>NC_133575.1:72712536-82712536 GCF_048773025.1 Camelus bactrianus | reverse complement strand
AAGTACTTAACACAGTGCTAGGCACATCATAAGGGCTATAGCGGTGTACCCACCTCATAAGGTTGGTGTCAGGATTAAATCAGATTATCCATGTAAAGTGATTAGCACTCAATAAATGTTAGTTCCTTTTATCTAGTATAATCATCTTGGTCAAGGGGTACCCCAGTTCCAGTAAATTCCACCCATGAATCTGTGTCTCTAAGAAGTTGACACCTGTGGGATCAAAAGTTCTGTTTATGAAGAATTGTTACACAACACCAAGGTCTAGAATTCCCATGATGGTGCATTTATGACTGAGAGGAAGAGGCTGGGGCAGGGACCCCAACCCCATTCCAGTCACATGACTCTCACGAAGATCACCAATGACCTCTTTCTTGGTAAATTCAATGGATCATTTTCAACCCTTATCTTCTGTGACCTTTGTCTGTCAACAGGCAGCACTGGCACTGTTGAGGCTTCTTTCTCTCTGTGACACGTTTTGTTGGCTTATATGATGCCACACCCCCTCTTTCTCTCTGGCCAGGTTCAGTTTGGTTGGACAAGGAAACCAAACTGGTTTTCTTCTTTCTCTCTGGCCGCTCCTTCTGATTCTCTTTTGCAGGCTCTTCTTCCTTCAGCCATCCTGCCACTGCTGGTGACCATCAGGATTCTTTCCCAGTCAGCCTCCTCTTCTCACTATGTATAGTCTCCCTTGGGCAATCTTATCCACACCTATGGTTCAGTGACTCATATGCTGATGACTCCTAAATCTCTTGTCCAGATCTCTCTTCTAAGCTCTCCACCTATAAACTTGACTGCCAATTGGACATTTCTTCATGGATGTCTCACAAGCACCTCAAACTCAACATGGTCTTAATTCAACTTACCATCCTCACCTCACCTCCACAAAGAACCTCGTTATTCCTCCTATGTTCCTCCCTCCTTCTCCGTCATCACCTACATCTAATCACTGTGTGGATAGCTCTACTTCTAGAATAGACCCTGCATGAATCCATTTCTCTCCATTTCCATTAGCACCACCCTAACCAGACCACTGTTGTCTCCTACCTGCAACTGCTCTCTAATGAGTCTCCTTTCCTCCTGCTTTTTTCCACTCTAGTTCATTCCCCACACTAAACCTGGAAGGAATGTTCTGGAACAGTGAAGATGATCAGGTCATTCATCTGCTTAAAAGCTTTCAACAACACCTCAGAGTTATTAGGCAATAATAATTACAGCTTGTATTTTTAATAGTACTTAGTATGTGGCGGGTATTCCTCTGAGGTACATACTGCCAACATCCAATGATGAACTAAGGCCTAGCAACTGTGTGAATGAGCTTGAAACTGTATTATTCAGCTCCAGTGAAGCCTCGAGAAGGCTGCCCCAACCATCAGCTTAATTGTAACCTGAGCCCAAAACCACCTAGATAACTCACTCCCACATTTCTGATCCTTAGAAACTATGTGAGATAATAAATGTTTGTTGTCTTAAGCTGCTGAGTTTGGGGGAAATTTATTACACAGTGATGGATAACTAATTTATCACTCTAGTGTATGACCTCAAACTGTATTCATTCATTCATTCAGTCAAATAATAACTATAAAATGAGTACCAAATATGAAAAATGTGAGCACAAAAGATGAAAACTACAACTACCTCTTTGTCCATGCTCCCTTGCCTTTGTCTCTCCTTACTGAGGGACAGTGTTGAGGAACCATCCCTCAATCCCAAAAGGCAACCCGAGTTTTCACATTTTTGTGCTTTTATGCTGCCTGAGCTATCCTTTGCTTCTTTCTTAAAAAAAAGAAATATTTTTTTTGAGTTATAGTTTGCTTCTTTCTTAACCTGGTTACCTGCCAGTCTTTCTCAAAGTTGGGTTCCTGTATTGCTCTCAGTCTGAGTTGCATGCTTCTCTTTTGTGCTCTGTTAACGTTCTGTACATACCTCTCCCATAGCAATTACCTCTCCATTGTATAGTAGACCCTTTCCTTGTCCAACCAAACTGAACCTGGAAGGAGAAGCTAGGTCTTACTCATCTACACCCCCCAGTGCCTGCTTGAGGGTTTGTAGAATGAGTGAACCAATGAGTGAATGACTGCTGTAAGTTTTAGAGGGGGCAGGGATCTTTGTCTTCTTTGTTCACTGATGTATCCCAAATGCCTAGCACAGTGACCGCTCTATCAGAAGTGCCCAATAAGTAGGTATTGAATGTTGTAGAACATTTAATGAAGAAACAAATAAATTAATACAAAGCACACAGCCCTGGAACCTAGGAAAATATGCTCAATCACACTCATAATAAGTGTAAATTAAAACTAAACTTGCAACCTCTTTCCTTCGTATTTGATTTGCCAGTATCTGAACGTTTGACAGCATTCTGTTGAAAGTAGTAAGGAAGTGGACACTCTTGAGCATTGCTGTTGAGAATGCAAGATGTTGCAACCCCCGGAGAGCACAGCTGGGGAATATCTATCAACATGTGAAAACGTTTACCCTTCTGGGTATTTATCTCACAGGTAGACTTTCACACTGATGAAACAACTCATGTACAGGGTTGTTTGTTGTACGGGGTTATTCGTTGCTTCAAACAGTGAAATGTTATAAACAACCCAAATGTCCATCTACAGGGAACTGGATAAATAAAATACGGTACATCTGTACAATGTAGTACCGTGCAGTTGTTTAAAAAGATGATTGAGGAAGCTGTCTCTGTACGATACTGAAATACAGTTGGCCCTCTGTATCTGTGGATGAGGAACCCACGGATACAGTGGGCCAACAGTACTATATCACCTTATATAAGGGACGTGAGGATCCCCAGATTTTGGTATCTGCACAGGGGTCCTGGAACCCGTCCCCTGTGGATACCAAGGGATGACTGTATCTTTATGATATATACTACATTGAAGAAAACAAACTACAGAGAAAGGTATATAGTATGCTACCTTTATGGAAGAAAGGAGGAAAAGATGAAAAACACACACATCTATTTTCAAAAATATTAAAGGGCATACAAGAAGTTAATAAAAGGGGTTACCTATTAGAGGTGAGAGGATTGGACAAGGAATGGGGTTAATTAAGCCAGGGTAGGAGGAACACTTCTTAATGTATTATCCCTTTTCAATGATTTTGAATTTGGAGTCAGGTTAATGTACTACCTTTTTGAAAACAGTAAATTACTGGAAAAGCAGCCCTGCTTTCAGCTATTTACACTTTGCAAAAGACAAATTCATTCCCTGAAACTTATTCGTGTGCTTCTCCCAAAGACATGTACATTCAAACAGGGACTCGAAACTGAAGTCAAAGAAAACAAACAAGCATGGTGAAATTTCAGGCAGCAGCAGCCATCCAGCAAAGGAGAGAAGGAGCTCCCCTGTCACCACCATAATCGTATCCCCTATTGTGCCTTTACACAGACCTTGCCTTTCCCAAGCCAGCCTCTTCTCTTCATCCCCTGCTCATCACCCTGCCCACACATTCAGGAAACAGAGCCGAGAAGGTAAGCTCCTAGCATCCAGGGTTACACCCAGGCTCCCCGTTGTCCTAATATCTGTGAATGCTAGCCTTGGGTAGAGTAAACGAATTTCTTTTGCTAATGGAGAATCAAGGCTTTTTGAAGAAATATATGTGGAATAGAAATGTAGAAAGGTGCCCTTGGCCTTCTAGAAACAGACAAAAAAAAAAAAGAAAGAAAGAAAGGAAAAGAAAAAGCTATAGCCAGCCACTGATGATACCAAGCCTGAGCAGTTTATTTGCTGCCAATCCTATGATCATGAATGTCTCAGAGCCGTAATTCTGTCTGATTACCCTGTGCTGCCAGGAGGGTGAAAAAAAAAAAAACCCAGAAGATTAATGTTTTGTGTGGCAATAAGGTGGCAGGCTTGCAACTCTGAGCTTGTCTCCCATGAATCAGAAGCCGTGCTGAGAGGCTTCAAGAGACAACGACATTTTATAATGATTTTTGTGTGTGTGTGTGTGTGTGGAAAGACCTGTCAAGACCAGATTCATTAGCTTCTGTCTCTATTGACTTCTTCAGTAGGTGGGCCAAATCACCCCGGGCAAGATCCTCCTCCAGTTAGCTGCTTTTGTGGCGTCAGGTTATGTGGGAGAGAGTGGTGTGTGTATGTGGGGGGCAGGGGTCAAAGCTCTTTGTCCCCTTTTGGGAGGGGTATTTTTTTCTTTTTGGTGGTGTATGAGCTCTGATTTTCAACCTCTGTTAAAAGACAGAAGCCTGAGGAACTATTGTCAAGCTGTTTCAATGGGAAGCCAACTTCAAGAGTTGTTTCTAGTTCTTTCTCAAGGAAAAAGTGGCCCATTTAAAACAAGAACGATTGTTCAGTTGGCCTATCTATTGACCCAAAGCATTTAAGCTACAGCACCCAGAATTTAAGTACAGACTTTATAAATCTGCCCAGTTAAATAATAATACCCTCTAAATTTGAATGTAGAGCTATACTACAGATAAGCTGTGTGACTTAGAAAATTTACTTAACCTCTCTGAGACTCAGTTTATCTATAAGATGAGGATAATAATATTATCTAACAAGGTGGTGGTTGTGAGGATGAAATGAGATAAAATTATGTATTATCTGCCATGATTGCAGATATCCAGGGTTCAGAAATTAACTCTACCACTTATTAACCATGTGACCTTGGGCAAGTTACCTAACCTCTCTAAACTTCAGAGTTTGCATCTCTAAAAATGGAAATAATAATCTTCACAGCCCAACGAGGTAAGTACCATTAAGCACAGGTTAAGAACTTAGCAAGGTGCCTGGCATAGTAATCATTCAAGAACCGAGAGCTAGTAGTAGCGGTAGGAGTGGTCAGAGGTGGAAGAGGAGGAGAAGGATAGAAATGAACATAAAAACTACAGGAAGAGAGATTTGGCTCGGACACAAGAACTTAGTGACTCTAAATTTTAAAAAAATCATCTCACTCCTCCCACCCCCACCACACACACACTTAAAAACTCCATATGACTCCAAACACCTTAGCATTGCATACAAAACCTTTTAAAAACTCTGTCCTCTTTTTATTTTTCCAGCATTATTGTCCTCCTGTCCCCTTCTTCTAAGCTGCAGCTCAGACAAGAAAAGTCCCATAGTTTTCATGCCCTGAACATGTAAGACTATTTAGACTGTTGTTATTACTATTATTTGTTATTTATATGATTATTTATACTATGTATCGAGTGTTTTGCCATGTGCTAAGCATCTTACAAATGTTATTCCCACCAGACTGCAAGCTCCATGAGGAACAAGACCACCATCTCCATCTATTTACCACTCTACCCATGGTGCCCAGCACAGCACCTGGCACATGCATGGAGGGCCCTCAACAAATATTTCTTTCTTTTAATTGACGTATAGTCGATTTACAATGTTGTGTCAATTTCTGATGTACACCATAGTGACTCAGTTGTACATATATATT
The DNA here is from genome assembly GCF_048773025.1 of Camelus bactrianus. Taxonomy (NCBI): domain Eukaryota; kingdom Metazoa; phylum Chordata; class Mammalia; order Artiodactyla; family Camelidae; genus Camelus; species Camelus bactrianus. Next base: position 82,707,118 of record NC_133575.1, on the reverse strand, counting down.
CCTTGTCATATTCTTTTTCATTTTAGGTTATTACAAAGTATTGAATATAGTTCCCTGTGCTATACAGTAGGACCTTGTTGTTTACCTATTTTATATATAGTAGTTAGTATCTGTAAATCCTGAACTCCGAATTTATTCCTCCACCCTCCCCTTTCCCCCTGGTAACCATAAGTTTGTTTTCTATGTCTGTGGTTCTATTTATCTTTTGTAAATAAGTTCATTTGTGTAATTTTTTAGATTCCACATACAAGTGATATCATATGGTATTTTTCTTTCTCTTTCTGGCTTACTTCACTTAGAATGACAATCTCCAGGTCCATCCATGTTGCTGCAAATGGGATTATTTTATTCTTTTTTATGGTTGAGTAGTACTCTATTGTGTATATATACACAATTCTAGTGTGTGTGTGTGTATACCACAGCCTCTTTATCCACAAATATTTCTTGATGCCTGAAGGAATCTAACTCTCACAACAACTCTATGAGATACAGATAACTATTATCTCCATTTTACAGAAAAGACACCAAGATTTAGCTACATTAAATAAAAGTCGTAAAAGTTGTAGAGCTGAGACTCAAACCCAAATGTGTCTGACTCCATGGGCTCTGCTTGGAGCCCCTCTCCTGCCCAGCTCACTTTCCCCAGTGCCCACCATTAATTCTCATGCCTTCGTCCCTCTGCTCATGCTGCCTGCATGCCCTTTTCTCTCTGTCCATCTGGTAAACTCATCCTTTAAGACTCACTTCGTGTCAGTGTCTCTTATAATTAATCTACTTTGTATATTCTACTGTATTCTGAAAATTATTTGCAATGGCTTTCACAATGCATAAAATGGAGGGGGGGACCCAAGTAAATGCTAAAAAATCATAGCTAAAAAAATTAGAGTTAGAAAAAGAAACAAAAACCCAGGGAGGTAAGATTCACTTAAAAAAAAAAGTCTACTAAAACAGTCTTCTGTTCCTGGAGAGGTGGCCCACAAATTTCTTTCTTTCTTTTCTTTCTTTCTTTCTTTCTTTCTTTCTTTCTTTCTTTCTTTCTTTCTTTCTTTCTTTCTTTTTCTTTCTGGAGGGACTGGGGATTGAACCCAGGACCTAATGCGGGCTAGGTATATGACATGCTCTATTACTGAGCTATTACCCTCTCCCCTAAAAAATTTATTTCTAAGCTTGCTAGCAGCCAAGGCAAGGATAGAAACCTGATTAGTTACGGGATTCATAGTTTCCATAAACTAAAAAAATACCTGCCCCTCTTCATTTTTAAAAGAAGCTCAGCTTTTTTGTGGGATTTGAGAGAGAAATCCTCTGAGGATTCTCAAAAAAGAAGACACTGTAAGATGTAGTGGATGGCATTCTCCACAACACTCCTACATAAATTTGATAGGAAACTGCTTATTTTAATATCCCTCGTTGCAAAACAATGGCTTCCTGTGAGAAATCTTTCTTGGCTACCACCCCCAACTTCTCAAGGCTGAAATAGGGCCCTTCTTTGTTCCTGTAACATCTTGTCCTTCCTTCTATCAAATTATGTTATAATTATTTAAATGTCTATATTCCTCATCAGACTGAGAGCTTTTTAGGGAACAGGTAGCATGTCTTGGTTGCCCCCATACCTGTGCCTCAATTTCCTTATCTGTAAAGTGGGGATAATAATGATAATTACTTCCTGGAATTATTATGATGAGGAAATGAGTTAATGCATTGAAAAGGCTCAGAACATTGGCCCAGGGTGAGCACACAGCTAAGTATTAGCTCTAATTTATCCTCAGCATGTACAATGCCTGGCACCAGACATTCAATCAATACATGTTGGATGAATGCATAAATGGATCAATGTATGAGCCTCGGAAGGAAGCTTGTAGATGCTCTTTGCCTCGAGAGCCCTCAAACTATGGAAGAAAACCATTAGTCTTAATTTGTTTACCCTCCTTAGGTCTTCACTCAAAGGTCACTTTTCAGTGAAGCTCTCCCCTAACTCTGCTATCTAAAATTACAACTCACTTCAAAATGCTGGCCATAGCCCCTCCCCAGCTTCATTTTTCTGCCTTAGCACTTCACACTAACATGCTATATGTTTGATTATTTATTGTGTTTATTCCTACCCTTCCCCCACGAGAATGTAAGCTCCGTAAAGCAAGAGATGTTGTTTGTTTCTAGACAAGAATCTGACACATAGTAGATGATCAATAAATATTGATTGAAAGCATACTTGTATGGAAGCGAGGTAGAGGGGAGACTAGAATGAGGCAATGAGGCCCCCAGGGCATGTTTAAGGAGGTGCTCACTCTCTGGACAGTGTGCTGAGCCAGCCTTTCCATGACCTTAAGAAAGTGACCCCTTACATTTTAAGCCCAGACATCTGGCTTGTTCACCCCAGTCGCATCCCCGAAGCAGGGATGGACCAGATGAGCTAGGGAAGTTCCATCTAGTCCTGGGCAGTGGAATGCTGGTAAATGCTTATCAACCAGCTCCTTGGCAGGAAGAACCGTGATTTATAATGTTTGCCATTTTCTGTGGTGTAAATATTCCCACCACGGCCCATTTCAAGCTATCAGAGAGATGGCTCTGAATACAGAGTAGGAAAACGTGCCCAAACAGCTCTTGTGAGCTTGTGCAAGTTGTCTTCTCCACACCACTGGCCAGGATTCTTGGACTTTTACTTAATGCAACCAGGGCCAGCGTGAAGGATGACCAACACAAATTAAAAAGAGTGAGTGGATCACCATTACCCATCTCCATCACTAAAAAGTAGTCCAGAAGTACATATCCTCAACAAATTAAAAAGAGTGAGTGGATCACCATTACCCATCTCCATCACTAAAAAGTAGTCCAGAAGTACATATCCTCAATGGAGGGCCAGTGGCATCACTTTCAAATTATGAAGGATGAAAGGAGGAAATCTAGTGTTTTCTGAGGACTATGAGCCCGCCCTCTGCTAAGCACACAATCTGATAAAGTAGATACTGCTATTACCGATGAGGCAAGTGAAGCATAAGGATGATAAATAACTTGGCTGAGGTGACACGTGTAGCAAGAGGCAGAGCCAAGATTCAAAGAGAAGCCCGTGCGTTTTCTCTACATAGCATAACATGGATCTAGGGCCTCAGAACAGTGAGCTCTCCACACACATGTATTAAGAAGCCTCTGTAGGCCTGGGCAAGTGTCTCAGGCTGTATTCCAGTGAACTCCCTTCTCCCCATCTGTGTGAGCACTAGCTCCAGAGGACAGTGGTTGCAGCTGTCTTGTTTTCTATCTTCAGTGACAAGCACAGTGCCTGTGGCATAGATGTTATTCAATAAATAATTGTCTAAAGATGAAAGGGACAGAAAGAAGAAAGGGAGTAAAGGGGGGAAAGGAAGGAATTTTTGTCCCTCTGATACTTTTTGTGTTTATGGATGACTTGAGAAGACTTTTGAGGAGAAATGTGCATAGATAGCCTCAAGCAAATTCCTCTTTCCAATTTCTACTCATTAGATTAAGGTAAAGCCCACAGTGGAGTCCCTCTGATCTCTTCTGCCAGAGATTCACAAGAACGTGGACCTGGGGGGCTAGATTCTGCAATTATCTTTACAGCAGATTTGCTTTCCTAACTGTCATGTGCATGGGTCAGGATTGTCTGTGCCCACTCTGGTGCAGGTGAAGGGCAGGTAGCAACCAGGGGTGGCACTGAGTGTCAGAGGAAATGGGCACAGACTTCAACATTCCTCTGAGCCCTACAGCAGGCAACCCTTCCATGGATAATTGAATAGTGACTGAACTCAGTGACTGGCTAAATTTCAGGACTATTCCACTCAGAAGCCTTGCCCAAGCACTTTTCATGAGACTGGGGGGGGGGGGTAGTGGGGGACGGTAATTAGGTTTATTTATTTATTTACTTTCTCTGTATATTTTTTTATTGCAGTATAGTCAGTTTACAACGTTGTGTCAATTTCTGGTGTACAGCACGTTTCCATCACACATGAACATACACATATTTGTTTTCATATTCTTTTTCACCATAGGTTGCTATAAGATATTGAATATAGTTCCCTGTGCTATACAGTATGCACTTGTTGTTTATCTATTTTATTATTTATTTTAAAAACTTTTTTAATGGAGATACTGGGGATTGAATTCCGGACCTCATGCATGCTAAGCACTTGCTCTACCACTGAGCTATATCTCCCACCCTTATGAGATTTTTTAAAGAGATGCAGAAATTATCTTTAGATTGGGTTCTCTCTCTCTCTCTTCTATTCATGAACATATAATCAGTGTCAAGCCAAATGTTGCCCGAGTTTAAATATCTTGAGCTGATTTAATGCCTGGGGTCGTATATTGGGATGGCTTCCAGGAGAGGCTGTGTGCATCCCAGCGATGTGTTTTGCTCGGCATCCCCAATATTCTGGCATTATTTTTTGGTAATTGGAAAATATTTTTAAAAAGACAGGAGATGTTGCATTAAAAAACATCAGCTCTTTGAGTTTCTCTTGAAAATGTGGAAGCTGCGCCAACTTTAGGCACACAGTCTGACCTGCAGCCACGCTGGGCTGGAGCTGAGGAGCGGCTGCCCTGTGCGAACAGAGCATGCGCGCCTCTCTAATTCACCCCTGACCCACTACTTCCTGTTCTCTGTCAGGCAGGGAGGTAAGCTGTCATTCGCAGTTTATTATCTCCTTTTTGCACTGCTATTTCGTAATTCAGAAGGGTATGTGGTCTCTAGTTTGCCACAAAGACTGGTGTACTCCACCCACTAGATTTTTTTCAGTTGCCTACCTCACTCCTATAAGTCATTAGATCTGTGTCCAAGTCTCTTGACCCTATGCTAAGGGCACAAGGCTGGTCTTAGACACAGGCAGGCTTTGTAGCACTGATGGGTGAGATAGGTTGCCACCAGAAAGCCCCTATGCCTCAAAAATAGCTTTCCGGTGGCCTGCCTGAAATTCACATTTTCAGTCACTTCTTAGGTCAAAGAACTTAGTCTTCCCCTTTCAAAATGAAAATGTGTTACTTGGTTGGTAGGGAGGGGCAAACCATTATGCTGGTTTCCAGGAATAGGAAGGGGAGAGGGTCTGCAGCAGAAGGACATTGGAAGGGATTCAGGATGGCTAAAGTTGTTCAGGTTACTTAGGTAGTCTCCAGCAAAAAAGAGAGAGCGAGGGAGAGAATGGGACCCAGAATAATTCAGCTTTGCTCAGCAGAAGTGCTCAGTGCCTGAGCGCACACTCAGGATGGGCAGGCGCTGGTGGTCCTCTGGGTGGAGGAGGCATAGGAGTGCAGGAGAGCATTCACCTTTTGTGGCCAGTGGCCCCCTCTGAGAAAGAACAAATTTGTTCTTGAGAAAAGACTGCTTGGTAGGGTGTAACTCACAGGTGGTGTGAAGGCTGGAGCTCTATAAACAGATCTTCTAGCAGTTACCAGAGGCTATTTTTGATCCTCGCAGCATCAGATGCTGGGCAGACAGTGCCCCTGTTGGAAAGCAGAGTCAAGCGACACAGCAATTGGTGGCTCCCCTAGGGAGAGGGCTTTCTGTCGGTTTTTTTCCGTTCCGACACAGTCTGCACGGAACTTCACCATTCCCCTCCTGCAAGCGCGCCGTGCATTGGCAGCGACCCCTCCCCAGCTCCCCGGAGCCCTGAGCCGTCTGTGTAAAGTCGGGTAGGATCCAGCAGCCAGGCAGCTGCCCAGACTAGCCCGTCAGCCACTCCTCGCCCTGCTTCTCCAGAACACCAGCTGGATTCCAGAACTCCCCTGCTTCCATTGCCTCTCACCCCTCACAGGCAGCTCTTCCCTGCTTCTCTAATCTGGCTTTGCTTTCAGGGATTCGATTAGAAGGGGCTCAGCTCTTTAGAGAAATGTTAGTTTTGAATATATGAGGAGGGGGATGGCCAAAGTGGGGAGCGGGGTATTATTTTGGTGTTTGGGGAGCAGCAACCAGAGAAGGTCTGTGCAATCTGCTCAGCCGTGGCGGAGGCAGTGGAAACAATGAGGGGAGCAGATGCGGGTGGTAGGAGGGGACGGAAAAGTCAGGGGAAGGCTTTGTCCACCTTATTATTTTACTCCAACTCTTCCCCTCTTACTGACTTCCAGCTCCGGTCATATCCTCTGTGCCTCGCCCAGAGCCCTCCAAGCTCCACTTGCGCAACTGTTCAGGGGCCTGGCCCTTTCCTCCCAGTTGCCTCCTACTACCTGGGCACAGGCTGCATCACGCTGATTTACAGATTAGTCAGATGAACACTTAACACCCACTTCCCCTCAGCCTTGGCAGCTTGTATTTCCATGAGAGTGACAAGAAGGGTGGAAATACTTATTAGCTACTTTATTTTATATTGAAGCCAATCTTCCCAGAGGCCACATGCTTCCCATCCAGTGGTGGTCGGTACTTGGGAGAGGCTACATGAACTTTTCAGGCCACTGGGAGTTCTTGGGGAAGTGGTAATTTACTAAAGTCAACCCTGATTCCTCCTGTGATGTAGCCACTTGGCAGATTATCTGAGGATAGTGTCTTTCTCTAAGTTGGCTTCCCCTGCCTCCCAGCCAGTTTCTGAGCTGTCTTTCCCCCTGCTCCTATGACAGCCTGTGGATGTGTGCTTAAGGAATGCAAACTTGAACATTTGCCTACGCAAAATGGAAATACAGAGGAAAATTGGATGGGGAAAGGGGGCGCACTCAATCCACTGATTCCTTCCTATGTCAGCCAGAAATGATTTGGGGCCTTCAATTCAATCCCCAAATTCCAAGCTCACACTGTATGCCAAAGCCTTATGTTGGTAGCTAGAGAGTCGGTACTTTTAATTGTCCTACTTGGTTTCTTTTTGTTTCTCGGGGTCCCAGGGAGACAAGAGAGTAAATGTGAATGAAATGGATTGACCCATAATGCCAATCACCATCATCATCATCATCATCACAGGATAGCCAACACTTACATAGGACTGATTATGCACCAAGCATAGTTCACAGGGCTTTACATGAATGAACTCAATTGTCACAACTCCAATTTGAGATATTAAGAACCCTGTTTTAGAGGACAGGAAACTGAAGTACAGAGAGATTCAGTGATATGCCCAAGGTCATGGGCTAGTCCCAGGCAGCCTTTATCCAGGCTCCACAGGCTTGACACCACACTATACCCCTCACTGCACACATTTCCATTGTTTCTGTTTTCCCCTGTTACAGAACCACTCTCAAACGTAATGTCTTAAAACAACCATCACTCTCCTTGCTCACAATGCTGTGAGTTAGGCATCTCAACACAGTTCAGGTGGCTTGTCTTTGCTCCATGGTCCCTGGAGGCTCAGCTGGATGACTCAAACAGCTGGGAACTGGTCAAGATGGCTTGACTGGGCTTCTATGTCTAGACCCTCAATTCTCACTGTTGACTGGGTTCCTGGATTCTCTTCTGCATGGCCTTTCCATGTGGCTAGCTTGGGCTTCCTCACAGCATGGTGGTCTCATAGTAGTCAGACTTTTTCCAAGGTAGCTGGCTGCCTCAGAAAATGCAGATGCTTTTAGGCCTCTGAAAAAGCTAGACCTGAAACTGTGCACAGTGTTACTTCTGCCACGTTCTACTAGTCAAAGTAAGACCTGAGACCAGACCAGCTTTAAGAGGAGATAGAAGAGACTCCACTCTTTGATGAAAGGAGTGGTATGCTGGTACATGGAAAGAAGTAATTAATAGCCTTAATAACCATCTTTGGTGACTACTACACCACTTATATACATTATTTATATTATGCTTTATATATATGTGTTAATTTGTTTCTTCACATGTTTGTCTATATAAACTTAAAAAATTGATTAAAAAAGTCAAAAATTATAGATATTTTGGCCAATACTCTGCAACCATTGACCCAGCTTTAAGATGCCTAGTGAGTGTTAGAAATCACTCCGAGGCCTGGATCCCCATGAAGTGTTTTAGTGCCTTTTCTGGTGGCTCAGCCAGCTCTCCCAGACCCCATTGACTTAGAAGACCATGATTCTAGGGCTGACCCTGGGACCTACCTGCATGGGATTGCTTCTTTCTTCTAAGACAGAAACCAGAGGGCTTCTCAAATAGGGTTTTATCCCAAGGCATTAGCCCAGTGGGACTCACTCAGGGAAAACCAGCCAGCCTGGCAGACCTCATGGCTTTAAGAGAAGCTTCAACCATTGAAGATTCCTGGCTTGTGGTGCTAAGGGAGGAGAGTGGACAAAAGGAACTCAGGAAACATGAGTTTGTAATCCTGGTTCTGCCTCTCTGCATGTGGATGGGGGACAGACAAGAAGGAGATAGCAGGAGGGCATGGTGGATATTTGTGAGTTACCATGTCACCTCACCACCTATAGACCCCAAATGACCATGAATTAAGTGATACTTTATTGTCTCCCTTCCCCCAGGGATGCTTCTGTTATGTCCTTTCCCCTCCTCAAAAATGGCAGGACCTTTGGCATAGTGTCCCACTTCTCTGCCATACGCAACCTCTTCCTCCTCTTAGCCTAGCCAGCTTCTTGTTCCTGCTGCTGAGTGCTCACTCATTCATTCAGTATTTATTGAGGGCTACTATGTGCCAGGCACTGTTCTAAGCACTCAAGAGACAGCAGTGAGCACATCAGACCAGAATACCTGCCCTTGGATAGCCTACATTCTTTTAAAATGAAACAGATGATAAACGAAACAGGCAAAATACACAGCATGTAAGGTGTTGAGTGTTCTTAGAGAAAAATGAAACAGGAAAGGGAGATAGAAATGCTGGGATGGTTTGGGGGGCTGACAATTTTAAACAGTGTGCATAGGAAAGTGCACTTTCTCTCTGAGAAAGTGACATCTGAGCAAAGACCAGAAAGAGGTGAGGGAGGGATCATGTTGAGAATAGATTCTAAGAGGAAAAAGACAGAATCAAAGAGGACAGCTAGAGGGGGTGGCAGATTGGATTAGTGTTATTAATTTTCCACTCCCCTCCTGTTAGAGAATTTTTATGCATCCTTTTGTCATGTGACTTTGCAGCACTTTCTTCTCGAGCAAATAGAATATAATTTACGACCACGTGGCTGCTGAACATGGCCACATGACTTGCTATGTCCAGTGAAACGTCAGTGGGCATGATGCTAGCAGAGATTTTAAATGTGTTTGCCTGATTTAGCTTGGCCTCTTGTATACCTGCCATCTGCCGTGAGGAGAACATATCCCAGCTGGCTGCTGATCCCAGAATGAAGAGATACATGGAGAGGATATGAACTTGACTCTCAGCCTGAAGCAGAGCCATTCCAGCCAGCCCACAGACCCAGGAGCAAGCAAAAGAAATGTTGTAAGCAATTAACATGTGGGGATTGTTTGGCAATACCGCCAGAGCAATAGCTGACAGATGGAGGTCTTGCAACAATTCATCTAAGAGATGATGATGGTTTAGACCGAGGTGGTAGCATTGGAGATGATAGAAAATGGTCAGATTCTGGATATATTTTGAAGACAGAACTAACAGTATTTGTTGATGAACTGGATGTGGGATATGAGAGAGACACAGAAACAGGGGAAACATTCAGAGACAACTCCAAACAATTTGGCTTGAGCAACTGGAAAAAAATGGAAAAGGCTAAAGGTGAAACAGGTCTTGGGTGAAGGGAATAGCAAAAGTTCAGCTTGGGACATGATGAGCTTGGCATGCTTGTTAGAGAACTCACAGTTCAGTGTTTTCCCGCAGACTGTCCTACGTTTTAAACTTCGAAAGAGTAATGATACTTCCATCTCTCTGAATTGTTTGGAAAGCTCCAAAGCCCCTACTCCAGTGGCCCCCTCACTCCATTTCCCCAACTGGTGGTGGTTTTGAAATTTTTGCGTGGAAGGAGCTTAAAGAAAGCAATCTGTTTAAAAGGGAGCTAGGAGACTTTTCTTGCAGCTGTCTTTGCATTTAAAAAAACATGGTTTTTGCTTGGATTGGATGCTATAAAGCAATAAAAAGAGCATTTTTTTCTAAAGATACTCTTGTTGGCACATTACATAAGATTGAGAAAATATCAATTTTCTATATCACATAATACAAACCATGAGGAAGTTCTTACCAATCTCACATGACACATTGGAACAAAGCTTCCCAATAGTCAAAGGCCACAGGACACCATGGATAGGACACTGTACTTTGCTCCAGGAACTGTGCTAAGTGCTGAGAATGCGGTAATGCAGCAGATGGTAATACTGTTTAAATTTATTGTCACCCTCGCCCGAGGGTATATTATACTTCCTCATCCTGTTAAACTCTGGAATGGCCATGTCACTTGCTTTACAATGAAATGTGAATAGAAGTGACTATACCACTTCTAAGCAGAAGCTTTCAGAGCCATAGAGTGATTAACACTATGGTCTGTCTTCTGTCTGCTCTGTGAACACCAATATCCCAGATAGGGACTGCTCTGTGAACCTGGGTCCCAGAGGGAAGACACATGGAGCACAGCCATTAACAACCCATGGCCAACACGTAATATGAGCAAGAAATAAATCTTTGTTTGGGGGAGTCATTTATTACTGCAGTATAACTTAGCCTAAACTGACTACTACCAAGTTATAAATGGGACAGCCGTGGTCGTTGTCCTCATGGAACATACAGTTCAATGAAGAAAGCAGTAAATAAGTAAGAAAAATTAGAGAGAGAGAATTATTGCTAGACATAACATGCAGTGAATGTGATTGTGTGTGTGTGTGTGTGTGTGTATAGACTTCCTTTATATAGGTGGTCCAGTAAGGTAGGTTGCCAACCCTTGGCCCACAGAGCAAAAAGACAACTCTTCCTCTTTCTTTCTCTCTTCTCCATCTTCTCCCTTTTCCCCTTATCATCCCCTACCGTCAAGTCTCATTTATCTCACCTTCCTCCTCTATGATACTTTCTCCAGATTCTTTCTTTTCTTTCAACTCTCCACATTTCTATACATAGGTATATGGGCACATATGTGTACACATACATACACTTGCACACTTGGACACACACACACACAGAAGTAGTGCTTTGGAAACCGAACTTGATAATCATAACCCTGGGAGCCCTGCTTATCCTACCAGACTTGCTGCACTGCTTTAATTACAGCCATTATTCACAACACCTCGCACATTTTCAGTCTTGTTGACAGTATTTGGGAAGCAGCAGCTGCTCCCTTACTTTCACATTGATTGCTACTGTTTTGCCTTGCAAAAGAATATTAAATATCACAGTTAAACACAAATCTTCTTCAAGACAGTGTCTGCTCGCAGCCATTCAGATCTCGTCTCTCTCATTCAGCTGAGCTCTGCAGAGCACGTTCAGATTGGCTCCTCTGCTCAAGTTATTTCAAGATGTCTGGCTTTGATTTGATGCCACCCCCCCTGAAATCCCCCAACATCTCTGATGCCTCTGCTGCTGCCTTCCCCTCCAGTTCCCATCAGTCCACCTCAAGATGATCTACCTCTCCCAAGCCAACCCTCTGTGACTCTATTAGTGAGTTTCATGTGATTTTTAAGGACTTGGGGAAAAATTTCTGACCCCCACTCTAGCTCATGGCTCCTGAAATGACACAATTTATAGAGCAGTCCTCCACCTTCAAGCTTCCAGGCCAAGTGGTTTGTACATCGTTTTTTTTTTTTTTTCTCTCTGTCTCTATTTTTATGGAGATATAGTCAGTTACAATGTGTCCATTTCTGGTGTACAGTCATACATTTTTTTTAAAGATTGTGGACCCATTAACTATCTGATCAGATGTATGACTGCTTTCCTTAGAAAAATACACATACCCACAACATTTTACATATGATTTCAGAGGATTCTTTCATTTTCTAAAGCCCACTCATGCACCACCTGTCTAGGGGTACCAGAGTCCCAGGTGAGGTTAGGTGATGAGAACACCAATCCTCCTGGGGAAGAGTCAGCATCCATCAGCAGGAGTGAGTAGAACAGATTCTTTCCGGAGGCGTTAACAAAGAGGGTAACATAAGGATGCAGGCAAACGTAAGTGGCTTTAAAAGATTGCCTAACTTCAATTCTGCCTTTCTCCTACTCTCTGCTTTCTACAGTCTGACCCATGCTCACGCCCTTTCCTCACTACAGTCTTCTCTCAGAGGGCCTGATGTGCAAGGGCAGCTCCCCAAAGCACGCAGGATGGACCTCCAGGTCTGAGATTTCCCGTGTGTTTTGAAGTTCCAGGCCAGTTGTCAAGGCTGGCCCAAGCACCAGCACTTTCTCTGAACCCATTCTTTTCACTCCCAAGATCTGTAGGAAGCACGTTCTTTCAACCCAAGTCTAGCTGACAGCGTGACAAGGACAGCAGTGGACACTGGCCTCTAGAGTTTAACCTTTGAGTATTTATTTACAGTTTTGGACTCCTCCTGGCCAGCATTGGAAAGCTGCTGACTCTTCTTTCTCCATGACTGGTGAGCTCTGATGATCGGAAGAAAGTAATACAGGTGGGAAACGATGTACTTCCTTCCTTAGAAGGCATTCTAGGGCTTCCCTTGATTTTCATAAACAAACAGGCAGATTTGGGATAATAGGGTGGATAGGTAGAATTGCAGCTGAGAGACTGAATTGAATGAAAAACTGGAGTAGTGCTTTCAGCGGACCCCACAAATGTGAATGAGTTGTTAGGGAGCCTGAATATTGAAGCTGATTGGCTGAGAATGGGAGGCGGTGGAGGAAAGAGTAGGGGATTGGGAAGACACCTAGCCTGCTCTTCACTGTGTAACTTTGGGCAAGCCACTTTTCCAGCCTGAGGGTCAGTTTCCTGGATGTCAGAATCAGGCAGATTTATGGTCCTTTCATCATTAACTACGTCATGCTATCCTTCTGGAAACTTCTCACCCAATAAAGCAAAGAGGGTGGCTGCCTGGCTCCCAATCCCCCTTCTGTTAGGGAAGCATCATGGGGAGGTGGTTAAGAGCACAGGATCAGGGAGCAGACTGTCTGGCTTCCCCACCCCTAGCTGTGTGAGTTCAAGCAAATCCCTTATAACCTCTCTGAGCCTCAGTTTCCTCATCTGTAAGATAGGAATGAGAATATCCCCTCATTAGGTTGTCGTGGGGCTTAAATGAAATAATGTACATTAAATACTCAGATCACTTGGTGGCACATGGTAAGCACTCAATATGTGCTAGTCACGATTATTATTCCCTGAGAATGACCCCTTTTATACATGAAGGTGGATTCCCACACACACCCCTAGTAGCCCTGCCTATGCTAAGGGACTCTGCCTTCCAGTCCTAGCTGGGATAGAACCTTGGCTCAGATTCAGCCAATAGACTTCTGTCTCCAAGAAACATAAACTTTGAATAGAGTAAGTCAGAGAGTACAAGATGTTGCAGCTGAATCACTTTAGTGGCAACACTTTGGAACAGAGACTGAAGACGTGTTTTATTTGTCCCTTACAGTGTCTTTTATGTTAATGTGGATTTCTAGCGAACATTTTAAAACCAGGGAATGTCAAATAACAATCCACAATTCTGACTTTACTGGATCGGGTAGCACTGGGCCAAATTCCTATATGGCGACAATTGGCTAGCGGGAAGTAACAACTGCCCCAGTTCACTGGAGCCCACTTCAACCCTGCTTGACCCCCCAGGTTTGTCATCCTTGCTACTTGGGGGCATACTACTGGCATGCCTTGGTTTCTGCTATTCCTGGGCCTTGACTATTTCACTCTACCTTTGGTTCTATGAGACACCCCAGAATCCTGCGAAATATTCCCCTCAACATTTTGTATTCCCCTAAGCTACGTAGAGTGTCTGTTTACTTGCAGCCAAAAGATAAAAGACTATCAGAATGGCTGGACTCCCGTGGTAGAGCCTCTAATGCGACTGGTTCCAAAGAGCTGGCAAATTCCATGAAGTCCTTTTCAGACATTCTGATTTAGTTCTCTGATTGTCAAGGGTTGTAATCATGAGTTCCTCTACCTGGAGTTTCTATATACTAGTATCTAAGAGAACATGTGTTCTGAACTGATTTTCCCAGACAGATCCAAATTCAAACACTTGGTTCTATTATTCCCCAAAATTACAGTTGTCTTTTTAAGATAACATGTCCTAATCTAGGGGTTGAAAAATATACTCACCATCTACTTCAAATCCTAAAGTTTTTTTTCATCATTTGAAGTAGCTCTGAAACATTAGGAGAGGGCATAATGAAACCACTCAAAATCAATTTTAAAGTCTCTTAAAGCTCTATTTAAAAGTGGTTTTCAATAAATATCTTTCTGAACATGCATAATATTACGTCCTCTCTGCCTAGAATTCACTACTGCCCTTCTCACGTGCAAAAATGCTACTCAGACTTCAAAGTTCATCCAAAAGCCACCTTCTAGATAAAATTTCTCCCTCCCACATGGGGAGACTATTTACTCCCACCAGTGTGCTCCCATAACCCTTTGAATATACTTTGAATATAGCACTCAGCACATAATATTACAGATATTGGTGTACTTATCTGTCCCTTGTACAGACGCGTGAGAGCTCTTGTCTGTGAGCTTCTTGAGGGTAAAATTCATGTCTTGGTCATCTTTGTATCCGCAGTACCTAACTCATGGTAGATGCATCACCCGTGCTTGCTGTATAGAGGTTTGTTGTGAAAAAAATTGAAGTTAGACTAGAAAAAATTCCTGAGAAAGATGTTTCCATAGATTTTACATGGTGGTGATGAACATGGATTACAAATACTGAATGGCAGTGAATAGCAAAATATTTGGTGTCACCAACAAATGAAAAACAAATGGTATACAGCACAAATGACTGGATTTTTTTTTGCATGGTGAAGGTAGATTAGGGAAATTGGCATAGCTCTTAATAAGAGATAGAAGACGTGTTAACACATCAAAAATGAATATATTTCCAAAATATAGAGTTTTATGCAAAATGTTAAATTTTTAAAAATTATTTTTATAGAAAAATACATGTGCGTTCAACTGAGGGTGACTGGTTAACAAAGTCATAGATGGCTAAAGCACATGAAAATAAAGTATGAATCAGAAATGGAGGCAGACTTGGGCAGAACACAGAAGTCTTCATAAATATCTTCAGAATGGGAAACAGCACAGAGTAAGAATGGAGACATCAATAGTCTGAAAGACCCAGAGTGGAATCTTCTGTCTTGGAGGCTGGAAAATCAAAACTAAAACCCAAATAATTCTATGAACTGAAGCCAACTAAATAAACCAGTTGAGACTTTGGGAGAGTCATCTGTGAGCAGCTAGAGACTTCACAATTGATCTGTGAAGCCTCAGAACCCAGGACAACTTTAGGAGAAATTGAACACACCAAGATTAAAAAAATATGAGAAGTCAGAAGGTGAATCTAGAGTTAAATGAAGCTGTGCTATACAACAGGTAAGGGAATGATAAACCCTTATATTTGATTATTTATTCATCCAGGTTGTAGCCCCAAATAGAATGCCAAAACTCTGTGATTGCAGAACCAGTGGACTGGAGGTCCCTGAAGACATATATTTGCATAAGTTGATAGGGATGGTGGAGATTTGAGGATGGAGGAGGCAGGAGCCTGAGGAGAGATGAGGAGAATAGAGGAAATATTATTGTCTGAGTTATGTATTGATGCATAAGAAATTACCATAAACTTAGTGGCTGAAAGCCACACGCATTTATTATCTCATAGCTTCTGTGAGTCAGGAATTTGGATATAGCTTAACTGGGTCCTTTGTTTCAGGGTCTCTCACTTGGCTGCAATCAAAGTGTCAGCCAGGGCTGGAGTGTCACTGAAAGGTTTGACTGGGGAAGGGTCTACTTCCAAGTTCACATGGTTATTGGTGTGATTCAGTTCTTCATATGTTGTTGGATTGAGTGCCTCAGTTCCCTTCTCACTGTTAACTAGAGACATCCCTCAATTCTTTGCCATGTGGGTCTCTCCAACAGGTTGCTTGCTTCATGAAAGCAGGCAAGCTATGAGGGCAATAGAAAGAATCGGCCAGCAAGACAGAGTTAAAATCATATGTAACATAATCACAGAAGTGACATCTCATCACCTTTTTCACATTCTATAGGTTAGAAGCAAGTTGCTAAGCCAGCCCACACCCAAGGGGAGGGGATGACACAAGGATGTACCAGGAGACAGGGATTATTAAGGGCCATCTTAGAGTCCGTCCACCACAATTACTGAGTTTGTGCCCCAGTGGTTCTGAAGAGATTAGCTTTGAGTCTAGTTAGAACCAGGTGCTGGAAAAGCTGCGTACTTTGTGTGATTCTGGGCATAAGGTATGCTGCTTCATGGCTCAGGTGACAAAGTGAGTCACAAAATTAGGGGAGGATTAATACGTCCCGCCCACCCCACTGCCTACCACTCTGCTACAGACAACAGTACCATTCAGGATGGCCGTCAGCAGAGGACAGCTATGTATGGTCCAGAGTGTTCTCATGGGGCCAGAAGCAATGACAAGGGGTCTTGATAAGGAAACTAGAGTGAAAGCATATGAGAAGACATGTTTCTAAGAATAAAATGAAATGCAACTAAGAGAGCCTTTGAGGGAAGACTCAGTTCCTCCCTATTCAAGTGTCTCTGAGAACCTGGCTTTGGTGTTATCTGGGCATTACATGTTCATGTGCTGTCTTGATTTTTCCTCTCAAACCACCTCTTTCTCCAACTTCCCTGTTTCTGATAGTAGTCATTTGGGCTCCAAATCTTGGCATAATCTTCAAGTCACCTGTGCTTTCCTAGAGTCATTTCTGCCAACCTACTAACAGTTCAGGCTCTCAGTACAATTTGGTACATCAATTATCTCCTATATCAGTTACAATATAGCTTCAGCTGCAAGTGACAGAACACCCAAAATGGCAGTGGCTTAAACAAGGTAGATATTTATTTCTTGTGAATGTTAAGATAGAAAGCCAGGGCTACTGAAGGCTCCACAATCATTGGGACCCAGAGTTCTTGTACCTTGTTATTCTACATTTCTCAACACAGCTCCCATTCATGGGCCAGTGTCACATTATGATCCAAGATGGCTGCTCCAGTTTCAGCCATCTTGTCTGCATTCTTGCCAGGAGGAAGAAAGAAAAACAGAGCTATTCCCCTTTGAAGGATACTTCCTGAAAGTTGTATCCACCACCGAAGCATAGCTTATAGCCCACTGGCCAGAACTTTAGTCACATAGCCACTCATAGTTCCAAAGGAGGCTCGAAATATAAAATTTATTCTGGCAGACACATTCCCAGTTTAAACTTGTGTGCTGTATACGAAGGAAGGAGAACTGATACTGGGGGACAAGTACCAATCTCTATCTTAGACTATCAAACTGAAGTGGTTCCAAACTTTCTCAACTTGAATTTAATTCTAATTTTAGCACTAGAAGTGGGACCTTACAGATCACGTGGCACAACTTGCCTTTTACAGAAGAGGCAACTGGGATCCAGAGATGAAGTAACTTGCTCATAGCAATTTGAGATTAAAACCTGACAAATTCATCTTCCTTAAGTCTCTTACAGTTTTTAAGAGGAAGAAAATATGGTGGAAAACCAGAGGCTGGGGAGTTAAGAAGGCTGAGCTCATTTCAGCCATGCCATCAGCAAGACGTGTCACATTGGACAAGTCATTTAATTCTCTTTTTGTCTCAATTACCTTCTCTGTAAAATAAGAAGATTGGATTATATGTTTCTACGTGATTCTATGATATTTTGCCATCTCACTACCACCATCTTTTCAATGGTGGTCCACTGCCTGCTGAATTTAGGTATCTGAGGCCTCCTCTGCCCATCACATACTCATTATTTCCTGAACACACCCTACATTTCCCTTTTGCTTTTTTGCTGTGTTTTATAAAATAGACTGCTTCACCAACTCCCATCTTTGGCTGATAATAATCTTCTCCATGTGTCAAGGCCCATTTTAAAATAAATACATACATACATAAAATTAAGCACTTACTATGCATTAGGCCTTGCTCTGAGAAATTAACATGTATTAAATCATTTAATACTTAAAATAAGCCTGTGAGATACATGTTATCATCATCCCCATTCTACAGAGGAGCAGACTAAAGCATAGGAAATTAAGTAACTCTGAGGGGCACAAAACATGCCTCATCAAGTAGTTTCCTCTTCTTCGTGGTCACACATTTCCCATCCTCCTTCGCCATTAAGCTAAGACCACGTGGCTGAATTCTGACCAACATAACATGGACAGAAATGATGTAAACCATTTCTAGGTCTGGACCTTAAAAACGTCTCCTGGATCCCTCCTGTCTTTTTCTCCCTTTCTGCAGCATCTTCAGAGGCTGTATGTTGACATGGTGGTATTGCAAGATGGTGGAGCTTCCATCAGCCATGGTCCTTTCTATCCTGACTATTCACTTGCCTCAAGGCACATAGTTGTTAAAGGCAGAGACAAAATGTGAAGTCAGGCCATGTGACTCCAGAGCTCATGTTCTGAACTTCTAGGCCATCCATATAATGCCTCCTCTTCCTACTTTTGTAACTTTTTCTATGGAATATTTCAAGCATTTACAGAAGTTGAAGGAATAGTACAATGAACCCAATTTAACCATCATCCAGATTAAGACATTTTCAACTCATGGCCAATCTTGTTTCCTTTAGAGTTCCACTCCCTCACTATTATTTTGAAGCAAATTCCAGTCATTATATCGTTTCATCTATAAGCATTTCATTATGTATCTCTGTAAGATAAAACCTCTTTAAAAAATAACTATATCATCATCTCACTAAAAGTATAAGCAGAAATTCCTTAATATTATTAAATACCTAGTGTACATATTATTAATTTGTGTTTTTATAGATTTTTTGAAATCAGGAAAAATGAGATCTACACATTGCAATTGGTTGATGAGTCTGTCCTGTCTTTTTTTTAAAAAACATTTCCCAAATATGCATAATATATAAAATATATATGTATATAATTGACATAACATTGTATACATCAACAAAATGAAAAGGCAACCCATGGAATGGGAGAAAATATTTGAAAATCATATGTCTGATAATGGGTTAATATTCAAAATTTATAAAGAACTCATAGAACCCAATAGCAAAAAAAAACACACACAAAATCCAACCTGATTAAAAATGAGACCGAGGAACTAAACAGACATTTTTCAAAAGAAGACATACAGATGGCCAACAGGTACATGAAAAGTGCTCAACATCACTAATCATCAGGGAAATGAAAATCAAAACCACAATGAGATACCACCTCACACCTGTTAAAATGGCTAATTATTGAAAACAAGAAATAACAAGTGTTGTTGAGGATGTGGAGAAAAGAGCACCCTTGTGCACCACTGGTGGACATGTAAACTGGTGCAGCTACTATGGAAAACGGTATGGAGTTTCCTTGAGAAATTAAAAATAGAGCTGCCGTAAGATTCAGCAATTCTAGTCCTGGGTACTTATCCAAAGAAAATGAAAATACTAACATGGAAACCTATATGCACACTTATGTTCACTGCAGCATTAGTTACAATAGCCAAGATATGGAAACAACCCAAATGTCCATTGACAGATAAAGGGACAATGAAAACGTGATTGTTACATACATGTATAATAAAATATTCAGCCATAAAAAAGAATGAAATCTTGCCATTTGTAACAATATGGATGGAACTTGAGGGCATTATGCTACGTGAAACAAGACAAAGAAAGACAAATATATGATCTCTTATATGTGGAATCTAGGGAAATAAAACAAAAACAAAAACATTGTGTAAGTTTAAGGTGTACAACGTTTGATATACATGTATGCTTCAAAATGGTTAGCACAATAAAGTTAGCTAATGCATCCATCCCATCACATAGTTAACATTTCTTTTTTGTGATGGAAAAGTTTAAGATTTACTCTCTTGGCAACTTTCAAGTATATAATACAGTACTGTTAACTAGAGTCACCATGATGTGCATTAGATCTCCAGAACCTATTTATTTTCTAAATGGGAGTTTGTACCCTTTGACCAGTATGTCCCATTTTCCCCCTACTCCTTAGCCCTGGCATCCATTGTTCTACTTTCTGTTTCTATGAGTTTGACTTTTTTTCTTCAGATTTCACATATAGATGAGATCATACGATATTTGTCTATTTCCATTTGACTTATTTCACTGAGCATATTGCCCTCAAGGACCATCCATGTTGTCACAGAAGTCAGGATTTCCTTCTTTTTATGGCCTAGTAATATTCCACTGTATATATTTATATGCACACATTTTCTCTATCTATTCATCCATTAATGGACACTAAGGTTATTTCTATGTCTTGGCTATTGTGAACAATGTTGCAATGAACATCAGGGTGCAGATTCCTCTTTGAGATAGTGATTTCATTTTCTCTGATTATGTACCCAGAAGTGGGATTGCTGGATCATACGGTAGTTTTATTTTTAACTTTTTGAGGAATCTCCATACTGTTTTCCATAGTGGCTGAACCAGTTTACATTCTCACCAGCACTGCACTAGGGTTCCCTTTTTCCCACATCCTCGCCAACACTTGTTGCCACTTGTCTTCTTGATAATAGCCATTTAAACAAGTGTGTGATGATATCTCAGTGTGGCTTTGATTTGCATTTCCCTGATGAGTAGGTATATTGAGCATCTTTGATAAGGCTCTTAAATATCTATTCATCTCTAAAAACCCTTCTTTCTCTTCTTTTATTCTTTGTAATTTATTTGTTGAAGAAAATGAGTAGTTTATCCTATAGAATTTTCTATAGTTTGGATTAATGCCACCCTCTTGTGCTTTTCCTGATTTTCCCAGTTGGAATCATTTCTTCCTTCTAGGAACTCCGCTTCCCACAGCTATTTGTTGCCCTTTAATAGCACTGATTGTAGCCTTGATTTTTTTAAGTATGAGTGTGTACTTGCTCTCCTGAAAGAAGGAATAACCCCCTTTTCATCTCTGTGTGAACTTCCACCCTCAATCCAAGACCCTAGACTTGTTTTTTTTGTAGACTAGGAACTCCATAATTTTTGTGAGACTGTTGTTTGATGTGCTGAGGTCAAGGTGGCAGTTAAGCTGTAGGCCTGCCTGACAGGGTGTGGAGACTTGCTGTTTGAAGAGAAATATTTGCCCAGGAAGGAAGGGTGAGAAGGGTTAGGAGTCTAGGCCCTGGAGTCAGACATCCTCATGTTTGAGGCAAAATGTCACTGTCTGCTGACTGGATGACTTTCTCAAGTCATTTGACTTCTCCATATTAGTCAGGTTCCTAATTGCAAGCAACAGAAACTGACTCTAGTTGATTAAAGCAGAAAATGGGTTAATTAAGGTTTAATTAAGTTTACAGAGTAATTGGGAGGGATGGAGAACAAGGCTTGAGGCAAAAAAGTCAAGAATAATATCCAAAACCACACCATGGGCCTGTCTTGGTGAGGAAATCACTGTCGTCACTATCAACAACTTCAAGCACTAGGTGCCACAGTTTGCTCTGTTAGAGTTCCTGGTGATTCTTCACTTCAGACAGAGGACTGGAAGCAATGCTGGTAATATCTAGAGACTGTTTAAGAGACTGCATTTAGTCTCTTAATGTGCTGACAACTCCGTCTCATTGTGATCTAATGAATCAGAATATGGTCAGTTCCAGAAGAATTTGTCAGGTCTAGAGTGAAAGCCAAAATCTTGGTTCTACTGTTTATCTTCCTACCAAAAGGCAGACAGGAAAAAAAGAGCCCCATCCTTCCCTGTGGCTCTTCAGGAACTATATCCAAGGTTCAAAATCAGAAAACAACTTTTCAGCATTGGTTTCAGAGCTAGCTAGCTCTACCTCCTTCAGGGTTTTTATTCTTACCAAAAAACTACACTATTTGGGCCCTACTCTCTCCAAAGCTAATCTGATACACTAATTTGATCTAAGAGGTTAATGATTCATAAAGCATTATTGTGTAGTAATTCTACACATTCTAATAAGAACTTTCAGTTAATTAATTCTTTCCTTTACTCAGCAAACATTTATTGAACTTCCATTATGCTCTGGGCACTATGCTAGATGTTGGAGACACAGGAGTGACGTAGACAAACATGGCACCTGCACCAATTGAGGCTTACAGTCTGGTGAAGACAGACAAGCAAATATACAACTATAAAGAGGTATATGATGGTTTTAAAATATGTCAACAAATTCTTTTATGCTCTTGTCAGGAGGTGGGATTTAATTCCCCTCCTCTTGGGTGTAGGTGGGACTTAGTGACTCACTTCTAACAAGTAGAATGCAGCAGAAGTAATGATGCATGAAGTCTAAGACTTGGTCATAGAGACACTGCAGTTTCCTTCTTTCTCCCTTTCTTGAATCACTTGCTCCGAGAGGAGTCACTGCCATATAATAAGGACACTCAAGAAGCCCTATGGAACTGAGGCCTCCTGCCAAAAGACATGTGAGTGAGCCCTCTTCCAGGTAGATCTTCCAGCCCCAGTCAAGCTTTCAGATGACTACAGACACAGTCAACACTTTGTTTACAACCTCATGGGAGATCCCAAGTCAGAATCACCCAACTAAGCCACTCCTGATCCATAGAAACTGTGAAATAATAAATGCTAATTCTTTTCAAGCCTCTAAGGTTTGGGGTAATTTGTTATAAAGCAATAGGTAACTAATACAAAGTGTGTAAGTGTCATGAAAAAGGAAGCACAGGGTGCTGTGAAAACATATAGCACAGGCTCTTAATCAAGTTTGGAGAGTCAAATAAGTTTTTAGTGAGTGGTCAGTTAACTTGAGACCTCAACAGAAAAGAGGAATTCACCAGGATGCAGGGATTGATGTAAAAAGAAAAGTATGCACAGAGAAACTTATGTGTGAAGGCAGAGAAAAGAAAGTAAATTTGAGGTTTTACTTCAATGGAAGTGAAGAAAAATCTGGAGTCAAAAAGATCAGTTAGAAGACAGCTTCAGCCATTCAAATATAAAAGTATAGTCACTTGAAATAGGGAAGTGGCTGTAGATGTGCTAAGAAGTGAATGAAATTGAAAATTATTTGGGAGGTAGAACCAATACATTTTGGCTACCTAGAGATTTGTTGGAAAGAAGTTGCAGAAACTCTCTTCTGGTAATGATTTTCTCCTTGAAGAGGAGGTTAGGTCATCTGTTCAGAGTGGGTGGGAGAAGTAGGGAGTTCAGGTCCTTGAAGGATATGGAGAAGGTTTGCAATAGCTGATCTCGTGAGTGGGAGAACTCTGATACTGATAGACAGCATTGAGGACCCAACTGAATTCAGAGACTACAGATTTATGGAAACACCAATGTGCACAATTATTTGATTTTCTCTACTATGTTCAGCAGCTCAGGTTCAGGAAGAAGGAAGAAGGTTACTTGAATTCACTTAAGATTGGAGGTTTTGCCTGGGCAGGTAACACAGAAAGACAACGGAACAAGGATTTGAGGTTACTTACTTGAGCATAATTGGAGTGATGAACAACGGCATATAAGCTGAGTTGGGAAGGAGATGAGGACAGGAAAGAGGCCAATAGAGTGAAGTGTGATACACGCTGTGATGTACCACCCAGATCACCTTCCAATGAAGGACTTGTTGCCTCGGTTGTAAGGAGTGCCATCAGCCGTGCTGCCAGAGCCTTCAGAGATTGCTTCACAGATGCAGAGAGATAGCTGCCTTACACAAAGAAGTCACACCCCTTCCCCAGTGGCCCTCATTCAGTAATTGACTGAGACGTGAGTATAAAGGCCTGGTCATCTTGGCCCAACTCAGAACAACACTTAAGGACTGTTGTAGCTTCAGAACTTCCCTATGGGATTGACCAAGACTGTCACTGGGCCTTCATTGTATCCCAGTATCTGCCCAGTTCTGCTTCCTTCTCCTCCTTTCTACAGGTCTTAATAAACATCTTGCACACTAAACTCCCTCTCAGAGTTTGCTTCCTGGGGAACCCAACCTGTGACATGGCGTCTGTGGACTGAGTCCCAGTGAGGTTGAAGGACTAGTATACTGGGAATAATTTGAGGTGGAAGGATGGGAGGGTGTGGTAACAGGGTGAAATGTCTTATGATTTCAGAGGTGGAGCAATTATGGATGATGATGAGGACAAGGGTGTGGCCAAGAGACTAGGTAGATAAAGTGGGATAAAGGCAGGATCTTTGAGGATGAGGAAGTCACCAAGAATTCACTAAGTCACAAGTATTTATTTTCTTAAGAATCTATTGTATTAGCTGTTTATTTTTGTGTAAGAAACTGCCCTCAAATCTAGAGGCTTAAAACAATAAACATTTGTTATCTCACAGTGTCTGAATCAGGAATTTGAAAGTGTCTCTCACTATGTATTGACCAGACCTATATCTCAAGGCTTGACTGAGGGAGGATCTACTTCCAATTTCCTTCCAAGCTTACTCACATGGCTGCTGACAAGTCTCAGGGCCTCTCTGGCTGTCGACTAGAGGTATCAGTTCCTTGCTACGTGGGCCTTTCTTTCCATAGAGCAGCTCCCAACATGGCCGCTGGCTTCCCTCAGAGTGAATGAGCAAAAGAGTGAGAGAGGGCATTCAAGACAGAAGGCATAGTCCTTTGTAATCCAATCTACGAAGTGACCACCATCGCTCTGCTTCATTCTATTTGCTGGATGGGAGTCAGAGTTTAGCCCACACTCAAGAGGAAGGGATTACACAAGGGGGTGAATAAGAGGAGGGGGAGATCATGGGAGCCATTTTGGAGGCTGCCTACCATACCTACTATGTACATGGCACTATTCTAAGTGCGAGAGATGATATAGCAGTGAACAAGGCAGGCAAAGACCTTTTTTCTTAATACTTTCAAGTTGGGTGGGACAGACAAAAACAAGTGAGCAGTCAAGATCATTTCAGAACATGGTATGTGCTATGAAAATAATAAAGTAGGATAAATGAAAGACAGTAAGTGGGTGAGGTGGCAGTAAGGGGTTATTTTATAACGGATGGCCACAAAATACTTCTCTGAAGAGACATTTCAGCCAAGAACTGGATGGATAAGAAGTAGTTATCCTTGCAAAAAGTTGGGAGAAAAACTTGCTGGGCAGAGGCAAGGGCAAATGTAAGGAATGAGCTTGGCAAGTTCTAGTGGCAAGAGCAGAGTAAGAGGATCCAAAAGGACAGACCAGAAGCAGGGGGAGGTGATCAAACAGGACCTTGTAACCCCCGCAGGGGGAGAAATATGGACTTCATCCTAAAAGCAATGGGAGGCCACTGGAGGGTTTAAGCAAATGGTGACACAGTCTAATTTAGGTTTTTAAAATATCACATTGTCTGCTGTAGGGAGAACACAGACTGAATTTTTGAAGTGTTGAGTAGAGATATAGAAAGATGGCAGGACTTGATATGGAAAGAATGAGAGGCAGGTGCTTGTGTATCCATCGAATGATGGAGACGTTAGTAGGTGACCATAATGCACAAGGGGACGACGTGGGATTGCTACCTAGAAGGAGCTTCAGAGGAGTAGAGGTTTTGACCTACAGGTGGAGGAGGAGTGGTCTGGAAGCAGCGCTTCTGAGCAAGGACACCAAACTCACATCCTGGCTTACAAGTTGGTAGGTTGTGAGGTAATGAACTGCCTCCACTAGAGAGGCCTATTCAGGAAGCCAGGTGTCAGTAAAGGCATCAGGAGTAAAGAACATTCGATGAGGAGGTCCCTGCCTGAAGCAAGTGGTGGGGAGCCCTTTCATCATCTGGTGTCACCAACCCACAACAAAGATCATTCAGGACTCTTCTCTGAGTTTGAGCACCGTCATTCAATTTGAGGCAGAGACACTATAAATTCAGAGAATTCTGAGGTGGATGTTAGCCAGGTAAGCTGTTTTTGGAAATTAATTGTAGGCTTTAGGCTTCAGCCTTTGAAATTCCAATTAGGCTATTCATCAGCCTCCCTTCACAAATCTTCAACTTCTCTTCATTCTTCAGTCTACTGCTCCCCTCCCCCTGACTCAGCTAGGGCAGTCGGCGAGGGAAAACGTGCTTTTCTGGCTTCCGACAGCAATGACCAGAGAACTAACAGGCCAAGCTGCAAAGAAGCCAGCCAAGAGCCAGACTTGGCCCTGGAGTCAGAGGTTCTTTTCTTTCCCCTTGGGCCAGTGTTTCTCAGCCTTTTTTTTTTCTTTTCTTTTCATTATAACTCCACTCAAGAGCCTTTTTAGACATTTCTTTCCTGGTCTCTTTCTCCTCATGAAATGTTAATACTACAGCTGTAGTGTATATCTGTTTACGTGCTGTGGCTTTTTGGTGGGCCACACATCACTGCAACATCTAAGATCCCTCCACCTCTAAGAACCAATTTTGGCCCCCTCGGGGGTGATATCACCTCCATGGATAATGCATTCCCTAAGGCAAAGAAGCACCTCTGATGGTGAAGACTTTAGGCACAAGGGTAGAGCCCATTGCGAGACACTGTAGTGTTGGAAGCTGGGAGGAGTTAGCCCCGCACCCAGACCGCATCAAGCACGGAACCTAACGCTGCTGCAGATAGAACTGTGCCTGATACTTCATAAACTGGAGGTCGAGTTTGGAAATTGGTCCTTTGCACTTGTTTACTTATCCTTGGTAGGTTCCATTAGAAGCCAGTGGTTGTTCCTGGGACTGCGAGCTGAGTTCTAGACTGGCAGAGTAAACCTCACACCAAAGGTGACCACCTGAAACCACGGTCATTCCACGAAACAAACACTGAGGGGCCTCTCCTGTGGCAAGACCGGGCCATGGCTTTTGGGTGGAATCTTCCATCTTCTGTGTGCCTAGTAAGCAGCCTGGCATCCCTGCCTCCTCCCCCCTGCTGTGGTTCTTCCACTCATCTGACAGGAGGAACACGTGCAGCCCACCAGGAGGGCTGCCTTCCCCATCTCCTCCAAGACGGCTTATTAGCTGGAAGGTAGCGGAGAGGGTAGGGGTGGGGCAAGGGGGGGCTGTCCTGGAGAGGCAGACAACTCCCCAGAGAGCAGCCTCTAGCTGAGCTGCATTGAGGGAGCTGGGGGCCCTCGTCTGGGCAGTGGAGTTAGGGAGAGAGTGCCTCCTGCCCCCGCCCTCTCCCACTCTCAGGCTGCCGGAAGCTGGGCAGGCTGCCATGACCAGATGCTCTATTATTACCCAGCCTTTCCTTCACCTGAGCCTCCCCTCCCCTCTGAGCAGCAGCAGGCTGTCCACCTCCATTTCCAAGCCTATGTTTCCAGGACAGCAGGCTGAGATAGACTGTATCTATAAAGAGAATCATTGAAGAGCTCTTAGGCTGGACTATGCTATTTTCTCATCTCCCAAGCAGACCTGGCCTCCCAGCACGCTCCCCCAAACAGTCTGATCTGGGAATAAAGCAAAATCAGTGTGTTCACCTTATTTATTGGAGACTCACATGTTAGGCCCACGTGACAGCCCCCAGTGCCTTGAGTTCCCCGGGGCTCTCTGATTTTCCTCGGAGAAGACTCCCATGGGATCTCTCTCTCTCTCTCTCTCTCTCTCTCTCTCTCTCTCTCTCTCTCTCTCTCTCTCTCTCTCTTTCTTTCTCTCTCTCTCTCTCTCTCTCTCTCTCTCTCACACACACACACACACACACCAGTTAACACAGGAAGGAATCCTCCAGCTGTGTTCTGAACTCTGACTCAGTGGGTCCCACACTTCAGTCTGTATCAGAACCACCTGGAGAGCTTGTCCAGGCAGAGGCCCCAGAGATGCCGGTTCAGTAGGTCTGGAATGAAGCGTAGGCGCTGGGATTTCTAACAAGCTTCCGAGTGACCCAGATGCTCAGCAGTCCCAGGCTGGCATTGGGGAAAGATAGCTCTAGGCAGCTCTTGGATGGGCTTCAGGAACTCCATGGACCACCCCCGGCACCCTATGCAGATTGTGTGTATGGTGCTTTTGTCCAGATAGATGCCCACACAATTAAAAGACTCTGCTATAAGAGAGTAGTCAGAACATATCGTGTATTTCATGGGAATAAGCAGACATTGATCAACAAAGGAGGCCACTGGATCCCCTGGGGGAGGCTGCCTGTAGGAGGGGAAAGTGCCACCAACTCAAAAGAATGGCCCTTTTGCCCCCAGAGACCAAGAGCTGGGGTCTTGATGACCAAGTGACTGTTTTCTCATAGCACAGTCTTCTGTGAAAAAATCAAATGCTAGTCAAGTCCCCCTTATCCATGGCCTGCTCCTGCAAGACTCAGGCCTCCCCTAAAGCCTGCTTTGTGCATGAAGCCCTCTATCCTTCAACTGTACCTTCTCCTCTTGGAGTGGGGATGTGCTTGGTTTGTGCTTTAATGAAAGAAGAGACAGAAAGAAGGGGAAGAGAGTGGGAGAAAGATTGAAAAGGTCATTTTTTAAATCTACATATCAAAAAAGATAAAGAGCTCCAAGTGTGATTCTCCCAAACACACACACACACACGCACACACATGCACACATGCACACACAGACTGGGATGCTCTTATAACCACATGGTATAATTTGAGAGACCCCCACACAAGTGTCATTTTCCCCATCAGTCACTTCTCCTTTATAGCTTCATTTGAGTCTTGAATCCTGAGCTTTTGCCTCTTTCAAGTTTTCCTGTCAGAATTCAAATATTGCCGTCCCTTGGTATCTGAGAGGAATTGGTCCCAGCACTCCTGTGGATACCAAAATCTACAGATGCTCATGCCTCTTGTATCAAATTGTATAGTATTTGCACATAGCTTATGCACATCGCCTGTATACTTTAAATCATCTCTAGATTATTTAAAATGCCCAGTGCCCATTGTCAATGCTGTGTAGTTACCAGTGCATGGCAAATTTGAGTTTTTCTTTTTGGAACTTTCTGGAATTTTTGTCCCAAATATTTTCAGTCCACATTTGGTTGCATTGATGGATGTGCAAACTGGGGAGATGGAGGGGCAACTGTGTTCTAGTTGAGGACTGAGACTTCAACCTGGGGTTCTTAACCTGATTCCATGGATGTCCCTAAATTGTGGGAAGCTTTAGTGTGTGTCAGAATTATCAGAATGTGTTTACATGCAAATCCCATGTCCCCATCCATTTGCAAAGAATCTGATTTCTTAACTCTAGTGAGGTGCTCAGGAGTCTGTAATTTAAACATGGCTCCCAAGAGAGTCTAATACAGGTTGTACCTAGGACACAATTCAAGAAACACTACTCTTCAGAAGGACTGTGAACTCCCTAAAAGGAAATGTAGGTGTGTGAGTATATCTCTGGGCATTGGGTACAGAGCTTGAATCAGATTCTGAAGGATTCCTTGAATTGAAAAGGTGAATAATCACTAACCAGTTAACATTTTAGCAAGGAATAGCAAAACTAGGATCTGGAATATAAGAGGTAAGGCAAGAAGGAAAGGAACTTCCCTAGACTGTACACAATAGTGAATCAGGGAAAGCTCCTCAGCAAAGTCACTTTGCTACCGGTTCTGACTGAGAAATTGGAGAAATTACAAGTATCATGACTAAAATGAAGGATCTTTAACCTGTGGAAAAAATGTGCAATTTATATCATAAAGAGCTCTTTTCTTTACTACATAAAGAGCTGTTGCAAATTAATAAAGGCCAGACATAATATTAGAACTGCAACTTATGTTGTTCATCAACTACACTGCAATAAAAAATAATTAATTACAATAAAGAAAAGACCACTAAGCCAATAGAAAAAATAGGCAATGGATGTGAACAAGCAGTTCACGGAAGAGAAAACACAAATGGCTCTTAAACATATAAAAATATGCTCAATGTCACTCATAATAAGAGAAATGCAACTTAATACTGCAATAAGATCTCATTTTTCACCTGTCAGATTGAGGGATATGAAAAAGTGTGATAATACACTGTGCTGGTGGATGTGTAGATTGGAATATCACCATGGAAGGCATTGTATAAAAGTTACAGAGGCCCACATCATTTGATGCAGCCATCCCACACTTAAGAATTTACTGGACGGTGGGGGGAGGGTATGGCTCAGTGGTAGAGTGAGCTGCTTAGCATGCACGAGGTCCTGGATTCAATCCCAGTATCGCCATTAAAAATAAATAAATAAACTTAATTACCTCCCCCCCAAAGTAAAACAAAGAAATAGAAAAAGAATTTATCGGACAAATGTACTCCCATTGTGGAAAACCTAAATACCTGTCCACAGAAGACAGGTTAAATAATTCATAGCAATCCATATGAAGGAATAGTGTGCAGCTATAAAATGGCTAATTGTTTTATGTGCTTATGGAAAGCATCTTGAAGATGCATATTTCTGTGGGAGAAAAGTGAGATGCTGAACAACGTGTCTGACATGCTGCCATTTGTAAAAGTATATGTATATTTGCTTGTATTTATATGGACTCTTTCCTGCAGAATACATGAAGGACTGTTAACAGTCATTAGACATGATAGGGTTTGGGGGGAAAAAACTTACTTTTTATTTATACTCTTTTGCATCTTTTGGCTCATTTGCATGTATTTCTTATTAAAAAATAAATAAAATGCTAAAAAATGGAAACTAAAGCAAGCAAGCAGGCTCTGGCTGCAGTGGGAAGGGTAGTTGCAGAACGGGCGACTGGAGCAGAGATCCTCCCAATGAGAAGCACGGTCCCCCAGCAGAGAGGCGGGACCGCACCACTGCAGCCTCTGGCTCCCAGCCAGGCACGCTGGAGGTTCTCAACAATTTTGATACGGGATTGGGTGGGATACATCATATTCCTCAGGGATGTTGGGGTGTAAATAAGATTGAGAGCCACTGAAGCACAGGCAGGGAGACCCTGAAGAAAGCTGTTCCTCCTCCTCTCTACACCTTAAAATCTACTCCACTGTCAAGGCCTGGTTCAGAGGCTGGCTCCTCCAAAAGGACCTGGACGATCTCCCTCTCTGAGGCCTCAATCCCACTTCCTGTAGGTTAAAGCTCATTTCTTCCCTCTGTGCTCCAACAGCATTTTCCTTAATCTGTTCTTACGGGATACATTTCAATCTGCTTTATGGTTCAGATATGAATTTGCATATTAGAATTTCCCAGTAGATTGAGAAACCCTCAGTGGCTAGGAGTCTGTCTCCCCATCTCTGTCTGCACCCTTCAGTGTGGGCACAGTGACTAGAGACGACCCCTAGTAAAGGCAACACCAGCCTCCTTACAGGGCACCCAGGGCAAACGTGTGCTCTCAATGCAGGAGACATAGGCATGGTGCATGATAATAGCCCCCAAAATAGTCCTTAACCTGGCTGTCTTCCCACCAAGTCACTTGATTCACTCAGATGTTTGGAGGAATGTTTCTCACCAGCCAGCCAGGCACTAGCAGATAGGACTCAGCAAATAGTCCACATTTCTAGATACCCTTAACAGTTCTGGAGCAGAGCTGGTGCCCTGTTTCCCCTCTCTCCTCCCATGCCCGCAGCAGGTCTCATTACTCAGGCAGACTCACCTTTCCATTCTCCCCAGACATGGCCTCAAAACCCCCCTCACAAGACAGCAGCTACCTACCAATCAGCTGGGATTAGCACACATTGCTTAACTCTTCTATTTCCTCTCTTTACAGCCTCCTCTCTCTCTTTTCCGCAAGTAGTTTAGGCAGCAACATGGGGGAGGGCAGCTATTATGAAAACACCTATTCAGGCATGCTTTCCGGACCACAGATCAAAAGCTTAGCTAAGAGTGGACACAGAATATTGACTTGTTAGTTTTTCTCATTCTTTTCAATTGCTTTGACTCGGTGATAGCTGATTGGTCCAAACCATCCATTTGGAAACTTCCTAAAAAGAGGAATGGAGATAGGATGCTTGGAGGGCTGAAGACAGGGTGCTGAATTACACTCTGACTACATAAGACAACCAGATTATATTAAAACCAGATCTGTCCACTCAGGTTGTGGGCTTTGTAAAAGTCTGTTAGAACACACAGATTGGAACATGCAGCGGTCCTTGGATGATAAGGGTTGAATGGTCAGGCTGAACTGCAAACATTGGCAATCATTTTCTCTGGTTCCTCAGATCTAATCTTAATCAAAGGAGGCTGCATGGAGGAAGTGGTAGTATCAAGGAGCTTTAAGGGAAAGATTTGATAACCTGGTTTTCATGAAGCAGAAAAAGATATCAAGGGGAAGGAATGGTCTGGTCTAGAGCTTAAAGAAAGCTTGGGGAATAGAAATGGGGGGGTCCGACAGTGTTCTTAATCGGGAAGGATACTGAAAATGAAACAGAAGCTAGGGTCAGCTCTCTGATGCTTCACCGCATGACACAGTAGTCAGTAAATGTCCCAAAGTCTGTGCCCTCACTGAGGATGGCCTTGCTTCTCCACTTTTCTGCCTGTCAAACTCAGCAGTCAGAAATAGACCTGAGATATGTTCATTCCAACTGAAGTGTGAAGGGCTGGAAAGGCTGAATGTATTGCCTCTTCTGGGGAGATTTGCATTTTGATAAAACCAGCAGTTTCTTAATAATGGGAATTCAGGTAGGAGCTACCCAGAAGTGTTCTGGAGAGTGAAGACGTTTTCTCCATCCCCTGAAGTCACATCAGTATTGCTGGAGCCTCCTGTGTTTCTTATTCCTCATCCACACCATGGGGATTAGAGCATTATTTGATTCCTAGTATGGTTCTGAGGATTAAATGAGATAATGAATGCATATAAAATATTTAGCACAGTGCTTGGCACTTAGGAAGAACTCAACAAATATTAGATCTTTATCTGGATTACACTGCCTACTCATAGTGCCAGCCCATATAATAGCACATGTTCTGTATGTGTAAACACATTTGACTGTCCTTTATGATTGGATTATCACATTCTGTTGATTCTTATTTTGTGGTTGGCTTTATTCCTTTGATAACTATGTAAGTTTAAAAAGCTAAAGCTCCAATCTGTTCTTAGAAACAATGATCAGTACACATATGTAAACTAAAAAAATGTGCACTATACTGTATATATGTATTTACATGCAATATAATGTATATGTGCAAACTGTAATAATTCTACCTAATAAAACTGGAAAAAAAAAGATACTGATTTTTACCAAGGATTAAAGTGATGCTGCCCTAGAGAGAGGTCCCCGTGACCGAAGCTCTGTTCAAAGAAATCAGTAATTAGGCAGCTCCTGCGTCCAACTTTGGATCTTACTTTCTCGTAAGATGCTGAGGCTGGACCTATGGCATCCTTCACTAAAACTCTAAGAAAAGCTGATTCTGCCTAAGTGCTATTAAAGTGGTATCCTGTGGAAAAATAAATGAACTAAGTACATAAGCATTATGTATGTGGGCCTGGAGTTAAGAGACCAGGGTTCTAGCCTTTATTTAAACACTCAGAAGATCAGCGAATTTGGCCTCAGGCTCATAGAAATTAGGACTAACAAAGATTTTGGAAATAATCTCTGGTCTGCTAAGGAATATTACTTTTAGACCTGCTACTCTTCATCTATATTCAGTAGCATACTTTAAGCATTTTAATACATTTTAAAGACAAGTATCATGTTCTCTTTAAACACAACATTAGTATTTTCAAAGCCGTAAAAACTTCACTAAGTAAGATTCCCTTTTAGCTTAGGTTGAAAATATTTTTCCTCAGAAGTACATCTTTAAATTTAAGCTGTTTGGAAAGTAAAATTCCTCATATTCCACCCACTGTCATAGTATTTGAGTTGAAGGAATACTTGAAAATATCTGGCAGTAGGTTTTTTTTTCCCCCCACTCCTAAAGACTTTAAGAGCAAGAGCAGAACCCTGGACTTAAAACTTCAACTTAAGATTTACCCATTTATCTGTTTTATTGATAAGTTCCACAGGTTAATAAAAAAAAAAACACATATTCTGACCCCAGGTGTTATCAGCCCTGTGATTATTGCTTGTATGTTACACCTCCAATTGTGCAATGAGCTAGAGAAAGTACAGAGACGGAGCCTCCAGTTATCTTGGAGGCAGGGGCTGTTGCATCAGGGAATCCTAAACAGATTACTTCCTTTCAATGGGAAAAGGTGAAGAGGATGCCATCTAAAATGTATAAATCAAGAACACCTTAGAAGTCTGTGTGGGAAGACAGTATTGTACATTGTTTAAGGACTTGGGACTCTGGAGACTGATAGACCACAGTTTGAATCCTAGCGCTGCCACTTATTAGCTTTGTGATTCTTAAGATGTCAATGTGAAAAAGTGAAGACCAACCAAGTAAGAACAAGCAGAGGCTACTTATTCTGAGCTTGTGCTAACAAGAGTCAGTCACTGTCACTTAGTCTTAGGCAGACACTCAAAGGCAGGCAGAGGAGTGGGGAAGTTTTATAGTGGAAAAAGGAAAGGCTTTGGATATGCCCTGACTCAGGGGCTATTGGCATGGGGAATCTATAGGCAGGCTAACTAGAAGCAGGGCATCTTATTTTTGAGACAATTCAGGGAATTTGAGTTTTGAGTGGCAATTAGATGATACTAAGGAATTATAGTTTCAAAAAGAGTTATCCACATGAGTACCAATAGATAAGTACAAGAACATTAATTGCATCATTAATTATGATTGCTCAAACTTGATACTACTCAAATGTCCATCAATATTATAATGAAGACTGTACTGCAGTGTATTCAAACAAATAGAATATAGCAATAAAAGTGAACAATGGGTGAAGTTCACACACATAAAGTAGAATAAAAGAAATCACAGGGGAAAATTATTCATAATATATTGATTTCATTTCACGTAAAGTTTTTTTTTAAGGTCAAACTAATTTATGTTGTTAGAATTAAGGAGAAGAAGTTACCTTCAAAAACATTGTCCAATTTAGAGAAAAAATATCAGGACACCCAGTTATATTTAAATTTTAGATAAACAAGGAAAATTTGTTTAGCATAAGTAGATACTGAATATTGCATTTTGTATTTTATCTGGCAGCCTTACTTTAGGGAAGCTGTAGATGATATGAGCAGGAAAGGGGTTTAAGAGGGACTTAGTTGATGCTAAAAATGTTTTTTCTTTACTCAGATTGAAGATAACTTGTGTATTCACTTTCTGATAATTCACTGAACATTTATGATCTATGCATTTACATTTTGTGCTCTTTTGCTGATGTATGTTTTGCTTCATAAAAACTTAAATATTCATGTTTAAATGTAATAGTTTCACTAAAAATAGTTAAAGAAAAATATAAACTTGTCAGTTAAATTAAAGAGAGGATTCAAACATCAGAAGATGGTAGAATTCCAGGAAATGAAAAGTCCATTTCAGTGCCAAGAACCTATGTCCCAATATTTCTTACAAGTGTTTGTAACAGTGAAATTCTAATAAACTTTTTGGTTGTGGGGAAAAAAAAACCCCGGGGCATCCTATGTGATTCATTAGAGATGCATATTTGGCTTTCTTTGGTTGGTTCTAAATTGGAAGCTGGGACAAAAATTAGGGGAACTGTCAATTATTAATCAAGTTCTGGCTATTTTGGGTTGATTGTTACAGAAGTTAGTATTTGGCTTCCTGGATTGTTCCTAGAGATAGCAGTCTGACTTCCTATGAGTCTGACTCATAGTAGGCTGCCTTCCTGGACTGGTTATTGCAGATAGAGTTGGTTTTCTGGGCATTTGCTGCAGGTTGTGGGTCAGATTTCTCTTTCTGTATATGGGATGGTCATCATCCATTTTTATATTCTGTCTCTCATGTTTGTATATTGGTGCTCATGTGGCTAACTCTTTTTGAAACTATAATTCTTTAATACCATCTAATTACCACTCAAAATGAGCCTCAGTTTTCTTGATTTAAATGGACTATTAAAACTTTGAGGGTTAGGTGAGATTTGTACATAAACTGTTTAGCACAGAATCTGAAACATGAGTGTCCAGTACGGGTTAACCATTGTCTTATTGGCTTATTAACTAAATCCTGAAGCAAGAGAGTGTAGTGAAGTGGAACTCCTCAGAATATGAAAGGGGCAATGTTAGCAGGAAGAAAAGGAAACCCTAGCATACCCTAGAAAAAGTATCAAACACATAATCAACAACAATAGCAAGAGTTAACATGTATTCACACTTACTATAAGCCAGGCACTATTTCAAGTAGGTAGCATACATTGGCTCATTTAGTCCTCATAACCACCCCCTGAGGTGGACACTACCAACATTGTCATCCTCTTCTGACAGACGGAGGAAACTCTGGCACAGAGAGGTTAAGAAACTTGCCCAAGTTTACACAACTACTGTGGGGCCAGGTAGTCTGCTTTTGAGTTCTGCTGTTCTCATGAGAGGTTATACATGCTGAGGTTACAAACAGCTTCAGGAAAAGATCGGATAAAAATTTCAATGATTTCTCCCTAGACTAAGTGAAGGGTAACGCTGGAGATATTTAAGGTGTTTAGCACATCTTTCGTCTTTGAGGGTGATGTTAATGAAGGGTGTCTCACACCTGCCCCTCCCCACACTCCAATTCACCACTTTGAGTCGGATCTTGATCTCAGTTGGAAGCCACCTCCTCTGAGAAGCTTTGGCTGATCCTCCAGAGTGTGTTACCCCCGCCCCCACCCCGACCCCTTCTCCATACTTATCATGATCGATAAGGTAAGAATTACTGTCTTCATATCTGTCTCCCACCCTAGACAGAATGATTGAGTGGGTCTGTTTTGCATACCACTGGATCCCCATTCCCTAGCACAGGGGTAGCAAACCTATGGCCTGTGGGCCCAAAGTCTGTTTTTGTAAATAAATTGGGATTGGAGCAAGCCACACCCCTTCATTTGCATACTGTCTATGCCAGCTTCCCACTAGAATGGTGGACTTGAGTAGCTGCAAGAGATCATGTGGCCTTCAAAGCCTAAAAAATCATTTACTATGTGGCCCCGTACAGCAAAATTGGACAACCCCTGCCTAGTTCATGGATACTCAACACATAATCTGTTTAGCAGCTGAATACCCTTATTATTGATTTATTTGACAAACATTTCCATGGCACTTACTATGGTCAGACACTGTTCCAAGTGCTTTACAGATATTAATTCATTTACCACTCATAACAACCCAGTAAGACTGGTGGCATTATTATTCGCATTTTACAAAGGAAGAAACTGGGAAACAGAGAGGTTTAGTATCTTGCCCAAAATTAAACAGGTTGTTGGTAGTGGGGCTAGGATTCAAAACTCAGGCTTTTGGGCTTCCAATCCCAGGGTGTCAACACTGTGTTAACAGACCATGGGTGGGACCTAGTTTTTCTGTTGTTCCAATGAGAGAACTGCTGGATGGTTTTGAGAAGGGGAAGGATGTGGTCAAAGCAGCAAAAAGAGATAAAGTGGTCTTACTCCACATAGCCCCTAGGGCTTGGCTGATTACATGGAAATGCTAAAAAGTACAAATTAGCAAAGCAAGGTTAGGGTCTCACTGTGGCTAACAGAATCAAGCAACTGTTCTCCAACATTGAGCTGGTGTTGTTATTGTCTCCCTATCTGGATCTAGTTAACACCATTGATTAAAGATCACTCTGAGGCTGGACCAGTTTGTTTTACCCTATCACATGTCCAAACACTCCAGCCCTCCCCTACCATAGCCAACGGTCTTCAAATGCATCCCACCATGGAACAAGGCAGTAACAAGTCATTGGTTTGGTACAAATTCATCCCCACTCTTGAAAAAACAGAAAAAGTCCTTGAACTACAGTTGTTGTATTAGAAATTTCTTCTCCTGCTTCCACACTGCATGCCAATTGTTAGTTGGGAAGTACAGCAAATGCCATCATGAAGCTATAGCTCCAAGGTACAATGTTGGACCACCAGTAGGTCATTGCTGATGGCTTTTTTCTTTGTGGGATGCTAGAGGAGGAAGTCAACTTGCTGACAAAGCTTGGGAGACCTTGTTGCACATGACTGAGGCTGAGGGGTCAGCAGAAGCAGCTAGTTGAGAAAGAAGAGTCTAGGGGAGACCCAGAGAGTCTGGTCTTCTCTTCCTGGTAGGATGCCAG
This sequence comes from Camelus bactrianus, assembly GCF_048773025.1. NCBI lineage: Eukaryota > Metazoa > Chordata > Mammalia > Artiodactyla > Camelidae > Camelus > Camelus bactrianus. The sequence continues at coordinate 82,669,411 of NC_133575.1, read as the reverse complement.
GATTTTACACCCATGCTGAGGGCCTGGGCTGGAAATCAGGATTGAGCTTGGAGTTAGACCTGCCTGGGGGCTTGAGAGCCTGAAGCCAGAGGTGATCTGAAAACCAGTGATCAATGGAGAAGCTGAACACTGAATCTCATTGGACAGTCCAACTGAAGTGCCAATCCCAACAGGCGGTGGGCAGACCAAAGAGAGAGACTCTGGGCTTTTCAACGTTAGTAAGAAGAGCAGGCCCAGCCAACCAGAACATGAGGGATCAGGACAGTGAGTGAAAGGCAGAGCCTACGGAGATTCCCTGAGATCCTGGGACAGAGTTGCAGGAACTTCTTATTGAGTGACTGAGTCTTGGCTTTGAGCAGTCATGACCCTCCTGCCTTGGTTAGGAGTACACTCTAGCATCAGACTGTCTGAATGGAAATCTCAGCTGTGTTGCCTGTTAGCTGTATGGACTGTGACTAGTCACTTCACCTACTTAAGCCTTGGCTTCCATATCTGTGAAATGGAGAAAAAAACACTTACATAGCAGGACTGAAAAAATAAGTAAGGTAACATGGTAAGTGTTTAACAGCCATAAGCAATAAAGGTCGCTTAATATTATTTTAAAAAGTTCATCGATTTGGCTCAGACAAAGGATCAGTATAAACCAGCTCCAGGCAAAACCTGCATATTGTCCGCACCCTGACTCGAAATCCACGGGCAGTTCTCCTTAATAGGAGGCAGGGGTTGTGTTACTGCTGCTACTCCTGGGGCTGGCTCTGCAAAGGACACCGCTGTGCAGGCCAGCTGGCAGCAGCCTGGCAGGGCAAGCGAAGTCACTCTTTGATATCATCTTTTGGAAGGGGTTTGCTCTTTCCCAACCACCCTATTCCTCCAAATGAGCAAGTCCTGCTAGCCTGATCCCATGAAAGAGAAAAGTCACACAAACATAGGTGCTGGAGACCTCATGTTTTCCACTGTCAAAAAATCTCAGAATTTCCCAGAGAAGGTTTAGTCACATCACTGGAAGATGTAGGAAAGTGGAAAGGTGAAGTATAGATTTGGAAGCCTTAGAATTTCAGAGTGATATGGGGCTGCTTGGTAAAGAAATCGTGAACAAGAAGGCCCTCCCTTACACTACAAGTATCTTTGCCACCCTTCCTGTTTTGCAAAGTGTTTAGGCCAGTGGTTATTTTAAGTGAATTTCACTCACCAGTTGCATCAGAATCTACGATGGGGGGACAGGGGCCAGGGAGCCAGTTAAAAATGCAGATTATGAACCCCTGGAGTCCTGACTCATGAAACTCAGCATTTTTAACTAGCTTTCAAATGGATTGTTATTGTATTATATAATTTTTGAACAGACAATATATTCACATGGCGCAAAACTTTAAAAATATAAAAAACTGTATAGAGTGAAAGTGTCTCTCCCATCTCTGTCCTCAGCTGCCCAGTTCTGACCTTACCCCACCCCCATCTACCATGCAAACCTAGGTAACCACTGCTAATCATTTTTAAAAATTTTTTTCAGGGGGTAATTTGGTTTGTTTGTTTGTTTACTTAATGGAGATACTGGGGATTGAACCCAGGACCTCGTGCGTGCTAAGCATGCACTCTACCACTGAGCTATACCCTCCCCCCACACTGCTATTCATTTCTTATGAATCCTTTCAAATTTTCTTTATCAGAGACTTTTTCAGATATCAAGCAAAAGCAGATGTTTATTTTCCATTCCCCCCACAAAAGTGAGCCCTCTTTACACACCATTCTTCATCTTTAAAAACATATATATAACTTAAAGATCTTTCCCTATCTGCCATAGAGAACTTCCTTACTAGTTTTCACAGCTGTGTACTATTCTGTTATATGGTTGTATGAGACTTTATGATTTCCCCAGTCACTTTTTGACGGACGCATGGGCTGTTTTTCATCGTCTGCTAACTAATACAATCAATGGATGCAAGGAATTATCTTGTAGATGCATCATTTTCATTTGTAGGATACATTTCTAAAACTAGAGTTTCTTCCCTGGCTGATTCTAGGCACACTGGAACTTAAGAACCACTGGCTTAGGGGTAGCTGATGTGACAGGACTCATTTACATTTGATTAAGCCTTTATGTTAAAACTCCGAGAATGGCAGAGCCGGAGGGACCCTTAGAGATCTTCTTCCTCACTTTACAGATGAGGAAATCGATTCTCAGGTGGGGAATGGACTTGCTCAAGGTTACACAGCATGTTGGTAGCAGAGCTGAAACTGGAACCTAGGTCTCCTCACTCCTGGGCCAGCGCTCTGCGACCTGTGATGATCATCAACAAGCAAGTGTGGGGTGCCGAGGGCAGGATACAGTGGTCTCTAGCTGGGGCAGATAGGGCACATCTGGGAAAGATTGTGCAACCTAGCTGGTGTGAAATACCAGATCTCTAAGGTCTTAGAATGGTAGACTTTCAGAAAATATCAGAATTAAACAAACTGTTCTCTAAGCTATTGTGAGCCACTGACCTCTTTCCACAGAATGGAGAAAGGCCAATGTTCTCTATGCATCTAATTGAATCCAAAATCTGGAAAAAGAAAAACCTTGAGGTTTTAATGGGCTTGCTGGAGAAGGGAAGGTGTAGCTAGTGACTCACTACTGCAGACCAAACTCCTAAGGGAGATGATTTGGGGTGGGTAAATCTCAATGGAGATGTAATTTGTATTCTGTCAATACACTTCACCATGTATAGAAAGCCTCGTTGAGAAAACCAAAGCCTTCTAGAAGGAACAAGTGACCCCTCAAAGTCCTCCTACCCTAGAATCTCTTGCCCAATATTAGGGATTTACTTTTTCAGTATGGCCTCTGTGAGATGGTTGCTGTCTCTGTCACCTGTTATTTATCATGGAAGTAAGGTGGGATGGTGTCAAAGCAAACCTTGTCAATCTTAAAGCTTAACAGATTCTTTTGTAGTGACTTCAACCTTGTTCTCACTATCTTAGCCAAATAAAGATGAAGTGTGTGTGTGTGTGTGTGTGTGTGTGTGTTTAAAACCGACTTAATCATTTTGTGGGATCTTGGATAAAGTAACAGGAGAGTTTGTCTGTTGTCCTCATGTCTGATTTCAACACAAAAAGGACGAATATCCTGGTTGAAGAATTCAGACAGGCATCAGGGGAGCCTGGGATTTTGAACTGCGGGGGCTGTGCGCACTAGGCAGAGAAAATGCATTCTTTTTTCCCATTATCAGCCACTCTCTAGTTCTAATTTTGATGAGAACAAAACAATTGTTAAGTGGAGTGCTCCTCACTTAACAGCTTAATGAACCATAGCTATAACAGCCTCCCTTCTGTCTGGTCAGCAATCACTTGTGTTTCCTGAGAGGGAAGAGTGGGAGCGAGAGCCTTCAGAAAGTTGCAGGTAAAAGCAGCGGTAGGAAATTAAATTGGAAGTTTTTCAACTCCGAGACATAGATGACCTAAAGGAACCAAGAGAGCCCAGAGCTTGGAGACCTTCACCCCCACCCCCATTCCCAAGCCAGAGGGTAAACTCGGATTTTGTCAGTTTCACAGTCTTTAGCCAAGAACTGCTCGATTGTTGAAATCATCTGACAGCCCTTCCCCGGGTCCTGTACACGCATCCTATGACCCTAGATTCTAGGACCCCAGGCTTCTCTTCCTCAAAGTACAGTTCTTGGAACACATATACTAGAATCATCTGGAAAGCTTGTGAAAAAAACGCTTCACCTTGGGAGCTTCTGGGCTGGTGAACACATGGAGATTTGGGGAGACCGTTGCTCTCAGAGAAGGTATGAGTGGGGGAGGGTATAGCTCAACAATAGAGTGTGTGCTTAACATGCATGAAGTCCTGGATTCAATCTCCAGTACCTCCATTAAAATCAATAAACCTAATTACCCTCCCCTAAACAAAACAAAACAAAACACAGAGAGTATGGATTCTCCTTGACCCTTCCCCACACCCTGCCCCATGCATCTCTTCCATCTGCTGTTCCTGAGTTATATTCTTTTATAATAAACAAGTAATCTAGTAAGTAAAAAAAAAGTTCACCTCACATCACTGAATCGGAATCTCTGGCAGTAGGACCCAGGCATCTGCATCTTCCTCATGTTTACTGGGTAAATCTGTTATTCCATAAAAGGTAACAGCTGCTGCCTTTACCAAAAGGAGCCTTTGTTTAGGGATTCCTACTCCTTCTGCTCAAATAGATTCAGGGGTTGGGATCCCATGTAAAAGCCACAATCATGGCAGAGCATACAATTGATCGTTTACTCTATGCTAGCCTCCATGCTAAGTGCTTTGGACATGACTATGGCATATCAAATCCTTTCAGTGGCCAAGTGAGGCAGGGGCTATTATCTGTATCTCACAGAGAAGATCGAGGCTTGGAGAAGTGAAGGAAAAACATCTAGGAAGTGGCAGAGCAGGGATGCGAACCTTAGTCTATCCATTTCCAAAGGCCATGATCTGAGCCTTTCCTATACCCTGCCTCTAACAATCATTCTAAAGCTGGTTCTAATAGTACTTGGTAGTTCTTAAGAGACACCACCAAATGGTCAGAAGAGGCGGTGTCAGCGCGGTGGAGGAATGCCATCTATCTGTAACATCGTGTGTCACCAGATCTTTTTTTTTAAATTTTTCCCTGTTCTCATATACCATCTTTGGCACTCACCCCTATTTGCTGAAGGTAAATCAGACTCTTCGGCGTACCTGGCTTTTCAGCATTCTGGACACTTGATATTGGTTTGGGGTTGACGCTCTGTTACAAAAGTGAGTGAATTCAGAGCACGCTTTCCTTGTAACAGATGCTTGATGTACACTCTGAAGGCTTGTCATACAACTGCCAACCTTGCCAACTCAGTGTTTACTTCAGCCAAGTTCTCTAACTCCCACTTTTACCAAATCAGTGCTGGATATATGGTTCTACGTTTATGTGGATTCCCTGGGGAAAAATGCAATTAAAAAAAAAGTCTTGTTATTATTATTATTCTAAACACTGGGTGTCCCTATTTTTATAGTTCAAAGGATCACTTCGTAATATGGTTGCTTTTTGAAAACATCAAGCACCACAGTCCGCCAGCAGGCTGGCCTTCATGGGGCTGCCACAGACCTGCTTTTAGAAATTGGCGTCTCTGGAAACGAGGACAAGTTGAGTTTGTTATTTTTAGAAAGTGCATTACTGTTGGCCTCTAATAATGCCAAGTACAGAAATAAAGAGAATCGCTTCCCTGGATGGCAACAGATGGTAACCCCAATTAAATGGATAGTCTTTGACAAATTCTTTTCTCCTCTCTGGGTCCCATCTGAAATAGTAGAACCTGGGATTAGATGACAGATAAAGGTCCTTCTATCTCTAACCAGTCAGAACCAAATACCCAAAGGAGCCAATCTTCCAGAACAATCTTCCCATTAGTACTCTTATTAGTTAGTCACATGCTCAACTGCTCTAATAAAAGGCACCAAAATATTGTACTAGAAACAGGATAGAAGCTTGTTTTTCACTCACTTAATAGTCCCAGTAAGTGGTCCAGGGCTGACATGGAGGTTTGGGGATGTTAAGGGCACAGGCTCCTTCCATCTTGTTGCTCGCTGCCTTAATAGTCCAGCTCACAGAAAGGAGCACATGGGCAGTGAAAGGCACGCTTCTTTTGAATTTTCTTCTTCCAATTTTATTGAAATATAATTGACGTATAGCACTGTATAAGTTTAAGGTGTATAGCATAATGATTTGACTTACAAAACTCTTGAAATGATCATCACAAGTTTCTTCAGCATCTGTCACCTCATAGAGATACAAAATTAGGGGGAAGGGTATAAGTCAATGGTTAGAGTACATGCTTTGCATGGATGAAGACCTGGGTTCCATCTCCAGTACTTCCATTAAAGTAAATAAAAAAATAAACCTAATTACCTACTCCCCTCCCCTCCAAAAAAGAAGTGAGATACAAAATTAAAGAAAGAGAAAAAATATTTTTCCCTTGTGATGAGAACTCTTAGGATTTACTCTCTTAATTTTCATATATAACATACAGTAGTGTTAATTGTATCTTTATCATGTTGTATATTATATCCCTAGTATTTATTTATTTTATAACTGGAAGTTTATACCTTTTGACTATCTTAATCTAATTCCGCCTCCCCCGAACCACCTACCTCTGGTAACCACAAATCTCATCTCTTTTTCTATGAGTTTGTTTGGTTTTTGTACTGTAATTGACCTACAACACTATGTTAGTTCCTGTTACAACATAGTGATTTGGTGTTTCTATATGTTTCAAAATGATCAAAACGAGTCTAGTTATCATCTGTCATCATATGAAGATATTACACAGTTATTGACTATATTCCCCACTCTGTGCATTTCATACCTATGACTCATTTTATTTTGCCACTGTAAGTTTGTACCTCTTAATCTCCCTCACCTATGGAAAGGAATGGAATATATGCTTCTTTCTTTTAAAGGCACAACTCAGAAGTTGCACATATCCCTTCTATTTGAGTCACGTTGGCTAAGAACCCAGTCACTCAGCCACACCTAGCTGCATGGGATGTTGAAAAATGCAGTCTTTACCTGGCCTATCATATGCACTTAAAGCTCCTATTACTATAGAAAAATGTGAGGATAGATACTGTGGGGAGTCAACGAGCAGTCTCTGCCTAAGCACTGTATTATGAATGAACAACTTTATTTATCTTTCTCCGCAGAGACTCCTTGGTTCACTGGCTTGTTCCTCACTGGCTGTAACCAAGCAAGAAGATTCTTTTGTTATTGAAGTATAATTTCTGTACAATATTATGTAAGTTACAGGTGTACAATATTATGTAAGTTACAGGTGTACAATATAGTGACTCACAATTTTTAAAGGCTATGCTCCATTTACAGTTAAAAAATATTGACTATATTCCCCATGTTAAGGGTAGGACAGAGCCCTGTAACCTGCTGTTAAAGGCATTAGGCCAGCCTCAAGTGGACTTTGGCTTCTGGACGGGTAGAACATCTGTTCTCCAAGTTTCTATCATCTGTAAAGTCTGATTGAGCTACTGGAGGGGGCCACCAACAGCTCTGAATTTCATCCTTCAGTTGAATTAAAACCATAGGCATTTTTTCTAGGGCATTGGTAAGAACTGGTTGCCGTGTTCCTTTATGGTCCATTTATTTGTATTGATATACATGTTATTTATCGGTATTGGGTATTATAAAGGGCATGGGTTTTGGTATCAGATCAGTGTGGCTTTGAAGAAATCTTAACCACTCTGAGCTTTAGTTCCTTCATTTGTTAACATGCAGTAAAATCATCTAATTTAAGAGAAGGATGTTAAGGCTTACGTGAGTCAGGAACTATGAAATCACACAAAACATTGTGCATACATCCTTTTTAATAACACCAACAATGACATGAATGATTCATTTATTAAGGACCTGTTATGCATGTGCCAGGCACTGTGCTAGCTTCTACATAAACAGCTGGTTCACATGTACACATTTTAGTATCTGGGAACCATGGCAAACTCCTTTACAAGTAGTGCTTAATTAGGGCTTTGTAAATGAATGTGGGCTACTGCTCTCACTCAATAGAAACGTGCTGTGTGTCTGGCAAAGAGTTTGGAGGGAGAGAGGGTGCCAGCAGAAAGTGAACCAATGGCCCTAATTTGGTGTTGGTTTTCATTTCCTTCTTTGTTCAATAAAACTAAATTTAAAACGATACTTTACCTGCCAACTCTGTCAGAGAACATCTAATACTTCAGAACTTTAAATCTTTTTTTGCATTAAAAAAAAGTGAATGAAGGGCTGCAAATGGCAAAATATCTTTCCTTCTTATGGGTGAGTTGTATTCCACTATATATATATATATACATATATATGTATATACTGCATCTTCTTTATCCATTCAACTATTGATGTGCACTTAGGATGCCCCCATATCTTGGCAATTATAAATAATGTTGCTGTTAATAGCAGGATGTATGTATCTTTTTGAATAAATTCTTATTTTGTGGTTGGCTTTATTCCTTTGATAACTATGTAAATTTAAAAAGCTAAAGCTCTAAACATTCTTAGAAACAATGAACATACAGACATGTAAATTAAAAAATATATGTGCAGTTAAAAAAAAAAGAAATGACCTATCAAAACATGAAAGACATGGAAGAAACTTTAAAGATATATTACTAAATGAAAGAAGCCAGTCTGAAAAGGCTACAAACTGTACAATTCCAACCAAATGACATTCCGGAAAAGGCACAGCTACAGAAACAATAAAAAGATCGTGGTTTCCAGGGGTTTGGGGAGAGGGAGGGAGGGAGGAATGAATAGATGGAGCACAAGGGATTTTAGGGCAATGAAGTTATTCTGTATGATACTATAGTGGTGGCTACATGTCATTATGCATTTGTCAAAACCCATAGAATGTACAACATCAAGAGTGAACCCACCTCACAGCGAAAAAAAATGTGACAATGAATATATCTATGTTCACATATAACTGAAAAATTGTGCTCTACACTGGAATTTGACACAACAAACACTGTAAAATGAATATAACTCAATAAAAAATGCTAAAAAAAAGAGTGAACCCTAATGTAAACTATGGACTTTGGTTGATAATAATGTGCCTGTGTTGGTTCATCAATTGTACCAAATATGCCACACTGATGAGGGATGTTGAGGTTACGGGAGTATGTATGTGTGGGTGGGGAGGGATATGTGCAAACTCTCTGTATTTTCTGCTCAATTCTGCTGTGAACCTGAAACTGCTTTAAAAAAAATAAAGACTATGAATAATAAAAAATCTTTTTATACATTTTTATTGAAGTACAGTCAGTTTACAATGTTGTGTCAATTTCTGGTCACAGCACAATACAGAACTATAAATCTTTAAAGTCCTTAACATTATCTCTCCCTGGCTTATACTACCTTTGAGACTAGTAGTAGTTTAAATGTCAGCTGACCAGTTACTGGCTATGTGATCTTGAATAAGTCACTTAAGTCTTCTGAGCCTTAGTTTCCTAATTTATGAAACAAATGTATTAAAAAAATCCACTTCATTGGTTTGTCATGAGGATCAAATGAGACAATGCATGCAAACAGTGTCACATGGTATCTGGCACATAGTAATCAATAAATGTTAACTATTTTCATTCATACATTAATTAATTCATTCAATGAGTGTTTATGAAGCGCTAAGAGTGAGCTTGGCACTGTGCTTTCCAAAATTTTCCATTTTCACAAGCCAAGACAAGATATAAACTATAAGAACTCTGATACACTGTTGATGGGAATGTAAGATGGTGCAGCCACTATGAAAAACAGTATGGAGAGTCCTCAAAAAATTAAAAATAGAACTACCATGCAATCCAGCAATTCCACTTCTGGGTATTTACCTGAAGAAAACAGAAACACTAATTCAAAAAAATATATGCACCTCTATGTTAACTGTAGCATTATTCACAGTAGCCAAGATGAGAATGCAACCTAAGTGCCCATTGATAGATGAATGGATTAAGAGGGGTAGTATATACATGCAATGGAATACTACTCAGGCATGAAAAGATGAAATCTTGCCATTTGGGACAACATGGATGGACCTTGAGGGTACTATGCTAAGTGAAACAAGTCAGATGGACAAATACCTTATGATTTCACTGAAAAATAATAATAAATGAGCAAACCAAACTAAACAAAAGCAAACGCATAGATACAGAGACCACAGTAGTGGTAACCAGTGGGGAAAGGGGTTGGGGGAGGGCAAAGTGGATAAACTGTATGGTGATGGATGGAAACTAAACTTCTGGTGGTGAACACAATGCAGCAATGTCGTGTACACAAAAGTTGAAACATGCTGTTGTAGAGATGAAATATATATGAAATATATACAACGTTATAAAGCAAAGCTACATAAATTAAAAAAAAAGATATAATTTATGAAATGTTAAATATAAAGCTGAATGTGAGTCATGACAAACAAAACAAGACAAGGTCAGGGGAGGGAGAGGTCACTGTGGCCCAGAGCAGTGTGTTTTTAACTTTCCTGGCTTGAGTCTAACTTCCATCCAAACTTAGAGCCTTTTCCTGGATCACAATTTGAAAACCCGTGAACTAGAGTAAATAAGACTTGGCTAGACAGAGGGGAAGGGACAGGTAGCAATGGAAGAACAGCAGGCTGGGATAGGTTGGAGAGGCCTTGAAATGGTCAGACAGAGAATTTGGGTTTTTAAAAAAAAAATTATTTTTTAACATTTTTTATTGATTTATAATCATTTTACAATGTTGTGTCAAATTCCAGTGTAGAGCACAATTTTTCAGTTATACATGAACATATACATATTCATTGTCACATTTTTTTCTCTGTGAGCTACCATAAGATCTTGTGTATATTTTCCTGTGCTTTACAGTAAAAAAAAAATTTATTGAAGTATAGTCAGTTTACAATGTTGTGTCAATGTCTGGTGTACAGCATAATGTTTCAGTCATACATATACATACATATATTCCTTTTCATATGCTTTTTCGTTACTGGGAATTTGGTCTTGACTGCTTTTGTTTAGAGCTTCCTAACCAGTGTGCCAGGATTATAGAGAAGCCCGCAGGCCAGTCACCTGGGCCTGCAAGCAGCCTGTTTGTGCATTTCTCACAGAACGCTATACAATTTACCATTTGCTGTGCCTGCCACACCTTGCAAAGGGAAGCACTGCTCTAGATTTCTCAGACAGCCATATTATTGGGTAAGGATTTGGAAACATGTCTTTCTGTCAGAGGAAACGATGAAGATACCCGGATCAGGACATGGAGAGTTGCCTAACATCTGAGCCAGACTGGGGAAGGTCCAAATCCAGGGTCCCTGTACCATCTTTCCCACTACCTAACAGTGGCAAACAGCCACGGCCACTCTCTCCACTCTCTATAAACCCAAACTTGGCTCTATTGACAAGAGAAAAGAAAAACAAAACTCAATGCCTACCCACCCAAGAGTTCAAAGTCCAGGCATCTGGAGCAAACTAGCAGGCTCTATTTCTTGTATAAAAGTTATTGAACACCCTTTCCTTTTCCTTAACCCTAAGTAAAATTACCCTAAGTTTTCATGTCAGTGGTTTTCAATTTTATCAAACAAAATAGGTATTTGTTTCCTGCTTGATTGAAGTTTGATAGGCTTTCCAGAATTTTCTCTCCATAACTCTCCCTTTCCTTCTCTGTTTTATCAGAGCTCTTGATTGTAAGTAGCAGAAACCAACTATAGCTAACCTGATCAAACAAACTGTCCCCCCCCAAAATGTATTGAAAGGATATTGGGGCAGAGGGCAGTTCCCAAAATCAAAGAGAGGTTAGAGGGCCAGGCTTGGAAGATGACATGAATCTAAAGGGTGTCAGGGGCCACCAAGAAGCACACAACCTTTCTCCAGCAGGAAGAGTACAGTGGGACACTGCGGGTGAGGCTAAGCATTGTCAAATCTATGGTGACTAGATACTGATCATCCTTGTCTCTTGGTTGGCTGTCCTAGATTCTTTGCCCTAGAAATGGGGAGAGAGGATCTCTAAACTTAAACATCTCTAGTTGAGGCCAGGCACTGTGCCCCACCAATACTTCACATCTTGGGAGATCTCCCTTCAAATAGGAAGAGGATGAATTGTGGATTGCAAACAAGGAAGCTAACAACCAAAGCAATGTTCTTCAGCTCCTCCCACACAGTATTTTTTTTTGAGTTATAGTCATTTTACAATGTTGTGTCAAATTCCAATGAATATATGTATGTCCACACAGTATTTTTTAAATTGAGGTATAATTGACATATTACATTATATTAGTTTCAGGTGTAATGAATTCAATATTTGTATACTGTATTTTGTATATTTGTATATATAATGTATACATATACACTTGTATACATAATGATAATTTACAAAATGTATGTTATAAATTGTATATTTGCATACAGAATGATTCAATATTTGGATGCACTGAAATGATCATCACAGCAAGTCTAATTACCATCTGTTGCCATACATAGTTACAAAATTATTTTTTCTTGTGATGAGAAACAACGTTTTGTTTGGAAAGATATTGTCACTTGGTGTGGAATCCAAGTCGACAATTTTTTTCCAATACATTAAAGATGTTCCTCCACTGCCTTCTCACTTGCATTGTTTCTCGTGAAAAACTTGTTGATTCCTTATTTTGTTTGTTTTTCCATACAGAACATGTCTTTCCCCCTCTGGTTGTGTTTAAGGTTTTCTCTTTATCACTGATTTTGAGCAATTTATGATGTGTCTTTGTGTAGTTATCTTTGTATTTCTTATGATTGAGGTTAGTTGAGCTTTTTGTATCTATAGGCTTATAGTTGTAAGCAAATTTGAAAAACTGGGGGCCATTATTTCTTCAAATGTTGGTTCTCTCTCCTTACCTCTTTTCTCCTTCAGCTATCTAATTAGGCCACTTGAAGTAGTCCCACAGCTTACTGATGCTCTGTCATTAAAAAAAAAAAATTCTCTTTTCTCTTTGTGTCTAATTTTGAATAGATTCTACGTCTGTGACAGTCTGCTTCTAAAATGGCTCTCAATGACCTCAACTCCTGGTTTTATGTTCTTGTGTAATTACCTCCCCTTGAGTGTAGGCTAAAACTAATGGCTTGAATATAATGAATAGAGTGAGGCAAAAGTGGTGAAATGTCTTCTCTAGGATTAGGTTGTAAAAGACTACGACTCCTGCCTTGTTCTCACTCTGTCTTTCTGGCTCTTCTTGTTTGCTTACTCTGCTGAAGCATGCTGCCATGTTGTGAGCTACCCAATGGGCAGGTCCAGATGGCAAGAAAATGAGGGCAGCCTCTGACCAATAGCCATTGATGATCTGAGGCCATCAGTCCAACAGCCCATAAGGAACTATGTCCTGCCAACAACCACGTGAGTGAGCTTAGCAGTAAACCCTTCCCCAGCTAAGTCTCAAGATGACTGCAGCCTGTGAGAGAACTTGAAACAGAGGACCCAGCTACAGTGCATCTGGATGTTTGATGTACAGAAGGTATGAAACTGTACACATTGTTTCATGTTTCTAATTTAGGGGATAATTTGTTCTGAAACAATAGATAACTAATACAGATTTGGGTACCAAGGAGTGGAGCACTGCTTATCAAATACATAAAAATGTGAACGTGACATTGGAGTCTGGAAATAGGTGAGGAGTTAAAAGATTTTTAGAACCCTGTTAAAGATAACCTAAATTGCCTTTAGCAGCCCAGTGAAGAATGTGTTATTGGAAACTGGAGGTGAGGGATCTTTGTTATATAGTGGCAGAAAGCTTAGTGGCATTGTTGTTTGCAGTTGCATGAAAAGAACATGTGCTTAGTAAACATGGTTATCTAGCTACGGACATTTCCAAGCAAAGTTTTGAAGGTACTATTTGGTTTCTTCTTGCCACTTAAAGTAAAATGTGAGAGGAGAGAGAGAAAGTGAGGAAAGAACTGTTAAAAAGGAGCCAGAGATTGGTGGCTTTGAAAATTCTCAGCCTTTCTAGAGAGCAAAAGATGCTGAAGTTAAGGTATTATAAATCAACCAAGGTTGAGGGGAACTTTCCTGGCTGCGGGCTGTGGAAAAATTCAATTGTCACTCAGGTGGAGGCAATACATTGTTCATAGACCCTGTATTAGGTGCTGGGGGCTTTACATATATCGTCTCCTTTATTTCTTACAAGGCTACTCCCGTTTTACAGATGAATATAATGAGTCATGCTGCTAGTATGCGACATAAGTGAGATTCATACCCAAGTGTGTCTAGCTACAAAGGGCAATTGCCTCTGTAGGAACAATGTAGCGGTTGCAATCTTGGCCACTAGAATAATGCAGATGTGTAGATACTGAGACACAAAGTCCAACCTAGCATAAGTACATTTTGTTTTGTTTTGTTTTCTACTGAAATACAAAAAAAAAAAAAAGATTAGAATGGACACCATGATAGTGGATAGAGAGGGACAAACGTAGCATCTACATAGATGGGGAATAAAAGTGTCTCAACTCATTGACTCAAAACAAAACCTGAGGTGACACACCCCCAACCAAAAAAACAGCTGAAAAGCCCAAACTGATCACTGCCAGGGGCCCTGACTTATTATATGAACCTGAGCACTTTAGAGAGGCAGGTGAACCAGATCTAAGTCCATAATTAGGACCTGAACAAATTGATTATATATCAAATCTATAATATATCTAATACTATCACAGGAAAGGATCCCCAAGTAGATAGTATAACCCGGTTTGAATGAGAACCACAGGGGGTCAGAAGAAGACAACTGCAAATCTAAGAAGGGAGCTGAGAAAGAAAGGGGGAAACACACACACACACACACACAGAAACATTCAAGGTGAATCTGCATCTAATATTCTAAAATTCTAAAAAATTAAAGAAAGACAACCAACAAATAAGCAATAGAAGATATGTTTAGAAATTTGAATGCAATAGAGAATGCTATAAAATAAGTAAATTTAGTCTTCAAAGATGTAAAGTGCAGCACCCATACAAATAAGAAAACATTGAATTCTATTCAACAGACATGGATTAATAAGTGGAAATGTTACATTGTAGTAAATAAAAATATATGTAGTCCTTTAAATAACTCAATTTGAGACACTGTAACAGCCAAGACAGTCATAGGCAAATAGAGATTTGAAAACTAAAATAAAGAATGCAGTATTTTTAAAAAGGAATAAAACCATGAAAGAGCCATTAAAGACAAGAGAGTTAAGTTGACTGACTCTAAAATACGTTTTAATAAAGTTCCAGAAGAAGAAAATTAAGGAAGTAATAGGAAACCTTTTTTTAGGAGGAAAAATTAAGATTTTCCAGACATAATGATGGGAGTACTCCAATTAAAGGTACACGCTATGTGCTAAGAAGCCATTGACAAACGGCTTCCTAACCCTGTCAGCAAAAATGGTCCAAATGTGTGACTGTACAATCTTTTGTTAAGACCTTGGAAAGATCAACGCAGTAAGCATATTGTTCACTAACACCAAGGGCCCATGAAAGCAATTAAGTGTGTGCTTCACAGACTTTCTAATTAAGCAATAGGGGCCCTAGGAAACTTAAGGGCATAGTCCCTTAGCTGGCTCAGCAGAGCCCCAAGGCAGAGAAGGGAGTTTTTTTAAAAAAGATTTTTAATTATGTTTTTGTCTAATGTAATTCACAGAAGTCCCACAAGTTTTTGAGAAAATTCTATCAGCAGGAACACTGTCAGCTTTGACTGAAAGGGAAAGTGGTGGTACAAAATGAGGAGACAGGCCACAATTCTACCGGCAGTAAGTAGACTGAGAGAACAGTCATTTAAAAACTTGTGCTACTTTTCATGAAAAAGGAAGACTCAGAAGTTGGAACCAAGAGCCCAGTGGGTTCAGCCAAGTGCTATACAGAATTATTTATGACTCTCAAAACTTAAGTAACGTTCAGCATTTTCCTGGTAGATTTCAGAACTGCTGTGGACCAGTGACTCCTTTGTACATTCCATTCCCTCCCATTTTGAGCAGAGACGTCTATAGCAGTTATCCTCCACCTGTTCCACCACTGTCTTTTGGGTGTTTGTGTGAGAGTTAGCAGGCAGATAATATGTTTCTCTAGTTTTACAGATCTTCAAATTGAGAACTAGTAATTATATATAAGGAAATACATCTGAGCAGCCTAAAGCATTTAGATATCTAGATATAGATATAGATCTCATTTAGATATAGATAAAAGGATTCTGGGTGTTGAGCTGATGCTGTAAATGAGATGAGATTTTAAGGGACCTGAGAAGTGGGTAAATATATTTGGTTTGTGGAAGGGACATGAACCATTGGGGGCCACAGGACAGACTGTGCTAGACAGCTTCTGATTCTGATCCCCACCTCCTGTTATTCACACTCCTGTGTAATATCTTCCCTTTGAGTGTGGGCTGAAATTAGTGACTTGCTTCTAACAAATGGAATTCAGAAAAAGTGAAGGGATGTCACTTCCAATATTAGTTCATAGATTATTGTTACCTCCACGTCGTTTGTATTTTTTCTGACTCTCTTGACTACTTGCTTAGATGAAATTAGCTGAAGTGCTGTGAGCTTCCACCTGGAGAGGCTTACATGGCAAGACACTGAGGATTGTTTCTGGCTTTCTGGCCAACAGACAGTGAGAAACTGAGGCCCTCAATCCAATACCTGTGAGGAACTGAATTCTGACAACAGCCATTGAGTGAACTTGGAAGTGGGTCTTGCCCCAGTTTAACCTTGAGATGACCAAACCCCCAGGAAACACCTTGTTTGCAGTCTGGATGACTCAGGTAAATTGTACCTGGATAGCTGATCTGAGAAACTGAGATAATAAGTGCATGCTGTTTCAAGCAGCTAAATTTGGGGGTAATTTGTTACATAGCAATAGAAAACTAATACAACTGGTATGTCTTCAAATTCACTCATTTTTTTTCTTCTGCAATGTCTGTTCTGCTATTAATCTCATTCAGTGTATTTTTCCAGTTCCTCACTTATTTCTTTATATCAGTACAAACTCATAGTTTCCCATATGATTCAATGTGTTAACAATCAGTTACTTACATTGTTTATTTTAATGCACAAAATGTCCCAATTTGGCCAATGGGAGCACCTTCCAGCTGGCTTATATTTCTTTTTTTTTAATTGAGTTATAGTCAGTTTACAATGTTGTGTCAATTTCCAGTGTAGAGCATAATTTTTCAGTTATACATGAACACATATATATTCATTGTCACATTCTTTTTCACTGTGAGCTACCACAAGATCTTGTATATATTTCCCTGTGCTATACAGTATAATCTTGTTTATCTATTCTACATATGCCTGTCAGTATCTACAAATTTCAAACTCCCAGTCTATCCCTTCCCACCCCCTGCCCCCTTGGCAACCACAAGTTTGTATTCTATGTCTATGAGTCTGTTTCTGTTTTGTACTTATGTTCTTTTTTTTTTTTTTTTTTAGATTCAACATATGAGCGATCTCATATGGTATTTTTCTTTCTTTTTCTGGCTTACTTCACTTAGAATGACATTCTCCAGGGATATCCATGTTGCTGCAAATGGCGGTATGTTGTTGTTTTTTATGGCTGAATAGTATTCCATTGTATAAATATACCACATCTTCTTTATCCAGTCACCTGTTGATGGACATTTAGGCTGTTTCCATGTCTTGGCTATTGTAAATAGTGCTGCTATGAACATTAGGGTGCAGGTGTCTTTTTGAAGGAGGGTTCCTTCTGGATATATGCCCAGAAGTGGGATTCCTTGGTCATATGGTAAGTGTATTCCTAGTCTTTTGAGGAATCTCCATACTGTTTTCCTCAGTGGCTGCACCAAACTGCATTCCCACCAGCATTGTAGGAGGGTTCCCTTTTCTCCACAGCTTCTCCAGCATTTGTCATTTGTGGAATTTTGAATGATGGCCATTCTGGCTGGTGTGAGGTGATACCTCATTGTAGTTTTGATTTGCATTTCTCTGATAATTAGTGATATTGAGCATTTTTTCATGTGCCTAAGTGCAACTGATTTTTGTACGTTAATCTTGTAACCTGCTACATTGCTGAATTCTTCGATTAGTCCTAGTAGTTTTTTTGTGGACCTTTTAGGGTTTTCTGTATATAGTATCATGTCATCTGTGTATAGTGACAATTTTACCTCTTCTTTTCCAATTTGGATCCCTTTTATTTCTCTCTCTTGCCTGACTGCTGTTGTTAGGACTTTCAAGACTATGTTGAATAGGAGTGGTGAGAATGGGCAGCTTTGTCTTGTCCCAGATTTTAGTGGGAAGCTTTTGACTTTTTCACTGTTGAGTACTATGCTGGCTATAGGTTTGTCATATATAGCTTTTATTATGTTGAAATACGTTCCCTCTATACCCACTTTGGTGAGAGTTATCATAAATGGGTGTTGAATTTTATCAAATGCTTTTTCTGCATCTATTGAGATGATCATGCATATGGTTTTTGTCCTTTCTCTTGTTGATGTGATGTATTACATTGGTTGATTTGCGTATATTGAACCACCCTTGGCTTATATTTCTTTTGACATGCTTCTATTTTTTTTTTTTTAGTACTTCCTTGATTTTCAAAAGCACAATAAGATTTTTCAGGCTTATCTTATACTTTTCTTGCCACAGCTTTGGAATCAGTCATCTCTTGAAGAAGCCCCAACTCTTTTACATGACAATGGTATTCAGAAGCTAATATCTGTATGTACACAAGTACAGTACACACACATACACATACACACACACACACACACTTACTTCTATATTTATTTCTATACCTAGCCATAAATATATTTATACTACATGTAGTAGGCTGAATATTGACGCTAGATATTGTGAATATGTTCCCTTACATTGTGAAGGGAAATTTGCTGATGTGATTAAGTTAAGGATCCAGAGATAAGGATATTTCTTGAGTTATTTGGGTATACCCAGTGTACTCACAAGTTTTCTTACAAGAGGGAGATTTGACTACAGGAAAAAAAAAAAAAGAAATGTGGTGATGAAACCAGAGGTTGGGGTGATGCGCTTTGAAGATGGAGGAAGTAGACTATGAATCAAGGAATGTAGGCGACCTTTAGAAGCTGGAAAAAGCAAGGAAACAGATTCTCGCCTAAAGCCTTTGGAAGGAATGCAGCCCAGCTAACACCTTGATTTTAGACTTTTGACTTCCAGAACTATAAGAAAATAAATCCATGTTGTTTTAAGCCACTAATTTGGTGGTAATTTGTTACAGCAGGAAATTAATCCACCAAGAGTTCATATCAATACATCCAAGTCCAATCCAGTGCCACGAGATTCATTCTAGTTTTATCCTTTTCCTTCTTCGTAACTCCCCTTTTTATCAGGGAGAAACCTCACCCACTTCATCATTAACCTTCCTGTATGTAACCAAACTTGCATCTCTGCTGTCACCGTTTCTTCCTGTGCAGATTTCCTTCTCACCCCAACATAACAATGTAGATGAATCTCATAGACATTATGTTGAGCAAAAGAAGTCATACAAAAGAATATAAACTGCTTGATTCTATTAAAGTTGAGGTCAAGAACAGGCCATATTGTTGCTACAAGTCAGAATAATGTTACTTTTGAGGTGAGGTTGTAAGCTGAGAAGGGCCATAAGGAATGATGGAAGCGTTCCACGTCTTTAATCGAGGCAGTGATGATTACATGCATATACACATGCAGAAAAATTCATCAACCTGTTCACTCATGATTAGGACATTTGATGTGCTTTAATGTATATGTCAGACATCATAAAAGGTATTTTTTAAAAGGCAACCACCATGTTTCCTTTCAGAAGCATGTTCTGATTATAGAAGGTGATAGCATTTTATTCCAGAATCTTCATGAAGACTTTGAACATTCAAAACTCCAATAATTCAAGAGCAACTCTGAGGAATCTAGTAGCAATCTCCATTTACCAGATAGAGGCACAATTATGTGGCAATGATTAAAAACAGTTTAAAGTTCCCTCTACCCATCATCTTTAAAATTACGGCATCCTTGACAATTTTTAATTTAGGATTATATTACAGAAAATTTTGCCCACTAGGTGAGACTTTATTAATACTTTTATATTTTACTATCTCAAATTTGTATAATTCAATTTTTTAATGAGCAAATAATTTGAATAAACATTTCTCCAAAGAAGGTATACCAGTGGTAAAGAAGTACGTGAAGGGGGAGGGTGTAGCTCAGTGGTAGAGTGTGTGCTTAGCATGCACGACATCCTGGGTTCAATCCCCAGTACCGCCATTAAATAAATAAATAATCCTAATTACCCCCCCCCAAAAAAACCCAGAATAAATAAAATAGTTGGACAAAAATTTTTTTTAAAAAAGAATTTGACACAACATTGTAAAATGACTATAACTCAATAAAAAATGTTTTTTTAAAAAAGAGAAGCACATGAAAAGATACTCAACATCACTAATCATCAGGGAAATACAGATCAAAACCATAATGATACCCCTTCTCATCCACTGAGTTGGCTATAATTAAAAAGACAGATAATAATACGTTTCGTTGAGGATGCAGAGAAATTGGAACCTTCATACATTGCTGGTGGGAATGTGCAGCCACTCTGTACAACAGTTTGGCAGTTCATCAAAAAGGTAAATACAGAGTTACCACATGACCTAACAAGTCCACTCCTAGGTATGCACCCAACAGAACTGAAAATATATGTCCACACAAAACTTGTACCTGAATGTTCATAACAATAGTATTCAAAATTGCCAAAAATTAAGAACAACACAGATTTCCAACAATTTATGAATGGATGAACAAAATGTGATATAATCATACAATGGAATGTTATTTGGCCATAAAAAGGAATAGAGTATTGATTCACATTACAACATGGGTGAGCCTTGAAAAATGTTATTTAAGTGAAAGAAGCCAGACATAATATACCACATAGTGCATGGTTCTATTCATATGAAATGTCCAGAATAACCAAATCCCTAGACATGCCTCTGTATTTTTATTTCGTCAAGAAAAACACACACATTTGCGATTTCCCATCAGCATTAGAGACATACTTCAGTTTTCAACTGTGACATGATAATACATCATACAGCTCTATGCCAATTTATCTAACGAATCCTCTATTAATAGAAACGTTGTTTCCGTGTGTGTAAAAATTTTGTGCAGCACTGCAAATGTAAGGAGGTTATTCTGCAGTCTGAGCACAGGGGGACCAACATGAAATGTTTCCCTCTGCAATTAATGTTTTTTATTTGTTTTAGTTGAAGTATAGTCGATTTACAATGTTGTGTTAGTTTCTGGTGTACAGCATAGTGATTCATTTAGACATTTTTTTTCGTATTCTTTTCATTATAGGTTATTATAAGCTATTGAATAGAGTTCCCTGTGCTATAAGCCATTAAAAAGAGAATGAAATAATGCCATTTGCAGCAACATGGATGGACCTAGAGATTCTCATTCTAAGTAAAACAAGTCAGACAGAGAAAGATAAATATATGTTATCACTTATGTGTGGAATCTAAAAAAATGATACAAAGGAACTTGTTTACAATTAATGTTTTTAATTAGCTCCAATCTCCTTCCCTCCCTTAAATAATATCACGTGGGCATCATCACTGGGTTTCCTAGCCAATTTTATATCACATCATGTTCAATCCAGTCTAGTCCTACTTGAAATCTTCAATCCTGTTTCAGATTCAGGGCATTTTCCTGTGCCCCTCAGCTCTGGCATGTCCTGTGGCCAGATGTACTTGAATTATCTGCCCTTCAGTCCTCCTCCCCTAATGCTTCTGATTTCTTTAGAATAGGGGCAGTGTGATGCAGTGGTTGGGGGAAAGGGATATGGTTATTTCATGTAAGTGGGGCAGATTTGGCCTCTTCTATCCTCAGTGTGATAGGCACCCGAGTGCCTCTCCTGGGCTCTGATGTGTGTTACCCCCACAAGTGTAATATTCTCCAGCTGGCTTTGTTCAATTCCTACTTTTGGTTTCTGACACTGTTGGGGTTTTTTTTTTTTCCTAGTTATTATTATTTTTGTTGTTAATTCAAAGAATAGAACAGGAAATATTAGAATGAGTGAATGTAGACTATCAAAGTACTATTTCACGCAAATTTTGTGTCACTTATATACGTGTGTGTGTGTGTGTGTGTGTATGTGGATTACAGTGGGAAATGTATTTGTGATCTAACAGGTTGGGAAGCCACTCCTCTGAAAAGTCAATATTGCATAATGGGAAGAGGATCATGTTCAGGAGACCCAGTTTCTCCCTCGCCCTGCTCTGTTCTGGAACAATTGCCTCTTTCTCTCTGGATGTCATGCTTCTTTTCTAGCCAATAAGGGGGTTGGACTCTCATGTTCCATCTTTGTTGCAATAGCAGTAACAACCAACACCTATCAAAAGCTTACAGGGTGCCAGGCACTGTTCTAAACACTTTCTGTGCATCCAGTCACTGAATTCTCCCCACAGTTCAGTGATGTAGGTGACTTTATTATCATCCCGATTTACAGATGAGGAAACTGAGGCCCAGACAAGTGAAGTGGCAGAGCAGGAATTCAGACCCAGGCTTGTTTGGCTCTGGAAGCCACTCTCATAATCGGTACCGCTCCCAGTGTCCAGTTCAGAGTCAGTGGGGCGACACTGCCTTTCCGGCTTCTTTTGAAGGAGAGATGTCAGATGATTGGCCACTCTGCTCAGTGAATTTCCAGGAAGCCAGGGCTTAGTCATCCTTCTTTGCAAAGTTCACTTGGGGCACACAGCCTGGGGTGACATTTGCAGTATTAGGTTCTGGCTTCCTCAGGTCCCTCCTGCATTTCATCCTATCAAGGGCATAGTTTTATAAATACCAGATTCCCTTTGTCCTCTTTTGTCAGTCTCTCGCATCAGTTCACTCTCCACAGATCTCTCTGCTCTCTCTTCCTTCCCAGTATTAGCTTGATATTCTTTACATCCAAGAGCATTCTAGCCTGACAGATAAGAAAGAAATCAGTGTTTTATTTTCACTATCTCTGGCCAATAATCAATATTAAATTTTCCCTTTGGACCACACCATTCAAAAGAAAGCCCAACACACTTTTGGCTTCTTGGTGAGTTCTAAGAATTCCTGATAGGAGCAGTGTGGAATCTGCTGGGTCTCCTGTCCCCAAAGCCCTCTTCTATCCATAGTTGCTCCCCAGAGCCACTTGAACTCCAATCTACAGATGCAGTGAGCTCTGCCCATCTGTGGGACCGATCTTGCCCTCCAGCAATTTAAGAGCCTCTAATTCAATGCACGGATTCAAGACAAATCCTACCATAACACTATGGTAATGGCTTCTATCTTCATCCAGAGTTCAAGCCCCTATTTCCTATCTCTGTTCTGATTCTGGTCTATTGTTCCTGGGCATCTGTTTGGACCTTGGTAATCCTCTGTAACTGGCAATCTGTTCTGTTCTTTCCAGTCCTTTTCCTCCCCATCCCCAGGAATTGGAATTCTCCAATGACTGGGGCCTTGAAACCTTGTGACTTCCCTGATGCCGCCTGCCCAGCTGTATCTCAGAATACCAGCTGCTTCTAGAGTTCCCAGTGCCCTGTTTAACACACCTGTCAGGAAATCCCAAGTCTTGGTAACTTGAAATTTGCTCCACGTGCTGTAATTAGTCCTTCTGTCTAGACTGTGTTATAGCAAAGGACAGGGTCCAAGTAGATGTTCCTATTTCCTTGAAACAGTGTGTTCACACTAAGACTTTGTTAAAATTGTAATGCCTGGACCAGCAATACCAGTGGCACCCGGGCACCCCGGACCTACTGGATGGGAATCTACATTTTAAAAAGATTGATTCTAGGGCTATCAGCTGATCTACTAGCAATAAATCAAGTCAGTGAAACATCATCAAGGGTCTTTTGCTCATAGGATCATTTACTGGAGTTTAAGCTTCAAGAAGGGCAGGAAGTTCATGTGTCTTGTTCACAACTGTATTTCCAGTGCCTAGAACTATGCTTGGCTGGTGGTAAGTGCTCAGTAAATGTTGAATGAATGGAAAAAGAAATGGATGAGAGGATGAATTTTTACCAACTAGATGTCTTGCTTAAATTCTCTGGGCCTCATCATTTTATTCATCTGTAAAATAAAGATTCATATCCTTACTTCTGATGCAGGAAAAACGGATATGGGGCGTGAGGAGGGCCGTGTCCCAGGCTTCAGTTAGCCCCTGGGACGTGCCCCGCCAAGTGTGGGTCCTTGGGTTCGCGCAGGAAATTCAAGAGCGAACCACAGTTGAGTAAAGGTAGATTTATTTAGAGATACATCAAAAGCCAAGAGAAAGGCCACGAGGTGTGGGGTTGGGTGCTCAGATTAGAGTAAAAGTAGGTACATACTCCATAGACAGAGTGCGGGCCATCTCCGAAGAGGGAGAGAAGAGACTGTGAGGAGCAGTGTTGCCAGTTTTTATGGGCTTGGTAGCTTCATATGCTAGTAAGTGGAAGGACCAGTCTAACTAGCCTGGGAAAGGGGCTGGGAGTCCCAGGAAGTTGGCCATTTCCCACTCTTTGACCTTTGGTGGCTAGCCTTGGGACTAGCGCTTGTGGGCATGTTAATATATTACAATAGGCATATAATGAAGCTCAAGGTCTACTAGAAGTCAAATCTCCCACCATCTTGAGCCTCAAGGCCTACTGGGGTTTGAATCATCAGCCATCCTGCTGTTAATTGTTGCGTTGTTCCTTGAATGGCTGTGCCCTGCCCCCTTCCTGTCTCACTTTCAGTTATAAAAAGCAGGTGTAGAGTTATCAATATTTATTCTGATACAATGGCTACCCTTCACTGAGATCTGGATCTGGTTTTTTGGGGGGTTAGCAGGTCTTTTTAGCTGCTTTGCCTAAGTGTTACTGAGGGCTTGTTCTATATGACACTATCTGTTTGAAGTCTTTTTTCTTTTAAATAGGGGGAGGTAATTAGGTTTATTTATTTTTTATTTTTAACAGAGGCACTGGGAATTGAACCTAGGACTTCATACATGCTAGGCATGCACTCGACTACTGAGTTATACCCTCTCCCCACTGTTTGGAGGAGTCTTGGTGGGGTGACTCATTCATCCATTCACTTATTCATTTAAAAAAATATTAATTGACTATTAGGTGCTAGGCACTATTCTAAGTGCTAGTGAGTAGAACAGAGGATAAAATAAGGTCCCTGCTCCCAAGAAGTTTACATTGGAAAGAGACAGACATTAATCAAATAAAATTGTAATATAGCAGATGGTGATATTTGTTAAGAGAAACAATACCGTGAGTTAGGACTCTCTGAGGAGCTAGCATTTGAGCAGAGCCCTGCAGGAAGCAAGGAGGTGATCCGTGTGAATATCCAGGGAGAGAGACAGAGGGACGGCCAGTGCAATGGCCCCAAAGTGGGAACATGTGTGGCATGTTTGAGGAACAGCCAGGAGACCAATGTGATTGGAGCAGAGTGGGAAAATAGTAAGAACGAAGAGGGTAGGGGTGAGGCTGGGGCTGAATCAGGTAGGGCTTTACAGAGCATTGTATGGACTCCAGCTTTTATGGAGTGAAATTGGGAGCCCTGGGAGACTATTCCATGAAGAACATCATGCTCTAACTTAAATTTTAAATTAAGCACTCCAGCTGTTGTGTTGAGTAAGAACAGACTTTAGGAGCTCAAGGGCATGGGGGACAGTACAGCTCAAGTGGTAGAGTGCATGCTTAGCATGCACAAGGTCCTAGGTTCAACCTCCAGCACATCCTCCAAAAATAAATAAGCCCAATTACCTCTCTGCTCCCCTCTCTGCCAAAGTTTAAAAAATAAATTATACAATAATAAAAAATTTTTTTAAAAAAGAGATTAAGGGCAGAAGCAAGGATCGGGGCAGTTGCAGTAGCCCAAGTGAGGGATGGTGGTGGCCAGGGTCAGGGCAGTAGGGGTTCAGGTGGGAAGACTGGTCAGATTTTGAAGACAAGTCTGATAATGTCTTGTAGATGTCTTGGGTATGGGGTTTGGGAGAAAAAGGAGTCACGGATGACTCCACTGTTTTGACTTCAGCAATTGGAAGGATGGAGCTGCCATCAACAGAGATGGACAAGATTGGAGGAGAAACAGGCTTGTGGTGGAGGAATCAGGAATTCCGTTTGAACATGTTACATTTAAGATGCCTATTAGAGCTCCAAGAAGGAATGTTGAGAGACAGCTGGATAAATGCATCTGGAGTTAAAAGAAGTCTGAACTCAGGTGCAAATTTGGAAATCTTCAATGTATCTATGGTAGTTAAAGCCGTGGGATTGCATATGATTACCTAGGGGAAGAGTCTAAAGAAGAGAAATAGTCCAAGGCCTGAATCCTGGGGCACGCCAATGGTTAGAGGTCAGGACTTAGAGGAGAAACCAACAAAGGGCACTGAGTAGGAGCAGCCAGTGAGGTGGCTGGTGAGAAAATGGTGTCCCGGAAGCCATGGAGAGAAAGTGTTTCAAGGAGGAAGGAGGGTTCAACAGTTTAGAGTGCTGATGAAATGTCAAGCAAGATGAGGACTGAGAATTTACCATCTGATTTAACAACATGGAGGTCCCTGTGTGACCCTGACAGAAGCTATTTTGATGGAGTGATAGTGATAAAAGTCTAACTGAAGACAATTCAAGAGAGAAGCAGAGAGGAATTAGAGACAGTAAAAATAGACATCTCTTTCAAGGAATTTTGTTGTCACAGGAAGAGAAGTGGGACAGAAGCTGGAGAGGGATGTGGGGCGAGTGGAGGACTTTATTTGGTAGATACTGCAGCATGAAGAGAGGAAGAAATTATTGATGTCAGAGAGAGGTGAGCATTCCTGGAGTGCTGTTCTTAAGCAGGTGAGCAATGGGATTAAGAGCACAAATGAAGCTGGTAACAGAAGAAGCGAAGATGTGAACCACCTGCCCCTACCTCAGAGCCTCTATCAACCATCATGCTACAGTGCTACCCAGACAGCACCCATGAGGTAGCACCAGGCACTTCACTATATTCTTCTCATCACACACTCAGGCAACTGCCTTACTTGGGAATCAAGCCACCATTTCAACTTGCCTTTCATGAAGGAAAGAATTAAATC
Source organism: Camelus bactrianus (assembly GCF_048773025.1). Taxonomy (NCBI): domain Eukaryota; kingdom Metazoa; phylum Chordata; class Mammalia; order Artiodactyla; family Camelidae; genus Camelus; species Camelus bactrianus. The sequence goes on along the minus strand of NC_133575.1, from coordinate 82,642,886 downwards.
TATGAAACATGATTTTAGTTTCTCTTCTGATTCCCTAGAAAACCTCTCTTCCCCCTTCTGATTTCCCTTGTCACTACAGGAGGAAAAGGGACTCCATAGAAGATGCCAGTGACAGCCTGGTCTTATTTGTAATACTGGCCTAACCGACAGGGAATACCATCTCTCTCCCTTCCATTGTTCCTCTCTCATCCTCTACAGACCTCTAACATTGCTCTTGCTGGTTATTATAGCAATCTAAGCAGCAATAGTCATTTTTGCAGGGGTTTTTTTTTCACCTGCCCAGAGGACTAGGCAAGAATCCTGGCAGATGGGAGTGAGGAGGCTGGGAAGCAGGGAAATGTCCGAGCTGCCGATTGCAATGGTGCTTCTCTGTAGAGTAGAACAGCCAAGGAAGTCCCCTTAGCACAGGCCGTCATTTCCCCCACCTTCCCTCCGCTAGCCCCAAGGCAGGTAGCCAGATTCAGAAGTGTTACTCGGTGGGCCATTTGGGGTGCCTGGGATGTCTCACCCCAGAAATGGGAGCTGACCCAGAGCAGGAGGGGACAAGGATGAGAGCCTGATGAAAATACCTGCCAAGTTCCCCAATCAGGTGGCACTATCTGAACACTTTTAGGCAGTGTTTGGAAGTCAGTACAATTTTCTGGGCCAGGGGAGAAGGAGAAGCAGAAGGAGACAGGGTTAGGAAGAGAAAGAAGATCAAAGAAAGAAGTGAGGAGCAGTGAAAGCCCTTTGGAGGAGCGTCAGGAGGAACAAGAAGTGAAACCCAGGCTTGTCCTGCTTGATGGTGGTTATTTGGCCCCCTTAGCCATAGGTGCTGGCTGTCACAGAACAGCATTTCTGCCCTCCTCCCTCCCCCAGCTTGCACAAACACAGACTTCCATGCGAAACTTATGACTCTGAATGTCTATATCAGAACAGGAAGAAAAACCAGAAGTCATTTTTCTGTTCTAACTCTAAGTTATTCCTCTTGTCCTCTTCCTAGGTGGACAGGGCCTTTGACCAACTTAGTACCTGCCACCTGATTCTAAGAAGCACCTTGGCCAGCTGCCATTAAAAGTGCCATATATTAGAGTACTTGCAGAGTGCAGTTGGAGCACAGTATTACGTTATTCATTTTTTAATCTAATCCTCTGCCTTTAGATGCTGGAAATGAGAATTAGTCAGAGTCTAATCTCTCCGAGGATGTTTTCTTTCCAGGCAAGCCTAGTCTGTCTCCTGTGAAAAACAGGATGAAATCCAATCTTTGGATGATGCGATGGGAAAGGGAAAAAGAGAGTGAGAGCGAGAGAGGGGGCAGCAGGTTTGGGAGAGACCCAGAGGATGCAAATGGCCCTAGAAGGCTGATCAATCCTTTGTTTAAAAATCACCATTTGGAGAGATCCCTGCTGTTTAGAGTGGAGTGACCATCCCCGTCAGATGATGTAGCCACTTTAGTTATTGTAGTGGACCCAGCTGAGGGGGGAAAATTGTGTTGAGAGTCAAAAAGAGAATAAACAACACCATGAGAAAGATCTCATTCTTCTCTGTATTTTTGATTTTTGTTTTTCTTCTTTTACCTTTGATTAATTGAATATTAATAAGGTCATGGTTTTTGTACCCAGAATCAGTGTTCCTTTGAACTTTGAGGGAAATAGAACTCTTTGGACCCAATTATCCACTGATCTCTTTCTCTTAGAAACTCCAGACTGAATCTTCTATATAAAGATTTTTTATTTGCTTTTTACAAATTATGCTTTATTTTGAGAGAACTGTCGATTCACATGCAGTTGTAAGAAATGTTACTGAGAGACCCAGGTACCCTCTACCCAGTTATGTTTGCTTTTTTAAAAAACAACTTTATTGAGGTATGACTGACATACAAAAAGCTGTACATTGTTAATGTCTACAACTTGATGAGTTTGGGGATAACTATACAATTGTGACATTGTCACCACAATCAATGCCATAAACATATCCATCACCTCCAAAAGCTTCCTTCTTCCTTCTTTATTTATTTATTTTGGGGAGATAAGAACACAACATACAACTCACCCTTTGAGCAAAATTTTAAGTATACAATACAGGATTGTTACCTGTAGGCACTATGCTGTACTATATTTGCTTTTTAAGTCCAATTAGATTTTTCTTTAGTGGACTCCTTCACTCTTCATCTGCATAGTTAAGTTCATATAACATTGTGCTGTACAAACCTCTGAAGAACCAGAATATGCCAAGTCAGAGATGGCCCATTCCAAAGGGGAAAGCAGAAAGCTTCCATCTGAGTCTCATGCAGTCACCACATCTTATTATTTATCTACCTTAATGACACATTGTACCTTTCTCCGCATGTAGCTCCTGCTAACTTCTAAGCCAGAGCAAAGGAAATATCATGTACGGAAAGGAACAGAATCTATAATTGTGCTGTGGACTAATAGTGTATCATAAGTTATCTGGGTCATATGCATGTCAAGCTGAGTATCCCTTCCAGGGGAAGGAGGGCATCTGGAGATGAAATCTGGATGAAAGAATAGTTAGAGGGTTGATGAAGAGAAGAGATTGAGGAAAGCAGTAGGAGGTGGCCCGAAAGTTAAGGCTCTGCCACAAAGGGTAGCACCAAGTTGGGGAAGCTCTTGAAAACAGCTGGGATGCATGGAGATAAACTAGGAATCTGAGTATAAAACGTTCATTTTGGGAACCCCTGGTGTAGAGAAATGATTAGCATGCTAGGGGCCAATCCAAGGGCAAAATCAGTACTCCTGTCTCTTATTCCTTTGTTCTTTCTATCTCTCTCTGTTTCCTTAGAAACAAATCCATCAATATCTGGAGAATCCCATCCAAGAGGGAACTGCTCTGAAGATATTCAATCCCTTAAAAAAGAAAGCAGATGCCAGCTACACCAAATGAATCCTTGAAAGAACTAAATCACTTCCTGATTTGTAGCAGTGAGGGAAAAAGCCTACCCATCTTTAATGGTAGGAGGTCTAATCAAGTGCTCAGATGATTAAAATACTGTGATCATGAGGCTGATGTCCTGGGTTTAAACTGTGTGGCTCGTTTGCTTCTTGACTCCCTAGTTCCAAACAGTAGAGGCTATGCTCTGTCCACAAATGAGTCCTCCAGACCTAGTTGGTCATTTTGCAAGAACAAGCCACAGTCCTATAAAAGTCTGTGCAAGAGACAGGGTGGTGGAGAGGTTGGCTGGTTTGGCTCTGCATTTAGACAGATCTGGGTTGGAAACTTGCCCCTCCTCTAATTACTAGTAGGACCTTCCGCAAATTACTTACCCTCTCTCTCTGTAAGCCTTGGTTTCCCCACAGTGTTGAGATAATTTAGCACATAACTGCTCAATAAATGATAGCTGTTATTGTTTTTATTATCGTCAGTAACATTAAAATTCTCAGGTGTAGACTGCGATCTAAGTGTCAATTTGGAAGTTGATTGCTACTGCCATGCTTCCCCTCAAGAATTCTCAGAAGAGATGCAAATTCACCTTGCCCCGGACACTATTTAACCTGCTCCAATTGGGGGTGTTAATATCAGAACCTCTTAGTAATTTCAAGTCATATGAAATCTACCTATTTTCCTCAATCTGACTCCATGGCTGGAACCATGATTCAGAGCTCTTGGGTCTCCCCACGAGGGACCAGATAGCTTTATCTTCTCTGTAACAGAGAGGAAGGAGATAGTGCCCTGACTGCTTATCTTACAGAGTAGCAGGTTAGGGTAGGGACTTGCATAGAGCTAGGATGGATGCAGCAACAGCTTCAGAATCCTCCAGGGGTTCCTGAGCTAGCTTTCCAAAACTGCTTTTAGCATATTGATTTCTGACAGCGTTGCACTTCAGGAAAAGAGCAACTACAAACTGCCAGCTTGCCCACATCTCAAAATCAATCGCACATGGATCAGATGCTTGGTTTTCTTTCTTTCCTTTCTTCTGTCTCCCCTGCAGGAAAGTGTGTGGTTTCTAATAACACTCCTGCAATGTTGTGGCTGGACAGGATGTCAGTTCCACCTGAGGCTACAGAAGTAAAAAGGGATTCTATACCACAGAAAATCAGCCCACCTGACCGACTTGGGGGAGATTTGATTTCTGCTTTAGGATTAAAACATGAATATCTGGAATTGAAAAGGGGGAAAATCCCTAAAGCAAATAGTTATTGAGTGGCTTACTTGCCAGGCAGGGTGCTAGCTACTTTCCATATATATTACCTCATTGATCCTCACAATCACATGGAAATCATATGGAAAAGTTAGCTTGATGTCTGGAAGGTGGACACTTCGAATAATATAACACATATGAGGAAAAAGGCTATGAGAGATTGTCACTTGCCTGGGTTGCAAAAACTCATCACTGGCAAGGAATTGAACCCATGTCTCTCTGATTTCAGGTCCGATTTGTTTGTTTACTTGGTTATTCAAATACTGATTGATGAAATAAAGTTGATGCTTATTTTTATGTTAATTTCAGTATCAGAGACAAAATACTTCTTGCGCTATTTGACTTCTGCAAAAACAAGAGAGGTGCCGATGTGTCCTAATGCTCGAAATACATGTCGTCTGTGAAATTTCAGCTATAAATTACCTGTTTGTGCATATTACCTGGCACAGAGTGGCCCTCTATACATGTTTCCTGAAAAGAACAATAACAAAGGATGTGAGGAAATACAACCAGTAGAAATGAGCCTCCCTCAGGAAGATGCTGGGTCTGCCATCTTCCATGCACTTGTGACTAGCGTGGCCCTGGAATGAGTCAGCTTATGTCTCCTTTCAATGGAGCAATTTCTTCATTAGTGCATCATGGTATAGACAGAGACAAATAGGATAGTTATCTAGGATTCCAAACTGCAGCCCAGATTTGTAAGGCCAGTTTTGTCACACCAACATTCCCGATTATTTTCAAGGACTATGAAAGCTGGAAGAGAATTTAGGAGTGAGTGATTGAAATCCTTTCAGATTCCAAAAAAAAAAAAAAAAAAAAAAGAGCGACTAACCCAAGCTAATCAAATCCAGCCCAAGTATCCTGGCTGCCAGTTCTCTCCTGTGCTTTGAACTATACGACATTTTACCCAGCCAGTCTTCCCCAGGCTGTATCAAGGGCAGAGCAGACAGCACAAGCCCTGAAGAGTTCCCTGCTCTGCCCAGGATGCCCCAGCAAGGTTTTGGCTCTGCGTGAGCCTGTGACATTTAACCACAGACCTTTCTTGGAACCCCTGGAAAAAAGACAACCACTTGACTGCTCCATGATTTAAATAGCTAAACAATGACAAAATGAATTTCTGATGACAAAGTAAGTGGTAACTTAGGACAACGAGCCAAGAAAACATTTCTCCACTGATAGCTGATTAATGGAATTAAGGGAAAGTTTAAATTTGGAAGCTCGAGGAGTAATTTGTTAGTCTTGAACTTTTCCTTCAACTTGACTTGGGCTTTTTAGGTCATAAATAAAAGGTTTAATAATGTCAGTTCTGTTCAGTTAGTTTCCCCCAAAGCAAAGACCTTACTTTTTGTGTGTGCTGTCACTGAAGGTTTTATTTCTTTTCTTGGTGTGTAACTGATACACGTATGTCTAAGTGGCTTCCCTTGTGAAAGCATGGCTTTCCCATTATTTAAGATTTAATGATGGTAATCATCTTTTGAAGTCATCTATCAATCAGATGGCCTGATGTATAAAGAGCCCAGGGTGTATAGTCTTACTTGTCCTGGGCATATACTTGTGAAGCAGGGAGAGGTTGGCATTTGTACCTTTCTGCCAAATATAAGGAAACCAAAGGGCGAAGCCCATTAGGCTGTAAATCAAGGACCTTGAGGCTAGAACCTGGATAATTTTTGTCTCTGAACACAGTGTTTTTCTCAACTAGTGGGTCAGGTTTCTTAGCAAGTGATCCTGTGGCGAGCAAGTGAAAATTGCTGCTAGAGGGATCAAGCAGGTTAGAAGTTAGGGCGCCGAAGCAAACAATCAAACCAAAAAATCCATCAGAGGCTAGGAAATCATATGGAAAAGTTAGCTTGATGTCTGGAGACTCCAGGAGACTTGTAAATAAAGTCCACAGAACATAGTTCAAGGTTACACAAAGGAAATCCTTAAAATAAAGCCAGAAAATAGAACTCAAGGATGGTGATTCTCGGCCTCTCACAGCTCTGATGAAAGAACTCATTGTGAGAGTTGGAGTTATTGTCGCCTCGTGCTGGAGACCTTGAATGGAGAGAGAGGAAAGCTGTGTCCATATGATGGACTAGCACATAGCAATGGAATTAGAAAATCAAGAAATTTGGAATTGCCTACAAAAATAAAGACAGGATCTGAGAATGGGGGTGGTGGGGGTAATAGCTCAGTGGTAGAGTGTGTGCATGAGGTCCTAGGTTCAATGCCCAGTACCTCCAATAAAAAAGAAAGAAAGAAAGAAAGGAAGGAAGGAAGGAAGGATGAAAGAACCTGAACACAAGAGGCTGGCATTAGCTTGGTGCGGAAGGATAAGGGAAGGAGAGGGTAAGTAGCTCCAAGAGTGTCCAGTTTGTGTTATCTGGGGATCAGCCATGGCATTCTGGGTTCAGCCCTGATGGAGGAATAGATGGGAATATGAGGACTTTATCAGACTTTCCTAAAGTGGGGTTGCACCAGAAATGCCCTTCCTTCCTCCCACCAGATATTAATTATGTTCTTTGGGACTTTTCTGAAACCAGGAGGACCAGAATTCTTCCTGGGGCTTTTGGAGTCCAGAGGCCAAGTTCATTGCAGCACACATCTTTCTCTGGTTCCAGGAAGTTGGCCTCTTCTGCTTCCCAGATTGTATGAGGTTAATGTGTCTTGAACAATTCAGTAGAAATACAACATGGAGGCCCCATTGTTAATATCAGCAGTGTGAACACGGCTGAAACTATAGTGAATGGGGTGGAGAAGGGCTTCCCAGCAGTAACAGTTACCAGCTTAGCAATGAAAGCCCTGAGCCCTGATGGGTCCCAGGTGTGATTGGTTTAGCATCTCCTATACTCTCAGTATCCCGTAAGAAGTGATCTAATGAACCTCAAGGACAGAAGAGTGAGCAAAATAAGCCAGATACAATTAAGTACACGTTTATAATTCCACTGATAGGGCAGTCAGGATTAAGCAAAACTCATCTATGATGATAGAAATCAGAACAATGGTTGCCTCTAGGGGTGGGGATTGACTAGGGGTGGGGCAGGAAGATCTAAGTGGTGATTACAGGGGCATATACATTTGTCAAACTCATGGAGTTGTACACTTAAGACTAATAATGCGTCTTAGCATATGAAAGTTAATTCTCAATAAAAAAAGAAAACATTTAAAAAGGGGTGATCTCTTCATGGACAGCCAGCTCATCTACTATGAGCATCTGTATATGCATCCCTAGTGACAAGATCAGCTGGCAGGCAATAGTATGTATGGGTTCAGGCTTTGGACCAAATAGATCTAGTACGAAATGCAGCTTTGACACTTATAGGCAGTATGACATGAGCCTCTGTTTTCCCATCGGTAAACTGAGGATCATAACAATAGTACCTATCTTTCAGGGTTGTCTAGCATGTGGCTTAAATGAGATACTATATGCCACTTAAAGGTATTTGATCTGCCTTGGTTTTATTTTCTTACTGTAGTGATCAAACCCATAGTAGTGCTCAACCTTGGTTTAAAAAATAAAATGCCCACTCAAAGATCCTACTTCCAGAGCTTCTGATTGGGTTGGTCGGGTGTGGGCCCCATGATTTTAAAGTGTAGCCAGAGCTGACAACCACTGGCCTAGATTTATCCACGCCTCCAATCAAACACCAGCTCTTCCTTCATGAAGATGTTCCTGACAATGTCCGCTCCAGGTGTTTTCTCTCTTCTCTGAACTTTTTAAAAATTGAGGTATAATTGATATACGGTTAAGTACAAAACTCTAAACTGTGGGGCTCTAATGAATGTTTACATATGTGTGCACCAGTGTAACAGCACCCAGATCAAGATATGAACATCACCTGCCCTCCAGAAGGCTTCCTTCACCTTCCCTGTCAGTACCCTCAAGTCAAACTCACGGAGCTGTACTGCTGTTGAGGAGGAAAAAGAATGTTCCCTCTACCCTCCTAGGTTCTCGGCTGAGACTCCCCTGCAATAAAAGAAATCAAAAGGGGAGAAACAGACATTTAATAATATGTAGGCCTCCTGTATACATTACCGGACTCAACTTTGAGTCTGCTTGCCTGCCACACAGCAAAGCCAATTTACTGACATGGGGTTGTGGTGAAGGAAAGCACAGTGTTTATTGTAGGCACCAAGCAAGAAGAACGTGTGGCTCATGCTCAAAAGACCTGAACTCCCCTGAGGATTTCAAGGAAGGGTTTTTAAAGGCAACATTTGGAGTGAGGGCTGCAGGGCGCATAGATTTCGTCTGATTGGTTGGTGGTGAAGTAACAGGAGTGATACTTCTGGAATTTTAATCATCAACCTTCTGGTTCCAACCAGTCCGGGGTGTATGTGCTTGTGTTCAGCAAGTAGTCATCATCCTCCACCTGAGTGCTGGAATCTTAGTTCCTGCAGAAAACTCAAAGATCTGTGTCAGATTGTTATGTATTTCCCTTGAGAAGGAACTTGGGCTCAGTTTTGTCATCGAACTCTTGTCATTACTTTCCTCATTTAACTGCTTTTCCTTTGTTTCTGCATTTCCTCACTGAAACTGAGCAGAACACTTTGAGGCCCTCCTGGGGACAAATCCTTTCCATATCCCCCATTTCATGTTTGTAGGAAGAAGTCTTCAGCCTCCTAGACATTCCCTGAGTTCCAAGGGGGCAGTTTCAAACAGTTATTAATCAGGGCAGGAAGGGAATGCAGAAACAAGGGAGAAACAGTCAAGAAAAAATAGTGCAGCTATTAAAGCAGGGTCCTGGTTCTTCCTCAAGGAATATACATAACAACATCTTTGAGTTCTTCTGCAGGAACTAAGGCCCCCATCCAGGTGGAGGATGGGAACTTCAGGCTGAGCACAAGAATCCTTGAGTACCGCCCACCAATCAGAAGAAAGTCACTCCCCTTCAGCCCTCACTCCAAATTTTGCCTATTAAAAACTCCACAAAAAATCATCAGGGAGTTTGGAGTTTTTGAGCATGAGCTCCCCATTCTCCTGGCTTGGCCCTGCAATAAACCTTTCTCTGCTCCAAACTCTGTTTCAGCTGGTTTGGCCTCACTGTGCCCTGGACACATGAACCTATGTTCGGTAACATCTCTTCCCTAATTAGTAACTGCCTGTATCTGCTCTTTGGCACCCAGGGAAGGCCTAAGTGACTAAAGCCTTTTTCTACAGACAAGCAATGGGGGACACTGAGGGGCTTTTGTACTGGGAGGGCCCCACAGAGTCCTGCTTGGTTTCAATCCCTCCATTTCTTTGATGTTTCTCAGTCCTGAGGGAAACAGGGACAGGACAAGAAAGGGAATAAACTTTTGGATAGAGAGGGTAATAATAAACTCAGCCCGGAAACTCAGTTTTAGAGGGGATTCAGTTTCACATACATGGGAGAGACCCAGGAAAACTGAGTAACTCCCTGAAATGGCACAAGCCACTACCTGAACTATCTTTTAAAGACAAAAGCTGCTGAGGGTGGAGGAAACCAGTTATGCAAGGTGACCAGGAAAAAAACCACAGTAAATAAGAGTAAGGTTGTTATGCAGATTTAATTGTAGCCTTCTCACTGTTAAGAGTTTCTAGAGATTTAGTCATCTCTCTCTTTCTGGTATACCAGGGTGGCACCTTAACAAATGGAGATTTCCCTTGTAAATGTAAACGTCTCTTACAAAAGGGTAACTTCTGTGTCTATTTCTTAAAAATAATCAGCCTAAAATAATCCTTACGCCGCCGAAGAGACATATAGTTGGTTGAGACAGGAAGGGGGCAGGGCACAGCCATTCAAGGAACAACACAACAACTAACATCAGGATGGCTGACAATTCAACCCCCAGTAGGCCTTGAGGCTCAAGATGGTGGGAGATTTGACTTCCAGTAGACCTTGAGCTTCATTATATGCCTGTTGTAATATATTAACATGCCCACAAGCGCTAGTCCCAAGGCTAGCCACAAAAGGTCAAAGAGTGGGAAATGGCCAACTTCCTGGGAATCCCAGCCCCTTCCCCAGGCTAGTTAGACTGATCCTTCCACTTACTAGCATATGAAGCTACCAAGCCCATAAAAACTGGCAACACTGCCCCTCACAGCCCCCTCTCTCCCTCTTTGGAGATGGCCTGCACTCTGTCTGTGGAATGTGTACCTACTTTTACTCTAATCTGAGCACCCAACCCCACACCTCATGGCCTTTCTCTTGCCTTCTGAAACAGCCTGCACTCTATGCAGTATGTATCGCTCTAAATAAATCTACCTTTACTCAACTGTGGCTCGCTCTTGAATTCTTTCCTGCACGAAGCCAAGGACCCACACTTGGTGGGTCACATCCCAGGGGCTCAACAGAGGCACCTCTCCTGACGCCCCATATCTGATTTTCCTGTATCAGGGTGACAAATTCTGTTTCCCTTCATTACCGGGCGGACCTTTCCCTCCACAGATGAGTTTTGCCTGATGTTCAACTATGAAATTCTTCTTTCCCTCACTGCCTGTGCAGCTCACTTGAAATATGCAAGATTTGCCCTTGTGGCCGCAGCTTTTACCTGCTTAGTTTGTATTTATACCTCTTTCCTGTGTTGTTATCTAATCTTTGTTTGTTGGTCTGGTCTCCCTAGCTAGATTTTAAGTTCCTTGAAGGCAGAGATTGCCCACTTGTCTAGCATATTCCTAGGCACATAATAGAAACTCAAGAAATAATTGTGGAATGAATTCTGGTGTTGATTGAATGGGGTGGGGGGGAAAGAAGCAGTAAGCAGATAGTCAGATCAAGACAAAGGCCTCTTTCTTCATTCTCTCCCATACACATGCAGCTTGTTTTTACTAATAACTCTTCATATAATATCGGGATTGTGCACTGTTTTTCGCTTGTGGGTGATCATGTGTGCATTTGACTTTCAGGTTAGACTGTGGGTAGGACAGGAGTGGATTCAAAGAATATAAAGCACAAGAGGAGAAAAGGTCAGATGGCCAAGTCAATGAACAAGCTTGCTCTGGCCTCTGCTGTTGAACCCAAATTCTAGCCCTTGTTCTGCCAAGAACTGGTATGATCTTAGGCAAGTCACTTCACCTTTCTGAGCCTATTTGTCTGTGGTATTGATGCAGGAAAAACAGATGTGAGGCATGAGGAGGGCCGTGTCCCAGGCTTCAGTTGAGCCCCTGGGACGTGCCCCGCCAAGTGTGGGTCCTTGGCTTTGCGCAGGAAATTCAAGAGCGAGCCACAGTTGAGTAAAGGTAGATTTATTTAGAGATACATCAAAAGCCAAGAGAAAGGCCACGAGGTGTGGGGTTGGGTGCTCAGATTAGAGTAAAAGTAGGTACACATTCCACAGACAGAGTGTGGGCCATCTCCAAAGAGGGAGAGAGGGGGCTGTGAGGGGCAGTGTTGCCAGTTTTTATGGGCTTGGTAGCTTCATATGCTAATAAGTGGAAGGACTAGTCTAACTAGCCTGGGGAAGGGGCTGGGATTCCCAGGAAGTTGGCCATTTCCCACTCTTTGACCTTTTGTGGCTAGCCTTGGGACTAGCGCTTGTGGGCATGTTAATATATTACAACAGGCATATAATGAAGCTCAAGGTCTACTGGAAGTCAAATCTCCCACCATCTTGAGCCTCAAGGCCTACTGGGGGTTGAATTGTCAGCCATCCTGATGTTAATTGTTGTGTTGTTCCTTGAATGGCTGTGCCCTGCCCTCTTCCTGTCTGTCTGTCTGACAGAGATAAGTTCTGATCCTTTGCACCCCTTAGGAGGAAGTCAGCTGAGTTCATAGCTGGGAAGGTACTTTGGACAAAAGAATTTAGGGTACTGTTTCAACAAGGCTCAGATCACCAAACCAGTTAGATCTGCTTTTTGCCTTGAGATTCAAACATGACTTGGATCAAAGGCTGGAAGGCTGAGTTCCTAGAATCAGGGAATCTTAGAAACCATTCTAGTCCACCCCCTCATTGTACCTCAGTACTTGGAAGCATGGAGCTATGACTTTCCCCAAGGTCTAGATTCCCTTTTCAGTGTGCTTCAAGGTTTTACTTAAAAAATGCAGTTCATTTGCTCTTGTTACTGTTTGGAGACAAGAAGCTCTGGCCTGTGTCCCAGCAAGGAAATGATCAGGACATTTGTCTGAAGCTTTTTGAGGTTCTAAAATCTGACCCACCACTTCACCTCAATCATGGTTTGCCTTTTACCAAGGGGGACCACACCCTCCCAGTATCAGCCTGGTGCCTACTATGTTTGCCACTCTGCTAGGTGCTGAGGGGGGTTTAGAAAAGATGAAGACTCATCCCTGCTGTCAAAGATCTGAGTGTGGGAGACAGAACTAACAATGAGAACAATGGAAGGCAGTCTGTGATTCAGAATAAAATGCGTAGTGCAGGCAGTAACTGCTGGTGAAGTTCACAGGAGGGAGAGAGCTCTGGGAGCTGGGGTTGGGGGTTGGGGAGAGTGCCATCGCACGTGGGCTTTGAAGGCTGGGTAGGATTGTTTATGCATATGTGGAGGAGGGCACTGAATGCGTGTGTGTGCAGAACTGGATGAAGATAACATTTATTGAGCATGTTTTATGCGCCAGATACTACCTAATGTGCTACATAATGCAACTCATTTAAACGTGCATAATCCTAGGAGCTAAAATAATAGATAATTGATAATCTTTCAGTTGATAGATGGAAATGAAGGCACTGGGAGGTAAATTGCCCAAGGTGACAAAGCAAGTAAATGGCATACATGGAATTAGAATCCAGGTGTCAAAACACTTGGCTATTCTACCTTTGAAAAAGAGGAATTTGTGCCCCAGGTGAGGAAGCTGCTTGGCTACAGTCACTAAACAGTTGTTTTGCACACACAGGACCCTCTAGGCCAAATTCCCAACAGGAAGTTCAGTGTGGATGAATGATGCCTTTTACTGAGTGCTATAAACTCATTCTTACTTCCTAGAAGATAGGAACTTGAGGTCTCACGCTGCAGTCATTGCCAGGAGTTCCACAGCTTTATCTTTAACGTCACAGTGCAGAGGATTTAAAAAAACACCTAGGGAGAATGAACTGAATAAGTGAGCAGCTGAATCAATTCTTGTTTGTTGTTGTTCTTTATTAATTAGCACTTGAAGAGCATCAGGTCCTCGGTAGATGCCATACAAAGCTTGGAATCAGACAAGGCTACCTGGCACTGAGGCTATATTTGTGGGGAAAACTAGATTTGGAAAGGATAGGACAATGGCCTGATAATACAGGAGACTGTATTTTATGTTTTGAGTCTGGCTTACAGCCAACAGCAGAAAGTATTCCCCAGGCAAGGTGCCTAACTGGTTTTCTGGATATTCTCCTCTTTGTGAGTCTTCAATAAATATTAAACCAACACGAGGTGGAGCCTGAGAAGGTCTTTTTCCTATTTCCTTGCCCAAAGAAAAGCAAACCCCAGTCTCTGGGTAGAAAGCGGCAGGGGAGAGGGGGCCCTGTTTCTATCAGCGGCCCTCATCCAATGCTTGGGCCCCTCCACATCCACAGGGTCCTGGCTAGCCTTTCGGTGGCAGGACTCTGGGCCAAGTGCAGGTTGGGAAACAGCTGCTCCGTCACAGGCAGGGAGGAGGGAAAGAAGTCAGGGGAAGCTTCTTTTCCTCCAGCTAGAGTACGAAGGAGATAGAAGGCGTGGCCGGAGAAAGGGGAGCAGGAGGGCAGGGGTGGGGTCGTGTGGCCGAAGGCTAGAGACAAACACCGGAGTAGAGCGGGAGAGGGAAGAGCGGGGCAAAGTAGGGAAAGAAGCCTCGTCCTCAGGACTGAAGCGGAGAGTAGGGCTGTGGCTCGAAAGGTGAGAGCAGACGCCGGCCTGGCCCGGCACAAGTCGGTTGTTTCAGGGCGGACAGGAGGAGACGCAAAGAGTAGAAGGCCATACCCGGCAAAGCCCCCAAAGCCAAGCTGGCCCAGCCACTCATCACTAGACGGGCCTGTCCATTCCCCCAAGAACTCAGCGAGGGCCGGCTAAGCGCCTACTGGGTGCTCGGTGTACACAGAAGGGCCCTGGAGAACCGGGTCGCAGGAGGCGGAGTCAGTCCAAACGGCTTCCCGGAGGAGGCAAATCCCGTAGAGCGTGGTGAAGGAAGGTGGCTCTGCACGCGGGCACGCTGGGCGAGTGCGGAATTGAAGGCAGGCCGGGGAGGAGGGGAAGGAGGCGGGGACTGCGCCCGGGGGAGGGAGGGGGAGGGCGAGGCGAAAAGCCGGAGGGTGGGAGGTGCGGAGGGTGGGAGCGGCGGGGGGAGCGAGGGAGGCCGGAGAGGGGCGGAGGGGAGGCGGGGTGGCCGCGGCCCCAGGGCGTGTTGGGTGGGGGGGCGCGGGGCCGAGCCGGACCGGAGCGGGGAGGCGGCGGCGGCGGCGGCGGCGAGGGGGAGGAGAGAGGGAGGGGAAGAAGGAGGAAGCGAGTGCGGCCGCTGCAGGGGGAGGAAGACGGGGAGGAGGAGCCCTGCGCGGCGGCCGCGGCGGCCGCCCGGGGAGTCGAGCGCTGGGGCGCGGGGAGCCGAGCTGACGCCCGAGCCGGGGCCGCGGGCCGAGCTGCCGGTGAGTGGAGCCTCGAGGGGCGCGGCGGCCCGTCCCCGGGGCCGGGCGGGAGGCGCGGGAAGATGCGGCGCCGGGGCGGAGGGAGGGGGCCGCCCGGAGCCCGGCCCCCGGCTGGCCCGGCCTCCCGCCCGCCTTCCCTCCCTCTCTCCCTCCCTCCCGGCTTCCTCCCGCAGCTACCCGCGCGAGGGGGGCAGGTCCCGGGCGGGCCGCGGGCTGGGGGAGGTGCTGCCCGGAGGGCGGGCGTCTGGGGCCGGGAGGTGGAGCTGGGGGCTAGGGGGTGTACCCGGGGGCGGGAGGCTGGACCGGGACGGATCTAAATTGGCTCGGAGGGGCCAGTCGGCGGCGAAGTTGTTCGCTGGGGGCAGAGACGGCCACGCGGTTGCAGGAGTAAGCGATCCCCCTGTGGCGAGTGCGTGAGACGAGGAATCCGGCGTCCCCGCCAGCCCCGTCGCCCTCCCCGCCCGCCCGTCCCCGCCAGCTCCCCGCCCGGCCTCCGCGTGTCCCCTCGCTGTCGCCCCCCGGTTCGCTCCCGCCGCGCTGCCGGGTCCCCTCGGCCCTCGCCCTGACCTTCCCGACCTCCGACTTCCCCTGACCCCTGCTTGTTTCGCCACTGCCCCTGTTCCCCTTTTCTTCCCTCGCTAGTTACCCCTCCCCACTTCGTAATTCCCGATGCAACTGCCTCTTTGAGACCTTTTTTTTTTTTTCCTCTCCTTCCTTTTAGATTGGCCAACGGCTCGTTTCCACCCTGCCTCGTTGGTGGCCACTGGAGAAGCGCGGGGGGCCCCCCAGACAGCCGTGGGGACAAGTTAGAGCCAGCACTTTGCCCCGGGCCTCGCGTGTAGCTTCCTGTCCCCTGCTCTAGGTGACCCGGTGTCTGGAGGGGGGTGCGGGTGCGGGGGTGTGCCCTCCGTACATGTTCCACCACCCGGGCCACCCTCTGGGCTTGTGTTCCATCTCGCTCTTGCTTCCTGCACGGTGGTCGAGGGGAACCACTTTGCATCATGTCCCGGTATAGCTACCAAAGTCTCCTGGACTGGCTCTATGGGGGCGTGGACCCCAGCTTTGCAGGCAATGGGGGCCCCGACTGTGCTGCCTTCCTCTCTTGGCAGCAGCGGCTGCTGGAAAGTGTGGTGGTCCTGACCCTGGCCCTGTTGGAGATCCTGGTGGCCCTGCGGCACATCCTGAGGCAGACGAAGGAGGACGGTAGGGGTGGCCGTGGCTGCCAGCCAGAGCAGGTGACCCAGCGGCCAGAGGAAGGCAAAGAGAGCCTGAGCAAGAATCTGCTCTTAGTAGCCCTGTGCCTGACCTTCGGGGTGGAGGTGGGCTTTAAGTTCGCCACCAAGACCGTCATCTACCTGCTCAACCCCTGTCACCTGGTCACCATGATGCATGTGAGTCCGTTGACTTTTTCCCCTTCCCCGGGGCAGCCTCAGCGATCAGAGTCATTTGTGTGCTCAGGACACTTGGCAGTGTAGAGCACCTCATCCCTGCGGGAAGTGGGACCCTTAAAAATGATTTTCCAACGAGTGGCTGTTTTTGTGTGGATTTCAGATTTGGCTTTCTTCTACCTTGGCACAGTGCGTCAGCCCCACAGTGGACGTGAGCCCTAGGAAAGACTGGCACTCAGGCCGGCAGCCCCTCCCCTCCCAGACCTGCCCTGGCCTTTCACAAGCTGGAAGTCCAGCCCCAGCCAGGTGGCCCTTTCTGAATATGGGGACCCTGGCCAGCCCTCCATTCACTCTGCCACAGTTAATTTCCCGGAAGCCTGGTGACATTCTTTCCTGGGGGTGGTCACATAAGGTCCCTGGTCTCTACGGTGCTGCTTTGGGGAAATACTTTTACAGGTTTCTCTTAATGACTCTTTCATTTGGGAATTTATGCTCTTAGGCTGAGGTGTCTGCCTTTGAGTTGCGAGGTACTGGAGCAGCATCAAGCTCCTACCAAGTGGCACTATGAAACACACCCCAGGCTGACTTGTGAACTTTCTCTGTCCATGATGAGAGGATATTTATTTTCTGCGAACCTTTCCATCTTCCTACTCTTATTCTGTCTCCCGAGGTCATGGTCCAGGGCCGCCCAGCGAGCTGATTTCTTTACCTCCCATTAGCGGTGCTAAGAAAAAGAAATGAGATTGAAAGGGAAAGTTGCCAGATACATAAAAATAATCTGGGTGAGGACCAAGAGGGAAACTGTCTTTCTGTACTCAGCCTGTGTGGAGAGATGTTCTAAAACTATAAAATCACGGAGGAGGAGGAAGAGGAGAAAGGGGGGAAAAATCTTTTTTAGGTTTCAGGCTTCGGAAAACCTGGCGTGTTTTATTCAGGGACAGTTTTGAAACTTGTCATTAGTATCTGTATTGCTTTTATATTTGTGGGTTATTCTCAGGAGACAACCCTGTGTGGGGGAGGAGGTTGAGATGCTTATCTCCATTTTACAGGCCCGGCTGGGCCCAGGGATGGGAGGTTGCCTGCCTGCAGCCAAAAGATGAATTAGCGTCTGAGTTTGAAAGCTAACCCACCCTCTTTGGGGTTGCAAGCTGTTTGCGGAATGGCAGGGCAGTCTCTGCGGGGATCAGCATGGCGCTGCCTACTTGTGGCTCAGATACTTGCTGGCTTTGTGTTTGAGGAACTCCTTTGATGGCAGGTTCCTGGCCTCAGTTTCCCAATCTGTAAAATGTGCTGAATGGCCACAAACTCCTTTCAGTCTTGTAGATGTAGCAAGGAGATGTGGATAGCTTTGGAATAAAGAAGCTCTTATCGATTGGATGGCTATAAGCATCCAGCAGGACTGGAGTGGGTGTTTTTTTTTTTTTTTTTTTTTTAAAGAGGGCTTCTTTGGAAGTGATGCCATTCACAGGAAGCCCAGGGCTCTCCCAGCTAGACCGTCTGTGTAAATTTGAGCCTGTCTTCTTTCTTTCTTTTTTTAATGAATGGGCTTTTTGTTAATGAAAGGAAACAACGCATCTCAGCCACTGCTGTGTGAGGCTCTCAGACAGGAGTGCTTTTTTAGGATGGCAGGTGGTGAGGGTCAGAGGGTGCCTCTTCAACAAGGGGTCTTGAGGCCTCTGACAACCACATATCTGGAAGGTCAACAAAGGACTAATTTCAGCCTGACTGGTGCTGCTGCTGGTGTGATGTCAAAGCTGGCAGTATCGTGGTTTTTAGTGGAAAGGTTTTTTTTAGAGGCTTTTAGAAGATTCTAGAGACTTCGTTCTGGCATTAATTAGTTGTGTGACTTTGGGGAAAGTACTTCTCCTGGGTCTCAGTTTTCCCATCTGCAAAATGGGGCAGAGTTGCAATTCCTAGCTCTTGACAGTCTATGTGTCCTGTGATTTTCTCCATAAGCAGTGGCCGGGGATGCCATGGAGAGCTATTCTAGAAATGCTTTTGGCTTCCTTGTCCAGGTCAGGTGACCTTGTTCATCTTTTCACCCTTGTTTATTATCTTTTGCTCCCTGTGTCTTCCTAGTAAAGTGAACCTGACCAGGGCACCCTTGGGGACACAGGTACATGATGTTGGCCCTTGGGTGTTTGGGGGACTAGGGTTCAGATTCCTGTCACCTGTGCTTTTTCTGTTGTCCTGTGCTTACCTTAAACACTGAAGCTAGAGGGTGGGGACAAAGAACAGAGTCATGCTGAGGACTTCTTGAGCCCCAGCACGATTGTACTGCTTTGCCCTTTACTCCAAAGTCAATGTTTTATGTCATTTAAATTGAAACTTCTGGCCTGGAGGAATCTAGCCTCTGAAGAGTCCAACATTCCGTACCTTACCTATGGCTCTTCCTGGGAAGCAGGGATGTCTGGATTTTTAAAAGTTACTGTGAGTTCTTAAAAGAAATTTTACAACAGATAGTTGGAAACAATTTTCTGATTTGGTTAAAGCAATGACTAATGATAGCAAGTATGGGTAATGATACTTTACATTGATCTGGCCCTTAACTGTTGGTAAGACACTTTGGCATTCATCATGTTAATTTAGGGTGGTGCTCGATAAGCTTGAGCCTGGAGAAAGAGATATTAAAGTGCTCCCCATGACTGTGTGTATTCCAAAGGGGATGTTGAGTACAAAGAAAAGCTTTGGCAGGTAAATTAGCTGAGTTCGGCTATGTTACGGCAGTCAATTCTGTGGCGTTCAGAGGTCCTGATAAGGAAAGGGAGACACTAGCCGAAATGAAAGGGGGAGCTTAGCAAAGACATTTCTGATGCCTGTCTCTCAACAGGATGACTCAATTAGGGCTTTATAGAAAGGCCTTGTTCCTCAGAGTCAGTTTAAGTTTCTAACAAGGCAGTATTGCTTTAGGCCAGGAAGTGGAAGAGTTGGAGGGAAATTGGTTGGTCTCCTTACTTGCCATGTTTCAGTCTGTAAAGGATTTATTCCCAAGGCCTTGTTACACAGACCCTTGTCATAGCCATGCTGCTCTGGGTGACGGCCAGCCTTAGAAGGAAGCATAAGGTAGGGCAGTTCTTGTGTCTGTGTTCTGTTCTGGATGAATATTCCTGCTGTTGGGTTTCTTTTTGGTCTCGTCTGATATCTCAAGGGTGCTGGCATCTGGGGGCCGATAGAGGTTTGTAGGATTGAAGCAGCACCGGCTCACGTCTGAGCTCAAGCGGGTGATGCTTGAGGGTTCTGGGATCAGCAAGCAGCAAGATTAACACACTGTTGTTAAACGCCTTGCTGAATATCAGCGGTGTTTACACATGACATCAACGAGTATTTGTTCAAGCCTGGCTAGTCCCCTTGTTCGAATTATTTTGGCAGGTATGGGTGACAGGGAATGAATTTACTGAGTGACTATGCTGTTTACCAGAAGAATCACCCAGCAAGTTAGTGGCAGAGGTGGCTTTAGAACCAAGCTACCACAGTGGGCTTTAGCAGGAAGAGATTCTTATAGCTGTTTAAGTCCCAAAATCTACAATTTTTCAGCAGAAGGGTTAAAATGTCAGACAGTTTGAATGGTTGCATCTGTAGAGACTGGTGGTCTCGAATTAGTGGCCTTTATCTCCTTTGCGTTCAGTTATACTGTATCTGTCTTAGGAACTTAACAAAAAGATCACATGTTGGGCGCCTTGTCTAATTGTCCACTTCTGGTTGGTTCCATATATGTCTGTGCCAACATCTCCTGATTGTGCGCTGAACTTAGTGGGACCCAACAGATGCCGTTTAACCCTCCTCGTCTGTGCGCATCAGGCAGGCAGGATCCTGGCTGGGCATTTGACAAGTAGCAATTGATGCTGTTGACTCTGGAGCCCCAGGCCTCTGGTTTTTAGCCTGTAATACCGAGTGAGCCCCATCCTTTTTGAAAGTCGCCATTGCTATTTTGTTTTTCTATCTTTACAATATATCAGGAGTCTGATTCCCACCAAATACGGCTAACCTGCTTTTGGCCCTGTTTATTTTCTTCTTTTTTCCCTCTTTGCTCAAAGTGTAGCATGGCACATGTTAAAACGGTCCTGAGCTTTTTGTGACACCTTTTGGAACTCACTGAGTATACACTGATCTGTTCTGTTTGCTCTGTGGTGAATTTGTTTTAGAGAAAACCTGATAGATTTGAGAATAGGCTTTTTGTCCCCCGCCTCCTTGACTTCAGACCAACCACACCTCCTCATCCCCATCTGTTGTCTGGAGCACTGATAACTGCTCCTGCTTGCGGTTGACGTTGGTGGGTAATGGGTACAATGAGGGATCCAGCCATCTGCTGACAGCTTATCAGATGGACTGTGTCCTATGTCATCAGTCCAGGGGGTCAAAGGGGATGATGTTTATATGGGCCTCAGCAGTGAGGCATGACATCCCTTTTTAGTTTGTTTTATTTTCCCAAGGACATTTGCAGAGAATTTTTCCATCTTTCACTGTTATAGTCTTTTGAGGGCATCCATTATAAAGAGAAGTGGTGTGGATGGGTGGATTAAACAACCCACAGAGAGCCCTGGGATTTAAAATTATGATGCCAGTTTTGCTAGGGAACCTGAGCAAATTATTAACCTTTTCCTGTCTCCATCTTCTCTCTGAAATGGGCCACATGGAAACAAAGCATTTTAATCTTCTGCATAACTCTGTGGTCACTTAAACAGAGAAGCTGGGCACAGCTGATTAGAGCTGGCAGATGACCAAGAGATTTTTACCTCTAACTCAGAAACTGGCAAACCTCAACTCCTTTTCACCTTTCTCGATAGCTGTTAGAGTCCATTCCTCTAATCATTTCTGTTGCTTTTCTCTGGCTCCACGCCCGTGCCTACATACCCGTCTTATGCACAGCCTATAAACCTGGACTCTGGGACTCTTAGAGGTACAGCCCACCCCTAGCAGAGAGGAAAGATTTCCTTCCCAGCCTTTCCTCCCGAGCACCTGTTAATACAACCCAGCATGGAGCTTGCTATTAAGGAACAGTATGTGGCTGGCTCCTACTCAGGGGGTGATCCACAGGCTCCCTGGATTTTTGTCCCTTTGCCATAGATGTGCCTCCTTCATTGCCGTCTTCGTAGGATTTGTCAAGGGTTCTTCCCCTCTGTAGATCTTCCTGAAGATTCTCCTCTGTGAAACTTTCCAGATGACCTTGACTTAACTCCCCAGTTATTCTACTCATTCCAGTAATGCCTTTTGTTCTCCTTTCCTGACCGTCTGAACGTTCCTCAGACTATTCCAGTAGTTTAACTGATACCTTTGTATACATGTAGGTAGTTCTGTGTTTGACTGCGTTGCTTATTTTTGCACGTTTGTTCATTCTTCATCGTCAGTGTGAACACTTTTCTTTAAGGAAAGGAGTAGTTTTTTTCCCCTCTGTAACTCCTTGCAGAGCTTAATACAATACCGTACATGCACATTCATTGTTTAATGTGCACCTGGATAATACTGTCTGACTGACTGACAGAGCTGACTTTTTTCTTCCCCTTATCCCCTCTGGTGTTTCTGCCTGTGTTCCCTTGAGGTTTAGTGGGCGCCTTTCCTAGGTCTCTTGTGCCTATTAAGAGAACCTCCTGTCTGTTTTTTGAAATAGCCAGAGGAGAGAGGTGGTTTCGCTTCCAGCTCACACATCTTTTTGTTGAATTTCCATCACAAAGAGCTGGTTATTAGGAAGAACAGCCCACTCTGCCCAAAGTATCTGCTCGCTTTCGTTGCAATGAGGAAATTATACTGTTGCATGTTGATCTTAAGTTCCTCGGTTAGAAATCTGGAAATGTCTACTTTCTTCTTTTCCTTCTTTAATATCAGACACATTAAAAAATATTAGGCTGGTGACTCACTTTCCATCTCTTTCTCCCCTTTTGTATTTTTCAATGGGTAGCTCATTGTCACCCTACCTCATTGAAATACCCTCTGCAAGGCTTCTCAACTTCTGGTCTTTCATATCTTTTTTTTTCTTTTCAAACTTTTTCAGCTTTGTGAGGTATGATTGACAAAGAAAATTGTAAGATATTTAAAGTGCACAACGCGATGATTTGATGTACGCATACATTGTGAAAGGACTCCCCCACCCCCATTGAGTTATTAGCACGTCCATGGTCTTTTGTTAAACTGAGAGCGCCTTCTGTGAGTAACTGGCTGAGGGGACCTGAAGAGACCCTGGCTGTGCAGCGCAGAGATTCTCCAGCTTTCTTTGTGAAAGATTCCCTTGGAAGCTTGTTCTAATGCAGATGCCTGGCTCTCTATTCAGGGAGTCTGAGTAAGTGTAGGGTCTATAGGGTGAGGACAAGAATCTGCATTTTTTTGGTGGGGGGTAGGTAATTAGGTTTATGTATTTATTTTTTGATGGCAGTACTGGGGATTGAACCCAGGACCTAGTGCATGATAAGCATGGACTCTGCCACTGACCTATACCCACCCTCCCAGGAATCTGCATTTATTATAAGCTCCCAAGTGACTCTGATGCCAGTGAGCATTAGACCCCACTTCGAGAGTCATTTCTCATGGCTGATGTGTGAAGCAGGAAGTTGGTTCCTGACTGGCATGAATCTGGGTGGCCTGTGGGCAGGGCATTTAGTCTTCTGGCAGCGCCTCAGTGTTTATGTCAGTGTTAGATAATGTGTTAGTTGAAGGTTGAGGGCCCTGAGTTATTGTGAGGTGGACTTGAAGGTAGCTTTAGAGTTCCAGTGGCTTGTTGGGTGCCTAGGAGTTGTGTCAGTGGAGGATTTCGGCCAGGTGTCCTTCATCACCTTCCAGTAGTTCTGCACTCCCTTCCCATGCTTCCAGTCTCTGAGATCTTTGGAAACTAATGGAAGGAAGTCTCGACACAGAGTTATTGCATGCTAACTCTCTGTTTGCAGGACTCTTATTTTATGTGGTCACAGGAATGTATTCATTCTTGCATGCATTCAGCAAACATTTATCCAAAGCCTACTGTACATCAAATGTTATGCCAGGCACTGGAGATTCAAAGATAAGTAAGAAACATTTTTGCCCTCCTATTGCTCACAGTTGAGTGAGACAGGCAAGAAGAAAGATCAACTAAATTACAACATGACATGTATGGTAACAAATTTGAACAAAGCAGAGAGGACAGCGGGTCTGTTTTTTCTTTTTTCCCTAGTGCAATGAAGGAAAGCTTCCTAAAAGAGGTGACATTGGACTCACGAGGGACACATATTAGCTCTTTGAGAGCAGGGGCCCTTGTTTGCCTTGTTTTCTATTCTAGTGCCTCTAACAGGGCCTGCCTCAGAGTAGGTGCTCAATGAACCCGTCTGTACAAATGAGTAGGGGTTTGCTGGGTATTGCAGGAAGGAAGGGGATTCTGGGCATAGGAAACAATACATGCGAAGGCACAGAATTGCTTCCTCTTTCACAGGAAAGCATCTCAACTATTACCTGGAGTGATTCGTGTATTATCATCGGGGTCAGGAATTTTTTCATATTTCTCCCTCGACACTGGCCTGTTGATAAGACAGCTTCATTTGCCCATGAATCCTTGATGGGGGTCTTGTGAGATAGAGAATCATGTTCTCTGTGCTGTCCCGAGGAGGGCCCACGCTGTCAGGAACAGACACACAGGATACTGATGAGAGCGAGCAGACATTAAATACAGGAAATGAGATAGCAGGCATCCCACTTGCCACCGGAAGATGGTTTTTAGTGCTCTTAGGATGATTGCTGCCCCCACTGAAGTCCGCAGCAGAACTGGTGAAATTTTTTTTTTTTAATCGAGGTAGTCAGTTTGCAATGTGTCAGTTTCTGGTGTACAGCCCAATTCCTCAGCCACACATTAACCACATATATTCACTTTCATACTCTATAGAACTGATGAAGTGGGATGCTGTCCTTCTACCTTTCTCTTTACTTCCTTTTTCCCTGCTTCCAAGTCTCTCCTCTGACCCACCCCATCCCGGTTTGCTTCTTTCCAGTGTACCCCAGGCCATATCCCCGAGGAGATCAGGAAGAAAGCAATTCCATTTAGGAGGTTCACACTGAAGTGTGAATGGCTCAGACTCAACTGGGGTAGAGGAGGGCAGGAATTTGTAAAAGGGCCTTGTAACCCTTACTTGCTCTCTGATTGGTGGGGTGTATCGCAATGTTTTTGAGCAAGTGGCCTTTCCCATGTTCCTTAGCCAGGTTTTGGACTCCCTCCTGCTCACATTCACCTGCCCAGAGAACTGGGGTTGTCAGTGTCTTGCTACACTGCTTGCAGACCCCCAGGGAGAGCCTCCCCCCAAGGTCCTTGGATGCAGCAGTGACATCCGAAGGCTCGGGGTGGACCCCTCCTCTTCTGGACACTGTCCTCTCTGTTGACTCGGCTTTTTCCCTGGGAAAGAGCTGCCAGCTGAACAGGGCATGGCTCATGCTCGGTCAGTGTGTGGTGTGTCATGGGACTCAGACCTGTTGCCGGCCCGAGATCCCGAAGGGGAGGGTTGGGGGAATTGCTCCCTTGGCCATGGTGCCTTCATAGGACCTGCTGGAGGAAATGCCAGAGGGAAGAAGGGTAGGACGTCTCGTCCTGGGCCTGGTGGTTCTGAGGAAAGGGACAAGATGGCAGGAGACAGGAGGTTAGAGAGGATTGGCCCGCCTGGCAGAAACAGTCCAAGCCATGTCCTGTGGGCAGCTGTTTAGGTGGGTAGAAGAGGGAGAGGTGAGATTTATCTAAAGGAGAAAGGAAGCATGAGCTCATTCTAATTCCATCCCGATGCCCCTAGTCTCCCCATCTCCACACATCAGTGGTGGTATAAACTCAGGGTGTATTTTGCCTGTGAATTGAATCGCCTTTGCCAATCGACCAGCTGTGTTTGCAGAGAGACTCTGCCTGTGCTCAGGCTGTTGCTAGCAAAGAGACATTTCATTCAGGTGCTGATTAAATAAGGCGCAGAGCCAGATTGCACATTAAGGCCCTTAACTACGGCTCTGGGAGCCCTGGGTAAACACTTATTAGATGTTCTGGGCAGAGTATTAGCAGAGGCTGCTGGACGTGAGGTGCTTTCTTCAGAAATCAGGTTGAGGGAAAAATGGCTAGGAGAGACTTCTAGAAAGAGTCTTGGTCCTCTTTACCCAGATTCATCTGCTAGACAGGCTTCCTCATTGGCATTTACTTGCGCAATTCTCCCTGGGACCCTGTAGGTTTGGATTGGGACACAGCAGGGAACCCAGCTGAGTTAAGTAGGGCAATAGAAATGCCTGCTTTTCCTAATGCAAGTTCAGCTTAGTGGATTGAATTTTGGACCGTATTTTCTGGGTTTGTATTTGAGCTCCATCACCATCTGACCCTAGGCATGTTACTTAACTGCTATGAACTTCAGTTTCACTCCTCTGTAAAATGGCAATAATAGTACCTACCTAATGGGACAATTGTAAGGATTAAATTAAATAATTTAAATCAAGCCTAATTTAGCAGAAGTTCTGGGTCATTGTCAGCATTCAACAAATGTTAGCAGTTTTTCACAGCACAGTCGGCCCTCTGTAACTGTGGGCTCTACTTCGGTGGATTCAACCAACCATAGATCAAAAATATTTGGGAAAGAAAAAATTCCAGAAAGTTTGAAAGTGCAAAACTTGAATTTGCTGTACACTGGCAAGTAGCTGTGTCGCATTTACGTTGTATTTCTGACTATTTACATAGCATTTGCCTTGTATTAGGTATTATAAATAATCTAGAGACGATTTAAAGTATTCAAGAGCATGTGCTTAGGTCACATGCAAATACCACACCATTTTATAGAAGGGACTTGAGCAGCCATAGATTTTGGTATCTGTGGGGCGTCCTGGAACCAATCCCCCATGGATACTGAGGGGCAACTGTCGTAGTAGTAGTATGTATTTCAAGGCATACTGGGTAAAAGCAGATCCAGGTAGGTTCACATCCTACCACTAGCTGTGTAGCCCTGGGCAAGTTACTTAACCAAACTCTGGCCCCTAGTTTCCACATTTGTAAAATGGAATAATAATTATACCTATCCTGCAGGGCTGTTGTAATGATTAAATGAGAAAAAAAGGGAGAAAATACTAATAAAGCACTTAAGATAATATCTGGCACATAGTAAACATTCATTCATTTTTGCTGTGATGTGTGATGATGATAATGAGCATCGTTATCATTATCGCTTCTGCTTCGAGCTTTGGTGCCTGATGATGGGATAAGATGATAGGGATTAGGTCCAGGAAGGCAGCTTTAAGAATCTCACCCAAGAGAAGCTTCCTTGGCATCTTAGTTTTATGTAGTAGGCTAATACTGGTTCCATGAAGTTGGCACCCGTGTAATCTCCACAGGGCAGGGTTGCTTAGCTGTTTGAGGCCTAAGGACAGCTTTGTGGGGAATTTGAAAGTTACCTTAAATCACCCAGGCCTTTCTGAAGAATTTGGAGGATGGCTGTCATTGGTAGGAAGCTTGGCTTTCTGGGGGCCTCTGGGCTTAATTATTGCTGCTCTTCATCAATGGGCTGGCTCTCTGATGCCAACTCTCTTGAGATCGGTAGCCTAGGAAACCAATGAGTACATGACAGAAGCACGAAAGGAGTGGTTTGGGGGTGGGCAGAGACAGGTGCATGGATTTAGTTTTTATTCTTGCGTTGATTTCTTTTGACTGAGGGGAGTGCAACTTTCTCAAGTGCCGCCTGTTCCCAGGGTTAAGAAATTATTGGAGGAGAGAGGGCTGTTCCAGAGCTCCGAGGAGAAAGTCAGGTTAAAAGGAGACCAGTGCCTTGCCTGACATGTCAGCAAATGGACAAAAAAAGGAAAGAAAAAAAAAAGACAATTCTTCCAGAGTCTCCAGGATATGGTAAACCTCTCTCATTTTGAAGACTAGCTGCCCTTTCAGAACTGGGGCTAGTCACTCAAGGGAGGCCCCCTTTAAGTGTAGCCTCCCAGGGCCAAGGCCTTGGCCAGATTTCACAGCCTTGGGGTTAGGGTTCCCCACCCCGGCAAGGCCACTGTAAGGCCTCCAGGCATATTCCCAAGCATTGTGGGTAAATAGGCACTTCCTTAGTCTTGAAGTTGAGGGAATTGAGGAGGCTAAAGTCATGTTTTCTGTAATAATCCTGGATCCCTGGGAGGATCTGGCTTAGAGGCATTCCTAAAACAAACAGCAACCCTTAGAAATGAGGGGAGACTGTGACAAAGGGTCCTTTTCTATTACCTCTTGTTCCTTGTTGCTTTGCATTTGTAAAGAGTTTCCTATTTTAAGTTCCAGGCACTTGAGTGTGCACGCCTGTTGCTGCACTCTGTTCCCTGTGCCTTGCAGGAATGTTGCTGAGGGTCATGTGCATAAGTGCCTTATTATCTTCAGCCCTTTTCCACTTGGCCCCTTGGGCTGCTGCTGCTGCTGGCTGCTGCTTCAGGAGGGCGCCTCTCCTCTCACAGACCCCTGAGGAAAGGGGCTGGTTTTACCCTTGGATTTCCATTCCCCTGCACAGCAGCTCCCTGGACTTTGCGGTTCAGCCCTCTTCAGAATATCCCTGCAAGCTAGCACCAAGCCAAGGTCATGTTTCCTCGTTTGCTGGTGGGGTTTCTGGCCAGTGAGCAAAGAGAACGGATGGACCCTCCGCCTTGCGGCTGTCTTCCCCGGGTGCGTTCTCGGGGAGGTGCTGTCTTGGGCCTGGGAAGTCAGGGGTGACCTTTAGGCTGAGGCTGCATTCTATTTGTGGAGAAGAATGCGGAGCCCACCGGGTCCCAGGGTCTCCTGCTTGGCTGAGCGGTGTTGGGCCTTACCTCACAGCCAGCGCCGTGTTTGCTCAGATGGACCCACGTGGAAACCAGACTGCGATCATCTTCCCAAATTTCTTACTCCCTGCTTTGGGTCTGAACTGAAAAACAATTTGTAAAGGACACTGTGGTCTGCACCTGTTGTTCTCTTTAACCCCCTTCTCCACGGTCAGTTTGCAGTGAACTGAGGATCAATTCTGGCTCCTCTCACTTACATTTTCTCTTTACTCTCCCTTGCGGGGTGGGTTCCCACTTTCCAGTCATAACTGTCCATCAACACTAAGGACAATTGGTGCCTCTGCTCATTTAGGGTCCCCCTCAGACCTTTGAAACATCAGAAACCTGAAACAGGGTCTGATGGGCAAAAAAGAGTTAAATTTAGGAGAAAGAGCTCATTATAATTCTTGGTTCTCTGTACACTCTGAAAGTTAGGAGTCGTAGTAATACTTGTAACATTTCTGAGCATAATATATGCTCCAGGCACGGTGCTTAAGCCTCCTGTCTATGTATTACCTAACTTGCAACCTTCTACAAAGGTCATTTTTGTTTTATCTAAATCTTCTCTCCCTCGGTTCTAGCTGGCTGCTTCTTTGGTTGATTTATAGATGTGGAGAGACTATTTTAGCAATACTTTTCCAGGTTGTTGAAATGGCAGAGTGATGCCAAGTCAGAATGGAAAAGAAAGTTCTGAGATCATCTCCTTCCTCATTTTTCCAGATGAGCAAACTGAGACCCAGAGAGGGGAAGCAACTTGCCCACAGTCACACAGCTCAATAGATGCAGAGATGGGCCTTCTGACTCCCGCTTCACTGTCTCTCTATATTACCATACACGGCGTCCTTCCACCTCTAACCATCCCAGCATAGAAAGAGCTGGACTTTGGGTCTTGCCCTCTTGCAGAGACACAGAAATCTTGTTTTTTGAGCATCATTGTCTAATACAGCCTTGAAAGTGAGGATCTCACAGCTGCAGGCCACCTTGCTACCTGACTGCTATAGCAACTGCTTTTTCAATATGTTTTTCTGCCCTTGCTCGCTCTCTTCCACAGAGGAGCCAGGCCCCAGTGCCACCATTGCTTGCTGCTTGCCCTAGGCAGGTCATCCCGGGAGTCTGTATGCTTAGTGAGCCTGTATATGAAGCCAGTGTGATCTGCTGTGAGATATTGGTTGTTTGGAAATGGGACCCATTTGGCTGGAGATATAATGGATGTCATCATCTCTTTCCTCCAAATAGAGGCCTGCAGCCTCTCCTAGTGAAGGGTTGTAGGAGGCTCCACAGACGGGGAGCATCAAGACCCAGAAACTTTGTGACAAAGGTCAAAAAGGGAAAAGGTCAAAATAATCTGCCAGTTCAGCGGGAGAGGTCAATTCCTCTTGGTAAACAATGTAGGATAATAGAAAGAGCATAGGGTTAAGATAGCCAGACTTTGGCCTTGGCGGTAGCTTTCCTCCCTAACTAGTTGACAAAACCTAGTAGTTTCAGCTAGTCAGGTAGCCTCTCTGTGCCTAATCTTCTTAAATAATAAGACCTATAGTGTAGCAGTTAAGAGTTCAAGCTCTGAAGTCAGACTGGCCAGGTTCAAACCCCAGCTCTGCTGCTTTCTAGCTGTTTCTCTGGGCAAGTTAATTGACATATCTGGGTCTGTTTTTGTCTCTGTAAAATGGGGATAATAGAATCTACTATGTGGTTTTTCTTGTGATGTCAAGTATTTAGATCAGCGTCTAGTGCGTAGCAAGTGCAGAGTAAATATGAGGCCATTGTATCTGTAATGGCCTATCTGATCATAGAGATAATCTTTGCCCTTTCTCCCTTGTAGGGTAAGCATGACAATCTCATGAGATAAGATATGTGAACGTGCCTTGTAAAAAGAAAGCACGATGTTAATAGGAAGAATCATCTGAGAGCATGAACATTCAAAGGTTTATTAGCCCACTGTTTTTAGGACCAGATGTTAATGGATATTTCTTTGGAGATCTGGTAAAAGGAAGAATGATAGTTTTATATGTAGGGTTATATAAATGCTGGGGCCATCAAGCAAGGCATGTCCTGCTTTTTCCCTCCTAGTATCCTTAAGGGTGCTTAAAAGCCAGGTAAAGTGGTTGGAGGATTTGGAGTGAAAAGCAAGGATTATGCTACTCTTCCCTCGGGGCTCCTATCTTAGTTAATGGCACCACAGTCCATCAGTGATCCAGGTTAAGTCCCTTGAAACCTTGACACATTTCCATGCCTCCCTTCCACCATCATCATCTCTGAGTCATTTTGATTCTGCCTTTCATTATTTCTTCCACCTGTCTCTTCCTTTTCTCCTTTGATTCCTTTGCCCTAATTCATCTGGTTGTTTATCATCACCATCATCATCACCACCACCTGGCTTATTTACAGCAGCCTCCTGACTGAACTTCCCTTCTCTAGGGGTCTTTCTGCTCTGTCCATCCTTTACACTGCTGCCAGAAATGATACAAGGAAAATACATGTTGGATCCTGCTGTTCCCTTGCTCAAAAGCCTGCATTAGCTCCCTATTGCCTTCAGCAAGGATAGCAGATAGCTAGATACATACACCATATGGTGCCCCAGGCCAACTTTGCTAATCAAAACACATGCATGTCTTCCCAACTTTTATCTCCATGTAGGTTCAGAATCTTCTTTAGCATAGCATTTTAGGCAGCTACAACTACTCAGAGTTGGCACATAGACCAGGCATGGCAAATAGATAAACTCTTTAGAGAAAGCCTGAACTCCTTATGATAGGATTCAGGGTCTTCTATGATCTTAGTTTCAACCTTTATTTCCCCAGCTTCATCCTCTAGTACGTTCTTCCATGTGTGCTCTGATCCAGCCACATGTACCATGCACTTCCACGCTTCCCCAAGTTTATACTCTTGTTCATGCTGTACCCTTACCCGGAAACGCTGTCTTTTCTTTTCCTGTTAAGATGCTAGTCATCATTCAAGGCTCAGCCCAAATGCTCCCTCTTGTGAAGCTTTCTTCAAGCCTTCATGCCAGATTTAGCCATTCTTGTCTATTTTAGCATTTTTTTTTGTCTTGGGTTACATAATTGTTTATGTCCCTCTCCCACTCCTTAGTTTGTGTGTTCTCTGAAAGCAAGGTCTGTGTTTTATTAATTTTTCTATCCCCTACAATCATCTAGTACATACTAGACTCCTAATTAAAAAAAAAAATTGAGTCTAGTCCATTCCCTTTGTTTTTTGGATGAGGAAATGGAAGCTTAGCGAAAAGGTCATGCGTTCATTTGGGGATTTGTTGAGTCTCAGATGTTTGAGACACTGAGGTTGGAATGAACAGCAGGCAGTTGAGATGTGGTTGGGGCGGGCAACAGGATTTAGGAGGCATCCATTTCGAGAAGATGGAGGGGGAAAGGATGCAAATATCAAGCAAGCCAGGGAGGAGAAAGAAGAAAAGGATTCTGGGAAATGCCTACTTGTGGGCAGAAAAAAAGACTCAATGAAGCAGGAGTGGAAAAATACCCGAGACAGGAAGGAGTTTCAGGAAGCAGGTCCTCTGTGTCACGTGAGGTGAAGGGGTTGAGACCAAGGAGGACTTGAGAAAAAGCAATTGGAATTGGTGAATACAGCCTGGTCCTGTGACAAACTGTCCACACACATCTAAATAGTTACCCTAGAAATGTTTGCGTGTGAATTGCTGTGTGCAAGGACCTTATGGCATCAGAGAACACTGAAGAATAGCCCACCAGTGGCAGGATGGTAAATCCGGCCAATGGAATGTTGTGCGGCTTTTAAAAGGGAGGTTGATCTCTGTATTCTCTTTGAAAGATATTCACAATATATTGTTAAAATTAAAAAAAAAAAGTTGTGAAACAGTATGTATGATAGGAACCCATTTTCTAAGAAAACGAGCCCTTTTATATGTGCATGTTTATGAGCAAGTTGTAAAAGTCTAGAAGGATGTGTCCCGCATCGTGTTTACTCCCGAGTTATTAAGGAAAGCAGGGGCACCCTCAGGTTATACTTGTTATACTTAATGCATTTCTGTATTTGAATTTGGTGTAAGTACACATTTCTTCAGTAATTAAGAACTATTTTTGTAAAGAAGGAAAGGAGAAGATTGGCATCCTGGGAGAAGAGTTTCAGTAGAGGAGAGTCAATGGGTGGAGGAGGCCAACTCACTAGAGATGATTTGGCAACTGAGAAAACATCATGTGTTTGGGAGGCTGTGCCCACAGGGGCCTTGCTGATGGTGTGGCTGGTAGGGGCGAGGCAGAGGGTACAGAGAGATGACTGCTAGAATGAGGCAGCTACCTCATGGCCAGGAGGTTCAGCTGAAAGGGGAGGGATTAAGTAGGAGAGTAGCAAAGTGGCCAAGAGGTAGGCAGAGGCTGATTAAGAAGGAATGAAAAAAGCGAACCAAAGTGGGCCTGTGTCTGTGAGTGGGGCAAGGGAGAGGATGGGATCAGGGGAGAGACTGGCTGGAGACTGAGCTGTGGAGGGAGCGGACAACACTTGAAGCATGAAGGAAACATCTGTGTGAGGCAAAGAGTAGCGCACTTGAGAAAGGACAAATTAAACCTCAATTTTAGTAATGAAACCCCCTCAAAAGGATGAGATCTCAGGCCAGTTAAGTCTTCAGTAAATAGAATGGTTGGGACAGAGGCTGGACTAGCTAATTGCCTTCTCTGACTAACTGAGAGTTAAGAAAGCCTCTTTTTGTTTAAGTTTTGGTTGCCAAAAATGTTTTGGCAGTGGCAAAGTTATCTTAATGGCTCAGAGAATAGTCTGCTGAGTGACCGAAATGGAATTTCTGTGGTTCTTGCAGGCCTCTGAGTTATCTGCTGAACCTGTCACCGAGTTTGGGACTAGAGGTGGAGCTGGAGAAGGCAGAGGCCAGGAGTCCTGGCTGTACCTCCAGTCACTAAGGAAGCATTTAACAAATACCAATACCTGCCCCCCGACCCCGCACCCCATTCTTACCTAGTCATCTGGGCTGGGGACTAGGACATCAGCATTTTTTTCAGGCTCCTCAAGTGATTCTAATATGCAACTAGGATTAGAAACCAGTAGTGTAGAAGACTGGATTAAATGTTTTCTGAGCCGAAACTGGCCCCCAAAGCTGTGTGTGTGTGTGTGTGTGTGTGTGTGTGTGTGTGTGTGTGTGTGTGTGTGTGTGTGTGTGTGTGTGTGTGTGTGTATGTATGTTTAACAATATTTCAATACATGTATTTCCTCCTGTGTTTTCCCAGAGCGTGTGGGTGCATCACTAGTAAAGTGCTCATCCCATTGTATGCTAGTTAGTCACCAGCCTATCAGGAGAGAGCTCAGATCTAAGAAGTAAGTTTCAGAAGTCCCTCAATAACAGTAGCTGTACTTCCTGAGCCTGTCACCGGGCTAGGTTAACTGACCCGCCCTGACTCATACAGCTTGTAGGATGGGTGCCAGTACAGAGCAGGTCACCTGGCACCTAGGTGTTCAATCATTGTCATGTGAAATGACAAGGAGCTGTTTTCTTGTGCAATGCTGCTTTTTATTAAAAGCCCAGAAATGGTAAAGTCTGACATATTCGAAAAGTCTCATGGGAGAGAGGCTTGTGGAGAATCACCTGGCATGTGAAGAGCTTATGAGATGCCAGGCGCTGTGTGGTGAATCTGTATCACTCAACATTTATCATGCAGTTACTCTGAGCTGAGCATTGTACTTGGGACTGTGAGCGACGCAAGAAATATCGGATAACGGTTTCTGCTCCCCAGGGAGCTTGTTATCAAGGCTCATTTATAGTCTACTGCATTTTTAGGTGGCCGATTTTGTGCGGAACTTATTAACAGGAAAATGCTAGAGGTCAGAGGGCCTTTCGAGTTTCTGTAGTTCAAGCCCTTCATTTTGCAACCAAGGAAAGAAGCCCAGCACGGGGAGCGACTTGCCCAAGGTCACACCACTTGGGGCTGGCAGAGCCAGGGCCGGTGTGTCAGGCTGCCACCCTTTGAGGTCCTATTACACTGTTCTGTTGATCGGTTGAAGAACGTGGGAACCTAATGGCCCAGGTTAAAACTTTAACTAGCATTCCACTTTGTGCTTTATGCTCCCTGGCTTCCTTATGGTTGAGGGAGGAGGGTGTTGCATTTTATTCTTTCTTATAACCTTGCCCGGGGAGGGCCAGCACTGGTTACCACTGGAATTAGAGTTCAGGCCCAAGAGACTGAAAGATGGCTAATTTTCCCTTTACTGAAACAGCCCACTGACTCTAACTCCTCTGTGTCTAATTATTGTACTTTTTTCTACTCTTTCTAAGGGGCTTTTTCAAGCTTAGTGTGTTTATGACTTTTCTGCCTCAGTCACTTTTTTTTTTAACGTTTTGCAAAACTTAACTTACCTTAGAGGCAGGAGATGTCTGGTATTATGTGTAGGCCTGAGAATTAGTACAGCAAGATGGGTTCTTTTATCCCTATTCCCTGCCAGTTCCCAAGTCCAAGGTTCAGTTCCAAGTCTGGGGCTCTCTGAAGAGTCAGGTGTAATTCAAGGCAGAGATTTTGGGTTGCTCTTCCCTGAGCCCCTACCCCACACAGACAGGATTTAGGGAGCTGACAGCTCTGCCTTCCAGTGTGCCAGGTTATGGTAATAGTCATAACTAATATTTATTAATCACTTGCCATGTGCCAGGCACCCTGTGGAATCATTGCTGTTATTGGCATTCCCATTTTACAGATGAGGATAAGATTCAGAGAGGTTAAGTAACATGCCCAGGGTCACACAGCTAGAAAGTGGCCAAGCTGATATGGACAGCTAGGTCTGGCCAAGGCTGGTGTTGGTAACTTTGGGCTAGTACAACTTGTCATTTAAAGAGATTACCAATTACATTCTTTGTATCGATGAAGAACAATCTGCCAGTTTTCTGCAGGCCCATTTAAAGAACTAGTCAGAAGGGCGGAGTCCTGCGTAGAGTTCTGTATCACTGTGTGGCGGGCTGTATTGGGAGACCTGCCAGTCACCAGCCCTGTAGGGTCAGGTAAGTTGCTTCCCTTCTCTGGGATTCACTTTCTGCATCTGTAAATGAGACGGCTGGACCAGATGATATCTAAGATCCCTCCCAACATTCGGTGACACTTTGGTTCACTTCCTGGCACAGTGGAAACATCAGGCAACTGGATGAGGACAAAATGCATCAGAAATGTAAAGGTGGGGAGAATCTCATGGTGCTCCCAGGAGCTTCCTAGGTGGGTCAGTTAACCTCAAATGGCTTTACTGTGCTTTGACAGTTACACATTGGTTCTGCTTTTCCTCAGGAATTTATACAGAAATAGATTTTCTTTTCAGTTAGCTCCTTATCTACATCAAAAAGTACCAGCTTCCTACAGGGGTCTCCTTCCAGGCCAGTCAGGACTTTTTAGCTTCTCTTTCCCCCTTTTCCTCTGAACTCCCCTGTTAACCCTCCCAGCCCCCGGCAAGACCACTCTAGAGTAGGGTTCTGAGGCTCCCCTATGGAGACAGTTCCATTCTTCAAGTGTCAATATCTGTGGTCCAGGAGGCTCATCTCAGGTTTGGGGATCCCGTAGTCCCTCTGTTCAGTATTGGGGTGCCCTCTGGGAACCTAGTTTCTTTGAGGTGCCATCCCTCTTTTAGCTGCCCTTGAATGGGTGTTTTCCTTGTATTTATAGAAATAAAGTTCCATTTACTCAAAAAGTACCAGCTTTCTTAAAGTGGCTGTTATTTTTAATTTCAGGCCTTTGTAGTCTCTAAAAGTATCTCTAAAGATCAAATAAAGACTGAAGGGGCACTTAAATCTGGGGTGTTCATATTTTATTGCTCTGTGTTAGAATTATGAGAATTTGTGTTCTACTTTGCAAGAGAGTTTTGGGAGACAGTGGTTTCTAGAAGAGAAGCAATCTAAACAGCAGGTTGTACGTGCAGCTTTGATCTGACTTCAGAGTTTAAGAGCAGGTAGATACACAACTAGGTTGAGTGTAATTGACCTTCCATTTATCTGCTTGGTCATCAAAAATCATCTTGTATTCAACAGCACTTAAGGTTAATAATCTACAAAACCTGTGTGATTCTGCAGTTAGACTGGTGGCTTTGATCTGAAAAAAACATTTTTATGTTTTCATTGGGATGTGTGAGCGAGTGTGTTCTTGAACCTGGAGGCTCTTATTTTGGATGGTATGTGTATTAGCTTGTATCAGGGAGGTCTCTGAGGGGCTGCCCGCATAGCCAGGCTCTTGTCTCCTCTTCTGCCCATTCAGATTAGGTACCGCCACCAGGAGGAACAACATGATTTACGTGGGGACAGGAAGGGGATGCCCTGACAGATGGGCTGTGATGGCAGTGGGGCATGGCACAAAGTCAGTGCTGCACAAATGTTAGCCTTCTGCTCACCGGTTCCAGGTCAAAGCCCTTGGGATGTTCATCACTCATGGGCCATCATTTCGGTTAGCCCGTCAGTGTTGCTACAGAAGGAGATAAAAACCGGGTGGCATCAAAACTCAAGCTGCAGGCACATCCTGTTCTTCAGCTACCAACCCTATACCACAAGCTGATTTTACCTTATTCTCACCTGGTTCTGCGGAAGCTCATAGAAGTGTATGTTCCTGCCATGAATATCCTGGTTTTCAGAAAAAGAGTGGGTGAAATGAGGCCATTCAGTGGCAGTATTTCTGTGGGTTGTTTTTTTTTTAAACGTTGCTCAAAACAAACAAACAAACAAACCCAAACACCGTTCAGTCATGCCATGAAATGGCAGCGGGATTTTGTCTGGCTACATCATAAGCACTAACTTGGATACCCTGCTGGTTTGCTGATTTTCAGTCTGCCATTCCCAAATGATTGTTTGCATTCGCATTCAGATTTTGGCCTCTGGTCTCAGGAGAATTGAATTCCTTAGCTTCATACACGTCGTACCCACTTCCCGCCTTTTTTTCTTTCTCTTCTAGCTGAGTGTAGGGCATTGGAGTCATACAGATCTGGGTTTGAAGCAAAATTATGTCACTCATGAGCTCTGTGCTTGAAATAAGTCACCTAATCACTGTCTCATTTGTAAAATGGGGCTAAGATTTCTGTCTATCTCATATTAGGTTAATAGAATTTAAAAATTCATGTTGGTGCAACTCTGAGAAAAGTGCTTGGAACGTAGTAGGTGCTCAAAAGTAATAATCCTGTCTTCCTCCTTCCTCCCGAAATGTGGAGCCAGTAACAAGCAGCAGCTTTTCTCCTAGTATCTTGAGAAGCTTTCCTGGCATTAGTCTGCCCTAAGGAGCTGAGGTTTGCCTCATCTCTTGATGATGAAGGGCAGCCAACAAGAGCTCTGGATTTCATTCTCACAGGAAGCTTGGAGTTGTTGACTTTTGCTGCCAGTTAAAGAGTTGGTAAGCTGGGGGCGGAAATCTCCAGAGAAAGGGTGTGCGCTTTTGCTAATTGCTCTGTAGACAGCAGGGCGTGTGGGTAACGAGCTGTATGTTGGGTGTGGGAGTTCGACACCCAGCCTAAGGGAAAACATGAGTGAGTTTCATTGGCTCCTGTGACAGGTGCTCCCTGACTTTTTACCCTTGAGGTATCTTGGAGTCCAATAGTTTGGACCTCTGGGCTCTCAATAATAGGCCTATTAACTACTTCTTCACAGTAATAATAACAGCTCTTATTTATTTAGCTCTTACTTTGTTCCAGGCACTGGGCTAAGTGCTTTAACTGTATTAACTCATTTAATCCTCACAAGAAATCTGAAAGGTAGAGCACAGAACAACTAAAGAGCATGCCCAAAGTCACACAGCTGGTGGTGGAGCTGGGTTTAGAAACTAGGCAGTCTGACAGCAGACCTGGGGGCTTTACCAACTACCCTGTAAAGTCTTTAGTCTTTTTTTTTTCTCTTTTTTTAACTTACACGTTGTCATTGTTAGTTGCTGGTGTTCAGAAATACCATTGCTTTTTGGTCATTATTTTTGTATCCAGCAACATTGCTAAATGCTTTAAAATTAATTATAATTAATTTATCTGAGGATTCTTTTGGGTTCCCTATGTTGGTGTCCATAATCTGCAACTAATGAGACCTTTATCTCTTCCTTTGCGTTTTATTTTTAATATCATTTTCTTGCCTTACTGTTCTGGTTAAGACTTCTAGTATAATGTTTAATAGAAGTGGGAATACTGGGTACCCTTGTCTTGTTCTCTGTCTTAAAGGATATGCTTTCAGTGTTTCACCATTAGTTATAGGGCTTGCTGTAAATTTTTTTATTGATACCTTTTATCAGAATATAGATGTTCCTTTCTATTCTGAGTTTGCTGAGTTATTTTTTTGTCTAATCATGAATGGATGCTGCTTTTTATCAAAGGCTTTTTCTTCATCTATGGAGATGATTGTATTGCTTTTGTTCTTTAATTTTTCAATGTGGTGAATTATATTGATTTTCTAATATTAAACCACCTTTGTATTCCTGAAATCAAATCGCCTTGATCATGATGCATTATCTTTCTTGTTCCTGGATATGGTTTGCTAGTATTTGATTTGGTGTTTTTACAACTATGTTCATGAATAAATCTGGGTCTAGTTTTCCTTTCTCAGACTGTCCCTGTCAGGTTTTGGTATTTATGCTAGCTTCATCAAGCCATTTGGGTAGTATTTCCTCTTTTTCAAAACTCTGGAATAGTTTGCATGAGTTTGGAGTTAACTTGTTTCTTGGATGCTTGTTAGAACTTGCTGGTAAAACTGTCAGGCTTTGGTGTCTCCCTGTGGGAAGATTTTTGGACTACTGATTTAATTTCTTTCATGATGATAGGAATTTTCAAGTATTCTATTTGTTTTAATCAGTGTTGGTAGTTTATTTCCCTAAGAATGTGACCATTTTGTCTAAATTTTCATATTTATTGGTTTAAAATTGTCAATAGCCTCTTAACTATAGAGACTGCAGATATTAAAAAGATAATGCCCTTTTTACTCTTTCTTTCTTTCTTTCTTTCTTTCTTTCTTTCTTTCTTTCTTTCTTTCTTTCTTTCTTTCTTTCCTTTCCTTTCCTTTCCTTTCCTTTCCTTTCCTTTCCTTTCCTTTCCTTTCCTTTCCTTTCCTTTCCTTTCTTTCCTTTCTTTCCTTTCTTTCCTTTCTTTTTTGGATGGGCATAGGATGCTTTACTTACTTGTAGCTACTATATAATTATGTTCAGGAAATCTGTCCGAGGATTAAACCCCTTTTCATTCGTAACATTATTTATTTAAAACAAAATCAGTCTCACAAGAAGTTTATGAGTTTTATTTATCTTTTACAGGAAGCAATTTGGGCTTTATTAATCCTCTTTATAGTATGTTAGTCTTCTATTTTGTTACTTTCTGCTAATTTAAATTATTTTTTAAAACAATTAATATTTCATATATTCTTTGAATTTTATCTCTTGTTCTTTTTCTGACTTAAGTTGGATGCTTAGCTCATTTATTTTCCTACTTTCTTATTTGACTATAAGCATTAGAGGCTCATAATTTTGAGCTACCTACTGCTTTAGCTAGATCCCACAAATTTTGGTATGTAGTGTTTTGTTATGTTGTTCAATGCCAAGTAATTTATAATTTCCATTGTGATTTCTTAACCCGTGGGATGTTTAGAAGATTTTTTAAAATTTCTAGACATTTAAAAGTTTATTGTTGATTTCTAACTTAACTAAATTAACTTTGTGATCAGAGAATGTGGTCTGAGTGGTCTGGTTCTTTGAAATTTGTTGAGACTTGCTTTGTGGCCCAGCGTAAGGCCAGTGTCCACTAGATCAACCTTGTTAATTTTGCTGCTCTTTGACAGCCTTACCCAATTTTTTGTCTGCTTACTCTATTCATTGCTGGGAGAGTTGTTAAAATTTACCACCACAAAAGTGGATTTATCTAGTTCTTATTTTAATGCTGTCGACTTTTACTTTATATACTTTGAAGCTATGTTATTAGGGGTAGTAAGTTACTTTTTACATTTCTTTGTTACATCCTTTGATCAAATGATCAATATAGGCATTCCCATTGCAACTTAGCCTGTAGATAGATTAATAAGGGTGACTCGGTGAAAGCAAAAGCATCCCTCTAGGTGGGCTGGGTAAATTGGATTTTGAGCTCCAGGGAAGAAACACATTTAAAATCAGAATTGCACCTTCCCATTTATAGAATTAAATTCTTAAAGCAATTTGACTTTGCCAAACAAAATTAACACCCTCATATCCTCAAGTGCCAGAGGCTTTTGTCATCATTAAAACAATTTTGAAAGCTGTATCCCTTTTGGGTTGGGTGAGAGGTTGGGAAGGAGAGCTTTATTTCTCTTGGGCCTTATAGACATTACTATTGGTAGGTCAGACAGGTTTCAGACCCTTAGGCATTCTGCTTCTTATTGCCTAGGATTTTCTGTGGGATCTGGCTCAAATCCCGTTACCTCCCTGCCTCTTAGTTTCTTTCAATGGCTGTAATTATGTGTGTAGTACTCGTTCCCTTTTCTATCTGACAGGGGTGCGGTGTGCAGAAATTGAGATAATAGTTGCGTAGGGATTCTAAATAATTAATCTGCTCCTCTGCTCATTCTGCAGAAAAAAAAATAAAGTCTGGGAGACAACTGCTCGCGAGGACCGAGCAACAGAAGTGATGGCCACGACTACACCTTTTATTAGATTTTCGAGTAGAATCAAACCACATGAAGCTGGAAGCCATACAGAGAGACAAATTACATTTGGTCACATTTGGGTGGGAGTGGAAGTTTTCAGCTCCAGCTCTTGAGCCTGTGTGGTTCTGTGAAATCTCATTTTCAGGCTCTGTTAGGGCAGCCCCGATTCTGATTGTATTTCTGAAATAAGCACTCTGAGCCGGTTCTCTTCACTGACGCCCCCTTCCCTCCCAGAGAATTTCAAAGGGGGAGCAGGTGAGCCAGTCAGGACTAAGTTTTATTAATTTTTTTTTTTGAGTATAGAAGTAACTTATGATCATAAATTAAAAAATACAAATACAGGATGTATAAAGAAAAAGTGAAATTTCATGGGCATCCATCTCCTCAACCCCATTCTTTTCTTTTTAAAGACTTTGGCTCATGTCGAAGAATCTCTCCTCCCTATCCTCTGGTTCTTTCCTCTAAAGTTGCTTTTATTACTGAAGTTTAATAAGAAAGAAATTCCAGCCTATTGGGGTGGAAGGTAGGCTCTGGCTTCCACAGAATATGGCTGCATGAAGTAAAGGTCAGGGCTTGAAGGAACTGGATTTGGAAACACCAAGTATTCATCCTTATTTAAAAATGGATAAATTGTAAGGCAGGGAACAAGACTTTAGGTACCCACATCCTGCTTCAGCTGTGTTTTCGTGTGTGTTGTAGGGGATGGGTGGACAAGAGATACAGTTCAAATTAGATCATTTTTGTGAAACTGCTTTGTCAACTGTAACATGCTCTACAAACATGATGTTAGCATGACTGTTGGTGCTGACTCTGCAGTGCGGTCTTGTGTGTTGATCTGAACAGATAATATTTGTCAGTGGGCCCTTGCACAAGGAACTGGCAAAATGGTATCCTATGCCTCAGTTGTTCCTTCTGTTTGCAATTCCAAAGCTTATTTAATTACCCTCAGCAGCTTAAAATATACCACACCAATAGGGTAGAGAAGCAGAGCTTAGCCTTAGAGGTGAGAGCTCAGACCAAGTATAAGTCACAACTGATGCGCACAGTTAAATGACCCACTCGATGTAGGGAATCGAAGAAGCATATAAATAAGCATCACCTCGTACTGCCTCACATCCAGTAAAGTGGGTGACAGCACTCTATAAACCATAAAGCTGGGTAATAAGGCAAAGGATCGTTGTCATCATGACTGGGGAGATTGGCTGTCACCCAGCGACTTAGCTGTGATATGCTTCCAGGCAATTTCACAGGGGTCCTATAATCCCCTTTCCTGTACAGGTGCTAGAAAGTGCCACAGAAATACAGTCTCCTGATGACTGTAAAAGCCAGGCAGCTAAATTTAATAAGACATTTGTCAAGAAGATGGAAGATAATGACCAATTTTTGGTAGACAGATAGTTGTCTGCTGAAACAAAGCCTGTATTGAACTATTTTGGAGTGGGAAGAAGCATTGCTATGACAACAAATTACTTATATTTGATTTAGAGGAAGGAGAGCAGTGCAGCTTAATGGTTCAGAAAGCTCATGAGAACAATTGTCGGCACTGGGTATATGTTAAAATATAAAATGTTAACTATGATCTGTTAAATAATTGAGCACCTGAGTGCATTCTGTGTCTGCTCTCTCTGGAACCAATAAAATACAACATAAATACATTTTTAAAAAACAGCTAGCAGAGTTACATGCAAATTGTTCTGTCTTATAAGGTGCCCCAAATGAAATTCACAGCTTTAATTTGCTGAAATCCAAAAACAATCAGGTGTTTAAAGGGGGGTGGGGACCACCCAGAGACCTATTTACTGTGTTTTCCATCCAGAACTGGAATTATGATAGTTGTGAGTTTCTCATTCTGTAGATGATGCATCTTCTTTGTCATTGGTAGTGTGTTTATTTGAAAGGAAACTATCTTTCAGGCCATTTCCATTCTTTCCTTGTGTTCATTCTTGAGAGAATGAGTAGACAATGGTTTGTATCAACTGGTTATTTGCAGTATATCTGGGGAGGTAGCCCTGAGGCAGGTGGCGAGGGCATAGACAACCTTGAGAAAGCCTGTGAATTCAAGGATTTCTCTTAGAAAAATACCTCTTTCCTCTTTCTAAATATAAAACTGGATGGACCATGTTCCCTGGAGTTAGGATTCAGGGCATTGACCAATTATAAGGCTGGGTAGATTAGGGACTCCTTTAAAGCCCTGGAGACAGAAGCTTCTAATAGTTTATATTCTTTCCTTTTGTGCCTTTCCCTGCCCCTTCTCCCCCTTTACCCACTGTCATCTCCCTGTGTCCTTCTAGAGTAGAAAAGAAAGATAGGAGACAGGAAAAAGCTTGGAAGATGGAAGACTGACTTTAGGAATACAGGATTACCACCCTAAGCTTTCATAC
The DNA here is from genome assembly GCF_048773025.1 of Camelus bactrianus. Classification (NCBI taxonomy): domain Eukaryota; kingdom Metazoa; phylum Chordata; class Mammalia; order Artiodactyla; family Camelidae; genus Camelus; species Camelus bactrianus. Next base: position 82,600,199 of record NC_133575.1, on the reverse strand, counting down.
TGCCTCTCCAGGCAAAAGTTACACACTTGCACATGGCCTCCCCCTTTCTTTGGAGGATAAAATTTGATTGATCATTACTGCAGGGAGGAGACCACCTCATGGGGTTTATTCAGAGGAGGAAGTTTGGAAACAGTATCAATCCACATCTTAAGTTTGCCTTCCCCTTTAAGTAAGTCACAGCCGTTGATGAATCACAGACTTTGCCTGGCATACAGTTTAAATTTCTTCCTCTTAAATGACTAGTGTTCCATGTTTCACTAGTGGATACCATGTTGGGTCATGTCTCGCCTTCCTCAGAAACTTTTAATGCTCCCAGTTACTTACGGAATAAAATCTGAAGTTGTTAGCCTGTTCCTTGTGGCCTTTCACAATGCGGAAATAGACCTTTTAAGAAAAATATTGCAAGGTAATACATGCTCATTATAGAAAATTTAGAAAATACAAGGGTAAGCAACCTTTTTATGTAGAGGGCCAGATAGTAAATAATTTTGCCTTTGTCACTACTGCCCAACTCTACCATTGCCGCACAAAATCAGCCACCGACAATGACAGTATAGAAAAGGACATGTGTGTTTATGTTCCAATAAAACTTTATATGCAAATCAGTCAGTGGCTCAGATTTGGTTTGTGGGCCATGGTTTGCTGAGCCCTGGTATAGAGAATAAAAATCACCCAGAATCTTGTTACCACAATGTGAACATTTTTGCTTATTTTCCTGTTTTTTTCATCCTTTTTAATTGGAGGTACTGGGGACTGAAACTGACTAGTCTGTCAGTGCTTTGTTGAAGGGTTCCTGAGGTCTGCTGCATGTGACTTTTTTATTTAAAAAATGGGATGTTTTAATTACCTGTGATGTTTCCAGAGCTGATTGGGATCAGTGATAAAAATGCTTTTCTGGTTACTTGAGATGGGCTGTAACCCTAAGTCCTGTGCATTCCTTTTTGTCAAATCTGGATCCTCAAGTTATCCAAGTGATGGCAAATAACAATTTTAGCACGCAGTAGGCTACTTCTCTCTTGCATGTATAGAGTAGTACTGACTATCCGGGAGAAGTTTCTATGATGATGGAAATGTTTTATATTTGTACTTACCAATATAGTAGCCACATGTGGCTGCTGTGCCCCTGACATGTGGTTACTGCAACTGAGGGACTGATGTTTTCATTTTGCTTATTTTGAAACACTTTAAATCGAAATAGCCATGTGTAGTAGTCCATATTGGACAGTGTAGGATCATATGGATTATTTAAAGGCACAGTCCCTTTTTTATGGCTAAGAGAAGCTCAGTATTTATAGTAATCTACAGTAACATTGATGTGATGGCCACTTGGAATTTTGGCAAGGCAGCCCAGATCCTGGAAAAACTGTGGAGAGAGAGGAAGCTGTGAGTCTGATTCAAATTGGAAACTGCCCCCAGTGGGAGCTCTGCATTGGGAGAGGAGGGAGATAGTGCCAGCTTGGTGCAGTGGAGGCAGAGCGTGACACGCTGGAGTATCCAGAGGAGACATTTGGACTTGATACAGTCGGTAATAGGGAGCCATTAAACATTCATGAGAGAACAAGAGCCGGAAGAGAGTGGTGTTGTTACACAGTCATCTCCGCCAGGGACATGCAAGCTACTGGGAGAGGATGTGAGTTATTGGCCCCTCCTTTATTGGATAGGGCTAGGCAGTAGTGATTCACCAACTCCATCAAAACCCAGTCCCGTCAGAAAACACAAGTGATTTATTTTCGCATTAGCTTCCAGTTATTGTGTGCCTTCCTGTGGCTCAGATCCACAGCAGCATCAAGCGCCGAAGGCTTGGAGTTGGGAAGTGGGAGAGAGAGACCGCCTGTGTGAGGGGAGGCAGGCTGGTCGCCGCTGCTTAGCCACAGGCAGAATTGTCCTCTGTGGTCCTGGTACCTTGAAAGGTGTGTCTTGAATGGCTCCCTGATCCTTCGAAAGCAACCTGGGAGCCCACCCTTTCTATTCCCACTTGCCTCTTTCCTTGAGGGGACTAGTTGAAAATTTCTCTTTTTTTTTTGTTAGAATGTTTTTAGTTTTTTTTTTTATTTTTTGTGGGTTTTTTAAATTTTTGGTGGGGATAATCAGGTTTGTTTGTTTGTTTGTTTGTTTGTTTGTTTGTTTATTTATTGGAGGTACTGAGGATTGACGCCAGGACCCTATGCATGCTAAGCACGTGCTCTACCACTGAGCTATACCCTCCTGCGCTTGTTAGAATTTTCTTAATCTCATTGCTTTTATCCTCCCCACTTTTCAATGAGGTTGAACATTTCTTTTCTTTTTTTTAAACATTTTTTATTGAGTTATAGTCATTTTACGATGTTGTCAAATTCCAGTGTAGAGCACAAGGCTACTGGGAACCTGTATTCCATAGAAAATGCTGCAGAGTTGTCTTCTAGGGATTCAGTGGGTCTAGATTTTGATTTTCTGTACTACCTGGGCCAGACTTTCTGAGAGTGATGCACGTGGTACAGATGATGGGTCAGGGGTGGCTCAAAGGGTGAAGGTTGTGTAGAAGTAAGATTGAAATCCCTGAGCAAGGCTGAGGGGTTTTCCCCGTCTGCTGCCCTGACAGGGGGCCCAGGACTGGATCATGGCGTCCAGCTCGGGGATATATTCATACACGTTGAAATTAAATGTTAAGAGGACTTCCCTCTGAGAGCTACCAGTGCTCTCTCCTTCAAATGTACTCATCTCTGTTGCTGTCTTTTGTAAGAATGAGAAAAATTGCTTGTGATATAAATCTAGAGGTTAAATCCTACTTCAGGTGCAGAGAGGGTAGCTTGCACAGGTAAGGATTTCCACAGATACCCAACGAGAAAAAAGTCCTTTGGTAATGTGAATTATAGCCTGTGAATTTCTTGGTTGTTAAATCTTAATTTAATGTATTGGGTTTGCTTCAAGCAGTTTGCCTAATGTTGCAGGCTGCAACCTCCTTATAGTGAAATGACTGGAGATGCCCGTGTATAAAATACTCAGGGAACTGGAACCAATGTCATGGTCTCCCTTCATCTAGGTCTCTAGGGACTTACGACCTCAGAGCTGTAGCTGCAGCTCTGTTAATTCAGTTAGAATACGGGTTCCCAGGAGCCTTTATCTGTATTTTAAGGAGTTGTATACAGTGACTTCATGATGACAGAATACAGTGTAATATGATTTTAAAAAAAGAAAGAAAAAGAATGGAATGAAGCCTTCACTTCCTTCTGCTGGTCTTTGCCTTCTCTTGTTTCACTGAACCTCCTTCCTCCTGTGCTCACCCAGCTCACCCATTGTCTGAGGTTACCTACTGGTCAGGCTCATAACCACATTGCCTCCGAGGCTAGAGGACACCCCCCCCCCAAATTGATATTTGGGTCCTAAGTCTCAGCTCGATTTAAAGAGGTGCTACTGCTAAATGTCATCTTTTTTCCTGGACCCATATTGTAAAGTTTGACCCTTTGAATAAAACACCCAGGCGAGCAATGGATTAAATGGGAAATCTTTCCAAGAAACAAATTCATTCGATAGAATTACCTTGTAGGACAGATGGTAACTAGACTTATCGTGGTGATCATTTTGTGATGTATAAAAATATAGAATCACTATGTTGTACCATTGAAACTAATACAATATTGTAAGTCAATTGTACTTCAGTTAAAAAAATAGTATTACCTTGTAAATAAGGCCCAAACATGAACAGTTCCCATCCCCTCACCTCTGCTAGCCATACAGCCTGAATGGGAAAGGAGATCATTTTTTTGTTTCTTCCGTTTTGATTTTACTGAAATTGTCAAGATCAGACACACCGCTGATTATACGGAAGTCCCCAGAATATTTGTTGCACATTGATCTAATAAGCCAGTTTGGTTGTCTGCAGTTACTCGATTTTATTTTGGTGGGTATCATTGATCTCCAGTAGTTAGAGGTAAGTGAGGGCTATAAAGGTTTCCTCCCTCAGCCAGAATATTACAGTGAAAGCAATTCAGGTCAAATTCTGCCACACAGACATTTATTGATAATCAGGCCCAAAAGAGTCATACAGCCTGATCTGTATGCCCAGAGACATTCCATCCCTTATTGTTGGCAACCACTGTCTTGTGTGAAGGGTTCACTGCAGGTACACACAACAATATTCTAGCCATAGAATTCAGCTTACTTTCTGATTAAAGCACACATCTAAATCCTCCATTAAGTTTCTGAACTTTGTTGGGACTCCTGAGCCTAATGTGTCATTCCCAAGAGGTGAAGGACACTGGGCCAACCGAGTCTTATATCCAATTTATGCAAAGGTGAGCATGCCTGACTATTTCTAATGGATCCACCTGTCTTGAATGAACACCAAGAAGTTCCCCAGTGAAATATCATTTCTAGTATCCATTGTTCTAATTAAACCATTTGAAGGATTTCATAGCTGAAGCATTGAGTGTGGCTTTTTTTCTCATTAAAAAAATTAACGTATATCTTCCTTCTTACACCCTTTTTAGGGTAGAGTTCTGTGAATTTTGACAAATGCATACACCATAATCAAGATAGAGAATGCTTCCATCACCCTCCAAAATTCCCCCATGACTTGCTCATGAGATTAGAGAAAATACCTTTATTGAGGTATCATTTATATACCATTACTACACCCATTTTAAGTATACAATTCAGTAACTTTTGGTACATTATTTATTTTTAAAATTATAGTAAAACATATAACAAAACTTGGGCATTTTAACTATTTTTCAGTGTGCAGTTCAGTGGTGCTAATTCTGTTCACAGTGTTCTGCAACCATCAGTACTATCTATTTGCAAAACTTTTTCATCACCCCAATTATAAGCTCTGTACCCATTAAGTGTTAAGCAATAACTACCTATTTTCCCCGCCCCAGCCCCTGGGAACCACTGTTTCTATTTTCTGTCTAGCTACCTCATGTAAGTGGAATTAGACAATATTTGTCCTTTTGTGTCTGGCTTCTTTCACTTAGTACAGTATTTTCAAGGTTCGCTCATGTTATAGTATGTGGCATTCCTTTTTAGGGCTGAATGATATTCTGTTTTATGGATACACCCCATTTTGTTCATCTATCTGTAGGCACTTGGTTTATTTCCCTTTATTGTGAATAAAGCTGCAGTGAGCATTGACTTAAAGGTATTTGTTTACTCTCTGTTTTCAGTTCTTTGGAGTGTATACCTAGGAGTAGAATTGCTGGGTCACATGGTAATTCTATGTTTAGTTTTTTAAGGAAGTGCAGAAATATTACAAAGCAGCTGAGCCCCTTTACATTCCCACCAGCAATGTACGAGAGTTCTGATTTCTCCATATTCTTGCCAGCACTTATTTTCCATTTTCAAAAGTGTAGCCATCCTGATAGGTGTGAAGTGGCACTTCATTGTAGTTTTCTGTTACATTTCCCTAATAATGAATGATGTGCTCTTTGGACATGTGTATATCCTCTTTGGAGAAATAGCTGTTCAAGACCTTTGCCCATTTTTTAAATTGGGTAGTTTGTCTTTTTGTTTGTTGAATTCTTGAGTGTTGAATTCTTTGATTAGAGATTTTAGTTGCTAACTGATTGCCCCTGGAGTGTGTATGCTCAGTTAGGGTTGTTCAGATGTTAACAGTGGTGTGCTGGTAAGCATTTAAAGCCCTGATTTATAGTTTTTGCCAACTTGCATACTTCATTTCAAGCTACCAACTTGTCCTCACCAAAGTAACAAAGTTGGGAAGGGATGCGCAGAATCAAGGCTTGTTAGCCCATGCAGCTGTGTGTCCAGCACAGGACTGGATGTTAACTAACTGCTCTACAGTGTAGAAAACGAATATACATATACATCTCACAATGTCTAGGCTGAAAGTATTTTAAATTAAATTACAGACATCATAACTGAAGTGAATGAAAGTGAATTTCAGTAACTCTTTAACTCCCCCACTGAAAGTAAAAATAGCTACCACTGGCTGAGCACATCATATGGTAGACATGTTCCAGGTGTTTGATACATATTACCAGTCAACAGAGGAAGAAGCTTAAATAAAACAAGTGAGGAGTAGGCTGAGACTTGAGGTTGGACTCCAGGGCCACTGAGTTTGCTCTCTGTGCCACGCTGCCTTCTGTCCCATTCATGAACTTTACTAAGTGTCAACTCCCATACACACAATGAATGACTTTCTTCTAACCTCAGAGACCCTTCCATGTTACTCTTTCCCCTCTAGCCTCTCCAAAACCTACAAATTAGAAGTGAAAACCAAAGCCATGTTGATACTACCTATTAATGAACTGTAGAGGGTTAAAAATATCCATTTCCTGATTGTAAAAAAAAAAAAAAAACAAAAAAAACCCACGTTTTGTAAGAAAAATTTAAGGAAGTCAGAAATGGAAAAAACAGTAAAAACCCTCCATCATCACATCTACCAGAGATAATCATTATTAACAGCTACCATTTATTCTTCCAGATCTTTTATATTTCTCTTTCCTTTTTTTTTTTTAAATGAAACTGGGATGATTCCCTACAATCTGAAACTTTTCTCGTCAGACAATAGAGTTGGATGCCAATGCATGTAGCACTGTTCACTCCTTTTAACAGCTACATAGTATCTCTGGTGAGAAAGAAGTGTAAGGGATTTTGAGGGACTGTTTTGAAGAAAGGATAATAGGTGGTTCAGGGGACAAAAAGATTGATAAATGCCTTTGGGTACCAATAACAGCACCATTCTGTCTGCTCCCTCCCTCAGAGCTACCGTAACTCGCCTACCTGGAGTGATAAGATGCAAATCAATGAATGTTGTTAAGTGTGTTGCAGGAAAACTCTTCAATAAACTAAGCCATTCAGGGATAATTGTGAGATAAGACTACATATTAAATTCTTTCACAAGTCTTTAGGGCTTCGCAGCTCTGGTCTTTGAAACCCTATTTGAAACTTCTTTTTTCAACTCCAGTAGGACCTGCTCTGAATTTGAGAAACATTGTTTTCAAGGCAGCACAACCTTTTAATTTCTCTTCATCTGTTGCTCATTTTACTAGATGGCCACCACCAGATTTTTGTTTTGTGATCTGTTGTTTCTCCAGTATTCTTAATAGTTGTCAGTGTTTTTGTTTTTTCCTCCATCCAGATGCTCACCACTAGCAAAATTCCTACTGACTTTAGCAGGCATGGCATTTCTGATTGTTGCAACTGGGAATTGATGGGAGGAAGGAAGGTTATGGAGGGGAAGGTTTAGGCTTGAAGTAATAGAAGTGTCTGACAGCCGTTATTAGGGGGCTGTCAAAATAGAATGCTTTACTGTCCGGCGTGTATCACTCCAGGGAATGAAATAATCTAAGAATGATAAGCTCTCAATTGCCATCTGTCGGTTTGTGATGCTGCTTGTTTGTTCTAGTTAACATTGAACACTGACCTCACATGCCACTTGGAGAAACTTTGAGGAAGATAAGATGATCATAGGGTGTAAAGCAAGCCAACTGAAGGCCTGTCAAGAGAGATGGGCTTAAAGGCCAGTGGTATCCGCTGTCAAGATTTGCCTATCTCGTGCTTTCTTCTTTCCTCTTTACCCTAGGGAGCTGCCAGCTTGCTGTTATTCCCTGTGATACAACATATTTAACATTTGCATTCTTTCCCCAGTTTAAACAAATTAGTTTATTAGGGGTGGAGGGCTGAGAGGTCTGTGTTGGGGTTGGATGCTATCTGTTTTCTTAATTAAGAAGGTAAGACTATGGGTGCTTGAAGCTCCTAATTGGATGTATCATTATCTTTCAGATTACATGCTAAGCATCAGGCTTGTGCATATATATTGTACCGTGCCTTCTGGTCCATATCCCCTTCAAAGGCAAACTACTCCACGCCAGCTGTGCTGGGGCAGTAGCCATGAACTGTGCCAGCGATCCTACCTCCTTGGCTTAAATTGATGGGACTGAGAGTGGCCATCCGTCCTCAAAACAGCCCACTGATCACCTGGCAAGTGATATGGGCTTGATAAGATGAGCTGGGCCATGCATATTCCTCTCTTAGGAAATTAGAATTGGGAAGCTGAGAGACTAAACAAGACAGTTTGCAGCCGGGACAAGAGCCAAAAGATGCCAGGGAGGGGAGCAGTCATGTCAGGCCAAGTCCAAGCAGCGCTACGAGGAGACAGGAGCCATGACGAAACAGGAAGCTGGTAAGAGAGGAGTAGAGATGTCCTGAGAGACAGAGTTAGCCGTTCCTCATGATCACTTTGAACCCAGAACCACCCTCTAGTTCTCCTGAGGCCGAGCTTTATCCTGCACCAGGATTCTCATGGGATACCTGTTTTTCTTACCCTAAACCGCTCTTTTATTGAGTCATCTTGATTAGGACTTTTCTTTCAAAAAAAAAATTTGTCAGACCAACATTTGTGTTTCAATTTTTTTAATAATAGCAAGAAAAAAAAAAGAGATAAGTGTTAGTGAGGATGTAGAGAAATTGGAACCCTTGTACACTGCTGATGGGAATGCAAAATGGTACAGCTGCTATGGAAAACAGTACGGAGATTCCTCAAAAATAGAACTGCCATATGATCCAGCAATTCCACTTCTGGATATTTAGCCGAAAGAATTGGAATCAGGATCTCAAAGAGGTATTAGCACTCCAGTGTTCATTGCAGCACTATTCACAATAGCCAAGATGTAGAAATGATCCAGATATCATCCACTGATGGTTGAGTGGATAAAGACAAAATATATATGCACGATGGAATATTATTCAGTCTTAATAAGGAAGAAATCCTGTCATATGCTATGACATGGATGCACCTTGAGGATATTATGGTAAATGAAATAAGGCAGTCCCAGAAGGACAAATACTACATGCTTCCAGTTCTATGAGGTATTTAAATAGTCAAATTTATAGAATCAGAGTAGAAGATGGTTACTAGAAGCTGGGAAGAAAGGGTTACCAGGGGCCGGGAAATTTCTAATCAATGAGCAGAAAGTTTCAATTACGTAAGATGAACACGTTCTAGAAATCTGCTACATGACGTTACCTGTAGTTAACAATAGTGTATTGTATTGCACACTTCTAAATTTGTTAAGAGGATAGAACTAATTAATGTTAAATGTTCTTACCATAATAAAATAAATTGTCAGACCAGATCTAGGTCTACAATTGTAGACTTTGGGGCTGAATCAACAACGGTTGGTTAACATTTAGGGTTAATGTTAAGTGCTGAAGACTCTTCTGAGTGTTATAGAAAAACACAGATACCTGATTATTTCTCTTAAGCTTAGTACTGACATTATGGGCTTTAAATCTGTGTTCCTGGCAAACAGTGAGAATGAAAAGAGGCAGGGATTCTGACTGTTCACTTGCCACCTCACAGCTCTCAACCAACAGGGGGCCTTCTTTTTCCTATTTAACCTCTCAGTAGAATATTTGCCTTTCATTTATTCCTCTTTCCAGTCAACTCTTGATTATTCATGTAATAGAGGAAAACATTAATGTGAGTAATGAAAAGACCTCCCCAGCTTGGCCTCTGTTCTCTGCCAAAGTAGCACTGAGTTCCAGAAATGGAAACCAACCATCAGGAGAGGTAAGGAGGCTGAAAAAAAGTTGAGGCAGGGCCAAGCAAATTAACATTGTTTCTTCTCCCACTTTTATACCTTCCTTCTAAATGGTCTCTGTGGAGTTCCTTTTCTGGTGCCAGTAGGAGATTGCTGGAAAGGCACTGCCATCTGCTTGGATTAAAGTGAAAATATGGAATTTTTAAAAACTAAAATACAGTTGGGGGCAAGTTGACTAGGATGCTGTCTTTTCTCTTGCGTCGATTTTACCTTCTGTCAGTGTCTCAACATCAGATTGCCCAGCTTTCTGATTGGCAAATGGTTATTCTCAGTTCAAGGTTGGGGACTCAAGCTAGCTAAAATATCTGCCGTGCAATTTCTAAAGTTTGGTTCTTAAGCCGTTTGCATCAGTCACCTTGGGTGCCTATGAAAATTGCTGATTCCTGAGCCCTACCCCAGCCCTATTGAGTCCAGATAAGGGGAAAGGGAATTGACCTGTGAAAATGAATTTTAACCCACCCCTTTCTAGGTGATCTGTATACACATTGAACTTTGAGAGTGACTACTCTGTATGTAAAAGGACCTGAGGGGATTTGGAGGGTAGTTCTGAGAAATTACCAACACTTCCATTATCCCTCACTGTTAGTAGGCCAAGTGAGTAGGTGGGGAAAGTGGGGTGTTTTTTCAAGAGCAAGCATATAGGGATTTTCTATCGAAAGGGAAATGAAGGAAAATGGAGACGCTAGCATGCAAACTTAGATGGCACTTAGCATTCAAATATTTGTTGAATTGCTGCCTGAATAATTGGGAGTTGATTGGGCAGGGACACAGGAAAATTGTATATAAGTTACAGATTTGGTTTGCATCCATGTTTCCTTCTAAAGAGACCACCCTCTTCCCCATTTCTGCATTGTCTTTATTTAGAGTGAAAAATAGCTGGTCATCTCCAACATATTTGGGGTTTTGTGGTAATTTAAATATATAAATAGACATTCCATGATGCCACTAAATGCTTGCACCTAAATATAATCCTACTAATCAAAATGAGAATATTGTGTTTATTTTAAGATAGTGATTGCAGTGTTCAGTCTTTATTTTCAAACACTGGCTCCATGGAGGAAAGCAAGGTCCTGTGTTTCATTGCTTTCCAGGCATTCCCCAACAACTGTTGAAAGGGTTTTGTTCCAAAAGTTTCTTTGGAAGTCTGTTTAGAATTCAGATTGCATTTTCCCATGGATACAATATTCTTGGGGGTCCGGTTGCCATACCAGCCAGCAAAAGCCTATTTAATCTGAAATGGAATGGAAGTACAGTCCCTTGGCCCCTAACCAGGATCCCTAACAGTGTTTTTATGGGAAAAAGCACCAGAGTTTCAGACCTGGGATCCTCTGCACACATCCGAGTTTCACTCTTTGAGCAGAATCATGGGGATTTATTGTCAGAGGGAACATTTCAGACTCCCTCATGTGGCTTCCTAGACCTTGAGTGCTGGCTTCTGCTCTCCCTTCCAGCATTACTTCTTACAGGTTTCCCCTGGCACTCTATAATACCAAGGCGAAGTTCTTAATAATATGGAAAGTGCACAAATGATTTAGTCCAGGGGTTCTCAACCTTCTTGTAGCTGCTATACACATGATGGTCTTTGTGTGCTCAGCAGACTAAGTTGAGGGCTGCATCAATAAGAAGATAATATTTGGGTCATGTAGAATTCCCAACTGCTGTATCTGTAACTCACCTCTGCTCTCTGACTCAAGAAAGCATATAAAAGCGTTTTGCATGTGAGAAAGGGTGAACTATCAAAGGGATAAGATACAGATGAAAAGATATGTAGATAATTTGCAAACTTCAGTACTCTTAACTTTTATTCCGTAATAAATCCCTTGCCTCACCTCTCTTGCCTGGTGAGACATACCCGTAGGCTGCTAAACCGGGCTGAGAAGCACAAATCTGGTCCAACTCTCTTTTTCAGATGTGGACTTTGAGGTTTAGAGAGGGCAGGGTTTTTGCCCAGGTCCATACTTTAGTTAGCAGGTATTCTGGGATTTAAACCTAAGGCTTCTGATTCCCAGGCCATTGTATCTTCTTCCAGAGCTGTATGTTCTGTAAATAAAGTCTGCATGCATTAGAACAACTCATCCTTCTGTGGAAATCTGAGGCAGTCTCAAATCATTTGATCAGGGTCACTATTAGCAAATAGATTAGGGTAAACAGGAGGGTGAAGCAATGCAAAAAGTACATTCTGTGATTTGGGTTTGGCTCATTAATGCGGGGCCTGGGGGAGAGCTCAGGGAGTACGGCTCACCCAAGGCACTGCTTACAGAATTGAGACATAACAGATGGCTCTTCATTATTCTAGGATTCCACATCTGCAGAGAGTGTAGAACATGACTGAGTGCTCAGTGGGTATTTCTTGATTATGCGATTTGCTGAAATCACTCTGCTGGTGTGATAATACCATTTAGAAAATTTTTTATACCATCAAGCATTTGATTGGTAAGCATGTGGTTTGATAAATGAGGTGGTTGTTGTTGTTAGTTACTATTATTAGTTTTAAGGAGCCCCTGTAGAACTAGGAGGGCCCTTTAAGGCCATTTGGTTTGGGTCCCTGCCTCAGCTATTAAAAATTACCCAGGGACCTTAAATACCTGTTGTTTAATGTTATTTGCACTTCTGGTCATGATTCTTACGGGTTTCTTCTGCTCAGAAGAGAATGCCATAGGACTGAATTAAAGGACACAGCCTAGTGGGTCACCTAAGTAAAGTTCAAAGGCATTTAGGAGAAAAAGGCCCATCTGTTGGCCCCTGGAGAGGAAGTTGCAAGGAAAGCAGGGCTTTTCCAGGTTGGATTCAAGGTTGGATTCTTGTGGAAGGGATGTGGTTGGCTGGAGAGGACGGCATAGCTCATTTCTCATCTGCCTTCCTGTACAACACACTCCAGGAGTCCCACATCAGGCTGGGTACTTCTCCCTGCCGTGAAGAAGACAAGCAAGCAGGTGGCTAATTAAAAAGATTGAAAGTCCCAAAGCCAACCTCAAAGGCTTACGAGAGCCAAGCCTCCTTCCACTGGGCTACCTAGAGTCCTTGTAGACTGGTGGGCCAATGTCATCATGAGTAAGAAAGGAAAGCAGCATTCATTGTGCCCCTTTAAGAAAAGATAATGGACAGCTTTGTGTGCCCTCAAACCGCCAATGTTTTTTAGTCCATCGCAGTGTTGCTTCTGTGCGTCTTCTTTAAGGTCACTCTGAATAAACTCTCATCTGTCTGTCTGGACTGAAGGAAACAGAATGAGCCTAGAACAGCTATTCCTGAAGCCATGCACCACCAAATTCTGGGCCATTCGCATCTACCTCAATTCCTCATAATGTGACAGAAAGCGTTTGGGTTCTAGGTAACAATGCAAAGCTTCCTGGAGGGAACCAAATGTGGAAAGTGTTATAATTTGAGGCAGTTTTCAGAAAAGAGCCCCTTCTGGTAAAGAAAGGCTCCTTTTCCCTTTCTTTCTTTTCTTTTTTTTTTCTTTTTTTTTCACATTTATGCCTCATCACATTTTGTCCAATTTCAGCTCATCCCAGGCTGAAGTTTTCTTTTGATGCTGCTTTCCAGAATAGCCCCTGACTGTAGAAAGGGAACAAAAGGCCAACTCCCCATGCGTCCCCAGCCCTTTCATCCATCTCAGTGCTTCCCTCGCTGGGAACAAAACCCAAGCTCTAGGGTCAGAGCACAGACGGAGGAAGAGCAGAGGAAGAGTGCTATCTAAAACTCCAAGCCCATGCTGATTTCATGTTTCATTGTTATTCTGCTTTGAGACACAGGGACAGACGCAGGTAGGGAAGCGAGAGAAGGCCGCAGGGGGAAAAACTTGGTCCATGACCTCTGTAAAAACAGACATCCCTATTTTTTCTCAGAAGTTCAGTTAAGAAGAAAGTGTATTTTTAAGGGTTTGCTTTGCTAATTCAGGGTTGCTTTCCATCTGGAGGGCAGGTGTGTCAAGTTACCCAGGCCGGAATATGAAGCAGGAGTTTGATGCTCTGACGTTCGGGCGGGTGCTCAGATGCCAAGCTTTTTGTTCTCTTGTTTCTGGTCCATTCTTAGGTGTCCACTTTTTGTCTTCACCTTCCTTTGGTTGCAAGTCACGGAAGTCCTATCTCTTTGTGCTCCCAGCTTATTGTCTAGGTTACAGACTTTGGCCTGCCTTTTTTTTTTTGAGGGGAGTATACTGCTTAAAGAAGAATTTAAAAAATAGTGACTGAGAGTTCTCCAAGAATACTGGGGTACCCAGCAGTGGGTAGAGCTGGGGTTCGCAAACCTGGCTATACCTTGAAATCACCTGGGATGCTCTAAAATACTGCTTCCCATGTCCCACACCTGACCAGTTAAGTTGGGATCTTGAGAAATGGGCCCCAGGAATTGGGATTTTATTTTAAATTAACTGCCTAGGTGATTCTAGTGTGCATTCAGCATTTAGAACCATTGAGTTTTAACAGCAAAGCCAAACAGCTGGGTTCTGGGCTGTTTGAGATATGGGAGGAAATAGGATCAACTTTTCTGTACCTTAGTTTTTCCTGCCTAGAAGATGTAACGATCAGTAAAGCTTGAGGAGTTAAAGAGTCTCACTGTGACTGTCCTGTCATTACTGTCACATACAAAAGAGTGGCACCTTCCCTTCAAAAAAAAAATATCCAATTATCCAGCTGGCTTGGTGTCTGGGCCATAACAGTGGCTTGAGGCAGTCTCGGGGATTAAAATAAATCTTTCCAGTTGCTTGAAGAAGGAGCTTATCTGTGGGGAGGCACAGCAATTTCACTTTCCCTAGTACTGTTCGGACAGAGCTTTCCGGGTTTTTGAACCTGTTCTGACTTCTAGCTGACTCCCTTCTGTACTCCAGGAGGTTAGCAGAGTTGGGTGCCATATTTTTATTCTTTGTGACATTCCCTTTTTAATTGTGTTTTTCTAACATTAAGGCAATACCACGCCTATGGTCCAAACCCGAAACATTACAAAAATATGACATGTAGCAGAGTCCCCTCGAAGTCTGTGTCTCAGAGGTAATCACCATAAACATGTTTTTCCTTCAGATTTTATGTTTGATTGGTTGTGATATAAAAACTCAAGCTTATTTGAAAGGACTAGAACGGCATATATAATTCCCTCCAACCCGTGACCCCTAATCTGCTGTTTTTTTGTCCCCAGGTTCCTAATATGAGATGTGGATGGGAGATTAGAAGCGAAGACATAAACACCAACCATTATTCTTGCCAGTAGTTTTCTTCTTTCCTGCCAGAATTCTCATCTGACAAAATGGCCTGTTGAGAGTTAGGGTCATCTACCAGCCAGCTTTATAACTGGTTGACAGAGTGCTGGCAATAATCTAGACCAGAAGACCTTTGTCAAATGGATTGTGAACTTGCAGACATGATCTATGTCCTGTATCTCTGTGTGTGCCCAGAACCCCAGCAAGGACAAACTGATGCAGGCACTAGATGATAGGTACTTTTTATTACCTTCTCATTTTATAATTTAGCAACCCTTAAAGGGGTAGGTATTTTTATTCCCATTGTTAAAGATAAGGAAACTGAGGCTTAATGAGATATATATATAAAACCTCCCTTCCTTAAAAATACTCTTGTTTGCCTCTAGTGCCCCAATCCTTGACCATACTTGCATAGCTTCCCAGTGGCAGAGCTCTGCAAACATTTGCTGGCTCATGTGGCTGTGACCCTGACACAGTTGGTTCTTGCAGGAGTTGGATACCATCCATCT
Source organism: Camelus bactrianus (assembly GCF_048773025.1). NCBI lineage: Eukaryota > Metazoa > Chordata > Mammalia > Artiodactyla > Camelidae > Camelus > Camelus bactrianus. The sequence continues at coordinate 82,584,960 of NC_133575.1, read as the reverse complement.
GTCTCACAGGTTGGCCTGGGCTCTGTTCCTTCGGAGTTGTCTGGAAGAGTTTTAAGACAAGCAGGTCACCCTGTTCTAAATATTTTTCTGGGATTGAGGTCAAGGTGGGCAGTGTGAGCCTATCTTAAATGGATCAGAGGAGGAGGGCTCCCAAGGCTCCCCGAAAGGTCAAGCCTCTCTGTCCTCACCACCCCTCTTCCCTTCTCTTCCAGCTTGCGTCTTGGGCTGGGCTCTGGCCAAGAAGCCAAGTCACACTGGCACATGTCTCCTGGGGAACTTCTCTGTGTCTGACACTTTGTTAGGCACTGCAGAGAGTGGAGGCAGAGGAAACTCCTCAGAAGGCAAATGAGGGAGACAAAAGGTAGTTTTGGCTACAAACGTGGTCTTTGGAATCAGACAGTTTTAGGTTCAAGGCCTGACTCTTATTTACTGAGTGGTATGACATTAGGCAAGTTATTTAACCTTTCCTTTGCTCAGTTTCCTCATATGTAAATGGCAGTGAGGTGGGATGGAGAATAGCACTTACTTCATAGGGTTGCTATGAGGAATACACAAATATAGTACCAGGCACATAGTGAAGCACTCAATAAAGAACAGTTGCTGCCATCATCATCGTCGTCATCATCATCATCATCATCATCATCACCACCACCACCACCACCACCACCACTACCACCACCACCATCACTACTACTATTATTATTACAACAGTAGGAGACTAATGGAGAGAGAAGTGTATAGTACCAGTATGTACAAGTGGCATTCACAAAAGGAGTGATCAAACTGGGGGGTGGGGAGGAGTTATCCAGGAACCCTCTGGAGGAGGTAGAAGAAGTGGAGTGAAATATGCCAGGTAGAGCAAATAGGAAAGTGAGAGGCTGAACTGAACTGGAGTGAGGAGAAAAGAAGGAACAAACCCAACATCTGTCATACTTGGACTCTGCTCACCTGTTTTCACAGCCAATCTGTCCAGCCCTTTCTGGCTCCCTATTGGTGTCCTGCATTGCTGCTTGTGGTTTAGATGTGGTCGTCAGAGGGGGGCTTGTTGCTGGCTGCTCTGACTGGGATTTAGAGGGTGTCTGTGCCTTGGTGGAGATGACATGGATCCTAACTCCGCAGTTTGGTTGGTGGGTTCAGAGTCTAATTAGCTTGCCTAGGGATGTTGGTTTCACACTCCCCAACCTTGCAAAAGACTGCTTGATAAACCACAAGTCAAATGAATGAATTGATGAGGGGAGAGAGATCTGTATAGACACATAACACTTGTGTCTATCAGCCAGGTCATACCCTTCCTGATAGCGAGATTCTTGAAGCCAAATTAAACAGGGGCATATTTGATAACCTAAAATCAGAACTGAATGGAATTGAAGGGTCTTACGTGAGAGGAGACCATGTGTTACCAGAGAGTACGTTTTTGTCTCCTCACAGAAAGAATTCAGAGCTGAAACATGGAGGTCAAGAAAGTATAGTGAGGATTTATTAAGTGATAAGACACTCAAGGGGAGAGTGGGCAGACTCAGGCGAGTAGCTGTGCTGAATTTCTTTGGCAAGCTGGTTACATAGGGTGTAGAAATGAATGGACAGAATATTTATTGGGGAGGGAGGGGTTTGGGGTTGTATTTCCTGATTTTCATCCTAGCTCCACCTTCCCAAGGCAATGAGGGATTTTTGTCCTTATTTAGTCTGATTAGTAGTGTCATGGCATTGGTGCATGGTAGGTACTTCTTATCTGCAAGGCTTATTTTACAGTAATAAGAGTATAATGAGGCTCAAGGTCTACTGGAAGTCAAATCTTCTGCCATCTTGGGCCTAGTTGGTTCTGACCTGTTTGTGTCCTATCCTCAGTAGCTGTGTTATTCTTTTAATAGTTCTACCCTGCCCACTTCCCTCCCATCTCATATGTAGGTACATCACACCTTTTTATTGACAAGAACATGTATCCTTTTCTCTCTCCACTGCTGGAAAAACGTCAGTGACAATTTTTCTCTTGGATGTTTCTGTTTTCTAATTCCATGCAAAAACTGTGCATGTGCTGTGACCATGTTATTCTCCTAAGTTTCTCTTTAATCTTCTTAAGATTTGGAAAATACCCACTTCTCAACAGCAATATAGTTAGAGTGATTTCTTCTCGTTGAATATACTTTTGGGCTTTGTTCACAAATTCTGATGTTTCCAATCAGGGCTGCCACGAATGGCTATGCACTGCACAACCCTAGGAGAGGGTGCCATTCACATAGACTGTAATTGAATGGCGCCACTAGGGTTGTGCAGTGCACAACCTACACAGCTATACTCGGTGGCCCTGACATAATGTAATGTTGGTTTTCTTCATCAAGAGCCGGGTTTGGGGAGAGGTAGAGAGTAACAGTTTGGAACCATTCTCAGGGGCTTAGTAAGGGGGCTGAAGCTGTGAGCATCTGCCTAACTAGGAAAGGAAGTGATAAGTACAGTTGTAGCTTTAAGAGGATTACCCTCTGGCAGTGGGAGGACTACTTACCCTTATTCTTTCAGTAAATAAGTTTTTAAAAATATTTAATTTATTTATTATTGTTTTATTTAATTGTTTTATTTTGGTGGGGGACTGGGGAGACAATGAGGGTTTTTTTTTATTTTTAGAGGAGGCACTGGGGAATGAATCCAGAACCTCATGCATGCTAAGCATGCACTCTGCCACTTGAGCTATACCCTGCCCCCAGTAAATAAGTTTTTGAGGGCCTAGTATATAAGGGTTGAAGAATAAGGAAAGATTTGCATTGGAGGGAGTATTTGAACTGGGCCTTATAAGAGAAGCAGTGTATCAACATGTAAAGGTGAGTTGTGAGGATCCAAGGGAAAAGAACAGCAAGAGGAAAGACAAAGATGGAAAACTGCATGAGGTATCTGGATAATGGTAAATAATTCATTTTGGTTCGATAGCATGTGAGAAAGGGTAGTGAGTGATAATGCTGGTGTGTAGGGGGTGTGAAATAATGGGGGAGGGGAGAGACTTGGATACCAAATTAAGGATTTTGAACTTTATTCAACAGACAATAAAAAGCCATATGAAGTTTGTTTTTAAAAAATAGTTTTTTGAGATATAATTCATTTACTGTACATTTCACCCATTTAAAGTGTTCAATCAGTGGTTTTTAGTATATTCACAGGCATGTACAGCCATTACCACAGTCAATTTAGAACCTTTTCATCACCTCAAAAAGAAGCTCCATACCATTTAGCTATCACTCTCCTACCTGTCCTTCCCCCACCCCCCTAGCTGTAAGCAACAACTAATCTGCTTTCTGCTTCTACAGATTTGCCTACTGGGGACATTTCAGAGATGGAGTCATATAATATATGGTTTGTTTTGACTGGCTTCTTTCACCTGTATAATATTTTAAAGGTTCATCCAAGTTGCAGCATGTATGAGAACTCCACTCCTTTTTGTGGCCAAGTAATATTCCATTGGATGGGTATACCACATTTTGTTTATCCATTCTTTCATTGATGAGTATTTGGACATCCTTATATCTATCCTTATATCCATGTGTAAGTTTTTATGTGAACATTTCTCTTGGATATATACATAGTAGTGGAATTGCTTGGTCTTTGTTTATCCTTTTGATTAACTGCCAAACTGTTTTCAATATTGCAGCACCATTTTACATCCCGACGCAGTGTATGAGGTTTCCAATTTCTCCACATCATGAACACTTGTGATTGCCTTTTTTATTTTAGTCTTACTTGTGGGTGTGAAGTGGTATCTAATTGTAGATTTGATTTGCATTTCCCTGATGACTAATGATATTGAATACCTTTTCATGTGCATATTGGCCATTTGTGTGTCTTTGGAAAAAAATGTCTATTCGAATCCTTAGCCCACTTTTTAACTTGATTATTTCTTTTTATTGTTGAGCTTTGAGAGCTATTTATATATTCTGCATAATAGACCCTTATCAGAGATAAGATTTGCAAAAATTTTCTCCTATTCTTTAGGCTGTCATTTTTACTTTCTTGATAGTATGCTTTGAAACACAAAATACCTTAATTTTCATGAAGTCTAGTTTACCTATATCCAGTTTACCTGTATCTTTTGTTGCTCGTGCTTTTGGTGTCACATCTAAGAATCTATTGCCAAATCGGGATCATGAAGATTTACCATTGTATTTACTTTTAAGAGTTTTATAGTTTTTGCTTTTACATTTAGGTCTTTGACTGATTTTGAGTTAATTTCTGTATATGGTTGTGAGGTGGGGGTCCGGACTTCATTCTTATACATATGGAAATCCAGTTTTCCCAGCACCATTTGTTGGAGAGACTCTTTCCCCATTGAATGGTCTCAGCACCCTTGTTGAAAATCAGTTGTGAGTGTCAATTTTTAGACTTTTCAATTCTATTCATTAGCCTATATGTCTATCCTCATGCCAGTACCACAGTGTCTTTATTACTGTTGCTTTATAGTAAGTTTTGAAATCAGGTGGTGTGGGCCTTCCTACTTATTCTTCTTTTCATGATTGTTCTGGCTACTTGGGGTACCTTGCAATTCCGTATCAATTTTAGAATTAACTTGTCGGTTTGTATAAAGACATCAGCTGAGATTCTGATAGAGATTGTGTTGAATCTATCATCTGGGATATTTAAGGAGCAGTATAACATGATCAGAGCTCTGTTTTAAGAACAGGAACCTGGCAGTACTGTATGAACTAAAATGAAGAAGGAGAGACATTGTAGTCTTGAAGATCAGATAGGAAACTGATCTTAAGTAGTTTAAGAAAATGAGAGGAACTGAATTAGGAAAAGATCATGAGGATGGACTTGAGATATATTGAAAAGGTTAAAGTGTCAAGATGACAGGACTTGGGGACTGACTGCATGTGGGGGCTAAGAAAGAGGGGAGGCATCAAAGATAGCAGCTCTAAGGTTTGAAGATAGGCTAATGGATTGGGTAACAATACTTTTTTTTTTAAACTTTGTATTTTAAAATGATTTTTGATTTACAGAAAAGTTGTAAAGATTTTACAGAGAATTTCTGTATATCCTTTCTTCAACTTCCCCTAATGTTAACATCTTGTATAGACATGTTAAAATTCCTTTTTTTCTTGTTAAAATTCTTAAAACTGAGAAATGAGCATTGATGCTTGAATTCAACTATAGACTTTATTCTGATTTCACCAGTTTTTCTACAAATGTCCTTTGTTCCAGGACCCAATCCAAGATCCCACATTGCATTTGGTTCTTACATCTTCTTAGTCTCCTCCATCCATGACAGTTCCTCAGTCTCTTTCATTACCTTGTCAGTATTGAAGAGTCCTGGTCAGTTACTTTGTAAAATGTTCCTTATTTGGACTTATTTGGACTTATCTGTTTTCATTATTACATTTGGGTAATTTGGCAAAAATACCACAGAAGTGATACTGTCCCCTTCTTGGTACATCATATCAGGGGGTATATGAAGATATGTGTTATTACTGGTGATGTTAACCTTGGTCACTTGGCTAAGGTAGTGTCTCCCAGATTCTTCTACCATAAAGTTGCTATTCTTCCTTTGTAATCAACAAGTATTTCCTGTGCAAAAATGATAATCTTTCATTGCTAATCAGCATCTATCAGTGGTTCTTGCCTGCAACAGTTATCACTGCAATGTTTGCCTAGTGTTTATTCCCTCCGCCCTGCCTTCTGCCTTTATCAGTTGGAATTCTACTGTTGGAGGAGCTGTCCCTTGTCTCGAATTTTTTGAGGGAGCAGTTAGCCAGGGAAGAGGTTAGGAAAAGAAGATGGCAAGTTCAGACTTAGGCATGTTAGGTCTGAGATACCTGTATGACATCCAGATGGAAATATCCAGAAAACATCTGTTATCTGCATAGAAACAACAGGTAAGTTTATGATATTGGAGGCAAGTACTATTATTCTTTTCCATTTTAGAATGTAGAAACTGAGGTTCATGGTGAAAACCTGAGGCCACAGTGGAAAATAAAAACTGGCAAAACAGCTGAGGTCGCTAAGGACCATAATGTTGAGGGCCTCAATTACCCTACAAACGACTTTGGACTTCGTTCAGTGACTCACCAGTGAGGAACAATTGATCAGATCCTAGTTCTCAATCTATTACAACACTGTGTGCAGCAGCAGGGACCCATTTAATATCCCAAATTAAGTAAAATCTCTGTACCTAATGAGTTGTACAGGCCATTGGAAAAACAAGAGGTGTTATGTTGGAGTTATTGGAGGAGGCTTTGTGGAGGAAATAGAACTTGCTATGGGCCTGGATGGAATTTGAAGAATGATGCTATCAGTAACTCATTTTATTCCTTACAGTGTGCCAGACACTGAACTCAGTGCTTCAAACATTTAATCCTCACATCCACCCTAGGAGATAGTACTGTTGTAATCCCTCTGTGACAGAGGAGGAAACTGAGCCTTGAGTGTTTTTAAGTAGTCTCTCCTCGTAGGCAGTTGGACATATTAGAGTGTTACTATGCAAGCATGGAAATAGAACAAGTGAAGTTAGATGAATTGAAAGTTTAATATGAGCTCTTGCTGATGAAGCTCATGGTAGGGATGGATTGTTTTTGGAGATCAGAATAATTATAGCTACTATGTATTGAGTGCTGGCTATGTGCTAGACATTGTGCCAGATGCTTTGCTTGCTTTATCTCATTTGATCCTCTCCAAAACCTCGTGAGACATAGGTACTATTTTTATCCCTATTTTAGAGATGAAAATTCTCCAATCTCTTGCCCAAGGTTAGAGTGCTGGTGAATGGCAGAGCCAGCATGTGGACCCAAGTCTGTTTTAACTCTAAAGCCCATAATCTTAACGACTTACCAATGCTACCTGTCCTGCTTCCAGCCTCTTGATAAGGATGAATTTGACAATGAGACCAGAAAACTTGATGTTTATAAGCGTAAGATTCTCTAATCCCTGGGTAGTGCTTGGATGTGGACACTGCCAAATATGCCTTTGTGACTCTCCTTATTCTAAATCCTCAGTGGTTGGCCAGCTCTATTCTTTCTTTGGATATAATTCAAGCAGGTTACAATCTGGTCTTTCAAGTCTTGGAACAGTCCGGCTTTAAAGTGAATTTACAATCCTTTTAGTGCATTGTATGTTGATTTTGAAGCCTAAGAGTTTCTTAGTAGGTACTCTTGTTTCCCTTTTGTCTAAATTCTTGAGGGAAGGCTTTTTGTCAGCTCCTTACACTGACAAAAATGGTAGTTTCTCAGAAAGAGGTCAACAGAAGGAGTTAATGGGAGGATAGGGGAAATGATGCTTTGTTATTTAAAGGGAAAGTAAGAGGAAAGATGAGAAGGCCATTATGGAAGAGTGAGGAGAATTAACAATGTCGACTGAAATAAATGCACAGCCTAAAAGTTGAGAGTTATGTTTTATTTGGCAGACATTTCTGAGGATTCGAACCCCTTAGAGCCTGGGATGACAGCCTCTCAGATCGCTCTGAGGGGATGCTCTGAAGAGGTTGGGGAGGAGCTAGGATATATAGGAGCTTTACAACAAAGACCAGGTAGTTGGAACATTAAAAAATTACTTGTTAACTAAAGAAAACCAGGCATCTCAAGTTAAAGAATTTAGTACTTTTTTGTGTATGGAAGGGAGCAAACATTTGGGCTCACTAAATTCATTCCTTTGACAAGCACCTAGCTATCTAGGGCCAGTATCCTGTCCTTTCTTATTCTGAGTCCCCTCAGAGTGCACCATTGTGAGTGGCTGCAGAGGCTGGGTTGCAGGCTTGTCTTCACTGAGGGATGGCTGCAGTGGCTGATGACTTGATGGCTTCAGCATTCTTTGTTTCCTGATATGGTTTGCAGTATTTTTCACTCACAGCAGTAATACCATTTCTTGATAGTAGAGATTTAAAATTTTAAAATATTATGAAAACAACAGGTGATTCTTTTTTAAAATCCCAGGGTTATAAAAGACTTTCAAAGCATGATATCAAAGACAGAAGCCATGAAGGAAGTGACAAGTATATCTGCTTACATAAAGATATAAAAGCTTCTGGTAGGGAGGTTTAGATAGCTCAGAGGTAGAGTGCATGCTTAGTATGGATGAGGTCCTGGTTCAATCCCCAGTACCTCCATTAAAAAAAAAAGCTTCCGTACATCAAAAAACATCATAAGCAAAGCTACAACAATGGCAACCTGGAGGAAATATTTGTAATAAATGTCAAATAGTCTGTATTAAATATCATTAAAACATAAATAACACTTATAACCCAATAAGAAAAAGAACACACCAGTTAAAAAATGGGCAAAGACCACAGATGGTCACATCCCAAAAGAAGAAATAACAGCTGGCCAAAAAACATGTTAGAAAATAGTTTAATATTTCTGGTAATCTGAGACATGCAAATGAGAGCAGCAAATTTTGTGTCTGTGTGTGTATGTGTTGTAGGGGAGGAAAATTAATTTTCTCTCTACCCTTCTAAATTCTTGGCTGAGATTACCCTGTAATAAAAGACAAAACAACGAGAAAAACAAACAGACCTTTAATAACACGTATACCTCCTGTATACATATGAGAAACCCAGGAAAACTGAGGAACTCCCTGAAATGGCCCAAGCCACCACCTTAATTAGCATCTCCAGCTAAAGACAAAAGAGGGGAGGGAGCCTCTTATGCCAGGTGACCTGGAAAAGGACAGTAAACAAGGTAAGGTTGTTATGCAGATTTAAGTTGCTGCCTTCTCTATTGAGAAGCTGAGTTTCTAGGGCTTTAGAGTCATCCTTTTCTTCCTTGTACAGATGGGAGACACCCTTACAAATGGAGATTTCCCTCATAAATGTAAATGTCTCTTACAAAAAGGGTCCCTTCCCCTTGATTTTTCAAAGCTTCTCCTGTATCTGCTGTTTTTTTTTTTAAACCAACTCAAAATAATCCTTATGCTAAGGAGTCATTTTTGCGCTAGCAAATTCTGCAGCCTTTTAAAAAGTGATAATGACCTATTGGCCAGGCTGTAGCAAAAACACATTCCCATGTTCCCTGCAAGAGTGTAAAGTCAAAGACATTTTTTGGAAGGCAGATTAGAATTACAGGTTAAAAGCCTGAAAATATATATTCCCTTTGAATACCTAGAAATTCTCATTCTACAAACATAAACTAAATAAATAGTAAAGGATCTGAAAATTTTGGCTTAAGTTACATGTGCAACAGGAGGAGACTGGTTGAGTTGCATATCCACATAACTGAATAAAATGAAGCTGTTAGAAAGTGAGATTGTAGGAGCATGTTAATCACATGGAGTATATTCAGGATATGGTTTGGGACAATGCATAAGGCCACCATGCTGGACAGGTGGACGGGGTCTGGAATAGAGAAGGCCTTGCCTGCCAGGCTAAGGAGCTTGACCTTTTCCTGTAGGTACTGGCCAGGCATTAAAAGATTTTAGAGGGCAGATCAGACTGTATTTTAGATAGCTCCCTCTTGTAACAGTGTGCCTGGAGGTAAGAGACCAGAGAAAATGGTGGCAGTGATCCAGGGGGAGAAGATGAGGACCTGAGAGTATAAACATTAGTGAATAGAACCTAGGACAGACTTTATACAGCCCAAGGCATGGATCTTTCCTGTGGTGGGCAATGTTTACAAACACTTGTCCTCAGGAACCCCTGAATAGTTGGGTGTTATCATAGGCGGTGGAGCCAGGAGGACTGGAGCCATGGGGCTGGGCCTCTGAAGATTGTGTGCCTGGCCGAACACCACTCTCCTGTCCCTCTCTCACTCTCTTTCTCTCTTACTTAGTTTTCCCACCCCCGCCTTCACTGCTTAATCCGGCTAGCCCCTCATTTAGGATGGTCTTGGTGACTCGTCCTCCTTCCTTCCTGACGACATTTCTCAGAGTACTAACACTTCCTCCTGCGAACAAAAATGATCTTTAGGCATTAGGACCAGGAGCGTTTATTGAATCCAGTGTTGGGGTGAAGCAGAATTTGGCAGGGAGCTGGACAATGATGCCTGTGAACTTCGGGCTGATAGGACTGTGGAACAGGCACAGGAAGAGGAAGTGGGACAAGTGATACTGAGAGCGTGGGTAAGGAAGATGGGAACCTGGGACTGGAGTGGTTCAGAGGATGAAGTGGGACAAGTGATACTGAGAGCGTGGGTAAGGAAGATGGGAACCTGGGACCGGAGTGGTTCAGAGGATGAACTGGTACAGTTGCTGGTACCTAGATTGGGTGCTTAGGAAAAAGCTGAATTTTTAAGTTTCTGGACAAGATAACCTTGGAGTAGCACAGAGAGCTGCTCTCTCCTGGGGAAGCTGAGAGAAGGAGGTTTTGAATGGAACTTGAAGATTTTTCCAGGAAAGAAATCATCCAGAAAAGACCTCAATTTTGTAAGGATTCAAGAACTGTAAGCACCCAGCCGACCTGGGAATGAGGTAGGTTGGAGCTAAGATCAGCCTGTCTTTAGGGAATGCTGGACTCTGAAATCTATCTGTGTGTAAATGTCATCTGCTGCCCAGGTAGGTTTGTGTTTTGAGATGTCTCACCCGGTAGAGAGTAAGTAGATTTGGTGAGCTGCGTGGTGGCACAGGTGTGGGGCCACTGAGGTGACTCCTGGTGTGCCATGGGGGTCAAGGAGCAGAGCTAGAGTCTAGAGAAGCCCTCATGAGGCTGGGACCATGTCAGGTGTGAGGTGGAAAGTATGTTGATATGGGAGTTAGGGGACCCAGATTCTTGCCAGAAAGCTTGTCAGAACCTTTCCCCTAGGTTTCTTCATCTGTTAAATGGGATCTCATAACAGGTCCCTACTTTGCTCCCAGGCGAGGGGTAAATGGAAGAGCTTTGTAGCATTTCTCTGCATGCTACCTGCCTGTGCCCGTTTCTTCAGGTGCTGAGCCAGGCAGATTGCAGCATGAATGCAAAGTGCCACGTGCTGGGATGTGCTCAGATGCCTTCTCATCTTCCTGCCATCCTTGTGTGCACTTCCAAGTGGCCTCTCTTCCCACTCTGTTTGCAGCTGAAGGAATAGTTTTAATTTTCCACCTGCCAGGCTAAAACATGTGCTACCAAAATTTGGAGGCAGTTGGCAGCCAACCAGAGAAGAGAGCAGGGATATTCAGGCCAAGGCTGGGGGCCTTCGGGCCTCTGAATTAACATGTTATCATCAGGCAGCTCCTTTGGTTAATAATGATTATGGATATGGCTCCAGCATGACAAAGTGGAGAGGTTCAGTGTTATAAATGAAGCTGCTGAAGGAAGCCATGAGTTTACTGGAAAAGGATGAGGTGAATTTGGGGTCCTTTTTCAAATCTGCTTTTTTGATATATCTACATGTATCTGATTTAAAGATTACTTGAGAAAGATACCCTCTATCCTGGTGTCGGGAAAAGACAGGCAAGACGAGGAGGGCCAATGCGCAGGTTGGAATGACATGGCCACGGGAAAGTAACTGTTGGAAAACTCATTTAGAGTTTAGACCAGAAGAACTGCCTCAAAAGAAATCAGATCCATGACTGAATTGGGACTGGCGGCTTGCTTACTTCAGTAGGTTTCTGGGCTTCTGACATAGGGCTGTCGTAGATCAGAACCAATCAAATGGAGTGGTTACAGGAAAGTGCGCTTCCCAAGAATCTGCTTGTCTCCTCTTGGCTGTGGGTGTAGAAAAATAAGAGTTAACTGTGGGGCCCCAGTGTCCCATTTTTGTTTTTCTGTTTAGCACGTTGGTAGTATCGAGGGTATTCCAGAAGCTCAGGAAGGCTGCTGGCATGGCTCTTAGGTGACTCCAGAAGTATTGAGGACCTTTCCAAAAGTGGTTGGGGGCCCCTGTCTGCTTTCTGTATACTGTAGCTTCTGAGTGTAGCCTTTGATGGGCCTGATGCTGGGTAACTATGTACAGCCTCCAACTTGGTCCCTTGCCTAAGGTGAGTAACTTTACTGCTGGGTCAGTGCTAACTAATACCAGCTTTGTTTCTTTCTTCAACTGCTCCTGAGGGGTGGGGTGGGGTAGGGGAGTGGGGGTAAGTTAATGTTTGGATAACTGAAATTCCAAGTTGACAATCCTTATCCCAAACCATTAAGGTCAGATGTATTTCAGAAGTCCACATTTTTTTTTATTTTAAAAAAGCAATACAGTGAAGGCGGAGTGCTTTACAGACACTCCCAGTGGGGGTCTGGGACAGCATCCCATAATCAAAATACATTCTGTTTGTGGAAAAACGTGTGAATACTCATCACAAGTGGAATAAAGAAAATAAATAGCCTCAGCTCAGTTCAAGTCATATTTGCTATCACATTAGTTTTGAAAAAAAAAAAAAACAAAACAACCCAGACTTCCAGTCGTTAGAGCCTTTTGGATTTGGTGATCGCAGATAAAGGATTGTGGACCTGTAATTATCATTGGTTTTGCACTTTTAAATCAAATTGATCCACAGGGGAAAGGCACGTTCTCCATGGATATTTTCTTGGCGGGGTTCTCTGATGAGGTATTGTGTGGTTGATGGACTCCTGGCTGTGTTCCTTTCAAGACTTTTTCTTTTCCATTCTTTCTCTTCTCCTTGGCAGGGATTCAAGCAGGCGTCTTTACTTACAGTGATTTTCCTTATAGTACCCTTTGCTTCTAAATGTAGATCCTGAGAGAACTGAAGAACTGAATGCCATAGAATGCACACGTGACAAACCCAAACCAGTCCATAAAGCAGATAATGTCTGTTCATAAATGCTCACCACAAGATAGGGACCAATATCAATGATTTTGTAAATCCACACTATTAAGTTACTGTAGGTGAAATAACTCCATAAACAAAAGAATTTTGTGAATCCTTATTCCTCTGGAATGCCTTTGATCAAACATTCAGCATATCTGGCTGCCTGGAGTGGTCAAATCTCCTGGGGCATTTGTTATACATGCAGATTCCTGGAGGTCCAGAATTCTGGAATCAGCATTCCTAGTAGCAGGGAACTTATCTGTCTCTTAGATGAACTGGGTTCTTTTTGTTTGGTTTGACTTGGGAGGAAAATAGGAGAGTAACCACCTAAGTCATGTGTAGGAACAAACCAATCAAATGTGGGGGAGGAAAAATAATTTTCCCTCTACCCTTCCCCCCTGCTTCCCCAATAAGAGACAGATTAACAGGAGAAAAACAAACAGAAGTTTAATAACATGTATACCTCCTGTACACATGGGAGAGATCCAGGAAAACTGAGTAACTTCCTGAAATGGCCCAAGTCACCACCTTAAATATCTTTTCCAGCTAAAGAAAAATGTTGGGTGTTGATTTGGGGGGTGGGGACAATGGGGGAGCAGTTCCTGGAGGTGAACAGGAAAGGCACAGTAAACAAGGTTAAGATTATTATTGCAGATTTAGTGCCTTGCCTTCTCCACATTTGAGCATTTCTAGAGATTTAAAGTCATCCTTCTCCTGATCCGAAGAGGAAGACATCCTTACAAATGGAGATTTTCCTTGTAAATGCAGTTGTCTCTTATATCACTTCTACACACTTTGCAGAGCTTTTCCTATGTCTGCTGTTTCTTAAAAACAATCAGCCTAAAGTAATCCTTATGCCAAATTCTTATACTTTTGAGGCAGCAAATTCTGCTCCCCTTCAAAATCAAAGGGAATTTTGGATAAAATACAGGATGCCCAGTTAAATTTGCATTTCAGATGACAATGAATAATGTTTTAGTATATGTATGCTCCATGCAATATTTAGGGTATACTTATACTAAAACATAATTCATTGTTTATCTGAAATGCAAATTAAACTGGCATCCTATGTTTTTATTTGCTAAATCTGACAATGCTAGGTATTGATTAACTCACCTTCCCCCATGGGAGGCAAACTAGATAGCATTTGTGTATTCGTCCTATGCTCAGAATCTATTTTTAACTTGTCCTGGGTTAAAAGCTTCTCATAGTGGCTACTTGTGTCATAACTAAAATTGTAGAGTTGAAAATGAGTCTTCTAAAGGTTGAGAGGAGGTGTTACTGAGGCTGAAAGGGCCTAAGCAAGGCTTTCCTCATCTCCTACCCCACCAAACACTTACTTCTTTGCTCTGCATCCATCTCTTTCCTTCTTCCCTTCTCTGTTTCTCACATACACACACACACACCCAGAACATACATGCACACATAGGTGCATGTGCAAACACAAACATGTTTGGAAAGCCACCTGCTTGCGTTTTAAATTTTTTATATTACATATTTTGGGTAAGAGTTTGGTTATTTTTTGAATTATTATTATTATTATTATTATTATTATTATTATTATTATTATTATTATTATTATTATTATTATTATTATTATTATTATTATGGTAACACTGTCTCACTGTGTCCAACATTTCTCTTGATAACCATACTTAATTTTTTTCCATTGCAGATCTTCCTCCTGGCCTGCCCTCCATGTCCGGGAGCTATCGTCGTCTTCAAGTAAGGGAAAATCATTTTTCTGTTGCTATTGCTGAACTGTTTTGTCTGTTTGATAACAAAGGATGAAGAACACATTGCTCTGAACACCTTGAGCCTGCAGCGCTTTGTCTCTGGGCTTCCTAAGGGACAAAAATCTTCAAGGACCTGCTGCAGTAGTGAAATGTTGTATGTGGAGATTTGGCCTTTGTGCTTTTGTCAAGTCCTGACAAATCCTTCTTAGCGATTCCTTGTGGCGGTGGTTTGTGGCCAAGGGATGCTTCCTTGGAAGGTTGCTGCCCTCAAGTTTCTCTTGAGAGCATGCTGGGGGCCAGACAGTGCCCCTCCTCTCAAGAATCTTTGCAATGTGGTCCTGCTGCTCCACTGAGTATATGGTTCTTCACTTTGAAGGCCTTCGTTCTTGTGTTTGGTTTTTTTTTTTTTCTTAAAGTGCAAATTAAAGTGAGGAGAGAAAAATATCACCTTATTACAAGTCCTGACTTCTTTAAAATAGGAAGCATCAAATCCATTAAAGTGTAGTGCAAGCAAATCGTGTTTATCTGAAGTAAAGTTTGCTTAAATGAAATTCTCAAGAGTCTCGGAACCCTCATTTTAACCATGAGTTGTGACCATCTCACTTACCAAACCTTTTATTAGAGTTGCTAATGAGAAGCTAAATAGACCAAATTAATTTTGTCTCTTTCCGCCTTCTCTGGCCCCCATTTTGGAGCTGTTTCTGAGCAGGGAAATGGCCGCAAGCCATAGAGAGGGGGCAGAAAGTAAAGAGCCCAGCAGATCCTTGGATAATTGAGAGTGGTGTAAATGGCTTTCTGATTTACTTAAGTCATTAAAGTGTTAGGTAGGGGAAAATATACCCCATTTGCTGCTTCAAATAGCTTCTTGGAATAGCCACTTAGTCTCTTGCCTTAGGTGAGCGACTTTCTGCTGGATGAGGGGTAATGGATCCTGATTTCAGGTCTCTTACTTGGACAGCTCCTAAGCGGAAAGGGTATTTGACCCTGTTTCCCTTCTTTGATTTCCCAAAATGGGCTCAGTTTTTCAGTGTAATGTTTTTAAAGTAACATTTATTGGTTTTATTTCATTATTATGAGAGTAACAATTCTCATTATAGAAAATACAGAAACCCATAAAGTAGAAAATAAACATCACCTCTAATCCTACCACTAAGAGATTATTTTGGTTATTGCCTTCCTTTTATTTTTTTTACAAGAAGAAATCATGTTTAGTTTTTTATTGTATCTTTTCTAAATTTAATTCAATTTGTATACGTTTATACATATAAAATACATAAATATGGTTGTTGGATTTGTTTTTTTATAGTGGTCATTTTTTTTCCCTCCTCTCCTTTTCTTTGTATTTTTGGCCCTTGCCTCTACCTTTCCACATCATCCGTGTGTATTACCAAACCAGTATGTATCCTTCTGTATTATTCTCTCTACTCATAGGTGTACACACACACATACACACACACACAGGTTTTTAAATATTTTGTTGTTTTTGTTAACGGTTTTAGAAAAATAGAATCCTCTATATACTTTAGCACATCTTACTTTTCTCATTCAGCAATATCTCACTGAAATCCATCAAAGCCTATTGGTATAGTTCTTACTCTTTTACAAGGCTGTGAAATATTTCATGGATGTGCAATTTATTTAGCCATTCCCCTATTAATGAATATGTACACTCTTTCCAGGTTTCTGCCACTACAATCAATGACGAATTAAACATTGTCGTGCTTATGCCCTTGTATACTGGTGCTTTTAATTTACACATACACACATACAAAATGTTTGTATATAAATAAAAAATATTTGTTATCATATTGAGTTATAAAAACAGGCTGGTATAATTCAAGTTTCCCTTTTATATGTAGTATATGAGATTATTCTTTTTTTTTTTTAAACGTCTACCAACATAAGGTGTTATGGTTCTTTTATAATTTTGACAATTTAATGGATGTATTTCATTGGCTGCTAATGGATTTCAGTATTATCTCTTTTTCTTTTTTGTCCAATTGGATTGGCTCTTTGAAATTCTATTCATAGTATCTGCCTATTTCCTAGGGGTTGTTTGTATTTTTCTTAAATTTGTAAGGCCTCTTTGTATATTTTGGATATTGGCTCTTGGTCTATCATCTTTATTATAGATATTTTTCCCAAATCTGTATATATTGACTTTACTGATGATATATTTTTCCACATAATTTTTTACTTTTTTTCATATCCAAATATGATTATTTACTTATAGCTTCTCAGTTCCCAGTCTTTGTTAAGACTTTTTAAAAAAAATTTTAAATCTTTTTTAGGGGGAGGTAATTGGGTTTATTTATTTATTTTTCTTTAATGGAGGTACTAGGGATTGAACCCAGGACCTCTTGCATGCTAAGTGTGCACTCTACCACTTGAGCTATGCCCTCCCTCCAAAGACATTTTTCTTAAAGATAGATAACCAGTGGTACTAGCATAATATATCAGATAATCCCTACTTTCCCCTGTGAACTGAACTGCCATCTTTGTCATCAGACTTTTTATATACAAGGATCCATTTATGTATTCTCTATTCTGTTTCATCTGTGTGTCTATTTGTGTTATAAATCATGTTGATTGGATTACATTAGCTTAGAAAATATTTTTCTTGGCTGTTCGTTGGTATTCTTACATACACATTTTAATATCACTTATTCAAACCCCTACCCCCACCCTATTGAGATTCTAATTAAAATTGCATTAAATTTATATTTCAGCTTTGTGAGAATTGATTTTTAAAAAAATTTATAGCTCTTTTTATCTAAGAAATGGTAATTTCCTTCTATCTGTTCAGATCTTATTTTATGCCTTTCTTGACATTTATTCCTAAAGAATTAATAGCTTTTTTGTTCGTTATGAATAGAATATTGTCCTCCTTTCCATTCCTAAGTGCCACTTGCTAGAGTAGAAAAAGTTTATTAATTTTAAAAATAGTTTTTCTATCTAACTATCTTACCAAATTGTTTTTCTTCCGATAAATTTTATTTTAGTTTTATCCCTTCTTTCCAATGGCTATACCAGCTATGTCATTTTCTTCTGTTTTTGCTTTTGCTAGAAACTCAAAGACAGAATTAAATAAAAATGATGCTGGTGGATCACTCTGTCTATAACTGATTTTAAATAGAATTTTTTTCTGTGTTTCTCCAATGTTTGCTGTTGGTTTTTGTTAAATAGCCTATTATATTTAAATAATTTCCACATTTACTTAGAGAGATTTTTTAAAAGGGAATAGTTCTGTATTTTATCAAATGCTTTGTCAATTTTTTTTATTCTTTTTTTTTTAAGTTTTTGATATAGTGAATTATGTCATTAGCTTTTCTGGTTTTGAACTACTCTTACGTTACTGAAATAATATAATAATATATTACTATTTTGATACATTGCTTGATTCTATTTGTCAGTCTTTTATTTAGAACCTGGTCTCAGGATTCACAAGTAAGATTGGAGTCATTTTTTATTGGACTCCTTTCATTTTAGGTAGAAGGATTAAAATTATGGTAATTATGTAAAATGAACTGCAGAATTTTCCTTCTTTTTCTCTGGCCTGGAATACTTTAATTACCCTTAGAAATTATGTGGTCTTTAAAGGTCAGATAACTCAACTGTGAAGCGCAACTGTGAAGTCTTTGTGCCTTTTTCAGTTGATGGACTCTTAACCACCTTTCCAGTGTTTTATATGTTAATTCAACCATTCAAATCTTTTTGAGTCAATTTTGGTCATTTGTATTTTGCTGGGAAATTATCTGTTTCTTCTCAGTTTTCAAAAATGTTGCCATGAATTTAGTTGAGCATGTACTATATGCTCTTATTTTATAATTAAAAAAACTATCTCCTCATCTGTAGTCATGTTTTCTTTCTTGGACTTAATCTTGTCTGGTTTTGTGTTCTCTTTCTTATACTTTATATTTTAATCAGGCCAGTAAGTACTTTATCTATTTTTGGTTCTTTTGGAGAACCTAGTTTGGATATATTTATCATTTTTACTTTTATATGTATATATAAAGGTCATTTTCAGCTTTTAATCTGTTGATTTCCTTTTTGGTTTTTTCCTCATCTCAAGATTTGTGTTTATTCCTTTACTTTTTGTCTTTTTTCATCATAGTTCTATTCTTTGTTTACTTAATGATGTCATAAGCTTTTCTCCCACTTTATCACAAATTCACACTGTTCACGTCATTTGAAAATTAAACTTTGTATTTTGAGATAAATATATAAAATATACTATAATAAATATCATATCACAATACAGAAGTAGTTGTAAGAAAAACACAGAGATCCTGTGTACCTCTTAACTAGTTTCCTCCAGTGCTAACCTATAGCAACCAGTCAAAATAAGGAATAGTTCCATCACTATAAGTACCTCTCCTTTTGTTGTTTTACAGCCACGTCCACTACCCTCCCACCTGTGCCCTGTCCCTGACACCTGGCAACTAATCTGTTCTCCATGTCTATAAATTTGTCATTTCAAGAATGTTATATAAATGGAATCATGCAGTATGTCACCTTTGAGATTAGCTTTGTTTTTAAAGAAAACCTTAGCATAATTCCTTGGATATTCATCCACATTTTTACCATACATATCATTTTTAATGGGTACATATGATTCCACTGTGTGAAAATACCAAATGCAGTGTGAAGTTGAAAATCAGTGTTTTAGAAAGTAGTCAGCTCTTAAAATAATCATTCCACCTTATATTAGTATAGCTCTGTTTACTGTTTTCAAAGTGCTTTGTCTTAAATGAGCTCATGTAATACTTCAAATAATGCTATGAGATAGGGAATACATTATATCTACACTACAAATAAAGCAGTTGGGGCCAAGAGATACTAAATAAATAGTTTGGCTGAGATTGTGTAGTGGTAGAGTTGTGATTCCCTGCTAATTCTCATAATCGGGTTTACTGTGTGCCTAGGCAAGGTGGGAAACATTTAACATGGATTATCTCATTTAAACCTTCCAACAAACCTATGTGGGTGGTACAAATAGTATCCCCAGTTAGATCAAGATAACAGGCTGAGAAAGCTTAAGTGACTTAAGAGTGGTATAGGTGGGATTTGATCCAGTTTCTCTCTGACTTCAGAGCCTGTGCTCCTAATCACTGCCTTATGTTGCTTAAGTGAATATTTTCTGCTCTTCTGTTAGCATGAAAACATCCCATTGAAAATTCCATACACAGACGGCACTGCTGTGGTCATTGTGCTCTGTGGGTTCATTGACTAGCGATGTCTACCCATATCTTGCTTTTTCTATCAGCCCTTTGTTGTGCCAGCCACACGTGAGTTTGTCTGCTTCCCAGCTAAGCTCGGGCTGGCATGTTCTTTGTAGAGGCATGCCCAGTCACTGCAGGAAGTGGGTATGGTATACCCAGCAGGCTGCATGCCCCATGCTGGGCAGGGACTGCCAGTTCTCTTGGAGGTGGGGAAGGAGCAGGAGGCTTCACAGGGTTCCCATGGGGCCCTTGACAAGATGGAATAACAATTCCCCAGTGTTCTGGCTGAGTCCCGGAGGGCTTCATTTATGTGCCCTCAGTTGACATGTGACTTGCTAAGTCTACTGCTAGAACTGGCTGCCTTAGAACTGGCTGCCTAAGTGAAAAGGATGTAACTAGAATGTGGTGCTGAGACTGGAAGGGGTTTCTGCCTGGCCCACCACTGCAGCAACTTTGGGCGTGGTGCTCTTTTGATCTCTAATATCTCCAGCTTCCAGAATTCCAGCCTGGTAGTGTTTGGCCTCTGACCATCTCTTATCCTGCCACCTGCCCGCCTGTGCACACCCCACCCCACTTCCATTCCTGGCTCCTGGACGCTGTGGATGCTCATATAGCAGCACCAGAATTGCTCTTTGTGTTGTGTCTGTATAGGCAGTGTTCTGCGTCTCTGAGTCTGAGCCATTTTCTTTTTATTCATTTGGCTGTTTTAGGTGGTTTTCATCTGAAGAGCTATCTACCATCTTCAATATGCAGGCCACAGAATTTGTTCTCTTCCTCAGGTTTGAGTAAAATCAGTATATCCTTAGAGAACATTCTGTGCTTACTGCCCTGCCAGCAACTTCAAAAAAAGTTGCCTGTCTCAGTTACCTTTAGGGAACATGACCAGTCACATATGAACCAGCCTGCCTCTCGGGTTCTTAGTAAATAAGATTCCCTTTTGCAAACCTAGGGGAGAGGAAAGAGGGCCGTGTGGTAGTACAGTCAGGTACTCCTCAGCTCCCCCCATATTACACTGGTAGCTTCTCTTTTTCTTTCTGCTTGTCTTTTTCCTCATTATTATTGTTTTGTTGTTGTTGTTGTTGTTGTTATTATTATTATTATTATTATTTTGCCTTCGAATTCCATTACAGAAGATTCCAAATGTGTAGCCTGTGCTTATTACTCATTATATATATATTTTAAAAAATTTTTGAGGGGGAGGGAGTTAATTAAGTTTATTTTAATGGAGGCACTGGGAATTCAACCCAGGTCCTAGTGCATGCTAAGCATGCACTCTATCATTGAGCTCCCCCCCCATTATGTATTTTAATTTGTGAACCGTCACTTCAAATTCTCTGCCCAGTTTTTTATAAAGGGATGTTTCTCTTGTTGATCTTCATGAATTGCTCATATATAAAGAGTATCCTTTATCACCTTTGTAGTAAATATTTTCCCCAGACTGCCTTCCAATTCATTGATGATGCTTTTGATATATGTTTATGTTTTTAT
This sequence comes from Camelus bactrianus, assembly GCF_048773025.1. Taxonomy (NCBI): domain Eukaryota; kingdom Metazoa; phylum Chordata; class Mammalia; order Artiodactyla; family Camelidae; genus Camelus; species Camelus bactrianus. The sequence continues at coordinate 82,563,881 of NC_133575.1, read as the reverse complement.
TGGTCAAATTGACTGGTTTCCAAACCACCTTCAGACCATGGCAATTTCTTCAGTGCTTTTATGCTTTAAGATTTTTTCCATTCTAAGATCGGATAAGCAATCTAATTTTTAAATTGTTTTTTAAAATACTTAGCTGTCAGTTCATCTAGAATTCATTTTGTGAGTAGTGTGAGGTAGGGATAGAACATATTTTCCCCCAATTGTCATTTATTTGAGCACTGTTTGTTGATTAACTATTTCCCTATGATTATTGCTGTTACATTTTATCATACATAAATTCTTATGTATACTACTAGTGTAGGGGAGCAAAATTTGCCACCTCAAGACATTTCTCTTTGTCATGAAGATTAATTTAGGCTGATTATTTTTAGGAAACAGAAGACTCAGGAAGTCTTTCTTTTTACCTCCCACTTAGCTACCTAAAGATTTTAAGTAAAGGGCCTGTTTCTGAAATAAAGCTATCACCAGAGATGTGTGCAAAGGACTAAGTATAGTGAGGGAAACTCTAGGCAGACCCTGGAAATCAGAGTCCCCTCTGTGTCCAATCATCTCTGCCTAGCTCAGCAAACGTTTTTTTACCAAACATTTGCTTTTCCATCTCCATGTGACTTGCCTTTCTCTCCCTTTGAAGTCCCAAACCAATACACCCAGTATCCTCTTTTGTCTTTAGCTGAAGATGGTATTTAAGGTGAGGGTTTTGGCCACTTTGGTGAGTTGCTCAGTTCTCCTGGGTCTCTCCCACGTATACATGTTGGTAAATTTTGTTTGATTTTTTTCTGTTAATCTGCCTCATACCAATTGAATTCTTAGACCAGCTGGAAGAACCTAGAAGGATAGAGGAAAATTTCTTTCTTCTCAGCACTAGGGTTTATTTGCGGGCTTGTTACACCATCCCATCAATGTCTCTGTTGTGTTTGCCACCAGTTTCATACTTGTATTTGCAACAGCTAGCAGGCCAGATTTCTCTTCAACACTCTCCCCAGCCTATTAATTTACCTACACTTTTTTCATAGCTGATCTGAGCCATTTTTTCCTTCCAAATTAACTTAGAATGTTTTATCCTCTTATTTTGATTGGAATTACTTTAAACCTAAAATTGCATTAATATCATTACCATATTGAGTCTCTCTATTCAGGAAAAGACAGTGTGTTTATTTTCTTTCTTTCTTTCTTTCTTTCTCTCTTTCTTTCTTTGAAGTGTAGTTGATTTACAATGTTAGTTTTAGGTGTACAGCAAAGCAATTCAGTTTTATATATACATATACATATACATGTATATATACATATACATGTATTTTCAGGTTCTGTTCCATTATAGCTTATTACAAGAAATTGGATATAGTTCCCCATGCTATACAGTAGGTCCTTGTTGTTTATCTATTTTATATGTAGTAGTGTGTGTCTGTTAATCCCTACCCCCTAATTTATCCCTCCCCCAGTATATTTGTTAATTTATTCACGTTTTCTTGTATGTTCTTTAGCCATGTGTGTGGATTGTGTATCCCATGTATTTCTCATCAACATCATTCCTGGATGGTTTGTAGTTTCTGATAAATGATATCAGAAAATTTATTTATTACATTTTCAAACTAGTTATTATTGGTGTGTAAGAAAAATTTTGGTTTTACATATTTATTTTATCTTGGCCACTATACTTCACACTTCTAGTAGTTTCTCAGTTTTTCCACTTGAATTAGTTTGGAAATTAATGGTATCAACACCCATATGATAACTTTATTTCTTTTTAAATTGCAAAGCTTTTTTTCAAGCCTGATTGTATTGGCTGTACTGGATAGAACTTCCAGGACACTGTTAAATAATAGTGGTGTGGGCAGGAATTCTTGCCTTGTTTCTGATTTTAATGGAAATGATTTCAGTGCTTTCACTATTGACTGTGTCGGTTGTTGGTTTAGAATAGATGTCCTTTATAATGTGAAGAAATTATCTTATTCTTAAATTACCAAGTCCCCCACCCCCCACCCGCCCCTTTTAAAAATTAGGAATGGTTGTTGAATTTAGCTAGTGCTTTTTGAGAATCTATTGAGAGGTTCATTGGGGTTTTCTCCTTTGACTTCCCCATTTGGCATGTTACATTAATAGATTTCCTAATAACAACCTTTGTTGGATTTCTAGTCAGCTTTCCTTTTCCTCTGCATACTTGGGAGAGGTTCAGGTTTGGCTTCCAAACAATGAATTTGATAGATTTTGCTCTTTGCCATCTCCAATGTGAAATGTAATTCTGCTGCTACGATATTTCTTTGTAATTCTCCCTTGCTTTGCTGAGCTCTCTTTTCACCCTCGTTTATCTTTCCTTTTCAATATGTTTTATTCCAGTGGCTTTCTATACCTGTTTCAGAGAGTCCATGTTTTCTTGTATTCTCTTGAGGATACAGTTTTCTAAAATACTTCTTCTGGTTCAGACACTAAATTTAGACTTTTGTGTTTACTCCAAGTCTTCAGAATGATCTGCATTTCCCTTCTGCTGCCAGAGGTTTTCATAGGAACCATGCTATCTTTTGGGTATGTTTATTCAAAATTGAAGGAAGGAAGATTTATTTATTATTTCTTAAAGACACAAGGTATGTGGATTTCCTTTGACTATCCTCATATCCTCTTAGATATTGGTTAGAACCCCTTCTGAGCTTGACTCCTGGTGGCCAGGTTGATGCACAGAGCTTTCCAGCCCACCTTCCAGAATTTAGCAGCTTCATCTTGTGGCTTCTGCTGAACCCATATGGAATCACTTACCCCTACTACTAGATTCTCTTGAAACTCTAAACATGTAAAATATGTAAACAACTACAACCTCCTATATGCATTGGCCCCTGAGTTTTACTTGTGAAGATTCCTACCCCCAGAAGGTAGTGTGACAGCACCAAAGCCATCCCTTCAGCCCTTCTGATTTATGAGAGGAGTCTGTGAATGGATATAGCCCAGTTTGGGGAGCTGTTGGTTTCTTTTGCAAGCAGTAGCCCTGTAGTGGATTCGTGGCTGTTCAGTTTGCTGATTACTAGATGAACTCCCCATTTCTAAGCCATGAGGCTGACAGTGGTGTAAGGACTCTGTCTTCCTATCTTGTTTCAGGTTTCTGCTGCACGACTTGGCCACAGATTGTTTTTTTCCTCATTTCAGCATTAGCTTTATTGTTAATGGAGATTTCTGTCAGATTCTCATAATAGGATGACCATCAGTCTAAGTTTTCAGTAATCTGGGGGGAGTTTTATCATTTCCTGTATCTTCGTAGGTATTTTAGTGGAAAGCTGGGAGAGTATGTGTTAGCGGCTGTTAAGCAAGTGCTATTTTAAACTAGAAATCCGGTATATATTTTGGTTTAGAGCAGAGGTCGGCAAACTTTCTCTGTACAGGAGGGGATACTAAATGTTTTGGATGTTGTAGGCCATATAATTTCTGTTTTAACTACGTAACTGTTGCTGTAGCATGAAAGCAATGGCAATACTCTATATATATGGATACATGTATATGTGTTTGTGTATATGTATATGTGTTTGGCTGTATTCCAGTAAAACTTTATTTACAGAAACAAGAGGATCAATTGAAAAAGTTGTGGAGATGGTGATGGTTGTTTAACATGGTGAATGGACTTAGTGCCACTGAACTATGTGCTTAAAAACAGTGAAGATCGTAAATTTTATGTTATGTGTATTTACCACACAAAGCGCCCCCCTCCAACCCAAACATAAGAGCAGGACCATATTTTGCTAACCCTGCATTTAGAGCTATTAAATCTAGCATCCTGAAAGAGAGGGGAGGATGGAAGAGGAAATTACATGTGTGCAGTAAGACAGGGACTTCATTAATAAGCTCAAAGACAGCGGGACAGATTTCTCAAGTATTTAAAAGGAATCCCATAGTTGGAGTGGGGCAAAGTTCTGGAAAGCTGCAGTTCGTCCTGGTGATATTATCCCATGCTCTTTTGGGATAGAGATAGATACACAGAGTTTATAGTCACACTTTTTGGCGTAAGGATCAGAGCAGGGATCTTTCTCCTCCTGAGGCTTGGGGACCCTCTGCAGCTGTCACGTGTGTTCGTATCAGATGTGACTTGAAAGCCAGCCAGTCCTTCCTTATTGGTGACTGGTGATGCTTTCTGTAGATGATCTTCCCAAGGCTAGAAAATCCTGGCTTTTTAGTTATTAACCACAACAGGCTCACTGGATAAAAAGGAGCAGCCGCTGGTCTGAGTCAGCTGTTTCTGTACCTCCTTGCCAAGATTCTTGTGCCATCCGGACTTACTTGTCAGCTGGAGACCTGGGCTCTTGGCATCTGGAAACAGTGCTGCTCTCAGGGCCCCGAGCCATTTCTTTTAGTGGTGTGGGGAGGATACTCCTACTTCCAAGCTCTAGCCTAGGCAGCCCTCAGCTTTTCCAAGACCTGGGAAGTCTAACCGTCTGCTTGGGGAGGGGGAGAGGTCTCTGGTGTGTGTAATGTTGTTCTTGGAGAGTTAGCATATGAAAATCCATTTACGCGGTCCTCCCCCAGCTGAAGCAGAGGAAATCTAGGAGCTCTCCATTGCATCTGATAGGTGGGGCTGGTGCTGAAGAGCCACCAGTCCGGTGAACTACAGGTGTGGCCAGGAGCAGCCTTGGGCAGCACTGGGGAGTTCGGAGTTTCCTGCTCTCTGTTGGAATCTGTTCTCCAGGCTGAAGGAAGGTGTTGTCATCGCTTGGTAGCAAGTACTCACTACCCCGTCCCAGTCTCCGTGGATCCTGCCACCATAAAAGGCTCTGAGTGCTGGCAGCCTGTTAGTTTCCAGCTTGCTCTTTGGTGTCCTGGCTGCTGTTTTTAGAGGAGGATGAAATTCTTGGTTTCACAAGGGGCTGGGAGCCTCTTAGAGAATCTAGCCTGTTGGGACTCTCCTCTCTCTGAGCTGGGGTATTTTGAAGGAATAGGTGAAGGACAGGGAATGACTTAAGATTTCCCAGGCGTTTGTCTGTAATCACACAGCTTAGCTGCCTTGTGAACATCCACTGCTTAATGTCCGGTTATCCAAGTGTGTGCTTGCAAGGGTAAGGGTACTTAAGGGGAGCAAGTCACTGATCCGGGTAGTTTGAATGGCAGAGAGCTCTTCCCCCTACCCTACCCCAGGTAAGAAAAATATAGAGCTGAGATCTGGCTTCCATCCTCTGCCTCAGGAAGTGTGGGGTACGGGGACCCCCAGCCCACCGACAACACTGAAACCCTTAAATCTGCTCATTCTTATGTACACATGGAGAGGGGTGGATCTATGATGCAAGCAGGATTTGGTCGTGAGTATCTGCTGAGTCAGTCTGGACAGGCCTTTGAAGGAGATGAGAGGAAATTTCATCTGTGCTGCCAAGAGCAGAGGGTGCATTGCTGGATGGAGAAAGGGCTGTAGGCCGAATGTGAGCCAAGGTAGGTGAGGGAAGCATGGGGGCGCAAGAGGGGCCTGAGGATAGCCTGACGTGATCTCAGCATGGCGAGATTGATGCTTTTGGCCTTGGGGGCCACGTGATATTATGAGAGATCCGTAGCCCCATGACCCTCTCTTTTTCTAGATCCCATTTATTACACTCTGAAATTTTTAAACAGCAGGATCCTTCCCAGGGAGACTCATATCTCTCGGACTGTTCAAAGTTCATGAGACAGGCTCAGACTGAACCTGTTGTGTCAATGTCTCGGGATGGTTTTACCATCTCAGCACCCCCTTTCCCAGTGCTCAACAGACCAGCTGCTCTGGAACCCCCAAAGGATCAGCCTTTCAGCATCTTCACCTCAGAGGTAGCTGCTTTTCAATTTAGCTTTGGACTCATTACTGAAAAGGGTGTTTGGGAGACTGCCTCTGACCTGAGGAGCTTCACTAAGACTGTTCTCTGCAGGGAAGAGGACGCCCTGTATATGAATGCTGAAGATTTCACAGGGAAAAAGACCAGGAACCTAGAAAATCCATAGTAAATAAGCGGCAATTCAAGGAGACAAGTTCCCTTTCATATGTGGATGCTATTCTGGTGCCTGCTGTCCTTGGAGCCCCTGGCAGGTTGCTGCCTTGCAACTGTACATATTGTTCCTTAATGCTTAGAAGAGGGAAGCTTTCTGACTGTTCACGGCTCTCCTCCCCTTCCATACACAGCAGAAGTGGCTTTCCTCCCCATGTATACAAATTCAATTTTGTTCTCTCCTGGGAGCTTTGACTTCTACAGTCTTGGCCCACAGTTTCTGACTCAGTATTGTCATTTCCCCAAATCTTCTCCTAGATGTCTCCCTCAAGGTTTTTGGAGCAGGAATGACTTTTTTTTTTTTTTTTCTTCTCCCTCTCTGGGCTGTTTTGCTTTCAACATGTGTTTGGATGTATATTATCTCAAGGTAAAAGTGAGGCTGGAGATATAGATGACTTTTCCCATCTGGGGAAGCATAACAAGGTGTTCTCAGCAGAGGAATGGAGAGTGATCATTTTGGGCCTCTTTATACTTTGTCAGCCCACTTTCCTTTTGGAAGCCAACTTCAGATTCTACTGTGCTAATTATTGGGCAAAAGTAATTCTGGCGGGAGAAAAAATAGATAAGGTTTGGGTAAGATCTGTAGGAGCTGTGCAGTGGATAGAGAAAAAGTAGAGATGTTTCATTTTCATTTTAAAGTAATCCATGGTTACTGTGAGGAAAATATCAAACATTACAGAAAACAATAAAGAAGAAAATAATAACTGATAATTGCTTGTTAATATGCTGATATACTTTCCTCCCAGTCCTCTGTGTGTATACACCCATTTTTCAAAACAAAATTGGGATTATTCTGTACATGCTACTTTGTAATTTATTAAAAGTTAATATGCCACGACTATTTCCCCATTGTCATTAAGTATTCTTCTAAACAAGATTTCTAATGAATGCATAGTATTTCATTGTTTGAACAAACATATATGATGCACCCTGCTATTCAACATTTGCTTTGTTGGATAGATATGTTTCACGGAATCTTGAAGAGAGCGGTGGAAGTAGATAGCTTTAGGTTATAATTGTGGTTCTGCCACTTTTTTTTTTAATTGAAGTATGGTTGATTTATAATGTTGTATTAGTTTCTGCTGTGCAGCACAGTGATTCATTTATACATTTGCATATTTTTTCATATTATTTTCCATTATTGGTTATTATAAGATATTGAATATAGTTCCTTGTGCTATACAGTAGGTCCTTATTGTTTATCTATTTTATGTATAGTAGTGTGTATCTGTTAATCTCAAACTCCTAATTTATCCCTTTCTTCCTTCCCCGTTGGTAACCATAGGTTTGTTTTTTATGTCTGTGAGTCTGTTTCTGTTTTGTACATAAGTTCATTTGTGTCATTTTTTTTTAGATTCCACATATAGGTGATATGATTGTCTTCGTCTGATTTATTTCACTCAGCATGATAATCTCTAGGTCCACCCATGTTCCTACAAATGGCATTATTTCATTCTTTTTTATGGCTGAGTAATACTAGTGTGGCATGTGTATGTATCTTCTTTATCCAATCCATCTTCTTCATCCACACTACGTCTTTATCCAATCATCTGTTGATGGACATTTAGGTTGCTTCCATGTCTTGGCTATGTAAATAGTGCTGCTATGAACATTAGGGTGCATGTATCTTTTTGATTTAGAGCTTCATCTGGATATATGCCCAGGAATGGGATTGCTGGATCATATGGCAAGTCTATTTTTAGTTTTTTGAGGAATCTTCATACTATTTTCCATAATGGCTGCACCAGACGGGTTCCCTTTTCTCCACACCCTCTCCAGAATTTATGGTTCATGAACTTTGTAATGATGACCATTCTGACTGGTGTGAGGTGATACCTCATTGTAGTATTGGTTTGCATTTCTCTGATAATTAGCAATACTGAGCATCTTTTCATGTGCCTATTGGCCATCTGTGTGTCTTCATTGGAGAAATGTCTGTTTAGGTCTTCTGCCCGTTTTTTGATTGGGTTGATTTTGTTGTTGTTATTGAGTTGTGTGAGCTCAGTTCTGCCACTTCTTGAGCCTTCTGAGCAAGGCTTAAAGTCTTAGCCTCTATTTCCTCATTTATCAAAGAAGGCTATGAATAGTAACTACTTCTTTGGTGGTGACAATTAGATGAGAGATGATCCGTGTTAATCCCTTAGCATGAAACCTAACATAGACTAAGTAATCAATAAGTGTTAATAATATATAGCATTATCTTTGTCTTGACACTTCACCGTTTGTGTACTTTACTGTTAGAATTAGGATCCCAGGGAAGGACAATTGTTTTCATGCAGATAAGTAGAATTTCAGAATGAAAACTGCTTTTGGATAAGTAACCCCTTTTATTAGTTGAGCACCTTCCAGATGGGACCTTTGGTCAGCTTCCTGAAATTCACAGGAAGAAAGGTTTTAGAGTCTCTGCAGTTGGATGGCCCCATTTGGTCCAGAACAAGGAGATGGGAAAGCACCAGTTGCAACCAGAAAGTTATGCAACCAGAAAGTTATCTTCGTGCCCACAGGGAGAGCCAGCCAAGCCTTCCTGTTATACTTGTTTGTTTTTCTTTACTTGTTTTTTGTTTCCCAATTTTTATTCTGAAAATTTTCAAACATGTGGAAAAGTTAACAGGGCAGTGCACCAAACACTGGTATGACCTCCACCTAGATTCAGCGATTTTTGCCATGCATTCTGAGAAGTGAGTTAAAAGATGTAAGAGCCTAACTGCATTCCCTGCTACATGAGAGGCTTGTGCTGTGGGGCCTCCCACAGTGGGCAAAACATTTATAATCTCAGACCAAGGACTTATGGAAATAGAAGGTCAGAGTGGAAGGACCTTAGGTGCTGGGATGATGGAAATATATCTATTATTTTTATAATACAAATTACAGGAAGCAAATCTCAATGTAGTTCCTAAAAGGAAAAACGTAAATCCCGATGTCCATCAACATACACTGTATAAATAACTTCTAATGTAGTCAACTGAATAATAATATACAGCAGTGAAAAACAGAATACATGTGCCAACATGGATAATTAGAGGAAAACATGTTGAATGAAACATAAATTGCAGAAGGATACACACACACACACACACACATATTTATATATAGTATATCATTTATTTAACAGGATAAACATGAAACAACAATGTATATGGCTTGTGGATATAGTCAAATGTACAAATGTATAAAAACATAGATACACAGGAAGAACTCCAACTCCTTCGGAATGAAGGTTCCACCTCATTAGGGAGTAGAGGAGATGAATGGTACTTAGGGAGGATACACAGGGCTTCAACTGAATCAGTAATGTTCAAATTTATTAAAGTGGGATAGTGGGCACAGAGATTTTTATTATATTATTTTTGTACTTTTCTGTATGTTGGAAAATTTTAATGTTAAAAAACTAGAGTGAAAAAGCTGTGTGTAAAGGCTTAGAATCTTGGATCGCTTATTTTGTAGGTGTAAAAGCTGAGACTGGGAGAGTTCAGTGTTTTGCTTCTCATGTATATTTTTGAATTTTATTTACGAAATCATACAGTAAAGTTGACTTTTTGGTGTACAGATCTGAGATCTTTTTTCATTTTTTTATTGTGGTAAAATATACTTAACATAAAATGTAACATCTTAACCATTTTTAAGTGCATAGTTCAGTAGCATTAAGTACATTCACATTGTTTTGCAACCATCACCACCACTCATCTCCCAAAGTCTTTATTTTGCAAAAACTAAAACTCTGTACCCATTAAACAATAATTCCCATTACCTCCTATCCCCAGTCCCTAGCAACCATCATTCTACTTTCCGCCTTTATGTATGATTTTGACTACTCTAGATAGGTACCTCATATAAGTGGAATCATACAGTATTTATTCTTTTGTAACTGGCTTATTTCACTTAGCAGAATGTCCTCAAGATTCATCCACGTTGTAACGTGTCAGAATTTCTTTTCTAAGGCAGAATAATATTTCTTGTATGTATACACCACATTTTATTTATCCATTCATCTGTTGATGGACGCTTGGTTTGCTTCCATGTTTTAGCTATTGTAAATAATGGCTGCTGTGAACATGGCTGTAGAAATATCCCACAGAGACCCTGTTTTCACTTCTTTTTGGGTATATGCCAAGAAGTGGAATTGCTGGATCATGTAGTAACTCTATTTTTAATTATTTGAAAACCGGCCATACTGTTTTACACAGCAGCTGTGTACCATTTTACATTCCTACCAACAGTGTTGAAGAGTTCTAATTTGTCCATATCTTTGCCAACATTTGCTATTTTCTGTGTTTTTGATAGTAGCCATTCTAATGGTGTGAGATTATTATGCTTTTGATTTGCATTTTATTTTCTACTTTCCCTTGTGATTTCTTCTTTGATCCATTGGTTGTTTAAGAATGTGTTACTTAGTTTTCACAAATTTGGGAATTTTCCCATTTTATAGTTGATGCCTGAACAGCATGTGTTTGTACTACATGAGTCCACTTATACATGAAATTTTTTCAATATATACTACAGTACTACACAATCTGGAGTTGGTTAAATCTGTGTATATGGAACTTCAGGTACAGAGGGCCAACTATAAGGTTATATGGGGATTTCCACTGTTTGGGGGTATTGACGCCCTTAACTGCCCCACCCCTGCAGTGTTCATGGGCCAACTGTGCTTCTGTTACTGATTAACTTTATCCTGTTATGGTTAGAGAAGATATTTTGTGTGATACCTAGTTTTTAGCATCTATTGAAACTTAGTTTGCCACCTAACATATGACCTATCCTGGAAAATGTTCTATGTGCACGTAAGAATGTGAATTCTGTTGTTGGGTAAGGTTTTCTTTACATGTTTGTTAGATCTAGTTGGTTTATTTTGTTGTTCAAGTCCTAATTTCTTTACTTTTGTCTATTTATTATTGACAGTGGAGTATTGAAATCTCCAGCTGTTATTGTAGAACTATCTATTTCTTCCTTCAATACGATCAGTTTTTGCTTCATATATTTTGATGGTCTGCTACTAGGTATGTAAATGTTTATAATTGTCATATCTTCTTGCTGTATTGAACTTTTTACTACTATATAATATACTTCTTTATCTCTTTTAAGCTCTTGATTTATAGTTTGTTTTGTCTGATACAAATAGCCACCTCTGCTCTCTTAGTTGCCACTTGCATAGAATATCTTTTTCTATCCTTTCACTTTTAACCTTTTTGTGTTTTTGGCTCTAAAGTGAGTCTCTTGTAGACAGCATATATATAGTTGGATCATGTTTTTTTTTTTTATCCATTCTGCTAGTCTCTATCTTTCAATTGGATAGTTTAATCCATTTACATCTAAAGTAAGTACTAATAAGGAGGGAGTTCTGTCATTTTGCTGTTTGTTTTCTATATACTTTGTAACTTTTGGTCACTCATTTCCTGCATTACTCTCCTTTTTTGTGTTTAATTGATTTTTTTGGTAGTGTAACAGTTTAATACTCTTATTATTTCCTTTCCTGTGTATTCTCCAACTATTTTCTTTGTGGTTATCATGGGGATTCCATTTAACATACTAAAGTTAAAATGTTTTAATTTGAATTTATATTAGCTTAATTTCAATAATATATGAAAACTCTACTCCTTTACAGTTTCATCTCCACCCCTTTGAGTTTGTTGATGTCACAAAATTACATCTTTATACATGTGTGCCCCCAAAATTAATCATTTTAAAATGCATTAGTCTCTTAAATTATGTAGAAAACAAAATGTGGAGTTACAAATGAAAGTTACAGTAACACTAGCCTTTAGACTAATAGTTGTATTTTTAAAAATGTACTAATCTCTTGAATCATGTAGAAAAAGTTGGGGTTACAAACTATTGTTACACTAATACTAGCTTTTATACTTGCCCAATATTTTCCCTTTACTGAGATCTTTATCTCTTCATGTGGTTTTTCGAGTTACTGTCTGGTGTCTTTTCATTTCAACCTGAAGGATTCCCTTTAGCAATTCTTACAACACAGGTCAAATCATAACAAACTCCCTCAGGTTTTGCTTTTCTGGAAATGTCTTAATTTCTCTATTTTGAAGAATAGTAGTGTTGGATACAGAATTCTTGGTTGACAGTGTTTTGTTTTGTTTTGTTTTGTTTTGTTCTCTCATTTTAGCACTTTAACTCACTGCCTTCTGGCCTTTAAAGCTTCTGATGAAAAATCAAATTACTCTATCACTGTGGGTCTATTTCTGGGTTATTCTGTTTCACTGATACGTCTTTTCTTGGCCAATAGTGCATTGTCTTGATTGCTGTAATTTTATATAGTAAGCCTAAAATCAGGTAGTCTGATTCTTTCATCTTCTACTTTTTCAAAATTATTTTAGCTGCTCTACTTTCTTTGCCCTTCCATATGCATTTTTGAGTCACTTCACCTATATCCACAAAATATCCTGCTGGGATTTTGCACAGACTTGCATTGAATCTATAGATCATTTTGGTGATAATTGACATCTTTCCTATATTGAGCCTTTCAATCCTTGAACATGATATGTCTTTCTCTTTATTTAGGTCTTTGATTTCTCTAATCAATATTTTTGCAGTTCTCAGCATACAGATTCTGTACATATTTTGTTAGATTTATACCTAAGTATTTTAGTTTTGGGGGGAGGTATTGTAAATAGTATATATTTTTAAAAAATTGGTTTCTGATTTTACACTGCTACAATGTAGAAATATTACTGATGTTTGTGTGTTGACCTTGAAATCCTGCAGTCATCCTAAAATCATGTGTTTTAGGAACTTTTTTTTGTTGATTCCTTGAGATTTTCTGCACATGTAATAATTCTTTGCAAAAAGGGATAGTATTATATCCTTCTTTCCAATCTCTACTATTTTTGTTGCCTTATTGCACTGGCTAAGACTACCAGTATAATGTTGAATTGGAGTGCTGAGAGTGGGCATCCTTGTCTTGTTCCTGATATTAGTAGAGGGAGCATTCAGTCTTTCATCATTAAGTATGATTTTGAGTGTTGTATTTTTTAGATGTTCTTTATCAGGTTGAGGAATTTCCCTCCTATTGCTAGTTTGTTGATTTTTTTAAAAAATCGTGAATAGATGTTGAATTTTGACAAATGCCTTTTCTATATCAATTGATATGAGCATACACTTTTTATTCTTTATATTGTTAATTTGGTAGAATTCATTAATTGAATTTCATACATTGAATCAACCAGGACAAATTCCACTTGGTCATAGAATCCTGTTCTTATTATTATTGCTGCAGTATATTTGCTAAGATTTTATTGAGGATTTTTGTGTCTGTTCACAAGGGATAATTAGTTTAGTTTTTGCTTTCCTCCTCCTTTCCCCTCCCCCTCTGCCCTCCCCCACTTCTTTCTAATTTTGGTGTCTGGGTAGTAATAGCCTCATAAAATGAGTTGAGAAATATTTTCTTCTGTTCTATTTTTCTGGACAAGATTATATAAATATTTGGTAGAATTGGTCACTGAAATCATCTGCATTTTATTTAGGTTTTAACTGCCAATTCTTTTTTTAAACTGAGATATAATTGATGTATAACATTATATTAGTTTCAGGTGTATAACATAATGATTTGATATTTGTATATGTTGTGAAATGATCACCACAGTAACACTGGTAACACTTGCCATATTGCCCCAGGTTCCTACCAACTGAGCTAACTTAGCAGAGTATCCTACACAGAAATAAACAAGCTGATAAAATATTTGTGACAATGGTAATGGCCAAGTCTTCGAGCCAGCACGAAGAAGATGTATGAGCTTGACTAACTGACCTGGAGTCCATCTCCAAGCTCTACTCTTTGGTTCTGGCCTTCACTCTGTCCTTTTGTTCTCTCTGCACCTCTTTTCACACTTGGAATTTTTAAAACAGTTTGACTTTCCCACATGATTCATGATCCCCATCCCCTTTTAATCTTGTGGCTTTTAGGTGAGCTCTTCACCATTTATTTAAGAAACATGTGTTTGAGTCTTATTATATGCCATGTACTGTTCTAAGCACTTTATACGTATCAAGTCCTTATAATAATTCTGTGAGTTGGTACTATTACTGTTCTCATTGTACAGAGGAGGGAACTCTCACTGGACTTTCTAGTGGCTAATTTTCCATTTCCAATACCCAATAGAAATCTGAGTGGCAGGCTGCAGAGGGTATAAAGCAAAAAAAAAAAAAAAAAAAAAAAGCTTTGCCTCTGGTGTGGTCATTTACCTGCTGGCCTGTGCCCTGGGTCTGTAGAGGGCAGTGCAGCGGTGTAATTGGGGCAGTTTTACCACCAAACACACAAGGGGTTCCATTGCTCTTAGGTATAACTTTTCCTGCCCCGTGGGCATTCCAGAACATTTTTCCTACCTGGTCTGCTGTCACACACACACACACACACACAGAGAGAGAGAGAGAGAGAGAGAGAGAGAGAGAGAGAGAGAGAGAGAGAGAGAGAAGATGTGTAATGTTCATGTCTTAGATTTGAAGTGCAGGGTACAGTGGCAAAAACACAGGCTTAAAACTTGGTGAGCCCTGAGTGTGACTTCTCCCTCTTTCACTCATTATCTCTTTGATCTTGGGCAAGTCACTTAATCACTTAGTGCTTTGATTTTCTCAGCTCTGAAACTGAAGAAGGTGATATTGATTATAATAAAAACTGAGGATTAAATGAGATGATGCATTTGACTACTTCACCCAGTGATTGGCCCATGGAAGTGCTCGATGTATGTCAGATGTTTTTGTAATTATTGATATGCAAGGCTTTTTTATATATTAAGGATAATTCACCCTTTGGGATATATGCAGCTTGTGGAACTGAGTTTTGAGGACCTAGAACAAAGCTTGTCTTTGTCTTGGAATTTCGTAGTCATTTTGAAACTTGATGTTGGTTTTAGCTTCCTTTTCTTTGGCCTTCCATAGACTTTTGGGATCAGTTCCATCACCCTCAAGATTTAACTTTTGGTACCTAAATATTTACTTGGCCTTGTGTAAATGCCAGCATTCTTTTAAGGCCAATGGCAAAGCCTGGCACTAGAGTTCAGCTTTACCTGGGCCGGTGGTGAGATTGTTTTCCTCTCCCAGGGTGAGTGTTTAGGCTGTGGCTGTCATGTAGGAGGGTTCAGGGGCAGAGTTAGGCCACATTCTACCTCATTGCAGGCCTAGAATGGCTGTTAATGACCCTTGATCCAGGTATTGAGGCTTGAGCCAGGATTTTCAACCATCAGTTTCTCAGAGCATGGGATGCCCCCTAGAACGACCCTGTTGTAAAAGCATAGTAGCCTGGCCAACCCAGACAAGCAGGAGTGAAATTGCAATGGTGTGCCTCTACCCTTTTATGGATGGAGCTAAGCCCTGTTAAATTGGAGGATTGGTGGCCCAACCTGGCCTAAGAGCATCCTCCCCTCAGTCATCCTCTGAAAGCTCATTAAGCTTGGGAAGGGGATGAAGGAGGTGGTATAAGAGTTTGGGGCTGGAGTCAGATAAACCTGGGTTTGCATCTTGGCTCTACTACTGTCCTATATGTGGTGTTGATGAGTCACTTTACTTCTGAACCCGGTTTCCTCATGCACAAAATGGAAAAAATAAAGTTACCCATCTCATAAGATTGCAGTAAAAATTCAGCAAGAGAGTTTACGTAAAGCAGTTAATTTGATATTTGCCTGGAATACGTTAAGTGCACATCATCACCATCATCACAGCATTGGTAACAATGAGCAGTGGTAAGAAGCAAACTGGGGGAAATGAAGAGCAGTCTTGGGGCTTCTGTGCTGTTCTCTTGAGGCTCCTTCTAACAAGGGCTGTTAGTCTTAGGCACACGTCTGTGAGCCCAGGAGAGGAGCTAAAGTTCGAGGGGGTCTTCTAGGTTCCAGTCAGGGCATAGGAGAGATCCTGGTATGGCTGGGCTGCATGTGAGTGTGTGTAAGAGAAACAGCTCAAGGGTGAGCCAGCTAGTGTCTTAAGGTCTAAAAGCCATGTTGGCTGAGTGCTGGTTGTACGTGACCCATCAAATTAGCTTTTCTCTGGGAAGAACAGACTGTCATTCCTTGCTTCTTCCTCAATAGTAAAGGACCATTTGCCTTGAATGATGGAGGAAGCTGCTCAAATCCATCCCCATAGCTCGCAAAAGCAGAGTTTGTTCTTGATTTGCTTGTTCTAGACTTATAAAGGATTCCTAGCATGTGTTTTAATAAGTCTGGTATTGGGAAACAGTATCACTACCCAAGGCTGAGCAGCAGTGGTTTTCTTCTTCCTCTTTTTTTCCCCCTTTTTCTTTTTTGTTTTGCTTTAAAAGTCACAGAACTCAGTATGCAAAATAGATCAAAGAAAGCTTGGACGGCTGTCACTTCTGCCCTCCCCACCTCCCACAGCAGCCCCTGAAGGTATTTCTAAGAAAGTGGGGGAGTGAGTCTGCAAAACACTGCAGTTGGCTCCTTAGGTTGTACAAGCTAACCTTTTTATGCCCAGGTCTCTGTGTGGGGAAGAGCATTGGGTACATCAGCAGCCATGTTCTAAGAAACAGGTCCCTACTGTAATAACCCAGCACCTGGCTGCCGCCTGAGCTGCAGCAGTTGGAGCTGAGATTGGGACTGAGCAAATGTTTAGGGAGCCCAGATCTCATTATGCAATGAAGTGTTGTAAGCAAAGCGTGTTCACAAAGTGGGGGATTTTGAGGCAGTGGTGGTGCTCTTCAGAACATTTCGGTTAATGCAAAATATGCTGCTTTTAATGTATTATGCATGTGTGCCAACTCTGGCGCCGTTTTACACAGACAGCCACTTGTTTCCACGCTCTCCCATCTGGCATGGCATAACCTGACACATTTTTGTCTGCCTTTGCATCAGAGTCAGAGTATGACCTGCACTGTATCTTTTTGCCTCTCCAGGCTACAGATGCACATGTTGAATGGAGCTCTCTTGGCCCTGCTGTTTCCTGTAGTAAATACGCGGCTGGTAAGTAGCCTCTTTTAGGAATGTACCAGCAACATACAAAACTGTATTTGCTCAGGGGGAGGGTATAGCTTGGTGGTAGAGTGTGTGCTTAGCATGCATGAGGTCCTAGGTTTAATCCCTAGTACCTCCATTAAAAAAAAATTAAAAAACAGTATTCGCGCGCCTCTATATTATCCAGTGCTTATCTTCATCCTTAGCTCATGTGCCCAAGTGAGTTTTTATTTATTTATAATTTTTTATTTTATTTATTATTTTTATTACAATATAGTTGATTTACAATATTATATTAGTTTCAAGTATACAACATAGTAATTCGATATTTTAATAGATTGAATCCATTTAAAGTTATTATAAAATGTTGGCTCTATTCCCTGTGCTATATAATATATCCTTGTAACTTACTTTATACACAGTAGTTTGTACCTCTTAATTCCCTACCCCCCCATGTGAGTTTAATATCTACATATTTAGTGTTGAGGTTTGATGCAGGCCTGTTTCAATGCAGTGGAGCTTGATGGGGGTGAGAGTATTTTGTGGAACCCTGGGGCTTTAATAAGGGTCTAGGCCAGAACCAGAACAGACCACAAAAATCTACAGAAGCTCTTGGAAGGGTTTGTTGGATTGAAGGGGGGTGGGGGACCTCTCCCATTAGACAGACGTTTCTGAGTGTTCTAAGGGCCTCTGGTGTAGACCAAGCCACATTGGTCCAGAATAATCTGCTGGGGAGCATCAAAGCCTGCCTGCTTTGCCAAGGGCCCCTTTGGGCAAGAAATAGATTTTTTCCCCATTCCCCCAAACCCACAGGGCAGTCTGGCCCACACCCACCCCGTAGTGGCTGGCAGGTAGAATCCCACTGTGGCTGGCAGGCCTTGGGTGATGAACCAGCACAGAGAGAAGCAGGGGCCTCAGGGCTGGGATGGCAGGGCCCTGTCGTCTTGCTTCCACATGTGGGGCTGTGGAGGGATTAGCAGACCACGTTGGAAAGCTCAGGGACGGGGAGGGCATAGCTCAAGTGGTAGAGCACATGTTTAGCATGCACAAGGTCCTGGGTTCAATCCTCAGTAGCTTCTCTAGAAATAAATAAACCCAATTACCTCCTCCCCACAAAAAAAAAGAAAAAAAAAAGAAATCACCTATAAAATCCTTCCTACTGCTTTCAGTTTTCATGACTTAAATTTGCCTCATGCATTAATATCGTAGTTTAAATCTCAAAATGATAATCTTTCCTCTTTGGACAGTATTTTATGGTTTACAAGGTCTTTCCACATAACAGTTGTGAGAGGCAGATACTATGTTGTGTAAGGGCAAGTATTATGGCCTCTTGTTACAGAGGAGGATACTGACGTTCAGGGAGTCATGTGAATTCTAAGTGACAGAGTTAGGAGTGGAGCCCAAGCTTCCAGATCCTACAACCACAACTACACTTCACTCTTTCTAAAGATTTAGTCACTGCTTCTGCACAAATGCTCATGTATACACTTTTGATTGTTTTACTAGATGCGTCAGTAGATGTTGAAGGAAAAAGCATTCACCTAAACAGTGATTTCGAACCCTCAGTATGTTCCAGGCTCAGTTAAGGGTACTTTACAAAAACAAACTGTTGAACAAAAAAAAATGGGAAAACAAAACACAATACAACACAACACAGGTGCCCTGACCCCATCCTTGGAGGGTCTGAATTCTTGATCTGTGATGCAGCCTGGGCATAGTGTTTTAAAAAGTACCTTCTAATGTGGAGCCGCAGTTGAGAACCACTAATTTTATGCAATGGTTCTGAAACTGAACGTCCACAGCAATCACCTGAGGGAATGGCTAAAAACTGATGCTGACCCCATCCGCAGAAGGTCTGATTGAGAGGACCTACCATGATGACAGGAAATGAAGATTTATAACAAGCCCCCAAGTGATGCCGATTGCAGAGTCCACTTAGACCACTCTCGGAGAATCAGTGTCCTAAGTGCTCATAATAAAAAATTATTCCAAATGTGTAACTCAGAGTGTAGTCCCAGGACCAACATTGCATGGGTGCAGCTTGTTAGAAATGCAGAATTGCAGGCTCTACCTCGCATCAGGACCTACTGCATCAGGATATGCATTTTTACAGGATCCCCAGGGACTTATCTGGCCCAGCCCCTTTCTTCCAAGGAGTCCAAAGCACCTCATAGATAGACCTTGTGAGCTCCTGCGGAGGGGAATGCTGGGTAGAGCACGTAGAGGTGAGGTCAGTGGTGTCCTGTGAGCTGGGGTCAGGGAGCTCAGGCAGCTGACAGGAAGCTTGGCTCTCACTTCTACAAACCACCCCCCCAATTATTTGACTTAACTGACTGCACCTGGTGAGCTGTAGAATCAGAACTGCCTTGGTCTCAGAGCTATAGGTGATAACACCCAAAAACGGTGCAAGTCCAACGAATTGAAAACATGTTCCTTACTGGGAGGTGGAGCAGTGCTGGGGCCCAAGTTCCTCCCTGCCTGTAGAGGTAACTGTAAGGCAGAGGAATGGATCCAAAGCCATCTTATCCCATCTTTCTGGTCACCCTGTTACTGTTTTCTCCGGAGATCCGAGAGGTCAAGCGGAGAGGAAACTGCTTGCTTTCTCCATTTTCCGCAGTTCTCTCTGATTCCAGGATGAGGTGGCACACCAGAAAATTTCCCCCTGGGCTCACAGAGTTAGTGATCTGAATTTGAGTGCTTCCAGCCCATAGCTCTGGCCAAGCGGTCTCTGCCATCAGTTGAGGTGGATATGGTTCCTCTAAACAGGTCGCCTGCGTCTCTCTTCCTAGTGGGACCTGCTCCCCAGGGAAAGCCAAATTGTCTTCTCCTTACAGGACCACTGAGCATAAACGGATGTTATAATTCCTTCCTATTGTGCAAACTTGATAATAAAGGCCCCCAAAGGCCCATTCACATACCTGAAGTCACTTAAAAAGCTGGCGGCGAAGTTTTCTTTTAATTAGTTCTCTGTTACACGAAAGCTATAGACCTTGTTCCCTAAGCCCTTGTCCCGTCTCCAGCAACAGCAGCCACAGCTGCCACTTCCTGAGCGCTGTGCGCTCAGTACTGTGCTAAGTGCTTTACGTGGCTGATATTTATTTAATCCTCACAATAAACTTATGAGGCAAGGTGGTGTTATTCTCCCCAAGATCAAGGTGCCCGCAGGGCTGGTTCCCTTTGAATCCTCTCTCCTGGGCCTGCAGGTGGCCATCCGCTTGCTGCCTCTTCATGTGGACTTTTCTCTGGGCACGCACTTCCGACCTCTCTGTGGATCCAAATTTCCTCTTCTTGAAAGGACACCAGTCAGATTGGATTAGAGCCCACCCTGTTGGCCTCATTTTAACTTAATCACCCTTTAAAAGCCCTGATCTCTAAATACAGTCCCATTCTGAGGTACTAGGGCTTCAACATGAATTTGGGGGCCGGGGGGACACAATTCAACCCTTACAGCTTTACTGATCTGTAAGAAAATATGTTTCTCGCTCCTTCCGCTTTTCTCTCTTCTCCCCTTCCCTTCCCCTCCCCTCCCCCTTCTCCCTCCTTTCCTTCCTTCCTTCTTCCCTTTTCCTCCTCTTCCTGTCTTCCCCTCTCCAGTGGCAGATTTGCTATTACATTTGTTATGACACCTGTATTTTCCAAATAAATGTCAAGCTATAGCCAGCCCGCTTACCATAATGTCCAAGTAACTTTCCTTAACGTGGAAACTTCTTTGATGAGCTCTCTCTTAACTGGCAATTCCAGTCACTCTGGTAAATAATCTTGATGCTCTTTTTCTAAAATGAAGCTGATAAAAGCTCAGGGTGGTGGCTCCATTTGTTTCTGTCTTGACAACTGGCTTTGATCTGGTTATTTTAAATGGTTGGGACCCCTCCTAGGCTACCTTGGCCTTCAGGATTTATTGTTCTGTAACCCCTTATTTGAGCTCAGATTTTGACTTAAAATAAGACACAGGAAGGTAGGCAACTCTTTAAGCCTGATGATCCAATTAGGCAGGAAGTCAACTTTTCGCCTTCTCCTTTGCCCTCTTTTCCTTCTTGGCCCTTGATCTTTTTAATCCTTTTTTCTTCTCATTAGCAATAATGAGGAAACAAAACAAAGTGAATTAATTAGTGTGTATGCCAGTACCACAGACATACATACACTCACATATATAAAGATAGAGAGGGAGCTGGAGGAAGTTGCCACAGTCAGTTAAAGGATTTGGGGTCATCACTGAATTTCCATGTACTATCGTGTCTGGCCTATGCCTCATTGACACTGGGGTTTGCAGACCAACTAGAGAATGCCCAGGTCCCAGTTCCTCCTTATTCTCCATCTTAGAAGCTGACGCCTTAGAAGAAGGAATGGGTATTCCAGTGGCCCATATTACAAGTAAGTGCTCTTTGCCACCAGGATTCTAGAGTAGGTCTCTTTCTGGCTTCAGATGAGGTGCCTTAAGGGCGATTTCTCCTTTGTTTCTTGCAGGGAAGGAGGGGAAATGCATCATGGAACTATTGACTATTAGATATGTGGAGAGCTGAAAGCTCATCTGGGCTAATTTTATCTTCTAGAGGAGGAACTTAGATGGATAAATGACTTGCCTAGGAAGACAAGGCGGATGCCCCTAGAACCCAGGTCTCCTGACTCAGACTTTAGACCCCCTTCCAGGGTGAGTTGGAATACTAGTGAGGCAAGATGCTGGAGATGCTTCTTAGCTTCTATCCTTCGGCTTCTTTGATGTGGATGAGGACTAGAGCTTCTTCCCAGATGCACAGAGACAAGTTTGCATACAATTTCAGGTGTGGTACAGACTGCCACCTCCTGCGCCTTCCCCACTCAAGCCCATCCATGGGTCCCATGTTGAGATTCCCCAGCCCAAGCTGTCAGTAGTCCATGCCTTGGAGAATAGATGTGCTGTTTGTGAGCACCTTGATATAGCCAGTGGCTTTTTGGCCTGATGGTGATGCTGGGTTCCTTATTTATGCCTGTGACTTTGCAAAGCATATCATTCATTCCAGTCTAAACCACCTTCTTGAAAGTGAAAGCCAAGAGGTGAGAGCCAAGTAGGATGCCCATGGAACTTGGTTACGTATTTGCTTTCAGTTACAGCTCTTACCTTGCAAAGCTCATCCTCAGAAAGATGCATTGGGCCCAAGCTGCATCCCCAGCTCTGTGCCTTTTGCTCTCAAATGCCCATGACAGTTTCTTGTGAATGTGGAGTGTTCTGAGCAAGGGAGGTTGGAAACAGAAAAGAAACATAAGACACTGTATCAGCCCCCTTCCCAGACCAAAAACTCTAGCCCAGCCTATATTTGTGTTTGCAGCCATCTGTCTTCTACTAGAATAATAGTAATAAGAATGGTAATTCTTTTCATCAGGCTTCTTTCTTCAAGGCCCAAAGCCTCAAGTATATTATTATCTCATTATCAAAATTGCCCATTATTGTGTATTCATGCTGATCTGTTACGTTAGTTCCTTTTTCCTCTTTTACCATCCCTCCTCTTTTGCCCAGTTCATTTTCTCTGTTAGATGGTTCTTTTGAGTGTTCCTAACATGCAGACTGAGTAGAAGGGGTGAGTAATGATTTCTTCATCACTGGGGCGACTATCCTCCATCCACAGCTGTTATCTCCATGTTCTCAGGATGTAACTCTGTTGCCGGCACACCTTGTACCCATGTGCGCTGCTGGGAAAACTTCACTGTCACCAATGTAAATAGGCTTGAGAATTTCACTCTTTGCTAATTGGCACATTGAAACGTGCTAATTGACCTAGAAAAGTTATTTCTGTGACTGGCAAATTGAGCTATTTTAAAAAGTTATAGTTTAGGTTTTGGACCTGAACTAGGGACAGACTGTCCCTTAGCTTTCTCGAGAGTACTTAAAATATAAAAAGCTTGTTTTCAAAAGAGGCCTTAGCTTTCTGAGGATTCAACTTGGTCAAAATTGTGCCTCAACCTTCTACAAAGGCCAATGTGTTTCTGATCAGAGGAATGCGAAGTGTGTGAGGATGTGGAGCGTATTGAGAAAGAGCTCGGGATTTCTGGTCCAAAGTCAAATTCTGGGGACTGCCCTAGAATATGTCTCATTACTGCCTTTATTTTAAGATTAATCTTTGAGAGTCTTAGATCCTCCATGAATCCAGCCCAGCCGCAACAGTCAATCCAGATTTTTATTGAGCACTTTTCTGTGTTAAGTATTGTGCCATATGCTGCAGGGGGTGCAAAAGCAACCAGCGTACATTTCTAGCCCTCAAGGACCTTGCAGTTTACTTAGAAAGATGAGGTATAAATGCCCGAGACGTTAGGAGAATATTAGAGTCAAAATGGTGGAAAAGGAACATCGCGAGGCAATGCAGGCTTAATTGCTAAATTGCAATTGTTCCAAGTTCTAAAAAAACGGGAAGAGGATTAGATTAACATTAGCATTTATGGAGCACCCACTGTGTACCAGGTAATTTATACACGTTCTTATTTAATTCTCACAAGAACCTGATTTTACCTATGAGGAAACTGAGGTTTGGAGAGGCTAAATGACTTGCTCAGAGTTAACGTGGTTTGTAAGAACTAAAGCTAAACCCAAGTACTTTGCAGTTTAACGCACTGCTGCCTGGAGATGTCATTGCATTTAGAAATAAAGTCCAAACTGAGCCTTGAAGGGCAATTAGAGTGTGCATGCAAATTGCAGAAGGAAACAGTTCAACTAAGGGAATGCTGTGGCCAGAGGCATGGAGGTAGGAAACAGTAAACTCCTTACTGAGAGTTGGAAGAGCAGGATGGAAAGTCATGAACTCCGTTCGTATATATAGACTTTGACACTTATTTGCCTGTCACCAGAAGACATTTAGTGACACTGCTTCTGTCGTGTCTTTTAGCCCTTGTAGTGTTTAGATTTCATGTGTGTTTCTGTTCTTTTCTACCACTGCTAAGAATTCCTTACAAGTAGATGGGACTTTGCAATCAGAAAAGCTTTCACAAATACAAATAAATATCTCACCCTAGTGTCATTGTTAAGAGTATGAACTCAGGGATCAGATCCTCCAACTTCATACCCTGGCTATGCTCTGTGTGTGTGTGTGTGTGTGTGTGTGGTGTGGTGTGTGTGTGTGTGTGTGTGTGTGTGTGTGTGTGTGTGTAGAGGGAGGGAGGGAACTTGGCCAAGTTACCTAACTTGTATTGGCTTCAGTTCTCTCATCTATGATAAGGGGGTGATAATAGTGTCTCCCTCCTAAAGTTGTTCTGAGGATTAAATCAGTTAATATGTGTAAAACATGTAGCATAGCATCTGGCAAATAGGAAGCCCTCAGTCAGCGTTAGCTGTTAATTATTAGTCTTTGATCTTCACAGAAACCCTGGGAAATGGGTATTGAGTGTTACCGAACCAGGTTTGTTTGCCCCATGCACAGTAAGCCAAATGCTGAGACGCCAAAGTTTGCAGCAACGAAAAAGTTTATTTACAAGGCAGCCACTTTAGGAGAAGAAGTCTCAAATCCACCTCCCCACAGGCAAGGGGCTCGGGATATTTATGGGACAAGGAAATGGGGTGGTCTGAGGCATGGGGAAAGATTATTGGAGACGAGAAGAAGGTGAAGTCATTGGTGTTCTGTGCAAGCCTATCTGACTCATGTGTTCTTTATGGGACACATGTTCAGAAAATGGTGACATTAGCATGACCTGAGGGTGGAATTTTTGGCCCTCTGACAACAAAAGATCATCCATCAGACACTCTCAGGCCCATAGTATAGTTTGGTGGTCTTGACCAGTTTGAACTGGGCAAGACTAGCTCCATGTTCCTAAAAAACAACTTAGGCAACAGTTGCTGTTATCTATTGTGGGCAGGTTACACGATATTATTTGTTAACACATTGATCGCCCACTGTGGATCAGGTGCCTCTGCGGAAACACAACTGTCACCCAGATTTGGGTGACATGGCTATCAAGGTGTTAAGTAAGCTGTAGTTTAAGGGATTTAGATGACGGTGGCCCCCAGTTTCATTAACGCCTCCATATCACAGATTAAGCCTTAGAAAGTTTAAGTAACCTGCACAGGGACACACAGGAATTGACAGAAGTGGCCCAAGAACTTCCATCTTTCCAGTACCAAAGCTCATGGGCTTCCTTCCTCCCCTTTCCTCATTATTTAGATTGATTTTCAAGTAGTAAGCCAAGTCAAGTCTTTGTGGAAATTTTATACGATATCCATTAGAGATTTGGAAGGTTGTTTATACTTTCAGGATTTTTTTTTATAAGAATAATATATGCTCATTGAAAATCCATTTAATCAGAGGACTATAAAGAGAAAGTTAATCTTTTTGCCCCACCCGCTTTCAATCCTATCCCCCTGGGGTAAGTTCTGTTTAAGGCTTGTATTGGTTTCCACATTTTTCTTTGGCCCATAAATGCGTAAAGATGTTCACATTTCTAAGGTTGTTGGTTTGTTCAGGTTTAAGTTTCGTACATAATTGGCATCACACTATAAACATTACTCCAGTATGTTTTCCTTTAACCTAACAGTAGAATCTAATTCTCTGCAGGTACAGATGTAGCTTCTTTACTAGTAGCTGTTGAGGACTCCATAGTCTGGTTGGACTGTATATTCAGCCTGTCCCCAGGCTCCCAGCACTGCATCATAACTAGTCTGTGTGGGCAAGGATAGTGTTTTTTGTGGTATGTCCCTTGCAGGGTCCCACACCTGGCACATGGTAGGTATCCACAGATAGAGTAAATGAGTTAGTCAGTCAACCTGAACCTCTATATCACTCAGAGAAATTCCAGGGATCTTAGGCATACATGTCCAGGACGACATCTTCGGTGTGAAGACAGAGGGACAAATAGATGATATTTTTCCCATGTTAATTATTTTTTAAACCACTTAAAATAATGTTTTCCTAAATACAACAAACGACATCTTTACTGATGAAAAATTGTGAAATACAGAAAAGTAGAACTAAAAAATAAAAATTACCACCCATGAAAAGGTGGTTGTTTTTCAATATATTAAAAAAAACAAACCACCACAGAGCATGAGGCTTTTGTGCCTCTGTCTTTACAATTGTATAAATGTTGTTTTCTTTACAAAAGTAGTATATTCATAGTGGAAAAAAAAGAAAATACAGAAAAACATCAGAATAGAACTTTTGAGCAGTGACAACTGTTCACATTGTTTGCAGTGTATTTTCAAAGTA
Source organism: Camelus bactrianus (assembly GCF_048773025.1). Lineage (NCBI taxonomy): Eukaryota > Metazoa > Chordata > Mammalia > Artiodactyla > Camelidae > Camelus > Camelus bactrianus. Next base: position 82,537,835 of record NC_133575.1, on the reverse strand, counting down.
CTTTTGTCTCTGCATGGGTGTTGAAGAGTTAGTATAGTGTAGTGGTACAATTGGTGACCCTGGAGCCAGCCTGTCCTTGCTTTTGTGGCTGGCTCCTCTGCTTTTATCCATGGGACCTTAGGTAAGTTACCCAACTTCTGTGATCTTTTGTGATCTCATTTTCTTATTGGTGCTCAGATGAATGGAGATGTGTAGCGTAGGCACTTAGCCCAGTGCCTGGCACATAGTGTTTAAGTGATGCTATTGTTCTTACTACTCCTCCTAACCTCACCTTAGAAATCGAGGTGCATTGCTATTGGCACATGCTATTGGATTGTTAGCCTTGGGCCTCAGCTCCCTGAGGCTGGGTGATGGTGAAGTGAAGGAGGCTTTGTTTGGGAATTAGCCTTGCCCAGTGAGATTAAAATTCCCTAGCAGGATTTCTTTTCCACATTGACTAAGAGTACCTTTGTTTTTTTGCATTTGTTTCCCAGACAGCCTGTTTGGTTAGGGAACTGGCCAGCCCTCTCTCCTCCCTCCTGACAGGTGAATTTTGCCTACTCCTGGTTTTTCTTCCCATTCGAATAAAATGTCCAGACCTTTGGGTTTGTCAGTAACACCCAAGGCCCCCAGCGCAGGGAGGGAGTGGCAGCTTCGAATGAGAATGGCAGGAAGTAGCCTTTTTGCTTCCAGAGCTTAAAAGGTCTTTGCCTAGGTTCTCCTTTCCTAAAATGAGATTAGAAGGCACAGCCTCTGGCTTCTCCCTCAACCTTGAGCCACTACCCCAAAGCAGCATTTCTTTATGCAGTAAAAAAGCCTTATCTTGTGGGTGAGTTCATTCTCTTGTCTGTGGACCAGTGGTTTTCAACCTTTGTTGCACGACTAGAATCACCAGAGCCAATTGCAAAACGTAATTATTTTCGAAAAGCTTCACAGGCAATTCTAGCGTGCTGCCAGGGCCGCGCTGCTGTGTGCCCTGTTCAGGTCCCATGCTGCCTCTGGCTGGGTCTTGGGGCTTTGACCAAGTTCATTTCACCTCATCAAGTGCCAGTTTCCCCATTTGTCAAATGGGATTAGTGATATCTGCTCTCTCTAACTCACAGGAGTATTATAAAGAAAAGGTAGCAGATAACAAGATAAAGAAGAGTTAGCAAAGAACTTCGAACATTTCAAAATGCTAATGAATCTATGCCTTGTTTTCTCTCCCTTCAGTCTGGTTTTATTTTTTTTGGGGGGGGGTTTAATTGACATAATTTACATACCAAAATTTTATCCTTTTAGAGTGTACAATTCAATGATTTAGAGTTGTGCAGCCATCACCAGTATTTAATATTAGATTATTTAATCATTTACCACAAAAAGCATTGGACCCGCTCTCCCCTCTCCAGACCCTGGCAGCCACTCATCTACTTTTCTGTCTCTATGGATTTGCCTGTTCCGAACATCTCATGTAAATGGAATCATACAATATGTAGCCTTTTCTGGCTAGCTTCTTTCACTTAGCATAAAGTTTTGAATTTCATCTGTTACCCAGCAAAAGTTTGTGTGCCCAACGCATAGTGAAGCCAAATAAACTGAAACGCTGGAGTTTGAAGCAGAGAAAGGTTTGTTGCAGGGCTGAGCAAGGAGGACGGGTGACTCATGCTCAAATCTCTTAACTCTTCCATGGTTTGGGGGGGAAAGTTTCTATGGGCAAAATGTGGGGTGAGGGCAGGCAGCAGGGTGTGTGACTCTCTACTGATTGGTTGGCAGTTAGGTAACCGGGTGCTGCTCCAGGAATCTTGTGCTCAGCCTGAAGTTCCCATCCTCCACCTGGATGGGGGCCTTAGTTCCTGCAGAAGAACTCAAAGATGTTGTTATGTATATTTCTTGCATTTCTTGGGGAGTGATGGAAATGTTAGTAACCTTGATTGGCAGTGGTTTCATTTGTGTATATATACATTAATCAAAATTCATCAAAGTGTACATCTGAAATATGTGTAGTTTACTGTACAGGAACCATACCACAATAGAGGTGTTAAAAATAAGTAAATAAATAAAATGATAAATGAATAAATAATAAAAACAGACAAAAAATATATTGTTATATATATTCCTTGAGGAGGAGCCAGGACCCTGCCCCAAGGCTGCACTATTGTTTCTTGACTGTTCCTCCCTTGTCTTTGTATTCCCTCACTTCCCTGAATAGCAACTGTTTGAATCTGCTCTTTAGAACTCAGGGAAGGTCAAGGAGACTGAATGAAGTCTATTTCCTACAAACAAGAAAGGGGGGACAACACAAAGGATTTGTACCCAGGAGGACCCCACAGGGTCCTGCTCTGTTTCACATCCATGTTGTTGCATGTGTCAAGACTTCATTCCTTTTTATGGCTGAATAATATTCCTCTGTACAGTATACCACGTTTGGTTTACCCGTTCATCCACTGATGGACATTTGGGTTGTTTCCACCTTTTGGCTATTGTGAATAGTGCTGCTATGAATATTTGTGTAAAGGTATTTGTTTGTCTGTTTTGGGGTATATACCTAGCAGTGGAATTGCTGGGTCATATTTTAACTCCATGCTTAACCTTTTGAGGAACTGCCAGGCTGCTTTCAAAAGTGGCTCTACTGTTTATTCCCACTAACAGTATATGAGAGTTCCAGTTTCTCTGCATCCTTGCCAGCACTCTTTATTACCTGATTTTTTTATTATAACCATTCTAGTGGATGTGAAGTGGTATCTCGCCATTGTTTTGATTTGCATTTCTCTGATGACTAATGATGTTGAACACCTTTTCATGTACTTGTTCACCATTGTGATGTCTTCTTTGGGGAAATATCCTTTCAAATACATTCTCATTTTTGGAGGGTTATTTGGTTTTTATTGTTCATTTGTAAGAGTTATGTATTGTGGATACTAGACCCTTATCAGGTATATGATTTGAAATATTTTGTCCTATTCTGTGGGTTGTTTTTGCGTTTTATTGATAATTTCCTTTGATGGACAAAACCTTTAAACATTGAAGCCTCATCTCTAATTTGTCTGGCTGCTTGTGCTTTTGGTGTTACAGCTGAGAAACTATTGTCTAATCCAAGGTCATGAAGTTTTACGACTGTGTTTTCATAAAGTTTCTCATGGTGCTAGCTCTTGTATTTAGGCCTGAGTTAATTTTTAAATATAGTATGAGGAAGAGGTCCAAATTCATTCTTTTGCCTGTGGATACTTAGTTGTCCCAGCACCATTTGTTGAAAAGACTTTTCCCTGTTGAAGTGTCTTGGCACCTTTGTCAAAAATCAATCAAACGTAAACATAAGGGTTTATTTCTAGACCATCAGTTCTATTCCATTGATATATATACAGTTGCTCCACACTGTTTTGTTTTCTTGTTTTTTTTTACAGCTTACACATACTTTATTTACTTGAGTGAAAGCTTTCTTATGGTAGATAAAATGTTTTCTATAGTTGATCTCAGCTCTGTTCACACTGAAGTGTTTTATTTGGGTTTTCTGTGCTCAAGACTGCTCAATTGCTGCCGCCGCCGCCGCCACCACCATTAGTTTGTTTTATTTCAGAATCAAGGTGGGTACTTTCATATAAAATCTTATTTTTAATTCCTTCTCTGGCAATTGTTTCCTGGATTCTTAGCTTTGCATAATTACGCCTACAATGGAACCAGCATCCTAAAGTCACCAAGATAAATCCTCCTACTCCAATATCACATGCTATTCTAATTCTACTAGTTATAAAATGTCCAAGGCCAGCCGCAGCAGATCCTAATGAGTCATGTAAGATTGAATCCCATGCATAGGGAATGTTTTTTGACATCTAAAATTCCTAGGAGCTTAAAGGGCTAGGATAAAATAAAAAAGAACCTTCCCCTTCCCGGGCTCGTGGGGCTCCGGTGCAGCAGCCATGGGGATGAGTCCAGAACCACACTGTTTTAATGATTATTGTAGCTTTGTAGAAAGTTTTGAAACTGAGAAGTTTGAGTTCTTTAAATTTGTCATTTTTTCCCCAAGATTGTTTTGGCACTCTGGGACCCTTGTATTTCCATATGAATTTTAGGATCATCTTGTCCATTTTTGCATAGCAGCCAGCTGGGATTTTGATAGAGGTTGCATTAACTATAAATTAATTTGAGGAATATTGCCATCCATTTAAACAATATTAAGTCTTCCAATCTATGAACACAGGATGTCTACTTATTTTGCTCTTTAATTTTTTTCAGTGATGTTTTATAGATTTTGGAGTATAGATTTTACACTTCTTTTGTTAAATTTATTTCTATGTATTTTATTCTTTCTGATGGTATTGCAAATAGAATTGCTTTCTTAATTACATTTTCTGATTGTTCATTGCTACAGTGCAGTTCATTTTTCTGTATTGACCTTATAACCTTTCAGAACTTATTATTAATATTTTGTATGTGTGGATTTTTTTTAAGATTTTTCTATAGAGAAGGTCATGTTATGTATGAATAGAGATAATTTTACTTCTCCTTTCTAATCTGGATGTTTTATATTTCTTTTTCTTTTTCTTACCCAATTGCCCTGGCTACAACTTCTAGTACAATGTTAAATAGAATTGGTGAGAGTGGAAATCCTTGTCTTGTTTCTTATCTTAAGGGGAAAGCATGCAGTCTTTCGTCACTGAGTATGACTTTAGCTGTGGGTTTTTCACAGGTGCCCTTGTCAGGTTGAGGAGGTCCTTTTAGTAACCTTTAATAAATATCTGTTGTTGGGGACCTGAGGGTAGTAAGATCTTGTTTAATGTGGAGGTATTTAGTCATTCAGAGTCTGGAATTGCTTAGGGTGAGAAATGTTACTTCTTTCCAAAGGAGGCATTGTGATACTTCAGGGGTTCAAATTACAGTATCTACACTCAAAATGCAGAATCTTAAGCATATTTAAAAGAACAGCCAACGCTAATAGAGTTTCTGTTAAGGGACAGTGGTACTGCATTGCCATGAGGGAACTAGAGGGAAATAAAATACTTCAGGACTGGCATACAGTAGGAGCTCAATAAATGTTTACTGGATAGCTGGTATGCTGAGGGGAGGTGTATTAGTGAGCTCAGACTGCTATCACAAAACCATAGACTGAACAACAGAAATTTCTCACACTTCTGGAGGCTAGAAGTCTTGAGATCAAGATGCCAGCCTGGGCGGGTTCTGGTGAGAGCCCTCTTCCTGGCTTGTAGATGGCCACCTTCTTATTGAGTCCTCACAAGGCAGGGAGAAAGCCCTCATGCTCCCTGGTGTCTCTTCTTATGACAGCACTAATCCCACCATGAGGACCCCACCCTCATGACCTCATCTAAATCTAATTACTTCCTAAAGGCCCCACCTCTAAATCTCATCACATTGTGGGGTTGGGGTTTTAGCATGTGAATTGCAGGGGGAGGGAGAGTGGGCAGTGGGAGAGAGACGGAAACATGCAGTCCATAACAGTGGGTTAGAATATGATATTCACCAGGTGTGGCGTGGGCAATTTTGAAATTTTAGGATTCATAACAGCAAAGGTAGGGAACAACGGGCATCATCAGACATTCACCATAATAGCTACCATTTACTGAGGGCCTCTGTATGTGCCCAGAACTGTGCTAGATTCATTACCTCTGTCAACTCAATTAATCCTCACAGGTTAAGTGCTCAGTCCTATAAGACTGTCCCCACTTGAGATGCCTGTCATAAGGCCAATTAGTTACCTGTGCATCTGACTGACTCGCTATAGACTGGAGGCTCCACAACTCCCCTCCTCAGGTTCCATTAACTTACTAGAGCTGCTCGCTGAACTCAGAGAAACATTTAGATATCAACTCATAGCCAATTTTTTTTTTAAATCAGTATACCTCATATCACCTCAAACTGCCTCCCTGTCCGTCCCCCCCACACACACACACCTGGATAATTTCAAAAGAAATTTCATGTAATTTTAACTGTAGATATTTCATTATACATCTTTAAAATATAAGCACTTTATATATAATCACAATGCCATTATCGTATCTATGACAATATCTATAATTCCTTAATATTATCAAATACCCAGTCAGCAGAGCACAAGTTTCTAATCCAGCCAGATCACAGTTCCAGTCTTCTACAACATCAGTAGCCTTTCTCTGAGCCTGTTTCATATTGTAAAATGAGGACAGTCACAATTTCTAAATCTTCAATAAGGTGATGCACATAAAGTGCTTACCACAGTGGCTGATGCATGGTAGTAAGTGCTCAATAAAGATTAACTAAGATTATTATTAATAATCTAAAATACTTGAGTTGCTATTAAGGTACCGTTAAGAACAGTTTTGGCTTAGAATCAAGAAGCAGATTTGGAGCCCAGCAAACAGGTATTTGGCGGGGGGTGGGGGGAATCAAAAACCAAAATATGGCTCAAAAAGCTGCAAGACAATACTGGTATAAATTGGAGCTAGAAATGACAGGATCCTGTAATTTCCTGCACTGTATAGTTTATTCTTTCTGAGATCTCCATTCATGGCCACAGAAGCATGTGCATATTGAATAGGTGCCCTCCTCTCTCCCTCCCTGCCGCCCTGACTTCCCCTTCCCTCCAGAGAGGAGGACGAGCTGGTATGTTGGGTTGCTGGTGCTGGAACAGATTCAGGGCAGGGAGGGCTGCTGTCAGCAAGAGGGGGAGCAAGGTCCTCAGAGTCCTTGCTCAAGAAATGAAGTCCCAAGTAACTTGGACAGGCATGGGCTTAAAGCTCCACCTTGTGGGGACTGGTGCCCTAGCCACCCTGCATCTGTGCATGCGGTCTGGAAACCAGAGGCAGCCTCAGCCTGCTGGGTTGCCCTTAGAATCATTCCCCTTCCTCTGGGGCAGGCTTGCTCTCTGCTCCCTGTTCCAGGCATTAGCTGACAGCTTTTTAATAAAAATGGAACCCAAAGGAGGAATGATAAGGTATCTGATTTTAACCTGAAGTGAGACAACGAGTACCAGATGTTTCATTCTGTCTGAAGGTTTGAGGGAGGAAAAGCAATTAACAGCTGCTACTGATTTAGCAACAGACACCTGCTAAATGAAAATCTGTAAAACCAGTCAGGCTTGGCACCAGAAGTGCGTACACTGCTTCTCAGGCATTTCTGGGAATTGTAAATTATGTTGGCTCAAAATAGGCAGGGGTGGGGAGTGTTGGGGGGGTGGTTCTAAAGAAGCAGAACATGTCCTTACAGACCACAGAATGTTTTTCTAAGATGACAACCACTTAGACATGGCTATCTGTAGGGTGAATGGAGAGGAAGAGGAGACAATGAATCTTTTAGAAGCTGCCTGGCTCCTCCCTGCTTCTGGTCTGACTGCTGCCCTCTGGGGGGCTCTCCCATTGGGGCAGAAGTCGGCTGACAAAAGGGTGGAGGGAATGCGGCTTCCCTTCCCCTGCTGATCCGGAGCCCACCTCTCTGCTCTGCCAAGGGCATTGAGTTTCAAAGCAGGAGGAACCTTCAACTCTGGACTCACAGCAGCTCCTGCCCTGTGACAGGTACAGACTGTTGACTCCAGGAGCCATCATTTGACTGGGAAAGAGTGTTATCCATGGCTTTCTGATTTCCAGAATTTGTTTCCAAGTAGGCATTAACTGTTGCTCTCCACTTCCATTTTCTGGAGGCACAATGAGACACAATCAATGGAAACATTGATTCATGGAGAGAGCTTTATGGGTGTGGGTGTGTGTGTCTTGGAGGGGTATGAGGACACAAGTGTGAACATGCACTCTGTATGGAGTGGATGTTCAAGATATGACTGATGAGAAAGATCAATTTGTAGATGATCTCGAAAGTGTTGAAAGAATCAGGCCACTCCCATTTGTGCCTCATACCACATTCACTGTATGTAACTGCTGTTTCCCAGTCTCCAAACTAGGCCAAAGGTCATCTGCAACTGGGGCCAAAGGGATGGGCCCTGTTCTGTTTCCAGTCTTGAGCAAAGGAATGGCGACTTGCCCTGTGGAGCAGGGGCCAGGGGGTACTGTTGGCAGATGCAGGGCCAAAGCTGTCCCTGAGAAAATAACGCCTGGAACCTTGTCCTGGCAGGGTGTTTTAGTGTGGTTACAGACTAAACTCCTAGCTCCAAAGGGGGAACTAAGAGCAGATCCTTTTTCCTTTAACTGAGTAAGCCCTTAGGCAGGAATAGTCATTCCACATGTGTTTAAATTTGACTTCTCCTGCTGCTGCAGCCATGAGGGAAAAGGAACAGTGAGACCAGGGTAGCCGGAGAGCTAGGCTTCCCCATCTTCTCTGGTCAGGGGATAACAGCATTCCCATTCATCAGCTCCAATACATGGAATAACCACGGCACAAACGCTTATCCTGTGACGACTGGCTGCCCTAGAGAGAGAGCCAGGGATCCTGTCTATGGTGGCGTCCACTCGGTGCAGTCTTGGCTCTTACTGAAGCAGCCAGGCATTCCTGGGCTGAGCCCTGTGTGTACAAGTCACTCACCCATCTGTTAAAGGTGTTTCTAAAAACCCATTACACCCTTAATAATTCAAACTAGCTTGTGTGTCAAAATTCAGATGACCTTTCAGCATAGAATGATTTATTTTCCTTTAGAAACTAAAACCTATAGGCCTCAACTAATTGGAGGAAAAAATTTTGGTCTCTGATGACCAAAGCGGGGACGTATCTCCCAAGGTGGTATTTGCTTGGCGGACCCAGGCCTTCCACAGGGGGTTTGTTTTATTCCAGGGACCTTATTAATGAAGCGGGTTAGGTAGGGCGGGGGCCTCCACTCATCATCCCTAACACCAGCACACACAGAAGAGCCTGCTTCTAAGCACAGATGTGACCGCTGTTTGTCACTTGGTCTGCCACCGTTTGATATGGGTTGTAAACTCCAGGTTGGAGCATTTTGTCTTTTTTTTAAGCTTCAGTCTAGCCTTTTGAGGGGATTTATTGGATATTTTCTTATCATTCTATTTTCCCTTTACTGGTTTAGAAGTTATACACACTCTTTCAGTTATTTTTTTTTAATGGTTATCCTACCAATGTAAACAGAAATACTTATCTAGATCTAGAGTCAATCAGTATCTTTACTTTTCTCTCAAATAATACAGGGATCTTACAGCATTTTTTTGGTCATAGTTTTATTGAGATGTAGTTCACGTATCATAAAATGCACTCATTTAAAGTGTAGAATTTAATGTTTTTTTTGTATATTCACAGAGTTGTGCAACCGTCACCAGAATTAATTTTTAGAACATTTTTATCAACCCTCAAAGGAAACTGTACTGTTTAGCTGTCATCCCTGTGGCCTACACTCCGCACCCACTGCCACCAGCCCTGAGTAACCACTGATTTGGTATCTATCTCTATAGATTGGCCTGTTCTGGATATTTCATATAAATTTAATCATAAAATGTCTGTCCTTTTGTGTCTGGCTTCTTTCGCTTAGCATCATGTTTTGAAGATTCATCCATGTTGTAGCATCTAGTAGTAACCCATTCCTTTTTATTGGCTAATAACATTCAATTGTGTGGATATACTATATTTATTTATCCATTCATCTGTTGATAGACATTTGGATCGTTTCCTCTTTTTGGCTGTTATGAATAGTGCTGCTATGAACGTTCATGTACAACATTTTGTGTGGACTTTTTTTTTTTAATCTCTTGGGTATATCCATAGGAGTGTATATGATGTGAAATAGGGTTACAACTTTATTCTTTTGCACGTGGACCTTAAAACATTTTAACTATTTATCACCCTCAACTTATGCTTATGCTGTCATGTATTTTAATTCTGTATTATTTTAGCTTTTCTTTTAAAAATAATGTTATTTTATATAAAAATGTTCATTTAGATTTACCTATATAATTTCCACTTCCTTGGCTCACTATTTTTTATTGCATCTCAGACCTTCCATATAACATTACTTTGCCTCTGCTGGAATTATATCTTTGAGAATCCCCTTTAGAGATGATCTGCTGTTGACAAACTCTTGGTTTTTCTTTACCTAAAAATGTTTGTATTCATTCTTCATTCTTGAAAGACACTTTCACTGGATATAGAATCCTTGGTTCATAATTATTTTTCTCTTAGCACAATGAAGATGTAATTTTACTATATTCCGTCTTCCATTGGTGCCTTGAAAAATCATTGGTCAGTCTTAACTTATTTCTTGGAAAGTAATCTCTTTTTATTCTGATTGGTTTTAAGATCTCTTTGTCTCTGGAGTTCTGCAGTTTTAGTAATTATTATGTTTCAGGGTTGATTTGTTTTTGCTTATTCTGTTTGAGAGTCTGAACTTTTTAAGCCTGTGGGCATATGTCTATCATCAGGTTTCTGATCATTCTCACTGCCTTCAACTGTTGCTTCTGTATCAATAGAGCTTTTAATTTAAATTATTTTTCAATTTTTAAATTATTTAAAGTTATTTTTATAATTAATTTTAATTATTTTAAAAATAATTTTTCAATTTTTATTTCAATAGAGTTTTTAACTTCAATTATTTTTCATTTTTTTCAAAAATATTAAACATAGTCTGTAAGTATTCTGAGGTCCTTGAAGCTCTGTTTTTACTGGTTCTTGGCTTATTTCCTTGTGTGTTTAGGTTTTATTTTAAATATTATAGTTGTTATTTTTCTTTTACTGTACATTACTTATTTTCCTTAAGATTTTATTTGTTGGAATTTTTTGAGTCCTGCATTTCTCTAGACAGGATTTGTCTTTGTTCTTGCCAGGCACTTGAGGGCTACCAGTCTGGAATCATGCTAAATAAAACTCAACCTAACATTTTTGGATTACCCAAGTAGTGTAAATTTAGCCTGCAAACCCACATGATGGCTGGCTTGTGGTTCCAAGTTTTTAGTGGAACTAACTAGTTTCTTCCCTTACTACTACCCCAACTCATTGTCAAGATTGGAGACTGGATTTTCCTTACCATTCTAGGGGTGGGATAATTTGTATTTACAGTACATACCTTTACAGTGAGATGTGGCTTTTTGGGGTCACAGATCTCTTTAAGTCCTAGCTTTTGTTATTACCAGGAATCGAAGTCTGTGTCTTGTTTTCCAACCCTTTTATGGCTGTGTCCTTCCTGTTGGGGGCAGTCAGGAGGTCATTCTAATTCTCTTCATTGGTTTGGCCATCTATCTATTCTCAGTGCTCTCCTGAAATATCACCTGTATCAGTTGATAAATACCTGCTTTATGTCTGTCTAGTATTTTTAAGTCCTGTGAGGTATTAGGAAGCCTATATAACCCATCAGGTAGCTAACACAACATTAATATTGGTGGTCATAAGCCCTTGGAATACTGATTTTTTTTATTTTGTTTTTTATTGAAGTGTAGTTGATTTATAATGTTTCAGGTGTGCAGCAAAGCAGTTCAGTTATACATACATAATTTTTTTCAGATTCTTTTCTATTACATGTTATTACAAGAAATTGAATATAGTTCCCTGTGCTATACAGTAGGTCTTTGTTGTTTATCTATTTTATATGTAGTAGTGTGGAACACTGATTAAAATCATCTTTTGATTTCTGAGTTCTCCTAGAAATCAGCATTTAGAGTGAGGTATGTGTAAGTGCATGAAGACTGGGACCATTTGTATTTTGTTCATAATCGTTGACACATAATAGATGCTCAATAAATATCTGAATGAATAGGTTGGTGTCTGGGGGATCAGGGAGGTAGATCCCAGTGTTGATTAGTTCCCATGGCAATGTAATGAAAACATTCCAGATCTGGGCTCACATAGTGGGGACAGAAGAGGTAGGATAATATTTCTTCTTTGGTTTAGCCATCTATCTATTCTCAGTGGGATCAGACCATCGTGGATTTGAGTCATTTGTTAATCAAGGGCTACCTCTGTACTGTAAAGGGCCTCAGCACACGTGGAGGTAGTGTAGATCCGTGGGTAAGAATGTAGACTGGAGTCAGATCGCCTGGTTTACATCCAGGCTCTATAACTAGCTTTTGGGCCAGTTACTTAATCTCTTTATGTCTTAATTCCCTCCTTGGAAAAAGGAAAATGATAGCATTTATCTTATAGAGTTGTTGTGTTAGTTAATACAAGTACTTAGGACTAGCAGAGAAGTGCTATGTACCAGCAATTATGAATTATTTTTACTGTTTTTATTATCTTTATTGCTGTTCTGAACACTAGTCACATCATTATCTCTATCAGGACATTTTCCAGGGGAGTGCCTATCATTTCTATGAGAAAATATTCTAATTTCACACCTACTATTTAGATTTTTGGAGGCTGGCCTCCTGTAGTATTTCTCCAAGTATAGGCTAAGCACACCTGCATCCAGATTAACTTGGGGAACGTCATTAAAATATAGTATGCTGGGCCCCTTCCCAGTGGGACAAAACAATTCTTTCTCAAAAAAAATCTGTGAAAATAAAGATTCTACACATTTTCTGTGTGTTGGACTAGCCAGGAGCTGCTGCGAGTCTTTCTGTCATCCTTCAGTACTTGTAGAAAACCTAGGAGCAGGCTTGGAGCCTGGGAAGAGATGGAGAATGGGAGAGTTAAACAGAAGGGAAGAGAAGAGGAGAAAAGAAGCAGAAAGAGAAGTGAGCAGAGTCTGTTCATGTCAGGAGGTGGTCAAGCACCATCTCTTGGCCTCTTCTCAAGGGTCATGCCTCAAGGGGACATGTCACATTTGCCTTCCCTAGATTTAGGGATTCATGAACCTGGCTCTAGCTTGTAGCAGAGGTGATGGGTCTTGTTTAGGGGAAGATGTTGGAGGCATTAGGGCAGGGAGGCCTGCCTTACAAATGGCTGCCTGGCCCCCTGGTTGCCTTCAACTAAGGGCCCCCAAGGAGTAGGAGATTAACCAGACTCCCTGCTTGGTTGGTTGAGGGCAGTGGACTGGGTACTGAGTGCCCTTGAGCTGTTTTGACTGGGCTAAGAGCCAAATCTCAGATGTGTTTGTCCCTTTCTTTGCTCTAGTGTGAGTGTGGGGTTAGCCTTATTTCAAGCCATCTCGTGCTCAAGGCCTTTGAAGGTACTCAAATAGATGCAGACTGCCTGGGCTGACGAGGGACCGGCAGTTTATTTAGTACCTTTCCTCTTGTGCCTCCCACTCCATTGGGCTTACATTTTCTGCATGTAATCTGTAACCCAAGGCAGAGGGGAATGAGGCCTTGGTCCTATCAGTAGCACAAAAGGCCCTCGTGGAGCTCCTTGTCATACAGCCTGAGCAGAAAGGCCAGCCCCGGCTCAGTCATTCTGTAGGTGTGGTTTGGCCTCTGCAAACAAGCTGACTGTCTTGACTTACAGCTGCCCTGGTTCCTCTGTAGGCCTTTTGAACAATTTCTGTCATTAGCCTTTCCCCTGAGTTCTGTGGAGAGATCCACGCAAATATTTACTTTCCCTCCTTGAGTAAAAAGTCAAATAACGCGTTCAGGGCTGGACTTCTAAGTCCTGAAGTACCTTCTTGTTTACTCAAATCGTCTCTCCTTTTTCCACATGAAATTTGAGCTTTGGCTTAGTCTAAAGAAGTAGTAAATCTGGATTTGGTGACTTCAGAGCCACCTGGGGCCGCTTGGACAGCTAGTGCCTATTTTGTGGTAGCTAGGTGTAGGGTCAGGCCTTCAGGCTTAATAGTAGACCCTGTTTCTTTTCCATCAGGGTTAGTAGAACAGACAACAGTGGGTTCAGATCATGTATTCTGGAGCCAGGTTTCCTGGGTTCACATCCTGGCTCAGCCTTGAGACCTTGGGCAGGTTTTCTAATGAAACTCCCACTGCTTTTTCTTTTTAAACAGACCTTGGGTCACACAATTGAGGTGATCATACTTATAATTCTCGATTCATAACAAATTTCAACATTCTTCCATAATGCTTTAATTTTATTCATGAGTGCATTTATTTATTTATGGATACTATTATAAACAACTATGAACACAACCCAAGAAATAGCCACATTGATCATAACTTACAGATGTAAGCCTACATGCTTCTCCCACCCCGCACCGTACATCCTTAACCACCGCTGTGAACCAGTAGCCTGAATTCTGGTTATTATTCCTTTACTGTTTTTAAAAGAAATCTCTCTCATATACATAGAATATAAACACATATATATACACCATGTATATACATGTATAAAATATACATTGTATGTAATAAAATCTGTAATATTTTATATATAAAATAACCTTAAGTAAGATATTTAATTTTAGTTGCTTTTTGATCCTTACAAAAAGGGTATCATGTTGTACGTAGTCTTCTGGGATTTGCTTATTTTATTAAACATTATATTTCTAAGATTCACCCTGATTATTGAGTATAACTGTAGTTACATTTTCACTGCGGTGTAACATTCCATCATATAAACGTACCTCAGTGTCTTTCTCCATCGTCTTTGAGATGGGTATTCGGTCGTTGCCAGTATTTTACTCTGATGGTGCAGTTTCTTGTGCACATGTATTTTCTGGTGTGAAAGACACAGCTGCCCAGGCCTGCCTGCCTCGACCTGGCAAGCCCATAGAACTTGACTGAGTGGAATTTCAGGTCAGTCAGCCATTGCATATCCTTCAAGGCCTCACTCAGCTTGACTAGTTTCCTTTAACTTTTTTTTTTTTCAATTGCGGAAATTTGAGTCTAAACAGATGATTAGATAAAGCAGATAGTATTATAGGATTGTTGATCACTTTGAGTGTGATTATGGTATTGTGGTTGTACAAGAGAATGTCCTTTTCCTTAGGAGCTGAGGGCTGAAGTATTTAGAACGGAAGTGTCAAGATGTCTGCAACTTTTTAGGAAATGATTCAGTAAACTTCCATAAAGAGAGAAAGAGAGAGAAAATGAATATGGAAAAACTGCAATTGTTGAATCTAGCTGTAGGGTATATGGTCATTGTTTACTATACTCAATGCTTCAGTATGTTTGAAAATTTTTATAGTAAAAAGTTGGGAAATATTTTGTTTGACATTAGTGGGCTGACTGGGGACAGCTACCTGGCAACCACAATTCTGTTCTCCTGCTCTCCCCAGGGCTCTGAGCACCAAGAATGAAGTCGGGAGTAGTCCTGATAGGGTTTGGACTACAAAAGGAAGGGGCAGTCCTCCCACCACTCACCCTAGTTGCTCTTCCCTCCCTGTCTCCACCTCAAACCTTGAGCATAAGGTAGAATTTCCTGTGCCTGGTAGGGCTGTGGGCATCTGTCCATACCGGGGGTGGGAGTCGAGTCACAGGGAAGATAGAATGAAAACAAGGGTTTTGAGAGGGGGTCTGTGATGTGCTCAGATACTCTAAAAGAGGGGGTTCTTACAAACTAGAAAAACTTCACACTGATCATCCTTAATAGCTTAATGCATCCTCTTGGTTAAGGATTCCTGCACTACACAGATATGAAGAATATAACATTGAAAGTTCTCCCACCCACTACCCAGAGGTAATTGTTGCTAAGGAGTACATTCCTCTTTTGACCTCTCTTTGACTTTTAAATTCTTAGCTACATGATTAATAAATGAATACCTTCATTTACTGTAAAAATCCAGCTATACAAATACATAGAATCTAAGTCAAGGTCTCCCCTTCCCTGTCCCAACCAGTCCTCCCCAGTCCTGTTTCCCTGCCCAGTTTGGTAAATATCATCCCAGTCCTACGATACACTGACAGACATCTAAAAATACAAAGACTGATCTGCCCTTTTTCTTCTACAAAAAGGATCATGTTTTGTTCAGTATAGATTTGCTCAGTTTTACCTACAAATGGCTGTACCTCTTTTTTTGTAAATGGTTGCATAGTTATTCTTCCAGAGTATTTTATGACTTGCCTACCAATGGACATTCAGTTAGCTTTTTTGTTATTAGATATTTTTTGTAATTACAACTAATGTTGTAATGAACATCTTTATACAGACAGTTTTGTGCATGTGTGCCAGTATCTCTGTTAGTATAAATTCTGAAGAGTGTAGTCTATGAGTCAAAGTGAATGGATATTTAACACTTTTTATAAATATTGACAAATTGTTCTCCAAAATGACTGCACCTTGTTTTTTCTTCCAGTTAATACACCTTAGGATTTTGCCATATTAGTTCATACAGATTTACCTTATTTAAATTTATTTACGTTTAAAAAATTTCCCAACTTTTTGTTATAAAAATTTTCAAACATACTGAAGCATTGAGCACAGTAAACAACGACCATATACCCTACAGCTAGAGTCAACAATCGCTGTTTTTCCATATTTATTTTTTGTCTCTCTTTCTCTCTCATTATCTAAGTTTGCTGAATCATTTCCTAAAAAGTTGCAGACATCTTGACACTTCGGTTCTAAATACTTAAGCCCTCAGCACCTAAGGAAAAGGACATTCTCTTGTACAACCACAATACCATAATCACACTCAAGAAAGTGATCAACAAGCCTATAATACTATCTGCTTTATCTAATCATCTTTTTATATTCAAATTTCCCCAATTGTCCCAAGAATGTCTTTCTAACTTTTTTTTTTAAAATCAGGATTCACTGAATTTTTAAGATTGCTTTTGATTGTTCTATATCTTCAGGTTTTGTTGATTTACTTTTTAAAATCTAGGAACAGTCCCCCCCAACTTCTCATTCATGACATTGACATTTTGGTGAATCTGGGCCAGTTGTTTCGCAGAATGTTCCACATTCTGGATTTGTCTGAGTGTTTTCTCGTGGCACCTGTTGTTTTTCATGGCAGTGTGCTGTTTTGTTCTGTGAACATGTTGGCGGTTGATTTTAGGTTGTGGGCCTCCCTTTTGTGGCTCCTCTAACGAGTAGTATTTAGTCCCAATGAATTTGTGGCACCAGTAGCCACAGCAGAAGTCCATGGTCAGCTAATGAAGATGAAGTGTTCCAAAGCCAAACTCGGTTGGCAGGAACATGTCCAAAGCCTGCATCCTCTTCTCTTCCCTTTCCCCTCTAAGGGAGATGGATGATTGTTTCAGTCTGTTCCGGTTCCTGGAACAAAATACCATAGGATGTGTGGCTTATAAACATCAGAAGTTGATTTCTCCCAGTTCTGGAGGCCGGAAGTCTGAGATCAGGGTGCTGGCATGGTCCAGGGAGAACTCTTGGGGTGAGACGGGCTAGGGAGCTCTCTGAGGCCTCTGATAACCTCTTGACCTAATCTCCTTCTCAGGGCCCCCACCTCCTAATCTCATCACATCAGACAGGAATTTAGGGGGACACAAGCATTCCGACCGTAGCAATGATCTGTTTTGATGCCCTGGTTTCTTTGGAGAGCTGCAGTCTGGGGCTGAGTTGGGAGCAGGGTCCTTTCTTTGTAACCACGCATGCTCACTTTGCAGTTCATCATCAGCCACAGGCCCTTTTGGTCACACGAGTCTCCAGCCGGGTAGCGGGTAGCGGGAGCTCCTGATTGTAAGCTGCCTCCACTTCCAGCATGTTCCTCCCTCAGGCTGTCCTCAGTTCTGCCAGTTTGTCCCTCCTTACCTCCTGGATCCCAAGGCTAATCCTTCTGTGTGTTCTGGGTCCCACCTCTCCTGCCTTCTTCGGGGCCTCTTCATCAGCCAGTGTCCCCTGCCCTGCCTGCTGCTTCAGCCTCCCTCTCTCTCCCCACTGGCTCCTTCCCGCCGTCTATAAATATGTTCAAGGCTCTCCCATTCTTTCTATCAATATTCCCTTGAGTTACGACTTCCATCTCTTGCCACCCATTCCCTCTTGAAAGAGCACCACGGACCAGGGGTCTGCAGGCGGGGTGGCTCAGGTGTTCTATTGGGTGCTTAAGGAATATGTCAGTACTTCTGTGCCTCTTAGAATCTCGTCCTTTTACTTTTCCCTGTTTGCATTTTATATACATATATATCATTTGCCTTTCCACTCTTGTCATCTTCTCCAGCCTCCTTGAGATCCAGACCCACATTCCCACAGTTTTTTGAGCATCTCTGCCAGGTTCTCACACTGGCCACACAAACCCAGCTTGGTCTCAGCTTCTTTTCTTATGCTCCTCCTCTTCCAGTCGGCTTCCTCCATTGTCAGTCCCAACTGAGGGAGAAGCCCCGACATCCCACCAGGCACCGAGGCCATCAGCCTGGAGGTCTTCTTTGACCTCTGCCCTTATCTCTGTGTACCACTGTTCATATCAGTGACTTAGCCCTGGTGGTTCAACTTCCTTACCTTCTCTCCTCTTGCTGCCTCTGCCTTAAAGCTTGCTTTAGACATTGCTGTTGCCAGTCCCTAACTGGTCTCCCTGCCTCCACCAGCATCCCCTGCACACAGCCACCAGCAAGAGCTCTACACAACTGTATATCTTACAGGCCTGTCCCCTACATTCAAAGACAAATCAAACCAAATCCGATGCTTGATAGGCAGATCCTCCCATGCTCTTTTGCTGCACTGACATTATCCCTTTATCTGTTAGTTTTCTCAACCAGACTATGAACTCCTGTAGGGCAGGGACTGTGTCTTCATCACTGCCATATACCCAGAGCCAGGCACATTACCTGCCACTAAGTAGTGTCTCAGTAAGTGGTGTTTTTGTTTTGTTTTGTTCTTGTTTTTGTTTTGTTTTGTTTTGTTTTTAGTTGACTGGCTGAGAGTAAGAATGGGACTGCCATGGGTGAAGAAGAGGAGAGGAGTATGGATATTCCTTAGAGAAATAAAGAAGTTCCCAGGAGAAACGTTCTCTTAGAGTTGGGCCAAAAGAATGGGTTGAGCTGGGAAGCTAAGTTTATTCCGGTAGTCATCTGATAAAATAGTGACTTGGGACTAGGTCTGGGGGGCAGGTCCAGGTGCCACCATCTCTGGCTGGAGGCCCTTGCTGGGGCCTCATAATGAGGGGGAAAGAGCTCCAGGTTATGTCTTCTTGGCTGGAATTAAAATCTTGGCTTTACCACTTACTGGCTACATGGATGTTGAAGAGGAGGATGATAATGACAGTGATTGAGCCCATACTGTATGCCAGCACTCTCCATGGATTATTCACCTACGTGGGCCGAGAACTTGACGTGAATTATTTCACCTAATTTCACCACAACTTGATGAGATAGGTACTATTATCATCCCCATTTTACAAATGAGCAAACTGAAGCACAGCAGATTAAGTGATTTGCCTGAAGGTGCGTAGCAACTAAATGATGGAGCTAGAATTTCAATCTTAACAGCCTGACTCTACACTGGAGATACTCAATTGGGGGTCATCAGTATATAGATGGCATTTAGAGCCAGGAACCTGGATAAGATTATCCAGTGAGTGAGAGTGGATAGAAAAGAGATCCTTGGACTTGGTTCTGGGCCCCTCCAATAGGTAGAGGTGAGAGACATAAGGAAGAGCCAGCAAAGGATGTTGAGAATGGGAGTCACTGATGGAGGGGAAGAACAGAGAGAGGTGTCCTAGCAGGAAGCACAGTGTAGAAAGTGTTTTGTTTGTTTGTTTTTTTACAAAAGGTAGGCTATGTTTATTTAGAGTCACAAGCAGTTGACTGACTCAGTGTGACTCAAACCACAAAGAAACCATTTCTCCTTCACTCCATTCTGAGTCCCAGGGTGGGCTAGGGCCCAGTCTGGCAGGAGTGCTGCCTGGGGCCCACTCACAGGTTTACAAGTTTCTCATTGAGGGTAATTTGTGACTGTGTGAGATTGGCCAGGTAGGTCACCATCAGCAGGTCACTAATGTTGCTGTTGAGCATGGTCTCGAAGTCCCCAAACTAGTTTGGGGACTTGGTTAACCAGACTCATCAAGAAGTGGCCCACGGTATTGTCAGCAGACACCTTTCCAGACAGCACGTCCTCCGCATACTGCAGCACCGTGCTCAGGGCATCCTGGATGCGGGCCGATGCCCCTCTTCCCCACCTGCTGAGAGTCACTGGAGAGGCCGATCACCCGGTTGGGGCTAAAACAGGTCTTCATGATCAGGTCAACTTCGATGCGTTCAGTGTCATAATACGCATATTTCACTGTCAGCGGTGTGAACATCACCCCCACGGTCCTCCCAGGAACACCCATTAAAGTGCTGACATAGGCCTTGATGCTCATACGGCCATTCTGGAGGCTCGTGTCCACGGTGAGGTGGGTGGGGCTGGGGGCTTCCTGGCTGTAGTACTGGTGGATCAGCACAGAGTGCTCTGTGATGTCATGGCCCGTGGCATACCAGCCCAGGATGAGCTCATTTGGAGAGACTTTCTTGTGCAGTTCATACATGTTCTTAGCAAATTCCATGTCAACAGCCACCTCATCTTCTGACTCATTGTGCGGCACTGAAAAGCAATTGGTGACTTCCACTGAGTGCTTGTCGACGGTTCCCAGCAGGGTTCCGATAACTCAGGCAGCGCCCTCGTTGTGTCGCATGTAGCTGTCCATGATGGAGGCCAAAATGACCGGGTCAGCCCGACCACGCAGCCGCCGGGGAAGGGGCCTGGGAGAGCAGGACTAGGCAGTGACTGCGCCGGGGTCTGCGCTGCGGCTGGCGCTGAGGCTGGGGTCTGACCCGGAGCCGCGGTCCCAGTCGCTGCTGCAGCCGGTGCCGGCAATGGAGCCGGAGCCGGAGCTGAGGCTGAGGCTGGGGCCGGGGCCGGGGCCGGAGTCGGGACCGGCGTTGGGGCCGCAGCTGGGGCTGGGGCTGGACTGGCGGGAGGAGCACTCGCCGCTACTGCTGGTGTAGCCATCTTGTCGAGAAAAAAGCTAGAAAGTGTTTTAAGAATGAGGGAATGATCAATTGCATCAAATGATGCCGATGGGTCAAGTAAGATGAGGCCTGAAAGTTGATCAGGCCCAGTATATATGGTTGTACAGGTTGTTAACTGCACAAGGCGGTGATTGTGCCAAAAATCTCCCTAGCACCCGTGGCATGTGGATGAAGAAGGGGTGGTGATTTAAAATTCATATAAAGATTGTCATATGGGCCAGCTTCCATCCTAGTTGTCCATTGGAATTAGGAACAGGGAAGTTCATTGGTAACCTGAATAAAAGCAATTTAGGGGGAGTGGTGGGTATGAAAATTTGGTTGGAGTGGATGGAAGGAAAATTCAGAAGTGAAGAAATGATGGTTTGTGAGGAGAGACGAAATCATTTGAGGAGGTTTGCTATAAAGGGAGGCAGATATGGGATTAATAGCTGCAGGCGGCAGTGGGATCAAGAGTTTTTATCTCTTTAGATGAAAGATATTGTAGCTTGTTTTCTGATGGGAATGATCCAGTGAAAAAAGGAACAGTTGCTGGTGTGTTCTTGAGTAGGCGAGCGGAGTAGGATCCTGTGCACAAATGGGGACATAGGGGACCAGCTTGAGCCAGCAGCAGGGTGATTCCTGCGTAGCAGCGGCAGAAAAGGCAGCTGTGGGTATGGGAGGTGCAGGGAGGCACAGGTGGGAATTTGTTGAGGTTTTCTTCCGATTGCTCCCTTTCCCCGAAAGAAATAGAAAGTCACAGCACCAGCTGAGAGGGCGGATGGGGGAAAGTTTGAGAAACCCAGGAGAAGCTGTGAAATAGAGGAATAGTCGGAGCGAGAAGAGTGAATGGACTGAGTTGGATTAAGGGCCCACTCACAATTTGCAGTCATGAATTTAAAGGATTAACAGCATAGTCTTATTTTTTTCTCCAGCTGTACTTACTTGCGTGGTAGAGGGGCACGAAGGGAGAGAGTTCGATTTAACAAGGAATATGGTTTTTGGAGACAAGGAGGAAAAAGGGAGAGTGTAAGGAGGGTTGAGACTGTATGGAAGGGAGTGATGGGCAGGCACAGAAATGAGGATGTCAGGTTGGTGAGGGCAGTGATCAAGAGGTGGAGGTCCCAGTGAAGCTGGAGGATTGCTCGGGTTGGGGTATAAGGAGGCGCTGGTGAGTTGGTAGGTGGTGGTTGGCTGGTGGTGGTTGGAGAGTGGGGTGCGTGACGGTTTATGGAAGGGTTGTAGGTGCTGGTAGTGACAGGTGTGACCCTGGAAATAAAGGGCTGAAGTGAGATGGAGGTGAGATCTTGAGGGGAAAGGAGGTCAAGACATTGAGAGACCAGAGTATTGCTAAATGCTGAAGACATAGGAATTTTGACAAAGGTATGTTGGAAAGCAGTGACAGGATCTGTAGTTAAGTGGGACAAAAAGAGTAGTGGGTGGTAGACTGGATGACATGACTTTCGATCAGGGGAGTGGCTAGGAAGGGGGCCAAGAGAATGTTCTGGAGGAGACAGAAGTTTCGAGGCAGCAGTGAAGAGCAGACAGGTCCCCTCTTGGCCCAGTGGAACAAGACGACAAGGGAGGCAAACCACCCACAACTTGAGAGGGCTGTAGGGATAGCAGTGTCCTCAGAGAGGGGACCGGGGTTTTGTCAAAGTAAGAAGGTGAAGAGATGTTTCAGAGAAGAGTTTGAAGATAGAGGGGATTTCGCTAATGATGGTCAGTGGGTTCCAGAGGTTGGAGTTGGAAGGGTTTTCAGCATTGGGATGATTAGAGTTTCTGTACTGGGTGGTGACCTGGGACTCTTGGGCTTCTTAGGGTGACTGGAGTCACCAGGGATGTGGGGCTTACTGGGATCAGTGGTCTCCATGGCAGAGTGGTGGTGCGGCTGTCAGGGTGGAGGGATGGGAGGAAGGAGGCCTGGGGTCCTGCCCCAGAAGGACCCCGTGCACCTCATGTTTCAGGCCGTCTGACTCCAGAGGCCTGGAGACCTTTACCAGTCTGTTCTTCTGATTCCAAAAAAAGATGTTAACTTGGACGTGAGAAGGAAGTTATGACCTATGTCACTTAAAGCATTTTTTATTGCTTTGGCTTTCAATTGCAGTGATGTAGGACTTTTTGTCTAAAGCCTCGGGAATCCTCCAGCTGAAAAGGAGCCCGGATATGTACATTAGAGTGGAGTTCCAGATGTGAGTTCTGTACGATAGAGATGAGT
This sequence comes from Camelus bactrianus, assembly GCF_048773025.1. Classification (NCBI taxonomy): domain Eukaryota; kingdom Metazoa; phylum Chordata; class Mammalia; order Artiodactyla; family Camelidae; genus Camelus; species Camelus bactrianus. The sequence goes on along the minus strand of NC_133575.1, from coordinate 82,515,092 downwards.
TAGCCAAGGAGAACTTCTTCAGGGAGTGGGGAAGAACGACATTTTACAGATAGCATTTATAAAATGGGGAAAAGAGGGTGGGGAGACTCCATGAGAAAGTTCTTGGGACTCAGCCCAGATTCAGGGCTCGGTAAAGAAAGCTGCTTTTTTTTTTTTTCCTGCTCTGTTGCTGGATGTCCTTTACCCCCGTATCTCTTCCCTGCCGTTTCTTCTTTAAGATGTTATTTCACATCTCTGTGCCTTACTTTCCGTATCTGTTAAATGGGGATGATCATAGTCCCTGCTTCACAGTAACCTTGCAATCATTAAGTGAGCTAACATACGTGAAAGTATTTAACGTGAAAGTAATGCAGAGCCTGGTGCAGAAGTACTTACTAAATATTCTTTGTTACTAAATGACCACTGGTAGGTTCTTGCTCGCATTCAGCTCCCTTCTTCCTGCCACTTGTGTGGGGATTTTTTGTTGTTTTTGTTGCCCCCTTCTCTTGCATCCCCTTCACTTCCTCTCCCTGTTTTCCCACACTTTCTCCTCCCTGGCCCTGGCTGTCAGCGCTGCCCACACCTAGTGGAACACTCTCTGTGACCTACCGAGGTAGGGAACTCTTGGAATAGGCGGCGAGTAAGCCCTCAGAGGAAGGGCACTGCCACGGAGGCAGTCTCCTGGCCACCCCTGCTGAGATCTGTGCCGGAGGTGTCTAGAGCCCCAGCGGGAGCTGGGAGGCCTGTACTGCGGGCCAGGCTTGGTCACTGTGTGGTGCGGGGCCTGGGGCCACGGTGGGGCAGAGCGAGCCGGCTGTTAGGGTGGGGACATGGGAACGGGGAGTGGGGGGCTGATGGTCCCCAGGTGGAAGAGGATTGCTAATCCTGCTGCCCATTACCGCGCCCGTTGTTAGTGCTCCTCGCCACTGCGCATCTCCTTTGCGCAGTGGAGATGCGCAGTGGAGATGGATCCCCACTGCGCATCTCCCAGGCCTCAGGCTTTTGCTGGAGGGAAGGAGCCGGACGTAGGGTAGCGGAGTGTACGGACAAAGGCTGTAAACTGGAGCTGGACTGCCTGAGTTAGAATCTTGGCTCTCATCGGATGAGTCGTGTGCCCTTGGGTAAGTTAATCTAACTTCTCTGTGCCTCAGTTTCTCATCTCTAAAATGGAGTTAATTGGAACAGTTACAGATGAATTAATAGTTAACAAAGTGCTTGGTTCCTGGCACACAGTGAGTACTCTACAAATGTTTGTGATGGTGAAACTTTAAAAATAATGATCCCTATCTTATAACAAAATTATTTGAATGTTACTGGTGCCGCAACTAGGGTGGAGAGGTTAAGTGACTTGCCTGAGGCCACGGGGCTATTAAGTGGCAGAATCAAATCTAGAACAGGGATTTTCACAGACTCCCAAGTCTTTGTTGTGGCCACAATGCTGAACTGCCTCCCTGGACATGCAGATGGGGAGTTTGCTTTCTAGGAGGGCCGGGAGGGAGGGAGAATCAAATGGGCCCTGTGAGCCCACGTAGGTCAATAGCTGCTGGAGTCTGAGGGTTCGGCACAGGTGCTGCTTGGGGACGTGGCTGGGAGCTCAAAGTGACTTGCTGGCGATGCCCGTTGTGAAACCTCGTGACCTCTTTTAGCTATTCCGCAAGGTCTTCAGAGACGCTTGGAACCTCATTTCTTTTCCTGGGATTTTACATTTCCTTCTGTGGGCATAGTCGAGCGTCATCTGGGTCCGTGGGAAATTTCCCTTCTGCGTGGGTTTTTATTTTCAAGAGCCAGAGCCAGTGACTCTGTCCAAGGTCCACAGTCATCCCAGCTCCCATTCTGGGAGCTCTGCCATCTTTTGGTTTCAGCTCTTGGCGCAAGGCAGGCTTGGGCTCCTGGGCCAGGAAGCCCAGAACTGTGTTCTCTCAGGAGCTCACAGGCTTGGTTCTGTGCTCACCCGGTAGGGCACAGGGGGGCAGCTGACCCTTGTCCTGGGTGTCCTTGTCTCTCTGGGCTTCCCCTTGGGGGTGTGTGTGTGTCTGTGTGTGTGTAGGGCTATGTAAGCCCCGGAGGCCAGGCCTCTCGCCAGCAGCTGAAGTTCTTTTCCCGGAACTGAGTTAGCCGTCCAGCTGTTTCCACTCTCCACCCGCTGCTAGGCTACACTGCTATAGCAAGGTCCCCAGGCCAGGTGGAAACTGCCCTGCTCTGGTAATTTCGACCTTCCATTTTTAAGAGAGAGGGGAAACAGGAGTGAATGAGTGGGCGTGTTGGGTGGAAGGGGAGGGGGGCGCTCTTTTTGGCAAGCCCTGCCACGATTGGCCCAGCCGCTTGGTCTTCACCCAAAAGTCGGGCTAACTCTGGACTGAACCCAAGTATCCCGTGGAGAAACTCTTTATTCTTGGATCTAGACCTAACCTAGCAATCAATTTTTTTTTAAATCTGGAAATTGGGACTAATAAATCCTACCGCATATGTTCTTCATGTCAGATGAAAAATAAGCTTTTAAGTCATCCGTCACCTACTCACCAGGAGCAGGAAGTGACATAAGGTGGTGTTTCTTCAAGTATTCTGTAGGATACTAAGTGCTATTTTTTTTTTTACCAAGGCACTGGCTAAATAAGTTTGAGAAACACTAGATAAATAATGTTAAGCAGGTTTCTTACTTGTTGAGACCGCAAAGGTCCTTAATATACCACTAATATACATGGTGAATCTCCAAGGGGATAGACTGTATGTAACATTTCTTAAATTTTTAACCAAACTTTCTGAGTGGAACGTTTTTCAAGTACCATCTCTGCAAAATACTCTTGGGAAGATGCTGGCCTAGGTCCTAAGTATTCCATTCTTTTTGCTCTAATTGTGAAGGGAGTTGGTCGAAGTGCAGGGGGTTGCTAAGGTGGGAGTCCCTGAGAGCAAGGGTGTTCCACTTAGGAATGAATGCTTCCTGCTCTAAAACCCCTCTCTCTCTCCCCTGTCCTTACAGCTCCCCTTTGAATTGGAGATTTACTACATTCAGCATGTTATGCTCTACGTGGTGCCCATCTACCTGTTGTGGAAAGGAGGTAAGGCCAGCAAACCACACCCCTGTGCCACCTGCACACCTCTTGCCGCTCCCTGCTGTTTGGGGGAGCCACAGCCTCTGGGGTGCCTATCAGGATCTTGAGCTGCTGCCTCGCTGCATCCCTGCAGCGGGTTTTATGCCAGACACCAGCCAGCGGGAAAATGGGTATGGACGAGCCCACAAAGAGCCTGGCGGCTTTTCAGGACCATCTTTTGTGCGGGGGAGCTCGGGGCTGCTGATGGCCTGGCCTAGGGCCTAGGCCCTGGGCTCTTCGTCCGTGGTGGGTGGTGGCGTGAGGCTTGAACAGAGCCCCCCACACTCTGTCACTCCCTCCTGCCTGTGCCTTGCCCTGGGCTCTGTGCATTACAGGGTAGAAGAGAAGGGCCTTGTGCTTTTGCTCATTAGATCCATCCTCTCAGAACCAAAGAAGATATTGAAAGGGGCGAGAGTCCAGGAGCTGTGGGATTATGGAATTGAGGAAAGAGGCAGGTGAAAGAACAGAGACCTTCATGTAAAACAGACCATCGAAAATCTTCATTTGGTCACGAGAGAGCGACCACCTTAAATGATCCCCTCCCTCTGTTGTGTAGTAGACAGAAGAGAAGGTGCATTCCTGTCCCTTCTAGGCTAGTTGTGAGAGCCCTGCTTCTCAGTGTTCTTACCTTCCCGAAAGGCCCTAGACCTGGAAGACATACTTTTCTGGTCTTAGCCACCAGCCTCTCTATCTGGGCCGCTGGGATTTTTCTGGAAGACCCACCTCAGCCCAGGCAGCAAGGGTTTCATTTCTTCGCATTAAAAATGACATAAAGCCACATGGACCCCAAACTCAGGAATTCTAGCAAATGTTCAGAACTTCTGGCATGAGGTAGCCTCAAGGACCAGTCAACCCAGGAACATGTTGCTCTCCTGTCTCTCTACCTACAGTCAAGAGATTGGCCCTTGTCCCTGGTTTCTATCAATTAGAACTCTTTCTTGGGACGTGTCTAAATATTCTTTGAGGCTGTTTTTACCCCATGCAGCCACTTGGGGGTCTCACAGCATCAAAGAGCACTTCCTTTTAATTTGCTCTAAACACACTCTTCCCCACTGAGCTTTAAGAGAAGTCAGATGTTCCAAAATCCAGGAGACTTGTGACATCTCTCAGGTCTGTCCCCTGTGGCACAGGAAATAGCTTCCTAATAATTTATGTCTGGGAGATACACTCATTCTGAAGGGAGCCAGGCAGGCGGTTGTCCCAAGACTCCAGACCCCCAGCACCCGTGGTTCCGGTTTCTGAGGTGTGCAATGCAGGTTCCTGACAAATGTGTACGGCTGTTAGTTAAACCTATTTGTGCTCTGAGCCGCCATAAAAATCTGTCAGGTAGATGAGCAAGACTGGTCTGACTTGAAAAATGCCAAGTAACCTTCATCTCCCCCACCTCCTCAAAAAATCCCACCGTCTGGGAAGCTGCACTGTCTAGAAGTGGCCAATTCCAGGCAGCCTTCTCCTGAATCTGTTGCTGCACTGTTGGGAGGAGCTGAGCTAACGAAGTAGGGATTCCAAGTCTTACTTCCAATTTAGTTTTTACTGTTAGTGACTCTCTCCCCTCTCCTCTGGTGCCTGGCCCAGAAAAGAGGCTGTTAATAATAGTAACAGTAATAACAACCACAGGGACTGCCAATGCCTACTTTTTCTTGACTATTTTCTGTGTGCTCGGCATGTTTTATGCACTTTCCCATCACAGCTAACCTGGTGAAAAATCCTCCTTCTAAATGGAGGAAAGAAAAATATCAAGGCTCTGAAATGTTAGGTACCTTGCCCACAGCTTGGATTCAAAACCTGGCCTTGATTCTCTCGCAAGTCAGTGCACTTTTCCGCATACCACACAGTCCTAAAAGACTCCGCCCACCTGTCCTGCTTCAGCCAGTCACTCAGCACGGACAGGCATAACTCATTTCACTGCACTTTGCTTTATCACATTTTTTTAAAACAAATTAAAGGTTTGTGGCAACCCTGCACTGTCAGAAGATGGTTAGCATTTTTTAGCAATGAAGTACTTTCTAATGAAGATATGTACATTGTGTGGTTAGATGTAATGCTATTGCACACTTAATGGACTACAGTATGGTGTAAACACAACTTTGATACGCACTGAGAAACAAAACAATTCATATGACTTGCTTTATTGTGACCATCACTTTATGGCAGCAGTCTGGAACCGAACCCATGATATCTTCGAGGTCTGCCTGGATTTGTTTAGCACCTATTGTGTGCCAAGCATTTGTACTAGGGAATCCAGGCTGAACCAGACAGGCCCAGCCCTTCCGCAGGGAGCCCCTGTGTGAGGGGGAAGACAGACAGGTGTGAGGCATCTGTGAGAGCTTTGATGGCATTTCTGAAGCCTAGCTCACCTTCCCTCCACCATTTCTAGGCGCTTGGGTGGTCTCACCTTCCTTTCTGGGTCTTTGCTGCCACCTGCTGTTCACTTGGGGGAAATGGTGAGCGTTTAGAGAAAACAATCTGGATTTCCTGAGGTTGCTTTCACCTTCAGACCTCCACACAGAGGGGGCGTGGATCTGGAGTAAACATTGGGAAGAATATTCCCTGGAAACCAAAAAAGCTGAGGGTTTTGGGCTTCTCTTCCCTACAAGTCTTGTAATTTTCCAGAAATAACTGGCTCAAGAGTTTTTACACAAGGCCAGATAGCTCTCCTTTAGTACCTACCAGGCCCAGGAGCCTTTTTTCCCTGGAAGGCATGCTTCTGCTTCTCTTGTGGTTTGGGGGTGACCAAGTGGCGCTGAGAGGGAGTCCCATTCCTCCCTCGTTCTGCAGCCCTGGCGCCACCATAGTAAATATGACCCCCCTTGTCCTCACTGCTCTTTTCTCCCTCCAGCCTGGCTCTATTTCTGTTTCCTTTCCTCCCAACTCTGGCTTTGGCCGCCTGGAACTATATTTTTTATAACCACCCCAGCTCTTCACAAAACATGGAGTTCTCCTATCTGTCCCTTGAAACTCCCTCTAATGGGGGCTGCTCTCTCTGCTCAGTCCCATCTGCCCCCGGTTCTCCACAGTCTCTTCTAGACCATTGTTTTGTCTCTAGCTTATGTGAGAGTGCTTTCTCCTTTACTGTCCTCTTTTTTTTCCCATTACCACCACCACCTAACTTCTTGGTCACTGTCCCCACATTCCTTGGTGCCTTTGGCCTGTGGCTCTCTCAGTACTTTCATTGCAACTCCAGCCAGCATCCTGAGAGCCTTCTGGTGAGGACCACTCATCCCACAAGGTCTGGGCTTCTTAACTACAGTGACTTCTGCATTGCCTTCTCTTTAGCCACCTAGACTTCATCTCCTTCCTTTCCCCAAAATGCCTCTATTTGAGATCATAGCCTCTATCTGTCCCTTTCTTTGACCCAGATCTCTCCTCCTTTCAACCTCCTCTTTTTTCCAGTTAGCTTGTACCTTTATGACCAATTATTGGAACTTTTGTGTCCAATGGCTGTGCCCAGTCTTGGCCGACTGGAGGAAATCTCTCAAGTCATTCACATTTGGGCCACTGAAATTCCATGGTCTCTATTCTAATTGTGTTCTCAACACTTGTTTTCTGTCTTTCACCAGCCCCTCCACACATTGCTCTCAGAAGACATGTGCTAAAGCTTTACCGCCTTCCCAAATTTCCTGTCCAGTCTCTTCAAACTTCCTGTCCTCTCCACTCTCAGTAGATGTTTTCCCAATAAGTGCCTGAGAAAATAGAGATTCTCAGGTGGGAATTCCTTCAGCTACTTCTCTCCACTCAATAAGTGTCTCTGCTTGCACCCATCCTTACATTCCTCCCTCCCATCTTGGAGGAAGTGGTGTTCCTCCTGAACATGGCCCTGGTGTGGTTACCTCCCATCCCTTCCACCTCCTCTGGAACCTCATTCCATCAATTTGTCCACTGTTTACCGGGATCTTCAATGATTTCTTCACTACTGGCTTTTCATGGTGTAGAAATCTTCCCTATTCTGAAAAACTTCGTCCAACTCCACACAACTCTGTCTTTCATCTTCCCTTCATAGCTAAGCATCTTAAAAAAAATAGTCCCAACAATATTTCCTAAATTTCACTTCTTTGAACATGATAATTTCTGCCTTATCCATGTAACCACCTGTATTATTATCTATGTAATATTAAATATTGATTTTTTTCCCTAAAATATATTTGTTTTTAAGAGAAGCTTTATAGTCTCCATGAAATCCTGAATTTAGTTCTCTGATTATCTAGTTTAATACACTATACATATATAACTTTTAAATTAAAAATGAAATGTTTATCATTTGAAATCCCCTCATAAATAGGACATAACTTTGATGCTTGTCTGTATCTGATGAGCCCTCTTCTCAAATACCATCCCTTTATCAGGACATTGCTGATATCTACCCGCACTGCCCGCATCTTCACAGAGACAGCCCTTCTAAAGATCGCCAGTAACACCTACGTGACTAAATCTAACGACTGCCTCTCGGGCTTTATCCTGCCCGCGCTCTCTGCTATGTGGGACGCTGTGAACCACTCCTTTTTGGGCTGTTCCACTCTCAGGACTTTCTGTGTCTCCCCCTGTCCTGGCTTGCCCACCTCACTGGCCAGGCCTTCCCAAGTCCCCTGCAGGAGTTCTCCTTCCTCTTTCCTCTGAGATGGTGACTTCCCGAGTTGCGTTCTGGGCTCCCTCTCTGCTCCTCTGGGCTTGGTCTCACGTGCTTCCACACTGCAGCCACCAGTGTGTGTGCTGATTGCTGCCATGTCGCCACCTGCGGCCCAGACTTAGCGGCTTCAGTTTCATATAGTTTACTCAGACATCTCCACCTGAATGTCCTGAGCACACCCCAACCCAGCAGGTCCAGGCGCACTCCTTTTCCCCATCACGCTTGCTTTTTCCTCCTGTGACTTTTGACAGATGGTACCACCCAGTCACCCAGCTAGAACATGGGAATCATCCCCTGCCCCCCGCATCTGTTTCATCCATTCATCTCACACGTAGGTCTGTATCCATTTGGGACGCTGTAATGAAATACCACCAACTGGGTGGCTTATAAACAACAGAAGTGTATTGCTCATGGTTCTGGAGGCTGGAAGTCCAAGAATCACTTGCCAGCATTGTCACCTTTTTGTGATGCCCCTCTTCCTGGTCCACAGCCCACCCCTTCTCGCTGAGCCCTCATGAGCTGGAAGGGATGAAGTTATCCCTCTGGAGTAGCTTTTATAAGATCCCTGCCCCATTCATGTGGGCTCCACCCTTGTGGCCTAAGTACCTCCCAAGGGCCCCGCCTCCCAGTACCTTCGCATTGGGGGTTAGAATGTCACTGTATGAATTCAGGGGACACAAAGATTCAAACCCCAGCAACATGAGTGTCTTCTTTTTGCTGGGCTCTCCACTGGCACTTGGGGTGCCCAGATGAGTGAAAATCAGAGCTCACCCCTCCCCTTAGAATTCCCAGTGTAGTGTAGGCACCAGATGTGAGTTGAATGATCACACAGATGCAGGTGTAATTAGGACTGAGGTGAATCCTCTGAAGGAGAAGAAAATGCTTTTATGAGAGCTTGGAGCCAAACAGGCTGACTTATTTTGGAGGTTCTGGGGAGAGTTCTCTGAGTAAGTGACATTTCAACTGAGATCTGAAGGATGAGTGGGAGTTGACTAGGCAAATGTAGGATTAGGGGAGGTGAACACTTGTAACTGGACAAAATGACATAAGTGCCAGAAGGAGGAGGGGGCGCAGATGACACTGGTGTGAGAGGCAGGCGCGGCTCAGATACGGAGGGCTCTGTGGTCAAGGGTTTGGCCTTTATTCTTAGCTACAGAAAACCAGTGAAAGCTTTAAGAAGGGGCGTACCATCAGCTGGTTTTTCCTATTGGTTCTCTTCTTGTATAATTCATTTATATAGCTCAAAATCTAAGGTACAAAAGCCATTCTGTAAAAGGGAAAACAAAAAAAAACACCTGCCCACCCCTTCTGCCATCCACACAGCGCCCCCTACAACTCCACCGTAGCCACCATTTTTGTTTTTTTCCCTATCCTCCCAGAATTTTTTTTTTTTTGGCATATAGAAATACATTTTTAAAATATTTTCTTCCTTCTTAAGACACACATCCCCAAATAGCGCAGCACACAACTGTTTTGTGGTGGTGGCTGTTACTGCTTTGCTTCACACTGTTTCTTAGAGAGCTTTCCAAGTGAGCCCTTAGGAAGCTTCCTCGCTCGTTTTCGCAGCAGCATGTGTTCTGTCTGTCGTGTGGATGAGAAAATACAGTGTACCAAAACAGCAACACTTTGTGTGGCACTAATGGCGCTGCCAGGCTTGTTTCAAGCTCTTCACACACATTCATTCAGCGAATCCCTCCCATGATCTTCTCAGTAGGTGTCACTGTTACCTCCAGTTCACAGACGAGGAAACTGACGCAAGTAGTAAGTGGCCAACCCAGGATTTGAACTCAGTGGTGTGGCTGTTAGGCAAAACATATGGTTACAACTCTGCCGTAATTTATTTATTCTGTCTCCTCTTAGTAGACAGGCCATTTCCAATCTCTTGCTAATATGGATAACACTGCACTGAACGACTTTGAACCTATGCTGTTTTGCCCATGTGCAAGTGTATCTAACGGACAAATCCCCCCAAGTGGAATTGCTGAGTCAAAGAGTATATACGTTTGTAGTTTTGATGGATATTTCCAAACCCATGAAAGTTATACCAATTTAAATGCTCCCTAGCAACGTGGAAGGGTGTCTGTTTCCACATAGCCTCACCAAAACAGTGTATTTCCCACCTTTCCACATTTTTGTCCATCTGGTGGGTAAAAATCATGGTATATGGATTCCGTTTTAATTTGTATTTCTTATTTTGAGTGAGGCTAAGCCTCTTTTTACATGTTGAAATTGGGATTCGGTTTCCTTGTCCTTGAGCTCTGTGCTCATTCTCCTCTTGTTGTTGGTCTTTTCTACAAAATTGAGTGCTATGAGCTCTGTATCGGTATTAGGAGTTAGCCCTTTGTGATGTGAGCTACAGATATTTTCCCCACTTTTTTTTGTCATTTGGTTTTTAACTTGGCTTGTGATTGATTTTTGCCAGGTAGGATGTTTATATTTCTATGTAATTTAAGTCTTTTATTTTATGGCTTCCGAACTGCGAGTCATGGCCAGATAAGCCCTTCCCCACTCCAAGGTCATAAAAAAATAAATCCCATATTTTCTTCTGCTATATTAGTAGGTTGATTTATTTATTTATTTATACATACATACATACCTTTGCGTCTTCTCTCCACTTGGATTTTATCGTGGTATGCAATGTGAGATAAAGGGCCTAACTTTATTTCCGGATGGTTTCTCACTTATCCCAATACTGTTTATCAGATGGTCCGGCACGGTCCGATCTATTCACGGAAAACATCGTGCCGGTGCTGTGTAGAGATCACCGTGTTCTCCTCCTCCTCCCTCCTAGATGGCTCGCAAGTCTATCCCCTTTCCACCATCTGGACGGCAGCAACCTTACTGCCACCATGACAGTTGGCCCTGTGTGGCCTCTCTGCCTCCAGCCTCCCCAACTGCCACTAACAGCCCGTTCCTGCAGCTTCCAAAGTTTTTTCTAAAGCCCAAATTGGGTCATAGCATTTCCTTGTTTGGAAACCTTTAGTGGCTCCCCCTTGTCCCCAGAGCACAGTGCAGAATTCCAGGGTCACAAAAGATCTGTGTCACCTGACCCTACCCTTTTCCCTTCATGCTTCTCCTGTCCTGGTACTCCGCACTCTGGTGATGCCCAAATTCTTAGAGTCCCCTGAGTTTACTGTGCAACTTTCATTCCTCTGTGCCCTTGAAAATGCCATGACTTCTGCCAGCAATGCCCATCTCTAGCTTGTGGGCCTGGAAAGCAGTCCTTCTTCAAAACTCACCTCAGCAGCCACCTCCAGGCAGCCCTCTGTAAGTACTCTGTTGCTGAACTTCTTACGTGTCTGTTTACATGCCTGTCTCAAGAACAGGAGGTTTTCTTCTGTTCTTGATGTTCTGGGGCTGAATGAATGAGTGCCTGTATATACACACGCTGCACATTTCACATACCCTATTCTGGATCTTACAGAGTAACATTTATTGTGCACTTTCCATGAACTAGGCACTGGTACGAGTTTTACAAGATGATCTTGATCTCATTGAATCCTCACAAAGTTCAGTAGATTTATAGGACCCATGACCTCAGATGAGGAAAAAAAACACGTCTTCACCTGCATTAACTCCAACTGAAATACAGCATTTCCTTTCGTTCAGAATCACAGGCAGCAACCTACAATTGCATTAGCGGTATTGCTGTGTTGTTGTTCATGTAAATCACAGATATTTTCTTCTCATTACAGCTGTTGCACATACCTTGAAAAATCACTTTCACTTCATCATTACCTCAAAATTTAACATTTATTTTTAAAAATATTTTTAAAAAATATATTTTGACATTATTTTCTTCCTTTATAACCCCATAGCTTTTATTTTATATGCTTAAAAGATGTATTCTAAGAGGGGGACCCAAACTGCCCAAAGGATCACTGGCACCAAAAAGGTTAGGCACCTGCACTAGAGTTGAAACTGGCATTGAAAACTTAGGCAGGCAGGCAGGCATCATCATGACCACGCTACATGTAGTTGCTGGGTTCAGATAGACTGTGGGTTCAAATCAAGTGCCTTTGCCTGTCTGAATCTGATTTCTCATTTGTAAAATGAGAAGAGGATTAATTCCTGCCTCATAGGGTGTCGTGAGGAGTCAGTGAGCTCATATATGTAAAGTACATCGAACGGTGCCTGACGCATGGCAAATGCTGTGTTCTGTTTTCTATTACTGTTGTTTTTATTATGATTATTCACCACTGTCATACTGCCTCTTGTTAATTTCACATCTGTCTTACAGCCAGCTCGTGGGCTTCTGAGGTCAGGGTTGTGCCTTGCGGAATTCCGAAGCCTCAGTCTTACACATACAGAGTGCATGTTTGTCACTGGATTTAACATGGCTGGCATCCCTCCTTTTAGATGCCCATTTCTCCTTTGAGCTTCATGACACCCCTGTTTCCTGGTTCTCCTCCTCTGGCTGTTTCCTTGGGCTCCTTTGCCCTGCCTGCTCCAGACACCCAGGCATTCCCCAACTATAAATCTAACTGCAGGCTTGAGAAACACCACAGGTATTCAAAGGAAACATCTACAGTCGGACTCCTCAGTTCTGTTCTCCTTCCAATCTGCTCTTCTTCCTCTATTTCCTGTCTTAGTGACTCCACCATCCATCCCGTGCCAAAGCCCAAAACCCAGGCATCTTCCCAGGTCCCTGCCTCGGTTTCATCCCCTATACCAGTCAGTTCAGAAGTTCTGAAGATACAAATTCTCAAAATGTTTGCAGACTTGTTCTTTTTTTTTCTGTTCTCTCTACCTTTAAAAAAATTTTTTATTTACTAATTTTTTTTGTGGGAAGAGGTAATTAGGTCTGTTTATTTATATATTTTTAGAGGAGGTACCAGGGATTGAACCCAGGACCTCATGCATGCTAAGCGTGTGCTCTACCACTTGAGCTACACCCCACCCCTGCAGATTTGGTCTTTCCTCTCTATCCCCACATCCCTGTCGTAGTCCAGGTTCTCAGCCTCCATTCCTGGGACTTTGTTTCTTCTTTCATCTCTGTTCCCTGATTGCCCCTACTTCCCACCCAGGCTGTCCCTCCATCCAGTCTCTAGAATACCATTAAAGAAAGAGCAAATCTGATCAGAATTTGCTCCACTGCTTAAAAAACCCATATGGGATGAAGACTAAACTCCTTTACGCGGCATTCAAGACCGTTCACAGTCTGACCCTTGCCTATCTCTTTGACCTCATTTCCCATTACTTAGACTTAGACTTCAACTCCCATTACTTTACCTTCTAAGACCCACCTGGTCCCCCCGCCCCACCCCAACCCAATCCACACACACCAGCTTCTCTACCTGGACCTGACAAACCCCGTGTCCTCTTTTACAAGTTAGCTCAAAGGTGCTCCCTCCTGTCTGAATCTGTGTCTGACTTCCCTAGGCAGCCTAAGGCACATTTTCTTGAATGTTCCTCACACTTTTTATATGCCATATTTAATTGCTTATCTGTGTTTCGCCACTAGGTGGCAGTCTCGTCTTTTCATCTTTTCAGGAGATGAGGATGTATAATTAAGATCATGTTTTATTTTAGTTTAAATAAATAATAAATGATAAAGTTGATAGAGCTTATTACATTTAAGATGCTGTAAGAGTGAGGGAGAGGCCCCAGGATTTTGAGCTGGGTGGCTGTGGGAGGATAGGGTGCCACTAACAGAGATGAGGCACAGAAGAAAGAAACATGTTTCAGGCAGGAAAATGATTCTGCTTGAGTTTGAGGCACTTCTAGGCTATCCAAATTGAGATGTTCAGAAAGCAGTTGGATGGAATATTCTGGAGCTGTTTGGAGGATTCTGGGCTAGAAACTGACTTCGGTATCACTGGTATAAAAGTAGTGGATATAAACATGGGGAGTGGATGAGATGGTCGAGGGTAACTGTGCAGGTGGGGAAGAAACAAAACTTAGAAAAAAGCCTGGGGGGACTTGAACCTTTGTAAAGTAGATGGAGGAAGAAAAGTGTAAGGAGATTGCAGGAATGGTCAGAGCAACAGGAGACATGGCTGGTTGTCCTGGAAGCTCAGGCAATAGAAACTGTTATCAAAGGACTGGCAATCAAGAGTGACACATTTTCAGAGAGTTCCAAGAAAGTGCAACCATTGGAGAATTGGGGAGGAAGAAGTTAAGGGCTGTAAGATAGGAGGGGTAAAGGGCCTTGCAGAGCCAGGGGAGGGGTTTCTCTCTCCTGCTTTCCCCTCCTCTCCTCCCCTCTCCGTCCTAGGCGGGGCATGCTCAGCTCAGGTGCTGGGGGAACATTGAAGGTGCTGGGAGAAAGGGGAGCAGGTGACTCACGAGGTGGTGACAACCCCTGAGAATGAAAGGGGTTGGTGGCAGGCTGAGGATGGTAATGAGAAGAGGAGGAAGTGCTGCGTGAGATGAGAGAAGGAGAAAAGTCCAGACTGTTTCAGTGCCATCCAATGGGATATGCTCTGGGGAGAGAGTCTATATGCGCTCTGTCCACGTGGCTCCTGAGCAGATGACGTGTGGCCAGTGCGGCTGGAGGACCAGGCTGAGGGAATTTCAGATTTGATTCACAGTGAATGAACTTGAATTGCAATTGAAATAGCTGCAGGGCTTTAGTAGCTACTCTGTTGGACACTCTTTCTTCAACCTTCTGGTTGGTGACTAGCACTGAGGGGACCCTCCTGAAACAGATTTCCTTGCATTTTTCCAGTACTCTTCTGTCGGGGGACCCCGTTTTCTCCAGGAGCACTCAGCAGCCTGAGTGGAGGAGCAGAACATCTGGCTTGAGGGATCCATCCAAGGTTAGGGCTTTGTAAGTAGGTTCAGTGGTGTTGAAGATCCAGAAAGCAAGGGATATTCAGAGTTCAGGACAGAGTTTTGGTCATCACGTGTCACTCACCCCTTCCTGCTTTCAGGTTTCTGACCAAGGTCAGGTCACCCAGGGAACAATAGGAGTGGGAAACTGTGGCGCTTTCATATTTGCTGACCAGGCACCAAGGGCCTCTGATACGGGTGGGGCTGCCCTCTAGCTTGCAGCTTTGGTCTTGACACCTAGGTGAGCTTCCTGAGCCAGTCCCTGAGAACCTAAGGTGGCCAGATCTGTAGAGCGGGCCTGAACTTACTTTCCACCCAGTCAAAGGGACTGAGAAGCTAGCAGAGAGAGGAAGGTGAACAGGCCTGGCTGCCCAAAGAGGCAGGTTGTTCTGAGACGTGCACAATGAAAAGAGCGTGCTGCCCGCTGTGAAGCTAGACTGCCTGGTTTCAGATCTTGGTTCTGGTGCTTTGTGGCTGTGTGACCTTGGCTAAGTTCCTTAACTTCTCTGGGCTTCAGTCTACTCAATTGTAATATAAGAATACAGTTGACTCTTGAACATCACAGAGGTTAGGGGTGATGACCCTGTCAAAAATCTGTGTATAACTTTGACTCCTCCAAACTTAACTACTAATAGCCTACTGTTGACTGGCACCTTACCGACAACATAAACAGTCGATTAACACGTTTGTATGTAATATGTATATGTATCATATAGTGTATTCTTACAATAAAGTAAACTAGAGGAAAAGATTATTAAGAAAATCATCAAGGAAGAGAAAATACATTTGCAGAGCATATATATATATTTATTGAAGAAAAAATCACGTTTAAGCGGATCCGCAGAGTTCAAACCCATGTTGTTTAAGGGTCAACTGTTCTTCCTCAGAGAGTTGTAATGAGCACTAATTATGTATGTACGTTAATGTATTCAAAGCAGTGGGGACGGGAGAGGTGAAGGGTGCCCTCAGCCCACCAGGGAGTTGCCGGCCATAGTACAAGAGTTCAGGTGATGGGTCATGGGGCCCAAGCTGGTGTGGAGGGAGGCTCAGCTTGGAGAGAGCTGATGAACAAGGAGGAAATCCATAAGGGGAGGAAAGGGCCACCAGAAGGCTCAGCGGTCACAAGGAAGTCCGTGGGCAGGTGCATGGTAGAAATGAGGATATGAGAGCTGAAACTCTGGGAGGTTGTGGTCAGAGGATACTGCCTGAGGCGGGGCAGTTGGCAGTGCTGACCAAAGCTGGTTGTGGGGAACAGGGTGGAGTAGAGGTGCAGGTGGGCAGCGTTGAGGAAGTTCAAGAGGCTGTGAGGTTAGGATGTTGAAAATGGCACCTGCGTGGCTGTTGAAATCACCCAAAATGCTGGCAGCCAAAGGCCTAGTGTGGGAACGGAAGGCTGTGAACCGAGGGAGACTGACCTGGGATGAATCTGATCGTGACCTGGAGGACAGCAGGTAACAGTGATGAGGAAGAGGGGCTGAAGCTTGAAAGGAGGAGAAAAGAAAAGAGTAAACATCTAGAAGCAATAATGGGGGACTAGAGGAATCTCCAACCCCCCTTGTACCCCCCCCCAAAAAAAAGCTTGCTGTGAGACTAGAGGGATCAGAAAGAACAGCCTCTGTTCAGAGCAGCCAAAGGGAGAAGCAGTGTCCTCAGAGGAGAGCCGAGTCTCCTTAGGGTGAGGAGGTGGAAGGGTCATTCTGTGTAGGGGCAGCAGGTCTAGGCGCATTTGTTGGTGGGGCCTCCATCGTGGGTTTCCATGCGTTGGACAGAAGCCAGCTTGAGGACCTGAAGGGCTGGTGGCGCAAATCCCCCTCTCCGGAAATTCCCGTTTCTCTTTTCCCAGGTTTTGTTTTGTTTTGTGTGTTTTTTTGGTTGGTTCATTGTGGCCATTTTTATTTAAGCAGGGTTTCTTAACCTGGGGTCCGCAACTAGGAACTAAAGGGCCCATTAACTGGGATGAGAAAAATAATCACATCTTTGTTTTCACTAACCTCCAGCAGAAACGCAGCACATGAATGTAGGTATTAGCCATACCGGCAGCTTTGTTGTCAATAGCAATCGCAGATGGCTTCCTATCACGTTACAGTCATTGCAGACAGCTTGGAACACTGTTTATGATCATCACTGCTTTGAAATGATGGTGGTTGCTAGATCTTATTATTAAACACATTAGTAGAGAAACACATAAATACTACGTTACAAATCTGTTTAAACATTTTGATAACCGTGTGTTATTGTCATTGCCTTCTTTTGTAACCCTTTGCCTTTAATTTTATGGGTTTAAAACATTTGTTCCGAGAAGGGATTCATCAGTGTTGTGTTTCCAGAGGGGTCCCTGCCTAGTGTGAGGAAGGTAAGAAGTCCTTCCTCCAACCTGCTTGCAAATCCATTTCTGTCTCACTAGAGGGCGCTCTGGTTTCAGACTTGGGGAACAGTGGACTCAGGCTTGCCATGGGGTGAGCAGGTTGTTGTTGAAGTGCAGACAAATCATATGTCCTTCGGGGACATTTCAGGGAACTGGGGGATAAGAACCCCAATGTTGTTTGACCTGGGCAAGCCACTTCTCTTGAGTGGGCTGTAAGCTTCTCTCCTGGGGGATGAAGTTTGGGATACAGCCCCTGTGCTAGGTTGGTTCTAGGACAGTTAAAGCAAGAGCACTTTGTTCCATGAAGGCTTGAAAGCTGTCTTCAATACCGACCTCAGTTCCAGGTTGTGCCACCTGTTTCTCCCCCAACTCAGGCTAGCGCATTGCCCCTCCTGTCTAACTAGCATTAGGATGCCAAGAAAGTTCTTTCACTGGTTTCCCAGTTCTACTTTGCTCGTCAGGCGAGGGGCAGGGTAAAGGAGAGGTAGATTCTGAAGGCTCCTGAGGGGTGAGTGGGTGCAGGAAGAGCTGGAGAATTTGAAAAATTGGCTCAGGGCTGAAACTTGTGCGGGAGGGTGGGTATGTGAGTTTCTGAAGACCGTGAGGTTTTCCGAGCTGAAGAGGAAGTATTTGGGGCTCAGGAGTGATTTGTGGAGAGGGGATTAAATCAGGCATTTCCTGCCTCAGTTTTATCAGCTTTCAGCAGACACTGCTCCTCACACCTGGCCAGACTGGGGCCCCTCTACTGGTAGCTTTCCCCAGACCTTTTGGTACCTCTTCCAGGACGCCCCCTAGGGCTGAAGGACCTAGCCTCAGAAACACCTGAGGAGGGGTGGGTGGGTAACAGCTCAGTGGTAGAGCGCTTGCTTAGCATGCATAAGGTCCTGGGTTCAATCCCTGGAACCAACTTTTTTTTTTTTTTAAATGGTTGATTAGAATCACCTGAGGTTCTTGTTACTAAGATGGAAATTCCAGAGCCCACCCAGATCTCCTGGATTCGAGTCTCTGAGCAGGGCCCAGATATCGGCATTTTCCATGGGTTTTCTAGGACAGGGTTTCTCAGCGTGTGGACCCTGGACTGGCAGTAGCAGCCTAACAGGCAACCTGTTAGAAATGCAAATTCTCAGATCCCCGAGTCCAGGCCCTTCCCCAGACCTACTGAATCAGAAACTCTGGGATGGGGCCCAGCAAGCTGCCTCTTAACAAGCCCTCCAGGGGATTGTGATACAGACTGAAGGTTCAGGCTCATTGCCTCAAATGATCTAAGAGCTGGCTCCCCCTTGCTGAAAGCCCCACAGAGACCCAGCAAATACTAACTGCATAACGTGTGAGGCACAGTGGGGGTTATGCTTCAGTAGCACTTTTCTCTAGAGTATCTCCGGGTTCCTTTAGCTTTTCTGATCCTACAGTGCTTCTGCCGAGTAGAGTAGGCTAGTAATTCCCTGGCAGTAGGACTCTGACGCTTAGAGGGGTTTTGATCCATGTAAGTGGTCACAGAGCAACTTGGGACGAGTAGAGGCCGGGACTTGGGTCTTTGGACTCCAGTGCTTGTTCTGCTAGGCCAGGTCTGCCTGCTGGATTTGAGAGTGAAGCCTGGACTGAGTGGGCTCTCCAGCCCCTCAGGATAGAAGGTCAACAAGGTGGACCTTCCATGTGGGCACACAACTCAGGACAGCCTCCACTTCCTTGTCTATGAAACAGCTTAGGGGTACAGCTCATTTGATCCAGTGCCTGGACGAAGGGAAAGCTGACTTGGGTCTGCTGCCCTCAGTGGCCAAGAATGGGAATCACACATCCACGATTATCTTGAGGTTGCACCACGCAGAGATCTATCTGCTGGGTAACTAAGGCTAGCAGATGCTAGAAATGAAGGTGTCTCATTTAGAGGGCACCCAAGATTAGATGGCATTGTCGGAAACTTAGACTTGTCATACTCTTCTCTGTCCCCAAACCTACACCTTCACAGATGTTCCCTATCCTGTGGGGTGGTACCAACACTCACTCATGACCCAGGCCAGAAATCTGAAGATAACCAATGGCCCTTGACTCTTTTTCCCCTCATCCAGTCAGTGACCAGATCCTGTCAGTAGGACCTCCTGATCATTTTTCAAGCTCGTTCATACTCCTATTTTCTTTAGTTCAGATCGGATTATCCCTGACTTGCTCTATTTCAACAGCCTCAACACTGGTCTCCCTACCTCTAGTCTCGCCCTATTTTGATCAGCAGCCCGATGGCGAGCTCTGTCCCTTGCTAAGTACAGCATGGTCTGAGGACTGGCAGCACCTGGGAGCTAGTTAGAAATGCAGGCTCTCTGGCTTCCACCCCAGACCTCCTGCCTCAGAACCCACCCATCATCTCAGGTGATTTCGTAAAGTCCAAAATAATCTAATGTAGCAAACAGAATTCTTAAAGAGCTGGCCCTCATCTGTTTATCCCCCTTTCCCACTTGATAGTCCATTGATAGTGAACTGTGTAAAGTTCTCAAACATACTAAGCTGCTCACTTCATTCTTTCAGCAAGCATTTATTGAACCCCTTGCTTTGTGTCGGGCACTTACTGGGGATAAAGCAGGCAGTCAAGTGGATACAGGTTCTTGCTTTTGTAGGAAGAGACAGTGAAGACATTCGTAGAATATATAGTTAGTCAGATGATGTTCAGTGTATAGAGGGAGGGATAAAGCAGGGTAGGGGCTACAGCACTGCTGAATGAGTGGAGAGAGAGTAAAGGAAGGCCTCACTGGGAGGGTGACATTTGAGCAAAGGCTTGCAGGCTTCTGAATATCTGGGGGAAGAATATGCCAAGCAGAAGAAATAACAAGTGTAAAGGCCCTGAGACAGGAGGGTTTCTAGAATATTCCAGCAACAGCAAGTAGGTCAGCATGTCTAGAGCTATGTGAAGGAAGGGGAAAGTGGTAGGAGATGAGGTCAGAGGGGTGGTGTAGGTGAGGGGCAGATCATATATAGGGCTGCATAGATCATTGTAAGGGTTTGACATTTTCTTAGGGAGGTGGGAGGCCATTGGAGGGTTTTGAGCAGAAAACTCACATGATCTGAGTTAATTTTTCAAGGGATCACCCACCCAGTTGCTATGCTGAAATTAGACTGTAGGGGATAGAAGTAGAGAGACCTATAAGTGATGTTTGTAATAAAAGAGGAAGGAGATCCTAGTGACTTGGCCTACGTTACTAGCTGTAGAGGCAGAGGAAAGTCATTGGATTCTGGATATATGCTGAGGGTACAGCCAACAGGATTTGCTGATGGGTCAGATGTGGGATGTGGGATGTGGGGTGGGGGCAGAGGATGGTCAAGGGTGACTCTAAGGTTTTTGGCCTGAGTAACTTAAATGAATTACCATTTATTGAGATAAGGAAAACTAAGAGAAGGGGTTTTGTGCTTGTTTATTGCTTTTTTGGAGGGTTGGGGGAGGAAGTGCTCTTTTAGTTATCTGTTGTTATGTAACAAACATCCCCAGAACTTAGTAGTTTAAAATGATGACTTATTTTTCACAGTTGTGTAGGTTAACTGGGTCATTTTTCATTGTGGACTGAATATTTGTGTCCTCCCCTCAAATTCACATGTTGAAGTCCTACCCCCTAGTGTGATGATGTTTGGAGGTGGGTCCTTTGGGAGGTAATTAGGGTTGGATGGGGGTGGGACCTTCATGAATGGGATTAGTGCCCTTATACAAAGAGGCCAGAGAGTTCCCTAGAGAACATATGAGAACACAGCAAAAAGATGGCTGTCTATGAACAAGGAAGTGGGTTCTCACCAGATACCAAGTCTGCTGGTGCTTGATCGTGGACTTTACAGCCTCCAGTACTGTGAGAAATAATTTTCTGTTGTTTAATCTTATGGTATTTTGTTACAGCTGCCCAAGCTGACTAAGACATTTTTCTACTGGTCCTGCCTGGGTTCAACTGGGACAGCTGGGCTGGCTGGGCCTCTGTTCATAAGGCCTTTCATGGCATGGTAGGGGGTCTCAGAGCAGCATTCCAAGAGGCCGAGTCCCACTGCATGAGAGCTTATCAAACCTCTCCATCTTTTTGATGAAGTCCCATTGACCAAAGCAAGTTGCATGGC
The DNA here is from genome assembly GCF_048773025.1 of Camelus bactrianus. Classification (NCBI taxonomy): domain Eukaryota; kingdom Metazoa; phylum Chordata; class Mammalia; order Artiodactyla; family Camelidae; genus Camelus; species Camelus bactrianus. The sequence goes on along the minus strand of NC_133575.1, from coordinate 82,494,181 downwards.
TGAGCCAGATGGGCCACATGGCCAAATCAGGGTGGGAGAAGAAGACATAAGGGTATGGATCCTGGGAGGGTATGATTCACTGGGAGCCAGTACTATAACGATCTACCATAGGAGCCACCATCAAAAGCTGGGTTTAAGAATAAGATGTCCGCTAAGATATCCAAGTGCAGATGTTGAGTAGATTGTGAGCTATGTGAGCCTGGAGTTCAAGACAGAGGTCCAGGCTGAGACAGAAATGTTGGAGTCATCAGCTGGTAGATTGTGTTAAAACCATGAGATTGGTTGAAGTCAACTAGGGAATCGAAGTATATAGAGAAGAGTTCTGCAGCCTGGTCCTCTCCATCATTTAGAGATCAAGGAGATGAGAAATCAGTAAAGGAGACTGAGAAGAAGCAGGCTATGAGGTAGAAGGAGGACTGAGAGAGCAGCATTCCAGAAGCCAAGTGAAGAATGTTTCAAGAAAGAAAGTGTAAATGCCATGATGAGGCCTGAGAATTGGCCATTGGATTGAGCAATGAAAAGGTGATCTGTGACCTTGATAGGGACTCTTGGTGGAGTGAGGGGTTGGGAGGTAGGAGCAGAAGCCTGATTAGAGCGGTTTAAGAGAAACTAGGAAGAGAGGAATTGTCGACTGGGAAGTACAGATGAGTGCTGTCCCATAAACCTACATTGGCCACATGTAATTTCAAATGTTCTAGTACTAAAACAATGTAAAAGAAAACAGGTGAGGATTTTCAATCATGTATCTTACATGTTATTTAACCCACTATATTCAAAATGTTATCATTCCAATATAAAATTATTACCAGGATATTTTATAACCTTTGAAATCCAGTGTGTATTTTATCCTAATTGTGCATCTCAATTCAAACTAGCCACATCTCAAGTGTTCAATAGCCACATATGACCAGTAGCTACCATATAAACAATTCTTTCAAGGAGTCCTTTGGTAAAGATGAGCTCAGGAATGAGGTGGTTGCAGTGGGGGAAGTGAGGTCAAGTATGCGTTTGTTTTTGAATGGGAGCTGTTAGAGGATGTTTATATGCTAATGGGAACAATCCAGTAGAGAAGCAGAAATTGTTGATGGAGGGGAAAGAGGAGACAGTTGCTGGAGTGATACTGAATAGATGAGAGGGGATGGGATTTGGATCTGAAAGGGAAGGGCTGCCTCTGCTGGGGTCCTGGGCAGCTCAGCCATGGTAACAGGGTGAAGGCCGAGCATGGTGGGCACTGCTGCAGAGAAGCAGTCAGATGTGATCAGGAGAGCTTCTGGAAGTTTTTGTCTGGTTCCTTTTTTTCTCAGTGAAATAGGAATCGAGGTCATCCATCTCAGAGTGAGGCTGGGATAGAAGTATTGAAGATCTGAGAAGAGAGGAGAAAATATTAAATTGTGGCCTGAAAGAGTGAAGGGACCTGGGAAATGCAGTATAGGATTGCCTCGCACCAGGAAAAACGCACCTGAGGTTTGCCATCATGAGTCTGAAGTGAGAACAGGCAGCACTGTTGTCCTCCCGCCACGTTCAGCTGTGTGGGTGCCAGCGAGGTGGGGGAGGGCGTTAGGAGTTGACCAGAGCAGGGGTTTTCCCAGATGAGTATGACAGTGGGAGGGGCCCTGAAATCAAAGGTGGATGCCAGGGACGATGAGAGTGATGGGCCATGGAGTTTAAGGAGGGAAGTGGGAGCTGTGAGGGACAGCAAAAAAGACGGTAGAACCGATGGATCACAGATTGTATTGGGGTCAAAAAAGTGCTGGGGTCAGGGTTAGAGGGGGTGAGCTGGAGAGAGAGAAGCTGGACTTCATGAGAGGCTGCAGGTACTCATAAGTAGATCTCAGGCAAGACCATGAGAATGAGTGGCCGAGGCGAGATGGGGACAAGATCACTGAGGAAAGGAGGCCAGGGAACTGAGAGTCCAGGGTGCTGGAGGCTTCACTGTAGACATATGTTGAAATTAGAGAGAGAGATGACAGGAGTGGTTTTGGAGAGGAGGGTACTGACCTAGGTACTCATAACCTCAAGGAATATTAAGGGCCGTGACCCATATGTCTGAAGAAAGTTGTAAAGGGAAAGTCTAGCGGGTGGGACAGTGTGGTGGTCGTAGGGTTTTAAGGAGAAAGGAAGGCCAGTGGTCTGGAAAGAGCAAAGCAAAGAAAGAAGTTACCTACTCTATCTGCACGGGCCAAAGGAGAAAAACCAGTGACTGGAGGGCTAGAGATGAAGGAGGCTCCCTGTGGGGAGACGTAGGTCGGGTAAGAGCAAAAGGATGGCGAGGACATTCACAGAAGTGACTGAAATATTGGGAATTTGGCTCATGATTTCTGTGACTTTCTAAATCCTGTTCCCTTTTCCTGGAATTCCCTTTCTTGCCTTGTGCACCTGGGAAGCTTTTCCTCATCTTTTACATCCAGCTCCTGCATCACTACTTTCCTGAAACTGCCATAGCCACGACGACCAGTGACTAGTGTGTTGCCAAACCCAGTGGAAGTGTTTGCGTCTATGGAGAAGTGTGTTCCCAGTGGAATTTTCTGTGATGATGGGATGTTCTGTCTCAGCACTGTCTAGTATGATAGCCACTAGACACATGTGGTTATCCAGCACTCGAAATGTGACTTGTGCTACTGAGGAGCCACATTTCTAATTGTATTTCATTTTAATTTCGTTTAAATGTAAATTGCCATGTGTGGCTCATGGCAGTCTTTCATCTTGCATTCAGTCCTGTCTGCTCGTGGGTCACCTCTCTCCTGGCAACTGCTGTTTTCCAGGACCTGTCACTGGTCATTTAATCTCATTCTGTGGGCCCTTCCTTGTCGATCTTATCCAGACCCCAAGCTCTGTTTCTGGGACATCTCTCTCTCCTGAACGCTAGACCTGAACATCCCCAGCAGATCGGAGAAGTCCGCCCAGGCATTCAGTGTCAGCGTGCCCCTAACTTGAAGTCCTCTCTCCCTTGACTCAACTCGTCTCAGTTACTGAAGTCGTAGACCTGGCTGGGAGTCCCCCTTGATGCCTGCTTCATGTCAGATGAATTGCCAAGTCATCGATCTCTGCAGCAGCATCTGAATTGGTCTTCAGCCTTGTCCTTCTCCCATCCACCATCCACACCACCACCAAAGCAGCCCAGCTAGCTGAAACATATATCCGACCTTGCACTCTCCTGTTTCAAACCTCTCAAAGGCTTCTCGCTCTGTATCAGCTAAAGGCCGAGTTCCAGGCACGGCAGACAAGGCTCTTCATGACCTGACCCCACCTGCCTGTCTCTCTGGCTTCCTCTCTTGACACATGTCCCCTCCCACTTGATGCTCCAGTAGCACAGACCTGCTTGGGATTACATGCAAATGGCATGCTGTTTCATGCCTCCACACCTCTTCTTAGACTGTACTGCCCAGCACATCCTTTCCTACCTTTAAGCTCCTTCCCCATCTCCTCCCTTTTCATCAAACCTCATCCCAGGTGTCATCTTCTCCAGCTTCCCTTCCTTGGCATCCCCATGACTTAGCGTGCTTCCCTTATTCCATCATCTCATTGCTCACGTGTCAGCTACAGGGGACTTCTGAAGGGCAGGGTCCGTCTTTGCCTCCATATCCCCACTTCCTAGCATGGAATCTGGCACCCAGTGTGCACCTCGTCAGTGTGGACTGAATGGATCACATGCAGAAGTGAATGAGTTGAAGGGAGTGGGAAAAAGATTAGAGAATAAGATGCCACCCTGCTCAGTCTCAGCTCCTTGGTGTAAGTCCTACCTGGGTGGGATTAGAGGATGCAAGAAAGGGCCCTTGGGAGAGGCCCCTGGGGATAGGTCTTGGCTGCTGGTGGTGCAATTGACTTCTCTCCCAGCTTTGTGAGCTTCCTTGTGGCAAAAATTGATTTCAGAAAAAGCTATTATCTCGGTTTCCCCCTACCTTTAGAGCTGAAAAGCTTCTATCCTCCTGAGATAGAAGATACTGGCAGAAAATGTCACATTTATTTTTTTCTTAAAGTAAAAAAAAAAAAAAAAAAGTTTTATGTGTTTAATTTTTCTGAAAGTGCTTAAGTTTCTATTTTCCTTTAAAAGAAAACTGGTTTTTCACTGAGATTATCCCAAGGGCCACATCCAGGTATATAAAAAAAAAGAGTGATGTGCACTTGCATACAATTTGCATACATCTAGGTAGACTGGTTCATCTATCCACATGGTGCTTTCTTTTTTTTTTACCCCCCCCTTATTTTTCAGAGAAATTGAATATTTGATCACCTTTCCAATGAAAAGTACCAAGAGCAGTGAAAAGGCAGAGGAAATCACAGTGATAGTTCCCCTTCGAAGAAAAAAAATCACCTCTTTACAAGATTCCCCGTCTTCTTGCAGGCTTTTGTGAGATTTGGGGTGGCTGTGGTTGCCATGATAAAAATAGCCGCCATCTGTGTGCCAGGCTAGCTGCTGTATTTACTTTTTTATATCTCTTCTTTCACTCGGCAGCCCCAAGAGATACGTTGCTCCCTCCAGTCTACCTGCAGGAAAACAGGCTTAGAGGGTCAGCACAGCGCTTTGGCCCAGGTCACCCCTGTAGGCAGTGGCAGAGGCAGGATTCAAACCCAAGGCTATCAAAGACCCCAAGCCCTTTGTTTTAAACCACTAAGCTATCTTCGACGGACCGTTTGGTGTTCTGTCACTTACACTTGCCATTGTGCACAAGGGACTTTGCACACAGGTATGTAGCTGGTCTGGCTGTGATTTGAATGGCAGCAGACTATTGCATAATATTGAGGTACCTGAGTTTACTTGTCTCCCCAGTTGGTTTGTTTCCAGTGTTCCAATGTTACAGGTGGTGCAGGTGTGAGTATCTTTGTGCAAATAAGGGCTGTTTGTTGTATGTTTGAGGCATTCGCAGGTAGTCCTCAAAGGAGCATTGTTGAGCCAAAGATTTAGAGTCTTACAGATGCTCCAGAAAGTCTGTGCCACTTGTTTCCCAGGCAGCGTTAATCATTTGAGTACCTGCTGCGTGCCAGGGGCTGGAGGTGAGGAGGTGATTCAGAAATGGCCCCTCCCTCAGAGAACTGATAGTCTTATGTGAGACAGATGATGCAACACAGAATGAATGGAACTGAAGCTGGGGTTTGGACTCCAGGCAGTGAGAGTGCTGAGAAACTTGACCCCTGGCAGTGTCCAAGCCAGTGTCTGAGCATTCCTTTCCCCCATATCACAGTGTGGGAAAGGGTCAGGGGCTTTAGAGCAAGGCAGGGTTGCTGAAGCCCAGCTGAACACACTTCCCCTCCCGTCCTTTCCCTGCAGGCACCACCAGGCCCTGTCACTGCTGCCCAGCTGCTACCGCGGGGAGCCAAGCAGAGGCTGGAGGGATGGGACACCTGGGGAAACCAGCTCAGGGCTCTAAGTACATGTTGGTCCTCCAGGTTCCCTCTTCCCCCATAATGTCCCTTGCAGCCAGGGTGACAACATGGTGCGCAGTTCCCCCTCATTCAGCAGACAGGAAAGTGCACAGTGTCAGTGCCTGCCCAGCGCTGTCTAGATGCTAGGAAAACAGATGAATCCCGCTCGGTCCTCTACCCCAAGACGCTCATCTAGACAGGTGGACAGACAAGGAAAGAGATGGTACAACTTGGTGTGATGGAGGTCCGGACAAGTGGCAATGAGGACGTTGATCAGTGAGTCCCTTGTCAACGTCCGAGAGCCCGGGGCTCTGCTGTTGGGACTTCAGCTTCAGTGCTGCCCATCTCCCAGCCTCAGTTTGTCCATCTACAAAATGGAGGGATGAGTCCAGTACCCACCAAGGGCCTTCTAACCCTGATGTACTGTGAGCCTGCCTCTTGTTCCATAGCAAGCCTGGCCTCTCCCCAAGAAGAGCCGGCGGGCTTCAGTCACCCCATCTCTCTCCTCTCCTCCCCTCTGCACTCGCCCCGCCGTGTTCTGCTCACTCGGTCTCCATGTGCTCCTGTGGCTTCGGGTCCTGTTCTGCGCTATGACACCTACATCTGGATGTTCAGCCCCATCCTTTTCACTGACTTTGTGATTTATGTACTAATGAAAATAATCAGCATGTGTTAAGTCCCAGGTGTGACATTACAATCATGACTTGAATGATCTTATCTACTTGGCAACCTTGTGAAGTAGGCAGCGGTACCCCATTTTGTAGATGAGTGACACTGAGTTCAGGAGATAACTAAGGCTTGCCCAAGGCCCTGAAGTCGATAAGTGACAAGAGCCAGGATTTACAAACCTGTGTCTGCCTGGCTCAGTGCCCACACTGTCACCTGTCATGCTGTATTTCCCAGAGTGTATCCGGCCACCTAAGAGACACTTCCATTTGGGTAATTCACAGACACATTGATTTCAACATGTCTAAAATCGACCTCATTTCTCTACCTTCTGTCCCAAATCTGCTTTTTCCTCTCTTCTCCATTGCAATAAATGGCACCATCAACCCAGTGATGGCCCAGCTGGAACCCTGGGGGGTCTTCCTGGATCTTTCCTTATCCTCCCTTCCCAACATTCACATCCTGGTCATTTTTCCATCCACTCTCCTCCAGCCCCACTGCTCTGATCTTCAAAGCCACTTATCCTCTCCCCCTTCTTCCTGCAGGGTCTGCCCGCCTCCGCGCCTGGACGCTGTCTGCCCCAGCCCCTCCCCCGCCCACATCCGATCCTATCGCTCCTGCTTCAGACCTTCTGCTGCTTTGTGCGGCTCTGCAGCAGAGCTCAAAGCTGGCCACCCATGGACTGAAATCCTTCCAAGAAGACATGTTTTGTTTGATCCATTGAGCATTTTTAAAACATTTTGAACTATTTGCCAACATTTAAAAATCAGGAAATTCCATATGAAAGTTCCTACTTCTGGCTTCTCTTGCAAAAGTGAAAACACTGGCAATGCTGGGCCCACGTCCCCATCGGGCAGTGATGGGGTGAAGCGGAGTGGTAGCTGCCCTCTTAAGAAGGGGCTTGGGCTTTCCAGTTGGCCAGTCTCCTGCATCCCTTATGCCTCATAGTCCTTGGTCCCTCTCCTGCTCCCAGTTACCTGCCTGAGACTTGAGGCGTTCAGGGTCATGACCCCACAGCGCGAGATGAAGCCCAAAGCCCTCAGTGTGGCTCCAGAGGCCCTACGTGGCCTAGCTTGGAGTGGACCAGTGCTACCAACCTCTGAGTCTTACTCCTGCTCACTACCTCGTCACCCTGTCCCCTGTACTCCCGACTCTTTCCCATAGTTCTCTGAATTGCCTTGCTCCCACGGCTGTCTGCCTTGGTGTAGGTTGCTGCTCTGGAATGCTTAGGTCCCTCTTTTAGTGGCGTTTGTCCTTCACTCTGCTCTGTGCCCCCTCCACCAAGAAGCGGTCCTTATCCCCACCCCACCCCCTTCCCCAAGCTGAGTTCTGTCCTCCCAAATTTATGTGGTGCAGACCTCGGTCATTGTGACCATCATACGGGGTTCTCATTGTTGCCTGACTTGTCTGCCTTCCCCACCAGTTGTGGTTCTGAGGCTACAGGGAGCCTGTCTTCTTTATGTCCCTGTCCCTAAAGCATGGCCCAGGGCTCAGAATATAATAGGTACCTAGGAGTAACTGGTGAATGAATGGATGAACTGGCAAAAGACTGACTTGGGAAAATCCTACTCCAAGATGTTATGTTGCCACCTGCTTGTCTGGGGTGGAGGTTCCTTTCGTTCTGGAGCACCCCCATTATAGGACACAATCTCCCACAGCATCCTGTCTCTGCAAGGTCTAGAATACATCCAGGCCTCCTGGGATGGTATTTCTGAGTGATAATCAAGGGAAAATATGTCATTCTTGTTCCAGGGGGAGAGAGTTGTCTCACGGTTGGGAAGTGGCACAACAATTGAATATAGCACATTCTTTAGTTGTTTAAATATTAATAATGATGTGGTAATGACAGTACCTGGCACACAGTGAACACTTTGTACCAGATCGCGTACTAAGAGCTCTCAGTATATTCTTTCCTTTACTCCTCACAACAACTCTAAGAAGTAGCCCCATTTTACAGACAAGTAAACTGAGGTTCAGGGAGTTGAAACAACTTTTCCAGGGTCACACAGCCAGTAAGTGGTAGAATCCAGGTGTGAAACCAAATCTGTCTGACATCAGAGTTAACGTTCTCAGCCCCCACGCCATGCTTCCTCAGTGACCTTTCTCTTTGGAAACATGAGGAAATGTAAGTGTGGAAACGAAGGATACACAGTTATGCCTACAGTAAGATTCCAGTTAGCAATCAAAGGGAGAAAGGAGAGAAACTCCTAAGGCCTAGGGAAAGCAGCCAAGGAGAGACACCCACGTATTAGCAGTGGTCACATTCAGCTAGTAGAGTGCTGGTGGGGGTGTTCGTCTTGTTTTCCATCTCATTTCTACTTTTTAACATTTTCTAGATTTCCTTTAGTAGGCATGTACAGTCGTGTCCCGCAGTATCTGACCCCTCAGGTCAGACCTGTTCCAGGACCCTTGCAGATACCAAAATCCACAGATGCTCTAGTGCCGTATAGTCGGCCATTCAATCCATGGGTTTTGCATCCGCAGATTCAACCAACCAAGCACCAGTGTGGTTGGTTGAATCTGGGCACGTGAGACCCACTGATGCAGGGGGCCAACTGTGTTACATTTACAATAACAGTGTAAAAACATCCTGTCTTTGTAATGGCCCCAGCATTACATGGCAGAGCAGAGGCTGGGAAGGGGTATAGGAGTACCCAGCTAATCAGCACGACTGTCTCTTTGAGCCACCGTGGCGGGGCAGCAGAAGCGGGTGATTAGCAGGCGGCACCTGTGGCCTCAGCACCTGCACCCTCGCGGGGCAAGGGAGAAGTGGGTCACCAACCCTGCTGTCTCATCGTCTCCCTTTTTCCTCCAGGTGCTTATACCCCGGAGCCCCTCAGCAGTTTCCGGTGGGCCCTTCTTTCAACTGGCCTCATGTTCTTTTATCACTTCAGCATCTTGCAGATCCTGGGCCTGGTAAGTTTGGTTCTATCCCCTTCTATCCCCTCTGTTTGGAGTTCTTCATAAATCTTGATAATCCTGGTTGGCGCTGGTGTATCGTTTTGTTTTGAAAATACAAGATGCCAAAGGCCAGGCTGTCGGATTGTTGTGTCTGGGTTGCTGATTTACGATCCACAGCCTTGGCCTCTCCAGAGAGTTTTCTGAATCCTCCAGTAATGACTGTTTCTTTCATCCCTGGGGAGGCAAGGAGGCCCTTCCCTCGTGGCCACTTGGATCGGAAATAGTGAGCTGCCTGGGAAAGCAGTTTGCTGTGGACCCCACGGGGAGGCAGGATCCTAACCCTGGCCCTGGGCCTGGGGGGAGGCTTCTGACCTTGGGTCCTTTCTGGGTCTACTGCCAGGCCCTGAGTTGTGTGGCTGATGTAAGTGTGGTGTCGGGGACCCCATGACATTCTGGGAAGTTCATAACTGCCTGGAGTGTGGTTGATGGCTGGACTCAGTAGTCGAGTTATCCAGAGCCCGAGATTGCTGAGTGCATGGGTGTGTCTCTTGGTGGCAAAGGGAGTAGCAGGAGCTGTTCGGGAGACCCAGGTTCAAGTCCTGGCTTTGCCACTGATCTGGGTGAGTCACCTCATCCTTGAGGACAGAGAGCTCTCTGCCCCGCTGTGACACGGTAGAAAACCCCCCGCCTCCCTGAGAGGTGGTGAGGACTTGTCTTTAGTGTGAACGGGCTTGAAGGGATTTGGAAGGTGGGACCGTGGCCGTCCTCGGGCGGGAGTGGCACGTCTGGGTTGGTGTGCGAGCGGCATTCCTGGAGCACTAGCCGTGTGGAGCCTCACTGGACCTGGCCGGACTCGGGCGTGTAACTGATGTCAGCAGCGCCTTTGGAGAAGTAGTCGTTTTCTCTTCCCTGACCTGGCATGTTGCTCTGCTCAGACTGGCCTGGGAGGGAGTTGGAGCTCCTGGTCAACAGCGTGAATGCTTCCTGTGCTCTAGGGAGGAAGCAGTATGACCTTCAAGCCCTCACCATCACTCCTGCTCTCCATAGGGACTCCTTGATCTCAGAGGAGTCAGTGTCCTCATGTCACCATACATGCCATCCTCAGTCTCACCTCTGGGCCTGGCTCAGGCTGCGCCTCCTACAAAGAAGGCTCTGTTCGCTCCATTCCTTTTCATGACCCCCATCCATCCTTCATAAGTCCATTCAGGTGTCACTTCCCTTGTGAAATCTTCTCTGAGGACTCAGTCCCTATTCCGTACATGCCTCGGATCTCACGGTGGGGAAGACCTGGTGAGCACCGTCTGCTTTGAGGTCAGATGTGGTAGACCGATCACTCCATCCTGACTGTTCACTAGTTACACAGAGGCAGGGACCTTGCTGCTGACTGCTCTTTTATCCCATAATACCTCTCAGGGGACTAGGCACATAGTAAATGCTTAGGGACGGCAGCAGGCTCTGGGCCCAACCAGAAGGCAAGGCTGAGCAGAACGAAGCAGCTTTTCAGCTGGATGGCCTTCCCCATCACCTGAAAGGGCTCTAGCCTTGACCCACTCAGAAAACCTAGGGGGAGGAAACCCCCAACTATGAACAGGTGGGGATTTGTCAATCCCTCCTTGTCTAGTCCCCACTAGGTAGACACGGCTGAACTGGCAGAAGCCAGAGGAAGCCTAAGGATGGTGAACGCTCACTCTACCTCCCTTGTCCCTGCAGGTCACCGAAGTGAATTTGAACAACATGCTGTGTCCGGCCATCTCAGACCCATTCTACGGCCCCTGGTATCGCATCTGGGCCTCGGGACACCAGACTCTCATGACCATGACCCACGGGAAGCTGGTCATCCTGTTCTCATACATGGCTGGGCCTTTGTGTAAATATGTGCTGGATTTGCTCCGGCTTCCAGCCAAGAAAATAGACTGAAGGTGCTTGTGTATTTTTGTTTTGTTTTGTTTTGGGGTTTCTTCTTTCTTTTTTTTTCTTTATCCCTGAGGAAACAAGTCCTGATTTGACTTGGAGGACACTCAGTTCTTGATGAAATCATGGGAGAGGGCAGTAGGGTATTTGGTGTATTTCTTTTTCCCTCCTCTCTGTCCCTTTCTTCCACTACCTTTCCTTCCCCAGCTCTTCCCCCAGGACAGCTTCCGGCACCTGGGGTGTCAGGCTGAGGGCTGGACGTATCCTCCTCCCCTTTGGCTCTCTCCCTGCTCCTAGTGGCCTTACATGGGTAGTCAGTGGCTTTCACTCTGCTTGTTGGTGCTTTACCAGCAGCCGGTTGAGGAGAAAGGGAACACAAGCAGTAGTCTTTTGGGCATCGAAGTGATGAGATGGTGTGTGTTTCGTTTCTCCACTGCCAGGGACCTCTGCTGGGGTCCCCTTTTGTCTCCAGCACAGCCCCCACCCTAAGGGGACTGAGGCCTTGTTTCTATACCAGCGGCAAGCCGAGAGCCAAGGGATTTCCCAGCTTGTGGCCAAAGTAGAACTGGCCAGATTCTTCCCACTGGTGTCCCATGACTCAAAGCAAGTAACCAACCAGCCACTCCATCCAGGATACTGCCAGTGCTGGGAGGTGGGGGCGCTACCCAGCCCAGGGGCTAGATTCCACCCAGGAGGATGGAGAGTTGTCGAGATGGTGAATCCGAAAGTGAACCAGGTTGAAATGTCCACAGCCAACACTAAGCAGGACTTTTGGTAAATTCTGCTTGTGAGAGCTGAGAACTGACCCATATCCTGATCAGAAGTGAGCGTAGAAATTAATCAACAGAAGTGGTAACTTGAGAAAACTGTGATTTGAATTATATGCTTGCTTTTAGTTTAATGTTGATAATAGATGCCATTTTAATTTTGAGTGCCCCTTGAAGTTTCTCTCTTTCTTACTCTTTTTTTAAAGGCAGCTTCAGGGAAGGATGAGCTAGACTTGGGTTTTTTTTTTTCTTTTTGGTTTTTTGTTTGTTTGTTTGTTTTTGGCTTTTGGGATTTTGTTTATCTGTTTATTCATTTGTTTTTGGATATTTGAGTTTGGAGAATCCTTGCATTAGGTCCTTCTGGAGGGACTCCTGTCGATCCATTTCATCCCATTTTACAGGATCAGCATCTTGGGTTTGGGATGATACTGATCCGGCTGTGTTGTTTCCCTAGGGCCAGATGTCATCTCTGCTGCCAGACTCAGCACTGTGTTGTTTAGCGTGGGGGTCATCACAGGCTCCCACCTTGCCCACCCCCAAAGCCTATGTCTAGGTTGAAAGAGAGGTACCAAGGAATCAGGTCCCCACAGGTGGAGGTTGAAGTGTTCTAAAAGGAAGACCTTTTGTTGCAAGACAGCCTGAATCATCCATGAACCTCAAGAAGGAAGGCAGTGGCTGGGCATTTGGTGACTCCTTGTTGGCTCTTACTTAGATTTTTTAAGAACAGAAGAAATAGTTCTGTGACCTCCTCTGATGGGCCTCCCTCCCCTCTCCCACTCTAGACACCCCAGTTGTCCGGGGCCCATTCAGTATTTCAGGTGTTTCTGTACCAGACCTAGAGTGAGTTTCACTGGCTCAGTGGTCATGATTTTGACATGTGGACCTACAGGAGGCAGCAGAATGGAGGAGTCTTTCCTAGCAAGGGCGAGGCCCAGGAAAGCAACCATGGCAGGGCCATCAATCAATTCCCAGGGTGTGAGGTTGCAGGAGGGGGAACCTGGAGTGCTTTGGCTCCCTGTGAGCTTCTCGTGACGCATAATACACTGTATTTTCTGCCATCTTTGAGGATCTGGCCGAGTTTTTCTTAGTGCCTCTCATCCCAGGGTCGCTTGCTTGAAGAGGCACCTCTGGCGTGGCTGGGTTCGCCCTGCCCACTGGCTGCATGTAGGCGTGGCTTAAGAGGAAATGCACAAGGCCTCAGCGCCCCTTGGCCTCTTGACCAAAAGATAGGTTGGAAGGAGATCACTGGAGGAACTCCTGGGGTCTGTACCCAGCCAGGATGCAGAGTTTCTGCCTCAGCTGGGGCCAGCAGCCTGGGAGGGACACCTCCGCTGCGAAGGGCTCTCTCTTACCTCCTCTCCTGGCCTGGTGCAGGATACCAATCAACCCGAGCTCTCCTTGCACTGGCATGCCTCTAAAAGCTTGCCTTTGCCCTGGCTGCAGCCCTGTACCCCATGCTGGCAGGCACTTTGCTGCTGCTTGGAAGAAAGGGAGAAAATGGAAGCCACATGCCTGGCTTGGCCAGGCCAGAGACAGATGCACCTGTCTGGGGCAAAGGGAGGTGCAGGGCTTCTGGGCCCCATGTTGGCTCAGCAACGTATAGAGGGGGGGCCCCGTCCCTAGGCTCCCCCGGGAGTCAGGCCGTTATTGAGGTGTTGGGGAGCAGCAAGCATCTGCACTGGTCTGTACCTGACTCTTGGGCCGAGCCCATGTAGAGAGGTAACCTGGCCAGACCCACGGCAGCCTGTCTTGCAGGAAGGCCCCTGCAGCAGTGGGCCTGGGCTTACCAGCGCCTCCCTGGAGCTTTCCTGCTGGTGCCAAGGAGGTTCCCCAGCCAGCCTGGCCAAGTTCCCATATGCCGTTTGCCAGCGTGTGGGAACTCTGTGTGTGTCTGAGCATCTGTAGAAGTGGACAGTTTCTTTTAAAACAGCCGTAGAAAGGGAAAAGTGTATTCCCTCCAGCTCCCAGGTCATGCTGGCTAAGGATCTGGGCCGGTGAGAAGAGTCTGTTCAGCTGGCCAACTTGTGGCCTCAGGTCAGAATTACCTGCTTGCAGCCCCTCATCTACCCTAGGTATTGGGTTCTGTACACCAAAGATGATCTGACCCATTTTCTTCTTGGAGGCCCAATGACATGTTCCTCTGTTGGTCTGCGAGGAAGCCACAGGCTCAGTCTCCCTAAGTCAACCTTCTCTCTTTCTCCTGGGACTTCTCAGCATTCACAGAAGCTGCTGGCAGGGGAGTCAGGATGTGTGGGGCGGTTGGGGCACTCACCTATCCGGTAGCTCAAGTCTTTCTCTCAGATCATCCCTTTGGCCGCAGCCTCCATCAGGGGTCTTGCTGGTTTTGCTCATTGCGAGTTCAGTGTTGTGTGGAGTGGGCACAGCTGCCCACAGGTCGCAGGTTGTCAGTCCGTCTCCACACATGCTGGTGTTGGGGCCAGGCTGGCGGAAGACCCTTCCTCCCCGCCCTCTCCTTCCCTTGGCCAAAAACACTTCCTTGGGTTTGTAGCCTTTGATCCCGATCCTGAGTCATCTGAAGGGGAGATGGGAGAGGAGATGGGGAGGTGGGTGAGCAGAGAATAGCTGGTGTGGCATTGCAGGACAAGACGCCATGGCTGGTTTTAGTAAATTGGGAGCCTGTATAAGGGAGGTGTCCCACAGGCCTTCGCACACTCCTTGGCAGGGCCCCAGAGGACTGGGAAGGAGCTTCCTCACTGCACACCTTGCCCCGCCCTCTGGGAGCCAGGTAGGGTCCGTGAGAGGGAGCCAGCCTTCCCTCTTCTGTATATACAGTGAGCCACTTGTGCTCAGGAAAACCTAGTCGCTTGCTGTTGCTCTTGTGACACTTTTGTACACTGGTTTGCTACTCGTGGCACAAAACAAACAAAACAGAAAAGTCATTTCAAGCCAAGCTGTTGTTTTGGAAACCTGCTTTCTTTCGGTGTCTGTTTTGTATTCTACTTGAAAGAATTCTTCATTCATGTTGGTGTTACTGTGGTAGACAGAATAAGATAGCCTGATTTGTAATTCTTTCTGCCAGGAAATTGGTAGTTCCTCCTTCGCGCCCCTTGCCCCAGTCCTTGCTCGTTCCCAAGGTGGGCTTGGTGTGTCCTGGGAAGACCCTCCCTGTCACCCGCCCCGACAGCAACTCCCTTTAGAACCAGTCTTTGTAATCCCCCTCAGCAGCTGCAGGATGAGTATTTTTGCCAAGCTGGTTCCTGGGTGCTCTGCGCCCCCACCAGTTTGTTCACCTCTTGGGGCGTTTTGTAATGTTTTCTCTGTTTCGTAAAACCTTACGATTGTACTGAAATGGTTTCTGCAGTCCCCTTTGGAAATAAAAGGTCTTTAATTTGTGCACTTAGCATTCTGAATTTTGGTCATAGGTGTTTCTGTTGTTAAGATTCCTGAATGAAAAGGAACCCTCACCATGGGACTTACTGTTAAATGTTTTCCTTCATTTACTGTTATTAAAAGATTTATGAGAACCCAGGAGTCTCGGCCTTGCTTCCCAGAACCCTCTCAGAAGGGCTTCTGCTCTGAAAAGTAGACAAGAGGGGCTGTTGGTCGCCCGGGCCGTGGAGGACCACCACGGGGCAGCTGGCACACTCAGCACACCTCTGCCCTAGGAGTCACATGGCTGGACCGGTGGCTTTGAATTCCACCAGGGCTGCCGGGGACCTGGCAGGCCTTGTGCTCTTAGCAGGTCTTGTCTGCTGGGGACATCTGCTGGGCTCGTGGGGCCCCACCTGCGCTGGGCCAGGCCAGAGGACTGAGCTAGAGAAGGCACCTCTGAAACTAGACGAGATCAGGCCTGCTTACCCAAGTTTCCTGAGGGCCAGCTTGGTTCAGCACAGGCTGGTGGACGGCACAGGTCAGACTATCTCGTGGGGCAGTAACCTTGCCCTGGGGGAATAGTCGGACCTGCCTGTCCAGGGCTCCTCGCCAGGCAGCCCACCTTTACACCAGGCAGAAGCCCTGCTTGATCTCTGCTGGTGTGGCTGCATCTAGAAGGGACACAGCTAGCCATAGTGGCCCCAGTGCCGGTGGAGCTCCTCACTGGCCGGCAGTTGGGCACTCAAGCCGTCAGTGAGGCTGGGCCCTGCCATCTGCGGCCACAGAACCACCGGCTTGAGCAAGTCATTTGCTCTCTTGTCGCCCCAGGTTCTCCATCAGCAAAGCCATAGCTCAGCCGTGTGCCAGGCACGGTGCTAAGTCCGTCCACACACATTACAGGATTTAAGTCCCGCAAAAGCTGAGCAGTCATGCTATCCCTGGGAAACAGGCTGAGCTGAGAAAACGGAGGCTAGAGCTAATCAGTGTAGGAGCTGGTCTGGGAAGCCAGTTTTCTGAGGCTTCAGAGCCTGCTTTGCACTCTCCCCTGGACTCCACTGCTTGCCCGGGGTGCTGGGATGACTGGGCAGACCCTTGCCCAGGGTCCTCAGGCCTGAGAGACATGGGAGGAGAACCAGGCAGTGATGTGGAAGGCGAGAGAGAGGAAGGGGAGCCCCACGACTGTGCCAGGCAGGGCAATCAGGCCCATCTCTTCTGACGGCAAACAGGACCCTGGTGAGCCTCAGAGCAGAGCTGAAAGGCTAAGGAGTCAAGAGGGCAGGGCCGCAGGGAGCTGGCCCAGGGAGAGGCTGCCAGAGCAGGTGAGGAAAGCTGGTCCTGTGGCCTTTCTGTGTGTCTTCTGTTTCAGAAAGACCTAAACACCCATGACCTAGGCCATGGCCACCTCTCAGGGGCTAGTGCACCCGCCCCTGCTGGAGGTCTTCACTTCAGGTCTGTGTCCCCTACTGCAGGGAACAGCCTTTCCAATGCCAATCTGACTGCATCCCTTCCCAGGGCCCTGTAAACATCTCTGCTTCCTTTCCTCACCCCCACGTCCCGTAGAGACCCATCCACAGACACCCTTTGCTCCAGCCATACTGAACTCCATTGGTTCTCTCTCCCTCTGTGGACACTGCTCCTGTCCTAGAGGGCAGGGCACGGTCTGATTCATCCTCCAGCCCCTGGTCCAGGACTGGGTCATGGAAGGTGTTCAGTGAACAATGATCTTATCCCAGAGTCCTGCAAAATGGCGGGAGGCACCATTGGTACCCTAGTGAGAAATCTTGGCCTCATACGCTCTTGCCCATCCCAAGTTATCCTGCATGGTGCCATGGGCGTTTTTGGCCTGGGCACCTCAAGCACCAGCCTGTGGGTCTCCTTGCTGGGTGGCCCATCCTGCTTCTTGGTAGCTGGGCTCTCTGTAGCCTGGCTCCTGAGATGCGGACACGGTGTTTGATGGAGAACAGAGATGGACAGCATCTGTTCCACCTGAACCCTCCCTAGACCTCTGGGCGGGGGGGTGGACAAGGCGTCTAACTGCTTTTCCTCATCCCTGGTAGCTTTTCATCCCCACCAGTGTCCCCCTTCCGTTCCCCAGGGCACAGAGGCAGAGTTGGTGTTTGCATTGCAAAAACCCCAGTAGCCCATGGACTGTGTCACATACCCTACTGAGGGGTAGGGAGCAGCTTGGACAGTTACAGCCTGATCCCCCAATGAGTTTTTTCCCTTGTCCTGTTTCGCCAAGGCCAGCAGAGGAAGAGAGATCCACAGATGTCAGGCTGACAAATAGCAGTGGCTTACTCAAAGGATATGTGGTTTGCTAACCTTGGCAACCAGTAAGGCCGGCCTAGTCCAAATTCAAGGACTCTCTGTTACTGCCTGTACCAGCCTCTCCCAGTCAGCATTTGTCCAGCATCTAGACTGCACATGTGGGCCAGGGGTCTGAGCTTGGCAGAGGAGTTGAAGCATCTCCCCGGGAGACAGTAGGGAAAGCTGCGCCTGTTGCTAATGGATGACCCAAAGGGCTCTGCCCTCCATAACTGGCTTCCTAACTCCAGTCCAGCTCCTCCTGTGTCGCGACCAGCCAGTGCCTCACAGTGAGGCAGATCTTGGCAAGGAGGGTCGACTTAGACGCTTCCTTAACAAAGCTCTGATGGGCGACGGGGCTACTAGCGTGGGCCACATCAATGTTCTTTCCGACCACCCATCCCCAGCTGCACCGCTGTTCCAGCCGCAGGTTCCTCCTGGCCTCTCCCCTCCATGGCATCCATCCAAGGGGCCTGCGGAAGGTGTTACCTGCTTTGACTGTCACTTCAGATGCTCCTTCCCTAGTTGCCAAGAGTCTCAAATTTCCTGACATTTTTATAAAGACCCTGGGCTCGCCAGTATTCTGCCGCCTGAGAATGGAGAGCCTTCCTAAGCGCTCCAGGACATACCCTCAGATTTCTAGAGTGTTGCAGCTGACAGGATGCCTCTGATACAGGGGCCTGTAGACTTTCCTGCATGCTAGAATCACCTGGGGAGTTTTAAAGACATCTTAATACCAAGACCTCATCCCAGCTCATAATTCAAAGTAAACTTTTTGTTTTGTTTCAATTTGAAGCTTCCAGGTTGTGAGTCATCTCTTTGACCTGACCATCTACACCAGTGCCTTTTTTTAAGGAAAATTTTAAGACAAACCAAAAAGTATGAAGAATGATATCTAAATCCAGCTTCAGGAAAAGAACAGTGCCCAGAGAGTTAGAGTTGAAGCCCCCTTGCTCCAGAAGTCTGGAGAAGGTCCCTCAGAGCTTCAGGGAGTCTGGGGAGGTGCCTGAGGGGCCACCTGGGGATGAGGATGGGTGGGGGTAGAGTGGGTGAGGTCCCAGCCGTTCCCCTTGCTTCACCCAGAACAAGTCCAGTTTTACTCCGTTTTGTACAGTGAGGTTCTGTAAATAATTTCACTGGGAAAAGGATTTCAAAGCCACTTCTAATTCCACCCTCACTAGTTCTGTCTCCACCCTGTCAGAGAGGGGTCATCCTCTAGGAGCTGGAAAAGCTTTGCGGTAGGACTCAGCACACACGGCCTGTAGTCCCCGTTCTCCGTCTTCCCGGGTCCCAGGTGCCCTTGTCAAGCTCTCTGAACTCTGAACTCCAGGGCACCTGGGAGACATCCAGTGAGATAAGTGGGCGTGAGAGGGCTTTATAAACTGCACGGTCCTGTGCAATGTAAGAGAGTCCTATTTCCAGGCGGTGTGGTTACTATGCTTGTTCTCAGAGCACAGAAGTCGGCTGGGGTTTTAACCACATGCACACACGGTGCCTTAATGTGCCCTGTGTGTTTGGAGTCTGTGGGGTGTGTAAGAGAGGTGATACCTCAGTGCTAAGGCCTTTTTCTGTATTTCATTGACTCTAAGACACTTTTTTTTAACCTTTTAATATCCAAATTTGGGGTGTACCTTATAGTCAATGGCATGACATAATTTAATCAGCAACTTGCTTTTCTTCTCAGTGGTCCATAAAATAGTGGACATCTTAAAATCTGAGGTGTCTTAGAGTCATCAAAATGCCATCATTGTTAACTTTGATTCTCCTTCCTCTTCTCCATCAGAGTTACCTTCCTGGTAGAGAAAAGCCATTTGAAAAAACTTCTAGACAAACTGTTAGCATCTCTATGCACCTCATTGTAGCACACCATCCTCCCCTTCTTCCATGCCAGCGTCCACCCAGGCTGGGTAAGCTTTCTGCTTCCTGACCAGAGGGGCCCCACTTTGTTGAGCTGTCTCTTAGGGCAGATGTTTTGTGGGACATGAGAGAAAGGAGGCCGGGGCACCCACAGAGGGGAACCTACCATGCCAGCTGACGAGGAGGGAAGGTGGAAGCCAGAAGGGGAGTCGGGATGGGGGGAGCCACACAAAACCCAGCCAGCCACCCCCAACAGCTCTGGTTTCTTTATTTCCCAACCACAGCCTGGCCAGACAGCTCAGCCTGCTTCCCCGGGGAACTCTCAAGGCTAGTCATTGCCAGGGATGAGCTGGGAGGGGACGGAGAAAGGAGCCCAGCCTGTCCTGAACTCCCTGGGTTGACGTAAGCAGCTGTCTGGCCCACACAGAGGAAGACAGTGATTTCCTGACCTCCTCCAACAGGGTGGAAGAAGGGTTAGGCAGTGGACCTTTCAGGGAAAAGCAGCACCTTAGCCCAGAGGAGCCAAAGGCATGGGCATTCACTGCAGGGGGAAATTGCCACCAACCTTCCCTCAGTCCTAGCAGCCACTCTCTCATTAAGCTCGGCCCTTGTAGCCTTGAGGCCAGGCTCTTCCAGAAGGGGAAGGAGTGTCTGCAGTGAGATCCAGGGATGCCTGGGCACAGGAAGCAGTTTTTGGACATTTCCCCCACCCCCCGAGAGAGCTTAGCAAGACATGATCAGCCCGGATTACAGCTGCCCTCTTGTAACTGGGTTAAAGTGTTGGCCTACTTAGGCCCCTCCTGCAGTGGCCTCCTTCAAAGCTGATGAGGCCGATTAGGGGGCTATTTCTGAGCCCTAGTTGTGTGCCCAGAAGCCTGGGGGCGGTCCTCCTGTGACAAGAAAGACAATAACTAAGGCTGGACAGCCAAGTGCAGAGTCTGCCCTGCTGGTGGGAAAGCAGTGCTGTCAGACTTCATGTGTTCTTGTAAAAGAAAGAGTCTGATAACATCAAGTCTAAGTCCCTGGATTTTTACTTCAAAACCCAACCCAACCAATTTTCAGCGAAAGACCTAGTCCTATGTCTTTGCCGTCTTTAGCCCTAGAGAGAGATGGCGGATAGTCAAAATGAAGTCTTCAGTGATAGTCACTAGCTTCTACTTAGTAGGTTCTGTGCATTTGAGAGAGATTGTTGTTCAACCTGAGCCTCATCTATGAAATGGCAATAATAACTACTTCATAGAGCAGGTGTGAAGACTGAATAGATAAGACACTTGGCACAGAGCCTGGCACATTGTAAGCACTACTTCCATAGGTGTTAGATACCATCACTGCTGCCATTAACACCACCACTACTGCCACTGCCATTGTCACCCTCATCTTCATCTTCATTAAGACAGCAGAGTGAATGACAAAAAGCTGTTTCTGGAATCTGACAAACTCAGTTTGAATCCTGGCTCTGCCACTTTGTAGCTAGGTGGCCTTGGATAACTGATAACGTCTTTGATTTAGATTCTGTAAAGCAGAAGATTCAAAAGGGTGTTGGAAAGTGTCTAACATGGTCCTTATTGCACAGTAGGCACTCAGTAAATGTTGGCTATTGTAATGATTAAAACGGGGTGTTCCACAATCAGTGGTTACCAGGAGTTGGGGGGAGGGATGAATAGGTGAAGCACAGAGGATTTTTAGGGCAGTGAAACTACTCTAATGATACAATAATGGTGGATACATTTCAATAGATATTTGTCAGAACTGTAGAATATACAGCATCAAGAGTGAATCCTAATGTAAACTGGTATCAATGTAGGTTCATCAGTTGTAACAAATGTACCACTCTCGTGCAGGATGTTGATAGTAGGAGAGGCTATGTGTGTGTGAGGTAGAGGAGGTGGGGCAGAGAATATATGGGAATTCTCTGTAGTTTCTGCTCAACTTCACTGTGAACCTAAAACTGCTCTAAAATTATAGTCAATTGAAAAGGAAAATTAAAAGTTGACCAAACTAGATTGTTACAAATTTAGGATGGTAACTCTATCCCCATGGTAACCACTAAGAAAATAAAAGATATAGAAAAGGAGAAGAGGGAATCAACATGATACACTAGAAAAAAAATCCATTAAACACAAATAAAGGCTGTATTGGAGGAATTGAGGAACAAAAGAGATATGACATGGAGAAAACAAATAGCACAATGACAGGAGAAAATTCTTTATTATCTAATCACTTTAAATGTAAGTGGGTTAAACTTACCAATGAAAAGACAGATGCTGGCAAAATGGATTTTAAAAAGACATGCTCTAACTATATGCTTGCTGCTTACAAGGGACTCAATTTAGACCCAAAGACAAGTAGGTTGAAAGTGAAAGGATGGAAAAAGATATTTAATGCAAATAATAACCAGAAGAAAGTGGAGGTGGCTACATAATAGCAGGCAAGAGAGACTTTAAGTGGAAATTTTTTACAGGAGACAAAGAGGGCATTTTATTGATAAAAGGATCAATTCATCAAAAGATATAACAGTTATATTCATATGCACACCAAACAACAGAGCTCCATAAGATATGAAAGAAATATTGACAGAATTAAAAAGAGTTCTACAATAATAGGCGGAAACTTCTATATCACACTTTAAATAATGGATAACACAGTTTATATATCTGTAAGGAGTGGTAGACTTGAACAACACTATAAACCAACTAGACCTTAAAGACATATACAGAATACTCTACCCAATAAGATAGAACACACATTCTTCTCAAGTGTACATAGAGCATTCTTCAGGATAGATCATGTTAGGCCATAAAACAATTATCAATAAATTTTAAAAGATTAGAATTATACAAAGTATCTTCTCTGACCAAATGGAATGAAGCTAGAAATCAATAACAGAAGGAAGATTGATAAGATTGCAAATATGTGGAAGTCAAATGACACACTCTTAAACAACCAACGGGTTAAAGAAATCACTACAGAAATAAGAAAATGCTTTGGGATGAATGAAAATGGAACAACGTACCAAAACTTACGGGATACAGAAAAAGCAGTGTTCAGAGCTAAGTTTAGAGCCAGAAACACCTACATTAAAAAGGAATCTCTGAAATCAACATCTTAGCTTTACACCTTGAGGACCTAGAAAAAGGAGCAAACTACACCTAAAGCCAACAGAAGGGAAGAAACAATAAAGAGTAGAGCAGAGATAAATAGAGAATAGAAAAAAAAATTGAGTCAATGAAACCAATAGTTGGGTCTTTAAAAAGAAGAGCAAAACTGACAAATCTTCAGCTAGACTCATTAAGAAAAAAAAATTAAAATTGGAAATGAAAGCAGGGATGTTAGCACCAACCTTATAAAAATTAAAAGGATTGTAAGAGAATACTGTAAGTAGTTATATGCCAACAAATTAGGTAGTCTTAATGAAATGGATGGGTTCCTAGAAACACACAAATTACTAAAACTGATTCAAGAAGAGATAGAAAACCTGAACAGATCTATAACAAGAGAATGAATCAGTAATCAAAAACCTCTCAACTAAAAAAAAAAAAAAAAAAAAAAGGCTTCATTGGTGAATTCTACCAAACATCTAAAGATTTAACACTAATCCTATTCAAACTCTCTTAAAAAATAGGAAAGAACACTTCCTAACACATTCTATAAGACCAGCATTACCGTGATTCCAAAGTGAGACAAAGATACCACAAGGAAAGAAAACCACAGAGCAGTTTCCCTTTATGAATATAGACACAAAAATCCTCAACAAAAATACCGAATCCAACAACACATTGAGAGGATTACATACCATGCATGTGGGATTTATCCCAAGAATGCAAGGGTGTTTCAACATAAGAAAATCAATCATTGCTGTACACCACCATGTACAAAAAATAACTCAAAATAACTCAAAATAGATCAGCAACCTAAATATAAGGACTAAAACTATTAGCTCTTAGGGGTAAATCTTCATGACCTAGAATTTGGCAGTGGATTTCTAGATTTGACACCAAAAACACGAGCAACAAAATTAAAAATAGATAAATTGGACTTCATAAAAATTTTTTTGAATTGCTCACCAAAAGAAATTATCAAGAATGTGAAAAAGACAACCAACAGAATAGGAGAAAACATTTTCAAATCATATATCTGATAAGGGTTTAATATCGTGAATATAAGAACTTTTAAAACTTAACAGAAAGACAACGCAATTAAGGGGCAAAGCACTTGAATAGACATTTCTCCAAAGAAGATATACAAATGATCAATAAGCACATGAAAAGGTGTTCAGCATCACCAGTCATTAAGGAAATGCAAATCAAAACCACAAGGAGATACTACTTCAAACCCACTAGGGTGGCTATAATCAAAAAGACAGATAACAACAAGTATTGGTGAGAATGTGGACAAATTAGACCCTTTATACTGGTGGGAATGTAAAATGGTACAGCCACCGGGGAAAAGAGTTTGATGATTTCTCAAGAAGTTAAACAGAATTACCATATGACCTGGCAATTCCATGCTTAAGTACGTACCCCAAAGGAATGAAAACATATGTCCACACAGATACTTAGACACATATGTTTATAGTAGCATTATTCCTAAGAGCTTAATGATCAGAACAGCCCACATGTCCGTCAATGGATGAATGGATAAGCAAATTGTGGTATATGCATATAATGGAATATTATTCAGTCATCAGAAGGAACAAAGTACTAAAACATGCAACTACTTGGATAAACTGTGAAAACATTATGCTAAGTAAAATAGTGGCAAAAGGTCACACGTTGTATGACTCCATTTATGTGACATGTCCAAAATAAGCCAATTCAGAGAGACAGAAGATTAGAGGTGACTTAGGGAATGGTGGAGGGAGAATGGGGAGTCACCCCTTAGTAGAGATGGAGTGGTTTATGGAGTGATGAAAAAAGTTTAAAACTATGGACAGCCAGTAGTTGCCCAATATTGTGAATACACTAAAGACCACTGAATTGCATGCTTTAAGGTACGTAATTGTGTGTTGTGTGGATTTTGCCTCAATAAAAATAAGTAAACAAGAAAAGAGGTGAAAAGAAAGGAGTTTCGTTCTAACTCTCAAGTGCCCTGTGCACGCTGCTTACAGGACTCATGGTGTAACCTTCCCAAGAGCAGATGTGTTACCTGCACTCTCCCAGCCTAGGGATGACTATAAGCAATTTCTATTTCACCTTCTCCAAGGCCACAGATTCTTCTGGAGTAGTATACACCCAAGTAGGGAAGGAAGGGACCAGCGAGGCCCAGCTACCCAGCAGGAACAATCTCATCCTATTGGAACAACTGGATAAACCTCATGATCCTCTTTGCAACCCCATCATTCACGAGTACCATGGACCAAGTCACCGAGGGGCATGGCTTCATGTGCAGGGGTCACTGTGGCCACCCACCACTGTCCCTGACCACAATTCTGGGAAAGGGGCCATTGCTGAGGCCTATGCCAGCAGGGTGGCCATGTCTGCATGCAGAGTTCCTGGAATTCATTTGAATGTTTGAAGTAGAGAAAGTTTAGGGAAATGTTGGCCCCACTCACACTAGTACTGTCCTTCAGATAAAGACAGGGGTTTTCCACTCTTTCCAGGCCAAGACACCCTTTCTACTCTGCCAGGATATGTGAGAGCAGGGACTCCGATTGCCCCATCCAGCTGTCTGGCCAGCCCCTGTCTCCTATGCTGATAGGCACAAATCCACCTACTCATACATGTTGACACATAAGCTAACATTGGATGCTTCCAGAATATCATGGAGATGGAAATGCTAGTTTGATGAAAGGTGATGATAGCAACTCTTAGTTTCAGATCTGCCTGGTGTCCGGGCAATGGCTGCAACTCTCAGCAGCTTCCTGCCGAGTTAAAATGTGATTTAAACATTCTATTGTGTACCAGCTGTGTTTCCTGTTTTACAATACCCAAATTTAATCATGCCCTCCTGCCCTTTCTATGTAGCGGGTGATTCCGAAAGTTACTCTAATTTCTCTCTCTGGGCGTGGGGTTACCCCTACTGTCCTCTCTCTCCTCCTACCCCATGACTGGCTTTTTCCCCTCTGGGGTGATTTTTCAATTAGTAGGCATACAAAAACTTTCTTCTCTTTGGGCTTCAAGGCGGCCTTGTAGAGTGAGCGGCCTATTCTCTGGGCTGTGCTCCCTCTCCTGGTCATGGAAAGGGCCCGATGCCTTTCAGAGGGCAGCTTCGCAGTAAGAAACAAAACTTTCAGCCACCAAATGCAATGCTGCAGGTACCTAAACCTGTTTCTTATGCAGTCATGTAATCTCCCTCCCAACTACCCTGGCATTCCTGCTGAGGGGAAGACAGCCACACTGTGAAACAATCTTTTCTTCCAACTCAACGGATCGTGATGGTGCCCGGTCGTGGGTGGTCTCTGCTGCTGACATGTTGGAGGGGCAAAGAAATGCCATTTCCCAACAGGGCTGCTACAACTCTGGTCTAGTGCCACTCTGAGGTGGAAGCCATCTAGGGAAACCCAATAAAGCCAGCCCGATGTCGCCTGGGCCCCAGTCTGAATGGCTTTTCCCAACTCGACCAAACTTGTATGCTGCTCACAACCATTAGCTCAGAATGGACTGTTCATTTGTCTTACAAAATGATGCGATCTTCATTCTGAAACCAAGCACGATGCCATGCCTCTGGGGGCACAGACACTCAGTAAATATTGATGGATCACGTTGAGCCTGACATTCGGGAGGAAAAGGCCAAAATGAAAAAGGAGATGGAATGACACTTTGCCAAAGGCTCTCAAAATAACTGGGCATGTTGGGACTCCAGCAGTGGTTTTCAGATCGTCCTGTGGGACCTGGCATTCTGTTGGAACTGATCGAAGTTTCCATAAACATTTGATTCAAAAAAAGTGTATGTGTTTCAATGTATATTTTAAAACTGTAATAAGAACTGAACAAAAAAGCGCTGAACAAAAACATCAAGTATGTTATATTCAGAATGGCAACTGAAGGCGAGCCTTGGGTCAGCAGGAACCATCGAGTCGACACATTCTTTTGAAACCTCGGGAGTGATGCTTCTTCTGCCTGAACTTTCCTGCAGGTCTTATGAGGCCTGGTTCAGAAGGTTGTGACTGCACTGGGGTTTTACAATCTAGACCGAGATGTATCCACGTTCATCAAACTATACACGTACAATACCACCTCTTTGCAAATCAGGACCTGCTGTTGTCATATAGCCAAAACAGTACAGAACTCAATGGAGCGCAGAGACTGTAAGTGTAACTGTCATCTGTCACCCCAGTTACCAATTTTTATACTCCCCAAAAGGGTGTCATCGTTCTCATTAACTTTAAAAGTAACTGGAAGACATTTGTACTTTATAACAATGAAATCCTCTTTTTAATCTCCTATTTGTAAACTAATGAGGTGCCAGCTAAGATTTTGATTAAAAAGCAGTGGTTCTTCCACCATGGAGGGAGACTAAAGGCTGAACAAATCACCAGCCCCAGGTGACTTGGCTGCATCCTTTTAGAGTGGAGCACGAGCTAAAGGACGCCGGGGCAGCTGCGAGGCACGTAATGCAGCCGCTGCCCAGTGCGCGCTCCAGACTTAGCGCATCCTACATCTAACCTCCGTCAAGCTAAGGTGATCATTCGTCATGATGGAGATCTGCAAGTGCAGGTTAGTGTTTGTTTATATAAAGCGCATGCCCTCCACCAGCCCTCTGGGTGGGTCCATTGAAACGGTCTGAGATAGTCAATATACTCGACATTGTATGTGTCATTTTGAAGCATAGTTATAACCAAGTTTTGGGGATGAGGAGGTGGTCCTGCTTGGGCCCTAAAGCATTTTAATCTGATTCTTGAAAGGTCTCTTCCTGCAAGCTGGGGTCTGGAACAGGGAATTGTACCATGGGCTACAGGGATTAAGGAAGGCCTCTGAACGGAGTAGCCGGAGCAGTAGACCCAGGGCCTGCCTCAGTTGCATCCTCCCATTCAGCTATTCCTCCTGCAGGTGAAAAGCCTGGGCAAACAGAGATGGGGAGCCATCAACTTAGCCCCAACCTACACTTGGCTCATGGACTCAGAGTTGTCAAAAGTGGGAGAAGCCATTCTCAGAGTGGCAGTCATTCCCTGGACCCCTGTGACCGGCAGCTCTGAATCCAGGTGTGATTTCCCCACAGCACACTTCCCCCCAGCTCACAGCGATGGGGCCCTATGGACATGATAGTATTTTCCATCAACAGAGAGGAACTGCCGCATCCCACACAATCACGCTTGTCCTCTGAAGCACTAGAGCGATTTAAAAGGTGCCCAGTGAGGCATGAAATCTAAAGAGGAAGTGCTGAAAGTCTGGGAAGAATTTAGGTAGGTGGAGTGTGATTACTGAAGTTGAAATCTGTCCAGACCACTGAGTTAACCACTAATGCTATAAAAAAGAATGCTGTAGGCTCATTAAATTACTTCATTCTACCTGAACCTATTAATATCATCTAAAGCATTAAAAAATCTCAAGTACCATTAAACTTGAATGATGAAACTGGCCCTGAGCAGCTGGCTGCCTTAATGGAGCACTAGTCAAAACCACAAGAGTCTCCGAGATCTGAGATGGCTGTTTTTAGCCACTGTGATTGACACAAGCACGTGTCATCAAATTCACACGGGTAGTGGGGGCTTTGGGGCAATGTAACAGAAAAATGTCCTGCATTTATTCACTGGCAATTAATCCTGAAATATGCATGATGAAACCGAGACAGCAAATCGTTGAGAAAGAGCCAGAGGTATTTCAACAATGTCTCAGTGGCCTTTCTGTAGAGAGAAAAGGCAGCAGCTGATAGAGGTAGCACTCCCAGAGATCTCTTGCTTGATGGCGGCTCCCATCTGGCCCTTGAAAGTCAGTAGCACTAGTTGCCTGCTCAGGTTGGAAATAGGGTACATCTCATACCACCCTGGAACTGGGAAAGTAACTGGTGATAAGTTTACGTGTGTGAGGTGCTTAATGTATGAATGTGGACAAGCTCTGAGTTGCCACATCGTGGGCATTTTCCAGTTCTGTCCTGTACTGAGAAAATGGCCAAACTTTGATGGCAGAAGAAAGCCTTCCCATCTCATCAGATGGTTTCGCTACTGCCCCCTACCAGCTCACAGAGCGGAAACACCCGGTAACACACCGATTTGGAAAAAATTTGGTGCGGGCTTAAGTATAGCTATGCTGCCACTGGAACTCAAGTGTGATGGTTGCCTCAGATCATGGCCAGGACAGACTGTCCAATAAAGGCTAGGGTCTATCTCCAAGGCAGGGCTCAGGGCTGGAGGAAAGAATGACATAGGCAAATCATGTGGAGGGGAGCAGCTGTAAGCAGGTGAAGCTTCCCAAGTGCCCAGTTTGGAAAGAAATCAGGATCAGTTCCTAAGTAAATTATTCCAAAGGCGTCAACTGTTGGTGTTTTTTTTTTTTTTTTAGTAAGAAGTACCCACAAGCCCCAGATCCTCTGATGAGGCAGGTGAAAGGAAGAAACAACAAATGATAACTCAGTTTTTAACATTTTATTGGGTAAATGATTTTAAAGGTAATAACAATAGTGTCAAAACTACTACAATATCTTTCCACAGCCATACCTTACAGGCCCACATAAACCTTCTCATTTTTCTTTTTCTTCATCTGTAATATTTTAAAGCCATACATGTCATATAAAATGCCCATTTCCAATAGTTTCTTCAAACTATTAAGCAATTAAGTGTGGAAGGAAGGAGGAGCTAGTTATACCGGAAGGGGTTTTGGGGAATCTGATGTCTTACTGTAATCAAAAACCAGGGTACTAAGAAAGGAGGAGGAGACGAGCTACTCCAGGTAGCTTTGCTCATTACAAGTCTCACCACTGCATCACCAAGAACTCATTATGCTGGTGACCGATTCAAAGTAATTGCGGGGAACATATAAAACACTAAAATAACTTAGAAACTAGATCCAAATATTTCAAAAGTAATCAACTTTCATATACAAAAACAGTCAGAGGTGGTTACAAAAGTTTGTTTTCTCAGTGCGTCTATGTACCAGCGCAGTTACTGGGTCCAGAGCAAAATAAAAGGTTTATTTTCTTCTGAAACAGTAATAAAAAACAAGGAAAACGTATCTTTGTATATAAAGGATCGATGCTGGTCTTAAGAATAATGTAATCAGAAACCCTTAAATCGAGAGGCACACAACGGGTTTCCACTTTTAAAAAAGAAAAGGAAAGTCACCAGTTTATTCAAATGGAGGAGGTGCTCACACCCCTTCAAATAAACTTAATTCAATTTAACATCACTAGCAAAAATCACTTAGAAACTGTACAAAAATAAAAAAGTTAACACATTTAATCCTGCAAGGTTTTTGTAAGGACTGAAAGGCAGGCTTTTGGAGCAGCATTTGGGCATGGCTGGGGGGCTTCTTTGGTTTGACCTAACACACAGAAGAGATGGAGCCTATTCCAGATGACAGTTTCGAATTTCCTGCACATTTGAAGACATGAAAAGAGGCCAGTATACAAACTTCCGGTGTGCTGGGCGTGGGGTCTATACGCACTGGACTGAAAATCTAATTGCTTTAAGCGGGGCGGGGTGGGGTGGACAGGAGCAGAGAGAGCAAGCCTTACACTTCCTCCATCAGTTATACCGGCCTCTCATGACCGGGGAGCCTGGAGTGGGCGGTAGCACGGTCTCGTGCAGTCAGAAGGCCACTTAATGGGGGAGGGGGAGGGGCAGTTGTTCTTTTAGAATCTGGTACCTGGCTGACCTTGTTTAAGAACAAGAAAACCCTTCCAGAATTGGAAGCCTTTTGGTACATACCAAAGTAAAATACGTACTATTTTCCGAGAGGAAAAATACCCAGTTGCATTTGAAAACGGAAAACATAAATGGAACTAATTAACATTTAAAAGGGGGGCTATGTAAACTTTGTGCTACTCAAATGAAGTTCAAGTATTACTTCTGAGCTGTTTACAGATCACTGAACTTATACAATATTCTGGTGATAAGAGTGCAATTCACATTTGTGTTTCTGAACAAATAAACCACAACTGGCTAGAACACAATCTGTGCAATTAGAATCTTCGTCTGAGTTAAAAACACATGCTACATATTTCAACATGTTCAAAGTTAATTCAAACCACATATTTAACAGCTTTGAAATATACGACAAAGGTGAAAGGGTCTAGCATTTGTTTGAAGCACACCATTACAAGTTTGTATAACACCCTTTACACTACAAAGTCTTTTAATCAACAGCTACTTAGACACAAAAGATGCACTGTGCATTAATTTGAGTACAAAAGGAGACAAAACTATCCTTTTCCCCCAAGCCATGGTGGGAAATATTGCTGACCTCGTCCTCTGAA
This sequence comes from Camelus bactrianus, assembly GCF_048773025.1. Classification (NCBI taxonomy): domain Eukaryota; kingdom Metazoa; phylum Chordata; class Mammalia; order Artiodactyla; family Camelidae; genus Camelus; species Camelus bactrianus. The sequence goes on along the minus strand of NC_133575.1, from coordinate 82,463,732 downwards.
GCCTGCAGGATGGTTATTTCTTCAGTATAACATTATTACACTGGTAAGAAAATCTGTATAACATCTGCATATATCAAGAATTTTAAAAAATCTGATATGATTTTAGAGTCCGCATGACCAGTCACGTGACCTGCTCAAGATTGATTAGCACCGTTAAATACATAAACACACACATATGTGTGTATGTATGTATAAGTATACACACACACATATGTGTATGTAATAGATCTTTTCTTTAAAAAAAAAACTTCTAACCATGAGCTCACCCAGGATGAGGAGCCTGTTGAACTGATGAGATGATGGACAAGATGGATCGATATTGGTCTATTTTGTCTCTCTTCAGTTTGCTTGTTTGATTTACTTTTTTTTTTTTTTTTGCAGCAAACAGTATCATTCAGCTTGTGCTCAGTATCCCTATAAGGGCAAGAAAAAATTTCTATCAGGTAGCCACTTGTTTTTATACTGAAAGATGAATCTGCTCCAAAATGCTCCCAAGTAGAAATGAAAGGACTCAAAAATCCTTTTCTAAAGCCCAACAGGTAGCTTTCTCTGACTCATCTCTAGGTTCAAGGGAACTGGCTACCGAGATCCCGTTTCAGGCTAACAATTGGCTTCTTATTTAAGGCATCACAACTGAAAATGGTTATTTTAACAACGGATGCTGTGGATGAAGGAATACCAACAAACCTCTGAGAACTCTCATCAGAAATGAAAGCAGTTTGCTTTGCCACAAGGGCAAGCAGAAGGAATTCAGCCAATTATCTCACAAACTAGAAAAGGTTTTCAAATTCTGAACTAGCAGTCTGTCACTTGTCACAGCAACTACATGTATAAGCTATGCCATTTTGATACTCAGTGACATCTCTTAGTTTTAGACCATATATTCTGCACCATACTTATATTCATCACTTGATATATTTGTTTCCTGTTTGAAAAAAAATTTTTACACACACACACACACACACACACACACATACATATATTTACTACCATAAAATGAAGGTAATCTTTCTCCAGAATCATCTGTCACTTTTTCTGGGGTATACATATGGACCTCCTATTGACATGAGGAAGTTCTCTTTGTATGCATCATGGGAAGCCTAGCCCTGCAAATGAACTGGGCTCTAACAACTCTATCACATCTAAATGCCAACTCCATTTTTCCAGGTGTAACATAACAATCTTACCAATATAGTAAATGTGTTTCTCTCAAAAGTATGTAGTGCAGAAAGAGATTCAAGCGATTTTACAGGATTTCTAAAACTCCAGTATTGTCCCCATGACAAACATCCAAAATCATGGCATGTATGAACTTTTGTTTCACTAGATTATCTTTACCATTTCTTTAAATGGTAGCTAAAATTGTCTCTGGCCAATCATGACTTACTGAAACCTAAAGCTAACAAATTTAAATTAATATATAATAGACAAATGTCTCTTTTTGGTTATTTGCTCAAAATAAATTTTTTTCAGCTTAAAAAAATACTTCAGAGTAAGGAATTTGTCTAATCTGTTGTTTCACATATAGAAACAATAACATTTTATAAGAATATCTCTCTAAATTGCCTTTTTTCTAACCCCTCTTAATTCCACTTAATTATATTCTTCTCAAAGGCACTAAATTCTGTATCTGCTCTCTTCCTGATATTTTTGTCAAAATGATTTCTGTAGCATATTTCAAAGGTAGCTTGTACTTTCTTAAAACAGTGTTTCAGTTCGTAAGTTGGTTCTATAAAGTGATGAGACGGATTTTCCTATAATAACCAGCACAATAGGCATAAATGATTTCTCACTCTCTGTGACAAGGCCTGTCATGGACCTTCGAGTGTTCTATACTAGAACTAAAGTTCATATATTTTAACCAGGGGAAAAGCATATAGTTACGGAGTGAAGACCCACATACTAAGCTCTCATAGCAAAATGAATTTTAGACAAATTCAACATTAATATACAAATACCTGAATTTGATATGAATTATTCTGAAACACGGCTATCAAAAATGATCTATCTTACCGAGGAAAGCAAAAGAAAAACCTAAATAAAATCCTTAACTGCACAATTTCTTCCATCCACAGTCGAAAAAAGGAAGAGAAGAAGGAAAGAAGGAAGGAAAGAAGACAGGAAGGCAGGAAAGACAGAAAGACAGAAACCTGACTGAGATAGCAAAGCAAAATTCTATATAATATTGTAAGGAGAGAAAAATCCCGAAATTCGTATGTGCTGCAAAAAAAAAAAATCAATGATCTAAAATAATAAAACATGATCTTAATAAATGCCATTTTCCTACCCGTTACCATGATGATCTTAATTGACAATGTCGAAGCTTCACCATGGCAACGGAAACTATCATCATAAAATGGTACAGTAAAAGAGATAGCTAGACCAAGAAGGGGTAGGGTCTCCTGGGAAGAGGTCTGCAGAGAGGCCCAGTGACTGGCTGCGCGGCTCAGTGTCAGGAATAATGGTTGTATGGCGGAAGGGGATGCCCAATGCCATTTTGAAAATGATGATGCTGGCGATGAGCAAGGTATTCAGCATAGCTCAAGGTCATCTTTTCACTACGGTACCTGAAAGAAAGTCAGGGAAGAGACAAAGTTAACGTCAAGAGGCAGGTGACATGCCAATGTCAGAGCTAGGAGGGACTCTCGTAGGTCATTTTATAGAACAGGGAACAGAGGCCGAGAGAGAAATGACTTGCCCAGTGTCACACAGCTAGTAAGCAGCAGAGCTGAGATCAGAACCCAGGAATCCAGAGTCTAAGTCCGGTGCTCTTTCCACTCTACTACTCCTCATTCAAATTGTTCTAGAGATTGTATTGCCCCCTCAGCTCCGGTTTGCTAACAGGAAAGAACAGAGGAAAGCCAGCCCGTTACTATCATGTGTGCATTTCATGCACTTGACTACTTTTTCTTCCGGGATCTCCCCTTGCTTCCTCTCCTACCATTCCTTCCTTCTGTCCGCACATCTCTGGTCTTGCCGTTAAGTGAAAACAGTAACAACAAAACACTTGTCTTACTCTCGGTGTCCCAACCCTGTGTTTCCCCAGCTCCAGGTTTCTTTTCCTTGCCACGCTTCTCAAAAAAGTAACGTGTATTTCCCACCTTCCATCCCTCATCTCACGCTGCTCCTTGGCCCAGTGCATCTTGGCTCGTGCTGCCGCTCTTTCAGGTCACCCCCCACCCTGCTCGGCCGCTCCATTATCATGCCGCTCACCACTCCCCGTTTGGAGCTCTCTGGTGCCTTGCGTTCTGCAACTCCACACTCCTCTGGTTCTCCCCCCGCCTCTCGGACTGCTCCTTATCTCTCTGACTACTCATCTGACCCCTGCCTTGTAGCATTTTCCTACGTTTCTACCTTCAGTGCCTTTGACCCTATCCTCTGTCCCCACCCAGTGAACCCTAGCCTCATAGCTTCAACCATGTCCTCTTTACAGACAATCCCAAATCACCATCTCCAGCCATAAGCTCTCTACACACGTATACTTTCATGACCTATGGGATATTTCTATACACATATCCCAGGAAGCACTTCAAATCCAGAATCAATGCATAAGTGTGACTCCCTTCAACGTGGTCCCTTCTCTTAGTTTAAATGGACTGCCTTGGTCCCTTTTATCTAGACGAAAGTCTTGACTTGCTCCTCTTCCCTACTTCTGAATGATGATTAAGTCCTTTTATTCCTTCCACAACATCTTCTTTTCCCTTCTTTCTTCCCATCCCCCTGCCACAGCTCTTGTTAAGGCTCCCAGTTCACCTTCTTTGGATTGCTGCCATAGATTCTTAGATAACAGCCTGTCTCCTAACAAATTTTCCTGTGCCAAACTTACACCTCCCCAAGTTCATCTGTTTAAAACCCTTCAGTGGCCACCAACTGCGTATAGAATCAGGTCTAAACTCCTTAGTCTCCATGATCTAACCTGGGCCATATTTCAATGACCACCTTCTATATATACACCGAAAGACCAACCAAATCAGACTTTGGAACATTCCTTAGAATTTGCTCTGTATTTCGCCACCTACATGCATTGACTCACTAAGTTCTCTTTAAGTTAATCCCTTCCTCCCTCACTCTCCACCTGTCAAATATTCTACTCAGTGAGCTCAGCCTCAAATCGACCTCCTCTTTGAAATTTTCTGGGATTCCTCTTTCCCTACTCTATGACTTGACAGCATCCATCACATTCTGCCTGATAGTGATAATTATTATTGTACATGCTCTTCTATTTTCCTAGAATGTGAGCTCAGAGAAAGCAGAGATGGAGGCATTTTCAAATTTGTTAACTCCTCAGAGCTGAGAAGAGTCCATTTTTAGACTGTAGGCATCCAATGTGGTTTTGTGGAATTAAAATAAATGGAAACAGCAACCCATTTTCCTAAAATGTTTGATATTTTCCTTTTTAAATAAGTACCCCTATGAGCCCATGTGGAAATTTATTTAGCATATGTGAGTCTTAGCTCAATTATGTTTTTCAGCAAGCTTTCTATCACTGCCAAAATTCTAAGGTGAAATTCACATTTGGGGACTGCTGATCAGAATCCTGGGGTTCTGCTAAGCAATGTCGAAAGCTAGCCAATAGCTAATTCGGGTAACTTTCTTCAATCATGCAGTCTAAAGGCTCAGAGGGCTTGCTTAGGCAAAGCCAGAGTAATCACACAGAGCTAAGATGGGAAGGATGGGCTCATACATCATACGGGTTTTACTGCCCAGCAGGGTTCCACTGTCTCCACCCCCAGTACACAGTACTGCCATTCACTTCCACTCTGTTTCAGAAGAGACACAGTGCAGTTAAGAGAGGAGAGAGATCAAAGGATTATAGGTATATGCATCAAGATGTACTGGTTAGCCTTGCACTAGGAGATGCCTTCTGTACCTGGTCAGTTTTATGGTTTTCCTGAATTCATTAGTAATCGGAGCTTTATATCCTCCTTTCCTCAGTAAGGAGTCTATGGTCTGAATATGGTCCCATCCTGTGGAGAGCAGACCAGATAAAATACCAGTCAAGCACATGTAACAAGCACCTTTGGTTAAATACAAAATGACTTTGTAGAGGTCAGCTATCACTGTCACCAAATGCCATCAACCCCTTTGGCCCTAAAAACAATCACACATTTCATCCTGTACAGAAGCAGGTACACCACTGCAGACCTTAAGTTCTAGCTATGCACAATGGCTAGCAACATTGGCTTCTTTATTTCAACCACACTGGAAGGTAAGGAGCCTAAGAGACTGGCAGTGACTGCTCAGCCACGTCTCAGCAACAAGCCACAAACACTGTACTCTCCTCCACCAGTGACATTTTTAAATGGGAGGGAAAAGCATCATTGTGCCAACTCAATAGTAGTTATTAGGACTCCCACGCTAACCCATGGTAATTGCCATTTCTAATGGTATCTTCTGGCATCAATCAAGTGCATCTGTGTGCAGGATTCAAAGGCATTTTTATCAGTTCTGACACAGGATGCACACTCATGGTTGAAGCCTTCCACCTCTTATGTAAGCCTTACGACGTCAACGGAACTACAGAGTTAAGACATCTTCAAAAGCAACCCCAATAATCTTCAGATAGCTGCCTTAAAGACTAATTCTCTTGTTTAGGGGGCTTAATGATAGTAAATTTTTGCAGTTATCTATCTCACATTTATATGAAACAGACATGGGAAAAGCAAATAACAGATGCTTTCCGAGAAGAAATGCTCCATGAGATAAAGAAGAGATATTCATTTCAACTAACATGAAACAAGAATTGAGTAGTGGCTAGGAAGGACAAGATACTACAGGGTGAAAATTTATTTTGTGTTACAGTGGTGGTTCATAAAGGTTTGTGCTTTATCTGCAAAATCAAAAAACGTTTGTTGATTAGGAACATATAAAACTAATATTCTCAATGCTCCTAATCTTGGGAAACCTACAGTCTTGATAGTAGCAGAATGAGTAATGGCAATCACCTAAGAAGGAAACATTTGATACTGACAATGAACTATGTGGCTGAGACTTGTTTTTGCCGCAAGGGTGCAGCACAGTAGAATATGGGGAAATGGCACTTTAAATTTGTAGCAAACCATTGCCTTAAAATAAAACCCAACTTTCACAAATCTTTGCTTTTTGGAAAGTATACTTTTGTATGTCTTTGCTGCCAGACTTTGGTGCAGAGGTTCAGCTTCTGTATAATTTACCGATTTCATACAGACGTTGCAGTGGCAGTGATGGAAGAGTCATTTCTTATAATTTGTCAGTGATCAATTATCAGACATAACTGCAAGGTCAGATAGTGCATTGCAATTTGTATATTTGTTTAAATTCTTCACCAGATCTTATGAAATAAAGTACAACAATGACCTTGCTCCTTTGCAACCTCCGGTAGGTAGGTGGCGGTGCGTTTTGATCCTTTTTCATTGATGAATTCTATTCTAATGCCATGTACACCCACCTGAAAGAAATTGGCAGTTTTATTAGTACAGTCTTCTTCAAAGAAACCAAAGAAAAAGTTACATTTAATTTTCAAGAGAATGCAGCTCTTCCTTTCCCCTTGTTTTTTGAAGTGCATATCCGTTCTCTCTTTCCAAAGCACTGACTTTGGGATCGAAGGCCATTATGATGGCCATGGAGACTGAAAACATTGACTGGCATGTGCCCAACATGCGCCGGGCTATGCTATTCTGTTTGGAACTGGAACAACCATTTTGGGGCTGTATGTAGAATAAGATGGTCAATGGCAAAAGTCCGGCCCCCATCCCCAAATTGTAGCTCATGACAGTAAGGAATGAGACCCAGGGAACTGACTTCAGAGAGACAGCAAACAACCATCCTGCTTTCAGGCAGAATCACCATTTCAGATTGCGTTCTTAAACTTCAAGGGCTGCTGACTCTCTTCCCAAACTGCCTAGTCTCTTTAAAACCTTGAATTATATGTAGATAAACACAGATAAGACTGAAAAAACCAACAACTCCCAGATCCTACATCGTCACCCATTACAGATAGTACTTCTGAAAAATGTACTGTGGCTTAAAGTGGGGGTGGCAAACCCTCACTGTCCATCTCCATCGTTGCCCTCATACACTGCTGCCAAATCTAAGAGCAATAAAGATTTCCAGTTACTTCGGGGCAGGGCATTTTTGCATAGTTTCTTATACACTAACTCAGAGACCACTATCACTTTATTATGTGAAACCGGCTAACTTTTGGTGGTACCCTAAAAAAGGGAGTCTCCCAAGTAACTGTGGGCAATTTCTTGCTAATGTTTTAAGAAAGTAAGGTACTTTTTCCTTGATTAGCATCCAGTGAAAAGGAATCTGTCCTTTCCCCTCATATCTCACATAGAATAGTATATAGAGCTAAAGTTCATTAAAAGGTTCTTTACTTCTTTATAAACATGGATAACAAAAATGACATTTCAAAAGTGTAACAACTCCGTTCTTTCCTCCTAAATCCATGGCTGCTTTAGATCAACGATTCCCAGGTGGAGCTTAAGGTTGTCCAAGGTCCTGGAGGGAAGATGTTAGGACCAGGTACACATTTTTTACACAAGAAAGAGGCTTCTTTTCAGAGCAGGTGGTTATAGCCATACACATAAATGGATGTGAAGGTCTAGAAGAGGAAAAGGGGTCCACAGAAACTTCTTCTGCACTTAGCCTGAAAGTTTTCAATTTTTCAGGGAAAAAAGTCCTCTGGAAAATCCATTTCAGTTTTTACCTAAGTCTTCACACAGCCATCCAGTAGAGTCTGACAGATCTTCTGAGCAGTTTATGTTTTTTTATTAAAGCCTATCTCTGTGGTCATTTCTTCTATCTAATATCAGCATTCTTATGAATCTCCTTCTGCTGAGAATGCAATCAGGGCAGCTGTTTAAAAACTAACACAATAAGGCCTCCCCTACCCTGTGGGAAATGACCATGGACAGCTGAGAAGAAATATGAGTGCTTAGCTATCAGACATTTCCAGGATAAAGGACATCTACTCATCTCCCCAGTGCCTGACACGGTACGGAGACAATGACAAATTTGCAACAGTTTCTGGATACTGACTTTCTGATCAGTGACTTTGAAATTTTTTTTTCCTTCAATAATATCAGAGCCTTCATAATTTGTTTTTTAAAATATATGGCATAAATAATTTATGCTCCCATCATTCACTGAGGTGAATTCTGCCATCTTCAACTCAATTTATCAAAAATCTGTCAAGTTAAAATTGAAAAGAATTTTGGTGTTTATTAAAGTGTCTAATCAAAATTGTGAGAGGAAGAATGTTTCCCTGGGAGGTGGGAATGTTAGGCTGAATCAGTACTGTTTAATTAGCATGGGGTGGGGATGGAGGCTGCAAAATTTTATAAGAATTTTAGGAGGTTTTATACTTCAGCAAGTATAGTTTGGGAAAAGAACAACTCCCCAGGTGATTTTTATTCCAGGTAACCTCTAATAATCAGTCTAGCTCTGACAGACTATGACTGTGTGTTACAAAAAAGTGATTTAGGCAAATTGGAGGTGATTTAGACATAAGTACATTCTGTGCTCTTCAACAAAAATTACAGAGCTTTTGAAGCCTAGTAACTTAATAATGAAAAGAGATAAGACCAAGTGTATGGTATGTGAATAATATCTTAATAAAGATAAATATGAGGAAGTTAAGACCAAATTGGAAGGACGTACTGACCAAAATAAAAATTGTTCACAAATAAAATTGATTTACTTTTGTATTTTGAGAAGGCCCCACCATCAAGTTTGATAGGAAAAAAATTATCAAAACTCTCCCATTTTAAATTAGTACCACACTGACAATTTTGAATTCTTCTCTGTGTTCCTATGGTTCTGAGCATTTGAAACCCTTGTACATTGAACTGTAGGTATGGTGATTTTAAAGTGATTCCTTTGTGAGAAATAACTTATTTCATAGGTCAAAAATACACTCCACAGAGACAGAAAGCCAAGCCAGAGTGACTCATTTTTTTCAACTAGTGGAATCAGGAGAATGGTAATAATGTTCTGAACAGAATCAAAGCATAAATAGCCTTTGTCACATGTTGAGCAACAACATTTTCCTTGCTCCCAGAACCACAGATGCCACCAAACAGTCATACTGCACCATCAAAACAGGAGAGTGGAAAATGGCCTACTGAGGAGAATGACCGAATCTGGCCAACCCGTGGAGATCACTGGCTTTGCAAATTAAGTCATCACCCCTGAAATGAGCACCAAAACTCATTCTGTATTGTCACAGCTGCAACTCCAAAACGTAACCCTCATGGATAATAATGGAATCCTCCCTTGGACAGACTGGAGAATCCTTTGGCCCAGCAGCATCCCAAGAGATAAAGGCTCTAGTTGCAATTATCAGCTAGATAAGAGATCAGCTAACAAGGGTCTTGGGGTTCTTTGAAGCAAACTTGCTCTAAAACTCTATCCTAGTAACTTGCCACTTCTAAGGCTGGGTAAGGAATTAGCATATGGGAACACTGTGCCACCAAATACCCCTCACTACGCTACCACTGAGCAAAGTACAGCCAGGTGAGCAAAAACTGGAGACTTGCAAAGGTAGCCTTATCAGAGTCTGCAGATCATTTTCAAAATTATTAGAAGGTCTGAGGAAAAAAAAATGCTTTCAAGGTCCATCAGCTATGGTAATATCCTTTTAATCAAGACTGTACTTTTGCTAAGCAAAGCTATAAATCAACTCGAATGGTAGTAAATTAAATGTAGGACTTATAGATAAGAGGATATGGAATTAAACAGAGCTGTATCTGTGTGTGCTGAGAGGACATTAAGAGCGGTTCAATAGACTCCTGTTTCATGCTAAAAAAGAAAGCTACGTTTATTCGGAACCTTTCCATAGCAAGTGATTTATATTAATGCTATTATACAATCTTTTGTTTTTAACATCGCCCAGAATGATTAAATATCAAGATTAATGTTAGGACCCTAAAATATATCTTGATTATTCTGGAGTTGATTATTCAGATTGGAGATTATGCATCCCCAACTCCACCTGGCCTCGGCCTCATCCTCTTTCCTCTCTTGTCTATTTCTCTATCTGTTCACTCCTCTATCAGAGAGCATGTGGACACAGGGAGAAGAGATACATCCAAATTAATCAATTTTGCTACATAGTAAAAAGGTTTGGTAGGAGAAGAGATTATAAATAATGGCTAAAATGAAGCTGCTAGACTGTCTGCAGATTTCATTTATCCTCATTATCTGGTCCCTTGTTAGAAATGTGGCTTCATTTAAAACTATTATTCCCTAATGCAGTGACTCTCCATACGGGAGCATTTAAAAAAAAGTGCCGTCTCCCACCCCATTACAATATATGGTCCATATTATGCTCTGCACAATTGCATGGTCAAAGTTTAAAATACCCTAGTCTGTCTATAAGGCAAGTGTTAGTCCTATAATCCACCCGCAACACTACAGAAGGGTCTCACTTTTACTTGTGAGCCTAATCAGCAAGCCAACAATCCGGATATGCTGAAACATGAAAAAAATCATCTGGCTAAAAGCATCAGTGAGTATAAAATGTGCTCTGGCTAAATGGAGTAGGCTCCATGCAAGCCTTGGACCATTTGGGTCCATAATTACCTACACAGTCCTAACTCTCAAAGCTAAATCTGCCCTGAGACCATATCCATTCAGTAAAACCAATTTACTGTCTCAGATTCATCCTGTCTTAGCAAATGTCACAGCTAGTCCCACTTTGCCCCATTTTCAGAAGCAAATGTTGGGTTTCCCTGTAACAGAATGGCCATCTCACTCCACTGATTTTCAGTGGGTTCACCTTGAATAAAAGAAAACCCATCAGGAGGCCAAAGAATCGAAGGTTGTCTGACATGGCTTTGTTGCTGGTATCATTTGGCAAAATATGCTTTGCAATTAACAAAGCAGCCAGTCACTGGTCATTCGCATAAGAGTGAACTGCCAGGCTCAATATGCCAGTTCCACTGAATTGAATGAAAGGACTCTGTTCCTAATGAGGAGCTCAGGATGTCTGGCACACCCCCCAACCTTAGAGGCTGGCATCCCCACACATGCTCTCTCACAAAACAGTCTGTGGTATCACGGACAGAAATAAACACTGCACTGGACAACCCATGGGTCTGACCCAGAGTCTGGTGTTTCTAATATTCTTAGGAAGACAAAGCCCTAAGTGATATTTCGCCTAAAAGCACGAAAACCACAACGAAGAAGATTCAACTTGTTCACTCATAGCCCCATGGTACCTTCTGTCCCACCCCCAGCTCAGCCTTCTGCAGACTGACTCTTCCTCTTCCCAGTGGAAGCAAATTCCACATAAGGAAAATACTCCAAACTTGGGCCTTCTCCAAGTTTATGTCTTGAATAATTCTTATTTGGGAAAGAAAAATTAACATTTTCATCATAAAGGCTGATGACAATTTGTACAGATCCTAATGAATCACTTCCTCCAATCCTGATACTACCAAAAATAATGTCGACTACATATTGTCCAGATCCGCCCATCAAATCCTCAGGGTTGTGATTCCCCATCACTTTAATGCACCCATCAATTTCAGAAGTAAATCTGAAGTTTTGAAGGGGCCTATCTGATTAACAATTAACAGTTAACAATTAACAATGGTTAACAACACTTCACAACTGGCCAAATAAATTTTAAAAACAGTGTTGCTGCAATTCAGGGTTTTTCCCTTGGTAATTTTTACTTTTGTAAACCTTAAAAAAAATGGATTTTTTGTTTATAAAAATATACACGCATATTACAAAAAAATCCCTTTAGAAAAGCATAAAAGAGAAAATAAAGATGGCATGTGATCCTAGTGCCACCAAGAGACAACTCTTGCCTCAGTAACTTAAAAAATAATCTTCTGAACCAACCGAGATGCTGCCAAGGACTATATTATTAGGCTGTTTTTATCTATTATCTGACCAGCTTCTGTAGCTGTCCTTGCTTTCCAATTTCTTTTAAGTGAGAAGCTTTTAAAAGCAGAAGAAGTGCTACAAAAATGAATCAAAAAGGGTAATTGATTGCAGAGCTTTACTTGGGCCTGGGTAATGGGTAACCTTTTTACATATTCTACTTTAAAAACTGCTTCACACACACACACACACACACAAAAACTGCTTCACCATCTACCTCAGCTGAGGTTGTTTGTTTTTTTTTTTTCCCTGTTGCTATTTTGTGAAAACAACTGCAAAGGTCTCCTTGACCAAAATATACATGTGTTGCTCTTCTCTAAAATCCCTGCAAACCAGTCACCTTTAGCTTAGAAATCAGTTCAGTCTCAATTCTTTTTTTTTTTCAGTCTCAATTCTTGTCTTTTGCAGGGCTTACCAAAGGACCAATTAGTGCCAATTTTGATTCCCGTAGGAGATTTAGACATCTTGTCTATCAGGAACATGAGCCTGCCAAATTATTTCACAAAGGCCACTGAACAACAATCTGATAACATTTATTTTAACTAACAGCAGACGCACAGCTCTAAAATACCTGGACTAGCTACTAATCACCCCCGTGAACCTTTAAAGAATTAGTTAAGATTTTAAAAAGCATGGCTACTGAAGAGGTGCTTTGAAAAGCTATGAAGCCAAACATGTTTATATATCATTTGCAATGAAAGAAATTCTTCTTACTCTAAGGTTGTGCAGAGAACAAGTGACAGCTTAGAGTGCAATTAAGGGGAAAAAAAACACCCCAGTTCTCTGTAATGATTAATTATAATGAGCATTCCTTAAAAACTGAACATCCTGCAGCTTTCCAAGGAAAGTTCAGGCAACACAGGTGACCTTTAAATAAAAAGCCTGCTTTTCATCAAAAGTTAGAAAAATGCATTCCTACCATTTCTTTAAAGAGAATGAAGAAGGGAGTGAATTTACAGAAAGGAACCTAAAGTTATAAAATTTTCTTAAAATCTAGAGATGTGATTTAGTTTGCTCTTCAAAGGCTAGGGGAAAAAACACCTCTTGCAAATGTTCCCAATATAAAATAATGTTGTTTGCCTGATAGGAAACTAAGAAAAACATTATACAGCTTAGAACTGTACATTGAGTATCCGACTCAGTATGGTTTTACTCAAGTCTACAAAAGAGATTTGTTCCTAAAAAATTACATATGGGTTGAATTTATGTAAATGAATTAATTTTAAAGTCATGAGGAAGACAATAACGAAACCCTATAGTGAGCCTTTCCGCAAAGGAAAATACCTATTTGTAAAGTGAATAATCACTCCCTACTATATTTGCTGAATTAGGATTTGCAAGTATAATGTTGACTTAAAACAAGGGATGATGCAGTAATAAAATAGAAGCATTTATGGTTTAGAATATTTTCCTTCCTAAAGAGAATTCCTTTGTGAAAAAGAAATCTAGAATGTAAAAAAATTTTTAAATGGACTAAAAAAAACTTTCACTTCGTTGCCTACATTTCAATTGGCAATGGCCATTTGAAAAGTTATAGGGACCACTTGTGACTTCTAAATGGCTAGTAGTGATTCATTCTCTGGAAGAAAAACGAAGCGAGCCATTCATAAGATGGGAGTCACAGCATCACACTCTGTCAGCATCCAGAGAGATCTGAGGAATTATCTAGTCCAACTTTTCCAGATTCCTGGTGAGGAAATGGTGATCCAGAAAGGTCACCGAGCTGGGTAGTGGCAGTTAGGAAGAGAACCCGAGTCCCCTCATGCCTGAAATTCTGTACCCTTTTATATGCATGCTGGAGATATATACACACCGGCAAACTGTACAGGAAAGAGGAGACTAGAATGGAACTTCTAGGGAAAGGGCTGGAAAAGTGTGTGGATTTGGGGGAAGAAACAGGAAGATGCCCCCCCCCCACCAAACAACACACTGGGAGGAAAGCAGGAAGCAACTGGGGGAAGCCTGAGAATGGACTACAACAGCCCATGTTACTAAGAGTCCCAAGAGCTAATGGACATTTTTACACATTAAATCACCTTCTAGAAGTTACTTTACTTTGCTTGGCTTGCTTCCTCACTAGGCTTCTGATACACTGACTTGTTGATTCACAGCAAATTCTTTTTAGATAGCCAGGAAGCATGAAGCATTCCTTTCCCAGTGTTCCGCGGCACTTGAAAAAACATTCAAAGTAGAGCTTGAGGACAAAGACTAAATTATCATAACGACAGTGACATCTTACACAAAAATCTCAAGGTCCCTGAGAAAACACTGTGAAAAGCGTTTTCCTAGATATATGACGCCTACATGTATATTTTTTAAAGGCAGAAATCTTAAGTTAGAAGAGAAGCAAAACAGAGTGTTTATCATAACTGTGAAAAAAATAACCCAGGGTTGGGGGCTGACAGAACATATACCACCAGAAGTCATTTCACTTGGTGACTCTGTGAGTCATGCTAATCATCTGTGTGTGAAAGGGAACAACTGTTTTCAGTGGAACATTAAGAGGAGCTAGAAAAATGTAAACCTTTAGATGGGGAGAGAGGGCGAGACGGAGAACGTGAACTTCTAAAATACATGAGAGATAATGATGGCAGCCAATTTATTCATCTCATCTGTTTACTCTGATGAATGCTGTTATAATAGCATCCTATTATTAACTGCAACCGAACACGTTAAAAATGGAGCTGTGATCACTCAGAGGTGTGCTCTGGAGGTTGCTTTCCAAGTGAAGTGCAGCTCTCTGAGTACCAGGAGTCCAGCAAGCTCACAAATAATGACAGATGCTTCAGTACTTCAGGGACAGAGGGAGACTAGGGGCTTGGGGTCTAGCTCTATAGTCTGGGGACAGATTTTTGGCATCACATAAGAATCATGCTGACCAGCCTCACCGTGGGTTGATTCCATGTAAGTGTTGGGTGCTAAAAAGGAATAGTCTGTCTTATTAGGACCACAAGTGTCAGCTGTATATACCGATGAGGTGTCAGTGATTTAGGGAGCTAGATAGAGCAAAAAGTGCCTTACAGTTTGTAAAAATGTCATTAATCTATTGAAATATGATCTAAAGGTCTACTTTAGAATACAGAAAACATTTCTCCTTGTGCCTTCAAAATGATCTTATCTCTAAAGCACAGAAATAAAGATGCCTGACTACAATTTATAAAATATTTTGACATCTGTCAGCAAATTGCTACATTCGTTCCCCAACAAGATCACGGGTAACATATTTGCTATACAAGTTCTTCCAGAAATAAAAAGCTTATTTATATTGTCCTGAAAATGAGCAGCCAGTAGATGACACCCTAGAATCACCCCTTGAGTCAAACGCCAGGTATTGTAATGTCATTGGTTTTCTATCCTTTCAGATCTTTAAAAGGAAATGTGGCTCCCAAATAGTGGAACCATACAAGTGCTAGGCTACATATCATTTTAGAGGACTCCAACATGCCGTGCGAGCTTTTCTCTCTTTCTAAAGTGCAGTGTTGGTCAGTCATCCTGCCATTCAGAATTAAGAGAATGCTGTCAGTTGAAGAACACAGAGCAACAGTGACATGTTTCTGTCTTCAAACACAAGGCAGATCACTTTGGATTTCTCCTGAGAGGAGCAATTTCCCTCTTTTAACAACCATTTTAGCCTTGCAGGTAGATGTTTCAACTTATCAGTTAATGAACTTTCCCCCCAAATCATTCACTCTTCATTCTTTTCACAGCTACCAGGGCAACACATAGATCACGATGTGGGAAATGATCAGCAGTTCTCAGAAGGGTGGGACCACTGTTCCAGTCTGTCTTTACAGCCTTTTGTGGATGGTTTTGTTGTTTCTAATCACTACTCAGAGCCCTTGAGAGGCTACCTATAGACACTTATTTTAAATGTATAAACACTATTTTGAGGAACTATAACAGAAGGAAGCATTACTGATCATTCTGTCAATTCAGCATTGACTTGAAATGAATTACACCCACTTGTGAAACCATTTATCAGTCTTTGCATTATCAAACAGAAGCATTCTAGCCTCTAAAACAAGGTCTGTTGTAAATCCTACTTTCCTACTAACTTCCATTATAAAATTAGAGACATGTTACCAAAAGAGAGGTCCCAAACAGGCTGAGTTAAAAGCTTTGGATGAAGAAGAAAGTAACTGCCAGCCCTGCGGCAGTTCACTTTTTTCCTGATTATTTGAAAATTAGGTGTCTGTTACCACTGGTCACATCCCTCATCCTCATGACCACAGGGATGTCTTTCTTGTTACTGAAGTTACCTAACTCTTCCCTTGGGGACTTCTAGACTTCTCCCTCTCCCTGCTTTGATCTGGGCATTTTTGTCCCTTTAATTAGGAATTCTACTGCAGTAACACACTTCACCAGTGGGGGTCAATTCTCAAACTGTACTTCGGCCAGAAAGCTCTATGATAGAGCCTTCTGCTTATATAAAACATACTCATTACCGATCCCCGACTTAAAAATTCTCTGTTGAAATTCTGTAATCATCTGTTCCCCCTCTGGCATAAACATATATAACACTATGCATTTCAGGTTAAGATGAGATACTTTATGGTGTATAGGATATTTCATTCTTGGAAGAAAAGCTGTACCTATTTGACTGAAATTTATCAAAGTGAAACATACATCTTCATAATATAGACTGAATTCTCATAAAGGAAATCCGCAATATAAATAATTAACTTATATACAAAGATAAACCATAAACAGACTTCCCCATAATGCTTTTTAATAGTCACTGTATATTCAATATGATCTCAGTTACATAAACAAATATGTGGTTTTATTGAGACAAAGACACAGAAAAAGAATTAAGTATTCCAAAATGTTAACAGTGGTCATCTCAGAATGGTATAATTACAAATGGCTTGCATTTCTTTCTTTATGTTTTGAATTTTTAAAGTTTTATTCTTCGATAATTTAGGATTACTATACTATTACGGATAGTAGGTTTGAATATATAACATGCACATGTATATATGCCTTTTATTGTGGTAAAATACATATAACATAAAATTTACCATTTTAACCGCGTTAAAGTGTACAGTTCAGTGACATTAAGTACATTCACAATGTTATACAACCGTCACTACTGTCCAGTTCCAGAACATTTTCATCACCCCCAATGGAAATCCTGTAGCCATTAAGCAGACCCATTCACCCCTTCCCCTGCAACCCCTGGCAACCACTAATCTGCTGTCTATCTTTATGGATTTGCCCATTCTGGATATTTCATATGAATAGAATCATCCAGTATGTGGCCTTTGAGTCTGGCTCTTTTCATTTAGCATAATGTTTTCAAGGCTCATTCCTGTTGTAGCATGTATCAGTACTTAATTTCTTTTTATGGCTGAATAATATTCCATTGTATGGCTGTAATGCATTTTGTCATCCACTCATCTGTTGATGGACATTTGGGTTGTTTCCACCTTTTGGCTATTGTGAAAATAGTAGCTGTATGAACGTTCATGTACAAGTTTTTGTTTCAACATCTATTTTCATTTCTTTGGGGTAAATAACTCAGGAGTGGAATTTTATTGCCATATACTTTTTTTAAAATGCCTTTAATTCTACTTTGGCATTCTGTGTTTAAAGTAGCAATGCTTTTTCAGAATTATTAAGAAAAATCCTTATATATCATTCCCACAATAATATCATTCCATTTTCAATCACTGATTATGGTACATTTTCTTAAAAAGGGCCAAATCATATTCTTCTACTTAAAAATGTAACTTTCACCCTTACTCTTTGGGAACAAATTTCTCTTATGCACAAAGTATTTAGCATAAGAGAAATTAACTGAAAAGGACAGTCTTTCCCTTTTAGTGCAGCCATTCATTCTAGCAGTACCTAAATCACTTTCAAATGCTTATATATTAAAAGCACAAAAATATATGTGTGTATGTTTTTTGTTGTTGTTGCTTAATGTAAAAGCATCACTAAATAGATACCAATGTTTAAGCCTTAAGGAATGTATTAAATATACAATACCAAGTAGAATCAATATAGAATCTTCTAGAAATTATAACTGGCAGATGGTGGGTGACCAGAGATGATAAATGCTCCATGAAAGAGTACACAGTACCAATTCTTAAATGCTTCACCTCCCACCCTCCCAACAGAAAGATGATACATCTCATGAACATAAAAGCCCAGTAATACTAAGGTTCATTTTAGCTGTAGACAGTGCCTGGTATGGGCTAAAGAAGATGATGGTGTACTCTGTGCCACCCACCCCCTGCCTCCCCCAGAACTGTACTCCAACTGTGGCTGCAAGTAAGGGCAGAAGTGTTTTTATAGCTCAGTCATCCCCTAGATCTCGGGCTTTTCCCACTATTATCACACCCATCCCCACCACCACACACACACACACAGAGCACCCTCCAATTCAGAAAGCAGAAATAAAACTCTAGCTAGAGAATAGGAAGCAGTGGCCTTAAAACAGTCAAAGAACCACCTGAACTGTAATACTTGCTAATGAGTAAGGGATATGATTTGGGATCGTTTAAAAATTAAGTACTGGGAATATTTCTATAATATCGGTAGACTTCTCTTTAAGAAAAATTCAAATAGGAGCAATAAAACTTATAGAAAACAATCAATTAGGAAATTTTTAATTCTATAAAAGGTTTTACACATTCCAACTCTGCCAGGATCAACACTACCAACTAATTTTATTTTCTCCTTTAGAAAAAAAACTTAAGATGCTTTCATATTCTGATAATGCTCCAAAAAACCCTACCACAAAACCCAGAAAGGAACTCTTTCATCCTACTCTCTGCAGAATTTTTTAAATAGCTCTGGCATAACAACAATATTTATATCACAGAGATTTTTTTCAATGAAGATTAAGAACATTATAAATGTCTTATTCTGTATGTGGAAAAACTGAATTGCAGTGGAGTAAGTTGTCCAAAGTCTCAAAAGGAATCGGGGAGGGGGGCAAAAATAAAATTAACTGCCAAGAAAGTGGTCTGTCCACAAATCAAAATATCTCAGTTACTGTGGGGGTAGTCATTCTAAAAAGGCAGTAGAATTAAACATATTGTATCTTTAAGAAAAAATATTTTTGCGGGGAGGTCATTAGGTTTACTTACTTATTTGTTTTTAGAGGAGATACTGGGGATTGAACCCAGGACCTTGTGTATGCTAAGCATGTGCTCTACCACTGAGCTATACTCTCCCCTTAAACATGTTATATCTTGATACAGTCATGTCATAAATGAGTGTGGGTATGAACAAGAATGCTCTGTATGTCACTGAATTCCCATTGTTTCATTCTTACAGCACTCATCTCTTTGTGCCTGTGTATACTTCTTTTCTCTGCTATTAGACTATAAGAGGTTTATGGCAGGGAACAAATCTTAGCACTTTTGTACATGTAGCACATGCCTCAAATACACTAAGCATTAAGATGGGTATGTTTCCGTGTAACATGCCATAGACATACATTCAACTAACTGCACCCAACCACCAAAACAAATCATGGTGAGAACCTCTGAACTTCCTTAACAACCCAACCCCACATACTAAAGAAGAATAAAAATATGATCAATATAGGCTATTCGGATAATGGCAATGCACAGAGTACCCTAGATATCCCCTTATTTGTTAGTGTGTGTAAATGCATAGATTAAGGTAGCCCAGAAGGAAGCAGCATGATTTAACTCTAGTTAACCAACACCCTGTTATTATCCATGAGCGGATTTCCTCAACAGGTGTATCATCCTAACTCTTTTGCTCCTTGTTTCTGTGATGTATCCTCTGACCACCAAACTGCTTTGGTGGCAGTCACACCAGAGTGCACTGGAATGGAAATAAGAGGAGAAATAAATTCCAATCAGTCCTGCCTACTACTTATTAACAGCTTTTATGAGGTGCTGTGGCAAAATAATAGGATAAAAATGAAGAGCAAATTCAGTCTGGGGATAAAACAACACAGGGCACTTTGCCTTAAAAAAAAAAAAAACTTCTTTGCTCATAACTCATCGATCTGCTGTGAACTTTATCTTTGTTACTCTCTATCTCCTACAATAGAGAATGGGCTGAAAAAGCTATTTTCTGGGCCTAATTTTTAATAATTACTCAGGAGTTACCTTCATTTTTCTTTAAAAATTCTCTATAATCTTACCTCCCAGTCCAAATAATCACAGACATCTTCGAAGTTAGTGAGCAGAGACACTGAGCAGAACAGCCGCGGCAGCTCATCCCTTGTCATTGGGGGAAAACGGCTATCTTTAAGGGCACTGTTGAAAACAAAGCAAATATTAAAGCAATCACTAGATATGGGAGTTCCTAGTTTCAAATGCCGGCAATCATTTGAGAAAAAAGGTAAGAGATTAAAAAACAAATCAGTAAAGTACCAACATCTTCAAGTATACTCAAAGGCCTCAAAGATTTTAGAAGTCGTTATTTTTGTTCATTCAATAGATGGTGTTTACTCTCCAATCCTGTGACCAATTCAGTTGTAAAGAGTGAATGATCAATTACATTTCCTGTACAGTCATTTCCTGGTGTACTTCCCTGTTATTTGCAGAGTCTAAGAATGCTTTATTTTACTTTTGAGGAGAATAAAAATCAGAGTAGTGGAAACTTGTGGGAAGACTTCTGCATCTAGCACTGGTGAAAAAAAATATACATATATATATTTTACGTTGTAAAAAAAAGTTCAAACTAGGTTGGCTGGTTACCATAGAACTTCACTTAAAGAGTTCAAAAAAAGATAAAAAAATTTATTTTCTTCAAGCAAAAGAAATCAAAGAAAATGAAAATAATCATGTAAATTACAAACTAAAAATACTTACAAGGATTTCAGGCCCCCTATATAGGATAATTCAAGATATAACTCAAAAATTGTGAAATTACAGGAAATAGGGCTAATCTAGGAAATAAAATTATGATTAGGAGACCAGTAATCACATCAATGGATTTCTGAGTACATCAACTCTGATTGGATCTTGTAATCAAGGTAGTGTACCACAGTGCCAAACTCTAGAAAAACCCCACTGTAAAGGACAAAAAATGTTGGAAGATCATAATTCTTCCTGCAATAGTAGAATGGACAAAAAGTGCAAAGACAGACAGACAGACAGACAGACACAGACACACACACACACACACACACACACACACACAGGCACTGTGTGTTCCTTGTACTTTTAAAAGAAACCACTTCCTGGTCAAGGAAACAAACACATCTCTGATTGCACACTGTATTAATGGCACTGTTGGCATTTATGCTGTCGATCTTCAAATGTCCTGTACAGCAGAGCCAGGCTTAGAAAATGTTTTCACAGATTAATCCTTAGAGGTTACAAATTTAGAGCCTACAAACTGCTTGGGTCAGAACAAAGTTCTGTGACCTTTGGAAATAATTTAATTCCTTTTTCAGTGACTTCCTCATTGCTGGATTTTCTTTTTCATGTTTCCATCTCTTCCTTTGCATTCAGAAACTCACTCACTGTATTATACAAACATACTTGTATGTTTGTAAGTGTTTTCAATGCATTTTGGTGTTCGTTTTATCCTGCTCTACAGAGGAAAAGGCTTACAGAAAGATAGAGATGTTATATATAAAGTATACATGTTTTTCCCCATTCAGGGAGCTAAGACTAACGAGAAAATCAGGAAATCTGTGATAATTCATACTCTGAGAACAGCATTTCACTAATTTATAATTCAACAACACAAATTTCCTACAGTTTGGCTTCTTTTATTTTCCAACTGGCAAATAGAGTTTTAAAAAATATTTTCAAGTTCTCATTCAAAGCCAAGATAAAGACATTTATGGTATGTGTATAACGCCCCCACCAGCCCCCAACACATACACACAGGAGAGAAGATCTAAAACACAGACCAGAAGAATCTCATGCATAAAAATCCAAAGGCCAATCACACTCAGCTTCCCTTGTAAAAAGAAAAAAAAAAAAAAAAGAGGGTAAAAAAAGCCTTATACATTAGAATGACATAAAATATATTTTTTTAGGATTACAGATTTTTTATTGTGGTAAAATATACATAAAATTCACCATTTTAACCATTTTTAAATGTACATCTCTGTGGGATTACATACATTCACATTGTTGTGCAAGCATCACCACCATCCATCTCCAGAACTTTTTTCATCTTGCCCCACTGAAACACGGTACCCATTAAACACCAATGCCCCATTCCTCTCTCCTCCCAGCCCCTGGCACAAATGTAATTTGACACTTTTATAATTTCAAATAATTATAGTAATATAGTCGCTAATGTTTTTGATATGTAATAGCTTTATTGACATATAATTCACATACCATAAAATTCACCATCTTAATGTATACAGTTCAGTGTTTTAGTATATTCAGAGTTGTACAATCATTACCACCATCCAGTTTTAAAACTGTCCATCACACCAAAAAGAAACCCCATACCTGTTAGGAGTCTGTCCCTACTCTCCCCTCCCCCCTGCTCTTGGCAAGTGCTAATCTACTTTCTGTCTCTATGGATTTGCCTGTTCTGGACATTTTATATAAGTAGAATCATACAACATTTGGCCATTTGCTTCTGGCTTCTTTCACTTAGCATAATGTTTTAAGGTTTTCATCCACATTGTAGCATGCATCAGTACATCACCCTTTTTAAAATTGATTTTCTTCTAGTTGATAAATTTGACATGTTACATTTTGAAAAAGTATGTCACTCTTTTAATTGCCCAATAATACTCGATTGTATGGATATATCACATTTTGTTATCCATTTATCTGCTGATGGACATTTGGGTTATTTCTACTTTCTGGCTACTATGAATAATGCTTTCTGTGGGGGCATAATGTTTCCATTTCTCTTGGGTAGATATCTAGGAGTGGAACTACTGGGTCATGTGATAATTCTATGTTTAACTTTCTGAGGAACCAACAAACAGTTTCCCATAGTGGCTGTACCCATTCTACATTCCCAACAGCAACGTATGAGGGTTCCAATTTCCCCACATCCTTACCAACACTTGTTATTGACTGCCTTTTTAATTATAGTGCTAGACCTCCTTTAATGAAGAGTTTTTGGTGTCTAGCTCTAGCTGTTACATTAAAACAATACACATGCTACAGTTAATTTCTCAACATTTTGAGGCAAGTTATTATTTTGTTTACTTTTTCCTACTAGCAAACCAATGAAAGGTACATTTTAGCTCAGTGCAATTCCAACTATTTCAAATCAATGAAAATTTCAAGTACCCAGAATGAAACTGAGGAACAGGCTAGCAAGCTTTCCTGTTTGCCTGTTGCTCAATCATTTGGGGCTTAAAAAAAAAAGAATGTTTAGTACGTGGGAGAATGCTAGCATAGCTAATAAGATAAAGTGACAAACATGTCTCATCATACCAAGGCTCAAATGTATTAACTTCAAAACTCTGAGATAGATACGTTAATCATGATGGAAACAGTTTGATTTTACAGAAAGTCATTTAAACAAGACTTAATTCTTGCATTTTTCATCAACTCTAAGTAACTTTTCATGAGCATAGACAGACTCCAAAAGGCAGGAAGC
Organism: Camelus bactrianus; assembly: GCF_048773025.1. Lineage (NCBI taxonomy): Eukaryota > Metazoa > Chordata > Mammalia > Artiodactyla > Camelidae > Camelus > Camelus bactrianus. Next base: position 82,440,329 of record NC_133575.1, on the reverse strand, counting down.
ACTCACTATCTTTAAATACAAATTCCTAGGGAAAAGGACTAGCAAAGAAAGCCCAGCAAGGATTTAAGGGATTATTTTAAAAGATGAAAAATGCGGCTGGAGACTGACCTCAGAGTTGCTAGGCTGGTGTGGATGGCTGATAAACAAGACGATTCAGCCCTCAGCCCCACTCTCTTTAGTATATAGAATATGTGATGTGGGAACTCAGCCTCTAGAGAGAATGCTGTCCAGAGTCAGGCAGTGACTTACTCAAGGTGACCCAGCTACTTAGTGACACAGGTGGGGATACGACCCAGATTCTCTGACTCAAGTCCACAATTCTTTCTAGGATCCAAGCCTTTGTTGCCAACTTTGTCTGGATTATGATTTTTTTTAATTTTAAAATTAAATGCTTGCCTTACTAGGCAACTCTGACCTCATACCTGCAGTGCCTCTGCCTAAAGTAGGTAAATAATAATGTAATAGCGTTCATTAGTAGCCAAGGGGTAAATATAGCTAGACTTCCTGTCTACTGGAAATCTGCAGGAGCAAAAAGGATTTTAAAATATTAGTATTGTCCACGGAGAGCATTTTATACCAAAGTAGTGTCTGCCAATTTAAATTTGGGCAGTCTAAGGAACTGACAAACAAAGAGATCTTGTAGTAAATTCAGATGAAGTTCCCTTTGCTACAATAGGAAGCCATTTTCTAATGTTTAAATACTGTTAGGGAAAAAAAAACATTTATGTACAAAAATCTGCCGGCTGCTCCATCGCCCATATGATGGATGGCCAAGGTTTAAACAACAGCTTAATTCACATAACAAATTCAAATATATTCATTTCAAACTGGCATCTTCCCAAGAATATATTTCACCTAATTGAGAAGCAGCATTAACATCTGTTAAAGTTAATATCTAATGTTAAATACTACCTTAATGAAAATGAACATTAAAAAAAAGAATTAGGAGTTTAGCTATCAGAGAATCAAAGGTAACAGGACCTGGAAATTATGAGGGGAAAAAGACAGCAGAAAAGAGACAAAACCTTAGAAATTACAAGGCTCATCATAAACAATATAGCATTCAAAAGAAATGACTTAAGTGAATCTAGCTAGCCAGCCACTGACTCACTCATTCATTCATTTCTTCACTTTCTAAAACACTGATGACCTTAGTCAGTTAACCAGTGGAAAGTTACCAAATTGAGAAGGGCTTCATATTACAGGCAATCATTTTTCAGGACAAGGAAGTAGTTAAAACCAAAATTGAAAATCCCTAGGTGGATAGGTGAAGAAAAGCAAATCAAGCATATATTAGTCAAAAAAAATTTTTTTAAAGTTTTTTTCACAAGGGGTTTCAATCATCTGGAAATTCTGCCATTCCTCATCAGAGCTTCTAGAACAGGATGCACATGTGGCATGTCTGAACTCCAGGAACTTGGAATACTAGAATCCAACCCCAAATCTGAAAAATTATCCCCATCCTCTCTTTCACATTAAGTAGCCATTTTAGGTTCCCATTATTAAAAAAAAAATAGACACAAAACATAATGCAAAAGAGAAAGTAGGAAGGAGGAAAAGAATAAGAAAAAGGGAATATATACAAAGAAATAAAGATGGAGAGGAAGAGAAAATGAAAAGCAGGAAAAGGAACTGGGAAGCAAAGAAAGTAAAAAAAAAAAATAGAGACAGAGGGGCAAAGACAGGAAGCAATGAAGGAAGGGTGGAAGGGAAGGGGATGAGGGAGATGAAGGGTGATGGGCGCTGTAGGTCTTCATACATATATGGCTCCTATCCTATAGGATTCACTTAGGCTTTAGTGTTTATCACCTACTGCCTTCCGATTAGCTTAAAGTTCTTGACTTGCCCCATTCTCGAATTCCTAAAAGTCTCTGTTCTCTAAGATAGCCACAGATGCCCACCAGGAGGGAAAAATACTCTCTGGGCTGCATGCTGTGATGACCAGAGCAATACTGTCGAGAATCTGCATCCCAGCCACAAATTCCTCACCTCTGAATTAGGAGACGAGGTTGTGAATTTGACTGAGCGGAGCAGAGCTACAACTGGAAAATACCAGATCCACGAAGAAACAGGTGGCTCAATGTTTAGTGGATACGCCAGGTACTCCTCCTCTCTCTCCATGCAAGGTCCACACAGTGCTCTCCCTGCAGAGTTGCTGGATTTCCTCTCTACTGTTTTTGGAAATGAACTACTAGAAACTGGTTTGGGTTTCAGTTATTTTTCTGATGAACATCTTTTAAGGTATATTCTACCAGAGTATAAATAACATAATTTGACTTTCTCTTTATGACACAAGTTCATCTTTAAGACTCAACATGACTTGGGGTCATTCATTGCTATACAGTATTAGAACAGTGCTCTCAATAGCCTTGGCAAAAAAAAAAAAAATCAGTGGGTATGGAAAATGGATTACAACATGACCACCAATAAGCTTCATCTTGGGAAATTTGAAAATGTGAGGCTGTCTCTACCTTTAAGAAAATGTAACACAAAAATAACCTCCCATAGACTTGCAGAGTGCCCCGGGATCTCATCCCTGTGTTCTCTAAGTTAGGACACTATAAAACTGAACTACCTCTCAAATTGAATTAAATGGCCACCTTTCCAGGTTCTGGTGTTTTTGAGGAGCTTTCATTTCAGTTTCTTTCATTTTCAAAATATTTACTGAGCACCTGCTATTTGCCTTTTACTATGTGAAGAGCCACGGAGGATATAAGAATAGTAGATTACAAAACAACATGTGAATATGCGTAAAAGACTTTGATAGGAATGCTGAGAGGAATGGTCAGATGAGGTTGGCATCTTTTCTGGAAAGATCTGTTTTACACTCTCTGCTGCTGGTTTACTGGTTACTAAGTGACCCAGAATTGCAGGTACATTTACAGAAATAAAATGTATACACATTTTTTTTCCCTAGTAATAAATCTACTACCTCAAGTGAGGTGCTTCTTCATCAAGAATTTTCATTATCCTGCAGGCCTGCATTCATATGCCGCTTTGTAACTCTTCGTTTTCCTGAACTAGATTTTCAAAAATCTCCAGGGCAGGGATTGGCCTTTAACCTCCATACAAGAAATGTTTATCAAGAGAATGTAGTTCCCTAAATTGTGCTCCATTTGTCTTCAATGGATTTAGAGCTATTATTCTGTATCCCACAGGTTATGCTCCAGCAAAGTCCTTAGGAAAAAAAGAAAACAAAACAGCTCTCTAAGCAGCAGACACAAAATGAGAGATGAGAGGCTCCATGCTTTCCTCATCTAAACCTCTTGTCTCCAAACTGTTTTGATTGAGCATTCTTATCAGTAAAAGAAGTCTGAGCACGCATCCTCAATGTGGCTGTTTATCTGTAAACTGTGTACACGTACTACTGTCACATATAGCTCATATATGCCAAAGCACAGTATCTACTTAGAGGAATCTTTGTTGTTAGAAACAGTGGGTATAGATACATATTTCGAATAATGTTCCTGATAATTTCCTTCTTATTTGGGGGCTGATATCTTGTTGGGTCTGATTAGATCATCTTCATTTTTCCTTGATGACTTGGCCAACCAAGTTATGAGGTGATCTGTAGGAGAAGTGGCAGCCAGCGCTGCCTTTTTCTTGTCCTTGCCTGGTGCTTGTTTTATGACTATTATCATCACTCCACTGTTCTTTTGCAAGGATCTTCTTAAGCCACTTCTCCATCCCGAGTGGCTTTATCCAGCTTTAGCTAACCTACGCACAATGGACAAATGGCTTAAGAAGATTCCTGCAAAGAAACCACAGGTTGAAGATAATACTCAGAACCATGAACCTACTTAACCAGGCACATCAACTCAAATATGCTGCAGTATGCTGACAGTGACTGAAAGAAGGAGTGTGTGCCACTATGGACTCCCATCAAATCATGGCTCCCACGCTGTCCTCAGGATCCCTCATTTAGACTATATGACAGTGACCCACTGACAACGACCAAATGAGAGCACCAGGGTCAATACATACATGAAGTATGATGGAATTTCAGTCATTTCTTAAATTTTAGATAAAAGATCATAAATAGAACTTCTAATATTTTCTTCCTGTGCAACAATGGATCATCAGGGTGCACCTCTCTCAGGAGACTGCTAATCTAAAGCCCTAAGTCACATTCTAAGAAACTGGTCTTAACATACTTAGACATGATCCTTTGAGCAAAAAGAGCTTTAAATACAAAAGAGCCAGTATCTGTTGAGAACCTACCTTGAGCCAGGTGCTACATACGCATTAGCTTGTTGAGTCCTCAAAACAACCCCATTATGTAGATGAGGAAATTGAGGTTCACCTCAAGTTGGGTGAGTTCAGCGGGATTAAGCAACTTGCTGAAGGTCATAAAAACAGGTAAGAGAGTTGACATCTGAACTTTGGGCTGCCTGCCTCTACAGGCCATTCTCTTTTCTAGAATGTGAGCAAATCAACTTCAGTGTATACACATGCAGTCAGTTCCAAGGGATTTCCCCCCAATAATGCTTCTTCTCTCAGGGTTTAACTAGATGCTTTAGGTTGTAAGTATTGAGCAGGCTCTGCAACTAAGATACACAGAACTCTTTTAGTGAAAGTATTGGCTTGTTTTTGTTCTCTTCTTCCTCCATTTTGATCTTGGTGATTCAGAGCTGCTGTCATTGAAAAACATCTGTTTTATCTAAATTTAATAAGCCCTATTAGTGGGATACTAAGCCTTCCCTTATTCTGAAGCCTTTCCACAATTTGAAATTTAATCTACTGGAAGTCATAACAGCGTTACCAAAGTACTAGTTTTGGACATATCTAGGCTGGCGGGCCTGTTTCTGATTTTTAACTTTGCTTTTCTAACCTGAATGAATAAGCTCTCTCATACTCACCACAAGAGCCATGCGATTTTTTTCCTTCCCTCTTTGCATGGTAATGAAATCTATAAATTGAACTCTGTAAACTGCAAAACATATGGTGTCACGCTAACTTACATGCCACATTAAGGTGGTGCGGCCTTACCCATGGGTTTACTGTCCCTTCTTAAACTCTTGTTAGTCCTAGATGGTGCAGGTCTGCTGAGAGCTAGCATGCTGGTTCTCACTGTGTGGCCTGTCTAGGATTGTCTCAGATGTCGCTGACAGGGGACAAAGGTAATAAAGGGAAAGAGATCAGTCTTGAAGATGAGGTACAAAATCAATTTATCAACTTGGTCATGCTGAGGAAGAGAGAGTAAAGGAGTCCAGCCCTCTCTGTGGCCTCAACAGAGATGTTGTTCATCTTTCTTTTCCTTCTCTTCTTCACCTCCCCCACCTTCTGGATGTTTTCCTCTTTTCTTTCCTTATTCTAGTCTAGTAAGGTCAGGAAGAAAGAACTGTAAAATGTTGCGAGGAAGAGGTGAAAGAAAAGAATGCGGGTGGGGGCAAGAGGAGAACATTAAGACAAAGGCAGAAGGGAGAGTATAGCTCAGTGGTAGAACGCATGCTTAACATGCATGAGGTCCTGGGTTCAATCCCCAATCCCTCCATTAAAATAAATAAATAAACCTAATTACCTCCTGCAAAAAATTTTTTAAAAAAAAGTCAAAGGCACACAAAAGCTACCTCCAACAGAAAAGTGTAACACACCAGAGTGCAAGGCAGCTGCCTTTGGGTCAAGATGACCCGTCCCCTTCCGTACTAGTTTTAATGGTCAGCTTCAGCCTTGGGGGAGTAGACCGGTGATAGTGACAGAGAAAGGTACCTGATCCACTGCCTGTTTCTTTCTAGCATTTTAGGGTAATCTTGAAAAGTAGTGGGTGGGGGAAGCTGGGAAGAAAAGTTGAGTGCCTCACCCAGCAGCCTAGCTGCTTGTCCCACACTGGTTATAGAGTCAGTGTACTGTCCAATGGCAGATTTCTCTACAATAAAGCGTAACTACACACAGGCTGTTAAGGCCTCCGTAACTTTCCTCACATTCATTTAAACAGAACTATCTTAAATTGTATCACTATGTGAATCTTTGGGGGAAAGTTTCCTTTAAATCATTCATATCATCTTTGTTTTGTATGACTCTTACAGAATTTCCAAAGGGTCTTCACACCTCTTATCCTAACTGACGCTCCCAACAGCCCTATGAAGTTGACAAAGCTAATGCTACCTTAGATTAGAAACCAAAATAGGTGTCCCTCCAAGAACAAGGCCCCCTGTAGTCACAGAGTCACGAAATGTCAGAACTCCAAGCACTTACAGACCATGTAGTCCACACCCTTCACTTGACATTTGGGGGAACTAGAGCAGAAAGTGATGAGCCCAGAGACACAGTGACTGAGCGGTGGAGTCGGGACGCCTATGCTGCGTCTCCTGACTTCTCCTGTCCCCCAGCCACTCATCTTTCCATCATTCTTTCCCACATTTGTGGACCAACTCTGTCCTAATCCAGTAATACTCCAGAATGGACGTATGGAGTAAGAAGAAGAAAATGATCCCGGAGGCATGGGAGAATAGCTGGGGAAATAAAGCTTTGGGCTTCTCGGCAGAAAGCAACATGTTGGGGTCCTGATACTGGTCAGCATGCTGAAGTCGCGCAGGATCTAGAAAGAGAGCAGATAAGTGTGGGGGAGCAACAGGGTACTAACCCTGTGAGGGTGGCAGCCACAGCCTGCACTGTTGCCCTCCCCGCATGTCCCATCCACTCCCTTCTCATCTCTCTTTATTCTTACACACTCATGGTAGGTGTTGCTCTCTCCTTCCTGTGCTTTGCCCTTGCTCTTTTCTCCTTGCAGTCCAGGCCGTCCATTCTGGCCCATCATTTCTCCCTAGCTGCTGAGCTACATGGAAGGACCATTCAACAGAAAAGTTATACATTTCTAAAATAAGACATTTAATTCCCTTTTATCGAGCTCTTGCAACTAGAGAATCTGTCCCTGTTGTAAATGCCACACTATGTTCTGGTTGTGTATATATAAATATGTCAGACTATAAGCTGGTCAGGGCAAGATAACCTCAACGCCCATTTCCAAGTAAACAGCACAACAGTGTGCGCCAATTCAGCACGGGAGAAATATGCGGTTCTTGATGTGGACTTCAATCCAACCTACCTTCCAATCTCTTAACCTGGAACACATTTTACTTTCTTCCTTTCAACAAATATGTTTAAAGTCAGCCTGATCAAGCAGAAAAGGGTATTTTAACTCTTCATCTCTTGTTTGGTTTATATCTTGATAAACCTAATTTTCAAAGGCAAAGAAAAATTTCACTTGTATAGTTTCCCATTCTATTACCATTAAAAATTACTTAATTCTCCCATTGAAAAAGTCCTACTTTGATTTTGTTTCCATGAGACAAGCACATGGGGTAACAGGATACGTTGGAAAAGCTTCACAATATGCTGCTGAAATAACAATTGCTGATTCTGTACTACAGTACATGTTAGGAAAACCACAATAGATACTAAAAGGAAAAAGCATCATTTGGGGATGGAAAAAATGCAATGGATAAAAGCCCTGCAACTTAAACTACAGTCATGTGACAACAGCTCTGTCCCCCATAGCAGCAAAACTTGCCATGAATAAGGGGTGGTCCTAATGATTCCTGATGGAAGAGAACATCTATGACCATGAACTGATTAATTCAGCAAATATTTACTGAGTGCCTGCCATGTGCCAGGTACACGTCTACATCTCGGGGCATACTCTGTTCAATTGCAGTCCCGTGGCATACCTCGCTTCATGGAAGTTTCACTATGGTCCGACTGGCATTTACATGAGCAACTCAGAGCACCTAATGATAAGTACAAATCTCATAAACTCCCATTTTAGAGATGTGAAAAAAGAGAGACAAAGAGAAAGGCACTTAAACCCACAGGGCTTTCCTACTTTGAACTTTACAGATCCTAGCCTATGTGTAGAAAATCCATCAGGCTAAGCAAAACCCCACAGAAACTCAAACTAAAAAACTAGGTTTTTGACTATACCTATGGATGTGTTATATGTATAACCTCATTAGACCATCAGCTCCATAAGCACGGTGACCCTGCCCACGTTTGCTCACCACTGTATAGCCAGTGCCTAGCATTCAGTAGCTAGCAAGTTAAATATTGAACAACTTAAAGAAATTTAGGAAGGTGGTCTCATACAGTCACCTATTTAATAAACATTTATTGGCAATATAATAAACATTAAATGGCCCTATTGGTTATGCTTTATTAAACAGTCAATGTTTCCCCATATTCTAAATATCCTTTTATTCATCAACTTAAAAACTGTCCACTAAAGTATGTTTTCCTCTGTTTAGTGTCTATTAAATACTGTTCATTTAGAAGGTGGTAACTGGTGTTTTGAGTCTTTAGTTAGATTACTGTGCATTCACAGTGCAGCAGTTTGGCAACATTTTTCTATCTAAAATGCACAAACTGCTATAAATACATAATAATCTACTTTCCTGATAGAGTTACAGAGTTGCTTTGATCCCACAGGTCTTTTCCCCCAGGAAAACACAGATGATTTGCAACCTGTAGGAGCTCAATGGCCTCTTATGCATGTGGGGTGATTATTCCTACTATTTTGCTGTAGTTCAGAACATATAGGGACCCATATTACTTGTCTATTTTTATGCTTTTCACACCTTCTTATAAAGGGCCATCTTACAAACTGGATGAATCACAAGTCAGCAAGGGCAGGCATAGAAAAAAGAAGCAAAAAATAAGTCTCTCTAAATGAACACGGGTCTAAAAGAAATCAGATGTCAGTTCACAAATCAAAAAATCCTGAAAAAAAAGTCCTCTGCCTATTCTCCCAGTTCTCTGGGAGATTTCAGGTAAGCGTCCAAGGGAGAAAGGGGACTGGTTGGAAATCAGCCCTCGGAGGCAATGAGAATGATCTGGCAGGGAGGAGAAGAGCTGAAGGAGGAGAAGATGGGTGGACCTCTGGTGCCCCTCTGGTGGGGCTGTCAGAATGGTCATCAACCAAGACGTCCTGACAACTCACCAGGCTGATGAGGGTTAAAGTATTAGTATGCACCAGCACACATTCCCTCAGTCACATTAGACTTCACATTCCCAGGTCTGGTTTACCTTTTACAAAAAATAATACTGGTTTAGAATGCTGCTCAGAGTCTACCCCACAAATCTGAGAGACCAGGTAGCACCTCATTTTCCTTTGCTACTTGCCATGGCCTCTCCTTCCCCCATGTAACTAAAAGCCACTTCTTAGACTTTGGTCAACAACATTAAGGAAATGGGGAGAATATTTTCTGCGGACTTAACTTTCCTGGAAATAATTATCAGTGATGGAAAACAAACTCTTCGTAACAGAATAAAACGTCATTAATTTGAGCTCCACTAATTCAAAATCTGTGCTAATTCAAACAGACCTAGGCTGACTGGAAAAGAAGGGTCTGCTCCGCTAAGCAAATCAACTTTGTAATTAAGGTTGGAAGAGAAGTACAGGACTTGCGGAAAGAGAAACTATTTCCAGAACTTTAGAATTAACCATCTATGTGCACTGTAACATCATAATTAAGAATTGTGTGTGTGTGTGTGTGTGTGTGTGTGTGTGTGTGTGTGTGTGTATGAAAAAGCAGCACTCCGGAAGACTTCTCCTTGATACCCCTCAGCCCATTCTGAGTTATCTATATCACTGAAACAAGCAAAACTATTTTTAAAAGAAATATTGCATTCATTCTTGATTGATCATACTGGACTTCCTGCAATTATTTTGAATTTGGGAGTGTGGACTTCCACTTTGGGGTTGCTAGGCTACTCGCCTACAGTCCTGGTCACACTCAGACCTCTGAGTACAAGTCTTGTGGGAGATCATTAATAACTGAGTCAGAAATATAGTCCAAGCTTCCTGACTTCAATCACTTACTGTCTGAACTAAAGAAGTCACAAGCTTTTCATCCTTGGGGTTACATGTAGCTGTAAAATAGAGGGAGAAAGAACAAAACAAGAGAAAGCTTATATCCCTTAGATTAGAGACCTACACACTGAACAACAACAACAGCAAAAAAATCAAAGGCAAAGCAACAAAGTCCTTGGGAAACCGAAACAGTGAGTCATTATGAAACAAATATCAAATGAAAGCCCAACAAAGTAGCATCAGTGTGCAAAGGCAGCATTCCTGAGGCTGTTACTCCTCACACCTCCATGCTACCTCACTTCACTAGCACCGGGCGCTCTTCCAGCCCCCTTGTGAGCATGTCTCACTGCCTGAGAGGCCTAGTTGCCTTGTCACAAGTTTAGGTCTGACCACTCTGATTATATTGTCAGCTCCTGGATTCATGCCGGCTTCCCTTAAGCATAAGACATGCAGAACTGGCACCTCATGGATGGTACTCTACTAATTTTGCTTGGTTTGAGGTGATAAGACTCCGTCTTTTCATATACAGAATAATAAACCAGAGCAATAAGATCTTCTTTTCTTTCTTTTTTTTTTTTTTAATGGAGGTACTGGGGATTGAACCCAAGACCTTGTGTATGCTAAGCGTGCACTCTACCACTGAGCTATACCCTCCCCCCAAGATTTTCTTTTAAATGGCTCCCAAATTTCTAGTTTCTATTGAAACCTTGAAAATACCAGAACCTGGGGGGAAGGGTATAGCTCAAAGTGGTAGAGCGCATGCTTAGCATGCATGAGGTCCTGGGTTCAATCCCCAGTACCTCCTCTAAAGAAAAAAAGTAAATAAACAAATAAACCTAATTGCCTCCCTCCCCCCAGAAAAATAAAAGTTCTTACAAAAATAAAAAATCTTTCTATAAAAGAAAAGAAAAGAAAATACCAGAACCTAGGTTTTCTTAAGAAATGGGTTTACTTAAGAAAATGTGAGACACTAAAATTGATAGGTGTCCCATGAGAATATTGAATGAAATAATCATAGGTCAATGTTCCGACAAAAGTGAAGTGCTAGCCAGTACATTTTATAGGGAAAACAATTCTTTAAAATGGTTTTGGGCAGGAAAGTCCAGACTCTCTTTTAAAACATAGGTCTCTTTTTCTACTGTGTTGATCATCTGTGTCATCTCTGTATCATCAGTGTTCACTTGAGAGGAACAAGACGGTGCACAGTCTCAAAATCATCTACAACTGTGCACCATAGCTTGTGACTCTTTTTAAATGAGAATTTTACTTTTTACATTATGCCTGGCCTAGGCAAATATTGAAGGTGGTCAGCAAACACAAGACACAAGCCAACTGCTGGGCAGAGTGAGGTCGCTCAGAGTCGTTCCAGTTTGGGAGGGTTTCTCCATGGAAGATCATGAAAGGCCTAATCCATACCCAGCTAAAACTAAGCGCCGATGATTAATTTTCTAAATAAATATTAAGAAACAAATGTAGTCCCTAATACAGATTGGACACTTGTCTAAGTTGTTTCACTACTTAATGCTAGACTATTACAACACGTTAACATCAAAATAAATGTTTGTAATCTTTCATTTGAAAACAGTTCTTTTAACAGTGCATACCAACAGCAACCACCCTGTCATTTTCACCAAATTTCAGGGCTTCTCTCCCTTTTGGAAAATACAAGTTGATATTTGTACCTAAGGAACCATCTAAATCACCTTGTGGGACTGGCTATTCATTTGCACTGCACTATACGAACACTGCTCAAAACTAAGTAACCTTGGCTGATACCTGGAAATGTTATTGTCTTTGTTAATGGAAATTACTGCAATAGGGGCTGGATTCGTTGACTCCAGGAAACTGCTCCCACAGGCAGCTTTGAGAGTCTAGGCCAGTCAAGGAAGCCGAAGTGTCACAGGGCACTCCTACACACACAGCAGAGGACCCCTTGGATGGAGTTACACCAGTCTAAGAGTTTCAGAATTAGGACATCAGTAAGCTACACCAGAAAAACAATTCTTCTAAATTGGAATCATATTCACAAAACATCTGGAAAGTTCCCCAAAGGAGAAAAGATTACCCAAAAGTATTGCTAAATAGATGGAAGAGAAGATGCTGACTTTTATCATAATACAAAATTCAGTCAGTTTCCATTGTCCTAGACAAATCAACAGATGTGCTGTTTACCTTTAAGGAAGCCTGGAATCTATTTTAATTCAGCCTTGAAACCCAGACATTCTTAGGTAATAAGTACAGATATTTCAATTCCATAACAACCACCCAGTGTTTACAAACATTTCTTTCTTTATAGATTTCTCATCCACAAAATGTATATTTGGTTAGAAAAAGAATTTTGAGGGTTCAGCTGTACTTTAGCAAATGTTACAACATCAATGTTTCTTCAAGCAAGTGTAGCCTATAAAAATTATCTTTTCTTTTCTAAGCTTTGCTTTATGGTATGAGCTAAAAGAAAATAATGATATCAAGGGTCTTGTTCCTCTATTTTCTTTACTATGTCTTTACATAAAATAATGTATTAAATAATAATACTATCTAATAGAATAATGTTTTTTTTAAAGTGAGGGAGATTAAGAAGTAAAAACTTCCAGCTGCAAAATAAATGAGTCACAAGAATGAAATGTACAGTGTGGGCCATATAGTCAATAATTATGTAATATTTTTATCTGGTGACAGACAGTAACTAGACTTATCATGGTGATAATTTTGAAATGTAGAGAAATATCAAATCACTATGTTGTGCAACAGGAACTAACATACTGTTGTAGGATAACTGTACTTCAAAAACAAACTCAGAGAAAAGGACATGGGATTCGCGGTCACCACAGAGGAGCGGTGGGGAATTGAATGAAGGTGTCAAAAGGCACAAACTTCTAGTTATAAGATAAATAAGTACTAGGGATGTAATGTACAACATGATAAAGATAATTAATACTGCTGTATGTTATATATGAAAGTTGTGAAGAGAGTAAATCCGAAGTGTTCTCATCACAAGGAAAAAAAATTTTTTTCTTTTGAATCTATATGAGATGATGGATGGTCACTAACCTTATGGTGGTGATCATTTCATGATGTAAGTCAAATCATGATGCTCTATATCTTAAACTTACATAGTTTGTCAATTAAATATCAACTATATCTCAATAAAACTGGAAGGAAAAGAAGTGAAATAAAGCAATAATATAATAATATTTAAATAGTATGCTTCACTCGTACTACCATACCCTGAAAAGAAACACATTTCAATCAATTTTTAATTTAAAAAATCTTCAACGCTCAAGTTCAAAAAAACAGATAATCTGATTGAAGCCAAAATTACTCTGACATTAAAAATGACTCTTCTACAAGCAATGTGTCAAACGTGTACCTCTTCCTGAGTTGCCTATCACTTGTAATTGGGCCATCTTCCCACCACATAAGAAGGAAACTTTGGAGCCACCATCAACTCTTCCCTTTACCATACTCCCTACATACGGTCTCATCTTGTTCTGTTACTGCCACATCTCTGTTATATGTCTCTTTACATCTTTCCTGCTGCTAATCTAATTCAGGCCTGTAGCATCTCTCATTTGAAATATTTAAAAATTAGCCTCTGCACTGTTCTGTCTCTCATCTCTATCCTTTCCATTCCATCCTATATACAAGCAGCTGGAGTCCTCCCTAATGACCTTCTTACTCTGCTCAAAGTCTTTCAACGGCAATTCAATGCCTTCAGGAAAAAACAAAACAAAAAAAAAAACAGCCACAGTCTATCATTTTCTCTCCCACTGTCCTCACTAAAGCTTGAGCCACACAGGGTTACTTACAATTCTCCTGCAAAGAACATACACTGTTCTGCCTCTTTGCATTTGGCTCAGGAAGCTTTTTGGACACATAATGCATACCTTCTCCACATCCTCACTTTTGAATGTTGAAACTGAGTCTTAAATGTCCACAGAGGTTCAGCTTAAATGTCATTTCTTCTGTAAAACCTTCTCCAGTCCATCCAACCAGAGTTAATTCCTCTTACTTCCAGTAGTGTTGTTTATATATCTAAACAACACTTATTCCTCATACTTCTTCTCTGTGCATGTCACTCTCTCTTACAAGACTATACACTCATGGAGGATGGATATCATGTACTGTTCATCTTCATAGCCCCACAGTACCTAGTATAGGACCATGCTGACTTAAGTGCTCAATAAATGTGGAAGTGAATTGAATAAATCTTCCTTCAGCCTGATGTAATTGAGAAGCAAGACTGTCAGGATTTATAATAAATTCTATCTTTAACTACAGCTGTGCTGTTATAATCGCTGCTTATTTAGAGAAAATACTGAATGCATCTTTCAATCAAGCTTTGAAACTATAGTAACTATTCTAAGTTTGAATTACTGTATTAAGAAAATAAGTAGAACAGCAAGAACACTGAAATCTGTAGTAAAGTAATGCCAATGAAGAAAGACCTTTTACTGTAGATTCAGCTGTACAAGTTCAACCAGTAAACCACAATGGCGGTCTTTTTTTTTAAATCCTAGAATATAAAAAAGGGCAATATTAAGCATATTAATGAAAACTAGCTAGGAGACACTGGGTAGAGCCTTGATTCTTAATCAGTGACTGCTCCTGGCTGCAGCTGGATTTGGATCTTCTCCCACTGAAGGGCTGAGTAGATTTGATCCCACTTAATTTCCAAGTCTGACAAAATCACAACTTGGAAGTGGCCTGACTACTGGCAATTGTTAAGCACAGTAAATCCCTTCTCCTTCTATAACCCCCTCAAATGTCCTGCATTCACAACTTTTTAATACCAGATGGTTTGTTGAAATTAACACATTCCTATCAAATGTGTATCAAAAGGACTTCTTTTTTCCCCCACTGCATTCTATTTAATCCCCAAACTGTTTATTCTTTACACAGACAAGTATTACATAGTATTTACTGCAGAGGGAATGACAAGGAAAGTCAGAATAGAGTGGGATCCATTCTCGAGCGAATATTCCCACAGTTGATGATTACAGACAGGAGCCCTTAGAGGCCACATCTGTCAAGAGGACTTTTCTGAACTTGCTAAATGCAATGATCAAAATGTTGTCACAATCCCTAGCCCAAATTTTATTCATTGGGAAAAGAAGTGAGGTCCTGTTTTGTTTGTTAAATTCAAGTTTTATTTCTGTGTCAACACAGCCTTTCTATGTGGTTTCATTCATTAACAGAATCGAGCACCATTAACTTAGATATTAATAAATGGCACAATGTGAAGACATGACCTCAGCTTAAACTTTAATTCCCCCGAAGGTATCCAGTCATCACAGAAAGATCAATTCTGACCTTTTGAAGACTAGGAACTACAAGTAAAACTTCACAGAAATGGCCATCTCTGAGGCCATTTCTTATGAGGATGAAGAAAATATATATATATATGGACAGTAGTGTCACTGTGAATAAAATGTCCCCCATGAAAAAATTCTAAGCAGCTTCATGGTACCAAATGCTTCTAATTTGCAACTGTACACTACAGGTAATATATAAGATGTTAACTATCACCTCCATTTCCTTTCTTCAGGCCTATTTCTGTTTCTCATTTATCTCATTTATAGAATTAGTATATATAGGTTTTTCCATGGGAGCACATTTTAAACTTTGATTTCAATCGTTTCATTTTATAATAGCAAACTTAGCAGCTACAACTAGGATATCGAAATATCTTGTCTACCTAAAAAGCCTCCTATAAGAATTGTGTTCATGTCCTTTATTAAATGACAACTGATGCAACTATAAAGCAAATAACGAAGCAGGGAGGGTATAGCTCAAGTGGTAGAGCTGCATACTTAGCATGCTTGAGGTCTTGGGTTCAATCCCCAGCATCTCCTCCAAAAATTAAAACCTAATTACCTCCCCCCAACCAAAATAAAATAATTAAATAATACAATAATAAATAAAATATTTTAAAAAATAAAGCAAATAATGAGTAGAAAACCCCTTGATCTAAACATAAATAGAAAACAAAATACAGATATGTCTCACCTCAGGTTGTATCTAGGTTCCTAAAAATGAAAGTCAATTGCTTTTGCAAAATAATTTTATTGTCCTACGGTTTACATTTTCGGAGATGTTTTAATCTTCATTTCTTGATTCCTGTGCACAGGCTCCTAACATTTTTCTTTAATTACTTTGCCCACCTAAGTAAACAAATACTTCAGTAAAGTAAGGGAACGGACTCTCTTATTCAAACATTTATTTTGATCTATCCTAATCCCCCACAGCTACTTCCGGGATGCAAAGATGTGAAAATTTTAGCCAAGGTCCCCATCTAGGTAAGGAAGACAGTCAAGTAAGAAACTAAGGACGCTGCAAGGCAAGGTAAAGCAAGCTGTAACAGAGGCAGCAGCAGTGTGTAATGAGCACACAAAGGAAGAAGCAGTGACTAAGTGCTTGGGGAAAGCCCTGGGTGAATTCTTTGGGAAGCGGAAGATGGAATCTGCAATGTAAAACTGTAGAGCCACAAGCATTTACTAATTGATTTGCTTTGAAATTTTGAAATTTTCTTTCTGGAAGGTTTTCTTTGTTTTGAACTTAAAATGGGATACACCTAAGGCAAGAGACAGACAGCAGCAATTAACTCTGACATGAAACTATTCAGCCTCACCTTTGCCTCCCACCTCTTTGGCCTATGATGTAAGCCTACAAATGACACTTAAATACATTGTTTAGCCTCACTGACATCCCAAAGACTAAATATGTTACTAATTTCTGGGCTAGCATCTCCAAGCCACTTGCTGGTTTCTCTTCCACCATGTCATGAATTTGCCATGTTGCCATGATGCAGCTCTGGTATGCGGGACTTAAATACGTGAAATGACAACTTCTTATGCTGGCAAAATTCTTGAAATCCTATTAAGAAACATGTGACATGGACAATGTATCAACCAACACGGCTAGTAAATTTATAATAATTAACAGGCAGTATACGAATATAAATTCTGAAAGGTATTTTCCTGTCAGATTTTAAAATACCTCTCCTGAAAATAGGCTTCCAATGATGCATTATTTATTTCAGACAAAGAAAAGTTTTTAAATGGATCGGGGCAAAGGCAGAAGATATTCACAAAGCCTATGATTCTAAAGTTTTTATTACCACTTACCTCAAAATTTAAAAAGATAAGGCACCCATAAAAGACTTGTACACAATAAAAAATATATTTAAAATATCTTCCCTGTCTTCCAAATATTCAGATCCCCAAATCCCAGCTACAGCAAGAAAGAGACACACTCTGGATCATTTTATTTTTTGAAACCCTATGATTGTAAGAAATCTAAGTTTGGTAAAATGGACAAAGTACATGACCAAATACATCCAATTGTTTCCTGAAATTCCTTTTTTATTACAGTAAGAAAAATGTTAGTCATGGATATATTTGTCCTTAATTAACATAGCTGTTTCTTGTTTTATAAGTTGCCCAAAAGAATTTCAAATTGTAAAAATGAAAACTCAGGCAATAAATTTGGCCTGAATTACCTAGAAATTTGGAATTTGTTTTCCTTAATTATAATTTCTAAGGAACAGACTGATTTCTTATCCCAGAAATGATGTCCCCCTCTTGACTGGCTGTAGAGAAGAGCAGAGCCAGGGCTTTTATCTACAGTTCCTTATGGTGAAGTCTTCCCTAAGCCCCTCAAAAGTCACAGATTTCAGTGGGTTATGCCTGGCTAGAATCCTGAAGGCTGAAGTAGTATTCCATGTAAATGTGCTGATGTTAATTGCAAATATTGCACGGAAAGATAGCAAAGCTTGGGAAGTGTGTGTCCTTGAGAGAGAGAATGATCAAGTCTGATGGGACTGTGGGAGTTCAGAACACCAAACTGGACTGAGGATAGTCATGAAGAAGAAAGGGCACATGAGGGAGACATTGCACTTCAGGAGTCTAAAAGGAAAGAGAACCCAGGAGAAGTCGAGTAAGACTGGAATTAACAGACTGAGGGTGTATGGGAGATTTTGGAATACTGAGTTAAGAAACTTAGTCCCCAGATGAAAGTTACTCAGTGCTTGTTTGTTTTTCCTGTGAGCTGAGACCGGAGATACCAGTTGAGTTAGCAGAACAAACAGCTGTAAGCAGCTTTCATGAGAGAAGAGGGAGCCATATATCAAAGTGGTTGGGAACACAGACTTTGGAGTCAGACAGTATCAGGTTCAAGTTCAGGTACTATCATGTATTAGCTGTCATTCCACAAGTCATTTAACCTCTCTAAGCTCTGGTTTTCCCTAATTATGATATAAGTGAAATACCTTCAGCTTCACACAGTTGTTGAGAAGATTAAATAAGGCAACTTATTTTGGGGGGTAATAGATTAAAATTTTTAATGAATTTAAGAATTAAAATATGCCTTAAAGTTTATCCCAAAATTTCTTGTGAATGCCCTAAGCACTTTTTAAAATTGAAACATAGTCGATATACAATGTTGTGTTAATTTCTGGTGTACAGCATAGTGATGCAGTTGTGTACATACATACATTCCTTTTCATATTCTTTTCATTACAGGCTATACAAGGTGTTAAATATAGTTCCCTGTGCTAAATGGGGCAACTTATATAAAACACTTAGGATAGGTCCAGCACACACACAAAAACAGAAGTTATTATTGTGATTAAGAAATATAACTAGTAGTTTGTTGGAGGCATTTTGGGAAAAAAGGGGAAATTTAAGATGAGAATAAACTTTGAGTTTTGCTTTGGGCTTCTCTGATACTAATATTCTTTTACTTCTGTAGTTTTGGTTGAATAGCTCTAAGGGCATTCTTCATTTTATGGAAATATGCCCGAAACTTGACCCAAGGCAGGTAACTTGAGAGTGAGATGTGACATCACAAAATGATTATTTTATTACAGGGTGCCTTGAAACTGTATGCTTCTTAACGTACAACTAAAATAAATAAACGTATATACTTATGGATCCCCTGTATTGTGGAAACTGTAGTGACAGTCCCAGGTGATGTCAGAGGACTTGTGTTCTAACTCTAGTTTTGATTTTGTGTGATAAATCATTGGCGGCACTAAAAGTTCTAGTACCAGTTGTATCTCAGAATCTATGAACTCTCTGGCCTGGCCAATTCCAGAAGTCTAATGTAGGCAGTGAGAGAAGATGTGGCGGCAGCAGCTTCAAAGGTTTCAATAAGAGGTCAGCTAAAATTGTTATGGGTGGGTGGATGGGAGTCAGTTGTAAAGCTGTGTATCATACCACTTCTAAACTTCTAAAGACTCAGCCATTACTCAGAGGGCAAGTTTAACCACTGCTGGTTAATGTGGCTTTCTATAAAGGATAAAGTGCTAAATACAGGCAATCTTTGACTTCTGGCACTTCAAATAAAGCTATGTAGTAACGGGAGCTGTGGCAGTGGGTTTAGAGGTGTTTGAAAATGAAATGGCTACTTAGCTGGTAGTGAGTTTGAAGTCAATGGAGATATTCAGATAGACGCTAGATGCCCATTTCTTGGGAGACTTGAAGCAAGATTAAAGTGTCTGATAGAAATTGGACTAGATGACTTCTAAGGATGCCTTCCAGCTCTATGGTTCCATGTTCCATGGTGAGCATCAATTCACACTGTGCTTCTTCAATCAGTTGTACCACTTATAACAGGAGATCGACCTTACATTAACCTGCTTTCTAAAGTGTACTGGATAAGGATCCCTGTTCCCTGGCTCAGTCTAACTCCAACTGGCCTTAAACCACCTCTCTCACGACCAATCAGCATTGGCAACTTCTACTGGCTCAAGTACGCTGGCAGCAAGAGAAGGGGACAAACCTAAGCTAATAGAAGCAGACAGAAAGGGAAGAGGGTAAAAATGGTTCTCAGGATCAAGTAAAGTTGTTACAAAGTCACGAGACTCGTTTCTGTTTATCTGCTTTGATGTGGCTTGGTAAACTACTGCTGAGAGCAAATTCAAAAGGGAGAGACAAACATGTAAATTTAATCACCACAATCCGTGTGTTAAGTGCTATAACAGAGATCTGAACAAAGTGCTAAGAGAACACAAAGACTGACCAACTTTGCTGGGGAGTCAAGGAAATCTCACAAAGGAAGTAATGAGCAAGCTGAGTCTTGAAGGATGAGTAGGAGATGACTGGGTGGAAATAGAGAGAGGTGTGGTTGGCAAAGAAAAACATGTTCAAAGCCAGAGAGACATGAAAGACTCTATTTGGGAAGTGGTGGATAATTGTGCATGGCTGGAGTGTGAGGTTAGGGCGTCGGATGCCATGCTTTTTAAGAAAGGAATAGGAGATGGGGGGATAGGCAGGGGCAGACAGAGGATGGTGGCACTGTACCACGTTAACTTTATTCTAAGTGAAATACAGGCTTTGGAATGACTTTAGTTATACTCTAGGCAAGATAGGGAGACATGGGGGGTTCTTGTCTCAGGTATGAGGATTAACAATAACTGAGGAGAGTTTAGTCATGCCAGTGGGTACCTTTGTACCCATTTTGGCTAACAGGGTAAGTGTGCTGCTCTGAGCAATAATAAAAGCTACGAAGAGGAATATGCAACCACATGGGAGGGCACATACACTTAGATAATAGATAACATCTTAGTGAGCTGATACACAAAGCACAGGAGCATCTCAATACACCATAGATGACAAATTTAAAATGCCGCCTTTAAAAACAATGTCCTTTTAAACAGAGCAATTACATTTTATAACATGTATTTACAACCTTGTGAATTTCACATACTCATCCTTTCATCAACTGAACAACTTAAAGAGTTGCTTCAGTTGAAATCTACTATTACCTGCGATGACTCCCATCCCTTGCCACTACTCTTTCTTACAGGAGGAAACTTGGGAAAGGGGAACTAATAAACAATTTCAATTTCTCCAGGTTGCTCTGAGGCCAGCGATCCAACCAGGGATCTCCCTTTTTGTCCAGAGCATTTTCAGGCCTGCTGAAATCCAACCTGTGTTCTCAAGTCCCACTGCTACTCCAAAGAGCTATTTTTCCAACATTGCATTGGCCCTCTTCAGAGGGCTTTTGAAAAGAAATGAACATTTTTAACAGTCTCATTTTTTCTTTTAGATTCAAAGCAATTATTATCAGAATCATTATTAACTATTCATGCGATAGCTAAGTTTTGGGTGTTCCAAATGTAGCATGTTTCATGTGCTGAGACAATACTGAGGTTTTCGGTGATACTGAATCATCCACAGGCTCTTGTCTGAAGCCCCTTGTAACCCACTGCCCAGGGTCTAGGGTGCAGGCTGCGATACGGAGCAAGACACAGTGAACTGGCCCAAATGGGGATTGAACCCATGACCTCACTAGTAGTGTAATGTCTAACCACAGTGTATGGTTATTTACTGCACTTCACACGCAACACACCTCCACTCATTTCAAAGGGTTAGCAGCCTTCTCCGCCTCTAGGTAAGCAAAGCAATCCCCCTTAGCTAGGGAGCAACAGAAGGTTGTCTTAGAAGAACGGTTTCAGTTTAAAGCAGCCTGAAGAATTTAAAAGAGATTCTCTTTCCTCCCATCCTTAGTGAAGTGGCAGTAGTTGGAACCTTTTAAATCAGCTTTGCAGAACATACAAAGCAGTCCTGAAAGTAGTTGGGTATAGCAACAGGAAGTCGAGTTCTGGGCAATCCCTTTAATTACAGCTTCTGAAGAATTTATTTTTATGGCTTTTTCCTATCTCCTCTTTCACCACTATGAAGGACACAAAAGTTGGCATTTCAAGATATAAATTTAAAAAACGAGGGTTAAAAATGGGACAATAACATGCTAACCTAATTTGAATGATGAAGCCTATAGCTTCGATATGTTTATTTACAGAATAACTTTGTGAGTGGAAGTATAATTGTAAAATTAATAAAGTTTTCTGAACAAGAGACCCATTTTAAACGTATACTTTATGAATCTATTTTCTTCACTTTTAGATTTTAAACATACTGAAAATGTACACCTGCTATTAAGAGTAACTATAGCTTCATTCTCAATAGAATATGTTAAATACCACTTTCCTCCTTTAAAAATTCTTAGCACCTATGAAATTCTTATTCCCATAGAATTTTTTAAAAAGTTACCATTTGTCCATATCTATTTTCTTATACAGTATGGATTTTTACATTTATTTCTTTAACAAGCAGCAGCTCAGAGAATGTAGCTCTTTAGTACAAGACTTATAATGAGTGTTTGCTCTTTATTTAAAAAGTGAGAATGTTAAAAAAAAAGTCTGAGAATTGTTTCTAAGATAAATATATTTATAATGCAAGATAAAGGGTGAACAATAATTGTTTTGCCTTTAAAGAACACCCAATTGTTATCAATAATGAAAAGGAATTTTTTTTCCAAAGACTCCTTTGGATATCCACATCTGAGGTAAAGTTTGAGGGAAGGGCAAAGATCACAGAGGAGGGCTTTGCTTCTTTTGCCTTTTAAGGAAATCTTTTAAAAAGTATTTGCTCATGCTCATAAAATAGTAACTAAAAATTTAATATTAAATTCTTGCACAAAACCCTCAACATTCAATTATTTTAGAGTACTCCAATTACTAGCAACATTGTCCCCTAGAAGGAGTAAGAGTATATTATTTGCATGATATTCTAGACAGGAGCACATGTTGGTGTGAGCATCTTATTCTTCAAGAACACTAAGATACAAATCTGTTCTTTTGTTCATTCAGGTCCTAGTGACTCTAATATTTTAGACATTTATAAGTAGACCCAATGTTTATTTTTTTAAATGTTTAGACAAAAATATATTGTTAAATGCCTAAAGTATAATTTTAGACCACATCTAATATGATACACATTTCACATGAAATTTGTGTCCTAATCTATCTTTACCCCTTCAATCTTTCATCTGAAAAAAACGAAGACTGTCTCAAGCAGTGATTCTCAGGAAACGAGGTAGATAACATTTTACTGGACTGAAACGAAATATGAATTTATTTTAACAGGGTAAGAGGAAAGTGGAATCTAAACTATTAACTTGTAATTTTTTCATTTGCCAAGCATCAAGGCTACAATCCAACGGGTTCTATATACTCTTTGGTCAAGTGGGGGAGGGGGAGAGCACACTCTTTTAAGTGTACTCTATTTCTGAGATTTTATTTTTTTCCACAGCAAGTTCATTTCCCCCCTTCAAAATATGTGTTAGTAAAATCTCTCAAAATACCGAATATCTTGTATGTGGTCACTTTGATACTAACAATTTATACACATCCCTATAATTTGGATTTTTTTTTGTCCACAAAGGATAAAAACAAACCAAAAAGTGGTATAAAGGTTATAAAGTCTTTTGCTTTTATCTAAAGGGAACTAGGGATGGACTAAATAATTTCATAAATTGCTTTAAATACTTTTATGCTTTTATTACAAATGTGGAGTATCTGTTCATCCGGTATCACCTCCTCTGCCTCTTTGACAAAAGTTACTTTCTACCTAGGACTGTAATGATTTATATAACTTATCTCTCCTACTATATTATAAACTTCTAAGGCAAAATTTAGACCAGATTTGCAGGATGAACACAATTAAAGGGAAAAAGAGCAGCCTCCTAGGAGCAAAAGGGTAAGGTTTATAGATAGATGTAAAAATCGGGTCAATTTCTTATAGTTTACCCTCCTTATAAAGCACAAGAATGAAGAGCTCTGACACAGCAAAAGTCCTTTTTCAGCTTCTGTCACACCTTCACCTTTTTACAGATGGCTTTTTCTGATTTTCTACGCAAAGGCATTGTGCCTCTGGCTCTTAATCAAAGCAACATGAGGATTCCAACTGGAGACTCTGAAAGATGTGATAAGGAAGTAGAATCTGATATACTCACTACTCTTCATTTCTGTGGCAGTAGGTGCTATATGAATTCAGATAATTCTCTATAACTCAGGAACCCTCACCCATACTGGGAATGGTTTCTACTCTTTAGTTTCTCTTGCCACATTCTGCTGGCCATTCTTTGGCCACATCTCTGCACATTAGCACAACCATGGGATAATGAAGGAGTGCGTTAAACTAGCGGCTAAAATGAAGATTCCAGATTTCTACAGATTATATTTAGCTTTGCTTTTCTATGATAGTTTTGAGTAAAGGGCATGTAACAATCTAAGTTCCAAACTATACCTTAAATTAAATGCTTATAAAATCTGACAAACACTTAATTTCTCATTCAGTAATTTATACCCTGGAAGTAACAACTGAGGTATAAGTTTTAGGACTCAGGCCATGCTGCCTTTTGAAAAAGGCAACAAAATGTAGACTGTAAATTAAGATAATTAATTTTGCATCGTGTTTTTGATATATCTATTTTTTTTCTCCAAAAAGCATATTTTAGCCAGGAGTCTTGCCACACACTCTTGCCAAAAATAGTCTGGACATAACATCTCCAGAATGAGCTTCCCTGACAATAGTGTACAGTCAGAAATGACTCATGTACAGCTTTTCTCTTCATAAGAAAAATCAGTCTGTGTGACTGAAGAGTTGGTGGGGGGGGTAGCTTGCTTAAACGCATTATTCACAATAAGCCAAGTCTAGTTACCAAAAATGATCAAGAATAAGAATAATCACAAAATAGTCCACCCTGAGGGGGGAAAATAATTATGCTGCTTACAACAGTTTTAAACTCATACTGATTTAGAAAAATGCCAGATTACAACACTAAAATATAAAAGCAAATTTGGTTTACAATCAGTCTAGTTACCCCAAAGTACCAAATCTAGCCAGGACCTTTGAAGGTAATAAAGTAGGTCTGTTAGCTATTTCCCAGTATCTTAAAAAGCCTAATAGTAAGTGAACGTTTGTAACATGCAAACAATCATCTTCTCTCTCATCCTCTCCCTCTCTCTCCCTCTCTCTGTCTCCTCCACACCCATCCCCACCTCTCTCTCTCTCTCTCTCTCTCTCTCTCTCTCTCTCTCTCTCTCTCACACACACACACACACACACACACACACACACACACACACAAAACAAATCACCTTTCCTCTGGTCACCCTGTTCCCTAGAAAGGAACAAACCTCCCTTGCTAATTTCTCAGGATTAAGCAGTGCAACAAAGTAGCGTAGTTCAGAATCAAGCTTCAGACACTGCCTGCACCTGCATAATTATTTCATTGCCAAGACCTCTAAGTACAACCAAGTAAAGGAGAAGAAAAGAAAGACAGTCTTTTAAGTGTGACAATAGGCCATATTCCTGTTTTATGAAATAAGAACACATTAGTCATTTACATATTCTAGAAAAATTACTACCAACTTGAATTTACGTAAAGAAATAGACCTATAGGGCACTGGACAATTTATTAACCAAAATTTTAAGGAATTTTCTTTGACCAAGATGTTTGTGTTCATTTGTATTAATTGTGATTCTCTTTTCTATAAAAGCATATAATCTAAGTGCTAAAAAAGAGTAAATAAATTTATCTCTGCTTTCTAACATGTAAAAGGCATAAATGCAAGTAGCTTGGTAAATATTAGAAATTGTTTTTCTTTAACTGGGACATGGAATATTTTTATTTTGAAGTTTTGGCCACTAACAAATACACTAATTTGTGAGCTTTGATTTGTCACCATGGAGAAATTTCTATCACTAATTCTGAGCTCTCCATTCTGCTTCTTATTTGCTATCATCTTTTAGGCTTTTATCCAGAGTCTCCAAGGTCAAGGAAATAATAGTCTATTTGATAGTTACATGTTGTAATTCTCCCAAAGTTTTCCTGCTACCTACAGAGAAGGTACGTATTTTTACAGTTGGGAGAAATTCTCAGCCTATTTATAAGGTCTTATTTCAGTCTACAATAAATTAAAATTTCAACTAGGAGAACATACAACTTGACAATGACAAGTATTTTCATTTTAGAACAGTATATATATTTATAAATAAAAGCTTAATCCAGGATAGGCATTTAATGTAAAAAGTACCTGGTGATTTTTTTACATTTCGGTTTTAGAGATTAAGAGAGCACAAACAAACTAGATCATTGTCTTCTACAAAATGGTTGGCTTTTTAAAAGAAGAAAGAGTGCTCATATAGACTGTTGCATGCTCATGTTCATAGTAGCATTATTTGTCATGTCAAAAAGTGGAAGTCACTCAAGTGTCCATGCATGGATTAATGGACAAACAAAATATGGCAGATACATATGATGGAATATAATTCAGCCTTAAAAAGGAAAGAAATTCGAACACATGTTACAACATGGATGAACCCTGAAGACATTATGCTAAATGAAATAAGCCAGATACATAAGGACAAGTACTGAATGATTTCACTTACTTGAGGCACATAGAGGAGTCAAATTCATAGAGACAGAAAGTAGAATGATGGTTGCCAGGGGCTGGGGGATGGGGAAATGGGGAGTTAGTGCTTAGTGGGTACAGAATTTTAGCTGGAGAAGATGAAAAAGTTCTGGAGATGAATGGTGGATGGTTGCATATCAATGTGAATGTACTTAAAGCCACAGAACCATACACTTAAAACTGGTTAAAATGGTAGATTTCACGTTATGTATATTTTGCAATAAAAAATAAAGAATATAGCTGAGCAACATTCTGAGAACAGATGAAGAGAGTGAATAACCAGATAGTACGATTTTTTAAAAAAGACACCTATACTTGCTGAGTCTTCAATTTCACTGTTTATTCTTTGTTTTTCTCTCTCCTTTCCTTTTATCCCAAACCCCCTCTAAGTTCATTTGCTTCCATTTGTAAGTTTTGTGATTTATGGGTTTTAAGACTGGAAGACCAGACTCCAAGAATCACCAGTTGTTATGTTCAGAAAAATCATATTCTTCTTGAAGTCTAGTCCATTATTTTCATGCAGCCAAAGAACACAATTTCATATCATACAGTATTATATTTTTTAATAAGCACTATCATTTTTATAACATTAATCCAAGTCAAGTTTCTTCTGACCCTGAGTTATATACTTTCTATAATCCCATCTATGGATTTTCTGGAATTTAAAATAATGTTCTAAAATTTCAGTCTTAACTCCGAGCTAGAATTTTTGAAGAATTATTGATCCATGGTTTATACAATTTATAAGAACCTGCTTCCAGATTCATTACTTGCATGATGAACCTGCAAAACATACATTATCAGCAATTTTTATTTTGTCTTATCTTAAATGCAGCGGTTAAGAGCTTGGACTTTGCAGTCAGAGGACCTGGGTTTGAATCCTGGTTCTACCACTTACTAGATGTGTGGGTGGATAAATTATTTAAATTCTCTAAATCTCAGTTTCCTCATTTTTTAAAATGTGAATATTAATACTAAGAGTTGTTGTGAGGACCATGCATAGAAAGCTCCTCTGCAGTGTCTGACATGGAGTAAGTTCTTCATAAACGGTAGCTATGAATACCACTAGTAACAACAGCATGTAGAAATGATGACTAACCTATGGGACTGAGAGACATTAGACTGCAGCTTTTTAAAATGACTCTACCGTTTTGACTCTAAAATGAATCCAGAGAAAATAAGCAACAGTATATTTTGAGACTTGTTTTCTTTGTTCATCTCTTCCAAATAACTTCATTCTTAATATCATACTGAGCAAAAGAAATTAAGCCAAACAAGAATGAGAAGGCCAGGTATGTATATGCCTATATACACACTCAAACACACGTCTCTCTCACGTGCTGGGTATGATTTCAGGAAGTTGTATAGAAACACGAGGGAAAAAGCTGAAAAGTAAACAGGAAGAGCCATAGACTACAATGAGGGTAACCACATACACAAATACAGGCAAATTTCCAAGTTCAACTATTTGAATGACTTATTCAGAATCACATTATTGTCAGAAAGATATGCTGTAATTCTTCTGGTAATTACCCTAGGAGGCAGAGCCACAAGTCCAGAAAAGTTGGATATTTTCATCCCTTTTTATCAATGTGGGCAAAAGAATTTCATATTTTCTTTAAACAAAACCAAATTGCTACTACAGTTACTACTACTAAGGATTTCTAAAGTATATATTTGATACTGGGATTTCTGCCCCAATTTCCTTAGAAAGTACAAACTGTAAAGAGAAATAGAAATTTTATAATAGACTTCTGTTTCTGAAAATGTGTTTCTTAGAATACCAATGGCATAAAACACGAGGGTGAGAAGATAAAAGGGAGGCAAAAAAAGTCTGGGAAATACTGCATTTTGTATCTCTCAGAGATTCACCACACTATTAACATAAAAGGTTCTGAGAAATCCTACAGTGAGCAGAGCTGTTTAAATTTGTTTAACTAGTGTTCCCAAAATTTATTTGCCCATAGATTTCTTTTTTTTCTTAAAGCAATACAAAGGAACCAGTATTTCTCATAACAAGTTATTTTAGGAAATGTATAATAAATTGTCTTTGATTAGCTAGAAGAGTAATTTCATATGCACCCATTCCAAAAAGATAGTCACTGGCAGAATTTACTAAAGTCCCCAGATGAGTCCATGGTATTTCATGTCAGGGTAAAAAAAAATCTAACATGCCTAGACTTGCGCTTGTACTATCTTTAGCAAGTTGTAGTTATTTCCAGAATATGTGTTCCAGCTCCTTTACTGCCTGTATATTATTTAATCAAGTCCAAACACCCAACTTCTATTACCTGTGAAAATATAAGAATAAATGTGACCCTCCAAGCTTTTGCTTTTCTTTCTGGGCTTCAGTGTAAGCTAAGAAAACCCTGTAACTATGAGCTACATCTTCAAATATAAGAATACTAAACTCAGTTACAAGCATTTTATTAACTGGTGTTATGAGCTGCATTTACACAATTCTGTAGTAAAACAATGATCCTAAAGTAAAGTAATGATTGATTATTATTTCATTCCCTTGCATCTCCCTAATATCCCTATTAAATATATAGAACAAAATACTGTAACTGCTACTTTATCTATTGAAGATTGAACAACTTGCCCCAGGTACCAATAGTCAGCAGGAGCCAATTTCTTATTGGACAGACACTGTGCACATTACAACTATAGAAACTGTATCAGATAATCACCCTGAAATGTGAAAAACAGGAAATTCCTTTACTAATAGCTTATTATTCAAGGAATTTTCTTCTTTTGAAATAATTTTGGAACACAATTTGCTAGAAATCTAAACTTGAACCAAAAAAATCTGATGGCATGCTAGATAGCCTTTTGTGAGTTCAGAAATTAAGAACAAAGTCTTAACAAACTGTAATGAGGCATTCATTACTTTGTCCTTTTGTTAGAGAAAACAAAGGAAGTAAGCTACAATTAATTCTGGGTAAAGTGTGAATGTGAATGATCATGCTGTCAGGCTGTGGCATCACTTTCTTCTTAGGTTCTCCCTTCAATTTCAAAAGTATTTAAAGTGTAACAAAATGTGTGACATGAAATAGACATCAACGATTCTTTTAAAGCCTAACAAAGAAGATACAATGACTGTTATGAAAATAATACATTTAAGTAATCCACAGATATTTGGTCATTGATTTTCAGTTTATACAAAATAAACCGGCCATTGAAAGGAAAAAAAAAACACTTTAAAACAACTATGGCAGAATACATGTAATCATAGTATTTTATATTATGGTAATACATATCAATAACATTTACCAGAAATAAGACAAATGGTTGAAGAGAAGAAAAAATCTGACATGAAAGGAGTCAAGAATGTTGACAATTTAGTAAAGGAAAAGGAGTTAAGGTATCAGGTTCAAGTTTCATAAGTTTTTTTTTTTTAACGTAGAAGCAGAGGTAACAAAAATTGGTCTTCACCTGGTAAGTGTGTACTCCCTGAGTCCTGAATGCAAATTCATGGCAGAAAAAGTACCTATGCATCCACGCAATCTTTTGTCTCGACCAATCTTCCATGTTACAAACAGTGGGCTGTAATGGAAGATAAAAATAGGGTAAATCAATCAATTCAATTCAAGGAAGTATTTATTGAGCATTTACCATATGCAAGGTTAGGTGCCTGAGATATAAAGACCAGATGACAGGCCCTCAGGGGCTTAAATTCTAGCCCAAAGGACTGCATTTAGCAATAATTATAGCTATACTGTATTGAGTGTATCCTACATATTAGGAAGCCCAATAAATGTTTTCAATAGGTTATCTATCTTAATCCTCATCAACAACTCTAGGATGCTGATGCTAACATTCCTATTTTACAAATGAGGCAGCCTCACAGTTAATACATGATGAAGTAGGAACTCAAACCTGGGCAATCTTGACTACAGAGTCATTACTGCCTGATTTCTCATTTAAACCTCAAGTCCCTGATTGATTCCTAAGTCTAGTCGAGAAAATCAAGGGGAAAAAAAAATCAACAGTTCCAATATATACTTACTGAGTGTATTAGGGGAGGGGTGCAAAGCACTGTGAAAGCTGCTACTGGAGATACAAAGTTGCCTAAGATACAGTGTTTGCTTCCTAGGAGCCAGTGCAGGAGGCAGGAGGCATGTTCACAGCTAACTAACATGAGGCAAAAGGAAGTAAGTGCTGTAAGCCATGTCCAAAATGCCATAAATTAAGCTACTGAAATATAAGAAAATGTCGAGTTTGATCATCTTCAGCTTGGCCCAGAAGAATGAGTAGGGCTCAGAGAGTGAAGGACAATAGCAAATATTAACCAAGTAATTGAAGCCATAAAATGTATTTTAATTTTTAGATAAAATTATTGCCAATAAACACAAGAGCTCAAGTATCAATTATAATAAGACAGCAACCAGAAGGTAATTTAGTTTTTTTTGGTTATTGTTTTAAGAAGGTAATACAGTTTTAAATGAAGTTTAATACAGTAGATTGGATTCTGCAGCAAAGCACTGACAGCCTCAGTTAACGGTTAAGTTTAAAAACAATTATTTTCTA
Source organism: Camelus bactrianus (assembly GCF_048773025.1). NCBI lineage: Eukaryota > Metazoa > Chordata > Mammalia > Artiodactyla > Camelidae > Camelus > Camelus bactrianus. The sequence goes on along the minus strand of NC_133575.1, from coordinate 82,409,730 downwards.
CGAATATATGTATGTACATGCATGACTGGGACATTGTGCTGTACACCAGAAACTGACACATTGTAACTGACAGTACTTCAATTAAAAAAAATATTTTCTGAATAGAAGCAACTTTGTCAGTTTTAATGAAATAATTTATACATTTTTGGGTATTTTGTAAGAAGATTAATACCCTACAGTTGGGGATGGTTCCTGTTAATGAGAGTATTCACAGTATTATTGGTATAATAGAATACATTTCTGCTTTCTAAAAATTTAAATTTTAGAAGGATATACCATATGTCATGTATTTCTTTTAATATGCTGTTGAGTTTGAGAAGACATTCTCTCTTTAAAGGACTCTCTAGTCAGTCATTGGCAGTTGGGGGAAAAGATATCCTGTTCAAGCACTTTAATCACCCACCTCAAACATTTAAATGATTCTGTGTTCTGACAGGTAACCACAATGGCAGACAGGTTCCCAAATAATGTACACAAACCAGGGAGCAGTACTAAGAATTACCTCCTTCCAAGAGTCAAATGCCCAGAGGCACTGAAAAGATGACTAAGTATAAGGCCAAGTTTTGTCAATGTTAATATTCAAGTGCTGGATGACCTACACTACAGGTACTAAAAAAAAAAAAAAGCAAAAGGTGAAATCCAGGTTTTTTGCTTTCCCTATCATATGTACTATCTTATAACTTGAGACAAGATGCTAAGGCTGCAGTTGAAAATTTTCTCTAATTGCTCTTGACTAAGAGTTGATCAGCAAGACAAGAATTAAATGGGATCGCCTTCTCACCAATTCTTCTATTACTCATACAAATATAGCATCCTAAAATTCACATACATTATCTTTAAAGATGAATTCCACCTCTTCGTTTTTCACTTTCTAACTTGGTAGAGTCAACATCAGCAATCATAAATGGACAGTAAGATATCAATCCTCTTCCATAACAATGCCTATACAAAAGATCTCTATGTAAGACAGGCAGATTCAGAACAAAGTTAATCACACTGTAACATGTATAATAACATGTCTTTAAAGTACCATAATGGCTTCTCAATACACAGAACTAACTTGTATATTCTCTTCCTCAGTGACTTGAGTAAGAAACCTAAAAGTATGAGTGAATTCATTTCCCATCGAAAACATGAAAGTCATTTAAAAGTACTTTACCTTCAATCCTCTTATTTATCCTGCTAAAATAGATACGGACATCGTTGTTACTATCATCCTATCTATTCAAGAAAACATGCAAAATTTGTAGCGTAAATAAAAAAAGAACACCATTAAACACTACATTATAAAATACTTTGGAGGGCATTCAAACACATAGTGGGAGAAATTACACACAGTTTCTTATTATGCTATGCTATGACTGCTAAAGGGATGACTCATTCAGAGGGTAGAGTGCTAGAGGATAAGCTGCATTTTGCCAGGCACTCCTAGCCTGCGAGCAAGGCATTTCATAGTAAACAAGGACATGGAGATGTAAAAGTGCACACTTTCAGAGACCAGGAAGTAGTCTGACAGTCTTGATAACTTGCTACGGTCTCTTCCAGATTTAACACTCTATGGGTTTTAGGCACTGTTGAGTATATGTTCTCAAGAGCCCTCATAAGAGGAAGAGGAGATGCAGAATCGTCTGTACTCTCCCTGTTCCTTACCTGCCCCAGGCAACATCCACTTTGGGGGTTGGTATTGCAGGGAAGTATCTGTGTCAAAGATGGGAGGGATTGCTACTTGCCAAACCCACTGTGTTTAGGACAGATGCCTGAAGATGGAAGAAATCAGATTTTTAGTAGACAGAATAAAACTATTCCTTCAAAATCTGGGATTCTAATTCCTCATTTACAAATGCTCATCCAATGTCTTTTTATAAAGAACATGTATTTGGAAATTTTAAAAAACCCAAAATATCTACAAGCAACATTTAATGAGGAAAAGAACTTGGGAAGTAAAGCATTTTAAGGCAGACTGAAACAGAATAACCATCACTGAGCACAAGAGATTATATCTGGTGTGTGATAACTACTTCATACAGGGCAACGACTATGGGAACATTCAATACATATTATCTAAAAATAGCAACAAAAATTTTTCTTTTCCCAACACACAGGGGGAAGAAATAGGCAATTTCATTCTTAAGTGCATTATTAAAACATGTATGAGTTCTCAAAAGGACATAAGACATCAGCATTATCAGAGACAGATCAAAGCAGAAAAAGGGATTAAAGCCTGTTGAGAGGAGCTGCTTACTTAATGACAAGGAAATAAGAAAAACAGTTCCTAGTAAGACAAAGAGTGAATGTTTTTGGAAAATACTTATCCCATATGGTTTGAGGCCACCTACGTACACTGAAAAAATACTACAAACCAGAAGGGCTCAAAATGAAATGAAATATTAATGGAAACATTTATCTGAAGGTAACCAGACATAGCTTTTTAAAGAATTTTCCTCCTTCTGAACATTTTGTGCCACGATGTTCTGAGAAATGTTTAGAGGAAAGTAAATTCTCTCCACTTTTCCAAGTCTGTAGACAGGAACAGGAAGTAACCATCTAATCTAGGTGAATCTTCCCTGCTAACTGGCGGCCAATACTATGAGGTCAGTAGTCACTCTCAGGGAAATCTGCATGGAATCAGCAGAAGTACAGAAATGCAAAGTAAAGCTGAGCAAGATACTCCCTAATCCAAGTTGTATGCCACTTCCTACACCCTTCTGAGACTCTTCTATTGATGCAGACCAGGAGAGATCAGAAATATGTTTGTGGGAGAGGGGTACAACTATGAAAAAGGCATATTTCCTTAATATTTTACCATAAATCCTATCCCTTCCGTCATACCAAGGCAAAAACAGAGGTTTAAAAATAGCCTTAGATGTTCACAAGTTCCTACTCTGGCAACCTGCTCTTCCTTAGAATTAGATTCCTTAGAATGAAATTTGGAGATGGTAACATTAACAGTATAATATCCATCTCTACCAATATACTAATTACTACAACAGGGGTATTCAATAAGGTTAATTATATTGTAGGTAGATACGGGAAAAGTGAGAAGCCCCCTAGCTTGGTTCTTTTCTTCTGCCACCAAAAAATGATTGCTTTTCAACTGTACTCAAGTTCCTCACCAACTTAGATAAAAAATTCAACTGTATTACTCATGGCAGCCAACTTAAAGCCATAATTCCCCAGGATCTAAAAGCTCAGAGAAAAACAGAAATGGAGGCGTCTTCCTTCCACAACCAGGTTAAAACCTTTCATGTCTTATCTCAACACAAAGAAGCTATATATCTCATATCCAAACTATATAAACAACAGATTCAATCTGTAAAAATACACTCAGTATGGTTAAACCCCATATTAGTCTGCTCGAGCTGCCATAACGAAATACCACAGAGTAGATGGCTTAAACAACAGAAATTTATTTTCTCACAGTTCTGGAGGATAGAAAGTCCAAGATAAAGGTTCCAGAAGGGTTCTGTTTCTGAGAGCTCTCTTCCTGGCTTGTAGATGGCTGCTTTGTCTTTGCATGGCCTTTCCTCTGAGCTTCAGAAAGAGAGTGAGCATGCACACGAGCTCTGTAGTATCTCTCATAAGGACGCTAACCCTATTGTGTCACGGCCCCATCCTTATGACTTCATTTAACCTTAATTACCTCGTTATAGGCCCTGTCTCCACATACAGTCACACTGGGGATTAGGGTTCCAATACATGGATTTTGTGGGGACACAACTCAGTCCATAGCAAATCCCTAACAAAAGTTTTAGCAGTTTGAAGTTTACATAATAAGGTATCTAAGGTTATTAGCTGAGCGAGCTTTTACGAGATTATCTATTTCCTCTTCATTTTACAGATGAAAAACAAAAAGCTATCCAGAGAGACTAACTGCAGGGTTAACTGGTTAGTGTTAGAACCTGGCTAGTTCTCCAAATTTTCTTACTACTGATTGAATTTATTCCTCAGTACAGGGAAAGAAATTGTGAGTAGCAAACCTTGATGTCTTCTAAGGAATAGGAAAACCCCATGAATACTACATAGTACCACACAGATGAGCATAAGTACAAGTCTCCTCCTCCTCCTCTCATGAGGGGAAAGAGAAATTAGCTGAGATGATACCAGGATAACCTGGAAATGCTGGATCAACCTAGAAACCCTAGACCAAATATACAAGCTTCTATACTATTATTGGTGATTGTTTAAGTAATTCATATCACTTAATGAGGTGTTTAAATGAATGAATGAATGAATGAATGAAGCTTAAGTCTTTCAGATAATTTGAAATTCAAATTGATAGGAAGCCTTGAAAGGGACAGGAGGAGGTATACTGGGGGCAGACGTGGGTAGTAAGGAAAGGTTCCAATGCATTTTACACTTTCTCATCCACACCAGTCCTTTACGGCAGATAAGGAAAATACACTAAATCACTGTTACAGCCTTATAAAATACTCCTCCCTCCAACCTTTGTAACTAGCCTGTATCCATGGGGCTTAGGGAAATAAGGAGACACTACTTAAACAGACAGCATGGGTCAGCACAGAAGACCACAAATACCTGCAAGTGGGAATCAGGAATTACCAATCTTTCAGTACTTTTCTCTGCCTGGTGATCCCAGAAATTCTATCATAGCAGCATTATATTCTTTTTTAAAAATATAATGCTAATTTAACTGGCAAATGCCACAGGAACAGAAGCAGTCTAAAGTCTTATAGATGATTGGGAAGGTTGAGAGACAGAGACAGAGACAGAGTGGTGTGTGTGTGTGTGTGTGTGTGTCTTGTAAATCAAGGGTAATCACCACCGACATACAACCAGCCAAATCACAAGCATACTCCAAGGGATTAGCTTGATTCTGCCAATTTTTGAACTGAAAGGACCATTTCTTCCTTTTAGCAAAACCAAATCAACAATTTTCAGTAAATTAAAAAAAAATCAGTCTCAGGCTTGATACACTGAGACAGTCTCATTATTATTTTCATTTTTAAAGCCCTGAATTAGATGAGAACAGCTACCTGCATTGGAAAAAAACACTGTATTTGCTCATATTTTCTCTTATTAGTTTACACTGCAGTGGGTATTAAATTTAATATATGGCAGCATTTGAAGGATGAAATAGCTGGGGTTTTTTTCTGATAACAGGAACAAATCACAAATCTTTATTATCTGAAAATCTAACTCATTAAGTAAATTTTAACTGACAAATTACTACAGATTTCCAAAATAAAATAATTTCTATTTGAAATTCCTATTCTGAAACCATTTGTTCAAAGAACTCTAAAGTTTGAGACAGCCTTTATCATGAAAAGACTTAATTATTTTAATATAAAAGAGACCAGGCCAAAAAGGATGACCTTCTACTGAAGTCCTAAGATGTCTAGATTCAATATAAGCAAAACTAAAGAACTAGGAGAACTAGATCCAGCGGTTTTAGAATGAATATTGATTGATATGGTCAACTTTTACTTTTTTTATGCCATTAAAAACTTTTATGGAACTATTTGGTGCTTCCATTTGACTATTTGTATGCCAGATGGTGAGGGAATTCATAACACTTAAAACAAAACAATGAAAACAACCAAGGAGGTTGTTTTGGTTTGGTTTGGTTTGGGTTTGTCCTTTAATCTTACCTCCCCAGCTAATGACCTATCTTCTACCAGCGTGTCACAGGAAATAAACATGCTGATTGATTTAAACACTAATATAAAAACAGCTGGAGAGTTATTCAGCTTCTTCATTCTAGATTATCTTGTTTCCCATTCCAAGGAGAGCTCATGTAATGTGCCAGCTTAGTAAGTAAGATCTGCAATAAACTGTGATGTATTTGTTTTTCACATGTTTTCCGGGTTTAGAAAGGTAACTGTTTTGATTTTAAGGTCCTTGTACTTGTTCCTTTGGGGGAAAGGAGCTGGATAGACTCAGCTTTGCAGCAGGAATTCGGCAAGGCTTTCTCATTTTAGGGAGAAGAAAGGCGGATCTAGGGACAAAGTACTCAACTGAGGCCATATTGTTATCAGGACAGCTTTTGTCGCCTTTGGTTTTTTTTCTTCCCTTCCTTTTTCACCGTTCAGAAAACACTTTTCAAGAAAATCTATCATTAAATATCCAAGAGATTAAGGGTTTTTTTTTTCTTAACACAGAATTGACATCCTCACCTCCAGAGTGCTTTCTTTTTAAAAAATCACCTTTATTAAAGCATAATTTATATACAATAAAACACCCATTTTAAGTGTAAAATCCAATGAATTTTGACAAACGTGTACATACAGGTAACCTAAACCACAATCAAGGTACAGAACATTTCTATCACCCCAAAGAGTTCCCTTGTGTGTCTCTTTACAATCAATTCCCTCCCCTCCCGGACCTTGGCTTGGCAAACACTGATCTGCTTTTGGTCACTATAGCTTTGCCTTTTCTGGAATTTCATGTAAGTGGAATAATGCAAATATGTAGTCTTGTGTGTAGCTTCTTTCACTTAGAATAATGCTTTTGATAGCCATTCATGTTGTTTGGTCCTTTTTATTTTTAAGTAATAGTCCACTGAGTAGATATACCACAATTTTTGTTTATTTACTCAGTTGCTGATGGATATTTGGGTTGCTTCCAGTTTGGGGCTATTATAAATAAAGCTGCTACGATAACATTTGCATTTAAATTTTTGTGTGAACGTAAGTTTTCATTCCTCTTAGGTAACCACCCACAAAGAAAACTGCTGAGCCATGAGTATGTGTTGCTTAACGTTATAAGAAACTACCAGACTATTTTCCAATTGGCTGTACCAATTTCCAGTAGCTGTACCAATTACATTCCTACCTGTACTGTATGAGTGGTTCCACAACCACATCAATACTTGATATTGTCTTTTTTTTTAAAAATTCAAGTTAATGTGTAGGGATATGTCGTTGTGGTTTTAATTTGCAGCTCCCTGATAACTAAGAATATTGAGCAACTCTTCAAGTACTTAATATTCATTCACGTATCTTCTCTTGGGAAGTGTTTGTTCAACTCATTGACTCATTTTTAAATTGGACTGTTTTTCTTCTTTTTATTGAGTTGTAGGTTTTTAGAAAATATATTCTGGAAACCATTCTTTATCACATAAATGTACTACAAATATAATTTTCTAGTCTGTGGTCTGCTTTTTTGTTTTCCTAATGGTATCTTCTGAAAAGCACACGTTTTTTATGTTGATGAAGTTTATTTTTTATCAGTTTTTCTCTTCTGGTTCATGGTTTTGTGTCCAATAAAAGAAATCTTTATCCAAAAGTCATGAAGTTTTTCTCCCATTCTATTTCAGGAGTTTTATAATTTCTGCTTCTACATTTAGGTTTATAATCCATTATGAGTTACTTTTTGTGTATACTGTAAGGTAAAGATTGAGGTTCTTTTTTTATTTTTTAATATTTGGTGATGGATTTTTGTATATGTACATAAGGAACACTGGTCTGTGGTTTTCTTGTAATATCTTTGTCAGTTTTTGGTATCATGGTGATGCCAGCCTCACAGAGTGAGATGGGAAGAATTCTCTATTTTTTACAAGTTTGGTTAACTTGTTTCTTAAATATTTAATAAAATTCACGATTGAAATCATTGAAGCTTAGATTTTAATTGTGGGATAATTTTTAATTACAAATTTAATTTCTTTAATAGATACAAGGCTATTCAGATTTTTTCATTCTTTCTGAGTCAATTTTGGTAATCTGTGTCTTTCAAGGAATTCTTCCATTTCATCTAAGTTTAGAATTTACTGGCATGAAGTTATTCACAATATTCCCTTATTATCTTTTTCATGTCCATCGAATCTGTAGTGATATCTACTCTTTCCTTCCTGATATTGGTAATTTGTGTCTTTTCTCTCTTTTTTGTCTTTACCAGTCTAGCTATAGGTTTATCAATTTTATTGATTGTTTCAAAGAGCTGGCTATTGATTTTGTTGATTTTTTTTCCTATTGTTAGTTTTCTATTTTTATTGATTTCTACTCTTCTAATATTTTATTCCTCTTACTTACTTGGGGTTTAATTTGCTCTTCATTTTCTTGCCTCTTAGGGTGGAATCTTAGATTATTGACTTTAGATCTTCCTTATTTTAAAGCTGTAAATTTCCCTCTGAGCACTGTTAGTTGCATTCCACAAGTTTTAATATGTTGTGTTTTCATTATCATTTAGTTCAAAATATTTTCTCATTTCCCTTATAATTTCTTCTTTGACCATTATTTATTTAAAGGTAAACTGTGTAATTTCCTGATATTTGAGGATTTTCCAGATGGCTTTTTGTGAATTTCTAATTTAATTCCATTTTGGTCAGAGAACAAACTGTATTATTTCAATTCTTTTGAATATGCTGAGGTCTGTTTTATGGCCTAGAATTCTTAATGAATGTACCATGTAAATTTGAAAAGAAAATGTATTCTGGTAGTGTTAGGCCCAGGGTTTTATAATAAATGTCAGTTAGGTATAGTTGGTAGAAAGTATTGGTCAGATTCTCTATCTCCTCACTGACTTTTCTGTCTACTTATTCTATCAGTTACTGAGAGTACTGAAATATTCAACTGTAACTGTGGTTTTGTCTATTTATCCATTCATTTGTATCTGTTTTTTTTTTCTTCATGTATTTTGAGGCTCTGTTAGGAGCATACATATTTAGGATTATTGCTTTCTTGATGAATTGACCACTTTATCATTATGAAATGTCCCCCCCTCATCCTGAAGTCTAATTTATCTCATATTAACATAGTCACTCCAGCTTTCTTATTATTAGTGCTTGCATGATATATCTTTTTCCATCTTTTTATTTTGAACCTCTGTGCCTTTATTCTTAAAGTGGGTTTCTTATAGATAGTAGTACATAATTGGGTCTTGCATTTTAATGCAGCCTTTTAATTGGAGTATTTAGACTACTTATATTGAATGTAACTTTGATATTGCTGTGTTCTTTATATTTGATTTTTGTTTTCTGTTTCCCATCTGTTCTCTGATCCTCTTTTTCTGTCTTCTTTTGGATTAGATAAGTATAGTTTATCATTCATTTTTATAGCCATTATTAACCTATTAATTATACCTTTTTTGGTGGTTATTCCAGGTTGCAAATGATGCATCTTTAACTTACTGCAAACTACTTTCAAGTAATATTACATCACTACACACACAACATAAGGACTTTAGCATACTTTCAATGAAAGCATACTTTCATTTCACTCCTTCCATGCCTTGGGGCTATTGTCATACCTTTGACATCTACATACCTTATAAATTCCATGATGACTTATTAATTTTGCTTTAAAGCTAACTTTTAAAAAAATTCTAAAATGAGAAAAAAAGTCTTTCATATTTATCCCACACTTACCACACTTATCTGGAACTCTTCATTGCTTTTAGAGATCCAAGTTTCCATCTGGTATTTTCCTTCAGCCTGAAGAACTTCAATATTTCTTGTAGTTCAGGTCTGCTGGTGACAATTCAGTTTTTGTCTGAAAAAAATATATTTCACCTTCACTTATTTTTGCTTTAATTTTTAAGATTTTCACTGGAGATAGGATTTGAGGTTGACAGTACTTTTTCTTTCAGCACTTTAAACATGTCATTCCATTGTCTTCTCACTTGCATTGATTCTGATGAGATGTGTATGATTTCTTATCTTTGTTCTTCCATATGTAATGTTTCTTTTCTCCTCTAGCTTCTTTTCAATGCTCACTCTATCACTGGTTTTCAGCAATCTGTTCATAATAGTCTTAGAGTGGTTTTCTTTGTGGTTATTGCACGTAGGGTTGTCTGAGCTTCCTGGATCTATGAATTTATCGTTTCCAATCATAAAATGTTAGCCATTGTTTCTTCGACTATTTTTTTCTGCCTATTCCTCTCTCTCCTTTCCTTCTGGGACTTCAATTACATGTATATTAGTTTGCTCGTATTGTCCCACAGTTGACTAAGGCTTTCTCTTTCTTTTCTTCAGTTTTTCCCATTCTCTCCTTCAGAGAGGATAATTTTATTGTTGTATCTTCAAATTCATTGATGCTTTCATCTGCAGTCTAATCTGCTATTAATCTCATCCAGTGAATTTGTCACTTCATATACTATACTCTTCAGCTCCAGAAGTTCTATTTGATTCTTTATATGTCTTCAATTTCTTTCTTCATTATATTCATGTTTTTCTTTCAATTGTTAAACATACTGTCATGGCTGTTTTAATGTCCTCATCTGCTAATTCTATAACTGTTAGTTCTGGTTCTGTTTCTATTGACTGACTTCCTCTTGGTTATGGGTCACATTTTAGTGCTTCTTGGAATGTCCAGTAATTTTTTGGATATCAGCTATTATAATCATTATATTCTTGAGTGTTTTGCTTTTACTGTCTTCCATCAAAGAGTACTGAAGCTTGTTTTGTTGTGCATCTAAATTTTTTGTGGATAATTCTTTTTTAAGACTTGGTTTTAAGTTTTGTTAGTCCAGGTTCAAAGTACCCTTTACTCTAGGGCTACATTAGCTCTACTACTAAGGAATGATCCTTCTGGGGTCTCTATTAAATGCTCTGGGCGTTCAACAAGGTCTCTCAACTCTTGCTGTAGGAACTCAAATGTCTACCAGTCCTCTATGAGCTCTGATGAATTTTCAGCTTATAGCTTCTGAGCAGTAGTCTTTTGCCTGGCCCCACTGCATTTCTCTCAACACATGCACAGATTCATAATTCAGCCAAAGATAAAGGGGACATTTATGCCGATTTCTGGAGTTCTCTGCTCTACAAATTCCTGCCACTTAGGTAGGCCTCCCTGAGTTCCTATCTCTGTTTCATCAATTCAATAAGACTGCATGCTCTGCTTGGGTTCCCTCTCACAATGCTATAGTCCAGAAACTGCCTGCAGACAAAAAGCCCAGGTGACTGTAGGGCTCGTTTCATTTGCTCCCTTTTAATCAGGGATCACACACTCCTGTGCTACCTGTTGCCAATGTCTGAGAACGGTTGTTTCAGATATTTTGTCCAGCTCCAAGTTGTTTATGGAGTATGCAAGGCAGAAGGGAACAAGTCTTATTACAGTTACTCCTTCATGGATCAAAGTGGAAGTCTCAAAGCCTTTTAACACTGAGTCACTTTAAGGGTCAAACTCTGTGGTAGGTTTCACATATTAAATGTGGAAAAAGCCTACCACAAATAGTAGATGACTACAGCAAGCAAGAAAATGGTTCAGGAAGCCGAAAGCAAAAGGGACAGATCTCTTCAGCTTTGACAGCTGGTGCACTTTTAGAAGAATATGAAGTGACTCAACCAATTTCAGGGGCAATGTACTGTTCAGAACCAAAAGGTTAGAGATGTCACTCTTAAAAAATATCAAATCAGGAACTCTAAAATCCAAAGTAATGAAATAAAAAAATCAAAGCAGTCAGGTATGAACTGAACTTGACAAAAGTGTCAGTTACCAGTCACAATGATATTTCCTTCTTTAAGTCCATGCCAAAAATAGCTCACTCCTCTTATTCTCCCTCAAGTTTAAAAAAAAAAGTAAATGCAAACTGAACAACCTTATTTACAACACTTAAAAAAATCTTGAGGAAGTTATTAATAATCTTGAATGATGTCTGATGTAGGTATGTTTTGTTATTACTATTTTTAAAGGGCTGTTTTTTCAGCTATGATGATTTAAACAATCTTAGGGCTCAGCTATTTGCCTCACTACTGTACTAGATAACACTGAGTTTATCACACTCTTAATAGTACAAGTCTTGTAATCATAGTGCCACATCTACAGAAGGGCAGTCACCTAAGGACAGGAATTCCACATTAAGGAAACCAGACATACAAAGATCTTTTAACATGGAACAAACAGAAAAAATACAGTGATATGTGCCATTAAATTCTCATATCAAAAGTTATTTTTAAAAATTTCCCACTAATATATCAGGCAATGCCACGAAAGTTCAATGGTCAGAAAGTAAGTTGAAACAGCTTTTAGTCTGGGAGGCACAGAACGTAAGTTTCCACAGAAGATTAGGATGGCAGTAAGCCACTGCACAGCCTATGAGAAAAAAAGCAAAATCCATGAATGACACTGGCGAAGAAACTGAGGTAATAAGGTAGTGAAGTGAGAAAAATTGCTTACCTTCTTGCTTTACACTTCTCTTTAGGCAGTCCTATATAACTGCCTACTTCAAAGCCTATAACTTTGTAAACAAATGAAACAGAAGCTAAACAAAGGCTCCAAACTCCCTGGGAAGATAAGAAAGAACACAGCAGCCCTACCAACAAGCATCAGTACAACAACTTCCTCTGTATATTTAAAGGCTCTGGTTTAAAAAGCCTCCAGCTGAACTGCAAGGTACATGGTAGAAAACAAATGAGCCAAAGGTGGTGTTTAGGGTCTGGAAATGACAGTGACCTACTTGGCTTCATCACATTAATACAACAAGAAAGCAAGATTTGCCACCTGAGCTATTGAACATGCTCATCCCTGAAAGCTAATTTTTTCTCTAGAGTCCACCTGGTCTTCTTTAAAACCGGTAAGAACAATCCCCAAACCTTTGCTTTTTAGATAAATCCCACAGATGAAAAATACATTTTATTTTAAACTAGAGCTCTCTATTTTCAGATCTGAAATGCACATAGGGAACATCATACTCTATCTTGCGTTCTGATATAGCCGCAGAACCAAAGACCAGGGGATGTATAATTTTCCATCAGCTCTACCTCTCCCACCTTTTCTTGGCATTAAACACTAACTAAACTTCCCATTAAAGACACAGATCTCTGGACTCTACTGGTCTCAGCTGAATACTGCTAGACTGATGAAAAATCTTTTTATCAGAAAGAGTCTTTCAGGGATCAGCTTCATGCTTTCAAACTTTCTCAGCGTCTTTCCTCATTCTGACAATGTAAACATACCACAAAAGCAGCTCTTCTTCAAAGAAATGAAACTGAGCAAAGGCAAAATTATTGTAAATAACTATAAAGAGCAGTTAATCACTCAAATCCAAATAGTTTTCCATAGGAACACATTTCTCATTTTGTAATGTAAGACAGAAAAACTGCCTAATGATTATTTTACTTACAATAAAAGTTATACGGATTACAAAATTACATAATATATGTAAGTGTAACATATATATATATATAAAATGTAACATATATATATGTGTAATATATATGTAAGCCCAGTGCATTATTCACTAAAAGATAGCTCTCTTTTTACCCCAAATCTGTCTGGGAAGAGCGGTTTGAATTAGAGAAGTCTGGATTACAGAGTTTAAAATGAAACAAACGTAGTTTTATTACTCTGCGGTACACTCACACTTACCTGCCCATCCCCCTTCCTTCGCTACTAAAATGGTACTTTAGTAAATAAGGTAAATAATTTAATAGATGATAATAACTGGTAATGAATACACCACCTCTTCACATAAAAACAGAAGTTCTTTTATAACAAGAGCAAAGCCAATTGCCATTCCATCCAGCCCGCCTGAATGATCATCAGTTCCAAATACGGAAAAAGAAAATATGATTGGAAAACAAATCAACAAGTTTTCTATTGCTGAAAATACGGGAACTTTAAAAAATAATTTCAAAGCATGAAAGGAAAACTAATTACCTGAAAATAAGACAAAAATCTTCATTTTTAAATTACAACTGTATAAAAGAATAAGACAGATAAAAAGGACATTTTGCAAATGATCATGACAATATGCATGTTTGTGTGCATATATATATATGTGTGTGTGTGTGTGTGTGTGTGTGTGTGTATATATACACTACTAAAATAGCTAAATTTTACTGAGTATTTCCTATGTGCCAGGCTTTTTTCAAGTGTTTACATGTTATAATTCTTTAAATCCCTACCATAACCCTATGAGGTAGATACTACTATTACCCCCCCATTTTACTGATAGGGAAACTAAGGATCAGAGAGGACAATTAACTTGTCAATTGTCACATTGTTATGAAGTGGTAGGACCAGGACTTGGACCCAGGAACTGTGGCTACAGGATCAACTCTCTTTACCACGTACTATGAATGTATACATTGTTTGATATAAACCACCTAAAAAATAGTATTCCAATGTGGAACTGAATTACTGCCTTTAAAGAAGAACACCTGAAAATTAGAGCAAGCACAAAATAAATTGTTCACACTGACTATGTATATTATGAAAATTAAAATAAGCAGAAGATTAAAAACATAAAACTTCACTAGAAAGAAGAAATGCTCTAAAGATGAAAATCTTTATGTCATAATAATATAAATGGACTGGGTATTCATAAAAAACATCCCACTGAAAGAAAGGATCAAAACACTTACACATTTTTATTCACTACAAATGTAAAGCATATTCACTGTAAAAAAATTTTAAGAAAATACAGAAAAGTAAAAAGAAGAAAATAAAAAATCACACATAATCTCACAACCCAAAGAAAATTAAAATTTACAATGTTTCCTGACACCCCTTTCTCTATGAATATTTTCACATAGTTAAGATCATACTGCACGGTTTTGTATAGTTTGTTTTTCCACTGTATTTCATAAACATTTTCCTACACGGTTAAGAGTCTTCAAAAATATTTTAATGGCTCTATGATATTCCATCATATGGGTGTACCATAATTTAGGTAATCATTTCCTTCTTTTTAAAACTGTGGGGAACATCTCTGTGCACTAAAGTTTATCCAGATCTCAGATTTATTTTCTAAGGATAGATTTTTTTTTAGAAATATAATTACCAGATCAAAGTGTATGAACATTTTTCAGAGCTCTTGATTCATTTTACCTAATTGCTTTCCAGACAGACAGTACCACTTAAAAAAAAAAAAAAGACTGACTTCATTGAGTTAAAACTTCAAGAATATTTATTTACAACCAGCATTTCTGAATCATTTTAATTGGTGGCAGCTGCTTTAAATGTTCTCATTGTTAAACCAGTAAAACACCACAATGGAAACAGACTGTCTTAATTTAAGGTCAAATGGCAGTTATAGTTTAAAAATTAAACTCAAGTATATTTGCCTTATGGTAAGAATGGCTTCTTTCCAACTTGCAGACTCCCTGTTCTTCAAAACTTTAAGAACACTTATATCAAAAAGAACTTCTTCTCCAGTGTTATGCCATAAAACTAGAAGCATCTGAGGAGGCTGCTTTTTTATACTGTGTTTTGTTAAACATAGTATAGTTGAATCAATACTTTAAAATCCATCTATTTTCAGTGTTCTTCATGTAACACACTATAAAGCAAGACATTACACTTAGAGAATAAAAGATAAACACAATTCTAAATGTACTTGTTGCGAGATTGTTCCCCCTCTTCAGTCTGTCTGCAAGTGTTTGTGTCCTTACAATCCAACTCTATCAGTATTCCTCAGAACCATACAAGAAAGCAAGATTTTCGTCCAAAGGATGGAAAGGAAGGTAGGAATTGTTAAGGGCTGTCAGAGACAATGTTCCCTTCCTGAGGCCATCTTCCCAGTAACTAACTCTTTTATAGAGTCTACCAGTGGTTAGTGGTAGCTATTGCAATTTAGTAATCTCATGGTTTGAGCAAAAATTTTAAAGTACTTTATTTTTCTTTGCAGTACATATCACTACCTATTGATATGTGCTGTGAATCACTACCACCAGACTGTAAGCCCAGAAAGCTTACAGACCTCCTACATGGCTGTACTCCTAGCCCTTGGCACACAGGAAGGGCTAAATATATGTTTGTTAAACAAATAAAATAATTTAATCTAAAAGATCTAATGAGAATCACACTGAAAGAGTTTTGTTGTGGGTCTAGGCCCAAGAAATACTGTTTTTGAATCTGTAGTGGATGTCTTAACTGTGGCACACAGAATTTATATCAAAAGCATCAACAGTTTTCTCAGGCCTCTAGGTAGAGTTTAAAATTCTCACACCTTAGAGATAGCTCTTAGGGAGATAAATGTCTCAGGGATAAAATCACGGGGAAACCTAAGAGATGTTTTGTTCTTAGAATTCTAGTGACTGGGTAAATCATGTATCAGAAGCTCAGAATTCACATCAATGTGGTACAGTAGGATAAAAGTGCTGAAGCAGAGTGGGCAGGGAATAGAAATAGGGATGGGGTGTCTGAAGACATAGGCCCAAGGCTCAGGTCCACCATCCAAGTCAGAAGACCATGAAGGAGTCATTCAGTTCCTTCATCCTCAGACATGGGTATGCAAGATGGCAGCAAGTGCATTGTCTGCTTAACAGGCTACTACAGGGATCCAAGGACACTAGCCATTTACAAAGATCTGGAAACTGCCAAGTGTTATAATGTCATATCGACAAATGTATAATTATTAATGTTATCATTATTCTTGGCCAATGAAACTTCTAATAAGTAGCCCATCAATAAATGTTAATTTCCTTCCTGGGATACCTGGGAGATGTAGGGGTACTTGAGTATTATAACTTGTTATAATAAATATTATAATTTCACAGATAGGTCTTGAATGGATTCCATGTCTGGGGAAATAGAAGATTTTATGCACCATGAGAGACTGTGCCTCGTTCAATCAAGTGGTTCAGGACTTTAAGAATATTAAGGAGGAAAGTGTGAGTTAACGTTCAGTGAAAGCACACTATGAGTTAAATGCGATTAGGAGTTTTCATATGCATTTCACTCTCCACAGCAACTCTATTTTTAAAAAGGCATTATTCTCCCCATTTACAGATGAGAAAATTGAGGCTGAGAAGTTGGTTTACTTAAGCCTAAGATGCCACTAGTATGGGCAGACCTGACATTATCAACCAGTGCTATCTGACTCCAAAGCCACACAGAAAGCTTATCATCTCCAGATATGAGTGAGCTTGCACACCATTTCCTTTTTTGCCATTTCAGTTATTCCTGTGGTTGATATATGGGCTAACCAAAAATGCTGGTCCATTCTATACCACCCGGAACCACATTAACAGTAAGAAAATTCTAAATCTACAGGGAAAAGGTGATTCTCAATCTGGGTAAAGTAGTTAAATAGGACTGTTAGGTCGGTAGAAGAGATATCCTAGCTCTAAGCATGTGCTACATGACTGTTTAAAAGGTTTCTTAAGTAAACTTAGGATATCCTTGGCAACCAGAAGAGTCAGTTTCCAGTATTCCGCATCTGACAAACATCTTCAGGTTCAGGGATTTATAGAGAGGTGACTAAGGAAGTCTGTCATCCCCAAAAAGCAGATCTAGGCCAAAAGAAATTCTCTGCCTGAAGATACCCAGAGAACTATTTGGTAAGAGTCCCTTACCTCAATAGGAAAAGAAATGTTTAATCAAAACAGAATAAATGTGAACATCAAGGAAATGGTTCCAAAGACGGGAGGATCTGGAGCAAGCGAAAGCCAGTTAAATCATGGCAGGGCAGATCCAGAGCAAAAAAAAAAAAAAGAATAAGTTATCAAACTAAAAATCTAAGCTAAAATAGAGCTAAAAATCAGAGGGCTAGAGATAAGGACAGACAGGAGCAAAGTCATCTTCAAATGCCGAAAATTTTTTCCAGATTTGGTCAACACAACTAGAAGCAAGGTTTGGTTTTGTGTTGCTCTGACAGACTTTTGGAAAGCAGAAAGCATCCTCTTAGACCAAAAGAATTTGGGAATCTTCTTTAAAGGAACCCAACATCAAGGTAGCTAGGGAGTCATGTAGATTCCTCTATTATACCCCTTTCTGGGCAAAATTTGCCAAGTGGCAAATAAAACAGAATCTTAAAACGTCATAATAAATAGTTACAAGGTGAAGGCAGTGGCCATGAATGGTAAGTTCACAGGCCCAATCCTTGGTATATATTCTTCCTAAGCCATCAGATACCAAGGAATGTGACCCAGATGGAGCCAGAACACAAAATTAGCCTACTCTACAAATTCCTCTGACCCTTGTATCTATATTGGGTGGGGGGAGGTTGAGGTGGAGAGGAAATAGTCATAGAGGAAGTATGCAATCAAGTTTGGCCAAGGCCACAGAAAGTGCCAAGGAATGAACTGCCCAGAGGTCACTCTGAAATTCATGGAGTTCTCCCAAGGCAGTCATCACCAGTGGCGGCAACAAAGGTTGGAGCTGAGAAAAGACAACACTGAAAGCCTTAATGAGCTCTTCACATCCTTTTAAGTCTTAGACTAAATAGCACCTTCTCAAAGAGACTTTCTCTCAGCCTATCTAAACTAGAGGATAGCAGCTCTGTTATTCTACATGTCAATCCTGTTTACTTAGCCCAAATAAAATTAGTCATCTATTTCCCCCACTAGACTATAAGCTATAGGGGAACAAAGACCCTGTCTGCCCTTTCCACTCTCGTATCTCCAGTGCTTAGCATTGTGCCCAGAACACAATCAGTGCTGAATAATAATTTGTTGTAACAATGATTCTCAAAGTGTGGCTCCTGGACCAGCAGCATTGGAGTCACCTGGGAACTTGTTACAAATTAAATTCTCAGGCCCCACCCCAGACCTGCTGAATCAGACACTCCGGGAGTGGGACCAGCAATCTGCATTTTCACAAGCTCTACAGGGGATTTTCACGTGAGCTCAAGTTTGAGGACCACCTGTATATAACAAGAGTACAGAAATATACATTTCCTGGTGGCAGGTAGTGTAAAAGTAAAGGTTCTTTTCTAATATGAGGTTGGAATGCTTGGTCAGGTCATCCACAATTCTGAGTCTGTTATGCACACAACTCATATTTTACCTGGAATATAGCAAGGATTTCCAAGAGGAGGCTACTAAGCAGGAATCTTAAACAACTTACTTAACCTCTCTATGCATATTTACTTATCTGTGAGAAGGGAATAATACCAACCTAACAGTTTGTAAGGATTAAATGAAGTTTTTTTTTTAATTTACCCAAGTTCTAGAACGTAGTAAACACTCAATAAATGATAGTGGTGGCTTCTTATTGAATCTGTTTTGGAGGCCTGTGAAGATGAGGATCTCACAGGCAGAGTTTTCACCCTCCAAGAATGCCCTGGGAAGAAAGTATGCTATTTTTCAAAAGGATGCCACCTAAATACTAGGATACAAGTAGCTTTGTGAGCCTGTAAGGATACACCATTTGCTAGACTCCTGAGCAAAGAGATGCCAAAGTAAAGAGAGACGTTAACTCATGAAGGGTTAAAGTAAAGAGACGAGAAACAAGATGGAAACAGAATTAGTGATTTCTGGTAGCAGGTGAGAATCACTGGCAGTGAAAATGGCAGGACTGAAAGAGCAAGGCTATGTTGTGGTAGACTCTTCTCAGTCAGCAAGAAGGAAGTCCTCATATGTCTGGTGTCAATATTTTCCAAACTAAAAATTGGTACAGAGTCTGACAAATATGAATAATCTTATGGACACTATGGGACAAACAGAAATCAGGGCTGTCCTGGGAATTTCAGAATATACGGTTACTGTCTGGAAATGGTCTATTTTTAAAAGAACCCAACACCAGCATGGCTAAAGAACTGCACAGAGTTTCACAATACCTTCATACAGGCTCTGGTTATGACTCACCCTGAATAACGAAGGCTGTATGGGCACATGACCCCTAAAAACAGAGAGCATTTATGAAAAGTTACTTAGGGTCATCTTATCTTTCTTCCCATTCCACTAGACCTTTCCGGTTTTATAAATTCATTGGCCAAAACCTGGAGACCTTATTTAAAAGATCATCAGGCTTATCCCAAGTAGCCTAGATTAGCTACTACTGTATTTTAATACCAGCTCCAGGGTTCTTTTGGACTATTTCATTGCCCTTGACGGTAAGGAAGGACAAAAGGTCCTTCAATATTAACTCATGTTTATGAGTTCATAGTTTCTTGAGATCCAATAGACAGTTAAGCAGAATTTTATAACCACTGGTTATAAAAACTGAACTGGTTAGAGAATTAATGGCCAGGGATTTTTGTCAATTATGAGACCTGCTGCTATCAACTCAGTCGCAGGTAGGTGAGCTGGAACAATTTTACCTTCGTGTGAAGGTAGCAGGTTTGAGAGAGATAAAAGGTTTCCATCTACTAGAATTCAAGAGGAGAGTATCAAAAGAGTGGGATGAAGAATAAACCACCTCTTACTGTTGGGTTAATTTCCCCTCCCGGGATGCTTGTCCCAAATAGAAATCAAAATGCAGAGACACACTAAGTGGAGCAGTCATCCAGTGTGACTGAGACTGAGCTGAATCAGAGGCTCTTCCACTTCAGGGAAATGGCTATGCCTCCAGACCAAGCTGAGCAACAACTTTCAAATTATTCTGGTTTCCCCTTCAGCTCTAGAAAAGAGAGGCCACCTCATTGTTGTAGTTGATCAGTCAGAGTGACAGTAATTAGCATGACTTTATCTGTTCATACCTCCTTAGGTAACTGAGGGCTCCCTGGTTTCCTGGGTATCATCAATCTGGGGAAGAAATTAGGGTGTTTAACTATTCCTCAGAATTTCTCACCTCAACCATTTCTTACACCTCAATCTTCCAAGTTACTAGTGTACATGGCACCGGGCAGAGTGAGGAATACTGTGCCCTGGGGGGGACTCAGTCTATTATCTGGAGGTATTCGGGGCATACAGTTGTCTGGATTAAGACAGACTACAAAAAACCTAAGAGGTGTTCCTTGCCCCATTCTTTCTCAACAGAGAGAATGGGTTAGAGAGTCACCATCCCACAAGGATAAACAAGAAGCCGAGAAACCAAACTGTAGATAACAGGGCCAGTTTAGAGCAACAAGCCATTATGAAGCCCCTTCACTACTATGTGCTATGCACCAGGGATCAGAAATGAAAAAGACTCCTTTGTCATCAGGAACTTATCTATTAAGTGAAGAAGAGAAACCATATAAACAGAATTTAATATAAAGCTGCAAATGATAAGAAAAAAGCTATGAATGAGAAGTGAAGGAGTATAAAGGAGGCCACTTAGCATGAGAGTTCAGGGAAGCAAGAAGAGAATCATGACTGGGGAAAGTACTTTAGTTCAAGGTCTGTGGCTTGGAGCTACTAGAAAGCATAAATTGAAGATAGAGTAAGAGGAAGGCGGAAGGCTAGAAACTTCCTAGTGAAAGAGCACCATCGCCTTTGGACTCTTCTAGGTGACAAAGGTTTTGACAGGGGGGGCGAGTTCTCTTTTGGCACGATGCCATCTCACCCACCTGCATATCTACCCCGACAGAAGATATGATTTTATGGAGAAACAGGGGAAAAAAGTAAGTGTGTAAAACACCCAACAGAGTGCGTGGCACATAAGTTCTCAGCAAACATTACTGCTCTTGACTTCTTCCCACAAGCTCCACCAGAATTTCAGGAGTCAGATTTTACACTCAGGAGGTGAGAGAAAACCAGAGATCTTTGAACTCTACTTGGAGGCAGAAATATAGACCTCACTCTGAGGGCTTCATTGGTGTATGATAGAGCTCTTCAAAATCCACAGCCCTTCTCTTTTTTATTTAAAAATTTTTTTAATTTAAAATTTCGGGGGGGGGGCAGGGGAGGTAATTACCTAACCTATTTATTTAAATAGAGGTGCGGGGGATTGAACCCAGGACTTCGTGCATGCTAAGCCCTTGTTCTACAACTAAGCTATACCCTTCTCCCAGCCCTTCTCTTTGGGTGAATAGTGGGAGCCTAACATGAACCTCGAGATCACCACCCATATTATTTGGTAAAATGCCAAACTATACCATTTCTTTCCTGTACTATTATTTGTACCTAGTCTTTCCTCTCAAACCTAACTTCACAGCTAAACCTAATCTTCACAGCTAACTTCACAGCTAATCTTCACACCAGACCAGTGTCCTCTCCAGGCTAAGCGACTTCAATGTTGTCTTCAGCAATGACTCTGTTTTAAATGGGACCAATCTCTCACTCTGATTCAACTGTATAACTCCTACACCAGTATTTCCCAAGAGGTCAGAAAATCAAGTCAAAATGAATGAACAGATGCTTTAATTTCAAGCCTTTCTACTCTTCCCTCTCCTGATTCAAGATTTCTCAAATATCCTTATTTCCTGATAGTCCCCTGAACAAAACTACTCCATCAACTCTGTTTGTGATCCTCACTGTTTGGAATGTCTAATGCCCTCCTCCCAAATCAAATTCTGCATTCTTATGATTTGAAACATAATTCACAATCTTCCATGAATCCTCCCCCAACAAATAAGTCCATTAACTTCAGCATGATTAATATGCCTCCCCTTTCTCATGTATAAGTACGAATACCCAACTCCGCATTATCCACGTGTGGCTATTTCCCCTCTTTCAGTTACTGGCCTGGGGTATGGACACTCCAGTGAAGGTGCTGGAGCAAGGTAGGGAAGGCATATATAGACAGTTCACAGAATGAGGGGAAAGTCAATAAAAGGAGGCAAGGAAATTACTACTTTGCACCATTTGCATTAGGGTTCCTTATAGAAGCAGGGATAATGAGAGGTGATTACATATACATATGTATACACATATATGTCAAATTGAATTACATCAAGTTATACTAAACATTGAAACATACCTCATAGCCATAGAAACAGCAAGCTACTTAGTTAAGTAAAAAAGACGGTTTACTTACATATGTCCCAGTGGAAGAACAAGTTTGTAAATTATTCTATGTATTATATACTGGAATTTTACAGAACAAGATTAATATGAAACGTGTGTATGCGTAAACACAGATTACTCACAAGGTAAATGTGCCCATCCTATTCATCCCTGTGAGAAAGTCTGCCAAACCAAACCATTCTTTAAACTCCTATTAGTCTGCA
This sequence comes from Camelus bactrianus, assembly GCF_048773025.1. NCBI lineage: Eukaryota > Metazoa > Chordata > Mammalia > Artiodactyla > Camelidae > Camelus > Camelus bactrianus. Next base: position 82,387,080 of record NC_133575.1, on the reverse strand, counting down.
GTAAACTGTCAAATACACAGAGGGCATTCAAGTGGTAGTTGACAGTGATCTTCAATACTAGATGAATGAAAACCTATTCAGCCAAGTTCAGGAGGAAATGAATCTTTAATCATAAAAACACTGTAGAAAAGGATCCTGCATGTTACAGCATTCTTATAATTGTACTGGAAGATATACTGTAATTTACTTAGTATAGCCAAGAATTTATAGAACTATGATTCAGAGTTGCACACAATCTGATTTTAGCACAAAAGCTGAAAAATAAAACCTACTGGAATCAATCCAGCTTGCTTTATTTCCTGGAATACATGTAAAAACCCATTATAGTTAACATCAGGATAGCAGAGCCTTGATATAACAATGTTCTGTCTCAAAATGAACACACAGTAGTTTGTCTATTTGGTTACAAAAAATTATTTACAGCAAATAATCAAGGAAAACAAATGTCTTCTTCAGTTCTCTTCCAGTAACAGTCACGCCTTATAGTGAAAAAATATTTATGTGCTGCTGGCAAAGCTGGTAATTCACTGTGAACATTTTCCCCTAGTTTTATTCAGTGCAACTTCCTCAACCCTTACCTCCTTAATATTATACACAAGCAAACATAACTATCTAGTATGGATGTCAAGTCCATTCATTGCCTATGCCATGGGTTTAATCTTCATAATCAAGCTATTTTGCAACTGCTATTATCTATATTAACTTGTTAGATTTATACCAATTAGGTTGTATGGTTAGTCTGCTAAATAGCATTTAGCTACACTGTGAATATAAAGTCTACACAATAGAAGATGTATTAAAAAACAATACATTTCTGTTCTTTCTTGTGTGTTTATGGCAGTACTGGTTCCAATGATTTAAGTTTTAATGAAATATTTAATGTAATTAAAATTTCATTAAATATTTCTAGTGCTTAACAGTAATAAAAAAGCCAGTGGTAAAAATGGACAATTTTCATCATAAATCAATGGCCTATAAAGTTAAGACCTGATGAAAAAGGGTATTTTTAGGGCACAAGATTTATGTAACTTCTCAGAATTGTACTTATGAACATAAGCATATAATACATATAAACTACTTTAGGTTCTTTGTGAATAGAGCTTTAAAATGCTTTCTTTTATCTGTAACAGTATATATTTCTTTTGTAGACATTATGAGGTCTTAAAATGCCCTTATGAAGGATTATTCTTATTCTCATTTTTCAATATTTGGTGGAACCAAAACTCAATAACCTGCTTACAATTTCACAAGGAGTTCAGCTACTCTGTTTTCTTCCTTTCAATACTATAATGCTTAATGTTTTTGAAACTGCAGTACTCCATTATTAGTTGACTGAGTTTATGACACATTCTTTTTCTTTCCTACAAATGTGGTATGTGTGGGTATTTTTAAAAGTTTGTGACACCTTTTGAAGAGAGGCAGATTAAAAAATTCACAGCTCAACTTCTTTGCCTTAAGAAAAAATTTAAACAAAAATTTACTCAACATTTTTATATAAAACAATATTCTATGTAGGTAGGTAATAGCAGAGTAAGGAAGGGAAGGGAAGGAAGATACAACAATGAAGACATGAGGTCTCTGCTATCAAAGGAGCTTACTGTCCAATGTGAAATGTACACAAATAATAGAAAATATTCAATGACTGAGTATTAAGGGGTGATGAAAGTTACAGGTGGGGGTCAAGGGTGGGAGGACATGCCATGTCTGAGACAGCTTCAAAGTTTCAAATAGTAACACTGACGCCATGCTGTAGAGTTTAAGTTACACTCCATTACCCTACATACGGATGCCCACTTAGGTGCCAAGAGATATACGGGGCTAAATACCGTTACCCAGGTTGTTTTCTGCTTTCCAAACCATGCGTCTATGGTGCTGCATCCACCCAGAGAGGGCACTTTTTTCTAATTCACACAAAGGCCACGTATGTGCTAGCAGCAGCCCTGAATACATGGATGTTTACTGTCTCCTGTCTTTCCCTCTGCCAGCAATCCTATAATCTAAATGTTCATCGATAAAAGACAAGTTAAATAAACTATGGTACATCCATACAACAGGATATCCTGCCGGCATTAAAAAAAAAAAAAAACAGGCACTGGAGTCTAGTTAATTTTATTGTGGCAATCAATTTCTTGGTATTGATAATACACTATAGTTATGGAAGATATCATGTGTGGGGGAAGCAGGGTGATGGGTACCTGGAATCACTCTCTATTATTTTTCTAACATCTTGTGAGTCTATAATTATTTCAAAATAAAAAATAGAAGAACTAGGCATTTCTAGGTGTGCTGATATAGAAGTATCTCCAAGATTAACAGCAAAAAAAGGTGTAGAAAAGTATGCTACTCTTTGTGCAAAACAAAAGGGTATGAATATGCACATAATGCTGGTATATGCATAGACAAACTCTGTAAAAATACACAAGAAACTGGTGGCAGCAGGGGTTGCCTCTGGGGAGGGGAACTGGGTAGCTGGGAGACAGGGGTGGGAGGGAGACCTACATCTCACTGTCCTCTTATGATGTTTGAATTTCGTACCATGTACACATACTAACTCTTCAAAAAAAAAAAATACATTATAGGGGTACAGTCTTCCTGCCAGAAGGTTTTAAAGTATCCCTTCCATCTGCTGCATTTCCCTTCACCTAGTTTAGAAGGCCCAGAGATTATGGGATGGGATTTAGGGATATGTGCTTCCATCGACCCAGTATTCTGGGTCCTCCTGCTAGACTGTGAGCTAGCTCCTTAAGGGCAAGGGACCACAGCACTAGCTGTACCTGGCACAAAGTCTGGCATATTTTGGGACAGCTTTCTTGAATTAATCTGACCTTTTATCCTGGCCTTTCCTTTTGACCAACTCTTAAAACCCTAGACCTAGAAGGATTCTTTACCACTCATTCTGCCCCAGGAATGATGTCTGAAAAATTAACTTCTCATTAGCATAAGTCATTCCCAGGCCAACAAGTGCCTGTCCCTAGGCACCAGTGCTCAAAAAGATGCAGGCTTATTTTACCAAAGGCAAGATTTTTCATGGAAATATGGATGATTTATAAATTTCATTTTTATTTTAATATCTGTATGCCTATGAACCAGACAACTCTTCAGTCATCTCAGCTAAAATCTCTCATCCCAGCTCATCACCCCCTAACTTCTATAGGTTTTATCTGTCCGTCTATAAGGCAATACTTATTTGTATGACAGTTATCTTGTGCGTAACTTAGCTCTCTTACTAGAGTATAAACTTCTTAAGGGCAGGGAAGCCTCATATATCTCATTAGATAGTACACACGGTAACTAACACCTAGGTCAATCATCTTTGAAGACAGTTCATTTAATTAACATTTCATAATTTAAAAATTAATTAACTTTTAAAATATCATTTAATGTACAACTGAACTAATATGCTTCAAATAGTGCAGTGGGTTTGCAAACAAAAAGACTTTCACAAGTATACCAGAGAAAGAAATTATGCTATCATAACTAAACAAGCCTCACCCCTTGAGGATGTTGCTTGCTCTGACTTTATGGAGGTGAAACCAGCACCTTCATCCACATACTGAAATTGTATCCTTTCCCCCTTCCTGAAACCATGTAGAGCTTACCTCTAAGGTGAAACATTACTACAAAATTGCTAAGCTACTCTCTCTTGAAACTTGGTAAACAATTGCTAAATAAGGAGACTAAGATCCCTAGAGGGAGAGAGCAGAAGATGGCAGTCCCTTCGGAGAGCACCCATTCAATAGCTTCCTACTTACAAGGAATCCTGCTTTGTCTGCTGGACATCCCTGATCCTGACAGCCAGCCCCCAGAAGCAGTGCAGTCCTTGTTTCGTGCTACTTGCAGCCGGTTCAAGATCCATTCAAAACTGCTCAGAGTCTTTAATCATTTTGTCTGCCACATTACTTCTTCCTCAAATAAACAGAACTGAAAGCAAGTCAAAATTAGAGCTGATTTTCTCCCCATAGGAACAAATCACCAATATTATAACAGAATTTAGTATCTGGAACTTTGTTACTCTATTCTACAGTTCACTTAGGTGAGTTAGGTTATGTAAGTTCCAAAAGGTTAAGTGATACTAAAACTTTATTATAATTCTTATTACTTTTACTTTTAAAGCAAGCATTAAAATAAAAGGCAATTTTTTTCCCATCATACTATAACCCTTCATACCTGTCCTTAATAGGGCCTTGATGAGGGCAGGAACCACATTTTACCTGTCTTTGAATCTCCACAGTGCCTTGGACATAGTACATTCTTAAGAAATATTTCTTTGAATTAACTTTTTCAAGGAGGCATTTAATTTGCACATTGACAGGGAATTCACTTCTAAAATTCAGAAATTTCTATTAAAATAACTCAATTTAAAAAATTCATTGTACCATACTCATTTCAGAAAAGAAATCATTTTTCTGCAGTCTATTAAGAGACTTCACCTGAGCTAAAAACAACTTTCTGGGCAACAGATAAACACATTTTGTGATGGATACTGTGTGTCAGACTGAAGGTCGCTTGGAATTAGTTCTGGAAGAAAGGCAAGCAAGCTCAGAGAGAGATTTTTAATTGTCTTCAGTTCCTAGAGGGGTGTCATAAAATTCTTAAACATATTAATTTTAATATCAAAAAATAAACATATGCCATTAAGCACTTTTAGGAGAGAGGAGGGATATGTTATAAAACCAATGGTTGAATATTGCAACTCTCACAATGTTAGAAATCATACTGAGAAGAAACAGACAAGGCTTGCAACTCTCTTTGGTATAGTTTTCTCATCTTACACACTGCAATAAGAACAAACTCCTCATTCACAAGAATGTTCTGAGAATTGATTATTATTAAGTTTTTTGTTCAATATTTTATTAAGGTTTATCTAGAAAGAACCCAAAATATTCTGTGCAGGCAATATACTTGTACTTGTTTATAGCATATAAAAGAAATTGTCAAATAAAACTTAACTTTGAAAATAATCTATAATCTCATTCCTAGAATCTAACCAGCATGCCAAAGCACAGAGATTTCTAAAACTAACTGCCAATTCTTTCCTCTAGTTTGAGTCAGTTTCTTAATGCTGCCCTGGGAATTATAATTAACATCTTAACTTAAAAAAAATCTAGTTCAGGTTAATACCAACCAATGTTAATAGTATACACAATCTCTGTTCCCTCTCCCCTCCTTTAAGCTATTATTGTCATTCAAAATACCTCTTTATACATGATAAGCCCATCAACAGTTTTATAATTATTGCTTTATGTAGTTCTCTTTTAAATCAAATAGGAAAAGAAAAGAGTTACAAAGATACCTTTACACTGTCTTTCACATTTATCAATGTAGTTACCTTTACCAGTGCTCTTAATTTCTTCATGTGCATACAAGTTACTATCTAGTGTCCATTCATTTCAGCCTGAAGGACTCCCTTTAGTATTTCTTGTAGAGCAGATCTGTAGCAATAAATTCACTGTTTTTGTTTATCTGGTAAGGTCCTAATTTCTCCTTCATTTATGAGGATCAGTTTGCTAGATATAGGATTCTTGGTTGACAATCCATTTCTTTCAGCATTTTGAATATTTCATCCCACTGCCTTTGTGGCCACCATGGTTTCTGATGATAAATCAGCTATTAATCTTATTGGGGCTCCCTTGTCTGTGATGAGTGTCTTATCTCTTGCTGCTTCTAAGATTCTCTTTGTTTTTGTCTTTCAACAAATATTATAGGTGTGGATCTTTCTGAGTTTATCCTACTTTAAGTTCATCTTACTTTGAGTTTGTCAAGCTTGAATGTTGTAACACTTTCATCAAATTTGGGAAGTCTTCAGCCATTATTCCTTCAAATACTCTTCCTATGCCTCCATTTCTCATTCTGGGACTCCTATTAAGTGTACGTTGGTATATTTGATGATGTCCCACAGGTCTCTTACGATCAGCTCATTTTCTTCACTCTTTTTTCTTTTTGTTTCTCAGATAGTATAATCTCAATTAATCTATCTTCAAATTGCTGATTCTTAATTCTGCTGGCTCATATCTGCTCTTAAACTACTGCAGTAAATTTTTTATTTCAGTGATTAAAATTTTCAACTCTAGAATTTCCATTTGGTTCTTCTAAAAATCATTTCTAGCTCTTTATTGATATTCAGTATTTGGCAAGGCATTTACAACTTTCCTTTAATTGTATAGACACGACATCCTTTGAATGTATTTATAATAGTTCATTTAAAGTTTTGTCTATAAGCACATTCTCAGAGACAGTTTCTAGCAAGTGCTTATTTCCCTATGTATGTGCCATACTTTACTGTTTCTTTTATTTTAATTCTTTGTTGAAAATTGGACATTTTAAATAATACAATATAGCACATTTGGAAATCAGATCCCTCTCCAAGGTCTGTTGTTGCTATTTGTTTGTTTGGTGATGTTCCTGGACTAATTCTGTAAAGTCTGGATCCTCTGTCATATGTAGCCACTTGAAGTCTCTGTTCAGTTAGCTTAAGAGTCAGCTAACGATTAGACAGAGATTTCTCTAAAATGTCTTGAACCAATAGATCTTTTACTCTTTGCCAAGGGACCCTAAGTGTGTGTTGGGACATGCTGTCAATGCCCCAACAGTTTACAATTCTGCCTTAGCCTTCATTTTCTGCTTCTGTGGATTCTCAAGGTCAGCCAGAGGTGAGCCAATAGGGCCTCCTCAGGTATGCACCTAGCCTTGCATATGTGTATGGCCTATTAGATACTCAGAAATATATATTAAGGAAGTTTTTTAACGCTCCCTATCTCATCCCCAGATCCTTCTTTTGAGTTTTTTGACCAGCCCTTTCTTTGCCCCTCCTGCTATCACTACCTCAGGCAAATACAATGTTAAACAATTGCCCCAATTGTTTTCAACAAATGCCCTAAGGAGAAGGCTTTTTCATTGAGCAATGAGTTGGGTCAAATAAAGACAAGCCTTGTGAATTGGGGTCCTTCCAGGGAACTGCCAGATAGGTCAAATAGTGACAATTCTATGGGGATAGAGGTATTTGAGGAGCTTGACCCCTCTAGTGGTTGCTGGTTTCCTTGAAAAGGGAGATACGATAAGGGAAAGGCAAAACACAACAAAGGTCATTAGTCTTACTGAAAATCAGCTGTTTTTAATGAATAAATAAATGCTCCTCAGGTTGTTGGAAATCTTTGGTTAATTTCCAGAATTCATAAAAAGTTGGTTTTGAAAAGTTTTGCCAGTGTTCATGTTGCTTTTATAGAGGAGTAGATTTTCTGAGGTCCTTAATCCAATATTCCAGAAATCCCTTTGAGTTTGAAAATCATTTTGGAATTGGTGTCTTCCAAAAAGACTGTAACCTTCAGCTCTTAAAACTGCTCAGCAAAAATGTGGGATCCCTGGTGATATTTACACATAAATTTCTAGGTTAAAGTATCCATAAACATCTATAAAATTAGAAGAGAGAAAATATGATCAGCCTAGATTTACATTCCATTTTACCTTTGACATCTACAAGAAAATAAATGTTTTTTTTGATAACAGACATAAAAAAACATTTATTGTTATCAACGTTTGGCTGCATTTCAAGTATTTTTAAAATATTGCTCCTTTTTTAAAGATTCACATATTTTAATTTTACAGAAAAGAGTATGAGAGACTATGACTTATCCAAGTCATGCTGGAACTGACACCATAGCATCTAGTTCAATGCCTAGAGTCAGAACAGATGAAAGGTTACTAAGAAAAGGTCTCAATGTAGTTCTTAGATGAAATGAGGAAGATAGTGATTATAAGCTTCAAGTCTTGACTAAAGAATCATGAACACTTTAAAAACTCATTTTAATAGAATATTTACTATTTTATCTCACACAATTGATTATTCATTATAATGTTGCCAAGCCAAACTACAAGTTATGAAAGAGTTTGACAACAATGGTAGCATTATCCTAATGCTAAATTAGGAGATGCCAAACATAAGTGGATCCTCATTTGGCCAGTTCTGGGGGTCCTGAATGAGTTTAGTTGCAGGTATGATATAAAAACCTCCTTATAACCTTGTGTGCATACATTGGGATGGGGGGTGGCGGAGAATGAGAACGAATACATAATGCTTTCCATATAACTGCCCTGCCTCTCTTCAAGTAGCATCTAGAATTATACATGAGACTCTGGGTGTGGGGGTTAGGCTGCAGGGCAGAGAGTCATGCTGCTTGAAGAAAAATGCTGAGTATCACTGACTTAATGTTCAAAACACAATAAGAGTGATTACAAAGTCATTAAGATCTTTTCTGAGAAAAACTATTGAAATTGACCAAATCCTTAACAGAGGAAATCACTCATAAAAATCAACAACGATAGTAGTCTCAGTGATATTTATGCTATATCATTCATTCAGAGTTTCAATGTTCTAGTCTATACATGTTTTAAAAAACCAGCATGAACATACAATAAAGGTATATAACATGGTAAGTTTTCACTACTATGTATCTTTGGAATTCACAGACTTAAAATCTGCAACTTTAGGAATTTATGAGCAACAATTAGTCTTTAAGTAAATAATCTTTCATTTTGCTGAGACATTAGTTTGAAGAATTTGAATCTTGTCTACATTAAGGCTAGTATGTATGAATGAGTTGCCAAGTTAGTAAGTCTATCCTAGCATCCAACTATGCATTGGATGTTTTCTTTGCATTGTGAACTACACAAAAACTAAGGCAGTGATAAAAAATTGTTTTTGAAAAAAACAGCCCCCCAAATAAAGCAAATTTCTACTGCTGATGATTAATATAAGGAAATGGTTTCTGAGTCGTAAAGCAGTGTTGGTTCTTAGCCAGAAGATATTAATTTTGGATAAATTAAAGACTAATGTGTTGAATTCAGCTTTGACTCAGATCTACGACATAAACAAGTCTGCCATAAGACATTTTATGAGGGAAAGTACATGCTAAAATATTATTTGTGCTTTCAGGATAACTTATAATCCCTTAGGTCAGGCTTCTTCAAATCTGCTTCTCTTCATCTAAATTATATTAATGTGAGAACAGACACATCAAGAGTTTTCATAAAAACAAATAAAGTATTCGTTTTGTTCATCAAATGTAGAATACTCAGTGTGGTTGCCGACCACCCACCCAAATTCCATTCTTCGGCAATAGATTAAAAACTCCTGACTGTAGAAATATTAGGAAAGAAAGAAGCATTTGTCTAAACGTCTGGGAACCTATAGTTTAAAACAAAACAGTAGAAAAAAAATAGTACCAAATAACCTTCCAAGCACTCCAATCTTCTAAGAACGGAATCACAGAGTAAAAGATACACGGGTGAGTAAAGCCCATGCCACACCTCCTTGAGAACCATCAACACAGGTTCTTACCTTCCTGCCTACAGCTGCATGTAGCCAGGTCAGTCTCCAAATAATACACAATATCAGCGAAATCCACAAAGGCCTGATGGTGTCAGTTATACACACAGAGAAAAAGATACCCACTTCCAGGTGAGGCACAGGAAGGAGCACAATGGAATGAACACCTCATGCAGTCTCTGCTTTAAAACTCCTAGAAAACCTTCCAGAAATCTTTGAGATCTAGCACTGCTCTGAATTCAACATCAGTCAAGTTAAAAAGTGTGTATATACTCCTTTAGATATTTAAAAGTCCACTGTTTGAAAAATCTTCAAAGTCATAAATTCACAACTTCTGTCCCCATTGCTCCACCACCTCCCCAAGTTAGAAAACTAGCAGGACCAGTAAATAGCTTTCTAGATAATGCAAAGTGGTTAAACACTGCTAGAAGTGAAGTGGTAAAAAGTCTATGATGCAGTTGCTACCAAGCCTTCAGACAGTTGAGTCTACTACTTTCAAAAATGATGAAGCTCCACAGAAAAACTATGCTGAGGAAGAGGAAGAGAAGGACCTTCCTGGATTTGTGCTTCAATTTTGGGGTGGGACAGATTGGGAGTCAAAAGTATTCAAATAAATATAACAACAATTCAGAGAACAGGAAAGCACCAGTGACCCTGCTGGGCTGGTGCAAGTTATTTAAGTTAACAAAGGGTTAATGAATGGTTATTATGGGATGACAATTAATTATAACTCTTCATGAAAGTGAAAGAAAGCTTCAAGACTAAAACACTCCTCTTCTGCAAAAACTGACCTGAATTTCTCTAGATCGAAGTGAAATAAACACAGCAGAGGTTCTTTCTAAGAGCAGCCCATTGGAGGCAGGAACCAGGACCCTTTGGACCCACACCCATCTTTTCACTTTAAAATGGGATTTGCTTGTTCTCTTGCTACAGCCAAAACGGAAAACCAGTGACTTTTTTCCTTGATTGTGCTCTACGCTATGGAAGCCACTGCCTATTTAACATGCCTATTGTTTGAAATTTGTAAAAAATGAAATTGGCATCTAAGTGGTTCAACCCTGTATAAACAAAATTCTCTCTCCTTTGCCTGACGAGGGCATTCACCTTTGTTAATAAAGATTTTAAGCATATTGAAAGTGATCAGGGACCTTGTGTGTTCTGTCCTAAGAACTACTGGATTCCATCTGGCCTCCTACCCTATCATGCGGCAGGGTCTATGATCACCTACATAGGTCAAAATCCATCTCTTCTTCAAAAATGTTGATTCGAAAATATTTCACTATCCCTATTTTCTTTTAACATTCGGTATTTATTCACCTTACTGTAGGAATATATAATTCAAATTACAGATGATTCATAATTCAAGGCTATGCCATCAGGGAGAGCTCATTTACTTATAAACATAAACAGACTACATAGAGAACACTGTTAATGAGCACTGTGCTAGCGTTGTTTTTTATTTCCTGAGTATGCTGGCATGACTGTCGTGCTTATGTGGCTAAAACCTGTCAGAGATCAGTCTCATAGTTGCGAAATAATTTCCTTATATTCTGAAACCAACATATTTCAGAGAATAAAATAAGCGAGTTAATAAAGTAAAATAAAATTTCACAGTGGTCACTGAAGAAGAATTTTGGGGTTCTAAACTTATGTCTTAACATAATTAAAGACAAATCATCAACAAAAGACTGAGACTGAGAATTTTACTCTTTTTTTTCTTCAAGGGACAATTGTTCAATATAAAATTAAAATATGCCGTTCTATTGTGACTCAGGGAGCTATTTTAGAATTTTGTTTCTAAATAATACTATAAAACCTTTAAAGATTTTGTTTACATAGTTTGCATCTTAAGAGTTGTAGCACTCTTGAATAGGGCATGTTAAGAACCATAAGGAATACACTTATTAGACTAATCTAAAGCTAACTTAATAAATAACATCATTCAATAATTAGTACACAATTCTCCTATAATTATTATAATTCCAAGTACCTACCTTATGTGGGTTACATTTGCAATATCCATTTAAAATTTCTTCATTAATTTAGGGAGAAAAAAGTGGTTTAAAGCCACTTAATTCTGTAATAATTAGTGTAGTTTATTTTTTCAATTATATAAGCTTTCTAGCTATTCAATTTTCCCAACTTCATGTTTGAGATAAAGAAGTTTAGAAGAAAAAAAGAACACCAAACCATGGAAGGCACTCAGGCAAAGGGTGACATAACCAGTGTTAATCTAACTGACTTATACTGAATGTCTACGGATGAATGAAAGCACTTTGTCTACACAGTAGACTTCTACTTGTGTTATTTCTCAGGCTATTCTCCAGGCTTCATGACATTTATGACATTAAAGAAGCTGCTGGGGCATAATTAACTGGACAAAAGGGAAACTTTACCAAGAAAGAGGCAATTCACAAGCCATTAATAGTTTAAAACTGTCAACTGGCAGGCCTTCATTTCCCAATGTCTGAATTACAGCAATAGTCTCCTGATGGGTCCCCTTTCTTGCTATGATCTCCCCCACTTCAATCTACCTTTGTGGTATCCATTGACTACTGTATAATGCACATTCTGACCTCTGTATCTTCAAGTTGTTCCCCCATTTAGAATGCTTGATCTATCTATGAAAAAGGACTACGCAGTCTGAATCCTACATTGTCCATGAAGCCCTCCCGTATAACTCCAGCCCACATTAGTCTTTGTTTAAACTCCTACAGACCTCATTGCTCCATCACTCGCTCAGCCATTAAATCATATGTGACCTCATTATTTGTTTCCTGAATCTTGTCTCCTCAATATGACTGCAAGCTTTTTAAAGGTAGGAAGTATGGCTTATGTGCATATTGTAGTCCTCTCACCTATACCCAGAAAGGAGCCTACCACAGTGTTCCACCCACAAAAGTTATATTACTTGTTGAACTGAAATATTAAAATTAACCATAATATGAAGAGCAGTACTAGCTTAGAATAAGAGCTAGGTTTTGATGTAAAACACATTGTCTTAAGATAATGCTGACAAATATCTCTTGAAGCTTGAACGGATATTCATTTTATAATGTCTATAAGCAAAGGGATAATTGTTGTGGAAATTCTATTTTCTCCTTTAGAACTGTGGCATCTCTAAATGGAAGAAGTTAGAAACTGCTCCAAAGTCCAAATGAATACATCACAATTCAGTGATAATATTTTTAAAATGTCTGCACCTCTGTTAATGACAAAGAACCTCATACTGGTTGTGTAGACAACAGGGCAAATAAACCACTTTCAAGACCCATGACTTGACCCTGTCTATTACTTCACAGATGCCACTACCACATTTAGATGTCAGTTTCCATTAGAAACAAGCATGTACACGATAAGAAGCAATTCCAGGAAGTGGTTAACTAGTTTATACATACACATATGTACTGAAAGGCCTTACTTATAATATCCCATAAGGAAAGGTGTCCTCCAATTTTCCATCTCCCTAGAAAGCACACTTTCTCAGAAGTATCAGGTTTAAGTGTCAAAACTAATGTTCTCCTTTAATGCCTTGGTCCCTCCTTCCATCTTTAAAAGCGAGTGAACAAAGGCAAAGTTCCTACCTGTCAAAGACGTTTCCTTATATATTATTAGCAAATTCATTAGAAAGCCCTGAAGAACACAGGATGAGAATCAAAATCTAAAAGGAAAGCTAGAAAATCAAGTTCTGTTCAAATACAGGTAGTCAGTATTAAGGATACTAATAAAGCAAATGATAAATGCCAGGTCAAATAGTAACTGAAATGCTACTAGTTCAAAAAAATTTTTTTTAAAAATGGTTATTTCTGCCTCTCATGCTGTTAATCTAGTTTATTCATAATTTTCGGTAAGTTTGGAAAAATAAATAATACCTCAAACCCTAAATTAGACTCTCCTGTAAATGGGCTTTGTGCATCACTAATGTGGGCTGGTAAGATTAATTTTTAAAAGATTGCCAACATTCCTATGAAAACATAGCTGCTTTAGGTAGAGCCACTATTACGTGCCTTTTAAAAATAAGCTAAACATGAGCTTATAGTTAACAATAATGTACTCTTAAAAATGTGTTAACAGGGTCGATCTCATGTTATGTGTTTTTTACCGCAATAAAAATAAATAAACTTGCTAAAATCAGTATGCCTCTATACAACTGAAGAGAAACTCATTAACCAAAAATAGCAGATGGTCCAGTTATCTCTGAGAATGTAATTTGCAAATTAAATGGACCATAGTGGGTCCTATTAGGAGATGCTGAAGACAAGGTATGGAAGAGACAAGTACGCTCAGTAGGATACCTTCCTAGGACTGTGTTGTGCAATCAGAAATTATAGCTGGGTCTATCCTTTAATAGCATCTGTTCCATAATCTTTGTTATGGAGAATAACTGTGAGCAAGCTATATAAAAGAAACTTCGTACAGCTAAGTAGAGGCTAATACCTAAGTACACAGGCCTAAAAATAAGATACATCTGAATACTTAAGGATTTATAACCATGTTCAAAGACAAGTCAAAGAAAAGAAAAGGATAATGACCAGGGAGTGGCTACATCTATCCATTTGGGGTATACTTGAGCTACTTGTCCCATAGCTCCCAAACTTACCTAGAGGCCTCCTTCTGAGGACACGATATGAATGGCTTTCAACGTGGCCTCTAGGAAGCATTCAGGGGACGCATATACAAGTCCTCTTATGTTATTAAACTTCATGCTGTGCATTTCTTTCCAAAAGGAATAATTTCTTTGTAACAAGAGTGCCATGGCCATTGGTTCGAAAGGAGGGACACCAAGGTTTGCATCCCGTAAAACACGCCTCTTGCAGCATCCCTACTCCAGACCATGCAGTCTCTTTAATCTGCCCTGAATCCAGGCTTCACCTCACCTGACTACAATCTCATTTGTCTTCTCCCCTGATTCCCCCGCCCCCCTATTCCTGCCTGTGGCCCTATGTGACTCCCTTTCTCCACGGAGCCATGCTTCCAGAGGGGAAGGGTAGGTTTCTGCAAAACAGCTTGCCAAACAGGGCAATGGTTAGAGGAGTTTGTGGAGTAAAATATACCACAAACCACATATCACCTCATTAGTGTCAGAGAAATAGAAGCAGTATCATTCCCATTTGTTCTTGTGAGGGTGTTTTTTTTTTTTTTTGAATTGACAAGACTGTAGGGTAGATGGATCCATGAACTGAACAAAACTTTTTAACCACTGACTGCCTGGCCCCTACTCCTACCAGCAAAGAGCTATTCCACAAAATCAAGTACCTGGCCAAGCTAAGGCAAGTTTTTTTCTGTCTGTAAGGCAAAACAAGTGTGGGAGTTTCTGCTTGTTTTAATGATGGAGAACTACTTGAAACGCATTGAGAGCAATACTCTAACATGGAAAAAAGGCCAGAAGACTTCATGAGATTCTTCTCTAGTGAGTGAATCACCAACACCATCTTCTACTTACCATGTAACAAAAAAAGTTTAAAAAGCACCCAACATCTAAACACTTACCTCACTGTTGTTCAAAATCAGCATACAAAGGGTATTTGTCTTACTACAATGAGGTATGTACTGGGGTCCAAGGTTTACCAGCTATATAACGTATCTGCACCCCAAACCACCTATACTTAACCATGTGGCTACATAAACGATAATCATGACACAGAGAAGCACACCAATGTGACGAGCACCTGAGCATTTCCTTGAGGTAGACACAGTGCTGTGGCCCTTAGGCTGACAGCATCAAAGCCAATTTTTCATAGATCCTATTCTATGAGAATGACTCAAAGATCCACCAGTGCCTGAAGCAAAGCAGAGAATCTGCTGTCACCACCTTGCAGCAATCTGAGATCTCAGTTAAGATATGTTCCTAGAATTGTGTGTCATATGCTTACAGAAAGTGTACAGAATGGCAAGGCGAGCTATATAGGCAGTTAAGTCAGTCTCACTACTTTCCATTACTAGAGAGCTGGTCAGCATCTTCTGGCAGGATATTGCATAATACAGTCAACTGTGCTCTCCCAGCACTGCATGTGGCTTTGGGTCACAGTGTGGATTATCTGTAAAATGAAACAGATAGGGGAGAGGCTAGAATCATCAAGACTATCACAGACCTTATTTTAAAAACTAGTTATTAGTAGGCCTGGACTCAAGCAGAACTTTTCACATTTGCCCATCCACTGAAGATCCCAAAGATCATAAAGCAATATGGCTGATCCTGTCCCCTGATAACATCTTCCTTTCACTGCCAAGTAAAGCTGCAAAACAAATCCAGCTTCATTCTTTACTTTCCAAGCTTGAGGACATAGGACTCAGAATCTAGTATCAGATAGTACTTTTAGTCCTTCAGAAATTTCCTTTAATCCAAAGTCTGAAACTACAAGTTCCTGAGGTGGTCCTCCATGAGGCTCTATTTTGTTGAAAGCTGTGCTATGATAACACACATAGAGAAATAGAAGAATCATTGACTGCTTTACAAGTTGATAAGCTTGAAGACTGAGAAAACCTACATTAGGGAAATCCAACATTCTGTCAGGTATTTTGACTAGCAATGCAAAGCTGAGAACTGTCACTGATCTCTACTATCTTCAGTAGTTCAAAGTCACAGTTGGGGACAGAGGGAGGCTGGAGAGATCCCAAAAGACTGACCAAATCATCACAATAGCTCTGCTGCTGCTCTGTGGTTCTGTTAATTAAAAAAGAAGTGACAGTTGATAACTCCAACACTTGAAATATACATATTAAGAAATCTGATTTCACCTGACCAAATATTTCTTTCTTCCCACCCTCCTCAACCATGTTTTATAGTGGCATCACCATCCTCCTGGTTCTTCAGACTTATAAACTCTGAATTATGTTGAAAGCCTCTCTTACTTTCATTTACCCTAGCAGTGGGAATTTGGTAAATTGTCTTTTTCTGCATTGCCTCTTTATTCATATGCAATTGCCTAATTTCAGGTCCTCATCCAAAAGCTATCTCAGCTATCTTCATACTTGATCCAAATTCGATAAGCCAACATGTCTTCTCCTCTTTTCTTTCAAATTAGATACAGTTGGTAATAGGTGAAGAAGGGGAGGGGGAGGTTCTCACGCTTGTGATCAAATTTCATAGCCATTCCAACAGAGCTGTTGAACAAACTTTTCCCAAGCACAAGAATAGCTAGGCACAGAGCCAAGAAAAGAAGAAGCAGTGATGGAAGCCAAAAAACAGGTGAGCTGCAATATTTCCACTCCCACACAAAAGCTGGCCCTAAAGTGCAAGTCCCTGCATAGGCTGATAACGTCTTCCACTTCTTGATTTTTCAACATTCCTATATTCACAAGCTCTGCCCCTCGTGTGTGTGTGTGTGTGTGTGTGTGTGTGTGTGTGTTTGTGTGTGTGTGTGTGTGTGTGTGTGTGTGTGGTCAACCTTAAGCCTAGCTGGTCTCCCTTGCCTTCAGACTCTTCTCCTTCCAGTTCATCCTACATTCTAGAGGACTCTGCTGCCAATTCTGTTCCCTTTCCAATACAAGAAACTATAATCAGATCCAACGTTCTTCTCCAGCATCCCCAGAGAGTTCCCAAGACAAAAGGCTATTTTTCACTTCCTTGAGGTTTTATGGTCTTAGGGACCAGAGCAAGGGGAGTGGTGTGGAGACTGCTGAGTGTGCAAGTTGGTGACTGAAGACAGCTGCTGGGAATCCCCAAGTGCTGTGGCAAGGGGTGTGGCAGTGACAGCAACCGGTTTGAGAACAACCAAGTAAGACTTCAAGATCTACTGGTCATACAGACTCTTACCAATAATCTCTGTCCTTCTGTCATTTAAAAACTTGGCTCATAGATTGTCCTCTCCCAAAGCCTTGCTCCTGACCACTCCTTTATTCAATGTCACTACTATGCTTATGCACATTATTTTTCATGTATCTCATTCATCTACAATCATGTATATATTACTTTGTAAGCATTTTAAGTGACTTTGATATCTGTATCATATCTTGAACAAGACTGTGAGCTCTGTAAGAATAGAACTATCTCTTCTATTTCTCTGGTTTCCAACCACGGAACTCAGCATAATGCATATGCTAAAAAAAAAAGAGAGAAAGAGAGAAAGAGAGAGAGAGAAAAGAAAAGAAAAATTTTCCCCCAGTGACATATAATTTCCACTCAGCTATTCAACACTAACATTTTTAAGGTTGAGCAAGTTTGAAAGTATGATACGTTAAGAGCAGTAGAAAATACACCCACACTTGATAGAAAAGATGCCACTTCTAGTTGGACCAAACCTAAAATATGCCCCACCCAACCAATTACATTATTACACCATACTTCTTCCTTTGGGCACTTTTCTTTCTACTACATCAGCTTGTGGCTCGTTTTTGCTCTTAGGAACACTGTAACTACAGAAGCTCAACTCTAAATAAGTTTACTGCTGGGAATCTACTCTTCCCACCTACACAACCACTGGCTTCCCACACAGTCTCCAGTGTCCAGTGAGCAACT
This sequence comes from Camelus bactrianus, assembly GCF_048773025.1. Lineage (NCBI taxonomy): Eukaryota > Metazoa > Chordata > Mammalia > Artiodactyla > Camelidae > Camelus > Camelus bactrianus. The sequence continues at coordinate 82,369,300 of NC_133575.1, read as the reverse complement.
GCCCAATTACTGATTGTGGAAAGACAGCTTACACATTGAACGTCCATTCTTGGCAGCCCCTGGCTTTTACTGCTGGTCCTCACTCACTTAGCTTAATTGATTCAGAACAGTATCAAAAAGAGACATTATTACACAAGTTGGGGGTGGGGGGAGACTATTTAAGAAAATTTAAATGTAAAAGCCCTGGTCATTGTGTTGCTTTAAAACAGGCAAGCATGTGTGACATCAAGAGAACAGAATAATGCCTATTGAAATAGGGAACTCTGACTAATCTCATTGCACAAGTTTTAGTGTTTCACACACATACACTCGCAAAAAGATGGTCTGTTAGTGGGAAGCACAACTGACTTCCAAATCATAATAAATCGCAGTAATAGGTTACAGAGTTTTAACGCAAATACAATTTCAAAAAGTGTACAGTCTTTTAAAGAAAACAATGTGAATGAGAAACACATACTTAGAAAAAATTAACTTATGCATGGGCTAACAGCGTTTTTCTCTTTCTCAGTAGTGGTCTTTCTTCCTATTGGACTGAGAGACCCCAGCAGAGATTCCTTCTTGGTTGCTACCCCACTAACTGGGACCTCAACACAGCACAAACACAACTCAAAAGCAAGAAAAATTATGAGCTAGATTATCTCTCCCATTGGCCTTATGGGGGAGAAGGTAAAATAAGCATCAAGTTTTCCTTTCTAACTAAATATACCTTGCCCTACATACACCTTTATGCACGGATATAAAAATAATTTTGTAATTTATATTTCTACATCCTACCATTTCAGCCTTGATGGTGTTTACAGCATAAATGACAACTGGGAGCATGCCTGCTTTCTTTTCCATCAGTAAGACAGGACACCAGATTGCCTTCCAAAGGAAATCAACATTGTTGAAAAACAACCCATATAATACCTTCAAAAATGCTCAGCAATTTTTCAGACAAATTTTTATAAGAACTATATATTACAACCATTCTGCTAGCATGGATAAGGAAATCTGTAATGACTCAGTAGCATCACCTGCGAGAAACAGATACACCTTCCAGCTACTCAGGTCAGTCTTCATCAGAAAAAAGACATAACAGAAATATAATAGTTTGTGTTTAAAATGCTGATTTAACATCACTTTCACCTGAGCTGCATTATCAAATCATCTTTTTTTTTTTCACTAATATGGGATAGAACTGTTACTGTTCTGGTGAAACGAAGTGCCTCTCACCTCCCTAAAGCAACCCAATCTCTCCCAAGCATGCCCAAAGAACAGTAATTTGTCTACTGTGACAAGACAAGAAAGAGTTAACAGTTCAAACACCGGATTAGTCTCTCAAAATCTGCACGTCCAGAAGTGGATTTTTTAAAAACTACATTCTGTTCACTGCAATGGAAAACCACACTTATTGATGTTTAACAGTAAAGTATCTTTTCTGTGCTATGGTCTATACAAAATGTAGTACTGCATTAACTTCAAAGGTGGTAAGAAGATTAAAATAAAAAGTTCATGGGATGTGACATGCAACACAGCATTAAAGATATAAGACCGAACAATCCCAGTGCCTTAGCAGGTCCCTTTTATATTTCTTTGTTAATGAGGAAAATTCTTAAAATGCAATCCAGCAAGCATAAGTGTAAGTAAAAGCTTTTAAAATCTTATCACAACATGTTATTTAGTGAGCTAATCATCAAAGCATTTTCTATGGGAACAGAAGGGGGCTTTACTTATTAAAATCAATACAACTCACTTTAAAATATCGTATTTGTGCTGCTTTTACTTCCTAAAATGTGCCCCTCACAGTTAACAATTTCTGAAAAAAGACCTATAAATCCTACCGCAGGTTTCTAGGTGGGGTTTTTCTGCCCCCCCTTCCCCCAGCCCACCTCGGACAGAAACCATCCCAAGAACCTCAGACTCTCATTATGGTCTTGGCAGCATTCAATCTCCCTGGTGCTAAGTTAGAAAGAACATGATCAAGGATGGTGACATGGACACAGGAAGTTTTATATTGGAAACTGGCAGTGAAAACTGAGGTTCCCTTATAGTTGCTCAAGTACTTTAACATGGGTCCTTACCACTCTAACCCAGTGGGTCTCAACGTGTGGCCCTGGGAACTGTAGCAGCAGCATCACCAGGGAGCTTGTTAGAAATGCAAATTAATGGCCCCACCCCAGTTCGACTGAATCAGAAACTCTGGGAATGGGGCCCAGCAATTTGTGTTTTAACAAGCACTACAGGAGCTTATGATGTACTCTAAAGTTCGAGAACCACTCCTCCCCAAACTTTAATGTGCATAAGAATCACCTGGGGAGCTTGTTAAACTGCAGATTCAAATACAACAGGTCTGAGGTGGGGCCTGAGAGCCTACATTTCAAACAGGTTCCCAGGTGATGTCTTCTGCAGACCACACTGCAAGTGTTTCCCAAACCGGCAGTTTACCAGAAATCACCCAGGTTGCTCATAAAATCTGAGTACCCAGGCACCACCCCAGACCAAATTAATAGGAATCGCAGGAGAAAGGCCTCATCGAATACAATCAGTGGGTCTCCCCCTCAGCTGCACATTAAAATCACCCGGCGAGTTTTTAATACTCCTGATGCAGGCCCCATCCAAGACCAATCAAATCAGAATCTCTAGGGTTGGGACCCCGGCATCCATATTTTTAATAATCCCCCAGTGATTCGAATGTGCAGCCATGGTGGAGAATGATGTTTCTGCAGTCTAACTGGCTCGACATCTGGCTCAGTGGATCCCTTTATGGTAGCAAATGGTTTCCTATATAACATGGCTATCTGTGTGTAAATCCAAGAGCTCTGATTTCGAACAGTAAAATGCACCTACAGTTATGTTTGTTTGTTTGTTATCATGTCTTGAACCTTAGTTCTGTGGGCAAATGTGACTACAACTGAGACCAAGGATTCAGTAATGCATTTCTCACTTTTAACACAAATGTCACCTGTCATCCATTAAACAAGTTTCCACTATCCTCCCAAGTGCCGGCTACTGCTATTGCCATAAGGTAGGTACTCCAAGAAACAGCAGCAACAGTGAAGAATTTGTATCCACAGCCTGCTCATATAGAAACATCCTCCCCCCACCCCACAACCTGAAACAGACAGATCACTGGAAATTTCTAATAATCTTCCAGAATGGATTGGTCACTGATGAATCGAGAACTTCTAAACCTATAAAAGGCAGATTTCACCAGTGACAGACATTTTGACAGAAACCTCCTGGGAAGGGAGAAAACGGTGTGCTTTTCCACAAGAGAATGTGAAACTGTCGAAGGCATGTCTTCTAGTGGACAAGAGACAGGACCTGAAACAGCGCCGCTCAAGACATGATACTAATAACTCTGAGAAAGAAAAAAAAAGCAATGTGTCTATTTATGTGTTATGGCCCCCAGCACCGAGCCACACTAATAAGTACACACTGCTATTAAATATGTAAAACAGAAAGAAAATGGGTGCTGGTTACTAAGGCACTGTCAAGTGATGATAGTTATTTCACTCTCATAGTCTAACACTGCTTTTAAGAAATTTTCCTGAATTTTTCCACAGTCCACCTCAAAAAATAACTTTAAAATAAATGAAAATAAGATGCACTCCTCTTTCCACTTAAGTGAACTTTCATTCTCCCCTTGGTCATGTTCAGTGTCTCTTCTAAATTCGCTGTTTGGTAGAATACATGACACAAGTCAAGGCCTGTGAAATGATAATAGTTACTATTCACCCACCATCACTTCAACATATCCACAGTGGTCAAAGGGTGTCTTACTTTATCTATTTAATTCCATGAAAAAGAAATCCAGTGGCTAGGGTTATTAGAAAAGAAACAATACCTAAATACATGTGCAAAGTAGCCACTGTTGAATGACGTTTTCAAAAGCATTTTCTGTATGAACTGGTCAAGCTCACTTTCCTTTTAAAATTCTTGTTACAGTCATTCAGTTAACCCAAACTCACTTTAAGATGTGTGAAAATAGCACCTCCTGAAAGTGTGTTCGCATATGCTTTGGAGCAATGGAGCGTGAATAGTAAAACAGCCTTTGCCAAACTCATCTAACTAAACAGGAGTGAATTTTTGCAGTCCCATTACTTTGCTGAGCCAACCTATGTATCATCCCCGTACCGGCTTTAATACATCATAGACATCCAAGAGAAGGCAGAAAAGTCACAAATAAGTGACTCAACCTAATTAATATTTCATAGATTTTTTTAACATGGCAGTCTTTTTCGAAATGAATTCTATTTCTTAACCAAAAAAAAAAAACTAAATTGGCTAAGTACAGGTGTGGGTTTAGGATTTAAGCTTCTAGAATCAAAACTAGGAAATTTATCAAGATATTTAGTTTATTTGACAAAGTGTCAGTCTGTATGCTCTTTCATGCATTTCTTATGAACCAATGCTCAAAGAGGAACCAAGTCTGAAAGAAAATGCATAGACCACAGAAGAGTAGCAAAAACACAAAATTAAATACATTTCAAGTATCAAAGCCAAAGAAAAACAAAACAAAGTTACAATTTCCAGGACACTTTATTTGGAATTTCCATTTTACATATTAATTGAATATTTTTAGTCTAGGTAGAAGTGTTTATATGTATCCAGTCTAATCCTCTAATCTCACAAAATGAAAAGAAGCAGTTTAAAATGAACATCAGTTCAGGTATTTATGATATGGGTATAAGGGGCACTTGTCTTAGCTAGAAAAAGGTTTGATGCTTTTCAGTGTAAGTTTCACTGAAATTTTTCTCTATTATTTTTCTTGATGCTAAGTACTCATAATAAAAACAATTGCCCTCTTTGTCATTCTGCCCTTCCTTGGGCTTTACATTCTGTCTAGCATTTAACTCAAAAAGTCAGTTTACACTCAGTTTACATATAAAAAAAAACAGCAACAACAAACCATATGCCCCATCTCCCACACATCCAAATGGACAGGGATTAGAATTAACCTGGCTGTTAGCGGTAACAGTGTGATTTTAAACAATTTCAACTACACACGTGAAGGGTAAAATAACTAAAAGTACGAAACCGAAGGAAACCATAAAAATTCCTACACACTGTTTAACTACTTCTAGAATCGTCGAGCCTGACAAGGATTTCTTAAAAAGTGAAATCGACACAAAAGCGAATGCACGCTTAATGTACAAACTGACAGTGACTCTATGGGGACAGCTCTCTTTGAATGAGCTATTACCCAGACGGTGGAATGAAAAAAAAAGGTCTCACTCTTTAAATGTGAGGGAGCCGGCGGTGTGCTTCACTAGAAACACATTTTAATGGGTATGTTTGGATAAAAATAGGTACTAAGGGAAAATGTGTTTTGAAAAAAAAAAAAAAAAAAAACTCCTCCCTCCCCAGGACACAAGGAAGCCCGAAGGAAAAAGATGGGTAACCTCATAGGTTCCTGAGCTAAGTTCCATCACTAGCCGAACAGAAGTTGGATAGTTGCTATTTTTCACGCTGCAATGGGATAGTAACTCCATGTGCAAGGTACAGGGGGCGGGAATACCGGCGGGGCTTTTACAGAGGGGAACAGAAACCCAAGTGAGGACAGATCAACACCTGGAGGGATCCAGATCTCCTAAACCCGGGCGATGGGGACGCGGGGTGGCGGAGGCGAGGAGAAGGGTCAAAACTCCTCGAAGTTATCTCAAAGAGAAAGTGAACACCTCTGGGAGCCAGCGAGAGCCATCTCTTGCAGCAGCAGCACCCTGCTCCAAGTGCGGGGCGCTGGCTTCGGAGGGCAGAAAGCGCGGGGTGCCCTTACTCAGGGCGGGTGGTTCCAGGAACCCGGGGCAGCGACAGGGGCAGGGGCAGCGGCCGGCGGGGAGGCGGAATCGTACTTTGCTTCAACTCTGAGCCCCATCCCGAGCGCAAGGGAGAGGGCGGCGGAGGGCACGGTACTCACTAGGGCTCATTGGTGAACCGGGGGGTCCGGGGCTGCTGGTATCCGTACAGGTGACAGTAGAGCACATCGAAGCAAAAGCAGCACATCTCCGCTGACACCACCATCTTCCGGGAGCCGGGCGATGAGGACGAGGCGGCGGACGACAAGGAGGGCGAGGGAGAGGTGGCGGCGGCCGGGGTAGAAAGTAGGGTCCCCACTCCGCAGCTCGGAGGTGGCGACAGGGAGATGCCCCCGCCGCCGCCGCCGCAGCCCTGGGGGGGAGAGAGGGTACAGCCGCTGCCGCTACCTCCTCCGGCTAGACCTCCCAGCCCGTTGAGCCGCGTACCGGCGCCTCCTAGTCCCAGTTCCCCGGCTCGGCACTGGCTCTCTCCGCTGCAGTGGGAGGAGGAGGAGGCGCCACCACCGCCACCCGAGCCGGAGGGGGGCGAACTGGACAGTTTCTGCTTCTTCACCCCGCAGCAACCCGCCGCCATCTTGGAACAGTCTCCCCAACGCAGCGCTTCCGACCCATAAGTGAGGCGAGCTGGCGGCGGGGGCGAGCACGCTGCGGCCCCGGCCGCCGGGGGCGCGCCAGGGGCTCGCGGGCCACGCGCGCGCGCGCGCCGCTCCCAGGCCGGGCCGCCCGGCCACGCGGCCAGCCCGCGCGCGTCCCCAGCCCGGCGCGCGCCCCGCGCTTTCGCGGCTCGGCACCTCGCGCCTGTCCCGCCGGACTCGCGCCTCCTCCTCCTCCTCCCCCCCGCCGAGCGGTAGCCTCTGGGCCCGCGGCCCGCGGAGGATGAAAGACTCGAAGCCCAGTAGGAAGGAAGAGGAAGGAAAGAAGGAGAAAAAGCGGAGAGTGGGAGCAAAGGGAGGAGGTGGGCACGCCCGGGGAGGAAGGAGGGAAAGGGAAACTAGTGGGAAGGGAGGGGGGAGAGAGAAGAAAGTCCGAAGTAAGTATGCAAGTCCCAAAGCACAGCTCGATGACTGGCTCTGCACATAGTGTTAGTGACACTTGAGCCTAGTTACGTGGAACCTGAGCCACCAGCTTCAAATATGCTGGGTCCTGGACTGCCAGAGAGTAAGCAAGCAGGTGCTCGGAGCTCCACACCTGAGATCGCCTCTATAAAGTCTATACAAAGCAGTCGGGGAAATGGCCATACTGCACTGGCTCAATCTAAGCACACGCACAAGGCTTCTTCCAAGATTATGGGAAAAGAGCAATACTCTTTCCTTTCCTTGCTGACAAATTTTCAAACCCGATTCAATCTACAGGTCCTCTACTTGCTCCTCAACTTTCCCTCCTAGCCTCGTGAAAAAGTTTAAAAGCAAAACATAAAGTCCTAACACTCACCTCACTGGTTCAAAGATGTTAATTGTATTCTGGAACTTGGGGCGGTGGGTTATTGGGGCGGGTGGGGGTTGGCTTGGAAACAAAACAATTAGAAATATATCTGTAGTCAGCACAGATCTTACAGGTCACTAGGACAGGTAGTATATTTAGATACAAATTGAAAGATTTTGTTCAGGTATATAATTAGATAGTTGTTAGTATTCATTTAAAAAATTTCTCAATCGAAGAATGCTTGGATGGCTGAGGAGGCGGATGATTGAGTCAGTCCCATTCTGGGCACCCAAGACAATAATTGAATGTAAAAATTCATAGAAATGAACCTCATAGAAACAGAAGTTATAAGTTTTTTTTTCACGTGGAGTCTGCCCCATGCCAAAACATCTAGACAACAGGAGGTATCTATTTGCATATTTGGAGGCATCGGAGGATTGATCGATTTTGTCACCTTTGAGCTAAATGTGTGGAATCTTGCAATAGCTGAGGGTTGTTCATTCCACGCCGAGTGTGGGGGGAAGCTTATTCATTCAATAAATATTGACCCTCTGCACCATACTATGTGCACAACACTGTACTTACATTGAAATCCAGGAAGTATGCTTCCCACTCTCAAAGAGTTTATGAATTAGGTCAGATCTGTGTACCTAATCAGATAAATAGCCACTATTTATGGAGCACATTTTGGGTGCTGAGTACCATGCCACGTCTTACTCCATAATTCTTCAAATAATATATTGCCTCATTTGGTCTTCACAGTAACCCTCTAAGATTGCTCATTTACGTATGAGGAAATTGAACATCATTAGTGACTTGCCCAACATCACACACCTAGAAAGTGAGAGTCAGGATTTGAACGCAGACATATCCAACTCCAAAAACCATGCCATTGTGCCTCTCAATACCAAAGTATGATAGAAGATTAGCAACGCATAAAAGATGGTGACATTAAGCTACAGTGGGTTAAATGGAGTTTAAACAAAAATAAGAACTTTGTTTTTATGGAAAGATTGAGAAACATTGAAATATGTTACTAAGGAAAGATGAAGACTCTCCTTAAGGAGAGATTTTATGAAATAGATCAACTGTCTAGGATGGTTAGATGCAACCTAAAGACAAAAAAGATGCATTAACTGGTTTGAAGTATGTGATTGCATCCTCTCAAACCTCATCATCCCTGTTAGATATAGTATCCTCCTGTTTGAGACAAAGTAACAATTCATTGTCAACCACTAGTGGTGTTTAAAAACATGCATTAATTTGTTTGTGTTGCAGAAGAGACAGCAGATTGTGTTTTTTAAAATGTTCCACAACAACTGGTACATTGTTAGGGTGTCTTGTTTTGTTTTGTACTTTATCCTTAACTATCAGAGCCTACCTTTTAATTTGTTTGAAACTAGGTCAAATACAGTATCAGATCATAGGTACCGATTTAGTCACCACTCCACTAAGAAGTGACCACTTCTAGAGTAGAAAACCTGTGCCATTTAATGACATCACACAACAGTTTAGCACAGGAAGCAAAGTGGGATACCATGGATGGCTGCTTCTGATAGGGGAACTTAGGAAAGCAGAATGTAATCTCCCAATTTAGAATTTGGCCAGTAGACAAGAGTCTAACGCCCCTACTCTTGTGAAAATAGCAAGGAATCTTTAATAAGCACCAGTAGTCATGTCTTTAGTTCTGTATTTCATCTACAAGACAAAGCACTATCATGGCTATCATACCAGGCTAGGGGACTGATGCAATGGGAAACCCTAAGACAAGGACATCCCAACTGAATTACAAAAATAGCTTTCCCCCAGGGATTTTAAATGCCAATTCCAAACCTCACAAGCCTAAAGGAAATAGACAAACCCAAACATGATCATTGCAGAAAATACGTCATTATCTGACCACTAGGCATTACTATCTGAACTACTTTGTTGTGTTGGCTGCTTAAAAGGGGGAAAACCACTCTAATCTTTTGCTCTACACTAACTTCTCCCAAGCCTGGCTCATCTCCTGTACTAACCTCGAGCCTCAAGATGCTTTGCAAATCCCCTGGCAAGTAGTGGTGGTGGTGGTAATGCCTCCTTTTAGCCTTTGAGGAAATACCTCTCCTGGTCTTGTTTTCTTGCAAAGTCACCACCATAGACATAAACATGTTTCATTCAAACAATCCACAGATCATATTCTGTGAAAAAAAAACAACAACAAAAACTTTTTTTACATCTACACAAAGTGCATACTGGATGGGGAAACCAACCTTGCTCAGGATTCTCTTGACTTGAGGCGTAAAGGTCAAAGTATGATAGAGCACATGTGTTTCTACCCGCTGCTGATACTGGTGTGCCATGATAATATCCTCCAGAGGAAATGTTAAGGTGCCTTCTGCTTTTTGTAACTGACTGTCAAGCTGGGAGCTAAAGATTCCACGTTTTTTTTTTCCTTCAATTTTTTTAACATTTGTTTGTTTGTTTACTTATTTATTTTAATGGAGGTACTGGAGATTGAACCCAGGACTTTGTGCATGCTAAGCACACACTCTACCACTAAGCTATACCCTTACCCCCCATTCCACGTTTCTTTTAAATAAAAAATGTAATTAGGCCATAGTCTCTTTGTCAACAAAGCACATTTAAACTGTAAGCATTTCTGCTTCTGCCTCTGCCTCTAAACTGCTATTAACTAACTCTCATCAAATGTTATACAACTGTGAAAACCTATTTGAACAATGGTTAGGCACATTTTTTACTATGCAGTAAAGCTGAAAATTGAATTAAGCCTAATAGTTACTGATTATTTTATCATTACCTCAGTTTTTTCTCATGTTTACAATACAGTTATTTTTCATTTCAGAAGGGAAAAGAATAATTGTAATTTGATTAGTAGTGAACACTTTAATGTTGCAAAATTATTTTCTTAGGTTTCCGGCAGTGTGGGTGAGATGAGGAATGTTCACATAGTTCAATGAAAAAAAAAAACTTCCATTTATGCCCAAACAAGTGTTATTTTTATCCTCTGTCATCAAACTTTCTCAACTGTCATCCTTGAACAACTGCAGAATGTAATATTATTAGCTACCACTTTGATCTAACCTTGTACACATATGACACATGGTTGTAGCGGCAGAGGTGGTGATCAGTTCCCTTTTATATTTGAATGAATATGTGAATAAATACTGAAATTCTTTACCTACTTTTCAATTCAAATGGATAAATCAGTTTTTGTTTTCTTGATTACAAATCAGATCCTTCCCTCCTGAATCCTTTCTTTATCTAATGAACACAATAATGAGCCAAAGTACCATGATCTACTTTTGACTGTTTTCTAGTTGTTTCATTTATATCTTCTATTGTTAACTGCAGTGCAAACTAACTGAATGTTGTTTTGCTACCCATTTCACTGGGACAACGTTATATAAACTCCTTAATGAGATTTAGATATGCTAATATCTATACTGAATGTGGAAGAATTCAAGAAGCTAGCTAGTTGTGGATTGGAAAGAAGAGCTTTTTAGGGAGAAGATGATCAAAACGAGTATTATTTGAAGGCAGTTAGAGGAGTTATGAGCAACTAAAACACGAAGGTGTCTACTATAGTTTGGAGAATCTTTACTTGACTATTTCCATCTTTTCTCTCTTCCCTAAAGACTTCATCTACTATCCTCTGTGCATTTAATGGGGTGAGAAAATATATATACTGCAAGTGTGCTCCACCTCCAAATTTATTTTGGCTTTTTTTTTAAAATGAAGGTACTGGGAATTGAACCCAGGACCTTGTGCATGCTAAGCATGTGCTCTGCCACTGAGCTATATCCACCCCCTCCAAATTTAATTATAAACATATAGTTGTTCTCCTATAACTCATCTCATCATGTTCTGGAGCACCTATTCCAGTTGCCTGGAGGCACACATTGGGCACAGGTTGGACAGATTAAGGTTGTCAATTAAAATGTAAAAATGTCTTCTGAATTAAAAGTCTCTTTTGTGCAAACATTAGATTTAAAGTTCAAACTCACTCATGGCAGTGAATCCCATAATCTCTGCTGGATCCTAGTTGAAGTCTAGCTCATTTTGCCTCACCCCATTCACTGCTTAAATGTCCATAATTTATGGCTTTTTCTCTCAGTATGGGCAATGCACAATGATTGTGTCAGGAAGCTCAGCCATCTCTCCTCACTTACTGCTGTCCAGGATTCCTACCTCAGCTCCGACTGGTCTTCTAGTCCTCTAAACTTCAGCCATATCCTCCATCCAGCCCCTGACTTTGGGGCTGTTCACTCATGCCACAGCAACTGCCTGGCAGAGGCAATACACTGTCTTTTAATTCTCAGTTGCCTTCTGCATCCTCTACAGGTCCCCACAAGGAATTCTGGATTACTTCCGTTCCACTTGACAGGCCTCTCTCTCACTAACCCTTCATACTGCCATTTCTACTGCAGATGTGTCATGGTGGCATATGGCTTTTCAAAGGGGCTTGAAATTTCCTATGCTACATCCTGCTCTGTGATTCCCCCAAACATCTCTGATTGTTTCTTTCATCTTTTCATTGAGATATAATTCACAAAGCAGGCAATCCACCCATTTAAATTCAATGGTTTTTAATATATTCATGGAGTTGCACAATCACCAACATAATTTTGGAACACTTTCATCACCCCAAAAAGAAGCTCCATACCTGTTAACAGTCACTCTCCATTCCCTCCCAATGACCCCCACCTCACAGCCCCTGGCAACCAAAAATCTACTTTCTGTTTCTATAGATTTGCCTACCAGACAGTTCATGTAAAAGAAATCATATAATATTTGTCCTTTTGTGTCTGCCTTATTTCACTTAGCATCATGTTTTCAAGGTTCCTCCATGTTTTGGTATCTATCAGGACTTCATTTTTTTTTGTGGCAGTATAACATTCCATTATATGGCTATACTAGTTCGTTTAACCATTCATCAATTGATTGACATTTGGGTTGTTTCCATTTTTTGGTTATAATGAATAATGCTACAATGAACATTCATGTACAAGTTTTTATGTAGATCTATGTTTTTATTTCTCTTAAATATATACCTAGTGGTGGAATCTTATATATATATATTAATATATATATATAATATATATATATTAATATATAAAAATAATATCTTATATATATATAATGGGTTATATGGTAACTCCATATTTAACCTTTTGAGGAACTGGCAGATTGTTTCCCAAATCGGCTACACCATTTTAAAACACCACCTGTAGTGTATGAGGGTCCCAGTTTTTCCACATTCTTGCTAAAACTTGTTTTTATACTTTAGAAAATTTATTATTGTAGCCAACCTAGTGATGTGAAGTAGTATCTCATTGTAGTTTTGATTTGCATTTCTCTAATGACTAACATGTGCTTATCAGCCATTTGTATATCATTTTTGGAGAAATGTTTATTCAAATCATTTGCCTATTTTAAAATTGAGTTGTCTTAGTGTTTTTTGGTTGTAAGAATCTTTATATATATGTGATACCAGGATATATCATTTTCAAATATTTTCTTCCATTCTATGGGTTGTCTTTTCACTTTCTTAATGATGTCCAATTTATTTTTTGCTTGTATTTTTGATACTATGTCTAAGAAACCACTGCCAAATACAAGGTCATGAAGATTTACATCGAGGTTTAATTTTAAGAGTTCCATAGTTTTAGCTCTTACATTTCAGTCTTTGATCCATTATTAGTTAATTGTACATAGTGTGAGGAAAGGATCCAAATTCATTCTTCTGCATATGAATATCCAGTTGTCCCAGCCAACATCTGTTGAATAGATTTCATTCCCCATTGAAATGTCTTGGCACTCTTGTCAAAAACCAATCAAATATAATATAAGGGTTTATTTCTGGGCCCTCAATTCTATTCCATTGATCTATATGTTTGTGCTTGGGCCAGCACTACACTGTCTTGATTACTGTAGCTTTGTAGTAAGTTTTGAAACTAGGAAGTGTGAGTACTCTAAATTTGTTCTTCTTTTTCAAGATTGTTTTGGCTTTTCTGGGATCCAGTGCATTTCCATATTAATTTCATGATCATCTTGTCAATTTATGCAAAGCAGCCAACTGGGATTTTGATAGGTGTTGCATTGAATGTAGATCAATTTGAGGAGTACTGACATCTTAACAATGTTAAGTCTTTCAATCCGTGAACATGGGATTTCTCTCCATCTATTAAGGTCTATTTAAATTTCCTTCAAAAATGTTTTATAGTTTTCAGAGTATAATTTTGCATTTATTTTGTTAAACTTATTTCTAAGTATTTTATTCTTTTTGAAGTTATTGTAGATGGAATTGTTCTTATTAGTTTCAGTTTTTGGATTGTACACTGTATAGAAACATAGCTGATATTTATATATTGATCCTACAACCCACCTGAACTGTTTATTAGTTCTAATAATTTTTATTGAATTTCTTAGTATACAAGATATATATGATCTTCCATATACAAGATAATGTCATCTGCAAATAGATATTTTTACTTCTTCCTTTCCAATCTAGATATCTTTTATTTCTTTTTCTTGTCTAATTGCTTTAGCTAAAACAACCAGTACAATATTGAATAAAACTGGCAAGAGAGGACATCCTTGTCTTGTTCCTGATCTTAAAGTGAAAGCTTTTAGTCTTTTACCATTAAGTACAATGTTAGCTGTGGGTTTTTTACAGATGCCCTTTATTAGGTTGAGGAAGTTCCCTCCTATTTCTAGTTTGCTGAACTTTTTTTTTTTTAACCATGAAAGGTTGGATTTTGTCAAATGCCTTTTCTGTGTAATGAAAGGATCATGTGCTTTTTGTCCTTTATGCTGTTGATATGGTGTATTACATTAATTGATTTGGGGATGTTAAACCATCCTTCCAATCCTGGGATGAATCCCATTTGGTCACAGTGTATGATTCTTTTTATATGTTGCTGGATCAATTTGCTTGTATTTTGTAGAGGATTTTTTAATCTATATTCTATCTATATAAGAAATATTGGTCTGAGTTTTCTCATGGTGTCTTTGTCTAGTTTTGGTATCAGGATAATACTGACCTCATTGGACAAGTTGGGAAGTTTTTTTCTCTTACGTATTTTGGATGAGTTTGAAAAGAATTGGTATTAATTCTTCTTTAAAAGTGTCAAATTCACCAGAGAAGCCCTCTGGTCCTGGCTTTTCTTTGTTGGGGGATTTTTTTAAAAAATCACTGACTCAATCTTGCTGCTTGTTATAGGTCTATTAAGATTTTCTTTTTTTTTAAATCACTTTGGCAGTTTGTGTGTTTCTAGAAATTTGTTCATTTCATCTAGGTTATCTAATGTGTTAGCATATGATTGTTTATAGTATTCTCTTCTAATCCTTTTTATTTCTGTAAGGTCTATAGTAATGTCCTTTCTTTCATTTCTGACTTGAGTAGTTTCAATCTTTTCTCTTTTTTTCCCTCTTGGTCAGTCTAACCAAATGCTTGTCAATTTTGCTGTTCTAAAACTAACTTTTGCTTCATTAATTTTCTCTACTGAATTTCTATTCTCCATTTCATTTATCTCTGTACTAATCTTTATTATTTTATTCCCCATGTTTGCTTTTGGGTTTACTTTACCCTTTGCTCTAGTTTTTTAAGGTGAACGCTTAGGGTTTTAGTTTGAGATATTTCTGATTTTTTTAAAAAAGTTCTTACAGCTATAAATTTCCCTCTAAGCGGTACTTTAGCTTCATTCCATAAGCTTTTGTATGTTGTAGTTTTGCTTTTGTTCATCTTAAAATATTTTCTAATTTCTCTTGTGATTTTTTTGGATACTTTAGTTATTTGAGTGTTTTAATTTCCACATATATTTGTAAGTTTCCCAAATCTCTTTCTGTTATCTATTTCTAATTTCATTCCTTCCTGGTACAGAATATACTTTCTATGACTTCAATCATTTAAAATGTTTTGAACCTTGTTTCATGGCCTAGCATGTAACTACAGTGGAAACTATTCCACATACACTTGAGAAGATGATGTATTCTGTTGTTACTGGGTGGAATGCTTTATAGTTGTATGTTAGGTTTAGTTGGTATATAGTGTTGTCTAAGTCTTCTCTTTACTTATTGAGGGGCAAGACAGGCTCATACATAGCCATAATAAATATTTTTGGCTTTTATTCAAAGAGCCAAATGGGAAGCCACTTAAAGATTCAATAAGATCAATTTTGCTGCTCTATGGAGAATGTACTAGAAGAAAACAGAGAGGAGGTAATGAGACCAATCAGGAAACTTCTGTAATCCAGGGTAGGCCTGGAATTAGGTGGTAGCAGTTATGATGAAATGAAGAGAAATATTCTTCATAAATTTTGGAGATAGATAAAGTAAAGAAGACTTACTGATAGATATGTTACTGAGGTGAAGAAAAAGAAGGAATTAAATATGATGCCTAGATTTCTCCTTTAAGTAACTAAATAAGTGGTGGTGACATACTGAGATGGAGAAGATAGGGATAGGAGCTGGTTGGGAGAAATAGCAAGAGTTCTTGACATAATAAGTTTAAAGTATGTGCTAGATATCCAAGTGGAGATGTCAAGTAGATAGTCAAATATGCATGTTATGAGCTCAGATTAGAATCTTGACTAGAGAAACTTGAGAGTTATCAGTATATAGATGGTATTAGAAGCCATGATCTGGATGAGATGACCTAGAGAAGGTATGCAGTCACTCTCTGTATCCATGGATTTCACATCCGCAGATTCAACCAACCCATGGATTTAGAGCCTCAACTTCTTGAATCTGCAGATGCAAAACCAGTGGATATGGAGGGCTGGCTGTATTTGTGGTATCATACCATTGTACGTAAGGGACTTGAGCGTTTGCAGATTTTGGTATGTGAAAGGCCTTTTGGAACCAATGCCCCGTGGATACCAAGGGTCGACGGCATAAAGAAAAAAGAGGAAAACCAAGGAGTGAGTCCTGAAGTACCAAAATGTTAGGAGGAATCTGCAAAGAAGACTAAACAAGAGCAGCCAGTGAGGTAAGGGGGAAATGAGCAGTGTCATGTCACAATATCCAAAGAAGAAAATGTTTTAAGTTGGAGGGAAAGGTTAACTATGTCAAATGCTACAGGGGGTTCAAGTTAGATAAGGATAGAGAAGTGTCTATTGGATTTCGCAATATGGAGGTTGCTTGTTGTGATAACAGGAGCTGTTTTGTTGGAGCGGAGGGGCCAGAAGCCAGACTAGAGTGGGTTGAAAAGTGAATAGGGAGGTGAGGAAATGCCAGTAGTGTGTATACAGACAACTGTTGAAACATTTGGCTCTGAAGAAGATCAGAGAAATGAGGGGATAGCTAGAGAGAAATGTTGAGTCAAAGAATGGCTTTGATTTAATTATGGATAGTTTCTAGAGCTATTATAAGTAGTAGTTGTTATTATTATCATTATAAGCATTATTTCTTTGATGGTCATTATTACAAAGTGTTCAGTGAAGTATACCTAGAAGTAATTCTTGGACAGATAAATTAACCCCAAAACACTTCTTTCCTGAACAGCACAAATACTGAAATCTCAAAACATCAATTATTATTCTTTTCTAGTTCATAAATAGGGAGATGGATAAGAAAGGATCAACCAGAAAAGAGGGAGGACTGAACTAGATGGAAATATGATCATAGGAAGAAGACAGGCAATACAATGCTTGGATTTGGGTGGTAGTTGAGGAGTGATGGGGTGTGAGAAGTAGACAGTTGAGAGGCAAAGAGGAAGGATGTGCATTTTTATAAGCCAGCTTGGGGGTTCCAGTGAAAATTTTTGATGTTGTGATGTTTTTACTGCTTCAGCAAAATTTTGCTCTGCAGAATCATAACAGGGCCTAGTGATTGCTTTGGGCATAGCTTGTCTGGCACTGTAGTAAACATCTACTCCTAGGCTTTTAGCACAGCACCCTTTCATTCATTGTACAACTTTAAGCAAGTTACTTAACCTTACTTTCCTTATCTCTTAAATTGCATATTAGTAAGTACCTCGTAGAATTTTTTGTAACGATTAAACAAGAGAATTTGTATAAAGTGCTTGGCATAGTGCGTATATTAGGAGAGACGAACATTTTTTGAGCGTCTGTTATGTGACAGACCCCACAGCAGGGATGTAGAGATTAATAAGGTGTTTCCAATCCTATAAAGTCTTACAAACCAATGTAGAGTCAGAGAAAGACTTATAAACAGATACTTAAGAGTATTCCACCTCATTTCAGCAACCCACTTACATGGCCACATGCCAAATATTTTCTTCATTTAGAACTATTTAACATATAAAACCTTTAACTCTAAAATTCCATGCTAATCAAAAACTCCTATGTATTCACCTCTCACTACCATTCAATTGCTTTGTGATGTCTTTGTGAGCTCATATCACTAGACCCATCCCTATTCTCCAATCTTCGCAACATTCCCTCCTTTACCCACCTCCACTTCACCTGCTTCTCTGCTCACATTTTCACTAGTTTCTGCCATTCCTTCATACTTATTACTTTTGACCACATCTGCTCTGCAAACCGCTAATCCTGGATCAACTTCATATGTTTTCCTTCCTTCTATTTTCTTTGGGTTTGTTCTGTTGGTTTTTTTCTAGCTCCTTAAAATTGATGCCCAGTTCATTAATTTTCAGCCTTTTTTTTTTCCCTCTTCAAATATCCACAAGGTTGGATAGGTAGTATTTTCATTTTAGTTCAGTTCAAAATATTTTACACTTCCCAATATGACTTCTTCTTTGACCTATGGTGTATTTAAAGGCATGTTCTAAAATTTCCAAACATATATGGTTTTTGTAGTTATCATTTTGCTGTTGATATCTGGCTTAATTGCATTGTGATAATACAATGCCATTTGTATTATTTTAATCCTCTGCTTTATGACTCAGTATATGATCAATTTTGGTGAGCCTTCTATGTGGGCTTGAAAAGAATATGTACTCTGCAATTGTTGGGTTCAGTGTTCTATGCACTATTAGATCAGTTTTGTTAATTGTGCTATTCAAAGCATCTAAGTACTTATTTTTTCAGTCTGTTTAGTGAGAAAGGTGTGTTAAAAGCTCTGGTTATGATTATGGACTTTATTTCTCTTTATAGTTTTATTGATTTTTGCTTTATTTATTTTAATTTAACATTTTTATAACTTTCCTATTAGATTGTATTTTTATTAAAAAAGAAATGACCCTCTATATCTTTCATAATGCTTTCTTGCCTTAAAATCCTTTTTGTCTGATACTGATATAGCAGTACCAGCTTTCTTTTAGTTAGTATTTGTGTGAAATGTCTTTTTCCATCCTTTTACTGTCAATCTTTCTGTGTCTTTATGCTTTAATGTAACCATTGTAAATGGCATATGGTTGTTTTTTTTAATTTAGTCTATCTTTAAACATAAGAATTTAGTCTGTTTGTATTTAAATAAAATTACTTATCCATTTGGATTCAAATCTATCTCATTTGGACTTACTATTTGTCCTAGGTATGGTACCCCGTTTTGTTGTGTGCTTAGTGATTTTTAATTAAGATTTCCTCATTTCTTTGGAAAGTTATTTCTGGGAAGATTTTGAGGCTTAGGAGGAGGGTGGGTTCCTTCAGAGAGGATCTGTATTCTGCCAGGTGCCTGGTGGCACTACCAGTCTGGGTCTATTTGAAACTAAATTCAAAGCTTGAGGTATTTTAGAGCACCTGGGTAATGTGAATTCAGGCTGTAAATCTTTATTAGATGAGATTGTGTTTACAGCCTCTCAGGGCAGGTGCCTCCCTAACCACTTAGTGCCAAGACTGCTTTCCTCAAAGTCCCCTTATGTATGCGTGTGTGTGTATGTGCGTGCGTAGAGAGTTATTTCTGGTTCACTGGTACACTGATGGTTTAGCTCCTTGTCATACCAGTTTTATCTGGAGAGAAACCTTATTAGATTCCTCCCCTTGGGTAGGCTTTTGGCTGTGTGTTTTCACATCACTTATGGCTTGTTCCCTGAAGCTTAAATTAAGTTCAGCAAATGCTCTCAAAGAAGAAACTTCATCAGTCTGCCTTCATTTTGATCTGGGCTTATAATTCCTTACTACCTTTCCAGCTCTGTGACACCTTTAGGAAGGTGTTTGTTGCATTTTATCCAGCATTTTTTGTTGTTTTCTGTGGGAGAGTCAGTTTGCATATGTAGCCCACCACATTACTGGAACCCCACCATATGTTCTTCTACCCCTGCTCTGAGGCACAGAACTGCTAGGAAAAATCACAAAATTGGCCTGACTGGCTCCATAACAAATTTATGATTTCCAGCCTCAGCTGCGTCTTCTCTCTCTTGTTTTACAAGTCTTTTATTCATCTGTATTCAGTTCCATTGCTCATTTCCCACAGCAGCTGCTTCAACCTATTACTACACTCCTCCAATCCTCCCACTCCATTCCCTTTATCCTTTACTCATTCCATAAGGTCAAGACTACCTACTTCACTACAAAAAAAAATAAATAAAAAGATTTTCAGGTGGGAAATCTCTCAACTCTCCTTCATTCCACTCCTAAGTGTTCTCTCTATTCTCCCATCCTTTCCTCCTTCCTTCCTCTCTCTTGGAAGAAGGGGTGTTCTTTCCTCCCCTCTTTACAGGTGTTATGGTCTAGAATAGTGCTATTCACAGTAGGTAGTGGACCCAAAGAAGGTGGTGGACCTCTTACAATCCTGAAACTGTTTGATATTGACCCACAACAACATAAGCACTGAAATCGAGAGCAAGAATTTAGAAACTTTTTTAGCTCTCTGATAAAGTAATCGTATGTTTATTGGATCTAATCATGAAAAATTGGGGCTTATATTTTGAATGTCTTTGTTTCTTATTACACTTTTTTCTAGTAATTCATTTTTATTATATTTTACCAAAGTGCTAGTCTGCAACAGATTGGAAATTTAAAAAGCTGATCCTTCACCACAGTTTGAAAACTACTGGGCTAAAACCCTTCCTCCCCTGACTTGTCTGAGACTCAACTCCGTGAATTAGCCCTCTCCTCTCTCCGAGCCCCACTATCATTCTCACTGGCATTCTTCCACATTAAACAATCTTTCTTTCAACTTTGCCTACTGTGCTGCCATCTCATTTTTCACTTTCCATTTACTGCCAGCCTTCTTGACAGAATAAGCCTCATATACTGTTTCCTTCTTCCTTGTCTCCTCTTAAGCTCTCAAACCACAGCGATCTGGCTTATCCTCCCACTATGGGTCCAACAAAAGCCACTAATGACGTCCAAATTGTCCGGTTCATAGTGGCCCTTCCAATTCTTGTCTTATCTGACCTCTACTCTGCATTGGTGACTCATGATCATCCCTTCCTTCCAGGACCTCTCTTCTCTTGTATCTTCCATGACACCTTTCTATTCTAGTCCTCATTTGAATACTGCTTCTCTCACTTTCTTTTGGGATCTTCTATTACTCCAGCTACGTACCCATCCCTCAGATTCCTATCCCCAGACCTGTCTTTTGCTCTTCATTTATTGTCATCAGTCTATTCAACATCTGTATTCTGATGACTCCCAAATCTCTAACTACAACCCTGATTTATCTAACCAAGCTGCAGACTGATATTACAATTGGCTTATCAGATAGTTTCCCTTGGTGTCCCAAAGATGCCTGAAATTCAACATATCTAAAACAGAACTCATTATACACAACTTTTGCCCTCTTGGGTATTCCCTATTTTGCTTAATATCATTTTTATCTACCTGATTACCCAGGCCTGGGAGTCATCTTTAACTCCCACTTCTCTTTCATCTTTTACCCTTAGTTCATCAGTATTATCTCAAATCCATTTCTATTGCCATAACCTTATGTTATCAACTCTTACCAAGAGCCACCTGATTACTCTGTCTGTATCCAGTCTTACCCTCCTCCAGCGTATCCTTGGCACCTCTGTCAGAAGGAGCATTCAAAGAATGCTGTTATGCTTTTGTCACATCCCTACTTGAACCTTTGGTTAGTGGCTCATTGCCTTTAAGAAGAATCCCAAACTCTTTAACATCGCATATCGGAACATTTTCAGACACACCCCAGACTAGCTCCCTGGCCTTGTCTTTCGCCATCATTCCCCACAGACTTTTTACATCAGCCAGATTATTGATAGTTCCTTGGGCATTCTGTTATTTCACTTCCCTATTTTTATTTTAGGGAATTCTATTCCCTCTTTTGCCCATGCTATTAGTTCTTTCTGGAATTTTCCTCCCTACTTCTTCTCCAGTAAACTCCATCTCATCCTTTGTGTCCTAAATTAAACATTGCCTCCTCTGGCCACTCTGATATTGTAGCTCTGTTCTCTTCCTCCACCTTGTTTCTACTTCTTGAGGGCAAAGACAATGCCATCTTTCTATATTCCTGGCCCCATGACTAGCATATAATGTTTCCTGAGTGAATTGCAAGAAGGAGAAAAGAAAGAAAACAAAATACTCTCCATAAAGGGCATAATTTTTTAAGAAAGAAAATCCTAGCCCCTGGCATAGTAGAATCTGAAATTTACCAGCAACAGATTATCAAAGAGCACATGTGGATTCATTTCCCTACATCTCAAAGACAAAGAAAAAGACTATACATTTTTCATCCTACATGTACCATATAATACATAGTATAGTAGTAGGAACATCGTGTTCATTCAATAGATATGCACAGACTTGAAATCAACTGCAAAAATGTAGATCCATGGTTACTACTGACTTACAAGTAACACTCCTAAAATAAAAAGCAACCAATAAGGATTGTAATAGAGTTTGTGGTAGGATTATTTATTGAGATACTAATTTTTTAGAATTTGTTTTTGCCCCTGAAGGTATTTTTCTTTCCCCCAAATCAAAACATAGCCAAGTCTTTCTGTTGTCTTGTCTTGAAAGTTTTCATTTTACAAGGTCAAGGACAGAAGTTGCCAGGCACCTAGGAGGTCAACTGAATCCAGAGTTTTTTATTTCAGAGGCTTAGATTTATTGAGGGAAATTATGCTGGCTTGTCCCAGAAGGTTAAGAGGTGAGAACTTTTGAGTACAGATGGCAGAAGCTGCCTGACCTAGAAGTTCTAGAAGTCCAAGACTAGAGAGAATATGGAAGTAATGGCAGTTTCCTTGAACAGCAAGGATTACCCTTGCTCCTGTCTAGTGCCCCAAAGAAGGGGCAAGATCTCAAAGAAGAATGACTGCATTGCACAATCAAGGGAGGCTGGATACTAGGCCATGAGTCTGCCAACCTGAAAAAAAAAAAAAAAAACCCGCCACCAGTGTCCAAGGGTGGCGCAGAAGCAGCTGACACATCTACCTACAAGGGGCCTTGTTCATTTGCATGATAAACATATAAGTATGGACAAAAGGCAGAGGGCCTGGCCTGAAAGTTCTGGTCTGTGTATGATTTGCTAGGGCTTTCAACAACCTTAGCAGATGGAGGGCCTCTAAAAACCATGAGTGAGATTGAGTGTTTAGCCTGCTGAAAAAGTGGAAGGCTTAGAGCAGATTTCATTTGTTGTCAGGATATAAAGAAATGTGCCATTTTTGAATCCTGGTGGTGTGGACTAAATTTCACTTCTTCATTTCTAATTCAGTTCTCTTGGTAAGTTACTTGTTCACTTTGTACCTTAAATTGATACTTTTATAAAAGAAAGATAGTACCTCCCCTCCTATACCTTACCAGGTTTTTATGAAACCAAAATGAAATAAGGTAAGAAACATTGCTTTGAAAAGACACTAAACAACTGTATATATTTCAGTGAAATGCAGAATCAGTGTAAAAACAAAACATTTTATAGCTTTTAGTTTGATATTGAACCTAAAGCATATATTATGATAAAACTGATAGCATAACTATATTTATTATCTTAATCTGAGTTGCCTATATTGAGATATGGTTTTAATATTTTCTCTGCAAATGCACTGGCTGTTTTCCTCAGCTTTTCTTTAACTGCTTTGTGTTTAATCATTTTCAAATGAAAGAAGTCCAGATATATCCTCTTTTCCTCTTGAACTATATCTTCAATAATTTGATCTTGACAGAGAGTCAGTGCTATTCCTAGGGTGTAAGGAACCATAGCAGCTGCTCCATGAGATATATCCACAGTATATAGATGTCTCATGTTCTGGACCACACAGGCAGATCTTGAAACATTTCTACCTGCCTCATTGCCAACTTCCCAGGCAAACCCCGTATCCAAAGTGTCTGGATTGCCAGAATCTTTAAAGTTAGATGTTCCAAGTGAAGGGAGGCCATATGTAATATAAGAGGCTCCATTACACACTCATGGTTAAGGACACTGACTCTGGGGGCACCCTACCTAGCTTTGAATCCACTCCATCACATAACAACTACATGGCTTTGGGCAAGTCATTTAATCTCAGTGAACCTTGGTTTCCCCCTCTGTAAAATGGGGGTAATAATAGTACCTTCTTCATGGGGTTACTGGAAAGATTCTATCATATAATACGTGTAAAAGCCTCAGCACGGTGCCTGACGCATAATGCATACACAGTAATTATACAGTATAATCTTGTTTATCTATTCTACAATTTTGAAATCCACAGTAATTAGATGATAGCTCTTATAAGATGGTCAGGGCCAATGAACCACCTTGAGAGCAAACATCTGGTTTTGCTAGAAAAGTAAAGGATCAATAGGACATACCATCTAGGAAAAAGAACTATATAAAGATGTGTGCCTGATCTTGATTTGACCCTCACTTGATGGCTGGAACTTTGTCCTGCTTTTTTTTTTCCTTTGACTTTATTTTTGTTGAAGCATAGTCGGTTTACAATGTTGTGTTAATTCCTCATGTACAGCATATTAATTCAGTTATACATGTACATATTTCTTTTCATATTCTGTTTCATTATAGGCTATTACAAGATAGTATAGTTCCCTGTGCTATACAGTAGGACCTTGCAGTTTATCTATTTTATATATAGTAGTTAGTATCTGCTAATCCCCAACTCCCAGTTTATCCCTCCACCCCTCTTTCCCCGCTGGTAACCATGAGTTTGCTTTCTAAGTCTGTGAGCCGGTTTCTGTTCTGTAAATAAATTCATTTCTGTCTTTTTTTCCCTTAGATTCCGTATATAAGTGATATCATGTGATATTTCTATTTCTCTTTCTGGCTTACTTCACTTAGTTTGACAGTCTCCAGGTGCATCCATGTTGCTGCAAATGGCATGATTTTATGATTTTTTATGGATGAGTAGTATTCCATTGTATAAATATACCACAGCTTCTTTATCCACTCACCTGTTGATGGACATTTTAGGTTGCTTCCATGTCTTGGCTATTGTAAATAGTGCTGCAATGAACATTGGGGTATATGTGTCTTTTCAAATCAGAGATTCCTCCAGATTTATGCCCAGGAGTAGGATTGCTGGATTATATAGTAACCCTATTTTTAGTTATTTAAGGAACCTCCATACTATTTCCCATAATGGCTGCACCAAACTACATTCCCACCAACAGTGTTAGAGGATTCCCTTTTCTCCACATCCTCTCAGCATTTATCATTTGTGGATTTTTTAATGGCCATTCTGACTGGTATGAGGTGATACCTCCTTGTAGTTTTAATTTGCATTTCTCTGATAATTAACGCTATTGAGCATTTTTTCATGTGCCTATTGGCCATTTTGTGTCTTCATTGAAGAAATGCTTATTTAGATCTTCTGCCCATTTTTAGATTGGGTTGTTTGTTTTTGTTATTGAGTTATATGAGCTGTTTATATGTTCTGGAAATGAAGCTCTTGTCTGTCGCATCATTTGCAAGTATTTTTTCCCATTCTGTTGGTTGTCTTTTTGTTTTATTTATAGCTTCCTTCGCTGTGTGAAAACTTATAGATTTAATTAGGTCCCATTTGTTTATTTTTGATTTTATTTCTATTGCCTGGGTAGACTGCCCTAGGAGAACATTATTAAGATGTATGTCAGATAATGTTTTGCCTATATTTTCTTCTAGGTTTATTGTATCTTGTCTTATGTTTAAGTCTTTGATCCATTTTGAGTTTATTTTTGTGTATGGTGTGAGGGAGTGTCCTGCTTGTTGCTATGTCCTAGCATAGAATAGTGCTTGACATATAGTAGTCACTCAACAAACATGAGTTACATGAATGGAACTGGGACTTAACCAATGGCATCGGCCCCACAGCTTAGTAGTAGCCAGGCCACAGGGGACAGTTTAGCACAATGCCCTGAGCACAGTAAGCACTCAAGATGGAATGAGTGGTTGTAAGGACCTGAGACAGTTTTACACCTTCCCAGGTCATGGCCCACTTTACCTTGCTGGATAAAATTCATCATCCAAAGTTCAGCCTTCTTTATGTTCTTTCTGTTTCAACAGCTCCACAGTCCTACCGCAAGTTTAGATTCCCTACTTCATCCTGCACATTTATTTGGCAAATACCACTGGAGCACTTACTATATGCCAGGCAATATGCTAAATGCCAGAGACCTCCTGGAGCTTATTATTTAGTAGGGAGCCTGGCAGTATACAAGTCAACAAACAGGCAAGATGGTTTCAAATAATGTAAATGCTAAGAGAAAAATAAGGTGGGGTAACATTATAGGGGGTTACTTCAGATCGCATAGTCAGAGAAAGCTTCTCTAAGGATGTGAAAACTGAGCTGGAGGTTGAAGATCAGTAGTTGTGGAAATAGAAGCAGCTTGTTCTTTGGAAAGTGCCCAGTGTCTTCCAAAAAGCTGCAAAAAATCTGTCAGAAAATGGAGACAGTTAAGCAGAGACTGAAGGCTTCAAGAGAGGAAAATGAGCAAGGATTGGCAAACTGCCATCCTACTCAAACTCGTTTCATCCTTTTTGAACTATTTTTAGAGGTTAATTGTTTCACTGACTGTCAAGGTTAGGAGGTCACTTAGAGATCATCCAGATCAGCGCTGTCCTGTGTGTGGTTATAAGTCCCCCTGCTGGTACGTGAGATGCTTTTGGATGATCACAGATGAACATCATTTATTTAGATGTGCATATGAAAAGGAAAAAAAAAAGTACATCTGAACATCCAACCTGTGATTTCATGATTATTACTGCTTAAGGTGAGGTTTAAGTAGGTCTAGCCATGCCAGTTCACTGTCCAGAGACCAACTTGGCTGGCCAGGAACAGATCCTAGGTCGGCTTACAGGAATGAGGCTAAGGTGGGGAAGGCTGCCACGCCTACACTCAGGAAACGAGAGACAGACAGCATAGCATGACTGAACCACCTGCCTGTAATTTATGTTGCCTTTGGATGCGGCAAAAATTGTGCTGGTCATACACAGATTGAAATACTGATTTGGCTCCTATCTTTGAATCTCTTCTGCAAAGAAATTATTTAAACCCCAAACACCTCAGAGAATGCCAGGGCCCCTTGGTCGTCAAGAGAAAAGCCTCCATAGTTAGCGAGAACTGGATTTGAATCCCAGCTCTGCCATGTGTTTGCTATATGACTTTGGGCAAGTAATCTAAACCTTAATATGCCTTAGTTTCCTCATTGGCAGAGACAGGGATTCTTGGACCTATTTCTTAGGGTTGTTGAAAGACTTGAATGAGATAATATACCTGGGAAGTACATTTCCCAGTGCCTGGCACATAGTAAGTACTCAAAATACGTGATTGCTATAATTATCCAAGTTTTCTGGGGCAATCCTGGTTTCAAATACTCTGTTCCATTTTCAGACTATGTGTTCCCATTTGAAATTCCAAAATGTGATCACTGTGCATTTCTCTTCAGCGTTTGAAGGAGGCTTTGTTTTTTTCAGGCATCAAGACATAAAACTACCTCCACTCCCTACACTTGATTTGAAAGCCTCAGTTCGAGTCAGAGAAATCTAATTAAGAGCCAAAGCAGACTTGTGTCCATGAAAAATTGGCGGGGACCGGGTTTGGGGCAGGGAAGAGGCATGATCTTGAATCCAGAAATACTTGGTCAATAAAATGTTTAGTTTTCCATAAAAGTACACACAATGACCAAACAAACTAGAAGCCAGAGAAGGGAAGCCTTTTCACCAGGTGTGACCCTTCCTTTCTACTTCTGTTGGAAGGTTTTGCTTTAATACAAAGGGGAAGTTCAGATGGTAGATAGCCTGATACTGTTCACGATCAGTCACCTTTGTAAATTATCCAAACTTTATGATAATCATACATATGAAATGCCCTGTAATAAAACTGCTCTGTAATTACACAGCTGTCAGCATCAGTATGCAACCTGCAGGCTACAGCTGCCCTCTAACATCCATTATAATCAGGTTTCACCTGTTTACAAATAGCAGGGTGAGGAAACCCACCAAATAGGTTTTGCTCTGGAATCTATATGCCCTCTAGGGTCAGCCAAAATTCATAGAAAATTGTCTCTTAATATTTGAATCAATATACATGTATCCAAACCATGCCTTCCTTCTTCTACTCTTGAGTACTGCGTACCATCGTGAAAACCCGATTAGACCCTTCAATTCCTCTGCAGCTTTCGGAAATAGGGGAAAAGATGAAGCAATGGGCCAACCAGGCCATTGCCTGAGGTGCCAATTTAAAGGGAGTGTTAGAAAATCCCTGGGATAAATCATAAATATGGTGCCGACTACTTTGGGTTTCTGCCAGTGCTTCCCAAAGTAATTGGTGAGATGGAAATTGGCCACCCCTCTCACTAAAGGGGTTGGGGGTCCTTGAGTTAAAAAAAATTGAAAGCAAAAAAAGCCAACAGTCCTCATTGGTGCCAACCACACCATTTTTGTGATGAGCACGTGCAAGTTAGAGGGTGTACCACCAACTGTGAAATTAGCAAGCTGGGAGTTGCTTAAAGTGGGCAACTCTCCATGTTGAGCTGAGATTGTGAAATAAAATGATGCAGGCCACAGTGCTGTTTATCAGGAATGAGAGGTTTATTTTCTTATCTGAATTTTAAATCCTCTAAGACGCCTCTCTGAAAGTTGCCTGGTTGGAAAATTGCAAAAGGAAACTAAAGACAAAACAAGAACTAAAGAAAAATAGGAAATGGTTCGTTATCAAGAAAACCAAACCAAACCAAACCAAACCAAAACGAAAAAGAAGGCGATTCTAAAATTTTTAAAATATGATTTTATAACTATATCCATGGAAATTACCTCCATTGTATTTAGTTTTGAGTGGCAAAACAAAACAAATGCAAGTAAGAAATGAGTAGGTTAAAATGTCAATTTAGGATTACTACAGTTGAAGGCAATAAAACGTAATGGTTAAACCCATAGGCTCAGGTGTCAGCCTGCCTGAGCTTAAATCCTGGCTTCAACACTTCCTAACTGCATGGCCTTGGCCAAGTCACTTAACCTCTTTGGGCCCCACATATTGAATGGGGATGATGACGATGATGCTAGTGATGATGATGACAAAAAAATGATGATGACAAAAAAATGATGATGACAGTGCCAACCTCTTAGGATTAAATGACATAGTGCATACTCAATAAATGGTAGCTGTTATTGTGACAAGTATAGAATTACTTTGAACATAATGAAAAAGGTATACACTTTGAGAGAATCTCAGTCTCTCCCTACCCTCATTAAGTAAATGTTGAGCACATATTTTTAAAATATTGACTCAAAGAGGACCCAGAAGATAAGACTGCCTGGGGCATTCACATATCTCCTCCGATCTTGCTGAGGGCGGTTGTGTCACAATCAAAAAGAACACTAGATTTAGAGTCAGAAAAGCTGGCTTCAAGCCCCATCTCTGCCGTGTAATAGCTACTAGTATAACCATGAACAAATCCCATAACTTCTCTGAGTTACAATTTCCTCATATGAAAATGAAGACAGCGACATAATAGATGGGTGGTGAGGATAGGAAGAAAGACTGTATGTAAAAGCACCTGGCACCTATTAAGATGGCAAATGTTTATTGACTCTGAATGGCAGAAAACAATTCCATAGGAATTTTAATGTGTCTCTATTGTCAAGGATGATGGCTCAAGTTCCTGAGCAGCACTGATATTGCCTCAAATGTACTTCTGCCATTTCTGGTGAAAAGGTCCGTATTGCTCTCAAATCCGCAAATCTCCAGGACCTAATTATGTATGCCTGCTAAGATTTTTTAAAGCAGGGTGATAGAGTGTGCCTTAGATGGCAGTGAGGTCCTTTCTAAATATAAGTAGTACTAAAAGAGCGTTGAAATATCCCCAAGATGCTACTATTAATGCCAACTTCAAGAATGATGAGGAAGTTGATGGTGGCAACTATAGTAACATCCTTGAGTTTTTTGCTGCGTTTTGTTTTGTTTTAAATCACTGGCAAGATTATAGTCCAATTTCTTCTTTATTGACTACTGAACAATAGTCCTTGGACACTCCTAGAATCTGTTTAGCTATGGCATAACCTGGTTTAGTGTACATAAAATTAGATTCAAGGCAGAAACAGGAAAAGTGAACAGAATCACCACAATTCCAGGATACTCATAGACCTTATAAAAATATTTGACATTAGCTGACTTCAACTCTGATAGTTACTGAGAAAATTTGGCTGCCTCTAGAAACTACTCAAAGACAGTAAGGTCAGATAGATGACATGGTAATATGTAAAGATTTTTTACAAATCAATAATAAAAAGACAAGTAGAAAAATAGGCATAGGATATGAGGAGATTATTTAATAGATAACTACAAATTGTCATATGTATGAAAAAGTGTCCAATCTTACTAATATTCAAAGAAATGGTAATCTCCAATAAGATGCTATTTTCACAAATATATTGCTAAAGATATTTTCTAACATGCTATCAGTACTGCTCAGGAAAACAGGCATTCCTGCACATGGCTGATACAAACTTTTTATCGGGCAATGTATGTATTAGTACCTGGCATATAGTATGCTCTCAATAAATATTTCTTCAATGAATGAATGAGTTTGTGCTAGAACTGGAATATATTTTCAGACATTCAGGAAACTTTTTTTTTCTTTTCACCATTTTTTAAATTGAATTGTAGTTAATTTACAATGTTGTGTTAGTTTCAGGTGCAGAGCAATCAGAAAACTCTTAAGGACAAAAATTATCCAAAACTTGGAGACAGAATTCCCAGATTACTATTTATATGAGAGAAAACTCATGAATTTGTCTGTAACTGTTTTGAGGATGTCCCTTAGTAAAATGTTCTGAATTCATAAAAACTGCCACTGAATCTATATAATCTACCAGTCTTACCATCATTGGCTTCCAACCTCGTGGGAGTTTATAACACACTGCTATTGTTGGCTTGATTTTATGCCATCTCCCCCTTTTGCTAAAAATGCTGTATGGCATATAATTTTTTAAAATTAGAGTGCCTCATATTTAATTTTGTTTTGAGTCATTTTCAAAAGGCTCATGATGGTCCTCAGGATAATTGTAGACACCCTAGAGGGTGGCAGATTTCGGGCTGGGAATCACTGCTTTGCAGCCATCCATATGATACTTTTCAATAGCTTTTAACTAGTTCTGTAATGTACTCTTCTTATAATGGGAACAGATCTTTTCCGTCAATAAGGAAAGCATAATTTTGTTAATGATAGGTAAGCACCTTATTATCTGTATTTGGCAGGCTTCAACATATTGCTGGCTTTTGGAGAAAAACAGCTGTTTCCAGATATCATTAAGGCAGGCATTACGACTGACAAAGCTTTCTCACAAAGTATCTTACAACAGTTCTGTGTGCTGTCAGAGCTGCTTGTACCAAAAATTCTGTGGGAGTTAGGGACCTGTACTTTCTAATTGCTAACTGCTTTGATTGCAACCTCCTGCTCAGATATTACAGTGAGTGACATTTCCATGATTCCATCCATACACATTTTCTTCTCTTATAACCACATTGCTTCAGTGTTATGACACTTTTGAACTTTGTGAATACTTGCCCAGAATTCTGACACCTCCATTAGTAGCACATTAGACAGACTGGGGCTGTTGGAAATTGACACAATGTATTTTACTTATTCTGAAAGCATTAATTTTAATTTCTCCTTCATGAATTTATTTATGTAAATGTAATTATTTTGAATACATGGCTATCGCTTTTTGGCATTTCTCAATTATTTGGGCTAGTTTCTTATTCAAAAGAGTAATTATTATAGTAACTTCTCAGTACAAAAGTTTAATTATTATAGTTATCTCAGTGTTTTATTCACTAGATCAACAGTTACTTTTGTATTTAGTAAGCATCCCAAGGTCCTTGTTGAACATACTGATTTTTCACTCTAGTCTTCTTTTCATTTAGTCTCTCAATAGAACCCGCCAGGAAAAAAAAACCCAAAACCTGGTAATATTTTGAATTACTTGTTTTTCCTTCTGACTTATCTAAAGAAATTCCTTTCTGCCTGAATGCTTAGCTTTCTACTCTGTCCCTACAACTGAGAATTCAACAAAACACTCATTATCTATGCAGACTATGAATTTGCCTTAAACTGTACATTTACATGCTACATTTTTAGATACAGGCTCTGAGAAAAAAGCACTGCAATTGGACACTGATGATGCTCTTCTGAGAGCAACAATTAAAAGATTTTTAAAAGTAAACCACTGACATATCCATCCTATGGATGACTGAATAGCTGTTAAAAAGAGTGAGGTAGACACACTCAAGTGAAAAGATGTCAAAGACATACTGTTGAGTAAAATTAGAAAGTCACAGAATAATATATAAATAATAAGGTATAATTTATGTAGACATATATATGTGTGTATGTGTTCTTATGTATATATTCATATGTATGCATATACATAAAAGAAAGTCTGGATGGATATACACCAAACTGTTCGTGTTGCTATTTCTGAGAAGGGAAGTGAAATGGGTGGGGGAATGGGTATAAAAACAGGTTTTTACTTTTCACTATCTAAATTTGAAAATTTGAATTTTTAAACAAGTATATGTTACTTTTGTAATTTTAGGGACACTTTTTTTTTTTAGTAAAGTCCTCTATGACATTTGCTTTTGCCAACCCTGAACTAATAAATGAGCATGAGAAGTTCAGTGATAGGGCCTCACTGGCTTTAAAATTGGAAAATAAAAGTAAAGCAGCAATAATAGTATTTGCCATTTGTTTAACAATTACTTTGTGCTGTGTATTTCACAGGAATTATCTAATTGTTCCTTGTAATAACCCTGTACAATAGGTTCTGTTTCCTATTTGGAATTAAAAAAACCAAAGCTCAGAGAGATGAGTAATTTGTCAGAGGTCACATAGCTGGCAAAACAGTTGAACAGAGATTTCAGCTTAGATTTATCTGGCTCTTAAACCTGTGTTTTTGCTTCTGGACACCACAGCCTAGTTGTAAATACATAAATAGAGTTCACTGTAGTGCCAAGAACTGTTCTAAGTAATTTGATACACAATAACTCATTTATTCCTCACAACAACCCTATAAGGTAGGTATTATTATTAGTAGTATCATTATTATTTTTATCATCCCCATTTTTCAAATGAGGAAACTGAGACACAGATTACATAACTTGCCAAATATGTAAGTGACAGAGCAATGATTTGAACTCAAGCAGTCTCATCATATATGCCACTACTTCTCTAAGTGTCATGTATTAGAGAGTCTTCAAAAAAAAGAAACCAAAAAAAAAAAAAAAATGGAGAGAGAGAGTCCTCTATGCTCTTCTCCCATTTCCATTCCCCCAACAAGGAGATTAATGAAGATGAGATTAATTAATGAGGTGTACTGGCAGAACTCCAACTTCACCAAACTAAATTAAATCATAGCTCAAACAAAGCCTGCTATCTATGTTTTACAAATTAATTCTTAAGTATCTGTACAATTCGCAGTAGGCTATGTTTCAAAACACTTTCCTCTGAAACAGAACATTCCCAGTTTAAAATCCAGAAGAAAGTATAGGTCTGTCCCATAAAGCATTCTCCCCCTGTTTGGAGAATATAAAACAAAAGAGTTGTGCCAAACTAGAAGAGAGAAAATTCAGCCGGACCTGACAGTTCCATTATTGGTGATGGTCTTCCATTTTCAAATAAATTTCACCTTATCCCTCAACCTGGTAAAGGGCATCTACAAGAACCCCACAACTAACATCATACTAAATAGTGTAACTTTCCTAAGATCAGGAACTAGTCAAATATGTCTGCTTTCACCACTTCTAGTCAGTATTGTTCTAGAAGTTCTTGCAAGGGCAAATAGGTAAGAAAAATAAATAAAAGGCATCCACATTGGAAAGGAAGAAATTTTTAAAATTATATTTGCAGATGGCTTGATCTTATATGTAGAAAACACTAAAAAAATTACAAAATAACTATTAAAGCTAATAAAGAAGTTCAGTAAAGTTACCTGGCCAATATACAAAAATTAGTTGTGTTTCAATACACTAGCAATGAACAATACAATACACTAGCAATGAACAATCTGAAAATGAAATTTAGAAAACAATTCCATTGATTCCACCAGCAACAAAAAGAGTAAAATGGTTAGGAATAAATTTATTCCAAGAAGGACATGATTTGTACACCGAAAACTACAAAACATTATTGAAAGAAAACATAAATAAATGGAAAGAAATCCCATATTCATGACTCAGGAGACAATATTGTTAAGGTAGCAGTGCTACCCGAACAGATCTATAGATTCAACACAACCCCTATCAAAATCCCAGCTGGCTTCTTTGCAAAAATTAACATCATGATCCTAAAATTCATATGGAAATGTAAGGGACCCAGAATAGTCAAAACAATCTTGAAAAAGAACACAGATGGAGGACACACACTTCCCAACTTCAAAACTTACTACAAAGCTATAGTGATCAGTGTGGTATTGGCATAAGTATAGGCATATACTTCAGTGGAATAGAATTGAGACTCTAGAAATAAACGCTTACATTTATGTTTGACTGATTTTCAGTAAGTATGCCAAGACATTTCAGTGAAGAAGAAAGAATATTTTCAACAAATGGTGCTCAAACAATTGGATATCCACATACAAAAGAATGAGTTTGGACCCCTACCTCACACTATATACACAAGTTAACTCAAAATAGAGCAAAGATCCAAATATAAGAGCCAATCTACAGAACTCTTAAAAGGAAACAGAGGTATACATCTTCATGACCTTGAATCAGACAATATTTCTTAAATATGACACCAGAAATACAAATGACCAAAGAAAAAAATTGGTAAGTTGACAACATCAAAATTAGAAATTTTCGTGAATCAAAGGAAATGAAAACACAACCCACAGAATGGAGTAGGAGAAAATGTTTTCAAACTGTTTGTCTGATAAGGGACTTGTATCCAGAATATCTAAACAACTCTTACAACTCAATAATAAAAAGACAAAGAAATGCAAATCAAAAGTACAATGAGGTATCACCTCATACCAGTCAGAACGGCCATCATTCAAAAATCCACAAATGACAAATGCTGGAGAGGCTGTGGAGAAAAGGGAGCCCTCCTTCACTGCTGGTAGGAATGCATTTTGGTGCAGCCACTGTGGAAAACAATATAGAGATACCTCAAAAGACTAGGAATAGACTTACCATATGACCCAGGAATCCCGCTCCTGGGCATATATCCAGAAGGAGCCCTACTTCAGGATGACACCTGCACCCCAATGTTCATAGCAGCACTATTTACAATAGCCAAGACATGGAAACAGCCTAAATGTCCATCAACAGATGACTGGATAAAGAAGAAGTGGTATATTTATACAATGGAATACTACTCAGCCATAAAAACGGACAACATAATGCCATTTGCAGCAACATGGATGCTCCTGGAGAATGTCATTCTAAGTGAAGTGAGCCAGAAAGAGAAAGGAAAATACCATATAACAGTGCTCATATGTGGAATCTAAAAACAAACAAACAAACAAAGCATAAATACAAAACAGAAACAGACTCATAGACGTAGAATACAAACTTGTGGTTGCCAAGGGGGTGGAGGGTGGGAAGGGATAGACTGGGGTTTCAAAATTGTAGAACAGATAAACAAGATTATACTGTATAACACAGGGAAATATATACAAGATCTTATGGTAGCTCACAGAGAAAAAAATGTGACAATGAATATATATATATGTTCATGTATAAATGAAAAATTGTGTTCTACACTGCAATTTGACACAACATTGTAAAATGATTATAAATCAATAAAAAACATTTAAAAAAGACAAGTAATCCAATTAAAAATAGGTAGGGCAAAAGATCTGAATGTACATTTCTACAAAGAAGGTATACAAATGGCCCATAAGCACATCAAAAGATGGTCATTATAATCACTCATTAGGGAAATGCAAAGCAAAACCTTAATGAGATACCACTTTCACTAGGATGGCTATAATCAAAAAGATAGACAATCATATGTGTTTACAAGGATGTGAAGAACTTGGAACACTCATACGCTGCTGGTGGGACGTAAAATGGTGTAGCTGCTGTGGAAAATAGTCTGGCATTTCCTCAAAAAGTTAAACATAGAATTACCATAAGATCCAGTAATTCTACTCCTAGGTAGGTACCCAAAAGAAATGAAAACATGTCCACACAAAAACTTGTATGTGAATGTTCATAACAGCATTATTCATAATAGCCCCAAAGTAGAAACAACCACAATGTCCATCAACTAATGAATGGATAAACAAAATGTGGTATATCCACACATTGAAATATTATTCAGCCATGAAAATGAATGAAGTACTGATATATGCTACAACATGGAGGACCACTTGTTGTATGAGTCTATTTTAAAGAAATGTCCAGAATAGGCAAATTCATAAAGGCAGAAAATAGATTGGTGGTACCCTAGGGCTGAGGGCAGCAGTGGAAAGGGCTGAGTTAATGGGGAGTGACTGTTAACGGGTATGGAGCTTCTTTTTGGAGTGATGATAATGTTCTGAAATTGACTGTCGTGATGGTTGCACATCTCCGTGAATGGACTAAAAACTATTTAATTGTGCACTTCATAAATTATTTTTTACACTTTCATTTGTTTTACACTTCTATTCTGAGAGTTATGTATGTTTTTATTTGATTTGATTAAAGCCATTCTTTAATTTGAAAGACCAATTCTTTGATTTGAAATGCAAGCACACTCATTAATGTTCATAGTTGAGGCCAGTTTTTGTCAGCGAACAATTAGCTTTGATAACAGATGTGTAAACCAAAAGTAATTAAATTATTTGGTAATCATTCCTTGCTTTAGGCATTAAATAGTATTTGATCTTTAGACATGACATATATTTAATCCAGTCATTAAATATAGCTGCATTTTTGAAGCATGGGACAAATCTTGTATTCTCACTGAGCATAGTTCTCCAATTGGTGTGTCAAGGATGATGCTTGGATAACTACAGGAGAAGGGAAGTCATCATTGATTAATGCACCGAGGAGAAAACACTACGCCCTCCCGCGTGGGTGCAGGGTGTGTTTCTGCACACCTACTTTGTGTGACAGTCATAGTGGTTACCCCTGCCCTTCTTGGATTTCTTCTCAAAGGGAAGCCCTGACCTCTTCTAGACCCACTTTTCAGTCCTTCTCTAAGAGCAGAAGTGCTTACCAGACTCACGTGGATAACTTTTGCAAAACGTACTTGCTTGGCCACTTGTGTCCTCACTGGAGTTTGTTTCAACAGGAGAATAGATTCTAGAGTAAATGCAAGTATGTGCATTAAAAAAAAACATATATATATATAAATTCAAAATGTAATTGGTGATTTGTGTGGGGGCTGAGAGTACCCCACTTTGAGGGCTTCTCAGACTCATTGAAATCTGTGGTGTACTTAAAGTTGTCATTTCTTTCTCTGGAATTCTTTTGAACTCGGCATAAACCTCAAATGGAGTTCTCGGTTTATTGGCTCCAAGAATGTTTTTTGCACTTTTTTAGTTTGGAAGGGCCAAATTAGGATGGAAGAGCAGTAGTGAATGGGAGCCAGGGTGCTATTAAGTTACATTCTAAAATTGATGTGAGTCTTGGTGTGTTTGTGGGAGAGGGTGAGCTACGCGTGTCCTTCTACTCCACCATCTTGGCCTCCTCCCACATTCTAAAATTGAGACTGATGATCCTAGAAGTTATCCATGATAAGAACCAGAACTTTTTGCCTGTTTACCACATGCCAGGCCCTGTACTCAATGCTTTGTGTCCATTTTCTCATTTGGTCCTGACGATCACCCGTGACGCCTCTTTGACAGATGAGCAAACTGAGGCGCAGAGAGTTTGATTTGTTCAAGGTAATCCAGCCAGGCTTTGAAACTAGGTAGTTATTTGCACAGCCCAGATTCAAACTCACCTTTGCTTGATGGCAAAGCCATTGTTCTTAAAGATTAAGCTATTCTGACTCTCGTTGCTTTTGAGAGCTCATGGAATCCACTCCAATCTTTCCTCATAATGAACCCTATTGGGCTTTAAAGAAGGCGGAAGAATTGGGAAGAAACTTTGTAAGCTGGAAACCTAGTAAAAGTGGTCAGTGTTCTATGAACAGTGAGATAGACCAGGCTCAGAGGACTGGGCTCTGGAAACTGGAAAGCAGACATATCCACTACGGAACAACTCAGAGCCTCTGTGAGCCTTGCTTTAGGTCCAGGGAGGGAGTCCCAACCATGGGGGTTGGAGCTCTGCTTTGCAAGTAGGAGCAAGGCCATTGGTTTATCTAACGCACTCTTCTAGAGTGTTCTATATGCCAGACACTGGTCTCCACTCCTCTAAGCACTTTACAAACATTTTATAACTCATTTAAGCCTTACAAGAACTCCCTGGAAATTAGTACCATTGTTATCCCCATCTGATAGATGAGTAAACTCAAGTTCAATTTACAAGTTACATTTAATTAAGTAACTTGTCCAAAGTCACACAGCTGGTAAGTGTCAGAGCCATGCTTTGAACCTAGGTAGTCTCGATCTAATGGCTATGTTATATTGCCTCTCAACAGAAATACTTGATTTTTCTGTCTCTTGTATTTACCATTCTTTTTCAGCCACTCCTGGACAGGTCTACTTTGCCAGCAAATTTCCCCTGCCCCTCTGGCTGTTCGTCCACCCATGACTTTCTGCAGTGTCCTTTTTTATTTTCCTCACTGCCTCCCTTGGCGTTATTCATGAACAACATGCTTTTTTCACCTGCCAAATAATTTTTTCATGAATTATCCCATATCAGCTTGAAAGTGAGGATGGACAGCATTGCACCCATTTTGTGAATGAGGGAACTTAGGCAAGCAACTTGCCTAACGTCTGAAACAACCATCTAGTGGCAAACTGAACTAGAATCCAGGTTCTCAGACTCTTAAATTGATATTCTTTTCCATTGTGCCATCATATGGGTTATAAATCCATTCATTTATTCATCTGTTCTTCCACTTATTCATATTATAACAATGTATTAAGTGCCTCACGTACACTAAGTCACTAGGTGGGAAGGAAGGTATGTATAAAAATCCTTGGGTCTTAAGGAACCGACAACACAACTGAGCTAAAATCTGGCCATAAAATGTTGAATAACACAGAAGTGCATATACAAAGTGCCAAATGAGTGGTCTAGTCGGTTCATACAGGAATTTTGAGGCTGGGGATGCAGCATCAGAGACAACTTTATCAAGAAGGTGCATCTTGAACATGGCATCGAAGGGCACTTAGAACTTAGAGAAAGGGATGGAGCAGCAATTCCCAGGCTAGGGGAATGGTATGCACTAAGGCAGTGCTTCCCAAACTTGACCATGTCATGCAGAGGAAAGCACAGCATTTGTAAAGTGAATGGAGGAAGCAGTTTCAGCCCAGAGACAAGCTACCTGGGAGTTTCAACTACACAGTCCTTGCCTCAGCTGAGGCCAGAGGGCAGGATTCATTGCCTCAGACACTTGGGAAGGTCCAACAGCTAAGTTATTGGAACACACTGTGGTCTGGTCATGATAGCCATAAAGACCACTGCCAAGGCCACAGGGCTGAAATGGAGGGAATTTCCAGAAGAACCACAGCAGATACCATTGGAGAGAAAGTTGTGGCCAAATGATCAAAGGTCCTTGAATTTTATTCTGTGGGCCTACCAAATAGGTAGGCAAAGTCTACATAGTGTTTTTAAAAGATCCCACTGACATCAGTATGGAGGATAGACTGGAGGAAAGGAAATTAGTTAGAAAGCTATTATTATTGTCCACGTGGGAGACGATGGTAGTAATAAAGACAGAGAAAGATGGGCAGAATTGCATTATATTTAGAGGTAAAAATGACAGGGCTTGGTAATGGATTGCATATGGAAAGTAGAAGAAATGGAGGAGATAAGGTTAATTTCCAGGCTTCAGACTTGAACAAACAGGTATGAATGATGATGTCATTCTTTAGATGGGGAGCCCAGGAGAAGTAGAAGGATTTTTTGGAGGAGAGGAACAGATGAGATGATGAGTTTCAAGTTGACATTTAGAGGCGAGGAAGCCAGTTAGGAGCTCATTGCAAAAGACCAAGTGAGACAGAATGAGATCCTGGGTTAGGATGGTAGCACTGGGAGTGGAAAGAAAAAGATTGAGAGACATAAAGGAAGAATTGATAGAATTCTGTCATGGACTGAATCTAGAGTTGAAAGGCAGAGGAAGGTATGAAGCCTTAGATCTCTTCTTTCATTTCTAAGTGATGCTTCCATTCTCATAGCTTAAAATACTATCTGTGTGTTGATGACCCCTGAATGTGTATCTCCAGCCTGGACCCCTCCATACTTTTATATCCAACTGTCTGCTTGACATATCACCTTGGATGCCTAATAGACATCTTAAACTTAACACAACTACAACTGAACTTTTAAAAATTTTTAATTTTTTTAATTTTAGAGTTATTCTTTTTAGTTGGATTATAGTCAGTTTACAATGTTGTGTCAATTTTTGGCGTATAGCATGTTTCAGTCATACATCTACATACATATATTCCTTTTCATTTTCACTTTCATTATAGGTTTCTATAAGATATTGAATATAGTTCCCTGTGCTATACAGTATGAACTTACTTATTTTATATATAGTAGTTAGTATCTGCAAATCTTGAACTCCCAATTTATTCCTTCCCACCCCTTCACTCCCCTGGTAACCATAAGCTTGTTTTCTACGTCTGTGGGTCTGTTTCTGTTTTGTAAATAAGTTCATTAGTGTCTTTTTTCTTTTTTTAGATTCCACATATGAGTGATATCATATGATATTTTTCTTTCTCTTTCTGGCTTACTTCACTTAGAATGACGATCTTCAGGTCCATACATGTTGCTCCAAATGGCATTATTTTATTCTTTATTTTTTATGGCTGAGGAGTATTCCACTGTATAAATATACCACAACTTCTTTATCCAGTCATCTGTCGATGGACATTTAAGTTGTTTCCATGTCTTGACTATTGTAAATAGTGCTACTGTGAACATTAGGGTGCATGTATCTTTTTGAATTAGAGTTCCCTTCAGCTATCACAACTGAACTCTTATTTCTCCCTGCCTCTACCCCACCCTCCCTAAAACCTGTTTCACTCATCAAACCTGCTCCTCATAGTCTCCCTCATCTCACTAAATGATAACTTAATTCTTCCAGTCGTAGGCAGAAGACCTTGGAGGCATTCTTGATTCTTTTCTTTCTTTCACAGCCTACATTTATTCTATCAGCAAATCTTATTGGTTCTTCCTCCAAAATATACATAGAATCTGACTACTTTTCATCACCTGGTTTAAGTCACAATGATCTGTCTACTGGATTACATTGCTCTAGCCTCCCAACTGTTCTCCTTGCTCCTGGCCTTCCACCCTCACCCAAATCTATTATCCCCTTATTGACTTGAAGGCTAGACTAATCTTATTAACATGAAAGTCAGATCATGTCACTCCATTGCCCCAAACTCTAATGACTTCCCATCTTACATGTAGTAACAGTAAAATTCCTTACAATGACCCACAGTGCTGTATACAACTGAAAGGATCAATATAACTCACTCACTCGCCTCCTTCAGGTGCTGGATCAAATCTCCCCTACTTGGTGACATCTTCTTTGACTGCCATGTTTATTTAACGTTGTGAGTTCCCCCTCCCCATTCCCTAGCTGCCTTCCTGGTTTTATTTTTCCTTGTACTTTGAATATTACTTGACATTATCTATTTTTAAAAATTATCCATCTCCTTCTGCTAGAATAAGGGCCAGCCAACTTTTTCTCCAAAGGGCTGGAAAGTAAGTATCTTAGGCTTTGAAGGCCAGGTAGTTTCTGACACAACTACCCAACTCTGCTTGTAAAAGTAGTCATAGATGATATGTAAAAGAATGAGTGTGGTTGTGTCCCAGTAACACTATTTACCAAAATAGATGATAGGCCAGATTTTGTCCATGAGTCATGTTGTGCTGACCCCTACTAGAAGGTAAGTTCCAGAAGGGCAAGGATTTCTTGTTTACTATATATCCCTAACACCCAGGACAGTGCCTGGCATGTAGTAGACTCCCAATATATTTTTGCTGAATGAATGAATCAGTAGGAGACTGGAGAACTGAGGGACTGGGATAACTACAATAGAGCCATTGATGGTGTAGAATCGTGAGCAAGAGCTGATTCTGGGAGGTTTCTAATACATCAATTCTCCTTCCTCCCTTTCCCGTCATCCCTCTCCTACTACTTAAAGAGTGTCATATGAAGCAGAAGTCACTTTCATTGCCTGTGTAACTCTCCTGATGTGTGAATTTCATTGACTTCCTCGAATGTCATTTGTCTACACGATCCTCCTGACTCAGACATTCTCTAATAAAAGTAATAACTCAAATACTCTGCACTAAAACCAGGACACTGAAATCAGTATTTTTAATTAATTTCAGACAACTGCTAGCAATAGCTTCTATTGACAACTGTACACTTTTCCACAGTTCATCACATTTTGGAGTATTCTCCGAAGTTGAGCAACTGTTACTGTCATGATATGAAACGTTATTTTCCTTTCATGCATTTGATGTGAATGGTATGTTCTGATAAACTTCAGCTTTCAAGTACTCCCAAAAGTTGGAATCACGTGGTAAGAGATATGGTAAATGAAATATTCACCAGTTATTACTGACTCTTCTCCCATTCTTTCCTGGATCTCTTGCAGGCACTAAAGACTTCCTGGAGTTATATGCCTTCCTGTTGAAAATGTACATTCAGTCATTCATTATTTCTTCTAGTCCTTCAGGCATTGTGAACCTTTACTGAGCATTCACTATGTATATGGTATTGTCCTGAGTGCTTTATTTATATTAACTCATTCAATTCTTATAAAATATCTAGGAACTAGATACCATTATTATCATCATTTTACAGATAAGGGAACTGAGGTCCCCAAAGCTGAAGTTATTTGCTAAAGGCCCTACAGCTGGCACAAAGGGAGGCTAGGCTTTGAACCCAGGTCTGCCTGACTCCAGGGCCAAGATTAATTGATTGGTTTTCCCCACTTTAACAAATATTTACCATATGCCATGCAGTATATGAGACAGTATCTACAAAGATGAATAGGGCACAATCTCCCTGACCTCCCTGAGGTAACACTGGTTGGCGCCATATGGGAGGGATCAGATGCAGAAACTAAAGAATTTTCTGTTTACAAACAGGTTGGTGAGAAAGTCGATACAGCTCTGTGAATTCACAGGGTTCTGAGAAACAGAGACAGAAAGCTACAGAGAGAAAGGGAAGAGGGCCCCCAACTCTAGAGTTCAGGACTACCAACAGGATAGCAAAACTCCCAAGGAGTTAAGCTGACAGGAAGGTTGCCCACTGCAGAAATGGGATGGGTGGCTCACAAAAAAAGGCATGTACTGATAAGAT
Organism: Camelus bactrianus; assembly: GCF_048773025.1. NCBI lineage: Eukaryota > Metazoa > Chordata > Mammalia > Artiodactyla > Camelidae > Camelus > Camelus bactrianus. Next base: position 82,326,414 of record NC_133575.1, on the reverse strand, counting down.
AAAAGACCTCCATATGCGTCATTAAGAGCCAAAGCTCTAAAATGTAAACAGCGGAAAAACCCTACTGTAGCCTTGTAAATACTATGGCTGGGAAAAATCTATCAAAACTAAGAAGGGATTTAGGACATGATATGGGCAAGCAAGCTATTTAACCATTACAGACACAAACAAACAAAAAATAATTAGAAAGAAGTTGTTTCTCTCACTCTGTGCCCTGACCTGCTGATATATTTATTGTCTTTCTGATGGAGGATGGCTGGTCACATCAGGCTGCATAAACTATGTGACTCCATCTTTTCAGAACATCGCACACCCTCTACTAACCTCTTCGGTCACCAGTAAGAACAGCCAACACATAGTAACACTTACTCTGAACTGAGCACTTTACATAAATGAACTTATTTAATCCTCATGCTAACTGTATGATCTCTTAGGGTCCTTATTTTCAGATGAGGGAACTGAGGCCCAGAGAGGTTAAGTGACTGACCCAAGCCCATAAAACTAAATGAGTGGTGTTAGTTTCCCGTGGCTGCTATGCAGATTACCACAAACTCAGTGGCTTGAAACCATAGAAATTGATTCTCACAGTTCTGAAGTCCAAAAATCTGAAATCAAGGTGTTGGCAGGGCCATGCTCCTTCCGAAGTATCTAGAGGCGATTCCATTCCTTGCCTCTTCTTAGCTTCTGGTGGCTGTATCCCTCCAAACTCTGCTTCTGTCTTTATACACCTTTCCCCCATGTCTCGGTCTTCTCTTTCTCTTCTAAAGACACTCATCATTGGATTTAGAGCCCACCCTAATCCAGGATAATCTCATCTAGAGATCCTTACCTTAATTATATCTGCAGACTTTCTTCCTCACTAAGGTCACATATTCTGAGGGTCTAGTTGGACATATCTCTTCATAGAACGAACACCATTCAACCCACTACAGGTAGCCTAGCCAGGATTCTCACCTAGATCTGGATGACTCCAGAATCCTGGCTCTTTTCACTAAAGCAGACTGCCTGCGCCAAAGAGCCTTTTGCTTTGCCTTTCTTTGGTTTCCTAACTAGCTATCCTACTGGGAAGAGGATGCATTGATTGACATAAGTTTGCTTTGCAGTTAATTATCAAGATGAATTAATAAATTGAAAACATTTTGGCTTCCAAAACATTGCCTCAGGAGTTTAGATTGTGTGAAACTTGTCCCCTGGAACCTAATCACTCCCTGATTAAAAAGGACAAAATTGAGTTTTAGAACCTGTGACACTGAGGACCATATCTTGGCTGAGAACCAAGATCCCTTCAGGGTCTAGGCATCCCAGAGCCTACAATCCATGCCCATTTCTTTACTATGTAAGTGACCACAATATGGGGAAATACCACAAACCTCTGGGTATACAGAAGAATTTATGATCACTTAAGAGCTTGCAGGAGGAATTTTGATTCTGCCTCAATGTTATGTCCCAGAAAAGTTCCTCATAGTGCCTACTACATTTGGTCCTTAGCCTCAGATCCCATCATCAAGTCACAGGGAAGGAGATGTCTCTAAGAGTTCATTATCACAGTAAGATGAGATTCTGGAAAAAAATGAGGATCCAGAAAGAGTAGAAACTTAGCTTCCAATCCCCAACATGCTTCTTAAATGAGTTATTTCTCAAAGTGTGTTCCATGGATTATCAGTCCCTAGGAATGGATGTTGAGTGTATTACATAAGAAAGAGCCCCATGAACAGGCAACACTGTGAAACACTGAATTAGTCAAATGTGGTTTCCCAACTCCAAGAATATTCAGAGCCTTAATATGTTAACAGGCAATGCGAATCTCCAAGGGAGGGATGGAGGGACATGGGGTTTTCTAAGTTTTATGACTTCACTCACAGGGGTGATGCTGAGGGCCTAGTGGTTCTGAGGGACACAATTAATGATAGCAGAGACACAGAAACAGTCTCTCAATCTGTGCAGAGCAACTGCCCCAGCTAACTAGTTGACACTGGTCTGCTCACACCTTGATTAGGCAGAGAATATCCTTTGGGATGTGTTTCTCAGATTGCGGTCAGTCTGTGGACCACCTATAGTGGTGGACTACTGAGTACCACCCAGGGAGCTTGCTAAAAATGCCTATTTCCTGGCCCCAATACCAGGCTTAGTGAATTAGGCTTTCAGAAGATGGGGTCCAGGAACCTGCATTTTAAAACAGGTACCTGGAATAATTCTGATAAACACTCAGGTTTCAGGACCACAGCATTCTGGTGAAATCAGGCTTTCACAACACTGAAACACAGATTAAACTCTAAATGTTCATTTGCAATTCCAACCAATAGCCAACTACAATATTGCATTCTTGCAGCGTGATCTGTAGGCTTTAGTTTGTGTGACAATATCATTTTATATGGCTTGATTTAAACCAAAGCAGTTATGGCCAGATTTCTTAATCCTTCTCTCCTGGGACAATTTACATAATAACGTTTGAAGAGGATGCAATAACCTCTCCCTAATATCTTAAATTGATCTCTAAGATCCCTCTTGGCTCCAACATTCTGATTCTATGAAGTTCCTAGGGCTTCAAATCTGTTTGTAACGAACACATTGCTCATTACTGACTCAATCTATTTGCCTTCTTCCTGGCAACACTTTTCTGATGAAGACTGGTGGCTGGTGGTTTTCCTGAATGTTTTTTAATAACAGATATCGTCTCACCATGTTATTGTGAAGAGTGGGTGAGAAAATATATGTGAAATGCCAAGCATAGTGCCTGACGCAGGGAAGCAGTTAATAAACGTTTGTGCTACTTCCAGGGCATTGTCACAATAATATCTCTTAAACGATTGAAGATATAACATTGGAGAGCTGCAGCTGAATGGAAACGAGGGAATCAGCTGTATTGACAATATCAGGTTTATTTGGCTGTAGGGCAAAAAATAACTGGCCAGAACCCAGGTCTCCAATGGCAAGCTCAGCTGCAGTTTAGCGAGATGGTTTGGGAGAGGGTAGGGGTTCCTGCCACACACACTTGCCTTGAAGAAAGGCTGCAGTGAGTGAGGTTTGGGGTGAAAACTCAGCTCTCCAGCCGCACCACGCTTCCTAAATGAGTGTTTCTTAAAGTGTGTTCCATGGAGTATCAGTCCCTAGGGATGGACATTAAGCGTATTACATAAGAAAGAGCCCCATGAACAGGCAAAGTTGTGAACCACTGGATTAGTCAAATGTGGTCTCCCAACTCCAAGAATATTCAGAGCCTTAATATGTTAACAGGCAATGCGAATCTCCAAGGAGGGAATGGGGGGACACGAAGTTTTCTAAGTTTTGTGTCTTCACTCACAGGGGTGATGTTGAGGGGCTAGTGGAACACAATGATGAGAACACTACTCCCCCATCCCTGGGGCCCTCCTACCTGCTAACAGGAATGGACACTTTTTAGCCCTTACATGACAAAAGTAACAAGAGAACAAGTGTATGCTGAACTGTTCCTCAGCCCCCTAGTGTCCTCATTTGCTCTCCTGTGTACAGCTTCGATTCCGTGGCCCTCACGGTACACTCTTTTTCGTACATGCTAACCTCTTCTGCCTCGCTCTGCCCTCATCACAGTTGAGTGACAGACACTGAATTCTGGTGAAATCAACTCTTTGTCTCTTCCAAATCTGCCTCAGCAGCTGAAGAAGATTGGAAAAAACTTAAAACCATGCTGACTTCAAACTTTTAACACCCCTTTGCCCCACTCTACCCCTCAGCTGATGACCGTGCTTTCTAGTTCCCTGAGGGAACAACTTCTGACTCTCACCATGGTATCTACAAACCTACTTGTATCGTATCCACCTACTCTGCCTTCCCTTTTGTCACCGTGAACAAACTGTAATTTCACTGACGGCTGATCCCTCCGCTTATGTACTGCATCTTGACCCTTGCGGCCTTCCCAAGGTCATTGCTGTAGTCATTTTTCCCTCCCTCGACGACATCAGCAGTTTTTCTCTCACCCAACCAGCATTTTCAATGTTTAAAAAAACTTTTCTTTGCCTCAGCAGCAGCCCCATTTCTCTCGCTCTCTCCTCACAGCAAAAATTTTTCTCCTTCTAGTCTCTCTTGAACCCTCTCCAATCAGGCTTTTGCCCTCATCACTCCACCAAAATGATTCATGTCAAGGTCAACAGTATCTTCTCAGTGTTAAATCCAATGATCATCTTTCTGTTCTCGTGTTATTTGACCCAACGGTGGCATCTGACGCAGTGGATAACTCCCTTCTTGAAATGATTTTTTTCACTTGGCGTCTGAGACGCCACACATTCTTGATTCTCCTACTACTTCACTAGCTACTGGTTCTTAGTCTCCTCCAGGGGTTTTCCTCATCTTTCTGACCATTAGGCTACCTCATTGGCATCTCAACTTGAAATTCCCCCAAACCAAAATGACTGTTTTCCTTATACCTGCTTCTCCCACAGTCTTCTTTATCCATTCTTCTAGATGTTCAAGCCAAACGGGGAGTCTTCCTTGACTCCCCCTTTTCATTCACAGCCCACACCCAATCTATCAGCAATACTGTGGGCTGAATCTTTCAAACTACATTTAGAACCTGGTCACTTGTTTTCATTCCCACTGCTACTACCCTCTTCCAAGCCAGCATCACTTCTTACTTGGATCATCACAAAATCCATTAAATGTGTAAATCAGATCATGTCATGCTTCTGCTCAAAACCTGCCCCTGGCTTTTTCTATAGTTCTTGGTAAAAGTCAAAGTCTTTGGAATGACCTAGAAGATTCTACAGGAGCTGGCTACTTCCCCATTACCTCTTTGACCTCAACTCCTACCACTCTCCCCCTTGATTACTCAGCTCCAGCCATATGGCCTCCCTGCTGTTTCTCAGACATGCCAAGATAACTCCCAGAGGGCCTCTGCTGTTCCCTCTAACTGGAATGTTCTTTCCCCGTAGAGACTTACTCACTTGCTTCCCTCAGACCTCTGTGCAAATGACACCTACCAGTGACATTTCCTTGACCATCTTATTTAAAAATTGCCTCTCCCTGCATGCTTCCATACCATTTTACTTATTTTTCTCCACAGCACTTATTGTTTCCTAACATATTAATATTTACTTGCTGTTCATTGTCTGTCTCCACCACTAGAATGTAAGCTTCAGGAATACAGGGATTTTATTTTGTCACCACTATATCCCTAGTACCTACCCTAGGGCCTGACACATAATAGGTGCTTGATAACTATCTGTCAAATAAATAAAGAATGATTATAAGTGCAATAGGAGTTCTTAGATTCCTAGCATCTTCAGGTGGGGACAGATAACCCTCATCATCTATAGCATCTCCCCTCCAAGTGCAGGACTCTTCAATACCACATTCCTCGTGGTGGAGTTAGCACTGACATGAGTCCTTCCAGGAAGCTCCGTACAGTCTGAAGCAGAATACTCCATGATTTGAGGTATTTAATTCCTAGAAAGATCTTTGCCAAGGGTTCTTTTTTAATTGAAGTATAATCAGTTTACAATTTTGTGTTAATTTCTGGTGTACAACATAGTGATTCAGTTACATATATATATTTCTTTTCATATTCTTTTTCATTATAGGCCATTACAAGATATTGAATATAGTTCCCTGCACTATACAGTATAGCCTTGTTGTTTATCTATTTCATATATAGTAGTTAGTATCTGCAAATCCTCAACTTTCAATTTTTCCCTCCACCCTCCTTTCTCCCCTGGTAACCATAAGTTTTTTTCTGTCTTTGAGTCTGTTTCTGTTTTATAAAAATTTCATTTGTGTCATTTTTTTTTTTTAGATTCCACATGTGAGTGATATCGTATGATATATTTTCTCTTTCTGGCTTATTTCACTTAGTATGTTGATCTCCAGGTCCACCCATGTTGCAGCAAATGACATTATTTCATCCTTTTTTATGGCTGGGTAGTATTTCATTGTATAAATATACCACAGCTTCTTTATCCAGTCATCTGAAGATGGACATTTAGGTTGTTTCCATGTCTTGGCTATTGTAAATAGTGCTGCTTTGAACATTGGGGTGCATGTACCTTTTTGAATTAGAGTTCACTCCGGATATATGCCCAGGAGTGGAATTGCTGGATCATAGGGTAAGTCTATTTTTAGTTTTTTAAGGAAACTCCATACTGTTTTCTATAAAGGCTGCACCAAACTACATTCCCACCAACAGTGTAGGAGGGTTTGCCAAGGATTCTTTTTGATACATAATGTTTTTTGAATAGGTGTTAGATATACATGATACAAAATGCCAAATGTTCAAAGGCCAAGTTGTGGAAAATATATTTTACCACATCCCACTGCTACCACCCGATTCTAAGCTACCCTCAATTTTTTAAACCAGAATTATTGCACTAATCCTTTAGAAACATAAGTCAGATCATGTCACTCCTCTACTAACACTAGCCCAAGGCATCTCATCTCTCAAAGTAAAAGCTAATTTCCCTCTGTTCCCCCCTTTGCCAAGTTCCCCCACTGGAGGCAATCACTGTTACCGGTTTATTATATATTTTTCTAGAGGTAGACTATACATTATACTTATATATCTGTATCTGTATAATCGTTTTTTAAAAACTATGCACACTATTTTGTACCTTGCTTTTTTTCTCACTTGATGTCTATGTTATCCTTTGCAATGGCTGCAGAGTTATCCATTGTACGACTATCATATTCTCCAGAGATTCTTAGCCTGGAGTCCATATATGCATCTCACTGGGTCTATAAGTCTCTTGAAATTCCATGTGGCTATTTGCATACATGTGTGTAGGTACATATTTCAGCAAAGAAGACCCACACCTTTGATCAGATTCAAAGGGATCTGAGACCCAAAACTGTTAAGAATCACTATCCTGAATCTAAATATGCCTTTCTGAAACTTATACCCCTTGGGCCTAATTCAGCTATTTGGAACCTGGTAGAGGCCATACAACAAATACTTGTCAAATGAATGAAGGGATAACACAAAGAAAATCTATTCTCTCTTCTCTATATTAGCTTTTGGTTGGCTTGAAGGAAGCCATCATGTCCTTCTAAGTCATGTCTTTTGCAAGGCTTAATGACTTAGTTCCCTTAACTCTTAATTTGACATGGTTTCCAAACCCCATATGCTTTGATGCTTTGTTCTCCCCTGGACAAACTCTAATATGGATTTTCCCTTCAAATATCTTCAGGGGCAAATAGATAATAAAAAAAGGTGAGGTAGACCAGTTGTGAGACAATGGCAAGTGGTGGGACCTGTGGCGTAATCCACGTAGTTGTCTAAAGATATTCACATTCAAACTCAAGACAAAAGACATTTACAGGCCAATTTTTTACCATGGGCTGACAGTTTGCAAATCTAAGAATTTGGAACTCATACAGTTTGTCACCATGCCTTTCACATCTTCCCCACTCTACCACCTCACCTTTGTCCTCCCCATAAAACCAGCAATTTAGTCACACTAAGCAATGGTCTGCTTCTCAAATACCCTTTGTGATTCCTTGCTCTTATTCCTTTACCCATATGGATCTCTCTGCACTAAATGCCTATGTAGAATATTTTCTATTTGTCCCTCCAGATCTACTTTTTAAAAAAATAGACTTTATTTTTTGGAGCAGTTTTAGGTTCACAGAAAAATTAAGAGGAACATACAGAAAGTTCCCAGATGCCCCCTGAAGATCCACTTTTCACCCTTCTCCACTCTTTCTGTCTACCTCCAGAGGCTGAACTTCATGGACTGTATTAACTAGCTTCCTTGTTCTCTGAATTCTTGTTGGATATGGTCAATGGGAGGCACTAACAAGGGATTGGAGATCAGATGCAAATTAATGTCTGGATATTTATTCTCCTGGCTCCCTCTCTGTGAAGTGTCAGCAGTTTGGTTGAGTCCTTCTAGAATAATCTACCATAGGCCACAGACTTTTTTGGTGGCCATCTTTTATAGCTACAGCTACTCTTTCTGGGTTCTGATAACTGTTCCCTCCTCTCGGCACTTCAGGCATAAAGGTGGTAAAGGCTCCCTCGGTGCTTCACAATCCTTTGTTGGTTTCCCTTAACCCTGTTCTCATGGTTATTAACAATTCCTTCATTAAACTCGTCTCACTTTCTCTGTTTCCTACTGAACCTTTGACTGCTACCATGCCCTTTCCTCTGTTGTCTACTTGGTGAACTCCACTTTGTTCAGCCCCAGCTCCTCTGTGAGGCTTCTCTGAGTTCCCTTCCCTCTGAGAAATTTATGCATATCTCTCCCATTAGATCTTGAGCTTCTTATGGCGTGGGATGGAACTTATTCATCATTATTGTCTCAGCTCCTGGCCAAGTAGATACTTGGTAAGTGTTACTTATGTTTCCTTTTGGAGAGAAGAGGGATGAAATTGCAGAGGGAGTATTTGTCTTTCTCCTTATTCAAATTATTTGATTTTTAAAAGAAATGCCTACATATTAGTTTAAAAATATATATAACTAAAGGAAAAAGTGTGAAGTAAAAGTCTATCCCTCATATCCATGCTAGAAGTAACCATAGTCATAGTTTGTGGTGAGCATCCTTCCAGTACCTTTTCTAAAAAAAATATACATTTGTATACACACAATATAGACACGTCTCTGCTTCTTGCTTTTTTTCACTTAATGATACAACAGAGCTATATTCTGTGTCATCTCATATAGGTATACAGACCTACTTCATTATTTTTTATGGCTGAATTGTATTCCATTTGAATAATGTACCATAATTTATTTAACAAATCCCTAACTATTGGACAGTTAGGTTATCTAATATTGCTCACTATTAGAAGCAATGCAACTCAAAACACAGAGACACACTAGATAAAATTTAACCAGAAAAATATAGGGCTGAACTTAAGAAGCAAGAAAGGAAATCTTTCAGATTCCAGAAACAAAAATGGAACTCAAAATCACAGCAATGAGAATGAATTGAAGTGTCACAACTCACGGAGATAATAAGACCAGATATGTACTTTAGTGGCTGGGCTTTTGGGTCCTTTGAAGGACTTGGAATTGAGTTAAAATTGAATTCTTGCACAAAACAAGGAACAGAAGAGAGCTGCTTCATCTGTGAATTGAAACCAGATTTGCCATGTAACCAGAAGCACAATAATAACAAACCTTGATTAGTACGTACAATGTGCCAGGTACTGCTCTACATGTCTTGCATGTACTGATTTATTTAACCCTCATAAAAGCCCATTGAGGTAGGTACTATTATAATCCTCATTATACAGACAGGGAACAAAATTAGTAACTTGCTTAAGGTCACACTGCTAGGAAGTGGCAGATATATGACTCAGACCTGTTACCTTAATTCCAGGGTCCATACTTTTACTATTATGCTAACTGTGTCTCTACAAACAAGATGCAGTTCATCTTCCCCTAGAAATAAACCCACCCCTAAGAAGTTTAAAAAATCTAAACCTGAGCTACACACTTGTATGAGACCCAAATTCATAGTACCCACATAATTCAGAATCCCTGAGAACTTAACATAAAAACTTGTCCAGAACTGGGAGCAGCACAGAACTCTGGCAGAGGCAAATTAAAAACTGCCCATAAGGCCACCTCTACAACTCAGAGTCAAATTCTCATAGAATACAGATCCTACAGAAGATAAGCTCACATAGAAAATGATAAGGCCCATGAAGAAACCCACTAGAGAAATGATCAGACTCACATATAAACCCAGCAGTTAGAAAATTATTATTGACCTGTTGGTTTCTTTATCTCTTTTCTAGGTCTACTTGTGCATAAAAATATTTTTGAAACTGCAAATAAAGAGTAAAATTGACTCTTAAAAAAAAAAAGAAACCCATTACAATAAGAGTTAGTCAGTATGTACAAGAAATGGGAGAATTCAGTTCCAAGGAATTACAGATAATACAGAAATCTGAACAGACTTTAAAATATTGTATGTTTAAAGGTTGAAAGATTAAAAAACACCCAGAAAATATATATATATACACACACATATATATTACATATATAAAAAACCCAGAATACATATATATGATATATCCATACACACACATATATGTCATATATTACATATATGTACACACATAACATATATGTATGTATATATAAAAGAAAAATTCTAGAAATGAAGAATATAGAAAGTATGAGATGAGCAGTGGATTAGAAAACCTCAGTTTTAGTCTCATTGAAATGTTAAGAAGTCAACTACCAGATGGCAAAATACAAATGACTAATACATGGATGTAAAAATGTTTACTTGTAATATAAAAAATGCAAATTAAGCCAGTAATGAGATACCATTTCCACCCACTGGACTAGCAAAATTTTAAATATCAAATAAAGTGACGTGAAAAAATGATTATTCCAAAGCACCCCTTGTGAAAGTATAAACAAATATGGCATTTAAAAAAAAAGTCAATTGACAGTTTAAACTACAAATAAAGCAGGAACAAAGGAAGAATTAGTGAAATAACAAAAAAAGCTGACATATTTATTCATAAAATATAGCACAACACTATAAAAATGCTAGATCTGAAAGAGAAATTAGAAGATACAGATGATAGAATAAGAAGCTCTACATTCCTCTAATAGAAATTTTAGAAGGAAATAATAGGAAGAAGTAATGTTTGAAGAGAAATGGCTGAGCATTTCCCACAACTCATGAGACATGAATCCATGGGTTAAAATCCTGTACCTACATCTGAAATATGTGTAGTTTACTGTACAGGAACCATACTACAATAAAGGTATTTTTTAAAAAGAGGAAAAATACATTCTCTTGAAAAATATATTTGTTTGAAACTTTTGACCCATTTGCAAATATTAGCTCCTTTTAAAGAACATGGGGACATATTTCTTGCATCTAAAGGAATTGAATATAAAGTAATTACAATTTTCAGTTCTCAAGTTATTGGTCAATCCATAGAAAAGAAAAAATGTATTAAGAAATGTTGCATTTAACTTCACCAAAATACAGCTGGGGAGTCTGAAGTGTTCCAAAAAAATAAAATAAAATAAAATAAAATCCTGTACCTAGTCCTAAGTAAAATAAATGAAGACAAATTGGTAACTTCTAGAAGCATCACAATTGAACTTCAGGGCATCAAGGATAAAGGGAAAAATCTCACAATTACTAGAGACAAATAATGCTGCCAAGTACCTCTGTGGGATAGATTCCTGAAAGTGGAATTTTGGGACAAAGGGTAAGCACATTGAAAAGAGATGAATGTGTTTTAAATGAATAAGTTAGTGAATCAATGAGTCCAGTAGAAGCATTATTTCTCTCAATTTAGGCATGATATTTCTTTTAGCATAGCCTGAGTCTGTATCTCCCAGCTATCTATTTATTTATATATTTGCAGCTGCATCATCTCTATTGATTCATATTAAGCAGGAGGCCAATTAAAATCCCCAGGACTCTTTCGAATGAAGGGCTGTCAAATGAGGTCTTCTCTAGCATGTATTTAGGCAATTAATTTTTAAAACTTGATGTAAGACTATTCTGTTATTGGTGAGATCCTTGAGAGCTGGAGCCATTAAAGAAATCTTCATAAAGGAAGTAATACTTAAGTTGAGTAAGATTTATTTTAGATAGAAGAGGCAAAGGAGAGCTTCTAGGTTTGTGGGATGGAGGTAACAAGAGTGATAAGTTGCATGAATAAATGAATAAGCCATAGGATAGGAAATGAGCTTGGGGAGGATGTGTGAAAGGGGTGGGGAGGAAAGAGAGAAAGTTCAAAGGCAGGGTGGGAACAGATTATGGAGGGCCTAGAAAGGCCTGCAGAGTGGACTTGATCTCATACATGGGCAATTGGGAGCCACTCCAAGCTTTTAAAAAGGAAATTATATTATCTTGCCAGCCAAAGAAAGGTTAACTCACCCTGGAAGGAGTTAGGAGACTGGGTGAAGTAATGCAGGCCCCTAGTTCTCCTGATTCTGGGTTACCAACAAGTTATCCAGACAAGTAGTCAAGATCTGGAAACAGCTTGGAGACACTGGGGTGACTTGGTGTTGAACCACCAGACTAGCAGGAACGACGTGTAATCAAACTAATGACAAGACTAAAAGTGGTGTTTAGGAAAAATAGTCTTAAATGTCCGTTGACAGATGACTGGATAAAGAAGATGTGGTATACATATATAAAATGGATACTACTCAGCCATGAAAAAGAATGAAATAATGCCATTTGCAGTAACATGAATGGGCCTAGAGATGATCATAGTAAGTGAAGTAAGCTAGACAAAGACAAATATCATATATCACTTATATGTGGAATCTAAAATATATGACACAAATGAACTTATTTATAAAACAGAAATAGACTCAAAGACATAGAACACAAACTTGTTACCAAAAAGGAAAGGGCAGAAGGGGAAGGATAAATTAGGAATTTGGGATTAGCAGATACAAACTACTATATATACAATAGGTAAACAATAAGGTCCTACTGTATAGAACAGAGAACTATATTCAATATTTTGTAATAACATATAGTGATAAAGAATATGAAACTGAAAGGGATTTTAAAATTGTAGAATAGATAAACAAGATTATATGGTATAGCACAGGGAAATATACACAAAATGTTATGGTAGCTCACAGAGAAAAAAATGTGACAATGAGTGTGTATATGTCCATGTATGACTGAAAAATTGTGCTGAACACTGGAATTTGACACAACATTGTAAAATGATTATAAATCAATAAAAAAGTTAAAAAAAGAATATGAAACTGAATCACTATGCTGTACACCAGAAACTAATACAACATTGAAAATCAACTATACTTTAATGAAAAACAGAAAAAAATATTCTTAATAGCAAATTCAAAATGCTTTAGAGCTGAGGTGGGAGTATAAAAAAAGGAAGGCAATGGATGCAGGGGAGCACGAGGCAGAATGGGAGAGTGGAATATACACTGGAATGAGCATTGTTAGAAAACCTTAGTTCTAGTCCCAGTTCCACCTCCTACTCAACATGTGACCTTGTGCAGATTACTTAAACATCAAGGATAGTTTCCTCATCTGCAAATCTACTAGATTATAAGCTCCAGAGGGTGGTAAGCAGGTCTGCTTTGTTTGTCATAGTATCCCTAGCCCCTAGTACAGTGTCTGGCACATAGCAGAGCCTCAGTAAATAGTGGCTGAATAGATGAATGAACAAATGAATGAATGAACTAATGCCTGCCCTGCCTGCCTCATAGAGTTATTGCAAGATTCAAACGAAATCAAGGATGGGAAATTATTACACGAAATTGAAACACTAAGCAATCCTATGATGAAATACTACAGCTACTACTGAGAAGTATATTTTTTATTAAATAAGAAGGCTGATTAGAGTATTTTAGAGGGAAAATGATAAGTGGGATAATGATATCGAGTTTTCTTAGCATGGAAAGTAAGAATAGTGAAAATGTAAGATACTTCAAGCAATCTGTCCAATTTAGAAAAGGAACACATCAGGATCTGTGTTCTGTACCGTGTTCTGTACCATTTTCTGTCCTTTGCACTCAGTGTGCTTCTGGTGGGGTAATAATGGTGTTAATTATAGTTAACATTCATTGACTATGTGCAATGTGCTGTGTCCTATCTGTCCTTAAAAAAACCCTTCAAAGAAGCTGATAATATTCCAATTTTATTTATTTATTTTTATTGAAGTATAGTTGACTTACAATATTATATTAGTTTCAAATGTGCAACATAGTGATTAGATATTTTTGTAGATTACACACCATACAAAGTTATTACAATAATATTGACTATTTTCTCTGTGTTGGACATTACATCCCTGTGACTTATTTATTTCATAACTGGTAGTTTGTACCCCCTAATCCCCTTCACCTCTTTCATCCTTCCCCAACCCCCTGCCCTTCATTTAGAGATGAAGAAACTGAGGTTCAGAGAGGTTAAGTGATGTGCTTACAGCCATGGTGAGAAGGTTGCAGAGCTAGCAATTTTATCTCAAGTCTGTCTCTGAAGCCAGTGGGAAGAAACTGCAGGGAAACAGATTTCTTCACACCACAAGGATGCCCTTGCTCAGAGACAGAGTGGTCCAAAGATGGGAATGGGCTGCCTCCTGAGCTCATGAGTTTCTCTTCACTGGAAGAAGGATCACCACATAATCTGTAGGGCCCAGTGCAAAATGAAATAGCCATATGCCCATGAAGCCATCCCTGCCTGGAAGTTTTTAAGCACAAATTAGCCAGCTTCCAGATAGGGATGTGAGAGAGACGAGTCGACATGAGCCAAGGCACTGGACCAGATGATCTTAATCTGAGATTCTATTAGCCCAAATGGGTTAGGGTAGCTTCCCAAGGTGGCTGACCTGACACCTCAAAGGCTTTCAGATGAGGGAAAATTCTCCAAGGTGATGCCGAGATGGCTGGTGCTCTGATCACCTGGGGCACCAAAAACATGCTCTGCCCTGTGAGGCAGCACAAGCTTTCTGGAGAAGACCAAAAAAGAAACTCTAAAAGGGATTAAGAGGTACAAACCTGCAGTCATAAAACAAATAAGCCACAGGGCTGTAATATGCAGCATAAGGAATATGGTCAATAAAATTGTAAGAACTTTGTATGAGGACAGCTGGTTACTAGACTTATCATGGCAATCATTTCATAATGTATGCAAATATCAAATCACTCTGTAGTACACCGGAAGTGAACAGAACATTGTATGTCAACTGTATTTCAATTAAAAAACAAACTAAACTCTTTTAGCAGTAGTGAGGCATAATAGAAAGAGTCAGACAGATGCGGGCCCAAATCCTGGTTCTGCCACTTACTAGCTAGCGTGTGTCTTTGAACAAGTCACTTGAAACTCTGAGACTTGTTTTCTCACCTACAACATGATCACATTGCTTCCCTTGCTGGGCTGTGGTGAGGTTTCAGTGAGATGATCCAAGTCAAGTGCATCTGGCACTTGGTAAGTCCTCAATAAATATTAGCCATTGTTTTCTTTCTGTTATTGGGGTAGGGGGGGGTATGACACTTGGTCATTGGCTTCTCCTTGAGTATATCTTAGCTCAGTAGACAAGTCTACCAGACCTGCCTTGGGACACAGAAACCCCTTCCCACTTGAGTCTTCCCAATTACAGCACGATACTGGTACTGGGCTGTGGGAGAATTGGAGTCGAGCCACTAGTAGACAGTGAATCCTACCAGGAGAATGTTTTACCTACACTGACCTTTCACAGGATCAGAATGAAGAGTAAAATTCACTCCTGTCAAGCAAAGCTATATGTGTTAGCCACTTGGGAGAGCAAGAACCTTAATACCTCTCTACTTGTCTGCAAGACCTCTGTCCCACGTCTTCATAATTCTGTGAAATGGCCGGCGTGGCAGAGCACAGATGCCCACAGTTTTCCAGGAACTTCATTGTCCCTTACGCAGCACAGAAAGAATGGTATAAGGACTAAAGGAACATTGCAGTATATCACTGAATAGCTTGGCTTCTTTAAAAAAAAAAAAAACACCGAAACCAAACTATTAATTAACTGGACAAAAGGCTGGAACTATTATGTGCTAATCCCACTCCACTATATCCACGTGCTGCTGAGTATTTTCTTACTCAGGACAGGTGGAACAAACATTCCTTTTGCTTTTGTTTGAAAAAATACTTTTCATTTGGCTTTCGGCTCATCTCATCACTTCCCTTTCCACTAGATTGCATAAGCCATATATATGCACACATTTTGATTTGTACAGGGAGTCTGGATTTTACTATCTACCCTCACCTCCAATATGTCTCCACTTTTTTCCTTCTTTTCTTCAGCACCCTCATTTCCTCGGTGGACATTCATTTTGAAATCTGACATACTCATTCTGCTCAATTTCTTTGGCTACAATGTGGCACAGTTTGGGGGCCATAAATATGAAATATGCCCATTATAACCTATCTTTAGGGAGTGAGGAAGTCCTTAATGTTGGAGAGAGAAACAGAGCAGGTTGGGGAAGTTCACTGAATATTTATTTAATAGATGTTCATATTCTTTCACATCCCTCCCCTGGTCCCCTGGCCACTACTTTAGCTCAGTTCTTTGTCCCTCTCTCCTGGACTGTTGCCATAGGCTCCCTACCAGTTGCTCCATGACCAGCCTCTCCCTCTTCAAATGATCCTCAACATAGTTGCCAGTCATCTCTCTAAACCTCAGCCCTTTGCTAATGGTCTTTAGTGCCCCGCCCCGTTTACCTTCTGAGTAACATGCAAACTCCTTATCCTGGTATTCAAGTCTCTCTGCAGTTAGGCACTCACCAGTCTCCTTTCCAGCCTTCTCTCCCATTACTCTTCTGCATATAGCTTTGGTTTCAGCCAAACTTGACCCCTCCTGGTTTCTAGAGCACACCCTCTGCTCTCCCGCTTCAGTGTTTCTCCCTCCTGGAATCAACTCCTCTCCACAGAATTCTCTGTTCAGCATCCTCTTCATTCTTTAGTGTCCCATGTCAAGTATTTCCTACTTCATGAAGCCTTTACAGGATCCCTCAGCTGGATGTGAAATTTCTTTTCTGCGCACTTCCACAACATTTAGCATTTCTTTTAAGACACTCATCATATGGTACCTATTCTGGTTATAGGTGTTATCATAATGATTACTTAGCTTTACTGAGTGCTTGCTATGTGCCAGACACTGTGCTAAATGCTTTTCAGGTAGTGTATATATCACAGGTTCTCAAATTTTTTTGGTCTCAGGATCTTTAGATGGTTTAACATTATTGAGGACCTCAGAGTGTTTATTTGGCTTATGTCTGTCAATATTTACCTCATTAGAAATTGAAACTGAGAAATTTTTAAAAATTATTTATCAATTTATTAAAATAATATTAACCCCATCCCTTATGTTAATATAAATAACATCTTGTTAATGAGAAATAGCTATATTTTCCAAAACCAAAAAAAAAAATGTAGTGAGAAGAATAACCTTATTTTGCATTTCTGCAAATCTGTTAAATATCTGAATTAATAAAAGATAGCTGGATTCTCATATCTGCTTTTGTATTCAGGCAACAGATCATATAACACACCATGCAGCCCCTGGAAAATTCCACTATACACTTGTGAGATGATGAGAATGAAAAAAGGAAAACAAGCCCGAGTATTTTTATGAAAATAGTTTGTACCTCACAGATCTCCAGGGGTCCCTGAACCACGCTTTGAGAACTGTTGGTTGTCATTAAAGAGCTAACATATGAAGTGTTTAGAATAGTGCCTGACACATAATAAACAGTATGTAAGTGTTTGCCATTATTATCTTCCTGATCCTCACCATCCTCCCTCTGCATGAGGTAAGTACCATTATCCCCATTTTACAGGTGGGAAAATTAAGGCACAGAGAAATTAAATAACTTGCTCAAGGTTATGCAGGTAGTAACAGGCAGAGGCAGAACTGGGATTTGAAGCCACTTAGTCTTTCCCCAGCATGAGGGCTCTTAAGCGCTCTGTTAGATTGCCTCTCTAGTTGCTGAGTAAAGGAGTTCAGGGCAAAGGTTATGTCCTGTCATCTCTATATCCCCAAGATCTGACTCTGACCCATTGAACTTTCAGTAATCATGGCATTTATGAATGGCTGTTAGACAGCAAACTTTAAAAGTTAAATCTTGAGGGTGATGAAATTGATACTAGGGTCTGCGGAAGGTCAGAAACTTGAAGAGGAGAAACCCATGCACTTTGGAATGAGACAGGCATGGATGGTTTCCAGTGTCAGTTCTGCCACCACCTAGCTGTGTTCTCTTGATCTGGTTTTTGATCTGTTTGAGCCTTAGTTTTGTCTTCTACAAAACCATGATAATAACCTTTCCCATAGGTTGTTGTTGTGTGGATTAAATGTGATAATGTATGTAAAGCACGTGACACATAAAAGATGCTCAGCAGTTAGTTTCCTTTCTTCTTCTTTTACATCATTTGTACGTAAGCTCCAGGAGGGCAGGGATTTTTGTCTATTTTGGTCACCGTTATATCCCCAGAGCTCACAACCATGCCCGGTCCACAGTAGGCGCTCAATAAATGAACGAATGATCCTAACTGAGTTAGCACAGCACAGAATACATACCAGGTGGCTCAATATGATTGAGCTGATTTTATTGAATTGAATAGTAGTACTGATTAGAGCAATTATAGTTCACCCAGGCAATTTCAATTCCATTAGTAACAACTACTTACGAAGACTCCATGGTGGTGATGATTATGTTCACAACTGCCAGTCAGCTGCCAATTAGGTGTGCCCTGGGCGCTGCCCCATTCCCTTCGGTGAATTGTTCTCTGGGAAGACATGTTGGAGTGGTCCTTACAGGCACTGACATGGCGGCTCCTGCCCGCCGCGGCTGGCTCTGCCAGTCTGGTGGAACGTCACCTCTCCTAAGAGCAAGTGTAGCTTCTTCACGGAAATTCCCTCCTCACTCTGGCTCTCTGCTCCTGTCACTTTCCTCACCACTCAGATGACATTTTGAGGCCCCTCACTGGTTTTCTCTTAACAATAGGCTTGCTCTTTCATGATATTCTGTATCACACCACCCCCATCCCCTTTTCACTGCACCTTTGAATTGTTCTCTAGTGTTCCATTTTTGATTGCTTTCCATTTCTCTGACAGCTTTTAGGGAGAGCCTTTCCATGGTCTACTTTCTGAGTAAATGGTTTGGTGAGATTCTGATTTTCATCTGATGTTAATTCTCCACAAAAGACAAAAAAAAAAAAAAGGGGAAGGATCTGCTTTTAGCTGTTCTTTTAGTGTTCTTTTAAATTATAAGTCACGAAAGTCTTCTGTCAGGTTGCCTCCTTTCTTTCAAGAGACTCTTCACTTTTCCTCAGTGATGACTTGCGACTTCAGAACGAGAGAACATTGCAGCCCTTCGTGGCTTTCTGCACAGTCCTCTTTTTCTCCTCTGGGTCCACTCTGGGCCTTCCTTAGAGTGACCCAACCATCCTGTCATCTGATTTGACTTCAAGTCTTGTTTCCTCAACTCCCTCTGAAATGCAGTTGCTGAAGTAAATATCCACCTCCTGGCCCACAATATGCACACACCATCTCTCACACATATGCACGTGCACATAAACATACTGTTGAGGTGTTATTTTTCATTTAGATAGATTGCCCAATACTGATGAATTGAAATTCAAGTCGGGGTAAGATATAACTCAGTGGTAGAGTGCGTGCTTAGCATGCACGACGTCCTGTATTCAATCCCCAGTACCTCCATTAAGTAAATAAATAAACCTAATTACCTACCCTCTCCAAAAAAAAAATTTACTCTTAAAATTCAAAGATTTCTAATGTGAAATGCATGGATGGCCTTTGGGTGGTCTGTGAAACCCCTAACACCTATCCATTCAATTATTTATTGAGCATTCACTATATGATAGACACTGTGGTAGATGCATCTAAACATACGTTACATAAATTATTCCTCACTGCAAGTCTGAGAATAGATTTTTATAATCCACATTTACAGGTGAAGACCTTAGTTTCAGTGAGGGAAAGTGACTTGCCCAAGATCATGCAATCTTCTAGGAGTAAGTCTGAGTTTGAAAGCCAGGTCTCTGATTCCTTATCATCATCAGGTCTTCCAGGCACAAAGGAGCAGCTGGTGCTTCAACAGATAGGAACGGGGCAGGGTGAGAAATCTAGAATGAATAATGCGACTAAAGGTACAAATACGGGAAAGTGTAGCTATGTGTATGAGGGTAGGAAGAGTTCAGGTTGCCAAATTATGTTGGGTACAGAACATACAAGCTTTAGAAATTTGAACTTCTTTCCAACAACCTGAGGGAACAATGACAGATTTTGGAGTTGGACAATGATATAATCAGAAAGGTGTTTTAGGAAAATTAATCTGATTCAGGTCTGAATCCATGGCTCTTCTATGCTGTTAATAGTATTTTTTAAAACTTGTGGCTAAGAAATCTCTTTTAAAAAATGAAATTGAAGTAGTCAGTTTACAGTGTACGTGGTGTAGAGCTTAATGTTTCAATCGTACATATACATACATGTATCCCTTTTCATATTCTTTTTAAGAAATCTTTACTTACTCCATGTCTGTGCTTTGGTCAGAATTCTCTCTTTGTTTTTAAATACTGTAGCAAAAATTCAGAAGGCTATGTGGAAAAAACAGCGAGAAGAAACAAATCACACACAAACACAACATAATTATGCACAAGTCTGGGAAGAAAGAGCACAGTGGGTCATGATGAACTTTATTGAACAGAGCGTGAGTAAGCAGCATCCCAATTGTAAAGGAAAGAAACAGCAAGCAAAACATCACCACTGACAGCAAGAAACAAAGGCTGCCAGGAGCTGGGAGACAAGGGTGAGGGTCGCAGAAATGGCACTTTAAGACTTTCTGATTCCTTTTCTTCAAAGAGCAGAAAAGAAACTACAAAGGAGACAGAGGAGAACCGTGGAGTTGAATGCTAGACTGAATGAGGAAAAATAGAAAAGAAATATGAAGGAAGGGTATAACCCATCGCTGGTTTTTGGTGGATCAACCCAGTCAGACAACCACGGCAAACTCACTGGGTTAGAAGGCCATGTTGAAAGTAGACAAGTGTTGTAAACAAACCTCCTGCTGGTAGTTAGTTTGTCAAATTAGAGCCCTCTCTCCTCTATATTCAGCTGGTTACCAAGTTGCTATGTGTCTATCTCAGAAGGCTGTCCTGAATCAAAGCCCTTCTACTCCCACTGACAGGGCCATTGGGTTAATTAAATTCCATGTCATCTCTCAACTGGACCAGGATTCCTGCTTCTAGTCTCTTCTTCCTTCTGGTTCAGGCTTCAGTCTGCCTCAAGACCTAACCTCCTAATACTTTCCTGCCTATCAACCTTCTTTGGTGGTCCATTGTCTATAGGATACAGTAGAACTCCCCTCAGTTTCACACAATGAACAGCAAAGGAACCAAAGGATTCCCCCAGACCCATGGATGAAGGGACAACTAAAGAGCTATGTCTGGGATAAGAAACAAGCCAACTGGTAGCTTTTCCTTCCTGATCTCAGACCATCCTTCTTCCCAATATGTATATGTACGGAGAGGGGTGGTGAGTGGGTGGTGAGTAACTTATGCTTGCACTCAACCTAACGGTAGTTGCAGACGGGTATCTGTCTCTCTCTCTCTCTCAATTGAATGTATGACGCTGTTCCTCCCAGGTTTTCCAGTTGCAATCTTCTTTCCCACTGTGGCCCATCTCCTTTCCAAAGAGTATACCCTTCAAGCCCTCCATCCTCCAAGAACTCTTACCCTTGCTTAGCAAAACTTGTTTCCCAAGCTTAGAGAAAGGAAAGGGCCCCTTTAAAAAAAAAATCAGGGATAAATTAAGAAGGAGGAGAATCTCACAGTAGACATCATGTCTAAGCTCATTTTTATACATTCTACTGTGCACAAGGCCCTTTACCCTCTGATCACCCGGTCTGCTTCTCCAGTCTCATCTTCCACTTTCATCACCGCTCCCCATCCTTTCACAATCCCGACATATTCTAGGCGCCAGTCATCCTGAACTTTTCAACATTCCTCAGATAAACTAGGCCTTTGCAGAAGTTCGTGCACATGCTGTTCCCTCTGCCCAGAACACCCTTAGTCCTCTTATCTCGCCAGTAAATTCCTACCCTCCTTTAAGACCCTGCACAGCGATTGCATCCTGTGGGAAACCTCTCCTGACTGCCCCAGATAGAATTAATGGCCTTCTCCTCTGGGTTCCCATAGCATTTTTTCCAAACCCTTATTATAGTACCAGATTTATCATGCAAATACAATGTAATATCTAAAAGGTTAGGTTCTGGAGGCATACTGCCTGGGTTTAAGTCCTGATGCTGCTACAGATGATGCTACATGACGTTGGGCCCATTGCTTCACCTCCTTTTGCCTCAGTTTCCTCACCTAGAAGCAAGATAAATGAGATAATACTTGTAAAGCCTTTAGAACAGAACCTGTCAAATTGTAAATGTTAATAAATAGTAGATGTTATCATCTCTTCTAATGTTGTATTGTTACTATATATATATATAATATACAATAAACTTTTATTATTATATATAATATAATTCTATTATTATTCCATTATTATTCTAGATACAATATATACAATATACTTTTATTATTCTTATACCATAGACTTATATATACAATATATTTCTCTTTTTATTCTATTATTATTATAGTATTATTTAACTTTTACTGTGTTTATATCTTGTCTCCCATCTGGTTTATAAGTGTTTTGAGGAGAGGAGACTTGTATTACCTTCTCCCCTATAGTGCCTTGTATGAGCTCATATTTGTTGAAGGTAGTATATTATAGTGGAAAAAGCACTAGAATCTGAACGATGTGTGTTTGACTCTTGACTCTATTCTTAGTTATTGTATGATTTCAATCTCCCTGAGCCTCAGTTTCCTCATCTGTAAAATGGCCATGTTAATAACAGTACCTACTTCATAGGGATGTTTTAAGGATGAAAAAAGCCAGTACATGAAAGTTACAGCACATGGTAAACACTCACTAAATGGTTGTTATTATTAACTTTGTAACCCCTTGCATTTAGCTTAATAAATACTTGCACTTCAGTGAACAAACCTAGCTAGCTTCCAGACAGGATTACTCCATATACTCCTAGGATTCAAGAGGAAAATATGAGTCATGTCCACTCGTCTTCATGGGTCACGCTGAACTGGGGCACCGTCCCCCAGAAGGCAACAGACATGGCTGGCTGAGTCACTGTAAAATCCTTTCTGTAAGGATTAACCCAACACCCTCCGCCCCCATTAGACAGTCTCTTACATACTAGGTACAAGGTACATACTTTTCCTGTGATGGGCAGAAGGATGAGTTGCAAAATTACAGCAGAGCCAGAGTGTCTATAAATCCATTCCTCTTGCATCTTCTGTAGCCTTTTCACTTTTATTTTCTATAAACTTTCCCTCCACTCACTTTCAGTGTAGCCCATGTCAATGCAGACTCTCTTCATCGTAGTTCCAGTAGAATAATGAAGAAATGACAAGTACTGACTGTCTGTGTCCAATATCGCACTGCATTAAAGACTGCAACGCTCTAGACTTAGCTGGTCTGTATTAGAATCCCACCTCCATCACTTGCTATGAAGTCTCAGGCTAACCACTTAATGTTTGTGTAACTCTGTTTTCTCCATCTGTCAAACAAGGACAATAAAAGTACCTTCCTCCTAAGAGTTTTGTGAGAATTAAATGAGTTAATACACCTAGAACACTTAGGAGAGTGTCACACAGTAGGTGCTGCATAAATATTAGCTATTATTATTATTTAAACAACTTTGAGATAAAATTCACATACTATAAAACCGTAAATTCATCTATTTAAAGTATACATTTCAGTGATTTTTTAATATCGTCAAGAGTTGTGCAACCATTACCACAATCTAACTTTGTAACATTTTCATCACCCCCAAAAGGAACCCTGTACCCATTAGCAGTCATTCCTGTCCCTGCCTCCTTTCCTCAGCCCCAGGTGATCACTAATCTACTTTCTGTAGATCAGCCTCTTATGGATATTTCATAAAAATAGACTCCTATAATAGGTGGTCTTTTGTGACTAGCTTCTCTCACTTAGCCTAAGGTTTTCAAGGTTCATCTATGTTTTAGCATGGATTGGGACTTCATTGGCATTTTTTAGCCAGATAATATTCCATTTTATGGCTATACCACATTTTGTTTATCCATTCATCAGTTGATTGACATTTGGGTTGTTTTCCACTTTTTTGCTATTGAACATTCATTTACAAGTTTTTGTGTGAAGATATGTTTTCAATTCTCTTGGCTATATACCTAGGAGTGGAATTGCTGGGTCATATGATTTGAGGTACCGCCAAATTGTTTTCCACAGCAGCTGTACCATTTTACAGTCCTGTTAGTGGTGTGAATAGGAGTTCCAATGTCTCCACATCTTTGTCAGCATTTGTTATTATTTGTCTTTTTTATTATAGCCATCCAAGAGGGTGTGAAATGGTATCTCATTGTGATTTTGATTTTTAGTTCCCTGATGGCTAACGATGTTGAGTATCCTTTCATGTGCTTATTGGCCATTTTTTAAAAATTATGCTTTTTGTTGATTTATAAAATTATATGTTTTATCTGTATCATATTATATTTTGACTTCTGTATACACTACAGTGTGCTTACCACCAAAGGTTTAGTTTTCATCTGTCACTCTTATGTCTTCTTTGGAGAAATGTCTATTCAAATCCTTTTCACATTTTAAGATTAAATTGTCTTATTATTGAGTTTTTAATGATTCTTTATATACAAGTCCCTTGTCAGATAATAGGTTTGCAAATATTTTCCCTCATGCTGTGTGTTATCTTTTCACTTTCTTGACACTCTAGTTAATAAACAAACACTTACAAGTTCACCTATGATAAAGAGCACAGCCCATATAGGAGAGGATGAGATGTAAAAACCAGCTGATACTCTTAGGTACCCTACCCTTCTGTGCGATGCTCCTTTAAATTTAAGTCCAAAACAGATAAATCTTCTCCTCTGTGCCAGGTACTTGAAGGAATAAGATCTGGCCTCTATCCTCAAAGAGCTTCCTAACTTAGAGGGAAGGGAAGATGCAAACATGTGGAAACTTAAATAATTATAACATGTTTAAATAGCAGTTCAAGACCACAATAGAAAAGATGCCACAAGGCACTGTGTGATTAATTGCCAAATGAATTGCATGGAAAAATAATTGCTATGGGAACTCAAAGGAGAGAGAGAGAGAGCACTTGGGGCTGCTGTGGTCAGGGAAAGCTTTAAGGAGGAGGCATCTAAGCATCTATAATTGACTGCAGCCATGCCTGTGTAATATTAAACAAAGACTTGGAGGGAAAAAAAATACTGACTCTGCTTGAAGTGAGGCATCTTAATGATTTAACTGATACCACCATTTCATTTCAATCTCAGCAAAATTCTCTACAATGCCACCTTCCCTATGAAGACTTCTGTGGCCTCTGTCTAGTCTTGAGGTTACCAATTAGCAATATAACAAGCTGCATCTGGCTCACAGACACATTTTGTTTGGTCCAATTTTTTAAAAAAAGTAGAATGAGCTGCAAAAAAATTGTAATGGGCAAATTTCACATAAAAGAGGTATTTCTGTTTCTCTAGAAAAATCAGAGGGCCTGGCAACCCTAGGTAGGAGCACGTACAACCTAGGAACGTGGCTAATTTCACCCCTGCGGGCAGCTGCAGACGTTTCAGTTTGTGATCTCCTAGAGTCAGAGGTCTTAAACTGAAAGCTATCTTACGAGTGCATCTGTTTTTGTTCCTTGCCTCTGGGCAGGTATGGTATCATTACCCTTAATTTACAGAATATCAATTAAAACCCGTAGAGGTTGAGACTTGCCCAAGGTCACAGAGCTATTAAGTGGAAGAGGGAGAACTACAACCCACGTTTTCTGCTCTTTGGCTGTTTAGCGGGTAGACGTTTTCAATGTTCTTTCAAAGATCCGGCGTTCCAGGCTAGATGCATATTGCTTAGTTACGTTCTTCTGGCATTTTCTGGTTATTACTTTGTTTTGTTGAACAATTTTTGATATGATGTCTCTCTCAAATTACATTGTAACAGCAGAGTGCAAGGGGCCCACGTTATGTTCTATGAAAGCCCAGAGCGTGGAACACAGTGCTTCACATTTAATGGGCACTCAGCAGATAGTTGTTGGCTTATAGAGCAATAAGATTGTGAAGAACTCACTGTGTAACCTTCCTTCATAACTTGGGTGTGTTAAAATGTGCCTATTGTTTAGAGACAAATATATCTGTTACCTTTAAGATGTTTCAGCTTTGTGATACTTGGTAGGGCAAGCTGTTTGATGTGAATACGCTGGCTCAAGGATAATCTTTTCATATTTCATGCAAAGGTTTTCATCCTAAACTGAATATGTCAAAGGAGGGAATGAGTGATTTGTTTGTCAAAGGAACCATCTTTTGATCAGAGTGAGGGAGGGGACTATTATAATAGACACATGTCCCTGGGATGTACCTTACTATGTCTTGGCTGCTTTCTGAGTGACAAGAGGAAAGATAAAATAATAGGAGATGTAGGGAAAGTGGTTTAAAGCCTTGCCTTAGAAGATCAGCCGTTCTCAAACCTGAGGGTGCATCAGAATCTCCCCGAGGGCTTATTAAAACACAGATTACTGTGCCTGTCCCAGAGTTTCTGATTCAGCGGTTCTGAAGTGAATTTGCATTTCTGACAAGTTTCCAGGTGATAGTGATGCCACTGATCCAGGGACCACACTTTAAGAACCATTGCCTTAGATTAGCAAAGTGGTTGTCTCAAGAGAGTAGCTAATTAGATGGATCTGAGCAAAAGTTAGCAACCAGAAGGAAAAAAGACCATGGGGAAAGGGTGTGATGTATGCAGTGGGGAGAGTGTGAACTGGCCAGGAAACCAGAAGGGCTGGATTCCAGTACCAGTGGTATTTTCTTAAGCAGTGTCCAAACATAGTAAGTACAGTTTAATCAACACGTTTCTGATTTATTTTACTAGCGTTTCCCAAGTTACACACTATGGAACCCTACAAGTTGCTCACAGGCATTCAATGGGATGAAAAAGATCCATAGTCAAATAAGCTTGGAAAATTCTGAATTAGATAAAATTGAGCAGGGTTCTTTACTGCAAGTCTCAGAGCATTTAAAATGCTAATAAGCATTGTAGATCTCCAAAGGAAGATAGAATATGCAGCATTTCTCAGACTTAGTTGACTAAAGATCCTTTATTAATGCCTGGCTAGTTTTCTGTAGAATATGGCTTGAGAAACATTCATTGGTTTACATCCAGATGCCAGAACATTTTATCAATGTGTGAGGCTGCTTGTAACAATGGAAAATGGCACTGGCCTGGGAGTCAGCATGTAGGGAATTTCGTCCTGTTTCTGCCACTTCGTTCTACCATGAGTTGACTTGCTCCCATGAAGATGGGTGTGACTGAAATTTATCATTCCCTTGCAAATGGTAGTATCCAGTAGCCCCAGCCAAAACAGACCATCTGTGCGCACACACACACACCCTTTTTTTTAAAATCTGGAACTCACCATGCCCTCAGGAGTATTCAATCTTCAAAGCCAGAAGGGTGAGAAGCCTTATGCAGACAGTTTGATAGGAAGGAAGGAAAGAAGGAAGGGACAGGCCTTTGCAGACCATGACTCCCTCTGGAATGAACAGGCTGAGAAGCGTAGACACATCCTGTGTTTATTTGATTCCTGGCTCTTAGAGAAAGTTTTGTTTTACCTAGGACACTGAGTCAGCTTATTTGTTTACCATCGAGCATTGGAAGTGTGTCTGCCCCACAATTAATCATTAGTTGTGTTTTTTTCCCCACTTGAACAAAATACAAACCTCACCCAATGGAGAAACATTGCAAGTTGTATGTGGCAGGAGGCCACAACCTATCTACATTGATAGATAGATGAAATACATGTCCACATTAAATAATCATTTGAAAAGAAGCAGATGGGATTTCAGATTCAACTTGCTGAATTTATACAAGGTACATAAATATAGGCGACATAGGATTCCTTGTAGATCTGTGTAAAACCTTTTTAAAAAAATATAACGGTCAATTCAGATTAAAAAAACAAAATGTCTACAAGCTTTCTGTTTTATTTTTTATTTCAGAATGAAAATAATTTGTAATAACCCAGGAAAATGTATGTTCTAATAACTCTGATTACCTATTTGATTGCATAGAAGAATGACCACAAAAGCATCAGTACTGCTTTCAACTAAAATATTTGGGAAGTAACAACACAGAAGTAGCTTTTAAATCTTTTCTCTTTAAATCAGATCTCCTGTATATCTTAAAGCTATGTGAACTGAACATGCCTGAGAGGTCTCAGGAGCCACCCTACTGCTGTAGACCCCCAAAGCACAAGGCTGTAGAGAAGGAGCACGTGCTATCAGACAGCACAACAGAGCTGGCTCTGTTGAGTTCTTTGATTACTGTCTAACTTCTGGAAGGGTTGAGCTATATTGACTCAATTGTCTGGTCACTCTAGCCAAGCAGCTAATGAATCCAAACTGCCTTATCAATCAAGGCAAGAAGGTGAACTTGGTTTTTCATGTAGATTTTGACTATAAGGGCTTTCAAGAAAGAAGCTTCCCGAGTGTCTCATAAACCTGCAGGATGCCTCTCTTTCCCATGACGGTTGAAAGTTATTGACTCCTGAGCCAGCCTCGGTGGTGAACAACTGGAACCTAGTTGTTCAGAGTAGGCTCAACTTCAAAAGGAGACTGGTTTACTCTGGAGTGGAAAGTGGAGAGAATCCCCATGAAGCTCTTTCTCTTCGCCTATTTCCTTCTACAATTTTAAGTTACTTCCTATTGATCTGCAGTTTTCAAATGTGTGCTGAAAGCTCTGCTCTTCTGGGCTCCTTTTCAGTGTTTCTGCCTAGCTTTTCTGGGTTTGCTTTTATAGAATGAAATCCCCTTGTTTGGTTTTCTGCACATTCACACTGAGGCAGTGAATGTCCACTAACTCAATTCAGAGCCACAATTGAATAGTGTATTAAGAGTCCATGTGACTGCCACATGGGCCCTGGACTGCTGAATTCATGGGCAAGTCATTGTTTCTGCCACCATCATGCTCAGGCCCCCTCCCCCAAGTCTGCGGTGAACATAGATTAATAAGCACTGACTTAGACTCAACAGTTTTCTGATAAGTAGTGCAATACTGATGATTTCTCTTCCCCTTTCAATTTTTTTATAGTAATCACATTTTTCTACATCATTATTGCAGCCTCCCAGTAGTACTGCTTCAATGTAGAAAATTTGCAAATTCCTTTGCTCGGACTCCAACTCCATGGCAGTGGCAGAACCATTTTAGGAATGTCTCCTGCCACAATTTCCTCTTTGTCCTCCCCCCTCCCTTTTCAACTTCTCGTGGCTTCCATATATTCCCTCATAAAAGAGGCATCCGAGTTGTTTAGTGAGAAGCCATCTGTATACACAAAGCCATAACATGTGGATGAAAAGGAAATACTGTGAACCCTCTTAGGCCAAACACCCAGATGTTGGCAAGTAGTTCACAGACCAAACAGCCTAGTCATTGAACAATATCACCTCCTCCTTTTTTATTTATCCAGACCTTTTGGCATCACGCAGACATGGCCTGTTTTCACCCATGATTTTGTCAAAGACTGAAAAAAATTACGAAAAAGATGATGCTTCTCCTGTGATGAACAATTATCAATGAACTCTGTGTTCAGAAGAGCAACAGATAATGTTTCACTTAGAAAGACCAATACTACTGAATTAAAATTCCCATGGGAATTTTTTTTTTTTACGTTCTTGTGAATCACAGATGAGTTTATGATGATCCATGCTTGTAGGAAAGAATGGCAAATAAATTCATATTGATTATTCATTTAAAATAGCACATCTAAAAATGTTCAGCATCGCATTCACTATCGGGCACTTATTCATCTACCAACTCCGAATGTGAGTGGAAAGAAGTGGAGCCCAAAGCCGAAAATGTAGTGGAAGATTTAAGTGTTCAGCTTTCCACGTATTTTTTTAGCCTGTGTTTGTTTGGAAATGTACAGTCAGATCATTGGGCCTGGAGTATATAGAAGTTGCCCGTGGATTACAGCAAAATGATTCCATTGCTGTGCTAAGCTATTGGTTGCTTCCATCCTCAGAGGGTCTGGGAGAGGCCTGGGGCAGGAAGGTCCCTTGGGCCTTAAATATGTATTTTTATATGTATTCCATGAAAATTAAAGAGGCTGGAAAGCACTGAGGAGGATCAATCAAAAGGTTTGATGTGATGTGTGTATGTGTGTGAGAGCTGGGGTTTGGGGGTTGTGGGTGGATTAGGGAGCCTGGGCTTTGGCCTTCCCTCTGCAACTTTTTTCCAGAGGCATGTGTTGGCAGGAACCTTGCTTCCTGGATTAAGACCACATTTGGGGCATTTGCACATGACCCCTCAATCTCTGGGCCTGTTTCTGACCAGAGACCACATCTCCCATGGAAACAGGAATGCAGCAGAGAACCTAAGAGTTTGGGCAGTGAAGTCCATTGCCTGGGTTCAAACAGTGGTACCATCACTAATTAGCTGGGTCATCTTGGGCCAGTAAACTTCCCTGAGCCTCACTTTCCTCACCTATAAAAGGGACGGATAACAGTATTTACCTCATAGTTGTTGTGAGGAATAAATAAAGGCCTGTCAACTGCTTATCCCAGTGCCTGGCATGGAGCAGGCACACATTCAATGTTGGCTATTATCATTCTTGACCAAATACTATGTATCAGGTGCTTTATCTTCATCCTCGAGCCCCACAACAACCAGATGAGGCTGATACTACCAGTCTTGATTTTCACTTTGAAGGTGAGGAGGCTGAAGCTCAGTGAGATAAGGTCCACTGCCCGAGGCCCCACCACGAGGAAGAGCAGAAAGCAGGCTTCAAGCCCCTTCCTCCCTTCCTCCCAGGGCCCATCTTTCTACTCTGGTCACTCTGTCCATGCTTCTAACGTTTCCTCTGCCTCATGAACAGCAATGGTCAGGTCAAGACCACCACCCTCACCCCCACCAACTCCAACATCTCTGCAGTTTCCAGGTGTAGGGAAAATTGTAGAAGATTTTGAAATGCACCAAGGAAATTGCTGGATATCCTCTCAATGTAATTCTGGAGGCTCTGGGGAGTGTATAGGTCCAGTGTCCGGCAGAATACAATTGCTTATTGCTGCGAATATTGGCCAGTTTTTCCTGTTTTACATCCATTTGTGAATTCATTTTAGCATTCCTTAACTGACTATAAATGTGTGTTACTTTGAGTTTTCCTTTGCACCAGTCACGCTGTCTCACTGGTTTCTGCATGAATGACTTAAAACCTTCTGCATGTGTTTATTTGAAACAAATGTACAAAGCACGTATTTCCTCACTAACCCTCACACAGCCCCGTGAGGGGTTGCCATCTTGTCACGATTTTACAGAAGAGGAAGTGGAAGCTCAGAGCATGGAGGTGACTTGCTCAAGGTCATGCTAGTAGTAAGTTGATGGAGCCAGGATTCGAATGCAGGGCTAACTTTTGAGCCGGTCCCAGTTCCCACGTGATTTCAATTACACAGTCCTATGCAGGTTTGAGGGAGAGAGACAGGCGAGGGAGGGAAAGGGCAATTTGCTTGTGACTCCAGAGTGTCCCACGGAAGCTCTGGAATCTCCTGGGAGTGAGGATTGGGTTGGCCTATATGAGTTCCTCAGGGCACTGGAAATGCAGCCCACACCAGACTGCAATGGGCCTCCCTGTGGAAGGCTTCCTACTTGCCTAGCTGCTGGCCAAAGCAGCAGAGGTCAAAAAAGAGAGCTCCAGGGTCCTTCTAAGTAGGGTGGTTTGTGCCCCCAGGGGTCATGGGAGAATTCATCAGAAGGAGCTCTGGCCTTTTAAGCAGAAAGTTGCTTCAGAAACAGCATAGGCAGATTAGAAAGAGCCTAGACAGATGAGGTGGGTATTTGTCTTTTTTTTTCTGGCCACCTAATATCAAAAGCCTTTCCTCCACTGGGGAATCCTGACCCGGTCTGTTCTGTGCCCCCCTCCATCTACCACCGCTAGGTAGAACACAGGCCCTAGTATCCAGTATTACTCCATATACATTTGTTGCCTGAGTGAATGGGGTCAAACCCAGGTCTGACTCTAAAACACATGCCTTAAAAAATTTCTCATGAAACATTTCATACATGCCGAAGTAGAATAGTATAATGAACCCCTCTGTATTCATTACCAGAGTCAGTATCTCTCAGGATTTTTTCCTGTTAGCTTGATTTATCCCCCTTTCTTTTTCTCTCTTCTTTTATGCTTTGCCTTAATATTTGAGAGGGAATCCCAGGTATTACATCGTTTACCTTTACATACTTCATGATGCATCTCAAAAAATGAGGGATATTTTCGTATACGGCGACAATATCATCATTGCCCCTAACCAAATTAACAATAACCTCTATTAAAACCAGGCTCTTGAGCACTACAGGGTAGTTTCTCCATCCTGCTTTCTTCCTCGGCCCCCAGCAGGAAGCATTTCTCAGACATCTGCTCCTGTACCTCCTCCGAGCTGGAATTACAGTGTGATGTGTATTGGGTACTCACAAGGTGTCCTCTTAGGTAAGCAGGGGGCCCTGACTGCCCTCTCCTTGTTTTCTCCAAGGTCACACAGTCGATTAGTAGCTGATGAATGAGACTCAAGCATTGTAGCTGGGTCTATACAGCCTCAAACACAGCTTGCAAGGAAATTAAATGATGGGCTCCCAGTCCTGGGGACAGTCCTGGTTTCTGTTGCTGTTGAAATCCTTGCCACTCAGCCTCAAGAAAATCCCTTCCCTGGGACAGTGTGATCCTGGCCCATTGGGACAGCCTGATTGATGAGCTCAGAGGTGCCACCTAGGGTCATTTTCCTCCATCTGATTGGAATGCAGCCGCCACCTACAGGCAGGCCAGCCACATCCTGGAGCTCTTCTCTTCTTTACATGTTCCTGGAGCTGACTCAGTGCAGGGAGGGTGGGTTGGGGGCTCATCTCTCTCCTCTTTCTAGGCTTCCACTTGCTTGATCTCTGTTGAAGGAGAGACTCCAAGAGCACCCACCAGTTGAGACAGGGCAAATGTATGAGGCAGCAAAACTCACTCCACTGCTTTTCTGTTCTTGCCTCCTTGTTTCTTAGGTCCTCGGGCTCTCCTGAGGTTCACCTCCATTTCTCATTCCCCAAACCTCTTCCACTCCCCTAATCTCCCACCCAGATTTTCCAGATAAGTCACTCAGAGCCTTGTGTTCCAAAATGAAAACTGGCCAGTGAAGAGAAGGAATCCTTGCTGTTGGCTGGCAGAAGATTGATCAGTCCAGTCCAACTGGGACAACAGAAACCACGGAGTATTTAAGGGAGAAGGAATTCAGTGCAGAGAATTGGTTACCAGCTGATGAGAGGGCTTCTGTGCCAAGCAGAGGCCAGTGAGGCAAATCAGACATTTTAGCCACAGCGAGGAGCCCCTACACTAGAACCTAGGGACTGGGTCACTCGGTGGAAACTGGAGCTGTGGTAAACCTGGTCGTGGCCGGAGGCACGAAAGAGACACAGTCACTGCTGGGGGCATTACACGAGGCAGAAAGGGAGGGAGGGAAATACCCCAGATTCTCTCTTCCTTCTGCTTTCCAATGTCCTACCAGTAACTCCCAGTGGCCAAACCCACCAGAGCCTGGGAAACAACCTTCAAGGGTCCACTCATCCCTCTCCTCCCCTGCCCCCGTCCCTCTCTTGCTACAATATAGAGCAGAGGACGGAAGAGGAAGAGATGGATTAAGGGCAAATAGGCCTGGGACCTGCATGGGCCTAATGGCTGAATATATACTCCTCCTCCTGCCTGCTGTCCTCAACTTATTTGGATGTATCAGGGTCTATCTGGAAAAAGTGCTTTTACCCCAAACCAACAAGAAAAAAAGAGTTTTACATATGAGGCTGGGGATGGAGCCCAAGCCTGCTTCCTTGACTAGCTACCTGCAGGTCTTATCTAGATTCTACCTAGTTCTCTTTTTCCCTCCTTCCCCCACAGTGCCCCTACCCCCTACTCAGAGTCCAACAAAGATAGGCCACTTTGCTTTCTGGCAACGTGTGACGCATTCACTGGATCCCAGGACTATGTAAACCCAACCTTCTTCCCTGCAGGGTTTTGGCTTGTCAACAAAGCTCTGAATTGCAATGTTGTCAGGCTGGTGAACCTGCTGGCATCATAGTCCAGACAACATACCTACTGATGCCTCAGCTGCTCAACAAGTTCAAATGTGTAGGTGAAGGGAGATGCCTGGGAGGGGAAAAAGAAAAGAACCGAACGACATACTTTGCCATGCTTTATCTCACTTAATCTTCACAGCCCCTCAAGGTGGTTGCCCTTCTGCCTGTTTTTTAAAAATAATTTTTTAAAAAAAATTGGAATAATTTTAGATTTACGAAACAGTTGCAAAGACAACTCAGTTTCCCCTAATGTTAACATCTTACATAACCATCTTAGGTCTGCTTTTACCCATGAGGAAATGGGGGCCCAGAGAGGTGAAGTGATTTGTCCAAGGTCACAGAGCTAGAACACTGCAGAAGAAACAGACATAAATCCAGGTTGCACTTACTGCATTACACCATTGGGTTGAATTATTTGTTTCCATCTCATTAGGTGGGAAGTCACTCTCTGAACTGGAGCCTTTCACTTCACCTTGGAGTTGGCTTGCAAACATTATCAGAAGGCACTTACTTCCACAGAGCCACAGAATGTTTACACTAAAACGTACATCTGAGGCCATTTAATTCACGCAAGACAAATAACTTCATTTCATTTGCCAACTTTAATTGAGCGGTAGAGGCTATTTAGGCCCCAGCATTGAGAATGACTATGTTTGCTCCTCAGGAATGGGCACTGTGATCGATTCCTGGTGACCCTCATGGACGCTGATGAAGAGAGTGGTGGAATCCATGTGACACATTAGTTTCCCCTCAGCAAATCTCATTTTACAAAGTATCTGAGGTCCAGGGAGGAGATAGGGTCTTTGCTTCATTAGTGGTACGGCTAAGAACAGAATCCAGGCTCCTGACTCATGGTCTTGGCTTCTGTCTGCTCTACTATGGACTCACAGTAACAATCACAGCAGCTACCACTTAATGAGCGTCTTCTTGCTGCCAAGCACCGTGCCATGTGAGTTCCAACTTCCGTACCTTACCTTTAATCCTCACAACAACCCCGCAAGGTAGGTATTTTTATCCCCAACTTACCTAAACTTGGGGAAGTTCAAAAATGTGCCTAAGGCCCACAGCAAGCCAGTGGTAAAGCTGAAATTTAAACAGAGGATGGTCTGGCTCCAAAACCTAAATCCTGGACTCTCACTTCCTCCAGACACCATGTTGAATTTGTCTTCACAACCTACAGCAGGTGGAGGTGACCCTGGTCCCACTGATTTTGGTGAGGACTAAACTAGTGCAAAATAAAATGATCATTTTTGTTCTGAATAATTTTCAAAAAAAGATTTGCTTGCAGGCCCTTACCTAGATGGAACTGATTTGTTTGGGCTGTTTCATGTTAGATGTGTTAAAAATTGACCTGTTAGAAGAGCTGACGTGAAAGATGACCTGGTTCACTTACAAATAAATGATTAATACAACCTCATTGTGCAGCTAGACTGCATTACTGATTCTCTCACTTGGGAAGCTCAGAAACAACAGGTCAGGCAATAAAATCCATGCTAGCAAAAGACTATACTGTGGGATGACCATGGATGAGTCAGGGAGAATCAGAAGATAATTAACTAAGAGCGAGCTCTATGGAGTGCAAAGATAATTAAAAATTGTTCCTTCTCTAAGCTAAGAGTGTCTGACATTGTCAGCAATGGCAATGAAAAGGAGAAGGGGAAGGGGTGACTAAAGTGGAATTATTAGATATAACATTTAAAAGAAATTGACAAGGACCAAATTTCACCGGGAAGACATTCAATTCAACCAACTATATTTCAGCAATTCACCATTGATTCGGGATGTATTATGCGTGTGGCTGTGGCCTACGTGCTCAGGGGAGCTATGAAGATACAACACTCTTCCCCCTGACAGTTTGCTGAATAGATACCCAAGTTTTGGCAGGATACTAAAGAATCTCTTATCTACAGATACGGGTGCAATTTAGAAAATTGCTTCTGTTAAACAATATTATGTGCGACTGTACACATATCTTATGTGCCAGATGTTCCTGTTAATGTCAGGCTAAACATTCAAACAGCATGGATGCCTGAATAGCAAATGCATTAATTATCTAGGTATATGCAGTTCAGTGGCCAAAACTCTCCTAAATATGAGGAATCCCTTCCTGAGAGGCCCCGACATAGCCTTACTTTTTGTTTATGGCCACGGGGTCCTTTCTAAGTGTTTAATGTCTATGCTACACTGGTTATTATACATTTTTAAAATTGAAGTATAGTTGGTTTACAACTTTGTGTTAATTTCTGGTGTATAGCCTAGTGATTCAGTTATTTATATATATATTTTTTTCTTTCCTTGTCATATTCTTTTTCATTATAGACAATTACAAGATATTGAATATAGTCCCCTGTGCTATACAGTACAACCTTGTTGTTTATCTATTTTATATATAGTAGCTTGTATCTGCAAATTCTGAACTCCTAATTTATTCCTCCACCCTCCCCTTTCCCCCTGGTAACCATAAATTTGTTTTCTATGTCTGTGAGTCTGTTTCTGTTTTGTAAATAAGTTCATTTGTGTCATTTTTAAAGATTCCACATATAAGTGATATCATATGATATTTTTCTTTCTCCTTCTGGCTTACTTCACTTAATATGACAATATCTGGGTCCATCCATGTTGCTGCAAAAGGCATTATTTTATTCTTTTTTATGGCTGAGTAGTATTCCATTGTATATATATATACCACAACTATTTTATTCAATCATCTATTGATGGACATTTAGGTTGCTTCCACATCTTGGCTATTGTAAATAGTGTTGCTATGAGCATTGGGGTGCAGGTGTCTTATTGAATTAGGGTTCCTTCTGGATATATGCCCAGGATTAGGATTGCTGGGTCATATGGTAAGTCTATTCCTAGTCTTTTGAGGTATCTCCATACTGTTTTCCACAATGGTTGCACCAAACTGCATTCCCACCAACAGTGTAGAAGGGTTCCCTTTTCTCCACACCCTCTCCAGCATTTATCATTTGTGGACTTTTCAATGATGTCCATTCTGACTGGTGTGAGGTGATACCTCATTGTAGTTTTGATTTGCATTTTTCTGATAATTAGCGATATTGAGCATTTTTTCATGTGCCTATTGGCCATTTGTATTTGAATATCTCTCTGCTCTGAGGTGTCACTCAAGAATACTCTACCTTGTCTGACTCCTCCTCCAGAGATTGTAATCTCTCACCAATTCTCACTATTTCAGCTCCATCTCCACCTGCCATGTGTTGTTACTTAAATATGCTATTCTCTTCACTTGGAATATATTTTCTTTCCTTGTCTGCCTAACAATTGCTACTTGTCCTTTAAGTTCTATCTTAGATGTCTTCTCTGTGGAGCTTTCCCAATGCCCCCGGGTATCCCACTAGCCCTCCTAGATCTGCCTCTAGTACAATGTGTTCTGTCGCACAGCAGGAGTGTGTTGGCTTGTGGCCACTTGAGTGTGAGCTCCTTGAGAACAAGGACTGGTGTTTTCATGTCTGACTCTCCAGGATACAAAGGAGGGATTCAGGGCTTGGGTGGTGAATGAATGAATGAATGTCCTAGCCCTTTATTATCTTCAGAGACTATTACCAGGCCTTTAAAATTTGGTCTCCCTTTTCTGCCAAGAGGTGGTAAATACAGGCCAGATGGACTTGATACTTAATGAATTTCTACTAAGTACCAGGCATTGTGCTGACCATTTTACACCCACCATCTCACCTCTGAAGGAGATGTTTTGATGTCCATCCTTATTTTACAGATGAGGAAGTGGAAATTCAGAGTGGTGACTTGTCCAGAGGCACATTGCTGGGAGGTTGCAAAGCCAAGATATGAACCTAAGCTTTTGGTCTCCAATGCCTTCTCCCTTCCTTTGTGTGTTTGGAGGGTGGGGCCAGTTCTGGGTCAAATGGTGACGTTAAGTCAAGTTTGTCTTTGGTGCCTTTAGACTCCCAGTGTATCTCAGGGACTCAGTGCCACAATATCTCCCAGCCCCTACGCCCCCCACTATGGCTCCTACAGGTAGCCCATCCCATTAGGAGCTCTATCCTTTCCAGCCCCTCTAAGACCTTGACTTCTGGGCTGTGCTAACCTTTTCCAGGCCACATATTTACATTTTAACAGTGTTCTCCCTGAAAACAGTTTAACCCGGGAGCAGGTGGTCCCTGTGGGAGCTGTTGGGGGACTTCTGTGTTGTGGTGAGTGGGGCAGGTTGTCTGGGAGCCCCTTTCAACATCCACCAGTGAAGCTCTTCCTACAACCAAAGGGTGCTTGGCCCCTCCCTCAGATGACTGAGTTCTCTGAAATCAGACCAACTTGTCTGAATCCAGCTCCACCATTATGTGATTGATGCTGCGATTTGACACAAATTCCTTCACCTCAGTGAACCTCTGTTTCCTCCTTGGAAAAGTGGATGTCATACTAGTTCTCATCTCCTAGGGTTGTTGTCAGGATGACATGAGATAACACGGTACAGTGTCCAGTATGAAATAAGCAGTCTGAAAGGTTAATTCTTCCCTGAAATCTGTTTTTGCTGCCTCCCCCACCCATTGCCACCCAGGTTTTTCTTCTTCCGCTGTTTCATCCCTCACCTCACCAACACTTCTCTTTTTGCAAAACCTCTCCTTCCTCTCCCTCAACCTTTGGCATGACTCCACATCAGACTGTCCAGGTCAATCCTATTTCCACATCTTCTCTCCTGCCATCTGATGGCACAATCAGATTTGAATTCAGAAAACAGAGTCCAACCGTCTGAGGAGGGTTGGCACAGTTCATCTTACTTGAGAATGGTGAGGGCTGACTTGATGGCCCCA
Organism: Camelus bactrianus; assembly: GCF_048773025.1. Classification (NCBI taxonomy): domain Eukaryota; kingdom Metazoa; phylum Chordata; class Mammalia; order Artiodactyla; family Camelidae; genus Camelus; species Camelus bactrianus. The sequence continues at coordinate 82,287,982 of NC_133575.1, read as the reverse complement.
CATTGTAATCTGATGGGGGTTGAGAGGGCTTCCCCTGTCCCCAGATAGCTCCTTTGTGCCTATGAGTTATGCCACCCACCCTACCATCAGCGCATGATTCCTTTGAGTCCAACTGCCAGGGGTGGTCTGGCAGGGGTACCGGGGCCAGGCAGGGTGATTATCTATACCTGAGTGCAGATTCCTTTATCAGAGACTTTCCCATTAGGGGGTGGAGGGGGAAGGCTTTTAGGGAGCTGACTCCCCAGGGAAGACAAAGACCAGGCCAGCAGGGGTGGGGTGTGGGGGTGTGAGAAATCGGCAGACTGAAGGTTATGTCCCCGGCTCACTTTGGCCTAGGGTGGGCCCCGGGTGTGGCAACAGATGTGTGCTTTGGAATCACCAAGGTTGGGGAGCTAGGACTCAGAGGGAGTGGCTGTAGGCTGAGCTCATCCTGAAATGATGTGGGCTTGGATTCCTAGAGGGCAGAGAGGTGGACCAGGGAGGAGGCCATGCTTTTGTGGGGATCTAAAGACAGAAAGAGGGCTTTGGTTTCTTTCCTCTTTAGGTGTCGGTGATGGTTGCAGGTAGGTGGGTGGTAGCAGAAAATGGCCCCTGAAGCAGGGCAGGGTCTCCTTTTTCTGATTTGGAACAGGAGACCGAGCTCCAGGACTGCCTCCTTTCCTTGAGGAAGCAAACAGCTTCTGAGGGTGTGGTAGGGTTCACTGAGTGTTCTCCCTCAAGGGAGGCTAGTCCCTAAGTGAAGCTGCCTGGCTGGTGGAAGGGAACTGGGTGTTCCCCAATCCAGAGAAGCAGGTGATCAGGTGCCCCTCCCTGTAGGCTTTTCAGTCTGTCTCTTGCCGAGCTCTGCCATCCATTGCAGTCACTGTGGGAGAGGAGGCAAAGCAGCCAGTGTCTCCCTGCCCCTGCTCTTCACTGAACACAGCTTTAAACAGAGGTCAGAGATGTCCACCCCCTGCCCCTCCCGGTGATTCTACCACACCCTGCAGACCCCACATGAGGATGCTGATTCTGAAATTTTGTGGCCATGCCCATAGGGACCATGGGCCAAGTATCTGAAATCACCATAACCATAACAAAAACACTTACTGACCATTTGGTGAATTCTTTGAGCTGCATTACCAGAGGCCACTTTATATACAGGGCCTGAAAGGGCCTTGACCCGAGGAGTAATGAGGAGGTTCCCCCTGCTTCACATGCACGCATGCACGTGCATGCGCGCACGCGTACACACACGCACACGCACATGCACAGCCATCTTCCTCAAAACGTGTCCATGGTACCAAGGCTGAAGAGAACGTTACAGACACATGTTCTGCCCGCAGCCAAAAGTCCTCTGTCTTTCCCAAGTCCTATTGCTGGACCAGACTCCCGGTACCCAGATCCATAGTCCCATATCTATCCTTCCCAAGACCCTAAAGCTCTGCAAACTGAGGACCTTTTGTAAGTTTATGGTAAACTCATTTGGCAGCAAAACTTGAACTGGCATGAGGCTATTTATAGTCTTCCTTTATCATGCCCTGTGTGAATATTCATGTGTTTTTGCTCCAGAAATATCAATGTACTTCATTACTGGGTGCTGCCTCAGACCCCGCTAGAGGTGGTATCGAATATGATGCTACATGCACCCTCTGGCCTTTTAAAATTCCAAAGCATTCCAAATTCCTTCTATTATAGGATGCATCCCACTGTCTTGTAATGATCTATTTGCTCTCTCTCCCTCATGAACCTGTGAACTTCTCCAGTGCTCATCACACAGTTCAACATGTGTCTGGGGCTCTACTAATGGTTTAGGACTGAAGAATGAATGGCCTTTAGTGTCTGAGGAGATGCATTGTTGGGAAGTTCTTTCTTAGATCTAACTTAAAGTATCTCATGCTGTGGTTCATGTATTCGGTGCCATCAATAGTGAGGAAGAAAGAACAGCTGGTCAGCCTTCATTCTTTTTTTTTTCCCCCCCTCTTGGGGCTAAATCGTCCTTATAATCCTAATACCTTTCACCTTTTCCCCTAGATCCTCTTTTCCAATCCCTTAATCGTCTTCATGGCTATCTTCTGAAGCCTTTACAGGTTCTTTCATTCTGAAATTGTGGCTGAGTGCTTAGATCTGGTTGCAAAGAGCTTGGCCATTACACGTAATAGGTCTCCCCGTTTCTATGGTGAACTTTCCCAATCAGTTTCATTTCGCTGGGCGAAGAAGCTTTGCCTTTTAAAATACACTTACAGGGCAAACTCGAGGGGCCACAAATGACTCTCCCAAGCATGCTGCTTGGTAAAAGGCAGAGGAAACAGCATGATCTGACCATAAGAAACTGTAATTACAGAAAGCCGAAAAGCAACAGGTAATACGTGTAATAGGAACCAGCATGCAAAAAGCACTGTTGATAATTACAGTGACCTCAACCTGCCATTTTTACCTCGGGAGAACTAGCCTTGTTGGTACGCACCTCGTGTGCCTTTTCACTAACAAGTTTGCTAAAGGCCATTTCTGACCACTTATTTCCCATTAAATGCAGGGAGTGAGCCTGATTTGGGCTGGGTTATTGCAAAACCACTGGCTTAAGTTAAACTCCTTGCTCATTAAGCCTGCTAGACTTCCTGTAACTCACGATTTTTCCTTGGCGTAAGTAAAAACATTTGACTCAGAGGCAAAATGTATTGTATTAATAACCGGGAAAAACAAAATACTATAGACTGTAGAATTTTCAGGAGCTGATTCTGTCATCCGCAGAGTGTTGGAACTGCCATTATGATTTCTCATAATAACCCAAAGTGTTTCCTTTTTGGGGTGGAAACTAGACATCCTGTGATAGGAGATTCAGAGATAAATTTTTGCCAGTCAAATTGCTGGGGGAAAAAATCTATTCAGGTGTGCCTGTTGCTTCTCCCAGGCATGAGTCAGAGCCTTTTGTGGGGTTTTGTGCATATGCATTTTTTAAGAGGCGCTGATGGATTTTTACATACAGGTCATTCTTTTTTAAAAGGTCACATTACAATGTTTCTATCCTTTCTCGTGTTGTTATACCGCAGGGGAGGAGATGTAGGATGCCAAACTGCAAAGGGAGGTTGTAAAAAGAGGAATATTGAAATTGGATGACCAAGAGCTCCCAGAGAGGGCCCTTAATGGCAGAGGGGAGCCCCTTCTGGGCGAGTAGGAGGCAGCATAAAAGCCAGATTAACGTGGGGAGGGGGTAAAGCGAGGGGTGGGGGAGGAGCTGTTGTGGGAATGCTTTCTTTACCTCCCCGTCTTCCCAGGCCTGGCTGGTGTGCACCTGAGAATGCTAGTGCGCCAAGGAGGGGAGGACAACCTGCCCTCACTGCTAATGGGAGAGGCTGGAATTTTCTTCCAGAGTTTCTACATGTCTTTGGCCAATGCTCATGACGGCCATTTTCTCTTTTAATGATTATAGTTAAGTTACCTTTTTAGGGAACATTGAGATAGGCTCTATGCCAAATGCTTTACGTACGATATGTCTTGTAATTGTCACAATCCTTCAAAGAAGGTACTATTATGCCCTTCAATTTCTACAGGGAGAAACTGGCTCAGAGAGGTTAGGCAACCTGGGTGAGGTCACACAGCTGGGAAAGCAGGAGAGCCAGAAAAACCCAGATCTGCCCGCCACCAGATCTGGTTCTGAACCATTCTGTGTAAGTTCTTGGAATGTCAAACAGCCCCCCCTTGATGAGCCGAACTGTATTTTTTCCCTTCACCAAATAGAACATCGGGTTGCTTGATTTTGTGAGGCTGTAATTACAGCAACTAAAAGGATGTTAGCCTCCTCTGAAAGACCTAGCTGAAGGGCTTTCTGTTGCTTTGTCTAGGGATTCGTTTTCCCTACCCCACCTCCCCTCTCCAGCTGGATAGCAACCTTCAAGAGAAGATTCTAGACTGATTTTTATATTCTTCTGCTTTCTCTAGCCTGCACAGTGCCACACACATAGTAGGTGCTCAATAAATATTGACCCATTAATGGATATCTGGATGTTCCCTTCAATGGTTTCTGGGTCATTAAAACCCTTAGTTAATGCTAAGCAAACAGGTTAGAACCTTCAAGGGTTTGTTGCCTTAATCTAGCTGCTTATACTGAGATGACTTTTTAATATCATCTCTGCACAGGAGCTGAATGCTGTCTTTGGCACCTGGATGATTGATTGTGTTTTTCCCTTTTCCTCCAAAAGCTCTGGCACCAGGCAGACATGGCTTGAGGTGATTAACCATGCAGCCAACTTTGCCAGACACCTTTTCAGACAATTCTTGAATTTTCTAAGAACGTGGGTGCCGTAGTTAAGTATAGTTCCTAATTAATCTGGCTCCCCAATTCTGGTCTGCTCAATGACTACTTCTCAGATTGCCTTTGTGGGATGAGATAGGATAGAAAAAAAAATGTAAAAAGCATTCTTTTTGCCTGGGAGAAGAGAGCCTTTCAGATTTTCCCAGCCTGGTATCTCTCAGCAGATGCAACTTCAGCCCAGATGCAGACCCATCCTGGTCAGCCTCAAAAAAACACTTTTAACTTGGTCTGGAAGATAAAGTGGAAACATGCAGAATGGGACAAGTAACATTAGCAGAAGCCAGTTTTCAGTGCACACCATGTGATTCCCAGAATAGCAACAATAACTATCATTTTCTGGTGGATTACTGTGTGCTAGGCACTCTGCTAAGCATCTTATAGGCATTCATTTCATCCTAAGAAGGACAGTATGGAGGTAGGTACTATTATTATTACCATTTTCTGAATGAACAAACTGTAGCTCAGAGAGTCTAAGTGAAACTTCTAAAGTCACTCAGCAGTATGAGGTAGACCTTGGGTTCAAGGTCCGTTTGATTTCAGAGCACAGACTCTTGGCTACGGTGCTCTGCAGGGAACTAGGCTGGGTTCTCAAATGTTCGGGGGGCTGTCTGTGCGATGCTGACAAGAAAGCGCTTTAAAAGACTGGTAGAGGAAAGCTCAGAGGGTGGCCAACTCTCCTTCTCTTCCTATTTGCAGAAGAGGATTCTTTTGTCTTTCAATATCCGATGGGAATCTAGGTGTGGGCAAAGGGCTACCGGGATCCGGTGAGACCCAAATTCTAACCTGGCTGTAGTCGGACCTGATCTGCCGATTATCAAAAGCCCTGGCGGGGATGGAGAAGGGGCTGAGGGTTGAGCTGCAGAGTGGAAGGGCCGCCATCTGCCGGTAGCGGCACCCTTGGCATGGCGTAGGAGACTCCGCTGCGGGAGCTGAGCTCAGTGGGGGCACTCAAAGGGAGGGGCAGCAACAGGTTGCGATGCAGTCAAGCAGTTCACTTCGTTGGAAGCTGCAGTCCGACTCAGCCTAGCTGAACCGATGAAGAGGGAGTGAGGCTTATGAGTCCTATCAGACACTGGGAACAAGGATGGGACTCCATTCCTTGGGGGCAGGGGTGAAGGGGATGGGAGTTTGGGGAGAACCAGACAAAGCCCAGTTCTATGGAAACTGAAAGGCTAGACCCGTGACTCGAAACTGAGCGAATACTGCCCCCTAGGGGACTTTGGGGGAAATCTGTGAGCTCATTTAGTGGACAGGAAATGGAGATACTAGATGTCCCCCTCTGCCTGGGACAGTCTTGCAAAATGGAGAATAGTCCAGCATCCTGCATGATTTTTGAGTGTTCTGTTGGACTTCCACGAAGGTGAAAACCCTATTTATAATGATCAGAACATTGACTATAAATATTTTACCTATATGCATAAAAGGTTTTGCTTCCCTACCTCCACACACAGTTTTAATGAAACTATTGTGTAGAGAGAGGGAAGATTGAACTTTTTTTCTTTTCCCAGAGGTTTATCCAGAGTCGGTCATTGTTTAAAAAAAAAAATCAGGCCAACAATTGCGATGTTGCTTTTGGAACTAGAGTCGGTCATCAATGCAACGTCCCTTAGCACTTTGTGTTTGTAGCTGTTGCATTTGTGGGGGTTCTAGCTGAAAGCACAGGCCTCTGCCTACTTCCTTCAGTCTTTCAATGCCATCCTGTGTGAGTATTTACATATTTAAATACATTTTAGTTGAGTATGGATTACTTTCATTTCCTCTTTGCCTGACTGGACATCTCTTGATCTTATGTATGTATGTGGGTTATTACATCTATGTCTTTAATTTCAGGATAATAAAGGGGTGCACCAAAAAACATTTATTATAAAAAGAGGTGTTGATTCTGATAGGGTTGAAAATGTGCTAGCCTGTTGGCTTCCTGTGGGCCAGGACCGTGTCTGTTTTGCTTCCATTTGGCCTAATTAACCCAGTGCCAGGTCAGAGTAGGTGCTGAGTAAATAGTGGGTGGGTGGAGAATGAATAATGAATGTGGACTCAAGCACAGAGCCAAGGAGTCAGGGATCTAGGGCAGCAGAGTTGGGGGAGAAAACTGGTCGGACATGGGGGCTCTTGATCACCTAAAGAGGGCAGGATGCCAGCTCTGAGAAGAGGTCATAGTTCAGAGCCTTCTCCCAAAGCTAGAGTGTCCAGATGTCACGGTCCAGTGCTTTTTACAGGCCTGTTGTCTCATGAGTCATGCTCGGGCCCAGGGACTGAGGTCAGATGATCCCAGTGGTGGAGAGAGATGTGTTCAGACCCTCACTTGCTGGTACCAATCTTAGGAGCCACAAGATCTCACCAGCTTAAAAAAAGGCTGGTCCCAGCATGGCTGTACCTCTTTGCATGGTGTTACCTGGGCTGTGGCAGAGTTGACCCAGGAAACATGAGCCTTGGATGTGGTCCCTACAATATGTCAATGCTCTCTATGTCCACAGTGGGGTCTCAGGCTGCCTGGACCATCAGGTAGATCTAGCCCCCATTTTTCTGTTGTTGGTACTGTTTTTCTCTCTTCTGGCCCCCCTTTCCCAATGATAATGTGCGTACCTCTTCTTCCTGGGTCCTGTCCTCAAAGGTGACTACTCAGTGTCTGACAAGTGAATAGCAGAAGCCTTCAGGGCTCCTGATGAGAGAGTGGGCCCCCACTTTGCCTGGGGATGGGGGGTGAAGGGGAACACACCTCTTAGAGATAAAATACAGAAATGCTGAGGGAGGTATCCAAGCACCTAATGTAATGGGTTGTGGGGAATAGCTCAGTGGTAGAGAGCATGCTAAGCATGTGTGAGGTCCTAGATTCAATCCCCAGTATCGCCATTAAAAAAGAAAAATTTTCCCAAACCTCTGCCTGAAGTCAGAGGTGGAAGCGACCTTGAGGTCATCTGGCTCACTGGATCCCAAACCTGTCTGCAAGTGGAATCACCGGGTGTTTTGTTGAAATATGGATTCAGTGGCCCCTAACATTCAGGCAATCTTATTCAGGAAGTCTGAATGGGGGCTTGGAATCTGCATACTAGTAAGTACTACTGGTGATTTTGATGAGGAGCTTGGCTAGGGAATCCACTCAGGCTGACCCGCTCATTTTACTGGAAGCCACCTGAGTCCCAGAGAACGGAAGTGACTTGCCCCAGGTCACACAGCAAGTCATGGCAGGGTTGGAGCTGGAACTCAGGTCTTTTCCCCCGGTGTTGGTGGTGGGAGGACCTGACACTGTGCCTGGTTGGAGAGATCCTTGGCATGGGAAGAACAGCCTTAAATCTCACTGCAGAGGCTGGCTGCCCACTCTGCCCGTAGGTAGGGGACAGAGGGGATGTTATGAAGTGGTTTTACCTTATTACCAGCAGTAAATTTACTGCAGGGTTTAGGAGAAAAGCAACAAAATACCCACCAAGATTAGTAGGACGATAAGAACCTGCCAATATGTTCAGCTGTGTCCACCCATGGAAAGCCAAGCGAAATAATAGTGGCAATTATCCACCTATTTTGTTCGAACACTTTGACCGAAAATCTCCTGGTACTGAGGGAAAACATGAGTTAAAAAAAAAAAAAGGCCACCTCAAGTGGCCTGAATGACTTCAACCCCCACTTCACTTTTCTTTTTCTCTGGAGACACCTTCCTGCCCACCTGTCTCCTGGAGGTGTGACAGTGTCCACGTGCCCAGGGAAATATGGACGGAGAGGGGAAGGCTTGTACAGGAGACACCACGTGAAATGGACTACGAGGTCAGGCTGTCTTGGGGATAGTGTAAACCCTTGTCCTTTTAAGATAAGCTTTTGAATTCTAGGCCTGTTCTAGCTAGGACCTCAGAAGAAGCCCCAGAAGTCTCCAAATGGCCAGAGTGATGGCTTTGGCCTAATTCGAGGCAGGCCCCTTGGAAGACTCCTGGGAAGGCAGCTGCTCCATCAGCCACTGAATGAAAACAAGCCAGATTTCTTTATTTAGAATAGACACTTCCTATTTTGATTCTGAAATGGCAAATCTGTCTGCCCTCTGCCCCCCAGCCCTCTGCAGCCAAAGCTACCTCAATGGGAGATAGCCCAGCCCAGGTCAGCAGGTGTTTGCCTATTCATAAGCAGCAGGGCTGCCACGGGGGCTGCAGTCCTATCTCTGCGCGAGAGGTCAGGGGGCTTATTGGAAAGGGAAAGGGCCGCGGCCGTGGCCGTAGCCGTGGCCTCAGACCGTGAATTTCGGCATGGGTCGAGAGGGTGGTTCAAGTGTGCTCGTGGGTGGAGCTGCGGCGAGCTCAGTTACGTCTTGCCTGCCATAGGAGTCAGCCCCTCCTTCAATTTCTGTTCAGTTCTGCCACCACTAATTTGCTATGTGACCCCAAGCAAGGCTCTTCCTTTCTGTGGGCCCCACCTCACCATCTTTGGGGAAAAGGACACACCATTTAATTCGGGGTAGCATTTATTGTGACAACTGGCCTGCCACTGGGAAAAAATAAAACCAAATCTCCACCTCCCTCCTTATTCCCAGATAGATCTCAGTTTAGTCAAAGATTTAAATTTTTAAAAAGAGAAACCTTTGAAAGATTGGAAGAAAGCATCAGAGAATTTTTTTTAAATATTGAGATTGGCAGTCTTTGCAAAGCAAGAAAAAACCCTAGGAGCTATAAAGAAAAAAGAATGACAGATTGGACCATGAAAAAACTGAACACCTTGGCTATGGCAAAAGACATCTCATGCAACGTTGAAAGATTAAGGACAAACCAGGATAAAGTCAAAGTCAGACAGAGGCTTATTATTCATAATATTTCAAGAGCTCCATTATGGGAAGTGCACTATTTTCTTTCCAGCACTCACCATGATCTGCAATTACATTATTCAGTGATTTGCTTATTATCTGCTTCTTCCACCTACATGTCCGCTTCATGAAAGCTGAGGCTTTGCTTATTCCCCACTGTATCCCTAGTCTGAGGGCAGTATCTGGCACACAGTAGGTGCTCGATAAATACATATTGAAAGAATGAATGAGGGAGCTTCTATAGATCAGTGAGAACATGATGAACCGTCCACTGGAAAATGGTCAAAGAATAATGAACAGGCAATTCACAGAGAGGACACAAAAGGTTTATGCCCTATAAAAGCGTTCACAATCTTGGTAATAATTCAGTAAGAATAATGCAAATTAAAACAGTGTTGAGATGGTTGATATGTCATTTTTCATGCCTCAGATTGGCAGAAATTTAAAAGGTTGCTAACACCCAGTGTAGATGAGGATATGGTGAAACAGGCACATGTGTTTCAGTGCGCATCTGTATTAGCACAACTTCTGAAGAGCAACTTGAAATATTATTTGACCCAGCAAGTATTCTTTTAGTTTATCCTTTTGAAATCCTCCATGTATAAGGATCTTCATTTCAACATTATTTGTAAATAGCAAAAAAATGGAAATAACCTGAATGATGTCAGTGGAGGACAGGTGTTATAATTTATAAATAATTTATAGCATGTTTGAATAATGGCAGACTAAGCTTCATGAGGCTAATGATGAAGAATTTGGACTCTGTGGTCAGACTACCTGGGTTTGACTTCCTCCTCTAGTCCTTGTGAGCTGTGTGACCTTGCCCAAGTTGCTAAACCTCTCTGTGCCTCCATTTTCTCATCTGTAAAATAATGCCTCCTTCATAAAGTTGTGAAGAGTAATGAGATAATCCCTATGGCATATGAAATACTTAAACAGTACCTGGTACAGACCATTCAATAATCGCCACCCATTACTATCCCTACTACTACTGTAATGATGGCAGTGACAATGTAGCCACAAATAAGGGCAAGCTAGATCTATATATACTGATACACATAGCTAGATCATTATGTATTGATACTTTTTATTCTGATTGATGTCTCCAATACAGTATTGTGATAGAAGCAAGTTGCAGAAAATTTAGTACAAGAGGATCTGATTTTCGTAAAGGATATTATATATTATTCATAGGAAAAAATCTGGAAGGATAGACAGATTGTCAGCAGTGGTTACCTCTGGGGAAAGGGATAGGGGAGGTGGATTTTCACTTCAGTAATGGTTAGAATTGTTTGAAACAAGCACGTGTTAGTTTTATAATAAACAAAAGATGTAAAGGGAAAAAAAAGCTTCATTTGGAAGTCTGAGGACAGTTAATCCCACCGAGCCTCACATCCCCCAGTTCTTGGCTACAGCCCAAACGTGAGCCTCCCTGCCCATCATCTGTCCTCTCCCATACCGTCCCCATTCTGCTCTGTGCTCCCGTTCCCCACCACCCCTGGCTCACCCACCTCCCTACTACTGCCCCCTCCCGCTCTTCTCTGGACCCTCTGGAAACCCCACCCCATGGGAAATAATTCCCCCTACACTCTAAATAAGCATCGCAGAACACCGTTCTCTACCTCCGCGCCTGGAAGCGCTGAAACCTGTCTCCGCGGAGGAGCCCACGGCTTTGCCTGCAGCGCCCTCTGGTGGACACTTCTCAGACTCCACACCATAGACACCCTAGGGCTGGGAGGTGGGGTCTGTGCTCTAGCTTCCCCTGTTTGCGTCCAGATCGTTACTCCTCCGCCTTCGGCCAAGAACTCCTCCTTCTGATGCCATCTGGCTACAGCACCCTCTTCTCTCCTCTCCTCTCCTCATCGACTCTTCTTTTTAGCCACCCCTCCTGGTCAAACCACCCCCCTCACCCATTCAACGAAGAGTTCGACATCTGGCTCACTGTCTTCTTCTCCACCCCAAGTCCTGACATCATCCTGGGTGAGTTGACATCCATGATCCATGTGCAGGACACACTCCCATTCTAGCCGTACCATCCTTCATCATCGGTCGGAACTGCTTCATCTCAGAACCCACCATTATCCATATCCTGCCCACTGACCTCAAAGCTCATCCTTTTGCCTCAAGAGGATCTCCAAGCTCTTGAGCCCCCTTCATTCTCCCACCCAGTCAGCCCTTCCCACCTTCCTTCCTTCCCCCCATCCTTGAAAATGATGATGATGATAAAAATAATAACGAATATGTATGTGCCAGGCACATACTAAGCATCTTACAACATCATTTCAATAACTCCATGTAATTCTCACAATAACTTTACGAGACAGGTATTGTCTTTTTTTTTTTTTTAATGAGGTGACTGGGGCTCAGAGAGGTTGAGTGACTTACCCAAAGTCCCACAGCTAGTACAGGACAGAGATGAGATTTGAAGCCAGGTCTGTTTGCTTAACTCCTGGAGTGTAGACTTCAGGATCTTGCCTATATCCTCAGCTCCCTTGCCCCTTGTCTTTCTGACACATCCACTAGGCAAAAACCCAAGCCTGGATAAATTTAACTGACAGCCTCCTCCTCGTTGCTTACACCCAGATGGAGGAACACTGCTGGAGAAAATCCGATCACTTTGTTGATTAGTCCCACTCAAAAGTCATAGTTTCCAACCTCAGCTGGGCCCTCGACTCGGCTAAACAATCCTTCTGAGTAACTGTCCTGACAACAGCACTTTCAAACTTTCTCCACTGCCCTCTGGAGTCAGACTGTCTGAGTTAGAATCCTGCCTCGGCCACTTCCCTGCTCCATACCGTGCCAGCCTTTAAGGAAGGGTGAGGTGGAAGGCAAGGGAATGAGGGGAAGGGGTCGGAACATGTCTTGAGTGTCTTCTGGGTACCAGCCACTGTGCCAGGTGCTTTGCATGCAGTATCTCATCTAGTTCTTCCAGAAGTTCCAGAAGGGAGATGCTATGGTTATTCTTGCTTTACAGAGGAGACTAAGGCACAGAGAAGTTAAGTCACCCACTAAGGTGACACAGCGTGTAAGTGGAGAAGCCATCTCAATCGTTTAGACCCTCCTTATCTTAATCGATGACTGTGACAGCCTGCTAAATGGTCCCCCTATTACCTCTCTCATATCCTTCCCATCTGCCCTCCATTCTGTTGCTGGGGCAATTTTCTTCGAATGTGTATCTGACTGTGCCACTACCCTGCTTAAATTAAATCTTTCCGAAGCTCCCCCACAGTCTTCAGAATGAAACCGAAACCTTTAATTTTCATGATTTGCCCCCCTCCTTCTGTTCTTGCTGCGTCCACTGCCGTCTGCCTAGGATCCAACCATTCTGGACTATTTTTGGCTACCTGATGACACCTTGTTTTCTCCTAACGTCATGCCTTTGTGTATGTTCTGCCTGGTCTACCCGATCTCCTGCTCCCCGCCGCCAGCCCATCTCCAGTGCTTCTCTTCTGTGCGTTCACAGCATTTATGCATTGATCACAGGCGCGCTCTAATTTCTCGCTGACTTGTCTGTTTCTCTTGCTAAACTGGGAGCTACTTGAGGGCGGGGACTGTGATTTTGTCATCTCTATCTCCGCACTCCCCGAGGCATAGCATCAGAACCCGGTTCAATCCATGTTTGTCGAATGGCTGACTGACTGAATGAATGGAGTCAATGAGGGAAGAAAAAGCCCTCACTTGGAAAGTTTAGTGACATGAGCTTTATGGTATCTGGTTCTTGGCTGAAGCTGCTGCAGTTTTTCCCTATGACTACAGTGCTGTAAAAATATGTCTGCACGTGGATAAAGACTGGAAGAGAACTTTCCACACAAAATTAAGAGTTTTGTTAGAGTGGTGAGTTGATGGATGCTTTTTTTTCCTGTTTTCAAAATGTTCTCTAGCGCTGCTTTCCGAGTGTTTTGGCAATGTAGCAGACACTGTAGAAATAGAATCTGGGGCTCTCGTGCAGGAGTCGACAACCAATGTGTATTGATGTCCAGTGTACCCTGTTGGGTTCTGGGTGCTGTGGGGAGGGTGGTGGGTAGAGAGGAGTCATTCTGATTCAGGTTCACATGGCCAGGAGTCTCGCCAATTTGGTTGGATTTGCTGGAATAAAATGAGAACTTTCAAGAATTTTCCAAACTCCTGGGTTGAGGTATTTTTTCTCCCAAAGCTGGGCAGCAAACAAAGATGGCTTTTGTTTGCAGTAAAATACTCATTCCTTCTTCTTCTTCTTCTTCTTCTTCTTTTTTTTTTTTTTTTTTTGTCCTGCAAAGTGACTTCTGCAACTTTGGGGGATAGATTTAACTGAGTGGGGAAATGGATGGCCCATGTTCGCGTGGCTTAGAAATGACCCCAACTATTTCCCTTTTCTGGCTCTCGAATAAAATGTTTAGGAATTTCATTGGCAAAACGATGAAATTGTTCCTTTACTGTGGCAGGATTTCCAAAACTACATATCGTGTGTTAACCCAGAAGAGGCAAATAAAATAAAATAAAATAAAATTAGGAAGCAGCGCTTTCCAAGATTCAGATGATGAGTATGCTGCCTCTGTTGGGGGCTTACTCATTCTGCGGTGTCCAGCGCTGTGCTCAGGACTTTGGAGCTATCTCATTTAAAACTCGGAATGGCCTTGAAATTGGGATGGTTAGTATCCCCACGTTAGAGATGGTGGAACTGAGGTTCAAAGAGATTCCACTCTGAAATCATGAGGCTGGGCTTGGAAGCTGTGTTCAACTAGTTCTGCAGGCAAGTGCTAACCACTTGGCTATCCTGCCTCTAGGCTAGTCTTGCTACAGAGGGACAGAAGTACGGGCTTATTTTTATTTAACAAATAGCTTGATGGTGTTTACCGTGCACCCCTGCATGTGGTAAGTGCCTTACAAACATTCACTCACTAGATTCTCATAGACCACTATGTGAGGAGGTACTATTATTGGCACCTTGTGACAGATGACAAAACAGAGGTGCCGAGAAGTTAAGTCACTTGGCTGGGGTCAGGTGGGCTAGTATGTGACAGACCCAGAGTACAGTCCAGGCAGCCCTGTTTTGGTGTCTGACTCATCCTCTTGACCCTGTGCTGGACAGCATACTATTCCCTGGGTCCTGTCTACATAGCTCAGGCTCCGAAACACTGAAGACACTGGCCTCTTTTTGTAGTTTTAAAACTGATTTGTATTTTTGGAGCATTTCCCCCCAGTCAAGCTGTGTGTTCTCTTTCCAGGGGTTTTGAGGGCATAGGGGATAAATACGTACCTCTGTCCCTCTGTAGCAAAGAGTAAGCACCCGACAGAGGCAGTGTACTCATCATCTGAATCTTGGAAATTGCTTCCCAATTTTTTTTTTTTTTTGCCTCTTCTGGGTTAACACGCGATATGTAGTTTTGGAAATCCTGCCGCAGTAGCCAAGGGGTGAGAGTATTTCTGTGGCGCCAGCTGAATGCTCTGCTTTGAAGCCCAGTCTCATGATTTTGGAGCTGAACCTCTCTGAAGCTCAGTTTCCCCCTCTCTGCCAAAGGAGAAGGGAGCTTTCTCCTGACACTTTCACTTCCTTCCATTTTTCAGTGTTTGGAGCAAGAGGTGGGTTCCCTCAACAGCTAGGCCCTGGATGGGTGAGGGGCTTTTGACATGTCCCTTCAGGCATCAAACCCACCTCTGATCATTCAGCAGAAACTTCAGGAGAGCACCCCTTCCAAGGCAGTTTGCTCAGTCACCAAGAGCAGAGCAGACAGCGTGCACTTCCCTACCCACCTCGGCCCACCTCGCCCTCCCCACTTCTGATCCCTCCTGCCACCCTGCTTCTGTCCCCAGAGCCCCGCGAGACAATGGTGGCGGCTCAGCTCCGAGGGAGGGGGAGTGAAGGGGCAGCAGGCCCAACCCACCAGCTTGAAAGCTTCATTTGACAGGGGACGAGGCACATCTGGTTTGGGTTTTCCATTCAATTCAACAATGATTTATTGTGGGCCTGCCAGCTGCAGAGGTTCTGGGCGAGGCTAGGCAGGGAGAGATGCAGAGATAAGTCAAATATTGTCTGTGCCCTTAAAGGAGTTTCATAGCTTGTAGCGAAGTATAGACCTGAATGTGCGATTTTTATGGGATGGGTCCCGTGCTGAGCAGTTTACCTGGTGTCTGTTGTCTTTGAAACTTCCCAACAGGTTCTGTGATGCGGCAGGGAAACTTATTACTTCCTTTCGCATGTAAGGAAACTGGGTCTCAGGCAGGAAGTGACCAGCCCAAGGTCACACAGTTTGGAAGTGATGGAGGCAGACCTGGAACCTAGATGTGTCTGGTTCCCAAGCCAATGCACAATTAACCATTACTGCACCCTGCTTCCCAGAGATGAGGAGGATGGTGATTAACCACAACCCTCACTAACTCCCTAGACCAAGCCTCCTGCTGAGTGGGCTGCAGATATTATTTTATTGGCAGCTTCTAACATCCCCTTGAGGCAAGTTGTTGTATCCCGTTTTCCAGAAGAGAAAACTGAGGTTGCTTAAGGAAGCAAGGGAGTTATTCCAGCCCACCATCTGCTAGCCAAAAGAGGTAGACTCAGGGTACCATGAGGGTTCAGGGACAAGGCAATGAATTGTGCCTGGGAAGGTTTCGTGGCAGAGATGGCACTTGGATTTGACCTTGAAGGGTGAGTTGGGGGTTTGATAGGTAGAGTTGGGACAGAGCACCTTCTAGTCAGAAGGGATATTACGAACAGAGAGATGGATTGTGGGGCATTTTGATCGCGAAGGCAGTAGGTTCACCCAGTTTGTGGGCACGGTACCCTGGGTGTAGGGGAGCAATGGGAAGGAAACTGGATCCCCCTGAGGGTGTTCACATTGTGTCAAGTTGAAGTTCTTGTTTTTCAACTAAGAGCAAGTCCTCCATCCAAAAGGCTTTTCAAATGATACGATCATGTAACCCATGAGCCAAGGCACAGGGGACTCCCGCTGTGTACATACTCCTGTGCTGAGAGCTGGGAGAAAACAAGATCCACACACCAGAAAAAGCCACAGCCAGCCCAGACAACTTGTGATCAAGGCCAAATGAGCTTTCCCAACTGTCAGATTTCCAGGAACAGGAGGGTGGGGGGAGGTGGGGGGTGCAAGTGGAGGCTTCTCCAGGAGAGTGGGTCTGGGCTTTGAGGGGGTACTTTAACAGGCATGAATGGAGAGGAAGGCTGGCAAGCTGAAGACCAGGTAGAACCACTAGTGTTGCTGGCACGAAGGGCTCCGCAGAGGCCTCCCTTCCCCAAACGGCTGCTGCCCCAATCCGTGTCTTGACCTCCGGGAGTTTACTGGGGAAGATGAGACTGTCCGGGGTCAGAGACAGCCCGTGGGAGCTGGGAAACAGGGCTGGGTACCCGATAGTCCTGATCCTCCAATTTTCTACACTTAGCCTCAATTCCTGGCAGCTCCCCCAGCTGCTGAATTGTATGTGTATGTGTGAGCGGTATTTTAAATTAAGCAGTGAGTGCTTTCAGCTCATCATAAACATGCTAAAAAGCTTCAGCCGCGGCCTGAGCCCACCCCCGCCCCTTACACTCAGGCGGCAGCTGGGGCCACTCGACCCTACACTCTAATGCGCGTTGCCTATGACTCACCAACGAAATAGACTATATGTTTCAGTCTTCCTGGGTAGCTGCTTCCTAGTTGTGGTGGGAAATCTCAGTCCGAATTTGGAAGGCAGAGGGCCTCAGCCCCGCCCTGCTGACTGACAATTCTACAACATATGGAGTGCCTACTGTGTGCAAGGCATTGTGGGTAAGTCCATTCATCTCTCTGGGCTTTCCATGTCCTCATTCAAGATGCAGATTATCATCCTGCCTGCTTTACCTCCCTCCCAGGGCTGCATGTCTCAGCCACATAGTGCTTTTGATTTCTGGCTCATTCCCAGGGTCTTTTTCCTGCCCCAGGGCCTTTGTGCATGCTGTTTCTTCTTCTACCTCAACTGCTTTTGCTCTTGCTTTTGACACGGGAGGCTTCCCCTTAACCTTTCAGACTCCACTTAAATGTCACCTCCTGAGATATGCCTTCTCTGACCACCTCCAGTTAGTTCCCTCCTGCCCCTCCCTAATATTCCTTTAATCAGCAATACTTCCTTAATTGCACTTACCTCTCCAGGTAATTATGTTTGTTTCTATGTGTCTGTTTCTAGTCTGTCTTTCCCACTGGAATGTAAACTCCAGGAGGACAGGGACCTTATTTTTATTGCTCCAAACTGTGTTTCCCTCATCTAGACGGGTGCTTGGCACATAGTAGGCTGACATAAACAAAACCATCTGGGAAATATTTTCTCCCTGAGGTTTGTGCCAGACATATGGTTGCTGAGGGGAAAATCATGACAGAACTGTGTCATTCCAAATAAGAAAAAAAAAATCAGGCTAAAGGGAGGAGTTTGTTGAAAGCAGTTTTGTTTTAGAAACCAGTCCTTGGAGTCTCATCACCAGACACAGTCTTACGAAAGTCAAACAAAAGGAATAGAAAACATAAAAAGCTAACTTTTTACTAGATGCTTACTGTGTGCCAGGAACTGTTCTAAGTGTGCTACCCAGATTATCTCATTGAAGCCTCATAATAACCTGATGATGTCAATTCTATTATTAGCCCCATTTTACAGATGAGGGAATCGAGGCTCTGAGGTGGTAAGCAAACTGCCCAAGGTCACACAGCTAGCAAGAGGCAGAGCCAAAAGTTGAACCCAGGGTAGTCTGAGGCCATGAATCGAATCATCTATACCCCCTGCAGCCCTGGTCGTCCGTCCTTCCCACTAGACTGGGAGCTTCTCAAGTGCAAGGACTCTTATCTCCTTTATTTTTGCTTCCCCTGTGCCTAGAATAGAGCTTGTTCCAGAACAGGTACCAATCAATATTTGTTGAGTAAATGAATGAGTAAGGCAGTGAGTGAACCCATGTTCCTTTCTATTCTCAGGCTTCAGGCTTATGGGCTCATGTTTATTTCCCTGGTTTATATTAAAATGTAGCACTGGAGCCAAGGTGTGTTCTGATGCAAGAGGTCCCTCTCCCCACAGGATATAAGGGGGACTGGCTTTGACTGGGAAAACCGAGGCAGCGTCTCTAGAGCAAGGCACTTGATTGTAAGAGTTTCATTTTGTCGTCAATCTAAAAAGTAGCTGGACCTGTTTAGGACTTAAACAAACTTTCAGTGTTCCAATCCCATCTCAAATCCTTTGCAGAACGAGGCAGGGTGTGGGGGAGGAGGAGCAGGGGGAAGTTATAAATAAACAAATACCCACAAACCGGCTGGTTTTTTAAACAGAATTTGCTTCAATCAGCACTGCGCCACATTTTCCCAACTGGCCTCCGTCATGAGAACAAGTGGGAACTTTCATACTGAATGGCTTTATTTTTTTTTTTTTCCGACCAGATGAATGGTAGGAGTTTTGGCTTTGGAAGCAAGTTTCAGATCCTCGGCACACACTTTGCTGCCCTACTGTGCCCCGTCCATCACACACAGTGCCCTGCACAGCATAGCCACTCATCACATCTGCTGCTTCAGCCCTCCAAAATAATTGGGTCATTGTTTTATTACACCAGTGAGAGAGCTGCGAGCCTGTTAGGATTATGTCATTGACATTTGCGTGAAAAGGCAATCATGATATGCTGGTCATTTAACACAGCTGGGAATGCAACTGTGTTGTCCGTTTGAGGTTCTCATCTGACCATCTGACTTCGTGTCACAGCCCAACCAGTGTCAACGGATCGCTCTGATGTCTGTCACCTTTAAAAGGTGTTCTAGCCCTTTCCAAAGACCAGGCAGGATCTAACTCTTTTCATGCACTTGGACTTTTCTGCTTGTAGACACAGTGGGCAGAAGGTGAGAGATGCCTGCTCTTCAGGCGTGAGGGAGTTGTACACTCTAGTGGCAGGAAGCTGTAATACAGTGTCATTTGTTCACTAACTGCTGAGCAGAGCCAAGGACAGTTTTGGCTCGAGAACAGACGAGGGCTAATGTTGTCTGTGGGGGGAGACTATTTAGACAATTTATGAATCAGAGTTCTGTTGCGATTTCTATTGTGTGTTACTTTCACTAGGACCCGTGCTTTGATTGCAGTTGTCAGATGCTTCAGCACAGGTCTCTGCTAATGAAGTTAGCCTATTTGCACTTATCAACAGGTATTAATGATGGCAGAACATCTCAGTTGCCAACAAGGAAATGATGAGCACTGATTATAGAAGTAGAAACAGACCTCAAATTCACGTGCCAGTTTTTTCTAGTGCAACTCACTGATCCACTTCTCCCACTAACGTGCTAGCTAGAGTTTCATGGCATGTGGCCATTAATGTCCTCTTCGAAGGAATCTATTGCAGACACCTGTCCATCCCTCTTCTGGTCCCAGTCCTTGCCAAGCCAGCCCTTACCAGCCACCTCGAGGTGTGACAGGCACAGCTGGCCCAGTAATGGAGTCAGCTCAAGAGAGGCGGTGGCTTAGATGCAAATCTCCTAATCCCCAGTGCCATGACTATAAAGAACTCAGGTTCCTGAATTTCTCTTGGCAACCGATTCCAAGTCCTGTGCCTTCTGGCTGCTTTGGTATTTCTGCTGTTCCTGATGCCTGCTTTTGATCTGTCTTTTCCTTATGGCTGCAGTTTCCCTTTCTGTAAAATGGGGCTCTTGCTGGGATCAAATCAGAGAACTTTACCCAGACCTGGCACAGTGCCTGGTGGAGAACGAGTAAGTGCTCAGCCAATGGTAGCTGCCATCTCCTTTTCCCAGTCCAGGCTTCTTCTTGTTCTGGTCTCTGAACCTCCACTGTTGGCCCTGGACCAGGGCCTGTTCCCTCTCCTGGCTGGCAAGCCAGGTCATCTACCTCTCAGACAATCTGAGCTCTCTTCTCTGGCAGCTTTCTGCTGTCCTTACCTGTCGCCATGTGGCACTCACTGTAACCACAGGTGGACCTCTGCCAGCTGCTGACATTAACCTGTTGAATTCTGGCAGGGCAGAATAAGTTTCCAGACAGGAATTTGCATGTCTGGGCCAGATACAAGACCAGGAGGCCAAGCCATATTTACCTGCCCTCCCGGAGGGTGAGCCAATCACCCACATTCTGGTTACAACCAGATGTTTCACACCCATGACTGCAATGCCACCCATCAAACAGTTGCTTACAAGAAGTGTAACCTGTGTATGACTTCTCAAATTTCTTAAAAGCAGCTACCACACCCGGGTACGTTTCCCTTGAAAAGGAGCACCTTGTTGAGGGTCTTGTAGGAACTTTCATTTGGAAGCCCTGGGTGTGCTTCTATGCTCTTTCCAAGGGGGTCCCTGACTGTTTAAATTTGCAGGGAGTTAAAATATTGGAGAAGATAAGAGATCTTCCCCAAACTCACCTGATTTTTGAAAAGGCTCTTCGGTTGCCTTGGCGAACAGCCAATCCAAACACTAAAAAAGAGTCAGAGAATGCAGGAATCCTGAATGCAATGCTCGGTGCATGTCCAAACAGGACCGGGGAGGGGGGCAATAGAAAGTGGAGAAAAGGCAGCTTTTGCATCCTAAGCTGGGAGCCAATCCCACCCCATCTTGTCCAGTCTCCCGTCTACTCCTAAAAAGGAGAGAGGACATGTGGTGACATCACTGACAGCAAACTTCCCTCCCAGGACTGAGAGTGAAGGGTCTGTCCAATGTGGTCACTACCCTGATCAGTTCTCAACTGCTTTGACTCGTTTTTTTTTTTTTTTTCTTCTGTTTTGGCCTTGTTGGTTATTTGTGCATTCGTTTCTTCCCATGTGGGAGGGGTTGATATGACCAGCTATTCAGTATGTGTCGCATTTGTCCTTTTCAACACTTCATCACATTCTGAGAGACCTTCTGAGCTCCAGCAACTGTGTGGTTGTGCTGTGAAACGGCGGCTTCTTTCTCCGCATTCACTGGGAATGGTTTATTCTGATAATGTGAATTTCCCAGTGTTTCCAACATTAGGTATTACATCCTAAGAGATAGGTGGCCTCTTACTGGGAATTCGATCTTCCTCCTTCAGACCTCAAGCAGATGCTAAAGGGCATCCAGAGGCATCCTGAGTTTCTTTCAGGCCATTTTTTTTTTTTTGAAAATACGTATTCACTAATTCGTCAGATAGCTTTTTTTTTTTTTTGAGGCGTTATTCTGTGAGGTACTGTGCTATCGCATGCTTTACAAACCACGTCTTATTTCATCCTCACCACAAAGCTGTGAGGTGGGTACAGTCATGATCTTAATTTTACAAACGGGGAGACTGGGCTGGGGGAATGTAATGCAAGATCACACAGTCGATCCGTGGGGAGCTGAGGTTCAAATCCAGGTTTATCTGCTTCAACGACACTATTCCTCCTCCACATAGCATATTCTGGGCCCCTCACAGCCCTTAAGAACAAAATTAATCCTCGGGGAAAATTGCCTACTCCACTTTTTGCTAATCATTGCAATTACTACTGCTATTACTCCTGCGGCCGCCGCTGCCATGGTTACTAGTCCTATTATCATTTTCCTAACACTGGTGTGTGCTTTCTTCCCAGCCGCCAGTTACAGGTTTCCTACCCAGGCCCAGATGAGTCCAGTGCACCCATTCTACTTTTTCATACTGCCTGGAATGCCACTCAGTAAAAGTAAGACACACAGAACTGGGGCAGGTTACCGGCTGTTAGCTCAACTTCCAACATACACCCCAAACGTTATTGAGCACATACTAGATGAACGATCTATAGTTGCTGTCCTCCCTCGAGTTGCTCATAAAACCTTCCAGATAGACAGATACGGGAAGCATACATTTAAATATAGTACATTTACCTGATGTAAAGAACAAGCGTGACTTGTAATTAGCATATCAGTATAAGAAGGCTCTGCCACTAACTAGCTACCTGGGTGATGTCCCCTTAACCTCTCTGGGCTTCTGTTTCCACATCCAGGACCCCACCGTAATAGTCAGAGCCATCTATTAGGTACTTTACTGTGGACCAAGCTCCGGACTAGGTGGTTTCCATTTAGTCTTGACCACCATTATTCTCACATTGCCTTTTCTGGAACTGAGGCTCAGAGACAGCAGGTCATGTGCCCTAGGTCACACAGCTCTTCAGTGGCCAATTGTTTCCATCTCCAGAATCTTCTAAGCCACTGCATGGTCTCCCTTAACTCATGGGTGAACTCCAAGTCAAGTGTTCTCTACTATGTTGCCTTAAATTTAAAATCAAGGATGGTCTTGTTCCACGAAGCCAAGAGGATAAACATTTGAAAGAGCAATTAGTAGGTAGAATGTTGCCAGGAAGAGTTATATAAAAGTGCAGAAAGACACCCAAGGGAGTTAACGATGTTGGGGGCGCTGGGGGCAGCAGTCGCATGGGGTGCTTAATTGGATCCCAGTTAGCCCTTACCTTCCTCCTTCACCATCCTGCTCTGCAATTTCTCAGGCTGCTCTAAAGAGCACAACCCAGCTAAAGACAGCCCGAGCCGCCACAGGAGGGCACCAGGCCAGGATTGGCAGGCCGAGGGCAGTTGGGCTCTGGACTGGAAACCATAAATAACCACTTTAATGAAAACCAGCTTTGGTCAAGAGCCTGGTCATTTCTTAAGAGATTCTGTGCCTCTTATATGGACCTAGTTACTTGAGAAAGGCCGAGCTTCGCATATATGACAATGATGATAATCCTAACAGCTTCCGTTTAGTGAGCACTTATTATGGGCCAGGCCCCGTGCTAAACACTTGCAGACACTAATCTGACATGGAGGCATCATGCTCAGAGAGGCTAAGTAATCTGCCCAAGTTCATACAGCTTGTTGGAGCTGGAATTTGAAGCCTGAAGCATCTGGTTCCTGGGCCAGAGCTCTTAATTCCTGTATTTAATGAATGTCTGTTAAAGGGATAAACAGATGAATGAATGGACAAACGTATTAATTCATTTCACTTTCCTTTAACAAACATTTATTGAGTGCTCCATATGTATCCGCCCCTATGCCAGGCATTGAGGATTCAAATGTTAAACATTTAAACACAGGCACCCCCTACTCCCCGAACATGGCCCCTGCCCACGAGCTCACAAAAGCACTCTCTAATGTGGCACGATTTCTTCTGGGGAAAAGTAATTTGACTTTCTTGAACAGCAGTTTTTAATGATGCTATTAAATTTAACCCAAAGTGGGGGTTGTGCACCGGTGAGCAAAGAGTTTCAAATGAGAACGTGTCTTTGATTAATCATCAATTCAGCCAGAGAATGGTTACTACCAGAAATGGAGCTGCAACTCCCATCACATGAGCTGACTCTCCTTCCATCTATCACGTCTGTACCCTCTCGAACCCTCCCACCATAACAAAATGATCTGTCCTCTAATGGACAATTATCCCATTCATCATCTTCCTGGTCCTGCTGATTGCTGGCAGTCTACTTGCCCACGGAGGAGACTTACAAGTAGTCACTACTGATGATGCACTGGAAAATTGCTCATTTTTACACATTTCAAATCCACGCAGACTGAATGCCTTTGCAGGCTGCCCTTTAAGCTACATTTGTTTTCCAGGCTATATAAGAGCAAGTTATGAATTCTTTACCTGTATGTGAAATGTGGCCTCTCAGAATATTTCAAAAAGCCCCTAGGCAGCAGCCCTATAAATATTAAAATAATAAATGAATGGAACACACCTGGGGTAACAGCAGAGGCGCAGGCGCTGTTCCTGGGGCTCGGGTGGCTGGTCAGTCCCATTAGGGTGATCACCGTCTTCCTTTCCCTTTCCAGGTATTTTGATGAGAATCCCAAGTTGATTAGGGTCGAGGTGAGGACTCATGGCGCTGAAAGTAGGGGTTGAGTGGACAGTGAGAAATGCCTGTTGAATTCCCAGGGACTATTGCTAGGAGATTAGAGAGCATAAAACCCCTCCTCACCAACCTCCCACCCCAAGTCTGGTAACACCTTCAACTTTTGATCATTGTAACCAACATGCCGAGTACAATCAGAATCAACAGTTGCCTAAGGCAAAAATCCAAGGGTTATCTTTCCCACATCCTTATTTCTCACCTCTTCATTCAGCCAGTCACTCAGCCCTGCCAAGTCTACTTCCTAAGCATTTCTCCAATTTGACCCATTTTCTCCATTCCTCCTGCCAGTGCTTTAGCTCAGGACTCCCTTGCAGTCTTCCCTTGCCTTGATTCTTTCAATAGCTTCCTGTTTCCTCGCCTTTTTTTTTTCCCCTCTGTGATCGTTCTCCCCAAAGCGGTCCTAGTGACCTTTCCAAGAGGCCTATCAGACCATTTCACTCCGCCTCCTCCACTTAAGCCTAACTGGCTTTACAATACCTGAGACCAGAGGCTCTCAAAGTGTGGTCGTGGGGCTAGCAGCCACAGCATTTCTGAAAACTTGTTAGAGTAGGTACTTCGTAAGAGACCTATGGAATCAGAAGCTTGGGGTGCCCCTCCTCGCTGGCAATTTGTGTCTGACAAGCCCTCCAGGTGATTCTGATGAGCGCTCAAATTTGAGACCTCCCACCTCTAAGCCCTGGTTCTCAATCCAGCTTGCATATTAGAATAAACCAGGGGAACTTTTAAACATTCCAACGGGCCTCCCCCACAGGCTAATTAAATCTGAGTCCCTGGGGGTGGGATCTAGTCATCTGTGTTTTCTTAAAGCTCCCCAGGTGATTTCAGTATGCAGTCAAGGCTGAGAGCTACTGCTCTGCAGCATGCAGTCCCAATTCCTTAGCTTGGTGTTTAAGGCCCATCTCTTTTGTCACATAGCCCTATGTTCCTCCTATGCTCATTCTAGAATTGAATCATAGGGAATCATTTACAATTCTCTGAGGCCACAGACAGTCTCTCACCTCTGGGCATTTGCACACATCTCTTCCCCTCCTCGGCCCGCCCCTCCCTCCTTCTCTTCACCTAGCTAACACCTTATCTGCACCACAGGGCTCAGAAGACACTTCTACAAAAAAGCCTTCCGTGACCTCCCCAGTCTGGGTTGGAAGCCTGTTGCCTGTACTCCCATAGCACTTTCCACATCAGCTTGTTATTCTCTGCCTAGTTGTCTGCCTCCCCTACCAGCCTGAGAACAGGGATTATCAGCCTAAAGTACAGTGCCTGGCAAGCGGAAGATGTTCCATCATACCACACATTCTGTTCCCTCTTCCTGGGGTGCCCTTCTGTGCCTTGTCCACGGTGTGAATTTCTACTCCACCCTCAACATACAGCTCAGATAACACACCTTCTCAAAAATCTCTGAATACCCTGTCTGGGTTTAGGGGACCTGCCTTGGAGCTCCCGCAACATCCTAAACTTAATCCGATCCCGGCCATTAGCACAGGGGGCGGTCATGATCTGTTTACTTAATCTGCCTCTGTCACCGTGAGCAGCTTGAGGTCAGGGGTGGAGTCACATGTATCCCTGAAAACCATCCCTTAGCACTATTCCTAGCACACATCAGGTGCTCAGTAAACATCTGGAGAATGGATAACTGCATAAAGTGAAGACCCCTCTCCTTCTCCATGTCCGTGTCTTCTGCCACTCTTCCTGTCCAGACCCCCACTGCTTTATTGTAATTGTCTCCTGACTAATCCCTATCTCTCCTTTCTCCAATCCATCTGTACCCCCAGCCCCATGCGGCTTCCTAAAACCACAGTCACCATATCCCTCTTGGACTCACACACTTTCAGTGATTCCTCATTGTCTGCAGAGCAAATGTCAAAGTGGCATTCAAGGACTTTCCCAAAAGTGCCCCTGTCTTTCCAGCCACACCTCCACCCATTCCCCTCTACAGGACTGGCTGTATCATTTGTGGATGAGCCCTAGGGCAAAATGAAAATGTGGAGCCCCGTGTGGAAA
This sequence comes from Camelus bactrianus, assembly GCF_048773025.1. Lineage (NCBI taxonomy): Eukaryota > Metazoa > Chordata > Mammalia > Artiodactyla > Camelidae > Camelus > Camelus bactrianus. Next base: position 82,262,149 of record NC_133575.1, on the reverse strand, counting down.
AATTTTAAAGACTTCCAAGATGGCGACAGCAGTACATTCAACCAAGCATGGGACCCTTGTGAGTGCAGGGTCCTGTGCTACGGCATGCAGCATACAGCACAGGCCTGCATGTCTCCAGCGTGCCGGCCAAATGAACTCACTGTTCCCTGAACTGCTCAGTGGGATTATTTTCTCCATGATGTTGGTCAGGCTATTCCCAGTCCCCTCTGCCCCTCTCACCACTCCCAAGCTCCTCCTCCCCCCAGATCCACTGCTTCCCTGTCCTTCAGGGAACTTCTACCATTCCAGACCACGGTGGTTTCTAGCATGCAGCCTAAGAGTGATGGTTATTTTTCTGTGTGTAGTTGTGTCTCTGTACTGACTTTTAAGTTACTTGAGGGCAGGAACTCTGTGGTGTTCATCTTTGTAGTTTCTACAGATCGAACACAGTGCTTTGTACCCATCTCCCTCCTTGACTGACTCAGGGAAAATATGCCCCAGCCCCAGTAACCGAGTCTGCCAAAAAAATTAGGCACTGAGAACCTGACTTGAGTCCTTGTGATTAGCTGTGGAACACTGAAGGAGTCCCTGCCTTGTCTGAGCCCTAGCTTTGCCATCTATTGAAAGATGATACGTTTGCAAATCATTTTCTGCTAGTATTTTGTTCTTTGCTAATGTTTTCAAAATCTTTTATTTTTAAATACACCTGAAATTAAAAAAGATACCTTTTCTATCACGTAATTGTAATATCTGAATCTTGGAGCATCGGATTCGCTTTTTGTTGTTTCTGGCTTTGTTGTGTGCTTCATAATTTTGGATTATGAGTTCATGTTCAGCCAGACTATCCGTGGGAATCTGAAATTAGATGGAGGGTTGGTTCCTCCAGGGAGAATTTGTGTTTGCTTCTTCTAGATGCTTCTGGGCATTGTTAGCCCAGGACTTTGAGTGAATTGTTTATTCCCAAAGGCAGGAGCTGTGCCTTATTTGTCTGTATCATCTGGCTTAGCTCAGGGACTTAGAGAGGCTCAATGTGTATTTGTTGATTGAATGGATAAATGAATAAGGCATCTCTGAGCTTCTTTTGGAAGCCCAATAAGAACTGTACCTCTGGTGGTAACAAAGGAAAGTAGGTACATCAGGAAAATAATAATTACTAACATTTATTGAGCACTTACTACATTCCAGGTATCATCCTTAGTGTGTATTAACTCATTTGATTTTCACTGTAACTCTGTGAAGTAGGTACTATTATTGTCATCATTTTTTTAAATTGAAGTATAGTCAGTTACAATGTGTGAATTTCTGGTGTACAGCACAATGTCCCAGTCATGCGTATACATACATATATTCATTTTCATATTATTTTCCATTAAAAGTTATTATAAGATATATATTTCTCTGTGCTATACAGAAGAAATTTGTTTTTTAATCTATTTTTCTAGATAGTGGCTAACATTTGTAAATCTCAAACTCCCATATTTATCCCTTCCCACACCCTTTCCCCCAGTAACCATAAGATTATTTACCATGTCTGTGAGCCTGTTTTTGTTTCATAGATGAGTTCATTAGTGTCCTCTTTTTTTCTTTTTCTGGATTTCACATATGAGTGATATCATATGGTATTTTTCTTTCTTTTTCTGGATTAATTCACTTAGAATGATGATCTCTAAGTCCATTCATGTTGCTGCAAATGGCATTATTTTATTCTTTTTTATGGCTGAGTAGTATTCCATTGTATAAATATACTATTGTCCTCATTTCACAGAGGAGGCACATGGCTCAGACAGGCTGAGTAGTTTGGTCAAGGTCACATAGCTAGTGAATGGCAGATCTCAGATATGAACCCAGAGATACATCCTACCCTAGAGATACATCTAACCACCATCCTATATTGGAGGAGAGAGCAATAGTTGTGACAGTAGCAATAGAGTGGAAAACTTCAGTACTGCCAGAGGAACTGTAAGAGGCATACAGGCTACACCAGGCATGGGAGGAGACTTGGCATGGTCTTGTCTTGTCAGTTAATCCTTGTATGTAGTTTCCCCATACCACCGCCCCCTAACTAGAATAGGAGCAGTTTGAAGATAGGAACCAGGCTTTACAGCTCTTTGAAATGTTTAATATATATTCACTAAATGAACAAATGAATTTAAAATTGATTTGAAATTAAACAAATGAGTGCTTTAAATAAATTTCTTCACATGTTGGTTGTCAGACTGAAACTGGTGAGAAAGCTTTCACTTTGCTTTAAAACCTGAAAATGCCTAGATGTGACCATAGACGATTGGGTATAGTCACACCTTGCATTTGTCCCAGTGTATGGTTTCCAGGACACCCTGGGAATAGGAAGGAAGAAACTTAGATTTTGCCTTCCTAGGCCCCGAGGCTGTTAGGAACCAAAGGCCACTGTGTTTGTAACCCGTTCCTTTGGCTGCTGTCCAAATCTAGGAGGGCCTGGAGGGAAGGGGGCGGCTTTATTTGCTCTTATCCTTGCCAAGGCCAGGAAAGAATTTGAGTGTGGACTCTCAGTAAACATTCTGGGTCTTCCCTCCAGCACTGGTCTGATGGAATGAAATTCCCAGTCTCCACCAATCTTGGTTCAATATTTATCTGGGGGGTTTGCAGTGAAACTGGGGACAGGGCTCTAGAATGAAGAGGAATGGAGTTGGGGAGTGAGGGGAGGGCTGTGTGTGTGTGTGTGTGTGTGAGTGTGTGTGTATGTGTTTACTGGATGAAGAATGGCTGGGGAGGGGGCGATACCAGGATTACAAGGTAGTGAGAATGGGGTTGGGACAGAGAGTATTGGAGAAGAAATAACTCCTTAGCACATATTCGTTCCTTTCCAAGGACTTCTCTTTGCTGAAACAACTTGCCTGGTCCCAATCTTAGAAGCCCAGATTGGGCAGATAGCCACCCAGGTTCCCAATTTGACTTATGGGTTGGGGGTGATGATTAAGAGGGTGAAGAGATGCCCTGGGAACAGGAGTTGCTCCATGACTGTGCTAATATTTTCATTGCCTCTATCCTGCTAGGGGCCATACAGCAAGTCCTTCCCTCTGCCACTGCCTGAACAGACCAGGACTCACTGCTAGAAAACCCCTGGGGACGTCATTGCTGAAGAATTTCATATGGGGCCGGGTGGATTTGAGGAGCACGAGGAGCATTCGGGCAGCTGGCGAGGTCTAGGCTGGAAAGAGATATGGGAGTTAGGAGCATATAGGTGAGAGCTGAGCCTGCCCAAAGGGAGCATGTAGACAGGAAAGTTGAGGAAAGGGCTTGCAGAGTTATTATGGCCTGTGAGGTGGGAACAGGGCTTAGGAGTCATATAGGTTTGAGGAGCTTTCGTGTACTCATTTATCCAACCCATCCATTCAACATTTATTGAGCTTTGTGCCAGATACAGAGTTGGAAGAGGAAGTTGGGAGTTTAAGAGGGAGAAGGGTTAAGAGGGGATCCCTGGGTGGATTCGGATGAAGGAGAAGGGAGGGGCTGAGGGCCTGGGCTCTCTTTTGCCAGGAGAGCACATCTGTTAACACAGAGCTGCATCTGTTTCCCAGCCAGATCTCCCCTCTTCATCCCTTCCTCTCTGCTCACCCCCACAAGATGGGGAGCCACACGGTGGCTTCCTCCACCCCTGTACCCCCTCCATGTTCTTTCTAAGCACTTAACTGTGGCGCCAGCAACACCCCTTCTGAGCGCTCATGCAATCCCCAGGGGCGGGTTGGGTGGTTAGGTGGTTGAGGGGGAGTTGATAGTTGAGAGAAAAAGAGAAGGAGCTGTCTGTCTGTAATTAGCTCCAGCTGCTGCTGCCTGGCAGCACCGGGGCCGTGGGGAGTGTGAATGCATGCGTATCAACCTGTGCGCGTGGCTCCTCATTGCTATCATTCTATTTTTCACCGTATTGTGCACTGGCTTCGGCCTCCCTGCTCCGCAACCTCTCTGGTCCCTGCGGATCCCGAAGGACAGAGTGTTCCACAGGCAGCACCAGCTTGAATCACTAATGCTGCTAAGCAGAAGGACAACAAATATAGGCCCCCATATGTCCTGGATACACAAGCCCCCACTCCCTCCCTCCACCCCCACTTCCTGAATGTTTCCTACTGAGCGAAGCCCCAGCACTTGAAATTAGCATCACCTCAGTTCTGCACAGCCTTTTGGCAAAGAGCTTTCACAGCTGTCATGTCGCGCCTCCTCAGACAGTCCTGAGGGGCAGCATTTTACAGGTGAGAACCCTGAGACCCAGGCAAGCAGGGAGATTGCACAAGGTCACCTGGTTGGTTGGTGGCAGAGCTGCGTCCAGGATGCTGTTCCTACGACTCCTGACCGGGTGCTCCATCTCCAGCAGGGCGCTACCTAAAGGGCTGCTGCTGGGTGGCTCTGGCTGCTGATCTCTGTGCTCCTGAGAACCTGTGAGCTGTGGTTCCAAGACCTGCCTCGGCAATTGCTGAAAACTAGGACCTCCGAAGCTGAGCCCAGACTAAGCTTATTTAGGGCCTGCCGTATGCCTACCATCGTGCCGGTGCGTATAGGGGCCTCCAACAGGGGTCCACCATAGCCCCTGCCCTCAAAGAAATGACAGTCAGAATGGGGAGACTACGTTAGACATCAAGTCCAAAGGCAATCCCAAGGGCCTCCCTCTCTTCCACTTACTAGGGACCTCGATGCAGAGACGCCTTCTGCATTCACCTCTTTCCTGCCCCAGCCCTAGGGGGTGATGAGGATCTAGGGCTAAGGATGAAGGATGGGAAAATGGGGGAAGAAAGGAAAAACTAGAGTTCCTGCTTAGTGTCAGGCACAGTGTGGAGTATATATGTTATACGTATATCATCTAAATGATGTTTATAATATATATTTATATACACACAAACACACACATACATAATCACTTTCCATGAGTTAACTTATTTAGCTGACTGTCATCCATATAGAGTTCAGGACAGTGTCTTGCACATAGAAAGCACTGAAGGGATGCTAACCTTCATTCTTATCATAAACATCTTCTTTATCATTATCTGCATGAATATTTTATGTGTTGTCTCATTTAATCCTTCCAACTCTGGGAGGTAGAAACTATTCTTTTCATCTCCGACTTACAAGTGAAGAAACCAATAGTTTATTGTAGCCAAGGCTGGGTGATACTGAGAATGCAAAGGAGAACCCACTACGGTCCCAGATAGCCTTTGGGGACCTCTCCATCTAGCAGGAGGGACTGAGATGTACATAAATGAGATGCATGGTCCAATGGGTGCTCTAGTCAAGGAGCGTCGTGGGGGCCCTGATGGTGAATGACCTGGTATCTGGGGAAGTTTGGCAGGTTTCTCAGATGAAGGACATTTCAGCTGGATTTTGAGGGTGGAGGCTTTTGCCAGGGGGAAGGGGAGCATTGGGGGGAGGAGAAGGACATTCCGGCAAATGGAACAGAATATCTATGAAAGTGCCTGTTCTGGAGGGGAGGGGGCGATCGTTGGTGGGGTGCGCGATTGGCGGCAGCAGAAGTGGGGGGAAATGTGGTTGGGAGCAACTTATTCAAGGCTTTGTTGGCCAGGCTGAAAGTTTCACCCTTTGTCCTGTGAGCGATAGGGAGCCACTGAAGGTTGTATGAAGGCAGAGGAGTGACAGACCAGGAAGGCAATTCTTAGAGAGGCTTGGAGTGAGTAGACCGATTGGGAGGCCACCTCAAGGGTCCCTGGAAGAAGTGGCCAGTGCTCTGGACCAGGACTGAGGCAGTGAGAGCAGAGAGCAGAGGACCATTCTGGGGACGTGTCCACAGGTAGTAACCACAGGGTTGGGTGTCATGGAGGGTCAAGGAGAGAGAAAAGGTGACAATGACCCTGGGCTTCCAGCTCGGGTCCGTGGTGATGCTATTAACTGAGGCGGGGAGCACAAGACTGTTAGTTGCCGGGGCGTGAGTGGAGACAGGTGGCAGATTCAGCTTGGACTCCTTGGGTTTGGGATGCCAGTGGGATGTGCGAGTGGACATGTCCAGCCGGGAGTGGGGTGAGAGGTGGGCTGAGAGCCACCAGGGTCCAAGTGGCATGAGTTGACCCCATGGGACCGGATGGAGTGTCTCTTCTCCCATTTGCTCCTTCAGGGCAAGGGCTGCAGACAGAGCCTGGTGAGTCCCGGCACAAAAGGGGCGAGGTGGTGGGGGACACCAGCTTGGGTTGAGAAGGCATCCTTCTTCGAGCCTCTCCCAGAAACCTTGTCCCTTCCCCTCAGGACCAGTGTCCCCTTCCCACGGCTGTGCCCCTGCCAGCAGAGGGAGGTGCTCTGTGGGCAGGTCTCATGTTCCACAGGGGCCACAAGCCACGGAAAGGACAGTCTCTTCAGCTTTTGAGTTCTTTAGAGGGGGGAGTGTCTTCTAGTAAAATCCAATAAATTAACAACGGGGGATTTGGGACAGAAAGGACAGATACCTAGGCTATACGATGACTGCTGGGGCATCCAGTGCCAACAGCTGAGTCTTCAGTGCTACGAAGCCAGAAGCACATTCACGACGGCATTTTTAAAGATCCAGCCTGTGCGAGCCACCGCGGGTCTCCTAGGAGTCCTAAAACTTTAATTAGACCCAGCAGGTCCCATAACCAAATCCCATAATCCCATAAATCCATAGCAACAAGTTAGCCATGAGTTTTAGTTACACTCTGAATGAAAGTGGCCCCAAACGGCCATCTTCTTTCTGAGTCTCTGACCAACTCCTGCCCTAGAACTACTATCCAGGATGGCCTGGATCTCCTCTGAAACCCTGAGGATGGCTACTGATTTCTGTGTTAAATCCCTGGGACCACGCCGATAATACTTCTGAACACTTTACACATGTAAACTCATTTATTCCTTGTGAATACTATAGACCCTATTTACATATATAATATTAATAGTAATAATCATAACAGATCACATTTGCTGAGTGGTTCATGTAGGCCAGGCATGGTTCTAAACACATTAGACGAAATCACTCATAATTCCACATGAACAACATCTGAGGTAGGCGTTACTACTCTCTCCTTTTTACAGGTGAAGAAACAGATCACAGGGAGATTAAGTCGCTCAAGGTCACACAGCTTATAAGAGGCCTGAGCTGTGAGTCCAAGCTTGCCAGTGTGGCTTCAGCATGCTCTGAACCACCCAGGTCTTCTATAGCCCCCAGTAGCTCACAGTGCCTCCATATAAGGACTCGCTGTCCATTTATCACCTCAGGCTGGTAGCATCACTGATGTAGCTCAGATATTTAAAACTGCTCTAGGTCCTCGTGAAGCAGCCTAGGAGCTGCTGCCTGGGCTAGAGGTCAGGACTCAGAAGTCATTTACATGTGCTCCCAGAGAGTCAGGATGTAGGCTGGGGCTGGTTATAGGAATCAGAGCCCCGGGATCTTCCTCCCCACCCTCCCGGCCCCCATTCCACAGGATGGAGTGCACCATCTTATTAAACCTGCAAATTCCAGAGATGGACCCCAAACCCAGAGCCTCTGTATCTCTATGGAGATGGTAGCTGGAATATTGCACTTTAGCAAACTCCCTTGCTGAAAAAGTTCTAGAACTGCTCTTGCTTAAGTCTTTGAGAGGATAGAAGCCTGTCTTCAGGTTCTGGAGGTCCCCAAAGCATGCCTAGCGGTGCTTCCTCCCCCTCCCCTTTGCTGAGCAAAGAGTTGGGGAGGGCTAGAATGCAGAGAGCACGCTGAGGGCATGCCTGCACAGAAGGCAGAGCTTTTTCTGCCACCACACCCCTTGAAAGAGAGTGAATTCTGTATCCTCTGGAGAGGGTGGGGAAGGGGAAGAGAGGAAGTGAAGGAAAGCCTCTTGAAGCCGCAGCACCCTGGGGCCCAGACAAGGGAGTGTCCTGGGGTAAGCAGGGTGAGGGGGAGTTTAGGGGAAGAGGAGCGGAGGGCCAGCAGCCACAGGGTCAGGGAGCCACAGCGGGAGTGGACGTGGCTAGGTATTGATGCCACAGCTGCCAGAAGCAGAGATGCAAAATTTGAGGTGGAACGCCCTTCCTTTTGTTGCATGCTTAAGGAGTTGCACCCTTCTGGACCCCGCCCTCCCAGAAATGATTCCATCTCACCACTAGGGGATGGGTGGCAAAGCTCAGTCTGTGGTTGGGGAAAGCCGAACAAAAGATTTCATAAATCCTTAGTGCTGAATCCGTCTATTTAGTTAGCTGGGGTATGGAGTGGATGTAAAATTAGTGAGAGGAAAGGCTTGAGAACACTTTCATCTTGTGAGACTGGGAGGCAAAGGAGAAGAGGGCTATGTTAAGGAAATGGTGAGCCCCAGAAACCCTGGTGGTGTTAGATCGCCACTGAGCAGGACCATTTGCTGCTCTAACCCATTCTCAGAGGATGGCACATACAGCAGAGAGCTGGGAATCTTAATCAGGGCTGATTTGTGTTAAGTACTTACTTTGTCCCAGGCACTATGCTGGGCTTTACATGCATCATCACATGTCACAACACTCTCTGATAGGTCCTCCTGTTATTGTGCCCATTTTACAGATGAGGCTGAGATAGGTTATATGACTTGCCCAAGGCCATGCAGCTAGTGAGTGGCAGAGCCAGGATTTCAACCCAGGTAGTCTTACTCCAAAACCCTGTTTCCTAGGCCCTAGGAAGGACATAGGGATATGGTGGTTCTGCATGGGCAACCCCTCTTTGCACCTTACGGCTTTTGATGATCAAGGTGAGTCACTGTGTCTATCATGAATCCCCTTGGGTAGGAGTTCAAGGCTGGTCCCAGAGAAGGAAAGGGCAGGGCAGAGTCTCAAAGTCTAAGCCCCTCTGTGATCCTTTCCTTTAACCTGCCCTCCTGGGTTGGAGAAATGCCAGGGTTGAGAGATGACAGATTCTTTGATCTGTTTGATTCTTCATACTGAGGTCTGAACATTTGTGAGAGCCCCTAGTTCAGTGGCTCAGGTAGCCAAGCTCAAGGGAGCCTTTGCAGGGAACTTTCCTATCTCCTGTCCCCCCTCTAGGAGGTACCATTCTTCCTCCTCCTGGTACCCCAGTTTCATTAACTGAGTCTTTGTCCTATTACCCAAATCCTGAGTCTCTGCCTCAGTAAGCTGTCTTGTTCTCCATTTTAGCAAGAAGAGAACTTTCCCTTTCTGCCAACAGACCTCCTTGGTACTTTTGGCCTTGACCCAGGTTCTGCTTCCAGACTCCTGCTCTGAGGCTACTCTTTGTCCCTGTTGTGATCTCATTCCTCCACTCTCTTTCCCCCTGTATCAGAATTTGCTGTCAGAATTTACATGGGATGCATCCAGATGAGGCTTAACAGGTTGACTATCCCAAGAGTTTGGTGTTTTCACTGATGCCAAAGCCCTGGGTCAAAGGAACTATGTACTTAAGAATTTTCAAGAACTTGGGAGTGGATAGGGAGAGATTTGGAAGGGCAAGGGAATGTTCTTAATAATTCTGGAATGCCATTGGGTAGACATAAAATTCCGGCTACCACCAAGGCATAACCTGGTTTATTTTGGTTATAATCAGAAGCCATCACATAGGGCAATCTCTCTTCTCCCACACACCGCTCAAGGCTTTGACTGAAAAGTCTTCCCGACAATGAACTTCTATGATCCAAGCATCATTTTCTCAGAGCTCTTCAGAAAGAGAAAGGCTGGGAAGCTCCACGAGTTACCAAAGACCCCACAAACAAGGCAGTAGCCAAAGCAAAACCAAATTCCTCCCAAGACTAGTTTCTTTCTCTAGCCTGGGAATGAATCCCGACTCCACCAGAGATAAGGTGAATTTCCTCTTTTCATTTCACCAGCACCGATATTAACATGGTTCTCCTCCAATCCTCCCCAAACCCGGCACTCTTAGCAGAATACAAATCAGAAGCTGCTTATTTCGCCACGCTGAGAAATTTAAGGTAGCCAGCCTTGGTCTAACAAACATCTTCTGCTTTTTTATTTGCTAAAGACAATGTTCCTGCTATGGTGCTGTGTGGAAATAAAAGGCCAAGAACTGCTGGCCTCATTCTGTTCTTATTCATGGCCTGGGAAGTTGGTACAAAAGCCCCAAAGGACAGCTTTCTATCAGACATTCCTCACCCTCGCCTCCAAACAAATCTGGCACCCTAAGAATGATTTGGTCTTGGTGGTGGGGGAGGAGAACAGGTAATAGGGCCTGGCTCTGTCATCCGGGCTCTTTTGAGGGAACTTCAGCAGTCCCCCAAAGAAGGGCTGAATGTCCCCTTTGGAGCAGTCATTTGAGCTGCTTCAGGGACTGAGGCTGGTCAGAGACCATGCCAGTCTCTCAGGAAAGTGGTAAATAAAAACATCAGAAATGTTCCTTTCCTGGGAAGCCTGTAGCTATTTTGGCCTCTCTTTCCATTCAAACAGGGAGGCATTGAAAGGGACCATCTCAACGCAGAGCACCGAGCCTCCCCTTTGTGGCAGTGTCTCTGACTGTGTTGAGAATCAGCCTGAGCCACACTGCTCTTTTTACCACGGAGGAGTTTCTAAATTCTTATTTAGAATCCCCCCCCCCCGACTCCGCTTACAAGTGTATCTTTCACCGGTTCAGCAAATTGCTACATAAAAGATGGAGAAGCCAGCAGAGGCTGTGCCCACGATAGTAGCTGGGGTTGCATTTAAGAAATTCAGATGCTAAGGGTGTGCTTCTCCCATTAAGTCCAACATGAGACATCAGGTGTGCACAGCACTGATGAACACAAGACCTCGAAGGTCAGGTGGAGTTGCTGGGATGCTGGGGGCTTGGGAAAAAACAAAGAGGCATTTTCATTTTCCAAACCAAGAAGCAGTTCGGAGGCAGGGGGTGGGTGGTGGTTATCAGGAATTCTTCCAACGCCATGGGCCAGCCCACACCTGAGTCAGATATAGATGACCTTCCCCAGGCCCTGCCTTCCTCTCCCCCTCCCCCGCCCCCCCAAAAGAGCACGAGTGGTAACGAGCCCCGAGCCAAGCCCTGAGCCAAGACCCGATACTTACAGGTGCAGAGGATTTTAGGACAGGAAAATGGAGATGGCAGGCTCCTGAATGCCTGCTGAGTCAGTTGGATCAGGTTAGGAAGTGATGATTGTAAGAATAAGATGTTTGCAAAATCTGGTCACCCCACTCCCTGCGTTTTTTCAGTCCGCATCCAAACTCAGACCACCTCCCCCCACCCTCCAGGACATCTGTCCTTCCTGGCTGCCTGGTGCCTCCATGCCCCTTACCGTGAGGGTGCTGGCAGCCACACTGCCTCTTGGAGCCTGTGGCCCGGCAAGGTAGTCAGGCTCCTGGGATTAGGCTGGCAAGAACGACTGTCCTCCAAACAATCAGCCCAGAGAGAGAGAGAGAGACCGAGAAAACCTGAAAACGGGTCCAGGACGGAGAGCTCCTGGTCCTTAGCATGTTTCTGGCGTATTCCGAAAGTGGCATCCACAGCAGAGAAAGTGTCCCAAAATAGCTCAGGCTGCCAATGCTTCGCTGAAACCTGAGAAAGAATTGCTGAATTCAAAGATCTGGGTCGCTGTGGGTGTGTGATCAAAGTGCGGATTTGTTGGGAGGAGGAACTCAAGCCATGAGCTTAGGAGAGACATGAGGTCACCTGGGGCATGGCCTGCCTTCTCTTTTCCAACTTGCTTAGGTTGGTGGTGGTGTCAGAAAGCTCCCCTGTGCTGAGACAGAGGGCTGGCAAGAGGTCCTAGGAATGCTGTGTTCCTTCCCAGGTCTCTGATGCACTACCAATATGAAATAGCAATGCTCTATTTTCTGCATTTCAAACAAGGGAACGGATACTGTGCAAAGGTTTCTTTAAGATATTGCTCCATAACTGATGCAATCCCCTTTCCAGTAGATTTTTCATTTCTTTTGGCCTTTGGCATAAGTAAATGTCAATGTCTTAAAAATCAACAGAGAAGAGCAAACAGTAGGGTCTCTGTGATTTTTCTTGGGATTTGAGAAATCTCCCCTCCCGGGCTTCTGATTGGATGGTGTCTGTACATTGCTGCCCATGGTACTGGGAAGGGTGAGGTCCACCCAGACACGCTGTCTCATTTTTGTATTTGCTGAGATCTTGGGACATTCACTTGCACCAGGTATGTTAAAAATTTTAGGATCGTCTGCCTAGCATGGGGCTCAGTATGTAGAAAGTTCAGCATATGTCTTCCTTGGATCAGCCTTGGGGTTTAAGAAGAAAAAGCACAGAATTTGGTTTCTAGTTCCATCTCTGCTGTCTTTTGCTGTGTGATTTGGGGTGAGTCAATAATCCCTACCCCAATCCTAACCCAGCAGTATGTATAATGAAGATGAATGCCACTAGGGGAAGGGCTTGCCACCCTCAGTGAATGGTAACAGTCTTTAGTTCTTCGGGGGACCCTGACTGGTGGCCACTAGAGTCCTGTATTAACATGCCTGCAGGGAACCCGACACATACCACAGTGCTAGGCGCAAGGGGCTTTGTGCCTAAGGGTCCAAATTATTTCTGACTCCAAGCTGTAGGACTTTTGGCTGGTTGCTCAGTGCCCAGGAGCTCAGTTTTCCCATCTGTCAGGTGGGTATACACATTATTAATAATGTGGACTACAATCCCTTATCTGAAACCATTGGAGCTAGATATGTTTTGGAGTTCAGGAGTTTTGGATTTTAGAAAAGCAATAGGGTCCATATAACATGTATTATATAACATCCTTTATGGCTTCTGAGCCAAATAGCCTGTAATCAAACACACTAATATTTCTAAATGGGATAAACGAATAGCCTCATGCCAATTCAGGCCCAATTTGGCCACCAACTGAGCCTGCCACAAAATGTCAGTTTTCAGAATCTTTTGGATGCCAAAAAGGCAGGTAAGGAATTGTGGACAATGAAAAAAGCTAATGCTTCTTTAGTGCGTGCCATGCACCAGGTATTGTTTGAAGTAGTTTCTGTGCATTAATTGATTTAGTTGGGCCAATTACACTCTGAAGTAGGCATTGTCACCCCCATTTTATGGATGAGGAAACTGAGGCTCAGAGAGGTTAAATCACTCATTCAGAGTCCCAAAGCCAGTGAGGGGCAGAGCTGGGATTCTAACTCAGACAGTTCGTCTTCAGAATCTGTGCTCTTAACCACCTTCTCTACCGACTCCGTGAGGTTAAAATGAGGCTTCATACACCCACAGGGGCTAAGCAAGTCATCTTGAAAAAGTAAATGTAGTCAGTGGTATTGAAAACAAACTGGTGAGCCAGTGACCCATCTTCAAAGAACGGCTTATTCAGCTCCAGCTGCCTGTTGTCGTCTCAGAATCAGGATCTACGCCCTTTTGTTTTTTCTCAGAGAAGCCAGAAACCCAGCTTAATAGGTGAAATCTAACTTTCAAGTGTTGGCAACTAATTAAAAAATGGTTAAAAAAATTGTAGGGGTCAAATAAAATCTGTCTGCAGTCTGAATCTGGTCTGTGCCTGCCAGTTTGCAAGCTGTGCGAGGAGGAAATAGATGCGAAAAGTGCTTTGAAAATTTAAGAACGTGTTATAGACACAGACAGTCTCCTTTTTAGGGTTAAGTTTTTTTTTTCCCCTTGACTGTGTCTAGTATTTTGAAAACTGATGTTCCTGGCCTGATGGAGATGAAAAGTCGGAATTAAATAGAGACTTCAGTGAACTTGAATGCTTCATTCCTTTGGCAGGCTGGATAAATGAGAAGCCTAGGTGTACGGGACAGGCTAAGCCTCAGGATTCCTGCCACACCCACGGGCCCCTTCTAAGGAGTTTCCATCCGCAGACCCTTTCCTAGCTGAGGGAAGCAGCAGTTTCTTATGAATAGGTGGCTATGTTTGGTGCCACGTGACCCTGCTTCCCCCTGGCAGTAGCCAATTAAGCCAGGAGAGGGCATCTGATCCCAGAGCAGTCACTCTATAGGCTGGCAAGTTGCCTGGGAGGGAACCTGGGATGAGAACTTTGCCTAAAAAGCACAGTGGTGACTAAATTTGGACCAATGAGAATCTCTGGCTTGGGAAGTCTGAATACCAGACCTAGAAAAAGCGAGCAGTTAGCAACAGGGGCTGAAGCTGAACGCTGAGAAGGCAGGCGGCAGGGCCCACGAATGAACAAGACCAGGGGAGATTACTGAGCTTCAGCTAGGTGTCAGACACTTCACACATGTTTTTTTGTTTAAAACATTTAAAGAGCTTGTGGGGTAGGCACTTTTATTATCCCTATTTTACAGACAGGGAAACTGAGGCAAAGTCACTCAAAGTGCAGGGGCTGGAGCCCAGGCTGGTTGGATGTTAAAATCAGGGTGTATAAACCACTAACCCAGCAGTTCTTCAATGCTAGAGGGTTTCAGAATCACTTGGATCTAAATGCGGTCTGACTCTTTGAACGTGGGGTCCCGCCTCCCCAAGTCTGCATCTGCATTTTAACAGTCCTCCTGGGGGGCGGCTGATGCCCGAGGGGTTCCCAACTACACTTAAGGGAAATGCAGTTTGAGGTGGGGGAGGGTATAGTTCAGTAGTAGAGTGTGTGCCTATCACGCACAAGGTCTTGGGTTCAATCTCCAGTACTTCCATTTAAATAAGTAGATAGATAGATAGATAGATAGATAGATAGATACATAGATAGATAGATAGATAGATACATAGATAGATACATTGATAGGAAGAAATGCAGTTTAAGAGAGTACAGCAGTCACTGGAAACTGCACTGCCTTCACCTTCAGAAACAAGGTCAATGTCCACAGACACAGTCCAAGTCCAATTGCAACTCTTTTGGAAATGGGGCCACTTTTGGAAATAAGAGGACATCAGTTTGTCCCCTTTTCTGATCCAGGAAGTATCCACTGACACCAGTCACCTGCGTGAAGATGACAGGGCTGAGATGGATGCCCCACAGTTTGTATAGGAGGACCTAGCTGCTCTTCAGAGTGCAGAGCTCACATGTTCACTAAGCACTTTCCATGAGGAACACAAATTGCAGGAACTTAGTGCATTGGCAACAAAAAACAGGAGAGAAAAATGACAAAATGCAGAGAGATAGATTGTAAACCATGGGATTTAAAAATGTAAACCTACTTCCTAGGCTGAACCTAGAGGTTCTTCTCAGCCCTAGAACAATCTGCTCAATTTATTTGGCTACAATGTGGCACAGTTTGGGGGCCATAAATATGAAATATGCCCATTATAACCTATCTTTAGGGAGTGAGGAAGTCCTTAATGTTGGAGAGAGAAACAGAGCAGGTTGGGGAAGTTCACTGAATATTTATTTAATAGATGTTCATATTCTTTCACATCCCTCCCCTGGTCCCCTGGCCACTACCTTAGCTCAGTTCTTTGTCCCTCTTATTTACACCATTGATAAAAGAGTGGAACAGGGCAGGATGAAGGCTAGCAGCCGCCTTCTAGATTGTTGTAGAACCCCAGTCTGGCAATGGTATTGAGCCAGTTGTGAATGCCTTCTTTAGGAACTCTCCCTGAGGAGACAAGTAATAGTCTGAAGGTTGCTTGGAGAGTCTCAAGTCAGAAACTGCTTTGTGGTCCAAATGCTTAATGGCATCAGGCACGTATTCCTACAAGATGGCTGTGTGGTCCAGGGGATGGCATAGATCAAATGCGCCTCAGCAGGGCTTGACTTTGCACTTGGCGAGTTTTCTTTCTCTCACGCTCCTTCCTGTGGACACTAGCTTTATCTGAGTTAATGTCCTCACTTAGGCTAAGGTCAAACTCTGTTCTTCCCTCTCCTGGCCAGAAAGACTTCCCGTCTTATAGGTATCTGATCTTATCTGTTTTAATGCTTTAACTCGGAGCAATTCTCTAAAGAAGGTCCTTGGATATGTGCCTATCCTCCAGGAAAATTGCAGCAGTCCCTGGGTGCAGTAAGAAAGCCTGAAGACTACATAGCCAGTATTTTGTAAAGTGAAATCTATTTCATTTAAAGGGCTGTCCTTTATTTTGAGATTGTTTCCTTCTCTTTTGGTGTTTAAAGAAAACCCTCTTTATGAAATGATAATTTGGGGGTGTTTTGTCTTGTTTCTTAACACCCTTACTTGGAAAAAAAATCTGGCAACCAACTGTCAGTCCCCTAGGTTTTTGGTTTGCGATAGCTGCCAGTCTGGAAACCTGGTTCAATTTGTACAGTTCTGCTAGAACCTCTAGCTACCTCCTATCATCACTTGCGTCCTAAGTGCTTATAAATTACCTGCTTCATAATATGCAGCAGAATCTCTCTGAGGATTGACATCAAGCTTACAGCTCTGGAGTTTACAGTATACTGGTCTGTAGTTTCCTTATTTAAGGAAATTGGGACGCTGCCCATTTGCAGTCCTTTGGTATCCCTCCTGTTCTCTCCGATTCCACAGATCCTTCAGGGCAGCACCTAATGCAAGGCAGTTCCGTTTGCTCCTCTTAGAATGTTCTTTTCCCTATAGAGTTGGACATGCATATACATGTTGTTTGGGGAATTTGCAGCACATCCAATGAAAGTGTAATTCCCAACTAACAGTCAAATCCTTCTCTTTGGAGCTACCCAGAACACACCTACCCTCTCTTCCATATGACAGCCCTTCAGAGCCTGGAAGACAGTTGTGTGACTCTCTCACGAGTTAAGAGCACCAGCTGAGTCAGACAGACCCGAGTGACAATCCCAGCTTCACTCCTTCTCAGCTGTGGGAGCCAAGGTAAGTTACCTGATTTTATTCTCTCTCTACTTCATTTCTTTGGCTGATTTATAAAGTGAGAGTGAAAAAACCCACTTCATTGGTTTATTGTACAATGAATAACATGATGTATGTGAAGAGCTTAACACAATGCCTGGCAGGAGGAGCACTCAGTAAATGCTATGCCCCTTGCCCTCTATTTATAAACAGTCAGGTGGGCATTTGAAGCATCAGGGCTGTTGAGGGGGGCGGGGGGTGGGTAAAGGGGTGAGGAGGGTTTCTCCCTCTCTGATGCATCAGGGAAGGCACAGGACCCTCAAGTAGACCAGGTGTTTCTTTATCCTGAGGTTGTCTCTTTTCTGTTATCTGAGCGCTGGTTTGCTAGGGCTGGAGGAAAGGATATTGTGCAGAATCTAGGGAAAGGTTTATTTTCAAGAGCTGGAAAGCTGTTTGTTGACATATTGAACCATCTCTTGTTTATTCTTATTTCCCCGAGCAGCTGGTCATGCAATCCCCCAAACTCAATTACCTTCTGTGAGGCTGCAGGAGCCTGACACCTCCTAGCCGTATTGATCAGTGCAGACTGGGCAAGACGTGAGAAATCCGAGAGATGCTAAGCAGCAGTTTCTGGGCTTTTCCTTCCTTAGAAGGCCTCCCCTCTTTATGATTGCAGATACACTGGCACAAATAAAATGGAACTCTGTGACCCAAATGACTCTCCCAGTAGCCTCCTTAGAAGCTGGCTGATGACCACTAGTCACAATGGACCAGAACTTGGACTCTGAGAGTGACCAGTGCAGAGTGGTTTTCTGACTGTAGGTCTTTGCACACACTGGGTTTTGCAAGCAATTGCATGATGTGAACTCTGAATGCCATTGTAGCTAGAAAAAGTTTGGAAGGAGACACACCCAACTGTGAACAGACAGAGGAATGGGACTTTAGGGGATAGGGGGTTGGGTAGGCACAGGACTAGCTTATCTCTGTGTAGGATTTCAAGTGTTTAATCTTGCGAATATATTCCTAGATTACTTGTGTCATTATTAGACATAAATAATAGTAGAAAAACAAGAAGTTTTGTTTTTAAAATAATAATTAAAAAAGAAGAGTGAGCTATTGGAAACGGTTTTCAGAGGTCATTACTGACCAAGGATCTGAGTGGTGTGAGGATTAAGCTTGTTGGGGAGAAAAGTTGCTTGGGTGGGGAGATGTTGGGGATCTTTAGAGAGAGGAAGGGAGACTGCCAGAGACAGAAGCCTAGTGGAACATACCTTTTAAAAAGAAGAAAAAATTTTCTTTCTTCTAATATAAGCAATATGGGTCCATTACAGACAAAGGAGAAAACACAGCTAAGGAAAGTAAAAGTAAAAATCTTGAATCTCATCCCTTGGGTATGCTCCTTGTTAATGTCTTGGTATACATCCTTCCAAACTATACTGTTTTCTTTGCAAAAATATCCATGTTTGTTTTATACAAATCAGATAATCATTTTCACTGGTCACTGCAGATGCAATGTGATTTGTTTAATCATTAAATGAATGGTGTTCTAATATTGGCATTTTGGTTATTTCCAAGTTTTTATGATCATAAACAAACATGTTCTCTAGCTGTGTTACCTTGGGAAAGCTAGCTAATCTCTCTGTGCCTCTGGTGCCTCATCTGGAAATGAGAGTGATAATAGTTCCTACCCCACAGGGCTGTTGCCAGTAACAAATGAGATCACGTATAGAAAGTGCTGAGCACAGTGCCCGGCACAGTGAATGTTAGCTTTTATTATTAGGTATAATCATTACCATCATCATCGTCATTGTTGTTAGGTTTCCTGTGCGTATTTTTTGGTGTAAGGGAAGGGGAGAGTGACTAGAATTTTTCTTTTTGAGGAGTATACTCCGGTGAGTTCTGGAGTCAAACAGACCTGTGTGCTTTTGGTCATGTCAATTCACCTCGCTGAGGCTCAGTTTTCTTATCTGTAAACTGAGGATTAAAAAAAAAAAACCTAGCTCACAGGGTAGCTCCTAGGATCAAAGGAGAGAATGCTGGTGAAGCCCTCAGTACAGTTCTCGGCATATGGGAAGAGTTCAAAGTCGGTTGATACTATTATTAGTAGTATTAGTACTAGTATCACTGGGGTGATTCAGCCATTAGTGGGGGTGGGAAGAGGAAGAGGAAGGCGGCAGTGAACAGAGCACTTGGAGTGTTTCTAACCACTTGTCTGTTTGCAAAGAGAGGAAATGATTCTGGAATCAGACTGCCCTGGGCTCAGATCTGGACTTTGCCATGTACTAGCTCCGTGATCTTGGTCACAACTTCTCTAAGCCCCTCTCTCATTTGTAAAATGGAAATGGCGTCAGTGCCTACCTGCAGGTGTTGCCAAGAGGCCTGACAGTATAAGGCAAGTGGAGTGCTTAGGCCAAGTGCCGAGGTATGGCTGGTTGCTAATTATTGTTGGCTGTTGGAGCATGGCGAGGTTTATAACGACCTGAATGCCTCCCCACCCCGGCTCTGCATCCCTTTACCTGGGCTACTTGAACTTCACCTAAAGGTTTTGCCCTCTCCAGGGCTCAGGGACCAATTCTACCCCTAGTCTAGGGGTTTAAGGGCTCCTGATTCAGAAGTCTAGAGGGCTCTGATAAACCTTCCTGCCAGTTCTATTTTGACCTTGTGCCCCAGTTCTAGAAAGCAGGCCAAAGCCCTGCTTCTATGAGCAAGCCCTCACCTGGTATGCTCAAGATTGGCAGGCTTTTCTCGCCAGCTGTCTGAACTCCCTGCAGTCTTGCTGTCACTTTCTAGCCCCATGGTGTGGTCACTAGCTGCCAGGTTTCCCTCCGTGTCCATGACACTGGAGCACAATGGCTTTTTAATTATCATCATTGCTGGGCTCTCTTAAGTTCCCACGACCCCTCCTGGCCAACTCTGGTTTGCCTGCACCTGAACCTTTTTGAACTCTTCACAGCTCCACTCAGCCTCCAGCCCGAGTTCCCTTCCCTCTCACCCCTGCCTACTCTTGCACAGAACACCGGTTGCAGTGCCTGGCTCCCAGGACGCCAGTGTCTGCTCAGTCGCAGAGGGAGTGTCTCATTTGCTGAGCCAGGACCCTTTCCGTCTCATCTCTTTGCTTGTGTGAATCTCTTCTTTCCTTCAGGACGGCCAGAAGCGGGCACAGTGGGCTGGTGCAGCTACTGGGGTGAGGGGAAGAAGGGTGGAGTTGCATAGGCCGAGTGCTACAGTGGAGCTTCTGGAGGACTGTCAAGTGAAAGGCGGCCAGAGGCAAATGTCAGAGCCTATATAGAGGCAGGAATCTGGGACCAGAGAGACAGAGCAAGCACTAGCAAGTCAGGAGCAGTGGGGCGGGTGGGCGGGCAGGCTGGCTGGCTGGCTGGCGGGCAGGAGGGGGGCGTGGCAGGGGATAGCTAAGGGAGATTGCAGAGAACAGCTGCTGGTATTGGGTCTTACTTTAATGAACTGGCTGGGCATGGGGCATAAGTAAATTGGCCAGACCAAAAGAGCTAGGGGCGCAAAGGACACACTCTCCCTCTTCTCCCTAAATGGCAAGGTAAGATCTTTCCGGGCTTTGCCTGGTGGGAAACTGGTACATTCAGGGATTTTTCTGAAGATGGGGGTGGGGAGGGTGGTCAACTATGACTGCTCTTTTGACTCATCTTTCCCACTGCACCAATGATTAGAGTAGCCAAGGTGCCAGCAGGAGGCCAGTATTTCTTTTACTACACCCCATCTCCACCCATGTCCAGGCTGAAGATGGGGGTTCTCGGTCATGTGACTGAGTAAGAGGGACAGAGGGCAGACAGAGTGGAGCGTTACAGGACAGTGGAGAAGAGTAGGGGCTCTGGAGCGGGACGGACCTGGGAATCTGTGTGACTGCAGGCAAATTATGAAGCTTCTATGCGCCTTAGTTTTCTCCTTTGGAAGATGAGGATAGAGTATTACCAAAATCGCTTGGTGCTGCTGTGGGGGCCAAATGAGACGATGCATGTAAAGTGGACAGCAGAGCGCTTGCCGGGCACTGCCTGCTCAAGAAATGTTGGCCATTGGCATTTCTGTCACTAGGATTCTCATTATCATTATGGAGGTACACTGCACAAGATTGATGACTTGGGTCCCATTGTCCCAAATGAGCCAGTGCTCCATGTGGGGCATGCGCAGGCCCTGGGGATGTGATAACATTGTGTAATGTGTGTGTTGGTTTCCAAGCTCTGTGCCAAGAAGCCCCTTCAGGGGCTGCTGCAGGGAGTGGGCCAGAGGAGTGAGGCTCTGGGACTGCCCACCCACAGGCCATCAGAGAAACTTGAAGTTTGTACTTGCTGTAGACTAGTCTTCAAGGGAGCCAGTGATCTTGGATGTCGGAGAGATAAATGAATGCAGCCTTAGAGATGCCAAAGGCTGGGCAACTCCGAGGAAAGGGTGACAGTCAAAGACATACTGTGTCTACTTTAAGATGCAGTGACCTTATTATAGCCCCAACCCTGGCTAATCTAGAAAGCTGGTAAAATGGGGATAATACTGCTATCTATTGTAAGATTCAAATGGGTAATGCTTGCAAATCCCTGTACATGATAGAGTTTAAAGTTAGGTAGAGTTGCCTAAAGTATAGTGCCTGAGACACACGAGGTGAGCGGTGAGTGGTAGTAACAGTGGTGATTTGGGGTGTTAATAAAAATTATATTAAGCAGGAATTTCAGTTCATGGAATGATGCTCTCAGTCATTGATCAGTTAAATGCCTTCCTTTTCCTGAGGAAAACATTCAAGGCCATCAGAGTAGTAAAATGGGGACTAAACCACTGGCAGGACTCTGAACCGTACAAATTAAATATTATCCCGGGGCAAAGGGCCTTCTCATCCAGGCCTGCCAGTATCTGGGCTGGCTTGCTAGGGCTGGAATGGGAGAGAGCCTAGCTTAGGAACCGGTACTTCTCAGAGTTTTCCAGAAGGTGGTGCTGCTGCTTCATTTGAACCAGGACAGCCCAGGCTCTTGGCTGCAGAAGTTGCCCTCATTTACAGCTTTCGTAAACTGAGAGGCGGTGCTGGGTGACTGAGCCGTTTGATTTGAAAAGGATAGGGGTGGAAAGGATATTTGCTCCACCTTCAGATTTGTTTATTGTTGCGCAGTTTCTTTCACCTGATAGGCCCATCTCCGATGCCCCATAGCTGGCAACACGTAAAAACGGTCTCCATCGTAAATCATTTGTCTGTTTCCCCATCTTCTTGATGCTAGATTTTGACTGCTAATCTTGTTTCCTGTTTACAGATTTTCTTGCCACTTGGGCTTCAGCAGGACCCCTGGTATAATTACCTAAGAGGCTCCCTCTACACTGTCCTGTGGCCACAGCAGATATGTCAATTCCCTCACATTCACTGCGATTCAACAACATGCTGAGGGAGGAAAATGTCGACCCCCAAAACAGGAGGATGACCTTCTCTGGACCAATGACAGAGACCACAGCAGAGGTCCAAATTCTGCCTTCTCATGTACAGCCTATGGTTTCAACTTCAGCGTCAGATCCTGGAGGGGTGTCCACACAGCTGACAACATCCCCAGCCTTTGACACCATGGCCACACCTCTAATGGGAGAGGCAAACTCTGGAGCAATGTCCTCACCGCTAATGCCAGTCTCAGACCCTGGGGCACTGTCCCCGTTACTAACCTCAGCTTCAGATTCAGAGGCACTGTCGCCGTTGCTGATGCCAACCTCAGACTCTGGGGTGCTGTCTCCATTGCTAATGCCAGCCTCAGATTCTGGAACACTGTCCCCGTTGCTATCCACTTCAGACTATGGATTAATGTCCCCAGGGCTGATGACAATTCCTGACTTTGCAACAATGTCCACAGCACTAATGGCAACACCAGATTCTGCAGAGATATCACCCCTGGCAATGACAGCTCCGTCCTCTGAAGCTATGTCCACACCGTTCATGCTAGCCCCAGATCCTGGAGAGATCTCCCCACTCCTAATGCCAGATGTAAACCCTGGAGAGATGTCCACACAGCCAATGCCAGGCTCTGAAGGAATGTCACCATTGCAAATTACAGATGAAGACACTGAAGCAATGTCCAAAGTGCTAATGACTGCCCTGGCCTCTGGAGAGATATCGTCACTGCTCATGTCAGGCACTGACTCTGAAGCAATCTCCTCACTGATAATGTCAGCCCTAACTTCTGGAGCAACGTCAACCCAGCCAGCGAGCAACCAAGACTCTGGGGAATTGTCAACCCAGTTCATGTCAGGGCCAGAGTCTGGAGTAGTGTCTTCACCACTAATGTCAGCTCCAGGCTCTGTAGCAATGTCCTCACCGCTCCTGTCAGTCCCCGATGCTGGAGAAATGTCTACATTGTCAAAGTCAGCCCCTGAAGCTGAAGCAATGTCCCCACTGCTAATGATGGCCCTCAGCTCGGGAGGGATGCCCACCCAGCTGGTACCAGCCCAAGTCTCTGGAGTGGTATCATCACGGTTAACACAAAATCTAGACTCTCAAACCGTGTCTACTCCGCCAATGAGAGCAACAGCCTCCGGGGGGATGTCCACACCGGCAGTGAGAGCCTCAGACCCTGGAGCAAGGTCAAGACCACGAATGAGAGCCTCAGCCTCTGGAAATGTGTCAACATTACTCAAGACAGTCCCAGACTCTGGAGCACTGTCTACCCCGGTGATGACGGTCACAACCTCTGGAGCAATGTCCACAGATCCAATGTCAACTGCAGCCTCTAGGGCGATGTCCATGCAGTTAACAATGGCCAAAACTTCTGGAGCCACATCCACATCCACGGGCTTTATGAAAGCCCCAGCCAAGGGGGGAATGTCCACACCGCGAATGAGAGCCCCGGCCTCTGGAACTAAGTCCATGCCACTAAGGAGAGCTCCGGCTCCTAGAGCAATGTCCACCCCGCCAAGTACAGCCCCAGTCTCTGAAACAATGTCTATGCTACAAATGACACCCCCAGCCTCTGGGTCAGTGTCCACACTTCAAATGAGAGCGCCTGTCTCTGGAGCAATGTCCTTGTCACAAAGGAGAGCGACAGCCTCAGGAGTGACAGCTGTACCACAAATGAGAGCCTCAGCCTCTGGAGCCACGTCCACACTGTTTATGAGAGACACTACCTTGGGAGTGATGTCCATGCCCCAGATGAGAGCTACGGCCTCGGGAGCACTGTCCAAGCCACTAACACCATCCAAAGCCCCAGAAGCAATGTTCATGCAGCAAATAACCACAGCTTCTGGAGACATCTCCACCGTGCCAATGAGAGACACAGCCTCTGGGGCCATGTCCATGCCGCAGATGTCAGACACCGCCTCTGCAGGGATGTCCACACCACTAATGAGAGGCCCAGCCTCTGGAGACACATCCACACCACAAATGACAGCCGCAGCCTCTGGAACTGTGTCCGTGCCTCTAATGAGAGCCCCGGGCCCTGGAGTGATGCCCACAGTACTAATGAGATCCACAGCCTCTGAAAAGATGCCCAGTCAGCCAATGAGCACCCGAGACTCTGGGGGCATGTCCATGTCGCTCAGGAGATCCGTGACCCCTGGAGGGATCTCCCCACTGCAGATGCGAGCCCCAGCCTCTGAAATGATGTCCATACCAAAAATGAGAGCCCCAGCCTTTGGGGCTGTGTCCGCATCATTGATGAGAACCTCAGATCCTGGAGAGATGTCTGCGCTGCTCACAAGAGCTTCATCCTCTGGAGAGATGTCCCCAGCACTGACGAGACCCCTGGCTTCTGGAGACATAGCCACCTCTCTGAGAGCCCCAGCTTGTGGACCAATGTCTACTCCGCAAAGGATGGCCACAGCCTCTGGAATGATGTCCATGCCACAGATGAGGGCCTCAGTCTCTGGAGCAACAGCCACATCGCTAATGAAATCCATGGCCTCCGGAGTGATGTCTGTGCCTCAAATGACAGCCACGGCCTCTGGAGGGGTGTCCATACCACCAATGAGAGCCCCAGCCCCTGGGACAACATCTATACCACAAATGATGTCCACAGCTTCTGGAGAGATGTGCACTCCATCGATGCAAGCTCCTGCCTCTGGAGTGATGTCCCCGCCATTATTAAGTGCTCCAGTCTCTGGAATTATGTCCACACCACTAAGGAAACCTTCAGCCTCTGAAGCTGTGTCCACAGAGTTAATGAGAGCTCCAGCTTCTGGAAGGATGTCCACTGCACAAGCGACAGCCATGGCCTCTGGAGGGAGGTCCAAGCCATTTGTGAGAGGCACAGCCTCTGGAACAATGCCCACGCCACTGATGTCAGCCGCGGCTTCTGGAGAGATGTCTGTGCCGCTAATGAAAAGCATGGCCTCCGGAGCAACGTCCACACTGCAAACAAGAGTTGTGAGTTCTGGATCCATGTCCTTGCCACAAATGACATACACAGTCTCTGGAGGAATGCCTGCACCACCAATGAGAGCCTCAGCTTCCGAAGCAAGGTCCACTCCGCTTATGAGAGCCTCAGCTTCTGGAATGATGTCCATGCCACTTCTGAGAGCCACAGCCTCTGGAGGAATGTCCGTGCCACAGATGACGGCCCCAGTCCCGGGAGCCACGTCCACACCAGAAATGGCAGCTGCAGCCTCTGGAATGATGTTCACTGCAGAAATCAAAGGCACAGACTCTGGGGAAACACCTGCCCCTCACATCAAGGTTACAACCTCTGGATCAAAGTCCACACCACACATGACTGCCACCACCCCTGAAGCAATGAAGCAACCACCAAAGGAAGTCCCATCTTTTGGCATGCTGACCCCAGCACTCTGTTACCTATTAGAAGAACAGGAAGCAGCCCGGGGCTCATGCTCTGGGGAGGAAGAGATGGAGATTGATGAGGAGAAACAAATGAAGGGATTTTTGAATGATTCAGAGAAAATGGCCTTCCTGGTGTCTCTTCATCTGGGGGCAGCAGAAAGGTGGTCCATCTTGCAGATGGAGGTAGGCAACCCCCTCTCGGATGAAAATAAATCTTTCCTGAGTCGATCCCAGGGCTTATATAACTCCCTATCTGAGATAGACATCCTCAGTGCAGTTCTTTGCCATCCCAAGCAGGGCCAGAAGTCAGTCAGGCAGTATGCCACTGACTTCCTGCTGCTGGCTCGACATTTGTCTTGGTCTGATGCCATTCTACGGACCAGGTTTCTGGAAGGACTCTCGGAAGCTGTTGCCACCAAAATGGGCCGGATCTTCCTGAAGGTGGCTGGCAGCCTAAAGGAGCTGATAGACAGGTCTCTCTATACTGAGTGCCAGCTGGCTGGAGAGAAGGATTCCCCGGGCAGCTCAAGCCAGGTTCTGCCATCAGCCTGTAAGCGGAATAACGAGGAGGCAATGGGGAATGAACTGAACTCTCATCAGCAGACTGAGGAGGTAATGATGGGGAAATCCACTTAAGGTTTTTGAGTTAAAAAATGAGGAAGTAATGATGACACACACAGCATGCTCCTTTGAATAGGCTAAGGAAGAGGCGAGGGGGAGGCATTGAGCTCCTAGATTCTACCCCTCACCTGGAGTTTCATCAGCAGGCCTGGCTCTGCAGTTATTTTGGGTGTATTAATCACTTTGAGGAGCCATGCCCTACCTGAGTTACTGAGGGCCTGGGATGGTTAAAAGTCTAAGTCTTCTGATTCTGAGGGAACTGGCTGGGCTCAGTCCCAACTCTCCACTTACTCCAATTCTAAAAGAGGGGTCATGTTTTGGGGGCTGTGTCCCACCTACAGTCACATGAGTGTAGACCCAGGTCACTAGGGAACTGGGCTAGTCTAGTCCTCAGTCACACTTTATACAAATAAGGTACATTAGCCAAGTTCTGTGATCTAAGTTACTGAAATTATCCAGGCAGAACCCTGGAGTGATAGTGAGCATGGCTCTTACCTCTGCTGTTTTTTTTTTTTTCTCACTCCCAGCACCAGCATGTCCCTAAACGCTGCTACTACCTGAAAGAGCATGGAGACCCTCAAGAGGGTCTGCACAACCACCTTCGACAGAGCACAGGTCATCAGAAGGCCTCCACTAGCAAGTAATGCTTTCTGGATTCTTCTCCTGTGATATCCAACTCTGCTGCTAACTTCAGGACTGGTTCCTGGACCCATTCCATTCAATTACATCATTAAACCTTGTGGCCTTCCCCCTTCAGCAACCCCACTCCAGGCATATACCACCCTATCTCCCACGTGGCTGCCTTGACCTTATCTTTCACCCCACATGCCTTTGACCTGCCCCAACAATCAGAGCGTGGACTTTAAGAGTGTTTGGTGTATGAGATTCTGAACTCCCATTACTACTGAGGCCAGTCCTAGGTCCTGGTCCAGGGAAAAGTCTAGGCAGGAGAAACCGTGTCCTACCTCAAAAACACCTTAGAGTGTCTTGCCATGAGTCATCAGGCAAACTTGAGGAAGCCCTGGTCCCATTTCACCTGGCAGGGGAGCCTGTAAGGAGAATGATGTCCACTCCTATATACCATCCTTTTCATCTAGTAGACTTGTCCCTATATGCCCCAACTCACAGCACCTAAAGTGAGTCTCCAGGGCCCTTGCCTTGTTTATAATCTCCATCCTGAACCATTCGTTTTGATCCATAGTAATAATCATAGTAATGGCTAACATTTATTGATTATGTCTTGTATGACACGTACTGGGTAAACTCTTGACAACTATCATCTCACTACATTCTTACCATAACCCAACTTGTTCTTGTGTTGTCAACTTCTGATGTCTTGATCTGTTGTCTGTGGCCCTTATCTTGTTCCTCAGTGTCAAATCTCTAGCTCTGACCTCTGGGTGACCTCCTCAGTTGTTAGTTCCCCTCACTCCCCTTGGCTATTGTGCTTGCACTCTTGATATTGTGGCCAGCACTCTTGATAAAGGTCTTGGTCTTTAAACAGGCATAGATAGTGAGAACATAATGTGAGCCGTGTTTTGCCTTCAGGAGGTGGGATTATGGGTGTTTCTATTTTCTTCTTTCTACTTCTCTGTACTTTCCAGATTCTCTACAGTAAGCATGTATTACATTTGTAATTGTAAAAGTAAATAAAGTTCACTTACAGAAAAAAAAAGAATTAACTGTGGCTAACAGAATTTGATTTATTGAGTCCTTCATTCAATCAGTATTTATTATCTAGCATGTGGCAGCCACTATTTTGGGGGACAGACAGATAAGAACTTTTATCAAATGAAAACTTTATTCCAAGGGAAGTGGGAGACAGACTATAAGCCAGAGAACACATAAGTAAGATAGATTGAAATCATGGTGAAGGCTATAAAGACAAGAAATAAGGATAATGGGGAATTTGATACTAACAGAGCCAATTTATTCAATAATAGTCCACGTAATTTGGTTACTCAAAGATCTTTGAAAAACAGTAGCAGTGACATGATTAGAAACATATTTTAGAAAGCTAACTTGGCAACAGTTTGGAGGCAGGATGGGGGAAGGGATCATAGAGCAGTTATGAGCCCCCTACTGCAATAGTACAGGTGACTGATTCACCAGTGCCTCAATTTATGGCTGGGGCAGTGAGGATGGAAAGAGAGGGACAGGTACCAATCCCTCTCTGAGGACTCAAGTCCTCTGTTCTATTATCCTAAACATTGGATCTGATTCCAGGTGAGACAGGATGGAAGAGGGCCGGACACAGCCATTCAAGGAATGACAGCAATTAACACCAAAATGCGGAAGATTCAACTCCCAGTTGGCCTTGAGGATTAAGACGGTGGGAAGTTTGACTTCTAGTAGACCTTGAGCTTCATTATATGCTCATTGTAACATATTAGTGTGATCAATAATATGCCCGCAGGTGCCATGACAGTCCCAAGGCTAACCGCAAAAGGCCAAAGAGTAGGCCAAATTCCTGGGGATCCCAGCCCCTTCCCCAGAGGAGTTAGAGTGGTCCCACCTGTAGGCATGTGAAGCTACTGAGCCCATAAAAACTGGCAACACAGCGCCTCGTGGCCGCCTCTGTATTTCCCCCTCCTCTTTGGAGATGGCCTGCACTCTGTCTATAGAGTGTGTACCTACTTTTACTCTAATCTGAGCACCCAATCCCCACACTTCATGGCCTTCTCTTACCTTTTGAAACAGCCTACACTCTATGCATTCTGTATCTCTTTAAATAAATCTGCCTTTACTCAACTGTGGCTCACACTTGAATTCTTTCCTGCACGAAGCCAAGGACCCACACTTGGTGAGGCATGTCCCAGGGACTCAACCGAGGCCTGGGACATGGCCCTCCTCATGCCCCACATCCATTTTTCCTGCATCACAGGACGAGGAAAATGAGTCTCAGAAGAAACAGATTGTTGGATAAATTGGCAGCCCCGTGGTGATATAGACAAGAATCTGGCTCTATGGGCTGTCTGTAGATGCCTTGGGAGAAAGAGGGTGTGATAAGTTGGGAAACCCAAATTCTAGGTAGTGGACCCAGCTTTCCCCTCTTCTCTGGCCCTGTTGGCTCACACCTGGCCCAGTCCAGGCCCAAGTGGACTTTGGATCTCCATGTTCAGCTTGAGTCACTCTTAGCTCAGGAAAGTGCTGTTGACTCTCTCCTGGAAAAGAAACTGATGATATGGAATCATAATTCATGTCTGGAACATGTATAAGGGAAGGAAAATGTCTTACAAAGGAAAGGAATTTTCTGATAGCCATGATAACGGAGAACAATAGCAATTCTTTTATTTTTCTCCCCAGTCATTCTTCCTTTTGCCTTTGCCTCTCCTGTCATTTAAGCTAACATCACTAGAGATAAATGGAATAAACAAAGCCCAATCATACCCTGCCAGAGCCCAGTCCCTGCTCTACTACCCACCCCAAAGTTATAATTAGAAATTTCAAGAGCCATTTAGCATCTACATGGAGCTGGGCTACGGTATGCCCAGGTACTTGAGACAATTTCATTTGCTGTAAAGTAGTGTTTCAAGTTTCTCCAGGGCTCACTGGCCTATGGGTAAAAATAAGGTCCCATAAACAGTGAAAACTCAGATGTCATTGACTCCTGTCCCCACCTGTGTGTTATAGGACTTCAATCCCTTGAAGTTCTCCTCCCGTTATTTGTAGAAGACCCCAGCAGTTGCCTGTGTTCTGATAGTCTTCTGTTCTTCCATTCCTACTTTGCCTCCTGAAGGTCAGTTGCCCATATTGCCACACGAGGGTGACCCCTCCACCCTGCCCCAGCTACTGGTAGCTGACTCTGGCTGTGGGAACATGGAGGCCCCTGCTGGGGTGGGGCGTGGATTCTGCAAATCAGCTGGGGGCCTAAATGTTGCTGCCTTCTCTTTAGCTTTAGCTGAAGCCACCGATGGGTTCACTGGAGTAGGAGTTCGGGGTGGTAATTCCCGTCCCTGTGCTATGCCACACTTTGTCACCTGGACACTGAAACAGCATTACTTCTCTTCTGTATCTCAATGAGGCCCCCATGAGAAGAGCAGCTTCAGCTTCTTCCTGCAGCAAACTTTCCCTCGCTGCCCCTATCCCCATGGCCTGGGCTCAGACTTTCAGACTCAGGTCCTCTACATAGAGAACAAAAGCCATCAAGTCCTCTATCCGGACCCAAACTTCAGCCCCTATTTCTGTGTCTCTATCCCTTCCCCCTAAAGCACTGTAAGTCTACAGGTCTCTTCAAAACCATTATCCTCCAAGTGAATAGGTGCTACAGACTCTCTACACACCCAGTCCTGTGGCCCAGGTGGACAGCAAATGTCACACTGTCCTGGTCCTCTACCCTTCTGCCATCCTCTCACCCACTGCTTGGTCTGTTTCTGCCCCTTATGGGCCAATAGTGTTTAAGACCTTCTAAAGACCACTTCCTCCATGCAAGTATAGGCTTGGGCTGCCAGTGAATGCCTCCGACAGCTTCCAAACATTTTTGAGTCTCACTTTGGGCTCAGCTGAGATCTCACTACTCTGGACTAGTTTGGTCAGATCAGATACAGTGCATCTTCCCCTCCTTCCTTCCAGTAAGCTGGAGACCTTGAAATAGTCTAAACCTTACTCTCCAGCCAGAACATTACATGTAAAATAACTGGCCCTACCTCAGAGCTACAGAGAATTTAATTTTTTTATGGCTTAGGTGTCTCCTTCCTTCTTACCAGGTCTGAAAGCTCTGCACATCTTGAGCAGTTATGGGGTGAGGGAAGCAGGCTGCTCAATCTTTTGTGATCTAATGGGGGATTTATAGGAGAATAGACATTGTAGGAGGTTGAAATGACCAGGGGAGGAGGACACATGACTTTACAGGCCATGTGATCTCTCAGGACCTCAGTTTCCTTTTCTCCAAAATGGGGATGATTATCAGTATCCTGCTAACCTCACAGCATCATGGGGTAAACATTGTGAAAGGGTTTGGAAAAATCAAATGCAAGATGTACAAATGTAAGATCTTGTTATTATTCGTCAACCTAGGCTTGGCCCTGAGGAGGTTGGGAAGTGGGTGGGATAGGGCTAGTTGGGACATGTTCAGCATCCAGTCTCTTCAGGGATTCTATTTAAACTGTGGCAGAAGATCTAAAAGTAAATCTTTGGCTGCTGACTGGCAAAAGCCATAGTTTAATGTTAACAACTATAGAGCACTTATCAGGGGTCCAAGCTCTGAACTAACTGATTTATCTGGATTATTCCATATAATCTTCAAAACAACCATGGGAAGTGAGTGCTCTCATTGATCCTATTTTATTTTATTCTTTTACCAAGAATCTCTGGCACAGAGAGGTTAAATAACTGGCCCAAGGCTATAGAACTAAAAATGAGCAGAGCTGGGACTTGAACACGTGCAGTTTGACCCCAGAGCCCCCACATGCAACCACTCCACTTATATATGCATGGCTTCATTATTCGGAGCCAGATGGCCACTGTGAAGACTTACCCTGTTACCCTGAACAAATTTGCCACCCAATAGCAGCCAACATTTGAAGCTCATAAAGTCTGAGGCCTGAGCAAAAATGGCCCTGCTTTCCCCTTTCCCCATCTTAGATCCAGATGTGAATCCTCCTAGGGGTATTTGGGGGAAAGCTTTAATATTCAAGGAAAAGAATCAATCATTGTGGGATGCTACTGAGCTCAGGAGGTTCTGCCCAGGGGCTAGCTGCAGCCCCAAAGTAGAACAGCCTCTGTTCTGAGCTCTGGCCTGAAAAGGAAAGTTAACTTCTCCCCTGGACATCTTCCCATTGAGGAAAAAAATGCATCTTGGACCCAAGCATCTGTGGAAGAGTATAGGGCTTTGAAAAGTGGAAGGGACTTTTGTGGTTACACCAAGAGCTGGCATTTCTTTCTCAGCACTTATTTTCCTCTCTTTGTCACTTCTCTCTCAAGAAAGGAAGGAAGTGGGTAAAGAAGGAAGATGATCAATCATTTAGATACTCCATACCCCTGCCTTCCAATGTCACCCTTTTCCAAACCCCTCACCTTGGAAAGTGGTCCTAGTTCTAACATTGGGGGGAATTTACACATTAAAAGGCACCATTTCATCCACCCCTCAACCACCTTCCCCCATGAGTGAAGGAGGTCAATTGTATGGTAAAAGATGGTAATTAGAACTTTGGTGGTGATCACTTTGTAGTGTATACAGATGTTGAGTTATAATGTATACCTGAAATTTATATAATGTTATATACCAATTTTACCTCAATTTAAAAAGGGTCTATATAAGTCAGAGTATATTTAAAGTTGTCTAGAGGCATTGCTCAATAAAAAATTAGAATATTCATATTTTTTAAAAAGGTACCGAACTCTTCTGGTTTAAGCAACTTGATAGAGATAATTTGGAGTGGCTTCTCCCATTATATACTCAAAGAAATGCTAGATAAAGTGTGGGAGGAAACTCACAGCTGAGCCCGAAATAAAGAAAGGGAAATCCTCAGGGGCAGAAAACTACGAGGGATCTTAATGGCAGACCAATAAGCTCTTGAGCCCTCCAGGGTGGATGTGGTAAAGCCAGAAGAGATGTAAGCTAGCTGACAGGAGAGTATTTACAGAGCACTTGAGCAGCAAAACTGTAAACTTCTAATTCTATATACTACTCAACTATCACTCAAGAGTCAGTATGAAGACTGAGTCAATTTATCAAAGAAAAGAGGCTGAAAGAGGTTGCCCTTAGAGCTGGGCTGAGCTTGGAGAAGCTGGCAAGATTTAAAAAGAAAAAAAAACCTCCCACTGTTTGACAAACTTTGCTAAGAATTTCACTGGTCTAAGCACTGATGTATAAATGGGTAATGAACAGAATAACCCTTACTTTCCCACAATATTCCCTAGTATCTTTTAAAAAATTATTTTTCTTTGGTCAGAGCTTTATTGAAATATAATTCATGTACCATATAATTAATTCATTTAAAGTATACAACTCAAATTTTTTTAGTATATTAACATAGTTGGGCAACTATCACCACAATCTAATTTTATTTTATTTATTTTTGCCATAATCTAATTTTAGAACATTCTCATCACCTCAAAAAGAAACCCGGTACCCATTAAGCCATCACTCCCCATTCCTCCCCACCTTCCCACTCCTCACCACAAGCCCCTGGAAAGTACTAATCTACTTTCTATCTCTATAAATTTACTTACTCTGGACTTTCCATATAAATGGAATCACATATGATATGTGGCCTTTTGTGTCTGGCTTCTTTCATTTAGCATAATGTTTTCAAGTTTCATCTGTGTTGTAGCATGTGTACATCTTTTTCTAGCTGAATAATATTCCATTGTATGGATATACTGCATTTTGCTTATACATTCATCAGTTGATGGACAACTTGGTTGTTTCCACCTTTTGACTATTATGAATACTTCTGCTATGAACATTCCTGTACAAGTTTTTGTGTGAATATACATTTTCATTTCTGTTGGGTACATACATAGAATTAAAATTGCTAGGGCATATGCTAATTGTATGTTTAACCATTTGAGGAATGCCGAACTGTTTTCCAAAGTGGCTGCACCATTTTACATTCCCATCAGCAGTACATGAGGGATTCAAGTTCTCCACATCCTTGCCAACACTTGTTACTATCTGTTTTTGATTATAGCCATTCTAGTGGGTATCTCATTGTGGTTTCGAATTGCATTTCCCTGATGACTAATGATATTGAGCTTCTTTCTAATATATTTTTATTACAAACTGAACTGTCTTGCAACATATTACCATAAATATTGTTGGAGGCTTCACTTTTCAAGAGTATTCTGGGAGAAGTTACTGCCCTCCTTGCTCTCCAGTCCATCCCAGCTATGCTATTTCCCCAAATCTTTTCAGGATTCAAGGAGGAAGGCAGCTAGAAAGGCAAATTCTCATGCTTCCTCCCAGACATATAACAGCTTTATTTTTTTAATTTTTAAAAAAATTTTTTATTAAAGTACAGTCAGTTTACAATGTTGTGTCAATTTCTGGTATACAGCATAATGTTTCAGTCATGTGTATACATACATATATTCCTTTTCATATTCTTTTTCATTATAGATTACTACAAGATATTGAATATAGTTAGAAACAGTAGAAAATGTTGTTTATCTATTTTATATGTAGTAGTTCATCTCTGCAAGTCTTGAACTCTCAATTTATCCCTTCCCACCCCTTTTCCCCCGATAACCATAAGTTTGTTTTCTATGTCTGTGAGTCTGTTTCTGTTTTGTAAATAAGTCCATTTGTGCCATTTTTTAGATTCCACATATATGTGATATCATACAGTATTTTTCTTTCTCTTTCTGGCTTACTTTACTTAGTATGACAATCTTCAGGTCCACCTATGTTGCTGCAAAAGGCATTATTTTATTCTTTTTTATGGCTAAGCAATATTCCATTGTATATAAATAAACCACAGCTTCTTTATCTGGTCATCTGTTAATGGCCATTTAGGTTGTTTCCATGTCTTGGCTATTGTAAATAGTGCTCCTATGAACACTGGGGTGCATGTATCTTTTCAAATTAGAGTTCCCTCCAGATGTATGCCCAAGAGTGGAATTGCTGGATCATATGGTAAGTCTATTTTTAGTTTTTTAAGGACTCTCCATACTGTTTTCCATAGTGGCTGCACCAAATGATATTTCCACCAACAATGTAGGATGGTTTCCTTTTCTTCACACCTTCTCCAGCATTTATCATTTGTGGGCTTTTTAATGATGGCCATTCTTACTGGTGTGAGATAAAACCTCACTATAGTTTTGATATGCATTTCTTTGATAATTAGCAATATAGAGCATTTTTTCCATGCACCTGTTGGCCATCTGTATATCTTCATTAGAGAATTGCTTGTTTAGTTCTTCTGTTCATTTTTGGATTGAGTTGTTTGTGTTTTTGTTATTAAGTTGTATGAGCTGTTTGTATATTCTGGAAATTAAGCCCTTGTCAGTCACATCATTTGCGAATATTTTCTCCCATTCTGTAGATTGTCTTTTTGTTTTGTTTACCATTTCTTTTGCTGTGCAAAAGCTTGTAAGTTTAATTAGGTCCCGTTTGTTTATTTTTGCTTTTATATCTATTGCCTTGGCAGACTGCCCTAGAAGAACATTGCTAAGATTTATGTCAGAGAATGTTTTACCTATGTTTTCTTCTAGGAAGTTTATAGTATCTTGTCTTGTGTTTATCTTTAAGCCATTTCGAGTTTATTTTTGTGTATGATGTGAGAGAATGTTTTAACTTCATTGATTTACATGTGGCTGCCCAGTTCTCTCAACACCACTTGCTGAAGAAACTATCTTTTCTCCATTGTATATTCTTGCCTCCTTTGTCGAAGATTAATTGACTGTAAGTCTGTGGGTTTATTTATGGGCTCTCTCTTCTGTTCCATTGATCCATATGTCTCTTTTTTTGTGCCAATACCATGCTATTTTGATTACTGTGGCTCTGCAGTATTGTCTGAAGTCTGGGAGGGTTACTCCTCCAGCTTCCACAACAGCTTTCTTTTGACTGCTGCCTTCTGCAACAAGATTGCCTCAGAATAAAGGTGAGTGTGGGCTTGTACATTGGAGTTTGCTGGAGTCCCAGAAGCCCTGGCTCAAAGGAAAATTCCCAGAGAAGTGTGGGTCTCTTTTCTGTAGATTCTTCCTCCTTCAACCCCAAACTAAAATAACCCAAACAAATAATTCATTGCTGTGGTTACTCATAACCATAAGAGTCTAAGACCCACTTATTCTGACACCACTCAGAATTTCTCCATAACCCAGTCACCAAAGGTTACTTTCCTCTACCTTGAGGAAAAATGAGGAGGACAATGAGGAGGAGAAGGAGAGGGAGGGAAAGAGAGAATAAAACAAGGTAAAAATCTACATTCTAACTCTAGCTGTGCCAGTGACAATCTTTGTGACCTTGGGCAAGTCACTTGATCACTCTGGGCCTCAATAACCTCATCTGTATGGTAGTTCAGTTTTCAATAAGGAAACAGAAGAGATGATAACTCCATTCCTGTTTAGACATGCTCTGAAGTAGGAAGGTATCTAAGTGGCGTGGGGAGAGGACTGCTGCAGTTGAAGCCCAGTCTGAGCCATTGCTAGATGGCAGCATTGTATCAGCAATTATTCTAATGATACTGGCTGAGGTGTGGTCGTCTCAGAATTCTTTAATTCAAAAACATAGTGTTTTCCTCTCCCATAAATTGTATTCTCACAAAAGGAAGGTAATTTCTGGATATCTGCAGAGAAACCAGAGAGAGAAGAGTGTTTCTGGGCTTCTGCAAATTTCATTGCCTATTAACAAATTTAAGATTGAAAAGAAAGATTGTGCATTTTAATTTCTAATTAAACCTATTTGGTTTTGGTCACATTTGGATACAGTTGCACATATATCTCTTCTTCTTTGAAAAACCCACCATCATCATGAGGAAAATGTTCAGATTTATTTGAAACTTCCTCCAGAGGTTTGATTCACAGATTCAATGACAGAATTTCTTACTAGGGCATTTATTATTTTCAGTCTCTTCCTTCTTTGTCTTATATTTATTGCAACCCCCAAATGGAATACTTAGGAAATAGATTTATTATAAAGAATCATCCATAATTTTGCCACTGAATCTTTTGATTACTTGCCACATGTCACAGTGGTTAAGTTTCTGCATGTCCAGGTAACATCCCAAGCCACCTGTCTGGGGCAAAAAAATATATATGGCTGCAGTAACTGTTCAAACCATATATTTCTAGCTGCATCTCCTCCAGCTATTGCTGGTTCTTCAGTCCTCCATGAGGTCATGCTCCTCCCCCCAACCTCAAATTCTCACAGACTATTTCTAGGAGCATCAGGGATTGTCTTACTTGTTATGTGCTCATAAAGATAGTTCTCTCATCATTTATTAAGGGAAAGAATGAAATGGACACATTGCAACTCTATAGCAGTGGTGGCAGATACATTTCCACTTACATGTTTACTCCAATAATTTGGTAATAGCCTCTTAGAGCGTTGTTGAGAAGAATTCTTAGGTCACATTTGGAATCCATAAGAAAAAGGGCAAAATGAGCAATTCATTAGTAATGTCTGCTAAGAACAGGGGTCTGGGTGTAGGTACAAATCAAGAAAATTGCCATCATTAAGGTAATTCATGCAAATAGCTTTGCTTTATTAATAATAATGACAATAATAAGGAAAATAATATTTTTTAATACAAAGTTGGATATTATTGGAAGAGACCTGGGATGTCTCAAAAGACATCCAGGCTAGGGCTTGTCCTGGTTGGGAGAGTATAGCTGATCTTCAAGAACTCTTAGAATCAGGAACTTGAATGCCACCAGTATTCTTGGTTTTTCTCTTTGCTTTTCATGTCTGCACCTTTCTGCATATTGACTTACTTTTCCCCTCTCTATAGGCTGGCTTTCTCCACCTGGTGGGTGATCTGGGCCTCTAGAGCTACCCTGTCCAATTTGGCAGCTACCCATCCCATGTAGCTATTGAGCACTTGAAATGAGTCTAGTCTAAATTGAAATGTGCTGACTGTTAAGTGTAAAGCACATAATGGGCTTTTTAAAAATTGAAGTATAGTCAATTTATAACGTTGTGTTAATTTCTGGTGTACGTAATAGTGATTCAGTTGTGCATATATATATTCCTTTTCATATTCTTTTTAATTATAGGCTATTCCAAGGTATTGGATATAGTTACCTTCACATACTGGATTTTGAAGACTGAGTACTAGGGGAAAAAAATGTAAAACATCCCATTAATTAAAAAAACATTGATTTCATTTTTAAATGATAACATATTGGATGTATTTGGTTAAATATAATATGTTATTAAAATTAATCCCACCTGTTTCCTTTCTTAATGTGGCAATTAGAACACTTAAAATTACATACTTGGCTCACATTGTATTTTTATTGGACAGCTCTGCTTTACAGCATTACAACTTATATAGCTACTCAGGGAGTGATTGATTGAGTTCTCTTAGAGCAAAGCACAAAAAATGAGATAAAGGGGCCTTACTGGGAAGTTGGACCAGAGGCCTACCCCTAGAGCATTCCTATGTGGCCTGACTGAGGTGGAGAGTCATGTGAGAACACAGCAGCTCCAGATAGGACACAAAGTTGGGGTAGCCTGAGAGACAATTCCCAGAAGCATGGAGGGGTCTACTGGATCGATAAAGCAGTAGCTATCCTCCAATCTGGGATCATCCTAAATGTCTTTCAAAAAACCCTCTAGTTCCCACAGCCAATCGTGTAGCAAGTTCTATTGATTCTACCTCCATCCACTTTTCTCCATCCTTGATGTATCTTTCAGTCCCCGTCATCTCAGCTGGGGTGAGGCAGTCACTGGCAAATGACTTTTAAATAAGCATAATATACAACCAAAAGACTATTTCTTCCCTCTAGCTTGGCATTTGGGAAAATCACACTTATTTCCAAGCAAAAAGGTTTCAGTTAATCCAGGTTCTTCTCATCATACATAATTAACTAGTTAGCATTGAATTGCTTGCTTTTAAAGTAATTGCCAAATAACTAACTGATGGTTTAAGCTCTAAAACCAATTATTTGACCTGCCACCAACTTCTTCTCTCCTCAGAAGTACTTTGGGACTCTAAGTCCAACTGTAGCTGGAGCTCAAAGAAGTATTTGTATTTCTATGTATCCATGTTCTTTGATGTAACTCTCCTTTCTATACTCACCACAGTTCAAGGCTTCTTTCCCAGAATCTCTGATTAAAAAATCCCCTGGCTGCCCTTAAAATAATTGAGATATGTGATCTTTGCTAAGAACCCTTGAATATGTGAGAAACTCTCAGTGACAGTTGAAGAAAAGGTGCAGGCATTACCTAGGGATGGGACCCAAGTGTTAGCAAGACCAAGATCTCAACTCCTGTCCTGGCCTTCACTCAGGCTTTTATTTTTCCCCCTGGAGAAATGGTTCAATGATTACAAATACTTGGGAAGGGTCTAAAGATCAGTCTCACACAGCAAAAGTCCCATTCTGAGTTTAAATTGTGCTCATGACTGGGATTCAGATGCATCCTTGCATGTAAGTCTACAAGCATGAGGCACTGAGAAATTTCCTGGGAGAGAATTCATTCCAAATGGAGAGGGAGCTAGGCCTGCAGGCTCCATCCAATTATCCAGACTTAGTGTGGGAGAGGAGAGCTAATGTGGAGAACACTGTGGTATCTGTCATTTGGCTGTGCCCCTAACTCAACATCCCTTTAACAGAGTGTAAATGAAATGGGAGTATCGTTCCCTCTACTTAACCATCAAATATCATGCAGTTTTAGTGCTTTGAGGACTCTAAGTGGCAGTCCTAGTGGAAGAACAGCACCTGGCAGAAGCAACAGTGGCAACAGATACAATGGTACCCAGCAAAAGCCTGTTAAGGAGGCAACAGAGTAGAATCTCAGAATGGCAAAGTGTGTTGTCAGTGTCACAAAGGAATAACCCCCATTTTGCTGACTGTAGTCCCTAATTCCTGCGAAGTTTTTTTTTTCCTGAGAATTCTGGAGGTTATTTCACAGGCATGCACAAAGAAGCATAGTCAGAAAGCATTTGATATCTGCCATATTTTTCCCTTTAGCAGTGTGGTAGGCTTTTGCAGACACTGCCCCAACCCCAAGTTCTGAAATAAGCACACAATTAGGAACCTTGACAGAAGCAGAGGTAATTTACTGGCACTTGAATTAGCATTAGGGTCTCTAGACCCCCATTAAAATGGCTGCATTCTCATGATGTAAAGAGCATGAACATATGAACCATGTAGGAAGCCAAATTCTTTGAGCTAGAAAGATATGAGATGAAAGCTGACTCAGGTAGAAATGGGATTGCAAGGACTTGGAGCTATAGTTGTTGAGTGCAGTCAAAGAAGAATGGCTTAATCCACAAAGAAACAAAAACAAACAGACAAACAAAAAACTTCTTTGTTTTTAATTTTCAGGAATTTTGTTGTATAGCATTTGACTTATTGATCTATTAAGTCTTCAAGACAGTATAGAACATCCAGAACTCTCCACTTCTGACACCAGTAGAAGGAGGTATCAGGTGCACCCCTGAATGCATTTCTCCTCTGATGAGGCCCAGAAGGCATTAGCCATCCTTTTTTAAAAAAAACACCTTTACTGTGGTATGATTCCTGGACAGTAAACTACACATATTTCACATGTACAATTTGATAAATTTTAATAGATGTATACACCAATGAAACCACCACCACAATCAAGACAGCTAACATTTCCATGGAGGACACTATGGAGATTCCTCAAAAAACTAAAAATAGACTTACCATATAATTCAGCAATCCTACTCGTAGGCATATATCAGAGGAAAATGTAATTTGAAAAGACACATGCTCCTCAATGTTCACAGCAGCGCTATTTACAATAGCCAAGACATGGAAGCAACCTAAATGTCCATCGACAGATGACTGGATAAAGAAGAAATACTACTCAGCCATAAAAAAGAATGAAATAATGCCATTTGCAAGAACATGGATGGATCTGGAGTTTGTCATTCTAAGTGAAGTAAGTCAGAAAAAGAAAGAAAAATACCATACCATATGATATCACTCATGGAATCTAAACAAGGACACAAATGAACTTATTTACAAAACAGAAACAGACTCAGACATAGAAAACAAACTTATGGTTACTAGGGGCTAAAGAGGGTGGGACGGGATAAATTGGGAAGTTGAAATTTGCACCTCTTGGGGAGTGATGGAAATGTTAGCCATTCTTTTTTGCTGCAGCTGTTGCTCTCATTTGGCCTTGCTACTGAGGATTCTAAGCCTATTCTGGATACACAACCTCTAAATTTCTCTTTACTCAAACTGTGTCATAGCAAAGGTTTGAGCCTGATAGGACAGTGATCATCATCTTTTTTACTGGGACACAGATAATTCAAGACAGAGAAAACTTGAGGAAATGCACATTCAAAAACATTATCAGCCATTCATTCATTCAACATGTATTGAGTGACAACTGTGAATGGGGCTCTGTCCAAAGTGTTTATTGACTACATATATAGCTAAATGAGCACCTAAGCTTGAACATGTGGCAGTGTCTCTCTTCAGATACTTCAAAGAGAAACACAAATTGATATAGGTATTTTCCTTGTGGTTTATATTCCTCTTCTTCCACCTAACCCCTCCACCTTCCATGCAGAATTGTTATAGCTGATCTAGGAGAGACCCAATTCTACTAAGCACATAAATGGCTCCCTGAAGATGTCTATATCTTAGTCCCTGAAAACTGTGAATATGTTAGGTTACATGACAGAGGAGAATTAAGATTGCAGACGGAATTAAATTTGCTAGTTAGCTGACCTTGAAATGAGGCTATTATTATGGATCATTCAGGTGCGCCAATGTAACCACAAGCATACTTATAAGAGGAGGAGGGAGGCAGAAGAAGGAGAATCAGAGTGATATAGCATGAGAAGGACTTGGACCAATGTTACTGGCCTTGAAGATGGAGAAAGGGGGACATGAGCCAAAGAATACAGGCCACCTGGAGGGAGAGAGAGGGATAAATTGGGAGTTTGGTATTGGCAGATACAAACTACTATGTACAGAAAAGATAAACAACAAGGTCCTACTGTATAGCACAGGGCACTATATTCAGTGGCTTGTAGTAA
The DNA here is from genome assembly GCF_048773025.1 of Camelus bactrianus. Lineage (NCBI taxonomy): Eukaryota > Metazoa > Chordata > Mammalia > Artiodactyla > Camelidae > Camelus > Camelus bactrianus. Next base: position 82,220,596 of record NC_133575.1, on the reverse strand, counting down.
CTTGTAATAAAAAAGTATATTCAAAATAATATATATATACACATATATAAAACACTGAGTCACTATGCTGTACACCAGAAACTAATACAACATTGTAAATCAACTATACTTCAATTTTAGAAAACAGGGGGAAAAAAGAACACAGGCAACTTTTAGAAGCTGGAAAAGGCAAGGAAGCAGATTACCCCTAGAGCCTCCAGAAAGAATGCAGTTCTGTCTATCCCTTGATTAGCCCAGTGAGACCCATGTTGGACTTCTGACCTCCAGAACTGCAAGATAATAAATTTGTGTTATTTTATCCTCAGAGACAATTTTATTTTTATTTTTATTTTTTTGCTTTTTTTTTTTTTAACATTTTTTATTGATTTATAATCATTTTACAATGTTGTGTCAAATTCCAGTGTTCAGCACAATTTTTCAGTTATTCATGGACATATACACACTCATTGTCACATTTTTTTCAATGTGAGTTATCATAACATTTTGTGTATATTTCCCTGTGCTATACAGTGTAGTCTATTCTACAATTTTGAAATCCCAGTCTATCCCTTCCCACCCTCCACCCCCCTGGTAACCACAAGTCTGTATTCTCTGTCTGTGAGTCTATTTCTGTCCTTTATTTACGCTTTGTTTTTGTTTGTTTGTTTGTTTTCGTTTTTGTTTTTTAGATTCCACATATGAGCGATCTCATATGGTATTTTTCTAAATTTGTGTTATTTTAAATCACTAAGTTGGTGGTAATTTGTTATAGCAGCAATAGGAAAACTAATACACTAAGGAATTGTCTAAGTCAGTAGTTCGCAACCTTGATTGCATAATACAATCACTTGTAGAGCTTTTAAAATCCTAATACTCAGGTCACACCCCAGACCAATCTGAAACTCTGAGGATGAAATTCGTGCATTAATATTTTTTAAAGCTCTGCAGATAATTCCAATGTAGAACAAAATTGAGAACCGCTGATCTAAGTAAATTTTGTATATCATGATGTTTTAACTCTGAAAATCTTACTTGGCTGAGAACAATTTCTTCTTACCTATTTCCACCAGTTTGGCTTTCAGCAGGACAAGGTAAAGTCAAAGAGATTCAGTATCAAGAATACCTGGGCCATGAACCCAGGCAAGAAGAGCTTAACACAACCTCCCAAGGAGCTGGAATGAAAAGTAAACAATGGGCAGAAGCTTGCCTCTAGCCTCTGTTTTGACAGATTAATTCTCCTCTGAATGCCTGGATGTGTATTTATTTATAAAGTGCCATTTATTTTTCTTTTCAGTAAGGCAAATAAAAGTCACTGGAAGATGGAAACATGTTTGCCAAGTGAGTCTTTTTAAAAGATGATCTATCAAGACTTTTGCATAAGAGAGTAAAGTTGATTGCATACTTGATCAAATAGACCTGTTACTTCCCAGAGAGCAGTGGGAGCCATGTGTGTGTTACTGGCACCAGCAAGCTGGAGTTTGGAGTTCTCAGCCTAGATAACGTAAAGCTGAGAGTTGCTTTCTGAAGCATGAGGGTTAAAGAATAGGATGTATAAGAAATTAGCTATGTCTTTAGCAGAAATGAGATATATATACCCTGAACCTAATTCCTCCTATAGATTCAGGCAGAATTGCCTGTGGCAGATTAGCCATGACATATAGGTAGTATGAGTCCAGAGAGTCAAATTGAATCTTTCTGGTCACTAGAGAACACCCCATTTCATTGCCAATCTAATGATAAAGACATTGTAACTGTCCAGTTGACTGTTGTCTGATCTGGCAAGGGGCTGATGGATTTCTACACATGTATGGAGAGCAAAGTATGGAGAATGCAGAAAGCCTGCTTTTGTCCATGAAGGTGGGACATGTATATATGACTGCCATGAACCCATATTCCCCAGATTAAGATTTGGTCCAAGGCAGATCAAGTGTTTTCTGTAGAGTTGACCTCAAAGGCCTGAGCAGGAAAGACGGGGCCAAGATCAGTGGTGTGTTGGAGGTGACCTCCACCAGTTCACTAGTGGTGATTATGATTATCTATGCATCAAATATCATCACAATGGTAGGCCATGATGGGAGCATTTGCACCATAGAAATTGGCAAATGCTACAAATCAGTCTCCCACCCCAAATTCCCTCCCTCAGAGAGCTGGTTAAACATTTACCAACACACTTGGACTTATAACACAGTGAAACAAGCTGGGTCTGAGAGATGTGGCAAGAAAATGAGTAATGTTTTGCTTGAAGAGATAAAACTCCCATAATTGCTGTCTATGGGAAGAGGTCTCAGATACCTTCTTTATTTCTCTAAAGAGTGAATCAGAACCACTGTGCATATGTGTGTGTGTGTGTAGGTTTCATGGAAACTGGATTCAACTCAATATAAAAATAATTTATTAATGTTCAGTACCATTCAAAGGGAGAAAAATTTGTCTCAGGAGATAGTGAGCTTCCCCATCACTAGACGTGAGCAAACAGGGGTTCAAAAAACAAAGCATAAATACAAAACAGAAACAGACTCATAGACATAGAATACAAACTTGTGGTTGCCAAGAGGGCGGGGGTTAGGAAGGGACAGACGACTGGGATTTCAAAATGTAGAATAGATAAACAAGATTATACGGTATAACACAGGGAAATATATACAAGATCTTGTGGTAGCTCACAGCGAAAAAAAATGTGACACTGAATATATGTATGTTCATGTATAACTGAAAAATTGTTCTGTACACTGGAATTTGACACAACATTGTCAAATGATTATAAATCAATAAAAACATTTTAAATAAATAAATAAATAAAATCACACTCACACACACACACACACAAACCAGTAGGCAGGTCTATTATAGAGGAATTTCAAGTATTAGATAATAAACTAGACAAGAATATATGATCTCTAAAGTCTCTTCTAACTCTTGAGATATTTTTGATTTTGTGGAAAACTAATTGATAGATTTTGAAGAATTTAAAGAGGTCTTGCATTGCTGAGAGTTCAAAACCAGTATGAAGGGAAATAGTTTGTAAGAACTCAAAGAATACTTCTCACCCCATTCATACCATCTTCCTCCTAATTGGCTGAATTCATTCTTCCTCAAGTCACTAACTTATGGGAACACAGATAGAGCATGAGGGTCTTCAAGGCCCTTTTCTTTACTACAGATTGACATTGTTAAAGAGGGTCTTTCCTCTGACCAGTTGCCTAACTGTGTCTTAGAAGAAGGCTTGAAAGACATATATATATATGTCTTTATATATATATATATTTATATATATAAAGACATATATATATATGTCTTTATATATATATAAATATATATATATGTCTTTATATATATATATATATAGAGAGAGAGAGAGAGAGAGAGAGATTTTGCCAAATTCCTCTGAAAGCTCAAGTACTACCCAAAAGTGTGTCCCCAAAGTGAATTAAAATAAGCATTCTACTCAAGTCAGGAGAAAAAAAAAAAACCTTCACATTAAATTAAGCAGGCATTGGAAACAATTATACTTCAGTGAGAAAGGTAGCTTCATGTTTACATTGCTTGAAACTATGTTCTACAAAATCACGTCAAACTAGCAACTAGGAAAAATAAACATGAAAAGAATGGAGAGGAATTTTAGTATATTAAATGTTCTTTCCTAGAAGCTCCTCATGATTCTCTTTAGTCTGTAGTCTGTTTTCCTTAAGCCAATCATAATCTTTAAGCCCTGAACCACATGAACCAGTACTGGTTTTCAAGATTTGGATAGTTACTGACCTGCATAGGATGTTCAAATTATTCCCAGGTAGGAAGGCAGCTGACTTTTCAAGTACCTCTCTTTTTTACCCCAATCCACTTGGCTATTGATAGAATTAAGTGAAAACTCCATGTGTATGTGTGTGTGTGTAGCTATTAATGTGATATATGTGTCTGTGAGTTATATATATATATATATACATATATATATATATATATATAAAATGGCTTTGGTGATACATGGACCTTATTTGGAATAAGAAATAGTTTAGAATTGAAACAGCTGTAGGAAAGCACTTTTGGATTGGCAGATTATGACCTTACATAAAGCTGCTCCTCCTTAAAAGTAACAAGAACACAAGAAAAATGTTCAAAATCAACTTCTTCAGAACTCTAGAAATTAACCAAAGTCTTTCAACAATCCAAGAACTTTTTATTCCAGAAAAATGACTGACTCTTAGTAAGAACCATGAGTTTTATGGTATTTTAACTTGCTCTGTTCCCATCCCCGTCTTCCCAGCTCAGTGGTAGCCTTTAAAACCAATGGCTTCACAACTGTGGTATTTGTGAGAATCAGCAACCTGACAGCCACTGGAGGAGGCAAAATAGGTTTTAAAGTCCCCAATAAAGCCCTATTTTTAGAGAATTGTAATTGTCATTATTTGAGCTACCTGACCGCTTCTTCGAAATCCTCACTTGTGTTCATGCATGTGTTTTGACTACTTATTGGATAATCCAGTTCGGATCTGGCTTTTTAGAAAACCAACTTAATGTAAAATTAATTATTTAATTTCACTTTGAGGAGTTTGGGGCAACTATGTTGAAACAGGGGGCCATACTCCACTCCCTTCCTACCCTCACATCTTACTTACATATGCAGAGAAAAACATACAGTTTAAAGAGATTTACTTCTGAGAGAAAGAAAGAGGGCTTTCATGTTCCACCTTAAGACTAACTGTATAGACCTCCTCTAGACAATAATTCAAAGGAAGACTTGCTTTTTTGTATATATATTTTTTATTGAAGTATAGTCAGTTTACAATGTTGTGTCAATTTCCGGTGTACAAAGGAAGACCTGTTTTAACAGGAAGAGCTACAAAAGTGAGTGTTTGGATTAAGCCTGTTTTTGACTCATTCCATTAAGTGGTGAATGCTTCTCTGAAATCCAGACCTACAGCTTACAACAAAATAAGAATGGGGTAGAAAGTCAAAATCAATGAAAAAATATAAGTAAAATTTAACTATCTTGAAAAAAATAGCTGTAAATGATATATGAGAATGAGATTAGATCAATATTTCAAGTTCAGTTATAAAACTGATTACATTTCTTACTTTTTGTTTTCCTCTGTCTTTTGTTTTGGTACTCTCTGTTTTATTTCATTATAGTTATAAAGTCTGTTACCTATTTTATGTTTTATCATGGTTAAATCATATTCATTATTCTCTTAGGTAAATAATACATTTGCTATAGCATTTCCCTGCAGTTACTTAGTACTTGGTTATAGGAGTCAAAACTAAGCATAACTATGTTATCTGAACAGTCATTCCAGCTCAATCTCTGAGATAGTGAGCAGGAAATGTCTCCAATTTAGGACACCACAGTCTCTGCAAATTGACCACATTGTCTTAGGTTATGAAAGCCTGGACTACAGTGTTCGGGGGAAAAATAGAAAGTGAATATAAGGAGTGCACACCAGAGGTATCAACAGTATCAATGTGCGAGGACAAACAAGGTCATAGGGACATAGAGATGAATTTTTTTTAATGAGATACAGAGGAGGGGATAAGACAGCTTCTTTAAGTTAAATGATGAACAATAGGAACTAAGATCAGGAGACTTGAATATTTGTTACCTATGGAAAAAGAAGGTAAAGGTAAGATTGAAAAATGACTTATTTAAAAAAAAAGAAAAATGACATTTGAAATTTCAAGCTTGAATGACTGGAAAGACAGAAGAAAAAGAAAGTAGTTTGGGGGAAATGATAATAGGTTAAAATTGGAATAAGCTTGATTTTGAGGTGACTGAGGATCTCTGACATGGGTAATATAAAGCTGGTGGTTGGAGAAATAAGACTGTTTCTCCAGGGAGACTCTAGCTAGATCCAGAGTTGGGAATCATGTTTGTGGCTGGATATATAGAGAGGACAATCCTAGGGCTGGGAGGACCATGATAAGGTGATAGAAATGTGGGAGAAAAGCTTCTTGAAGAAGACCATGTAGATTCTAAGAGTGGTCAGATTGGGGAAAAGAATATGGGTAGAGAAACACCATGGTGTAGACAAGAGCCAAACAAAGAATAAAATCCACAAAACCACAAAGAGTACACTCTTTTTCTCTAAAGTATCATTGCCCTCCAACTATTCCTTTTTGGATGCCTGGGTCTGAAGCACGGCAAAAGAAATTGAGATTCTGCTGGAAGATACATTATCACAAGTATCTCAGAAGAGACGATCAGAACGGTACAAGAAAAATGAAATGATTATGCCCCATGAAGGAAATGCCAAGGAACAAGCCTTTTTGTTGGCTTTTGTTCTATTTGTTTGCTAGTAGAATGCAGTAATTAGGATCTAATCACACACACACACACACACACACACACACACACGTCGTTGGTGAAGAGGAGCCAAGTTGGTCAGAACTGGGATCTAAGTCCTAGATCTCTTTCTTTTTCTCCCTGACTCGCCTTATTTTTCAGTCTTCTTGAGAAACGTTTTAGCAGCTTTGCAAATATGTAAAAGATTTATGGAAATTCAGGACTCAAATAGCACTAATTTTGAATCATGTACTTGCTCAATGTGGAGTAAAGAGTATGTCAATGCTTCTGTTCTGTACTTCTATCTTGACGAGTTTATTATTTGGTTAAAAAACTAGACATTAGGCTGTAATATAGCATATTAGGTGTCAACTCCAAAACAAATTCATTTTCACTGATATTCAAAGAAAGTTTGTTTATATGTTTGAAATTAAGATTCATTTCCCCTAGATTAAACACATATTTTTGAAGTATTTTCCACTCACAAATAATTGCTATGAAAATAGAAAAATATACACTCAAGTTAAGCAAGCAATGCATCCTTATTAATTCAGAATATTTCTGGCATTGAATCATACACCAAAATAACTCTCACTTCCAACTTTGCTGAAGGCCTTCTTTCTAAAGAGACTCTCTGTTCATATTACTAGATAGCCATTGAAGTAACCATTTTTCAGCTGCAGTAGTGTTATTATTTTCCCCTCTGCCAGCAATGTGGTTGACTTGTTGCTATACAATTGTTTGCTGTGGCCATATACAGTTGAACATAACAAATAACCATTATAAAATTTGCTTTCAACACGGAACCATGTCTGAATTAATTTTCCTGGTGGAGGCCGAGAAACCAGGAACCAATGTCTGTTTTAAGGTATTGTAGCCACCAATTTATTTACACCTTGCTGACAAAGCCCAACAGCAACAACTACCCCAGCAACCCAACTTCAGTGAGCACCACGTGAAATGAATCACATGCCTTGTCCTGTTGAATCCCCATAATGGTCCTCTGAGATGACTACTATTATATCCCCATTTTGCAGAAGATGCTGATGTTAAGTGTTTTGCCTCAAAGTCACATAGCAAGCAAGTGGCAGAACTGAGACAGGAACACAAGTTGGTCTAACTGCAAGGTCAATGTTCCTCTATTTCCTCTAAAAATGAGGCTGTGCTATAGACAGCCCAAATAGTTTTGAAAAGGAGAAAATATGATAGAAGCTGTGATAAAGACATTTTAGATATTTTCTCCAATTATGAGGGTTTATCCACATTAAAGGAGTCAAACTGGTTTGAAAGCTTTTTTTTTTACATTTTTTTATTGAGTTATAGTTATTTTACAATGTTGTGTCAAGTTCCAGTGTAGAGCACAATTTTTCAGTTATACATGAACATACATATATTCATTGTCACATTTTTTTTCACTGTGAGCTACCACAAGATCTTGTATATATTTCCCTGTGCTATACCGTATAATCTTGTTTCTCTATTCTCCATATGCCTGTCAGTATCTATACATTTTGAAATCCCAGTCTGTCCCTTCCCACCCCCCCCACGCCCTTGGCAACCACAAATTTGTATTCTATGTCTATAAGTCTGTTTCTGTCTTGTATTTATGTTCATTTTTTTTTAGATTCCACATATGAGTGATCTCATATGGTATTTTTCTTTCTCTTTCTGGCTTACTTCACTTAGAATGACATTCTCCAGGAGCATCCATGTTGCTGCAAATGGCGTTATGTTGTCAGTTTTTATGGCTGAATAGTATTCCATTGTATAAATATACTACATCTTCTTTATCCAGTCATCTGTTGATGGCCATTTACACTGTTTCCATGTCTTGGCTATTGTAAATAGTGCTGCTATGAACATTGGGGTGCAGGTCTCTTTTTGAAGTAGGGCTCCTTCTGGATATATGCCCAGGAGCAGGATTGCTGGGTCATATGGTAAGTCTATTACTAGTCTTTTGAGGAATCTCATACTGTTTTCCACAGTGGCTGCACCAAACTGCATTCCCACCAGCAGTGTAGGAGGGTTCCCTTTTCTCCACAGCCTCTCCAGCATTTGTCATTTGTGGATTTTTGAATGATGGCTCTTCTGGCCAGTATGAGGTGATACCTCAACGTAGTTTCGATTTGAAAGCTTTTATTTGACTCCTTTTGCTACTCAATTAACAAGTATCTAGAGATGAATGTCAGAGTGAGTCAATTCAGGTCTTTATCAGAATTGTGTCAAACATCATCTTCTCAGTGAAGATGCCCACTCTATTAATAATTGCAGTGTTCCTCCACCCCAAATACTACTTATTCCTTTTCACTGCTTTATTCTTCTTCTTAGCACACATTGCCATCTAATATACTATAACATTGACTGCTTATTTGTTCATCTCTCCAACTGAGATGTAAGCCCCTAAGGCAAGAATTGTTCATTATAGTATCCTCAAAGCCTACAGTTATGTCTCATACATAGTAGGCTCCTAGAAAATATTTGTTGAATGAACAAATTTTTTAAAATCCTCCTTGGCCTCTAGAAGGGCAACTCTTTGAATAGTACTGTGTACTGGTTACTGATGTTTTGCTACTTCTAAGTTTCCTTGTAGATTTTCTGGGCTAAATAATGGAGCTGGAATAGTTAAGTCTTCCTAGAAATGTGAGTTTGGAGGTATCTTTTAAAAAAAAAGTGAAGGCCAAAGAATAGTGGAGAATAAAAGAAAGACCTCCCAAATTGAACAAATACTATCCTCCAGATGGGGGTGATTATGTTGGTCAAAGGGGAAAGTTCTTGTTCAGCAGTTATCAGAAATTATAATGAAAAAAAAAAAAAGAGCATCATTAGCCGAGGGCCTTGGAAGCCAGATAAAGACATTTGGAGTTAATACCCCAAGGAATGATAACTGTAGGAACACAAGCCACAGACGTCAAATTTCCTGCTCTTTATTGGCTGTGTGATCTTTCCCACATTACTGTATTTGTATGTGCTTCAGTTTTCTCATCTGTAATATGGGGACAAAAATAGTGCAGTCTCTACCTCATAGGGCTGTTGTAAGAATTGAGATAACACAGGCAAAGGGTTGGCACAATGCCTGGGATATAATAAATACTCAATGACAGTTACCTCTTATTATTATTATCATTTTATATTATGAGTCTTTTCATATGGTTTTTTGTTATGAGTATTTTACAGTTACAAGTCAAAACTGTTGTGGCTTTAGGGGGCCACCAAACCAAGAACTTCAGTTGCAAATACGGAGGCTGGGAACTGGTATGAGAGTTAGTCCATGCACAGGGCAGCAAGCATGAATCACTTTTATGGAGTTGCCCACTTAAATGCTGACACCAATAGCTACAGAATGCAGTGGATTCTGGAGAGCTTCCTAGATTCTGGACAGCCTGGGACAACGGCCAGATTTGGATAGGGGAAGGCAGCCTATCTGATGTTTTAAAATTTGGCACTGAAGGTCAGCTCTGTATGTACACTGTTACTACTTTTTTTATGTAGACAAATGCCTGCATGTAATCCCCCACACTTAACAGTTTTAGCAGCAGACCAATCAAGCAAGACATAGGTGAGGAAAAGTGGTGGAGTTGGCACATGAGGTCAAAGCCATTATTGTCATTTTGGGTCTTGGCTACAAGATATGAAGTTTCTTGGTGACCACATATGGTAGACAAGGAAGGAGAGGGAGGTGGAACCCAGGACAATGTCTGTTCACAAGGACAGTGCCGGGTACCCAGGGCACGTGGTACTTGAAAATCAGCTAGATCATCATGGAGTAGGTCTGTCCACATGCAGTGGAGGCCCAGGCCCTGGACTGTGATGTGATCTTGAGAAGAAAGCTGAACAAAAGCAAGAGTGCATGGGAAGATCACTCTATGGAGGAAGAGAGTATATGGGTAATCTGTGATTATCCAATTTAGTGCCAGTTAGACCCTGAAGGTATGACTTGGACATGTGGAATTGTTTGTGGAGAGAAAGGAATTCAAGTCAAAGGGAGTAAGGTAGGCAAAGGAATAGAGCTGGGAGGGCACAGAGTGGCTGAAATGTAGAGCTGATGGAGGTGAGTGGTATGGGACAAGGCTGGAAAGGTAAGTTTGGGCCACATTGTGAATAGTCTTAAAATCCAAGCTAAAGAGTTTTAGGATTAATTAAAAATACTGGGAAACTACTGAAAATTTTGGAGCAGAGAAGCAGCATGTTTAGTGATATGCCTTAGAAAGATTAATTTGTTGGTAATAAGGAGGGTGAGTTTCAATGAGGTTAACCTGGAGACAAGGAAACTAGTTAAGAGAAAATTCCTACCACCTGGGCAGGTGGGAATTTGGGACTAAATTGTGGTTGTGGCAGTGGCAGTGGAGATAAAAGGACAAAGCCAAAGCATTTAAATGATAAAATGGCATCCGAATGGCACTAGAATACAAGTTCCAAGACAGCAGGAATTTGTGTCTTGTTTACTGCTGTATCCCATGCACCTCGAATAGTCCTTGCCACATGGTAGGTGCCCAATAAATTGTGAATGATGTCTAAACTTCATGCAGCTTCTGTTATGATCTGAATGCTCGTGTCCTCTCAAAACTGATATGTTGAAATCCTGATGCCCAATGTGATAGTATTAGGAAGTGGGACCTTTGGGAGGTGCTTAGGTCATGAGCATGGAGCCCTCGTGAATGAGATTGGTGCCCTTATGAAAGAGACCCCACAAGAGCTCCATAGCCCCTTTCACCACATGAGGGTATAATGAGAAGTCTGTGACCTAGAAGAGGGTTCTCACTCGACCATGCTGGCACCATGGTCTCAGACTTTCAGCCTTCAGAATTGTAAGAAATAAACTTCTGTTTTTTGTAAGCTACTCAGTCTCTAATATTTTGTTATAGCAGCTTGAATGGACTAAGACAACTTCTATACATGGATCAAGTTGAGAAGAGGGCAGGAGCAGATATGAAGGGTCAGTGTTGTGGGAAGGAAATGGGGAAGATTTTCCTTCTGTGATAACTTGGGCAACAGCTTACAATTAAACACTAATGTAGTAAAAAATTCTTTCTAATAAGTGGAATCAATTTTAAAATGAAAATAAAAAAATAAGCCTACATTTGCTTCTTTGGATAGTAATGCTGTCTATTTAAAATAAGTTCAATTATTTACATGGCTTTTAAAAAATACTACCACATTCTGGTTTCATGATAGTAGAATAGAAAAGGACTTTTAGACCTTAGTTTTGAGAAAGACGTGATTTTCCAGACAGGCAAATGCAACCAAAGACAGAGACCTGAGTAAGTTCAATTATGCTGTATTTTTGAGGCCACTGAAACTCAGAGCAACCAAAGTGAAGAAAGCAAGAGAGCCAAATAAAATACTTAACAGTTGGATATCAAGAAAAGCTTTATGATCATGCTTGTAATTCAAGCTTTTAGTCAGGAGGAACTACAGGCAAAATAGCAAGTATCTTTGTGAATTTTCAGAAATAGCTAGTGTTTATTTTAAGATAATACTCATATCCCATCCTTATATAAGACTTCTTAGCTTGAGAAGGCTTAAGAGATGCTGGGCTTTAATTTTCTCTGGTGCCTTCTTGGTAGAAAGTTAGATACATTAGAAAACAAGAACATGCAGTCTGGCTACTGGGGAGAATTTATTGCATAGCTGGAGAGAAATATAGCTCATCTAATTCACACAAGACCCTTTTCAAGTATATGTCTTATGCTAATTTGGCTAAGTACCTTTCAGACTGTTCAAGGGCCATTTTTGCTCCTATTCCCCAAACTCAAATACTCTTTTTGGGGTTTTAGAGGCTGAGGGTCTGACAGTTATGAGAAAGGTCATTAGACTTGGCCCTACTCAACACTGAGGGATGATTTGCAACTAGCCTGCTGAGTTTGTGAGTGTCTAATGTGAAGACAAGCAAAGCCAATAACTTTGGCCTCTTAAAGTCCACTTGGATGCACCAGTCTATCTGGGTTGATTGCTTACACTGATCAAATAGACTAGAGGACTGCCAGTTCCTTTTTTATGATCCCTCAATTGGAGAGGCCATTTGACAAAATGAAATCTAGTTAGTGGATTCCAATTAGTAGGGTCTCAAGGGAACATAACAGCAGTCTATTTTGTTATGATCTTCAGGAATAACAGAGTGATGGAGAAGCTTGGGTCTGTGTCTTCATTTATGGTGGCAGAAAGTTTTTCTCAAATGTATTGATGAAGCATAATAACGAATCCTGCCAGAATCTTATTATTATGCCATCTTTTAGATGAGCCACAGTGGATGGTTCTACTGAAAGGTATTGGGGATGATCTCAGGTATCACCATGGATCAAGTGAAATTTAATTTATTGTCACCACTTATTTCTTGGAAGGCAGTAACTATATAGGTGTGACTAGCAAATTCTTGCTGGGTGAACTGGTGACCATTGTTTGGATTTGCTTGGGATGGAGGGGTTCCCCAGGATGTGGCACTTTCAGTACTAAAACTGAGGTAGTTCTGGGCAAACTGGGGCAGTGTAAAACTGGTCAGTCTAGTCTTGAGCATTCATTAAGTAAGTTGAAGTTTAAACTTGAGTATTCACTAAGTGAGGCAATATAGCATAGTAGTTACAACCACACACTATGCATTAGACATGCCTGAGTTCAAATCTGGTCCTACCACTCATTACCTGTATGACTTATAGTCAATTAATCTCTCTGATGTTTAAATTCCTCATATACAGAAAATATATATATAGTATTAGAACTTAACCCTTGTGATGATTAAATGAACTTAAAGTACTATGTCAGTCTCAATGCTTGGCACATAGTAAGTGCCTAGTATTTGTTAGAAATGATTTAAATTTGCTATGATTAGGCTTGGAGGAGGGATGATGCAGTTGTGGAGGGCTGAGGTAGGATCCAGAGAAGGTCATGGTATATAGAGCCCTGCTAAAGTCTCTAAACAGCCTCCCTATCTGCCACTGCCACTTCAAGCACCACTGGATCTGAAGGATCATATGGCCCAAGTACACTCAGTGTGCACAGCATCCTGGTGCACAGCTCATCCTGGTAATGAGCTGGTGTAACATATCCAAATGGGGAATACGTTACCTCCAAAATCCAAAAACTCCCACAAGTTATTGTGACTCTTGCTTGTAGAGGGTTCCAGATACATCAACTTATCCTTCACCTTAGAAGGGATTGTTGATATGCCCCCCCCATTGGACCCTTAGAAATCTCACTGAGGTAGAAGGCCCCTGAAGTTTTGTTAGATAAATCTCCCACCCTCTGATATGCGAGTGTCTTACCAATAAGGCTAGTGTAGTTGCTACTTTTTGCTTATAAGGTGTAATCAGCATGATGTCATCAATGTAGTGGACCACTGTGATATCTTGAGAAAATTGATCAAGAACCCTATACACTGAATTATGAAATAAGGCTGGAGGGTTGATATATCCCTTAGGTAGGACAGTGAAGGTATATTGCTGGCCTTGCCAGCAGAGAGCAGACTGCTTCTGGTGGTTCTTATTGACAGAGATGGAGAAAAAGGCATTTGTCAGTCAGTAGCTGCTTATCAGGCACCAGAGGTTGTGTTGATTTACTCAAGAAGCAAACAAACTATATCTGGTACAGCAGATGCAACTGGAGTCACCACCTGGTTAAGCCTACAATAATCCACTGTCATTCTCAAAGACGCATCTGTCATCTGCATAAACCGAATAGGAGAGCTGAAGAGGGATGTGGTGGGAATCACCACCCCTTCATCTTTCAAGTCCTTGATGGTGGCATTAATCTGCAATTCCTCCAGGAATGCAGTATTGATTTTGATTTACTATTTTTCTAAAATGGTCTACAGGCAGTTCTAGTGGGTTCCGCTTGGGCTTTCCCACCATAATAGCCCTCACTCCACTGATCAGGGAACTAATGTGGAGATTCTGCTAGTGGCTGAGTATGTCTATTTCAATTATGCATTGTGGAACTAGGAAAATAACCACAGTATGGGTTCAGGGACCCAGTGGACCCACCGTGAGACAAGCTGGAGCTAAAATTCCATTGATCACCTAACTTCCATAAGCCTCTACTCTGACTGGTGGATCACAGTGATATTTTGAGTTTCCTGAAATTAGTGTCAGTTCATAACCAGTATCCAACAGTCCCTGAAAAGTCTGTTTATTTCCTTTCCTCAGTGTATAGTTACCCTAGTAAAAAGCCATAGGGAGAAAGATTAACAGTATGTATTTTCAGTAGTGTGCCGGGGTTCTGGGTTTATAACCCAAACCCTAACCCTATGTGTCCCAGCTTAAAGCAGTCAAACAGAAGAGTTCCCTGTTACTCAAGGGAGGGTAATCCTTTTATTTTATTCTGGCTTTGAACTGATTGGATAAAGCGTACCCATATTAGGGAAAACAATCTGCTTTACTCAGTCTCCTCATAGACGTACCCAGAATAATATTTGACCAAGTGTCTGGGCACCTATGGCCCAATCAAGTTTGCACATAAAATTAACCATATAGCACTTTTAAATAAATTTTTAAAAAATCTGGTTTTCAAATGGTACAGTTAAGAAAAGCGCATAACACATTTTGTGAGAAAATAGTCTTAAAGACCTTTATTCAGTATTATAAAGAGCTCTTATAATTCAATACTAAGAGGCCAAACAACCTAAGTTTTAAAAAATGGGCAAATGATTTGAACAGATACTTCATCAAAGAATATATGAATAGCGAATTGGCCTAAAAGTACATGAAAAGATGTCTAAAATAATTAGTTGCTAGGGAAATGTAAATTAAAATAATGAGATACCATATCACAGTCACTAGAATGGATAAAAATTAAAGAGACTGACAATAACAAGTGTAGGTGAGATGGTAGAGCAACTAGAACTCTCATACATTATGAGTGCGTATTAAAATGACACAGCCACTTTGTAAAATATTTTGGTAGATTCCTATGAAGTTTAAAATACACCTAGTCATGATTCAGTAATTCCATTTGGAAGTATTTACCCAATAGAAATGAAAACATATGTTCACACAAAGACTTGCATACAAATGTTCATAGCAGATTTATTTGTAATAGTTAAAAGTTGGAAACAATCTAAATGTCCATAAACTAGTGAATAGATAAACTGGCATATACTTAAATGGAATACTACTTGGCAATAAAAAGGAATAAACTTCTGATACTGTCAACAACATGGGTGAATTTCAAAAGCAGTATGTTGAACAAAAGAAACCAGCACAAAAGAATACATACTGTATGTTTTCATATATATCGTATTCTAGATCAGCCAAAACTAATCTGTGATATATAAATAACATTAGTGATTGCTTTAGACTTGAGGGAGGTGGACTGCAAAGGAGTGTGAAGGAACTTTCTGGTGTGATGGAAATGTTCTGTATCTTGATTGGAGTGATTGTTACAGGAGTATATACATTTGTCATCAAACCACACATTTAAATGGGTGCATTTTATTGCATGTACATTTGACTTCAATAAAGTTAGTTTATAAAAAATATTGTTGAACACAAAAACTCAGTAGATACATACAGCAATAGACCAGACATCACTGAAGGGACAATTACTGACCTGAATGAGAGATTTCATTCAAAGAGATCTCTAAGTGAGGAAATCACCCTGAATGTAGGACAGAGAGCCAGGGATAAAACATGAAAGAGATATGAAGGATAGAATGAGAAGTTATAACCTTTATCTAATAGGAGTTCCAGGAAGAGAAAATATTTTTATTTCATTTTGTTTTTTATTGAAGTATAGCTTTTAATATATATTTAAATTTTTTCTCATTTTTTTTCTTCTTGGGGGAGGTAATTAAGTTTATTTATTATTATTTTTTTTTTTAGAGAAGGTACTGGGGATTATGGAAGTATAGTTGATTTACAATGTTATGTTAGTTTATGGTGTACAACATAGTGATTCAGTTATACATTTATATATTTTTTTCATATTATTTTCCATTATAAGCTATTATAAGATATTGAATATAGTTCCCTGTGCTACACAGTAGTATCTTGTTTATCTATTTTATGTATAGTAGTGGGTATCTGTTAACCCCAAATGAGAAGGCATGATTTTAATGGTTGAGAATTTTCCAGAATTGAACACAGACACAAGTGAAAATGCCCACTGAAAATGAAGCAGGAAAAATAAAAATGGATCCATTCTTAGCCACATATGAAACTTCAAAACATCGTAGTCAGCTCTGGCAACCCTTTAGGATCTTAAGCCCTTGCTGGTTCTTGTCTAGCTTGTCTTTCTCACTGCCTGAATCTTCTTTTTACTGTTTCCTCCTCAGAGAAATTGAAGAGCTTGAAGGAAAAATCTGAAGAGCATGGTCTCTGAGCTTCCAGGTCTTCTTTTTCTCTTAATCTCGTCATTCAAAGATCTGGTGGATATCAGCATTCTGGCACTCTCATGGGGTTAGTATTTTCATTTTACTTCTACCTGTGGGAAAGAAGATCTTGGCTTTGTTAAGAGAAATTTAGGTACAGAAATGGGGAAGAATAGCTGGTTTGGACCAAAGGACCTTCCTGGAACACTGAAAAAACATTCCAAAAATGGCCACCTGTTCTATGTAAATACAAGGTTGGCTGGACTGGTGTGAATCCCTTCTTCCCTCCTGTACCATATTTTAAGGCCCTTTCTCATTTACTTTGAAATGATGAGGCTGTACTAGAGGAAGTGTGGCCAGTCACAGAGCCCTGTCCGGTGACTCCTGTAAGATGTTTTATTTTGATTTCATCTGATCAGCATTGTATGGCTGGAGCCATGGTAATCTCTCCATCATCTAGAGTTTGTAATCAGCTCTAAGGTCCCCTTTCTTTTATCATAAATCTATAACCCTTTCACTGCTAATGAGTATCTTGTAAAGAAAGGCCAGGAAAAGAAGTTGAGATTTAAAGGAGCTGGTCTTGCTTCTGGTGAACAGCACTTGGCTGGGTAAAGGAGGAAGTTGAAAATTTGGCAGACTAATTTTTAAGGCTTTAAAATAACTGTGGATTTCAATTATCCAGGCTCTTTATGTAGATTGCTCCATGTCGTCATTGGCAGGCTGGGCAGTAGCTACTGCTTTATTTATTTTAAACCCCATTACAGCTTTTTCTTCATCTAAAGGAGAAAGAAAAATTTCACATATTCACATCATTAGAAGTGTAACTTTTTTCCCCCAGCAAAACATGAGATTGGCATGTCAGGAATGCAGATGTTTGTCTATATCTGTGGATTCCAGCCTTTCTCACAGTCCCCTTGCTAATTGTTCTGCCAGGCGGCTTTTGGCTTTTACAAAACAAACTTGACCTGTGTGTCACTGCCCTTTTTAACAAAATTCAGTCTCAAAGAATAAAATAAGGAAGGTGTCCTTAAAGGATGTATGGAAGGGAAAAAGAAAAAGCCCAAGTTAATAGAAATCGAACAAGAGGTTGGAACCTTTGGGTAAAATTATATGTAACTAATTGGAATTCTTTTTTTCATGAGATAATAAAATTAGGCTCCTTAATAACTACTCCTTGGGATTAAATGAATGGCCTGAGGATACTGAGCAGGGGATGAGGGGGCTAGTCTGTAGTGATTAGGAGATCCAAGGCTCCTGCTACAGCTACAAACACAATGCTTGACTGTATTTTCTGAATACCCAAATAGTTTACTGATAGTTTAACAAAATTGATGGATCATTTTTTAAAAGTTTTTTTGGGGGGGGTCAGTGGGAGGTAATTTGTTTTTTTTTTTTATTTTTAGAGGAGGTACTGGAGATTGAACCCAGGACCTTGTATATGCTAAGCATATGCTCTACCACTTGAGCTATACCTTCCCCCTTGATGGATCATTTTAATCAGAGTGATAGAATTAGAGTCTGTGTGGAGAGACTGCAAATATCTAGATGAAAAAAGGAATAACTTAAATCCATCAGTCATATGTTTATGTTTCCACAGTCCCAAGCATGAAAAACTGGCAAACTGTTGAATAATTTATTCATTTTAGTTTTTTTATCTGGATGCTTTTCAGATGCTTTAAGTCGTTTACCATGCCTTTTAACAGATAGTTACCATGCCTTATCCTTCCCTTTTCTCCCGCCTAGTGCCTGCCATTAAAACAGCCTGAAATTCCTGCTTGATTAAACAGCTGATAGGCTATTTGCCAGTCTGTATGAAGAACTTAGAGTTCAGTCTGCAGAGCTACCTGTGGCAAAGATGTCTACAAGATTCCCGAAGATTCCTGCTCCCAGTCCATGTTGTAGGGTTGCTGTCAGATAGTGGCTATCTAGCCAGAGACTGCATTTCTAGCCCCTTTCACGTCTAGCTGGGTCATGTGACTAGGGACTGCATTTCCCAACCCCATCTCACATCTAGATGGAGACAGCTCACATTTCATTGAATTTTAGAGGAATTGCTTTGTGTCATTTTCAGGCCAAAGTAGTTAAGAAGCAGTGACTTTACTCTGTCTCCCTAGCTACCGACCGAATAGGGAGAATTCAGAGGGCCCAGGGGAGGGCAGAAGGATGAGCTGGAATGATCTGGATCCTCGAGGTTGACGTGAGCCCTCAGCAACCAGGAACACTTACACAGGACTGGGAACTACTTTTACCGTGTTAAGTCACTGAGAATTTGGAGTTTATGTATGAGAGCAGCTAGCACTATCTTAATGAATACATTGTGAATTTCAGTATCTAAGCTTTAGAATGATCTCTTGGAGGTCACTTCTACTGACTGTGCATGGTAAGGCCAGAAAGGGGTAACAGGACATTCTAGTAGGTCTCCATTGCCACAGTGTTGTCACAAGGGAACTGTGTTGGATGTCTTCTATTTGCCCTCTCCAAATCCCCTCTCTACCCTTTTCTTTGCTCTCTGCCCTCTCTAATCTGAACTGTATAGATTATATCAACCAGCTCTCTTGCCCTCTGGCATCTGGCTGATTTTGGCTAATAGGAAGCTCCCACAGGAGGTCAGAGGGATGGAGTAGAGGGAAGTCAGAATATTGATTCCTTTGGCTCTCTCACTGTGAGGTTTCCTAAGGGTGGCTGTGTCTCTCAACCAAAGATCACTGCTTCTCTCAAGGCAGCCTTCTCCACAGCGCTTTCTCCTCTGCCTTCCAGTAAGCATCCTTCATCTTGTGCCATCAGGCCTTTGGCTGGTAATTGCTTTGCTGCTCCTAGTTCTGAGTACTGCACTATCCGTTATGTGTCCTCTATATCTCATCCACTTTTACATAAATAGTCCCTTTTATGTGTGAATTATATCTCAATAAACCTAGGGGGAAAATAACCCCTTAATTCAACATCTCTCGAATTCTCCTATTTTGAATGTGCCATCTGTTTCTTATTGAGACCAGGACTAATACAGGGAATCAGAATTAGATGCTCACAAGATAATATATCCATTAGTCAATACGGATGGGGCCCACTGAGTGCACCAGCCTCATCCAATTCTGAGTGTGTACAATTTTTGGAGGGTTTCTCATTTTCCTCTACAACAGTAGCCATAGTGACTGAAGACAGTGAATTTTTACCCTATCAATGAGATCTGAGTTTCTGGCCTAAAGTAACTGGCTACAAGTCTGATATCTCTTCAAAACATTAAGCTTGTAAATTTTGCTTTCTACTATATCTCTGTGTTTTAAAGAGGTGGAGCATAGTAGTTAAGAGTACTTGGAATCAGTGAGGCCAAGCTTCAAGTTAACCTTCAAGTTAGGCTGTCTCCACCAATTATTAGCTATTACCTCGGACAAGTTACTTAGTCTTTATAAGCTTCAGTTTCCTCATCACTAAAGTGAGAATAATAATATTAGCCACCTTGTGTTGTTTTGAAGATTAAATGCCTGACATATTAAGTGTTCAGTAAATTTTAGCTCCATATAACCATATGTCCTTGAATAAAACTGATGCTCCAAGAAGATGAGCCTCACTTATCCTGTAACTTCATATACCCTCAGTATATGATGACATATCCCAGTTTGAGAAGCATTCATACACTTGAATAAAGTCTAAAGTTATGTTTAAGAAAACAAAGGTGCTACGGGGGCCACGTTGCTGATATTTGACTTCTCAGAAAAAAGGAAATAAGAAAAGAAGGAAGGAAGGAGGGAGAGACACATACACATGAGAGAGAGACAGAGCTAGAGAGAGGTGTGTCATCTTGAAGAGGCTGTATATCATAGCAATTAAGAACATAAACTGGGGTCAAATTCCTGACTCTGTTACTTATCAGCAATGTGACCTTGGGCAAGTTACTTAACCTCTACATGCCCTAGTCTTTTCATCTGTAAAATGGGGGCTAATAATGGTATCTGTCTCAGATTGTTGTAAAGATTAAATGCATTAACAAATGTAAAATGCTCATAACAGTGCCTGGAACACAGTAAGCAGTAAAGGAGTGTTCATTATTTATTATTTCTTAGGAAAATTAAGAACCTAATTGTACTTCCTTACACATAATTTTCATTTTGAATTACATATAGGGTGAGGCACTATATGTCTTTTAAGTGCTTAGTGTCATTAACATTTGAATCTGGCCTTGTCCTGCTTCAAATTGTTTTTTGTGTTTGGAATACACTCCCTAGGTCACCCCACCCTCCTTCTGTCCTCTCTAGCTGGCAAAATTATATTCATCCTAGCGCACCTCAAACTTTCCCAGGCACTTAGTCGTTCTTTCTCCTCTGGGCTCTCACAGCACTCTGATCATCACATTGTAGATGTGGATGCTTCACTCACTAACCCAAGAGCTCTTCTCTACATCTTTCTAACTGTAAGTGTCTGGCATGTGGTAAGCTTTCAATAAACGCTGTTTTGATGGAAGTATGTATTCAGCCTCAATCTATGCAATGGTCTCATTTCATTTTAATCCTCATCACAACCAAGCAAAATAAGCATTACTATCGCCACTTTATAGCTTAGAATACCAGACTACAGCAGAAGGAATTTTTGTTGTCAAGACCAAATTGCTCTTGCCACAATTTAGGCTTACTTCCTCTTCCAGAATAATACTTTATAACACCCTATACTTTTTTATAGGAATTGAAAAACAGTCTATTTTCCTTCTGTGTTCAAGAAAACTGGAAATTAACATATTGGTCACATTTCTGCATAGACTCAAACACTTTTCTCATGCTAAATATCAGAAGATCAATCTTTTCCCCAAGATATCAGGAACAAGGCAGAAATGTGTAAGCCAATTTCAGAGCCATAGTTTAAGGTTAGAAATTAGGACACCCAACGATGTTTCCAGGAAAAATCAGTCCAGGGGCCCACCCAGTCAGGAGTCAGAGTTATTAAGCCATGATCTAAAAGTTAGGCTCAGAATCCAAAGTGAGTAAAAGGGTCAAAGCCAAGTGGAGACTGCCATAGAATCAGCCACCAGAACAGCCCCAAGGATGGCTGTCGAACAGATAATGGTGAGCAAATTGTTTCTGATCAGTCATCCCAGAAGATAGACATCAGTCAATAACGTGTCGATTCTTCTTGAGAAAACCAGGACACCAGCCATGATATGAGGAGTCAAGACATAAATCAACCAAGAGATCAACATTTGCCTCTTTCTTCTACCTGCATGTTATGAGCCATGCCCAATTCTGACTGTAAGCTAGTCTGACAAAGTGAAATCACAACTATTAACATAATTTTCACTTATAAACTAGACGACTCTTTGATTAAAAAAAACACTGGTTCATAATTCATATCAAAGTTGTTAATTATCAACAGTAATGTTTGAAAACTGCTTACCCATACAAGTTTGTTGGTTTCTTGGCAGAGTGAAGAGGAGGGAAAAGAAGGAGGAAAGGATGCGTACTTTGGTTTAAGATACAGACCCTATGATAAGTTGTTGCCATTATCATTGGGTACTTTTTCATTTAGGTCATTTAAATGTGGAATCAGTACTACTAGTTAAATCTCAGCTAGCAGGTAGAGCAGATCTAAATTGTTTCTTGTCAATTCAATCAAAACAGCTGACTATTTCTGTGGATATGGTCTCTTTTTTTAAACTGAAGTGCAGTCAGTTACAATGTGTCAATTTCGGGTGCACAGCACAATGTCCCAGTCATGCATATACATACATACATTCGTCTGGGGATATGGTGTTGGTATAAGGAAAGCCATGTTTGAAACATGGTTCATAACATATATAAGCATGTCTCTAACTGTGCAAAAAGTTTGAAATAAATGAAGTCTCTTTAGACTCAGGCTAAATCTACTGACACATGATTGAGCTGAGTATATTTGAAAAGGCTCAGTGTTTCTAAATTGTCCCAGCTTATTTCAGATGGCCCCATAAACCAAGAGAGTAGAATTTCTAGTTCTCTGCCATTGAAGGGTCACAGTCCTGGGTTAATGAATTGGAGTCACCGATTTTCCATCATGTCTGATTCATGAGCTCAGTCTAGATTCTGTTTAAAGCCTTTCTTATTCACCAAGGAGACTGTCTTCTGCTCACACAACAGAGAGAAAACTTAATGAGAACTAAGTGGAAAATGAAGAGTTGTTTCTTCTTCAGATTCATTTTGGCTCCAGAGTGAACGCACATGCTTGAGGGTGTGTTTTTGTAAAACCCCCTCCCCCCTCCTCCTAAGTTACTTAGTTGGCTTATCCCATAGTTGTGACTAAGTTGGAACAGTCCTCTTGGGTGTGCCTTTCTCTTTCTGGAGAGAGTTCAGAAGAAGCAGGATCAGATCGTTTTGACCTGGAGCAGACTCAGGTTGGGATTGTTATTCCATTGTAACTCTCTGTCCTTGGGATAACAAATCTTTTGTCTTCTGTGTGCCCTCACCTTTGAGTGTCTGCTAAGATGTCAGAAGACACAGTGAGAAAGAGTTTTTGTTCCCATAGGGACTATTGTTGGACTCTACCATATTTGGCTATGTGTCTAGAATCTAGTTGTTATTTGCAGGGCACAGTTGAGAAAAATGTCCCAATAGACTATCTCTGAGCATATGTATGTGCTGCTTCACCCGAATAAATCTATTTTGCATTTTAAGTATGGTTCAGAGTTGGTTTGCACACTTATTAGTCCCTGAGAGCCCTGAAGGACAAAGTGTAACATTTGTACACTCAAAACCATTCAAGAAAAACTCAACAGTCCCAATTCATACCTCAAGAAGAGTTCTTTTAATGACTGCTAGGTACTCCTTTAACTGCTATAACTATGACCTGCCTTTTCAAATTTCCCTTTAGGCTCAAGGCCCTATGCCAGGGCCTTATGCACTCTCAGACTTTTTCCTGACCAAGTTGTTTCAATAAGAAGTAAGGCTTCTTTGTTTCCAAGCTTCCTTGAGTTACTTCCCTTTCCTCCTTCACTTTTCCTTCATCTATATCTTGTCCGTTCGAGAACTGGCCACATGGACAAACAGAGGAGGTAGTTGTGTGCTGTGATTTCAGAGGCCCCATGTGAGGCACCCCCAGAGAGCACCACACAGGGCCTGCCACTGTTCAAACTCAGTGTCTATTCCAAGAGCCAGACCTACTTTCTGGGATCCTTTCTTTCCTTGTAGCAGCAGGGCCTGAAGTCTCTGTTTCCCTTTCCTCCATAGCTGCCAAGCTTGGACTCTTTCCTGCTAAACCTGGTTGTAAAGTTGATGGCAATCACCCTGGCCTCTCATCTCTGCTGATGCTTCTAATGATAAGCCTACAAGCCATTTAAGGATCTCGAGCTGGTGTTGGCAAACTACAGTCCACTGTCCAAATCTGGGCATTCTGTAAATAAAGTTTTATTGGAACAGCCACATCCATTGGTTTACATATTGTCTGTGATGGCTTTTGCACTATAGTGGCAGAGTTGAGTAGTTGTGACAAGAGACTACATGCAGCCTCAAAACTTGAGATATTTACTATCTGATAACTTACCAAAAAAGTTTGCTGCTTGACAGGTTTGAAGGCTGATCACTCCAGGAGAACAAGCACAAATAGCAAACACAGAGCCAAGTTGTAAAATTTACAACTTCTTATGTAATAGTTTCTGGTCAACTGTTTCTGATTCCTAAAATGGAAAACCTAAATCCAGATGGACTTCAGGTGGTTGCTTTCAAGTCTGTGGGTGGGCCTCAGCCTCTTTGTTCCATGCCTTCTTTTTCTCTCAGACGTAGGGATGGGCAAGTGGATTCAACTCTATGAAGGTCCATCTTCCCAGCATATAGTCTCAAGATGCAATCCAGGCAAAAATTTCAGATGCCTCCCTTATAAAAAATAGGCAATTTGTATCTCTGGGATGCCTAGACAAGGTGCCATTTAGGTACACTAGGTTTCTTTCTTTCTTTTTATTTAATTGAAGCATAATCAGTTATAATGTATCAATTTCTGGTGTACAGCATGATTTTTCAATCATATACATACATATATTCCTTTTCATATTCTTTTCCATTAAAGGTTATTGCAAGATATTGAATATAGTTCCCTGTGCTATACAGAAGAAATTTGTTTTTAATCTATTTTTTATATAGTGGTTATCATTTGCAAATCTCAAACTCCTAAATTTATCCCCTCCCACTCCCTTTCCCCTGGTAACCATAAGATTGTTTACCAGGTCTGTGAGTCTGTTTCTGTTTTGTAGATGAGTTCATTAGTGTCCTCTTTTTTCTTTTCTTCTTTTTTTTTTTTAAATTCCACATATTGAGTATGTACACTAGATTTCTTCTTGCTGTCTGCACTCCTTACCCCCAACTCCATCCAGAAATATATTTACATGGGCACTCTACTTATTTCTTATCTTGGATTAAAATATAAATGTGCTCTGGGAAAGGATGACACAGTGAGCCAATAAAACCTTGGTTTGTTTCTTTTTATTGCTTCCTATCAGATGGCAGGACTCTTGAGTATCAAATGCTGTCTACTTCAGAGCCTCTGTACTCTCCTTTTCCCAGAGCTGAAGTTACTTGATTTCCTCCTGTAGGCTTCAGCTCCATTTGTTCTCAAGGACCAAACCTAGCCTTGGTCAGGAAGGATTAACAGTCTCCTAGTCTAATACTCTGGGAAAAGGGCATTAGGTTAACCTTGTTTTAGGTGAGACCTGACTTTGTGTTCCAATTCTAACTGTCCTGCAGCCTTATTTTCTGATTACTCATTTTGTCTTGTTTAACTATCTAGTACCTCCAGTTCCACTCTGTCTATGTCCTCTTGGGACAGGGATCCTGTCATTAACCCTTAACCCAGTGGTTGGGGCCCAGCTATCCGTCAACCTATTTCCTGGATATTGGCTTTGTACCTGAATTTCTAAGTGTCACCCACCACTGGATAATCAGTTTTGAATATTCTTTTTAGCTGCAGAGTAACCATTATGTCATTTTAGATCCCCCAGTGCCTACAAATGGACCATTAAACAAATGATTACTGAGTTCCTGCATAAGATTCTTTCTCCTGTTCTTAGACACCAACATTGATTCAATTTAGGGATTTCCATGTCCCTAATGGTTACCCCTGGGCCTTCCCACAGTGGGTTAGAGCCTTGGAGGTCCAAGAATACCAGGCTTGGCTGAGGAAAGAAGTATATAGTCTATGAAAGTTCATGGAAAAGTTGACTCATTTGACCTTTTTGAGGCTGACTAATCTGATTTTCATGGCTATTTTTAATTCTCCTATGTTTACATTCTTAGTACCATTTTTGCTTGCTTTTCTCACTTTTTAACTTGTCTCTTTTTAATATTTTTGCACCTTGCCTCTGATGACTGAGAAATGTGATGAAGACTGCAGTGTAAGGGTTTATCCTCTAGGACTGTGAGAGTTGTGGGGTTTTGACTCAGAGGTCCAAGGAGATCAAACTACAGCCTTAATCTTCCTAGCATCTTAACCATGGCATCCATGAAAGGCAGTCAGATTAAGAGGCAGGATTCTGGATAGAGATGAACCACCTTACTTTGTCTTCTCCTGAAGCAGCACATAGCACAAATCCTGACAGAGTATCTACTCATGAAAGCATCTGCTGAATGAATAACAGTTCATGTGAATTTTTTAAATGCTGGCTTAACCCATTTACTCAGTTAACACTATCTGTACGTTGTTAGAGGTGTCTTTTTTTGTCTCAGTACTCTTGTCTGACCAGAGTAATTATTCTTCATCCCTCTGTCCCCTCAACACAGAAACAGTGATGGAACACAGCCTGTGGAATTGAAGAGCATTTGAATTTCTCCATAAAAGAGAAGTATTTTAAGCAACACCAAACCTGAAAACTTTGAGATGGGGTGACAGCTTATATTTATGGCATTCAGTAAAATTTCTTGCTTGAAAAGAACATCTCCTTCCATGAGACTTGGATGACATACGAGTGAACTGAGATAGTGATAAGTTAAACACTGGCTTGGGTTTCAACACAGCTTGGGTTCATAAGGCACAGTGTGCCTGGCCTTGTCAGATGGATAAACTCTACAGCACTGGACTGTTCCCAATGCCTATTAGCTACACTTAGTGGGCTGTAGCTGTGGTACAGCCCAGAACTGGTAAAAAAATTTCCTGCTGTTTGTCTGTTCAGACCTTGTCTCAGCCAGTTTTAAGATGCATTGACTTTTTATCTTCTTACAGTCTTTTTGGGCTATTGGTCATCTTTTTATAGATAAGGAAACTCAGACTCAAAGCAATAACTGACCAATCCATCAGTCACTCAGCTAGACTTGAGATTAAACTCGAGCTTGGCTTTCCTGATTCCCTAGTTTAGGGCTCTTTTGATCTCCCCAGACTGCCATCCTGGCTGTGGTGATACTGCTCATTCTCACTGGGTTAGCTTGGCTCTATGGCTGTCTTACCACTGAGGTTATATCTGTCTGACGTAATAACCATGGGTTGAAAAGTAAAAAATAATAGTCCATAAACCCCAGTCACTTAACTAATTATTCAACCAAAATGACTACGTGTACATGTAGAAAAACAGAAGTCATCACTCTCCCTCAAAGTTGGCACCTCTCCACAAATTCTCCATATAGGGCAAATCAGTTTAGCCAGTGGTGTTGGAATATGATTTATCAGCCAGGGAAACAATCTATTTTGTTTCTCTAAGTTTGCCTCAGAACAATTCTGAGGACTTTGCTTTCATTAAAAGACCTACTCAAGTCTTTATTGACCACCTACTGACACATAGATGAAGAACAAATATTTATTGTTTGCTTCGAACAATATGCTCTTATATAGCCACTGTGTGTGTATAGAAAGAGAGTATTTCAGGAGCAACATAACATATGTGGTTCTTGCCTTTGAGCATCTTAGAATCTATTTAGGGAGGAAGGGCTAATACTTATAGGCATAGAACAATACAAGAGGTACACCAAGAGCTAGTGTAGGTGTTACTGTTTGTGAAAAGGGAGAGATGTCCTTAGTCTGGTGGCAGTCAAGGAAGGATTTTCAGAAGATATGGGACTTAATCTAGGCTTCAAAAACTTATTAAGATTTTGATAGACAAAGGAAACAGAGGAAAGTATTTCTGGGTAGAGAGACTACATAGGAATTATAGGAGTGAGAAACACAGAAGCTAGGATGACAATGAGATAATCAGTATAAATGTAGTAGAGAGTATGTCTGGGAGGGGTAAGGTCAGCCTGAGCTCTTCTGCTTAGTATTCAAACCCTGCATTATCTACCCTCGTGTAGTCAGTGACTTTTCTTCTTCCCAAAGTGTATGCTAGAGAATAATTATCTTGATAAAACCTAATGTCTTAGTGATGTCACCTTCCTCTACACCCAATTGGGACCAAAACCAATTGCATTTCAAAAATTGAGAGGTAACTCCACCAAAGCCTATTAAATCAGTGTGAGCATCCAAAAAGCAGATGTAGAACACTGCTCCTTAAATGAATGTTTTGACCTAGAATGAACAATGTTGTTAGGGATCATAGGGAAGGTCATGGAAATGGTTTTGGAAATGTTTGATGCTGGAATTAATTGCTTTCAGTTTTGAAAGAACCTATTTATCTTTCTCATTTACAGTGAAAATTCGGTGAAAGGGAAAAGTTGCTCCTAAATAATGGCAGGAAAATACCTAATGTTTTAGAGAATGAGCTGGCTCTTAGTGGAACTGATCTACCTCTTGGGTAAGCTGTGTGTGGTGAGAGGTCTGAGACACTCTTCTCCCCAGTGTTCCCGTTACTGCTTCAGATTCCTTGGTAAGCCAACAATTTGTGAGTTTTCTTCAAATAAGGTTCCTGTGCATATTCACAATAAGCCCCACCTCAGTTGCCTGGTCTTTCTTCTGAAGATGACCCACATCACATGTATGTGAATACATTTCCCATAATTACTCCAACAGCTGCATTTTGATGATCTGCCTGGGGGAATAACTGTCAATGGATAAAATATAGCCAGCTCATCTCACCAGTGAATAATGTGCTCTTTGGTTCCACCAAGTGAAAATGAGCCTCTCAGAACCTCTTTGCTTGGAATGATTTCCAAGGAAGAAAAAGTGACTGAGACTGCTGACACTTTTCATACCAAATTTAGATATCTTTGACAATTGCTCCAAATGGCTTGTTTCAGGATATGTTTGTACACCATGTAAAGTGACTGATTCCACAATCATCTAACTGTTCCCTTGTCCTCCTGTTTGCACACATCGGAGTTGTCGGTGTGTTAAAGCTCCTAGCAGGCAAGGAACATGCTCTTCAGAATCCTGCTCTTCAGAGTTCCCAAGACAAGAACAAAGGATATTTCCTCACTATCAAAATGGCCATAGAGTTCCTATAAGACAGATTTGAGGCAATGTGGTTGACTGTGTCAGGATCTAAATTCCAGATAGAACTGGAGTGCGTTAGCTAAATAGGAGGTGAGGTTAAAAAGAGTAGTAAATGTTCAGATATTTTTATTGGTTTATTTGCCAAATTCTACCCATAACCAATTAGGAAAATGGTAACTTTTTTATGTAACTAGATGCGGATTTGGAGAGCAGTTGAGCTTCAAACAGAAGCAGTGCTTATATCCCATGGTAAAATGGTGT
Source organism: Camelus bactrianus (assembly GCF_048773025.1). Classification (NCBI taxonomy): domain Eukaryota; kingdom Metazoa; phylum Chordata; class Mammalia; order Artiodactyla; family Camelidae; genus Camelus; species Camelus bactrianus. Next base: position 82,191,494 of record NC_133575.1, on the reverse strand, counting down.
TTATGTATTTAGGGTTAAGAATTAAGGCTCCTTTTCCTTTAAAACAAGGATTCTCAGCCTCTTCCAGGGGACAAATTGCTGGTTTCTCTTGTGGTGTGTGCCTTGTGGGAGTGTTGAAGATGTCCTTCTCAGGGTTCTTATCAGGTGGAGATTTAGGGAACAAGTCACAAATGGGACAAGTCCTTGGAAAGCCCATGTTTGAAACTCTGAGGAATGCATATGTTGCATCAATGCAGTCTAATTTCTTTAGTGAGGAAGTTCCTGACTGGCCAATGCAGTCTGGACAGAATCCTTCTTCTGGTGCTCTCCTGGTTACAAATCAGTAATTTATTCAGTTGATGCATTCAGCACAGCCATTCTCTTCAATTTCCGTAATTTATTGTTTGACATTGTGGTATAGTAATGGTCACAATTTGCTCATATATCCCTGTTGCATGCTTTCGTATAATCTCCTTCCACTCCCACTCTGGAGTTGGTTGTGTGACTTATTTTGGCCATTAGAACAAGTAGCACATGTAATACAAACAGAGACTTGAAAATTGCTCACACATTGGGACTTGCTCTCTTTCACTGCTTACAAGAATCTGTAAAGGACAGCAGGTGAAGAAGCTTGTGCTAGTATGCTAAATGAAGAGACATATGGGGCTCAGTCACCCCTATTGCCTCTGTCAATAGCCTACCAAATGCCAGACATGTAAGTGAGACTATGTTAGATCATCTAGCTGTTAGCTGATGTACCATCCACCTGACCACCATACCACAGAATAAAAGAAACCAGCAAGGACAACCCCCACTGGCTTAGATCAGAAGAATCATCAGGGCCAGCACTAGGGTGAAGCAAGTGAAATGTCTAGAGCACAAATTTTAAGGACGCATTCATTCTGAGGATCATACAAGTACAGAGTTGACAATTGCATGATCCTAAGAGTGGATTCCTCCTTAAATTTTGTGCCTTAGGGCATTTCACTTGCCTCACTCTAATCCCAATGCAGTGAGCCACCCAGGTGACCCACAAAATTATGAGCCAAATAAGTGTTGTTTTAAATTATTAAGTTTTGAGGTGATTGGTTACACAGCAATAGATTGCTGGTATATGTTGACTATTTCCAACACTCTTTCTCTTGCTCGCTCGCTCTCTTAGAATGGCAGAAAGCACCCTGAAGGAACCAAACTACAAGTCCAATCAAGTTATTGAGCTACTTGAGGGAAGCTCTCCTGATGCAGTGGATGAACAGAAAGTTTTCCACATAAGCTATGAATTCCAAGTCATCACTTGTTCTCAGTATGCCTTATTCTAGGGGTTGATGGTGCACCATTCTCCACAAAGCTGGTGTTCACTGACTTAGTGCTGGCAAGCTGTAGCTGATTCCTTTTTCTTTTCTTTTTTTCTACACCTGGCTCAGTCTAATGAGCTCATACTCATACCCTTTTTCTCTTCTCCTTAGCAGCACTCGTTAACCTCCTGAGTAAATTTGACCCCTTTGTCTGTATAGATCCATGATAATGACAAGGTTTTTCAGCTTAAGTGAACATTTGGGTCTTGTCTGCCCATTCCACAGTCATCTTCTAATGTGAAACTAAGAGAAGCTAGATTAACATGACCCAATCTCTCTTTATCCTATGAAAGAAAACTTATTAAAATAACAGCATCCATTATTATCTCTAAATATTGTGTCTTTCAAAGAAAAGATAATATAAAGATTAAAAAAAAACATAAATTCTGAGATACAATTAGTTCCCTGTCTCACAATAAACTTCAAATAATCTACGCCAGATAGTAATTACTCTGTTTGATAGAGAATCTTTCTCACACACATCAGATACCAAAAAGCTGACCCATGGTTACCTGTTTGCATATTTCAAGCAGTTCAAGCAACTTCCATGCTCTGATAGCTTTGCTCTGCTTACAATTCATCAAGTGCTTTGCTTTTATTTCTAATTGCATTAGTGAAAGTATCTAATGACCAACCACATCATACTAATTTCAGGGATTTAATGTTTCTCAACTTGTTTTTAAAGGAACGACTGTATTCTTTTCACATGGCTCTTTCCACTTTTTCCTTTTTAAGGTGCTTTCTTATATCATATCCTTTCTAGATCCTAACAAAAATACTAAAGAAAAGTCAGGATCCATGACTTGACCTTTATACATGTTGAGATGGTCTGTTTCAAATCAAGCCTTCTCTGGACCTAAAACAGTTGTCCTTAGGAATAGACTTACCATATGACCCAGGAATCCTGCTCCTGGGCTTATATCCAGAAGGAACCCTACTTCAGGATGACACCTGCACCCCAATGTTCATAGTAGCACTATTTACAATAGCCAAGACATGGAAACAGCCTAAATGTCCATCAACAGGTGACTGGATAAAGAAGAGGTGGTATATTTATACAATGGAATACTACTCAGCCATAAAAACCGACAACATAATGCCATTTTCAGCAACATGGATGCTCCTGGAGAATGTCATTCTAAGTGAAGTAAGCCAGAAAGAGAAAGAAAAATACCATATGAGATTGCTCATATGTGGAATCTAAAAAAAAAAAAAAGAAAAAAAAGCATAAATACAGAATAGAAATAGACTTATAGACATAGAATACAGACTTGTGGTTGCCAAGGGGGTGGGGGTGGGAAGAGATAGACTGGGATTTCAAAACTGTAGAATAGATAAACAAGATTATACTGTATAGCACAGGGGAATATATACAAGATCTTATGGTAGCTCACAGAGAAAGGAATGTGACAATGAATATATACATATATGTTCATGTATAATTGAAAAATTGTGCTCTAAACTGGAATTTGACACAACATTGTAAAATGATTATAAATCAATAAAAAAATGTTAAAAAAAATAAAACAGTTGTCTTCTTCCTGCTGCCAGGCAGGACTGGGGCTCCTCATACTTGTTCCCAAGCATTCTGGTTCCTGGTGTATATTACATTGTCATACTACATTATGCTATGGTTGCTTACTTCTATTCTACACAAGAATATAAATTTATCAAGAGTAGAAATGGTATTTCACTTTTCTCTGTAGTCCCAGCACAACGGCTTACACATAGTAAATGCTCAGTAAATGTGGTAGAATTATTCTATGAATGAATGAATGGACTAAAAGCTGAAGCTGGAGAACCACTGTGGCCCTTTAAGGTATATAACAAAGAGGGTGAGGGCAAAGGATTTTTCAATCAGACTGGTTTCATTCTCTAGCTCCAAATTATTCTAGCTGTGTGGCCTTAGGCAAGTTACTCAGCCCCCTCGTGACTCAATTTCTTTGTCACTTGACACAATGCCTGGCACATGGTAAACAGGCACTCAGAAATGGTAGCTTCTCTCAGTAGCGGTAGTAGTAGAAGTAGTAACCACAGTGCCCTTCGGGTTTTCCAAATGAAGTCAGCTTCCACTACGTAGGACCCAGGTCCCTGAAAGTGCAGTGACAACAGGATAGCTCTGCAATAAGTCACATGAAATTCCCATAAAGGTTGAATTAAAAGTGCAAATATCCAGGGTTAGATAGTTATTGCACTTAGCAGAATTGGTAGGGCCATAAAACGAGACTGCTTTTTTGTGTTTTTTATATCAACAGACCAGAACATTTTACACTAACAGATGAGAATCACTTTGAAGTGGTTGAGTGTTGTCCTTCCAAATAGCAACCTTGGGGGAACATGCTTATACCAAAGCAGCCACTACTGCCCAAATATTTTGGACTTCTTTTTTGGGAAATGCTTTTAGAACTGGCTTATGAGACACATTAGAAATTAGGTTTTTCATATTTTAGTTGTAGTCACACACCCTGTGCAAGGAGCATATACTCTGTCATCTGACCCCGGGCGTCAGTACTGGCTTCTGGCCCTGATTCCACAACATAGCTTTCCAAGAGCCCAGCTTCCACTGTGACAGACATTCTAATCAGTGGGGAGAAAGGATTCTTTCTCTTGGATTTGCACAGAATGGTTCTAGGAGTGGGAAAGTGCCATCTGTCATTTCCAAATAGACTTTGGAGTATTGGGAAAAAGTATTTTAAAGGTGGAAAAGGCCTGAAATATTTTCACTTTATTTTTTGCTAACTAGAAAAGGTAATATCCCCTCCATGTTAAATAAAAATGCTAATGTTTTCTACTTCAAAAATGTAATACAGTCCATGGTAACAAAAAGTAAAGCAATGTATGAAGGAAAAAAAATAGTTGTTTCCCCTCTTCCTCCTCCAATTCTATCTTCCTAATGAAATATATATTATCATCTTGATGTGTGTATTTCCATACTTTTCTGTATATACAGGCACACATAGACACATAGGCTTCTCCCCTTTTTTGGTTTGCAAAAATGAAACCAACCATATACATTATTTTATAATCTATTTTTACTTACCAATGTATCATGGACATTCTTCCAGGTCAACAGTATAGGTATAATCAATTAAAAAATACCTGAAGAATATTCTGTTACATGGATGTACCTTAATTTATTCTACCCCTTATTGAGGGATAATATGTTGTTTGCATTTTTTTTTTGCACTCTGTCTAATGCTGATTTACATTCCTTGTATACTTGTGCTTTTTAAATTCTCCATGTATACAGTGAGAATGCTGGACCAAAGAGTATGTATATTTAAGATTTTTATAAGATTTTTTGTTCTGCCAGAACAGAAAAAATAATTCACATTCCCACTAGCAGTGTATGAAGATGCTTGCCAATATTGAATACTGACAATCTTTTAATTTTTTATCTTTGCAATGTAAAGGATAAAATGTATTTCTTTGTTATATTAATGTGTGATTCTTTGACTGCTAGTGAAGTTGAGTATTTTGTACTATCATATATGTCTTTGCCATTTGCATTCTGAGACACTCTGCTGTGATTCTGAGTTAGCAGCTAGAGATTTTCTGCAGTGATTCACTGGTTCATAATCTTTGCTGTTTTTCTATTGTGTGGGTTGTCTTTTTCATATCAAATTGTAAGAGCCTTTAAAAATATGAAGGAGGTCAACTCTTCATCTGTCTCATGTGTTGCAAATATTGTCTCCTGCCTTGTTTCTCTACTGAAAATTTTCCACTGTTTTTCACTTGTGAAATTCCTTCCAAAGGAGCCATTTGGACACCCTTTCATTGTCAAAAAACTTTCCCTGACATTTAACATAAATTCTTTGTGTTGCAATTCACCTCTCTTTTCCTGGGTCCTGTGCTTCATTATTGCTATTTCCCCAAAGACAACTGAACTGTGTCTACTGGAGCTTTTCTATGGATTGAATGACTGTATTGAATTGATTCACTAGTTTAGTCAAGCATCTCCTTTGACTTACTTTTTCCCCCTCGCCATTAAATTGACTGGTTGTTTGACTGAACTGACCTCATTAGCCAGTCTTTCTGGCATATTGAATCTGTGTGTGTGTGTATGTGTGTGTGCATGCACACCCAGTGGCAGGACCACTACCCAGTGACTTCAATTGCTGCTTTCAGTTGAGCTGACCTACCTTGATCCATTTACTTGGCATTGCAATCAGCGGCAGCCCCACAGTGGATTTGTATCATTCCAGTTGCCCTGCTGGGTAGAGAGAAGACACGTTTGACTGATTCAACTGAGAACTCTGTTATGATTCTGCCTCTGAGCATGTAGAACAAAAGTGTGAAACAGGCCTGTTTAGTTGGTGGCATCTCATCTTTCAGGGCCCAGTCTCTGGTTGCCTTACTGGCACAGTGCTGATGCTCTCTACACCTTTCTCTCTCCTCCTGTAGCCAAACAGCAGTCTGATTTTCCAGCGTGTAGGTTCTGTGCTCAGTGGTAGAAAGTAACACCTTTTCTGGGTGATTCTGGGTGTTGAGAGATGAAGCAGTAAGAGCAACGTAAGGTTATTGTTAAAAGGTTGGTGAACGGGGGAACTACATTCCTAACATTGATTCTGTAAGAGGCTAGTTCTCTGGGATGTAAAGAGGGCTTGTGCGCAGAAAATTTTCGTGGCCAAATATTGCATAGGATCTGACGGCTGGGTTTAAGAACCTTTCTAGTCATGTTCCTACTATGCGAACTTCCCTACTGAGGCAAGTCACCTCATCTCTCTAGGCCTTGGTCTTGTCATTGGTAAAATCAGAAGAAGCACAGTACTAAGACCATAAGACTGTTTGGTGGATATAATAAACTACTGCATGTAAAATACATAGTGCATGGCCTGGAACTCTAAGTACTTAATTAATGTGAACTGTTCTTATTCATAAATACTCTTTTGGAAAGTCTGAATTATACAGATTACATCTCAAAGCCTCCAATAGGCTGATGTACCTCGTGTATCATCACAAGGGGAGTAGAAAAAGAAGTAAGTGATTATTAGATCATGGATCTCTTCTTTCTTCCAATGTAATTCTTAATGAACTTGTGCTCTGTGGAGAACACTTCAGGAATACCAATGTAGAGAAGGAAGACAGGGTTTGGAGACAGAACACTTGGGTTCCAGTTTGACTTGACAATTACCTCTATTGCTTTTGTGACTTTGGGCAAGTCACTTAATCTCTCTGGGCCATAGGTTTCCCACTTGTAAAGTGAGGAGCATAAGACCCTCTCTCTTACTTGTCTTACAAGGTACAGGGAGAGAGTTTTGTAAACTATGCCTCACTATATTAACCCCAGGGATGAGGAGCAAGAATGATTGCTGTGAATCCAGGTGCAGAAAGAAGTGAAGAGAGGACTCCTTGTGTGGCAAGTTCAAGGGCATGACCAGCGAGACCTTTGGATGGCAGTGATTAGGATTAAAGCATGCACACAACAGAGCTCCCTGGAACTTGCAGTAGGAGGCAACCTGAATTTCTAGGCCCCATCCAGGTCTCTGGGCTATTTTCTCACTGCAGTTAATCTCCAAAGCTGGGATACTTTCTCTAGGTGGACAGGAAAGTTCTAAAGAAGTCCAAACACCACATGACCTATTGGTCTGGCCCTTGGCTTACATTATTTGCTGCTTTCCTCCATATGAATTAATAAAACCCCTGGAAATAAAATCTGTGCCTAATTCATACTAAGATTTTAGTAGCTGGAAACAGCCTTCAGAGTTTTCTCTCCAAGGCTTTTTTAGAGGCAATCTCCAGGAAAGTCAATACTTACCTGAAATAGCAGGCTGATAGGAAAGATCATCTGGGGCAGAAAGGCCTTTTCTGCACCCCTCAAACCAGATCACAGAGGTGACTGTCTCCTTCCTCTACAAAGTGAATGGGGCTCAAATTAATTTTTCCTCTGCCTATTGTTTTCAGATGTATGCGACCCAATGGAAAGACTATACAAGGAAAGCACATGACTAAGCCTTGTCTGTAACATTTTGGCCAGATGTTAAGCTTACCTGCCTTGGAACCTCCCACCATTTCCTTCATTAGTAACTCTCAGCATCCTTCTTCCAACTGGTCTAGATGCTTGATGAGTACAGTTGAAAGAACACTGGGCTGGGAGTTGAGACCTGGAGGTCCTGTCTGTGCTACTGACTCATTCTGTGATGTAAGGCAAGCCATGACCCCTCCTTGAACCTGTTTTCTCATCTGTTGCACAAGGCATTTGAACTGGGTGATCTCAAAGTTTCCTTCCATTTCAGTCTATAGTTTTATTTGTTTATCTACACCCTCAGATCAGAGTCACCCTCATTCTATCTTCCTGTGTGGAGCATATCCATTTAAGGCTAACTGCAGGATGTTGGAGAGCTGTCCAGGAACATATGAAGCATTGTAATATTTGTCTGAGATTAATCAGACACAACAAAACATGCAGGTGGTTGCTCTTTCCCTTCAACTCCTAGCTCCAGGGATCTTGCCTCCTGGAAGTTGTTCACGGGCTACAGCTGCAGAGCACAGCCTGTGGATTATTGCCCAGAAGAGCAACTCCTGTGAACTGGGGGGGGGGGGGGTGAGGACAAGACTACTCATTGGGCTCCTTTTCCAGTGGATAAGGGTGGGAAAGTTGAGGGATGGGTTGCAGGATAGGAATCATGGAGTTCAGCAAGAACTGAGGTCAAAGCCATCATTTTTGGCCCTTGGTCCTATCTGGGAGCTGGCTTGGATTTACTTCATGAAGGAAACTGTCTCATGCTGGCCCACCCCAAACTTCCGTATGTTTCCAAGTGTACTGATACCTAGGATCACATAGACTTCTGTCCACATAGTGGTGTGGCATTTTTTCATTTCTCATCAGTGCTTGAATCCCCAAGGACCTCCCCTAACCCTATTGCCTTCTGCTCTTCAACCATACTTGACTTCTCTCACTTTGGGTGCCTTAGCATACGCTGCCCTCAACTTAACTCATTGTCTCTTGTGGGGAATTTTTTCCCCTTAAAGACTCATCTCAAAGATTATAACCTATGAAGTCTGCTGCTATTGTCCTAGACCAAGTTGATCATTCTGTCCTCTATGTTTCCATAGGATTCTAGACACTCTTCTACTATATACCCACTAGGCTGTAAGCTCCATGGACCTCTGATTTTGGTATTGATTTAATGCAAACTTCAGTAAGAGATAAACCCTCAAATCTTAATCTCAATAGTATAACAAGGTAGAAGTTACTTCTCACTCTTATAAAGTTCAGTTAGTGATGGCAGGGTGGGTGATGGCAGGCCAGTGGAGGTGCTAGCATCTTTAACATGTGGCTTCTAATGTCCTCTTGAGAATCTACATCCAGCCCATTAATGGGAGAAGAGAGAGACAATCATTCACCTAAGGTGGTTTTTATGGGCCAGATCCGTTAAATGGCACACATCACTTCCATTTACTTTCTGTTTGCTGGAACTCAATCACATAACCACATATAACTGTAAGGAAGGGTGGGAAATATAGTCTAGTTATGTACCTGGGAAGAAGAGGGAAAGGATTTTGGTAAACACATAGCTGTCTCTAAAGGCCATAATTGTTTATTCACTGCTGATTCCCTAGGACTAGCAGAGTGACTGGGAGATGGTGACTACACTGGATTGTGATTGAAATTCCACCACTGGATTGTGACCTCATGATCTAGTATCTTAGTACCCCAATCACACATGACACATAATAGAAGCTTAATAACTGTTGACTGGTTATTATTGGAATTGTAGTATCCAGGGGTTATTCCTGTTCAAGAAGGACTTTTGGTATAACTCACCTCCAAAGGACAACTCATTCTCTAGGAGATAGCTCCTGATCAGGATGGCCCTTCTGTCATTGGTCTTTAACCCAATTTTCTCCAATCACCTGATTTAGCTGCTTGTCAGACTTCTTGGAACCCAGGTGTCAATTCCTGTCTAGCCAGAGGCAATTCCTGAAGCCTTGAGCACCTTTCTATGTGATGGCCTGTCTTATTCCCTCTTCTTTTCCTCCCCTTTCCCACAAGCATGCGCTCTATTTCTGCTATCTGCTATCTTAGTTTTTTCTTTGCCAGCTACATGTGTATTTGGCTACCTCCTGTCCCATTATGTGCATAATTGGAGGGATGGAGAAGGATGTGATGGAGGAGATGCTGACATTCCAACCAACCTTACTGTTATGAATATCTCATAATGCTTGCCTCTGCTTAGCCTAGTCTAGTCCAGACTAGTTATTGTGATTCAGCCAATCAGCATATTTTATTACTTGGAAATACATTTCTGGAGCCATAAAGAGGATATTAACTAATGGTGACTGGGAAATGTGTTCTTGTCTTGCAGAATGTCCTACTAGCTAAGGTCTGCTCAACCAAACATTGTTGTTCCTTAAAGACTTCTCTGTGAGAAAAATAGAATCCACAGTATATAAGATGGCCAGGATACACCAGTACTTCTGAACACATCTGTAGAATAAACTGGACATGACAGGGAGAGGTATTTGGCTAAGGAGGGCATGATGTGGGATTAGAGCCTGCCTAGGGTGAGCCTGGAGTAATTTTGTAATATAGCCACAGTAGTCTCAGATTAAGAAACCATCTCATTATCAGAAGCAGATGTGTAGTACCTCAGCAGCTCAGATAGCTTCTTCCGATTTTGAGAATCTTCATATATCTCAAGCTGAAAGATAATGTAGTTCTTTATAGTAGATCGAGAGACCTCAATCTCCCTACCCTGAGGCCTTCCTCCTGCTGCAAGGTGATTCTTTACTCACCCTTTGCAGGGACCCGGAGCCCTGTGCCCCTAGGATCTCTCCCCGCTCCCCTTGGTCACACCTGCTCAGGTTATTCCCATCCTTAGGAAAAGGACAGTCAATGTGCCTCCCCATTTCCTCATAGTTTCCCTGTCAGGAACTTGTGACTGTGAGAGAAAGGGATCTAAAATTCTGACTCAATGAGTAAATAGGACAAGTAGTTATTAGTGCCAAGAAGGCAGCTGTTTGCTGAATGGCAGCTCCGGTCTGACCCAATTGTTTTTCCAGAATGGTGTCCCTTCACCTCCACAGAACTTGGATTAGAGACATCTGAACATGGGACCCTGGTTTATTTATTTTTCTTACCTCTGCTTTAGATGAACATTTGAGAGCTTGTTCAACTGACTAAGAGCCTCGGATACAGAGATGAAAATTGAGGAGATAGATCAAGGGAGCCCAGGAAACCAAATAAAGGAAATCTCTCAGGCTTTGGACTCACTGGAGGCCAAAAAACAAGAAATGATCCCCTTCTTTGATACCTTGAAAGTGAAATGGCCATATACGGTTATGGATTGGTTAGGAGGGGATCAGAGGGTTTGAAGGGAAGGGAGGTAAATACAAAACTTGAGTCTACTGAGTAAGATAGTACAAGGAATAGTCATTGGAGCCATTCTTGGGAGAAATAAGAACTGGAGAAGCTGGAACATGTGCCTTTCTCTGAAATTTCTTCTGGAAGTAAAAACAAAACATAACAAAAACAGCAATGAGTTGGGGAACTTGTGGAGGAAGAGATACCATGAGATGGAGGTAGGGGTTGGGGGTTTGGGAAAAGAGAGAGAGAGAGAAGTGATCTGAAAAAGTTGGCCCCAGATACTTTTTTCCTTTAAAAGAGGAGGGAAATGTTTATTTGGATTAACCAAGAAAACAAAGGGAAATCTAATAAACACTGTAAATTCTGCTCCCAAATTGTTTGTGTCAAATGTCTCTCTTGTCTGTGGTATAGTAATAAGGAGACTAGAGAGGGAAAAAAATCCTGGGATTGTTTATTTTAAAAAGTGAAAAATAAATCCAACAACAAGGAAAGATGTTTAATTTAATCATCTGGGGAAAACAGTTACATGAAGTAGTTTTTCTTACTCTGCTGTGAAAGCCCCTTCTGAGTCACCAGAGAGTCCTTGATTCCATTATGTCACTACAGGAGAAAGTCAGATGGATTTTGCACACACATGAATCCTTTTAAGGGCAGCTTGATGGACAGTATCATTTCTGGGACAGGAGGCTCTGACAGCCACCCTTAGAATGTGGATCTTGGAACTTAGAATAATTGAGCTTGATCATTACACCTTCTGCTACCTCCACCCACTCCATGGATCTCAAGGCATTTCCAAAGAGCTTTGGCCCTGATTCAACAGTCAGTTTTGATGACTTCCAGGAAAGGGACTTTTGTTCAAATAAAAGACCAGGAGAGAGAGAATCCTTACCTTTGATAAAACCTACTTGTTATAGTCAAGTTCCCCTGTTTATTTATACAATGGTAGAAGCTCATATTCTAAGGAATTTCTGATCAGCACCTGAAGGGAGGGTAGCAGACTGAAAAGACTGAAAAGATATGAGAAATGATGTTAACCAGTTCTAGGTTCAATTCCCAGATTTACCTCATATTGGCTGTGTGACTTTAGCAAGTCATTTAACCTCTCTGAGCTTGTTTTCTTCATTTGTACAGTCAGGGTGATAATAATAGTACCCATTTCACATGGATTTTGCAAGGATTAAGATAAGGTTGTAAGTGTTCAGCAGCTATTAGATACAATAATTATAATATTACTACATTCAAAAATCAATCTATATCAATTTAAAAATAAACAAACAACAAATTTAGTGCAGGGACCTATATTCATTATCTTGTAGTAACCTATAATGAAAAGAACATGAAAATGAATATATATATATATATATGACTGAAACATTATGCTGTATACCAGAAATTGACACAATCTTGTAAACTGACTATACTTCAATAAAAAAGAATGCAAATTTTAAAAAAGAATAAAGTATCTAGGAATAAATTTAATTAGAAGGTTGGAAGACCTGTACTCTAAGAACCATAAGATACTGAGGAAATAAATTGAGGGTGGCACAATTAAGTGGGAATATATACTGAGCTTATGGACTGGAAGACTCAATATTGTTAAAATGGCTATACTACCCAAAGCAATCTACAGATTCAGTGAAATCTCTATCAAAAAATCAACAGCATTTCTCACAGAACTAGAACAAATAATCCTAAAATTTGTATAAAACCACAAAAGACTCCAAATAGCCAAAGCAACATTGAGAAAGAACAACAAAACTGGAAGTATCATAGTCTCAGATTTGAAACTATACTACAAAATGATAAGTAATTAAAACAATATGTTACTGGTACAAAAATGGACACATAGATCAATGGAATGGAATAGAGAGCCCAGAAATTAACCCATACTTATATGGGCAATTAATTTATGACAAAAGAGCCAAGAATATACAGTAGGGAAAAGATGATCCCTTCAATAAGTGGTGTTGGAAAAACTGGACAACTCCATGCAAAGGAATGAAACTGGACCACTTTCTTACACTATAATACAAAAGTAAACTCAAAATGGGTTAAATGCTTAAATAAAACATAGATAAAACATAGGCAGTACACTTTTTGACATTGGTCTTAATATTTTTTTTTTGGATCAATCTCCTCAGGCAAGGGCAATAAAAGCAAAAATAAACAAATGGGACTACATCAAGCTAAGAATCTTCTGCACAGCAAAGAAAATGATCAACAAGAAGAAAAGGTAGCCTACTAAATCAGAGAAGATACTTGCAAATGATATATCCAAAAAGGGTTTTTTGATTTCCAAAAAATATAAAGAACTCATACAACTCCATATTTAAAGGAAAAATAACCTGATTAGAAGTGGGCAGAGGACCTGAATAGACATTTTTCCAAAGAAGATATACAGATGGTCAATAGGCACATGAAAACGTGCTCAACATTACTTATCATTAGGAAAATGCAAATAAAAACCACAATGAGATACCTCACACCTGTCAGTATAGCTATTACCAAAAAGACAAGAAGCAGCAAGTTCTGGTGAGGATGTAGAGAAAAGGGATCCCTCTTGCATTATTGGTGGGAATGAAAATTGGTGCAGCTACTATGGAAAACAGTATGGAGATTCTTCATGAAACTAAAAACAGAACTACCGTATGATATAGCAATTTCACTTCTGGGAATTTACCTGAAGAATGTGAAAATACTAATTGGAAAAGATAATGTGCTTTGCAGTATTATTCATAATAGCCAAGATATGGAAGCAACCTAAGTGTCCATAAATAGATGAATGAATAAAGAAGATGTGATATCTATATATAGATACACACACAATGGACTATTACTCAGCCATAAAAAAGAACTATTACCATTTGCAGCAACATGGATGGACCTGGAGGGCATTATGCTAAGTGAAATAAGTCAGACAGAGAAAAACAAATACTGTATGATTTCACTTATATATGGAATCTAGAAAACAAAAGAAATGAACAAACAAAACAAAACAGAAACAAAGTAGAGAAACCAGACATAGCTGTCATGAAAATATCCACTGCCAACTATTTGGCTACCATTTCAGAATCCACTGTTGAGGCTTCATTCCAATAAAGACTAACAGAAGTCGTTGGCTGCCAAAGAGGAAATGCCTGGGTTGACCAGTTTATTCTTTGTATCAGTGACTTTGTTTCTGGTTCTTATATATCTTATATATCTTTCAAATCTCAACCTAAATGTCATCTCCTCAAAGATGCCTTATTTGACCAGCCCTATCTAAGTAGGCACACCTCTTTTGCTCATATTGCACTTCTATTTTCTTCACAGCACTCATCCTAATTTGTGATGATGTATCAACTTGTGTGTTAATATCTGTCTCCCACTAGACTGTGAACTCCATAAAGGTGAGGGTCAAGTGTTTGTTTGTTGTTTTTCTCCCAGCACCTACCACAATGCTTGAGAACACAGTAGATGCTCAATAAATATATGTTGAATGAGTGGATAAATGTGTGGTGTGGAAAGGATTTGCTAAACACCTGAGTATGTCTCACTGGTGCTGCCCTTTGGAGAGAAATTCTCCCTTTGATCTTTACTAAATTTACAATCCATGTTCTGGGTTCTTTTTGAAGGGAGTGGGTAGGAGTGCCAGCATCAGATGTGTACTACCATTATGGATTTTAAAAGCCATATCATTTTCCTGATCATTTATCCACTATTCAGTAGAGCTAAAAGTCAGCCAATGTAACCCATCCTAGCAATCTATTCAAGGTTTAACAATTTTTTTGTCTTCTCTGATAGGCTATTATATTTTTCAATCATATTTGGCATTCCTTCCTGCAGTACCTCTACCTACAGAAGGATGATACTCTCCCACCCTTTCAAAATAAAACTCTGACATATGACTTGCTTTGGTAAATAAAATATGAACAGAAGTGGCATGTGTCACTTCTTGGTGTGAACTGGAAGAACCAGTGCTTGCTTTGCCACTTTCCCTTTTCTACGTGATGCGTTACCTGGCAACATCCAACAAACCTCCTTTTCTGTTAGCCAGGATTCCAGAATGAGGACAACTAAGATCTGCTTATGAGTAGTGTCCTCCCCACTGCCTTCTAACCAACCTATTTGGATATGTAGTATGAGCAAAAAATAAATGTTTACTATAAGCCACTAGAATTTTGAGATTGCTTCTTACTGCGGCATAACCTAGCTTATACTAGCTTGTATAGCTTCCAAGGATGTCAGAAGAGTGACTTTAAATAAATCATCTGCAGTTGGTACACAACAACTGTTTCTTGAGCTTAGACTGAAGAACCAACTTACTTCTTGCTTCAATTCTGGTATAAATACTGAAAAAGTCCAGGTGTAAGAGGTGGTCCTCTTAAAGACAAAGCCTGTTCTGTGACTAAGCACTTTGCCCTCTCTCCCTGGATAATGAGGTAGAACCTCTGGGCAGCCCTAGAGGCCCCAGCTCAATGGCTGTCACAACTTTATGGAAAGCATATTGTAAATCTTCACTTTCTCTCATCATAAACCAGCGTGGGAGTGGGTATCTGTGTTGCAAGTGGAATTTTCTGCTTTTAGTGACTTGACACTTTGGCCTTTTTGTTACAAGCCCAGTTTTAATTTTCTTAACATAGTCCAGGCACAGCTCATAAACCTCTGCACCCTGGGGAGGCGTATATGGTCAGTTTCATTACGGGCTAAGCTTTTGATATTTTTCACTTTGCTTGAATTGATTACAAGTGTTCCAACAAGTAGCCAGGTGATTTCCTTGTCTGGGCAGCTCAGGGCAAGGGGGAAACCAAGGTGTTGGAGCACATATAATAATTGTTGAACTTGAGGAAGGTGTATCAGTTACCAGATGGGTGGAAAACAAGGCACTGACTGTCAGTGCTTTTTCTAGTTTTCAGGTTTGATATTCTCAGAGTCCTTTGTGTCCAGAAAATTGCAAGTGAAAACCAGTTATTCAATAAATATTCAATGGGCACTTAGTTCTTATATTACTTGATCTCTCAGTCCTCAGTATTTCATACAGTTGGCCTCTCCCCCCTTGAAATATCCTCTTCTTTTGACTTCTGTGACACTTTTGGTCTTCATCATATTTCTCTAGTTCCTCCTTGATCTCTTTTGCTGGACCCATACCTCTGCCTAGTTGTTAAATGTTGGTATTCACCATGGCTTTGTCCTAGCTCCTATTCTTATTCTACACACTATTCCTGAGCAATTTTACCCATTTCCTTTACTTCAGCTACCATCTCTATATCTCCAACCAAATTCATTTTCTAGAATATTATATTTATATATTCAAATGCTACTGAGCATCTTCATCTGGATGTCCCATGGGTACCTGAAAATCCACATGTCCAAAGGACCATGTGATCTCCTACCCCTATATTCCTCTTCCTATATGTTCTTTATATCAGTGAAGGCACCGTTATCTACTGAGTCACACGAACAAGAAACACAAATATTACTCAAGATCACTCTGTCTCCCCCATCATATCTAGCTAATACCTATATACTGATGACCGCCAAATCACTCCATATCTATGTTTCCATTGGTTTATAACACCCAAAGAGAAGTTTCACAGGCATCTTAAAGCCAACATTTTCCAAATATAATTCACTACCAAGTGCACTTCATTTGCTTTATCTCTCACCATGCATAAATATCATCCTCATTACACATGCCATGTAATTTTATGCCTCCATGAGTTTACTTATGCTATTCCACCTGCTTAAATGCTCTTCTTTTCTGCATCTGGAAATTTCCTATTTATCCTTCAAAGTCCAGCACTAATGTCACCTTCCCTGTGAAGCATTTCATAGCTTCCCTTAGAATAAATCTCCTATTATCTATATTCCCATAGCATTTCTTTATCTGTCCCAAAACACTTACCATGATATAACACATTTATTTTTCATGTTTGTCTCTCTATTAGACTTTAAGCTTCTTGGTGGCAGGGACAATGCTTTATTAATCATGTTCCCTCAGCACCTAATAGTGTGCTTGACACGAAGTAGGCCCTCAATTCATGTTTGTGAAATGAATGAATTAAGTAATTAATATTTTATTTATATCCACATTTTCAGAGGAACATGAAAAGGGTTAGAGTAATTAAGTTTGAACAGAGACGATTAAGAGATAATTTAAAACATTTCTTCAGGTAACTATTAATCCCTTACATTTATAGAGTCCTTTAAACTATCAAACAGTATCAGGCACATTATTTTATAAAGTCCTCACAACAATTTTGGGAGGTAGGTAGAGTAGGGTTGGAATTATTATCCTCTTATGGAAGGCACAAAATAAAGTACTAAAAGGCAACCTGTTAGGTGATTGTGGAGATGAGACTAGAATCCAGGCTCCTATCTCATCCAAAGCTCTTGGAGTGTTACTATGAGGATGATAAACATGTTCTTCAGTTCTACAATGGTCCAAACTAGAGTAAACAGGCTTCACTATTGTAAAGAGAAAGTATCCAAATGGATGAGAAACTAGATATTAGATTAAGCTACTAGGAGAGGATGTAGTTCTAGATCCTTGAATAATTTAAGAACCCATTCATTTCCATCAGTCTCCGATAGTAACAAGGGCTACTATTATACTATGTGCCAACAATGGCTACTATTATACTATGTGCCAAGTACTGTGCAGGTACTAACTTATTTAATTCTCACAACAACTCTATGAGGTATCTTCATTTACAAAATAAGAAAATTGAGGCACAAGGAGGCTAAGCAAATTTTCCAAAGTCACACAGCTACACACAGCTAGTATTTAGCTGAGCTGGGATTCTAGGCTATCTGATCTCATTCTAAAGCCTTTAATTCTTTTCTCTGTGTTTTTTAAAGTTTTTTTTTAACAAATAGGCTTTATTTTTTTTTATAGTAGTTTTAGGTTCACAGCAAAAGTGAGTTAGTACAGAGAGTTCCCATATACTCCCTTCCCCCCACTATCAACATCTCTTCCCACTATGAACATTTTCCACCATGGTCATATATTTGTTACAATAAATGACCCTTCACTTAAACACTTCATTATCACCCAAAGTCCACTGTTTACATTAGGGTTTTCTCTGTGTTTTACACACTATAGGTTTGGACAAATGTATGATGACAAGAACTTATCATTGTAGTATTTTACAGAATAGTTTCACTGCATTAAAAATACTGCATTCCATTGATTCATCCCTCCCTTTCTTCAACCACTGGCAACTACTGATCTTTTTATTGTTTCTGTAGTTTTGCCTTTTCCAAAATGTCATATAGTTGGATTCATACA
The DNA here is from genome assembly GCF_048773025.1 of Camelus bactrianus. NCBI lineage: Eukaryota > Metazoa > Chordata > Mammalia > Artiodactyla > Camelidae > Camelus > Camelus bactrianus. Next base: position 82,173,580 of record NC_133575.1, on the reverse strand, counting down.
GTATGTAGCCTTATCAGATTGGCCAGTGTTTTTTTATATATTTATATATTAGCTCAATTTTATTGTTTTATTCATTTGATTCAAATTTTTTGTATCCCTGATAAATTTATCTACTTTATCAGTTCCCAAATGAGATGTGTTAAAATATCTCACTATGATTATGGATTAGGTTATTTCTCATTTTAATTCTGTCAACATTCACTTTATACATTTGGAACCATATTTTAAGATGCATAGAACTTTTTTTAGTGAATGGTGATTTGTTATTCATTAAGTGATGCATCTCTTTGTCTTTATTAATGCTTTTGACTTTAGATTCCATTTTGCCTGTTCCATCTATTTCTATCCCCCTATTTTTCTTATAACTTCTCTGATTCACGATGTTTTAGGTATGTCTCTTATAGGCAGCATATAGCTTAATTTTTAATATCTAATCTGATTGTCTCTGTCTTCAAATAGGTGCTTCTAATCCATTTACATGGATTGTGATTATTGATATATTATTTATTTTTATTTTATATATATATATATATATATATTGCTTCTTTTCTTTTCAAGTCACATTGTCTAGGGTCATTGATTTTTTTTCAGGATGACTTTCTTTTCACCTATGAATTGGGGCAAGGAGTACATAATTGCTCTTCTCAGGCCAGCAATTAGATTTTTTTTTTAAGAAGACAGTCTTTTCATTTCTCTGCTTTCCTCCTTTCCCAGGTATGCCAGTTTTAACTCTGCCACTACACATAGAACTTGCAGCCTGGACTCATCCTCTTTTAAGTATTAAAATTCAGATCCTAAGAACTATATCTGGTTCACTTATCCCTTTGAGTCACAAGTCTTCAAATTCTACTCACCATTTTGGGTATTTTCTTTGTTTCTGGTACCTGGAAATTTCTATTCTTCTTTTCAAGATCAAGTATACATTTATACTTTTAAATCTGGCATTTCTACATATCTAGAATGTGTGAGTTTGTGGTATGTGTGCGTGTGTGTGTGTGTGTGTGTGTGTGTGTGTGTGTGTTGGTGGGATGTTGGATTACTATCTACATCAGCCTAGGTTTTGATCTTGACTGAAAACAAGCTTGTGCTTTTAACCACTAGGCTCTACTGCCTCCCAGTGTTGTTTTTCCTCTTAGGCTTCCAGTATTACCCTTGATGCTTCTGTGCATTTTATAAATAAGGAGACAGAATTTGTGACATGCACTTTCTCTATATAATATAAATAGACATATCTGTCATACTTGGAGTTATCAAGTATGGAAAACAAGTTAGCAAGTTAATTATCCTTATTTACTTTCCAAATCAACCAATTATTTATTTCATAAGCTAATGGTTTGGTTTTGATTCAGGACCTTAATAAATGAAAACATTGTTTGCCTATTTTATTTATATGCCATCCTTTCACTGGACATCAGGGAGCCGAATTCAGATAGTTCCTTTTCGTGAAGGCAAGGCCTAAAGCTTAGTGAAGAAAGTAAAATTTCGTTCTTGGAACTGAAGTGTAAAGATCCTATATAGATATGCTGACTGTTTTTCCCCACTGCATACATTCTGCTTTGACTAATATATTTAGAAGATTGAAGATCAACACCTGTTCCTCTAGTGATTCTCTCTTGTACAGTGACCTTTGCCTAACCCTGTATAAATACACAGGATGATTAAGCTGTCAGATATCATACGGGACTTTTTCAAGGGTGAGGACAATGAATCATTCCTGGAATTTCTCACTGATGGTCCCCCAGATGTCTGCCATCTACCTTGCCAGTTATTTCTTTGCCCACTTTTTAAAATTAAGCCAGAGTCTCCAAATGGGTCACTAATGTTGTGGCATTTAAAGATTCTCTATCAGTTATAAGGCTTGGACTAGATGATCTATTACTAACAGCCCTCCCAATTCTGGCATTTTATGGGCTCAAATTTCATTGCCAGCTTCCATGATTGAGGACAGATATCATATGACATTAAGTTTGTGCTTAAGAAAGTGTCAATGCTCATGTTTATTGCTACAACAGGACTTAACACAAAGCTATTTGTAGTAGAGAACTCTCTAGGGTTCCAGAGCTATTCTAATTGGTGGAAGAAAAGTGAGGGAAACTAACATTTGTTGAGTTATCGCATAGTATGTATTATCTCAGTTAAAACTTACTGCCTATGAAGGAGGTTCTGTTTTGTCAATTTTATAAGAAGTTGAGTTTGAGAAAAAGTAATCAACATGCTCAATGTTGCATACCTAGTTATTACTGGAGGTGAGATTTGAATCCAACTCCTGATTTCAAAGTCTTTCTACAACTCATGCTTTCTGTCTATCTATCAGTATATTCATTTATCATATATTTATTGAGCACCCACTATGTGCCAAATAGACACTGTGGATACAATGGAGAATAAGATAGAAAAGGTCCTTGCTCTCCACCAGGGTTCATTTACAGCATGAAATTATCCTGAATACAGTAGATGACAGGACAATGAGCATCCCCATGGCTGCACAAAGATTCAACACAGATGATTTGATTACAAAGATCCTGGAGGGCCATGGTGAAATCTGGTTAACATTGGTCAGGAGAAGGACCAGTTTTGCTCTGATCATCCTCTTATTAGAACCCCAAAAAGACCTCATCACATTTGACCAAAACTGATGTCAAGTGGTATGAGGGGAACTTAATCCTCTTATGTATACAGGCCTGTAAAAACCCCAATTTTATTGAGGTATTATATATATTTTTTATATACCATAAAATTTACCCATTTAAAGTATCTAATCCAATGGTTTTGAGTATATTTACAGAATTGTGCAACCATTACCACAATCTAAATTTAGAACACTTTCATCACCTCAAAAAAAAGAAACCACATAAACATTAGCAGTCATTCCCCATTCCTGCTGTCCCTCCTTCTCTGCTTCAGCCCCAGGAAACCACTAATCTACTTTCTGTCTCCATGGATTTACCTATTTTGGATATTTCACATAAATAGAATCATGTACTATATGATGGTTTGTGACTGGCTTCTTTTACTTAGCATAATGTTTTCAAAGTTTATCCATGATGTAGCTATATCAGTACTTCATTCCATTTTATGGCCAAATAAAATTCCATTATACAGATATACTACATTTTATTTATCCATTCATCAGCTGATTGACTTTTGATTCTTTTCACCTATTAATAATAATGTTGATGTGAACATTTGTGTACAAGTTTTTGCTTGGACTTCCATTTTCAATTCTTTTGAATATATATTAGGAGTAGAATTGCTGGTTCTATGGTAATTTTAAATGCTTAAAATATCGAGGAACTAACTTTTTCAGCAGAGGCTAAACCATTTTACATTCCCATCAACAATGTATGAAGGTTCCTATTTCTCCACATCCTCACTAGTGTTTTAAAAGCCTGTTTAAAGCAGGTCATGCACTTTAATAATAATAATAACAACAACAACAATAATAACCAACACTTACTTTGTGTCAAGTACTCTTCTAAGCACTTTACATAAATTAACTCATTGAATCTTCATAGGAACCCTATGATGTAGGTATTATTATTTCAGATGAGGAAATTAAGGCAAAGAGAAAATAAATAAATTACCCAAGTTTACACAGCTAAAAAGTTTCAGAGCCAAGATTTGAATCTAGGAAGTTTGACTCCAAAATTTTTGCTTTTGACAAATAGATAACATTGTTACTCTAAAGATAATAGCTCACATTCTAACTGTTTTACACTCATTTTCTCATCTCACCTCACAAAATGCTATTTTATCACCCTAATCTTATAGATGAGGTGACTAAAGTCATAGAGAATTTAAGTAACTTACTCCAGGTCGCATAGCTTATATTTGTGAAACCAAGATTCAAACCCAGGTCAGGCATGCTTAGCTCTTCTGCTCTTTGGAACAAAGCTGGAGCTCAAGCAGCTTCAGTGGTAAAAGTGGAAGGGAAGACAATATCTATAAGCAGTTCCCACACTTAGGGGTAAAAGCTGTAAGAAACAGGATCGCCTCAACCCTACTGAATTCTCAGTGACATCTGGTTGCAAATATTTGCAATTAAAAAGTGAAAGCAAAATTAGCTGAGAGGTTCAGGTGTGACTCCATGACATGGGGGACTTTTGGGAGTTAAAATGGAACATTGTCCAAATAAGAATGCATTTCCAGTGGACTGTCACCAACAGTCACCACTGGTGCCAAAGAAGGAGAACTGGCTATCTTTTAGAATGGTTTTTTTTTTAACATTTTATTATTGAGTTATAGTCATTTTACAATGTTGTGTCAAATTCCAGTATAAAGCACAGTTTTTCAGTTATACATGAACATACATATATTCATTGTCACATTTGTTTTCGCTGTTTTAACAGTTTTACATTTAGTATTTTGTCTTTCCAGGTAAGAAATCAGATGCAGACTCCTTGGATAAGGTATTTGCTTTGATGAATGAAAGGTGAGGGATGTCTGGCTGAGGACAAATGTGAAAAACATTAAGAAATACCTGTAACTCCAGCTGTGGGCTAGAACTTAAAAGCCTGAGGTTGATTGCTTTATCAAATTGACAAAGGCTGTGTGGTGGTGAAGATTATAGTCTACTGTTCTTTTGAGTTCTATTCTGGACTCTGCCACTTGCTAGACATGTAATTTAATCAAGTTACTTAACTTCTCTCGACCTTGCTTCCCCCATCTGTGAAATGGGCATCATAGCACATATCACACAGAATCATGTAGAGGATTAAATGGGTTAGTACATATAAAATGCTTAGAATAGTTCTGGCATACAGTAAGATCTCAGTAAGTGTTTGCTGCTTATATAGTAGTAGTAGTAGTGGTAGTAGTAGTAGTAATAATAATAATAATAATATGTTGTCAGGAAAGAGGTAATATCATAAATCTCAAAATGAAAATACCTTGAAATCTCACTTTTAGAGAATTATCCTAAATGAATAACTACATATTCGATTACAAGTATGTTCACTGCAACCATGTTTATGTAGTGGAAAACCAGAAACCATCTATTAATAATGTAGACCTGCATGCCTTGACAATGAATGATCTTTATGATGTATTGCTAAGTGAAAAAAATCAGGCCATAAAATAGCACATTATTATTCCTTATTTTGAAAAATATGTGTACACATATGCTTAGGGACAGGTCTGGAATATCAATATAATAAACAGTAGCTATCTCTAGGTTGATGATCATTTTTATGCTCTCCTGGCTATTTATATTCTATTCATTTTTTCTCAATGAGCAGATACTTGTGTAATTTTAAACAGTCATTTAAAAATTCAAAGCCTATAGTATCTGATCTGCCTCATTCGGCAGCGGGTTTGGACACTTAATAAATGCAGCCTGGGCTGTATATGAGGTACTTTACATTCTTCACAGCCAACCAGGGACAGAATCTCAATTAGAACATCGAGGTCTGGCTTCTGTGGCCCCTTGCTGTGACATTTCCACCTAGGAGCTGCTGTGGATTTGCATAAATTAAACGCCCACTGGATAGCTGCCATCATCTTGAAAAATTGTATGTGATCAGTATGGGGTAGGGAAGAAAAGGGAAAATTCGCCTTTGCTTCATGGCACCCTCTTCTTGTTAATGCTCATTCAAGACTGCTTTGACCACAGTTCAGTTGTGGTTTGGTAATTTCCATGGCTTTTTTTTTTTTATGATGGGGAAAACAATTTGAACAGCATTTTCTTTCGTGAGAGGCACTCCTTAGGGAAGAGATGTTGTACAGCTGGATCACGTGCCATGGGATGTATGCAGGCTTAGAATTACAGAATTTTCAAAAGAGTGATGCCCCAGGGACTGTCCTTCCAGTGCTGCCCGCAACCATTATAAGTCCACGCTGACCTTTCAAAGAACAAAAAGCTCATGTGCTTTTTGTATCATGAAAACAATCTTTCTTTTTCACATTTTCTCCTTGTAATTTTTTACAATTTGTAAATAATTTTTAAACTTGGACCACATATTTGTAATGATAAAAGTGCTTTTTAAGATGTTCTGATTTTGATATTCTACCCGGGTTGGGGGAATGGGAGTTTGTCTACAGTGCCTTCACGCACAGCAAAAATCATTGGTCTAAGCCAAGCCTCCTTCCCCATAACCATCTCTCTCTTTCATTCAGCTCATTATTGAGTCACTACCATGTTCTGGGGAGTGTGCAAGCTCATGTTATGTTCCTTCCTGTGAAAAGAGAGGCCCCACAGATCTAATGAATAAGTCTGTGGTTCAGTGTGAATTGGATTCATTCATCCATCCTTCCATCCATTCATTGAACAAATATTTATTGAGCACCCATTATATCCCAGGCAAAGTTCTAGGTTCTGCGGGTAACGATAGTGAGCTGGAGCTTACATTCTAGTGGAGAGAGAGGTAATAAATAAATAACATAAAGTCAGGCAATGGTAAGTGCTAGGAAGAAAACAAAGCAGGGTATGGGAGTGCTTGTTTAGATGACATGGTCAGGGGAGGCTCCTCTAAGGAGGTGACATTAGAGCAGATAGCTGAATTGAAGAGACTACAGCACGATTAGAGACATTCCAAGGGTTGAAATCTGTTTAAAACAGTTATCCAGTGTCTGTTTCCAGAACTTGTTGAGACTCAGGGCAGAAAGTTTCCCCTGAACCTAAAGTAAGGGATGACCAGGTCTGGGCAAGCAGTGGGAAAGAGTCTATAGCCCATATCAGTATCCAAGAGTCATAGCACTAGTCAGGCCATTGTTCACAGAGGAGGACTCAGAGTGCCCACCAGGGTGGCCTGTATCTGGAACAGAAACCAGCAGTTGGAGCTCTCAGCTCCTTAGGCTCTCAGGTTCTCTGCTTCTGTGATGGGCAAGTCACTGGCCTCTGCTAACCTCCTCTATGCTTCCTCCATAACCTTACCCTGCCCACCTGGTACCATAACTGAAAGGTCTGGAGGAGCTCCAGTTTTCCCAGGGCAAAGTTTTAAAACCATGGGACTAGATACTCTAAAAGACTACCTCAGGAGGGAACAAGCCTGACTGTCAGGGCATCCGGGCAGCATTTAGCTGAGAGCCTGGGAGGAGCAAAGCAGAAGACCATTTCTGTTTTTGGGAGCAGAGTCACAAGCTAATGGTAGGGAGAAAGGGAGAGAAAGCAGGTAAACAGGCTTCAGGAAAGACAGTACCAAGATAGAACTAACTCTGAGCACATAGGAATGTTAGCAGTGGCTGTATTTGTAACCTCTTATCTTTCTTTTGGTGCCCCCTCTCTGTTTTCAGCATCCCTGATACAGCTTCCATCCAGATGCTGCGTTTGTTCCCAATTAAATGCCCACTAATCTCTCCCCAGAAAGGATAACTTGGAACATCCCTAACCACTGGGTTATAAACTAAATATCCCAGAGTCCCAGGGTTCTGAGGTAGTGCTTCGAGGGCCACTTTGGAAACTGAGTGGAATTGGCTGAGCATTTGGGCTTTGGAGTCCCCAGACCTGATATTTGTGTCTTCTATACATACTGGCCTCTACCAAAAGGTCCAGCTTCTTTAAAAAAAAACAACTCACAAAAACAAAACTAAAACTGTCACCTTAAGGTATTACAGTAGAGTCTAATAGCTAAGAGTTAGGGTCCAGGATAAGGCAACCTGCATTCTGTTCCAGTTTCATCACAGCAATGGCCTTGGACAAATTACTGAAAATTCTCTGAATTTGAGATTTCACTCATTCTCAAATAACTGAAAATTCTGTGTTTCCTCATACGGTTTTCATGAGGATCAAACACAGTGATAATGTATGGAGGGCTTTCTACAATGCTGGCCATGTAATAATGACATGGTAGATGTTAACAATTCTTAGCTATATTTATTAATGTATTCTAGAGCCTTGCTACTTAAAGTGTGACCCGCGGACCAATAATACCAACATCTCCTGGGAGCATGTTAGAAACACAGAATCTCAGGCCCCATTACGGACCTACAGCACCAGAATCTGAAGCATCACAAGATGCACGGGTGATTCACATGCACGTTACACTGCTAGAAGACATTCAAGATATAAAGAATTAATCTCTGATGGTGGTATTCGGGTCTATGTTGGGGCCATTAGAGGTCCTTCCTGTTAACTTTTAAATCACACTGTATAGGCTATTACTTTCTCGACCAAGGTTGATTTTTTCAAGCGAAGTGCCTGATTGCCTCTGGAAAAGTTGCTCATCTTTCAAGGCACAGCTCAAGCAATGTCTTTCCTGACCCACCTGTCCTGCCACCCACACCCTCATGGAACTGAACACTTCTCCCTTTGTCCTTTCTTTGACTCCAAACTGACTTCTATATCATATTGCCAAAACACATACAGCAGGGTTGGAATGTATATCTAGCAATTCAGATGTGCAAAAATGTTCTCTAAAATTGAACTAAACTACCCCCAGGAACTTCCCATCCTGCTGGGTAGTGGGGAGGAAGTGCAGACACATAACTCATTGTGCCATTTGAAAGAATCTGCCTCTTTGGATAAATGCTGAGTCTTGCATGTTTTAACTTCACTTCCCCTCCCCTTACATGGGAGGTGTCCAGGGGCTGTGGGGTTGAGGACAATAGATTCTTGGATCCATGATCATTCTTCTGGGTGCTCACTATTTTCTGCTACAGAGTGGCTGGTCTGGAACAATCCCTCTGCCTCTGTGCTGATTTCTGCTGAAGTGCAATGAGTCCCTTCTAGTCTTTTAAGAATTTCATTGGTTGCACCGTTCATTGAAATCCATAGTCCCAGGTATTTGTTTCTGGTTGCAAAAGTCCCCTGATTTTGTAGCCTCTTCATTCCAAACATAGGCTTCTGGTGGCCCACTGGTCCTCTCTACCCCTCAATTTTGGATTTTCTGCATACCAGGGGCAGGTTATGAAGAAACAGAAGTGCTACATCAGGCCCATGAACTTTGAGACCTCCCTCTCCTATTGCCGTCCTATCCTCTGGATGCAAGATTGCTCCAATACCAAGGTGGATGCAGATCTTCTCCAGGGAGTGTCACATCTTCCTAGTCTGTTCCAGGTGAGGAACAGCCCTCACTGCTTTGGTGGCTTCTACCAGGCCCCTCTGATATCTGTCCACTTGCTCTTCTCCTTGGTGGGAACTTTCTTTACATCCTAGACTGAGTTCTCTTTACTCATGGCTTATAATAAAAGCACATGCTTTGCTTTGAATATATAAAGGGAGCTTCTGATGTTTGAAAATTATTTTCTTACTTGATAAAACCTCATTCTTAAGACCATTGTCTAACAGGGGTTCTTAACCATTTTGTGACATGGTGGCCTTCTTTAGCAATTTGATGGTGCCTATGGCTTCCTTCTCAGAAAGATATGTTTAAATAGATAAGACAGAGTACACAAGATTGCAAAGGAAGCCAATTATATTGAAATACAATTACAAAATATTAGCAAATCATGATAGACTAATATTTGTGCTTCTTTATCAGTGCATTAAATAATACAATCTAATCGCAGGTCTAGTAACCACCACAATTTTGAAGTAATGAGGAGGGTAAATAATATTTTCAGAAAGCTACACCATTATTAATTTGATATGAAAATGTGATTCCTATTAATGACAAAGTCATAGGTGTGGCTGAATTACTGTGGTTTGTTTCATACATTCATAATTAAAGTAAACGTTAATTTTTGGTGAGAGATTTTTGGTGAAAGTTAAGATGCACATTGCCCTTGAGTATTTTTCTTTACTGTGGATCCCATGGTTAAAAAAAAAAAAAAGTACAACTCATCTAGATACTAAAAAAAAAAAAACCCACAAAATTTAATCTGACAGCCAAAGCAAAGCAATGACTTACAGTACTGTTCCCTGAAGAGTGGAAACCTACAGATTCAGTGAACCCCAGGACATCAAGACTTATATGGAATAAAAGATTCATTTGCATAACAGTTTAAAAATGATTATAGCCATTACACTATTTATTGGCACTGATTTGTTTTACTGTCTGTCTCCTCCATTAGACAGGACACTAGTACTTGAGAGCAGGGATTGTGTTTTAGTCATCTTTGTCTCTTAGGAGCTAGCCTGACACATGGCTGGAGATCAATAAATGTCTAACATATGAATGAGCAAACCAACCAGCTTTGCCAGCCAATCTGCAGGACCTAGCAGCCTGCTGAGCCATTCATTATTCTCTATTCAGCTCTTCTTTACACTCTAACCATTCCAAGTTCACCATCAAAGTCTTGCTCACTCATCTCAACTCCAGTGCACTCCAACCCTCAGCTTTTAGTCCCTCTTCTCTTCAAAACACATACACAAGCACACACACACACATCACAGTAGGATGAGTCATGTAACCAACAGCAATTGCCACCAAACACTGGTACCTCCTATTCAGTGCATGATTTTGATGCTCTTACTATGTGCTGGGCTCAGAATACACAGCTGAGGATACAGAGGCAAGTAAGCCAGACATGGTCCACACTCCTCCATCCTGAAGTTTACACTCAAGAGCAGTGACTTTTGAATTATGTTCTGTAACTTCTTGGGTTCATGGTGAATCCTCAGAGGCTGATATAGGGAGACAAAACTGTCAGAGGTCTAGGTCCCCTTCCCTCCTTCATCCAGAGTACCTACACTTTTTGTCTACTTTATACATCGAGTTTCATTTTTAGAAAGAGTTTCATAGCTAAGAAATATTTGAAAACCACTGCCCTAGTGGAAGACCCTGGCAATAGCAGTGATTCTAGGCTCAACCTCTCAAAAAACCACCTTCTTGAAATGATAAAAGAAGAGCTTGTGTGTTCAGATTTAGTACAAACAAAGAAAAGTTCCTCTCGTCCTAAAAGTCTTTAAGGATGGAGATTCTAGAAGACAAAGTCCCTGAACCCTTGGCTATCTGGCCATCAGCACCTTTCTGCCTTTGATAAGGGTAGGGGAAGGGGCTAAAGGGAAAGCAGCTGTGTGGCCTCTGTCCCTAGTTGTGGGCCCCAGCCACGGGACCTACAGGAAGGAGATGTGGATTTTCAAAGGATGGAATTTCCCGAGTGGTCATACCACAGACGCCAAGCTGATGCCTTCTCCTTGGCATCCCGTGTCTCTTCTCTGCCCTGTAAGTGAGATGGCAGAGAAAATCAGGAATACAACCTCTCCAAGGCTATTAATGGCTGGAAATCAAGATCAAAAATTTTAATACAGAATGGTGCCCTTTTTAGACTGCCTTGTTTAGATGGGGAGTGCAAATTAGAAAAAAAAAAGTGGGGCCTGTGGAGGCTGTGTTTGGAAACATATGAGGCACGTGGTAGGAAAACATTTTCCCCAAGAGCTGCCTTCTCCAGGATTGCATTACTTTGTTTGCTTTTAAAGGCAGATGTGGGAACAAAGAATTTGAATTTGATTGGCTAAGCAACTGCCTCCTTCCACTGTCATCTCACCCTAAGCCTTGGAAAAGGTCAGACAGACAGTGATGGTGGCCCAGTCTGAGTAGTGAAGGATAAGATGGATGAGGATATCATAGGAGTGAGGCACAATGGTTTGCATTGTGCAAAAAAAGCAAATGCTGCTTATCCATTCATTCATTCAACTATTTCCTGAGCATCAATTATGTGTCAGGTACCATATGAGGTGCTGGAAATACAAAGGCACAAACACAGCCTACCATTTTGGAGCATAGGTGAGTTACCATAGCACTGTAAGTTTTAGTTTACCCATTTATAAAGTCAGGTTAATCTGAATACCTCACTCATGGGGTTGTTAACACGGACAAAATGATTAAAGCCCAAGTATGCTCACCTGAAATGTTTTGTAGATTTCATAGTAAAAACAGATTTTCTCTACTCACTTACCTGCTTAAAAGTTTATAAATATTCCAGGAAAAGACATGACTATGAGGAAATGAGGCAGGAGAGGTCCAGAGATTGTTACTATGGCTATGGAATCTCTCCGTAAGAATTTGCCTCTAAACTTCAACCTGCAAATTTGGCCAGACTGTGGCCAGGGTTATACTGCCCCAGTTTGTTGGGGGCATGGATTTCACAACTCCAGCTGCATTTTGCACTGATGAAATTCCAGCACAGTTAGTTGTTTGTTTCCTAACTGATTGCAATCCTTAGGGGCATCATGTCTATATAAAAACTCAGGTCCTGGCTCTACCCAGAAGATGCAATATTAGTGGTATTTTCTCCAAGAATAGGGGTCCTCTGACCCTAAAGTTCATGGGTCCTCCTTTAGTCAGAGTCTGTCCAATGAGTGTCTTTGCTTCAGTGCCCTTACCTCTGGAATCAGGTTTGCCATATTCCCTTTTCCCTCTGCTATGTCAACTGCAATGTTCCAGATAGCGGCTGATCTTAATAGTCTAGATCTTAGAGTGAAAATAATATGAATCAGAGGCTCAACCAAACCATGATGAACACATAGCATGAGTGAGAAATAAACCTTTGTGATTCACAAGTGAAATTTTGGAGTTATTTGTTACTGCAACATAACCTCATCTATTCTGACTGATAAAAGAAATGCTGAATAAATGTTCATTCTTATTATTAAGCAGAATCTCCCTCTTTCTCATTTTACATGAAATCCCATTATAGCATGATAGTGAAAAATTTAGTAATTCAACTGGTTGCTTCATCTTCACCAACAGTTTTCTGTTTATTAATGAAGCCCTGTTTTCAAATAAAGTTCTATACAGGACTTCAATATATAAAACAGGTAAAAGCAGTGGTTTATTCATACAAATTTGATAACCCAAATACGTATTTACTTATTATAAAGAAAAAGTAGTAAATATGTCTGTTTTGATAAACACAAACATTTGAAATAGGAAGTTATAAGGCAGTTGTATCAATTCATTTGTACAAATGAATTTGTTTTGGTTGTGTAGCAGTAAGAGCATTCTAACCCACAAAGATAAATATTTGCAAATGGTGGTTTGTATTCCCTCATTCAACAGCATGCTGTGGAATTACAGTATATTCTTTGATTAAACTGGATGGCAAATTAAGTTTGAATTCTGCACAAAAATAAATCTACCAGGTAGCTCAAGTTAATGCACTGTTGGTCTTCAATGTACTAAAATGTGACATATATAACATTTTTGAATGTGTGCATTATTTTTAGTTATATTTTTTGGTTTCAAATTTTAAGCTGTTTATAAATATCTTTAAATGAGATTCAGATTGGTTTTGGAATTCCTAGGACATTTCTTAAGAATCCTTGGAAGGATACAAAAATATTTACGTATATCAGTATTTTCCAGGCATCACTAATTTATATACCACCTACACTGTTTTTGCTATACCCATAAACCATCTGTCCACTTAATATCTTTCATCAAAGTGACTCACTTAAAAAAATGACCTCCTCCTAAGCAATAATATTTCTGAAATAATGGGTCTGATATAATATTTGTATTTTTTAAAAGTATGTAAGAACAAATACACAAATTTGAAAAAAATTAAATTAGTCTGTTCACCAGCTTTCATTTTACATTTGCTGTTAGTAATAAACATCACACTTATAGAAATATTGACCACGATCTAAAGCAATCTATTTATTGTTTTTTTTATATGATTTTATGATACTTTTTTGAAACAATACTGAATTACTCGGATTTGTATCTTGATTTAGTATCATGTAAAAACAGCCTAACTATGTTATATTTCATTCAAACTTTTCCTGAAAAAAAGAAAAAAAGAGTGTAGAACCGGTTTTCCCAGAGTGAAAAAAGAACCAGGGAACCAGATTTTGTGTGTGAAATGGGGCATGAGAATTGTCAGGGTAACTGAGGGGCGCCTACTAGACTCCAGGCCACATATCTAAAAGGAATTCACAGACAAAGTATGTGGTAGCAGTAAAGGATTTAATCTAAGAAAGTAAACCTGTATGTAAGAACTTAAACTGTAGTTTTTTCCGATGAGCCACAATGCAAGGATGCCATCTGTAGATAAAAGAGTTGGTTTGGTTACTTGGGTTTTTAAGGACAGTGGCATCAAATACTTGTTTGAAATAGAGGATGTAATGAATAGAGGCCAAAAAATAGAAAGTATCTCCATTATAAATTGACGTAAATCATAATACCCACTGATGCTTCACAACTTTTTTTTCCTGTTTCAGACCCTGACAATTGACAATCTCTAGGGTCAGCTCTATAAAGGGGACAAATGTGAACACAGAAAATCTTCAGGAAATATTCTAAGAGAAAATAAACAAACGAACAAAACAGTCCACATTAATGTCCAAAATGGCAGGTTTCTCACTGACCTAACAGCCTGAGTCCTCCTCAGTTAGAAACTCATAAACATCAGATGCTCTTTTATGCAGCTCTACAACAGAGCAACAGCAGGAAACACCTGGAGAACAATTTGGAAATCCAGGGGTTGGCTAGCTTTTTGATTACCTTCTGCCTTTTCACTGCATGACAGCCTGGGTTTGACTGCACCATCTGGAAGTCTCCTGCCACTTGTGATACCTGATGGAATGACATTGCAACCTTTTAGTGTTTTGGTCACTAGGTCTTTCAGGAGGGGACTTTGTTTTTCTACATGTGCCACTCTTATATAGAGTGGAGTTCCATGAACATTGGTGTAGGAGTTCAGCAAAATAGCAGTATTCTCTCTCACTCATATGGCACCAGGAAACTAAACCAGAATGTTCATTGCAGCATTGTTTGAAATAGTGTAAAATTGGAATCACCCTAAGAAATCACTGATTGTTAAATAGATAAACTGTAGTATATTCTTACAATGAAAGAACATAAATAGTACAAATGAATGAACTTGAAGTACATGTGTTAACTATGGATCAAACTTGGAAAAAATTTACAGTATCATATCACTGATACAAAGGTTATCAACATGCAAAGCAATACTATATATTGTTTAGGAATATGTTCTCTCTCTCTCTCTCTCTCTCTATATATATATATAAAATAGATATACACATACATACATACACACACACATTCATACACAGTAAAAGTACAAAAAAAGGAACACAATCATCCTCAAGTTAGATGTTACTTCTGGGAAGAAAGGGAGGAAAATGAGATCAGGGAGGAGCATGCAAAGGGCTTTGACTATATATTTTATTTATTAAGCTAGGTGGTAAGTAAATGGGGTATTCATTACATTTTTTCTCTACATCTTTTTAATATATCTAACATTTTTATAAATAAAATATGCTCATTGCAACAACCCATCTGACAGAGGTCCATCAAGTTCTAAGGATCACTCATGTGAGCCGAACTGTTCTGTGTACTTGGAGCTTGAAAATTGTACAAACTTGTGCTGACCCTGGAAAGGGCAGGTCATGTGGTGCTACTTCCTCAAAAGTGGACTTTGGATTGTAACTTTCTGGGAGGTGGAAGCCATTAACAACTTGTAACTGGATTAGGCAGTGACCTAGCAGGGCCCTGAGGGAGATAGGACCTGGAACATGTTGGTTGGCTTCATGAGAAGAGAGACAGTTCTAGAGCAGTGGCCAGTAAACTTTTTTAAAATGAGGGTCAATTCAGGAAAAATTAAAATGCTCATGAACCACCTTCGTGAGTTTCGACTTGGATTATTTACTTTGTAGAGTAAAAGAATGCCAATGAAACCATTGGTTCTGCAGCTAAAACATTACTATCCATCCATGTTGAGGGACAGCTACCCAGAGATGCCATTCTAATATTTCACATTAAAATTAGATTGTGTGTTATAAGATTGGGTGGCTGTGTGAGGCCTGTGTTTCTGTGGGTAGTAAATCACAGGTCGAGAGCAGGGGATGACAAACTACAGCTCATGGGCCAAATCAAGTTGTGGTCCACTTTTGAAAACAGTGTTTTTTTGGAACAGAGCTATGCTCATTCATTTATGTATTGTCTATGACTGCTTTTGCACTACAATGGCAGCACTGAATAGCTGTAACAGAGACCAATAGGCCCACAAAGCCTAAAATATTTATTATCTGGCTCTTCAAATAAAGTTTATCAACTAGACTAGACACCAAGGGTGGATCAAGTAGGATGGAGCTGAGTGGAGCAGTGGAGGCGCTGGGTTCCAGACATGAGAACGGAGAGGCAGAGAAAGGGTAACTTAGGACCAGCTGGGTCCATTTCCCCAAACTACTGCCAACCAACTCTGTCTGCAACTGTACTGAGGTTGTTTCAGTCCATATTCCTTGATGACTCATCCAGTGCAGCCACCAGCTACTACCTTTTCTCCTAGTGCCTCCAGACCTGGGCAAACCAAAAATCCATTAATTATCAAACTCTTATGTCCTCCCATCTCTCAGCTTTGCTCCTCTACTTGTCTCCCCCATGCCAGTGCTGGCAAGTTGATCCTGCCAATTTCTTAGGACAAAAGCATTACAGTCATTCTTGACCTCTTTCTTTACATCATCCACATCCAATCCATCAGCAAGTTGAGTCAGCTCTGCTTTGCAAGTGTATCAGCATTTGTCAACCTATCTTTCCACCACTACTTCAGTGGCCCAACTCACCATACTAATCCTGCCTGGATCACCAAAATCTCTTCATAATGGTCTTCCCACTTCCATCCTTGCTTCCCTATAGTCTATCCTCCAAGTATCATTCAGAATCATTTTTTAAGACATAAATAAGATTTTGATGCTCCTTTATTGAAAACCTTCCAGTGGCTTCCCATAATAAAATTCATATCCTTAGTTTATAAGGCACTCCACCATTTGGCCCCCCGTTACCTCTTTAATCTCAGTTCCTTCCACCTCTCTCCTCCATTACATCATTTCAACCGCTCTACCCTCCTCACTGTTCTTGAGCCATGCCAGGCCTTAGCACATGATCTTCCCTCTGCCTGGAACAATCTTCCCACAGATATTTACATGACTCTTTGCCTCACTTCCTTTAAGTCTCTGCTCAAATATCCCCTTTTCCATGAGATCTTCCTTGATCTATCTAAAATGATGAACCCCCACTCCCAACCTTGGTATTTTCCATCCTCCCAAACTCTGCTTTTCTTTTCTTCATAGCATTCATCATCATTTGGCACCATATTTATTTAACAAATTATCTTGTTTATGGTCTGTCACCCCCTATTAGTGTATAAGCTCCATGAGGGTAGAGATGCCTGTTTGCTTTGTTCACTATTATATTCAATTGGCCTAGGAAATTTCCTGGCATATAGTAGGCATTCAAAACATTTTTTTGTTGAATGAGTTACTGGAAACTAGTTTCTAGTAGGGAATCCGTGGACCTTGAAAATCTCTGCAAACTTTCGCTAACATTAATTACTATGTTTTTTCCAAGATAGCTGCTTGTCCTACTTACCTCTAAAAGGCAGAATCCAAGAAGAAAGGCCCAGGACTTTAAGTCTCTGGGCCTAAGGCATGGTGGTCCTCTGGTATTAGATACCTTTGGCCAGTGTGACACTTTGCTTCTGGAATGATTAATTAGCTTTGGAGGGGCCCTGCCTTCCTCACTCTCTACTCTCCTTCTCTCCAAGCAGGGAGGTTAGGACTCAGTTTTCTTACTTAGTACCCCTCTGCATTGTTCAGAGTAGGCAGAGCAGTTGTTTTCTTTTTGATTCATGTGAGCAGGCCCCATCAAGTCAGCTGCTTGAGAATAGGAACAGTATATGAGCAGCTGTGGTGGCAACGGCACTGACAGCAGCACCACAGGCAGCTCATTAGGTCCAACAAACCCTTTCCCCTGCAACCCCATCTTTCAGCCTCAGGGCCTCTTCTCTCCAAAGAAGCAGCTTCTCTTTTGTTCAGCCCAAGCCGCGGTTCCTGGGGGATAAAAGAATCTG
Source organism: Camelus bactrianus (assembly GCF_048773025.1). Taxonomy (NCBI): domain Eukaryota; kingdom Metazoa; phylum Chordata; class Mammalia; order Artiodactyla; family Camelidae; genus Camelus; species Camelus bactrianus. The sequence continues at coordinate 82,155,886 of NC_133575.1, read as the reverse complement.
TGGCAGCTTGAAGTCGAGGCCAGCATCAAGCAATGGAACAGGTTTAAAATAGCTCCATGAGGCCATAAACTCTTAATGATCCAATCTTTCAGCAGCCCTGGGACGCTGGATTTCCTCCAGCTCCAAGCCCCCACTCATCGGTTGCCAAACCCACCAACAGTGGTCTCTTTGTTCCTCTTATCAGGCTGCAAAATTATGCTGTGGCAATTGGGCCTTTTGACGATTTCCTTCCTTTAAATGACTCCTCAGAGAATGAGTAGGCCAGATGGGCATGAAGGGTCCACTCACCCTTTTCCACCTCAGAGTTGGCCTTGCCCTTCAGTAACAAATAATTTCACATATTAGAGTCTTTGCTCAGGAAATGTTTCAGAGGCAGTGGTCTCTCTCTAGCTGAGGTTTTCTACCCCCAACCTCATCACCACCACTTACCTAGGAGATTGGTTGAGGACACTAATAACTTAGAACCCTGGGAACCAGAGAAAACTTCAAGGTATCATGCTGACCATTCTCCTGCTTCTAGACTAAGGCAAACAAGATAGGTAAGAATTTCTGCCATTTAGTAAAATTTAAAAAAATAACTTTTTGGCAATAGTGATTGTACAGCCTGCTTTGCCCCTGTGTTGAGAGTCAAAATAGTGTCTCCCTCCAAGAATAAGAACTTCGAGCCAATTAGGTAAGGCTGGTGGCTCTGCTGGCCACTCTTCTCTAACAAAGTCAAGTATGGGGTCACCTCCAAGCATGTGAACGTCTTTTTTCCAATGAAATTTATCATTTAGTTTTCCCCAGTTTTACTTAGATGTAATTGACATATAACATTGTATACATTTAAGGTGTACAGCATAATGATTGGATATCTATATATATTGCAAAATGATTACCACAATAAGTTTAGTTAGCATCCATCACCTTACACCGTCATATTTTTCTTGTGATAAGAACTTTTAAAATCTACTCACTTAGCAACTTTCAAATATACAATAGATTGTTGATAACTATAGTCACCATGCTGTACATTCCATCTGCAGGATTTATCTTATAACTGGAAGTTTATACCCTTTGACTACCTTCACTCATTTCCCCTACCCTCTACCTGCCACCTCTAGCAACCACCAATCTGTTCTCTGCTTCTATGAGTTCAGTTTCTTTAGATTCTGCATATAAGTGAGATCACATAGTACTTGTCTTTCTTGTCTGACTTATTTCACTTAGCATAATTCCCTCAGGGTGTATTCATATTGTCATAAATGGCAATATTTCCCCTTTTGTGGCTGAATAATATTACATTATATATATTACATACATAGATAGATAGATAAATAGATAGATAGATAGATAGATAGATATAACATTTTCTTTATCCATTCATCTACTAATGGACACTTAGGCTGTTTCCATGGTTTCCTTATTATAAATAATGCTGCAATGAACATGAGCATGCAGATATCAATTTGAGACAGTAATTTTATTTCCTTCTGATAAAAACCCAGAAGTAGAATTGCTGGATCATATGGTAGTTCTATTTTTAAATTTTTGAGGAAACTCCATACCGTTTTTCTGTAATGGCTATACCAATTTACATTCTCACCAACAGTGTACCAAGGGTTCCTTTTCTCCACATCTTTGCCAACACTTGTTATTTCTTGTCTTTTCAATAATAGTCATTCTAATAGGTGTGAGGTTATATCTCATTGTGGTTTTGATTTGCATTTCTCTGATAATTAGTGATACTGAGCACCTTTTCATGTACCCGTTGGCCATTTGAATATCTTTGGAAAAATGTCTGTTCAGATCCTTTGTCCATTTTAAATTGGACTTTTTGGTTTTTTGCTGTTGAGCTGTATGTAGTACTTATATATTTTGGATATTAATTCCTTATCAGATATGTGAATTACAAATACTTTCTCCCATTCCCTAGGTTGCCTTTTCATTTTGTTGATCATTTCTTTTGTTGTGCAGAAGCCTTTTAGCTTGATGTAGTTCTACTTATTCATTTTTGTTTTTGTTGCTTTTGCTTTAGTCAGCATATTCAAAAAAGCATTGCCAAGACCAATGTCAAGGAGTTTTTTCCCTATGTTTTCTTTTAGGAGTTTTGTGGTTTCAGGTCTTATATTTAAGTCTTTAATCCAATTCCAGTTAACTTTTGTGAGTGGTGTAAGATAAGGGTCTACTTTCATTCTTTTGCATGTGAATATCCAATTTTCCCAACACCACTTATTAAGAACAGATTGATTAAGAAGAGATTGTCTTTTCTCCATTGAATATTCTTGGCTCCCTTGTCAAATATTAGTTGACAGTAAATGCATGGGTTTATTTCTGGGCTCTTGATTCTGTTCTATTGGTCTATATGTAAACATCTTAACTAAAAGCCTGAACTCTGAGCCTTGTTGGATGACAATCATATAACAAAGTGAGCTTGAAAGGAGATCCTCCTCTAGCTGAGTGCTGAGATGACTGCAGTTCCTACTACCACTTTGAATGCAGTCTCAGGAGAGACCCAGAGCCAGAACCACGCAGATAAGCTTCTCCTGGATTCCTGACCCCCAGAAATTGTAAGATAATAAATTTGTCGTTTACAGCCAAGAAGTTTTGGGGTAATTTGTTATTTAGCAATGAATAACTAATACAGAAGTTGAACAAGCAAAGGCTTATAGGTAACAATAAGGAGAAATTCTCTAGAGGTAAAGTTGTAGGTACTACCTCTTGTCTAGTAGAGAAAGTCCAAACCTGGCTGATAGTAGGATGGGGGTATCTTCTACCTTTTGGCTCCACTTGACTTTAGGTTGGTGTTATAAATGTTCATAGTGCCATTAGGAAGTAATATGGTCAAGAGGAGATAACTTGTCCAGGTTGGGGAAGTTTGGAATTGGTGTATTAGGTTCTGAGGGGCAGCACATTGTTCCTAAGTTCTTTTCAGCCTTCTAAACTGTTCCTCCTGTATAGTGCTCAAGACTTTGTAGATGAATTCATCACATAAGGCAGACATATCATCATTTCAAAAAACATATGGTGATTTTATTTCCTCTGGTTTCAATTAAATAGAATCATTGATTTAATAAGAATTATGACCCATTAATAAAGCTGTTCTGTGAAATTTTTGTATAGCCCTATAGATCTACATCTAGTATCAAAATTCCTGATTTTTAGGCCATTTTGACAGAGTAGGTGGAAACCAACACACAGTACATGCAAATGACTGCAAAAGGACACAGGCTGCACCCATAACTATATTGCAGAGACCAAAATTTCTGACTTCAGAACCAGAACATTGTTCTTCAGATTTTTTTATCATTATTGTTATCTTTGCCTATTCTGGATTCTTTACTCAAGAGTGTGCTTTTTATAATAAAACACATGGTTTAACAATACAAAATCACCTGTGAAAATGATTTTTAAAACATGCTTTCTCCCAAAGCAAACTATAGATTCAATGCAATCCCAGCAACGTTTTTTTTTGCAGAAATAGAAAAACAAATCCTAAAATTCATATGGAATCTCAAGAGACCACAAATAGCCAAAGTAATCTTGAAAAAGAAGAACAAAGTTAGATGTCCAATACTTCCTGGTTTCAAAGCTTTTTACAAAACTACAGTAATCAAAATACTGTGATACTGGCACAAAAAAGACATATAAACCAATGGCATATAATAGAGAACCCAGAAACAAACCCTAGTATTTATGGTCAAATGATATTTGACATGGGTGCTGAGACCATTTAATGGGGAAAGGACAAACTTTTTAACTAATTGTGCTGGAAAAACTAGATATCCACATGCAAAAGAATGAAGATGGAAGCTTATACCATATACAAAGTTAACTTAAAATGGATCAAAGACTTAACATAAGAGCTAAAACTATGAAACTCCTAGAATAAAACATAAAAGCTTTATGACTTTGGATTTGGCAATGATTTCTTGGATATAACAGCAAAAGCATAGGCAACAAAAAAATAAATAAATTTGGCTTCATTAAAATTAAAAAAAAATTTGTGCTACAGAGAACAGAGTGAAAAGGCAATCCATGAAGTAAGAGAAAATATCTATGAATCATATATCTAATAAACGGTTAATATTCAGGATATATAAAGAACTCCTACAACTTAACAACAAAACCAAACAACGCAGTTAAAAAATGGGCAAAAGACTTCAATAGATAGTTCTCTAAAGAAGCTATAAAGATGGCCAATGAGGACATAAAAAGATACTCAACATTGCTAATTATTGGAGTAATGGAAACCAAGTCATGAGTTTCCACATCACATCCATTATAATAGCTCTTTTAAAAAAAATCAAAGAAGAATGGTGTTGGCAAGTATGTGGAAAAATTGGAACCATTGTGCATAGCTGGTGGGAACATAAAATGGTGCAACCACTGTGGAAAATAGTATGGTGGTTCCTCAAAAAATTAAATATAGAATTACCATATGATTCAGTAATTCCACTTCTAAGTTTATCCCTGAAAAAATTAAAAGCAAGGATTCAAACAGGTATTTGTACATTAATGTTCATAGCCACATTATTCACAATAACCAAAAGGTGGAAGCCACCTAAATGCCCATCAATGGATGAATGGATAAACCAAATGTGGTATACATATACAACAGAGCACTATTCAACTTTAAAAAGGAATGAAAGTCTGATAATGCTGCAACATGGATGAACCTTGAAGACATTATGCTAAATGAAATAACTCAAACACAAAAGGAAAATGTTATATGTAAGATACCTAGAATAGTCAAATTTTTAGAGACAGAAAGTAGAATAGTGGATGCTGGGGGCTAGGGGGAGGAATAATGGGGAGATATTGGTTAATGGACACAGAGTGTCAGTTTAGAAGGATGAAGATGTTCTGGATATTGGTAGTGGTTGCACAGCAATGTGAATATACTTAATGCCACTGAACTGTACACTTAAAAATGGTTAAAATGGTGAATTTTATGTTATATATATATTTACCACAATAAAAAACAAATTTAAAAATGCTTTCTGTCTGCAAAAATGTTTCCCAGCCTGCCACATTTACATTGGCTTCATCCCAGTTTCCCACTGCCCAGGATTAGGCAGCTTTCCTCCAAATCCCCCACCCTTGGCCCAAATCAGCTAAATCGCCATGACACCAACCCACTGGAAATAATTTCTTTGTTGGGATAAGTTTCGCAGAGATTGGAATGTCCCTGGTGATGCCACCGTGAGTCAGACAGAGCTCTGTAGTTTCTCTGCAAGCCAAATAAGTCCTGAATGTCCCTGGAAAAATCTTCTCTCCTCCCTACATCCATTTTGTTCCCCATGAAAATATTCATTATTACCATTTATTTGGCATTTTAAAATTTGCATTGTACCTTCTCACATAAACTTTTACATTTGATAAAACCAACTTGACTTGCCCAAGTTCTCATAGCTACTAAGTGGTAGAACTGGGACTTCTTGAAAACATACTGCTCGCATGAGATTCCTCCTTACTTGACTGCCTCACGGGCATGTGGCAACATGTTCAAAACTAAGTTGATCAGCTCCTCCTCCAACCTACTTCTCCTCCTGTGCTTCCAATCTTAGTGAATTGCACCAACATTCTATCCAAGGCAGAAACCCTGGAGTCACTATTAATATCTCCTGTTGCCTCACCCCCCAACAGTCAATCTGCCACCAAGTCTGTGGATTCTATCTCCTAAACAATCTTTTAAAATATATTCACTCACTCCACCCTACTGCCACCTCCCTAGTTCAAGTCACCATTTTCTCTCAACTGGACTCTTGAAATAGCTTCCTAAGTGAATTCCTTTCCTTCAGCCTTGCCTCTTTACAATCTATTCTCCAAATAGTGTCCAAAGCAATCTTTCTCAAATCAAGTCTGAGTATGATTCATCTGGGCATTTTGTTCATTTCTTGTTATTGTTGGCAGTGGAGACTTTTTTTTAAAAGGAAATATTTAAATAAACCCATATATATGTATGTATAAAGATAAAAGCAGAAGTATCCTATTGAAGTGAAGGTCAGAGGCCTGGATCCCTGAATATTTTATGTCTCCTATCTTCCCTGAGGCACCAAGGATTCTGCAGAACAAGAGTTAACAACCACTAATCATACAGAAGAAAAGCTTCTTAGCATGGCTAAGAAGTTTATTATGATCAAGACTTTGTTTACCTGTCTAGTTTCATTCTTCATTCTTGCTACTCTTCTTTCCTGTATTAGTTAGGATAGGGTAGGTTATGCAGTAGTAACAAACAAACCTCAAATCTTAGTAATATAAAATTACAAAAATGTGTTTCCCACTCAAGCTACTTGTCTGTTGCAAGACATCAGGGACTCTGCTCCACTTCATCTTTATTCTGGAACAAAGGATGATGGAGCTTCCACCACCTGAAGCATTGCCTGTCACCATGGTGGAAGGAAGATAGCCTGGTGGATCTTTTTTTTTATTGAAGTATAGTTGATTTACAATGTTGTGTTAGTTTCAGCTGTACAGCAAAGTGATTCCGTTTTATATATATATATATATACACACATACACACACACACACACACACATACACACACACACATATATTCTTTTTCAGATTCTTTTCCATTATAGGTTATTACAAGATATTGTAAATATTTCCCTGTGTTATACAGTATGAACTTATTTATCTATTTTATGTATAGTAGTGTGTATCTGCAAATCTTGAACTCCCAGTTTTTCACTCCCCTACTCCCGCTTTCCCATTTGGTAACCGTAAGTTTGTTTTCTTATGCCTGTGAGTCTATTTCTGTTTCATAAATGAGCACATTTGTGTCATTTTTTTAAGATTTCACATGTAAGCGATATCATATGATATTTCTCTTTGTGTGACTTACTTCACTTAGTATGATAATCTCTAAGTCTACCCATGTTGCTGCAAATGGCATTATTTCATTCTTTTTATGGCTGAGTAGTATTCCATTGTACATACATATCACATCTTCTTTATCCATTCATCTGTTGATGGACATTTAGGTTGCTTCTATGTCTTGGCTATTGTAAGTAGTGCTGCTATGAACATTGGGGTGCATGTATCTTTTCAAATTAGAGTTTCCTCCTGATATATTCCCAAAAGTGGGGTTGCTGGATCAAGCAGTAAGTCTATTTTTAGTTTTTTAAGGAATCTCCATACTATTTTCCATAATGGTTGCACCAAAATACATTCCCACCAATAGTATAGGAGGTTTCCCTTTTTTCCACACCCTCTCCACCATTTATTGTTTATGGACTTTTCAATGATGGCCATTTTGACTGGTGTCAGGTGATACTTCATTGTAGTTTTGATTTGCATTTCTCTGATAAGTAGCGATGTTGAGCATCTTTTCATGTGCCTATTTGGCCATCTGTATATCTTCATTGGAGAAATGTTTGTTCAGGTCTTCTGTCCATTTTTTATTGCGTTGTTTGTTTTTTAGATATTGAAGTATATGAGCTATTTGTATATTTTGAAAATTAGTCCCTCATCAGTTGCATTGTTTGCAAATATTTTCTCACATTTTGTAGGTTGTTTTTTCATTTTGTTTATGGTTTCCTTTGCTCTGCAAGAGCTTTTTTAAAATCTATTTATTTATTTACTCAAGTATAATCAATTTACAATGTGTTAGTTTCTGGTGTATAGCATAGTAACTCAGTTATACATATATATTCCTTTCATACTCTTGTTCTTTAGGCTATTACAAGATACTGGACATAGTTCCCTGTGCCATACAGTAGGACCTTGTTGTTTACCTATTTTATATATAGTAGTTAGTATCTGCAAATTCCAAACTTCCAAATTTTCCCTCCCACCACCTTTCCCCCCAGTAACCAAAAGTTTATTTTCTGTCTGTGAGTCTATTTCTGTTTTGTATGTTCATTTGTGTCATTTTTTTAAGATTACACATATAAGTGATATTCTATGGTATTTTTCTTTCCCTTTCTGGCTTATTTCACTTAGTATTACAATCTGCAGGTCCATCCATGTTGCTGAAAATGGCATTATTTTATTCTTTTGTATGGATGAGTAGTATTCCATTGTATCTATATACCAAAACTTCTTTATCCATTTAGCTGTCAATGGATATTTAGATTGCTTCTATGTCTTGGGTATTGTAAACAGTGCTGCTATGAACATTGGGGTGCACATATCTTTTCAAATTAGTTTTCTCCTGTTATATTCCCAGGAGTGGGATTACTGAATCATACAGCAAGTTTATTTTTAGTCTTTTAAAAGACTGTTTTCCATACTGTTTTCCATAGTGGCTACATCAAACTACATTCCCACCAATAGTGTAGAGAGAGTGGATAGGTAAAATAGAGTGAATGCATGCCATGGAGTATTATGCAACAGTTGGAAGTAACAGATTAAATATACACCTGGCAACATAGATTGATCTAAAACATGATGCTGAATGAAAAAAAGTAAGACAACAGAATGAGATATATAACATAAGACCACTTATGTAGATTAAGAATACATGCACACAATACAATACACAGTTTGAAATTACACATTGAAACAAAAAAGCTACACATTAAACATGTTAAAATGGCTATAGTATGAGGAGAAAAAGAGGGAATGGGTTATGGGGTTTAAAACTAAGATAAAATGAACACAACTCAATACATTGATTTGGTGTTTAGAGAACCCACATTTCTATAGCCTGAGAGTCAAGTGTCTAATTCACTTGACTCACTGAGCTTCAGTTTCCTCAGCTGTATGGGAACAGGATTTCCAGTCTAACTACCTTCCAGGGTTGTTGCAAGACTCCAGTGTGCCAATGGACAGGAAAAGACTTAGACAAGTTTAAAGTGAACACACTTGTCTGACACAAGCAGTAGTTATTGTTGCACAGAGTAAGCATTTACTGTTTGTCTTCCTTCCATGCATTTCTATTTTGTCTCTTCCCACCAATTCTGATTCTCATTTAGGGATACATACAGTTTTGAGAAAGCTGGCTATATTCCCAGATGGAACACATGGCCTAGGACAAGTCAGTCAGTCATTTTATTCCCTGGCCACTGTGATTGATTTGAGGTGGGCATATGACCCAAGGTGCTGAAATAAAATCTAATCTCAAGACTTTGCTTGGGACTACTGGATGTCTTCCTTGTTTGATGTGAATAGTGTAGTATGTGGCTCTGGAAGTAGCAGCTTATTTGTAAGGAAATTTATTTGTAAGTTTCTTACAAATGGGCATGAAACTTCTTAAACTTCTTAGTGCAGTAGCAAAGCACTAAGCAAAATGGGTGGGTCCTCAGGTTGAATTGGTACATATCTCTACACCAGATGGAAATGTTCCGCAGAAAATGCCCTGAAATGGATTATTCAAGGTTTTCAGCAGTTCCACACTGCAAATGATGTCAGCTGCTCCTATTTTGAATGAGGAAGAAAGATATCCCTTTCATACATTTGTTTCCTGATCTGTAGTTGACAAGAGAAAGAATACTGGAAATAAAATTGTTGCAGGTGCCTGATGATTCCAATCCTTTCACCACATGTGATGACACAAAAACCTTGGTTTGTAACGAATGCCCCTCCAGAGGATCGTGGGCTTCAGAGTTCAATGTCACAAGGGAGCATGAGGAGCCTCAGTCCACAGTGTCCTCTGCTCAGCACAGCTTCTTAGATTCTTAAGGCTGAGTCTGTGGAGCAAATGCTTTTGAAATGATACAGCAGCTAAAATGCTAACAAAGAGAGCTACATTTATCATCCAAACTCATGCTTCCCTTCAGTGGCCTTGCCTTCTAGACAGAGTTAGAGTACTTTAACACCCTCAAGCATTTTTTGTACAGTTGGTTTTCCAGATTTGGGGTAGCTAGGCAGGAAAAGGGAAGAATAAACCTCCAGAATCGCAGCTGTTGCTTGTCACAAATATCATCAGACTTGTTCGCGATGCCAATCATGCTTACTGGGCATGATGGAGAATACAGAAGTTTGAGGCTTGGGTCATGCCTTCAATTCAACAGAGTGCTTAGTTAGCAAGACAGGAAATACAGAGTCACTTATCATGCTCCTTCCAAATACATAGGTTTTTTTTTTTTTGCCTAATTTACTCCTACTTACCCTCAGCTCAAATATAACTTCCTCAGAGATGCCTTCTCTGGTCAAATCCCTGTAATACAAACTCTCATAGCTCCACGTAAATCTCCTTTGTAGCACCGATCACACTTGCAATTTATGTTTACTTGTTTTTATATTTGCTTGGTTTTTAGATTAAAGTTAGTCTCTCCTACTAGACTCAAAGTTAATTAGGGGCACAGATGGTATAAGTCTTTGTTGTTTAACAAGCACATATATAACTTTTATTATGTGTCAGGAAATTTTATCAATAATTTATAAATATTAATATATTTAATTCTCACAGTAACTTCATGAGGCACTATTATTGTTATACATATGGAGGAAACTGAGACCCAGAGAGGCAGGGTAGACTTTGCAAGCTCACAAAACTAATAAATGACAGAGCCAGGATTCAAACCCAGGGAGGCTGGGTCCAGAGTCAATGCTCTTAACCGTTATGCTGTTTTGCTCACCATGCTGTTTTGCTCACCATTGTATTTCGAGTAGCTAGTGCAATGCCTGGCTCATATATGCTCAATAAATTTTGTTGGATGAATTAATAGGCCTTGTTCTTTGTAACCCCAAGTCAGACAACCAAAAAATTAGGCTAATAATCACACATTGATCTATAACTCATATATATCAAACTTACATTTCATTTATGACAAGATGATTATAGCCCCCTTTGTGATTTGGTGGGGCATTATTTTAGGTTTTATCTATTTTTTCTTTAAGTTTTATTAATTTCAATTTCTTTCTATTTATCCAATTAATGTGGAGTATCCAAAAATGAGTTAGATAAAACAGAAAATACGTAAAAAAGTGTCAGCTACCAGCATGGCCAAGTAAACTCGTTAGACTTGACGCTCTTGCAAATAACAGACTAGGGTTTGGCAAACTATGGCCCATAGGCCAAATGCAGTCTACCACTTGTTTTTGTAGACATAGATTTATTGGAACACAATCACATCCATTGGTTTATATATATTCAATTTCTGCTTTCATGATGTAATGGCAGAATTAATTAGTTGTGACTGACTGTATGGCCTACAAAGCTTAAAATATTTACATCTGGCCCTTTATAGAAAAAGTTTGCCATCACTTACTCTGGACAAAATACAACAAATAATAGCATGAAGGCACTGAAGAGTGAGTAAAATGTGTTGACATTTGGAAAAATGGAAGATAGGGAGCATTCCACTTCACTACCTGATTTTTTCTTATCATCATCTTCTCAGAATACACAAAGTCAGAGAGATGATATCAATAGGAGTCAGCCTTCTGTGGAGCTGAGGACAGCTTAAGTTCATAGGCTGTGGATATTAGAGGTACAAGGGGCTCAGATATGGGGAGCTTAATATGGCGACTGTGTTGACCTCAATACTCCTGATGGTTGAGTTTTTTCAAATAACACCTTTATTGAGACATAATTTACACACTGTAAAATTCACCCTTTTAAATTGTACAATTAAGTGGTTTCTAGTATATTCTGAATTATACAGCTCTTCTCTATTAGCTCTGCTTGAGGAAATTGATTTTTTTGTGCTTGTGATGATAGTCAAACTTTGATTACCATCCTATTGTTGGGCCAAATTTGCTCCCAAAAGTCAAACCTTGAGTGTTCCACTAGCTTCCTCGAGCACTGGTCTTTGTGGAGATCAAATGAGCATTTAGGGTGGCTCCCTGAAACGTGAGCATTTTTTTCATTTTTGTTTTGTCATCTATTAACCAGTCCTGCCCAGACCTCCTATGGAAAATGGATCTGTGAGGTGGATGGGAGAGGCTCCACCCTACCCTGCTGGCACAAAAGTATCTTCAGTATGAAACTTTCAAAATGATTAAACTTCTTGTTTTAATAATTTCTTCTGGTTAAGGCAGTGGTTCTTATTCTGAGGCCACAACCTTCAGGTTAACCAGGGACCTGCAAATCCACCTGTGGACGAAGCATTGTCTTTATTTTGGATAAATATGTCTCAAACATATATTTACTACTTATTTATAAAGCACATGTGGCTGCTGTTGTGATTAATAAAGCACAAAACCTTCTAAACATGATTTCCTAGTAACTTTTTTCATTATCTAGTTTCTCAATCATCAGATACAAAAAATAAAACTACCATCATGGGATAATCAGACAAAGATTTGATTCACAAAAGAAGTCATGTGGACTTAAAAAAGTTGAGAAATCACTGAATTAAATAATGATCCTACGTCATAGGATACACAGTTTTCACTTGGTACAGCATCAAATTATCAGTAGTCATTAACACGATAGTCTGAATTCATTGAATTTCTTCAGGATGGGCCTCTGAACAATTCCATTCTAAAAGTAGAATGGGGATCAAAAATGGCCAGAGCAGGTTTAGTGGGCTTAAGAGGTCAGCCTTTGAGGTGTCATGTCTGCTTGGGGAAATGTGTCCCTTTTGTACTTACGACAGAGGTCAAAATCTGATGGATTATTGTTTGGCTGGTACCACCCTAAAGAACCAAACTCCAAATGTTCTCCAGTTTCTTCCAGCATTGGAAGACACTCAAAGGGAAACAAGAGGATGCTGAGCACCAAGGGTGGAAGCTAAAAGGGAGGGGAGGCTCCCAAATATGTGACCAAAACCAAATCTGCCCATTTCTTAGTTTGTTGAAAGGAGATAGTAGTGTCTACCTCCAAACCTTAGCAGACTACTTTAGATTTCATTTTGAGCTTCTCCTTTCCTTTTGTTCTTTCCCAGAATCTCCTTCCCTACACTTGCTTGCAAACCTTTCCCATCCCATCCAATCCAGAGTCCCACTTTTTATCCAAAGCCATTTAATCAGCTCGAGTTGTCTTGTGTTTTTCTGGAGGGGTTCCCTTTTCAACATTGCCAGAATGTCTCAATATTCTTGGAGCTTGTCCTCAATCTTCAAAACTTCAGGGCGTCCCATAGGCCACAACTCCGACTTCAAATGCACACTGACCTTTTCCTTTAAACCAAACATCCCCCTCCTTCCCTGTTGCATTGCATCAGAGCCTCTTCAAGCCTGTTGTCTTGCTCCAGGCATCCCCCTGCCTGTGGCTTGGGGTTAATATCTGGTTCTTTCCAATCCCACCCAATGTGACTGTGTCTTTGTTTCAGATCCAGGAGAGTAATCATACTCAGACTGGGTCTCCACTAGCCAAAGCAAAAGAGACATTTGAGGAAACAATCGGCCAGTCACTGCATAAGGGGGTTTTGGGTTGCCTGACAATCAACTCATTGCCTCAGTTCTCCTTTCTGTCTGACCTTCAGGTCATCAATGGCTACTTTCTTTGGCACTAACAAGGCAAATGTACAATGACTTTAGTGGCTTAAGAAGAGGCTGTACCCCCAGAGGTACACCAGAGAAATTATTTTCTTAGTATTGCAGAGTAAAAGGCTCTTGAGAACTGGCTTGAAAATTTTATGTCTGCCTTTCTCCAACCTCTGTCTGACTGCCACCTAGTGGCATATGGCGGGGTGGGGGTGAGAGAGTGGAGGGTGGGAGTGGTCCACAGGGTGCAGTCAATAAGTGGGATCATTGTCTCTGGAGAAGTTGAAAACAATGGAATCGACTAAAACTTAGTCAGATTTGAATTTTTACCATGCTCTAGCAATTCTAAACAGTGTCAGAGATAAAATACTTCTCACTTTGGTATGCCACTCTCCCAACTCTAGCACCTAACTAGTCCCCTCATCCAGCTTGGGGAGCCATACTTAATGCTGACTTTTCAGGTAACAGTTCACATTCATATCTAGCTCCTTCATCAAAATCTCTCTATCTTGTGTTCCATCCTCTTGGGGCTCTGCTATCTACTTTCCTTGGTGGAATTTCTTTATGGGGGTGGGTCTTGCAGTGGGTACCTAGCACTCCCGACTAGGAGCACCGGCAGTGTAACTGGACTCAGCTGAAGAATCAATGCTTTTGTTCAATGCTTGTTCAAATTCCTTTAAAGCAGTGAAACCTTGTTTTCAAACAACATAGAGGATGAAACCCCAACTCCTAAGACTTTAAGCCTTGCCTCTCATGTCATTTCATCAAGAAAGTCTTCTTTACCCTTCCATGATGAGGACAAGCCCCCATGACACACTCTCCTAGCGCTTTGGACTAACTCTTTCATCCCACCCATCACACTTGGAGTTACTTGTCCAGAATCCGTATTCTCTGGTGGACTGTAACCTCAGTGCATGCAAATGCCAGGTTGATCTTGCTCACTGTTGTAGAACCAAGGTTCTGCCTGGCCCTCTGTAGGTGTTCCATAAGTAGCTGGTGGATGAATGGAAGCTTTCCTCTTACTACAGCCAACAAGTCAATAAACACCGCAAATAGCCAAGTCACCTGTCACACTGTGGCTTTTATTGACATTATGGTCATTTTTCAGAGCCAAACAAAGTGGTAAACCAGGTTTTCCTACCTTGTAGTCATGCGATGACATTTTAAAACTAAATGCAGCAGCCACAGTGCTCAGTTTCTAGTGGGAAAATGTATTCCTTCTCTCCTGAGCACTAAAGTCAGGTTCTTGCTCTTACTAAATCCTGGCTGAAGTCGTACGAGGACATCCTCTCTTCTTTTCTATACCAAGACCTCCTTTTGGCTATCCCAGGCTTAGATTCCACTTTCTGCCTGAAATAACCAAGCCTAGACTGCTTTCTCCTTTCTCTGAACTACTAAAGTTCAAGAACAAACAGTTCACCTAGTAATAATAAAAAAGACCTCTGGAATTTACTGTGCCTTTGTTATGTGCCAGCCACTATCATAAGCACTTTACACAATGTCATTTAAGATTCACCGTAACCCTATGAGGTAGAGATTATTCTTTCCCCCGTTTTACAGAAAAGGAAACTGAGATTAAGAGATATCAAAAGCAGGGAGAAAGGGAAAGAAGTGTGAATTGTTTGCATCTATTAGCTCTCTGTCTCCTCTTGGTTTCCTGATTGGGGTGGACTGCCTGCAAGGTTTGACCCTAAACTTCTTATTTTATTTTATTTTTAATTTTGCTGAGTCTCTGAACAGAGGTGAATGTCTTGATCGCAGGACAGAAAATGGCTAAAGCCCTTCTGCAGTGTTTCCTCGGGCAGATGTTCTCACAGTAGAGGTAGGAATGGTTTGCTTACTTGGTGCCACCTACTTCCTCCCTCCTTCCTAAATATCAACCCCCACCCCCTAAAAATAACTCCCTCCTACTGCCTCCATTGCCCCGTGGCCAGAAGGCTTTTACTCACTTCAGCCCCCTGCCTGTAATTTTGTTCTTGGGGAATTCATTTTGAGCACAATAAACAGTAATAAAGTCTTTAAAAGTGAGTGAAGAGGTAAGTGAGGGCTAAGCAAGTCTCATTCACTTCACTGAACCTGCTTGCTGCTTCCCGCTTCCTTCTGAAGGCCCGGACAGCTGCCCTGAAGGGATTCGGTTCTGTTTGTTGAGCGATGTTGGTAACGGCAGAGCCCAAGGTTCTTTGCTGAGCAAGGCAGGCCTGGGTGGGATGGCGGGATGTGAAGAGGGGACATCGGCACTGGGGACCCAGGGAGCTCGTGATGAAATGGAGAGAGGAGGCTTTACCTTCTTTGAAATTTTGCCTGGAGCCTGCTCTTCATCCCCCCTTCACCCGTCCCACCCAGAAAATTGAAAGGACACTCCCTGGTTGCTTCTCTCTCCTCACCACCAGGACCCAGCTTAAGCAGGTACTAATTAGTGCTCTATGTAACTTGGCTACATTCAGGGTTCAAGAGGCTTGTGCCGACTGGCTGGGAGATCTAAGCATCAAATAGAATGATGTTTCTATAAGAAAATGCATTCCGGATGCTAAATTGGAGGCCAATATTTCATTCCTAGATTGGGGACTTCATATACTTGGAGGCAACTCAGAACTCCTCTTGTTTGCATTAACTTGAAGCAGGCCTTGGGTCTCCTGTATTGTCCATTTTGTGAAGGCTTTATATACATCATGTGGGAGCCTAATTACTCACACACACAGATAGAGCGAGATCTAAGTGTTGTAATATGTACTATAGCTATTCTAAATATTACATTATGATATAGGTAGTATATGTAGAAATACAGATACTGCTTACCATCCATATTCTTGAAGTAAGAATCCTTCACAGCTGTGAGGCCTGTACTGCAAATGCAGGGACATCTTGCTTTAAGAAGTGAAAAAAAAAAATCTATGTGTAAATCTAATATTTATCAGTAATTTTAAAAGACGGCTTATGGCAAATCATTTGGGAAGGCAAACAAGCACCTTTTCATTTGTGTTTGTTTACCCAGATCTTATTCGTCTCCCTTAGGTACAGAGAAAATGTCCCGAAGGCCTGCCTAGCCCCTGGATATTTAAATAATCCCTGGACCGCTTTCTTTCCGAACTGGAGAAAGAATCCCATCAGACTGACTATTCACTTGGCAAATATTTACTGAATGTCTGGAAGTGCTGGGCACCAGGTCCCTGCCCTCTCGGAGCTCTCCAGACTCCTCAGGGAGACTGTGGCGGAGCAAATGCTTCACATTTTAACACATGATGGCATGTAAAAGATGAATGCACTCCATGTCCTCATCTCTAAAATAGGGTCAGTGATGGGCCCTATCACATAGGGCTGTGGTGAGGATTAACTAGGAAAACATGCATGTCGATTGATGACCACATTGGCTGGCACAGAGTTAGTGTTTTGGTTGCTATTTCCTAGGGAAACAACTAACTGTGCCTGAAAGAGGTGGATGAGGTCTGAGAAGAGCAAAGTGAATTTTAAAAGATGAGTAGCTGTTTGTGAAGTAGAGACATCAGAGGATGAACGTTCCAGGCAAACAGAGCTGTGTGCAAAGACACAGAAGTACTAAGGACACAGTAAGTTCTAGGAAAATTGAGTTGGCATAATTGGAGTATATAGTACATAAGGAGAAAGGGGAAATGCTGGCAAACCAGGTGGGGAGCCAGCAAGGCTCCACAGAGGTGACATTTGGATTGGGTCTTGAAGGATGAGTAGGAGTTTGCCAGGCAAAGAAGTGGGACGGACTTCCTAGCTGTGGGAAAGCACATACAAAGGCACAAAGTCATAAATGTGTATGAAATATTGGTGAGACTGTGTGCTGTGGCTTGGGCTCTGCATTCAAAGACTTCTTTCTTTCCACTGGGACGTTTCAGAGGTAACTGAACTTGCTTGACAGACTGTGGGGTAGGCCCCCTGAAGTCAATTTGCATGAGGGATTCATTGGGGGAATAAAAGCAGTTCATGTGCATCAAAGGAGAGAGAAATAAGTAGAGTCTCATGTCTATCTTGCGGGGTTACATGGGCAGATCTCAGAGATACTGCAGGTTCGGTTCCAGACCTCCGCAATAAAGCAAATACGGCAATAAAGCGAGTCACATTTTTTGGTTTCCTGGTATATATCGAAGTTATGTTTACACTACACTGTAGTCTATGAGTGTGCAATGGCATTATATCTAAATAATGCACATATCTTAATTTAAAAAGAATTTATTGCTTGTTGTTTATCTATTTTACTTACAGTAGTTAGGAAGTGCAAATCTCGAACTCCTAATCAATCCCTTCCCACCCCTTCCCCCCCTGGTAACCATAAGTTTGTTTTCTGTGTCTGAGAGTCTATCTCTGTTCTGTAAATAAGTTCCTTTGTGTCCTACTTTTTTTAGATTCCACATATAAGTGATATCATATGGTATTCTTCTTTCTCTTTCTGGCTTACTTCACTTAGTAAAGGTCATCTGACTGCAAAGTTCTCACTCCTAACTGTGATGCTGTAGTGTCAGAGGGGTGTCAAGCTGAGTGTGCAACAGCCAGGCCCACCCATCACCTGTTACCCAGTCCGAGGTCAGCACTGCCCAGAGAGTCAATCACTCACACAACATTCCTGCACAGGGTTTTTCAAAATTAACTTTTTTATTAATTTAAAAATCCAGAAATACAGTGACTACATAAATAAGTACCATGTTTAGGTACATGTCCTGTGAGAAGAGTGAAAGGGTAATACTGTTATGTTACTCTTACTTGTTTACATGAGTTAACTATTAAATGGCTACAACTGCTAAGTGGTGCTTATGGGCTTTGTTGTTCCAAGTGTTTATGGTACAAATAAATACACAAGAAGAACCACATCCATTCCTGTCCACTGACTACAGGCGGCTCGGCCTCTTCTCCTTATGCCCCACTCCCGACACGATACCAAACACTGGAGGGTTTCGACGCTGGCTTAGCACAGCTCCCCAGCTCCTGCTTCACACAGCACTTGGCAAAGGTGTGTCCCAGCACCTGGCGGCAGGAGTCTATCTAGGGAAGCTCTCTGGGTGTTCCCTTAAGGTTGAGCTTTCAGAGAACACCTGGGTGGGAAGGCTTTGGGGTGGGTCATCCAGGAGGGGAAATCACCGCTTTGCCTCGGGATTCGGTGACTTGTTTCCACACTATGGAAAGGCTGCCACCTCTGGGAGGGGAGCAGCGGCTACTTAACCTCGTCCACACCCTCCCGCCTC
The DNA here is from genome assembly GCF_048773025.1 of Camelus bactrianus. NCBI lineage: Eukaryota > Metazoa > Chordata > Mammalia > Artiodactyla > Camelidae > Camelus > Camelus bactrianus. The sequence goes on along the minus strand of NC_133575.1, from coordinate 82,137,385 downwards.
CAGTAATGCCCTGTGGCCTTTCAGCCCTGGGTGTCCTACTTCCTCTTCCCCAGGAGAATGTCTGGGGGGCTTGTAAGAGGCTGCTCCCATGAAGGCCTGGCCACTGGGCCCCTGTGTCTCTTTTCTGAGAACAGACTCCTTTATGTCAGGTTGCCAGAAAGACTGGACATTTTACATTTTTCCCTACTGGTGTCAAATTAAGGGTGGGGGAGTTCCTTTTACCCATGATCACAGAGTAGGAAATATGGCATTTCTTAGTCCCTACCTTTTCTAAGTATTCACTAGAGTTCATTCATGCCCCCTCCAAGGAGATCAATGTAGAAGGCAGGCCTGAGCGTCCCGCTATGGAGAATGTACAGTTTTCCCACAAAGGTGATTTCTAAAGCCAGGCCTCAGAATGGATCGTTTAGGCTCTGGTATCGGACTGCAAGTAGACATTTTCAGAGCAGGCTTCTCTGGGATCCATGGTTCAAATCCGTGCTCAGTGGAAGGTTTAGCATAAAGAATGTTATCAGAATCCCCACTTCCCCAGATGAGCAATAATTCTAACTGAAGAGCCGCCGTTCAGAAGCTTGTGAGGACTGAGCTCTACAAAGTAAAAATCAACTCCTGCAGTTGAAGAAGAGAAAACTGCCCTTTTAAAGAGCTTCTAGAATTTAATCATTTAACTGAAAATTTTGGACTAGAAAACTAGGACCTCAAGAAAATAAGTGAGGATTGAGCTGTTAATTGGTGAGTTTTACTGACTTGAAAACATGGCCAGCCTGTTGACTGCTATTAATTCCTTTCTTCAACAATTATTTTGTCTTCAGTTTCTGAAAACTTTTACCCAATTCTAACTTCTTTATAGAGGCCCCATAGGTTCGGGGAGAAAAGAGAAGTGGTGTCACGAGGGAGAAGTTATTCCCCACTTCAAAGTGAAGGCAGCCATGCAATGCTGTTCTTATTCTTCACCAGACTTGGTGACTTCAACAACCACATGAGTTGGTGACTTCAGCAACCACACTGCAGACCTAAGGGCAGAGACTTGTGCTCAAGATGCCTTACTTATCCTCCTGGGTACCAAACACGTCCAAGCGACTTGGGAGCCCGGCAATGGAAAGGAGGGAAGAGACTGTGCTGGCCTTGCCTCAAGGTGAAGGCTCTAGTTTAGTGTGTGTGCCTGGGTGTGTGCACGTGTGTGTGTGAAGTTGGGAGTTAATTTTTTTTTAAAACACCAGACGTCTAAAATTTGAAGAGCAGAATTTCATACAAATATTTTCTCTGTACTACAGAACTCCTCCTACGAAGTCATTCCCTTCAGTTTCTCTCACTGGAATGACTTTCTAGATAGAAACCCGGGGACAGGGTTGGGGGGTGGTTTGTTTACTCCTTAATCTGTAAAGAAATGTGATTCTCCCAGAAACTACAGCAGTGTTGTGGTGTTCTGGCCCTCTTCCTCCCATAGATAATTCAAGACTCTTCTAGTCTGTTCGGAGGAACTGTTTAAGGGCCGACACACCACTCCAATAAAGGAGCAAGTTATGCTGTGCATGGCGTGAGTAATTAACTGCATTTGAGTTTGGGGTTTCAGGGCCCTGTTGACTTAAGCAAAGTAAGCCTGCAGTCCAGCTGCAGCTTGAGTTTTCCTGCTATACCCTCTCCAATACTGTCTGTCTCGTCTAACAGTGGCCCTTTTCAGACCTTTCCAGGTACAAAACCTTGACCAAATCTTCAAGCTCTGTTCTGCACACCCGACTTGAACACATCTGGCTGATCTGGGCTTCTCCTTCGGTGAAGATCTTCCACTGGCCTAAAAGGCAAACACAAAGTGGCCCGGGGATGTAAGAGGAGAGCAGAGCCAGTTAGGAGTATAATCCATATACCCCATCCTTCCCCACCCACTCCTGGACCCGCCAGGGGAGCTGGAATACAGATGTTATGTGCTTACAGCCCAACAGCCCCCAAAACATTTTTCTGGGGACAGATACGGAAAATGACCCTCAGAGCCTTCATTTCAATGCACAACATTTCTAACAATCCCAAGAATACATAACTGCTTCCTCGGGAGTAAAACCTAAGTACTACTCTTGTGATTTTTACAGCCTATTTAGCATTCGCAAAATGCTCCACTATCAGGTTGTGAGCTATTAGGTGGCTCACTTGGCACCAGGTCAAATAAGACACTTTGGAGAACAGTTCCTGGTGCATCCCTGGGCTTTGCTTGCTCTTTGAGGTCTGAATATTAGTTTGGGTTACTTGATTATTTACTGCTCTTTTCTGTATTCTTGCCACTCTTTGTTAAAAACGGTTCCCCTCTGCTTTCTCTGATGCCCACACACTGTCTTTACACCACTTTGAGCGGCCCTCACCTTCCTAGGGCTCCTTAGAAAGGTCCATCCTCACATTCCTCATGTGATCCCTCTCTGCTCTGGATGAACACGGCTGCATCCCTTCTGTTCCCTGTCATCCCTGCTCGTGTTTCCTTCCATTCTCTGTTTTCTCCTCCCCCTCCACTATGGAACTGTCCACACTTCCAACGTGTCCTTATCAACTTCTTTGTTCACCATACTGCATGCTAACTGAGCAAACATTTTTGAGTGCACACCCTGTGCTGAGTGCTGGAAACCACCCGATGTCTCTGGACCATCCCTTTTCTAACTCTCACTGGTCCCGCAGTGGCAAGATCTTCCTCCTCCTGCTATCATCTTGCTCTGTCAACTAACCTTCCTAACAAAATGCCCATCCTGGATCTCCTCTTCAGTCTTCTTTTTATGCTCTCATGGTGTTGCAACCTGGAGAACTCCCAGTCCAAGGTCAGCAAGCTCCTCTTAATCCAAAATTGATGTTGAACCTCTTTTTTTTTTCCTAGCCACAGGAGACCATGACCCCCTTCCTTATAGCCTCCATTTCTTTGGTCCTTTCTCCCTTAGATTCTTCACTTTTCCCTATTCTCTCAGACTCGATGGGAAAGGAGAGATAAGTTGGGCAAAGAACCAGCTTTTACTGAAGCCCTATGGCGTGCCAGGATCTGATAGGCACATTATATACAGGAGTCAGGCTTGTTCTTCTCTGCCCCCAGGTGACCCTGCAGGATCATCTCGTTCGTACCCACTTCCTTCAGCTTCACACAGTTAAAGGCAGATACCATTTACCTCCATTAGATACTGCATATCCTAACTGTGATGGGCAGTTTGTTAAAATCATCTTTCAAGTATCCTAGTGCCTAGCACAGTGCCTTGCTTACAGTATGAACAAAAATATGTTCTTGGTAATTAATTGGTAATTTCAAAAGTCACATCATTGATCCTGGAATCTTAGGCTCTGCCTCCTTTATTCCTTACTCATAAGAACTCCCAACTCCTCCATCTGAATCCTCCTACTGTCCAGGTAATTGTATACCAGTCTTGAGCAGAATAAACCATTGACCTCATCAACCTTATTTCCAGCTGCCTATTGGATCACTCTACTCAAATGGCCTTCAAGCATCTTAATCGAAACATGTTCCAAGTAAAACTCATTTTTTTCCCACCAATACCCATTCATTTTCCAGAGTTTCCTGTTGGTGAATGGTACTACTATCCACCTCGTCTATAAAGTTGTTAACATTGGAGTTATTCCAAACTCATTTCTCTCTTTCATACTGATCTTGATGATCTAACCTCAGAGCTGTCCCTCCCAGGAACTCCTCCTCCCATCTAACCAACTTTATACAGTCTAACAGCTTCCTACAGACTATCACCAGCTCTCTCAATAAAAGCCCACCTTCCACTTCATATAGCAAGTATCACTTTCTAAAAAACAGATGTGAACGCATTGTTCACTTACTTAAAACCCCCCACTGGGGTTCTCTGGTCTGGAGATCAAGTCCAACTTCTTAGCATGGCATACTGGGCTCTTTAGAATATGGCTTCATCAAAGTAGGTGCTTCATAAATGCCTCTGACAGCTGAGAGACATCTTCCCAAAACACCAGTTTGAAACCACTATACTGTGTGGAATTTTGCAGCAACTACCCAAGCTACTTGCCTCCTACCTGAACTTCTCACTGGTTTCTTCCAGGCCCTCTGACTACTCCCTGCCTACAATTCTTCTCGTCTTTCAGTGCACCGTCTGTGGCCTTTGTAATTCTTCCTCACCCATACCCACACATCCATCCACACTCACATTTCTTGTTTGCTCCCGTCTGAGTCTTCTCTTAGGCTGCACCCTCTTCCTGGACTGATTTCCTGTCCTGTTGCCCAGTCACACCCTTCTCTTTCAAAACCCACCTCCTCCCCGAAGCCTTCCCCGACTAAGCCCATCTGGCTCTCATCTCGTTGTTCTTTGCAGATCCCTCTGAGCTCTTAGGTATTTAACTCTTCAGAACTATGCTAATACATAGTGAAGGCATTTTCATGTTCTGTCTCGCCCATTAGAATTCCCTGTGGACAGAAATTCTGTGCCTTTTATTCCTTCAGAAGTACTCCCCACCCACCAGTGCCTGCAGGGTCTAGTCCCAGGCTCCATCTAGCATAGGAAGTGGGAGAGCCTGAGTCGGCCTGAGCGTTTTTAAAGAAACATGACCACCTGGGGCCGTTCCAAAGAGTCAAATGGAGCTTTGATGCAACACAAGAATTGATATACATTAATTTTTCTCTCATCCCCATCACCTAGGGAAGAGCCTTCCAGATGTGAAGTCTGCACAGATGTACCAGACCTAGAATCTTGTAAGCTTTCTCCAACCCTTTTGAGACTCTGGGTTTAGTCACCTGGAGAGAGAGAATAGCCCCTAATGTTGACACTGAGCATTGCTCCTGTTTACTGAGAATATGGGGTGGGGGCTGGAGGGTACTTTGTTTAGAACTAGGCTACAGTGAAAACTAGATGTGTTTTCCAGGGAGGAATAAAGAGAGTCCCCACTTACTCAGGGTTGTCCTCGTCACCAGCTTGAAGTGAGGGAGTTCCTCAAACATCCTCTTGGAGATCTTCTCAATGTGGAAGTGCTGGAGGATGCCTGGGGCCAAGCAAAGAGTGAGGCAGGTGGTCAGACACTCTCTATCTGGAACCATCAACCCCTTTTTTTCCTGCTTGGGCTGAACATATCATCTCATTTCTGGGGCTTAGGAGTCTCGAGCTGAGTTGTGTAATGTGCTTAACCAGGAACTTGGACGGCTCGAGGGTTATAATTGACTCCATTTGTTTCCTTGGCTCGCCAGCCTCCCCCCTGGTTCTCCAGAGGATGGAGATAAGGGAGACAGAGCCGCTGGCCGTTGGGACCCGCCCCTAGGGAAAGCCACAGGGAATCAAGCATGGGTGCCGGTTGGAGTTTCCGCATCCCAAGGCAGTATTAGACATCGTGTCCTTGCCCCAAGTCTGGTCCATGCCAAGCCACTGGGCTGCCCTCTGGCTCAGCCGTGAGAGCCAGTGATGGGCCTTGCAGACAGGTTCTTTGTGTAAATGGAGAAGCCATCCCTATTCTTGAACTCACTGAAAAGCCTATTTTCCTTTGGGAAACAGTCACATCTCCTTTAGCTTTCCCTTTTAAAAAATGGGGAGAGATCAAATAATGGGGTTCCCACAGGCTCAACCTTGCCTGAGTAGTTTTTATCTGAATAACACATGAACAACAGAAAACAGCCTTGCAGTTAAGGAGCAATATGGTACCAGCCCATGTAAATAATCTTCACAAGGTCTACAGGGAGCGACGGACACAAAGCCTGGGTTTTCTCTGTCCACCAGGCACAGATCTTGATTACCCAGCACTGTGAACAAGAGGTTATTTAGATGATACCCTAGCAAGTTGAAAAGCATCCACACACCTCTGTGACACAAGAGATGTGGGGTGATGGATGAATTGTGAGCCCACCGCTACGAAAGCTGACAGAACAGCGCTTAGTCCTAGTGACCAGTTACAGAGGGGCTAGGGAGTTACAGACAGCAAATCAACATCCCTAGGTATGCAGCAAAAATAAACAGCAATGAGACATCTATGTGTGTTCTAGCATATTTCTTAAGGGGCAGGGAGGAACTCGTTCTTTTCAGAAAGAAAGGTTGTTGTGAAAAGGGAGAGAAAAAGGACCCCCAAATACTAGAGCAGGTATTTCTCAAAGGATGGGTCCAAGGGCCCCGTGCATCAGCATCACCTGGCTATTTGTTAGAAATGCAAACGTGTAGACCCTATGCGAGGCTGACTGAATTCGTATTTCTTAGATGAGACTAGACAGCTGTTTTAAACCAGCTCCTTGTGTGATGCAGAAACTCACTCAAGTTCGAGCACTCTTGAGCCTTACGTGGGGGCATTATTTCCCAATTGAAATCTCACCGCTACACTTGGATTCCTAGAAAACTTGACCAGACTACAACTGCCCTAGTCTTGTAGCTGTGGGATGGTTTGAATAGCTGCAGGTTCACAATGAACAGAATGTGGCTTGCTGTGGCAGTCAACGCAAGTAACCAGAAAGGAACTGAACATCATGACTGGGATTGTTCCTCCAGTGAGACTATCATCTTCTTGAGGGCAGGGATGATGTTTTAAATGTTTTAAATTTGTCCGACTGCAGAGCACCCAACATGATTCGAGAGACTCAGCTTTGCACTGAATGAATGTATTTTCACGTTTGCTGAGCTTCGTCTTGGAAACAACGGTAGACTACAGTTTGGTATTTACAGCCCTGGCTGTACATCAGAATTACCTGTGGCGCTTTCAGAACAAACACGTAAGCCCAAGCCCCACTCCTGGCCCATTAGTCAGAATCTCTGATTTGGTATTTAAAAGCCTTCCCAGATGATTCTGCTGCGCAGCCAGGGTGAAGAACCCACTCCTCCAGCCTTGGTTGTGTGGGGAAGACAACAAACCCCAATAGTCAATACTTACTTTTCAGCCCAGGTCACAGTTAAAGTGAAAGGCCACAACAGCCACCTTATGAGTCATGTGTTAGTTTCTAAGCAATCAGGAAATCTTCTGACCCCAACAGAGGAACAGACTGAAGCAAAATGAAGGTGAGCTTTCCCTTCCTTCCCTCTGTCCCCCTTACAAAAAAAAAAAAAAACATAAGAAATTAATGTTGTCTTGCTTACCTTTTCGAATGGTCCAAACGTGGACCTCTACCTGGGGTGGTCTCTCTGTCTCCAGAGCTATTTTTCTGGTGGTCTCCCCATCCTCCATGAACACAGACTCGTACACGGGCATTGTTTCTTCTCCACAAAAGTAGCCTTTGCTGTCAAAGCTTTGGCCGGGAAGTTCTTCTGGAATCATGAAGCAAGTAGAAAGATTTGTCATGGGTTTCCAAAACTAGAAGCAAACTTCTTCACTTATGTATCTCATTGTTAATAACACCTCACAAGCATCAAAAGTGGACAATCAACAAGAATATTCCTTCAGAGATAGAAAGCCCACCCTTTAGCAGTCACCAAATCACAAAGGCGCACATGACTCTAAGTCCATGTGATGACTGAATCCACAGTTCTGCAGAACACTGGCCCCAAAGCTACACTAGATCTACCACTGCCACATGAGAAGTGGACCTTCACGAAGAAGAAGAATGTGACCAGGTATGAATCTGTTGGGCACTTAAGGGAACATAGAATCTTCCATGCTGGGTCAGGATCATGGTTTGTCTAGCTCAGTGTTGCCAACAGAGACTCAAAGAACGGGCTGACAGAAAGTCTTGGTTAACTTCCCTGATGTCACTTAGGTATACTTAGAAAACATTTATGACACTTATTGATGTGCATATATTTGCCCAAAGGACCTATCTCAATTGGCTTGACATTTCTGAATGCTCTTTAATTTGTTTGTAAGGGGAATGAAAATACCAGATCAACACCAGGGCCAAAACCTCGATGTCAGATTAGTCATACATATGCTATACCAAATGAACAGTTGGAAGACACAAAAAAATTTGGTCAAATCCCTTAACTATGGATCATTTAAAGTCTAAACTAAATTGTTGGATTTCAGCTTCTAGGCATAAAGGTACCAGCCTCCTTCGACTCCCCATTCTGCTTCACCCTCTTCTTTCTTCAGGCCCCCACCGAAAGAAGTTTCCCTTGGTTGGTTATCCATGAGTTAAGTTCCTTTGCTGGCCTTGTAATCAGCACCATTTTCAGCTGTGTATTTAAAGTGTAACACTTAAGCTGAAACTGAATTCTGTCTAGGCAAGAGATGTGCTTATGTGTACAAAGCAAAGAGCAACACAGTAACTCCCAGTTACCGAACAAAACCAGGGTAATCTGGGGAAAGGTAACTCGCCCTCATGGAAACAGTGGCATGGTTCCTGCCAAATTTCAAAGCAACCTTCCTGCTAAGGCCATTGGACACAGAATCCGTGTGATGCTGTACCCCTCAAGGATTTAAACTTATTGAAAATTAAATAAATAAAAGTGTGGATTTGTTTTTTTTTTTTAAAGTGTAATGCTCAAATCAGCAACAGCAAAGAGAAGTTGAGGACCCTGAAAACTGAGTATGTGCAGAAGCCATCTGTAAGAACAGCTGATGAAAGCATTGTGTATTGAGTGCTTTGCACCTGTGATTCTAATTGGGGGGGCTCACTGTTAGCCATTTGGACTAGAGGTAATCAAACTGCTAGTGCGTATCTCTTGCTGATCTGATTCGCTTTCCAACCCTCACCACCATTTGGGTGCTGAAAGAACAAAATCCAAGTCTTCTCTGGGTGATTCCAGATTGGATTACTCAATTTATAGATCACCTTAGAATCAAGCTTTCTTTCTCCTTTTGTCTTTTTTTTTTAAGTTATTTAATTACTCGGTGGGTTGGTCTTTTTTGGTTCCATTAGGTAATTAAGGGATGTGTGTGAGCACTTTTCAAATGGGTGGAGGGGGGAAGAGGTCACTGAGTCTACCGGAACCTCTGTGTATTTAATTACCAGCTTTAGAATGAGAGCCAGGTTCATGTGTTCAGTCTTCCTCACCAGCTTAATACTGGCTACGGCTCTAACTGCCATGTGAAATCCATGATGGCACGGCAAGTACCTGTAACATGCTAAAAGTTCTCCCAGTGTCCTGAAGAGTCATCTTGCACCACCACCCCTCCCCTCCAAGAGCTTCATTTACTCACCAGAAGGGATCTACAAACCACAGAATCATTAGTGACTCAACCTCACTGGTACATAAAAATACTGAGTAAATAAACAGAACGTGTCTTTCGAGCTACCTACTTGGCAACGTCTTTTTCATTTCACACACTCCACTTCGAGGTGCTTCCTGATCACTCCATTTTCACCTACTTTCATTTTCTTCTGGGGAAGCAGGCCATGCCTCAAGTCATTTCTAGCCATTGCCACTTCCCATGAGAATGCTCCTGTCCTGAGCCCCCCAGAACTAAGAAACTGGGGAACCATTCCTTATGGAAATGGGGGTGATGGATGCAGGAGATGTATTATCCTGGCCCAAGAAACAAACTTTAAGTCTTAAGGGGGGCTTTTTCTGCTGGAACCTAAAGGGGGTGGGTCATTACAGGATTTCCAGGTATTGGGGTGGCATGGTGGGGTTGAGAGGTGAGTTGGGGAACCTTCAAAGAGTGGAAGTCCTACACAGCCCTGCAGACGGCCACTGATACACAAGGCAAGGCCAACCTCTACAAGAGTGAAGAGAAGAGAGAGAGGTGAATTCCACATCTTTTCTTTTGGCCTTGGTTTGGTACTGGAGGAGCCTGCAATCATTTGTTATGGTGAAACTTTTGGCTGGATCATCAGTGACTTTTATTTCTTTTCCCTTCTCAACATGAATAACTGAATTTACTGTTGGTTTTTCCATCGGTCTTCTTCCCTCCTCACTCCTTTATTCCTTTTCCTCTGTGTCTTGTGTCATTTTCTAAGAGGCTGAGGATGTCACGATCTTCCCATTTCTCACCCCTTCACATCATTCAGAACTCTCAGAGAGGAGGATATAGCTCAGTGGTAGAGCACATGCTTAGCATGCACAAGGTCCTGGGTTCAATCCCCAGTACCTCCACTTAAAAATAAATACATAAATGAAATGAAAACCTAATTATACTCCCTCCTGCAAAAAAATTTTTTAAAAAACCTCTACTCAAACAGCATTCTTCAAAGAAGCAGTCCCTGACCAGTCTTTTGAAAGTGCTCACCCCTGCCGGTCCCATTCACTATTGCCTGATCCTGTTTGTTTTTTCTTCATGGTACTCATTGCCACTGATAATTCCCTTATTGGTTTGTGGTCATTATCTTTCTTCTCCCACTAGAATGTAAGGAGCATGCTGGCAAGTAGCCGGCGTCTGTCTGCTTTCTCTCTCTACTTTCAGTACCTGTAACGGTGTCTTGCACACAGTAGGCACAAAATACGTGTCTCCAGATTGAATGCTGCACAAACAAGTACATGCCCCTTGTGGCCATAAAGCTGCTGAGTACCCAGGTCTCTGCGGATAGTGACTCTTGTCGGGCAATGGGACTACCAGGAGACTTTCCATTTGCAGACACCCATGTGTGGCTCACTGAGGGACAGGTGCACATGGAATAGGACAGACACTCTCTCCTTCCATGCTGCCCTGTAAGTCCTCCTCTCTACACGTCTGAGCAGTGTGGGAAAGCAGGAAAAGCCTCTCTTCCAGAGAAACAGGTTTAGTCAACGAGACTCTTCAATATATCACCAATTGGGATTGTAAGGGAAGTCTTTAAAATAATGGTTGTTTAATACTTTTTCTTTTTTAAAAAATGTGAACATAAATTTAATTTCTCTGGATTAAACGCCCAGAAGTGGAACTGCCAGGTGGTATGTTAAGGGCACATTTAGTTGCTTTTTTTTTAAATTGAAGTATAGTTGATTATTACTTTGTCTAACTACAAAAGTGCTTATTGTTGAAAATTTAGAAAATACAGATAAAAAGGAGAAAATAAGAGTTACCCATAATTCAGTCACCCAAATACGACCACTATTAACATTCAGCCATATGCCATTCTAGTCTTTTTTTTTTTTTTTTTTTTGGTCTAAGTATATTATCAATGCTTTTTTTCTTTAAATACAAGAAGTGGGATCATAACATACATATTGTTTTGTAGCTTGCTCTTGTCACTTAACAGATATATTGCAAACATCTTTCTGTGCCATTAAACCTTGTTCTATGGTGATTCTTAATGGCTGCATAATATACCACAGTACAGGTATACCATAATTTATTTAACAATTTCCATAGTGGCGGACTTTCAGTTTGTTTCGAATATTTCACCATTGTAAACAGTACTGCAGAAAAAATCCTTGTTTGTATATCTCTGTATGTCCCTGATTACTTTCTTTGGACTCCTAGGAGTGAAACTGCTTAGCCAAAAAGTATGAACGTAAAGGTTCTAATAAATACCACCAACCTGAAAGGCAGTGCCTGTTCTGTGTCCTGTTCTCACACCTTTTTGATTCCTTCACTCTTACTTGAATCACCTACACCAATAAAATCCTAACCACACAAAGAGATGGGATTTGGTCCGCAAGTCTGAAATTCAAATTGGAATATTATATAGTGGGAGGGTTTATCTTACCTGAGGTAGTTTAGCTGACTATTAATTTGTATCTGAAATTATCTTATTGAATTACTTTTATCTTTATAGGTGTTAGACCCTTGACAGAAGAGAAAACTGTGTTGGTGGAAGTACTCCTAAGTGACACTGAAAGGCTTGGGGATCCAGTGAGATTGCAGACTTGGAAGCTGTAATAGGTCATCGTAGCTGGGTGGCCCCCATGTCCACATCCTCAGAATGTGCTCTCTCCCTACTCCTAATGAGTACATTTCCTCATCAAATTTAATGCCCAAATTCTTTGCTCCATATCAGATAGCTCCTTACCTTCCTATCCACACCCTGCCCCCTGTTTACTCTAGAAGATGAAGGTCATTACATTAAGAAAGATTTTGTTTGTGTCATAGCTCAGTGCTTCTCAAACTTTAACGTGCATTGGAATCGCCTGGGGGGCCTGGTTAAAATGCAGATTCTGATGCAGGTCTGGGGTGGAACCTGAGAGCCTGCATTTCTGACTAGCTCCCAGGTGCTGCTGGTCCTCAGGCCACATTTTGATTAGTAAGACCATAAACCACCCTGGGCCTGCAGCAGTGGTTCCCAAACTTGCCCGCACATGAATATTGCCTGGAGATCTTTTAAAAATTCCAAATCCCAGGCCACACCTCAAATCAATTAAATCATAATCTCTGGGGATGAGACACAGGTATCTTTAAACACTCTCTGGGGGATTCCAATGTGCAGACAAGTTTGGGGACAACTGGCCTACATGAAGATGCTCAAATTATGTATATGTAATGACTAAGTTTATATTTGCCTGCTACTCATGAGGAATTGCCTAAATTGAATTAATGATTTAGCTCTCTGCCTACATTTAAAAACGTTTGGTTTTTCATCTGTTTACAAAAATGCTTTGCAGGTTGACATCAGACATGATAAATTCATGTGCCTGGAAGGGAATAATTTCATTCAGTCCTAGAACGTTAGAGCTGGAAAGGGCCTAAGAAATCTCCTCTAACTCTTTCATTTTGCAGAGAAGGAAACAAGCTCAGAGAGGTGAAGTGACTTGCTCCAGGTCACACAGAAAACCAGTGGCAGAGCCTGGGCTAGAATGCTTGATTGCTAATCCAGTACTCTGTCAACCCCAATACTACAGACTGTATTTTTTTTCTAGCTCATGTGTCAAAACCACCATTTAAGTAATTGACTTCCCTTTTTGAAAATCAGACAACATTTTCTATGGGCCTGGAAAAAACAATGGGATGGAAGTGACCTGGTTTCTGAGTCTTGGTTTTATTATCTATTTCTCTGACTCTGGGGAAGTCATTTCACTTTATACACCTCAGTTTTCTTATCTTTAATAGAGAAATAATAATATCATTATAGGATTTTAGTATTGGAAGGAAGCTTGGAGATCAATTGTTCCAAACTTTCTATTGTGCAGATGAGGCTGCTGTGGCCCAGAGCAGATGTGGCACATTTCCAAGGTCATATAGCAAGTTACTTAGGACCAGAACCCACTCTCCTTCCACTACACCTCACCTATCTTTCATCCTGCCTCACAGGGGAAATGGAGGAGTTAGTGATATAAACAGAAGGTGCTACTTACTGTCCCTCCTAATAATCACATTAACCTATTTTCTCTGCTATTTAGAAAAGCAAAGCTTCAGTTCAGCCCTTAGGGCTACATGTGGTCAAAGGTGTGGTAGACATAAGCAAATCCCCAGCCTATTTCTGAGAAGTAAATTTCTTCCAAGCAACCATCTTATCAGCCCTTCAAGAGAGGAGCAAATGTAGTTCATTTAGTTATTAGCAGAACTATTACTGTTACAAAATGGCAGGTTGTGATGATGTTTTCTGATGCTCAAAGAACACTGAGAATGACTACGTGGGGATCTCCACCAACCAAAGGCAGGGCTTCCAACCAACGCACCTTTTGCCTTTTTACCTGGACACACCTTGCAGCACTTTCCGTCTATTTTTTGAGGATACTTGCAGGGGTATCGATTGGGGCAATGGATTTTCTTGCACTCTTGCTTGGTGACGTTACAAGTGCACAGCACACACTCCACAATGCCAAATGCCCGGAGGTTTGGGTGCCAGGACTCGCCATGGGAATAGGTCTTTCCATTGGAAACACACACTGGAAGAGAACGCAGGACTGGAAATTAAAGGCTCAGGAGCTGAAATGGACCCTTATGCTCAGAACCCAAGCCCTGAACCCCTTGAGACATTGAGCATCCTTTGTTCTTGTCATGGCCAGAGATATGTTTACAGAGCAGCCTCTGTAGCCAAACAAACAGCTCAGGTCTTGTTCTACTGTCAGTTACTAATCAGGTTCTTCAGCAGCAACCTCTGGATGCCCACAAGTGCCTGACACATAGTAGGCAGTCAATAAATATTTTTTAAACGGAGGAATGAATGGGTGCATAAAAGCAGAGTTCTATCTGTCCTGGGTGTCTGATAAGGAACCTCTGCTAGGATGTAGTGTTCATACCTGCAGCTCCATAGAGGATTGGTATGGCCCAAGTGGATGTGCTTCTGGGCATGAAAATCTCCCAGAAAGATTTGCTGCCCAGGGAGGCTAGATGCAAAAACTACTGCTCTTCTCAAAAGGCCAGTTTCTCTAGATCCTAAAGTGAATCCATTCACAATGTCAAATGCCATAAGAATCTGATCTACTAATGTTGCCGGAGAATAGGTTCTTGTCTCGCACAAGGAAGAATTCAAGAGCAAGGCATAGTAAAGTGAAAGCAAATTTATTCAGGGAGATATATACTCCATAGACAGAGTGTGGGCCATCTCAGAAGGCAAGCAAAAGAGCGACCATGAGGTGCAGGGTTGTTAGTTTTTATGGGCTTGGTAATTTCATATACTAATGAGTGGGAGGATTATTCCAACTATGTTGGGAAAGGGGCAGGGATTTCCAGGAATTGGGCCCCACCTACTTTTTTACCTTTTATGATCAGCCTAGGAACTGTCATGGCACGTATGGGTGCGCCATGAGGCTCAAGGTCTACTGGAAGTCGAATCTTCCGCCATCTTGGTTCTAACCAGTTTGTCCTGTCCTCAGCTGTTGTGTCATTCCTTTAACGGTTGTGCCTGCCCCGAGTCCTATCTCACTAACACAGATGGGTATGGAGCTTAATGGTGCTGGTCTACTTTCCGGCATGGGAAGGAAGATGCTAAGACAAGAATGAGAGGGAAAGGACCTATGCATCCCAGGTAAGTGGTGAAAGGCAGCCTTTTATGCCTCTAGTCTTCAGGCAATGTCCTGTGTCCTTCACCTCAGAGTGGCTATAGAGATCTGGCTATAGCAAATCACTGCCCACCCTAAAGATATCGTTTGGTGGCCTCACATTTGTTGAATGGAAGAAGAGTCACTGGCTCCATGTTTTCTGAGGGACTTTGCAAGAGCAAGCATCTGGGCTGCAGACCAAGGGGCAAATGAAGGGAAGGGGCCACAGGAACATCCTTCAGTGAAAACCAACCAAAACATAGCCAGCTCCTACTGAAAGGCACAGAGCTAGGCTCCGGCATAAGACCTGCACAGGGCTGCCAACAGGGAGGTCTGAGAATGAGTTCTCTCCCTTTCGAAAGTGCTGAGACATTCCAGAGATTTCACGCCATGACGGGGATTGAGTGTGTTTCTCATTATTCCCATCACCTCATCATACCCAGGGAGACCTGTCGGCATCCCAGTCAACAACATCTCTAGGGTGGGTTGTATCACTTAAGGCGGGGCGAGAGTGGGAGAAATAGCCCCACTCGGGGCGTTTCTAGGAACTGACTGATTTGGCTGCAAGACAAGGGCCTCAGAAGGATGAATCACTGGGATATTTCTTTCTCATCAAGTCCACTGGGTCACATTAGGAAATATGGATGATGTTGGCTGTCTCTTCCTGTCCTTTGCAAGAGCTGCTAGAGTGCTAGGCACTCTAACTGGTCAATCCACATAAATATTTCCAAGAATCTAAACCAGAGAAGCTCCCAACCTTACAGTGAGATAGAATAGGGACTTCACATCTAAACTATGAGGCTCAGAGCTATGGATGGGATCACAGGACAAGACAGACCAGATGTGTTATTCTCTCTCTTGCCCTCCCCTCTTCTCTCCTCCCCGCAGGCAGTGACACACCCTTCTAGACAATGCGATCAAGTGGGTGCAGAATCTGCTTCAAGAAAAGTTTGGCTGGACTCAAATTAAAAATGGTGAGGTCCAATTACTTCTCCTCTTGGACTCTAGCAAGGGACAAAGTAGATGCATCTCAGAGGAACATACTGTTAGCAGGAGGACTAAGGAGTAGGGCAGGCAGGTTCCCTCTCCCCTAAACATTTGGACTAAGGAAATAATCCAGACTGGGTGAGAGCCTACACTCGGAAGTGCATTAGGGTAAGGTCAATTCTCTAGGGAGAAAGGCAGCCTTCTCCCTACCAACAAATTCTCAAGATGATTTTGACTCATCCAGCTGAGGTATTGAGAGTTGGAGGTGGGTACAAGTGACTTTCCAATGAACTAGAATAGAAAGGTCAGGAGAGAATGGCTGCATCCAAATCAATGGGGGCAATGAATAAATGTAAACCAGCTGGGGCTTTTGTAGCATATGGAGAAATCAAGGGATGAGCCTCTGTCCTGAAAGTGAAGAGGCCTGTGGAAATTATGGGATTTAGGATTTTCAAAGTCCATTTCCCCCACACATTTTTTAAGGCTTTGAAATACTTTCAGAGCAAATGGAATCTATTGGAGGCAATTTAGGATTGAAAATCAAACTGCATCTTTACATAACTCCTCCTCCTCATTTCATAAATTCATATCAGAATGCCTTGGAATTTAAAAATAATAAATTTCAAATCAAACCCAGATCAATAGTAAATATTTCCAATTCTTCTAATACATCACCATTTTTATTAAGAGTTTTATTTTGAATGTTCTTCTTTTAAGCCTCTTAGTTTCAAAAGCAATTTAATTTTTTTATCTGTAATCTGAAATTTACATCTAACTAGTAACAGATGTGATCAACCAGCTTTGGCCTGACTAGCTTTGTTGAGATTTATAGTAGGAGTTCTTCGTAACGGATTGTTTTTCACCCATGTTATTCAATCGTTTGGTTTAATAATTTATTACTTTTAACCCATTCAGAGAACTGCCTTTGATTTGTTTTTCCTTTAAAGGAAACAAAACATGTTTGTGGTTTCATAAAAAGGAACCAGCTGAGCTTTTGCTCTGAAGCGCTGGTTGACACAATGCCTAAAAAAGTAAGAAGCACTCAATTGTTTGATTGAATTTCTCCTCCCCCACCCCCGCTACTGGCGGGGCCAAGAGGTTGGGGGGTGTGGCCAGAGAACTCTGTGCAGGAAAGAACAGGACCTTGGATGTGTGTGGGTGCCTTTTGTAGCCAGCTGGTCAGCTGAGTGGCTGCATGGTGGTGTTAACCTGATCGGCCCTCCTGGTGTTCAGCCAGGAGGTTTCGGGATTTCTTACTGGATTACTCATTTCTAAGGCTGATCTCCTCCTATGAATTAGAATCTCTGAGCATGAGGCCTGGAATAAGTACCTCTAGCAAGATCCCCAGGAGAATCTGGGGTGCAATGAGGGGTGAGAATTGCTATTCCTAAGGTTTGGATAAGAGCTTCAGAAGTTTAGCACTGAGTACCTTTGACTACTGGAAAACAACCAGTCTTTCATTTTGGTAAAGCCCCAATGAACTTTCCCAAATGACCTTCAACCCCCAGGGGCAACTGAGAAAGTGCTGGAGGGTGCATTATGTTCACTGCTTTCTTGCCTTTTGTTTAAAGTAAGGACAGATACAACTGAAATATAAACTATGCTCTTTGCGCTATATTTAGGGAAGTCCAAGGAGTCCCCTGGAGTCACTTGTCCACATTCACTTGGTAGACCAGATGGCAAGTGATCCACATGTGAATGTATGATATGCATGAGAGAAAGGGTCCTTTCCCGGCTCTGGCCCTCCAAGGACCAGGACTGCTGAAGCCCTGACGTAGGTGCGAAACCAAAGAAGCATGCCCCTTACCTTGTCCATGCTTGTGTTTGTTATTGATGACAATCTGCACGATGGTTCCCGATGCTTGCTGGGAATCCATGAGAGCTCCCCGGTGACTTCTGGACCCAGGAAAGCGGGGCAGACCTCCAGCCTGTCGGCTTGGTGGAGGATCATAGTGAGAGCGGTGGTAAGAATGTCTCTGTAAAATGACAAAGGACAGATTCAGTTCCCTAAATCTGCCAATGAGAAGGCGCAGATGGACTTAGCTACATGAGAAGCTGTTTGATGATTTTTAGTGATGAGCTCTGATCATAACTGCATGTCCTCCCACACCAATAGAGAAATTGGGATGTGAAAGAAGAACAGCGCTGGCCATATGCTAAGATTTTTCTCTCTCCTTGTAGAAGACTGGACTAGATTTACAGATGGGCTCCTGAGGGGAAAACAGCCAAAAAGACTAAAGTGTCTTTCCTGCTCCCAAGAATCTCACATTCGGGTTTAAGAATTAAGGTAGTAGCCTGCAAAGCAAGGCAAATGTGATGGAGGCCACAGGAGAAGTATGAAATCCTGTGCAAATTAGGACAAGAGAGAGAGCTTCTAGTCAGGGAGGGTTTGTGACCTGGGCCATGAAGGGTGAGTAGACTTTTTACAGACAGAGTTGGTGAGGAATATTCCAGGCAGAGATTTCCAAGTTGAGAAGGTGTAGCAGAGAACACAGAGTCCATAAAAGGGAACAGTTGAAGGATAACATTCCAAAAGTGGGTTAGAGCCAGATCATGGAGGACTTGAAATGACAGGCTAAGGGGTGAGGACTTTATTTGGTAGGCAATAGAGGTGAGGGTGTAGAAGCCTTTGAGGGGTTTTTTTTTTTTTTGAACAGAGGAAAAAAATCAGAACTGTGTTTCAAAGCATTGAGCCCTGATAATGTGTAGAGTGAACTGGATAGGAGGAAGAGATGGGAGTCTAGTCTAGATGAGACGTACTGAGACTCCAAATGCAGGCAGTGGCATGAGATCATAGAGCAGGACACAGACACCCCAAAGTTTTATAGACAGAAGAATGGGCCATGCAGGACAGTACTAGAATGTCAGCTCCATTTTGTTTTGCTCACTGCTTTATCTCCAGTGCCTAGAACAGTGTCTAGCATCTAGAAGGTGCTCATCAGTCTTCTTGAATTAATGAAGGAAAGCTGTGGTCCCTCTTGGAAGCTTAGAGTCTTGAAGTACAAGTAACCCAATCATTGCTCTTTCAGCAAGGGTTCAAGACATGATGAGGCCACTGTTCTGCTACCACCCCTCGCCCAGGAGCCTAGGTAGAGTGGGGGTGGAGGAGGATGGAATGGATGAAGAACAGAACCTCAAGGCTTAAAGCCAAATATCATTGTGTTTTAGGGGTAACTGTTAGGGTTAAAGGAGTGGGGAGTGAAACTCATGAAAAAACCTTTTGCAGGCAATTAAAAAGGAAGATCCTTATGTTCAGTGATAGAAATGTCAGGGAACACTGAGAAGGTAGTTATGGGGTCCCCTGACCCCACCATCCCATAAAACATTTATTACAGTTATGTTCCATAGACACATATGTTACAAATTTAGCTTTGGGAATGATTACTCTCCTGGTGACAGGGGGAGGCACTGGTGGGAGAAGGGGAGAGTGAACAGGAGCTGGAGTAAGAGAAAGAGAACATTATTCTATATCTAACAAGAGCCCATGCTGGTGCATTGCTATAAAAACTCACACAAATAAGAATTTGCATCCATTTATTATGCACACAGGATTCTCAGTGCAAATATTTTTCATTCCCACAATGGCTCATATGTCTTTTTCTACCATAATCACTCACATTCCACAAAGGCCATTACAAATTGTTCTGTCCTTTCTGGAGTTTGGCAAACTTTTGCCAAAGGAACACAGAGAGGACAGTTTGGCTGGTGGGTGTCCTACTGATGCTAAAAGGAGTGGGTTCGAAGGGGCTAGAATTTGAGAGGGAGGGTCGCTGACCCAGGATAAGCTGCAAATACAAGGAGTTCTCTGATTCATGAGGGTGAACACAGGATGAAAAGCCGTTCTTTGGTACTGGGGACTCAGATCCTGGAAATATGATAAGGGTGGAAAAATGAATCAAGATAAAAAAAAAACCCTCAAGGGTTTTTAATCAGAGGCCCAAATATAGACCAGTCAGCTCCCCTAGACCTCATCTTATTTAAGTCTTTTGTTTTACACACAGAGAAAGTGAGGCCAGAGAGGAGGGGGGCTTTATTCAGGGTGACAGCGAAGGCTGAGTTTTTGGAGATGGCAGGAGAGCAGGGAGGGAGAGAGGAAGATGAACAGGAGGAGGAGGCGGAGTGGGAGGACATAGGAGAGATCACGTCTGATCCAGCTCGGGGGTCCACAAACATTTGCTTAAAAGCTGCTCCAAAGAAAAATTCTTTCCAATTGAGAAGTCTGCTGCAGCGTTCACAACCACACACACCACTTGTCTCTCCGCTGCACAAGGAGTCACCTGGGGAGCTGTGAAAATATTAGTCCCACCCCCAGGGACTCTGATGGAATTGATCTGGGGTGAGGCCTGGGCATCGGGACTTTTATAGACTCCTCAGGGGACTCTAATATGAAGCCAAGGTTTAGAATCACTGAGATAAAAGATCTTCTGTTTCGGCTTGGGGGTGGGGGTGCTGATGTGTGATTTTGATTTAGGAGTAATGGCTCTTTTAGAGTCGCTCCCCCGAACAAATGAAAGAGGCTTACCAGGGGCTGGTCTGACCTTGTAACTTATAACGAAGGAGAAAAAGGCATTAACGCCTTGGAGTTGTAAGTGAAATTGGAGCTTATCTTTAAAACCAGCTGTGAATAGGCTGCTTGAGAGAGCAGGTCAAAACCAGTTAGGTAGAAATGATCCAATAGCTAGGCTTTGTTTTTTTTTTCCTGCTCAGTATTTTGGTATTACTTGATTTACTGACTTGAAGGGCTGACAAATATCTCAGGCTTTTGAGGTGGCTGTTACACAGTTCTTTTCTGGTGTTGGAAAATCCCCGGCATTGCAGGACTTACCCAGGAATTTCTTCTTTACTTGTTCTAAGGTCTGATATATAAAGGTTTTATTGGCAGAGACAGGAAAACATGAAAATTTAGAAGTGGCCTTAGAAGTGCCTCCATGGTTCTGATCTTGTGCATTTGGCCAGATGTTACGATTGGGGGAAAGAGGGTAAAGGGTCCTCACCATCTCTCTGCATTCTCTCTCACAATGGCAAGTGAATCTACATTTATCACAGAATAAAAAGTTTAATTTAAAAAAAGTTTTCAGACTGCGTTCGAACCCACACAGCCACGAGCACATTATATCTTAGTCACAAGTAACCTAGGACTATCCGTATCTGGGAGAGATGTAGGCCAGTTTCCTATCCAGAGCACTGTCCTGACAATGTGAATGAGACATGGATTTTTATCTGTCTCGTATTGTTTCTATCCCAAATTCTTTCACTTCTCTAATGGGAAATCTCCGAGTAATCCACTGGGGGCAAAATCAGAGTTTGGCTGTTGTCCAAAACAAAATGATGCTTGCTTTCATGTTTTGGCTTTCCATCCTGTGCCTACTTCTTTCTCCTCACATAGCCACCCCTCTGCCCCCACAAACATATACACGCTTCCCCTGATGGTACAAGGACCAGTTCATATGAAGTTATGATCTGGAAATCAAACAGAAACTGTTTCAGGTTTTTACAAAGGAGTCATCATTGAACCACTGGTTCTCCTTCATGTACAGTTCAGAAAACTTGGTATACTGATGGTTTCCAGCCCACTTGGCAAAATAAATCAATCAGCTGTGTTTCTGTTGAACCGAGGTTGTGATGGTCCCCTGGGAATAGGAACAGTCTACTAAGGAGGCCATCCACTGAATTGGAAATGTGTTGTTAGGGCTGCCCTTTCTCCCATGCAGAAAGTTGGGCCTGCAAAGGATAGTCAGAAGGGATTCTCCTATCTTCTAATAAGTTTGAAGAATTTCTGATTTGGGACAAAGTCCTGTGCATTAATGTTAAGGAACCCCCCACCCTCTACCACACACACACATACATTTCACTCTACCTTCCAAACCCATTCATTCAGCACGTATTTATTGGGTGCCGACTATGTGCCAGGTATATACTTTCCCATTACTACAGATGCTACTTATTATTCAAATCATATCCCACAATATCTATTCCTTGTAGAAGAAAGGAAAATATTTATTTATAATAAAGTGGAACCATCTGGACATTTTGGCCTACCAGGCCAAATGTTTGTTTCTAAAGATAGGTCTTGAACTCCTTTGAAAATCTCTAACTCTTTCAAGGTCCTGCCTCCTATACCTTACCTCTTTTGCTACAGGAAGTATCGGGTAAAGTCCAGCCCTATCACCAGCAGTTTAGGAAGAACAATAAGGCTGAAAGAGAATGATGGAGGTGGGGGCGGTGTGATACAAAGTCAAGGAGAAAGGCTAATTAATGGCATTTCCAGCAAGACCACTGAGGTGGCCACGGTGCTTAGTGCTGGGGGCTAAGGCACTGGGTTTAAGGTGACTGAGACCTAAATTTGGCTTAGAATACCATATGATTGACAGCCACTAATTTAGGCACTCTCAACTTCCTACCATGATAAAAAATTGGGGCTGAGAAAAAGAGGAAATACACAATATAGAACACGGAGGCTGACATCACCTCCTGTCAGGATCTGGAAGGAATCTCAGTACAAAGCAGATAGAGCTGGATGGAAAAAATCTTTCCTTGGGGTCTATATTAACCTGCAAACGGGGAAGCCCACCCTTTCTTGCAGGAGTGCTGCTTCTTTGAGATATCCAGAGTATTATTCTCCACTCCACCCACAAATCCTTCTACACTTATTTGGAAACAGCCATGTCTAGAAAAGAATATGACTAGAGAATAAAGCAAATACAAATCCTTTCATTTCATGGCTGAGGGTGTTGGCAAGTAGGGGGCACGCAAGTAAAAAGTGGCACGTGTGATGGCCTTAGCCACACTGTGATGTTGTACTGGTCACTTTATTAGGTCCTGGATCAACACCCTCTCTATTCTCAGGCCTGACCTATAATTCTGGAGTCTCTTGCCTTATATACAATGCTTGTTGAAAACTAACTCCTAAGGTTTTAAAAATCATTTAAATTTGAGTTATTGCACAATGAATTCATGCTCATTGAAAAACATCAAAAAATACAGAAGATACAAAGTAAAAAATCGAACACTATCTTTCCTCCTGCCCACTTCCACCTCTCTGAGAGTCTCATTCTTTTAACATGTTGATATGTGACCTTCCAGATCTTTCAATATGCATTTAAGGCATGCACACACAATTTTTACATCAGGAAATGACAGTATAAATTGTATCCTGTATCTTGTTTTGTTTTTATAGTATACCTTGGCGATCCCTACACTTTACTACATTTTTAAATATATATTTTTATTTAAGTATAGTCAGTTTACAATGTGTCAATTTCTGGTATACAGCACAACTTTAATACATTTTGATGTACCACATTCTAACAACTGCATGGTGTCCCATAGATCAGGTGTGTTTAACCAAGCTCATGCAGATAGCATTTAGATTTTCTCCATTTGTCTTGCTTTTTTGAAAATAATTCTGCATTGAATGCTCTGTACACTTCTTTTTCACAAGGGTATGATAAACGCCCATCTGTGTGCAATGAATGCCTTGGGACATTTTGTACTTTTTGTAAGCTTTTTTTTTTAATGAATGAAAGATTCTTTAAATTCTATGGTGGGAGACGGAGAAGATGGTGGAGTAGAAGGACGCTCGCAGGTCACCCTCTCCCACAAATATACCAAGACCCACATCTACAGACCCACTCAGCCAACCAGAGCACCTGTGGAACTCCGACAGAACATCGCCCTCTTCAAAAGATAAAGACGCCAAAAATCTGGTAGGAGAAAAGGAAAAAAGAAAACAAAAGGCAAAGCAGCGAGGGACGGGTCCCGCGGGGAGGGAGGGGCAAAGGAGGACTAGCGCTCGCTCGCTGGGTCTCCCCTCTCCAACTGAGAGGCCAGCGGGACGGAGGGGGAGCCTCCGAGGCTCAGATCTGTACAGAGTAGCCCTTGACTGACAGAACTAAGTTAAACGGGCACAGAGCGTCCCCCCGACACCCAGCCTGAGACGCGGGCCCGCAGTGGCGGGCAGGGCCAGGCTGCCCAAGCCGGGCGGAGGACGGGGGCGGCTGCAAGGAGGCAGCCCCGGGGGAAGCAAGGGGCTGCGCGCCGTGGCTGTGGGTGCACAGGGCAGAACAACCTGGGCCCTCCATAAAACAGCAAGGTTGATGTGCTCTCGGGGGAAGGGTGCATACCCCCGTCTCTGAAAACCCGCGGAAAGTTTTTGGGGGAAGAGAGGCGGGGCTCAGGCACAGCGGCCATATCCCCCAGCGCTGAGCACTCAGGCGGAGGCGGGGGCGGGGGCGGGGGCGGGGGCGGGACCTGCATCATGACGGAAGGGCTTAGCAGCCTCAAAGGCCAGACTGAGACTGGCCTGCAGCCTGGGGCAGATAGGATCCTTCCATCCTGGTCCCTCAGAGAACTTGCTCCACAAAGACAAACAAGGAGCTGTGTTTTGGCTCGGAGCAGGGACAGGGCTGTCCCTCCGTCTTCCCCGAGCCCACCCGCGGCCCTGGAGCGCCGACCAGGGCGGAGCGCCGACCAGGGCGGAGCGCCGACCAGGGCGGAGCGCCGACCAGGGCGGAGCGCCGACCAGGGCGGAGCGCCGACCAGGGCGGAGCGCCGACCAGGGCGGAGCGCCGACCAGGGCGGAGCGCCGACCAGGGCGGAGCGCCGACCAGGGCGGAGCGCCGACCAGGGCGGAGCGCGCAGCCGCACAGAGCAGCGGAGCTACCGGCGGCGGCGGCTCAGGTAGAGCGAGAGCGGCCCCCAGCCTTTCGGGCAGGAACACAGCCCCTGACCGAGGTGCTGGGAGGGGGCACGACCCGCCCTCCTACCCGGCCAGTCTGCAACATCTGACTGCGGCATCCGGAGGGGCAGCGACCCGCCCGCCCGCCCACAGCAGAGAGCTGCACCTGACCCAGTGTTAGGAGGAGGCGCGATCTGCTTGCCGACAGGTGCTGGGAGCAGCACAGAAGAGGGCGCCAACGGAGGGCCTCTGAAAACAGCAAGCTGAGCTTCCAAAACAGGACGAAGACAGAAAGACTTCACATTAAAAGCACACAGACTCCAGGAGAACACCAACAACCCCCCCCCCCTTTTTTGTTTTTTAAATCTGTTTTTACCTGTTCTACTTTCTATTACTCTCTTAATCTTTACTTCTTAATTCATTTCTATTTCTCTTGGCTTTTGATGTCCTGCTATTGATTAGACACAGATTTCAAATACATCTATTCATCCCCCCCCCTTTTTTGTAAAGGTTTCAAAAGGACGTCTCAACCCGATCAATACTCTGCTTCAACTCACTCTTCTATTATTCATTATAGACTGTTTTCAAACCCTCTTTCTCCCTTCTTTTAAAATTCTTTCTCTCTCTCTCATTTTTTTTTCTGTTTTTCCTAAGTTTTATTCCTAAATAGGCATCAGATAGATAAAATCCTTAAGGACCAAAATAAACAACTGATACTCCATAAACCACAGTGCCAAAGAGGTATGAGCAAGATGAAGAAGCAGAAAAACCTTTCCCAATTAAAAGAACAAGAGAAATCCCCTGAAAGAAAGATCAACGAAATAGACATCGATAGCCTACTAGATCAAGATTTCAAAAAAGGAGTGATCGAATTGCTGAAGGAATTAAAAGAGAGAGTGTTTAGAGATATAAAATATGTCAAAAATGAAATTGAAGCTATAAAGAAGAGACAAGTAGAATGGGTAAACTCATCGGCAGAGATGAGGAATGATCTAATAGCTGTGCAAAGCCGACTAGATAATGCAGAGGAACGAATTAGTGATCTAGAAGACAGGGCAATAGAAAGCACCCATTCAGAAGAACTACAAGAGAAGCAAATAAAAAATAATGAAAATAGCATAAGGGACCTATGGGATAATATAAAGCGTCCCAATCTTCGCATAATAGGGGTCCCAGAAGGAGAAGAAAGATCAAAGGGGATTGAAAAGGTTTTTGAAGAAATCATGACTGAAAACTTCCCAAACTTAAAGAAGGAATCAGATATCCAAGTACAGGAAGCTCAGAGGGTCCCAAACAGGAAGAACCCAAATAGACCCACACCAAGACATATCATAATCAAGATGGCCAGAGTCAAGGATAAAGAAAGGATTCTAAAGGCAGCAAGAGAAAAGCAAAGAGTAAGTTACAAGGGAACCCCCATAAGGCTCTCAGCTGATTTCTCTACACAAACACTACAGGCCAGAAGGGAGAGGCAAGATACATTCAAAGCCCTGAATGAAAAAAAGATGCAGCCTAGGATCCTTTATCCAGCAAGGCTATCCTTGAGGATAGAAGGAGAAATAAAGAGTTTCACAGACAAAAAAAAAGCTGCAGGAGTTTAGCAACACTAAACCCATGCTAAAAGAAATATTGAAAGGGCTATTCTAAATAGAAAAGCAGCAGGATGCTACAGAAATGAGAAACACACAACTGGAAAGGTGATAACTCATGAATTACAAATAAAGTAAACATGAAATTATAAAAGAAGACATACAAATCACTGAGAGTGGGAGAGGGAGGCAGGGAAATATAGAATATTTTTTTCTTTCTTTTTAAAATTTTTTTAACAGTAGGATGGGTTTGAGATCATGTTACTATCAGTTTAATAAAAACAGTTATAGTAATGGGTTGATAGATTTACAAAAAAGGGTAACCACAAGCCAAAAATTTACAAAGGACTCACAAAAATTAAATAAAATCCATGATAATACAAAGGAAAATTACCAAACCACAAAAGGAAGAAGAAAGGAAGAAAGAGGATATACCAATTCAACTGCAAAGATAAGTTCAAAATGGCAATAAACACACATTAATTACTGTAAATGTTAATGGACTAAATGCTCCAGTCAAAAGACACAGAGTGGAAGACTGGATAATAAAGCAAGAACCTTCAATATGCTGCATACAAGAGACCCACTTTAGGGAGAAGGACACTTATAGATTGAGAGTGAAAGGATGGAAAAGGATATTCCATGCAAATGGAAAAGCCAAAAAAGCAGGTGTTGCAGTACTGATTTCAGACAAAATAGACTTTAAAACAAAGGCCATAAAGAAAGATAAAGAAGGACATTTTATAATGATTAAAGGAGTGATACAAGATGAGGATATTACACTCGTTAATATATATGCACCCAATATAGGAGCACCTAAGTACATACAAGAATTACTAACAGAGATAAAGGGGGATACTGATGGGAATACATAGTTGGAGATTTTAACACTGCATTAACATCACTAGACAGAACTTCCAGACAGAAAATAAACAAGGCAACAGAGAAATTAAATACTACAATAGAAAAACTAGATTTGGTGGATATTTTCAGAGCATTACACCCCCCAAAAATAGGATATACATTCTTTTCAAGTGCACATGGAACATTTTCCAGGATCGATCATGTACTTGGGCACAAAAGAAACCTCAACAATTTTAAGAAGATAGAAATTATCTCAAGCATCTTTACTGACCACAATGCCATGAAACTGGAAATCAACAACAGAGAAACAAAGGAGAAAAAAAGGAAAGCATGGAGATTAAACAATATGTTATTGAAAAAACAATGGATCAATGAGGAAATCAAAGCTGAAATTAAAAAATACCTTGAGACAAATGATAATGAAAGCACAACCACTCAAAACCTATGGGACACAGGAAAGGCAGTGCTAAGAGGGAAGTTTATAGCGATACAGGCCTTCCTCAAAAAAGAAGAACAATCTCAAATAAACAATTTAACCCACCACCTGAATGAATTAGAAAAAGAAGAACAAAAAGCCCCAAAAAGCAGCAGAAGGGAGGAAATAATAAAGATCAGAGAGGAATTAAATACAATAGAGATTAACAAGACCATAGAAAAAAATCAACCAAACCAAAAGCTGGTTTTTTGAAAAAGTAAATAAAATCGACAAACCTCTGGCCAAACTCACAAAGAAGAAACAAGAGAGAGCACAAATTAGCAAAATAAGAAAGAAAAATGGAGAAATTACAACAAACAAAATAGAAATACAGAATATCATACGAGAATATTGTGAAAAACTATATGGAACCAAACTGGATAACCTAGAGGAGATGGACAAGTTTCTGGAAACATACTGTCCACCAAGACTGAATCAAGAAGAAACTGACCACTTGACCAAACCGATCACTAGAAGTGAAATCAAAATAGCAATAAAAAACCTCCATACAAATAAAAGTCCAGGACCGGATGGCTTCACCGGGGAATTCTACCAAACATACAAAGAAGAACTCATACCAGTCCTTATCAAACTCTTCCAGAAAATTGAAAAGGAGGGAATACTCCCAAACTCATTGTATGAAGCCACCATCACCCTGATACCAAAACCAGGCAAAGACGCTACCAAAAAAGAGAATTATAGGCCAATATCACTGATGAACATAGATGTCAAAATCCTCACCAAAATTTTAGCAAATAGAATCCAACAACACATAAAAAAGATTATACATCATGACCAAGTGGGGTTCATCCCAGGGACACAAGGCTGGTTCAACATACGCAAATCAATCAGTGTAATACATCACATCAACAAGAGAAAGGACAAAAACCACATGATCATCTCAATCGATGCAGAAAAAGCATTTGATAAAATTCAACACCCATTTATGATAAAAACTCTCGCCAAAGTGGGTATAGAGGGAACATATCTCAACATAAGAAAAGCTATATATGACAAACCTACAGCCAGCATAGTACTCAACGGTGAAAAACTCAAGCTTCCCACTAAAATCTGGGACAAGACAAGGATGCCCACTATCACCACTCCTATTCAACATAGTCCTGGAAGTCCTAGCCACAGCAGTCAGGCAAGAGAAAGAAATAAAAGGGATCCAAATTGGAAAAGAAGAGGTAAAAGTGTCATTATATGCTGATGACATGTTACTATATATAGAAAACCCTAAAAGGTCCACACAAAAGCTACTAGAGCTGATTGAAGAATTCAGCAAGGTAGCAGGTTATAAAATTAACGTTCAAAAATCAGTTGCATTTCTTTACACTAACGATAAATCAACAGAAGAAGAAAGTAAAGAAACAATCCCCTTTAAAATAGCACCCAAAGTAATAAAATATCTGGGAATAAATCTAACCAAGGAGGTGAAAGAATTATACACAGAAAACTATAAACCATTGATGAAGGAAATTAAAGAAGACTTCAAAAAATGGAAAGATATTCCATGCTCTTGGATTGGAAGAATCAATATTGTTAAAATGGTCACACTGCCCAAGGCAATCTACAGATTTAATGCAATCCCTATCCAATTACCCAGGACATATTTCACAGAACTAGAACAAATCATAATAAAATTCATATGGAACCATCAAAGACCTAGAATTGCCAAAGCATTACTGAAGAGAAAGAAAGAGGCTGGAGGAATAACTCTCCCAGACTTCAGACAATACTATAGAGCTACAGTCATCAAGACAGCATGGTATTGGTACCAAAACAGACATATAGACCAATGGAGCAGAATAGAGAGCCCAGAAATGAACCCACAAACTTTGGTCACTCATCTTTTACAAAGGAGGCAAGAATATACATTGGAATAAAGACAGTCTCTTCAGCAAATGGTGTTGGGAAAACTGGACAGCAGCATGTAAAACAATGAAGCTAGAACACTCCCTTACACCATATACAAAAATCAACTCAAAATGGATTAAAGACTTAAACATAAGACAAGATACAATAAACCTCCTAGAGGAAAACATAGGCAAAACATTATCTGACATACATCTCAAAAATTTTCTCCTAGAAGAAATAAAAGCAAGAATAAACAAATGGGACCTAATGAAACTTACAAGCTTCTGCACAGCAAAGGAAACCAGAAGTAAAACAAGAAGAAAACCTACGGAATGGGAGAAAATTTTTGCAAGTGAAACCGACAAAGGCTTGATCTCCAGAATATATAAGCAGCTCATACGACTCAATAAGAAAAAAATAAACAACCCAATCCAAAAATGGGCAAAAGACATAAACAAGCAATTCTCCAAGGAAGAAACACAAATGATCAATAGGCACATGAAAAAATGCTCAATATCACTAATTATCAGAGAAATGCAAATCAAAACTACAATGAGGTATCACCTCACACCAGTCAGAATGGCCGTCATTCAAAAATCCACAAATGACAAATGCTGGAGAGGCTGTGGAGAAAGGGGAACCCTCCTACACTGCTGGTGGGAATGCAGTTTGGTGCAGCCACTATGGAAAACAGTGTGGAGATTCCTCAAAAGACTAGGAATAGACTTACCATATGACCCAGGAATCCCACTCCTGGGCTTGTATCCAGAAGGAAATCTACTTCAGGATGACACCTGCACCCCAATGTTCATAGCAGCACTATTTACAATAGCCAAAACATGGAAACAGCCTAAATGTCCATCAACAGGTGACTGGATAAAGAAGAGGTGGTATATTTATACAATGGAATACTACTCAGCCATAAAAACCGACAACATAATGCCATTTGCAGCAACATGGATGCTCCTGGAGAATGTCATTCTAAGTGAAGTAAGCCAGAAAGAGAAAGAAAAATACCATATGAGATCGCTCATATGTGGAATCTAAAAAACAAAAACAAAAACAAACAAACAAACAAAAACAAAGCGTAAATAAAGGACAGAAATAGACTCACAGACAGAGAATACAGACTTGTGGTTACCAGGGGGGTGGAGGGTGGGAAGGGATAGACTGGGATTTCAAAATTGTAGAATAGACTACACTGTATAGCACAAGGAAATATACACAAAATGTTATGATAACTCACAGAGAAAAAAATGTGACAATGAGTGTGTATATGTCCATGAATAACTGAAAAATTGTGCTGAACACTGGAATTTGACACAACATTGTAAAATGATTATAAATCAATAAAAAATGTTAAAAAAAATTCTATGGTGCTTGACAATTTTCAAAAGTTTCACACACATGACTTCATGTAATCCCATATGGACTCATATAAAGTCCTTCAATATGATAGATCCTTTGAACTGGAGCATCTCCTTTTCAGGTTTTTAGAGGTTTGGAGTGTAACTCTACTTAGACATATATTTCTTGGAGGGATTCTGTTTTGTTAATTACTTCAAAATACAAAGGAACAAGAGATGATATTACTATACACAGAAAGATGCCTGCTCATAAAGCTTATTCTGAGATTAGCACCAAGAATGGAAATGAGAAGATGTTGCAGGTTGAGGAAGGGAATCTGGCTGCTACCTTCCCTCTGTTCCAGCTGTACGACTCAGAGTCTGAGGCTTAGGCGAGGGTTTATGTGGACATGTCCAAAGTATCTGGGCCAAAATGATGGGCTGACCTACATTCCAATCTCCAGAAGGTCCTCACTGTTGAGGCTAGGGGTGGTGATCTGCCTTTCTTACCCAAGACAAAGATTTGGCAAGTCATCTCGAAAGGGTACCAACTTCTAATCTAGATGAGGGGTGCCTCGGGGCTGGGCTATGATTTCTTGGAATTCATGTCCTGGCCCCATTTACCAATTACACAATGCACTTAAATGGTTACAGGTTGGTGGTGGTGGCATTCAACATTTCCAAGGAAAGGAAAGAAAAATAGTGTTAAAAATGGGCCCTCTTGTGGAATTGCTGGGACAGTAGCCATGGAGAGAGGGAAGTCTGGCCTGATGCTGGGGAGTTTTGAATTATTTGAGCTATTCACACTTACTGCTTCTCTGTTGGCAGGCTGCCTGAAGATATCACCATCAGAATGTTCCCACGACAATTCTCCATCTCCTGTTTATTAAAAAGAAATTAAAAAAGAATTAGACATACATAAGAGGGAACAATACCACCCCTGTGACCCAGTAACATTTTAGGTTCTATGATCCCGAAGTTCTTTAGACATGTTAGCTATTGTAGCTGTCCTTCAAACAGCAACGCTGGAGATTTCTTTCTGGGTGTGCCTCATTTTTCAAGACAACTCTGAAGAAAGTTGCCACTTTCTAAAATAGAACATCCAGCAACATTACACAGAATTTGGAAAATAAAAGGGAAAATAATCACTTTCCACTGTAATAGAGCCATCATTGTCACTTTTGCTTATTTTACTCTGATAGTTAAGTATTTTCAGGTCATTTTCAACTTGTGTTTAAGCTACCCTTAAAAAATGAGAGTTTTGAGGATTTGGTCTGTCATGATTTGTTAAATTCACCATTATGTCTCTGAGAAGTTATGACTTGATCTGAAAGTTAAGTAAAACTTGCTATGGTTGGAGTGTTTACATAACCAATATCCAAGAGGTACTCCTCTGTTTTTGCCTGAGACACCTTTCTCTGGGTCTCTATGACCCACTCTTTGAACAGTGAATCCCTATCATTGCTGTCTTCCAGAGTAACTACTTTTAGGAGGAAGATTCTACTTTCAGCCTTGAGAAAAAGAAACACACAACAGATGTGGCTATTCCTCAGCTGATTAAAAATAATAAACAAGAGGATAACCTCCAAGAATATTGCCTTGTATTATCTATAACCAAGCAAACAGATGGGAAGAGCTTGATATTAGAGATATTTGCACCACTCTAAATGATTACTCTGTGTGTGTATGTGTGTGTGTATACCTGGTTGAAGATAAACACAATATCTATTCAACCATATATTTCATGGAATAACAAGGAATACAAAAATGTATAAACATTAAGAATCTTCTATTCTAATTTATCTCCCAAGCTTTCAAAACCTAAGTCTAAACAATAACATGTTCAAGTACTGTTACTGGTTTAGGGCTTGAAAAAGACCTGAAAATTAATTTGATACCAATATTATCATCAGGCAGCAACGTAAAACAAAGCATGGCTTTAGCTCTCCATGATTCAAAGATCATCTTATGGAAAAAAAATGAATTTTGTAAATTTAACTCTGGTTGCTAGGTTAATCTTCCTAAAACACAGCTTTGATTGTATAATCGTGTTATTCCCTGATCAAAACCTTCCATGGGTTTCCATCCAAGACTCTATAATCAGCCCCCACCTCATCTTTACTGAGCACTTACCTCCTATCTAACCATCTGAGCTACTCTACAATGGAAACCCTTTGACCTCATTACTCTTCATTGAACATGTAGCTCCCACTCTTGCTTCCGTGTTTTTGCTCATGTTATTCCTTTTCTGAAGTTAACTTCCCACCTCCCACACCCCAAAGCTCCTATATGACTATGAAAACCATTTAAGTTTTTCCTCCTCTACAAAGTCTTCCTCAAGTATTCTTACATATTTCCAATTGCCTAAAGGACTTAGCATCCTGTAGCCTCAGAGGTGCATAGAACTTCAGGCATAATTTTGTCTAACTGTTCCATTTAACAGGTGGAGAAAGCAAGACTCAGAGAGGGCAAGGAGTCCTTCACTCACCTAATGAGTTGACGAAAGTTAACACCCAAAATCCCAGATTTCCTGGCTCCCAAATAAGTGTATCCATTCTCCAGGGGCAGGGTTTATTATTTGTGTTATTTGTGGCTGTATCACCATCATCTATAACAGTGCCTGACACATAATAGTCACTTGATAAATACTTGTCAAATGATGGAACTGGGAGGCCTTCTATGACCACCTATCTAAAATTTCAACCCCCTTCTGATAATTCCTATCCCCCCTCTTTGCTTCTTCTTCTTAACACTTCACAGTATCTTACATTTTACATATTTTATTTATTGTCTGCTTTCTCCCATGAGAATTCCCCAATGAGAACAAGGATTTTGTCTATCATGTTCAGTGATGTAATCCCAGCACCTAGAACAGTGCTGGGCACATAGTACTTATTCAGATTTTCTTGAATGAATCAATACTAAAACACTTCACAATATTTTCTGCTGTTAAATATTTCCTGAGCCTGCTTTGTCTCCCTGAAGAGACTGTAAATCCCTTGAAACCAGAGATCATGTCTTCAATCTCCCTCTGGATCAGTGGGGATCAGTGATCTCGGTTCTGACAAGCCCTCCTGGGGATTCTGATGCAAGCAAGAATTTGAGAATAACTGGGCTGGAGCACTTAGCATATTACTGGTTATATATCAGGTGCTCAGTATACATACTGAATTGAACTTCAGTTAAAAAAATACAGAATTAAGTGCTTAGCTAATAGTATACTTGCTTCTTCCTGGTTATTCCATGTCTGAGTAAAGATGGCAGACAAGACTACATGGAAACCCTGATTAACCCTGTAAGGGCGAATATGCTTTCACCTTTGTTCATGTCAAAAAATAATGCTCAAACATCAGTTAACTGCATCGAATGCTTCTTGGATGGAGAGCCTGATACTAAGGCAGAAGGAGTAGAGAAATCAGGGCTGGACCCTTGCCCTCAGGACATTTACAACCTGTTTGGAGGTGACAGGAAATCAATAGAGAACAGAGCCTAAACACACACACACAGACAGAGTAGCAACTGGAAACACAAATGGCATATACATGCTTAGGAGATACTGAATGTGTCGAGTGAGCAGTCAAATGTAATCATGGAAAGCATCCCCAAAGAACTGTTAAACCACATCTTTAGAAGTAGACACTGCAGGGTATAAACAGACAGTGATATGGATAAAAGGAATCTCAACTGAAGGGAATGGCATTTGCAAAGGACCAAAGCTTTGGAAATAGTAAGTCACATACTGGACACAGCAAGTAAGGCGTGGCTTGAGTAGAAACTTCAGATGTGAAGCAAGAGAAATGAGGTTGGTGGAGAGAGGTGGGAGGGAGAGAGGTTGGTGGGAGGAAGGGTGAGAGGGAGGAAGGGAGGAAGACAGGTTATTGAGGTAACCAGGGTGGTAAATAATTGCCACATAGACTTCAAAAAGAAGCTGAAGAATTCACATTTGATCATGTTACAAATTTTTAATTAGAGGTGCCTATGGTAAAAATGATATCTGTAGATGCTTATCCTGGCAATGGAGTGTTGACTGGTTACGGAGCAACTGGAATCTGGGAGGCCAACCAGAAGGCTGTTATAGTAATATGTGATAGGCCATGAGAGTCTACAAAAGAATGGAGAAGGGGTGAATCAGACTACTGCAGATAACAAGAAAATGATAAGACCGTGGTGGAAGATTTGATAATCGAGGCTGAAGGCAAAAGAGAAAGTATAAAATGACTCTAGAGCTGCAGATCTGGAGAGCTGGGGAATGGCACAGCCCTTGACAGTGACTGAGTGGGGATAAACTGGGATTTACTTGTTCCGTTTTAGCTGGTAGCAGTGGATCTAAGCTATGTCCTCAGCCAAATGAAAATATGGAACCAGAAAGAGGGAAGCTTTGAAACCAGAAAAGATTCGCCAGCCAATGGCAAAACAAAACATAAATGCTATAGTATGTGGTTTCAAGCTTAATCGAAGCAGCCAAAAGAGGACAAATTATAAAAGAAAAAAATGGTAGACTAGCTCTCTTCATCAAATGTCCATTTAAAATATAGATTTAATAATCAGTATTGACATGAAATGTTTATTCAGCACGACCTTCTAAGAAGTTCAATTTATTGCATTTAGACCCTAGAGTCATAAAAGGGCTTTTAAAGAGTGTCTTTAAATACTTAACAGTCCAGCCAGAAGCTTAAAACAATATAGAAGCATACAATCCCTGTTAAATAAGGAGAAAGGCAAGATAAAGGGACGAGGCAAGTCATTTATCAAGCAGACTATTAAATACCCTAAGCACAAGTTCAGATGAATGTGTCACAACCACCCTAAGCATTAGCAGACAGTTATGTCTACCTAAACTTGAACTATTCCACTTCATTAAAAGCTACTGGAGCTATTACTTGTGTGTGTGTGTGTGTGTGTGTGTGTGTGTGTGTGTGTGTGTGTGTTCTCAATTAGGTACTACTAGTATTTTTGTTGCCTTTGAGCTTTCAAAGTCATCAAAATGGCATTCTCTAAGCTTGAATGTTCTGTAAGTAGCCAGTAAGGGTTTCAACATTTTAGTTATTTTATATGTGAAGCATAGTTAAACTTGAATTATCTTCTTAGATGTTCACATTTTGTATGGCTATAGAGTGATTCTTTAGACAGGGGCAGGGTCTGTCTGGAGAGCTGAAAATAGGTTTGTCCATTTACAATCTTAGATATTATACCTTAGATATAGCTAAGAGACAAAATACATTTTTAAAAAGTAGTCATCAAAACTATGTAAAAAAAAACCTGTTTCTTTGGTTTTTTTCCCCTGATTCACTGGGCAAATTATCTTGAGAGGAAGCCTCTTTTTTCAGCCAAGACTTTAAAAAAAACAAAAAAAAAAGTGATTCTAATGGAGACAGATGGATTCTAGTTAATTCCGAGAAGCAACAAGATGTAATTTTAACCAATTTTTAAA
Source organism: Camelus bactrianus (assembly GCF_048773025.1). Classification (NCBI taxonomy): domain Eukaryota; kingdom Metazoa; phylum Chordata; class Mammalia; order Artiodactyla; family Camelidae; genus Camelus; species Camelus bactrianus. The sequence continues at coordinate 82,101,481 of NC_133575.1, read as the reverse complement.
ACCAAAATGAAAAACAACTCTAGTGTACTGTATGTCAAACAATATTCATTTAACCTTAAAAGCCACATGTGTTGTTTATTCAAACCTCAATTATACTCTGAGTGGTACCCTATGGAGATGGAATGGCTTGGCTTTCTGGTAATGGGAGAAGTGGAGAACAAGTATTTGAAAAATGGTCAAGAGCTGGGCTAAAATTCAGACTGTTTATAACTCCCATTGCTCCCATTAATCTCTGGTTGGCTGGAGCAGGTCACTGAAGTAAACCCTGTCCTTTCAAAAGGACTAAGTGTACAATGAGATTACGAGATACCCATGAAAATAAACCTCAGACAGCAAAACTGCGCCAGCATGTGGCCACTTTTGAACCACACACAACATCATAAACAGGGTGCCCCATAGGTCCCGATTTATCTAGGACATCCTAGTTTCATGCCTGTTTTTTTGGCAGGCATAATTATTAATTATCACTTTCAAAAGTGTCTTGGTTTGGACGATATGGTCACTTTAATCATACAGCAAATGGAAATTTTAAATGAATCCCTGAGACAGGGAGAAGTGATCTCCATGACAAGGGAATGTGATCTCTGTATTTTTAGAGGAACAAGTTGAAATCAGCAGAATCAAGGCAAATACTTAAGGGCTTTTGAGGGAAAGTGGGAGAGGGCAGAGAGGAAGAAACTGATCGTGAAATCTCTACCTACTATGTGCCAGGTTCCCTGGTGGGCCATTTTATAGCCAGTACACAATACTCAAGCTGGAGATGAAAGAGGGAATGTCAGCAGATGACTCTGGATAGCTTCTGCCAAACATCTAATTCTACAGATTCTGTGGAGAGGGAGCAAGTGTACTGAAATTTGAGGGACGCTTTAAAGAACGCTGGCATAAGGATTCACCATCGGTAGACATCTGAGCTTACAATAATGATATATAGTATTGCAAGAAGCTCTCCAGTGTCTCATAAAGTGGACAATCACTTTTTTTAAGAAAATAACTTTATTGTCAAATAAAGCATTTTATTGTTTGGGCTGCCAATACAAGCTCTTAGCATTTTAAACAAAATATCTTCCTGAGAAACACTAAGACACAGGCAAGGGGGAACTCCTGCCAATAGTGGCAAGCCAAATCTGAAGAGCAGTATCAAAGTATTTATCCAGAAAAAACAGAAGTATGTACTTTTTAAAAAGTGCATTGTGAGAGTGCATATCTTTGCAAGAAGGCATCATGGGAGAAGGAATAAAGAAACTTAGTTAGATGATGCCCATGACCCACATTCTGCTCTCTTGGTGGAGATGTGGTTAAACAGATCCAAGTTTATGGTTAGATATAGGGTCTTTACATCCCAGGGCAGTCCCAGTGAATCTGCTGGAAGTGTTACCATGTCTGGTCCCTGGCAGCAGAATTGTCACAAAGTCTGCTCCTCCCAGTAGCCTCAGAGTTAACAGAGTCCCCAAAGTTGCTTTGCATCCCCAGGCTGAGAGGCAGCATAGTAATAATGGCTAAGAAAACAGCCTGGAGCCGGACTACTTGGGTTCAAACCCTGTCTCTGCCCCTTCTTACCTGTGTGAGTCTGGACAAGTAAATGAACCTCTCTGTGCCTCAGCTTCCTTATTGCTAAAATAGAGATGATAAAACCTATCCCATAGGGTTGTGAGGATGAAATGAATGAGTATATGCAAAGAGCTTAGGACAGTGCCTGGCACATTGTGTCAGCTATTATTCCCCACTCCCCCTTCTTCCCATCCTTTGCCTCTAGTTCCTTCTTCTCAAGAATAGCTTACATATGAGGAAAACCCAACTGAAGGGACTCTCAGAAGTGTGCTCCGCATTTAACAAAGGAAAACTGCCTGGACTAAACAAATAAATGAAGCCTAGCATAAAGAGAAAACTTATGCCCACATACAGAAAGGGAATAATTTCATTTCTACAGCCAGGGTCCTGGAGATACCAAAAAAATTTTTTAAATGCCTGCAGAGATTCCTTCAGCTCATTCCTTCTCAACTAATGATCAGATTCTCTCATCATTATGCTAGTCCTCTCTTTATTTTCATCTTTATTTAGAAAGGAGCTTATGTTTTAATTAAACCTTTTTCTCTCTTGGTTTAAAGTGACGCTTGAGAGGACAGATATCTGCTTCTTTGGGAGGCAGTGCAATTTACATAGTCATTAAGTGGAGTGGTAAAAATCCAAGTACCCAAATAAAGTAAAGTCCTGCACTATCACGTTCATACATGGAAAATAACAAGCAGGATGGAAAAGGGAAACTAAGTGATCTACCAGTGTTTACCACCTGGTCAACCTGGGAATGAAAAGCAGTCAATTTAAGGTCTTTCTTGTCTCCATGAATACCACTTTGGCTTCCTGGCCCTATCCAAAGAGGATTGGACTACTTCGTGGGAGCAAGGGATGTGGATATAGTTTTAATAGCTAAAGCAAAAGGAAAAGTGGATGTAGTCATTCCAGCAATTTGCTTAAATCAACTGAATAATTGTATCAACCATCCACTTTGCCTGGGCTATGGAGACCTGGACTTTCATCCACTGTGAAGAAATAATTGCTCTGAAATGCTTCACTGGGAATTTCTTATTTTTATTGTAGAACCAGATTCATAGACACATGAAAAACCCTCCAATTCAGCAACAGGATGAGGCATTATTGACCTTGACAGGATATCCCAGATGGCCAATTAGGAATCATCACTATTAATTTGTTAAACTTAGTATGAAAGTCAGTGCTATCCAATCCACAGTCTGAAGAGCTTTCTGTCTAAGGAGAAATATTCTAGACATAAAAGACATGCTGAGAAGGAACATGATGACCTCAGAGGGGTGGGAGTCCCGGGACAGCATGCAGCAAGCATGCTGGAGATGAATTCTGAGTGCAAGGGATGCAGAGAGAACAAAAACAACCTGAACGTTTCCCTGGAAAAAGAGATTCCAGTTGGTATTTAGAAGAATAAGAGAGGTAGACAAGGATGGAAAATCCCTAAGATGGTCCCACATTCATCAACATGAATGATTGACTTTTGAGAAAGAATTATTAATGGTGGTCAGACTCTTCTATAGCTATGCGAAGATCAGAGTGTTTCAATACATTTTAAAGTTTAGGTGAGAACATACAAACTCAAAAGTTATTCAGTTAATTTTTATTTTTTAAGTAGTATTTTTCTTTAGCAATGTTTCCTTTCTATCATTGTGACTAGGAAATGGTAGTGTTTCCACAGAAAATGTGGGCAAAACCAAAAACAGCTGATATGCGTGGATCTATATTTGGAGTTGTTATTTTTTCCAGTTTCCTTTGATTTTGAAAACTTTGAAAAAGTTGGTAGATTTTTGTGATGTTAAAAAAAATGAAATATCTCACATACCACTTCCCTCGAGCTCTCTGGTTTACAGCCAAGATGGCATCTGAGGTGTAATTTTGCTGCTTTTTGGAAAGAGAAATCAAGAGTCTTAGGTAAAATGGCAGTTGTCTTGAGCACTAACAAATTGCCTTTAAACAGCTGCTTCCAGTTTCAGTTACCTTGAAGGAGTTAGCAGAAGTATCTCAATTTCATAAAAAGAGATTCAGTTTTCATCTTGGGCTCACTGGAGATGTGCTGGATAAATAAGCTTAGGTTGAGTAAGTTGTGAGGTCAGTCATTCTCCTGCCTGCCCAGCCAGGACCGCACTTTCAGTGCTTGTCAAAAGCTTTTCATAACTGTGGCTCTCTTTCCTTTTAACAAATCCATCATAAGCTATATGCTTAATACGTGGCTAGGGGAAACAGAGGAAGAAGATGGTCCTTTCCCTTCAGAGCTTGCCAGTTGAGGAGCCAAGACCCATAAAATAATGAACAATTGAAGAAAATATTTTAAATGCTGTAGTCCATAAACCAGACTAAGTCCTCAAAGTGGTCAAAGAAGGAGATCAACGAGGACTAGAGTAATCGGGTAAGGCTATTTAGAAGATGTGCAACTTCAGCTGGAGTCTTGAAAGATGGGTAGGATCCTAACTTGTAGAACAGAGGTGGGAAACTATTCCGAGGTTTGGCAAGTAAGGATTAAGAGAGGCACATAACAGGAGGCAGGATCAAGATAAGAAGTATAAGATCCTGAGCTCACCTCCTACCATGGACACACAAAATTTACAACTCTTACAGAGCAACTATCTAAGAGAATGACCTGAAGGTTAGCAGAAAAGATTTTCCACCACTAAAGATATAAAAAGGGAACCGCAACAAGACAGGTAAGAGGCGTGGAGATGCAGTCCAGTCAGGATCCATACTTTTGGTGAAGTGACCCACTAGTGGAAGGGATAGCATAACCATGAAGGTCCTTCTAAAGGAGTGAGGGATCTAAGTCCCACATTGGATTCCCCAGCCTGGGTGTTCTGCACCAGGAAGATGAGCACCCAAAACATCTGGCTTTGAAAACCAGTGGGCCTTATGTTCAGGAGAGCTGGAGGGTTGTAGGAAACTGAGACTTCACTCTTAAAGGGCACATGCAAAAACTCATTCACTCTGAGTACCAGCACAGAGGCAGCAATTTGAAAGGCACCAGGGTCAGACTGACTTTCTGATCTTAGAGAGGCTTCTAGAGAAGCAGGGGGCAGCTGGGACTCCCCCGATGGACTGAGATGCTGGTGGCAGCCATTATTGTAAGCTCATTCTACTGTGCTGACACTGGCATTGGCAGACACCATTTTAGAATATTCCTTCTAGCCTATTACTACTGGGGGCTGCCCCACCCACCAGTACACCCATAGCAGTCATGTGCAACTGAGTCACACAGCCATCCATGCCTGGGGCCTGCCCTGCCCATCAGTGTACCTGCAGCATTTGCACACCACCTGGCTGCACAGCCAGCCAGGCCAGAGGCCAGTCCTGCCTACCAGTGCATCAACAGCAGTTGGCCTTGCCAGAGAAGAATGGTGTGCAATGCCCACATAGGGGACACCTCTGGAACATCTGGCTCTGGTGACTAGAGAGGAGCATGCTGTTGGGCCCCACAGGACATCTTATACATATGTATAAGGCCACCTCTCCTAGATCAGGAAATATAAAGTGCCTACCTAATAGGGAGAAATAAATAGAAAATTAGGCAAAAGGAAGAGACAAAGGAATTTTTAAATGAAAGAATAAAACAAAAACTCAGAAAAAGAGCTAAATAAAATAGAGGTAATCAATCTACCTGACACAGAGTCAAGGTAATGACCAAAAAGATACACATTGAACTTGGGATAAGACTGGATGAACACAGTGAGAACGTCAACAAAAAGTTAGAAAATATAAAAAAGAACCATTGCTGAAGAATACACCTGAAATGAAAAATACACTTGAAGAAATTAATGGTAAAGTAGATGATACAGAAGAAAGGATCAGTGACCTGGAAGAAAGAGCAGTGGAAATCAACCAAGCAGAACAGAAAAAGAGAAAAGAATTTTTTTAAATGAGGATAGTTTAAGGGACCTTTGGGTGTAACATTAAGGGTACAAAAATTCACATTGGAGGGGTCACAGAAGGAGAGAGTGAGAAAAGAATAGGAAACTTATTTGAAGAAATAATGGCTGAAAACTTCCCTAACGTGAGGAAGGAAACATATATCCAGGTCCAGGAATCACAGAGAGCCCCAAACAAGATTAATCCAAAGAGATCACACCAAGACATATCACAATTAAAATGGAAAAATGTTAGAGAATTTTAAAGGTAGCAAAAGAAAATAAATAGTTACATACAAGGGAACTCCTATAAGGTTATCACCTGAATTTTCAGCATAAACATTGCAAGCCAGAAGAGAGTGGCAAAATACATTTAAAGTGCTGAAAAGAGATGATCTTATGGGTTTTTTTTCCCTTTCTCTTGTTGATGTGATGTATTACATTGATTGATTTGCATATGTTGAACCAGCCTTGTGTCCCTGGGATGAACCCCACTTGATCATGATGTAAAATCTTTTTTATGTGCTGTTGGATTCTATTTGCTAATATTTTGGTAAGGATTTTTGTATCTATGTTCATCAGTGATATTGGTCTATAATTCTCTTTTTGGTAGTGCCTTTGCCTGGTTTTGGTATCAGGGTGATGGTGGCTACATAGAATGAGTTTGGGAGTATTCCCTCCTTTTCAATCGTCTGGAAGAGTTTGAGAAGGACTGGTATGAGTTCTTCTTTGTATGTTTGGTAGAATTCCCCGGTGAAGCCATCCGGTCCTGGACTTTTATTTGTAGGGAGGTTTTTTATTGCTAATTCGATTTCATTTCTAGTGATCAGTTTGTTCAAGTGGTCAGTTTCTTCTTGATTCAGTCTTGGTGGACAGTATGTTTCAGAAACTTGTCTATCCCCTCTAGGTTATCCATTTTGGCTCCATATAGTTTTTCATAATATTCTCGTACAATATTCTGTATTTCTATGTTATTTGACATATGGACCAATGGAACAGAACAGAGAGCCCAGAAATGAACCCACAAATTTTTGGTCAACTAATCTTCCACAAAGGAGGCAAGAATATACAATGGAATAAAGATAGTCTCTTTAGCAAATGGTGTTGGGAAAACTGGACAGCAGCATGTAAAGCAGTGAAGCTAGAACACTCCCTTACACCACACACACAAATAAACTCAAAATGGATCACTTAAACATAAGACAAGATACAATAAATCTCCTAGAAGAAAATATAGGCAAAACATTATCTCATATATAACTCAGAAATGTTCTCCGAGGGCAGTCTATCTAAGCAATAGAAATAAAAGCAAGAATAAACAAATGGGACCTAATGAAACTTACAAGCTTCTGCACAGCAAAGGAAATCATAAGTAAAACAAAATGACAACCTACAGAATGGGAGAAAATTTTTGCAAATGATGAAACCGACAAAGGCTTGATCTCCTGAATATATAAGCAGCTCATACAACATAATAAGAAAAAAACAAACAACCCAATCTAAAAATGGGCAAAAGACATAAACAAGCAATTCTCCAAGGAAGAAACACAAATGATCAATAGGCACATGAAAAAATGCTCAATATCACTAATTATCAGAGAAATGCAAATCAAAACTACAATGAGGTATCACCTCACACCAGTCAGAATGGCCATCATTCAAAAGTCCACAAACGACAAATGCTAGAGAGGCTGTGGAGAAAAGGGAACCCTCCTACACTGCTGGTGGGAATGCAGTTTGGTGCAGCCACTGTGGAAAACAGTATGGAGATTCCTCAAAAGACTAGGAATAGACTTACCATATGACCCAGAAATCCTGCTCCTGGGCATATATCCAGAAGGAACCCTACTTCAAAAAGACACCTGCACCCCAATGTTCATAGCAGCACTATTTACAATAGCCAAGACATGGAAACAGCCTAAATGTCCATCAACAGATGATTGGATAAAGAAGAGGTGGTATATTTATACAATGGAATACTATTCAGCCATAAAACTGACAACATAACGCCATTTGCAGCAACATGGATGGCCCTGGAGAATGTCATTCTAAGTGAAGTAAACCAGAAAGAGAAAGAAAAATACCATAGGAGATCACTCATATGTGGAATCTAAAAATAAAAAAATGAACATAAATACAAAACAGAAACAGACTCATAGAGATAGAATACAAACTTGTGGTTGGCAAGGGGGGAGGGGGTGGGAAGGGACAGACTGGGATTTCAAAATTTGTAGATACTGACAGGCATATGCAGAATAGATAAACAAGATTATACTGTATAACACAGGGAAATATATACAAGATCTTGTGGTAGCTAACAGTGAAAAAAATGTGACAATGAATATATGTGTGTTCATGCATAACTGAAAAATTATGCTCTACACTGGAATTTGACACAACATTGTAAAATGACTACAACTCAATAAAAAAAAGTTAAAAAATAAAAAATAAAGTGCTGAAAAGAAAAAAAATTACAACCAAGAATACTACGCCTAGCAAGGTTATCATTCAGAATTGAAGGAGAAATAAAGTGTTTCCAAGACAAGCAAAAACTAAAAGTTTATCATTGTTAAACTAGATTTATAAGAAATGTTAGCATCTTCTTTAGGCAGAAAAGACTACAACTAGATATTTAAAAATAAATAAAAGGAAAAAGCTCAGTGGTAAAGGCAAACATATAGTAAAGACAGTGGATGAGCTACCTAAAAAAGCTAGTATGAATGTTAAAAGACAAAAATTGTAAAAAAAACTATAACTACAAAAGTAGTTAAGGGATATGCAAAGTAAAAAGATGTAAACTATAACATCAAAAACAAAAAAATGGAGAAGGGAGTAAAAATGTATTGCTTTTAGAATGCATTCAAACTTAAGTTACTACCAGCTTAAAACAATCTGCTATATATAGATCAATATATAGAAATCTCATGGTAACCACAAACCAGAAACTTACAATAGATACACAAAAAATAAAGAGAAATGAAGCCAAACACCAGACTAAAGAAAATCATCAAATCACAAGGGAAGAGATTAAAGGAAGAAGAAAGGAACAGAGAAAAACTATAAAATCAATCAGAAAACAATGAATAGAATGGCAATAAGTATATACCTATCAATAATTACTTTGGTTTAAATGCTCCAATCAAAATACATAGGGTGGCTGAATGGATAAGAAAATAAAGCCCATCTATATGCAGCCTACAAATCTAAAAACACAAACAGGCTGAAAGTGAAAGGATGGAAAAAGATATTCTATGCAAATGGAAATGAAAAGAAAGCTGGGGTAGCAACAGTCATATCAGACAACAAAGACTATAAGAAAAGACAAAGAAAGCATTACATATTGATAAGGGGTCAATCCAACTAGAGGATATAACAATTGTAAATATTTACCATCCCAACATAGGAGCATCTGAGTATATACAGCAAATATTAACAGACATATAAAAGAGAAATTGACAGTAATACAATGACAGTAGGGGACTTTAACACCTGGCTTATATCAATGGATAGATCATCCAGATAGAAAATTGATAACAAAACACTCATCTTAAATAACACTTTACCCAGATGGACTTAATAGATATACACAGAATGTTTTATCCCAAACCAGCAGAATACAGATTATTTTCAAATGCACATGACACATTCTCCAACAGTGGTCACATGCTAGGTCACAAAATAAGTCTCAATAAACTTAAGAAGATTGAAATCATATCAAGAATATTTTCTGAAAAAATGGTATGAAACTGGAAATCAATTAGAAGAGAAACAATGGTAAAAAGCATAAACACATGAGGGTAAACAATATGCTATTAAAAAACCAATGGGTCAACAAAAAATCAAAGAGGAAATTTAAAAATACCTTGAGACAAATGAAATTGACAACATGACTTTCCAAAAATTTATGGGATGCTTCAAAAACAGTTCTAATAAGGAAGTTTATAGCTATACAGATCTACCTCAAAAAACAAACAAACAAAATCTCATATAAACAACCTAACCTTATATCTAAAGGAACTAGAAAAAGAAGAACAAACAAAGCCCAAAGTTAGTAGAAGGAACTAACAAAGATCAGAGTGGAAATAAATGAAATAGAGACTTAAAAAACAATAGAAAAGATGAATTAAACTGAGATATTTCTTTGGAAATATAAACAAAATTGATAAACCTTTAGCCAGACTCATCAAGAAAAAAAAAAGAAAGAGCCCCAATAAAATAAAGAGGAGAAATTACAACCAATACCACAGAAATAAAAAAAATCATAAGAGACTACTATGAAAAATTATATGCCAACAAACTGTATAGCCTAGAAGAAATGAATAAATTCCTAAAGACACACAATCTCCCAAGACTGAATCAGGAAGAAATGGAAAATCTCAACAGACTGATTACTAGTAGTGAAATTGAATCAGTAATTTTGAAACTTCCAACAAACTAAAAGTTCAGGACCAGATGACTTCACAGGTGAATCCTACCAAACATTCAGGGAAGAGTTAACACCTATCCTTCTGAAACTATTTCGAAAAATTGCAGAGGAAGAAACACTTCCAAACTCATTCTATAAGGCCACCATCAACCCAATATCAAAATCTGACAAAGATATCACAAGAAAGAAAATTACAGGCCAATATCACTGATGAATATAGATGCAAAAATCATTAACAAAACATTAGCAAACTGAATCCTGCAAATTGAATACATTAAAAAGATCATACACCATGCTCAAGTGGGATTTATCCCAGGGATTGAAGGGTTTTTCAGTATCATTGTGATACATCACATTAACAAATTCAAGAATAAAAACCATATGATCATCTCAATAGATGCAGAAAAATCTCTCAATAAAATTCAACATCCATTTATGATAAAAACTCTTCAGAAAGTGGGCATAAAGGGAACATACCTCAACATAATAAAGACCATAGTGACAAACCCACAGCTAACATCATACTTAATGATGAAAAGCTGAAAGCATTTTCTCTAAGATCAGGAATAAGACAAGGATGCCTACTCTCACCACTTTTATTCAACATAATTTTGGAAGTCTTAGCCACAGCAATCAAAGAAGAAAAAGAAATAAAAGGAATCCAAATTAGAAAAGATGAAGTAAAACTGTCACTGTTTGCAGATGACATGATACTATACACAGAAAATCCTGAAGATATTACTAGAAAACTACCAGAGTTCATCAATGAATTCTGTAAAGTTTCAGGATACAAAATTAATATACAGAAATCTGTTGCATTTTCATATACTAACAGTGAAATATCAGAAAGAGAAATTAAGGAAACAATCCCATTTACCATCATATCAAAAAGAATACCTAGGAATAAACCTACCTAAGGCAAAATACCTGTACTCCAAAAACTGTAAGATGCTGATGAAAGAAATTGAAGATGACACAAACAGATGGAAAGATATACTGTGGGGAGAGAGTTTAGGATTAACATACACACACTACAATATATAAAATAGATAAACAAGGACCTACTGTACAGCACTGAGAACTATATTTAATATCTTGTAATAATCTATTATGGAAAAAATCGGAAAAAATATATAAATGAATCACTTTGCTGTACACCTGAAATTAAAACAACATTGTAAATCAACTGTACTTCAATTAAAAAAATAATTAAAGATACTGAAGCCTTGAGCTACATATGAAAATGAGCAGAAGACCTGAATAGACACTTTTCCAAGGAAGATATCCAGATGGCCAACAGACACGTGAAAAGATGCTCAACGTCACTAATCATCAGGAAAATGCCAATCAAACCACAATGAGATATCACCTCACACCTGTCAGAATGGCTATCATCAAAAAGACAACAAATAACAAGTGTTGGCAAAGATGTAGAGAAAAGGGAACCCTTGTGCATTGTTGGTAAGAATGTAAATTGGTGCAGCCACTATGGAAAACAGTATGGGAATTTCTCAAAAAATTAAAAATAGAACTCCATAGGATCCTGCAATTCCAGTTTTGGGTATTTATCAGAAGAAAATGAAAACACTAATTAGAAAAGGCACATGTACCACTATGTTCACTGCAGCATTATTTACAACAGCCAAGATATGGAAATAATGGAAATGTCCATCAACAGGTGAAGGGATAATGAAAACGTGATACACACACACACACACACACACACACACACACACACACACACACACACTGGAATATTATTCAGCCATAAAGAAGAATGAAATCTTGCAATTTGTAACAACATGGATGGACTTTGAGGGCATTATGCTAAGTGAAAGAAGCCAAACAAAAATAAATGCCATATGATCTCTTTAATGTGGAACTGAAGCAGAAAACAACCAAACCAAACCAAACAGAAATTGACCCATAGATACAGAAAATAAACTAGTGGTCACCACAATGGAAGGAGGTGGGGTATGGGTGAAATGGGCGAAGGGGCTTAAGGGATACAAACTTCCAGTTATAAAATAAATAAGTCACCAAGATGTAATATACAACATAGGGAATATAGTCAATAATATTGTGATAACTTTGTATGGTGACAGATGGTTACTAGACTTATCATGGTGATCTATTCATAATGTACAAAATGTTGATCACTATGTTGTACGCTGGAAACAAATATGATATTGTATGTAAAAAAGAGAGGCACATCACAGGGGTGAAGGTGGGGAGGAACATGGCATATTATAAGACAGAAATGCTAGCCTATATGTGTACGTGTTGGTGTCAGAGAAACAAGGATAGGTAGCAGGCTGAGAAAGGGTCAGATTGTTTGACAGAGGGCCTTTTGTGCAACTACTAACCATTATATATACAACAGATAAACAACAAGGTCCTACTGTATAGCACAGTGAGCTATATTCAATACCTTGTAATAACCTATAAAGAAAAGAATATGAAAAGAAATATATATGTATAACTGAATCACTATGCTGTACAATAGAAAATAACACAACATTGTAAACGGAACATATTTCAATAAAAAATTTTAAAAAAAAACAAGCTGCAGAGCTGAGATTGGGTAATATGATAAGAAATGGAAGACCTTGGCCAACATGATCAAGTAGTACCTTAAGAAGTCTGAACTAGCATAGTGGCACTGTTTATAACAGCCAAGACTTGGAAACAACCTAAATGTCCATCAACAGATGAGTGGATAAAGAAGTTGTGGTATATTTACACAATGGAATACTATTCAGCCATAAAAAAGAATAAAATAACGCCATTTGCAGCAACATGGATGGACTGGAGATTGTCATTCTAAGTGAAGTAAGCCAGAAAGAGAAATAAAAATACCATATATCACTTATATGTGGAACCTAAAAAAAAAAAAAAAGACAAACAAACTTATTTACAAAAGAGAAACAGACAGAGACACAGAAAACAACTTATGGTTACCAGGGGGGAAGGGGGTGGGAAAGGATAAATTGGTAGTTCAAGATTTGCAGATACTAACTAATATACATAAAATAGATAAACAACAATTTTGTACTGTATAGCACAGGGAACCATATTCAATATGTTATACTAACTTATGGCTAAAAAGAATATGAAAACGAATATATGTATGTTCCTATATGACTGAAGTATTGTGCTGTACACCAGAAATTGACACAACATTGTAAACTGACTATACTAAGTCTGAACTTGAGTATTATGCAGCAGGTACAATGCAGGAAAGACAGTACAGACACTCCTACAACATAGGGTGGCTGGTTTCATGGTGGGTCAGAAGTCAGGGATCTTGGGAGGACAGGATTGCCACTAGTTAGCCCCCTAACTTTTGAGTTAGTCCTCCCAGATTCTGGGGTGCAGAGAGGAAAGAGAAATGTGGTGTTAGCTGAAGCTGGAGAGACAGTCTTAAAAGTCTTCCTTCACCTCCCTGACTAGGTCGATCCTCATCAGTTACTGGCTTTTGTAACACCTTTCCTTTGTAGAATGTGGCACGGTTCCGATTTTATATTTACTTGTGTCAGTATTTGATAAATGTCCGTCTTCCCCATTAAACTCCACGAGGGGTGGTTCCATGTCTGTTTTGTTCACCAGTGTATCTCCAGTACCAGCACAGTGCCGGATACTTAGTGGTTGCTTGACAAATGTTTGCTGAATGAAAGAAGGTAGCTGTTTACACTCGGGACTCTCTAAGCCCAGAAAGAGAGGTGTTCCCCTGTGATTGGTTCAATCTTGTTGGGGAAAGATGGGCAGTATGGTTACTCTCTTGGGATTATCTGCCTATGCCAATGTGCATTGCATGTCCTCTCTTCCCCTCTACTCCCCTGCACTAGGAGAGGCCCTTGTCACACTCCTACTGATGGCTCCCACCAGACAGCATAAGAGCTTGGGACTCTAGAGCCAGGACAACAATGTTAAATTCTAGCTCTGCCACTTACTAACATGCAGCCTTGGGCAAATCACTTAACTTCTCTGCCTCAGTTTTCTCATCTATAAAATAGGGATAATAATAGTTCCTACTCTGTTGTTAAATGAGCCATTACACACATAAGTGCTTAGATCATCACTTGGTACAGAGAAAGTGCTACATATGTACACCATCTACCAAATGCAGGCTTGGCTCTCAACACAGCTGATAGCTTACCCCAAATATGTCTCCCTTGGCTAGAGTCCAAGTACATAGCCTTCCCCTTTGCTTTGGCAAGATAGGTAGGAGACAGGAAGCAGAAATGATAAAAGGTGAGAGTGGGTTTGGGTATGAGGCCTGCCCACCCAGAATGTGGCTGTGGCACAATCTCTGCAGAGATTTTTTTTTCTTCTGTTAAGAGTTTCCCTTAGGGCTCCAGTGGCTGTTTGCACTACACTTCCAGTCCAGATGAGGTTTGCTGAAGTGCCAGCAAGGACACGCACCCTTCCCACACTCTCCTGACTGTCCTAGCCTCAAAGACACATCTAAACAACTGAGGATGGGGCTGAGATTAATCCATGGCTAAGACTGCCACCTGATCCAGAGGGAAAGGCACACGTTAGTGTTTGGAGACAGTGCAGAGAACCTGTTTCAGTGGGGCCCTTTATACCAAGGTAGGCAAGTTCAGTGCTCAAAACGTTATTTCTTCAGCAGTATTTTGCCTGCAATTAGGGTGGCCAGCGTAGTGGAGAAGTGCGTCTGGGTTCCCTGCTCTGTGAGTAATACGCTTATACAAGGTATACCTTTGTAAAAACATCATTTCAACAACAACAAAAAAACTAGGTGCTTCAAAAATTAGAACTTCAGAGGAAATTCAATCATATTATATACAAATGAAAGATGTAAGGAAATTAAAGGCAGAGAAAAAAAGCATCAATTTTATGAAGTGTAAGATTTAGTCTTTAGAGGGAAAGATGAAAGAGAATAGTTTATTTAGACTGGAGAAGAGATGGCAAAGAAAGAACTTAATGAATTGTCAAGTATGTGAAGGGACATACATCATCAGTAATAACCAGCTTTTAATCTGTTGCTTCTGAGGACATAACAAAAAGAGAAGAAATTCAAATTGTGACAAGAGAACCGCTGAGAAGATGGTTAGTCTCAGGAACTGTTGCCCCAAGAAGGACTAGAAATATAGTTCTTTATATGGAGATAAAGTAAATCAAAAGGCAAGGCTATCAGCAATAGCGAAGATGCAATTCTATTTAATCCCAGGGTAATAAATATAGTAAAATTATATAAAATATATTAAGTTACATTATATATGGTAAGCAGTAACTTTGTATTAGACTTTCTCCTGGCATTCTATGTCAGCTCAGTTAAATTTTACAACTTTTCCATGGGTTGTAGATATCATAATTGCCGTTTTCACAGCTGAGAGAACAAAGGTCCTGAGTGGTTAAGTAGCTTTCCCAAGGTAACATCACTGGTCAGCAATAGCTCTACCAGGTCAAATCTGTGTCCTTCTGGCTTCAGAGCCTATGTCCTTTGCACTATATTTCTGCGTGGATGCAATAATATGTCTTTTTGCAGTTTCCTTTCTTTTATTAATTGTTTTTCACATTAGATGTCACAGAATTTTTCCCCAAACAAAATCACTTCAGCCAAACAATAGGATTACAGCGACTAGCTGGTTATACTAGTAACCAAATGTACACCTCTGCTAAGAGTGGACTCTCTTGGGTGTAGAGAAAAGGGAACCCTCCTACACTGTTGGTGGGAATGCAAATTGATGTGGCCATTATGTAAAACAGTATGAAGGCTCTGTGAAAAACTAAAAATAGAGTTACCATATGACCCAGCAATCTCACTCCTGGGTGTGTATCTGGAGAAAACTCTAATTTGAAAAGATACATGCAAAAAAAAAAAAAAAAAGAAAAGAAAAGATACATGCACTTCAGTATTCATAGCAGCACTTATTTACAACAGCCAAGACATGGAAATAACCTAAATTTACCAAAGTAATTCCAATATGCAGCCATAACCAAGAAACAATGCTCTAAATATACAGCTGACCCTCGGTATCTGTGGGGGATTGGTTCTATGACCCTCCCAAATACCAAAATTCGAGGATGCTCAAGTCCCTTATATAAAATTGTTCAGTCTTTGCATATAGCCTACAAACATCCTCCTATATACTTTAAATCATCTCTAGATTACTTTTAATACCAAATAGAATGTTAATGCTATGTAAATAGTTGGAAATACAATGTAAATGCCATGTAAATAGTTGCCAGGGCAAGGCAAATTCAAGTTTTGCTTTTTGGAAATTTCTGGATTTATTTTTTCTCTATACGTTCAAACCACGGTTGGTTGACTCTGCGGATGCACCACTTGCAGATCTGGAGGGCCTACTGAATTTCAAATTTGTCCATTTTTCGTTATTGAGTCCTCACTCTATGGGAGACAGTGTCCTAGGTCCTTTTCCTGTATTATCTCATTTAAACCTCACAACCATTTGGAAGTAGGTGCTAACATTATCCTCACGGTAAAGATTGCTAGAAAGCTTGAGTACATTGCTCATGATCACCCAGCTAGGAAGCAGCAGGGATGGGATTAGAACTGAGGCAGCCTGGCTCCAGGGAACCCAATCTGAACCACTACTCTGCACTGTGTCCCCAGACCAGAAACCCACCTTCTCATCCTAGAAAGACTGCTATACTCATCTTCCTGGTCTCCCCATTTGTCTTATTTCCTCCCTTCAGTCTAGTCTGGACACAAGAACCAGTGAGATCTTTTAAGACATCAACTGGATCATGTCATGCCCCTGTGTACAACCTTCTGATGGCTTCCCAATGTACCTAAAAAAGGAAATCCAAACTCCTTCCCATGGTCTTGAAGATCCTATGTGGTCTGACTCCTGTTCACCTCTCCAGTCTCATTACATGCCAGTTATATTCCTGCCACATGGGTCCCTAGGCTCCTTGAATGCTCTAAGCTCTTCCCTGCCTGGTCCTTTGAATTTTCTTTCTGTCTGGAATGTTCTTCCACCAGGACCTTTGCATGGATAATTCCTTTTCATCCTTTTAGTCTGAGAGTACGTGTCATCTCAGAGAGGCCTTTCCAAATGCTCAACCTAAATGCCTTCACCTCTTATTTTCTCAGTCCTTTGTTTATTTTCTTCATAGTACTTACATTATTTATATTTAGATATTTCTTTGTTTATTACGTCTTCTCTGGTAAAACGTGAGTTCCATAAGAGCAAAGAACATATCTTGGCTGCTATGTATGCCACATATGGCTGTACAGGCTGTGTACTGCACAAGGGTGCCACAGCTACAGAGGTACATTCACAAAGATTTTCTGGTGAATGGCAGTCAAATATCTTAAGTAAGAGAATCCTTTTTGTAATTCACATAAAGATGCCATAGAGGCTAGCAGTGCCCTGTATGTCAACTGTATTTACCAATATGTATCCAGCCTTGAGCACAGTGCCAAGCATATAGTAAACAATCAATAAGCATGCTGATTGGATAGAAGGAAAGCACAAAATTAGGATACTGCCAGGGGGCAAGTGGGAAAGAGGGGACATAAAGGACTGCTGATAGATTTGGTAATTTGAGAAAAAGGGAATAAAGGAGAAATTAATGGTGATTATGTTTGATCTAGGGAACCTAGAGAAAAAAATTGGTGCCATTATCAAAGAAATGGAACCCAAAGAAGAAAAAACCTGGCTTGAGAAGATGATGATTCCCTTCTGGATATAACTTGAGAAGATGCTGTCTTCCACTTTGCTTTCATTGAGTTTGTCACCATTTTACAGCGGGATTTTAAAAATACTCCTGTATTTGCCCTACACAGTATTCAAAATGGTCACATTAATGCTTTGCGAGGCCCATTCTTTCTTTTAAGGCTGTGTGTGGAAATGCCCTGGGTTTTACAATACAGTCATGTAGGGGCCAAGCTAGAAGGGATTAAGGAAGGAGAGCTACAGATACTTACTTTCACATTAGATGACTGTCACCCTCCTTCCCCTGCTGCGCTCCAGCGCAGTTTCTTTTAGGCAGTGACCCTTAAAAGCAGTGCTTTTATTTGTTCTAACTTTTGTGAATGAAAGCATATTTAAAAACTAAGGCTACCACAGAAAATTCTCTTTCCCTAGGCCACTGGACAGGTTAATTTCCTCTTCTAAATCTTGCTACTCAGGATGGAGGCACCCGAAGTCTTGGGATGCAGGATACCTACCTCTGCACACCCGGCAGCAGGAATCTGGAACAGAGACTGGGAAGGCACAGGTTAACTTGGGGCAAGTCTTGAGACCACAGTACACATTTCCCTCCTGCCAAAGAGAAACAAAATTAAGGTCAGAAAGAGCTGGCATACGTGCTAAGGCTTTAGCTCAGTACCTGGGATGAGTAGGGACTCAAACACGACACATCTCTCCCCTCCCCACTGCTGTTCCATAGTCAGTTCTAGGTACTTCCTAAATTTTATGATGTATTATTTTTTTATTTACTATTTCTTCAGGCCAGAGACTAAGTCACAGAAGAGTTGGAAATCCTCTTCAGGCATCCTGGTCTAAGATGGAACAAAGTTGTCAGTGAGACGGCTGCTCTGAGCTGCCAAACAACCAAATATAGTCTTGCCCCTCTCTTCTCTGCCCATTCTATCCCTTGGCCCTCATTATGCCTCAGCTGGATGTTGGGGTTTGGGGGGAATGCAGATTCGCATGATAGCTCCCTTTTGTAACACTTACTAGAGTCTCCCTTCCAAACAAAGTAGACAAGCTCTTTGGGTTGATACAAAACTATGCAAGATCATCTGAATGGGTAGCTCAGTCCAGCACAAGCCAAGGGAGAGGATCAGATTTACTTGCTAGTTATGTTTGTCCTTGAATAATGTTCATTCCCTAAAATTCTATGTTCCAAACATTATTCCTTAAGCCTTGCACTTAGTTCATAGGAGCATATTGTTCTGGGGCTAGATGGGTTCCTGAAAAGTCATTAGGAAAGCATGGCTACAACAGAATTTGCCCACACTACTGAGATCTTCTATTCTTACTAAAAATCCCTAAGCAAGGAGATTCTTTAACTTCCCTTGTCAGTCCAGTGTTTAATACCCTTTATAGGCAGAAAAGTTGTTTCTACACCTAACTTCATTCTCTCATACTTCAGCTTAAACAGCCATTTGACTCCATTTTCTGATTCTATCTATTACATTCTCTGGACTGCACAATTAGATGATAATATAATCAGTATGTCTTCTTCCTGAAGTATACAATTCTCTTAACAAGCAATTTCATCATGATCAAGTATTTGTTGAGAGTTTTCTCATTGCAGGGAACCAGGAATGAACTGGTTAGTAGGATATTTAAGGGATGGGAACCAAGAGACAACCTATTTTCTTGTGAATTAGACTGAGTGGCCCTAGGTCATGCCAGTGACCTTTCTAACCATAGCATTTCCAAGGCTTCAAATAATTGAGTTGTTCAGATGAAGGCTTTGGTGGTGTAGTTATTGTAAAAAGGAATACAGACAGATCAAGGCTATTAGCTCATCTTTGTCCTTTTAAGCAGTCTTAAAGTTTTAAGACCAGGATATAACTAGGTCTGACCTCTTCAACAGTGTAGCTCAGGGTTGATGAAGATCCCGGAGTCTGGATTGGTAGGGAGGCTTGTGATTTAGATGCAATTCATCTTTCAATCAAGCACCCTACAGTGTAGGCTCAAACTAAAGAGACAAGTATAGGAGCACTCTTATTTGGGTAGGGGACAGCACGGACAATAAGATACAGGGTCTTACCGAACAGCTGCACTGGGTGCACTGGTTGGGTTGCCGGTTCTGAAAGAGCCCTTCAGCCATGAACAGCTCACCATGTTGGTAAGTGGTCCCATTGTACTCGCACGACTTGCTGGTCACCTTATTGTTCGCAGTGGGTAAGGAGTCTTCTGGGACAGAATGGAGAAAAAACAGACCAAGTATTGGCATCATTGGAAAGAATTTCATAAATCCCAACAGCAGATAGTCCCTAATCCAGTGGCTGATAACTTAGATAATATTAAAGCAGCCAGACAAGAACAGTAACTAATGCGACCACCCACCCATTTCTTCACTTGTTGGACATTTATTGAGCACCTACTGTATACCAGGCACTGTGATGGGCACTAGAGAGAGATCAGTGAAGAAGGACAAGACCCCTCCCTTGATGGAGCTAATAGTCTTAGATGAATAAGGTATTACCTTGCCTGGAAGAAAGGAGTCTTTTCAGATGAGAAACCACCTATTATGACTACCTTGGTAACTGTACTCCCTCCAATGTTTCATATCACTTGCTTGTATCCTTGTTCCAGCCTCTGAAGTTTTTGCTTATTTTTAATCCTTCTACCAAGACTGCTCCCTCCCTCCCAGTCTTTTCCACCTATTGAAGTTCTGTCTGACTTTGAAGGCTCAGCAGAAGTCCCCTTTCCTCCATGAATCAGTCCCTCATAGATCCAGCCCATGATCTGCACCTCTCAAAGTGTCTTATGTCTGAAGTACAAATTTGGCACTTGAATATTATTGTAACTCATATTTGTAAATTATAGCCACTCAGCCAACAATTTGCAAAGAGCTTTCACATACTTTGTTACAATAGAGCCTCATAACAACACTGTGAAGCAAGTAAGGCAGATTCTTATCCTCATTTTTCATTTGAGGGTGACAAGTCTCTGAGGTTGAATGACTTAGCTGGAGTCACGAAGGTAGTGAGTGATGAAAAAGGGAACTGAAATCTGGTCCTCTACCTCTAAATTCCATCTTCTTTCTACCAACTCATGTATACATTTGTATGTATTGCTTTTTGAAGACTGAGACTCTGCCTTACATGTCTCTTTCTCCATGGAGTCTGGTGCAGGGTTGCCATGTAACAGAACCAAGAGACAACTCAGAGTTCACTCTAAGTGAATGGTCTCAAGAAGTCTTTTGACTAGGCTTCCTTAAAGTGCATACTGTGTACACACACACACACACACACACCTCCCAAATATCAATGAATAAGTGCCCAGGTTAAACTAATCATCAATGTACAAATTAACAATAGATACAAGCAGAGCTTGTGAAGTACCTGCTTTGAGGCAGTGGAAGAAGAGAAATGAGGGGAGTTGTATATTTCACTAGGGAGAGGCTTAAAGAGTCAGACCATCCTGGAGGACCCTCCTACACTGTGGGTGGGAATGTAATGGGTGCAGCCACTATGGAAAACAGTATGGAGGTTTCCTTTTTTCCCTAACATTTTTCATTGAGTTATAGTCATTTTACAACATTGTGTCAAATTCCAGTGTACAGCACAATTTTTCAGTTATACGTGAACATATATATATACATTGTCACTTTTTTTTTCACTGTGATGGAGGTTTCTTAAAAAACTAAAAATAGAGTTTCCATATGATCCAGCAATCCCACTCCTGGGCTTATATCCAGAGAAGACAAAAACCCTAATTTGAAAAGATACATGCACCCCAATGTTCACAGCAGCATTATTTACAATAGCCAAGATATGGAAGCAACCTAAATGTCCATCGACAGATGGATGGATAAAGAAGGTGTGATATACATATATAATGGAATATTACTCAGCTATAAAAGAGAATGAAATAGTGCCATTTGCAGCAATATGGATGGACCTAGAGATTATCACACCAAGTGAAGTAAGTCAGGCAGAGAAAAACAAATATTACATGATGCCACTTACATGTGGAATCTAAAAAATAATACAAATGAATCTCTATACAAAGCAGGAACAGACTAACAGGCATGTAAAACAAACTTATGGTTACCAAAGGGGAAAGGGAGGTAGGTGAGGGATAAATTAGGAGTATAGGACTAACAGATACAAACTACTATACATAAAATAGATAAGCAACAAGGATTTAGTGTATAACATAGGGAACTCTGTTCAATATCTTGGAATAACCTATAATGGAAAATAATCTGAAATGTGTGTGTGTGTGTGTGTGTGTGTGTATATACGTATATTTATATCTGAATCACTTTGCTGTACATCTGAAAATAACATATCATAAATCAACTATACTTCAATAAATTTTTTTAAAAAGAGTTAGACCATTTTTTATTTCCCACCACTCAAAGCCATAATGAAAATGAGTCCACGTTATGGTGGGTAAATTATACCTCATTAAAACTTTAAAAAAAACAGAATGATATTGTTCTCAGGATGTAGGTAAACATGATAAAGGCTAATAATAATATCCATCATCATCAAACAATAGTTAACATTACTGTGCCCTAAATAATATGCTAGGCAAAATGGTGAGTGCTTTTCAATACATTTTCTCATTGGTCCTTACTAGTAACATTCTGATGTAGATATTAAGGTTCTGTCCATTTTGCTGATGAGGAAACTAAGGCTCAAGAAATTAGGAAACTAAGGCCCAGGGTCACACAACTTATTAATTGTAGCACTAGGAGCTGAACTGATGTTTGACTGATTCAAGAATATTCCCTCCTAGGGTGCCAATCACTTCAAACCTGTCACAAGTAAAGGACAATTTAACTTAAAACCAAAACCAGCAGAACATGAAGGGTGTGTGGTCCCTGCAGAATGGCCTCAAATATCCAGAAAACTGACATCGCACTTTCTGTGGCTTCGTGATTTGGGTAACTGACTCAATTCTATACTTTGCTACATAAGTTGATCTAGCTTCAATTTCTGAGTAAATCACTCTTTGGGTGTTAAGTAGTTATTAATGACCCCTTACAGAGTACAAAGGAAGTTCCTTAATTTTGCCTTAAAAAGAAAAGCCTTAGCTCCTAGAAAGCATTTAACTCATACTAATTGGCCCTCTGGCCTGGGCTGAGTCCCTGCTGCTGCCCACAAGTACACACAACCAGACAGCTGCAGCTGGTACACATGCATGAAATCCAATGGACAAAGTACAAGAGCAGGGCCATTTGCCCCTGGGCCCTAATTATACCAAATTGCAGTATTTTGTGGTGAAGGAAAACTCGGATGACCTACAAAATAATATCTGCCATGACTCTTACAGGAGCTGGCAAATCTTTGGAATACTGAAAGAAGAGAAAGTTTGGGTTTTGTTTTTTGGGGGGTTTTTTTTGCCTCAAAAGAACTTGGATTGAGTTTTGAATTGGGTCTTCCACCAAGGGATCAATGGTGAGGCAACTGCAGAATGAAGTTTTCCAGTGGACCTTGACCTTGAGAGTCTTTCTTGTAATAGTCTTCAGAGTAACCTGGCATTGGAGTCTATTAATCTACTCAACAGGGGTTGGAGAGAAAGCAAAAAAGAGGAAGACAAAAAAATCAAAGAAAAAGAAACCAATGATGGTCATGCTTAATGTTAGTTTTACACAAGAAATTTATCTTAACATCTCCCCATTTAATCTTATTTCATTTTTCTAATATCCCTAATGGGGCTGAGGACAGGAGAGAATTATGAATATGAGGCTACTAATGCCTCAAAAGATTTGGTCCTTATCACACAGCTATTTACTAGAAGAGCCAACTCGGAAATACACTTTTCCTGCCTTGAAGTTTAGGCTCTTTTCACACAGTGGGTATTAAAACTAGGGGACAAAAAGGAAATGAAATTAGTCCTTGGAAGAGATATCTGTGTTCTCATGTTTATTGCATCCCATGTTTACTGCAGCATTATTCCAATAGCCAAGATATGGAGACAACCTAAGTGTTGATCCCATATTCCATATCCTTGGATGGATAAAGAAATTGTGGTGCGTGTATATGCATATATAATGGAATATTCAGCCTTAAAAAAGGGATCCTGCCATTTGCAACAACATGGTTGAACCTTGAGGACATTATGCTAAGTGAAATAAGCCAGTTACAGAAAGAAAAAAATGCATAATCTCACTTATACATGAAATCTAAAAAAGTCAAATATGTAGAAGCAGAGACTAGAATGGTGGTTACCAGGGGCAGGGAGATGTGAGAAATGGGGAGATATAGGTCAAAGGGTACAAAGATTCAGTTACGTAAGATGAATAAGTCTAGAGAGCTAATGTGCAGCATGATGGTTACAGTTAATAATACTGTATTGTATACTAGAAATTTGCTAGAAGAGTAGATTTCAGGTGCCCTCACCACAGAATGAACAGTATATATCAAGAGATGATGTTAATTAGCTTAACTGCAGTAATCATTTCAATATGTATATGTATATCAAATCAGCATGTTGTATACCTTAAATATTTACAATTTTTATTAATGAAAATAATTTTTTTTAAAAAACTGGAGGGCAGGATCACTGAGTCACAATCCTAGCTTGTGTACCCACCTCCTATAACATTGCACAAGTCACTTTACTTCTTTGGGCCTCGACTTTTATATCTAAGGATGGGATACGGAACTTAAATCTCCCCTTGCATCTTTGAAGGGCCAACACAGCATGCAAGGAACCACAGAAGCAAGGAAAGCCACCTTGGACTCTTATCCTCTCCCTTCCCAGATTTTCCAAGGTGGTTGGGTTTCTAACCAACTATCCTTGGACCACATTCAGTGTTCCTGGCCAAAAGCTGGCAGGAAATCAGTTTGAAGCAAGGCTGGCTTCAGGGCCCTTCAGGAGAATGCTACAACAGAAGTGGCCAGGCTGCATGATTTTTAGCCTCTGCCATCTCCCGTTTCTAGTCAAATCCCACACAGCACTCTGAGCAGTGGAGGAAAGGCACTGCCAGGTAAGACCAGCATTAAGCCATCTGACTACAGTTGTGTTGCAAAAAGGCACTGCTCCTTCTCCCGCAGTAAGGGATGATCTTGTATGTAAGCAGAACTATGATTTCTGAGGTGCTCAGAAAACACTCCCTTATCCTAAGGATCTCTTACCTCCTTTTCTCTCACTGATGCTTAAAATGCCATTAGAAGTCCATTCCTTTGAAATAAGTGATTGCCTTTTGGCAATCAGATCTTATAATTCAAAAATTTCTCTGAGAGGATACACATTGTCAGTAACATCTTAGTGTGAATAACTTTGCCGCAGGCTTTTTCCCCCTTCAGAGCAAGTGGCAAAATTTACCAAAAAGTCTGTGGTCCTATCCCACTTCCTTTGGTACACCATTCTCTCCCCTCCTGGCACAACCCCTCTAGAACCCACTGTCCCCAAGCTGGTGGCTCTCTTCTCCACTCTCCCTACCATCAAATTTTCATCTCCTTAGTGGGCCAGTTCTTTGCTAGTCAGAAAGGCCATCTGTAAGTCGGAAGACAAATCAGCTCCCCGGATTTATGAGATAAATGTACACCTCTCCAGAGCTCCCAGGCATCGGATCTCCTTGACTCCAAGGAGTCCCTCCCTTCTCTTGCCATTGCTACTGTTACTCAAGATCTGACTTTATTTTTGATGGCTGATCTTGATACTTATGTTTCCAGTCTGATTTCCTCTTGTTCTAGTGGCACAGTCCCAGCATATCCGCAGGCCATTTTGGAGGTGGTGGTGGAAGTGGGATATGTAGATGATGGTAAAAGGCTTGAAAGAAGAGGTTATGACCCCTTTAATTTCCTTGAGACACACACACACACACACACACACACACACACACACAAACAAAACAGACCTGTATAGTCCAAAGGGCTAAACTCTCCAGGTCCCAGAAACACAAGAAAAGAGCAGCACAAGTCTACAAAAGGAAGCTCTGCATTGGATGCTGTAGTGTTTTTCAGTTCCATATCTCAGTGATGCAAGCAAAAGGAATTGAGCCTGGTCTCTGGGGTCTGCAAACATTACGTATAAATCTCTGCTCTGGCATGTCTTTGCTCTGTGACTTTGGGAAAGATACTTAATCTCTTTGCACTTCAGAATCCTCATCTTCAAAGTGAGCATGCCATCTACCTTACATGGCTGTGAGGTTTAGAGATAATTTATTTTAAAAGCCCCGAAGTATTTGGTAAATAGCAAAGTTCAAAATAAATGGCAAATGGTGTTGGTCTAGAGAAAAGGCACATAGGAGAAAGCTATTAACCTGAATAACATGAAGGCATTTTCCTTGTTTCCATGGATGCCTGGACAATTAATTAAAAGGCATTCACATTGTGCTTATGTGTATGGTGGGAGCGGCGGGGATAAAGGCCATTTCCCTCTTGTTTTCTTCTTCATTCATCTAACACTTATGAAGGTCCTTCAGCTACACCTGGCACTGATAGGTTCTTGATTATACCTTGACAGTAGCTGGTACCATGGTAGGTTAGAGCTACAAAGATAGATAAATAAGATGTGTCCTGGACTTCAAGGAGATTTCTACTCTCATTGGAGGGGCCAGCACAAAAAGGTATTAAATGATAACATAATTAAATAACATGTAAAGGTTAAGAATGGAAGA
Source organism: Camelus bactrianus (assembly GCF_048773025.1). NCBI lineage: Eukaryota > Metazoa > Chordata > Mammalia > Artiodactyla > Camelidae > Camelus > Camelus bactrianus. The sequence goes on along the minus strand of NC_133575.1, from coordinate 82,075,381 downwards.
AAGGTCATATTATCACAAATTGCCCAACTATGTCAAGTATGAAAGAGTATCAACTGCATCACTATGGATTCAGGTTAGACACTAGAAAGTATTTTAGCTGAAAGTGTTAGGGGAAACTGAAATCACAGGTCAACCAGCCATGGAGGGTAGTCATTTTCAAACTGTTCCGTACTGCTTTGGGATTCCTCAGAGGTGTCAGGGAGGCATGAGGAAAGAAATCCATTCTTCACTTCCATTTCAATAGAACAGCTCCAATTTTATTGGTGTATGTGTTTTTAGGATTTTTTTTTTATGATTTCAATCTAACAAAGAGCTTTGCTGCTAAAAGACACTGTAAAACCACTGGCATAGGAACTTTTCAGAGATATGCTGTTTTTGAGTTAAAATCCGATTTATCTATAATATATAAAGAGCTCCTAGAAATTGATAAGAAAAAGACTAATAGCTCAACAGTAAAAAGTGGGCAAAGACTATATAGAGTTGAAAGAAAGGGAACTACAAATGGCTCTTAGACATAAGAAAATGTGCTTAACCTTATTCATAAGAGAAATGTACCACTATGAAAAACAGTGTGGAAGTTCCTCAAAAAATTAAAACTAGAACTACCATATGATCCAGCAATTCCACTTCTGGATATTTATCTGAAGAAAATGGAAACACTAATTTGAAAAGACACATGCACCCCCATGTTCACTGCAGCATCATTTACAATAGCTAAGACATGGACACAAGCTGTTTCCATTGATGGATGAATAGATAAAGATGTGATATGTGTGTACACACACACACAGACAATGGAATACTATTCAGCCATTAAAAAAATAAAATCTTGCCATTTCTGGCAACATGAATGGATCTTGAGGGCATTATGTTGAGTGAAATAAGTTAGGAAGAGAAAGACAAATACTGTATAATCTTATTTAGATGTGCAATCTTAAAAAATAAAAAGCTCATAGATACAGAGAACAGATTGGTGGTTGCCAGAGGCAGGGGGGTGGGTGAAATGGGTAAAGTAGGTAAACTAGATAAGTCATGTGGATGGAATGTACATCATAGTGACTATAGTTAATAACACTGTATTGCATACTTTAAAGTCGCTAAGAGAATAAATCTTAAAATTCCTCATCATAAGAAAAAAATCTGTAACTATATGGGGACAGATGTTAACTAGACTTACTGAGTTGATCATTTTGCAGTATATACAAATATTGAATCATTACACTGTACACCTGAAACTAATGTAATATGTCAATTATACTTCAGTTAAAAAATCTACACCGAGATACCATTTTTCTTATCAGATTTGCAAAAATCCAAAAGTTTGATTAATAAACTTTTTCAGCAAGGCTGTCGAGAACTGATACAAACACTATGGAGAGAAATTCAGCAGTATCTATCAATTTTAAAATATATGTATTTATGACCCAATAGTAGGATTTACTTTTAAGAATTCATGCTACAGATATACTTGCACATGTGTGAAATATCTAAAAGTTATTCACTGCAGCACATCTGGTTAAATATGTGATGACTCACTAATACAACAAAATAGTATGTAGTTGTATAAAAGAATGAGTAAGCTCTCTATGCACTAACATAGAAAGATAGCTTATTAGGTGAAAAAAACATAAAGTGCAAAATTCTATAAATAATATACTACTTTTTATGTAAATAGAATATATTTTAAAGAGTATATATTTATATTTGCTTGTATTTTCATAAAGAAAATCTGGAAAGATACATAAGAAAACATTGAAAGTTATGGGGGAACTATGTTCTAGGGAGAAAGGTAAGAATTGGATGGATGTGGGATGGGGTGAATTAGACATCTTACTGCATATCTTTATATATACCTTTTTATATGTAAATATATATAATCATATATACACATACATATATCATTCATAGTCCTGAATGATACAAATGTTCCTATTCAAAAATTAAATTTGAAGAGTCTATATTTGAAAAAGATTCTACTTCAAGACCATTTTGGGTCTCTTCTCACCATAGAAAATCAATCCTACAAAGCTGGTCATAGAAGTTCATTTCTATTACCACTGGGACCGACTTTAGCCAGGCCTGTGTTTCCAGTGTGATTACACTGAGCTGGTTCTCTCCTGCAGACACTATTCAGCACCTTTGGGGAGAGAGGTGGGGGATCTATTACACTGCTTTCTGAAACAAACTGCTTTAAATAAAGTTTGTAAATTTGGGCTGACATCTGGGCCTTGGCTCAGCTGGAAAGAAAGCAGGTAAATAAGGATGCTAATGGGACACCTCTTGCGCTCCTCCAAGGAGCACCACTGTAATGGAGGGAAGAATAGTTGGGCGCTGCATCTCGGTCAAGCTAGGTCAGAGTATACAGAAAGGATGTGACACATCTTGCAGAATTAATGCATCCCAAACAGTAGGTGTCTAAAGTCCCCTTCCAAGAAAGAAACATTGCTCACCCTCTGAGGCCATGTGGGTTCAAATGAGTTTTTCTCTGGGATGCTCACTGAAATCAAAAGTATTTCTTCAAATGAGTCCATCAGCTAAAGCAATGACACCTTCCATTTAGATTGTTCCTTCAGCTCTCCAATCACTATTACTTCTTTTTGCCTTTGGCTGCTCAAAGTGATGACTTAACTAGACCTGCTGTCCTTAGGCAGAGACCTGTGATTTCCAGATCTTCCCCAAACTCTCCTTCTCCATAAAAACTTAATCCTTCTGTGTCCCATCACATTGAGGCCCTGCTGGGGTGGGGGTGGGGGTTAGCACTCATCTTCTTGACTAATTCATACCAAGGTGCCAATGGAAGACAATATTTAAAAAACAGGTTCTTTTTCTAGATAATTAAATTGTAACTTGGGCCTTTGATGCTTTATCCATAATGAGGCTGTAGAGCACAGGGCAAGGAGGGCAAAACATTCTGAAACTTAGGGCTCAATGTGGGGGAGTTTACTGACAATACAGCCTCTAAGATCTGTCCTAGTGGGCAGAAAGGCCTTACTTTAGGGTGTCCAAATTGTGTTCGAATTCCAGCTCCCCTACTAATTAGGTACCACTCATTAACTAAGCAAATCACCTAGCATTCTTGAACCTCAGTTCTCCCATCTATAAAATGGGGTTGATAATAGTACCTACCTCATAGGTTGTTGTGAGGATCAAATGAGGTGAGACACCATGCTCAGCATAGTGCCAGGTATATATTAGTGCTCAGCAAATGCCCTTATTGTTATATTACTACTAGCTTTAAATGATAGGGTTTCTGGAAGGCAGAAAGCAGGTTGATAAGGGAAGAAATGTGGGGCTGTTTGTTCTTACAGTGCCTCTTATAGACTGGATGTTTGTGTCCCCTTCACCAAATTCATACACTGAAGACCTAATCCCCAATGTGATGGTACTTTAAGGTGGGCCTTTGGGAGCTGGGACCCTGATGAATGGGATTAGTGCCCTTATAAGAAGAGACAGGGGAGATGATGTCTTCTCTTAGCCATATGAGGACACAGCATGAAGGTGGCTGTCTATAAGCCAGGAGGCAGTCTCTCACCAGACGCCAGATATGCTGGCACCTTGATCTTGGACTTTCCAGCCCCTAGAACTGTGAGAAACAGGTGTTTGTTGTTTAAGCCATTCACCTCTGATATTTTTGTTATAGCAGCCCAAACCGACTAAGACAAGTGTCTTTCACTGCCCTGTAAAATGTCTCAAATATTGCCAGGTTCTGAGTGTAACTAGAGAGTCACTTCTGAATCATCACGTTTACTAAGAATCCTTCTGTGCCTCAGCTTCCAGCTGACTCCATCTGCCCTATCACCCCATCTCAGTGGGGAGCCCACTGAGAGTGATTTCTCTAGCCAAGCAGCTGAGTTCTGGCGAAAGCCATTTACCAAACGCAGAGTCTCTGCTTTAGATTTCCTGAGGGCTCCAGACAGGTGGATTTATTTAAGGGTCATGAGTGTATCTGTGATTGAGTAGTCCTGAAGGTCAAAGGAGAAAATCCGAACTCAGCCAGCTCTCCCACTGTATTCTGGCCATTATTTCCAGGCTCCTCTCCTGCTGCATGTGTTCTAGAGCCACTAAACAAGTCATTGTGGATTGGTCTGCGTTTCAGCTTTGTTCTGGGTCAGTACCTGAGCTCTTCCCTGGAATTTCATATTTTTCAGTTTAGGATGCCTCTCTCCTTCCCCTCTTCATCCATTTCCCCTCTGCCTGCCCTTTATGGCCCAACTCTAGTCTTACCTCTTCAAAAAAGCCTTGTCTAACTATTTCCACACTCAAAGGTCTCTTTAGGGGAAGGGAAAAGAGTAGAGCAGAGTGCTCCTGCTATGTCAGAGCTTCCAAAGGTGGCAGGTTCACTCTGTCCCAAACTCTCTTCTTCTCTGCTCTGCCAGAGTGCTTGACATGGTCCCAGCTTCAAGTATTAATTAGATTAGGGCTCTGCCTTTCCCAGAGGTTTAATAAGTTCACAGTAATGAATACTGAAGACTGAACAGTCCCCCAATAAAGAGCAAGGTCTTGGAGGCAAGGGGACAAAAACCACAGTGACACACCACTTCGCACCTACTTGGACAGCTATAATAAAAAAAGGAAATAATAATAAGCATTGGCAAGGATGTGGGGAAAATGGAACCTTTGTATATTGGTGGTGGGAATGTGAAAATGTAAAATGGTACAGCTGCTGTGCAAAAAAGTTTGGCAGTTCCTCAAAAGTTAAACATAGAGTTACCGTATGAACCAGTAATCCCACTTCTAGGTGTATACTCAAGAGAACTGAAAGCAGAGACTCAAACAGATCCTTGTACATGAAGGTTCATAGCAGCGTTATTCATAATAGTCAAAAGTGGAAACCACCCAGTGTCCATTAACAGATGAAATGATAAATAAAATGTGATGTATCAGACAATGGAATATAAATCAGTTAGAATGGATGAAACTTGAAAACATTATGCTAAGTGAAATAAGCCAGACACGAAAGGTCACATACTATACGATTCCATACGAACCAGGAGCTGGGGGGAGGGAAAACAGGGCGTGACTGCTAGTGGGTATGGGGCTTCTTTCAGGGATGATGAAAACATTCTAGAATTAGACAGTGGTGATGCTGGCAATATCTTGTAAATACACTAAAACCAACTTAACTGTACTCTTTAAAAGGATAAATAGTATGTAAATTATATCTCAAATAAAGCTGTTACCAAAAAATTTAAACGACCACACATCCTACAGTGCAGACACAAAGGCTTAGTATCAGCGTGGGGCAGGCCTGGACAAACTGAAAGCGCTCTGTGCCCTGGTGACAGGGAGGCAGGTGAAGACTAGAAAGGTCAATGAAAAGGAAAGGGAGAACCATAAAGGGGCCGAGAGGGTCAATCCCAAGTCATAATTTTGTCCATGGGGTATGCACCTTGGGAGTTGGGGTAGGTCTCCCAGACAGCTGAGCTCAAGGAGGGGGCTCATGGGGGAAGGACTTTCCCATCTGGAATCTTCAAGGACACTCTTCAGTATGACCAGTGGCCTCCCTACTCCGACCCCAGGCCCAACCCTCCATGGGGTCCCAAGCCAGGAAATTCCTGCAGCAGATTCAGCAGATCACTCTGCAGCTAAGCAGACAGACACAACACTCTGTCCCAACCAAGAAGGTGCCGAGTGAGAGGAAACAGTAATCTGCCGATCCAGCTGGAGAGGAGAGGGGAAGAGGGCGCTGAAAGCTCACACCCCCAGTGTAATCCCAGCTCGTCCCCTCCTCATCCGGAACCCATCTGCGGGCTGTTTATCATCCCACTTCCGTTAATGTTTCAGCTGCTGTCAGTCAGTAGCTGACCCTGCCTGAAAATGCCATCTTGTCAGACAGATGTGGAGGAGAAGGATGACTTGAGGAGAGGCTTTGTGCAAGAGGAAAGCACGCCTCTGTGGGGCAAGGGGTTCCGGCAGGCTGGGCGCTCGATCTGGGGGAGAAGGGGAGCACATGCATTCTTGGCTGGGTAGGGCAGCTGACTTGCTGTCTTTGCATCTCTGGGCCTCAGTTTCTACAACTTTCTGCGTTTGTGAGTATGTGAGTGTGTGTTTGTTGTGGGGAATCATTTCACTTGCTTCTATTTCATGCAGACATAGAACAAACAAGATTCTATTTTTTGAAAAAGCCTGGGGAGAAAAGACACTATATGCAACACAAACAATTGATTCTGATTGTCTCCAGCTTACCAAGTGCAGTCCTTCTGAAGGTAAAAAGAGATGTATAATTGTGTCTGTTCCAGCGGTCTGGTGTCCAGAGTTTATACATCCCCTGAGGGTTCAGCCAACTCAGAAAACACCCCTCAGCTTGTGATTCTCTGCCTTTCAGGTAGGAGATTTCGCCTTGCTGTGTCAGTCACCTGCCTTCGGGCCAGCACCTGGAGCTGAAGCTCTGTATATGGATACGTGCAGAGCGGCATCATGGGGCACAGCCCAGCCAGAGTGATGAAGTGCATCTCAGAGATGCATCCCCACGGCTAAAGAACACTCTCTGTAATACCAGCTGGTCCTCATCCCCACTGCATGCCTTGCCAGCTCTGCTCTGACTCATGCTAGACCCACCCACCCCCGCAGCCTACCCTCTGCTTACTCATCTCTTACCCAGCACTCACCATCTGTCAAACACACTGATTTCTTGCAGCAACTCCAATGGTCTGCCCGTCGGTACCCTACCTACAATCTAGCACCTGGTAATAGATGTACTGCTTGCTGAGTGATCAACAAGTGCAAAGGTGTCGGGGCTTATGTCTTGACCTATCTCCTCCTGGCTCTAGCACTGGAACAAAGGAACAAAACACCCAAATAGTGATATACACTTGAATGTCACAAGTCTATTCTTAATGTTGTTAAGCTCTAAGTGTGCACCTCCAGGGGTGAGGGGGTTCTTCATTTAAGTCCTAGAGATCTGGAGAGAAATAAATATGATGACTCTTCAAAGGGATTCTGAAGCAAGTTTTGAGTGCATGCATTCTTCTGGGAAGAGGGTCCGTGGGTTCCATTAGACTCTCAAAGCATTCCATTACTCAAAAGAGGTGCCTGCACTATTTTAACACAAAGCGAGGGGTCTGTGGGTTTCACCTCAGAAGCACTGGATCTTGGCAGGCAACTCAGTCCAGTTTCTAGGGCTCTAGGGCTATGCATGCTCATTTTCAGCCTTCTGTGTGCTGAGAGCAGTTACTGGTGAAAGCTTCCCATAATCCAATCTTTAGAGGGAACCTCTACGTCCTTTCCTGTCAAAATGTCTTCTTCCACTTTACTGAACAGCTTTATCATCAGCTCCATTATTCAGCTCATGGACCATTCCAATCACATTACATAAGCCTTCTAGGGTTTCCCATGTACATCTCCAAGAGAAAACTGGAAATGGCCTTCTCTCTTGACAGATGGAAATGAGGCCCAGAGCTTCCCGGGGGAAGACCATTATTTAGTGCCAAAGCCAGGATTTAAACTTAGGTTTCCTAATTTTACAGAAAGCCACAAAATATGAGGGCAAGAGAAGCCCATTAAAAGCAACTCCAACAATTGAAGGAAAAGATAAAACACAAATCCCTCTGTTTTCAGGGGCGAATTCCCGAATCTCAACTCTTCATCCGAACTTGGATTATGTAGCCCAATGAAAAGAACCCCTTCTGCAGTGGATATGATCTATTGTTCTTTTGCTACTACACTGTGGGTTTTTAAAATTTTTAATTATCCAACGGTATAATAAATGGACTTGCAGTTGAGGAGAGAATGTTAAATCAACTCTTCTGCATGACGCCTAATTGTTAATGACAGGTTTTGTGGTAACATGTGTCACTCACTGCCTTCCTCTTCTCCCTAAATAAATTAAGAATGAGTTCTACTATTACTTGGTTAGTTCTAATCCTTTGGGAAGCAGGCTTTTTTTTGAAGGTCAACGACCCTTTGAAATGGACAAATTAGTCACTACCCTCAAGCAGCATTTACAGAAACAATGTGAGGCATCTGGCTGAGACAGTGGGGAGTGCGGTCAAGCATTCCTTTGTATTGCCTACACAAGCATTTCCCAAGTCCGCTCTGCAGAGCACTACTAGTCCACAAGACGCTCTGTGAAAACAAAATTCTGTGCTTCAAATAAAATTGGGAAAAGATCCATCGTCTATGCTCACAACAACCCTTTCAGCGTGTTAAAGGATCTCAGAAATTCCATAAAAAAAAAACCTGTTGAATTACAACCCAGCATTTTCTCTGACTGACTTTCCTGAACCATCAGACTTTTTTCTTTTCATCTGTGTAACAGCTATGAACATCCCAAGAACACTCCCCTGCACCACATCTAAAAAGCAGATATGTTGAGGATCTGGATCTCTGCCATCTCATGGACACTAAAAAGTACTGAATTCAGGACCCCACCCCTACTTTCGGTCACTCAACCTTCAGCTGAGACCTAGCAAGTTTCTCTTACATGGCTGCACAGCCTCTCCTGCATCTTTTTCTTTCTTCCTTCATTTCATTAGTGAGCTTTGTAAACCTAGAGAAAACGCCCCCTGTGAAATACTGTAGAGTGCTATTAACTTGAACCATACAGTCTGGCACTCGCAACGACAGCCCAATGACATTAGGCACTGGAGATACAAAGAAGTCCAGCCCAGGAGTTTGGACCGTGCCTGTATACGATGAGAAGCCAGTGAAGTGATTTGAGCAGTGCAGTTATCTGATGAGATTTACATTTCTGGAAGACTGTTCTGGGATGACTGGAGGAGAGACCGTGAGGTTGGAGGCAGGACCTGTCAGGAGGCGAGTGAAAGAGCCTATTGCTATCACATTACATCCTAAAGGAAGAAAAGAGGCATTCATTACTTGAGGATTAATTGGGAAAACTTATCCCCAAACAGGCTTTTTGTTGTGTTTGGAAATGTGTTAGCAGCAGGCTTCAGAAAGTGGTCCCTGGAGGCCATTGGCAGAGGCTGCAGGGAAGGCGGTGGCAGATGAAGCCTGAGGGCTGCTGGAGCCAGCCAGCGCTATTAGGGAAAGGCCGTCCACCTCTTCCTGGAGACCAGACGAGACAGCTCATCTGCCATGTCACAGAACTACCAGAGGAAAAGACAAAGTATCATGTTTCTCCTCTTAGGAAATCCTTTAAGAACCGAAGCCAAAGTCCCTTCAGGGCAAAGAGTAATGTAGGTAAACATACACAATGCAGAGAACAGAAAGGGCGTGTTAGAGAATCTAGATTCAAAAGGACTCCACCACCGATTGCCGTGAGGTGGTGGCTGTTCCTCAGGAAACGGAGGCATGATAGTAATGTCAAAGCTTCACGCAAATTTCAAGTTTGAAACTGGGATTCGTCTTTTGGCAGCCACGTGCTCATAAGATGACCCCTCTTCTCATTGTAGAGTTATTAGTGGGGAAGGTGGTCATAAGGGTCAGAGGTTACGTAAGTAAATAAGGTTTGTTACCATCTTCAGATTTACCAAGGCTACAAAAGCAGCAGGAGGCTCAATCATTGCTTTGGACCAGTAATTCTCAAAATGGGACCTCAGTTCTCAAGTGGTCCATGGTCTTTGGTGGGAGCAGTTTCAAGCTCTACCCATCGGCCCACCCCTGATTGGGAATCACTGAACAGAGTGAGAGATGTCACTGATGGGAGTGAGGCTTATGCAGACAATTTAGAGGCAAAAAAGAATTTGAGAGCCACAGTTCCAATAACTGCAGTAGTGGCATCAATAACATTAGTTATTTAGTCATTACTGACTCGTGCTTACACTGTACGCTCACGTTCATTAGCTCTTTTCTCCCTATGGCCACCCTAGGAGGTGGGATTGCTATAACTACCTTTACGGATGAGGAAACTGAGGTTAGGGAGTGGTCAAACTAGCACTGGAGCCAAGATCTCGGGCTCAAGAAGTGGAGCTACCCGGCATTGCTCTCAAGCTCTAGGCTGCATTATCTGAAACTACAGCCGGGGTAAAACAGCTATGCAACATAAAATCTTTTCTGTCATTCTAATTGCTTTTCCCAAGTTCTTCTCACTGTTGCCTCTAAAAAGGAAATCACTCTTTCTGTCTTTCACACATACAGGCACATAGAAGGTCTAAAAAAACAGAAAGTAGCTGATCAAAAGGATGTACTTGACTACATCACCGCACGTTAGCCTCAAATGGTTGGGGAGAGTGAGAGAAAGGGTGTGCGGGGAGGCTATGCCCTCGGGTTGTGCCTTCTTGAGAATGGCAGAAGCAGGGAATGTTAAAAACTGCAGATTACCTTATAAATTACTGGGCCAGTGAAATAATCTTAGAACAGAACAATTTCCTCTCTAGAACCTGAAAATAGCATTGGATGGCCAGATCCTCTTTGCAAAGACCACCAACCCCCTATTCAGAGTGAGGTCCAGGAACCAGCAGCATTAGTGTCACCTGAGAGCTAGTTAGAAATGCAGAATCTCAGACCCCTCCCTCCACTCAGAACTCCTGGGTCAGCATCTCATTTCAACAAATACCCAGGGATTCACGTGTACTTTAAAGTTGGAGAGGCACTGCTTTAGGGCTTCTGGATCGAGAGCTCATTTTCTTCAGAACCTTCAATAATGCCCTAGAAATAAGTCCACTTCTCAATGGTTAATGAATATGAAGAAGGCTTTTTATTCTCAGTTCTAGATGTATGCATATAGCGCCTGTTCCACGCTGCTTCAATCTATGGCCCACAGGGGTACAAACACAGGCAATCTTAGAACTGTGTTTCCTGCCACCCATAACTTTTGTCTGCAACTCCCATTTCTGTAAGAAATGGCCAAATACATATAATTAAAAACCAGGATCCTGGGGAAGTGAGGGAATCTATGCAAAATCACAAATACTTGGGACTACAGCAGTGGTTCTCAACTGAGGGTGATTTTTCCACGAGGGGACATTTGGCAGTGTCGGAAGACATTTTTTATTGTCACAAGTTGGGGAGGATGCTACTGGTGTCTGGTGGGTAGAAGCCAGGGAAGCTGCTAAACAGCCCCCAATGCACAGGACAGCGCCTGATAACAAAGATATATCTAGCCCCAAAGCAGTTAAGAAAACCTGGACTTGAGGAAATAATACAGACAAATGACCGGATCCCTAAATATTCTATACACAGCTAGGGAGAAAGGGAACCTGGAAGGGCTTTCTCCATTCTGACCAACAGCTATGGGTTGGACACGAAAGTTCTAGCTGCCCTTGAAGGAGTGATGCACTCCTTTGGCTTAGAGAGTTGAGCTTTCCCTCGACCTAAAGTTCTTCTCCAAAACCACACCATGTAAAACCAACTGCTCAGGAAGTCACAATACACATAGAAAATCTTTTTCACAAATACTAATTTTCAAACCTAGCATTAAATAAAACCAGAAGAAACCATACTTTCATTTTTTTTCCTTTTGCAACAAAAGGTACATACCATGAAGTAATTAAAAATTAAATTAAAAAAAAACCCTGAAACAAGAAGTAGCTATAAGAAATACCAACCAATAGAGTTAACATAATTATTATATATAAGCATTAAAGGATTCTGAATGCCCTGGTAGCCAGGGTAAAAAGAGAAAAAAGATTAGTTGTATAGTTTCCCCTTTTACTGGCTTCCTTTTCGTTTCTAAGAGTGATTTATAAACAGTTCAGGATTCAGAATGAGTTGCCCAGGGTCACTGATCATAATTTCAATGAATGTCAATTCTTTCACTTTCTTGCTCCTAGGACACACAGCCCAAGTCTCTGTAGCAGAAAAAAAAATGTAATTGCCCTTACCTATGGGTCCAGAGGCACTGTGAAATACAAAGTAAATGTGAAGTTTGATGAAATTGCATTTATAATATAAGTTCTCTGAGGGCAGGACTATTCTCTTACTCCACCAAGGCCTATAATGCTGCTCCATGAGTGTCAAACACTTCAATATTGAGAGGATGTTGGTGAAGACTTTGGTCTGAGACTCAGCAGTTGGAGCCCTTCCTACAAAAAAAATCACCCTTGCTTAAGACAAATACACAGTAGTGCTGAATGCTTTGGATCAACCCTATCCACCTCCCCAGCACCCAGCTATACTATGTTTCACAGCCTCACCTGCACTTAGGTGGGGCTAAGTGAATGAGTTCTAGCCAATAGAATGTAGTGAGAAATGACGTACACGTCTTCAAAGCCTGGCTGGCAAAACCTCGCACACAAATTTCCTTCTCTCTTTTTTTCCCCTAGACTGAGGGCCACATACAGAAAATCCAGTGGAGAACCTAGAGGATGGAGAGGCCACTACAGTGAAAGGAGCCTGGGTCCCTGAATGACTTCATGGAGCAGAGCCCTCCCTCTCCACACTGCCCCAACTCCTTGTGTTTAGCCACTGAGAGGTTGGGATTGTTACAGCAATTATCTTATCCTGATTCGTCTTTACTCTCTCCTCTAAAATGTGAGCTATAAGTTTCATATTAGCCCATAATATTGCATTAATATCACCTAATATCACTTCTTACCTACCATTCACTTGCCACTTCCTTCTTCCATCTTGACCACTGCTCTCCAAAGCATGAAGGGAAGTAACTGCCTAGAGTCAATATGTGGAGAATTTCCTCGAGTCCAAATTCCCATTATGATCCAGCAACCTCACTCTGGGCATATATCCAGAGGAAACTCTAATTCAAAAAGATCCATGCACCCCAATGTTCATAGCAGCTGTATTTACAACAGACAAGACATGGAAGCAACTTAAATGTCCATCAACAGATGATTGGATAAAGAAGGTGTGGTATATTTATACAATGGAATACTACTCAGCCATACAAAAAAATAAAATAATGCTATTTGCAGCAACATAGATGGACCTGGAGATTGTCATTCTAAGTGAAGTAAGCCCGAAAAAGAAAGAAAAATACCATATGATATCACTCATATGTGAAATCTAAAAAAAAAAAGAACACAAATGAACTTATTTACAAAACAGAAAAAGACGCAGAGACATAGTAAACAAACTCAGGGTAACCAGGAGGGAAAGAGGATGGAGAGGGATAAATTGCGAGTTTGGGAATAGAAGATACTAACTACTGTATATAAAATAGATAAACAACAGGGTCTTACTGTATAGCACAGTGAACTATATTCAATACCTTATAATGGCTTATTATGAAAAGGAATATGTATATATGAATACATATGTGTGTGTATATATATACACGAATCACTATGCTGTATGCCAGAAATTAACACAACATTGTAACTTGATTATACTTCAATTTAAAGAAAAGCAAACCAAAATAAAATCAAACCCAGAGGCATGAGAAGTCCAACTGTTCTCAGGCCTACTGCCCAAGGGCAATCAATCCTTGGATCCAATGGCATGAAGGACCTGGGTCAGAGGTCTAACTTTATATCCATGGCTCATCTACACAGCATTTTAGGGAATGGATACTGTCCCAATGCTTTAGTTCCTAAGCTATCCACTCATGTGTCAATGCCAATGACCAGCAGGGCTGAGGAAGGCCAGGCAGGGCTGGGCAAAAGAGACACTTAGACCAGATAACCTAAGGGCTAGGCAAGGAAGGACAAGAAGAAAACTGGGAAGGAGTCTGTGGTAGTCATTAGGGCTATCCATCATATTCATCAACATTCCACATGGCAGCATTGCACTTCCCTGTGTCCTAGAGGTCAAAGCATGACCACGTGCCTTTCTCTGGCCAATGACAAATGAACAGAAGTAATCTGTGTCACTTCTGGGCAGAAGTCTTTAGGAGCCAGGACACAAATTGCTACGTTCCCTTCCCATGCCACTGGAACGAATTTCCAGATGGCAAGGCTCTGTCAGCCAGGGTCCCCAGATGAGAATGACATGTGTTACATGGAGATGGACAGGCAGGATGAGAAGCAATAAACCTTTGTTGGTTAAAGCCACTGAGATTTGTAGGTTGTGACTGCATCATAACTTAATCTATTCTCATTGCTACAATATTTGAGCAAGAATGGACTTTCATATTCAAACTGGGAAAGATGAAAAATACTCCAATTTTTTAATCTCTTCCCCCAAAGAATTGAGGATAAAAGAGTAGTCTCTCTCCCAAAGTGATATTCAAAATGCCCTTAAGCACCTGAAACCAGTTCTCAGTTACGAACTGGACTAAGTACATTGTCTCGAACAGGGGTCATGGGCCAAATCCGACCTGCAATTTGTTTTGTAAATAAAGGTTTCATGCCCATTCATTTATGTGTTGTTTGTGGCCGCTTTCACACGACAGTGGAAGGATTGTTTCAACCAAGACTGTATGGTCTTCAAAGTCTAAAATATTTACTATCTGGCCCTTTGTAGAAAAAATAAAATTTCTGACCCCTGGTCTAGAAGACATCAAATGAAAACAGATCCGTGAAGTGTCTGGAAAAGAAATGCAACAAGCACTGCCACTCAGAGTAAAGAGTACATACTCTTGGTAGCTATGTAACCAAGAGCACACACAGATCAAGAGTTAGTACTAGCAGGATTTTAATTTGTGCTTCAGGCCTTTGGGGAGATAGAGAAGCAAAGGGAGCCCTGATATAAATGACTTCCAATAAGCACATGTTTTATAGCTCTGTTGTTTACCATCCACCCCCACCCCCACCCCAGTATCAGGATGGGGACAGAATCTGAACAAAGGATATACACAATATATGTCAGGATTAGTGAACCTGACAGTCCTCGGGATGACTCAGTGGAAAGTTGCTTAAGTGCTTGCTCAAAATGATTCACTGCCTGGAGATTCCATGGCAAGTGAGATTCTTAGCCTAAACTGGGCGGTACAGTTTGTCCACCTCCCTGAACTCAGCACAGGGCAAGCAGGCAGGCTCTAAGTGAAGGAGCAGGCTCTTGGAGGGGCTGATGAGGGTCTCAGCCTGCTGGAAGCAGGCTCTGCTGTGGCCACTGGCTGCCTCTGGGGGTGGGGGCTGGAATGCTAGGAATTCTGGGCTGGCTTAGCAGGCACTCCAACTGGCTTGGTGTTCTACATGCTCCAAAGACTTTCTCCAGTGTCCTTGGCATCCAATGACTGTACTTGGGCTTAAGATTTTTAGGGCTGGGTGGGTCCCTGGAAGCCTTCTATCTCAATACTTGATCACTCCTTCTTTAGGTGGTACCAGCAAACGAGCTGGCCATTCCACTGCAGATGGGACGCAGGCCATTTGTTCCCTTCCTTGGCCTGGCTCTTGGCAGAGCTGCCTGGAGGAGCCAGCTGCTTGGCTTAAACTAAGCTTTTGGTGGCTGTGAACACGTTTTGCTTCAGTTCAGCTATTGCTGAGTTACTGGCGGCTCTGGGTTGGGGGCAAAGATTTGGGGTAGGAAATAGGGAGAGGGAGATGAACAGACACTTTGCTTGGACCTATGAGTTGAACAGTCTTCCTTTTCAGCAGTTGATTCTGAGTTAGTTTGGACGGGGTGTTTTCTCTCCATTTCTAAGTGACCAGTAAGATATGGGCCCTAAGTCCTACTTGTGGTACCTTAAGTTTGTAGGCGATTGCTTTTGGCCACAGAAAAATTGGAGAAGGGAGGGAATTATGCCCCACGTTCCTGGTTATGCTGAAGTCTAAGAGAATTCAGAATGTGGATGGGGTCTGGAGCCCAAAGAGCTACAGCGTTTTCATCAGTTTGCTAGGCAGCTTCCTAAGGTTCTCTAGTTTAGACCTGAACGTCTGCAGAGGTGGTAGCCATATCCACAGAGCAGAGGTCCCTGGACTGAGACAGCATGGGCACTGGATAATTTGAAGGCACTGACTGAGACAGAAATAGATTCTCCTGAAAAATATAGCATAAAGACAACACATAATAGGAAACACATAGAGAATTAATTTCATCCCACAAACTTATCCAGAGCTTACATTGTACTTCGGCACACGAAGAGATAAAGATACTTGGGCTCCAGATTATTTTCAAATATCAGGGGATTCATTTAAGCTATACACAGTGAAGAGAGTGGAAAGGAACAGGATATTTACTCCTTTGAAACTTATCTGCAAGGGAGATGAGGCAGAAGCACAGTACAGGAGGTAGGGAGACCTGGGTTCCAGGCTACCCTAATTATAATGAGCACTGTAGCTTCGGGTAAGTTATAGAGTCTTTCCCTGTCTCCCTATTTGTTGAATGGGAGAGGAGGAGGCAGGACAAAAATCCTCTTCCAGATATAATTTTCTGTGGTTGTAGAATATGTGATTTCTGCTCTCAGAAAGTTTAGTTGCAAGGCCCTGAACAGACAGATGAAAGGTACAAACTTAAATTCAACGCAGCAGAAAAGTATCCAATAAATGGTCTAGAGCCATGCCATCTACTACAGAAGCCACTGGTCACATGTGTCTGTTTACATTCAAACTAACTGACTTTGAATAAAATGTAAAATGCAGTTCCACAGTCATACTAGTCACATTTCAAATGTTCAACAACCAAATGCACCAGTGACTGCCATATTGGACAGCACAGATACAGAATATTTCTGGCACTGCAAAAAGTTCTATTGAATAGCACTAGTATATTCAATGTGCATCAAGGATATTCAGAGAACACAGAACTTCCCCTCCATGCCTCCTAGGACTGGGCTCATCCGGCTGTCCAGCTGTGACCAATGCTGACCTTCCCAGACAGTGGGACTGTATTCTGGCCACCAGCCACTATTATTGCCCTGCTCAGGGAGCTCAGCCATGCCACACTTCCTCCAGTGACTCTGCTCCTTTGATCTTTCCCAAGGGCCTTTGGGTAAGCCATAGCCACCTAGCCCTCTCATGAAAAATTCCCTTTTAAACAGACCTATGAATAATCTAGATAATCCAGCAATTCATGCATCTTTTAGAGCTCCTCGGGCTATCTGCCCAGGAAGTATGGTATGCAACATCTGACAAAGAGCAGTGTGATTGATCAGTGAAAGTCAGTGTTGTATTTATTTGTTGGGAGAAGCAAGCATGGCCAGGACTGAGAAGAAAGTCCTTATATGCTCCCTCCACAGCACTATTAATAACATGGAAAAAAGTTATCCAATTTAATCCCAAAGACTGATTTGAAATCAAAACAAAGCAAGTGAAGGAAAGCAAAACAAAAGCACAGCGAACAGCGAGACAGGCACAAGTGCTCCCCAGGGTTCCTCTAGCTCGCGGGATGGGTGTGGGTGTGAGTGTGGGAGTGCGGTGGAGTGTGTAGTGAGGGTCACGTGTGTGTGAGTGGGAATGGCGGGGAGTGTTAGGCAGATTTGGAGGCTTTGGGGGTGAGGGCTAGGCAATTGTGCTCTGACTCAGAGGAGGATTCTCTGCTTGCTTCTCTCAGTGGGGAGAGGCGAATTCAACTTGTGTCGAACAACCTCATGCCCAATTCCTCTTAAGGGGGGCAGGGAGGACAGTGTCATAACACAAAGAGTGTTAATGGCTGCTATTTTAACAATCTAAACTCACTGCCCCAGGGCGCCAGGAGAAACTAAACAGTCTTAACTGCAAAGGGTGCAATTTCAAAAAATCAAATAAATAGCTGAAGGCACACTCACACTGAACTTGTGCCCAACTCGCTGTCAATCAACAAGTTTCCACTGAATTCGGGACAAGCCACCCCCTCGTCCAAAAAGAACACAGAAAACATTGGAAGTTCAGTTTGGGGGCAGCTGGATGATCTTATGTATCCTGTCCTTCCCAGTTGTTTTTTTTTTCCCCGTTTGCTCCTTCCTTCTCCAGCTAAGACTTTTGTTCCCTTATCCAGCCCCTCCCAAGTTAATTTCTTTCTAATGCATCTCCCTGGCTCTGGCCCTCAGTGCTGTGCCTCTTCTATTTTGTCTTCCCACACATGACAACAGACCTGCTGACCTGGGCCTCCAGGCAGGGCTGCACCGGCTGTACAACCACAGCTTCCCACCTGCCCTGTGCTCCGAGTGGAGACAGAGAAAGTAAACTCAAATGTACACCGAATAATGACTCCCCATGACAAAATTTCCATTTTGCCAAGCCACATGCTGAAATTTTATATTGCTTGAGGGTTAGGATGTGGCCTAGGAATAGATTTGAAACTGACAAGACACGGCCACTGAATCTTAGCATAAAATCCTCAGCTCCATCCTGGCCAGTGTGTTCCTACATTCCCAGACTGAACTCTGGCCCTGGATTCTAAAATAACAATGAGAACCTGCAATTACAGGCTTACTATGGGCTGGGCCCTGTGCTGAGCCCCTTACGTGTACTAATTCATTTACTCCTCAAAATCCTCTCTTGAAGCAGGAACTATTATCATTCCCTCACCTACCCACTCACACACAGTCAGTCTTACCCACTCAGACACACACCTCATGTAGGCTCACACTCACGCTGTGTGTGATCGCTGAACGAAGCCTCTGTGCTGTCTCCTCCACACTTAGTTCTTCCAAGGCCCCTCCCCAAAGTCTCTCCACTGACACCTAGAATTCTATCAGTTGTGACTTCTTTTAGTTAAGCATTTACATTTCTGTTGATAAAGAGAGAAGCCCCCGCCCGCTCCTCCTGGAAGGGGTAACCCAGCCTTCTTCCCATTAGGTGATAGCGACCATGTGAGCACTGAGTGGCTGGGAGAGAGGTGAGGATGTAGGGACTGAGAAAGATGAAAGGGGGTGCAAAAAGATGTCTGAGAGTACTAAACACAAACTTCACCTCCTCCCAACGTTTGCAGTGGCCTAGAGGATCAAAGTAATGTCAAACTCTAGGATGTATGAGATCATTTGAGACTGGGATTCCATCAACCTGACCTTTCCAGCTTCCTCCCTTCCACATGGTCCACACTCACTCCAGTCCCGCCCCCCTCGCACATGCCTTTGCACATGCCCCCACCCCACCCCTTCTCCAACTGGCAAAGTTCCATTCCTCTGTCAGAACCCAGCTAGCTTGAATGTCAAATGCTGACTGGCTCTTGTAGAGTGTCTCTCTCTCTCTCTCTCCTGTCTCTGGTTTCTGGCTGCCCGGCTGTTGTACACACCTCTACTGGAGTACTCATCACATTATGTTGTCATGATCTCGTCATACCTGTGTCCCCCACTAGACTGGGAGCTCCTTGAGGCGGGGACTCTGAAACCTCAGCACCATACAAGGGATCTGGCCCAAAGCTTGTACTCAGTGATCATTTGTGGAATGAGTGACTGAGTGACTGAATGAGTGAGTGGACATGCATCATCAACTCTGGTTGGGAGGAATTCTCCCTTTCCCGGGTTTCTCTGGGTAAGGCTGCTGTCCACTGTTTCTCAATAGGGTCACCACTGGAATTTGGGGTGGGACACTTCTTCACTGCATTGTGTTCCTCCTCACTGTGTAACATTAAGCATCCCTGGTTCCTGCCTACTAAATGCCAAGGACATCCCCCAATCACTGTGATGACCAAAACAGGTTCTCTAAATTTCCAAAGCTGGGGGAGAAGTGTGGAGGGGAGCGGTCGTCCCTGGCTGGGAAGCAGCACTACAGCCATGGTTTCTCCCCCTGATCCTGGTGGTCTGAGGGGCCTTTACAGTAGGGTCATGCTATGCTCCCGCACAAGGTGTTGGAAGACAGGCTCCAGCCAGAATGTGAATTAGTAAGAAAGCAGGGAGTGAGGCAGTTCAGGCCTGCTTGCAGGAATTACGGCAGCCTAATCAGCACACAATAGTACTGAGCAAAGAATCCTGCTCAACATTTTTATGACTGGGGGCAGCAGGAGGGGTCAGGCCTAGCCCAAAAAAATCCCCGTGAAGCTTTCAAGGCAGCCCAGAGACTGTGACCTTGTCTCTGAGTGCATTCTCAGCACTACCGCCCTGTTTCTGCCAAGGGTTCGCTCTGCTTTGAAAACATCAGCATTACTGGGCATCACACTCTTTTAGGGCACCTCTGAAAATCTAATCAGAAAGAAATAGAAAGGGAAGGCAGAGGTGATGCCATTCATTTTATGCCTTCTGCCCAACACTCATTAAACCTGTCACCTGTTTCCTTTAGACGCCCCCCACAACTTTTCCCTGACGTTGGAGACATATGGCCAGCGCCCTGGTCCCGGGGCTGCTGTCATTGAGATCTATGGGAACAAGTACTGAAACGTCAGAGCTTCAGGCTTTGCCCCATTCTCTCTCAGTGATTCCAATTTGGGGACCCTGGATTTAAGTTCTTACTTTCCCCTGTTGCACACTGCTTTACTTATATATACCTCTTTACGCTTTTCAAAGCAACTTCCTACATTAACTTGGTTTTCACTGGCAATGCAAACCTTAGGAGAAGGGAAGGAATTATCACTCTCATTTTACATGTTGAGAAAACAGGCACCAAGACACCAGTCGGCTCTGTGAAAGTCCCACAGTGAATTGAGGGGAGGGCAGGGTTAGACCCCATCTCTTTTCTGGCCCTGGGCCTTTTCCCCTGTCATGATAGTACAATACAGCCTCACCTCCGGGAGAGAATGCGCATCCACAGGACCAGAGCTCCCTCTCCTTTCCAAATGTCTCTTGATTCTGGAAGCCAAATGAGCCCTCTGGTCAGTGATATAGACCTGAAGCCAGGTGGCTTCATCTAGATGCCAACATCCTGGTGCACTCTGCAGCTTGAAGGTCAAAGCCACAAATGCCCCCATATGCCTTCTGACTAGTTCCAAGGGCATACTTGGAGGACAGAGAGCACACCCTTCTCCAGGCTTTGGCATTGCTCTGCTTTGCGCAAAAAACAAACACACAAAAGCCAGACCAAACCAAACCAAATGCCAAGAAGACCAAAATAATATAAACAATTAAAGAAAAAATGTAGCCCCCAAACAGCCATATGCACATACACAGTCTTATGCTTAATTGTACTATTTAAATGTCTTCTGGTTACCTTTTGCCTCCAATCATAACCACCCAAAACAAATGAAAATGTAATGTCATTTAAAAATATGTTATGCTGGGAAATATAACTGACACATCTAAAACATAAATGTGTAGCTAAATTGATGTTTATAAGGCAAACACCCCTGTAACTACTATGCGGGACAAGAAAGACAGTATTAAAGACAAATATCTCACTTCTCTGTGGAATCTTAAAAAAATGAGACAAATGAACTTATTTACAAAACAGAATCAGGCTCACAGACATAGAAAACAAACTTACAGTTACCAAAGGGGAAGGGAGGCAAGGGATAAATTAGGAGTTTAGGATTAACAGATACAAACTCTATATATAAAATATATAAATAACATAGTCCTACTGTATAGCACAGGGAACTATATTAAATAGCTTATAGTAAACCTGTAATGAAAAAGAATATGTGTGTATACATATATATATACATATGACTGAATCACTATGCTGCACACAAACTAACACAACCTTGTAAATAAACTATATACTTCAATAAGAAAGAAAGAAAGAAAGAAAGAAAAGAAAGAAAGAAAGAAAGAAAAGAAAGAAAGAAAGAAAGAAAGAAAGAAAGAAAGAAAGAAAGAAAAGGAGAAAAGAAAAGAAAAGAAAAGAAAAGAAAAGAAAAGAAAAGAAAAGAAAAGAAAAGAAAAGAAAAGCCAGCATTGCCAACACCCCAGAAGGCTCTGCACCAGAAATAACTACGATCCTGACTTTTGGGACAATCGCTGCCTTGCTTTTCGTTATTGTTTTATCACATTTATGCACCTCCCTCAACAATATAGTTGAGTTTTGCCTGTCTTGAACCTCCTATTAATTGAATCACATTATATATGCATTTGTCCATGTGTGTTTTGCTTTTACTCAATGTTAAGCTTGAGTTATAATATATTGACTTTCAAAAAACTTCTGCTCCCCTTATTTGTGCCTTGAAGTCCTTCCCTGTACCTAGCTTTTTTAAAGGTGAAGGTCATTTCAACCCGCTCCCCATTGGAGATGGAAGGAGAAAGTTGATGAGCATCTTCTAAGACCCACTTAACTTTCTGATGTTTGTTGAAGTCCCTTCAGTCCTTCTTTTCACCGGGCTCACTAATTACACTTTTCCTTCAACATTGCCTCATAGGTTTGATACTCTAATCCTTTAACCATCTTTCTAATAAAATCATACTGAATAGTGCCAGACATGACTGCCCTCAGAAAGCAATCCCAGAGGAGGCCCTTTTGGAAATGTACTTCTCCAGATAAAGGGAAACAGGGATACAGTTCTACCCGTTTGGATTTCTCCAAAAGAGAACAAAACTTGCTGGTTATCAGCTCCTAATGATGCTTTCTGAAGTTCCCTTGGAAATATTAATAATGACTATGTCTGTCTTTCAAACCCCAGAATTTCAAACAATCATTCCTGTGAGTTACTGCTTGTCAGGCCTGTCATTGTCAAAGACAATGTGGCCTCTGGGGTCTTCCTCATCCTATGAAAACTATTCTCAGAGAACCAAGATTTGCTAGATTCTTCTGAGACCCCTTGGTTATCTCCTGATTTTGCTTTCTCAACACTACCACCAGCCTCTTCTCAAATTTCTTTTCCATCCTCTTCCCCATTTAAAAAAGAGACATGCTCCAACACGGATGAACCTTGAAGACATTCTGCTAAGTGAAATAAGCCCCTCACAAAAGGACAAATACTGGATGATTACACTTATATGAGGTACCCAGAGGAGTCAAATTGACAGAGAAAGTAGAATGATGGTGGTCAGGAGCTGGGGGAGGGGAAATGGGGAGTTGTTTAATGGGGATGGAGTTTCAGCTTGGGAAGATGAAAAAATTCCCGAGATGGATGGTGGTGATGGTTGCACAACAGTGTAAATGTACTTAATGCCACAGAAGTGTACACTGGAAAGTGATTAAAATGGGGGAATTTTGTCATGCATATTTTACTACAACAAAATTTTTTTAAAATAAAAAATAGAGATAAGAAAGAAGGAAAAGAGGGAGGAAGGGAAACAGAAACAAAAGGACATTTAAATATTACAATCAAGCATAAGATTGTGTATGTGCATATGGCTGCCCCTTGTTCTCAACCCCCATTTCTCTCCTATTAAAATAATAAAGGATTACAGAGCTTATAAAAGGTAGGGTGGTGAGTGTGGACTCTGATCCCTGAGGGCATGATCTTGTGAAGATTGAAGAAATCAAAGTTGCACAATTTTGCTAAAGAAAAGAAAACAGAGCTTGCAGGGACACTTACTTTATCTCTGTTTTAAAAGTAACCTCTACTCCCAAGTTTGAAGTCTTTCCTCTCTTCCCCAATTAAAAAAAAAATCAACCAACCTTCTTCCTCCCTCTCCTGTAGACAACTTTGATTTATCTTTTTCTTTAAAGATACAGTATATATACTTCATAGTCTCTCTCCAATTCAGGGAGTACAACCCTAAAAAAAAAACCTGTTTCAGCAGCCACACGTCTATTGCTGAACCATTTCCCACTCTCTGGGTCTTATCGTATATATGGCAAAGGCAAGAGACAACACATCAAGATATTTCTAAAACAGACTACTTTGATCGCCAAGGAAATGGAGTCCTATGAGGAGATGGATTTTGGAACAGATTTCAATAACTGACACCCGCAGTCTGCCAGTTTCCAAAATCACTTCTAGGGAATAGCTGACAGTGTAAAAATCTAAATACAAAAATCAGACAAAAATCATTCTAATAAAGACTGCTATTTATCTTAGTGGCTGCAAATAATCTGGTAAACCTTTTGGGTTATAGTTATTTTGCATCCAAAACCCTGAAGTGAAACCCTTTGGCTCCATGCAACAGATAGCAAGGATATCTGGTTACTGCTGGAACATATTGGTTTTAAATTAACAACACCAAAGTGAAAAACTTGAGAGCTGGCAACCCATCCTAGAAGCCACTGTGTCTTCTGCCATGAAAAAGGACTTATCCTTGACCATTGCAGAGAGGCATGGTCTCTGCAGGACTATAGGGAAGGTAAAGCCTGATTCCCTAAGCTCCTCCTTCAACCCTTCCTCCACCCCTCACCGGCCCTGACCCTGCAAACTCTTCCAAGAACCCAGGTTAGTGGCCTCAGGATCTCCCACCACATACCCACCCCCACTCACTACCATCAAATCCTGCTTTCTAGATCCTGCATGCTGGTTAAATTAAAAACGATTAATAAGAGTTTATCACTTCCAAAGATGGATGAATTTATCAGGAATCAAAGTCTGAATTCAAAAGATAAAGCTATAATAATAACAGCATTTCAGCTATCAGGCAACTTGGCAGGGAAGTAGGGAAGGAGTGGGGGAGGCTGACACAACGCTGGCTGGACAGTCTCAGAATCACAGGTCTGGGAAATCAAGGTACTAATCTCCTGTTCTGCTTATTCAGAAAGCAGGCCCTGGATGGATCAGACCCGCAACCAGGAAGAAAACTCACTAAAAGACATTTTACTAATCCTTTCCTTAAAATACCCTGGATGTGACTCTTATTTCAAATTAAGTTGAAAACAGACTAAGCTGAAAACACTGATTTTATTTCAAACTATGTTGATTGCTTTTCCCTTTGAGAGTTTCATTTGTTTATCAGCAGAAATTCCTGGGCTAATTCCGAGAAATGCCATTCATTTCTCGCCAACAACAAGTCATGGACAATGGGTGGGGTAGAGGGGTGAGCTCCCCACGGAGGGTCTTTCTTTCTGGACAGGACAGCCAGGGGCTCTGACTGTGGAAGATGGCAGAAGACAAAGGCTTTGGGTGGGAGTGCTGGGAAAGCAGGGAGGCCAGCCAGAGGGAACAGTGAGTCCATGTTATTGCAGGGTTGGTCCTGGAGAAGTGTCACACAGGAAAAGTAAGTTTCCGGGGTGCCTATGCTCCCCATTATCAGAGAAACAATGTTGTCAAGTTGCCCCCGGCTCTCTGCAAATGCACAGGGCTCTCTACGCCAAGATCTTGGCCTGGACTGCTCTCTGCAGGCAGTGCTCTCCGCCTCCTTTATCAAGATCTCCCCCGGGCCCTATTACCATAGTGCACTCCCCAGTCCAGCTGCATCGGAATTAATTGAGGTGCTTGTTTAAAATGCAGAATACCCACTGCAGCCAACTGTATCTGAATTTTTAGTGTAGGGCCTGAGAGTCTGCATTTTATCAAATCCCCTTAAGCACACTAAAGTTTGAATAACATTAATTTGGGGGTCTTGTTCTAAAATGGCCTGCTACCCTAATGGCCTTCCCCAAACTAAGATACCTATTTTCCAATAGCTTATTGCTATAATATAAATAACTTCTAGAAATTGAATGGCATAATCCAAGATTTCCTAGAACATATACTAAACACTAATGCTGCAAAGTGCTCTACAAGAAACAGGTTCCATGGCTGAATAAGTTTGGAAAATACTGCATCCTATACACTCGCTTATAGATTCATAATGCATATTAATATATTAAAGGCTCTGAGAAGTTCTGCAGTAAAAGAAACCTGTTTATCTCTAGTCCAGAAACTCTCAAGTTTATTGGACCATATAAATGTTTTCTCTAGTTAACCCTATATTTTAATTTTAATCCCATAAAATTGTGTTTTTATGCATGTAACAAACTTAGGGAAACAATGTCTTAACCCAGAAGAGTGATTGTAATGGTGGAGGTTTCTTAAATACAGAAAGCACATGGAAGATTTATTTGGGACAAATGGAGCTTTTCGGTATCCCTCAAGGATATGCCACCTTCTTCACCTTTGTGTGGGGCCAGGTTTGATTAATGCCCATTGAAAGAAACAGAAGAGTTCTGTTCTACCATGACAGAAAGTCACAGTGTTCTAAAAGTCTTGTTCTTATATGGCATAAGGGCTTCTAGAATACTAAGAGGAAATCACATTCTTTTTAAAAAGCAGCTAAATCCCCAGGGTTTACCAGAGACAAAGATCACCTCACCTGGCAGAAGGCAAGTTGGATGTCACTTTCCTGAAGAAGTTTTAGCCCTTTATACCCTGCACAGTGTTCAAGGACCAAGTGTATGAGGAAAACAATGGAAATATAGCATGGAAGACAGTGAAAGCGGTCTGAGAGGTAAGAAGGCAGTCAGTAGAGATATGAACAGTGATCAACATACTGATCAATATTTGGTCCTGAATCAAGGCCAGCAGTCTGCTGAAGCTGTTGGTTTCAAGCAGGAGCCTAGAGAAGTGTCTTTCTATGGTCTGATGGCCATTTAAGAACTTTGGAAATGTAACGGTCAATTCATTAGAAAGAAACATCTGAGTCATTGGTGATAGATGTGGGCTAATATTTGTTTGTAGTTGATTAACAGTGGGATTCCAAAATTTAGAGATCCCTGATTTAACTTGTTCATTAGAATTATAATACTGTTAAACCCAATTATTACAAAAAAATTTGCTGTGGGTTTTCCACAAAGACAGTAGGATGATTCTGAACTGTGAGCTTCCTTTGAATATTATCCTTTTGTATGATCAGGGTCCTGATTTGTGTATTTTAGACCTCATTCAAATTGGAAACTTACAGTTACTCTTGTGCTGTAAAACTTTTCAAGTTGTTTATTGGATTGTGAAAGTGTTTCTGTATTATGGACATCGAGAAAGCTACTTTCACAGTAAAGCATTTGTTAAATATTTAAAAAAGAGAAAAAAAGAAAAAGAAAATAGAAAAAAATAAAGACTTTCCTTACTAACATTAAAAAAAAAACATACTGATCAATAGTGAACATCTCTATGGTGACCTGTCAACAATCAGTATAAGAAAACTAACAATGATAACAATGATAATTAAGTAAAACCTCTGTTATCTAGAGACCAGCATTCCAGAATCCTCACGCTTTTGGATAGCTCTGGACTTAGAGTTTTTTGGGGTTTTTTTTTTTTTTGCTTGTTTGTTTTTTGCTTTTGTTTTGTTTTTTCTATATACTAATCTTTTCCAGGGAAAGAAACAGCCCTTGTAAACTACGGCTTTCGTAGTTCCCTTAGTGGAGGAAAAGAATATGCTAACTACTGTTACTATTTAAAAGGAATTGATCTTTTTCAATAAGATCCAAGAGGCAAGTGAATACAGAATTCAGAAAACAACAAAAGGAGAAACGCAGAGAGCAATGGAGAGCTGACATGGATGATAGCAACAGCAGCAAGCCTGAGGATGGCAGCAGATACTCAAAGAGATAAAGCGAAAAGTGAGATGGCTTTAATATTTCAAAGAAATTCCTCAATAAGTTAAACATAGAATTACCATGTGATTCAGAAATTCCACTCCTAGGTATATACCCCAAATAATCAAAAATATATGCCACACAGAAACTTTTATTTGAATGTTCATAGCACTATTCACAATAGCCAAAAGGTAGAAACAACTCAAATGTCCATCAACTGATGAATGGATAATCAGAATGTGGTATATCCATACAATGAAATATTATTCAATCATTACAAGGAATCAGGTACTGAAATGTGCTACAAAGTGGATAAATCTTAAAAAAATAATTCCAAGTGAAAGAAGCCAGATGCAAAAGGCCACATATTGTATGGTTTCATTTACATGAAATGTCTAGAATAGGAAAATCCATGGAAACAGAAAGCAAATTAGTGGTTGTCAGGGGCTGGTGGGAGGTGGGAGGGGTAATAGGAAGTGACTGTTTAATGGGCACAGGGTTTCCTTTTAGGGTGGTAAAAAATTTCAGGAACTAGGTTAGTGGTGATGATTACACAACATGGTGAATGTTCTTAATGCCACTGAATTGTACACTTTAAAATTATAAATTTTGTGTTATGTGTACTTTACCACAATGAAAAATAAATAAATCTCCCCCTTGAACTTTTGCCCTTAAAAAACTGGAGGGAGCAAAAAAGGCCTGTCTATTTGATTACTGTAATACTGTAAGTCACAGACACAGACATAGTCCTAGAATTAGGTCCCCTTTTTAAAATGTACGAGAGCACAATGTGCAGGTAGGTCAGGATTACAGACCAAAAAACAGAGTCAAAGTGGTTGGGTGACTTACAACCCTAATGCTAAACTGTCCAAGGCCAAGTGCTTTATATCTACCTCATCTTATGCAGTCTGTTTCTGCATAGTATAGATTTGTGTAATCCAAACTTGTTCATATGTGAGTGGCAGATAAGAGCATGATGTTGGTATAAAATAGAAATTTCATTGGTTCATACATGATTTTTCCCACAAATTAATATTTTGCACCATCAAGTGACAGCAGCTAAATACTAAGTATACTAACACAACTGAAATAGTGTACTTGGAAACAACCCTTCCTTATACCCCCTTCCTTCAACCTAATGTCACCATTTCAAAGAATGAAGTCTATACTTACTGTAATCTTTGATTTAATAGAAATCTAAGATGACTTTTCAAACCATGCTAGTATCTTATTAGTATAGCTGTTTTGTTAGTACTTTGGTTACAAAGTTGCATAACTTTAGAGTTGCTTTTTCTAATCCTGTTTTTTTCCTTAAGCCCTGTTATTTTTCAGTGTACAATTTCGCAAAATGGGAGGATTTTCAGAAATGCACATATTGCATTATAGCAGAAATGCCTGTATTTGCTAGCCAGCTTACTACCCAACTCCTGTTGAGAGAGAAAGAGCAGAGGGCTTCCAGCATCTCTTAATGTGAACACACAGGCTACAGTGCATCAATGGAAAGGCTGTTTCCCTAACCTACCTGGAATTTAGAAGACTGGGGTGAGGAATGCCACTCTTGGCAAAACTACAATGTCACTCTCCCTATTAAAACCATATCATAGAACTAAACTTTTTCACACCTAGCTGAAAGGAAACACAGGATTAGGTCTCTGGTAACAGATCAAATAGGATATTTTGGCAAATTTATAACACCTCTTTAATGACTTGGGAATGCTGGAATATCTCTAAGGGAACCCAAATTTATAAAGTTTATAAGATAGCAACATGTAAATATTTTTAAACCTAATTCAAAAAACTGGGGACAATATCGTTATTAAAAGTAAAACAATAAATAAAACCCAACAGACAGCCTAAATAGTAGGCATGAAAGGAATAGAGGAAGAATTCATTCTGAATAGCGAATTCTTCATGGAACGGCCATTTAAGAAAACTGCCAGATAATATCATGATTTAGGCTCCTGGTCACTATAAAAGTCTTCTTTTTGTTTGTTTGTTTGTTTTTAATTTTTTTTTCATTTTTTTAGGGGGGAGGTAATTAGGTTTCTTATTTATTTATTTACTTTTTCAGAGAGGGTACTGGGGATTGAACCCAGGACCTTGTGTATGCTAACCACTTGTGCTACTCCCTTCCCCCTAAAAGTCTTCTTTTTGGTGGTAAAATTATACATAAAGAACAAAAGGAAACAAGTCATATTCTTTCTATCCCCCTCCCTCCTTTACCACTCTACTCCACCAAAAGAGAAGATACGGAATTTACAAATCTCTCAGCAGGAACAACAAAGAGTCCTGCTTAGAGACTAGGATGAATTTAATGAACTTTCTGACTTCTATGCAGTCTTTACTTTTTCATTAAGAATGTTCTAGCCTCCGTGTATCACCAGCCTCTCTGGGCCCAGCAGAGCCCTGCAGTATGTGACCAAGACTTGACCTCTGCCATGAAGACTTGGGGAAGTGATGGAGAAAAAAATTTCACTTGTTATTCATGGGAATCAGTATCAATTTCTCTCTGGTAATTCTGGAAAAGCAGTCTGCACACTCTGATTCCCACGGTTCAGCAGGAACTACAGAAGACAACCTCAAATGCAAGTGACAACCTTGGAAATTTCAGGGGGTAGGGAGTTTAGAAAGCAAGAGCCATGGGGCACACAGAAACACATAGGAGGTAAAGTCTCTGTCCCCTCCAGTGGAAGATGAGCTCTAGGCATGGCAGGTAGGAGCTTCCCACCAGTCCATCACTATCCAATAAACACTCCCTGAAGTTGATTCTGCTATAGGATAGCATGTAAAACCAAAACCTTGGATATATGGCTTCCTTGTTTGTTTTCTCTTTTTAATATAGAACTTGTCCATCATCTTGGGTCTTTAAATATTCTATTTCTAAGTGAAGACATTTTCATTACAGTGCCTTCCATTGGGTTAAGACAGAAAACCAGAGCCCCTTCCTTTGGCCAAACATTCCTGTGGCCCTGAAGGCATGATTTTCCTCATGCCTAATAATCACTGGGATGGAAGGAATACAGAGGAGTCATCACATCCACTGCCCTGTCTCAAAGCAAAACTGCCAACTCTATCTCAGATGGGTGGGTACCTTTTTATTTCCAGAAATATTCAGTAAAGAGACTATAATTCTCCTTAGTCATTTATTCTAGGATTTAACCACCACTGTGTCCCAAAGGTCTTTCTTTTATCAAACTCCATTCTTCTCTGCTATGGTTTAAACATGTTTATTCTTGTTTTATCTTCAACAAAAAGAAAGAATAGCTGGTTTGCATTCCAGTTCAATATGGCAGAGACAGCACATGAGAAAACTCCCTGTTATTTTCCAAACAAAGAAGAGTAAGATGTGAAATATAAAACTACAGATAAATAAATAAATAACCAGGCTTTAAAACTGCAAAATCATTCTCAGAAACAAAAGGAAACTCTCTATGAAATAAAACACAGAGGAAAGTACACAAATAAATGGGGGGACAAAGACATATGGTCCATTGGCAACTGAGACTGGATATAGACAGCTGGGGCCAGACAGCTGAGCAAGAACTATGGCCTCTAAGTGGCTTTCTGTATAAAGCTGGGGAGTAGGGTCACACTTCTCACATGTCAATAGGGGTTGACACAGCTCTGCCCACCCAAGGTTGTTTCCTCAAATGGTTTGATTGCCCAAGGTAGGCAGCTATAGCTGAGTTCCCAATCCAA
The DNA here is from genome assembly GCF_048773025.1 of Camelus bactrianus. Classification (NCBI taxonomy): domain Eukaryota; kingdom Metazoa; phylum Chordata; class Mammalia; order Artiodactyla; family Camelidae; genus Camelus; species Camelus bactrianus. The sequence continues at coordinate 82,044,773 of NC_133575.1, read as the reverse complement.
GATCATTATCAGGTGCTAGCACTGCACAAGAAAATAGAGGTAAAAATAAACCATCTAAGCATGAGGGAGCCCAAGGTGGGACACCAATATATGATCTGGTTTAGAGCTAAGTGAACTACAAGGCCCGAAATAATGCTAGCACAAGAAAGGAAAGGCTAATGCAAGAGAAAACCCCCACAGCTGATGAGATCTTAAACAACAATTTTAGAAAACAAGGGGGAATCCAGAACTAAGAAAAGCTATTAAGAAACCCACCAAAAGTGAGAATTCACACCTGAAAAACATATGGATATTTGAGCAATCAGAAATGGACTTTAAATATTTAAATACCTTAAAGAAATAAGTAAGAGAATAAGACCCCAAGAAACAATAACAGGGGTTTATAAAGTAGCAACATGTAAATATTTTTAAACCTAATTTAAAAAATTGGGGAAAACATAGTTATTAAAAATAAAACAATAAATAAAACCTAACAGAGAGCCTAAATAGTAGGCATGAAAGAGATGGAGAAAGAATTCATGAATTGGAGGACAGAGCTGAAGTAATGTATTATTACAAGGAATATACCAATATATCATCATGGGGGAAAAAATAGAGGAGACATTAAGAGACACAGAATGTCAATTAAATGAGCTGCAACAACATACACCAAAGACGAGGTTAAGAATTAGAAAAAAGAAGAAGGGGTAATTTTCACAAAAATAATGACTTAAAATTGAAGAGAAATTTGAGTCCTTTGGCCAAAAAGAAGTCATGTGCTGAGTAGGCTAAATAAAAATGAATCACACATCTACATGCCTCACTGTGTGTATCAAAGAAAAAGAGAAAATCTTAAAAGCTAGAAGAAGGAGAAAACAGATTACCTACAAAAGAACTATAATCAAAGAGGAGACTTCTTATCCACAAAGGACATCAAGAAACCATTTATTAATATCTTCTAAGTGCTGAAGGAAAATAAATGTGCACCTATAGTTTTATACCCAGCCAAATTATCACTCAAGAATGAGGGCAAAATAAACACATTTTCTGCATATAAGGATGAAGGAACTTTAGTACCACTGAACTGTTAGTTCTGTTTAGTATCACAGAAAGAATTGTTAAAGGTTACAATTAACATGAAAAATGCAAACAACAAATGCTAGAGATGGAGTGGAGAAAAGGTAACCCGCCTACACTGTTAGTGGGAATGTAGTTTGGTGCAGCCATTATAGAAAACAGTATGACAGTTCCTCAAAAACTAAAAATAGACTTACTATATGATCCAGGAATCCCACTTCTGGGCATATATCCAGAGGGAACCTTAATCCAAAAAGACACCTGCACCCCAGTGTTCATAGCAGCACTATTTACAATAGCTAAGACACGTAAACAACCTAGATGTCCATTAACAGATGACTGGATAAAGAAGCTGTGGTATACAATGGAATACTACCCAGCCATAAAAATAATAAAATAATGCCATTTGCAGCAACATGGATGGCCCTGGAGAATGTCATTCTAAGTGAAGCCAGAAGGAGAAAGAAAAATACCATATGATATCACTCATACGTGGAATCTAAAAAAAAAAAAAGACAAATGAACTTATAATATAAAACAAACAGACTCACAGACATAGAAAACAAACTTATGGTTACCAGGGGGAAAGGGGATGGTAAGGGATAAATTGGGAGTTTGAGATTTGCAGATACTGACTGGTACATATAAAATAGATAAACAAGTTTATACTGTATCGCACAGGGAACTATATTCGATAACTTGTAGTAGCTCACGGTGAAAAATAATATGAAAATGAATATATGTATGTTCACATATGACTGAAGCATTGTGCTGTACACCAGAAATTGACACAACATTGTAAACTGACTATACTTCAATTAGAAAAAAAAAGAAAAAGAAAAATGAACTCACAAGGAAGTGATCCACAAGAACAAAGGGGCAAAGGAAATAAACCGCTTGTTTCTATACTCCACAAAATGGACTTTTTAAGTCTTAAAAGATAATGGTGTTTATTTCTTTCCATTTTCTCTTTTCTGGGATTTATGACCTCAATTCTTTGATACTTTCTTTTTCTCTCAAAAGAACTGCCAGCTTATACTTTTCCTTCTTCTTAGTACTTGCTTCCTGTTAGGCAGCTGCCCCAACCTCATTCACAGGGAAGAACAATCTCTACACAGCAGTTTAGATAAACTCCTATGACATTAGACCACTTTTAGAGACTTCTGGGGGGAAAAGCTTTTATAAAGTATTTGACAGGTAACGTAGTAGATTTCTTTTTAAAGTCCCATACTAAGCCCTTGTAATCCAGTTTAAATAGAAGCAAATAAACACATACAACAACTGTAAACCTCATTTAGGGATTTACTCCAAAATCAACTTTTAGGCTGATCATATGCCAATCAGTCTCTCATATCTTGAAGCATATACTATTGTCACCAATACTCAGAATGATAAGCCTGTTACATGGCATGACCCTTTGCCATCTGGGAAAGAATCCCAGATGTCCATCAGAGTGTATTTACCAATGTAGGATAGTATACATTATAAAGGTGGTGACAGAAAGGGTTTGGGGGTTTTTTCTCCATTAAACAAAATCTCCATTCCTGTAACATTTCAGTTAACTACGTGTTTACTGAACCTCATTCTTAGCCCCATTCCTACCATTTTTGCCCTGATACTTTTGCTTTCTCTATTTAAGTTCCTCACTACTTAAAAAAAGCACCATTTTTGCTATAGACCGGTGGTTCTTCATATTTTTAGGGTCATGTACACTCCATTAGGAATACCAATAAAGCTATGGGTCATCTCTAAAGGAACTTAGACATATACATAGCTACACCAAAAGCTGCAAACAATTTTAAAGGGTTCACTAGCCCCCTAAAGCCCACCCACAGACCCCAACTCAAGAACCTCTGTCCTTGAGGCAATCAGAACCGACTTACAGGACTACAAAGTTTCTACTGCCCAGATGCCAAGATTGTCACTTAGCCTTTCCTAAGACTGCTGTCAGGCCCACAGGCATTCTCTGAATCATTCTGTGTTTGCACGCCTCTGGCATGGGAGCCAGGCCCCAGTCAGACATGAACAGTGTCACTGAGGGAGCCTCTGCCTCATACAAACACTGTAGCTGCAAACCATGAAGGTAGATGTCCTAACAGCCTTGTGAAAAATTCTGTCTGCCTCCCTCTTAGCATTGATCTGAACGACGTATACATAATAACTGTACAGTCTGGGGGAGGGGACCACTCAGCAGGCAGGCAGCTTTATACTGTCATAAACCTCACTGGTTCAGCTCCTTGGATTTATAAACAGCCCCTTATCACTTAGAAGCTATACTCGGGTGCAGTCCCAGCACTAACTGTGGAGGACACATGTCTCTGTGCTACAACTCCCCTGGTGTCCACTGCTCATGGCAGGAAGAAGCTGTTTATGGCAGAAAATCTCTGGGCCACAATTCCCTTCCCCGAGTTGACATTCACCTTCAAATATTAAAAGCCCAGTGAAAATCTGTTACTTGGAATTCAATAACTTGTTAGAACCTAGAATGTGCCCACCTTGAGCTATAAACAGTATTTAGGGGCCAGTGCAGGCTACCTAAAAGTATCCTATTGTGATTTCTGTCTGGAAGTTTCCTTTCCGGGGAATTAGGAAGACGGAGTGGATTGGGTGGAAGAGGGAGGAAGGAGAACCACAGCTGGGAAGAAAGAGGCAGGCTGGTTTACCTGGGCAGCGAGGGCAGCAAAGATGAGGAATATGCACGGGAGAGACGCAATGAAGGCTTGGACATCTGACTCGGCTGCAAAGCACATTCCCATTCTGAAAGAGAGGAGGCAATACCACCAACAAAAAATAACTGTCTTTCATAGGTCACTGGGATTATGCCAGTTTGGGAAACAGTCATGCGGGGACTCACCCAGACGGTGAATAATGCATTCCCAAGAAACTGAATGAAATCAGCATTTTCTTCCCTTTTCTCATCACTAGCCCCTTCCCTGGGTTTGGATGATAGCTTATTGGCATATTTTTCTAAGGCTGGGATCACTACTGCCCCAGTTTTCAAAGCCTCCCACAACTAGTGGGAGGCTTCTTCTGATTTGGCTCTGTGATGTTTCTACCATCCCCCAGCTCTGCACGTCTTCTCCAAGAGCCTAGTCTGATTTCATAATCACCTGCCCAACAGCATGGAAAAAAGGGATCATGAGTGATGGGTCCCACAAGCTGCTACCCACCCCTGGGCAAAGAGATATTACCCTAGCACATGGATCCTGAATTCCACAGAACTCTGCTTTGGTCCAGTAAGCTGAGTGCCTCCTCTCCTCATTTCCTTTCAGGTCAAAATTTTTCTGAGAACAAGTTAGAGTTTGGAATTGAGCTGATAAGCTAGTGTGACTAGGGGAGGGGGCGACTGGGTCCCTGCCTGATTTACAATTACAAGATCCCTACATTTGACTGCTTTCAACAATTCCTAGAACAAAGGAAGGCTTTGGAAATCAATTTTGCATTAACATTTTTCATCCATAATTTATCGGGAGCAAGGGTTACCTGTATCTGTCAGGCTCTAATGGGGGAAGAGGGTGATGAAAAGGATGGAGAAAGAGAAGATGCCTAGCACTTGAACCGCTGGCACTGGGATCATATTAACATTTTCACTGCCCTGCGGACAGCAAAGCCTCAGCCCCCAAGGGTTAGCTGTCCATTTTCAAAGGGTTGGGTCAAGAATCTGACACAATCATGCCATACCAGGCAGTTAATCAGTCTCTAGATGCTCTATTTAATAACTGTCTTAGCCATTTAAAGAGGCAGATGTCTTTCATCCAAATCTGAATCACCTTACCACAACCCTTTTTCTTTTCTCATGTACTTTCTAGAATAAATTTTTTGAGTGTTGCATTTGGAAACACCATAGGGCCTCCTTGCGTGTCACTCCTCAGAGCCAGGTCGTGTCCCGAGATCACCAAAGCACATCAGAAACCTGGCTGAGGTCTAAACTGATTCCTCCTCAATGCTTTATACTGATTTCTATTCTAGAATTAATAGATTAATAAAAATAATAACCATAATGATAGTGATGTTACAGCAGTTAACATTTCTTAAATATTAACTGTGGCCAAGCACTGTTTTAAGTAATTGAGATGAATTAGTGAATTTAATCCTTATCATAACCCCGTGAAATAGGTAATACCATTATACCATTAAAGAAATCTCAGCGAGGTGAGGTAACTTGTTCAATGTAACATGGTTCCTAGGTGGCAGAGCCAGGGTTAGAAACTTGGTCTGTCTTGATTCTAGAGCTCTAAAGCCTCTTAAGACCACCTAATGTTGCCTAAAGGTTCGATTTACACATACTCAAAATTCTGAAAGCCAATTTTCTGTTCAAATGGCAAAAGAATCAGGCTTGCAAGTGACTGTTCCTGCTCTACCTGGGCACTAGCGAGGAGTTGCAGTTCTTCCACGAGGTCTCAAGTGAGAGGCTAGTCCTGAAAATTCTTTCTCTATATTCAGAATTCTCAATTCTCAAGATCTAGTACAAGGCCTCCCTTCCCAATTGGCCTAGGGCACTGGTTCTACACAAGGGGCCATTCTGCTCCCCAGGTAACTTTGGCCACGTCTGGAGACATTTCTGGTTGTCACACTGGGGTTAGTGCTCCTGGGGTCTAGGGGCTAGAGGACAGGGGTGCTGCTAAACAGCTTACAATGCACAGGACAGCTTCTCACAAGAAATTATCTGTCCCCAAATGCCAATAGTGCAGAGGTTGAGAAACCCTGGCCTAGTCCTTGACAGTAGAAGCTATTCAGAAAGATGGGCCATAGTTGTGGTCCTGGGTCAAGGCCATGGAAAGAAGATGGGACTACCTGTTTTGTCTATTGCAAAGATGGCATTTAAGCTGTTCAAATGCCTCTTTGCGTGACTGGACAAGAGCCAAAGTCAAGCCAAGAGAACTCTAATCCTCACCAGAAACAGGCCAAGTTTTCACAACCTCAATCCTAATTATAGTTATTGGCTGAAACAACATAAAGTACGCTCTTCCAATGAACCAATTTACGAACTGTCCTAATCTCTTTTTAAAGGCCAGTCTTGCACCAGTATTCAAAAATGATTTTTTCTTACAATCCAGGCATTATATTGAGCTTTTTCTTCCACTCCACTTTTTCCATGTCCTATTTCATTTGGCCAAGAGACATCAGTATCTGTCTATAGCAAAAAACGAGATCACATGAAAATAAAGCCAAAAAGCTATCAAAAAAAAAAAAAGGACAGGAGATGTGTATTTTTCCTTATAATCTGCTTCTCAACTTCTCTTAGGCTTTTATCACTCATGCTCCCTGGCCATCTAGGCACTTGAAAGCATCTCTATGTGCTGAGGAGCAAAGTGGGAAATCACATGCCATGAGCGATTGTACCTCTGAGCAGATGCAGTTCACACAGTAAACCAACCCATAAGGTTCCAGGTAAGGATGCCATCTCTCACCCACTCTGTACTTCTTGTCTTGGAACACACAATATGTCTCTGAATCTGTGAGGAAGAAGATGGAGAATATGCTGGTTAGAAAATATGGACCAAGTCACAAAATCCACAGGTAGTCACAAGTTCCATGCATTTTCATGTACATCAAGAGAAGTGACATAGGAAATTTTTATAGACCCCTACTACAGGCTCAGTGTTTTACATGCTTCCCTTATTTGATGCTACAATGATCCACTATTAGTCTCATTTCACAGATGAGGGAAATCAAGAGTCATATAACTAGTTAGTAGCTGACATGAAACTCAAACCCAGGTTTGCCTGAGAGTGAAGCCAAAATCTTGACTACTACTCTGTGGTAAGGGTAAGATAAGAGAGCACACTGTGTGTCCTTTTAGGAAAAGGTTGTGCTCCCTTGCTTTGGAAATACAAGCTAATGTCCGAAATGCTGATTTATCACAACACTCTCAGAGCTGCCTGGTGGTGGTATAGGAGTGATGGACTAAACACAAATTGGGTTAGGTCTCTACAAATGGCTTTGCTAATGGATGCTAATATCATTTAATCATTAAACAAATATTTGGGCACTTGCTCTTTGTTAGGCCCTATGTTAAGTGCTGGGGATAAAATGGTGAGCAAAAACACACATAGCTCCTCTTTGTTCTCATTCAACTTACAGACTTCTTATGCAGAAAACCCCCAATTAACTAAAAGTAATATCTCCTTTCCCTTTGCTGGAATAAAGATTTTGATAGCCACAGCTTATCTTGTACCACAGTTACTTGAGCACATACTGTGTTACTTGTCTTCTTTTACGTGTCTTATTTCTCCATCAGGGTAAAAGGTTCTCAAACATAGGCAACATTCATTCTTTACTGTCTCTCACTACACTTTGTGGCCACTAATGTAAGTAATTGACAAATAACAAGTAAGTAAATTTCCAAATCATATGATTTGTCTTCCAATCCCATCCTCTTCTAGCTCCTGCTTCCCATCCTCCTTCCCATCACACAAAGTCAAAATAAACCAAGACTCCTCTTGTTGCAAACACATTAATTTCCCCCCAACACACACACTCCCTTGTAGACATTCCCCTGATGACCAAAATTGAAATAATAAAGACAAACAAGCAAGAAACAGGGAGAAGATATTTCCAACAAATAAAGTATTGGTATAAATACAGCATTAGTATCTGGAACATTTTTTAATCATTCAAACCAATAAGTAAATGACCAACAAACCCAATAGAAAAATGATCTAAGGACATGAATAGCAATTTAGAGAAGAAATGAGAGCAGGCAATAAACAGGAAAAGATTCAACCTTATTAGTAATCAGAGATTCAAATTACAACTACACTGAGATAAATGCTTCAAGTTACTTACTGCTTCAAAGACCCTCTGTGATTCTTTCCAACTTCCCACAAGATAAATTCCAATCTACTTTTCAAACCTTTATTTCTAACTTCTTCAGGATGATGAACTAGGAATCAGAAACTCTGGGTCTGAATCCTAACAACCTCTAGTTGTGTGGTATTGAGCAAGTCATTTAACTCTATCAATCTCAATTTTCAACACCAATGAAATACGGATTATATCTTTCTCAAGCAAATGTTAGAAGATTAGATAAATCTCCTGTAAATTATAAAGTGCTACAAAATGTACAATGTTGTTTTATATTAATTGATTATTTTCTAATTACAAAGGTAATGCATGCTCAGTGTAGAAAATTGGAGAATACAGAAAAAGAACAAAATAAAAACATAAAAGTATATAGAAAAAAGAAACATTCCATACACAGAACTCCAGCATAAGACAGAACCACTTTTAATATGCTAGTAATTTATACATAGCCTGTGGATTGAAGGAAAAAATCAAAAGAGAAATTAGAAAGTATTTTGTACTAAAAGAAAATGAAGGGTGGAGGGTGGGAAGGGATAGACTGGGATTTCAAAACTGTAGAATAGACTACACTGTATAGCACAAGGAAATATACACAAAATGTTATGATAACTCACAGAGAAAAAAATGTGACAATGAGTGTGTATATGTCCATGAATAACTGAAAAATTGTGCTGAACACTGGAATTTGACACAACATTGTAAAATGATTATAAATCAATAAAAATGTTAAAAAAAAGATGAAGTTAGATATTAAAGAGATTTGCAAAAATGTAAAACATAACAATCTTATCACTAATTTTTTTTTGTTTTGGAAAAATACATTTTTTCTGTCACCAAAATATGTTATTTATGTTAATATATAGTGGCTTATTGTTCTTATTTTAAAATGGATTAATAAATACTTTTAATTTCTCAAAAAAAAAAGAAAATGAAAACACAGCATATCAGAATTGGTGGGATTCAGCTAAAGAAGTGCTTAGAGGGAAATTTATATCACTAAGTACCTATATTAGAAAAGGGGAACAGTCTCAAATCAATGCCTTAAGAAACTAGAAAAAGTAGAACAAAATAAACCAAAAGAAAATAGAAGGAATGAATAATAAAAAGCAGAAGTCAATGAAATTGAAGACAGAAGATCAATAGGAAAAAAAAACCAATGAGACCAAAACCTGGTTCTTTAAGACTATTAATAAAATTGATAAAATTCTAGTAAGACTAACAATTACATAAAAAAATGGAATATGCAAATTACTAATGAAGGGACAAAAGAGAAAACTTCATTATAGATCCTATAGATATTAAAAGGATTAAAAGGAGATTTTATGAATATCTTTTACACCAGTTAACTTAACATCTTAGATGAAAGGGATGAATTATTTGAAAGATATAATTACCAAAGCTTACTCAAGGAGAACTAGATAACCTGAATAGTCCTACATCTTCTAAAGAAAGGCAAAGGAAGTAGAATAGCCAAAACTATTTTGAAAAAGACAGATGTTGGAGGACACACACTATGTGATTTCAAGGCAATACAAAACTAGTTTTCAGGACAGTGTGTTAGCAAGAGGTTAGACAAATATATCAATAGAATAGAATAGAGAGTCAAAAAATACACAATAAACCCACACTTACGGGTCTACTGATTTTTCAACAAAGGTGCAAAGGCCATTCAATGGAGAAACAATAGCCTTTCAACAAATGCTGCTGCATCATTTGGATAATCATATGCAAAACATAAAATAAAATAAAATGAACTTTAAGCTATATCTCATACCAGCTACAAAAATTAATTCAAGATGGATCATAGACACACTTTAATGTGAACCCTAATATTTTAAACTTCTAAAAGAAAATATAGACTATCCTTGTGATCTTAGGTTAGGCAAAGAGTTCTTAGATATGATATCATAAGTAAAATCTATAAAAGAAATTTTGTAACATAAGACTTCATCAAAATTAAGAACTTCTGCTTTTGAAAGACAGTGTCAAGAGACTAAAAAGAAAAATCACCAACAGGGATAAATTTCTTGCAAATCACATTTCTGTAAAGGACTTTTATCCAGAATATATAAAGAATCTCAAAACTTAAGAATAAGGAAACTAACAACCCAATTTTAAAAATGGGATTACAATCTGAATAGATACTTCACCAAAGAAGACACAAAGATGTCACATATATCATTAGTCATCAGGGAAATGAATATGGAAACCATGAGGACATATCAGTACTGACTTACTAGAATGGCTAAATTCAAAAAATCTGACAATACTAAGTGCTGATGAGGATGTGAAGCAACTGGAACTCTCCTCATACAGTGCTGGTGTAAAACAATTTGGCAGTTTCTTCTGAAGTTAAAGATACACTTACTATACCACCCAGCAATCCAAAACCTAAGTATTTTTCCACCTAAATTAAAAGTATATTCAAACAAAAACCTGTACATAAATGTTTAAAGTGGTTTTATTCATAGTCTGCAAAACCAGGAAGCAACATAAATGTCCTTCAACTGATGAATTTTAAAACATCCGAACAATGGAATATTATTCAGCAATAAAAAGAAAAGACTGATACACACAAACATGGATGAATCTCAAAGGCATTATGGTAAATTTTAAAAAGCCAGATTCAAAGTCTACATAATATATGATTACAATTAATTATTTTCATTCTGGAAAAAGCAAAACTATTAGAACAGAAAACAGATTAGTAGTTGCCAAGGGCTGGGGTGGAGGGAGGATTTTACTACAAGGGGGTACAGAGTAAATTTGGGAGTGATGGAGCTATTTTATATCTTGATTACGGTGGTGCCATTTGTCAAAATTCACAAAACTGTACTCAAAAAGGGTGAGTTTTTAAATTTTATTTTTTAACTTTTAAAATTGAGATATAATTGACATCTAACATTGTATTAGTTTTAGGTGTACTAAAAAGGGTGAATTTTGCTGCATGTAATACCTTAATAAGACAATAAAAAAGAAATATATAGAAGAAAGAAAAATCACACATAATTTCACTTCCAGAAGACAACCACTTTTAACATTCTGGTAATAGCCTTCCAATCTTTGTTTTCCTTTTTCTGAATTAATAGACTTCATTTCTTAGAGCAGTTTTAGGTTTACCAAAAACTGAGCAGAAAGTATAGAAAGTTCTCATATATTCCCTCTTTACCGCACTCCCTTTTCCTTGGCATTAACTTCTTGCATTAGTGTGATACGTTTGTTATAATTCATGAACCCATGCTGATATATTAATATTAACTAAAGTACATCGTTTACATGAGAGCTAACTCTTTGTGTAGTTCTATGTGTTACGACAAACATATAATGACATACATCCACCATTACAGTATCATACAGAATAGTTTCACTGCCTTAAATATCGCTTGTACATCTTTTCCCCTCTCCACTCCCACAACTCCTGAAAGACACTTTTTACTATCTCTATAGTTATGTCTTTTCCAAAATGTCACATAGTTGGGATCACAGGGTATGCAGTCTTTTTAGACTGGCTTCTTTCACTTAGCAATATGCATTTAAGATTTTTCTAAGTCTTTTCATAGCTTGACAGCTCATTTATCACTGAATAATATTTCATTGTATAAATGTACAGCTTGTTTATCAATTCACCTATTGAAGGACATCTTGTTTGCTTCCAATTTTTGGAAATTGTGAATAAAGCTGCTAAAAACATATGTGTACAGGTTTTCGTGTGGCATGTTTTTGACTCATTTACATAATACCTGAGAGTAAGGTTGCTGGATTTTATAGTAAAGCTACGTTTAACTTTTTAAGAAACTGCCGAACTGTCTTCCAAAGTGACTGTACCACTTTGCATTCCCACTAGCAATAAATGAGAGTTCCTGTTGCTCCACTTCCTTATCAGTATTTTGGTGTTGTCTGTATTTCAGGTGTTAGCCATTCTAATAGGTGTGTAATGGTATCTCATTTGTTATTTTAATTTGCAATTCCCTAACAACCTATGATATTGAGCATCTTTTCATATACTTGTTTGCCATCTATCTGTCTCCTCTGGTGAGGTATCTGTTTAGCTCTTTTGCTCATTTGGGTTGTTCATTTTCTTATTGTTGAGTTTTAAGAGTTATTTGTATATTTTCATGTCCTCTACCAGACATGCATTTTGCAAATATTTTCCTTCAGTCTGTAGTCTGTCTTTTCACTCTCTTAATAGTGTCTTTTGCACAGCAGAATTTTTCACTTTTAATGAAGTCCAATTTATCCATTTTTTCTTTCATGGAGCATACTTTTGGTGTATCTGAGAACTCACTGTCAGACTCATGGTCACCTAGATTTTTCTCCAATGTTATTTTCTGGAACTTTCATAGTTTTGCATTTTATATTTAGGTCTTTGATCTATTCTGTGAATTATTTCTGTTTATGGTCAAGTCTATACTCATATTTTGCATGTGGATCTCTAGTTGTTCCAGCACCATTTGTTGAAAATATTACCCTTTTTCCAATGAATTGTCCTTGCTCCTTTCGTCAAAGATCAGTGGGTCTATATATTTGTGTGGGTCTATTTCTGGGCTATTATGCTCCACTGATCCATTTGTCTATTCTTTCAACACCACCACATTGTCTTAATTATTATAGCTTTATAGCAAGTCTTGAAGTTGGCAGTTGTTAGTTCTGTGACTTTGTTGTTGTTCTTTAATATTGTGCTGGCAATTCTGGGTCTTTTGCCTTTCATATAAATTTTAGAGTCACTTTGTTAATTTCCACAAAGTAAGTTGCTGGGATTTTTATAAGTATTGCATTGAATCTACATATTCAGTCGTGAAGTACTGGTATCTTAACAACATTAAGTCTTTCTGCCTATGAACAGGGAATCTCTTTCTAGTTATTTGATATCTTTCCTGAGAGTTTTGTAGTTCTCCTTATATAGATCTTGTACACATCTTACTAAATTTATACCTAAGTGTTCCATTTTTTGGTGCTAATGTAAATGGTGTTGTGTTTTTAATTACAAATTCCAATTGTTCATTGATGGTATATAGGCAAGCAATTGACTTTCATATATTAACCTCACATCCTTCAACCTTGCTATTATCGCTTATTAATTTTAGAAGGGTTTTTTGGTTGATTCTTTGTGATATTTAAAATAATCATGTCATCTGCTAGATAAGGTAATTTTATCTCTTCTTTCCAAATCCTTATATTTTCATTTCCATTTCCCATCTTATTGCATTAGCTAGGACTTCCAGTACAACATTGAATAGGAGTAGTGAGAGAGGACATCATTCATTGCCTTGTTCCCAGTCTTAGGGGAAAAGCATCTGGTTTCTCTCCATTAAGTATGGTATTAGCTGTAGATTTCTTGTAGATATTTTGTATGAAGTTGAAGAAGTTCTCTACCCGCCGCCATTTCTCATTTGCTGGATAGCGTCAGATTTTGTCAAATGCTTTCTGCATCTATTGATATTATCATGTAGTTTTTCTTTTTTAGCCTGTCGATGTGATAGATTACATTAACTTGATTTTTGAATGATAAAATAGCCTTGCATACCTGGAATAAATACCACTTGATTGTGGATTTTTTCCTATGTTATTGGAATAGATTTGCTAATATTTTGTTGAAGATTTTTGCATGAGAGATATTAATCTGTAGTTTTTCTTTCTTATAACGTCTTTATATGGTTTTGGTAGTAGGGTAATATTGGTCTCATAGAATGAGTTAGGGAGTGCTCCCTCTGCTTCTATCTTCTGAAACAGATTGGAGAGTACTGGTAATACCTCTTCCTTAAATGTTTGGTAGAATTCATCAGTTCATCATCTGGACCTAGTGCTCTCTGTTTTGAAAGATTATTAATTGTTGATTCAATCTGTTTAATAGATATAAACCTATTCAGATTGTCTATTTCTTCTTGTACAAGTTTTAGTTGGTTGTATCTTCCCAGGTATTGGTCTTTTTTTTCCTAGGTTTTCAAATTTGTGGGTGTGGAGTTGTTCATAATAGTTTTTATTATGCCTTTGGTAGTAATGATGGCCTTCCTTTCATTTCTGGTATTAATAATTTGTGCCTTCTCTCTTTTTTTCTTAGTTAACCTGGCTAGAGTTCTGTTTTATTTATCTTTTCAAAGAACCAGCTTTTGGTTTCATTGATTTTTTTGCTATTGATTTCCTGGTTTCACCTTCATTGATTTCTACTTTAATTTTTAAAAATTTCTTTTCTCCTGCTTACTTTGGGTTTGATTTGTTTTTCTTTTTCTAGTTCCCTAAGGTAGAATCTTAGATTATTGACATTAGATCTTTTTCTCCCCTAATACATTAATTCTATGCCATAAATTTCCCACTAAGCACTGTTTTTGCTGTATCCCATAACTTTTTATAAACTGTATTTTTATTTTCATATAATTTAAAATATCTTTAAATTTCTCTTGAAACTTCTTTGATCTATTATGTGCTATTTGGAAGTATATTGTTTCATCTCTAAATATTTTAGATTTTACAGCGGTTATTGATCTCTAGTTTAATTCCAGTGTGTTATGAGAGCATATACAGTACAATTTCTATTCTTATAAATTTGTTAAGGTGTGTTTTATGTCCCATGAATGTGGTCTATCTTGGTGAATGTTTCATGTGAGCTTGAGAAGAATGTGTATTCTACTATTGTTGGTAGTAGATGACAATTAGATCCAGTTTGATTGATGGTGTTGTTCAATTTAACTATACCATTACTGATTTTCCACCTGTTGGATCTGTTTATTACTAAGAGAGGGGTATAAAAATAAGTATAATAGTGAATTTGTCTGTTTCTCCACGCAGTTCTATCAGTTTTTTCCTCACATATTTTGATGCTCTACTAGGTACATACACATAATTTTCCTTGCTCTGAAATCTGTTTTGTCTAAAATTAATATAATTACTCCCATTTACTTTTGACTAGTATGTGTTAGAATGCAATATCTTTCTCCATCCTTTTACTTTTAATCTATAAGTATTTTTACATTTAAAGTGTATTTCCTGTAGACAACATATAGTTGTGTCTTGCTTTTTTTAAAATCCACTTTGATAGTAACTGTCTTTTAATTGGGGTATATAGACCATTCACATTTAAAGTGATTATTGATACAGCTGGACTAATATAGACCATATTTATAATTAATTTCTATTCATTGCCTTTGATTTTTTTCTTTTGTGTATGTATGTTCCACTCTTTTTCTGCCTTCTCTGGCTTTAACTAAGTATTTTCTATTATTCTATTTTCTCTTAGTGTATCAATTATACTTATTTTTTATTAAAATTTAGTAGTAGTCTTAGAGTTTGCAATATAGATTTACACTAATCTAAGTCCACTTTCAAATAACACTATACTACTTCACAGGTACTGCAGGGACTGATACTTTATAGCAGCATATTCCCAATTCCTCTCTCCCATTCTTTATAAAGTGCTGCTATTCATTTCACTTTTCCATAAATTACCATCATCCAACACATTGTTGCTATTATTATTTTGACCTAACTTTATTTTGTTATATTAATTAAGAATAAGAAAAAGAATAGCTTAAAACTTTGCCAATTTGGTGAGGGAAATGGAAACATTTCTTTTTTTCTTTATCAGGAATGTTAAATATATATTCATTTTTAGTGACTATTTTTATTTCCTCTTTTATGATATTACTGTTATTATCATTAATATTCTTATATTAAGCTATATTCCTGGACTAAGTATAAGTGCTGAAAACCATTTACTAATCAAAAGAACTCAGAAAATCAAAATTACTTTGTAGGCAGAACTTGTGTACCTTTTAGCCAATTCTTAGGAATACAGTTTTCTTGGCATACACACAAATTAGACTTCTGATCCACATGTTCTAGAATGGAGTAGGAAATATGTTAACAATCCTTGTATCTTTAACTGAGGAGAGATAATCATGAATTTCCCAAAACAAACATCTAAATGAGGTAACTTTTGCAAACCTCCACATGTTGGTGAGAGGAGTGACTCTTTCTCGACAATAAATTTATAATCAATGACATACACCTAAGTTATTTGTATTTCATATATACAACTTATCTAGACATTTCAGAAAGAATCTAAGTATACACTTAAAAGTAAATCCATGAAGGGGGCGATTAAATGGCATTATTAGGCTGGCATAAATTGGCCTACTTGTATGGTTCTGCAACCACTAATGTTTGAATGATGGTAAGCTAGAAGTTACTTTGTTGATTTAAATCCACATTGTGTATTATGTATTTGATTCTGGATTATTTTGCCAGAGATAATTAGCTCACTCAGAGGTTGATATCAGTTCTACCTACTTAAATATGAAATTGGATGAGCTTTCACTATCAGCTATGTGATCTGCATGGTTGGGGGATTTATTCTTCTTGATGAAAAAGAAATGGAATAATAGACGACAAGGACCTCTGAAAGACTATAAGCAAGCACTAAAATAAGACAAGCTATCAAAATGTGGGTTTCAAGTGCATTTACATATTTTTAAAACTCACATCCAAACTGTTAAAAGTTCACTTGCAAGAAAGTCTGTTTCCAACTGAACTGTATATACAGATGCCACAAGGAGGGTATTCTTTATATACAGCTTTTAAGCAAGTTGCTACTGCTTCTCTGAAATATCTTTAAGACAGGTTATTTCATGGACACTACTGAATGGATCTTTCCAATATATCTGAGCTCATCATTATTCATGAAAACCACAAATAATCCAAATAACTTGTTTTCGACAATAGATTCTGTTTTCCCCAAATCCAGCCTCTAAAGAATATTGCTAGCCAATGTGTGAAAACTGAGTGATCTGAATTTTCCTGCTCCAAACTTGGCTCAAAGGCTAAAGGAGGTAGATGATAAGTGTAAAAAGCAGCCAAGGAACCAGGTCCTAAAAAACACAGAGCCAGATGAGAATGACGATAACAGTAATAAAAACAGCAACAAAATTTGTTAAACACTTCGTATGAGCTAGCCTCTGTTCTAAGGGTTTTACACCTATGAATTCACTAAGTTCTCACAACAACCCTACAGGGTAGGTCCCATTATTAGCCCCATTTTACAGATGAGGAATCTGAGGCACAGGGAGGCTTGGTAACTTGCCCAAATTGACATGACTAGTCAAGGTATAGAGCTGAGATTCAAACCTAAGTAGTCTGGCTTCAGAACCAAAAACTGGAACCAGTATAGAATTTTGTCTCTCCTGTTACCTAGTTGTAAGGTGCATATCACCCGCTTTTAGAACATGGAAAATAAAAGGCTTCCACAGATTCTTGCCTAACTTTTTCTTGAAATACCCTTCCACCCTAACTTTGAAATACAGCTTTACTCACCTTTTAAAGAATCAGGTGTTGTCTGTAGTAAAGTCAAGTCATACTCAAATAGACTATATGAGATGGTGTAGCTGGCAGACTTCATTTTGCATTTTTTGGTATCTATCTCATAAAGTATGAAATAGTGCCCATGCTCTCAAGGGCTATGAAATCTAGTTGAGAAGACAAGGGTAGCCCAGCTAAAAGTTCTTTTTCGTTCTCCTTATATCTAACAGAACTTTCCTCTTAATGCTCACATGGCACTTATCCCATATTACGATACTAGTGTCTTACAAATTATGCATGTTGAAGATGAAAATATATTCCTCAAATACTAACTTTGGATAGAAACCTGACCCTAAATGTAAACTTAATGGTCTTTCATCAAGTACATTGGTCCTATTATCTCAGCAATATGGGATTTGGCCAATTATGCCCCAGACAATAATCCACAAATTCCTGGAAGGGGAAAATTCAGGAACTAAAGGCAGAGACAAGGAGCTAAACAGTAATGCTATTGATGCTTTTAAACGATGCTTCTGCAATTATTTGACACTGATTTTTTTTTTCGATTACAAAACAAAAGTAAACACTATCATTGTTAAGACTTGTTTTACCATGGTTGTCTAAGATTAAGTGGTTATCACAATTATAGCTGATTTCTCCACAGGTACACTGAACAATCATCAATTTTCAGAAACTACAATAAAGTCAATTTCAGCACATGCCTATAGATCTGAACTTTAAAAACCTTTGGCATCACCCAGGAGTGAATTTCATGAGTTACACAGCATCACTGACCACACCTAAAGTCCCAGAATATCATTTTGGACAAGAAGCAAAAGTGAGCTGATTTTATTGAAACAATGATGCCTCGCCAACTTGTAGGAGATTCAGGCAAGAAAAGTAAGCTTATCACTTGCCATTGTCTGAGAGATATCAGCTAGAGAATTCATGACTTACCACTACCTAATGGTATCTGCTGAGTAGAACTTGGTAGGAGTTCCAACTAACATTTGAGATGGATCTTCAACCTGCACCATCATACCTATTTTTCAAATGGTTCTGCTGGCCCTAGTTAAAAGTGGCAATCCCTGTTACTTTAGGGGCGTTTGTTAACAGAAACAACAGAGATGCGTCACTATACCATTCGATGCTTTGCCTAATCATTACTGTCTAGCACCCAGGACTAGGTCAAAAGGTCAATAACTTCATCACCAGTCTAAAGGCAAGAAAACATTCCCATGAACTGCTTTTGATAAGAGCTATTACTGTAGACACCTCATCATGTAAGTATTAGAATAATATTTATTTTATTATAACACATACAGTCAGTGGAAAGGGAGAGACAAATCTTTGCTCTTCATTATATAAGTAGACAAACCAAGTAAACAAATCCATTTAAGTATTTATTTTTTAAGAAGGCTATCCTAATAGTGAAGAAAACATTAAAAGCATAAGTACTTCTCTTCTGTCATTTATCACATTTGAAGCAGAATGGAGGAAAGGCAAGATGTAGTGGTTACAGGAAAAAAAAGTGTCCTATTTCTCTGGAAATTGGGTTTCTAGAATTGAAGTCTTGGTCAGATTTCCTCAGGGGTTTAAGACTTCATTTACAGGCTGTGGAAGCCAGGGGAAAAGGAGAGCCAGGAAAAAAGTCAAGTTCTCCACTTTAGGAATACAGCTTATTCCTTTTTATCTAGGAGTTAATTATCTAATTCCTACTTGGTGGATCATTTGTCCAAAATTAATTCAACTTCATATATACTGAGTGGCCTATGCACAGAATGGCCCTCCCACTACCTGCCTTTTCTACTAGCAGGTGAGCAAACTCAGTGAGAAGAAAAGGGTCCATATTTCAAAGAGGTTTGACAGTTGAGCAAGGCAACACCATTGGCTAAGATGAGAAACGGAGATTTTCCATGAAATTTCAATTCCCTGTGCTCTTCTAGTTCTCATTAGCATGGATAACTGGGAGTTGATGGTATTCTCATTAGTCTTTACTGCTCGGCTGGTGAAACCTGATCTGAATATTTTTCTGGAGAAAATCATCTCTTACTTGTCATCTGGCATAGGGCTTGGGGCAAAAATCAAAGCTCTTGTTCGCAAAAACAAATTTTTCTCTCTATCAGCACCTCAGTTGCACAAGTCTCTGCTAAAGGAGGTTGACTTTCTGTTTGGTCAAGAATTCAAGTTGTGCTTTTGAACTTTCCACAACAGACTCAACTCTGCATGCCCCGCAAGTGGTATCTAAAATATCCAGCTGTCAGTTCAGACAACATGGGCTATATTGCCACTACAGGTGCATTTTAAAGAATCAGTTGTGAACTGACATAAAAAATCAAATTGGTTACAAGACAGTGCTTCATTTCTGTAAAATAAATTGTATGTATAGCTGAGCATAGAAAAAAAAGTCTGTATGCCAATTAACCATGGTTATCCATAAGTAAATGTTGAGATTACCAATGACTTTTGTTTTCCAAATACTTTTATGTATCTTCTGAATACTTAACAATAAGCATCTATTTTAAAATAGAAAAAAAATCACATTAATACAAAGTTTGCTTAGGGCATCCAATAATTGGCAATCCATTCTACTAGACATATTAAATGGCCATTTGTTTAACATTTCCATGTTATAGCCTTCAATTAACTTAGATCATCCAGAGGTAAAATATCCAGACCACATTTCTTTAGCACTTAGAGAAAGACTTTTATTGAGTTATAATTTAATACTTGCCCTCTTCCTTTACAGAAAGGTCAATAAAGAAATGCCAAACACAATTCTTTCTTCTATGAAATCAAGGTTACAGTTGGTGTCTTTGTACCACCCAGAATGTACTTTATTCAAACATCCCATCATTGATGCTGTTTGAGTAAGTGGGAGGTGGGAAATGAATCTCTGTGGATGAAACTGTAATTTTCTCTTGCCAACAAATGCAGTTTCTCCTTTTATCGTTTCAGGAAGCATAAGCCAAATTTAGCACGTGAATACTACAATGTACCAAACCAGGTGTTAAAAACACCTACTCTTTATACTGTCTTCAGATGGCTTCTATTTTTTTGTTTCACCTTTCAAAAAGTTATCTTGCAATGATTCTTTCATATACAACCTCTATCTGATCTTTTTAGAAGTAGGCAGACTATAAGTCTTCAGTGAATAAAATACTCTTTGCAATGATCTTGTGACAATGAGAAAAGTCCAAGTGTGCTCCAAGTATCTAAAGCCAGAGCTTTGGTCTTCCTTGTCTCACCTCCTTAGCCCCTCTTCTGGTATCCTTTAGTTTGTTGTCCAGAAAGTGAGAATTCCTCCGTTTATAAGTAGAGAATCTTTAGTCCAGAGAGCATGAATGACTCAACCAATACACACAGCAAGCAACAGAACTGACCAGAAACCAGGTCTCCTGACTTAAAGCACAGTCCTCGTTCCATTAGACTGTGAGGACATTCCAATCCTACTGAGAAGTCAGGGAAAGCGAAGAAGCATGGACATAATGGCACATATTTTTAACCTTTCTCACAAATTTCCTTTGGCTTAGCTTATTTAAGCTCCTGTATAACTTTAGTTCTAGTCTCTGTCTTTTAACTCCCAAATAGTATACTGCCTGTCTTAGGAATTCTAGTTACAGAGTTCTTTATTCATTCACTTGTATCATTTCTTGCGTGTTAAGTGGCTGCCATGTGCAAAGGACTGGGCTTCTCTTCCAGAGAACACATTGGCCTCCTCAGAGAGCTGTCAGAGGCAAGCTGCTGTAGCGAATATAACACTGAATTTGGAGACCTGGGTTTTAGTTCTAGCCCTGGCTTGGACTTGCTCTCTGTCCTTATACAAAGTCCCTGGATCTCATTGAGTTTCAAGTTTCTCATCTAAAAATTAAGGGGATTATATCATTTGGCTTGCAATAGAGTTACTCTAATAGCTACCACTTACTAAAAACTGTGTGCCAGCCACTGTTGCAAAGCCCCTGGTGTGCACAGTCTCATTTATTCTTCAACCAACCATGCTGATGGTCAAAATACTATTATTTCCCCAACTATACTGATAAGAACACTAAAGCCGGAGAGGTTAAGCAGCATTCCCAAGGTACGTTATGAAAGTCAGGGAGCTGGGGTTGATCTACGTGGACTCTAGAACCTCCATATCCAACCCCACTCCTCCACCTCAACATAAAAAATAATTAATACTATACCTTGAAAAGCATTAAGCTATCTAATTTTAAAGTATTCTTCATTTACTCTCCCACCTATTTCAACTTCTAAGAAGTGACTAGGTCTATTCTTTCGCTTGTTTCTTTCTTTTGTCAAATAATCACTTCGAATGTCCAAGTGAGAATCTGGAGGAGGAAAAGTCAAGCCTCTCTGGCTGGCTTTCACAATAAAGAGGCTCTGGGTAAGCTCCATAAGGCCGTGCTTCCCATGTCTCAAATTGTCTAAGTATCTTCCTCCTTCCCGTCAATCTTTTGGGGACTCACTCTTCCTGGGAAGTTCAGAGGCCATTTTCAGCCAAATACAAATGTTAGAAGCTTTTCTCCTGAGGAGAAAAATGATTGAGAATCTAGTCCCTCAGAAGATCCAGCTAACTCACTGTACAAAGCAGGGATGGACGCCATAAAATACATGAACTATTTCTCCCCCCAGGATTTTGTCAGCCTTGGCACAGGCTGGTCCATTTGAAATACATAATTGAGTATTCTTAACAACTCAGTTCTTCCACCTCATTTTGATCAATAGTTCATTACCTAAGTCAGATCTGCCAAAAGAGGCAAACTCTTCAGCCCAGTTTGTCCTATATTTGCATGAATATTATGCACTGAATGTTACGCTCCCTTGAACTTCAAAAGAACTTCCTGGCCTCTTTTGACTACAACTATAACAACAGAGCATAATGGTGTTACAGAAAGACTTTTCCCAGCTAAAGACCTCAAACCTTGCTGCTTCTGGACAGTAACAAACTTTCATATAAGTCACAAATGGCTCATTCATCTACTGCAATGCACCGTCAGTATTTCCTGGGTTCCTGAGCCTGTTTTCCCTCCCATGAGAGCACCGTAACTCCGGCTAATTAGCAAGTGGTAGCACGCACTTCTACTTTTCCTTGTGAAAATAATTTTATGCAAATAAAGCATTTTCTCCAGACCTCTTCAGATTCTTCACCAATTGAGTGTGCATCTTTGACCAGAACAGCACCACCCCCCATTCCACCCTGATGCCTAAAATAGGAGAGGGGACAGGCTACAGAGCATCCACCTTGATCTAGGAGCTCATATTCGAACCAGCCTGTGGAAGATCAAAAACCTTGGTTTCCTTAGGTAAGATGGCATCAGGCAGCAAGGAGAGATGTGAAGCTTTATTACCCTTAAACTTACACGTTCCCTCAAGTTTTTCTAGTTTTTTTTTTTTAAGTTAAAAAACCCCTCTTTTTCCTTCTTCCACTCCCAAACCTACCCTTCTCTAGAACTTGACAACAGAAATACGGGAAACAAGATGTTCTTTTACTTTAAAGGACTTTTCCCCTGTTGTAAAAATAATACTTGCCAATTGTGAAAACTTTGGAATAAATAAAAGAAGCACAAAAACAAACAAAAATAACAGTCATGAATCTACTACCCAGAGATAAGAAGTAGTTCCTTATTGCACAACACATGTGAACACAAATTTCAGATGGAATATAGAACTATGGGTAAAACACCAAATTATAGAAGTAGTCGAAGAAAATACAAGAGTATGGAGTGGGAGAGACATTCCTAGGAATAAAAAGTCTACAAGCCACAAAGGAAATGAATGGCAGATCTGACTACACAAAAATGTAAAACTTCTGTACGAGACAACACAACTTACACAAAGCTTAAATCAAAGGGAAGACTGGGTAAATAATACATGAAATATGAAAGGTTAATAACAACATTTGAAATAACAGAATGTTAATAAATAAGTCTCTGCAAATCAATAGGACAAACAACCCAACTGAAAAATAGCCAATTCACTGAAGAAATACAACTGAATTAAAAAATAATTGCAAAGATCCTCCAGTAATAGGAAACTATCACAGCAAAATTGAAATACAATTTCCCTAGTTAAATTAGCCCTAAAATACCAAGAGTAATAATACTTTTGGTGAAGGAATTGGAAATGGTATGAAAAGGAATATATGTATGTATATGTATGACTGGAACATTATGCTGTACACCAGAAATTGACACAACGATATGACTTTTTCTGAAGGACAATTTGACAGTTCTTACCAAGATTAAAGCTGAACATGCACTTTGACCTAACAATTCCTCACAAACACTTGCTTAAGTGCCTTAAAGTGTTCATTAATGCCTTATTTATGGTAAGAGCAAAAACTGGAAACAACCTAAATACCTACAAATAGG
Organism: Camelus bactrianus; assembly: GCF_048773025.1. Taxonomy (NCBI): domain Eukaryota; kingdom Metazoa; phylum Chordata; class Mammalia; order Artiodactyla; family Camelidae; genus Camelus; species Camelus bactrianus. Next base: position 82,021,251 of record NC_133575.1, on the reverse strand, counting down.
GACTGGTTAAACAAACCATGTCACACTAGTATAACTGGAAACTATGTAGGCATTAGAAGGAATATGGTACAGTTACACTGCAATGTTCTAACATGGAAGAATGTCCTGGATACATTGCCGAATAAGAGCAAGTTACAGGAAAGATATATATAAAATCCCATCTTTTGTAAAAGAAAAAAAACCCTATAGACATGTATGTATGTTTTTATAACATACGGAGAAAAGAGTTTGGAAGAATACATAGCGAGCTATCAGTCATGGTCATCTCTAGGGAGTGGGATGAAAGTTGAAGAATATACATTGTTTATAAAGCTCAGATACTCTCATGTCATTTTGTACAATGAGTATTATTAATTTTAAAATTTAAGAAATTTCAAAATAAGTTAATATAAGCCTTTTCCAGGGCTATCAAGTATTCAATAAGCAGTGTTTGAATGGTAGCATGATAGTACATTGCATGGATCATTTATGTAACCATTCTCCACTGCTTCTAGTTTCTCCCTGTTAAAGCTGCAATGTAAATCTTTGTGCATGCTGTGTGTGTGTGTGTGTGTGCGTGTATCAAGGCAACATATATAGGGCATACGCTTTGAGAGTTTCCTTTTAGTAGAGATAACTTTGCACATGTCTTCAAGAGAGTTAGCGTGGATGTGGTTACACAGAATGATGCCGAGTGGCTCATTCAGGGAATGACCATGACCTTAGCTTCGTTATCTGACTATAAGCCTGAAAGACTAGACCAGAACTGGTTCCCTAGGCCACCTGTTACATAATCATTTTGACACCACTTGAATATCAAAAGGGCTTGGGACAAACTCACAGGCAGTAGGAAATATTAGAGTGATAGTTTGGGGTCTGTTGATCGTTTTTAAATCATATTTTTCTTTGGTTTATCAATTAAGCTCTAAGTTGCATGGATAATATGCCTCAATTCTTCATGAATATGGAAGGCTTCCCAGAAGAGATGGTCCTCTAAATGTTGCAAGCTTCACCCTGATGCCATAGGGCCCGAAGGGAAGTTTCTTCCTAAGAGAGGAAGGTTTTTAAGTCCAACTGCTTGTGAGCTTAGCTGATAACGGATAAGCAACTTTTCTATCACGTTCACTTAAATCAAGGAGGACTTCTGGAAGAAGAGGGTTCTGAAACGGATTACAAATTCAAGTAGAAGGAGAAGGAGGTCAGTTGAGGAATACAAGAGGAGAGGCTGATCCAAGACTCCTTGCTGAGGCAGTGCCCTGCCAAACTTCCTTCTGTGTATCCCTCATACTAGATATCACCACAGATCACTCATGCTTAAAAGCCTAATCAAAAGCACTGTTTCTCCCAGGAAGAGGACTAACTTTACTATGAAAATCACAGTGGGATAGAAACACATGTAACAGTGGAATAGGTTTGGCACTGCTCTCCCAGTCAGCCAGCCTCAGGCCTCATATATTGAACTTATGCTGATAAAGGAGATAAATATTTAAGTGATGGGCTTCAGATGCTGTTTCAGCTCCTACCAAGCATATTTTCACAGTTCCTTCTCATGAATAAGTTCAGTGGAGCAGAGAATGCCCCTCTTGGACCAGTTCCACTTTGTGCTTCTTTTGATGCAGCCAGAAAGGGGAACCAGAGCTACGGCTTTTCCTTCAAATTTAGAGCAAGGGTCCACCTCAGAGGTGGCTGCAAGTGGCCCAAAGAAGGTAAGGCTCACACTGGGTGAAGGCAGCAGAAGGCTCCTAACAAGAGTAGAGATGTCAACAGCTACTCATAAATCTCCCAAATGTGGCCGCAAGGAGGGTTAATTATCCCCTTTCCTACCGCTCTGCTTTCTCCAATGTGTTAGCCCATCACACGGATCGCTGACTTTCTAGAAATATTCCCTGGCTTTGCGGGGACGTTCCTTTCAATAAATGGCATCCAATTTGCTCACAGTCCCTGGAATCTCAATTTCCTCAAAGGATTTTTCATCCGAATCCAGTTCATGTGAAGGTTTTTTTCCTTCTACGTTTTCCGGCAAAAGGGAACAAGGCAGAGCCTGCTTTACTTTTTCTTTCTCTCTCTCTCTCTTTTTTTTCCTGTGTTATTCTTTTTCATAAACTGAAAATCTTTGCTGAAGAGTCTGAAATTTGGGAAAAAATCCAGCTCATCTGTCAGATATTTCTAGAATTACGTAAAATGGAATGAGATTTGTACAGTTTAGAACAGGAAAAGGCAAATAGGCTAATGTGTCATGTGTTCTGTGAGATGAAAACTATATGATAATCAGAAAAACAGCCCCAAATTTAGTTGGCCCGATTCAAAGCTCTCATTCTTTTATCAACTCATGCATAAACCAGTAACATTCACTTTCTTCTCTTAGAATGATGGCACTGCCACATTTGGGCTAAATCACAATCCCTATAGAGTATAACCACATTTTCAAAATTACAAGAAAGTAACTTGTTTTTTTAAACTCAAGACACTTACGTTTTACTTGCTCTGTTTTGCTTCCTTCTAGGAAAAGAAAGAACAGCAACAAGGAAAAGATGTATCTCATGCTTCCCATTTTCCACTTTTTTCTCATTCTGGCCACTGCAAAAGGCAACTTGAAACTTTCAGGGCCTGGTGTACTCAAGCTGTTGGGAAAAAAACAAACAAACAAACAAACAAACAAACGAAGACTTAGAGCAGATTCTCTGGAACCAGTGGAGATCTCTGATGCTTAGGCTTCTAACTTGCTTGGAGGGCAGTGGGGGTGGGAGGAGAACACTGGCGAATCTACATAGGTGCAAGCATTGTTCCTCCCCCCCGCCCCCCCCCCCACCCCGCTAAGAAAGAGAACTTGCCTCTCCTGTCCTGCAAAGATTGTAGGGGGAAATTCAAGCAGATGAACATATATTCCTATCCAATGCTAAGGCTAAATCCTTACGGGCAAGTGATAGGAAAATAAAAAGAAATTTTGAAATCCTCATTTCTAAGGGAATTAAAAGTTGATTTCTCAAGAAGTTTTCTTTGGGAGAAAAGGGAAACTGGGGCTTGCAAAACGGCTACTTTGGCAAACAAGATAAAAATAATGGGCAGTGACTCAAACAATTTCTGAAATGAAAGTTAATGGATTGGAGCTTTAAGACTACCATTATTATTAATCTTTCAGGGATGAGGCACAAGTTGGTCAATGTTTCTCCTGTGTCTGCTATGAGATCTATAAGGATTTGCAGCTTGCCTACCTATGCTGGAACAGATAGACGTACTTAGCAAATGGATGCAATTTAAACACCTGAATGGTTCAGACATATTCCTGTCACACGAAGTCCCTTGTGAAATAGCAATTTAAAACGGGCCGTTTTTAAGGAATATCAGGCAAATTTAAATAGGTAATGTGTTCGTACTACATTATCATGCAAAAGGCCATCAAAAAAAAAAAAAGGAACTACAGTTCTTAAAAATATGAGACCTGTATTTCCAGTCTAAGGGGTGGAAATCTTAAACCTTTCGAGTCTTAGAACACAGAAGGTTTGCTATAGCTCATACCCAGTCATAGGTCATCTCTATAGACTTTAGAGTTGGCAAAACTCTTCAAATGGGTGATTTGAAAATATTTAAATAATTCGAGAAACACCACATTTCAAACTGGGGTTAACCTTGGATGGGAACTGAGCTCAACGATCTCTTCAGAGGGTCCAACCTAAATATTGAGTATAAAGAGCTGGATGGAATGCAAGATGATCGTTCCGGAGAACTGAATTGTCTTTGGGCCACGCTGTGGATGCCATAGCTCTTACTTTAAATGCTATGAAGTTGGCCAAATAATTTAAAATCCATTGTTTCAAATTATGAGTATGTAACAAAAAAAACTGATCATAGAGAATAATTTATTTTATCAACCGGGATTTGCAGCACTGGTCTGCATTCTCTACTTCCTCCTTGCTTCTTAAACAAGGACTGAATTCTCCTAGGACATGTTCGTAACCTTCCAAAGGCCTGACTCCTGATGTGCTGGTCCCCTCTATGAGCTTCTGGTCCACCTTCAATCACTCAGAATGCCTATCTCTGTCTTCTGAGAGCTACCAGGTTCCCTTGAAGCAAATCATTTCAATGGACAGTTTAACACAGTTACCCATCCCAGTGAGCTTCTTCCTGAGCCTACTTTAATAAGCTGATCCCCCAAGTCTCCAAATGTGAAAGGTGTTTTTTTGTTTTTGTTTTGTTTTGTTTGTTTTTGTTTTTACCACCAAAATCCAATTGATCACAATCACATCTGGATCTCAGGGGATATTTTTGAAACCACAGTTTTTGGGTCTCCCCAAGCAAGAACCAACTGGGTTGTTTTTCTTGTACAATGGTTGGGTGATTCGGTGAACAGTAGCACTGCTTCATAACTCAAGCTGGCAAGAAAACGGCTCTGAGAATTTTTCTGCTTTTCTTAGGTCTCAGCTAATGGTATGAGCAAATAGAAAAGTTGGTGACTAGAGAGCAATTAATCTCTTTCGGCGTTCCTGTCATCTGTGTGGCCTCCCAGGCTGTGATGGAGACCATCAGAAAGTGAATCGCTTTATAAATAATCACTTTTGATTTACAAGATTCTGAAGTCCTGCCTTTGTATTCTGAGCAGAAATATAACCCTAGGAGAGTTCCCTCCACACGTCTCTGTTCAATTTCGTTTTATCCCTTTAACTTTTTCTTTTGGGGAAGGGGGTTGATTCAAGACATTTGTTGGGGCTGCAGCAATAAACACAAGCAAGCATTGCTCAGCAAACATGCCGACTCTTACACTTGCAAAGAGCCAAACTGTCCTTAATTTTTCAAATTATACTTTGACCCAGTTAACTGGAGTTATTTCAGCATTAACTCCCTGTCTGCTTCACAGAGGCTGCTGGGCCATTGAACTTGCACTGGCTCTTTCACAGGTTACTTAGAAATGTAGCCATTGACATATTTGGGGAGGGGGAATCCAGGCCCCAACAAGAAAACAACAAAGAAAACAAAATCCCAGACTAACACTGAGGAGCTGGGGAGAGCAGGTGGGCTTTCCAAGAGCACAAGAAACATGTCAGAACTGAAAGACATGTATTAATTAAGCTGCCCAAGTGAAACAAGCCTTCACCTTCTCAGAGTTCATTTGCATCAAGCAAAGGGACCAAGGACTCCTTGCCCAACTGTAACTACAAAGCGATCTGGGCCATCAAGTGTCAGGCATCTGCCTATGCTCAGAAGACATCTCCTCGGTAGAACAGAATCAGAGGCATTCCCAAAGGAAGGCTAAGGGGTGAGCCCATGTCAGCTAGCTCTTCACGCCCCACGCTATCTCTTTAATCCTCCCAAGAGGCTTCACTGCCCTTGTAATCTCACATTCACTATCATCTGTGGGACAGCCCCCAGGGAAGCAATTCTCTTTCTGACAAACAAGAAGAAGACACTGGAGTCTCAGGCCCCTGTCCATCAGCTAAAATCCTCTCCCCAGTCTACCACCCAACAAGAAAAGTTCAGTTCACCCGTGGTAGGTTGCTACTGAAAAATAGCAGTTTCAGCCCTGGGTGTCTTTGGTCAGAGTCGAGATGCCGTCATTGCTCCTATGACTGACAAACAATGCCTTGACTTTGGCTTGCAAGACACCTTGCTTTCTATCATTTCATTTTATTGCCCACAACAACTCTACCTTCAAAACGGGCACCCTGGAGCCCAGACAACTCAACTGCCCATTCTCATAGTGTTCGTGGCAGGGCCAGCAGAAACTAGAAGGCAGGCTTTTCAGGCCCTAAGTTCTGGCGATACTGCGTTACTTCCCAAGCCTAGCGTCTCCAACTCTGACCCCAGTGGTCCTGACCGGAAAATGAGACATGTCCAGAGGAGAGAGGAGCCTCTCGCTTGTCCGCCCTGTTTCGTTAACTTTTGCACTTACGAACCACCCACTGGTCCAGGGCACTTCAGCAAGCGAGGAAAAGGGCTCAGGACACACGATTACTAAGGCGACTGCAGAACCCGTTAGGTAGTTAACCAAGTGGCCTCCCAGCAGCTTCAGAGACTGGAGATATGCAGGCCGAGCGGGAGTGGCGAGTGGTGAGTTCGAATCCGAGCCCTCCCCCAACCCCGACCTGCCTGGGGGTCCGGCGCCCCGGACGGTAGAGCGGGTTGGGGTGGCAGACTGGGGAGTCCGGGTCGCCCTGGGGGGAGATAGCCCACCTGTGCAAAGGCTGGAAAGGGAGGGAGGGGAAGCGGGCGCCGGGCACTGCTCACTGACCTGGCCACTGGCCTTCTCCGTCTTCCACGCGTGCAAGCGCTCGGAGCTCCCCGGGGCGCTCCTCCGAGGTCTGGGGCTCGCAGGTTGTGGCGAGAGCTAGAGTGCGCGAGGGAGGAGGGGGGACTCAAAAGTGGGTGGGAGGAAAAACATCACCGCCCTCACACCACGAGGGAGCAGCGGCTCGCTCGGCTCCCGGGGGCAGAGCCAAGGCGCGGGCGCGGCGGCCCGGGGCCACCTGCCCGCCCGCCGCCCGCTCCCCACTTGGCCGGAGAGGCCGGCCGCTCGGCGCGGGCGGGAAGTCCGCGAGCACGCAGCCGCTGCAAGCCGGCAGCCCCTCTCCGCCCCAGCACCTCGGCCTTTACTCCCGCTCCCCCAACCCGAAAGTTAAGAAATCGGGAGAAAGTGTGAGGCTCAGCCGGCGACTTTCCCATCACGCAGCGCCCCCACGGCACCCCCCTCCTCTGGCGAAGCGAGCGTTGGGGTCTTAAAGGGACCGCACATCTCCTCCCGCCCCTCCTCCCCCTCGGCGCTGGGTGCACCTAGGAGCTCCCCACCGCTCGCACCGGCGGTCTGAAGACCCCGGCTACCTTCCAACTTCCCAGCCGAAAGCCTGCGACCCCTCTCCTCCCGCACAACGGCCTCTCTGCGTGCACCTGGTCCAGTACTGAGCTGGTGCGCGGGACGCAGGATGAGCTGATCTCGAAAATTATGCCCTAGCAGGATGCTTATCATTTCGGGGCGTTTCCCAAGTCCACATCGCAACTAGTAAAGTGACAAAGCGTTGGTGTCCCTCAAGGCAGGGTGGAGATGGGTGTGTGGGTGGAGGGAGAGGGGACAATTTAGAAATCTGCTTTCTTCTACGAAGAGGGCTCCCAAGCCCCACGGAAAGGCCCTCTTCTAACTGTTAGGTGTCTTGAAAACTTGGAGCGGCTCACCTTAGGTAGCCACCACTGTTCTAGCAGTCCCTATGATTCTGTCTTGGGCCAAAAACCCATCCTTAAAATCACAGTAGCACTGCTGATGCCTTGGTAAGCCTGCAACAGACTAGTCCAAATTTGTGTTTATTCGGTGAGCTATAGTTACAAAGAATTATCAGAATCCTCTAAGGGCCTGAAAGCGTTGCCTTGACAGACAGTACCCATTTATATTTAAGCCCTAAATTTAGAGGAGAACTGCAGGGCTTTTTTTCCACGTGGAACTGCAATAATATTGATATTCCTAACATCTGTATGCCACTTTATGGCTTACAGAGCACTTTCACATACATCATCATTACTTTTTCAACTCTCAACACGCTGAATTATCTGTGTGTGGCCTCAAGCATTAGAGTTGGCCAGGACTTTCTAGACCATTCAGCTCAATCTCTTCCTGGCACAGAAGAAACTGATGTGGGGGAGGGGACAGGGAGGTGATGTATCCAAGGTCACACACCTATTAAATGATAGATTTGAGACTCCAATTCAGATTTCCTGACTTTCAATCCACTACTCTCTGGCTGTTATCTCCAGTCTATAGGTGAGGAAATTGCTGTTCAAGGAAATTGTGTCTTGCCAAAAAAACACATATCCTGAAAAGAGAACAAAGGAAAATTAAAACAAAAATAACTGTCCCTGGAAGTTACCTCCTTTTTCTTTCTTCAAAAGTGTTACTATCATACAACTAGCTCCTGCATTGCTGGAGATGTTTATTTCACTGTTAACAAAGAAAAGGGGGCCCTTTCTGAAATGTTGCCTTCAGGGCCCAAAATGTCTAGCTCCATCCTGCTGCTTGGGTAGCCATACATTGCCACATGCATTCAATTTGTGCTGTACTGTATTAGTTTGAACTTGCTAATTTGTTGCCTTATAACTGTTCTCATGCTATTTAATGCACTGATGTTTTGTCTCACTACACTGAGTTCTTCAAGGGCAAGGACTTGTTGTTCAAGTTCCTTTGTATCTGCACCCCCAACCCCCATCATCACTCCCAACGTGCTTAGAAGGTATTCAGGAAAATGGGTTTCAGGGAATAGCTTGGGACAAACGTATATCCTAGCATTTAAAATCAGTAGACTCACTGAGATTTAAAAGCTCATCTATTTGGCTACAACCACTGACTCCCCTTGCTTGATGTAGTATTCTGATTACTGCATAACAAACCATCCCAAAACGTAGTGGCTTAAAAGCTTAAAATGATTTATTATGATCAAATGGTTCTTTTCAACTGGGCAGTTTTTGCTCAGGATCTCTTACATACTTGGCAACAGTATAAGGGGGCTGCTCAAATTCTCTGAAAGGTTCTTCATTAGTGTAAATGCTGGTGGTCCTTGTATTAGTTCCAGTCTTGATTTCTGAATTGGGAACTCCAATTTGGGTCCTAACCTAGACTTCTTACCAGGTCTTACTCAAGCTACAATAATGATTATCTCTGTGCCTTATTTTTCTCTATTTATTAAATGGTGACTAGAGCATAGATCATCTCATACTCATTTTTTAAAAAATGTTTTATTTGGAGATAATCATAGATTTACATGCAATTGTAAGAAATAAATTCAAAGGAATCTTAAATACCCTTCACTCCCAATGATAACATCATACATAACTATAGTACAATATCACAAACAGGAAATTGAGATCAATACAATCCATCCACCTTATTCCAATTTCACAAGTTTTATATGCAGCCATCTGCCTGTGTATATAGCTCTATGACATTTTATGACATGTGTAGGTTGATGTGATCACTACCATCCATCAAGATACTAAACAGTGCCAACACCACAAGAATCTCCAGTATTACTCTTTTATGATCACACTTATCTTCTCTCCTCTTCTTCCTACTCCCTGGCAACCACTAAACTCTTCTCCATCTCTATAATTTTGTCATTTAAGAATATTACATGAAATCATACAGTATGTAAACTTCTGAAAGTGGATTTTTTCACTCAACATAATTCTTTGGCAATCCATTCAAGCTATTCCAGTATCAAGAGTTTGTTCCTTTTACTGCTGAGTAGTATTCCATGGTATGGATGTATCACAGCTTAGAAATTAACCATTCATCTATTGCAGGACATCTGGGTTGATTCCAGATTTTGGCAGTTACAAATAAAGGGGCTATGAACAGTTGTCTACAGATTTTGCATGAACCTAAGTTTTCATTTCTCTGGGACAAATGCCCAACAGTGTAGTTCCTGGATTGTGTGGTAAGTGCATGTTTAGTTTCGTAAGGACCGCCATATGCTTTTTCAGAGTGGCTGTGCTATTTATATTCCCACCAGTAATGAATGAAAGATCCAGTTTATCTACATCCTTGTCAGCATTTGTTGTTGTCATTATTTTTTATTTTAGCCATTCTGATAGGGGTATAGGGATATATCATTGTGGTTTTGAATTGCATTTCCCTAGTATCTAATGATGTCTACCATCTTTTCATGTGTTTATTTAACATCTGTATATCCTCTTTAGTGAAATGTCTCCATGTAATTTTGAGATTTTCTAATTGGATTGTTTTCTTACAGTTGAATTTTAAGAGTTTTTTATATATTCTAGATACTAGTCCTTTGCTCCACACATAGTTTGCAAATATTTTCTCCCAGATTGTAGTTTATCTTTTCATCCTCTTCTCATAGGATTTTATAGAACAAAAGTTTTTAATTTTGATGCAGTCCAATTTATCAGTTTTTCCTTTTATAGACTGCATTTTGACATTAAGTCTAAGAACGCTCTGCCTAGTCCCAGGCCCAACTGTTCTCTCCTGTGTTTTATAATGTCATAGTTTTAAGTTTTACATTTTAATTGATGATCCATTTGAATTAATTTTTATATAGGTGTGAGATTTAGATCAAAGTTCACTTGTTTGACTATGAATGTCCAATTGCCCAGCATCATTTTTTTTAAAAATTATCTTTCCTCCATTGAACTGCTTTAACTCCTTGATCAAACAATGGTTGGGTATTGTATGGGTCTATTTCTGGTTTCTCTATTTTGTTCGATTGATCTCTGTGTCTATCCCTCCATCAACAGCACCCAGTTCTTACTTTTGTAGGCATATGGTAGGATTAATATCAAGTAGAGTGTCCTCCCACCCTATTCTTCTTTGTAAAGATTGTTTTAGCTATTCTGGGTCCTGTACCTTTCTGTATAAATTTTCAGATAAGCTCATCTATGTCTACAAAAAAAAAAAAACCCTTCTCAGATTTGGATAAGAATTGCATTAAACCTATAGATCAATTTAGAAAGAGCTAACAACTCCATTGTGTCGAGTCTTCCAATCCCTCAGCAGAATATGTTTCTCCATTTCTGTAGGTCTTTGATTTCATATATCAATGCTTTCTAGTTTTCAGCATATAGAACCTGTACATGTTTTGTTAGATTCATACCTAAGTATTTAATTTTCTTTGGAGCAATTGTAAATGTTATTTTTTAAAATTTCGATTTCCAGTGTTCATTCTTGGTATGTATTAATGCAATTGATTGTTGTGTGCTGATCTTGGGTATAATGTGTTGCAGAACACACATTCATTTTATTAATCTTTTCCAGATTTATTGAGATATAATTGGCATAAAACATTGTATGAGTTTAAGATGTACAACATGATGATTTGATATATGCATATATTATGAAATGATTACCACAATAATGTTAGTTAACACATTCATCACCTCATGTAATTACATTTCTTTGAGGTGAGAACATTTAAGATCTACTCTCTTAGTAATTTTTAAGTATATAATATGGTTATATTATATACTTAACTATACGCTAACTATTGTCATCATCCTGTGCATTAGATCTTCAAAACTTATTTATCTTATAACTGGAACTTGGTACCCTTTGACCAACATCTTAACCATTTCCTTCCGTATCATCCTCCAGCTCCTGGCAACTACCATTCTACTTTCTGTTTCCAAGCCTGTTTTTTTTTTTTTTTTAAAGATTCTACATATAAGTGAGATCAGACAGTATTTGTCTTTCTCTGACTTATTTCACTTAGCATAATGCCCTCAAGGTCCATCCGTGTTGTCAAAAGTGGCAGAAATGAATGTGAAAATAGAGGTGTTACAGAATGATTAATACTGAACAATGTTCTGAGGATACAAATTTTAGCCTTTTAAATGCTTCTTATCTAATTTGAAACTGGAAAACCCAGATTATTTGATTAACTTTCAAAACAATAGCAGGACACATAAAGATTAATGAAGGATATTTATGGTGGATGTTTACTTCTTTATACAGAAAATCAGACTAACCTAGAGTTTGTATTAATCAAATACTTGATTCAATATTTAGAAGTTGACAATTCACTCTACAGACCTTTCAGGACCCTTAAGCTGTATTTTAATGTAAGCCCCTTTATCATGTGTATATATTCTTATTTGTTACTGAGTTTTTGTCTCTTTGTTGTATTTTCTTCCTGCTAGTCATCTCTAAAAAGTGCTAAAACACAGAATTGGTTGTCATTAGTGTGGTTCATCTAATATTTCCATCTTTCTTCCTTTCAGGTTCATGGTAGACCTTTACCCACCTTCCTGCTATGGGGTAGAGCATGACCATTTGATTTGCTTTGGCCATTGAAATCTTAGCAAAAGTGATGTGTTACTTCTGGGTGGAAACAAAGAGCTGGTGCAGGATTTGCCCCATTCCCTTCCCACTGCCACAGGAATCATGAATGATTACATTGAAATGAAGTCTGAATTTCTGAGTGATTAAGATGAACAAAGCCCCCAGCCAACTCATTTCAGAAACCTAACGTGTTAATAAACAAAACTATGTGTGTTAAACTTCTGGGATTTGGAAGTTGTTTCTTTTTGCAGCATAACCTGCCAAATCCTGACTGATAACACCAGTAAAAACAATTGTTTCCTCACAGTTTATGAAAACCAGAGAAGTAAACAGAGAGAGCAGCTTCTAGAATCTTGGAAATAGAATTCATAGAAGCCATCATTTTTTGGTTCAATATGTTCTTTTCAGTTGAGCTGTCATTTTCCATTTATGCCTTTCAGTTACTCTATCAAACAAAAATAACCCAAGGTAATTTTTAATTTGTGTTTTGTGTTAGGTCTGAATAGTATTTTATAGAAATGACTTTCCTTTCAACTGATTTTAAGATATTCATAGGAACATTTTAAGTGATTGTCTTCTCCAAAGGAGCACATCTCCAGATTTATCATAAAGGCCACTGAAAAAGCAAGATTTGGCTTATAGAAAATTTCAGGAACATATTTATTTTAAAAATCAAGGTAAATGCATAATAGTGTGCAGGATTATAGTAAATATCTAAAAGATGAGAGGAAGTGTGTTCCTTGATTCAAAATTGTAGCATGCCCACAATTATCATGAATGAGTCAACTGGGCAGAGCATAAAATACGTTCATTTCTGATTGAGGATTTTTCACGTAGTTTAACTACGTTTCAAGCAGTCTTATAAAGGTATGTGAAACTTGTTAACAAGGGACATCATAAAAACAAACTGGAGATCTAATATGTCCAAGTGTTAAACTGTGCATAGAAAAATGTAATATGGCGGTATCAAAACTGCCTTCCTAGAAGCTGTATTGCTATAGAGAATGCTATTAAATTGCATTTGCTTAGATAGCTTACTATAGGACCTCAAGGTACCCACAGGCAGCTCCTTAGAACCACCATGTACATCCCACAGTATTTGCCTTTATTCCTAAGCTAGGTAGCAGAGCTATCCACTATTATTCTTCGGCAGAACCAGCAGAAGTGACTGTCTCATTGTCTTAACTACAGCATCTAGTTCTCCTCAGGGAGGTAGCATGATGCCCTCAAAAGAACTAAGGTTTTAGAATCAAGCATCCCTGAGTTTGAGTCCCAACAAGTCATGTAACTTTTCTGAGTCTGTTTCTTTCCATCTAAAAAGAGGATGCTAACAATGCTGTTGTGGAAGGCTTGGCATAATGCCCGACATATAGTAGGTGCCTGATAGATCTTTTCATCCTCCCTTTCCTTCCCTGCCCCCATTCCTTAGGCCAAATGTGAGAGAGATTCCACACTCAGTTAAGTCCTTTATTAGCTAATCAAGCTTCAGTGTGCCTGTCTTTAGAAGAGAGTAGAGATAAAAGCAGGAAGAGAAAACCAATAATTAGCTGAATTTCCCACCCTCTTCCTCTCGGCAGGGAGTGAGCTGGAGAGTAGAGTACCAACATGCCTTCGAGTGGAGCAGTCGAGAGACTGATGCCAAAATGGAAGGCACGCTCTCCTCATACACAGGTGCATAAGCACTGGGGAATGGTCCTGGTGCCGGGACGACATCATCAAATGTTAGATGCAGATTTGGGCCTAAGGGCCTCTTCTCCAGCTTCATGGCACATGGACTAGAAAACAAGACACGAGACAGGGTAGAATCATAAGAAGCCACCTGGATATTCTCACATCTGAATTCCCTGTTCTTTCCTGTTCTCAAGGCAGGAAAGTTTGTTTCTCATTAAGAAACAAGGCCGACAACTCAGCATCAGAGTTATAACCCAGGGAATAAGAGCAGGAAACAGAGGATCTAGAGAGCAGAGATGGCAAACTGCTGACCCAAAGGCTGAGGAGAGTCTGCACACATGTTTTGCTTGGACTGAACAGGGATTTTTTTTTCAAATTTTGAATTAGTTCCAAACAATCTTTAATGTTTATTATTAGGAGATTTCACACAAAAACCTTGATTTCCAGTTCCTCTTGAAAAATTAGAATTGCTGGCAACACTGGGCTGACATCTCTGCATAGTAACATAGGCTAGAATAGAATAGTGGTTGCTGCTTTTACATAGCATATGTGCTCGCCAATTGCCACAGCCCCCACCACTCCATATTGTGTCCCTCTTGTTACCTTCAGGCCTGCTTTACTCATTCAGATTACCTTTCTAGCCTCTAGAGGCATTTGAGTTTGAATTATGGTGTACAGTGATAACTATTTAACAAATAGCTCTCTAGGAAGAAAAATAATCCTGATTTGTAGTAATTGCCAGTTTCTGTTATATAAATATCCCCAACATGATTGATCTCAAACTATCAATGTGTTGTCACTTAATGCAGAGCTGGTAAGTGATGCACACAACTGCCTCTCACAGGCTGGTGAGAGCTGGCTCCAGAACACCACTGGCTTGAATCCACTCAAAAAAGCTTCAGTAAAGTAAGTGGGATGGTAGGGGCGGGAGCCAGGAGATCTTATTCACAGGCTAAGAGTCAGAAATCTACCCGAAAAAGTCAGATTCAACACCTGACATGGAACCCATCATTAAGTCAACACTACTTCCTTGTTCCCCACCTCTTTTTAAAAATCCCAGGGGCCAATTATCCAGTCTGGGGGCATGGGTAATGTGAGAGGGAGGTGTGGACTGATGAAGGGTTGGCACTAGCTTGATGAGGTCAGATGACAAAATACAGGCCCCCTGATGGTACTGCTGAGTCCTTCCTGTCAACCAAATATAGGCTCCTTTTCTTCTCATGAGAAGGGGACTGAGGGAGGGGACCAAGGAAAGCGGTGAGCTGCCTATTTAGAAGCCAAGTTGGGAGTGAAATAGAAATAGGCTGTGAATTACATCCAGAAATCTCTTCTCACACTAGCACTGTGGGGCTGCTGGCCTCAAATGCAGATGGCAAAGACCACAAGTAGGGACATCCTCTTCTCACCTCCCCTATTGGAAAATGACTAGGTGTGCAGAGAATCATACTCCAGAAGGTGAAAACTCTACAGCACCTTGGAGACAACTTAGTCTGAATCTGATTAACTTACACAGGGAGCACTGAGGCCCAGGGATGGGGCAGAGGGTAGGTAAGTGGTTCAATTGGGTCTGGAAGTCTGGTTTACTGAGAGCCAGTCTGAGACATTTCTTTTTTCTAACTCTTACTGCCTCTCAAGGAGTTAAAAAGTGAAAGATTCAGTCCACAAACTGGTGGTGTTGCCAAACCAGCAACATGAATAATATTTTTTGACTGAATCAACTGTCTGTTTAGGCATCATGTAGACACAGTCAAACACTCATCTCCAGTTTTCCCTGTGTTTGGATGGTTTTAAAACCTAGCAAAGAATCTGCACGTCCAGGGAGTTTTGCCAAGAAAATCTGAAAATCTAAACAGCCACTCTCACATTGGCCCCATAACCAAGTGTCCAATTCTTTTTTCCCCTCCTTTTCATATTAGAGAAAATATGTTTTTGCCACAAAAGAAGCAGCATCAGAGCTTGGGTGGATCTTTGACGTGAGAATTAAGACTCTGGGCTCCAGTCCTGTCTCTGCCTTGGATGGATCACATCTTTACGTCCTGCTCCTTGTGGGCCTCAGTTTCTCCATCTGTAAAATGCTAGAGTTAAATTCCATGATCTCTCAGTTTCCTTCAAGCTCTAGCAGTCTTTGATTATAAAATCATATTCCAGGTACCCAGTCACCCAGTCTATTGGCCCCTTCCAAGCTGTGTTTCTCTGGCCACAGAGCATTCTAGAACCCAAGTCTCAGAGATATTGCCGAGCCTCTGAAATCCTGTAAGACTTGGCTGTTGGGCTTATTCTGTACTGCAGCTAATTTACACAGGCAGCCCCAAATATCTATACTCATGAGGCAGCCCTCCTCTCACTGCCTTTAAATTTTCGTGGTAACCTCTCAGTCATAGAAGCTGCCTGTAATCGAAAAAAAAAAAAACCCTCCAAGAATCATATCTTTAAAAATAAAAAGCCTAAACCCAAATGAACCTTTTACTAGATTATGGGCTCCAGTGCTTATTCCTCAGGGGACTCTTGTGAAATCAGAGACAAAAACTTGAGAACAATCAGACAAAGAGAAATGTCAAACTAAGGTTTGGGTTTATTTAATTTTAGTGTTTTCAAATCCACCCTGGGTTGGGGGGAGGGTCGAAAAAACAGAGAGAGATCCCCTCCCAGCTGCAAAGTCCACGTGTTCAGCCATGCTTTTCTGTCACTTAGAGTTCAGCTTTCCCCAATATTAATGGAACTTAAGCCAAACAAGAGTTCCTTTTATGCTGTCTCCCCCTGCTCCGTGCTTGCTAAGTCCTGTGCAAACTTGCCACAGTTCCCAAGCACACGGCTGTGAAATTATCAGGGCTGGACCAAGGCCAGTACAAACCAATTTATTGGGGTCCTGAAATTAACTAAAACCTAGAAAGCCTGATTAATTGTGGCACAGCACAGCAAGGAGCATTCAGGGGAGAGGCCATCAGGCCAGGGCACACGCGGGGACTCTGTCCTGCCCCTTGATTTACAGGACACGTAAAGAAGAGCTCCTTCTGTGAACAGGGCTGGGCTGCTCTTCCTACTTATTCATCCATAACCAACATGTCGTTGAGTCCAGCAGGGAAAATGGTAGTTAGTGGGTCTTAGCTACCTATGTAATCAGCCAATCCCATAATGGTAGTTCTTGGGATTAATTTCATTTAATTTAATTATCATCTTCAGGCCGCTCATTTGATGAGCTTGACTTTTTTCAAAACAACGTGGACTAAATATGCATTTGGAGAGTCATCGTGGAGAGCTGGTGCTACCGCGGTTTCTTGGAACACCTTACTGTGTAAAACAAGGAGAAGGAGAGTGACTCTATGGCAAATCATCGGCGTCAAAAAAGATATCGGTGTCCCCCATAGACCAGTGCCTTTCTTTTCAGTTCCGATTTAAAACAATACCAGACCAATCCACTGTGGAAAAAAAAAAAAAAAAAGACTCCTTGCCTAAACGCACTAAGTACAAAGTCTTAAGTCTCCTGAGGTATCTACTAGTTGAAATCCTTGACGGCTAAGGCAGTGGCAGAAAGAAGACTTCTCAACTTTGGGAACAACACGTTGCTGTAGGTAGGGGGTTCACGCTTCTGCTCAGCTGTCTTAGAACCCTTGCATGGGTATAGTTGTCTGACATGTAAGCTTCTAGAGTGCCCGTCCACCTCTGGTTGGTTCTCTTTGACAGCCCCAGGCCTAAAGCCCAACCTGCGTATATCCAGGCAGAATTGTAGCAGTACTCTCTGATGCAGCCGTACCATTGTTAAAGCACTGAAATACTTCCTTAGCACTGGGCAAAGTGTTGCTGTCCCCAAGTGTCCCCTGCAGCCTCCACTGCTCCTGCCCCTCCCCTGGGACGCTTAAGGTCTCCCCATGATCCATATCTAAAGGGTTAATGGCTGGTACAGCAGAGGGCCTTCAGTATCCTGCACCCATGGGCCTCTGACATCTTTTCTAGTTGGTTATTGACCAAGCTGGTCCAGAAATTAACTATTTTGGAAATCATCCTAAGTACGTCAAAAATGATACCTGCATTGCTGGTGGTGGTGAGGAGAAACTTATTGAAAAAAGCACCCCAGGATCTTCATGAGGAAAACGACAATAATCTATTTAATTCCTCGGGGCAGCCCTGAAGCCATGAGCACTGGCATTGTCACAGTCTCCCTGGGTAGAAAACACGGCATCTAGTACAAGAGCTGGTAGGAAGTGGGCATGCAGGAAGTGTGCACAGAAGGAGGTAGTTCCGGATGCTGAGGAAGTTGCTCTTACCATTCTCCTTGACCGTGATCCTCCTTAAGATCTGGGGGATTGACATCTACCCCAGATAGGAATCACCTGGGCTTTTGATTGAGCCCAGAATGGGAAAAGGATGGGTGGAAGGACACAAAGGACCAAAGCGACCCTCATCACAATTCTGCCAAAATATATATGTGCCATGGGGTAAAAGGTCTTAGGGACCCACTTCAGGAGACCAGAACTAGTCCTGGTGTTGTCATTAGCTGTGTGCCCTCAGACAAATCCCTTCATCTCTCTGGGTCTTGGCTTCTTCATCTACACAATCAACGAACTGAGTTAAGTGATCTCAGGGGTTCCTTCTAGCTTTGTGATTCTGTAGAATTGTAATTATTATTAATAATCAGAATACTACCTATCATTTATTAGGTACTCATTAAGTGCTGGGCATGACGCTATTTTTACATGTATTCTTTTGAATGTATTCAAGGTGTATTCTGAATGAATTACATGAATTCATTTACATGTATTCTAAATGGCCTCAGAGTAACCCTATCAAGTAGGTAGTCATCCCATCTTTCACAGATTCGGAAGGTCACACAAGTACTGAGGAGTGCAACCAGGACTCAAACCCATGGCTGCCTGAATCTAAGACCCATGCTCTTACCTCCTCACTATCCCACCCATCCCACAATCCCCCATGGTGCCCTGTGTTCAGGTCTGCAGGCTATGTGTCTACACATGTCTTGGTATGCACCACTGCCTCTATTTTCCTTTTCCCCACGCTCTCTGATAGTGAAGCCCCTGGCGCCCCCATCCCCAGATTCCTCACTCACCACCTCCCCATTTTCATGGTGTTTCACAGGCAAATAAATAGAATGGGCAGGGAGTAAAAAATTATACACTGACTCCTGAAAAAATAAATAGACCCACCTTCTCTCTTTAGAGGTTGGATTAGAAGAAGAGAGCTGTCTGATTATATTCATGACCCACGAAACCATTCTCAAGCAGAGACAGCCAAGCCAATAATATTTAGAAAAATAACAAAAATTGACTGTATTTAGCTCTGCAGAGGAATCCTGCTGCTTATTCATGGTTAAATATGAACATCTCAGCTGTTTCTGGTCATCTGAGTGACAGGCTATAGATCTGGATAAATGACCCTCTACAGACTCAGTTTGGCTGTCTACTTCTTAAAAGAAAATAAGAATTACCTTCATATTAAAAGTTAGTGAAAGGGAACCCTCCTCACCATTGGTGGGAATGCAGTTTGGTGCAGCCATTGTGGAAAACAATATGGAGATTACGCAAAAGACTGAAAATAGACTTACCATATGACCCAGCAATCCCACTCCTGGACATATATCTAGAAGGAACCCTAATTCAAAAAGACACCTGCACCCCAATGCTCATAGCAACACTATTTACAATAGCCAAGACATGGAAACAACCTAAATGCCCATCAACAGATTACTGGATAAAGAAGTTGTGGTATATTTATACAATGGAATACTACTCAGCCATAAAAAATAATAAAATAATGCCATTTGCAGCAACATGGATGTCCCTGGAGAATGTCATTCTAAGTGAAGTAAGCCAGAAGGAGAAAGAAAAATACCATATGATATCACTCATATGTGGAATCTAAAAAAAAAAGACATGAACTTATATATGAAAAAGAAACAGACTCACAGACATAGAATACAGACTTGTGGTTGCCAGTGGGGAGGATGTGGGAAGGGATAAACTGGGAGTTCAATATTTGCAGGTACTGACTGGTATATATAAAGTAGATAAACAAATTTATACTGTAAAGCACAGGGAAATATATTTGATATCTTGTAGTAGCTTATAGTGAAAAAAATATGAAAATTAATATATATATTCATGTATGAGTGAAGAATTGTGCTGACACCAGAAATTGACACAACATTGTAAACTGACTATACCTAAATAAATAAATAAATAAATAAATAAATAAATAAATAAAATCACCAAATAAATAAATAAAAGTTAGTGAAACCAGGGGATATTATCTGTATCTAGTGCATTCAAAGTCCAAAGAAGCCCATACAAAAGTTAAATTATGGTGGGCTGGAGCTAAAAGGAACATATAGATTTCATCTCTCTCCCTTGCATTGCAGATGAGGAACTGGAGACCCAGAGAAAGAAAGAGACATGTTCAAAGTCCCACGATAAGTTACTGGCAGGGTCAGAGCTTGACCTAGGTTCTAGCCGTCACCCTTATTTTATATGAATGAGATGAGGCCCAGTGATTTGCTGTAGGTTACACAGCCAGCTATGTTGCAAAGGTTGGGCTAATCCGTATGCTTTGTCTCCATATATCATATTCCCAAATAGCCAAGGGATGGACTGGACAGCTTAGACATGCAGAGGTTTCTTAGGCCACAAGCTCAGCTGTGTAAGAAATGTAATTTTCTTAAATCTTCCATAACTAAACCTAATTTCTATATTGTCTTCCTTCAGGCTGGTAGTAGACTGTCAATCTTAGTCACTTTTGGTCCTTTCAGTCATTTCCGGCTCCTCCCCTTTCTCCTGAGTTGTATCTAAGGCTTGAGGAGTTTCCAAAGTTTGCCCAGAATGGGGTTAGGGAGATGCAGGGGCTGGGAGGTGGGAGTGGAGATGCTGGCCTCTACTTGCACGTGCAGCATCCTCTCTGGTCCTTGGCTGTGGATTCAAGCAGGACACTGTTGCACGTTTCTTTCTTCTCCACCACAGGGCTGCCCCAGGTCTAGTTCTTGCTCAACTACTTCCATGCCCCTCATGGGATACAAGACTTCCTCCTTTGTCTCTTTGGAGCTGCAAGAAATTCAGTGCAGCTGCCTCAGTCCCATCTGTAGACATTTCTTCCAAGTCCACATAATCTGGACTGGCCCACAGGACCAGTCTCCTCTTGGGTTCCACAAACTGGTTGGAAAGTCCACGGTTCCTCCTGCCTCCAGAATGCCTCCCAGTGAAGTGTCAGACACCAGATGCAGGGCCCCCAGTGAGGGCTCGCTACCAGCTTCCTTGCTGCCTCACTGACTCCCCCGTTTGGAAGATCTTTATACTCCCATTTATATCAATATGGGAGTACAGAAAAGTCTTTTCTTCACATTCTCTGTTTATGCCCAGAGTTTCAGGCTAAGGGATTAAGAAACTCAAAACCTGTTGTTCTCAAATGATTCTCTCTGCTATGAGTTTATTTGTTGCTATTTAATATTAAAATGGATTCATCATTGTCTTTGCTTCAAGAGACACCTCATCATTGTTCCACATATGGCCCTCTTTGACTTGAGTTATTTTTTTTATTGAAGTATGGTCCGTTTACAATGCTGTGTCAATTTCCAGTATACAGCATAATGTTTCAGTCTTACATATACATACATATATTCCTTTTCATTATAGGTCACTATAAGATATTGAATCTAGTTCCCTGTGCTATAGTTATTTATTTTTAATAATTGTAACACACCCAAAACACCCCTACTCAAAACAAAATCTAGAAATTTAAAACCTTAATAATAGCTTACCTACATCTCACCGTGTGTCCTACCCCCATCATAGCCCTGCTTCCCCTGCCAGCCCTCCCTGATGTAACCATTATCCTGAATCCCATGCTTATCATGCTTTTGCTTTCTTTTTTGATGTAATTTTAATACATTTTCATGTCTTACAGAAAGTACTTAATTTTTAAAATTATGGTTTTTAATTCTATTAAAGGGGTATCATGTCTTATGAAAAATCTTTTTGGACTTCATTTTTTTCACATAGTATATCATATTGCTAACTTCATCAACATTGTTGTGCATCACTCTAGATCATTTATTTTGATGGCAGTACATGTTCCATCAGGTGAAGATATCACAGCTTACTCAACTAAGTTCACGTTGGATGGGCATTTGGTTTGTTTCTGTGTGAATTTTAAGAGCCAACAATTGACTCTTTTCTTTCTCCCATTATTTATGCTGTGATGTCCCTACTCTGAGGCAACAGATACTGATACTAAGGGGATCAGCCTGTAATGGAACAACAGGAAACTCCCGGAAGGAAAATACAACATTGGTTAATATATAAAAACATTATGTAGGTACAAACTCAAAGGCTTTTTACCTAATCAAACCCTAAGTATGGCATTCCTTGGTCAGAAGGAACAGTCTGAGGGGTAGAGGAAAGTGGGGATGGTTCCTTGCAGCTGAGCCTGGGTACTGAAAGAGCATCTCAAAGCATTTGCTTTGTAGCAACATAGCCTTTATAGTAAATACAGTATATCACTTAGACTATTTTCTCCTCCTCTTTCTCTTGATAGTTTTGCTCAGAAGTCAGGATAGGTGGGGTGGAGAAAATTTAAGAAAGAATGTGGTTCCTGGCTCAGCATTACCATTAATATCCTTTAGTCATGTTGTAGATTATCTTCCCATTTACTAAAGAACATTGACTCTGCTAAAGTTACACCATCATTAGTGCCAACGCAACCCAATCTAGATTTCTTAGCATATTTCCCTTTCTCTGTCACAATTAAGTACGTCATGATACTGACAAGTGCCACTTAGAGGCAAAATGCTGGAAAGGAAGAATTTTACTAGAGATTCTGGGTGTGAAGTGTGTTTATAAGAAGGAGGAAGGTGGTTTATATGGTTGACAAAATTATTTAAAGATGGGGTTTGCTCTGAAGATCTTCTTTCCTTCAGTCTATGGCTTATGAACTTTAATTTAGGAAAAAGATTGCACAGCTTGTTTGAGGAAGGGAGTGCGTGGTATTCACTGTTTATCTTCTTTAGACAGTGGGTAGCCAGCTGCTGATCTCTACTCCTTTAATTTCACTTCCAGTGTCAATACAAAGCTTATTCTTCAGACTGATGCCATGTGCTTATAGCTCCAAGAAGCATTTGCTGGCATCTGTGATAGGTGTTTTAAAGGAGAAAGACTGAAAATTACTTGGGGATACCATTTTTTATTCACCTCATCCCCCAATGTGGGAGTTACCAAAAAAGTAGACAAAAAGGTAGAAATATGCTACTGATAATGATTTAAAAACACATATTCTTCTGGGTGAGATATACTGCAGGTTAATTTCATAGTTACTGTACCTTTTAAAACTACAGTAATTTAAACATGTTATTTTAAGTATATTTTAATAACTTTTACCTTGAAATAATTTTATACTTACAGAAAAGTTGCAAAGACAACATAGAGACTTCTTATATACTATTCACTCAAGTTCCCTTAATGTCAACATCTTACACAACTATAGCACATTTTTCAAAATTAAGAGATTAAACTTATTGATACATTACCATTAACTAAACTCCAGCCTTTATTCAGATTTCACCAGTTTTTCCACTAATATCCTTTTTCTGTTCCAGGTTTCCATCCAGGATACAACACCACAATTAGGAAATTGTATTTTAAATGAGAAGAACCAACAAATAAGAATGACATTGGAGAGAAGGTCCTTAATGCCTAAAGCAAATTACTTGTTAGATTTTGCAGTTGCATGAGTTTCTGAGGGAATGACAATAGGCAGGTGGTGGGAGGCTTGGAAGAGTCATTTATTCATTCATTCATTCATTACTTAAAGGAGGCTTTTAAAAGAGTCAAACATTGAGATTTGCAGATACAAACTACTATATATAAAATAGATAAACAACAAGGTCCTACTGTACAGCACAGGAAACTACATTCAGTATCTTGTAATAACCTATAATGAAAAAGAATATATATATATGTATAACTGAATCACTATGCTGTACACCAGAACTAACACAACATTGTAAATCAACTATACTTCAATTAAAAAAATAAACTTTGCACAGTGACAGTATCATAGCCAATGAGGTTTATCCGAGGTGCAATTTTATTGCTAATTTTAAAAATAATAAAAATAAAAACAATAAAAAAGTCAAATAATTTTGTATAATCTTGTCAGGAGGACTTTGTCCTTCCCTGAGGATCACCATGATGGACAGGCTCAGAAAAACATGTAACGCAGTCCTGGCTTAAGGAAGCACTGTGGTTTACTGGAAATTTTGGACCAGCAGTTAGGAAATTTAGGTTCTGGTCTCACCACTATCACTAGACACCTATGTGATCTTCTGGAATATCACTAACCAGTTCTCTGCCTCAATTTCCTCATCTATAAAATGGGAGGAGAGTTTTACTTACTTTATTCACCTCAAAGAGTTGTTTTGAGAGACAAATGAGACAATGTATGTGAAGATTCCCTTGGGGCAAAAGAGGACGAAAAGCTATTCATATGCAAGGTACACTTATTAATAAAAATAAGGATGTGATTATATGTGAACCAGAGTGAGCTGATACTCCATCAAGAACTATTCTCAAAGCTAAAGGTAGGTGACATCCTTGGTTTCATTCAAAATGTCTCTAGCTTTCTGTGTTCTTTGTGCTTCAGTGACAAATTGATTGTGACCTATTGAGACTCAGACGTTTCCATTTCCAAAAGCAAGGCATCAGATTAAAAAAAAAAAAGAAAAGAAGAAAAAAGCAAATTTGGGCTTTGTCTGCCTGTCACCCACGGAACTGGCTGAGAAGTGAAAAATTAAATCAAATACATGTTTTGGCTACGTGTAACCAAGCAAAGGGTTCTAAGGGACTTTTTCATTGTACTAACTAGATCTGGTTATTTAGGAGTCATAAGGGCAGCCTCAGAAGCAATTTTATATCAATTTTCATATTTGTGTACCAGTTGAGTATTAACACATCAAGGAGGCTGGGCCACTAAGAATTCCCACTGAAAATGGACTCCCCCTTCCCCTCTTCCATTTCCAACATATCTTTGATGTCAGATTTCAATTTAATTGAAAATATTCTAACTACAGAAAACATTTGACCTTTAATCTGTATTACTTGGTCTTTTCTCCTGAAATATCCATTTTTAAGCGGCTTCAGAAGCATAAATAAAAATGCTAAATGTATTATTCTCACCAATTTCATGCCCTTTGATGCCCCTGAGATGTGCATTTGCTGATTGTGTTACAGCTCATAAGCACGAAAGAAAAAAAAAGTTCTGCTGATGGGCCCTAGGTATGTGTTAATAAGCAGATCAACTTGGTTCAAATCGGAATTCCTTCATACATGAAAAATATGTCTATGCAGCATCTAATAGTTATTAGGCCATAGAGTTCCTTAAACCTCAGATAAATGCATATGTGCTTGAATTATGGCTACTGAAATAATAATTATAATAATAATATGTGGCAAGCTCTGAGCTAAGTATGCTTTATTTTATTTACTTCCCACAACAACTCCATTTTTTATCCCCATTTTACAGATGAGGGAATTAAGTCTTAAAGGAGTTAAGTAATAACTTAGTCAAGGTCATGTAATGATAAAGCTAAGATTTAAATCCAGATCATGGCTAAAGTTCTTGCATTGTTTACTACTTCGTATATGATGTCAAAGAACTTGACTGGACATCTAAATTAAGACCCATTATCTTAATGGTTTTGAGCCACCTTGACTATTTTGTTTCTTCACATTTGAAAAGCACACTTTTTCTTCTTTTTTAAAGTATTTTTTATTGAAGTATAGTTGATTTACAACATTGTGTTAATTTCTGGTGTGCAGCATAGTGATTCATTTATACATATTCTTTTTCATTATAAGTTATTACAAGGTACTGAATATGGTTCCCTGTGCTATACAGTAGGGCCTTGTTTATCTATTTTATATGTAGTAGTTAGTATCTGCAGATCCTGAACTCCCAATTTATCCCCCCTCACTCTCTGTCCCCACTGTTACCATAAGTTTGTTTTCTATGTCTGTGAGTCTGTCTCTGTTTTGTAAATAAGTTCATTTGTCCCATTTTGTTTGTTTGTTTGTTTTTAGATTCCACATAAAAGTGATATCATTTGGTATTTTTTTCTTTCTCTTTCTGGCTTACTTCACTTAGTATGATGATCTCCAGGTCCATCCACGTTGCTGCAAATGGTATGATTTTATTCTTTTTTATGGATGAGTAGTATTCCATTGTATATACATAACGCATCTTCTTTATCCAGGCATCTGTCAGTGGACATTTAGGTTGCTTCCTTGTCTTGGCTATTGTAAATAGTGTTGCTATGAACATTGGGGTACATATATCTTTTTGAATTAGAGTTTCCTCCAGATGTATGCCCAGGAATGGGATTGCTGAATCATAGGGTAAGTCTATTTTCACTTTTTTGAACAATCTCCATACGGTTTTCCATAATGACTGCACCAAACTACATTCCCACCAACAGTGTAGAAGAAAATTAAAACATCTACTGTAAAACACTTTTTCTTCTTTGTGGGAAAGTTTTAATTAAGGAACCAATTTACTTTACAGTTATGGGGTTATTCAGTATTTTTGGTTTCAGTATTTTGGGTCTTTCTTTTCTTTTAATTTTTATTTTATTGTAGTAAGAACACTTAGATGAGATCTACCTTCTTAACAGATTTTTAAGTGTTTAATACAATATTGTTAACTATAGGCACAATGTTGTACAGCAAATCTCTAGAATATGTTCATGTTACATTATTAAAACTTTATACCTCAGATTAGGAATTCTCTATTTCCTCCTCCCCGCCATTCCTGGCAGCCACCGTTCTGCACTCTGCTTCTATGAGTTTGACTATTCTAGATCCCTCATATAAGCTGAATCATAAAAAGCATCCTTTGACCCATCAGGCCGATAAGCTTATCAGTTTAATGAATTATCTCACTTGAGGCGCATGTGTCCCATTAGGAAACTTAGGCTCAGGAGAGTTAAGTAGCTTGTCCAAAGTCACACAGCTTATAATGGAGACTGTTGCACTCTGGTGCCCATGCCTTTAATCACATTGATAACTGCTTTGATCTAAAAATAGAATGAGATCCTAGGTTTGAGCCAGTTTGTTCAGTAAAGATGAAATGTCATCAATAAAAAATCTACCCTCTGCTTTCTTTCAATTATTCATCCTGTCAGTAAGTATCTTTGGGCTCCAGCTATGTGCCAAGCATTGTTATAGGCTCTGGAGAACGTCAGTTAACAAATAAAATCTCTACCTTTGTGGAGCACACATTTTAATGAGGGTGGGGAGCCAAATAGTAGACAAGAGAAATAAGCAAAATATGTACCATGTTAGATTGTGATATATACTATATTAGATTAAGCAGAGAAGGAGATAGGGAATGTATGTGATGAGGATGAGGGTGGGGTTTGCAATTCTGGGATAAGGTGACCTTATTGAGAAGGTGACATTTGAAAGAGGCCAAGGAAGTGAGACATGTGGATATCTGGGAGAAACTATTCCAAGAAGAAGGAACAGAGAAGTTCAAAGGCTCTAAGGAAGGGCAATGCCTGGTGTGGTCAAGGAACAGTAAGGATTTTAGTGTGGCTGGAGAGGATAGAATGAGGGGGAGAGTGGTAGGGAGATGAGGTCAGAGAGGGAACAGGGCCAGATCATGTAAGGATTTGAAGGTCATGATTAGGATGTTGGTTTTAACTCTGAGGGAGATGGGGAACTGTTGAAGGATTTTGAGCATAGGAGTGTCATCTGACTGGTATCTTCATAGGATCACTATGGCTCTTATGTTGAGGATATACTTATGGTGGGTCAAGGCAGAAGCAAGAACATCAGTTAGAAGCCTACTGCAATAATCCATGAAAGATAGGATGGTGACTTGGGCCAGGGTGGCAGAGTGGTAAGAAGTGGTCAGATCTCAGTGAGCTTTGAAGATAGAGTGGACATAATTTTCTTTTTTCTAATTGAAGTATAGTCAGTTACAATACGTAATTTCTGGTATACAGAACAATATCCCAGTCATGCATATATGTACATATATTCATTTTCATATTTTTCATTACAAATTATTACAAGATATTGAATATTGTTCCCTGTGCTATACAGAAGAAATTTGGGGTTTTTTTATCTATTTTTTGTATAGTGGTTAACCTTTGCAAATCTCAAACTCCCAATGCAAACCTCAAACTCCCAACATAATTTTCTGATAGATCAGATATTAGATATAACCCCAAGGTTTTGGATCTTAGCAGAAGGAATAAAGAGTTGTCATTTATTGAGATGTGAAAGACAACAGTAGGAGCAGGTTTGGAAGAGGAAGATCAGGAACTGAGTGTGGACATGTTCAGTAAATACCTATCTGACATCTAAGTGTGGGTCAAATAGGTAATTGGAGTCATCACTGCACTGATTGTATATAAAATTAATAGCCTGAATGAGATGCTCTAAGGAATGAGATAGATAGAGATAAGAAGAGGTACTAGGACTGAGCCCTGGTCACTCCAACATTTGGAGGACAGGAAGATGAAGAGAAGCCCACAAAGGAGACTGAGAAGAAGTGGCCATAGATGTAAGAGGATAAAGGAGTGTAGCATCCTCAAAGCCAAGTGAGGAAAGTATTTCAAGGAAGAGTGAGTGGCCAGCTGTGAAAAAATGTGGGTCGAGTAAGATGAGAACTGAGATCTGTCCTGACTCCTCTAATAAACTCATGTCCACGGAGGGGAAAAAGATGAGAAGTGAGAATTAAACTTTGGATTTAGTAACACAGATGAGTGACATCACCAGTGGATGATCTTGATCAGAGCCACTGACTGTGGAAGACAATGTCTTAGTAGAATGGGCACAAGAGACAACAGGAGGAAGAAAATGGGGGACTGAGAGTATAGACAATCCTTTCCAAGGAGTTTTTCTATGAGGAAAGAAAAAGACAAAATAGAGCCTTAGCTGGAGGGGGAAGTGAAGTCATGAAGAGGATTTTTGTTTAAAGATGGGAGAAATAACAAGTTTTATGCTGTTAGGAAAGATCCAGTTGAGAGAAATTTCTTAGCATCCTCATCTGTCTGGTGTTAGTTTGTGACAGTTGTATCAAGCCATGTGCAGTCATTCTCAAGCTTTTCTGCATGTTAGAATTACTTGGGAGTTTTCTTTTAAAAATCCCAATGCCCAGACCAATTAAATCAGAATCTCTGGAATTGGGGTTTAGCAATTGGGGTAGGGGGAGGGCTAGGCTCTCTGCTAGATGATTCAACGAGATCTAGAAAAGCCATTTGTCCCCATCTAGCTTTTGTCCCATCCACTAGATCCTCAGGGTTAAGGCAATGTCCTGTTCAGTTGCAAAGAAGATAAAATATGCCATTATCAATCATTAACAGCTTAGAGGAAGTTGCTCCAATCCCTTGCCAGGGTGACAGCTAGTGTAATACAGGACCTGGCAGGGATGAGACAGCACAGATAAGTTGTGCTTGGGGATAGAAAGAATAATTCTGCATTTCTCATTCTTTTGATTCCATATCATAACTGTAGTTTTTCTTTTTGAATCAGAAATGCCCTTTGCTTTTCACTTGTCATTGCAAGCAGAATACTGCATAGGTGGTAGACCAGCAAGCAATGCCAACCCAACACAGTGCCTTCTCAGGGTTGAGAATAGGAGGCTGAGACTTGAGGTCTCTGCCCTTTCCTCCTTGCTGCTGGGCATGTAGACATATTAGTAGATACACAGTCCTACATGTCCCCTGAGGAATCCACATGCAAGGCTCACTGCACTGTCACCTGAGAGACCTAAACTAGTTGATATGGAAGAAGGAGCTATTAATTCTAACAGGAATATTTCATTCATATATTAATTCAAGAAATGTTTACTCAGCACCTATTAGGTGCCAGGTACTATTCTAGGCACTTGGAATAATCAGTGAACAACATATGCCTTTGTGGAATGTGTATTCTGATTGAGTAAGACAGAAAATAAACAATAAACACAATTAGTGTGGTAGATTTAATTACTGTCTCCAAATTTTCACCTTTCCTCTATCTATACTCTCTGTGACTCTGTAGTCCCTTCTATTAGATACAGAGTAATTGTTGGTTTACATTATCCCATTTACGTCGATTTTGGCCATGATACTTGCTTTTGTCAATGGGATGTTGGTGGAGGTGATGTGAACAAAAGTTTAAAATGTGCTTGTGCAGTTGGGTTTGCTTTCTTGTGCTTCTGCCATAAGCTTGAGAAGGATATGTCCCTGGTAGCCTGCTGGTCCAAAGAAGATGAGAGATAAGTGAAGGAGAATTAGACCCAAATTGCAGCTTGGAGCCACCCACAGTCAACCCATAAATAAATGACTGAGAACAAATGATTGTCATTTTAAGCCACTGAAAACTGGGATGGTTTGTTAACACAATTATTTGGCAATACTTGACTGATGTAAGTTTCATATATGTGTGTGTATATATGTATTATATATATAAAATCTCATAAACACATATGAATACACACATATATATGTATGCATACATATATATGTATATGTTTGTTAGAAGATGCTAAGTGCCATGGAAAAAATTAAAAGTGGAAGTGTAAGGGCGATCAGGAGTGTTGGGGTCAAGGGGTGATTTGCACTATTAAATAGGGTGATGAGTGCAGCAAGAGAAGAATGAGGGATGGGGAAAGAAATGGGCATAAGGACTACAGTGGGACCAGGTCTTGCTGGGCTTTGCAGCCACTGAAAAGAATGATTAGCTCTTTCTCCAAGAAGTCCTATCTTCCACATGAAGTATTCTTTCAAGACCACTTTCTGAGGACTGAATTGGATTGTGTCTTTTGTGTAAGTAAAATGCATGTGAGATTATACTGATCATCCCAATTCATACTCAGGATGACATGGGAGTTTATTAACCTCTTCTACCTTACATCTATACCTCCCTTTTCCCACACTGAGAATCCTTGTTCTCAAGGATAGCAGTGTTGATAGAATGGGAATATCACTCAATTATTCATTTTCTTTATTCCATATAACATTCAAAACTGTAATGTACACATTTTTATTTCTAGGGGAAAGCTCCTCTATGTGCATAAAAGAGGCATGTACCAGGATATTCATTGTGGTCTATTCCATAAAAGAAGGAAAAAAGTGAAAATAATCTAAATGTCCATCACTAGGGTAATAGGCAAAAAATTCTTGGTACAGCCATAATATGTAATAATATGCAGCAGGATAAAAATATTCAGGGCATTATTAAGGGGGAAAAGTGAGTTTCAGAATAATAACAGCTTACTGAGAGCTTAATATATGTTAGATGTTGCCCCAAGTCCTTTATATGTATTAAGTATTACCATCATTACAACCCTGCCTATGAGGTAGGCAATGTCATTACCTCCATTTCACAGATGATAAAACTGAGGCATAGAATATTTGAGGAAATTCTCTAAGGACATATAAATGATAAGCACTAAAATGGGGATTTGAATTCAGGCAGTTTGACACTAGAACCCATGCTCTTAACCTCCATATTATACCACCTATATCATTTACATAAGTAAACCCCCAATTTTTATATTAGCAGATATATGTATACATTTTATTACATACAGAAAGATTTGGCAGGATGTGTATCAAACTGGTAATGGTGGTTACCTTGGGGTAGGGGAGTAAGATGAGATAGGCCAAGAGGGATCTTCACTCTGTCTGTGATTTGATATTTTAATAAGGAGAATAAAGAATATAGCCTATGTATTATTTCTGTGATTTAAAATATTTTTAGGAGAAACTAATAGGTTCTACTTCTGGTAATGACCAACTATGCCTACTGGACCAACCCTCTTGAAGATAGAAATATAAACTCTGGACAAAATTTGAAAAACAACTCCATCAAGAGACTAGAATGCAGCAGAAAACAGGCAGATTTTGGAGGGAAGGGGGGTCAACACTTGGTCAAAGAGAATGGCAAAGTATAAGTTTCCTTTTTTACAGTTTCTTGCTGAGGACAGGCCCGAGTCCTTGCTATACTGAGCCAGCTAATGCTCTGATAGAAAACTGGCAGCTTTTCTGGATTGAGTAACTACAAGATAGACTTTGGGGCAATCACAGCTGCTAGAAAGGGAGGGAAGACTCTCAGAAAGGAAAGCAGCAAAGAGGAGAAGGTAAAACTCTGTGTATAAATTATTTCCAAATCTCTGTGAACCTCTGAACTTTAGGGGTGCAAAGTGGACTCCAAGAAGTTCATCTAAGGATAAAAGAACTAATCTGAGATCAAGCTGCCACCCCGGAGTCAGAGTTTGCACTTGAAGTCCAAATAATTTAATTGCCTGTTAAAATATCAACATTCTTCAAGGAAATATAACATTACCCAGAGTTCCCATATTATTCATGAAGCCCAGGTTATAATCCAAAATTATGTGATAGATGAAGTATCAGGAAAATATGAACCATTCTCTAGAGAAAAAACCTTCAATGAAGATCAACTCTGAAATGACTCACATGGGAACTAGCAGGCAAGGGTTTTTAAGCAGCTATTGTAACTATGCTCAGTGAAGGAAAATATGCCTAAAATGTAGGCCAAGATTGGGAATCTCAGCAGAGAATAGAAAGTATAAATAAAAAATTTTAAGCTCAAAATACAGTATATAAAATTTTAAAAAATACTAAATGGGCTTAACAGCAAAGTGTAAATGACAAAGGAAGAGTCAGTGAACTTAAAGGTAGATCCATATAAGTTATCCAATCTGAAGAAAAAAGAAAAAAATGTGGACAAAAACTCCAAACTAATACATAGCCTCAGGGATCAGTGGGGCAATATCAAAAGGTCTAAGTTATGTGTAACTGGAGTTCCAGAAGGAAAGGGAGGGATAATGAAGCAGGCTAAAAACCTTTTTGAAGAAATAAGAGCTTTTCACCCAAATTTGGTGAAAGATATACATTTACAGATTCAGAAACCTCAGTGAACCCTAAGAAGAATATATACAAAGAAATCCATGTGGAGGAAAATCATAGTCAAACTGATTAAAACCAAATTATAAAGAGAAAATCTTTAAAACAGCCAAAGAAAATGATATATTATATTGGGGAATAATGATTCAAAGAATTTAGAAATGATCCAGATGTTGGAATTAGCAGGGAAAAAATAGAGTGCAGAAGACAGTAGAATAATATCTTTAAGGACTAAAAGGGAAAAACATCTCTTAACCCGGAATCCTATATCCAGAGAAACTATCCATCAAGAATGAATGTGAAATGAATATAATTTTTACATAGAAAGAAACTGAGACTTTATGTGTAGCAAATCTGTACTACAAGAAATGATAAAAGTAGTTCTTCAGGCTGAAGGGAAATGATACCAGATGAAAACTGTAATCTTCAGGAAGGAATAAAGAATTACTGGCTATGGTAAATATCTAGTAAATATAAAAACTATTTCCCTCTTAGTTTCTTTAAAATATGTGTAACTGTTTAAAGCAAAGACTACAACATTATTGTGTCGGAGTTAAAATGTATGAAGGAATAATCGATTTGCCAACTATAGCATACAGATGAGAATCAAGGTAAATTCACTAAACAGCTGAAAGAGTTCTATATCTTATGTGAAAAGATAAAAGATTAATTCTAAGTAAACAATGAAAAGTTAACGATGTATATTGTAATCTCTAGAGCAACCAATAAAAGTGTAATACAATGAGGTATAACTAAAATGCCAATAACTGGATTTTAATTTAGAATGGAATTCTAAAAAATATTCAATGACATGCCAAACATAATTCCATCTGGCATTTCGTAGAAATGTACAAGCTAATTCTAAAATTTATTTTGAAATGCAAAGGTCCTAGATTTCCAAAGCAATCTTTAAAAGAATAAAGTCAGAAAACTTACTACACTTGACTTCAACATTTACTGTAAATACTGTAATCAAGACCATATGGTATTGACATAAGGAGTGACAAATAGAGCAATGGAACAAAATGCAGAGCCCAGAAATAGACCCACGCTTACACAGTCATTTGATTTTTGACAAAGGTGCCAACACAATCAAAAAGAAAAAGTAAAGTCTCTTCCACAAATGGTGCTGGAAAACTGGATATCCAAATAGAAAAAAATAGACCTCCAACCCTATCTTAAGCCATACACAAAATTAATTTGAGTAGGATCACACACCTAATATAAAAACTTAAGCCATAAATCTTTTAGAAGAAAACACAGGAGTATATCTCTATCACTGGGGGTAGGTAAAAGTTTCTTAGAAAGACACAGAAAACAATAATCATATAATTTAAAAATTGATAAATTAAACTTCATCAAAATTAAAAACACTTTTTATCAAAAGATACTATTAAGAAAATAAATAGATAAGCCACATATTAAGAGAAAATATTCACAAAGTATGTATATGATAACAGACTGATATCCAGGATATACAAAGACAAATAATCTAATAAAAATGGGCAAAATATTTGAACAGAATATTCACAAAATAAGATATGTGAAAGGCCAATAAACACATGAATATGTAGTCAACATCATTAGTCATTAGGAAATTGCCAATTAAAATCACAATGAGATATCACTACACATCTACAAGAATGTCTAAAATTAAATAGACTGACAACACCAAATGTTGTCAAGAATGTGGAGCAACTGGAACTGGTGTACATTTTTAGTGGGCGTATAAAATGGTATAACCACTTTGGAAAAATATCTTGCAGTTATTTATAAAACTAAATATACAGCAACCGTAATACCTAAAAATTCTATTCCTCAGTATTTCCCCAAGAGAAATTAAATCATTTGTCCACACAAAAACTTGTATATGAATAATCATGGTATCTTTGTTCATAATACCTCCAACCTGGAAATAGCTCATGTGTCCATTAATAGGTGAATGGATTTAAAAAAGTGATACAGGCTTTCCTCAAAAAAGAAGAACAATCTCAAATAAACAATTTAACCCACCAACTAAAAGAACTAGAAAAAGAAGAACAAGAAAACCCAAAAGGCAGCAGAAGGAAGGAAATTATAAAGATTAGGGAGGAAATAAATAAAATAGAGATTTTAAAAAAGCCACAGAAAAAATCAATCAAACCAAAAGCTGGTTTTTTGAAAAAGTAAATAAAATCGACAAACTTCTGGCCAAACTCACAAAGAAGAAAAAAGAGAGAGCACAAACTAGCAAAATAAGAAAGGAAAATGGAGAAATTACAACAAACAAAATAGAAATACAGAATATCATACGAGAATATTATGAAAAACTATATGGAACCAAACTGGATAACCTAGAGGAGATGGACAAGTTTCTGGAAACATACAGTCCACCAAGACTGAATCAAGAATAAACTGACCACTTGAACAAACTGATCACTAGAAATGAAATCGAATTAGCAATAAAAAACCTCCCTACAAATAAAAGTCCAGGACCGGATGGCTTCACCGGGGAATTCTACCAAACATACAAAGAAGAACTCATACCAGTCCTTCTCAAACTCTTCCAGAAGATTGAAAAGGAGGGAATACTCCCAAACTCGTTCTATGAAGCCACCATCACCCTGATACCAAAACCAGGCAAAGACGCTACCAAAAAAGAGAATTATAGGCCAATATCACTGATGAACATAAACGCCAAAATCCTCACCAAAATATTAGCAAATAGAATCCAACAACACATAAAAAAGATTATGCATCATGATCAAGTGGGGTTCATCCCAGGGACACAAGGCTGGTTCAACATACGCAAATCAATCAGTGTAATACATCACATCAACAAGAGAAAGGACAAAAACCACATGATCATCTCAATAGATGCAGAAAAAGCATTTGATAAAATTCAACACCCATTTATGATAAAAACTCTCACCAAACTGGGTATAGAGGGAACATATCTCAACATAAGAAAAGCTATATATGACAAACCTACAGCCAGCATAGCACTCAATGGTGAAAAACTCAAAAGCTTCCCACTAAAATCTGGGAAAAGACAAGGATGCCCACTATCACCACTCCTATTCAGCATAGTGTTGGAATTCCTAGCCATAGAAATCAGGCAAGAGAGAGAAATAAAAGGGATCCAAATTGGAAAAGAAGAGGTAAAAGTGTCACTATATGCCGATGACATGTTACTATATATAGAAAACTCTAAAAGGTCCACACAAAAACTACTAGAGCTGATCGAAGAATTCAGCAAGGTAGCAGGTTACAAGATTAACGTTCAAAAATCAGTTGCATTTCTTTACACTAACGATGAAAAAGAAAGTAAAGAAACAATCCCCTTTAAAATAGCACCCAAAGTAATAAAATACCTAGGAATAAATCTAACCAAGGAGGTGTTAGAAGTACACACAGAAAACTATAAACCGTTGATGAAGGAGATTAAAGAAGACTTTAAAAAATGGAAAGATACACCATGCTCTTGGATTGGAAGAATCAATATTGTTAAAATGGTCACACTGCCCAAGGCAATCTACAGATTTAATGAAATCCCTATCAAATTACCCAGGACATATTTCACAGACCTAGAACAAATCATAATAAAACTTATATGGAACCATCAAAGACCTAGAATTGCCAAAGCATTACTTAAGAGAAAGAAAGAGGCTGGAGGAATCACTCTCCCAGACTTCAGACAAAACTATAGAGCTACAGTCATCCAGACAACATGGTATTGGTACAAAAACAGACACATAGACCAATGGAGCAGAATAGAGAGCCCAGAAATGAACCCACAAACTTTCAGTCAACTAATCTTCGACAAAGGAGGCAAGAATATACAATGGAATAAAGACAGTCTCTTCAGCAAATGGTGTTGGGAAAACTGGACAGCAGCATGTAAATCAATGAAGCTAGAACACTCCCTTACACCATACACAAAAATAAACAAAATGGATCAAAGACTTAAACATAAGACAAGATAAAATAAACTTCCTAGAAGAAAATATAGGCAAAACATTATCTGACATATATCTCAAAAATGTTCTCCGAGGGTAGTCTACCTAAGCAATAGAAATAAAAGCAAGAATAAACAAATGGGACCTAATGAAACTTACAAGCTTCTGCACAGCAAAGGAAACCATAAGTAAAACAAAAAGACAACCTATGGAGTAGGAGAAAATTTTTGCAAATGAAACCAACAAAGGCTTGATCTCCAGAATATATAAGCAGCTCATACGACTTAATAAGAAACAACCAAACAACCCAATCCAAAAATGGGCAAAAGACCTAAACAAGCAATTCTCCAAGGAAGACATACAAATGATTAATAGGCACATGAAAAAATGCTCAATATCACTAATTATCAGAGAAATGCAAATCAAAACTACAATGAGGTATCACCTCACACCAGTCAGAATGGCCATCGTTCAAAAATCCACCAATGACAAATGCTAGAGAGGCTGTGGAGAAAGGGGAACCCTCCTACACTGCTGGTGGGAATGCAGTTTGGTGCAGCCACTGTGGAAAACAGTACGGAGATTCCTCAAAAGACTAGGAATAGACTTACCATATGACCCAGGAATCCCGCTCCTGGGCATATATCCAGAAGGAACCCTACTTCAAAAAGACACCTGCACCCCAATGTTCATAGCAGCACTATTTACAATAGCCAAGACATGGAGACAGCCTAAATGTCCATCAATGGATGACTGGATAAAGAAGAGGTGGTATATTTATACAATGGAATACTACTCAGCCATAAAAACGGACAACATAACGCCATTTGCAGCAACATGGATGTTCCTAGAGAATGTCATTCTAAGTGAAGTAAGCCAGTAAGAGAAAGAAAAATACCATATGAGATCGCTCATATGTGGAATCTAAAAACAAAAACAAAATCAAACAAAGCATAACTACAAAACAGAAACAGACTCATAGACATAGAATACAAACTCATGGTTGCCAAGGGGGAAGAGGGTGGGAAGGGATAAACTGGGATTTAAAAATTGTAGAATAGATAAACAAGATTATACTGTATAGCACAGGGAAATATACACAAGATCTTATGGTAGCTCACGGAGAAAAAAATGTGACAATGAATATATATATGTTCATGTATAACTGAAAAATTGTGCTCTACACTGGAATTTGACACAACATTGTAAAATGATTATAAATCAATAAAAAATGTTTAAAAAAAACCTGCAGTATAGTCCTACAATGGAATACTACTCTGCAATAAAAAGGAAGGAATTACTGATGCACAACAACAGTATGGAGGAATCTCAAAAATATTACCCTGAATGAAAGAATCCTTACACCAAAGAGTATGAACTGTATGATCCCATTTACATAAAGTTCTAGAATAAGTAAAGTCAATCTATGATAAAAAAAAACAAAATACAAACCAACCAACCAACAAAAAAACACTGATTGCCTGAGGCAGGGATAAGGGTGGGGATCGGAAAAGGGCTTGAGGAACTTTCTGAAGTTATGGTAATATTCTAGATCATGAAAGGGGTCTGGATTACACATGTGTATTAATTTTTCATATCTCACTGGTGGTTCATTGAAGATGCATGTACCCCACTTTATGTAATCTTAATCTCAAAAGAAGAAAGTACCCTAAACTAATGCTAAACTCTAGTTCCTGATAGGCATGCTGAAGTACTTAGGGAGAAGTGGATTGTTGTCTGCAATATACTTTGACATGTGTCAAAATAATAAGATAGATGATAAATGGATAGAGTGTTAGGGAGATGAAGTGTGTGATAATGCAAAGTACAATATAAATTGTACAATCTATGTGTTTGGTATGTGGATGCTCACTGTGAAATTCTTTCAACTTCTCTGTATGTTTTAAAACACCACTAATAAGATGTTGGAGAAAAAAAAATGGCTGTTATGATTCATCAAGAAAGGTCCCTTATCTCCCCACAGCTCTTCCTGTGCCTGATTTTTTCATGCTCACCCATATTTAGTTTCTGAATTTCCCCCTCCCATTTTCTTCCCTGGGTTATAATATGTCCCCTCACACTTCTTACCACCCCGCCATGTATCCAGTAACTCCCATCTCCATCACTAACTCCATTTCAGAATATTCTCGGATAAAGGATGTAGTCAGCTTGTCCAAAGGACCTTTTCAGGGGCCCTGCCCCATCTGATGGAACCTCCTATCCCAGGCTCTAAAATCCTTCCCTGGATCCCACTGAGAAGGATTAGCTTGCAGAGATGCAAGCTCACAGTGCAGGGAAAATTGCAATGGACACACAAAGGCATCAATTCTGGCTTGTACAGTTGAAGATGGCTTTGTATGGGGTTTTGTTTTACTTTATATCCAGATCAAATACGATGACCTCAGCTTATTGCCGAGAGAGTTTGTACAGAAAGTGGGGCCCAGGCAGTGTCATCAGGGCCTTTCTAGACAAGCCATGGTATATTTGTTTAGGACCCAAGATTAAGTTCAGAGGTCTTAGAAGAAGTCCAACAGGCTTAGTTATGTTTCTGAGTAATGGTTGTGAGTTAAGCTTAAAAGGAAATGTGTCCAAAACCTCTAGAACTAGATGCCAGAACATCTAGTCCAATGGTTCTCACCCTTGGCTACACATTAAAATTACCTGGGCACTGATATTTTTAAAGGTTCCCCAAATGATTCTAGTGTGCAGGCCAAGCAAATTGGATTATTCGGTCAAGATTCACTGGTATAGCCCGCAGCAGTTGTGAAGACACTGAGAAATACTTTCAATGAAGTTGTTAAATGTCCTGAGATCTGAGTACCCTGGACATCTCATCTCTTCCAGTCCAGAACCCCCAGACATCCCCAGAATCCACTGCTAAACGGTTAATGCCTGCCCAGCAGGAGTCCTCCAGAACCCTGCTTCAGCATTTAGCCAGATTCCATTCTAATTAGTCAGTGCCCAGTACTGTACCCATTATTAAATATTTTGAATACCACTTCTGCAGCCAGTGTTGAGAACCACTGATCTGGTCAATTCAGACAAGCATCTGAATATTTTACCGGTATCACACCAAATAACTAGTCTGACTACATTTCTACCTTTGTCCATGCATAGAACTAGGCTTATGATCTTAAGCAAGTCATTTCCTCACTGTGAATCCCATCTGAGAAATTACAGGGTTGAACTAGGTCCTTTTCAAGCATGCTTCCAACTCTGAATTGTGTGGTCCTGTGATTCTATGAATCATGAATTCAGCAAAGTTAAAAATGTCTCCAAGAGAAGTGAGAGCCAAACAGATCCAGCCTCCTGTACGCTGACCCAGATCAGCCAAAGAAAACCCACAGTGCGTGCTAATTGTAAATTGCTCTTCTTAGGAGACACGAATCTTTCTTAAAGCTGTACACCTCTCCCCACCCCACCACCCACCAAGTTACAGGTTTGGAATTTGAAGCATAAAGATGAATTCTCCCTATCTTGGGCCAAAGATGCAAATGTTATCAGCACGTATTATAAAGTTATCCCATCCACCTTTTTTTTTTTTAACACAACATGATTATATTTCAATACACAAACAAAATATAAAACACTATAGTAAACTCATGGTAAAAAGCATGGTATTTCATTTACAATTCATAACAAATGATTAACATCCCTAGTCATAAATGAGTTCTTACAAGCCAATAACAAAGACATTGATATTCCAATGAAAATGAAAAAAAAAACAGAGGAAAATGAAATAACACAAGTGACTAGTAAGGATTAAGCACATATGAAGATGGTCATCCACTTTTTTTTAACATTTTTTATTGATTTATAATCATTTTACAATGTGTTAAATTCCAGTGTGGAGCACAATTTTTCAATTATACATGAACATATATATATTCATTGTCACATTCCTTTCTCTGTGAGCTACCATAAGATCTTGTATATATATCCACTTTTAAAGTATGGTCCCAACATTTCCATTTACAGCTTCTTGCAGTAGTGACTTCCACAGAGGGTGACGTACTACAGGAAGACATAATCCATTTTACTCATTCCATCTTTATTTGCCATCAGTTTCATTGAGTAACCCTTTGTTTGTGGATTATACGGAAGAAGTCAGTTAGTTTTTACTGGTCTCTCCAGAAATTTAAAGAGCTTCAAGCTGTCCTCCCCCAGTCTATGCCTCTTTTGGCCAAGTGTGCCTTTGATTTTACAATCTCACAGCAATCCTCAGATCTATGGCTTTTCAAGCACAGCTCACTTTATCTGGATCTTTTCACTTTTCACTTGATCTTTCCCAAGGCAATGTTCCCAAGTGGTAACTGGAACCATGTTTACAATAATGTGAAGTGAGATGGTGACTTGCCAGTTATGTAGTTCATGCAATCATTATGGATGGCCTGAATTATCCAGATCACTTGTCTATACTGACAAATAAATAGCATAGTGTCCAAATTATTTCACTGTATGTAGTGAAGGTATAACATCATCTATACTAGTACGTCTGAAATGTACATCTATAATACTGACCTCTCGCCCGACATGAGACCACTATCTCTCAAAGTGGCGATCTTTGGGACTGTTGTACTGTGAAAGCTCAATGCAAATTTCAGAGCCCCCATCTCTGTCTCCATCCCAGCTGCCCTATCCCAACACACCAAATGCCCCCTCGTGCTCCAGTATTGATTACTTCTCATATCCCCCAAGCCAGATACCAACAACCAAAGATGAGACCATAATATAGCAGTTCATGGAAATATATGATCTATTTACCTGTCGGGCCAGAGAAGACTGAATTGAAATGGAAGGGACTGGACCTATTTATCAACCAAAGGCCTGGCTGGGTTGGGCTGCTCCTCAGCCAACATTTATGAGGAGCTAGCCAGATTGGTCTCTGACCCACTTCCCTTTGCATCATCTTGGCATCTATCGTCTTCCCCACATGAAACTCCCTCCACTGCATGTATTTGAAATTTTCAAAGTGTGCTCTGTGCAAAGACCACCTGTAGCAGAGCCACTTGAAATACTATTTAAAATGCAGATTCCTGAGCCCTATCACGACCAAATGATACAAGCTAAAATTGAAGAACCATTGCTATTTATTTTGAGAAAATGACTTCATTTGCCTGAACCTTTATTTGCTCGATTAGCAGATGGAGCATTTGCCTTCCTACTTTACAGGGCTGCTTAGAGAGCATTGTCATTTACAGAGTCCATCACCATTTTCAGCTCAAAGTATCTAAACTGAGAGGCCTCTTTCACTCTAAATTGTTTCCCTACATCAACTTCTCCATGTATATCAGTGGTACCACCATACCCCCAGGATCCCAGAATCAAACCTCAAAGTCCACAGCAACAAATCAGGATGAATCCACTGTTTGTTTCTGTTTTTGTTGTTCTTTGTGATTGGTCTTTTTTCTCCAGTGGAAGGAGACAGTGGTGGATTATAGCTTGCTCTGTTATCATTACATAAACATTATCATAGCATCATCTTTTTATAGCACCATCTCCAAGCCCTCATCAGGAGTGTACTCTTAGAAGGAAATTTGAAGGGGTCTGCAGAAGTTCTGTTGCAAGAATCAAACACCTTGTAAGGTACCAATTGGAGTAAGGCAGGCCTTAAACAACTCTGTAGGTCAATTTCGCCCAGATCCATGTTATTTCTTTTCCTATTCGGAGTCCCAGAGACCACTCAATGTCTAGCTGAAGCCTCTCTTTGTTGATATCAAAATAAGAAGGCTTCCACCTTCGTTACCTAACAAGTGCCCTTCACTATTACTAATCAAAAGCATACGTTGATGGTGTAATTACTAAGCATAAGAAAGACAAGGAAGAATAAATACTTGAATAAGCTCCAAAGATGGAGAGAAAGAGGAAGAAAGAGAATGAAAGGAAATAAAAGCAGAAAATAAGGAAAATAATAGGGCCTAGAAACACACATCACACACACATACACACACACACACAAATGGCCAGAGAGGCAAAGGAGAGAGAAAGAAGGAATGGTATAAGGAAAAGGAGAGAAGGGAGGCCGAGAAGCCGTGGAGAAGATGTAAATAAGAGCAGAAAGCTAATAAATATCATTAATTGGGGGCCTACTGTGTTCCAGACACTGCGCTAAGTCCTTTGCAAGCACTGTCTCATGTGTTCCCTACCATCACCCCTGCACCAGTCAAACTATGAAATAGGCATTAATAGGCCAATAACTTACAGGTGGGAAAATTGAGATTCAGAGAACTTGAGAGATTTGCCTGAGGTCACACAGCGTGATAAAATGCAGTTTGACTCCAGATGTGAGTGACCTCAAAGGTCACTGGGAGCTTAACCAGTGGGCTTACTTCCTTCCAACAGAAGCCATGAGAAGGAAGAAGAAAAGATACTGAAGAAGGAAAGTGAAATTCTTATACCTACAGGGGCCCACCAGGGAGCACATGCTGGGGAGGAAGAAGTAGATCAAAATGGGCTAGGAGGTCAGAAGGGAAGAAGAGAGAAATAAATGATCAGAGAACAAGAAAGAGGAGAAAAGGGAAAGCAGAAGGAAAGGAGAGGGATTTTTTTTAAAGTCAGAGAAGAGTGAAGGATCAAATAAAAGGCAATAAAAGAGGGAAAGGAGGAGGGGGTCGTGGGAAGCCCAAGAGAGAGAAGAGAAGCCAAAAGCCAGCGGAGAAGGAAGAAAAGAGCTCAGAACAGAAAAGTAAGAGGAAGAACACAGGTGAGAGGGGAAGAAGGGCACACAGAAGGGGGTGGCCCCCACCCAGCCACGCTCCGGGGAAGGCCAGTCGGTGGCCAG
The DNA here is from genome assembly GCF_048773025.1 of Camelus bactrianus. Classification (NCBI taxonomy): domain Eukaryota; kingdom Metazoa; phylum Chordata; class Mammalia; order Artiodactyla; family Camelidae; genus Camelus; species Camelus bactrianus. The sequence continues at coordinate 81,978,202 of NC_133575.1, read as the reverse complement.
GGAGAGATGTGGCGGGACACCAAGCCAACCCATTTCTTGGGAGAGCTCGCTCCCATTGAAAGGTGTAGCTGTTCTCTCAGGAAGCAATCGCTCCTCCTCCAGGGACACAAGGTGGTGGCGGCAGCAGCAGCAGCAACGACAGCAGCAGCAACGACAGCAGCAGGGGGAGGCCCCTCAGGGCAGCCCCTGGGGCCGGACGGCAGGCCGTGTAGCGCCCTCTGCTGGCCGGCACTGCCTAGCCTATTCGGGAGCTTCCGAAGACGGGTTAGAGTTGCAGCGAATGGGCCGGCCACAGTCTGGCACACACTCTTTCCTGGCATCAGACGGGAGCTTGTGCAATAGAGCAGTAGCCATGGTAACCCTGTGTGCTGCTACCCTGTTTGGATTCACAGAAGGGAGCTGAATTTTGCATCACGACATCCACATTCAGAAAAGGGTGATCCAGTCTGTCCCAGCCCCCTGGGCCTCCTCCCTCTGGAAGCCCCAGAAAAAATATGGAGAGAGGAGTGTTAGACAGAAGAGATTCCTCAGTCTCTAGTCCTTTCCCTTCCTAGGCCCGATAGTTCCCCTCCAGGGGGCTTTAATTAGGTCAAACGCTCACCAGACCTCAAGGTTAGAAAGGATTTCAAAGATAATTCCTGCGTAAACTCCAACATTAAACTGAATGCCCCACACCTCCACCAAATGATAGTTTTTAGCATCACCTGTGGCTTCTCAGAGAGCCAGACTCACAATAGCCATTTCCAGGTACTAAGACTTCATACATATATATTCCAAATACCAAACAGGTTGCTCAAACTGCGATATTTTCAGTGTTTACACGGCACACGATTACACTTTGAACTAAAAAAAATGCATCAATTTGTTTCTATCTGTTCACAAAGAATTACTGATTAATGTATTTTTGAACAATGCAAAAGTTTGGAATCTTTGCAGCTAAATAATGTCGCAGGATTTTTAATATAACAATGACTATTATGCCAATTAGGGGTTTGGCTGATGACCATGAATCACTCATATCTATAGCCTAATTCTAATTTATGTGTTTCACAGCAGATGGCAATGTTCTACAAGGTTATTGTGCTAATCACAAGATAATTGCCAGATTTATTTTAAAAATTAATTCACAGTGCAGTACAGGTAGTGGGCCAGGCGATCAGACAGAAGTTTAAAGTTACATGAGGAATATCTTCTTCTTGTCACATAACTGCCCACTGTATATCAAGAAATTCATTTAGTGATAACTTCAAAAGTCTAAAGTCAAAGCCTTTTGTGGAAACGATGTCCAGGTCAAATGCCCTCCTTTCTTGTCCCCCACCTCCATGCCTTTGGGGGATTATTTACTTTTTAATAGTGGACTCTTGGAGGTAAAAGACTTCAAAAATATCTTGATTGGGAACATTTTAGAATTTCAAGTGGGGTGATGGGTTTTGGAGATTTAGTGCCCTTCAAATGACATCATGATATGGCTACCTACTCTTGAGGCATATCTTACCTCTTGCACAAATCTGAATTGAGGTGGTGGCATGAGAGGGAATCTGGTCCTGTAATGACCTTCCTTTTAAATTATGAAATAATAATGCTTTTTAAAATGAGCTCCTAGATACAGAGAACAGATTGGCAGTTGCCAGAGGCAGGGAATGAGGGGTGGGCAAAATGGGTAAAGACATTTAAAAAGTATAAACTTCCAGTTTTAAAATAAATAAGTTCTGGGGATGTAATGTACAGCATGGTGACTGTAGTTAGTAATACTGTATTGCATATTTGAAAGTTGCTGGGAGAGATCTTAAAAGTTTTCACCACAAGGAAAAAAATGTTTGTGACTATGTATGGTGACGGATGTTAACTAGACTTATTGTGGTGATCATTTTGCAATATATGCAAATATCAAATCATAGTGCACATCTGAAACTAATATAATGTTACATGTCAATTATACCTCAATTTTTAAAATAAATACAGATTGGGAAAAAAAAATGATGAAATATTTCAAACATGCTGTTACAAATGACCACCCAATTTAGCAGCTTGAAACAACCATAATTTTATGCTCATGGAATCAGCAGGTCAGGAATTTAGAAAGGGCACAATGGGGAGAGCTTTCTCTGCTCCATGACGTGGAGTACCTCCACTGGGAAAACTTGAAGGCTGGGGGTGACTTGATGGCAGGCGCTGGAATCATCTAAAATCTTGTCCACTCACATGCTGGGTTTCTGGGCTGGGGAGACTCAAAGATTAGAAGTGCCAACCAAAGTGCCTACATGTATCCTATCCACATGACTGGCTTCCTTACTGTCCTGTAGCTTCAGGATGGTCAAACTTCTTACATGGTGGCTCAGGGCTCCAAGAATAAGTGTTTCAGCAAGCGAAATAGAAATGAAATCATCTTTTATGATCTAGCCTCAGAACCTACATAGAGTCACTCCCACAACATCCTATGAGGTACAATGAGCCTGCAAGATTCAACAAGAATCCTAAAATTTTTATGAAACCACAAAAGACCTCAAATTGTTAAAATGACCTTGAGAAAGAAGTACAGAGTTGGAGGCATCATACATCCTGATTTCAAGCTACGCTACAAAACTATAGCAATCAAAGCAGTATGGTACTGGCATAAAAACAGACACACAGACCAATCGAACAGAATAGAGAGCTCAGAAATAAATCCATGTGTATATGTTCAACTAATCTTTGATCAGGGGGACAAGAAAATACAATGGGGAAAGGATAGTCTCTTAAATAAATGGTACTGGGAAGACTGGATATCCACATGCAAAATACTGAAACTGGACCCCTATCTTACACCACTCACAAAAACTAACTTGAAAAGGATTAAAGACTTAAATGTAGGACCTAAAACTGTAAAACTTCTAGAAGAAAACATAGGGGAAAATCTCCCTGATGTTGGTCTTAGGAATCATTTTTTTGGATATGACACCAAAGAAGAGACAATAAAAGCAAAAGTAGACAAGTGGGACTAAATCAAACTAAAAAGCCTCTACACAGCAAAGGAAAAAATCAACAGAGAGTGCAAAGCAACCTATGGGATGGGACAAAATATTTGCAAGTCATCTAACTGATAAGAAGTTATAAGGAACTCCTACAACTCAATAGCAAAAACATCATCATCATCATTTGACTAAAATTGGGCAAAGGACCTAGACAGACATTTTCCCAAAGAAGACACACAGATGGCTAACAGGTACACAAAAAGATGCTCAACATCACTAATCATCAGAGAAATGCAAATCAATCACCTCACACCTGACACCTGTTAGGATGGCCATTACCAAAAAGATAAGAAATAACAAGTGTTATCGAGGAGAAAAGGGATCCCTCGTGCAGTGTTGGTGAGAATGTAGCTTGGTGCAGCCACTATGGAAAACAGTAATGGAGATTCCTCAAAAAAATAAAAATAGAACTCCCCTATGATCCAGCAACCCCACTTCTGGGGATACATCTGAAGGAAAAGAAATCAGTATCTTGAAGAGCTATCTGCCCTTCCATGTTCATCGCAGTGTTAGTCACGATAGCCAAGCCATGGAAACAGCCTAAAGTATCAGCCAACAGACGAATGGATAAAGAAACTGTGCTACAGATGCACATTTTGGATATATATACATGAATATGAATATATATGAATTCATATATATAGAAATATTATTCAGCCATAAAAAATGAAATTGTACTATGTACAGGAACATGGATGAACCTAGAGGATATTATGCTAAGTAAAATAAGCCAAATGGAGAGAGAAAGACTTAAAGATCTTAAGCATTCTCACCATACACATACACACACACACACACACACACACACACACACACACACCCCTAAAGATAAATACGTGAGGTGATGGATGTTCTACTTAACTGTGGTAGTCATTTCACAATGTGTACATATATCAAATCATCACATTGTACACTTTAAATATATAGTACAATGTTGTCAATTATAACCCAATACAGTGAGGAAAAAATAACCAAATAGCACAATTTGAAAATACCAACAACAAAAAAAAATGCTACAAGAGGAGACAGAGTCACCCCCTCATCTACAGGAAAAGTGTCAAAGATTTTGGGGCCACACATTTTAAAACTACCACACATATTAAAATATAGAGAATAATACGAAATTAAAACACCAAAGTATCCATGATGCAGAATTTATGTGTTAACACTCTTTGTAGGGTTGTTTCAGATGATTTTTTCAAACAAAGAAAACACCACTTTTAAAGAAAAGATTCCAGCCTATTCAGTTGCCTGTTCCAGTAGCTGTGTACTGCTTATGTAGAAAATCTCCTTTATAATAATAATAATAGGGAACATTTTTGGAGCTCCTGCTGGGTGCCAGGCACTGTGCTTTTATGTAGATTTCTCTCAACAACCCTATTAAGTGGCTTTGACAATCATCCTCAATTGATAGATGGAAAAGCACCCCAAGACTTAGGGAGGTAAGTTGCCCAGGACACAAAACTAAGGGTTCTAGTCAATTCTACAAATATTTTTTAAGTATTTACTATATGACAAGGCAGACATGCCCCTTGCCTTATCCACAGAACTTAGAATCTAGTGGGAGTGAGGTCATAACAGTAAAGATTATGGAAATGACTATGAAAGAAATAAATGGACTAATGTCTTAGGGAAGTCAGGAGAACAGAGTCAATATTTGAACCCAGGCAGCCTAATTCTAGAATCCACGTGCTCAACCCTTATACTATGCAAATTCATATTTTTTAGTTTGGTTTAGGATTGAGACCTAATAAAATTAGGTTTGTGGCACATGGCATCCTTTCCTTTAGCCAATAGACTGTATGTCCTCCTCTTTGCCTTCATTTAAATTACTTTTCCCAGCATTCATTGCTTCATGTCTTAGATTTTCCTGGTAGAACTCTCTTGGCAGTGAGCAATCTTCTCACAGAGAGGTTCTATAAAGCAGACATGTTTAGACTATCTTTAATAAAATAAAGTGGCCTCTCCTACCACAATTAACAATGTTGAGCATATATCAAAACCTCAGAAGTTCCCCAAGTCCTAATTCATCCATCCTGTATTACAAAGGCATGAGGCTGCTTTTATCACTCAGTAAAATAATCGTTGAATGATTTTCTTGGAAACTCTAAAAAGCTGGGAGGGAAAATTAAGTGGGGATATAATTAGATCTTCCAGGACTATTTGACTAGGTTATGTTGCCTGAGGCCTTAGGGGAAAGGATAAAGATTGATATTTTCACCCACGTTGAACTCATGCACGTGACGCACGTTTGTGAGATTCCCCATGATGTGCCAACCTGGGGTTGCACTTTTATTACAATCAGGTTATGCCTTTCTCTTGCAGTTCAATTTTATGACATTGATATGGTGGGTCTTAATGAACACGTCAGGCTTTTCTTTATGTCTTTTGAAATAATGACACAGGAAATGAGTTGGGTGCCCCTAGGTGGCAAGCAAATAAATTAGAACAAAATCCAGCCACAAGACTCTTTCTTTCTTGGTCTCAGTTCTGCACCTGCTCTGGGCCTGGTTTCCTGGGGCTTAATGGAAAAGGTCCTGACTTCTCTTCTCAGCTCAACTAGGCTTATTTGTGTTTTTTTTTTAACAGTTTAAAAAAATTGAGATAGAATTCACACACCGTAACATCGACCCTTTGAAAGTCTACAGTCCAGTGGCTTGGAGTATATTCACAAAGTGAAAACACGCCCACTAGCTAGTCCCAAACACTTTCGTCCCCCACAAAAGCAATCCCCCTACCCACCAGCAGACACACTCCAGTCCCACCCGCCACCCTCCTTTCTGTTTCCATAGCTTTGTCTCTTCTGCATATTTCATACAATGAAACCAGGCCTCTCTGGCCTCTCTTCCCTTCCTCCTTCTCTCTGACTCCCTGCAAAGGGTCCCGGAGAGCTAGGATGGCCTGTGGGGCAGCCTGAATCTGTCTGAAACACATGCTCTTGTCCTGTTTTCTCTGCGCTACTAGCCCATCTGACTTTTCTTGGTCTCTCCTCTCTTTGTTTAAACCTACTCTCCTTGAATCAATTCACTAGTACCTACTGAACACCAAGTACCACTAATGCATCATATATAAAATTAAGTACTTAATGTGAGAAAAGCAAAGCTGCCCTAATAGCTTTACCTGCATTAACTCTTTTGATACAACAACCGAATGAGCTAGGTATTATTATTATTACTCCCATTTTACAGATGATTAAACGGGGGCATAGAAAGAATAAGGGACTTGTACCCAGCTAGTCAGCACTAGAGCTGGCACATGCATGGTGTTCTGGGTCATGGGGCAGGAGATGGAGGTGGAGGGCCAGGCGATAAAAGACATGGCTCTTGACCTCAAGGAGTTGGAGAGGAAATAAATCTCACACACATGTGATATTGAAGCCACAGTAGAAGATAGTGGTTTTCAAGTACTAGTGTGCCTCAGAATTACCTGAAGTCTCGTGGAAACACAAATTGCCAGGCCCTCCCTCTGAAGTTCCTGGTTCGGTAGGTCCTGGATGGGGCTGGAGAAACTGCACTTCTAACCCGTTTCCAGCTGAGGTCGACGCTGCTGGGCCAGGGGACTCATGGGGAGCACCTCTGTCTTCGAGCACAGCTGCCACGGTTAGCATCTGGAAATGTACAGTTATGCACATTTAGAAAAAATACAAGCTTTGGCCTGATGTCTGTGTTGCAGGAGGAGTTACCTGCAGGTGAAAGGAAGAAATTGTATCGGGAGGATTAGATCTCTCCTCTTTGATAATTCTCCGGGGCTTCCCCACCTCCTGTTCCTTGAATGTCAAGTCCAAGGTGCACCCAAGGCCTTTCACAATATAGCTCCCGCGAGCCTCTCCAGTCTCACAGTTCTGACCTCTTAGCAGCTGCCTTTCTATTCAAGCCATTCCAAGTTGCTCTGAGTTCCCAACTTTCTGGGTCAGATCATGCCCTGCCGTTGAATCTTCTTCCTGAAATGTCCTCACTCATGTCCACCACTCACTCAAGGCCTCCTGGCCCCACCAGGTTCTGCCACTTACTGACCACGTGACCTTAGACAAGTTAGTTAACTTCTCTGTGCCTCAGTGTCCTCATCTGTAAATGGGGAGAATACTAGGGTTGTCGTAACGATTAACGGTCATACTTATAAAACACTCAGCACAGAGTCTCTGCATATTCAAAAATATTAAATATTTTCACTAATTATTATTATCCATTTGGCTAAACCCAGCTTAAGCACTACCTCTGCCAGAAAGTCTTCCTTGTCACTGTCAGCCCATGCTTACTGACATTATCAGTGATTCTCTGTCTCCTGTACTTCCTCCGTACTTAATAAATGCTTCTATTCAAATTCCTGCTCCATCACTTGCTGGCTGTGTGATCCTGAGCAAGTCACTTAACCTCTCTGAACCTAGGTTTCCTCATCTGTAAAATGAAGCTAAAAATAGCATCAGCATATCCACCTCATAGAATTATTGCCGATATGAAAAAAAGCCAGGCACGAAGCAGCTCGTAGCACAGTGTTCAGTACTTAGCAAAGGCTCAAGACACGTCTGCCAAAGTTATTTTTCATTGCAACACGGGGTTGTGAGAAATGAAGAGATTGCTCCTTTTCAAGGGAAGATTGTGATGCTCTTATCTCAGGAAGTAGATGGGAGGAGCAGATGGTCTTATAAATTGGTTCCTAGTTGTGACATGATTATTGCATTCCTTGACGTGACCTCTACCTACCCCGAACCCTCATACAGTGTTCTCTTATTGCGCCTGGCATTTCCCACCTAGTTCCTCAGCACACACCACAGGCTTGCAAGCTTTCTGCTCTGTGTTTCCTCTGCCCCAAATCCCCATTCCCATATTCTTCCCTTGCTTATATCTGCCCATTCTTCAAGCTTCAGCTTTCAGTGTCACCTGTTCCAGAAGGACCTCCCTGAGCCTCCAGATTGAGGTGGGTACCCCATCCCGTGCTTAGGATATTACTATAAAAATGTTTTGTTCAGGCATCAGTTTCCTCAACTAGACCGTGCTTTTCTTAAGAGCCAAACCTATTTGGCTTCATCTCTGTACCCCCAAAATCTAGCGTAGTGTTTGCGACATAGTATGTGCTCAATGAGTATTTGAACGAAAACAGAGGAAACCCAGCTGTACCGAACAGGATTAAGGTTACTGTTCAAACGTCAACAAGTTGCCAAAGGCATGTTACATTCCCGAAATTGCAGCTTGGAAAACATCTGGGCATTCTTCTGGTGGCAGGAAAGATTGTTAATTTGACCTATGACGCATGAAAAAAATGGCATTAAATAAAGCTGGCCTTTTATGCGACTCAAAGCTTGGAGAACGCTGCCATCTAGTGGTGGAGTTCAGAGATGCTTGAGCATGAGCTCTGCGGTTCTCCCTGGGGGCGTGGAGAAAACCGCTGAGGCTGCACCTACACAGAACAGGATGAATGGCCAATTTCTCTGAATAAGGCAAATATGTGACGTGCATTTTCACCCGATATATCTTGCTAATTGAGAACAATAAAGGTTTGAGTATCTCAATTAGGAGTCACCTAAGTCCTATGGACCCGGCTGGTTGCTGATGGGGTGGGGGTTTCCCAGGAGAGTCCAAATGGAATCTGTTTGGTCACATTCAACATCAAATAACATACCTTATTTTTTCAAATGGAACGTGTGGTTGGCACAGAGCTACTTTTGGGCCTGATACTATCTGATTGGATGCAAGAAACAATCGAGGAACAAGACAGCTTTCAATCTGACTCAAGTCAGTTGACTGGCTGTATCCGTGTTGAAGAAACATACCCAAATGTACACATGAGTATTTGCCATCCTCCTGGGGTTCTCTGTACTTTGCTAGGAATCTTCAAAGAATTTTGCAATATATTACCCTCAGAATTGTCCTGAGTTCGTTCTAACACTAATAAGAAACAGGACAGATAATCTACTGCATATGCCAACAACTGAATGCTCACTGCATTTGGAGTCAAACAGATTTGGGTTCAGATTGTTACTCTATCACTTACGACCTGTGTGACCTTGGCAAGTTACTTTGCCTCTCTGTGCCTCTATTTCTTTATCTGCAAAATAAAAGTGAAAATAATCCTCATCTCACTTGGTTTTTGTGAGGATTAAGTGAGATATACATATAAAAGAAGTTGTGGTATATTTATACAATTAAACCACTACTCAGCAAAAAAAAGAATAAAATAACGCCATTTGCAGCAACATGGATGGACCTGGAGATTGTCATTCTAAGTGAAGTAAGCCTGAAAGAGAAAGAAAAATACCATATGATATCACTTATATGTGGAATCTAAAAAAAAAGACACAAATGAACTTATTTACAAACCAGAAACAGACTCACAGACATAGAAAACAAACATGGTTACTGGGGGAAGGGGGTGGGAAGTGATAAATTGGGAATTCAAGACTTGCAGATACTAACTACTATATATAAAATAAATAAACAACAAGTTCATACTGTATAGCACAGGGACCTGTAGTCAATATCTTATAGTAACCTATAATGAAAACATGAAAACGAATATATGTCTGTACATGTATGACTGAAACATTATGCTGTATACCAGAAATTGACACAACATTGTAAACTGATTATACTTCAATAAAAATTAATTAATTAAAAAAGAATTTGAAACAGTGCTGGGCACTGTGCTGGCATTTTTAACAAATAATTTGCCGCAACCCTTTTGCTATCCTGAAATGAAACAAGAAAAATCATGGACAATGTAGTGTACCTACTATACACATAATTTTATGTATTTGTGTGTATATGTGTATGCATGAGAGAAAGAAAGAGAGAGAGAGAGGGAGAGAGAGAGAGAAGCCTACCTGTGGTGTTAAGGAGAAATAAAGGAAAGTGTTTGTAACTAACGCATCAGTAAAGGTTTAGGCCACACCACACTAGAAGACCTAAGGAAACAGGAAGAAACTTGCACCTTTGGATAGAAACACCACAAGTACAAGTTATGCTACAAATGCAGACCCTCACAGGGCATTGCATTAGTGACTCAATTACCATAAGCAGCATTGCTGTCAGCCACTTGATCTTAAAAAATGTTAAATAGTTCTTGGGAAAGTTCTGAACAAAACAAAGTTCAATTTTCTCTCAATTTACATGGTTAGTTGTATTCTAGGAAATTTCAAGCATATACTAAAACCATGCAAAAAATGTTTTGTGTTAATGTGTAAAGCAGAGTTATGTTCTAAGCACAGATCATTATAAACAGACTTTTTTTTTTTTAAATCTACATGACGGATTGGGTGCGGGAGGGGGCATTCAAAAGTTAGGCAGAAGCCAGGGCATTCTTCGCTGTGTGGGGCGGTCCAGCGATGTTGAGGACATCTAGCCTCTCTTTACTAGATACTAGGAGGGCTCCCCGCCTTGTGGAACCAATCCCTGCACACGCAGATACATGCAGAGCACCGGATTCGAGAATCCCCTGATACAGACAATTTCAAGGGGGAAACTGAGTCAGATCCCTGAGAGGCATTAACAGGGCGAGCCTGGAAGAGAAGAATCCAAGGATGGAGACTCAGAGTTGGGGTGGGGAGGGATGGAGAAGGGTCTTAGAACTTGTAGATTCCTCTGAGTCATGAGTCTGGATGAAGCAATGCGGGGAAGGGGTGGAGTGGGGACTCGCGGGGGCTGGGGGGGACGGTAGGAAGGCAGTTATCCACACGCTGAAGATTGGAGAAAGGCTAGGAGTCACAGCCAGGTAGGCAGCCAGTGTCGGGGCCTAAACCAAAATTAAGGCTCTGGAAAGGCAGCAAATAAGGAAGCATGAAGACAGACGACAACCGGGGTTGACGGGGGCAAGCAGAGCGAGAGGAGGGGTCTGAATACAGGCTGATTTCCTTCCATCCAGCTGGTTAAAACGCAGACGTGAAGTCAGACAGAACTGGGTTTACATTCTGGCCTGGCTACTTACTGTGTGGCTTTGGGTAAGTTCCTTCGAATCTCAGAGGCTCACATGCCCTCTGTCGGTGAAATGAGCACACGGATCAGTGCCCGCCTGCAACCTGGGATAGCGCATGCGCCTTGTGTGCCTGCTGTTCTTACGCCCCTCCCTGCCAATAAGCTCTTCCTTCTGGCGTCACCACCCACCTGCTCAGTCACCCAAGCCAGAAGATGACCTCTGAAGAAGTCTGGAGATGCTCTTTGATTTCTTCCTCCTCACACCTCACAGTCCCACTGATTTTTCCTAGGAAATTCCTCTTGTATCTGCTACCTCTCCTTCCCCACCGCCAGGGTTTCCAGTTCAGTTCCGCATCCTGCTCCTCCCCCCGTCCCCGCGCCTGTGTTTGAATCCCAATCAGGGAGCCTCACTACACCTGGGGGCCGAGGGGTGGGGAGAGACGACCAGTTCTCCTGACACTCTGCTTGGGTGAAGTCTTGGTGGCTGGGTGGCGAGAGGCAGGACACTTTTCTAGAATGGGTGGGAACAAATGAAACGCAAAGTGGGAATTGTGGGCTAGAACTTAAAAGGGAAATCATCGCCCCACATGGTGGTTAAGCCCTTGGAAGGTGGAGCCAGGCTTCCTGGGTCTGAATTCTGACTGCTGCTTTCAGCGGTTTAATCTCAGGTGAGTTACTTTATCTCTCAGTGCCTTGGTTTCCCCATCTCTAAAATGGAAATAAAAATAGTACCTATGGCGGAGAATTGTTGTAAAAATAGAATGATTTATTATCTGTAAAGAGCTTAGAATGGGGCCTGGCACATAGGTGTCACGAAAAGTATTTGTTAGAATACTTAACATTTTAAAAACATAGGGTTGAGCACAGAGCTGTAAGGAGGTAGATTGTACCTAGGCTGTAAACAAAGGGTGGACCCAGAATGGTGTTGCTGATGGGTGGCAGTGGCCCGCGTGGGGCAGGAGCTGCCAGCTGGCTTGAAGGCTCCAGGTTGCAAAGGGCTAGAGAACACCCCTGCTACCCTCTTCCCAAGCCCAGCCTTCCTAAAGGTAGCCTTTTCCAGCTTTGTGTGATAGAAGGCTCTAGCCCTCTCCAGTGTAGGCTCTGGCCCCAACTAAATTGCTTCCTGGTACTTGGAGGGATCAGGACAACAGCAAGCAGAGAAAGCTAAAAGAGTACCCGGTGGAAGGCAGGAATTGCCTGGTTCAGAGGGCTCCTTCTCCAAATTAGTGGATTTCTTTCTTACCAGACTCCAAGCAGACGCCCTGGGCAGGTAGAAAGAGGTCAAGGAACTCTCCATTTGTAAAATATTCATGTACCAGTGTAAGCATTGCTGTGGCAGGTCCAGGGCAGCTGAATCAAGGACTTGATGGTGTAGAGAAGCAGTAACAATGAAGCCTGGAAACAGAGAGTCTGGTGGGATCCTGGTTCTTCAGTTGTTTGAAAAGCTGAGGTGTGGTACAAGCTGCCGGCCATTATCAGATACAGGAATTGTCTGGAATCATTCTGAAATAGTGGAGGTTTTTGGTCACCCTCCTGGATTTGATTAGGGGTGTAATGCCCTGGAAGTCTAACTCTACACTGCCTTAGGTTCCCTGGGGGGTTGTCAAGGAAGCTGGGAATTATCCAAATTAGGAAGGGTTTCATATCGTCACAGAACTGACACTACAGAGTCCTAGCAGAGCTAGAGTTCTTGATTTTTCTTTCTACAAAGAGTACTGAGCCCCTGCTGGGGAGGTAGAGGGTCTGATGAAGCTTGGCAGCAATTCATGCTGGAATGTTCGTAGAGGCAAATGCAAGCAAAATTCTGAGATGTACAGGCTACAGTAACCCTGAGGATGTGAGGATGATAGAAATTTGGCTTCATCGTTAGGAGAGGCCAGGGACCAAGAAGCGGGTTGAAGCTGAGAGGTAAGGTTTGCAAGTGACCTTTTGTCTGGACAGAACATTTGCACAATGCCAGGTGTGGACTTCTACGTGTACTTCAGTGGTTATTGTTTTTCTGAGTCACAGTGAGGGTTTCACCCCAGCTGGAGCTGGCTTAAGCCATGTAAATTGGCTGGGCAGGGTCCACAGAGTTTTCCAAAGCCCCTTAATCTCTTAGAAATCTGGAAGTAGTTACCATATGTCCTAGAATTTGCCAGTGGCCGACACACTGTGACTGGAGGGAGGGGTGCTAGGGCTCAGTTGGGGTCCAGAGCAGGATTTGGCTTAGTTACCAATTTACCAGCAGGCCATGCTGGACTTCCTAATAGGTAGACTAAACCCAGGGCACAGGAGATGTTCAACTTCAAAGGCCTTAGCCGGAATTTCACAATCAGTCCTTGGACTTGCAGTAGAATCATTTACAGTTTAGTTTTGCTTTTGTTTTGAACTACGTATGAAGGGGACACCATAGTCTTTTCAGGGCTTTCAGCCCTCTGAGGGTCCTAACTGGGCCCGGACAACGAGCGACTTGGGAATAGTGACTATTAGATAGACTGTTTTACACGTGGGATCCTTTGGTGCTGGGTACCCTCCGGGCCTCTGGCTCCTACAATGGCGCCATCTGGTGGCATGCGCCGTGCTGTGGGGAGTGGAGCTGGGATCTTGACTTTGGGGTGCCACAGAGCCCTTTAGTAGGCCTATGAAGCTGACAGAACCCCCTTTTAGAACAATGTTTTTAAGTGCATAAGACAGAATATATAGAAATTAAAAGGAAACCTATTGTAATGAAATGCAGTGATCAAAATACTAAAAATGAATTTGCAATATAGCAGTATATGTGCTTCTCTATCACACATTAAATAACAAGATCTAGTAGCAGGTCTCATTACTACCATAATTTCGAAGCAGTGATGAGCACGGACATTACTTGGAGATATCTGCAGCTGCTGTAATGTGATAGGCAGCCATCTGTGACTTCCACTGATGACAAAGTCACAGGCACTGCTAATACCACCGCGGGTTGTTGCTTCTGTTTATAATGGAAGGAAACACTACATTGAATGAAAGGAAACTGAAGTTAGAAGTTAGTAAAGACAAAAATGTGTTTTCTGTATTCAGATTCTCTAATGCTCTCTGTGGATGAACCCCATGTGTGGAGGCCAGGTTAAGAAGCCCTGCATTAGAGCATCGCTGGGCTAGGGGGCTGCAGACTGAAGTGCTGGCTAACCCCTCTCAAGCAGGCTTTTAGTTGAGGGGGATCTGGAAATCCAGAGAATACTCTGAAAGGGAGCTGACCGGCTGCTAAAGCAGCCCCCTTTCTCTGCTTCTTACTCCCCCGTGTTCAGGCTCCTGCACAAAGCAGGAAAACTGGGGCAGGGGGCCAGAGATTGCTGCAGCTTTAGATTCTCTTTTTTTTTTTTTTTTTTTTTTCTGAGATCACTCCCTCTTTTCTCCAGAAGGTGGCGTAGGGGCAGGGTTCAGAGCCCTTGGCAGCTGCACCCCAGGCATCACCACCCGCAGAGGAGTAACTCTGGTCTATCCGTGACCAACTCAGCTGCCAGAATGAGCACCTGTCAAGCGAAATCGGCCTTTTCCTTCCCCTAAACTGCAAGTGACAGCTCTGCGAAGCAACACTGAGTTGGAGGCAACTTGTTTGAGTCCCCACTGTATGAGGTTTGGAGGCTGAGGCTGGCCCACCCAGAAAGATGGGAAAGCGGCCGGGGTTGAGATTCGGTCCTACAGCTCTAGAGGAAGAGTGGGCATTCCTACTGAGATAAGCTGGACCATAAACCCTGGAAGACTGGCCAAGGCAGTTTCCATTGGAGAACAGTAAAGCTGGGGTACTAGAAAGACTCAGTCCCAAACCCACTTTTAAGATCCAGAGGCTGCACAAGAAGCCAATCAAGGGATTGGAATGCCAGAAGGCCACAGCCTGGCAGAGCTGGAGCAGAGCAGTCTGCCAGGTCATTATCCTGATGCGATCTGGGTCATGCAGCCGGCCGCTGTGGATCAGCAGGTGTGTCAGCTGGCCTCAGAGGTTTATCATGAGGTCCTCTGAGGGTGCGGGAAAGCATTGCATGGTGTCACAGCAACTGTGACAGGGGAAGTTCTGGCCAGGAGACAGCAGGAGCGGTTATTTGTGAATTCATCAGTTTTGAGGTCTGAAGCTTTGTGAGTCTTATTTATGTGCTCCTTCTGCCTAAGGAGGCCGCACACATTGTGTGTAAGGGACACTGCCCAGCTTTATATCCCAGCGTTGCTTGTTACCAGCTGTGTGTTCTTAGGCAAGTTGCTTAACCTCTCTGTGCCGCTGCTGCCTTATCTGTAAAGTGGGGACAAAAATAATACCCATCTCCACAGGTTACTGTAAGAGTTAAAATTAGGCAATGCAGGTAAAGTAATTAAAATAGTGCCTGGCATATGGTATAAATTCACTATATATTAGCTGTTGTTATTGTATGCTACCAAGAGGCAATAGAGCTCAGTGGTTAAATATGTAGACTCTGGACACATAGAAAATTAGGTCCCAGCTTTGCCATGCATTTTCTGAGTGACTTTGGGCAAATGAAATTACTTATTCTCTCTGAGCCTCAGTTTTCCTATCTGTAAAATGGGAATGATACACTACGGAAACTCACAGGGCTGTTGTGAGGATTAAATGAAATGATTGTATAAAATGACTGGCACACATGGAAGGCTTACTCAGTGTTAACTCTAATTACCCAGCTGTGGACAGCACACGGGTAAATTTGAAGAGTGCCCCCGAAGTCAGTGCTTGATAAGGGAAAAATATTGGAAGGCTACACAAGATATTATTGATGGTGGTTTTCTTTAGAGGGAACGAGTAGGGATGAGGGATGGGAAGTGAGAAAGAAGTCCCTACAGTTAATCTTCTGGCTTTTTCCACCTTCTTAGGTTTTCTTTTACCATGTGTGAATTACAAAATTCCAGAAATATTAATGGGTTATCAGTAAGCATGTGCCACCTGTGATCACCATGTACCGTTTTGTATCAAGAGGGAAAAGTCCGTGAGTTGGGGTCTTTGGTCAGAGCTTTTGGTTCTGAAGACCCTGAGGCATAGTGCCCTTCTGGTGAACAGTGTGGTAATGACCAGGGCTGAAGACATCAGGGTGCAGGGCTCAGGGGACAAGGGAAGATGTGGCTTGTCTTCGTGTGGATGTTTACGATGATCACCGTTTTGTGGCCTGGGAATGGTGTTGATCTGTTAGAACATCCAAGACAGTAAATCTCAGATTATGAGCCATGGGCCAGCTGCAGCAGAATCTCCTGGAGGGGCTGGCTGACCCCCATCCAGGACTCTCTGGACCTGAATTTCTGTGGGTTTGGCCCTGGGACATGGATTTATAACTAGCTTTCCAAGCCATTCTGGGGCACACTAAATCTTGAGACGCACTGATGTAAAGGTTAAGAGCGGAAGCTCTGGCTTCAAAGAGATCTGAGCTCAACCCCCAGTTCAGCTGCTCCCTAGCTGTGTGAAGCCCCCACCCCTCAAATGTATCACCGCCAACTTGCTGCTTGGGCCCCCAGACCTCCCTGTTCCCTAACCCAGTCCCAAATGTACATGCTCCCCCCCTCCCATTCTGGGCAGAGGAAAGCCTCCTTTGGATGTGAAGCTGCCCCCTTCTCCCCTTACTGCACATGCGCAGTTATCACGCGGGCTACCATTTTGTCTCCTTTCCTCCCCAGGCCCCTGTCATGAAGTTGCTACCGCCTTCCTCCCCAAATACGGTTGCTAGGTGGCTGGAATTCACTACTGTGACCAATCAGGGGACTGACACTGTTCACTAGGCTGTTGCTTTCTCCAACTTACGTCCTTGTAGCAGCCTCTCTAGGTCTTAGGCTGTAGGGGAGATAACAATAGTGCTTTGTCAATGAGATTGTGATGATTATTACATGAGATAATGTATGTCAAATACCTAACACAGTTCCTAACTGCTATTATTAGATCATGTGCAGGACACCTTTCCTGGCAGGGATGTGGCCTTTTATTATCTCCCTGGTCCCTTTCTCTCTCTGGGCCTCAGTCTCCATATCCCTAATGCCACGAGGGGAAGCTAGGTGCATGAACTTTGAGGTTCCTCTCAATCCTGGTTTGTTAGAATTCTCTATGAAGGGTTGTCCAAAAGACAACTTTGAACTGGCCCTAGGGAAGCTGCAAAGGTCAGTGTCAGGCATCAGATACTTCAGAGCAGGGTCCTGAAGGACGAATCAGAGTCTGCCTGCAGTCTGTCACAGCAGTTCTTGCCCAAGTGGCTAAAAATCGGTCTCCCTGGTACACCTTGCTTGTGCCTTGAAGCTACTTAACTACCTCATCCTCTTCGCTGCCTCTACCTGTACAATGGCCCTTATTCCACAAAGTAGTTCTGTCAAAGGCCTTTTCCATGCAAGCCCTCGCTAAGTAATGTGGGCATCCATTCTCTTTACATCTCCTGGTTGTGCCTTACAAAGGACAGGTAAGAGCTGTGTCATCAGTACAGCTAACTGATGACAGGATAAGCCAATGGCTTTCAAACTTAAATGTACATCAGAACCATCTGAGAGCTTGTTCAGCACATGGATTCTTGGGCTCCACTCCAGAACTTACTCAACCGATATCTTCAAGGAATAGGGTCTGGACATCACAAATACCAGGCTTCACAAAGTGTGGTGGGTCCAGAGAACACCTGCATCGGAACCACCTAAAGTGCTTGCTTAAAACGGAGGTTCCCGGTTACTGAATCAGATTCTTAAGCTTAGGGCTGATTATGGTTGGACTAGAGCAGTCATTCTCAAACTGTGTCCCCCAACTCCCCAGCTGTCTGACAGCACCTGGGAACCTGTCAGAAGTGCAAATTCTTGGGACCTAGTCCAGACCTACTGAATCAGAAACTTTGGAGGTAGAACTCAATAATTTGTGTTTCTGCAAGCCCTCCATGTGATTCTGATGCAGGCTCAAGTTTGAAAGCCGCTGTGCTAGGGTGTCAGCGCTCCCACATCCCACCCCTTAAACGCCACATCATCATAATTCTGAATTCTCACCAGTTGCTCCTGGGCATAGAAGTCAGTTCCTGGTGCCTCCTGAGGAAATTCCAGCAAAGTTAGACTCACAACATTTTTCTGGGAAGCCCCCTCTCAGGGATTCTCTTGTGACAGGATGGTCACTATGGCAAGGGATGAATGAGTGAGCCAAGTCAAAGTGTGTAAGGATTGTGTGGAGGTGAATAGTCTTCAAATATAGCTGGAGTCAGAGGAAGCCTCATCTCTTCTCCTAGAGATCATGCAGAAAGAGATGTTTAAACTAGGAAAATGGACAAGACCCCAAGACCCCCAGGTGATACTTTATAGCCACCAAGAATTCTTTCTTCTTTTGCTGGTTCGGGATGCTATCTTTTAAATTTATTTTGTAGTCTTATTTTTTTTTTTATTTTGGGGGAGGGTAGGTAGTTAGATTTATTTATTTTATTATTTTTTTAATGGAGGTACTGGGGATTGAGCTCAGGATCTCATGCATGCTAAGCACACGCTCTACCACTGAGCTACACCCTCCCCCACTGTTTAGGGTTCTTGCCATTTTGCATCTGAGGACACCATGTCCAGCCTCAACCAGACAAGGCTGAGGAATTCATCCTCTGTGTTTTCAAATATTTCATAATTATTCATTTTATCGGCCACTGATACTTCCTGTGTGCCAAGAGCTATATTGAAGGCTTCACATAGATTATCTCATTAAAATTCTTACATCAACCCTGTGAGTCATCCCAGAAACTGAGGCTCAGGGAAACTTGGCCAAGGTCACACAGCTAGTAAGTGGCAGAGCTGAGATATGACATTAGGTTTGTCTGACTCTAAGGCTCATGCTCTTAACTATGCATTCAATCTTTCATTCATTTATTCATCCACAGATTTGTTGAACCTCTACTATGGGACGAACGCAGTCTAGGTATTGGGTACACAGAGTGAACATGAGCAAAATAGATTTAAAAATCCCTGCTCTCATGGAACTTTCACTCTAGTATAGGAGACAGACAATAAACTAGATACGTAAGTGAAGTACATACTGTGGAAGATAGTTGTAAGTGCTAAAGAAAAAAGAATTAAGCAGGGGAGTGGTAATATGATGTATTTGGAGGTAAAAATAAGGTGGCCAGGAAAGATCATGTTGTGCAGATGACACTGAAGCAATGGCCAGAAGGCAGTGATGGAGCAGACAGGGAAAGAACATTTAAGGCAGAGGAACAGCACATACAAGAACTCTGAGGTACGAGAATACCTGGTGTATTAGAGGAATAAGGAAGTGTCCATCATGACTGCAGCAAAGTGAATGCAGGGGAGAGTAACAGGAGATGAAGTCAGGGAGGTAATTGAGGTACCAGATCATACAGAGCTTCTAGGATTTTGCCTCCTCCTCTACTGGAGATATCTGAATTGGTTTATGACAGAATCACACTGGCTACTGTGTAAGAATAAACCGAAGAGCAGTATAGGGAGAACAATTAGGAAGCTGTTGAACTCGTTCAGGCAAAAGAGGACAGAGTTAGAAAACAGTTTGGCAGTTTCTCAGAGTTACCATGTGACCCAGCAGTTCCACTCCTAGGCATATGCCCAAGAGAAAAGAAAACATGTCCACAGAAAAACCTGTACATGAATGTTTATAGCAGCATCATTCACAATAGTCAAAAAGTGGAAACAACCCCAATGTCATCAGCTGATGAATGGATAAACAAAATGTGATGTATTCATCTAACGGAATATTACTCAGGCATAGAAAGAATTTAAGTACTGATTCATGCTATAATATGGATGAATCTTGAAAACATTTTGCTAAATGAAAGAAGCCAATCACAAAAGACAACACAGTGTAAGACTCTATATGAAAAGTCTGGAACAGGCAAATCTATAAAAACAGGAAGTAGATTAGTGGTTGTTTAAGGCTGTGAGGGGTTGGGGATGGACAAATATGTGGGTACAGGATTTCTTTTGAGGTTAATTAATGTGTTCTAAAATTGATGTTGGTGATGGTTATGAAACACTATGGACATACTAAAAACGATTCAAGTGTATACTTTAAATGGGTAAATTGTACATGGACTGTATCTCAGTGAAGCTGTTTTTTATCATGATGATGCAGGCTTGGACTATGATGAAAACAGTAGAGGAGTAAGAAGTAATTGGATTGTGGATATATTTCGAAGGCAAAGTACAGGGTTTGCTGACATGCTGGGTATGGTGTGGAAAAGAGAGGAATCAAAGATAAGCCTGAGTTTTTTTGCTTGAACAACTTGAAATGTGAAGTTGCCATTAATTGATAGTGGGAAATCTAGGGAGGACCAGGTTCTTTGGGATAGAGATGGAGTTCTATTTTGGACATTTCCATTCCTCACCCTGAGACAGTCAGGAACATAAAGGGCTACAGCAGAGGGTCTAAACCTATGGAGTACGAAAGGTCAAGCCAAGGAAACCAAGTATACGTTTCAATTGCAAAGGGTGAGAGCAGAACCCAAACCAAGAAACAGTGTCCAAAGTCAGAATGGTACTGACTTGGCAAACTTGAGCCCACCATTATGTCCAACCCAAGTCCCCCAGGCACCACCACGGGTCTGTTACATCTTCTCACCAGCCCTTAACCATCTGGAGAAGAATACTAGACCCAATGGTAAATGTGTAGTATGGAAGAAAAAGTATAAGAACTCACCTTCCATTCCACCAATGTATGGGAGCTCATTAAGTTCTTCCACTGGAACACAAACCAAGTCTGTCACTTTCATGAGTGATTTGTTAACAAGGTAGTAAGGGTAGAAGAATGGGAATCAGAATGAGGATACCTCATGATCCCCAAGGATCACTGAATGGCTTTGCTAGACAAAAAAGGACCAAGAGCTTTCCATTATTCAATGCATTTTTACCCCCACCTAGTCAACCTGGAGCTGAAGAGGAACTAGCTAAGTAAACACAAATAACACCTTTTATTAAGTATTCTGATAAAGGATACTGATAGCGGGTGCTGAAAAGTGAGACGAGGTAGACCCGGAGGAGGAAAGCGTTCACTTCTCCTTGGAGATGCCAGCAGCTTCACTGAGCCTTGAATTGAGTTTTGAGAAATGAGTGTCGTCCGGGGGCAGGAGCAGTGTGAATAAAGGCGAGATGGCATGGCCTAAGAGGGGCACTGTGAGGAGCTGAGCATGGTTTGAGGGGTTGGAGATGGAGTTCAATTCACACGGCCCTGTTTCTGAACTGCAGCTTATAACCCATTAGTGTGTTGTGAAATCAATTTGGTGAGTCATGGCAACCATTTTATTAAACGATGCGGACTAGAATATAATAGAAAATATAATGCACTGCCTGTAGTAAAGGTAAATTTTTTTAATTTTCAAGTTATTTATATACATATTTATAGTGCTGGGTACTGGGTTGCAATGTTAAATCTATTTTGTACTGTGGGTCACAGTCAAAAATGTTTGAAATCCACTGTCACAGAGGAACTTGTCAACCCTGCTAACGTGTTTGGACATTTTTCTGTAGGCCACAGCAAGCTACTGAAGGATTGAAAGCAAGGTAATGACATGATCCAATTTGTGTTTCATCAAAAAGTTTAACCACCTGAGATCAAATTAGCCGTGGAAAAGATGGTGGAGTCAAATTAAATACAGTTGATCTTTTCAAAATTAAATATTCAAGCTAATTTAATCTATGTGTCATAAGGAAGACACTCTGAATCGTACGCATTCATTTATTTGAAGAATAATTTTTAGAGAGTATATCATATGTCAGGCACAGTGCTGGGCACTGAAGATACAATATAATGGTGAACAAAAATCAACACCATCGCCTCCTTTGCGGAGTTCAAGCCAGTGAAAGAGACAGTAAACAAACAAGCAAACAAAATCTGAATGAGTGTGGTAAGCACTACAGGGAAAAGTACAGAGCTCTATGGGAGGGAAGAGTGGGGTGGGGGTACAGGAGAGAATAGTGATTTAAGCTGTAGGTCAGGGATAGACTCTCTGAGGAAGTAATCTTTAAGCTGAGCCCTTAAGGATGAATAGAAGTCAGAAATGTATGGGGACAGAGTCTCAGGAAGAAGACAGCAAATGCAAAGGCCTGAAGGTAAGAAAAGGGCTTGGCATGTTCAAGAATAAAAAGGAGACCATTGTGGCTGGAGTATGATGATCAAAGAGAAAGAGTGACATGGGATGAGATGAGAGACACAGGTAGGGCCAAGGGAGGCCATTGTGTGAGCTTTGAAGCTGGTAAAAGGCAGGATAAAACCTGGAAGAATTGGCTTGCATTCAGACACTTGTCGGGGCCTTTGGCACAGGCATGCTGGGAGCAGTTAAAGGGACTGATGTGTAAAGAACCTCACTCATTCTTTACGAGCTTCTGCTGCAGGTGGAATGAGCCATCGTTCCCTCAGAATTTGCCTGGTAGAAGGTTCTAAAGTGTCTGGGAGGATCCAGGGATTAGAATGCATCTCTGCAAACTGTAAAGGCATGCTGTGTACTGCACAATTCCAGGAGAGCCATTTGGTTCCTTTGATTGTTTTGGGAGCCTTTACCACTTTCTGGGTGCCAATTCCTAGAGCTTTTCTTGAACCCAGCATCATTTGCTTAATAAACTCACATTTCTCAACTCAGATTGTTGACCTCTTGCTGGCGCGCTAGCGGGAAGGCAAGACTGGCTGGATATGCATAAGAGGTTGGCTTGAGCTGGAAGAGCTTGGACTTGACAACATTTGTCACCTCAGTCCCAAATTGTAACCCTCTAGATTCTAGAACAAATGAGTAGAGAGTAGTGGCTGGAAGAGGACCCAAGGGTATGGTCCATTCAAATGGCCTTCCTTGTGATTTGGTTCTAGTTGTCATCCTCCTTCTACCAATGTTTGACAAGGTGGAGGGTCTTTCGGAGCAGCCCTTAGTTCCTACAGGGATCATCTGACTCCAGTGAGTGTGGGATAGTAGCAGTGGAAACTATGGTTGCTATGAAAGAGGGTGTTTTGAGAGATGGGCTGCAATGACTTAAGTGCATCTCTGTTGCGTTGAGGGAAGTCATGTTTTGTTAGGTGGTATGGCAGAAGAGGTATTCCTCTAATACAGTGGTTCTCAACCAGGGGTGAACTTGCCCCCCTGGGGCACATTTGGGAATGTCTGAAGGTATTTTTAGTTGTCATAAATGGGGTGGGGGTGGAGGTGCTATTGGCATCTAGTGGGTAGATCTAGGGGTGCTGGTATACATCCCACAATGCACACAACAACCTCCCACAACAAAGGATTTTCTGGCCCAAATATCAATAGCACCTCAGTTGAGAAATCCTGTTCTAAAATTTCATTGATATGCTACATGTAAGTGTCAGTCTGCTGGAATGGGTCCATAAAGTGGTCAAAATGGAGCAGAACCCACCCCCCCCCCAACCCAGGAACAACTTGGAAGTGCAGCTGGTGATCACATGTTTGAAGAAACTAGAATGACTTATCTGGTACAAGGTGATTTTATGGCTTTGTCTCTTAACCATTTTTTATTGAGGTATAATTGACATACACATTATATTAGTTTCAGAACATAATGATTCAATATTTGCATTTATTGCATAATGATCATCACAATAAGTTTAGTTAACATCTATCACCAGAGTTACAGATTTTTTTCTTGTGATGAGAACTTTTAAGATCCACTCTTTTAGCAACTTTCAAATATGCACTACAAGTTTATTAATCATAGTTGCTATGCTGTGTATTACATCATTACATCTCCATGATTTATTTATTTTATACCTGGAAATTTGTACCTTTTGACCTTCTTCACCCATTTCACCCATCTTCATTCCACCCTCTGCCTCTGGCAATCACTAGTCTGTTCTCTGTGTCTACAAGTTTGTTTTCTTTAAAAAAAATCCACATATATAAGTGCAGTCATATAGTATTTGTCTTCCCCTGTCTGACTTATTTCACTCAGGATAATTCCCTCAAGGTCCATCCATATTGTCCTGAATGACAAGATTTCATTCTTTTTTATAGCTGAATAACATTCCATTGTGTGTGTGTGTGTGTGTGTGTATATATATATACACACATATCATATATTCTTTATACATTCATCTGTTATTGGACACATAGATTGTTTCCATATATTGGCTATTGTAAATAATGCTCCTATGAACATGGAGGTGCAAATATCTTTTTTAATTACTGTTATTGTTTTCTTCAAATAAATACCCAGAAATGGAATTGATGAATCATATGGTAGTTCTATTTTTAATTTTTTGAGGAACCTCCATACTGTTTTCCAGTTGTACCAATTTACATTCCCACCAATAGTGCACAAGGGTTCCCTTATCTCCGCAGCTTTGCCAACACTTGTTATTTCATGGTATGCCTCCATCTCTTATGCTCCAGGCTGCAGTGGTCTGAGAGCACACCAACATCAGGTGACCTTGGTGATCAAACAGCTCTAACTCCAGAAGAAGCTTCCCAAAAAAATAAGTGTAGGGATGGATGTCACTAAGTCCATTTCAGACAGGATAGCTCTCACTGCAATGTGAAAGACTTTTGTCTGTTTAGGGTCAGCTGATGATAAAAGGGGACAAGATAATAAGGGTGGATACAAAAGGTCATGATACAGATAAACTCCTCCCTTGTTTGATGAGTCTGGTTATATAGACAGTCATGGCGGAGAAGTAAAGACTGAACCTTTGCTAATACCCCAAAAATCCCAAGGAATGTCTAGATGGTCTCAGGTGAGTGCAATTCCAGCAAGGCTGACACATGTCACTTGACCCCTGACATCATAGCTGAATAAATCTTGGCTCAGGATTTAGACTTCACGTCTTTTAAATACGAACATCTCATGGTTGGTCCAAAGGGAGGGATGGTTGAGAATGTCTTCTAACTAGACAATAACCTTCTGTCAAAGTGGTTGTGTAGAATACTGATTATTTGTTGATGGAAAATGACCGGGTATTACAAAGGTCAAAGGGCATGGTAGTGTATTCAGACTACTTGGGACATTCTTATAGGCTATTTTCCATTGTCAATTTCCAAACAAAGATGAGATTGTAGGTGACAATATTAGAATCAAGGTAGTTCTGGAAGAAGCAGAGCTTTGAAATATTTTTCTTCAAGAGAGCATTGAATTTCTGTATACTAGCATTGAAAAATCTGAAAAGGAAATTAAAAACACAATTCCATTTACAGTAACATCAGAAAAACTAAAATACTAAGGAATAAATTTAACCAAATAAGAGCAAGGTTTGTACAGTGAAAACTATAAAACATTGCTGAAAGAAATTAAAGACCTAAATAAATGGAAAGATGTCATGTGTTCATGGATTGGAAGGTGACAATACTCCTCAAAAGTGATATACAGATGCAATACAATTCCTATCAAAATCCCAACAGTCCTTTTGCAGAAATGGAAAAGTTTATTCTCCGTTTATATGGAATTCTAAGGGGTCCCAAAAAGCCAAAAAATCTTGAAAAAGTTGGAGGACTCACAATTCTTGATTTCAAAATTGTTACAAAGCTATAATAATCAAACCAGTGTGGTACTGGCATAAGGACAGCCATATAGATCAATGGAATAGAACAGAGAGTGTAGAAAGTAACTCATACATCTATGGTCAATTGCTTTTTGGATATAGGTGTCACAATCATTCAATGGGGAAAGAACAGTCTCAACAAATGGTGCTGGGACAACTGGATGTCCACATGCAAAACAATGAAGTAGGTCTTTATCTTATACCGCATACAAGCATTAACTCAAAATGGATCAGAGACCTAAACATAAGAGCTAAAACTCTAAAACTCTTAGAAGAGAACATAGGGATAAACGTTTACGTCATTGGATTTGGCAATGCTTTCTTAGATATGATACCAAAAGCACAATGAAAGAAAAATAGGTAAACTGGACTTCAACAAAAGGAAAAACTTTTGTGTACAAGGGGCACTAACAGCAGAGTGAAAAGACACCTACAGAATGAGAAAAAATATTTGCAAGTCATATTTCTGTTAAGAGTCTTTATCTAGAATATATAAAGAACTCTTATAACGCATAAGAAAAAAAGAGAGAAGCAATCCAATTACAATAAAAAGATGGGCAAAGGATTTGAATAGACATTTCTCCAGAGAAGATAAATAAATGGCCAACAAACACATGACAAGTTGCAAAACAGCATTAGTTATTAGGGAACTGCAAACCAAAAATACGGTGAGATACCACTTTACACCCACTAGGTGGCTATAATCAGAAAAATAGAAAACAAGAAGTGGTGGTGAAGATGTGGAAAAATTGACACCCTTATTGCTGATGGGAGTGTAAAAAAGTGCAGCTGCTGCGGAAGACAGTTTGATAGTTCCTTAATAAATTAAACATAGAATTATCATGTGACCTAGTAATTCCACTCCCAACAGAATTGAAAACAGGGAGGGGAGGATATAGCTCAGTGGTAGAGTGTCTGTTTAGCATGCATGAGGCCCATCCCCTAAAAAAAATTTAGAAAACATTTTTTAAAAGATTTGAAAACAGGAATTCCAACAAACACGTGTACCACTTGTATGCAAATGGTCATAGCAACACTATTTGCAATAGCCAAAATACCCGAAAGGTGGAAACTATTCAATGTCCATCAACAGATGAATAAAGTTGTGGTATATACATACAATGGGACATTATTTAGCTTTAAAAATAAATGAAGTACTGATCCATGCTACATGGATGAGCCTTGAAAACATTATCTTAAGTGAAAGAAGCCAGTCACAGAAGACCACATATGATGTGATTCCACTTATATGAACTATCCAAAATAGGCAAATCCATATAAACCGAAAACAGATTAGTGCTAGCCATGAGCTGAGGGAAAGGAGGATGGGGAGTGATTGCTTTATGTGTACGGAGTTACTGTTTGGGGTGATGAAAATGTTCTGGAACTAGACAGTGGTGATAATTTCACGACATTGTGAGTGTATTTCGTGCCACTGATTTATACACTTTCAAATGGTTAATATGGTAAATTTTGTTGTGTGTATTTTACTGTAATAAAAAACAAAAATAATAGCTTTGAGCCTTTTTTTTGATGAGGATGGTGGACTTGAGGACTCCCTCAGCACATCACTATACTAATAATACTAACAATAGTAGTGATAGTAATAATAATAGTGATTATTACAATTATACCAATAGCTAAAATTTCCTAAGTGCCAGAAACTATGCTAAGTACTTTACTATGCATTATTTAATCCTCCCAACAGCTCTCTTATTACCTTGATTTGACAGGGAAAGAGAAGGGCTCAGAGGTAGTTTGCCAAAAGTCACACAGGTAACAAGTGAAAGAGCTGGACTCTGAATCCAGGTCTGTCTGATTGCAGAGCCTGCACTCTCACTTATAAACACAAGGGAATCAGGCTAAATGACTGATAAGACCCTGAGGGACTTATATGAATTAGTTCTTATAATTCTCATAACAACGTTATGAAAGAGGCACAATTATTATCATCATTTCCATTTTACAGGAGAAACTTGAGGCAGAGACTGTCACTTTAATGAGAAGCTGAGCCAGGATTCAAACTCTAGTCTAATTGACCCCAAAATTTCTGTGCTTAACCATCAAGCTATAGAGTACCAGTTGCTCGGGTACTCACGGAATGCTTAGGTCTTTGGCTTAGAGAGCGAGATGGGTACATAGGCACCTGGGCTCAGAGGCAGGTCTGCTTTCATGGTAAAATTACTTCCAAGGTTCCAGAGCTACGATAAATAAGATGGAACCCAGGAGAAGAGGAGACAACATGAAGGGAAGAACATGGTGTTTCCAGAAAGTGGCTTAAAGTTGTGGGCTTCCAGCACCAAAACCCTGAAGGACCAAGGTGAAAGGTGAACAGTGGGTAAAATGTACTTTTTACTGCCGATCCTAAAAAACATTTGGAAGCTACAGTCAGGGGAGGGTATAGCTCAGTGGTAGAGTGTGAACTTAGCATACATAAGATCCTGAGTTCGATCTCCAGTACCTTGGTTAACATAAGTAAATAAATAAGCCTAGTCCTTCCCCCACCCCGAAAAACCACAAACAAACAAAGAAAGCTACTGTCATACAGCGCCTTGAAAGTTGTATGCACTCATTTGGACATTTCCAGATCAAAAGATTTAAACAGAGTAGTGGATGATCCAATTTCTGTTTCATCAAGTTTAACCATAGTTGATAAAAATTGGCCATGAAAAGTATCTTTAGTTGTGCTCCCTCATGTTCACCTTGATATGGCCATCTTATAGTTCCCAGGCATGGCCATCAGGGGTTATCTGTCATTGCCTGACCCTCATAGGGTGACTGGCAGAACAGGTCATTAATTTATAGATAGGATAAATGGCAGTCGTGTTCTTGATACGTGCAGAAGATATGGACAGACAAACTGGACTGCAAGCACAGACACTCAGCTTAAACTGTTGTGAGCAGGAAGCCATACAAGTTCCCTGCTTCCAGTGGTTTCTGCAGAGCAAATTATGATACCCTTGAGCATGTGGTGTGAGAGTCATCTCATATCCCTAGGCTAGATGCTGGGGCCACAGTGCTTCTCACCTACGTTTTTAGGAGGCTTAGCCTACAGCCAGTAACTGGAAGTGGTAATATCTAGGACTACAAGGTCACTAAACACAAATGGGTCTGGATGAAAGCTGGAACCCAAGACACAAAGGTAACTGGAAGAGAGGCCAAGACAGGGGGTTTGCAGGGGTGGAAGGCAGGCAAACCTGGAATTATTTTCCTTCATCCACTGAATAGCAGCCTTGTATGCAGTGCCCATGGCCTTGGAGATGGTCATGCTGGCCACATTTAGAGGGGATGCAGTATTAGATGCGGCTGTGGTGTGTCTGATTCCCCTCCTCTGCTGCAGGCCGAGCTGGACATGTGGCAGGGACAAAATATGGTTGAGGGTAGGGGTTCTGAAGTCAAATGAATCTGGGCTGGAATCTTAGCTCTGTGTGTCTCTGACTACCAGTATGATCTTGGCAAGTCACTTAAGCTTAGTGAGCCTCACATGTCCCATCTATGAAATGGGGATAATGATAGTAAGTATTTCATAGAGATTTTCAAAGATTAAATGAGATAATGAACAGGAAATGCTTAGCACCATGCCAGATACTTAGTAATAGCTCAATGAATGTTAACTCCTCCCCATTTTATTCTTCCTCATTATGATTATTGCACTGAGTGGAGTCCAGGAGAAGTTACCTGAAGAATTGTCCTAAGGGAATTCCAGGTCAGAGTCATAAAGACAGTCCAAAATCAAGTTTCTAATCCACATGTGTGTAAACCAAGAGGAGCAGTCAAGGTATGAATTTGAGTGAGATGGAAATCAACGGAGATTAGATTGTGTACACAGAAAGGCGGGTGGGAAGGAGGCCTGGAGTAATGACCATGCCAGAATGCAGATGATTTCCGTGGCTTTTCATCAGGTCCCATGACCACCATCATGGTCCTTCTGGAAGCATTAAAATAGATAACAACAGAATGGACACTATTTTCTTCCAAATTTCTTCTGACGAAGGATGGATACCAGGATTTTCTTGCACTTGCCTTATGAGTTCTGGCCTGTTGCTGACAAGAGGTGCGTGGTTGAATCCTAAGACTTTGGTTGTTACTCTCCCATCAGGCCAGGTATAGTTCTAGCCATGCTATCAACATGAGCCCTATACCTTCTCTCTCTGTGATGCATTATTATTTTTCATCCTAGGTTATCTGGGAAGGCCACCGAGTGCAAAATGGAAGATGAGCTCTTCATATGTCTGGTGTAGCAGGAACATGTCTAGAAAGCTTTGATGCTCACCAAAGGGCATGGAGTCAGAAAGATGCTGGTGTCAGAGAGCTATAGGGTTGATAATAGATATTCTTAAAAGGTTACAAGCAGTAATCCTTAAGCTTGCATGGTGAATACATGACTAGAGGCAACCCAGACATTGTTTTCCATATCAAGTTTCCCATCAATCTTCTCCCACCCCATGCCCAGTCCCAGTAAGTCTATCTTTTGTACTGGTCTTTGGCCTACCAACAGAATGCCCTAAGGGATTTCTAGGCATCCTACAGCTCCCCCAGGGTACAAACTATAAGGATGTCCCTGATGCTAGAAGTGAAAAAAGTAGTGAAGGGTAAGACTCTAGTTGCTAGAATAGAGGTGTTTCCAAACCAGGAACACAGTGAGACGTTATAGGCAACTTCTGCCACGGTGAAGTAGGTGGATCAGTCATGTGGCTTGTAGGCGGAATAGCAGCAGAGAAATTCTTCTAGCACTGGACTGATTAAACTCTTTGAGTCAGTCTGTAGGTGGATGGTACACAGATGGATGAAGCTGGGCCAGATGGCTGGGAAGTCCACAGAGGCAAAGGATCTTGTAAGATAAACAAGGTGGTGGTGGCCTCTGCCTACCTTTACATCTTCATTTCGTGCCAGTCTCCCACTCACTCACCATACTACAGCCTCTTCTTTCTGTTCCTGAAACCCAGTCCCTCTCCTGCCATTGGGCCTTTGCACTTGCTCTTCCCTCTGCTTGCATGTCCCTTGTATGGCTTGCTTCTTTTCATCCTTCAGAAGAATGAATGGCTGCTATGGATGGGAGTCACAGTCAGGATATGATATATAACATTTTTTGCTAGGATACCCACTGCCATCACAAGGATGGCTTTGTAGCTATAGAAAGGTCCAGATTAAGAAGGAACTTGATTGTGATGGTGTCCCAGGAGCATTTTGGTGTCAGGAGTGGAAGAAACTAGTCTTTGAGTTGCTTGGACCTATCTTTGACCTGGATACAGGTGTCAGAGTCCATGGTATTCTGAGCGTGTCATATCAGTTGCAGGGTTTCCTGAAGGCCCTATATTTAGGTTCGGAATAAGCCACAAACAACTGGATATACGAAATAATGTCAGGAAGTGGACGCTCCTCACTTCCTAAGGCCAACTATGAGTGATCCTGAAACTCAAGGAGGTGCTTCTCTACACAGTCAACCCTTTGCAGCCCCTGCTGAGCCACCTGTGCTAGTTGTGGCTGGGTCTTGACAACCACAATACCCCCTGCTTGTTGTGCCCTCATTTCAATAAAATTAGCCTTGCAGATTAGAAGTACCCATCATGCACCGATGCCATGACACTTCCAATCCAGACTAAATAAGGCCAAAAATCCCCCCTCCCCTCAGGAAGGTGGAGCTGGGATGAAAATCAGGGAATAAGACCCCAAACCCTTCCCTTCCCGATGAATATTCCACTCATTCATTTTTACACACTATGTAACCAACTTGCCAAAGAAACTCAGGGCAGCTGCTCACCTGAGCCTGCCCGCTCTCCCCTTGAGAACATACTATCTATCCCTTAATAAATCCTCACTTTACTTTCTTAACCTCCACGTCTCGTCTCTGAATTCTTTCTGTGATGAGACAATCTAATCATGGCAACAGACATGGTTATGATCATAGAGTAGAGGATCCATTCCTCTTAGATAAGAGGTTCCCCATTAGCCAGGTCAGAACCAAGAAGTGGTAAATAAATACTCAGCAGTATTTGGTGAACTCTAGGCATTTACAGACATGCTTGCTCAAGAGTTATTACACCTGGTAGGTATCTAGGCCAGACAGGATTTGCTTCAAGAATTCCACCTCTGAGATCTAAAAAAGTAGAACTCATAGAACAAGAGACCATCTCTTATTGAATGGTGGTTAATGGGAGCTTGGGGTTGGGAAAATGGTGAGATGTTAGTCACAGTCTCCAAACTTCCAGTTATAAGAGGAAGACGTTCTGAGAATCTAATGTACAGCATGATTACTAGGAAATACTGTACTGGTTGGGCTGCACCTGGCAGGCCTGCAAGCCCTGTATTTGCCCAGCCTCAAGACCGAAGAAAGAGTCTGGAGTCAGTGACAGAGACATCAACAGTTTAATAGACAGTGGATCTTAAATGTCTGAAGCAAAAGGGTCCTGGAGCGACAGCCCACCATGGATGCCAGATAGCAGGCAGGACACAGCAGCAGTCTTCGCTGGGGGCGGGGAGAATAGACTACCAGTTCAGAATGGCCCATCAATTACCAAGGAAACCAGCAGAGGGGCAGGGCACTCATTATAGCCCCTCGGGCTATGTGCCTTCATAGGGCAGAGGTCTTCCCTTTGTTAAACTATCAAAGGGGAGCCTTTTTTATCTAAAGATTAGAACAATCACTAGCTGAGGCTGGAGGGCAAGTATGTAGGTATTTACTGATTGGGTTCTAGACTAAGGGGAATGTCAGCTGTGTGAGTGGGGTGCAGGTGAAGTGGGGACTGGTGGGGCAGGGGATGGTAAAGAGGGCAAACAAACAGCCATCTTGGGAGGCTTGAGCATACAGTACTGTATACTTGAAATTTTCTATGAGCGTAGATCTTGTGTTCTCGCATGTGAGGTGATGGATGTGTGAATGAACTTGACTGAGGTAATCATCCCACAATGTATATATGTATACTAAACCATTATGTCTTAACCTTAAATATATACAATTTTTTTTTTCAATTTTACCTCAATAAAGTTGAAAAAAAAAAGAATTCTAACTCTAGACTTTGGAATCTGCAGTGTATGTTCAAGGGTGATTCCACTCCTGGCAGTACTTGACCTGCCAGACTATATACTCGCTTTGTTTTACTTTGCTTTGTTTCTGAAAGCAGGTCAGAAAATAAAATATAACGAGATCCAGATAGAGAACAGACTGTGCGGGAGGTCATATAAGCTGTTGATCATTAAAATAATGTATAACATTTATTGAGTACTTATTATATCCCTGGTCATATTCATATCCCTATTTTGTAGATTACAAAACTAAGACCCAGAAAGCTTAAGTAACTTGCCCAAAGGTCATATAGGTAGTGATTGGAAGAGTGGGGATTTGAACCAAGGCAGTCTGGAATTAGAGGCCATGCTCTGAGCAACTATGCTGAACCAGTCTCAAATGCTGTGCTCTCTTCTGTTCCACTAGGTGCTAGAAGATGTTCAGGATGTTGGTTAGGCCAAATCATATTGTGCTAAATATGCCTTGGCTGAGGTGCAACTTCTATTTGTCACCCCCCAGGAAAGGAACACTACTGTAGGCCTCTAGAGGTCCCGTTTCATAATGATGCCTCACAGAGCTGGTCCCGGAGACTGGAAATCAGCATGCACAGGTAGTGGTGTTCATGTCAAGTTCATGTTACCTGCATTCAGGTAAGTGTAGAGCTCTTCATTTTTCCAAGTTAGAACGCAAGCCACGGTCTCGTTAATGAAAACAGATAAATCCCTGCAGCAGGTTGGTATCTCATCCTTGGGGTCTAACACGGAATATTTGAACTGTGCCTTCAGTGTAAGGACAGTTTTTCTACTTGGTGCCCCCAACCTCCCCGGGAAGGACAGTGTTTTGTGTGATCCAGGGTTGAGGGGGCACACGAGGCACTGGATAGCTATACTGTTTTGTTATAAATTGGAAAACCTGAACTTTGAAGGAGGTAACCACTCTGAGGACCTCTAGCCACAAAAATCTGAGGGCCCAGGGGAAGGGTGTACCAGCCCCTGGGCACATTCTCTCATTCACAGCTTAATGGAAGGTCTCCATAGTTACCTGTCCCCTCCACAGGCAGTGCCTATCAGTCCTGTCAATAACAGTAATAAGACGAGAATGTAAATTGGTGCAGCCCCTATGGAAATAGTATGGAGATCCCTCAAAAAATGAAAAATAGAACTACCACATGATCTGGGGGTTTCACTTCTGGGTATACATCCAAAGGATTTAGAATCAGGATTTCAAAGAGATATTTGTATCCCCATGTTCACTGCAGTGTTATTCACAACAGCCACGATATGGAAACAACCTAAATGTCCATCAACAGATGAATGGATAAGGAAAGTGTGGTATATACATGAAGTGGAATGTTATTCAACCTGGGAAAAGAAGGACATTTCTGACCACATGGATGGATCTAGAGGACATTATGCTAAGTGAAATAAACCAGAACACAAAAACAAACACTGCATGATCTCACTTTTATGAGGCATCTAAAATAGTTAAGACTCAAAGAACTAAAGATTAGAATTGTGGTAACCAGGGGTTGGGAGAGGGGAAAATAGAGAAGTGTAGGTCAAAAGTACAAAGTTTCAGTTATGCAAGATGAATAAGTTCTGGAGGTCTACAGTACAACATAGGGCCTATAGTTAACAATACTGTATAATATACTTAAAAGTTTACTAAGAAGGTAGGTTATAAACGCCCTTATAAATGACCTTACTGCAAAAGAAAAAAATTTGATTTTTAAAATAATTTTAAAAAGTAAAGGGGGCCGAGGAAAGTTTGGGGGGTGATGGGTAAGTTTATGGCCTTGAGTGTTGTGATGGTTTCATGGCAGTATAATTATAACCAAACTCATCAAGTTCGTACCTTACATATGTATAGCTTTTTGTACGTTGATCTTCCCTCAGTGAAGTGGCTTGAAAAATCAAATCTTAGTAAATATCAAGTTTTTAAAAAAATAATGGTTACAACAGGTGACCTTTATTGATTACTTACTCCGTGCCAGGCACTATGCTAAGGACCTTACGTAATTTCATTTAAGCCTCATAGCTACTTATGATGCCTGTTTTACAGTTATCCCTAACTTAAAGATAAGAAAATTTAAATCAGAGAAATTAAATGATTTGCCTAGGGTCACAGAGTGGATAACGGGGTCAGTAACCATCCCAAGTGGGCCCAGTTCAGAACCTGCCCTCATAACTGAGACAGGAAGGGGGCAGGGCACAGCCAGTCAAGGAACAACACAACAATTAACATCAGGGTGACTGAGGATTCAACCCCCAGTAGGCCCTGAGGCTCAGGATGGTAGGAGATTTGACTTCCTTGAGCTTCATTATATGCTCCCTGTAACATATTAGCACAATAAAAAACATGCCCACAGGCGCCATGACCATCCCAAGGCTAGCCACAAAAGGTCAAAGAGTGGGAAATGGCTGACTTCCTGGGAATCCCAGCCCCTTCCCCCGGCTAGTTAGACTGGTCCTTCCACTTACCAAGCCCATAAAACTGGCAACAAGGCACCTCCTGGCTGCCCCTCTCTCTCTCTGCCTCTTCAGAGATGGCCCGCACACTGTCTATGGAGTGTGTACCCACTTTTACTCTAATCTGAGCACCCAACCCCTACACATCATGGCCTTTCCTCTTACCTTTTGAAACAGCCTATACTCTATGCAGTATGTATCTCTCTAAATAAATCTACCTTTACTCAACTGTGGCTCACTCTTGAATTCTTTCCTGCGCAAAGCCAAGGACCCACACTTGGTGGCGCAAGTCCCAGGGGCTCAACCGAAGCCTGGGACACGGCCCTCCTTATGCCCCACATCCATTTTTCCTGCATCATAACCACTAGGATGGGAGCAAGCATGGCTCATTCCTGAATCAGGGTCTTTGTATTTGCTTTTCTTCCTGCTAGAAATAATTTCCTCTGGATTGTTACCTGGATGCCTCCTTCTCATCATCCAGATCTCAGCTTAAATGTCACTCCATCAGAAAGGACTGTCCTGATCACCCAATCTAAAGTGACTGCCCCACAGCCCTTCAACCCTATGTGTATCATATGACTACACGAAATCATCTTATTTATATATTTTCTTAGTTGTTTATTTTGTGTCTTCCTCCACCCTCAGCCAGAATGAGACCCCGAGAAGAAATTTAGCAGACAAAATTCTGTTTTGTCCACAGCTCTATCACCAATACCTAAAACAGTGGCTGGTACGTGGAAGGAAGCAGGTGGCTATTTGGGGACTAACTGCCATTGCTATGTCATCTGAGATCAGTGTGGCTTTGTGTTGGGAAAGTAGGAACGTCCAAGCCTTGATCTTCAGGTACAGCGCCACGTGCTACTCTGAGTTCCTACTTGCTAACACATGGGCCTGTATGTTCCGTGTTGTTGGGCTGAACGTGTACCTGGTGGGAGAGGGCAATGCCATTGTAGATCGGGACATGGGAACTAGTGGTGTCCTGGCAAATGTTTAACAATCAGCTCCAGAAGGAAAAGCCCCAATTTGTTGTTTGCTGATTTTCGTTGTATAAGTCCTCCCACTGTAGCCAGTTTCAAGCCATCATGCGTCAAGCTACCAACATGACATCACTGAACACAGAGTTGGGAAGAGATACAGAAGAGCATACCATCATAGCTGTTTTCACCGTACTGCTACAACAGCCATGCACCTCAGGAGCATAGATAGTGATACAAGGTAGTGAAATAATTAGGAAGTAATGAATTTTGAGGATTTATGGCTTTTGGGTTCTTTTAAGTTTATTTATTTTATTATTTTTTTATTTTGGGGGGGGGAGTAATTAGGTTTTCATTTATTGATTTACTTATTTAATGGAGGTACCGGAGATTGAACCCAGGATCTCGTGCATGCTAAGCAATACCCTCCTTTATTTATACTTAAATTGAAAATTTATATGATTTAATTTTTAATGACGGTAGTGTTTTACAACCAGCTTGCAACATTAATCAAAATTCAACAATGGTTTTCATGAGCAAGTACAAGCGAGCTCTAGTCCACAGCTGGACCAGACCCTCTGGAAAACAGGCACAATGCTTTCCCAGCCTTTGCGCACACGCTGTCCACACTTGCCAATGAGTGGTATGTGCAGGCAGCTGAGTTTAGAGCAAGTTGGAGGGGGAATGTCAACAGCTGCATTGGAAAATGCAAGTCAACCCTTAATGAGTTCTATCCTTGGGTCTGCCATTTTTGAAATTCAGGGGTGGTGGTGAGGGTGGCTGGGGATCTGTACTCTTGAGATTGTCTCAGAACTGTGTTCACGAGGAAAAATCATTTCATTTCAGCCCCATGCCGGGAACTGAAATTCCTTAGCAGACAAGATCTTCCTGAATGGAAGTGCTAAGCACATGTTGGCTCTGTCGAAGGGTGCACTGTGTGCCTTGGCAGGAGACTTGTCCACATTGTCGTGTTAGTAGGCACCATGGTGTAGTGGCCAAGAGTATAAGATCTAGAGGCTGACTGCCTGGGTCTACATCTTGATTCTGCTACTTACTGGCTATGCGACCTTAGGCAAGTTACTTAAGATTTTATGGTTCATTATGCTTCCTTATGTTTTCATCTGTAAAATAGGGATATGGTAGTACCCATTTTAGGGTTCACATGAGGATTAAATTAGTTAATGTAGGTAAAACACTAAAAATAATGATTAGTACATAGTAAAACCTATGTGAGCATTTGTTACCATTTTTGTTATCTGCCAATCAAGACCCTAGTTATGTACTATGTCCAACGTTCCCTGAACAGAATGTCTTCCATGGAAGCAGGACTACTGCTAGCCATGTGATTTTCTACAGGAGTGGGTGTTTTGGCAACAAAGGCTCAGGATTGGATACTGAAACTCCACAGTTCCAAAGCTGGGCTGTCACTTGGCAGGGTGTCTACATACAACACTGCCACAGCCCTCCTCTGGGAAATGTAAATAGAAGCCCCAAAGAGCTGGGTGGACTCTAAAGCTTGTCTGATACCTTGCCTCTGACTAGTTGAGTCAGAAGGATTCCTGTGGTTCTGATCAGGGGGATGTCCCTTATACTCAGACAGGCCAAAGTGGTGGGATGCTTTTTGCCCCTTTGTGCCATCATTTGGAATCAAAAAGCAATTCCTAACAGGTGACTGGATAAAGAAGATGTGGTATATTTATACAATGGAATACTACTCAGCCATAAAAACCGACAACATAACGCCATTTGCAGCAACATGGATGCTCCTGGAGAATGTCATTCTGAGTGAAGTAAGCCAGAAAGAGAAAGAAAAATACCATATGAGATCGCTCATATGTGGAATCTAAAAAACAAACAAACAAGCAAACAAACAAAAACAAAGTGTAAATACAGGACAGAAATAGACTCATAGACAGAGAATACAGACTTGTGGTTGCCAGGGGGGCGGAGGGTGGGAAGGGATAGACTGGGATTTCAAAATTGTAGAATAGATAAACAAGATTATACTGTATAGCACAGGGAAATATACACAAAACGTTATGGTAGCTCACAGAGAAAAAAATGTGACAATGAGTGTGTATATGTCCATGTATGACTGAAAAATTGTGCTGAACACTGGAATTTGACACAACATTGTAAAATGATTATAAATCAATAAAAAATGTTAAAAAAAGAATAACACATTTTGTAGATAGAAAATAAATTATTATAAAAAAAAGCAATTCCTTGTGCTATATACAGTAGGACCTTGTTGCTTATCTATTCTGTATATAGTAGTTTGTATCTGCTAATCCCAACCCCCCAATTTATCCCTCCCCAAGCTTTCCCCTTTGGGAACCATAAGTTCATTTTCTGTCTGTGAGTAACTAACACAACATTGTAAATCAACTATACTTCAATTTAAAAAAGGACTTGTTTCCACTTAAAAAAAAAAGAAGCAATTCCCTGAAGCAACATCCTCAAAAATTGTAGGTTCAGAGAAAAGGAAATTATCTGTTTCCAAAAATCAAATAGGACTTATTAAAAATGGGGAGGTAAAAGGTATAAACTGTGGTTTGCTGATCAATGTGTAACAACTGGCTCTCCAGGGGGGCAAACGAATTTGTAGTGTTTGACAATTTTCTTTTTTTTTAACATTTTTTTCTTGAGTTATAGTCATTTTACAATGTTGTGTCAAATTCCAGTGTAGAGCACAATTTTTCAGTTATGCATGAATATACATACATTCATTGTCACATTCTGTGTTTGACAATTTTCGCAGTGTAAATACTATTATGGATGACTGAAGTGACATCGATGTGACATCACTTCACACGATGCATGTGACAATGCAGAGTTGAGAAGATATATGCACACTTAGTTCTCAAGTTGACATGAGCACACTTGGAAGGCCATTCATTCCTTTATCCCACAGTTATTTACCGAGTGCCTAATATTCAGCTGGTTTAGGAAATTAAGGATTGGTAGTTATGGGCAACAATATGGAGACTGTGGTAGTGCTGATAGAACTCCCTTGGAGTGGCAAGTTAGGGAGGCCAGTTCTATTATTAGACAGAGATGTTTAGCTTCCTTCCCATGGGAAGAGTGAAAGTTCCAAGGAACCTCATTTCGGAAAATTTTATTGACATGTAATGGCACGTTACACTCACACTTCCATATCCAGTTATCCACAGCCCATCCCCTACCTGAGCTATGGCCAGAGGGTATGAAACAAATGCTTCCTGATAAGCACTGTGATGATGATCATTTAAAGCTGGTCTCCTCAACATCTGCTCCCTCTTCTTGAGGATCCAACCCCACCCCACATCCTCTCTGTATGGATTAGATGAGTCCAAACCACGGACTCTAGGTACAGCCATAGAACATGAGCCTAAGTCAGTGTATCTCATCTCCTTAAGCGAAGATACTGGTTCAAGATTGGGCACATCTAGACAAGTGAAAAAGATATGCCCATGCAAAAATATGTGCATGGATATTTGTTGTAGCTTGTTATATGTTATATATATATATATATGTGTGTGTGTGTGTGTCACATTTGTAATATATATTCTATTTTTGTATTTATTATATACATATTATACCTCAATAAAATTGACTTTTATAAAAGAACAAAGTATTCTACATCAACCATGGTTTCTACTTCTACTACCTTCTGTCTCTGAACCTGGGCAGAACCACAGGACAATTTCTAAGATTCCAAGGAATAGTACAAAACATAAGCCATCTTGGGCACCTAGCCATAGACTCAAGCTTAAGACACTGTTGGCCCCTTCTTCAGCTATAGCTGTAGAACTAATCTAATACCTAATTTCTTTTCCTGGGCTTTTCAATATCATTAAGTTATTCAACACTGGGCTATTTGGTCTTTATCACAGTTTGTGTACATTTACCAAATCTTCCACTTTTTCCTTGTATTCCTCTCCTGTCAAGATTTCTCTCCTCCCACTCTTTACCACTGTGCCTTTGCCCAGCCTCCCACCCACCCCCACATATCCTCCCAGCTAGTCTGGACATCCCAAAATGGTAGGCTCTTGGTGACTCCATGAACTTTAAAACTAGGTACACATGGAAGGGTTTTTACCCACATCCTCCTTTTGGGGGGATTCAATGGAGAGATAATACATTCCCAGGCTAGTTAATATACTAGTCATTTCTATGGTCCAAATTGGGTTGGGTTCTGCAGGGCCAAAGTGTAAATGGAGTCTTCCTATCATAGCCAAGGGTCCCAAGAACTAGAGCGGCAGTTAAGCCACCATTCACTTGGCAGAGTTGAAGGTTTAATGCCACCGAGGCCCAATGCTTAGCAGACCAGGCCCAGTGCTTAGCAGAAATCAAGACAGTGGTTCCAACAAAAGTTCAGTACTGGACGGAGATAAAATTAGAACAAGAACAAGGTTTGAAATGAGTAATCAGGATCAAAGAGTGATTTCTATATAGTAGGGGTTTGTGGCTTGCCTTTACAGACCTGTGGAGAAGCAGTGCATAGATGGGTTAGTTCAGCTTAAAGGGCTGTGGAGAGGGAAGACATGAGACAAAGCAGAACCAGAAGAGCTATTGTAGGTCCCTATCCTCCACCAGATAGACCCAAGGAAGCTCGAGCCCATATTGGCAATGGGGTTTGTGGCCAAGGGTTGGAAGAGTTTTCCCTGCTTTCTGTTTTTCAGATTAACCCAACCCACTGACATTTCCATCACTAGCCAGATTATAAGATCAAGGTTCAGACACCAAAAAACTGTTTGCAGCAATTACTCAGCACAGTTCCTCCACCTTAGCCCAACCCTGCTTTAGTTTCCTCTTGCTTTGATCTCATCTCAGCCTCATTTTGAAACCCTTGCTTTGTATACCCCCTTCAGTCCTAACTCTGAGCCTTCGGACTTGGTCTTTCTATTTGCCAAACACTCGGTGGACATCCCAGCAGACGACCCACAGACTCCTCTGTGTTTGAGTATGTGTTGGGGCAGGGGTTGAGTTCAATAAGTAGGAATGCTAGTCCAACTAGTGCCATCAAGTCCAGTGCCTGAGGGATAATATCAAGCATCAAGTTTAAAGATAGAGAGGAAGGCTCTAAATAGGAGATAAGGCAAGGAGGTAGGAGTCAAAGGAAATGAGGTACAATTTCAAAAGTGAAGCGTACAACAGGACATAGAGAAATCCTTCAGGATGTGGGGCATGAAAAAGTAAGGGATGTAAGATGTCCTTATTTATTGAGTGTTAGTATCATGGTGCTCCCTTCCAACTCACACCCCAGGCTACCACTAGAAATCTGGAATCATAATCTTATGACTCTGTAAAAGTTTTCACTGTTTCTCCATTGCAAAAATGTGACTCCAGCACACCGTGTGCAAAGCCCTCCAGGAACCATGCATGATAACATTTCCCTTCACGTGTCCCAACATTCGCTCTCTGCTCCAGTGACACTGAACTATTTGATGTTCTCTGCAAATGCTGTTTCTTCCCTATGTACCTTTACAGGGGTTCCTATGTCTGCCTGGAATGATCCAGCCACCTGTTTGCCTAGTGTATTACAACTCATTCTTCAGTACTTGGCTGAAGCATCTGCTCTGTGAGGCCTTCTCTGCCTACTTTCCATGTGGAGTGAATTATGCTCTTCTTTGTGTCATCATACTTTTTTTAAAAAAATTGAAATAGAACATATGGTATATGTGTGTGTGTGTATATATATATATCTATATGCAATGGAATACTATTCAGCCATAGAAAAGAATGAAATAATGCCATTTGCAGCAACATGGGTGACCTGGAGATTATCATACTAAGTGAAGTGAGTCAGAAGGAGAAAAACAAATACCATATACGTCATCATTCTTAGATGTTACCAATAAGCAAGAGATTGAGAAGGTAGGATCTATAGGCCTTGATGATTGAGTAGATACTAGGGGTTGTAGAGAGGTAGGAAAAAAGGATGGTCCTAATTTTCTTGCTTGGATAGGCAAGTGGATAGAATTGTTCACTGACCTAAGGAACACAGCTCGAAGAGCAAATTGCAGTGGTGTGGATGATGTGTTCAGCTTTGGACATGTTGAGTCTGAGGAACCTAAGAGCCATCCAAGTGTAGATGTCAAGTAGGCAGTTGAACATACTGATGTAGAACACAGGAGGGAGACCTAGGATGGAGAGCATGAATTTAGGAGGCTAAAGCCAGAAAGTATATGGATACCTTGGGTGCGGGGAGGTGGATAAAATTGCTCAGAAAGACCTGTAGATTAAGAACAGAGGACCAAAGATACAGGCTCAATAATCACTAACATTTTAGAGGCAGAAAAGAAAGACTTCTTACAGACAGAATCTGTTAGGCTTTAAAGGCTTTGCCAAAGGGAGGCTTATTAAGACTCAAATTCAGGCATTATCGCCAAAAATGTTTGTAAGAAATGATCTCTACTGTCTGTATAGAAATCCCAAGGAAGTATGTGATTCCACTTTTATGAGATGCCTAGAGTAGTCAAATTTATAGAGACAGAAAGTTGACTGGTGATTGCCAGGGGCTGAAAGGAGGGGGGAATGAGGGTCCAGAGTTTCAGTTCTGTAGATGAAAAGATTTCTGGCGACTGGTTGTACAATAAGGGGAATTACTTAACACTACTGAATGGTTCACATGGTATATTTTGGGTTGTGTGTATTTTACCACAATTTACAAAAATCCCAAGAAAGAAAGAATTTCAACATAGAGTAGGAGTGGAAGTATTTAGGGCTTTCTTCTCTTTTCCCCAATAGTTATTTAAACACCTAAGAACACACTATTTCCTTTCTCACCCCACGGGCTATATACCCCACCATCATCTAGCACTTGGGTAACTAATTCAGTGCTTAATAGGATTCATTGTTTGAAAACCTTTTCAGCTATTGACTACAGTCGAACTCTGAAATAAAATGGCCTTCCATTTCAGCTGATTAATATAGATTTCCTCAGTGCCTGCAAATGTAGTTTCAAGATATGAACCTTGCCATTCTCAGGAGTATTCATTTCCCGGAGGTATTCTCCTGTTTTATAGACAGCAGTCTGTGTTTCCTGCTACAGTGAGCACATGCGGAAGTGTTTGAGTTACACGGGCCCTGGCAGGTGGAGGCTCCTTTGGATATTAGCAAAATGCCAATCACTCATCCCTGGTCTCCAAAGAGAACAACAAAAGACAGTTGAATCTGCTGTATAAGAGTTGGGCGAGTCACAGCCTCTGTGGTTCCCAGGGAGAACTTGCCTTTAATTAAGTTTTTTTTTTTTTTGGTTCAATATGAAGTGGGGAGACTTAGGTTATATAAGAAGGCTGGACATGGGCAGCAGCATGTTAGATGATGGCAGGGTAGCGTGGGGTGGACCAGGTATAGGCAGATGCTTCTGAATGTACCTGCAGCATCATTTCTGGGCACAAACAATTCCCGTTTTTGTGTGTCCCCCACCCCGCCAGACCACAGTTCTGTTTCTTTCCGTATTTATTATTGACGGGTTCCTGGACACCCAGACCAGGGCTGGTGCTGTGAGGAGTATAGAGATAGACACCTGATCAGTCTTGCTCTCAATAGCCTTATGATCTAGCTGGGGAGTAATCCAGCGATGATTTCAAAGTAATTCATTTTCTAAATCTCAAATATATGGACTGTTCTTGGACATCAAAAGCTGAAGAGACCCTTGTGGGCTGGGAGTGATGGGCCTGGAGCAGAGCCACTGTAGCAGATTAAGTCAGTGTCTCCTCCACAAGGGCACCTGGCTGGAGGGGAGGTGAGTGGGAGCTGAAATTCACTCTGCACCCCCATTTCCCAAGCTCTGTGCTCTGGCTTGGGTCTGCATCAGCCCTGAGAAAGGGGCATCTTTCCCCTAGTTTGACCTCCTAGCAGGGCTGCCTTTTTGTAATTCATCCAGTGACGCCATATGTGCTGGTGGGGACCCTAGCTTGGAGATCACTAATGACATTGCTCAGGGCAGAAAAGTGGAGGGACAGAGCTGGGAAGATCAGGAAGCTGCTTTCTGGAGGAGGGTTGGAGTGCAAACTTACAGATTTACAAAGGCAGCCCTTACACCACTAGGACTTCATTTTGACATAGTGAATATCAGCGTGTCAACAGGTTGTTTTGTTTTCAAGCTAGCCCATAGCACCACTTTGCACCAATGACAAAAAGACTCCCCCCCAACCCAGTGGACAAATTACAGAAAAGCCCCCTCCCACTAGCCTGACAAGTGGGGCAAGGGCTTTGTTTCTGTTCCAGTTTGCCCCCTGTTCCAGCTTGGCTGGGTGCATTTGTGGAATGTAAGAAATGCGCATCTATTTGTGGTGGCCCTGGCTAGCCTGTAGCCAAAAGTGTGGCTGCTGAGACTTTCCCCACCTTATTTTTAGCCATTTAAGACAACCCAGAAAGAAGCTGAGGAATGTCAATTCTTTCTTCTCTGCCCAGGGCAGTACATCATTAGCACCAGATATGAAGGATACGACTGAGCTCTTGGAAAGCGTGGAGAAAAGGGCTCCCTGGGTTTACATGGTGGTGAAGGTCAACATAATAGTAATGGGCTAAACTCTACGGCCAGACTGGCCGGTGTTCAAATCCCACAGCCACCGCTTGCTAGCTGTACAACCTCAGGCAGCTTTACTGCCCTTCCTCCACTGAGCCTCATTTTTCTCTTCTGTAAAATGGGTGTAATATCTCCCAGGGTTGTTATGAGGATTAAATAAGACAATATATAAAGTGCCCAGCAGGTAGT
The DNA here is from genome assembly GCF_048773025.1 of Camelus bactrianus. Lineage (NCBI taxonomy): Eukaryota > Metazoa > Chordata > Mammalia > Artiodactyla > Camelidae > Camelus > Camelus bactrianus. The sequence continues at coordinate 81,933,686 of NC_133575.1, read as the reverse complement.
AAGCACTTGATAAATGTTACCTATTGTTACTTCCCTGCAATTTCTTCCACAATTACACAGTAAGGCACTGCCACTTTTACAATGAATGGTATATATTTTTATCCCAGGGGAACCCAGGAACTGACAGGCAGAGGCTAGGAGAGCTCTCTGTGTCACATTCTCAAATGGGACTTTCTCTCACTCCAGTTAGCACACACCATATGGTAGGTGGTGGGGTGAGAAAGATTCGATTGCAGCCTTCTTTCCCCAGCACTAGGAGAGATGCAATTGTCACCTGGCATGGCAGAAGTGTCAGTCTTCTCCTTTCAAGCTGAGGTCTCCTCACTTGGTAGGTATTTACTCCAGCAAAAAAACGGTGGCATGCTGATTTCCAGACGTTCCCCTAGGTTGGGTATGGGTCACATGTCAGCTCTTATTTCGGCAGCACGGTTGGCTAACTCTGGAGAATTGGGGATTTTTTTTCCTTTTGCTCTTCAGAAAAGCATATCTTGCTAAAAACAAAACAAAGTAAAAGATGAAAGCTCTGTATTTGTGTCATCAGGGCCAGCTTTCAGCAAAACTGAGTTAGTTGAGAAGTGTGTCCTTGGCTGTTTTCATTCTCCCTTTCCATTTCTCTCCCCTCTCCCGCATTCCAGGATCCCATGGTTTATTCCCGTAAATCCTGAATCTTTGTTTATGTTTTTTTTTTAACCTGAGATGCAGGCTTATGCATTTTAAGATGTGGTCCCTTTAAGACCTGTTTTCCCAAATAGCTTGGCCCCTCTTGGGAGAAACCTGTGACAGGAGTTGTGTGTGCCCATGGGGGTCCCTGGGTCAGGGAGGCCCCTCAGATTATCTTGGGTGATGTCCACTCTGCCAAAACCATGTGAAGTTTGGACTCCCAAAGCAAGTCCCATTCTGGTCCCTCCAGCTTGCTATCTGTCTCCAGTCCCTGGCTTCATCTCATTTTTTTTCTCTTTTAATCCAAATGCAGTGAGTCAATGAAACCAGAAGAATAAAATAAATCCTCAATGGTAAGGCCTGAGGGGGAAAAAGAGAAAGGCACAGTGGAAACTGTTTGAATGCCGTGAATCAGGAAATGTCCCTAGCACCTTCTTACTCCTCGCTGTATTTAACCCTCCCAGCACCCCTAGGAGGTGAGTACTTTTATCCTGATTATACAGATAGGGAAACTGAAGCTCAGAGCAGCTATTAGGTAGCAGAGCCAGTGTCTGAAGCCCAAATCCATACTCTGGGCCACCAGACATGCGCCAAAGCTGGGAGTACCTGCTTTGCTATATCCCACAAAATGCCTAGCAATCATTCAAGTCCATGTTTCTTGAACAGCTGAGTCTACTACTTGAATAACTCGAGTCAGCCTAGGGTGATCAACCACCCCAGTTTCCTCAAGATATGGGGTGTTGAGAGCTAAAACTTTCAGTGCTGAAAACAGGGCCTTGCCTTCAAGTCACTTACAGTAACACTCCTTTCCAGCTCTGTTCAAGTGACATCAGGTTGATAAATCTAAAATCGGCCATTGTCAGAGTATTTATTCCACATAAATCACTAAGCTTTACAAATTCGGGGTTTTTTTTTTCTTTCCCAAGGGAGTGTATTGTTAAGCATCTATCATCACACCATTGCTTATAGTCTAGTGGGAAATACGTCCAAGTAGATATGCAGTCCCTATATCTCACACAGTATCTTATGCACTGTAACAACAAGAGCTAATGTGTGTTACGAGGTACTGTTCTGAGTGCTTTAGATATACTAACTTCTTTAATCCAGTCTTTACAACAACCTTTACAAGTAGGAACTATTGTTATTCCTGTTCTACAGATGAGGAAACTGAGGCTCAGGTAGCTTAAGTAATTTGCCTGGAGGCACACAGCTACTGAACTAGCAAGGCCTGGACTCAAATATAAGTGTGCCTGGTTCCTGTCCTCAAGGTAGCCTGTGAAGACAGAAGATCCCAGGATGAAGATTACTGGTGCCTGATCCAGGTAGGCCCTTGAGACAGAGAAGCAATGACCCAGTTTTGTGAGATGATGTTGGAAGACACACACACACACACACACACACACACACATATATTGCTTAAAACCATGCATGGGACATATTGAGTGCTTTATCAAGTATTTGTGTTGTTTATTATTATTGTTGTGTTGGGATCCTAAGAGGAAAGTAGGTCAGAGTTCAAGTCCATGGTAATAGTGACACTGGGCATACAGAGCTCTTCCTATTGGAGGGAGCATGACTGTTGCTACAAGGCATACTGAAGACTGCTGGTTTGGAGGTGAGGACAGAAAAAGGCCATGCAGGTTGTGTTTGGGGCATTGAACGAGCTCCTGAGATCTGCTGGTGTAGCCTTTGGGGCCTGAAGTTGTGTGTCTCTGACTCAGCAATATTTAAATCCTTTAAACTCATGAAAACCCAAAATCTTTTTTTCACCATAAGAGCACCAGGGCCATTCTTTAAAGCTCTGGACTTGGCTATACCAGGTTATCCCCAATAACTAGAGTGGGCTTAGAGAGCCTCAAATTTCTTAAGTCTGAGGTTTCGACTCTGCTAATTCAGCTTCTCAGAAAGAACTACCTTTTGTCCTTGGCTTCTGCTGGCTGGAAAAACCATATTTCATGCCCTTTCACTCTGAAAATTCATAGTCTTCACTTTACCTCTGTATCCTGCTTCCAGGGTTATTTGTATCCTCTGGGGCCTAACCCATCTCTCACCTGAACACCTGGGCCCAGGGGTGTTTGAGAGCACAGAGGAAGATTAACCATGGCCTTCTTGTGAATGTGATTGGAGATCATCCTGGTACTCAGGGCTCATTTGTCTGCCCAACACGTCCCCTTAGAATCCAACACCTGGGCCTTCTGAATGTCTGCAGCAGCCAGTCTGCGGGAGGGGTTCCCCAAGCTTCTCAACCCCCACAAAAGCTCTGCCACTCCTTGTGGAAAAGAAAAACAGGATGCTGCCTCTCTGCCATGATTCCGGCAGCTGTAGTACACTTACTCCTCTGATCGCCGACCTCTCAGAGCACTGGGCTGACCTTGGAGAGGTCTACAACTTGAACAGACAGAGCAAGGAGTAGAGGCCAACTTTCTCCAGGAACCTTGACCAGTCTGAATGTTCTGTTCAGCTTCTGGGCCCATGTAAGGCCTGACACATTGTGTCTATAGATCAGCGGTTGGCAGCATGGGTTCCAGAGGTAGACTGTGGATTCAAATCCTGGCTCCGCCACTTTCTAGTTTTGCAGACTTGGGAAGGTTATGTAACTATTCTGTGTTTCCATCTTAACAACTGTAAAATGAACACAATCAAAATAATAGCAAATAGAAAGACTGTGAGGAATAAAGGTAATAATCCAGGAAAACTTCTTAGAATGATGCCTGAGTACATAATAAGCACCCACTAAATATTAGCTAGCATTAGTTATTGTTACCTTTATTATCTTACACAAGAGTCAGCAAACTTTTTCTTCTGCGAAGGGCCGGACAGTAAATACTTCAGGCTTTGGAGGCCAAGAGCAAATTCAAGGATAATATGTAGGTGTTTATATCATAAGAAAGTAAAAGAATTTCCACAAATTTTTATTGGAAAAAATTCCAAATGCAATAATGATTGGATATACATTTTGATAATATAAACCTACTAATGAGAAAAATGGTTATCTTTTTTTTTTGGAGTAACATTTCACTTAATTGGGTTTTAGAGTTAGCATTACCTACCATTAAATCAATTGCAAATATTTATCTGTAGAAACGATTCTTAGCTTGTGGGACAGATGAAAACAAAGAGTGGCTTGATTTTGGCCCATGAGCTATAGTTTGCTGACCCTGGATATTATACAACCTCATTGACAGAGAGTTTTTTACCTACCTGGAGGATATCCTAATGTACCCCCGTGAGCTGACCTTGAAAGAACCCCAAGTCAGGGCAGTTCTGAGCCATCTGAAGTAGCCCCATCTCTGGGAAGACCTTGAAAAGCTCAAAAATAGCTTTTTTGACCAAAGGGTTGGCCACCCAAGTTGTCTACATAGTGCCTGACAAAGTGCCAGTCATGCCAGATTGGGACTCCCAGATCAATCAAAGTGGTCTATTGATACCTGATGTTTGTAGAATATCATTGCTGCCTTCCACCCCATTTTACCGCACTCACTGACTTCCAGATTAACCTTTGCAAGAGAGAAAAGGGTTTACCTGGTTCTCATCATGGTCCTAGTTTTCTAGCAACTGGAGCCACTTTTCATCTCTGGCCTCCTAGGCATAGACAGCCCTACAACATCCAAACCAATACCATAAAAACCAAAAATCGATGCCTGTCTAACTTAAGAGAAACGTGGCTGCTAAGCATACACTCTACCACTGAAACTCCTCACTATAACCTCCTCCTGAATAAACTTCTTGAAAGACACAAACTATCAAAGCTGAGAGAGCTTTGAGAGAAAAAGAAATAACCTGAATAGCCATACATCTATTAAAGAAATTGAATTGAGGTTAAAATCAGTCCCGTAAATATATCTCCAGGCCCAGATGACTTCACTTCTACCAAATATTTCAAGAAGAAACAATACTAAATCAACTACAAATTTTCTTCAAGAAAATTGAAGAGGAAGGGTTATTTCCCAACTTATTCTATGAGGCCAGAATTACCCTGATACCAAAACCAGAAAAAGACACTGCAAAAAAGGAAAACTACCAACCACTATTCCTCATGAGTATAGATGGAAAAATGTCTTTTAAAAAAGTTTACAAATCAAATCCAACTATATATTAGAAGTATAAACATCATTGCCAAGTGAGACTTATTCCATGAATGCAGGGTTGGTTTAAATGTAATTCACTGTATTAACAAACTAAAGAAGAAAAACCACATGATTATCTCAATAGATGAAGAAAAAGCACTTGATGAAACCCAACATCCAATCCTGATTAAAAAAAAAAAAAAAACTCTCAGTAAAACTAGGAATGGAAGTGAAATTCCTCAACCTGATAACTGCATCTGAGAAATACTTGTATATGACATCATATGTAATGATGAAAGACTGAATGTTATTCCCATTAGATCAAAAACAAGGCAAGGATGTCTGCTTTCACCACTTCTATTCAACAATGTACTGGAGCTTCTGGATAGTGCAATTTGGCAAGAAAAAGATATAAAGGGTATCCATATTGGACAGTGAGAGTAATAAAGCTGTCTTTATTTACAGATGATGTGATTATCTATTTAGAAAATTTGATTAAATCTATAAAAAAGCTATTAGAACTAAATGAGTTTATCAGTGTTGCCAGAGAATCAAGAGGCAGAAATCAAGTAAATCAATCAGTAATTGTAAATTCAGAAGATATATTTATAGTAGCACAAAAATATGAAAAAGAGATAAATCTACTAGAAGATATGAAAGAACTGTACACTTAAAACTACAAATAGCTGTGGAGCAAAATGAAAGATGACTTAATTAAATGGAGAAATATACCTTCTCCATTGGTGAATTCTCAATATTGTTGAGATATCAAGTTTTCCTAGATTGATTTATATATTAAATGCAATTCCAATCAAAATCCCAAGAAGCTTTTTTAAAAATAGAAATTGACAAGCTGATTATAAAATTCATATAGAAATCCAAAGGACCTGGTATAGCCAAAATAACTTTAAAAAAGAAAAATGTTAGAGGGCTAACCCTAAATGATTATAGGACTTATTACTAAGCTACAGTAAACAAAATGGTGTGGTATTGGCATAAAGGAAAATTGAAGAAATAAACAGAATGGAGAGTCCAAATATAGACCTACACATACACTATGGATAGCCGATTTTTTTTTTTACAAGAGTGCAAAGGCAGTGCAATAGGGAAAAGATAGTCTTTGCAACAAATGGTGCTGAAATAATTGGATATTCATATGTAAAACATGAACTTCAAACCATATACAAAAATTAAAAGTGGATAACAAATCTAAATGTAAAATCTAAATCTATAAGGTTAATAAAAGAAAACATAGGAGAAAAATCTTTGTGACCCTGGTTTAGGGAAGGAATTTTTGGATACAACAACAAAGACATGATCCATAATAGAATAAATTGAAAAATTAATCTTCTACAAAAGTTAAGGCTTCTGCTTTTCAAAAAACATTCCTAAGAGAATGAGAAAAAATATCTTTGTAAATCACATATCTGAGAAGTGACTTGCATCCAGAATATATAAAGAACTATCAAATCTCAATATACAAAACCAAACAACTCAAAAAATAGACAATGGGTGAGGAGAAATTTATATGTATAAGCTGTTTGTTGGTATGTAGTTTGATATAGCCCATTTGGAGGCCAGTTTGGTAGAATAAAAAAAAATTAAATGTACTTTATTCTTCAATACAACATGTCCTTTAGAAGTACTATATTTTTCTAGACACTTTCTTTTCATGTATACAAATAAGCAAGCATGTACACAGATGTTATTGAAATGCTGTTTATGATAGCAAAAAATTAGATACAATCTAAGTGTCCAGCAATAGAAGAATGGTGAATAAACTATGATTCATCCATCAACTACATTACACTGAATATAGCATGTAAAATGAATGAGGTAGAGCTATGTGTCCTGACACAAGAAGAATTGAACTCCATTGGTACATGAAGAAAGCAAGTTGCAGAACAAATGCACAATGTTATACTAAAACAAAATAAAACCATATATTTGTATATGTACACATAGGTATGAAAACTTATTTAAATGATCTGGAGTGATACATACCAGACTTCCTATGAAAAGGAGGGGAAGGAGGACACAGATGATTGTGAAGGGGGTCTTTATCTGCTACATATTTTTATAACAGGTTTATGGAGATATAGTTCACATAAAATAAACTTCACACATTTAAGTGTGTGATTTAGTCGTTTTCAGTATATCCACAGAGTTGTGCAACCATCACCACAGTCAATTTTAGAACATTATCATTACCTCAAAAAGAAACTCTTTACCTATTAGCAATCACTCCTCATTTCCCAACTCAACCCTGCTCCCATGCCCAGCCCTAGGCAACCACCAATTTACTTTCTGTCTCAATGACTTTGACTATTCAGAACATTTCATAAAAATAGAATCATACAAGATAGCATAATATTTTCAAGGTTCATCCATGTATTAGTGTATCACTTCTTTTTATTGCTGAATAATATTCCATTGTGTGGCTATACCACATTTTATTTATCCATTTATCAGTTGGTATTGTTGTTTTCACTTTTTAGCTATCATGAATAAAGTTACTACAAATATGCACATACAAATTTTTGTACATCTGCTATGTATTTTAATTTTTTTCCAATGAGAATATATTCATGTATTATTTGTGTAAAAATTAAACACGTAAGAATGTGTTACACATATTGTACATAATTCTGTGAGGTAAGGACTGTTATTATCTGCATTTTACAGGTGAGGAAACTAGACTTAGGAAGTTTAAGTGGCTCATCCAAAATCACAGCTAACAAAGGAGAAAGCAGAGATTCAAACTGCTCTCTGGCTCCAAAGCCCATTCCCCTAATCATTATGCAACACTGCCAGTTGTGATGGCCTTTTGGTAAAGGTATCTACACTACACTACAACTAAGATAGTATTATGATCATGAAACAGAAAGTAGAATTTTGATCAAACCCACAGCAATGGTATCAAGGGTGTGTTTGAGAGTTGGTAATGAGTATATTAGTCTGTTGGTCTTTCCAGATCTATTCCTTTTTTTTAAATCGAAGTATAGTCAATTAACAATGTTGTGTTAGTTTCTGGTATATAGCTTAGTGATTCAATTATACATATATATTCCTTTTCATATTCTTTTTCCATGTAAGTTATTGTAAGATATTAAATATATTTTCCTGTATTATACAGTAGGACCTTGATGTTTATTTTACGTATAGTAGTTAGTATCTACAAATCCTGAACTCCCAATTTATCACCCCTCACCCGCTTTCCTCCCTTAATAACCATAAGTTTGTCTGTGAGTCTGTGTTTGGTGAATAAGTTCATTTGTCTCCTCTTTTTTTTTTTTTTTTTTTTTAGATTCCACTAGAAGTGATATCATATGTTATTTTTCTTTCTCTTTCTGGCTTACTTCACTTAGTATGATAATCTCTGGGTCCATCCATGTTGCTGCAAATGGCATTATTTCATTCTTTTTTTATGGCTGAATAGTTATTCAATTACATATGTATAACACAACTTCTTTATCCAATCATCTGTCGATGGATCAGAGTGTAAATTCTCCAAGTGCTGATGGCAGATAAGGGGACATCATAAGTCCTTGCATTCAAGGTTTTGAATAGGGCACTGTGGCAGAGTCAGTGCTCCTACCAGGACATATTACCAGCAAATAGTTAGTACAGACCCCTCTGTCTGCTTTGCATTAACCGGTCCGTCACCAGTGCTCCTGCATAAGGATATCTGTCTGTTGTCTGTTTCACTTGCCTCAATTAGGTGCAACTGACAATAATGACAGTAAAACTCTCAGATCAGAGGTTCTCTTAGGGTGAAGTCTTGGCTGCACCCAGACTTACATGACTGGGTATCTACTCAATGGGACAGAGCGGCTATGAAAAGTCTGTCTTTTCTAGAACAATGCCATTTCATCTGGCAAAATTGAGCATCAGATTTTGTTTCAGTGGCATCATAATGCACAGGTTGTACTGTATCATTATAGGTGCAGAGAAACCATGCCTCAAAGGCAGCTCTAATTGCCAGCATTTCCTCTTCCTACACCAAGTAGTTAATGGCAACTAGGGCCATTTTCTGTAAGAGAGAGGCACACAGTTAGAAGTACTTGGGCTGTGATTTTCTTGTATTAGGATCAATCTGCCTCAATACTAGAAGTGTTAGTTTAAATTGTGTAAGGACAGATTGGCTCAGGTTAGTCCAAGTTCAAGGCAGAAAGTTTTTTAAACTACTTTACTGAGGTATAACAGATATAAAATATACTGCACAAACTTGAAATAATTACCATTTCTTTCCTTGTTTTTCCTTAATCTATCTTTTTTCTTGTCTCACTGCACTTGCTGGAACCTCCACTGACTGAACAGGGAGGCATCTTTGTCTTGTTTCTGTTATTACAGGAAATACTTTCAGCATTTCCCCAGTATGATGTCTGCTATACTTATTGGCATAGATGCCCTTTATTAGGTATAGGAAGAACCTTTCTATTCCTAATTAGCTAAGGGACTTTTAAAATCATGAATAAATGCTAAATATTATTGAATGTGTTTTCCATATTGGTAAAAATGATCATTATTTTTCCTCTTTATCTGCTAATATGATGAGATATGTTAATTAATGCTTCAAACCAACCTTGCACTCCTGGTATAGACCCACCTTGCATTCCTGGTATAGACCCAACTTGGTAACTATTCATCATCTTTTTATACATTGCTAAATTTAGTTTGCTAATTTTTAAATATTTATAACCATGAGTGAGACTGACTTGTAACATTCCTTTCTATATATAGTCTTGGTCAGATTTTGTTACCAAATAATTTGGGGAGTGTTACTAACTTTCTTTCCTCTGGAAAAATTTGGATAATATTGAATGATAGTTTTCTTGAAAGGTTAGTAGAGCTAGCCTATCTGGCGTTTTATTTGTGGGCACAATTTTATGTACTGATTCATTTTCTTTAGTGGTTACAGGACTCTTTGAATTCTCTATTTCTTAAGTCATTTTTACTAAAATGTATTCTTCTAAGAATATATCTATTTTTAAATCCACATTTTCAAATATATTGATATGAATTTCTTTATATTATATTATTGGTTTCTGTTTAACCTCTGGTTCCCACTTTTTAAATTCCAAAATATATATTTGCATTATCTGTCTTTTTTCCCCCTTGGTTAATCTTGCCAGAGGTTTTTGCATTTTATTAGTCTTTTCAAAGAAATAATTCTTGCTTTTGTTGATACTGCTATGTATTTGTTTTATATTTCATTGATTCTTACTTATATCCTTATTATTTTCTTCCTTCTGCTTTCCTGAGGATTAGTCTGATAGTCTTTCTCTAATTTCTTAAATTAAATGTCTAACTGATTAGTTCTGAGCCTTCTTTTTTTCTAGTGAAAGCTTTTAAGTCTATTAATTTCCTTCTAAATGTCATTTTAGCTCATCTCACAAATTTTGATATGCAGTATTTTCATTATTTTTCACATCCAAGTATTCAGCTCCATGTCTAATTTTCATTATAAATTTTCTTTTACCTATAAGTTGTCTAATATTATGTTTTAAATTTCCAAACAAATTAATTTTTTTCTAGTTATTTTTATATTGCTTTATAACTTAATTGTATTGTAACTAGAGAAGTTGGTCTGGTACAACACCAAATCTTTAAAATTTGTTGAAATTAGCATGTGGTCAATTTTTGTATGTACTCCTAATGTACTTGGAAGTAATGTATATTCTCTAATTGTTTGCTGAAATTTTCTAAATATGTATCTATTATATCAGTTTGCTAATTATGCTGTTCAAGTCTTTTACATCTTTACTAGGGTTTTTTTTTTTTTTTTTCTGCTTGACGTATCAGTTACTAAAAAAGATGTGTCAAAATCTCCCACTATGGTAGTGGGCTTAGCAATTTCTCCTTGTAGACCTGTCAATTATTGTTTTGAAAAAAACTTCACCCATGTTAATAAGCAATTACACATTTAGAAACGTTATATCCTCCTGCTTGAATTTACTTTTTTCATTAAGTGACTCTTTTCATCTCTAGTAATGATTTTGCCTTACATTTAAAAATATTATATTAAATAGCTACTTCATATTTCTTTTGGTCAGCTTTTGCCCAGTAATATTTTTTCATCGTTTGAAATATAGTCTTTCTATGTCTTTACATTGAAGTATAAATGAAAGTATTTCTCTTATAAACAGTATTTAACTGGGATTTATTTTTTTATTCATTCTGACAACCCTTGATATTTTAATTGAGTACTTTAACCAATTTATATTTAGAGTGACTACTTAGATATTTGTATTTATTCTTATCTCCTTATTATGTGATTTTTATTTGTCCTTTTTAGTGTTTCATTTCCCTCCTCCTCTTTCCTTGGCTTCTTTTGAATTAAGCATTTTTTTCTTTTGTATTCCATTTTTCTCTCTACCAATTTGAAAGTTATATATTTCATATCTATACTTTTGTTGTTTACTCTTACCATTTTAACATGTATGCTTTAAATAGTCTAAAATTAATACTTTTCCATTTCCTTTATAATGTAACTTTCAAAGGGCCATATACATTATCCACACTCACTATATTTTGCCTCCAGCATCAATATCTGAGAAGCATGGATTATGTGGCACTCTTCCCAAAGCTTTCTATCTTTCCCAATTTTGCAAGGAAACATGTATTTAAAAAATTGTTATCAATTTTTTAGATCAAGAAATTGGGTCCTGAAACAAAGAACTTGTCCATAGAAATAAGTCATCTAATCAGGAAGAGAAACCAGGCCTTCTGACTATTTTTCCAATTATGGAATTTAGGAGATTGTCTCGGGAAACTTTTTTTTTGTCACACTTACTTTTAAAAAAATTTGATATAAATTGCCACCTTGCCCTCCAGAAAAGTTAGACTAATCTGTATATAGCAGTAGTTGATATCCAAGATCAATCCAATGCTGAGTTCCTTCCAGTTTTTAGAGGACCGAGATCATGTCTTTTTTTTTAATGCTTGTATTATAGAAAATTTCAAACACATATAGGAGTAGAGAAACTAGTTAATAAATCTTGTGACAACTTTTTAATCCCAAGTAACCGTCAACAGCATAGATAGGAAACATGGCAATAAAACAGAGGAAAGCAAGACTAAATAGTGGTGAGTTTTATGTTCTATTTTTTTAAAGGTCAGATTCTTTTAAATCCTTTCTGTGTTTTGAGATTATAGTAAAACCTTAATTAACAGGACCCCAACAAACTGGAAACTTTCACTAACTAAAAACTTTCCTGGTACCCTGTTTTGAGTAGAGGCTCATTATAATATGTTCATAACAAGGATTTATTCTAAAAATGCAAGATTCATGGAATGACTCCTAAGCAGCCAATGGACCAAAGAAGAAATCAATGAGAAATTAGAAAATATCTTGAGACAAATGAAAAAGAAAACACAACATACCAAAACTTACGGGATGCAGCAAAAGCAGTAGTAAAAGGGAAGTTTTAGCAATAGTGCCCACATTAAAAAAGAACTCAAGCAACTTAACTTTACACCTCAAGGAACTAAAAAAATAAGACAAACTTAGCCAGAAGTTAACAGAAAGAAGGAAATAATAAAGGTCAGGACAGAAATATACAAAATAAAGAATAGAAACACAATAGGAAAAAAAAATCAATGAAACTAAGAGTTTTTTAAAAGATAGACAAAATTGATAAACTTTTAGCTAGACTAACAAAAAAAAAAGAGAAAACCCAAATAAAATTAGAAATGAAAGAAGAGACTAACAATGCCACATAAAAAATATCATAAGAGACTACTGAAACCAATTATACACCAATGAATTGAATAACCTAGAAGAAATGGATAAATTTCTAGAAATATATAACCCACCAAGGCTGAATTATGAAAAGATAGAAAATCTGAATAGACTTCTAACTAGTAAGGAGATTCAATCAGTAACTGAAAATCTCCCAACAAAGAAAAGCCCAGGACCAGATGGCTTTACAGGTGAATTCTATGAAACATTTAAAGGAGAATTAATGCCAATTCTTCTCAAACTCTTCCCAAAATTGAAGAGGAGGAAACATTTCCAAATTCACTTTATGAGGCCAGTATTACCCTTATATCAAAGCCAGACAAACCACAAGAAAAGAAGATGACAGGCCAATATCCCTGACGAACATACATGCAAAAATCCTCAACAAAATACTAGCAAATCAGAATCAATAGCACAGTAAAAGGATTACAGGGATTTATTCCTGAGATACAAGGATGGTTCAATATATAACAATCAATTCATGTGAGGCACCACAATAACAGAATGAAAGATAAAATAACCCAATCATCTCAACAGATGAAGAAAAAGCATTTAACAAAATTCAACATCCTTTCATAATAATAATAATAATAAAAACCTCTCAACACACCAGGAATAGAAGGAAATTACCTTGATCAGAGGGTACAAAGTTTCAGTTTTGCAGGATGAATAAGTTCTGGGGATCTAATGGTACAGCATGGTGACTGTAAATAATACTGTACTGTATACTTGAAATTTGCTAGAGTAGATCTTATGCATTCTCACCACACACACAAGGAAAGATAACTATATGAGGTGATGGATGTATCAGTTAGCTTGATTGTGGTAGTCATTTCACAGTGTATGCATATATCAAGACATCACGTTGTATACCTTAAATATATACAATTTTGTTTTTTGATTATAACTTAATAAAGCTGGGGAAAAGAAGGAAATCATCTCAACATAATAAAGGCCATATACAAAATGCCCATAGCTAATATCATACTCAGTGGTGAAAAACCGAAGGCTTTTCTTCTAAAATCAGGAACGTGGCAAGGATGCCCACTCTCGCCACTTTTGTTTGACATAGTACTGGCAGTCCCAGCCAGAGTAATTAGACAAAAAAAGGCATCCAAATAGGAAAGGAAGCAGTAAAATTATTTCTTTGCAGATGACATGGTCCTATATGTAGAAAACCCTAAAGACTCCCCGCTAAAACTGTTAGAACTAATAAATGAATTCAGTGAAGCTGCAGGATACAAAATCAAGATACACAAATCATTTGCATTTCTATACACTAACAATGAACTATTCAAAAAGGAATTTAAGAAAGCAATACCCTCTACAACTTCAAAACTAATAAAATGCTCAGGAATAAATGTAACCGAAGAGGTCAAAGGCTGGTACATTGAAAACTACAAAATATTGATGAAAGAAATATAAAAAGACACAAATAAATGGAAGGACATCTCATATTCACAGATTAAAAAGACTTCGTGTTGTTAAAATGTCCAGATAACCCTACGTGGCCTACAGATTCAATGCAATCCTTACCAGTACCCCAGTGGGTGCCAATATCCAGAGAGTAGCATGGTGGTTGCCAGGGACTGGGCAGAGGGGAAATGAGGAGGTGCTATTTAAAGGGTATAAAGTTTCAGTTATGCAAGATGACTCAGTTCCAGAGATCTGCTGTACAACATTGTGCCTATAGTTCGTGATATCGTATTGTACACTTACACATTTGTTAAAAGGATAGATCTCATGTTGAATGTCCTTGCCACAACTAAAAAAAAAAGATTCTGGGAGTGACCTGGACTCTGTACACCCTCAGCCTAATCTTATACCTCTAATATCATTTCCAGTTTCAGGTGCCTGGAATCACATAGACCATTCATTCTACATGTCAGTCTCATTTGAAATAGCTATTAGGAAAAAATGACTTGTAAGGAGAAAGCTAAAGGAAGCAAGAAAGAGGACTGCACTTTCATTTTTTGGTCTCAGTGTTTATTTCCATGCCATCCCTATGTTCCTGGAATAAAATCTCAAATATCAGTTCTAAGCAATTGTTCCTGGTTTTCTTCCCAGCGGATGGAGTAGTAGTACAGTGTAGTGGAAAGAGCTCTGTGCTTGGAATTCAAGTCCTGGCTCTCCTTTGGAGCTAAGCGGGGTCTTGGAAGAGTCACTTAACCTTTTTGAGCCTTGGTTTAATCACTTGTGAAACAAAAGGGTTGGACTGGAAAGAATAACTAATGCCTCTTACTGTGCTGCGTTTCTGTTACAATGTGAATGTAAGTTTCTGAGGTCTGGTCTTATCCATAGAGAATCTCATCTCTAAATGACTTGAGGGCACCCAAGGGATATTTACCACCCAGAATGCCTGAACTTCAACCGTTAATGATCCATTTCATTGGGTTTAGCGTTGTTTCCTCCTGCTAGTCTTCCTTTTGAGAAGAGAAACATGTAAAGGCACTTCATTATAAATGACTAAATCAGGTCACTTTGTCCTGGTTGGGAAAGGCAGGGATTTTGATGTCCAGAGATTTTTAAGTGGGAAGAAAAATGTGCAACACAGAGAGACTGAAAGGGTGTCTGAGACAGATTTCACCTCCTTCACAATTTTTCTGCAGCTTGGCTCTGAGCATTGTTATGACTCAACCTCTCTGTGCTTGGCAATGCTCAAACAAGAATAATCTCTATTTGGTACCAAATCAGAACAGGGAGTCCCTGGCTAATTCAGGGACTAATTCAGATTCAGGTATTTCTGAAAGATTCTGAATGGAGTTTTTATTACGTCTTTTGATAAGCAGGAACTTGTTTAGAAGAGCCCAAACATCCCTTTGAGTGAACCATGTACATTTTTACAAAACCGTTAACAGGCATATACTCCCAATCTATCACAACAACCATGCATAGCAAGACTCTGGTCACAATACCCTGCCCAATCCTAGATGCCCTTTCTTAATCATCCTCTTCTGATCCTGTTCTCTTCTTAGTTCCATGCTTGTCCTCAGTAGTTGCAGAAAATCCCTCCTCTCTAACTGTTCATCACACCTATCTCCTATCATCAGCATTTGGTCTCTTCTGTCCTGGAGAAAAGCAATCTCTTCCTCTGCATTCTCTCAATGTACCACTAGTAACAAAGGATTTCTGCTTCTAATGAAGAAAGACCCATTCAGGTAGTTGTTGCTTTTCTTCTCTCTAATAAGAATACCTATCATTATGGAGACTTGCTATGTCTCAGGCACTTGTATCACTGCATATCGTTCTCAGACTTCTCTACCTATTTTACAAGTGGATCATTGATATTGAGTCATTCATCCAGATTTTCCAACTAGGGATGTCTGGCTCCAGAGTGGAGTTTTTGCCCACTGCACTAGCCTGCCTCTTTTCCTTGATATCCATCTGCACATTCTTGGGACTGTCTAGGCTGCTGTGTGGGAGACAGTTTTCCTCCCCGGTGGCAAACAATGATTCATGCTCATGACTTAGAGGACAAAGATCTAGCTCTTGGGGGAAATACTTCCAAGATTATTACCCCAGGAAATTCAAATAGACTCTCTTTCTATTGTGCTTTCTGTACCCTCATTTCAAATTATTCTTATAGTAGCTGGTAGCAGAATCAAAGGAATAGTTATGTCTGCCAATTGGGGCTGAGGTCCAAAAGTTGTTAACTCTTTACTGCCTACTAATTTGTGAGTTGCACCTGAATGTATCGACCTAACTGAAGTACTGTTTTCAAAATCTCGTTTTAGTTAATAATTTCAATTTAGCGAAGGCACTAAACTGTTACTCTCCAACGTGGAGATCAATAGATGCGTCTGAAATTTCTTTCCAAGGTGTCAACTAAAAATGAATTTTGCCTTAGGAGTCCGAAGACCTGAGTCTCAATTCTGAATCTGCCACTTATTAGGCTATAATGTTAGACAAGTCCACTTAATCTTGCTTTAATCTATTTCCTCATCTGTAAAATACAAATAATGATATTTTCCTTGCCTAATTCACAGAGATGATATGGTAGGGATTCCATTATTAGGAAGTGCTGTGTAAATTCCAAAGTGCTCTATAAGCATAAGCCATTAGGCAGGATGAGGGAGGTACTCAAAAGGTCACGAATAGGAAGGAGACTTTCAGCAGGGCTCCCAGGAAGGGGTTCACTAAGGATTCAATCAAATGGAAGAACTGTGCCTCTCACAATTGATTTCCTCTTATCTTAACTTCAGGGGTGCAGATCCAAACTGAGTCTCCAGCTGGATCCAAGATGATCTTCAACGCTCTGATTCTCATCTAAATTAAGCACCCCACTCCTAGAGGGGGAGTGGCATGAGGATTAAGTGGCCCCTTTACACCAGTGAAGCCAGGGATCTGGATAATACTCGCTAGGTAAGCAGAATAAAAAGCCACCTTGATTACAAGCACGGAGATTTTGCAGTGAAATGAGAGACAGGAGAAAAGGCGGAAAGTAGATCCTATATGAAGTTATGGACACCTCAACTCGTGAAAGTAAATCCCAAGTTAGAACAGAAATTGCCTTCTGGATAGTCCAGACAGAACTGAGCATCATGTGAGCGCTCACTCAATACAGTGTCATAGTGATGGTGACTGTCCTTGGTCTCTTGGTTTCTTTCTATTCTCCTTTGCTATAGGCTTTCCAAAGATACATGTGAATGCAATTCACCAGTGCTCAGAAAGAAGACTGAAGGTAGGGGGTGTGGATATTAATGGCAGGCCTGGAGCCCTAGTACTGAACCCCTTTTGCCCCATCTCCCTCCCTCACCCTCAACCCCCATCCCCTGGCCGGTACAGGCAAGCTTGGGAGACTAAAAAGGTTTCACTTCCGCCTGGCTGCAGGAACCACAAGTTCCAGACTAGGTCGGAATTGGAATAATCAGTCAAAACACACCCAAATGCTCTTACACACCCAGACGCGCGCGCATCCCCGGGCCATGGGGCGCACGTGAGCCCACGCCCCGTGCACCCAGCCCTGCCCCTCTCAAGAGCATCCTCCGCAGCTGCCACAGAAGCAGCCGCCGCCACCGCCTCCTCCTCTTCCTCCTCCTCCTACCGCCGCCGCCGCCGCCGCCGCCGCTGCTGCGTCTCTATCCCCTCTCGTCCTCCTTCCTCTCCCAGTTCCTGCTCCTCCTCCCATCCCCGGCGCTTGCTGCCCGGCGGCGAAGGGCAGAACCCAGCAGCGGCTTCCCCTCCGCTCCGGCCACGAAGGGGCTGGAACAGGTCTGTGTCGTGGGCGCTTTGTTGCGGGCTATTGGAGCGCCAGTGGCCCCAAGAGACTCTGGGAGGGCAGGGGGCTGACGGGAGGGTAGATTATTTTTCAGTTTTTGGTCTTTTTCTGTGAATAGATGGGGTGCGATGGGCTGGGAAGGCAGCTCGGTCCCTTTGCCTGTTCGCCGTCCCTCTCGCTTCATGGCGAGAGAGCTCTGAAGCCGCCCGGACTCCTGCCCCCGCCCACCCCTAAAGCTCTCTTTCTCTGCGCCCCCACTCCCCGCATCCACTTCCCAGAGCTGAGCTTTCTCTTGTTCTGGGAGCTGATGGATGGGGGCGGGGAGAGATGGATGGAGTCGATCGAGCTGGGCACCTGGGTGCATGGGGCTTTGTTAACATACAACAAAACCGGCTGCAGTCTGCCGGTAGAGTGGGGGTGTGGGCCGAGCAAACTAGAGAAATGAAGGCTTGTGAGGGGGCACTCCCCGTGTGTAGCTGGGCACCCAGGAATGCAGATGTGGGAGATGGTAAGGGTTTTGTGTGGGATTCAGTGAGTGTGAGTTGGAGTGTGTGTGTGTGTGTGTGTGTGTGTGTGTGTGTGTGTGTGTGTGTGTCTGCGCCATGGGGCTGGGCCACTCCTGGCATTACATGTCCTTGGGTATCATCCCATGCCAAGCCAGATTGCAGTAACACGCAGGCAGATCAGGTCCAACCTGTTCTGCCCACGTTGGAAGGGTAAGGATGGTTTCAAAGTGATGGAAATCCCCTCAGCTGGGGGTGTTGCTCAGACATTCTGGATATAGAATTTCTAGCCAGGTTGACCAAGTCCTACTGGACATCATTATTGTTCCCCTCAAGATGCCCAACTTTCTTAGCAGGTTTCCCCCTCTTAGCCAATGAGGATACAAAGCTCTTACAGTGATCCCTACAGTAACCCCCCCCATGTCACCCCCCCCCCCCGTTTAATTAGTGGATCCTCATGTCTTCACCGCAGTGGTGTTAGTGGTGGGCTAGGATGTAGCTGTATGTTTGGAGAAAAAAGGACATACCAGAAGCACTAGGTATTAGTTGTGAATTTGTTTTTTTCCTTGACCCATAAGGTGTGAATTGGCAGGGTCATTTTTTTCTTTAATCAAAGAGAGAAGAAATCAGTAAAAATGAACAAAACTGGTAAACCTTCTCTTTGACATTTTAATTTCTGGTTTTAATAAAGCATTGCTTTTCAGGGTCTCAAAATGTGCAGTTAAGGACAGTGACCATTCAGTCAAACAACTGACATTTATGAAACAGCTGCTATGTGCCAGTGGTGTTAGGTATTGGAAGCACAGAAATGAATAAATGAATAAAACATCATCTCAGCTCGCAGGGAGTGCACAGTCTGATAGATAAGATAGAATGTGTAAACAGATAATTATAGGAGAGGATGACAAGAGCCAGGCAGGGTATTTTGAGAGCATGGAAGAGGGATGCCTGGCTGGGGGTGGGGAGTACGATCAAGAAAGGCTTCACAGGGCAAGTAACATTTGAGTGAATCTTGAAGAATTAATTCACCAGGTGGCTAAGTTGAAGGAACAGCATGTATAAAGGCAGAGGAGTCATAGTTAAGTAAGACTACAGGGAATTCTCAGAAGTGTTACTGTCACATTCTCAACAAACTCAGAATGAATCTCCCTGGGCTGGGATGGTGATTAATGGTGAATCCAAAAGGAGCCAGTGCTGCAGACTGATAAGGATCAGAGCACATCCTCATCTTAAGAAATGTCTAGCTCACTTGTTAATACTAGTGGGTTTTGCTTGAAGCAAATGTGATATGTGTAAGTATGGATTTACAAGGCAAATGAACTAGATGAACAGTAAGAGAACATTGCAGAATTTGTTGCTTTACCCAAGGATTCATAATCAGATCATCTTAAATAACGGTGCCCCTGTGACCTTTACAGTGAATATTTTTACCAAAAATCCACTTACACAGAATTGTTCACATAGCCAGTGGATAGAGACAGAAAGGTATACTCGCATTACATTTACTTTTTGCACACAAATTTACCAGTTTCAAAGGAAGCATCTCCCTCATGGTGGATGTCTAATAAATACTAAAAGAAAACATGAAAATGGCAGAGATAAATATTAAATCCATTGTGATTTTTTTATCATTTGAATTGTATATAAAATACAAATTAATCAGGACAGGATCTTCAGGGAGTTTTACATTTTAGGTAATTTTGGTAGTGTCACTGGTAATTAACAATAGCAGAAGATTTCTGTGCGGTATGTTAGTTCTGAAATGGGGATACGATGACTACTCCAATACTCATGCAATTAAGCCAGAATAGGGGCACATTCCGAGTCTCCTGTTTCGTTGTGCTGGTGCTGATTGCATGGGCTGATGGATGGCCCTGAAAACGAACCTAAGAGATGGATGATTTCTACTGGAAGTGCCTGGTGGGCACAAAATTCTGCTCATTAAACGAGTGTGGGCTCTGAGGGTTTGGACCAGCATCCTGAGCATCTCCTCCTTTAAATGAAGACCAAAAATAGCCCTGGGTTCTATTTGAAAGGAGTGCCAGCAGACGGAGGTGATCTTGAATCAACTTCCTCCCTGGTCTGGCCAATGCCCTGCTGCAGAGGAAAAGATAGCCTGGGGCCCTTTGGGTGCATCAAGGTCCTTTACTCATTGGCTGTCAATACCAGGGTATCAGGCAATATCTCTAAAAAACTTCCCCCACAGCTTAGGCTGGAATGGAATTTGCTCTCTTGCTGTGCTGATACTCAGATTAGTCTAGGGGCTAGGACAGTGCTTCCCAATGTGGGTTCCAAAAAAGACTCATTCCATAGGATGTTAGTAGGTGTTACACACACACACACACACACACCCCACACCACACACACACCCCACACCACACACACACACAGAGTTCTGTGGTCAGGTTTACTCTGAGAAATTCTTGCTTAAACAGAAACAGGATTGTTTATTGCAGAACTTCTTAAAGCCTTCACTGGGCTAGTGTATATTGTGACTCTCCAGGAGCATAGCTGATACAGCATTTCCCAGGCATATTTGCCCACAGAACCTGGTGTACCAACAAGCATTTGGCTGGGCTGGTGTGAGGAAGAACACTCTTTGGGCAACGCTGGGCAAGAGCGTTTCCCACTGAGGCTGTCGGTAGTATCTTGCTGGGTCAACTTGGATGAGTCACTTCAGCCCCCTAGGCTCTCCTTCCTGCATGTGTAGAATGAGGCTGATAATAATCATTGTTCTCACCAACTGTGATGGTGTGATGACAACTAAGATAATATCTCTGCAAGTATTTTGTGCTCCTTAGAAGAAAGGCTTTCTATAAACTCCAGGTTGTTATGAAACGGAAGTGAAGAATTGAGGCAGGTATCCTGATAGTTCAGGCCCCAGTCCTGTTTTTCTGTTGTTACTGGGCAGACGGCCTCAGTTCTCTGCTGTGCTTTGACTGCAAAGACCTATCCTTATTCAACCTTGGGTGACTCAGTTCTCTGGGCTTATTTCCTTTCACATCCTGACAATTTCAGTGTGGCCTTTAATTTCCTGGTCCAGAGGTATCATCAGTACAGCCTCAAGAAAAATCCCATCAATCTAAACACACCCTGCTGACCAGAGCACCCAGGAGGTGGGAATTAAATGTAGTTGGAAAGTTGCTTTTAACCATCAGACTCATCCTCCTGCAGAAGCAGTTCTAAAGGGTCATCTTGGAAAGCTGGCTCATCTCCAGGGTCCCCAGGGCCCCATTTGGGCCAGAGTCTGTTGGCAGTTCTTCAGCACAATTTCCGGGGTCCATTTTGCCAATAGCCAACTTTAAGGAAATTTAAAGGCAAAAGAAAAAACATTCATGTGACTATTGACCCTCCCTGGCTCCCTTGACTCTTCATTAATCCCCTCTTTTCTTTACAAGGCTGCCTTGAAAGAAGAATGGAGTTCTTGAGGATTAACAGCTAAGAATCACTGGAAACTGGTTTGGGGTAGAGACTAATGTGGAGGCATTTGAGTTAGTAGTCCACAGTGCTCTGTACTCACACCAGCCATTCTCTGCATGCCAGTGGCCAGCTTCACTTGCAGCAGGAAGGATTTAGGTTAGCCACGAGAGAAAACTGTGTGACTTTAAGATGTGATACCGGAAAGTGAGAGAGAAGTCATTCTCTGTTCTGGAGAGCTTAGTGGAAGTGCCTGTCTGAGAGGGGAGGTTCATAGCATGGTAGAGCTGCAAGTGCCTTTCGAAGTTCTTCTGGTGCAAACTTTCTGTTTGGATGAGGAAAATGAGGACCAGAGAAGTGAGGCCAGCTGCCTAAGGTCACACAGCTACCACATGACAGAACAGAAGTCATCCCAAAAGCTAAAACTCAGATCTGCTGCCTCCTAGTGCTCTTTCTAGTAGACCTAGTTGTCTTCTTGCGTACTGCAGGGGAGTGTGGCTCATTCAGTGGGACTTGGAGATCCTGTGCCGGCCTGAGTTGTGTGGGCTTTCTGTGGCAGCTTTAGCAGAGGGGCAGGTTTCTAGTGGAGCCCTGAAAGGCCATGCTTCGCTGTCTCTCTCTATCTCCATTCCTCTTGAGTGTGCGGGTGTGTGATTCACCAAGCCCCGCAGCCAGCTGGAAACCGGGGGACTGGGTGTTCTGCCTGGATACCCAGTGGGTGATTCAGTCACCCCAGTCCATCCATGTTGGTCATTATTAA
Source organism: Camelus bactrianus (assembly GCF_048773025.1). Lineage (NCBI taxonomy): Eukaryota > Metazoa > Chordata > Mammalia > Artiodactyla > Camelidae > Camelus > Camelus bactrianus. Next base: position 81,911,317 of record NC_133575.1, on the reverse strand, counting down.
CATCTTGTGGACTAAGGACCTCCTTGAAAGTCTGATGAAAGAAAGCTACCAATGCCCTCCTGAAAGACGGGTTCGCATCCACTAACACATGCATGTAATTTCAGGGCCATCTAGGTCTAGGGCACCTGCTTAGCTGGCTTGGCTGTTGGTGTTGCTACACAGCCTAGGGTCACTTGTAGATGCTCCCTAATTACCAAAGATTCCCAGAGCTGGAACTGTCAACCTTACCTTGGAGGGAATTGGAAATACTGGGATGAACCTTGTGCCAAATAGACTGGGCAGGGGAAGGGGGTTAGAGTGGGATTTCATTAGTGTAAAAGAATGGATTGAATCCTGGACTTGAGATAAAAACAAAAAACAAATTGAAACAAGCTAGGCATTTCCCCTTCTCGCACGCAACCTTATGAAAGAGATGAAGGGGAAAGTAGGCGTGGCAGGAAGAACGGTGGGAGATTTGGAAGGATGGGAGAGGGAGGGTGTTCTAGAAGGGGTGTCAATCATGCCACAATTGCATGAAACTTTTTGCAAAGAATGCAACAACCCTTCCATGTCTTTTCAGCATTTCTGATCCTAATTCAACTTCTAAACAGCAAAAGCTCATGGTTTGGGGATTTGAAATTGTCTTAGATGCTGGAACACCCTGTCTTGAAAGGGACATTTTTAGAGGCTGGGAGTGGGAGCTGGACACTGTGGGGGAGTGGCACAGCTTGGCTCACTTCTTGTTTAAAAAAAGCATTTTTTATGATCAAAATAATACATGCTCATGCTTGTAAAAATAGGAATATAAAGGAGAATGTTCCTCTCCACTACTGATTCTCCACCATGTTCACAATTTGGATATCTCATTTTGTGTGTGTGTGTTTTTGTGAATATTTACATATGTATTCATGTGCCTAAAATAATAATGAAAGATGTGACCAATACTCCATGTGCTGTTCTACAATATGTTCCTCGCTGAACTCTGTCTTTTCCTGCTGCTATGCGTCTAGCTATTTCATTCTTTTTAACAGTTGCATAGTATTCTGTCAATGATTGTGACCTAATTTCTTTAATCTGTGCTTTACTGATGAATTTTTACATTCTTTCACATTTTTTTTTTTACAAATTATTAAATATTGGTGCAGCATACCTCTTTTTACCCGCATCTCTCCGTACTGGTCACCACCGTTTTTGTAGTCCAAATTCACAGTAGTGACTTTGTTGGTTCCAAGAGTTTGGGTTGCACATCTTTGATTTTTAGAGAGCCTGCCAGATTGCCCTCCAGAAAGGCCACGGAGACTTACCTTCCCCCTAACAATGGCCATTTCTCCATGCTCTTTCTCACTGATTTGCATTACATTGATCCTTTCAATCTTTGACAATGTGATAGCTGAAAAAAAAATTTTCTTTGCATTTTTTTTGAGTACTAGCTAGCTAGAGAGGTGGAATGTCTTTTCATATGTTTATCACCCATCTGCATTTCTTCTGCATCGCCATTTCCTATCCTTTGCCTATTTTTCTACTGGGTTCTTCTTTCTCATGTTGATAACTGGGATCTCTTTATATATTTTGAGTAGTAACAATTTAGCAGTTGCGTCTGTTGCAAATATAGTAAGTAGTCTATTGTTTATCTTTTGACTTTGATGTTAGTGTTTTTCATTGCACAGAAATGTTTACAGCTTTTAAAAATAATGATTGTCACTCTATTCCTTTATGAGCACTTCAACAATGCCACAATGAATGTCCCTGGACTGTATTATATGCATTTGGCTCATTATTTCCTTAAGATACATTTGTAGGACTGGGTTTGTTCAGTTAACTTTTTTCCTAGATATTGCCAAATCTCTCTCTAAAGTGTTTTTTTTTTTTTAACCAATTACACCCCAACTGCAGTGTATAAACGTATACTTTACTCCTCCTCTTGATGTTTTCTGATAATTCAGGTTTTGCTTCTTAAATCAAGTGCTAGGCAGGAATTCATATTTGGCACTACAAAAGGCTTGGAGCAGAAATCCCTAACTGCACACATGAAACACATGTAATACACATTTCACCTTCAATTATTTAAGCAAACATGTTTTTTAATTCATTTCCAACTAGAACTGTGTCGAAAGCATTTTCCAACATCAAGTCCCTCTAAATTCACTGTGAAATGAATGGCTATTTAGGGTCATTTCTGCTGGCAGCAGCCACAGCAGCAGACAATGGCAAATGAACTTTAGAGATCTACCTTGTAAAACACTTGGGAAAAAAAGCTACTGCTGCATCTTCACTGAATTCTGAAGTCAGCTAGATTGGTTCCAGAATTTTCCAGAAGCAGAGTGCTATGTAGGAGTCGGCTTCTATCCCACTTGCCTCCCTACAAAGAGGACCAGTTTGAGGCCCTCCCATGAGAAGTTATTCTAATAGAAATAAACAGTGATGTCACCCTCTGCAAAGGGAATAGTGACAAACACGTCCAGGTGTAGCTGTTCCCCTCACTCTGCCTGGGCTTTTTTCGTTTTCTTGTATCTCCTTCCTGCCAACATCCAGATATGGTCCAAAGAATTTTGGTGTTTGCTTTAGGCCAAGGGTATGATCCAAGTATTAGAAAAGGGATATCACAGTGGTCGTTTGTGTGGCTTAAGAATTATTTTTTTGTCTGAAAAGCGAGAGCGATATTAGCCATCTTAAAATCCTTTGAGGGTGGCTGAGCACAGGGTGGGGATGGAAGAGTGGTGACGGTTGTTACCCATTTTACAGATGGAGAAGACACAGAAAGGAGAAATGCTCTGAGAGCTGGGCATTTCTGGAAAAATTTCCTGATATACACCCTCCCCAACACTTGGTAGCTAAAAATCTGGCAGATTTTCTCCTCTAGGGATGGATCTAGGTGCCTTTAAAGTGCAGCTTTCCAATTCAATATATTTAAGAATGCCCTTTGTACCTACCCATAATTCACTTTACCTACTGTGGTATTTACCCCACCCCTGGGATGCTTTTGAGTTGTCAGAAGATGGGTGGGTTATTGTCCCCAAAGGAATAATTTGGATTATTTGAACTATTGACAGTTATGATTTGTGGTTTCCCATTTACCTCAAAATCTTGATATTTGGAAAATGGCTTTAGATCCTAGCTAATATTTGCTTTGTTTTTCTTTTAAAGGTTTGGACTAGAGTAAGGATAGTTCACAGGGGAACTGATGGCCAGATAATGTAATTATTAATCTTTGCTGCCTTGAAAAAAAAATGGCTTTGGTTGTTAAGGTAATGAATGTCCCATCTTAAAGCTAGGTTGTCTCTTCTTCAATGCTGAATAATTTAAAACTGAAACATTATAGCCACAAATATGGTCTCTACACATAAATCATGTGACACATTTCTCCTTATGGTTGGTCTTAAGGGGAAAGGCTGTATTTTCCTTTCTTTTTAAAACTATGCTTGGGGGTAGGATGGGGTATAGCTCAGTGGAAGAGCTCATGCTTAGCATGCAGAAGGTCCTGTGTTCAATCCCCAGTACCGCCATCAAAAAAATAAAAATGAAAAAACTATGCTTGATGCTTCTAGTAGAACTGAGGATTGCCATATTTTGTTTCCTAATGAATTATTCTGCAAAGGTAGCATTGCTTTTTAACTCTGATTACAATCAGGAGGGGACGTATTTGTCCTCATACTTAAACTAGAAAGGACAATCTTATTAGGAGGCAAAGAGGGTCGGTAAATGGCGCTGACAGTGAATTGGGAGGCAGAAGACCTGAATTCCAATTCTGGTTTTGTTATTAATTAGCTGTGTGACTTTGAACAAGGGCTTCAATGTCTCTGAGCCTCAGATTCCTCAAACATAAATGAGGACATAGTTAAGGATAGACTATCTATAGTGTAGTGCCTTCCATTTAAACAAAGCACACTTGTCTCCAGAGTCAAAGTTTGCTTTATGACAGAATCATTTATAAAATATGTTAGTGTCCCCACCTTAACCAACTGAATCTGAAACTCCAAGAGTGGACCCAGGAAATCTGTTAACCAGCTTCTTTAAATGATTCAGAGAAGGCTGTAACCCCCTCCTGCGGGAACTTTCAGGAGGCGAGATCCCCTGGGCTTTCTGGCCTGAGGGAATGAAACCATTTTCCAAAGTGGGAAGTCCACATCTCCCAGTAGCTCTTGCTTAGAAAACCTGTGAGATGAGGCTGCATTTGGGGAGGCTGGTTTTTTACCTAGTTCCCTGGGCTGCTTTCTGCAGAGGTGAGTGGAGAGCAGAATGTTCTTATTAATAAGAGCAAGTTTAGATGAACAAACTGACCAGTTATTCAATAATAAGTGTATGTCAGGCCCTTTGGCATTGAATCTGCAGTCAAAACATTTCTGAGAAAGGACAAAGTGGTTTCCAAAACTCAGACCCTTTCTGCCCAAGCTCTCCTTTGACTCCCTTTCGAAGTTTGTATCCCTCCTTTGACTTCGTAAACTTTTGTTTCTCTTTCCTTCATTAAACTCACAGTGTGGCAGTGGGTTCTCTTGTTTCATGGCATTTCAGCACCCTAGCCTTTTAGGCCCTCATCTCCCTCTTCCACCCCACCCATCACCCCTTCCTGCATCACATCACTGACTTTATTTCCTTCAGCCATAGGCCCTCTCTCAATACTGCCCTGCCCTCTAAATACCAAAGGGAAAGGGGTCAGCATCAGTGTATATACCCCATTGCCCCATTTATTTTCTTGTGTCTCAGCCTTCAGCCCTTCACTTCATTACAGGGGAAACTGGAGCTAGAGAAATGCTCTCCGAGGCAAACTTTCAGAGACGGCCAGTCTTCCTTTTTATATATAGCCACCATGTACTGAGCCCTGCTCCAAGTGCTGCACGACCCTCTTGGCACACATTATCTCATCAAATCCCTTCCGCAACTCCATCAGGTATGTACTATTAGTATTCTCATATCATGGAGGAGGAAACTGAGGCTCAGAGCAGCTAAGAGACGTGCACAAGTTCAGTCAGTTGGTGAGGACAATGGGTCTATCTGTCTGGTCCTGGGGCCTGAATGGTTAACCTGAATCGTCTACTATCAAGGGCTCCCCATGGTGTATATGGGGCTGCGTTGTACCAAAGGCAAATGGATGAAGCAACATATTTTCTTGGGTGTCAAGAGTCTGGGCCCTGAAGAGTCTAAGTAACTGTAAACAGCAAGAAAGAAGCAGGGAGGGGTTGGTTTTAATGGCAGAGTACTCTTGCCAGGGTTATGACATATCATTGTTAGGGTGGGCCTGGGAGACTGGTTTTGATTCTTGAGAACTGGAAACTGAGTAAACCCATAAATTTTGTCATTCAGAAGTACATTCCTCAGACCCTTGTGACTATTGTTAGTTTTATAGATCATAGGGGTGTGAAACCCACTGGCTTTTTGCTTCCTCCCACTCCCAGCTGGTGCCAAGATTATGGATGGTCAGAGGTAGGGAATCACTTCCTGGATGTTCTCAGCTGAAAGGGGGCTATAAAGGGGGAGATAGCCAGGGGGAGGGCCCAGAATAGGCTGAACAACAGTCTTGTTGGCTGAGATTCTTGGGTTTCCAGCTCACCCTAGCCCTTCTGGTCTGATTCTCATTATCAAACTTGCAGCACGAGGCAAGGAATATTTGGCATCCACCAATACAGATTCATTGAATTCAGACTGAACATGACTCAGGCTCATGTGCACAACAAATCCATGCACAGAGATTTCCAGAATATACCCATGGGACCGAGTCCATCTTCAAACCTAATGCCCCATTTGAAGGAGCCCAAGTTTGCACTTAGTAGTGTATGAATTGATTTAACCTTGCTACATGAAAACAATATTTTTTCTTTTTTCTTGGCTCTTTTCTGGAAAGATCTTACATCAGCTATAATTTCTCTAAAAGCTCTTTTGAGTTGGAGGCGCCAGAGGAAGACTTCTACCCTTTCTCTTCAGTGTCTGTCCTCTGTATTGTCATTTCCAGTCATGAGAGTCAGTAGGCATCAAGGTCTTGTACGGTCTCAGTCACTTGCTCCGTGTCTAATGCGGCATAAGTCACTTGGCCTCACGAGGCCTCAGTTCTCCCGTCTGGAATGATCTCGACTTACCCTTTTCGGTGGAGATACTAGAGCAAGCAGATCACTGAAAACAAATGGGTCAAGATATATTATCATGGTTGTCCTCAGATATTCCCTGGTAAAAGAACTGTTTTGGAGAAAAAGAGAAGGTCATATAAGGTTAAAGGACTGAGAGCTGGAATCATTTGCTTATGTTCAAATCCCTGCTCTGTCTCCCACTAACTATGTGATCTTGGAAGGTTTCTTAACTACCTAATTGCCTTCGCTCTGTAAAATGGAAAGAGTAATAATTGTACCCACTTCATAGGGTTATAGGAAGGAATCAAAGAGATAACATATGTCAAGGGTCTTCCCTATAGTCAATGCTCAATAAATGCCAGCTATTTATTTTATTATGATGAATTCATGGAGGTCTGTGCAGAGGGAGGAGTCCTGGCTCAGGCACTTGGGATTAGTCACTTTGCCTCTTTTTTAAAAAAATTATTTATTTATTTATTTATTTATTTATTTATTTATTTATTTATTTATTTATTTATATTTTTTATTGAGTTATAGTCAGTTTACAACTTTGCCTCGTTAAATTTCAGTTTCTCCACCTGTGTAGAGGGAATAATAATGGTAGCTACCTCTTAAGATTTTTTGAGGAATAATCAAGCTAATTCCTGCCAAGTTCTCTGCACATTGCCTGGCACTGAGAAATGCTCAAAAAAGTATTGTTATTATCAGTCTGTTGCCAAACTTAGTTACCCTGTAGGCCCTCTGGTCCCTGGCTGCTCAGTGTCTGGGCCACTTCTGGGCCTCACTCCCACCCCAGCAGAGGTTTCTGGTGCCTGTGAGGTATCAGAAGTACCATTGTTTGGGGTCAGCACAGGGGTAAGCATGGCCTTTCTGCACGGGGACCTCCTGAGACTGAGAGGGCTTCCTGCAAAAGCACTGCCCAATGTAACACGGGCTGCTTCTGGATGGCAGCGAATTCACAGGCCCCGAGATGGTCTACAAAGTAACCAAAATGGGGACAAAGCAGACCTTGCTTAGCAACTCTCACAGGAGCCTGGCCCCAGGCAGCACAAAGTTTTGTTAGTTGACCCTCCCATGCCTCCCCTGGCAGCCCTGCCAGGCATGTATTCCCTTCCGGCATTCCTCCAAGACAACCGGCCGCAGGGCCCGGTGTCTCCTCCCCAAGTAATACGTCAAGTAAGGCGAGCAGATGCTGCCATAGTGACAATTCCTACCTGATCGATAGAGCTGGGAATTGAACCCTGGTGACAGGGCCTGCCTTGAAGGGGGCCAGCTCCCAGGGCATCACCTGCCTCAGCCTGGTGACCAAGCAACCTGCCTTGCCCACCGCTGGCTGGGTCCCAGTCTCTGGGCCCTTCTCTATATACATTAAACCCCACCTCTGGGGCCCCACAGTGACTGACCATTGCAGGCCTGTGCTGCCCCGTTGGATTCCTCAGGGTCTCTGCTCTAGTTCAGCCCTTATTATTTCTTCCCTGAACTGTTCAATATTACTGTCGCTGCTGCTGTTGACGCTATTAACAGTAGTAACAGCTAACACGTGTTGAGTGCTTATCGTGTGCCAGCCACTAGGCTAAGTATTTACGTGTATCATCTCATTTCAGTGTCACAACAACCCTGTGAGGCAGGCACCTTTAATGTTCCCATTTGACAGAGGAATTCACATTTAGCCTTTTGAGGTAGGTGCTATTACTAACTAGTACCAGAGATACCTGTCAGCCTTGAGTAGTAAGGGTCCCCATGGGAACCTGGCCATCTATGGAATTTTCCGAAGGGGTTGCCTGACCCAAGAGGACTTTGGATGTCCTTTGACAACAAGCCCTTCTTATCCACCCCTTCCCTTTCCCCACCAGCTGCTTGGGGACAGCAGACGTTGCTCATTCTAAATCCTGCTGGGCCCCTGGCCATGGCTGGAGCTCTGAGGGCCATGTCACCCCTAGCTACTTGCAGCTGAGGGAGATTGGTACACTCTGCCCCACTCCCCCGGGTTGTTTTGGGGCTAGCTGAGATCAGGATAGGGTAGTGGCCTGGCGGATGTTACCAAATAAAAGTCACACTTCTTAGCCTGGAGTTTTACCACATGACTATAAATGACTACCACATACATTTCCAATAGTATGTACTTAATACAGGTCCCATACTCCAGCCGCACTGGGCTACCCTCATCTCCAGAATACATTTTGCATAGAAATACCCATTTCCCTGCCTTTGTTCATGGTGTTCTCCTACTGGTTCTTCTCCAGAAATCTTTCTCAGACCGTCTCACTTCTTTATTCTTTCATCCTTTTATCCCAAAGACACATATTGAGCATCTACTATATACTAGGTTTGGTGCTAGGCATTTAGAATATGATTATTAAAAAAAACAGACATAGGCTTTGCCCTCTTGAAGCTCATAATCTAGTGGAGGAGATAGACATGAAACAAACAAACCCAGACATACATAATTACAGTTGCCTCTTGAACAATGCGAGGTTTGGGGCACCGACATCTGCATGGTTGCAAATCTGCGTATAACTTATAGTCAGCCCTCCATACATGCAGTTCCTCTGTATCTGCCGTTTCCACTCACATGTTCAACCGACAGCAGATTGTGTGGTACTGTGGTATTTACTATTGAAAAAAAATCCACGTATAAGTGGATCTGCATAGCTCAAACCTGTGTGGTTCAAGGGTCAGCTTTGTAAGTTGCAATAAGTGCTGCGAAGGAGAAGAACAGGGTGGTATGAGAGACAATAACAAGGAAGACAATTTCGATGGGAGGGGATGAAGACAGGCCTTTCTGGGGGAAGTGACATCTAAACCAAGACCTGAAAGATGAATAAATAATAACAAAGAGCATTCCTTGCTGAGGGAACAACTTTTGCAGACCTCTGAGGTGGGTGTTTGCCATATTCAACCAACTATAAGAGATAGTGAACCCGGGAGAGGGTGATTCTCAGTGTGGCTGGAGACCAGGCAGGGGCTTGCAGGCCATGGTCATGAGTTCCTTCTTTGTGCTGAGTGCAGTGAGATGTCACTGACGTGTTTAAGTGAGGGATCAAAATAATCTAATTTATGGGTTTAAGATAGTACTCTGGCTGCTACACAAAATTGGCCTGGAGAGTGGCAAGAAGGGAAAGAGGGGCAAGATAGGCAGCCAGGACAGTAATCCAGAGAGAGAGAGAGATGCTGTGGCCTGGACTAGTGGGTGGCAGTGGCCATGGAGAGAAGTGAGCAGATGCAGGATACATTTTAGAGCTAGAGCCAAAAGGACTTGCTGATGGACTGGATATGGGCGCTGACGGGAGGGAGCAATCAAGGAGGACTTCCGTGTGTCTGGTGTGATGGGTGGCAGTACCAATGATGCACATGGGGATTATCCTGAAGCCGATTGAGAGTTGAGACGTCCTATGTCACATTTGGTCCACAATGCTTATGTAGCATATATCTTATACTACTTTGTTTTGATGATAGTTAACACAGGTGTATTTGTTGTCTCCCTAGGTAGGTTTTAAACTCTTCCAGGACACTGACTATGTCTTACTCATGTCTGTATTCCCAAAGCAACCAAGACATGATGTATTGAAGACAGACTGGTTGATCAATTAAGGGAAGGAACTCCTTTCTCTTTGAACTTTACTCTTCTCACTAAGGCATCGGACCTGACTCTGGAGTAAGCTTTTTTTTTTTTAAAGATAAGACATACTCTCAAAGAGATATGTACTTTGATACACACTTTGAACTGCATTCAATCATTAATCACCTTTTGAACAATTGCTGGCATGTCAGCATGATACACAGGGCATACCTAACCTTGGTCCTCAAATACACTTCAGCAGTGCAGTAAAGGCTATGTGTTCACAGAAGCATGGCCTCATGGGAGTGTGCAGTCTAATTCAGAATGCACAAAGCAGAGGATGAAAAGTGGCCTGAGGGTCTGAGTTATTCAGGCAGATATGGACCTTCATGGCCATGGGTTTCAGCATGTGGCATCTATAAGCACATACCATGGATAGCGCACTGTGGAACCTTAGATTTAGGCAGAGAATAGACAAAATATAGTTGGTCACCCCGTCTAAAGAAGATAAAACAAAAAGGAGGTGCCCTACCACAGTTTTTATGTGCTTCTTGCAGAAGTTCTACAGAGAGTTTTCTGTGCAGTTCTGAAGCAGGAGCTCAGGCATCAGCATTTTAACAAGCATCTCAGGAAATTCTGGTGCAGGTGAGCCAGAAGATGCAGTGCAGTGAGATGCAGTGAGATGTCCTGGCTTCCAAGATCATCCCTGAAACTGACAACAGGGACAGCTAGCTCTTTGGGCACAATCCAGCCCATCCCTGCTCCCTCCTTAGGCACAAGTCCAGAGTCAGTCTCAGGGGCCCCAAGAACTACACACACAGTTGTAGACAGACATGGACCCTCAGTTAAGTCACTGAAAAAGAGGTGTAACAGCCTGACCACCAGAGTGGGAAAGGCCCGGAGGCCAGAATCCATAACATTTCAGTGGCACCTGGGAACTAACTAACACTACAGGTCCATTTTAGGGAAGCCCTCAAGGATGAGTTAGTTGCAGGGGTGGCACCCTGGCCAGTACCCACAAGCTTCTGAGGTTGTTTTTCAAAGGGGAACTATGGGCCTTGCCCTGCGCTCTAATACCCAACCAGGGGATGTTGGAGATGGATGGGTGTGGATTTAGCATCTCAGTGGGATGAAGGGTACCCAGCAGTTCCCTGCCTCCAGGCTCACACTGTAAGTGACCTGATCTTGCTTGGGTCTAGGAAAAGAAAGAAAAGCTCAAGCAGCAGCCAAACTTGCTTGGCATCTACACCCAACTGTTTGCACAGCATGGAAACCACTGTCCTCCAGGTGTCCAGGGGTTTAACTCTAAGAAACGCCATTATGACTGCTCCCCACTTCTCTCACCTTCCATCTCTGGTGGTAGAGACCCAATACTGACCTGGTCATCAGTTGCAGGACACACAGCCTGTAGCAGTGAACATCTAGGGGTCCACTTCATTTCCTGTTCTCCAAGGCCACCAAGAGAAACCTGCAGGCACTAATCACGTCCCCGCCCTCCACCCCCTTGGACCTGGCTGCACCTTCTGAACGCTCCAAATCTGGAGCTGGCCCTGGGTGGTAATCAGCACCTCCCTAGTTGGTTTCATGATTTCCTTCCACTAGGAGTCTACTCAGAATTTCGAGACCTTAATGCCTCTCCATTCATGCCATCCTCTGCCACTGCTCTGAATGTGAGCTCCTTTCCCTTCTCCTGGGGCATTTCATCCCCATGCATGTTGGTGCTTTCTCTTCACCCCCCGTCATCTCTCCCAGGCTTTCATCTGTGCCATTTGAGACTCATGTTGCACATCGACAAATTCCCCTGGTCCTTCCCTCACCTACCTCAGCTCATTGCACATCGCAGCGCACATCGCAGCACTAGCTACACATCAGCATCCCCTGGGGAGCTTTTTAACAAGGACTGAGGCCTGGACTCCCTCCCCAAAGATTCTGATTCAATTGGCTGGAAGTGGGGCTTGGGCTTCTCTACTTTTTAAAGAGCCACCCCAGGTGATGCTGATGTGCAGCCAGGTTTACTAACCATTGATACCTGCTTCCTTACCTGACAGCCATCTTCTGGCAGCTGCTCATCCTGGGCTGCACACACCACAGAGCTGAGGGGTGATGTCCACGCTCTCCTATTTCCTGGTACTATTTTCAGGCCTTTTGTGTCCATCCTAAAAAAGAAAAGAAAAGAAACCAACAGGTAACAGAATTAAATAGCAACTAAATTCGTTGTCTATTGTTTTCAAAAATAGAGTTTTTAAAACTAAATTTAAATAAATTTTCCTTTGAGGCACATGCCACCCATAATGCCCACTGTTCTTTTTGTCAACTCTTTCCCTCATTCACCCACACTTTTCCTGGGGTTTTAATACCTGGTTTATTACCTTCCTCTCCAACCTGAGTCCTGCTCTTATCCTGGATGACTTGAGTGCCGCAGTGTACAACCCATCCAGCATTCTGGACTCATGACTCATTCCTCTGATGAATATTTATGGGGTGGTGCTATGTACTGGGCTCTGTTAGAGGTGTGGTGTGAGAGCTGTAGCAGTGAACAAATGGAGAAAAATCCCTGCCCACAAGAAGCTTATGATCAGGAGGGCAGGAGTGGGGGAGACAGTCAACCAATCAGTAAGCAAATAAATAATAATACATAGGGTGTCAGATGGTAATAAACAGATGGAAAAGAATTAAGTGGGGTGGATGAGGTAGGGAATGTTGGGATAGGGAGATCAATTTTATTTATGAGAGAAAGAGTTTCAATGAGGGTAGCTTTCATTGAGCAAATGATATTTGAGCAAAGACTTGGAGAGAGTGAGGGAGCTAGCATGTAAATATCTTGTTGGTGAACATTACAGGCAGAGATGACAGCAAGTGCAAATGCCCTGAGGCAGGAGTGTTCCTGACTAGGAGGAGGCCAGTATGGCTGAGGCTGAGTTGTGAGAGGAGAGTAGTAGGTGAGGTCAGGGAGGCACATGAGGCCAGGTCTTATTGGACCTTGTAGGAAACTGTACAGACTCTGGCTCTTAATCTGAATGAGATGATGCATTTGGAAGGGAGGGTTCTGGTAGAGAATGGGACAGCGTCTGACTTACATTTGACGTTTCCTTGATTTCACTTAACTCCGCTCACCTTCACCTCTTTTCCACTTCGATCACCTGTCTCCCTTGACAACCCCTCTCTTATTCTTTTCATTGCCCTAAACTGCTTCACCTCCTAAATCTTAAACTCAAGTATTAATGTTAACAAAGTTTATACATCCAACTCCTTCGTTCTCTTCACCTTATCTAAATTATGCTTTATCTAAATTTCTCATCTCTTGACTCTACTTAATTCTTCATGGATGTAAATCCTTTTGTCTTCTCTTCTTTTCCTCTTCCTCCTAAACCCCACAGTGCATCTTTCCCAGCAGTTCTCACGTATCACCTTTCTTGCCTTGTTAGTAGTTCAGCAAAGCCCACAACATAGATCATTCCAATGGATCTTGGTCCTGGCTGCACAAGAGAATTCCCTGGGATGCTTGAAGATATGCTGATGCCTGATTTCATTGACCTAGAATGAAGCCCATATGTTGGTCTTTTTAAAGCTTCCTCAGTGATTCTAGTGAACAACCAGATTAATCCAACGTCCGCCTCTTCTCTTCCTATACTTGCACACCTGGGCAGGAAACCTATCGCAGTTGTTCCCTTAGAACTACTTGGAAATCTTAACAAAGTGATCCTAGTTAGTTACATCTCACATTCCTCTTGGTGCTTAAACCAAACTCCACCACCTTCCCCCAGCCTCCAACTCCACTCCTGTCCTTGTCTGTCTTAGAAGATGGTGTCATTTTCCATTTCATAGAGAAAATAAGAGCTTTCCAGGGCTTCAACCTCCTGTCTTGCTGCCTCAAACCTAGATGTATCTGTGTCCATTGTTTTTTCACTGCAATGTCCTTTTTTAATTGAAGTATAGTTGACTTACAATATTGTGTTAGTTTCAGGCGAACAGCATAGTGATTCAAGGTTTTTGCAGATTATATTCCATTGTAGGTTATTATAAGATATTGGCTGTAATTCCCTGTGCTATATTTACAACAAGTAAATCCTTGTTGCTTATCTGTTGTTTGTATAGTGGTTTGTATCTGTTAATCCCATATTCCTCATCACTGCAGTATCTTTATTATTTATTTGTTTATTTTGTTATTGAAGTATAGTCAATTTACAATGTTGTGTTAATTTCTGGTGTACAGCATACTGATTATATATATATATATATATATATATATATATATATATATTCCTTTTCATATTCTTTTTCATTATAGGCTATTAGAAAATATTGAATATAGTTCCCTGTGCTATACAATAGGACCACGTTGTTTATCTATTTTATATATAGTAGTGTGCATCTGAAAATCCAGAACTCCTAATTTATCCTTCCCCACCCCCATTCCCTCGGTAACCATAAATTTGTTTTCTATGTCTGTGAGACTGTCTCTTTTGTAAATAAGCTTATTTGTGTCCTATTTTTCAGATTCCACATATAAGTGGTATCATATAGTGTTTATCTTTCTCTGTCTGACTTACTTCACTTAGAATGATGATCTCCAGGTCCATCCATGTTGCTGCAATGGCATTATTTCATTCTTTTTCACGGCCGAGTAGTATTCCATTATATATATATATATATGTGTGTGTGTGTGTGTGTGTGTGTGTATACACACTACAATTTCTTTATCTAGTCATATGTCAATGGACATTTAGGTTGCTTCCATGTTTTGGCTATTGTAAATAGTGCTGCTGTGAACATTGGGGTGCATGTATCTTTTCGAATTAGAATTTCCTCCGGATATATGCACAGATTCTATTGTCTCCTCTGCCTCTACCAAAACTTTCCTCTGTTTCATGGACCTTCAGCATCTTACTTACCATTGGCTCCCTTCAGAATGCCTACTGTCTCTTTTACCTTTAAAAACCTCCTCTTTAGCCCTATATCCTCCCTGTCCAGCAACTGCCCTCTGTCTCTTTTTCTCTTCACAGCCAAGCTTCTTGAACATGGAGTGTACATAGCATGTCTTCATTCCCTCTCCTTCCACTCACTTCCACAGTCCACTGGAATCTGGTTTCTGTCCTCATCACTCTTCTGAAACATCTTTTGCCATGGACACCAGTGATTCCTCAACTGACAAATCTAATGAACATTTCTCAGTCTTTGACTTACTTGGTATTTCTGAGTCATTAATTTTTACTGCCTATCTTCCTGAAAATTTGTTCTCCAGTGAATTCCATGACACTGTTCTTTCTTGATTCACCTCCTACTTGTTTGGCTGCTGCTTGAGCTTTTCTTTCTTCTCCTAGACCCAAAATATAAGTGTTCCCAGGAAGCTCTTTCTCTTTCTTTTTTCACTACTTCACATTTTTCTTGGAAATTTTATCCATCCCTGCGACTTTAGCTATCACCTATGTGTTTATAACTGCCCACCACGGAGTTCTCTCCTTAGTCTTAGATCCATCTATAAAACAGCCCATGGGCTGTCTCTGCCTAGAAATTCCACTCAATGGGTCCAAAACTGAATGTGACCTTTTATATACTTCGGCTCCACTAAATCAGAAACCTGAGTCATCCAAGATTTCTCTTTCTCCCTCACTTTCTGCAATTACCAGTTCCTCTCAAGCCTATCTCCCAAACATCTCTTATCTCTTGGCTCCTTTGCCTCTTGACTGCCCTGTCTCTGGGTTCTCATCGTCTCTCACCTGGACCATTACAATATCTTCCTAACTGGAGTGCCTGGCTCTGTAGCAGCCTCCTTAAAGCTGTCTTCCAAACCTGAATAATCCTGCTACCCTGAAAACTTATCATGTTACTGCCCTGCTCATATGCCATCAACGACTCCCCTGGACTTATAGCAGTGATGTTCAAGTTATACTTCTTGGATCGCTGGGTATGTTCTGGAGTGAAGGTGAGGGGCAGGGTGCTGAGTGGACTACACTCCCGGGCCAAACTCTTGAATTTAACTAGGGTAACCATGCTCTGTGTCTGTTTGTCATTCCTGGGAAATGTAAGACATTTTCCATTCGAGTGAAGCCAGAAGAAAATTGGAATGCCATTGACCTTGATCTTCGCAACAAACTTTAACAAGTTCACTGTTTATCCGGAATAGAAGAGTATTTCTTATGTCAGGAGTATGAAAGCTTCACAGAGCTTGTATCCAGGAACTCTGACCCTTCCAGATGTGTTCATTTGGTTGCCAAGGCCCAGACTGAGGGCTCTCACAGCTTGATGTGACTCTTAGTGAGGGTTCTAAGGCCCTTCCTCTTCCCTTCAGGGTTGCTAGTGCCTGTCATAGACACGAAAATGGAAGAATTCTGCCTGAAGAACACCCGTGGCCTCCATGCCTGGTCAGCCTCAGATATTAAATTACACACTGTTCCCTAACTTGCATTTTTTCTACTTGACATTATCTCTAATACCCTTCCAAATGATTAAAGAGTCTTTTTTAAAGCTGCAGAAGAGTTCATTGAATCAAAGATTGCTACATGTTTACTTTGTGAAATGAAGTTCTGTTCCCTTTCTCAGAACTGGGAGAACCTTAACACACCCTATCCAGCCCCCAATGCTGTGGCGTCAGTGGGAACTGATTTCCCATGAACTTAGTTCTCAGAGCAGCTCATGGACAATGGCCCTTACTCGTTCTTCCAGACTAGGATTGAGTTCGGGCTGAAGGCTTTTCAGCTGCCTTCAGGAAAAAGGAACATGCACATTCTCACTTATATAAAGGGAATTTTGGCATTGACAAATCTGGTGGTTCCCAGTCCCATGCTGTAAAATCGTCTTAATTTGCCTAGTTTAGAGAATGTTCATGGGTGAGTCATCTGTAGCCACACCCTGGCTTGACTTGTGCCTCTAGTGTCCTTTTGCCCCAAGCAAACCTTCTTGTTCAAGCTGCTTAATAGTAAAAGCACTGACCTGGGACTCAGGTTTCAATGCCGATTGCACCTCCCAATGTACTGTGTGACTTGGGCAAGTCACTGAACTATCTTCATTGGAACAAGGAGACTGTTGGACTAGATGATCTCTAGGATTCCCTTCAGCTCTGATACCCTGAGTTTTTGATGCTGGAAGATAGTGGGTGTGGAAATGCTTTGAAAAGTTCAAAGTTCTATATAGATGTGGGGTGTTATTAATTAAACATACTGCTTTAAGTTCCCATAACAGCAGAAGAAGAATTCCTGATGAATCTACAACTGGGCAAGGCAACATCTGAATCATCTGAAGTTGGCAGAATAGTGTTGTTTATCAGGGGGGCAAAATAATAATAAGAGCTAGCTTTTATTGCGACATGACCATACGCCAGCAGTATGCTAGTGACTTTCATAAACATTTTTGTTATTTATCCTCACAGTAACCCTATCATGATTATCATTTTTGCCCTTTTACAGATGAAGAAACTGAGGCTCAGTGAAGTTAAGTGACTTGGTTGAGGTCACACACCTAGTAATCGATGAAGCTAAGATTTGAACTATGATTTTTCTGATTCAAAAGCTCTAACACTTTCAAGTCTGTAAGAATTGGAAACTCAGAGCCTTGTTTTCTAGCCCAGTACTTCTCAAATGTTAATATGCCGCTGACTCACCAGATCTTGCTAAAACCAGATTGCTGACTCAGGGTAGGGCCTGGGCTTCTGCATTCCTAACAGGCTCCCAGATGCTACTGATGTCGCAAGTCCATGGACCACATGGAGTAGTAAGGGGCCAGAGGCCTTTCTATAGGAACTCTCTGGTCTCCAATTGTCCCTGGAGCAGGGCCACACAGCCTGTACTGTGCACAACTCCAGGGGGCACCATTTGCGTTATCCTCTGTGCGGTGTGCCTCCTAGTGTCCTGTACTAGGGTAACCCCATCCTAGAGTGAGAACTCGGTGAGTAGTGAGCAGATCAACAGACTCTGCTTCCACCTGGGCCAAGTCTGCTCTTTCAAGCAGGAAGGTGCTCTTTCTCCCCTAAATGAAAAATTGATCAGCACCATTGAGAATAGAAACGCAAAGCCAGTCTGCTCACAATGAGGGTGGCCCATTTGGTGTTCGAGGCAAGCTGGGGAGGAGGGAGAAGGGGAAGCTGGCTGGCTGGCGTGGCCGGCTCCATTCTTATGCTAACAAAGCCCCGATTCCAGGCTGCAGCTGCTGCCCGGGTGGGGGTTTGGGCCATTCATAGCAGCTTGCTCTCCGAGTGCCAGACCCCCAGAACAGGTGTGGCCCCACTTGTTATTTTGCCCAGCCCTGACTGTCCAGACAGGGAGCTGATTATCACTGTGAATCAGGGATTACTGCTGATTGACCAGCTTCTCCTGAACAAAGGGGCTGGCCTCAGACAGCTGTCTCTTCTGGCCAGTGTGAGGCTGACTGCCCTGAAGGCCATGGGGGCCTTGAGAAGGCCTGAAGTAGAAATGGGATAGAGGAAAATCAGAAAATCCAGGTGGCATTTCTTCTGGGACAGGTCAAAGTGACTGAGAGTCAAAGGGCTGGAAGCTTAAGCCCACAGTCCCTAAGCAGGAGATCAAAACTGATTTGAGATACCCCCAAGCTCCCCTTCTCTGGTTGGAGGTTGCTGCTTTGAGCCCGAGGGCGTGGGAAGGCCAGTTGGCTATCTTGTCCCCTTCCCCCTCTGCTCAGCCTCAGCACCAGGCTTTGGGAACAAGAAAACCAGCTTCCATTCACAGAAAGACAGGAGACCTATAGCACTGTGGTTAAGAAGCCCAGTTCCAGAGTGAGGCAGCCTGGATCCCGACCTTGTTTTTCTTTTTATTAAAGTATAGTTGATTTGCAATGTTGTGTTAATTTCTGGTGTACAGTATAGTTGAAAAAAGTGTTTAACTTTTTAAATTTTAATTTTTAATTAATTTTAAATTTTATTATTATTATTTTTTAAAAATGGTGGTACTGGGGATTGAACTCAGGACCTCATGTATGCGAAGCATGCACTCTACCACTAATATCTTAAAGGTTTCCTTTAAGGGGCAAGAACCCCAGAACAAAGCTTGGGGAAAGTGGGCAAAAGGAAACAGACTGGGGACTAACAAGGGAGGGGAGTCAGAGCTGATAACAGAAATGTGAGGCCTAGAGGTATCTGTCCTGAACTGGAGGCTTCTGATGCAGGGTTCCTTTGGGGCAGGGCTGTAATAGAAATAGGTAAAAGTTCAGACAGGCATAGGATTGGGGACAAAGGCATAACCAGAGGTCACAAACTCAAATGACTTCGGGGGCCAGGCCAGTAGCATAAATGACTGCCAGGATCTGGGTGAGGACTGTGATGGCTGGAGAGAGCAATTCCCCTATGAAAGAGCAGTGGAAAGCCTGGGAATGTGGGCCAGGGTTTCCATGTCTCAGGACTTTGCAAGAGAAAATCGAAATCCAGTTGTTTCTACAAAATCTCTCAACAACTGTTTTCTTTTAAATGCCAAACAAAATGTATATATAAGCCACAATTTTTTAGACTTTTACCTTTTAAATAATTATAGATTCACAGGAAGTTGTAAAGATATTACAGAGGGGTCCTGTGTACCCTTCACCTGATTTCCCACAAGGGTTACACCTTACATAACCATTGTACAATATCAAGACAGGAAATAGACTTTGACACAATGTGTGTGTATATTTCTATGTCCATTTATCTCATGTGTGGTTTTATGTACCCAACACCACAGTCAAGATGCAAAACTATTCCATTACAGCAAAGATCTCCCTCCTGCTACCTCCAAATAGTTACATCCCCTTTCCCCTACTCTTCATCCCTAACCTCTGGCAACTACTAATCTATTTTCCTTCTCTATAGTTTTGTCATTTTGAATATGTTATATAAATGGAATAATATAATATGTAACCTTTTGAGATTGACTTCTTTACTCGGCATAACGCCCCAGAGACCCATCCAAGTTGTTGCATGTATTAATAATTCATTCCTTTTTAATGCTGAGTAGTATTTCATGATATAGATAGATCAGAGTTTGTTTAATCATCCACTTATTGAAGGATATTTTTGCTGTTTCTAGTTTTGGGCTATTATACATAAGCTGCTATGAACAACTATGTACAGGTTTTTGTGTGGACAGACATTTTCATCTCTAGGATAAATGTCCAGGAGTATGCTTGCTGGGTCATAAGGTAAATGCATGTTTAGTTTTATAAGAATCTGCTGAACTTTTCCAGAGTGGCTGAACCATTTCACATTCTCATGAGTACTAGATGAGCTATCCGGTTTCTCTGCATCCTTGCCAGTCTTTGGTGTTGCCACTGATGTATTTTTTATTTTCACCAGATGTGTAGTGATATCTGACAATTTAAATTTGCATTTTCCTAGTGTTGCCCAAAAATCAGCCTCTGCACCCTAAAAAGTGAATTCAAACTCGGATGCAGAGTTTGGGGAGGAAAGAAGAAAGCTGCTTTATTGCTTTGCCCAGCAAAGGGGAGTCATAGCAAGCTAATGCCTTGGAAACCGTGAATCCATCTTTGGCTTGGGGCTTGGTGATTATATAGGCAAACGGGACAGAGTATATCAGTGATAATGAACAATAATCTTTTACAAAAGTTTATCTTGTGTCTCGGGAACTTCTGGTGGTCTGTTAAGTAGGTCATTGCCTGTGGCCTTGACATTATCAGGTCTGACCCCATGGGTGTCACGGGGGCTCTTAGAGGATCTGACCACTCCTTCAGTGTTACCATACCATGTCCTTCTTTCTGGAAAATAGCTTCTGGGTTTTGGATACAAGTTATTTAGGGTAGGGCATAAATCATAGGGTTGGGGTTGCTGAGCACTTAATCATTCAATCAAGTTAAACAATAGCAGTAGCAAGGAGTAAAACAGGTTAGTCAGTCAGAAAGAACTGCAAGAAAACAAATTAATCACAATGAACTCTGTAAGCTGTCTTAGGATCAGGGAAGCTATTTTGTGACTCCGTCACTAGTGGCTAATGATGTTAAACAATTTTTCATGTGCTTGTTTGCTATCTAAACATCCTTTTCAAGGAAATGACAGTTTATGTCTTGGGCCCATTTCTAATTGAATTTTCTGTTTTTTTACTGTTGAGAGTTCTTCATATATTCTAGATATTTGTCTTTGGTCAAATACATGGTTTGAAAAGATTTTCTCTCCGGATTTGACTTGTCTTTTTACTCTTTTAACAGAATCTTCCATAGAGTAAAGTTTTCATTTTTATGAGGTCCAATATATTGATTTTCTTTTATAGATTTTCTCATATGTTTTCTTCCAAAAGTCTTTTATAAACCATTCATAGTTTGTAAAACTGTACAAAATCTATGACCTATTTTGAGTTAATTTTTGTGTAAGATGTGAAGTTTAGGTCAAGGTTCATTTTTTTTGGCCTATAGATGTCAAATTACTCCATTATCATTTCTTGACAAGGCTATCTTTCTTCCATTGAATTGTTTTGCATCTTTGTCAAAAATCAGTTGGGCATATTTGTGTGGTTCTATTTCTGGCTTATGTGTTCTGTTCCATTGATCTTTGTGTCTTTCCTTCTGCCAATATGATGCTCTCTTGATTGCTGAAATTATATAGTAAGCCTTGATATTGGGTAAAGCAATTCCTCTCACTTTATTCTTTTTCAAAATTGTTTACCTATTCTAAGTCATTTGTCTTTCCAAATTTATTGTAGAATAATATTGCCTAAATTCACAAGAATCTTGATGGGATTTTGATAGGAATTGCATTAAACATGTATATCAATTTTGAGAGAATTGACCCTTTCACTATATGGAGTTTCCCAATCTATGAACACAGTATGTCTATCCATTTATTTAGATCTTTGATTTCTTCCATCATTGTTTTTTCAGTTTTTAGCATACAAGTCCAAAGTATAGGTTTTGTTAGATTTAAATCTAAGTACTTCATTTTTTTGAGTGATTGAAAATGATATTGTATTTTTAATTTCAGTTTCATAGATTGTTGAATGTTTTATGGTGAAGGGTGTTAAATTCTGTCAAATGTATTTTTCTGTGTCTATTGAGATAAGCATGTGGGTTTTGTCCTTTTTTCTACTGAAGTGCTACATTACATTAATTGTTTTCTGGATGTTAAGCCAACTCTGCACTCCTGGAATAAATCCCAATTGGTCATGGTATATAATCCTTTTTAGATATTGCTTGCTTCAATTAGCTAGCTGTGGGGATCCTGTTTGTTTACTTTTTGTCTTTATAGATATTCTTTATCAAGATGAAGAAGTTCTCCTGTAGTTCTAGCTTTCTGAGAGTTTTCCTTTTTCTTTTAAATTATGAATGGGTATTGGATTTTGTCAAATGCTTTCCTGCATCAATTGACATGGTCATATCATTTTTCTAGTGTAGCCTGTTGATACTTTGGATTTTCAGTGTAGCCTGTTGTTTTTTCATCTCCATTATGTTCTGTAGGTCAGAAGTCCTGGTAGACTTGACAGGGTTTTCTGTTCAAGGTGTCAGCTGGGTTGGGCTCTTACCTAGAAGTTCTGTCAGTGAATCTATTTCCAAGCTCATTCAGGTTTTTGGCAGAATTCAGTTCCTTGAAGGTATACGTCTAAAGTCCCCATTTCCTTGCTGGTTGTCAGCCAGGTGTCTCTATGCTCCTAGAGGCTGCCCACATTTCTTCTTACATGGCCTGCTCCACCTTCAAAGCCAGTGACCTAGAAACCTGGCATGTCAAATCCTTCTCATGCTTCAAATCTCTGACTTCCTCTCCTGCTTACTAGCCAGAGAAAACTCTCTGCTATTAAAGGGTTCATATGATTAGATTAAGCTCATCCAGGCAATCTCCATTTTGCATGTACTCTAATATAATCGTTGGAGTGATTTCTCATCAAATTGATAGTTCCACCCACACTCAAAGGGAAAGGGATTATACAAAAGCAAGGGTCACTGGAGATCATATTTAGAATTTTGTCTACCACAGTAGTTAAGTTCACAAAGTGAACTAATTTAAAGAAAGATGTTGAGTAAATTATAACATTTTCAGGAGTGCATGAAAACAGCTTGGGATCCAGATGAGTAAATAGGTTATTTTCAGTTTCCTTCCATGTTCAATGATTCTATAGTTGGGAAGTTATGGAATATTCTGCTCTTCTGTCCACTGTGACGTAGAGTGTTTCAAAAATCAGAGGCTAGTGTCTTCTTCAGAAATTTCATGGTCATGAAAGACAAGAAAGACCAAGGAACTGTTTCCAGTTAAAGGATACTAAAGAGACATGATAATTAAATTCAAGAATTGATCCATGTTTGAATCCTATACCAGATAAATTTTGTTTTTTTTTTTGTTGTTCTAAAGGATGTTATTGGGATAACTGATGAAATTTGAAAGACATTCTTTTGATTAGATGATAGTGTTACATCAATATTAATTTCCTGATTTAATAATTGTACTGGCTATATAAGAAAATACCTTTGTGTGTGTGTGTGTGTTTTAGGAAATATACACTGAATTATTTAGGGATAAAAGGGCACAGTGTCTGCAACTTACTCTCAAATGGTTCAGAGAAAAATAATAGTGCTTGTGAATATAAATATGTACAAAAAGAGAGAAAAGGATGAAGCAGATGTTGTAAAATGTTAACATTTGAAGAATCTGAGTGAAGAGTATATGGAAATTCTTCACACTACACTTTTACATTTTATATTAATAAAACTTTGAATGAGAATCACAAGCCTGGGTGACATCTTTTCAGCCTAGTGACGCCCTGAGCAGAAGATTCAGCCATACCTACCGTGTCTGGACTTCTGACCCATGGGAACTGTGAGAGATGTGTGTGTGTGTGTGGGGGGTTAATTGACTCAAAAGGTGTCTAAGGAGCATTTGAAATGGAAGAAAGGGTACATTCAAGAGATGTTATAAAAAGAAAAATCATCATAACTTGGTGCCTGACTAGATGTGGTCAGAGAGAGAAGAGTTGGGGATGGTCCTGAAGTTAGGAGCCTGGAAAATCTAGACGGGGGCTGTTTGGGAAGAAACAATAAGTTCTAGGCATGTTAAGTTTGAATAGGAGACAGAAGTGGAAAGAATCCATCCAGTAGAAAGGAGCTGGTTAATACTGAAGCTGACTAGAGAGGTCAAGGCTAGAGTCAGGTATTTGGGAGTCATCACAATGGTTTTGGATACATGTGTTGTGAAGGGAAGACAGGCTGAAAACAGATGTGTCTGGCTCCATCACGGCACACTCAGCTGGTAAGGGGTCCTTGCTCTGAAGTCAGATAGGTGTGGCTTTAAAATCCTGGCTTTGCTCACTTCTAGCCATGGGACCTCAAACAAGTTCCTTCATGTCTCTGAGCCTCATTTTTTTCAGCTATGAAATGGTGATACTAGTCCTGCCTGCCTTCCTGCAAGGATTAGATGAGGTGACCGCTATAAAGCACTTAGCCCACATGCTTGGCCACATTAGGTAACCTCCTAAAAGGCCCCATGCCGTTCTGGTCACTATGTTTTGCCAGCTGGAATGAGGCAAAACTACCATGGTGTGGCGTCTTCTGCTTATGGAGGGCAGGTCCCCAACCTGTCATTGAAAAAGGTGGACTCCTTTCCTCTACTGGCAATGTGGGCACATTAAGAGCAAGGGGCAAGGAGCTCTAGGAAGTAAGAGTCAGAGCTGGTGGAGCAAGGGCAGGTCCCAAAGACTTACCTGGATCAGCATGAGGGACTCATTCTTCAGAAACCTTCCCTAGGTGATCCGAGGAAAGGGTATTTGGAGGAAAGGGAGAACGTGATCTAGCGTGAAGGATGGGCATAATGTACAAGGGGGCAATTGAATGAAAGGTATTTGCTACCTACATGGCCTGATACAGGTCTAGGGGTGAAGTGGGTTCTAAGGGAATGTGCATGGCCCAGGAAGTGGGAGATCTGGCTTCATCTGCAGGCGTTAATGCTCCCTATGGAAGATGCAGCTCTGGGCACTACACTTCCAGCGTCATTCCATCCTCGCCCCCCGCCCCCGATCTAGCACTAATCAATCTGTAGTCTTCTGCTATTAGATGTTAATGCAATCAAAGAGATTGCAGTGACCTTAAGATTTCCTGATTAATTTCTTTTCCCCCCTAGTCAGCAGAACTTTCTTTAATTTCTCCATACTTGGCTCATTTTCTCAGCACACTTGGCTCTGCTCCATGTTGCAAGTACCTTTTTCCTGTGCTGGGGAGAGGGTTTGGGGTAAGTGGTGGAGCTCTGGGCTGCTTGGTGGTGGCAGATGGAGAATCCCTGTCCTTGAATGAAGGCGTACTCCTCAAAGCGGAAGGTTTTTGGGTTTTGACAAAGAGCAATCTCAGAAAAGGGGACATTTGGAGATGGTAAGTGTGTGTGTGTGTGTGTGTGCATGAGAGAGAGGGAGAGATAGATCTCAGGATCTTGTAAATAAATGAGGAATCTTGAGAAACTGGTAGTAACAAACTGAAATCATTATTTCATCTCAGGCCAAACGAGACACAAAAAAGAAACCTGCTGAGGCAAAGATGAGTATCAGGGATTACCAATTTCCCAGAGGCCCCTTGTGCATTCAGATCCTCAGTGGGAAAGAGCTTAAGATAGAGAAACGGATAGATCAGCTTAGGTGGGCAGCTGGAGTCGCTGCAAGCCGCCCAAAGTGGGACTTGTGATTTTTCTCCTACAATGTTCCTCTTCCTGTCAGTCCCACATAGTAAATGGCACTACATTTACCTAGTTGCTTAAGTCAAGCTCCTAGTCATGATCCTGAATTCCTCTTGTTCCCTTTATGCACCACATCCTAGCCATCAGCAAGTCCTGCTGCCCTACCATCAAAATAGATGCTGAATTTGGTCACTTCTCACTGCCTCCTCAGCTAGTTTAGTACCTCGTGTGAGCCACCATCATCTCTCTTCCGGTCCACTCCAGCAGCCTCCTCACCAGTCGTCTGCTTGCTTCCACTCTTGCTGCCAAGGGCTGTCATGTATGGATGTTCAGGTTGCATACTATACAAGGGCACCATAACTCTGGCTGTGCCATTTTTATCATAGACACATACTAACTTATATAAGAGGGTACAGATGGGTGCAGACATTCTGTGCTTCTTGGCTTCAAGTCTGAGAGCAGAGGAAGAGAGCCTGCTCCTACATAAACCCGTAACAGTACACATGGTCTTGTACAGACTCAAGAACACACACACACACACACACACACACACACACACACACACACACTCACTCAGTGGCACACATAAGTGGGCTTTGTCCTGTCCAAGTCCTGGATGTCCCCTGAGTTCACTTCTCTCACTCACCACCTATTGCTCTCACTTTCTAAAGTCCCATCCCTCCCACCCACAGTTGCCTCATCTGGGAGAAGGTGGTGGAACAGTCAAGTGCAAAGTGCTGTTGATGGTCTATTTTTCCAGTGACAAGAAATGCATAAGTAAGAAGAATGTGGGCGCACACAGGTGAGGCTGCCACCTGCCAGGACACTGGTCAACTCCCTTGGGCAGGACTTAAGGTCGACTAGGCTGTAGCCCAATTATTTTTTTAACTTGAATAAGGGGTGTCTTTTTTGGAATCCACACAAAAACACAGTATCAGATAGTGACAGCCCTGCCCCTCAACAATCAGTACGCCGCAGAACGATCAACAAGAACTTTACCAAGCATCTGAGTATATTGATCCTTTACTTCAAACCTTTTATTTATTTCCCTATGTTCTTAGGATGAAGACAGAATTCCTTACCTGGCTTAGAAGGCTTGAATGGTCTAGCCCCTGCTTTCCTCTGCGTCATCATCTCATAGCACCCTCTCCCACAGCCCCCCTCAACCCCAGCCATACTGACTTCAGGTCCCTGGAGCCTGCAAGCTCATCCCTGTCTCAGTCATTGTATTTGTCTTTGTACCATGTCTTCCCCGCCTCTTTCTAGAGCATTAACTCTATTAAGCAAGGACTTTATCTTGTTCACTTCTAGGTCATCATCTAGTACCATGCCTGCCGTGTAACAGGTGGTCAATAAATACTTGCCGAGTGAATAAATAAATGAACAGGAAAATGGGCAATTTCGACCTACCCAAATGGCTCTAAGATGAACCTTAGCTCAGCCCCATCACTAGTGTGCTTTCAGATCCTCTGGTGAAATGAGATGGCCAGAAAATGCAGGCTGTTTAAACATCAGAAAGCCGAAAGACCAGTTTGGCGGGGAGGAATTATAGTCAGCATAACCAGCAGTTACTGAGGTATTAGCATGCATTGGGCATCACTTTAGGCCCTTTACTCCTTTCCTCTCCGCAATAACCTTATGAGGTGTATAGCCTAGTATTATTCTCATTTGACGATGAGCAAACCGAGACCCAGGAGATTCAGTAACTTGATTCAAATGCAGGCAGTTTGAACTGCATCTCTGGGCTATATACTGTGGAAGAGTGAGAATACTCCCATTTCCTCTGGTTTCTTTTTTCTTTTTCTTTTTTTTTTTTTTTTGGTGGGGATAGGTAATTACATTTATTTATTCATTTCTTTTATGTATATTTAAAAACAGAGGTACTGGGGATTGAACCCAGGACCTCGTGCATGTGCTCTACCACTGAGCTATTACCACCGCGCACCCACCCTCCCGCCCTGGTTTCTTTTTCGAAATGCCCTGAGAGTGGTTCCCCTGTGCAATCTCATTGTCTTGAACCCAGCCCCTGGAAGCAGGTAGGAGAGGGGCACATGCTGTGTTGGCAAGCAGCAGCAGCAACTGCAGATCTAGTTAGTGTCCCCAAGGGGAAGGAGCAACTTTGGTGATTGACAATATAAATTTAAAAGCTGAGATATTTTATACTTCCTTGATAGTGAAATCTACAAAGCCATCAAATCCTCAGCCAGCCTCCCCAAACTAAGAGGGAGTTGCAGTCACAAAGCAAATTTAACACCTCTTCCAATTTTTCTGACATCAAGTGGAGCGCTTCCACTGAGGTGAGAATGGCATTAGGTTGAAGCTCTCCAGGGCTGAAACCTCAGCTATTACATGGCTGGATTGCACCCGGCACCTTCACCTGGGATGAGAAATTGATGCGCGGGGAAGAGGCAACTGACTAGGCAGGCTTTGCAGCCCTGACTACCACATAAAGAGAATAAAAAATAAAGTAAGAGAGAAAGCAGAATAATCCTCACCTTTAGGATGTTAGCACGCTCAGAGGCATAATAGAAATGTTTCTTTTTCCTTTCTTTCACTTTTTAAACCCCTCTTTAACCAAAGATGAGTGTTGAAAACACAATTTGCAGTCAGTTTGCCCCTTCCTGCTCAGAGGCTGAATCACAATCTTGTGGGCTTATACATAGGGCTTTCCTCACACATTTAGTAGAATCCTAGAGCCAGAGAAAGGGCCTAACAGACCATTTAGTTCAATCATGTACTTTATAGATGGGAAGACTAAGGCCAAGAGAAAGATGGCTTGCTTTGATTTTCACCAAGTGTGTGTGTGTGTGTGTGTGTGTGTGTGTGTGTGTTTGTATTAGATTATCCTCGGGAGCTGTTAAGGGGAGAAACAAAACAACCTGCATTGTGAAGGGGAAAGGGTGAAGAAAAATGTTAGAATCGATACAGTGTTTGATAAATAGCTAGTCATTTGTCACATAAATATATACACATTGCAAACAACACCTCCTTCTGAGGCAGAAACAGAGGGGATGTTCTCAACAGAGGGAGAGCCTCAGCCAAGGAGGCTAAATGGGGGTCATTCATCCTTCCAGCCCCTTTCTGACATCGCAGAGATTGGTCCAGTTCACCACTGAGGTTTTCCGTGGGCTCACAACGTTTTGTTCGGCAGAGTCTTCCAAACATTGCTTTTGCTAGGGGCTGGTGGCATTTAACCTCTGTAGGAGGGATGGTGCCTTTCTCTTTCATCATGGAATCCATTATTTTCCTTTGAAGCACAATGCAGAGCTTCTGTACAAATTTCACGACAAAAATAGAAATGCAGCCAGTCCTTGATACAGCCCCGTGGAGGAGGTTTGGGGCAACCTGTCCCTCAGGCAGTGTATATACAGAGTGTGCTCATTTCAGAAATTGATGGTAAATCCTGTAGGGAGGGAGGCAGAAAGTTCCAGCTCTTCTTCCTCTTCTGCCTTAAAGGGACATAGACTTGAAATGAGGTGGAGCTGGGAACTCTGGAGAAAACCCACCCAAGTGTAGGAATAGACCTTGTCTGGGAAAGTCAAAGCTTGGTGATGAACTTGCTGTGAGACTTTGGGTAAGTCACTTCCCTTCTTCAGGTCTCATTTTTTTTACCTGCCTCTTCTGCCTCATAGGATATCTGAAAGGCATAAATGTGGAGAAAACATCCACACATATGTTTTGGAAACAGGGAAACTCAACATAATTGCAAAGTATTATCGTTGTTGTTTTATGCCCGCCCCTTGCCTCTGGTGGTTGAACCATCTTGGTGCCTGAGCTGGCATTTGAATTGGTATAGAATATTCTAGAACATATCCAAGGTCTCTGGAACTACAGAGGGGAGAGGGTGGGAAGGGTTAGTAAAGGTAGAAACAGAGCCCTCGTCAATCACAGCCCCACCACTTCCTAAACATGTCTATGCCTTTTGGAAGCTATTGGAGCCTCAGTTTCCTCGTCTATAAAGTGGGGTTGTTGTTAGGATTTAAGTGAGACAATGAGTGGAAAGCTCTTATGAGGGCTGCACTGGCGTGAAGTAGGCATTTGATAATCATGACTGTTATTGATATTATTTCCTTCTGTGTCCTGAAGAGAAGTGTGATTCCTTAATGCCAGGGCATAGCTAGTCCTTAGTAAAAAATACAGATTCCTAGGCCTCACCCTGAAGAAATTCTGATTCCATAGGTAGGTTTGGAATGGAGCACAAGAATATGTATTTAACAAGGACTCCAAGGGATTCTGAGGTGGTGCCAAATTTGGGAACCATTGGTCTAGAGCAGTGTTTTTCAAGCTGCCAATTAATTACCCAGCTCAGAAAATCAATTTAGTGCGTAGTGATCAGGATTGAAAAACAAAAAAAGGAATGGACTAGGAAATAGCAGTGTACACTATACACAGTAAGGATAACTATTGTTTCATGTCATATTTGTTGTATACTCAACATATATATAACTCAGTAATACATGCTATAAGAACGTTAAATGTGTTCCTTACTGTAGATCATGGTCCAAAATGTTGGAAATATACTAGAGGATAGTATCTTCCACTTGGAAACACTAGTATCCAGAGAAATCACCTGTCAAGTCCCAACCCAGACAAGAAATGGCCAAAAGAGAATGGAGTAGGAGCCATTTCTCCTCTCCCCACCTCTCCCATGCTATGCTTGGTTGTTCTCTAACTATAATGAGTTCTAATATCGTGTAATGGCCCTGGTCTGAGATGTAAGGGCAAGGTTGGGGTATTGCTACAGGTATCAGGCTAATTGCACTGACCCCCGTTAGACAGAAAATGCATCGGGGTGGATTGGGGTGTTTAGTTGCACTTGGTTAGTGAGCACTTTGTATCCACAGTTCACTCCTCTCCTCTCAGATTCTGATACTTATTTTACCACTTGAAACTCTTTTGTTGACTCTGTGAAATCAAATAATAAACTTAAAACTCTGTTTCAGTTTATATCAACCAACGTCAGAGTCTTACTCCCCACATGGTATTTTTTTTTTATTGAAGTATAGTTGATTTGTCGATTTACAATGTTGTGTTCATTTCTGGTGCACAGCATAGTGATTAAGTTATATATATACTTTTTCTTTTTCATATTCTTTTTCATTATAGGTTATTATAAGACATTAAATATAGTTCCCTGTGCTATACAGTAGGACCTTGTTCTTTATCTATTTTATGTATTGTAGTTTGTATCTGCTAATCCCAAACTCCTAACTTATCCCCCCTAATCCCCTTTGGTAACCATAGTTTGTTTTCTATGTCTGTGAGTCTGTTTCTGTTTTGTAAAGAAGTTCATTTGTACCATATTTTTTAGATTCCACATAGAAGTGATATCATATGGTTTTCTTCTTTCTCTTTCTGGCTTACTTCACTTGGAATGACATTATTTTATTATTTTTTTTATGGCTGAGTTATATATATATATACTGCATCTTCTTTATCCAGTCCTCTGTCAACGGGCATTTAGGTTGCTTCCATGTCTTAACTATTATATATAGTGCTGCTAGGAACATTGGGGTGCATGTATCCATTCAAATTAGAGTTCCCTCTGGATATATGCCCAGGAGTGAGGTTGCTGGATCATATGATAACCTGAGGGTATTAGCAGCCCTAAACCTTTCTCCCGTGTGCCCCATCTAAAGGCAGCAGCCACTCCTGGACTCCAGCCCATTGTGGTCCTGGGAATAGCTCATCTTGGCAGCAAGGCTTTCTCAGACCATCTTCTATAAACTGTAGGCCTTGCAGGATCCCCTACCCCTACTGTTTCAAAACTCCCTATTTCCTTTATTTTCCCCCTGTGGTGCTTATCAAAACCTAACATACTATATTGTAAGTAATAAACAGATGACAAAAATAACCCCATGTGTCCAGATCTTTTTTTCTAGAAAGATTGTAAGTCAATTCTTATGTGGTGTCTTCCAATTTTTAATTGTTACTTGATCTTCTGATTTTTCTAGAGAGCTTGGAAATCTGAATGTTTATGTAAAATCTTCAGATTTTTAAGTGTTGCTTACCAGATCAAAAAAAAAAAAATTTTAAGTACTATTTGGGCCAAAGAAAATATGTTCATGGCCCAGATTTGGTCTGTGGATCACCTCTGTCAGAGATTTGTGGAACGTTGGGGCTGCAAGAGGCCTTGTCAATTGATGTCTTCTAGTGAGGAAGTACAGCCCCAGAGAGGTTAGGTACTTTCCCTGTGGTCACATAGCTAGCTTGTAGCAGAATTGGATCTTGAACCCAGCTTTCTTGCTTCCAAGTGCTCTCACATTCACCCTGTGCCTGCTGGGCTGCCTCTCTTCTGCTGAGAGTTGAGCTGCTCTGCCCTGTATAGATGACAGCATTCAGTTCAGTCCCGAGTGCACCCCTCGCAGAGAATATAACACAGTCATCACTACCCATATCTGATAAGCCCCAGGCACTTCTCACCTCCGAGTGTATGAATTTACTTGCCTTCCCAATCTCCACTGTGGATATTGCCTCTTGGCGCTCTTTATTGCTTTTGCTCCAGTGATAGAATCAAGATGAGGTCTTTAGAGGAATGTTATTAGCATTGCTCCCAGCCAGCGGTATCTTCCAGTAGAATCGGTGTGGTCTAGGGTCAAGAATCTGGGGCTTCAAGTCCGGAGGGCTGGGCTGAATTCTCAGATGTGTGACCTGAGACAATTTACTGAACCTTCCTGGCCATCAATTTACTTAACTGTGAAAATGAGAAAAATAAGATCTGCCTTTCCTAGATCTTAGGGCTGCTACGAGACAAAAGTGAGATCATATGTGTGAGAGTTATTTGAAAAGAGAACATTTTACAACTATGAGGGTATAATATCATTAAGAAATCAGCAAAATAATTATTGAGCATCTACTGTGTGCAAGTTAACAGACCATTTATTCTGGGCATGCCAAGGAACTCATGACCTAGCTGCCTCCATGAGCTATAGTCTAGCTGACAAAAAGGGACATACATGAGTGGGACGAGAGCCAGCACTGAAAGCCAGAGATAACCAGGCAGGATGAAATGTATAGACTGTGTCATACAAGAGACGGTGGTGGACAGGGCTGATCACTGAAGGATTCCTGGAGGGAGTTGCATTTGAGCTGTGTCTGAAAAAAAAATTGTAGGACTGTGTTGACAGAGGAAAGAAGGACATTCTAGAAAGGGACAACAGCACAGGTAAGGGCCGAAATTACATGTGTTGGAGGCCTAATCTACCTGGAGGAGGGTTCAAGTCGTGACTGGCAGATGATTGCTTCTCCACTTGGCTGGAACTCAGAAAAAAAAAATCAAACAAAGCATGCTTCTCAGGACACCAAAGCAGGGTCCAAGCTGGGCAGTGGGCACGGTTGATTACATTGCAGGAGGGCCCCGGACTGCACAGTGGTCATAATAATAGTTCCCACCTCATAGGGCTGTCCTGCACATTGAAGGAGGTGATGTGTTTGAAACATTTATCACAGTGCCTGATACATGCTTAGTACTAAAGAAATGTTAGTTGTCATTATGATCATCATTAGTTTTCGTCTTATATTGATGTCAGGGCTTAAAGGCATGAGCTTTAGAGCCTGCCTGATAGAGTTGCGTTGCCTTGGGCAAGTCATAGCACCTCCCAGTTTCTCCGTTTCCTGGTCTTTAAAATGGAATAATACTAGTGCCAACTGAAAAGTACTATTGTGAGGATTAAAAGAGTTAATCCAATTAAAGGGCGCATCACAATGCCTGGCACATGGAAATCACTCAATAGATGTTAGCTACTACCATCCTTATGGCCAGGTAATCATTAATATAATATGGCTGCATAACAAAAAATTGGGGAAATTGAGAATGGAAAGAAAATCACCCCAAATCTTACTACTGAGGTCCAAGTGATTGTTATTATTTTGAGATCTGGTTCTTAAATCTGAAATGTCTTCTGTTGAGAAAATCAAGACTGTGGAAAATGGCAGGGATTTGGGATGCAGCAGTCATTTCATTAAACATTTACTGGGCACCTACTGTGTGTTACCACTGTTCCAGGGGCTGAGATTCAACTGGAAACAGGACATGCATGATCCCTGCATTTAAGGTACTTATAGCCCAACAGAGGGAGCAGGAAAACTAAATAAAAGTATGAAATATTATGTTGCATGATATTAAGTATTAAGGCGGAAAATCTTAAGATGAGGGGGTAAGGAGTTCTGAAATGGTAAGGAGTAAGGGGGTTCTCTGTGGAAAGCCACTGGAAGATCTTGTCTAGGAAGGGGCATGATCTGACTTACATCAGCCATTTGGCTCTACTGTCAGCACTGGGTTTGCCCCCATAGGCCTTGGACAACAATAATCAAAAGGGGGCTGCCTCAAGTTCTTGCCCAGCTGTCCTCAGCACTCTGTAGACTACAGAGAGAAGGCTCATTGCTCCAGAGGAGGATACGGAGAATAGGAGAAAGACGTAATCTCTTAGAGCCGGTTACTGTGATTCTGCCACTGGGCATCTGTTCATCCAGCCTTAGTTTAAAAGAACACTCCCTGCCACGCCAGTCTGCTCAGCCTCTTGCAGGACCCTCTCAAGGTCAGAAAGCCTTTTGACAGGTTTACTGAAAATCTGCCTCCTTGCTACCACTGGGTGGCAGTAATCCTAGTTCTGTTACCTGAGCAACCCAGAATAAGTGCCTACTTTTCATAGGAAAACACTTTTGAGATTTGAAAGCAGGTGAGTATCCTATATATCCCTGGAGGTTTCTCCTTTCTAGGCTCCGTGTCTCTGGTCCCTTCAAGAGTCACTCCTGTTATGGGATGGTTTCCAGCCCCTTTGTCAATCTTGTGACCCTCCTCTGGAGGTGTTCCACTTTCTCCATGACCTTCTTAAAAGATGGCGTGTAGACTGGAACAGGAGACTCCAGAAGGAAACAGCAGAGATTTCAGTGTGACAATTATATTTTGGGATCTAGAAACCATACTTTGATTAATCCAATCTAAAATTCTGCTTCCTTTTTAGCAGCTAAATAATTTAGCTACATTAAACTGTTGGTTCAAATTACTCTATGGGTCAACTCAACCCCCTAGATATTTTTTGGATTGTTCGTTTTTATGTGAGCTGCTGCTGAGCCATGCCTCCCTTACTCTGGCCTCGCAAAAATAGACTTTTAAATTTTTAATTGAGGATTTTTTTCTTTATCTTACAAATTTCACTTTATGTTTTTTTTTTTAATTTTATTTTTTTAGCCCAGTATTCCAGCCCATCTGAGCTCATTTTCAATCTCAATTTTGTTCTTCAACATATTTGATATCCCTGCCAACGTTGGGTCATCTTCAGACGTGGTAAGTACATTTTCTGTGTCTTTTAAATTATTAATAAAAGTGGAATAGCCCTGTGGCCTTTCTCTGGTGACTTTTTTACTGGTTGCCATCTATTGCTTTGTGTAAAATTCTTTGATCAATTGCCAATCTATTTGACTTGTGCTGTAATTTGGTTAATATGTTCCTGCATTAACTTAGTTCATTCATGAGAAAGTTATAGGAGACAATTTCAGATGTACTGCTGAATCCAAGATACGTTGTGGTGACAAAAGACAAAATGGATGGAGGATGTTCTAAGATGGCGCCTTTTGTTTTGTAAAATAAAAACTATTGTACTTTTTTTCCCCAATTATATAAGTAATATTGGCTTGTTATAAAGGTCAACAATGTACAAAAGTATGTATGTTAGGAAGTGAAAGTCCCAGTGAAATTCTTTGTGCTGACAACCTGCCAGATAACTGTGGTCAATGGTTTTGTACATTCATAAACATACATCTGTGATATCTGTGATTTAAATTGAGTCATACTCTAGAGAATGTTGTGTGACCTGTTTTTACTTACAAGCTTTTGGAAACATCTTGTCAGATTATACAGTTTTACCTCATAATTTTTGACAACGTAGTGTTCTTTTCTGTGTGTGTTTCCTAACTTATCTCACCAATCCTGTATTGATGGACACTTAAATCATTGGCAAATTTTTGCTGTTGTAAGCAGTGTTGCATGATGAACTTTCTTTGCTGGCCTGAGATGTTGTGGTGGGTGTTGGTTGTTGGCTTTTCTGGATTCCTCGTCCTTTTTGCATCTTGTTTTCAGTGTTCTAAAAGTGCCAAAGTCTGCTTCTACCAAAGAAAGAAGAACTAAAGAAGGGGGCTGCCAACTCCCTACTCATCTTGTTTTCAGTTTGAAAATCTAAACCTTGTCCTCCCTTGAAGTAAAGTTAAAGTGGTTTGAGCTCCCAGGGACCTTAGGAGAACCAAGAACCAAGGCACCCCAAGATCAAGTTTTGAGTGGTAGACAGGCTCCATGGGAGGCTCAGCCTCTGGCTGGCACAGGTGAGGTGATTAAGAGTGAGAGAAAGGAGGAGAATTTCCTTGCTGTTGAGCCACTCTTCCCCATCACACACTCTCAGCTCTGCCAAGTGAGGCCACTTGCTGGGCCCTCTATAGTCCCCTGCTTTCTCATCTTCACACCTTTCCTCCTCCATGAGGTCTTCCTCCCTGCACACATGCACCTCCCAGAACAAGGTAGGAGTCACCTACTCTGAAATTCCAGAACACTTTAAGAGCTTGGACTTGAGAGTCAAACCTGTGTTTGAATATCAAAGCTGTACCTGTCCAGTTCTCTGATCTTAGATAAGTCAGAGATCCTTTCTGGGCCTAATTATCCTCATCTATAGAATGAAGATAAAACTGTATAAGATATTTTGAAACACCTAACCTGATGCCTGGCTGATATGAAGCACTCAATAAATACTAGCTGCTATCATCATGGGTCATCATACTACCTATTCCATAGAGTTACGAAGATTAAATGAGAACATATGTAAAACACCCAACACAGTGCTCCGCGTAAACTGAGTGTTAAATAAATGACAGCAATTATTGATTGTATTTATATCTCCCTTTGGCTACTTACCTCGTTATATCTTGTGTTACTTCTGTTTGTGCTGATGTCTTGATCCTCTCTATTTATAAGCTCCCTTGAGAGCAGAGTTTTCTCCTTCTGTCTCTTGCTCTCATTTCTCACCCGCCCCCAACCTATGCCACTAAAAATCGTAAAAGACCCAGTGCTGGGGATTAGTGGGGCTCTTTAGAATTTAGATGAATGAATACTGCCATCATATTTAAAAATCTCTTTAACATTGTGTTGTGTTCTTGTTAGAAAGCATCTTTCCCGTTAACTGATCAATAGGGCCTTGTCCATAGGGCGAGGCATGGCATACATATTCCAACCACTGAACCAGAATTAGCAATCTACAGAATCTTAACTTTGGAAAGTTTTCCAGAAAGCAATGGCCTTGAGTGTGTATTTATCTAAGCAGAAGAGATTTGTGTGTCACTCTCAGGCTTCTGATGTCTAAATGGGCAGGGACATCAGGCCCCAGCTTAGTTTAGGGCACCATGAAGTCTCTCTTAGACTCGCACAACAACCTCCTAAGTTGTTTCCCTACTTTCACTCATTACCTCTACACAGCAGCCAGAGCAATATTTAGAAAATAGTAAATCAGATCACGTCATTCCCCTCCCCAAAACCCTTCAGTGGCTCCCATCTTATGTCATACAAGGTCCACTTTCCTTCCCATGGTCTACAAGACCCTGCCTAACCTGGCCTCTGCGGCTCTCTCCAAACTCATCTTGTTTCACTCTTCCCCTTGCCCACTCTGCACCACCCACACTGCCCTTCTGTTGTGAGAACACACCAAGCTCATGCCTGCTTCAGTGTTTTCATTCTCATTCTGCCTGACACGAGGAATTGACCAGGAATTCCCACACTTCCTTTTCTCCTTCAGGTTTCCACTTAAATGATACTATCTCAGAGTGCTATCATCCTTTTAGGCTTCCCTGTATACCCTATCTCATGTAGATTCCCATTGGTTCATGTCCCTCCGTCAATCTCAAACTCATTGGTTCTCAGCCCTCATTTCACATTAGAAATCACTCAGAGAACATTAAAAAAAATGGCCAGGCTCCTTCTAGACCAAGTAAATCAGAATCTCTGGGGATGAGGCCCAGGCTATCTGTATTTTTAAATGTTCCTTGGGCGATTTTAATGTGAAGCCAAGGTTGGCAGCTGCTGTTCTAATCTATCAGCTTGTCTATTTTCTTCTTATTACTTATCACAAGCTGTAATTATTTTGCTTGTTTCATTCAATTTTTCAGTAAATATTTATTGAAGCCTACTATATGGCCAGCATTACTCGAAACACAGGGATTAAAATAGTGAACACCATAAACACAAATCCTAACCTTGATGAAACTTCCATTCTAATATGGAAGACAATTAATAATATATATATGTGTGTATGTATGTGTGTGTGTGTGTGTGTGTGTGTGTATATACATATATATATGTATATGTATATGTATATGTATATGTATATGTATATGTATATGTATATAAACCCCCATTCACATACTGAAGCCCTAACCTCCAATTCAATGATATTTAGAGATGGGGTTTTTAGGAGGTAGTTAGGGTTAGATGGGGTCATGATGGTAGGGCCCTGGTCTGATGAAATTGGTTTCCTTTTAAGAAGAGACACCAGAGAACTTGCTCTCCCTCCCGTGACATTCCTCTCCCACACACACATAAGAAGAGGTCCCATGAGCACATGGCAGCCACCTACAAGGCAAGAAAAGAGGCCTTAGAATGAAACCTACCTTGCCATCACCTGATCTTAGACCTCCCAGCCTCCAGAATTGTGAGAAATAAATGTATGTTGTTTAAGTTACCCCATCTCTGGTATGTTGTCGTGGCAGCCTGAGCAGACTGAGACATATGGTATGTTAGATAATGATACGTGCTAAGGAGAAAACTGAAGTATAAAATGGAGCTATGATTTTTTAGGGGGTTGGGAGAGAAGTTTTAGATAGAGTGGCCTAGAAAGGAGAATCTCAAGTAAAGACCTGAACGAAGTAAAAGGTCTTAGATCCGGATGTAGAGCATTCAAGGCAGAGAAAAGTTAAGTGCAAAGGCTTCGAGGCTGGATCATACCTGGTGTGTTTGAGAAACATGAAGGGGCCAGTGTGGCTGGAGAGTTGAGAACAAGGGGCAGAGTAGTAGGAGACAAATTCAGGGAAATAATGGGGGACAGGTAATGTGGAAACTTCAAGGTTATTGTAAGAACTTTGGCTTTTTACTCTGAGTAAAAAGTAGCATATATCATTGAAGAATTTCTAGGTAACATAATCTAATTTAGATTTTAATAGGCTCACTCTATCTGCCATGTTGAGAATAAACCAAAGAGGGGAAAGTGTGGAGGCAGCAGAACCAGCTAGGGAGCTACTGCAACAATCCAGGTGAGAGATGATGATGGCTTGGAGAAGGGTGGTGGAAATGGCAGTGATGTAAGAGACAATTCGAAATGGTCAAAATCTGTATGTCCTTTGACAGAGTTTACAGGATTTGCTGACTCTGTTGGGCATGAGACAGTGCATAGTCAAGGACATCACCTGGCTTTTGGGCCTGCGACTCTGGAAGAATGGAGTTGCCATTTAACTGAGATGGGAAAGACTGTGGGAAGAGTAGGTTTTTGGGGAAAATATCAAGGGCTTAGTTTTGAAGTTGATAATTTTGAAGCATCTATTTGAAGAGCAATAAGCAAAGGGAACTGAGAAGCAGCAGCCAGAACAGGAGGAAGAAAACCAATAGAATGTGGCTTCCTGGAGACCAAGAGAAGAAGGTCATTCAAGGAAGAGCGAGTGGAGGACAGAAAAATGACCACTGGATTTTGTAACACGTCGGTCACTAGCGATCTTGATTAGAACAGTGATTAAAATGAGTTCAGGAGGGAGTGGAAGAAGAGAATTTGGAGACAATGAGTATA
The DNA here is from genome assembly GCF_048773025.1 of Camelus bactrianus. NCBI lineage: Eukaryota > Metazoa > Chordata > Mammalia > Artiodactyla > Camelidae > Camelus > Camelus bactrianus. The sequence goes on along the minus strand of NC_133575.1, from coordinate 81,872,341 downwards.
AACAGTTGCTTCAAGGTTTTAGTATAAAGAGGAGGGCAGCAATGGGGCAGTAGCAGTATCTGGAGGGTGGATTAGAGTTGAGAGAGATTTTGTTAATTTTTGGATGGGAGAAATAATATTCTCATGAGAATGATCGAGTCCCCCACATTAGAATGTAAGTTCCTTGAAGGCAGGGACTCTGTTTCATGCATCCTCATCACCTCCCACAGTGCCTAGCACAGAGTAGGCACTCAGTAACTGTCGTCAAACAAGTTAATGATCAAATGATTGAAGGAATAAATAAAAGTAAATGTCAAAGAGTTGAGTAAGAAGTAATAGGAGGATAAAGTGGCAGGGGAATTGGGTAGCACCCTGGCTTTAGTTTCAGTCATTCCTGCCACACTCCTGGCATACCAACCTTACCCTGGGGCCAGACAGCCTCAGCCTGGGTTAGCATGGCACAACTCCCTTTGCCAAGAGGGCATGCTATGTCTCTGCAATCATCCCTTCCAGGGAGCTGACAGGCTTTAGGACTATAAGAACTGGGTGCAGCTAGACAAAGCCTCAAAGCTCAGGAGCATGTCAGAAGGGAACCCTCTCTGCGCCTGCGTCATCGCCCTGCTCTGGGCGTGGTCTGTGCGGCACAGGGCTCACGTGAGACTGGAGTCACGCAGCTCGCCCAGACTGCCCCTGCTGGCTGGAGGGTGATTCATAATCTCCTGGAGCTCAGGCCAAGGGACAGCTGAACCAGAGTCCAAGAAGGAGAAGTCCATGCCTATGTCGCCCCCAGAAGCCTTGGACATGGCTCCTTCCAGTTGCCTCATTGCACAATCCTCACTGTGTAAGGTGATGGGTTAGCCCAGTGAGGCAGCCCAGTGGGGCGGCCCAGTCAGGCTTCCCCATGGCTCCTGTGACTCAGCTATTGCTGGAAAGATGGCATGGCCCAGTGCTGGGCTAGCACATAAGAGGCACTTTTGAGTGAATGAACTCTTTGGGACTCTGGGAATTGACATAAAAGGTGAGGAAAGGGTGCTTCTTTTTCCATGCCTTCCCTGTCATCTCACTGTATGCCCACACACAATCCTGTGCAGGGACATAGCCAGGGGCAAGGAAATGTCCTGAGTTTGGAAGAAGGGCCAGGGAAGCTCCCATAGTTAGTTGGCAGCACCCCTAGACACACCTTTTCCATCTCCTCACCTAGCACCCAAAGACTCCACCATTGTGTGGGGTCTTAGGAGTCCAAAAAGTTTATTTCAACCCACATTGCCCTAATACCTGATCTGGACCACATCCTCTGTATTTTCTCAAAGTTGTTATGTAATAATAAATACAACAACAACTACTACTACTACTAATTAATAATGGTAATTGTAGCTGACCCATACTGAGCACCTACTATGGGCCAGGCACTGGGTTCAGCCCTGTACATACATTGTCTGCTGTATCACTGCAGCCCTGTGGGGTGAATACTACTATTGCCTCTATTGAACAGAAGGGATTCAAGCTATGAAGGAAAAGAGTTGAGATTCAAGCCCAGGTCTTTCTCACTACAGAATCACACTCTGCGTAGTTTTCCATTACAGCATCAATGAGCTCTTTTATTTTTTAATTTTTTATTTATTTTAAAAATTGTTTTATTTTGGGGGAGGTAATTATATATTTTTTTTATTTGATGGAGGTACTGGGGATTGAACCCAGGACCTCGTGCATACAAAGCATGCACTCTACCGCTGAGCTATATCCTCCCCCGCCAATGAGCTCTTTTAAAAACGTAAATCAGATAATGTCATTCCTTGGCTTGACAGCCTCCAGTGGCTTCCCATCCCACTGGGAATAAAATCTGATTTTCTTCTTGGGCCATCAAGGCCTGGCAGAACCCAGCCTTTGTCTGCCTCCCCAGTCTTGTCTCATTCACCTCTTCCAGGAAAACCTGGGCACTGGGCTCTGTAGCAGTAGCAGTGCTCTGCTTTTGGCATGTTTGGTAGGCTAACATGGGTGCTTACTTCTGCTTACAGTGATACTGCCCTTGGAAAATACTGACTGTGGCTCAAACAACCATCCTGGAAACCCTGTTGGTATAAGATGGAAGCTGCCTGTGCTTGTCAGTATAGCCGCTACTCCATTGGTAGTGGCTGGGCTATCTTAGTACTTGTTCTCTTTCTCCCTCACTTCTGTTATAAGGTCCTAGATGGTTTAGAGTGTCCCAGATCTTATCCAGCACCAAAAAGAATGTGATGCATACAGGTAAATCTAGGCCCCAAATCTCATTTTGTCACCGCTGGCATTTAGTGAGACTCTACTGGATGTCTAGGGGGTACAGAAACAGCACTGGACTAGGAAATGTATGACCTACATCTTACTCCAGCTTTCTCACTCATTAGCCTAGGAGACCCTAGATGAATCCTTTCACTTTTCTAGGCCTCAATTTCTTTATCGGTCCATGAAAGTAATAATAGCCTCTGCCCCTAAGGAATCACTTTGAATATCTAATAAGATGACTTATTGGATAGTGTTCTGAAAGTAGAGAAATTTACCTAATAATGCATATTGAGTGCTTATTATATTTCAGATACTGCTCTAAGCTTCTCACATGTATTATCTCCATCAATCCTCAGAAATAAACCTACTATATTGATATTAACAGTATCTCCACTTTACGGATGAGAAAAATGAGGCCCAGAGAGGCTAAGAGGTTTGTTCATTACCTGGCTGTTAAGTGTCAGAGCCAGATTGTGAATTCAGGACGTGCAGACTGAGCCACCTACTTACACATGTAAGGTAACGGGTTTTATTTGGGGCATGTCTTAGTCTGTTCTGGTAGCTATGACAGACTACCATAGACTGGGTGGCTTATAAACAACAGAAATTTATTTTTGCAGCTCTGCAGGCTGGGAAATCCAAGATCAAGGAGGTACCAGCAGATCTGGTATCTGGTGAGGCCCTCTCCTTGGTTGTAGCCTCCCATGACAGAGGGGAACAATGGAGCTCAGTGGGCCTTCTTTTATAAGGACATTAATCCCATTCATGAGGGCTCCACCCTTATTTCCTAATCACCTCCCAAAGGCCCCACCTCCAAATACTACGGCATTGGGGATTAGATTGCAGCATAGGAATTTTGGGGGGATCCAAACTTTTAGTCTATAGTGAGCAGGAGGTTATTATTATTTTTTAAAGTAAAAAAAAATTTTTGCTATCATTTTGTCCAACTTTTATACCATTTTTCCTCTCACTGGACTACATGCTACTTGGGTTCCTTCATCTGTTACTGTTTAGCTTTGTGGTAGGGAAGACCCCACCTCAATTCTCTTACCTTCCCCTTCCTCAGAGCCACAAGACGTTCCCAACAACCATGATATTCCACAGAACGTAATCTCCCCATGTCCCGAGAGGAGCGTGGGTGCTTGGGTCAGAAGATCCCTTTGTGTCTTCACAAGTACCAAGTGCTTCCTCTGTGTCAGGGACTGTTCTGGTTACCTGGGGATACCACAGGGAACAGTAAAAAAAAATCCACCTTGCACAACTTCACTTCAGCAGTATTCATGCCCCAAATACACAACCTTAACCTCACCGTGAGGTAACATCAGATACACCTCAATTGAAGGAAACTCTCCAAAAGTAATTGAGCCGGCCTTGTGAAATTGTCAAGGTCACGAAAGACACAGACTGAGGAACTGTCACAGATCAGAGGATGCTAAGGAGACATGACAACAAGTGCAGTATGAGATTCTGAATTGGATCCTGGCATAGCGAAAGGACCTTCAGGGGAAAACTGGGAAACTTTGAGTAAGACCTGTAGGTATGTTAATAGTATTGTATCAACATTAATTTCCTGGTTTCCATACTATTATTATTACTGTATAAGGTGTTTAATATTAGGGGAGGCTGGGCAAGTATTATATTGCAATTCTCTGTGCTGTGTTTACAGTTTTCCTGTCAAGTCTAACATTATTTTTGGCCATTTGAAAGCAGGCTGGCAGGCACAGAAATGTTAAATGCCAAAGGGATAGAGGAAGGGCATTGATGGTATTTGTTGTCCTTCCTGAGTTGCAGTGTCCTCATTGGTAAATGAGACCCAATAATAATGCATCTCAAAGAATTTGTATGGGAACCTGCCTTCGAAGTATTCTAAAAATGCAAGCTATAAATATTCTGTTTTGTGAAAGAAGCTACAAAAGAAATAAACATACCATCACTCTATCCTCTAGGAAAAAAAATTTAATTTAATAAAATTATTTCAAAATAAGAAGTTAAAAATATCCCAGGTTTCCTGGGGCTTACCTTTCGGTAGAGAGAAAGGGAATAAATAAAGTAATCAGGAAATTCAATGATATGTTAGAAGGCCACGGATGTGACGGAGAGAAATAAAGCAAGAAAGGCAGGCAAGGAGCAAGAGAGGGGTAATTTAAAAATAGGATGATTATGGAAGGCCTCACTAAAAAAAAAAAAGACATTTGAATGAAGATTTTAAAGAAGAGTGGGAGCAAGAGCCCCAAGAAGGAGTGTACCAGTCAGAGGGAATGGCAGGTGCAAAGGCCCTGAGGCCTGACTGGTTCAAGGACTAGCAGGAAGCCTGGTGTGATGAGGACAGAGCTGAGCAAGGTCAGTTTGCCTCATCCTGTGAGCATAAAGATAATGGAGAGAAACTAGCCACAGGGGAAGGCTCAGGGAAGTCAAATGATAGGCACCAAACAGAGGACCTGCCATTGTCCTCTTTTTCCAGCTGAGTCACATGACAGGAACATGAAGGGAAAGAAAAGAGCAGGGAAGTGAAATCATTGATGTCTAGACTCCTTGTCCAATTTCTGACACGGAAACAAGTCATTAAGACGCATAACACGTTTCTGAGTCTCCTGTGCTTTATTCCTCTCTGATCGTTGAACTCTAATTAATGCTGAGTGTGGCAGTGATAGCATGGCCTGAGACATCTTCATGATTTCGCCTTAATGAGAAGTATAATTGGTAGTGTAGAACGGTAGGCTGATTTTTCTTGGACTAATAAGTGGGGTTGATGAACAATCTAGAACATCTTTCTGGTTTGGTTTATGTTTATTATCAAAAGTCCTCGAGTCATCCAATTAACATCATTTGGATATTTCAGGCTGAGTAATGCACACACTAAACAGAATGCAGGCAATGATGTCGCATGGGAAGCAGCCCCTTGGCCTGCTGTGTTCCTGCAAAAGATGGGCCAAGTGTTGGGGAGGGGGTGGTCCCTGGAGCGTCAGCTGGCAGCCCTGGCCCAGGATGATGCTTCCTCCAACTGTGCAGAAGCAGAAATCCACACTGGGAAAGCCAGACTACTGCACTGGGGCTTGTAGACAGCAGTGGTGTTTTCAGAACATCTCAACTCATCCGCACAAGCATGCTGGTCCCGTCCTTAGAGAGTTAGAAAGATTGGATGAGAGGATTTAGTGGAGAGTATTCTCAAAAACGTAAAATATTACGTATGTGTAAGGTATTCATATCTGTATTATTGTTAAGAAAGACACCCATGGCAGATTTGGATTTCCAAGAGGGAGGCGCCAACTTTGCTCTTTGGGCTCTACACACTGGGATAGCTGTAGAAGGAGATCCCCAAGCAGGTGGACCTCTCTACCTTGGATTGATGGTGGACAGGAGTGGGCACTTGGATGCTTGAGGAGGTGCTCCGGGGATATCTGGCTTCTCAGCTTCTAAGACTGGGCTGGGGACAAGAGTAACAGACAGACTCAGAATTTTAGAAATACTCACGAGTAGCAGTCACCACCTTCACCCTGTCCTTGTGCCTGTGAGGAAGTTAGAAAAACAGAGCAGTGCTGAGACTTGCCCGAGGTCACACAGCTTGCTAGAACACAGCTTCAGTCTGGTCTTCAGGCTCCCAGTTTGGTGCTCATCCCCCCACTCCATCCCCACAGGCCCCTCAGATGCAGCGGGTAGCAGTCAGAGGAAAGCCATCTACTTGTGAGTAAAGCCATTGTCTAGAGAGTGGTTCTCAGTGTGGTCCAGGCACCTGCAGCATCTGCATCACCTGGGAACCCGTTAAAAGTGCCAGTTCTTGGGTCTTACCCTGGACTGAATGGGGGCTGGGGCCCAGCAATATGTGCCTCAGCAAGCCCTCTAGGTGACCCCGATGCACACTCAAGTGTGGCCTAGGCCTAGGCGGAAAGCAAAACGCTGAGTGCTGCAAACATCAATATGCTTTCGGATCATTTGACTGGCACAGCACAAAGAAGGACCATCTTTGAAGGGAAGGGCTGTGAAAAGGACTGCAGCTCTGGAGCCACACTTGCAGAGCAAGGTCACCTTCAAACAGACATGGCAGTGATGGATAGACATACACAAATAGGGAGTTGAGAGTGTAGGCAGTACTTGCTCATCCACTTGTGCATTGGAGATAACGTACTTTGGCCAACTCAGCAGTTCCCCAGGGACATGCCAGTTATGCTGCTTGTTGCTGTGGGGGCTTCACTCCTGCCCTCAGGGAAACTGCCATGTGGGATCATACAACCTCTGAGTTGGGAGGGAGCTTAGAGATTACCTACCCCATTGCCCACCTCTGCCACATCCCCGGTGATGCACCTGATTGGCACTCTCTTGGCTTCAGCATCTCAGGGTTACAGGAGCTTGGTTTCCCATACGACAAGGTGGAGATGCGTAGGAGGAGGAAACACACGTTCAGGTAACTACAATAACAAAAAGTAGTGTAAGTGCTAGAACCAATGCTATGAGAACCCTGAACTGGGAGGAATGAATTTTAGCGCTGGGAAGTCAGAGGAGGCTTCATGGAGGGGGTGCTACTTGAGCTAGGCAAGATTTAAGCAGGCAGAGATGATGGAGGAGGAAGGAGGGTTGTTGCCATATTTATGAACAAAAATGTTGGGGGCCAAAAATGCAGGATAAGTTCTACAAAATATATTCAGGCAGCCTAGGTAAAGAGGACAGGCTCTAGAGTGAGACTGCTTGGCTTCAAACCCTGACGCCATGCCTCACTAGCTGCCCGACTTTGGGCAAATTACTTAACATCTCTTGGCCTCCATTTCTCTACCTGGAAAATGGGAGTAATATAACATGACTCATCGGATTGTGGGAATGAGTAGATGACATCATATACGAAGTTGTCCAACACAGTGTCTAGCACACGGCAAGTGCTCCAAAACACTTTGGCAACCTGGGTTCATAACAGCAAGTGCGATGGTTTGCCTGGAGCACAGGGTATAGGACTGCGAGTAGTGGAAGTAATCTTTGGTACTAGGTTGTTGAGAGGGCTTTGAATGCCAAGCTAAGGATTTGAGGCTTTTATTCTGAAGGCTGGGGATATGTGTATTTGGAGGATGGATTGGAGCAGGGTGATAAGAGAGAGGGAGAGTTAAGAAGTTACTGGAGCTTAACTATGACAGTGGCCAAAGAACTGAAAGGGATTGGGCCAGAGTCAGGTTCAGAGCAGGGATACTTGAGTTAGTGTGCGCCTGAACTCCATTATTACCTACAAACCTGAGTTCAGGTTAAGAGATCCTAAAATGGGTAGATATGTGTGTGTGTGTGTACACAATATTATATTTATATATAGCATTGTAATATTATATTCTTATAGATTAATATATTATTATATAATAATTAAATATCATGGTTATCTAATATAATATTAAATTATATTATATATATTAATATCATATAATAATATGATATAAATATATATATAAATTATATATAAATATAAATATATTAAATTATGTATTATAATAATGTTGATATATAATTATAAAATACATTAATATAATTAATTATATTGATATACCATATAATTATATAATAATTAATATATTAATTATATGTATACATTATATAATTATGTATTTAAATTATATATAATATTATTACTGTAACTAATAATATGTTATACATTATATATTAATATACTATATTACATAATATATATTAAATGTATATCTTTTAAATGTAAAAATGCATACATGTACACATGCATATATTATATTTAATATACATGTTAAATAACCAGAAAATGAAAATTCATGGTTGGAGACTATTAGCCAGTTTTTAATAGTTCTAACATGAAAAACAGTGCCTTTTGTTAGCTTGAGTTAAGCTATGTGAGATATCATATTCTGTGAAAACATTTCCCAAAGCTGGCCTTTTTGTATGAAAATTTGAGATGTGTGCAGTTCACACATACTTGATAAATTTAAGCACATTCTGTCTTACTGCCAGGGACCAAAACCTGTAATAAGACAGGGAGTCCTCTGATGAAAGAGATGATTAGAAATGGCAATGGCTGTGTACACGGGCCCTAATTAAGGAATCCTCTGACGGTCATTTAGTATTACAAGTGCCCTCCATTTGGACTCTGGCAATAACTTGAGTATTCTTTAGTTCCCAGTCGGGATGAACACAATTCAAAATGTTCTTGAGTCCTGGGCCAGAGAGAATGATCTCATTTAGCACATTATAGAGTTCCTGCAAAGAGGAAAGACACTAACCACTCACAAATATTTTGTCATTGACTAACTGCAAAGATGCATCTGTTAAAGCAATCCATCTGAGTAGGCTAGTTCTCTCGAATATTAAAGAATATCGATAGATCCTAAAAGCCAGTTGCTTTGTCAGGCATTTACAAAGCATCTTTGAAGCCAAATGATCTCTTTTGTACCTTCACCTTTCGTCTAGAATAGATGCACAAACACATACAAATCTGGCCTCAGCCTCCTCTGTTTTGGCCTTTTCAAAGGAAGCTGACTTTCTCTGGCTGCAGGGAACCATATGTTTGGGTGGGAGGAGGTGCAGAGGTGATAGTGGCAGTGCTGTTTCAGGGCTGGGGAAACAGGTATGCAAATATTGTGAACTCCTGGTGCCAGGCCTTCCCTTCATCTACTAACGCCTGGAAACAGAACAGATCCATTGAAGCAATTAAACCGACCAGTTAGATTGACCCAAATTCTTTCAGGAAATGTAAAAAGCCTGCTGGCTCATGGGATTAGCTTGAGTTTTCCAATCGCTTCCCATCTGTACATCACCTTCCTGTCCACTCTAGCCTGGGATTGCTACATCTGCTCACCTCACCGGCTTGTGTTCCAAGCCAAGGTAATTTGAGAACCATCTAGTTAGAAGCAAGCCGTCGTCGGAACTCTAGAGAAACTTTGTGGCCGACCCAAAGAGAAATTTGGTCCTCCCCTTAATTGATTTGCTGTATCCCTGGCCTTCTTTTCCCACTATTTGCTCTTGCTCTTCTCCAATTCCAGGTGATGTAGCCAACTTGTCAGACGTAGCTTTGTGAAGAACACAGCCCAGGGAGTACACCATTTGAGGCTTCATTTTCTATAGAGAAAGAAGGACTGTGCTGAGTAGCTGTCTGGGAAATAGCAGGATGAAAAAAATGAATGTTTTGTTTCCTTTAGAGAGGGGGCATCCGAAGACAGTGAGGAAAGGCCCAAGGAATGTTATAGGCAGCGAGTGATGGCAGGACGCAGATTAAAGGAGACACGAGGCCTAGACAAATTACACTCAGGGCTCACTCTGCCGACACAGGTTCCTACCCCTGTGATATACACAAGGATAACAGAAAAAGCCTATAGCCCACAGGTTTTTAGCCTTGGCTGCACATTAGATTCTCCTGGAAAGCCTAAAAATGTATACACACAGGCCTCTCGTACAGAGATCCTGTCTTCAGCGGTGTGGCGTTAGGGCCACAGCATTGGCACTTTTTAAAAGCTCTCCAGATGGAAAACAAAATTGCCATAAAGGCCACCATCGAGACAGTTGACTTTGAATATGGACTGTATATTAGGTAATAGAAATTTCTGAACTTGATAGTCATATTGTGATTACATAAGAGGATGTTCTTGTTCTTAGGAAATATATGCTACAGTGTTTAGGGGTGAAGAACACGATGTCTGCAATTTACACAAATGGATTGAAGGGAAAAATACCATGTAGAAATGCAGAGGGGGAGGAATCCAACAAATATGGCAAAATGCTAACATTTGGCGAATCTGGGTGAAGGCTTACCCTGCTGACAAGGCTTCTTTGTATTATTCTTAGAACTCTTCTGTTAGCTTAAAATTATTTTCAAATTAAAAAAAAATTCTAAAAATTACACCAGTTCCTTGGATGAAATAATGTACAAGCAGATTTGGAAATCACTGGATTCATAAAATCTGAAGGAATGAGGACCTATCGTCCAGCGGTGGCAGTGGAAGCCTTTCTGAGCCACTGTCCTTCACCAGTGCTTCTCTCCCTTTAATGCTCATGTGAATCTCCTGGAGGTCTGGTTAAAATTCAGTTTCTGATTCAGAAAATATGCTCTGGGACCTGAGATGCTGCATTTTTAATTGACTCTCTGGTGATGTCCATGCCTCTGGTCCATGGGCCACACCTGGAGTAGCAAAGCTCTAGGACTGAATTACTCCACTATCAATCTGTCAATCAATCAACAAGTGTTTTGGAACCATCTCCTCTGGGCTCAGCACTGTGGGAGAATTCTCTAGTTGAAGAAGGGTGGGCATTCTGAGCTCCGTGGATTGGCAGCCCATCATCTTGACCCCTTGACTATGGCATCACCCTGTGAGCCATGGGATCTGGCCCTGTGAGAGTCACTCTGATCCCCAGAACAGAACAGAGCACCCAACAGAAGAAGCATGAACAAAAGCTGGCAGCAAATTGCAGGGGGCATGAAGCAGTCTCTTCCAGAGCAAGCCTAGGGTTTAGGTCCTGGGAGAAGTTCAGCCCTTCCTGGTGGGTGGCAGTTGGAGCCAAGCTGAGGCTCTTGCAGAGAGCAGCATCATTCCAATGAGATGTCAGGGTACAGGCTGCCTGAACCCGGCTGCCTCCCCTGTGTGGGACTCGTTTATTAGAAACAGATTTCCAAGGAAGATTCCCGTTTGTTGTTGGCTGTGGCATGCTTTGAGTTTGTTGCTTTTGCTGTTAGAGGAGCCAAAATGTCTCTCCCCTGGGGGGAGCACATGGAGAATCGCCGTGCTTCCATCAGAATTTGCCATGCCTAAGCCTCCATCTTCCCCCATGGTAGTGCCCTTCCCCTCTGCCTGCCTGCTGTGATCGTGTTTTCCATGCATTGAATTAGAGGCCAGCCTGTTATTTGTATCTCCCTTGTTTACATTCAAATCAAGGCCGACTGACATGTATGCACAGAAGGAGGCAGCTGAATAAGCAGCCTCAGAGAAGGCTCTGGAAGACAGCTGAGAAAGGCCTGGAGTTGGCAGACGTGAGATTGAATCAGAGCATTGCCATCTAATAGCTGTGTGAACTTGGGCAAGTTACTTAACATCTCTGAGCTTTAGGTGCCTCATCTGTAAAATGGGGCCGATAACAGCACTGAATTCATAGGGTCATGAACATTAAATAAGATAGAGAACAGAGCAGGTGCTCAATAGATGGAAGACAGTCATTCATTTGATGGGGACTTGTTGAGTTTCTTCTATGTGTAAACACCCAGTGGTTCAAACCCAGTCCACCCTTACTTGCTAGTTGTGCAACTTGGAACAAATTACTTTGTTCTACCTCTCTGAGCTTCAGTTCCCTTACTCTCAAATGAGGCTGGTACCAGTGGATAACTCCCAGGTTTGCCATAAAGAATAAATAAGGTCAGGAATGTTAAACATGCCTCAGGTACCTAGAAAAGTGCTCAGCCAATGTGAATGATCATAATTGTTTCGGTTACTATTATTGTCAGCTCTTCTCTGAGCACTTATGATGAGTAGTTTGACTTAGCTGCCAAGCACTCTTTAAAATGGTCCTTTGCAGTTTCCTCCAGGAGACCCCTCCATCTGTGTTGTCATTTCCTTGAGGGCGGAGGCCACAGCCTTTAGACTGTTCTGGTGTCTCCATGGCACTGGCAGAGAGTAGGTGTTTGGTGCAGGAAGTAGCGAGCTCTCTGCAGCAGTCGCAGTCATCAGCTGGCTTCGCTGCCTGGGTTTGAATTTTAGCATTTCCATGTCACTTACTGAGTGACTTTGTAGCAACTCCTGGAACTCCTTGGGTTTCCATTCTCTCATCTGTCATAAGGGTGTCATAATAATCACTGCCTCTGGGGATTGCTGTGAGGATTAAAGTTGGGCTCATCACTTAAACCAGAATTAAGTGTTATTATTGTTCTTATTGGAGAAAATTCCCAATCAAGAATCACAGGAACTACTCTGAGAAATCTCTCTCTCTCTCTCTCTCTCTCTCTCTCTTTCTCTCACACACACACACACACACACAGACACGCATGCACACACGCACGCACATTCATACACTACCACCACACGAGTGGGCAGCCCAGAGGCAGCACGTTACAGGAGATGCACAAATATGTATTTATTGCCCACGAGGAGCTCTTTGAACCCCAGGCCAGGGCCAGTGTCTGCATAAAATTCTCTCTGGGACCATGGGGCTGTGAGCCCCTGGGTTCTATTTTATATTGATGTAAAATTTATATAACACGCACATTTTAAAGTGAACAATTCAGTGGCATTCAGTGCATTCACAGTGTTGTGTTGCCACTGCACCCTGAGTTTAGAATCGGTTACCCCTGTAACCTGCCGGAGGAAGGCAGTGTTCATTTGTTTTTGTCTCTCTTCCTGTCACTGTCCCTGTTCCCACTTCGTTCCTCCCCGTTTTTCCAACTGTACCCTCTCTTTCCCCTCTTCTGCCCTTTGGGGCAATGGGGGGTAAGTGCCTCTGGCTGACATCTACATTTGCGGGGGCTGTTGACCCACTGGGAAGATGCCAGGCCTAAGGGTGGCACCGGTAGAGTGTGGGTTGGAGCAGGTGAAGCCACTTCTTGCCATGGCTGAAAGCAGGCACAACCCGTTGTTGCCTGGCCTTCCAGTGGCCTCAGGGGCGGCAGACAACGTGAAAGGGATTATTACCAACTACGGCCTCTGAGAATTGCAGTCCTCTTTGTTATCACGCCTTCCATCTTTGGGTTCCTTGTCCTTATGAATAAATTTGCTCTGTATCAAAGCATCTATTACAGAATAAACTTGGCAGCCTCCACAGCCTCACAAAGACCTACTTTGTATTTGTGCTAGTGAGCAAGAGTCACATCTTGAGTATTTTTAAATATAAGAAGAATAGTTTATGGGTACTGAGTTCTTCCAGCATGCCAAGCACTGTGCTAAATGCTCAAAACTCTTGTAACTGCTCTGAGTTATCTCATGGAAGAGCTCTTACAGTGACTCTAGGAGGTAGGCATTTTTATTATGTATCTACATTTTATGATGAAGAAACTGAGGCACAGAGCTGATCAGTGACTTGTTCAAGGTCACATGGTGAGAAAGTAACAAAATCCGTGTTTTACACCAAGTGATACTGTGCCCTACAATCCCAGCATGGATGTTAATTAGCTGGTTGAACAGGAAAAAGAAACGGGTAGCTTCCCTCATTCACTACTCAGATTTTAGTCCTGGCTCATGAATTTCCTGGCTTTATGACTTTGAATGAGTCACCAACCCCCCTGAAAGCATTTCTTCGTCTATATAATTGGGGTAATTTTCTTGTCTTATTGCAAAATGTCAAGTGCAATGTCAATGTCAGGAATCGCTATCATGGATAATGGCTTCCTGGGATTGTGTAAGAGCCACACAGTTGCAAGTTAGGAACTAGAGCTCCTTGGGTTCTCTGTAATAACCCTGGGAAGCTGCAAGTTTCTCTGGCTGAATCAAATCCTGGACAAGCCATTCCTATCTCTGCTCTTCAAGGCTGTGTGATCTTTTAAGCATTAGCCAACTTCTCTGATCTCCATATCTGTGTCTTTCATCAAGTGTAGTTGGAAGAGCACTAGGGGAATCCTAGGCCTTTGGTACATTAAAGGATTAAAGAAACCCAGTAAAAGCCTTCTACGATGGCTCCAGCCTATTCCTTTTGTTGTTGTTGCAAAATCACAGCCTATCAATCACAGAGGCTGTGGTACAGATTAACTTGAGATGATCTGGCTGAAAATGCTTTGCATAGTGCCAGTGCCAGCCTCACAGTGGGTGCTCAAAAGATGATGACTCTTTCTGAGACTTGGGTTGTTATTCTTGGTGGGAGGGCAGAATGCAAAAGTTGGGGAGGCAGCAGCAGGGGCCAGGCAGTTTGGGTGGTCCGGACTCCTTGACCACAGGGCTGGCCAGTTGCCCTGATTCCTTGAAATGAAGGCGTGATTTGGAAACACAGCTGCCTCTTATTCACACAGGAGCTGTTTATACACAGGACTGTGTCTGACTTTCCATGTTGGTTATTTCTGTTTCCCAGGAATGTTGGGAAGGGGCAAGGGGATGAAGCCTAGTTCAAGACCTACCTGTTTCATCACCCTTCACCTCTCTTGGCATGCAAATGATTCAGCAGCAAAGGAGGCAAGATTCTCTGAGCAAGAAATAGCTTTTATTGTCCCTCAATGTAGGCATGAAGGACAGGGGAGCAGAAAGACCAGGGAAGCAGTGGAGGGAAGCAGTCTTCTAAGTCCCATGTAAAGTTTTTTTTAAGAATTATTAAACTTTTTTCAGAAATTGTAAATGTTCTACACTTTCAGTGCCATCAGTGAAACAATGCCCAGGCATAACAAAGGAAAATAAGCAATGCACTTTCTTTCTCTGCAGAATAAGCAATAGCGACAGCCTAAGTCTGAATCCTTCCGCAACCTCCCAAAGCGCCTGCAGATACATGCAGGCATGGAGCACATCTATTGGAGATTTTGGTGTGTGTACTAGAATGGGATCATGACATACACATTTCTCTGCAGCCTGGCTTATGCCCTTAAGAGTACATCACAGACCGCCCGGCACATCAGTAGTCATAGATCAGCTACACCCTTTCAAATAGCTACGTAATAGTCTGTAATATGATTATACCAGGATTTATTCAGCCATTCATCTATTGATGAGAGTTCAAGTTGTGTAGAACTTTGTGGCCATTCCTGTGAAAAAGGGCACCGTCTTCATTCATCTTGGCATATTTACCAGTGTTGGTGGGAAGATTCCTGGGTCAGCAGGTTTTTATTTACCTATGGCAAGATTGCTTGGCTGGTTTTCATAAATAGCATTCTGATTCCCTCATTTTATTATCAAAAAGTTTATTATTCATCTGTTAAGCAGATTTCATTTGTCTTCTCAGTAATCAGTGCTTTGCCTCATAGTAAAGGGTATGAATTGAAAAGAACTTTTGTAAGCAGTGGGCATCCAGAGATACTATCTTCTCTATTGTGGGATCATAACGAAGCAGGACCCTGTGGGGCCTTCCTGGGACAGACTCCTCCCCCATAATCTCTGCTGTAGCTCCTTTCCAATAATAGTATCTCATGTGTATTTCCTGAGTTTTTCAGATGCTAAAAACCACCACCAAAGGGAAGAAATTAACTACTTGAAGATCAAGAGCAAATAGCCTCCAGACCTTCTGGCGCCTAGGGGTTGATAGTGTTGACCGCCCTATTCCCTCAACATCAGCCAATCAGAGAATTGTACACAAGCTGATCACATAGTCTGCGACCACCCTCCCTTACCTGGCCTTTAAATATGTTTTGCTAAAACCCTTTGAGGAGTTCAGGGTTTTCTTGAGCATGAGCCACCCCATCCTCCTTGCTTGGCCCTGCAATAAACCCTTCTGTGCTCCAAACTCCGAAGTTCAGTTTGTTTGCCCTCATGGTGTATTGCGGACTCGAATTTGCTTTCAGTAACAGGATCCCAGAGAAAGGTGGATTGCAATTTATCCAACTGGACCAAATCTTCCAGATGCCTTCCTTCACTGATCTAGTCCAATTATTCTGCTGCCTTTTCTAGCCATGATCACCATAGGTCCAACCTCGAGAAGCAAAGAGAAAATATGTTTTGTTGGCAACAAACGTGTTCTGGGTTCTCCCTCAGATAGATTCCTTTGCAAGATAATACAAAGGGAGTAGAGAGGCTACAATGGGAGGATGAGCACAAATGACAGAAAATGATGAATATCAGTCTGCTTTGCTAACTGCTTTTGCAGAACTATTGCTGAATAGTGCCTTGAAAAACCAAGGAATGGTGGGGACATGGGTGTTCACTCTAAAGTTCTGTCAGACTTGTGTAACAAAGTGTTAAGATGTTGATAGGAGGTTTGATTTATTAAAATTCTTGTCACATGCCATTATCCAGGCAGGTAAGATCAGGATCAAAATACTTTGCTGTGTATGTACTTGATGCTATTTAAAGCACTTTAAAAATCAAATTCCACCCTTCCAGCAGCCTCGTATGACAGAAATCACTCTCCTCCTTTGACAACAGAGAGAATTAGGCCTGAAGTAGGAAGTGACTTGTCCAAAGTCACATACGTACCTGGCAATACGGTTAAGCCTTGAATTTGGGATTCCCTGTCCAGTGTTCATTCCACTTGTAGAAAAGGGGTGTAATATCAAATCTTAATTCCATTTCTCATTAGGTCTCTGCTTCAGTCTCATCTAACTTAACCCAATTTCTCTTTTACTCTAGGCATAGGGATCTATGCTTCTTTCCATGGCTGATTTAACACTGATTGAGCACCAGTAATGTGCTAGGTACTCTAGAGACCGTTGAATTAAATCTGGTGGCTGCCCTTTAGCTCCCAGTCTCAATTTGTTGGAGCCCAATCTAAAACAGTTATTGCTCTGCACAGACAGTGCAGGCTTATAAGAACGTTTCTCTTCTCTAAGCTTGTTTCTCACCATTTTTCCGAAGGACCCCCAAGGGAATCTCTCGTTGTCAGACAGGAATATTTGATAACTGGTCTCTGAGTAGTCCTGAAAAATAACTCCTTATTCTTCCCACCTCACTTTTAAAGATAAATGTGTCAGTTTGTTTTCCTTTCCAGAACAACAAATTGAGGCTGGTTTTCTCTTCTGAGGAGTCAGAAGTACAGATCACCCAACATGTTATGGTTTGAAGCACATTGGAATGGTCTCTCTGACCCCGAATATTTTCCTTATCAGCTGAAATATCCTTCTTAGAGATGTAACCCCTTGACTCCTTTCTGACTTTCTCATCGTGTCAGTTGTCATGCTATATTAACCACGCTTTGTGTATACCCTTTGGAATGTTTCAAACATCTAGCCTTTTTCCAACCGTTCCCACTGCCGCTGGCCTTGTCAACTTAAACAGTTACAGCAAGGTCCCAGCAAATCCCTCTACTTATTATCTCCTCTAGTCCACCCTACCTTCTATCATCAGAATTGTATTTCTAAAACACCATTCTGGTCATGTCATATCCCTGGTCAAAAATCATAACTGGCTTTCCATTGCCTGGAGTAGTTGTTTTCAATGTCTGTTCATTTGTTTGTTTGTTCTTTGGGTCTGTTCATTTGTTTATTCTTTGGCTTCCAATTAGCAGAGGGATGCTTTTCTTGAGCAAAATATTAGGTAGCTGAAGCCCCAAAATGAAAAATAGAAGTGCTCTAAAAATGTAGATATGGGTTAGTTGAAGCGAGGAGGGAGGGTACTAGAGCCTCCCTTCTTTCGTGAGCCTTAGGGAACACAGTGTGGAGACCACTGGTCTACTCCTGGGATTCATATCCCTTAGCTTGGCATTCATAACTGCACTAGCCTGGCCCTAACAGGGCTTCTCCCAATAGAACCCTTTGCTCCAGCAGCTTGGTCTGTTCTCTCTGTCTTTCCCGCACAACTGGGGCATTCCCCACTCTTTACCTTTGCACGTGCCATGGCCCCGAGCTGAAATCCCCACTGCTGTTCTCTCTTTCTGTCTGAACTGCATTCACCCTTCAAGGGTCAATTATAGTCCTATTTACTTTGAGAAACCTTCTCTGGCTACCTTATTTTACAGTGACTCACTTGCCAGGGCTATGATGACTTTATCTCCCCCCACCCCCCACCCCAAAAAAAAGAGAGATGAAGACAGAAGCTGCTCAGCAAAGAGATTTCTATAGACTCTGCTTTTATGTTCTCCTTCCAGCTAAAGAAATCTTATATTGTGACCATTAAATGTGGGGCAAAGATTCCTCAAGTTTCTGTGCTCTGGCTCTGCTATTTGTTAGCCATGCGACTCTAGTTACTGTACTTCAAGTCCCTCATCTGTAAAATGGGGACAATAATAGTACTCATCGCAAAGGGTTACGTGAGGATTAAATTGTGTCAAGCTCCTTGAACAGTGTTTGGCACTTAGTAAGCAGTTGATAAAACTTAGCTATTATTAGGATAGCTAAGACATGAGGTGATGAAGGTCTGAGCTAAGGCAGAGGCAGTGGGGTGTCAGCTGAGGGCAGAATGGTTGGGAGGTGTAAAGGTAGAGAATTATGTACAGAGTAAGATAAAGATATGAGTACACAAGCCGTGGAGGATGAAACAGGTTGCTTCATCATCAGAGGAAGGAGGTGTCCTGAGAGGTGGTTTTCCCCTTGGGCTGCTATCAGCAAGGCTATATTGCCACTGAGTCTGGACTCAATAATGAAATTTATCAACCGTAAATACCTTTGCAAAATTCTTTTTTCAGTTAACTGGGAGCTAAGAGGATAGCCATTTGGAATTGGGCCATAAGACAGAATGTGTTGGAGAGGTGAAAACAGAGCATAGGGCCCTGACAGGAAGAGGCGCCTCCGTGGCAACAGGTGGGGGCATTGTGCCAGACGTAGCTGAAACTCTATACATATTAGCTGGTAGAATTAAGAGTGCACTGGCTGCCTGGGGTGGGAAGAAGTAGTGCCAGAATAACTGAACAGAGACATGGAAATCCCAAAGAGAAATTTTGATAGCTTGCCTCATAAAGTGTGTGCGTGCATGTGTGCACTAGAGGGCAAAGGGAGAGGTCATGAGATCCAGATTTTTTATTGAAAAGGAAGGAATAGTCCCAAACTCATTCTATGAAGCCCACCATCACCCTGTTACCAAAACCAGGCAAAGACACCACCAAAAAAGAGAATTACAGACCAATATTAAAGTATAATTGACTTAAATATTATATTAGTTTCAAGTGTGCATCATAGTGGTTTGATATTTTTATACATTACAAAATGATCACCACAGTAAGCCTAGTTACCATCTGTCACCATACAAAGTTATTACAGTATATTGACTATATTCCTTATGCTATACATTACACCCCCTTGACTTGTTTATTTCATAACTGTAAGTTTGTGCCTCCTGATCTTCCATACCTATTTCGCACATCTCCCTGCCTCCCTTCTGGCAACCACCGGTTTGTTCTCTGTATTTCTCAAGCTTTTTCTGTTTTGTTATGTTTATTCATTTGTTTTATTTATTAGATTCCACATCTAAGGTGAAATCCTACTGGTAAACATTGGGGTGCATGTATCTGAATTACTGTCTTCGGGGTTTTTTTTTGGATATATACCCAGGAGTGGAATTGCTAGTTCTGTTTTTGGGTTTTTTGAGAAATTGCCATGCCGTTTTCCACAGTGGCTGTACCAGTTTACATTCCCACCAACAGTGTATGAGGGTTCCCTTTTCACCACATCCTCACCAACATTTGTTATTTGTGACCTTTTTGATGATACCCATTCTGAGAGGTATGGGGTGATATTGTGTTCTGATTTGAATCTCCCTAATAATTAGTGATGTTGAACAACTTATCATGTGCCTGTTGGCCATCTGTATGTCTTTTTTTTTTGGTATGTCTTCTTTGGAAAAACGTCAATTCAGATTCTCTGCCCATTTTTTAAAATCAAGTTGTTCGTTTTTTTGATGTTGAGTCATATGGGTTCCTTGTATATTTTGGATATTAACCCCTTAACAGATATATCATTTGCAAGTATCATCTCCCATTCAGTACACTGCCTTTTTGCCTTGGTGATAGTTTCCTTCACTGTGCAAAAGCTTTTTAGTTTGATATAATCCCATTTGCTTATTTTTGCTTTTGTTTTCCGTGCCTGGGGAGACATACCTAAAAAAATACTGATAAAACTGATGTCAAAAAGCGTACTGCCTGTGTTCATTTTCTTCTATGAGTTTTATGATTTCAGCTCTTAAATTTAAGTATTTAATCCATTTTTGAGTTTATCTTTGTAAATAGCGTGAGAAATAGCATGTGCTTCTTTTGCATGTAGCTGTCCCGTTTCCACAACACCATTTATTAAAAAGGCTGTCCTTCCCCATTGTATACTCCTTCTTTGTTTGTCATAGATTAATTGATGATGTAAGTGAGCTTTCATTTCTGGGCTCTCTATTCTGTTCCATTGATCTATGTGTCTGTTTTTGTGCAAGCACCATACTGTTTTGATTACTGTAGCCTTGTAGTATAGTTTGAAATCAGGGCACATGATACCTCTCATTTTGTTTTTCTTTCTCAAGATTGCTTTGGCTATTTGGGGCCTTCAGTGTTTCCATACAAGTTTGAGGATTATTTGTTCTAGTTCTGTGAAAAATGCCATTGGTATTTGGATAGAGATTGCTTTGAATTTGTAGATTGCCTTGGGTGGTATGATCATTTAAAAAATATTAATTCTTCCATTCCATGAGGATGGTCTATCTTTCTATTTGTTTGTGTCATCTTCAGTTTCTTTCATCAATGTTTTAAAGTTTTCTGAGTACAGACCTTTTACCTCCTTGGTTGGTCTTATTCTAGGTATTTTAGTCTTTTTGATGAAATTGTATATGGGATTGTTTTCTTAATATCTCTTTTTGATAGTTTGTTATTATTGTATAGAAATATAACATATTTCTGTATATTAATTTTATATCCTGCAACTTTATTGAATTTATTTATTAGTTCTAACAGTTTTTGGTGGTGTCTTTAAGATTTTCTATGTATAGTATCTTTTCATCTGCAAATAGTGACAGTTTTACTTCTTCCTTTCCAATTGGATTTCTTTTATTTATTTTTATTGTCCAATTGCTATGGCTAGGACTTACAGTACTATGTTGAGCAAAAGACATTCTTGTCTTATTTCTGATCATACAGGAAATGATTTCAGCTTTTCATCATTTAGTATGATGTTGACTGTAAGTTAGTTATATATGGCCTTTATTATGTTGAGGTATGTTCCCTCTATACCCACTTTGTGAGACTTTATATCATAAGTGGATCTTTAATTTTGTCAAAAGGCTTCTCTGCATCTATTGAAATTATCATATAATTATTTATTCTTCAAATTGTTAATGTGGTGTATTGTATTGGTTGATTTGAAGATATTGAATCATCCTTTCATCCCTGGCATAAATCCCACATGAGCATGGTATATGATCCTTTTGTTGTTGAATTCATTTTGCTGATATTTTTGTTGAGGATCTTTGTCTATGTTCATCAGTGATATTGGCCTGTAATTTTCTATTTTGTGGTGTCTTTCTTTGGTTTTGGTGTCAGGGTGACACTGGTCTCATATAATGAAGTTGGAAGCATTCTTTTCACTTCAATTTTTTGAAATAGTTTGAGAAGTATAGGTGTTAATGCTTCTTTGATGTTTGTTAGAATTCACCTATGTAGCTGTCTGGTCCTGGACTTTCATTTGTTGGGAGGTTTTTTTTAAATTACTGATTCAATTTCATTACTGGTAATCAGTCTTTTCATATTTTTCTTTCTTCCTGATTCAGTCTTGGGAGATTATGGATTTCTAGAAATTTACCTGTTTCATCTAGATTATCCATTTTGTTGGAGTATAACTGTTCATAGTAATCTCTTATGATTCTTTGTATATCTGTGGTGTTGATTATAATTTCTCCTTTTCATTTCTGACTATTTGTTTGGGGCCTTTTTTTTTTCTTGATGAATCTATCTAAAGATTTATCGATTTTGTTTATTTTTTCAAATAATTAACTTAGTTTTATTGATCTTTTCTATAGCTTTTAGTCTTGATTTCATGTATTTCTGCTCTGATCTTTATTATTTCTTTCCTTCTACTAACTTTGAATTTTGTTTGTTTTTATTTTTCTAGTTTCTTATGTGTAAGGTTAAATTGTTATTTGAGATTTTTCTTATTTTCTGAAGTAGGCTTGTATTCATATAAACTCCCCTCTTAGAACTGCTTTTGCTGTGTCCCATAGACTTTGGATCATTGTATTTCCATTTTTATTTGTCTCCAGGTACTTATGGATTTCCTCTTTGATTTCTTCAGTGATCCATTGGATGTTTAGTAGCATACTATTTAGCCTCCACATATTTGTGTCTTTTGCAGTTTTTTTTTCTTTAGTTGATTTCTAGTCTCATAGCATTGTGATCAGAAAAGATGCTTGATATGATTTCAACCTTCTTAAATTTATTGAGACTTGTTTTGTGGCCTAGCATGTGATCTATTCTGGAGAATATTCCATGTGCACTTGAAAGAATGTGTATTCTGCTACTTTTGGAAGGACTGTTTTCTCTTTACATCTATTAACTCTATCTGGTCTGATGTGTCATTTAAGGCTAGTGTTTCCTTATTGATCTTCTGTCTGGATGATTTGTCCATTGATGTAAATGGGGTGTTAAAGTCCCCTACTGTTAATTGTTTTACTGTAAATTTAACCCTTTATGTTTGTTAATATTTTATTTATGAATTTAGATGTTCCTATGCTGGGTGCATATATATTTACAATTGTTATTTCTTCTAGTTTATTTGATTCCTTTCTCATTACATAATGTCCTTTTTTGTCTGTTGTTATAGTCTTTGTTTTAAAGTCTGTTTTGTCTAAGTTTTGCTATCCCAACTTTTTTCCTTTCCATTTATATGGAATACCTATTTCCGTTCCCTTACTTTCAGTCTCTGTGTGTCTTTAGGTCTGAAGTGAGCATCTTGTGTACAGCATACATATGGGTCTTTTTTTCTTTCTTATCCATTCAGCCACTCTATGTCTTTCGATTGGAGCATTCAGTCCATTACATTTAAAACAATTGTTGATAGGTATGCACTTATTGCCATTTTGTTGATTGTTTTCTGGTTGTTTTTGTATTCCTCACCCCACCCCCTTCTTCTTTTGGTCTCTTCAGTTGTGATTTGATGGCTGTCTTTAGAGTCATATTTGGATTCCTTTTTCTTTTTTTGTGTCTGTATCTATTATAGATTTTTTGGTTTGTGGCTACCACGAGCTTCGTATCTATTTATCTTTGAATGAATATTTTAATTTGATGATCTCAAGTTTGAGTGAATTTTAACTCTAAATGGAAGTACATTTTCACTCCCCTTCATTTTTAATGTTTGTGACACTATATTTGACATCTTTTTGTTTTGAATTTTCCTTAACTACTTATTGTGGATATAGATGATGTTTTTTAACCTTCCTATTAGCTTTGTCAATGTTTCTTTTACTACCTTTACTATATGTTGCCTTTACCAATGAAATTTTTCCTTTTTTAATTTCTATATTTACAGTTGTGGTCTTTTCTTCTCTGCTTAGAGAAGTCCCTTTAACATTTCTTGTAAAGCTGGTTTAGTGGTACTGAACTCTTTTAGCCTTTGTTTGTCTGTAAATCTCTTTATCTCCCTTTCAAGTTTGAATGATAGACTTGCTGGGTAGAGTGTTCTTGGTTTTAGGTTTTCTCCTTTTATCACTTTGAATATATTGTACCACTCCCTTCTAGCCTGCACAATTTTTACTGAAAAGTCAGCTGACAGCCTTACAGGAGTTTCTTTGTATTTAAATACTTGCTTTTCTTTGCTGCTTTTAAGATTCTCTTTACCTTTCATTTTTGCAATTTTAATTACAGTGTGTCTAGTTGGGGACCTCTTTGAGTTCATCTTTTTTGTGACTGTCTGTACTTCCTAGACCTAGATGTCTTCTGTTTCTTTTCCCAGATTAGGGAAGTTTTCAACTATTACTTCTTCAAATAAATTCTCTGCCCCTTTCTTTCTCTCTTCTTCTTCTGGGACCTCTATAACACAAATATTAGTATGCTTGATGTAAGTTTAGAGATCTCTTAAACTCTCCTTATTTGTTTAATTCTTTTGTCTGTTCAGCTTGAGTGATTTACACTATTTTGCCTTACAGTTGGCTGATTATTTCCCCTCTATTGTCTAATTTACTATTGATTCCTTCTAGTATACTTTTAATTTCAATTATTATATTTTCAGTTTGGTTCTTCTTTATAATTTCTAACTGTTAAACTTCTCCTGTGTTCATCAACTCTTCTCCTGAGTTTATTGAACATTTTTATGATCATTACCTTGAACTCTTTATCAGGTAGATTTCTTATCTCCACTTTGCTTATCTTCTGAGGTTTTGTCTTATTTCTTTATTTGGAATATATTCCTCTGTCTCCTCATTTTACCTAATTCTTTGTGTTTATTTCTATGTATGACATAGGTTGGTTATATTTCCCAATCTTGGATAAGTGGCCTTATGTAGAAGACATCCTATGAGGCCCAGCAGCACACTGCACACTCGTCTTTGGTCACCAGAGCTTATATTCTCTAGGGGTGCCCCCTATGTGAGCTGAGTGGGCCATTCTGTTGTGGCAGGGCTGACTACTGTGGGTACACTTGTAGGTGGGGCTGGCCCTTGGCAGTGGCTGCTAGCCTCCTAGTGGACAGAGCTGGGTCACAGCATGGCTGGCTGCATGGCCCGGAATGTCCCAAGGCTGGTGCCAGCTGGCTGATGGGTTGGTTGCATCCTAGGGTGGCTGGTTGTGGGGTCAGGAGCCCCAGGGCTGGTGCCAGCCCTCTGGAGGGCATGGCCAGGTCCTGGGGTGCCTGACTATGGGGCAGGAGGTTGGTCTGGGACTGATACCAGCCTACTGGTGGGAAGGTAAATCCCCAGTGCTAATAGGCTAGAGAGAAGGCCTCAGAAATGGCACTTGCCAGCATTAGTGTCCTCATGGTAAAACAAGCTCCCCAAAATGACTTCCACCAATGTCTATGTCCATGGGGCAGTCCAAGTTGCTTTCTGTCTCTCCAGGAGATCTCTAAGATCAGCAAGTGGGTCTGACTCAGGCTCCTTTCAGATGAGTGCCTCTGCACTGGGACCTGGAGCATGTGAAATTTTGTGCACACCCTTTGTAAACAGAGTCCCTGTTTTTTACAGTCCTCAGACTTCCCTGTATGCAAGCCCTGCTAACCTTCAGAGCCAGATGTTCTAGGGGCTTGTCTTGATGGTACAGGACCCCCAGGCTGGGGAGCCCAGTTTGGGGACCTGATCCTTTGCTTCTTGGGGAGAACCTCCACAATTGTGATTATCCTGCTGTTTGTGGGTCACCTACCCAGGGGATGTGAGTCTCTGCCTCTCCTACCCATCTCATTCTGGTTCCTTTATATCTTAAGTTGTGGAAAATATTTTTTTCTAGTCTTCAGATTGTTCTTGTAGTAGTTGCTCTGTAAATAGTTGTAATTTTGATGTGCCTGTGGGAGGAGGTAAGCTCAGGGTCTTCCTACTCCTCCATCTTGGACACATCTCTCCCCTCAAATGGATTCTATTACCATGGAGATAATTAGCTATTTGAATTTTTTCGAAGAGTAACCATTATTCCAGATAGAATAGAGGATCACAGATATTATTGCTATTTGGTGAAATCTTCTGGGGCAAGATCCATGCCTTACTTGTCACCTGTGTGCATCATCAGTTCTTGTTCAACGGTGGTTGTTAGATACACATTTGTGGAAGGAAGGGAAAAGGATGGGAAGAAGGGAGGAAGGAAGGCAGGGAGAGGAGAATAATTATGAGATGATGATTAAAGCATCTGCCCCAAGGACTCTTGGAGATAAATAGGAGTTTCTGACCTGTCACTTTTATTCTAAAATCTGTGTTTCCTTTGGGACTCAGAATGTTAAATAGTAAAAATTCAACAAGGATGATAGTTTCTGCTTTTGTCTGGCAGTGAATGTGAATTTGGCATGGGGCAGAGTAGAGGCTAGACCTAGATTAATTTTTACCTCCTGGGAGTGAGATGAAGGCAATATATGGCTCTAATCCATTTATTTTTATGTACCATCTAATGAGATCCAAGTCTGCTGTTCACTCTGGGCAAAGGCAAGGCAAGGATATGAGGTAAAAGCCAATTCAGTTATATAAAATCAATAAATACTTATTAAACACCTACTTTAAGCAAAATAAGCAAATGTTAAGCACCTGTACTGTGCAAACACAGCAGAAGTTATGAATGGTTCCCTACCCTAAGGAGCTTACAATCTAGGTGAGGACTTAAGTCTAGTATACCTGAAGCAATAATGAATAATGCAAATCAGACTAAAATTAAATTTAGCAAACATTTGTTAAGCGCTTTCAATGTACCATGAATTGTTTATTTGCTGATTAATAATAAGTGCAAATAGGTGTTATCAGCAAGATGGTAGACTAGGATGCTCCAGGTCCTCACAGAAACATCCAATAAATAACTAAGGAGTGACTAAAATAACTTTGTAGGAATTCCGGAAACTAGTCGCAACCAAGCAAATGCCCAATCAGGTAAAATCTACATTCAAAATGGCAGGAAATTCCATGGCATTTACTTACCCTTGCCTCATTCCCTCTCAAGTGTGGTGCAGTATGGTCAGGGGGAAGAAAACCATTTCCTGTTTCCCTGCCGTGGGACAGAAGGAGCAGAGTGGAACTTGTTTGCAATATTCTGGCCCGTCTGTGGGCTAACTGAGAAACTGGTTTCTGTATCACCTGACTCAGAGCTCAGATGGGAAATAGTGTCATAGTTTGGATATCAGGCTGGAAGCCATGGAGGCAATGGTGGGTACTGCAGCACATGAGCACTGCAGGAGAACTGGATGCCTGGGAGCAAGATATAGGCAGAGGAATAGAATATCTAAGCCCCCAGGAAGAAGCAGGGGTGAGTGAAACACTTTGGGAAATTAAGATATTTAAAAGCAGCTGGAGGAAATAAAATAATAAAACCATACATACACAAGCCAGACAGGATGCATGCCCAGAAAATAGCCGAGAAGAACTTAAAAGCCTTCCCCCCGGCCTGATTCCAAGGCTCAGGGACCTGCCAACTAGTGAATGTCTCCACACTGGTGTGTAGAGAGTGGAAGAGGTATCTGTTTTTCCAAATGCCCAATTTTTCAAAAAAAAAAAAAATAAAAAATCACATCACAAAGTATACAAAAACACAGGAAAAACTACCCTGGTCAAAGGAACAAAATGCATCTCCAGAAACTGTCCCTGAAGAAACACACACATTGGGCTTACTAGACAAAAACTGTAAAACATCTGTCTTAGATATACTTAAAGAGCTGAAGTAAAATACAGAGAACTAAGGGAAATAAAGTGCTTGAACTGAATTGTGTCCCCCCTCCCACCATTCATATATTGAAGCCCTAATCTCCAGTGTGATGGTATTTCGAGATGGGGCCTTTGTGAGGTAATTAGGTTTAGTGAGGTGATGTGGGTGGGGCTCTCATGATGGGATCAGTGCCTTCATAAGAGACACCAGAAAGCTTGCTCCTGCTTTCTTTCTCTCTATGCTATGCATAGACATAGCAAGAAGGTGGTCATCTGCAAAGCAAGAACTTAATTATGCTAGCACCATGATCTGGAGACTTCCAGCCTCCAGAGGTGTGAGGAAATAAACTTCTCTTGTTTAAGCCACTAAGTCTATGGTATTTTATTATGGCAGCATGAGCAGACCAAAACATCAGAAAAACTACATGAACAAAACGAGAATCTCAACAAAGATATTAAAAGTATGGAAAGAAACAAAAAATGCTCTGCTGAAAAAGAATGAATTCCAAAAGTCACTGGGGGATTTCAAAGGCAGACTCAAACAGGCATAAGAAAGAACCAGCAAAGTTGAAGACTGATCATTTTAAGTTATTGAGTCTGAGATGCAAAAAAAGGATGAATAAAAGTGACTGGAGCCTAAGGGACTTGTGGGATGCTATTAAACAGATCATTATACACATTACAGGAGTCCCAGAAAAAAAGAAGAGAGAAAGGGGCAGAGAGATTATTTGAAGAAATAATGACTAAAATCTCCCCAAATTTGAGGAAAGACATAGATGTATAAATCCAAGAGGTTCAATCAATTCCAAGTAGAATAAACTCAGAAAGACCCAAATGAAGGCATATTATAATTGAATAATCAGAAGAGAATGAGAAAGAGAATCTTGAAATCAGCAAAAGAAAAGTATATATAAAGGAAATATAAAGGATTTCCCCATAAGACTATCAGCAGATTTCTCAGCAGAAACCTTATAGGCCAGAAGATAAGATGGTACATTTATAGCACTGAAAGAAAAGCAAACTGTCAACTGAGAATTCTATATCCAGCAAATTTGTCCTTCAGAAATGAGGGAGATATTAAGACATGCTCAAGACACACAAAAGCTGAGGGAGTTCATTCCCACTGGACATACCCTGAAAAAAATGCTAAAGGAAGTCCTTCAAGTTGAAATGAAAGAATGCTAGACAGCAGTTTGAACCTCTATGAAAATATAAAGGATTTAAAAGACAAATGCATCAAAATATAAATCTATGTTAAGGGGGTACACAATACATAAAGATGTAATTTGTGACATCAGTAACATAAAGTGGTGAATGGGTGGAGCTGTAAAGGAGTAGAATTTTTTATGTGTTTGAATTTAACTTGGCATCAATTAAAGACAGATTGTCATAACTTTAGGGTACTGTATGTAGTCCATGGTAACCACAAATACGCTGTCTATAGAACACACACAAAAGGAAATGAGAAGGGAATCAAAGAGCATACGGAATGGACATCCCTTCAGGTAACGGACAGTGAAGGCCCTTCCCTGTGGATGGGAGGAAGGCTGCTAGCCCTCCCTGGGCAATGTATCCCTCTTGGCTGCACTTGACTGCATTAATTCAGTTCTCCAGGAATTGCAGACCCATGCCAATGAGGGACTGAGTTACAGCGCCATTTCCTACTGCCTTGTTCTCCTTGCCTGGAATTTCAGCAAAGTTGCATTGGAGGCTTGGCTTGATGGGGCAACAACCTCTCATACAGTTTTCAAATATTTGTTATTCTTGATCTGTTGGTTGTCTTCTGGTACCCTCCTTAAAGAACTGGGAGCTGGTGAAGCCTCAGGGAGTTTTAAGGAGAGGAGGTGAGGTTTTTTTTTTTCAAATTTAGTATAGTTGATTTACGATGTTAAGATGCAGTTCCATTTGCCACATCCTGCCGAAACCTCCTTGTTAATTCTCCATATCTATCAAAAGACTGCAACAGAATTCCAACCTTCATGTTGAGGAGGAAGCCTCCCTCTCTCCATATCCTTACCTGTGCTCACTGAGAATAAACTTGTGTAGAAGGGTGTGGACTGATGGTGGAGAATTATTTGGAATCTGCAGTGAGGGGGAAAGCAGGACTGAAAAGAGTGAGGAAGGTTTTTAAGAGAGGGGCTGCTTAGTTAACAATTGTTAGATATCATATTTCCACACTCCCCACCAGAATTTTCACATGATGCTCAGTTTGAGAGATAGATTAACTGTAGAATTCATTTGCCTTTAAGATTCCAAGAGCATTAAATTTCCCCAGTTATGTTGGCTAAATAGATGGCTGGATGAATGGATGAAGGTATGTTGGATGTATGGATAGATCATGGATGAATGGATGATTAGATGTTGGATGTATAGTTGAAGGGATGTTGGATGGACTGATGGAAGGATGGATGGATAGAGAGCTGGACTGAGACAATGGAAAAAAACCTCAAGTTGGTCTGCTTATTTCTTGATTATTTTTGAATTTCCAGTAGGTCTGCTTCAAGACACCTCAGGTCAACATGAAACACTTCCTGGACATTTTCCACTTTTTTCATTAGGTTTTAAATGTGCCCAACAGTGGTATGAATGCTGAATCTTAACTTAGCTTCAGTACATTTGAATGATATTCTCGCTGTGAAAGTTTAAGCTACATTCCAAGTGATTTTGCAGTCCTTGAACTCTGGACTGTCCTATACTTTTGGCAACTGGTAAACAACTAACTCCATGGAACCCTCCCTCTCCCTTGTCCCAACCAGATTGCAAAGTGAGCTAGCGATGTGGTCAAAGCCAGTTCTTTGAAATGGCTCATCCATTGGAAAGAAGGCATTTTACTCGTTAGCATATACATGCAACATATACAAATTGATTACCTGCTGTGAGACAAATAAAGCATAGCTCCTGTCTTTGGGGAGCTCACAATCTAATGGGAGAAATAGATATGTGAAACAGGGAGCTAGACTACAGCAAATGAGAACTAGATTGGAAGTAGATAGAAAGGGCTGGGGGAGTCTAGAGCAAGAGGTGATTCAGTACTTGAGAGGGTAAGAGAAAGCTTCGTATAGAAGGGAGGTACTGGGAACCCTTGGAGGCCAACCCAAGAAGATTAGGCTTCCTCCTACATATAAATGTAAATGTCAGTGGCTGAGTCAGTTCTGATTGCCAAACATTTGGTGAGCCAAATCAGAGGTGGGAGAAGCTTTTCCATTGTTATTGTTGTTGTTTGTTTGATTGTGTACTTGCCATGGTTGTTTCCTTGTGCCTCTAATATCATCATTGTCTTCATTGTTCTCAGCTTCCTTGGATTTTTCATCAGTGGTCAGAACATTCTCTTATTTAGGGTTTGTTCTTGCAATCTTATTTTCAGCTTTGGTGTTTGCTTGCTCTCTCTCTTGCTCTCTTTGTCTCAAGAGATCTGTGGATAGAATACAGGGGGGTTCAGGTCAATGAACATGGATGGGAAAAAATCCATTTGTATTTTTACTAATCTCTAGCTGAAATTTAGTTTTTTCTTCAGTTACGTATTTGGCAATAAACCAAATAGTATTAGCAGTAGTTGTAATTTTATCACCAGTAGAAATCACATGTTTTCCTGTCACATTACAGCCAGTGCTGATGTCTTGAAATATCATTTGTGCCGATCACTATTTTGAAACTACGTTAGTTATGAGACCTGCTGCTAAAATTTGTTTAACATTTTAATAAAAGGCATGTGTGTGACTATATCACAAGTTTTAAATTAATAGGCTTATTTAAATATAGTTGGTTTCCTTGGTAATCCTATATATTTAATTTTATACATTTAAAAACATTGTTTAGAAAGAGATCCATAGGTTTCATCAGACTGCCATGTGGGTCCATAGCACAAAAATGGTTAAGAGGCCCAACACTGCATTTGCTACAATTGCTTGTTCTAGAAGGTAAGGAAGGGGTAACATTTTTTTTTGGCCACCATGTTAGCATCTTTCTTCCAAAAACTTGCCCAGACTTGTAAACATTTAGATCAATGCTCTTGAAGACCATTAAACCTGGGGTCCATTTGCATAACTGCAGAGAAAAAAAAAAAGAACATTATGTGAGCTACTCTGATTTTCAGCCAAGCCTAATTCTTTAAGGTGCAAGACCTCTGGGGTCAGGATAATCCATTTATTGCTCTACTTGTAGCCAATTCTCCTGTTATTTGCTGGAATAGTCAGAAATCGACATACGGGTGGCTCACAATACTGCATTTAACCATTCTTCTTCCCTGGACGCCCCTGTGAGCAGTGGACTTGTGTAGATCAAATGGAGATATTGAAAAACAAAGGGAAGGGTGCCCATTGCTGAGCCCAGGTTAGGCAGGTACTTACAGATACTTGTTAGGGAAGTAAGAGACATGGAGGACGTGTATATTTCATCTGAGGGAGGGGCAATTTTTCCTGATTACTGTGGTGGAGGGAGAAGAGGGTGGGGATTGGCTTAATTGTTGAGGAAATGAATTAGTTTGCTTTAGCTCCCTGGCAACTCAGGCCCTAATGAGGTAGGTACTTAATGAGCCAGATCTTCTTCCTTGTCCTTTTCTTAAAGGGCTCTTCACAGGTTCCTTGTCAGTTTCTGTCTTCCATGCTCATGTCCTTGTCTTCTTTTCCCTCATTACTAACATGCAGGAAGATATACTCACGCACCCACATGTCAGTGAATGACTCACACTGAAAATCTGAGACGTGCTACACATACATTATCACCAGATTTAGGTATGCTGACCCTGAAACATCCCGACTCTATATAATTGAGAGTTCAGCAGAACTCTACCATTCATAGCCTCCCTCCGCGCACACAGTGGCCGCCTGCACAGTGTTTATGGCCACAGCATGTCACATGGAGCTGTCAAGAGCCAAATCTTCACCCTCATCACCTACATCTGTGAGAGGTGAGACTTATTCAGGTGTACATGTCTATGGGGACTGCACATTCCCAAATTTATCATGTGCCTCCTCTCCCTCCTCCTGCCCCCATAACTACAGACCCAGGCACACACACAGGCATTCATGACACACGGGCTAGAGTGGCTGGATGATCCTTAGCTCACAGGCATGGCACTGATCTGCAAAAGCCCCACGTTGGCCAGCTCTCACCTTCCAGTTTCTGCTGACATGGTGAAGAGTAACTCTCCCTGGCCCGTCTTGAATTTTTTAGAGACACCTGAGCTGGCAAAAGAAGCTGTCAGGTGGACCCCCCTTGATAAGACTTTTCTCAGCATGTGGGAATGCAACTCCCTTGGCTAAGCTATCTAGCAAAATAGTTAGAGGAGACTCTGGGATGTCTGCCACCCACGCCTTTTAAAGAAGATTCCGCGACACCAAATTAGCCATTTGAAAATTGAGCGTAAGTGATTCCCATTTGGCTAATTGCTTTTAGGGAGTCTGTCAAAACCCCTCACTTACTCCAGCCCACACTCAGTTAGAAATTCCAAAATAGCGCTGTGGTTGGGGCAGTGGCTGGGGAGCAGCTACACTTGCCAGGATGGAGACAGCCTAGTGTGGTAACTTGGGCCCTACGGGAACTCCTAAGCAGGGAGGAACTTAAGGGGCTTCTCAAGCTGACAGTGAGGAGAAGCTGACCTGATACTGCCAGCCACTTGGTTTGAACACAAGCTAAGCACTGAGAAATGCTGGACTTGGTGACCAGTAGAGGATGAGGGGCCCTAGATCTCCTTGCACTGCCTTAGGATGTGGCTATCAGAACCTCAGGGCAAAGGAAGCATCGAAGTAGGCCAGGACATGATCCTCGGACTCACAGCTCTCCCCTGGAGTTAAAAAGTTCACCGAAATCTTTTTCTCAGCTCTCTCCAGGGCTGTGCCACAGATTTGTTTTTGCTATGAATAAGCAGAAGATCAATGAAGCTGCCGGCTGGAATCATATTGTGTTAATTATCTATTGCTATGTAACAAATCACCCCAAAACGTGGTGACTTCACACAACACACATTTATTCTGTCGCTGTTTCCGTGGGTCAGGAGTTCCCGCACAGCTGAGCAGGTTTTCTCCCAAGGCTGCAGTCCAGTTGTTGGCCCGGGACTGCAGTCATCTCCAGGCTCAACTGAGGAGGGCTCCACTTTTAAGCTCACTCATGGGGTTGTTGGAAGGGTTCAGCTTCTTGTGGGTTGTTGGACTGAGGGCTCACTGCTTTCCAGAGACCACCATCAGTTCCTTTCCACACGGCCTCTCCAGTGCGGCCACTTACTGCATCAATGTGTCTAAGCCAGAGGCAGTGGAGAGAGTGCCAACAAGACGGATTAACAGTCTTTTGTAACCTATGGTTTTTTTGTTTTTCTGTGATATGGAAGCAACCTAAATGTCCATTTTTATCCAGATGACAGTCTGGTTGAGACACCAAGAGTTACATGAGGCTAAACTTGACCGTCCAAGCAGTATGCTGAGTGTCCGTTGAGTAAGTAGCTAGCCCTGTGGCCCATAGCTGCTTCCTCACACAGGCCTCAAGCAAACCATTGTGTGCCATAGGGCTAAGCGTGTTGTTGGCTTTTTATACTTACCAAATTTCCTTACAGAAAGCTTGCCCAGTTTAAACTAGCTATGCATAAGAGTGCCCATAGGACACTCTTTTGCCAACATTGAGTCCTCCCATTTTTAAAAACAATTTTTTTTTTATTTGATGGGCCAACTTTTGTGTTTGACTGTTGCTTCATTTTTATGTACTTTGTTACTGGGTGATGTTGAATGTTTTTCACATATTTATAGCTAATTATAGTTCCTCCTTTAGAAATTATTTGTCTTTTGCTCACATGACCATTAGCATCTCAGTATTTTTCTCAACAAATAGGCACACTCTTTGCATATGAAGGCTATCAACCTTCTGTCATATCTGTGGTGATTGTTTTTGGGTTTTTTTTCGGCTTTCTGAGTCCCTAAAGGTGTCTTAAAATTGAGAGGCTTTACATTTGGGGTTTGGGTTGGTGTGGATGGCTTTTTAAATCTTCCCACATCCCTTGTTTGTGCAAAAACTGGTCTTTTCTTGGTATTGTGGTTTTTACCACTTGGGGAAAAGCAAGTATTTCGGTTCTTGGCAGAAGTAAGAGTGAATACTGTCTTCCCCTTAATCATAGAGACTCGTGTAACCCTGGCAAGAAATAAAATTGAGCCTGTCAAGGAGCAGACAGCCCAGGTCTACTGTATTCCTAGTACACAGTGCTTAGTGCCTAGTACAGGTTGAGAAAAACTGTTATAAAATGAAAGCAGGCATGAATCTCCCCCCAGGAATCATGTATCCTCAGTTATAGCCTCATCTCTTACCTCAGCTATGAGGCAAACTACCTTTCTCTTTTTCTCTCAAACTCTTCTTTTCCAATATTAAAAAAAATCTGATTATATCAGGAACAGGGTATAGGTATTCATAGGTTTTTTTTTTTTTAACATTAAGACTCTTCCTTTCAACAAGGGGTTCACAAAGCGCCCCAGTTTCTTGTGAATATTATGGAGAGGTCTAAAATATAGCTAGTAAAAGCCCAGACTCTGGTGACAGATATTTCTGAATTCAAATCACTAGTTGTTTGACTGTTAGCAAATTACTTGACCTCCCTATATTTTGCCTTCTATCTCTGGAAAATGAAGGTGATAGTGGTACCTGTGTCACGGGGTTAAGTGAGATAATGTGTGCAGAGCATCAGGGACAGATTAGGTAAGCATTCATTGAATGGCAGCTACAATTATTATCAACGATAATAATGTACGTGTTGGGAGCAGTGGGCAGGGATAGAGGTAGCCTCAGGGACTGTAGCATAAAGGAAGTTAACACGAAGTCCAAACACATAGATTTAAGTTCACTATCATCAACTCCCTCTGTGACTTTGGGGAGTTTCTTTCCTTCTGTCAGTCTGATACATTTACAGTAAAGGGCCCACCTGAGCTGGGGTACTAACCCCATCATTGTTAGAGCAATGGCCCCAGCATCCTAATTTGCCTTGCACTCAAGCATAGAAAGGGTCTTTTTGAGGTTAAATCTAATGTAACCGTTGGGACTGCAGGAAGAGTAAGTACCAGGATCAAAGAGGTTACAAAGTTACAAAGAGGAAGACAGGTTTCAGCCCAATAAAAGAGCTTTTTACAGTGCAGTGGGTAAGCACACACACTGAGAAGTCACAATTCCTGAGTCACAATCCTGACCCTGGCTGTGTGGCATTGAGTTATTTTAGCCTCTTTGACACTCAGCTTCTTCTCCTGTAACATGGGGATAATAGTATCTACATCGTAAGGTTGTTTTCAAGATTACATAGTTTACTATGTGTGATTTGCTTAGATCACTATCTGACACATACGAAGCATAATATAAGTGCTTGTTAAATAACAAAATAGATAAAATTGAGAGCTCATTAAGAATTGGAGGTAGTGCTTTGATGGGTAGCAAGTTCCTGGTCACTCCCAGGATGCCAGTAGAGGCTGGCAACATTAAATGTATTCAAACATCAAGAAAGGATTGGACAAGATGAACGTCACCATGGCTTCCTGATTGGAAGTTCTGTGACTTATCCTTCAAGGTCACCCAGCTAGTCAGTAGCAAGGAATACCTAGGATAAACCCAGGTTAAGCCGGAACTTAGTAGAGTTTTCTTTCTCCTACGCCACTATCACTGTCATTTAAGCTTGTGTTTCCTTGGATGACATTTTAAAATCGATCCATGACATTCAACGGTGTAAAGGGCAAGCTCAACTAGCTGCCCTTCCCATGCTCACAAAGCAGCTATTACTCTGAAACCCAGTTTTACTTTCTGCCTCCTTGTCAGCTCCTGAACAACACTGATTGATAAGAGGCTTTTGGTGAAACCATCTCATTAACGTGCTGGATGTCGCTTGCTGATTTTCAGTCTTCCCATCTGTAAGGTTCCTGTTGCTCTTAAATGAGAGGAATTATCATGTCATAAAACTAATGCCATCAGCTTGTCCGTTTTCTATCTGACCTGGCTGTACCTGCACCTGCCTTTGGACTTTAGCTTCTTATTTGAGCAGAAAATAGCTTTTATTCATCTACTTTCCACCACCTGCCACACACTAAAGACCAGAAGTATGCCTCCAGGTGAGGTCTCAGTGAGAGAACGTGCTGGAGTTACTCTAAGCTCAGCAGACCGGGCTGATGCTTTAATAGACCATGCAGACAAAGGGCGGTGGGAGAAATGGGGCAGAGATGATTTCTCACTTGGAGAATCAGGTGAGACCGTAGCCCACACAGATGCAGCATCCTGAATGGTTGGAGATGGAGTATTAGTATACGCTGCCCTGAAGTGGGCTGAAATCCCAACGAGGGAGGCAAGCTAGGTATAAGCACATAGGTGAATGAATTTCCCTAAAGTAGCTAGGCCCCTGGGGTGTCTTGTGAGGCACGTACTTCCTAGAGTCATGGCTGAGGCGCACCTGCTGACCCTTAGAATCCAGGGGGACATTCTGCATGTGAGAGAAGTGCTGGGCTCCTTGGAGTTCTTAATCACTCCAGGCAAAGTGGATATAGCAAAAGACTTTCTCCAAGATACCATCAGAGTAGTGGTGGGGGGAGGTTTGCTTGCACTAGGAGTCTCAACCTAGGTCCAGAGAGGATGCCACGTAGCGACTGCAAATGGCAGTAAGGCCTTGGAATCAGGGAGACCTGGGTTCCTGTCCCTGCTCTGCCAGGTTCCATTGGATGAGTTACTTAACCTCTCCAAGCCTCAATTCCCTCTTCTCTAAACAGAGTCCCCAGTTCATTGGGTTGTTGTGAGAATTTCATTCGATAGAATGTAGGTAAAGCATTAGCACTCTCCTTGGCAAAAAGGACCTGCATAGTAAACCTTAACTATTATAATCATCATCATCATTATGGATCAATTACTGAAAGCAGAGAAATATTTAAGAAGATAAATATACATTTTCACACTTTTTAATGCATACTATATTTCACAATAAAGCCATCGTTAGAAAGAGAAAAAAGAAAAAAAAGAAAGATAAAAGAAAGGCATTATGGTTAAGAATGTACGACAAGTCATGGTTCACATCCCCAGCTCTATGACCTGTGAGCATCTGGGTAAATCTTGAGGCTCATAGGACCAGCCTCCATGGAATATTGTGAGAATTAAACAAGGACACACCCATAAAGTGCTTAATGCAGTGACCTCACAGAATAAACTAAGATTTATTCTTGGTTATCATCATTACGGATGCTTTGCCCTCTGCAACTTTCAGCCCCATTGTGTTCCAGGTGATTCTACCAGCCTTTACCCCATCACGCTGAGCTGTATCATAGGGAAGTCCAGAGTGTCGCTGATGGGCTCCTGGGAGTGGGTGCAATTCAGACTCTCAGGCTCTAGGGTATAACCCAGTGCTAATGAAAACAGGTAAAATATTGTTAGGAGCCCAGCATATTAACTAAAGGCACCATGGCTTTAAAAGGTCCTTGTTTTCCAGTGGCCCCCACAGCCAGGTCGGTTCCTGAGTGGGCCCTGTACCGTGATATATAGCCCCTTCCTTCCCACTCCCCACCCTGCCAGCCAGTTGTACATGTTCACTCCTGGCTGACGCATTGGCCCCTTTCTTCAAATATTTGCGAAAAGCTTCCCTGAGCAGGAAGCCTCATGGCTGCAGAGCATTCTGGAGAAAGCTGAAGCAATGGTTTCTATGGCAACGCCTTGGCACTTAGGAGTGTTTGCGTAGGCACTGAGGCAAGAGCTGGGGTCCAGACAGGACCTCGCTGTGCAGGGATGAGAAGAGAGCCCTGGGGCATACAGAATTGCTCTCACTTTACCCTCTTGGGTGGTAGTCCTCAGGGACAGTCCTGGGGCAATGTTTGGGACAGAGTTTAGCCAGATGCCCTTAGAGAGATTTTGAACTCGTCTCTGGAAGCTCCAGAACCACTCACCTCACCTAGTACTTCCTGTGTTTGCCACTCCGTTCAGCTTCCCCAAATATCCCTTCATCGTGGCACTCCTCTGCTGCCCCAAACCTTTGCTGCCGTTCCACACTGTCTATAGATTAAGTCTAAACCATGGCTTTTGATGCCTTCCACACCTTCCTCTTTCCAAAACCTCTGGCTGCATCCCTTACCCCAACCCATGTCCCTTTTACTTCAACAGGATTGTTCAACCTCATCCTACCTTCACTTCCCGTCACACTGGGGGGCATTTCTACTTTGCCTCTCTCTCCCATACCATTCTCCTTGCTTGGACTTCCTGAAACCCCTATGATGTATCCAGGAGTCATCTTTTCTTCAAGAGCCGTCTCAAGCCTCAGTTTCCTCCAAAAACTTTCTCTGACGCCCCCCCTCCCCAATTAATGGACTCCCTTTCTCTCGCATTGCATTATGGCACAGACATGTCGTGCATTTGGCACTTAAACTTACATTGCCTTCTCAGTTGTTTTGCTACTGCTTAGAAGTCTCTGTCCAAACAGATAGTAAGCTAATCCCCGAAAGGGGATTTCAAATAGAATTTATGCTTTTCCTACAGCAGCTAGTATAGTACCCTGCTCATGATAAGGAATTAATGATGCAAAAGGCTTAGCCCAGGGCCTAGTATATGTAGTAAGTGCCTATAGATGTTTGGTATTATTAAAATAGCCCTCAAATAGTTCTTGATGGATGCCCTGGGACCTCAGTCACCACTCCCATTCAACACATCTTGAGCTGCATATGGAGCTGCTGAGCATTCATTTAGCCTTAGGCTTGGAGCATCCATGAGCCATTAGGTTGGCAAAACTCAATGAGTAGCATTGCCCTTGTCCTCACCTACTGCTGCCTACCTATCACTCTGACTCTCGGGATCAGCTACATATTTTGCAGGGCCCAGGGAAAAATAGAAATGTGAGGCTTTTGGTTTAAAAATTAAGAATTTCAAGGGAGGAGGGTATACCTTAGTGGTAAAGTGCATGCCTAGCATGCACGAGGTCCTGGGTTCAATCCCCAGTATTCTCCATTAAAAATCTTTTTTAATTAAGAATTTCAAGACAGTGAGAGCAGAGCTTTAAACCACATGCAGGGCTCATCCAAGTGTGGATCCCTGTACAACTGCTCAGGGTGAACCCATGACATCATCCCTGCTAATCATCCCCATTCCCTTGTGCTGCTCCCCAAGTCCCTGGGACAAGAGGCAGGGGAGATCCACAGGAGCAAATACATGTCAAACAGTTTTAAATTAGTGCACTAAAAGCCAGTTCTCCAAAGGTGAATTCACTGAATGGTCAAGTGTCCACGCGACCAGTTTGTCTTGTTTGTAGTAGTTTTTATTTTGTCCTGACTTTGCCCTTGCCCTGGCCCTGCCCGGGGCCCTGACTGTGCCTAGGTCCATGCTCTCAGCTTCTCACTCCCCAGCTCTCAGCAAATTGGGCAATAAAGTAAAGGTTGCATCTATGTTATGTCCTTTTTTGCTCCTATGTTCTGATTTCTTTGGAATCAGTCACGGTTTTCTTTTGGGGCTCAGGTGAACAGCCACCGTCCTCCACTCCCAGGCTTTAGAGACGGATGAACAGTCAGGAGTTAAGACCTGAAAGCAGAGGATGCTTCTGTGCTTACTACTATTAAGGTTTCCAAATCACAAGAATCTCTTGCATGTGTAAAACACTGTCAACTTTTCCCTAGCACTTCCATGTACATTATCCAATGTGGATATCTACTAACTTGTTTTGTGCTATCTGCTTGTCCCTCTGTTCCTTTTCTCTCCTTTCTTGCTTCCTTTGGCATTGATTTTATTGTTTTATCATTTTCTCTCTGCCCTCTGCTAGTTTGGAAGATAAATGCTGATTATATTCTTTTAGTTGTTACCTAAAAATTAGAGCATGCATTTTTTTGTCATAGTTTTTTTTTTGTAACAGCTTTATTGAGATATAGTTCAAACAATATTCAATTCACCCACTTGTCATAGTTTTTTGATCATACCTTTACCCTGCTCATGGATAATATCAGGAACTTAGAACATACTAACTCCATTTTGTAAACATGGTAAGTATCATTTTATAATCTGTCTCTAATATGTCCAATATCTGAAGTCTTTGTGGGTCTGTTTCTGTTGTTTGCTTTTTCTGCAGGTTCCTGGACATGGTGCCTAATTTCCTTGTGTCTAGTTATATTTGTTTGTGAGTCACTGTACTTGAAAACTTATTTGTAGGAATAATTTGAGACTCAGGATAAAGTTATCTTTCTTTAGAGAGAGAATTTGTGTTTGCTTTGGCCAGGATTTTGGGGCATTGTTAGTCTAGGACAATTTCAAGGCTTGCATTTTTTTTCTGGATGATATAAACACAGGTGGCAAATCTGCAAGGTTTATGTGTGATTCACCCTTATCCTGTAAGTGTAATTATTTGGAGCCCTGGCTTTCTGTGGGGAGAGTTTCCTAACTGTATTTCTCACCTTCTACTGTTCTGGGCTTTGATTTCTGTCTCCCTTGACCTACAAGGCTTTCAACATGTAAGTACAAATTTGCTAACATTGGAAAATGCCCTTAGGGCCAAAGAAGCTACCTCCATGCTTACTCAGCTTTCTAGGTTCCCATTATCACTTCAGTTTTGTTTTATAATACTCACTACCTTGTTAGTTCTTTTTTTTTTCACATTATAATATTTTATTGACTATTACTATACATTCCTTTCTTCTCATCCCATTAACAATAATTTCTTTTTTTAAACCAATATCGTTAGCTTTATTTATTATTTTATTGAGGTATAACTGACATACAACATTATGTTAGTTTCAGGTGTACAACATAATGATTCAATATTTATTTATATTGTAAAATAGTCACCACAATAAGTTTAGTTAGCATTTGTTATCATACATAGTTACGGATTTTTTTCCTTCTGGTGAGAACTTTTAAGATTTACCCTCTTAGAAACTTTCCTAAGAGAGCAAATACGCAATACATTATTACTAATTCTTGTCACCAGGCTGTACGTTACCTCTCCATGATTTGTTTTAACTGGAAGTTTGTTCCTTTGGGTGCCCTTCGCTCATTTTACCTAACCCTACCCCCACCCCTTGCCTCTGGCAACCACCAATCTGTTCTCGGTATATATAAGCTTGGATTGGCTTTTTTACATTTGTTTTTTTTTTTAGATTCCACATATAAGTGAAATCATACAGTATTCGTCTTTCTCTGTGTGACTTATTCCATTTAGCATAGTGCACTCAAGATCTATCCATGTTGTTGCAAGTGGCAAGATTTCGTTCTTTTTTATGGCTAAATAATATTCCTGTGTGTGTGTGTGTGTGTGTGTGTGCGTGTGTGTGTGTGTGTGTGTGTGTGTGTGTGTCTTCCACATCTTTTTACATATCTTGGCTATTGTAAATAATGCTGCAGTGAACATAGGGGCGCATATATCTTTTTGATTTAGTGTTTTCATTTTCTTCAAATAAATACCCAGAGGTGGAATTGCTGGATCATATGGTAGTTCTATTCTTAATTTTGGGGGTGAACCTCAGTACTGTTTTTCATAGCAGTTTTACCAATTTACATTTCCACCAACAGTGTACAAGGCTTCCTTTCGTTTTACATCCTGGCCAACACTTGGTATTTTTGTCTTTTCCTTAATAGCCATTCTAACAGGCATGAAGTGATGTCTCACTGCAGTTTTGATTTGTATTTCCCCAATGATTAGTGATGTTGAGTATCTTTTAGTATAGCTGTTGGCTATCTGTATGTGTTCTTTGGAAAAATGTTTATTCAGATCCTTTGCCTACTTTTAAACGGATTGGTTTTTTTTTTTTTTTTTTCTTCGCTATTGAGTTGTGTGAGTTTTTAATATATTTTGTTTGTTAACCCCTTGTCAGATATATAATTTACAAACATTTCCTCC
Organism: Camelus bactrianus; assembly: GCF_048773025.1. NCBI lineage: Eukaryota > Metazoa > Chordata > Mammalia > Artiodactyla > Camelidae > Camelus > Camelus bactrianus. The sequence continues at coordinate 81,830,554 of NC_133575.1, read as the reverse complement.
CATTCAGTAGGTTGCCTTTTCATGTTGTGGATGGTTTTCTTTGCTGTACAGAAATTTTTTGTTCAGTGTAGTCCCACTTGTTTATTTTTGCTTTTGTTGCCTTTGCTTTTGGTGTTAGATTCAAACAATCATCTCCAAGACTGGTGTCAAGGAGCTTACCATCTCGTATTCTCCTAGGAATTTCATGGTTTCAGGTGTTACATTCAAGTCTTTAATCCATTTTGAGCTAAATTTTGTATATTGTGTAAGATAGTGATCCAGTTTCATTCTTTTGCATGTGGCTGTTCAATTTTCCAACACCATTTACTGAAGAGACTGTCCTTTACTCATTGCATATAATTGGCTCATTTGTCATGAATTAATTGACCATATATGCATGAGTTTATTTCTGGGCTCTTATTCTGTTCCATTGATCTATGTGTCTGTTTTTATGACCTTACCATACAATTTTCATTACTATAGCTTTGTGATACAGTTTGAAATCACAGAGCTTGATACCTCCAGCTTTGTTTTTCTTTCTCAAGATTGCTTTGGCTATTCAAGTCTTTTGTGGTTCCATACAAATTTTAGGAATATTTGTTCTATTTCTGTGGAAAATGCCATTGGAACTTTGATAGCAATTTCGCTGAATCTGTAGATCACTTTGGGCAGTATAGACATTGTAACAATGTTAATGTTCAACCCATGATCACGGAATATCTTTCCATTTATTTGCATCTTCTTCAATTTCTTCCCTCAGTGTTTTATCACTTTTCATTGTACATATCTTTCAACTCCTGGGTTAAACTTATTCTTAGGTATTTTATTATTTTTGATGAAATTTTAAATGGGATGCTTTTCTTAATTTCTCTTTCTGATAGTTCATAATTAGTGTGATTCTTTATTGATTTTAAGATAAGTTTTAAAAACATGTATTTGTCCAGGGGTTTTTGGTGGTTTTTCGACCATTGTAAGAAACCGAAATACACTGCAGGCAGTTCTGTCATCACCCTTTAAAGAAGGCAGGTAGTCTGGGACGCTAGACTATATCTATTTTGTGGGTAAGGAACTTTCTTGAACTTATTTGCCTGGAGCCACACAGTGAAATAGTTGGGAGGAAATAGTGATGAAGTTTGAAGGAGAATCCAGGCCATCATGTATCCGTTGCACTCTACCATGTAGCCATCAGATTACCAAACAATGGAGGAATGTTATTCCCCAATGTGCTGACCCCTACTCCTGCCAAATGCTTGGAGGATAACTTTTGGTTGCTCCTGATTTTCCTTCTACCTTCTGGCTACTAATAACACATCCTCTAAGGACAAGACCTGCATTCTTCATGTGGTCTTTAACCACCCTGCTGTGTAAGAACCCCTAGAGAGACAGCTGACAGCTTTTCAAAAGTAGTGATATCAAGGTTCCTGGTCTTTTCCTTTCCTTTCTGTCCAAGTACCCTGGTCACTTCCTGGATGTCGCCTTAGAAATAGCGAAATAGGTGATCACTGGCAAATACATGAGTGCCTTATTGGCTCCCATGGGGGCCTGACTACCGCTGCTGATGAACAAGGTCTCCTCTCCCGTCTACCATCTTCTCCCACCCTATAGTAGCAGTCCCTCAGGTGCAGCTTTGGAGAGCATACATACCAGAGTTCTGGAGTACTTTTACACATAAGTGTTAATTTTTCCATCTGTGCCGTCATCTGCGACTACCAGAATTTGATCTTGGAATGTGTTTTGCAGGTTAGTGGAACAGAAACTCCAAGAAAACCTGCCATTTTGGCATGGCCCACCTAAGCTATATCATTGAGACTGTGAACCTGAATGCTTTTTTTTTTTTTTGGTGAGGGAGGGGGTGGCATAGGAGACTCAGAAATACCTAGAAGATGGAAGATCCAAGCTATGACATACGATGTGAAAGCTTGCAGTGGTCTACACAGCCTCTGGAAGGGAAGCCGAGTGGACAGATACCCCAACCATAGACTGCTTCAGATCTTTTCTCTGCTCCTCCCCTCTGCAGTGGAATTGACTTAGATCATAGGTGCTGTTAGCTCTTCTTCCCAAGGATCCTTATCAGATACTACAGGTATAATCCGGCACAGGTGTCTGGAAGGAGGCCAATAAGGGGAAGCAATGGGAAAAGTGCCCAAAATGTATATGAAATTACCTTGAATGTCAATTTAGAAGTGCTAAGGTGGTTTGACATGAGGGAAAAGTGGAACCACACCGCTAATGCTTTCCAGGATGTTATTGGCAGATACTGCCAGGTTGTTGGGATTATGTTATATTTTTATTTTCAACAGATCTATTTTCTGATATTTTGAGTACAATATTTCTATCGATATTTGAGAAGAATTGTGGCAAACTTAGCATACATTTATAGGTTTCTTTTTCATTTAAATCAGAGATTTCACCAGACTGGCTATCCCCCAAAGTGTGATGTGATTGCACTCAATGTCTGATGTTTTCCAGGATAATGAGAAGGAAGATAATTAGAAAGTTGTGAAAGGAAGATAATTGGTTGGATTCATGAAACAAGTTGGCTCTCTTCTATTAAGTAGGGGCCACATGTCTCACCAACAATCAGGCCTAGTCACACACCTCCAGCTATAGAGGCACTTGTGTAATGAGCAAAATTTATCTTCCTCTAAGAAGTTATGGTCTCAAGATTCTAGGCAACTGCCTCCATGGCTGATTTAACTCCATCCCACCTACTGTTTTCATGGATCACAGCTGGACTAGGCTGTAGGGGTAGCAGGAGACTCACCAGGTGCATTGGTGGTGCTGGTCTGGGGCTCCAGTGGGCAGAAACTTTTCAACATCAGTCACCTCTATTTGACCCTTCTTCTGAGCCTTTGTTTCTGCCATTGCCATGCCACTAAGCAGAGGCAGTCCGACCTTCTCATTTACTGATCTAAGTTTCACTCTGTAACCTCATCTCTTATTGTTCACAAGGGCCACCCTGGCTGACCTACTCGACTGGGAGCCAGAAGAGAGCCTTGACTGGTGGGCAGAGTGAGCTATGTGGGAGCTGAGACAGAGAAAGGCAAGAAGGGCATTATCATGTCCTGAGTGTTTACTACTTGCTGGGCACTGTTCTGGGTGCTTTGTGTGCACTGACTGTACTTATTTGCTGTCAACAAAAGAAAAGGTTGAAATGGCTCAGCCCCAAAGGGTGGGTGGCCCATTTGTTTTCCCTGCAGTAAATAAGTTGGTCCTGTGTGGGGGAGGGGTTATTCTATGAGGAGGGAGAAGCTCGTAGCCAAACAAATATTTGACTTTAAACAAGCCACTTCCCTTCACTGGGCTTCAGTTTACTCCTGTAAAATGGCCACATAGTCTTTGCTCAGCTTATCACACATATTGATTGTGAGAACACAAGTGATACAGATTAGAGGGCTTAGAAAGGTATAAGGTATTTTATAATATCACATGAGGCAATATAGAGCCAGAGTACAGATGGGGTGGGGGGGGTCCCCAATCTCAGTCCAGCAACTTGTCACCTGTGTGACTTGGGCAAGTCATTCAACCTGGATATGACTGAGTTTCCACATCTGTAACTAAAGATATGGCCAGTACCTATTCATAGGGGTTTTTTACGGAAAAATGAGATAATATATGAAAAATATTTAGAATAGTACTGACACATAAAAAGTGCTATGTAAGGACTATTTATTATTACAAATACTAGATACTGTGGGTATTCATTCCTCTATCTTTCCCAATTGCATTCTCTCAGGGTTTATAATCTTTAATGCAGCAGAGATTGACTAATGCTGCAATTCCATGTGCATTGTATACAGCTCTTGGTGTGCTAGAGCATAACACATAGCCAGTGGTCATTTCTCTATCCTCTTTCTGCAACACTCTCTTCTTTTGACTTTCTCAACTCCATACTCTCTAGTTTTTCTCATATCTCTCTAGCCATTTCTTCTCAGTCTCCTTTGCTGACTATTTCTTCTCTATCTAATCTCAAAATGTTGGAACACCCAACAGCTCAGTTCTGGGTCCTCTATTCCTTCTCTGTCAGTACTCCCTCTTACAGTGATTTTATTCAGCTTCATAGGTTGAAAAATCTACATGCTGATGATGCTCACATTTATATATTGAGCTCTCATCTCTCCATTGAGCTTTAGACTCATCTATCCTACTATGTACTTAAAGCTCTGCTTGGAAGTCTAATAGCATCTTAGACTAAAACTCTTCAGGGCCCCCCAAACCCCCTTGATCCATTCGCCCCCATCACAAAATTGTTCCTACCTTAGGCTTCCCTGTCTAATTCCAAGTGGTACCGTTTGTCCAAAACCAAAACCTAAGCCTCATCCTTGATCCTACTTTCTCTCACCCAACACATCCTATTCATCTATTTATTGATCAATCTTATTGGCTCCACCTCCAAAACATATTAAAAATCCGTCCATTCTATCTCCATTACTCTCATTTTGGTCCAAGCTACCATCATCTTTTGCCTAGATCACTGTAATTGTCTCCTAAGTGGTCTTCCCACTAATATTCTTGCTCCTCTATATTATTATTATGTAATTATTATTAATTATAGAGTCTATAATTATTTCTCCACAGAGCCTCTAGAGTGAGCTTTTTCAAGTATAAGTCAGATCATCACTCATCTGCTTAAAACCATCCGATAGCTTCCCATTGCACTTAAACAAAATCCAAACTCTTTCCTGAGGCTTCCAAGGGCCCTACAGGACCTGGCCATTCCATGAACCTTCAGCCTCAGTTTGTGCCACATTCCCTCTTGCTCACTGTATTTCAGTCTCACTGTTTTGTAAACAAATCTACTAGGGTCCTTGCACCAATTCTTCTTTCTTCTTGGAATGCTTCTCTCCTAATTCTTTACATGTGATAGATATCTTCTTGTCATTGAGAAGTCAGTATAAATGTCATCTTCTCAGAAAGGCCTTTCTTGACCACTTAAAGTGCCTTACTTTCTTGCCATCACTTTCTAATGCCTCAGCCTGTTTGATTATCTTCATTGTAGTTATCTCTATCAAATTATCTTGCTCTTTAAGTGTTTACTGCCCCCCTCCATACTAGAATGTACATTCCATGAGAGCAGGAACCTTTGGTGTCCTATTTGCCCTTGTATCCTCCATACCTGGAACAGTCCCTGGCATGTAGTGGACACACAATAAATATGTACTGAATGAATGTTGAATTAATTAATTGGCAGCAGAGTGGTTACTGCAGTAATACAGATGACAGGCAATAAAGCCTTTAATTAAATTGGTGGCAGTAGCAAGCCAAAAGGAAAAAAAAATCAATATTAGACCAAACCCACCCAGATTTCATCTAAGGGTATTTAATACTGGAAATGCTAGAAGACTTCTTAGGTCCTTCTATTACAGAGCATCCAAACTGGGACCACAGATCAATTAAGCAATAAGTAATTATCCATCCATTAATCAAAAAAAATAAGTGAAAGAATAAATTGGTAGAACTTACCATCTGGAAGTTATAAGAGTGGAAGGAAGAGATAGATGATAATTCCATAGTTTCTTGCCATGAAAACAAAGCAGAAAGTTTGGGAGAATTGCTGGTGGGTGGGAAGGGAGGATGACAGGTTTGATTTAGAACATGTTGATTTTTACTCCTCCCCTGAGGTTTCTGGCAGAGACTTTCAATGTGGGCCTAGAATTCAGCAGGGAGGAGGAGATAGAGGTGGAGGATCGCATCAGCATAGAGATGAGACTTTAAAGTAATGGGAGCTGGATCCTTGAGGAGCACAAAGCATCTGAAGGATATAAGAAATCCTTAGTTCAAGGGATCTATTTATCACATCTTGTAGCTCCCAGGAAGTACAACTAGAAAGTGTTGATTATAATCATTTCCAAAGTCCGCAGCCTCTTCCCTATGGTTCGCCCCCTCCCTTGAACAATCCTGTGGATTCTTTCTCAGGTAGGGGGCCCTAAGCATGGGCTGTGAGGAGTCATTGTCATCCTCCTGGACATCAGCCTCATAACATATGCTCCTCACTAGTCACAGGGATCAATATCAAGATAAGCAATGGAGAAGGCCTCCGAATGACCGAGATCTGTTGGGAGAAAAGCCTGAGTATAAAATCATCACCACTATCTTGCTTTCCCAATAGACATGCACATTCTTTTTTTTTGTTAATTTTATTTTTATTGAAGTGTAGTTGATTTACAATGTTAGTTTCAGGCATACAGCAAAGCGATTCAGTTATACATGCATATATACATACACATATGTTTTCAGATTCTTCTCCCTTACAGCCTATTACAAGACATTGAATATAGTTCCCTGCGCTGTATAGTAGGTTCTTGTCACACATGTACATTCTGATCCTTTAAACACTGGAGACGATGCAGTCAGCAGCAATAGCATCAATAATCTCATCCAGACACGCAAAGCTTTTTGTAAGTCTGGCTAATGTTGTCAGTTGAAACATTGTTGTAATTTGTATTCACTGCCAACGTGTGGCTTGGCACGATGAAAGAGCTCGCTCATCTAAGTAGCAGAGCTGGGATGAGGTCCTCAGACCTCTAGGTCCAGCCCCTCAGTTCAGAAGGAGCTGTTGGCAACAATCTCAGACTATTATCCTAACCTCTCCCTTAGCCAGTGAGCAAGGCCTCATCCTCCACTCTGGGCTTCATCCTGAACCCCCACTGGGAGCCAAGAGCCTATCAGAGACTGATTGTTCTGCTTCCCTTGGCAGATTGGCACCGGCCAGTGTCAGGGCTTGTGCAGAGAGTATATAATAGGGACCCTAATGAGTATATGACAATGAGGGTTTTGTTTCAATTGAAGGGCTTATTTGTTCTATGTCTGTGTCTAGACCCCACAAGGCAAACCTGGTGCCTGTGGTGGAGGGCAGGGTGGTAGAGGAGAACTGTGAAACAGAGACTCAGAAGACAAGATGGCAAGTGGCTCAAGGCTCTCAGCTGCTGCAGGAACCGAGACTTAGAACCTTGTCCTGAGCTTTAGGTCTTGGGTTTGAGTGGAAAGAGCAGTGGGTTTGGGTGGTTGGAGTGGGCTGTCGCCTTCTGAACAAGACAAGACAGTCTGAATTTGGATTCTGGAAAAGGATTCCTTCCCCCATTGGAAAAAAAAGAAGCATGCTCCATTGTAGCAGTGACTTTGTGTGGCTTGTTCACCTCTGTCTCCGTGGGCCTAGAAGTGTGCCTGACACACAGTAGAGGCACAATAAATATGTGTTGAATATGTGGATGAATGAAAATAGATTTGAATATTGATCCCAAATCTTAGAATTTTATTGATAGACTCAGCCTGTCTAGTGGAAACCTTTCCCTAGCTTTCACTGGAAGAATGTAATTTCTGTAACATTGCAGGCAATAAGCCAAAACCCTACAGAGGTTGCTTTTAGAAGAAGGTCTTGGGCCCATTTTCTCCCTTTTTGTTTTTCTCTAGACCTAGTCTTGCATATTAAACGCATTGAGATACATTTTTTTCCTCCTGAGCTAATAATTGTCATAAGCTCCCATTTTTCTCCCCCATCACTATGTTGCTGCCACAATCTGAGCCTTTGATAACTTGGGTTTCCATTTTCATGTTGATCTCTGCTTAGTGTGACATCAGTGGGCGCAGTCTTTATGGGAAACATGTGTGTCCGTGTGTGCTTGTATGTGTGTGTGCATGTGTGTGTGTGTAAGCAATTTTGACTGCCTGGAAGAAGGAAAAAAACTTGAGAAGGCAATGCAGGGTGATGATTCACATGCAAGTGAAATGATTAGGCACTTTTCAGCCTGTCACTCGAACCTTGTAAGTACTAGACAGGAAGACATCTCATTTGAGACCAAGTTTCAAATTGGGCCCTAAGGTGGAGCTCTCAGTTCAAGGCAGTGGTTGGCCTTCCAAAAAAATTCAGATGGTGAATCCATTCTCAGCAGCTCCAAGGTCATTGCAAAATAAGCAACTGGGAAGCCTGGGAGACAAGCAAGTCCGTGGCTGTAAATAATACTTCCATTTGCCTTGGAGGAGGGCATTGGGGGCAGCAGGTACCATCTATCCTGCTCCCCCGGCCCAGGCTGAGCCTAGCTCCTTATGCTGCCTACTTCAGAAACCAGAGTCACATACCCTCAGCCTTCCTGCCTGCCTTCCTCCCAGATTCTCCCACCATTTCCAGAAATTGCTGAGAAAGAGAAATTAGTATTAAGTTAGGTTCCTTATTAGTGAATGGGCAAGAATTGAAGGGGCAGGCGAGAGTCAGAGGTCATGAACGATCTGTAGGTCATCAACACAGGAGAATGAGTTATTTAAGACAACAGAGCACTGGAATGTGAACCAGAGGGTGTCCAGAAAATGTTTTATGTAGCTATGTAGCTTAAACTTTTTGTTTGTTTTGTCTTAGAGAGAATTCAGAATAATGGTCAACAATTTCTTTTTTGTAGACCCTTTAACTTGTGGTGTTAATAGGAATGGCAACTAATGTGTATTGTACACTATGGGCCAGATACTGTCTTAATCCTCTTAATCACATTATCCCACAACTTCATTTAATCCTCACAATGATTCCCATGGGGCAGGTACAATTAATATTGTCACTAGTTTTTAGATGGCAAAGCTGAGACTTAGAGCGGTGAGTACATTTTCCTGGGTCATACAGCTACTGAGTGATAGAGAAAGAATTTGAAGCCTGGCTTTCTAACTTCAGCACCGAATATCTTAACCGATACACTCCAGTAAGTGTGTTCCTTCCTTTGACTTTTTTACATAAATAACAATTTGATAAAGTCTTAAGCTGATGCAGTGGCAATGGAAGTGGATGATTTTGTAAAAGTTTTGGCTGCTTTCATGGAAGAAGGGACTTAACAACACTGCCACACTCTTTTATCTATGTCAGAAAAGCTCAAAAGATAAGGATATTGTGATAGATTTTATACTTATTATTACATAATGGGCCACGTTATATATGTTATTGAGCTGTGAATGGACAGCGATGGCTTTTACCGTGGAGACTTTTGATAGATGTACAGCTCAGGTATCTCATATGCACAGTTGTATTAGGTTCACATATGTTCTGAGACATGTGACATATTCAGGAATGTGCCCTCATGTGTAACTGAGATGAAGGGCACCTGAGGCAGGGCCTTCCTATACATTTACTTCCACGAAGGATCTGAGGTGAACATATAGAGAGGTGTCAGCTTCAGGTATACTTGATGGAAAGAGCTGTGCCTGGTTGAGGAATGAGTTTCCACCACTGGCTCAGGAGTGGGTGAGAGAGTTGGGGCCCCAACAGGTTCTAAAGTTTGATGTTCTCTGTGCTCTTCATCTGATTGCTCCCAGTGTCTGCCAGCGCAGATAGGGAATTGAGGGCCCCATGTCTTCCAGATTACAAGGCTATGATTCCAGGAAGAGGTCCGGTAAAAATATCAGGTTGTCTCTGTTTCTCTACCTATACCAATATTAAATGATGGAATATAAGCCTTTCAGTAGTCACCAGTTGGCAGCCCTTCTACAGTACTGTGTGTTATAACTGTCTGGATATAATATCCTCACAGGTCCATTCAGGACCAGGCACTTTTGACACACTACATACTATTAGGCAGGATCTTACCAAGACAGAGACTCTCAGACCAAGCTACGTCCAGTGGGGTACCTCTCACCCTCACAACTGTCCACACCACACTGGATAGGCCCCAGCCATCCTGGAGCCTTTCTTCTTTCTTTGACACATTCCTTCAGGGTCCTCATCCACTGATCAGGATAACCCCACATAGTACCTTCTCAAACCAAGGTCCACACCACCACAGTGTGGACCCCAAGGCAGCCCTCCTGGCGCTCACCCACGCTCCAAACGCCATCGCTCAGCTCTCACTCACAGGAGCAGCCACACCCTAACTGTGCAGGGAGTAAGAGCTTTCTTTTTGAGGTTACACCTTAGCTGTGCTACACACTGAGATGAGTTTGCTCTCCACCAGAGTGCACCCTACAATTATGCAGCCTTGACCCTGACCTCCATGGCCTATTTAGCCACTTTTTACTTTGTGAGGCCACCCTTGCTCAGACTGGAGCTCTCACTGAACTTTCCAATGCAGTGAATCCAGCCTTACCCAGTCTGTCATCACGCTGCCGCTCTGCACCTCATGAGGTCAGTCTTGACCACCTAGCTACCACTTCCCACCGGACAGTCGGACCAGAGGGTCCCCCATTGTTGGGTCTATTGTGAGGTGACATCACCAGCTCTCACTATCACCAGGGCTTATACTGCCATTTTGCTCTCAGTAAGGCAACCCTCTCCCAGTCCGGGGTTCTCATCTCATCTGCCCAGTGAAACAACTTTGTAGTGCTCCTAATTGTCACTGATTTATCCCGAAGTTAAGGTGTGCTTAGGGCACAGCCCTGCATGGACACCAACCAAATTACTTTTTAAAGAGTTGGAAATTTGATATTAACAAATGAAGTAGTCATGATAAGAAAAATCAGAACTTTGTTGGAGTTTTTTACACTTGTTGTATGGTTTAGAATTATTTCCACTTGAATTACAAACACGGGGGCGGTCATCCAAAATCTTTGCAGTGATGAGGACTTCCAAAGGCCCTAATTTGGCCCTCCCTCTCTGTTTCTCCACAAACTATGAGGCAGTTATTTGGCACTACTCAAAATGCCTCATGCTGTTAGACAACTCCTGCTTGGAATAGTAACCCTATAAATAGGACCAATATTCACCCAGAATACATGGTTATGGCCATACCAGGTGGTAAGCTATTGACCTTCTTCCTAACTTGTTGAAAAATACTCACTTCCTTAAACCATCCCCCCATGCTCCGTGCATCCCATCATCATCCCAGCTTCCCTAAACCCTCCCTAAGGATTCCTGGACCTCTTCAAAATCTAGCAACGGAGGCAGAATGCCTGCTCCAGCATCTTGTTCCACTGTTTGTTTGTACTGATTGGCCAGTGTCAATGCAGAATCTGTTAAATATTTTGAATATTATCGTCTCCTGTAACCACTGCACCCAATGTTATATAGCTCTCTAAGGCTCACCACCTAGGTGTGTGTGCCATTAGGCAGATCTCTTTCAAACCAGCGAGGATTCCAACATAGGTATGTGGTGTGCACCAACCACTGACCCACACGGTCACTCCCATACTTAGATGTACCCTGTGCCTTGAGTCCACCCTTGAGCGGACTGCACCTCAACCAAGCTCTTCATGAAGCAGCCTCCAGATACTTGTCGATCTCCCCACACCATATGGCAGGTTATAACCATGGCAACCTCTTCAGTTACTGGCTTGAGCTGCCACTCACTACTGCCCCTGTACCCTGGGCAACCTATGATCTGGCCAGTGCACACTGCTCCAGCATAACGAGATGACTGACAAGACCAGGTGCACACAGCTATCACCAGTCCTCAAAAACTGAGGCGACCTGCTACCAGCCCAGAGTCCACTTGGGACATAGGGGTCAGCCACACCACCTCTTCACAGAGCTTTAAGCTGAACTGGATGAAACCAAGATCCGTAACACTGTCTCCAATAAGTCAAGAGACCCGCTAAACTGAGTCAAGTTCCAAATGCCTCTCCCCCAACAACGAATCTCTACTCCAAATAAGCCTGAAACCACTCAGGACATTGACTAGAGCAGGGCTGCACCTGCTCTCCACACAGCACTAAGTCATCCCTGTCTAGACCACAATCCACTTCAATGCTGATCAGACAGTCTCGCACACAGCCACTCCTCACTTTGTGAAGCAAACCCTAGCCAGGCTAGGGAAAAACATCAGCCCACAAAACTTGAATTTTCTGAGCAGACCAAGGAATCTTACAGAAGCTGCTAAAATGCCCAGAGCTCACAGAAGTGCCCTTCACGTCATGAGACCACTCGTGAACAGACCAGGCATGTGGCCCCATTCTTCACATTCATCTCTATCTTCCCCGCCCCGCCTGCACTCCCCTCCCTTTCTCTCCCCTCTTTTTTCTCCCTTCTCCCCTTTGCTTCCATTCTCTGTTCCCTGTGTTCGCTTTCTCTCTCAGACAAGTCACTGCTGTATCATCAGATAAAGTACTGTTGATGTGCCCCCAGTCCCATTTAGGCCAGAGGAAAACTTGGGAAGCACCTAAGGCAGTAGCAGCCCTCCCCAGGCAGAGCTGCTGTGGGAGCCTGGGCCTCCTGAATGAGACTCTGTGCTCCTGAGGCAGAATGGTTGGGGAACCAAGTCCCCTTTCTCTAGTAAGCAGGGCCCCCAGACCACCTGCTGGTGAGCTAGACCAGTCCCCAGATGAAGGGCTATGTGTCAGCCAAATTGGAAGGGACTAGCAGAGACCTTGAACAAAAAAAAGTCAAGTAGATAAAAATCTTCCATGTCTCCTGCTCCCCAACTCCTTGGTAAACCACATTAGGGAAAATGCTTGTTTAAACAAACCCTTCACATGGAGGTTTGTTGTCAATCTTTTAAATTAGAGACTAAGACCATAATTCGCTGACCTTCATGTCCCTTGAACGCCTTTCTGCCCATTTCTCTCCTTTCATTACACTCTCTCTGCTGGTTTTTGGTCTTGGATGCGGTATCACCACACTCATTTTCACTCCTCCCTCCCTCCCTCCCTAAGTTTACAGTGTCGTCAGTTTGGTGTGTGGATTTTAAGACCTTTTTCTCTATTTCTACATACATACATAGGGGTTTATACAAATATAGAGGATTATTTTGTGCATCAACTTTTTGCACATATGTTGAGTATTATATACTATTTTGCAACTTGCTTTTTTACCCTGCATTGTCTTGAAGATCTCGTCATGTACATATAGACCTAGTTCATTTACAGTAAATTGCTGCATAGTGGAGCATATTACGGATATATCTCAATTTATGTAATTATTCCCTTATTAATGGACATTTAGGTGGTTTACAGTGTTTTACTATTGCAAACAGTGCTTCAGTGAAAGCCTTAGTTTATGCCTCCTTGCTTAATTGAGCAGGAATTTCTCTAGGGTAGTGTTACAAGTGGGAAATCCCTGGGTCGTAGTGCGTGCCGCCCTTTTTTACCGTAATAAATACTGCAAAATTACATTTCTATGTGGCTTTTCAAAATTTAAATTCCACTAAAACTGTATGAATATATGTTTCCCCAACCCTTCACAGATTTTTTTCAGCTTTTATTGTGAAAATTTTCAAATGTAAAAAATGTGATAGTATAATGACTATCCATATAATCACACCTAAATTAATTGTTAACATCTGCCATGTTTGTTTTATCTATCCTCTCTCTCTCTCTCTGTCTCTATCCATCTGTCTTTTTTGCTGAACCACTCCATTGTAAGTTGTAAGTATATGACTCTTGACCTTTGAATACTTAAGCAAGCATCTGTTAAAATAAGGACATTTTCCTACACACATTCCATTTATTTTCACACACTATCTTATCACTCTATGAAAATTAGCAATAATTTCCTACAGTTTATGTCATTTAATATCCAGTTCATGTTCAGATTTCCCTAGGTGTCTCAAAATGTCTTTTATTATTTAATTGTACAAGATCCAGATACAAGTGCCTTATTGGATATATGATTTATAAATATTTTCTCTTATTTTATGGGTGGTCTTTTTACTTTCTTGATAGTGCCCTTTGACATACAGAAGTTTAAAATTTTTATGAAATCCATTTTATCTATTTTCCCCCCTTGGCTGCTCATACTTTTGGTGTTATATCTAAGAAAATTTTGCCTAGTCCAAACACATAAAGATTAACCCCTATGTTTCCTTCTAAAAGTTTTATAGTTTTAGCACTTATATTTAGGTCTTTGAATCATTTTGATTTAAATTTTGTATATGGTGTAAAATAGGACTCAAAATTCATTCTTTTGCATGTAGACATCCAGTTGTCCTAGCACCATTTGTTGAAGAGACTGTTCTTTTCTCTTTAAATGGTCCTGGACTCTCAATTCTGTTCCATTGATCTGTATGTCTTTCCTTATGCCAGAACCTCATTGTCTTGATTACTGTAGTTTTGTAGTAAGTCTTGAAACTGGGAAGTATGAGTTTTCCAACTTAGTTCTTCTTTTTCAAGATTATTTTGGCTATCCTGGGACCCTTGTATTTCCATATGAATTTTAGGATCAACTTGTCCATTTCTGAAAAAAAAAGGCCTTTGGAATTTTAATAGGGATTGCACTGAATCTACAGATCAATTTCAGGAGTGTTGCCATCTTAATAGTATTAAGTCCTCCAATCCATGAACATAGGATGTCTTTTCATTTATTTAAATCTTAATTTCTATCAACAATATTTAATTGTTTTCAGTGCACAACATTTGCACTCCTTTGTTTAAAGTTATTGCTAAGTATTTTTATACTGTTGTAAATGGAAAAGATTTCTTAATTTCATTTTCAGATTGTTCATTGCTAATGTATAGAAATACAATTTTATATTGATTTTGTATCCTGTAACCTTGAACTCATTTATTTATGTATTTATTTGAAGTATAGTTGACTTACAATATTATATTAGTTCTAGTCCTTCAATTTTTTCGTAGGTTATGTTCCATTTAAAATTATTACAAAATAATAGCCAAATTTCCCTGTGCTGTATAATATCTTTGTTGCTCACTTATTGTATGCATAGTAGTTTGTATCTCTTACTACCCTACCCTATCTTTCTTCCTACCTTCCCTTTGCCCACTAGTAAACACTTGTTTGTTCTCTGTATCTATGACTCTGTTTTTGTTTTGTTATATACATTTGTTTGTTTTATTTTTTTAGATTCCACACAGAAGTGATAACATAGAGTATTTGTCTTTCTCTATCTGACTTATTTCACTAAGCACAATACTCTCTAGGCCCATCCATATTGTTGCAAATGGCAGAATTTCATTCTTTTTTATGGCTGAGTAATATTCCTGTGTATGTATATGTGTGTGTGTGTATATGTGTGTATGTTTGTACACCAAATCTTCTTTATCAATTCATCTGTTGATGGACACTTAGGTGCTTCCATATCTTTGTTACTATACATAATGCTGCTATGAACATTGAAGTACATGTATCTTTTTGAATTACTGTTTTCATTTTCTTTGGATATGTACCTAGCAGTGGAAATGCTGGATCATATGGTAGTTCCATTTTTAATTTTTTGAGGAACCTCCATACTGTTTTCCATAGTCGTAGCATCAATTTACAATCCCACCAGTTGTCTACTAGGGTTCCCTTTTCTCCACATTCTCACCAACATTTGTTATTTGTAGACATTTTGATGATAGCCATTTTGACAGGTGTGAGGTGATGTCTTGGGGTTTTGGTTTGTATTTCTCTGATGAATAGTGATATTGAGGATTTTTTTCATGTATCTGTTGGCCATCTGTATGTCTTCTTTGGAAAAATGTTTGTTCAAGTCTTCTGCCCATTAAAAAAAATCAGGTTTTGTTTTTTTTTTAATATTAAGTAGTTTTGAACTTCTTATTTATTTGTCCTAATAGGTTTTTAGTGGATTCCTTAGAGTTTTCTCTATATAAAATCATATCATTTATGAATAGAGGTAGTTTTACTTCTTCTTTTCCAATCAAGATGTCATTTATTTCTTTTTCTGACCTAGTTGCCCTGGCTGAAATCTCCAAACAATGTTGACTAGGAATGGTAAGAGATGACATTCATGTCTTGTGATCTTGGGAAACTTTCAGTCTTTCATTATTAAGTGTAATGTTAGCTATGAGTTTTTCATAGATACCCTTTATCAGATTGAGGATGTTTCCTTTTATCTCTGGTTTGTCAAGTGTTTTCATCATGAAGGAATGTTTGGTTTTGTCAAATCCTTTTTCTGTATTTATTGAGATGATCTTGTGGGGTTTTCCTCTTTATGCTACTAATATGGTGTGTTACATTGATTTTCATATGTTGAACCAATCGTGTTTTTTGGATAAATCCCACCTGGTCACAGTGTATCATCCTTTTTATATACTGCTGACTTTGATTTGCTACTATTTTGATGAGGATTTTGCATCTATTGCTTGTAAAGGGTATTGATCTGTAGTTTTCTTTTTTTGTGTGTGGTGTCTTTGTCTGATTTTGGTATCAGGATGATAGTGGCCTCATAGAAAGAGTCAGAAAGTGTTCCTTCCTCATCTAATTTTGGAAGAGTTTAAGTATCAGCATTAATTCTTCTTTAAACATTTTGTAGAATTCAACAGTGAAGCCTTCTTTTCCTGGGCTTTTCCTTGTAGGAAGTTTTTTATTATTACCTCAATTTCCTTATACATGTCTATACAGATTTTTCAATTTCTTTTTGAGTCAGTTTAATCATTTGTGAAACTCTGCATTTTGTTATGTCTCTTTAGACTCTTATTCTAGAACAATACTCCCACCTATTTTCCCCATGACATTGACTTTTTTTTTTCTTTTTATCTCCCGACGTTGACTTTTAAAGATACCAAGTTGGTTGTCTTGTAGACTGTTTCATATTCTGTATTTGTCTCATTGTTTCATCATGGTGTTATTTTACATATTCTTCTTTCCCTTGTATACCTATAACCTGGAAGTTAAATCTAGTAGTTTGAGTAGTGTCAGGTTAAACATTTTTCTTGCCAACATTTGAGGTTTTAAAAAATTTACATTTTGGTAATCTGAGGGATGAAAATTATATCTCATTGTTAACTACTAGGAGTAAATTTTGGATATATTTTCAGATTTATTGGTCATTTTGGTTTACTATTCTGTAAATTGTTGGTTTTTATTCTTTGCCCATTTGCTATTGTGTTGATTATCTTGTTGATTTGTAGGTATTTAGTATGTATTCTAGAAGAAGTTACATCCATATTTTTCATTTAGGCCTTTCAATTTATGTGAATTTTAGTTTTGCAAATCATGTATATTAAATAAGTATGTTATTTATTTAAACTTTTGTCTAGATGCAATAACCAATTGTCCAAATGCAGTGTTTTGAATAGTCAGGCTTTTCATTGATTTGAGATGCCACTTTTATCATGTACTAAAGTCCCATAGGTACCTGAATCAGCTTCTAGACTTTTCAGTATGCTCTATTGATTTATTTTTGTGTAGTCCTATGCAAATACATTTTAATTACTCAGAGGTATCATATGCTTTGATATCTACCAGGGCAAATAACTTGTCTATTTCTTTTTAAAATTATCTTGGCTATTCTTGCATATCCACTTTATTTTTAAATTTCAGAATCAGCTTATCCAATTTTATGAAGTATCTTTCAGGATTTAGATTGTCATTATGTTGATCTTTTAAGTTTACTGTTGTGAGAATTTATATCCTCAACATCATGTCTTTCATCTATAAGTGGGCCTTTTTAATGTTGTTCAATAAATTTTTATGGTTTTCTTCATAGAAATTTTGACCAATTTTGGGGTCAGATTTATTCCTCTGTATTTCAGAGGGTTGGGTTTTTTTCTTACATTTCCTAATTGGTTATTACTGGTGTTTAGAAAGCTATTAATTTTGGCCTGTGACCATATAACCAATCACTTTTAAAAGTGCTACAATATCTAAATAGTTTGTTAATTTATTTTTTAAACCTAACTTCTTTTTTATGTCTTATTGCATTGGCTAGGATATCTAATACCATATGGAATATTTGTTGTTAATGATCATCCTTTTCTTCTTTTTTGTTTTCATGAAAATGCTTCTAAATTTTCACTATTAAAGCATGCTTGCTGTAGGTCTCTAGTAGATAGTTTTCACTAAGGTAAGAAGTTTCTAATGTGAAAGATTTGTTAAATCATGGCTGTATGGTGTACTGAGTGTAGCTCCATGCTTGAGACCAAGTACCATCTTCATTAGAAAAGAATGCATGAGCAGCATAGACTCATGGTTTACAGAATATTGGCTTGGGTTGAATTGAACTTTGGGCAGATGTGCCCTGCAAATTGAAGCCAGACATCTGTGGAACCTCCTAGAAGTGAAAAAATCCCAGAGGGAGGACTCTGTACATACCATACAAGCTCAGTATCATCAGATAACAGGATCTTACTTGGGATAAGAGTGGCACAAGAGGCTGGCCTAGAGGGGTCCAGTCCCAGCAGATCAGATTTCTGCTGAAGACCCTGTTGCTTGCTTGCCTTAAGTTATCAAGCCAATTGGGAACAGAAGAGAGAGAACTGTGGTTTGTTACACCTCCATCAAACTGTAGAGCCCTCCCATCAGGAAATTATTTTGGTTTCTTTCACTGCCTCAGGAGAGAAAGACCACTCCCTTGTAGACTATCATCCTGTCATTGTGGCAGTCACTGCTTAGGGTTGACTGGCTTTGCCCTTTCCATGACATACTGTACATAGTGCCATATGACAGCTTCAACTCCTGTTACCTGAAGGAAAAAACCTTGTTTCTTACACTAGCTTGGAAAAACAGGTGGCTGAAGCCAAGTGCCTAACATGTGCTTTCCTCAGAAGAACCTCTCTCCCTCACACTTTTGGGCAATACCTGGAAAACATAATGAATGAGATATTCTTCAGTCAAATCATGGTCAAGTAGAAGGAGCTAGGTGTCCACAGATCATGATTCTAATATTAGCTCCTTTCCTCATTTACTATGTGAGCTAGGGCAAATCACTTAATTTCTCTGTGCCTCAGTTTCCTATCTGCCAAGTGAGGATAAAAATAGCATCTACCTCAAAAGTCATTGTGATAATTAAAAGAGATGATTTGTAAAAATGTTTAGCAAAAAATCTAGCAATGTTCAGGGTTCACAAAAATGATAAGAATGAATTACTGAATGGAATCTGTGAAAAGCCTCAGAGTGAAAGGGAAGAGACATCGTTTTATTCCTTATCTATTTCTCTCTAGTGACTTGCAAGCAGACACTAAATTATTTGAACCTAACTGAAGAGAACCAAGATTCCCCAGAAAGGCTTTCAGTAGCACCCCACTGCTGAAGAAGCCATCTCTTCTTGTAGGAAAGAGTGGGCACATGAAACTGGTCATTCATTGCAAAAGCAGTGACTCCTTACACACGAAATGAAGCTCTAGACCCCTCAACACTGCTCAAGAGTAGCTGGACTTTGAGACTCACTTGATTTAACTACTAAATAACTCCAGGGTTTTCCTGGTCTTTCAGGGATTTTCTTGGCAAGGGGAAGAGCACAATTCTAGGATTTCTCTAGACCACAGACCCCTCCCACACACCCTGAACCATGCTGGTCTGTTTACTGCTCTGTACATCAGAGTGCCTTGGTTGTTTAAAGGGGAAACCAGACGGTATGCCTAATTTGGGTTCTGATATGCTCCTACTTTGGCTTAACAATTTTCCTACTCTGTGAACAATTTATTGATTGCAGAAAGAGAATGGCACTGTGAGTCATACCTCTTTCACCAGGACTTTGTGAAGAAGAAAATTAGACAATTTAAAAACAACAACAATAGTAGTAGAAATGCTACCATTTAATGAGTACACAGTCTGTGTGAAGGAGAACACTGCTACGTACTCTGCGTGTTTTGTCTCATTCAATCCTCGTGAGAACCCAATGAGGTAGCCATAGTATTGTCTATTTGACATGAGAAGACTGAGGCTAAGAGAGGTTAAATAACTTCTTCAGGGTCTTATAACCAGTATTTTATACTTTCTGTTGCTATGATAAGTGATATTTTTTTCTATCAGATATCCTAATAAGTTATTGCTGATATATAGGAAAGCTGTTGATTTTTGTAGGCTGACATTTTATCTAACCACCCTCCTGGACTTTCATATTGTCTCTAATATTTAATCAGTTGACTATCTCAGATTTATATATAGCCATATTATTTGTAAATAATAATGATTTTGTCTTTTGCTTTCTAATCTTCATTCTCTTATTTATTTTTCTTACTTTATTACATTGGTTAGGACATTGGAATGTTGAAAATAAATGATAATAGTGGCCATACTTGTCTTGTTTCTCATCTTAATGTTTCGTCAGTATGTAGTACTAATAACAACTAATATTTATCGAGTACTTAATATTGTCTGACACTCTTGTAAGAGTCTTCATACATTTTATATCATTTAAACCTCATATCCCAATACTATGAGGAGAAGGTGCTATTATTTTCCTCCTTTTTATGGATGAGGGAAGTGAAGCTCAGAGAGATTAAATAATTTGCCCATGATCACAAAGTTTATATATGATGGAACTAAGATCCATTTGGTTTCTAAGGTTTCTAAGCAGTCTGACTACAAAGGTTGTACTCATAACCAAAATTACCTCCTGGGAGTTTTCTAAAGGTTTATTGAGGAAGTTCTATTCTTTGTTTGCTATGGGCTTTTTGTTTTTGTTTTTTTATCATGGATGGTACTAAATTTTGTCAATTTTTTTTCTGCATCTGTTGAGATTATTGTATGGTTTGTCTCCTTAATCTGTCATTTAGTGGGTTACATTTATAAATTTGCTAATGTTAAACCGTCCTTAGATTCCTGGGAGAAACACTACTTAGGCATGATGTATCATTTTAATAAGCTGCTTGATTCCATTTGCTTTAGGATTTTAATATTTATATTCATAAGTGAGATTAGTCTCTAATTTTATTTTCCTTTCTTGTCCTGTCTGCCTTATTTGTGGGAACAGCCCATCTTTTTCTATATCATGGAGCCATTTATATAAAATGGGAGTTGTCTGGAATTTAAACGTTTGGAAGGATAAAATTGTTTTCCAACTTGTTCTATGATTTTTTGTCTGTCTGTAATTTTTTCTACTTCTTGGGTAAATTTTAGTAATTTGTCTTGTCCTAGAAATTTTCTCATTGAAATATATTAGTGTAGAACAGACACATACAAAGAACAGAGTAGCTGTTACCACAAGGTGAAATGGGTAATAGGGATCAACTCTATGGTGACAGATGGAAACTAAATTTTTGGTGGTGGGCACACTGTAGGCTATATAAAATCGAAATATAATGTACATATGAAACTTACTTAATCTTATAAATTGATGCTACTTCAATAAAAAGCTTTTAAATAAAACCGTGGTATTTTCTTATTTTTAATAATACCTTAGTTACCTATATTTATGACCCTATTTGTCTTCATCGTGGTACTTATTGAAGGTTTGACTTTTTAAAAAGTTTTGGTTTTATGAATCAAATCTATTTTATTTGTTTTCTATTTCACCATTTTCTGATTTTATCTTTATCAATCCCTGACTTCTACTTTCCATGAATTTATTTTACTATGCTTTTTATAACTTTTGGAGTTCGTAGCTTAATTAACTTATTTTCCATTTGTTTTTATTTTCTAGTAAGTGAATTTAAGACCATATGCTTTTCTCTGAATATTTTCTTGATTGTATCCAACGGACTTGATATGTATTGTTCTTGTCATCATCCAGTTTTAAAGCATTTGTAATATTATTTTAAATTCCTCTTTTATTTAAGAGTTGTTTAGAAGTGCATTTGTGTTTATAGTTGATAGATGTACATCGTGTTGGGTCTGTGTGATAGCAGTAGGGTAGTTGGTTATCTTTTTATTGCTGATTTCTAATTGTTTTTGAGTCCTACATGGCTGGAGTTTGAGCCTGTATTCTCAATCAATACAAACAGTAATTGCCCATCCCAGTATGTGTCCCGGTCTGTTTCTCAATCTGGAGGCTTTGTGATATTGGCTTTTGAATATTCGGCACCACTTAGGAGGTAAGAATTTGAGGATATGAGAAATGAGACTGAATGTCAATTTCATAAAGTTAATTGATCTACTGAGGGAGGACAGCTCCTTTCCTAAAGAGCTCCCTCTTCCTGGTTGGAGAGAAGGTGTTTGTTTACCTTATGAGCCCTTTTTGCCAGGCAGTACACACCCATCATGTTGACTCATCTAATTGTTGTGGTTGGCAGCTACCCTGAAGAGTCCTGGTTAGTTGGTCATAGGCACATCCCATAGATCATGTTGGGTTGAGGAAGTAGAATCTGCAAAGTCGTGTCCTGGAGTAAAAAGCAATCTATCTGTCCATACAGGCTAGGGCTTCTGGTTAATGTTTATTCTACTCAGTACCACTGTCTTCTTGCTCTTCAAACCCACAGTATCCATAGCAATTGGGTGATTTGTATATTACCTTGTAATCTACATTATTTCCTTACTTATATTTGTAACTATTGCATAGTTGTCTCCCCACTTATATTTTCAGCTTCTTAAGAGCAGGGGCTGCATCTTCCCTAGCTCCACAGTAGTTCCTCAAGTACTTCTTACAAAGGTAAGCAAAACAAATGCATCAGTAAATTCATGCTGAAGGAATAAACAGGATGAATTGATAACGACCAGATATTCTTAGCAAAATAAAACAAAACCAAAACAAACTACATCTTCTTCCTGCTAAACAATCTGGATGGGGATTTCGTCTCCCTTTGGACCTTATCTATAAGAACACAGTCTCACTGCCTTGTGACGCAGCCTGTATATCACATCTCAGGACAGGGGCCTCCTTCAGACAGATTTCATGGTCTCTTCCTCCTCCCACTGCTGCCTGATGTGTACATCCTGAGAATGGTGGGTTTTAATTTGTTTTCCAGATGAATTAGGCCATTTCTTCCCAACTGCACCCTCCAGCACAGTGTTTCACTTTCACACCCACATCCTTTGTTTTTAATGTCCTTGCATCCAGAAGACCCTTAATTGGGCTCTTCTGTAGACTAAATCTGACTGCGTTTTCAAACTCCCTGTCTTCTGTATCATTAATGACAGTGCAGGATAAAGCAGGACCTGACATCGCATTCTACTAACCTCTTTGCCAGATCTGTAGTGCACTAGATTATCTATTAGCTCTTTCTATTTTTATGGTCAATTTTGTACCCATTCAAGCCAATACACAATGATTTTGCATTATATGGGCACAAGGTTACCCTGAAGCAAAAGAACAGACTGGCTGGGATTCTGGGGAGTTGCACCAACTCAGAGCTATTGTGAAGCTCCTATCTTTATCTACACTGATGAATTTGATCATCTGTATGAATAAAGCAGGTTAGTCTTGAAGTGTGTGTGCTTCCAGTGAGGTAACCAGTAAGTACTCTGTGACTTCAAAATGACTGGTCATGTGTCCAGGTTGGGGCTTGCCTCAAATGGAGACATCTTGCCTTTCTGAGACTGAGCTACATTTGCTGCAGAAAAAAATCTTTGCAATTCAGCTTGAACTGGAGGCAGAAATGAGGAGAGAAGGCTTTTTTTCTTTTTTGAGCACAAGAATGTTTTAATCTAATGTTAAAGCCTTTATGTACTTGTAGTCATTGTCTCTTAGATGGCCTTTTCAAATTAATCATAGATCTTAGAGCTGGCTAGGACCTTAAGGCTATCTGATGTAACTCCCTTCCTTCAGCTAGGGATGCTATTGTGATCCCCATTTTACAGATGAGGCAGCTGCGGTCCAAAGAAAATGCCATTCTGTAGTCCCAGGATCATCAGAAGACATCATGTTTGGACCTGCCCCTGTTTGCACTTCGTCTGCTTTGTGATAGTCTGTCTTGGTCACTACTTTGATCTGATATTGCTCTCCAAAGAGCCTATGTTGCTACATACTGGGCACCTAGTGGGGAGAATTTTCACTCCTAACTCCCATAATTGAGGGCAGATCTGACTCACTTCTGTTTGCCTGTAGAGAATCATTGTATCCTTTAATACAGTGATAATTCCTCTGAGCCTCTGGGGCTGCATGTGGTTCTTTCACGTGCAGCTTGCCATTTTCCCAACCCTTCGATGTCTGTATTAAAATATTCTTTCCGATGATACTTCATAGGGTGCATGTAGTCATCAGGTGGCTCTCATAGTTAATGAGTGATTGCATATCTCTAGAATCCATGTTAGTAACCCAACCTGATGGGACAGCCTATTGCACGCTTATATTATGTAACTGGATGTTAAAAGTGTTTGGGAGAATTATCACATACACCATCGAGGAAACCAGTTCACTGAGGCCAAATTGAGATCTGTTTTTTTTTTTTTTTAAATGGAGGTGCTGGGGATTGAACCTGGGACCTCATGCATGCTAAGCACGCGCCTTACAACTGAACTATACCCACCCCCACCCACCCCCACTGAAGCCATATTGATCTTTGAAAACTGATAGAACTGGATTTTAAGCCTTGCTCCACTATGAAATCGTGACTACTTAACCAGCTGTATGGCATTGGACACATTACTATAAGCTTTCTGTGCCTTAATTTCCTTATCTAACAGGATAATAATAGTACATGTCTCACAGGTTTGTTGTGAGGATTGAGTCAATTCATGTAAAGAATTTAGCCCACACAATGCCTACCACGTTGTAAAGATTTAACACATTGTTATTGTTGCCATCATCATCACCATGTCTAACTACATGTGATGGTTGTTGTAAGATTATTAAATAAAATGATATAAACTATGTAGCAGAGTTTCTTGTCCCTAGTAATTTCTCAAAAGTAGCACCTCTTATGATTATGGTTATTAGAGTGCCTGGAATGTACCATGAAGCTGTCACATCTCTGGAGCATGGCTTTTTTTGTCACATAGGTGGTTTATCTTGAGCAAATAGTACAGTTTAAACTTTCTACTGCAAGTCCACATGTCCCCACAAGAAAGTAGAGTGATAAACACCATGGAATCCATTAGAAATGGATCCCCTTTCAGAATTTTCTCATTAAAATTTTGTCAGTTTTCTAAAAGCAGTACTAAAATGTACTCTCAGAAAGTAACTTCTTTTGAGGGTAGTGTTGTGACAAACATTACTGAAGTGGCTAACAGATACACAAATTTTGCAAGGCGGCATTTTGAGATGTGCTCTGATTACTTGGTCTCAACCTTTCTTTGATTGCAGCATCCAACCATATATCATATCTCTCACATAAAAACACCCAGCCAAACTGATATATTGGAAATTGCACAAGGTTAGGAGTCAGAAAGACCTTGATTCTACTCCAGGGTCTACCATTTGCTAGCTCTGTGACCTTAGCCAAGTCTCTGAATGTCAATTTCCTTATCTATAAAACTGGTTATAGAAATAGCTTCCCAACCCTTTATCCAAAAGCCTTAGGACCAGATACATTTCTTAATTCTTTTTATTTTAAAACTACTGCATGTTGTGCAGCATCCTTAGTAGGATTTGGAACAGAACCCAGTAATCAATCACATCAATATTTCTGAATATTTCTGCAATGAAACATGAATATTTACAGAGAAAGCCTCACAGATTTTGTCACCATGTAAGTTTGGTCAGGAAATTTATTTTAAAAAAAAACGCTTTCAGAGCTCTCTGAAATTCGGAATCATTGATAATGGACTGAAGAATTGTGCCTGACTTCATGAGATGACTCTAAGGATTACGTGAAATACATTATGTGTTGCAGGGGTCCTGATGCTGACCCTCAACTGAGATTCAGACACATCTGTGTGTGTGAAGACTGCCAGATATTGATTTGCTTGAGATGATCTGCAGAAAGCAAGTGGCTTGAGATGATCTGTAGAAAGGAAGCGGTTCCATGAGGAAGACTGTCAGAAACCTGGAGCTGTGGGGGTGGAGGGGCAATCTGGTAGGACCCAACGGTGTTTGTTCTCCAGGCCCAGGAACAGAGTTGGAAAGTCTGAGCTAGGGCAGTGGGGTGTCTGCAGATGGGGCCTCCCTAAGATACAGGGTAGAAGCAATGTTGTTTCAGTGTCCAGGTGACAAAGAAAAGAAAGGGGGTGCACTTCTACCTTTCTGGGGAGACCAACTGGTGGCTTCAGCCAAAGCTTCCTTAAGGGAGGGCAACATCATTTATGGGCCTTTGTGGATTTGCAACTGTGAGCATCCAGGAATCCATGCCCCACCCCAGCAGGGGCCTCTGTGTTCCCATAGCCAGAGGCCTCCCCCCGCCAGGAGCTGGGGCGGGGTGGAGGGGCGCTCCTGACTGTCTCTCATTGGAAATGTAAGGTCCGTGAGAGAAGGGACTCTGGCCTGCTATGGTCCTTGCTGGATTCCCAGCAACTGCGCCAGTGCCTGACACATAGTAGGAACCTAAGAAACATTTGTTTAGTTAATTTTCTTGACAATTGACATTTGTGAGGAGAGCGGGAGTAGAAGAATAACAGAAAAGAACCGTTCTTGGGGATTTTCAGAAATAACTGGGGAGACCGTGAGGGGGACTGAGCAGGTGGGGGACACAAGTAAATGACACGGGAGTCATTAAAGTGTATGTGATCTCACTTGTAATCGAGGTCAGATATGGTTTGGGGAAATTTGAGACCTAATAGTTTATAAAAGTTCAAAATGTCTTCTAGGTATTAGATAGCTACGCTTCATTTAGAGACCAAGTGGCTCTTGGAAAGTTTTTCGTTATTAAGATTTTCAGGGTGGGATGAGGACGGAGGAGCAGGGACTGATTCTGGCAGGTTTATCTTGAGATTTAGCTGCTCCTTTTGGCCAATGGGATGTTACTTTGGAGGAAGAGATAGGCAATAGTGATTGGTTGGGGTGAAAAAGGGACAAAGAAAAGATTTTCTGTTGTTCCCCACTGTGCCAAGGGGAAACCGGTTTTACTTGAGTTATTACTATTATGGTAAATTCACTTGTACCCCAGGTACATGAGGAAATGCAGGTTGCATATGTCAAATATATAACATTTCTCATGATATATGGTAGACATTCAATAATGATTTTTAAATGAATACTATTTCCTCTAATCCCCCTCTTCCATCTCTGATCCCTGAGTATGAGCTTCTTGAGAGCAGGAATACAGATATAGTTCTCTCTTTGTTTCCTCAATGCCTCACATGCTTCCTGACACATAAAAGACGTTAATAAAAAAAGACTGTTCGTTGAATGAACGAGACATGTTGATAATTAGGACATGGATATACAAATTAATGCCACAGAAATAATTAAAAGAAATGATCTTCTCCCAAACAGGTTAAATCCTGTCTGACATGAACACTAGTAAATTACTTAGCCAACAGTTCTTTGGTAGGAAATGCAAAGGATAACTTGATTCCACCCCAGCTCTGGGATTATCACAGAACTAAAGTGGTGGAGTGCAAATGAAGGAGGTTTTCCTATTTTTCTTGTCGTGGCTTTTGACGTTCCTTTCCCATCAATCAGAATACAACTCAGAAACTATAACCAGTCCTTTCCTTCCTACGATTTGGTATATTATAGCTGCTTGCTCCATGCAAGTGGGTTTACATTTCCTAAGTCATCCCTTACCTGATCCTGGTTGATGGCTATTTTTGTGAGGCCTCATGACTTGCTGCTTGCTTAAATTAGTGTATTCATTTCTCTGCAGGCTGACTTTTAAAAAGACTTCACTCTTGTAGGCTTCAATCATTATTCATTCCATAGCCCCTCTCACTTGTTACAGGGCTAGTTTTTGGTCTCTTTCTCTTTTCCCCAGTTTATTAGCATGAACCCTTTCTGTTCTCTTTAACCTCTTCTTTAAGTGGTGCCTTCCTTCCTTCCTTCGCTGCTCTCAGTATGCAATAAGCATTTGAACAGATGAATTATATTCTTGTTTGTGTCCTTCCTCCTTCCTCTATTTTTTATCATAGCCCAATTCTTGGCCTCTCATCAGCTGTTACACATAAAACTTCATCTCTGAGTTTTTCATTCTGGAAGATGCAATGCCATGCTCTTGACAGTGAGCGTGGGAGGACTTCTCCACCCAAGCAGTACCCACCGTTGCCCTATGCTTTCCCCACTACATGTGCCAACTCTTTTTTTCACACAGCATGTCTTTCATCTGGTTCATAAATACCCCTGTATATACCTGGCAGAGTGCTAGGCGCTAGCTAGATGGCAGTGAACATGGCCTTGCCATCAGGCATGGGTCTCATCTATTTCATTTATGGACAGTCAACTCTTTTACCCATGACATGGATAAAGGCAACTTCAGAATCATTTTTAGCTTTTTGCTTGCAGATGTACCCATCCTGATTAGTCTCATGTTACACATTAACTTGCATATCTTGAGATATAACATTCAACAATTCCACAATGTGCTGGAGAACTGACTGGTTGGTCCATTCAGATGTGTCCATGAAATATTCACAGGGGGCCACTGATACCACGCAACGTTTGTCCAATATTTTTTGCACACACATCTCTGCTGCTTCCTGGAAGATCAATGTTTGCGAGCATCCAGAGGGCAGGGACTGGGCCTGTTTGACTTGACTTTTGGGGAAACTAGCTCAGAGCCACATCAATCCATTGTGTATAAAATAAAGTGTACAAGAGGTAACCAATTCACTGGATTCAATTAATTTTCTTTTCTCTGTGCTATCGAAGAGAAGTAGTGACTGTTAAATGAAAGGAAATGAATTGAAATAAAACTAATCACAAGTTGTAAATGTTTTCGTTCCAATTGTGAGGCAGCTTTTAAACATGGGCTGCTTATTCTCTGTCTTCTGTCCTTTGGGATTTTCGTACTCCATCCTCAGCTCAAGCTGTGCGTCAGATACTGTCATCTGCTCTAGGCTGCTTCCTTGGGACCTGCCTCCCTCACTGTGATTTGGATGGTTGGCACTCAATCATTTTCTAGTTGAGCAGAGTAAATGATGAGTTCTGGTGTCGAGCTCGTAGATGGTTCACACCCAGGGGTAGTTTCAAAACACCTTGTTCAGTAGTTGATTCCTTGAGCCTCTAAGCCTTTCTGAAATTTATTTTCCTCCCTGATTCACAAATTTTGAAACTATCCTTTCACTGACTTAGGGGAATGTGTAAAGCTTTATTTTGTTCTGGTTTTGGTGCCTTTCTCTTTTGTGTGTTTTGGCACAGCAAATTATTTGAAAAACGACTCCCCCTTACCCTAGAAGCTTTGCAAATGATCTATTGGATATATGGCCCCGTCCATTTCTTTAGGCCAGTGTAGAAACAACCTTGGGCTCAGAGTTCATCCAAAATGGGCCAGGGAGAGAATCTGCATAGAGGAAAATGTATTTGCTTATTATTTTTGTTTTTCAGTACAAGCAGGTTTCCCAAAAGTTGCTGAAAACATCCAACTTATCTTCAAGTGCTGAATTATTTTTAAATGTCATTTTTTAAACAAGAGAATTTGAGTGTTTAAAATGAAGATGTTATTTAAAAATAAAGTGCTGTATTGTGGCCAATCAAAATCCCCAGACCAGAAAATGGCTTTTCAATTTAGCCGGTCCGTTTTAATCCAGGTTATCTCAAGACTCTGCTAAAATAGCCATGAGATTGCTCCCCAACCCCACTATCATCCTCAGCCTTCTAAATCAGGATGCATAGAGATGCACAGCAGTGCAGAAAGGTGTTCTCAGGCAGGTGCTGGCCTCGACTCCTAATACGGTCAGATTGCAATTAACCATAAAGCTGAGGGTCATCAGCACTGAGAGGCATTTTAAATTTGTTTAACCAAAAGTCCTGTTTTAAGCTTCTTGGAGTGGATGAAAAATCTTGCTTACATGTATGAATGCAAAAGTCTGTCTTTGAAATCATGATGTTCTGATGCCTGAGCACCCTGGCCCGCAACAGAACCAAAGTCTTTAGCAGAAAAATCACCAAAAATATCCTCCTCTCATCTTGCTTCCCCAAACTGCAGTGGCTTCTACATTTTCACCTGTGCAATTCATTCCTAAATGCAGATACCTAAAAGAAGCAATCAGTGAAATCGCTGAGACTGTACTGAGAAGAGCTCAATCAGATTTCCTTCTTTGCAGACCCAGGAAGGAAATGGCAGCAACTTTAGCTCATTGGGCCTCTGGGTGGCTGGGAGAAAGCCCTGGAAGGAAGAATGGAACACAGGAGGGGAAAGAACATATTAAGACTAGTTTATAATTTTGTTTAGGACAGGCCTGTCATGTCCATGAATCATTGTCTTAAACTGTAGAAAGAAGAAGCTGATGTGCCTGTGTGTGTGGGGCGGGGTTTACAAAACTGGAATATAGTAAAAAATAATCAATTTATTATTTGAGGCTGCTGTTGTGGGTATTCTAGATCATTTAGGTTTTACTAAAAATCCAAGGAGTTTGAGGGCTGGGTGGTATAACTAGAAGGTGGTAGTTTCACCATCACCCTCATCCACCAGGCAAATCCAGATAGAGCCTGGGGGAAGAGTGATAAATCCTCAGCTCCCCACCCCCAATATGGCTTTGATAAATGTCTGATAATTTCAACTAGAGTGTAGGGAGAATGATGCTCTGTCTCTCTGCCTCTCTCTCTTCAGAACAGAATGAGGGGGTGTTTGCTTTTTAAATTACAAAAAGCAGGGTTAAGAGTTCTTTCTGGCCTTACATGGGTGGTGAAAATTAAAAAGGGTCGAAGACGATCCCAAGATTAGTGGGAAAGTACACCCTCCTCCCGTTTACAAAGACGCCCCACGTCTTTCAAAAGAGAACCGGCAAATTACCATGGAAATCTGCCCGAACCGGCAGTGCTCAAGTAGGAGTCAGAGCCTTTGTTAGCAGGGGTTTGTGGGGGCCAGCACCATAGTGAACACAGTTAAGCCTCACTAATTCCCTGAATGGGGGAAAGGCCAATCTCGATTTGTAAGAAGCTTGAATTTGAAAATATGTTTAAAGAAATGCCATGTTATTATTTCCACAACCCTGCAGTCAAACTGCTGGCTGGGGTCTGTGTTCTGAGCTGCCGAGATTCTTAAGGCCTTGAACAAATAGATAAGGATTGTAATTAGCATATTGGTCATTTGAATGCAAAATGCAGTTAGAGTGGCGTTTAAAAACAGCCTGTTAGCATCCTCCCCTAGCAGGCTGTCACTTTCCTGTTTATGGTATTAATTTGCCTAGCAACCTGCCCCCTTTCCTTTTCAGCAGTAAACTTTAGCCTGGCATGTCAGAATTCGTTAAATTTTCCATATTAGTAGCCGGCATGAATAAGGAGGGGAGGAGATGGACCGCTTGTAAAAATCAACACGAACATATTTTAAACTTTCATCGAACTGACCTTTAAAACTCATCGGTTAATTCATATTTATTATTTATTGGGTAGGGAATGTATTCTCTTCGATTGAAACTGGGGGGAAGGCACAGAGAACTATATTCAATACCTTGTAATGGCCTATAATGAAAAAGAATATGAAAAGGAATATATATATGTATAAATGAATCACCATGCTGTACACTAGAAATTAACACAACATTGTAGATCGACTATACTTCAATAAAAATAAATAAATAGGTAGATAGAGAAATAAATAAATGGAGGGAAGGGCATGTTTCAGGTGTTCCCCTCCCCCACAAGTGACCTGATCAAGTGAACACCAGAGAACATTGTAACTAGTTCCTGGATTAAAACAAAATAAGGATTGATTATGAGGTTCAACAGGTACTTAATTATATAGAACAAGAGCACATTGAGATCTGCTTCTATAAAACACGTCTGTAATGGTCAGCCCATCCTGTGCGCACCTATTAACTTTGGTTTTAAATTCACACTTGAGACCACTTAATTTGAAGTGTGATTGAGTTGTGTTTGGGAAGGGGAAAAAAGGAGAGAGAGACATGAATTACAGCTGCAATTTTAGCCAAATATTTAGTCTTCATCACTTTGTTATGCACGTGGAAGAAAAAGGCTATTTTTTTTCCCAAGTTGAACAAACCATCTGGCAGATGGGGTGCGGATTGCAGGGAAAAGCTGGGTGAAGCCTCATGGAGAATCAAACTTAAATGCCTGCCCCTTGGGAAAATTCTCCAATTCTACTTCCCGGCCCTGTGAGATTTAGACACTCTGAGAAAGATGGCGAGAGGTTACCCACTAACCTAAGGAGGAAAGATAATCCTTAAATAATGAAATCCCTATTGCAGTGCTTCCCAAACTTTGCTACTCATTAGAATCAGAGGAGATTAGAGCCTAAGATTTCTATAACCCTGATGCCCAGATTCATGCCATACAATTAAATCAGAATCTCTGGGTGGGAGGTAAGGCACCAGCAGTTTATAAAAAGCACCAGGTGACTCCACTTGCAGCAAACTGGGAACCACTGCCCCAAAGCTTTCCTGCTTTACATCCATTTAATCTATATTTAATCTTCCCGATTACTTTAAGAAGGAGGTGCTATTAGAGCCCCATTTCACAGATGAAGAAATTGAGGATCAGAAAGGCTAAATAAATTGCCCAAGTTCTCAAAGCTGTTAAACAGTGAATCTGCAATTTGAGTGCCAGCAGTTTAATTTCAGAGTCTGCATGTTGAACTTCTATGCAATACTGCGTCTCTGGGCTTTTGTCCCTGGATCTAGTACCATTCCAATGAATCTGATATGTGACAATCCCACATCCATTCAGTGAGGATTTATTAGGCACCTACTCTATAAATCTCAGTTTTAGGTATGTGGCTCTAGGTAGATTCAAGGGAATATGGCTAACTCCTGATAATTCAAGGGGCCTTCCAGATAGATGTGGGTTGGTTATCTCATTATTTGTGTCAAAGCTAAATGAGCCAAAGACTACCAGAGACAAGACTGTAGCTGGATAAAGTGAAATGTATTGACAAGATGCATCGAGGAAGTCCATGCCAGAGCAACCATAGGATGCCACTCTTGAAAAGAGGGAGAAGGGAACATCTTCTGCAGTGTTTGGATTCCCACTGAAGGATGCTGAGGAGGGATGTGTTCTGGGTTGATTGCAGTTTCTGAGGTGGGATCAGGAGAAGGGGAGATTGAGTAGGAATGGGGTACCATCATGAGGCAAGGGTAGCTTAGTAACTAGTATTCCCAGTAATAAATGAGAAGAGCAGAGCAGGTCTGGGCCGTCACTGACAAGAAAATAGTAGCCACTCAAGGAAGATGGAGGGCATTATGGCATACTACAACTACTGTGTAGCCTTGGGAGAAACTGTTTTTGGTTAACTTCACGGCTGGCTTTGTTTGTCTGTCCTCCCAGCCTGATTAATGGCAGGACTGTGTTTTCTTAGTCCAAGCTGATTTTTCTCTCTTTCACTGCTGAGCAAGTTTTGACTCTCAGATTTTGGCCTTTTTCAGGGGGGATGGGCCTGAGGCGGTGAGGGGGATGGGAGTTGATGCTCAGATCTACAATGAATAGTTTTGCTACTTTTCAGCTGAGTTGGTAAATTATTCAATGGGAGAGTGGATGTAAAACTGGCAAATTCTGAAAAAGGCTTGTATTTCAGTGAGTAGTACTACATCAATGTCAGTTTCCAGGGTTTTGACAATGTACTGTGGCTGTGTAAAATAAAATAATACAATATATCAAAATATTGGGGAAAATTCATTGACGCTTACCTGGGAACTCTCTGTACTATTTCTGCAACTTCTTGTGAGCCTTAAACTATGTCAGAATTTAAAAAAGCTATAGATGATGTGTAGCGGAAGAACAGATTTGTGCTGATCATCTTAATAAGACTTCTTAAAAGCAGTGTGACTTTCCTTATTCTCTTCCCCTAAATAATCCAAAATGGGTTTGTATCAACATTCTCTTATGTCACTGGATTTGAATACAGTACCCAGTAGTGCTGTCGGTCAACATCCATGTCTACCAGGTACAGATTACCTGTGGGGTTATAAATATGAGACCAGTCTGTGCATCAACGGAGGTGCCATTTGAGTAGGGTTGAGAAATACATGTTAAGTATCACCAGGTAGAGAAAAGAAAGAGAAAGCTGTGCTAGCAAAGGGAAGAGCAGGAGGAAAGGCACAGAGATATGAAAGTCAAGACTTATCAGGTAAACAGATACTGGTTTGATGGAACTGACGATTGGAGTATAAGGGAAGACTGGTGGGAGAACTTGGAAAGATGGATTGGAGCTGGCGTGTAACAGGCTGGATGCGATTCTCCTCTCTCTGAAATTGAGGACTTTGGACATTCCTTGTAATACTTACTTACTACATCTGTCTTGTATCACAGTTACTTGGGTATGTATTTTTTCTCCCCAACTAGATCCCAAGTTCCTCGAGGAGATGGTCCAAGTTTGGTTCACCTGTGTCGCATCTGTAGCACTGAGCTGTGTGCTCTGCACTGAGTAGGTGCTAGTAAAATTGTCCTAGGAATGAATAACGTATCACAAAACTGCAGTTGATATCCCCTGTCAAGAACATCTGGAGACCTAGATAATGGAGAGTGAAGTGTCCACCTCCTGGAAAATGAAAGCATCAGGCAGAAAAGCACACTGCCCATGCTCCTCAAGGTCCCTTTGTGTCTGGCTTTGGTGACTGGGTATGGCCATGCCCTACCATCTTTGACATTTGCCCTCCATTGGCCCTAGACCATGCCGTGATGGTGTCTTTTGAAGAGAGGTAATATGCCTTGCCCTAATCAACTTAGCATTCCACTCACACTTCCCTCTGTTCAGCTTTGCTGGAGGGTTGCAGAGATGCCTCACCCCTCCACTCCCTGTTCCCCAGCTCTCTGAGTTAGAGTGAATACAGTGGTTTGGCTGGGGACCTGCAGATGGCAGGTAAGGAGTTCCTCAAAAAGGAGATTTTCTCCAGGATTTGGCTGACATACCTTATCTGAGGGGATCTCCACTACACCCGTTGATGATTTTTTTTTCCCCTCCACCTCCTGAGGGAAATGTTCTATTGCTCACCACTTCAGATGGTTGGGTGTGGGGATGGGGGCACTTCTGTTCCTGACAAACTCATTATGTGGTTATCAGGAGCAGACACTGCCCAGGTTGTCACGACAACCAGCAATGATTCAAAGCTTCCCTGAAAGGTCTGTATCTCTGGCAAATAATCAGCCTTTAGCTCTCAGCAGATGCTGAACTGAGCAGCCAATCACAGGTGAGCTGAGAAAGCATGACATCATAGTCCAGCCGGTCCAAAAAAAAATTTAAGATTTGGTTTCCTACATCTCTCCTTGGTTCTTTGTCCCTTAAATTTTGTCCTCCACTTTCTCCTTCTCTCTCTCTTTTTTTCCTCCTAGGGAAATGGAGAGAGCAATGAAACCAACTTTCCGAATTCGATTTACTCTGCAGTTTGGCTTAGGTTCTGGCAGTGCATGGATCGGAGAGTGTAGGGAAGGAATGTACGATGTGATTCACTTAGGAGCAAAATCAAACAGAGCATCAGCTCAATGAAATACTGTGGTTTGATACATAGGACCATGGAAGTGGAGCTAATTAAAACCAAGTCAGAGGACAGGAACTTACCACTTACATTAATTTTCATCCACAGCCACCTGCATTTAATTGTCTTCTGCTTTTCCTTCGCTAACTTGCTGATGGAGGGGAGGAGGGCAGAGGCTGTGGGCTCCTGAAAGCTCACAGACTCTACAGGGCAGGTCCCTAACGGGCACTAATTATAGTGAAGAAAGGTGAGGGGAGACCTTGCAGTTCCAAGGTCCCACCGTACAGGAAGTATATGTAAATGGGGATTCATCGAGTCCATTTAGGAGATGTGTAGTTCTGAAATCTGTTAAATCCACTCATGTTCCGTTAGTCATTTGCATCCATACAGGAGTCCAGGGAGATTGGCAGGACAAGTTTCACAAAGGAGAAAGCTAAAGCGGAGGGAAATTTGAGTCTTACCCAAGGTATCCTAACCAGAGGCTACATTAGAGTCTGGGTCTCCTGATTCCCTGGCCAGAACTCTGAAGACCTAAGAGGATGGTGTGTTCCTAGCCACGGGCTTCCCTCTTTCCCCAGCCTCTGGTTTGAAGGGGTGTAGGAAGAGACCTCTGCCCAGCAGGCTACTCATCACGTGGTCTCTACAGGACAGCTGGAGCCCCTAAGGATTGGAGTGGAAGACGGGAGGGATGGGAAGGAGCCCAGTAGGGGCCCAACTACAGTGATGACAATAGGTTATAGTGAGCAGACCGGGATGAAAGAGGACTGGGCACGGTTCTCCCAGCCAGTTCCTTGTGCACTAGCTGCCAAGCCAGGTTCTTTTGTATTCAGAGCAGGAGGAGGTATTTTTTTTTTTAAAGTGCAGCTGCTATAGCAAAACCTGTGAAGACTGAGAGCCACAGAAACCCAGATCCATGACCAGGAATAATTTATGGCAGTGGGATTTGAGGCAGGGGTGGGAAGGGAGCCAGGATATCCAGGCTGCTTTTGCCCTGTGGGTTGTACATTTCTGCCCAGCACCCAGTGCCTGTCCAGGTACGGCTCAGCCCAGCCTGGCATGTCCTAGCATTTATTGGCACACCTGAACCATTGCCTTGGCATTTAGATGCCTTTAGGGATAGTAGGGGTGTTTTTGTTTGGTTTGTTTTTGTTTTTTCTTAACCTTAAGAAGCCTCTATTTCCCATTTTAATGTTTCTTACATGCAAAATACTGTATATGCTTATAGTAAAAAATGTATAAACAATGCAGAAGCATATAAAAAAGCCAGTTAGTGTCCCCCACTACACATATACTTACATGTCTTCCTTCCCACTTTTTATTTCCCAGAGTTACTCTACTAGCAGTTTGGTGTTTATAATTCCAACTTAAACACACACTTTTTAAAACAAAATAAAATAATACTGTGTAGAATAGTACACATGCTGTTCTACAACTTTTTTCACTCAAGATGGTGTCAAGGTGATTCCCATACATAGGAATCAATTCGACTCTTTTAAACTGATATATAATATTCCACAACATGTATATACCATAATTTATTCAACAAGTCCCTTATGAGGGACATTTGGGTTGTCCTTTATGTAAGATTTTTCATGCTTGTGTAAAATTCAGCAATGAACATATGTGAACATATCTATAAGTATATCCATAGGCAAATTCCTTGAGTTGAAATTGCTTGGTCAAGTGGCCTATGCCCTAAAAGTTTCCTGAGTATTGCCAGCTGGCCCCCCTCAAAAGGCTGTGCCATTTTATACTCCCATCAATGGTATATGAGAGTGAGCAATGTTCCCTGTATCTGGGATTTGATTGGAACAGTTTCAAGATATTTGTTTTAGTTTACACCTGATACCGCAAGCCCCATCCCAGAGCCTCTCACTTCTCATGTGACTCAAAGGGATGGTTGGTTGGTGGGCGTCAAAGGAGAAATACAACCGAAGTTGCCATGTAGGGTGGTAGAAAGAACAGGCCTGAGAGTGGGGGACCTGGTTTCTAGGACCATCTCTCCAAGACATTGAACAGGCTGCTTTAAACCCCTGGACCTCCATTCACTCATCTGTGAAATGCAGGTCATAATAATTGTCACAGTCCACTGTTGTGGTTGTTGTGAGGATCAAATGATGAGATACAAAAGTGGTATGTAACCTAAGAAGCAGGATACACATGCCAGAGTGGTTATTATGGTAGCGTTGTTGTATCCTTAAATCAATGAGCTTGGGGAAGGGAGCAGGGGAGGGTGGGAGTTGATGAACACAGATGAAATCTGTAAGACATTTCTATTTCCCTGCAAGTCCCCATGCAGTTATTCTATATCCCTGGGGAACAAACTCCAGTGGCAGTAAAGACTGCTTTATGGTACCAAGAATGATCTAGGTTATCACCCTTTCACAGGAAGACTGAACTCTTTTGTGCTGGGCCTGGCTCCTAAGTACAGTCCTCTTTCTATGACACCACTGTGCTTTAATTTGTCAAGCACCTGATAGGATTTTGGCCCCATGCTAGTTTCAGTAATCACCAGGGAGAGAAAAAAATACACTCATGAAATGTTTAAATAACCATGTGTGGTGATGGCATAAATAGCTCTGAGTTATAGCTGAGGTATATGGGAGGATTAGAGTGAAATCAGATACTTTTTAATTACAATTTAAATCAATAACCTAGAAGACCCAAGTTAAATCATTAGCCAGGAGAATCCAGTTATATCTTTCTGTTTTTTTTAAAGTATTCTTATTGTTTAAAATAACCCAAATATGTGCATTTTACAAATCAGAGATAAACATAAAGTAAATGACGTTCATTTATCTCAGTGATTTTTAGATTGATTACTTTTACCATGATGTAAAAACAAAAATTAATGTGATGGTTTACTCTTTTTTAGCCCCAAAGTTAATTTAAAAAATATGTGGAATCTAAAAACAAAAACAAAAACAAAAACAAAAAAGACGAACTGATGATTTACAAAACAGAAACAGACTCACAGACATACAAAACAAATTTATGGTTACTGGTGGGGAGGGGGTGGGAAGGGATAAATTGGGAGTTTGAGAAAAATATATTTAAAAAAAGATATCTGTAAAATCTTTGGAAGCAGAACCGTCTTGATATCACCCTATTAATCAAGGATGTGAGGAGGGTGAGGGGAGTTTTTGCGTTAGAAGACAATAACCACCATGTCCAAAAAAGCTATTTAAAAATTTCAGATTTAAAAAAAAGAAAAACCAAGCTGGTATACTCAGACTTTTTTCAAAGCAAGTATGTATTTTAACATCAGTAATACCACACATCATAGTAGAAGAAGCATGGGCTTTGTACTCAGATCTAGACACAAATCCCAGCTCTGCAAAATTCATGTACTACTCATGTATGCATTAGTATTTTTTTAATTAAGGAAAATAAAAAGTAAAAAGCAAAGTGATCCTTAAAAATGTCTGGAGTGCGTAGTTTACTTAGTCTTTGCCTCCCTCTTTCCTGCTTTGTCATAGGCCTGAAGGGTCATTGATGTTCTTTTCCCTATTCCCAGTATCATCACAATTTAAAATGAATTAGTCCAAAGAGGCATCCCAATTTCCAGCTTCCCCCAGATGTTGTCTCTGGTGAATCTAGAGGCCCGTTGTGTGACTTTTCCTAAAAGGACTTTGGCAGATGTATTAGTTCACTCTTGGTCTTGAAACTTATTTTTGTTGGCATTATGGAGAAGTGATTGCTGGGTGTTATGAAGTGTTGAGAAAATTGGATAAAAGTCAATGGGGAGGGTGATGGCCGAACTTGACCATTTAAGGATGTGAGGACACATTTATCTTTATAAAAAGAAGTTCGAAAGTGAAGAAGAAAAATCAACCATAATCCTACTTCTTTAACCCAACTATTATAATTTTATGTTCATCTCTGATCTTTTTATTCTGCAGGCATATTTCACATCGTTATAATTCAAAATGTACTTATTATTTTGTATTTTTTGTCATTTTTGATGACAGCTTATGGTCTCCTTGCTAGGATTTACCCTAATTTGCATAATCTAGTCAAATCCTAGGGTGGATGGATTTTGGAGTAGCAAGAGACAATATTTGAAGTTAGATTTTAGAAGGCTTTCTGACACCAGCAAAAATTTGAACTTTTTCTTAAACAGAAGAGATGCCATGGAAGGTTTTAGGGACAGGAAGGACAAGGAGAGCCGCATCTTAATGATTGTTAATATAACGATATATGTGTATGTGTGTGTATGTGTGTGTGTGTGTGTGTGTGTGTGTGTGTGTAAAGTAGATATTCTTTTTCTATAATGCTTTTTAAAGAATGTGCTTCATGTGCAGAAAGGCGGCTTCCGTATCTAGACTGCCATCTCTTTGAATCCCACTGCCATATCTGCCTCTCTCAGTTTACTGTGGATTCCAGAGATTCCGTCAGTGTAACCTACTTGCCTGACAGGTGGTGTCCCAAATCCAAACCATTTGCTCCCAGTAAGGAGTGCTTGTGTAGCTGGACAGATCTCCTCCTCTGAAAATGTATCTGAAAGCCCAGTCTTCCTGAGGGGGTGCAGTTGAGGAAGACATACGAAATAAGCCCCTCCACTCCTTGCTGTCAGGTGCGCCTCTTTCTCGACCGCCCCACCTCTGTCTAGACAACCCTGACAGTGTAGAAGTTTCCATCTCCTTTTCCTTTCCCTCTCCCTGTTCCCTCCCCTTCATTTTTTTTTCCCTCCCAGGCGCTTCCTGCCTGGAAACAAAAGATTGGTCCCCAGTAGCCCACTCAGGGTGATTTTAGTTTTCTCCGCCCGCTCTGATTGGCCTCCGTGCGGTGCAGAGCCCGGGTGACGTCATAGCGGAGCAGGGCGAGGGAGCGGTTGCCGAGCAGGGCTCGACCGCGGGCGGGCAGCTGTGGGCAGCGGACCGTCTGGGGTTTCGCGCAGGGGGCTGCGGCTTTCCCCGGCCCGGAGCGAGTGTGCGGGGCCGGGAGGAGAGCCGGGGGGGTGGGGTGGGGAGCGGGCCGGGCCCGGGGCTGCGGCCGCGGCCGCGGGGCTGCGGCTCCCCAGCCCCGCCAGCCAGCCCCAGCGCTCCGAGGGAGAGGAGAGGTCTGGACGTGGTGGCTGGACCAGTGGCAGGTAAATCCCGCGATGGATGGCATTTGGCTCGCTCTGGGGAGGGGGTGGCCGCTGGGCTCTGCTTTTAGGCCGCTGGGCAGATTTTCTGCCTTCCCGGACCCTCCTATGGATGTCGCGGCGTCCCGGCCTCGAGTCCCCTCCGTGGCTCCCCCGGAGCCCTGACAGCCAGCGAACAGTTTGCACGATCCCGGCTCGCAAACGCGGACAAGTGGGTGTGTCGGGGCCATTCCCGGAGGACCTGGGCCCCTTGGAGGGGTCAAGCCCTAGACTCGTTTACTGGGGCCTGGGCCGCTTGAGGCAAAATCCGCCCCAAAAGCTACGTCAGTCTGTAAGTCTTATACCGTTTTCCCGCCCCCCCCTCCCCCAGCCACTGTAGCAGCGCCGGCAGCTCCCCCATCCAAAGGGGAGGGGGTGTGGCCGCGGCCCCGGCAAGTCCGGAGGAGGGGGCACAGTCCGATCAGAGCAAACAGAAAAAGTGACGATTTTCTTAAACGGGCGCCTTTCCCCTTTTATTTTTCTTTATCCCCCTCCCCTTTTTTGGTGGTGGGAGGACCATGACAGGAGGACCCTTTTCTTCCTCTGTGGGGACTGGAATGATGCAATAATGTCCTTAGAAAGCCCGGGGTCCCTCAGTTGGCCGTCGTCTTTGTCTGGGGAGCAGGGTCATAAGGTCCACTGCCCCCCTTCCCTGTCCCCCTCAGCTTGCAGGGGGACCTTGCCCTCAGATTGTGAACTGGCTCTGGCAAGATTCCTGCCACAGTTTCAGACGGATTGACCATTTTGGATTCTTGTTCTCTGCAGGTTTTCCTTCCCTAGGTGGTGGTTGAGGGGTGGGGTGGGGAGCTGTGGGAGGGCGGTGCCCGCAGGGAGGGAGCCAGAGGCCCCACTTGTTTTTTCGGTCCCACCTTCCAGAGTCCAAGGCCAGACTCTGGACTTGAGGGTTCCAGGCTGTGGTCTGTAGAGATGAAGGAGAGCAGGATGAGTGGCTTGGCT
This sequence comes from Camelus bactrianus, assembly GCF_048773025.1. Classification (NCBI taxonomy): domain Eukaryota; kingdom Metazoa; phylum Chordata; class Mammalia; order Artiodactyla; family Camelidae; genus Camelus; species Camelus bactrianus. Next base: position 81,789,635 of record NC_133575.1, on the reverse strand, counting down.
TTGGGAGGCATGAAGGGGGCGGTTGCAGTGCTATTTTTAAAAAATGGCTTTCAACAGGGAAGCCTTTAGCCATGTTAGTCTTGCTCCCCCCATGGTTTTGCAGACTCAAATCCAGGCCAACTGTATGGCTGTCTGAGGTGTTGGAACAGAAGGAGGTCCATTCCTGTTGGTGACAGCACTGTGGCCCTGTTCTGGGATGACCGAGGTATAAAGGTCAGTGCGGTTTTCACTGGGCCATCAGCAAAATTATAAATTGGGCAGGTCTGTGATGTGTCAGAGGCTTCTGACAATCAGGGACACCTTTGGGCAAAGGGGCTTAATAGGGTCATGGATGATTAACAAGCCCCGGCTTGGATAGAGCCATGTAAGCTTGTTTCTGGATACAAATATCCTACCCTGCTCCCCCATGGAAGAAGCAAAATGGCAAGAGACCAGGATGTATGCTGAGAAAAAACCAACAGCTGCGAGTCGAGGCCAGGGGGACCTTGGGATGTCAGGGAGCAAACCCTCCAAGCCTCCAGGCAGGCAAGTGGGCCTTGCCTACAAGGCAAGACACCTAACAGGAAAAGGAGGTTTGCCTGTGATAGGGGTGCAAGCAACAACACCCTAACTAAGGACATGCCAACTAGCTGTCCATTCCCACAGGTTGCAGATCTTCTAGTTGGGGGCAGAAATTGAATATAGAGCAAACAAGCTTGCTGAGGTCTTTGGGGGGAAGGGAGTGGATGGGCATGACAGGAGAGGGAAATGAGGAATCACTGCGGGGATGGGGAGGTGCTGCCCTCATCGGAGACCCTGTTATTACGAGGTCAGAGACTAAGCTACTATGAGTTCAAAGTTGATAGCCAAGGCAAAAAAAATCGGATCTAAGAATCAGATAGAGTAGGTAGGTAAGATCAGATGAAGTAGGTAGGAACAAATCCATAGAGAGAGGGAGGGAGAGATAAGAAAAGAGAGACATCATTTTACCAGGAGCCCAAAGGCCCTGATTTCCTTGGTAAAATGGGAGAAATTTTGGTGGTTAAGGCACCTGTGGGTCAGCCCAGACTTAGGGGAACGACTTCTCCGTAGTTGGAGAATCAATAGCGTTCGCACCCATGTAACCCATCTTCAGGCACCAGTAGCTTTGGTCACAGGAAGGAAAAGAAACTCAATGAGCTACAGCCTCCACACTGGCTCTTCCTCCTGAGTAAGAAGTGAGTAGGGGGCCAGGGCCCCAAAGGGGACTTGGGGAGCTTCAAATCTGGTGGAGACAGGTAGGTTGACTACTTCTATATGGGGTGGGTCTGGGCCCAGTCTAGGGCCCCAGCTGCCGGTGTGGAGGTATCTGCTTGTACTCAAAAAAGGAAGCCCTCTTTCCCAGGGGCCCATGGGACCCCGAGCTGACCAGGGATGGCGAAAACCACTGCCCTAGAAGGTAAGTGAAGCTTCTGAGGCATTTAGGGTGCAGCTTAAGCTTCAGATGTCCTGTTGTCCCCCAACATCCCCACTGCCTGCCAGAGTCTAGGTGGTTCCCTCTACAGGGCCTGGGGTGGACTCGCCGGCTAGCTCGGCACTACGCGGCTTCTCCAGCAGGGGGCGGGAGAGAGCACGCAGCAGCGCGGGGCCAGGGTACTCCATTTCAGGGGTGAAGTCTGAGCCTCCATCAAGTAACAGCCGTACTTTTCAAATCGGATTTAGAGGTACCAGAGAACCAAATGAACCCTCGGCTCTGGCAGTCTGTTTCCGTTTCCTCCCAGAAAGGTGTCGCTTCCTACCGTGCTCTGCAACTTTGGAAGGAATTTGCATTTACGCCCACGGTGGTTGCTGGAGTCTCTCATACAGCCTAACACGGAGTTTAATTGGAAATGTTAATCAATAAGATGGATCTGTGTCTGATTTGCACAACCGGTCAATTATCTGCAGGTTGGGGCAATCTGTGCTGCCAGGGGATTGTGAGCAGGGGCAAAATGGTTTAGCCACAGCTGGGTCTGCGGGCGGGATGCAAGATGGGGGAAATGGACCTTGAAGACTGGAAAGAGATGAACGGTTTCTTGGTGGGGAGTGGAAATCACGGAAAGGCCTGGGCGCGCCTGGTCACTGAGATGGAATAGGATGGTCTTGGAGTCCACCCAGGGGAGGTGGAGGCCGGGGTTTTGCCCTGGGGTGGGAAGGTGCTGGATTTGGAGAAGGAAGTCTTCTATGGACTAGAGGACCAGGAGCTGGGGTGGAACCAACCTTGGGAGTCAGAAGTCAGGGGTTTTGGTCTGAGTGTTTCTGTCCCTTTCTGGGCCTCAGTTTCCTTGTCTTTCAAATGATGAGGTTGGACTAGGTGGTTTCTAAGGTGGTGGTGACATTTTAGGAAGTGGGTCCATTTGTTCTTGGCAATGATTCCCCCCACTCCATTTACTCCTTCTACATCACGCTTTTTGGTATGCTCTCCAGTTGAAGGGAAGACAGGCAACGAACACACAACCACTACACACAATTCATCTCTCTCAGCAGTGTAGCCTTACTTTTATTCATGTGAGTGGGAGCAGGAGGGGAAGAGATGCCCGAGTGGAGAATCTGCCCCTATAACCAAGCTCGTGCAAAGCTCTGTGGGGGATCTGGTACAGATCTTACACCGTGGGGGTGAGGGGAGCAGCTACACATTAGTGGCCCTGACTCCCTAGCTCAGTCTCAGAACAGAAGGGCTTGGGGTGAGGGTGAAGGAAGGGCCTGGCTTAGGGTGTGCATCCTTTCCCTATCTTTCTCACTCCTCTCTCTCTTTCTGAGCCAGGCAGACTTTTTGGAATTCTGCACTCTCAAGAGACTCTACCCCTAACATTCAGCACAATCGCGCCCTCTAGTGACCTCAATGGGAACACCTTTGGCAGAGCTGTCTATACGTCCCTGGGGCCCAGCTCCGGAGCCAGTGCTTCACCCCCTGTGCAGCTGTTACTCCCTGTGGAGAAGGGCTCTAGTCCTTCCAACTGGCCTGAAGGAGAAACTCAGGCAGCAGCGGCTTCCTGCAGGCCCATCTCACACATAGATGGGGCTGGGAGTTGAGAGAGGGAGCCATGCCCCTAGTGCCCAGTTTCCTTCTTTGGGCCTGAAAAGGGTTCCAGAACGTTCCCAACTATCTTCAGTGCTGGTCCAGGCACTTGCTATGGGAGGGCCCTGGAAGAGAGAGAGGTGTTTGTCTACAGCTTCCCTGCCCCACCAAAAAGGTGGCAGGCCTAATCCCCAGAAAGATGCCAGCAGGAAGCTGGAACGCAGCAAGGCGTGGTGCTGGTAGGCACATGATGAGTGCACATATCTCTAGTCCAGCCTCCAGCAGGAGGTTAGGCCACAGTGTACGCACAAGGCAGCATAGACACCCAACAAGATGCAGATACACAATGTGGCATAGACATAGGACACATGCTATAGGGTAGACACAAGCACTCCATAGCGCAGAATGGATACAATGCACATGCGGCACAGTGCAGACCCACAGCACGTGCACGAGATGGCACTGACAAGGTCGCATACACAGAGAGATATAAACACTGCACGGACACACACACACACACACATGTCCTGGTACAGCCACACAAATACAAAGTGGTGCAGGATGCAGCTCAGATATATCTGACCCCATATGTACTCATGCACAGGACGCACCCCCTCACTTCCGACACAGCATACCCGCAGACAAGTGAGAGGAGTGTGGCCACCAGGTGGAGCTCCGTGTCCTGCTATTTGCATGTGCACTGGCTCCAGCTGCCCAACCTGTGGGTTCCAAGCAGGCTGCCATGGAGTTATTAAGCGGCTGAGGGAAGGTGGAGGTAGCCCTAAGGAAAGCTCTTGATCTTGCACAGAGACCTGGTGGTGCTTGGTTAGTACCAGTTGGTGCACTTGCCCCCTTTTCCCCCCTCTGAGTCCCTGTAGTGCTCCTCCCTACCTGGGGATGGGCAAGGGACTTTCTATAGTCCTTCTTCTTGAGCCCTCTCCGAGTCCCACCCCTCTCTGGAGCTTTGGCAGCCCTCCCTCCCTTACCCCCACCGCACGCCCTGGCAGGATGAGCTCATGCAGCGGGAGAGGGGGTGGGCACACCGCTCAGTGGCTCAGTGGGTAGAATTTGGAAAGGCTGCTCGGAGTGTGCGCGTGGGAAGCTCACAGGGAATGCCAGGGCCGCTGGGGGACAGACGTGCTCTGGAGGCTTGCCAGCAGCAACTGGCAGACCTGGGGTAAGGCTTGGTCTTTTTATTCGAGGGGGGAGAATTGGGAATAATGGGGCTTTTCTTGGCTCCCTGAGGCTTCAGTTTTACTGTCTCCATCTTTAGATATCCAACCGTCCATCCATGTCTTTGGATCAGGACATTGTGCATTCTGGAATCCTCTAATAGAACGTGTGCTAGCCTGGATCTGGTTCTATTAGAAGTTAGCACAGAGGTGCTGCTCTTCGAGGACAAACACCATGGAGAAAAGAGGGGGAAGGTTAGGAAGGATTTCAGAGCTTGGGGTCCTATCAAGGGAATATCAGTCTCCTTGAGAGGCTCAAGCGATTGTGGGGAAAGGCAGAAAGGCGGGGAGCGGTAAAGAAGCCCTGTCTCTGTCATAGTTGGCCATGGAACCCTCTTTGGGGGAAGACAGGGTAAATTGTAACCCCCTAAAACCCCAGGATGTATTCACCCAAAGAAATCTGGGAAAGAGTATGGAAGACATCCCTGTGGTGGAGATTAGGCTCAGAGGCCCTCAGCAGCTGTGAGATGATAGCAAATTAGGGAACCTCAAAATGCTCCCCCTACCCTGCCCACCAACCCAGTGAAGGAAGCTGTTGAAAAAGGAAATGGAAATGGTGGTGGAGACTTGGAGTTGAGGGATGACATAAACTGAACAGCAGGGTCTTCAGGAAGCTCAGGTATCCTCAGAGCCAAACCTGCCTTTGCCATCATCTTGCAGTTTCCTATTGTTCACTGGACTGTACCATCTGCTGTGAATATGCAGATACTTCACATCTGTAATATTAGTGCTCCCAACACTTGTCCAAGGTGACTACGGCAGGTCTTTTCCACTCGCTAACAAGCAGATCCAGAGTGGTGAAGTGACAGCAGTTCTCAACTTGAAACTCCCAGTTCACTGCCCTTTCTGGACTCCTACATACCAAGGCTTTTTTTTTTTCACCTCTCGACTATGATTCTCTGTCTTCTTAAGGGAGTTTCTGAGACTGACTGTAGTGTGTGTGTGTGTGTGTGATGTTTGGGGGTTGGACGAGGGAGCAATAGCAGGTAGGGAAAGAGGTTCCTGCTCCCCCACAATGCTTCTCTCGGCAGGTTTCCCCCAAGAAAAGGCAGCTGAGTCCTTGCATCTTGTGGCAGCTGGTGTGCCCAGCACTGAGTCCATCGGAGCTGAAGGCAGCCCGGCCCCTTCTCATGGGCAGCACCCACCTGTGCTGAGGTCCTGCAGCGGTGGCGGTGTGAGGTGAGTAATGGATTCCAGGGCAGGGAGTTAGAGATCTCCAAATCCAGGTAAATGCCACCTTTCCACCAGAGCTCTTGATATGAAAGGCCCTGCCTGGGCCTCACCAGCCAGGCCTCAGGGCACAGTCTCTCTTTTCTGGAGGATTGTGCCCAGTATAGCTGCCCTGGGTCTCTTGGTTCCCCAGTCTCTAATATGGGAATGACAGCCTTGACCTACATCCTGGAGTGAGTAGGAGAAAGCACCTAACAGTCATTGCCAAGTCCTTTGCAGATGTCAAGCTCCATCTAAGAGCTTCAGTGTAACACAGACATGCTTTCCATCAAGATGTCATTTCCTTTCCTCTGGCTTTCCTGATGTTGAAGTGGCATTTCAGCCACATGCCACCAATTTGCCAATTGGTTCCTATAATTTCTACTGCCTCATAACCTGAATTTTACCTTCCTATTCAAAGTGTACCCCCACCCCGTCCATCCCAGCTTCTGGGCCTGGCAGCCTTAAGTTAAACCTTCTAAGCCTTTCCTCTGCCTTCCCACCCAACCAGGGAGCATTTCCTCCCCCACTCTCCAATAACACTTGAGTCTGTAGCATAGAGTGTGGCCCTTGCTTCTCTGCTGCCTTAACTAATTCTTGCATGGTTTCTGGAGTATTCATCTTGGCAGGTAAACTAGACTGTAAACTCTTCAGGAGTAGGAACTAGATTTCACAGGTCTCCAGTCTCTCTCGCAGGTGCCTGACAGTTCCCCAGCAGCTTTTTGATTTGGGCCACTCTCTCTTCCTCTCCACTTCTCTCAGGTTTCTTGGTCTGCCTCTCTGATCATCTACCTGTCTCTTTTCCTCTCAGGCAGCCATTACAGCTTCCTCTGTTGTCTTCTCTGTCTGGCCTTCTGTTGCTATATGCTGCGGTCCAGCTATCTGTTTGTATCTTACCATCCCTCTGTCTCTGTGTCTGGTCTTCTGTCTCTTTGTCAGTTACTTAGGTGTCTCTTGTATTGCCCAAGTCACATCCAAACAACCAAAAACAACAAAAAAAAAACCCTAACAAGAAAAACAAACAACCTAAACAAAAACCAAAGGAGGAATATTCAGCATAGTTCACTTTCACACTGAGCCTGTCCTGGGGCTGCAAGGACAAAGGAAAACTGCAGCTCAGCGGCAGCTGATTCTGTGATGCCTTCTCATGGAGGGGAAGCTCCAGAGTGTAGGCTGTGAAATTGAAGGTATGAAATTACAGCCTTGCCGATACTGATGCATTCAACTTTCTAGAGATGCTCTCCGGCAGGGGATCCTCTACAGAGCTTGAGCAACAGAAGGTAACTAGAACTGGCTAAAATAAGACGTAAGCCCCTGGGTTTCTCCTGGGTGTTCTATGACAGCCACAATAATAACTTGTATTTATTGAGTGCCCACTGTTGCCAGCTCTGTGCTAGGCATTTTACGTGCATGAGACCATTTGATCCTATAGTAACTCTACAAGGTAGGTATTTTTCTCTAAGAGTTACTGGTTTTGTTTTGGATTATAAAAGTGATATTGGCTCAAGGTAGGTATTTTTAGCCTCACTGTTTTACCCCTGAGGAGATAGAAGTTGAGATGGGCTAAGGAAACTGCCTCAAACTAGACACATTGTGACTTTGGGAGGAAAGACACTTCCTGGAGAGTTTCTCAGCATCCCAGATTATTTTGGTACCCTCCAGTGCTCACTCATGCACATGCGCATGCATGTGCACACACACACACAAATCCACACACGCTCTCTCAAGCCCACTCACACACTCTTATATATTCACACTATCATCTTTACCTCCTTTATTCACACTCATTGTTCACACTGGACACATTCATAGTGATGATCATTCTTACCCCCTCATCCTCACACACGGTCACATTTATGAACACACTGCATACAGGTTCATCCATACTGCCAAACACTGATACAGACTCCCATTTATATATTCACTATTCTGTACCAACACACACTCACACTTACCATACACCCCACCTTCACAGTCTCATCCACTCACACCTTTATATTCTCTCTTACATCCTCACACTTTCCCAGTCAGACCTACACACTCACATCCACACATATGATACAGTCACCCTTAACCATCAAATTCCTATACAATCATACACACTCTACACACATTCTTACGTTGACTTTCCTCCGCCAGTTTCTCATATAGTCGTACACGCACTCAATTTCATACACTCCCAACACATGTGCACTGAAATCACCTCCCAGTTACACGTTCACGTGGCTTATAACTCACAGGGACACACACATGTGCATACATGCTCATATGTTCACGCTTGTCCATGCCCACACCATGAACACAATCTCAGCCATTTAAACTCTTCTGTTTTCTTACACTCAGAATTCCATTCTCTTCCATTGCCATACTCAGCACTGACACAATCACTCTAATGCCATTACATTCACACGTCATCACACCTACACATGGAAACACTCATTTTGACACAGAGTCACAATAATGCTAATAGCGACACACTGTCACGTAGACACCCATGTATAATTTCCGAGACTCTTATACACACCCCCACACTGGTAGTGCAACATTCACACACTTTCTCACTCATACACACACACACACACACACACACACACACACACACACTGTAACACACCCAATTGCAGGCAATAGTTCATTACCACAGCTGACTTTTTTTTCCTGTTTTGCCTCTGGTTCTCTTCTCACTGCTGCTAAAAGGAAGAGTGTTGTTCCCAGCCAGGGTGGTGGTGGGACAAGATCTTTCTAGCAGAAAGGAGTGGGATTTATGTCTAGAATTAAAAAGAAGAAGCTCGAACCCTCACATCAAGTTTTATATCCTTTCACCATAGTTTCCATCTACAAAAATCATCTCTAATCACTGAAACTTAGCCAGACCTATTCAAAAGAGGTTAGGGTATAGATGGTTTGTTTATTTTCTGGAAGTTGATGGCTTAACTGGCCACCTCATTTCTCTCCCAAGGGGGAGAGAAAGGTGAGGCTTGCATTTCTTTATGCATTCTTGGTGGTTTCCTATGCAGAAGTGATCACACAGACAGGGCAGCCCTGCCTCCAGCAGGTACCTCTAATCTAGCCTGGTCTACTTTCCCCCTGTTAACCCTGGACCATGGTATTCAAGAAAGAGAAAGAAAAGGTTAATGAGCTAACTGGATGATAAAATACGTTTTTTTTATTATTTTAAACTTTTATTTTTATTGAAGTATAGTCAGTTTGCAATGTGTTGATTTCTGGTGTACAACATAGTGATTCAGTTATATATATATATGTATTCCTTTTCATATTTTTTCATTATAGTCTATTACAAGGTATTGAATATAGTTCCCTGTGTTATACAGTAGGACATTGTTTATCTATTTTGTATATAGTAGTTAGTATCTGCAAGTCCTGAATTCCCAATTTATCACTTCCCCCTCCGTAACCATAAGTTTGTTTTCTATGTCTGTGAGTCTGTTTCTGTTTTGCAAATACGTTCATTTGCGTCATATTCTGAGATTCCACATATAAGTGATCTCACATGGTATTTTTCTTTCTCTTTCTGGCTTACTTTACTTAGTATGACAATCTCTAGGTTCATCCATGTTGCCACAAATGGCATTATTTTATTCAACACATTTCTATTGTGAGTGGGTGCACATATATAGACCCCACTGGAATTTCAACATCTGTTACTAACAAGTTATCAGAGGAAATTTCTCAGTGGGCGTGGGTAAAGACAAGCTGAAAATACTTCCTTGCACTCCAGATAGACTGTAGAATCCCTGCAAGGGTGCAAAAAAAGAACAGGAGTGAACCAGTAGATCAGAAGCCTGGTGCCAGAGTCACGTGCCACCCTAGTCCACAAGAGCACTTTGTAGAAGTCTCCCTAGTCCATGGCTTCCCCTGCTGTACTCTCCCTGGAGTGAAAATAGTGCAAAATATGTCCAAGCTGCCATTTGATACGGGTTCTGGCACATCGTGGGAAAGAGCCTATACTCTGGAACACCACCTTCCCTCCATCATTAGATTGAGAACTTCTTTGATATTACAGACCACATCACCTTACTTATTTTGGTTCCCAATGCCTAGCACAATGCTAAGCCCAGAGCAGCTTACTTGTGAAACTCAATTAAGAAACAAAAAGGAGGGGGAGGGTACAGTTCAGTGGCTCAGTGGTAGACTGCGTGCTTAGCATGCGTGAGGTCATGGGTTCAATCCCAAGTACCTCCATTTAATAAATAAACAAACCTAATTACCCCCCCCACACACACACACAAAGGAATGAAAAGGACTGGGTGGGCCGCACCATGTTGTCAGGACAGATCCAATGCCTCTCTTCCTCAGTCCCAGAATTCCAATGGCATTATGAGCTCAGATTGAGGATCTTCTGTGCACCTCACATAGTGCGAGGTCCAGAGGGAGATTCAGATGGGTAAAAGGTACACCCTCTGCCCTTGAGGTCGTTTCCTTTGAATTGGAAAGATGAAGTCACCATGAAACAGGAGTACAAGGCTTGAGGGTTGGCGGAATCTTTATCATAGAATCCAGTGGTCTCCGGGCTCCAAAGGCCTTGAGTGCCCATGGTTGGTTGGGAACAGCAGTCAGCATTTAGGAAAGCCACTTCACAAAGCAAACTTCCTTGTAGACATCTTGCTTAGCACAGGAAAGATATGTCATCTTTCTAGAAGATTGTGTAACAAAGCGCTTTGTCACTGGGCGTAAGGCAGAGGAAGAAAAGTGAGCTTTTAAGACCTTAATGGAAATATCGTACTTAATTAAGATTTAGCCACCACCTCCTCCAGGAGACTGCTTTAGGAAAATAGCCTGGCAAATTAACATTTGATCATCTCTGCCGATACGCTGAGATTCACCGAAAGCAATTTATAAAACTGACAGCACTGGCTGAATTTTAGGATGAGAAAAATGCACCTGCCAGAATTCACTTGATTACAGTGAGGAGTCCTAAGAAAGGAGACCCACCCCTTGCATTTATGTGGTATTTTATACTTCTCAAAATATTTAATAACCCATAAATCCATTATGATAGAAGCATTAGGAGCACCAACTCTGGAGTCGGCTAGAACAGCATGTGAATCCCAATCTGGCCACTTGTTAGCTGTGTAACCTTGTTTGAGTTAATCACCTAGCCTTCTCAAGTCTCAGTTTCCTGATCTGTAAAATGGGCATGACACTAATACCATCTACCTCATTGTGTTGTTATGAGGATGAAATGAGATAATATATGAAAGCATTTAGCACAATAGTCAGTGCTCAACAAATGGTAGATATTATTATCCTTACACAGCCCTTGGAAGGAGGTGCTTTCAAAGGGGCAGAACCCTGAAATAACAGAGAAACAGTGTGGTTCTTTGCCACCAAAGACCTAATTTTCACAGGACTTGTTGCCTGCCTGCCTTTAAGTCATTTCTCCTTAACCACGAGCTAGGGGTCAGTGCTTACTCCCACTTAAGAAGATGAGTGAAAAAGAAAAGTAACCTAGGAGAGTTTCCTCAATTCAATTTTAGGACATGCTTATCTGGCCACTGTAGCAATGTCTCTTGTTCATTTCAATGTACCCTCTGGTCCTACAACTTTCCCCTTGAAATTGTGAAGGCTTCAGTAATGTCACCTTTATTTGCTGGTACAGAAACTTAGGAGAGGAGGAATGGAAAAGACTGATGCTGGTGGAGCCAGAGGTCTGGTCTCTAACTGCAGGCCCTCCTCTGCCCTTGATTCTCATGCTGAAAGGTCTGCTTTGTGGGTAGAGGGTCTGCTCATTTCTAGGCTTTGGTTCCCAAACACCACAGCAGAGGCACAGTTCACTCCCTTCAAACCTCGAAGAACATTGGTGACCATGCAAAAGCTGTGAGTAACTCAGAACTCCTCACATCACATGAAACTGTAGTGTGATTGAGGAAGCATAAGTAAGAGCATGGGCTTTGGAATCACACAGCTGTGGGATTGTATAGTCTTACTGTGTGATCTTGCTCTGTGACCTTAGCGAGTGAGCTGATGTCTCTAAATGTCAGTTTCATCTGTAAAATGAAAATAATACCTCAAGTGGTTACGCAAGTTCTGTGAACTTGTGCTTGAGTCACTTGTAACAGAGTGCCTGGGACATAAACAGATCTCAGTGAATGATGGTGATTTCACTTACGGCTTGTGAAATCTGTGGCAATAATTGTAAATATCTTCTACTGGTAAAGTACCTTAAATTACTTGAAAGCATTTTCCACACATGGATTGTTTGATCCTCACAACTCCTGGGTGAGGTAGTCACCTTGTATATGTGAGGTTAATAAGATTCAGAAGGACCAAGGGAAGTACTCAGGGCCTTGAAGCTCATTAGCAGCAGTGCTGAGAAGGTACCAGACCAGACTGAATATTTGCCTCTTTGCTTGGCTAAGTCTTTGGGGAGACGGTTAGCAGATATGAGCCATTTGAACTGAGCATAGTCCTTCTTGTGAAAAACTGTCTGAATGCTAGCTACAATTGATCTGGTTTATCACCCAAAGGAAAGTCTTTCTTGAGGCATGCTGTGTGGTTTTCTTCATGCTGCTCCAGGAGCACCAAATGGCCAGAGTCTGGAAATTCTGAAAACGTACTGAAACATCAACAGACCTCTGGTGACACTTGGCCTTTTCTCTTCTGACGTGAAAATTACAAGGTGTCCACTGTAGTGAACTCTAGGCGGAGGGTGGGAGGACAAAAAGATAAGCGCACTTTTGACCTTTTTGTGACATTTGCCTCATAGCCATACTCATGTTGAAACACCCTTCTCATGATTTCCATAATGTCATAGAGCCAGTTCCTCCACTCCTTTAACTATGTTTCTCAGGGATCTCGGCTTCCTCTACTGGCCCCTAAATGTCAGTGTTTCCCCAAGGTCTTTCCTCCTCTCTTATTCTGGGCTCGTCCTAGGCAATTGCACCCACTCCCATGCTGATAGTCACCAAATGAATATTTTCAGCCCACATGTCCTGCTCTCCATCGAACCATTTCATGATGCCAAATAAACATGTTAGAACTGCTGCTACATTTGTATTTATTGTCTTAATTTTGCTGTCTCTATTGAGAGGAATAGATAAAGCTAGAGAGAGATTTTCTCCCCCACTACATGTGGTTTGATGTTTCCTTCAGCTTTTTATTACTTGCTGTGTAATAAACGCAGGGTGCTTAGCTATTTGTTCAGCTTCCCACTAGATAGTCTTGGTTTAATTTTTACTGAGATATCCAATGTGTCAGTGGGTTTGTTCTTTTTTCTCTGCATTTGGACGTATGCAAAAGTTACGTATTCGAGGACTATTTGCAGATATTCAGCCTTTGTAGAATGTTTATGTTTGTTGGCAGAGTCCTTGTAAAAATTTAGACAAATTTCTATATAACTCGTAAGTGCTATCTTATTGGCCGAAATCAGAATAATGTGCTCTTATTATTCTCTTGGGAATATGATTTTACTGGTGGTCCAGTGACGACTAATATAAGGGAACTCCCATATAGTCATATTTGTTATCAGCATACCAACTTAGTTTTTTTTTTATAATCACCATTCTAAACTAGTTGTTTACTCTCATTTCCAGAAAAAAGCAGAAACTGAGGCACAGTTCTGTCTGAAATCCTGAACAAAAACTAAAGGCTACACTAGGGATGTAATGTACAGCATGGTGACTATAATTAATAATACTGTATTGTATAGTTGAAATTTGCTAAGACAGTGGATCTTAAATGTTTTTACCATACTAGAAAGGAAAACAAAGCAAAAAAACCGATGTGAGGTGATGGCAATATGAATTAACTTGATTGTGATTTCCATGTCACAATGTGTATGTATACCAAATCATCAATCACGTTGTACATCTTAAATAAATACATTTTTAATGTGTCAATTATCCCTCAATAGACCTGGAAAATCCCCTAAAGACTAAAGAAACCGTTAGTCCTGCCACACTCCTCTGGACCTCTTGGAATAGAAATCTGTTTCTACCCAGATTTCCATTTGGGCTCCTGAGACCAGTTAATCCCACCAGGCTTAGCATGTGTGACATCTTCGGCCAATGTCCAAAATGGAAACCCCTCTTGAAGCCTCCCTTCTCCTGTCTTTCGGTTCCCATACTGCCTATGCTTCCTCTCCCGTGGCTTATTTTCTCAGAGTTGTCCCTTTTCAAAATTATTTCCATGTTGCTCCCTGGGACATCCCTAAGTCTTCAACCTGCTCTATCTACTGCATTGTCACCCGAGTAATAGTTCTGAAATTCAAAGCTAATCATGCCATCTCACTGCTCAAAACCTCTCCATCTAGACAGGAAGAGTCCAAACCCCAAAGAAGGGCATCCCAGATCCTTCTCAATTTGGTCTCTACTGATCTTATTTTTCCCATCCCTCCTATGGTCACACCAGGTTACCTGTAGTTCCTCTAACACACTACGTTGTCTCTCATCTCCTCTGGGCCTTAGTACATGTTGCTTATGCCTGAAACATGACTTCTCCATGGTTTGATTACTTGTTCTCCTGAATTCAGCTCAAGTGTACTTCCTCTGTGAAGCTGCCTTCTTTGGGCTGTGGGAAGCCCCTCTCTTGACCTTCAGCAGTAACTTGTTGTCATATTTGCACTGAGCTGTCATGGCAAAGACCCATTATACTTTAAATCTCTTCAAGGGTGGGGGCTGCAACTTGTTCACCTGTTACCCTAGACCCTGGTGAGCTTCAGTACCTTGCTCAAGTGTAGTGACCTCTGACTCCTCTGGGAAGTATTAGCTACCCCTCCTCCACTGGCCTTCCAAAGCATCTCTTGCCTTCCTGGGCACATACTAGGCACTGTGGAAATGCTGAATGAATGAATGAATGAATGAATTTATCTGTGAAGATTTTGTGATTTCCTCAAGGTCACAGAACAATCCAGAAGTTGCGCTAGAATCAACCATTCTTCTTTTGTTGGAGACCATTCTTTTGGGTTTATAAAAAAGACCCAACTAAAACTCAACCTCAGAAACGAAAACTACAGAACAAGATGCAACTTAGTTCTTAAATGCAACATGAAAGGCAGCAGTTTCTTTTTCCAAGTGTTATGTTCTTAATACATTTTTGCCCAAAGAAGTCTGTTTTGCTTGTATATGGCCTTAGTTTTGGAAAATGCTTTGTGTCACCTATACTGTAGTTCCCTTCTGTAGTTCACCAGGAGCCAGTGTTCTGGCTTTTCAAAGTCTCATGATGTCTCTTTCTTCCAGAGGGTTAAGATTTCTTCTCTTTCTTACATAGCACCAGCATCACTTAGTTCAGCAGAAACGGACCCAAGGCTAAGAAATGTAATCTAGCATGCTTGGAGTATTTGTTCGTTGGACTATACTGTTGAATAATTTCTTACACCAACCTGGTACTTTTCATTTTCCAAATCCTGATGAACTCCTACTTATCCTTCAATACCCCACTGAAGTGCTATATCGCTGATCCTTCTGAAAACATTATTTACCCTTCCTGCTCTGTCCCTCTGAAGAATCCTGTGCCTACCCGGGTTGCATCCCACTGTATTCCCTATTGTGTGTATGCATGTCTGCCATCCTCATTTAACTGGGGCTCTTTGAAGACAGGGACTGGTCTTCATTCATCTCTCTTTACATGCCCCCATGTCTGATGCAGTACCTGGTACATGTGAATGTTGGTGGCATGGAGATGAAAGGCGGGGCAATGATGTTCTTTGGCGCATCCATAGCAAACACTTTCCTTCGATGTGGAGGTATGATAATTGGCACTGATTTCTCAGACAATAGGATAGCAGTCAGAGAGTCTTCCCTTCTTCTGAACGGCTACAGTCTCTCTTAGTTGTTTTGTTGTTGTATTTTTATCTATGTATTTAATATACATTTTATATATAATATGCAGCTAGAGATGAAACCCACTGCTCAAGCCTATAATCTCACTCAGGGCTGGGCATTTATTTCTCTCTTTACTCAGGCACCTCACATGGTGCCTGGCATATAAACTTCAATAGATATTTGTCGTTGTAAATGAATGCATGTACAGATGGGTTGCTTAAGAGGCATATTCTTACAGTTACTGTCTCATCTCTTCCCTCAAAGGGTAGTAGGTCTCTGCTTTGATCATAGGATTCTTTGAAATGAAAGTCAACCAGCACTTCACAAGAAGACAGCATCTAACTGGTTTCTTTTCCTGTAAAGAGCCACGTTAGGTTGACATAAGATCTTCTCTTTTCCTGTCTTTATACAGCTCTGTAACCTAGAGACCCTCACTGTTAAGCTGGCCAGAAGAGTGTAGGGCATGCCTCCACAACCTGCAAAAGGCCACAAAGCCAGCTGGTGATTGGCTGACCTGATTGTGAGCACAGGGGATGCATTAGGCTCAACTGTAAAGGAGAAAGAACACTCAGAGATGAACACAGATATATAAACACAGATATATAAACACTCAGCTTTCCTCCCCAAATGTTTGTCGGGATGTGTTTCTCGGCCACAGTCCAGGCACCACAGGAGTAATTTGGAAACTGCTGATTCCCCCTCAGGCCTGCTGACTCACACTCCTTGCATCAAACCCTGCTTCTGCTTTATCTGCAATTTTCCTGATACCCTTTCTCCTTTTGAGGTGAGGGCTGGGCCCCATTATCTCAGCCTGGGAGCTTCCCAGGGCCACAGAAAGACTTAGGCACATGGAAGTCTTCTCTGTGTGTGTGTGTGTGTGTGTGTGAGCACTGGCGAAGCAAAGCTTCTCGTGTGCTGGAGGAGGGATCTGCTCTGGCATGAACCAGTCGTGCGCCACATCTTGTAGAACTGGACACTGGTAGTTGCAACCAACTGGTAGAGTAACAGGCAGGAAGGGGAAAGCCCTGCTGAATGGATCTGACAACTTGTAAGTGACGAACTGGTAAGCTGAGTACAGGGAAGCCATAGGAAAGCAAACATGATCAATTGTGATGCCATCCTTCAGGCTTTTGGTTTCTAGAGGAATCTCCTTGGGTGGATTATGATCTTTTCTTAGAGCCATGGCCAGTTTCCTTTCAGGTATAAATCATCTTCAGTAGGGGTAGGAGGTGGGGGTGGGAGATGGCGAATTTCTGCAACTGCTGCTATGGCCAGCTTCATGTTTACCCCTGCCATTTGTGCAGTGGGATGGATGGAATGTAGGTCTTGTTATGTCCCATTCTTCCTTCTGCATTTGAAGAAGGCCCCTTTTTTTCATACATAGCATTTCTTCTTCCTTCACTATAGCCCCCAAATAAGATGCTAAGTCAGGCTCTCAGCTCTTTTGTAAACTTAGGTCAAGAGAAAAAAGCCTGAAGAAGAGTTGCTGCAAGTTACACCTCCCAAAATTCTTTGACCTCCAGTTCTGGCAAGATGTCTTTTTTTTTTTTTTTTTTTTGGTAGAATATGAGCCAAAAAATCTCCTAGCCTTGGGTCTTCGGATGAGAAAAGCAGTTGAATATGAACTTTGCTAAAATGGTCTAAATTCCTGGTTTACGTAATGCCAGGGTCTCACTTGACCCCATGTAGCAACTCTCTTCAAACATTTGATGGACACCTTCCCTGTAGAAAGCCAATGTGGGTATAGAAAATTGAGAATGGACAAGTTCCTGGGACAGTGAGCCACAGGGTACAGGCTGAAAAACAATGTCCAGACATCTCTGTGGCATACAAAAAGCCCCAGCAACTTTGGGAATTGAATTCTTAGGCTTGAATTTGTGGCTCTTTCCCTGGAGTGGATCAGGGAAGGGTATAATTATCACCCAGGCATAGTAACAGCAGCTAGAACTCCAGAGACTCAAAACGATGGTTTACCATATCCTGCTCACTCGGGCTGTTCGTCTCGGTAGTCTGCACCGGATTTTTTCCATCTGAATGCTTCCAAGGATTCTGTTTTGAGAACTAGGAAATGTTTTATTACTAGGCTTTGCTTTCCTTTTCTTTTTCCCACACGTTTATTTGAGGCATCTTCTATTTTTTTATCCTTAAAAAATGTCTACCTCTGTTCTTTATACATCTTAGTTTCTCTTCTCAGAAGCATTGGTGTTGGACATGAAAAGCTGAAACCTGTAATAATGCATCAGTTTGTAAAAATAAATACTCGTCAGATGATCATTAGCATTTTCTTGGCATTAGCTCATGCAGCATCCACGATGAATAATAAAGTATGGTGCTGCATACAGTTAGAAGCTTAGGAAGTCATTCGAATAGGAACTCTTTGCCCTGTCTAATCGATGCAGTATATGAGGTCTTGGCACTGGAGCATACCTATCGATTTCCTTATTTGCAGCCTCTCACTGAAATTTGCAACTGTAATATGCTGGCTTATTGGATTTATTTAATGTGGATTTCCTGCTGAAAACAATGGAAGTCACTCATAAAGATGTTAGCTGAGAACAGGACTACCACAGAACCGACCTCGTTTGCTCTCGCATTTGAGAGAGATCATGGCTGTATTCTGTGTGACTGGGCTTTGTATGTGTGTCAGTAGTGAGCTATCTTTTGCAGGATCTAAGATTGAAACTCAGCAGCTGTAAAAAGAGCTAGTGCCTCCCTTACTTGTCTGGCTGCTTTTGCAAATCTGCCTAACAAGTAGCTCAGCTCCTCCTGATCAAATGATCTTCGAAATGGCTTCCCTCCATTACACACTGTAATGGTATCTCCCAGGCGAGGCGCTCTGAAACAGCACACCCCTGTCTCTGATAGCAGAGTTCCCTTGGTGAGTGCCCTAGAACAGACAGGCCCCAAAACAAGGCCGTCTAAGAATTGGTCCTACCGGCCAACGAATCTTCTTGGAGTCCTGTCAGTAAATCTCCTAGCCTTGGGTCTTTGGATGAGAAAAGCAGTTGAAGTCAGTAAGTACCAGCCGGAAATGGGTTGAAATGAAAAAAAAGCTAAAACTGTCATATGAAATTGGGGAGGGTGAAAGTGTATATATGAAGAGAGCATATGTGTGTTGGTGGGTTTACTTGGATACACATTGTAATGGTGTCATGGGAAGGGAACTGAGAAGAGTTCGAGCTTCTAGTTTCCATTCTTTCACTTTGTGGTGACCTTGGGTAAGTCACTTAACCTCTATGCTTTGTCATTTCCTCATATGGAAAGTGGGGATGGTGCTCCCTTCTTCACAGGTCGGTGCCTGGCTCAAAGAAGAGCAAGACGTGGAAGCTCTTTGGACATTACAAAGTTGTACAGGAAAAAATGAGGTGTTGGTAATCCATCCAGTGGTAGCTGGCTTCTATTCTCCATGGTGTCCAATTGTTTGGCAGTTAGAATAGTGCCGATATTTCTAAATGCCTTCTTGGCTCAGACTTCTTCCAGTAGGCATGTAGGCCTTTTCAACATTATGAAAAACTTAGAGCATCAACAAGTATATAGAATGTATAAAGTTCCGTGTCACATGTGTATTGAATGCCTGCTGGGAGCAAGGCGCTATACTAGACAGTAGGAAGCATACAGTTATGACCGAGGACTTCTCTCAAGGAGCTTATGATCTAGTGAGGGGAGTGAATGACATGTTTCGTGACTGTGTGCGATTTGAGACAAGATGGTGGAAATGCTAATTTGGGCCCATCTGGCTGGTAGTGTGTGGTGGGCTTTCCCTTGTCTACCTAGTCTAGGAATGGGAGTGTGGGTTTAGGGCTGCTGGGAGACTCAGACCTGGCTTGTTCTCCTCCCTATAAAGTGAGATGAATGCCCTTTCTCTCTTCTTTGGCATCTTAGCATATTATGGGAAATAATGTCTGAAAAGCTGCTGGAAATCTTTAGATGCAAGTTGCTATAGAAATGCAGAGCAAGGTATCTTTCTTTCCAATTATGATATATTGTCCCTTTTGTGGAAGGCTAGATGATTTTTTTCTTTTTCTTTCTTTTTGGCAATTGACAACAGTTCACTACATTTTCTTAGCACGCTCAGTGATAAGTGTCTGGCCTGTTGGTTCAGTTGCAAATAATATATCCAAGATAAAGTGGGTTTAATGTCAGCGTGGGCTAGTTAACAAAGCATAATTGGTTCCCCTGTCACAGTTTACACCTGGAAGCTTAGCTAGCCATCTTGAAAATGTGTGCTTCTGTTTACAAGGGAGCCCAAGAAAGATACAGCAAGTACCTTAGATCCTTTTCCCACCACCAAAGTATAATCCAGTGTATACATCGTTCTCATAGTAAAAGCAGCAACCTCATCCTCAAATATGAAGACCAGTCTGGTGTTGGTATCATTGTCTAAGGAGACATTAGCTGACTTTAAATCTATATGTACTTAATACCTCCAAGTTTGGAAGCTGTCATTAAAAGTTCAATTTTTCTTGATCTATAGAACTAATTCTTACTATAAAGATTTTCCCAGTTCTAGAAATTTGAAATGCTCTCGTGTTCTGTTAATGTCTTAACACAGTGAGAGTTCTTTGACTTGTTGACTACATTTTTGAGATCCTAAAATCAGTCTTCTTTCATATGTGCTCGGCAGTTTACCTGCCATCTCAGCAGCTCCAGGTGTCTTGCAACCAACCCTATTCTTTCTGTCGGTATCTCAGAAACATTAGGAAGTTCACCCTGGAAATTTCCCCTGGGCTGTGTCTCAACCCTGTGTTAGATCCTCTTGTTTGATATGAGATGGATACAAGCCATACTGGTGCGCTTACCGATTTGCAGTAATGGCCTTGTGCAGCTGGTGGTTTTTGAGCTTTACCTTTGGCTTTATTAGATCACAGGTGTGTATTGGCCGGCCTGGGCTTTTGTTTTTGAAAGGAGGCCAATATTAGTTTGTTTCTCATTGGGAAGATATGCAAATAAACAATTATTTAGATTTTGAAAGCAGACAGAATAATGCAGACATGTGGGTTGTCTCCGATGGTACCAGATCTGATGAAAATATTTATTCCATTTGCTACTGGCTTAATAGTTGGTCTGGCAAGTTGTAGGGCCAGTATTTCTGGATTCTCACCCTTTACACCTAGGTAGAGCACCTGTGGCAAATGGGCAAAATTGGCATTTTTGGTTGCATCCAGTTCAACACATATGCCATGGTATGAATTTTTGCCACATTAGCCTAGAATATATGTGATTACCTATCTTTACCCTTGACTCATGGAGCATGCATGTTGGTGGCTTTCTTTTTTCACCTACTGAACGTTCTCTGAGGATCAAGTTTGGCACTGCATTGATTAAGAGAATGCATTTTGGAAGAAGGGGAGAATCGTGACAATTATTTATAATGCCTAATCATTTCATCTCAAGGTGCCATGCATCTTGATAAAAGTTTTCCTCTGAAATGCTCTGCAGTAAATCTCTGTGTCAAGAGGCAAGTCAGTGAAGCTCTGTGTGTGTGTGTGTGTGTGTGTGTGTATACCTGTGTGCACATACCTAGTGGGAGGTGGGGAGTAGAGAAGAGAGAGAGAGAAAGGAAGATAAGGAGGCGGGGAAAGAGAATTAATCTTTCTTAGTACTCTAAAAGAGGGCTGTTCCGGCTTCTTGGTTATCATGAGACAAGAGGCTCATTTCTTTTTGCTGATGAATTTCAATTGTAATTACAGGGCATTAGTGAGCCACATTAAGTCTCAAGGGCTGGACCAAAAATACACTATCTGCAAAAGCCGTTTGAATTCTCTCTGAAACACCTAGTAGCCAAATCTGAATGCAATTTGTGAACAGATACAAATTGTTGCTGGTTGTCCATTCAAGTTAGATGTTTCTCTACAATGCTAAGGGCCACATTCTAAAAGTGAAATGAAATGGCCTGTGGCTGGATCCACCGTAACTTGCAAGTTTCTGCTGTGTTGCAGAAGTGAACGACAACAGTTAAACTCGAAAGATCAACAGTTTTTCGATTGGGTTCCTAGAGAATAATGGCTCTTTTGTACAATTCTTGAAATAGAGCCTACAGCCGCCCCAAACAAAATAGTCTCTTTCAAGATCTTGGAAATAATGACCTCATAGGCAGATTGAACCAGCAATCCATAAATAGTATCCTTTGTAAAATGCTGTCTCAGAGGAGGGACCTGGCTTAGTAAATCAGCACTGTTTACAAACATAGCAGAATAGAATCCCCCTTTTTTCTATGTTTGTGGAAGAGTCGGAGACACCTCCCACTTGGGAAACAAATACATTAATAGCAGGGCTTCCTTACAGGTCCCTACCCTTTCTCCATCGGTCATCTGAAAGTGTGCTTTGAAGCACTTGCTCTGAAGGTGAGTTAAAGATAAAAAGAGCCTCCTGCACTATTCCTCCGTCACCAACTCAGAGTTATGTGGAATCATTAGAAGATGAAGGTTGGTTGTGCCGTGTAAAGGGTAAAGAAGGACTGACGTAATGTCACGATAATTTGAGCAAAACCAAATCTGAAATGTCTAGGTAAATGAAGCGATCATTTGCTTCATGTTCCTATTGTGAAATCAGACAAAGATTCTTCAATTCCATTTCCACTTCTGCAAAAGAGGTTTTATAATCCCCTGAGGGGTGAATGGAATTAAAACAATTCCAGTTTGCTGGACAGTAGAAAGATGTGCCATCTAGGCTGGGTTCCTTGCAGAATGGACCACAGCAAGTGTGTGGTGTTCAAATTTGGGGCAGAAATTTCTGGTCTAGTAGAGGAGAGTGTAGTGTGAGTTTTACATACCAAGGAGCTCTGAAAAGAAGCAGGGCATCTAACTTTCGAGTCTCCAGCCAGAGAGAGTAATTAGGAACAGAAAAGGCCACTGTTAGCCACACCTAATTATCCAGAACAAAGGAGCCAGTCTTTTGAATTATGTAGGTGCACTAGAACCCTGCCTGGCCCAGACTCCTATTTGCCTTATTCGGTAAGGTCAGCTTTGGATAGCATTTTAAAGAAGCCATGCGTGTTTCTCTGACTTCTGTCTTCTCCAGTTAAATAATATGTCATCAGATAATAGATACCATCCAGAATATGGTGGCTCTCTCTCCCTGTGAGACACATCTTTCAGAAACTTATCTTCTAGGTATTTCTATTTACATCCTCAGTGCTTTTGCAATAACTTTCAAATTTCATTATTTTTACCAACCTTGGTTTTGTATATTTGAGCTTTACTTAATAATCACGTCACATTCAGGTGTTATTTTTGAACCCAGTAAAGTAAAATGACAAAACACACACACACACAGAGAGAGAGAGAGAGAGAGAGAGAGAGAGAGAGAGAGAGAGAGAGAGAGAGAAATTCTTATTTCGACTGGTATATTCTTCTTAGTGGCTAAATTAAAACAGTGAAAAATTCAAAAGGACACACACACCCCAATGTTCATAGCAGCACTATGTACGATAGCCAAGACATAGAAACAGCCTAAATGTCCATCAGCAGATGACTGGATAAAGAAGATGTGATACATATATACAATGGGACACTACTCAGCCATAAAAAAGAATAAAATAATGCCATTTGCAGAACTATGGATAGACCTGAAGATTGTCATTCTTAGTGAAGTGGGCTGGAAAGAGAAAGAAAATGCTATATGACATCGTTTATATGAGGAATCTAAAAAATAATAACAATAATAATGACATAAATGAACTAATTATTATTTTGATTTCTTGAATATGTGTAAGCACATTTGACTGTCCTTTATGACTAGATTACTGCATTCTGTTGATTCTTATTTTGTAGTTGGCTTTATTCCTATGTAAGTTTAAAAGCTAAAGATCTAATCTGTTCTTAGAAACAATAATTAGTACATATATGTAAACTAAAAAATGTGCAATATACTGTATATACGTATTTACATGCAATATAATGTGTATGTGCAGTCAAACTATAATAATTCTAACTAAAAAAAATGAACCTGTTTGATAGAGAATACCACTGGTGAAGTCAGTCTTAAATTCCCTTTTCTTCTGGAGAAAGAATGAATTTAGAAGGACCAAAATCAAAATGCAAAAGAGAATATATACACATTAGGGCTGGTTTTATATGCTGGTTAAAATATTTACCAGAATTATCTGTGAATATACTTGATCCTTGACATCACAGTTGCTTTTTCATTTTACCTTTTGCTATAGCTTCACCCATATAGGAAAACGTGAGACTTAAGTTGTTGGTGGTGTTGCCAAAATACTTATTTGAACATTTTCACTGTCATGATTCCTGAAAAAGGTACAAAACTGATCTTAATTCATTAAGATAATGCAAGGCATAAGACAGGCAAAGGAATAGATAACTTGTCCAAATCAAGGTTAAGCCAGTCATTGTTAATTGGCAGTCACCTGTGCAGATGGAGAAACTATCAATTGCTACTCACCTATTTATTCTTGAATACTTGCAGGCTCTGTACATTGGGGAA
This sequence comes from Camelus bactrianus, assembly GCF_048773025.1. Taxonomy (NCBI): domain Eukaryota; kingdom Metazoa; phylum Chordata; class Mammalia; order Artiodactyla; family Camelidae; genus Camelus; species Camelus bactrianus. Next base: position 81,765,951 of record NC_133575.1, on the reverse strand, counting down.
AATTTGAAACATAGTATACAGTTTTTAAAAAAAGTCTCCACATGACATAATGGAACTTAGAATTCATTACTGAAAATAATAAACACGTTGTAACCACGAAAGGGCTGAAAATTATGGTAGATTATTTCTCACTGTAGCAGGTAACCGGGAGACCTCTGTTTTTGTTGTTGTACTTAGGCTTGTTTATAGTAAATGTTATTGGGATACAGTGATAGGCCAAGTTGTGTTTGGAGAGCTCTTATACTCCTAAGTTAGTGCCAGTTGATACTTGATGAAATTAGAGATTTTGTTGCAGTGGTATTTGCTTCTGCTTGTATTCAAACTGGAGATTCACTTGGAAGGTTCTCTTAACACCTGACTTATGATGGCAAGTGTCAGACCCTGACTGGCAGGACTTGCATTCTAGTGGGAGAACAGCTGGAAACAGAAACAGATCCTTGGGGAGTCAGTGCTTTTCTAGTTCACTTTACCCTCCAGTGGGATGAAACCTGAATGTATTCAGCCCGAACACAAGATACTAAAGAATGATAAAATTAAGAGCACATAAGTTGCTAAAACCCAGATTGGTTCTTATAGCCCTGTTATCCCTGTCAACTCCCTTGTTTCCTGTTCCAGGGCATAAAATATGACAAGGAGTAAGGTTTTGATGTCTCCTCTGGAAGTGATCTTCTCGTTAGAGCTCCTCTTTGCTCCTGGTGACATTTGGCTTTGCTTTATCTTCTACCTGCTTCTTGAAGGTGGGGCATTGTTTCCCCTAGCAGTTCACCCCAACTCTGCTGAAACTACCAGGTTTATGAGATTGTTTCTCAGTTCCTCCTCATAAAACAATAAGAGTGTGTTTTAGCAATCAGGTCCACACAGGTGAGAATCAGATGCCAAAGTCATCCCAGTGTCAAAGCGACTAACACATCATTGTTGTGGGTCACTCAAAATCAACAGTCAGGCCTGTGTCAACTGAAGACTTCAAGGAGGTGGTGCTACCTGACTGTGATGATCATCAGGATAGAATGTTTAGAGAAGAACGATTGTCAATTGTTCATTAAAAGACTGTGAGTGGACCATAGAAAATAGAATTTCATTGTGAGAAAAGGAAGGGACTTTAGGTATTTGTGTTTACATATTGAAAAGCCATTAATTATTGCCCACGCTTTCCTCTGGGAAATTGCACCACTGGTCTTTAAGGAGGTAGCTCCCTTCTTTCTAGAAAAGAAACCCCTCAAAATGTTCAACGCAAAACCTAAGACAACATGAGACCCAGGCTTTTGTTTCGAAGATATTAGACTCTTGTAGATTGTTTTTTTTGGCCCTCTCCTAACTTCTGTTTTCTCCTCCTCTTTAGGAGCTGTGCAGTCAGTTGTAACTGAAAATGTCTGACAGTCTGGATAATGAAGAGAAACCCCCAGCTCCCCCACTGAGGATGAACAGTAACAACCGGGACTCTTCGGCACTCAACCACAGCTCCAAACCACTTCCCATGGCCCCTGAAGAGAAGAATAAGAAAGCCAGGCTTCGCTCTATCTTCCCAGGAGGAGGGGATAAAAGTAAAGTATCAGTGGCTGGGCATTGAAAGGGGCTGGTTGATTCTTTCCTTGTCTCTTTCTTTCTTGAGTAGTCATTTCTTGAGCGTTGGATGTTCAGGGCCTGCCTGACATTTTTCATCTGCATCTTCAGAGGTTGCATTTTGTCAGAGGGTAATGTTTGATTGACTTACTGTGGGTTTGCAGAAGATACACTTATGCTATATTTGCTTTTCCCATAAAATTGAATTCATAGCATTAAGCCAGGGGAAATCATAGCAACGGTACCGTCTTAAGTATATAAATAGTGACTTTCATTCTCATAACTTAAAGGAGAATTTATAGTCATCCTTTTCTAACTATAAGTTGTCCTTATTAGAAATTTGAGTATAGGTGAATTTACTTCTGTATACATTTTTGACAACCATGAAAATTTTGAATTGAGTATACGGGAGTCAGTCCAAGTGCCACGCTGTTGTCTCTCTGACTATATCGCAAGGTGGAAAGAAACTTCTGACTCATTTGTTTCCTCTCCTGTTTTTCTGCCAGTCGTCCCCTACACAACCAGCCCTTTTTGCACTGAGTATCACAACAGTATATTATCATTTATCCTTGTGTTGTGCATAATACCATTTGGTCCTTAAATATCACATGCTGACACTCTGTAACACTGGGGGAATATAAAATCTCTAGTAAGTAATTGTCAGGTTGCATGAATAAGCATAAAGCTTAAACATGGCTCTATAAACGTGACCATTGCAGTGGAAGAGAGTGAAACCAAGTACAAGGACTCTGGCACCAGAGAAAGTTGCCGAAACTTTGGAAGAGAAAAGGGACAGTTTTCATCTGCTTCTTCGAGGCAGAACAAATAGCTTTGTAGGTTGCTTATATGGTATTGCTTACGTGGTATAAGAAAGCTGAAACTCTTATTAGGGCCAGTATCACCTCTTGTACACCTGCGTCACCTTAGAGATGCTTTATCCCTCATGACCCAAGGATGGAAAAGATGGAAATGATGTTAAACGTCTGGATTGAAGACAAGCAAAGGGAATAAGAAAACACTTTCCATGCAAGGGACATGTGATAACAGAATTTTCAAAGACATGTTTTCAGACACCAAAGTGGGTTCCAAAGAAAATTTTGCCAGGAGCAAGGGATGGTTTGAGAAATTTATGGTGCACCATGACTTGGAGACCAAGTCTTATGTGACAGTGGTACCAAAGAAGGAGCCACTAGATCCTGCAGCTCCTGTGTTGTATCTGCCACAACTGCAGAAAATGACTGAAGAGAAGGACGATATTTCTACACTAATCTTAGGTGCTGTTGAGACCCATGCTTTGAAAGCCTTGAACAATCCTACTTGCCTCTTAGAAGAGCAAGAACCAACTGATGCTGACGTGAGGTCAGCCAAAACAGAGAGGCTGACATTTCTGGTCTTTTGCCAATACTCCAGGTGACCTCATAGTGAAACTAATACTGCTCTGCAGAAAACTATGCCCAAAATCTTCTCCAAGGAAAAATACTGAGCTTAGTTTCCAGTATGCTGGCGTGCAAACAGAAAGACTCCTTCTCTCCTTAATGAAGGGTTTGAAGAGTGCTTTCTTGTGGAAATTCGGGACTGCTTCAAAACATCTTCAAAGTCCTACTGATTATTCACTGTCTGTTTGGTGCCTCAGATGCATTTGCCAATGGGCAGATGTTAGGCTTAATGTTAAGATTGTCTTTATAACCAGCTGCACGTTTCGGATTCTTGAGCCCTTAGATCAGTGTTTGAACTGGCCATTCAAGAAGACTTCAGCCAAACTAATGTATAACGTTGTTCTTCAGAATCTCACAAAGATTCCTCTGCCTGAAGATCTTAGTGCATGGGATTCCTACACCATCACTGATGCTGTATTCTTAATGAAAGAGGCATTAGATATCTTAACAGAGCCTTTCGTTAATGTGACCTTGGAGATTTGGCTGGAGAGAGTGAAATATCTGTCAGTGACTTTTCCTGAAGATAGACTCTTTGGCTCAAGAACCACCTATGGTTGAGGATGAACATTTGGCTCAGGAGCAATCACTAGCTGAAGTTGAATCAGAACCTGCTGATGCTGATTCCAGTGAAGTGATGTGCTAGAGGATGATAGTCAGGAAACTCCTGGGACCCCAGAGGTGATTATCATAAGTGATGATGAAGATAATTAGGAAGCTGTGACACTGGAGACGAATACAGTTATAAGCAACTGGAGAAGATCTTTTAGAACGAGATTAAAACCTCCCCAAGAAAGTAATGAAGAAATTCGGTACTATTACATGTCAAATCGTACCTGTTCTAACCTTGAGTTATTTAGCAGAATTCCATAAAGAGGTGCTATGATGCCTTCAAAACAAATCACATTGGAGAGAAACCATCTTCAGCAGAACTTAAATTGGGTAGTGCCATTTAATACCATTGCTGGAGAGCTAAGCTGCTTTCAGACAAAGCTTGAATGATTTAATTGAACTCTATAAAGAGGTGCAAAGAGTCTTTTTACATCACCATGTTCAGAAGATAGCAACCTCAGAAGAGCCTAAATCATTGAGTAGTGCCATTTGAATATGTGCCAGACAGCAGATAAGCTGCCTTCAGACAGATTTGCATGATTTAATTTGAGCTTGATACAGAGGTGCTAAGGTGTCTTCAGAAAAGACTTGAGAAGACAGAAAGCATCTTCAGAGGAGCCAAAGTCATTAAGTCATGCCACTCAAATTCGCTTGCTTGATAGGGCTAAAGCGCCAAGTAAGTTATTATAATTTCAGGATTGGACTTAGATTAAGACTCTGAGAGCAAGAAGATCCATGATTTGAACTAACAGTCCACCTCTCTTCATTGCTTCCCTGTCACCCCCATTTTCCATTGGCATAATAAGTGGTACATTCTCATCACCTCTGGAAGTCATCTCAAGATCTAAATGGAAAGTATATAGAGCCTATCACTTTTACTGATTTAAGCTATGTCCACTCTCATTATTGTTTTATGTAATGTACCATCATTGTTTTGTTTTACTGCACAAACAAATATTTATGAGGGCTTTCAAAGGTTCATATGTGACCTCAGTTTCTCTGCCCCTTTTTTACCTCCTAAAATAATAATTTCCTCAGCTGAACTCTCCTACTTGGGTGGGGGTCATTCAGGAACTTGACCTTCATAGGTAAGGAAGGGTTACTATCTCTGTGTTTTTACCTCTTGGTGATTATAACCCTCTCTGGGTTATACCACAATCAGTCTTGAATGAATGGAAAGAGCACTGGACTTGGGTTCTGGAGACCTGGGCTGAAGTCCAGCTCTGCCAGATTTTTGTGACTTTGGGCTAATCACTTAGTTTCTCTGATCCTCAGTTTCATCACCTGTTAAATGAAGATAATCAGACCTGGCCTACCTAGCAAAAATATTGTTGCTAATCCAATGTAATTCTAAATAGAGTGCTATTAAAAGTAAAATTAAAAAGTGCTAAATAATCGTGAGGTGTTATTACATTTGTCATTGTGGAACTTACAAACAAACAACTAAAAAAGCTAGATTTTAGAATTCGTATTTCTTTTTTAAAATAACTTTGGCCCTAACTAAAATCTGTATGTCAGTTATAGAACATTTTAAAAAGGTAATTAAAATTGTCCATAATTTCACAAGCCAAAGATAAGTAACTGGGTTGGTATTTTTTCCCCCAGTTCTTCTCGTCATATAGAAATTGTTCATCGATATAAAAAACTTGGAAAATAAAGACAAGCATATAGAAACGATAAAAAGCACCCATATTCACAAATCTCAGAAACAATGTTAATATTTTAATGGCTTTCTTTCCAGACTTCTTTGTGGCTATATATACGTATGCTTTTTAACATAGTTAAAATCATAATAATATACAGCTTTATATCCTGCTTTTTCAAAAACTCAGTGTTTTATCATGAACATTTTCCTACATTTTAAAAAAGCATTCATAAATATCATTTTTGATGGTATATCATATTTCATCATATAGTGGCATCATGGTTGATTTAACCATTTATTTGGTCAGTTATTTGGGATCCTATTCAAATTTTTGTCATAAATAATGTCATGTTGTCTATTTCTTTAGTTAAATGAAAATGCTTGCTCTGGTGACAGCAGAGTTTTTTTTTTGTTTTAAGGGGTCTCTTTAATAGCCACATTTCATTGACCAAATGGAACTTCAAGAGATAGGTAGAAGAGAAAGAAGTAGTAAACGTAATTTCCAGATTGAAGATCTGTCTTTGTTGGAAGCGGTTCTGGGAACTGAATCTTGGTGTTAGAGCAAAGTCAGAGGGACAACTTGCCACTGTCTTATGATGCTTCACCATATAAAAGTTTCCAGAATTTAGGCCAGGAAGAGGACATTCTGAACACATGGTTTGATTTTGTTTTATGGACCCTGTGACGTGTGAGACTGATCAGGTTTCTCTTTTGTTGGCTATTAGAAAGCTTGGCGCCACGCGTTTGGCCCACGCATAGCACTTGTAGTGGGACTCTGTGGTGTGTACACACTTTGTATGAGCTTTCTTCCAGGCTCCACTCCATTTTGTGTGCCTATCTTTGTTTTGTTTTGTTTTGTTTTCCCTTTCACTTTATCTACTTCGAATTTCTGCTGCTGTCATATCATATTTTGTGTATTCTTGGGAGCTGCCTTATATACATTTTGGAGCAAGGTAGAAAATGAATACATGGATGAAGAAATAAATACATGAAAAAATACTTGAATAAATAAAACAATAAGGCAAAGGCAATGAGGCAGACAAATCAGCCAGGACTGTGGAAATGGCGTGGTACCTCTAAAAATAATCAAGGTTAAGGACCTGAAGCTTAGAAGCACATGTGGGAAAGAAGCAGGTGAGGCTGCACTTGGCGGTGATGTGTTCTGTGTGACGTCTGTGTCTTCTGAAGTGTGCTTCTGCATCTTGTGTCTTGTGCTGCATTAGAGCATTAGGTGTGTTTCAGGGGACACGTGATGCTGTGTGAAGGGTCGTGTCTTCAGAGAGCACAGTTCATGTGCATTTTGTTTGTGGAAAATGTACAGAGATTTGGGAGCTGGTGAGCCTGGAAATGGAAGTGAAGGTCCCTCTTCCTGGAGGAGTACAAGGCGATAGTTGGATCAGTCAAATCAAGATGCATAGGAAGTGATCTGTCGTTTACTAATTAGTTCCTACGTGCCAAGCTGTGTGACAGGTACTTTTCATGTATTGAGTCTTTCAATCCTTACAACTACTCTGTATTATCCCCTTTTTACAGATGAGGCAATTTAAGCACAAAGCGTTTAAGTAGACAGCCCAGGGTCACATAGCAAACAATAGAAGCCAGAAATCTCCCAGGTCTCTGGGGCGCCAATCGCTATACTTGTACATTAGCAATGAGACAAAGGGATATGTAGTAAACTATGTTCCTAGCATCCAGAAGCCAGCAGTGGCTTTCACTTTTCCTTAAAAGGATGTTAGTGAGCTTTGAAACATATCTGAATTTCAGAAAAGGGGACTTATCTATTGCCACTCAAAGGGAAAGAAAACTTTTTTTCATGTTTTTTTTGGGGGGGGGGAAATGATGGTGAAAAAATATTCTTGACAATAGGGATGTGCTAATATTTGATTTGGGTGTTGGGTGGGTTAGATTCTCATTTGGCGGGTTAGATGGGTGTACTTTACTAGCCTGCACATTACTTACTTTAGAAAGTTGAGGCTCTATGTGAGTGTGTTCATCTGTGTGAAAAAGGTCTTAATAATGTCATATAATTTTGTTATTGTATTGCATATATATATATATATATATATAATTGTTCTATATATATATATTATATATATATAATTGTTCTAATTCCGAGAGTATGTTATCTTCTATACACACTACATAGCAGGAAGCCTTACTGTGCAACAATTATATTAAAGAAGACTCAGTCATCCTTTATGGTCTTGTTAATCCAATATTTTGGTCAATACACATTAACTTTCTTCTAATTAATGCACAATAAAAAATACTTAGTGTGGTAAGTAGACTGAACAGTATGCAGTCTTTCTTCAGTGATGCTGAAGACCCTTTGGGATCTTGCAGTAGCTCAAGGTTATTTTCATTGCACTCATAATGAGTAGGAGTCTCAACTGAGGGTTTTGTTAGTAGAAAGCCAGATGTCAGAGACTGCTACATCCTGAATGGTGTGTACATTCCTCTTGGTTCTTCAAATGTAGGCTGTACAGCTCAGCAAAGAGTGCTCTTTGGAGATCACTGCCCTGCCCTTTGGCAACAAAGGAAAGAACCTCCTCTTTTCTCCTAGGAGTCCTCTGTGTTTGAAATGGGAAGAAGGGGGGATAAGGATGCATTCTACTTACTAGGGCCTATATTTCTACTTCAAGGCTGATAAACAGGGAAACTGGGCACAAATATGGTGACCCACTAGACCCAGCAGACAAATACAAGAGAAATATGGAATATGGAATTGGGAGATAAACAGATGAAAGAAGCAACAGGGGGAAATAAATCGAGAGAGAAAGTAATATATGAGAGGGAGATTAGGAGATGAAGAAGATACAGGGGATGTATGAGAAGAGAGGAAGACAGAAGAGAGATATATTACACATTAAAATGAAGTGTTGCAAGGAAAGGAAAATTGACACTAGCTAAGGGATGTGAAGTTGCTTTCATCCTTAAAACAAATGAGGCCTTTTCCCCCTCTCAAATTTATTTGTGCCCTGTATAATTATCCACATCGTCAGAAGTGTCTGGTTTAGGACATTGCCTCATATTTGCTTTTTGTTTTCAAACATTTTCCATTGAAATTGTTGGACGCGTGAATTGGGTGTAAATGAGAGTGGAACCAGTGTGTGTTGCCTGGAAGAAGATGAGTAAGAGTCAACTTCCTAATGATTTGTCAGAATGATCACTGTGGCTGAAGGTTTTTGAAGATGATACTGCTGAAGGTGATGGCTGTTTGTGGGTGTGTGAGTGGGGGTCACTAGAAGGGCTCACAAGGGACCATCATTTCTTTATTGTCCCATCATCCTCATAGAACACTCAACCCATGAATTGCATTTATAGCTGCCCTTGCAGAAATCAGGGACCACTTTGAGTTTTTTATCTGTACATTAAAGGCTACTGATTTATGAAGAGCACATATTATTTTCCATAGCCACTGAAGACCTGACAGGAGGAAATGGGCTTACCATTTCACCAGAGGGAACGTGACTAGCCATAAATTCCAAATGTGCTGATTAAATATTACAAATTACCAAGGGTGAAATTTTCTAGGTTCTTTATTGAGGGAGTCTCATGGCTTTAGCAGATTCTACCTGAAAACAGGAGAATGAACCTTCTACCATGGGCCTTCCCAACTATATACTTCTGGACTTTGCTAATAAAATGAAAGATATAAGAGCAGTGAATGTTCGATAGCCCAGTTTAATCCTCTTTCTTGGTAGTTATATTTGCAAGGGTATCACTCATAGGATACAAGTGCTGGGTTTAAGAAGCAACAGATTACTTAGTTCTCCAGCAAGCAGTTACACTGTTAATAAGTCTATTCCTAAGGAGATGATGTATTTCGGATGGCAGTTGGGGGATTACAGTGTTCAATGTACTTTCATATCAATTACATCCTTCAAACCCCCTATGATGGAGGCAAAGATTATCCATTTTATAGAGGAAGGCAGAGGGTTAGAGAGGTTAACTGACTTCCACAAACTTGCCCCACTACTAATTACAAAGTGAGGCTGGCCTAGAATTTCTATCCCCGACTCCTAGTCCAGTGGTGGTTGAATCATATACTGCTTGCCGTAAAATGAGGGTCACCTAACTTGCTTTGCGGATAGGTTTTGGCCAATGGAAAACACAAACATGGAGTTTTTAATGAAAGTAAGTGAAACCTAGGTGAATCTAACCCATTTTCTCAGTCAGCAATTACAACAGTAGTCATAGCTTTATTTTTATAAGTCGCTCCTCCTGAAGGCCTAACTGGCTAGCAGAAAGTAACAGCCTTTGTTAAAAAAAAATTGTTAATTATTTCCCCCGATTCATGTGTTGTTTTTTCAGCCTTTAAATATTCTTCTCTTACAAAAATAATATCTAATGCTTTTACAATTAAAATATTAAATAACTATATTAAAATAGAACACAAGAGTCACCTCTCCTCCTTCCCTTTAGATTCACCCATAATCCAGTATTTAACAATTTGGGCCCTTTTCCTCATTATTATTGAACCACTGAAAACACCTACCCCCCAGCTAAAGAGTGACTAAATCACTAAGGATCGTCTGTTGGGAAAAGTAAAGGTTGTCACCCATAGGAGATGGATGGCCCTTTAAAAATACTTATATATCTTTTCAACATGGCATTCCCAGAGCGAAGCCCAGGGATACTGAAGTGAAAAGCAAGCGTTTTAGTATGATGGGTTTGTAACCTAGCACCCTACTGCCCCTGCCAGAAGTGACCTCTATCTCTGCACAAGTTCTTTTGGCTTCAGGAACATGTAACACTGAGTACAGATTTGCACCTGGGCCGGGGGAACGGGACAAAGAGGGGAGAGGGAGGGGGGCTTCTTGTGTCAAGCTAGGGGTTGTGGGACAAGGGACCCTCCCAGCAGGGCTCCAACCCCAGCAACTCCAACATGAACCTCCTAGCAAAATACTTTTTAGACCTTCTTTATCTCAAAGGACTTCATGGAAGATCACAGGATAGAGACTTATGTGCAACCAGCCAATGCATTAATCTGAGTGGCATGCTGGCTTTGAGCACAGATCTGGTTTATTAACTAGCTCAGTTTAAGAATGAGCTGTAACAGAATTGGATGTTCATATAGGCTTACCTGGAACATGTTCTGTAGTTCACTTCTATACTTTACTCAGAAAAGGTTTGTGCCTGCTTTTTATGTGCCTCGCTCTGCGCTGAGTATTGTGGAGGGATACTCCATATAAGGCAAGGTTCCATGTCCTCAGGTAAAAATGTTCAATCTAGGGGCAGAAATCAGACACATGTACAGTATATACAGGAAATGCCCAGTAGGTGATCTGGGAAGCAACAGATGCAGTGGCAGATAGGTTCCCCCCATTCCACCCCCACCATTCATGTTCTTCCTCAGCCTGTGTGGAATAGCAACCATCTTGAAGCCTGACCCCGCCATGCCATGTGTACCTCGCAGCACAAAGCTGCCTGGTTTGTCTTGCAGAAAACACCTTTTCTATCATATAACCCTCCCTGCTCAAAAGCGACCTCTAATTCCATCTTTCTTACTTCCTGATTTCCAAGACTATACCCTATCTATTTACTCCTCTGTCTTCTCCCTGACTCGTCAATATGCTATATATGTTCCTACTTCCAAGCTTTGCCTCTCCTTTCCTTCCTCCTTGAGCTGCCTTTCCTTCCCTGCCTCTCCATCCTTTAAGACCCATTTCTCAAGTCCTCCCTCCTCCAGTAAGCCCTCGCCATCCACCGCGAATTTCTCTGATCTTCTTTTCTTTTGACATGCTACAGCATTTATACTCTATTCTTCCCCATTTAGCACCAAATTTTCTTTGGTCTGGTAGTATCAGTTGCTATTTCTTGTTTGCGCAGCTTATTTCTCCAGTTAGATCGCAAGTTTAGACTGTTACTTTGATTCCTAATGAGTCACTCAGCACAATCTGTCACTACACTGATCCACAATTCCACGTGTGCTGGTTAACTGATCCACTGACTGATTCAAAGGAAAGGAAGCTGGAACAGTAGCAAGAGAGAGTTGTTCCTCAGAGCCAGGGTTGTGAAATGCTTGCTGCTTAGAACTAGCTAGCCTGTGTGGGTTTTTTTCTTTGGAAAAAAATTATTTCTGCATTTAAAAATATGTTTTATGTAATATTTTGGTTTTAGCTTTCTGTATTAATGTGGCTTTCAATGTCGTTTTTTATTATGCCATATACTGTAACTTTGTGTGCTTTCCATTGCTTTTTTTAAAAAATGATTATTGTTCTATGCTTTTAGGCTAAATTTATGTAGGAAAGCATTTCTCTATGTTTGTCCTCTGTTATTCCTTTTCTTTTCCTGCATGCTCTGTTTTCAAGGAGCTAGACAGTGTTCTAAAAAATAATTCTGGACGTGACCATATGACATCCAATGAGAAGGCCCAACCAATCTTCCAGGAATTTTAGGGAAGACGACAAGTGGAACTCGTACAACAAGGAAGACTCAGGTGACAGTTTTCTAAAATGCTTTCAGAAGGCAAGCATAGCACCACCCTGGGATTTCATCCAGGGGAGAATTGATTGCTTTGCTGTACCTTAAACCCTGCACAACTGTGTTGCCAATATATGGTCGTGGCCCCAAAGTGGCACCTGACAAGAGGTGTGCCCGAGTGAGTACAGATTCATCCTCAGTGTTGGGGAAACAAAACAGCAACAACACCATCACCACCAACTGCAAATATAGCAACTACTCGCAAACATATCCTAGCCTTCTTGGGGAAACTGGATCAATGTCTCCTCATCCATGAACACATAATGGCAAATAGGCATGCCCTGTCTCCATGTATTAGGTCTCATTTCACATAATGCAGGTCATTCATTCATCCATTCATTTGTTCATTTGCTTATTCATTCAATATTTATTGAATCAGGTACTGTGCTAGATAGATGTTGGGGTACAGAGGTGAATAAGTCCCAGTTCCTGCCTTTTAGGAACTGATTGATGGCCTAGTAAGGGACACAGACAAGTTAGTCAATGAGCAGAGTTTAGCGTGCTAAGTACAATAGAGAAGGGGGCACTGAAGGCATCTATTCAAGATTGAGGGGAGGGGCAGTTAGGGAAGGCTTCCTGGAGGATGTGACCACTGAACTGAGGTGAGTCTTAAAGAAGGAATAGAGCCAGCTATGTAAGAGTTGGGTGGCATCCCATATAGAAGGAGCAGCATTATGAGGGCAGCAGGCATGACACACTACTGGTTGAGGTTCTCTGACTGTAACTACAAGTAGTTCAGCAGAGCATGAGTGCATCGAGCATGAGTGGGAGAGAAGTGGGAGACAGAGCTGTGGCAGTAATTGGGGATAGGTTTCTGGAGGGCTTATATATGCCATGCTAAGGGCTTTGAATATGATTCTGGAGGCAAGGAGGAAATGTTGAAGCTGGGGAATAATATCAGATTTGTGTTTCAAAATACCACTCTAGCCAAAGGAGAAGAATGGCTGTGGGCGGGGTAGGGGAGGATGAAAGAGGGCGAGTCAGGCCGTTGGAGTCATGCAAGTGAGAAAGGACCTAGCCTAAGGACTAGTATTAGTAAGACTAGGAGAGAAAATGCAGAGGGAATATTTAGGAGGAAGAATTAGTAGAACTAAGCAACAAATCGGATGGTGACAGGAGAAGCTAGAGGAAGGTGAGGTAGGGAACACAAGAGGACTGTAGTTTCTTATTTTAGATAGGGAAAGGCAGTAGAGAATTAGTTTTCTTTTGAAAATATTTAGAGTGAGGAGCTTGTGAGGCATCCAAATAGAGGTATTCAGTGGGCAATTAACTCCATGGGGTCAGGGTACAGCAGAGAGGTCAGGGCCGGAGATCACGAAGGTAGATAGTAATTGAAACCATACAAGTAGATGAGGTGACCTAAAAGAGAGTTGTGTTGATGAGAAGAGATGAGGACCTAGGACAGCTCCCAGGGAAGACTAGAGAGTCTACAGAAGACCTAGAAATGGGAGGAATAGACTCCAGGAAAGAAGTATGTGAAAGAAGGTGGGGAGGAGTTAGTTTCATGAGGTCAGGACTTTCATGACTCAGCAATGTCAGCTTTGACATTTGAGAGGTCAAGGGTTCTGAGGACTGAAAAAAGGCCATATTAAAGGAGATCAATTGGTGACCTCAGAGACTCATTGCAGTGGTTTGAAGAGTGAGGGTTAAGGAAGCCTAGATTGCCTTCTCAAGAAGTTTAAGCTACAGAAGGAAAGGTTGAGAGACTCTAGCAGCTAAAGAAGGATGAGAGGTAGCAGAGAGTTTGAATTTTTAAGGAAAAAAGAGAACTCAGCATGTTTTTTTAAGCCAAATAGGAAGTGTCCATAGAGAGGGAGAGATTGGAGATACAAGAAGAAATAGGAGGTAATTGATGGAGTGAGACTCCTTTGGAGAATTTACAGGGACAGGGATCTAGACAATCAGTGAAGGGATAAACTTTAGGTGGGAGGACAGACACTGTTTCCAATAAGATGTGATGTGAAGGGGGAAGATGTTACTGATGGAGACAAATTCATAAGAGTGGAAGAGAAAGTGGAATCAAAGGAGTTCCAAACTGATGGCCTTCATTTTTCTCAGTGAAGTAGAAGGGATTTCTGACTAAAAGTAAGGGAGGAGAGGAAGAAGCAGCAGGTTGAGCAAAGTGGTGAAATTCTAGAATATTCAGTAAGAGAGGTGGGAAATGAAGTTGGCAAGGAGCAAGAAGATTATTACCCAGCACCACTGATGACCCATTGATGTCCATGACCTGTATAGTCAGCACCCATCTGCATGGCTCTGTGAATTTTCCCCCCAAAACTTTCAGCAGCCTCAGCATGGAAGTGGAGTTTTCATGGATGGTTGGATTCTGTCAGGATAAGGGTTAGGTAGGAGAATTGCAAGAGGAGGCCAAAGGAGCATAGTTTCCAGGGCAGTGGCTTAAGAGCAGTTTGAATGATGAACCATGCAGTCTAGGCCAGGCGGAAGATGAGAAATTGGCTAAAAATGGAGGGATCCAGGGATTGGAGGTGTTGTTAAAATCAAAGAACAAATAAAATAGGAATTAAGGACTTGAAAGAGTGAGAGAACTAGCGGGATGGGGGGCTGGGCTCAGAGAATGAGGTAACAGGGCTATTTCAGAGACTATTTCAGAGAAAAGGTCGTTCTGGATAATGAAAAGTCCTAGGGTAGCTGTGGTTTTCCACTCTGTCTGCACATCATCTATGGCGCTTAAAAAATCCTTTCCCATGTCTCACCCTCAGAGATCCTGATATAGTAGGTTCTGGGTAGGCCCAGGATGTTGGGATTTTTATGGAACTCTACATGTTCTTCTGATGAGCAGCCCTGTTTGAGAACCACTGGTTTAATGGTGGCCATGGGAGTGGATTGAAGAAGTGGAAGGTAGATGAAGTCCATTAGAGTTGAGAGAGGTCAAGGAGGTACAAGGAAAGGGTGTGAAAGAGGTGTCCATTTGTATATCACATTTCACAGAGAGATGGCAGCATTGAGTGTAGGAAGGAATACTGGGAGCCAAAGTCCTCAGTGGATTAGGGAACTTGACGAGGAGAACAAAGTGGCAGTAACCTCAAAAGACAGGGGTGTGTAGGCAAGTGCAGAAGTACTGATCTTAGACAATCTGAAATAAAAATGAGGAAACTCTGCCCTTCTCCACTCCCCCAGGCCTAAAGATTTGGAATGAGGAAGAATGGTCAGCATCCATCAGGACGATCTGAGGAAGTGATACCTTCATTGAATAGTAGGGTTTAAAATTTTCTCCATGCCAGCTGCTGAATGGAAATATGCAAGGATCTTTAAAAATTAAAGTTGCTGGAATCTACCCCAGACTAAATATGAATCTCTGGGAGTAGGGCTCTGATGTCTCTCTCTCTCTCTCTTTTTAAGTTTCCCACATGAGAGTGGTGCACAGTGAAGTTTGAGAACCTAGGGCAAGAAGTAAAGAGCACAGTTAATGAAGAGGTTGAAGGTGTAGGGGGATATTAATGAAGCAAGCCCTGGTCACTAGAAGAAATGCAGAACATTGGAGTGGGGCATATAGGAGATGACAGATGACTGGAGATGGAGATGGAGTGGAATGGAGAAAGATGTCAGGATGAGAGACTCTGGAGAGATAAGCTGGATCCTGGAGTTACAGCCAGAACCCATGTCCAAACAGAGGGTCCCAGGGCCAAACACCGTTGGTAGTTTGTGGTCTAGTCAGCAATTTGTGGCCTTTGTTCTCGATTCCAATAGAATATGGTTGATGTGCTTAGAAAGTGATACTCATTTGTGCTGCTTCTCTCTGCAAACATCAACTCAGCTCTGAGAGCTGATCAGGCTGAGTCTTACGAGCCCAATATTCAGGTTAAGCTGAATCTTAATATAAACAACCAATGCTCACAGAATTTTCAGGGGGAGCTACAAACATTTTAGTATTCCTTAAAGGAAAAAGAAAGAAAAAAAGTTCTCAGCTAGGCTCCATTCAGTCACTAAACACTTACTGAAGACTAGGGCTCAAATTTGTTGAGTTTTTTTTTTTTAATGCTACTGAGTAATAAATAGTATAGCTCTTAAAAACTTAGGTTCTGTAGACACAGTTGGGACCTAGATTCAAATCCTGGCTCTGACACCTGCCAGCTGTGTAATCATGGATATGTGGTTTAACTTCATGGAGTCTCACTTTGCTCATCTATAAAACAATAAAAATATAATAATACAGTAATAGTAAGGCCTGCCTTTTAAGATTGTGGTGGAGATTAAATGAGATAACCTTAGAAGCACTTTGCACATGGTGAATATTCCATAAATGATAGTGATTATGTGTGCAGACATAAACCAGGTGCGAGGAATGTGAGCATGAGTAAGATACAGTCTCTGCTGTCAAGTATCTCATATTTTAGCTAGAGAGATAGGTGTGTAAAGAAGAAATAACAATTCAGCGTTAATAAGGGCCAAGCTCGGAGTATACACTGGGTAGTTTTATGGAAGTGTGAAGAGAAGGACATTTAGCTTTGTCTGCAGAAAGAAGAGAGAAAAGACTTGCCAAAGGAGAGGAAGCCCAAGAGTGAGTCTTCAAGAATAAGGGCTAATGGGAGTGATCCACACAAAGCAAAGGTGGGGCAGGCAGTAAGAAGTAAGACTTTCCAGGCCTCAGTCTAGCATGTGGAAAAGCTCGGCAGTATGAGGAAAGCTGGCAGTGGAAGGAGCATGAAATGGATCTGGAACTGTGGGGGCCATGGCAAGAATAGACAGTGGAGAGGCAAGCTGGGAGCAGCTCATGCAGGCCCTTGGCTGGCATGCTGAGGAGCATGAACTGTTAACATATGGATAATGGGGAGTCATTTAAGGATCTTAAAGGCAGGAATATAGTTAGACATATATATTTTTAAAAAGTTACTCTGGCCACAGAGTAATGAATTGCAGGGGGCGCCTCAAATTGGAGGCGGTAAGACCAGGTGGAAAATGCTGGTGCCTTGGACTAAGATAATGGTTTGTGGAGATGAAAGGAAGAAGATGGATTCAAGATGAGTTTGGGAGATAGTCTAGTGAGAACTTGGTGACTGATTAAGACAGAATTAAAATAGGAGGTTAGGGTATAGCTCCGTGGTAGAGTGCGTGTCTAGCATGCATGAAGTCCTGGGTTCAATCCCCAGTACTGCCATTTAAAAAATAAGTAAACCTGATTACCTTCCCCCACTGCCAAAAAATAATAATTTTTTTTAAAAGACAGAATTAAAGTAGGAGTCAAGCTCCCAAATTGATGATTTGGGCAGTTGGGCCAGTGCTGAAATATCCAACATAGTCAAAGTAAGCATGTGCCTAAGGCCCAGTAAATCAGGGCACTCAAAATGTGGGAACATTTTGATTTGAAATATATAGTAGTTTTTTTTTAAGACTTAAATTAATCATCATAGGATCATGAACTTTTGGGGCTTCCTTACCTTTCTTATGCTTTAATATTGTTTTTATTTGAGAGAGGGTCATAATCTTTTCATTGCTTACAGCCTCCCAAAGAGGTGTCCAAGACCTTAAGTCTTCTCTGATCTGGGTGGTGAGTGGGATCATTTCAGGGAGAGCATGGACACTGGAAGAGAAGCAAGTTTGGGCTTCCCGCCTCTGTTTTGATTAGTCACGAGTGAAGGGAATGACATAATTAGGCTGGTAAGGGACTGGCAATCAGGTGGCCTTCTAGGGAGAAACTATTAAGCTGATTCACATAACTTAGCCCAAATGGAGTGTTTACATCTAAGTCAACATGCTTCAATTGTGCAGCTATTACTAATGGAGAAGTAGGGGGAGCCTGTTTTCTGGCAAGAGAGTTCCTGAATGCAAGTTGATATAATTAGGGATACAGACTAAGCTAGGTGTTCTCAACCTGACGTCCAGGGGAATTTGGAACCCTTGAAATTATATGCAAAATTGTGTATGCGTGTATAGTGCACTTTTATAGACAGAAGTACCAGAGCTTTCTTCAGATTTTTCAGAGTGGTCTTTGACCCCAAAAACGTTACTAACCGTCAGGAGTAGATTTACTATGAAATGAATAAAGCTGCTTCTTCAGAGTTTCTCACTTTGCCTGGGATTCTTCCAAGACTCTAGGAGGCACCCTAGCAATGTTGTATTGTTTTCACTTAAAGTGAGCTCTCCTCTCAAATTACATAAAGTGTTGGGTCCCACAAAATCTGTATCTACCCCTGCCAGCCACAGATTAGGAAATTACCCAATATAAGTTAGTATCTGGGAGTGGATGCCATCCAAGAGAAATGAATGCCAAAGACTGCGCTAGGAAATACAGAAGAAGAGATGCCAATCAAATAAAGAATGGTCACCGAGGGAGGGGGAGAATCAATTCACACTGTCAAGGAAGTAGAGAGGTGGTGAGCCATGTCCAACCTGGTGAGGAGATCAGGAAAGAGGAAAAATAAGAAAACGATTACAGGAGTAGGTGGGACACATTCAGCGGAGGGGCGAGAACAGAAAGCTGACTGTTCTGTTTGCCTTTCTAAACAAGTAAAAATGGTAGCTGAACAAATATAAATGGTAGCTACAGTCCACAAACATGCAGAGGAAGTAGAAGTACCAACAGAAAACTAGAATCTTCACTGTTAAGTTAAAATAAAAGTCAATAAAGTAGGCTCACTGTAAATATGGAATCCATGCTGAATTTTAAGTTAGATGGCCCATATATACTTTTCAAAATGAGTCCTAAATGTGTTCCATGGCTAGGCAGACGCTTTGAGTGACCCTTGTTCCCCTGCAACCCCCCTCCCAACCTTTCTTTCATAATCCTGTACCTTAATCCTCTTACAAGTTGAATTTCTGTATTTCTGTCCCGTATCTCTGTCCTCTGGCTGGAGATATGCCACAGTGAAAGTAGAAAGAGAAAAGAAGTCATAAGAATGACATTTGAACACGAAACGTTTTGAATTTAAAATTTATCCTGGTTAACCCGCAAAACCAGTAATCCATTATGGTTAATCGAATACTGTCTGAAATTCAGGCCAAGGAAACATCTGTTTAAACCAGAATGTTCTAAATTGGCCACCCTGTCAATTCTAACGTTGATTGGTTTCAACTTGGGTAAAACTGGTTCATGCCGAATTACCCAGTATTAGGAGAGTGGGTGTTATTTTTTTGACCGTGAAATGTCACCTTATTAGAGATACATGCTCAGATTTGCTGATATGTCTTTTATGGAAGCTACCAAATGCCATTTTACAATGTTTCCACAATAACTTCCTCCTGGGATCTCTTGAGATAGTCTAATTTCATTACAGTTCCCAACTTAATTTCTTCAGTGATTATATCTTTAAAGGCTTTTGACTTATTAACTATGGACATATTATTCATAATTGTGTCACTATGAAAAATCTGTTACTTGAGAGTGGTTTTGAGTGGCTAATATGATAAAGTATAATAGGGATATGGAAAAAATAGCTACAAACTAGAATGACTAAACCAAGGAATTGATTCGAGGTCTCTAAGAACTAAATAAAAATTAATTCAGTAAAAAGCAGTAATTTGGGTTTTTTTTTTTTTGCTAGCAAAGTGCTGGGTAAGATATGATTTAAAACATTTTAATGATAAAGAAAGATTTGCAACATTATTGATTTGCAATAGTATTCTCATTGAAAGAAAACCAAGAGTCTATTAAGATATGCTTCACAATATAAACATGTAAATTAAAGAAGTTCTAGCTACTTGATATTTAGCAATAAGTTTAACATGGAAACAATTCATAACACTTTTATAGATAGCTTAAGCACTTTTCTTTCCTATCCCTTTTAACAGTAAGGCTTAGCTTGACTTGATATCAAATGAATTTCTTCATTAGTAAGTGGTATTTGATCCAACAAAGCCAGTTAAACGCAAGATACCTAGATACGTGTTAGTTACATCATTAGACTAGTGAAGAACATAAATTAGTTTGACTACAAGTTTTGATTGAATTGGACTTTGAAATTTGTAAATTATTTGGACATAACCATTTTATCGAACTCTTAGCTGCTTTTTTAAATAAAATTATAAATTCTGGAGTTAAATATTGTTAAAATCATGTTGGAATCAATTGTCTTTCAACTTTGTAATTGTTTTGATGAACCTAATTGTACAACTTATGGATGCCAAAACTATATCCAAATAAATACATGTTAACATTTTGCCTTTAGCCAATAAGAAGAAAGAGAAAGAACGCCCAGAGATCTCTCTTCCTTCAGACTTTGAACATACGATTCATGTGGGGTTTGATGCAGTCACCGGGGAATTCACTGTAAGTAAGCTCCTTATTTTGTTTTGTAAGCCATGAACAAATTCCTTTGTGAAAATAGGTTTCAAGGAAGACTTGCCACATCCCAAAATATCAGACTTGATGTTTTGCGGGATTTCAAGGAAGATGAACTTTGCCTAGACCATCACAGATGGAACTAGAGAGTGGCAAGAGTACTAGCAAAATTATTTTGTCCATCTTAACAACAATGTCTGCTCGTGATTAGTCTTCAACTTGATTGAAAATGCTAATTGACTGTGGCACAGGAGATGTAGTCCTGACAGACAGACTCAGCTTGAGCCTGTTCTTTATCACATGGAATGAATCAGAGAACCATTGCCTCAATTTGGCCAGTGAAGACAGTCCATCTGAATAATTCAGGCTTTACATTGGAACCTGGATTACTCAGATAAACTAACCAAAAATCTCTGTAAAATTAACCTTTTCTTCACTTTGATTTCAAGAATATAGCTTATTTTTAAGCTTATTAACAGGTATATTTTGTCAGCATTCAAACAACAAGCCCCATATTTCAGGAAGAAATATTGATGGATATATCATGTATGCTTTAGTGGTTATGTGCCAACTTTTATATATATACACACACACATACATATATATATACACAATCCACAATAAATACCAATAAGAATTCTCTAGAAGAACCATAGCTATAGGTCCAATCTTTCTTTGGATATCTGTTGTGCTCAAATAGTATACAATCTCAGATCTATGACATTTTATATATTTTTTTAAAGATCTGACATCTTTCTTTTAGATGGATGAAGGAAAAGATGTGGCTAGAAACATGTCCTCAGGAAGATCTACTACTGTTTCATACTAGTAAGGAACTCAAACAAAATGTGCATTCTGAGATAATGAGTAATTTTGAATGCATTCTGGAAAAAAAATCTTCAATAGAACCATCACCATCGATTCTTGGTTCTTAAGCTAGAGATAAATTTAGATATTCAATAATTAAATTTCCTATTTCATAACATGATGGTTAGTGAGCAGATTGTGTCATAAGATTAAATGAAAAAAAAAGAAGGAACAAATTAATTTGATTT
This sequence comes from Camelus bactrianus, assembly GCF_048773025.1. NCBI lineage: Eukaryota > Metazoa > Chordata > Mammalia > Artiodactyla > Camelidae > Camelus > Camelus bactrianus. Next base: position 81,744,924 of record NC_133575.1, on the reverse strand, counting down.
GGGGAATCAAACCATGTTTCTGAATTGACAGACAAATTATTTTTTTCAATTCAGGAAATAAACAGTATGCGAATGAAATGGAAACTGAGTAAATATCTTAGCCTTGTAAAGTGGTATGAGCAGATTATTTGTATGTTCTCAGTAGCAAGCAGAAGAGAATGTTAAGAAGTACTGACACTGATTAAGCTGAGATACCGGTTTAACCAATTTCATCATTGGAGTCAGAGACATTATTCAAATGGCCTTGAATTTGAGCCCAGCCTGTGTTCTTTGCTGTGTTTGAGAATATTCTCTTAGCTACACTTAGAAAATACAACCTCACTGTCACCACTACCACCATCATCACCACCACCAAAAACAAAAAATATATATTTTTTATAATCTGAAAAAGTTTAGATTTTACAAAATTGTAAACAAAGAGATTATGATTTTTTCTGAAATTTGAAACAGTAAAAACACTTTAATCATTTTAAGTTTTATCTAAAAAACTCTTCCCTTTTTTATTTTGAGAACTCTCTTTCCAGTTCTGACCTTTTTGCTTTCTATGTGCTTTTCTTCTGTTTAATCTTCTTTTATGTTTTATTGTTGTCATTCCAAGTTTTCTCTTTTCTTTTTTCTTCCATTTTGTTTTCTGATGTGAAAGTTTTCCCCTCCACTATTCTCATGTGACATTCTGGTTCCTTTCCAATTTTCTATCTTTTCCACTCTTTCCTACTTGCTTGACATCTTTTGATGTAATTTCTCTACCTTCACCTTTTCTTTGTTCTTTATGGGTTCTGAATGGAAATGAAGGAAAGTGAATCACCATCATCCTGCTGATTATAGACCAGCCATTTTCACTATACTGTAAATTAGAACCCAAAGAACCAACAAGAGAGGGATGGGGTGGGATATGTGATGGGCAGTCTCTCCAACTGTGCAAAACAGTTGGATGCAAACCAAACAAAAAAACTTTCCCCTCCTCCCAAAAACCTAATCTGAAATAAAGTGTTTGGATGCAGTTGTTAGAAATCCACTGAATATATAGATAAGACACAGGCTAAATTTGGAAATCAGGTGTACTTTATTATCATGTGGATAATCTTTTCTATTTGTCCCCACGTTATTTTTAAAGATACCAAATTCTGCCTTTTTTTTTTTACTATCTTACTATCGTAACCTATGATTTATATTTACTAACTTTAAAAATACCAAATGATAGTAAGCTTTAAAAAGTCATTTTATTGGTAGGATTTAGAATTGGGTCTTAAATGCCACAGTACCAGTAATTGAGAGTGCGTGTGTGTGCGTGCGCGCATGTGCCTGCGGGGAGGGGTGTGGACATATTACTAAATGTGATCATTGAGGTTGTTGAGGTTGAATTTTGAGCAGTTTGTTGAACTGTCTAGTCAGGTGTCTTACAAGGACCTGTTGTTTTGAATATTTGGACACTGAGTTGGTGTATTGCTTGGTGATTACCCTTTGGCTCATTGGCCCATAAAACCTTGTACACTTGTTCATCCACTTGGACCCTGAGGTTAAAATTAGGATGGGAGGTGAGATTTTTTGGGGGTATTAAACTATTACAAGTCCTTACCCTTTATATTGCCATTTTTGTCCCAAATACTTCAGAACTCCCCCTTCCAGACCTCTAGACCTGTGACGGTCGCTTCAAGTCAATCAGAGGGAAAAATGGTATGAGTGATATCAATTATCATTTCTTATGATAAGATAAATGCTTGGCCTGTTGTATCATGCTGCCATTCTCCTGGGCTACACTGGACACCCGCCCCAGCTTGATGTACATCTAGTTGTTATTATATACATGGTCAAGCATTGATATGTGCGCCTGCTTCTGATGCTCACACCTCTAGGTCTCCATTAGCTATCTAACTTTTGGGATTTGTACCTCAATTTGGAGTAATGAGTGGCTGTCTGATTATGTACCTTTGTGGCGTACATTCAAATTTTAGTGTCAGGTTTCATTGATTCACTGGTTTATCTCAACTTAAAAAAAGCAAAAAGAAATTGTGTCAGCAGTGTAGTCACGTGGTAAGTATAGTTGTCTGGAGACTCTTTTGCCACCAACAGCATTTTTTCCTGCTGTCTAGTGATTGCAAGACTATTATCACAAAAGTTTAGAAGTGCCATGAGAATGTATAAATAACTGCAAATATTCTAATGATTATGGTAATGATCATGCCAGTGATGTCTGCTCTAGTGGTTATGTGCAATGCATACCTGGTTTTGTAACACTTAATAACTCCTTTGGCCATTACAGTATTAACCAAATGCCATTAATTGCACTTAGAATCAGAACTGGGATCATGCATGGGCTCCTGAGTTCAAATTTTTGGCTTAAGGCTTTAGCATCAAATTGCGTGATGAATGCATGTAAAAGTGTCCTTTCACTATGCTTGGAGTAACCCTCAAAAGGCAGGAATCAAAGACCTATATCCCAGATCAAACTAGTTGGGTCAAAGCATGTTTCTGTAGCGTCGGAGATAATATCTTTATTTAGACAAAGCTGTTACCTTATAGCTGATCTTATTTTTTGGGAAGTGGGAGTTTGGAACTGCAGCATTAAAATGGACATTATTCATAATATGGTTTGAAATGAAATGGTTTCCCTTTCCCTGGTCTAAATGCCTAAGAAATTCAAACATAGAGTCTGGCTGTGTGGGAAATCCTTAATCTAGTTTTCTCTAAGGCAGCCATGACTTAAGCTCCAAAGTACAGAATCATCTTAATGAGGACAAAAGGTTAAAATTCAGCATTACCATATAACTATTCTTTGAATTTTAGCCATACAGACACTTCCAATGGGGAATTGAAAATGGTTCACCAGAATTGGGAACTGAAATTTGTAAGTTCGTCACATGGCCATTGGCTAGCTGTGATCACCCAGTTGTAAAAACAACTTACAAGTGATTGCTGAAGCTTTTCACGATGCCATCCTTCTTCCCTCCAAAATCATGTTTCTGCCTTCTAGTAACTTCTGCAGTCATTGAATGGTAATTCTTATTACTGCATATTTATGGAGGAAGCATCTGACCAAAAGTGGAACTAAGCATCCAAACTTTGGAACATTGTCGTTTTCTCTGTTTTCTTAAATCTGTTGTCCTGTAGCCTGTCCTGACCCCGATTTAGTTAATACCTCCCTATTTTCATAACCGCCCCACTTTAAAAGGGATTACCCCCTCCCCATTCAGACCCATTGGTTTCATCTCCTCCCACCTTCTAAGTTGTCCCACATTCTGTTTTAACTTTCTTTTCTTTCTTTATTTACGTCCATTACAGCCAGATCTCTATGGCTCACAGATGTGCCCAGGGAAGCTCCCAGAGGTGCGTCACAGGCCCAAAAGAAGCTTGCATCAAAGTGCTTCTTTGAGATGTCATAGCACTGCAGCAGCAGGTTCATGTGTGTGCAGTAGAGTTGTTGCTTGGCTTATCTCACTTTTTTGTTGTCATTCCCAAACTCTGGAGGCCCACGTCACACATTGTTTTGCCGAGACTTCATAGGACAAAGCCACAGAAATTGTGTCTAGATGCACTGCAGGAATAGTGTGTCTGTTTCTCGCTCCAAGTTGTTCTTGGAGGTTGGATAATTATGAAATGGGGACATCTGGAGGCCGAACACGTAGGAAAGAATGCTGAATGCTCAATGCAAAACTAACCTCTCTGTGTAATTTTTGCAATTCTCCTGGGTTCGATTGCCAAATACTCCCTCCTCTCTCCTCTAAATGCTTCTTATTATTGTAAATTCTCATAAGGCTTTGGCATGGTTGTCACAGTCCCCAGGTTCTATGTGGCCAATGAATGAAGCAGGGAGGAGAGGACGGAGGGAGAAGAGGAGACAGCTGCAGGGAAAACACCCAAAGCAGCATTAATGTTACTATTTAGCATCACAGTGGTTATTCCTCCTCCACAATTCTATTTTTGTCTCCTCTCAATCCCCCTTTACATTAAAAGTTCTAGACCCCACCCCAAATTACATTTGATAATCACAAAGTATGAACTGACCAAGGGTGAGGATTTCCTTGTATTCTAAAAGATACTCTAATTTCAACATGCCCAGAAACAGCTTATGTGATTCCAGTCATGTAAAATCTATTGATCTGCACTATACTATGCTGTGCACAAATTTAGAGAAGTCTTGCTATGTCTGCCCTGAGTCACCAGAAAAAATAAGCTAAGCCGTAAACATCATTTCATGGATGAGCAGAGTTAATATGGAGGTGATTTTCATGCGCTTTTTTTTTCTATCACAGTCATACTCCCACCCACCCTTTTTAAGTTGGATCCTAGTTTTACCTATGTGTTTTAATTAGAGAAGAGAATGATTGCATTATTAAGTTACTAACTTTAAATCTAGAGTGTAACTTCAGTTTCCCAAGTGTAATCCTACAGGTAGCATGGGCTTCTTGGTGAAGAACTTTACTGGAACGTGAAAATGGAGCTGCTGAATGTTCTGAGGTGCCATTCTTTCCCTTTGGTTGTCCACAGGGAATTCCTGAGCAGTGGGCACGATTACTCCAAACCTCCAACATCACAAAGCTGGAGCAGAAGAAGAACCCACAGGCTGTTCTAGATGTTCTCAAATTCTATGATTCCAAAGAAACCGTCAACAACCAGAAATACATGAGCTTTACATCAGGAGGTAAGAGTAAATCTAGGATATCAAAAAGTGAAGTCGTCATTCTAATCTCAGAACCTCAGGATTGGAACAGAATGTCTGTAGGGCATTTGAAGTCAATTCTGGTCCCTTCTCTGAATGACTTTAACATAAAGTCAGCCAAAAAATGAGTTGGAAGTTGAAGTTGATCTTAGGAGATTTATAGCACTTGGGTGATCTTAGAACTCAAATAAGGAAATTGTTCAGTGAAGCAGTAGTTTTCAGTTTGAATCAGCAGTCACAATTGTTGTTTTGTCTCTTCACTGGTGTGAAGACACTCAGTCACTTAGGATCAGGCCTTGTAATGTGTTCATGAAGTAAGAGATGTCTGGATCAAACCATGTTCTCTTGAAATTTATTATATTGCCTTAGAGTCACTGAATTGCCCCATGATGACACAGCACAAATTTTGTGGTTGCTAGGTTATTTTGATCAGATCTCAAAATCAGACTTAAAAAAAAGAAATCATGTCCTGGTATTTATAAGAGACAGAAATGGCCATGTTCCTGCCAAATCTCGATTTCATTTGCTAGCATGTAGACCCAGCCTTTGTTTGAAGCTTTGATGTTCAAATTTCCACTATAAGCACCTGAAAAAAACACACCAGACAAAATTTTTGCAATTTGAAAAAGATGATCTGGGTCGCCTCTCTAAAACAATTTGTTGTTTTACATTTAAAGAAAGAAGATAATACTATCATTAGTGCCCCAGCTATAAAGAGTCCCCACCTCTTGACATTGGTTTTACTAGAAGCAGATTTTCAAAATTTATTCTTTATTCCATATTGCCACTGCTTTTTTAACCCTTTTATTTTTATGTGTCAAATTCTCTCAGTTTACAAAGGTGAAATCCTGAAAACTATGTTAGAACTCAACAGTGTCTGAGTTATTGCTTATTCTGAAATTCACCATATATTCTTGATGCTCTAGTGTTGAGACTAATAGCATAAGAGGGGGAGGGGAGGAAGAGAAGGAAAAAGGAAGGAATGGTAGAAGGGAAGAGGGAAAGGAGTGACAGAGGGGGAGAGGGAAGGAGGCAGTCGGGGAGAAGTTCTGGATATAAATGTGTAGAATCATACCAATCAGGAATAGTAACCTCAACATTCCCCAGTATAGATGAGATTCACTGGAGGCCTTCATTAAGATCTATAAGATGGGGTGGTGAGAATATGGCAATGATGTAAGAGTGTGAGCTATTTTAAGAAAAACTATGTCATTTGTCATAGTATCTATTTAATACTGAATTGGAAAATGTCCTTCTGATCAAACACATGCAATTTTTTTAAGCATGGTCTCTAAATGAGGCAATCTTTTTGTAATATCTTTATCTTCACTTTTCAGACAAAAGTGCACATGGATACATAGCAGCCCATCCTTCGGTAAGTGAAAAATTGAAAACAGTTTTGTGTGACTAGTGTTTCTAGTGGTCCAACAGAGTATAATTGTGTAGATCTAGTTTTTAGATACACATAGAATCTTTTAAAAATACTTTTAAAGGTATAATTTAGGTACATGAAATTCACCCATTTTTTAAGTGTACGATTTGATGAGTTTTAGTAAATTTATATACTTGTGTTACCATCACCACAATCCAGTTTTAGAACACTTTGACCATCCCAGTAGGGTCTCCCATGTCTGCCTATAGTTAACCCCCATCCACCCCACCCTAGCCCTAGGCTATCAATAATTTGGTTTTATAGGTTTATCCTTCTGGACATTTCATGTAAATGAAATAATATAGTATATGACCTTTTGGATTGGCTTTTCACTCAGCTGATGCTATTACGATTCGTCCAAGTTGTATGTATCAGAAGTTTGTTCCTTTTTATCACTAAGTACTATTCCATGGTATGGATATATACCTGTTTGTTTAATAATTTACCCACTGAAGGGTTTCTAGACTATTTACAGTTTTTGGCTTTTAAATAAAGCTACTATGAAAATTCATAGATAAGTTTTTACAAAGACAAGTGTTTCTATTTCTTTTACATGTAGAATCTTGAAAATAATAAACATAATGATAGAAACTTCTCTTTACTGAACAAATGTGCCAGGCATTGGGCTAATAATTCTTTATATTCACTAACCTTTCCTACAACCTAGTTAGGTAAGTCTTATCATTGTCTCCATTTTACAGATGAGGTTCAGAGAGGTGAAATAACTTGTCTAAGGTCATACCATTACACCTTTTGCTGTCACCTGCTGCAGCAAACTGAGATGCAGTGAGGGAGGCGACTTTGCCCAAAGTCATGTAGATAGTTTTATCAGAGATATGACCAGAAAATCAGTAACCAAGCTCCAAGGCCTAGGAAGTACTTTAGTATCTGAAAGAGTACCCCACACAGAAAATGATCTTAGACAAGGCTTCCCTTTGTATGATTTTCATTTTGATATCCTGATAGAAATTATTTCCTGCCCCATTTGCTTCCTTAGGAGTGAAATAATTACCATTAGTGAAATTTTCCTAACTGCTTATTCAAAGTCATGGACAATCAAGTTGAGTCTTCCTTTTATAGGGGACAAACATGCTAACCTACTTGGTGGTCACCCTGGGCAGTCAATGTGATAGCAGTAAATCATTACTGGTAAAGACTAAAGGTTCTGAAATAGTATGGCAGGTCGTCAAAAATTTTGAAGAGAATTACCACATGATCCAGCAGTTCCATTTCTAGATATATACCCAGAGGAATTAGGAGAAGGGTCTCAAACAGATATTTGTACACCCATAGTCATAGCAGCATTATTCATAATAACCAGAAGGTGGAAGCAACCCAAGTGTCCATCCACAGTTGAATGGATAAACAAAAGTAATATACCAATACACTGGAATGTTAGTCTTAGAAAGGAAGGAAATCCTGACACATGCTACATGGATGACCCTCAAGGACATTATGCTAAGTGAGATAAACCAGTCACAAAAAGACAAATACTATATGATTCTACTTTTATGAGGTACCTAGAGGAGTCAAAATCATAAAGACAGAAAGTGGTTGCTGGGTGAGGTGGAAATGGAGTGTTGTTGTGTAATGGGTATAGAGTTTCAGTTTTGCAAAATGAAAAGAATTCCGGAGATAGACAGCAGTGATTGGTTGCACAACAACCTGAATAAACTTAACACTCCTGGACTGTACACTTAAAAATGGTTAAGGTGATACATTTTATGTTATGTGTGTTTTACCACCATTAACATAAAACTTTAAAAAGGAGTAGAGGCTCTGGACATAGGTGTTTAGTCTTATTCCTCCACTTCCAAGCTAAGGCACTTTGGGAACGTGGCTCAGCTCCTGTGACCCTCTCTTTCCTCAGCCTTAACTGGGAATAATAGCAGTACCTACCTCCTAAAACCTGTGTGCATATTGAATGTGATAAGGCATATAATATACTTCGGACATCACCTAGCACATACTATGTGGTTATTACATGTAAGCTACTTTCGCTACTATTTTTAGATGGCTACAAAGACAAAAACTCACTCCTCACATGAGACTTGTATGAGGCTGCCATACTTGTGCCTTGTTCAGAATTCTCAAAACAGAGCAGAATGTCGCCCTCCCAGTCTCACTGGTCTTTTCCCTCCTGCCGCTGCTTTGCCATGACAGCTTCCTGGGCCACATTGAAAACAGCACATGAAGGGAGGTAATAGCAAAGTGGGAAAGACAAAAATGCCAGCTTTCCGTGATCAACACATACCTTACTGCCCTTGATTTAATTACTGTCACTGTTGTGCAATACTAGATAGGTATCTTGGCAAAGAAAGAGTTGCTGTTTTTTTAGGGAGCTCAGTTATTTTAAACACCAACCTGCTAGGATAGTCTTTGTATTGATTTTATATATCTCTTAAAATATTGGCTTTTTTTAAGCTTGGTTTTACTTGTAGAATTAAAACTAACTCTACATAATGTTCAAAATATTCCATCAGATCAGAAAAAAACTGATGATCTCACTGCTTGGAGATAAAACAAGTGGATATTCACTTATTTAACATATATTTATCAAGTGCTTCTTTGGAGCTCAGTCAGAAAATTGGAGCTCAGCCTGGTAAGGGAAGAGAAGTATGAACATAAAGGAGCACAGTACTATATGTTATATACCATAAAATCTGTCCATTTGCTATGAGAATTCAGAGAAAGGAGATTACTTTTAGCTGGGGAGGAAGAAGGACACAGGCCCTTGTCTTCAAAGGCTTAAGCTAGTACAAAATAGGCACTTGGTATGTATTTGTTGAATGTTGATTCCAAAAAATGCTTCATATAAAAGGTGGAATTTGAACTAGATCTTGAAGGTCAAATGCGATTTGGATCTACAAAGATAGAGAAGGTCATTCTAGGCAAAGGAAAAGCATGATAAAGGGCAGGGTAGTTAAGAGAGCAATGGGGCAAGGGAGTGTGGGTTTGAATGAAGACTGAAATGCAGGAAAGGGCATTATAGGAGTTAGGCCTTGAAAGTTAAGTTGGAGCCAAGTCATAGAAGCCCTTCAATGGTACTCTATGGAATCTGGCTTGTGTAAGTGTACAGTGGGAAGCCCTTGAAGTTTTGTGGAGCAGATGCTTAAAGCTTATGCTTTAGAAGAATGAGCTGACAGCAAATGTCCAAAATGAATTAAGGACAGAAGAGAAGAGTTGATGAAGGGAGGCTGACCGGGAAAATATTGCAAGCATCCAAGGCCAGAGGTGATGAGGGCCTACATGAGATAGTAGCAGTGGGGATGGAGATTAGATTCAAATTCCAGAGATGTTTAGGTTATTGATTGGATGTTGGGGGAAAGGTTGAGGTCAAAGATGACTGCGGGCTTTGAATGATATGTGAGTGGCCAAAAGGATGAGGGTGTTATTTTTCAGGAGATGCATGCTTCTGTGAGAAGATGCTGAGTTTCCTATTGGAAAGTTTGGGTTTGGAGGGCTGGCAGGACTTCCAGATGGAGATGATTAATTAAACTACCTAAGGCTGGGTTTCTACTCATTGAATGAACTGAATTTAGACCCTTAAGGTCAGGATGGATCACTTTGCTGAGACTCAGTAACTTAAGGAATGGGGAATTGCACCTTGTGTTCTCCTCATGGTTCTAGGAGGAGATTGCACTTCCCACTGCTCATGGGTTTTGGAATTTTTGTTTGTTTGTTTTGCATTAGAAACGCTCCCAGTAGACCTAGCTATCTGCAGGATGTGATGTAATGGATTGATTACCCCTTATAGACATAGCCTAAATTGCTCACAAGTTTCGGCATCTTCTAGTAGCCTGGGTGGGAATCAAAATAAAAACAATGTTGTTTTCTCTAAATGTGTTAAACTAATGGCTATATAATTAATATTGAATTCAGCGATGCCTCCCATAATCATATGCTTTACTGCTTTGCTGCTCAGTCGTGATAGCTTCTTTGATATTATTGTTATTAGATGCTGAATACTGTTCAGGGACCTACTCTTCAGTTTGAGGCTACTTTTAAATTTTTGTATTTTTATTGTACTATTGAGAGTGAAGTAATGCATTGGGAATCCTGAGGTAGTATTTTGAGTGGAAGATAACAGTGATAATATGAATCTGCCATGATTTGTGCCTAGAGAACCCAGGTGTACCTTTGGACAGATTACACTTTTGATTTCCAGTCCTGGTTTATTTTGTTTATCTAGATTAGTGTTTTTAAAACAAATCCAGTATGCATTAAAATTGCCCAGGGAGTCTGTTAAAATGCAGATTCCAGGTCTCCACTCTCTGAGATTTGGAATGGAACCGTGAAATCTGAGTTTTAAAGAAGCACGAGGAGTGGCTCACAGACCACATTTAGCATTATCTAAAGTCTTCAAAGTCCTTATTTTTTATTTCTTCAGTCTTTAAAAATTAAGCTGTACACCAGAAACCAACACAACACTGTAAATCAACTGTGTATCAATTTAAAAAATTAAGCTCAAAGAAAGGAGAGTTTCTTAAGGTAGTTTCTCTAGCTAGTGTATTCTCTAGAGTATTGTTTACAATGTGGAGTCCATGAATGGGCTTCAGAAGGTCTATGAACCCTTGAAATTATACATAAAATCATATGTCTACCTGTATTTTTCTGGGGAGATAGGCTAAACCATTTAGAATTATAAACGAGTCCAATACCCAACTCAGGTTGAGAATAACCTCCCTTTCCCAACTGTATGCCATAATGAGTGTCAAAAATACTTAATTTCAATAAGACAACAAATTCCTTACTTGATATCCGTCTATCTATATTTTTACAAGTTTAGACATACCAGACATATTACCCTCAGCCTAGAAGGGAGAGTGTAGCAACATTATAACTTTGACTCCCAAAAAAGACCACCAGAAAAACCTGTTAATCAAGGAAAGCTAAGTTTATTATACTTACAGTAGCAAGAAAGAGCACTGCCTTGATAGAATCTTAGCAGTGTCTTATCAAGGAAGAATATTTATAGGGTTTTAGAGCAGGTCTGTGTAATTTTGAAGCAGGTCTTGCAAGGGAAGGAATGAGTTAGGATTGTGCAGTGTTTAGGATAAAATAGCTTTGGATTGGTGACTACAACAAAGTGAGGGTTTTGAAGAGAGTCTTGGTGAACAAGCTGTCATGCTTAATAAATAAAGTACTTGAGTTGGTTCAGTCTTACCTTCCAAGAACAAGTATTTCTTAAACTGAGAAGCTAAGTTATTTCTGGTTGTTCTCAGTATTGTTTAACATAAGAACAGGAAAATATTCTCTATCTTGATATTGTTTAACACAGGGAAAAGAAAGTATGCCCAGTCCCAGTACTATTTACACAGGGATGGAAAAATATGTGGAAAAAATACACAGGGGAAGGAAATTATGCTAACTTCAGTTTTTAGTACCAAGGACTGGTCTTTTTTTTTTTTTTTTTTTTGGTGTATTACTGGGTAGTTCATGCTCCCTGGCCCAACCATCATCCAAAACATAAGGTCCACTGAAGGTCACACATTCTTCCCAATCAACCAACCAACATGGTAGCATAGTGTTGGTCCCAGATAAAGAGAAACATGTGTCTTTGCCTCCCCTACAAACCCTCAAAGGATGAAAACATTTAAATACATTTTGAATAGTCCCTTTGTCCATCCTTGGAGATGTGGGATGTCCCCCATATGGAATTAGAATAATGAGGATAGTAACGAATGTTAAGAAACAATCAATGAAATTTTGCAGGTGGATCTTTTCTAGTGAAATAGCAAGACCTGAGATGTGCAAGGTTACTGCTTGGCCTGTAGGCGCCAATTGGTCTTTGTACCAGTCTAAGGTTTGGGCTAAGAAGCTTAGACCTTAGCCCATTATATTTGCCAACAGGGTCATTTTTAGATCCTGGTAGGCTGCATATACACCCTCACTTATGGTGGCCACGTGATGCATCAAATATATTAAAGGGCCTCTACACCCCTCCTTTATATTTTTGCTATAAACTTTTACAATGATTTTTAAAAATATTGATTTTGAGATGATTTGATTATAAGTATCATTTAAGTTACAGTTAGGTGTAGTTTCTTGGAAATCATTGTGAGTACTCAAGAATTGTTGCTAAATAGAGCATTCTAACCCATAATTTGTTTTTTAATATAATGAAATTTCTATAAATACTAAATTTAAATGACTATTTAAGTTGACATATATTATACTTAATAGACATTTAATTAGACATTAATTGACTTAGATTTTATCATTTACTTGTGGCATTTTGGAGCTGATGATTTATTTCTGACTTCAGATGTTTTCATAGGCCCACATAAAGCATGGTTCATATTGCCTAATGGTTAAAATAGCATTGTTTGCCATATACAAAGTAGTCAGTTTATGTGCAGGTCCTGCCCTTCTATCAAGGAACAGTGATTAGTTGCATTCTGGATCCCAGCTGGTATAAGATAGAGCAGAAGTTTCTGCAACAAAATAATATCAAAGCAAATACCAGTAATCCAAAGGCACCTTCTCCCTGAGCCCACTGAGATGCCCTGAAGAGTTAGTCTTTCACAAAAAGAAACTTATTTTTTATCTAGAAACATAGTGTCATTAATATCTGTTGCTATCTGCACAGCCATAACACAATATAAAAGCCCAGTTGTTGTGGCTAAATTAAGGATAAATACAGGTATATAAATAAAAAAACTATCACATAAGCATATAATTGTTAATCTATAAACCACTCAGCATATACATCAGGGCAATCAAATATTCTTTCAAGTTTATTAATTCTAAGTTGTCTTCTCACAGTACATAAATCTTTCTGGCTCCAATAAAATATATGGTTACATGTATTACACCACCATAGGTTTATACACGATTCTAGAAAATCCACTGTGAATCACAGACTGAGGTCCTTCAATGTAATAGTCCTTTACTAGGCTATCTATGTTTGCCTCGAGAAATTTGTCCTCAAGGAATGAAAATTCTTTTTAGGATTAGCCTGAGCCAGTGTACCCAAAGGCATAAGCAAAAAACAAACAAATAAGTAAATAAATACACACACACCAAAAAATCAAAAGCCATCTATAGTAGTGTTGTCCAACAGAAATGTAATAAAAGCCATATACGTAACTTTAAATTTTCTAATTTTCATTTTGAAAAGTAGAAATAGGTGACATTAATTTTAGTGATATATTTTAACCTAACGTATTAAAAATATTATATCAACATACACTCAATTAAAAAAACATTAAAGAAATATTTTCTATTTCCTTAAAATAATGTTTTTCATATTAAAAAGAATTTTTTTCATACTATGTATTCAATATCTGGTAGATATTTTTTCACTTGCAACTTATGACTCAATTCAGACTAGCCACATTTGAAGTGTTGGATAGCCATGTATGGCTAGTGACTGTCATGTTGAACAACATACACAGACCTCTATCATAGTTCAGTGATTTTTAAACTTGAGCAAGCTTCAGGATTACCTGGAAGGCTTGTTATAACAAAGATTGCTGGGTCCCAGCCCCAGGGTTTCTGATTCATAGGTCTGGATAGAGCCCAATAATTTGCATTTCTAACAAGTTCCTTGATGCTGCTGCTGCTGACGATCTGGGGACCACACTTTGAGAACCATGGCCATCGTTATTTCAAAATCTAGCTTTGGTACCATTTGACTCCTTCATTAACATGAATGGTCAAGAAACAACCCTAGATACTGTGGTTGTTGTCATTATTTTTGGTGTTATTGCAATTTTTAACATGGCAAATCACCATTTACCTGTTGCTTGAGATCGAGTACTTACTTACATAGATGAGTATTCCTTCAAGTCTGTTACTCTCTGAGTGCTTCTTTCCAGGAAGCTGAACAGGAAAGAAACATTCATGGGCTTGCTTATACTTAGTGAGTATTTGCAGAGCTGAATTAATGCCACATCCATAAGCATGCTCTGATCTTTAGGCAAAAAATAGCCCTTTTCTGGTTGGCAAACTTCAGTCAACAAATTGACGATCTGTCTGGTACAAATGCAAGGCTTAAAAGCAATGAATTTGATTTTTAAAATATATTCATTGATTTTAAAAACATTGAACTTTAAAATGTTACATGAAGTTCACAGTTTTTGAGCTCAGTGGACAATAAAAGGAATTTTTTAAGTTTCCTGGCGCTTGCATTATTACCTGAATTTCTCTCTGAATGCGGATAGGTCCTGGCCACCAAATTGTAGGTGGCTCTGCTCATTTGTAAAAGATGTGGTTCCTTTCTATCCCTACATGCTTAAATATTTTATCTCTCTTTTCTCATTTTGAAGAAAAGCGATGAAAATTTAATACCTTGTTTTTATACTTTGTTTTGTCATAAGAGTACAAAAACAGCATCAGAGCCTCCTTTGGCTCCTCCTGTGTCTGAAGAAGAAGATGAAGAAGAGGAAGAAGAAGAAGATGAGAATGAGCCCCCACCAGTTATTGCACCAAGACCCGAGCATACAAAATCAGTAAGTCCCAAGTGACTATTTCCACATGATTCCGAAGCTGTCCTTTGGAACAGTCACAAAGTCAGAATCTAGTTAATCAGCCAGTACCTACTGAGCATCTGTGTTCCCAGAACCAGAGTATATGATACAAATTTGGTTGAGGTTGTGGTTTGGGGAGACAAGATGAGCACATGACAGTTAGAGAATAATACCAAATGGTATACAAATAAGGGCTAAATTTTAAAACTGCTGTACAAGCTAAGATAGAGAATGAAATCCATGTGAATCAGGTAAGAAGAATTGCCTAAGCAGGGGTACCAAGACCACAATTAGCACAGCATGTTTGGGGACCTCAAAAGACTAGCTCCTGAGAGCTTTCAAGGACCATAGACTTGAAGCAACTTAAAGTTCTTTTTTAAGAGAAATCACTTGTCTTTAAAAATTCATTGAGGGTTGAGGAGCCAGGTGGAAGGAGGGATGAATAGGTGGAGCACAGAAGATTTTTAGGGTAGAGAAGATATTCTGTATGATACCATAATGACAGATGCACCTGATTATCCATTTTTCCAAACCCGTAGAATGTACAACATTAATAAGTGCAAGCCATTTGTCAGCTATGGACTTTGGGTGATTATGATGTGTCAAATGTAAGTTTATCCATTGTAGCATTATTTTTGCCTTTAATGTGTAACAAAATATTTTATCTCTAAGATCTACACTCGTTCCGTGGTTGAGTCCATTGCTTCACCAGCAGCACCAAATAAAGAAGTCACACCACCTTCTGCTGAGAACGCCAACTCCAGTACTTTGTACAGAAACACAGATCGGCAAAGGAAAAAATCCAAGATGACAGATGAGGAGATCCTAGAGAAGCTAAGTGAGTTTTTTGCCATCATTACTTATTTCATGGGAAGGTTTTTCATAAGCCACCTAGAGCGGGAATTGAACGTTTAAAATTTTAACCCTGCTTGCATGAACTCCAGGCTCCCTGAAGTCACAAGATAAAAAGTTTGAGACTCACCATGTACTGCAGAGCATCCCCTCCCTCATATTCCTAATCTGACAGAAACCAAATATTTTCACTTGAAAAAATCAAGTAAGGAGAAAACATCACAAAATGAACTAAGTAGTAAGTTTTAAGATTATACCCCCAAACGGGATCAAACAGTCTGATGAAAAATATCTTATGATCATACTCCAGGGGCCCCCACCTGATCAGTCATGATAGATAATTCAACCTCAAAATGGACAGTCACAATAAAATAGCCTTTTCTCTTAATTTAGGAACATTGCTGTGTGGACAGGGAGGCAGAGCCAGCAAATGCTCACAGCCTCCTTCCCACAGTGTCATTAGTGTACACCCACTCTGTTTTACAAAACACTCCCCTTCCCGTTAGCTTTCTGGGTCAAAGAGATTTTAAAAAACTAAATAAATTCTCTGTTGAAAAGAGTCAAAGGTCTATGAGGCATATTCATTAAACTCATGATACAAAAGCATCTAACAAATTGCTCGTTATTGCAATTAGTGCCTCCAGTCTGATTAACCCCTACTCATCCTTCAAAACTCAGCTCAAAAGATGCCTCCTCAGGAAAGCCCTCCTTGTCTCTCCCAGTCTGAGTTAAGGGAGCTTCTTCTTTACTGCCTTTATCACAGCAAATATCACCCCATACTTGTCTGTCTCCTTCACTAGACTGTGAGCTTTTTACAGGCAGAGAGTATGTCTTCTTTTCCGATACATTCAGCTCAATTAAGTGCCTGGTACAAAGGCACTTAACAAACGCTTGTTGATTGAATGGGTGAAAAAAATGAGCAAAGAAATACATCTTTACTGGGTTTCTATTTGTCTGTTCTGTGCCAGACTCTTTGGAGGAAACAGTAGAGAAACAATTCCCTGCCATTAAGAAACTTATAATTTTATTTGGAAGATAAGATTTAATAGTATGATACAATTCGGGAATAGGAGGCCATCTTGTTTCATGCAACTGTCCGTCTAAAAGCACTCAGAAAAGGAAGAGAGCCGTGCAAGCTGTAGGGCACGGGGAGGACTCTGCAGAGGTGGTCGTAGGGCCATTCTGCCCTCCAGGGGACATTTGGCAATGTCTAGAGACACATTTATTGTCACAACACAGGGAATGCTACTGGCATCTAGTGGATAGAGGCTAAGGATGCTTCTAAACCATAATGCAAAGGATAGCCTCCCTCCTTTCTCTGTGACAAAGAATTATTCAGCCACAAATGTCAGCAGTGCTAATGTTGAGACAATCTGAGACAGAGGTGTTTGGAAAAGCAAAGATTTAGGTTGCTGTTGTCAGTGAGCGCTCAGAACTGGAATTGAGGGATTTTAGCCAACTGACTATACTACACGTAATGAAATATGCCTCTAGTACTCATACCAACTGTTTGCTATAATAATGACAGGAATAATTCCCATTTATTGAGCACCTTCTCTGCAGGTTTAATTTTCACACTAATCCCTTGTGGTGGAGTTTCACGTCCTCAATTTACAGAGCAGTGAGAGTGCGCCTCAAAAAGCTGAAGTGACCAGATCTCCAAACTAATGAGTGGCAGAGCCAGAGCTGGAGCTCAAATCTGTTTGCCTTCGAAGTCTATACCATTTCCATTACCCACTTCGCTTCTGCATATGCCAACTGTCTGTTTGTGTAAAAGGGAAGGAATTGGAATTACCTGGATAATTTCCATTTGAGTATTCAGACAATTGCCTCAATTTTTGTTCCTTTACTTCACATGACCTAGGAGATTGTATCAGATTTTAAAAATCTAACAAGCCTCACTTTATTAAAATGATTATTTGATAATCATTTCAAATCTCAGTAGATTTATTATGGTGAACTTTCTTAAGTTCACTGACAGAGAAACAAGCATTATTTTGGGGGGGGCCAAGATCTTGCTTTGCTTGCAAACTGTGATGGTCCTGGAGCTGTGGTCTTTATCATTTGTTGTTTCTTCTGCCCTACACCAAGCAACATGATGAAGAAGGGAAAGCTACCTTTGATTACATTTTAAATTAAGGATTAAGTGGTTTTTTTCCCCTCTATTGGAGAATACTTGGGTCTAGGGAGAATCTTTTTCCCTTTAGCCTGTGTGCCACCTACACTACCTTGTGCTTACAGATCTCGGCAGGGCACACCTGCAGAGAAATGGAGGCATACTTTTCATGAAGCAGATCCAGGCTCAGGTTTACTGCAAAGTCTGCAAAGTCAGTCTTTCTTGCTTCTGCTCCACCATCACCTTCTGTCTGCCCTCTCTCTGTCACTTACTCGCTGTGTAACCTTATGCAAGTTATTTAACCCCTCTGAACCTCAGTTTCTTATCTGTCAAATGAGAATGAGGATCATATTTACATTTCAGGACTCTGTCTGTAGGATGGATTGTATGTAGCCCAACCTATGACTAAGAGGACAGATATTGGAGTCAGAAAGGCCCAGATTCACATCTCAAGCCCATTGCTACCAGCTGTGTCACTTTGGGCAAGTTATTTAACTTTTCTGGACCTCTTTTTCCTCATTAAGAAAAATAGGGATGATACTAATGTACCAACCTTAGAGCATTATGATAATTCAGTGAGAATAATGCATGTAAAAATCTCCAGCAACAGTACTGGGTACACAGTAGGTGCTCAGTAAATGGTAGCTACTATTTTAATACATGAGTATAAAGCCTTAATAAGATAATGTAATACAAAAGACTTTGAAGCAAATCATAACTGAGTCTGAGTCAGAGACCCAGACTAGCTGTGTGTCCTCAAGCAAGTCACTCAACTCCTCTGAAATTTAGTTTCTTCATCTGAAAAATGGAGATGATAGTATTAATATAATTTGGATTTTGTGAGAGCCAAATGAGGTAAAGTATGTAAGACACATCTAGCACAATAAATAGTTGCTTAGAACTATTGTTATTTTTTCTGCAATGAGAGAAAACATATTTTTCAATATAAAAAATTGGGGCATAGAGAAAGGGAGGATATTGCTCAAGGGTTAGAGCACATGCTTAGCACGCACGAGGTCCTGGGTTCGATCCCCAGTACCTCTTCTAAAAATAAATACATAAATAAACCTAATTACTCCTCCTCCAATAAATAAATAAATAAATAACAAAAATAAAATAATTTTGAAAACCAAAATTGGGGCATTGGGTCTTCCATTGGGACATAATGTTTGAAACCAGCAATAATCCCAGATGTATGGTCCGTGTACACAAGTCATTGAGGAGGGCCTTGGAATCAAGTCTCCTGTTGGAGCTTGGAGAGGGAGTAAAGGAGCTTGTGCTGAGAGGCAAAGGAGAGGGGAAAGGGAGACAGGGAGTAGAGGAATGGCCTACAGCCCGTACCAGAGTGGACCCATCCATAAGCATGGGGAAGAGCGGCGGGTGGCCTCACCTTCAGCTAGTCTTCTTCCTGTGGGGGCCAGACCGTAGGATCATTAATGGCTGAAATGAACAGATCATCTTTTAGCTTTACACAGACAGATAGCCTGGGTCTGGCTTGTTCATTGTGGTCTGGTCTGAATCTGTTGGAAAATAAAGAAACCCCTACATTTTAGTGAACGTTTTCAAAAGGCGCTGACTGTCAGTAAAATTGTGCAATGCAGGAAATTTGTCTTCAGCCTCCCTCTCCTTGACGTCACAATCACCTCTTCCTCTTGTCCCTCCCCTCCCCCAGCATTCCCCACGCAAAACTCTTTCTCCTAATCCCCCTCAAGTAGAGCTGGTATGAGTTTAGATAATTATTTTGCTTTTTCTCAGAAATCAAAACCTTCATTATGCCAAAGAGAGGATCATTTCATGGTTGGAGTTCCACTTGGTTTATTTAATATGTAGGAGAATACATTGATGAACTTTTCTGCCACTGAACCACATCATGAACCCTATTTTCAAATACTAGTATTGAGTGATTTCATAAACCCTTGTACTTTAAAGTGAATAGTTTTTTTTTTTCTTATTTGGGAAATTAAGAAATTGTTTCTTACTAGGAAATTTGGCTGTTGTCCTGGTAGTGCTATCATGTTTTCCCTTTTGATTTGGAGTGGCTAATTTTTGTCACTTTATGCCTATTGTGTCATGATTTTTTTTCCTTTCTTTAGTGTAATTTATGAGAGCAAATGATAATGGCTCTGATGAAAGACTTTTAAAAGCTTGTTTTGTAACTTGGAATTGTAAACAAGGCCTCCTGTTCACTTGCCTAACATCAGTAGGTGGCAGCACTCCCCTGTGAACGGTAATGGGCGTGGGGACGCCATTTTATTTGAATAGCAGTTAAATTCAGAAGCAGGGTCTCACCAAAATGGTTGTCTTTTGGTAATCCTCAAGGAAGGATTTATTTCCAGTTGTTGCTATTGTTGTTTTAATCCTGCATACCATGGAAATAAAGGTTGGATAATTTACTACCATGAAACCTCATTAATTAAACCCTGCCAATTGGAATTGGTCATAACTCAAAAACTTGTTTGCTTTTGTTCAGCCTATAGAAAAGAGTTTGCTCAGCAACTTAATAGTGTTGTAACTTTCTTAGAAGACTTTAAACTGCTTAATAAAACTATGGTTTCAAGTGGCTTTAAAATCATGATTTCATAAAAAATTAAAAGTCCAGATCCTTAACCATGAATAGCTGACCTGAATGAGGATAGTTCTCAGTGATATAGAAATCCGTGAGACAATCTGAAATTTGAAATAGCAACTCAGAAATCATTAAGTTAATGGTATTCTTTAGCTATAACTCAAGTAAAATACATTCTTTAACCCCTATCTTACAATATGGGGCATTTATAAAATGAAACCTCTAATTTTATTTGAGTTTAATTCAACAGACATTTATTGAGGAACCAATATATTCCACAGCCAGCACTATATGAGGAGGCACTGAGAATACAGAGATGAATATGACATGGCTCCCATCCTTAAGACAAAGTCTATAAGAGGATGTCAAATACATAGATATAGATAGATAGATGGTATATTAAGTAGAGAGGAGAGCAAGAGCAAAAGCAATTTAAAAAAAAAGCAAAAGAAGAAGCAGAAAGAGAGAGAAAGTATAATAGTAGTACAGAGAAGGGAAATTGCTGACTTTATTCCAAAAAATCAGGGAAGGCTTCCTAGAAGAGGCAAAAATTGAAGCTGAGTTGAAGCATGATGAAGAACTTGCCAGGAAGAAAACTTAAGAAGGACATTCCAGGGAGAGAATAGCACGTAAAGAAGA
The DNA here is from genome assembly GCF_048773025.1 of Camelus bactrianus. Taxonomy (NCBI): domain Eukaryota; kingdom Metazoa; phylum Chordata; class Mammalia; order Artiodactyla; family Camelidae; genus Camelus; species Camelus bactrianus. The sequence goes on along the minus strand of NC_133575.1, from coordinate 81,724,188 downwards.
TATGAAGGCAGATGCCTGGGCCCTTTAACTTACTCAGTGCCACTTGCATAAAGAATTGGTGGCAGATGTTGGGACTGGAGTTTTAAGAGAGGAAGCCAAACCATTAAGCAGGATCTGCTCATGAGCATTTGTTAGGGTGAGAGCATAACGTTCTAGTGGGGAAGTAGGGAAGATGAGCTGGAGAATGAAACAAGCGCCAGATATGAAGAGCCTTGCATTCCATGCCATGGAGTTTGAGCTTTATCCTGTAGGTGTTGAGGAAGCCTCAGGGGCTCCTGAACCAGAGAATCACATGGTCAGGTCTGCACTTAGAGCATCCTAACAGAGATGTGGAGCTTGGAGTCGAGTGGACAGAAGCTGAAAATTGAGTCCGATTAGGAGGCTGTTGGAATAGCCCAAACAACAACAACAACAAAAATAACTAGTGCAATTGTTTGGACAAGAGATGTTGAGGACCTGAACAAGGGCAGTGGCCATGGGCATGAGGAGGAGGGAATGGAGAAGAGTGACAATTAGGAGATGGACTCCATAGACCTTCTCTTGATTAGTTCATGTGTGTAATTCTTGTTTTACTAACTGACTCTACACTTCTTTGAATAGGGGCCACATTAGTAAGATAGAACTCAAAGGTAATGATACTGATGTTTGCTTCCAGAAAGAAAGGAGGACCAGAAGCATAGAAATGAATGATTCCCTTCAACATAGTCCACTTGAGAACTGAACCCCTATTCGCATGATGCTGCTTTGGCACAGAATAAAACTGCACCTATTTTGTGTGTGTGTGTGTGTGTGTTGTGGGGAGGGGTATTTATTTATTTTTAAACATTTTTTGAAGGGGGAGGTAGTTAGGTTTATTATTTATTTATTTGTAATGGAAGTCCTGGGGATTGAACCCAGGACCTCATGCATGCTAAGCACACACTCTACCACTGAGCTCTACTCTCCCTCTATGTACCTATTTGAGCATTGCATTGAAGAGTCAATGTTACTTCTTTTACATTTATTTTGAGTGGTGAGAAGTATTGATCCTCTGAGTAGTGAATTTGATATTTTGAAATAACAAAACCAATATTTTTTTCCCAGAGCCAAACATGATAAATTAATGGTTTTCTTGTGTGGCTTATAGATTTACTCCACAATGTTTGGAACAACCTATAGAAATAGAAAGTAGATTAGTGGTTGCCTAAGGATGGGTTGGGAAGCAAAGAGAGGATCGAGAGTGACTGGTAACAGGTAGAGGATTTCTTGCGGGATGATAAAAGTGTTTTAAAATTAGATCATGGTGAAATTTAGTAAATTTGTGCAACTCTAAAAAAATGCTAATAGCAATTGAATTGTACACTTTAAATGAGTGAACTTTACTGTATGGAAATCAGAGCTCAGTAAGGCTGTTAAAAATTTTTGAAGTGCTAGTGGAGTCCTAGGTTCAGGGATGTGTGTTTTTTAGAACAATAAGCCTCATTACTTTATGATTAAACTGTGTTCTTCATTAGACCCATTCTCATCCCCACCCCCCATCGCCCTTAGTGAAGTACTGGGTGCAGAGTAAGTGCTCAAGAGAGATTTGTCCAGCAGAATTTGAATGTAGTGTAGCACTCAATTTCACTCCAATTCAGAGAAGACAGTGATTCTGTTAAATACTGTGTGCAAGTCCTGAGATGTTTTTATCTCCTAATCTACAGTATCCTTTTATGGGAATTTTTTATAAGTGTTGGGTTTATGACCAGTCCTTCTTGTTTCCCAAGCATCATCAATTTTGAGTATAAGCATCCTGGGTTATTACTACTAGCTTAATTAATATATTACTATTTGTTACTTTAATAAAATATATTATTATCCATATAAATTATAGAAATCACATGAGGATATTGCTTTAATGTTTTATTTATCATTGACTCTGGCATCTTAAATATTAGTATTAAATAGAAGGAAATCAATAAATTTAAATCTCTCTCTCTTTCTCTCTCCCCTCTTTCCCTTCAGGAAGCATTGTGAGTGTTGGTGACCCAAAGAAAAAATACACAAGATTTGAAAAAATAGGTCAAGGGTAAGTGATTATTATTTGAAATATCAAAAAATGAGCACCAGAGATTTCTGGTAAATTATGCTTCTCATTTTCTAGGGTTATATTCATGTTTTGCATTCTTAATATTGACCTTTCTGGCTGGCAGACCATTAATTAACCTAGGAACATATTCTGCTGGAATATTGTTAGGTTAACAGTGAATTATCTAGGGATGCTTTGATCCTTTAAAGTTAGAGGATTCAAGCTGATTTCTTTAGAAAAGCAGTAGAATTATAGAAACTTCTAAACTTGTATGAAAACCCCCTTTATCCCTGTTCCCCCTACATCTGTATGGATGTTATGCTTAAGATCCTGTTTCATTGTCAAAGAGTAAAGTGACAAAGTGATGATAGGGAAAACCCTTATTGAATGATCCAGAGGTGGGCACAGTTGACTCTCCGAGTAAGGAGGAAATAGATCAATAGTCCCTAAATGAGATGGAGTGTATCATTTTCACTTAGTATGCTTGTAAGAAGAAAGATTCCCAGGCCCAACTGCCAGAAACTTGATTCAGAAGTCTGGAGTGGGGCCCAGTTATCTGAACTTTGGAAAAGTTCCTCAGATAATCCTGACCATCAGCTAAACCATGGGGCTAGATCATGCACTTGCACTAAAGGTGGGAGTCACGTGTTCTACAAGTCAGCTGTGACTAGGCATGTTTCTCAAGCCTCAGTGTGAAACTAAGCAGGAGTGCCTGAGTAGGCAACAGGGTTTGAAATAGGGAAATGTTTTGTTTAAAGGGAAATGAAGTGTTTTTAAGGGATGTCCTTAAATGGAAAATGAAACAAGATATTTAGGTGTACCAACTACTGTATGCTGGGAACTAAGATTGCACCCCAGAGGGCTCCTGGCTGAGACAAGGTGCTGGGAAGAGAAGGATAGAGCTAATTATGTGCCTGCAAAATTGTGCTAGCCCCTCAGCCAATGGAGTCTATTTTCAGATAAGGGAATGTAGGATTTCATCGAGCACCTCACTGTTTTCCTGGGATTAACAGGTTCAGAGAATTATATATTGTATATAAGCTTGACTATTTTGTGATTTTTATATTTTATTTCTCACCCCCCCCACTCCAGCTTTTGTACTAAGATATCTTTTGAAATTGCCGACTTATCTTGGGAAATAAGGGAAAGCATTCATTAGACATTTTAACTAGAGGGTCAGAGGGGCTCACTTGTGGATTGTGCCTGGTGGGAATCAAGGTGAGAAGACCCTGAGAGGGAGGCAGAAACTCAGGGAGAAATATGTGGCCACGTGCCTTCTTCCAGTAGAAACCATAATGGTGCATTTGAACTTTCTAGGAGGGTAAAAGAGATACCTACTTGTTCTCTTGATTCTTTCTCTGACATTTGATATCACTAGTATTCTTACATGCTCATAAAAAAAAAGGTTTGGTTGTCTCTAGAGTTCCCCTAAAACCTAACAAGTCAAATTTTATTTCTGCCCATTGCTCTAGAACAGTGCTGTCTGATACAACTTTCTGTGATGAGAGAGATCTTCTGCATCTACACTGTCCTGTGTGATAGCCCCTGACATGCGTGGCTATGGAGCACTTGAAATGTGTCTAGTGCAAGTGAGAGACTGTATTGACTGTATTTATTTAAATTAATGTATTTTTTCAGCACACACTTATTGAACACCAGCTATGTGCCAGGCACTGTGCTAAGTGCTAGAAAAACAGAGATCGCTAATGATGGCACGGGCCCTCAAGGAACTTACAGTCTACAGTTGTAAATGCTTGAAGAGGGTACATAGGGTACATATCTACTCAACTCACCTAAGTACAGGGCAGGGCTGGCTTCTGTAGCCATTATTTCCCACCTGGGGTTTTCCTTCTTAACTTCTAGTGAACTGGTTGTTTTACTTAAGTAAGGAAGCCATGCCTTCTCAAGTACATATACAAACCTCAACTCTCTTTTTGTCCAAAAAGTTAACACCACAAGACAGGTTAAAAAAAAACAGTATTATGTACTAAGGGAACTTGGAAAGCAAACGTTAACTTTTAGATCTTATTTTAATCTAGTTGGGCCTTTGATGGAGCTAACAATAGGAAGGGATGCACAATCCATAGAGAAGTAGCATTCTAGATCTTTGCTGTCCAAGATGGTAGCCATGTGGCTATTGAGCACCTGACATTTGGCTAATCCAAATTGAGATATGGTGTAAATATGAAATATTTACCTGATTTTAAAAAGTTGCTATGAAAAAATGATGTAAATATCTCATTAATAACTTGTATATTGGTTACATGTTAAAATGATAATATTTTACATACATTATGTTAAAGAAATATATTATTAAAATTTCACCTTTTAACCTTTTTAAATATAGTTTCCCCCCAATTTAAAGTATGGATCACGTTATATGTTTCATGGACAGCACTGCTCTAGTTGAAGGTTCAAATGGGAGCTATTTATTTATTCATAAAATGTGGGTTTTTTTGGAGTTGTCTTTTGAGGAGTGGAAAGTGGAGTGTTTCTGTTGTTCATTCTCACTAAGACCTACCTGAGCCAAAAATATCATTGAATTTAAAAAGGGAAAATATAAGAGATGGTTTCAAATATCTCCCAAATACCAGGTAATAAAGCAAGACTGATTTCTCCAAGAACAAAGATTAGGCTGACAAGCAACTCTGCGTACCAAAGAGATTTCCCCTCCTGGTTGTTATTTATGCTTCCGACCTCTGAAAGTGCAAAAGGAAAGTTCTCTATTTCTGCATACCTTTATACCTTTGTAAAGCCTTTCTAATCAAAAATGAAAAATCAGCACAGAAATCCTGCTTGCCACTGCAGAAAGGTCTGTTTTAAATTCCCAGAGAGTCTGTCATTTTGAGGAATGATGAAACTAGCAGATAGTTCACCCATAGACCCCATTCAACTTTTAAATAAGTCTTTAGAGGGTAGGAAGTCTTTTTTATTCATCCTTTTGTCTCCTTTAGTGTCTAGCACAGTGTTTTTGTCCTTGGTGGGTCCCCCCAAAACAATTTTGTACAATTTGAATCAACAGGCAGAGTTCATCTGGCCAAGCTCAGAGATCTACAGTTTCCCCTGTCTGCCTCCCCCATCTCTCTGAATCTGTTTTTGCCTCAATAAATATTTGTTGAACTAATGAAAATGTTTGTCCTTCTAGCTTTAACTTTCCTCTGTCCTCTGTCTTTTCATGAGTGTATGCATGTCTGTCTTGCTCTTTCTGTCTGTTTCTCTTTCTCTTTATTTTCAGTGTGTCTTCAGTTGTTTCTCATGACTACTCACCCTCACCATATCGGATTCTTTATCCTTTGGGTATTTGTGTGTGCTGCACATCTGTCTTTTTCATCCGTGCTGGTTTCACCTTCTGCCCATTTTCACACTCACTCCCAACCAAAATGGTCATCATATAAAATCAAGATGAATTTTCACATAGCTTTTTAAGATATAATCTAGTAACAAATCTATTTATTTACTGTAACTTTATCATTCATTTAATTAATTTGTTTTTTTTTTTTTTTTTTTTTTTTTTACTTTTAGTGATTTTTGCTCTCTGCTCTTAATTTTTAAAGGGAATGGGCAAAATACTGATTTATTCTCTCTAGGCCAAAAAATGTCCCATTTAAATTAATTTGCCTTTTACTTAAATTGCTCTCAGTGGATTTTCTCATGAATTATTGAACCAAGTTAGATCAACTAGGCTCTACTCTCAATATATAATTTTAATTTTCTTTTCATTAAGTTTGGAGTTTTTTATTGTTTTGCTTTACCTATTATGATGTTGACATTAGAACCTGTGTCAGTAATCATTTGGTGGTAGGCAGAATCAGCCCCAACATTCCATTTTTAGCTCCAGGGAGCCCAAGAGCTCACTCTTGGGAGCCAGATTTGAGAGGAACCTCTTCATTAATCACCCTCATCTACTTGGAAAACTAAATTTTTCCAGTATGAGTTTCTGCCATCCCAGCATTCAGGCCTGGGGCCAGAGAATTGAGCTCCATCCTCCATAAATCAAATTCAGAATTGCACATCTAATCATTTGAGGCCATGGCTGTGAGTTGAAGGATAAAAATTACATTATTTCACCAGGTTTTCTGTGAAAAGTATTCTGTTAGTGGCCACCAAATCTAAATATTTTGAGCAGATGTATGTAAAGTTAAAAAAAAAAACAGAAAGAAAACAGGCCTAGTACCCCCCACCCCAATTATCATTGACTCTACAATATGAGTTTGTCAGAAATATATCTGGTGGACACTTAAGAATTCTCTCTAGGATAGTTACATAAAAGAAGTTGTTTAGTAAATAAATTAAATATTTATTTTCAGTCAACAGCTATCATCGGCAAACTTGTGTAATTCCTGAATAAGCAGTGGCTAATGTAACAGAGGGCTGAATTTACTAACCACGCTGGCAACTGTCTGAACAGATTTCTCATTAATATATTTGAATTCACTTTAAGGCCTTAAGTGAAAATGCACTGAAAAGCAGACCCTTTTTCTCTTCCAGGTTCCTATTTGTTTTCTCTTAAGCATTATAATAGAAAAATATTTTTGAGGAAGCAGCTCAGAGGAGATGATTTGGAGCCAGTTTAACAAATAACTTGTTTAATTTGGTAAACTCTTGTTCAGTGCCTACTATGTGTAATGCAGAGTAGTAGTGAAGAACCAGGTTCTGGGAATCACAGTGACCTCATTAGCTCTCTGAACATCTGACAGGGAGAAACAGAGAGTTGTATCAAGAAAAAAGCAGGACCCTCCCATACTCCCAAATGCATGTGCCTTTTCCCCATATTTTATCCATACTCTTCTTCACTGTCTTATATCCACACCGGCTTGTATACATCACTTATATCTCAACTTGTCTAGACATGTAAAGTTGCTTGAAACTTAGAAAACCATGGTGGAATAAAGGGAGAATTTTGGGAAAGTTTGAAGGAAAAGAAAGAGCCCAAATGCTGAACTCAGAAGACTGTAGGCAAGTTATTTAATTGCTTTAAGCATCAGTTTTCTCAGTCATACTAAACAGAATTCACGTACCTCATAAAGGTTGTGAGAAATGAATGAGAGAAGGTATTTAAAGTGCTTTGCACAGTACAGGGCACAGAGTGAAGTGATCAGTAAATGCTAGTTATACTTAGGGGTAAAAGACATACCCACCATGACTATTATATGGAGCAGAATACAGTAAGTATTATAATGTAATTACAAAGAGCTATGGGGACAGAGAGGAGGGACAAATCATTTATAGCCAGGGAGGCATTAAGATGAAGGATTCATAGAGGAGGGTGTACTTGAATGGTGACTTGAAAAGATGTGGAGCTTAACAAGACGGGATTATGGGAAGTTTCAGAACTTCACAAGTGAGGATTATGGAAAGCTTCAGTTGAAAAAAATCAAATGAACACTTGCTTCAGACTGTAGGTTTCATTCATTTTGATATCCCTAGGGCCTGCAATGGTGTCTGGCATAGAATGCAAGTATTGGATGAGTGCATATTGAAAAGATTAAATCAATAGTTCTGGTTCTCTGGCCATTCAGAAGTTTGGCAGGGGAGTTAACAGGAAATAATGCTAGAAGGATCCGCTGGGGCTGTGTTAGGAAACAAATTGAGAGGTACAAACAATACTGTATTTTTTATTTGTTTGAGTTTAACCCTTTTAAGTAGATAATGCTTGGATGTGGTGTAACATTCAGAAGGTACAGAGGAGTAGACAGTGCAAAGTAAGTGTCCCTCCAACCCTTGTCCTTCAGCCTCCCGGTTACCCTGCACAAAGGAAACCTCCAGAAAGAGGTTGTTTCTGGTTCCTTCTGTAATATTTTCATAGATTCTCTGTGCACATACCTACACACACATGTGCATGTGTTTCACACACACAATGTATTCTCAGATATTAGGGGACACACGTTTGACTCACCTGAATACACAAACTGTTAGCTATATAAATAAATGGTGAATATTTACTTATGATGTTGAATTGTTAATTCACTCTTATTTACATATTTCAACCACACAGTGTATAAAATAAAGTATACATTGGAAGAGATTTTTCTACTCTCACATTTCAGGAGCTGTAGAATTCAAAATCTTCCTATTCATCTTTAACGTCATTGTTTTTGTAACCCCAGAGTCCCTTTTTGAGTCTCCTAGCAGTTATCTAAGTACATCATCTGATTTCCATCTAAGCTCTTTGAGATAAACTATTTTTGAATCTACATAGGTTTCTGTCCCTGGATATTTTGTTCCTAGTTACCACTACTCATTTATACAACATTAAGATGATTATTTTCTGAATCTGTCTTAGAGGTGTCTATGTAGATCTTCACAGCATAACTCTACTATATCACTTTTTAAAATTTCTGTTACAAATTTTCAGACTTATACAAGAGTAGAGAGAATAGCACAAGGCCTCCCATATTCTTATCACCCAAATTCAGCATTTATCAATGTTTTTAATATAAATCACAATGTCATTATAACACCTACAAAAGTTTAACATCTAGCACCCAGTCTATGATTGGAGTTGTCCAGTTGTCTCAAAAATGAAGTTTTTATAGTTAATTTGTTCAAACCAGCATCCAAAAAAGTTTCACATATCACATTTGGTTGTGTCTCTTAAGTCTCTACTCTAAAGTATCTCCCTTCTTTTTTTTTACTACCATTAACTTACTGAGGAAACTAGTCAGCGTCTTCCCTGTAAATGGAAGTTAGATCTAGAAGCTTAATTAGGTTCAGGTTCAATTTTTGGCAGGATTTCTTCATAGGTGGTGGTGCCATGTGTTTCATATTACACCAGGAGTCACGCAGTATCTGATTGTCCCATATTTTATTTTATTTTTATATAGATTTTTATTGAAGTGTAGTCAGTTTACAATGTTGTGTCAATTTCTGGTTACAGCATAATGCTTCAGTCATACATGAACATACATATATTCGTTTTCATATTCTTTTTCACCATAAGTTACTACAAGATATTGAATATAGTTCCCTGTGCTATACGGTATAAACTTGTTTATCTATTTTATATATAGTAGTTTGATTGTCCCATATTTTAATGAAGAGTAGATTGATCAGAAGATTCAGTGAGCGGTTGTATCCTCCAGTGCAAAGTTCATCATCAGCCTTTCATCTAATGGTTTCATCTATTGATGATTATTGCCCAAATCAATTACTTCATTAGGGATTATAAAACGGTGATTTTCTAACTGTAATCACTCCTCCCACACTTACCAGTTAGAATAACTTTGTTGAAAAGAACTTTGTTCAGCTAGGGAGTCTGGTTACCCTGAAACATAGTTCATATAGAGAAATCAAGATAAATGCTTAACTTTTTAATTGCCAGTTTTCAATGTAAGATATTTATAACCAAGCTACTTCCAAAAGTGTCCAATGAGAGGTGTTTTGATTTTTTTTAAGTGGAAGAGAGAGGCGTTCTCTTTTGTTTAAAAAAATACTTTATAAACTCAGGGGTTCTTATATTTTCAATTTGTCTCAAATAATCTCATTTATAATTTTGTTTTGTTTCATTTTGTTAACATTTTTATTGATTTATAATCATTTTACAATGTTGTGTCAAATTCCAGTGTAGAGCACAATTTTTCAGTTATACATGAACATACATATATTCATTGTCACATTTTTTTTTCGCTGTGAGCTACCACAAGATCCATTTATAATTGTTTTTGATGGTCAAACTGGCCCATCTTTTGCTAATGGGAGCCCTTTTCACTGCATTAATTTTGAAAGTGACCTTTAAAAAGCTCGTTCAGATATCTAACACCTGCAGTTATGAGGTCATACCTTTAGAAATAATTTATTTACATCCTTTCTTTCCAATTCTGACAGATACTCTTTATGAGCATCCAAAACTAGCACTGATTGAGAATATTTCAACCTAACTTATTTCTCCCAAGCAGTACTTTGTGGATAAAAATTAATGAATATGGAGAATTACCACATTACATGAGAGATTTTATAAGGATTTGAATATAAGGCAATTCCCTTTTTTCCCTGAGCTAAAAATTGGTCGGGGGAATGCCTTACCTTGTTTGGGAGCATGTATGGTCCATTTCTGTGTGTGTGTTTGTGCTGTGAGTGTATTTTTAACACAAATGGTAATACATTATGTATCTCCTTTTCTATTATGTGCTTCTGTCTTAGACATGGTTCCATGTTGGTACTTCATTCTTTTTAACAGATGCACAGTGTTTTGTTGTTTGATGTGCCACAATTTATTTCATTAGGCCCGCATGGATAGATATTTAGTTTGTTTCCAATATTTTGCTACTATAAACAAGGCTTCAGTGAAGAGCCTGACAAATAAGCCATCTCATATGTATGCAAATTTATCATGATAATAAATTCCTAAAAGTGGAATTGTTACATAGAAGGATTATGTGCATTTTTCATTTCCAAGTTGCCCTCCAAAGAGGTTGTTCCATTTAACATTCCAAGAACATAACAATGTATGAGGGCGCATGTTTGCCCACACTCTTGCCAGCAAAACTGTGTTGAATTATTTGGAATTACAGTACTATAAGAAAAAACTTTCCCTACACTGATTTTCAAAGGCAAATGTGTTCGAGAAAGGAACTGTAACAAGAAATTATTAGTCAAAACAAAAGGCTATCCTGAAGAATTCATGGGCCTATAGAGTCCATGTCTGTATTATGCCAAAGTATCTTTGTTGCATGTCATAGCTGTTCATAGATTAGAACAGCCATGCAGCTAAATTTGACAGTAAGTGACAACGGGAACATTTCTTGAGATCATTTTCCTCCTATGCATAAAGATATACATACAACCAAATGAATTTTTTCTAACATCTGGATCTTGGCCAATCGTATCATTATATAGAATGATATTATTGATTAATCAGTAACTGCAAACAAATATTTTTGGAAGCCCACAGCCCCCATCCTTCTAAATTAGTTTTAGTTTTAATACTTGAAGAAGGAACTATATCATGTTAGGTATTTTTCAGACTTATCTCTGCTACTCAGTGAGGAACCCTCTTCTTCTTGCTCTAACATGAAGTTCCTATATGGAAGATGAATGTTTTTGAAACTTGTTTCTTAAAGGACGTGATGAATAACAGCTTGTTTTGCAAACCTGACAAAGCAGGGTACAGCATAGAACTCAGGGATACTTGCTGAGAATAAAACCCCTGACACGTTTTTACTTTGTTCAAGAAACTATGGGCAAGAGCAGAAGCAGTGTCTAGAGCACTTACAGAAGTGATTCTTTGGGTAAGACCACCCACCCAAAAAGTATTTGCTTCCTCATTAGATCTATTTTGGGCCATACAAGAAAGAACACTAAATAGATGTAGTCTGAGCTTCACAATAGGCTTTGTGATGAAGGGGATTGGAAATACATTAGCATTTGTGAAGAAAAATGTTTATGGAGCAGTGGAAGATGCTCTTTGTTCTACTTAATGCCCTTAAATGCACTGTGTTGTACGCTGTCCCTTGTAAAGAAAGATGATGCCACTCAATCAACCACCATTAGCAGAGTTTGCACTTTAAGTTGTTTTTTCCAGCCAGAGTAATGAGCTTGTATTAAGCCACCTGTCCCCCTTTCCTGTCTAGGACTTCTTGAAACCGATGGCACGCACTGGGAAACAGCTGCTTAGACTTACTGTTGGAGTGAGTAGTTGAGAGTTATCTGGCCTTTCCAGAGATTAAGCCCTGTAAATGTGACTTCATCACTGGAGTATAACCCTCTGAGCTCCCTGGCCGCACACCCATAATGTGTTACAGCTCTATTTAAAATTAGATGACCATGAATACTCTGGGAAAAGTCATGCCCTAGCTAAAGAACCAAAAATTCCCTGTTCCTATTTATAATCCTAATAATTAAAGACTATACCATCAGGCCCTGACTCCATTCTGTGTACTTAGAAAGATACTGAGATAACATGATTTTTGCATATTTTTAAAAATTTAGTGATGTATTTTTGAGTGGCAAATTACAGAAAACACTCTGGATCTCTTCCACTATGGATGTAACAGTAATACTATTCATCAACATTCCTGAGCTCTAAAGGACATATGTCTCAACAAAACAAGTAAATGTATAGTAGTATTAAAAAATATGATATCTGTGTATTTTCATGCCAAGTGCATTAATCTAGTGAGACAATTTCTACATAGGGATCTATAAGTAGTAATTGTATCTTAAGTACTTAGAAGAAGATAAAGTCCAGTCCTAAGAACTAATTCTAGTCCCAGTTCACTCTTGGCCACATGACCAGTCTTAAGTGATTCAGAAAACAGAAGAATCATCTTGTATGATTATGCCAAAGGAATCAAACGTACCATGTCCAGGAACATACTAAGTGGTTCACAAGGGGGCACATGGACTAAGTGAGTAGAGAATTAGAGGCAAGAGGAATATTTTAGGGAAGCACCACAGTTGCACTTAACATTGATGTAAAATTGCTAAAGATCTGTAACAGAGCATGAAATGGTGGATAAGAGCATGGGCTATGAAGTCAAACCAATGCATTTTTTTATCTCAGCTGCTGACTAACTGTGTAACCTTGGGCCAGCTACTTACCATTTCCCGGCTTGAATTTCCTCTTTTGTACAATGAAGGTGGTAGAACTTACCTCCTAGAGTTGTACAGAATGAGCATTCAGTGAACTCATCCATTTACAGAGAGCAGGCAGAAAGTAAGGCTCCACACACAAATGATACCATCTTTTCTAGCAGCAGCAGTAAAAGTAGAAATCGAAGTGAAAACAAACCATCCTAAATGTGGATTAAACCCATGACTGTGATCTCATCAGCACCAGATTCATACTTATAAAACCTTAAATGTGAACAGTGCCCTATCCTCTGATTCCCTCACTCTTATTCCCACAGGGTTCTCCTTGGACCCATTGAGTCCTCCAGTCTCTTGCCCTTCCTTTTTTCTCCTAGGCCATGAACTTCTTCCTAGCCTCACTTGCTTGCCCTTCTTTCCCTCCTCTAATCTATTTCTATGCTAAAATCAGAGTGATTTATCTACATTATAAGTCCTACCATGTTGCTGCTTTGGCAACCACCCATGATCACGGCTTGCCATTGGGTCTGAGCAGGAAACATCAAAACCTGATGAAGATTGCTGATAATGAAAGTGACTTGTCTTGGGAGGAAAAGAGAGAAATGGTGAATTGTTTGTTTCTAGACCCTTTAGCTAGATGCCAGTGTTTCCACTTGAGTGTTAAGTGCTTGGCCAGGTCAGAGAAAAACTGTTGATAAAGCATCTAATTTGATGCCAAGAACCCAGCAGTACACATCACACAGTAATTGCTGATGAGGCCCAATGGTTGAGCAATCTGTTGATTTAATATTCTTGAACCATAGAATAGTTTCACTGAAAGATCTCTTGCTCAGAGTTAGGAGAATTTTGTCACTAGCTGTGTCATCTTGGGCATATCACTCCTATTCTCTTACACTCAGATTTCTCATCTGTAGTAAGGAGGTTAATCTGGATGATCCTTATATTCCCTTGAGCAATGCATGATTTCTTTATACCACCTGAAGGACCGAGGTTTAGAATCAACAAAGTCCCCATCATAAATAAATGTTCTCCCTATAGCAATCTAGCTTCAGTATAACTGGAATGGAAGGATAAAAGGGATCAATATAATTAAATGGTATAAAAATTAAATTGACAATGTTGACCATTTTAGCACACCAACCCCAATATACCAGAAGATTAGGAGTTTCAACTCTCATCTTGGTCAGTTTGATTTCTGCCATCCTTACGTCCCAAATGCTACATGATACTGACTTTTTTCTATTCAAGTGACTGATAGATTTTATAAAGATACCCATAGAGAATACTATTCAGCCATAAAAAAAATAATATCTTTTGCTGTAACATGGCTGGACCTAGAAATTATCATACCAAGAGAAGTAAGTCATACAGAGAAAGACAAATATCATACGATATCACTTATATGTAGAATCTGAAAAAGTGATACAAAGGAACTTATTTACAAACCAGAAATAGACTTACAGACATAGAAAACAAATTTATGGTTACCAAAGAGGGAAGGGGGTGTCGAGGGATAAATTGGGAGTTTGAGATTTGCAGATACTAACTACTACATATAAAATAGATAAATAACAAGGACCTACTTTATAGCCCAAGAAACTATATTCAGTATCTTATAATAATTTATAATGAAAAAGAATATGAAAAGGAATATATATATGTTCCTATTATATATATATAACTGAATATTTTGCTGTACACCAGAAATTGACACAACATTGTAAATTGAGTACACTTCAATTAAAACAGAAAGATGAAAAGAAGGAGTAGTCCTCATCCTCATCTACTCAACCCTCCCCGGGTTCAAATCTTACCAGTTCCTAGTTGTGTGACCTTGCGTAAATAATTTAACTTCTTTGCGGCTCAGAATTAAAGGAGGATTAATTGTGTACAGTGTTTAAAACCAGTTCTGGCATATAGTAATTGCCTAATAAATAATAACAGTAACAATAGTTATTATTATTAGGTTGATTGCTGCCTAATATATTCATTAAGTTCCCAAATTGTTATCTGTGGATCACCAGAAATCTTTTTTTTTTAATTTTAATTTTTAAATTTTTAGCTAGAAATCTTTTTAAGTATCTGGGAGTTTTGAAGATAGCTTGATGTTTCAAATTCATAACAGAAATTTGATATTTACTTAAGATGAAACTAATTAAAATATTACACATATTTCCTTTTAGCTAGAATTATATCAACTTGTGATTACATTATATATCTAATCCAAAGCTCAAAGTAGCATTTATATGTATTTTTGCTTAATACAGTGGGCCAAGAGAGTGCTCTAATAGGTGAATAAGAGAAAGAGGACCTGAAGAAATTTTATAAGTTGCTTATGTAGATAGGCAGTTGACTCTTAAATTGCTGAAATATGGAGAGGCATCAGGACTGGGGTGCAGAGAAGTGCTGAGAGTGCTAAGATTGAGCCAGAGATAGGGCACTAAGCTTTGCTCGGCAGATTAGTACCTGAGCGTGTGCATTTGTGCTGAGGAGTCTACAAAGGCTGGAAGTTGGGCCAGTCAATAATTTACTGGTCATCGCAGTGAGTTTCAAATGCCTAACATGTTTGGTGTGGGGATGGGTGGTGGAAAGTGGGGTAGAGGAGGATATCATCATTTTATGAGTCGGTGGGGGGAAGGGGAAAATGACTCCCACTGGACAAGGGCATATATGCAGTAAGGTGCGGGGAGGGGCAGTGAGGAGAAAAGCTCGTTTTTGAGTTAATAACCTATGTTCTAGAGTTTCAGAGTCCTTAAACTTCTGTGGATTAGGGATTTGTGGCAATTCTATACCACAGAATGCCATAAAACCCAGGCTATTGGATTCCAGAGTTAGTACTCGAACAATTTTAAGACAATGAAATGCTGAAGGAGGAGGTGAGGAGTTAAAAAAAACAAAACAAGGATTTGAAAGATAAAGCTCTGGAGATGTTAAAGACTAATCCCCCTTGCACTCCAGGTCGATTACAGTGTTAGCTCCTAGGATGGTGGAAATGGACTTGGGCGTGGGGGGCAAAGGTGGTGAATAAGGGGAAGGCCACTTGGGCAAGAATTTGGGGCTTCCCTCTCCAGCTTTAAATGGAGCAGCTCCCATTTTATATTGAGAGTTTCTGCATATGACTTCATTTGAGAAAGGCATCCTAAACAAAGAAAAAGACAAAAACACTTTACTAAGGAAAAAAAAAGACAAGGAATCTCTAAAAAGTGTTCTAGCAGGCCGCCTTTGGCCTTTGGCCTTTTTGAAAACAGAGGCAGACTCTAGTCATGATGTTCTTGCTAGAGATTGGGAAGAACCAACTAACAACCCATTGAATTAGTCATCCTCTACTGTGAAACCAGTAACAGCAGCAGCAACATCAAATAATAATAATAGCAGTTACCACATTCATCATCGACTTAGATCTGTGCTTAATAGATTGTGCTATTTGATTCTCTGCAGCCCTATGGGATAGATATTCATTTTGCAGAGGCCATCCCCTTTTTGCATCAGAAAGAATTGTACAAATTGCCTACATATACAGGAATAAACCAAGTAAAGGCATTTTTGAATCATTCTGCAAATAGA
Source organism: Camelus bactrianus (assembly GCF_048773025.1). NCBI lineage: Eukaryota > Metazoa > Chordata > Mammalia > Artiodactyla > Camelidae > Camelus > Camelus bactrianus. The sequence continues at coordinate 81,708,050 of NC_133575.1, read as the reverse complement.
TTTAAGCAGTCGCTCAGGGATTATGCAGCTGAAATACACACCAGGTTGAGGTGACCTATTCTTTTGAACCCAGGCAATTCTGAGTTCAGAAGGACAAATCACAAACTGGCCCCTAAAATCAGGAATGTCTGATAGCTTATTCTAAGAAGGAAGTATTTTCTGTAGATTTAACTAGAAATGTTTCCTACCCAGAAAGGAAAAGTTTTATTACAATTGCATGTTTGCTTGGAAAGACTTTTATTAATTCGTCCATTCAACAAATACTTCTTTTTTTGGGGGGGATGCATAGTTACAAAATTTATTTTAATTTCATCACCAACAACTAGTAAAACCTAGATTGAAATCCAGGCACTTTGTCAACAAATACTTCTTGAACACCAACTCTGTGACCTGAACCCTGAATCTCAAACATAAAATTGAGAGACTGATTTGTTTCATATAAGCCTCAAACCTAAGGAATTTCTGAAATTGCCAAATTTAGGTAGCATTTATTAATTAAGTGCGATTTTTTTCAGTTTAGTTCCAATAGATGTTTGAATACCCACTCTGAGCCAGGAGAGCAGTAGAGTTTGTAGATTTTAGATCATAAAATAAAAGAACCTTCGAAATGAAGCAGCCCCTTTCCTGTATTCTATAGGTCAGAGAGTCAGATGGACTTGGATTATATACTATACAACTTTGGGCAGGTTCCTTAACCTCTCTGAGGCTCAGGTTCCTCACCTGTAACATGAGGATAAAAGCCCTTGCCTTACGGAAATATAGTAAGAGGAGCATACGATAATTTATATCAAGTTCTTAGTGTAGTATCTGACACACACTACATGCTCAATATATGTTTTCCAAGTGAGGGGACTGAAACGCAGGAGGGGGAAGTGACCAGCCCAAGATCACAGAGCTTGTTGATGTTAGGGCAATGTTAGAATCCAGATCTCTATTAGCAGTCAAATACTCCTTCTACCAAAGTACCCATTTTATTCCCTAGGAGCAGGTACTGTAAACTCCCTAGGCCTGTGAGAAATTGTTTGGCTGATCCAGGGAGAAAGAAGAGAGGAATAACAAGGAAAAGGCTGACACAAGGAAAGAATTCCTGGACTCAGAAAACAAAACAGTGAGGAAGATAAATAGAAAGCAAAGGAGAAACAACAATTACCAGAAAGTTTAGATAGTAACATTGGGGCATTACAATGCCTGCTGAATCACAGAAGTGATCTCTATCCTAACTCCTTTACTCACCACCAAGGTGTCACTGAAATTGACTAGGCTTTTCCTCTTTCTGGGGATGGCGGTGGGAAGGTGGTTCAGAATGCGTGTGTGTTTCACAGTTACTGCTGCAAATTCAGCTTTACTAGACAATTTCTATTTTCAAAGCAAGGGGACCCTGTAATTGAAGTTAGAATAGAAGCATGAGTACTACCAAGACGTAAGGAATGATAGCTTTCAAAATGATAGTGGACTGGAGTGAAACCAAAGAGAGGAAGCTGCTGAGAAATTGAACAAAAAGAAAAAAAAATGGCTCAACAGTAAAGCCACATTGTTACTGCTTTGTGTAGCTACAGTACAGGTAAGTACAGCATTGGGGTGACTTGTTAGATGAAGATATTCTTAACACTTATAAATATTTGAAGAAAGCCACTCTGTCCATATGCTGAAAGCAAAGATGAATTCACAGTGGCCTGAGCAAAAGATGCTAAAGTCTTTCCTAAAGTGTTAAATCAAGGACTGCAACATTGGTTGTGCACCATTCAAGGAGTCTTCAAAATATTCCAGGAGTTTCCTAAAAGGAGCAAGATCATTTTGCTTAATTCATTACTGAATGAATTCCATGGCACACAAAAAATCTGACTGGAGTTCCTAGCTGACCGAAAGAGATACATCATGATAGTTTGATTGTTCCTTTTGTACCTCATGCTTTAATTTTGAATTGGCTGATTTCCCTCTCCTGAAAATAACTCCATTTTATTCCAAATAAAATATATTGACAGCACTTCAATTGCTTATTCATTTGATAATTTTCACCTTCACAGGGCATCAGGTACTGTTTATACAGCGCTAGACATTGCCACAGGACAAGAGGTAAGTATTAACATTCAGTTCTGATGGTTACTTTCCTTTATTCATATTGATCACATTTCCTCTTTGATGGCATCTATGCCACAAAAAATGGGTACCCTGGGTTGACTGAAGTTTACTTCATTGGTGGTTGCCCAAAGTATCTGAAGTGAATGATTTATTCATGATTAACCAAAGAAGAGGGAGCATGGGTTTGTGGCATTGAGAAAGAGCCTAGTAAGATAAAGAATTATATGCTTAAAAAAAAGAATTGTATGCTTGATCCTGTATACCAAAAAATATGCATGTTTGTGTTTAACCTAATGACTGAAATTCATTATTACATTTTAATCATGATTCAGGTGGCCATAAAGCAGATGAACCTTCAACAGCAGCCCAAAAAGGAATTAATTATTAATGAAATTCTGGTCATGAGGGAAAATAAGAACCCCAATATTGTAAATTATTTAGATAGGTAAGTGTTTTCTGACATCATGTTCTTGTTTTCTTTATGGGATAGCAGTCTCTTGGAAAAATATTTCATTTAGGATTTATTCATTTAGCATCCATTCTACAAACATTTCCCAAATGCTAGGAAATAGTAAGAGTATCAGATTTATTGCTAGACTTGCACCCACTTATCTTTATCCACCCATTAAACATTTGAAGATGCGTTTTATGGTCTTGCTTCTAAACATGAGCAGTTTGTGTAACTAGCCTTTGAGGATTGTGACTATGTGTTGCCAGGAAATAGACTTTTGCATATAGAAGAGAGCTGTGGTGTTTTAAACATTTCATCAAGGTTTGTTTGGAGCCAATGCAATCTCTGGCTATCTAAGTGAAGAAGGCTGACTACAATGGCCCTGCTTAATGGGTGCTTTGTGATTAACTGACAGTGAGGTCTAGAGAATTGAGACTTTAATCTCAAACCTTTTTCCTAGACCAGGTAATTAATGTCTCTTTCATCAGTGGCATTAGCAGTGGGTTATTAATAGGCGTTTAAAGACAGCACTAACTCTTCACTTGTGGTTAACATCTGTCTCATTCAATTTCAGTGTTTGTTTAGCACCACTGTGCTGTGTACTCTGGGGGGATACAAAGGAAATAAGACCAGGTCTACAGCCTCAATGAGTTTAAGATCTTACTTTCCGTGTTTTGCACCAGGTAGACCAGTGGGTACAGAGGAGGTGAAAGGGGAGCAAAAAAAGGAAGGTCAAATTTTACAGTCGAAATCAGGGCTTCGAGGGGTAGGTATAGCTCAATGGTAGAGCACATGCTTAGCGTGCACAAGGTCCTGGGTTCAATCCCTACTACCTCCATTTAAAAAGAACTTAAAAATAAAAAAAAAAAATTTAAAAAGAAAGAAATCAGGGTTTCATAAAGTGTCATTTAGGGGACATGTGCAGCCGAGTGACTACACTCTGCTTTTGTTGTTTTGTAAAAATTGCATTTGTAAAAAAATTTGCAGATTTCTAGGCTGTTCTCTGTAACTAAGGTATTTCATTTTTATGAAATGAGAACTTTAATGAGAATTTTCCTTTTTAACAAGCTTCCCAGGTGCATCCCATGGGCATTGCAGTTGGAGCACCACTGGATAGTCTTGCTTCATCCTGATGTCAAGCTTAGGGCAGGCTAGAATTGTTGGGGTCATTCCACTCACTGTAATTCCTCTCTTGCTGAGCAGGGGAGAAGAGAGGCTTGATCACAGTGTTAAGTGCCTTCACATGGTCCCAGGTGTTTTGACTTTGCCTAAATTGTAAGGCTCCGGTGGCCTGCTTCCCCATATTTGATCATTTGCGGTGTGTCTACCAATAACTACTTAATGATAATGGGCACATCACAACTGACTTCTGTCAGAACAGAGACCTCAGCACAGTAAATCCATGGCAAATGTGAGCCTCTTTGATTCTCTTTGATTAGGTGACTACCCTAAAGAGATTTCAGTAATTAATTCAGTAGAATCAAAAATAATGCTGAGATCCAAATAAATATCCTATAAATCTGTATGCCACATGCCAGTTTAGTTCAGGAAGTCAACACTGTGGCTTGAGTTATCCAAGAGAGTTATTCACTGATCGTGTTCATTGAAACTAGCTTCTCACAATGGACTGACTGACAGTAGTCAGTCACCAGTGGCCTCTTTGCTCTCTTCCTTCCTCCTTGGTGCACTTTTATCTGATGATCCTTTGATGTCCTTGAATATTCTTTTGTAATATTAAGAAAATGTCTCATAAGCATAATTAATATTTTCCTCTTGTTATGTAATGTGACCAAACGCAGAAACTAACTCCACATTGCCTTCTCTTTTTTTAAAGTAACTTTCTTTATTCTTATCTCACCACTAATTTTTTTGTAGGGGAGGTAGTTAGGTTTATTTATGTATTTATATTTCAATGGAGGTACTGGGGATTGAACCCAGGACCTGGTGCATGCTGATCACGAATTCTACCACTGAGCTCTACCCCTACCCCACATTGCCTTCTTAATGGGAATGTAGAAGAGTCTCCACTTCCTTAGGCCTGAGTCAATGTCTTTTTCTTCTTTTGTTATAGCTACTTAGTGGGTGATGAACTGTGGGTGGTCATGGAATACTTGGCTGGTGGCTCTTTGACAGATGTGGTCACAGAGACCTGTATGGATGAAGGACAGATAGCAGCTGTCTGCAGAGAGGTAAGAAAATAGAGCATTTCTGGCTGATGAGAACACCAAAATTGGCAATTCTTTATTTTTGGATACTCAGAATGTTTGTGACATTAAAGGAGCAGTAGCACATCTTTTGTACTAAAAAACAATTGAATAAAAGATAATAAAAAACTTCTAAAAAATAATTGAAGAGCCTGACTTCCATTTAAATCCTAACCCTCCCTCCCCAGTCCCTTGTTTACTTTAGATCTTCTTGAGTTCTGTTATGCCACTCACGAGCTGCCTTATCTAAGCCTGCGTATTGTGGTCTTGGTGAATGTGGAGAACAGTGATGTTGGCATGGAACGTCTTTCTGATGGGGGCGAATTTTTACATGATGGTTATTTTGCCTTGTATGTGAAATAAAATACAGAACACATTATAAAACAGCCATGTAAAATACAGAGCACTTTATAATCCCATCATTTTCTAGAAGGCAGTTTAAGCAAGGTCCTCCTTTAGTCCAGAAAATAGTTTCTCTCACAGTACAGTCTAGACATCCCTTGTAACCCTCTAGTGGATCTGAGTGTCTTCCTCCTTTCCAATAACAAGTGGCCCATCCCTAGTTTCAAGCTAAACTAAGGCTATTTTATTATATTAATTTTTCCATATAAAAAAACATACTCCTCATTGGAGTCTCTTGTTGGGCATTACCATTGGCTCCGTTCATTGTGGTGAGGTTTTCTATAGACACCAGTAGGAACTCTGATCCATTGAAACTTGAAAATCAATGACAGTAAAGCAAAACCAAATAATTTCAGCTAATCTTTCCTTTTTTATTTTAAATTGTTCACTTAAATTCCCTCCTTCCTTGCTCTCCTCTCATTCCCATTTTCTCTTCCCCAAACACACATACACATATCCACCAAACACATATATTTTCTATTCATGCAATAAATCAAACTTAAAATATTCAGGAGACTTTTCAACCCTTAGCCTGCAATTTCCATTTTTTAGTATTACAGTGCCAAGCCATTTCCAAACAAGTACCTACAGTTACTTATAGCCTAGAAGTGGTTCCCAAACCTGGCTAGCGGGCCATCAGAAGTAGCTTGGGGCACTTGTTTAAAAGCAGATTCCTGGGTCCCACTCCAGACCTACTGAATCAAATCATACTGCAGATGGAGACGCTTACTGTATCATATAAGGCCAAACTGAATCCATATCCTCCAGGTAAGTAGGTCAAAGTGCGATGATATTAATAGGTTAGTTTGGCTGTATTAACAATTTAGTGCTACTTACCACACCATCACTCTTCATGTCCTAGTCTGACTTGGGAGCTTTCCTATATATAACATTAAGTTGCATCACTGATGTAAATGGTAACATGATTTCAAATGGCATTCAAATATTTAGTAATTTATTTCACACAACATTGTAAAATTATGCCCCTGCCCAGAATTTATCTATAAATGAAACACATTTAAAAAAATTCTTTGTGATATAATTAGAACTTTTTTTTTCCTGATTCAATAGTGCCTCCAAGCTTTGGATTTCTTACACTCAAACCAAGTGATCCACAGAGACATAAAGAGTGACAATATTCTCCTTGGGATGGATGGCTCTGTTAAATTGAGTAGGTATTTTGGTTCAGATGGCTTTTGAGGGAGTGTCAAGGGATTTCTGCTCTTTTACTGTCTCTCTTTAGAAGAAAATGGCTATTGAAAGTGATTGGTTTGAAGGCATTTAGAGCTCAGTTTGAGGTTAAGAATTTTTTCCAACATGGTTTTCTTGTAGATCATGACGAGATTTGGGGCGGGGCAGTGGTTAATATTTCAGGATTTCTAGTGGCTTCCATCTGCTAGATGACAAATACCTAACTAGAAAACTAAAAGATTCTGAAAGTTTGAGGGAACAACATGAGGAGGGAATCAGATTGAGGTCTAGTAAAAATGATGTCTCATCAGTTAGTTATTTCAGACCCTTTTAAGATCTGAACCAGCTGAGAGATCAGGTAACAGAAGGGTATGAGCTTGGCAGTTGTGGAAGCTCGGTGCCTAACTAAAGGAAGGTACAGCCGTATCTGAAAGTGACCTCCTAGAGAAGAAAAAGCATTTGAGCTGATTTTAACTGACTTTTCTTCTCTGCAGCTGATTTTGGGTTCTGCGCCCAGATCACCCCTGAGCAAAGTAAACGAAGCACTATGGTGGGAACTCCCTATTGGATGGCACCTGAGGTGGTGACTCGAAAAGCTTATGGTCCGAAAGTTGATATCTGGTCTTTGGGGATAATGGCAATCGAAATGGTAGAAGGTGAACCCCCTTACCTTAATGAAAATCCACTCAGGGTAAGTCAAAGGGAAATTCAAGTACATCCTCCCCAGGAGAGGGGAAAAGCCAAATATCGTTTCTTGTCTCCACTAAAAGTAGCCAGAATGGGCTCTTTTATGGGACAAGTGCCATAGAAGCTCTAAGTTACAATATTCAAAATGACTATCAGTTATTTTCTGTTTCTCTTAAGATGTCTCAACAGTTTGTTCAAGTGCTTTGCTATCACTGTTTCTAGTGGCAGGGGTCTTTAAAATTCTTCAGTGTAGCTTTCTACTGTTATAAAGAAAGTGTAGCTTTTTTTAAAAAAAAGCAAGATGTGGGAAGAAAAGTATATTTTCATCACATGCCATGGTTAAATGATCTATCTAGGAAACACTTCCTTTATAATTACTTTAGCAAAGTAAATAAAGGCATTTGCAGAACAGCTATAATTTTTAAAATTAGATTTGGTTTCATTATCACTAATGATTTATTGAGCAACAGCAGCTTGGTGGGTATTGAATGGAACACACGATAGACATGGCACCAGCCCGGCAAAATCACAAACTTAATTAGACTGTCAAGTAGAAAATGAATGGAAATCGTTTGTGTCAGGTAACTCAGTCTGCTACTGCAGAATCAGAGGTTTCATCCTTCCATGGTCCGGTTACCTCTACAAAGAGAAAAGCTCCGTCTCTGAGCCTAATGCCACCATCTTTCTTCAGAGAAAGGCAAAGGAGTATGAAAGAAATACTTGTTCAGTACAGAAGTGAAGTGGTAGCTGTTTTGTTGAATATAGCCTAAGGGTGAGCCAGAAGCTGTGTTAGGTATCTAAAGGGCATCACACTGTTGAGAAAAGGAAATAAGTACAGATTCAAATCCCAATCGCAAAACACAGGCAGAGTGCCAGTGCTAAAGGCATCTTGTGTGCTTTATTACCACTGAGAATCTAAAATTGAATTTCACTCTTAGCATATAAAAACCATTACCCTTAGTAAATGGTGAAGTGTTTACACGTTGAGCTTCTAAAATCCATATTCAAGCCAAATATATGTGGCTTTCTATACGTGTACAGAAATCTAGAAATGAATTATCTAGTCATTTTGCAGTTGAACATTTTGTAATTGGGAGTTGCATTCCCTCTGCGTGTGGAGAAGGGGGCAGCCTCCTCGGCCCCTCCTAATTCCTCTCTGGGACTTGGCCTCTTGTCCTAGTCCCTGCACTGATTGGAAAATAACAGATAGGAGTGAGTGCCCTAATGAACACTATGGGCTGTTGCTCTGGTCTCATCAAACAATCTGGAAGTGAGATATGCACATTGATTAGCTGCCTGCAGAGCTGAGTGGAAAGCAAGGGGCATTTTCCCACCATTTGTGGGTCAGCCCTCCATGAATTTAATCAAGCCCACCCCTGACCTATGGACCAGTGCATCAGGATAATTACATGGGTTTGTCCTTATTGTTTAACCACTTTGCCCATTAAGCAATAGCAGTGAAAGAACACATCAGGCCTCTTGTTTCCATGGATTTCCTCCTCTAAGTCTTCGGAGTTTGGAGGCACTAAACGGATTATGGCCCTTTTGCTTTCTGCCTTCTAATGAGTAATTTACAACCTGCAAAATTTAAGGATTAAATAAATGGCTCTGTAAAGCAACTGGTCTCAATAATGCATTTATTACCTTCTTCAGTTCCCCAATTACAATTGATCGCTCTTTAGCTAGGCCGTTAATTGTTAGAAAAAAGGAAACAAGTTTTAATCTTTATAGGCATCTTCTAGCCTGGGCTTAGAACTGATAATTAACAGCTTGTCTCTTAGGATCCACAGCCTTGTCTCTAAACAAGTACTTGCAGATTAACAAGGCACCAGGTTCAGGAAGCGTACATTAAGGCTATAACAAAAAAGATCTGCCAGAAAGACCACCCTGTTGAATTCCACTGATAAGAATTTACTCTGACTTTGCTCGTTACTCTCCATATGTGTGATCAACCTCCAATGATGCAGTCACCAAGTCTATACTGAGCTGACCTTCCCTCTCTCTGCGAGCACCACAAGTACTTTTTAAGTCTTGATTTTAAATATGTTGTCCTCGTGTTCTCTTTTTTTTTTTTAACATTTTTATTGATTTATAATCATTTTACAATGTTGTGTCAAATTCCAGTGTTCAGCACAATTTTTCAGTCATATGTGGATATATACACACTCATTGTCACATTTTTTTCTGTTAGTTACCATAACGTTTTGTGTAAATTTCCCTGTGCTATACAGTATAATCTTGTTTATCTATTCTACAATTTTGAAATCCCAGTCTATCCCTTCCCACCCTCCGCCCCACTGGCAACCACAAGTCTGTATTCTCTGTCTATGAGTCTATTTCTGTCCTGTATTTATGCTTTGTTTTTGTTTGTTTGTTTGTTTGTTTTTTAGATTCCCCATATGAGCGATCTCATATGGTATTTTTCTTTCTCTTTCTGGCTTACTTCACTTAGAATGACATTCTCCAGGAGCATCCATGTTGCTGCAAATGGCATTATGTTGTCGGTTTTTATGGCTGAGTAGTATTCCATTGTATAAATATACCACATCCTCTTTATCCAGTCACCTGTTGATGGACACTTAGGCTGTTTCCATGTTTTGGCTATTGTAAATAGTGCTGCTATGAACATTGGGGTGCAGGTGTCATCCTGAAGAACGAAGAGCTAACCTAGTTCTCTTTTATACCTCTCTTGAGACTCTATGATTTAAGAGGTGTTCTCTTAAATAAAACACCATGTCCCCAGCTAGATGCCCTTATTTGGGATTTGAAAAGTGTAGTTACTGAAATCCTGGAGAGGTTGGAGAGAAAAAAGATATAACAGGACCCTTTGGGAAGCCTGTGTTTTCTTGGCCCCTGGTGACCAGGCCATGTGTGGGGAAATAGAAAATCATAGAGTCTCAAGAGAGGTATAAAAGAGAACTAGGTTAGCTCTTCGTTCTTTAAAATCCTTCCAGTACTACCACCCATCCACCACTTTAGGCTTTGAGGAGGAGAAAAGGAAGTGAGTGGAAGGAAGACCACTGGTAGAGTGGTAGAGTAAAGGGTAGCATGTTGATATGAAAAGAATTTGGCCCATGAAGTCAGGCTGATCTGAGTATGACCTGGCTCCACAACCTGGAAACCCTGTGACCTTCAGCAAGTCACTTAAAACCTTTCTAAGCTTGCTTCCTTTGTGTAAAATGGGGAAATAGGGACAATATCTATCTTGCAGAGTTAGTGCAAAACTAAATGAAATTATGCATGTAATCACCTAAGCAGTGTCTAGCTCATTGTCAGAGATATCTAGACAGATAGACAGACAGATAGATAGATAGATAATAGATAGATAGATAGATACATAGAGAAAAATTTATATATCAATAGAAAAGTGAGAAAGAAAAATGAGAGGAAGGATCCTTAGGCTGCTTTTTACCCATCCATGAAGGGAGACTGGATTCCCCACTTCCCCAAGAACTTCCCCTCTACACTGGCTACATTCCCATCCACTCAAGGAGTAGAGGGGTCTCAACAGTTCAGTATAAATTACCGTGACCAGGTAACACTGAGCAGGAGAGGTTAAAGGTGAAATCTGAGGCTGTGCCTTTGAAGGTGGTTTGCGTTGTGCTGTGGCATTTTTGTGTCTTTGTTACGTCAGTTGGAACTGAGCAAACGCTCATGGAATATTGCCTCTTTAACATATTGATGCAAGGAATTAGCTACTTTCCCCTCCTAGTTACAAAGTGGTTGGGATTTTTTAAAATGTAAATTGCTCTGTACTAATTGACCTAATTTGCTCATAAATTGCCTTTTAAAGGTCAGAAAGTTATTCACTGTACTGATGTTATGAGGTTGGTACCCTTCCAGAGACAGACAGGAGACAAGTTCCTCACTGCCTGAAGTCTTTGCACTCAACATAATTGACCTTGGGCATGTTGTTCTGTGACCTATGGACAGTTTTAGTGCAGCCTCCAATAATAAAGTGCCTTGTTCTTTCTGTTTGCCAGAGTGACAAGTTAGAATCAAACTCCCTGTGGATATGCAAACCCAATGTTGATATACTGTTCATCTCTCCAATTTTTTTCATTAATTTGAAGATATATTTTTATAAACCTGTGATTATAATGACTTGACTCTAAATAAGGAGGCACAATCATTTGCATAAAACAAATCTTCGGGTTGTTGTTGTTGTTTGCTGTTGTTTTCCTCGGCACCAAGAGAGTGCCTCTTTACTAACTTTGCATTCACACATAATGGGGCTGCTCTTGTCAATGGGTTTTGAGGGAATCTGATATTTGTGAAATGTCTCAGTGACATCCCATTGAGGTCCCTACTGGACCCTGTGTATGGAGCCATTCTTTGTGTAATTTTCCAGACTTTTATCCTAGTTGAGACGAACTTTAAGTATTCTCTTTCTACCCTTGCTTTAAGCATCTGTGAAACTGTATCAAATACTGGATCTTTGGAAGAAAAGTTATTGGCATCAGGACAGCTGAATGCTAAAAATAGCATGTAGTATAGCATGAGAACCACCTATCCTGTACCAGTGGTTCTCCTCCTTGGTGGCACATCGGAATCATCTGTGGAGCTTTAAGAACCAATGATGTCACGTTCCCCCACCAAGGACTAGCGCAAATACCAAGCTCTGTGGCAGGCCCTTTACAGAACCCTGTCTAGACTGAGAAACAATTCTTCATTAGCCCCTTTGAGCACGGTTGTTCAACCGGAAATGAGAACCCTCTCATTTTGCCCACATTTCTCCATTTTGCCTGAAACAAATATCATGAGTAACTTTGTTAAAGCAGTATTGAAATCCTAACACCTTCTGGCAAAAAAGAAATGACGTTGGTTCAGTATATACCTCCATGATATGCTCTTAAGAATCCTTGGTTGTCAGGAATTTAGCATTTTCTTTTTCAGTGTTGCTTTTCCTGAAAATGGGGTCCATCAGTCAAAGGTGCTAGCTGCTGTGTACACAGCACACATTGGTGATAATAAAGCCATCAATGTGACTACTCACCAATAGGAGTGCATAGCTTGTATGGCCAGAGAGAAGGGAGGGCAGAAACCTAACTTCAGACCTCTTGCCTACACTAAAAGGCTCCCTCCTCCCCCTTTCCCTACCCTTAAAGCACTACACAGATGCTAGTGTAGTCTTACATTTTGTTCTTGAACCAGGGAAATTCTGGTTCGCTTGTATGTCTAGAGAAGGGAGTTAAGGAGGAGAATCTCTAGCAACTAAAAAACAACAACTGAGGGCCAAAGTGCTTCTAGCTCCCTCCAGCCACTGGAACCTGTGTTGTGGATTGGAATGTCTGGATTTGATGGCGCGTGCTCATTTGGAATTAAAGTCAGACATAAACTTCCTGAGCTCCAGAGAAGCAAGCATACTTTGCAAGCACTCAGTCAATATTGTTTTGAATGTATTTCAGGAAGAGCTGGGAGCATTCCCTTTTTTTTTCCGCAAGCAACTATGGAACAGCAAGGTTTATTGAGGATTTGTTGATACTCTTACTTTGAGGACAAACCTATGCCTAAAAGGAGGGGTGAGTTGGGATAACTACCACTAAAATAATTATAGAAGAATAACAGGATTTCTTTTCAATCAGAAAAAAAAATAGCCTATCAAAAGATAGACAGCTCTTAAGAATCCTTGGTTGTCAGGAATTTAGCATAGGAAAATGGGACCTAGCCATAGGAAAGCTGCAAGTCTCATTTAGATTGTAATTCAGAAGCCGACAGCTCAAACTGGTGAGTTATGACCCAGAAGACAGCCAGAGAAGAAATTGATTCCATAGCAAACTAAAATCTGAGACTCTTACCAGGTGAAGAGGAGAGAAAGAAAGATGGAAAATGTGAGGACCATGACCTACTGTTGGCCAAGACTGATAGTCCCTTATCCTACTATTATCTTATCATTCCTCAGTGTCCTTAAAGCATGGCTTGAGAATAAGCCAAGGATGCTTATGCCTATTGCCCTACTAGTTACCAGACCTGTAACTAAGTAAAGTCCTTTGAAATCAAGGTACATTCTAAATAGACACATCACGGAGTGTCATGATGGACATTTGGCCACTGAAATGCCCACTGACATGTTTTACCCTGTGGCTTTTTAAATCTGTGTTTTTGCCAATGAAAAATGACTTCACCAAGAAAATCAGGATTTGCTTGATAATTAAGATAATTTCCAACCTTTGTTGTCATTTTTTCATATACCTTTTCCAACCTGATTGCAACATCATTTTAAATGGCCATTTGCATTCTGAGAAAAAGATACTCTGAGGTGTCTTATATAAGCCTCTCAGCAGAGAAAGTTAACTTGATTAAGGCAATCTTAGCTCTATAGCTGGAAGAGCCAGTGCTCTAACAGTATCCCAAAAAACAGACCTTTTTGCTGTAGTTCTCTTTTTCCTTTCTTCCCCCTCTCCTTTCCTCCTTCCCTCCCACCCTTTCTCCCTCTCTCTTTCTCTTTCTTTTATTTTCTTTCCTCCTTCCTCCCCCTTCCTTCCTTCTTTTTGAAAAACACTGCCCCACTGCTTAGATGGCAGATTTCATCAGCAGTTTTCCTCTTTGAGTGGCCAACAAATGTGAGGAGACAGGATAAGGAACAGCCTAGTGTCTAAGCCAACTGTATGCATCATGGAAGTTGAAGAGTGAATTCTGCCCCAGGTCTGCCAGTCAGGAACCCCATAACCTTGTGTAGATTACTTCTTGCTGGGCCTCCACTACCTTATCACTTCAAACAAGTGGAATTTGACAAGATTATTGGTTACCAGTGGACTCCACAAATTCCATGGACTCCTAGAATTCCATGGAGGTCCTTGGGGCCCAAGGAGGAGGTCATGTGGCTCTCGGTTCCACCAAAACAATTCCTCTTTAATTTGTTTTCTGCATTTGGCTCCCACGTGAAATTCAGTTAAATAAAAGGAGAGACTCATGGGTCTCTCACTCTGATTCTGTGTCTGTAGGCTGTAGATAGGCTACAGCCTTCCCTGAGTGCCCGAGGGGCCATGATCTGAGTATGTGTTGCCTATAGGAGCACTTCCAGAGTTGTGATCTTCAGAAAGCTACTTGGAGACAGTACTCTCATCATCTCCTCATTAAATCTGTATTCTGTAGAGTAGAAAGAGCCCTCTTTCCCTACCAAGAAATACACTTGATCGTGATGTGAAACATGCTGCATGTGGGACTTGGGCAAACCCACTGTGCTAGGAATTGTGGGGAGAAGCCAGAGAACAGCACGGCAGTGATAAAACTGTTGCAGGGACTCATGGTGCACACTCTGGGGTAGATTGGGAAGAATTGCATGTTATTATGTACAGAGCTGTTCAGCTGATGAACCACATGTAAAACGGAAGTTGAAACCAATTTATGTGAGCAGTAATGTAGGTTTCATAGATCATATCACAGTCCAGCTGTTGTTTGATCTAATATGGTCATTTGGAAAAGCCCCAAAGAATCAGGGAGTTAGTCCCTTCCTGCTCCAATATTCTGAAATGAGATATGAACATATGTGTAATGGTAAACGATGCCTTGAAACCAGATACTAGACGTGGGTTGAAGAGAAAATGGGAGGTGAGGAAGTCAATACACCAAATATGGCTGATGTTTTGAGAAGTTTGATATGAAAAGGACCAGAGAAATGGGGCAGTAGCAGAATGGATGCTAGGATTAGGTCCCCCTGACCTCCCTGATATTTTTTTAAACACCTTTTAATTCAAAAAAAAAGAAGAATCAACAGTGGAATCAAGAGCAAACCTGCAACAATACACATTAAACAGTTGTAATTGAAACAACTGAAATACCTTAAGACCTGAACTCCAGACATCAAGTACATTTTCCATCTTTTGAAAGGTTTTCATCAGAAATGAGAAAATCACTCGTAACTATTTCATGGGCATCTATATGACTAGAATTAGATCCTGGCGAAGAAAAGTCACCTAAAAGATTCAAACTGAAAAAACGCATGACTGAGTGAGGCAGCATCCTTGGGGCTGTCACTGGTGACAACCCATCTGCCTTTATCTTTACTTCTCTTCCTCTTCATTCCACCAGCCACCTAATCTCTCCATTGTCCTTTGGCCCCAGTCCTTGCCTGGTGTTCTCCTGCTCCCTCCGCTTCTCACAGTTTTTTTCTTCTACCTCCTGCTCCATTCTGCTTTCCTTCGTTTCCATCTCTATGCCTACCCCACCCCCACTTACAAAGCCCCTGTGGTTCTAAACCTTGGGTGCTGCTTGAGCTGCCCAGGGCTGCTTCCTGAGCACACAGAGCCTGCTCCACGGATCTTGATAAGCGCCATTAATCCTGAGAGATTAGAATGAGCATGTGCATCGTCAGGGTCATCTGGTCTTTATTTTCTGGCAGTGGCCAACTTTTTATGCTTGAAAGGAGCACTCTGAAGCTAGGCCAACACCTCATCAGTCGGTGTTACCTCATTATCTTTTATTTATTTTTAATTTTTATTAAAGTATAGCCAGTTACAATGTGTCAATTTCTGGTGCTTATAAGGGGCTAGAAATGTAATAGGTTCATTTTAAATGACTTTTAAAAAACAACAGCAGAGCACCCCCACCATGCATAATTGGTGACAGATGAGAACTGCCATGTAAGACAAGTAGGAAGCTAAATTAGACCACATTGCTTATTCAGTTATCACACTGAACTGTTGGGTGCAGTAAGTCAAAGTATGCGATACAAGTTCAGTTATAATGTGGTCATTTCTTTTTTGTAGATTTGGCACCATTTACTCTCTTCTTAGAAAGAAATGTCAGGGGTCTTTCATGAAATCCATAAACACATCAGAGGCAGTAATTATTCTGGCCTTTAACCTCTGAAATCCAAGGTCACGAGTAAACTAAGTCATAAGGTGTCAAGTCACTTGTTGCCAAATCTCTCCCATAAAACATTCAAAAATAGTTGAAAATTCTAAAATGAGAAAGGAACCAGGACAGCAGTAGGTTACAGGCAACCACCAGCATACGCAGTGTTTATAAACCCTCAACGTACACTTAGACGCTGATGAATAATAGGAAACCTAACTGGGTACCTGCTCTTTTTCCTCATTTCCTAGCAAGTGGAAAATGATTGACCTCAAGAGGGTCCATTTCCTATGGTAGAGGTGGAGGTGGGGCTGCGCATGCCTAGTGGGCCTCATTTCTTGAAAAGTCCTTGTCTGCCCCTGCTTAGAACTGCTGCCTCAGAGGCTGGGAACATCACGAAGTGGTGTCGTGCAGTGGTCCGGAGCATGGACTCTGGGCTCACACTCCCTGGATTCAAATATTGACACCCTCATTGCTGGTTGTATGATGTTGGGCAAGTTATTATATTAACCCTACGGCCCTCAGTTTCTTCATCTGTCAATAGGGCATCACAATCAAGTATACCTCGGGGGTTGTTGCATGAAGCAATGAGCTAATAGTAATCATTCAGTACATGCTAGCTATTAATATTTCCCATGAAAACAGTATTTATACTAGTATTGAGATATAGATGAAAAGCCCTCTAGGTCTTATAGTTACATTGTTAAATAGATTTTTATGGGCTAGGCTGGGAGCCTGTTTACCACATATAACACGATTTCCATGGGAAAATGTGTTTTAAGTCCCAATTATTCAACTTAGAAAGAAATATTTGCAACACACCCTCTCTGCTTTGTTAAACGGAGTCTTTCTATCAGTGCCGGGACCTCTCAGGGTTACGAACACATTCCCATGTCAGCCTCCTGGTTTGTTTTCTAATGTCTTAACCTAAACTTTATAAATTGTTATAATGAACTGAAGTCACAAACTGAAATTTTTTAATTAAATGGTTAGTCCTGTTGCAAAACTGCCTTAATGAAAATTTATTGGGTACATATGGATTGTTTGGGGACCTCTTTGGAGAAATGTGATAACTTCTCAAATGATTACTTTGATCTTTTTTAACTGAGGAAATTGCCAATAAGTTAAATTGAATTATTCCCCCAATTGGGTGAAGTAGTTTTCTCTGAGTACTTAGGTAAATTTGGTTGCACATCAGAGTCCATAGAAAACTGCAATATTTGTGTGCTATTGCCAAGAGATACAAAGTTATTAAGAATTCCAGACCATCAGAAACTTCTAGGTAATGTATCTGTCACAATGAAGAAAGGCACTATTATTTGGCCAAAGGTTATCTAACATTACAGATAAGGTCAGTAGGTCATGGGACCTGTGTTCCCTCCCTTTAAGAATTAAACAGTCCTTGTTTAATGATGTAGCAGAAGGTTAATCAAGAGCTCCTTTTCTGTTCAAGATCAGTCAGAGAAGACTAAGTTTCTGACTGTGTTTCAAGTTCCAGAGAGAACTTGTCTCCACTTCCTCTCTGGGTTTGCCCACAGCAGATTACCATGTTGTAGTCCTCTTCCTCCAGCTTTCCCTCCCTCTAAGTGGCATTCCCTTCGAAACATTGCTTATGGAGCGCTCTTCCTTCTCCCACACTGAGGAGTTGGGAAGTCAGAAGTTACCACCCACCAGACCTGTTCAACTCAGACAGGGTGCTCTCTTCAGTCTCCGTGTATCTTCTTATATGTTTAATAGTTCACTTTAGGTTCTGAGCTTTCATACTCTGTATAGCAAACTCCATCATGTTCCTAGCTCAGTTAAATTGATATATACATTTTGGCTCTCATTTCATTTAGCAACAAAAACATTGACTGAGCACCTCTTTTGAGCCATAAAATCCAGAGACAATCATGACGCAATTCTTTTTTATTTTTTTATTCATGACACAATTCTTACCTTCACGGTCCAGGGAGACAGCCCAGTGAACAAGTAACAAGAATTCACCATACAGTGTGAAAATAGACGTATAAACAAAGGGCTGTGGTGGCTCAAGGAGGGAAAGGCTAATTCTGTCTGCAGGGTGACCACCATCCCAGTTTGCTTGGCATTGAGGGACATAAGACCTCCAGTGGTAAAACCCAGGACAGTCCCCAGAAGACCGAGGTGGTTGTTCACCATATCTATCTGGGAGAGTTGGGGAAGGCTTTAAAAAGAAGATGCCATTTGAAATAGGAATGAAGAGGCAAATAGAAATTTACCAGGCACTTAAGGGAATAGCACTTTAGGCAGATATGAAAGAGCATTTCTTATTATGGGAGTATGACTAATTGGCAATGAATAATAGGTGAGCTTTGGCCAATATGTGTATGAATGTGGGGGTGGGCGAAGCAGGGCTCTAGGGTGAGAAGAGAACAGATGAGGACTGGAAAGGGAGGCAGGAGCCGAATCATGGAGGACCTTATATGCCATGCTAAGGCATCTTTACTATGTCCTGTGTTTTCAAACAACTGTAGTGATCCCTTGATTCAAATTAAACCTTGCTTGGAAGCATAAGTAAATAGAGAAAAAAAATATTTCTCTGATTGAAACACGTGTGTGAAGGCAGTGTCCCAGAATCTCTATATCTACCTCCTTCTCCCATCTCTTTTTCCACTTAGCTATTATCGAGGGGAATTTGGGGAGTATAGCCTGAAAACCACATCTGTGGACCATAGGGAGCCACCAGATTTTTTTACAGCAGAAAAATGGATGCCATGATGAGATTTAGGATGAGATAGATTGTTAAAGAGGATGGACTGAAGAATAAAAAGGCTTGAGTAAGGAAAATCTATAGGGAGGCTATCGTAACTGAGAGAAGTTTGGCCTTAAGCAAGGACTTCAGGGATAGAGGAAAGTGGATAGATCTGAAAGACATTTCTAAAGGTTGCAGGAACAGAAGCTACTAGACTGATTATAATAAGGGTTGGGGGAGGGGAAGGGTACTGGATAAGGAGGAAAAGTCAAGTATGATTCTGTGGTTTCTTCCTCAAGGAGCAACCAACTATAAAGGAAATGTCTAGTCTAATTTCTTTTTTTTTAATTGAGGTATAGTTGATATACAATATCTAAGTTTCAGGTGTACAACATAGTGAGTCACAGTTTATACTCCATTTATAGTTCTTGTAAAAGACTGGGTACCTTCCCTGTGCTGTGCAATATATCCTTGTAGCTTGTTTATTTTATACATAGTAGTTTGTACCTCTTAATTCCCTACCCCTATATTGTCCCTCTTCCCTTCCCTCTCCCCACTGATAAACCTCTAGTTGGTTCTCTATATCCGTGATTCTGTTTCTGTTTTGTTATATTCATTAGTTTGTTTTACTTTTTAGATTCCACATATAAGTGATATCGTGCAGTATTTGTCTTTTTCTGAGTTGGTGGGTATTATGCTAAGTGAACTAAGTCTAATCTAATTTCTCAGCCAGCTCATTTTCTTTGAGTTTTCACTAACACAGATAAAACCAGAATGTGATCACTTACGCGTAGATCGATTTCCCTCAGTCTTTCTTTACATAGAGCTAAGACTTGACTTTGCTAGGAAAACCCTTTTTGCTGTGATTATTGTATTGCCTACAACTGTATTTGTCTCTCATTAGGAGGGCAGTATGTAGCAATTTTCTTTTTTTTACAAAGGAAGTACCCAGCTTACATACAAGTTTATTTTTAAGTTAATTATTTAGAACTCAGAGTGCATTTTCCCATAGAAGCGGCATCATGCATAGTGAGTAGGTTCCCAGGCCAGTCCACAAAGGCCAGTTTAGCCATAATATAACTGAAAGTGTGGATTTGTGCAATGGAAATTAGTTGGAAATAATACTGTTGCAATTATAATGAAAACAATAGTTGAAAAAGAAATCGTCTGGGTTTTTGTTTCCCTCAAGGGGTAGTACTTGATGAAAAGCATGTTTAATCCTAGGAAAACAAAGAGAACTAGATGAGAGGTTTTGTGTAAATTGGATGGCACAGCTTTTTAGATTTATTTTTTAAATAATGTTTTGGAGGGTTTTTAAAAAATAATAAAAGCAGTCATGTTCATTGTCAAAATTGTGGAAAATTGAAAAATACACTTGAAAAATTAAGTCACTAATAATCCTACCACCCAGAGAGAACCACTGTTAACTTGGTGGAGTCTTTCCTTTCAACCTGTTTCTCAGTACATGGATGGAAGAGAGGTGAGAAGGACTTGGGTAGAGATGTATACAGACTTGTGAGAAGCAAGATTATATGGGGTAGAATGTATTGGGCTAAGAATGGTCAAAGAAAGGTGAAACAGTGAGACAGTATCACATGCAGACAGACTTAGGGAGAGTGCAAAAGGAGAAAAGAGATGTGTTTGTTGAGGACTGGGCTTGGCTACAGAGCAGAAAAAAGCAAAAACCGGATGGAGAGTTTGGCAGATTTGCGGCCAGCTGAAATAAGAGAGTTTTAGGAGGAGGCAGCAAATGTAATTTGCAGTAATCAATTTTCTTTTAAGAAGAGAACAGAGATGGTTTGTGCGGACAGGGGCTTCAAGCATTAATCACTAAGCCCATTGCTTCATTACTTGGGTGAATGAAACCAGTTCTCAAAGTGTCCTGAAACCAGCAGCTTCAGCATCAACGGGGAACTTGTTAGAATACAAATTTCCAGGCCCCTCTGCAGATTTACTGATCAGAAGAAACTCTGGGTGTGCCCCAGGACTCTGTGTTTTAACAAGCCCTCTAGGTGTTTCTGGAGCATGCTGTAGGTTGACAGTCACTAAATTAAACCTTCTTAACCCTTTCTAAAGTACATTTGTGGAGGTGTCTGGGAAGGAGGAAAGATACCTCACCAGCGAATGAAAACTGGCCTGGGAAAAGACTTTGATAGAAATATTTTTAATAATAATATTAGGAGTCATGGTGGAAAAGAGGGATGGTAATTAGCTGCAAAGTCCAAGCAAGTTCAAGAGGGAGCATGTCTTCATAATAGTTAGGGGTCTGGTCATATAGGCAAACATAACCCTCGTGACAGTACCTTCAAGAAAATTCCTACTTATCCTTCAGGACCCTGTTCAAATGCCAACCTCCTCCATGAAGCTTTCTCTGGGCTCTGGTGTGAATTGCTTTATCCTCCTATTTACTTAGCACTTGCTATGTTCCCCTATTAGCTCTTGTCTCACTGTATTGTAGCTACCTGTAAGTCTCTCTCCTTCACTAAATTATGTCACCTTCGAAAGTAGGACATTCTGTTATTCATCTTTGAGTCTCCAGTGTCTAATTTGATACCTCATACATAGTTAATGCTCTGGAATTGTTTCCTTAGAGGAGGCATGAAGAATGGCCAGCTTTTATGGCTGTCAAGAACCTTTGAAAGATGGGTTTACTTTTGTGAATTGACCATGGTCCTGAGTCCAACTCTGTGCCTTGAAGGCTAGGGTCCTTGATTCTGTCAGCACACTGTGAGTTGACATCTCTCAGTGGTGGCCTCCTTACACAACAAAAGTCTCAGAAATATATCAGCAGCATACTATTTTACAGTAGGACACAAGATTACCAAAGTCAACTTTCCTCATATTTTCTCTTATTATAGGTAGATTTTTGTGGGAAGCCTAATTAAAATCTGTAGGGATACACCTGCCACAGGACAGAAGTACCTGAGTCCCTGGGTCCCCCAGGTTACTTCTCATCCAGGCACTGCCATTTTCTGATTCTTTGTACTTCTCTAATTCTACAAGGTAGTCCCTGGTCTGCTCACAAATATTCTTTGATCAAGATAAACATGTAGTAAATTACAATCATCTCTGCAACTGTGCCTTCCAGGGGTTATATGTATATCACCATGATTAGATGTATGTGTGTTCCCCAATCCTTTAGTGACAGATTCACAGGCAAGTCCTTGATTTAAGTTCCTAGGTGGCTAACACACGTTCATTCTACATGGATTTGTACTGGCTTAACTCTCAGAGGACCTTATAACCTTATTGCCAAGCTTTTGGGGGTGGGAAGCCCCACTGTCACCTCAGTTACTACCAAGAGTAGTAATTTCTAAATGTTACAGAAACTTTGAAATTTATGTCAGTGCCATTCTCTAAAATAGAATTTTGAAGACCCAGGGTATAAACCAGAAGAAACTGGATTTAGGGGGGAGGGTGTAGCTCAGTGGTAGAGGGCATGCCTAGCATGCACAAGGTCCTGGGTTTCAGCCCCAGTACTTCCATTAAAATATAAATAAATAAATCAACCTAATTACCTCCCCCACCAAAAAAAATTTTTTTAAAAAGAAGAAACTGGATTTGTCTTCTGTGCTCACTCACGATCCTAACGTGTATGTGCTGAATAGATTTTTTCTAATGTTTTTTCTATAGGCATTATATCTGATAGCCACTAACGGAACCCCAGAGCTCCAGAATCCTGAGAGACTGTCTGCTGTATTCCGTGACTTTTTAAATCGCTGTCTTGAGATGGATGTGGATAGGCGAGGATCTGCCAAGGAGCTTTTGCAGGTGAAAATGAAACAGGACAATGACAAAGAGAGAGTCATTATATTGAGCTTTTCCATCTCAATGTGTGACAGTCAGAGAGCTCTGTCAAGAGATGTCTAGTTCAAGTTAGGCTCTAACCATTTGATCTGAGAGAGACCACAGGCACATAAGGATAGGCATGCATCTTCTACATGATAGATTGGCATGTTGCCTCTCTTCTGAGAAGTTGGCAGTTTAATCTGTAAATCTCTTTTGTTCTTCCTGGAGTCTTATTTTGCCAGGAAAAGAAAAACAATGTGAACCTCTGGTGTTGCTGTTTTGTTCTAAACTTCACTTGTGCCCCTGGATGTTGTATGCAGGTGCTCTTGGCCGGAGGTAATTCTCTACATAACTATGCAATTATTTCCATGGCATTTGCTACTCTAATGCTTTACTGGTCAAAGCCCCTTTGCTTGTGATGCCAAATGGCAGGCACCTGCTTGCCTGGGTGAGTACCATCCAGTGGTGAGTGCCTCTGTAACCATTTGTCCTTTTCATGGCTCTCAGGGATTAGTATATACAATGGTAATTAGTACCTACTTTGCACCAAATTCTTTACACACGTTCTCTCACTTTATTCTTACAACTCTTTAGGGTAGATGTTCTTATCCCATGTTACAGATGTAGAAATTAAGGCTCACATGGCTATTGAGTGGCAGAACTTGGATTTGAGCCCTGAATTGTTTGACTTTCCACCACACAAACCAATTTAGAGGGGGAAAATGCATTTATATTGACAAAGCAATGCATGCCCAGGATTCCACATAGACCTTCACTGCTGGGGCCTGTTCCTTGGGGAACAATATCAGGATTTGTAGTAGCAAAGCAAAGTGACTGCTTCTTCTCCCTGACTTTGAACACGTAATCCAGTTAGACAAAGGCATAACACTTGGTTATACAGGATGTTGTGAACCATAGATTCAGTCTATTCTAGGCCCAACCACACAAAAGTTCCTGTTGCTTCTGAACTCCCTCCAGAGACAGAGAGCCACACCTAGGCAAACATCCTAACCCAAATCATACCTGGGATAAACCATTGGGGAGCAATTAGAGAGGCTACACCTTCTCTTTTCTGCTGCCCGTGAGCATTTCACAGGCAGTCGTGGACCCTAAAGTGTCAAATCTGAAATAGTCATTTATTAATCTTCTCATTGATCCAGCCTCAAATTATAGATGAGAAACTTGAACTTTTGAGTGCTTCACTTCCATATCTTTGCACCTGTCCCGCCACCCCACAGACACATCCTGCTACACATTGCTATCATGCCTTCCTCCAAGGATGAGTGCAGGTACAGGTTCTCTTAAGGTAGCTGTGTAGTCATATAGGTAGTTGAATCAATTATCTAGTTCATTCCTTCCCCAGCAGTACTTTGATCTGAACCAGTCAGATAACTGATGCAAAACTACTTTGAGAAAACTGAAGTTTGTTGCATCTCTTCACTTTGTACACATAGGCTATAAACTGCATATCATCTCAAGTCCATATAACTCCATTCTCTGACTCTAGCCTATCACTGTTCATTTTAGAGGCTGGAAAGGAGAAAGCTACATGACATTCACAGAACTGAAAGGCTTGAGAAAAGACACAAATAAATTGATATTTGTTGAGCAACTTCTATGTGCGAGGCTTAAGTTCACAGTCTCCTTGGGAACATGAAAAAAAGTGCAAGATTGTGTAGTAGACTCATTCAAACCAAGTGGCTGTTCAAGCAGTAAGTGCCACAGGTTGATTAGAGAAATACTTCTATAGGCTATGGCATTCAGAAAATGCCTGCCAGCAGGGAAGAGTTCAGCTGGGCCTTGAAAGATATCAGTTTTAGATAGTTCGAGGATAAAGAGGGAAGGAATTTCAGATGGAAGGATTATCGTGTGACCATAAGCATGTAGGCAAGGTTTAAGGGAACAGAAAATAGAAAGGGTAGCTGAAGTAAAAGAGTTCAAGTAAGGAAGCTGCAGGAAATAGGACCATGGAGAACATTGAACACCAGGCTGAGGAGCTGGGGCTGCAGGAAGTGGGGAAACACTGAAGATCTCTGCAGGACACACATGATGAAAGCTTTGTTTAGGAAGGTTAATCTGGTGGTATGCAATAAGAATTAGCAACAGAAAAAACTGGAGGCTGGAAGATCAAGGGAGAGTTATTGTTGTAATTCAGGATTAGGTTGATTAAGCTCAGGGAAAGCAAGCGATCGTTGTAAAAGGCGTTGAGAAGGAGGCACTTGGTAACTGCGTGTAGAACAGAAGGGAGAAGAATACAAAAGTGACTCTGGAATATCACAGCAGTGGTAGCATTCAGCAGAAGCAGAAGTCATAGAGGATAAAACAAAGGCTAACATTTACTGGCCTCTGTGTAGCGTACAAGGAACTGTCACTTACCTCATTTAACCATTGTAATAAGCAAAGGAATGGATTGAACCTAGGTGATCTGAATCCAAAGCCCCTGTAGCTTACAGCACACAAGCGTACCCTGTCTGGGAGACTTAAATATACATTTTTAAATGTTGAATTCAAGGTGGCATAAGGACATTCCAAAGGAAATATCCGACAGGTAATTGGAGAATTAGAACCAGAGTTCAGGAAAGCGATCAGATCACACGGTGTATATTTGGGAGTCATCCCCATAAAGTTGATGAGAGGTTGGCACCATGGAAAGAAATAAGCTCTCCAAGGAATTAAATTTGAAAAAGAAGATGATGAGAGCCAAGTTCTGGTAGATGGAAGGAGGACGTGAAACCAGAGAGGAAGATGGAGAGGGAGTAGTCAGGGACGATGCATGTGGAAGAGAACCAAGGCAGTAGAACTGGCCCTGGAGAGAACAACATGTCAAAGAAGGAAGGGCTATTCACTTGTATTGAGTACTGCAGAGAGGCCAAAAAAGAGATGGCAGAGGTACACTATTAGGTTCAACAGTTAGGAAGCCATTGGTTTCAGGGTTAAGGTCATTAGTGGTCAGCAGAATACACGTTTTTCAAGCCTGAGAGCTGCTCCAGATAAATTCATCAGTTTAAGAAAAGCAGAACATTAGACTTGCAAACACAGGAAGATTTTTACAAGACCCCCACTCTGAATTTCTCACTCTGCCTGTCAGCTTCTAGAGGATTTCATGACACTGAAGAACAGAAACATCCAAAGGACAAAAGCTGGCACTATTTTTTTTAATGATGTTTAATTGGATCCACAAAATATATTTGAATGAAAAAAAAAAGGCTCCTTGAAAGGAGAAAGTAACATACGTGTTGGAGGCAAGAATTCCAGTAATTCCTCTTTTTCTTTCTTCCTTTTGCAGCATCCATTTTTAAAATTAGCCAAGCCTCTCTCCAGCCTGACTCCTCTGATTATCGCTGCAAAGGAAGCGATTAAGAACAGCAGCCGCTAGGACTGCAAGCCTTACCCCCACCACCTCCCTCCCGAGTAAGGCTGAGGTAAAACTCCGCTGCAGGAAAGATGGAAGAAAAGACAGTCAAATGGGGTGGGGCTTCTTTAACTTTCAAATGAATAGAAACTTCTTATAAGCCTTTTTCCTACTCCCTCAGATTATGTAATTTATTTGTAAGCCTGAATCGCAGCCCAAACAGGGCAGCAATGTCGAAGTGGCCATAAAGTGGTCACTTCCACCGTGAAGCGAAAGAGCCAGTAGTGAATCCCTTCATTTTGTGCATTCACTTTGAAGAAAAAGAGATTTCTCAAAGATGCACACTCCCTCTTCATCGTGTCGTGTTCGTTTTTAAGTTAGAGAGTAGTCCCTCTTGCATTCGAACCTCCTTCAAAACTCCTTACCCAATGTGATGTTTTTCACTTGCATTGTCATTAGCTGTCCAGAAAAAAAAAGATGTCAAAACGTTTTTTTTAAAAAAAGAAAGTAAAAAACAAAAACATAACAAAAAAACAAAAACAAAAACAAAACAAACAAACAAAAAAAACCAGAGCAAGTACTGTGTGAACATGTGGAAGTCCATGCCCTAATAGAGTTGAAATTTTTTATTCTTCTTCTATAGTGGTGGCTTGGTTTGTGTACCTGTTTTTCTGCATTTGTATTGGAAAATGTTTCTTTTAAGACATTTTCCAAAAGCAGAGAGGAATATGTATGTTCAGGAAGGGCTTTTAAAAACTGTATATCTAAATAAAGTTCAAATGGTGAAATCTTATCACATTTTCATGATGCTGCTTAAGAGGTAGTTGATTTATCATTTGTAAACCAGCTCGTTCATCTCATGATACCTGAAAAAAGACACATCAAAACTGTGGCACTCCAATTGGGTGAGTCCAGGTCCTAAACCTAGGAAATCCTGTTAGGAGAAACCATACTTAAACACAGCTGGGACTTTCTCTAAGAGCCGAAAGGAAAACAATCTAAGTGTGCAATACTGAAATCCTTGCTGGATAGTAAGTAAACGAAGATAAAGATTCCGAATTTAATCCTCTCTTGTGCTTGTGGAACATATACACTGTGAAATTGGCACATCGGGAGGCAACAGACCCATTAACTGACATTTGCTGATGATAAGAATGATTAATCTTGACAATTTATAACGTTTTAAATAATTTTTAAAAGATCTGGAGAACAGAAATATTGTAAGCATTCAACTCTATAAGAAATGGGAGGAAAACTACATCCCGATCAACATTTGGCTTGAAGTATTTGTTCCCATTTTACCTGTGTATCACCAATTTCTGTCTCCAGAGGCGGTGTGATCATCCTTAGTTCTTTGGGCTTTTGAATTTCAAACGTGTGTGTAAAGATTTTGAGGTTCTCCAGTGAACAGAATTTGGGTTTGCAGTCATATAGCCCAAGAAACATCAGTCCAACTGAATTCCTTTTGGGACTTGGGGAAAATCTGAAAATTTGACTGTTATTTCACCATGTATCAGTTTATTAGGAATTTAACAGTTGGCACTTCCTGAATCTTCTGAGAGTAGAAAAACATCTGGAGGGTGTCTGCATAGAAAAGGATATGCTTCTCTTTCGAGTGTATTGTCAGTTTTATAAATTCTGCTGAGTTGTTTCTCTAAGCCTTTGAAAAGCTAGCAGTTCGTGCAGTAGCAGGCTTCTTGATCTATAGTATGTCAAGAATCTGAATAGAACCTATCTACATTCAGCAACAGAGGGAAAGAGATCAATGACCTGGGCCTCTCTCCTTCTCTGCCGAGGCACATCCATCCATGTCATCATCTATCCATTCCTTAAAATGAAAGCACTTTCTTTAGAGAGTTTCTGCTAACCATATAGTGCACATGTTTATGTTCAGGAGATGACACCACTGGTGGATTTCCTATTTTCCTATTGTTTTCTTTGACTATGAAATTTGGATGGGGCTTAACCCTCACCCCCAGAAAATGTCCACAGTGAGATACAACAACAAATGTAAAAAGAAGATCAAACGGTAATATTAATTTGAAGCTTACTATGTTATACGCCACAAAAATGGCTGGGCCTGAAATTTTTAATGCCATAGTGTTTTCATAAGAGAGAGAGAGAGAGAGAGAGGGGCCTTAATTTTTATTTCTTTTAAAATTAAGTATTTTTTAAATTTTTCATTCATAGTGCCAGGGAATTCAATGAAATGATACCTGGGATGCAAACAGAATTCGGTCCATGGGTAACTAACCCCTGCCAGTGGAGAGAGCCCCAACCCTGGTTGGGAAGCCCTAGGTGTCTGTTAGCATCCCTTGTATGTCATAAAGGCCCTTTTTTTGGTAGGGGGAGACCTGGAGCAGTGATCCTTCAGATTACTGTAAGTAGAGAAATGGCTGCTCTTCTATGCTTTCAATTCAGCATACTAACAACGAGGGGCCCGGTACGTCTTTATCACATCCTGTTGTACCAAGATTTTATGAGACTATATACCCCAGTAGGCTTTACTCTTACAAACTTATATCTATGTAAATTTTAAAATGAGAACAGCTTCTAAAGACCCTTCCCCGTGTTGGAGAGTTATGTATATTTCTAATGAGTATTAGAGAGAAGCTGTTTCTCCTGCCAAAATGATGCTGAAGGATTCACATTTGGTACACTTGACCAAGTTGGACTCCAGATGGTTAATAGTTTATTCCCTTTCCCTGGATTTTTTTAAAGCTCATCTTGAAACAGGTGAGTCTATCCAGATCTTTAAAAGTCGCTGGCGTGCCCTGAGATAATGAGGGTGCATCGTCGAATGTTGATTCCAAAATGTCCTGAGATAGGGATAGGGCAGTGGGAAAGTCAGGGAAGGGTGAGAAGCACAGTAGAGATTATTTATTTAAGAAAGAAGAGAACATTAATGTTGTAGCAAGGATCCGGTACGTTGTCATAATCCCGTGAGGATTTTTGGATGATTAGATCCCCTCAAATCAGTCACCATGTTGGGTAATGACTTCGTTCTTGCTGATCTTGTCTTTGTGTCATTGTAAATATTTGTGTGTCCATGTTCCATTTTGGCTACTGGATGGCCAAGTCCTGTAAGAAGATTTAACTCAAGTATTTATTCTTTAATTGTGTTATTCAGATTTCTTTCAGGCTTGTGAATTGCACCCCAATGTTTGAGTTTAACCACCTGATCCCCCCATCTTTCCCTCCCCTGTGAAGCACATTCCATTGCTAAAAGAAAAAGAAATACGAAATTGCTTCCTGTCGTCTGTATAACTGTTTTGATAGTTTGAGATGTTTGTCTATAAAGGATATTTCTCAGCTCAAAGATCGTGTAAATAATTATATTCCTTTGCTCAATGGGTTGTTTATTTCTAATAGGGCTGCCAGTTCTCAGAGAGAATCTATAAAATCACTTTTAAATAACATAAGCAGAGATTACAACTATGTAGAAATAAGCGTGCATATGGACAAAGACTGGGAACACAGATAATTGAAATAAGTTGTGTTAGGGTGGTGGGATTATGTGAAATTTTTTTTTCTTTTCACAGTTTTCTTTGATGTTGTTATAATATTGCTTTATAATAAATAAACATCAGAAAGGGGACTATAGAAACATAGAAAAGACGCCGGAAGCAGACACCTTCTGGCCAGAGCCCAGAGCATGCAGGGCACAGATATTTGCTAGTTACAATTATTCCATAGGCTTTATATTTGCCTGGGTGCTGAGTTTGGCACACGCTCGGGTATGGCACGTGCTTTCTTAGGGGACTAGTATCTATAAGTTAAGGCTAGGGAGATGTCGCTATTAGAACTCCAAACACATCCTTCTGCTGTAAAACTGGCTGCCCCCCACTTTGGTATGGTATTGAGGTTTCTGTTTTGGTTACTTTAGATTGGAGGGCTGACCTTCGATTAGCCCCCTGGATAACATCTGTTTCAAGTATCACCTTTCTGGATCATTTTAGTAGATTTTCAGGTTGAATTTTAGAAGAATAGAAGGCTAAGATTCCCCAGCCCCAGCCACTTCCTTGGCCAACAGGATGTAACATCATTCAGGTAGGATTTTCTTTTAATGACCAGTAGGCAAGTCCTGTTGATTTCAGTAGAAGTTACGACTTACACTTAAAAGCTGGCTGTGAAAACATTAAGACAAATATTTAGAACTGCCTTGGCCTGTTGGCATTCAGGCACCGTCCTTTTAGCTTTGGCCTGAGATGGTGGCCTCTATGTGCTTTCTGTCTTGCCTGATTATAGGTTGTACGCAGTAACTACCATCATTTTAAAAAAGGGAGACTAGCTACCCCGAGAGAGGAATTTCCTTCTAAGTCACCAAAGAAATTGTAGGTGAGGGCTTTTATAATGGGGTAGTGGCCTCAGATGTTCCACAGTCTCACCGAGAGCAGACCTAATACCCAGAGAACCCACAGCCTTTTCTTTGGCCATTCTCAACATACATCTACTTCAGAGAGTCTTAACCCTGCCATCCCCAGTTTTGAATCTCATGGTCCTTTTCTGAGCTACTCACAGTTAATATTCAGTTAAACAAAGGCATGGCCAGTGATGCAAGCTTCTCCCAGTCTCTGAGCAAGAAGACTGAAATTCAGCATTTGTAAACTGACAGTCTAATAGGCCTGGGATTTGGAGTGAACTTAACACACAATTCTGAACATATATTTGCATGTGGATTGGGAAGGAAATAAATGGGACCTTGGAAATAATGGAAATATTTTTCCTAAGAAAGAATTTTTTCATAAGAAGTTTGTTTCTGATATAATCTTTCTGTTGGTTAGCTTTCATGTTTTTTTTCACTCCTTTTCTCATCCCACAGTCCTTTAGTGACCAAATGAATATAACCTAACTCCTCATGCATCGGGAGAGTCTGTTTAATATTAAACAATGTCTAACTGAATCTGCAAATGCGGGAACTGAGATATCACTTCCATGCGCACACTTCTGTGTTCAAGTAGACTCTAATAACAACAGGTAGCACTTACTGCCACGTATTGTAGTCACACTTGCAAGATAAACTGAGAGAGGCTGGTTAGTGCCATCAGGGTCTCCTTTGGAAGCTGCCATCAGGTGAGTGCTATCCCATAATACCAGCAATAAGGCAAGTTACCGTGTTCACCTGATTTAGGACCTAAGAGGAAACCAACAGCAATTAGAGAGAATCAGTCGGATGCAGTGGAAGAAGTACTAGCCCGGAAGTAAGGATACTTGGATTCCAATATAGGATCTATCAGTAACTTACTGGGTGACCTTGGGCAAGTCACTTAACCATTTTATGGCCATATCCTCATCTAGAAAATAAGGCTCTTGGACTGGTTCTGTAAGGCCTTTCCAAAGGCTCTAACATTCTGTGGTACTATAGGTTGCCTTGCAAATTCAACCTGCTAACGTGATGGCAAATATCACCTGCTTAAGCCTGGGTCTCTTATGTTGCAGTTAAACAATAGAACTAGGTACAATAATGCCAAAAAAAAAAAACTCTCAAGTAAATGAAGTTAATAATACTAGGGAATGTTGATAAAACTTGTGGCAGCCTTCTAGTTTTTTCACAGTTGTTTTGTTGTTGTTTTAACGTCCTTTTTCTGTTGAGTGTTCCCATTTTCATTTTCCATACAGTCTGTATGTCAAGTCTGGGTTTCATTAAGCTGTGGCCAGTATTTGCTACTAGAACAGAGATACACTGTCACACTTGCTAGAGTAGAACTGTACTTGGGCCTCTGCGTTCCTCTGAAGCGGTGTTGGGCTTCCTAGAGTTTACTTCTTAAATGGCACAAGATGGCAGAACCCATGCATTTTAATGACTGGGACTACTGAGTGGGCCTAAGCACTTGCAGATTGCAGAGAGAAAAAGGGAAAGGTGATTACATGCTATTAGCATTAAGGAGTGTTGACATATCTACTTGTTGGGAACCAAAGATAGCATTTCTGATGACAACTCCCCGAGGGATGGGCCAGTTGGATGAGTATGCTACTGGGAAGAGGATAAACCGATAGTCAGTGGACAGTCCCAATGCCCTGCCTACAGCAGTGCCAACCAGCCTTGAGTGTGAAATTCCGGTTCAGTGTGTGTGCTTGTGTGTGGTGTGCTTTATGGACCCGCATATACTATAGTCATTAGTGATGATGACACCTTTCATGGAACTCTATAACCATTAGTGGGTTGAATTTTAAATCTCAGTACATCACCAAGGAGGAGACAAGTCACAGGGTAGTGATGTGTACTGGGATTATACTCATAATAGCCGGACAAAACCAGTTGAGGAGGATCTACATTTCATTGTTTATCAGAATTGTATCTCATTTGGCTGTGCATTACTTTTGTTGAAATGTGTTATCTGTAAACCCATGTGTAGTGAAATTCTTCTGTAACTTTGGAGTAAAGGTATTTATGGTCTTTTTGTTTGTTTGATTTTTTTCAGTAAGTTATTTCTTTTGTGGACCTGCTGATGGTACGATTCCATCCTTCTGACCTCAGCATTCGATCTTTTTGAGGACTTTTGTTTCCAATACTGTTATTTTAAATTGTGGTTGAAGCAATAGAAAATTGAAATATGGATTGTGCATGACTGTGTCTTGAGTGTAAAAATATTGCAGTTTGAAACTTGGACCTAAAGTATTGCAAATAAAAATGACAAACATCAATGAGCTAGTGCTTCTCTCTTCTGTCACCTTTCCAGCTACCCGCTTGGCATCAGCCATTTACCTGCTTCACAGGTTGGAGAGTAGCATTCTCTCCCAAGTATCGATGCAGGGAAGTGTCTGGCCTTGTAAGCAATACAGGCAATGTCCTGCAGACCCCAGCACTAAACAACTCAGACCCAGAGTCACCATCTGGTTTTTACATGGAATAGCTCAGAGAGACGATTGTGTATACTCGATGCAGGGCAAAAGCCTGGCAGATCCAAGAGGTCATGAAGGAAAACTGCCCAAAGAAACCATATGTGATAAATAATTTGTGTTTGCTCATCCTTCTGCTTGGAAAATTCTGAACAAGTAAAGCCATCTGTGTAATGCTTAGCTTTTGTCTTATACCTGGTGTCAAGGGCCACAGGTCACAGGAGAGATTCCAAACCTACTTTACTGAGAACACTCATTCATTCATTCATTCATTCATTCTTTCATTCCAAAAGGATTTATTGAGCTCATGTTATATGTCGGGCACTGTGAACGTTTCTGATAAAGATAACTTTTCTTTTAAAAACCACCTTCAAGTGTGACTAAATGACAGAAAAGTTCATTAAAAACTGCTCGATGCATGTACTGGAATCGGGTTTGTCAGACACTCTTTTGAGTCCTCAAGACCTAAGATAAAAACACCAGAGATTTAGCAAACTAGAGGTTTGTTCCCCTAGTACTGCTTGTACAATGGGCATAGCCTTCCTTCTGGAGCATGTGTACATAATTTCATACCTTTGTGTAAGTGGATACCCAGTGGTACTGTATTCCCCTCAAAAGATCATGTATCTTACCAAATGCTATTGGGTGTTTTTTTTAGTTCACCGGATTTACATGCAAGCTTTATTCCCCTCATTGAATCTCTCCATGTTCAAAGCAAAAGAGACATGTCTGTACATCGGAATGGGCATTTAAATGAGAATCCCAAGTAATTAGCTTTCAGCCAACTTCTCTACTGCCCACGTGCAGGAATTACGCGGTTACCTCTCGCACTAGCAGCCTCATATCCTAACTTTGACTGACAGGTTTCCTCCCACTATTTTTCTATCCCTGTTAAATTAAATAGAAATACTTTTTTATGTGTTAGCAAATTAGCAATATCTTCCATCAGAAAATAAAATTTCAAAGACATTTCTCTTTGTCATAACTCAGAGGAACAGGGTCCCAAACAATGATAAACGTCTCACTGCACAGCTCAGCCCTACTAGTTCAGCTGCCAGAACTGTAGCCTCATCTAAGTCCCCAACCCTCCTCCTCAAGTGGGGAGGGGTGACACCTGAGGTGCCTCACCCACCCTGGTTGTTCTCTACAGCCCACGGCGCCCTGGCCTCCAGACACTTGGGTGGCATCTGGTGGCTTTCCACATACCTGCGTCGAGCGCCCCTGCTGTCACTGCCTTCTGCTAATCCTGTATCAATGCCACCTTCCCTTGGCTGCTGTGCCACCCTACTTATCTATATCTTCAAAAGCCACACCAGTCCCCGGCACCAGTAGCCTCTGGGGTGACTCATCCACTTGTCGTTTCCTAGCAGGGTACTTTTTACTTGTTTGTTTTTCCATTCCTGACAGCAAGAACCCTTCCCATGAAACCAACCAATTCTGCTACGTCTTTGGACCCATTTTGGTGGTTCTTGGTGGCACTTCACTGAAGCAAGGAACAAGAATGGTCCTCGTTTTCTCCTCTCCCTTCCTGGGGCTCCTCAGGTCAACCTGTGCATAGCCCCGCCCCTTTCAGGCCCACCACCTTCCGCAGAAGTTAATCTGCAGAGTCAACTGTAGCCATTACTTTATAAAGTCTCCATTTTCTCCCAAGCAGCCCTCCTCGGAATAAAAAGGAAATTGGCAGTTTGGCTCCATTCTACATGTACTTCAGTGTTTTCACTAGAGTACCCTCATCCTGTTTCCTAGAGGTATACATTCCCACAAAGTACGAAGCAACAGACTCTGTTACCATTGGGGGAAAATGGGTAAAGGCTCACAGGGATCTCTCTGTATTAGTTCTCACAACTCCATGTGGATCTGTAATTATCTCAATAAACTTTCTAACAAGAAAAGCCACAAACTACATGATATATCAGAGGTCACAGCAAGGAGGTAGACTGCAGATCGGAGATCATGCCCCAGTCCACTTCCACCATCAACTTCTAATTATCAAGAAGTTCCTCCCTAACTTAATTCCACTTAGTTCACTAGTCCTGTCCATCTCAGTAAGACTTCCCACTTTCTCTTCAGGCACTTCTGAGGCCTCCCTGGGGAAGCCAGGAGCACAGATATAATTACTTATGAGTTCTTCCTTGTGGACATGGATTGATAGACTCCTCAGCCAACGGTGTCACACGAGAATAAAATTCATAATGAGAAACAACTTGAAATTCTACAAGTAAAACTGAATTGCCGTGCTTTAAAATACAGGATGAGGATGTTATGTTCCAAAAATGTTACACTACAGAATAAATCTCTTGATGTGTCCTGAGAGGCGCAAATTAAGAGCCCCACCATGCTTTCCACATTTTCTTTCTATACTCTTTTGAACAGACATTAGCAAGTGGTAGTTAAAATCCCCTTCATAGTTAAATGGATGTGTGACATAATTTCAAAACAATTTTAATCACACTTGAATGAGATAAAGTTACTCCTGTAGCATTCAAGTAGAGAGCAGGGATTACCAAACTAAGCTGTTCATTCCCCTCCAGGAAGATCTTAATCTCTGGTCTTATTGCTCCTTTGCCACTTTCAGCAATGATTTTTCTAATTTGTGGTGCATTGTGTTTGGGAAGCTGTTTTTCACCTAAAGCACAAGTGCCTGTGCCATCATCTGCTTTCAGGATACCTCTGTCATAAGACTTGACTGTGGAAAAGACAATATTGTCCCAGTTTGCAATTTAGAGTCTTCTAAGTCCTTTGGATAAATACTTTCTGGATTCCATATGTTACCATCAATCTCATCAACACCAACACATCTAGCATCAAAATGATGCAGGTACCACATTGTGGGCAGGCCCATATTATCAAAGCCCAAACAATGAAGGTTTTATCCCCCACCATCTCAAGAGTTTCTCATAAGAAGCTGCATTTGTGAATTTCTCAATTCTGTTGAAGT
This sequence comes from Camelus bactrianus, assembly GCF_048773025.1. Lineage (NCBI taxonomy): Eukaryota > Metazoa > Chordata > Mammalia > Artiodactyla > Camelidae > Camelus > Camelus bactrianus. The sequence continues at coordinate 81,672,608 of NC_133575.1, read as the reverse complement.
TACCTCTCCTATGACAGAGTTATGTGGATGCCACTTAGAATGATGTGTTTATCAGTGACACAGACATGCGTATTAACATCAGAGTAGCCTGTGGTACCAGGATAAATATCTGTCATCTAGAGCATTTCCCTGTCATTAGTGCTCATAAGAGGATCAAAAACATCAATTCCAGAATCAATGAAAACCTTTTTATTTAGCTCCACGGTACACACTGATGATTGTTTCTAACTTATTATCTGTATCATTTTGATGGTTATTAACACCTACCTTAGGCCCTCCTTCAAATGATGTATCAATCATAGCATTTTATAGATTATTAAAGAAGTCAAAGCCTTGACATCACCTATGCTAACATCTGTACTATAAAGGAGGCAATGTGGGGTGTGCAGGGCCTTTGCACTCTCTATGACCTTCTGGGAGCCACTGCTCCTCTGATGGGAAATGTGAGGCTCAGCACATGGCCATGGGTTTAATGATCCATAAGGTGCCCATACCCACTTCAGTTTGCCTCATTTCTCAGGTCTTCAGGTTTTCTACTAACTTTCCTTTCCCCATCTTGGTATCACAACTGAAGGAGGCTCCTCACCCCTCACCTACACACACGGTAATGAATCATTTCCAATCATGTTGTTCCCCATCATTGTCATGGTATCTGGCTACACCATCTACAGCCGCAGGAGCCAGGACAAGTACAAGTTTGGCTCTTCAGACTCTTAAGTGTTTAAGAAGTAAAGAAGTGAACCCTGCCTGGAGGGGCACTTCCTTGGCCGGCCAGCATGTGAATGATGGCCCAGTGGCATTCCCTTAATTACCTACTGGCTGGAGTATACACTGTGGTCCACTGCAATAGGTTCACTCCATTTTTCTCCCTGCCCATAGACAAGGCAATCATTTTGGGCTCCCCAGGGAGGCCTCCGATTCCTCAGCATGGCTCAGCACCCCTGCATGCAGCTCGTCATCGTATTCCAACATTGCACGCATGCTTCTTCCACTCAGGGTTGCTGCAAAATGCCTGGGAGGGGGGCGGCAATCTGTATGTTTCTAGTAGTTTCTACTTTAGTCTAGCTATATATTATATCAGCTTCATAAATGTCCATACCTTCCACTTCTTCCCCTATAGAAGTCTCTGGGTAGTGGAGTTTCCCACCAAAAATAAAATCATGAGGGTAAAATCATCATTCCTAGTAGAATAGCAACCCAGCACCAAAAATGCTCTGTTCTGGCTCCCACCACCTCGTTTGCTCTTGCCTCAACGAGACTCAATCGTGTGCTGTCAACTCACTGGAAGCTCTTAAATTGTGGGTTACTCTTAGGCTGATATGGGTTTAAGAGTTTAGATTTGAGAGCTAGAACTGCATTTCACTTTCTTATCGAAGTGTTAGTTTCCATTATAAAAAGAGGATACCTATGAATTATGGGGTTGTGAAGAATGAAAAAGTTCACATATCAAGATGCTCATCCGGTCACATAGTAGGTATTCAATAAATGGTAGCTATTATTATTCTTATTAGCCTTTTAAAATATCCTGGCCAAATGGAATACCTTCAATAGTAGGCACTGCGCTGAATGAGTTTTGGCTGGCAATCCAAATGCAGGGAAGTGTTTCCTCTTCTATAATACAGTAGCCATTGTTAGAGATCTGGTCCTCTGTAGAACTGGACTACAAGGGTCCTAGTTAGTGAAGTGTGTAGACGGTGTTAGTATGCACCCCATTTTTTCCCCCATCTACATCCAAAAGCAAGAAATCTTTGCTAACACTGGTGGCTTCCATCTGGGGATAGCAACCAGTTACGTGCTCTGGATTGGTGAAAACTTGTGCTGCTCAAGGCAAGCCCGTGTCTCACATTTGTATTTCAAGTCCTCATCTATCTTTGGCTGAAATAACTAGTTCTTCAATAGTTAGCAAATCTTTCCCTTCTTATATTGCCAAAGCCATTGTGTAATACTCTTAAAACCATAAGACACAGCTCTTGGGGAAAATCTAGCTATTTCAATTTTTTTTAGCAGGAAGCATTACAGCCTCCATAGAAGACATAGTTGACCCATAACTGAATCATACGATTAAAGTCAGGTAATCTTATTATGTTTAAAGTAAACCTCAGTAAAACTGATTAAAAAGAAAGACAGATCTTCCTCCATTTATGATGGGGTTATGTCCCAATAAACCCATTGTAAGTTGAAAATATTTTGAGTTGAACATGCATTTAATACACCTAACCTACATCATATCTTAATACACATAATCTCCATCATAGCTTAGACTAGTCTACCTTAAACATGCTCACAACACTTACGTGAGCCTACAGTGGGGCAAAGTCATCTAACACAAAGTGCATTTTATAATAAAGTGTTGCATTAAAAGTGAAAAACTGAATGGCTGTCTGGGTACAGAATGGTTGTCCATGTGTTGGTTGTTTCCCCTCATGACTGCCTGGCTGACTGAGAGCACTGCCCAGCATCACCAGAGAGTATCGTATTACACATCACTAGCCCAGAGAGAGATCAAAATTCAAAATTCAAAGTATGATTTCTATTGAATGCATATTGCTTTTGCACCATTGTGAAGTCGAAAAATTGATAGCGAAACATTGTTAAGTCAGGTACCATCTGTATATTACTGTGTGTGTGTGAATGTGTGTATATATAAAATATGATCACCTTTACTGCAACCAGTCTGATCCAAGGAATCTTCATCTTTTGCTTGGATTGTTGCAATAGTCCCTTAACTGATCTCCTTGCTCCTATCCTTGCCTGCCTAACTATATTCTCAACAGGGCATTCAACATAAATCAACTATCCAATGGTTACATACTCCTCTCAGAGTAAAGATGAAGTCCTTAAATGACTTACAAGGCCCTCCACTGGATGTACCACCTACATCCAGGTATTCTTTAGTTGCAGGAGCACCTACAACTGAATAATAAAAAGACAAATAAACCAATTTAAAATGAGGAAAGGATTTGAACAAACATTTTTCAAAACAAAGATGTACAAATATTCAATAAGCACATAAAAAGATGCTCATCATTATTATCCATCAGAGAAATGCAAATCAAAGCCACAATGAGATATCTACTTCACATCCACTAAGATGGGAATAATTAAGAAGGCAGATAACAACAAGTATTGGCAAAGATGTGGAGAAATTAGAACCCTTATACACTGCTGGTGGGAATGCAAAATAATGCAGCTGCTTTGGAAAGCAATCTGTCAATTACTCAAACAGTTAAGCATAGAGTTACCATGTGACCCAGCAATTCCACTCCAATGTAGTCACATACCCAAGAGAACTGAAAATCTATGTCCCCACAAAAATGTGTACATAAATATGTTCAAAGCAGCATTATTCATGATAGCCAAAAGGGGAAGCAACCCAAGTTTCCATCAATTCACGAATGAATAAATAAAATGTAGTATGTGTATACAATGGAATATTATCTGGAAATAAAAAGAAATGAAGTACTGATCCATGCTACAGCACAGATGAACCTTGAAAATATTCTGCTAATTAAAAGAAGCCAAACACAAAAAGCCACAGTTTACATGATTCCATTTATAGGAAATGTCCAGAATAGACAAATCCATAGACACAGAAGGTAGAGGTTTCCTAAGGTGGAGGAGAAGGGATTTAGGAGGAAGTGGAAAGTACAGGTTTCTTTTTGGAAATGATGAAATTGTTCTAAAATTGATTGTGGTGATGGCTGCTCAACTCTAAATATATCTAAAGCCATTGAATTGTACACTTTAAATTGGTGAGTTATATGATATGTGAGTTACATTTTTACTAAAGCAGTTATAATATAAAATTGATACATGTCCAATATAGAAATATGAGAAAATTCAGGAAAGCAAAAAGGAGAAAAAGAAACTCCTTCCACATTCAAAAAAATTGTTTCCCAATTGTCTTCAGGATTGATTAAGTCAAAAATCCTGATCCTGAACTATAAGCCTTCTCATGATTCGTTCCGTTTACTCCTTGAACGTCATCTTTCATCATTCCCACATTGGCACCATATGTTTCAGCTGTAACTAATTGTTTTTCTCCAAACATTCCACGCTCCCTTGCAAGTCCCTGCACTTGCGCACATCATTCTCACTGCCTGTAACTGATGGTCCCTCCCCTCTTCATTTGGCCAATTGTATTCATCAGGATTCAGCTTAAACATCACCTCTTCCAGAAAGCTTTCCCTGACCCCTGGGATTAGGTGTACTTCCTTGATGTCTAACAGTTCTCTGTGTTTATTTCTATCACGTAATTCACTCTATGGAGATTTTTAAAATCAAAACTTAAAAATTATACCAACTAAAAAATGGAAAAAAAAATTTGAAGATCCAAGATCCAAGGTCTCTGGAACAATATCAAAAAGTTTCATATTCATGTCACTAAAGGTCCAGAGAGAAAAGGGTGTTGGAGCCAAAAGTAATTCTTAAATAAATAATTGCTGAAAACTTCCCCCAATGTGATCAAAACATATATTTACATATTCAAGAACTCAGTGAACTCCAAACTGTATGAACATAAAGAAAATCACTCTTACACAGATAATAAAAATGCTGAACACTGAGGATAAAGAAAAATCTTGAAAGCAATTAAAGCAAAATGACACATAATATATATTTGTAATTTGAAATACTGTGGATTTCTCATCAGAAACCATGCAGGGCAGAAGACAAAGGAACAATGTCTTTAAGTGGCTGAAAGGAAAGACCTGCGAAATCTGAATTCTATATCCAGAAAAATATTTTCTTCTGGAATGAAGACTAAATAAAGATATTCTCAGATGAAATACTAAGAATTCATCAACAGCTCTAAAGTCTTCAGAGTGTACATGAATGATATCAAAGAGAATCTTGGAACTTCAGGAATAAAGAAGTAAAATAGATAGTAAATATAAAATACTATTTTCCTCCCCTGAACTTCTTTAAGATGCGTATGACTGTTGAAAGTGAAAATTATAATACTGTCTGGAGGAATCTTTAATGTATTTAGATATAGTACCTATGAAATTTTAAAAGATTAGTGGGGGATGGTAAAGTGGTTATAAGACTTCACTTCTTAAACATGTATTTATAGTAATATTCAGTTGAGTTTTGAGAAATGCAGACAGTCGTGTAACCAACACGACAATTAAGAAACACAGTAGTTCCAAAATAATGAAACAAATCATTACTCCCCAAACTTTCCCCAGGTCACTTTGGATTCCTTTCTTCTCTCCCCTCCCCACCTGCCCAGGCAATCAAGAAGTTTTATGTCACTGTGGAGTAGTTTGCATTTTCCAGATTTTATATAAGTGGAACCAGGCAGGATGTACCCTTTTTGTCTGGCTTCTTTCACTCAGCATAATTATTTTGAGATTCACTTATGTTGTTATCAAATACATATTGAGTCGTATTAGTGCCCAGGATTCCTTTCGGGAAGACCAAGTCTACCACACATTGCATGTGTGTGGCCGTAGGTATGGGCGCAGGTGTAAGTTAGAGAAGTAAAGTTTCTAAGAGAAACATTTGGTGTGTGCTGCTTGCACAGTTCTTGGTACAGTATTGTGGATACGCTGGTAATACAGATGTAAAGATGTCACCACTTTCTGGGGGACAGCGTTTTTTCATGGAAAAGGTCAAGGTTTAGGAGTCAAATAGACGTGATTATCTGCTTAATGGTCATATAATTATTAACCACCTTGAGCAAGTTATTTATCTTCTCTGTTCCTTCATTTCCTTATCTTTGAAAAACAGGGATAATGACAACACTTCATATGGTCGTTATGTGAATGAAAATGAGATCATGTATATAAGGCACTGAGAATGGAATCTGACACACGGAAGACAATCAAAAGTTGTTAGTTCTTTTCCTTTTCTACCTTTTTATTCAGGGAAAAAATTTCTCATCCTTAAAAGATGGTAGCACCTTTGAGCTTAATGGTAATATCATAGTGCCATCTGGTGACCATACAGAACTATTACATTATCTGTATCGGACACTTCATTTCTGACAAAGCTCTACCACATCTATGCTTAAGACAGCAGGTTCTGGGTTGGTGTTGCAGGGACAGGGAATAAGGGCTGTGCTTGAGGACCATTCTCCTATGCTTGGAGACCCCTCCCCTGCCTGAGCATCCTTTCCTGCCAAAGAGGCAGAACTCAAGGACAAAAGAGAGGAGTTTCACCCAAAGCCTACCCTAAAATGGGCCGATGGCAGATTGAGTGTGGAAGCAAGTGAGTGAAGCCTTTGCATTCATTCAGCTCTAAGGGATATGCCAGGAGGGAGGAGTTGATATCTTCTCCCGTTGGGAGGCCCGCTCTTGAAAGATCTGGCTGCTGTGACTTTGGCCTTGAGTCCAATCTCAGAGGGGTTTCAAAATCAGGTAGCCCCAAATACCATCCAAATATCCCTAAATATGGCATAGAGAAGAGCCCCTTCTCCATTCTATCAACCCTGTCCCCACCTGGATGAAGAACTACACAGTGAGAACACAGCCTAGGCCTCTGCCTCCATCAGTCTTGGGCAGTCTTGCCTCCTTCAGTCACAGGAAGCTTCGCCCCCACCCTCACCCCAACCTCTAACCGCTCCGAAACAAGTTTCAGCAGATGGCCACTCTTGCCATCTCTCCTGTGCCATCGAATGAAATCAAGACTGGTCAAGTTATTAAATGTGAACTTTATTGTGGTTTGGATTATGTAAGGCAGTGTGGTGAAGGCACCGCAGAGGTTACACAGACTGAAAAACATGGTTAAGAAAGGAGCGAGCAAAAAAACCCTATGAAATAATTTTTTTAAATGATCGCGTGCTGGACTAGACTACGTACTACAGCTAGGTTATTTTATTCATCATTGCAGAAGCGTGGAAATATTGTAGGAGGTGGGGGGTCGGGGGGGTGGGTGGGGAAAGGCTTCACGGAGGAGGTGGTATTTATGCTGGGCCTTGAAGGAGGGGTAGAATGTTGATGGAGGAGATGGAGGGAAGGGCATTGTAGAATGATTGACTCTAGAGGAAATACCGTAGAAGTACTGAAAAAAACAAGAGGGCAAACAAACATCCCCAGGGAGCGAAGCTTCCCAACTGAGAGAAAAAGCCTGAGGGGTCTGGGATGGGACCCAAAGTCTGAAGGCCCCAGATGGGGTCTTCAGTACCAATGATATTAGGAGGCACAGGACAACGAGCTTGTCAACCTAGCAGCAGCAGGAGGTTTCACATTGCAGTCAGGGGCCCCGAACTGGCTGGGGTGGAGACTCTGCCTGGATGGAGTCTCTCATCCTGGCAGTGGGTGTGGTCCTTCGTCATCCTTCCTCTTGCCCACTGACTGCCTGAACGGTAGTTCGTGCGCGCCTACGTGCGCGTGTGTGAGTGTAGGTGTGTGTGGATGGGTGGGGGACCGAGGCTCTGTCTCCCACTGCAGCTTCTTCCACTTTTTCCCTCTTGTGGCACACAGCTGGCTTCCATGGAGCTGGAGCTCAGGCCCTTCCTGCTGTCTGAGCCTCGCCAAACTCCAGCTCTTGATTAAGCACCTAGGAAGCTTCCTCAACATGAAGTTAAAACCTACTATGGGGGGGTGACTGGAGTAAGGGCAGGACTACACTTTCCGGAGGTGGTGACTGGTGGTGGTGGATGTGATGGTGGTGGCGGTGGTGGTACAGGCTGGGGACGTGGAAACAGGCTCTGGCTGCTGGGTGAAACGCTGCTGGGGGGACAGCTGCAGTGTTCAGATCGGAGCTGGGATGTCAGGCTAGACCAGCTTGGCCTCGATCACCCCTCCTCCTTCCCAAACATGCCCTACAGGGGAGTTAATATTGAGCACCTGAAAGCAGTAAAGATATCAGTAGGGTGTCCAGGCTGTTGTCATTGTCCTGCTTGAATCTCACCCCCGGAAGACCCAGAGATCTTTCCTTGGCAAACATCTGTCTGATCTCCAGATAGGACTGTCACCTCCCCCCGTCCAGCTGCTGGAGGTATATAGGTTACGTAGCTACTTACGCTACTTGGATCGGGAGGTATGGGGAACTTATCAGAAGAAAGGAAAAGTTAATTACTGTGAATTTCTTTCGTTCAAAAGATTATAAATCTTAGCTAAGAATCAGCCTCTGACAGAAAATAAAAGGGTGGGAAAGCTCTGTCAGGATTCTCTGGAGCTGGAGATTTAGAGCTCAGTGAGATCATCACTTGAAATAACCTTGAAGCTGATGTGGCCTTGTTTCACTTTGGCAGTTGGGCCACCCTTCTTACGCAGGTACAGAGATTTCAGATCCCGGCAGTCACTGGGGTCAGCATCCAGAGTAACCTGCCCCAGGAACTGATCACAGAATTTTCGTCTGTTCCAGACCTGAAAAGACAAGTCAAGAGAATGAAGATGAGCAACCCTCTGTGACATTGGACTTGGCCTAGTGGCACCTAGAATCTAATGCTGAGCTTAGAAAGATCTGCTCAAAAACCAAGAGACTATCTCTCTTGATACCTCTCTGGCGAAGGGGAAGGCGCCTGAAAGAGCAGAGACAAAAAGCCAGCAGACAGAGCTCTGGATCAACCTTGACCTCTGATATGGCTACCTAAAGGCAGCTGGTCAGTAGCGCTAAGTCAGAAAAACAACCAAACTGTAGTGGTCCGTCCTGACAGAGCAGGATGAGGGTCATCTGAACTGGCACGTGCTTCCCCACCTGGGACTTTACAGTTCACGTGTTAACGTGTGTGTCTGCCAGCATGTGGACTTCTGCCTGTGATGAAATAAGCAGAGGAGAGGCTATTTAGGATGGAGATGAGTAAGGAAATCAGGGAATGTGCCTGGTGGGAGGTGTCTTTCAGTACAACACAAACAAGCAAAACACTGGGATAACCCTCGCTCTGTATCCCAGACATCTGTGGGGTACTTAGGATCTTAGTACAGATATTGAATAGGAGACATCCTGGGGGATCCTGTTCACATTCTCACCTGCACTATAATAGGAATGTCAGTGGTCCTTCGGTAGAAAATGGCCTGGGTGTCAAAAATGGCATGAACAGTATTCTTTTGAACGGGAGAACGGACTTGCTCCTTTCCACACTTGATGACCAAATATGGGTTTACAGCTGGAACAAAGTAACATTTATTTTTAATGTAGTGATTAAAGTTCTCTTTTTAGATAATCAAGAGACTATCTCACTAAGTCTATTCTGGGACTTTTAGCATAAGACCCACATACCAGAATGACCTAGGACTTTGGTTCTTACTTCCCTTTTCTTCTCTATACTTTATATAGGAATAGAAAAATAAATACTAGCTAGGCCTTGCGCAAAGAAGCTTACATCCCATTTTCTGCCTTGGTTGACAGTCATCTAGACTTGACTTCTCTAGACTGAAAATACCACTGGAGACAATGATTTGTGAGCAGCTTTTCTAACCATGTATGTGATACCTGGGACTGAATTTTGCCTTCCCAGAGACCCCTGCAGTTCTTACTTTCATTGGCATACTTCTTCTCCAGGCCCTCGGCACTGTGCACTGTAATCTGGGTGACAACCTTTGGGTAGCCACGAGCCAGATTCCAGCAGGACATCTTCGGCATGTCCAGAGTCAGCTCCCTGGAACATCAAAAAGAAGACACGTCATTGATGACGAACGTCCTTTGATGAGGAGATAGGCTTGCCAGAGCAGACCTTGTTGTTGAAAAACATGAAATGCCGAGTGACCTAGCCCATTCCTCTGCAGACATGCCTTATATTTTATGAGCATGTTTTCCTTTCCCCTTGCTTTAAGGACCAGCAGATAAAGATCAGAGTAGGCAGGGCTGGGGTGAAAAGGTAGCTTTGGTGACCCAGCACTCAGAACATAACAGGGGAGCAGTGAGGAGTGCCAGCTGTTTAAGAGAAGAGACAGTTGGCCAGAGAACAGAAGATAAAATATAAGTGGAAAAGCTTAGGCTATAGGCCTGTTATCCTTAAATGGCTACTCAGAGCTCTGAAGCTCAGACCTCCACAGGGAATTTCTTGTAACCCACCCACTTCGAGAAATATTTCTCCTGCCATCATTTCCGTTAAGTCTGACTTGAACAAGTTGTCCCTTTGAGTGTTCGCATAGTAGGAAAGGGCCAAGGGGTTAAGGAATGGAGGCAGGGCAGAGAATAGGAGTTGGCAGGGCTGGCCAAGAAAACAGAACCTGAGCTGGACAGGCACTTCAGAGAAGATTCGCAGGAGAAACTCGCTGGTGCGGCCGTGCTGGAACATGGTTGGGACGAGCACATAGTTGCCCTTCTTCAGGTACTTGCTCAGAAACACGGTGCGCGTGTCAATGTAAGTGGAAGTCCCAGCACGCTCCTGGATGTAGAGGTGGTGGAGGCGGAACTTGCGGTTCATCTCCACCTGGAAATGAAGGAGATTGAAATGCTCCACTCCATGCAAATCATAGTTTTTGCATTGGAGGATCCTAGGTCCTCTACTTTCTTTATCTCTGGACCTGTCTTCATTCCCCTCCACCCAAGCCATCTTAATTTTGACGCTGTTTGCCATCATTCTCTCTGCTCCAAATGCCCATTCTTACCTTGAAGAGCTCAAAGCCAATGATATAATTGTCGGGTCTTCCCATGCGGCGGTAAGTACGCAGGTCCTTTTGCTGCAGTGACATGATGACCTTGTGCCCATCCTCAGGCACAGTGAAGATGTACTAAGGGAAAGAGGCCAGCAAGGAGCTTAGTTAGTGCTTCCATTTCAGAGGAACCAGCTCAAATTTCAGGGAAGAACACTCTGCCTTGGGAAGTAGAGACTTGGGTTATTTTCTAGGTTTTACCATTGACCAGACAGTGAGGCCTGGGATAACTCCTTGACTTGCTAAATGTGTTGAGAGAGACAACTTCTTGCCTAGGCCTTTGATACCAAAGAGGGTATGCTTTATTTTAAGAAGTTCGGTATGGTCTTGAGTTTTCTATTTCCAAAGACAGCATTCTTGTTTGACTTGACCTGACACTGAAGCATCACCCAGGCTAGCCTCCTATTGGCAGCCCTTGGGGAGTGTGACTCGTGGAAGGGCTGGATCCACTTCCTTGGCAAATTGATGCTTTGCTACCACCATTTTAAGGAAGCTGCATGCATGATTACCCAAATATTATCTGGGGAATCATGGTACCATTGGGAAATAAGACCAAAAGGCATCAGATTTTTCTCACTGCCTCTGTCTCTGTCTGTCTCTCTTTCTCTATCTCTCTGTGTCTATGTTTCTCTCTCACTCTCTTTCTCTCAGTCTCTCTTTCTCTCTCTCCTAGTAAGAAACAGGAAATAGATGCAGAACCATAGACTCACAAGGTCCCCATAGGTCCATCCTGTGCAGGCACTCAAACTGTGAAGCCCAAAGGGCCATTTCTCCAGTTTGGTATATGTGCCTGATAATTAAAGCATTTCCAGGGTTGTAAATCAAGGGGGGTGGTAATAGGAGCTTTCTTTTCTTTAGGGACAGTTAAGGTAGAAAGGATGGAGAAAAGTATAATTTAAGTCAATCAGCCCACCAGCCTTAGTATCCTTTAAAATGGGTGGCCAGTGAGGTCCATGGAAAGAAGAGACACACCCAGGTAAGGCTGCAATACAATCAGAATTCTTCTCTCCTGTGGGTTAGCTCATCAGCACATTTGGCAATAAAACCATCAAGAATATTATAGGTTTAGGCTTTGGATGTTTGGATTTTTTTTTTTTTGCTTTGGTGTGTGTCCAGACTGGACCTCTCATGTGTCACCTGGAATAGCATTATAATGGGAGATGGATGGAATGGGGTCATTAACAGGGTATCAATTCAAATCTTGGGAAGAATGACTTGGTGTTCTAGATGAGAAAAGGGAGGCACAATGATGGGTTTCAGAAGAATCACCTGCATGAAAAAGAGGGCACCTATAGTAAATGTGCACCCAAGAGAGCAATTAGGAAGTAAAAAAAATGAAAAAGAATTGAAATGTGGCTGGAAATAGATCCTTTTTCTCCAATGTGGGACCATCACAAGGAAGCAGGGAGTGTCAAAGAGACATACCAAGCAATATGGCTAAGAGAGAGGCAACCAGGGGAGGTGGCTTGGATTTGATAAAGTTGCCAAGATACTTCTTTGCAAAGAGACACAGTGCTATGCTTTACAAGCATCTGAGCCAATCCTTACACATCTTGGTTGATGAATATTACACAAAAGCTGTAAATGGGAGAACCGATGTCAAAGAAATACTCCAGCTTCCTATTGCGTTGGTAACTTGAAGACAAAGAAAAATAATTGATTCAAACCTGGGGATTCTGCAGGAAAGTGTCACGGTTGTTATAGCAGCCTCCCGAACGGTTCATCAGGGGGTCATCATTCACAGTCCAGCATCCCACCACTGATTCCAGCTCCTTGCGGCCAAAAATAGGGTTGCTCACATTGCGGCAGACACTCAGTTCATGAAAGTTGCGGCAAAAGTCCTCCAGGCTCATCCTGAATGGAAAGAGTGCAGGGAACAAGTGCAGCTGGTACTTAATGCCTACCCCTGTAGTTCCATGTGGAAGCCCCAATTCCCTGAGCACAGAAAAACCTCTCCTCACCAAAACTCTCCATCATCAGACATAACAAGCCCCAGGTTCTTGCGATCTGCTGCCGTCAGTTGCTGCCACTCCTCAGAACTAAAAGCAAATGAGCAAAAGGATAAACCATTATGTTTGCCATTGACTTCCCACAGTAAGCAGGATGCCAGAGGAGCAGAAGGCATGGGTACAGGGACAGCCTTGTCTCACCTCTGGGTAAGTCACAGACCCCACACCCAAGAAGAGCCCACAGATGTCACTAAGCATTGACAGCCCACTAACAGTCTGGAGGGATGGGTTGGGAGAAAGTATTGGGCTTTGGGGATGCAGCCGTCAAAGTGGAATGCCACTTACATCTCACTCCAGGGGCCACTCCATTCCTGTCTCCCCAAGGGGTTCCTCAGGCGAATCATGTACAGCTTCTCAGTGCTGAAGACTTCCACAAGCCTTTCTCCAAGACGGATCTTGCGAATATCAGTCATGGTGTAGGTATGGCCCTTCAGTAGGCCCCAGTCAGTTTCAACTTCTTGTTCTTCCTGACTGGGAGACTGAGAGCAAAGAAAGATACATAAGGGCACAAGAATTGGCATACCCAAGACCTGGCTCCTTCTTTTCATTGATTGGTTTACCCTAGTAGGGTTGAAGCTAGTTCTCTCATGCAGATGGAAATTTGATCCTGCTGCCTAACTTGACACAAAGCAAGCCAAGGAAAGGAAATAAAAAATTTAATATAACAATTCAAACAATTCAAATGACCCACAGTAGTACATTGATAGGAACAGCATTAAAATTTGGTGGGGCTGGTTTATTCTTTAAGCAAACAGCTATAACCTCCACACCTAGAAGCAAAGGAAGGAGGAATAATTTAGCAGAGGCTATTTACATCAGCTTAGATGGTGCATCGGCTCCCAGTGGGATGACTGGTACAAAAGGGTAAAACGTTAAAGTTCCTTAGCCTCTGTGCCAGGGCTCAGTGCCTATTGTTAGCTTTCTGAGTTTCTTAATGGCTTGTCCTGGATCTCCAGGGTAAGGGTGATGTTCCTCACTAAATGTTATGGTCTCCTCTGCCAGAAGTGAGCAAAGAGTGGTTTTGGTGAGTACAAACCTCAATGGAGCAACAGATCAGACCTCCTTTGGTAAATGTTTTGTACAGTTCTCCAAACAGTTTGTACTTCTCCTCAACGAGCTCAGTGTATCTTCCCTTCTGCATGTCAACAGTTTCAGCCAATGTGCCGGTGAAGTCCACGATGATATCAGTGGTGGTCAAACCATCCAGGGCTTCATAACAGCCAAGCAGTCTGGGGGTAAATAGGCAAGGTTCTTTGTAAAATAATTTTTCCAGGTCAAGGACATCTTGTTCCCCAAAATTAGAACACTGTTTGCCCAGCTAACTTTTCTCTAGGTATGAAATGAAAGCTATTTTGAGACTATAATCAGATTTACAGGCTTAGGCTAGGTTGATCTAGGACAGTCCATGCAGAATTTCTTTCTACAGGTAAATATTAGACAAAGAGAAAATCTTAGGCCATAATGGGATCTGCGGATCAGCAGCAGGAAGGGGAATCTGGGAGCAGGTAGGGGTTTACTGGAAATCAGAATAGCTGATTTCTTTCTCATCTAGGATTATGGAGGGCCCAGGCCCAAAGCAATGCCTTGGATCTAACTGATATCTTACCCAATTTAAAGTTCAGGGCTAAGCTGGAAGGGCATGAGTCCCAAGACAAATGTGGCCTTTCTTTCCTCCTGTAGCCTGACCACTGACTAGCCAACCCTCTTCCTTACTTTGCATAAGCTTTTTCCAATAGAGCATTCCAGAACTCATTCATGGAGGTGGAGAAGGAGAAAACGAGATCTCCATTGATGGTGGGCAGCAAGTCATCAATCACCACTTCGGTCCATTCTCCAAAATGCCAGAAACGGAAGCGAAATATCCCAGCATATTTATCTAGTTTTCGAGGGTCCCATTCCTGTTCCTTATGGTTGGGAATTGTCTGGAAATATAAGAACATTCAATCAATCAACTTATTCACCAGACTATATCCAAATATTGAGATTACAGTTGACTTATGGCAAATCCATGTGGCAACAGAAAACACATCAAATGTACTGGGTTTGGGTCAAGGTTAGGAAATCCCTGGTAGAGCATTTTTTCCCACAATTTTTGCTTACTCAGTTGAGTTTTGCTGAGGATAATATTACCATGCCTTCCTTGAATACACACAGGGTGATTAGGGGCAGTAAGTTAGGGGTTAAATTATTTCCCACAGATAATCTACCAACATATGTCTACACAACATATTCATGGTTGCCTGTTTAACCACATAAACAGGCATTTTTAAAAAGCAAAAGCAATCAAAATACAAGGTCCCTGGTGGTTTCAGTTTTTAAAGATCTGTCGTAAAGATTTCATGCAGATTCCTTAGACTATAGAATTCATTCACATCTTGAATAAAATTACATTTGAGAAAGTCTCCTTTTTAAATACAGTTACATATTAATCTTCTAAAATTGTTTTTCTGAAGAAAACTCTTTGTCCCAAGTCAACACTTCATTGCCTTGGACTCTAGTTAAATGCCAAAGGAATTTTTGTACTATTAATAATTTATGAGAACCTTTTCAAGGATCTATTTCCATCTTTCTCACCTTTTCTTTTATTCATATCTGTTAGTGACTTCCTGGCCCCTACTGGCTTTTTAACCCCAGTAGGTACAGAGAATACAAGTATGTGGAGCTACTGAGCCAAAGAACTGCAAGTGGCAAGAGATCAACTAATATGTGTGACAAAGCAAATAGAGTAAAATATAACCATTAGAACCTACGTGAATATATGGGTGTTTACTGTAAAATTCTTCCAACTTTCTGGATTAACAAAAATTCTCATAACAAAATGGAGGGAAATCACCTCTGACTTCAGGAATTAAACAATCAAGAAAGTTACGAGCTGACTTTTCCTAAAGTTACTAAAGACAAGAAGGTGGAAACCAAGTGAGGTCCCATAAGAGAGGGAATACCTTTGTCCAGTGAGACTCCTGAACAGCCAAACAGGAAAACGCAGAGACCATTGGCTTGTGCCCTAGTCTCCCTTGGATCAGCTGGTGGTTGCTGATATTGCCCACAATCAGACGGGGGTCATCGCAGATGTCCTGTGGATACAATAATTTGTTCTAAGAATCTGGGAATTGTTTCTCAAGAGTCAATGTGATTTACAATGTTGTGTCAATTTCTGGTGTACAGCATAATGTTTCAGTCATACATATATATACATATATTTGTTTTCATAGTCTTTTTTCACTATGTGTTACTACAAGATAAAATGTTTGTAGAAGGAACTCTTTTTTTTTTTTTATTAATGGAGGTACTGGGGATTGAACCCAGGACCTCACACATGCTAAGCATGCGCCCTACCACTGAACTATACCCTCCCTGCAAGCAGTGAGATTTTAAAGCGGAGAATGTGGGATTAGCACGTTACATTCTGATCCTATTTGTCAGGATGAGATTTTCTGAAGCACCTGTGGTTGGAAGGATGATTGCATTTGAAAGACAAGGCCTGATGAAGGTGGGCATTAATGCTTCTCCTTCTCTAGGAAAATGAGTTAGGAGACCTTATACATGAAGCCCTTTCCTAACATAAAGCAAAGGCAACAGTGGTCTCCATGGCAACTAGATTTCTGCACATCTTTGGATGAATACAGATGGCAGCAGCATGAATAGCGAGTGGTAATAGACCACGCACAGGAGTGCTTCAGCAGACGCACTTCCCACAGCAGATGTTCTGCGGGAACTTGGACAGAGTAGGGGCAGTATTTGTTTAGGGTTTATGTGTGTGTCTTTCCTTAACATATCATTAGCTGTGCCATTCCCCTGCAAGTAGGAAAATGAGACTCAAACAGTACAATTACAACACAATGTAATGAGGGTACAGTGGAGGCATTTTCAAAGTATTATCAGTGCCTAAAGGAAAGATCCCCAAAGTTTCCCTGGTGGCAGACAGAAGAGATTGCATAGTGGTGGTAAAGGTCAAGATGAAGCCTTAAGAATGACTAGAGTTAAGTAGCTGGACAAGGGAGAAGTATGGAGGCATAACGAGTAGAGAGACAGGCATGGACAAAGGCAGAGCCATGTACGTGACACCACATAATTGACTACATGACTGCGGGACTCAGAGTATCAGCACTTGCAGAGTTCAAAGGCAGGAAATACCAATGAAGTCTTGGGTAGATGAAGAAAAGCTCGTGGAGAAGGCTGTTGGCCAGTACCTTGACATTCTGCTTACCCAGCAGAAATAAATCCTAGTCTCAAATGGAAAGAAAATCTAGACATATATCCTTTTAAAAATTATTAAATAGAGACAGCTACATTTTTCTGGTTCTCAAACCCCCTTTTTAAATGGACATAATTCTCCTTGATGAAGGGTCTGGTCTACAGAATAAAACATTCCTTATATTCTTTAAAAGCCAAAATAACTCTGGAAAGGGATAGGCATTCTGGGCAGGGATAAGTCCAAACTGAAGATTAATTGGTCATCCCTCTGCCAAAAGGAGAGAGGTGGGTTGTCAGCTTTGGATTTTATGGTCTTTTTTTTTTTTTTAGATGCATGTCTGGTGTCTCATTGTAACTTTTTTGTCTTAGGATAAGACTTCTATCTTACTTAATTTTTAAATGGGTTGGGAGCTGCCTGTTTTGCCACTTATTGAACATAAAGCAGGTATGCTGGGTTATTTAGATCCTGATATCCTTTCTCTTCTGATTGTTTCTTCGCCCCTTCTAAGATGAAACTAAACAAAGTTTCTTCTTCCTGGGTCAGGTGTTACCATTGTATTTGGAGCAAGATGTAAAGTTATACAGTGATTTCTTGGACTTAGATGACGCATATAATAATTTCCTATCATGTAAAAACAATAAAGCGAACATTGATATGTGGAAAAGTGTACTTTTAGCTTATTAAGGTAAATTATTTGCTGGTTTTATGTAGAGTTATTAGTGCTTGGGGTTACATTACAGTGTCTTTAATTTCCACAAGGCTTTCATTTCACAGTAGGGATCTAGGATCAGCAAACACTTCTGGCATGTCAATTTCTACTTAAGACATAAAAGGTCACATAAATAAACAAAAACATGTAAGCAAAACTCAAATTGAGGAACTGGATAATTATTCTCCTGTAGACTAAGCTGAATGTGATTTATATATATATAAAATACATAGTATATATATATGGTGTGTGTGTGTTTATGTATAAACCTGTGTATAATCATGGGAGAATATACATTTGGGTAAAAAAAAAAATCCACTTTATTTTCTATTTCCTCTCATAAACTGGCCCATGCACCAGTTTTACTTTACCTCTCTTCACACGTGATGGTTGGCTATAATAATGGGTTTTAAAAAATGATAAGCTAATCGTCCATAGACTGTCAAAACTGGAAGGAATTTTAGAGACAATTTAGTCAACCTATTTATTTTACAAATGAGGAAACAGGCTCAGAGAAGGGCAGTAAGTTGCCTCTCCTGTCATTCAGCTAGTTAGTAGACCTTCGATGGAAGTTTTAGGTTCTTCAGAACCACATACAGTTAGAGAAGGAACCTCTGGACCTTAGCTGGTCCATCCTTTTGCCTTCAGGTATATCAGTGGCCACCACATGAAGGGTAATATAATGTGGCTCTTCAGGGATGGAGATGCAACTACCTCTCTCAATCATCCATCCCCGTGTTTTATGCCTCTTTGCTTAACGCTCACCTGGAAGCTCTCCATTGTTCTGGAAGACTGACTTAACACATGTCTCAGCTTTTGGTTCCAGGCTAAATATCACCAATGAGTTTTAATCTCCTCAATTTAGTCCATTAAATATGAATCAATCTCTCATGTATGTCAGCACCATGATGTGAAACAGGGGAGAAAATTTTTATTAAGCCATCTTTTTTTTTTACCTCTTTAAAGTGAACGACTAGAAAGCAACCAAGGAGGTAGAAAGGATAAAGGGTAATGAACTAACGCAAATCCAAAAGCCAAACAGACGTTTTGGTGACAAATTTGAAAACAGTGAAATGGCTATTTATTGGATTCTCCTCTAGATTTGGACAACTGGGTCTCCTCCTGTGGAGGTGAGGAAGCAAGGCTAGAGAAATTTTCCTGCAAGTCAGAGCTGAGATGCAGAGCGCAGGTGGTGTATTTCAGCCCAAGCTCTGCTGGGATGGTAGGGAGTGGAGAGGGAGGAGAGGTCACAGCTCACACAGTCACATATTTGGGTGGCTTGAGAGGTAGGGAAGATTGCTGAACCCCTAATGGTTCCCAGCTGTGTTGGCAAGTCGACATGATCCTTGACCTGGGCTGTTTGTCAAGGCAAAATAATTTCTTGGGGGGAAATACACAACAAGGAAGTCGAGCACCAAGAGTAAATCCAGGAATGGTCTCTGCATACCCCCATCCTGAAGCCAAAGCCTTCAGCAAGAAAAGTAGCTTCTCTAGAAAATATGTTTTCTTAGCTGAGCATTGAGAGACCCTCCCATTGACCTTACCTCATATCCCTCCCTAGAGACCTCTACTGGGGGTAGGGGGGTTCAGGCATACAATTATAAGCCTTGGAGCCCCACATGTGTCACTCTATGTGGATCTCCTTTCACCTACCACGTTCACATCTGCAGCAATTATTTTTTTCACGCAGGTGAAATTTGCTGACAATAAATATTGAGGTCCAGGGTAAACCTCAAGAACCACAGTAAAATGAAAGGCTGCCTGGAAAACCAGCAGCCAGAAGAGTGGAGGCACTTTCAAAAGTGCTACGTGCAGTCTAGCAATACTGTGGGGGTGGAGGCATGGACACTTGCAAGTGAGGCTGGCCCTGCAGTAGGTACATTATGACTAAGTCCAGGGCTATAAAGAGTCTCAGAGCTTAAGGCTGCCATTCAGGACCTGAGGACTTTATTGATAGCCTAGGTAGCCATTATCTTATCCTTAGAAAATTGTACCCTCCCAAGACAAGAGAGTTATAGGTGGACCTAGGCTCAGGGACCAATGGTAGACCAGTTGCACAAGGAGTCCACTTTACCCACTGGGGAGTTTTGCTTCTGCATGAAGATCTTGTCATTGGTAAAACATTCTCTTCCTTCCTAACCTCTCCAAGGAAAACTCACTATGGAGCCTGAGAATAATATGTTAAGCCTAACTTTCACTTCCAAACTAGACAATGAAGTCACTACATAATTATCTTCTTATCTGAACCTTCTGCTAGAAGACTCAAGGTATAAATCCCAAACTGCTTTATTGGGAAGAATTTATATATCCATGCAACGGAAGACAGTTCAATAATCAAAAGGAACAGATACAAGCTACAGCATGGATGACCCTTGCAAACATTATGCTAATCAAAAGAAGCCACTATATTTCCATTTTAAGTGAAATGTTCAGGATAGGCAAATCTAGATAGAAACTAAAAGTAGATTAGTGGTTGCCTGTGACTGGAGGGGGAAGGGGTTTACTCACCGCAAGTGTGCACGGGAGATCATATTGCGATAATGAAACTGTTCAAAAACTGGATTGTGGTGATGTTTGCACAACTCTGTACATTTACTAAAATTCATTGCTTTGTCTACTTAAATTAAAGGTGAATTTTCCAGTATATAAATTGTACTTTGATAAAGCTGTTAACACTTTTGAAATTCAGAATCTATAATAAATAGGATAGATGGAAAGAGTATGGGACTATTCAACTCTCTTCGACTGTATCAGCTGCTGAAAACAGTACTACTCAGGTGGAAGGTCATGGTCTCTGGGAAGAAAAAGAAATCCATGAACAATCTAGGCCAAAACTACTGTACACAGGTGTCACATTGAGCTGGGTATTGGAAATTTCTATTAGCACATTCCTGCACGTGCAATCTATCACCAAGGCCTGTATGTTCTGCTTCTACTGTCTTCTCTCAACCTTTTCCTTCCATTCCTACCACCTTTGCTTTCATCCAGAACCTCACCAGCCTCTTCCCACGCAATATACCTCCAAGAAGGATATTCGCTAGTGGAAGATCTGAGCAAGAGCAATGGTAGTGGGGGTTGAACTCAAAACTCAACAGAGAGCTGACGGATCTTGTGCAGGTGCCTTTGCTTCCCCCTCAGCTGGCTGTGCAAATCCCCATGAGGCCTTGCTCCATTTTAGTCAGAGATTAGAATTGTCTGACACTATTGTAGCTGGGCATGAGTCAGTCAGGGAAAAAGCCAGAGGCGGGTAAGAAGGGAGAGTAGTCGGAGGGAGCTGGAGAAGAGATTTTTTGTGGGAATTTGGCAATGAGATTTCAGCCTAAAATTCCTACCTGCAGGAGATTTCAGCCTAAAATTCCTACCTGCAGTCTTATGATCACACTGCAACTCAGTATAACTCAGCTCTTAGAATTGACTAAGGCTTTGTATGTTGAAGGCCCAGGAGGATAGGAAAGTTCAGGAGCACGTGTCTCAGGCAATATGCCTGTGCACACAGGAAGTTAGGACAGTAGCTGGGGGCATTAAGGAGAAGGATTTCCCTCTGGAGGGTATGAACAGATGAACTGGCATTGAACAATTGCAAAACACTCTCATAATCCCTGCCTATTTAAAGTGGCTCCTTAGGACACAGCAGGGAAATGGCGAGTGGGATGAAGGGGAACTCAGTCCTTCCCTAGGATGGGGGGACTTGATGGAGTTGGTTGATTTGATGAGCAATGGTGTTTACAGACATGGACGCTTATAAAGGTAGAGGCTTTTCAACACAGGAGGGGAAAGAGACGGAAAATATCAAGTTAATTGTGCCTCTTCCATTTTAGGGACCTCAGAAAATAACCCTGGTGGAGTACGAGGCTGTGTGGCATGCCAAGGGGACAAGATGTCTGTAAGCTTCCCTGCAGACGAGGATCTCAACCTTGCCAATGAGATGGGTGAGTCCAATGACCCATCTGGTCTTCCTGAGCCAACTTAGAGAGGCCTAGGGCTGTCTCTCTGCTTCTCTGATGGGAGGCCAGAGAACTTTGACGTGGTTCTTGACCACAGGCTTGGCCTCCACTCTGGCTGGAAAGGAATCTACAGCTTTTTGAGAGACTTAGATGGTGGTCCAGAACATTGTTTTTTCCCCTACTCCCCACAAGAGGCCCCCTCCCCAACCACTCCAAACCACCCTGATCTCCCCCTTTTCAAAACCCTACATGATCTACTGTCTGTATGCCTGAAAATGGCACTTCCTGTATTCAGCATTAATTTATTCTTTAACTCTTTGATAGCTCAATATCCATCTCTTCAACTAGAATGGGAGTCCCTTGCCCCAGGCCTTGTCTGTATTTTGCACAGAGGCTGGCATAGAGTAAGCGCTCAATAAATGTTTCTCAGTTGACTCTCCCTTTGGGCTTAATTAAGACTAAGCTCAGAATATCCCCTCAAAGAGGAGAGCATGGATCAATTAATGGATGTACAGCATCAACATAGTGAGGAGGAGTGTGAGAACTCGCTGGAGGGAAGGTACATACTTTATCAAGAGACAAGGGCAAATCTATCTCCCTGACATGGCGGCACAGTAGAGTAAAAGCTAATACAGGTGTAAAATGTCACAACCACTTTGGAAAACAGTTTGGCAAACTTTCATAAAGGTAATATACCCCAAATAAAACAAAACAAAACAAATACAGGTTTTGGAGTCAAGTCTGGATTCAGATCCCAGCTTGTTAGCAGTCTGACTCTGAGAAAATTTTTACCTTCTCTCTGAGACAGTTTCCTCATCAATAAAATGAACATAGTATCTACCTTTATTTTTTACACCAGAAAAAAGAATTCCACTAAAGTGATTTTTAAGATACCTACCTTGTTAAGCCATAGCAAATAAGGATGAAATGAATGTATGGAAAACTCCAAACACAGTATCTGGGCCCATAGGAGGCATGCCACAAATGCCTGTTTCTTGTTCTACTCATCCCCATTCACTCTCTCTTCCTGACACTCCCTCACCTTGGAAGGGGTATTGCTTGCCTCAGAGGCAAGATGGAGTATTGCCATGGTTATTTAAGTTTTTTCCTTCCCTGCTAATCCATCTAGGACTCAATCCACAGAATTTGGAAGATGAAGGCTAAAGACAAAGGACTGAGCCAAGACAGAGGAAGGAGGATGTGTCTAAAGACCGGCCAGTACAGGAAGCACTGTTGGCTTGGATCACATCTGAGGAATGGCTTCAGGTTGGCTTGCAATTTTACTGCCCAATCAGATCTTCCACCTCCTCCAGGACCTCACCCCCATCCATCATTCCTTCTTTCTTCCGTGTCTTTAACCTCTTCTTCCTTACTATTTACTCCTTGGCCTATAAATATGTTCAGGTCTTAGTTTTAAAAGACACCCTCCTCCAGAAAACCTCTTTCAATTTGCTGCCTTCTTTTCAGCTACTTCTTCCCTCTTGATCTCCTTTCTTTCATACCCAGCCATCAAAAAGGATTGGTGCCCCTCATTATCACCATCTACTCATAAGAGTGGCTCCCTAACACGTATTTCTACTTTCTCCATGCATTTCTGAAAAAAAAAAATCTTAACCTCTCTGCATACTGAACTAGTGGCTAGTGAACAATGCTCATGTTCTGCAGGGATGTCAACAACTGGAGGCCCAGAGGCCCAGCAGGAGTGTAATCTTCCTTCTGATTGAGAGAACTTCTCCAAGTCTTATATTCTCACTGGCTATCATACTTTAGAGGCAAACATTGAGACATGTCCTTTGAGTCCCACAGAAGACAAGAACCTTGAACTGACCAATGTATCTTAGCACCACCTGGTGGCAACCTACATAAACAGAAGTAGCTCTTGGAAGAACTCCCTTTAGGAGTTTAAGCTGTGGAAATCTCAACTAAAGAATGCTAGCTTGCTCATGGAAGAAGGCAGACCTTGAGTTGGTGACTGAGATGGCTCCATAACAGTGCTCCAAAAGTTACATCATTAAATAGGATCAGAATTTGCATTTCATAACAGCCCTCTGGGGCCTATATACCTGGTCACCCACTTTGGGAAGAAGCCCAGGTTGAATAGCCTCCTATCCAGTTATACCCTTTAGATATAGCAAGATTGCTAATTTTTGGTATATATTTTTAAATTGAAGTATAGTCAGTTTACAATGTTGTGCCAATTTCTGGTGTACAGCATAATGCTTCAGTCATACATGAACATATATATATTTATTTTCATATTTTTCCCCAATCCTTCAGCCCCCTCCTGGCACCACCCCAACTGATTTTCTTTTTTTTATTGCTATTTATTCTCCAGATTCTGCCATCTTATCATTTTACACATTGACCTCCCACTCATGGAGGGCTTGTGAAGGAGTTCTGAGATTTGCTCTAGAGATACAATATACAGATATTCCACAGAGAACCATAGTAACCACTAATAGGTGGCTAAAGAGTTACAATCCTATTTGGATCCCACTTTGCTAATTGTGGGAGGATACAGGTGATGGTATCCAAAGAGCAGCAAAGAAGCCTCCCTCCTGTAATTCCAACTCCATCTTGTTCCTGTAGAGTTCGTTTCATGTCTGCTCATCATAAGAGGAGTTTTTCTCCTCAGTGGTCTGAGATGATCCTGAAGTTGCTGTGATAGGTAACTCAGTAAAGAGACAAGAGTAGAGTTGCTTTTTGAGTTACCATATTTACTCAAATGAACTTCCAAAAGAAAACAAGCAGGGTATAGCTGTTTTTTGTTCTAAGTTACTAAATCTGACTAAGATGCAAGCTTCCTCAAGCTAGAGCCAGAAGCACAGATCCATAAAACCTCTCATTTGAAAGTTGTCTTCTCAACTGGTCTATACGCAGTGGGCTGTGTCAGTTAAATAGTAGAGGAAGAAGGAGACTTATGATGAAAGAGATCAAGAGGGAGACAGAAATGGGAACAAGAAAGTTACCTGGGGACGCTTCCACACCACCTTCCCAGGAAGCAGTCGGTTGTAGAAAAGTGAATCATTCTCAGGCAAAAAGGTTGGATCACAGAAAAGTCTACCATCTCTGATGCACTCCTGCTTCAGTTCCTGGTACTTCTGGTTTTTGAAGAGCTTCAGAGGAGGACCCATAATGTCAAACTATGTCTAGAATGAGAAAATTATTGTTATTGAAGGAAAAAGTTCTCAAATCTTTGAAAGATCACCTGAGATTAGACAAACAGTCATCATCTCAGCGGTTTATTCCTGGAGCTAGGCACTTCAAGTTTAGCTTTAAAGGAAAAGTCACCATTTTCAGGGAAAGAAGGGTCCAGGTTCTGCAACTAATTAGTTTGGGGCTTGGGGTAAGGCACCTAAACCATTTCAGGGTCTCAGTTTCCCCATCTGCCAGATGGGGTAATAGGGACTTTAACAATCTTATCAGAAAATAGATAATAAATGCAAAGATTGCTAGCCAAACGTGGGTGGTTATCATTTAAAGGGCCATCTTCCATTTTACGTGGCAGGGAGGAGTTCAAAGCAAAGAACAATTCTAAATTTGAAGATCAAGGGGAAAAATTGCTTTACTATATTCAGAATAATTTGGTGCCCTTGAAGGGCCACACACTTTGTGCTTGAGGGGAGAAGCAGCCGCTCTCACTTCTAACAAGCCCTTTTACACAATTCCTTCCCTTTTATCATGAAAGAGCTTTGCATTTTTATTACTGGCCAGGAAGGCTAATGCAAGAAACAGAGCTCAGCAGATGGCCTCCAAAGACAAGGAAAGATAGAGATTGTATGTGTTTTTTTTTTCTTCAAAGTCTAGTGTGCAATCATTTGCCCGCGATAAAAGGCAGACTCCAAAATTCAATTACACTAATTTGGTGGACTATAGATTCTTATCCCCTGGCAATACACTGTTGTTTTCTTTTCTTAAAAAAACCTCACATGCCTAAACAGAGAATTAATCTAGTGGATCTTCAGGCCATGTCTATCAGAGTGCTCCACACTCAAATGCCCCTAACAACTGGTTTTTATGAGGGTAATTTGAAAGGCAAATTTGATTTTAAATAGCTTTAGGGTGATAAAAGGGTTTTCAATGCCTTTGCTTGATTCACAAAGCTAGATTTGTAATGATTTTAATGATCCTCTCAGGACAGTCAATGGTAAATAAGAGGGGGGTTGTAAAATTTACATGACACCAATTATTTCAAAAATATAATTTAAGGATAACTGTGTCTATATGTTATGATTGCATGAGGGCTGAAACAAAAAATCAGGCTAAGGTCAGAGT
This sequence comes from Camelus bactrianus, assembly GCF_048773025.1. Taxonomy (NCBI): domain Eukaryota; kingdom Metazoa; phylum Chordata; class Mammalia; order Artiodactyla; family Camelidae; genus Camelus; species Camelus bactrianus. The sequence goes on along the minus strand of NC_133575.1, from coordinate 81,646,929 downwards.
GTCTGCTAAAAAATGGATGAAATTTGAGAAAAAAAGGCTAATTAGCACTTTAAAGACTATCTGTGTAGGTTAACGCAGCTCAAAACCCAGTTAATAATGAGGCAGTTGCTATTTTATAAAAAGTGTAATATTAATCATACTGCTCTCCTATCTTATTCCATGTTTTTCAGTATCACATAGAAATGCCTTACTGGTAAAGAAGTCTCCCCATTTGAAAACCATCAAAAATTTTCATTCGCTGTTATTTGCAACCTACAACGTATGTAAACAAACTTACCCTTTCTCGGAATCCAAGAAATAAAAAGCTGAAAATAATCACAGTTTTCCCTAGCCTTATTTATTAACAAATCTTTTTCAAATTGAAGGCTATGGGACACCCTAAGTACCAAAATGCTTTTTCAGTCATCAGATTTAACTCTGTCCATGGGTTTTAAATATTAAAGTGTATTTCATTGTATTATTTGAAGTCATGGATGGTATCAATAATCAGTGTCCATTAAGCAGCGTCAGCGCCAATCTGAACGTGTGCCCAGACTCCTTTCTGGAGCCTTTGACAAATGGACCCCAATTTTTGCGTGTACTCCAACTTGTAACAAACAGTACTGTGCCTCTTGCTTTTCCTGGAAGGTTTGGTGGCTTGCCAGAGGCTGGGGACTGTAAATGGGGGATAGTCTGGGGCAATTAGGATATTTAGTTTGCCAGAACCTCCTAGTCCCTGAACGTTTTGCATAAATGAGTATTTCCTGTTCTTGGGAAGGCCTTCTGCCCCAGCCAGTCTCCCCTGTTACTCAGTCAAATGGCAAAGCAGACAGGAGCCTGCAAGGGAATCCGTGTTATATAAAGCGGGCCTGTCTACAGATAGAAACAGCATAAATTGAAAAGAAAGTCAAGTTGGATTTTCAAAACCGGTATGATCCCAGTAGACTTTATCAGAGGCAGAATGCACAGCTGGTGGGGATAGGCCAAGCCTTTTGGAAGAGGGCACATGCATTTTGGGAGCGCAGGGGAAATAAGGCATAGCAAGGTATCAGCCTCAACTTTTGACAGGCTTTCATCAGGGTACAACTGTAGTCCCATCCCTGTCGGACTTACAGGGTAGAATTGACCCCGATTTCTGACTAGGTAAGAGGAGAACAGTCTTCCATTCGCTGTGACCTTGGTTTCTTTGTGCCTCAATTTCCCCATCAGGGGAGTGGGGTTATTTATCCTGCCCTCCTTACACTGTGGCTGTCCCTAATAAGGCGGTTAGTGTACAGGTATTTTGAATCAGTAGCAAGGGCTCTATACATACAAGAGACACACTGTAAGCCCTCTCATGGCCTGGCACGGAGCTGGGCACCCGGCCATTGTTAAGGAAGTATTTATAGAATGGATGAATGCTTTATGTAGAAAATTAATGTTTGTATAACAATTTATTGTTCGAAGGAGGCATTTTGGTTCCTGCTCTCCTCATGGCAGCCGTGGTTAGTAGATGTTATCTGTGCCCTTCATTCTGTATCTGCAGAAATGGCAGCTGAGACAAGAAACAGCTAGAAAAATAGTGGGGCTGACTCAAACCCAGGTCTGGGTCGTGCCAGATATAGTGTACAGCTTTCCATCACGCCACACTGCTTCTTTTACTTACTGCCTTCTTAAAGAAGGTTTTTTTTTTTTTAGCTCAAATGAGGAAAAACCCTCCAAAGCAAACATGATACCTAACTTGGAGGCATTCTGCCTAGAATTTATTGCCATGGTGGCTATTGAAAAGGTCCTTTATTTCCACGGTTTGATGATCATGGGAGAATCTGAACCCTTCGCATCCGAGGGTTCATCAGTTAGGTCTTGGAATACTTTTGGAAACCTAGAAATGTGTAAGTTGGGGTCGTCATCAACAACTTGCCCTGCCAGCGCGTAGGAGAGTGGAGACAGGAATATGTCTTCTTTGCTATCTGACTGCATCCAGCTGTGAAGACCTTTAGGTTAGAGAGCACATAAGGAAAGTCGGTAAACAGAATCAAAGCTGGGGCTTTAAGTATCAACCAAAGAGAGCCTCTAGCTAACAAAGGAAATGTGCACACCCAAGAAGAGGGACCTTGTGTCCTGAGGGCTAGTATTATGGGTGGTTGGGTGAAAAGGAGTGTGGAGTTTTGCACTGAGATAATGGTCTTAAGCAGCACTGTTTGAATAGGGATCCACCGCCCAGAGATAGGGTATGAAGGCCGTGTGGACCAAGGCGAGCGGGAGGGGTGGCTCCAGGGTGTGGAGACTTAGGAATTGCCAGGGGATGTGGAGGGAGCCTGCCACGTAGCCCACAAAGCTGCAGTTAGGAGCGCGAGCTTTTGTTACTCACCGGACTGGAAAGCTTGGGGAGCTGGACAAACTCCTAAGAAGAAAGTCATTTGTTCTTGACCTGTGGGTCAGCCTTAGAGTAGAAACCGGATTTTGCTCTAAAAAATGAAATCTGCCTCAGTTTATTAGAGAGAGTTATTATCTGATAGAAGAAAGCCAGTCTGCGGTTTACAAATTGTTTTCGATTGGGGTGAGTGGGAGGGGGAAGGAGGGCATTTAAGGGGGAGAGAGGGAGAGAACGTGGCCCTGGGGGTGCTATTTCTGGCTGGTTTCTCCTTTTCCCCAGTTTCCCCTTTTGTGCCATAGTTGGGGCCAAATCGGAGGTAAAAGCAATTAGAAGTTTGCAGAGCAAACTGAATACAGAAGATTTAACTCTGCCCGGGCATGAAGTAGCAACCACTTTAACCACAATCAGCAGTCCCTATCCTCACTCCTAGGGGTGGTGTAATGAGAGAAATAGGGCTTGGAGAAGAAGTCATAAAAACTCAGCATCCACATGCTACACAGAGAATAGTGCTTTCCATGTCCACACAGGCAGAGGCAGAGCCACACCTATGGGCATGCATCTCCCTGGGATGTATGGCTGTTCAGATTCAAATTGTTGACCAGATAGTCTGGGATCTGAAAGGGACCACAAAAGTCCTCTGATCCAGCCTTATATAGGACACATCTACGCTGCCCAGAGAGAAGATTCTGTTCAAAGAAATTTGAAGAGAAAAAAAAGCACAAAATTTCCCTTAATTCCATTGTTGCAGAACTTTATCAAAAAATAAAAAGCAATTCAGAAGCACAAAAAGAGCACAGGTAGTCAGGAGATCCAGGATCAAGTCCCAGATACCAGCATTTAATGTAGGTAAAACGTCTCTGTCCCTCAGTTTCCCCACAAGAGCAATGGGAATAAAATGGCTTCCTCATACACCTCGGGGTGTTATTGAGGAGATCTATTATGTATGTGAACATACTTTCTAACTGTTAAGGATAAGACCAATGTAGGACAGTGGTATTAGGAAATGCTTGTTTTGAGCAAATTAAATCCCTTTTCTGTCCTTAGTGGAAAAATGAAGCGATTTGATCACATACTTTAAGTAAAGCACTCACAAACATCTGAAAGACCAATATAAAATGGCCCCTCCACCATTCAGTACCTCCTCTTTCTTCCCCCTTTCTTTTTTGGCTGACTTGCCCCACTACCCTATGTTTCCCTCTTGGCTGAATAAGCCCATCCTAAAAGTCTAATTTTACAGCCTTGTGAGACTCTAATTCCAATTTTTCTAGAATGCTGCACTGGCTGGACTCTTAGAGATACATCACTTAGTCCAACTCCTTGCTTTTACAGGAAGGTGAAGGGACTTGTCCAAGGTTATAGAGTTAGCGACAGAGTTGGCACTAAAACCCAGACCTCCCGACTCGTTTTACCACAATAAAAAAAAAAAAAAGGAGGGGGAGCCCCTAAACACAAAACCTCAAGACACCGCTTTTGAAAATGCTTATTGTCCTCTTCTTACAAGAATGCACTTAGGAGTTTTGGTTTTGAATTGCTGTCAGAAGGTGAGATGATTTCAAATCAAGGCTAATCAAAGAAACACTGTTTGGGGGTCACAAAGGGGCTTTTTCTGCTTTTAATTTAAGAACTGAAAACTCCCAAGGATACAGAAAGCCTGTTTTTAACCTATTCCTGACTACACAAGTGTTTAGACTTTTCCCTAGCCTGCTAAGGACTCTAAGGATAAATAAAGAATGCGATTCAAATCCGAAGTATTCACGCACGCACACACGCGCGCGCACACACACACAAACTGCAGGAGGAATGCAAGTTAATTAGCCACCCCCCCATAGAATCTTTTTCTAAATTCCTTCAGACTATACAATGTCCTTAATTTCAAAACAAAGATTAGCAAATGAGACATTAGCTGAATTTCAATTTAAAAAAAATTGATACAAAGCAGGATGCTTTATCCTGAAGCCAGAAGTGACTGTCAGGATGGCAGAATTTCTTTAATTTCCCATATGCTTCTCACCCTATTTCAAGCCCCAAATCCTCAGAACCAATTTTCAGTTGCAGTGCTCCAATCCTTTAGCTGCCCTCTTCTCACCCCAGGCTGCTCTGGTCAAGTAGACAGGTTAACCTCTTAGAACACGAGTGGCCATGTAGGGGAGTGGGTGCTGAGAGAGCCCCAGCTGCAAATCAAAGTTTAAACCAAAGTGAGAATCAGAGAAGAATAAAACCAGGCTGGGCAGGGGCTGATCAGGAAATAGCCAAGATCAACCTGTCACCAGGACGAGAGGACCCCGGCTGTGCAGACAGGACAACTCTGCTGCCTTTCCCTCCCATGTATGATGAACCGCCCTTGCACCCCCACTTCCAGGGCTTAAAGACCTTTTGCACATAGTGTGGCTCCAAGATGTGCCTGCATTTCAATAATTTGCCCACAGCTGTGGGTCAGTAGAAGCTAGAATGAAGCCCTGGCGATGTGGGTTCTCCCTCTCACATCTCCCTCCCAGGTTTGTCTTTCTTTGCCAGGTATTCTGAGTAACAGAAGACCAAAAAAAGAAAAAAGTAAGCAGATATCACCAGAAAAAAATCTCATTGCCAGACAACCACAATTACCCCCTCTACACCCCAAAATAAGCAATCCAAAATTCCGCTAGTTTTGAAGTTTCCAAAGTGCTATTATGCACACACATTCTATGCAGACAAACCATAAAATTACAGTTGCAGAGTTTACCTATAAAGTTCAAGTTTCTTCACCTCTTTTAGACACTAAGTTATCCAGCAAATAAAATTCCAGGGTAAGTTTGCGCATGTCCTCTCTACTCACCTGAGTTATCCCAGGAGCCTCGCTGCTGCCTCCGCTGCCTGCTGCTACCACTGCTCTTGGCCAGGTAACCCCTACAACGTCTGTTCAGTCAGTGAGGCTGAACAAAGATTCTGGCTTTCTTAACCTGAAAACTATTTGGGCTGTACCAAGCTGTGCTCACAGGGGGGAGGTGCCTCACAGAAAATTCAGGAGCCTTTGCCCCGCCTAGCAGTCAGAAGCTGATCCCGAGTCAGGAGGAAAATCTGGAAAGCGCCCCTACCAGATGTGCAGATGGGATGCCCACTCCAGATCCACCCACTCGCAAACTGAAAAACCCAGGAAGCCACGTTTGAAAGCTCTTTCTGTTTCCAGGGAGAAACAGAACTTTCAGGGAGGGGTCTGAGAGATTTCTGACTTTTCTGTCCCAGGGTTAATAGTGCAGACGTGGACTTTACTCGAGAGAAGACATGGAGAGAAAAATCTTAAGTGTTGGCAAAGTTCTTGCGGGCTAGGCTGCAGAATGGCCCTTGTGCACAGATCTGTGCTACTGATGAGGACTTCAGCAAGTGGGTGGGAGTGAGAGAGGGGTGAGTGAGGCACAGGGAAGAAAAGGTTGCTTGTGAAGCAACAGGTTACATCTGGCCAAAGGCAGAGATATGGGAGCAGTAAGATGAAAGTGAATGGAGTTTGATTCCACGGCAGCTGTAAGAAGCCTGATTTCTAGCCATGGGGCCGTGGAGAGCCTGCCTGGCGGCGTTAGGTGAAAAGCGGAGCAAATAACTGTGTGCACTGAAAGGCCAACCAAAAGGCTTCAGCGAGATACTCAGACCCCTGTAAAATACTATGCTGCTCCTCAGTCAAGGTCCTGTTTCCTGAGACATTGACTGGGACACCATTCCTGAGGGCAAGATTCTCAAGCCATTCTGTTTGTCTCAATTTTCAGAAACAGTGAGGGCTCCTGTCATCTCATTCCCCAGCTCTCCTGACCGATGATGTGTTAACCTTTTGACCTGAAATTACCCCTCTGCCTCTATCCCTGCACCAGCTCTGCTGCTGGCTAGTTGAGGAGAGAGAGGAAAGAGAGGGGAGAGAGATAGAGAGAGGGAGAGAAGGAGCCTAAGAAGGGTAGGAGTGCTCTCCCTACTCACTGGCCCCACATCAATATTTTTATGCAGCAGATCTGAGCAGTTCTATAACTGTGGTCTCTGAGACCTTTTCCTGGCACTTCCCCACAACTCCTTCTGTGCCTTCTTATCCTCTACGCCAAGATGGAAATTGAACTAGAGGTAAGAGGCAATAAAAAGACCAGAACCTAGAGAAATTAGGGCTCTAAATATTGGCACCTAATTTGGTTCCTGAGTGACAGATTTCTCAAGCAAGTATCCCCCATGTTGTGGGATTTTGGCTTTGAAAGCGAGGAGAGTGTTTTGTCTGGGGTCATCTTATTCATCCGTCTTTTCCACCTCCATAATTTTCAAATGAGTAGAGAATCATCAAGTCTGGGAATTAGAAGGAACTTTAGAAGTCATATCTACCTTCCTGCTCAGTGCAGAAGTATTGTCCTGATAATCTGGAAAGTGCATCCCTCTGGAAAGCTGCTTGTCCCAGGTTTGGATATCCCCTAATTGTTTTTAAAAACACACAACGTATTCCTCAGGTTGAGCACAAATTAGCTTTACATAAACCATTTCAAATTCCTCTATAACATGACAGATATCTGTCATGTCAGTCCAAGTCTTTTGTCCTCTAGGCGAAATATCCTCAATTCATTTAAATCATACCTCATGGGACATGGTTTCCAGATCTTTTGCTATTCAGAGCATAGATCTGCTCAATGTGTAGCTCATAGCTCAATTAAAACCCTCTTTTGTGTCTTGCTCGAACTACTATTATTTGCCTGAGTCTACCCTTATACAACTAACTTTTATTTTAACCTAGACACTGGGATTTACATGCATCCTCAATAACCATCACCTTGTTTATTTTTATTTCAATTTACCCGCTTATGATTTTTCTAGATCTTGAGTCTCTCATCTAAAATATCAGATCTTATACCAATATTTCTCAAACCTTTTTTTTCATGATCACACCCCTAAAGAGCCTTTTTAGACATTTTTCCTAATCTCTCCCCATGAAATTTTAATAACACTGATATGCTCTGTATATGTTTATTTACTCTCTACAGATCTGTGCTCTGTAGGTAAAATATTTTTTTCACTCATCAAGAACCAATTTTGCCCTCTTGGGGGCGATATCGCCCCCGGTTGAAAGTGCATACTCTGGATCATCAAGTTTCTTTTATCTGCATATTTGATCAACGTGACTAATAAAAATATTGAATGAAATAGGGTCCAGGACAGAATACAGCAGCTTGACTTTAGAGCCCTGCCCTTATTAAAAATCACTTTTAACAACGTTGTTCAAACTTGAGACAATCTGTATAACTTCTGCTACCACCCAGCTCCAATTTTTCCTTCTTCTCCATGAGGATATTATAAGACTTTTTCAAATGTCTCACTGAAATCCAGATCCATTACACTACCGTATTCCCTTCATCTACCCTTTTAGATACTCATTCAAAAAAGGAAATGGGCTTGGTTAAGCATGACTTGCTTTTAGTGAGTTCATGCTTACCCCTAGTGATTTCCGCTCCCTTTCTAAAGCCTCCAAAATGATGTGCTTAATAGTGCATTCTATACCTTTGCCAAAGACCAATGCCATGCTCACTGGTCTGCAGTTTCCAGGATATACGTTTTGCACCCTGCAACACCACCCCCGCCTTCAATAAAACTTGGAACAACATTTGCCTGCCTCCTTGCGCCTCTCACCTATTCCCTTTGCCATAATTTCTCAAAGGTTACTAAGACTGGCTCTGTGATCACACCTGCACATTCTCTCAGTAGCCTCGGATGTAATTTGTCTGGGCCTGGAAACTTGAACTCATTGAAGGCAGCTAAGTACTCCCTTATTATCTCCTCATCTATCTTGGGCTTTAATTCTCTTTCCAGTTCAAAGATCATGCTCCTCAATGGAGAGGTCAAGTAACTTGCCTACAGTCACACACCTAGTAAATTGGCAGAGCTGGAATTTAAATCCAGCCCCATTTGACTCTAAAGTCTGTCTCTTAACCACCATGCTATGTAGCTTTCAAGTATCAGACGAGTGGTATGTATGGCCCATGGGTGTCATATAGGTTCCAAAGTGGGAGAGAGTGCTTCTAGCAAGAGTAGTCAGCACAGACTTGGTAAAAGAGGTGAAATATGAACTGAATCTTTTTAAGCATGAGTAGGATTTTAATAGGAAGAAAGGAGTGATGTGTGCTTTTGTGGTAAGGTGAAAGAGAAGATTGAGGATAGCATCCCAGGCAGGGGAAATCATAAAGAATCAACACCTTGGGTCTGCCTCATAGCACATTTGGTTGATCATTATGAACACTAAGAGACTACAAGTGGTCAAGAAATAGCCAAGGTGTTCCTGCCTTCCCCTAGTAAGTAACCATTCACTCAAGGTTTGTTGCTTACTAGTTATGTACCCTTGGGCAAGAAACAGTCCTCCTGAGCCTTGCTTTCCTGCTCTGTAAAATGGGAATAATAATGACCCTAGTTTAAAGGGCTGTTTTGAGGATCCAATCAGCTAGTTAATACATGTAAACTATTTAGAACACTGCCTGGTGTACAACTGGGGCTCGACAAATATTAATTACTGTCATTACTATTATTACTGTGATTCATTTATTCATTCCATAAGCATTTACTGAGCTTCTTCTATGTGCCAGATACTATGTTAGATCTTGGGGATATAATGGTCAGCAATAAGAAACATGATCTCAGCCCTCAATTAGTTAAAGATCAGCCATTCATTTATTTTGTGGAAGTTCTCAGTCTGCGCTATTTTTTTGTTTGTTTCATATTCTGGGTAAAGTGCTACATTTTACTTATCCTTGCAAAAGTTTTCACCTCCTTCAAAAGTCTGTGGGGATAGTTGTAAGCACCCTTTTGATTCAGTAGCCCAGGATTGGTAGAGCAAGTTGGTGGTTACTCTCTCCAAGATGCTTTAAGATTCTGGTTAATTCCATCTCAGCCCTCACCCAAGTCTTGAATTCTGCCCTTTGCATCCTCTAGCTGCATTCCTAGCCCAATCTTTTCTCTCACCTTGGGCATTTTTCATCCCTAGGTTGTAAAATCGATTTCCCCTATGGGGAAAACCCAGCAGCACCCGGTGTTGGGGGGTAGGGGTGGCCAATGCCGCACATCAGTATAGTGTGGTGAGGCAGCGTAAGGGCAATAACATTTGGTTTTGGCCAGCTAACTGCAGTCCCTGCTTCTTTTGACTTTACAGTCCCCCAAGGCCAGTGAGAGTGTGAACAGAAGCCACGGAAGAGGTTGGACTGTCAGCTTCCAAACCAAATAGCCTGGGGCCAGTGTGGGGTGGAGCTCAACCAAGACTTTGGGAGGGGGTAAATTGGATGTCTTCCCTGTTGGCCTGGTTAACACAAAAATATGCCTCACTGGGCTGTCGGCAGAACTTCCTTTAATTAGGGGAAGCAACTCATTTGCCTTGTCCACTAAAGGGCTCTACTTTCTTACTATTAGTTAAAGGAAACTTCCGTCCCTAGTAATAGAAATAAATGGTTACAGAGGTTCCTAATCTCTGACTATATCAAATCTGTACCCCTCTGCTTGGTTTCCAAGGCCCTTCCCCCACTCTGGGATGTCATTTTAGCCATTTCCCATCATCAGTTTTACCACGACTCCTTGGCACTGGTCTAGCTGGCCTTTGGGTTCCATTTATCAGGGCTGGACAACATCTTGAGGAACACAGCCACCACTGATTGATGCCGGGGCAGGGAACTCGGGGCTGGGAAGTTTGGGTGGAGATGACACTTTGGATAAAGATGTCATCCTAAACTGAAGCATACATTGTAGCTGAATGTCAGCCCCAGAGAGCTGATCACTGGGTGCCAGGTAAGAGTGGGCGAGGTCATGAACAGAAGGCCAGATGAGGAGCCAGGAACTGAGGTGATCCAGAACTTATGGGTCAGGAAGCATGATTCAATCCAATCCCCATGTTTTAACCCAATATGTCCCCCTACTGGGACGGTCCTTTCTCACTCCTCCATCTCTCTAAGTTGGCCTTATCCTTTCATTCTCCAACCTTACTTTCTCCATGAAGCCTTCTTCCTCCCTCACTGATCTGCAACCCCTCAGACTGATTATCTCACTTTGAGTCAGAATCATATAATGTGAGTTCTAATTAATCGTTCTCCAACTGTTTCATGTGCGTGGTACTTAGTGTGTGGTTTTCTCAATTGCAAACCCCTGGAGGACAGCACTTCTGACTTTTGTTCTCCCCATAGTGCAAAGCACAGGGTGAGGCATCAAGAGGAGATGCAGTACATATACTTGTACTTGGCAATGGAGTCCAGAGACATTCAGAGTGGATGCCAGTAGCCACTCAGCCAGAGAGCCTGAGATGGTCCCATCAGTGCTTAGAAAATCACATACTCACTGAAGGTGCTTAGAAAATCAGGTAGAACTCTCTTCTGGGATTTCAAAACTTGAGAAACAGGGGAGGTCTGACATAATGATAATATCTCTTTGTCAAAGCTACATATCCATAAACGGCCCTCTGAGTGCTGAGAGAGCTTATAGATTTAGAAGAAATAGAGTGGAGGCTGCCTTGAGCTGCCATGGAGTCTGAGAGTTAAGGAAAGATAGGGAGGGGTCTAGAAGTGAACAGAACGATGAAAATTTTCCAACATGGGAGAAAGGACTTTTTTTTTCCACTCCAGTAAAATGTCATTCATCTGGGCTCCACTAATTCAGGATTTTTGAAAAATGGGACTAAAGAAGGCTGTAGCTTGTTATAGCCAGATCTTGAAAGAATAGAGTTGCTAAACTAATTAAGCCTCCCCTATGTTGGGACAGAGAGTGGAGGATGGGACAAGGTCTTGTTTGACTTAGTTAAAAGACGTTTTCCCAGTTGCCTCCTAGAGCTCTTTAGAAGTCTCATTAAGCTAATTATAAGTCCCAGTTGTACAGTCATTCTTGTCCTATTTCCCCTTGTTGTAAATACTTAGGAGTATTAAAACTGCATTTTGAAGATCTCCAATTTCGACTTTTCACTATTTTAGATTCCTTCTCCCTCCTCAGCTGGTACCAAGAAAGAAGGGACTGTGGAAAGCCACAAAGTACTGGGTGCTATCATGTGCTATCTCATTTAATCTTCACAGAAACAACTCTGTACAGAGGTATTGTTTTTCCTGCTAAACAGAGATAGGGAAGATGCTGGGTGGAGGGTGGGGTGATGGTGGTGGAGTGTTAAGTAACCAGCCTCTGACCACACAGGAAGGAAATAATGGAGCCCTGTTTTTATAAAAACAATTCTTTCACCTCCAAAGTCCTACAGCTTTCTACTGGCCCATGTTGCCTCTAAATTGAAAATAACCATTAAGTGATAGGGGATTCAAAGACTTTTCTTGACAAATCTTGCTTTACTAACTCATTTAAAGGGGCCATGAATTCATGAGAACAGACGGCCAAGAACAGAGGTGATATTCATAATAGCCCAAACCTGCAAGCAGCCCAGATATCCTAATTTTAGAAATGGAGAACAGATGACTGTTTGTCACGGGTGGGGAAGAGGGTTGCAGGAGGGATGTGGGTACAGTTATGAAAGGGTAATACCACGAAGGATCCTTGAGGTGATGGCACTGTTCCGTACCTTGCCCGTGGTGGTAAATACATGAACCCACATGTGATAAAATTGTATAGAACTAAATGCACACACAGATGAGTATAAGTGAACGAGGAAAGTGGAATAAGATCTGTGAATTCTATCAGTGTCAGTATCCTAGCTGCCATGTAGTAGAGTTTTACAAAATTTACTATTAGGAAAATCTGGGGAAAGGGTAAACAAGATCTCGCTCTGTACTATCTGTTACAACTGCAGGAGAATCTCAACATTTCAATTTTTAAAAAGGAGTGAAATCATATGATATTTATCTTTCTCTTTCTAACTTATTTCACTTAGTGTAATACCCTTCAGGTCCATCCATGTTATGGCAAATGATAAGAACTCATCTTTTTATGGCTGAGTAGTATTCCATTATATATTTACCACATCTTCTTTATCCATTCATCTGCTGAAGGTCACTTACGTTGTTTCCATATCTTGGCTACTATAAATAATGCTTCAATAAACATGGGGGTGCATATATCTTTTTCAATTAGTGTTTTCATATTCCTTGGATATATACTCAGAAATGGAATAGCTGGATCATACGTGGTAGTTCTGTTTTTAATTCTGATGAATCTCCATACTGTTTTCCATATGGGTTGCACTAGTGTATTCCTACCAACAGTGTGTGAGGGTTCCCTTTTCTCCACATCCTCACCAATCAAGATTTTAAAATTTCTTTCCTTTTTGATAATAACCATTCTGAAAGGTGTGAGGTGATACCTCATTGTGGTTTTGATTTGCATTTCCCTAGTACTTAGTGATCCTAAACCTTTTTTCATGTGCCTGTTGGCCATCTGCATGTATTATGCTAAGTGAAGTAAGTTGGACAGAGAAAGAAAAATACTGTATGATTTCACTCATATGTGGAATTAAAAAAATTAAGTGAATGAACAAACCAAATCAAACCAAAACAAACACACGGATACAGAGAAGAGTAGTGGTTCCCCGAGGGAAAGTGGGGTCGGGGGAGAGCTAAATGAGTAAAGGGGGTCAAAGGAAAACTAAACTTCTAGCGGTGAGCACACTGTAGCATATATAGAAGTAGAAACATAATGTTGTACACATGAAACTTATATAATGTTATAAACCAATGTTACCTCAATTAAAAAAAAGAGATTATATATAGTGGGGATGTTTCTGTATACATCAAACATATTCTGTCTAATTAGACAGAAACCACTTTTGAAACATGAAGTGGCAGTGGTCTGGTAAATTGAGCAGTGTAGCCAAGACTTGGAGATGGTGGGGCCCCGACTCAGGGAGGAAGTTCACACAGGTCGCTGAGCTTGACTGATTGCAAAAGAATGGGAGTGTGGTGTGAAATTCACAGGAACAGATTTCATGCTTGGGAGCCTTTCATTCAAGACCATAACTTTGCAGGTTCCTCTTGTCTTTTCTGGGAGACTGAACCCTACTCTCAGAGATCTGAACACCATGGGCCTCAGCCCGAAATGGCTACATCATGTGTGAGGTCCAGTACAAAAGAAAAATGTTCAAAATGTATAAGGAATTTCACAAGAGTGACTGCAGAGCATTAAACCAGGCACAGGGCCTCTCTAAGCATGGGGCTCTGGGCGACTGCACAAGTCCTGGCCCCGGTTCACATTTCTGCTAAATCCCTACAGCTGCAACATCTACAGAATACAGACCAGCACCCTCTTCCTAGACTCTTGCTGCTGGTCTGAATTGATGGAGATAACTGAAGTCTAAGTGGCCCTTTGGAACCTATTGACTGTGAAGTCACAGTGCTGGGCACTTGGAAAGTTCCCGCTAAATGCACTTCTGCAGTTTAGACCAGATCTAGAGCAAGAGAGGCAGGAGGGTGGAGTCCAGAGACAGAAGGCAGGCTGGAAAACCCGGGGTGCCCACTGACAAGGGGAAGCTGGTAGATGAGATGTAAGAAGATCAGGTTGGTGGCCATTCCTAACATGTGTGTTGAAGGGAGCCCTAAACTATGACCTGGAGGCATTCAGCTCAAATGTCAGCTCTGCCACTCTTGGAACAATTCATTAATCTCTGGGTGTGTTGATTTCCTTGTCTACAAAATGGAGAGAATAGCAACTGTACCTATCTCACTGGGTTGTTGTGACGATTGAATGAAGCCATGGCTACGAAAGCGCTGTGCCCAAAGCTACACATACTCTCGTGATGTGCAGCAGTGTAAAACATGATTATCACACACATGCCAAAGCCTGTCCTGGCAGGTGGTGACTGACTTGATCTAATGCCTGAAATAAGCATAAGGTGAAAATTCATGGCCCAAACTTCTGATTTGGGCCAAGACAGAGTAATATCATTCTCTCTTCCCTCCTACAGCTAAAAGTCACTGGACCTACCACAGCAAACAAGCACAGGAGGACTAAAAGGTGAGAAGTCAGGCAGCCTAAGGACCTCAGGACCTGAGGAACAACACAATCTCGAATTCTCTGGGTTTTCTTATTTCTTCTCATGTATTCCAGACAGAACTCTGCAGAAGCCCCCAACCCAAAGCCTCCAATAGGCACCAACAAAAAAAAGTCCTAAGGAAAGCCTGTTCCTCTTAGCTAAAGACCTGGGAAAAGGGTACCCTAACAATAGGACTTTTTTTTCAATTTCCATCCTGTTCCAACTAAACATCAATGCAACAAGGCCACACCACTCCCCTGGGCTTTCAGTGCGGCTGAGTGGGGAGCTGATCTTCTATGCCCTGCGTGGCAGAAACAGTCAGTGCTCCAATTCTCCCATCACAGCAGTCCAAGTGTGCTGAGTCTCCACACCCATTTGGTAGCAAGCAGACTGAACAAGACAATGTGAGGCAAAGCTAGTTGATCTCAACGAGCAATTATGAATTCTTTTGAAACAAATGAAAAAATATGGAAAATCCCAGCAAAGAAATAAAAAATGTAAAGAAGAACTAAAGGGAAATTATAAAACTGAAAAACACAATAACTGGATAAAAAAACTCACTGGATGGACTCAACAGTAGAGTGGAGATTATAGGGTAGAATTAGTGATTGTGAAGATGGAGAAATAGAATTTACCCAAGCTGAATAGCAGAGAGAAAGTAGACTGAAAAAATAAGGGGTTATAGGGCCTTAGGGACCTATGGGAAAATTACAGAATTAATTTTGTATCATAGAAATCTTAGAAGGAGAGGGTAGAGAGTGTGAGATTGGAAAAATATTTGAAAAAATAGTGACTATACTTCAAAAAAAAAAAGTCAAGAAGTTTCCAAGTTTGTCAAAAGATATAAACCTACACATTATAGAAGTTGAGTGAGCCCCAAACAGAATCAACCTAAAGAAATCCAAGACACTCCCTTAACTAGACTTCTGAAAAC
This sequence comes from Camelus bactrianus, assembly GCF_048773025.1. Taxonomy (NCBI): domain Eukaryota; kingdom Metazoa; phylum Chordata; class Mammalia; order Artiodactyla; family Camelidae; genus Camelus; species Camelus bactrianus. The sequence goes on along the minus strand of NC_133575.1, from coordinate 81,631,743 downwards.
TGGAAGTTGTGGTCCAAAGGAGAGACCGGGTTCTGAGGAATTCAAGACAGAAGGTCTTCAGGGCTCTCTGCTTTCCCATTCTGCTCCTTGCCAGAGAAGAAGGAGAAATCTCAACCACTTCAAATCCTGGCTTCCTCTAGTCTCTATCCCCTGCCCCACTCATCAAATCTACCATTCACTGATTCAACAAACATTTATGAGCACCTACTATTTGCCAGTCATTCACCTAACTGCTGGGGAGCCCACAGCAAACAAGCCAGAGTCTCTGCCCTCATGGAGTGACATTCTAACAGATGGAGACAAACACACAGAAGGCATTGGGAAAGAGAGTAATTCAACAGAGCAGGATATACTTAGACACATATTTTTCCCAGAAAAGGATGTTACATCAGGCATCCATCCATTCATTCAATGTTTCTTAAGCACTCCAGCACTCACAATGTTTGAGAACCTACTGGGACTTGAAGATACAGACAATAGCCATTCTTGTAGGACAGGATTTCTCATCTTTGGCACTATTGACATTTGGGACTGGGTAAATCTTTGCTGTGGGGACTGTTCTTTACATTGTACCACATTTAGCAATATTCCTGACCCCTACTGACTAGATGCCAGTAGCATCCTCCGAGTCACAACAACTAAAAATATCTATAGACCTGGCTAAATGTCTCCTGGAGGCAAAAATAGCCCTGGGTGAGAGCCACTATTGGAGGATAAACTGACAAGTGGACAGATAGCTGACATAAAGTATGTTCACTGTTAGCATAGCAAAAGCTCCCTTGGCTCTCTTTGCTTACAGGATATAATTGAGACTCTTTAGCTCCAAAAACCAGACCCTTCAGCAGTGGCCTCACTCTCCGTCTCCAGCCATATTTCCCGCCGTGTGGCCAAAGCTCGCAGAATTTGATGCTCTAAGCATCCTCAGAACATGGCATGACTTTTCCTTTCCCCAGGCCTTTCCACAGGCCCTTTTCCCTACCTTGAATACATCTTCCCCTGGCCAGCAACCTCAAATGGCATAGCACTTCTCTCCAATGTTTCTCTGAGGTGTTTACCCCCACTTTGAGGACAGAGACAGTGTCAAGTTCATCTCTGCAGCCCCGCAGCTAGCATACTGCTTGCTCCTTGAAGGAATGCAAGGATACAGAAAAGGGAGAAGAGCTGGCTGGCCTGAGCTCTCAGTCTGCTTCCATGCTGCCAAAGGGAAGGCAAGGCAGGCAGAAAGGAAACAGTCACATTTCCTACAACTCGGCGTGTTAAGTGTAAATATGTATGGGATGTATTAACAGTGATAGAGCCTGGGAGGATGAGTCATGAGATGAGGCCCACTTTGAATTGGATCTTGATAAGATGAAGAGGAGGGAGGAATATTGAAGGGACGGAGGTGGGACAAGATAGTGGAGCACAGCACACTCACCAGCCAGTGAGAAAACCAAAGCACAGGGGGGTCGGCCCCCACCCTGAGGGCTAGCTAGATCTTGGCTCCTTTAAGCAGGTAGCAAAGGGAAAGAGGTACAAGGGTGATGGGAGTCCTGGACTAGCGGAAAACATGGGGAATAACAGGTTTAGAGAATGAACACTAGCACCCTGCCCTACAATGAGCCCGGGAAGCAAATTCTTCCTTAGCACCTCTGCCTCAGCTGACATTGACTGAGTACCCTGTCATGGGCAGTGTGCTTCCTGTATATTGTCATGTTTCGTTTTCATGTCAGGAAGATGGGTCTTTCAGTGGCAGAGCTGAGATTACAGCCCAAGGTTGCAGGTGGAAAGCCTGGCCGCTTCCACTGGGTCATACTGCCCTGGTTGGCTGGACCCAAGTTTGGGATCTGGAGGCATTCTTAGTGAACTTCTTCCTTCCTTCCCTTCCTTCCTCTCTAGAGCTCTCACCTTGCAACACCCTTCTCAGAAGAGCATACACACCCTCAGGAGCGGGGCATCGGCAAACAATTCCAAGCTTGGTGGGAGACTTGTACCCGGATACAAGGATTCCTCTAGACGATTGCCAGGCTGGTGCCTCACCCCTTTGGAGCCCCTCACCCTAAATGAAGCTCAGTTGTGAGGTGTCAGCCAGAGGTCTGTGCCAGGTAGCTTTCCTTGGTGCCTCAGTGCCACTTGGCTGTGCACAAGAACAGGGAACATGGGAGAGATCAAGTTGTAGGTTTCCACAGTGAGTGATGCTGCTGCTTCTTCTGACAGAAAGATTCTCAGCAAAGTTGTTCCTATTTCCCTGGAACCTGACTTGGAGAGTTAAACTTCCTAAAGCTTGAGAACCATGGGAAGAGGGTCAGTAGCCAGGACGGGAGCGCCTAAAAAGCCAAACACTTCTAGTGAAGATAACAATTTTTGCCAGCATCTAAGGTGCTTACTCTAAGACTTGATGAAAGTTCCACTGGTCCTGAACTTCGAATTACTCTTCTATATGATGACTTTTCATACAACTAAACACAACTGCTCCTGGGAGGAGAGTGGCAAGGGTGGTAGGAATGAAAGGGGGCACCAGGGGCTGCATAATGGAAGCATCCAAGAGAAAATGTGATCTGGGGACTCTCTTTCTGTGCATGCCTACAACAATGAGCTTCTCGCTTTTTTGAGGTGAAGGGTAGCACCTGTCCCTCAGTAGGGAATACCTGAAGACCTCTGTAGTTTGTGCCTTACAGAATATGGCTGGGGGGTGTATTTCTCCCTCCCTCTCTCCCTTTTCCAGGAGTGGAGGAACTATTGCTGACTCCCAAGTGGTACTTTGTCCAGCTTGGCCTTTAACCGACGTCGTGCTCTTATCATTCATTTCCCAACAGCCCCTGCTGTCTTGCCTCCACCGGGAAGTCAGACCTTTTCCCTCCCCAACCGTCATACAGACATTCACTCTTCTCCTCTGCCTGAGAGGCCCTTGGCTTAAGTTGTGTATTTCTGATTCTCTGTCAAAGCTTTTCCCTACAGACTCTTCAGCCTAAGTAAAAAGGGACAAACCCTCCATCAGCCCTTAACTGCCTCTTGGATCATGTCCAAAGCCCTGGAACAGAAGGGAACAACACTGTGCTGGGTGCTCTCCAAGCATTCCTTCACTGAGTGTCTCCATTAGCCTAATGAGGTCAGTACTGTTCATTTCCCCATTTTATAGATGAGGAGACTGAGGGTCAAAGAAGTTGCATGATTTACCCACAGTTCTGCAGCTAGTGAGTACTAGGACCAGGATTTGAACCTAGATACTTCATTCATCGCACTTTCATTAGAACTGTCTATTTTATGGTCTGTATCTCCCCAATAAATGGTACATTTTAAGTTTTATTTCCATTTTGTAAAATTTAGAGTTGTCTGGAACTTCTTTGTGCAATAAATAAGACTTGAGCTGGGCCTGAAAATGATAAAAGTTCTTTGAGAAAAAGTAGGCACTTATGTTGGAGGGTAGAGAGAGCTGCAGAGTTTAAGGCCTTGAGTCAGTCAGATGGGAACATGGTGTGTTTTGGGGATAGGCTTTAGGGAAGAAAAGTTGGGGGGGATTGGAAGTTGGGGGGGGGATGGGTAGGGCTGGGTTTCAGAGTTCATGTTGGCAAATCCTGGGAGAGCAGACCGGGTATAGCCTAAATTTGGAGGAATTAGGAGTTTACGTGCGTTCCACAAGCGGGTACGTGTAGACACGGGAGCCCGCCTTGCCAAATATAGCTGCAGACAGTCATGGATTAGTTGACTGGGGCAGCTGGGAAGGCTGCCACTGAGAATGGGTAATATCATTGAAACTTCTTTCCTATTGAGCTCCTCTGGAATGGAGACAGTGAGTGAGCAAGGGCCCACCTATGGCGAATTGTATGTCTCCACACGGGCATTTTTTTGCCCTCCCTTCTCTTTGGAAGGCAGCAGCGCTGTCCTGCCTTCTCCATGCAGAACTCTCACCTTCTATCAGTGGCAAAGTCTCACCCAGGACCGCCTTCTCCATGCAGCATCTTTTTCTCTCACTACTAGTCCTTTTTCCTTCCTCCATCCAAACCATATCATTCTTTCCTTGGGGCTCTATCATGTTACCAGCATAAATCTGATAGACAAATGCACTGAAAATGTTAATGGCTGATAATGTCTTAATAACGTTTCCATATGAATGGGTGCCTACAATGCCTTTGCTAGAAGCAGGGGTAATCAGAGGACTTCAGGCTTAGAGAAAAGGGGGATGAGGATGGAGTGAGGATGGAAGTAGCAGGGACTTTGAGAAGGGAGCATTTCGGTAACTTTTGCATAAGGATAACCTGGGTTATTCCTTAAATATTTAGAAAGAGACTTCCTCCATTCCCCTCCCTGCCCCTCCACGTTCTGCCCACCTTGTTCCTGCATTCCTGTATCCTGCCAGGAATAACTGTATTAATTAACACAGCTCTTAGATGCAGAGAAAATGCCCAATTTGGTTTGGTGATAGAAGCTTTTCCTGAGTCGTGAAGGACCCCACAGAACTGAAGCTGCTGCTATTAGAGCTCATGTTCGCAGCTCCCTTGGACACTAAATTTAACAGATGGGACACTTCAATCCAGGCCACAGTTGTCAAAAACCACAGTTTAAATCAGTCACAGACAACTGTTTCATTCCCCACACTTGCCTGGGTGTAACAACTGCAGGAATGCCTCTGCTTAAATTACACCCGGTGACACCACAGGGAGAGACATGTCTCGGCCGCCTTCATTCTCTGTCCTTTCTAAGCTTCTTTTATAGCAGGGGTCACTGCCCTTTCCAAAATGGGGTGCCAGGGCGCTGAACCATGCTCTTTTATCGGTCTAGTGCGTGTTGCTGTATATATGCAATCAATAGCAAGGTGGCGGGGTGATGAGGTGGGAGGGAGAGGTGGGACATATACTAAGTGTCCCAGAAGGGAGTGTTTAGCCAAGGATTAGTCAGAGACATGGAAGCACTTGGGGACAACTTACAAAAATAAATGGTGAGGAGCAGTTCTACCTGTGACCCATGACCTGTGCCCCTGTGATGACTTATCTATGCATCATCGCTGGGAGTCCAGCCGCAGGGTACCAGCTCTTACATTATGAAATCCACTCAGGTATCCCTTCACTCAGACATCTATTGAGTGACTGCTCTGTGCCGTTCACTGTGCCCGGCCCTGGGAATGCAGATGTGAAGATGATAGTGTCTGCCCTTAAGGAGCTCACATTCTAGTTTCCATTCCCAAGAGTTCAACTATTCACCCAGCATTGAACTCACTGTCATTCATTCCACTCGCACTTGCTGGGGCCCAGTACTGCACTGCGCAGGTTGGTGGAGATGTAGAGATACAGAGAAAATAGGGCAAAGTCCTTTACCTCAAGAGGATTTCAGTACAGTAATGTAGAGAGACACATAAACATGTCCATGTGTATACCGTGTGGGAAGGGACGTTTGGCTTAGATGAGCCTCAAAGATGCCCTCTGACCCAGGATCCTTGATCTAGAAGGAGCATACCTTAGACTTGTCCTGTCACAGTATCAGACACCTAGGTAGGGGCTTGATAAACATTTGAGGTCTCAATCTGGAGGTCTCTAAAGGGAGTAACTGGTGCTTCTAAGCTATTTTTTAAAAATATTTTTTAAAAGTCTAATAGAAATTGTACATTTAGCCAAGACAAAGCCACAGAGAGCTAAGTACAGTATCAAGTTTCTTTGCCTTTGAGTAAAATTATGTGAGCTCGGTGTGGTTATCTCATGCGGATCAGAAGCACTGAGTAAAAAATTGGGAAAAATGAATTATTCCATAATAAATGTAGTTTTGCTAGATAAAAATCTTTCCAAATGTGGGGCCACAGGGGAAAAAGTAATAAAAGGGATCCTTGGTGGTGAAAAGGTTGGAAATCACTGGCCTCTACGTCTGGATGCCAAAGTTTGGCTGCAGATTCAAAGCCTATGACCACAGAATCCCGGGATTATTGGCATCTGACACCCCTGATGTGGTTCCTGTTGGAAAAGCAAACATGCTCCCTACCCAGCTTTCTAAAGTGTTATACATTAACTGGCTTACAAAGCGCCATTCAGGGGTGGACAGGTTTTTTTTGGATCGCGGTTTACTGTGTTTTTGTACCTGCAGTGAAAGAACGTTTCAGAGGAAGCACAGGCTTGCCTGAAATCTACAAAGCTACGCTATTGCGGGACAAGCGCAGAGCTCCTTATAACTTAAGGGGCTGGAACAAGCTGTCCACACCTTTCTCCTCATCAACAGCCTTCATCCAGTACCTCTGAGAATGCGCATTCCATGAGCACACTAGAAACAGGCTAAGAACATCCATTGGGTATAAGTGAAAGAGGAGGGACTCTGCAGGCTGGGGATGGAGGGAGGAGGTTTGGAAGTACCCTGGTCAGAGGAGCATTCCCACTCTTCTCATTGTCTGCAAAAGTCTTCTGGAGGAAGCTCAGAAAAACAGGGGAAAGTGGAGCTGAGGTTTCTACAGAAGAGAAGGAACTCCCCAAAATATTGATTCCAGACCACATTTAAAATTTTTTGAAGACTGTAATTATGATAAAAGACACATAATATAATATTTACCACCTTAACCATTTTTAAGTATGGTTGACCTTGGAACAACACGGGGATTAAGGGTGCCGACCCTCCGTTCAATTGAAAATCTGCATATAACTTTACAGTTGGCCCTCCATACCCACGGTTATGCACCCACAGATTCAACCAACTGAGGATCATAACCCTGTAGTATGTATTTACTGAAAAAAATCCATGTGTTAAGTGGGCCTAGGCAGTTCAAACTCGTGTTGTTCAAGGGTCAACTATATTTGGTTCAGTAGTATTAAGTATATTCACATTGTTGTGAGATAGATCTCTGAAAATTTTTATCTTGTATGACTGAAATTCTATTCCTACTTAATAGCTCCCCATTTCCCTCTGCCTACAAGCCCCTGGTAATCACCATGCTACTTTCTGTTTCTGTGAATTAGACTATCTTTTTTTAACACCTTTATTGTGGTATGGTTCCTGTACAGTAAACTACACATATTTCAGATGTACAATTTGATGGATTTTGATAGATGTATGCACCAGTGAAACCACTACCACAATCAAGATAGCTTAACATTTCCATCATTCCCCAAGAGGTGTAATTTTCAAATTCCCAATTTTTCCCTTCCCACCTCCTTTACCCTGCTGGCAACCATAAGCTTGTTCTCTATGTCTGTGAGTCTGTTTCTGTTTTGTAGATAAGTTCATTTGTGTCTTTTTTTTAGATTCCACTTATAAGCAATATCATATGGTATTTTTCTTTCTTTCTGGCTTACTTCACTTATAATGATCCATCCATGTTGCTGCAAATGGCATTATTTTATTCTTTTTTATGGTGGAGTATTATTCCATTGTATGTATATACCACAACTTTTTTATCCAGTCATCTGTTGATGGACATTTAGGCTGTTTCCATGTTTTGGCTATTACAAAGAGTGCTGCTATGAACATTGGGGTGCAGGTGTCTTTTTGAATTTTATTTTTCTCCCAGTGGAGTGGGATTGCTGGAGTGGGATTGCTGGATTGAGATTGCTGGATCATATGGTAAGTCTATTTTTAGATTTTTAAGGAACCTCCATACTGTCTTCCACAGTGGCTGCACCAATTTACATACCCAACAACCAGTGTAGGAGGGTTCTTTTTTCTCTACATCCTCTCCAGCATTTATCATCTGTAGACTTTTTTTTTTTTAACATTTTTTATTGATTTATAATCATTTTACAATGTTGTGTCAAATTCCAGTGTTCAGCACAATTTTTCAGTCATTCATGGACATATACACACTCATTGTCACATTTTTTTCTCTGTGAGTTATCATAACATTTTGTGTATATTTCCCTGTGCTATACAGTGTAATCTTGTTTATCTATTCTACAATTTTGAAATCCCAGGCTATCCCTTCCCACCCTCCACACCCCGGTAACCACAAGTCTGTATTCTCTGTCTGTGAGTCTATTTCTGTCCTGTATTCACGCTTTGTTTTTGTTTGTTTGTTTTTGTTTTTGTTGTTTAGATTCCACATATGAGCGATCTCATATGGTATTTTTCTTTCTCTTTCTGGCTTACTTCACTTAGAATGACATTCTCCAGGAGCATCCATGTTGCTGCAAATGGCATTATGTTGTCGGTTTTTATGGCTGAGTAGTATTCCATTGTATAAATATACCACCTCTTCTTTATCCAGTCACCTGTTGATGGACATTTAGGCTGTTTCCATGTTTTGGCTATTGTAAATAGTGCTGCTATGAACATTGGGGTGCAGGTGTCATCCTGAAGTAGATTTCCTTCTGGATACAAGCCCAGGAGTGGGATTCCTGGGTCATATGGTAAGTCTATTCCTAGTCTTTTGAGGAATCTCCACACTGTTTTCCATAGTGGCTGCACCAAACTGCATTCCCACCAGCAGTGTAGGAGGGTTCCCCTTTCTCCACAGCCTCTCCAGCATTTGTCATTTGTGGATTTTTGAATGACGGCCATTCTGACTGGTGTGAGGTGATATCTCATTGTAGTTTTGATTAGCATTTCTCTAACAATTAGTGATGTTGAGCATCTTTTCATGTGCTTGTTGGCCATCTGGATGTCTTCTTTGGAGAGATGTTTATTTAGGTCTTCTGCCCACTTTTTGATTGAGTTACTTGTTTTCGATATTAAGGTGTATGAGCTACTTGTATATTTTGGAAATTAGTCCCTTGTCGGTCGCATCATTTGCAAGTATTTTCTCCCATTCTGTAGGTTGTCTTTTCGTTTTGTTGATGATATCCTTAGCTGTGCAAAAGCTTTTAAGTTTCATTAGATTCCATTTGTTTAAAAGCAAAAATAAACAAATGAATTTGACTACTTTAGATATTTCATACAGATGAATCATATAGTATTTGCCTTTTTACAACTGACTTCTTTCCCCCTGGTTCATCTATATTGTAGCATGTGTCAGAATTTTCTTCCTTTTTAAGGCTGAATAATATTCTGTTCTATGTTTATGCCACATTTTGTTTATCCACTTATCAGCGGACACTTGGGTTGCTTCCACCTTTTGGCTATTGTTAATAATGCTGCTATGAACATAGGCATGCAAATATCTCATGAGACCCTGGTTTGAATTCTTTTGGATGTATACCCCTAAGTGGAATTACTGAATCATATTGTAGTCTTATTTTTAATTTCTTGAGGAACTGCCATACTGTTTTCCATAGTGGCTGCACCATTGTGCATTCCCAGCAGCCATGCACAAGGGTTCCAATTTCTCCACATCCTTGCCAACACTTCTTATTTTTTTTTAATAGTAGCCATCCTAATGCGTGTGAAGGGGTATCTCATTGTGGTTTTGATTTGCTTTTCCTTGGTAATTAATGATGTTGAGTATCTTTTCATGTGCTTGTTGGCCATTTGTATATCTTCTTTGGAGAAATGTTTATTCAAGTCCTTTGCCCATATTTTAAGTGGGTTATTTTTTTGTTGTTGTTGTCAAATTGTGAGTTCTTCATGTATCCCACATATTAACCTCATATCAGAGACATGATTTGCAAAGATTTTCCTCCCATGCCATGGGTTGCTTTTACACTTTGATTGTGCCCTTTGATACTCCAGCCCACATTCTTTAAAGACAAGGAAATATGATAAAATGAAGAAAGAACCCAGCAAGAATGATGCCTGGGGGCCTCGTTAGGTGATTTCTCCATGTCCTTTGAACTCTGTTTTTGAATTCCAGTCCTCCTGGTGATGTTTGTCCCAAGCACTGCTTTGTCTTTACCCCATTAGCTCCAGGCTGCTTCTAGAGAAAACATGCTCCATTCTAAGTACCATCTGCCTTTAACACCCTACAACTTTCTTGCTGCTTTCTCCATGCCCGTGAGATCTATATTTTCATCCTGCAGCATCTTCACCCTTGGGTGCTGTAACACAGCAGCCTCAAATACACTTGCAACCTCTCTGCCATCCCAGGCAGAGACAAGTTTAAACTCTGCACTTAGTGGCAGGACTGAGTGTAGGGGTCATCGAAATTTTTTTTGAGAAACAAGTTGGTCTAATGGAGAGACCATCAGACCATCCCTGCTTGGCTGTGTGACTGTTGACAGGTCCCTTCACCTCTCTGAACCCCAGTTTCCCATCTGTAAGCATGAGGACAGCACTCCCCCAAATCCTGGGGTTTGCTGAGCCTTGTTCGGGATAGAGCGTGTGTGGTGCTGAGCTTAGTGCCTGGTGCATCTCAGGAGATCTGGGTAATTGGTAGTTCCTCTCTCTGGGCCCAGACTGTCCAGCCAGAAGGAAGCTTGCCCAGACAGGGCTAGTCCACTCAGAGGCGGCACAGCGCTGAGGGGTGGGAACAGAAGTCCCTCATCGGCCCCTGGCCGCTGCTAGGCCAGGACCCCAAAGAGCCCAGGCTCTGTGAGAGGTTGCCACTGCCCGGCAGGAGGCCCCCAAACGGCCCTCCCTTGTGACACCCTTCAGCGGTCCTGAGCTCTCCGTGGCCTGGGGGGTCTCTCTAGCCAGCTGGAACTGAAACCTTTTCTCCCTCACCCTCCCACAGATTTCATCCTTCACCAAGCCCTGTGGATTCCACCTCCTGAAAGTTCACCAGTTTTTTACCGCCTTCTCAAGTTCTAAACCACCACTACCCTTGTCCAGGCTGTTATCAGCTCTCTCCTGGATCAGGACATCAATGCCCCAGGCAAATGCTCTCCTTATCTTCTGCTCTTGTGTCCCTCCAGTCCACTCTCCACACAGCAGCAGCAGGAATGAACTATCTTCAGTTTTCATCTGCTCATCTCTCTCTCCTTCTTAAAACTTTTAAATACCTCTTCAAAGGGAAAGTTCAAACTCCTTAACGTAGCCTACAGGCCCCCTATGTTCTGGCCTCTGTCTGCCTCTCTGGTGTCATTGCTCACAGCCTCTCCTCCACCGCCCTCCACAGTTCAGCCATATTGGATTTCTTTCAGTTGCTCCAACAAACTTTTCACGTATTCTATTTCCCTAATCTGGATCATTCTTCCTCCCTCTGGCTAACTTTTATTCACCTGTAAGTCTCAGTGATGATGTCACTTTCTCTGGGATGGCTCTCCTAAATTCCTCTCAGGCTGAATCAGGTGCCCCATGTGATTCCCTGACATTTTGTGTTTTCTCACGTTATAGCACTCAACACACTGTGTTATAATTACTGTATCCCTTAACTAGAATTGGAGCTCTCGGGGGTCGAGGGCCATGTCTATTTACCCCCTCGGGCCTAGTACAATAGCCAACATGTAGCGTGTTATATTGTTTGTCAAATGAGTGAATCCTGACTGACCTTCCCAATGTGGGCTACATCCACTCACTCCCCTACCCTCCACACTCCAGGCTCCTCCACCTCACCAAAGGGCTTTCTGATCCCCAGACACATTTATATGGATCATACCCTTTGCCTTTGTGCTTACTGGTCTTCCTGGCTGGAATGTCCCTGCCTTCCCCTCACCACCCCCCTTTCACCAAACAAACTCCAACTTGTTGTTTAAGCCTCAGCTCAAGTTTCATCTCAGTGAAGCCTGTGCCTGAAGGGGACCATTAAAATAAAGATTTATTCTAGGCACGGTAATTCTTAGCTCATTCTTCATCATTAATGCTTTATTATACTAACCCCAATATCTAGCAGCCTTCATCACCACCCCAGCAGCCAGACTGCCCCTCCTCTGGCCTCTCCCGTCCTCCTGCAGCACCTCCATTATAGCACTTTCTCAAGGCTTTGAGTGATGAGTTTTTGTTTGTTTGGTTGGTTGGTTGAATTTAGTTTAGTTTACTTTTTTTTTTTTTGGTTTGTTTTGTTTCCTGGAGGAGGTAGGAGGACATTGTGTGACCTTAACCCCCTTGGCTCCTTGTAAGGGGACCTTGGCTCATTTCTTCAATTAAAATGACACATAAATTCTGCCCCTCCCCCACCCTTTGTCTTCTCCCTGCCAGTGTGCCCACTCATTACTGAGACAAGCCAGGGCTGCTTCCCTTTCAGGAAGCACCATTTTTCCAATTAGCCTTTGATTGGAAACAGTGCCATTGCAGCTGGGCTGTTTTTAGCGCCTGCTGGTGATAGGCAGCCTGGTCATATGAAAAGAGCACTGGTCCAGGAGTCAGGAGTCCTCAGTCCTGCTAGCCCATCTCTGCCTCTACCCAAGTGTTTGAATGTGGGCAACTTCCTTTCCTTCCCTGGGCCTCAGTTTCCTCCTCTTTTGAACAATGAGTGTTTGAACATAATATTTTGCTACTTAAACTGTGGTCTGTGGACCAGGAAAATCTGGGCCCTGCCACAAACCTTATAAATCAGAATCTGCATTTTAACAAGATCGTCAGGTGATTCCACAATAAAGTGTGAGAAGTGCTGGGAACTTCCCAGATGAAAGAATCACTGAGGCTCTTGTCAAACATACAGCTTCACTGGCCACTTTCCTGGAGTCCTAATGAAGTGGAACTGGGATGAAGTCCCAGAACTCGTATTTGTGACGAGTACCCCAAGTGACTCACATCCCTGTGGAAGTTCGGGAAACATTGGACAAGTGGTTTATAAGGGTCCTTTCACCTTTGACATTCTGCAATGCTATATGCAATGGACTCATTACCGAGGATAGTGGGATACAATACAGACCCTTAGGACTTACCCCTCTCTAAAGTGGGTAAAGTATTTTCAGAATCATCCAGGGCTGTGTAGGCAGGGGGAAAGGAAGATGGATTACAACAGCTGAACCCAAGTCATCTTGATTGGAGAAAATCAGCAGCCTCCAGGGTTCAAAGAGAAATTACCTGCTTACTCAAGACTATCTCCTTGAGGCAATCAGGCTTGATATAATTAAACAATCTGAAAGACCCTCTTGGAGTATTGAAAAGGGAGGATTAGAGACAGGGGGGCAGCATCTCTCCCACGCTGGCAATGTGATCAGGGAGACAGGGCCGGACAAGCTGAAAAGGAAACCTGGGCAAAACCTCTCCCGGAAGGGAATCATATTTTCCAAACCCTCAGTGAGGATGTGTAGCCTGACGAGGGATGTTTTCCCATTTGTTGAGTGTATTTATATAAAAATTTAAAGAAAGGTCTAAAAATGAAATCACATTTAGTTATATGTTTAACAAATCATCTTTATTTGGAAAAGAAAAAAAAATTACATAAGATTAGGACTGCCCTGGAAAGTTCAGGATAGTAAGTTGCCAGTTTTTCTCCATGTTCGGATTTGTTTTTCTTATAAATATGCCTTAAGTTCCGTTGCTGGTAGGCTTTGGCTACATTTGAGATTTAGACAGGTGGAGAGAATGTGGAAGGGCATTCAGAGGGTATTTTTCTGGGCAGAGAAAGAAGGGTAGACTCTGTCAGTAAAAGAGAAGTGTGAGTGAGCATGGCATAGCCAGGGCCCAAGTCAGGGGTGGAGGCGGATAAGAGGGAGGCTACTGAGCTGTCCGGAGCAGAGGACCCGGCCTGGGGACAGGGCAAGCTCGAACTGAATTGCTGGAGTCAAGACTTTCATTCTTTCACATTAATCCACATATCTAGCCCATGCACCAAATCCTGCCACACCTATATCAACAGCTCCCTCCTCTCTCCCACCACTGCTCTGGCCTTAATTCAGGGTCTCTTCATCTCCCCATCTGGACTCTTGCAACAGCAGCAAAGACCCATTCTCAGTAAGTCTTAACCTACGCGAGTTTTTCCTCAAGCTTGAAAAGGCAGTCTTTCTTCAGAAAACGAACTATACAGAGATCTGATCAGAACTAACAGCCTCTTGAGTCTTTGTTCTTCTGGGAAAGATGCGAACTCGAATTCAAATGGCCCATCAGATCATATATGCAACTTGGGTCCTCACTGAGTCCTGGTGAAAAGGAAGTGGAATTCACAAGGGCAGGGGTTCTCAAACTAGAGAGCTTCTCAGAAGCCTCTGGAGGGCTTGTTAAAACAGGAGTTGCTGGGTCCCACTCCCACAGTTTCTGATTCAGTGTATGTGAGGTGGGACCAAAGGAATTGCATATCTGACAAGTTCCTAGGTGGTGCTGATGCACTGTGAGCACCTTGAAGGTAGAAATCCTGTTTTATCTCTATAGCCCCGTGGCCTTTGCACAGGGCCTGAAGTGTAAGAGGCTTTCAGCAGCAAAGAAAGCGACCATTGAAAGAAGGAAATAATAAAAAGAAAAAAGAGAGGCGTGGAAAGGGAGGAGAAAGGGAAAGGGACTGAGTAAGGGAGAGGGAGGAAGGGAAGGGGAGAGAGAGAGAGAGAGATTGATTTAATACTCCTAGGCTGAACTTTCTTCAAACACCCTTTTTCTTATAATTCAGCTCATACTGGTTTCTCCATTTCTCCATTTTTTAAAGTCTAAACCAGTTATCGCCAAACTTCTAGACTTCATAGATCATCCAAATTCAAAAAGAAAAAAAATAGATTTGATTTGACGCCTCTCCTAGGTTTACTCACTTTTTATTTTGTCCTGTTAAGACATTAAAAATCAAACCCACACGTGTCTTCTGCCATGACCAACGTTTCATAAAAGAAAGAATATTTTTAATAACAAAAAGGTTAAAAGGATATGATCTCAAAACAAAAGATAGTCCTTTAAATGGAGTACATTTATTTATATGAAAAAATACACGGTATTTCCTCAGCTTTCTTTTTCCACCACAGTCTGGTGAACATTTTATTAAAGACTTCCATTTACTGCTGTATTGGCATTTGGGAATCACTGGTCTAAACCATTCAAAATATAACTCCAGACTAGGCACTTGTATTTTCCCTCCAGAACCCTGTGTACAGGTCTTATAACCTTGCTACTTCAGGTAATTTCCAGTTCTCAGAGAGGGCCTTGGTTTTCCTGCCATTTCTCATGCTATTCCATCTGCTTGGAAACTCACTGGCCACCTAGAAAGCTCTTAATCTGTTCTCAGATGCTGCCAGTTCCATGCTGTTTTCCTGACTGTCATCATCCGGGGACATTAATTGTTCCATCAGGTGTTTCTACTGTACTCACGCCTTTGCCCTGGACTCATTTAGTAACAGGTCTGGAACTCCTGAAGTCCTAAGACCAAGGCCTGGCAATTGGCAGAGTGCCTGGGGCACTTAGTGCTCCCACGATGTCTTACTGAAAACCATGAAAAGGAGTTGGACTTGACCTAATGGGCAATAGACAACTATCATAAGTTCCTGGTCAGAGGAATGACACAAAGTGATCCTTTAGAAAGATTTTACTTGCAGTGAAGACCAGGATAGCCCAAGGTGGAAGAAAGTGACCTCATGAGAAATCAGCGAGAAGAAGGGCCTGATGATAGTGGGGATGAAGACTGGCCTGGCCAGTTGGAATGTTATGTCGAACTTTACTTTGGATTAAGGAACTCTAAGAAGTCCTCCCCATATACTTTCTTTGTCTCCACCAGCACAATGGTGATGGGACTCGCTGATAAAACACTGTGGGAAGAAGCATTCGTAATCATCTCAGTCTTTGGGAATACCAAGGATGTTGGAATCTTTCCTTCTCCAAACACAGGTCAGATGGGCACTGCAGGATTGGCTCTCAGGGTGAGGTCGGTCAAACTGTTTTCAAGGATCTCAGCCTCCTCTTTCTGTGAACTTTCCTCCCTCCTTCTCCATCTACCTCTCCATGAGCTCAATACCTTGTGTTCTCTTAATAAAAACCTTATCTGAGAAAAATAGTTAATTAGCCACTCAGGCCTGAGGGTGAATAAGATGTTTAGGTGTTACCCCACCCAAAGAGTAGTTGCACCATCAACCTATGGAGGGAGACCAGCCACACTGTCAAAGAAATTGCAGGCAGCAGGTAGAGGTGTTTTCAAGGAACCCACATGGAGGCTTTCTTGGGCCTCTAAAAACACAATACTAGAAGTGCCTTCTGATGGCACAGACTGACCTTACCAAAGCATCTTAAGCATAAAGAGGTCATTTGAGTCCTGCTCAACTCTGGAAGGGAGATCTGCGATCTTGTATATTGCAAATGTGCTGGGCTGTTAATTATGTTGTCTCCATCATACACTGAGCTTCAGCTTCCTTGTCTACAAAATGAAGGGCTTAGACAAAATAATGTCTAAGCTTTCCTGCCAGGTCGAACATTTTGCGGTTCTACGATCATCAGTCCAGTGCTTTAAAGAAAGAGAATGTCAGCCAAAAATATTGAAATCAAATTTTATTTTTGGAAAATGACATTACACACATCTTGCAAATGTACACAGAAATGAGAATGAGATGAAGACCAGAGCTTGAGAGCCAAAATGATTGCAAGAGCAGCTCCGTGGCTGCCCGGTATTGCATGCTGTGAATCGGCAGCATTCACAGTTCACAGCACGTTACACACATGGGAACTTCTCTAGACTTCGAAGTCCTCTGACCAAAGAAAGCCCTCATCAAATTGTGGAGGGAGGAAGAGGGATATTAACAGGCACGGGAGATGAAAAGGGTCTGCTCCAGCTGGTTTACATGGGCCTCACCAAACCTACCAGTCCAAGTGGGAACAGCAAACCAAAAAGGAGAATGCCTTCTTGGAACACTGCTTTTGAATCACAACCTAAGAGCGGGCTAGGCATTGCCTAGGGAAACGACAGCAATGCATATAAACCCATGTCCTTGTCTTTTCTGACTATAACTCTTCTGAAGGGTTAGCTTAAAAACCCCTAAATATCTGTTGTCTTTCTCTGTTTTTCTTTCTTTTTTAAAAAATAATTATTGGTCATTTCAAGCAGAGCCTCCTGAGGGCCTCTAGACATCTCAAAACTGCTGCAGGGATAAGGGACATTGTTGCCCACTTATATGTTATTCTGAGAACTCGTCAATTCTGCAATGTCATCAAATGGCCAAAGAGGCTCCCAATTTGCCACTGACTTTTAAGCAAAGGGGAGTTGAGTCTTTGATCACAATGCCATTCCTTGAGAAATGGTCAATAACTGCCGAGAGACTGTTGAGAAATGGCTTTCCCCTCCTTTTTGGTTTGTTTGTTCTTTGCTGACCTGGTGAAAATTATTGGCCTCCAAATCAGTTATTTACAACTGTAAGACACCTGGGAGCAGGGGGAGGGAGAAGGCAAGGGAGGGAGAGGGACCACAAGGAAGAATATATTCTTTTCAGAGATTAAAATGAGTTATTTAAGAAATGCGATGTACAATACCATGCATTTACTCTCCAAAGCTACTCACTAGCAAGCTAACGCCTCTAACACTACAACCACCAATTACAGCTGTTTTGCTACAGTTACTGAGTTCTAACTACAGCTATAGGGCAGAAAGGGTGGGCTGTTTCCATTTTAAACTTTCTCCCTTTGAAAATGGCCATAAAAAGCATTTTTCTGTACAAGTTTAATGGCACAAAAAGGTGACCAAAAAGGTTTTAGAGAACTTACCACACATGAGAAATACAAAATTCAATCAAAACATGCATTAGTTGTATACAAGTCATAAAGGATCATTGGCTTCAAGCTGCAATATATTACAGGACCACACATTGGAGACATTTTGGTATAACCTCTTACTTGCTCAAATCCCTTTAAGAGAACTTATAAAGAAATGGCATTGGAAAGGGCATTCCATATGGTATTGCTACGTGGTGACATTACCCAAGGGCTGTGCACCCTGTTGAATAAATTAGCACCTACAAGATGACTTCTTTATGTCCATTAATTACTCTTATATGGACTGCATGCACAGGGTTAGGAAGAGTTGGTGTCAAGAGTAAATGTCTAGGTGAATTTACAAACAGAAGGAAAAATACAATTCAATTAAGTGAATATTTCTTTTTATATTATGGAATTGTTAAATACTCTTTGCATTTAAACCAACCCCAGCTGCCTATCAGTTTAGCTAAAAAAATTCAACATTTGGCAAGCCCAAAACATAAGGCTATGTTATGTTTTGTTATGTTATAAGGAGAGCTTATTGTGTACTAGTAAAACTTTAAACAAATTACTCCCTCCACCCAACGCCCCTACCCAGCCAAACCAAATGACAGGAGAAATTACCTATGGTCTCTCATTATATTATATTGCAGCTTTTAAACTATAAGCAAATTAAACAAAATCAATTAATAGTATTTAGCTGATATGAATCCATAAGTGGATTTTTCTGTTCAGCTGATTATTTCTCTGAGCACACTTCACTGCTCCACAAAATGGCAGACTAAAAGGAACCACAAAGTATTCTGTACAGTACTTGGAAGGCAAAGACCCAAAGATACGTGAGCTATAAGGAAACTGTTTGTGAGGATCTGCTTCAGGGAATCACAACTGAAAATGGAGATGGGCCAGGATCGGACTGATTCCCACCAACATACTTCTGATTGGACTCTGGTAGGATCAGGGTTGGTTGAGTCTGGAAATAACTTCTCATCACCAAGGCAAAGTCACAGGGCTAAGAAGAGTCATGCACCCAACACCTAGACAAGGAGGAAGGGAAAAATCAAAAGGAAGGGAGAGAACAAAAGAGAGAGGAGAATTGCAGAGGACAAAGGATGTATGTTTGTACTGTGGAAAGAGACAGTGACAACACAGAGTATAAAACTGAGAGCAAATGTAGTGAACTAGAGAAAGAAAAGGCTAAGAGATACAGCGGAGGCAAGGGAGAGAGTGACAAAAAGCCACTGATTTCCTCAGATTGTTAAGTCAGAAAGGAAAAGTTCCAATGCCTCGAAGTCTTTGCTTTAGCTTACAAAGTGTTTGCTGTGACTTCTGTTGTGCCATCTGACCTTTCCCAACTAGCCTGTCCTAATCAGGAGCAGAAAGATGCCTTAATTCCCAATGAGAATGCTATACTCCCCTAGGCCCAGGCATCCAAGCTAAGACAAGATTGCTTCTGATTCCGGAAGATAACTAAGATAACTATAAACTAAGGAATAAAAAGCTAAGCAGTTAGAAGCCGGCAGGCGGGTGGTGGGGATGTGGAATTCAAGAGTCTTGCCATATGATAACCAGTGTCACACTGCCTAGGCCAAAGTGGGAGGTCTGTGTGGGTCCTTAATGGAACAAAGCAGGAAGAAACACCAAGAGGCTGAATGTAAAGACCACACTAGATCTTTGGGGATGGAGACAAGCTTGGGGACCAGAATGGGAGAGACAGAGGAGGAAGTCATCCTTTCCTGGAGAGCTAGGAGGGGCAAAATTCTTTAGCTAGGCATACCGAAAGACAGGCTGATGGAGAAGGAGCCTTCTAGTCTCTGAAAAGAAAAAGCAGAAGGAGTTAGGAGAAGCTGCTAAGGTTCAGTCCATAGTAGGCTGGCCACTTGAGCTAGTGCTCTGTGGGTTTAGAAATGCATCTTCCTCCCTGAATATGTGACTTGGCTGCTGTGTGGCAAGAACCTCCAGCCTTTTAGCTCCTCAGGCAGTGAGTTCGGCTAGCCAGAGGAAGAATAAAATTGGGAATTCATTTTTGAGAAATGATTTGTGTTGTCTTGGTCCACGATCACAGCATTTAGGGCTGACTAAGGGCAGTCCATTGAGTGTTAGTAGCACTGGACAGGGTCTGGGCCACCAAAAGCCAGAGAACCTCTTGGAGTTGTATCTTCAGCCACAAGGTAGGCAAGAGGAATCAATGCAGTATCCTTGCTCCAGGTGGTCACACTAGTAAGGAAGAGGAAACCCTGCATGGAACCACAGAAGAGTGGATGAGGCTATATATGAGGTCCTCTTCTTGGGCAGAGGCAGAAGTATGAAAGTTTTGAAGTTCCATACCAGGAGAGACCCAGGAAGCCCAGCAATTGCAAGGCTCCATTGCTACACAAGAGGTACAAGAGGTCTCAGATCTCTTCTAGCCTATCAGTGGCTGAGCCTTTATTCTCTCAGTTCCCAGTCCCAAAACATAGGACTCTAACTCCTCCTCAGATGAGCTTCAAAACACTGTGGTTTACTTAGGAAGCTAGCCTAGGCCTAAAAGTCAAATCCCTTAATGCAATGAAGGCAATATATAAGTGAGGTCTTGTCTTGGAGATTCAAGTGGCCCCAAGTGGCCAAAGACAGGTTTCAATGGCCTTTTCTGTTTAAAAGAAATCTCCAATGCTTTTTATTTCCATAGCAAACTGGACAGTGAAGGAGGTCATTCAAATGTGTCTGGGGAAGCCTCTTGGCATAGATGGTTTTGAGGCGCACTGATCTTGGGGAACATTCCCATCAGTTTACTGGAGCTCATTTTGGAGACACGGGCATGCTTATTCCCTTGTCTGGGGGAGATGTATTTTTTTTTTAAAGATAAGCTTTAAAAAAAAAAGACACATCTGAGGAGGACTGGGGACATGTCCATCCAGAGTATTGAAGGGACTAAGAAGTAGACACAACTTTGTCCAAGGCAAGCACTGGATTGCTGGTCCAAGACTTGGGTTGGATCATTAAAAGAAAGATCTAGGGGCTCATACCCCTTCTTCTTGCCTTCTTTAGATAATGACACATCTACTTTAAGTTTCCTTACTTACTTCTGGTTGAGGAGCAGAAGTAGGAAGAAGAGAGAATTTCCCGAGGAGTGGGGTAAGCACAGAAGGAGGTCTTTTAGAACTGAACTAATGAAAACTCCTTAGTTTCCAGGAAGAACCTTGCTGTGAGGAAAACTACGTGTTCAGACCTTGTTGCCCTGGTTTCTGCCATGGAAGACCACAGAAGCAGCGTACACAAGGAGATGAGTCTGGTGTGTACAGCACACAGCTTGCTATTTAGTGCAAACACAAGGAGCCAATGTTTAACATCAGCCAGGGTACCTTTTAGTCACAAAGCCCCTTGCTTATATCTGGAAACTGTCCCCTTCAGGGCAGGATGGCTATGGGGACATTGTGGATGGGGGTAACCATAGTAAGACCAGGTTATTTTTCTAGCTAGTCTCATTCCCATATTTTAAGATAAATTCTTGCCAGTGAATGGGAGCCACACTCATTTTAAAAATACTGAGAAGTCATCTCAGAAAGTCAGGATGAACATAGCTATTGTTCTGCTCTTCCTTCTTCCCTTCCTCCCTTCCTCCCTCCCTCCCTCCCTCCTTCCCTTCCTCCTTTCCTCCCTTCCTTCCTTCCTTCCTTCCTTCTTTCCTTCCTCTGCTCTAGGAACAAAAAATATTTCCCTCAGCCTACAAAGACCAATCAGGATGAGATGAGACAAGGTGAGCTGACAGGGGAAATCAGTCTTCCCCTCTCCCATCTGGACAAGGTAGAAGCTCAGGGGGCTGTTCTGAGGGCTCCTCAAGGTGGGGCAGTGACCTCCTGTGTTGGATGGACAAGGTCAGCAACCCCATTGTTCCTGTTGGTCCTCAATGCCTCCTTCTCTTGGGGGACATCTGCAGTCCATGTGGATGGAAACCATGTGAATATAGGGAGAAAGAGCCGTATTAGGTTGCTGGATGGATTTCCCGCTGAGATCAGGACAGCAGCATATGGCTCCAAGATGCAACATGACCCTGGGAAAGAATTCTCAGGAGCCTGGTGGCAGGCAATAGAGTTCAGTGGGAAAAGGCCTTGGAATAAGAGCCAGGAGATGTGGGTTCTAATCCCAGCCCTGCCCCTAGCCAGCTGTGTGACCTTGGGGAAATTACTTTACCTCTGCATCTCCGTTCCTGGCCTGAAAATGAGGAATTTGAAGTAGATGATATGATCTTAAGGTTCCTTCCAGCTAGAAAACTCTATGATTCAATCTAGGCTAATACTAAAGTCTGTAAGGACACAAAGCAGTCATGCTAATGGCTATCCTTTCCAAAACAGTGAAGAGAAAAGGAACTTTTCTCTCAATTTACCCCTAGTTAACACTACTTATGAAGTTGTTCAGCCCAGCCCCCATATATACATTTTCCCCTTCTTTGTCCCTATTTCTATTTCTGTAAGGGAGAAAAATCAAGATGTAGGAACAAGGAACAGATAGATTGTGTGTGTGTGTGTGTGTGTGTGTGTGTGTGTGTGTGTGTGTGTGTGTGTCAGAGAGGAAGGGAGAATGGGGGGAGTGGTGGCAAATCCTTGCTGAATGATTTGCTATTTGCTGACTGTGCAGAAGGTCACATAATGGGACTTTAGTGGTAAAACTGGATTGGTAAAACTGGGGATGGATGACAGGAGTGAAGGCACTAGATTACAAACAAGATTTTTTTTTTTGCCTTGAAAATGGGCCAATTTAAGATGCAATTGGTAAAGGCTTGAATTTTGAACTATACCAAGCCCCCCTGAAGTGGCAATGGAGAAACATTTCCTTATAATTGATTTTTTAAAAGGTGGCAATTCTACTATTATTATAGGAGATTGTTGGTTGAAAGATCATTCTAAAGAAAATATGGGCACTGAATATTTTCTAATAGTACATATGCCACAAGCAAGGAAATGCTTAGAGAGGTAGCAGAGGGCTTGGACGTGAGGAATCTGAGTTCCTCCTCTGGTCCTGCTGTTTACCAGCAGGTCATTTAGCTGCTTCAGCCCCCATTTCATATTAAGTCAAAGGATTTAGACTAAATGAGAACTAGAGAAAGGCTATAGATGTAACCTGTGGGGATCTGACCTGAAGTTTAGAGATGGACCTCCTACCATCCTTTATATCCTCCTCCAATTTTTTCCCAATTAACTACAAGTGGTTCTGGGAGACACTAAGCAAAACTTGAGCTTCTAGGAAGAAGTAGAGGGTGAGTAAAATGGGCTTCTTAATGGTTTCTAACAGCCTACAAATAAAGGAGAGGAGCCAAAAGAGATTCTCATAATTTAGGGTTCTTCAATGACCAGTTTTACCAGTAATCATTACTACCATCATCTGAACTTTCCTTGAACCAAAAATGTTTGTTTGTTTGTTTGTTTGTTTGTTTGTTTTTCATAGCTAAGGATAGCTGAAGCTTGTCTAGGGGCATCTGATCTACCCCTTCCATCATGAGTTTCCTCCTACACAGTGCACATCAGCAATGCCACCAAGTTGTCACTGATCCATGTTGGGGTATTCTGCAATATCTCCTAATTATGAAGCAGCTGCGTACACACACACACACACACACACACACACATACACAGAGGAAGCTCATTCCAGTTAAAGTGGAGAAACAAATGCAAATCATTCAATAGCCAAACAGCAGCTTGGCTTCAAATGCTTCAACTTTCCAACTATCTGAACAATTACAAAGAAATAAGGACATCTTCATATCTGCTAAAAGCAAACACAGAACTGGCATGCATGGCTTTCACTTCAGTTTAGTTGCTTTTGCCATTATGGGCTATGATCACAGACAAAAAGCAGTGTTATGAACCTGTACCTCAAAGACTGAGAGCTATTTCAAATGATCAATCCTTAGCAAAGAGAAATCCTTTCTTGTATTAAAGACAAGTGAAAGGATTCTGTGTCTTCAGTATGAAATATCAGGATTATAGATAAAAAAGAGTTGCTTAAAATATGCCATAACATTTCATTTAAAATATAATTAGAATGTCTGGTCCACGTTGAAATTATTAATGTAAGCATAACTGTTAAAAAGTTATCAAAAGACTCATTCTATTGAATTGGCCTCTGCTATGCATTTCGTTTTTTCCTGGAGGTTTCTGTTTGGCAGTGACAGCATGATTTCTAAACTACGGTATTCTTCTGCACTTTTTTTTTTTTGGTAAATTTTCTGCACGTGTTTTTTAGACAAAAGAAAAATCACCAGTTTATAAAAAAGGAGCCTGAAGAGTTTGCTCCTGAAAAACAGACACGAGGTTTTATAAAAAGGATATTGGTTTCTTGCTATAAAAAGCGACCGAAAGGTGTCAGACCTGAAAACAAATTCTCACAGTGTTTTCAGTGTTGGCTGTTTACAAGGCATTCAATAGAACAGAGATAGATGGATACCATACAGTTTGTGTCGTAACTTGCTATGTTAGACAGCCTCCTACAGGAATCAGGTATATGAAAGCCCCTCACCACCAACTCTCGTTAATTGCATATTGATTCTAAATTGCTCCAGTGGAGAGGTTGACAAGGAATTCACTGTGCTTTATAAATGCGACTGAAATGTCTACAGTGTTTTCCAATTTTGCCTAGTCTCTTTAAGCCAGCCCTACACCGGGGTCCTAAGCATCTGGTGTCAGAATGACAAGTTGCTGGTGTTTCTCCCCCTTGACAGCCAGAACTGGTGCTAGACAACAAACTGGGGGCTCAATCAGGAGCGAAGAGCAAGGCTGGGGAGCTGCCTTGCTGTCCTCCCAGGATCCTCCAGCATTCTTGAGATGGGGAGACAAGGGGCGCTTGTGTTTATCACTCTTGGATTTGCCAATGAGTTTTTTACCCCCTCCCACACACATTTTAAGTGCTATGTACGTAAACAACCCTCTACAGAAGGAAGACTGTCGTGTATGAGCAAAGCGAGACAGGGAAAAATAACGCAGGCGCCTAAGTATTCAATAGAAAGGTCATGGACTAGCACATTTTGCATCCTTGGAAAGTTACCCCAAAGGATGATTATCAATCTATCTCTTATAATTGGTAACTGTGGATCAGTGGCCCAGAGGAGAAATCACAGGAAAATAAACCCAACATATTACAGTGTGTTTTTAAAAATAACAATAACAACAACAAAATAAAAACTTGAAAGCACCAATAGCCCTTTTGGACACTTGAGCAGAAGTACCCTATTGTAACGGCAAGCTTGGATTTGTACTCTGGACTCTGAACACTCCTCCCTCACATCGAATCGCCAAGTGAGTCTGAGTCATCCAAGGACAGAGGCAGGTACAGGTCCTGTAAGAAGATAAGAGATAAAGTTAACTCTCGTTTTCTTAACATCTTGGACTCTGAAATGGGCACGATTACTGCTTTTGGTTTTTTTAACTAATATTTTCTCTAATTTTTACTTTGAAACAATTATGAATTCATAGGAAGTCGAAGTATAAGGAGGTATCCTTGTACCAATATCCCCTTCATTCAATTTCCCCCAATGGTAACATTTGCAATTTCCCACGCACTCGTGTGTGTGTGTGTGTAGTGTACTCTTAATGTGATTTTACTATATTTGTATATTTGTGTGATCATCACCACAGTCGAGATACAGAACTGTAGCCTCACCTAAAGGCTCCCTCATGTTACCCCTTTATAGCTACATCCATGCCTCCACCATCCCTAAGCCTTGGCAACCAATATTCTGTTTCTCATCTCTATAATTTTGTCATTCCAGGAACATTATGTAAATGGAATCCCATCAGTATAATTCCCTGGAAATTCATCAAGTTGTTGCCTGTATCAGTGGTTCACTCCTTCATATTGCTGAGCAACATTCTACAGTGTGGCTGTACCACAGTTCGTTTAACCATTCATCCATTGAAGTGGGATGATTCCAGTTTTGTGCTATTACAAATAAAGTGGCTATAAACATACCTGTACAGGTTTTTGTGCAAACATAAGTTTTCATTTTTCTGGGATAATGCTCAAGAGAACAACTTCTAAGTTGTATATCAACTGAATGTTTAGTTTTGTAAAGATACCATGTTGTTTTTGAGAGTGACTGTACCATTTACATTCTCACGAGAAAAGAATTAGTGACCCAGTTTATTCACATCCTCACCAGTATTTGGTGTTTTCATTACTTTTTATTTTAGCCAGTTGTGTGGGTTTGTGGTGATATCTTATTGTGATTTTAATTTGCATTTCCCTGATGGCTAGTGATGTTAAACATCTTTTCATGCACATAGTTGACATCTATAATTCCTCCTGAGTTCAACTGAAGAAACAATTCCTCAGAAATATTTCTTTGTGTCCTTTGTTCATTTCCTAATTGGATTTTTCTTACTATTGAGTTTGAACAGTTATTTTTATATTCTATATATGGCCTTTAGTTAGATCTGTGGCTTGCAAATCTTTTTTCCCAGGCTGTAACTTGTCTTTTCATATCCTTTGCATGGCCCTGGACAGAGCAAAGATTTTTAATTTTGATAAGGTCCAATTTATCCAATTTATCATTTTTTTCTTTTAGAGATTGAGCTTTTGCTGTCAAATCTGAGAACCCTTGGCCAAGCCAAAGATCAGAAGATTTTCTCCTATGTTTCCTTTCTAAATGTTTTACATTTACATCTATAATCCATTTTTGAGTTAATTCTTATGTAAGATGTGAGGTTAGGTTAGGGGTCATTGTTTTGTCTAGGGATATCCAATCGTTTTAGCATCATTTATTGAAAAAGCTATCTTTCTTCCATAGATTGACTTTTGTTGTACCTTTGTCAAAATCAGTTGTGGATATATTTGTGGGTTCATTTCAGGCTCCCAGATTGCTTCCAGGACCTGAACAAATGGCTAACCGAGAAAAAAGCCCATCACCTAATTCAAATTTATTTCTTAATGCTTCCATTTCCCACCAGGAACCAGGATTCATCCACTACTGCCCCAAGCTTCGTCTATATCTTGAGGAGATGGAAGGATGATAAGGCATTGGTTTTTTCCATTGTTCTCAGAGCTCTATTTGGAGGTCCTTGTGATTCCTTCTGGACTTACTTCACCCATTATCTAAATCAGTGATTTTCAAATCTCTCTCTCAATCTCTCTTTCTTTTTAAATTCTCTATTGGAAAGAAGTTTTGATTGGAAGGCAAATACATGAAATAAATAAAAGTATAGTTGTTTTGGTTGATCCAGTCATGGAGGAGGTGGAAACTCACCCATCCCCAAATGAAGCACAGTTTAAAAACCACTGTTTTCATTCACATTAGCAGCAAGATACTATAGGAAACTGGAAAATTTAGGGTCAAATCTATGGATATTTAGGGGATCCTCTTTGGTATAATGGAAACAGGGAACTTTGGTAAAGGACTGTTAAAGAAAATTAGAGAACGCAGCTTCTCCTTGAGGTAGAGGAAAAAGTGAAGATAAGGAATGGGGACAAGAACAGGGAGGTAAGGAACTTATTTATCTAACACTGAGAATGCTTTTTACACAGAAAGAAGGGGCAGGAAATCTTTTATGCCACTTAGAATGGAAAGAGGAGTAGAGCATATCCAGAAACCTGAGGTTTTAGTCCTGGTTAAGTAGCACTGTAACAATGAACAAATCTTTGAGTCTTAGTTTCTTCAAGAAAATGCAGAATGTACAATCTGTAAGGTCTCTATCAGCTCTGAGGCTTCTCAAAGGAATACTGAATCATTAAAAACAAAACAAAACAAAGGCAACAATAGCAAACCCACCATCCCTTAATTGTAACTCAGGGGCTGGCAAACGTTTTCTGTAAAGGGTTAGATAGTAAAAAATTTAGGCTGTCTTTGTTGGTCACATATGGCCTCTGACATACAGTTTGTTTGAGTTTTGTTTCTTTTACAACCCTTTAAAGATGCAAAAAATATTTTTTTATATTGGGAGACCATCCAAAACATTCAGATCATACACAAGATTTGATACTCTTCCTCTAAACTACTAAACAGAAATTCTTAGAAAACTGATTAATAGGTAGGAAGTACAACACTGAAGAGACAGTAAGAGTGCAATAAAAACTTATAAAATTGAATTGAGGCAAAGTGGCATACAACGGAGTTTCATCTATGAAGGGATTTAGTACTCCAGAAATTGAGTAAAGTGAAAATTCACCATAGTCACAGTATCTTTGAGCTCTAGAGTTCAAGAATGGTGGAGAAAGACTCTCTGAAAATCTGCTCCTATGTAAATGCAGTAACACTGGAAAAATTGTCAAAATCAACTTTTTCAGAACTTAGAAAAGTAACAAAGGCTGGCAACAATCGAAAAAGTGTTTTTTCAAGAAAAATGGCTAAATCTCACTAAGAATACCAAATTTTGTGGTGCTTTAACTTCCTCTATTTCCATTCTCCTTCTTCCCAGCTCCAGGGTATCTTTGAAAAGCAACAGCCTCACAACTACAGTATCTGAAAAACAGCAACGTAGCAGTCACTGGAGGATGCCGAATGGGTTTGGAGCTTCCTCATATGTCCCGTTCCCAGAGAACTGTCACTATTTGACCCGTCTGGTAGCTCCCTGGAAACTCCCACTTGTGGGGCTCCTCTTTATTTGAACTGATTCAGAGTACACACTGTGAACGGCCTTTTCAGGGAGCATTAATCAGCTGCAATTGTTTAAAATCACAGCTGCCTGATGTGGGGGAAATAGATGGCGTAAATGAAGCTACGCAAAACCTTAAAAGGCAAAAGCTGGAGAATTCATATCCATAGGGGACTTTGGAAAGCTCTGACAACATTCCCAGGAATCTCTAAGGCCAGGCACATGTTCAGGACTGGGTGTATTCTCGGAAAAGACCTGAGAAGTTCCTAATCTCTCACCTCTGGTTGTCCTTGAGGCCTTGAGCAAATAGCAAGTGAAGGCTAAGGCCAGCTGCCTGTCAGAGCATTGAAATCAGGCTCCAACACACACACAGAGCCCTTCAGCAAAGGCTGTGAGACTTATTGGATCAAGGCATTTAAGGGAATCTAACAAAATAATCCTTCAAGAATGAAGGAGAAATCAAGACATTCCCCAATAAACAAAGACAGAGCTAGCAAACATGTCCTACAAGAAATACTAAAGAGAATCCTTCAGGGAGAAGTGAAAGGACAGTAGATAGTAATTCAAATCCACATAAGAAACAAAGAAGACTGTAAAGGTAAATACATAGGTCACTACACAAAACATTATTAATTTATTTTTCTAATTCTTTTCTTTTCCAATTCAAAAGACAACTGCATGGACTAGTAATTATTAAAGATACATTGATGGACTTATACATGAAGATGTAATTTGTATGTGGATAAGAGCACAGAGAGGAAGAAGGAACAGAGATATACAATAGCAAAATTTTTATATTAAAGTGAAATTAAGTTGATAACAGTCCAAAGTAGATTGTGTTAAGATATTAATTGTAATCCCCAGGGCAACCACTAAGAAAATAACTCAAAATAAAATTAGTAAAAATGCAACAAAGCAATTAAAATGGTATACTAGAAAAATATCTATTCAAAAAAGGGCAGAAATCCAAGAATGAAGGGACAAAAAAGACAAAAGACATATAGAAAATAGCAAATGGCAGATGTAATTCCTACATTACCAATAATTATTAAATATAAGTAGATTAAGTTCTCAAATGAAAAGGCAGAGATTGGCAGAATGTATTTTTTTACATACATGATTCAGCTTTATGCTGTTTGAAACAGACATAATTTAGATTCAAAGACACAAATAGGTTGAAAATAAAAGGATGAAAAATATTTACCATGCAGTTAATAATCAAAAAAGAGCTGGAGTGGCTGTACTAATATCATAAAAAGTTGACTTTACAACAAAGGACATTTTATAATGATAAAATATAACATAGTTATAAACATGTATCTACCTTCATAACAGAGCATCAAACTACATGAAGCAAGAAATGATTGACTTGAAGAGAGGAATAAACAATTCAATGATAATAGTCGAAAACTCCAATATCACACCTTCAATAATGGATAGAATAAGTAGGTGGAAGACCAACAAGAAAAACAAGACTTGAATGACAGACACTACAAATAATTACACAGCTAATCTACTCAATCCAACAACAGCAGAATATACATTCTCCTCAAGGTCCCATGTAACCTTCTGCATGACAGATCATATGTTAGGCCATAAAACAAACCTCAATAAACCTAAAAGAACTGAAATCAAACAAAGTATGTTCTTCAACTACAGTGAAATTAAATTAGAAAGCAATAACAAAGATATTTGGGAAATTCACAAATATGTGGAAATTAAACAACATACTTCTAAACAGTCAATGGGTCAAAGAAGAAATCACAAAGTAAATTAGAAAATAGTTTTGAGAAAAAGGAAAATGAAATACTAATATAGCAAAAGTTATGGGATGCAGCTAAAGTAGTGCTCAGAGGAAAATTTATTTGAAATGTTCAGAATGTGCTAACACATAGAAACAGAGAACAGATTAGTGGTTGCCAGGAGCTGGGTGGAGGGGAAAGGGGCTGTGACCATTAACAGGCTAAGAGTTTCTTTTGAGGGTGATGAATACATTCTTGCACAACTTTGTGATTATTCTAAAAACCACTAAATTGAACACTTTAAAAAGGTGAATTTAAACTCAATAAGATGTTATTTTAAAAAATAGTACCTTTGAAAATCCTTTACTTTGACAATTGAATACTACCGATATGATTCCTGAGCATGTAACCCTATACAGCAATATGCATGTATTGGTGTATAGTGTATACAGTAATATTCAGTATATAATGATGTGTACAAATGTAAGAGACAGTTTTGTAGTAGTTTTGTTCTATGACTATATTGTGCCCGTTGATGAATTCCATAAGTTAAACTTACACATAATGTGAATCCATTGTAGTAGAAAGAGCACAAGATCAAGAGCCTGGAGACCGAGGGCCCAAGCCTAACTTCCCCTTTCAGGCTCTTTACTTCTAGGTCTGAAAATTGAGGAAGATGTAGACTAGGTCTTTAAGGTTCCTTCTAGCTCTAAAATTCTATAACTTGGATCACTGCATTCAGTTTTTCTTTAGTTATAGCAAAACAAGGGAAAGGAGGCAGACACTGCCAAGTTAGTGAACCCCCCTGAGCATTTTTCACGCAGCACACAAGGTCCTTTTCATTATGGAAGCCTCTGTGAGTCCCACCACACTGAACCACTGGGCTTCAGCATTCACTCCTGCACTTTAGCATACATGTAACAGACCCTTCAGTGTATTTGGTTGGTTAGTGGAAATAATGATCCAAGAAGATTGTTCCAGACTGTTATCTCAGAGGAAGGGGGAACAGGCCTAGGGGTAGCATCGGGAGGAGGCTCCACTTGCAGCTGCTATGACTTGGAATGGGTGGGGGAGATGCAGGCTATGGAGAAAATCCAGAGGACTAGGCTTACGTATGAACTTCGGTACTTCTGTCCTCCATCAATTTATTTATTCAAAATAAATTTTTTTGTATGGGTAGAACAATGTTCAGGAAAATGAATTATCTCAACATTCTGTTTTTGTTGACTGATATGTAGAAATACAGAAACACACATATTGCTTAACAATACAAATAATTTGCACCTGAAATTCATTTGCTTAGTCCCCTGGAGCCCTACAGAACAAAATGTTTGTAACAAATACAGCTGTGCTGGCGATACTATTGCGTTAGAGAAAACAAAAACTTGGTCTCTGGTCCAAGAAGCTTATAGTCCAAAGGAAGTCAGAGAGAGGTTTTGAGAAACCTGGCTTCTAGTTTGGGGTTGCTTTTTTCCAAATGTGCCCTTTGCATTTCTGATGGTGTGGCTTTGTTTTTGCTGATTTTTTTTTTTTCAGCTGAATTGCCCGTTTTCTTCACCAGCCATCAAAAGCCTACCCAGGCTTCAAGGTCCCACTTAAATGTCACCTAGTCTGTAAAGCTTTCCTGTCTCTCACTTCCACCCCCTCCCCCTGCCCAGTCAAATGTCTTTCCCAACCTCCTTTGTGCTTTTGCACTCCTTTTGTTCCCTCTTGATTACACTACCAAAGCCCACTTAAAGTGGTGTCTGTGGTTTAAGGGTCAGGACCCTGCTTTATTCATCAAACTCTCTCTCTAAGCACTTCCAGGATGACAGAAAAAGTCTGGAAACACAGAGGAAGATGTATATTTAAATAGTGTTAGTTATGTTTTCACATATAATACAGCAAATAGATTTTCCTTCTATCACCAGGCAACTTTGCAAGCAAAATGCCTCCAAATTTAAAGCCATGGGGGCAATCACTAATCTGGAAATTTTTTTAAATAAATGAAAAAGTTTCCTTATGTTCCTAGGTATTCTGAACATCTTTAATATGGTACCTTCTGCAGATGGTTGACTCATACTGGGGTTGTCTCTAACCTCGGCACCTCCTTTTTCTCATCTGCAAAATGGAACTACTAACCTGCCCTTTCTCTTTCACAGGGTTATCACAAGGGTAAATTGAAAAATGGCTATGCAAAAAGATAAAGCAGCATGGAAATGCAAAATGTTGTTCTCATTAACTATACGAGGATTTACTTCGTGTCCATATTGTAGCACTTGAGTATGCGGACTTTGGCTAACCTCATCACAGCTGCATTAAAAAGGATTCTCCATGAGTTGCTTAAGAGGGGAAGCCAAGAGGCTGATTACAGCTTAGGGCCCTGCCACGGCCATCAAAAGTTACCAAAGGGATGCTGGGACTTCAAGTTTGTTTCCAGTTGTGCAGGAGGAAAGTCACAGCCTCAGCCACCTGCTTCCTGTCTCCACCATGACTCACACCTTTCAGGTCCACTTGGATGGAGATTCAGATGAGATCTGCTTAGGCCCACTGCCCAAGGACTTTGGTGGTGCTAAGGCTCAGGTAACTGTGTGAAGGGAGGAGTAAGAAACTGAGCCTGAGCCCCAGAGGGACTGAGCCAAGGTTACAAGACACTTTTTAGCTTATTCAGAAAAACAAGTTCATCCTCCATCATTGGTGGTGTAAGCATGTGGCTACTGCTTCCTGATAGGATGCACTGAGAGAGACGCAACACCACTTCTATGACATTTCTGTCCCAAATGCATAATCTGAATTTAATCACAAAGAAACATCGGACAAACCTAAATAGGACATTTTACCAAATAACTAGCCTGTGCTCTTCATTTCTACAGTATACTGTCTGAAAAGATAAAAAAAAAAAAAACTCAAGAACCTTTCTAGATTAAAGAAGACTAAAGAGAGATGATCACTGAAGGCAATGTGTGATTCTAGATTGGATCCTGGACCAGAAAAAAGAAAACCATTGGGGCAATTGATAAAATTTGAATATGGATGGCAGAGTATGTAACAGTATTGAATCAGTGCAAACTTCCTGATTTTATAATTGTACAATGTTTACAAAAGAAAATGTCCTTATTCTTAGGAAATACATACTGAAACTATTTAGAGGTAAAGGGTGTGATGTCTGTAACTTAATCTCAAATGGTTAAAAAATTTAGTAAAATACATGTGGAGGGGAGAGAGGGAGAAAACACAAAAATAAAACAAATGGGGAAAATATAAACAACTGGTGAATCTTTGTAAAGAGTATACAGAAGTCCTTTAAGTTATTCTTGCAACTTATCTGTAAATTTGAAATATCAAAGTAAAAAGTTAACAAATGAGTGAGAATTATACCAAAATCTAAGTGTTTTTTAAAGTTTGCTTTAGAAAACTATGTAATTTATTCCTTAATGTGTGTTTGCCTAACTGTCATAAAAAAGGGGTAATCTGAAAAATAAAATGATACACTGAAAACTCGAGTCAGGAGAACAGTGAGGCTCTGACTTGCTGCCACCTGTTGCTTGTTCTAGTCCTTCGGCAGTTAAATTAATTTTTAGAATTGAGTCGAAAGCAAAACAAAAACAAAAACAAAAACAAAACAAACAAACCCACACATAAAGCCTGCAAGCCCAATCAGGAGAAATGGTTTAACAGCACCAGCACTCACCTCAATGGGTTACGGATGGTGGGGCCTCAACCTAAATGAACTGAACATGTCAGTTGAAAAGCGGAATGACTCAAGTGTGCAGACAGAATAAATGCCCAGACTTGCCCCAGCCCTTTGGGGAAGGCACTGGTGGAAGGTGCTGGGGTAGGTCACACTTCCCAGAAGGAAAGTAAGGGCAAAGATGCACACGGCAAAGACACAGGAAGAAACAATGTAGCATCCATAGGAGGTTCCGTGTGGAGAGAACAACAGAAGTTGGAGCTCCTCCCTGTCTTGGAACGTCTACATTAACAAGCTTTGCTGCTGGGAAGAATGTCTGAAAGCTGACTGCAAAAACAATTTTCATCCATCTCACAATCTCTGGGTAAGATTGGTTATACACAGACAGTTCAGCAGACCCTCCTTTGGAGAAATCAAATAGCTCAGCAGGACAATTAGAAGGTTCTGGTCAGGGTCAGTACCAGAGGTTAAAGGAGTCATCAAAGAAATGGAATGGGCATTAGGAATGATGGAGTAGATAATGGTCAGATTAACCAGGAAATTGAAATCCTGATGTAGAGAAAAGGAAATGAAAATGGGTGCCAGGCACTGATGCACTGTTAAATGTGTAACAACCGACTTTCTATTGGAGAAAACGACAACCTTAATTTGCAGTATTTGCTGATTTCGATGGTGTAAATATTCCCATCATGGTTGAGTTCTGGTTAGCAACATGATGTCACCGAACACACAGTTGGGAAGCTATGTACACAATCAGCTTTCATGAGCTAGAATAAACCGGCTGGTGGTCACCTGGGTGCCGGTCTTAAGTCTGCTACTACCTAGCTATGTCATCATAGAAAGTAACTTCACTGTTCTGGGTCTCAGTTTTCTTATCTGTAAAATATCAATCTCACCAAATTATTGAGAGAATCAAATGAAACTAGTTTATCTCCATCTAAGATCTCTTCTAGGTTTGACCATCTATGGTTTTGTGATGGAGTTGGGCACATTGGCGACTTTTTGCCTTTCTCCTCATGCTGTCTTGTGAACCAGGAGAAGACAAGAGAATCCTGGAGGAAGCTGCTCTAGGGTGTGGTAATCAGAGCAGAAGTCACATTCACACCACCTCAGAGATGAGGTTCAAGGCAGTGGCCACTCCAGATTTTCTATACAGAAGAGATTTCTGGGTGGGAATCGGTTTGGAAAGTGGAGGCAGAGAATTTATTCACATCTGTTATTTTAAGGATATATGTATTTGGGATAACTTAGAGATGTAAATGGTGCACAGGGACAATGCAATGTATATATGTCCTCTCTTCCTATACTGTCCAGTAATGAAGAATACACAATGAAACTAGGGTCCGTTCATATTTTGATGTCCCATGAATTTAAAGGGAGTAACTTTGGGTTAACTTTCTTTCCGTCATTTACTGGAGCCTGAGGACATAAGCTGCCCTCGATGCTCTCTTTGCCATGCCTCTGAATTGGAGGAACAAGTGCTCAACTCACCCCCTGAGCTGTCATTTGGTGACACCAAGCTCAGAATGGGTATTTGGGCCCTTGGTACCTCTTCCTTTTAGTTAAATAGAATCAGAATTAAATAAACTGGGCATCAGAAGAATAAATAAAAGGGACTGGAAGCTTGGCCCCTGCTGGGATTCCCAGGGCTTCAAGCTATTGGACCAGATGAAGGGAAATTCTGGCCTTGATGTGCTGTTGAGGTAAATGGAAGAGAAAACCCTCACCAGCCATTCAAAAAAGTCCAAGTGCAAAGGGCTTTAGTAAGGTATAAGAGACATAATACCTTGTGCTTCCGGAGGCTGCCAGGACTGGTGGGCGTAGAGATGGGAGACTGCTTAGACTTGGGGGTAGAGAGCTGGCTGCTGGAGGTTCCGTTTGCTAGCCCAAGGCAAGAGAAAAGGAAGGGATAAAAATCAACAGCATACAAAGGAACACGTTATCCTTCCCCTCCGAAGACACTAAGAACATTCAAACGAGGTACACAGACAACCAAGTGATTTGATGAGTAGAACAAAGGTGAAAAGAAACACATTCCTCAGAAAGGCAAGAACTACAATCCTCAGTTAATTAGATCCTCGCGCAGTGCACGGCGGTAATCCACCCACCCTTTCCCCTGAGTGCTTCCAATTACAGGGGTCTGGTTCTTTTCAAACCTTTTTCATATTCATTCCCAAGTTTGACCCTAGCAACATCTCTGGGAGGTAGTCTGGGATCATATGATTTTGTTTCAATTTTATAAGTGAGACCAAAGTGAGACACAGAGGGGTTATGTGCCTGACCTTAAAGGGGAAGCAGTAGGAGTGATTCCAGCCAGGACATATCCTCTTTGGTGGCAGATGATGTGGCAACTGCAGGACAGCCCCATTGTCTGTCTCTCCCCCTCCACCCTTTTCCTGCTCACCTTCCCCTCCACTCTCTCTTTCCTACCTCATTCTGGATGAAAAGAACAGAAGGAAAAAAAGAGGGGGCTAATTAGGAAGAAGAATGAAAAAGAAAGTGGAGGAGAAACAGTGTGAAACATAAAGAGAGGCTCATATAGAAAAATGGGCAGAAGAGAGAATCAAAAAAGAGGAAGAGAAAGAGATCAGGAGTGGAGGAGAGGGGAGACAAAAAAGAGAGGGTAAAGGATTCTCGAGGGAAAGAAGAATGAGGAAGTTTGAAATCAGGGAAAAGATATAGAGACAGGAGAGGATGACAGTGGCCAGAGTCAGAGGGCACCCCTTTCTTTGTCTCTAGTCAGTAAAATGCTGACAATGAAGTGGTTTAGTATTTAACATCTTCAGATTCCATTCTGTTTGCAAATTGTTTTCTATTCCCTTGTTGATATTTTTTTTAAAAGAGCCAATCATGTAAAAAGAAAAATGTGGGGCATTGAAATGGAACAATTAAACAGCTTTCAAAGTAGGTTCATGTTTAGACGTCTCATGTTAAAATCAATTTCTTTTAAAATCTAAAGATTTACATGGTTAAACAGATATTCTGAAATGTATTTTAAAAATAAAGGCAAATATGCCAAGGGTGTTGGGGGGTGGATGGGGAGAGGATGGAAGGGAGGAGAAGAGAATGAAGGAGGAAGGGAAGACAAGAGGAAGGGAGAGAGAGAGAGGGAAAGAGAGATAATAGGAAATTGAAAAAGTTACGGAGAAAGATGGCCTGAAAGTGTTGCTGTTAGTCCCACAGGTAAAGCTTAAACTGGTATATCATGAATATTTCCTGAGGATAGCTTTCCTCTGCACCACTTATGGTAATGTTTCCCTAGCTTCTGGAACCTACATATCAACTGTAGAGATGAAAGGGACATCAGTGTGGTGGTTGCTGAGTTGATCCAAGTGCAAGTGAGCTGAAAAATGGGCACTTAGGCATCTACCATCTGGCTTTGCCTGTGCATCCTCTCATCTCTAACCCACTCACTGAGAGGCCTTTCCCCTTGTCAGGGCTTCTGGGAAGTCATTCATTCAATAATCCAGTAGTTACAGAGTCCTTTCTCTAAGCTAGGTCAGGAATTAGACGTTGGAGTGTCAGAGATGAGTAAGTCACTTCCAGTGAGGAGGGAGGTAAGAATACAGTGGATCAAGAATACAGTGGATCCGTGGACCATGACAGAGCCATACAAGGGATATTACTGGATCCCAGAGGAGAGGCTTTGGAATCAGGGGACAAGGAGGCAAACAAGAGGAGGCAATACCTGAAAAAATCTTGAAGGATGACTCTGGAATAGACAAATCTATAAAGACTGAAAGTAGATCAGTGGTTGCCAGGGGCTGGTCAGCAGAGGGCAGGGAGGAGTCAGGTGGGGGGGAATTGGAGAGGGTCTGCTCATAGGTACAGGGTTTCTTGTAGGAGGATAAAGATGTTCTGGCATTAGATAGTGGTGATTGTTGTGTAACTCTGTGGCTAAACTAAAATCCAGTGACTTGTACATTCTAAATGAGTGAATTGTTTGTTATGTGAATTCCATCTCAATAAAGCCATTAAAAAAAGATAAATTGGAGCCAGTTAGGCAGAGAAGGGTAGAAGAGGTATTCAAGACTTGAGAATTACACCAGTAGAGCAAAGACATGGAGGTGTGAAAGAATACAGTCTGTTTAGAGAAGTGCAAATAGTTCCAAATGGCTCAAGCATAGGATGCCAGCAGTGAGTTCTTAGAGAAGAGACTGGAGAAGAGGATAAAGACCAGACCCTGGGGGCCTTTCGTGGGGACTTTTGTGAACTTTGGGTTTGATCTGTGAAAGAAATCTGGGAGTGATACCATCAGATTTGCATTTAAAATCTATTACTCCGGTTGCTGTGGTAAGACTGGGGTGGGGTGGGGTAAGAGTAGAAACAAAGAGATTGGTTAGAAGACAAGGCATTCATCCAGCTGAGGGGTGGTGATGGCTTAAAGTTAAGGACTGGGAAGGGAGCAAAGGAATAAGGTGGAAGACAGAGACCTAGAGGCCAGACAAGCTTAGAGTGTTATGTGCACATAGCACATAAGCCACCCAAAGAGGAACACGACCTGTGCCAAACAGCTCAGAGACTGTGGGAGCTAGGCTTTGCCAGGGCACTAGGATTTCTGGTGAATAAAGGAAGCACTTTGGGAAAGGCAAGAGTCTGTGAAGCCACAGTAAGGCAAAGTAGTCAATTACTCTGCAGGAAAAGGAAGGATTGCTAGACCACCTACAGAACCTGAGGGTCTCCAAGCAGGACCTTGCCCCTTGTATTCAAGACAGAGAGCCATCTTGGTGATTATTGTGAGCTGACATCATGGAAGTCTTGACCTCAGCCAGGAAGCCTAACAGTCCCCAGGTAAGTGCTGGCACTTTGTTCCACATGGTGGCTGCATCCTTTGTCAATGACAGATTCTGGCTTCCCAGCAGTTGTCAGTCATGCTACAAAGGGATGGCTGCTGTACTTCCAATGGGAAGACTGCCTTTTTCATCTACCCTCTTATCTAGCTTCTTATCTAACTGAGAATGAGCCCACTGGTCTTGCCAAAATGTTAAGACTGTTAACCACAGCACGTCTATATGTGAGCCACCTTCTACCTATTGGCCAGAGATCTGTACCTACAGGTTTCTTTTGCAATTTCTAGGTTTTTTTTCCTCAGTATCCTCTGTAACTCTCTCACCCCAAACTTTAGGGGTATTACAAAAATACATATTCCAGGTATATCTCTCTCTATATTTTCTGTATCTCTGTGTTTACATATGTTCCACTGCCACTCTGCCAGCTAATCAATCTTAAGCTACCTGTAAGTAAAGGACTTAATTTTACCATCAACATTCAACAAGCATTTTGAAAATCAGTTTCTAACCATTCAACTACCACTCACTACATTGTTGAAAAATGCACTTTCTTGGACTTCCCTGATGGAATCAAACCCAAAGATGGACACAGAGAAACGAGAAAATGTTGACATGTCCAAGGCAAATGTCAATTCCTCACAAGCTGAAAGAGCGCCTACATTTACAGACCAGATAAAAATATATTCATATATGCATTTCTATGGCTTCTGTGGGGGGAAAGTCTGGGAGGGTGCCATTTGATGTGGATTCTGAAGCCAATTCACATAAATGTCAAGTAGAAGAAGTAGCAGGAAAAGATGAAAATAGGGTCTGACAAACTGTGCATCGTCTCAGATTGGCAAATCCACATGGAAGGCTGTCACAGTTCATTTTGAGAGTGATTAGAAATAACACCAGCTTGATATTCCTCATTTTCCTTTCTTCTGCTTTACTAAACATCTTTAGCTCCTCTCTCCGAGCTTCCATTTCTCAGCTGCAATTTGAGAATGTATAGGGGGAGTCTTCACCCTCTTTTACTTGCCTGTCTTCCTCACTGCCCTCCTCAGAACACAGCACTGCCTCACTGTTGTCACCTTTTATTTACTCTTAGTCCAGTCCTTTCTTTCCTTTCTTCTCATTGTACAGTTCATTTCCACCCCCTCTACAATGAGGTACATCAGGAAGTTTTCAATCTCCTAGACCATCTCATCAATTAATCAATAAAAACCAGGATAATAATGTTTATTGGGTGTCTATGAGAAGCCAGGCACTCTTCTCTCATTCTCTCTGTCTCTGTCTCTGTCTCTGTCTCTCTCTCTCACACACATACACACACACACAGCCTCATTTAGTTGTATTCTTATTTCTGATGGGGAAACAGAGGCTTGCTCCAGTTAGGAGTATAGCAAAGTCAAGATTTGAACACAGGTCTCTCTGGTTCCAAAGCCTATGTGTGTTTTGGTTTGTTTTCAGTTTTTGCTACATTGCTCCTCCTTTTTACATGATTTGCTTCTGGGATTCCTTCCTATGACAACTTTCTGATGGGGGGGCAGATAGGAAAGAGAGAGAAGAATTGCGGCAGAGAATTAAAGAAAGAAATAGGAGCAGGTAGAAGCAGATAGCAGAGCTTATGTCTATCTTCTAGGCTTTTATCCTCTTTGACAAAGATTAGAAAGTGATTACAAGAGCTAGTTTTGTTCACCTCACCAGCCAGGTTTCATAGACAATGTCATGAAGCAATGGCAGACAGAGCAGCCAGCATGGCATGCAACTACCCTCATGCCGCAGAGCCCTCTGGGAGGATGGTATCTGTGCTCTCTCTGTCACTCCCTTCCACTGTGCAGCACAACTGCCAAGCTTGGCCTGGCACAGTCTTGGCTCACTAGCTTCTCTGAATGATTCTGCTTGCCCATTCCCCAGTGCTTGTATTTAAACCCTTGCCTCCATCAGAATGCAACAGGACAAGACTCAACAAAAGATGGCTGGGAAGGTAACCAGGCTGACTTAACTAGATTTACAGGAATTTAAATGTATGGGGGAACAGAGGTTCCCAGGAGTGAGGAATAAGGTAGAGGGAGTCAGTCCCCAAAGAACAAGGAGAAAGTTCAGTTTCTGGCATGGGTGGCCAAGGGCAGAGGATGGTCAGCAGCCTGGCAGAGTTGACACTGAGCTCTTAGATTAGAGATTCCCTTGTCTGGAGGCTGGACGGATCCCTGGAAATCAGGATGCAACTCTGTGTAAGGTGGGTATAAGTAGCCCCAGGTACAGCAATTAAAAAACTGTCTGGGCAGTGAGTTAGACAAGTTATTATATGTTCTAGGTTCAAGTTCACATGGCCAGAATGACACAGGAAGAAAAGGGCCAGTTTGACATATGCTTTTCATTCATCCTTTGACTGGAGACCAAACTGATTTGACACTCATTTCACTCACTTTGCTCTGGCTTTTCCCTCCCAATTTAATCCCAACACTAGAGCTCAACTCAAAATCAAGTCTACTGGTTTGGGTTTGATGTCTATTTTGAAATATTGCTCACTGAAAATAAATAACCCCATCTACCCAAAAAGCCATGACAATAATTTTAGAGCCACCTTAATAATTGCAGTTGTATTTCTACAATTGTTTTCAAAGCATTGTACCATATATGAACTCACATGATTCTCCTGATAACCCCAAGAGATGCAGCCAGGAATTACGGGTCTTCTTTTAATCACAAGGATATAGAGGTTCAGAGAGAGCAAGACTTTCTTAAAGGGCATAAACTTCTTGTCCTCAATGGATGGTGGCCTTGAGGATCTGCTCACAGATTCATTTCAAAATTCCCTCAAAGTCAGCACATCACATACCCCCCAACGTGATCTTTTAGTGATTAGTTCTCTGTCTCATCTTCTCTAATTCTCTAATGCCTTGCAGATCTCAATACACAATTCAGCCACTTCCTCATTTTTTTCTCATATTGAGATGTTTTAAGCATTTCTTCATTCCAGTCCAAAGACACTGTGTTTTCTCTCTTCGTATACGGGGAGTTTTTCTGGAAGGCCATCCAAGTAGAACCAAGGTGGTTTCAGCTTACTTCAGAACAAGGCCAAGAGACAGCCTGTGGTTTTCACACATTCATTCCAAAGAGCCCTTGGGCAGGGTGTGGGGATTGGTTTGGCTAATTATTTCTGCTCAGTGAAAAAGCTTTTATCCCTCTCCCCAGACTCATCCAACAGGGAAGTAAGAACTAAGGGCTCAAGAAGAGTTCTTTCCTGATTTGATCATAGGGCTGGTTATCAGGCCAAATTCAATCATAGGTTGTGGGAAACTATAACTTAAAAAGTTGGAATTTGAATTTTAAATCTATTCCTTACAGAGTATTGGACAGCATGCAGTGGTGAATCTTTTAAACAAGGCAGAGTAGTAAGAGATCAATTTCCCTCAAGGAGAGGACATCTGTAAAAAGGCTGATGGACATGCCAGGATTGTTTTCTCAGGCTTGATAATGCTGACAACTTTTATTTCCAGTTAAAGGTTGTTCCACTGAGAACATGTTTTGGGTGGAACAAGCCCGTTGTCAACACTCACTACCGGTTTTCTGGGGCAGGAACTAAAACAAATGACACTGCTCTTAATTTGTGGAAAGTATGTACGCTTTGGTTAATAAGTCAGGGTTTTAAACCCTGGCTTAGCCATT
Source organism: Camelus bactrianus (assembly GCF_048773025.1). NCBI lineage: Eukaryota > Metazoa > Chordata > Mammalia > Artiodactyla > Camelidae > Camelus > Camelus bactrianus. The sequence continues at coordinate 81,590,033 of NC_133575.1, read as the reverse complement.
TCCTAGATGTGTGACCTCAGCTGTAATCTGCCTTCTGTAGGTCTGTTTCCTCATCTGTAACATTTGAATCAAAATAATGCATATCTCTGTGGAATCTAAAAAAATGACACAAATGAACTTATTTACAAAACAGAAACAGACTCACAGACATAGAGAACAAACTTATGGTTACCTGGGGCGGGGGCGGAAGAGAGTGGGAAGGGATAAATTGGGAGTTGGAGATCTGCAGATAGACACTACTATATATAAAATAGGTAAACAATAAGTTTCTTCTGTATACTACAGGGAACTATATTCAATACCTTGTAATGGTGTATAATGAAAAAGAATATGAAAAGGAATATATGTATGTATATGTATGACAAAACATTATGCTGTACACCAGAAATTGACACAACATTGTTAACTGATTATACTTCAATTAAAAAATAAAACAAAATAGTGCATATCTCAATTATTGTTATTTTGAGGATTACATGACATATATCAAATGCTTAGCTAAGTGCCTTAGCACACAGGGAGGGCTCAATAATGCCATCTTATACTGATATTACTACTGCCACTACTAGAAATGGAAGGAATTGCAGCACTGAATTAGGAAATCCCCTTCCACAAGGGATGATTTATTAACCAAAAGAGGCTGAGAACTAACTCTTTGGCTAGCAGGTCAGGCATTCAGATGACTGAAGTTTTCCTGCATGAAGTCCATTACTTCTGGTTTTTGCATTTTCTTGTGCTCCTAAAAACCGAGCCCTCGGCTCCTCACTCTTTTCAATCTCTCAGCAGTACCGTGGAGGCGGTGGCAGTCAATGAACTCTGAGTGGAACAACTGAACGTGTTGGAGCAGGAAAGTAACATGATGGCAATGTTTTAGGATGAGAAATGTGGTGGCACCACACCAGATGCATAAGTGGACGGAGATGTGAAGCAGAGACACTACATAGGAGTCTGTTGAGTAATCCAGGCAGCAGGTGATGACAGAAAGGAAGGGACTTCTATGTGAGAAATGTGCAGATGTTTCAAAGGTTCAGCAACAACAACAGCAGCAATAGCATGTGGCGGACATGAAGGATTGAAGAGTGGGAAGAGTCAAAGATAATGTGGAGGTGTTGGGTCTGGGGAATAGAATTGTAATAGGGAAGAACAAATCTGACTTCATGTTAGATCTGTTCCTTTGGCTTTACCCCTAGGCTCTGTTTCCTGAGCTTAGACGTGCTGGTTCTGTACCTTTTGTAAAAGAATGTTACCTACAGCCTGAAATATACAGGAAAACCTATTCTCAAGGCTCTGACCTTTAAGGATATTAACACTTTTTCATTCCTATAAAGATAACAAGTTGCAGAATAGAAAATAACATTTATTTTGTTGGAGGTTTACAGGGACACCATGACTTGACCCACGTGGACAGCTGCAAGAACAAAGGATTCTAACACCAAGAAGTTTGCAACAACCAACCTTCCCCTTTTTAGTATAAAAGAATTCTGACTTGGGGAAGATGATTCTCCAGGACATTAGTCTGCCATCTTCTCAGTCTGCTGGCTTTCTGAATAAAGTCGTTATTCCTTGCCCCAACACCTCATCTCCCGATTTATTGGCCTGTCGTGCAGTGAGCAGAACGAGTTTGGACTTGGTAACAGAATAGAATTGATTCTATTGTTAGGGAGTTGAGGGGAGGAAATATTTTTGATTTTTAGATCCACTGCATTTGGTACATATGTGCAGAATTGTCTGGTAGTCATTCATGTCACTAACATCCAGAAGGAAGGTTGGGGCTGAAGATGTAGATTTCACATCTGCCTCTCTGTACCTGGATATGCCATATTGGTCACTACCTCTGCTCTTTTGTTCATGCCTTCTCTGCTGCCAGAAATATCCATTTCCTTATCAATTGAAATCAAATCCTCCTTCAAGCCCCAGTTCTTCCAGGAAGACTTCCCTTAGCATCCTAGACTCCCCCATGAATGCTCTTTCCCATGAACTCCAATACTTTCTATAGCACCTACTGCCTGTATCTCTCATGCACTTGGCATTTAAACAAATCATTATCCTTAACTCTTATTTAGCATCACAGTGCAACGGTTAAATTGTGAACTGTGGAATTAAATTGCCTGGGTTCAAATCCCAGCTCTACCACTCACTAGCTGCGTGATCTTGGGTAGGTCACTTAACCTCTACGCCCTTGTTTCCTCATTTGCACAATGGGGCTAGTAGTGCCTACCTCATAAGGTTGTAAAGATTAAGTCAGTTAATATATGTACAGTGAATAGAATGGTTGCTTGGCACATACGAACTATATAAGTGTTTGTAAATAAAATGGTTTGTTAAATTTATATGTATACTGGATCCCCAAATAAACTAAAAGCTTCTTGGTGACAATGTTATCGTTCCTTTTCCTTATAGCACCTAGCACTACTAGGTACTCCACCAAAGCCTTGGAGAGTCAGCTGTACTTAAACACAAGTCCCAGGCTGAAGCAGGCTGCTAGGACTCCTATTACAGGGAAATGGGTTAACACCCCCTCATCCCATGCCCTGTGGAGTGCTCAGTGACCCCCATTATACTGCTTGCTCCAACCATTTCCTGCATGGCTCTGTTGTGACAATGGAAAAGTTGCCTTAGAGATAGGATAGTTCTTCCACTTAAACTAGACAAAAGCTGTGGTTTTAGAAAGAATCAGAATGGGGGAAGGGGCAAGGGGCAAGGGAAGTTTTTCTCTTCCCATAGCTTTGCCAAGGGCACCATTTCTCCTTGGATTTACAGTAGGGGAGCTGCGGAGTGTCTAGGACTGGGCACTGGAAACAAAGGCGCTTAATTACTCATGGCTGTGCTCTATGCAGCACAAAGAGAATGACACAGATACCACCCACCCCCCTGCTTCCCCACATCCCTCGCCTGGAGGTGGGGGGAGGTGGAAGGAAGCAGAGAAGCCAGGACCATCCAACAGAGACTTTCTGTTCACCACTCTGGAGCACCCAAACCCTGCCTTAAGAACAATGCAAAGATTGCCTGCCTGGAAGCCAGGAGGCTGGCCTCTGGTTCTTGGATACTAGATAGACATTGGGAAGACCACAAGATTTACTGAACCTCTTTATATCTTAGTTCCCCAACCTAAAACAAAAAAACAAACAAGTGGATAATCTTCTTTTCCCAACTTAATTCATGATGCTGTTATGAGTGACAACTGAGGTGACGGATTTGAAAATATTTTGCAAAGTGCAGAGTATTTAATTCATGTAAAAGATCATTCTCTTGAACTTCTCTCAGATGCAAAGGAAAGGTATGGTGCTGTCTAATACAGTAGCCACTAGTCACATATGGCTATTGAGCACTTTAAGTGTGGCTGGTCAGACTTGAGATGTGCAAGTGTAAAATACAGTCCAACTTCAATGAACATAAAATAGCTCATTAACAATTTCTTACATTGAACACATGTTGAAATAATATTATTTTGGATGTATTGAGTAAAATAAAGTATATTATCAAAGTTAATTTCACTTGTTTCTTTGAACTTAACTTGGGCTACTAGAAAATTTAAAATTACATATGAGGTTTGCATTTGTGGCCTGCATTATATTTTTATTGGACAGAGCTGGTCTAGACAGTCATATTCAGGAAGGTCAGAACAGCCAGGTCCCTCCATCTTACACAACCCCAAGCAGCCTGTTTGGTTCAGATGAGAAGGAGATCCAGGATACAGTTCTCCCACGGACACTCCCCTGGGGGTGTCCGGCTGTTCTGTGGCCCTTGACCTCCTCTTTCAAAAGCTGTATATTTGGGTAGAGAAGACATTTGTTCTTGGGAGATTGGGAACAGGGAAGATTTGACTTTCAGGAATCAGTGCACATAGGCTGGGGGAAGGAGGGTGGAGAACATTGGGTTGCTACAACAATGACTTACTGTTGAAGAATAGCAAACTAATTATCACATTACAATCCCCTCAGCCTACCACGGTGGGTTATTAGCTTCCTTGGAGGCTCCTTTGAAAAAAGAAAGAAAGAAAAAGAAAAGATTCCTTCCCAGTAACTAGCTGATTTTGTCCTTTCAATTCAATTCAACTTGGGGGTAGTTGCATAAAGAGAAAAATTAACAAATTAATGGCTAAAATGGAAAATAGAGACACACAGAGAAATGTCTTCCTTTAGTTTTGAAGCCAGGCTTACCTTTGCCCATCAAAATGGCAAGTCCTGGGTTAATCAAAATGGGACACTGCACAAACTTTCTTCAAACATCCCATAGGAGCCTTCTGGGCTCAGGTTTCGTCTGCTTACCACACAGTCCCTTGCCCTACTTTAAGACAAACTTGGCTAATGGGACTTGGATTCTAAGAGTCCATCAGCTCTGCCCAGTGAGAATGAGAGTTCCTTATAGCAATATTATACAGACAATCAAATCCTTCCTTAACTCGAGTTTAAGGCTTAGCAACAGATATTTCATTTGGGGCAAACTCAATATTGGCAGGAGTGGGGATTGAACTGGAAGGGAATAAAGCGGAAGGATTTTGATTTATTCATGGGCAGAACAGGAAAGAGACAACTTAAGGACTAAGGAACAAGGAATCAAATTATGACACAAATTACAGACCAAATAGCATCAATTTACTACTAAACCTCAAGTCAAACTGAACCCAGATATTAACTGAAACATGAATTGGAATATATATATATATATATTTGAAAATCTAGCAAACTTGTTCAAAATTATATATTTTCTAATGAATTAGAACATCAAAACATTCCTTTAACTGAGCCAATGTTTCATTTGGTTTGAATCCCGGCTAAAGAGGAACATTTTTGGCTTTCATTTGCCATCAAAGGAAGGTAGTTAAAATTCCCTGGAAATGGCTGATCTTCCACAACCTTTTACTCAGGTTGAATGAAGAAATGTGGATTCGTGCACAAGTCTCAGAGCCAAGACAGACTAACACAGAATGGAAACAGAGTGGTACTACCATGTACCAGAAAAGAACAAAAAATTTCAGCCCCACCCAATACCATTATTCTTTGGTTAAATGTATATTAACTTGTGTATGTGCCTTGCTAACAGCTCAGAAAACCTTTACACTTTATGAAATAATTCTTTCTTAATGTTTGTAAGGAGAAATTTATGCTAATGTGAAACTATGCGTTGTCCATAACTCATCCTTATGGGTTATCTGATTCTGATTCTATGGAAGCTACTGTACAACTGTGGAAATAACTGATAACAAAGGAAAATGATTTTTGTCTAGATATGCAAATTCTGTCTTACCCAAAATGGAAACCAAGCCTTGGAGAAGGTAAGAAACTTGTCCCAAGTCACAAATCTGGGAAGTGGTATAGCTTGGTTTTCTTAGCTCTCTCTCTCTTCCTCTTCCATATCCTATGCCCCTACACCTCCCAGCTTGGAATGGTCCAGAGTGAGGTAGGGGCAGAAAAGGGAAAGTGGGTATGTCAAATCCAAACCCTACCTAAAATACTGTTTTGCCTGACATTGGCTTTTTCCCCGTGGAATATTCACTGAGACGCTGCCCTAGACTTGGCCCTAAAATCCCATGGAATGTGCAGGCTTGCGTTACACGAACGTTTTTACCCTCTGGGGCTGAAATCATGTGGAGGCTCTAAACACATCATCTGAGATGAGCTCAAACATTCTGGAAATTGTCATGAAGCCTGACTAGACTACAGTTCGACTTCATTTATATTCATGAACTACCTGAAATGAAGATTTAAATTCTCTCTACTGAATATACCACTTTAGATTTTCTATTGGTAGGGAACAGAGGTGTTTATAATTCTGATATCTGCCAAATAAAGGCCCGTTTTCCTACCTTAAATCAGTTACTTTGTTAATCTTGTGTGTGTGACTACAGCCTCATTCCTTCTCTTCAGCAAGGGAGTTCTGAAGGAAGGAGATCTTGCCTGCCTAAGCCTCAATCAGGATCTAACTCCTTTCAATTTGGCAAATACCCATTGAGTCCTAATGCATTTCTTCTCTGTCTCTAATATCTTAAGGTCAGAGAAGTACATATTGTTTAGAAGTGAAATTCTATAGGTAGCATGCTGGGGACCAATTATTTGACATATGTTTAAACTGTGTTCAATTACAGGTGGTTGTGTTCATGTGTGCTGAGTAGCCCAACTGGATACAGTCTGCAAAGAGAATTTATTTACTTCAAACTGCTGCCACACAAGAATTTCTAACTAATGGGTTATGTGGTGGTTTGAAAATAGGTCCACGAATTCTTTGATACTCCTCCCTTCAAGAAATGGAGCCTGATTCCCCTCTCCTTGAATGTGGGCTGGCCTTAGTGACTGCTACTAATGAATAGACTAAAACAGAAGTGACTGCGTGTGGTTTTGAAAAGCAGATCATAAAAGGCACTACATCTTCTTTTCACTCTATTGAATCACTGTCTAGGGGAAGGACTGCCAACAGCCTTCTTGGAAGTGGATCCTACAGTCCCAGTTGAGCCTTCAGATGACCATATCCCCTACTAATACCTTCACCTCAACTATGTGAGAGGTTCTGAGCCAGACAGACCCACCCTGCTAAGCCACCCTAGAATTTCTGACCCACAGAATCTGTGAGATAGGAAATGTCTGTTGTTTTAAGCTACTACATTTTAGGGTAATTTGTTCCATAGGAAGAGTTAAGTAATACAGGTTAGAGATCCCAGAAATAGCCAGTGATACTTCTGAAAAATGATCAGCTAAGCAATTATTGCCAGACTTTATGAATCTTTTTTTAAAAACTTTTTTGGGGGAGAGGGAGGTAATTAGGTTTGTTTGTTTGTTTGTTTGTTTGTTTGTTTATTTATTTATGGAGGTACTGGGGATTGAACCCAGGACCTTGTGCATGCTAAGCACGCACTCTACCACTGAGCTATATCCTGCCCCCACCCCATGAGTCTTGATCAAATGTTTAAGGTCCATTTTTTGCAAGGCCCTGCTTAGAACCTGTACAAACAATTTCATTCTCAATCCAACTGTTAAAACCTAGGTCTTTGCCATTTGAGTAATATGAATTCGCTTGGGCAGATTCATGTGCTGTTCTGTACACTTAGCCAAAATGTCACCAAACACATGCATTTTTATTCCTTCAGCAAATATTACCTATAATTCTTACTGGGTCTCTAGTACCATGCTGGATGAAACAGATGCTCTTATGCATCTATTCTTCCACAGGCATTGTTTGAGCACTTACTAGGACCCATGCACTGTGCTCAGCACTGAGGATAGAAGAATGAACATGACACCTTGCCCAGTATTTAGTTGAGGAAGTAAGTACATACAGATAAATAGATTACAACACAGTGCAGTGAATATTACCCCAGAGATATGAATAACATGCTATGATATCGTGGAGAATGGAACAGCTATTTCTATTTGAGGTATCGAAGGATGAATAGAGTTTTCAAGCAAAGAAGAGTGGTGGGTTCAAGGGATGGCATTCCAGGTGCAGGAGAAGAGAACGTGCAAAGCCATGGAAGTATGAAAAGCCCGAGCTGCCTCTTCACAGTTGAGTTCCTTCCGCCTGAGAATAAAGAGATTGCTGCTGATATGCACGGTAGTGTGAGGTCAGCAGGACCGGCTGTTTTTCCATGCCAACGGGCATTTCAAAGCTAATAGGCCACTCAAGCTGCCTCAAATTGAAGAAGTGATAAAGGGTGCCTGTGCTCTCTGCCCCAAGGCTCTCAGGCTAGAAGAAGTAAAAGTAAACCAACACACTGCTGCCTTTATCAATACAATCATGCTCTGAAAAAAGAGTCAGCTGAAGTAAATGGTTTGCTGAGTGGCATGATTTATTTACATTTGGCACAAACACCTAATCTTGTCACAAGTTGATAAATAGTTCATGGGTTGGCAGTGATCCCTAGACCACATTTTTTTAGATCACTCACTATCCACTAAATAAAATCCTCTATGACAAATCTCTTTGTATCCTTTCAGAACCTGGCCTATACCTCCTTGTCTCATTGCGAGAATAATGCAGTTTATCTTGTTTCGCTTTTTGGTTTGACTTCTAAAATGTCCAAAGTCAAACTTGAAGCTCAAGGGCATCCACTACGTTGACATGTTGGGGTGGCTTTTGTCTTTATATTCTTGTTTTTGATTCTGATTTTCTATTTCACATTTATGTTTGATTTGATTATTTCATTGACTGTGCATTTGCTGGGTGATGTTGAAAATGATGGCAATGAAGACAACCATGACAATAAGCATTACAGCAAGCATGGCAAACAGGCCAGATTTCTGGTGTGCATCCACTTGAACAGATTTGGGGTTGTAGCTGTGTCTCCATGACTCCAAACAAGGTCAACTGGTTAGTCTCTGAATTGATAGGATTGGTCTCATGGAGACACAATGGTGTATGAGGAACTCATTCCTCTGCATGCAGAAGGTACTGGCCTCTGTAAATGAAGTCAGCGTGCACAGTTAGGAGAAGAGCACTCACCGTCTTGGTCGTTACCTGAGTCAGCTGGAGACTTGCTCCGGCGCATGGGGCCAGGGCTCTTGGCTGAACTCTTCTGAGGCGTTGGGGACGCCTTTGGGCCAGCTGTGGCTGATGGGTTTCCCTTCATGACTCGGCATTCTGGTGGAAAATGACACAGACAGCTTAATAGAGCTGGGGAGAACCAAGACTCAGCATATCACCAACCTCTGGAAACTGGAATAACCACCAAGGTCAAAGCACCTTATGGCTAAGGACTATAAGGCGGTCTTCATTGTTTGAAGGAATAATTGTTCTGAAGAGGGAGGCATGGGAGAAACTTTCAAAATTCACCTGGGCTAAGCCAGGTATTTAAATTCCTAGATTATGGAAAAAAGCGAAGGAGTAGAAAAGCAGCTTGGGTACGTAATTAAACAGTCAACTCAATCATTTTTGGACAACCCAAAGTCATGTCTCAGAATAGTGCCTGTCGACATAATTAATTAATTTCCTTGGAGAAGAGATTGACAGCTCAGAGGTTGTAGCCACACAGGTGAAACATTCATGTGTAATTTAAAGGAGGGGGAGGGAGCTACTGTTTATTATTCATTACATGCCATGTATGGTATTAGGCATAGTAAGGATGTCATGTCATTTTATAAATAAGCACTACCACCACCACCACCATCTTACATCTATAGAGTTCGATTTTCAATGTACGTTATCATTATGCTGGTTTAATGAATAAATGGGCCAGCAGTGACTCTGCCATTCACAACTTATAGAGAGCCTGTGGGTGTGTGGGAGAGTCTGCCAAATGTTCCTGCTACTCCCCCAATCCCAGTCTGACACACTGGGAACACACTTTCCATGCAGATCACTCAGCATCCCTAATATGGTAATTTTGGGCACTGATTGTACTAATGTATTAGGAGGATTATTATACTCATTTTGCTGATGAGACTACAAAGAGCTTAAGCCTCTTGCTCAGGGCCACAAAGCAAGAAAATATCAGAAGAATGGTGATCAGCCAAGTCTTCTGAGTCCCAGTCTAGAGTTCTTTCCACTATGCTTTTCCCAACCTTGTGCTGTCATGCTCAAAGAGGAACCCAACAGCTGGGTAGAGGGTAGCCTCATCATTGGACACCTTCTTGTCACTTTCTACTTAAAGATACCTAGAAAATACAAATTATCCAGAAAGATTAGGGGATCTTGTCTAGTAAGTTGTTTAGGAAACTGAGTTAAGCAGAAAACTCATTTTTGTTTGTTTTACTTCTTGTTTTGGCTGATACACTTTAGTGATCACTGTCCAGAGCTGGAGATGTAGAAGATACAGGAACTTGGACACATCCTGGGGTTTGTTTAGCTATTTTATGGCCATTTGCCTCTTCTCAAAGTGAACACAGCAGAAATGCCACCTCGTTCAGGGTCCCTGCCACTTGAGGTGTTTGTAAAGTCTGTATTAGTACAACTTGATTTGTTTTTTCCCACATTTTACTCCTCATAATTGGCAAATATGTTTTTTGGGGGCAAATATGTTTTGAATGTGTCTTTCCATCAGGATCATATCCTAACCCTGTGGCTGTGTGAGCTAATTCACCATGAACTTACACGTGGAGCTTGGACTCAAGCAAAGGGAGATGGGCAGATATTCACCTCCTTCCTGAGATTAATAATCTTCTGGAATCTTGAGTCACAATACAAGGGGAATGGGGCAGCAACCAAAAGGTGGGAAAAGGGAAAATGTCTGACACTAAGAACACAGTGGAAAATATTTCTAAAATGGAACCATTAACATGGGCCAAATAGCTGGAGGATGTTAACCAGAAAAAAAAAAATATATATGCATACAATATCCAAGTTCTGACCCCAAATGTTCCTTGCTGTGCTCTCACTGAGTCTATAAGTCCATATGATATTACATACTATATGGTTCAAGAAATATGGGGCAAATAGTGAGTTTTATTGAGTTTGGAGGCTGAGCATCTGAGATAGCCAATCAACTTTCACTTAGTGATTCATGTATCTAAACATACAGGAGAAAGGGACCATGCATGGATGTTCTCCAGGCTATATGAACCCATGGAAATCCTAAGGAATAGAAGAAAGGAGAACAACAAAATTTAGTAGTTGTCCTTACCATTTTCATCCAGAGAAAAATCATCCTGAGCATAGCGAAATTTTTCAGGACCGCAGGCAATAAACACATCGTCATCACCAAAGAAATCATGGAGGCAGGTTACCTACGGAGAAAGCAGAAACATTGGATTGATATTTGATGGTCTTGTGATGATGAACTTCAAACAATGTTGGCAGGGGAGAAAAGCTGCACATCTGGGCCATCAATTTTAGCCCCCAGGGATCACCTTTTTCTCAAAATACCAGGCTCATAGTCTGCACCTCAGCCCCTTGTGAGTAAAGATATACCAAGTGCCATTTTCTTTCCACATTTCATGTGTGATATCTTGTTCCCACTGCATCAAGAGTAACTTCAAGACTATGTCCAAATGGAACGTTCTCCTCTGAGTTAAAGTCAGCAAGCAGATGGCCCTACAAATGCTGCCATTCCTCAGAGCCTCAAGGACAGAGTGCTCCTAGCTCAGCTCCAGGGACAGAAGTATAGACCAAGGAAGATGAGAAAGATCTTCTGCAGCCTGAAGTGGACAGATTCTGGCTGACCAAGACGTGGAAGTTCCTCTACTTCATCTTCATGAGTTTTGAAAGAGGGACACCAGTTCTTAACCACTTTGGACCCACAAAAGTTGGACTTTTGCTAAAAATAGACCGAGAACCTGGTAGTGGCCCAGAATACCATTCTTCCATGAAGAAAAAGGAAGGGAAAACTGTCCTGACCACTTAAAATTTAATCAAGAGCAATGGGTCCCCGTAGGCTTGAGGCTCTGCTGGTAAAACCATGTTCCCAGGATCCTTCCCGCCCTCTAGTGCCCTGTGCATTGCTGCTTCTCCACAATAGAGAGACAGTCTCCCCAACCCCTTTCTTACACAAAGAAATGAGGGTCCCTGGGAAAGTATGCCGCTGTCTGTAGTCTCCCCACTTCTCAGCTTTCCTAATTACATCTGATAATTAGTCCAGCACACCAGGGAAACCCCAGAAGAAACCACAGAGTCAAAACATTCTTACCCCCATCCTTAGCTTGAAAGCGTTCAAAGCTTCTAATTGTTCTAAGCCACCCATTTAAGCTGCCAGCAATGGCTTTCCAAAGGCACAGGGCTCACAAACTAACAACAGCTTGCTGGGTGCAGAGAGCAATATGTTACATTTGAAAAATGTTTATATTAATAACATCATTCCCCACCCAGGCTCTATTCAATCTCTGTTCCCCTGGCCAAGATGATTGCAAGCCTTACACAAAGCGAGACTTGCTTAAAGATTACTCCCATTGTCTCAGCCTCCCAATCATCCAAAGGATGCCAAAGAAGGGAGGGAGACTTGGAGGGCTGCCAAGTTTGCTTCTACTAAGCCTCTCCCCAGACTTGGGTCCTGACCTCATCAAAAAGGCCATCATCCTCCTTCAGCCCACTCATCCTCACCCATTAATTCCCCAATCATATAATGACAAACAGAGCTACCACTAATTGAATGCTTACTCTGAACAAGCACTCTGCTTAGTACTTCCAAATCTGTCATCCCATTTCACTCTCACAACAAATCCTAGAAGTCGGTATTCTTGTCATCACTATTTTACAGATGAGAAAATTGAGTTCCAGAGACAATACATAAATTACTCAGGTGGAAAGTGATGAAGCCAAATCAGTGTAGATCTGTGTGATGCCAAAGCCTGTGCTTTTGGCCTCTCAGTAATACAAAGCACTTACGTATGGTTCAGACACTGTGGAGGCAAAGATGAATAAGATTCAGGTCATGACTTCATGGAGCACATAATCTGATGGCATGAGATACATTGAAACAGAGCATTTTAGTGTCATGTCATGAGAGTTTGGGGTAACTGTAGGTGACATGGGAACTATTTAGCACCACATCCAAGTGACCCAGTCAGTAACTGGCATTGTTAGTTCAATAAGCATCCTGTATATTGCCATGGTAGTGAATCCAATGACAGAGGCTACACATGGCTTTTAACCCTGCTGCAGACTCCCACTGACATCTTGGACCAGTGAAATTTGGAGCCCCTATCTTTGATACATGTGTGTCTCTGAATTGTATATGCCCTACCACCTCTTAACCCTAAAGATCTCTGCCATGACCTCGTGTTCGGGTTGCCCCTGATCCTGACTGATCTCCTTTAGTTTTGGTCATAAGTGAGGGAAGCCTCACCCTTGGGCATCCCTCTACTAATGGTCTCTAGCATTTAGCACTTTGTTTCAAGGTCTATCTGTATTTTCATGAGTACCCACCTAATCCTTCCCATTAAATCACAGGTTTCCTGAATGTAAGACCAAATTTATGCCTCCCTCTATATCTCCCCATGGTTCCTGGTAGAGTGCTTAATCACATAGTGAGAATTTAGCCAGGGCTAAATTTTTTTTGGCCTCAACTGAATGTAAAGGAAATAAGAAGGAGGTTTTGTAAGGGCATACAAAGGCAGAAAAGTAGAAAGAAGAAATCAATAGTGGCAGACAATAGGACCTAGCAGTCAAAGGTTTTGAAAGGTAACACCAATATATAAATTTAGGAACAAGAAAGGAGAAAAGACTGTGAAATCAGAAGTTATTCTTTGTATAACTATGCCAATTAGTTTGAAAACAGATGAAATGGATCATTTTTAAAGGAAAACCTAAAGAAAGAAATTAGCTCAAAAAGAAATAGGAAACCTCAACCAACTACTAGCCATAAAAAGAATTTAGTAAATACTTCAAACAGCAATCCCTTCCCCCAAAGGTACCAGACCATTCATTTTGGAAGTATTTGTGGAAATCACTTCCCAAGAAGAAAAACCAAAAGCTCAAAAGCAGCCATCGCAGTGACATGCCATGCTGTCCTATTGTAAGACAACAAAGCCTTCACAGATTGCTCTGGGGGTTGCTGTTAGAATGACCCTCCCTCCTCCAACTCCAAGTCCCTCTGCCCCCACCCAGGCTTTGGGAAAAGCCTTTGGATAACCCCTTCTTGGGGAGCTTCTGAGAAAGGCAAAGCCCCTGTGCTTCTGACAAACTCACAATGCTGTGGCTGGCTTCAAACATATTCATTTTGCAATCCAGCTGTTTAGCATCAGGTTTCTTGTGTGATCCCACCCCACATTTTACTGGCTCCCAAATGTAGACAAATTCATATTGTGCATGTGGATACCCAGATTTCCCAAATGCCTTGGATATTGAGACACAACAGCCCTACCCTGCTCTGTGTCAGAGTTGGGAAAATAGAAAGCCCTCCATCTTAAAGACGAGGAACCCAAAATACAAGGTGTCTGAGTGGCAGAAAGATACACAGATGGACCATGGCAGAGTTCAGACTAGCTCTCAGGTGTCCCGATTCAGTTTGGAACAAAACTATTTAATTGCCTAAGAGAACATGCCTTCCGAAGTCCTGACTTCAAAGGCTTGTGTATAGCCTAGGCAGGAGAGTCACAACTAGTCCTCATCAATGCCCAATATGCATCAGAACAATTTGCAGGATTGAAAAAAGGAAACATCTTTATGGATCATATGTTTAATCTATGGACAAGAAAACTCCTATTCATTACTGTAACTGGAGAATGAGGACAAAGAGGAGGAGTGGGAGAAGGAGGAGAAAAAGAAGAGGAATAAGGAAAAGAAGAATGGAGTGTAAGAAATAATTCCCAAATGAAACTCACACTCACACCTGCTTTTCAAAATTCCATGCAGTTCACATGATACAAAATCCACCTTAGGTTACATTGCAAACATATAATTTTGAAAATAAAATATTTTAAAAAGTATTTTCATATTCTTTATATATTATAGATACAAGTCCCTTATCAGATGCTCCTTAGTTACTTACCCAAGAGAAATGAAAACCTATACCTACACAGAAGATTAGTTTTTTGTGATAAAATTTCTATTATGAGGTGGAAGCAAAAGTGGTAAAAATAATAATCATTATGATAGCACTTACAGCATCCTCAGAGATTAAGGGTTTTGCTGACATCAGCTTTTGTATGAGACATGCTTGGGTATTTAAGTCAGAGAACACAAAGGCATGACACCTGTCTTTGTAATTTATCAACTGCCAGCACAAAAATCAATAAAATCAATCAACTCACATTAACACTGAACCATTAACTCAATGGTCTTCCTTTAAAAAAAAAACTGCAAGAGTTGGAGTAAGGGAAGCTAGCTTGATTGTGCATTAGCACAAACAATAGATTATATGGACCATCCAGTGGCTTAAATGTTGAAGTGCAAATGGGGAAATGGAGACAACAGATCACTGTTTGGGGGCAGTTTGAGTCCATTAGCTGCAAATGGCAAATTCACCCTGTGACTTGATTTAAGCTTGATTAGATTCTCCGTCCGCATATTACAGATGCTGGCAGTTAGTTCTCATATGTGCCTACTGCTGGTAGGTTCTACACACTCTCCAACTGTTCAGACAGCAATGGTATTTCAGGAAGTAAGGTCTTGCTTGCATATCTATGAGGCTCACTTTCAACACGCAAAGTATTTTCATTGAAAGTTCAACTCTACTGATATTCATTCATAAAGCACTGACTATGGCAAAGGAGCAATGCGAGGGACAGGGACACACAAATGGACAATAAAAGGCCCCTGTCTTCACAGTTGACAGCATAATAAGGAAATCAGAACTACACACATAACTGGACTACAAGGCGGACTGCTGTTAGCACTATTAGAGAGGCACAAAGAGCGAGAGGAACACAGAAGACAAAGGGAACAATTCTAATTGTGAGAACTGGGGAGGGCTGCACAGAGAAGACGAAAACAAAATCTGAGTCTTGAGGGATGTGTGGGATATAGGTTGATGGAGACAGGAGTGAAAGGTATTATGGTAACTGCATAAATAAAGGTGGAGAAGCAGGAACATGCCTTTTTCTTAATAGCCCTGGAAAAAAAATTGCATCTTGTGGATTACAGTCACAGAGATTCTAACTCTCTATAGCACAATTGGCCTGGCCCATCTGCCAGCCTTCTGCACAGACAAAACATACCGTTGCCTCCTGGTGGAATTCAGGGTGAAGAGAAGGGCAGAGAGTGTCTATGGGGAGAGGAATGGCCCCAGTGGTGAAGAAGAGAAAATCTTGTGGCGAGGAAGACAAACCACACTGATTTCCCAGTCTTGCCAACAGTGTGCCCTGCCCATCCAGTGTGGCTGCCAAGCTTCGCAAAATGAGTTAATGAAAGATTCAATAAACATTACGCATGAGGCTTTTTATAAAAGTTACTGCTACTCTCATTCTGGAACATTTCCTGCCTGCCTGCCCTGGATAGGCTCCAGTCAGAGACTGGCACAGGGTTGGCGTGGTGAGCTGAGACAAGGTTTTTTTTATCTTGACTCATGTGTATTGAACTACCTGCTTAATAGCTCCACTTGGTTATCTGATGGCCATCCCAAATTTAATATGCCCAAGACTAAAATCTTATTGCTCCCTCTCCAAATCCTACTTCCCTCCAGCTTTCCTCATCTCAATAAATGGTACCACAATTCCCCCAGCTGCCTGAACCAGAAACCTGGGAGTCATTTTTTACTAGAAGTCACATTGACCTTCTTCATTGTTACTCTCCTAGGCCAAGATATAATGCAGTAGCCTTGTAACCGGTCTCTCTATGCCCAGCCCCTATGCAATACACTCGTACTCTTCTCCACACTGTAGCCAGAGAAACTTCAGACTCTTAATCAGGCAGGTCACTCTTCTGCTTAAAATCCTCCAAAGCTCTCAACCATAGATAGAATAAAATCCACTTTTTATCTTGGCTCTATATTACCCAATCTCTCATACAACACACGCTAGCTCGCTCCCGTCACACTGGCTTTCTTTCTGCTACTCAAACACATCAAGACCTTCCCTGCTTCAGAGCCTCATCCTGCAGCTCCCTCTACCTAGAAAGTATACTTCTCAGATAGTCACAGGCCTACTTGCGTCTTCACAATCAAATCTAAAGTACCACGTACTGCATTTAAGTCTGAGCAACCCTCAACTTACATGATGCTATTGTTTAGAATCTCAGATCCTGTATTGAACCCCACAAATGAGTTATTATTTTAAGTATTTTATACAGTTAATACTGTTTAGATTTATCTACATACAGATTTACCCATTTATTTGGTCACCATTTCTTATTACACCTCAGGCCTTTCTTCTGAGGTCACTTTAAATTAGGCACATGTTTAGCTTTCCCACTTCATGTTCCATATTGCAATTCCACCCTCATATTTTCCATCTTCTTATCTCTTAGTGCTACATTCTGGAAAATATCTTCAAATCTGCCAGTTTACTCTTTCTTTCTTCAGATATATTTAATTTGCTGTTTAACCCATTCATAGTGCTTCAAATTTCAATGATCGCAATTTTCATTTTTAGAAATTCTATTTCATTTTTTATCCAAATTTGCCTGGCCATAGCTGATAGTCTCTTTTTATTGTCTCATTTTAATTGCATGTTTTGTTGCTTTAAACAATTCACACTAAGTTATTTTAGGTCTTGTATCTGATCATTCTAATATCCTTGAGAATCCAAATGTGTTGTTTCTGCTAACTCTCCCTCATGGTGACTTTTTTCCTCCTGTGCTTGATATTTTTTAAATTATGAGCTCATGTTTGATTAAATTAAATCTTTGAGGACCCTGAGGGGTCTAGGTTGGGGACACTTTCCTCTGAAAAAGATGTGAATTTGTTTCTACCATGAGCCAGGGGGCACTAACAATGTAGGCAGCATCTGTTTTTCAGCTATGGTTTCCCTTGTGACATGAGTAGTACAAATTTGAATTCCAGACCTGTGTTAGAGCAAGCTTTGGGTTGCAAACTCCTAAGAGTAGTGCTCTTATTTGTTTTGTGTCCTCCCTGAAGTCATGAAAGAGACAAACAAGTTTATAGGTATGTTTCTGGTTTATCCCCTTTTAAGTGTTCCAGCTTAATGTGGAGGTTGCAGATTCTGGTTCCTTACTTTTCAAGAACTTTGTGTCAACTGAGAAAAAAAAAAGCCCACACAACATAAAAGCTTGAGTCAAGTTTATTCAGTGTCTTACTGAGAACTATAGCCTGGAAGACAGCCTCTCAGACAGGTCTGAGAAACTGTTTTGAAGAGGTAAGGGGTGGGGAGGTGAGTATGTATGTGATTTTAGTGATGGAGGTACACGCAGCTAAACATATCTTAGTGGATGGTTGCTGCTAGTAATGAGGAACAGATACCTTAATGGTTTTAGTGCTTTTCTACTTATGGGAAGATGCAAGAATCCAGGTTCATAAAAATTTTCTCCCGAAAATATCTATCTGAAGGCCTGTTCTGCCAGTTTTTCCAGAACATTGAGTGCCTCATTCTTGATCTCAGTCATGAACTCCTTTCAGGGTGGGTTGAAGGTCAGCAATTGAAGTGGTTAATAACTCAATCCTTGCAGAGCTGGATGATGGGTGACATTCTTTAGTTGGCACTTGCATGCCCTGCATTTCTGATACTATCCAAAGCACCGGGTCCCAGTTATGGGGTTTTGCCCTCAGGGAAGCTTGAGCTTTTAGATACTGCCTGCTGCTCTAGTTTCAACTTCTGGTTCCTCTTCCCTCTTCTGCCTTTTCTGAAAGCTTAGAAAATCACTTAAAAATGTTTGTTCCAGGTTCCTCAAAACACTAAACATAAACATAGAATTACCATATAATTGGGTTACTGGACCTAATTTCAACATGTAAGGATGTGTGTGAGTGGTTTCTCCATATCTCCAATAAGCAATGCTTGGATACGAGCATGGTGTCCTACAATTCAACTCGATTCTGACACTATCTATCTGGAGATAGCATCAGATTCCAAAGGTTAAGGGTTCAGTCCTACAAGACTGCCCCCTACCCTTCAGAGGTCAGTCACAAGCCCAGGTTGTTGTTACCTGTACTTCTGACCAACTGGCTGTAAATCAGAGGTTAAATTCCTCCAAATTGGAGTAAATAGAGCAGACTTGTTTGGAGTCCTTAACGTTGGGGGACCAGCAGAAGGCCATTTTGTCCCACTCAACCTTTGGTAGTGCTGTACTAAAACCTTTGTTTTAACCCCATCAATGTCTAACCCTATTTCTTAATAATGATCTAAAGACTTCCACCTTACTGGGCAAGTCTTGTGACTCTTCCCTCTCTGTTTCCTCTTTGTCTTGCTTCTATAAATATGTGATTTATTCATCTTATTTCTCAAAAGCCATTTCAAAATTTCCACTTTGTTGGAAAGAGTCCTTTGACTCTCCCCTTGGGCCCACCATCTCTTCTAAATTAACCTAATGTTTTTATTAGCATCTGTAAGACCCAAGGGGAAGCTGAGACAGCAAATTCGATAAGGTTTCCAGAACTGTTCTTTATGTTTTGTAACAATAAGATTATATGGGTTGCCCATGTGAAAGGGCCTCACTTAACCACAGCATTTACCATGATCTAGGCAATGGGCATATTTCAGTGGGTGAATATCCTGGTCATCACAAAGCCAGTCTCACATGGCTTGCATATAAGCATCAGCTGCTTCATCTGAGGTGCTCTGCTTGGCATTCATAGGGGGAGACAGACAGCCCCTCTTTTCAGGGTAAACAGACCTTCCAGGAACACTTATCCAGTCCACAAGGCTGACTGTTCCCTCGGGAATAACTTATTTTGTATCTGGATCACATATAGCCATCTGTGATTGTTTCATAGCGACCTGTGGATCCTGCATCAATCCAAACATGCTGTCACCAAAACCCAAGACAAAGACACAACTCCTAAGTCAGTCACTCTCATAATCCATTATGGTAAAGGTTCTTCAGGAAGCTGATGATACTGATCCACAAATGAAACAGCTCCTTCACACTATACTCCCTGGTTTCAGTAGGTTTTTAGTTTTGCCCTCTTCCCACGTTGACTAACTTCTTGGTGTCCAGAGGTCTGAGAGGTCCTGGTGTCCCTGCACAATTTTTACCTTTGTGGGTGGGTAGCTTTGAAGATAATGGCTAAAACTCTGAGTCACTGAAATCTGCTTTTGGTCTAGCATCAAGATCAGACATTCTATTCTCTTTTACTTTTAGTTTTTTATTATAGATCACAATAATTGAGGGAGGGAATATTTTGCCTCTCTCTTATTAGTTTACATTTCCTTATGCATCAGTGAACCAACTCCCCAAGAGTTGGATCCATCTCTAAATTCCATTGGTAACTTTTACCTTTAGTAAGTGATTGCAGCATAGCTGCTATTCCATACTGTGGGTGATCATATGGCCACCCAGGAATCATAGGTTCATTCTTCTCCTGTCCTTTCATCCTTTCTCTTTCCAAACCACATATTACCATGAGCCAGGCCATTCTAGCAAATCCCACTTCACTGACACCAGTCACCAGTTCCACTGTGTGTCTGTGTGTTGGAGGTGGGAGATTCCCCACACCAATAAACAATTCTTGGACACCAGCTGGGTGTACTACAATTCAACTCAATTCTGACACTATCTACCCAGACATAGTGCCAGATGGCACAGGTTAAGAAGGAATCAGTCCTACAGGACTGCCCCCAACCCCTCCATTTCAGACACCAATCACAAGTCCAGGTTCTCACTTGTACTTCTGACTGTCTGGGTATAAATCAGAGGCCCCCAAGACCCCTTGCTTTGGTTCAGTTAATGCCAGAGTGGCTCACAGAACTCAAGAGACTTTTACTCATTAGATTACCAGCTTATTATAAAAGGATATAACTCAAGAACAGCCAGATGGAAGAGATGCTTAGGGCAAGGTATGGGGAAAGGGCATGGAGCTTCCATGCTGTCTCTGAATGAGTTGCTCTCCTTCGCTTTCCACGTGTTCACCAACCTGGAAGCTCTCCAAAACCTCCCCTTTGGGTTTTCATGGAGGCTTGATAATACAGGCATGATTAGTTAAATCACTGGCCATTGGCAATCCATTCAAACTCCAGCTCCCCCTACTCCCATGAGGTCTGGGTGTGGGACTGAAAATTCAAACCCTTTAATCACATGTCTGATTCTCCTGGCAACCAGCCCCCCATCCTTAGGTGCTTTCCAAAAGTCACCTCATTGACATAATAAAAACATCTTTATCGCTCTCATCACTTAGAAAATCCCAAGTTTTTGGAGTTCTTTGCCAGAAACAAGGACAAAAGTCAAATATACATTTCTTGTTATAAGTCAAAATACCACACCATAAGACCCAGCAATCCTACTTTTAGGTATATATACCAAAAAAAATTGAAAGTAGTGGCTCAAATACATACTTGTATGCAATGTCCATTACAATAGCCAAAAGGTAGAAACAATCCAAGTGTCCCCATCAACAGATAAACGTATAAACAAAATGTGGTCTCTACACACAATGGAGTCACATTATATTCATGTATTTACTGTATTCATACAATTCAACCATAAAAAATGCAGTTCTGATACATGCAAATTGGACCTTAAAAACATTATGCTAAATGAAATAAACCAGACACAAGAAGACAAATATTTTTATGATTCTTTTATGTGAAATATCTAGAATAGACAACATCATTGAGACACAAGTTGATTAGAAGTTATCAGAAGCTAGAGGAAAGGGGATTGGGGAGTTATTGAGTAAAGGTAACAGAGTTTCTATGTAGGGTAATGAAAAAATTCTTGAACTACGTAGTGATGGTTGAACAACACTGTGACTATAATTAATGCCACTGAATTACACAAATGAAATTGTTAAAATGACAAATTTTTGTTATGTATATTTTACTTTAATTAATAACATGAATAATTTAATATACCAAAACCATTGAATTACACTTTAAATGGATGAATTGTATGTTATGTGGATTATATATCAATAAAGCTCTTTAAAAAAGGGAAATGCAAAGAAAAATTTTTCTATAATTTATCCAGGATTTAGTTGTAGTGTAGCAGGAAGACTTTTTAAATACTTAGTGTGACCTATTGCAGAAGCAGAAGTCAAATTTCACCTATTCAGTGAGGTCTTCCTTATCTCCAAATCTAAGCTAGAACCACTACCACTACCATCACCATATAAGCTTCAAGAGAGCAGAGCTTTCATCTGTCTTGTTTACCACTGTATCTCCACTAAATGTAAGTGTAAAAAGTCAACTATTTTAAAAAATATTATTATCATCAGCAATAACAAGAGTAGGAAGAGTCTAAGAACCATAAAATTAAATCTTATTTTCATAATTAACAGTATTAAGTACAATAAGGTTATTCTAGACCACTAGTGGTCATTGTCCACTGTACCATATATTAGAGAAAGTAATGAGATAAAGACTGACTTGTTTACTAACTTCTGCATCTATTTGTTTTCTAATTATATGCATTAAAAAGCACAATGTCAACCCCCTCCCCCACTAAAGACTATTTCTTTAAGCACCTTAGTTGCCTTTTGGGTTTTGTCCTCTCTCCCTTTTTCATCCATCAAAGCATGCATTTCTTGAAGGCACTGACCATTATTTGCCTCATGATGCCTTAGGAAACATTCCAGGGCCTTAGGAAACAGTGTTGACTGGCCAATCGTACAGGGAGAGATTGATATTCTCTTCCCACTATCTTGCGCCACACTCTGGAAATTCTCCGTCCTCTGCAAGGTAGTCTATTCCCAGGGTAAGTCGTGTTGAAACTGACTCCCTCTGATCCTCTAGCAGTAAGACCAGATTGGGTCTGTCTACTTCCTTGTCTGGTGAAGAGTGACTAGTCCTTAGAAACTATTCACATAGGTTTCTAGAATGTAAAGTACCATATGAAGCTCTAGGAATAAATCACATTTGTGTCAACTGATTCCTCCCACTGGTCTTCTTAGACTCAAAGCCAATGGTGACTTTCCTTCCCACTTCATTCTAGAATTTCCTCTAGAAAACTCAGTTAGACTGAAATCTGGGCATCCAAGATCTCAGCTGGGCTATTGGCCCTCAAGATTATTCTTTTCAACCTTTAAAATAATTTTCGAGTGGTGAAAGGTCATAATGACCCTATATAGCTTTTGTTGTTTTGCATTTGTCAAGCGATCTCACCTCCATAACCTCATTTAGGTCATTAGCCCCATTTTTCATGAATGAAGCGTGAAAGCCCATCAAGATTAAGTGACTTATACAAAATTACATTGCTAGTTTGTTACAGAGCTGATACTAGAACTCAAAGCTGTTCTTTCACTCTGCCACACTGGGTACGTAAGCCCTACAGCAAAGGCACTCATTTCCTAGATGGGGAGACGCAGATACGGAAATACAGTAGGGGACTCTGGGTAATATGAAAATAACCTGTGACCTGGGAAAGAGGGGCACGGAAGGGGAGATGGGAAGGAAAAAGACTTTCTACCCTATTTTATCAGGCGCTAGTGTGATTTAATAACCTGAACTAGGCTGTACCAGCTCCCCTGGAAGCCTGGCAACCCCTCAGTGCTCGAGGGTGTTTTTTCCTTAGCTTTTCTTTGCCATTTTCCAAGAGTCTCTGTGTCAGCTCCCACTGGGGGCCTCACAGGGATGAGAACAGCTGCAGAGGCGCTGGAGTTGAGCTGCTGAGTCCATGCCCAGGACCGACACCTGCCCCTCCACAGGGCCCTGGGGACAAGTTGGCTCAGAGAAACAGGGACGAGACAGAACTCCATTCATCAGAGAGAACTGGGGTGGAAAAACCCTGCTTGATCCCTTGGCAACACTAAGCTCCAAGGTTGGCCCTGAGCCCCATACAGCTCCAGATTCTATTTAGTAGGGTCAATTAAAATAAGCAAGTGTGCTTATAGGGCCCATTGCAGTTATCAATTGCATTTAACAGTTATCTGGTGTCTACTGTGCACAAAGTATAGTGGGAGTGTGGCTCTGGAGTTCAGTGGAGGAAGGAAAAGGTTTGTTTAAAAAAAAATAAAACAGGAGCAGTTAACCTATACCTTGGTTCTAGGTTAAACCCTGCCATTGACTTACTGTAAAATCTTGGATAAGCTGCTTTCCTTCTGGGCCTCAGTTTCCTCTACTGTAAGATGAGGGTACTGTTCTAGAGCCATTTCAGGTATATGTATCTTTTGTGTTAAAAGCCCATTTGAGAGAATTTGATGAAAGCTATCTTTTCTCCAGAAAAATGAATATGTGCACATAGAAAGCTACTTTTCCATATAATATAGGGTGTTCGAGGATTTCCCTGAAGCTTATCTATAGATCTTAAGTTAAGAACCTCTGGACTAGTTGATTTCTGAGGTATCTTCTAGCTCTGACAGTCTATAAAACATTCCAGGATGGATACAGTTAATGAACAGAGACACCAGGGCCAGAATGCTGGCAGCTGTCATGGAATCCCAGAGGCTTAACTGTACCCCCCTTCCCAGGCTTCCTGAGAGTCCAGTCCAAGGGAAGCAAAAGGATGTAAGCTCATTCTCTGCAAACTTAGTCCAAGGGAAGCAAAGGGGTGCAAACTGATTTACAGCAAACCAGAGACTGGAGTGTGCATCAGACAGTTGCCTCCCAGGTTGTTGGAATTTAACAAGGATACAAACTTTGTGGGAGAGAGTAGGCACGAGAGTCATGGCCTCTAACTGTTCTTCAGTGGTTGGTTGAGAATAGGACAAAGAGATGGACTAGCCAATTGGCAAAGGAATATAAAGGAATATACAGCCTGATTATAGATGTTCAGAGGTGGTGACCTAGGAGCTAATTCTCAACATGACTGGACAGAATACTAGTGGCCATAAACCTACTGCATTTCCTTACATAATATTCCCTCCTTTAGAAGCATATATTTTACTGTTATAAAAATGTCGAGGGAAGAGAAAAGAAAGCAATTTGGTGGATATATCCATCAGGATGCTAGTGAAAAGACAAGGGACACACTCAGAGTGGATAAATTGAATAGAGCTTAATGAAGGCAATTGATGACAAAAGTTTGGGCAGGGTGCAAAAAAACTACAGGAAGTACTGAAGTATCTCAGGACTAGTAATAGTGGGGTCCATTACCATCCTTAGGCCTGAGAAAGAGAGGGGTGGGAGCAGATACCAGAACCCAGAGGGAGAAAAGAAAACGAAAATTATATGAAGAGAGCTCCTTGATAGGAGCTGTGACCTTCGGTCAAGGGATGCCCAGCAACCTCAGAGGCAGGGTGCCAGGGAATAAGTAGTCTAACCTCACTCCTCTCCTCCCTGCCAGTGCTCCTCATTGGCCAAACACAACTGGAATCCAGAGGACAAGGGAGCCTGTTGATATGAGTCAGCCTCTAGGGCACAAAGCCAGGGGGAATAGGGTAGAAAGTAGAGAGTAAATCTGGAGAGGGAGGCTTGAGTGTAGGTCTGTCACTGCAGGCAAGAGAAAGGAACTGTTACTATAGCCTTGAATATGACATCTATCCAGTGGACACTGTGACATTTGGGCAAGAATAACTGAAGAGGGGTAAATTGCAATGAAGCAACAGTAATAATATCATTTTGCATTTGTAAAAGCTTTTACACATTTTTTGCTGATTTCACCCCATTGTCTCATCTGAACCATGTAGTTACCAGGGAGGCAAACAGGTAATTCTGTTTCATACATGAGGAAAGTGAGGTTCAGCCAAGGTAAGGTGATTTGCAAGACCAAATGTCTACAAAGAGGGAAAGAGACTAGAACTTGGGTTTGGACTCCTAGTCTAAGGCCATCTCCACTATAGCCTGTTGTCTTTTCTATGTCATGTTTCGGCCCACAAAGCTGCTCTGACAGGCCTTCAGAAGACTCCTACTTCTGACAGGCAAAAAAATCCATCACTAGGGCAACAATGAGGAAAAGAAGTGCAGAGATTTCATTTTTAAGAAACAGTCAGTATGATGGGTGGTAAGAAAACAGGCTGAGTTGGAAGATAAGTGGGTACAATATTCTTTGCAGCTATTTTCCAGAGCACAGATTCTTAGACCCAGTTCTTGCCAAAGGACCCTAGTCAAAGTTCCCTATCGTCTCTCCTTCTTTTTTTCTGTTCTCTATGTGTCCCACCTCATCAGCTATATATATGGATATGGTTGAATGAAAGTAGGAAAGAAATAGAAATGAAGAAATTAAAGTTCAAGGTGAAAAGGAAAGAGAAATTTAACATGTCTTTTTGGAACTCAATTGCTAAAAGTAAAAAGTATTTTCACATCTGTCCCAATTTACATGTAAACCAAGGATGAAAACCACGAAGAGATCTACCCTTCAGTTTGCAAAATTCCAAGGGTTCAGTGTTCTTAGGAACTGCAATAGTGCCTCATGAGAGAGATGAACCAGGCATTAGACGCGAAAGGACATTTGGGAAGGATGAGATTACCTTCCCACCTGATGCCTATACCTCCCCCCTTAGATTTCCAGCTCTAAAGATAATTTAGAAGTCCGTGAATCCTAGAAGGCTCAATACTAATAAGCTTTCACAATTCATGGCTTCTAGAACAGTGGTTCTCAACCCGGGCCCATTTTACCTGCCCCTAACTCCCCAAGGGACATTGGACAATATCTGGAGACACTTTTGATTGTGACAACTTGGGTGGGTGCTACTGACATCTAGTGGGTAGAGGCCAGAGATGCTGCTAAATGTCCAATGATGCACAGAACAGCGCCCCACAACAAAGAACTATCACTGGGCCAAAATGTCATTAGTCTCAGCGTTGAGAAACCCTGCTCTAGGATATTTCACGATTGTCAAGGTAGTATCTTTGCTATGACCACCACACTCTCCACTCGCCACCTGTGCAGATGGCTTCCTTACTCCCACCTATGGATTTCAGGCTAGCCATTCCCTACCAGCAGCTCCATTTCAGCAGGCTTCTTGGGGAAAGCAGAATTTCTCTCATTTTCCGAGGTGGTGGTGGTGGTGTTACTATTGCTCATTTCTATTTAGTTTTTGACCCTTGACCTTGCTTTAACCCCAGTAAGAAGCTTATTTCCTAGTTCCTAACTGCTTTCTTGGTTAATGACTCACAGCCTGCCTAGACCTCTGGTTTTCACAAAGCCCTTGGCTCTTCTAGTCCTGGCATCCTTCCCAGGCTCTGAGGTCCAACTTCATCCATGGTTTCAGTACAACACTGCCTTACTCATTCGTTCCTAGGACACCAAATAGGGTTTGGGCCAGTAATTACACTAGACCTGCTGCCTTCTGAATCTGTGTGAGAAAGTTGCCAGCCCCAGGAAGGAAAGGTTTCAATGAAATATCAGCCAATACGAGGAGTTCTCCTGCTGTGACTATCAAAGAAAGCTGTAAGAGAAAGAGAAGATGCATTCTGGGGCAATACATTTCAGAAGATTTGTGTCAGCTGGCTTAAGCAGGGACAGATAGATGTCCTACTCAAGACTTTTAAATCTAGTTAGGTGCACACTTCATATCTGAAGAGGAAAAAAAAAGTGGAGACTAAATTGAGACCTCACAGTTGAGATAATGTCTGATTTGGCCATTTCTCAAGTGTTAGCCTCAAATGCCTAGAAAGGAGTATAAGGATGGAATTTGAAAAAATATAAAAAGTATGAGGACTATAACCGTGAAGTACTAACTGCTGTTTCCCTAACAAACCTCCATTCCTGAACTTTGAGGCTTGGGGTGACATTTTGCCAAGGGATTGGCTTCTAGTTCTGGTTCAGTCACACATTGCTATGTGATCCTGAGCAAGTCACTTAAACACTCTATACCTCAGGTTCCTCACCTGAAAAATGGAACTAATACAACTTTGACTGCTTCATGGTGTTTTTTTTTTTCAATTTGGAACTAAAAGAGATAGTGCATAGGAAAGTGCCTTGAAAAGGAACAATGCTGTATGAATGCAAATTATTCTGATTACTTCCCCCAAAATATGTGACCTAAGTTGGAAATGAGGTGGATATGGTGGGACAAAGAAAAGCTGGTAAAGTAAATCAGGTTTTGGCAAAAAAAAGAGAGATGGTGACAGAGAGAGAAACAAAGAGGGAGAGGGGAAGAGACAGACAGAGAAAGTGACACCGAGAATCTAACATGAACTATCTTCACCCTGTTTCATAGAGCCCAAGGACTAGAAGGAAAATGCACTGTTTTTCTCTTCCCCTACAGAGCACTTCACTTCCACATCCTGGGCATAGTAGTAACCACCTTCTTTCATAAAAATCTGTATAATAAAGGACCCCACCCCTAACATGATTTGATAATGCACTCCAGAATTGATCTTTTAGTCAAGAAATTCTTCTGAATTCATTTACTTATTGAATAACATTCACTGAGTGCTCATGAGAATTCAGCCACCATGGTAACTGTTGGGGATACAGAAAGAATGACACAGCTTCCGTCCTCAAGGAGTTGCTAGTCTGATGGGCGTTTTTTTGGTTGAATCCCTTCTGTCACAATTTAATTCTCTCCTTGCATCTGACCTACATTTAATGGTCTGAAAAATTGACTTTTGGACCTTGTTTATACAATCATCTAAACTGCTTAGCCATTCCAAGTTTTGACTCATACCAATTGCTTTTTGAGCCTGTTAAGATTGTGAACTTACACAATTAAATTAGTTTCCCTTAAGAATGGGGGAAATCATCCAAGTCAAATGTATTGGCAAGGAGCACCAACTGGTTGCTGGGAAAGGATCAGCAGACTGCAAATTTCTGATAAGCTATATCATGCTAGAGTGTTCATAGCTTAATCTGCATCCTGCCTAGGGTTGGAGGTAAGGCCTAGAGAGGGGACCATAACTGAACCTTAAGGGACAAAGCTCTAATAGTGGACATCTCATGTCCCTTAAAATTTGGTGAAAGATATCTGAGGGCCTTTGACGGCCCCTTCAAATCACTCTCTTCATGTAAACCATGTTTAAAGTTCTGTTTCCACCTTCTCCTAGCCATTTATCTTCCCATTATGCCAATCATCATCTTTTAATGAGCCAAATGGGTTCAAACTCAGCTACAAGCTAAATACACAAAGAAGTAAGGCTGATCTCTGTGCTAAATGAGAGCTTCTGTGATAGCCCTCAAGGAGGCCAGGAGACAAAATGCTTCTCTGAAGACATCCAGGAGGAGCAACTAGTGAAAGTCCTGTATTCTCCCCCTCCTCACAAAAAGGCCTTTCTTTCCCCCTCTTCAAATCCATTCCACCTCCCACACAGAGAGGCAGGACTAGTGGCAAGTTTAAGCAGGAATGCAAATTGAGGGATGTGTACAGGAAGACAGAAATAGACTGTATAAAATGGCAGCCAGTGTGATCGCCTGGAAGGAACTCAACTCAAACCTTTCCACTGAGAACAAAGCAGTTCTTGTTTACATTCATCCCCTGCATGGGCTTGTGGGATCAGGAGTCAGGCTTTTTAGCAATAGGACACAACCCCTTGGAGGGCTGAAGGCCCACTTCTCACTGTACCTCTTACCCAAATAAGTGGTAAGATACACACTGAAGGAACAAGAACCTTAGCTGGACTGAACCTGCATGATGAGATTTCCCAGTCCCAATAAAATCTAGGCTTGTTGCAGCTTCTACAGAGCAACCCATAGCATCGGGTGGGGAGACAAGATGCGATCATTTCAATCTCATTTTTTTTTGTATGTATCATAGATCAAGGGTCATTTAACTAACACATAGTTGGAACAGAGAGTTTAGATGAATTTCATTTTCTGGTCATTGAAGGTTAGCCTTTTAAAAAAATTCATTTATATTTTGGTTCCAATCTTGTTAAAAAAAAGGCTTAAAAAAAAAACACCCCAAACACCAGATTTTGGCTATTTGTCATTCTCTTGTTAGATAGAAGATTTTTAAAAATCATTCCAACAGCTTTAGGATCATGTCTTTGCATCCTCCCAGTGTCTTGCACAGGATTGGGCACATGGTAAGTTCAAAAAAAATCTGTTGCTTTTAGTGTCCTAATGAATTGTCACGTTACTATATTTGTTATGTGTTTACATAGCTGATATCCTCTCTTTTGCACATATATACAGGTGAAGTCTATCTATTATTAACCTAATATCTTCAATTTCTTGAAATTGTTTCCTGTTTTGTTTATTATCTCTGTCACTAATAGTCACTGACCTAGGTCCTCATTCAGAACTCAAGGGCAGATGTGCATTCTTCTGGTCATTTTTGTGCTGAGGTTACACTTTAGCCATCCAAATTCAGCTCAGAGAAGACAAACTACAGCAAGAGGAGAACATGGAGCCAAGAGAAGGGGAAGGGAAGAGAGACAGGAAGAGCCATCTGAAATGCTTGCTGGGCCATGGTTCAGAGAAAACTGCCTCCCTAGACTTGGCTGCCTTTCTAGGCCAGGCCTCTGTCAATAACACATTTATTGGCTATCCTGACTTCAGCCTCTGATTTGCCCAATTCAAATAGACTTTTTCCAAGAAACAGCTCTCCTAGTCATGGCCCCTGACCATTACAAACAATGCTGTTGAAAGGTCCGAGTGAAAGGGACCATTTTCTCCAAATGAGTCACAACCACCTGGAAAGTTCTTGGAAAATGGAAGAGGCGCCAGAATGCTAAAGACAAGGAAATGTTGTCCTACTTTTTGAAAAAGGGAAGAAGTATATCTCAGAAAATATAAACCAATAATTAACTTGATAGTGATACCCAGAAAAAATATCTAAAAAGGGTTACTAGAATATTGTTTGTGAACACTCAAGAGAAATTATAATCAGTAGACACAAACAAGGGTTGACAAAAGCCATGCACAGCTTACTTTTCTTTTGATAAAGTTACTAGACATCTCAGGGTGGGGGTGCAAAAATACATTTAAAAACATATTTTGAGTACTGACTATGCTTTGGGCCAGGGTTACTTGCCTCTTCCTGAGCCCATGGCAGAAATCATTAACTCTTCACAAAATGCTCTTTGCCACTGAGTCCTACCCAACCTCGCAGTCCTACTCAGTAGGCAGTCACCATAGTCCACCTGCCATCCTAGGCTCAGGTCCTGGGGATGCAAAGAATACATAAGACTCTTAAGGAATTCATAAAATAGCAGAGGAAGTATATTAGTTATTAAAACTCTATTGTACAGAAATGGGACCTGTCAATACTGCCTCAAGGATGAGGAATGGGGACTTAGTAACACTTTACAGAGGAGGTGACATGTGAAATGGGTCTCAATAGATGTATAGGAATTCTCCAGGTAAAGGAAGAGAAATGCCCTAAAAATAAAATGTGAGCCTGAAGCTTTTGAAGTTAGGTCTTGGTTATACATTTGTTGGCCAATTGAAGAACTGAGAGTTGAATATCAGTACAATGAGTTATAATCTTACTTGAACAGCCCTCCCAAAAGAAATTGATGTTGGATGACAGATTCAAGATTTAGAAAGTTTTTAAAAAGCAAGACTGATGGGCCAAAACAAAAGATTTCTAATGTTTCTTTGAGTTCTAGGAGAGATTGTATTTAATACATTTGATAGATACACAGTTCCATGTTTAGATTTCAAAATTCAACTGTAAAAGATGAAACAAAACAGATACTAACAATGGTCCTAGGATTTTAGTTGCCCCCAAGCTTAGTATGGGTCATTAAGGTGAGGGGGTGTTAACAGTGAGAAATAGTATTACATTGTGAAA
The DNA here is from genome assembly GCF_048773025.1 of Camelus bactrianus. Lineage (NCBI taxonomy): Eukaryota > Metazoa > Chordata > Mammalia > Artiodactyla > Camelidae > Camelus > Camelus bactrianus. Next base: position 81,559,069 of record NC_133575.1, on the reverse strand, counting down.
ATATCTCTGGAATGGAAGTTAGGAGACCAAAGTTTAGTTCTATCAGTTTTGGAAGGAACTGTGTGAACTCAGTAAGTCACTTCCCTCTTGGGGCCACATTGTCTCTGGAGGAGTTGGACTCAATTTGTGGTTTTCAAACTATATTCTTCAGATCCTCAGGATTCTTCTTGGGCTACCTTGGGGAGCAAGGAGGAAGCTGAAATGATAAAGGTTCTATAACCTCTCACTTTCCTTTCATTTCAACAAGAGAAACTTCACTCTTAACTGTTTTAAGGATTAGGATTCTGACTAAGACTTCATTTATAAAAGGATTCCATTGCAAAAAGAATATTTTAAAACTATTTAGCTCTAACACTGCTATATATTTAACAAAGGATTACCTTCTAAAATATATCACATAATTTTTTTAAAAAAAAGAACAAAGAATCCAATAGAAAAATGGGCAAAGTAAATAAACAGGTAATTATTCAATTAACTAATTAATTAATTTTAAATGACAAAAGTTATGCTGACTCAATCTTGATAGTATCAGGGCAATTCAAATTAAAGCAGTAATTATATATTATTTTTTGCCCATCTGACTGGTAAAAATCTAAGAGATTGATAAAAGTGTTGCTGAAAGTATGAGAAAACAGCAAACACTGTGAATAGAAGTATACATTTATAAAGCCTTTTGGGAGGGAAATTAGGCAGAATTATCAAAGCTGAAATTGCATATAATTTTTGGTCTGGTATGTCTCCTTCTAGGAATTTATCTAACAGGTGATATATGTACAAAGATGTTTATTGCAGTATTGTATGTAACTGTAAAAATTGGAACCAACCTAAATATCCACCAATAGGGGGTCGTTTAATAAACTACAATATATCCATACTAGAGAATACCATGGAGCTGTTAAAAAGAATGCAGTGGAAATATACGTACTTATATAGAAAGAGCTCCAAATGGTGCAAAGGCAGATCACAGGAAAATGAAGATTATGTGATCCTATTTCTTTCTAAAAGTTATAATCTCCGTCTTCAGGTTTATGTATAAATCAGGGTTTCTCAACCTTGGCACTGTTGACATTTGGGGCCAGATAATTCTTATCTGTGAGGAGCTTTCCTGTGCATTGTGGGATGCTGAGCATCCCTGGCTTCTACCCACTAGGTGCCAGTAGCATCCTACGCCCAGCTGTGACAACCCAAAATGCTTCCAGACACTGCCAAATGTCCCCAGGGGGGCAATATCACTCTTTGTTGAGAACCACTGATATAAACGTATTTTAAAAGGGCTAGAAGGATACACACTAAACAGTGGCAACTTCTGGAGGGAGAAGGAGGGAGTGGAGAAGGGGAGAAGAGAGGACTTTTCACATATGCTCTATATGCTTTTGGATTGCTTGAATCATCTAAAAATGATAGTGGACTAATACAGTATGTGTGTGTGTGTGTGTGTGTTTTAAAGACAATAAAAAAACTATGAGTTTCCTGCTCCAGGGATGTTCAGAGTTTAAAGAATCACTGGTAAGAGTTTTTATTTTACATGGGAGGTAAGACTGGGTAACTCCATAAGGTTTACTCTTTGGCCCTAAAAAGTTCTGTGCTTCTAAGAGGGAAAAATTGTCAGTATCTTTAAAATAGCTAGACTTCCAACTCTTACTTTCATTTTAACACATTTTGAAGTTTGGTTTTATTAATTTCACTTGAGCTCCTAAACTGTTATTATACATCCAATCTTCAGGCCTATTGGGAACTATCTCCTTATAAAAAGTGAAAAATAAACCAATCCCAAATACCCAACTAAAGAAAAAAACAAGTTATTTTCCATCAAAGGCTCATTTGCAGCTTCTTGTTTCCTCTGTAACTGGCTTCAAATCATTTGTACATTTCATTTACAGTAAAATTTACAGCTACAATATACAATGCTAATCCAGGGTTTACCCTCATCATAGCTGACTTGTTTTTGTCCTTCAATGAATGATGGCAAACATAAGCATGAAAATGAAATTAGTGATACCCAAGCCAAGTGCTTTATCTATGTCTTGAGTTTATGGGATTAGCAATGGTCTCCCTGGAAATCTCTGGGTTTTATGAATAAGAGCTTTTCCAGTTAGTGGCAACTGTGGAGCTGATATGGTAAAAAAAAAAAAATCATGTTTTCATCTTGCTCCTGATTTCTGCATCAGGATCCTGGGTCATATGGGAGAGGCTGGGGATTCAATTAAAATCTTATTTTTGCTGTCAATAGGCAGAAATACAAGACAGGCTTTACAAGAATTCAGGGAGATAGAGAAGAGGTCAAGAGAAGGATTGTGAAAAAAGAGCAGGGTTTGAAGAGGTAAAATGTGATGGATGAGAAGAGGTGAAGAAAGCATCACTACTTCAGTTCATAAGAATTCTCTAGAATTAAAGTTTGAGTCAAAGTTTATTCAAAATGCCATATTTGTTCCATTTCCAGCATCTTTGCATCACCCTTCATCCTTTTCTCCTTCCATGTCAATTCTCTTTGAGAGGTACTGAGTGACATATTGGCAGATTCCAGGAGCAATTATGATACCAGAAATGTACCAGAATGTCCTTGTTTCAAATTTAATGGAAATACAGTCCCTAAGCTTTTCATTTCCCCCACCATCTCAGCTCCACAACTTGCTGGCACAATTTTATCTCTAGGCCCCAAAGAGCAAGATGGGCTTGTACCTGCTAATGAGCATCTGCCCTGGAGAAGACAGTGGCTTTGAGATCACAGGAAAATAGTAAACTATCAAAGGCAGGCTTCATTTTTGATCACTAACAATCTTCCTAGGTGAAAGCACTGTTGACAGGTTCAGGGGATGGCTGTGGCTGGGGACAGCCTTATACAAAGGTGGACTCCAGGATGAGATGTCTCCCTGTGGTGAGAGTAGAGAAAAGGTAAGATGCCCTACCCCTCACAAATGCCTCTCCCCAGACTCCTGCCTGAATATCTGGCTTTCCTTCATTCTAAGAATATCAGAGCCATAACTGTTTGGGTTGTTAGTCAACAAATTCTATTTAGCACCTATGTGGCAGACATCATGCTAAGTGCTGGGATATACTGATGAACAAAAATAGACATGGTTCTGACACCCACGTTGCTTACAGACTGATAGTGAAGACTGATAATGACCAAACAGTCACCCAAACAAATGGAAAATTACAATTGTGGTAAGGCTACCAAGATAAGACACATGATGCGTATTCAAAGGAACATAATTTAGACTACTTGTCTACCTATCTACTTCCCAACCTGACCCCCACTGACTTAGAAAACACAACCATCACTGTAGTAGCTGATAGTTAGGAAGAACTTAACCTGCCTAAACTCAGACAAAGGTGCAAAAGTCCTTGTCCTTCCCCTAATACCTCTTCGGGAACTGGTGAGAATAGTCTGCTCCATCAGAGATACAAGCCAACTGGGAGAGTGATAAGGCAGATGATGTCCTGCACTTGTGAGGCAGAAGGATACAGTCAAGCAACATGTTGGCAGCAGTGTTTTGAAATGTTTTATACCTACAGTCTTCCAGCAGAGATGAGGGTTCCAGGGGACAGAGTAGGAGGGTATATGGGATGGAGCAACCAAAAGAGCCAGAGGGGACCAGAAAGGCCAAAGGTCAGGTTTTTTTCTTTTTTTCTTAATTGAAGTATAGTCAGTTTACAATGTTGTGTCAATTTCTGGTGCACAGCATAATGTTTCAGTCCTACATATGCATATATATATATATATATATTCCTTTACGTATTCTTTTTCCAAGGTCCAGTTTTGGTTGAGTCTTTCAAACCCCCTTCTTGTGATCCTGAAATTCACTAGGACTAAATCAACCATCTTCTTCACCATAAAGGGCCATGGCTTACAAGCACTCTGGTTTCAAATAGTGCCTGAGTCTTGAAGAAGTCTTCCATCTAGTTTTATTCCTTAGCCACTATATATCACGTTATACTTTTCATTGCCACATCTCTTACAGTTTATGCCTGGGGGGCAGGAAACTATTTGATACAACTACTTATTTGTAGAGGTCACAATCACCCAACCCCATCTTTGGTTTTCTCATATGGGCTAGACAACAGATGTTCTTAATGAAGATTAACTGAAATTTAATGGTCCTAATTGCCATTTGCACGGGCAGCAGATACATTCAGTTCACACGCTGCCTTTCATGGACCTTTATGCTTCATCACATATCAGATTTGTATTTGACTAGAGCGAATCAGACTGGCAGTACCTGCTGGCTATTCAGCGTCAAGATGCTGGCATAGCAAAGGCTCCCAATCCAGGGAAATACAAAACAGTGGTGAGAATGGGCTGGGCTAATTTGTTTCCTAATATAGCTGCTTTCTTGGGTTCTCAATAATGACTAGAAAGGGTCATTTTGGTCTGGGTCGGATTCAGGATCTGTCTTAGGTAGGAAGGACAGACAAGACACTGGGTAGACTGACTTCTGTGTTTTTATACAACTTGATCCTTCTCTCTTCTGCTTTAAAAAGACTATTGGAAAGGTCCTATAGTACAAAAGTGATCAAGGGATGTGAACACTGAAGGGACTATATGACAGGTTCAACAAATACATGAAGAGGTGCTCAATCTCATCAGTAACAGGGAAATGCAAATTAAAACAAAAGCAAGATACTATTTCTCAACCATCTGATTGGCAAATATGAAAAAGAAAGTAAGTATCAAGTGTTGCTGAGGTTTTCAGGAAATTAAATTTGTGGACTCTTGAAAGGCAACTGGTAGTAGCTGATAAAATTTTAAATGTGTTTTTTTCATAACCCAGTAATTTTCATCCCCTTACCCACTTTTGGAAACCCTGGCAAGCATGTTCAAGGAGGCATGTACAATGCAGCATTTATCATAATAGTCCCAGACTGAAAGCAAACTAAGTGTTCACTAGCAGGGAAATAGATAAACTACAGAATACTATGAACCTATAAAAAGCAATGAGATAGTATCTACATTTCCATAGTTGCACATAATATAGGTGTAAACATGTAAAGCTCTGAAAAGTCATATTCCCCAAACTGGTTATCTCTGGGAAGGGGCCTGAGGTGGAAGATGCCAGGTTGGTCAAAGACGTCTTCAGTCTTATCTGTAATACTGTAATATTTTACAAGCAGAATGTGTTCACATATTATTTATATAATTAAAAATTAATTTAAAAATGTAAAGGCCACATAGTTACATTAGAAAATGTATAAACCAGAGAAAAAGATGCAATATCCTGTCACCCAGACCGTCCCCTATTATAACTATGATTGTATCCTGCCAGTCTTTTTCTAATTTGCATATTTCATACAGCTGTGATCTATCGCTTGTTTCTTGCATCTTTAATACAGACATTTTGAGTTGGATAATTTTTTTTTGTGGGTGCTGTCCTGTGCACTGTACAATGTTTAGCAGCATCCCAGGCCTCCTCAATCCACTAAATGAGTAGCACTCCCCAAGTTGTGACAACCAAAAATAGGTCTGGACATTATTAAATGCCCCCTGGCAAAACTGCCTCTGGCTGAGAACCAGTGATTGAATACATCATTAGCATAATGTTACGTTATGACTCTTCATAACCTATCCCATGTTTCCAAACTTTATGCCAGTATGTTGTCTCTGTTCTCTCAGATCTTAGCCTGTGGATCTCAGCTCTGGCCTTGATAATCTGACCTTGCTTTCTGACTGCTCTTTTTCTAGGTAAGCTAACATGGGATTCCTTAACCTGGAACTGTACCCTGAGTTATCATCACTAAAGCAATTAGACAGTAAAAGCCAAGCCTCCTCCCCTGACATCTGTGGACTAATGTTCAAATCATGGGTCAGGGAACAGGGACAGTAATCGGGGAACCCAATAAGACTAGAAAGTAATCAGTCCAGGGACACAGCTGTGGGTCAAAGCTACCAGGCTAAGGGCCAAGGCCAAGAAGAAGAAGCCAACTAGATCTCACCCCAGGATCAGCTCTCAGAACAACCAAAAGTGTGGTTGCTTAGCTAACAATGCTTCCCTCTTCCTGTCTGTCTTATGTAGACATTGTCCAGGCTCCCAGGGCATAATCAATTCACAGGACAGACACAGGCCATGGAAGGGATGGCATCTGCCTGATGAGGTCACGAGACAGAGTCCCCTATGCTTATATTCCAAAGCAAGAAGGAGACATTAATGCCAGCAGTCATGCTTACTGTTTAAAGAAACATTTACTGAGCACCACATATCAAACACCGTGCTAGGTGCCAAGATGACTCTGGAGTGATTTAGTCTAAAATTTATTTACCATATAATCTCCAGAAAGAAAAAAGAAAAAATCTCTCAGGGATCAAAATGTAAAAATAGTAAGAACTCCTCTCAAACTGAGCCCTTAATTAGACCATGTTTCACTAGCCATGCCTCCGACCTCAGTATTTCACTTTGCCTCCTACACGATATGGGGAGTGAAAATTGTGTTGTGAGGCTCTGTGGCTCTGAGACCCCAGTTCCAAGAGAGGACTGAGTTCATTTCCAGAGCATAGAGAGGATGGTATCAGATTTCATCATGTTAGCTTACAACAGGGAAATTTGAATTTCCTGCTCCCTACACTCCAAAAATGCTCGTGTGGCCCAGGTCTCTGCAGCTCAGAGCTAAACTGGAGGTGCCTCCTCCTGCATCACTGTCTGTCTGGCCCTTCACTCCAGTGCCCTGAGGGAGTGGAGATAGGTTGAGCACTTTATTTCCTCAGGGGCTGGATCGCTTCCCTGCCTGCCCATCTGGCCTCTTCCTGACAAGATGTTCCCTGACAATTTGAGATCTGCAGACACAAAGAAAACAGAGCCAAGTGAGACTGACCCTGGTGTGAAATCTGGAGAGACGATAAAATATCTTCTTAGTGGGAAAGGGAACATTGCGGGATATCATTATGCCTTGTAAATAACCCACTGTCCTCTAAAGGGCAAGATGAGTTCAATCACAATGCTTTTTTGAAAATTGGGGTTTTATTGTACCCAAGGTCACTCAGTGGCCAAATGCTGGACTATCTCCAATTGGCATCCAATAGAGAGAATACTTTGCTGTGAAATACATATTTAATAACTCTACTGAATGCCTACTTCCTTTGTTTTCTTGTAGTCTTTCCTTTGTCCTGGGTTTCTCTGGCACTAATGGGGCTTAAGGGAGTGACAAATTACAATGTGCTGTGTAGTAGGGTACTCAGTGGCCCTTTGGGGCAGATTCACAATACTGGGTCCCAGTAATAACCCTATCTCAATTTACATTTTCAAGCCTAGGAATTGCTGGTCACAGTTCCAGACAGGGCAAGCCTAAAGCAAAATTGAGAAAAAGACCAGTCTGTTTGCTTAGCCCCAAAATTCCTAACTGTCATTCCCTTCCCCTGGTGGTGAGTCATTCTTTTCCTGAGTTGGCCAAACCATCACGCCCCACTCCTAAGACTCTTTATTCATAGCAAGATATAAACATTGATAATAGCTAAATATGCTATTTTTCCTTCCAAGGCATTTCAAGCCACAAGTTCGAGGGTGGGAAAAGAGATCTTTATTTACTATGTTTAAAACTCTACTACTTGTGTGTTCAGCTAGCATGAGCTCAGCCCTAGGAACAGAGGTTCTAGGTCCCAGACCCTGCCACTTCTGTTTTTTAAAACAGATTTATTAAAATGGCCCTACTATTTATGCTTCAACTGTTCCATGCCAAACTATTAAAGTTACAGTGGGTTCATGGAAAGCCACACGTGGAGAGACAGGGGTTCTCCCTCTGTGGCTTTGGAGCTTTGGCCACAAGGCTATATGAGATAATTGTGGTTTTAACATCACCTCTTCCAAAACCATAGTCTCCATTTCAATGAAAGAAAATCTATTTTTCTCAGGCTTCAGGTCCTACAGCTCTCTGTAGAAAGCAACAAATGGTCCAAGTGGCTTGATTTAATTTAAAGAGCTTCCAGAAACATGGGAGAGTGCCAAACCTTATGCTTTATTAATTATGCCATGATTGTTTTATCTTAGGGGACCTCGCTTTCTTTGTTCACTGAATTCAAGTATTTCCTGGCTGTTGTTCCAAGCTATGAATCTAATGTTGAACAACTTGGTAACAGTTGGAATTATTGGCAATTGGATTCAAGAGAGTAGAAATGGGTTTATGGAGAGTTGAAATTTTTAGGAAGAATCCCAATTCCTGTCCTGTATCTCTTGTTTCAATGTTTCCTTTCCTTTTGATGGAACCATCCTTTCACCCCCACCATGTGGCTCTCCAGGCTTCCCCAGTTATCTCTTAAATTAATCTGTATCTCCTCATTCAATCCACATATTTATATGTTTATAATGGCTTTATTGAGATATTTCACATGCTATACAATTACCCATTTGAAGTATACAATTCAGTGTGTTTATTATATTCATACAGAGCTGTGCAACCATCACCACAATCAATTTTACGAAAATTTCATCACTCCAAAAAGAAGCCTTGTACCTATTAGCCATCACTCTCCATTTCCCTCCAATCTCCCCAGCCCTAGACAACCAACCAATCTACTCTCTCTATATAGAGTTCCATATATTTTAACAAGAACCTTTAGAAAACCTGCATTATCCAAGGGGATGGTCCACAAAGCGGTGCATGCAGGTATGTGGCAGGCCCATGAAAGGGAGCATGTGGAGCAGTGGTGGCCCTATGGTGGGCACATCTCAAATCACATAACAATTAGCACATATTTCCAAGAGTCAAAGGTAGTAGGAAGAGGTACATTGACAGATTAAGCTAGCACTGCTGGGTGATTCCCCTCTTTGGTCCAGTTCCTTCTCCTAGGTCCTGGGTCTTCAATCCTTACCACAAAACTTCCTTACTTCCTTTCTGACAAAGGAACAGGCAAAGTATTCCCTCCACCCCAACATACAACACTCACCCTGCTCTATAGGTTTCTAACTTAGGTCAAAGGTGAGTGAGAACAAGGAACTTTTTAAGTGATCCTGCTGCCATCCAGGGGGTAAGAAGTATATTCTGAGAGGATGCATCCAATTCAGTGCTACCCATTCAAATGGAAAGAAGCTGAAGGGGATTCTTTTCTGGCCTTGAAGGGGTTCACAACAGTGGTCCACCCCAGTAGACACCTTCCTTTGCTGCTCTAGCAGCTATCTACAGAGCTATAGATAACCTGTCAATCGGTTCAACGAACACATTTTGGGTGTCTATTTTGAACTTGGCACTGTGCTGGGTATCAAGCGTATGAAAATGAATAAAACAGCTTCTACAAATGCAGCCTGAGTGCACGTGGCTTCTATGGAAAATTCTGTCTATTCTCCAAAAGGTACCCCAGAACAAAATGCATCTCTCTTTTTGGCTATGCTTAGTTCCTGAAATTATCATCCAAATTAATCTTTATTTTAAGGATTTGATAGCTCTGCTAATTGCAAGAAACACATTAACCTACTTGCAGCCATTACTCCTTAGTAGTTTCTCAGAATAACTAAACACTGAGCAGAGCCTTGAGAGGATGGAACTCTAGATAAGGAGGATTTGTTAGAGGTATAAATAAGAAAGTTACAAGTCCTTGTTACTCAGTGTGCGGTCCATGCACCAGCAGCCCAGGCATCCCCTAAGGGCTTGTCAGAAGTGCAGAATCTCAGATCTCACATCAGACTTCCTGAATCAGAAGCTGCACATTAACAGGATTGCTAGGTGACTCGTATGCACTTCTGAGAAGCACTGGTCTACAGCAGGATTTCTCAATCTTAGCACTAAGGACATTTGGTGCCAATTAATTCTTTATTAGCAGGTGGTGGGGGAACTGTCCTGTAAGTTGTAGTATGTTTATTGGTTTCCCTGGTCTGTACCTACTGGATATCAATAGCACCCCTTTCTCAAATCGTGATAACAAAACATCTCCAGACATTGTCAGACATCCCATGTGGGGGTCAAAATCACCCTGACTGAAAACCACTGGTCTATAGCAGTCTTTACTAATTTTCAGTCATTTGTGTATCACCTTTATAATTTCTGCCATCTCCACATATACTTTTTTTTAAATGGAGGTACTGAGGATTGGACCCAGGACCTCAAGCATGCTAAGCACACGTTCTACCACTGAGCTATATCCCACCCCACATAAACTTTTTTAAAAAAATGACTTTTTTGTCAATAGAAATTAGCCTTATCCTAAGCAGTAATAGTGATGAAATAATAGGATTGATGTGCTTTTTTCCCTAATACATCTAAAACCAAACATAACTATCAGAATTTGAAATGCTTATCTAGGAAGCCTGTAAAAATATCATGCACCACAGGTGGAATGTCTACCATCTTTTGGAAAACCCTGGCCCAGAGTATAGTTCTGGAGTAGGGCAGGCCCACGGCATTGGGAGAATCTAGGCTGCTGGGAATGTTAACAGAATACATGATGGTTGGAGGTAGAAAGGAGCCATTAAAAGCAAATTTATTTTTCTATTCAACTTTGTTTCTGGCTAGGCCAAGTTAATAGGTTTACATCTTGGAACATTACACCTACCTATATTTTGGAGACTCTGGAAGTAGCCATTTTGACTTGATATAGCATATGGCTCAAATTTCATTTTCCCTCTGAACTACTGGTGACTGCACTAGTTCCCCAAATGATTCCACTCTAGTCTGACACAAATTTCACATAACCCTTCTTTGGCCATATGTCAGTCTAATTAAGGACTCCTGGCTTCTCCTGGCAGAGCTGCCTTCCATATGCAGGGGAGAAACAATCCCCTCCATGAGTTACATCAATGATAAAAAGACCTGGTTCACTGCCTTTCAGCTCAATCAGCAGCCTGTGACTCCTGGCACATTGATTGCAAAAGGAACTATTTTTATGTGACTTTAACTTATGGGTCATTTACAACATTAATTCTTCCCTACGTATAAGCCATTATAGATCCATGGAACTTGAATGGAGCGGGGGGGGGGGGGGCGGGCGGGGGGGGCGGCTGTAGAGAGAAAGAAAGAGAAAGAGAGAGAGGGAGAGATCCTGAGTAGGGTTGGCAGAAAATATATGGTAAGTGCACCTAGGAGAGCCCACAAGCTGAAACTCGGATCCTGGGGCTTCTGCTCCCCTAGAAGAAACATAAATAATACTTGTTTGATAACACAATCCTAGGCCAGCTCCTTATAAACAAGAGGCAACAAGACAAAAGCTAAAATCCAGGTAATCTTGACCTTTCCCTTTCATGGTCCCATATCCTGTGTTCAATGCTAACTCTCTGGTCCACCACTTAGCCAAAAGATGAGTGCCTGCCTTTTCAGTAGCTGCAAAGCGGAGGCCTAGGTGGGGCAGAACCTGGGGCAATGATCTAGTAGATGGGAGTGGGTAGGAGAGGGAGGTGGCTTCCACCCATAATTTAGCTGACACTGTTCATAACAATTCTGCCCAGTGCTGCTTTCAGTTAGAAGAAATGTTTGAAGCTAGGGGCAGAGGGTAGGGAGTGGAGATATACAAGTGAGAAGAAGGGATGGGCTATCACTGACTGACATATCATTCGGACACTTATTGTGAATTGGCTTTGAGAGCCCAGAGTACATTGTGTTTGTTTTAAAGGCCTTTAGATCCACCTTGTGAGGTTTTTTTTTTAAACCCATACCTAGACCCTACTCCAGACTAACTTATTTCTGAAACTCTGAGGGGATCCTATTCATCAATATTTTTAAAAAGCTCCCCAAGTGATTCTAATTTATTTTTCCAACATTTTATTTGGCACACATTCAAGCATACAATAGAGTCTGTATCACTTAGATTCCATAACTAGCATTTGCTATACTGCTTTATCATATACCTATCCCTCTATCAACCCATCTTATTTTTTGATACATTTCAAAATAGGTTGTAGACATTAGTATACTTCACCTTAAACACTTCTGCAAGCATATAATTAGAATTCAATATTTGTTTCAGGTTCCTTTTTTTCTAGACAACATTTACATACAGTGAAATGTATAAATTGTAAAATGTACCATTTGATGAGTTTTGACAAATGCATAAACCTGTATAATACAAACCCTTATCAAGATAGAGCAAAATCTCCTCATGCATCTTCCCAGTAAATACTCACCCCCAACCCTGAGGGGCAATCACCGTTCAGTTCTGATTTTTTCCAGACAATTTCAATGCGCAGCCAATGAGGCGAACCCCTTAAAGAGAGCCAGGCAAATTCAAGCTCCCAGCCCTTTGTAACTGAGGCAGTAGAGCTTGTTGGGTAACAGCTCTGGAGTCAGCTAGCTTGAGGCCAAGTCTAGCTCAGCCAATTGCTATCTGTGAGATTTTAGGCACGTTAACGTCTATGAACCCATTTCCTCACCTATAAAATAGGGATCATGCTAGTAGCTACCACACTAGGTCAGTTGGGAGACTTAAATGAGGTAACATAAATAAATCAGTAATAAAGTTAACATTTATTAAGTTAACGTGCTTACAACTGGCTAGGCACTAAGCTAATTGCATGGATTATCTCATCTCATCCTCCCTGCTATTAGGATCCCCATGACTGATAGGAAAAGAGGCTTAGAAAGGGTAAGTACCTTGCCCAGAATCACAAAGCTAATGATTGAAAGAGCCAGAATATAATCCCAAAGTACTTTGATTCTAAGGACCACACTCCCACACTGTTAACCCCTACACTTCCTTCTGTATGCCTGACACACATAGTAAGAGCTCAAAAATGCTATATATTTATTACATGCACACTGTATTATACATATTTACCTATTACTTATAATTTATTCAGTTACAGAGTCCAAATGAAGGCATGGGACCTTTAACCCAAACACAGAAAAAGCTAAAATATTTCAACAGCCCAATGTTGCTGGTCCACACCTTGGCGTGAGCATCTGTATCTCCAGCATTCCTAATAATGCCCGTTCCATTGTGACTTTAAGAAACATCAGCAATAAGACCAGCCACTGTGCTGATGAACACACAAAGCGCCCAGTGACAACATCCCTCTGGAAGAAAGAACTAGGCAAAGCGCTTTTTTCCCCATTAACACATTCAGCTCCCTGGCGCTCTGTTCTGCAGCTGTGCTGCAGTCACTCAGACAAAGGGCTTGCTGGAAAATCAGTTACATCATCCGCTTCAGCTCTGACAGACTTGCCAGGAGCTGCATGATTAACATCTTCACAGAACCAGAGAACGAGCAGGGCTCACTCAAGCTATATTATGCTACTCTTCCTCCCTAATGAAAATCCCATTAAATTGGACAATTATCCATACCCATTCAAGGTGGCTTTTTATGCACATCAGAGCCCATTTTCTTCCTAAGTAAGGCAGCATCACACAGAGCCATCTTACCCTTCAGTATTCCTCATTGGGCCACTCATTTCTAACAGGCTAGATGATACTAGTTGGTTGGCAAAGGGAAGAGAATAGCATGCTCTGGGCAAGGTAGCAGATGGGTGTCTAGTTGTAAACTCTGTAGCTCAGCCTTAAGAGGAAGCACGGCGACAGCTAAAATCAGAACAGTACTTCTTTTTATCACCATCAGGAAACCTACAAATGGCTGGTAAATCAATTTCAAAACTTTGGAAGCTCTGTTCAGCAGGCAGGCAGCAAAGAGAGTGGGAAGAAGATGAGGAGGGGTGCTGAGACTTCAAGCTCAGTATCTCCTTTGGAATCTCAGATTGCCAGGCTTCTTTTAATCATGTGAAGGCTATTAGGAACCCTTTCACCAGGGAAGGGAAATAGATGGCAATTTAGCTAAACGAGTGCCTGGGGTTGACGATGAAGTCAGCAATCAAGAGATTCTTTCCAATAGTGTAAAGCTGATAACACAATGCAGTGAAGTGAGGTTCTCTGTCAGGAAGGTCAATGTTCCATTATCACAACACCCACAGAGTTAATGTCCCCAGAGTAATCAATACTATGATTTGATAACATTTGATAACTGGACTTGTGGCCAAAACACAACAAGACTGGCCTTTCTACCCATTATCCTTCTAGTCCCAAAGCAACTGAGCATTCCATTTGGGTACAGAGCTGTAGGAACACAGGGACTGAGTTTAAGCCACCAGAAATACCTTCTCTGGTTCCCGATTCCACAGGAGAGAGACAAGATATTTGTGTGAATACTGACCTACAATGACTGACGCAGTCCTTTAGGGATTTTGTGTGTGTGGATACTTGGCTTCTCAACCGAAGGAGTCAAAAATCTTAGGGATTGCTCTGGTCCTCATTCAGGTTATTAATACATAAAAACAGTATTTGCTGAGCCAAGAAATGGGAAGAATTGGTTGTATTTACTCTTCTTCCCAGGAATAATTGTGGTTCCTGGGACACATCTGTCAGACCTGCTATGAGCTAACATTAGGCAGCATCAACTTCTGGCCCAAAAGTCCAATCTACCATGCATGGCCCAACAGAAGCCAGGTCCCTTCAGAAGTAAAGTAAATTTTTAAATCAATAATAATATTAATAGATGTCATTTCTGAGTGCCTATTTTGCACCAGGCACTTTATAACAGCTATATCTAATTATCACAAGAGACTTGTGAAGTAGGGATAGTGTCTGGCATATTGTAACTACTCAATAAACACTACCTAGTAAGTATCATTGTACTTATTTTGCAGATAATACAACTGAGGCTCAAAGAGGCTTAGTAACTTAGGGTCATAATCTATAATTGAATGTAACACTTTAAAGAGATTTGGAATTGGATATATCAAGCCTTGTTCTCTTCTAGACAAACCCAGTCTCCTTAGAGTAATAACTATGGGCTCCCTGCATCTGTCCTTTCCTACTTTGATCCCTTAAGTGATTAACAGAATCCATAAAATTACACTGAAATTTGAGAGTAGGTGCCTATGCAGGATACACCACCACTATGGACACAAAGGAGTTTGCCCCTAAAGTTATTGAAGTAGAGCCCATGCTATAACCCCAAAAGAGGTGAAGAAAACTAAGGCCCATTGAGCAGGGCTGGGAGAGGTTTTAGAGTGAGGCTAATCTCTTCTAATTATCTGAGTCCCACTATCCACCCACTCAAGAATAGCCCAGGGTAGATTTAAGAAGCTTTCTGTGAATAACCTACACAGCACTAAGGCATCATTCTTGGGTTTCCTTATCTTCAGGTTGCTAGGTGGTTAAGGTGATTTGTGGGTCCTACTCTAGAATCTTGATTGCTAACTTCATATCTTAGTGTTCTCCCCACTCATTTTTATTTACAGTGAAGCACTTGGGGAATGATACAGTGCTCTTAAGTAAGCACATACTTTACAATGAGTCTTCTCTGTCAGAATAAAATATAGTTACCCAAGCTACGAGCACCTTTCTCTGCTACTCCACTAGAAAAGCACCAGAGAAAGGCACTGGTCTATAAAAAAATATGATTGCCTTGGTCATCTTGACTAAGTGGCATGATGTGATTATCAAATTCATTAGGTTGGCTCCAGGGAGAAATGAAACAAAGGATAGACTACTACAACAAACCAACTTCCCCTCCTTTCCCTACATTTCCCACAAAGATTTCCAAAGTTGGGATCAACAATAAAATTCAGCACCATGGACAACACCACAGCCTGCCAGTTATTGTGGGAAACAGGCTATGGGGCGTATTAGCTCCCTGAGCTTCTCCTCTTGATTTTGCTTCCCTCTAGTAGTTACCAGGTATTTATGAAAACAGTGGGGGTGGGGTTCTATACTGTTCTATAGTAAGAACCTGGAATGAGGCAGGGGAGGGGCTTTAGGAAACAGGGTTTTAATGAAAAACCAGAATTGAAGGCAGCCATGGTTCAAAACAACTTAAGTGGATTGAAATATATCCTTAACCAGTTATTTCTGCATACCAGCACTCCCATAGACAGAGCCTTTAGTCTAGTGATGAAAGGGGGCCTGCACACACCAGTTGGAAACTTTGCTGGCCCTTGCAGAAACCTTCACTTTGACACTGGCCTCCAAAAAATGGTCCTTAAAAGTCCTTGCCTCAGGAGGAGAAGGAATGTATGAAAATAAGAGAGGCTACAAGGACAAATAAATGTGGCAATATAACAGAGATTTCTGTGCTATGAAATGGAGCCCAAACTGATTTGGAATAAATCCCTAAGGATGGTAAGAATGAGGAGAACACGCCATTTCAAATAACTAGCTGGCCACTGGGGCTTTGCCAAACAGAATCAATGAAAGTAAGAGCTGTACAAATGCTCTAGCTCAGTGGTTCTTAAATGTGAGCTTGCATCAGAATCACCTGGAGGGCCTATTAAGCCAATTTGAGGGCCCCACCCCTAGAGTTTCTGATTTAGAAGGTGTGGTAATCTGATAATCTGCACTTCTAACAAATACCCAAGTGATGTTGATGCTGTTGATGGAGGAGCAGCACTTTGGAAACCATGCTCTAGTCCAGCCCCTTTTAGGGCATGGGAAAGGCAACTGAGACCCTAAAAGAGCAGTGACTTGTCCAAGATCACACAGCTGGTTAACAGTCCATCTGTCGAGTTCCACAACTCAGGCCTCCTGATTTCCAATCATGTGTTTTTATACCAGAGCACCGCAATTAGTTTTAGTCACTAGGGTAGCATGTAATGGAAAACCATAGGGGAAGGTAACAGCAATAGAAATGAATTCAGCCTTTTCTTTGTGTGACTCCATACAAAACTGCCTCTGACTTCAGCTTCTAGCATACTGGTCAAAGCACTGCCAAGTCAGGGCTGAGGCTTAACCCTCCATAACAATACCAGAATGGGTCTGTCTCTACTTCTATTACTCTTTTGGTATCAATCCCAGGCAAAATTCACACCAAGTTGACTGCATGTTAGGTAGAGTTGTCAGATTTAGCAAACAAACAAACAAACAAAAAAACTACAGTTAAATTTGAACTTCTCATTATTTATCTGCAAGTTAAATTTAACTGGGTGTCCTGTATTTAATCTAGCAATTCTAATCCTAGGAAACTGCTGGTCAATTTGAAAAAAGGGAGTTACCTTCTCAGCTCATGATTCAGCTATGCCCTCCCCCGCCCGGATGCTAAGAGGCTAAGGGACAACTGACCCCTCCACCTCCCGCCTCCACCTGCAGCCTGCCAAGCTTGTTGGGGCTCTATTGAGCCAGAGTAGAAAGGCTGTGATTTTAAGAGCAGCAAAAAAGCAGCAGCAGCTGAACTGGTATCCTCCAGCATTTTTCATTTCTATGAAAAGTTTGATTCTGGTTTCATGCCCTGTGATTAACCAAAACAAGAGGAAGACAAATAAAAATTCCGTACAGCTGTTTCACACTGACAGACCTGACCTTCCCAGCTGAGGGTTCTTTGTGCTGGGAAATTGTTACCTAGCAACTAGGCCTTGCAGCTGCCAGACTCCAAACACTGAAAGCATGACTTATAGAAAAGAAGCCAGGAGAAGGGTGGGGTGGGGACTGCATCAATCTGAGCTTTGTCTTTGAGTCTAATACTATATTCCAGTAAGAGAAGATAAGCAGGAATTGAAGCCCCTTCCTGTTGTGATTCACTTGCCAAATGAGGCTGCTTGAGTCCAGTTTCCTGTCACCTCCACCTGCTCTAGCAGTCACCCCTGGGTATGAAAATGATAGGGTTGAGGGAGGAGTGGGAATGAAAATGCTTCACAGAGATGTTAAATATTCTGTGTGGTGCACATGGCTTTATTCTTTGACAATGGAGCACATCTTCAATCTTTGGTACACATCTTCAATAACTGGGCATTTCTTTCCTCCTCCTCCTCCCCCTCCGCCTCCTCTTCCTCCTCTTCCTCCTCCTTCTTCTCTCTCTCCCTCCCTCTTTCTCTCTTTAAAATACAAATGGAGGGGCCCTCCATCTGCATTTTTTTGAACTGCAGAGGGTGAAGGATTACCTCAGTGAATTTCAAATATTAGCACTTATGTGAGTCACCTGGCCAGTGTTAAAATGCAGAGTTCTGAGTCCCACCCACTAGCAAATCTGATTTAGTAGTTTTGGGGTGGTGTCCAGAAAATCTGTATTTTTAACAAGCTCCCCATGGATCGAGTCTATGCACAACAAAATACTGGTTTATGGTGTCTTTTGATATAAAGGATTTTAAAAATTTTTATGTACTCAAATAATATTCTTCACACCACCCAACAATCTCCCCTAACAGGTAACTATCTTCCAACTTCATATGTCCAATTAGGTGGTGGCCCAGTTTCTGTCTTTGGGCATGGAGAGCCTCTTCAGGGGGCATTACCAGCTTGCCCTACTAGTATACCCACAGTGTCTGTCTCTAAACATCAATTTTGTCTCTGTCTCCAAGTCCACTGACTTGGAACAAGGTTGGAATTGAGTGCACTGCCCTTCAGAGACTTCATATTGTTATTGGGTTATTCAGTTATTCAGTTCACAGTCCTTTAGCAACAGCAAACTCACAAATTCAAATGAAAAACATAGACCCCCACATGCTAACTGCATCTCAGCTGCCCCATCCCACTCCCACAGCAAGTTTGTGTAGTAGTTTTCTACTGCTGTATAACACATTTAGCAGCTTAAAACAACACCTGTTCATTATCTCACATTTTCCAGGGATCTGGAGTCCCTGCAAAGCTTATCTGCGACCTCTGCTCAAGAGTGTCACAAGGCTGCAATCAAGGTATCAGCTGTATTGCAGTTCTCACCTGGGTTCTCTTCCAAGATCGTTCAGGTTGTCATCAGAATTCAGTTGCTTGCGGTCATAAGACTGAGGTCCTCGTTTTCTTGCTGACTGTCAGCCAGGGGCTGCTCTCAGCTCCTAAAAGCCCCCTGCTCAATAGCCATTCTCACATGATGATAGTTTACTTCTTCTTCATGAGCAAAACAAAAGCTTTCTGACTTCCCCTATATCTGACCTCCAGGCCCTCTTTAATAGTTTTACTTCAATTCTGTCATTCTATGTGACTAGTAGGAGATTTTGTCTTTAAAATTTAAAACAGTGAAGCATTGCAAACTGTGATATATAATATTTTTAGTTGCTAAGTGTGCACTGTAATTCGTACATGAACTATATTACTGAGTTTGAATATTTTTAAAATAGAAACTTATTTTTAAGTAACAGCTTTAAAGAGATATAATTTATATACCACATAACTCACCCACTTAAAGTGTACAATTCACTGGTTTTTAGTATATTCACAGAATTTTTCAAAAACCACCACCTCGATTTTAGAAATGCTCATCACCTCACTAAGAAACCCCAGACCTATTAGCAATCACTTCCTGTTTCTCCCCAAACCTCCCACCCTAGGCAATCACTAATCTACTTTCTGTCATTATGGATTTGCCTATTCTGAACATTTTATATAAATGGAATTATACAGTTTTGTGCCTAGCTTCCATAACTGACCATAATATTTTCACAGTTCATTTATGTTGTAGCACGTATCAGTACTTAATTCCTTTTTATGACTGAATAATATTTAATTTCATGGATGTAGCATATCTTATTTATCCATTCATCCATTTCTGGGCATTTGGATTATTTCTACCTTTGGCTATTATGAATAATGCTGCTATGAACATTCATGTACAAGTTTTTCTGTGGACATATATTTTCATTCCTCTGGGGTATTCACCTAAGAGTAGATTTGCTGGGTCATATCGTAACTCTATGTTTCTATGTTTCCAGACTGTTTCCAAAGTGGATACATCATTTTACATTCCCACAAGCAGTTTGTGAGGGTTCTAATTTCTCCATATCCTTGCCAACACTTTTTAATTATCTGTCATTTTGATTATTGCCATCCTAATGAGTATGAAGTGGTATCTCATTGTGGTTTTAATCTGCACTTCTCTGATGGCTAATGATGTTGAGCATCTTTTCATAGGCTTACTGATCATTTGTATATCTTTTTTGGAGAAATGTCTTTTAGCACATTTTTAATCAGACTATCTTTTTTTACCATCGATTTGTAAGATTTTTGTTTCTTTTTCTTTTTGTTTTTTTGGAGCAGGGGGAGGTACTTAGGTTTGTTTATTTGTTTATTTAATGGGAGTACTAGGGGTTGAACCCAGGACCTCATGCATGCTAAGCACACACTCTACCACTGAGTTATGCCCTCCCCCCTATATATATATTCTAGATGCAAAGTCCCTAATCAAATATGATTTCCAAATATTTTCCCCATTTTATGAACTATTTTTCCCCTTTCTTGATGGTATCATTTATAGCACAAGTTTTTAATTTTGATAAAGTCCAATTTGTCTATTTTTCTTTGGTTGCTTGCAATTTTAGTGTCATATCAGATAAACCATTGCCTCACTTTTAAGATTTAAGATTTACATATGTGTTTTCTTCTTAAGTTTTATATTTTTTTTTTGCTCTTACATTTAGGTCTTTGATTCATTTTGAGTTAATTTTTGCATATGGTATTAGGTAGGGGGTCTAACTTTATATATTTTTAATTTTTGCATGTGGATACCCAGTTGTTCCAGCAGTATTTGTTGAAAAGAGTACTCATTTCTCATTGAATTGTCTTGGTGCTCTTTTTGAAAACAATTGACTATAAGTGTGAGGGTTTTCTTCTGGACTCTCAATTCTATTCCATTGATCTATATGTCTGTCTTTATGCCAGTACCACACTGTTTTGATTACTATAACCTTGTGGTAAGTTTTGAGATTAGGAAGTGTGAGTCTTCCCCTTTGTTCTTTTTCAAGATTGTTTTGACTACTTTGGATCCCTTGAATTTCCAAATGAATTTTAGTATTAACTTATCAATTTCTGCAAAGAAGCTAGCTAGGATTTTGACAGGGATTTACTGAATCTATAGATCAATTTGGGGATTATTGTCATCTTAACAATATTGTGTATCCTCTTTCTCTTTTGAACTGGTTTATAACATCTGGTTCCCTCATTGGTTATGAGTTAAATAAATAAAATATTTAACACATGTTCATTTCTTTGTCTGTGCCAGAGTCCTGACTTTACCCTTTTTTGAAAAATATCTTTTAACACCTGTGATTTAGTTAGAGCCAGCATATTTCCCCCAGTTCAAAGACGTGGAAACATACATCTTGAGAAGTTACTGGTTTATAAGCTTAAATAGCAACCTAATGATAGAGCTGCAACTGAAACCCAGGTTTTCTAACTCCCAGTCAAAGACCTTTTCGCTATACCACACTCTCTGCCTTTATTTTTTTAATTAAAAAATTTAAATGTCATAAGTGATGTTGTTGGAATAGTTCTGCTACATTTCTGCTTGGAACGTAATTCCTTTTTCCCTCTTTCCCCTTGTCCAAACTCTTTATTAACAATAAGACGTTTTTACTGAGCCAATATGATGTCCTTATGTTTTCAGCCATATATTTATTATAGCCAAATTGATCAGGCTCAAAATATTTGTTTAGCATTTGTTTTCCTGGATCAAAAGATAATTGGAGAATCCAAAATATAGAGCAAAATATTGAACAGGAGACAGTGTTGAATGAAAGTACCAGTGAAGCATAGACCATGACACTGGGAACTCCAAAGGAAAATATCTAACATTAGATAAACAGAATTTGGGTGGTGGAGAATTATCTGTGTGTAGTGGTGTGGTGTAAGGTTCTTGTGGGAAGGAGTGGGGAAGCTGGCATGGAAGAAATCAGCTTTGCCCTCAAGACTCAAGCAAGCAGCCATTTGTCCTTCCTGTTATAGGAGAATTCCTCTGTCCAGAACCTATTTCAAAAACATCCTCTTCAGAAAACAAGCATATTTTATCCTTCAGTTTTATCTGTTCAAGCAAAATATTTCATTCTCTAGCATTTACTTGCAAATAGGGAATGTCTGTGTTGAGATGTAAGTCCCAGTAACTTTGGTTGTCCAGAGCTGATACTCCTCAATACCCACTTACTCTAAAAATTAGGCTATGTGTCAAAAAAACAAAATTCAACAGAGGAGACGAGGCCTCCAGTTTCAGCTTATATTAAAAGATATAAATTCTTACTTATAATCCAATCCGAAGAGCTTTTGATGATGCAAGAATATCATTCTGGTTTCCTAATGTAGCTATCTTATGCAAGCCTTTGATTCTTGAAATGTGCATGTAATCCAACTGCCTGCCAGCAGTTGATAAGGCTTCTGATATATAGAAATTCAAAACAGAGGAGTTTAGCTGTGTCTCTCTGACAGTTGCTGCATGCTTTAATTCAAGCAGATGAATAAATCTGAACAGATTTCAGATTTTTAAAGAAGACTTCAGCTTGTTTCACATAAGGACTTGCAATAACCTAACAGCATGTAGTGAATATCTGAAATGACTTTTACTCGATCAGTCAGCTTGGTATGGGGGAAAGAGCACTGACATCAGAGTCAAGAGATCAGGATCCTAGTTATGGCTCTGCCATTGATCAATTCTGTGACCTTGGGTGGGTCTCTTCACTTCACTGACTATCAGACGGAGATAATCATATCCACCTAGGCTATCGCACAGGGTTGTTATGACAATTAAAACAGATAATAGAAGTGAAAGAACTTCTAAAAGCACGAGGCTCAAGAGATGTGAAAAATATTTTTATTATTACTGCATTCGTGTCTTTCAGCTTTTACCTGTGGAATGTCTGCTAAAACTTAGTGACTTTAGAGAACTACTTCAGAAAGCAAGATATAAGAAAGAGGGGTAGGATTTGATCAGAACCATAACTAAATTTGCAACATACTTTATAGTTCACAGAGCACTTTCACATACACTATCTCATTTAAGATCCACAATAACCTTATTCATTAGGCAAGGAAACAGTGAATTCCTCAAGGGCAGAAAATGTATCTTATTCATCTTAATATATTCCCAACACCTAATGGAATGCCTGGCAAAATAAATGTTTGTTGAATTAATGTATATTATTTCTCTCCCCATTTTATAGATGAGACAACTAAGGTCCAGGGAGAGTAGGGACAGAGCTGAGATTTGAACTCAAGTTTTTAAAATCTACTGCACCACTCCCTTGTACCTTACTACTAGTAGTATTTATAGTAGCGGTTCTCAGACTTCCGGTGAGGATCAGAATCACCCACAAGGAATGTTGGAATTCAGATTGCTGGGCCTCACCCCAGAGTTTTGGATTCAGTAGATCCAGAGTGGGAACTGAGAATTAGTTTTCTAACAAGTTCCCAGATGATGCTGCTGTTGCTGGTCCAGGGACCACATGCTGAGGACCACTACCTTATAGCTTTGTTCCGTCTTCTGGCCAGCAGCCATCAGCACCACCTGGGAACTTGTCAGAAATGCAAAATCTCGTATATAAATTAAAGTTTGAGAAGCACTAGAGAACAATGAGGTCTGTTCTGGCTGTACGTCAGAATCACTTGGGAAAGCTTCCAAATATATAGATCCTCAGTCCTCTCCCTGGAGATTCCAGTTCCTAGGTGATTCTAAGGTGCAGCCACTTTGGGGAAACATTGCTCTAGACTAGTGATATCCCAACATATTTTTATCACAACTCCTCCACTTTCCCTATTCTCATCCCCACATCTTATCCTCCCAGCAATTTCCCTGGGTAGTAAATAATCCCAGCAGAGAAGCATTTTGCTGAGGTCCTGCAAAGCCTTTAGCAACTGGTAAGCATTGATCGTTTGTGAAAACAATATTCTAAATACTGGGGTATACTGGGACATAAAGCGAGTGCAAGGCAGGATCTGTTGGGGAGACAGACCTATCCTAAATTAAAATAATTACAAAACAATGAATGAGAAACTCCCTGGCATTCTCAGTATGGTTTATATTGAAACAAAATACGTGAATTGGAGTAGTCAAGAAAGTTTCACAAAAGAGGTGGGCATTGAGAATGCATAAAAGTTTATCTTACACTTTTATCACTTTTTTTCCTAGGAAATCATTCAACAGATAGTTTTGACAAAGAATAAATAAATCTCAACAACAGGAGCTAAACAGGGGAAATAGAAAATGCACTTAACACTCAACCTCACACTCTCGCATAGAAGGATAAATTACAAAGAGTGGATCTGATGAAATAAGGAAAGGGTAGAAATGGGGCAGTGTGTCTTGAAAGGAAATTACTCTGAATTTTCATCCTCTGCAAATGGAAGCACCTTCAAG
The DNA here is from genome assembly GCF_048773025.1 of Camelus bactrianus. Lineage (NCBI taxonomy): Eukaryota > Metazoa > Chordata > Mammalia > Artiodactyla > Camelidae > Camelus > Camelus bactrianus. Next base: position 81,535,133 of record NC_133575.1, on the reverse strand, counting down.
CTCAATGCAAGCCGAAGTCTCTCAAGCCAGGAGCAAGTGAAGACCCTTCGAAGTAAAAATGCCTGATACCACACTAAAATTTCCAAACCTCACTCCTCTGCCTCCAGGCATGATCATGCCCAAAACAGATGATGTAGGCTATAAATATGCTAAAACTAGACTAAACAGCTCCCCCTGCTATGGATCCATGTCCTACACTTAAACTATGCTTGTGTATCTTCTTGGAAAACTGAATTTTCAGGGAAATGTATGCCATCTTTATTTACCAATAATTCAATCTAATAATCTGTATTCTAATTTTTGGAATAGAACATGAACTCATTTGCTAACTTAGGGAGACCTGAAAAATTAAAAAAAAAAGAATGTCCTCCTATTGTAATTTAGGGGGATGTTTTGCCTGGTTGTCAATATTTTCTGGTTCTGTTTGTATGATAATTTCTTACAAGTGAATAACATTTTCTCTTATTCAGAGCACTTTCATGGCAGTTTTGATATCTAAGGTCCCTTTTACCTCTGAAGTTTTATGATATAATATTATCTTTCTAATAGCCCTATGAGATGGGTTGAACAAGGTTCCTTAACCTGCTCTTGGCCTCAGTTTATTCATCTATAAAATGAGACGGCTGGACTAGAACAATGGATTTCAGTCTTGGTTGAACATTGACTTGCCGGGGAGATATTAAAAACACTGATACAGATAACTGGGCCTACTTCCAAAGGTTCTGATGTAACTGGTGTGGGGCCAGGCCTGAGCACTGGGCCTTCTAAAAGTTCTCTGAGTGTTTCTAATGGGCAGCCAGGATCGAAACTCCCTGGACTGACATTCTGAGTCTAGATGTCATTTGAATTTTATGGATGAGGGTACTGACTGAGGCACACAGAGGTTAAATGACTGCCAGTAGTTAAAAATTAAGTCAATTCTAAGGTGGGACATAGAACCTAGGTTTTCCTACTTTGACCTCTGTTTCAGGCTGCCTTTAGTTTACATAATGTCCACACATGTAAGGTCCTTAAAGTAACCCTGTGTATCTGTATGTATAGAAATCAAGCATTTCAGAAATATCACCCTTGGGCTATTGGCTTCCTCTGTTGAGTTCATATATCCTCTATATCCTCTCCTCCATTAGAAGGCCTTCTCAAATTTACTTCCCTCTGGCCCTCATCTAAGTGTGCATGCATTCCTTTAGTACTTACTACTTACTAAATCATCCTCCACTCGTTCACTTATTCAACATATATATTGAGCATACACCATATTCTAGTCACTGTCCTAGGTCCTGAGGATACATCTATGAACAAGACAATGCCTCTGCCCCCAACGGTTTGTATGTTAGGCTACAAGATTTAACACTTCATTCTAGGTATGGACTATGTCTTCATAACTAGACTGTGAGCACCTCAAGACTAGATACTCTGTTTTCTAGTACTTACAAAGTGCCTTGTACAATGCTCTACAAATAATAGATGTGTCTCTTATTTAATGATTATAGAGGACCATCACAGCCAGTTATCCTTAACAGACTCTACTATCAAGAAAACAACCAATAAACTGGAAAGATTGGGCATTTTGTTTATTCTGTATGTTACAGATAATTAAAATTTACTGATGTTTGAGATTCTTGCCAGTATAGAGTAATTTCTAGACATCAACAGGAAGCAGCTTAAGATTGCCTATTTGGAATCTTCCAAATTTGAGTTATGTAATCACAGAAATTTAAGTAAAGAAAGGACAAAAGTGCATGGAATGTTTGCTTTGTGAAGGGAACTTTTGGGGTAATCTATTCTACAAAATAAAAACTGAGATCCATGAGGAGTAGAGGTTTACTCTAGATTACCCAGCTCTTTAGTTGCAGAGCAAGAGTCTCTGAGTCCCTTGCCCAAGGCTCTTTTCCATTATTCCTTTCTCTGTTTCATGGGTTAGCAAACATTTTCTGTAAAGGGCCACACCTTTAGACCCTAGATTGAAACATCAACTATTCATTGGGTCTCCTGCCTGCTGGCCTGCCCTGCATGTTTCAGATTTTCCAGGCCCTGCAAATCACCTGAGCCAATTCCTTAAAACAAATTTCTCTCTCTCTCTCTCTCTCTCTCTCTCTCTCTCTCTCTCTCTATATATATATATATATATATATATGTGTGTGTGTGTGTGTGTGTGTGTATACACACATACATATATATTATATTTTATAGCATATATATATAAGCATATTTTTCTTCATTTTTTATTTTTAAACCTATAGTTTGCTGACCCTTGATCTACTGTATTGTGAGTAATGTAAAATCAAGTTCTCCTTTGTATTCCAAAGGGAAGTTTCCTAGAGACTGCAAACTCTCATAACCTTAATTCTTTTTAATTATATTTCACTCTGATTACTCTTGCTTTGTATCCCCACTAGCTCTGCCTTTGTATGAAGATTTCCAGGGTCTGTATCTTTGCCTTTATGCATGTGTTACATACACAAACCCCACACCATTCTGTTCTACTTCAGGCTAGGACTTGACAAGGGCAAGGATAGTATGGAACAGATGCTGTCATCCTTGAAAGCCACATTCAGCTGGGGGGGGATGTAAATATATTGATTTAAACAGAATTTTTACTTTACAAGAAGGGAGGGAGATTGTTCAGTCTGAACTCAAGGTCTCAGCAGGTCCCTGTGGAGTAGCCAAACCCCATATCACTCAGTGAACTGAACCAGAGCAGTTAAGCCAAGTGGGGACTAGGAATTTTTAACATGCTCAGTAACAGCTATTTCCTCTGGAGTCTAAGCCTGGGCCCTAGTCCCAGTTGGAGGAAAATCTGAAAGCAAGGGTGGCTATGTAAAGTAAACCCCATGGTTGGGGGACCCCTCTAAGTTCTCATCTTCTACATCAGTTCTACCCAATTCCAGCTGCCATCAACTTCCAGGTGGGGCTTACTGGTAAACCTTTAGCCAACAAACTCCTCAGCAGCCAACATAACAGCAGTGGTAGCGCTCAGAACCTCATTTACCTCATTTCAGGGTGGGGTGCTTATTGCTAAGGAAGATTATGGTTGGAGTTGAGATAGAAGTGTCTATATTGACTACCATTAAAAATAGACATGAATTAAAGGCAGCCCCAACCCTGTTTTCTCTGGATGAGCTATAGTAATTTATCTCATTGCTAATTAACTTCCACACCCTCTTTCACTCAGCTGCCTTCTGCAGTGCAGGCTAAACGACAGAAGCGGTTTCAGCCTGGAAATGAATGATACTATTCATCAATCCCAGAAGTCTCTCCTTGAAGATGCTGAGGAGGCAGTTTCCTATTCCCAACTCTAAGTCCACCAAGCCAGAGAAAACGCTAACTATCAACAGCATTTTATCATGCTTTGTACAGTGAGTAATGTATGTTAGAACTAAACTAGGAGCAGAGTCCTACTTAGTACCCCTCAGTTAATAGTTGGGAAGTCTAAAAAGCTACTGCTTTCTTGGACTGAATCATCAGTTATTGCATTCTCACTCACTGCTTAAGCTCCTGTGAGCTCATAATACCAGCCAAAGAGACAGCCCATTGTATTTAGGGCTGATTAGCCATTAGGAACTATAGGCACAGTGCCTGGGGCCCATCATACTTATACGGACCCACGAACATGATTTAATTTCTTTTAAAATCAGAAAAAAAATAAAATTTAGGTTAAAGAAAATGTTTAAATGTGTTATATTAATATATTCCTCATCATACCAACACAGTGGTAATTATATCCTTGAGTAGAGGAAGGGACCCACCAAGGCAAAAGTTGCCTAGGATCCACAGAAGCCATAATACATCTGTAAGTACATCGACTATTACTGAAGATCCGAAATCTAAAGGGTAGGATGGACCACTGGAGAACCCACACTTCTTTTAATCAGAGGAGTCCCTGGGAAAGCACAAACATCAATTCCCAGCAGGCAACAAGCCAAACACTTGAAACTCCACGCAAGGCAAGGCTCCATCCTCTTTGCAAACAGCGAGAGGAAGTTCACCTATCAACTGCCATATTAAATAAACTGTGGAGGCAAAGACTGCCAGAGGGAAGCTTTTTATCAAGGCTGTAACGTCTCTAGTGAGTAAGACCAGAAATGTCCTGACATATAAATATTTATATACGACTTCATCAGATGAGACAGCCAATACTTAAAAGAAACAGGGGCATGGGCATGCATATACAGACATAAAGAAGACTTCAGGAGGTATTGGTCTTGGCCCAAACCCTCTTTTAAGGGATATTATCATGCTGCACAAGCCATTCAGACCCCTAGGGTCTGCCAAATTGTTGCCAGCTGGAGAAGCACGAGCTTGGTGCAATAGAAAGTGTGCAACCTACGTAAATGGCAAGCACTACTTATGGCAGTTAAGTCTAATTAGTAAACTTGTCTCTGATTGCCACAGTGAGACTCTGCAGCATGGAGGAGTGGAAGGAGTGCTGGTTTATATAGGACCAAATCTATTGTGAAGGTTCTAAACCTGGCAATGGAATTGACGTTGGTGCCTCTACCACCACACTTAGAGAAGCCAAACTTGAATGCCTGTGACCAAAAGGCTTCTCCTAATCTCTTACAAATTTGGGGGACTCTTGAAACATCTTCTAGACAACTCTCCCCTTTCTATCAGTTTCCTCTTTTGCCTCTAGAGTCTCCATTAGAGATAAGTGACCTCAAGCCCTACCCTGAACATGGGTGAATAGGTGTTACTTTTATGGTGATTGTGGATACTCTATCTACAAAGGCTCTCTTGTCCCAGTTTATCACCCCTGTCAAAATGTGATGGTGCTTGTTTTCTTTCCATTTAATTATTCCTTTGGGCCTTGAGGGTTTTTTCCTTTTCAAGATTCTCTAATTAAAATGCAAATAAATACCTGAGGCAGAGGCCAGTGATTCCCAAAGTGCATTCAACCATATGGTCATAGTTTGTTTTTCTTAAAAAATTGGTTTGGTGTTCAAACAAGTTTAAGGGACACTGAACTAAACAAAATCAAGCAGATTTCTCTACTCTACAGAGGGCTTATTGGAGTCTTTTTCCAAGAAGGGAATATACTATGCAATTTTACTAAACTTATTTAATCAAAGAGCATTTGATCAGACTAGTACTACATATAACAATTTGGGAAATGTGCTCTAAACTGATAGGAACTAACATTATAGTGAGGATGGATTTGTTAAAGCCTTACCAAGTGAATATGTGAGCTGAGATGAAGGCTCTGAGAAAATCAGATCCCAAAAGGTCTGACTTATCTGGGGATAGGGCTTTAAGTTCTAAGGTAGCATATTGAACAAAGGGCTAGCTCTGCATATTAAAATGCATACAGGACATAAGCTATATCAGAAGGGCATTTTGGTAACCATGTATAACATAGGAGCTGGCAGGAACTAAAGCCCTCGGAAAATGAGACATTTGACAGGCAGGTTGTGATAGATCTGGAGCATGGGTAACTGCCAAAAAACATCAAATCGCACAGCCTGACCCAGTCATGACTCCGTCTGCCTGGTTGCCTCTCAGGGTCTTCCTGAGCCAGACCCCGCCCTCTGATCTACTGGAAAATTTTGTCTCCTGTTCCCAGAAATAATGACTGTTCAAATAACCTGGATTTGGCTGGTTTAATAACATAAATCTTCATTTGAAAAAGACATTTCTGCCACATTTGACCCAGCTGCACACTCTTGTCTCAAAACTATTCTCTTAGCCTCTATGGACACACCATCTAGTTCTCCATGGTTCTCTCTAACTATTCTTGGGCTCTTCTTCCTCCCCATCCCTTTAATGCAAGTATCCCTCATTGTCTTTTCCTGGAGCACCTTCTCACATGAACCCTTGGTAAGCTCATCTACCTGCCTGATTTTAACTACCGTTGTTTGCCGATTATTCCCAAATCTATATCTCCAGCCCAGGCCTCTCTCCAGACCCATATATACCACTACATTCTAGAGACTCCAGTTAGATGTAGCAAGGCATCCCAAGTTCAATATATCTAAGCTCTGCTTCTTGCTCTGGATTTCCCTACTTTAGTGAATGACTCTACCATCCACCCATACACCTTACTCATAAACTTCAGAGTCACCTGAATGCTCCTCCTCCTTCACCCATGGTAGGCAGAATTCTAAGAATAATCCTTGCCTTTATATAATCTCTTCTCCTTGAGTATGGTATAACCTATGAATATAATGTTATTCCTATAATTATGTTATATGGCAAAGGGGACTTTTCAGATGTGATTAGGGTTAATAATCAGTTGACTTTCAGTTAATCAAGGGGGATATTATATAGGTAGGAGCAATATAATCACATGAACCCTTTGAAAGCAGAGAATTTGCTCTGACTGGTGACAGAAGGGGAAATTAGAGATATTCTAAGCACGAGAAGGATTTGAGGTACCTTTGTTAACTTGAAAACGGAGAGAGTCATGTGAAAAGTATGTTGGTAGCTTCAAGAAGCTGAACATGGCTCCCAGCTGACAATCAGCAAGGAAATGAATTCTGCCAAAAACCTGGATGAGCTTGGACCTGGATTCAACCTCAGGGCCTCCAGATAAGAGCCTAGCCCATCTGCCACTGTGACTTTAGTCTTGTGAGACCCTAAACAGAGAACCCAGTCAAGTCTGCTTTAACTCTGATCTACAGAACTGTGAGATAATAAATGGCTGTTCTTCTAACCTGCTACATTTGTGCTAACTTATTATACAGCAGTAGAAAACTAACACACCCCCAAACTCAATTAATCACTAAGGTCTCCAGTTTCCACCTCCCAAATATTTCTTGAATCCATTTTCCCCTTTTCCATGTCCACTGCCACTGCCTGGGTTTAGATCCTTTTATTCTCCTTCCTATAGTACTAAACAACCTCCTATCTGGCCTCCCTACTGGTTTTATCTTCCTTAAATCCAGAACAACAGGGTGACTTACCCAGACTGCAAATCTGATCATGTTATTCCTCTGCTTAAAATCCTTCAGTAGCTTCTATCACTACAGGATAACATCCAATCTCCTTAACATAGTTTATAAGGTTATTCTTGGATCTTGCCCTTGACTTCCTCTCAGCTTCATCTTCTGCCACATCAGCCTTGCACTTTATACTGTAACATAGTTTCTCAAACATAGCACTACTGACATTTTGGGTCAGATAATTCTTTGTTGCTGGGGCCATTCTGTGCATTGTAGGATGTTTAGCAGAATCCCTGGCTTCTACCAACTAGATATCAATAGCACCCCTCTCCCATTTGTGACAATCAACAATGTCTCTACACATTGCCAAACACCCCCTGTGGGGCAAAATTTCCCTGGACAAAGACTACTGAGCTAATAATACAGAACTGCTGTGGCTCTCTACAGCTAAGCTTTTCTTTTTACTCAGGAGCTAATATCACAAGAACTGGAGAGGATAGAGTCCGTGGTATCAAGAATAAAAGTATTCTAAATCTAGGAAAAAATAGATGGACTGGGGTTCTGGAAATCCCTATCGGTATATCTTTTTAAAGCTAAGGAACTTTGGTGGTTTGGGAGGGATCTGTGACTCTTTACACTAGAAGTTCCTTCTGTTTGAAAAGAATCTGGAGAGTTAGAAGGGTCAGGGTGAGACTAAGAGAAAGGAAGAGGGAAATATATTCTTTGTATTTGCTCTAGCTTTAAGAAATGTTGTTAAAGGGACTTTCATGTTTCTTTCTAGTATATTATTTAGGGTAGAACTCTGGTCCAAACCTCTACACAGAAAAAGAGAGTATAAATTTGTTTGTTTGGAGTACCCTTTTGGGTATGTGCTTTAGGAACATGGGTTTGGTGGTTAGGCAACAGGAGAAACCCCAGCACCCAACAGTTCTATTACCAAGTTTATACCAAAATAAAAATATATGTCCACACAAAAGCTCTTGCACATATGTTCACAGCAGCATTATTAATAATAGTCAAAAGATGGAAACAACTCAAATGCCCATCAACCAATGAATGGATAAATAAGATGTGGTGAATCCATACAATGGAATATTATTCATCCATAAAGAAGATAAACTTCAAATACATGCTAGTATTAGTTCACACTCACAGTTCTTGAAAGTTCTAGAAAACTTCAGAGCATTTGGCTGCTAACTTTTAATGCCAAGCTACCCCCTGGATATGAGGATATGAACCACTGCTATTTCTAACTATCAGATTAAATTCAAGTTTTAAAAAATTTGTCTTTTCAACAAATGGTGCTGGAAAAATTGGATATACATTTTCCAAAAAAGAAAAAAAGAAAGAAAAGAAAAACCTTGACCCTTACCTCACACTATACACAAAAATTAATTTGAAATAAATCAAGTATCTAAATGTAAGAGATAAAACTATAAAATTTCTGGAAGAAAACATGTAAGAAATTTTTGGAGACCTTGGCTTAGGTAAAGAATTCTTAGATATATTGCCAATGCATAAAAGAAAAATTAATAAATTGGACTTCATCAAAATGAATAAAAATTGCTCTTGAAGAATTAAGACAGCCATTAAAAAGATGAAAACACATGCTACAGACTGGGAGAAAATATTTGTAAATTACATATATGATAAAGGACTTGTGTCCAGAATATATAATAAACCCTTATGACCTAATAAAAACAACTCAATTTTTAAAATGGGAAAAGATCTAAATAGATATTTTTCCAAAGAAGATAGACAAATGTCCAATAAGCATGTGAAAATATAGCTGATATCATTAGTTACTAGGGAAATGCAAATCTAAAAACAACAATGAGATTCCACTTTACACCCACTAGGATAACTCCAATAAAAAGATAGACAATAGCAAGTGTTGACAAGATGTGAAGAAACTGGAATCCTCATACATTGCTAGTAGGGATATAAAATGGTGCAGCCACTTTAGAAAACAGCCTGGTGGTTTCTTAAAATTTTAAATATATATATAATTTTATACATATATATAACCTAGCAGTACTATTCCTAGGTGTTTACCCAAGATAAATGAAGATGTATGTCTACATAAAAATCTGAACATGAATATTCATAGCAGCTTTATTCATAATAGCCAAAATGTGGAAACAACCCAAATGTCCATCAAATGATGAATAAATAAGATGTGGCATATCCATACAATGGAGTATTATTTAGCCATAAAGAGGAATGAAATAGTGCTATGCTACAACATGATGACTCTTGAAACATGCTAAGAAGCCAGCCACAATGTATCACATATTGCATGATTTCATTCATATTAAAAGTCCAGAATGGGCACATCTATAGAGACAGAAAGTAGATAAGTGATTGTCTAGTGATGGGGGATTGAGTATGATATCTAAAGGGTGCAGAGTTTCTTTTTGCGGTGATGAAAAACTTATAAAATTGATTGTAGTGATGGATGCACAACTCTGTGAATATACTAAAAGCCATTGGATTGTGCACTTAAAATGGGTTAATTATATGGTATGGGGGGTTACATCTCAATAAAGCTATTTTTAAAACTGTATTTGGAGACAATGCTTTTTCTTCCACTTTAAAGGAATGGAAATAATGAGAAAGATCAAAATAAAGAACTAAGAAAAAGAGGCCAGTTAATTCAACAGTTGCTAATAGAATAGCTTGCATCTCCAGATCAGTCCCCAATTGATGATCCTCTTCAGTTTACTCAAGATATAGCTGTGATGCTCACTTCCCCCATTGGCAACAATCCTTCCCAGCACTGAAAATAGCACCACTGTGGTGGAGACACCTTAATAATAGCACTGTCAAATGCTTGTCACAATTTTAGTAGGCTGGCTTTTATCTTGCTTTGTTTTGTGATTCCTCCACCCTCTGTTCCTTATATCATCCACAGTGGAAAGAAAAGGAGGTCAAATCAAAATTAGAAGTTTGAAAATATTTTTGGTCATGTCATCACAGGCAGCAAGAAAGATCTGAATATAAGAATAAGAACTGTACAAATATGTTTAGTGACCATTTTAGAAAACAAGGTATTCATCAAGGTGATTACTGCATCAAGTTGGAGATCCTAGGAGCATAGAGAAGGGGAGGGCATTGAGAAGAGTGGCAGCTTGTTGAAAATTATCTCTATAGAAGCAACACTGTGAGATGAATATTCTGCTATCATAAAGGTCATGTATTTATCTCAAAAACTAAGAGAAGAGATGTGATTGGTCCCATAACACATAGCTGGTGAAGAGCAGAGTAAAGACTAGACTTCAGGTCTTTGAATCCCAGTTTAGGGCTCTTTCCATATGCTGAATGTTGGATATTGACAGACTAGTCAGTATGAGAGACTGGGATACTATACCAAAGTTCTTGATGGCAATGGCCAAGCCCCACCTCTATCACTGCTCAGAGCCAAGAGCATCTAGTCAACAATAAAACTCTAAGATGATAAATCATGAAGAAATAACCAATCACCAGGCTACACTTGGCCCTTTCTTTTCAAAAGAACAATATATTTGATGTTTGGCCACCTCCATCATAAGCCCTCTTTTAAAGTACAAAATCTACCTCAATGTGAGACCTCTTGAAGCATATACTATATATGGCAAGGTGGGTTGCAAACTATCCCCCTTCAAAGAGCCCAGCCTGGCTTCCCTTCCTTGCTCTTTTCTATTCCATACTCAAGTCAATCCTCTCAAAGCTTGTCTCCAGGAATGAAATCTGTGGGAAGGTTTGGAAGAGGGAACGTTTGGTAATACAAACATTAACTTTCTAGCCTTGGTTTTCTCAAGAGAAGGTCAATGATAAATGACCTCCCTTTGGGGGCATAATTTGTGGCCACGTGGCCTTTTCTATTGAGCCCATTGTTGACTGACAGGAACATAGCACTAGGAGGAGAGAAGGGTTAGCTCTGAGAGACCTGGAGGCCAGGGAGTATAAGTAAGACCAGATGTGGCTGGAGGGCCAGAGATGAGGGTGGGGCATGGAGAAAAACTGGCTATACAAGCAAAAGAAAGACACAACCACCTTGGGAAATGCACTCAACATTTCCAAGGTTAATCCAACTTGTCTTCCTGTGTTTCCTGTAATTACCTTTGTGCTTGCAGCACCCAGTTATTTAGCACAGCAAGATGGAAGGGGCAAGTCTTTCCTGGAATACTTAGCAGCAGTTCAAACACCCTTCGTGCTCTCTTTTTCCTGTTCCACCATCTTCCGGTTCAAAACATGTCTTAAAACTCCTGTTCTAGATTCCAAGGCTATGGGTAATCTTGGAATCAGCTTAAAGCTCTTTTCTCTTATTCTGAGACCTAAAATTTCTGGTTCAAGTAGTTGGTACTAGAAAGATATAGACAGAAACACAAAATAAATTCATCCAGTTGAAAATTGGCCTAACAAAGCTAACAAAATTACTAAAGGCCATACTTATCTCTTAGGCATGGATCTTGAGGCTACAGTGAATCTTTCCACAGAACCTGGATGTGGACAAAACTGAGATCAGAGATGCCAATAAGTATAGAATGAATAAAGCATGAAAATGAATGGTGTGAGGGCCAGCTGCACCCCTGAGTAAGATGCCAAATAGCTAAAAGTCTATTAGTAACATTCTGCATCTCTAATGGAAGCACCATGCCCTGTTCTTCACAGAAATGAATTTAAGGCTAGACCATGTATCTGCTGAGCCTCTACTACCAAGTGAACCAGAAATTTGGGTTCCAAGTTTTATATATCCATGACTTTTAAGTATAAAGGTCAATGCATGGCTTGATTATAAAAATTAATAGGTGGATAATTTTTTCAACACACTGCAACCTCTCCAGCTGCCAAGGAATCAAAACAACCTCACCTGAGAGTGAACCAATGTGCATCATCGTCTAACCCTTCATCGTGTGTTCCCTGACCTCCTAGAAATCTATTAGAGCCCATCGAAGTAGCTAAGGCACTACCAACTACTTCTTATTCCATTAGCAAACTCTCATTGAGGTGACGAATTAATTGGGACCTTGTCCTACTAGTGATGGTTAGCTTCCCTGTCTACACAGACCACAAATATCTCAGAGGAAACTGGTCTTCTATACTGGCAAAACATAAGCCCTAAAAAGATCAAAGGCTCCAAAAGCACATCCAAACCAAATAAAAACAGAAAGAGATGAGAGCCAGGTCCGTAGATTGCTTGTCAATCAGCATAAGCCAATCAGTCAAATGGTACACATGAGAAGAGAAGCAACAATAAATCTGGTGTAATTAACTGGGCTGTTTTAACTGATCATTATTTAAATGAAGAGAGAGAAAACTACTTTATTTGGTCTATTTGGGACCCAGTTAGAGCAAAACTGAAACCAAGTGATGGTCCTGACTTCATGATTAAAACGTTTCACAACAAATAGCCTTGACCATACTTTGTCCTTTCTGCCTGGTGCCACATTTAGCCAAAGACAGGCATGGAATCTCATCCAAGCAAGTCCTAGCCATTGCAACACATGTGCCTTCAGCCTGCACAGATGAAGATCATGTTCCCAAGTAGTAAGAATACCCACCAGTAATCAAAGTGACTGACAGGTGTTAACATTAGGGCTATCATCACTAGAATTGGGAAATGGGCTGGACTCCACAATTTTGAGTTTGGCACCAACTTTCAGTAGACTCAGCACCTATTTTGTAATTAGTAGGTTGTGTCCTTGCACCCTTACATTTTTTTATTTAATGTCCTTGCTGTAACCACACAACAATGTTTGATTTGTGGGTTACTCCATCCATACCAATCTTACCAGTGAGGTTAGAGCAGTTAGTTCCTAATCATTCAGCATCTTCTGCAAACAGCTTTTCCTAGTGTGCTCCTGAGACGGGTGTGTGTGTGTGTGTGTGTGTGTGTATTTGTGTATTCCATGTAATGTGTTTGTGGTTAAATAAGATTGGGAAATCCCAGGTCCAAATTAAATGGGTTTCTTTTCTGCAGGACTTCTCAGAACATTTAATATGGCAATAAGCTATGAGAGCCTCTCAGAAAGGCATACAATTTGCAGAATTTCACAACTTTATTCGACCATAAAACCCTTTTATGAAGAGCCTCTGAAGGTAGAGAGATGGGAACAGTTCTCAGAATATCCTTTGGGAAAAATTGCTTTATAAGTCTGCCCTCAGTGACTTCCAAGTAATAGATAGGAGCTGCTCAGGTGGAATATGCACTCCTTTGGAAGCCCCCTATCTCTTCTGATAGACCTCAGGCTAGTGTCTGGGGCATTGAAAGCAGATGGCTTCTCAGAACATCTACCTGGACCATGTGAGAATCTCTTTATGTCAGCCCATTCAATCAGCAAACATTTATAGAGCATCCATAATGCATCAGGAGCTGAGCATCAAAAAAAAAATAGGTTAAGATTACTTTAACTTTGCGTGGTGCAGATAGAGAAGTTTTTGGAGATAAAATGACATTTGAATCATGTCTTAAAAGATGGCCCCCAGGGATCAGAGCAGGCAGAGGGAGACATTTGAAAGAGAAGGAACAGAGGCACTGATGCCTGCCAAGGCATTGCTCTGCTCCCCTGTGCACTCCACCCCGACGTTTCTGTACATATACCACACCATACATTGGCATGCTATAACATGTTCCCCAAGGAGTTGAAGGAGTTGGAAAACCTGCTGTATAATGAAAATCCACCCATCACTGGATTGAAACTTGCTTATCTAGGAGTTGGAGGTGTCCCTTTATTTATTACTAGGAGCAATCACAGAATGCCAAGGTATGGTATATCTCCACAAAATGTTGGAAATTCATGATAAGATTGATGAAGGTTAAGTAGGGGGAAGTGCGTTAACATTTATTAATATATATGTAAATTGTCAGAAAAATTTACATATTTTATCTCATTTAGTGATGAATTGTATGCATATATATTTACACTGTGTGTTTTGATTCACAGAGTGCTTTCATATCCATTATTTCATTTAATCTTCATGAGAACCCTGTGAGCATGAGTAGGGCATATGTGATTAGCCCTTTCTTACAGAGGAGATGTGTGAGCCTCAGGATAGTTAAGTGATTACCCCAAGGTCACATAGTAAGTGGCAATACTCAGATTAGAAACTAAGTCTTCTAAATCCCAGTCTTATATCCTTGAGTTGTATTTGTTCTGTATTTCTTCAAGAGGCTGAAGTGTATAGGGAAGCAGAATTATGCCCAACGTAAGAAAAATCTTTCTAAAAATCACAGTTGTTCAACAGTGAAATAGGCTGTTTTAAGAAATTGAAATAGTTGTAGAATATATTCTTGCCATAGGTGGGAGATTAAATGTCATGGTTTCTAAGGTCACCCTCAATTCTAAGATCCACTGATCCTAAAATTCCTAAAGTCCTACTTCTCTGAGATGAGGTTTCTGATGATCAACCCTGTTCCTGGGCAGCCCCCATTTATTATATACTTGGTCCTCAGAAAAGAGATCCTCTTAGAGAGATACTTGGGAGTTGGAACTTTCCCCATCACAGATAAACTCATTGCTTTGGTGCAACAAACACATATCACATACAACCAATGCTTCCAGGTTTCTCACAGATCACAGGATGATGGGTAACAGACTGAAGCAGCACATTTATACAAATCACCATGTATATGAGTTTGCAATTTCCCAGTAACTTAAAATCTTGTAGTACACAGTATAATATCAGAAATGATGGCAGGAGACACATTACCGCATTTGGACACTCATCACTCTGATATAATGAATCTTTTTTTTTTTTTTTAGAATCTATATAGTTGCTCAGACACCAAAGGTATTTTAAGAGGTAGAAAGTATGGTCTAATAGTAATCCACACCTGTCTTGTCTGGTGAGGGACCAGGATTCTCTTTAGAGCCAAAGGACCAGCCACTGTTTCAATTCCCTTGGAACATTTTTTATCATATATTTACAGCTCCCTATGCTCAAGAGAATGGTGCATCTGTCTGATGGAGACGCCTGGCTGCATTCTTTCCCAGATATTAATATAGGTGGCACTTTAGAGGCATAACCAATGACATGAAGAACCTGATTTGGAGAGGAACAGATGGCAGCATCTTTCTTAGGCTAATTTTAGGATCTTGAAATAGTCCCTTTCTCACACAAACCATCAGTGGAACCAAATTAAGACAGCTATGTCACATGGAAAAGGGAGAGAGTGAGAAAGTGTGGTCTAGTATGAGGCAAAGACAATGAACCAGAAACCTCAGTGTTTCCCCATATATGACTCCTTTCGTAGAATGTGAGTATCGCTTTAACCTCTTTCACCAGAATGGGTGCTGAATATGGATGTGAGAGTCTCTAAGAAGAAATGAGTGGGCAAATCTCATTTCCAGTCACATACACTGAACAATCAAGATTGCATCATGCAATAGTTAAACTCCTATTCAAAAGAATATGTAGGACCTGGGTTCTAATACATCTTTTCCTAGCAGATAAGGAAGTTGATAAGTGACCATTTTACTGGTAACTCAGAAGCAGATTGAATTTCAAAGCCTCAGATTTCTGGTCCATTGCTTTGTTTGCTGAAAAGACCTTTCTTCCAAATGAGACATAATATGTCAGATAGGGATGATGAGAGGAGGAAGAAGAGTCTCCCAACCAGAAATGATGCCTGAGATATAAGATGGTCATCCAACGGTTTAGAACAAATAAGGAGAGAGTCATTTGGAAAAAAAAAAAAAAAAAGCACCTACCTGTTTTCCATCCAGAGTGTAGAGTTTTTTGACGACCCCAGTCTCTAGTTTGATGGCTTCGGTGATGTCAGTGAGGACTTGCTCAAAAGAGTGTGCTGTCTTCTTGTTCAGAAGTACACGCACAGCCTTCCGAGGCTTCACCCCACTGCGGATGATGGTCACCAGCTTGGGGCGCACAAAGTCCTTGTTCTCTCTGGCCTGAGCACTGTTGCTGCTGGCCAGGGACTGAGGGGCTTTCATATTGGCAGATGTCTTCACATTGACCGACCAGTTGGGATTGACATTCTTGGTGTACTCCACCTTTTTAAAGAAGTTGTCTGAGGAACAAACATAGCTTTCCCCTAAAGGAAGAAATAAGTGGTAATTAGTTTAATAGCAGATATATGGATAATTCTAACCAAACTAATACACACTGACCTTGGAGTAGCACTTTTGGAGACATGGTGAGAATAACAAACTTTATATGCAATTCCTAATTGGGCTCTCTAACAACTTGGCTCATTCAAATTCAAGAGCAAGTCATCAGCAAAATATTCTTCATTATAATGTCATACTTAGTTGAAAAATCCTATAAAGCTAAGGGTCCCAAGGACAATGAAAATACCTAAGTATCATCTAATAAGGGGGGGGCTCTCAAGCTTGATATGGTTTTATTGCAATTGAAACATTTATATTAATTTCTAGGATGTGTGTTAAAGTCTAGGGGCATTACTGGAGTGTTTTTTTTAACATGTCTCTTTTTCTTAATGCTCCTGTCCTATCTCTGGACTCATAGCCCCATTCCACTGTTATATTATGAACTGAGGAGAACTTTCATTGTTAACACATTTTGACTCCAAGATAAAGTGACCAAAGTAACCTTGCCTATTGGGCATACAGTACATACTTGCCAAGAAGACAGATTGTACTTTGCACAGAGTATATGGCTAAGCAGTAGAATACTGAAATGTGAAATGTGAAGAGTGTGTGTGTGTGTGTGTGTGTGTGGCTGGGTGGGTGGGTGAGTGGTGAATATGTATGTGTGTATAATTAGGTCTTCTACTGCTCACCTCCACACCCAGGTGGAGAAACTGTCTAAATAACAATCTGTACACACACATACACACACACTTCTGTTTGCCAGTCTAGCTCTTGCTTGAGAAATGCTCTCCCCTGTTTCCATCACCCACCCCTCATCTTTCCACCTTCGAATGCTGCACACTAGCTCTGTGTATTCAGGGCCGTCCTCACCAGCGCTCACCCTTGGCTGCCACAAGTAATGAGGTGGAGATGTGAGAATACATTATACAGCCTGATTTATGGATTGGAGGGATCTCATGTAATTTTCACATTTACCATGGGCTAGAGGAAATGACTAATACAGCGGAAGAAACACAGGGGCCAGAGGCAAGAGGAGGGGATTAGACACCTGGGACTAGAAGCTGGAGAAAAGAGGAAGAGAGGTAGGCTCAGCCTGGGGGAGAGACTATTGGAAAAGGTTGGATTTGTTGAATAAAACACATTAGCCTCAAGGTATACAGAAGTTCATCCAGAGGTCAAGCTACAGCAAACCAGTGTGATTTAATCAGGCTTAACTCATCAGTAATAACACTAAATAAATGAATGAATAAATAAACCCTAGCCTGTGCAAAGAAAGCATTAAACGCGATTGTAATCTGATTGCTCTTCTTCCTTCGGTTTCAACAGGAGAACCATGCAGAGACATTCAGAAATGCTGGACTGATGATTCACTCCCTGTGCAAATATTGATTGCTTTGCTGTAGCACCAAATCCTTTAAATCATGTTAATTAATCAATTTCTTAGTGCTGAGAGAAGATTCAGTCAGATTCTCTAGGGCACCTTTGAGGACATTTATACATGTGTGTGTGGAGGGGGAAGGTAAGTGGCTTGCAACATATGCAAAGTGGCTTCCAGCACTGCTCTGAGTCTCAGAAGCTGCTAGTGTTGTCCTGACAAGGGGACCAAAGGATGGTTTGTAGGTGAGCACAGGCACCCTCCTGTACCTGATGCAGACACGCACACCCAGGATGGGGCGGGCAAAGACCTCAGCCGAAAGATACTCTAATTTCTCTGACTCCCGCTGGCTAATCAAGTCCAAGCCGAGTGATTAGAGGGTGTGGTCTTTAATTTGTGACCTCAAGGATGAAGGGGCCCTTTCAATTCCTCCGTGTATTCATAGCCGATATTTCCTATACCCTAGAAATGGACTCTAGCCTTAGCACTCTGCCAGATGCATGGGCACCTTTCAAGAGCTCACCGCCTTTGAATCAGATGTTTTCCATAACTTGTCATGTACTTTAAAACTCTGTCAGACAACTGTGGTGTGCAAATGTATGAGGCTATATATTTATGATTTCACTCATCCACAGTCTCCTCTCGAGAGTCAGCTGTGTAGCTCTGTTAGCACTCTGGACTTTTTTTGCTCCCATCTCTTAAACCTCTTAAGCCTCTGAACTATGAGTATGATTAACCACTCCAGATGAAAATGAACATGATGGCAGACAGCTATAGTATCATATGGCACCCAAGAACTTTTCAGAGGGCCCTGCTCTCAGCTAAATCTATGTTGAACACTTTCCAACAGTACATTTTAGTCTCTCTACTCTCTTCTTTTTGGCCCCAATATGGAGTCATGGAAAAAGAGCAGCCTATGTGCTGTCAGTCAGAATGGGGTTTCCCAGTATTTTCTAGTTGTGTGCCCTTAGGCAAATTACCTAACCTCCTTCAGCTTCCATTGTTTTTCTGCAAAGTGGGGATGATGAAAACAATACCTACCTTCTAAGGTTGCTCTCAGGCTCAGAGCAGGTGATGTACAATCTATAAGGCTGAGCCCAGAGCCTGGTACACAGTAAGCACATGATAAATGCCAGCCATCTTTATTATTAAGGCCCTAATCTGAAGGAATAGAGAGAGAACAAGAAGTAAAGAGCAAAGAAGGAAAGGAGGAAGAAAGGGTTGAGAGAAAAAAGATGAAAAGAGGAGGAGTAGAAGCTGAAGGACAGAAAAGAAAAAGAAGCAAGGGCAGCCATCTTGGAACTGAGCTATAATCATTATAGAACATGAGTGCTGCCAGGGACCAGTGCTTCAAAGACAATATTTCCTGCTAGTTGAGAGGAGATCTCCAGTTGTTTCAGATGCCAAATGTAGTAGCTTTATGGCTACCTCCTAGCAACGCCAGTTGTTGCCACTGCTGATGCCCATTGAGGGTGGGGTATTTTTTAAGACTATTTTTTAGAGCAGTTCTAGATTCACAGCAAAATGAAGGGGAAGGTACAGGGATTTTCCATGTGCCCCCTAACCCCACAACAAATAGCCTCCCCCATTATCTGCATCCCCCACCAGAGGACAGGATGTTTATGGTGGTTGAGAGCAGAGACATTGGGAGTCAGATAGACCTGGATTCAAATCCCCACCAGGCATTTCCGAGCTGTATGATGTCAGGCAAATCATTTAATCTCTAAGTCTTAGCTTTTCTGTCTATAAATCGAAGGTATTGCATTAGGTGACATTTAAGTCACTTCCTAGCCCTACAGGTCTCTAAGAAGGAATTTTCTTCTCTTTTCCATCCCAAATAGGCGTTAGACCAAGTTGTTATGGTAATTACATGTTAAAGAAATAGGTCCCCACCACTGAGGACTCTCCACCTGGATTACTGGAAAGACATCAAACGTGCTGCTTCTCTAGACTGAGGCTTCCCTGGTCTGATTCTGTAGGCGTCTGCAACATGTGCTGCCAGAGCTCAGTGCTTCCTGCGTGTCCAGCTGCCTGGCACTTGGCGCCAGCTGAGGCGTGTTGCACCTTTACACAGCTGGGTTCCCATCCTGCCACAGCTTCCAGGGACTGTTTCCCACCCGTTGGAAGCCTAGAAGGAAAGCTGGCTTCAGAGCCAAGCAAGGTGACAATTTGCTGGAACTGACAATCTGCTTCAGCTTAAGGGTGAGAGGGTAAGGAAATGAAGTCATGGAAGCACAAGCTGAAAGGGCAGGAAGGGAACAAGCTGTGGGCTCAAGATGATCTAATGTCTACCTCCCTTCACTTTCAGGATGGCTCCATTTTCAAAAACATTCAACATGTTTATAGTTTTTCAGTGCAAAAGCACTTCTGCCAGGGCTTTCTCCTCTTTTCCCGGGCTTCCTCACTCAAGAAGGAGAATATTTAATGGTACTTTATGGTATTATCAGATCTATTCGTGATATATTATCCTCCCAGGTATCTTAAAATCCTCCTCTTTTGGAAATGTGCTTGCTTTAGTAGTTAGAGGATAAATCAGTGAGAAGGTGGTTTCAGCTCATTGGAACAAATAAGCTATGGCAAAGAAAGTGGATCAGAGCTAGTGTCACCATACAGCTCAGATTTTTCAACAAGACTGTTCCAACTGTAAGTCTTCGGTCCTTTGGTCTGCATAATAATGCTCAAAATGATACCCTGACAATTGATCTGGGTATTTACATACAAGGAAGTGTGGGAGGAATTAGACAGGACAGGAAGGGAAGAAGAACAATTCAACAATGAAAGACTAAACAAGACAGAAGGAAAGTCATGGTGGATTTCATTCACTGACCCACTGGGAATACAACTAATACGTACGTATATAACCACATTCTGCATGGCTTCACAAAGACCATTCGTGTATCCAAGGAACTGTGGGAAAGCTGACATCAGTAACCTGATTTTGATCCAAAATGGTTCCCTTGCTACTTTTAGTATCTAGCAGCAGACAGTAGACCAGAGGCATTAGACAAAGGAGGGCCAAAAGGCCAGACTGATTATTAACCAATTGCTTTTTATTTCACTTTGTTTTAGGCTAAATATTTAATAATGCAGCCATTTGGAAGCATAGTATGTTCTATGCTCCGTTATTCCTTAAAGGTCTACGAGATCTTAAAGATCTACAAATCAAAAAAACAAAAACAAGAATTTCCGTATTCCTAGGAATTCCCACCACTGTGGTTAGCTGAAGGGGACCATCAAGATCACTTAATCTAGTACTTCCCAAGTTTAAGTGCTCATAAGAATCACCCGGGGAAATTT
Organism: Camelus bactrianus; assembly: GCF_048773025.1. NCBI lineage: Eukaryota > Metazoa > Chordata > Mammalia > Artiodactyla > Camelidae > Camelus > Camelus bactrianus. The sequence goes on along the minus strand of NC_133575.1, from coordinate 81,514,530 downwards.
GTAAAACCAGATTCTGGAGCCCTAGCCCTGAAGATTCTGATTCAATAAATCTGGGGTGTGGCCCAGGAATTGATATTTTTCTAAGCTCTAAAAGATTCTGACAGGCAGCCAGGTTTGGGAGCCATTGGTTATTCCAACCCCTCACCAGCATCATCATTATTCCTATTATTTTGTTTTTACATCATGAACAATAATAGACCTTTGTAGTTGTAGTGTTACCTTGTCAATGTGTTTCCATATCTATTATCTATTTTTATCCTCACAACCACCCTAATAAATAAGGCAGGTGTTATTAGTCTCATTTTTACAGATAAGAATATTACAACAGATACACAAAATATGACCTATACATACAGTGAAATATTTTTTCTCAAAAACAAAAAAGGACTGAAGTGCTGATACATGGTATATAGCATAGACAAACCCTGAAAACCTTTTCTAAATGAAAGCAGCCAGTCACAAAAGACCACATGGTATATGATTCAATTCATATAAAATGTCCAGAATAGGCCAATCTGTAGACATAAAGTAGGTAAGTTGTTTCCTAAAGCTGGAGAGAATAGGGGAAATGGGCAGTGACAGCTAATTGGTACAGGATTTCTTTTCGGGGTGATGAAAATGGTATAAAATTAGATTATGATGATGGTTTCACCACTTGGTACATTTTCTAAAAATCATTGAACTGTACACTTAAATTGGTGAAATTTACAGCATGCAAGTTATACTTTAATAAAGTTGATTCTTTTAAAGTTGTTTTAAAAAGAGAGAGCATTAGTCACAGTGATGATAAGGACAAACCTATGGTCATGTAGCTTAACCAGCTTTAAACTAGGACAACTCAAATACTAACAGCTACCTTTTACTAAGAGCTACTGTGTGCCAGGCAGGATACAAAACATTTCATATCCATTGTCTTATTTAATCCTCAAAGCAGTTATTCCCATTTTATAGATGAACAACTGAGGCTCAGGGAGTCTAAATGGTTTCCATAACTTCACACAAGCTAGCAGGTGGCAAATCTTGGATCGGAACCAAATCTGATTCCAAAGACTTCTTTTCCTATTATAATCTTCTGCCTCTAAGGCGAGAACCCATTGCCTCTGACTCTTCACCCAGGGATCTTTCCAAACTTTTTCAATTTGAAGTTTCTTGGGAAGCAATGGGCATGAATTGGTTTTTTTTTTTTAATTTTATTTTTCATTCAACCTTTTCCAAAGGTGAACAAAGTAAGGGACTTCTGTCCTCCATTCCCACCTGAGTAGTTGCAAAGGACAAAAAAATAGAAAAAGACCCTGTGAAAAAATCCTCTTCATATCTGCACCTTTTCCCAGTTGGCTTTGTGGTAGTGGAAAATTTGGTCACATTTCTCAGTGCTATCCCAGAGATGTCCCAGTATTTCCTTGACTGAATGCGCAGTACTCAGGACTGAGAGGGCACTGAGCGCCACTGCAGTTTGTGGTTGTAAATGACATAGTGATAAATGCACTGAGCCTTATTCACACTCTGCATAGTCCAGAAATTCAATAGGATACTACTACTGCACCCAGGAGTGGTAGATGAGAGGAGTCCAATTTAGCAGGACTCAAAAAGACCAAGAGAAAAGAAAGCTGCAGTCTTCAAAATTATATTTATTATCTATATTGAACTAAGATGATCACAACACACATACCTCAACACACACACACACACACACAAATGCAGGGAGGAAAATCAGTATCAATGCCTTGTCCTTGAGCAAGACATGTTCAAAAATGGATTTGAGGGGGAAAGTCTGTGCATGACACCTGCTTTATATCAGACACAAGAACATTCTAATCCTTGCTGCAAATACAATGTCACTTGGTTCAGAATTCTGCCCAAGCATCTATGATGGTCTTTAAAAGATCGCAGCTAGTGGAAATGAGGGCATACTCAGTGATTCAAGGTGCTTTGTTTGTGAAAATTATTACAATGAAGCCCCTCAAATTTGACTGAGATGTGTATTTTACAGTGACAAAAGACACACCCTATTGATTACTCTGTTGGACAGCTCCCTGAACCCAGCTTCAAGTCCTTCAAGTTTACCCTGACTCGCCTTTATTTTAAGGTATTCACTAGGATGGCTAATCCTTCAGTGTTCAGAAGAAACCTAGGATTAACCTCTGGCTGGCTATCCAGCACATGATCAAATAATCTAAGCCTCCCCAGCATTGTTTCTCAAGGTCAGCTTGGAGAAAAACCTCAGACCGAACCCTGAGACCCAGATCCAGTAGCCATATGGACACTGTCTCTTATAAGTAACTGGCCCCAAATCACTTGATCTGACTTGAGAAACAGGAACTCCTTGTGAAAATGTGGTCTTGGACAAGGGAAGCCCTCATGCTCCTTTGTCTAGGAACACAAGAAACCTAGAAGCAGTGAAGCAAAGGCGGGGCACTCCCACACCAAGTCATTTAATGTGCTGTTTCTCCTTCCTTGCTGGCTGTTTCAGAATTTGGTTTCCCTAGAGATCTGCCTCCTCTAAATTCACCTTTGCTCAGGGAATGGAAAGAACGAGGAGAGAGGGTTGGAGAGTGGGAAGAGATTTGGGGGGGGGTACATTTTCAGTATCACCACTCCTCACGGCTGTCCTTTAAAGCATTGTCAGGTTAAACTGATTACATATGTTATACCAATAAAAGTGGAGCAGGAAGGCATCCTCAATAGACTTGATTTGATAAAGCAAAATACAGAGAATGTATCCCAATATCTATTTCCTAAATGACCACAAAAAAGACTTCATGGCTAAGCAAGTTTTGGTAAGAGCCAGGATTTTCTCTCGTTTGGAGTCGGGTACACAGGTTGTCAGGATTGTCAGCAATCTTGTCATAAAATTCAATTACAAAACCAAAATCTAGAAAGGATTTAAACAGATTTTAGGTACAGTGAGTCAGTTCCTATTCTAATAGGAATAGTCTTTATTAAAATACCAGACATACCCAAAGCTTTCTTTGGTATTTCTCTCAATGACCTCAGTCTCAGGGACACACCCCGAAGTGGGCTTTTTAGAAGCAACAGCTGAGCAGTGACCACTTACCTAAAAGTATAATCCTTTGTGAATACGTCCAGGAAGTCCTGCTTTTAGGGTGCATATTTCCAGGAGTTGTAATTCACAAATAGTCTCTCAGCAGTTCAAAGGATATTTGGGTGTAATATTTTCTTTCTGTTAACCCAACCAAACTTCCTTTCTCATTTTACACCCCTAATGATTTCATGGTCTGCCTTGATAGTGCTATTCAGAGTTAATTATGAACAAAATCTAGAGTAAATGACACAATTCAGATTTTTCTTTGTATACCCTGGGAGATAAACACAATGCATTATTACCAGCAGCCACACTTCAACCCCAGCCGAGACTAAAGAACACGAAGGGTAATGGCTAACGGTTCTGTCGATGCCTATAGAATCAGAAGTCTCAGCATCAATGCGGGGTTTTAACAAATATATTTTAACAATATACCCAATTGCTTTTAATAAGATCCAAGAAATGTAACCATAGGTAATGATTCCAGCTCCCACCAAGGGCCACCACCCACTCCCTGAATTACCTTCCTCGAGTTCATCCATGCTTCCAATTTTCCTGGATCCATCAATGGTGTAAATGTAACGCACTCCCTGAGGCAGGTTGATGTTGTCAGACAGAGATCGTGTCAGGTCAGCCAGCAAGGCGTCGAAGCTGCGAAAACGGTCAGAGGACACAGCGTACACAATCCCCTTGAAGTAGCGGTCCCCATTGCGGTAGAAACGTACCTTCTTGGCTTTTTTCTCGTTGCTCAGTGCCTGCAAGGTTCGGGTTCGGTAGAAGCTACAATGGGCGCTGTGAGTGGGGCTAGGCAGCCCATTCATCCGCGAGCCTCGCATGTTCCTGGATGCCTTATCTCTTTCGTCAAAATGTCCAAAATCAAGTTCCATATTTTGGTGGAACCTCAGAGACCTGAGTATTGGACAAAAGGGTGGGGATGAAAAGAAGCAAAGAAAAAGGGGTGCGGAGAAAAAAAAAAAAAAGAAAGGAATTCAAATATTAGCCAGATCCAGATCTGCAATCTGCTGCTTGTGAAAAGAACTGGTTGAAAAAAGCCCGTGCCCCATCTGCTGCCTGCCCCTGACCTGCAGGAATATTGATCTTAATAGAGAAGAAGGAGGGGCTGGGGGGCGGTGGTTGTGGGGGTGGGGGTGAGAGATCGGGAGGGAGGCACTTTTGGCACTGTTCCAAACAGAGGAGAGGGAGGGATTTTGAAATAGCTTAAAATCCTGGGACTTACTGACAGTGGCTCCTATCAAATTGTAACTTCGGGCTAAATACATTAAAACTGGCATCTGTTTCCTCACACATGCCCACATGCCTAACAGTTGTAAATGAATCCATAGCCTGACAAAATTCTCCTTGAAGGGAACAGAAGGACCTAGCCAAGGTTAGCATCTCCAGCTTAGGAAGCAATCTCTGCATCTCAGTAAAATGATTATGAAGGGGAGTATTTTAATTTTATTCCAAAGCCTCTTTCCTACTCTAATGTGTGCATCCCCTCCCCCCAGAATAAACTAGGATTCTCCTTTAAAGGGACAGCCTCTAGGGACTAGCCAGAGTCTTTGTGCTATTCATCAAACCCTTTCCCCACCAAGCTGGTGCAGCTATCCGACATTCAAAAGAAATAAGCTGGAAAAAAAAAAGGATTAGAGAAATCAGTTATTTAACAAGTTATTAGTTCTGCTTTACCCTGGGTACCATTTGGTCACAAAATCCCCCTCTTTTTTTTTCAGGTGTTCTATGTTCCCACAACAATGCCGCCCACCTCTTCATGGAATAATTTAATTGCTGAAAGATTCCTAAATAAGTCCCTGAACGGCATATGGGATCTTTAGAAGCAAGCACACCTTTCATTGTTTGGGGGTTTCTACCCTGAATGAAGGGGTACTTTGCCCTCACAGCAGGCAGTTCACCCCAAATTTGTCTACTGCCCAGGTGCATTAGCTCAAGCAAAAGGTGATCATCTGTCAGATTTTGCTTTCTGCTGAGCAAAAAAAAAAAAAGGAAAGAAAGAGAGAGAAAGAAAATCACAGTATGAAACCAAATACAACAGAAGCCCCAAACACTAGCAAAGGTAGTGACAGCCTAGGAACCAAACTATTAACATGCATCGCACAGATGGGGATAAAAGGACTCACAAAGCAAGCAGGGCTCAGCTGCTACACGCTGCCACATAGAGATATCTGCAAGGGACCAGGAGGACAGGAGATAAAGGAGGGCTGGTGCCTAGTAGGTTTGCCAGGCTCGGTCCCCCTTTTCTTCCAATGTCACCATGACCTGTGCTGAGCTCAGCATTGTCTCTGTCAGACAACCTGCAGCGTGAGAGACCCCACCTCCTCAAGACAAGTAGCAAGCATTTCCCCAGACATGCCAGTACCGCTTGGCTTTGCTTTACAATGTAGGGTGGTATTATCCTAAATCAGCATCACAGTGAAAACAAAGGAACATCAAACTCACTTTTCCAAAGGAAAATCCCAGGTAGAGACTTAGGGAACAATCCGATAGAATGAGGCAAAAAAAAAAAAAAAAAAAAAAAAAAAAAGAGAGAGAAAGAGAGAGGACACCACACAGAGAGAGGGAGAGATACACAGAGAGAGAGACAGAGAGAGATAGACAGAGAGAGACAGAGACAGAGAGACAGAGAGAGTGCTTTGCCTTGTGCTTTTCCCATTTGACATCTGTTACATTCTGCCTGAAAATCACTTGAAAGCCCCACTCACCGGTTTTCTGCTGGTTGGGTGGAGATGCTGAGAGAAAGAAAACCAATCTCTCTATGCCTTTGTTGTCTGAGCTCCAAGCAAGAAATTCCTGCCAGGGTGGATAGATGCCTTCTAGGTCCTAGTGCCTTGTCCAGCTTCTCCCCTATAACTCAGGCTTAGTGAATCCCCCTAACCGCCTTTGATTAATTACATGCTTTTTTTCTTCAATTCACAGGCTGCATTAACAGCCAGAAAGGTTTCATTTATAACCAACAGGAAATTGCAGGGGAGCAAAAAGATTGCACAGGCAAGTTCAGAATGCTCTAATGAGCAACGTGCTAGCCCTTTCTTTTAGGGAATTAGCAATTTCACTTGGCCAAAACCTTGGCCTAATCTGCCTAGGGGCCAGATTCAGACAGTCGAACCAGGCTTCTTAGAAATTGTAGCTCTCTTCATTTCACCTTCTTGAGAGAAGACAATCAAATATGCAAATTATTCAAGGCATTTTAGTTAATGCATCCAACAATCGTTGTTTTGAAATGAGGTTAGTGGAGTAGATGAAGAGGCAGTAGGAAAAGGGACAAGACAAGGGAAAATTGTTCCAGAATTTCACGGAGGATGATGTTGAAGAAGGACCCCAAAGACTTTTCAGCTTGGTGTAATAATTTTGTTAATGGAATCTGCAGTGTTTACCTTTGAGAGTTTGAGAGTTTAAATCTAACCCAGAGACCTTTTTATGTGAAGTGAGTCTGATGGCTACAAGAGAAATATTAACAGCTTTCTCCTCAAACTGCCTATTTGTTACTAATTGGTTTCTTTATACCAAATATGTTATAAAGGGCAAGGAAGCATCCATATTGAATTTAAGAAATCAAGCCTAAACTATAGGGCAAAAGAGGAGGAAGGTGAGAAACTCCAGTGCAAGTGGGCTACCATCTTCACAACAGAGGCTCCATGCCTTAATATGTATCAGTCTTGAACTATCATGGTTCCATTTTTGCTTGGCTTCCAAGAAGCTCAGCGCTAATAGTGTGCTCAGGAATTATATCTGATTCCTAGTATAATTAACCCTCCTTTTTAGACCTAGTGCTAGATGATTTATAATTAAGCACCTGCTGTGCATGTCTTTTACTATTAGCTGTCTCAAAGTGGGATTTAAAAAATATGATTTTTCTTCTGTGGAAGGTGATGGCTCAGCAAAGCCTATGCTATCTGTTAGTAGGGTAGCCAGCATCAAGTGTGCAACCTGCCCAGTCAAGTCCTCCCAACACTTTGCTGCTGCTCTCCTGGTTTCTAAATAAGTATCTCAGGGGACAGCATGTGTCTGCCCTATCCTCTTCCATTTGTTTCTGCCTTATGTTGTGGCCACCTCTTGAAAACTCAAGGTTATTTAGGTCAAGGGCAGAGAAATATCAAGGAATAGAAGCAGGGAAATATGGAAATTCCAACCGATGGTTGCAAATTCCTTGTCCAGCAAGGCTAAAGTCTTATTTTTTTTCTTACACATGGTAAGCATTCCATAAATACACAGCAATTGATTTTGCATCAGAAATCAAAATCATTTTATTTCCAGTGAAGATATAAAAACGTGTGGGATGATAAAACTTAAACATGAAGGATTTGAAAATTTCCTCATGGTGTAGGCTTTGTTACACTACTGTGGAAGCAAAATGTCTTCAGAAGACAGTCTAGGATAGATGGCTTTGTTTGCTTTGTATATACTAGGGAGCAGAGGAATGAACAAGATCAGTGTTTCCCAGTGTGAGATATGTGGATGTTAATAGGTGTTCTTTAAAAACCAAAAAAAAAAAAAAACCAAAAAACAAAAAACAAAGGTTCTGTGGTCAAAAATGCTTGAAAAGTGATGAGTTAAACAAAACTAGTTTTCTTTATCATAAACTTTTCAGAGCCTTTAATTTAAAATATGGTACAAGTCTCCAAAAAGACAATTTAGTATAAAGGGCTTCTTGCTTTTTTGTTTGTTTGTTTTTTATTCAGGATTTTTTTCCCCAGAGCATCTCATAGATTCATGTTCTGTAGAAAAAGCTTTCACAAAAACTGGACCAGGTTATCTCACCAACATAATTCTTCTCAAAGAATTCTCAGCTACTAACGAAGACTTTTTCTCTCACTTCCTCAGAGAAGGATCACTGGCAGACGTGAAGGTCTCAGGCACGAGTCTAGGGGGAAAGTGCATCTTTCTGCATGGAAGTCAACTTTGAAGATCAAGGAAGAGTCATGACTGAGGGTTCAACGGAGTGAAGAGACTGAAGGAGAAGTGGAGCAACTCCATTGTGGGAAATGTACCAGTAAGACCTTTTGAGTAATTACAATGTGCCAGTATCACAGGCAAGATGCAGGGTAGAAGACATCAGTCACTGCCCCTGAGGGACTTGAAGGTTACTGAGGAGACAGGACACGAATATATATCTTACAAAAATCATGAAGGAGAAGGGCTGTGATCTGGGTTAATCAAACTCAGCTTTAAGATCAGGGTCAGGAAACAAAACCATCATCCATCACACACACACATAATCATTAGTTTATATTACCTATCAGAAACACAGTGAATAGAATCTAGAGTGGAGTGGTTGGGATAAGCAAAAAGGAAGTGAGGTTGGAAATATATACAAACAGTTTACAGAGACCAAAAAACTATAAAGTACATAGTAATAAAGCCAACAAATACGTGTAAGACCTCTAGTGAGAAAATCATAAAACTATTAAAGAACATAACAGAAACTGTGAATAAATGTAGAGCCAGGCTATGCTCATAAGTGACAAGATGCAATGTTGCAATGTTGTAAGGGTATCAATCCTCCCCAAAGTAATATATATATATTCATACACACACACATACATATACTATATATATGAAAAAAACTCTAGTAAAAACTCCAACAGGATTGTTTGTGAAATTCACAAATATCAATTAAATATTACCTTTTATTATCCACCAAATATTCACATGCCACCTCCCTCACTTCTTTCAAGTCTTTGCCCAAATATCAGCTTCTCAACAAGACCAACCTAGATCATCCTATTTAAGGTTACAACCTTCTCTCTCAACCCAACACTCCAATTTCCTTTACCTTGCTCTATTTTTTCTATAATACTTATCATTTTCCAACATACTATATAATATACCTATTTATTTTGTTTGTTATGTATCTACCCAAAGTAGAACATAAGCTTCACAAAGGCAAGAATATTCTAACAGCTTTAATGAAATAAAACTCATAATGACAAAAGTAGTATTTTGTTTGTTTTTAACACTATATTATATGCAAAATGCCTGGAACAATGTCTAGCACATATAGGTCTGGGTGTTTGTTTACTTGGATAGAGTAAAGAAAGCATGGAATATTCAATAGATGATACTGTGGTGATTAACTTTCATATGGAAAAAAATTAAATTAGATCTCCACTTTACACCATACATAAAAATAAACTCCAGGTGTTTTAAAGACCTGAATATTTAAAAATTATTAGAATAAAATGTAGGAGATTTTTCTTTAACTCCTTGTGGGAAAAAAAGACCTTCTTAACCAATATGCAAAAAGCAGAAATCTTATAGGAAAATATTGGTAAGTCTGATTACATGAAAATTTAAAGTTTCTGAAGGCAAAAGATAGTATATCACAACATTAAAGATAGGTAACAGACTGAAAAAAAGATTCTTGAATCTTACGTAACTGAAATAGAAGTAATGTTCTGATTTTATATATATATATATATATATATATATATATATATAATTATATCATATCAATAAGAAAAAGGCAAAACTTCAATAGAAAAAAATGAGCAAAGGGGTAGTTTGGTCATTTTAACAATATTGATTCTTCCAATCCAAGAACACAGTATATCTTTCCATTTGTTTGTGTCATCTTCAATTTCTTTTCTTTGAAATTTCTCAATGTCAACTTCACAAAAGATCCTGAATATCCAAAGCAATCTTGAGAAAAAAGAATCGAGCTGGAGGAATCACACTCTCTGACTTCATATTAAACTACAAATCTACAGTAATCCAAACAGCATGGTACTGACACAAAACCAGACATATAGATCAAATGGAACCGAATAGAGAGCCAAGAAATAAATCCACACATCTATGGTCAATTAATCCATGACAAAGGAGGCAAAAGGAGAAAAGACAGTCTTTTCAATAAATGGTGCTAGGAAAACTGGACAGCTACATATAAAAGAAAGAAAGTAGAACAATCTCTAAGTCCATATACAAAAGTAAACTCAAAATGAATTAAAAACCTAAATGTAAGACCAGATACTATAAAACTCCTAGAGGAAAATATACACAGAACACTCTTTGACATAAATTGAAACTATTTTTTTGATCCATCTCCTAGAGTAATAGAAACAAAAACAAAAATCAACAAATAAGACCTAAAAGCTTTTGCACAGCAAAGGAAACCATGAACAAAACAAAAAGGCAACCTACAGAATGGGAGAAAATGTTTGCAAACAATGTGGACAACAAGGGGTTAATTTCCAAAATATACAAACAGCTCATATAGCTTAATATCAAAAAACAAACAACCCAATCAAAAAATGGGCAGAAGACCTAAATAGACATTTCTCCAAAGAAAACATCTAGATGGCCATCAGGCACATGAAAAGATGCTCAATATCACTAATTATTAGAGAAATGCAAATCAGAACTACAATGAGGTATCACCTCACACCAATCAGAATGGCCATCATTAAAATGTTTACAAGTAATAAATGCTGGAGAGGGCATGAAGAAAAAGGAACCCTCGTACACTGTTGGTGTGACTGTACGTTGGTGCAGTCACTGTGGAGAACAGTATGCAGGTTTCTTTAAAAAACTGAAAATAGAGTTACCATATAATCCTGCAATCCCACTCCTGGGCATATATCTGGAGAAAACTCTAATTTGAAAAGATACATTCACTCCAATGTTGATAGCAGCACAATTTATAATAGCCAAGAAATGGAAGCAACCTAAATGGCCACTGTCATTTATATATATAATAATAAACGTCCATTGACATTTATATATATAATGGAATATTACTCAGCCATAAAAGAATGAAATAATGCCATTTGCAGCAACATGGATGGACCTAGTGATTATCATATTAATTGAAGTAAGCCAGACAAAGACAAATATCATATGATATCACTTATATGTGGAATCTAAAAAAATGATACAAATGAACTTATTTACAAAACAGATATAGACCCACAGACATAGAAAAAAAAACTTATGGTTACCAAAGGGGGAAGGGGGTAGGGATAAATTAGGAGTTTGGGATTAACACATACACATTACTATATACAAAATAGATAAAAACAAGGACCTACTGTATAGCACAGGGAACTATTTTCAACATCTTGTAGTAATGTATGACAGAAAAGAATCCAAAAAAAAGAATATGTATTATATATATATATATATATATATATATATATATATATATATATATATATATATATGTATATATATATGTAACTGAATCACTTTGCTGTACACCTGAAACTAACACAACACTGTAAATTTTACTTCAGTAAAAAGTTTTTTTTAAGTCAATTGAGTATATTTTTGTAAGTCTACTTCTGTGTTCTCTAGTCTAGCCCACGGATTTATGTGTCTATCCTTCCTCCAATATCAAACAGTCTTGAGTACCATAGCTATAAAAGAAAAGTCTTGAAATCAGGTAGACTGATTCTTCAACTCTTATTCTTTTTCAAAATTGTTTGGTTATTCTAAGTCCTTTACCTTTACATACAAATTTTATAATAATCTTGCCTGTATCTATGAAAGTTCCTGCTGAGATTTTTGATAGGGATTGTGTTAAACCCATATACCAATTTGAAGAGAATTGACATGTTTACTATATTGAGTGTTTAATCCATGTGTATGGTATGTCTCTCCATTTATTTAAATCTTCTGTGATTTCTTTCCTCAGTGTTTAGTTATTTCCAGCACACATGTCCTGTACATATTTTGTTGAAGTTATACCTAAATATTTTTCAGGATTGTAAATATTATTGTATTTAAAATTTTGCTAGTTCCAGAAGTGTTTTTTTTTTAATTATCATGGGATTGTCTACATAGATCATCATGTCATCTGCAAACAGAGATTTTATTCCTTTTCTATCAGAATGCCTTTTAATTCCATGTTTTGCTTTATTGCACTGGGCAAAACTTCTAGTTCTACATTGAATAGCTGTGGTGAGAATAAACATCCTTGACTTGTTCCTGATCTTAGTTGGAAAGCATTTAGCCGTTCACTATTAAGTGTGATATTAACTATAAGGTTTTTTGTTGGCTGGTTGGTTGGTTGGTAGATGTAATGTATCAAGTTGAGCAAGTTCCTGTATTTCTAGAGTTTTCTGAGGTGTTTTTTTTAAAATCATGAATGGCTGTTGAATTTTTTCAAATGCTTTTTCTGTATGTATTGATTTGATCATGTGATTTTTCTTCTGTAATCTGTTATATGATTGATTACATAGATCAATTTTCAGAATCTGTACAGTTTGCATGTCTTATATATTTCTGAATGGTTTCTTAAAAATCTGAAGCATATATGAACTAAAGTAATTTTCTGTATTTCTTTAAAATATTTTTAAAAATACACAGACAAGTAAAAACTTACGCAGAGTGTTAGCAATCAGGCAATCAGGAAAATATTGGGCACAAGGACTTACAGCATATATAGGCAAAAAAAGAAACAAGTTAGAAAGTGCAGTAGTACTCAATTGTAGCTTTACAATAGAATCAAATGGGGAGCTTTTACAAAATACTCTTGACTAAGATTTAACTCACCTGGTATGGTTCCCAAGCATTAGTATTCTTTACAGCTACCCTGGTGATTCTAATGTACAGCTAAGATTGAGAACCACTGGCATAGTGGAAAGAACCTAATAAGGTAGACTTTGGAGTCAGATCTGAGCTTATTAGTTTCATGACCCTGAGCAAATTAGTGGAGTTCACCTATAAAACAGGGATAACATAGAAGTTGTTTTGAGAAATGAATGAAATATCATATGAAAGTTCCTAATAGCTTGCACAATATGTATAAAACTACATTTACCAGACTCCAAGTATATAGAAGTATCATGTACAATTTATGGGAAGTATCCATAGAGGGAGGGACCACACACATTTTTTTGCTCTTTTCTCCTTCCTACTGGCTGAAGTGTGAATGACATGATTTGTATTCAAGCAACCATCTTGCAACAGGAAGTGGAAGCAAGGTATTGAGAATGGCAGAACAAAATAGACTGGAAACTGGTGATCATGGAGCAACCATATCAGTACTGGGAAACTTCCTTACAAACTTTGTTTACGTAATAGAAAAATAAGTTTATACCTTCCTTGAGCCACTGCTATTTACAATTTCTTCACTTGCTCTTTTCTACCTGATACAACAGAAAAATGAGTCAATACATAGTCATGCTTGAAATCACTCTTGCTGGGCCAAAAACTGAGAAGAATCCTTGACAAAATGGAAAGTAGATGGGTTCTGATAAAAGAAGGAAACCATAGCCCAGGACACGCATGGAGAGCATGGGAGAGTATCCTTATAAATGGTGAAATTACCTCAGGAGTTCTCCATGCCAAGAGGTAAAAACTATGACAAGAAGTGGTCTTAGAGGCAACTATTCAGTATCACAGGAGGAAAAGCAAGAAAACTCAACTCTTCTCCATTCCTTTTCCCACCATATGGACCAGTAGGCAATAACAGAGGAATCTGTCTTCAAGTAAAAGCAATGAGTATGGGAGCTTAAGACGATGAGACAGTCTGGTATCTTGGGTGATGGAGAAATAGAGAAGCACAGAGATTCATCAAGGTACCCTTCTTATGGCATGTTCTCCATTTCACGCACTCTGATTGAAAACAGCAGCTACACATATTCCTTCTATTTTCTGAAACAGGCTGCATAAACAGAAGAGGCAGACAGTCTGAAAAAGTCTCAACTACAGAGAGAAGCATATAAGAGAACCATCAAATATTTAAACAAAGCAAATGCCATGAAATACAGACAATAAACTCAACAAATGAAAGGATTTTCATTAGATAAGTAAATAGTCCTCAGAATATGAATATAAAATAATAAGCTCAGAATAATAAGAAAAGATGTGACATCTATGAAAGAACAAGTAATTATGGAACAACACTAGGTAAATATGAAATTTTTTTTCATTTAAATAAAAATATAGGTAAAGTTAAAATGTCAATAGATGGACTGAACTAAGATTTGTAATGGATACAAACATTAAGTCAGTGAGCTGGAAAACTGGGCTGAGGCATTCTCCCAGAGCATTGTATAAAGGATAGAGGGATAGAAAGTAGTAAAGAAAAAGTGAGAGGCATGAAAGATAGACAAGTCAAGAAATTCCCACGGTTGTCTAAAGGGAGTTTCATTGAGTAAAAATGGAGAAAATGTATGGGAATCAGTATTTGAGGAATAAATGGCAAAACAAACAAGCAGAGAAAAAAACTCCCAAATCCTCAGATTGAAAGGTCCCTGTAAGTGCCAAGGAGGATGACCTATTTAAAAAAAAAAAAAGAATAGTAATTAAAAAAAAACCCTAAACCTAGACACAGCACAGTGAAATTTTAGAGCATCAAGGATAGCATGAAAATTCTAAAATGTTTCAAAGATAAAATAAAGATCACTTACAATGGAACAAGAATAAGTTTTGACATCAGACTTTGCATTAGCAACATAAGATGCAGGAAAGCAGTGGAGCAGTATCTTCAAACTGTTGAGTGAAAATAATGTTGAACCTTGATTTAATACTAAGCCAAACTATTATATGAGTGGGAGGGAGAAAAAAAAGTTGTTTTGGACATATACGAACTCAGGAAACTTACCACCCTCAGAAACCCTCAGAAAGAATTATTGGGAATATACTTCAGGCAAAATAAAAATAATTTGTATAAAGTAATGATGTTAAGGAAATAAGGCTTCATCATTTATATATTATTTATATAATTTAAAATTCATTTTAAAAATATAAGATGTAACCTATCTCCAATTGTGAGAAAGTTTGGCAAGTGAAAGATGTTACCTATAAATTTTGCTTAAACCAAGCAAAACATTGTGTTTTGCTCATTCTGCACCAACAAAGGGAATGTGAATCCTTATGCAGTTTTTCCAGAAGTTTAGAAGAGCTTGAGTGATGCCTGTGGTCACTGGCCTAGTTTAAATCCTAGGAAACAACTTCCAGAAAGTACTTGCTCATCTATAGCCAGTCCCAGGAATCATTACTGGTCTAAAATATCCTTGTATGGATCAAAGTGAAAGAAGACAAAAAACTGGCCTACACAACAGTATACTCAAGAGATTTTATTCTATGAAATATTTCCTGAGTTTTTGCTATGCACCAGGCTCTGTATTAGGTGTTGAGGGCGTGGAATGATGAAAAGACAAAGAAGAAGTGGAAGATCCTGCTCTTTTCATTCTCAATGAAAATCTTTCCTAGAAGTCCCTCTGCAGACTTCCCTCCAGGTCCCATTGGCCAGGATTAGTCCCATTTCCACGCAGAAACCTATTACTGACAAGGGGAATGAGACCACCAAATGGCTTCAATTAATCATGATCCACTTCCTCTGGATAGGAAAGAGTTCAGCCCCCTCCCCCTAATTATGGCTACCCAAAGGAAGGCAAAAACATTGAGTTTCTATTAGCAAGGAAAACGTGGAAGTTACCAGCAAGGTTTGTCACAGTACTTAACATTTCTGAACCTCATAGTGGGATCCTCATCATATATTTTTCCTCAAAGGACTATTGTAAATGGTATATGAGATAATTCTTGTTAAGTGCTCAATAAATGTCAGCTTTTAATGTTGTGGCTAATGTTTTTATTTGGCTTTTAATTAATTATTTTATCAATAGCTAGTTCTTTCTATATTTCCATTATGTCCCCCACAGTTTGACATCAATGCCTAATTTCATGGCCGGAAGATGGCTACAGCAATTCTAAGCATCACATACAGATAATGTCCCTGATCTTCAGTTTCTCTATCTGTAAAATAGATATATTCATATTTACCTCAGAGATTTGTTGTGAGGATTAAATGAGATCATTCATATAAAAACTCAATAAAGTTAGCTATTATTGTTGCTGTTACTGACATCAATACCCTCTTGACAGTGCATGGCATATTGTCAAGCTCAGAGCAAGTGCTCAACAAATGGTAGTTCTTGTTGTAAATAAACATGCATATGCTCAATCTATGCAAGAAAGGGTTGGGAAATCTCCCTGATCTTGGATTAAGGCAAACCTTCTTACATACACATCAAAAACAGAAATGACCAAAAAACCAGATACCTTGGATTTCATCAAAATGAAAAACATTTGTGGTTCAAATGATACCATCAAAAAAGTGAAAAGAAGCCCCATGGAACAGGAGAAAATATTTGGCAAATCATATAGCTGGCAAGAGATTTGTATGTAGGCTATATAAAGAAATCTTACAACTCAAAAATAAAGAAATAAATAACCCAATAAAAAATGAGTAAGGGATATGAGAGACATATCTCCAAATAAGATATACAAATGGCCAATAAGCACATGAAAATATGCTTAATGTCATTAGTTATTAGGGAAATGCAAATCAAAACCAAATGAGATACTACTTCGTACCTACTAGGATAGAAGAATCATAAAGGCAGATAATGAAAAATATTGGCAAGAATATAGAGAAATTGGAACCATTATGCACTGGTGATAGGAATATAAAATTGTGTAGTCACTGTGAAAAACAGTCTAGCAATTCTTCAAATGATTAAACATAAGAGTTAATATATGATTCAGCAATTCCCTCCTAAGTATATACCCAAGAGAAATGAAAACATATGCACACAGAAAAGCTTGTATACAAATATTCATAGCAACATTATTCATAATAGCAAAAAGGTGGAAATAACCTAAATGCCCATCAACAGATGAATGGATAAACAAAGTGTGTTATATCCATGCAATGGAGTATTATACAGCCACAAAAAGAAGACAAAAACTGATACATGTAACAACTTGGATGAACTATGAAAATATTATGATAAGTGAAGAAAGCCAGACACAAAAGGCCACATACTGTAGGTATCCATTTATATGAAATATCCAGAGTAGGCAAATCCATAGAGTCAGAAAACAGATAAATGGTAGCCAGGTGTGGGGGTAGCGGGAAATTAGAGTTACTAATGGGTATGGGGTTTCTTTATGGGGTGATGAAAATATTCCAAAATGGATTATGGTGATGATTGCACAACTCTGTGAATATACTAAAACCCACTGAATTTTACAATTAAATGGGTGACTTTTATGGTACATGAATTATATCTCAATAAAACTATTTAAAAAAAAGAATGGGCAAGGCCTTGTTAGAAATACAAAGACATATAAAATAGTTCTTTCCTTATGGTACCCACTATTTATAAGGAGGGCTAAAAATGTACAAAAATAGCGTTCCTGAATCCATTTTATGTCCCCATCCTCATTTTTCTTTCATTCCACTTTTCATTTACAATATCCATTTTTACTTGATTTTTTCTTACAAATCACTTCAAATCCTTTCTGGAACAAGGTAGAATATTAAGTAACAAATGACTTCAAACAGTGATGATACAGGGAATAAAGTGTTTAGTGTCATAAAAGAGGCACTGCTGAAGTGCTATGGGAGGAAGTGAAGAGCTTTCAAAAGGGGAAAAACAAGAGCATCTTACCTCCCAGAGCATCTTGGTGCCCCTGCTCTCATCAGCCATGGGAGCAAGAAGTCAGGAGACCTAAAAATGGATCCCAGAGAAACATGAGGAGAGCTTGTCAGTGGATGTATGTGCAAATGTGATGCATTTTGAGAACATAGATTTTGTTAAAGACTTCATTCTCAAGTGATTTGGGCTCTGCTGGGCTGTATGGTGCACTGCAGCTAACCCAGTGGTAATGTGAGGAAAGTGATGCAAGCCTCTTAAGCTGGAATGTGCCTGCAACCTGCACCTGACCAGCACTGAGCTTGTGGGAACGTGAAATTCTTGGACCATTAAGCAGACCTACTGAAGAAGAGCCAGATACTGAGAGGTGAGTTTTCAGCACAGCAGCTTCAGGCTGAGCTCAGCTGTTGGTGCAGCAGGCACTGGGCTCTGTGCTCAGAAACTGTCAGAAGCATTATAATTAAAGCTCCCCGCCTCTCCCTGACCAGGGCTGACAGCTGTGAGAGCAGAGCTGCTGGGAGAGGCACTTATATTCTTGAATCAATTCTGATCCAGGAAGGGGGTGGGAATCATTCCACCTCCACAATTTCCACAACAAAGGGTACTTCTATTCCTGGGAAGCCCATGAGTCAGAGATGCCTAAGGCATCCTGGACGAAAGAAGTATTTCTTCATATTTGGAAAAAGAAATGTCAGTTTCTTACAAATTTATATATATGTATATATACATAATGATCCAGCAATTCAATTATTAAGAATTTATACAAGAGAAATTAAAATATATATCCAGCAAAGGATTTGTATATGATCGTTCATAGTAGCTTTCTTCATAATAGGCCAAAGTGGAAACAGACCAGGTGTTCATCAATAGAAGAATGGATTAGCCAACTGTAACCTATTCATAAAATGAACTACTACTCAGCAATAAAAAGAAAGGAATTACTGACACATTCAAGATGGATGAATTTCAAAAATATGTTAAATTAAAAAAGTCTTACACAAAAAAGTACATTTTGTATGATTCCATTTATATCAAGCAAAATCTATGGTGGAAAAAAAATCAGAACACTGATTCTTTGGCAGGGGGAGGATTGGGGACAGTCAATAACTGGAAGGGACACAAGGGAACCCTCTGACGTGATGACCACATTGTATCATTTCATAGGGGTTTCATTTCCAGAGGTGCATGCATTTGTCAAAACTCGGTGAATGCACATCAGAAAGAAAAGGTGAATGGAAAATGAGAGCTAAGTGTCATGTTGGGGAGAAGGGGACATATGGGGTATTATCAGGTTTGATTTTTTAAAATTTCAGTCCAAGACAACCTTTAATTGGCAAAAATCTTGAACAGACATTTTACTAAAGGATATGAAAATAAGCACAAGAAAAAATGTTCCATATCATTTTCCATTAGAAAATGCAAATTAAAACCACAATGAGCTATCACTGCACACTTACTAGGAAGGCTACAAGAAAAAATGATGAAAACTCTCAAGTACTGGCAAAGATTGCAAGCAACTGGAACTCTCATATATTAATGGGAATGCAAAACTGTCCAGCCAATCTCAAAAACAGTTTGGTAGTTTCTTATAAAGTTAAAGACTCACTTACCATATGACTGAGTAATCCCACCCTTAAGTATTTATCCTAGAGAAATGAGAACTTCCGTTCACACAGAAATCTGCAGCAAGAGTGGTTTGTCTCTGTTTTATGATGTCTGGGGCCTCAGCTGGAAAGTCTTGAATGGCTAGGGATGACTCAGAGGGCTGAGGACTGGAAGCATCTAGTGGCTTCTGCACCCACATGCCTGGCATGTGAACTGGGATACCGCAAAGACTGCTTAGTGGAAACCAGAGTTAACTACAGCCCTTCCACGGGAGGGTCCAGAGGGTGAGCGTTCCAAGAGAACCAGGTGGAATCTGTGTGGCCTTCTCTGACCTAGCCTCAGAGGTCGGACAGTGTTACTTCAACCACATTCTATTGATTACAAGTCACTAAGGCTAATCTCAGCTTCGAGGGGAGAAATAATAGACTCTACCAATTGATGGGGGAGTGGCTAGGCCACACTGCAAAAGAGCATGTAGGAGAGGAGATATGGTTGTCTCTGTCTTTGAAGAGTATAATCTGCCACAGTGAACAAAGAAATTAATCTATGTATAAGTCTAAATAGCCATTGATTATAAAATCCAACAACAATAACAAATAATTTGGGCTGTTAAAAAATAAAATGGAAATAAAGTATTAAATAACAAGACATGAAAAAAACCCTGCACAGGAATGTTTATAGCAGCTCAAAAACTGGAAACAGCACAAATGTCCTTCAATAAGTGATGGCTAAATGAACTGGGGAAGATCTAATACAGTGGAATACTGCTCAGTGATAGAAAGAAATGAACTATTCATACATGCAACAACTTGGATGAACCTCAAATGTATGTTAAATGTTCTGGAATCAGTGATGATTGCTGCATTTTGTAAATATACTAAAATATATTTTAAAGAAAACTCTGTATGGTATACTTTAAAAGGATGAATTTTATGGTATGTAAACTATATTTCAATTTAAAAAATGGGAGAATACATAATTTTCAGAAAAAGGTAAAATCATGGCTCTCAAACAAATATACAAATGAGTATGTGTTAAAGATTTATTTTACTTATATGAGAGATAGAGGCAGATGTCATAACTGGTTCAAGGGAAAAGTGAAAAAAGCACAAATTTATATGAAGGGATTGAACTGCAAATAAAGGCAAAACTGGTTTTTCCACAGAAAGGAGGGAAGCCAATCAAAACTCTACTGGATAAGCTGGAGTTTGAATATCTATCAGTTACTTTCAATTTAGAAAATAATTATGTTCTTTGCAGAATTGCTCAAAGACAATGAACAGGCCTGAGTCAGAGAGTCTGGAAGAGTGTGCTATAGATAATGCATCGCTTTGCATTAAAGGATAAAGTTTTTTCTACTGTGGGTTATAATTCATAGAATTGTATTCTTCCCAAGTCAATTTTACTTTATGCTAATTAAAAATTGTTTTAAAAATTATATCTATACTTTCTTTTCTTATTTTTTATATTTTTTGGGGGTAGGTAATTAGGCTTATTTATTCATTTATTATGATTATCATTTTTAATGGAGGTATAGGGGCTTGGACCCAGGACCTGGTGCATGCTAAGCACCGTACTCTCACTGAGCTATACCTTCCCCCCTTAAAATTCTTTTAAATTAGAATTATTACACAGTGACTGTGATCACAGATGACCAGAACAGAAATGGAACCCCCAACTGCAGGAGCCTGCTGCAATTGTCTACAACAAACATAGTGGAAGCCAGCGTCAGGGCGAAGCCTGTGGACAAGGAGAAAAACTGACTGATTTGAGTTTGTGAAAGTTAAATCAGACATTGAAAGTAATTTTTTAATACAGTTAGGCCTGCTCCAACAGAATAACTTATGAGTTGAAAGGAAATGCAGCCAGGGGCATAGATAGCCCTTTGTTCTGGGTGGAGAGGAGGCTAGGCCCCAATCCATCACAGGGGCACCGACCACTAAGCTAATGCTCACCAGGCCATGGTGTGAAAGACCGTCACATTCCCCACCCTTATTCCTGCAACTGAGATACCCTAAGGTACTTCCTCAAATGAGAAACATTTACTAACAGAAAAAAAGCAATGACAGCAACTTTATGCATAATAACAAAAATAGAAACAGGGCAGGTGTCCATCAATAGAAGAATGGATAAATCGCTGTTGTGTACTCAAACAATGAAATACTACTCAGAAATAAAAAGGAATGAACTTCTGATACATAAGAAGAATGACTCTTAAATGCATTATGCTGAGTGAAAGAACCCTTCTATATAAAGAGTACGTACTTTGTGATTCCATCATACGAAATTCTAGGAGAGGTAGAACTAAGCTATGGCGCAAAAATATCAGAACACTGGTTATCTCTGAAGGGCATTGTGGGCAGGGAATGACTGGGAAGGAGCATGAGGGAAATTTATGATGATCCTAGTCTGTATCTGGACAGAAGTTTGGATTATAAACTTGTATGTATGTGTCAAAACCCAGCCAATGTATCACTAGATTCCTACATTTGTTATATGTAAATTTTACATTAAAAGAAAAGAAAAGAAGCTTAGAAAATTACTGAACTCGAGCTAATAACACGCATACTGAAGTGTTTAGGGAGAAGTGTACCAAAGTCTGCAACTTATTTTGAAATGCCTTACAACAATAATACAACAGATTGATGAATGTATAGATAGGGTGTTTAGATGGGAAAGTGTGTTAAAAAGCAAGTTCAATAAAATGTAAACTGTAGAACTCTGTATGGTGGTATGGTGGGTATATAAATGTTCACTGAAAAATTCTTTCAACTTTTCTGAGTCTTTGGAAGCTTCACAAGAAAATGCTGGAAAAAATTTAACTTCACAAGAAAATGCTGGAAAATTTTTAACTTCAAAAAAAAAAAAAAAGTAACATAAAAGATCCTTCATGAATCCAAGCCAGCAGCTCTCATTTAAAACTGAAGCACACCATGCTTTCAGCATTGAGTAAGAACAAGGTGAAATAAATTAATCAAGGGCAAAACATGGTGTCTTTCAAATGATTTTCAGGGCTTTGATTTATTGTTTAGGAAGGAGGTAGGCACTCATTCCTCAGAAAACAAGAATCAGCATTTCTAGAGGAGAAAAGGGAGCCAGGTGCCTATTTCTGGATTTATCTGTAAAGCTGTGTGGGTGAGTGCAAAAAAAAAAAAAAAAAAAAAAAAAAAAAAAAAAAAGAACAGAAAAAAACAAGCACAGCCATATAGCAGGAACCTTCCTCTCATTTCCTAGGCTATGTACTGAGTATTTTATCAAGGAAGTAACAAAGGGATTCATGCTCCCTCTGTGAATCTTCCAAATTCTATCCTTATCCTTTCCCTAGATTGAAATCTGAAATCCATTCACAGATCCTATACTTAAGGTCAGGCTTTGATCCCAGCTAGGTGCAAGAAAGACTCTATAGCAAGCTCTAAATAGACAGGGATATGGTGGTGTGGGGTGGATGAGAGTCTGGTAGGCGGGCTGCTTAAGTAACCTGCGAGTCTTGAGGGAAGGGGTTAGAAGAAGAGGGAGGAAGGAAAAACCATTTTGATGATCCCCACGCACCTGCACAAATAACCCCCAAAAATATACAAATAATGCAGTTCACAGTAGACAAATTCAAAAATCATTTAAAGCCCAAAGGAAAAATAAATCCAGCAATAATACAATCACCCAGAGATAGTATATTTCCATCCAGGAATTTTTTCTTTCTATGCTTTCTGATTTTTTTAATTTTATTTTTTTTATTTTGAGATAACTGTAGATTTTATATGCAGTAGTAAGAAAAAAAAATACTGAGAGGTCTCATGTAACCATTACCCAGTTTCCCCCAATGGTAGCATCTTGCAAAACTATAGTACAATATCATCACCAGGATATTGGCATTGATACAGTCAAGATAGAGAACAGTTCCATCACTGCAAAAATCCCTCATGAGTGCTCATTTATAGCCTCATCCACTTCCTTCATATATCCACCCACTCAGCCTCTGGCAATCATTAATCTGTTCTCCATTTCTATAATTTTGTTATTTCAAGAATGTTATATAAATGAAGCATATAGTGTGTAACCTCTGGGATTGGCTTTTTCCCACTCAGCACAGTTCTCTGGGGATTCATCCAGGTTGTGTGTTTCAATAGTCTTTGACTCTAACGTGAGTCTCTTGTAGCAGTATACAGTTGGATCATGTTTTTTTTTTTTCAATCCATCCATTCTGACAATTTAATCTTTTAATTGTAGAGTTTAATCCCTTCACATTTTGATTTATCTACAGTGTTTTTGAATATATCTTTTTATATAGCTTTTTTATTGGCTGCTCTAGATTCTATGCTATATATACATAACTTACTACACCAGTTCATATAAAGTATAGAAAACTTATCTCCCCTTTCTCCCTTTAATTCATCTACATACATTTGAAAGCACATCAGAAAGTGTTATAATCTTTGCTTCAACCATCAAATATAATATAGAAAACACTAGAGAACAAGAAAAGTTTAGTGTATTTACACACATTTTTTCTTATTTTCTTTCCTTCTTCTTGGCATTCTTTTTTTATAGAGAACTTCCTTTAGCCACTTTTTTTACGGAAAGTCTCCTGGTGGCATTCTCTTCATTTTCCTCCATCTGAAAATGTTTTCATTTCTCTTTCATTCCTCAAGGATATTTTTGCTATTTATAGGATTCTGGGTTAACAGGTTTTTTCTTTTAGATCCTGAAAAATATTGTGCCACTTCATTCTGGCTTCCAGTATTTCTGATACGAAATTTGATATCATTCTAATTGTTTTTCCCCTATAGGTAAGGCATCATTTTCTCTGGCTGTTTTTCAAATATTTTTCTTTCTCTAGTTTTCATTAATTTAATTATAATGTATCTTGGCATAGATCACTTTGGGTTAGGAAGGTTTCAGTCATTATTTTTTAAAGTAACTTTCTGGCCCTGATCTCGTTCCCCTTTCCTTCTGGGACTCCAATGACACAAATTTAAGATCTTTTGTTATAGTCCCACACGTCTCTGAGGTGCTTTTCTCCGGTCTTTTTTCTCTTCATTGTTCAGATGGTGATTTCTATTGTACTATTTCCCAGTTCACTGAATCTTTCTTCTGTCCACCACATTCTGCTCGTGAGCCTATGCAATGGTGCTTTTTATGTCAGTTACTGTATTTTTCAATTCCAAAATATCCATTTGGTTCTTCTTTATATCTTCTATTTAATTGCTGAGATTTTCTGTTTCTTGGCTGAGGCTTTTCTTTTGAAAAATTATTTGAATCGAGAGGCTTCACAATTACATTTTAGAGTGATTCTATAATTGCTGCTTTAAAATCTTTCTCAAATAATCTTAACACCTCTATCTTCCCAGTGTTGGCATCTATTGATTGTCTTTTTTCACTCAGTTTGACCTAGTCCTGGTTCTTGTCATGATGAGCAATTTTCAACTGAAACATGAACATTTTCATATTATGTTCTGAGTCTCTGAATCTTATTTAAACTTTCTGTTTAAGTTGACTTTATTTGACACCATTCCAGTTGGGGAAGGAGAGAGTGCCACCTCATTAGTGGGCATAGGATCCAAGTTTGCCACTTGGCCTTTGTTGACATCCGAGTTAGGGAAGTGCTCCTCATTTCTGCTGTGCAGGGGTGGGAGTTTTGGCTCTCCAAGCAGCTTCAACTGACATAATGTTAAGCATGGTTTCTTTACTTCCCACTAGGTCTCTTCTGATACCACACTAGTAGAGAATGTAAGGGACACCTTGCTACTGCTTGTGGGCATGGAAGTCCAGGCCTTCCAGGTGGTCTCCCTGACATCATCGTGGAAGGAGGGCTCATTATTGCCTGGTGGGGATGAAAGTCTCAGCTCTATACTTTGACCTATCCTATAGGTGTTCATGACAGCCTTGCAAGGCAGCAGTCTATACTACGCACTTGGCCTTTGCTGGTGGGGGTGGGGATGAGGTCATGGTTTTTTCAGTGGTGCTTGACTGGAGTAGAACAATTATTTTATGAATGTTTTATATATTACTAAGCTGTCCCTTTCCTGGTCCTTTGCCTAGAGAAAGCAGGCTTTCATTGTTGGGCTTTTTTTTCTATACCCATTGATGTTTCTGGGTTGCTGGCTTCTTCAGCTTTAAGTCTGAGAAATATAAGCTAAAAAGAAAACTCAGGGAACTGACCAGTGTATCATTCTTCAGGTCTTGAGGTCCCTAAGCAGTCTGCATTCTTTACTCAACCTTTTAGAATTTTTGCATGGTTGTCTTATATATAATGTCTAGGGTTTTGAACAGTATTTGGTGGGAGGAATGGGAAAAAAAATATGTCAACTCCATCTTCCTGGACCAGATTTATGTTTACATTGCCCTAGACTCTTTCAGTCCTCCAGTGTGACAGCCACTGTTATTTCACACAAGGACCATAGGGCTGAAGAAGTAAGAAGAAGTAAGTAAATCAATAGTATCTTTGATTGTAGATCAAGGAGGGAAAGAAACACAGCTTGATATATTTGCGTCTCTGTGGGGTTTTGTTTTGTTTTGTTTTGCTTTTTCTGGGGGGGAGGTAATTATGTTTATTTATTTGTTTTAATGGAGGTACTGGGGATTGAACCCAGGACCTTATGCATGCTAAGCACGTGCCCTACCACTAAGCAATACCCTCACCGCTGTTGCATCTTTGTGTTCAGATAGACAGAACCAATCCAAGAGTAGTCACTCTCATCATCACTGCCCCCAGATTGATAAAGCTCTGTGGGGATGGGACACAGAATAAAAATTTTTTGAAGGGACAGGGAAGAATCAAGGTGGATACGAAAACAGGAAAAGAGCAGTGACAATTAATAGGGTGTTTTGGTCAGCAATTCTAAAGTGTGTATGAGGGGGTCCCCCACACCACCAAGCAATTCTTGGACACAAGCAAGGTGTCTTACAATTCAGCTCAACTCTGACCCAGAGATATCTCACCTGGAGATAGCATCAGATTGAATAGGTTAAGGGCTCAGTCTTGCAAGACTGTCCCCCTCCCCCACTTCAGATGGCAATCACGAGTCCAGGTTGTCACTTGTGCTCCTGACCAACCAGCTCTAGATCAGAGGTTCCAACAACCATCCCCCTTAAGTTCAATTAATTTGCTAAAGCAGCTCACAGAACTCAGAGAAAGATTTTACTTACTGGATCACCAGTTTAATATAAAAGGGTATAACTCAGGAACATCCAGATAAAAGAGATGCATAGTGCAAGGTATGGGGAAAGGGCACAGAGCTTCTGTTCTCTCTCCAAGCGCACCACTTTCCCAAATCTCCACGTGTTCACCAACCCATCATTTTGGGTTTTTATGGAGGCTTTATTACATAGTCATGATTGATTAAACCACTGGACATTGGTGGTTGATTCAATCTCTAGCATCCCCTCCCTAGAGGTCAGGGGGTGGGGCTAAAATTTCCAACCCTCTGGTCACTGGTTGGTTCTCCTGGCAACCAGCCCCTATCCTTAGGTGGGGGTCTAAAAGTCACCTCATTAACATAACAGAAGACACCTTTATTATTTTCATCACTTAGGAAATTCCAAGAGTTTTAGGAGCTCTGTGCCAGAAGTGGGAATGAAGCCCATATATATATATATAATATATATATTGTAAACCAAAATAGTACTATATCATTGAGAAGTCAAAGCTGATACATGAAATAATGGGTGCCTATTACAAAAATTCCATAAGTGTTAGCTTGGCTGGTACAAGCACTAATGGTAGCAGGAAGAAGGGAGGACTCAGAAAACAAACAGCAAGGAGGTGGGAATGAATATAGTATTATTCCTGGGGACAGGGACCTGTCTGCCTGACAGAAGATCTTTACATAGGAGCAAGGAGAGTTGGTGGATTAGGATGACGCTATATATATATCTATCTTGGAAAATCAGAGCGATGTATGTAGCTGATGTGGTAAATTGATGGGTCAGCACTTGTTGAAGGGACCGCATGAAAGAAAAGCCAAGATGCAGCCATATTGAGTTTTTGTGCTCAGTCACCTAATAAGCTGGTTGGCAGCTGCAATTCTCCAGGCATGATGGGTGAAATACGGTGAAGCAGAGAGTCATCTCCATGTGAGGGACCATACCTAAATAAATAGTGGGGATAGGAGTCTGAAACAAGACTGATGACAACCTAAGAGCTCCAGGATTAAGTAATCAGATATAGAAAAATAATCTTTCTAGAGGAAAAGAGTAGTGATACAAAGACACAAGAAATAGTAAGATGAGGTCTCTTTTATAGATAATGATCCACCCCAAACCAAGAACTTCGGGGAAGCTATCAATATCTGATTTCTATCTTGTGTTCCCCAAAATGCTTAGCACACAGTCTCATGCACTGATGACGTTAGACAAATTTGAGCAGAAATGAAAAGATTTGTTTTTATTTAGCTTTCTGGCTTATACAATCTTAAAGCTCCTAGAGTAGGATAACTGAATAAAATAAGTCTAACATGAAAGTGATGAAATGAAAATGGTTATTAAGCATCTACTATGTGCAAATCCCTGCCATTGAGCTAGTCAAAAAAAATTTTCTTCAGTGATGCAAGACCTTAACCAAAATAGCTCTTGGATGTTTAATACTCTGTACCTCTAGGGTAGGCTACATATTCATCTTCCTAGAAAGATTAATAACTTCTATGATTTCAACCTTCATGGGCAGATACAATCAAGAGAGGTAGTACTGCATAATGGTTAAAACCACAGACTCTTGAGTCAGGCTGCCTGTATGTACATTGTTGCTATGTCAATTACATACAGTTAGACTTCAGTCAAGTTACTTACCTTCTCTTTGCTTCCTTTTACTCAATTATAAAATGTGATAATAAGACTATCTACTGCCCAGAATGTTGTGAGTAATTTACAAATTAATGTTGGTAAAATGTTTCATTAGTTCCTGGCACATTGTGTGCTTTTGGTAAATGTTAGTTACTATTATTATTATTATTATTATTATTATTATTATTATTATTATTATTATTATTATTATTATTCAGCCTTTCTTAAACAATTGATTATTTGATTTTGATTATTTATACCAGTTAGTTGCACATAACCCCTGAGTGAGAGTCTTATTGACTCTAAATATAGTGTTCTTATAGCTTTATGGTAACTGCTACTGTCCCTCTTGCTCAGTTAAGAGAAACACTGAGAGATGGCCACTTGCAGGCTTTGGGGTCAGATTGCCTTGGTTGTGATCGAAGGTCTGCTTTATACTAACGGTGTGAGCTGGAACAAGTTACTTCAGTTCAACTGAGCCTTGAGTTTTCTCACCTATGACTCAAGGAAAATATTATACACCTCATAGGCCTGTTGTGAGGCTTAAACGATATGAGTGTAAAGTGGCCCAGTGACTGGCACAGAGTAAGTGATCCATACTAGCGGAGTGGCATACACAGTAACTCTTGGCAGGGAGAGAAGTGGGAGACTGAAACTCCTTCCTCCCACTCAGAATAAGATCTCTGGTGTGGATCAAGAATAAAATGAAGTTCTGGAGTCCACAGAGCCACACAATTAGACCACCCTGCTAGGGTGGAGTATAGGAAATATAAATAGAACTGGCTTAAGGCAAACAAACCCTTGCTTTCTTTTGGCTCTCTTGGAGCCCTTCTTTTCCGCATAGTTTGCTCTTTTTATGCTTTCTGATCCCAGAGGCCTGTTGCAGTAAGACACCATTCCCCAGCTCTTGGAAATTTGAGTAGGACCAGGGTGTAGCCCAAGGGAAAGGAGACAGAGAGTGGGTGGCTTAGCCATCTAGGTCTTTTAAAAAAGAGAGGGGTGATGAGAGAGACAGAGGGAAGGGTAGAATGCTTTTTCCTATGGCCTCACTTACTTCCTCCTTTTAGTCCTAAGATCCAGTGATGAAAGATATGGTATGGGCCATGGAGAGAAGGACCAAAGAGCATCTTCAGCATCCTCTAAGCTTGCCCTCTTGTATGGGTCCCCTGCAAGATGGGAAAAAGGAGTCCTTGGCAGCATACATGGTCCAATACAGGATTGAATAAAGAGTGTTTGCTTAGTGCTATTTAATCTCCTGTGTACTCTGGAGGTTTTTAAAAATGGCCACAAATTCATTGAAACTTCTCCCAATCAAGATGTGGAGTCTATGTTCCCTCTCCTTGAATCAAGGTGGCCTTGTAACTGCTTCAACTAATCCAAAACAGCAGAAGTGGCACTGTATTATTTCTGATGTTAGTTCATAAAAAGCCATGCAGCCTCCACTTTTTTCTTTTATGATAATCTTTCTGAGGAAGTCAGTTGCCCCCTAAGAAGTTAAATAACTCTGAGATTGCCATGCTGGAGAAGCCCCAGGTAGCATGCCAGGCTACAGTCTGTTTTTACACTCTTTCAGCCATTCCCACCAAGGCACCAGATATGGAAGGAAAGCCATCTCATCCATCACCTAAGTACCCTGAGTGCCCTCAGCTGACACCAAAGGAGCAAAAGAGTCACCCAGTGAGGCTCTGCCCAAATTCCTGAACCACAGAATCCATGAACATAATAAAATTGTTTTTGTACCACTAAGCTTAGAATGGTCTATTACGCAGCAATTGTTACTGGAACAAGTACTTAATTAGGGTCTAAAGATGGTTAGTTCAGGTTTGAGGGACAAAGACACACTACCCAAATCTCTGGCTTTCTATAGAACACAACCCTGGCTTTGTGGTGATGCTTCTCTTCCACCTCATTTTAGCTCATATTAAAAACTAAGCTCATGCACATGAAGAAATGCTCAATATTGCTAATTACCAGAGAAATGCAAATCAAAATTACAATGAGGTATCACCTCACACTAGTCAGAAAGGCCACCATTAAAAAGTTCACAAATGATAAATGCTGGAGAGGATGTGGAGAAAAGGGAACCTTCCTACACTGCTGGTAGGAGTGTAGTTTGGTGCAGCCATCATGGAAAAAAGTATGGAGATTCCTCAAAAAACTAAAAACAGACTTACCATATGATCCAGCAATCCCACTCCTGGGCATATATCGAGAGGGAACTCTAATTCAAAAAGATACATGCACCCCAATGTTCATGGCAGCACTGTTTACAATAGCCAAGACATGGAAGCAACTTAAATATTCATCAACAGATGACTGGATTAAAAGTTGTGGTATATACAGGCAATGGAATACTACTCAGCCATAAAAAGAATAAAGTAATGCCATTTGCAGCAACATGGATAGACCTGGAGATCGTCATACTAAGTGAAGTAAGTCAGAAAGAGAAAGAAAAATACCGTATGATTTCACTTTAATGTGGAATCTAAAAAAGGACACAAATGAACTTATTTACAAACAAGAGACAGGCTCATAGACACAGAAAACAAACCTATGGTTACCAGGGGGAGATGGGGTGGGGAGGGATAAATGGGAGTTTGGAAGTTGTAGATACTAACTACTAAATATAAAATAGATAAACAACAAGGTCCTACTGTATAGCACAGGGAACTATATTCAATAATTTGTAATAGCCTATAATGAAAAAGATTATGAAAATGAATATATATATAACTGAATCACTATGCTGCACACCAAAAATTAGCACAACATTGTAAATCGACTATACTTCAATTTAAAATAAAAATAACAGAAATTAAAAAAAAATAAGCCCATGGCCAAATAATAAATGGAGATAGAGCCAACCGGACCTAGTACAAAAGATGGATGAGCAGAAAAAGAAAAAGAAACACTGGGGGTAAATTAGTACTTCTTAGGTGATTTTGTGAGAAAGAACAGCCAGGTGGAGTGGGATCAGCTTCTGAATCTGTCCCTAGCTCTCTTTATCCTGAGAATTTATCTCTGTCTGCTTCAGCTCCAGGGGGATGGCCACAAAGGTTCGTTCCTCCCACCATCAGCACAGCTGTCCTCTCCGGTTGCTTCATATGGACTCCCTCTGAAAAACTGGGAATGGTAATAATCATAACCATCCCATCTCAGAATTTTTGGAAGGGCCAGGGAGGTTGGTGCAAACTGAAAGAAGGAGTCGGAAATGGCCAAGGAAGCCCATGTCTTACCACATGGGTTTTCAATCATAAACTTTGCTGACCTGAAGGAAGTCGAGGTATTTTCAAAGAAGCATCCAAATTCAGTTGTCCACTGTTAATTAAAATCCTAGAAATTGGAGGTATAAAGACCCTCAGAAGTCTTCTAGTTCAATTCCCTCATTATGCCCATGAGAAAATTGAAGCCCAGAAAAGGGAAGTGATTTGGATAAATTTTTTAAACCAGTAAGTGGCAGAAGCAGGAAGAGAACCCTGGTTTTCCAAGTCTTAATCCAGAGTTACTTTCACCATACTCTCCATCAGTGCCTCACAAACTTTACTGTGCACACAAATCACCTGGGGATCTCGTTTAACTTGAGATGTGCCATGGGGGCCTAAGGTTTTGCATTTGTAACAAGCTCTCAGTTGATGCCAATGCTGTTGGTCCTTGGACCACACCTTGAGTAGCGATGCTATTGGGCATAAGTAGTGGGAGAAGCCAACAAATCCTTTTTTCCTTGAAGTATAAGTATCACAATCAGTGTTCTGTCATTTGTGTCTTTTACTCCTTAACTATTTTTCATTTGCCATCTCCTTATATTCCCCCTTCCTGTTGAACTTTTGCCACTTGCCTTGGTATTAGCACCAGGAGATGATGAAATAAATATGTACAAGAGAAAAGAGAAGTGTGATGGCATGGCTAAGTCTATTTGGCTTCTCCTTAGTGGCTTTTTGCAAAAGGTTTATGGAAGGTAGAGGTAGAAATTGGCTCCAAAACAAGTTTGGGGGTTATTTCTGGATTTCCTGTCCCCTGTATTCATGGAAAATCCAGAGCATGCAGTATGAATATATAATAATGTGCCCAGTTTTCTTGTGTGGTTTGTGGAAACCGGTCACATTGCTTTATAGCCGCACCACATATATTTAAAGGCTATAGCTATGCAATGGGGTTTCAGTCCAAATGATTCAGAAAATTGCTTCAATCCTTTACTTTGTCAGTAGAGTTCTGGCTGGTACTTACAGAAGAAGTAGATGAAGAACGGAAACTTATGCTTTCTATTTATGCTAGTGAGGACCTTCAACTTAAGCAAGATTATTTTCCTTCCCAATTTTAGAAAATACATGCTTACATTGAAGCTGGTTCTAAGCCTTTCCATCTCTGTGATCTTAAACACTTCACTTCCCTCACTGGAACTCAGTTCCCTCATTTGTAAAATGAGGGACTGGACTACTTACTAAAGTTCTTCTATTCCAGTTACCATCTTCAGGCCTGAGTAGTGGTCACTGATGAGCAAGACAATGGCTAAGGCCATGGAAACATCTGCTTCAACCTTGTCCTCTAGGCTCTCTTACTTCCCTAACTTCCTAGAAAAGAGACACCCACATTAGAAAGATTTTCAGCCACAGGAATCAAAACAATGCCTTTTCTGTTTATACCTAAGTTACCCAGAAAAATAAATAAACCAGAACACTTCTCTCAGCCATCAAGAATTCTGGTAACCTGAGACTTACCTCTGATGAGCTTTTCTGCTTGTGTCCTTTATACTTGGTGACAATAAGCAGGGCTAGGGGTAGGACTGGGAGCAGCTGGAGTCTGGACTCAGTGGGCCGCAGGGCAGGCTGACAATCATGTTTTCTTAAGAGGTGTCAGGAATGATCTTGCTCATATACAAAATGTGAGTGATGCCAGGAAATGTTTAGCAGTTCTTTCAAAGGAGATTCAGATTCAAATTCCTTTGTCATCATTTTAGAAAGAGAGCAGAGAAGGAAATGTCAGCCTAAGGTTGACTCCCTTAACTTTTAACTTAGACCTTGAGGAGTCCCCTTGGTGAACCAGGACTGTGACCACCCAGTGCACACAAGCACTCAATGTTTTAAGAACTGGTTTGAATGCTTCTGGCCTCAGAAGAAATTAAAAAGCAAAACTATATTATAAAATATGGATTTATCCCAAATGGAACTGCATCATTTCTCTAGGGCCCTCATCCTGGAATTATACATTGTCTGATTTATTTGCGTTTCTCTGGGGGGTTTTTTGGTGGTGGTGGTGGTGGTGGTGGTGGTGGTAGTATTATTCTGTTTTGGTTATTTTTTTTTTTTTGTATCTGGCTTGCATGACAAGTCAGAAAGACTCTCTAAAGTGCCACATTATTTCACTGGGATCTAATTTTAATAGAGCAGGGTTTCTCAACCTTGGCATTATTGGCATTTGGGGCTGAGTAATTCTTTGTTGTGGGGGCTCTCCTGTGTATTTCAGGAAGTTCACCAGCATCCCTGGTCTCTACCCATTAGAATCCAGAAGCAGCCACCTCCCAGTGTGACAACCGAAAATGTCTCCAGACATGGCCAAATGTTCCCTGTGGGGGCACACCACATCCTCTTGTTTGAATAAACCTGGCCCCTGTATAAGAAGCCCATCTTTCAATTAGAGGTTATCAAAGATTTCTGTGCATACCTTGGAGTCTGCCGATGGGCTTCCTCCTCTGCTTGCTGATGTCCTCATTCATCAAGGAGCCTCTCCAAAGGCCCAGGTTATAAGAACAGAAATCTTTCATCTCAGCTTGACACTTTCATCTGCCACATGGGCTCTCCCTTGCAAGTCCTTTTCAACGATGACAAACGAATCTTGACACAGAGCCGAGGTCTGGTCTGTTCAAGAAAGCCATTGCATTTGATTTTGAGTTTTGGGTTCTGAGACGCATTGGTGGCTCTTCTGTTTCAAACACAGATAAGAGAAAGGAAGGAAGGAAGGGAGAGAAGGAGGGAGGGAAAATAAAGAAACAAAGAGAGGTAGAGAAGAAAGAAAAAACAGAGAGGGTGTCTGGTCTATCCTTCACATTTAAAGAAGTAGAAACCTAAGACAGCTTAGGCAGACTTGGCCATATGATGTTTTAAAATAACCATATAAGGAAATTTCACACTGCAGCCTTTCAATATGCCAATTCTAGTTGCGAATTTTTCATTCCATTTGAAACTTCTATTTTCTGGAGTCATAAAAGGAGAGGCACTTCTTGACAAACATCTTATTCCAGAGCATAGTAGGAAGGAATCACAGCTGAAACTATGCATTTCTAGTGTGGCAAAGCAAGCTGATAGCCCAGGCACATGGGTTTTCAGTCTAGGTCTTGTTCTAACCAGCACTGTGATCTTGGACAGATCGTCCTGATATGGCTCTATTTCTTTCATGTGGAAAATCAGAGAAAGTTGGACTGTAGAATCTCTAAGTTCTCTTCTTCTAAGACAATACACCAAATATTTGGCTCTTAAAAATATGCTAAAGAGCACCTTGGAATTTGATTTCCAAGCAACTAATGCCGCCATCTTGTGGCCAAATCAAGGTTTTCTTTTTGTTCTAAAGATGACTCCTTCAGATAGGGAGCGCACCGATGATAATTTGCATTCACTCAGTACATTGTCTATCTTTCTATCTATCTGTCTATCTATCTATCTATCTATCTATCTATCTATCTATCTATCTATCTATCTATCTATCCATCCATCCATCCATCCATTCTATTTTGTATTTTCTATTAAAGTATAACACTATTCATTAGGGTGATAAATTTTGACAAAGTGAGCACACCTAGCACACAGATGATGAAAGAGAACATTACCGGATCCCAGAAGCTCCCTTGTGCCCCTTCCAGTTACTATCCATCCCCTCCATACACAATGAATTTCACACATGTAATATTGAGCAAAAGGAGCCAGATGCCTAGGTTATTATCTGCTCTCCCTCTAAGGGTCACCACTATCCTGATTACTGATAGCACAGATTTGTTTTGCTTGATTTTTCACTTTCTAAAAGTTGAAGTATGCACTATGTACTCTTTTGCAACTGGCTTCCTTTGCTCAACATTATGCTCGTGAAATTCATCTATATCGTAGCGTGTAGTTGTAGAGCATTCTTGTTGTATAGTATTCTCCAAGAAGTTTTTTAAAAAATTACTCTGTAATTAAACTAAATTTTATTTTGGTAGTATAAAAGTCATTATGTGCATGGTAGAAATTTTTTTTAAAGTTACTCATAATTCTCCACCCACAGGCAACCATCATTAATATTTGGTATATTTCATTTCAGTATTGTTTCTATAAATATTTTAACGTATTTAATATAGTTGTATATAGAACCATATATATAAATTTTATTACCGTAATACTATAATGTAAACACTTCACTATTTTATTAGAAGTCTTCATGAATATCATTTTTAATAAATAGCATTCTCTCACTGTTAGACATTTGAGTTTTTTTGTTTGTTTGTTTGTTTTGCTTTGCTTTGGTCTTTTGTTTGTTTGTTTGTTTTTTACTGTTAACATCCTTGACCACAAGATGGTTTCTGTTCTTCGGGTTTGGGGGGGTTCCTTGTAATAAAATATCAGAAGTAGAATTATTGGGTCAAATCCTTTCACAACAGGAGATAGTTCCAGTTTGTGCCTAGAATGCAGTGATAAGAGACTGGGGAAGGACCTGTCCTATACTGAGCACCTAGTTCATGTACCAGACATTGTGCTAGGTGCTTTGCTGACATTCTCTCATTTAATTCTCACTGAAAAAAAAAACCCTAGGAGGTACCTATAATCTGCATTTTGGAGAGAGAAAAATCAAGACTCAGAGAAGTTAACTTGTCCAAAGGCACACAATGTAGTAAAGCGGCAGAGCCAAGATTGAGATGCACATCCGTCTGGCTAAAAAGCTTGTTAATTGTTAAACTCTACCACACTGCCCCCCAGAGTGCATTTTCAATAATGCAATTGAAATTCATCCTCTTTTTCCAATTATATTCTCCACAGGTCTATCACAGTTCCTAATAACCTACACATGTTCTCTGGGCAGGGGGAAGTCACACATATTTCAGCCTTTACACTGTACCAAGAGTATCAGAGTGGCTTTGGTCTTCTAGCGGGCCTAAGAGAGAGAGATTAGGCACCAAGAAAGTGTGAGCAATGTTTCTCATCTATGTTCATAATTCTTAAGTTTCCTCTACAGGGAAATGGAAGTTTCCTTTTTATTAAAGTATCTGTTCTCTCTTCTTTTTCCCACCCCTCCGACTTTTCTCCAACTTGAATGCTGTCGTAGCCAGCTGTTGCACTACTGAAGTTCTTCCATCCCTCCTCTCTGCAAATGCTAAAGCCTCACTGCTGGGTTTCTGGATGCCCTTCGTGCTCATTCCTAGGTACTTTCTAGTTTCCCTGTTCCTCCCTCCTCCTCACATCCTACCAAGCCCATTCTTGATTTCTCCCCATGTGTTCTTATTATTTGCTGCTGCTGCTGCTACTACTACTGCCACTACTACTATCACCACCAACAGCATCTTACTTGATCTCTCAGGTTACTTTCAGCCACTTTGGGAAACAGAGAGGAGCATCTTGAGAGAATGAGAAGGGAAAGAAGAAAAAGATTTGTGCTTGGGGCCATGAGCAGCTAAACTTTCAACTCAGCCCATGGGTTGCATGTTAGGCAAGTGTCAGGCAGCTGGAGAGCTTCGTGCGCACTCTGCCTGCCATGAAGACAAATGCCAGCCTTCTTCACTTTCATTTAGGGCTAGGCCTGAGAGACATGTTAATATGTCCTACCTTATTCTGAATTGCCCAGCAAGTAATGTCTTTCTCAGAATGCTGTACTCCCTGCTCCTTCAACCTGACACAAAATAAAACTCCCTGCAGTACCCTCATCCTGATGCTAAATTCTACATCAAGTTTGGGGGACTTATGGATACATGGCTGATGGGTGTCCAAATCCTACTGGTTTCAAATACAGTGCAGGACCAACTGGATATCCATGTGCAGAAGAAAATAAACCTCAACCCTTATCTCACACCATAGATGAAAATTAACTCAAAATGGATTATAGACCTAAATGTAGAAGCTAAAACTACAAAAGCCTTAGAAGAAAACATAGGAGTCTATCTTCATTACCTTGAGTTAGGCAGTGGTTTATAGATATGATGAGGAAAGCATAAGTGACAAAAGAAAATGAAGACTCTCCCCCAGCACCCACTGTCAGAACAAGAGGGTAGGATTCTGGTCTAGGACAGTCAAGCTAAGAAGTAACTTTTATTATTATTATTGTTATTATTTTGCTTATTGAAAAAAAGAAAATGAATAAAAATTGGACTTAAAATTTAAAACTTTTATATGTCAACAAATTGGATAACTTAGATAAAATAGAAACATTTCCAAAGTCAAATTACCAAAACTGACTCAATAATAAATGGAAAATCTGTACAAATCTATAACAATTAGAAAGATTAAATCAGTAATTTAAAAAACCTCCCAACAAAGAAAAGTCCAGGACCAGATGGCTTCATTGGTGAATTCTACCAAATAGTTAAAGTAGAATGAACACCAATCCTTCTGAAATGCTTCCAAAAAACAGAAAAGGAGGAACACTTCCTAATTCATTCTATGAGTATGGTTCTTCTCTGATATCAAAGCCACGCAAAAGCATCATGAGAAAACTACAGACAAATATGCCATATGAATATAGATTCAAACAATCTCAACAAGATACATGCAAACCAAATCTATCAGCATATTAAAAGTACCAGAATAAGTGAAATTTATCCCAGGAATGCAAGATGGTTTACAGAAGAAAAAATTATCAATGTAATACATCACATTAATAGAAGAGCAAAATAAAACCACATGATTTTAATTAAGGCAGAAAAAGTAATTGATGGAATCCAACAACCTTTTCTTGATAAAAACTTTCAACAAAATAAGGATAGAAGGGAACTTCCTTAGCATGATAATGAGCATTGATGAAAAACCCACAGCTAGTACTATATTCAATAATGAAAGACTGAAAATATTTCCCTAAGATCAGAAACAGTACAAGGATAACTGTTTTCACTAATGCTACTTAAAATGTTGAATATACTAGAAGTTCTAGTCAGATCAATCAAAGAAATAAAAGGCCTCCATATTGGAAAGAAAAAAGTAAAAGTATCTCTACTGCAGATGACATTAATATATATCATGTTTTATATATTGATAACATAACATTCAAAAGAATCACACACACACACAGACTACTAGAGGTAATAAACATATTCACCAAAATTACAGAGTTAAAAAAAAAAACAATAAACAAAAAATTGGTTGAGTTTCTACACACCAGCAATGAAAAATCTAAAAAGGAAGTTAAGGAAAACAATTCTATTTATAATAACATCCAAAAGAATAAAATACTTAGGAATAAATTTAACCAAGGACGCAAAAGACTTGTACACTGAAAGCTACAAAACATTGCTGGAAGACACTGAAGAAGATCTGACAAAATCGAAAGATATATCATTTTCATGGATTAGGAGACTTAATATTGATAAGATGGCAATACTACCTGAAAAAAATCTGCAGATCCAATGCAATCCCTAACAAAATTCCAGTGGCCTTTTTGTAGAAATGGAAAGGCAAATCTTCAAATTAATATGAAATTGTAAGCCAAATAGCCAAAATAATCTTGAAAAGTTAGAATACAGTTGGAGGGCTCACACTACCAATTTATTCAGCCATCTGAAGGAATGAAGTGCTGATACATGCTACAATGTGAAAGAACCTCGAACAGATTGTAGTAAGTGAAAGAAGCCAGACAAAAGAGGTCACATGTTGCATGATTCCATTTATATGAGATAGTAAGAACAGGTAAATCCATAGAGACAGAACATAGATTGGTGGTTGCCAGTGGCTAGGAGGAATGAGAAATGGGGAACAACTGCTTAATAGGTACAGGGGCTTTGGTAGGGGGGTGATGAAAATGTTTTGGAACTAGATAAAGGTGGTGGTTGCACAACACTTTAAATGCACTAAATGTCATTGAATTGTGTTCACTTTAAAATGGTTAATTTTATGTTATGTGACTTTCACCTCAGTAAAAAAAAAAAAACTTTAGTGCTTCAGAAGATACCATAAGAAAATGAAAAGAAAACCCACAATATGAGGGGAAAAAATATCTTCAAATCAGAAACTTGCATCCAGAGTAATCAACTTTTACAACTCAACAATTAAAAGACAGATAATCCAATTAAAAACACAATGGCCAAAGGAGTTGAAACATTTCTCTAAAGAAGACATAAAAACGGCCAAGAAGCACATGAAAAGATGTTCAACATCACTAGTTACTAGGGAAATACAAAACTACAATGAGATACCCATTAATACCACTAAGATGGCTAGAATTTTTTAAAAAGCATGGAAAATATCTAGTGTTGGCAAGAATAAGGAGAAAGTTGAACACTTATACATTGCTGGTAGAAATAAAAAATGATGCCACTCTTTGGAAAACAATTCAGTAGTTCCTCAAAAAGTTAAACATAGGGTTACCACATGACCTTAAAATTTCACTTCTAGGTATATACCCAGGATAAATGAAAATATACATTCACCAAAACAATGTGAACATGAATGTTACTAGCAGCATTATTCATAATAGCCAAAAAGTGGAAACAACTCAAATGTCTATCAACTGATGAATGGATTAAAAAGTGTGGTATATCCATCAATAGAATATTAGTCACCATTTAAGAGAGAAAGTCTGTAAAACCTCTCTGATTCCTCCCTACTCTGACTCCAGGGATCATTGAGCACTCCTTCCTCCATGCTCCCTCAGCATCCCATACATGTGTCTATAATGCTTTGTTGTACTTCTTTATGAGAAGTGAAATCATCCACCACCACACAGTTTACTGTCTACATCACATGCCTTTACTATTCTACTGTCTTCATCAACATAACTCTACTATTCCAGGAAATTCTTGCCTAAAAAGATGAAAGTTGCAAATAAGCTTTACTGTACATTCCAGGAACTCACCCAGAAAACCATCAACAGAAATCATCAACCAACAGTTTACACCCCAAGACTCTTTGAATCCTTCTCAAAATCCTCGCCTGCTAGGTCCACCCAACTTAAACTATTGTATTATGATCCTTACCCAGTCAGAACCAAGTCCCATTCCCACTGAAAGACTCACTTTAAACAAGACTTCACAATCTCATAAATATCCTGACTTTCCCTCACCACTTCTAGATGCTACTAAGTCTGCTGAGCTAGTGCCCACCCCCTACCCAACATCACTTTATGTGGAAATAAAACTCAGCTTTGTTTCAGCAATGGGCTGTTTTGGTGATATTTTGGAGGAACCAGAATTCCACATTTGTTTACATATTTATCTCTCTCTACTAGATTTTGGGTTCCTTAAGAGCACAGACTATGACTGCTTCTCTTTTAATTCACCATATCTAGCATACTACCTGGAATATTGTAAGGATTTAAGTAAGAATTTTATTGAATGAATGAACAAATGAATGAAGGGTAAGCAAAACTGTAGGGTGCTAAAACACTTAAGAGGCTATTGAAAGAATGCAGTGTAAAAAGATAAAAGCTTAAATGAAGGCAGTCCAAATAGGGAAAATGGTGAAATACATTTAGAAGGTAGAAGTAATGAAACTACATAACATGTTTTACATGGTAGGTAAAGGAGAGGACAGAATTAAAATTGACTTTGAGGTTTCTGTCTTGGGTGACTGGGTAGATGCCACCAATAATTCTTTTAATGTTGACAATGAAATTAGGAAGAAGAAAAGTATTGGGGCAAGATAATAATGTCTATTTGGACATTCAATTCAAACTCCATAGTGTTTTTATACTTCTATATACCCATTCTGACTAAAGAGCACTGAACTTAGAGCCTAGAAGCCTGGGTTCTGGTTCTGGTTTGATTGATTGTAGGCACTTCACCATTAGGTCCATGCTTTGCTCTCATCTTTAAAATGAAACTGATCTCCATGTATCATTCCCACTCTAATAGTCTTGGATAGAATGATGATTTAGACCGTGTCTCTTGTATGGTCTGAAGTAAAGACATACAAGAGAACAGCAGAGGGCATCATTATATAAAAGGTACACAGAATAAAAAAATTCTGAAGAATGGATCGGCATTTTCAGGCTGTAATAGATCTTTGTAAACAATCTTATATTTGTATAATATTTTATAAATTAACAAAATAAATTTGCATATGGGTTTTTAAATATGTGATTTGTCCTCATCATAATCATGTGATCTGCACTGGAAGTAGATGATCCTATTTTACACACAAGGAAACAAGCTTTGAGGGGCTAGTAAATTTTCCAGGCCCATAAAGCTAGTAAAAAGCAAAGACTAAAGCCAGATCTTTCAACTCATCTATTTCAATTCACTGGCTTGATAGTTTACCCAGAGACCATAAAGAGGGTTGGAATAGTTTAGCTAAAACTAAAGATGTTAATGTCCTCTCTTCTGTATGGTAAATGATTCATGTACTACATATAGGTATACCAAAAATACGTGGCTTCTTTATTTACTATATCTGGTTTAATCTTGTTCAGAAGCTTATTGAATTGTATGGTATATGAATTATATCTCAGTAAAGCTGTTACCAAAAAAAGGAAAAGAAAAAGTCTGTTAGACCTATAAGATGCCTCTTAGCCATCCAGGGAATAGTAGATACATGAATCTAAAGTTCAGGGGAAAGAGGTTAGAGACGGAGATATAAATTTAGGAGTCATTAGCATGTTGATGGCATTTGTTTTGTTATTTCTTGTTGTGTTTAAAGACACCCCCAAATTTAGACACCCCCAAATGATGAATTATTATTTCTCATGATTCTGTGGGTTTCTCACGACTCATCACTGCAATTATCTGGGAGCTCAGCTGCAGCTGGTACATCCATATCTGGGGCCTTGGTGCTGACTGTCATCTGGGGCACCTTAGTTCTCCTCCATGTGGCCTTTCTCTCCCCACGTGGTCCCCTGTCATTTACTCATGTAGCATAAGTTTCAAACATGGGAGCTGGCTTCCAAGAACACAAAAGCAGAAGCTGCTAGGTCTCCTAAGGGTGAGACTCAGAATTGTCACATTCCAGTTTCACCCACTCTATGGGTCAGATCAAGTTCAGAGACCAGCCCAGATCCAAGGAGAAGCAGAATTCGATTTCACCTCTGCAAAGGAGGAACAATGTTCACATACAACAGTGGGAGGAATTGTTGGCCATCTTGGTAGCTAATGCACCACAATATTTATAGTCATGAGGCTGAAAGTGATCACTAAGGAAATGGGTATAGATAGTGTGAGGACTGAGGTCTGTGACATTCCATTGATGAAGAGAAATCTGCAAAAGAGACTGAGAAATAAGAATATTTGAGGAATAGGAAAACCAGGAGATAGACTGAGGTTCAACCTGGTGTTACCTTGGATACCCACTAGACCCAGGGTAAGTTTCTTAACCTTGCTAAGCCTTACTGTCCTTATCCATAAGGTGAGGATCATAAGAACATCTACTTTTCTATTCCTTTTCTTTATCACAAGGCACAGAAAGAATGAACAAATAAATGAAAAAATAAAATTGTCCTTTGGATCAAACACAAAGAAGCCATTGGTGACTTTGGAAAGTGGAATATTGGGAGCAGGAAGAGAAAATGTCTGAGGAATGTATTATAGCTTATTTCACGAAGCTTATTTGTAAAGAAAAGAAAAGGTAGGGGCTAGAATAGAACAAAACGTCAATTGTGAAGTTGTTTTTTTTTAAAGATAGTAGAAAAGAAGGCAATCTTGTCATTTGCAATGACTCAGGGCTGGACCTTGAGGACATTATGCTAAGTGAAAGAAGTCAGACAGAGAAAAACAAATACTGTATGATCTCACTTATATGTGGAATCTAAAATAAAAATAAAAACCAAAAAACCTACACCACACAAATTGAGCTCATAGATACAGAGTGTTCTCCGTATTGATTGGTGGCTGCCAGAGGCAGGGGTAGCTATGGAATGGGTGAAGGGAGTCAAAAGGTACAAACTTCCAGTTACAAAATAAGTAAGTCCTGGGGATGTAATGTGCAAGTGACTAGAATTAACAGTAGTCATATATATTATTTGAAAGTTGCTAAGAAAGTAGATCGTAAGAGTTCTTATCACAAAAATTTATAACTATGTATTGTGATGGGTGTTAACTAGACTGACCGTGGTGATCATTTTTCAATAGATACAGATATCAAATCATTTGTTGTACACCTGAAACTAATAGAATGTTATATGTCAATTGTATCTCGATCTAAAAAAAAGATAGTAGATATTTCAACATGTTTTAAATGCTAATGAGAAGGAGCTAGCAGAGAGAGTGGCTGAATACAAGACAGAGAAGGGATAGCAGATGGGTCATGGTCCTCCGAGTGTGAAAAGGATGGGATCCATGCAGAGGTGGGATGATTAAGTTCGGGCAGGAGGCAGGACTCCCTTTATGCCAAATCAGAATACAAAGATAAAAAGGT
Source organism: Camelus bactrianus (assembly GCF_048773025.1). NCBI lineage: Eukaryota > Metazoa > Chordata > Mammalia > Artiodactyla > Camelidae > Camelus > Camelus bactrianus. Next base: position 81,471,196 of record NC_133575.1, on the reverse strand, counting down.
AGAGTGCAGATACAGATGAACTTGTAGGCAGTATCTGCTTCCTTAGCGACTCAGAGAAGAGATGATCTGTGATGGAGAGAGGCTGGCAGTGAGGCAGAGGCTAACAAAGGTTGAAAGGGTATGGAGAATGAAAGACTGCTGAGGAGGGACAGATCCAAGAGTGGTTCCATGTTGAGGATTCAGGTGAATTTGTAGATCCTGAAGCACCAATGGGCATGCTTGTGTGGTTATCCACAGAGCTCTGCAGTCCTGGGGAAGGAGCAAAGATGGCGGATGGGGTGGCATGATCCAGGATTGGGATTTATAGGGTAGACATTTTGTTAATTTTAATGCTGCCTTTTAGAAAGACTGACAGTGAAAAGTCAGGTAGGAAGTCTGTGCTGAGCTTAAACTCTTATTCTTGGTAATAACCAGTGACTTAGAAATGTTCAGGAACTGAGGAAGACTGAAAATTTCTAGCATCTACCATTTAGCAGGGTCACAGAATACATCTATGCATTTTATCATTTAAACCTCACAACCACCATGCGAGGTGAGTAGAATTATCCTTGTTTTATAGCTGAAAATCAAGGCTCAGGGAGGTAAAGGATCTTGCCTGAGCCTGGTTTGCTTATTGTGTTTCCTTGGGAATGTGAAGGCAGACTGAATATTGATGGGGCAAAGTGCACATCGGGGCATGATTAGCTTTATGACATTATTTTCAGTCTCCATGCATACTGCGTGCTTGGAGTTCCTCTGGGAAATAACAGAGAGGAGGCCAATCAGCAGGCCTCTCTCTGCCTGGACGAGGGGAATATGCTCATTTACAAGTCTGTCTTTTAAGATACCGGTATTGCTGCTTAGAGACTCCATCTAGCCTTACTCTCTTTTCCATTCTATTTTCATGTAGGAGACTGTCTCTTCTCCTTGCCAGCACTAGCCCAGACCCTGTTTTTTTAAACCTCATTCAATGACTCCTGCGGTTCCCTTTCTGGAATGATCTCTCTTAAATTTCCCTTTGACTAGGGTCAGGATGTTATTTCTAGTTGTTATAGCTTTACATCTGATTAATGATGTCACTGGTTTCTTTCCTCACCAACTGCCTGACTTAATTCCAAAAGGAACCTCTCACATTTTAGAGAGAGAGAAAACGAAACACAGTATCAGCCATGACCAGGCTTGTGTGATGTTTGCTAGTCCTAAATCTCTGTTGTGCATGATCAAGCAACTGAAAAATCCAGAGTTAACTTCCTGCCGGAGTATCCCTTCATCTTTAGTGCAGGGCTGTGAGTCAAAATAGGTTACCACCCGTATTAGCCTGCGGTAACCAGTTGGCAGGAACAATGGCTTAGCCCTGGAGCCCCTTGCTCAGCTAGGCCTTAACTCTTTAGTTGCTGGATCACAGAGTATAATGCAGGGTAGGGGAGGATGGGCCAACCAGAGGGGTGGAGGGGGGCTTTAGAGCAGCTGCTACTTACCAAGCAATATGAAAGGATTTCAAAGGTTTCACAACTGGAAGAATCTCATGAAGACAGACCTTTCTCAGTGGTTATAAATGTTGTCTAGCTGTGTTTATGGTCAGAAGGCAAGTAGATTGATACTTTTCTCCTAAAAACACAAAGACATGAACAATTTTAAAAGACTGTTCATTGTTCCATTATGTCCATTCTCCCCTTTCCTCCAAAGTTAAAGGGACTATTGGGTACATGGCCACCAAACTTAAAAGTACTTTCCCCAGGCTTATTTGCACCTAGTTGTGGTCATATGATTAAGCTTTGCCAATGAGATGTAGCCAGGAGAGACATGAAGAACCTCACGTTCAAACTCTTAAAGGAAGAGGGCATTTCCTCCTTCTCCTACTTTCTTCATCCTGCTAGTTGGTTCTTGGACATTGTGGAGAGCCACTTTGAGCCAGGTGGACAAGGGAAATACCCGAGGACTGGTGAGCCACAGGATGGAAGGAGTCTGGATACCTGCAAACCTCATGCAGCAGAATTGCCAGGCAGATATGCGGCCTGGATTGCCTACCTCCAGACTGTATGTGAGAGAGAAATACACTTTTATCTGCTTAAGCTATTTTCAATTTGGTTTTCTGTTACAAACAGCCAAAACAGTATCTAAAATAGGAGGGTTTTGTTGCTTCTCTCTTTGCTATTCTTTTGATTCACCTGGAGTGTGAAAGGTATATATATATACCTTTCTAACTACTGAGTTGAGGAGATGTGATGCTAGAAAAGCACAGGTGCTGAGATCTGATACTGATTTAAGGTCCACTGTACCCTCCTGCTGAGTGATGATAAGGCCAGTTCCTTTTCCACTCAATGTCATTTCTTAGGTGTACATTAGGCAGTCTTAGAGGTTGTGTTGATCATTTAGATGATCCCATGTACCTCTTTTAGATTAGAAACTGATATTAATGTACCATCCTGGAAGTGGAATGGAACAGACCTTGACTTTACTTTCCATAGTCTGTGGTTTAAGCAGGGACAGATTCATATATCCCTTGAGCCTTAATATTCCCATGAGAAGAAGGTGATACAACACAACATACAGAGTAGTGGGAGAAGAAGGGGCCACCTGTTCAGCCAGCCAGGTCGAGTTAGCCCTGGGGATCACTGGATGGAAGATAACACAATTGGAATGGAAGGTCTGTTACCAAATTGGGCAATGGGATTAGTGATTTCCTAGACTAAATAGTAACCTGACACCTGTTAGATGTAATATTTACTTTGCTGCAGAGACGCTACTTGCTCCTTAAAATACTCTATCTTAAGTCACAACTAGCAGAACTAAAAAAAACGAGATAGTGAAATACTATAGACCAAGATTTGTGCTCTCTGGTTGTAGAATTTAAGTTGCAATTCCAGAGCTGTTTATCAGTAGTTTACTGTAAGGTTCCAGTCAGGAATTATGATTTTATCAGCTAAATCTAGGGAATCACAGGGCAGTAACTTGGCCTCCAAATAGCCTCAACATTTTCCAATTCCCTTAACATTTACTGAGCATTTGTACACATGTGATGTCCTTTAATTCTCACAACAAACCTGTGAGGTAAATACTATTATTCCCCTCCCATGGATAATGAAATTGAGGGTTGGAATGGTGAAACAACCTCAGAACTATTTCCAGCTAGTACTGGGAGAGAGTCAAGACTTGACCCAAGCCTGTCTTCCTTCAAAGCACAAGCTGAAAGTTAGATTCTGAATCTGAAGTTAATTTGTGAAGAACATGAGATAGGGCAGATCTACCTGCATAAGCTGGTTCACCTCTTGAGCCTTGAAGCCTGGAGTCAAGCAGTTGAAGACCTGTTTTCACAGAAATACCCAATTTCTTATGATTCTTGAGATTTGAATGGAAGTTGTCAAAGACGATATTTTAGCTTCAGTGGGGCAGCTGACTTGCTATGAAAAGTCCAAAAACCCAGCAGCCTGAGGAGACTAGGGAGAGGCCAAGTATCTGAAGAATCCACAATTTAGATCATTAGCTAGTCTAGAAAGAAATGTGATTATATCTCCAGTTGTTTGGAGCTCATCATGGGAAGATAGATACCTGATTAATGGAAAATTTTAGTATAGGAAACAACTTCACTTCTAGGCACAAGGATTACTTATATATTTTCCATGTTCTTCTCCCTTAAAAGTAATCTACAGGGTCTTTAATGATCTTTTCAGCACTACTCTGTAATTCCCCATACTCTCATCTGAGAGTAAAGACAGGAAACCCAGTTTTAACATGAAATTTAGACATTAGGACAGAAAGGAAAACAAGCCTATCTGTTTGGGGTTTCTTGGTTTGTTTTAAGGCAATAACTTTTGCCCACTCAAGATGGAATCAGGACCTGGGCCTAGGGAACTTATACACTGTATGCTTCATTAGTGATCTGGAGACTTGGGGTCCAAGGTTAGTGGACTAGGTCTCTTTCCTCTGGGACCTAATGAGAAAGAGCTGTTGTTTGGGTACTTAGCTCAGCCTAGTGATTTAACAACAAATAACAGGGAAGGGAAAGGTCCCTGAGGGAAGCAAGATATAGTTTGCAAAAGAGTCTGAATGTATAAGACAAGCCTCTAGGGCAACAATCAACTCCTCTGCATATTCACCATCAAATCCACATGCCAAGCTAGTCTGGTGAGGCGTATACAGCCCCTGCAGGTCAGTACCACAGAATCATTAAACCAGGGAGGAAATTATAAACGCCAATAATCAAATTAAACAAAATAATCGTATTCATTAATTAATCAAACATTTGAGCATCGTTTCAGTTGTTCTCTAGCCATAATGTACATCAGAATTTCTTTTCCTACTCAGTCCCCTGTCATGCAATGACTGCCCATTATCAAGCTCCCTAAACATGGTTGCTAGCTAGTGAGAATTCACTGAGAGTCTGGAATTGGCTATTGTACTGTTGGTTTACCTGGTGTATCAATTAAGATGCTCTTGGTTGTAAATAACAGAAAAACTTTGCCTCTTTTCTAATCAGGTGGTTTGGTTTTTTATCGCTGAGATGTACTTGGGACACTTTTAAACTGCTGAGTCAACCAACCCTGACACTTGCTCTGACTTAAACAACAAGGTAGTGTATTAGTTTCCCATTGCTGCTATAACTAATTATCACAAACTTAGAGGCCTGAAACAACACAAATTTATTATCTTACAGTTCTGGAGATCGCAAAACTAAAATCAAGGTGTTGGCAGAGCTACATTTCTTCTGGAGGATATAGGGGGAAATCAATTCCTTCTCTTTTTCAGCTTCTAGAGGCATCCCACATTCCTTGGCTCATGGTCCCACATCACTCTGACCTTTGCCTCCATTGTTACAATCTCCTTCTCTGACTCTGACCCTGCTGCCTTCCTGTCATAAGCACCCTTGTGATTACATTGGGCTCACCCTGATAGTCCAGCATAATCTTCCCATTTCAAGATCTTTAACATAACCATATCTGCAAAGTTCCTTTTGCCGTGTAAGGCAACATATTCACAGATTTCAGGGATTAGAACGTGGATATCTTTGATGGGTCATTATTCTGTCTACCACAGGTAGTTTGCTAGATTACATAGCTGGGAGTACAAAGTCAGAGTAGGCTTCAGAGTTGGTTGATTCAGCAGTTTGAAAGTGTCATTAAGTACAACTCAACAATAAAAAACCCAAACTACCTGATTAAAGATGGAGCAAAGGACTTGAATAGACATTTAGCCAAAGAAGATATACAAATGGTCAATAAGCACGTGGAAAAGTACTCAACGTCACATTAGGGAAATGTAAATCAAAACCACAATGAGATACCACTCCACATCCATTAGGATGGCTAGTATTAAAAAGAAAAAAAAAACACTAAAACACAAAAATAACCAGCACTGGCAAGAATGTGGAGAAACTGGAACCGTTGTGCAATGCTTGTAGGAATGTAAAATGGTGCAGCTGCTATGGAATACAGTATAATGATGCCTCAAAAAAATTGAACATAGAATTACCATATGATCCAGCAATTCCACTTCTGGCTATATATACCCAAAAGAATTGAAATCAGGGACTTGAACAGATATTTGTACACTTGTGTTCATATATTCACAATAGCCAGAAAATAGAAACAATCCAAGTGTTCATAGACAGACAAATAGATAAACAAAACATGGTACAAACAGACAATGGAATAATATTCAGGATTAAAAAGGAAGGAAATATGTACACATGCTACAACATGGATGAACCTTGAAGACATTATGCTAAGGAAATAAGCCAGTCAAAAAAGGACAAATATTTATGATTTGTCTTATACAATGTTTCTAGAGTAGTCAAATTTACTGAGACAGAAAGTAGAACAGTGATTGCAGGGCTAGGGGGAGGGAAAATTGGGGAGTCACTGTTTAATGGGTACAGAATTTCAGTTGAGGAAGACGAAAAAGTTGAGGAGATGGATAGATGGATGGTGGTGATGGTTGTACAATAATATTAATGTTACTGAACTATACACCTAAGAATGGTTAAGATGGTAAATTTTGTGTTCTGCGTATTTTACCACATTAAAAAAAAACTGTTGCCAAGGACCCAGATTCTTTCTATCACTGTTGTCTGTTACCCAAAGATCAGCTGCTATCTAAAGCTAGATTCTCCTCATGGTCATGAGAAATTTGTAAACAGCAATCAGAGCCACATGTTTTCTTGTTCACAACCAAGGGAAGAATCTAGCTCTTAAAAGCAAGGCTATAGTTTTCCAAAAGGCTCCAATAAACCTTTACCTGAATTTTAGGCAGGTTGGGTCTCTGAACCATAACTGGCAAAAGGGATGGGTTTATCCTCAGACCAATCAGGCTTACCCCTTGAGCTGAGATCAATTTCCCAACTTGCCTTGCTGTAATTCAATGGAAAAGGGATGGAATGAGTCCTTAGGAGTTAACCAAAATGACCGCTGCTGCCAGTTTACAACTTTTGTAGCAACCTCAATTCAAGTGCACAGACTTGGATGCAAAACTTCTGGGCAAACTTCAAGCCATCTTTCCAATTCCTTCCCAGTTATCCCCTCCCAGTTCCAGCAACACTCCACTACACCTCGTTCTAATGCATCCGTATATCTCACCCTACAGCAACAGGAGAGGTCACATCTATGGGGGACAGGGGAGTAGATGGAGAAGGCATCAGAAAAGAGGCCACATTTACATTTGTATCATTATCACTCGGGAAGCACCTCAAAATTAGGGATTCTTGGATCCAACCCAAGAAGTGCTGAATCAGAAACTTAAATAAAAATTAAATTAAAAGTGTTATTTCTCTCTCATGAATTTGCATTTTAAGAGGTGTTGTAGGTAATTCTGATGCTGACCCATGGAATATGCTTTGAGAAGCACTGCTCCTATCTTTGGTAAGAACTGTCCTAAGTGCTATGGGTAGAGTAACAGATATGATCTGGGTCATATTCTGGAGGTGTTCACAGTCTAATTGGAAGAACAGATACTTAAATAATTATGATAAGACCTGATAGGTGCTATAGTAGAGATATGAATAGAATTCTATGAGGCTGATCCTGCCTAAGGGAGTCAGGAAAAGATTCACAGAATATTTGGCTATAGTGAAACAGCATTACAGGGGTGCATCTACATTGAAGAGACAGAGAGATAGAAAACAAATAGTTTTAATAATTCAGGCTACCAGGAAGACTCAGTGAGTCCCAGAATTAGGTGATCATGAGAAGACAGAAGTACATTTGTGATTCCCTCATGAGATGTCAGTTCCCCACTTCTCACAGCTTTCACATTTTACTGTACTGCTCTGAATGTGATTCTCGTGTTTAATAATACATATTTTCACATATATATTTATGTACAAGGTTGTATAAACACGAAACCTTGTACAACGTACTTTGGGATGGTTTAGTACTTTTTCAAGTGTAGTTTTCACTGTATGTAGTTAAGCCTTATATTGTGGCCCCTAAACTGAATCCCACATCCCTGTCCCTACCCTATCCTGGCACCTTAAACAACTGTTCAAGGAGAGGAGTGGCAGCTATCCAGATGGAAAAGTAGGAAGAATGATTCCACGTAGAGGGACCAAATTGTCAGATCATGGAGTTACTAAAGACCATGACACATCTGATGAACAGCCAGTCAGAAGGTCAGCAGGGCTCTCAGAGGGTGTATGATGTAAAGTAGCTGGAGATGTGAAGAGGCAGGTCAGGTGGGGCCAGATTATTAAAGACAAAGCTAAGGAATTTGGCCTTTAAATAGAAGAAAATGGAAAACATTGAAGGAGTTTAAAGAAATGAATGACAAGGTCAGATATGTGTTCCAGAGAGATCATTTATTGGCCAGGTGGTGACTATGCTGAAACTGTAAAGACAGGGCCTCTCAGAGGTCCAGGGAGGCTCGGCAGTTCCATTTTACTAAAGCTCTTGGCATAATAAAGACAAAAGAAATGACAGAAGTCATAAAAAGTGTGAACTAAACAGTGACATTTAACACACACTTTTCACACACACACACACACACACACACACACACACACAAACTGGATTGCAATTCTCTTATCTCATTTAGAGATGCTGTAAATCTAAGTTGGAAAACTAGTCCACACCCCACCCCCAACCTGGTTATATTTCCAGACTCCATTACATTCTAACATCTTGAATAAGCAATTTCCACCTCTCTGAACTGGTTTTGTGACTATGGGAATACTAACTGCTGTGGAAGGACTGGGTGAGAGAACACATGTCCAGCATCTGGTATACCTGGGTGCTCAGCAAGTGTCTGTTAATATTTCTCACAGTCTTGAAATACAATGAGCCTGTGCCCATGTGCACTCATATAGGAGCACCCATGCACATAAACATGTGCACTCTGATCCTGATATGCCACCCTGGGGCCAAAGTTGAAAGAGGAATAGGTCCACCAGACCCTCCCAGTGCCTCTCCCTGCTTCTTGTTGAACCGCCATCACTGAAGAGAGAATACAGCCTCTATCTCAGGTGCTTACCCATTAGAGGCCCCTGCCTGCACATTCACCTGAGTGTGGCCGAGTTATGCCATCACCCTATTCCTTCTCCCAAGAGTATTTACATAGCAATCTTTAGCTCTGATTGTAGAATTGAAGAATGCCCCTTTTCATGTTAAAGGGATTTCAGGTCTCCATTAATCTTTACCAGAAATGTCTCTGAAGTAAGGGGGACTTTCTCACTGCTCCTGACGTTACACCTAGGAGGGTTCTTATCCTCAAGTGCGTTTGGGGTCCTTGCCCTTTTCACCTGTTCAAAGATCAGTACTCCCTTTGGGCTCAGTGTTTTTGTCTGGGGCATAGAGACCTGTAACTCACAGTAACAATTCCCTAGCTGAACAACAGCAATAACTCATGGTGCTGCAACAGACTTCCTGGGTTCCTGTTAACTTTGCAGAGTCAAGTCATTGGGTTGGCATGAGACTTGGCACTTAGAAGCTCTGCTTCATAATCAGGGTGATTTCAGAACATAGCAACAGCTAAATGGGTCCCTGGGCCTGAGCCAACCTCCCAGGGCTCCAGTTCCAAGACTCACCATTTGCAGGATCCTGCCACTTACAAGTCCTTGGGGATTGTGTATTTTAAGAGCTAGTAAAGAACTATTCTGAAAAGAAACTTTGGAGGATTATTCACTGCACTATGACAAAAAAATCTCCATTTATCATCGTTACATGCTGATAATAGATAATACTTTATGGTGCCCTGATTATATCCAAATCTCCTACCAGTGGACATGGCAGAAGACAGGGATGAAAATATAAATGGCTCCCAGCTCCCACTCACTTCTAATTGTCCATCCTCCCTTTAAAAAAGATTATTTTTTGTATTCTTTATCATTATAGGTTATTATAAGATATTAAATATAGCCCCCTGTGCTAAACACAAGGACCTTATTGTTTATCTGTTTTATATATAGTAGTTAGTATCTGCAAATCCCAGACTCCTAATTTATCCATCGCCTCCTTTCCCCTTTGGTAACCATAAGCTTGTTTTCTATGTCTGTGGGTCTGTTTCTGTTTTGTAAATAAGTTCATTTGTGCCATTTATTTAGATTCCACATATAAGTGATATCATATGATATCTGTCTTTCTCTGACTGACTTCACTTAGCATGATAATATCTAGTTCCATCTATGTTGCTGCAAATGGCATTATTTTATTCTTTTTATGGCTGAGTAGTATTCCATTGTATAAATATATCACATCTTCCTTATCCAGTCATCTGTCAATGGACATTTAGGTTGCTTCCATGTCTTGGCTACTGTTAATAGTGCTTCTATGAACATTGGGGTGCATGTAGCTTTTCAAATTAGAGTTTCCTTCAGATATATGTCCAAGAGTGGGATTGCTGGATCATAGGGTAGGTCTATTTTTAGTTCTTTAAGGAATCTCCATACTGTTTTCCATAGTGTCTGCAACAAATTATATTCCCATCAACAGCAGGAGGGTTCCCTTTTCTCCACACCCTCTCTAGCATTTATTGTTTGTGGACTTTTTAATGATGGCCATTCTGACCAGTGTGAAATGATATCTCATTGTAGTTTTGATTTGCATTTCTTTGATAATTAGCAGTGTTGTGCATCTTTTCGTGTGCCTCTTGGCCACATAGTTCCAATGATTCTTGATCAGTTGCTACCTGTCTTCTTAAAGACACTATCATTTTAATTTTAGTGTGATTTCTACTGTCGCCCTTGAAATTTTCATACCTATCGTCAACCCAGTCTGGCACTATCTGCCTCCCCAGAAATGTATTTTGGAATGTGGAACTAGCAGAAGAAAATGAAAACTAGATACAAGTAACTCTAGACAGAATGACTCACTTTAATTTTTCTGAGAAATACTCTATATCTTGTATTTCTCTTCTGACTTACCCCCATCAGAAGTAGAAGGCGTACTCTACAAGAGAAAGGCCCTGGTTCAGCCACATAAGGACCAATGTTGCTCCCTTCTTCAGCATTAGTGTGATTCCTATTGTCAGTTAGTTCCTCAGGTGACACAAGAAGCTAATGTTCAGGAGGAAAGGCATGGAGAGACCAGAGGCACCTGCCAGGTGGCTAACTGACAAGGCAGGACTATTGAAAACTGCTAGTAAGAAGACACTACAAAGGCATTTCATACATCAGTGTACAGAGGGATCCTGAATGGGTAACAAATGCCCAGTATGTTTCCAGGCCTGCAGAAGGGCAACGCAAACAGATCAGCCCTCTAGCAACTGACCTGTCCTAGGAGAAGGCAGTGGCTAGGGGCCCAGGGTAGGAGAGGCAATTATTGACCCACAGGCCTTCTTCTAGATGGGAGCCTAGAGGCTGTGACTGAAGCAGCTAACACCTGTTTTCAAGTGACTTGGCATGATCCATTCAAGAGCTGGGAATGACCAGGGCCCTTAATCAGGAGCTGATGGACCAGCAGCCAACTATCTGATTAAGTCACTACTGGAGCCTCCATGTGGAGAATGGATTTTTTTTTTCCTATATGCTTTAAATACCATCTAGCTCTCTAGAAGGGTGGAATGCAGTGGAACAGGATTATAATCATGATTTTAATACAGGCAGTCCCCAGCATACAAATGAAATCTGTTCCAAAGAGTTAATGGCTCAGAACTCAAAACATATTTTTCCTGTAGAATTAATGTTATACATTAATTATCAGGTTCCCATCCAGCCCATTAAAAATCCTCCAGTGTACCTGAGTTATAATACTATAGTAGTAGTGAGAACACAATATTCTTATTCTATATTAGTTGCTGGAGGCCACAGAATGTAGAAGTAAAGAAGAGAAGAAGAAAGAGGAAGAGAATTCCATAACCCTGGCTCCTCCCTGAGGAATAGTCCTGGCCTGCTGGAGGCAAATTTTCAAACATGCCAAACTGTTTCTGAAAAACACCCACCTTCCTTTTGGCATCTTTCCAGGCAGGGCTCTGGTGCATTTGAGGCTACCCTAGGCCACCAACTTGGCAGCTCCCTAAACTGCCTTAGTGTCTCTGGTCCCCTCCATGACTTCCAAATCTCTTATTCTCCATCACTCTCATAAAGTCACTATTTCCCCCCAGAAGTCCAAAATTTAGCTTATCCACCCCTATGCCAAATCTGTTCTGCTTCCAGACCTTCCAGGCTCTGTCAATAGCAGTAAAAATTCCTATTCAGTTAAGTTCAAAAGCCCAAAGTCCTCTTTGATGCCTTTTTTCCTCATCAGTCAAACATTTTGTTGATTCCACTTATGGAAGGTCTTTGGTTATCACCATCCTTGTTTGGGATCTCATCAGTATAAGGGATCCTTTAATAGCTACAGTTTGGGAATCAGTACATGTGATCTCTCACTTGACCTATGGTAGCAGCCTCCTGACTGCTTCCATTATCTGGCTCCTCCCTCTTCCCTTTTCTGATAGATGAAACTTCCTAAGGCATAGCTTTAATCACCTCCTCTATCCTTCCCCCAAATCTACCGATGGTTCCCCTAACATGTAAAAGCTACTCTTACTACATTTAATTTTCATAACCAAGACGTGATAGATATCCTTATTCCCATTTTGAAAATTAGGAAAAGTAATTTACTGAAAGTCACCAGCCTGCTCAATGATGCAGCCAAGGTGTGAACTCAAGTTTCTGTCCAAAGACCATGGTCTCTTCACTACATACCACATTCTAGTGTAGCCCAAATACATTACACTGGCAATCAAGGTCTTCCATGATCTGGCTCCATTTCATTTTCCCATCCTTTTTTCACACCAATCCTCTTTACATCCACTCTATCCCCAGCTAACTAGACTACTTGCTGCTTCCCAAACCTGTTCTTGATTCTATTACCTTCGTCCATGCTTTTTGCTGGGTGGTGAGTCCTTTCCTTGTAAAGGCCCAACTCAAATACTACTTCTTCAACAAAGCCTAACCTTCTACTACTCTTCCACCTACAAATATACTAGAGTACTAGCCAAAAGCTCTCTCTCCCTTGTCTGAATTATCACAACACTAATTGTAGCCTGTATTACAGTTATTTGAATGGGAGTTATCATCCCAACTACTACTTTAAATCCTTGGGGACAGGTATCCAAACTTTCTACTCTCAGTCCTAATAAGTGTAGGTGTCCATGGTAGGGATTTAGTTAATGTTTAAGGAATAAATTGTTCATGGAAAATAAAATTGCGAGATAAAACAAAGCTGAATGTTATGATGAGGAGTTTCTATTTGTTGAGAAAGCCCCCAGAAGACCTTGATCAGAGGAAGGCCAACACAATAGTTGAGTTTTTAGAGTAACTGATGAAGATTCAAAATACAGGTTAGAGGAGAGCTACTGGATGAGTCTCAGCTCTGTTATGTATTACCTCTGTGACTTTGGGCAACTCACTTCCTTAATAACAGCTTTATTAAGGTATAATTTACATAACACAAAAATCATTCTTTTAAAGTGTAAAATTAAGTGTTTTAAAATATATTAACAGTGTCACACAATCATCACCACTATCTAACTCCAGAATATGTTCATTACTGTGAAAAGAAACTTCATACTTATTAGCAGTCACTCCCCATTTTCCCACAAACCTGCTGGCCCTTGGCAACCAGAAATCTACTTTCTGTCTTTATGAACTTGCCTGTTCCGGACACTTCATGTAAGTGGAAACATACAATATGCATTCCTTTGTGACTGGCTTCTTTCACTTAGTGTAGTGATTTCAAGATTTCTTCATGTTGTAGCATTATCTGTGCTCCTTGTTTTTGTTGCTGAATAATATTCCATTGAATGAAATGGATATACCGATTTTCTTTATCCATTCATCAGTAGATGGACATTTGGATTTTTCCCATTTTTTTACTAGTATGAATAATGCTGCTATGAACATTCATGTACAAGTATTTTTGTGAACATATGTTTTCAATTCTCCTTGGTATATACCTTGGAGTGGAATTGCTGGGTCATATACTGACCCTATGTTTAACTTTTTGAGGAACTGATAGACTGCTTTACAGTTTCCACCAGCAATGTGTGAGGGTTCAAATTTCTCCAAGTCCTTGTCAACACTTGTTATTTTCTATTTTTATTTTATTTTTTAATTATAGCTATCTTAGTGGATGTGAAATGGTATCTCACATTTTGATTTGCATTTCCCTAATGACTAATGTTGCTGAGCACCTTTTCTTGTGTTTATTGGCTATTTGTAAAACTTCTTCAGTCAAATGTCTATTCAGATTCTTTGCACATTTAAAAATTAGATTATTTCTCTTTTTATTGTTGAATTGTAATTATTCTTTATATATTCTTGATACAGATCCCATGTCAGATATATAATTTGCAAATATTCTCTTCCATCCTACGGGTTGTCTTTTCACTTTCTTGGTGGTGTCCTTTGAAGCACAAATGTTTTTAATTTTTGTGAAGTCCAGTTTACCTATTTTTTCTTGTTTTGTGCTTTTGGTGTCATATCTAAGAAATTTCGAATCCAAGTTTATGGAGGTTTGCATCTCTGTTTTCTTAGCCCTTACATTTAAGTCTAGAACCATTTTGAGTTAATTTTTATATGGTGAGAGGTAGGGGTCCAACTTCATTGTGTGTGGATATCCAGTTGTCCCAGAACCTTTGTTGAAAAGACTATTCTTTTCCATTGAGTTATCTTGGCACTTTTGACAAAATTCAATTAGCCATAAATGTAAGGTTTTATTTCTAGATTCTCAATTCTGTACTATTGATCTGTGTGTCTATATCTACATTCTATTTCAGATCACACTGTCTTGATTACTGTTAATTTGTAGTTAGTTTTCAAATAAATAAGTATGAGTCCTCCAATTTTGTCTTCTTTTTCAAGACTATTTTGATTATTCTGGCTTCCTTGCACTTCCTTATGAATTTTATGATCAGCTTATCAACTTCTGAAAAAGAAAAGCAAAAAGGCAGCTAGGATTTTGATAGGGCTTGTGTTAAATCTGGAGATCAATTTGGGGACTATTGCCATTTAACCATATTAAGTCTTCCTACCCATGAATGTGGGATGCTGGGGCAAGTCATTTAACCTCCCTGAGCCCCATTGGCTTTATTTCTCAGATGGGAATAATAACAGCCATTCTATCTATCCCACAAGGTTGTTGTGAAGACTACATGAGAACACTCTTCTTAAAGGGATTATCTACGACAGCATTACAGGAATCAGTGTAGCCTCTGGAGGTGATGACTCTGAGGAGCACTAAAAACACCAGTTCACATTCATCTTAAAATCTACTTAATTTCTTTACAGCCACATTTTCTAGTTCAAAAGTGCCTATTGTGTGGTTGGTGTCATAGAAGCCTCCATGGCATAGTATTAAAAAGTGCAAGCTCTGGAGCTAGACTACATGCTTTCAATTCCCAGCTCGACCACTCTATCTGATCTTAGACAAGTTACTTGGCTCTCAGTCATTCAGTCTTCTCATTTGTAAAGAGAGGATAATAACAGTACCTAGTTCCTAGGGTTCTTATAAAGACTGAATGAATTAACTCATGTAAAGTGCTTGGAAACGTGTCTGACACATAGAATTCCATAAATGTCAACCAGCATTACAGCATCACGTAGAAGTACTTTAGGGTCCTCCATCCAGTGGCATTTATATTCAAATACTTATGACATTGCCTCCAGATCCTTGGTTTGCAAGATTTAAGTAAGTCAAGCATTTACTTGGAGCTGGAGTGAGTATCCTCTGTAAACCAGACGGGAATGGAAATTCTCACCTAATAAGCTGGAGTCTACAATTTCCCTGGGTGGATATATGAATAAACAGTTGCTTTTCAAATGCATTTGACATTGTGAAAAGTAAAGCCCTTCTTAGTTAAACAGAAAACATGCAGATTGTGTGGGATAACAGTTTCGTGGGAAACCAGTGCAATGACATTGCCTCCTTTTTTTCCCTTAAAAGTCTATTTCTCTCTGCTCCTAGGCTTAGCAAAGCAACCTGGGTATTGGATGTGGGCACAGCCATGTGGAAGCAGTAGAGGGAGTCAAAGGCAAGTATAGCTAGCAGGAGCCTTGTAGTTCAACCATAGAGGAAGGCTCTGATGTTCTTATGAATATTTGAGACATTCTGATGAAATGATTTCCTCTGTTTGCTGCTGACAATAATTTAAAAAAAAATATGGAGCCAAAGGCCAGTAAATACTGGTGAGAGGTTAATGCAAACCCTGAAAAGAAATGCATTTGTTTCTTTTAAAACTTAGGATTGATATGCAGCAACGTGGATGGACCTGGAGATCATCATTCTAAGTGAAGTAAGCCAGAAAGAGAAAGCAAAGTACCAAATGATATCACTTACATGTCGAATCTGAAAAAAAAAGACACAAATGAACTTATTTACAAAACAGAAACAGATTCACAGACATAGAAAACAAACTTACAGTTATTAGGGGGAAACGGGGTGGGGTGGAGGGATAAACTGGGAGTTTGAGATTTGCAGACACTAACTACTATATATAAAATAGATAAACAAGTTTCTACTGTATATACAGGGCACTATATTCAATACCTTGTAGTAACCCATAATGAAAATGGATATGAAAAGGAATATATGTATGTACATGTATGACTGAAACATTATGCTGTACACCAGAAATCGACGCAACATTGTAAACTGACTATACCACAACTTAAAAAACTAAACAAACCTAGGATTGTACCCAACTTCCTTGTATTCCTCTCCCAAATTCTGTTCTCTAGTTGGCTTCTGTTTCATTTCTCTCCATCAAAAGTTTCTTTCATTTCCCTTATTTACAAATTAGGTTTCCATTCTTCCTGTTCATCATTAAAATTACTGGTCTTTATAGTGTAGATTCAACTAAATACAAGGTGGAAAGCAATCTGCTTCAACTAATTCAAGCTAAGGTAGGGATGACTGAAAGCTCTTCAATCATCTCAGGGCTCTGCATTTTAAAAGAAGGTCAGATTCATTTAAATTAATTTCTGATCCTGAAAAATATTAGAACTAAGTGATGTGATGAATTTTTGCAGGGGAAGGTTTGGGGAAAGAGGGGAGCTTCTTGGTGTCCTTCAGATCATACACTCTTTGCCTTTACTGTTTTGACCACATTCTAAGTATAAATTCATCCATGATAGAGAATAGTGTCATAACTTCAAAGAGCCCACTCACTCAGAAGCATAAGATCTTGAAGCATTAGATTTTAAATGAAAGTGAGAATCAGAGCTTCCAAAGTTGTTTATCGAGTCTGTAAAACTTCCCAGTTGGCATCTCCCTGTAGGAAGCCTCCTCTCTCTGTGTTACGCCTATAGAGCAATCTGACCAAGACTCATGATTGTCCTGTCTTGGTGGGTTTTTTTTGCCAAAAGGTTAATCATAGACATTAATGAGAAGCATCAAGATGGAGTTTAAAATTTAGGACGCTCTAAACTAATTAATGGAGAAAGAGAGACAGCCCTTTGGTATAAGTCAGGTCAGCCTCAGGCAATTGGGTAGCTGGTGTCTTTCTTGCCCTCTCAATTTGACAGTTGGTGAAATTCAGCATTGGGTCAACACACACAATTGTGAGATGGGCATGGGTTGATCTACAGGTAAACAACTGCAGACAACAAGTGACAGATTCTGCAGTGAAGTTCCACCTGGCTGGCATGTAACTGATTAGCAGATGCATGACTCTGCTCGAGATTTTGGAAACACATTCCTTAATCTAAGCTTTTTCCCTTGGGGTTTCCATCCCATCAGCAGCAGCAGCAGCACCACCCCCCTCTCCCTACACAAAGGCACACTACGCAGTTTGCAGCGGTGGTAACTAAATGTACAGTTAAGTATCACCATCACTCTGAATGACAGAACAGCCAAACAAGACCCAAGAGAAAGGGAAAGTTAATGAGCTGAAAGATTGCAAAACTTCCAAAGCAGGCTGCCTGAAAACATTGAAAAGGTCTTTAATGCTGATGGATTTAGCTGTCTAATATCTTTAACAGAAGCAATGATGTCTATTGTTTATTAATAATTGCTATTTTTATCTCTTCATTGACACCTACCCTGCTGTTTAACCTGCCCAGAGTACCTACCCACGTGCTTCTCAATCATGATTGTGAATCAGAATTACTAAAGGAATGTTTTTTAAAAAAAATTTAGATAACGCAGTCCCACCCCCAGAGCTACTGAATAAGAGTCACCGGAAGTGGGGCACAGGTATTCACATTAAAAAAAGAAGTTTTCCAGGTGATTTTTGAGGCATCGCCAAAGTTGTAGACCACTGCCTTAGCCTCATCTGGACTAATTTTATCTTTACAACAACTCTGTTAAGGTATGCATTATTACTCCCATTTTATAGATTAGGAAACTGAAGCTCATAAAAGTTCAGTGGGTGTCCAAGCTGACACAGCTAGAAATGTGTGAAGCTAAGATTCAAAGCCAGCCCTTGGCTCCAAAGGACCTGCTCTTTCCACTCCATCACACTAATGAGCTATGTGTAATTTTTCTCAGTACTCTGATATGGATCTCTTGTAAACCAGATGTCTTGACCTTATTTACAGTAGCTAGTTGCTCTAGTAGTTTCCATCCTTCCATCCTTTTAAATTCCATCATATCAATGTTTGGCGATTCTTTTAAATCTAATCATCATTCTCCTGGACAGAAAAGATGGAAGCTGAGCAATTCTATATTCTCCCTATAGTTATTAACATCATGCTATGACATTATTGATCTTAATCCACAGACATATATCCTCCTTCTTTGGAGGTGTGGGGAGGTTGTTGTTCTTAGTAATTTCTAAAATCCTTAAATTATTCTGGGTGTTAGCTTTCCTGGCTCTGTTACTGCAGGCTCATTCCACTCATTTATGTTTGTGTTTGGACCACTGTCCCTTCATTCACCTTCTGTCAATGTATATTTTAAATATTTGCACATGTATGGATTATATATACATACATGCATACTTACTTCAATGTTATAATTCATAATTTTTTTTTCTGGAAGGAATTTTAGGGATCTTATTTGTTCCAATGGTTTTCCATTTTTTTCTAACCACAGAACTCTTTCTCCAAGCAAACTCCTGTTCAAAATTCCAATATATAAAACAAACATCAGTAGAACTTGGTAGAGCAAGAAAGAAGAACCAACCACCTCCTCTATCCCTTCGGACTTTGAAGTAGTTGCGCAGCACAATTTGAAAAACACAGTTCTAGCCAACTCCCTGAGTCTACTGATGAAGAAATTAAGGTCCAGGATCACACAGCGTGTACTAAATCCAGATCTAAAATTCAAATTTCTTAATTCAAAGTTTAATGCTCTTTCTAACACACTTGATATGGTAAAGATAGAAACCAGCACCAAGTCCAGAAAGTTCTGGAGAAAACTCCAGTTATAGGAAAGACTGAAAATATTAACAGTTAATATATCTTGAGTACTTACTATATGCCAGGAACTCTTACTGCTTTACTTCTGGATATACTCTGATTGTTGTAGAGTACCTGAATTCAAGTCCTGTAACTGTTTTGCTCACATGACTCTGAATGTCTTTTGAACATATCCACCACCCCTTCCTCTCCACTCTCACTACTAATGCCTTATTGCAGGCCCACACTATCTCTCTTAAAAAAAAACAGCTTTACTGAGATAAAATTCGCCCATTTAAATAGTACACAATACAATGGTTTTTAGTATATTCATAGACTTCTGCAACCATCCTCACAATTTAATTTTAGAATGTTTTCATCACACTCAAAAGAAACCCCATACCCATTAGCAGTGACTCCCCATTCTTCCCTCCCTAAAGCCCTGGCTACTACTAATCTACTTTCTGTCTCTATGAATTTGCCTATTCTGGACATTTCATATAAATAGAATCATATGTGGTCTTTTTGACTGACTTCTTTCACTTAGCATAATTTTTCCAAGCCTCATCCATGTTGTAGCATGAATTAGTGCTTCATTAATTTTTATGACTGAATAGTATTCTAGTGTATGGATATACCACATTTTGTTTATCCATTCATCAGTTGATGGACTCCTTATTATCTTTTATTTGAACCACTGAAGTAGAATCTGACTGATGTTCTTACTTCCCTTTTTCCTTCCTCTCTTCCCAGTGCCATTAGAAATACTTTGTAAAAGTACCTATTCACCTTCACTACCTCAGTGGTTCCCCATTCTAAGGTGGAAATCACAAATTTAACAGCCTCTATGGGCAAGGCAAGTCATGTAAAAGTGTGAAATTGTGAAATGCAATGCAATTTTGAGTGGTGAGCTCAATAGTTGAAGAGTGTGAACCCTGTTTAAAGACATTCAAATTTGAATTAAAAAAGAAAAAACTGTGTGCTCATATAATGAATAATCAGGCTGCTTTTCTCCATGCTGGTCTACAGGAGAAAAGCTAAACCACTCAGCAAGGCTCTTGATCAAGGTTATACAACCCCAGTCTTATCTCCTGGTTCCTCCCCTGCTTCTCTTCCTCCTCTTCCCTCCCTTTCCCTCCTACTCCCTGCTCCAGCCACAAGTTATTGGAAGGGCTCAACTTCACCCTTTGTACTTTGGGGACTTTGTACTTTTTTGTTCCCTTTGTCTAGAAAGCCCTCCTACCTCTCTTCCTAGAGAGTTAGTTCTCCATCCTTCAAGATCCTACTTGAATGTCACCTACTCCACCACCCTTTGAAGTATACCTCTATTATCATACCTACCACGTTGCAATGGAACATCCTATGTGTAGGTCTATCTCCCTGACCATAGGCAAGGATGTTGTTCTGGCGAGTGTTGTGTTTTTAGAAACCTAGCAAAATACTAGCGAAACTCTTGTGGTAGGTTGTTGGTTTTTTTGCCCCACAGAGCATGTGTTTTCAGCTAGCGATGTTCTCCAGCTAATTATTGTCTGGGTATAGATACTCCTCTCTGTCCAAGTGCCCACAAAGACATTTGCCAAGAAGGAGAGGGATACTAGCTTCCCTGTCTTCCCCTGGAGCAATTATTCACTGAACCCCAGGGAAGGTTAAGCTGTTCTTGGTCCAAAGCCATCTGAAGTTGATATGTTGGGGTCTGAAATTGGACATTACCATCCTGGCCTAGGTACTTCAGTGTTTCATACCACACAAGGGATGAATCTTATTTTGTAGGCCTGGGAAGTGGAATAGGGTGGTCCCAACTGGATAACCCCTAAGACTTTGGAGAGTTTTTCATATGAAGTTCCCCCTTCCTTCTCCCTTCCCACAGTCCTCAATCCTTTCCCTCTCCTTTCTACCTCACTTACTCCTTCTCTCAGTCATTTCTCCCCTCAGCAATAATCAAGCCTCAAGACCCATCAACTTCCCCCCTGACCTGAACATTTTACAGTCTCAGGGATCCACTGAATGTCAATATATTTTCTCCTTTTGTCATTTCCTGCTGGTCTGCAGAGGCCAAGGTAGGCTGTCTCAGAGGTAAGCACTGGTCACAAAGGGGATGTGGTACAATGATGATTTTTCTACTCAAGTCTGTGGGCTTGTTCACCACCACCCCCCAAATGTCTGTGATTAAACAGACCCTTCTCTGATTCTGAGATATTCACTTCCCTTTGTAACATAATTAGGACTCTATTTCTTGTAAATAAGTGCCCTGGCCTTATTATGCTAAAAATTTTTTTTAAGGTCTTTCATTCATTTTCCCTCCTTCCTTTCTTCCTCCCTCCCTCCCTCTTCCATCCTTCCTCCCTCCCTCTCTCTCTTTTCTTTTCATTCTTTCTTTATTTTCAGAAGCAGTGGGAAGGGGAGGATGGGAAGATAGTTAAACTTTGCTTATTACACATTTTATTTGTGCAAAGAAAAGATCTCAACAAGGATAATTTCTATTACTGAAATACAATTCCACATACTTTTATTGAATGGTTTCTATGTTTCAGGCAGTGTGTATCCTGATTTTGATTAGTTTCAGTGAGCTAGTATTATAACATTTCTCCAGCATTGGCCAAATCAAGGGACTTAAGATTTGATGCCAAAACCCAGGATTTGCTAAAGTGAGCAAGTTTTTATACAAGGTGAATTGCATTTGATACAGCCAAAAGTTTTGATTATTTTGGTAGCAAGCTAGAAATACTGCTCCCAGTGCTTTCTGCACCAGCATTCAGCCAATCAACCAGTTTGAAGTGATCATCTACTATGTTCCCAGTACCGTATTAATCATTGCGGTTACCATGATAAAAAAAAAAAAGATATTCTTGTTTCATGGAGGGGGTAAAAATATATACTACTAAATGCTTTACAATGTGCTGAATGATGGAATCAAAGTATGAACAAAGTAATTTGGTGCAGAAGTTGGCAAACTGCTTGTCACCAGTGTTTGTGAATAAAGTTTATTGGCACACAGACACACCCTTTCATTTGCTTATGGTTTACGAATACTTTTGTACTATAATGGTGGATTTGTTGCAATGGAGACCATAGCTTGCAAAGCCAAAAATATTTACTACATGGCCCTTTACAGAAAAAGCCTGCTGACTCCTGCCCTAGAGAAACTAAGTTTTCTTTGCGTAACCTGGAAAAGAACCATAAGTGATGTCACTTAAGCTGAAATTTTTAGAATTAGTCTCACATTTTCAGGTGGACAAGAGAGGAAAAGAGATTATAGGCAGAAAGATCATAGGCAGAAACTGAGCAAAGACATGGAAGTATTAAAAAGCAAGGCCTTGGCGGGAGGGTGTAGCTCAGTGGTAGAGCACATGCTTAGCATGCACAAGGTCCTGGGTTCAATCTTCAGTACCTCTGTTAAAAATAAATAAGTAAATAAACCTAATTACCTCCCCCCGGACAAAAAAAAAAAGCAAGGCCTTTAATAAAAGCCATTGAATTATAAACTTCAAATGGGTGAATTACATAGTGTTTCAATTATATGTGAGTAAAGTTGTTTTCTTTAATGTTGCCTTCTTGGGAATTGGTCCAGTGTGTCTCAATGGAGCACTCCATTGAGTGGGACAGTTCTATGTTGTATATCTTAAGATGTTTAACCTCTCCAGCTCCCACCCATAAATGCCAGTAGAGTCTTCCAGGCTCTATGACAACCAAAATCACTATCACACATTTCCAAACACCCACCAAGAAGGTGGTAAAAAGCTCACTGAGAGCCACTAATAGTCCAATGTGGCCTGAGTACAGGGTATAAGGAAGAAGCAGCAGGAAGTGGCAGATTAGGAAGTTTAAATGTTATTCAGCAGTCAGGCCTCCTCCACATCTATAGTTTATGGACTAAGATCTTCCGTATTAGGAAGAGCTACTCCCTCCCTCTAAAGGAGACCTTTCTGCAATATCCCAACATCAGCCTAAGGCAAAAAGCCCAGAAAAAGTAGATGGCTGTCATAATTCCATCCTTCGCCATTGCCCATCCAGCAGAATGCTGACCATCCTACCGAACTATAGTCAATTGAAGTGAACAGATCTGCTACAATCATATAGGCACAGCTGAAATATGCAGCTCTGTATTGAACGAACTGGGTCATTAAGCACACATTACCATCTGGGAACCTGCCCTTTAAAACTGCTATTAACATGCTGATAAGACATTTTAAATACTCAATAAATAAAAGGCTAAGAATGGTGTGAGTGTATTTATACGTTCTGAAGCCCCACAAAGTGAGCACAATTAATTTTCATCATTGCTTTTTTTTTTCATCATTGCTTTTAATCCTTGCAACTCCTTCCTTTTCCACATGTATGCAACACTCATTTGAGAGCAGGCACGAAAAGGCATTCTCAGGAGGGAGTGGGTTAATAGTATTCAAAGAATAACATTTCAACATGCTAAGGGTATCCAGAGGTAGAAATAAAGATCTCTCTTCTCCCCAGCTCTCAAGGTCAACTCAAAGCAGCAGTAGTGTTTCCTGGGCCTTGATGAGAAGGGAATATGGGAATTTTGAACAAAATGACAGCCACATTGTTACATCGGTTAGATTGTGTGTTCCAGAGCACTCAAGGACAAAGTTCATTTTCCCAGCATATTCGAGAGGGAGGGTTGGAGAGGATTTTAGCTGCTTCAATTTTAAAGACCCTTTCCTGAATATTTTGCAGATTAGACTTCAATCAGCCTACCTTCTCTTTGTGCCTCCATCTCATTCAGAAATTAAAACATTTTATGGGGTCCAGTTTACTTAAAACTGTTGTAATTATTGCTTCATTGATTGCAAACCAGGAACCACCCACTTCTCTTAAATACAGACAGCTGGGCCATCTGTTCCCTATGAATCATGTAAACAGAGAAGACTTGAGAGAAGGATTTAAACACTTTCCAACCTGGTTCTGCTTTATTTCAAAAATACAATCAACTGTCCAGAGACTTAACAGATGCAATGCTTAATATCTGACCTGCCAACTTGATCATCTTGTGTAACATGGAAAGTTCTGTTTAGAAAATAGGTCAAAGCCTCCAACCTAGTCACATTTGTTGGTCTTGTTCATTTAATTAAGGTTTTTTTATGATATAGGAAATATGTAAATATGAAATAAAAATTCAAGCCATTCAGAATGGCATAAAATAAAAGGTAAAATGCTCCCTCCCTGCCCCTTGCTCCCACAGTCCTTCAGACCTTTGACTTTTCTGTGTTTAGGACTTTTGAGGTTAATTCCATTACTGCAGTTGTTGGTTTATCAACTTTAATCTGTATCTATTGAGGCTACCCACGAGAGAAAAATGATGAATTTGGCTCCTTTGTCTTCTGTCTTGATGCAGCCAAGACCCTAACTCATTAATCCTGCCTCTCCTTCTCTCTCCCTTGAAATTTTTGTTACATGCTTTAGTTTTAGCTTTTATATAAATGAACTTTAAAATTCAGATATTTAAGCCTTGATTCCCTAATCCATCCACTTGGGTTTTTTTAATTATTATATTTTAATGCAGTCAAACTTAATATTTTCCTTTTCATGGTTTACACATTTTGTCTTGTTGAAGAAATCCTTCCCTGCCACAAGATCACAAAAAAAGTTCCCCTATTTTTTTCCCTAAAGTTTTGTCTTCTATACTTAAGCCCCTAAACCATCTGGAATTGATTGTTGTATATAGTGTGAAACAGAGATCCAATTTCACTTTTTCCATACAGATAATTATTTGTTTCAGCATTATTTATTAAATAATCCAAGCTCACTCCACTGTTTTTTAATGTTACTTCTGTTACAGATCAGGTGTTCTATAACACTTTCATTATATACATTGGTTTGTGTCTGAGATCTCTAGTCTATCCCATTGGTCAATATGTTTGAATTGGATTGCACACCTTGGAATTGTCATGCCTTGGACTTGCATGCTTTGGTTTCCTCACCTTTAAAATGAGGATCGCAATATATTGCCTTAAATATCTCAGAAAGTTGTTGGGAAATCAAATGGAATAAAGCATGTAAAGACACTTTGACAAATGGAAAGTGTTATTCAAATTACGGAATCAAAACATGTTAGTATCACTTAGTTAAACCCTTTAAATTTATTGAAGAGGAAACTGGGGTTTAGAACAGACAAGTGGTCTGCCCATATGGAAGGTATCATTATTAAGTTCCTAGGGTATGCTTCCTGACACCTCAGCATAAAGCAAAGAACATTATATCTGATCCTACTAAAAAGTCAAGTCAAGGACTTAATCTACTAGGATTGTCTGTTGGACATTGTTCATGTTTTCCCAAAAATGTGATGTAATCTCCGAAGTCTAACATATTACTTCCGTAGGAGCCTGTACCTTATGGCCAATTTCAAGGTTGAATGGTGCAAATGCAATTTTGCATAGGCCACCTATGATTTAGCAGCAAAGATTGATATATATCACAGCCACTTAACAGATGGCATGTATCCAGTTGGTAACTGTCACATAGCTATTATCTGTTAAAATATAAGGCACAGTTAGATGATTTATATTTATGCTTTATGTAAAACAAGAACATCTATTTATAGAAACTGGCACATCTGCAAATTGGCAAACACACCTGGACAAGAAAATAAAAGTTTGATTTCAACATTAAATAGCAATAAATATAACTAAAAATTTTCATTTTCATTGAGTTAGAAAAAAGTATGTCTCAGTCAAACACTGAACTTGGGCAGATAGTCTACAAATAGGGAATAATTTTAGGATATGATAAAGTGGGGTTATAAAAGCATTATTTTTCATTTTTGTTGTCAAATATATTATTCAGACAAAAGAGATTAAACATAACTACAGTTTAAAGATTAATAATAAAAAATAAAACAACCACTCCTGTATTTACCACTCAGGTTAAAATACAGTACATTACCAATACTTTAGAAGCCAGGGGTGACCACAATCCTGGATCTTATGCTAATTATTTCCTTGTTATTGTTTATAATTTTGAAACATGTGTATACTTCTCTTAAAATACATTGCTAAATTTTGCCTTGTTTTGAAATTTACATTAGAAAGAATCATACGGCTTGTATTCTTGTCATTTTTCCCTTCATCAGCATTGGAATGTAATTGGCCAAGCCTTAGATACATTTTTAACTTACACAAATTCAACTATATGGTAGGAAAGAAAAGAAGAAAAAAGAAACAGCAGAAATAAGGAAAGAAGAATGGTCATTTAAATAGTGTTAGCAATTCTGTCCCCTACCTAGAGTTAGCAAATAAAATACAGGACACCAAGTCAAATTTGAAATTCAGATAAAAACCAAAAATCTGTAGTAAAATTATCGCATGGGACATACTTATACTAAAAATATATTGGTTGTTTATCTAGTATTCAAATTTAACTGGGCTTCCTATTTGTTTTTTTATTTGCTAATTCTGGCAACCTATCCCACCTCATTCAATAAGCCTGCAACCAGAGTGAATGGGGTATAGAAAATGTGACTCTCTTGTTTCTTCTCAAATATTATATGACTTTTACAGTGTGACAGTTTGACAGCTTTATGTATAAATCCAGTGCTCAGCCATAGGAATAGTAATGTGTTCCAGTGCTGGAGGCAAGACTGGCTCGTTAGAAGATATGTTGGTCTCTAATGTGGTGCCTTCCCAGGTTACTTTTGAAGGTAGTTTTGATTATACAAAATTGAGTCAGGAAGTGCATTCAGCTACTAATAACAGAGAAAACTATAGCATTTTAAAAACAAGAAATTATCCCCTCATATGAAGTAGTCTAGAGATAGGTAGTGCAGGGATGCTATAATGGCCTCAAGTGTCATCGGGGACTCGGGCTCCTATCTTTCTGCTCCACCATCCTTAGTGCTGACTTCCATCCTTAAGGTTACTTCATAGTTCAAAATAGCTGCTATATCTCCAGCCATTGAGTTTATATTCCAGGCAGGAAATATGAGAGGTACAGTGCAATATGGGATTCACCAGCAGTCTGTCCAATCTTAAAAGTTTTCCTGCAAGTCTGTTCTAATAAGATCCACTTTAGGTCCCATTAACCACCCCTAGCTGAAATAGAAGCTGAGAAGTATAATTTTTGATGAGCACATTACTATCCAGGAAAAATCTCTGTCACTAAGGAGGAAGAGGAAAGTGGATGTTGGGTAGACAATTAATAGTGCCACAGTGTTTTTTGTGTTATATATTGAATTAAGAATCCAACCCCTGAGTAAGCGAGAACTTCACTATGACTATTTTCATGGGGAATTGTCTAAACTCTCATTCATTACTTCTTCGATTGTAAGCAACTTGTGGTCTGGGAGCAGATGTTAGTTCATCTTTGTTCATGACATGGAATCTCTGTCTCCACGGCTTTTGGTTCAAGGTAGTCCTCACCCCATGATATTATTTGGGGAAAAGGTAACTAATCATTCTTTTTTTGTTCACCATTGATAAAGTATGCATTGAAATGAAGTCACAAAGTCTTCCCAAGATATAATCCATTATGAGCCAGTAATATATCTAACAAAAGACCATCTTAAACTCCATCCAGAGGAATGTTTGTACTGCAAGCACAGCAAGCCCTCCTTAAGATACACTTCTAATATCTGACCTGCAGAAAGTATTATAGAAAGTTTCCAGTGTACTTTTTGGAAAACATGAGCCAGCAACAACTAAAGTCAATGTCTATGTCTATCACCTATTCCTCGACATCTGCTCTGTCTCTGTAGAAAGGAAAAAAAAATTAATGTATGAAGCATAACTTTCCCCATCTTATCAGCAAGTTTCACAATCAATTGGTGTCTAGTCTTAATCCCAGAGGTGAAGTTAGACAAGTAGCCACGTATTTCAAAAACACAGATGTTGGGAGGAGCACTATGCTGACCTGGCTCCTAGCCTACTCCCACAGGATTCAAGGGAGGAACAATCTACCCAGTCATCAACTGGGTTTCCTTCTTTCATTATTGCTAATACACCATGCAAGCATCAAACCTCTAAAATCAGCATTTTGGATCAGTTTTGTCTACCATCTGGGCCCAGTTGGGACTCTGGGAACATAAATTTCAAAATGGATATCAGGGTATTCCCAGTGCAGTCCTTTTGTCTGGATAGGGCAAGAGATTGGCCAGGGAGGGGCAGTAATAAGAAAAACGCTCAACAGTCTCTCTGCTTCTTCAGCCAGGATACCAGACAGACCTCTGAATCCCCAAAGTGATTTGTGCTCAGTGACATTGTGTTCTGAGAATAAAAACTCTTTAAAAGTGGTAGAGCAGGAAGATCAAGGGATTGGAAATTAGATAAATCTGGGCTTAAATCCTGACCCATCATGTACACGCTATGTGAACTTGGGATAAATTAATTAAACTCCTTGAAGTATATACCTATTTGTTAAAAGGTAAAATGGAGTTAATGCCTACCACATAGGATTTATGTAATGCATAACTGAGATCATGTATGGCTCACTACACAGGAAACATTCATTTAAGAGTGTCTGGAATCTGTGAGTTGTCAACAAAAGCTGGAGGGTTATAGGCAGTCCCTTCTGTTGGGTACTTGGTATGTGCACAATATTTTTGGATTTTTGCATGTATTAACAGCTCACGTTTTTCTTGCAATAACTATGGTATACTAAATAGGACCTGTCAGGTTGACTTTCTAGAGGTGTGATTTCCTCCCCAAAGCCCCACTGTCTTTGCTCACCCTCAATCTGAAATCTGCAATTCCCTTTAGCTCCAGCTTACACTTCAGCTAAATTGCAAAGCCTCAAGGACAACTAAACTTTGATGCAGCATTAAAAAAGGGCCTGGAAGCAGGTTTTGATAAAGAAACAGGAAAAAAAATGATGGAGATACTAGGACTTAGAAGATGGCTAAAACCAAAGATAGGGATGGGTAAAGCCAGAAAAAGGAATGCCCTGAATATAATATAATAAGCCTGGCCTGTATCAAGACTCTTGGGGAAAAATAGTAGTAATTATTGAATACTAACTATGTACCAGACATTGTTCTAAGTCCTTTACATAGAATGTTTCATGTAATACTTGCAATAATCCTCTGAGGTTGTTACAATTACTATCCCCATTTTGCAGATGAAAATACTGAGGCTCTGAGAGGT
Organism: Camelus bactrianus; assembly: GCF_048773025.1. Taxonomy (NCBI): domain Eukaryota; kingdom Metazoa; phylum Chordata; class Mammalia; order Artiodactyla; family Camelidae; genus Camelus; species Camelus bactrianus. The sequence goes on along the minus strand of NC_133575.1, from coordinate 81,442,384 downwards.
TAAGCAATTTTACAAGGTTATTTGGATTTGGATGCAGCCTGGCTAGATCTTGAGTTGAGCCTGTAATTTTAAGCATCATATATGATAGCAGCTGACATTTAGTAAATGTTGATAGTGAAGTGTGTGAGACATAATTCTAAGCACTTCACATGAATTATCTCATAATAATTCTCCAACAAATCCTTGGGAGCCAATGTCATTGTCAACTCCATTTGACAGATTGAGAGTCTGTGGTTCAGAGAGTTAAGTTACTTTTCCAAGGTCACATAGTATATAAGTGACAAATAAGCCAAGATTCCAGCCTAAGCACTTTGGTTCTGGGGCCTGAACTCTTTACATTTTTAGTGAAGTATATTTGATTTACAATATTACATTAGTTTCAGATGTTCAACATAGTGATTCAATATTTTTATAGATTATACTCCATTTAAAGTTTTTATAAAATATTGGCTGTATTCCCTGTGCTGTACATTACATCATTGTATCTTATTTTATACCTAGTAGTTTGTACCTCATAATCCCCTTCCCCTATCTTGCCCCTCCGTCCACCCCTCTCTCCACTGGTAATCACTAGTTTGTTCTCTGTATCTGTGAGTCTGCTGCAGTTTTGTCCTATTCATTTGTTTTATTATTTAAATGTCTATCTGGCACTCTTAACAACTACCTTACAGAGCCTCACCAGGTAAAACAGGTATTACTAACTACACCTAACAGATGAGAAACTGGTGTCCAGTGCCTGAGACCTCATAGTCACTCAGCAGAAACAGATCCTAAAACCAGGGTCTCTGAATTTTTGCTTTTACTAGGCCACCTGACTACTTCCCATAGAGACTATTCTGTGTCTTGGGATTTAGTTTGCAAGGCCTTTTACAGTTCTGCCTCTGTTAAGTATGTAGCTCAAAGGCAGCTTCTCGGGCTTTGGTTATCCCACATCAGTTTCATGGATTAGTTGCTGTTCTTTTCTGGTATTCTAAACCTGAGAATTCCTAAAGAGTTAATCTCAGAAGATTATAAAGAATAGCCCTAGAATGTTCTCTCCTAACCCTCTGCCTTGTCCCTCTTCAGGCCTTACAGGAAGTACATTAGCAATTATCACAGGAAAACCAATCATTCAGCCAGTGCTACCTAACAAATTGCCCTGAAACTATTTTAGAAGTGACAGATGAGTGCAAGGTCCTGGAAGGCACATGTTCTTGCCTCCTTAATTACTGCCTGACTAAAAGCATACAGCAAACAATATTGAGAATCTTATCTCTGAAATGCACTACCTCCAATGGCAAAAGAAGCTGTACATGTACCTATTAAATTGGCCTACTGAAACCTTGTTTGCTCAATATTAATTAAGAGATGCTAATATAATCCAGCATCTGTGCACGAGCCAAGAAGACATCTGTGGATTACCAGGACAAGTATTTCATATTTTTATAACATGTTTAATAGCTTAAGTAGCTCAAGGTACTTAAACACAGGAATTTAGCGTTCTAACACCTCTAGGATATAACTAAAAGGTAAATGTTTAGTCCTTCCTATTTGAATAAAAAAAATTGAGATGCAAAGATATTAAACAAGACAGGTCTCCAGATTCTTAATTCACTGCTATGTCCAACACTAGAGGTTCTACACAGCAAGACTCATTCTAGGCAGAAATATGATCGTGAGATGTGTTTTTTAGGTCCTTCTGCGTTTTCCTTTATCCACTCAGCAATCTTCATGCCCTTTCTGTGACTCTCTCTTCCCTCACTCAAATGGCCTAATGCTAAAAGACTTTTCTTATGACTTCTAATATGGACCAGAGCCATATTCTATGACTTGTTCTCCACATTCCCCACTTGAGAAATCACCTGGGTCCCATTCCAGTCAGACTTCCTACAAAGTGTAATGTATAAAAGCAATCAGATGACCTTGAAATCCCAGTTCTGGGAGAGTATGTGGCACAAACAAAAGTATCAGTAGGTAAGAATAGATGTAGGAAGATGTTAAGAGTGGGGTGACCAACCATCCCAGTTTGCCCATTGTTGAGGAGTTTCCTGGAATGTGAGACTTCAGTGCAAAACCCAGGAAGGTCCCAGGTAAACTGCAACAAGTTGTTGACTCAAGGAAAATAGTTTATAGTAAGTGAATAACTAAAAAAACCCTCTAAATGTTCATCAGTATGGTAATGTAAGAGCCATCATTTTGTAGAATATTACCCAGCTATTAAAAAGAATGAGGTAAAATCTCCACATGTATTGAAAAGATTACTACAAAGAATTGTTAAATTAAAAATCAAAGTATACAATACTATGTCCAGCATGATGCCATTTCTGTGAAAGTTTAAATAAGAGACAACTAAAGTAGAAAACTAACATGATCAGATTCGCATATTAGATCCAATCCTAAAAATGAAAATAACTTGACATTTAAAAATTCAATTTTGTACTGGATAACACAGGGATGATCCACACATTTGGAAAGATCATTAGGGCAGTTATTAGTTGTCATTATTACCTCAGGCCTAGGAGTTTTAAAAAATGTATCCAAAATAAATGAAAGAATAGAGCGAGAATTAATATTGTTAAAATGACCACACTACCCAATATAATCTAATGGAATCCCTATCAAAACACCAATGGCATTTTTCACAGAACTAGAACAAATAATTCTAAATTTTCTATGGAAACACAAAAGACCCGGAATAGCCAAAACACTTAAGAAAATACAAAATACATATGCACAAACACACACACAAGCAATCAGATAAACTCATTCAAATTAAAGCGTTAGAAGTTGATTGGAATCATAAAATCTGACCTAAGGGTGTAGATGCAATTCAGCTGAGGGTCTCTAGAGATGCAAAATCCTACCACCAAGGAATAAATGAATGAATGACATTTTAGATTTGGGGCAGTAGAAAGAAGAGGGGAATAGTTTTGGGTGAACTGAGGACAGGACACAACCATTAAAAGAATGACACAGCAATTAACACCAAGATTGCGGAAAAGCCAACTCCCAGTAGACCTAGAGGCCCAAGATGGTGGGAGATTCGACCTCCAGTGGACTTTGAGCTTCATTATACACATTGTAATGTATTAGCATGGTAAATGACACACCCACAGGCGCCAAGACAGTTCCAAGGCCAACCATGAAAGGTCAAAGAGAGGGTGGTGGCCCAGTTTCTGGGAATCACCACCCCTTCCCCAAAGTAGTTGGAATAATCCTCTCACTTTTTAGCATATAAAAACTGGGAACACCGCACCTCTGGGCACTTTATCTCTTGCCTTCTGAGATGGCCCACACTCTGTCTAAGGAGTGTGTATCTCTCTAAATAAATCTACTTTTACTCAACTATGGCTTGCTCTTGAATTCTTTCCTGCTCAAAGCCAAGGACCCTTTCTTGGCAGGGCACATGCCAAGGACTCAACCGAGACCTGGGACATGGCCTCTTGTGTTCCCCATTTTTTCTGTATCAGTACCAGGAAACCATTCTAAAGTCTTATGTACTGACTCCAGCCAGGTCTATAAAGGTCTTCCAGGATAACTAGTAAAGTCTAATAACTTATTCAATTCTACTGAAGTGAACTCCAATATTTGAATTGATAGCCCTATAACAACATGGTTTTTGACATATACGTTCTTCATGGAATATTATGCTGTGAGTTCCTATTAATTAAATTTAAACTAAACAACACTAATCATCCTACCACCTTCACTCTCCCTCACCAAAGAAGAGAAAATGGAAAAGAAAAAAGGTTTCAATTTGCTCAGACATCCTGGTTTGTTGAAATGATTTTAAATCCTTTGTTTCTTAATTGATACTTTTCCCCCAGTAATTAAAGTATGGCAATAAATAAGGATGAAGCCTTTTATATTACTTGACAATGACAGGGTCAGGCTCTCAGTCTCATATTCATCAGCCTAAGATGGGAAGCAGCAGCGCGATGGGGGAAACCCATCTGTCTTTATTAAGACTTGGCACCAAAGGAGCACAGAATAGAGAAAAGCTCATTTAGTAAATGGCAGTTCCCATTCTGCAAAGCGACAGAGAATTTACTGCACTATCAGCAAGAAAAAAATAATCCACTCAGAGAAAGTTGTTATATTAGGGAGATTTAAAGAGAAAGAGCATTTTAGTGATATTAGAGAGGATAAAAATTTCTACCTAATAATATATAAAGTAGAAAAAACCTTCTCCAGGTCATCATTCATGTTGCCTTTCCCTCCTCTAAGGCCCTTCATTTTTAGCCCTATTCCTATCTTTTCCATTGTTTAAGGTCAGAAACAAGCCCCAGCTTTACTGGAAGCCCTCCCTAATTTCAATCCAAACTGATTTCATCTTCCTTCTGCCATATTTTCTAGTGGATGTAATTTAGCATACTAACAATTCAGCACTTTACTATGTATTTGCATTCTCATTGTTTCATGTACTGTTTTGCTTTGCCCAACTAGATTTCAAGTTTCTTGTGAACAGAGACTATGTCTTAAACAATCTTGGGGCTCCTTTTAGCACTGGGCAGGGTGCTAGGCAAATGGTAAGTGTTCAACAAATGCTTGTTAATGGAATTTTTCTGATCTAAAACCCATGATCCATGGTAACCATCTTCACTGGACAAGAACCTGAGAAAAACTCAAGAGTTCAATTTCTTAATTCATAAGTATTTATCAAAGTAATACACACACAAGGTTAAAATATAAGAGAATATAGGAGGGCTTATGGTGCAAAGCAACTGACTTCGGCTCCGCCATGCTACAGCCCATATTTATACTCTCCAGGACAAGCTCTTCCACTTGTTTACCTTCTTGTAGTTGCCTCCTTCTACTGCTACACAAAATGCTTATACCACTCGGTCTCACTTATATCCTTCCCTCTTCCCTCTCCCATTCAGCAAATGCAAGTATGTAAATACTCTGATTCTTCTATCAGTTACAGTGAATTTTGCATATTATGGGTGTAGAACTTTTATTACATGTTCGTTTGTGCTCTTCCTTTTACCTCCCAAATGTTTTCATCTGTACATTTCTTTTGCATTCTTCCTAGAATCATAATTAAGTCTTCCATACTTTGTAAGTTAACTTGAAAGTTAAAATCAGTCACCAGTGTTTACATTGTTATGACTATATACATAGCATTCGTTTCAGGACCAAAAATTAGATTATATTTCCTTTCTTGTCTAGCTTTTTCAGTTTTTCCTGGAGTTAACTTTTTTCCACCATTTGTACTATTTTCCTATACCATATTCTCAGTTTGTTTATTTTCAAAGTCTCCATCATAACTGATGAATGGTAACTTTTTCCTGTAAACTTCCCTCCCAGAGGTCTCCAATCTCAGGCTCCACTGTGGGCCAGTTTCTCTTAAGACTAATTCCACGCTACCATCCTGGAACTTCACAGCTTCCCTGGGTTGGATAGATTCTTTTCAAGAATTCACATTTTCCTCTTTCTTGGTTCATTTCCTCTATTTTGCTGGATTCAATCCTCAACTTCCTTTCAAAGTATTTCATGCAGATTAATTTCAGAAGTCATCTCATATCTGAAAATGCTTATATTCTATTCTCACACTTGAGTAGATAGTTTAACTGGTTATAGTATGCTGTGTTGAAGAAAGTCACTTTCCTTCCAAACTTTGAAAGCATTGCTCCAATGTTGTTTCATCTGTGAGATGGCTGATAAGAAGTACAATGTTAATATCAATCTCATCTCTTTGTAGGTTTTATCTGTTTTTTCCCTCTGGAAGCTTTGAGGTTATCTTTATACTTTGTATTTTGTTTTTTCCTCTGGAAGCTTTGAGGATATCTGTATACTTTGTATTTCAAAACAATATACTCTGAAAATTTTTCTTGTATTGTTTCTTTGATAATTCTCTTACTTTGTTCTCTCTTGAATTCCTATTAGTCAAATGTTGGATCTCCCAAGTCTACCTTCTATGTATCATGTTTTTTTTCTATCTCATTTTCCTTCTTTTAGTTTTTTTTTTGCTCTACTTTTTTGATACTTCCTTAACTCTATCTTCCAACTCTTCTCTTGAATTTTACCTCAGCAATCATATTTTTTATTTCAAGATATCTTTCTTGTCCTTTTATTATTTTCAAATATCCCATTCCTATTACATAAATGCAATGTTTTCTTGAATCTCTCTGAGTATACTAATCAGGGTATTTTGTCTCTCTTCTCTTTTTTTCTCACTCAATGGTCCTTGATTATTTTTTTCTATTTGTTTATCATCCTCTCATGTTGAAAGTTTTCCTCAAATACTTGGTGATCATTCATTTTTTTTTGTTCACATGGAAAAATGAGGCAGTAAAAAAAGTGACTGAGGGTTTCATATATACGAGTAGGGAGCTAGCCATTTTGTTGGGGGGCTTCCTAAATGCAAAAATGTGAAAGCCTTTTCTCTTAGACCTCTCAATCTCTTTAAAGGATAACACTCCAATTTTTTGGAGTTCATGGAGGATATATCTGACTAAAAGGCATTCTGTCCACCAGACTGGGGAGGAATCAACTCAGAAAAATGACTTATCTCATCCCCTCTTACGCCTTACATCTCACTCATTCTCTTTTTCATACCTGGCATTTATGAAAGGGAGGGTGACTTTCTCTTTCACTGTATAATCCCTCTGCAAGTATTGTAAACTGTGACTTCTTCCATACTATTTAATCAGTTATTATGCCTCCGTCTGCTTTCTAGCTTTCTTTCATCCAGCTTGCATCCACTAATGGCTCCTTTTCCATTCTCTTCATCATCATAAATTTTTATCTTTTTTGTATTCTTCTGCTGTCTTGGGATGTAGAGGTAATAACTGCATGTAATCTGCTTTCTTTAACTTATTTAAATACATAAACCTGTTCTGATTACAGTTTGAGCCCTCACTCTGCTATTTGTTTCATTTCCTCTGGAAGTATAGCACTAAAGAGCATCATACTAATTTCTGTGATAACATCCAACTGATTTAGTAATAAGCGCATTTTCTGGGGTACCGAAACATTAGAACAGTGAACTTCAATATACTCCTTTTATAAGTAGAATTTCCTTTTATTTTTTGGCTTTGTTAAGATGTAATTGACATATGACGTGTAAGTTTAAGGTGTGCAATGTGAGATATATCTATATATATATCTGTATATATAGATATATAAATATCTCAAAATGACTACCATTATAGGGTTAGTTAAAACATCTATGATTTTATATAGTTGCTAACTCACGGTTTTGTTTTGTTTTTTTCTTTTGTGGTGTGAACTTTTAAGATCCACTCTGTTAGCAACTTTCAATTATACAGACACAGTATTGTTAACTATAGTCACCATGCTGTACATTACATCCCCAGAACTTATTCATCTTATAACTGGAAGTTTGCACCCTTCGATCACTTTCACTCAGTTCCCTCCCCTCCACTTCCCCCACTCCACACACTGGCAACCACCATTCTACTCTTTGTTTCTATGAGTTCAGTTTCTTTTTAGATTTTACATGTAAGTGACATCATCAATATTCATCTTTCTCCGTCTTATTTCACTTAGCATAATGCCCTCAAGGCTCATCTATGTGTTACAAATGACAGGGTATCATTCTTTATATGGCTGAATAATATTCCATTATAGATGTGTGTATGTGTGTGTGTGTATCCATTGATCCATCAGTGGATACTTTAGTTGTTTTCATGTCTTTGTTGTTGTAAATAACGCTTCAATGAACATGGGCATAGAAATAAAGATGGTAATTTCCTTTCCTTTGGACATATACCCAGAAATGGAGATTGCTGGATCATATGGTTGTTCTATTTTCTTTTTAGGAACTACCATAATGTTTTCCACAGTGGTTGTACCAGTTTATATTCCCAACAACAGTGTACAAGGATTCCATTTTCTCCACATCATTGCTAGTGCTTATCTCTTGTTTGTGATTATAGCCATACTAACAGGTGTGATGTGATATCTCACTTTGGTTTTGATTTGCATTTCCTTGATGATGAGCAAGTACCTTTTCATGTACTTGTTGACCACTTGTATATCTTCTTTGGAAAAATGTCTATTCAGGTCCTTTGCCCATTTTTTTTAATTGGGTGATGATGATCATGACCATGATCATGATTTTGCTATTGTGTTATGTAAGTTCTTTATATATTTTGGATATTAATCCCTTATCTGATAGATGGTTTGGAAATATTCTCTCCCATTCCATAGGTTATATTTTCATATTGTTGATCATTTGTTTCGTTGGGCTGAGCTTTTTAGTTTGATGTAGTCACAATTTATTTTTTATTTGATTGTGCTTTAGGTGTCATATCCAAAAAGTCATTGCCAAGACCTATGTTAAGAAGCTTTTTCCCTCCATTTTCTTCTAGGAGTTTTATGGTTTCAGGTCTTACATTAAGTGCTTAATCTGTTTCAAGTTATTTTTTGAGTGATGTATGATAGGGATCCAGTTACATTCTTTTGAATGTGAATATCCAATTTTCCCAACACTATTTATTGAAGGAAACTATCTTTTCTCCACTGAGTATTAATGGCTCCTTTATCAAACATTAGTTGAACACATATGAGTTTATTTCTGGGCTCTTGATTCTGCTCCATTAGTCTATGTGACTATTTTTCTGCCAGCGCCATACTGTTTTGATTACTATAGCTTTGTAATACAGTTTGAAATCAGGAAGTGTGGTGCCGCCAGCTTTGCTCTTCTTTCTCAAGATTGCTTTGGCTATTTAGGGTCTTTTGTGGTTCCATATGAGTTTTAGGATTTTTTCCTATTTCTGTAAAAAATAAGGAGAATTTCTATGCATAGACAAGAGTATCTGATATATTTTTTAGGACAATCAGTTCATTAGGCACCTATCTGTCTGTTACCCCAAGGCAATGATTCTTAACCTGGGAAGCCTGTTAAAAATACATATTCTCAGGTCTCAGCCCTGTAGAAGGTCTTGGATAGGACCACGATTCTGTATTTTGAAAGAGCTCCCTGGGTGACAAACCACAGCCCTGGTTAAGAACCACTCGTCACTGGAAGGCCAGCAGCAGCAAGGCTGGACCATTCTCATTCCCTTTTCCTCCTCATTTCAAACTTTATTCTTACTGATGCCAAGAGTACATGGCAGGCTTTAACGCCCTTTTCAAAGGGTAGTTGCTGCATGGCTAACGTAGCTTTCCAAACCATGCTACTTCAATAAAAATCCATCAAGCAATTAATTTTAAAACTTGACAGATTTAATCTGTGCTGAGTAAACTCATCTGTCCAAGGTCATCAATGTGAGTGATGAAGATAGGAACAGTACTTGGGCCAATCATCATATGTAGTCCAAGCCAGAGGGTACTATCTCATTATAAATCTGTAACAAAAAGGTAAGGAATTACATTATTACAGTGCTAGGGCTTAGCTACTGGGAGTAGGGGGTGGGGGGAACCCTTCCTGTAAGGATGAAATAAGCAAACTCTGAATCTGAGCAATGTGTGCTAGGTTTTACTGGGGGAAAGGTTATTTTTAAAAGGGAGAACTAGAGTTTTAATCAAAACAACCCAACATTATTTTATTTTTTTAATTATTTTTTAATTATTATTATTTGTTATTTTATTATTAGTGTCTTATTTTTAAGGTCTTGTAAGCCCTTCCAGAACTGTGATATTTTCACCCCCAGGGGAATCAGAAGTGAGCCAGACAGAGCTGCTGATCTGCAAACAGTAAGAAGTAGATCTTAGACATAGTAATGGGGCAGGAACATGATACAGTAGCTAAGAGCATAGGTTTAGACTCAGACACACCTGGGTTAAGACTCTAGGCTCCATCACTTACTAGTTTTGTGACCTTAAGCAAACTACCTCTGTAAGGTTCAGTTTCCCCTTCTGTAATTTCTAAAGTGAGAGAAACTCTGTCAAGGCAGAGCCTTGGTGCCTCTGTACAGGCAGCTCCCTCTGCCTTGAATACCATTCATCTCCTTTAACCCTGACCAACTCTTACTCAACCTTCAGGTCTCAAATCAACATTGCTGCTTCCAGGAAGCCCTGATTCCCCAATCAGAGTCAGGCAATGCTCTTCTGTGTTTCCTCCCTAAGTGCCCTAAACACATCTTCAATCATAATAAATGTAAGATAATTGATGGTTTTTAAAAATTTGTTTCCTCCACACATTAGGAGACAGCAAACTACAGCCCATGGGCTAAATCTGACCCATGGCCTTGTTGCGTATAGCACTTAAGAATGGCTTTGCATTTTTATAGAGTTGGTTAAAAAAAGATTATGCAACAGGGACCTTAAGTGTCCCTCAAAGCCTAAAATATTTAGTATCTTGCCTTTTATAGAGAAATGTCAGCCTTCGCTGACCCCTGCCATAGACCATAAGCAATTTGAAAGCAAGGACTATATTGCATTTCACTGTATGTCCTATTCCTGGTACAATGCCTGGCACATAATAGGCACTCAGATATTCATTAAATGAAGGAATGAATTAATGTGCATAATCAGTATTTTTAAAGTATAATTTATGATAGAATTAAAACACAACTTTATTTTATCTCTTAATTGCAAATAATATGTACTCCTTTGGTAAAATTTCCCTAACCTTGGATGGAAACTTGGACAAATCACATGACATTTCTTCAAGAATAAAAAAGTCCTAAGATCACTCAAAGTCACAAAACAGTCTTGATTCAGTAATTAGAACATATTTCCATCCAAGATATTAATCAAATTTTTCAGGCTTTACTCAGAAATAAGGTCCCCCCTCCCACCCCATGCTGAGGCCTGTAGGTGATGACCATCTGCCTTTGGAGATGTGCGGGATGATAGATTTTCTTCTTTATCTCCCCACTTGCCAGCTCCTATTTGGACACTCACCAGGGTGGAAGCAGGAACAGGGAAGAGAAGTAAAGGGATCAGTCATTTCTTCCTTGGTAAAACAAATGGCTTCCCACTCTCTGAGTCTCTGGCTCTTCTTTGGATTCTTTAAACATCTCCATCACTGAACTACCCCTCTCTTGGAATTTGGCAGACCTGGGTTTATAATTTATATTCAGATTGGTAGTTTACAACTCTTTCCTCAACCTCTAGGAATCTGACAGTTATCTTAGTAATTTCCAGCCTTTTTTTTTTTCCTGGGGCCTCTACACCCCTCTAGGTGACTCTGTTGGACAGGGTCCAATGTGACCCCCTACCTCAGCTCCCTCTCTTGCATGGCACCCTCTTGATTCCCAGGAAACATTCAAACATCCTTTGCCTGACAAATTCTGGGAATGCTGGCCAATCCTAACACAGTCAACCCTGTCTTCCTGCCAAGGGCCACATTAGCTTTCTTGGAATGAAGTATAGCTCCAATTCTCTGCCCCTACTTCAGGGAACAACTGTCAAGCTCTCTGAGTGGTCTGGTGAAGCCCCTCGCACTAGGGTTGAGTTGAAGGAGGTAATACCTCCACCGCTCCAGCACTCCTGTGGAAGGTGGAGTGGAGCCTTAGCCTGGCAATAGATCTCTGCAAAGAAATATTTTCACAGGTTTTCCTTCCCAATCTCCTCCACAATCTGACTTTTTATTTCCTGGAAACTGTTCTGGAGCATTTCCTTTGTAAATTCTGTATATCATGATTTGGCTTTGGATTTTCCCATCTATTGTAGCATATCTATTATGTCTTCCTGGAAACTTGAATTTTAATGTTATCTAAGGCCTTTTTTCTCCCTTATTAGCTGGGAAATGTTAGACTACCCCTCAGGAAATCTCCAGTTATATTCAAATAGTCTCATTCTCTTTTGACATTTAAAAATTGAGATGACAACATTAACATTTATTGAGCATCTACCATGTAGGGCATGCTTTAGAGATGTTTTCTCATATAATCCTCATGAAGATAGTTCTCCCCTTTTTCACAGATGATAGAACTGAGAAATTAATTGAATTCCTCAAGGTAACCCAGAAAATACAGATCAAAACTGAGGCTGAAACCCAGGTCTATCTGACATCAAAATCCATAGTCTTTTTATTACAACACAATCTTCAAACTTTTCCAGCAAAATATCCCAAATGGCAGAATAGAAGGAACATATATCCCTGGAGAAGTCTGGGTAGCCCAAAGAGGCACCACAGCAAGTGCAACATTTCTCTGAAGTCTCATGCTTGATTGTAAAAGTATATACAATGTTTGCATTTTATTCTGCAATATATGTTTATTGTAATATAAACTATGTTGAAAATTATCACTTAAATTGCCTATGTTCTCTCTATCTGAAATTTCAAATAAAATTGATCCTCTAGAAAAATACATTATGTTTTACCCTGTAGTTTCAAGAATCTTGAGCATACTACTCCAGTCTGAGAAACCCCCAGCATGTTCTGCAAGGTCTTAGATTATGTTGATAATGTACTAAGGATTTTAAGGAGAATCTCAAACCATTGTAATCACTAGAATGAGGGAAATGAAAAGATAAAAGATGCAAGACTTGTTAAGGAGAATTTGTGGATAAAGGAAAAAGCACTGCAGTAATTTCCTGAAGATTGAATTGTTATTATTATACTATTATTATTATTAATTTCATAATAAAAATTGTTGATGACCATGAGTTGTTGGATGAACAATGCACTAATGATTTTATAATATTGGAAAAGTAACATGAGGACATTCCGCTATTCTTAACCTGGAGGTTATGGAACATGGAAATTATATGCCTATTTCTGAGGAAGGGGATGGTCCATAGCTTTCATTAGGTTCTCAAAGGAATCCAAGACCCACAAAAGGTTAAGAACCACTGCTACAGAGAAAAGAGCAGAGACTTTGGGATCGTACTGCCTTCTTTTCAAATACCCGTTCCAATACTAAACTGCATGATATACTTCATCTCTGAGCCTCGATATCCTTGTTTGCAAAATGAGGGTAATAATATCCAAGTCACAGGACTGTTGTGAGGATTAAATGAAATTCTCTACTTTAAATGCCTGACACAGAGTAGGCACTCAAGAAATGTCAATCTCCTTCCTCTTGTCATATATATAAAAACACAGTAAGGGCATTTAAACTAGTTGGATGAATCATTTATAATGGAATATGTACCCTGGATAAATAGGTCTTCTTCAAAGATATTCTACCTAAAGCTTAGACCCCCAACCAGAAACTCAGACCTAGATTTCAAGACTGATGTTTAATCTCCACAAAAAATTCAAAATAAAAGTCTTCATGTGGTACTTAAAAAAATGTTTTCCAAACCTGGGAACATACATATGCACACATTCTATTTGTAAAGATGGAATTATTTAAATACCACTACATCCTGCCATGTTTGATTTCAATTCTAAGCATACATTACTATAAAACCTAAGATGAAAAACCTCTTGAATTGAGCAGGAGAGCTAATACCCGTAAATGTCATATGAAGAGGTTTTTACAAAAACTGGGAGCCTTCACTAATCCTACAGATTCATGAAGAGGCCTCGAAGGGGTTAAAGTGGAAGGCTTGTACAAACTTTGCTTCTCAGCTTCTCTCTTATCTCCTCCCTCTCGGGCTCCACACCGCTAAGGCAGAGCAGCGCTGAATCACTACCTTTCCCGCATACTCTATAAACTGTTGCCTACGAAAGAGGAACTGGGGACTTAACTATTCAGGCTGCTTCCATTCAAGTGTTCCAGACAGTGTATATACATCCAAACAGACACTTCTTTCGGCTTTTTGGAGTTTATAAGGAGCAGGCATCTGAAACTGCACTCTGAAGCTGTAAGTGGAAACTGGCATTTTAAATAACTAATAGGGTGCTTTTCTGTTTTGCGCTGGAAAGGTTTGATTCTTTAGGAAGATGAAAGAGAAAGCATACTTTGCATGAACATAGTCCTGCTTCCTTGGCAAAACAAGGCTTTCATTCTGTTTTCCAGATATTCCAGAGATGTACCTGAACAAGTTGCCGGTCGGTGCAAGCTTCAGAAGAGATCCTTAAATGACCAACCCCATTCATTCTGTGAGCCAGGAAAGGTAAGAGAGATTTGGAAATATTATGATGTTATTCACGATGAAATGAGTGGTATTTTATTTATCGGCAGGTGTGACAAATAGGCACCATCTGCCGTAGAAGATACAGCAACTCCCACTTGAGAAGCTTATTGCTTAATGGCTCCAGCTATTGAAGAAGCACTTGCAGCTGGAATTGTTTTTTTCACAGGCTGCCGTGGAACTAGCTACTCTAACAGCTCCCACCTCCTTTAGTTTTCTCTCTCCTACCCTGGGCAGATAAATACAAACAGAATGCATTAACTCTTGAAAGCTGTTGCAGTTGAGAGTTTTGACTGTCTCTTCTGAATTGTTCCTCTGATCCTTTTCGTTAGCTATGTGGTGGGATTTCAGCTCTGGAATTATATAGGCAGGTGCCGTTCAGAAAAATGTAAAATCATGAGTGAATTGCTTTCAGAACTTTATCACATTGAAGAAAAAGCAAAAATAACTACGGGGAGCAGCTTGGGGACCAAAACAGGGATCAGGTTACATTCTTCTCTATATCCCCAGCACTCATCTGGTACTTGGTTGGCACTCAAGGTTTGCTGAATAAACGTCAATCTAATTTTGGAATTCCACACAGAACTTTGTTTCTCTTATTAGAAACAAGTTTCACCCTAGGAATCCCTCTCAGGGTTGATTGATGGAGAAAGCTCCACATTCCCTTCTCATTTTAAGGAGCGAAATTCATGATCTGGGTGTGTATGTCATTTTGCTTCTGTGGGTTATGTATACTATGCTGATGTCGAATATTACTGAAGATTTGGCATTTCAATGTTCATACCAAAAACACAAGAAGTGGTTGTTTTGTTTCTTTTTTGTTATTTGTTTTTTTTTTTTACACCAAGATTTTGATTTACCAAGTTAATGACAAAACACACAGTCAGAAAATCAGAGGTGCATTCACATTGCTTGCGAGTGTTTTGATTTACATTAGAAGTGAAGTAAACTGGATGTTCAGGCTAATGTTGGACACTAGCCAATTATTGTTAATGTCTTTCCATTTGTGCTTTCACCCAACTTCTCTCCCCTTTTCCATTCTTCCTCTTTCCCAGTGTTTTCCTGCTTCATATCTTCACCTCTACCTCCTAAGTACTCATTTCCTCCCACCTCTTATCCATTCCCACATTCCTCATCACCTGACTCACTCCTCATATTTCCTTCCTTTCCTCGTCCCTCTTCTCTCCATCTCCCCTCCTTTCTTTTCCTAATTCCTTATCCTTTTTCCTATCCCTCACTCTCATCTTTATCCCTCAGCAACTTTCTATCGCTGTTACAAAGACTAGAGACTGATTTTCACTTTATGAGCTTTCCAAGGACTGCAGGATACTAAAATTCTATAAGGGTCTTTCTACAAAAATCAGATCCTTTAGAATAGGATTTTGATTTCTTTTGAAATTGCATGATTGTTTTTCTTTCCAAATGGCCCTGAGATTTCAATAGAGCAATCACATTATCTGTGCAACTCATTAATTAGTTAGCAAAGAGAGCTATGGCAATCCTGTTTGGAAGGCCTTTATGAGAAGTTGTCACAGATACAGGAGCAGAGTAACAAAGAGGACATCCCAACACCTAACTTTTCATTTACACATTTCAAAATCCTTAATGGATTTAAGAAATTAAATCAATAGACTTGTTTGAAATGACCAGGGTGTTTGGTGTTCTGCAGACTGTAGAGGTTTTAAGAAATACGATTAGTCTTTCCTCAAATGAAGTGTTCAAAGAAATTGACAACTGTACATGGGTTCATTGTTCTCTACAGCTTCTCCAAGCTTCACAGAATTCTAATAAATATTTAACAAATATTTAGACCTAAGGACAATTCAGGGTCAACTGTGTAGGAGACAGCATTATCAATTGTTACTGAAAAGCATCTATAGACACAACTGAACTTTCTAAAACTTAAGGCTGTAAACCCATTCCATGTAGTTTTCCTTTAAAACATGTAGCTGAAATAGTCATTCAAGAGCAGAGTTTCTAACAAAGTGATTATTCCTTAATTCCAGATTATAATCAGGAATTTAGTCTCCTTTGCACAATAAGAGATAGGGGAGTGGGGGAGGGGAATTAAAATAAAAGGGAGTTTCAGGCGCTTCCCCAAGGTATATTAGCTATTAGAACAGAGATAACACTGCACTTTTCCTCAAACTGTCAGTGCTCAGTGCATTTCTTTAGTCATACCCATGCACTTATTAATAATTATTGAGCAGCTACTGCAAACATGGTTATATAAAGGATAGAAGGCTGAAAAAGATGCTCAGGAGGTTTATAAATTACAATTTGGGGGAAAACCAAAGCAAATAGATATTTACAATATTAGGTGAATGTATCTTCTCTAGGAAAGATACAAAGCCTGTGCGAATTAGGATTTGGATGGGAAATCAAGGTTGGTTTTATGAGCTGAACTATGAAGAACGGTAGCATTTCCCCCAAGCAGAGATGTGCAAATATGGAAGGAACTGATCAAACAAAGACATGGAGGCAGGGAAGTAGGTGACAATGAGCATTACAGCTTGATTGGAAAGGAGGGTAGTGGGAGGAATTAAGGTCAGCCAGGACTAGGGCATTAAGAGCCTTGAATGCCAAGCTAAGGAGAATGGAGTAAAGTCCAAAGGCTATAATAAGGATCCTCAAAGGAAATATGTGGGCTACCAAATCTTTATTCCTTTTGCATCCTATAAGAATAGTTATAAATAAATCATATAGTAATGGAATGTAGAGTAAAAAGAGCAAATTGAAGATTACATATAGCTTGACACTTTTTAAAATAAAGTTCAAAATAAAACTCAACAACATAGTGTTTATGCACAGGGCAGTGTGTGTGTGTGTGTGTTTAAAAGCAAGGTAACAATGAACAAAATTCAGAGTATCGATAATTTCTGGGGAGGAGTGGGTAGTAGGATGAGATAGGGAGGAGCATAGGTAGATGCCATGTAAATTATTATTCTCAATCGTAAAGGTGGGAGGTGTTTGTTCACAGGTGTTTGTCCATGGGTGTTACTAAGTAAGCAAATAAAAGAGACCCTGGATACAACCATGATGACCGTGTGCCAAATCAAGGAGTGGAATTTCTCCAAATCTGTGTATTTGGAGGTCCAGAGGAGACTAAAAAGATACTATAGCACCATAGAGGCTTTTCCCACTTGGATTGCACTAGCAGTGAGTGTTTAGTTGTCTTCTACTTGTCTTCTGGAGGCCAGGTGATAAAGCAATGCCTCCAAGTGGGCTGTGCGGTACTGTCATGAGTCCTGAATCTAAAGTGCTCTGTTCTCTTTGTAGAGTGGCACTTCCCAGTCCTGGCTGCTTGTCAGAATCACCTGTGGAGCTTTAAGCTCTACAGCTGTTCGTGCTCCACACAAACCTCCTGAATCAGAACCTCTGAAGAAACGACCCAGGTATTCATCTTTTCAAAAAAGTTGAATAAGTGATCGAGAGGGCAGCAGGGACTGGAAACCATTCCTTGAAACTTAGAAACTCTCAGTGGGGAGCTTGTCACAAATGTAGATTTCAGGGTCCTATCCCCAGAGATTCTGATCTAGCAAGCAAAAGAAAAGGCCTCGAAATCTGCATTTGTAACACAAATCTTCCAGGTGATTTTTTTTAACCTTTATGTAATATTCAATTTCCTTTCCTCTAATTCAAGCATTCCCAGTGTCACATCTTAAATACAGTCTTACTGTAATTTTAAATGGTACTAGTAATCTTAGTCAGTGAAACACTGGTTGAAAAAGTAGAAACATTAAAATAACCCACTTTTTCTACTCTTTTACAATTTGTTCCTTTAATGCACACCTTAGTCATTTATCTTTACAGCATATACTCAAGAGAAAAGCCACCATAATTTTATAATTTTCTCTCTCTCTCTCTCTCTTTTTTACCTCTCCAAAGTAGATTTCTCTCTATGTATCTCAGCCCTCGTATAGCACACAGTATATCCACTTATGATTTTGACACTTAGCATTGATTTCTTCCAGGTGATTCTGATGAAGGGACTTCCTTGGAACACAACGAGGAACATTGCCCCAAAGGTTACAAAACACTAGGGCCTCAGGGTGATTACTCTGTGTATTCGTTTCCTAGGGCTGCCATAAACAAAGTACCTCAAATCGGGTGGCTTAAAACAACAAATGTATTCTCTTAGGTCTAGAGGCTAGAAGTCTGAAATCAAGGCATTAGCAGAGCCATGCTCCCTTGGCAATCTGGAGGGTAAAATCCTTTCTTGGCTCCTCTAGCTTCAGATTTTTACTGGCAATCCTTGGCATCCCTTGGTTTGTAGAAGCATCCCTCCAATCTACCTCTGCCTTCCACTGTATGTCTGTCTTGTCTGGACACCAGTCATATTGGATGAGCGCCAACCTGATGACCTCATTTTAAATTGATTACATCTTCAAAGATCCTTTTTCCAAATAAAGTCACATTCACAGGTACTGGGTGTTAGGACTTCAACATATACTTTGAAGGGACATAATTCAACTTGTAGCACTCTTTTAAATAGTTTCTTTAAAAGTAGAGTCCCCAGACAGCCAATAGGACAGATTAGCTATATTCTTTAGCTGGGCTATCTAGATAGAAAAACTGACTGTACACCAGAAATTGATACATTGTAAACTGACTATACAGAAAATTGATAGTTAACTCTCAGAGTTCGATATGCAAAGAATCACCTGAAAATCTTGCGCTTAGAATGCATATTCCAGGGCCTTGATCCAAGATATTAGAATTCAGTAGGCCTGGGGAACGGCCTAGGAGTCTACATTTTAAATGATGTAGGGGGTCCATGCCTCACACTCTTGAGAAAAACTGGATATGGGAGAACAAGCAAAGTCAAGAACCAATTGGTCTGGGAAGAAAGAGCTCCCAAGAGCAGACCCTGAGATCTGCATTTGTGACAAGCTACTCAGGTGAACCACTGCCTTTGGGGCTGATGTTTCTAGGGAACAAAAGGACACCTACTGTGATTGTCTTTCCCACTTTTCAGTGAATCAGAAATCAAAATAGATGCACCTTTAAGTATTGCAAAAGTGTTTCCAAAGACAGTGGAAAGAAACCCTGTCTCTTTGCTCTTGTTTCTTGTGAACCAGGTGGCTCTGCATGGGTGGTAGGGGCAATAGGTAGATAGGCTAAGAAGCAGATCACAGAAAATACAGTAACATGGGCTAGTGAATATAAACTTTAAGCTGAAGGGTTCCCAGGCTGGGGACAAAATTCAAGATTATAGGAAGAGTAATGTGATTGTTGGAGCTGTTTCTATTAATTCTCCTTGGGCATGTTAACAAGCGACAGAACTAGGCTACATTGTCAGCTCTCTGCTACTATGGCACATAGAAGTTTGACAGGTTATGGTGGTTTATATTGTTTATTTTAGTCACCCATATTCAAAATGTATGTTTGGAAAAAACAAGCTAAAACATTTTGGAAGCCTTCAACAGTAAATGGTTGCTCCTATTTACACAGTGGAATGTTTATGCCAATAAAGACAAGGTTCTGTCTTTACCAATAATGAAAGATGCAATTCTTTGCTCAGAACAAACATACCCTTTCAATTACTTGTGATCTACAAATATTGATTGGAAAGTGAGGGGGAGTGTATACTCAACCCATAGACCTAAACGAGAGAAATAGAACACAAAAACAAAATTGAAGGAAGCCTGCATTTCTGAAAATTCCATGATTTGTTAAAGTGACCCATGGCACTGGGACTTGGGGTTTGAAAAATGAATCCTTAGATTTAGGTCTTTATTTCAGTGCTAGGCTTTCCTGGTTAATCTAGAACAGTGGTTTGCAGTCCTGGCTGCACTTTAGAGACACTTGGGGAGCTTTTTAAAAATACCAGTGCTTGGACCCCACCCCAGACCAATAAAATCTGACTCTCTAGAGTGGTGACCAAATCCCTACTGTGGAGATTATGATTCAGAAGGTCTAGATTGGGGCCCAGGGTCTGTATTTTAATAAGTACTTCAGGTAAATTTTATGACCACTTAGTTTAGATAACACCGTCCTAATCTAGCCTAGTTATTAGCTGCTGTTCTGTGATTTGAATTTTTCTTTAACCTTGTAACAGCTAGTTACCACTTAGAAAAAAAAGGATTCAAAGCAATAAAAACTCCCGATATCATTTTGAAACTGATTTTCCCATAGCAAGGCATTTTGCAATACATCAGTTAATTTTTGTTTCAAAAGAAATTGCCATCTGTTTTTCTTACATACACAAATCTTTCATTTTTATTTTTGATTTTCAGGAAAATAAATCTGTTGAAGAATTTTAAGAGTCAAATCTTCTGAGCCTAGACCTACCACTGTCAGCATCTCTGAGGTCTCCTCCATCTGAGAATTACCAGGTCTGACAACACTTTCCCTCTGGCCTACAGTGAAGGATGTCAACAAAACTGTAGAAAAGTCACGTCCTTTAGACTTCGAACCCTCAAGTTGTGGCAGCTGGGAAGAAACCTTACAAGCTTCATCCTTACAGGGGATTCAAAAAGACAAGAAGGGTAAAAACTGAGATATCTGAGCCTGAAATATACAAAAGCTTTTAGAAAGTCTCCTCACAGGAGAACCCAATTAATAAATACACGTCATTAATGCACACATTTAGATGAGCTGTAGATAAAATACAGCTCTTTCTCCCTCTACCAAAACATAGTGAAAAGTCTGATTTAATACTCTGAGACATTCTTGTGCCCATATCAGTATTATAAAGCAGTTTCACCACATTTATTTTAATCAGTATATGAGTAGGACTGTGGGAAATAAAAGATTTTACTTTTTTTTTTTGATGATTAAGTAAGACATTCTGATAAAAGCTATTTGGGAGAGGGATGCTGTGCTGGAAGATAGAGAGGGTGTGGCAATTGCCAAATTAGAACATCACCATTTTCTTGCTTGTGCACTACTGACTTGACTCCGGTTGTGATCACTTTGTATGAGATTGTTAGAACACCTCCAGCATATTCAGAAACAGTCTAAGTGACTGTGGAATGCCTCAAGGCCAATAGAAATCAAATAGAAACAGGTACCAACTCAAGTCTTGAGTGATGACAGAGGTACATTTCAAGTATCATGGAAATCTCACTGGGCGGGCCCATTTCCCCACCCTGGCAACAGAGGTGGACACTACTTCAGATAGGTATTCCAACCTGTATATGTACGTGGGCTTATTCCTGAGCCTCCTGGCCATTCTCCTCATCCTACTCTTCACAATGCTTCTTCGACTCAAACATGTCATCTCACCCATCACCTCTGAGAGCACAGAAAGTGTTCCTCAGTTCACAGATGTAGAGATGCAGAGTCGAATCCCCACTCCTTAAAGTCAGAACGAAAGTGAGTATTTGTGGATCTCAGTGAACTCTTGTCCATTAATGTCCAGGAACGCTTACTTTGTTGCATGTAGCTTCCCACGTAGGGAATCAATAAGTTGTTCATTTAACAAGTTGTTCATGTTTTCTTTGTGTTTTTCTTTATCTTGACTCTGCTTGTGGGATACCTAAGAGGTTTAAGACTCATTCTCTGCCAGGAATATAGGAAATGGCAGCTGGTTGGGAGGACAGGTTTCCATGGTAACCAAAGAGAGCCTGGGCCTTGAGCAAACCTCAGACCACAGAAATTCATATGCAGCTGTTATAAAAAACGCAGGATCCCTGGAAGCTCCAAGAACAAGGAAAATTTGCCTTGGAAAGGGCTGATTGTTCAAAGAGGGTACCCCAAGAAAGGAATGTTTTAATTTAGCACTAGGACTGTAAAGAATCACCTCTGCTTACGTGAAGCTAAATCATATCAGAGGATAATGGAAAGGACCATGAACTCTTTCCCAAAGTAGCAGTGATTTTTATCATCTATGGAAAAAAGGGTTTTTAAAGAAACTGTTTCAGTGTAAAAAGCAAGTTTGCAAAAAAAGAAGTTTCTAGTAAACAAACTCATCTAGAGAGGGGAAATGTGCATTTTATATCTGTGTTATTACTATTACTGGACTTTTAAAAGCTCAGATAATGGCAGATGTATTACAAAAATCTGGAACAATGAGCTCCCGCAAAAACAAGGGAAAATTAAGTCAAAATGTGCTTATGACAATGAATCTTATATTATCCGTGCAGCTTCTTTGCCTTTTTCTCCTTCTCCATCACGCTCAACCTTGGCAAAGAAGACTCAATTGTTCTTTAAAGCAGAAATGAAATAATCCTGGTATTCTGTCGTTGAGTGATTGTGGCTTTGGACAAAACATTCAAGCCTTTGGGTGCCAGGTTTTTCTTTCTGAAAAATGATCTGAGAGCTATTTTGTCATCACTAGACTCCTTTTAGATCTGAGTGTAAGGAAAACAAAGAGAAACAAAGGAGGAAAGGACTGAACAACACCCTCCAACAAATCTCTATTGAAATCAACGTCCTCAAATGTCACATTTGTCTTTCCCAGAAAATGTTCCTCCCTTCCTAATCCCTGCCAAAGGTGAAGTGTTTCACTTATTACCTATAAGAGAAATATATTTTGAAAAATTCCGTTCTCATAAGTAGCCCTAGTATGCCAGTAGTGGAGACAGAATTTGATTTTTTTTAACTAATGTTCCAAAAGGGAACCAAAGGAAATGAGTACTGTTTACAAATTAGAAATTAGAAGGCTGGCCATACTCTTGCCACCAAAGAACTAATACAGTCATGTTAAATTCTACCTGCTTAAAGAAATCAGTTCTCTCTTGCACCTAAAAGGTGGTCATCAAATTTTAACAGGGTGCTCCCTCAGGAACTGCAGTGGCCATGAGAGAGAAGTGAATGGGTGTTAGGTTAATGGCACCTCTACCAGACTTGCAGCTCTCTCTAGTTTGTTACCAATTTAGACTGGCCCCTTTACTCTGATCTAAATCTAGCCTGGTGGTGAAATTCCCAAGTGATTTCTCCTTTTATACAAAGTCATTTGCCAATACTCCCCTCTCCAAGGGGCTGCACAGTGTGAAATCCCCACATGCAGAGCTAAACTTAGCAGCAAGGCTGACTCTGGCACACCTGGTACAATAGTGCACTGTAAGGGATGGCAGCTGCATTCGGCGCCATTCAGAAGAGATCAGCAATTAGGCTAAGACTTGGATAGGGCATACACTTCCCTTTTGGCATTATATTTTCCAAAATGCAAAGTGATTCATATTATTACATTTGGTGGTTTAAGTTGTGACTTTACTCAACACCCAGACTCCATGTACCCTTTAAAATGTTAGTTCTTGGCAGCCATACGTGGACTTCATCAAAGGTTGGCAATATACCCCAGAACTTCTTAAGGACATACATCCCGCCTCACTCTAGGCTCTGCCTTTTGTGCTCACAGTATTTGAATGCACTTTACAGTTAAGAAGTCAGTGGCTGGATAAAAGAAGAAACTGATTACACTTTCAACAGCAGTTAATAGCAAGATACCCAATGCCTTGTTGCTGAATCTGATGAAGAGACAGACTACGAATCTATTCCTTGCCCACCTGACCTCCCCAACTCAGATTTCAGGAGTTTAAAACTGCTCTTTAATCACTGACTTGGATGAAGATTCCTAATTTATGATTAAGGGTACTCACTTGGAAAACAACCACTCTCTTTCATCACAACTGCCCCATGGGATCCAGATCTTTACTGAGCATTAACCAAAGCACACAGCACAGATTACACTAAAATAGCAGCATAACCCCTCACAATTTCCAGTGATAGCATAAATGGAGATGCATGTAAGCAAATGTGTCATTATGGTGACTCACATGGTATTTAATCTTTAAGAAAATAAACTGAGTGTTTTCATAATAGCAAATCTACTGTAAAGAAAACAATTTTTCCATTTATATTAAATTTTATCATATCCCCCAATGTATTAATTAACATATATTACTGCTCAAAGAGGCCGCTAGAGCAATCAATGGGAATTATTTGAATTTATCCATCTATCCAAAATGCTGACTTGGCAATTCCTTCCCTCACCCCCCCTCACCAAAAAATTGCACGTTAGCCTAAGTGTATATAAACAGGTAGGTTATTTATATATAGTTGAACTTTGTTTTAAGGTGAAAGAATGATTGTTCACTTTTTATGACACTGAATCACATGAAATTGCCATTTGTGTAAGTCGATAATGCTGAAAATATCAGCGATTCCATATAAGTCAATCAAATAAAAACACTCACCACATGAATTATTTAAATAGTAAACTCTCCTACTATGTTCAAAAAAATTCAGTTTCTAAAAATGTACTTTGCATACTTTTCCGAATCATGGGTTGTATAAAACAAGGTTTATTGTAAAAGGCATGTGTATTATGTATTATGTATCAGGCAGGAAATATTAAGGGGTAAATCAAGTAAAGACGGGTTCATCCAGCCTAACATTTCCATCTATGCCAAATCTGAAGCTTTGGACTCATAACTGAGTTTGACCGCTGCAGACCCCATCATACTTACTAAGTAGGTAAAAGGGGTCCATTTAATGCAATCAAATGGTTATATTTAGTAATACATTTTATTCACCTGTATTTGTACAAATGATGAACTTTTTTTAAGAAAATGAAGAATTGTGTGGAAGAAAACTCGGGTTTCTTTCGTTTAAAATCATTAATATTTGAGATAGATTCATATTGTATAAAACAAATATAATATTTGAATTAATATTTAGCATGTCACTTTTGATTCCTGGAAAATAAATTGTTTGGTTTGCTGATAACAAATATCTCTTGTCTGAAGACTATAAAGACCATTGGTCTCTTCATCCCCATGTAAATTGTAACAGTTACAAATTTGTGAGATTTATAATTTTGAGGTATCATTATTTACTTCTTATTCCCCAGCTTTTATTTTCTCCCCCCTTGCAACCTTACTGGTGTATTTGTTTGTTTCTTGAACAGTAGTAAGATATGAAAAATGGATAATGACTGCCAGCTGCCAATGAAGGTGAAGTATATCTAAAGAACCAATCACTTTCAACATTCCCCAACTCGGAGGATGTTTTTATTTATGTATCTTCCATTTCATACTGTCTTCATTTGCTCCTCACAGCAACTCTGTGAGTAATGCGTGGCAGTATTATGAAGTCTGTTTTACAAAAAAGGACATTAGCACAGAGAGATTAGTGAGACAGTCATGGTTACACACAGGCCAAGTCAAAATTACACTGCCAGTCTTTGGACTCCTAGTTTAGTACTCATCTCAAAAACTGCATTGCTAAAAGAAAGAAAGAAAAGAAAGAAAAGAAAGAAGAAAGAGAAGAAAGAGAAGAAAGAAGAAAGAAAGAAAGAAAGAAAGAAAGAAAGAAAGAAAGAAAGAAAGAAAGAAAGAAAGAAAGAAAGAAAGAAAGAAAGAAAGAAAGGAAGAAAGAAAGAAAGAAAGAAAGAAAGAAAGAAAGAAAGAAAGAAAGAAAGAAAGAAAGAAAGAGGGAGGGAAGGAAGGAAGGAAGAAAGAAAGAGGGAGGGAAGGAAGGAAGGAAGGAAGGAAGGAAGAAAAGGTAACCATAATAAGTGAGGTATTGAAATCCAAGTGAATAAATAAGCACCTGATTAAAAAAAAGTGCTCTGCTTTCTGAACATGGAGTAGATATTACAAAGTTATTCATTCCATAACACTCTAAGCTGTACAAACAATTATTGAGCTCTATAGGAGATTAACTCCCTGTGCCCAAATTCAGAACAAATAAGCAGAATTCTGCCATCTCGTAAAATCATTTTATAGCCACAACAACACATATTTAACAGATTATAAGGAAGTTTTATGCAAAGACAGATCCTGCAGCTTTAATTTACATAGAGGAAGGGAAGAGGCAGAAATATAGGTGGATTATCAACCCACAATTCAAATCCCAATCCTCTGATCATTTGACTTAATGTTCACAGTCAATGCCAATTCTTCAGATACACGTTTATGATCTCTCCCCTCCTAGAAATGAGAACACCTCCTCTTAAAATAGTAAAAACAGTGTTCTTATTTAAAATTGTATAGTGCTTTAAGTGTACACAGCTATTTCATTTGTGCTCTTTAATAAATGCAATGGCATTAAAGGGGAGAGAATTACAGGATAGAGAAGCTTCCTCTAGTCACAAAGAATGAATTGTTATACTTGCAGAAAAAGGAGACAAAAATGTGGAACATGTAGAATAGGAAAAGGGAATGCACATAATAAATACAGGTGAGGATGTTTTGAAGAATAACTTGAGCAATTCGAGGAATTTCAATTCATTTTCCACACCAAGTATTAATTGATTAAATCACACATAAACACAGGGGAGCATAAGAGAGACAGATTACACAGAGTACTGACTAGACTCTGTGGGGATCTCTTTATAAGTTTGCAATCATAAAGTTTACAATCTGGCAAAGATGATAAGTGCCTAAATTCATTCAGTCGGTCTTCCAACATTTATTCATCACCAACTATGTGTGCTAGAAGTGAAAACTGGACACACTCTATGCCCTGGCGAAAATTATAACCTACTGGGATGGACATCACTGATCAGATAATTACAAGAATACTGTGTTATAAAGGAGAAGTATAGAGCACTTGGGTACATATAAAGTGGAGGCGAGGCTGCCTAGCCTGGCCTAGAGTGTCAAGGAAGACTTTACTGAGATGATAATCTAAGCTAAAATCTAATGGATGAATAAAAGGAGAGAATAGAGCAAACATTCCATAGAGAGAACAGCATGTGCAAAGATTCTGAGGTCAAATAAACTTGGAATACTTGAAAAAGCACAATGAGTAAGAAGTGTCCAGAAGGCTGGAAAGGTTGACAAGGACAAGGACATGCAGGGCCTTGTGGGCAATGTAATAGATTTTTAACTCTATTTTAAGCATAGACAAGAAGAGAACTCTGGCAGCAGTGTGGAGGATGGATTGAAGAGGGGCAAGAGTAAATGCAGGAAAACCAGTTGAGAGGCTACGACAGTGATTCAGGAGAAAAATGATAGTACCTTAGACTTAGCACCATCCTGCTGAGTGGTGGTGGGTAGGGATAAAGAGAAATAAATAATCTGAGATAGATTTAGAAGATAAAATTAGCATTACTTCATGACTTAGGTAATTAGGGTAAGTGAGAAAGAAGAATCTAGAATGATTTACTGGATTCTGGTTTGAACAAGGGTCTGGTGGCTCTTTTTTTTTTTTTTTTTTTTGAGTGTGTGCTTAGCATACACAAGGTCCTGGGTTCAATCCCCAGTACCGCCTCTTTTTTTTTTTTTTTTAACACTTTTTATTGATTTATAATCACTTTACAATGTTGTGTCAAATTCCAGTGTTCAGCACAATTTTTCAGTCATTCATGGACATATACACACTCATTGTGACATTTTTTTCTCTGTGAGTTATCATAACATTTTGTGTATATTTCCCTGTGCTATACAGTGTAATCTTGTTTATCTATTCTACAATTTTGAAATCCCAGTCTATCCCTTCCCACCCTCCACCCCCCTGGCAACCACAAGTCTGTATTCTCTGTCTATGAGTCTAAATACAGGACAGAAATAGACTCATAGACAGAAATAGGCTCTTTTTACTGAGACATAGAACACTGGAGGAAAATCAGATCAAGGGGGAGACGAATTTCGTTTTGGACATGTGTAGCTTAATGTGCCTCTAAGACATCCAAGTGCAGATGTTGAATAGGCAGCTGAAGGATGGGTCTGGAGCTCACAAGAGAAGTTAGAGCTGGAGACATAAATTTAAGAGGAGTTAGTGGTTGAGATAGCCCAGGGAGGGGTCGTAGAGTAGATTGAAGAAAGAATGACAATAATATAACATAGAATATGCCCAAATATTGTTTCTCTCTGTTTTTGGAGGGTTAGTCATTTGTCAAGCAGGTTAGGAAAGAAGATCAGGTTTAATTTAATCGTGCTCAAGTTGAGGCAGATTGCCTGGAGATACTGGTAGCAGGGGAAGAAGACTGAGTCAAAGACAAAGTCTTCTGGGGAGAGGGAAGACTCCAACCTGAGAAGACCAAATACAAACATTAAATACAAAGGTTAGGAGTAGGACCATAAATAAGAGGGAAATAGAGCCAATAATTTGAAGCCAGAAACCAATGGAACAGTATAGGTACAGGTCAGTAATAGTACAAATAGGGTCCTGAGAGTTTGCAAAGAACTCAGAGGTGGGTTGTTAATCACAGGTATGTGATTGTATTGATCATGGTCCTGGCAGGAAAGAGATGGCATTCTCATAAAGGGTGAGTGAAGAAACTTTCATGAAGGTCCTATTTACTAAGGAGGGGGTAGGATTAAGTGGTCAAAAGAGATGGCAGAGCACCCAGGGACTCACAGCTATAGAAAGCCACAACCACTCTTAGGCTTGAAGGGGGAAGGGGAGGGAACCGTTTTTGGAATCTGGCATGCCCTTGTAGCCATGAGAAAGAAACTAACAATCCATGACCTTGGGAAATAAGCAAAGCCTAGGGGGCTGGAATATTAAATACCCCAAACACTTTCAAATTCTATTCTTTTAGTGATTACCCTTAAAATACTAAGATATTTTATGACACATAATGTAAAGGATAAAGTTCATCATCATGTCTAGTCTCCTCTTTCATAATACAAGGACTGAATGGTAGAATTATTTAAGTGCAATTTCTTTCCTCTACTCCTCTATATTACTCTTGTTGAGCATTTTATTTCCATTTTGTTTCAGTTTGTAATTTAATTTTTGTTTTTATTAAAATAATGTATGAACTAATCTTAAAATTTTTCAAAAATCATGCTGAGTAAAAAAGCCTTAGACAAAAAGAAATTATTTTATGATCATATTTATATCATATTCTAGAACTGCACTGTCCAATATGGTAGTTACTAGCTACAAATGGCTACTGAGCACTTGATACAGGATAGTTCAAATTGGGATGTACTATGAGTGTAAATTACACACTAGATTTCAAAGACACAATAAACAAAAATGTAAAATATCTCATTCATAATATTTATACTGATTATATGTTGAAAATGATCATATTTTGGATATATTGAATTAAATAAAATACATTATTTAAAATAGTCACCTCTTTCTTTTAATTTTTGTAATATGGCTAATGGGCAATTTTCAATTATACATGTGACCCTACTTTTGACTCACATTATATTTCTATTTGACAGTGCTATTCTAGAAAAAGCAAAACTTATCTGTGATGAAAAAATCTAAACAATAGTTTCCTTTGGAGACATGAGGGTGGAGATTGACTGAGAAAGTCAAGAAGAAACTTCCTGTGGTGATAAGTATGTTTTATGGCTCGATAGAGGTTAGCATTACATAGGTTATTAATTTGTCAAAATTCAAAATATTAAGCTCTAATTAATGATATGCATGCTGAAGTGTTTACAGTTAATTATATTTATATTTTCAGTTTATTTTTAAATGCATCAAAAATTAAGATGTTTGGATGTGTGAATAAACGGATGAATAAATAGATGGTTGTATAATAAAGCAAATATAAACTGTTAATTATAGAATCTAGGGGTGGGTAAACATACAGTTGTACACTGTATGATCCTTTCAATGCTTGAGTATGTCCATTATGAAATGATGAATAAAATTATACATGGAGATAATTTTAAAAGTTACATACATGAAACAATGATTTTAAAAACACTAGCCATCAGGCAATGAAGGATGCTAGTTTGCAGATTTCAGAAACAAATGCGGTGACCCCTATGCTTGCCCTCGCTATAAGAGATTTTCCAGGCCACAACACAGAGAAGAGGTACTGAGGCAAAGGCCAGTAGATTCTCTTTTGATGTTATGGAGCTGAGAGTCTGGGGAGACCAATGCAGCTACAGTTAATGAGACAGAAACAGAATCCCAGAGACCTGCAGAGGTCTCCCCTCAAGTATTCAGCAATAACTATCAAAATCTACCTGATGCCAGGGAAATAACAACATGAAAGGATTAGATTTGAGGGAACAGTACCTGACCCAGAGGGCCAGAAATAATGCTTATTCTCACCAGACTGAGAAAACTCATAATTCACAAGATGTTGGGTCGGGTGCCCAAGAAGGTCTGGCCTCAATGGTGGGAAAAATTAGCCCTAGACTGAGCTCTTCTTTGGACCCACCTAAACCAGAAAAATAAGACCTGAAAGGATCAAACTATTTTCAGGCAACTTAACTGCATCTAAGAACAAAGCTCACAAAGATTTATAGGAATACAAGTACATCCAGCACCTGGCAAGGTAAAATTCATAATGGCTGGCATTCAATCAAAGATTACCAGGTATGGGAGGGGTAGATATAGCTCCATGGTAAAGCGTGTGCTTAGCATGCATAAGGTCCTGGGTTCAATCCCCAGCACCTCCATCAAAATAAATAAACCTAATTAACCTCCTCCCCCAAAAAACAATAAATTTTTTTTAAAAAATCTCTTCTGTCAAAGTCTAATAGCAAGAAGGGGAGGAGTCTGCCATTCATTTCCTAAAATATATGCAGTAGAAATACATGCATATAAGATTACCAGGTATATAAAGAAACAGATATATATATATATATAACATAATGAAGAGAAAAATCAGTCAACCAAAACTGACCCAAAACTGACAGAGATATCAGAATTAGCAGACAAGGACATTAAGACAGTTATTGTAACTCTATTCCATATGTTCAACAAGTTAAGTAGACATATGAAGATGATCCAGATTAAACTTCTAGAGATGAAAACTACAACTTCTGAGAAGAAAACTCCACTAGGTAGAATTAAAGGCAGATCAGCCATTACAGAAGAAAAGATAAGTGACCTTGAATGCATAGCAATAAAAACTATACAAAATGAAACATACAGAGAAAAAAGAATACTGAAAGATAAAAGAGCACTAGTGAACTATGACAACTTTGAGTGGCTTCAAATATGAGCAATTGGAGTCTTTGAGGGGGTTGGGAGACAGAAGAAATATTTGAAGAACATTTGAAGACAAGTTGGAAGAAACTTTCTGACGTTAATGAAAAATATAAATTCACAGATCCAAAAAGCTCAATGAACCCAAAACACAAGAAGTATAAAGAAAACTACAATAAGAAACATCATAATCAAATTACTCAAAACCAAAGAGAAAATCTTAAAAGGAAATAGATCTGTTACATATAGCAAGATGAAAATAATGACATCAGATCTCTTGGTCAGAAACAATGCTACAGAAAAGAGAGTGGACATCTTTAAAGTACTGAAAGGAAGGTGACTGGATAAAGAAGAGGTGGTATATTTATACAATGGAATACTACTCAGCCATAAAAACCGACAACATAACGCCATTTGCAGCAACATGGATGCTCCTGGAGAATGTCATTCTAAGTGAAGTAAGCCAGAAAGAGAAAGAAAAATACCATATGAGATCGCTCATATGTGGAATCTAAAAAAACAAACAAACAAACAAAGCATAAATACAGGACAGACTCATAGACATAGAATACAGACTTGTGGTTGCCAAGGGGGTAGGGGGTGGGAAGAGATAGACTGGGATTTCAAAATTGTAGAATAGATAAACAAGATTATACTGTATAGCACAGGGAAATATATACAAGATCTTATGGTAGCTCACAGAGAAAGGAATGTGACAATGAATATATATATGTTCATGTATAATTGAAAAATTGTGCTCTACACTGGAATTTGACACAACATTGTAAAATGATTATAAATCAATAAAAAATGTTAAAAAAAATAAAGTACTGAAAGGGAAAAAAAAATCCTATCAAACCAGAATTCTGTACCTGGCAATATATATTTCAAAAACAAAATCAACTCATTTTCAGACACACAAAAGCTAAAAGAAATCATTGCTAGCAAACCTGAACTAGAAGAAATACTAAAGGACATCCTTCAGGCAGACATCAGGCAGAAAAATTGATTTAAACAAAGAGAAAGAAGAAGAGCACCAGAATCGGTAACTACATAGGTAAATATATATTACTTTTCTTTTTATTTCAATCTCTTTTAAGAACTATTTAAACAAAAATAAAATGCATTGTGGGATTTAGGGAATATGTAAAACTAAAAAATATAACAGTAACATAAAGACTTGGAGGGGAGAAATGGAAATGTATAATTGTAAGGTTCTTATACCATATGTTAAGTGATTTGATATCACTTGAAGATATACTGTAACAAGTTAAATATGCATACCACAAATCTTAAAGCAGCCACTAAAATAACAAAACAAAGTGTTATAGCTAATAAATCAACAAAGGAGATAAATGGAATCATAAAAATACTTGATTAATGCGAAAGAAGGCAGAAAAAGAGGGAAAAGTGAACAAGAAAACAGATAGGGCAAATAGAAACAAATAGCATGATGACAGACTCAAACCTAACCATACCAATAATCATATAAATGCAAATGGTCTAAACATCCAGATTAAAAGGCAGAGACTGTCTTATGGAATAAGTAATTAAGACCCACCTATATGCTGCCTCTAGGAAACACACTTTAAATATAAAGATACAAATGAGTTAAAAGTAAAAGGATAATAAAAGATACAGCATGCCAGCATTAATCAAAATAAAACTGGAGTGGTTATCTTAATATCAAAGTCAATTTCAGAGCAAAATATTGCCAGGGATAATGTAATTTATTTCATAATGATAATGAGATCAATTAAATAAGAAGACATAATGATCTTAAATGTTTATGTACTAAATAACAGGGCTTCAAAATGCATGAAGCAAAAGTTGATAGAACTGCAAGGAAAAACAGACAAACCCACAATTATAATCTAGGTATCCCTATACCCTCTCTAAAGAATGGATAAAACAAGTGGGTAGAAAATTAGCAAAGATATAGTAGACTCAAACTCCACTATCAACCAAATTGATCTGATTGACATTTATAGAACACATCACCCAGTAACATCAGAATGTAATTTCTTCTCAAGTGCTCAGGAATAGATCATAGTCTGGGCCATAAAACAAGTCTCAATAAATTTAGAAGGATTCAAGTCATGCAAAGCTAGTCCTTTGACCACAATGGGATTAAACTATAAATCAATAAAAAATGATCTTTGAAAATTTCTACAGTATTTGCAAATGAAATAATACTTCTACGTAATGTATGTATCAAACAAGAAATCAAAAGGAAAATTAGAAAATTTTAATTAAGTGAAAATTTAAGCACAACATGCTAAAAAATGTAAAATGCTACTAAATCTGTACTTGGGGCAAATTTGTAACACAAGATGGCTATATTAAAAAAGAAAAATGGTCTCAAAGTAATAACATAGTCTTCCACCTTGAGAAACTTAAAAAAGAAGAACAAATTAAACCTAAAAGAAGAAGAAAGTAAATAGTAAAGATCAAAGCAGAACTCTATGACATACAGAACAGAATAATAAAGGAGAAAAATCAATGAAACCAAAAGCTGGTTCTTTGAGAAGATGAATAAAACTAGTAAGCCACTGGCCAGGTTAATGAGGAAAAAAAAAAAGAGACGATCCAAATTAAAAATATCTAGAACAAGAGAAGTGACATCATGGCAGATTCTATAGGTATTAAAAGAATGATAAGGGAATAACTTGAATAAATATTCCCATAAATTTGATTAATTAGGTGAAATGGACAAATTCCCTGAAAGACACAAAGTACCAACGCTCACTCAAGAAGAAATGGATAACCTGAATAGTGAAATATATATGAAATTGAAATTATAGTTAAAAACCCTCCTATAAAGAAACCCCCAGGCCCATACAGATTCACTGGTGAATTCTACCTCACCATTAAAAAATTAATAATAACAATTTTATGCAAATTCTTCCAAAAAATTTAAGAGAAGACAATACTTCCCAACTCATGCTACAAAGCTATCATTACCCTGATATAAAAACCACGAAAAGATATTAAAATGAGGAAAACTATAGGCTAACACTCTCATACATGCAAAATTTTATAACATACATGCAAAATTTATAACAAATTTTTAGTAAATAGAATCTAGCAATATGTAGAAATATAACACATCATAACCAAGTAAGTTTTATCCCAGGAATGCAAAGTTAGATTAATATTCAAAATCCAATCAGTGTAATCCAATGTATCATATTAACAAACTAAAAAGGTAAAAAAATATGATCATTTCAGTAGACACAGAAAAAGAATTTGACAAAATCCAACAGCATTGCATGATAAAAGCATCCAAGTAACTAGGAATAGAAGATAACTTTCTTAGCCTGATAAAGATTATCTACAAAAAACCTACTGTTAATGATAAAGACTGAATGATTCACTCCTAAGATCAGACACAAGACAGGAATGTCTACTTTGCCGCTTCTATTCAACATTCTAATCAGTGCAATACGGCAAGAAAAAATAAAACCATAAAAGACATCCAAATGGGTAAGGAAGAAGTAAAACTACCTTTATTTTCAGACAATATGATTGCATATGTAGAGAATCCAATAGGATCTACCAAAAAAAAAAAGCTACTAGGACTAATTAGTGAGTTTAGCAAAATGGCAGGATACAAAATTAATATGCATCAATTGCATTTCTATATACTAGCAAACAACTATTAGAAACTGATATTTTAAAATAATACCATTTGCAATAACATCAGAAATATGAAATTTTGGGGGCTAAATATAACCAATAATGTGAAAGTCCCCTACCTCTACACTAATAATTGTGAAACACTGCTAAAAGAAATTATAGAAGATCTAAATAAATAGAAAAATATTCCTTGTCATGGCTTGGAGAATTTAATATTGTTAAGATGTGAACTCTTTCCAAAACTGATCTATATATTCAACTCAATTCCAATGAAAATCCCAGCAGGCTTTTTTTTTAGGAATTGACAAGAAGATTATAAAATTCATATGGAAAGGCAAAAGACCTAGGATAGCCAAAAGAATTCTCAGAAAGAAGAAAGTTAGGTCTTACTTCTGATTCTAAGATTTATTATAAAGCTACAGTAATCAAGGCTATGTGTTACTGACACAAAGGTAGACAAATAGATCAATGGAACAGAATAGAGAGTTCAGACATAAACGAACACATATGGATAACTGATTTTTCACAAACATACAAAGTCAAAGCAGAGGTGAAAGAAAAGCCTTTTTGACAAATGATGCTTAAACAATTAAATGTAGATCCACAGGACAAAAAAGTGGCCTTCCACCCATAACTTGCACTATATACAAAAATTAACTCAAAATGGATCTTGTACCTAAATGTAAAAACAAACTTCTAAAAGAAAACATAATAAAAAATCTTTGTGACCTTGGATTAGGCAAAGATTTATCAGACTTGACAACAAAAGCATAATCCATTAAGAGAAGAAAATGAAAAATTGGATTTCATCTAAATTAAAAACTTTGACTCTTCAAAAGACAATAAGAATACAAAAAAAAAGTCATACATTGGGAGAAAATCTTTGTAAATTATATAATAGTATATACAAAGAACTCTCAAAACTTAACAATAAGAAAATAAACAACCCAATTTGAAAAAAGGGGAAATAACTCACATTTGGAGGCATCTGTGGAAAATGAGCCTATGTTTTTGTCAATTCTTGTTTTTCCTACTGTAAGGAAGGGAGGGGGAACCAATGACAACTTGTTAGCTCCTAAAGTTTAAAAATCTGCCAAATGTTTCTTTAATTTAGATGGCTGTGAGGTTTCTTGTCAGATATGAAAAGCATTTTAAAAGTATAGAGAGAAATAGACCTCAAAGATTTATTAATATCCTGTGTTTGCCATGATTTGATCCTTTCATTTAAGACCTGTCTCTCACTAAAGTGTTTCACCTGCTGTGGCCTCAACACACCGTGTATCACGTGATCTGGTTCTGGAGACAGTGGGAGCGGCCAACAGCTCTCTTCTCCAAAGTAGGGGTCCAAATGGGGTGGGGTGGGGGCAGCTCTTGAGTTGTTACCTGCGAGGGCTCCATGCATGGTCATTTATAAAAGCTTACCATGGTGGGGAGAGTATAGCTCAGTGGTAGAGTGTGTGCTTAGCATGCAAGAGGTTTTAGGTTCAATCCCTAGTACGTCCATTAAAAAAAAAAAAAGCTTAGAAAAAGAGGGGAGGGAAATATTTGAACAGACATTTCAGGGAAATATTTGAACAGACATTTCATGAAAGATGTATGGATGGCAAATAAGCACATGAAAAGTTTGGGAAAATGCAAATTAAAACTACAATGAGACCACTACACACTTAATAGAATGTCTAAAATTAAAAAGACTGGCCACATGTTAGTAAGGATTGGAGTGACCAGAATTCTCATACTGCTAGTAGGAATGTAAAATGGGAGAGCTGCTTTGCAAAAGTTTGGTAGTTCACTATAAAGTTGAAGATACACCTACCATAAATTCAGCCATTCCACTTTGAGGCATTTACCCAAAACTAAAGAAAAATATGTATATACATTGACTTGCACAAGAATATTCATGAGAGCTTGTTAAATAACAAAAATTCAACTAAATAAATTTAAAGATCAAATTGGCTTTATTCAATGATTTGTGAAACAGGCAGCATTTCATCTAGCAACAGAAAGGAGCTCCACAGAGCTATAGAAAAGAAAAGGTTTTCAAAGGCACAAAGGGGGCAGAAAAAAGAAATTATTAGCAAAGAATGCACTGTTTCAGGAAGGGCCACCATCCTAAGGGGAATAGTAAGGTGGATTACCTCACTAGTCCTGATCAGGTAATTCCAGATTGATTGGTTAAAGGTTACATTCCTCGGAGGTATTGAGACTGCAATTAGGTTAGGTATTAAGTCTTGGTTTGCTGGTGTGGGGTTTAGCCCAAGTGACTCTATTTTGGAACTGCTCTCTCCTTTTTAGCAAGCTTAATTTGTAATATACAAAAACTGGAAATAATCCAAAAGTCCATCAACAGGGGAATGAATAAATAAATTGTGGTATATCTATATAATGAAATATTACCGAGTCAAAAAAAGGACTGGATTCTTGATACATGCAACAACATGGGTGACTCTCTCAAAATAATTATGCTGAGTGAAAGAAGCCAGATCAAAAAAAGCAAATACTCATGATTCCATTTATATAAAGTTCTAGAAAAATACAAATCTGTAGTTACAGGAAACATACCAGTTTTCTCGGCGAGGAATAAGATGGAAGGTCCAAGGAAACTTTCTGGTGGATATGTTCACTATCTTGATTGTGGGGATGGTTTCAGGAGTATATGTATATATTTGAACATGCATATGAATATGTATATACATTTGAGGATATATATGTCAAAACTTACCAAATTATGCATTTTAGATATATACAGCTCTCATTTCAGAAGTTTTTCTCAAATGTTGGTGATCCTTGACTGAATGTTCATATTTAAGAATGAGACACTGAAAAAAGCTAAAGGCAAGCTCTGTGTATATGGAGATTGCTTGTTTACTTGTAGGTGTCACTATAAGATGATCAGACACTGGTCCAAAATTCCAAGCATTATGCATAAAACTTTTCATCACCTTGTCTTGCCTTGCTCTGTTCAATCCTCATTCCCTACTACTTTCTCTTTCACAATATACTCCAGATCACCTTCTGCCTCCTCTGCTGAAAAGCCCATTCTACTTCTGTATCCTTAGCATACTGCCATTCACCCTTCAAAACAGCTTGATTTATCCTTATTATCCAGGTCTATCACTTTCCTTGATTCTCCCTCCCAGAACACAGTTAATTGCTATTTCTTTTGTGTGAACTCAGTGGTTATAATTGCTTATACTCTTGTATTTAATCACTGCATTACAATTCATTCATGTGCATATATGTGAGCCCTCTGAGGGAAGGCATTCGTCTTTACATCCTGAATGATTAGCACAGAACCTGGCACATAGCAGATGTTCAGCAATACTGGATGACTGACAAAATGGCTAAATATCATACTCTGACCCATACTGCATTTCGTCTGGTGCCTGTAGCTGAATTTGCTCAGTGGGAAAACGCAATTCCATGATTTGGCCCACCTACTCTGTTCCAACCAGGTGTAGTTAATCCTGGTTAAACACACTGTGAACATTTTAGTTGTCATTACTGGAAGACAGTGTAATCTAGTTTAATAGATGGGAGTTTGCTTTTAGTAAACATGTTGTTCACTTACACAGGCTAACATGATACTAACATTGTTCTTTATATATTCATTTACTTATCACACCTTTTCCTTACTGTTCTTCACATGTTGAATTTTGAAAATTTCTGATTTATTTAGTGGGATTTTACTTTACATGAGGAAACTAAGGATATAATAATTTTGAAATAAAACTAATGCTTCCTTCTAGCATATGCTTCTAGTAGCACTTTATAATCTTTTTTATTTGCTAGTAGGAATTTAGGTTTGAATGGCTCCATTTATTTTTTTTATTGAAGTATAGTCAGTTACAATGTGTGAATTTCTGGTGTACAGTCATATACATATATTCTTTTTCAGATTCTTTTTCATTAAAGGTTAATACAAGATATTGAATATATTTCCCTGTGCTATACAAATTTGTTTTTTATCTATTTTTATATGTAATGGTTAACATTTGCAAATCTCAAACTCCCAAATTTATCCATTCCCACCCCCTTTTCTTCCAGTAACCATAAGATTGTTTACTATGTCTGTGAATCTGTTTCTGTTTTATAGATGAGTTCATTAGTGTTCTCTTTCTAATTTTTTTTTAGATTCCACATAAGAGTGATATCATATGGTATTTTTCTTTCTCTTTCTGGCTTACTTCACTTAAAATGACACTCTCCAGGTCCATCTAAGCAAATGGCATGATTTCATTCTTTTTATGGCTGAGTAGTATTCCATTGTATTAATATACCACAATTTCTTTATCCAGTCATCTGTCGATGGACATTTAGGTTGCTTCCATGTCTTCTCATTTATTTTTAATCAGAATTTTTTCATTTTGCTTGATCATTTATTAAATTGCATATGTGTGACTGATATCAAAGTGGATTGTTACAGAAATAGTAGTGATGTTGCAAACTCAGCATTGTAGCATGATTTTGAAGGTAGAAAAAATGAAAATGTAGATAATAAAGAAAAATGCTTGCTTCCATTCAAATATATATGATAATTAA
Source organism: Camelus bactrianus (assembly GCF_048773025.1). NCBI lineage: Eukaryota > Metazoa > Chordata > Mammalia > Artiodactyla > Camelidae > Camelus > Camelus bactrianus. Next base: position 81,403,471 of record NC_133575.1, on the reverse strand, counting down.
AGAAACATGAAATTTTTAAAAAGCAAAATTTAAACATACTGATGACTTTTTATAATTTAATGGAAGGAAATTGTTTTTCATGACAGCTATGCTCATTTATATTGAAATCATGTATATAATCAATCAAAACAAGGTAGTTACACAGTAATGACTAATGTGACAATGATGAGATTCTAAAACAGGGGCAATTGAATATGCATCACTTTCTTTTCATATGTAAATTCCATTACTAACAGAGCATTACTGTTCCCTTGTATTTCTATATAGCACTATAGCTGATAGGAGTATCATGATAGAATAAAGGGAGAAAAATTCCTTATGTTGCATTTACAAATTTACAAGAAGCAAAAAAATCCAGATTTAAATAATAGCAGAGGCTCTTCCTTACCCGGGCATTTAAAAAATAGTTTGGATGAGAATACAACTAACAGATTTATGTCTTATCTACAATTCAGCTATAATTCTCTGGTGGGTATTGATCTGTCTCCTTTTCTCCAGGAGTAAAATGCACAAAGTACTTTTTTTTTATTTCTGCATTCAAATGAATGTAAATATCTGGATTCTTTCAGATCCAGTTAGAGCAGCTAGCCACTTTGCCTAGAATGACTACATCAATAAGCAGGTCAATTTATCTCCTGAAGAAAAATGTAGATTTTCCAAGTGTTCTGCATTTCTTTTATTTAAGTATCAAGAAGGTGGGGAAAGGAATAGAATAGAGGCACCCCAATTAGAAACGGCTGCTGGCCTAGCATCAAAAACATTTCTTTCAATTTATTTAGCAGAATCAATCAAAAATATTCACTTAAGTCTGTCCTGGGTATATAATTCTTTAATAAGCATAGTGGAAAGAAAACTTGACAAGGCTCCATCCTTATCCTCAAGAAGCATACATATGTCATCTGGATAAGTAGACATGATTTAATGAAGGAGCATAAGGCATTTACAAAGACTTTCTTCATCTTATTTATGGCACCACCATTTGCTCAGCTCAGAGACAATGGAGATACTGTGTTCTTTTTTACTTTTTTTTGAGTTTAAGTTTTGTTTTTATTTGCCCACTGTAACTTAACTACAGTGGCTTGCAAACTTTTTTGACCTGAAAAATACATTTTACATCACAATCCAACAAACACACACATATATGTATATAACTGAAACCAGTGTTGCCAAAAATATCTACCCTGAGTTTTCTTGTTTTTAAGACTTTTTAAAGCAGTTTTAGGCTTACAACAAACTTGACAGGAAGGTACAGAAATTTCCCATATACCTACCTGCTCTCCACATATGTGCATAGTCATTATTTTTATTTACCAGAGTGGTACTTTTTTTTTTAATTAAGGATGAACGTATGTTGACACATCATAATCACCAAAGTCCACAGTTCACCTTAGTTTGGACAAAAGTATAAGGACATAGATATCCATCAGTATAATGTCATACAAAGTATTTTCACTGCTCTAAAAAACTTCGCTACTCCAGAATGGCATATGGAATCTCTTTTTTCCCTTGAAAAGAAGTTCAAAGCCTTCATGTCTATAAGACCACTCATAGCCCACCCATTCATGGACCAGACAGGCTCTAGGTGGCAAATTCCCCCACTAAATACTGCGGTTTTTCTTCCAGTATTGAGCCCTGTCCCACTGGTCTTGCCCAGCAGCCATGTGGAGGTGCAGGGGGACATGTGTAGGGTATGTGTTCATAGGAAGGCCCCAAGTTTTGTGCCATTTGTCACAATGAACCCAGATTCCTGTTGGGTGTGTTGTAAACAGAGGAGTCATTTCTTCAGGCCCCCTTCTCTGAGCACATCCCAGAGATACTGTATTCTTGATTACTTTCTCACCATCACGTCCAACCCATCAATGAATCCTGTTCTCTCTTCCTTCCAAACGTGTCCAGAATCCACTATCTCTTACCACCTCCACAGCTACTATTCTGGTTTAGACCACTTATCACCTATAGGGGAGGAAAAACTTATCCTCTATCCTCTTAGAGTTTTCAGCTGGGCCTAAGAATTAAGCTGACATAAAACAGATTAACATAAGAAAAGCATATAAGTTTTAACTTGTTTTTACATGTACATGGGAGCCCTCATGAGAAAAATGAAGACCCAAAGAAGCAGTTGAACAATAATGTACTGAATTGGACAAAGAGTAGTAAATTGTGAAAATGTCACAAGGCAAAGGGGCTTGGGCTAGTGCATTTAATTAGGCGGAGAAGTGACTAGGAAGATAAACGTTAGTTTAACAAGGTTTATTTGTACAGATTTCTCTCAGCCTCAACTTCCCATCCTTGGAGATAGAATGTCTCTTCCCTTCTGGTATAGGGAGATCATTGTCAGGGAGGAAGAAAATTTTCTCTACCCTTCTAGATTCTTCTGGCTGGTCTAAGAATTAAACTGACATGAGACAGATTAACAGGAGAAAATCAAACAAAAGTTTAATAACATGCATACATGAGCGAGACCCAGGAAAACTGTGTAACTTGACAAAATGCCTGAAACCTTCACCTTAAATACCATCTTCATCTTTGGCTAAAGACAAAAGAGGACTTTGGGAATAGTGGTTTGGGACCTGAAAGGGGAGGAAGACAATTCACATGGAGATGAAAAAGCAAATGTTTGGGACACAAATGTTTGCTGGGCCATGCAGAGACAATGGGACACAGAGTGAATGCTGATCTTCAGGCCCTGCCAAATTTTTCCCACCTCACCTAGCCCATACTCTTTTATCTCTGGTGATAGGTCTATTCCAGGCCCTTTATCTAAATTCCTTTATGCAGTTAAAAGAGAGATAACAAGAAAAACTTCCTGAATATTCTGTTTCTTAAAAATAATCAGCCTAAATTAACCCTCAAGCCAAAGAGACACATTTTGGGGTGGCAAAATTTGCTCCCCTACAATATCTTTCACATGGGAATTTCATCTCCTGTTTTTAAAAGAAAAAAGGTCAGAGTGCCCTTCTTGCATCTGCTGTTTTTCAAGTGCCTTTAACTTAAAATAATCCGTATGCTAGAGTGGTATATTTTGTGGGGCGTGTTCCAAACTCTTTCACTTCTCTCACCTAAACTATGGCAATAACCTCTTTGGTGGCCTCTCTCCTTCTACTCTTGTCTCTCTATAGTCTCTGCTGTCTATATAGCAGCCAAAGCAAACTTTTAAAACTAGAAATCAGCTCACTTTACTCCCCTGTTAAGAATATTCCAAAGGGTTCCTATTACAATGGAGTAAAATCAAATTCATTAGAATGGATTTCAAGGTCCTATCAGACCTATTTCCTGCCTATCTGTCTAACCTCATCTCCTAACACTTTCTGCTCCTTCTTTCCACTCCAGCCACACTAGCCTTCTTGGTGTTCTTCAAACATGTCACACTTGAGAGACTGAATACGCAGACAGACAATGGCCAAATCATATATAAAACTAGAACTCTGATCCACAATCTGCAGAAACCACTCAAGAAATAAATTTACTTTCTAGATGTCAGACTTATAGGAAGTTAGACTATTATCTCTAGTAACCAATCCAGGAAGCCAACAATACTCCCTATAACAATCAGCCTCAAACATCCAGGACTTGATTAATAACAGACAGCTTCCCTAATTTTTGTCCCAGCTCCCAACTTAGGACCAACCAGAGAAAGCCAAATATGCACCCCTCACATAGGATGCCCTGCTTCTAGTTAGCCTGCCTATAGTTTCACCATGCCAACAGTCTCCTTAATCAAGTCACACCTGAAGCTGCCCCTTTTTTCCACAATGAAGCTTCCCTACTCTCTGCCTTTGAGTCTCTGCCAAGTGCAAGTTATGGTGGCTGACTCCCTTGCTACAACAAGCTCTGAATAAATAGCCCTTTGCTGTTCTCATTTGGGTACTCTCATTTATTTCAACATGCTCATTTGTGCCTCAAGGTCTTGGCACTTTCAGTTCCTTCTGCCTGGAACACCCTTCTGCTTTGCATGGCTTGCTCACTTAATGAATTGAGGTCTCTGTTCCAAAATTACTTACTCAGAGAGTACTTTCCTGGTTATTCTATCTAAAATACTCTTCTCAAAACAACTGGTTCTAATTGGTGATATTCAAAAAATATGTATTGACTAGAAATATTCTATAGGCAGCTCCACCCTTGCACAAAAAGGGGTATATAAGAACCAGAAGAGCCCAGCAATCTAACACCTTGTAAGGAGTACCTATGCCGATAATGAATTTTATCTGACCCTGTGCTCCCAGAAGGTAATATGAGGGAAGAAAAATATCTTTCTCCTTCAACCCTTCTAGACTTTTGGCTGAGTCTCTGTAACAAAATACAGATTAACAAGGGAAAAGCATACACATTTATTTAATATATAATTTTTACATGACATGGGTGCCATCCTAAGGAAATGAACCACCCCACTCCAAAAAAAAAAAAAAGTTAAACCTGAATATGTTTATGTTAGGTTTGAAGAAGAGTAGAGAGTCACCGAAAAACACATGATAGGATAAAAGGGTGAGTTAGACAGTAAATGGGGAAACTTAGCAAATCTTGTTCAGTCAAATTCCCTCTGTCTTAGGCATAAGGTATTCCTTTCCTTTGGGTATAGGGTGGGCACCTCTTACATGAGGGTCTTATGATCTGCTTCAGTGAAAATGTTGGAGAATTCTTCCTGCACTTACCATTTCTTAAATTCCTTCAGCTCAAAATATTCAGTATGCCAATGCACCATATTCTGGATGTAATGTGTTCTGAAGCCCATCATTAGCAACAGTTAAGAATTTTGCCCACTCCTTTATACTCTGGCTAACCTCAAAGGATTACTCTGTTCTCATATCTTCTCAGATAAGACCCATCTTTATACTCCTCTATGACTCTCATATACCTCATGGATAACTCCCTTGTTTATCTGCCTCTATAAAACCTCAAGCTCCCTTCCTTTTCTTTGAGATGTTCCTCATTAATGCAATAGTCCAAATAAAATAATCTCTTTAATTGTCTGGTGCATTTTGTCTTTCACTGTTTGTGTTTCACTGTTTAGAACTTCTTTCTTTTCTGTACCCCACCCACCCACCACCACACACATACTCTAATAAGAAAGAATTTTGTCCCATGACCCAAATAGATCAGCTAAACGTACTGTCAGAACACTTGCTTTGGAGTGAAACATCCATGCAAGATGTTTGTTAAAGTGCTCAAATAGATGGAGAAGTGAAATTTCAAAGCTTATTGTAACAGGCTGTAAGACTTACTTTTTCCTATTAACTAATAAATGCATGTGTGGGGTAATTCAGTTTAAGATTTCCATTTACTGTAACATGTCATGCAGTAACAAAGTTGTGCATTTGAAGACCTATAGTCTTCAATTTACAGACATTCAAACCCAACACTTGTGAAGGCCAAACTGGCTTAAGTCAGATTACAGCAAAGATATGATAATAAATAAAAATTAATTGCTCAATATTCACTATTATTAATTTAATGTACAATTAACTTTCAGTGCCTTTCCTAATTTCTTTTTATGGTCTCCTTTATATGAAAACTGAGACCATCTACTCCCACAGTTGTTTTGGTGATGTTTAGGGAGCCAGCATTTGAAATAAAAACTTCCATAGCATCATTTACAAGCTCATTTCTCTTAGCTTGCTATTTCTCACAAGGTCTTTGATTCTGCAATCAAAAATTGTCCATCCGAAGTTTGGTTTTTTTTTTTTTTTGGTAACTTAAGCTGCACAGTTGGGGACAGTGGTTTCACATTGTAGTTAGCTTTTCACATCTTTCTCACTCACATGCACATCTCTAGTCATTCACTTGTAGACATAAATCTGTGAGAACCAGTTTGGAGCCTATGTCAACAGTCCAGGTGAGACATGATGAGGACTCTAACTAAAGAAGTTGCTGTAAGAATGGGGACAGCCTAAGTTAAAAAACATTGAGGTAAAATCAATAGCATTTTGTGATTAGCTAGATTTACGAGTAATGGTAAAAAGCCAAGAATTGCACTGAGGTTTCTAATTTTCAAGAATAATACAATTATGTATCATTCAAAATATCAAGAATATTTTGATTTTAATTCAGATATTTATTGAGCAACTACTATGTGCAGAACACATATATGGAGGAAGAATGGGGGGTTACATTAAATGGGAAGTTCCTGGAGGACATTCAAGTAGAACAATTAATGAGCAGTTGATAATATGGGTCTGAAATTCAAGAAAGAAGATGATATTGAAAAAAGAGATGTGAGAACAATTAGCATGGGTTTATTACTGAAGCTATGAGAGAACATATAAAACAAGAGAGAAAACTAAAAACGACTGGAGAGACAGAAAAAGTGATGTCACAAAAGTTAAAAAAGTAGAGCACTTTAAAAAAGGAGAATTATTTTTAAAAATATCCTACATATGAGTAAAATCATATGGTATTTGTCTTTCTCCATCTGACTTATTTAACTTAGCATAATACCCTTAAGGATAAACCAATGTTACCTCAATTTAAAAAAAGAAAAAGGAAAAATTGGTTAACAAGGACAAATGCTACAGAGCAGTCAACCAGGGCTTGCATTTGGCAAATTAGGACATCCTTGGTGGTTTTAGCAAAAATAGTTTAGAAGAATGTTGGAATGAAGAATAGTTTATGTTCATAATTAACTCAAAGGAATTAATTAACTTCAAAGGAAGTTAATAGGTTTCAATTACTTTATGTTACTCATTGGTAAGTTTCATATTGAAAGATTAAGGGCATTTTGATTGAAACTTCTCAAGAAGACTCTGTTTAATGGAATGGATGGTCTTTGAAAATGTACTTATTCAGCTTTGCATTAACCAGAATCTTGGCTATGGAATGCATGCAATAAATGATTATTAAATTGAAGATAACACTCATTCACTTCTCTCCATCTCTCTCATGTATACATTTATATAATTTATAATAAAATATATTTTATATTTTAATATGCATACTTTTTGTTTTGAAATAATTATAGATTTACAGTAGGTTGCAAAAGAAATGTACAGGGAATTCCCATAAACCCTTTCCCTAGCCTAGTCTAGTGTTAACATCTTATAGCCTTATAATACATTATTGAAACCAAGAAACTGACTTTGGCACAATCCATAGAGTTTATTCAAATTTCAACTGTTATACATGAACTAATTTGTGTATGGGTGGGGGTGCCCTATGGAATATTATCACATGTATAGCCTTGTGTAACCACTACCACAATCAAGATACTAACTGTATCATCACCACAAGACTCTCTTATGTTACCCCTTTATAGGCATACTCGTCCCCTTCCTCCCTATCCTTAACACCTGGCAACCAACCAGTTCTCTACCTCTATAATTATGCTACTTTATGAATGTTACATAAATGGAAACATGTACTATCTTTTTGTTATTGGATTGTTCCACTAAGCATAGCTTCCTTGAGGTTTATTCAAATTATTATGTGTTTCAATAGTCCATTCTTTTTTATTGCTGAGTAGTGTTCCATGGTGTGTATGTACCACACTTTGTTTAACTTTTCACCCTTTGAAGGACATCTAGGCTTTTTTGAGTTTTGGATTATTATGAATAAAACTGCTGTGAGCATTAATATAAAGGTTTTTATATGAACATAATAAGTCTTCATTTCTCTGGGATAAATACCCAAGTTGTAAGTTATATACTTAGTTTTTTAAGAAACTGCCAGTTTTCCAGAATGGGTGTACCATTTTACCTTCTCACTGGCATGAAGTCAAAGTTCTCTGCATCCTCACCAGAATTCAGTGTTATTAATATTTTCTTTTCATTTAGCCATTCTGATAGGCATGTAGTAATATTGCCATTCTAATTTGTATTTCTCTAATGGCTAATGTTAAACATGTTTTCATGTGCTTACTTGCCATCTGTATATCTTCTTCAGAGAAATGTCTCTTCATCTATTTTGCCCATTTTTTAACTGTTGAGTTATGAAAGTTCTTTATATAATTAAGATACTAGCTGTTGGTCAGATATCTGGTTTGCAAGTATTTTCTTCCACTCTGTAGTTTATCTTTTCACTGCTTTTAGGTCTTTGACAGAGCAAAAGTTTTTAATTTTGATGGACCAATATATGTTTTTGTTCCTTTTATGGATCATGTTTTTGGTGTCAAGTCTAAAGACTGTCTTCCTAGTGCTAGTCTCCAAAGATTTTCTACCATGTATTTTTCTAAAAGTTATATAGTTTTACATTTAAATCTGTAATCTATTTTGATTTAATTTTTGTATATGATATGAAATTTAGGTGAAGGATCTTTATTTTTTGCCTGTGGATATCCAACTGCTTCTTCAACATTTGTTAGAAAGGCTATCCTTTTTCCATTGAATTGATTTTGCTCCTTTCTCAAAATTTATTGGGTATACTTGTGTGGATCTATTTCTGTTTTTGTTTTTGTTTTTTTCAGTTCTATTGTTCTATGTGTCTATCCTACTGCCAGTACTGTGCTAACTTATTTGCCAATATATTGTAAGACTTAACATCATGGCAAGGGATTCCTTCTGGCTGTGTATATTTTTATTTTACTGCTTTATAGTAATTGCTCTGTGGTATGAGTAACTATCTTTAACATATCAATTTGCAAAGAATTAGAATATAATAAAGCATATTTTAAACTATAACTATATGAGAAATAATTTAATATTCATCTTTGATGGGCTGACATAACAATAAGAGCCTTGGACTAGGGGTCAGGATACCTGGGTTTCATAGCTAGCTTTGACACAAGTGAACTATATTACTTTAAGCATATCTCTCTTTCTCAGCCACTCACAATCTGTTTCTTCATCTGTAAAATGAGTAGGAAGCAGGTAATCCTTCAAGCCTTTTCTAGAAAGAGGAAAAATTCTTGAGTTCATTTAGTCTATATTAATTGTATACATGACTACCGCATTGCACAACTCCAAGGGGTACCATTCATACTGTATTCTGTGTCAGGGTTTGGAAAACAATAGTCTAAGGGCCAAATCCAGACCATAGCCTGTTTTTATAAATAAAGTTTTATTCGAACACTGCCATGCTAATTCATTCACATACTGCCCTGTGGCTGCTCTCCCTACTAAAATGGCAGAGTTTATTAGTTGCAACAGACCCTATCAGAAAAGCCAAATATATTTACTTTACAAAAAAAAAAAATTGCCAGATCATGGTCCATATGAATGCTGTTTCCTGGAGTTGTGCAATCATGGTTGACCTAATTATGTAAATTATTGTAAATAAAGGAGAAATCACTGAATTGACAAGAATTAAATTTCTCTTCTGTTTTATCAATTTATCACTATAGTTAGAAACTATCAGGGTAGCAAAGATAACATGCCTAGTTTTAGTGCCATCATTATCATATTAATACAGGATAACCAAGCCCTTTCAAACAGTAGTAGAAGTTCAGCTTAGGAGACATAGGCCTTGATGTATTAATTTGATAATTTCTTTTCATTCAAGTGCTTTTCAATTCAAAAAATATCTGAGCACCACTGAACATCATGAGATGTAATGTGTGTTGTGAGGTAAAAAAATGAGTAAGACAAGATCCTTGCCCTCAAGAAACTCACAATCTAATTAGGGGGAAAGGTGATAAACCAGAGAAAAAGCCAACATAATTAAGATATATTGTGATAAGATATATAAAAGGGGGCCAATGCAGCTATAGGAACATCAGGGCTATGTTTTCCTTCATTTCTTAGCTTAGTGGCTTGCTTGTGTCATGACACCGTAGGAGAGGAAAAAGCTTTTCTCAACTGTCATAGAGTCTCTGGCTGGGTCTGAAAATTAAACTGACAAAGACAAATTAAGAAGAGAACAGCACACAAGTTTTATTAAATTTTTACATTTAATAAAGAAAATGAAGACCTGAAGAAGTGACCAGAGCAGGACAATTTAATATCTTTTAGAAAAACAATAAATCTGTGATAAGACAAAGAGGTTTGGGCAAGGGTTGTTAATGGTGAAGAGTAACTAGGAAGATAAGGGTTAGTTTAACAAGGTTTGTTTATACAGATTTCTCTGGTGCCATCTCTGGTCACATTAGTCTGTCTTTAGCAAAAGGAAAATTTATTTCCTGCCTTTAGGCAGAAAAGCGGTAGCTTTTTTAGAGTTTACTGCTTCTTAATTGCCTTCAGCTCAAAATAAATTTTATGTCAAAGAAGCATATTTTGGAGTCATATATTCTGGTTTCCTTCAACATTCTCTCATTCTCCAAGTGTTATCATTAACTTGCACTAGAATGGCTCATTTAAGGTATGCTTTGTAACAGTTAATAGAAATTTAAAAGTATTATCCACTCTTGGCACCTTTGAATCTCAGAGATTTTAGTTGTGCTACCCCAGAGTGTCTGACCTGAATTGATAAAGACAATGTGGTATATATACACAGTATATATACACAATGGAATACTAATCAGTCATGAAAAAGCATGAAATTTTGCCATTCATGAAAACATGGATAGACTTTGAGGGCATATGCTAAGTGAAATAAGTCAAAGAAAGACAAATACTGCACAATTTCACTTACATGTAGAATCTTTAAAAAATCCTCATAGAAAAAGATATCAGATTTGTGGTTACTATAGTTGGGGGTCAGGGATTTGGATGGAGGTAGCAAAAGGTACAAACTTCCATTATAAGATAAATAAGCAATGGGAATGTAATGTACAATTTGATGACTGTAGTTAACATTGCTGTATGGTATATTTGAAAGCTGTTGATAAACAAGTTTATACTGTATAGCACAGGGAACTATATTTGATATCTTGTAGTAGCTTACAGTGAAAAAGAATATGAAAATGAATATATGTATGTTCATGTATGACTGAAGCATTGTGCTGTACACCAGAAATTGACACAACATTGTGAACTGACTGTACTTCAATAAAAAGTAAAAAAAAAAAAAGTTGTAAGAGACTAAGTCTTTTTTAAATTTTTAAACATTTTTAATTGAAGTATAGTTGATTTACAATGTTTCAGGTGTACAGCAGTAACTCAGTTTTATATATATATGTGTGTATATATATAAAAAATATATATATATATAAAATATATATATATATTCTTTTTCAGATTCTTTTCCATTATAGGTTATTATAAGATATTGAATATAATTCCCTGTGCTATGCAGTAGGTCCTTGTTGTCTATTTTACATATAGTAGTGTGTATCTGTTAATCCCAAATTCCTAATTTATCCCTCCCCGCCTTTCCCCTTTGGTAACCTTAAGTTTGTTTTCTATGTCTGTGAGTCTATTTCTGGTTTGTAAGTAAGTTCCTTTGTATCATTCTTTTAGATTCCACATATAAGTGATATCGTATAATATTTGTCTTTCTCTGTCTGATTTATTTCATTTAGTATGACCATCTCTAGGTCCATCCATGTTGCTGCAAATGGTATTTCATTTTTTATGGCTGAGTAATACTCATATACATATATATACTGTTCTCTATAGTGGCTATAGAGAACTCCCATCAACAGGTTCCTTTTTCTCCACACCCTCTCCAGTATTTATTATTTGTAGACATTTTGATGATGGCCATTTTGACTGGTATGAGGTGATACCTCATTACAGTTTTGATTTGTATTTCTCTAATAATTAGGAATGTTGAGCATCTTTTCTTGTGCCTGCTGGCCATCTTCTTTGGATAAATGTCTGTTTAGGTCTTCTGCCCATCTTTTGATTGGGTTGTTTAAGACAGCAAGTCTTAACAATTCTCATCACAAAGAAAAAAAAAATTTTGTAACTATATGAGGTCATGGATGTTAACTAAAGTTATTGTGGTAATCATTTAACAATATATGTATGTCAAGACATTGTGATATACACCCTAAACTTACATAGTGCTATATGTCAGTTATATCTCAATAAAACTGAAAGAATCAATCAATCAATAAATAACTAAATAAACAGAGAAATGTAACCGAGCAGGACCCTGGAGGGCCTTCCAGGGTCAGACCCCTCCCTCATATCCTCTGCTGTAGCTCCTCTCTGAATCACTCAGAGAATAGTATATCGTGTATATTTCCTGAGTTTTTCAGATGCTTAAAACTATCACAAAGGGAAGAAACTAACTACTTGATGATTGAGAATGCATAGCTCCCAGACCTTCTGGCACTTAGGGGTTGTTAGTGTTGACGGCCCTGTTACCTCAACATCAGCCAATCAGAGAATTGTGCACAAGCTGATCAGGTACCCTGTGACTCCCTCCCTCACCTGGTCTTTAAATAGGCTTTGCTGAAACCCTTCGGGGAGTTCGAGGTTTTTCTTGGGCATGAGCCACCCCGTCCTCCTTGCATGGCCCTGCAATAAACCTTTCTCTGCTCCAGACTTCAAAGTTTCAGTTCATTTGGCCTCATGGTGTGGTGGGCACATCATCTTGCCTTCAGTAATAGTAACAAAGTAGACTGACCAAGATACATGCATATATATGTTTTCTCCCCTTACCCCAAATACTTCTGCTGATTTATCTATTTCAGTCAATGACCTCATCATTCTCTTAATCACAGGGGCTCAAAACTTTGGGGTTATATTTAATTCTTTGAAGCACTATGGTTGAACAGTTAGGATTTTGTAGCCAGATTGCCTGGGTTTAAATCCCAATTCTCTGACCTTTGGCAGAGTGTTTATACTCTCAGTACTTCAGTTTCTTCATCTGTAGAATATCCAACTCTAAGGTTTCTGTGAGGAATAAATGACTTAATATATACAAACTACTCAGACTCTGCCTGGCACATAAGCTCTAAATACATGATTGTTATAAATATCATTCCTTCTCCCTCTAGTCCCTGTATTTACTTAGTTGTTGAGCCAAGCATATTCTGTCTCTACCATGCCTCTCCAATCCAACTTCTCTATTCCATTCTCACAGACACCACACTTTTACTATTTCTCTGGGGTATTCTTCCAGCAATTCAATTCATCCCACATTCCAAAGTCAGATTAATCTTTCTTCCTAAAATGATGTGAAACCTCCCTTCTCCCCATATACACAACAGTGATTTCAAATTGCAAACTTTGGACCCCTGGGACCCTATGCAGTTACTGTGATTCTGGAATTCATATGCACATAAATGTCCTCTCAATCAATAAAATCTACTAAAAAAAAGATGTAATTACATTCTAGAGGCAGAATTGTGTTAGCCTATAGTCTGCATTAGGCAACCAGAAATTTTCCAAACCAAAAGCTGGCCACTAGACCACATTTAGTTTTGAGTCTGGGTATTCCTAATGGTAAAGGCCATGGGCTACACTGGATTTTTTGCTCTACTCATATAAGAGTGACGTATGTATTCAAAATATTTTAGCCAGTCACATATTTTGAATATATTTAATATCAACAATGAGAACTCATTTCTAATGTTCATTATGCTAATTAACAAGCCACAAATTTCACCAATAAAAACCAGCTTCCAACATTCACAATGTGAACTAATAAAGCATAGGATATTGCTATAGATAGTGTTAGCTATAAATAAAGAAAGCACTTGTACTTGCCACTTTATGGTAGATCTCTCCTAACTAAAATAATAGTTGGCTCTCAGGAATGTGAATTCCTAAGTATGAAACCAAGCAGGACCCTGTCGGGCCCTCCTGGCTACAGAAGCCTTTCTCTGTTGTCCTTTTCTTGTTTGTAGGAAAAAGGCTTTCAGCCTTCCAGACCTTCCCTGAGTTCCAAAGGGCAGATTCAAACAGTTACTAATGAGAGGAGTGAGGGAATGCCAAAACACAGGAAAGGGAGTCAAGAAACAATAGCGCAGCCTTGGGGCAGGATCCTGGTTCCTCCTCGAGAAATATACATAACAATCTGATACACAGCTCTGAGTTTTTTTCACAGAAGCTAAGGCCCCCACCCAGGTGGAGGATGGTAACTTTCCGGCCAACTGATATCCTTCAGAATCCAACGACCCCCATTTCTGGGCTCTCAGATCCCTCCACAGATGAAGTGCTTTCTGTTTTGTCTTTTTTTGGTCTTTTCTTTGCTTTACTGGGTGTGTTTGTCCTAACAAACTAATAGCCCTAGGTAATGCTTAATCTCACAATAGCTCAGGCTGGCTTGTTTCAGCCCAGTTTATCAGAGTCATAAACCCCACCGCCCTTCACAGACCCTAAACTTCTTACCTCACCTACAACCAATCAGAGACTTGTGCTCAAGCCAGTCAGGCACTTGTGACCCTACCTTATAAAAGACCCCAACAACTGGCCTTCAGTGCTCACACAGGCACCTCTCGTCTGTGTGGTCCGCTGTTGTTTATGGCAGTGCACCCTAATAAACTCCTTTCTATTCCCATACTCTCTGATAAATTCTTTCACTGAAACTGTGCACGTCACAATGTCACCAACGGGCCGCCACGTTGTGCACACAACAGACCCCAAAAAGGTTGTGAAGGAGGATTAATAAAATGGTCACATTTAGGCTAACAGATTGCTTATTATTTTGCTTGCCCTTAAAACGGTCAACTGACCCAACTGACCAGTTGCTACTCACAGCTCCAGGACCATTATTAAAATAAAGCTATTAGTTTTACTGTTTCTGCTTTATTCCAGTAATCGAAAGTAATAATCATACTTGGTTTCTGAGTTGTTCTCCAGGGAGAAGGTCACAGAACTGGAACCTTACAAAGCAGGCTAAATACCAAGAAGACCACACCTTGGATACTTAGGCGATAAAGAGATGGGAGAAGTGACAACTGCTAGACTCTACAGAATTGGTCTCCTGAGGCATCATGACGCCACTCTAAGTCTTATGATGAGGAAATGATTCTGTTGATGGTTATCAATCTTTTATTGTTTGATCTATGGCTATATAATCACCCTGCCCCATTCCCAAGGTGGGTTCACAGTGTTGAAGGCACTAGCCTGGTGTGAGTCCCCTTTGCCTGGCAAAGTAATAAAGCTGTCTCTTTTCTTCTAAGCTCTAAGACCCTGTCTCTGAGTTTCAATTTGGCTCATCAGGGACAGGGGCCGATCTTTCAGCAACAGTTGGAACCAGAGGCCAATGATTGAGATCCCTGGAACACCACCGTTACCTCACTACCAACCAATCAGAGGAAGGTCACACAACCTGCAGCCATTCTCCTCAAATTTTACCTATAAAAACTCTTCCTGAAAACCATAAGGGGAGGGGTAGAGGGTTGGGGTCTTTTGAGCACAAGCCACCCATTCTCCTTGCATGGTCCTTGCAATAAACCTTTCTGTGCTCCAAACTCCAACATTTCAGTTTGGTCTCACTGTGCATCAGGACCATGAACTTGTTGAACCTGGGTTGTAACTTCAACTGATACAGATGCACAATGTCACACTGTCCATGCTAAAATATTTTAAATTCACACTTCTGCTCTGATTTCTGCTTGTAATTATCCTTTCATTCTTCCCAGGTCATCTCAGATGATACTTCCAAAAAGTATTTCATTAAGCCCCAGTAAGCTTCCATAGCACTTAGAACATCTCTTAAGATGCCTACCTTATACTCTTAGAATCCCTTTCCTCACACTGATCCTCAGAGGCAGTAGATCACAGCAGTTAAAAGCATGAGCTCTGGAGTCAAGCTGCCAGAATTTGAATTCTGACTCTACCTGTGACCTTGGCAAGTCCTACAAGTTGCTTATCTCCTCTGTGCAATTTCCTCATTTGTAAAATAGGAATGTTGCAAACTATTATGATATGCATTTGCTATATTGACTAATTCAATTTTGCCATAGGAAACAAGAAAATAAGTGGGAGATGAAATTCATACATATGTTAAGCAGAGACAAGTAGATTAGTAACCCATGGGACATTTTAGACATAAAGTTGATATATATATATGCAGAACATAAATCAGAAGGGATAGAAGAACCAGGTAGGCACTAAATATTCATGAGGCACAGGAAGCACCTAATATTCATGATATATCAAATATACATCAGGCCTCTGAGGCACCAAATATTCATGGTACAGTAAATATATGAGGCACTCAGTATTCATGAGGACCTAAATCAGCCACCCATGTGTGTCATGTATTCTGTGCCCATGTATCCTGTGGCCAGGAAATGACAAATAAAAATTCCTAGCTGCTCACTGGGCTATGGCAAGCTTCAGCTGTGGACAAGCGCACTTGTCCCTACAACTTCTGATAAAGCACGTATGTATAATTGGTTTCAGGCTTCTTTCATCCACAAAGCTCCTTTGTTCAAACCTCATCTCTGGTCCTCCCAACCATATCCTCAGTGGGAAAGGCTAATGTGGACAAAAGAAACAGGACATACAAAGATTGCATAACCCAGGTGTGGTTCAGCCTGCTGGCATCTGATCCTAAGTGTGTTAACATACTGCATCTCTCTCCTCTAGTGTCATACTGTAAATATTAAATTGATTTAATAAAACGTGTGATTTGAGTAATCAGACTTATCTGAGTTTCTAGGAGCTCAAGCACTTATTATTCTCCCATGCCTTAGTTTTATTTTTTAACAGCCTTATTGAGATATAATTCACATGTTGTACAATTCACCAATTTAAAATGTACAGTTCAATGTTTATTGGTATATTACACTAAGTTGTTAAAAATTATGGTGAAATATATATATATACATATATATATATAAAACATAAAATTTGTCATTATAACCACTTTAAATTTTAATTGTACAATTTAATGGCATTAATTACATTCACATGTTATGCAACAACAGTATTTCCAAATCTTTCTAATTACTGAAGGAGGATTAACAAAATGGTCACACTTAGACTAAAAGATTGTTTATTCTTATGTTTGCCCTTAAAATGGTCAACTGACCCAACTGACCAGTTGCTACTCACAGCTCCAGGACCATTATTAAAATAAAGCTATTAGTTTTACTGTTTCTGCTTTATTCCAGTAATCGAAAGTAATAATCATACTTGGTTTCTGAGTTGTTCTCCAGGGAGAAGGTCACAGAACTGGAACCTTACAAAGCAGGCTAAATACCAAGAAGACCACACCTTGGATACTTAGGCGATAAAGAGACGGGAGAAGTGACAACTGCTAGACTCTACAGAATTGGTCTCCTGAGGCATCATGACGCCACTCTAAGTCTTATGATGAGGAAATGATTCTGTTGATGGTTATCAATGTTTTATTGTTTGAGCTATGGCTATATAATCACCCTGCCCCATTCCCAAGGTGGGTTCACAGTGTTGAAGGCACTAGCCTGGTGTGAGTCCCCTTTGCCTGGCAAAGTAATAAAGCTGTCTCTTTTCTTCTAAGCTCTAAGACCCTGTCTCTGAGTTTCAATTTGGCTCATCAGGGACAGGGGCAGGTCTTTCGGTAACATCATCCCAAAAAGAAACTCTATAACCATTAAGCAATAACTCCCTGTTCCTTCTGCCCCTAGTCACTATAACTTTTAATCTACTTTGTTTCAATGAATTTGCCTAACCTAGATATTTCATAAAAGTGGGATCATACAACACTTATCCTTTTGTGTCTGACTTCTTTCACTTAGCATAATGTTTTCAAGATTCATCCATGTTGTAGCATGTATCAGAACTTTGTTCCTTTTTTGACTAAATGATACTCCATTGTATGGATATACCATATTTTGTTTATTCATTCATCTGTTGATGGATACTTCAGTTGTTTAAACATTTTGGCTAATGTAAATAATGTTACAGTGAACACTGGCATACAAATTATCTGTTTGAGTTCCTGCATTCAGATCCTTTGGGTATATATACCTAGGAGTGGAATTGCTAGGTCACATGGTAATTCTATGTGTAGCTTTTAGAGGTACCACCTAACTGTTTTCTACAGCACTTGTGCCATTTTACATTCCTACCAGCAGTGTACTAGAGTTCCATTTTCTCCACATTCTTGCCAAAACTTGTTATTTGTATTTTAAAAGAAATATATAGTTATCCTTGAAGGTGTGAAGTGGTGTCTTCCCCTTTAGTTTTGCCTAAACATACCCCCTAGAGCAGATTTGGGAAATACTTTCTATAAAGGGACACATAGGAAATATTTTAGGCTTCACAGACCATATAGTCTCTTTCAAAATAAATTAAACCCTGCTGTTGTAGTATGAAAGCAGCCATAGGTAATATGTAGAAAAATGAGCATGCCTGTATTATAGTAACACTTCATTTACAGAAAGAAGTGCTGAGCCAGATTTAATCCACAAGCCATAGTTTTCAGACTCCTTACCTAGAGCTATAGTCATTGTGGCTGAATTTGCTCCACATGAAAAACCATGAATATGAAGGAATCACACTTTTCTGTTTATTCAAAAATATTCAAGCAATATTTTCTAAGTGCCCACTGTATGCCTGCATGTGCTAGGTGCCGGATATACAATAGGGAACAAGATGTAGTTCTTGCTCTCAAGGAGCACTTTGGGAAGTTCTGAGACCCTTTCACTGGGATGGCTTTTTATTATTTTTCTGATGCAACTGAACACTTAGCTCTGCTGTAGATATTATGGTTTCATTACAGTAGGGAACAAAACAAAATACCCCACAATTAAAGGTCTAAATTCTTCAGGGAAAAGTCTTTGGCCCAATCCATTTGCTCATTTATTTTGCTTTTTTTAAACCATGCTAATTATTTAAGGGAGCAAGAGATGCTCTAAGCCCATGCAATTTCCTTCACTACTTTTACACATAAATTTTAAATTTCATGTGTTAAAAATCATAAGTATGTTTTGGGATGTGAAGTTGATAATCTTTTTAAAAGTTTCCCATGTTTAATCCTTTATTTATGTCTCTCACACTCAATGATATCACTGAGGTAAATAAGAATTGACTGTATAAAAGAAGATTGAAAGGGTGAAAAGGACAAAGATCAAGTCAAATATGAATAGAGATAATCACATTTTAAATCTTATAATTAATTTAACGTGTACAGTCCACAAAATGATGCTGGCAGCAATAGAACCTTCCTGGTTTAAATCAAGAGAATTCAGGGATTAGAAATGACATTTAATAGAATTATGATTATAAGCATATCTTATTATTAAGATGAATGAAACTCATGTTTTATCTGAGTTTCTGAACACATACTGAGCAATTACAGGAACGTTTAAATAAATAAATCACCAGAAGTCTTCTACCCAAGTTAATCCCCTTTAATTAGGCAAGAGCTTAATAGAAAAAAAATCAGTCTTTACAGAGCTATCAGTATTTCAAAACCAAATTCACTTTGACAAATGAAAGAGATTAAATTCAAGACAGAGCATAGGCCAAGGGTCTAGCAATTAGGAGGTCTATTTGTGCACCTGATCCCTTGAGTAAACCTGGGAAAATTACTTTAAATTCTCAGTTCTAGATTGATGGGTGGATAGCGGGATGAATAGCTAGAGGAATATGTGATAAAGTAAGTAAAATATGATGTTAATTATAGGATATAGATGGTGAAAATATGAATGTTCATTGTAAATTTCTTTCATCTTTTCTGTATGTTTGAACATTTTAGTAATAAAATGTTGGAAATAATAAAAATCCTCAGTTCTGCATAATTAGTGACAACAGGATCATAGTCCCATTTTGACCATAAAAGATAGTTGTGTGTGTGTGTTTTACCTGACGTGCAAAACAACTTGCAGTATCTACACTACATTTTCCATATATCCCAATATTTTATCTCTAATTTAGCATATTGGACTGGAAAGGATAGTGAAGATGGTATTCTTTCATCATCTTCATTAATTTCCCTGCAGTTAGGAGAGCAGCCACAAACACAATCAGAAGAGACTGTGCTTTAAGCTCCATGTCACCAATCTTTGTGAAAATGATTCCAGGATCATAGTTGTCAGTCCATCACATCAGAGCAATGGCAAAGTTCACCATCTGTGTGGATTACAGATGAGCCATATTTGTTAGGAGGGGGGGAATAAAGGAGAAAGAAAAGGTTCCTAAAACAAATACTTACTCCTTAGTATTTAGTTGAGAAGTTAATCCAATTTTTTGTTTGTACCATCAAGGGAAAAGGCAGAGGGGTCTTGTTTCAAAAGGGAAACTCTATTACCAATTCCTAATCACTAAAGGAATTAATATTCAGGGCCCTACTTGGAAGCAGGCTGGCTAGAAAGGTAGAAAAAAATTTAATGTGATTTAGGTGAAGGAAGTAAACCATGAGATGTAGCCAGGTATGAAAGCTTAGTGAGGCAAAGACTTTTTGGCTATTTCTGTTCACTGCTATATCCCCAGGCTCTAGAACAGAGCTTAGCACCCAACAGGTACTCAATAAACACTGAATGAAGGAATTTGCTCCAATTGACTAGACTGTGAACCCATTTAGGGCATAGACCGTGGCTTGTCACTGATTGTATTAAAAAGAACCAGGCAACTGAGCCCCAAATTAAATGGTCATAGATTGAAATGAGAATCTGAGTAGGATATAGCCTTTCTTATCATACACGTGCTATGACCTCAATCTCTCTCAGCTTGTTCATTTAGTAACTTAAACAGCTGAACACTTTGCAGGTGACGTATGCATTTTGAAAAAGGAAGAAAGAAAGGGAAATTTTACTTTCAGATATTTAGAGAACTAATATTTCCTAGTTGGAATTTTAAGGCATTTAGGCAGCCTTGTATATATTTCAATTGATTATTTTCTGCAAAAATTGCCTACCTTTACGTTGCTATGACTTTTGGATAACTGGAAGAATTCTTATGAATCAGGAAGTATTGGTGATTGCTATTTCTAAAAAAAAGAAAAAAGAACTGATAAATTTGCAAATTTTCACTGACTGAGATAGAGCTGGTAATTAATCATTTATTCATTCAGTCATTCAACAGGTATTTAATGAATGTCTTTAATGCTTCAGGCACTGATCTAGGCCCTAAGGATACAAAAATAGAACCCACCTCCTAAAGGAGCTCATAGCCTAGTAGGAGAGGGAGAGATAAGGATATCAATCATCAGAGTGTGATGTAATAGAAATGTGTCCTGAAAAGTGATGGTGAATTTGGGGCATTTTTCTGGTTTAATTGATTAACAACTTTAACCAATAGCAGAATCATTTTAAACAGTAATAGAATCATTTTCACATCAGAACAGTTTGACCATCCATACCATGAGCCAACTACAGTATTTCACTTTTAAAAAGAAGATAACTTTTATATTATTATTTGGTTAGTTTGTTAGTGTACATGGTCTTTAAAAATAAAATATGAAAAATGAATTATTATAGAGGAAGTATAAGCTTTAATAAACAGCATGATTTTTAAACAACTTTCTTGAGATATAATTCACATACCATAAAGTTCACCTTTTAAAGTATGTAATTCGGTATTTTTTAGTATATTTAATGAATTGTGCAACCATCACCATTTTCTAATTCCAGAATATTTTCGACGCCCTGAAAAAAACTCAGTTCTCATTAGCAGTCACTTCCCATTTCTCTTCAAAACCCCCCTCCCAGCCTTAAGCAACTACTAGTCTACTTTCTGTCTCTATGAATTTGACTATTCAGGACATTTTATATCAGTTAAATCATATATATAGTCTTTTGTGTCTGGCTTTCTTCACTTGGCATTATGTTTCAAGGTCCATCCATGTCTAGAATGTATCAGCAGTTCATTCTATTTCATGGCTAAATAATATTCCATTTTGTGTGTGTGTGTGTGTGTGTGTGTGTGTGTGTGTGTGTGTGTGTGTGTATACCACATTTCTTTATCTATTCATCAGTTTATCAATATTTGAGCTGTTTCCAGTTATTGATTAATATGAATAATGCTACCATGAATATTTGTGTACAAATATTTGTGTAGACATATGTTTTCAGTTCTCTTGGGTATATACCACAGAGTAGAATTGCTGGATTATATGGTAACTTTATGATTAACTTTGTGAGGAGTTGCCATATTATTTCCCATAGTGGCTGTACCATTCCTATCAGCAGTGTTTCAAGGTTCTAATTTCTCCACATTCTTACCAACACTTTTTTTTTATTACAGCAATCCTTGCAGGTATGAAGTTATATTTCACTGTGGTTTTTATTTGTATTTACCTAGTGACTAATGACAGTGAGCATCTTTGTGGTTATTTATTGGTCATTTGTATGTCTTCTTTGGAGAAATGTCTATTTAGATCCTTTCATTGGAATTTTTTTCTTTTTATTATTGATTTGTAAGTATTCTTTATATATTCTAGATACAAGTACCTTATTATATATGTAATTTCAAAATGTTTTCTCCCATTCCATGGGTTGTCTTTTCACTTTCTTGATAGTATCATTTGTAGCACAAAAGGTATTAATTTTGGTGTAATCCAATTTATTTTTTTCTTTTGTCACTTGTACTTTTTTGTTGTCATATCTAAGAAATCATTGCTTTAATCTAAAGTAACAGCACAATTTTTAGACAGCATGTCAAATATAACCAAGTACTCAAAACAATGGTGCCTTCACAACTATTTACAGTCGCTGGCTGCCCTACTATCATTAAATCATATTTATTTAACACTTTTATCTTTTTCAAAGCACTTTTTACTTTACCTGGAGACTCAACCTAGCATTTAATTCAGCAAGATAACACAGGGCTAATATGTTTCAGGCAATGTATTTGATCCCCAGGATTCAAAGATGATTAAAACAGTATCCCTGAGAAGGACACTGAATATTTATCTACAATATATTTAAATACATTGTAGCTAAGTATTATAAAGAGGCAATATAAAGGATGCTATCAGAACATTGATGAAGGAATTCTATCTGGGGTGGTGCTGGGAGTCAGGGAAGGTTTCCTAAGAGTTCAGCCAACTCAACAAATATATATTGAGTATATATTCTATGGCAGATATTGTGCTAGGTTCCAGAATGTGATAGTGAAAAAATCTGCCATGGTTGTGGCTTTCACAGAGTTTATAGTCTAGAGCAGATGTGGCCTGTGAACTAAGAATGATTTTTACATTTTTAAAGGGTTGTAGCACAAACAAAAAAGAATACATGACAAAAAATAGATATGCCCACAAGGCCTGAAATATTTCTTTTCTGGTCCTTTGCTGAAAAAGTTTGCTGTTCCTTGGTGGAGAGTAGTAGTTCTCAACTTTGGCAACACATTGGAATCACTTGGGAAGCATTAAAAAATTATAGATGCATGGGTCCCAAGCTGAGATTCTAACTTAATTGGTTTCTTGTATGGCCAGGGCTGCAGGATTTTTAAAGCTTTCCAGTTGATTCTAATGTGAAGGCAATGTTGAGAACCATTGTTCTAGAGCAATGCTGCCAAATAGAGCTTTCTGAAAGGATCTAGATGAGACAGGAGGGAAAAGGGCAGGACACAAATGCTAGATAAATGAAGAAGGGGCACAGCTGTTGGGATGTGCTAAAGACTGGCTGGAACAAGCTGAAACCAAGGTGGCTTTGAGAATAGTCTGGTCATTTACTGTTAGCTCATTATATCTTCAATGTAATACTAAAAGTCACTCCTCCTTATGCCATGACAGTTCCAAGGCAGACTATAAAAGGCCAAAAAACGGGCAGTAGCCCAATTCCAGGGAAATCCCCATCCTCCCTTGAAATGGCAAAACTATTCCTCCCACTTGTTAGCCTAAGAAATTACTTAGCCCATGAAAACCCCCATGACCGGGGGCCACTCTCACTTTCTGAGACAGTCCGCATGGAGTGTGCATCTGCCTATGGAGTGTGTATCTCTCAATAAACTCACCTTCACTTTTCTTTGGCTCATTCTTCATTTCTTTCCTACACTAAGGCAAGAACCCTCACTTGGCCATCCGCCGTAAGGACTCCTGCAGGTCCCAGGACGTGATGTTCCCCTCTCCTGCAGCAATGATGTTCTATACAATCGGTCCTCCCAATCCACAGATGCAGAACCCATGGATAGGGAGGGCTGATAGTACTATGCCAGTTTATAAAAGAGACTTGAAAACAAAGGTACTTGAGCATTCGCAGATTTTGGTGTCCACAGGGTTCTGAAATCTGGAACCAATCTCCCTTGAATATAAGAGAGGACTGTATCTACCCTGTCCAACACTGTAGCCACTAGTGACATGTGGCTACTGAGCACTTGAAATTTGGCTGCAGTTGTTGACCGAGGAACTGAATTTTTAATTTTATTTAATATTAATCAATTTGAATTTAAAATAGCCACATGTGGCTATTGACTACTGTATTGGACATGGCAGCCCTAGAGCGAAGGCTGCCAAAAACAAAGATCAAATAATAGCCACATTAGATAACATTTACTGAAAGGTTATGTGTGCTCGATGCTTTTCTAAGTGCTTTACATGTAACAATACCTTTAATCATCACAACAACTATGGGTTAGGCACTATTATCTTCTCCAATATCCAAATGAACAAATTGAGAAATTGAGAGGTTTAAACAAGAGGTTAAATAATTTGCTCAAAGTCACATAGTTACAAGTGGCAGAGCTAACATTAGAACTCAAGTTATTCAGCTCTAAAACCCACACTCTGAATAATTCACAAGACTATCAATTACTTAAATAGTAAGTACACAAAGCATAACTGTCACAGCCGGAGGGTACCATGTCTAAGACCTACAGTGGGCCCTATTACATCTATCCACTGGCTTTGACATAACAAAGGGGAAACTGAACAGGGAGCTTTTTCAAATTACTTATATTTATTATGGAATTACTCAACACAACAAAAGATTTTCCAATATAAAGTCTAATCTAAATCAATCTTCCTATTAATACACATCACAATCAGGTATATATCTTAGGGGTAGAGGAAGAAGGCCACACACAGTACCTTAACCTTTAGGAGGTGGTGCCTGCAATGGTCCATTAATTGCTTTGTAGGTATAGATGTATTCTCCTTCTCTGGTGGTTACTTAGGGCATCACTGTGGATGTGCTCTGCTACAAAGACTCTTTTCAAAGAAAGCTTAAGTGTCTCCAGACAGACTATTATCAAAAAGGCAAGAAATAACAAATATTGGAGAGGATGTGGAGAAAAGGGATGTCAGGAAAGAAATTTTTCTCTACCCTTCCAGATTCTCTGGCTGGTCTAAGAATTAAACTGACATGAGACAGATCAACAGGAGAAAATCAAACAAAAGTTTAATAACATGCATACATAGAAGAGACCCAGGAAAACGGTGTAACTTGCCAAAATGGCTGAAACCCTCACCTTAAATACCATATTCAGCTGAAGACAAGAGAGGACATTGTGGGTATTGGTTTGGGAATTCAAAGGGCAAGAAGGCAATTTATATGGAGATGGAAAAGCAAATGTTTGGTAAACAGATGTTTGCTGGGCCATATGGAGACAATGGGACACAGAGAAGAATTTTAACAAACAGGCTTTGCTGGGTTCCTTCCTGTCTACACACCTAGTCCTTACTATAGTAATCTATGGTGATAGCTCCCTTTGTGTAACAGATCCTTTATCTACATTCTTTAGGTAATTAGGGAGAAGGTCAAAGGTTCTTCTTGAGTCTTTTGAGCCTTAATGTTTTTAGCTCAAAGTAATCTGCAAGCCAAAGAGATATTTTGGGGTGGTAAGCCTTGCTGCCTTACTGGGAACTCTCATATACTGTTAGTGGGAACGTAACTTGGTGCACCCACTATGGAAAACAGTATGAAGATTCCTCAAAAATATAGAATTACCATGTGATCCAGCTATTCAACTTTGAGTATTTATCCATGGAATACAAAAACACTAATTTTAAAAGATATATAAGAGGGAGGGTATAGCTCAAGTGGTAGAACGCATGCTTAGCATGCATGAGATCCTGGGTTCAATCCCCAGTACCTCCTCTAAAAATAAATAAATGAATAAACCTAATTACCATTCCCTTCAAAAAAAAAATCAAAATAAATAAATAAATAAAAAGATATATGCACCCTTATGTTCACTGCAGTATTTACAATAGCCAAGATATAGAAACCATATAAGTGCCTATTGACAGATGAGTGGATAAAGAAGATGGGGTATATATGTATATATAATGGAATACTACTTAGCCATAAAAAAGATGAGATCTTGCCATTTGGGACAACATGAATGGACCTTGAGGGTATTTTGCTAAGTGAAATAAGTCAGATGGAGAAAGACAAATACCATACGATTTCACTCATGTGTAGAATATAAAATATAAAATGAAATAAAATTTTAAAAACAAATAAAAAAAAAACAAAAACAAACACATAGATATGGAGAATAGAGTAGTGGTTACTAGAAGGAGGAAGGGCAAAATGAATAAAGGGGGTCAACTGTGTGGTGATAGATGGAAACTAAACTTTTGGTGTTGAGCATGCTACAGTCTATGCAGAAGCTGAAATATAATGTTGTACACATGAAACATATAATGTTATAAACCAACGTTACCTCAAAAAAATGAGTGTCCAGTCAAAGACAACATTAGAGCCTTAGAAGAATGAGGGCCCGCATACAGTCTTGCAGTGCAAATAAATGCCATCAAGCTCTGCATCCTCAGGGCTTTTCTGCTTAGAAACTTTAACATATTTGTCTTAGGTACGCTGACTGAGTGCACAACTAGCTCTGATATTGCCATCCTTCTGGTATAGATTTTACATATATGTGAATCAGGCAACCATCTTTTGTTGATATTATGTTTACCTCCAGCAGTAGGTTTTAGAAACACATAAATTAGGAAACCCTAATATTGACCCTGATTATATATAGTGACACTTGCTAGAATGTTGGCAGCCCTTATGTGTTGGTACTGATAAGATGTTATGACCAGCTCTGGGGCTTAGCATTATAATACACTCTCTCTTTCTCTCTCTCTCTCTCTCTCTCTCTCTCTCTCACACACACACACACACACACACACACACACACACACACACACAGAGACACACACACACTATAATTACCAAGGGAGTACAGGGTTCAGAGAACTAGGTAGTTGATATATAGGAAACAAAGAATGTGATAGTTCCCCCACACATGAGTTTTTAGATTGAGAATAATACCTATTGTAGTTAGAAAAACAAAACTAGAATAAACCACAATCCAAAATATATGTGAAGACCACTGTGTAAACAAGAGTGAAAGAATGATTCATAGATTTTCAAGGCCAGTGTCAATGATGTAAAGAGCAAGGAGCCTTTGGGAATTTCAGCATTATTAATGAAGAGCTGTATTCAGAGCATTTTGGGTAACTATGCCTCTGGGGGTCAGTTCTTATACAATGCTTTAGTCTGGGTACAAATTTTGCTGCTGTCTTTTGCTCAGAATAAGTGTAAACAGTAGTTAGCTGCTACATCTAAAAGATAAACCACTGGTACACTCCATCTAGAACATGTTATGATTCTTCCCCACAATTACCAGAGGCAATATTTACTTTACAATAACAACATCTATAGACAGGCTAATAAGGAATCTCAAAAACAAAGATAAGCACACAAGAAAGAAACACCAATTAATATTTGAAAAACAGATACTATATGAAAAACCAAAATTAATAAACAGAAAAACTAGCATTGGAAGAAACAGGATAAATAACAGCAAATGAAAAAAAGATTTAAAAATAACTACAAGAAATGTCCTCAGAAGAATAAGAGAAGTCATCAAACCCATAAACAAGGAAAATGCTGACATAAAATAAAACCAATGATAAGTCCTGGAAACTACATCAATGAAAGGGAATCAAAATAAAGAATGCAGTGTATATCTGTAATAGCATTATGAAACAACAGAAGAAGAAAAAATGTGTGTTATAATAGCAAACCAAAATATTCTCACGGAACAGTGCAAAACGAAAAAGAAACAAATTTTGAGAAAGCAATAATAGGCATGGAGATTAGACTCAGAAGTTCAACATACATGCAGCAGGAATTCAAAAAGGACAGAAAGTATAGAGAAGAAGTAGTTAATATATCAATAATACAAGATAATTCTCCCTAAATGATAAAAGATACTAATCTTCAGATGGAAAGAGATCAAGTGCTAAACAAGGTAAAGAAAGAAGATATGTATAAAATGCATTGTGGTGACATTTCTGAACACCAAGAATTGAAAAAAGGATTAAAAAGATCCCAAAAGCTTCCATAAAGAAGATAAGAGCAACAAAACCACTGAAGTTTGTAGTTAAGTTTAAATTACTGTAAATGCATAAGGTCAAAATAATAAATTATTCAGTACTAAAATCTTGGGAGATCTCAACTTGGGATACAACAGGAAAGAAACTGTAAAGTTGCAAAGGTTATTGTCTAATACAGGGCAATATATAGAGTTTAACACAATTTAGACTTTGATTTTTAAAAAAAATACATAAATGTGTGTATTGAAAACCAACTAGGTGCACAGAAAGAGCATATTCACGTTGCAAACTACAAGAAGAAAAATAAAAGAACAAGTCAAATCATCAATCCAGCTAAAGAGAAGAAAAGAAAATGAAACAAGAAAAATGACAAATAGAAAACATAAAATATGATAGCAGTACTAAAGGAAAATGTACCAGTAATTACAATAAATATTAATAGATTAAATTACTCTATGAAGAGAAGACTCTGAGAATGAGTTTTTTTAACTTTTAATTATGAAATAATCTGAAAATTACAAAAAGTTCCAAAACTAGTTAAATAATTCTGGTATAGCATTCACCCAGATTTCCCAAATGTTAAATTTTTTTGAGTTTTGTTTTGTTTTTATTTTTATTTTTCAATGATACCCATTTTTTAAAAATTGAAGTATAGTTGATTTACAATATTGGGTTAGTTTCAGTTGTACAGCAAAGTGATTCAGTTATATATATATACAAATATATAATCTATATTCTTTTTTGGATTATTTTCTATTATAGGTTATTACAAGATATTAAATATAGTTCCCTGTAACAAACAGTAGGACCTTGTTGTTTATTTTATATATAGTATTTAGTATCAGCAAATCCCAGACTCCTAATTTATCCATCCTCCTCTTCCCCCTTGGTAACCATAAGTTTGTTCTTTATATCTGTGAATCTGTTTCTGTTTTGTAAATAAGTTCATTTGTGTCTTTTTTTAGATTCCAAATATAAGTGATATCATATGATATATTTCTCTTTCTGGCTTACTTCACTTAGTATGACGATATCCAGGTCCATCCATGTTACTGCAAATGTCATTATTTTATTCTTTTTATGGCTGAGTAGTATTCCATGATATATATACATATACATATATATATATATATCACATCTTCCTTATCCAGCCATCTATCTATTGATGGACATTTGGGTTGTTTCCATGCCTTGGCTATCATAAATAGTGCTGCTATGAACATTGGGGTGCATGTATTTTTTCGAATTAGAGCTTCCTCTGGAAAAAATGCCCAGAAGTAGGATTGATGGATATCGTAACTCTATTTTTAGTTTTTTAGGGAATATCCATACTGTT
Source organism: Camelus bactrianus (assembly GCF_048773025.1). Classification (NCBI taxonomy): domain Eukaryota; kingdom Metazoa; phylum Chordata; class Mammalia; order Artiodactyla; family Camelidae; genus Camelus; species Camelus bactrianus. Next base: position 81,374,214 of record NC_133575.1, on the reverse strand, counting down.
TTCTATAGTGGCTGCACCAATTTACATTTCCATAACAGTGTAGGAAGGTTCCTTTTTCTCCACACCTTCTCTATCATTTATTATTTGTAGACTTTTTAGTGATGGCCATTCTGACTGGTGTGAGGTAATACCTCACTGCATTTTTGATTTGCATTTCTCTGATAGTGATATTGAGCATCTTTTCATGTGCATGTTGGCCATCTGGATGTCTTCTTTGGATAAATGTCTTCTGCCCATTTTTTGATTGGGTTGTTTGTTTTTTTTGATATTAAGCTGTATGAGTTATTTGTATATTTTGGAAATTAAGCCTTTGTCAGTAGCATTGTTTGCAAATATTTTCTCCCATTCTGTAGGTTGTTTTTTCATTTTGTTTATGGTTTCCTTTGCTGTGCAAAAGCTTTTAAGTTTAATTAGGTATCATTTGTTTATTTTTGCTTTTATTTCCATTACTCTAGGAGATGGATCCAAAAAAATATTGCTGTGATTTTTGTCGAAGAGTGTTCTGCCTACGTTTTCCTCCTTATAGTATCTGGTCTTACATTTAGTTCTTTAATTCATTTTGAGTTTAAGCAAGATGTCAGCCTCCAGGACAGTTCATGCAGATAAATACTCCTCATTATGTTCACCACCATGCCTATGTCCCCCACTGTATTTATGTCCTCAGGATGAGCCAAAGCTGCCCACCCACTACCTCCCCAGGAGACCCTCCAAGACCAGCAGGTAAGTCTGGCCTAGGTCCTATGAAGTTACTTCCTTTGCCCTTTGTCCCGGTAAGCATGAGATCTTGTATGCATCTTCTAAGAGTGAATTCTCTATTTTCTTAAGTCCTGTGGAGCTCCTGCAGTTAAGTCCTGCTGGCCCTCAAAACCAAATACTCTAGGGACTCCTCTTCCCAGTGCAGTGCTGGACCCCCAGGCCAAGGAGCCTGATGTGGGGCTCATAACTTTCACTCCTGTGGGAAAACTTCTGCGATATAATTATTTTCCAGTTTGTGGGTCGCCCACCCTGGGTGTGGGGTGGGATTTGGTAATATTGCAAGTCCATCCCTCCTATGCATCTCTTTGTGGTTCCTTCTTTACGTCTTTAGTTATGAAAGATCCTTTCTGGTAGATTGAAGTCTTTATTGATGGTTGATCTGCAGTAAGTTGTGATTTTGGTGTGTTCATGAGAGGAGTTGAGCTCTGGCTCCTTCTACTCTGCCATCTTGGCCACCATCCACCAATAGCTGTCCTGCAACCACCCATTATCATACTCTGAGGTTCTTATAAGTCATGGCTCCAAAAGTGCAATGCCCAGACCAGCAGCAGCAGTAGCAGTCACATCTGGGAACCTGTTCAAAATTCCCCAAATGTTAACATTTAAACCACTCTCATTTTCTGTCTCTAACTTTTCCCTGAAGTGTTTCAGAGTAAGTTGCAGACAAGATGCTCTTACATAATCTTATAAAGGACCACCTTATTGGGACAAATGGTGAAATTTGAGTAAAGTCTGCATTGAGATAATAATATATCATTGATTGATAATTGTACTGTGGATATTTAAGAGCATCCTGTCTGTAACTTACCTTCTCCATGATTTTTTTTTAGAGAATTTTATTTTCTAGTACCACAAGATGTTCCAGAATTATATTTTACCTGCCCTAGCACTGGAATCAGTCATTTCTTTAAGGAGCCCTTGTTCCTTTATTGTAGAATCATATGTAGAAACCAAGATCTGGGCTCTGGGTATGCTCATTGGTACTAGAGTATCATTTGCTTCTATGACCTCTTAGTGGACAAAAATAGGATATACATGCATGTATACACACATACACATATCCATATTTCTGTATCTATCAATTTTTCAAAAACCACAAATTAACACTGATATCTCTAATTCAAATCCAACACCGTAGGATTTGTCCTAGGCTTCCTTCTTTTCTTATTTGTAGTTCCCATCTCCATCAGTGAGAAACCTGGATCTCATTATGGTCAATATATTTACTTATTTGCTCAATCTCAGAATACATATATTAGTTGCAGAGCTGATAACCCATACCACTGTGAAAATCAAACCTATCAATGAGAGTACAATATTTGTTCTCAGTTCCATCTTTATTCTTAATTTATGTTATAGCAACTTTAGTGTGTCATGGGGAAGGTCAAATGTTAGGTTCAAATATTGAAACTCATGACAGTCATCTTTTTATATGAAAAAAACAAAACTGTATTATTCAAACAGGTGAGGAATTCTCAAGACAAGGGCCAGGGAGAATGATTCGGTGGGAGAAGTCCAGAACTGAGAGAGAATTAATAGCAGTGTGCAGGAATTTTATAAAGAGAAAGTCCCACTGGCACAAAATTTAAAAGAAGCTCTTGTCCAATGCAAGATTTTAGAAAGGCAGCAAGGTGAGGTATGATCTTGTACAATGTGTCAGGGGAAGGCGGAGGCTTTATCAGAATGTTGCAGGAAGTTACAGACAAAGACAGGAAATAAAGTTCAGAGGTTTCTGGCTCTAAATCATACATCATTGGGAGTCCAAGTTTCTCTCCTGGGGTCTTCATAAGGTCTAGAGTCAAAATACTATATTTCAGTTACTGATGTTAAGTCTTGGACTCCCTCTACACATATACAAACACTTTATTATTCACTATGTTATATTATTTATTCGAAATAAAGTTATGTTCATTTGTTTCTGTGTTACATCTCTCTTGCCTTGTCCCATCCTTATTGATTTCATTTATTTTTAAGTATATGAACAGTAACATGGTTCTAAAAGTCAGAACTATACAAAATGTGTATTTAGAAAAGTACTATCACCCTTCCATATTTCTTCTACTCTTTTTCCATATCCCCTCCTTTCTACCTTGTTCCCACCTACCCTTGTAGGCAACCAATCTCATGAGTTTCTAGTTTATCTTTTCAAGTTTCTTTATGAATGAAAGGTTGCATACTATTTTCGACGTTGTTTTTTTCACTTAACATTGTATCCTGGAAAACACTCCATGTCAGTTCACAGAGTTCTTTCCCATTTTTTTTTTTTTGGATCTGCATAGTGTTCCACTGTGTGATAAACTATACTTTATTCACACTCTCCTGCATGACAATTTAGTTTGTTTCCAGTATTTTGAAATTACAATGTTGTAATGAATAACCTTGAACATACATATTTTTATATTGTTGTAGGTCTATTTACAGGATAAATTCCTACGGATAGGATTACTTGTTTAAAAGACAAATGCATATGTCTTAATTTTGTTAGATATTTCCAGATCTCCCTCCAAAAGGATTGTACTATTTTGCATTCACACCAATAGTGTATGAGAGTGACTGTTTCCCTATAGTCTTGCTAATAGAATGTGCGGGCATACTTTTCATTTTCACCATCAGACTGGAAATTTTAATCCATCTATATACACTTATGTTTTGTTTATAAGAGACCCACTGAAACAAAAAAAAATAAAAAGAAATAAATAGAAAAAGATATACTAGGCAAATGCTAAGAAAATAAAGCAAATATATCAATATTAATATCATATAACATAGAATTCAAGGTGAATAAATTAGTGAAACAAAGAGAGATATATTATGATGGCTTTATCGCCAACAAGATGAAATAGTCATGAACTTTTAGGCATCTAACAAGAGAGTTTTGAAATATATAAGCAAGATGTAATAGAAATATAAGGAGAAATTTACAAAATCGCTATCATAATAGGAGTCTTTAGCATACTTGTCTTAATGGTGAAAAGATCAAGTAGACAAAAACAAGGAGCTATCTTAATTTGGGTTACCCAGAAAGCAGATTTTGAAACAAGGACTGGGTATGGGGAGTGTATTTGGGAATTGATCCCAAGAACCACCCCCCAAAGAAACAGGGTGCAATTGTTGTGGGCAGCTGGAGTTCAATCCTTCCAGGAGCTCTCTGAGTACCTGTATAGAACAGGCCTCAGAACTGTTCCAGCACAGAACAGAGAAGATGGGGCATTTATCCACTGACTTCTATACTCCTTCGGTTGACAGGTGTTCTTCATCCCTAGGGCATTAACTCCTCAGACTTTTAGGTTGCATCTGCACACAGTTTAGCTTCCAAGAAAGCAAGAGCAGAGAAATGCTGTGATTCATGCTTGGTTCAGAACATTGCCAATGATACATTGAACTTCTACCATGTTGAGGTGAAATCAAGTGAATCCAGGGATTTGGCATGGTGCATCTTAAGCATCTGCTAAGGTAGAATTACTGAAGATCTGAATGATACAAGTAATCTCCTATGGTGTGTTATGGGCTCATTGTTGGTTGGTAAGGTTGCTGTATCTGATGAACCTTGTATACCAGACTTAAAAAGTAAACTTTATCACTTTGCAATGGGAAGCCATTTCATATTTTAAGCCAGGGAATGGCAGTCAGATTGTGTTTTCAGTATATAACTGTTGTAAGGTAGAGGATGGTTTGGAGAAGGGTAAGAATTGGGGCAGGCTGACCGGTCTATTGTAATGTCCAGAAGACTGAGATGAATAGGATTTGACCTAGGACAATGAGAATGGAATAAAGAAGAAAGATCTGTGAGATAATTAGGAGCATAAAAGATAAGATTTGGGAAGAAGAGTTAGGAGAAGAGATGGTTAAGATAATCAGCTAAACTTGGAAGATGTTGGGTTTGTCTTTGCAGCATCCTAATAAGGTACATAGAAGAAACATAACGATGTGACAGTTAAGAAAACAGTGGTCCCTGTATGAAGTTGTGACTTGCCCCAAATTACAGAGCTATTTGGTTGAAGACTGAGGACTAGAGCCCAAGTTTCCTAACAGACTTCTACTTCTGTGTTCTCTCATTCTAACACTATGCCAAAACAAGCGTTTGACACAGATTATAAATGGTAGTAACTGCTCTTCTCACTATCTACCTGTAAAGAATATTTTACTCATTGCAACATGACTGCATCATTAAAAACTTTTTTCCAAAACACAAAACTGATGTAAAAAAGCTTATATCTTATTATACTCTGAAAATCAAAAAAATGCTGAAAATTCTCATAGAAAATGAGGATTCTAACAATGATGTTAAAATGGAGACTATTGTGACTGCAGTGTAACAAGACCATTGTAACAAATCAGTGTATATACATCTGAGTAGCCTCCTAAGAGGAAAATGACATGTATTCCATGGACACAACTATCATTTGCAAACCTTTTACTCCTTTTTGAAATTGCTCCTAAGCCAGTTTATGAGTCATAGAAGGAAAATTAAAAAGAAAATTTATAGTCATATTTTATACACAACTGATGGGCAATTTTTAATCAGTATGCAGCTAGTACTTGTGGTTATAAAAGCTATAGATATGGGAACTGATTCAATGAAAATGATTAAAGTGCACAATTAATTCTGAGTGAATTAGCAAATACCTAGTCTGGGTCAATGATAACTTGTGTTACAAGAAGACAATTGGCATAGAAGCTAGCTAAGTAACGTGCTTAAGTGAAACTTCACGGTATGATGGTGGATAGAAAGGGCAACTGAGCTCTAAAAATCCTGTAGGCTGACCTTGTGAGATGGAAAATCCTGAAAGTGACCCTTAAAACAAGTAGGCTAGGAATTATATCTGTATTTTGCTGAAATTTACAGATAGCATCACACCAGAGATCAGAGAACAATGAATGGGGTGTTATACTTAATCAGCCTTAGAATAATGATCTTAATATCCTCATTGTGATGCAATTTCCCTTACCAGCTATAAAGGAGCCACCACTCTAGGTTTTCTTTGGCCCCGATGAAAACATTTTTGGAACTAGATAGAGGTGATGGATCTTTAACATTGTGAATGTACTAAATATCATTGAACTGTACACTAAAATGGTTTATTTTATGTTATGTGAATTTTACTTGAATTAGAAAAAAACAATGAGCTACCACTTCTTTTTTTTTAACATTTTTATTGAGTTACAGTCATTTTACAATGTTGTGTCAAATTCCAGAGTATAGCACAATTTTTCAGTTATACATGAACATACATATATTCATTGTCACATTTTTTTTCACTGTGAGCTACCACAAAATCTTGTATATATTTCCCTGTGCTATACAGCATAATCTTGTTTACCCATTCTGCATATGCCTGTCAGTATCTACAAATTTTGAAATCCCAGTCTGTCCCTTCCCACTCCCTGCCCCCTTGGCAACCACAACTTTGTATTCTGTATCTATGAGTCTGTTCCTGTTTTGTATTTATGTTCATTTTTTTTAGATTCCACATATGAGCAATCTCATATGGTATTTTTCTTTCTCTTTCTGGCTTACTTCACTTAGAATGACATTCTCCAGGAACATACATGTTGCTGCAAATGGCATTATGTTGTCGGGTTTTGTGGCTGAATAGTATTCCATTGTATAAATATATCACTTCTTCTTTATCCAGTCATCTATTGATGGACATTTAGGCTGTTTCCATGTCTTGGCTATTATAAATCGTGCTGCTATGAACATCGGGGTGCAGGTGTCATCCTGAAGTAGGGTTCCTTCTGGATATAAGCCCAGGAGTGGGATTCCTGGGTCACATGGTATGTCTATTCCTAGTCTTCTGAGGAATCTCCATACTGTTTTCCACAGTGGCTGCACCAAACTGCATTCCCACCCGCAGTGTAGGAGGGTTCCCTTTTCTCCCCAGCCTCTCCAGCATTTGTCGTTTGTGGACTTCTGAATGATGGCCATTCTGACTGGTGTGAGGTGATACCTCATTGTAGTTTTGATTTGCATTTCGCTGATAATTAGTGATATTGAGCATTTTTTCATGTGCCTATTGATCATTTGTATCTCTTCCTTGGAGAATTGCTTGTTTAGGTCTTTTGCCCATTTTTGGATTGGGTTGTTTTTTTCTTATTAAGTCATATGAGCTGCTTATATATTCTGGAGATCAAGCCTTTGTCGGTTTCATTGTTTGCAAAAATTTTCTCCCATTTTGAAGGTTGTCATTTTGTTTTACTTATGGTTCCCTGTGCTGTGCAGAAGCTTGTAAGTTTCATTAGGTCCCATTTGTTTATTCTTGCTTTTATTTCTATTGCTTGGGTAGACTGCCCTAGGAGAACATTTTTGAGATGTATGTGAGATAATGTTTTGCCTATGTTTTCTTCTAGGAGGTTTATTGTATCTTGTCTTATGCTTAAGTCTTTGATCTCTTCAGCAAATGGTGTCGGGAAAACTGGACAGCAGCATGTAAATCAGTGAAACTAGAACACTCCCTTACACCATACACAAAAATAAACTCAAAATGGAGCTACCACTTCTTGAACATTTGCTTCAGGCACTTTGGCCTTAACATATAGCATCTAAGTCTCCCAACAACCCTGTGAGATAGACATTATTATCTCCATTTTTAGGATGAGGAATCTGATGTTCAGTGAAGTGAAGTGTTTTGGCCAAGTTAGTTTAATAGAAAAATTGGGATTCAAACTAAGTTTATCTGATTCCAAGGTTTGAACTTCCAGGTTTGAACATTTATAGAAGTCCATAAAGGGGGTGGTCAGTCACTTAGATGTAAAGCCTTAAAGCAATTTAACTAACTATGAACAGCGGAATACGACTGTTGAAACTTTCTTTCTTCACCAGTCAATCAAAAAAAAAAAAGTACAACCTAAAAGTTGAGAATTGTATTTTATTTGGTGGACTTACTGAGGACTTAAGCCTGAGAAACAGTCTCTCAGATATCTCTGAGGGACTGCTCCAAAGAGATAAGGGAGGAGCCAGAACATGTAAGAGTTTTTCCTCAAAAAACCCCCAAACAAAACATGCAGTCAAGCATCAAAAGAAAACACAAGACAAGACACTATAAACCTCCTAGAAGAAAACATAGGCAAAACATTCTCTGACATAAATCTTAGCAATGTTCACCTAGGGCAGTCTACTGAGGCAACTGAAATAAAAGCAATAGTAAGCAAATGGGGCCTTAACTATTTGGGGCCAGTAACCTGTTTTTCTCCATCCTGTATTCTCCTCAGGGTGCACTGTCAGGGACTGCAGTGGCTAATGGCTTTATGACTGCACTATCCTTTGCTTACTGAAATGGCGTTCTTTGTCCACATCTCAGTGTCATGGAAAAGAAAAGTAATGTGAGGACGCCTCCTGAGAAGGATTTAGTTACTGGAGTGGGTTATAAAGTAGAAACCTATTCATAAGAAACCAGTAAGAGTTCATTTATTAGACTAGAATATTAGGTTAGAAAGGGAGTGGTAGGAAGGCGGACTTTTGTTGAGTGATGACTAAGCTGCGAATCCAGGGTCCTTAACATTTCCCTCTGCCTGACAGTCAGATGGCTCTTAGAGATGGCCAAGGCTGAGCCCTCATGGCTTCACCAAGTGGCAGAAGCTATAGGTACTAAAATGGAATTGATCCTTATACCTAGAAGCTCACTTTTGGAAACACTTTTCTCTAAATGATCAGTTCCTAAATTTCTCCTAGGGCAGAGAATCCACACATGTGGCCCCCAACACTTTAGTTCTTTCCTGCTTGGCTCCTCCTGGGTATTTACAATGTCTGGTGTGGAACCAAGCAGAACCCTGCAGCCTCCCCTCCAAGTACAAAGGCCTTCTCCACGTCCCCTGCTTCTTGTTTGTAGAAAAGCTGAAATCTCCCAGGCCTCTTTGAGTCACAAAAGAGCAATCTCTAGCAGTTAATGATAAGGACAATAGAGTCACAGAATCTTTCAGTGTCTGATGCACATTCCTGAGTTGTTTTACAGATACTATAACTGCCACCAGACAGACAAAGCTAACTGCATGATGACCAAACTGCAGCCATGACATAACGTGCTCCATCTTGAGCAGTACTGAATCTGTGGTTAACACCATTCCAAGAACTGACCTTAAGAGAATGGCATTAACACTATTGCTCTTAATAATCTATATCTTTGTGGACATCAAAATAATTGTAGCTTATTACCTGTATATGTAAGTAGGTAACTAAAGTTGTCAGCAAAGAGATGCTACTTGACTCATGTCAACATCTTCTACTCTAAGAATACGGTGCCCTTTATCAGCATGAAGAAGTTATAGAAGACAGATCTACGTCTCTAATCCTATAGAAATAGAATGATGTCCAATTAGTGGGGATTTGTAAGCAGCTCCTTTGCCCATTTTCTGTTTGTCTATTTCTGTTCCCCTTAAACCTTAACTACAAAAATGAGATCCACAGGTAACATTTAGCCTAACTCCTGACTTCTGCTCTACTCAATGTACACAATGCCTTACCTAACCTATTGATTCCTTTCCTTGAGTAAGGAGTAAGAATGAAGTAAGGAGTAAGAATGGAGAAGTAAGGAGGAAGAAAAGGAGTAAGAATGAAGAATTAAGTAAAGAATGACTCAAGTAAAACAAGAAGAAAACCTACGGAATGGGAGAAAATTTTTGCAAGTGAAACCAACAAAGGCTTGATCTCCAGAATATATAAGCAGCTTATACGACTCAATAAGAAAAAAATAAACAACCCAATCCAAAAATGGGCAAAAGACCTAAGCAAGCAATTCTCCAAGGAAGACATACAAATGATTAATAGGCACATGAAAAAATGCTCAATATCACTAATTATCAGAGAAATGCAAATCAAAACTACAATGAAGTATCACCTCACACCAGTCAGAATGGCCGTCATTCAAAAATCCACAAATGACAAATGCTGGAGAGGCTGTGGAGAAAAGGCAACCCTCCTACACTGATGGTGGGAATGCAGTTTGGTGCAGCCACTATGGAAAACAGTGTGGAGATTCCTCAAAAGACTAGGAATAGACTTACCATATGACCCAGGAATCCCACTCCTGGGCTTGTATCCAGAAGGAAATCTACTTCAGGATGACACCTGCACCCCAATGTTCATAGCAGCACTATTTACAATAGCCAAAACATGGAAACAGCCTAAATGTCCATCGACAGGTGACTGGATAAAGAAGATGTGGTATATTTATACAATGGAATACTACTCAGCCATAAAAACCGACAACATAATGCCATTTGCAGCAACATGGATGCTCCTGGAGAATGTCATTCTAAGTGAAGTAAGCCAGAAAGAGAAGGAAAAATACCATATGAGACCGCTCATATGTGGAATCTAAGAAACAAAAACAAAAACAAAAAACAAACAAAAACAAAGCGTAAATAAAGGACAGAAATAGACTCACAGACAGAGAATACAGACTTGTGGTTACCAGTGGGGTGGAGGGTGGGAAGGGATAGACTGGGATTTCAAAATTGTAGAATAGACTACACTGTATAGCACAGGGAAATATACACAAAATGTTATGATAACTCACAGAGAAAAAAATGTGACAATGAGTGTGTATATGTCCATGAATAACTGAAAAACTGTGCTGAACACTGGAATTTGACACAACATTGTAAAATGATTATAAATCAATAAAAAATTAAAAAAAAAAAAGAATGACTCGCTCTCTACTCCCAGCTTCCCCTTTAGCAAATATGCAGGCAGGCCACGTGGGCAAGATAGCATCCAAAGGAAGATCAGAAGAAGTCAGCAGGTCTGCACACAATGGAAAAATGATGAAGAGTCTGACCTCCTACCTTAATGATTAACTGAGATTGTTTCCACTTTTTCCCTTCAAACATTGTCATTGCTGAGTAGAATCTTCAGAGTTGGTCTCAGTAGATGAGGTGAACTTCTCCCCAGATTGCCGGCTTCCCTGATTAAAGCAACTTTCCTTTCTACTGACACTTGCCTCTCGATTATTGGCTTTTGAGTGGTGAGCAGTCAAACCTGAGTTTGGTAACAGTAGAATGGGACTATATCATCATATACTTCCTATATAGGTTCTGCTATCTGATATATAATCTAATCTAAAAATTTACTAAAACTGTGAATTCAAGGAATTATTCTTTCTCCAAGTTTCAATTCTGAATGTATTTCCTTAAATAAATAATACAGACATAAATAGGTTGTATTCCTAAATCTACTGCAAGACAACATGTTAGAGCAGAAAGTACACAAGGCTTTGGAGACACATCTGGATTCAGAATCTGCCTCTATTTACCAGCTATGTGACTTTGAACAAGTTATGTATTCTCTCTGAGTCCCAGTTTCTTCCTCTGTAAAATGTAGATGCTATTTGCCTCAGGGTTTTTATTATTTTTAAATGATATTATGTATCACTATAGATACAACAGTGCCTCAGATACGTACTCAATAAATGATAGTTTCTCTTCCCTTCCCTCTTATAACAATAATCATAGAAAATGCTTGATTTTACAGAAAGAACTCAACAAGAAAACAGAGGAATAAGGTAGGAGCAGATAATGTTTCTGAGAAAGAGAGAAGCACACTCAAGCATTCACAACTAGATCTTGGTATTTTCCTGTTGAACCTAAACAGTCTTAAAGATCATGAACATCAAACAAGGCCAGTCTGTAAATACAATGTGTGAGTCCAAAAAAAGAAAAAAGGCTACTGTGTAATTATGTTTGAACACAGACAAAATGTGAACATGGTCCAAGCCAGAAAAATGACTAACTTTCTTTTCCCTATCCTACCTAATATTAGTGACTGATGCTTCTATACCAATTACAGCTTTACCCTCAGACTAGTCTTCTCTTCTGGATAAGATTTATTGAGATATCCAGTCATGAAATAACCCCTACTTCCTGATAGCATCTATATCCAGAGAAAAGACCTCTTCCTTGAACCCTCCCCTAAATTACCTAACATGAACCCAAATCCTATATACTAAGTCCTTTTATACTCTTCTAATGAGGTGCCCCATGGCTCCCCATGATGTGCATTCTCCCTCCCTGCAACAAGCAGTAAAACCAATTACAAGTGTGTTCCCAGTGGGGTTTGGCTGGAGGGCACTGATATAACTGATTATGTGGTATCAACTCCAAGGTCTGAATAAACCAAAAACACCTTCATTTTTGTCTTTCAATATAAGTTCCTTTCCCCTCTTCCCTCAACACACACTTTTTAAAATGACTTACTGCATTTAATCTAAATATTATTAAGATAGATCAGGTTATTTAATCTGTACAGAAGATACTCAAAAGCTTCACTGAGCTCTGCTGTAGCTTCCTGATTTTTTACTTGCATAACAGATTGATGTCTGGGGTTAGTGATTAAGAAGAAGGGCATTTGATGGATAACTCTATCTATTTAAAAATAAGTTACAGAGGGAAGTTATAGCTCAAGTGGTAGAGCGCATGTTCAGCATGCACAAGGTCCTGGGTTCAATCCCCAGTTATTCCTCTAAAATTAAATAAATAAGTAAACCTAATTAACTCCCCCTTCAAAAAATAAGTAAATAAAAATTAGTTATAAAGCCATAACTATTTTCTCACATTCAGCAGTTACTTCTGATTAATAGCTCTTTTCCACTGTATTCATAATAAAGAAACCCCCTTTTTCCATAGTAGTCAAGAAATCTTTCGTGAAATGCTTTATGTAAGTGTCATTGTTTGTTAGTGTAAAATTGTCATCATATCCACTACCTACTAAGACTTGGAGAAAATTACACAATTAATAGAGATCTTTGCATATTGTCCAGGAGGAGAAACTTTCCCCCTCTACTCCTCTTGAGCTCTTGTGGCTGGACTAATAATAAAATTAACACAAGGCAGTTTAACAAGATAAAAAGAAACACATTTTAATTCATGCACATGGAAGTCTCATAGAAATGGAAGCTAAGAAGTGGCCAAAGCAGGCAGCTTTTATACTATTTAGACAAACAATAAAGTCGTGAGGAATTGACAGGACAAAGAAATTTTGGTTTTGGATGCTCAAGTAGTGAAGAATCTAAACAGAATTTGGGCTTGAGGTAGTAAATTAAAGAAGTAACAATGTTTATTTAAATAGGCTTCTTGGCCCCCAATTCCCTATCTCTGGTGATAGGGGTTTCCTTCTACCCCCAGATGCAGGGAGTGTACCTTTCATATGAAAGATTTATTCCTTCTTTCAGGGAGACAGGAGAGTCAGACTGTCCCTCTTGAGGTGGCTGTTTCTTAAGTAACTTTAATTCAAAATAATCAATATGCTATTAAGGCACATTTTGGGGTGGCCTATCTTGGGCTCCAACAATACACAAGGACAGGATAAAAGTAAATAAAATGAAAGAAATAGTAAGGACCAGGTGGGAAGTAAAAACTAGAAGCCAGGTAAAATCCCTGTAAATTTTGAAGTTAGTAGTGTCTGTGGGCTTACAGAATGAAGAGAATTAGGGCAAATAGACCATTTCACCTGAACTGGGACAAAAGAACTGAGGACCACTGAGAGACAGGTGAAAGAAACTAATGTTTATTGAGAACCTACCATATACGAAGTTCCATGCTAGATACTTCATATAACTTTATATCATTTAATTCTTATAACAACACCTTGAAATAGACTGACTCCCATTTTACAGATAAAGAAACCAAGCTTCAGAGCAGATAAAGTCACACAGCTGATTAAGTGACAGTAGTCAAATCTTGACGACTCCTCCCCCTCCTCAGGTTAATTTTCTAATAAAATGCCACTCCTGGAAATAACATTCTGACTCAAGAAATTAATAATCTAATGGGGGAAGACAAATAAGTACGACAAAATCAGCAAAGAGCTAACTAAAGAGACAGTTCAAGCACGGCTTAGGAGTAAGAAAGATTCTTTTAGGAAGAGAATCCAGACATCTCTGAATCAGACATAGAAAACAAATTTATGGTTACTAGAGGGGGAAGGGGGTGAGAAGGGATAAATTGAGAGTTCCAGATTTGCAGATACTGACTGGTATATATAAAATAGATAAACAAGTTTATACTGTATAGTACAGGGAACTATATTTCATGTCTTGTAGTAGCTTATGGTGAAAAGGAATATGAAAACAAATATATGTATGTTCATGTATGACTGAAGCATTGTGCTGTACATGAGCAATTAACACAACATTGTAAACTGACTATACTTCAACTTAAAAAAGTAAAAAAAAAGAACAGACTTCTCTGAATCAGGTAGAAAAATAGTTGGGCTAGGAAGGGCTACATTCTAAAACCAAACTGAAGAATTAAGGAAATATAGAACAAAGGACATTTCTAAACAAAGTATCTCCTGTGCAGACACTGTTGTTTGCTAACTCATCAGCTTTTCTTCCTATCTTTTCCTTTTACTAGTTCAAAACTAAGTATACTACTTCTTGCCACATATTGCCTTGATATAATGAATCTACAATATCACCAGGGAATAGATTCTTCCTATTTCCATATAAATCTGATGTTGATTTCCTCCATTTGAAATTGTTTACATAGATATATGAGTATTTGAAAGTTGTCTGCATTTGTATTTATACATTTTCCATGTGCTTACTGTCTTTATTTCATTAAATATAAACTCTCTATTTGCCACTTTGTTCCTCTTTTTAAATAGCTTAATTGGAATATAACTCCATACCATACACTTAAGCCATTTAAAATGTACAATTCAGTGCTTTTTGGTATGTTTAGAGCGTCATGAAATCCTCATCACAATCTAATTTCAGAATACATTTGTCCTTCCAAAAAGAAACCCTATACCCATTAGCAGTCACTCCCCATTTCCTAAACCCCTCACCTGAGTCAGAGGCAACCATGAATCCAATTTTTGTCTCTATAGATTTGCGTGTTCTGGACATTTCATATAGAATAAAACAACATGGCTTCTTACACTTAGTATAATGTTTTCAAGGTCCCTTCATGCTGTACTATGTATCAGTGCTTCATTCCTTTTTATTGCCAAATAATATTCTATCTCCCCCCTACCTTTTGCTTGCTAACAGAGCCCTGGTTTTGGTTAAATATCATACCCCCAGGTTAGTCATATCACAGACGTTCAATCTTAATTAATCCAAGCTAGGATTTTTCAAAATTAGACTGTGATCCACTAGTCAGTTATAAAGTCAATTAAGTAAGTGACAATCCACATGTTTCTTATTGTGGTAAAAAAACACATAATATTTACCATCTTAACCATTTTTAAGTAAAGAGTATTATTATTAACTATATGCATATTGTTGTGCAATAGATCTCTAGAACTTTTTAATCTTGCAAAACTGAAACTCCATGCCTGTTAAACAACAACTCCCCACTTCACCATCCTCCCCAGCCCCTGGAAACCACCATTCTACTTTCTGTTTCTATGAACTTGACTACATCAAATACTTATATCACAGTGGAATCATGAAGTTTTGTCTTTTTGTGACTGGTTTGTTTCACTTAGCATAATGTCCTCAAAGTTCATCTGTGTTGTGATATGTAACAGGATTTTCTTCATTAAGGCTGAATAATATTCCATTGTATGCATATACTGCATTTTCTTTATCTATTCATCCTCTGATGGACATTTAGGTTGATTCCATTTTTTGGCTATTGTGAATACTGCAATGATCATGGCTGTACAACTAATATAATTTTCAGATCTTGTTTTCAATTCTTTGGGATATATACCAGAAGTGGAGTTGCTGGATCATATGTAATTGGTTTTTTTTTGTTCAAGAACCTTCATAGTGTTTTCCATAGTGGCTGCACCATTTAACATTCCCATCAACAGTGCTGAAGGGTTTCAATTTCTCCATATCCTCACCAATACTTGTTATTTTGTTTTATTTATTTTTTGATAATGGACATCCTTATGGATATGAGATAATATCACATTGTGGTTTTGAATTGTACTTCCCTGATGATTAGTGAAGTTGTACATCTTTTCATTTGTATATCTTCTTTGGAGAAATGTTAATTCAAATCCTTTGCTGATTTAAAAAACTGAGTTATTTGTTTGTTGTTTGAAGGTGTTCTTTATATATTCTAGATACTAACCCCTCATCAGATACATGGTTTGCAAATATTTTCTCCCATTCACAGACTGCCTTGTCACTCTCTTGATTATTTCCCTTGCTGCACAAATGTTTTTAAATTTGACAAAGTCCCATTTGTCTATTTTTGTTTTTTTTCCCTGTGATTTTTTTTGTCATATCCAAGAAATTATTGTCAAATCCAATGTCATGAAGCTTTCCACTGTGTTTTCTTATAGGAGTTTTATAGTTTCAGGTCTCACATTTAGGTCTTTAATTAATTTTGCATTAATTTTTGTATATTGTGTAAGGTAAGGATCCAACTTCAATCTTTTGCATGTGCATATCCAGTTTTCCTAGCACTGTTTGTTGAAGAGACTATTCTTTAACCCTTTTATTCTTGGTACCTTTGTCATAGTTCATTTGACCATATATGAATCATATATGAGGGTTTATTTCTGACCACTCTATTCTCTTTCATTGGTCAATATGTTTGTGCTTATGCCAGTACCATACTGTTTTGATTACTATATCTTTGTAATATGTTACAAAATCAAAAATTGAAAATGTTTCTTTTTCCCTCCAAATATTCTGTAACCTTGCTCTCTCTCTTTGTGATAAGCTACATCTGACTACATTTTATCAGTCTGAATCTTTTCCAGACTTTAGACCATTATTTTATCAAATGTGCTTCTTGCTTTTCTTCATTATGGATTTCTTCTGACCAAATTGTCCTCTTAGAAGTGTGGTTAAGAGCACATATATTGGAACCAGTTTGCTGAGTTCATAATTCCAGCTCCATCAGTTATTAGCCATATGACCCTGGTTAAGAATCTTAACCTGTCTGTCACTTGGTTTCTTCATCTGTAAAATGGGGATATTAATAGGCGTGAGGATTAAGCAAAATGACATTTGTTGTATATAATGATTTGCTTCTATTATTTTCAGTATTATTATTATTAACAGCAGTCAATTTTCTATTAGGAGAACGACAAAGGTACTTAGGCAAAAACTGTGTACTTTAAGGTCAATGAACAGTAACTTTATATCCAGAAGTGGGGAAGATAAAAGTCTTTTTCCAATTCCATTTTATTTCCCCTTTTGTTCCCAACTGCAGCTGGCCAAGTGGCAGGTGGCTGAAGTACAAGGTTTCACTACTGACTTCTCATTAAGCTGCCTTAAAGTGTAACTGAACTTACCTTACTCTTCATTTT
Source organism: Camelus bactrianus (assembly GCF_048773025.1). NCBI lineage: Eukaryota > Metazoa > Chordata > Mammalia > Artiodactyla > Camelidae > Camelus > Camelus bactrianus. The sequence continues at coordinate 81,357,245 of NC_133575.1, read as the reverse complement.
TGACCTATTAGGCACCTTAAATGGTATTGTCTATGGAATAACCACCATTAGTTGGTGTTACAATAAACCATTTTAACTTTTAAATCTTGAGAAGCTTACAAAACATAGAAATGAAAGTCATTTAAACTTTGTGACAGGTAGTTTGAAGCTTCTTCAGAGACAGAAGTTCCCAGAGCATCCTACATCAGATCACAAACTGTGTAGAGAATTTCAAGTGTTTATATACCATGGAGCCTCCTGAACATGGTGACATTACAAGAGACTACATCAGCAAGAAAACAATTCTTCAAGAAAATAATGTATCTTTGGTCTACTAAAACACAATGTCCCGGTGGCATGCAATTAATTACAGATGCTATGAATCCTGTGGAATGGAAGGGACTTCTGCCCTTGCCTAAGCTCAGCTATTTCTTGCTTTCCTGAAAGAACCTTTTCATTCTGTACTCTAGATGTATTTCTCCCTCACTGCTAATGGATGAAGTGGCACCTTCATCTACATGCTAAGTAAATGATTAATAAAGAAAAACATATGGCCTATCTCTGAAAACAGTATAGGAGATATCAGGCTGCAGTGTAACATGCACTTATGAGCAGATACTCTCTGGAATCTGACACATTCGGGCTTGCAGTCTAGCAGGACCATTTATTAGCTGGGAGGTCTTGGGCAAATGACTTACCATCTCTGAACCTTAGTTTCCTCATTTTCAAACTGGGAATATTTACAGTATCTATCTCATAAGGCTATTTTAAAACTCAAATGAAATAATTCATGTTACATTCTCTTAGGAGTGCCTGGCACATGATGGTCCCACATAGTGGTAAGTAGTAAACATTCCTATATGATAAGGTCATGAAGTTAAAAACAAAGTGTTAAGTAATCCATTGTGCCATGATATTCATTTTCAATGAAATACTATTTGGTTGTAATCTTTTCCTTTAAGACTCACCCCTGCTGGTGGGAGAAAGCAAAACATTCATAAAAGGGGCTTGAAACTACACTCCCACTTCAAGATGTGTTCCTGAACTATCCTATCCACCACATAACACACTCCATTCCAGCTAGTTCTGTTGCGTGATGCTCACCTTGATATGTGCACCCTCTTACTGACTCTAGTTCCTATCACTTCTCTGGTGCCTCGGTATTACTGCTTCTTTAGCATCTGGCCTACTTTGTCTCCTGGACCCTCTCTCTGACTTCAGGTTGCTCAGAATGCTTACTGGGGACCTGACCTTTCTGGATAGGCCTCAGGATTCTTTCTCATTAACTGCCTGTTACAATCAGTCCTGGTAAGTGCAGCCAAGCACTCTCAGGACCTGCCCTTTGTATGGCTCTGGTCTCTGAGGAGTCAACATCAGATAATTACCAATTTGGGGGGAGGATACTATCACCCACCAGTACTGTTTCCGAGCAGTCTGTTACTCATCTGTTTTCCACACAAAATATCTCCCTTTGCAACCTCTTTATTGACTATTTGCAAGGGCCTTTTAGTTGTATGACGAGAAAAATCACTTCATAGCCATTAGCTCATATACAATGGAAAGCATAAATATGTGCATGTATATGTGAATTTGTGCATGTATATATTAGCTGAATGGAAGAGGGGCAGTTACCTGGTCAGAAATGTGAGTCCCTAAGGAAAGAAGGGGGAAATGGATGCCAGGTAGGCAGCTAACTAATATTCATGACAGCAAATGAATGTGGGCAACTTATGAAATAAATCTCATTCATAATGAAAAACATTATATTTTCAGGTGAGTGTAGGACTATACATGATGCAAGTTAAATGCAATGTGTTATCTTGGGGGTTTAAAGTGCTCGATTTTGAGGTATAAAAATGCAGAATACAGGTTGTCAACCTGGCAAGTTTTCAGTCTGCAGACATAAAATCTGCCAAGATTTAATCCAGCAGGAAGAGCAGGCAAGGAGATGAACTCCAGAGTGCAGACCTTAAAAACTGTACTAAAAACAGGAATTATAGTGTAAGAACTGTGGTATAGTCAGTAAGATTACTCTCAATGAACACTGATGCCAAGCACACAATAGGCATTCCAATAAAAATCTTACTGAATTGATTCAAATAATAAATTTTCAACAGACCTGGACCTCTACCTACTTCACTAAGTAAGTAGTGAACACAGATCACTAAGATTCATTAAGTAAATAGAGAACACAGTTACTTACACCTCTAGTGTACCAGTTAAAAATTTACATTTGCCTGGTAGTTACAGAAAGTGGAAAACCATGGCTCAAACAAATTGGGGGTTTATTTTTCCCATGTAGTAGCCCAGAGAGGGGCAGTCCAGGATGGTGGTATGGCTCACCACCATCCTTAGTGTATGGCTGTATTGTCAGCTTTCCCACCCCTTTAAGAAACATCCTCAGAAGTGGTATCCCACAGCTTCTCCTTCATACCTTTGATCAGAAGTGTGAAATATAGTCATGCCTATCTGCCAGGGAGGTTGGGAAATGCTCCCCCAAGTTGGGGCTCTGTTAGTTAAAAAAAAAACGGGAAATGGATATTGGGTAAGGAATTTGTATTCTCTCCATCTACTCCTCTACTTAATGAACATCTAAGTACATCCTTCTTCCCATTTATGGAACACACTTACCTTCTTCCTTCCAAGAGAGGTAGTAATCTCATCTAATTCCTAGATCCAGGAACAAACTCAGGATTTCTGGGTGATGTGAAGTCCTCTCCATCATGTTTGAATGTGGCAGAAGATACCAAAGCAAAAATTCCAATCAGAAAAAAGAGAATGCAGAACTCAAAATCCTCAAAATTATTAAGAAATCCTAAACAGGAATAGTGAAGTTTGCTTGCCTCAGCAGTAGAATAAATTCCTTGGTTAGGTCATCTGGTGGCCCTTGAAATCTTTGAAATTGTCTGGGAGGATTTCCCTTGTCCATTGCCCTCTGTTTTCCCTGATTCTGCTTTCTCATAGTTCTTCCTTGTACATTTTCCTCCTGGTTACATCTGAGCTGGGTTTTGTCAAGGATGTCCTTTCTGAAAGCCACGTAGCTTTGGGCAGCTTGCTTCTTGTTGGCACAGGTTTTAGATATTGTTGGCAATATAGTCCCTCAAAATGTAGTAGATTTTTAGCAATTTACTTCTAATCTATCCATATCTGAATAACCTCAGCCAAGGATCTTTCCTAAACTAGTTCTACTCAAGGTTCCAGACTGTGACAAGGTGAGGTGCTTACATCAAAATGTAAATGAACACACTGCTTCCTTCACTGAGAGTCTTCACATAAAAAAAGTCAGCTGAATTAAACAGTGATCTTAGTGTCAAAGTTAATCTACATTCTGGTTCAAGTTCCTTTTCTCATCTCAGACCAGTACCAAAAATTCCTGAACTGACAGCCAGTCAGTGGACTAAACTTGGAGGACCACTGGTCTGGACAAATTTTTTAAGCTTGAGAATTTGGGGCTTTCAGCTGCTTATCTTTGCACTCTATCCGTTTTCCTCTTCTCTTTAACTTAATGACCACTACCTTCAGGAAATGTGAAACAATAAGCTCTGTTGAGAAGAAAACACTATTAATTTGATCAGAGAATGTGTCTAGCAGAGCATCAATCTTATTTACTGCTAAGGCTGCAGCTTTGTTCTCACCACTGTCGATGGCTTCCTCTGGCGTATAGAAGGCTTTAGCTTCTTCAACCCTGCAAGGCTTCAAATTACAGGAATTTCAGTAAACTTAAATTGCAGGCCAAAGGTTAAAAGCACCCCCTCTTAGTACCTTTATTTTTCTTTCCATTTCTCAGCATGAGTTCATCACTTTCTTATGGAGCTTTTGTAAAAACTACAAGAAGGCAACTTCTGAAATTTCCTACCACTTTTCTTAATCCTACAGCCTTGGTTGACACTTGGTTTATACCCTGAGGAAAAGCAGGCAAGTTTGACCACAGTCACAAGCTTTCCAGACTGATACAGTTGCATCTTTAATATTTATTTCTCCATTGTCTCCATTCAGCCAATAACACATTTTAGATACTGTCGCTTGCAGCACCATTCTGATCCCAATTACTGTATAGGTAAGGATTCTTAGAAATAGATCAAAGATTTCATTCTAGACAGTTTAATAATTAAACTCAGCTGAATTTATTAAAGGCTATTAGATAATCCTGAGAATCATTGGGAGACCTGAAGGAACAAAATGTGTACTACATTTCTAGAAACAACTCCCTAAACCTAACTACAGAACTGGCTTAAGGGAGTTGCTATTGACACAGGCCCCAGAAGCATGCTGCTTCATCCAGGCAGCTGCCTCCATGGCCGACTCCAGAAGAATGAAATTCCTTTGCCAGTGTATTTGTCAATAATCCAGTCTCGCTACATGTGGCTAATGTCACACATTGCTCACTTCCTTCTTCCAGGTCTCATTACATGCAGAACCTTCGCTCCAAGGATGAGAAAGATTTCAGTGGGAAGTGTGTAAGGGTGGGTGTTGAATGAGCCATCTACAGTATCTGTCATAGCTGAACTTTTCTTTCCCTCCTGTTTCAGAGGAAGGGCTGTTTTTACTTCTTTTCAAAGTAAGCCTCTTACAAGTTTGATTCCATTTCTTGGATTTTTCAGGACCTGGCTCCACTGCTGTTGTTCAATCTATTTTCAGTCTCCTCTCCATTGTCTGCTTTCTTTCTATCCCAAATCCTTCACCTCTACCTTCCTATCAAGGTTCCTGCTTTCTCTTTCTCCTTTACTTCAACATCAAGTCTGTAGAAAAGACCATCTATGTTACTCTTCAGCCCACAACAATCTGCACAGGTTTGTGCAGCCAAATTTTTCTCAAAAATCTGAATGAAGAGAAAACCTTGATTTTGCCTGAGTTAGACTGCAGATAAAAATAGGAATTTGCTTGATTTATCGGTGCTATGATAACAACATAAACTTGATGTTTATATTTCAGAACAAAGTAAAAGATTTTCCCATAAATTTTATGCTTAAAGGATACAAAGTGTAACTGGGGAAATATGCAAGGAATCCTTTCCTTCTGTCTTGGCCCAAGTTTTCTGGTTTTTGAGAACAAACTTTTCAGTGAATATATTCTGGTACAAAAAATACATCACAATGGTAACTAGACTTAATGTGGTGATCATTTTGAAATGTATAGAAATATCAAATCACTATGTTGTATAACACGAATTGTAGGTCAATTATACTTCACAAATAAACAAACAAACTCATAGAAAAAGAGATGAGATTTGTGGTTATCAGAGGAGAGGGGTTAGGGGTAGAAGGAGGGGGAATTGGCTGAAGGTAGTCAAGAGGTAAAATCTTCTAGATATAAGATAAATAAATACTAGGGATATAATGTATAACATGATAAATATAATTAATACTGCTGTATGTTATATATAAAAGTTGTTAAGAGAGTAAATCCTGAGTTCTAATCACAAGAAAAAAATATATTCTTTCTATTTTTTTAATGTTGTATCTATGAGATGATGGATGTTCACTACACTTATTGTGGTGATCATTTCATGATGTATGTGAATCAAATCATTATGCTGTACACCTTAAACTTATATAGTGCTGTATGTCCATTAGATCTCAATGAAACTGGAAGGAAAAATAAAAATTTAAAAAGCACTATCAATTCCTAAGTATGTACTCACACTGACTGTTTTCTAACCCCATATTTCCTGGATTTTAAATATATGTAATTTATTCATGTAACCCTTAAATATACAGGAAAACATAAGTCTAAATTTGAGATCACTTATTCCCACCTCTCCAAAGCACCATATTTCAGGGCTTCCAGAGAAAAATTGCTCTTAAGTATTCCCTGCCTAAAAAATTAGGAAGCCCCCCTTTGTAAGCTGTTGAATACATAAGAGCTGTGTGATTGGTTACTTCTGCAATATACTCACTACTAGCACAATACAGTAATTGAATAGGACAATCAATCATGAACTCTGCAACCTAGATAATTAGCCTGAAGTAGAATCACGACTAAAATGCTAAACTTTATATTGAGAATGTTAGAATCAAAGAGGAATAAAGTCAAAGATAAACATCCATATTAAACCCTACTAATCTGATATTCATTTACCAAATGAAACGTATTTTCTTGAATTATCCATTTGCCGTCAAAATTCTTTTCTTTGCTAGTAGGAAATGTAGCCATGGAATAGCTTCCATTCACCTCATAGAAAAAGTTACAACCCTCCCCACACTAAAAGGGCTTACTTAAAATGTCTGAATGGAAAAATAGATTGGTATATGTCAAAATAACTTCATAAATGGTTGGGGGATTTGCACTGACATCATGTATGTGTATTTTGATAAGAACCCTAATTTTAAGCTTTCAGGATTAGGAATGTTTTGCTCAATTTAACTACATTAATATCATCATTAACACAAGGAATATTCCAGGTTAAAATTCTTTAAGGCCTGTGGCTCTATGTTTAAAGTTTCCTAATTTATTGATTCTCCTATATGTTCAGCTATTCCAAGGAAGAAGAAAAAAAAATCACTTTGCCTTGTGATCAACAGACCATTGTAAAATAAGATTTTTATTACAGCAGATGCCAATAAGGATGGTGAAGATAATTACACTTTTCACTCAGTGAGGTTTTTTGAAACAGCTTTATTGAAGAAAATGATATAAACTGTACATCTTTAAAGCATACAATTTGTTAAATGTTGACATACATATACACATGTGAAACCATCCCCTCAATCAGGATGGTGAACATATCCATCACCCGGCAAATGTTCTCTTGCCCCATGGTAATCCCTCTCTCCTACCCCTCTTTACTCTCCCCTTCCTCAAGCAAGTACTGACCTGCTTTCTGTCAATACAGATCAGTTTGTATTTTCTTAAGATTTGTATAAATGGAATCATGATAGCTTTTCTTGGGTTGGCTTCTTTTACTCAGCAAAATTCTTTTGAGATTCATTCATTTTGTTACAGCAACAGTTCGTTTCTTTTTATTAACGAGTAGTATTCCATGGTACGAATATATACAAATTTGTCCATTCACCTGTTGATGGATATCTGAGTTGTTTCCACTTTTTGGCTACTACACATAAAGCTGCTATAATCATTCATGTACAAATTTTTGTAAGAACACACACTTTCTTTTATCTTGGGTAAATACCGAGAGATGGAATATCTGGATCATATGGCATCTGTGCATTTAACTTTTTAAGAAAGTGCCAAACTCATTTGCGGCTGTATCATTTTAAATTTCCATCATCAGGGTTATGAGAATTCCAGTTCTTTCACATCCTTGCCAATACATATCACATTAATAGGTACATAGTGGTATTTCATTGTGGTTTTAATTTGCAATAAAACCCTTAATGACTACTGACGTTGACCATCTTTTCATGTGGTTATTTGTGAACCATGTGTCTTCTTTGGTGAAATGTCTGCTCAAATCTCTTGCTTTTTTTTTCAATTGGATTGTTTGTTTATTATTAAGTTTTGAGTGTTCTTTATATATCTTGGATGTAAGTCTCTTATGGGAAATATGCTTTGCAAATATTTTCTCCCAGTAGCTTGTCTTTTTAGTCTCTTAACAGTCTCTTTTGAAGAGCAAAAGTTTTTATTTTCCATGAAGTCTTTTATTTTTTTCTGAGTTGTGCTTATGGTGTTGTATCTAAGAGACTATTCCCTAACCAAAGGTCATAGAGATTTTCTCATATGTTTCTTTCAAAAGCTTTATAGCTTTAGGTTTACATTTAGGTCTATGATCCATTTTGAGTTCAATTTTGTGTATGGTGTGAGGTTTAGATTGAAGTTTTGGGTTTGGGGATTTTTTGCATATGGATAACCACTTGTTTCAGCATCATTTATTTAAAAAAAATCCTTTCTCCACTGAATTGCCTTTGCACTTTTGTCAAAAATCAGTTGTTCATATATGTGGGTTTATTTTTGGACTCTATTCTGTTCCACTGATCTGTTTATCTTGATGCCAATACCACATTGTCTTAATTACTGTAGCTTTATAATAAGACTTGAAATCAGATAGCATTAGTCACCAACTTTGTTCTTTTTCAGAGTTGTTTTGGCTATTCTAGGTCTTTTGCATTTTTATATGCATTTTAGAATCAACCTGTCAAGTTCTTCAGAAAAGCAACTGGGATTTTAATTAAGATTGCATTGAACCAATCTATAGATTCTGGGAGAATTGACCTCTTTAAAATATTGAGCCTTCTAACCCAGGCACAGGGTGTATTAGTTAAAGGTCTTCAATTATCTCAGCCATGTTTTGTAGTTTTCGGTCTTGCACATATTCTGTCAGCTTTATTCCTATTTATGCCTAAGTACTATCCTTAAGTGCTTTTGATCCCTAAGTGCTATCACAAACGGCATTGATCTTTAAATTTAAATTCTTGATTGTTCATTGCTAACATATAAAAATAAAATTGCTCCTTGTATATTGATCTTATAGCCTGCAACCTGATAAACTCACAGTTTTTTTGTGGATTCTATCAGATCTTCTACATAGACTTCATGTTGTCTATGAATAAAGACAGTTTGACTTTTTTCTTTCCTGTACAGATGCCTTTTCTTCCTTCCTTCTTTCCTTCCTTCCTTCCTTCCTTCCTTCCTTCCTTCCTTCCTTCCTTCTCTCACTCTCTCCCTTCCTTCCTTCCTTCACTTCTGCGTGACTGCACTGGCCAGAACCTCTAGTATGATGTCAAAAAGAAGTGGTAAGAATGAACACTCTTGTCTAATACTTGACTTTAGGGGGAAATCATTCAGTTTTTCACCATTAAATATGATACTACCTATGTTTTTCATAGTTGTTCTTCATCTGGGTGAGAAAGCTTCCTTTGATTCCCGTTTTGCTGAGAGTTTTAAAAAATAAGGAATGGATGTTGAATTGTGTCAAATGACTTTTCTGGATCTATTGAGATCATGTATGTTTGTGTGTGTATTAAATTGTTAGTATGAGGTGTTACATTGATTTCTATTGACTGTTAAATCAACTTTGTATTCCTGGGATAAGCCCAACTTTGTTGTGATATGTTATCCTTTTTATATATTGTTGTATTCAATTTGCTGAAGTTTTGTTTAAGACTGTGCTTCTAGGCTCATGAGGGATATTGGTCAGTAGTTTCATTTTTTCTAATGTCTTTGTCTGGTTTGGGTATCAGAGTAATGCTGGCCTCACAGAATGAATTGGAAAGAAGTACCTCCCCTCCATTTTTTGGGAGAGTTTTTGTAGAATTCATATTATTTCTTCCTTAAATGTTTGATGGAATTCACCAGTAATCATATTTTTTTCATGTAAAAATTTAAATAAACAAATATGAGAAACAAACAAAAAGCTCTTTAAAAATTTGGTTAATGTTTGAATCAATATTTATAACTTTTCTAAAAATTGTCCTTCAGGAGAATTATATTTCACTATATTTAATTAGACAGAATCAAATTCCTGCCTACCTCTATACATTCTTAACAGCTGTATTGAGATATTTTATATATATATATATATCATAAAACTCACCCATTTAAATTATATAATTCAGTGTTCTTTAATATATTCACAGAGCTGTGCAACTATCCATCACCATAATCTAATTTGAGAACATTTTCATCACCCCCAGAAGAAACCCTGTATCCATTAGCAGTCACTCCTCATTTACCTCTCCCCAGTGTCTGACAAACACTAACCTACTTTCTATTTCTAGGGATTTGCCTATCTGGATATTACATATAAATGACTAAGTGAAATTATACACATGGCTTTCTGTGGCTGGCTTCTTTCACTTAGTATGCCGTTTTCAAGGTTCATCTGTGTTGTAACACGTATCAGTACCACATTCCTTTTTATTGCCTAATAATATTCTATTGTAAGGACCATATACATTTTAAGGAAAACACTTTCAACTTAGATATACTACTGTCTTCAAGGTCAACAGTTGCTTCTTACCTCCTTTAACGGCTAACCTGATTAGGTCAGGTCTACTCAGGATAATTTTTATTTTGATTAACTCAGAAGCAAAATCTGCAAAATCCCTTTGCCATCATATTCACAGAGCCCGCCCACAATCAAGGGGAAGTTATTGTACAGGGTGTGCACACCAAAGGGTGGGAATCTTAGGGGCCATCTTAGAATTCCACCTACCACAAAAATGTTCTTCTTTAAAGGATTATAAGAAGCTCTCCTAGTTAGTCTTCAATTCACTCACAGGAAGAACTGGAGCATGTTCTGTAAATTAACCACACACACAAATTAACAATAAAATTATGAATTACAATAGCAATCTATAAGACTATGTTTGAAGAAGGGAAAACTTAAATCACCTTAATGAAAGTAACCATTTCTTGCATATACAGATTCTATTGTCAGGAAAAAAAATATTGGTGGGTATCCTATTGAGTTTACCCATCAGCATCATCTCTACTTTTTATTGTCTTTGAATTATTTTACAGTTCTAAGTTGTAGATAACTGAAAACACTGCAAATGATTTTTCCATACGCAAGTGAATTCTGTCCAGAGGAGAGACAATTGATTTCCCTCTCCTTGTGGAAAAAGCCAGTTTTAAAGCTATTTGTAAATCCATTTCATAAGCTATTTCTATCCTTCAAATTTGCCTTTGAATCAATAACATCTTTCTGGCTCTCTTTTATTAGTTAAATAAAATCTTCAACACATGTTCATTTTACATTTGAATGAAAGTCATGTAAAATTATCCTTTAATACTATCTTTTAAATTTCAGAGAATTAAAAAAAAATGCTAGTGGGTTCAGTTTGGGCAATGATATTATTTGGCCATAGCATAGGATTTCTGTGCATGTCATAAGCCAGTTTTTGCAATGCTGATTATCTCTTTAATGACAAGTATTTTGCTACTTCCTTGATTGATACATTTTAAAACTGCCTACTCCTTTTTTAAATTCTTGAATCATATACACTTGAAGTCACACTTGTGAAGTAATGACTGCATTAAAGCCTCTAAGGCAGGCTTTCAAGAAATCAGAGTATTTGGTCCCCTAAGATTCTGTACCCTTACTTCTTGACATCAAGATAATGGGAAGAAAATGTTAATTCTCCTTCACAGTTTATTATTTAAAATGTGCTTCAGTAATCAGGCTCCAAGAGAAGTCTTTTCTGATTCCATAATTCTACCTGCCAGTTTGGTGTAGGGTATTTAAATATAAGCACCTTATTTTTTTTTTCAGGCTGAAAGCTGAATTTCCAAAAGAAATAAATCAAATGCAGCTTTTTGAAAACTGGACTTATTATGCTAAGCTGATATATCCTCACAGAGGAAAAGAGCAAAGCACTTGGAACTAATAGAATTGGCTGAACACTGGATTTTTAAAAAGCCCTGGCCCATTTCCTGGTTGACCTCTCCCATAACATAATGTAGCAGTAAATTGGAGTGACGACCGAGTAATGCAGACTCACACATCCTGAAATATACTAGTCACAATCATAATGTTTTACATAGTATTTATTATGATTTTATTCAGCTTGAAATGTGTAGAACATGGATTCACAAGTAAAATTTAATACTGGATGGGTTATTTTTCTAAAATTGATTGGAGTAACAGAAGGTAACTATGTTCCCTAGCAACAATAGCACTGCCTAATTTATGAACACTAACATTAGCCAGCAGAATCAGACAAAGCAGCCTTTAGAAAATTTAAGCTGACAGAAACACCATATTGTTGAACACCTTCTTATTAGCAAGAAGAAAACAAATGATTCACTCAATCATCCCTTTATTTTAGGTAGTTGTTATATGGTGCTTTTTGTTTTGTTTATTTTCTTCATTAGTAACTTACAATCTGAAAACAGGAACTTAATTGTCTTTTAGAATTTACCAATTTTCAAAGAAGTCTAGCAATGAAACAGTCACATATCCAGTCATCAACAGAAATTATTAGGATGCAAAGATCTTTAGCTTATCATTGTTAAGGGAAGGTGCCTGATGAAGTCCAGGGTTATATTCACAAAGCTGGTTTGGCGTTCCGTAGAGATGCTTATGTATAGAGATATCAAATCATGAAATGTCTCCTGAATGGAATAATAAGTTAGGGACTGAGGTCACAAAAATAATTATACCATGATTTCTGCCCTGGAGAGGTTTACAGTCTAGCAGGGAAGGCAGACATATAACAAATTAATTACAATATAAAATATATAATGCAAACACAGAGTACTATGAAAAAGTACAAATAAAGAAGTGATTATGATGAAACAAAGAAAGGGAATGAAAGTCAAAGAAGAAGGTAGCAGGAGGTGACTTTTGAAAGAATTACCAAGCAAAGAAGAAGGAAGGGGCATTATTGTCAGAAAGAGTTAGTAAAATATATGTACACCAACTTTTACATGACAAAAAAAAATGTATATTTTCTTTCATTGGCATTACAAAAAAAACACCTTTTCTTTAGCACCTTGACATAAAGTGATAAACTTGGTTTCCCGTTTCAGCAGGTCTATAGGCAAGATGCTTTTATGTCGTGAATATAAAATTAAACAGGTATGTATTCCAAACCAGGATTAGCTATAGCCACTTTAGTATTTCAAAAAGATGTTAATGTGAATATAGCAAATGCTGATCTGAAAAAATTTTATTCCAAGGTTACAACCATATTATAAATTTCCCCAATATTTCAAAAGAGCATCAAATGAGATTTTAAAAAAAAGATGACTTTTTTTTCCAAATGTCTAGATTTGGTCTAGTTATTTTTGGTATTTTTTAGGGTAGCCTTTCTAAAGTGTAGCATGCTTAAATTTCATACCTGTGGGGGCTTATTCTAACCCCTGGACTCCTGCTTAGTGAATCAGAATATATGGAGAAGGGAGGAGGGACACAGGAATTTGCACTTTATACAAATTCCTCAGGTGATGTTTTAGAGAATTTAGCCTAAAAGTGCAGCTAAGATAGATTTGTTTTCTAGAGCACCACAGAACTGAGAAGCAATTGCAAATTTAATTGCCTAAGAAAATTTGTAGACAGGTTTACCTGTAGATATAACTACAAGTATGAGATAGGGTAAATGAAAAAGTTCAAACTCGTTTAATTTTAATTTCTTTCTTTGCAGGAGTAAGAATTCACAAAGCACACATTTACTCAAAAAAGTTTCTTAGAATTTTAAGAGAAAGGTAGGTTCATACAATATAGGTAACAGCACGTTGCAGTTTGCAGGTGTAGGGAAGGAAAAACTTTTGCTCTACCCTCTTGAGCTTACTGTCTGAGGACATGTGAATTAAACTGACAAAAGACAGATTAGCAAGAGGAAAAAAACCAGAGTTTATTTACATGTGCAAAGTGCATAGATGAGGGAGTGCTTATTGATGCACTCAAAGGGTAGTTAGAATTTGGGGCTTATATACCTAACTTAGTAGGGGAAAGGAAGAGGGGAAAGGGCTTCTATGGGAAGAACAAATAGGTTTCTTTAGGAAAGATAAATGAGTTTTAGAAGAACAAATAAGAGATAAGAAAGTTTGTGATAATTTTGTTTATGCAGCTGTGAGTGGTCTTTCTGTCCTCTTTGTGGTCATGAAACTCGCCCAGAGAGATTTATGGTAGGTTTACTCTTGGTCGCTCTCTCCTGGGAGTAGAAGCCTCCCTCCAAGAGGGAATTTATGGCAGTCTTCATTTCTCAGAAGTTTCTGCTTTTAGTCAGATACGGGAAATACTGAGATGCCTCCTTTCTGTATCTGTTGAATCTCAAATGTCTTCAGCTTAAAATAATCCTTATACCAACTATGGGGTTCTGAGTGTATCCCAACACAGAGCAAGAAACCATTTTAGAATGGAGTGTGTTCAAGTATTAAAAGCCAGAGCAGGCATTTTTGCTTGAAAATAGGCAAATAAAGCAAGGATGTATACACATAATTGGGTATCCGATACTCGTGAGAACTGAAACCAATGTAATTTCCTATCTCTGGCGTATTTTTCCTGTCCCTCTGTTAAGTAATACTGACACCAGGAATGCTTTCCGGTCCTTAAACTAGGACTAGGCATAAAAATTTAGCTATTCACTGCAGGAAATACTTGCTCTTAGAAGATAAGCCAACTAAAATAGTCAGATTGTCAAGATTCACTTCAAGATTCTCATCCTTGCTGTGCTCACCAATCCCAAGCCATTCCATCATAAACTCTGCCCAACCTGTAGCAGATTCTTGTTTTGAAAATCACCTTAAAATCATCCATTCCAGGCTCTAAACCCCTAATGACCCTATAAACACCCTTCCTTAATTTCTCCATTTTGAAACAGTCAAGGAAGTTTTCTCTTATACTGCAGTAAGTTTAACAAACTTAATATTGCTTGATCAACAGGATGTTCTGTAAAAATTGTGAAACACTTTAAAAAAATAGGCAAAAGATTACTAGGTGTCCTTTCAATGGAATGCTAGATGTTGTCTAGCAGACCTCCAGGGATTATCCTATTCTATTAAGATCTATGCTTTGCAATCTCTTTGGGCTATGTTATAATCCTGTACATTGTAGAAAACTGATAATAATGCAAACTATTTTTTTATCTAGAGAGATGCAAATGAGTTTTTTTTCTGGTTGGGGATGCAACTGATTGAAAAAAAGATGATTCCACACAGCACATTTTATTTCCCTGTAAGTACTGCTCAGTTTTGCATCTTTCAGGAAATCCATTTGATTACCTATACATGTGCTGATTATTTGGATTCTCCTTTGAACCAGTATCTTACTTTTTCAATCATTAATGTGAGTTAAATAAAACCTTTGATGTGTGTTTATTTTATATTTGTATAAATCATGATTTTATATTTTTGAAATTACCCTTTAACACTAATTATCTTTGGGGAAGTCAAGAATCCAACTCTAGTGTAGAACAAGATAAAGGAATGAGACTTGATTAAAAATCCAGGTGAGCGATATGCCAGAACTAAAGAGTGAAGCAAAACAACACACTTGAGATTTGGTACCTAGGACCATGATAAGTGAAGCAGCCTGTATTAGTCAGGGTTCTCTAGGCAAATAGAGGGGGAACTTAATTTGACTCATACTACTGTGGGTCCTGGCAAGTCTGAAATGTGTAGGGCAAGCAGGAAACTGGAAATTCAGGTAACAGTTAATGTTGCAGTCTTGAGTCTGAAATCTACATGCCAGCAGGGAGGAAATTCAGGCAAGGTTTCTTCTATGTTGCAATCTAAGGCAGAATGGCTTCTTCTTTGGGAAACCTCAGTTTTGCTCTTAAGATCTTCAACTGATTGAATGAGGCCTATCCACATTATCCAGGGTAATTTGGCTTTACTCAAAGTCTATTGATTGTAAATATTAATCATTACTAAAAAAATACATTCACAGGAGATCAGCCAAGATGGTAGAAAGACACACCTCACCTCTCATAGGCACACCAGAATTACAACTATTTATGTAATATCCATCAATGAAAAAGCCATTCCAGAAAAGACCTTCTACAACTAAAAGAAATAAAGGAGGAGCCATAATGAGATGATACGGGTAGGATGGGTGGAGTTGCAATATAGTCAAGCCCCATACCTTTGGGTGGGGACCCATAGATGGGGGCATAATCATAATTGCAGAGGTTCTCCCAAAGGAGTGAGGGGTCTGAACCCCACAATGGGCTCTCCAGACTGGGGATTCTGCACTGGGAAGACAAGTCACCAGAACATTTGACTTTGAAGGCCTTACTTACTTTTTGACTTACTTTTGGGAGTCCCAGAAGGCTGGGGGAAATAGACTCCACTCTTAAAGGATGCACACAAAATCTCACATGCTCCAGGATCCAGGGCAGAAGCAGTAATTTGAAAGGAGCCTGCCTGAGTCAGACCTACCTGTTGATCTGGAGAGTCTCCCAGAGAGGCAGGAGGCAACTGCAGCTCACACTGGGGACATAGACACTGGTGGCAGCCATCTGTGGGAGCTCATTCTAACATGTAGAGACTGTTGCTGGCAGGTTCTATTTTGGAATCCTCCCTCTAGTTTATGAACCTCAGGACGTAGTCCTGCTCCAACCCAAAAGCCTGTAGGCACCAGTACTGGGATGCCTCATGCCAAGAAACTTACTGCGTTGGGACACAGCCCCACCTACCAGTTGACAGGCTGCCTTACAATCCTTTGAGCCCAAAGCTGCCCATGGACATAGCCCTGCCCACCAGAGGGCCCAGAACCTAGCGTTACACACTAGTGCACAGGCACTACACACAGGACCCCCAGGGCCCTGCAGCCAGAGACCCCAGAAACCAGCTTTATCCACCAGTGGGAAGGCACCAGGCCCAGAATTCCTGGCCTACTTGCCAGTGAGCTTGCTCTAGACTCCCTCTCTTGCAGGTGGACACCAGTCACATGACAAACACAGCTCTATAGCCTGTGGACCCAGCCCACCCAACAGCAGGCCTGGGACTGGCTGGGCCCTGGCCCTGCCCACTAGCAGGCCAACACAAGTGTCAGGACATGCTGGACTCTGCAATCAGCTGTGTCAAGAACTGGTTCCACCCACCAGTGGTCTGACACCAGCTCTGGAACTCCTGGGCCATGCAGCCAGACCCAAGGATCTGGCTCTGCCCACCAGTGGACTGGCCCTAGGCTCAGGACCTAGCTTCACCCACCAGTGGGTAGGCACCAGCCCTGGGGTCACCTGGATCCCAACTCCACCCATTAGTGAGCCAGCATTAGCCTCAGAGCCCACCAGGGTTCTTCAGCTAGCTATATCATGACCTGGCCTTGCCAATCAGCAGCCAGCAGTCTCCACATAAGATAGGGCCTGACAAGCAATAGGACTGGAGGCCAACTAAGCCTACTGCCCACAGTAGTCAGCCTGCCACAACAAAAGGATCCAGGCAGCCCAATAGGGTGCACCCCTAGAGCATATAGATCTGGTGATGAGAGCAGAGTGCACTGCTGGGATGCATAGGACATACCCTAGAAAAGGCCACTTCTCCAAGGATGGGAAATGTAACCAATCTAGTAGATACATATAAATAAAAACAGCAAGTTAGGTAAAATGAGGCAACAGAGAAACAAGTTTCAAATGAATGAGCACGATAAAATCCCAGAAGAAGAACTAAGTGAAATGGAGATAGGCAATCTACCTGAGAAAGCATTCAGGGTATGACTGTAAAGATGATCAAAGAACTTGGGAAAAGAATGGATACACAGAGCAAGAAGTTGAGTTTGTAACAAAGAGTTAGAAAATATAAAAACAACCAGAGATGAAGAATACAATAACTGAAATGAAAAACTAGAAATAATCAACAGTAGACTAAATGATACAGAGGAACGGATCAGTGAGCTAGAAGACAGAGTAGTGGAAATCACTGATGCTGAATAGAAAAAAAAAGAATGAAAAGAAATGAAGACAGTTTAAGAGACCTCTGGGACAATATCAAGCACACTAATATGCACATAATAGGGTTCTCATAAGGAGAAGAGAGAGACAAAGGGGCTAAGAACATATCTAAGACACAATAGTTGAAAACTTCCCTAACCTTGGAAAGGAAACAGACATCCAACTGCAGTATGTACAGAGTCCCAAACAGGATTAACCTAAAGAGGAACATACCAAGAAACACTGTAATTAAAATGGCAAAAATTAAAGATAAAGAATATTAAAAGCAGCAAGGGAAAAGCAACAAGTTACATACAAGGGAACTCTCGTAAGTCTATCAACTGACTTTTTAGTAGAAACTCTGCAGGCCAGAAGAGAGTCACAGAATATATTTAAAGTGATGAAAGGGGAAAATCTACAACCCAAAATAACTCTACCCAGCAAGGCTCTTGTTCAGATTTGATAGAGAGATCAAAATGTTTACAGACAAGCAAAAGCCAAAAGAGTTTAGCACCACCAAACCAGCTTTACAAGAAACAAATGTTAGAGATTTCTCTAAGCAAAAAAGAAAAGGCCACAACCAGAAACATGAAAATTACAAAAGGAAAAAACTCATTGGTAAAGGCAAATATAAAGGTAGTAAAGTATCCACACACAAAGCTATAGGAAGGTTAAAAGGGAAAAGTAGTAAAATATCATCTATAACCATAATAAGCAGCTAAGGAATACATAAAACAATCAGGTACAAAATATGATTTCAAAAACAGTACTTGTTTTTGGCTGACTTCACTTAGAATGATAATCTCCAGGTCCACCCATGTTGCGGCAAATGGCATTATTTCATTCTTTTTTATGGCTGAGTAGTATTCCATTGTATGTATGTATGTATGTATGTATGTATGTATGTATGTATGTATATGCACACCACATCTTCCTTATCCAGTTACCTTACACCTAAAGGAACTAGAAAGAGAAGAATAATACCCAAAGTTAGTAGAAGAAACAAAATAATAAATATTTCTTAATAAATGTTTATTAAGAAAATAAAAATAATAAATAGATAATATCAATGAAACTAAGAGCTGGTTTTTTGAAAAGGTAAACAAAATTGATAAACCTTTAGCCAGACTCAAGAGAAAGAGGGCCTAAATCAATAAAATCAGAAATGAAAAAAGGAGAAATTACAACTCACACCACAGAAACACAAAGGCTCATGAGAGACTACTATGAACAACTATATGTCAATAAAATGAACAACCTAGAAGAAATGAACAAATTCTTATAAATGTACAATCTCCCAAGAGTGAACCAGGACAAGACAGAAATATGAACAGACTAATTACCAGCAATGAAATTGAATCAGTAATAAATAACTCCCAACAAACAAAAGTCCAGAACCAGATGGCTTCACAGGTGAATTCTACCTAACATTTACAGAAGAGTTAACATCTCAAACTACTCCAAAAAAAAGGCAGAAGAAGGAACACTTCCACACTCATTCTATGAGGCCAGCATTAGCCTGCTACCAAACCAGACAAAGATATCACAAAAAAGAAACTTACAGGTCAATATAATTGATGAATACAGATGTAAAAATCCTCAACAAAATATTAGCAAACCATATCCAACAATACATTAAAAGGATCACACACCATGATTAAGTGGGATTCATCCCAGGGATGCAAGGATTTTTCAATATCCACAAATCAATGTGATACACCACATTTACAAATTGAAGAATAAAAAACACATGATCATCTCAATAGATACATAAAAATCTTTGACAAAAATTCAATATCCATTTATAATAAAAACTCTCCAGAAAGTGGGTAAAGAGGGTACATACCTCAACATAATAAAGGCCAAATATGACAAACCCACAGCTATCATCATACTCAGTGGTATAAAGCTTAAAACATTTCCTCTAAGATTAGGAACAAGACAAAGATGCCCACTCTTGTAACTTTTATCTAACACACTATTGGAGGTTCTATCCACAGCAATCAGTCAAGAAAAAGAAATAAAAGGAATCCAAACTGGAAAGGAAGAAGTAAAACTGTTGCTGTTTGCAGATGACATGATACTATACACAGAAAATTGTATAAAAATGCCCCTAGAAATCTACCAGAGTCATAAATGAATTTGTCAAAGCTGCAGGATACAAAATTGATATACAGAAATCTTTTGCATTTCCATATACTAACAATGAAATATCAAAAGGATAAATTAAGGAATAATCCCATTTACAGTTACATCAAAAAGAATAAAATACCTAGGAATAAACCTACCTAAGGAGGTAAAAGACCTGTACTTGGAAAACTATAAGACACTGCTGAAAGAAATTGAAGATGGCACAAAAAGATGGAACTAGAACTACCATATAACCCAACAATTCCACTCCTGTGTATATATCTGAAGAAAACAAAAACATTAATTTCAAAAGATATGTGCACCCCAATGTTCACAGCAGCATTATTTATAATAGCTAAGATATGGAAGCAACCTAAGTATCTATCAACAGATGACTGGATAAAAAAGATGTGATACACACACACACACAATGGAATATCACTCAACCATAAGAAAGAATGCACTTTTGCCATTTACAACAACAGGGATGGACCTACAGCATATTATGCTCAGTGAAATAAGTCAGACAGAGAAAGACAAATACTGTATAATGTTACTTATACGTGGAATCTAAAAAATAAAACAAATTAATGAATATAACAAAAAAGAAACAGATTCACAGGTATAGAGAACCAACTAGTGGTTACCAGTGGGGAGAGGGAAGGTGGAGAAGCAAGATAGTGATAAGGAATTAAGAGGTACAAACTACTATGTATAAAATAAATAAGCTACAAGGGTAAGTAAGTACAGCTCAGGGAATAAAGCCAATATTTTATAATAACTATAAATGGAGTACAACCTTTAAAAACTGTGAATCACTATGTTCTATACCTGTAACTTATATAATATTTAAATCAACTATACATCAATTAAAAAAAAACCCTTCACAGTAACAGCTAGACTTCATCAAACAGTTGGGTATCATAGCCTAGTAATGTTGACATGTAAAATTAACCATCACACAGCACAAAATTTTTCATATTACTTACAATTGAGGCAAAAATCAGTCACTTTGTGCAGTGTCTAGAGCAGTGCTTCTCAAGCTTTAAAGTACAAAGGAATCACCTGTGGGTCATACTAAACGCAGATTCTGATTCAGTAGATCTGGTGTAATCCCTAGCTAGCTCTCAGATGATGTTAATGTTGCTGCTCATTCAACCACACTGAGTTGCAAGAGTTTAAACTAGGACTGCACAATACAAATGTTTCCAAGCCACAAATGTGAGCCACATATGTAATTTAAAATTTTCTAGTGGCTATATTAAAAATATAAAAAGAATAGGTGGAATTAATTTTAATAACCTATTTAACTCAAAATATCAAAAATATTATCATGTAATTAATATTAAAATGGTTAATAAGGTATTTTACATTCCTTTTTTCATACTAAGCCTTTGAAACCAGTCTTTAATTTACACTTACAGCATATCTCAATTGATAGTAGCTATATTTCATGCATTCAATAGCCACAGTTAGCTATTGGCTATCATAGTGGATAGTGCAGGACTAACCCTTCCATGTAGGAGCCAAAAGGAGCATCTGGATGAGTATTTATGACACTTCCTTTCCTCACCTTCTCATTTCTTCTTTCAGGTAAGTATTAAATGAGATTAGTATTCAGGAATCTGAGTGCATTTGAGCACAGATATTAACATCAAAGTATGAGGTGAACTGACACAAATCAACAAAGCTTTTGATTCTTTTTCTCTCTCTAAGAATTATACAAACATTTACATTCAGCAATAGATATAGTAAGAGATGTGAGGCTATTGCATTGGTTTCTGATGGTTGACTGTACAGATGATATTCGCCCAACCTTCTCTTGGTTCTGCCAGGTTAGCCTAGGGTCAATGCAAGAATTCTGGACCATTCCAGATGCCATTGTTGGCATCTCAGAAAAGCTGATCAAGAGAGCTGGCCAAAGAAGATGTCCAAAGGCAACTCCAATCCCATTACAGAGCTGCAACACTCTCCTGTATCCCAGCACTAATGCCTTTCAATACCATATCCCATAGCTGAAAGATCCCACCTGCTGGGAAAAGGAAGTGGATTATGAAATGCTTCATTTAGTAGTTGCCTTAGAGGGGAACTTGATAAATTTTGCAGGAAAAGCTGGAGGGAAATAACATTCTAGACATAAGAAAAAATATGAACAAAGGTATGTATAAGCCTAGAGGTAAAAAGGAAGGCCTTGGGTTTGAATCTCTGCTCTAACACTTACAAATATTACTGTGACTTCCATCTCATTTACTTATCAATGTGAAACCCCTATTTTATCCTTTCTAGTTTCTTGCTCCCCAGTTAGACAACCCTATCCCGATAGCACATGCTCAGCTGGCTAGTTGTTTAGTTTCTGTCTCTGGACAGGCAAACTCCCTTAAGTTATTTCACTTTCTTTCCCCACCACCCCATATTGCACAGGTGAAGCTATCTATTGGACAGCGATCTTACCTCACTCCCTGATACACAAAAAAGACAACTAGATTTGAATTCAAAGAATTATAACCTATCTTTTTTCCCTATGTTGCCTTAGATAATTAATTTAACCTCTTTGAACAATTTTCATTTATATAAGAGTGGTAACAAATTCTTCCTCATAATTCTGCTAGCATTAAGTAGAATATATAAGTAAGAATGACTAGCAGTTAGTAGATCCTTAATAAATTATTTTGTCACCCTTTTAAAAAACGTGTGAGTGAGCGAAATTAGTAACTTTGGGGAAAAAGTTTAAAAATCGATCTTAGACCTTTCTGAGATTCAGAGTATCTGAGGATTATAAGTATATTTCAATCAGTTAGCTTTTCTTCAACTTTTTACCTTCTGGAAAGATTTCTTACATGCATTTACAATTGGAACTTCAGTGCATAATTGTAAATAATAAAAAATTAAAACATATTACATGCATCTGAAAATCTAAAAATAGTCATGAGAGTAAGTGAAATTGTATATTGTTGAATTTATGCCTTATAATAAGGTGGAGCTGTTACGAGATTGAATTGCAATCAATTCTCAGGAACATGTCCAGGGTCAAAATGCCAGAGATACACATATGTACGCCAGTATCTCAGTTTATGTATCCGAATTGAAGTTGGATATGATCTGGGTCAAGGAGATAAGGCTGGGTCTTGTAACTCCAGGAATTACCGGTGAGATTTCCACAATAAGCAGGAAATTTGACTAGATGAATTCTCTTCCAACTCTGATGTTACAACAGCATTTTGATATAAAGAGGCATTCAGGTCTGTGTCAGCGGTGATTTTCATAGCTAATAAACATCTTGGGGCAATTATCATCTTGTTTTACTGCCTGTGAATAGTACCCAGTACAGTGGCATGTGTAAGTTGAATTAATAACTGTCTGCAATGGTGACATGCCAAACATTGACTTAAAAAAGAAGAGATATATGATAATTACTATTTTTGGAGTTTTCAATCATCATTTACCTAATAGTCAATAAATTTTGTTTATACTTATTGTATTTAGAATGTGACTTTATATTTTTAATACAAATTGTATTTGTAATTATTCAAAGTAATTTGATAAAATTAATTGACATATCTTCATTCTAATGAAGAACTCATGCTCTATCTCTAAATGAATGAGGTAAATTGATTACAGCATGGAAATCAATTCATTTCAGCCAACTAACTAATTTTTACAAATCACCACACAAATAATTGAGCCATTATGATTAGTTAATGAAATGGCTTTATTAATGTCTGGTTAAATCATCACATGTAAACCTAGCCAATAGTCTGGGGGGCTTAGATTATATTGCCACCCAAATGATATCATGAAGCAATAAATCCATTTTATACAGACAGCAAACTAAAAGGATTGAGTAAGAGTGCATTATTCTTCATGAAATAGAGAAACTTCACTTAATTTTACCCGATAGCAGAAAACAGATTCTAAAACACTCCAAACTTAGTGAAGTAAAATCAAGATTATATAAAGTGAAATGAGTTATGTTATATACTCAATGCTTTTACTTGTTCCCAGTGTAGTTATCTTTCCCTTAACCTCCATCATTTTAATGTACTGACTGGTGCATGCCTCCTTTGGCAAAGGTATTGAGAAATGCATAACAATTGGTATTCTACAATATAAAAGATTTCTGTTGGGAATTACTTCTTTGCAGATGAAGGGTTTTTTTTTCCATTGAGGTATTTATACCATAATTAGAAAAATGATGGTCTAAACCTCAGTGGAAAGATTGTACTTTAACTGGTATTCACTTGTGTTAGACAAGCCCAAGGAGAAAACTAGGAACCGCTTTTTACTGAAGTTAAATTGTTAACTGTGAAATCAACTAAATCATATTCTCACTTATATATTTGAAATGATTGGCTCATTTAATTACTTTTTTTAAAACAGCCAGTAATCTGACATTAATTGAACAATCCTTCAGGACAAAAAAAATTTAAAGACTTCAGATGAAAATACAGGCTCAGGTAAACTTTGAGATCAGGCAGTAGAATATTTTAACTACACTTAAAGTTACTTTCTTTAGAAAATCATACTTTTTACAAATATCTCAGAATGAAATACTATGTATCATATTTTGAGGGTTTCTTAGCAGAAAGATTTAGCTTAATGTCAGATGAGCCAGGATCAAGGCCTGCTAATGGCAATAAGATTATACTTTAACTTCTCATTTATAAGATAAAAATAATAGCATATGCTGCCTAGCCACCTCCTAACCCTCCATGATAGGATAAAACCACATTTCAAATTAATTCAGATGATACTTACTGAGTACAATTTGCATGGTGACCGGGAATTTAGGACAAAGTAACATTCAGTCTGCTGGTCTGCATAAATCACCCCAAAGTCCTGAAAACCCCAAAATTTCATCATTCAGACTACATCTTCTAGACTACATGTTACACATGAAGGTAACAAAAAAACCCTTTTGTCACAGCATGTTTATTACATAAAACTATGGTTTTCAACTATTTTGTCACTGTCAATACTGGATAAACTTTTACTGACCAAATGTGTGAATTCCTCATAAGAACAAATGCTAATAAACTGCAAGTTATTTATTCTGGGTCTGAGACATTCCAAATAGTTCTGTAACTGGCAAATAGTATCCATATCATACAGATGGAGAAATTATGGTACATAATAGATAGGTGATTGGGTCCTTGGAAATAATAAATTCAGCAGAATTTATAATATTTTGCATTTATGTAATTTTACATAGGATTTCATTCACCTCTCTGCCACCCATCCCTAATCCTCCCTAAGCAATCTCAACCACCAGGGAAACCTTTCCTGAGCTTTCATATTCACATTTTAGTCTTTATTCAATTCATTTCAATGAAGATTTATTGAATATCTACTGTTTGCAAAGCATTGTGTTACATGTAGATACAAAGATGAATGAGATGTTCTCAATAAGCTTAAATCTCATGAAAGATCATAATACCACAGATAATATTATAAGAAAGATACAAATAAATATATGAAGACAAAAAAGGAAAAGAGCATTTTCACCATGGCAGAATCAGAGCAGTATTAGAAGTATCCAAAACTTAGAAGCTGCAAAAAGATCGGGGCTATATATTTTCAATGTCATAAGAAAGTGAAGGCTATCCAAGGATTGTTGGGCAACAATCAGAAAGTGTTTTCTGCAAAGGTCCAGATAGTAAATATTTTCAGTTTTGTGGGCCGTAGAGTCTCACAAATACTCAACTCTGTCACCATAGCATGAAAGCAGCCATGCACCATATGTAAACAAGTAAGTGGCCAGATTTGGCCCACAGGCTATAATTTGCCAACCCCTGATCTGGGGGACCAAGGATAATGACTTGTACAACTCACTGTTTACTATTTATTTAAGGTTCTGGATTTAATGAAGTTGTAGGTTAAATTGTAGATTTTCATCTTGTCTAAATGCAAATAATTTCTGTCTGTAGACAGGTAACTCCAAAGTTGGACATTACCCAGTTTGTATTTAACCCAGAAATCTTATATTCCTATCAACAGTCTATTTTAAAATGGTGTTTTACCAAGTCATGACACCTTAATACTTCCTTCATTAATTAATGAATTAAATAAAACCTTTGACATGTATTTATTTTATATTTGCCTGAGTATTATGATTTCACTTGTTTGAAAATTATGCTTAGACAGTTTTGGAGATTCCATGGCGATACCCAAATTGACTCACTCGATAGAGGGAAAAAAAACTGCATTATGGGAGAAATGTACCTCATAGGCTGTTTAAGCCCAAATACATTTTTCTTGGTAGTCAGGGTGAACCCAAGGAGCAACAGAACTTGAACATTGCTCATTCTGTTTCTACAGATTTTATTTTCTCCTCCCTAGTGATTTTTCTGTTTTTATTTCTTTTTTGCACACGATAAAAAGTTATTCCCCCTTGGTGGTAGTAATGATTGGGAATTTGTTTTTATTGTCTGATCATTTGGTGATTTCTTTTGGATGGATGGTGGAGAGCTATTCTCTGCTGGATGAGAAACAGCGTATCTGCCTTGTTTAGGCTTTTTGTCTATTTACAAAATCAAATCAATTAAGAACTTTTTTCCCATTGTGAAAGAGAACAGCTCTTTCATATCTAGCCCTGTGAGTTTTTGAGGTTATGTGTTTATGCTTGACTTGTGGCAGAAGTTGCAGAATTGAAGCTATTAGCTTTCCATATACCTGTTTTTCTGTAAATCAGAAAGATCTATTCATGTGAATATGAAATAGTTTCCTACCAATGAAGGATAATAATAAATTACATTATAATGCCTCTTTAAGGAGGTCAATTGTAATTTATTTATGTATATAAGCAGTTATAAAAATCTAATATTCCTATAAACGACAGAAAATTTTTTAATGAACTTCCAATACTTTAAATGTGTTATATGTTTGTAAAATCCTTACAGAAATGGCTAGCTCAGGAACATTTTAAGAATTCATGTTTACATAATTAAGAATCCTTGGACAGTTTCGATTGGTTTGTTAATTTAGGTTTTAGAAAGAGAAGAAAAGCTCTAGGTCTCTTTCTCAAATATATATTAGGTATAATAAAGTGCACATTTTATTTTTATAAAATTTTGTCTTTTATGAAAAGACTACTTACTGTGAATTTCTTAAACTTCCTATTTTGGTTTACTAATCAAACAAGCTAATGTAACTCATAATTTTCAAGACTGTGAAAAATGTAAATTTGTCTTTTTCTAAATTTCATCATTATTCTGACAAACTTTTTACATCAATTGTAATTATGTTTTATAGTTTGAACATAATTTTCAAGATTCTTAGGTAAACTCAACACTTGGATTAATATCAAGTCAAATTAATTAAGGAATTATCTTTGATTGCTAGATAATTTCTAAGTGAAATGGAATATTGAAAAAATTATTATTAAGCATAATTTCAAACAGCAAACATTTGCTTATTTTTTATATGCTATAGGATGGTTGTCTTTGGTCATGTTAACAGACATGTTCACTTTTGACACTTTAAGATGTAAAAGGGATATGTGAGGCTGTAGAAAGTTGTGTACTCATAAGCTTTGCTGTTCTGCTTAATTCCAGTGTACAACAGTCCTCAATTCCTCCCATTTTTTCTGTCAAATAGAAGTTAGTTACTTTGGTTAAAAGCTATAATTATTATGAATATACTAGGAACAAGAGTAACAGAGAAATAAACCTCAGTATATAAGGTAATGCTTGAATTTTTTTTAAATCAAGGTAAAAAGAGACTAGTTTTTCTTTTTTTTCTTTAAAGCACCCGATTATTTCAGAATGTAAAAGAAGACAGGGAAAGACAAAGTTGCATAAGATTTTCAGAAAGGGAATTTTCTTTTGCCTTGGTTTATTATACTGAATCTAAAAAGAAGCAAATGAAATGTGTTAAATTTTGGCAAGATTTGCTTCAGTTTTGATGGATTTGTTCATAAAAAAAAAGAGCTTGTGAAAATTTTATGCCAATATTATATTAATGAAAAACTAGAATTTGACTCTCTATTAAAATGATAAATTGCAGAGGGGTAGACACATACATCAATGGAATAGAATATGGAACCCAGAAATAGATCCTCTCAAATACATCCAATAATTTTTGACAAAGGAACAAAAGGAATTCAACGGAGGAAGTATAGCCTTTTCAATAAATGGTGCTAGAGAAGTTGGATAACTATTGGCAAAAAAAAAAGAACCTTGACCTAAACTTTATATGAAAATTAACCCAAAGTGGATATGGGCATAAATGTAAAACGTAAAACTACAAAACTTACAGAAAAGAATATGGGAAGAAATCTTTGGGACCTAGGTAGGATTAGGTAAATTTCTTAGACTTGATATCAAATACCACAATTGATAAAATGAAAAGTTGTTAATCTGGACCTCATTGAAATGAAAAACTTTTGCTCTGTGAAAGATTCTGTGAAGAGGATAAAAAGACAAATTCCAGTCTGAGGGAAAATATTTGCAAACACATATTCAATATGTGTATAGACTTTGCATCTAAAGTATACAAAAAATTCTCAAAACTCAGTATTACAATAAAAAATCCAATTAGGAAATGGGCAAATGCAGTAATCCCACTCCTGGGCATATATCCAGAAGGAACCCTACTTCAAAAAGACACCTGCATCCCAGTGTTCATAGCAGCACTATTTACAATAGCCAAGACATGGAAACAGCCTAACTGTCCATCAACAGATGACTGGATAAAGAAGATGTGGTATATTTATATAATGGAATACTATTCAGCCATAAAAATGACAACATAATGCCATTTGCAGCAACATGGATGTCCCTGGAGAATGTCATTCTAAGTGAAGTAAGCCAGAAAGAGAAAGAAAAGTACTATATGAGATTGCTCATATGTGGAACCTAAAAAAAAAAGAAAGAAAGAAAAGAAAAAGACAAATGAACATAAATACAAAACAGAAACAGACTTATAGACGTAGAATACAAACTTGTGGTTGCCGGGGGAGGGGGGGCGGGTGGGAAGGGACAGGCTGGGAGTTCAAAATTTGTAGATACTGACAGGTATATATAGAATAGATAAATAAGATTATACTGTATAGCACAAGGAAATATATACAAGATCTTGTGGTAGCTCACGGTGAAAAAGAATGTAACAATGAATATATATATATGTATATATATGAATGTATAACTGAAAAATTGTGCTCTACACTGGAAATTGACACAACATTGTAAACATTTTTAAAACAAAATTTTAAAAAAAGAAAATGGGCAAATGACATGCACAGACATTTTACCCTAGATTATATACAGATGTCAAACAAAAGATATGCAAAATATATACATTAGTCATTAGAGAAATGCAAATTAAAAATACAAAGAGATATCACTACATACCTAACAGAATAACTAAAATAAAACACAGTAATGATACCAAATTTTGATGAGGATGTAGAGAAACTGGATCACTCATACATTACTGGTAGGAATGTAAAATGGTACAGACACTATGGAAAATAATTTGGCAATTCCTTTCAAATCTAAAAAAGGACTTAATATATGATCCAGCAATCATACTCCTGGCATTTATCCCAGAGAAATGAAGATTTATTTTCATGCAGGAACTTGTACATGAATGTTCACAGCAGTTTTATTCATAATAGTCAAAACCTGGAAATTATTCAAATGCCTTTCAATGGATGAATGGTTAAATAAACTATGGCACATTCATACCATGGAATACTACTCAGTAGTAAAAAAGATAAGTTTTTGATACATATAACAACTTGGATGGATCTCAAGGGCATTATCCTGAGTGAAAAAAAGCCAATCTTAAAAGCTCGTATACTGCATGATTCTATTTATGTAACAACCATGAAATAACATAATTAAAGAGATGGAGAAGAGATTCATAGTTGCCAGGAATTAGGGATAGAAGGGGAAGAGACTGGTGTGACATAAATGAGTAACATGGAGTCTTGTGGTGATGTTACAGTTGAGTATTTTGATTGTGGTGGTGGTTACACAGGTTACACACGAGAAAATTACATACAGCTACACACACACATAAATGAGTGCATGTGTAACTGTTGCAATCTGAATAAGCTCTATGAATTGTAACAATTCAATTTCTTGGTTTTGATATTGTACTATAGTTCTGTAAGTTGTTAACACTGAGAAAAGCTGAGAGGAGAGTGCATAGAACTTTCCTGTATATTTCTTTGCAACCTCCTGTGAATCTATAATTATTGCAAAGTAAAAAAAAAATGTAAAGATGATAAGTTGGTCTTCAAGCTATTATCAAGGGATAATGAGGTTATATTTACATTCCATGTAATATGCTTGATAGCAGAAATTTCACATATCATAATAATTTTATCTATATTTTATTGCTTTTATCATGTCCTTAATTTAAAAAAAAAATGTTTCCAAAGGTACAAAGAACAAAGGTGGAAGACCTATGTTTTCTTATAACCATGTCGTGTTCCTCTATGCCTATTTTAATACATTTCATTTTCATTCTGATTAAATTGATAACCAAGTATTGTTTTGGGTGTACCCATGTAAATATTTCAGAAATTGTACTATTTATGTAAAGGTACTGGAAACTTGTCAATGCCTTTACTGTTAAGCATGTTCTTACACTCAGGGGAACACTGATCAAACTCTTATGAAAAAGTTTTGTACTGTGTGACAATAGAGAATTTTACTTTCCTCTATTCTAATATTATTGGTGATTGCAACAAATTAACCATAGCCTCAGTATCATTATCAAACAGATTTCTGCCTCCTGATGCATGCCTGAAGTCTCTGCTGTAAGGTACTGGCTGGAATTTGTGTCTACTACAAAGGAGGACCATTGCAGAGGCTTGTGGATAGGACTAGATCAGGTACTCTGACTATATTGCTACTTTAAGAATAGACTCCTGGTTACAGGCTTCTGAGCTTCTAGATAGGTTTTAGAATGAATGAGTGGAGTGAGTCAGTTTCCAGGGCTCTTGGTAGTCTAGAAATAGATGTATTTCATGAAGGCAAACTGCTCATCCAAGATGCAATGGACACAAGTGGAACAAGAATTAATTACATTTAGGCTGTTTCCATGTCTTGGCTATTGTAAATAGTGCTGCTGTGAACACTGGGATGTGTGTGTCTTTCCAAAATACAGTACAATCTAAATGTCCACCAACAGATTAATGGATAAAGAAGATATGGTATATATGATACAATATGTATTCAATGGCATATTACTCAGTCATAAAAAAGAATGAAATAATGTCATTTGCAGCAACATGGATGGACCTAGAGATTATCATATTAAGTGAAGTAAGTCAGAGAGAGAAACACAAATATCATATGATGTCACTTACATGTGGAATCTAAAAAAAAAAGATACAAATTTTATTTACGAACCAGAAGTAGACTCACGGACATAGAAAACAAACTGTGGTTACCAGGGGGAAGTGGGGGAGGGATAGATTAGGAGTTTAGGATTAATAGATACACATTACTATGTATAAAACAGATAAACAATAGGACCTACTGTGTAGCACAGGGAACTATATTCAATTTCTTGTAATGAGCTGAAATGGAAAAGAATCTGGAAAAAAAAAGACGTATGTATGTATATGCATAACTGAATCACTTTTCCTGTGCACCTGAAACTAACATTGTAAGCTGACTACATTTCAATAAAAAATAAGAATTAAAAAAAGAATTATATAGGCATGAATGAACAGATGAGGGAATCTTATCACAGTTATTTCCTTGGAATATGATGGGTATTAATTTTTTTAGCTTTATTGAGTTATCATTTATATACTGACTCAATAATTTTCAGTTCATTTATAGAATTGTGCAACTACCACCAAATATAGTTTTTGAATATTTCCATAACCGTTAAAAATGTTCTCAGGACCTTTTGCTGTCAATTTCCACTCCCCCACCAAGCGCAGGCAATCACTTACCTGCTTTGTGACTCTGGTCTTTTCTGGAAATTTTATATAAATGGAATTATGCAATATGGGGCCTTTGTGTCTGAAATCTTTCACTTAGCACGTTTTTGAAGTTCGTGTTGGAGCATGCATCATTATTTCATTCTTTTTATAGCTGAATAGTATTCCAGTGTATAGATATATCACAGATAGTTTATCCATTTGCCAACAATGCACATTTGAATTGGTTTCAGTTTTGGGCTATTATGAATAATACTGCTATGAATAATTGCATACAAGTCTTTGTGTGACATATTTTCATTTTTGTTGGGTAGATTCCTAAGGGTGGAATGGCTGGGTCACATGGTAAGTATATGTTCAACTTTTTATGAAATTTCCAAATTATTTTCCAAAGAAATCATACCATTTTACCTCCCTACAAGCAATGTATAAAGATTCTTGTTTTTCCATATCCTAACATTTTTACTGTTTCTCTTTTTGGATAAAGCCATTCCAGTTGGTATGAATTGGTATCTGACTATGGTTTTAATTGCATCACTGTGATGGTTAATTATGTTGAACAATTTATCAAGTGCTTATTGGCCATTTGTATAGATTCTTTGGAGAAATGACTATTCAGATCTTTTGCACAATTTTTTATTTATAGCTTTAGTAATATGTTGTAAAAGTTCTTTATATAGTCTAGATTAAGTCCCTTAATAGTTAAATGAGCTGTAAATATTTTCTCCCATTCTGTGGGTTATCTTTTCACTTTCTTGATGGTATCTTTTGAAACATGAAGGTTTTTAATGTTGATGAATTTTGTTTTATTTACTTTTTCTGTCATTGTTGCTGGTGCTTTTGGAATCATATCTAAGAAAGCTTTGTTCAGCCAAAGGTTATGAATATTTTCTCCTGTATTTTCTTCTAGAATTTTTTAGTTTTAGTTTCTACATTTAAGTCTATGCTTTAGATTTATTTTTTTGTTTGTTTAAAGTGTAAGGTAAGGGTCTAAATTCATTTTTTGGCATAATATGGATATTCAATTGATATAGAACCATTTGTTAAAAGAGCTACCTTCTTTTCATTGAATTGTCTCAGAGCCTTGGTGAAAAATCATTTGATCATAAACATATGGGTTTACTTCTGGACTCCCAATTCTGTTCCATTGATATGTATGCTTATCCTTATGCCAATATCACACTGTCTCCATTACTAACTTTTGAAAGATCTGAAATAGGGTAGTGTAAATCCTCCAATTTTGTTATTATTTTTCAAATTTATTTTGGCTATTTGAGGACCTTTGCTTTTCCATTTGAATTTTAAGATTACCTTGTCAATTTAAGGAAACTTGCCATCTTAACAATACTGAAGATTTCATCCATTAACATGGAATGTCTATCCCATTTATTTAGATCTTCTAAAATTTATCTTAGCAATCTTTTGTTAATTTTCAGTATACAAGTTGTGTACTTCTTTTGTTAAATTTGCTCCTAAGTATTTTATTCTTTTTGATGTTATTAGGAGCATTTTCCTAATAGTTTTCTTAATTGCATTTTTGGATTGTTCATTGCTAGTGTATGGAAATATAAATAATTTTGGCTTATGGATTTTGTGTCTTGTGACATTTCTAAGTTCATTTATTAATTTTAGTAGTTGTGTGTGTGTATTCCTTCAGATTTTCTAAATATAAATCATGTTGTCTGGCAGTTAAGACAGTTTTTACTACTTCCTTTCTAATCTGAATGTTGTAAAATAATTTTGTTGTTGTTTTTGCACTGGCTAGAATTTCCAGTACAACATTGACTAGAAGTGATGACAGTAGATGCTCTGCTCTTGTTTCTGATCTTAAAGCAAAAATATTCAGTCTTACATGATTACATATGATATTAGCTAAAGGTTTTTCATAGATGTTCTTTTCATAGATGTTCTTCTTAGGAAAGTTTCCTTCTAACACTAATTTGTTCAGTGCTTTTATCATGACAGGGTGCTGAATTTTATCAAATGCTTTTTCTGTGTCTATTGAGATGATTATGTGTTTCTGTCCTTTATTCTATTAATACGGTGTATTTAATTGTTTTTTAATATCACACCAACTTGCATTTCTGAAACAATCCTACTTTGTCGTGTTTTATAATCCTTTTTATATAATGCTGAATTCAGCGTGTTAATGCGTTTTAAGATTTCTGTTCTTCTGATGTCTTTATATGTGTCTTTGGTATCAGAGTAATACTGCCCTCACAGAAGGAATTGGGAAGCACTCCCTCCTCCTCAACTTGTGAAAGAGTGTAAAGGATTGGTATGATTTTTTTCCTTTAAATATTTGATCCAATTTACCACAGAAGTCACATGAGTCTAGGCTTTGTGTGTGTGCGTGTGTGTGTGTGTGTGTGTGTGTGTACATGCACGCACGCACATGAAGATTTAAACTGTTGAATCAGTTTCTTTAATTTTTTTGTCTATTTGCATGTCATAATTTTTTGGTGAATACTGGACATTTTAGATTGAGAGACTTATTATGAGGGGTTGGCTCACGTGATTATGGAGGCTGAGATGTCCCATGTTCTGCTGTCTGCAAGCTGGGGGTCCAGGAAAGCTGATAGTGTAGTTGCAGTCCAAACTCAAAGGACTGAGAACCAGAGGAGCCAATGGTATAAGTCCCAGTCTGAGTCTGAAGGACTGAGAACCAGGAGTGCCAACATCTGAAGCCAGGAGAAGGCGGATGTCCTAGCTCAAGCTGAGCAAATTTGCCCTTCCTCTTGCCTTTTTGGCCATCAATGGATTGGATGATGACCATCTGCACTGGTAAGGGAGATCTTCTTTACTCACTTTACTGATTCAAATGCTAATCTCTTCCAGAAACACCCTCACAGACACACTCAGAAATAATGTTTTATCAGCTATCTGTGCACGCTTTAGTCCAACCACGCTGACAAAGAAAATTAACCATCAAGTACATTATAGATTTGCTATGTTCTTATCCAAAGTTCAGAACCTCTCAGTTTGTTGTATCCTTGGATCAATTTCCAGAGTGTTTAAATGGTTGTTTCTGACAATTTGTTCAGCTTTTTAGTTGCTATGCACATAGGCATAAGTTCCCTAAACTCAGGAATTTATCTACTCGAATACAGGAGGATTTTCATCATCAAGCTCAAAGAAATCATTCCAACTGAGGGAAACATCAGTCCCTGACCACCATCAAGGCAAGATACAGTAGTAATACCAACCTGGAGATTTTTCTACTGTTTTACCATACAGCCTTTGATCCAAACATATGAAGAAAGGAACTAATATTTAATAGAAGATGGATTATCAGTTTTGGTGTACCCTTAGCTGATGTGATTTGAACTTGGAGCCATGTGGACAAATTGAGATGGCAGAAAAAGCAAACAGAAGGTCTTCTGTGTGAGGGATGAGAAAGAGAAATTAGAAAAGAAAGAGAGAGGGGGAAATATGAAACGAGTCTAATGATCTTTCTGAAGGACTCTTTATACCCAAATCAATTTTCCAATTATTTTATAAATCACTCAAAAGCAAAAACAGTCTTTCATGTGTTGTAAAATGCTTTAATATAAATGTTAGTACTGGATATGTGTTCAAATTAAAATAATATTCACTAGCTCCAATGGTCTAGGTAGTACTAAAGGCTGGATTTGTTAGTACTGTATGACAATGAAGCCAAAATTCCTACTCTGTAATGTAATGTGAGTGTATCCTCCTCAGTCCAGAAGATGGGGCACTGAGACACTGACACTAACAAAATTTCAGACACAAGAGTCAGATTTTCTGACCTTCACTTATGTAAACAATATCTAAAAGCAGGCATGCTAGGAGCCAAAGATAGATGAGATGCCAAAATGCTAAGTACTTATCATGTCATGAGGAATAGCACCTAGGTACATCTATATCATTTTTTAAATACTCAGGAGACTTAAATTTGCTAAAAATCATTCAATTGTACATTCGAAATGGCTGAATTATATGATATGTAAAATATGCCTCAATAATGTTATTAAAAATACACAGGAGACTGAGAAAAAAACATATTTTTCAAATATGGAT
Organism: Camelus bactrianus; assembly: GCF_048773025.1. NCBI lineage: Eukaryota > Metazoa > Chordata > Mammalia > Artiodactyla > Camelidae > Camelus > Camelus bactrianus. Next base: position 81,321,920 of record NC_133575.1, on the reverse strand, counting down.
TTTGGAAAATATACAGATGAAAAATAAAGTCAATTACAATCATAAGAAAAAGGCAATCTGTTAGGTATTATAGATATTTAATTCAAGCAGATGTCTTACACAGCTGCATTTTAATGTAACTGAAACATGCCACTTTAGAAATGAATGTATTAATGAAATGTCTGAAGCAATTAGAAATCCAGCTATTCAGGAGTAAAGTTTTCAACAAATCCTTTTTTCCCCTTTTTCTAGAACTTTTACTATCATGTATATTTTCAGAAATGTGCAGCTCATGTAACCATCCCATCAATGACTTTCACTTTGACCACACATTTATTTGTATGGAAAAACACAACAGTATTTGCTAAGTATATGCAATATCTTCCACCTAATTAGTACCTTAGGGCAGGTTGTTTATAAACAGAAAACAATAAGTGACATGTTAAATATCCCCAGCAGTACTCTGCATACTATCAGGTTTAGAAATAAAGAAGACAGTTTGCATTTTAAGCAGTAAACCAGCTAGCTACCAGATTGCCATTAAGTACAAAGGATCCAATCAGAATAACCTGTGATTCAATAAATTGTGATTGTGGGGAAATAATACTGTCTGCAGCTTTATACACTGGAGAAATGAATATGATTCCCTTTAGCTTCAAATTAGAAATATGTTTAGAGGGCAACATGGAAATGGATACTATTATTTCTGTTTTCAATGTTAATTTTAAAAAGAATGCTGTTACTAAAAATATTTCACACTTGATGCTAAATACATCTTAAATTTGCACATCCCCCACCTTCCTATAATCACTGCCAAGTGAATACCTAGTATCCATTTACTGGGATCACTACAGCAATCAGCCATTAATCAGGGAGCAATTGGCTCAAGGGACCCGTAATGGGTTGCAGAGGATTGCACATCACGCTTCACATACAGATGAGGTTGCCACCTGGTGGATTTTCTCTAACTAAAAGCTAACAACATTTATAGGTATAAGCAGAGTAATCCTCTTCTACGTGGGCAAAAGCTGAAAGCTGCCACTTTTAGAAAACACCTGGTTTCTTTTAACATTGATTAAATGTCCATTTTGTGACTTGCACTGGATAGGTGCTTGTTTTTTGTAACTTAAATATGAGGATAAAAGGCCAGAAAAGCAAGTATACTAAAGCTTCGGATTTAAAAAGTAAAAAATATGGGATAGAAAAAGATATTCCGTGCAAATAGTAACCAAAAGAGAGCAAGAGTGGCTATACTCAGATAAAACAGACTTTCAAAGTCCCTCACAAGATACAAGAAGATCACTATATAGTGATAAAGGGGTCCGTTCAGAAATAGCAATACAATTATAGTAGGGGACTTTAATACCCCACTTTCATTATCACATAGATCATCCAAACAGAAAATTAATAAAGAAAGAGTGGACCTGAATAACACTATAGACCAAGTGGACCTAACAGACATTTACAATACATTCTATCCAACAGCACCAGAATACACATTCTTCTTAAGCACAAATGGAACATTGCCCAGGATACATCATGTGTTGGGCCACAAAGCAAGCCTTAACATATTTAAGACTGAAATCCTATCAAGTATCTTTTGCAACCACTAAGGTATAAAACTAGAAATCAATAGCAGGAGGAAAACTGAAAAGCTCACAAATATGTGGAAATTAAATAACATATTCCTGAACAACCAATGAGTCAAAGAGTAAAACAAAAGGGAAATCAGAAAGCTCCCTGAGACAAACAAAAACAAAAACACAACATACCAAAATTTATGGGGCGCAACAAAAGCAGGTCTAAGGAAGAAGTTTAAAACAATAAATGCCTACCTTAAAAAAAAAGAAATATCTCAAATAAACAACCTAACTTTACACTTCAAGGAAATAAGAAAAAGAACAAACTAACCCCAAAGTTAGCAGAAGGAAAAGGATAATAAAAATCAGGGCAGGAATAAATGGAATAGACTAGAATGACAATATAAAGAAATCAATGAACCTAAGAGTTTTTTGAAAAGATAAACAAAATTTACAAACCTTTAGCTAGACTGACCAAGAAAAAAAGAGAGAGGACTCAAAAGGTAATAAATGTAGCTTTATTTAGCAAGTTCTTGCTAAACAAAATTTTGTTACATTTATATTTTAAAATGTCTAGGAGTAAGAACTATGACATCACATAGGTTCTGTTTTAAATGTTAAAGTGACTCTGATATTAAGTATGTCTTTACCTAACAGCCTTACCATGGGGATTACCTTACATGCCACTATAAACAGTTCCTTCTCTAACTTATTCTGTTATAAAATGACTGCTGATAAAGATATCGTTAGTCAAGTTTTCTAGTTTTACTATTCTCTCCTTCTTTTCCATAACGGAACCCTCCAAAAGTGATCTCCCATGTACTGAAATATGACATCTATCCCTTAGAAGGCATGCCATTTGCTGAAAACAGTGACATGAAACCACAGTTACTTGGTCTATTTTTACACATAGGCTAGTTAGTTAACTGATTTCTCCCTCATGGCCATTAGCCACCCATCTCACAACTACATTCTATTTATTGATCACAAAGGAGAACAGGTGAAAAAGAACATGGGCTTTGGACTTGGATTAGGATTAAAATTCTCTCTGTTGTTTTTAAGTTATTTCTCCTTTATAAATTTGTTTTCTGAGACTCATTCCTTAGTTGTAAGAAAAAGTAGGAGAAATGATACTATAAGGATAGTACTGGGTTGTTATAGGGATGAAGGTACCTACCAAATAGACTTTTAATACATCTCAGTTAAGTATGAGAAGTGTTTTGTTTGTTATCATTGTTGTTGTTTTTACTGGAGCCCTATTTACTTTTACACTCTGAAGGTTTCAATTGACACTACCATGTTTGCATGAAATAACCTACATCAAAGTTAGTTTAAAAAATAAATGCACCTAATTCAAAAAGACACCTGCACCCCAATGTTCATAGCAGCACTATTTAAAATAGCCAAGACATGGAAACAACGTAGATGTCCATCAACAGATGACTGGATAAAGAAGATGTGGTATATTTATGCAATGGAATACTATTCAGCCATAAAAATGACAACATAATGCCATTTGCAGCAACATGGATGTCCCTGGAGAATGTCATTCTAAGTGAAGTAAGCCAGAAAGAGAAAGAAAAATGCTATATGAGATCGCTCATATGTGGAATCTAAAAAAAAAAAAAAAAAAAAAAGAAGACAAACGAACTTAAATATAAGACAGAAACAGACTCAGAGACGTAAAATACAAACTTGTGGTTGCCAGGGGGTGGGTGGGTAGGGATAGACTGGGAGTTCAAGATTTATAGATACTGACATGTATATATAGAATAGATAAACAAGTTTATACTGTATAGCACAGGGAAATATAGTCAAGATCTTGCAGTAGCTCACGGTGAAAATCAATATATGTATATTCATGTATGACTGAAAAACTGTGCTGTACACCAGAAATTGACACATTGTAAAGTGACTATAACTTAAAAAATAAATAAATGAGCAAGCAAATACATACATATAAATAAAATTGATAAAAAAATATCAATAGAAATGTAATACAAATATAATGTCTACTCCTGGAACTATGACATCACAACTGTAAATGTGGTGTTATGTGAATTGGTATCTGTGACTTCAATAAAATTTCCTTTACAGTAAGATGATGCAAATAGTTTTGTATGTAGAAGTGAGGACAATGAGCTCTGGAAAACAGATGACAAGAATAGACTCTGATAATCCAAATACTAATGTTGAAAATGCATGTGAAGAATTAGTTATTTCATTAAATAGGAGGAGATAGAAGCAATACAGCTAAAATAATATATTTACATAATGGAACTTAATTGTTTTACTAAATTGAAATATTAAATGACCTAAGTAGATATTTAACTCTTGTTTATATCCCTAAACATTTTTACAATCCAGTTGACAAGAAAAACTTTTGAGTGTCTTCTTATTGAGGCCTCCTTATCTTTGAGGATCTATTACACATGCTAATTACTACATAATCGATATCTCTAGCCTAACCCTTTCTCTTGAACTCCAGACTCAGATATCTAAGTATCTCCCAGGCATCTCCACTAGCATGTTCCACAAAAGAGACAGCAGAGCTAAATGGTTCAGAGTGCAGACTTGGGGTTAAACAGACTGGGTTCAACTCCTGATTCCATCATTTACCAGCTGTGTTAACTTTGGACACATTACTTCGCTTCTCTGACCCTCAGTTTCTTCATCTGTAAAATGGGGATGGATAAAAATAGCACTGACTTCATAGGATTTTGTGAAAATTAAACGAAATATATACCTAACGTACTTTGCAGAATAGATTTTAGTAAATAATCAATAAGTTATATATTCTATTATAAGAAACACATACACACACATCTCTTTGAAAACAGTCATTTTTCCCCCTAGTGTGCCTTAGCTGGCAGCTCTTTCTTTAGACTTGCTGTACCTGAACTGGTAGTAAAGATGTTTTGTAGCAGTTGTCAAAGGTTAGCATGTATGAACAGTATACAAAGAAACACATATTTGGAATGCTAGCTACATAATTCACTCTATATTGCAAGTTGGAAAAACAGAAACATCAAAATATTTTGCAACACTTATTTAATATTTGTCACATAACACCATATGGGGTATAGCAGTTATTTTGTATATGTCTTATCTTCAACACTAGATTATGAGCTTCTTTATAAAATGAACACAGCATTTTAGGCATTTTTATATCCTTTTTTCATAATGCCTATCACAATGCCTTGCATAGAGTAGGTATTCAATAGATATCAATCAAGTAAAAAAAGAAAGAAATCTACCTTGTCCTTTTATAATAACAAATGCAAATTTTTCAATCTTAAATAAATGGCAGGCTGAAATATATTTTACTAATCTTTGGGAGAATTAATTATTTAAATTCTCTTTTCTTCTCCAGATTATTTCCTTTAATCCTAGACCAATTTTATACATGTTGCAGACCTATGCATTCTTGGTAGTTTGTTTGACTGAACGCGTATGAAATCATTACAGGTTACTATTATCTACGAGTTTTGTAAAAGCTTGAGCAATTGGAAACATTAGCTATATTGCTTTTAAAAAACATGTCTAAAATTATAGTAATGTCTTGACAGGTTACCCTTTCTTCTCTTTCTCCTTTTATTCCATATCCTCTCTCACAAAGTATTTGATGGTATATTTTGCAAAACAGTGAACTATTGGAATCAAAACTCCTGCTTGAAGTTCCAAATCATTAACCTTCAAATTCAAGTACCTAAGATGAACTATTTAATATTAACGTGCTGAAAGAACAGCAAAAAGCAGGGATAGTGTAAAAAGCTATGCTATGAATATAAGTAAGTCTAGAGCAGTACTCGAGAAGGGGAGGGATGGGAAAGGGAAAGGAAATGAGAATATTATGAATATTATGAGAATATTATTTGGTGGCATTCTTCCCCCTCTCCTCCTCCTTACCGATTTGTCCTTCCTTTTTTACTGTTTAAATTCACTTGTCAAATAATCAGTAACCCCGTACTATGAAATAAATCACAAAAAGGGTTTAACACATAGTAAACACTCAGTAAAGGTTGATAAATGTCAGCAATTTGTATTATTATTGTACTCGTATATCACTTCTTTGCTCTTACCTTGACCTCTTTTCCTCAGTTTACATATAGGCAGGGTATGTCGTCAGGGTTGGAATAGAGGAGGATCAGGAAGACTCTTTTTTTAATACTTAATGTCTGCCTGAATAAGCTTTTAAAAATAGTGTCTCAAAATTGTAGAATAGATAAACAAGATTGTACTGTATAGCACAGGGAAATATACACAAGATCTTATGGTAGCTCACAGAGAAAAAAATGTGACAATGAATATATATATGTTAATGTATAACTGAAAAATTATGCTCTACACTAGAATTTGACACAACATTATAAAATGATTATAAATCAATAAAAAATGTTAAAAAAAAAGTGTCTTGAATTCACCTTTTTCACAAAATCTACATTAAACTCCCTGCTCCACCCCTCCAATCAGGAGCGTTCCAAGTAGGCAGGAAATGGCATGCTTCTTAAGGTTCCTCAATGAGGCAATTAATGTCCATTTCTCTATCTAATGTCTATTTAAAAATGCATTCTGTATCCAAAAAACACTGAACAAGCCCGTATATCTTATGTTTATGCATCAAGTTAAACTACCTATAATTTTTAAGTGTTTGAAAGTTGATGTAACTCAATTTTCTGTAACAAGATATCTTTTACTTTCCCACAGTACAGTGAATAGTCATATATATGACTTACATATTACAGCATTGCTTATTTTATGTTTCCCAGAAACAGATTTTCTTTCTTTTTGCAAGTGGGTTTCTTAGTCTCCCACCTTTAATGTTATTGACTTTGGACTGTATTATTTCTCCACACAGAGTGTGCTATAAGACTTCCAGTTAAACAAGGCAGATTAGAAACATGCATCCAACTCTGCTGCTGCATGAAGCTCCACTAAAATGACAGCAAAGGAATTTTTTTTAAAAGGATGTAAATAAAGAAGGACAGAGAGAACAGAAGAGAAGACAACAGCAGACAAGTGATGTCGAAAAAATTTTGGAAGCTGGAAAGCAACAGATGAGATGAATGCTAAGCTTACTTTACAAACTGGAAAAAGCTGAAACCTAAGGCTGGTGGTGACGGGTTCAGTTTTTAAAGTTACTGGGTATCTCTCAGCTACAGGATGCAGGGAGCACTAAAAAGAGAAGGATTGATCAAAAGTATGTATAAGAAAGAAATTAGATCCCAAAAGCTCCTTATCCATTCGAACAAAAGATTCAAGTTTTACATTCTACGGTAATTGAAACATCTTTCCAGAAAAGAAGCTCTAATGTTGGAAGCAATAGGCATAGCTGAGGGCTGGACTGTGAATTTTAATGAAAATAGGGATTGAATCTCTATTTATTAAATAATAAGACTGTCCTCAACCTTTCTGTCAGTTGATTTCTAAGACACTCTCAGCTGAGCAGGAGATTGGAGGATTCTGGAGAAGCTGACCAGCACAAGCGTAAAGGCCTACAGACACTGATATTTGGGGTCTCCTGTTGAAAAGACTGAATTTCTGCCCAGTTACTCCCCAGTGAAGCTCACCAATCCACAAGTCCTAATAATTGAGACAGAACTTTTTTGTGTCTCATTCTTAAATATTTCCTTTCTTGGGTCACAGTATAGCCTTGTGGCTTTTGCCTTTATAAATCCGACACTTTCTCTTCCCTGGAACACTCTTTTGGTTTTACCTGTATCTGTATTTCACAGATTACAATTCCTAAGACCCCAAATAAACTCTTTTCTTATTTGCAGACTTCTTGGGGGGGGGTTGGGGGAGGGGTCAACAATTTAATCTGGTCATCCAGCTACAGTTCAGAGAATTAAGGCTGATGGTAGGAAGCCCACTGAGGAAAACTGGCTTGATACTTGGCTCACAGGCTCTCCATCATTATTGATGAGAAAGGAAGGTCATTTACTGGCAGGCCAGGAATTCTGAGATAGTTTACTAAACTTAAAAAAAAGGAATTCACCCAATTTATACATACTGCAGGTGAATTCTGGTGGACAGAGTTTCTTGGCTTTTCTTCCTAGCCTCAGGATAAAAAAAAATAATAATAATAAAGAGACTTTTAAAAGTTAAACGTGAAAACCCACAGTGAGCATCATACTCAATGGTGAAAGACTAACAGCTTTTCCTCTAAGATCAGGAGCAACACAAGGATACCCACTTTGGCCACTTCTGTTCGACATAGTATTAGAAGTTCTATCCAGAGCATTTAGGTAAGGAAAATAAGTTAAGAGCATCCAAATTAGAAAGGAAGAAGTAAGATTATCTCTGTTCACAAATGACATAATCTAATATGCAGAAAAACCTAGAGTTTCCACAAAAGAACTGTTAGAACTAATAAACTAATTCAGCAAAGTTGTAGGATACAAAATGAACACATAAAAATAAGTTGCATTTTTATACACTAGCAGTGAACAATTTGAGGGGGAAATGAAGAAAACATTTCCATTGACAATAGCATCAAATAGAATAATATATTTAGAAATACAGAACCAAGGAGGCAAAAGACTTGCAGATTAAAAACTACACAAAAATATCTATTAGAACTGATAAAAGAATTCAGCAAGGTAGCAAAATAAAAGACTAACATACAGAAATTTGTTCCATTTCTTTACACCAAAAATGAAATATCAGAAAGAAAAAGTAGAAAAAAAAACCATTTTAAAATCACATCAGAAAAATAAAATACCTAGGAATAAGCTTAACCAAGGAGGTGAAAGACCTATATGCTAAAAACTATAAAACATTTTAATAAAGGAAACTGGAGATGATTCAAAGAAATGGAAATATATCCCACGTTCGTGGATTGGAAGAATTAACACTGTCAAAATGGCCATAGCACCCAAAGCAATCTACAGATTTAATGCAATCCTGAGGAAAAAGAACAAAGCTAGAGGAATAACCTTCCCAGACTTCAGACAATACTCCAAAACTACAGTAATCAAAACAGCATGGTATTGGCACAAAAACAGGCATATGAATAAATGGAACAGAATAGAGAGCCCAGAAATAAACCTACACACCTACGGTCAATTAATCTTCGACAAAAGAGACAAGAATATACAATGGAGAAGAGACAGTCTCTTCAGCAAGTGGTGTTGGGAAAGCTGGACAGCCCAGCTGCATGTAAATCAATGAAGTTAGAACACTCCCTCACACCTTACACAAAAATAAACTCAAAATGCCTTATAAATGTAAGACATGACAGCATAAAACCCCTCAAGAGAACACAGGTAAAATATTCTCTGATATAAATCATAGTAATGTTTTCCTAGGCTAGTCTCCCAAGACAAAAGAAATAAAAGCAAAAATAAACAAATAGGATCTAATAAAATTTATAAGCTTTTGCACAGCAAAGGAAACCATAAACAAAACAAAAAGACAATATACAGACTGGGAAAAAGTATTTTTCAAATGATGCAACCAACAAGGGTTTAATTTTCAAAATATACAAACAGCTCACACAACTCAATACCAAAAAAACAAAAACAAAAACCCCGTCAAAAAATAGGCAGAAGACCTAAATAGACATTTCTCCAAAGAAGAAATACAGACGGCCAACAGGCACATGAAAAGATGTTCAACATCACTACTTATTAGAGAGATGCAAATCAAAACTACAATGAGATTATTACCTCACACCAGTCAGAATAGCCATCGTTAAAAAGTCTGCAAACGGTAAATGCTAGAGAAGGTGTCGAGAAAAAGGAACCCTCCCACTGTTGGTAGAAATGTAGACTAGTGCAGCTACTGTAGAGAACAGTATGAAGGTTCCTTAAAAAATGAAAAATATAGTTACCATATGATCCAGCAATCTCACTCCTGGGCATTTATCTGGAAAGGACATAAACTCTAATTTAGAAAGATAGATGCACCCCAATGTTCATATCAGCACTCTTTAAAATAGCCAAGACATGGAAGCAATCTAAATGTCCATCAATAGATGACTGGATAAAGAAGATGTGAGATATACATACACACACACACAATGGAATATTACTCAGCCATAAAAAGAATGAAATAATGCCGTTTGCAGCAACATGGATAGACCTAGAGACCATCATACTAAGTGAAGTAAGTCAGAAAGAGAAAGACAAATACCATATGACATCACTTATATGTAGAGTCTAAAAAAAATTACAAATGAACTTATTTACAAAACAGAAACAGACTCACAGACATAGAAAACAAACAGTGTTATCAAAGGAGAAAGGAGGGGAGGGATAAATTAGGAGTATGGGATTAACAGAGACACACTACTATATATAAGATAGATAAACAACAAGGATTTACTGTATAGCACAGGGAATTATATTCAATATCTTATAATAGTACATAATGGAAAGAAATCTGAAAACTATAATATATATATATATATAAAACTGAATCACTTTGCTGTACATCTGAAACAGAATATTGTAAATCAACTATACTTCAATTTTAAGAAACCCTGAAAAATGTTGCTGAAAGAAATTAAAGAAGACAAAAACAAATGGAAAGACATCCTGTGTTCATGGATTGGAAGATGTAATATTAAGATGTCGATACTACCCTAAGTGATCTATAGATTTAAAGTAATCCCTGTCAAAATCCCAATGATAGTTTTTGCAGGGGAAAAACTCAACAGCATGGGTTCTGTCATCTTCAGGAAGAGCTCTGCACTAAGACATAAAAAATCAGTACAGACATAAATACGCAGCACAGGTTTGACATATCCTGCATCCATTCATTCATGGAGTTAACAGGCATTAAGAACAAATTCTACACTATCGCTTTGGTTAAGTTTTAGGCTTCTCCAAAGTGGAAACAAGGAAGTAAAATGTGGAAAGTCTGCTGTACTAAATTCAGATGTTAAATCTAAGAAGAGATGGCTCCTTTCCATTAAGATTTCAACCTGCTCAAGTTTCTTATAAAAGATGATTTAAAAATATGCCCTAAGCTCTAAACCCCTCTTTACATCTAGTTATTGTCCTTTTTACATACTTTCTGCCCCTGCACCAACGTTCTACGAAGAATTCTCCACACTCAGTTCACATCTCCCTGCACCTCCCCTCCAGTTCTGTCTCTATCCCTCATTAATGGGGCTGGGTTCCCCCAACACTTCCACTGAAATTACACTTGCCAACTCAATAACCACCTCTTTATCACTTCTACTATACATCAAGAATGTTGAAATGATTGTTTAAATACAGACAAACAGGTATTTCCCCAAGAGGAAAGGATTACCTTCCCTCAAGAATTCGATTGTTTGGATATAGACAGGATCATACTAGAGTGTGATCAGTCACTGAAAAACTCAGGTTGTGAAATACCTTCCATGGAGACAGAGTCAGATAATGTATAGGCGGTGGTCTGAATAATGGGCTTTCAAATGAAGCACACTTTTTCTCTGACATAGCTCATACTTTTGCTTTACTGAAACGGATTTTGTAAATATTTTTAGTGCAAGTTAGCAATAATTATTTGTGGTCACTTCAATAACCTTATCTGGTTTTCATTTCTTTCTCAAGGGATCCTTTCTCAAGGGATTACTAGTATGAAATAAAATAGGTGTTCCAAACTCTGCCATGATTAAATATAGTCTGAAAGCATTATGTGATATACCATATTTAGACAATATAATGGTGGGTCTAGGGAACTCTTGCAGTTTCCTGACTGCTAAGTCAAAATTCTTTTACCACATCATAGAAATCATGATGCTGGACTTTCCTCTGTATCCATTAAGTGAAATAAAATAATAAACCCACAAAATAAGTATACATGAATCCATACTGATATAAATGAATTTTTGAATTAATAAAGAAATGGGTGACAGTAAACTATGTTTATCAAATAGTTCCCCAAAAATCTATATAGATATCTTCCTTCCATGAGGTGAACCTTCCCCCTCCTACTGCTGAGGTCAGGGCAGACTTAGTTACTCATTTCTAAAGACCAGAATAGGCAAACAGAAAACAGTTACTGTACACTGGAGAAACTCGACAAACACCACATTAACCCAGTGACGAAGGTCAACATCTCCAATGATCCAGTGACATCATGTGGATACCATCCTCCCAGATATGATGTGACAAGAAGGACACTTCAACTCTTGTGGTATCCTTTCTCCAAACCCAGAACCACAGTCTAATCACGAGAAAAAGAATAGACTATACCTGTACTCTTCAAGACTGTCAGGGTCATGAAAACAGTGTGGCAGTTCCTCAAACAGTTAAACAGAGTTACCACATGGCCCAGCAGTTCCACTCTTAGGGACATAGCCAAGAGAAATGACAACATACATCTACACATAAACTTGTACGTGAATGTATGCAGCATCGTTATTCATAAATGCCAAAAGTGGAAACAACCCAAATGTCCACCAATTAATGCACAGATAAAGAAAATATGGTATATTATTTGGCAATAGAAAGGAATGAAATACTGATATATACTAAGATACGGATGAACCTTGAAACCATCATGCCAACTGAAAGAAGTCAAATGTGGGAAAGAATGGATATTGCACGATTCCATTTATATGAAATGTCCATAAAGAAGCCATCAGTATAGCCGTGCCCAAGGAATTCCGCCCCTCCTTTCAACCCAGACTTCCAGAAAGCTCCATCTGATGGGTTTGGGCCACAGTCCTGCCCACCCACCTTCTTGTTCACTGTTCAAACTGCAATTCAAGCTTCTGTCACCAGGTGGCACCAACATGCCACCATCATCCAAGTCTCAGTATACTAAGAGTCTTCAAGAAATTAGAAATACATAACCTCTCTTAAAATCCAGCCTGTGGACCTACCCAGAATGATTCGAATTCAGATTGAGAAAACAGATAGGTGTAAAGGAAGATTGTAAAAACATATACTCCGGGGCCTGCACATGGTGAAACACCAAGTGACAGCAGTGAGCCTTGGTAGTTGATGGTGGCAGGTGAAGGGCAGCTCAGGGCAGGCTGGAGGTGACTAGAGAGAATGGAGAGTTGGAACAGGAGTTGGAACAAGGTCTGGGCAGCTCTGTTCAGTGTCCTGGACAGGGGTTGACAGAAGGAGTGTTTGGGAGTCAGATGGGAAGCCTGTAGAAGAGTAGGGTGGGTAATGGAGGGTGAATGCTGTGTTTCCTGATAGGGACACTCTGTACAGTCTACACTGCAAATCGGCCAATAGTGATGAAGGAAGAGGTAATTCAGTGAGCATGGTGTAGATTTGGGGTCAACAGCAGATGGAACTGCTTTAATATATTTATGATTATTCCAAACGGAATTGGTACCATGGTAAACAAACAGGTTCATGACAGTTTTACTCTTTGCAAAATGTACAATTTTTCCTTAAAAAAAGAATAACAAAAACAGAGGTGAATGTGATGTCACCTGGTGGCTAGATCCACCAGCATTTAAGACTGCAGCTCTGAGAGTCTCAGACCAGAGCGCTCAGGAGGGAGGAGGGAAGCATGGAGGTTGGGAGCTTGACTTAATGGGATCAGTTAGGGTTTTCTGGATTTTCACTTAACTGGAGTAATCCTCTGTATCCATCACTTTTCTAGGATAGGAAAATGCACATTTTCTGGAACATCTAAACATGAGACTAGATGTCCATCTCCAGTCTGAACTGAGTGTAAAGCTGCAACTGTGAGCATGTACTTGAGGTGGTAGAGCCAGAGGGGACATAGAAACACACACACAGACACACACACAGACACACACACAAAACACACACACACACACAGAGTCAATTTAACTTTTAAAATCTACTTAATTTCCCCCATTAAATTGAATACTTTCACAAAGTAGTAAGTGTATGTGCTTTTGTCAATCTGTTCACAAGTATTTTTTGTCTTCAACATTTTACCTAAGTGCCATTTTTCTTGAGTACATTTCAAACAATATATGAAAGTATATTTATAGACTGAAATTGTCCTGCAACTCTCACTAGTCCCACTCCTAACACAAAAGGGTCTGTCATCATTGGTGCCTCCTCTCCCGACGTGTCCCTGTAGGTGAAGGCCCGTGATCATAGACACCTGCACATGCTCATGGTCTTTTCCAAGAGACTTCACATTACTCTTTTGCATCTTGCCTTTTCCACGTAATGTTAACTCTCATGATTTAAAAAATATTTTCATGATATTAGTTCCTGTGATTTTAGCGTATTTTAACATGTTGACTATTCCTGTATATTTTCATGTGACTCTCAGTTGAAATTATTTGCCAATTTCTTTGATAGTAAGGATTTTGCACAAATCATGGATCCTAACCCAATATCTGAAGTGTAGTTTGCAAATATTTTACCTGAAGTCGTCACCACAATTCTTTGCATTTTTAAATTTAGAATTTGCTTTTTAATTTCAAAAAAATATTGTAACTTGCAAAAACCATTATAATAATAACTTTTTAAAAAGTTGGCAACAGCCCCAGGAGAATGTAATGGCATCCTATAGGGAAGTTAAAGCATTCAGAGTCCTGGACGCATAAAAATAAAGTGGAAGAACTTTAGAATAATTCCAGACTAAGCTGCTGATAGGGGGATGATGAAAAGTGTTCCCTGATTTACATAAGCTCCCCTAAGGTCAGTACCCAGGTATGAATGCTGGTCATAATGAAGGGTAGCTTGAATAGTAGTTTGGATTAAAGGAAATGAAATATAAAGTACAATTTTTAAAAGCAGTTCTTTACATGTCACTTTCGTTCCCTCCAGATGATTTGCCCAGAGTATATGAGGTGTAGCAGGACTTCAATGACCTTTTAAAAGCCGAGACTCAGCAGTAGGAGCCCACGGAGCCTCGGGCTGAGGTAGACATTGTGAAAAGTCATTTCTCACTGTTTCCCTTAATGAGAAGATAGAGATCTTTATGAAGAAATCAAATGTCTCTCTGATATGCCTTGAGTTCAAAGTTTTGGAGTCAGAAGGATCTCTAGGTTCTTGGGAGACTCAGAAGCTCATAAGAGCTGCCCAACAATGTGCCTCTGAGCAGATCCTAATCCAGTTCCCCACACTGCGGAGACAGGCTTGTCTTTGACTCACCTGATAAGCTCAGTGAAAGATGGCACCAGGGCAGCAAAGTGTGGTGTTTGCCTAACTGCTACTCCTGGACTGCTCTATGTGTTAATATATTTATAGAAAAATTCTGGACTTACCCCAGTCACCAGTGCAGGGGTCCTCAGATCATTCATCATCCAGCCACGTCACAGTAAGATTCAGCCAACTGCTGTCTCCCTATGAGGCAAAAATTCCAAGAATTATTACCATTTCTCTGATGCACAAGTGTCCACTCTTTCATTCACTAATAACTAAGCATATATTGAGCTCAAAGTCCATACTATTGCATTGGTATTGTCTCCTTAACTCTATAGGAGAAATAAGAGGGTAAGAAGGGAAGTGAATACATGGCAAATTTGGGGCTTAAAATGAGATGAGATTCCTCCTTCATATTAACGTTTAAACTTGCTTAAGTTTCAAGGATTGAGGATTTTAAAAAATTCCTTCTTGGACCACTTATCTACATTCAGCCACAGTGATTTATTTGTCTCTGCTCCTCTCTCTCTCTCTCAGTCTGTGTGTGTGTGTGTGTGTGTGTGTGTGTGTGTATCTCCCCCTTCAAATATGCAGTTCCAAAAAGTGATTTCTGCATTCCCTGTTAACATTCCTCATTCCCACTGATTCCTTATCTCACTGCACTGTAGCTTCTGCTGTCATGATTGCAATGAACGTGCTCTCACCAAGGTCACAAGCTACCCTTTTGTCACTAAGTCCAGATATTCTGTATAAATATATCAATATATGAATACTATTAATGACCACATAAAATAAGCATGCTTGTGCAGATCACTCCTGTCACTTAACATCAAATATTTGACAGTTTACAGGCCTGAAGTATGAACTGCTGGGTACAAAGCCAAGCTGTCCTGCTCCCTAACAGTGCAGTCCGGGGCCAAGTCCGTATTCTCCCTGTTTCTCAGGGGTCTTTTTCTAATTAATAGACTATTTTTTAGAGCAGTTTTAGGTATCCAAAAAAATGAGTGAAACATACACTCCCATATACTCCATCAACTCCCTCCCATTTCCCCTATTGTCAGCACTTTGCATTAGTGTGCTACATTTTTTGCAAATTGTGAGTCAATATTGATGTACTTCTATTAATAGTGTTTAAACCCACAGTTTACATTAAGGTTCACTCTTTGTGCCTTATAGTCTATGGGTTTTGCCAAATGTATAATGACATATCCACCACTATGATATCATACAGAATAGTTTTACTGCTCTAAAAATCTCTTGTGCTCCCCTACTCATCCCTCTCTCCCTCCCCTCTGAACCCCTGGCAGCCACTGATCTTTTTGCTGTCTCCATAGTTTTCCTTCTCCGGAATGTCATATCACCATAACCACACAGTAAGTAGCCTTTTCAGGTTATCCTCCTTCATTTAGCAATATGCATTTATGCTGCCTCCATGGCTTGACAGCTCATTCCTTTTTATTGCTAAAAATAGTCAATTTATAGATGTACCACACTTTGTCTTGCTATTCACCTTTTGAAATAGATCTTGGTTGCTTCCAAGGTTGGCACAACATCTTCACCAGCATTTGGTGTTGTCTGTATTTTAGATTTTGGCCATTCCAATAGATGTGTAGTGGTATCTCATTGTTTTAATTTGCAATTCCCTAATAACAGATGCTATTGAATATCTCTTCTATATGCTCATTTGCCATCTGTTTTTTTTTTTTTTTGGTGAGGCATCTGTTAAGTTCTTTGCCCATTTAAAAAACTGCATTGTTTATTTTCTCATTGTTGAGGTTTAAGTGTTCCCTGTATATTCTGAATTACAGTCCTTTCTCAGATATGTGTTTTGTAAACTTTTTCTCCCAGTCTATGGCTTGTAATTTCAATCTCAGAACAGTGGTTTTCACAGAGCAGAAGTTTTTAATTTCAATTAAGTTCAACTTACCAATGTTTTCTTTTATAGATTGCATTTTTGGTATTGTATCTGAAAACCCAATGTCATCTAGGTTTTCTCCTATGTTCATTTCTAGGAGTTTTATGGTTTGTGTTTTCCATTTGAATTAATTAATCCAATCCAATTAATTAATTAATTAATTCCAATTAATTCCATTTGAATTAATTTTTGTGAAAGATGTAAGGTTTGGGTCTACATTTTTTCCCCCGCAGGTGGATAGCCAGTTATTCCAGAACCAACTGGAATGTCCCTCATTTTTTAATACATAAAATGGGGATTAGGAACAGCAGCTACCTCATAAGAGTGTATAATTCAATATATAAAAATGCTTAGCACTAAATAAATTTTAGCTATTTAAATTTCTGGGAGGCGTCAAATGGACACAGAAGCCAACTTGAAGAGGCTAATACTGGCCAATTCTGTTACAACTGGGACATGAAAGGAAATAATTACAATGGCAGATAGTAACCCTTTGAGCAAAATAGGAATCTATGAGTCACACCTATGAAATAAATACATGAATAAATAAATAAACAATAGGGGAGAAGGGAAAACTCTACCAACATCTGAATGTCAATTAATAAATCTAGAAGGAATGACAAAATTATAAAAGCAGCACTTAACAACTAAAATAGTCATGACAGATTCAGGTAAGAATCATGAAAGGATTTTCAGTCTGTACCAAATCCACAGCAATCACTGGGTCACCATGGTAACCATGCTGGACAAGGAAAGCTAGGGAAAAAACAAACAGCAACCATCTTGATTTGTTTCCTAATATGTGCTAGGAACTAAGCAGGACTGACATAACACACAATAATTAATCTCAAACATTCCTCACAATAAATATTCCTCATAGCTTCATCAATATATACACACATACATTCAAACACACCCACATTCATACAAGCTTTCTCCCTCTTTTTTTTTTTTTAACCATCCAAGAAGCCAGGAATTCATCAAGGTGGATTTGTCTGAGGATAAAGAAGAAAACTCCACAATTCAATCCTAACCACATAAAGTATAAAGCTACAAAACTATTTCATTTTAGTGACTGATTTTCTGGAAATGACCTATAGAATTATAATAATCTCTGTGAGAGTTTTCTCCCTTGTTTTGGTACATGGTCAATAACACCTAAAAGCTGACATGGAAATCTAGGTAAGTGAATATTGTGACGGTAAGTTTTATGTGTCAACTTAGCAGGACCACAGTGCCCAGATATTTGATCAAACATTATTCTAGGTGTTTCTGTGAAAGTGCTTCTGAGTGAGGATTACATTTAAATAGGTAAAATTTGGGAAAAGCACTTAGCCCTCCATAATGTGGGTGGACTTCATCCAGTCAGTTGAAGGTCTGGATAGAACAAAGGGCTGACCTTCTCTGAGCAAGAGGGAATTCTGCCAGGACATTGCCTTTGGACTTCATCTACAATATCAGCTTTCCATTCACCAGCAGACTGCCTTCAGACTCCAACTCTAACTCTCTTCTGAGTCTCCAGCTTGCCAGCCTCCCCATCAGGTTTTGTACTTGCCAGCCTATACAATCTCATGAGTCAATTCCTCAAAATAAATCTCTATCTATATATAAACATCCTATTGGCTTTGTTTCTCTGGAGAACTCTAATACAAGAGTGAAGCATCAAGTATTTTTTCCATCCTAGAATAATCTGTGCTTTCTAGCAAAAAGATTACCTAGCAACATATGCGTACTGACAGACTACTTGTCATTTTGTTGCTGAGAGAAATTAAAGGTGTAAATAAATGAAAGGGTATACCATCTTCATGGGTCAGAAGTGCTAGCATTGCTAAGATGTCTATTCTCTTCAAACTGATCTATAGATTCAGTACATTCCCAATAAAAATCACAGCATACATCTTTCAAAAAGAAACTGACAAACATCTAAACATCATGTGGAAATACAAAGGGTTTTCACTATGAAAAACTAACTTTGAAAAAGAAGAACAAATTTGGAGAATTAGCATTACCTTATTTCAAGACTCATTATAAGTCTACGGTATCCAAGAGAGTATGGAATGAAGGTAAAAATGTATATAAAAGGAAAAAATGAAGAGTACAGAAATAGACCCACACACATATGGACAACTAATTTTTGACAAAGCTACAAAGAAAATTCAGTGGAGAAAGGACAGTCCTTTCAACAAATGGTATTGGGACAAGTGCATATCCATATGCCCAAATAAAAACTGTAATCCATATAATGCATCATATACAAAAGTCAACTCAAATGAATCACAGACCTAAATACAAAAGCTAAAACTATAAAAATTCTAGAAGAAAACACAGGAGAAAACTCTTGTGATCCCAGCTTAAGTGAACACTTCTTAAACACAACATGAAAAGCAGAATCAAATCCATAAATGAATAAACTGATAAACTAGACTTCTTCAAAATTAAAGAAAAAAACTGTTCTTCCAGACACAGTTGAGAGAATTAAAAGATAAGTCTCTGACTGGGAGAAAATATTTACAAATCATAGATCTGACAGAAGACTTGTATACAGAACTTTAAAATCTCAGAAGGTCAATAAGAAAAAAATAAGACACTCTAATAAATAAGTGGTCAAAGATCTACAACGTCAGATAATCACAAAAAGATACTTAACATCATTAGTCATTGGGGAAGCATAATCCCACTACACCCCTCTAAGAAAGGCCAAAATTAAAAGGCTGACCATACCAAGTCTTGGCAAGATTGTGGAGGATGGAAGTCTCACACATTGCTGGTAGCAATGAAAAATGCTGCAGCCACTTTGAAAAACAGATTGTCAGTTTCTTACAATGTTAATCTTACAACTGCCATATGACCCAGCCATTAAAGTCCTAAGTATTCACCAGTAAAGAAGGAAGCATATACCCAAGCAAAGATTTATACACCAATATTCATAGCAGCTTTATTTACAAGTGGCCCAAATTGGAAATAAACCAAATATCCAATACTAGGTAAATGGACAGAACAAACTATGGTATATCCATATAATGCAACATTACTCAACAACAAAAAAGAGCAACTATTTGTATGTGCAACAAATGGATAAATCCAGAAATAATTAAGTTGAAAGAAAGAAGACAGACAAAATAAGAGTACACACTGTATGATTCCTTTCATATAAAATTATAGGAAAGGAAAACTAATTTATAGTGACAGAAGACCAGTGGTTGCCTGGGAATGGGGTAGGGTGACTTGGAGAGGGAGGCAGGAGAGAGTAGGTGGGGGCATTACAAAGTAGCATAGAGAAATTTTGAGGTGACGGATTTGTTCATTATCTTGACTGTAGTATTAGATTTATAGGTGCATATATATATCAAAACATTAGAGCACATACTTTAATTACGCACAGGGTATTGTATGTCAACTATACCTCAACAAAGTATTTGAAATATATTTATATATACATAATTCTGATGTAATGAAATTAATCAGGTGAAATATTCCCAGGATTATGCTCATGTAGTATTAACAGGTCCACACTACGTTTTATCAAATTGGTCCCCAACCAAAATAGAAATAATCATTTGTAATGAAATATATCCAAATACCTATAGAAAGTTGATGTCCATTTCCTCTGAAGTATAGAAATAAAAATATTAAATCCTAGGAGAATAATCATAGTGATATTTAAGAGCAAGTAGATATTTTAGGGAATAAGGGTGAGTATTATTATAATTGGGCAAACTCCAGAGTAACATATTTTTTTTAATATTAAGTTCTAGTAACTAACATTTTAAACTAACAGCTGGAAAATGTTTGACTCTAAAAATCTCATTATACAACAGAAAAACACTATAGGCACAAGGGAAGAATGTGCATTACAATGTCAAATAGCTAAGTAGATCTAACAGTTGCATATTTCCACATCCACCTATGAGATACATGGAATTCCTGATATTATTTACATGGTGAAAACAGTTTAGGGATATTTACTGAAAATCCATGTTCAATCAAAATTCCTTCTCCAACTGAACCATTTACTGCTTTTCAAAAAAAAAAAAAAAAGGCATCTCTAAGATGGACCTGAAGGGCTACTAAAAAATTGCTGATAGAATGAAATTCCACCTGCTAAAAACCTCGTTCCCATGATGAGATCAAGGTAGCTTCCTTACTTCTAGGCTAGTTTGTGAGCCTCACAGGAGCTATTCCACAGCATGTTTTTGTTCAGATCTATGAACTCACTTGAGTCAGGTGTCACATTCCACCAAAGATGTTAAGTGTTGGGGGTCTCCTGGAAGCCGCTGCCCTTGAACCTGGAGTAGGAGCTTCAGGAGCCATCAGGACACAGATCCTCAGAACCTGCCTCCTTCAGACACCTGATATGAGCTGGGCCACCGGCATGAGGATCAGCATTCCTTCTCTTTCCCTTGTCTATCCCCCAACAACAAAGTTGAAAAGGAATAAGAAGTGGCCTGAATTCATACAGACATTCATGATCCCGCAATAACCACAGAACCATCGACTTACTCCTGTGTTATCACTGAAACGTTTACACTGATCCTGTGGGTAAAGCATTCTCAGCCCCATTTTACAGAAGGGGAAACTGAGGCTCAGAGTCGTTACCTGTCTCACTTCCCGCGCCCCTGCCCTTAGAAGTAAAGTGGCTCCAGGACACCCCTGGAGGAGGACACCGCACTCACTGGTGCCCGGGGTGGGGGTGGGGGGCGTGAGGACCCCAATGTCTTTACGTACAAGACAGCCGGGGCACCGAGTCTCAAAGCAGGAAAGGGAGACTTGGATATGGAGCCCTTTGTCTCCCCACACCCCAGGACGGCCCAGCCCCCACCGCAGGGACCTACACCCTCAGCTGAGTCTCAAACACCTGATGGAGGGACCGGGCTCCTCACCAGGCAGCGTCCGTCTCCTTTAAAATGTCGTCAAGGTCGCCGTATTGACGTCAGGTTTCTACGGCAACCGCCAGGCGCCGGCAAGTCTTCCAGATGCGAAATACCTCCTCATACTTCTCTACCGCCACACCTTTAGTTGAAGGCAAAACGCCTTACATCTTCAGGCTGCCACGTGAGAAAGCATTTTAATTAGAGACACTAAACTGGGACTTGGGCAGTTGGTGGAACTGTGCTTAATTTGCTGGAACAAAGAAAGTCCCAGTCCTCAGAAGCTTTGGTTACTTGAAAAAAGACAGTCAGGGAGTATTATCAGTGTACAGAGAATGGGGAAATATCCTAGGATTCTAGACAATGAGCTAGCCCTCCTGAAGGTGGACTTGCAAAATCACAGGACATGTTAAGCAGTTAGCCATCTGTGGTAGAGAAATAAAAGACTGTCTATAGTCATGTGACTGAATCATCTATAGATATATATACAAAAATGTCATTTAAGAATTCAGTTATTTCAGGGAGGCAGACCTAAAATATCATTTAGTAGGCAGAGACCTATGTCAATTGGTTTTTCCTGGGGAATTCTCAGCCTCCATTCCTGATGTTTTCTTTCATGTGGAGAAAATATGTTCCTTTACATATATTCTTTCCCCAAATTATTACATTATACTTATTTTTAAGCAACTTGTCTTTTTAATTCAGCATGATAGCCTAGGATATTAATTTGTATATTAATTTGATATATCTTTTAATGTTAACTCAGGATGTATATTAATTATTATATGAATTATCTGTTCATATCATTTGACTATTTCTCTATTCATTAGTAAGACTTCATTCCATATCCAGGATATTAAGTAGGCTAATTAGGGATTTAGTATAAAAGTACCACTAGAACAAAAAACAACCATTCTAAATACTAAATGAAAAGAGAGCAAATAAAACACACAGTATATATATGAATGTATGTATACACACAATGTTAAATTAGCAAATAAAGGATGACACCTACTGTGTTTATGACTAAGTCTGTGTGTGTGCAGTGAAAATATGCAAAACAATATTATATTTTGTTTAGAGAAATTCTCATATAGTGTAAAAGAATGAAGCAATGCCTGGAAATGATAATCATCTCCTTCTGAATAAGGATTATCTCTAGGGAAGAAAAAGAGTAAAGTTTTTTTAACCTAGATTAATTTGATAGCTCTATATGTTTTTAACTGAAATATTTCATAAGTAGCAGAGCTTTTAGTGGATATAGTTTTTATCATAAATATAATTCATACTCATTTTAGAAAATGCTTAATATCAAGCCAAGTGCAAAGGTTAAAAATATTAATACCCAGCAATTTCATCATGATTGAAATTCACATTGTGCTATTTCATTCCACTGTTTTTTTGTTCATGAATGTATGTACATGTAGTATATGTGCATTACATACACAATTCATATAACTATTATCATACTATATGTACAGATTAGGATCATGTGGTTTTAGTTGTTTTTTTGTTTTTCTCTGACCTTAACTTTTATCTTAAAAACTAACAAGTGGATGAATTATTATGATTAAATGACAAGGATAAATATGACCTAATTTTGCTTCTTAATGTACCCTTTAGCAGCTGACCCAACCCTGATTCTTAAACAAAGCATCTGATTGGAAAAGCCATACCTGTAGCACAGTAAATAATATGTCTGGGTCTGCTCATTAGTTTTCTATACAGTTCCTTTAATCTGTATTTCAACCACTTTATCTGAACTTTATAAAATTATAAAAATAATGGAACATTGTAATACCTGGCAATTTAATCCTCACTCCTATAAATCACCCTTTCAGTGGTGGTAGGAGTAATAATATTATAACTTTTATTAATATTGAACAATAATAAAAGATACCAAAAATTAAAGGGCATATAAGCAGATAAATTGCTTGCTTTTGATCATGCAACCAGCAAGTAATATTTCCCAGCATCACATCCCTGTCCTTCTGACCCTTAAGACCACTGTTTATACATTGAGTGTCTTCTGCATTGGGTTGGAGGCCAACAATAGGAAGGGACTCACCTAAGGCCCTGTGGTCAGTTAAAGGATCCAGCAACCGGGACACAAGTTTCATGACTCCCATCTTCTGTCTAGCTGACCCGTTCCTATTCTTTTCTCTTCTGTACTATTTCTTCTTCCTGGGGCTCAATAAGAAATTGCTTCACCCATCTCAAACTAGAAAGAAAATAAGAGACCAGAAAACATATGGAATAATGAGATAGAACCAGTATTCACTTCTTGTGGCTACATTTCCAGGTGCACTTTTTTCAAATCTTTTCTTCTATGGTACATAGGTATTTTTTCTTGGAACCAGGAATCTCTTTCCTAAGACTCTATTCAAGAGATGCCATAAAGACAAAAGGCAGAAGTACAAAGCCATTTCTCACAGAACAAATCGTAACAGCAGAAGGCCAAAAATAAGACGGATGTCTACTGATGAGGGACTGGCTGAATAACCTAAGGTCCATCTACATCCTAGACAACTATGCACCTATAAAAGCAGTGAAGACTCCCTCTCCAGACTGCTGTAGAGTTATCGCCAGGATATATTGTTAAGTGAAAAGCAAGGGTGCAGAAAAATGTGTAGAGCAGCTGTTATTCAATATGGTAGACACCAGTCACACATGACAATTTAAATTTAAGTTAATTCAATTTAGATGAAATAAAAATTTTAGTTCCTCAGTCACATTCACTACATTTCAGATGATCCACAGCCACAAGTAGTCAGTGGCTACTGTGTTGGATTATGAAGACATGGAATATTTTCATCTCCGTAGAAATTTCTGTTGCTCAGTACTGGTGTAAAATATGCCATCTTTTACCTATGAAAGGGGAAGAAAACTAACATATGTGTTATAGTTGCTTGTATTTTTGAAAAGTGTAGGAAAGTTAAAACCAAAAAAATGACCAAAATGATTACCTCTAAGGTGACAGAGGAGCAGTCTGGATGGAAAGAGATGATATATAACCTCATTAAAAAATATATTACATACTTATAGGTTCCGTGTACCAAAAAGGGCAAGAAACAATGACCAACACAGTAGCAATGAGCAACTCTAGTCCTCAGATTGAGTCTCCTAAACATATTTCCCACTAAAGGAAACCAACTTCCTTGGAGAAATGATTGAGGAGGGAGGCAGGGAGAAAGGGAACTGAAACCCAGACCTATTGTCTAGAGACTTCTTTAAAGGTTTAAAATTAACCTGTTCAAAATTAACAACCAGGCTCAGGAAACACTTTTGCTTAAGTAATGGAAAAAGCTATCCTAAAGGAACAGAAAGCCCTGACCTGATCTAATCTATATGACCACAATGTTTGAGGGTCCAGGTTGCTTAATCTTGCTTTTTTCAAACTGTTTGTTTCACAGAGCAGAACTAACTGGAGGAATAAGCACAAAAAGGGGCAGTCAATGAGGAGACAAGAAACCACAAGAAGATGAATAAAAGGACCCAGTTGAGACCCCAAAAGTGGGATTTCTTATGTTAAGCTACTTGGCTTATGGCTGCCTCACTCAAGTGCCTTCTCTCCCTCTGAGCAATAAAGCAGCTTTTCACTTTGTCCTTCTGCTCTGCTGGGAAATCTTTCAAAGTCCACAGCAAGAACCCACTCTTTTGCGGGCTTCCCCTATTCTGGAGAGGGGGAGGTCTTTCTATCCACTAACAGTTGATTCCAGGTCTATGTAAGGAGTTTACTAGATAAGCCTGGACTGAACTCTCACATTAGAAAGCATGCCAAAGACTCATAAGCCAACTAAAATAGGCTCCACTGGCCAAAGATAGAACAATTTGAGTGTCAAATAAAATGAGTGCAATGAATTAAAACATCAAATGTAGGAAAAGCTGGAGTTCATGATGATATTCTAAAAGAAAAAACAAAACCCAACAAATCCAACTCTTAATCACCTTTGGAAGGAAGCAATTAATTATTTTGAAATGTGGAAATATTACCAAAGACTTGTCAGGGAAGAAGTGTTGGCTGAAAAAAAATGTACAACCTAAAAGTTGAGAATTATGTTTAATTTGGCAGACTTTCTGAGGACTTCCAGCCCAGGAGGCAGCCTCTCAGATAGTGCTGAGGGACTGCTCCGAAGAGGTAAGGGAGCAGCCAGGATATATAAAGAGTTTTGCAAGAAAAAATGGGTAGTTGGAACATCAAAAGATGACTGTTAATTACAGAAAACCAGACATCTCAAGTTAATAAATTTAACACTTTTCTGTGTAGGGGAAGATGCAAGAGTCTGGGCTTACCTAAATCCTTCTTTTGATATGCACTTAGCTATCTAGGGCCAGTATCCTGTTCTTTCCCATCCTGAGTCCTCTCAGGGTGCATATTAGGGGTGGCTTCAGTGGCTGGGGCCTGGCAGTGGGCAGCCCCTTTGTCTCCATACTGAGTTCCCTCAGGCTCACCATCAGGGGCTGCAGTAGTGGATGACAGGCAATACTTTTCATTCATAGAAAAAAATTTCCTTTACCCTTCCAGGTTCCTCTGACTGGTCTAAGAATTAAATTGACATAAGACAGATTAACAGGAGAAAATCAAACAAAATTTTATAACATGTACACATGGAAGAAACCCAGGAAAACTGAGTAAATGAGTAAATGAGTAAACTCACCAAAATGGCTGAAAGCCTCATCTTAAACACATCTTCAGCTAAAGACTAAAGAGGATTTTGGGGGTAGTGGTTTGGGATTTCAAAGAGAAAGAAGGCAATTCACATGGAGATGGAAAAGCGAATGTTTGGTAAAGAAATGTTTGCTGGGCTATGCAGAGACCATGAGACACAGAGAGGACTCTGATCTCTAGGGCCTGCCTAGACTTTCCCCCACCACATCTAGCCCATCCTCTTTCCAGACATCTCGGGCAATAGCTCTATTTTGGAAACAGGCACTTTATCTAAATTCTTTAGGCAGCTAAGGGGGACATAAAAAGTAAGACTTCCCGAGTCTTCTGTTTCCTAAAAATAATCAGCCTCAAATAATCCTCAAGCCAAAGAGGCACATTTTGGGGGGGGGCAACTTTTGCTCCCCTAAAGAAATAAACATTCATCCTATCCTTCCTGTGCAAACCATACCTCAGTGGAACTTAATAGCTGATATGGGGAAGTTCCTTTAATAGAAGAATTCCAGGAAACAAATGCAGAAGAAAATGTACAGTTTTAACATCATCCCTTTGAAACTTTTGACTGAAAAAAAAACGTACAATGTAAGAGCTGTGAGTTGAATTTTATTCAGTTTATTCAGAGTCTTACTGAGGACGATAACCTGGGAGATAGACTCTCCTCAGCTCTGAGGAACTGCTCTGAAGAGGTAGGGAGAGAGGCCAGTATATGTATGATTTTGGCTAAGGAATACACGTAGTCCTGTACAAATCTCGGTAGAAGGTCACTGCTAGTCACAAGGAACAGGTATCTCAATTGATGATTTCAGTGCTTTTCTATTGATGAAGTAAAATTCATATTTTAACTTAAGCATAACATTCTCTTTGTGTGCCTGTTTGGACCTCCTGCCTCCCCCTTTAGTGTGCAAGGTGCATGTGCATTACATATTAACCAGGCCTCCTCAAATGTGGAAATGCCTGTTTGACTGTAAAGATTCTTCTGACATTAACAGTGTAATTTCTTTAAAAATTAGCCTTCTTTCCCAACTCTGTAAGGGGTCATGGTGACTTGCTGCTCTATTTGTACATGCTTATCTGGATTATGTACCTTTGGTAAACTCTACATAAAAATGTCAATATGTCATTTTGATGTACAATCCTTTGTCTCAAAAATGTTTAACTGTGCCTTTGACTTTAAAAAAGCAGAACAGCTCTCAGAGCTTGAGAGTCTGTCATCAGGGTTATAATCCTCAGTTTAGCATGAATAAAATTCTCTTTTTTTCTTGATTGTTAATTGAATTTTTGTCAACACCATGTATGGGAATATGCAAGAATCCCAAGATAATAAAAGTTTTTTCCTGAAATATACCTAACTTTCTAAAGGGCCTGTTTCCAAAGCACAGAGTGCCTCATCCTGTTCTTAGTCCTGAATTCCTTTCAGGGATGTACTATAGATCTGCAACTGTAGTAGCTAATGACTTAGTTTTTGTAGAACTGGATGGTTAGCAACACTCCCTGATTTACACAAACTCTAATGAAATGCAGATCTAGGCAATCATCTGCAAAGGCTGCAAAAAACATGAGGTGAAAAGCATAGGTGAAATTTTATAAAGGATGGATCAGGCTGACAACACCTGAACCTGTGAAAGAAAAAAACAAATTGGTATCAGTATTGCCAAGAGAGCTCTCTAAAATGGAGCTGGGAGGACACTGAGGAAGTGTGATGTATGCACATCTCAGCCTGAATGGAATCTGACCTTTTGACCATTTGTTGGGCTGCACCCCACAAACCTTGTAATTGCCCAGCTGTAAGACAAGAAGCCCAGAGCCAGTGACAGAGACATCAATGGTTTTTTTGAATAGGGAATCTTAGATGTCTGAAGCAAGGTCCTAGAGCAACACCCCACTGCAGGTGGCAGATGGCAGGCAGGACATGGCAGTAGTCTTCACTACAGGGAAGTGGTGGGGACAATACTGTGGAGTTTGAGGACAAGAAAGAGGCCCCATAGAGAGCCAAAGTGGGCGCCAGTCACAAGACGTCTGCCTGCACCCCACTCACATCATGAAGACATAAATCAGAAAACACAAAGAACATTCCTCTCCCAACATGTAAAGTAATAGCTTGGGAACTAGCTTCTGTGGGGTCCATAGACATCTGTCAGATCCCTGCTCCAAGGCCCCTCAGGTGCCCAGCTGCTGCCCTTTAAAGATAATAAAGACTTAGCAGAGAGAATGATCATCTATACAATGCCTGGAAGCCTGGAAGCCTGACCTCCAGAACTGGTCTAAATGCTCTACCAAAATCCCTAGCCCTACCCTTTCACAACATCCTCCTTGACTGTTACCACAAAATAAATCAATCAGAGAATTGTGCACAACTGATCACATACCCTGCAACTCCCTTTGTGCCTGATGTCACATAAGCACAAGGAGTTAAAGCGTAATAGAAAAGACCAAATCTAACTCCATATTAGATCTGTTTCTTTGGCTTTAACACTGTGCTCTGTTTCCTAGGTTTAGTCTTGTTGGTTCTGCATCTTTTGTAAAAGAATGTTGCCTGTAGCCGGAAATATACAAGATAGTCTATTCTCAAGGCCCTAACCTTTAAGGATATTAACACTTTTCCATTCATATAAAGATAGCAAGATGCAGAATAGAAAATAATGCTTGTTTTGTTGGTTTACAGGGACACCATGATCTGACGCACGTGGACAGCTGCAAGAACAAAGGATTCCAAGAACAAAGAATTCCTACACCAAGAAGTTTGCAGCAACCAAGCATACCCCCTCCTCCCCTTTTTAGTATAAAAGGAGCCTGAATTCCAGGACA
This sequence comes from Camelus bactrianus, assembly GCF_048773025.1. Classification (NCBI taxonomy): domain Eukaryota; kingdom Metazoa; phylum Chordata; class Mammalia; order Artiodactyla; family Camelidae; genus Camelus; species Camelus bactrianus. The sequence continues at coordinate 81,293,076 of NC_133575.1, read as the reverse complement.
TTAGTCTGCCATCTTCTTGGTCTGCCAGCTTTCCGAATAAAGTCATTATTCCTTGGCCCAACACCTTGTCTCCCGGTTTATTGGCCTGTTGTGTGGTGAGCAGAACAAGTTTGGACTTGGTAACAAAAGTTTACCCTCCCTTACAAAAGACTTCAGCAATCAACCCTCGATGCACAGACACCTCTCGTCTGTCTGCCCGCTGTTGCCTGTAGCAGCATATCTAACCTTTTCTTTTCTTTTAAACTTTTCTTTCAGTTTTCCTTGTTTCTGGTAAATTCTTTTACTGCCCGCAGTACCAGCCTGCCTTGTCACATGACAGTTACCAGTTTTAGAGGTAACTGACGTCAGGTTGGCTCATTGCTTACCAGGGAAACCAGCAGAGAGGCAAGTTCATCATAGCCCCTTGGGCTAACAACCTTCATAGGGTAGATATATTCCCTTTGATAAACTATCTTAGTGGAGCAGTTCTGATCTAAAGATTAGAACAATCACTAGCTGGGGCCAGGGGAAAGTAGTAGGCATTTACTGATTAGGCTCTACGATTAACAGGGAAGGTCAGTCTTCTGAGTGGGGTGAGGGGGAGCAGGCGATGTACAGAGAGCAAGAGAACAGCTTTCTTGGGTGGTCTGATTATGCACCAATTATTGTTCTAGGGAAGGCATCCAGAATATCTGCCAGAAACTAAAGATACTTATCAGACCTGTACCCTAAAACAACTTGTGACGGCCATCCCTTGAGGACAAATATTTCCTTTCTTGTGTCAGAGTACAGCCTCACGGCTTTTGCCTTTATAAGTCCCTGACTCTTTCTCTTCCCTGGAACACTATTTCAGTTTTACCCCAGTCTTTATATCCCAAATTACAATTCTTAAGGTCCCAAATAAATTATTTTCTTATTTGCAGACTTCTGCATTTTTTTGGTTGACAAACCCAGTGATCAATCTTAGTGTCACAAGAGGAGAGACAATCGAACATAATGAGCCTCCTGGTGTAAGGCTTTAAAGAGTAAACAACATCACATCTGAGGTACTCTTGCCAAAAATCTGAATTGGATCTAAATCTAATCATCAATGTAATAGAAATGGGGAGAGGGAGAACAGAAGAACATTAACAACACAATAAGGATACAATCAGCAGGTTTTGGTACCAAGTGTTTCTAAAGGAAGAGAAATTTAAGGATGAGTATTCTGAATTGATTCTGGGGTTTCTGGAATTGGCTCTCTAATCTGCTAAGATTTAAAGGTACTATGGACTGTATTTCCAGGAGTTTAAGAAAGCTCTGATAGTCCATGGTGTGATCTGGGAATAGATATGACACAAATGTCACTACTGGGTACTCCTAATCAACCACTTATAAGAAGAAAGGATGTGGATAACTGTGTATATGATACTTTAGAACATTTTTGCAAAATAACAAATATAATGAAATTGGCTGATTGCTCCTATTATCTCTAGATGAAATGGAGAAAGAAAAGGATGAGCTCAGGGAATGGAATTCCCAGCTCGAGCACCTCACAAGTGATCTGTAAGCTTCTATTTGTGCCCAGAAGAAGATCATTATTTCCTGTAGCCACAGGGCAGAGACTGCTAAAACTCAAATGCAAAACCTCATCCTGCGAAAAGACAAGCCACTGACCGGAAGAAAATATTTACAAATCACATGTCTGATAAAGGCCTTATATACAGACTCTCTCAAAAGTCAGTAAGAAGAAAGCAGACACTCTCATAGATAAATTGACAAAGATTTCAAGAATACTTCATCATAAGCCAGAAAGAGAAAGAAAAATACCATGTGATATCACTCATATGTGGAATCCTAAGGGAAAAAAGGCACAAATGAACTTATTTACAAAACAGAAACAGACTCATAGACATAGAAAACAAACTTATGGTTACCATGGAGGAAAGGGGGTGGGAAGGGGTAAGTTAAGAGTTTGAGATTTCCAGATACTACTATATATAAAATAGATAAACAACAAGTTTCTTCTGTATAGCACAAGGAACTGTAGTCAATATCTTGTAGTAACCTATAATGAAAAATAATATGAAAAGGAATATATGTATGTATATGTGTGACTGAAATATCGTGCTGTACACCAGAAATTAACACAACATTGTAAGCTGACCATACTTCAAAAAAAAAAGAATACTTCATAAAAAACATAGAAATGGCAAAGAAGCACAGGAAAATCTGCTCATTATTATCATCAGTAAGGAAATGTAACTGAAAACTACAATAAGGTACAACAACACCTTAGGGAAAATGATCACAATGAAAAAGGACTGACCAAAACAAGTTTCGGCAAGGTTGTAGTGGATGGAACTCTCACACACTAATGGTGGCAAATGAAAACGGTGCAACCACCTTACAAAATATTTTGTGCGTTTCTTACAATATTAACCTTACATCCACCATATGATCCTGCTGTTGCACTGGTAAGGATGTATTCTAGAGAAAGAGGGCATATGTTCATTCCAAGTCTTATACACCAATGTTCATAGCAGCTTTATTTAGGAGAAATGCAACTCAGAAACAACCCAAATGTCCCTCAAGAGGTGAATGAATAAAGCAAACTGGTATACCCATATACCGGATTACTACTCAGCAATTTTAAAAAAAGAACTATTGACACATGCAACAAAATAGATAAATCCAAAAATAAACAGGTGTTCAGTTTCTGGTCTGGCATGTAAGGAGCTTAGAAGTCAGTACTGCATCCTACCTACAAGTAAAAAGCCAAACAAACTGAAAAAAACAACTCGTCTCAGATCTAGCAGAGAAGTGAGGACACAAGGCAAATTGCTGCCCCCCAAATTGGAGAAATAGTCAGGCAAATGCACAGAATCACAACTTTTCAGAGCAGAAACCCATCAGCAGGAACCAGTATCAGGGTAGGAAAACCCGAAATGTAAGTGATCTATTTTTGGAGGCTCAGTGTGGACAGGCCTGAGAGCTAAAAACTCCTGAGAGATAGTCATCAGGGGTCCCTTTTGTGAGTTTTACCTCCTGGATTTCTACTAGGTTCTCACAGTGAATATTGGAGAAAATCCTCTTGTGCCTCCAGCAGGAGGCAAAAAGGAACCATTCTGAAATATGCCAGATTGTTCTTTTCTTAACAAGCAAGGTCGGCCATCTGGAGAAACTATTTCACCTTAGCCTGTAAGCTGAGGTTTTATCAGATCCTAACTGATTCGGGGAAAGGGAAATACCCAATTCCAATTGGTTCAAGCTATCCTGTTTCACCAAAGGGGAAGATAAAAATCTGAGAAGTAATACATGTGTAGTACACAGTCCAGAGACCCAGACTCACCATAAGACTCAAACCTAACCATGGGACTAGAAAATGCTTACCCTCCCCCCATACCTTACCTCTACAGGACTAATTACCTATTTACACTAGTTTCATTTATCCAGTATATCATGTACAAAAGCATACTAAAAGGTAAAAAAAAAAAAACACAGTTGAAAGAGACATAGGAAGCATGAGAATCGGACTCAGATATGGCAGGGATGTTCAAATTATCAGACTGGGAATTTAAAGCAACTATGATTACTATGCTAAGGGCATCACTGGGTAAAGTAGACAGCAAGCAGAAACAGATGGGCAATGTAAGCAGAGAGATGGACATTTGAAGACAGAACCAAAAAGAAATGCTAGAGATCAAAAACATTGTAACAGAAATGAAGATGCTTCTGAAGGACTTTATTAGTAGAGCCAAATCTTTGGTGAAAAAAAAAAATCTCTGAGATTGAAGATATCACAATGGAAACTTCTAAAACTGAAAAGAAAAGAGATAAAAGACTAAAAAAAAAAAAAAAACCCAGAGCAGAATATGTAAAAACTGCATAACTACAAAAACTACCCAACTACAAAAGGGGTAACATACACATATGGGTGCACCACAGGAAGAAAGAAACAGATAAATATTTGAAACAATGACTGAGAATTTCCCCAACTTCATGGAAAACAGCTAACCACAGATCTAGAAAGCTCAGTGAACACCAAACTGGATATAAACCCCCAGCCCTACCCCCAAAATTACACCTTGGCACATCATTTTCAAACTAAAAAAAATCAAAGACAAAGAAAAAGTCCTGAAAGAAGCAAGAGGGAAAAAACACCTTACCTATAAAGGAGTAAAGGTAACAATTACATCCAACTCTCCTCAGACCGTGCAAGCAAGAAGAGAGTGGAGTGAAATGGTTGAAGTGTTGAGAGAAAAAACCCTACCAACCTAGAAATCTGCACCCTGCAAAATTATCCATCAAAAGTGAAGGAGAGATAAAGATTTTCTCAGAAAAACAAAAATTAAGGGAATATGTTGCCAGTGGACTTGCCTTGCAGGAAATGTTAGTAGAAGTTCTTTAGAAAGAAGGAAAATGATCTGGTTAGAAATTCAGATCTAAAGACACCAGGAAGAGCACTGAAAAAGGAATAAATGAAAGTAAAATAAATTTTTTAAAATTCTTAATTGAGCTAACAGATAATAGCTTGTCAAAATTATAATAGCAACAAGGTATTCAATTGTATATGCTTTTACATAAATATATATGCTTATATATACTTATGTATATGTGAAGTGAATGACAGTAATGATATTGAATGGAATAGAAGGAAGGAAATAAGATTTTTTGATATTATAAGGTACTTGCACTGCCTGTGAAGCAGGCATAGCATTATTTGAAGGTGGACTTGGTTTAGTTAAGTGTATATTGCAGTCTATAGGGCAGTCATTAAAAAGAAAAAAAGTATAATTAATAGTTAAGAAAGAAGGAAAACCGGAATCATATAAAATGTTCAATTAAATTATAAATAGCAGAGAAAGAGTAGAGGACAAAATAAAAATAGAGAATGAGGACAATAAATAGAAAACAATTTAAAATAAGAAATATTATAAATATTAATCCCACTATATCAATAATCACTTTAACATCTATGGTCTAAATACACTAGAGTCAGAGATGTCAGAGTGGATCAAAAAATAAGACCCAACTATATGTTGTCTACAAGAAACATATATGAAGAAACATCTAGATTAAAAGTAAATGTATGGAGAAAGATATACTACGCTAACACTAATCAAAGGAAAGTGGGAGTAGATATATTAATTTCAAATAGAGCAGACTTTAAAATAAGGAAATTTATCCGGGAGAAAGATGGGCATTACATAATGATAAAGGAGTCAATTCTCCAAGAAGACATAAAACCCTTAATGTGTATGCACCTAACAGAGGACCATCAAAATACATGAGGCAAAATCTGATAGAACTGCAAAGAGAAATAGATGAAACCACTAAGCCACAGATCGATGTTTGTGGTCCTCCAAAATTCACATGTTGAAATGAATCCACAATGTGATGGCAGAACCTTTGGGAGGTGATTAGGTTATAAGAATGGAACTCTCATAAGTGGGATTAAATACCCCTATAAAAGAAGCCCTTATATGTGTGGGTGGGGAGGGCTATGTGGGAACTCTGCATTTTCTGCTCAATTCTGCTATAAACCTGAAACTGCTCTAAAAAATAAAGCCTATTAAAAAACAAAATAAAATAAAATAAAATAAGCCCTTACATCATCAGTCTCACCTGTATATGTAGGAAGGCAGGGTCTATCAATTAGCAACCGCTGAACTCTGATCTCTGTCCTAGAAATTAACCTATTGGAGATGAAACCCATTAGTGGGCTGTAACATCAATTCAGTAGGCATTACCAGCATTTTTTAAAACGTGAACTAAATGAGAGTTTAAAGATAAATAGAATAAAATATATACTGTGACACAGGTATTTTTATTGCTTTTGGCTAAAAAATATATGTATATTTGTACTTCATCAGTATATAAAATATATTTTTGTAAATTCTGATCCAAAAAAGAAGACTGACAAAAACTAATCTACAAGAGGTAGTAAGAGTCTCTTCTACAGCTGATTGACATTACACAGGTATACAACAATTATGATGTAGCATAAATGTTTTTACATTTATTAGCCCACATACATGCAAGAAATTATATCTATAGATAGGTGTTATATGAAATGACTATAAAATAAATTTCTGAAATTAATAACATTCATCTGATTATTATGTTCCTACTATTCTATTTTGGGTGTTAAATATGTAAGTAGGAAATAAAAACAATGCATTCCTGTGCTTTGGTTTTTATCATCATTAAAGCTCAAAATTTTGAATTATAGCTGGAAAAAATACTAATATTTTTATTGTCCCTTCTTGGGACCATTTAATAACTCTATTTTTTTACACTAATTTATTAATTATTTACCATAACCCTAAATCTGAAGATAAAACTCTGGAGATTTTTCTACTTCAGTGTATATGAAATGGATAATCTGATGATCACAAAAGAACTGGTAATCTATATGTTTCCCAAACACAACTCATCTTCTGGGAGATATTAGATATTAAATATTCAAGAAAGTATCTTCCAGTGTTCATAAATATATTTCATATATTCATGTCAAAGAAAAGATAAGTTTAAAACTATGGATAAACAATAAGAAACTGACTGAATGAAATAAGCCAGATGAAAATAAAATGCAACCTGTATGATTCCATTTACATAAATTTTAGGAAATTAAAACTGTTCTATTGACAGATGATCACTGGTTTCTTGGGGACAGGGTCTGGTGAGGGAGAGGATGGTCTGTGATTAGAGAAGTGAAAAGGTGATGTCCTGACATTATAATCATAATATATTTAAGAATATCTGGTTATTATAAGGGACATTACTAGGTGTCATTATAATAGGGCAAACACATAGGTAATTATTAACTTACAAAATTCTACATTCTTACAACTGAATTTTTATTTAATACTTGGACATTTTCAGGTCTTAAAAATTCATTATAGAAATGATAAAAACATGGTTAGTAGGCAAGAATCCATGCTATAATTTCAAATTGCTAGAAAGACCTAACGAACTGTATTTTCACATCCAACTGAGAGAAACAAGATTCACCAATTATTATTTATACAGTCAGAAACATATATGTGTGTTTATTCCAAATGCATGTCAAAGGCCAAGTTCCTTGTCAAGCTACACAATTCATTGCTTTCAGCAAAAAGAGGACATCTCTAATATGGGCTTCAGGGCTACTATAAAACACATAGCTGCTGACGGAATGACATTCCACCTGCTAAACCTCGTTCCCATGATGAGATCAAGGTAGCTTCTCTACTTCTAGGCTAGTTTGTGAGCCTCACAGGAGCTATTCCACAACATGCTTTTGTTCAGATCTATGAACTCACTTCAGTCTGGAGTCATATCCCACTAAAGATGTGAAGTGTTGGGGTTTCCTGGAAGCCGCTGCCCTTGAACCTGGAGTAGGAGCTTCAGGAGCCATCAGGACACAGATCCTCAGAACCTGCCTCCTTCAGACACCTGATATGAGCTGGGCCACCGGTATGAGGAGCTGCACAGGGAGAGACAGATCCAGCAATCGCTGTGCTTTACGGCTGTAACTGTGTGCCTGGCACCATGCTAGGCACTGGGTTAGTGACAATGACACTCATACGATTAGTTAGTGATCCTAACAATCAGATGTTACAACGGGCTTCTCATCAGAGCCTTTTTCTTCTCTTTTCCTCATCTATCCCTTAACAACAAAGTTGAAAAGGAATAAGCAATGGCCTGAATTCATATGACATCCATGATCCCTCAATAACCACAGGGCCATGGACTTACTCCTGTGTTATCACTGAATGTTCACAGTGATCCTGTGGGTAAAGCATTCTTAGCCCATTTTACAGAGGGGTAAGCTGAGGCTCAGAAAGACTTTTCACTGGTCTCACCTCCTGCGCCCCTGCCTTTAGAAGGAAAGTGGCTCCAGGACACCCCTGAGGCAGGACACCACACTCAGGGGGCCGGAAGGCACCCCAGATTTTACCTATGAGACAGCCGGGGCACTGAGCCCCAAAGCGGGAAAAGAGGTGACTTGGATATGGATCCCCTTGTCTCCCCACACCCCAGGGCGGCCCAGCCCTCACCGCAGGAACCCATACCCTCAGCTCAGCCCCAAACACCTGAAGGCGGGTCCTTCTCTTTCCCTAGGGTTATGTTAGTCTGTGTTAAAACGTCCTCACTGTCGCCCCAATTACGTCAGGTTTCTATGGCAACCGCGATGAGCAGGCAAGACCTTCACACCGGAAATGCCTCCTACCTGCGATCATTTGCTGCCTCCTCTCAGCCTCCCAACGGCACAGGTTCTGTCATCTGCATAAAGAGCTCTGCACTGGGACATATAAATCCGTGAATAGTCAGCACAAGTTTGACATCCATCTATCCATTCTTCCAGTTAACAGGCATTAAAACCAAACTCTACACCATCCCTTTTGTTAAGTTTCAGGCTTCTCCAGAATGGAAATAAGGAATTAACATGTGGAAAGTCTGGTGTCCTAAATTCAGATATTAAATCTAAGAAGAGATGGCTCCTTCCCATTAAGATTTCAACCTGCTCAAGTTTCTTATAATAAATGATTTTAAAATATGCTTTGCTTTAAGCCCTAAGCCTCTCTTCACATCTCTAGTTACTGTCCTCTATATATTGTCTCCCCTTTCACCAAAGTTCTACAAAGAATTCTCCACACTCAGTTCACATCTCCCTGCACCTCCCCTCCAGCTCTGTCTCTATCCCTCATTAATGGGGCTGGGTTCCCCCAACACTTCCACTGAAATTACACTTGCCAACTCAATAACCACCTCTTTGTCACTTCTACTATACATCAAGAATGTTGAAATGACTGTTTAAATACAGACAAACAGGTATTTCTCCAAGAGGAAAGGATTACCTTCCCCCCAAGAATTCGATTGTTTGGATATAGACAGGATCATACTAGAGTGTGATCAGTCACTGAAAAGCTCAGGTTGTGAAATACCTTCCATGGAGACAGAGTCAGATAATGTATAGGCGGTGGTCTGAATAATGGGCTTTCAAATGAAGCACACTTTTTCTCTGACATAGCTCATACTTTTGCTTTACTGAAACGGATTTTGTAAATATTTTTAGTGCAAGTTAGCAATAATTATTTGTGGTCACTTCAATAACCTTATCTGGTTTTCATTTCTTTCTCAAGGGATTGCCATGTATGAAATAAAATAGCCTTAAATTATATTGCTGTTCCAACTCTGCCATGATTAAATATATTTTCTAAAAGCATTATCTATTATGTCATATTCAGACAATATAATTGTGGTAATAAGGAACTCTTCTGCAGTTTCCTGACTGTTAAGTCAAAATTCTTTTATCACAGCACAGAAATCATGATGCCAGACTTTCTTCTGTATGCATTAAGTGAAATAAAAGAACAAACCCACAAAGTAAGTATACATGAATCCATACTGATTAAATAAAATTTTGAATTAACAAAAGAAATTGGTGACATCAAACTGTGTTTATCAAATAATTCCAAAAAATCTATATATATACCTTCCTTCCATGAGGTGAACCTTCCCCCTCCTACTGCTGAGGTCAGGGCAGACTTAGTTACTCATTTCTAAAGAACAGAGGAAGCAAATGGAAAACAGTTACTGCACACTGGAGAAACTCAACAAACACCACATTAACCCAGTGATGAAGGTCAACATCTCCAGTGACCCAGTGATTTCACCTGAGTATCATGACCTCCCAGATATGATATGACGAGGACACTTACTCTGTGGTATCCTTTCTCAAAGCCAATAACCACAGTCTAATCACAAGTAAACTAATTGCGTATACTTCTCAAGGCTGTCAGGGTCATGAAAACAGTGTGGCAGTTCCTCAGTTTAACAGAGTTATCAGATGATTCAGCAATTCCACACCTAGGTACACAGCCAAGAGAAACGACAACATACAGTTACATAAACACTTGTACACAAATGTACGTAGCATCATTCACAATAGCCAAAAGCAAAAACCACCCAAATATCCACCAACTACCGAATGGATAATGAAAACGTGGTAAGCTATTTGGCAATAGGAAGGAATGAATTACTGATGCATACTACAACATAGATGAACATTGAAAACAATATGCCAATGGAAAGAAGCCGAATATGCAAAATACCACGAATTGTATGATTCCATTTATATGAAATGTCCAGAAAGAGGCCATCAGTATAGCTGTACCCAAGGAATTCCACCCTTTACACCCAGACTTCCAAAAGGTCTGTGGTGTTGGGTTTTTGCCACAGCCCCTCCCTCCTACTCTCCTTTTCTGCAATGTTCAAGCTGCAGTTCAGGTTTCGGTCACGAGGTGGCGCGAACATACCGCCATTTTAAAATTTCTTCGGGGAGGGTATAGCTCAGTGGAAAAGCGCCTGCTTAGCATGCACAAGGTCCTGCGTTCAATCCCCAGTACCTCCATTAAAAATAAATAAATAAATCTAATTCCCCACCCCAAGAAATAAAAAATAAAATTTCTTACGAACAAGTTAATTCAACAAAACTACGGTACCTTCCCTTAAAATCCAGCCTATGGATCTATGTACAGAATGATTCTAATTCTATCTGAAAAAATCTGACAGGTGTAAAAGAAGACTGTAAACACATATATTCCACAGCTTGATGAAATGCCAAGTGGCAGCAGCGCACCTTGGCAGTCAGTGGGCAGGTGAAGGGCAGGAAGGAGGCGACTGAGAGAGTGTGAGGTTTGGGATCGTGGTGTGGGCAGCCTGTACAGTAGTGTTTTGTGTCTAGACAGGTGATGACACCGTGTGTGAGGAGGGCTGGGCAGCCTATACAAAAGCAGGGTATTCCATCACTTTTCTAGGATATAAAGAAATACATTTTCTAGGATATCTAAACATGAGGCTGGAAGTCCATCTTAGGTATTAACTAAGGGTAAAGCTTCAACTGCGGGCATGTATTTGAGGTGGTAGAGTCAGAAGGGACATAGAAACACACACACACACACACACACACACACACACACAGAGTCAATTCAATTTTTTTATCTACTTCATTTCCCCATGAAATACAATACAATGAATACAAATTACTTTTGCCAATCTGTTCGCAATTATTTTGTTTTCAAAGTTTTACCAAAGTACTGTTTTTCCTGAGTACAGTATTTCTAAACATTGTATGCAAGTATACTTATAAATTGAAATTGTCCTGCGTCTCTCAAGTCTTACTCCTATTCCCTTACCCAAAGGGGCCTGTTGTCATAGAACAGTGCCTCTTATCCAGACATGTCCCTGTAGGTGAGGGCACACGAACATAGACACCTGCACAGGCTCTTGGCCTTTTCCAAGAGATTTCACATTTTCTTCCTTCTTTCATATCTTGTCTTGTCTTGACTTAATATTAATTCTCAGGATCTTTAAAATATTTTCATGCTATTAGCTCTTGTGATTTTTGGCATATTTTAACATGTTGATTGTTCCTGTATATTTTAATGTGAATTCTTAGTTTAAATTCCTTGTCAATTTCTCTGTTTGATAGTAAGGATGTTACACAAATTGTGGATATGCACCCAATATCTGAGGGGTCATTTATCTAAAGAGGTGACTGAGGCTCTGACTTGGGCATCTATGATGTGGGACTCATGATACCTGTGTCACAGTGTCCTGAGGGGTGAATGAGAAAGCCTGCCCAGAGTATATGACACCTGGTGGGATTTCATGGGCCCTTTAAATGTTGATATATAGCTGTACAAGTTGGCTGAGCCATGGGTGCTAAGACAGGCACTGTGAAAAGTCATTTCTCATAGTTTCTCCTAATGAGACAGATATCTTTATGAAGGAAGCAAATATCGCTTTGATAAGCCTTTAGTTCAAAGTTTTAAAGACAGAAGGAGCTCTAGGTTCTTGGGGGATTCAGAAGCTAATAAGAGCTGCCAACATCATGCCTGTGTGCTGATCCTAATCCAGTTCCCCACGCTGGGAAGACAGGCCTGCCTTTGACTCACCTGGTGAGCTCAGTGAGAGATGGCACCAGGGCAGCAAGCTGTGGTGTTTACCTAACTGCTGCTCCTGGACTGCTCCATATGTTAACATATTTATAGGAAAATTCTAGACCCATCTCAGTCACCTGTGCAGGGGTCCTCAGATCATGCATCATCTAGCCACATCACACCAGGATTTGAGCCATTTGCTGCCTCCCTGAGAAGCAAAATTCCCACTAGCATTTCTTTGACACACAATTATTCATTCTTCTATTCACTCATGGCTAAATATATATTGAGCTCAAAGACTCATACTGTTCATTGGAGGCATCTCATTAACTCTAAAGTGGAAATAAGAGGGAAGTATGAGAAAATTCAAAGGTTAAACCTGAGATGACATGGCTCCTGCACATCAACTTTTATACTTTTAAGGAACTGAAGATGTTAAAAAAAATTCATCTTTGCACCCCTTTTCCCCATTCGGTCACAGGCCTTCTCTCTCTCTCTCTCTCTCTCCTTTTCTCTCCCTTTCTCCCCCACCCAACAAAATCAAAGTCCCAGAAAGCATTTGCGGCATTCCCTGTTAACATTCTTCACTTCCCACTGACCTCTTATCTCACTGCACTATTTGAACCTGTCCCCGTGATTGCAAGGAACGTGCTCTCACCAAGGTCACTACGTGTATAAATTTGTAATATATGTAATTTGTATAAATATGTATAAATTTGTATAAATATGTAATATATGAATATTGCTTCATGACCTCCTAAATTATGCATGCCTTTGCCAGCTGCTTCAGTCACTCTACAACAAATCTTTGACAGTTTCTCAGGCTCTGGAACATGAGGTGCTGGGTACAAACCTAAACTGTCCCGTTCCCTGACTGTGCACTCCTGGGCCAAGTTCTCTGTGTCCCTCAGCTTTTTGTCTACAAAATGGGGATGAACAACAGTACCTATCTTATGGAGTGCTGGGAACATTAAATGAATCAATACAGGAAAATCACTAGGACTTAAGAATTTAGCCTATTTATTTTTCTTATATATCTTTTTTTTTTAATTGAAGTATAGTCGATTTACAATACTGTGTCACTTTCTGGTGTACAGCATAGTGATTCAGTTGCATATATATATATATATATATACACACACACACACACATACACATATATATGTATACATATATATGTGTATATATATATACATACGCTGTACACATATATATTCTTTTCACTACAGGCTATGACAAGGTATTGAATATAGCTCCCTGTGCTATACAGAAAGACCTTCTTGTTTATCTGGTTTTGTGAAGATTTTCCTTTAGATCCACTTGTACAAGATCTTCTGTCAGAGTTCAGTAGGTACTGTGACAGCTGTTCCACATGTAGATGTATTTTTGATGTATTTGTTGGGGAGGGTGAGCTCCGCGCCCTTCGATTCTGCCATCTTGAAGCCCCTATTTCTCTCATATAGTTTTATTGGTATTCCTATCTTCACGGGCATTAAAAAATAGGATACAGAGTGATGTTTATTCACAATCAGTGACATTTGAGGTGTATGGTTAGTGAGTACGTTAGTTTGCTAGGGCTGTCTTTATTAATTAACAAGAACTTTGTGGCTCAGAACAACAGAAATTCATTATATTATAAGTTTGGAGCTCAGAAATTTGAAATCAAGGTGTTGGTAGGGCCAAGCTTCCTCTGAAGCTTCTAGAGGAGAGTCCTTCCTTTCCTCTTCCAACTACTGGTAGCTCTTGGCTTTCTTGGCTTTTGGCAGCATAACTCCAGTCTCTGCCTCTATTTTCAAATGACCTACTTCTCTGTGTGTGTGAAAGCTCCATCTCCTTTCTATTATAAGGACACTGGTCACTGGGTTTAGGGACCATCCTAAATTCAAGATGATCTCTTCTCAAGATCTTTAACTTAATTGTATCTACAAAGACCCTGTTTCCAAATAAGACATGGGAGTGTCATGATTTGGAAACAATTCAACCCACAACAGTGAGATAAGCAAGTTATAAAATTAAATGTAAAATGAGATCCTATGTTTTGTGTGTAAACATATAAATGTATGCATCCCTCTATAAATATATGATATCTGCATAAGAATCACTCTGGAGGAATATAATCCAGATGAAAACATTAGAAGGGCTTTTCTTTGGGTGGTGGGCATTGAGGTATTATTTATTTCTCTTTGTATGTCATCTATTTTTAACTAAATAAATTCCTATTGTACTTGCAATTATACAAAATATTAAAAAGGCTGGAGAAACATAGGCATTTTCTGACCCAAGCACAGGAAAGCTATCCACTTTAGAATGGCAATATCCCAGAGGCACAGGAAGGGGGACAGAATGTTGGAGGAGCCCCTTTTACAATGTAATAGGACACAGGTTCCCAAATTCCAAACCACACTGATTAAGATCAGTTGTTTAAACTTTTACCTAGTTAACTGAGAAAGGAAAACATGGGATCTCAGTTTGGTTTGTTTGCTGTGCCCTGATGAACAGTAAGGTTGAGGGTCTTACCAGATGAAAAGCACTAGCAGACACTAGTTATACGTGGGGCTCAGTAGCCACCCGGAATCTGTTCATCTCTTAGTCTTGTGACTTGCCTGCCCTGCCCTCACTGTGCCCCAGTTCCCTGATGCTTAAAATCAGGCAACCATAGCTCCTCCTCATTGGATGTGGTGAGGATTAAATAAGCAAGTATAGGTTTAGCACTTACAACATTGTAGGGACAGAGGAAGTCAAAAAATAACCATTCTTATCATTATCATACCTAAATTGACCATGAGTGTTTATAAGGCCATTTTATTATTATGTGGGATTATACTGATTTACTTGTTCTGACCTCCATAATATTTTGTTTGTAGAAAAAAAAAGCAGTTAACAAAACTGTATGTTGGGTATCATCTCATTGTTCATCTTAAATATGCAGGTTGTATTTGCATAACAAAATTTCTGAAAACAAATATACACTCAACTCTAAGAGTACTTAACCATAAATAGTAGACTTTTAAGGGTTTCTAATGATTTTTTTTTATCTTGAATTTTTATCTTTTAAGGATTCCAAAATAACACGAGGTTACAGATAATTTAAAAGGACATTTGACTAAATAGGACCACAGATCGTTATGGAACAATATCTAATTATCTATTGAACCTAAGTGACAATGAAAGATTTTAAAGGCAAATATAAAAGTTTACACAGTTGTGAGCAAAATTTAGCTCTTTTAATTAAAAATTGAAAAGACTCAATTTTCTTATGTAATCAATGACCTGATAAAAACAAGGAAGGACAGGAAATTATTTTAGAAAGACAAAAAATATCACCTTTCTAGGCAAATACTTTAAAAGGCACAGAAAAACTTTTCCCAATCTCTTCTCAAGAGCAGACCAACAGTGAAACTTTGACCTTTCAGCTGATAAAAGAAAATTAAGTTTTAGTTTAACATAAACATACTATTTATATTAAAGCATATTATTTAAACCTTTATAATAAATTCATTCCATTTTAGTCAGTTAGACCATACAAGGTAAAATTCTCTCTCTCTCCCCTCTGCTTTTTATAACTATTTAGAGTGTCCTGTATTCTCTTCTTTCTCATTCTGAAAAAGTCATTCTACTTTAGGGCAAAATTACCTTTTCCTCTACCAAAAATACATCTCCATATCTCATACCTTTTCTTACCTACAGAGATGAAATAATTTCCCATAGTATATTTAGTAGTTTAAATTATGTGTATTAATTAGAATTCTTAATGCTTACAAGCCATAGTCTACAGTGAAAACTAGGAGGTAAGCAATTGTGAACTGTCTGTTCTATCCCTACATTCTGTAAATTGGTGGATTTATGAATCCATTTGATAATTTCTAAAAGTATATCCTTCCTTATAGTACAATCTTTCAGTGTGGCACAAAACATTTTTACTAACAAACCCAAATATCTTTTGTTCCTTTTTAACAAGAGGATAAAAGTAGGTAAACCTAGACTTGTGTTTAACAATTAATGTTTCAGTACCTTAACTTATTTTGAAATGATATCAATATTCCAAGAATATCCAACATTTAAATTAACTTTGCAAAATTCTAAGGTTGGAAGTTACTAAAAATATTTGGGAAACTATTTTTAAGATGACATTATAAAACATAATTATGGTTTGAAAGTTATTTTATAAACTTTTGTCTTATGTATATTTTTTTAATTCACTTGCTTTTAACAATTATATTTAGATCACTCATGAAGTTTTAACAGACATTAAACAGCTATCCATAATCTTCTTACTTTTCTTGCTAACAAATATTTTAAGAGGTAATATGAACTTATGACTAGTACATTTAGACAGAATGAAAGTTGTATCTGCATTATATTTAATGTTGATAACTCTGAAGCCATATGTATGTCTTAATTAATCCAACAAACTTAAACTAGCTTTTACTTACTGAAGATTATCTCAGATCATGTGAAACTGAAAAATATTTGGGTTAGTTTCTATCTTATTTCTGAGAGTTTAGGAACACAATTTATTTAAGCACTTATTTTTCTTTAAGCCAATTAAAGAGATCTTTTACAAATCTCTTACCATCTGGAGGTAGAGAAATATCACACATCTCTAACATATGCATTAGACATACAGACAAATAGAGAAATTATAACGTTCATTTTAAAGTATTAGCAATGATATAGGTACAATAATTTTAAAAACTCACTAATTTATAAAAGAATGGTTGGATCCAAATTGTGTTTCTGGCAGATGGAAAAAGTTAAGGTTATCTGCTCAGATGGCTAAAGCTTTTTACTAATATTTGTAGAGAAGACTTTTAAGACTTTTTTATTTGTCTAGTTTCCAAATAGTTCTTTTTTTATTTATTTAACTTCTGACAAGAACCATATCCTTGAAGTCTGCATTTAAAAGAGATGGCTCTCAGGCCCTAGAAAAGACAGGGTTGAAAGTTTGTATCTCAAAGGCACTGATAAATGATGTAAACTTTCTCCAAGAATGAGTTTTGGAGCATATTTGCTTATTATCAAAGTCCTAGGATAATTACTTCTTAAATTTTCCTTTTTTTCCCTTAAATGCAGGACAGTTCTGACTCTGATGTTCCAGTCTTTTACGATATTTGTAAGTGTTTTAAGATGACTAGCAGAGGTCTGAATATCAGTAAGGATATGTGGGCTTTGAATTACTTCTAGATTTCTGTTCTTGTAAAGATTCAATTTGCAGGAAAGGGACAGTTGTCTTTTAATTTCTCAAAGAACTGGGTTACAGCTTGAAAGTGATCAAGGGGCTGACCTGCCCATCCAACTACATTATCTTCAATTTGCTTCTTTACATCAGGGAGATTTCCAACCAAGATGGAAATCAAAAGATTCCCATGTTCTAGATTTAGGGCTGTGTGTGTGGAATGTTTTAGCAAATCACTCCACAAAGGTTTCAGCATATTTCTTTTTCTCTGGGTACACAGCTCTATTTCAGCTTAGGAGAGATGTCCATAAAAAGTTCCTATTAGGTATTTAACATCAGTGTCCAATTTGGCCAACTTCTGACCATAGAGCTCCTTTTAAAAAGAAATCCTTTCAAATATCTTATTACCAGGTTTCAGTCAAGACAAACATTTGTATGCATAAGTGTGTCTCAGTTTGGGTTTCTGTGGCTGAAACTTGATAATTAATCTGTGTGCTTCTGTGTCTCAAGTTCTATTCCCCTAAATATTTATGAGCTCTGGAGCCATGCTATTTAGGTTCAAATCCATGATGTGTCATTTTCTAAGTGTACAAGCTTAAGCAAAGTATCTAACCTCCCAGCTCTTTATTATCTTTATATGTAAAATAAGGATGAAAAATGTCATAGTGCAATTCTGAAAATAAATGTTACTTGACCCAAAACAAATGTTAACTAATTTTAAAACTTTCCTATTTTTATGGGTCATTAGTATTCTTGTAAGCATGGAAATTATGATGCAGATGGCTATTTATTGATATTGAATGACATTCAATTTGTGTTGCTAGTGAAGAAAGGTAGGGTATAACATTGTGAGGAAGATGACATTTTATTTTTAGACAGAAATATGACTGTACTTGCAGAGGAAAAGGAACAGGATGGTAAATATCTAGGTAAATATAATAGACTGTTGTTGAGTTCTGCTAAAAGATAAACTGAAGCATATTAAGAATTTTGAGGGTTTAGGTGAGCAAAGACTGATTCTGACTGAGCACCAAATAGGAAGTGATTAGGAGCGCTCCACTGACAGGAGCTCAGAGAATGACTTACTTAAGGAAGGTACGGAAGCAAAGAGAAGAAATTATATGGCTAGCAATGGCTTAAAGCCCACTTGGCTGTTTGTGGTTGGTTGTCCTTACTTTATAATTTTGTAAACTTGAGTCATTTACAGGCTTAGATTTTGGTTTGCTTACATAGGCCACTGTGGTATTAGGGCCACCTCAGTCTAATGATCTCCTTGTTTAATTACTTTAACAATTCCACCTTTTGGTAATTGTGCCAGTCTCAGCTGCCATTAAAGTTGTTCCTGTCTCACCATGAAAACTTGTAGATTATGATATCAGGTCTATAGAAGAATTACTTTTGCTATTTATCTCATTGTTCATCTTGTTCCTGTTTCTTCAAGCACAGTGAGACCATCTGATGGCTGTGAACATGCATTTAAAACCTTTGAAAGTACACAGAGCACCAGGGAGACTACAATGATGACTATCAGGAGGATAATACTAAGAGAGTAACATGTACTCTTTAGCTAATGCCCTCATCAACCAAGCCAGTTGGCATCGAATAAATCAAAGAATGTACCTGAAAAGGCATTATCTGTTTTAGATAAGTATCTTGTTTGTTAAGTCCTTTAATTTGCTACAATACCAGAGGTGTTGATTCACTTACAGCAATATTTACTATGGCACAGGCTCCTTGTTCAGCCAGTAAGTAATCTAAAACAATTCTGTTATTTAAAACTACCACAGCAAGAAAGCCTAGGGACTTTTGTTGTGTAGCTATAGTCTTTTTTTAGATTCAGCAATAGTTGCTAGAGTTAAGGGGCACCATCTTCCATGCATTAACAGAATGAAAAGCAAGTACCAAAAAGGCAAAAGGAAAAAAAGTTTCATATTAGAGATAAAGATCTTGATCCGCAACCTTGGGAGAACTGACCATCTCAAGATGCTGTCTGCTTCTACAGAGCAATCTCCCTAGTCAAGTTTAATTTTAGATCTCCAGCTAGTATGCAGTTCTAAGAGTCTAGAAGTGATCTTTAATTGGGAGACGTGGACTCAAGATTGAAGTGTCTGAAGCTTGGCTTCCATCTGGGTAGTGAGGAGGACCTGGTATGGTCCCTTTTGAGGAGGCTCAAGGGAAGTCTTTGTTCTTATTGATTTTAGATCAGAAGGGTGGGAGAAAATTGGAAGTGTTTGTTTGCATAGTTGTAGCCAGTGTCCAAAGAAACTTGCATTCAGTATCCAGTCCAGTTCACAGGTAGACAACAAAACCTCAAAGATGATGAACAGGACTAGAATCTAATATCCACAAGGATGTGTTATAGTTTTTTACTAAACATCTTTTTCTCTCTAAAACCACTCTCACTTCTATCAAAGATAAATTACAGTTAGACTATTTGTTTGCAAAATAAGTCTAGTCCCATTAAACTTGGCCTGTTATTTACATAACTGTAGCAAGAGTAGTGGCTGACCATAGAGGGTCTTTTAAAATATGCTTTGCTGGAGCTTTTCATAAGGAATCTTAACTGGACCTTTAAAAGCTTCTTGAGGCTAGGACTTGCCATCAAACTTTACCTACAATACCTATAGATTTAGGTTAATTCCTTTTTTCTCGAGGTCCCTCAAATGTCTTGAGGTTTCTGGGCCTGCAGGAAGAGATATTCCTCACTTACCTGGGAAAGCTGCTGGGAATACTGCAAGCAAGGCAACAGACTTCTGGTTTTCCAAGGGGCTTTATTGGCTCCATAAAGTCAGCCTCAGTTCCTTAAAGCTGTGTGGTCTATCTCTGATTCTATGCATATTCTGAAATATAATATTTCAGTCAAAGTCAGAATAAGAGAAAGAGTGACGGTTGGTGGAAGGGGTTGCAGCTGGTCCTACTAGATATTAAAACAGAATATACAGCTTGTACAATATAAGCGTGTGGTATTGGCCCAGGAATTGACAGAATGACTAATGCAGCAGAATAGAAAATACTGCCATATGTTAAATTATATTTGGAAAGTTAGAATATGATTAAGGTAGCATTTCAAATCATTGGAGAAAGGATGGATGATTTAATAAGTGGTATTGCAATAGGTTGATAACTATAGGGTTAAAAACGTTTAAAAACAGATCCATTTTTATGTCTTAAATCAGAATAAATTCCAAATGTCTCAGATTTAAGTGTAAAAACATAAAACCATTCAAGTATTATAAGAATCTGGAAGTCAAAAGAGGGATGGAACAGATTCTCCCCTTGAAGCTCCAAAGGGAGCACAGCCCTGCTAACACCTATAATAGAAGTGGAGAAAGATTTCCTAACTATGATCAAAATTCAAGAGCATAATTTAAAAAATTGATAAATTTGACTACATAAAAAATAACAATTTTGCATGGCAAAAAAAAAAACATGATCGCCAATAAACACACACTGAGAAAAATATCCACAACTAACATCTCTAAAAAAGTACTAATTTCCCATCTATATACAAGCTTATAAATTGAGAGGTAGAAAAGAACCAATGACCCTAATACAGACATGTAAAAACAATAAACAGTTAAAGGGAAAAATGTAACTTGTCTTTAAATATGCAAAAAGAGGTTCAAAGTTGCTTGTAAAGTAGAACTGCAATTAAAACTACAATGAGATACCATTTCTAAATTATTAGACTGGCAAAGTTCCAAAAGTTTGTCAATACACTCAGTTGGTAAGGATGCAAAACAACATGTGCTTTCATACACTGCTCATGTGGATTCAAAGTGGTATGATCACTGTAATAAGCTTAATAATGGTCCCCAAAGACATCAGGTCCCAATCCCTGGAACATAAATCTTACCTTAAATGGAAAAAGGGGCTTTGCAGATGTGATTAAGCGTCTTGAAACAGGACGTTCATTTTAGATAATCTGGGTGGGCCCTATGTGCAGTCACAAGTACCCTTGAGACAGGGAGGCAGAAGAAAAGTTGACACACACAGAAAAGGAGGAAACAGTATGACTGTGCAGGCAGCAACTGAAGTGATGTAGTCACAAACCAAGGAATGTTGGCAGCCACCAGAAACTGGAAGAGGCAAGATACAGATTCTCCTGCAGAGCCTCCAAAGAGAACATGGCTCTGCCGACACTTTTTATTTTGGCCCAGTGAAACTAATTTCAGACTTGTGGCTTCTAGAATATGAGGAAATAAATTTCTCTTGTTTTAAACAACTAAGTTTGTGCTAACTTGTTATAGTAGCCATAGGAAAATAACATACCCACTATGGAGGGGAATTTGAAAATATCGAGCAAAATTTCCATATCTTGGCTACTGTAAATAATACTGCAATGAACATGGGAATGCATATATCATTTCGAATTAGTGTTTGCATTTTCTCTGGATAAATATCTAGAAGTCGAGTTGCTGGATCATATGGTAGTTCTACATTTAATTTTTTAAGGAACCTCCATACTGTTTCCCATAGTTGCTGCACTAATTTACATTCCTACCAACAGTGTACAAGGATCCCCCTTTCTCCACATCCTTGACAACAACTGTTATTTCTTGTCTTTTTTTATAGTAGTCATTCTAACAAGTGTGAGGTGGTATCTCATTGTGGTTTTGATTTGCATTTCCCTAATGATTAATAATGTAATGTTGAGCATCTTTTCATGTACCTGTTGGCCATCTGTATGTCTTCTTTGGGAAAATGTCTATTCAGATCTTCTGCTCATTTTTAAATCAGATTGTTTGGTTTTTTGTTTTGTTTTGCTTGGATTTTGAGCTAAATGAGTTCTTTGTATATTTTGAATATTAGCTCCTTTTCAGATATTTGCAATTACTTTCTCCCATTCAGTAGGTTGTCTTTTAATTTTGTTGATGGTTTCCTTGCTGTGCAGAAGCTTTTAAGTTTGATGTAGTCCCACTTGTTTATCTTTGTTTTTGTTGCATATTTTTTGGCGTCAGATTTTAAAAATCATTGCCAAGACCTATGACAGGAAAGCATACTGCTTGTTTTCTTCTAGGAGTTTTATGGTTTCAAGTCTTATGTTCAAGTCTTTAATTCCATTTTGAGTTGATTTTTGTGTGTGGTGTAAGAAAGTCATCAAGTTTCATTCTTTTGCATACAGCTGTCCAATTTTCCCAACACCATTTATTGAAGAGACTGTCCTTTCCCCATTGTATATTCTTGGCTCCTTTTGTCATAAATTAATTGACCATACATGTGTCTAAACCTGTATTTTCAAGAAGCTAGGTGAACCCAAAACAGAGTAAACCCAAAGAAATTCAGGAAACCCAAAGAAATTCATCACAGTCAAAGCTCAGAATAGTAAAGACAAAAAAGAAATCTTGAAATCAGGAAGAAAGACACAATGTACAACCTACAGGAGAAAAACAGTATAAAGGACAGCATATTTCTCAACAGAAATCAAGTAGTCCACAGCATTTTCCAAGTGCCAAAATAAAGGAAGTATCAACCTCAAATTCTATATCCAGCTTAATTATCCTTCAGTAATTAATGGGGATTATCAAAAGACATTTCAAAAGACATTAGAAAAATTAAGAAAATTTTTCACCAGCAGATACACCCTAAAGAATGACTAGAAGAAACAGAAAGGAATTGATAAAAGAAGAACTCTAGGAACATCTGGAAGGAAGAAAGAACAGCAGCACAAAAAATATGGTTAAATATTTTCCTTTTCCCCTTGAAATTTCCAAATTCTGTTTGATATTTGAAACAAAAAGTATAAAACTGACTGATGTGGTTCTCAGTGTATGTAGAGGAAATTTTTAAGTCTATTCTTCCACAGATGGTGGATGGTAAAAGGACTTTATAGACCACACCAATAGAGGGAGCTGGGCATGCAGGCACTCACTGCTGTTTTGGGCACCTATTATTTATGAATGTATGAATCAATGAATGAATGAGAGATGTCCTGAGATAAGGGTATATATTTACCCCATATTCTAAATAGACAGGAATTGAGTATCACCTCCTTAGCCATTTGGTTACTTTGGCTTCAATGATCTTTTCTCTTTCTTAAAAAATTATCTCTATTGGAATGTAACGCTTTCCAGATGTTCTAAACTGTACTAACAATCCTTATCTCACTTTGCCAGATCAATTCCCTAGTCATTAAATACTTCTTCTGTAAGGTCAAAGGATTCAGGGAAGCCTAGGAATTATCCTTTGCATCTTTGTTAATCCCAACCTTCAGGAAGTTAGCAGAGAGATGAATTTAGAGACAAATGAAAGGGGTGTTATGGGCTCACCTGTTTTGGTAGCATTAAAGCCATGAAAGTGATAGGGCCAAATGTGTATGTGGTAATATGTTCAGATAACACAGCTGAAATCCAGAAATAAAGCATCACATCCCAGAGGAAATCGTATGTACAGATTCTACTAAACACAGTCAAAAAGGTCAGTTAGTGTGTTGTGTTTAAGTTGTGTTTTTAGTTTTAAAGAGTAAAAAAAGCAAAAGCCAGTCCCACTTGGCTGGTTTGAATCATAGATTATTTCCTCCCTAGCTGTGACTGCCTTTCAGTCTAGAAAGTTGTCTTGCCTCATAATATCCTTGTTTTACATTAACTGAAAGAGGATATTTTTGATCATTAGAGTTTGTCAGTATTGGATTGTTCCCACTGTGAGGTTCTTAAACTTTTTCACTTCAAAATATTAAAGCAACTCATGCTAGAGACCCTTTCAACATGAAAGGTTTGTAGTTGAGACATTACATATATTTTACTGTTTATAATAAAAGTCATCTATATAAAAGTCATGGGCATTAATTTTAATGTTTGCATAAGATCTGTTTTCAATGATATGCTAACACAAACAATTTCACCAATTGTTGATGGTATTTTCTATTAAGAGTTAAGATTCCGGAGCCAAAAGGAGCCATGTGTTCTTTTTGTTCATTTTCATTGTGATTCCCCTGAAGCAAGAGACTTTGGACAGCCTTCAGTGCAAAGAATTCAGATCAATCTTTGTTATTATACTTGGCTGCCTCTTGGCTATATGACTTCTGAGTGCAAATCATTGAACTCTTTAAAGAAGCTTATTATAGGGAATAAATCATAATGAGTGAAAAAGAAAGCAGTGTGGTGTGATACACCTCACTAAGCTGATGAAAGGAGTTGAGGTAACACAGAAGAAAAACCTGAGTGATCTCTGGGGCAATGCTGAGATGAAACAAACGAGAGAGTAGAGAGAGGGAACATGTGGACAGAGTGTCCTGCCTAAGAATGTGACTCCAGGAGGGAGAGAGAACCTCACTGACTAATGGGAGTCCCCGGGGCCTGGGGTCAGAGAGAAACTAAAGAGGGTGTATGGTTTCCAGACGGTGTGGGGGATCCGTTAATCATAAGTCCTTCCCCTTGATGTCTGCTTCCTACTTTAAGGGAGGTTGAGGGAACCGAGCATCAACTCAGCTTTATGACTGCCAGTGCTCCTGGTTCTGAACCTGCCCCCGTGGACCAGAGACAGACGAGCAGGGCACTGTCCTTCTTCCCATCATTTGTGCCATTTCAGTGTATCCAGGGGATACTATGCAGCGTCCCACGGAAGCAAATGTGTTCCTTCCCCCATCAGTCCTATACCTGGACGGCCTCATGCCCCTGGAGTGTCCCACCTCTGAGCCCTGAATGCTCCCCTGGGAGTCCCCACTTTTCACTCCAGCCAGGATGGACTCCCCGTGCCCTCCCTCCCATCCAGCCCCATGAATCCTGCCCACTGTCCCAGGCCCAGCTCCTCTTTGAGGAGTCTCTGATCATGTCCTCCTCTTTATAAATTAAGGGGGATCTACAGAGGCGACCACAACTTCCACAAGGACCTGGACTGCGTGAAACCATAACTGTGACCTCTGTACTCTCTGGGTCACTGGAGGTGTGAAGAGTGATGGATGCTGAGTAAAGACCCGTGTGACAGTGCAAGTCATAGCAGGAGAAGGAATTCACCCTGGGATGGCTTAGGCTCTGGGACCCAGAAAGAGCTCCTAGTTCTTGCTACAGTGTCCCTTCCTGTCAACCCCCCACCAGTCACCTCTTCCTAGAACTTCAAGTGGGTTCCAGACTCTCAGGTCATGTGTATGCCTAATGTGAACACAGAGGGCACCAACAAAGGAGAGGAAAAGCACGATTACTCCATGCGAAGGGTGAGTCGTTTCCCTTAGCCCAGCTCCATTACACTGCATATCACAGAGATGGCAGTGCAACTCCTATGTTACATAAAGGAGTGTGTGTGGTTCCCATCTTCTGATATTCCCAAATACTCACTAAAATTCTACTGAGATTAAGAAGCAACCTCCCAGTTAAAAGACTGGAAGAGTTAGGATGGGAAGGCAGGAAACGTTCGCATTGTGGATGATGCGCCCAATACTGTGCTGGGATCTTGATGAAGTTTTGCCTTTAAACTCCTCACAAGGACCAGGTGATGTATACAACATACAATTTATTTAACATTTTATATATATAATTATGTATAAAATTAGATCCTATATATAATATACTATATAATATCATATATTTAAATAAATCAGCAAGCTGGAGGATAACTATATGTGTATATAGTGAAAATGTGCAAAACAATACTACATTTTGTTTAGAAAAGCCAAAAGACCAGAGCTTAAATGTTCTTGTCACAAAACAGAAAGATTTATAACTGTGTGTGGTGATAGATGCTAACTAGACTTATTGTGGTGATCATTTTGCAATATATACAGATATAGAATCATCATGTTGTAACCTGAAACTATTAAACTGTTATATGTCAATTATACCTCAGTTAAAAAAAGAGACACTGCACATAAAAAAACAATATAAATACCTGGAAACACACCAAAGCAAATAAATAAAATGAAAAAAATCATATTTAGTCTGTCAAGTAAGTCATAAAATAAAATGTAGAATACAGTCTCATTATGCAGAAGAATATATATCAACATAGGTTTATATATATATGTGTGTTTGTGATTAAATATAAGTTAATGTGTCACACAGGAAAAAAATCTGGAGAATAGGTATCAATAAATTCACAAAGACTGACTTTGTATTATGAAGGGGGATATAGCAAAGACAAAAAGGAGAGACAGAACAATTTTAATTTCTAATATACATTTTGATATTGTCTGATATGTCTTAAACAACAAAATAATTGGTAATGTGACAAAACTGAAAGGTAGGGGCATGCCTGAGCGCCATTGGCACACATGCTTAAGCAAAACAAAGGAATATTCACTGAATCTGAAATAGAGAGAAATACTCCCACACAAGGTGACAAGCCTGGCCCAGGCTGCGTGGGCTCTCTGCCTCTTCATAAGGAAGTGTACCAGTCCCAAGACCCACACTTATGTGCTTCAGTGGGGTTTTGAAAGACTGTACACATGAGGCTTCTCTTCCCAACAGTCAGGAAAACAGCTGGACACCACCAGCATGTAGGGAATTTCAGAAAGCTTTGGCCTATACAGTAGAATCCATTCACTTCCCTTACTCCTTCTCATCACCACCCCCTTTGCCAAGCCCCCTTGATGAGACTTTCACATCTGCAAGTCTGACTGAGATCACCAGGGAGCATCCTTCTCCATTTTCTACAGGTTATTTTTTTTTCCCAATGAAAAGACATAATTTTTATAAACAGATTTTAAACTCTATAGGAGAAAAGATCCAGTTTCTTCAGCAAATAAATTAGAAGGTTAAAAAAATGAGGATGGGCCTTCCTTAGATTCAAAGAGACTTAACACTTCAGAAGGAGTTAAAGAGAAATAAAACAAAGAAACTAAAATTAAAACCACAACAACATACCATTCCATGCCCTCCAGAACAACAAAAATGAAAAAGATGGAAAACACCAAGTGCTGACAAGGATTTGGAGCAGGTAGGGCTCGCTCACACTTTGGTGGGAACGTAGATCAGAACAACCACTTTGAAAAACTGCTTAGCATATATAGTCTACGACTTAGAAATGACACTTTTTGGTGTATGTCCAAGAGAAATGAAAATAAATGTCCATCAAAAAGATATGTAAGAGAACATTCATAGTACAATAATTCATAAGTAAAAAATTTTAAATATGTAAATCCCCAAAACAGATACATATATTGTGAAATATCCACACAGTGTCATATTATACTATACACTAATGAAAATGAATGACCTGCAACTGTGGACAATAATTTAAATCACACACACACACACACACACACACACACACACACACACACATCATGTTGACTGAAAGGAGCCATACTCAAAAGTACATGCTGCATGATTCTAGGAATTTTTCCTCTGGCCTTACCTATCAAAGGGGGTCAGACCATCCCTCCAAACCACTGAAGCCTAAAGCACAGGGTACTGTGATTCCCATCTGAAAAGCACTTTGAGTTAGTTCATAAAAGAGAAAATAATTCATCGTGGAAGTCCAAGGAATTATTTTAACAACCAAGTTGTCTAATGCATAGGAACTATAATAATTATTCCCTTTTATTGTTTGTGGTTTCTTTTTTAATAAATATTGCCCTTGACAAAGATTCTCTCCTTGACCACACTCTAGTCAGACTCCTCCTAGCTCTCTTTCCAACCAGGCTTCAACCTGGCCAATAGTCTTGTACAAAATACTAACGTAGTTTCTAAGAGCTCAAGGCCTCATGCCTAAGATGATCCTAAATTCCTTTAAAGTGATCGCCTGAGAACACTCAAGGCTGTCAGCACAATTTACTGCTGAAGAGAGGACCGCGTCTCCCAGCCTCTGTGGGAGGTAGAAATCTAACTTGAATAAGTGCCAGGTAGCAAACCCAGATGGCTTTCACATGGATGAACACACTCTTCCTGCTTTTTGTTCTTTTTCCTTCCCTGACTGTATGGAGCTTCTACTCAGCCCCCTCCCTTTTCCCTCATACTCCCTTTAAAAAGCCTAGTCACCTCTGTACAAATGGAAGTTGAGGTCAGTTCATGCTAGACTCTTTTCCCTGTCACAACAGTATATTACTGATTAAAAATCTGTCCTTACCACTTTAACTAGGGTCTGGTTTGTTCATCTTTAACACGTTTTTTTTTTCCTGTATTCATTACCCTTGTCCTTTTATTAAATAAATACCATCTGGTACATGGCAAAATGCCTAATGAAGCATAGTTTCCACCCAAAGAGATACGGATGGCTCTAACCTAACATCATCCATCGTGGGCTGATATAGTTATGTTTTTTTTTCTTCTTCCTAAGTGTATTGGCTAGAAGTGTGGGTTCTGGAGATAGACCAGGTGCAAACCATTGTTCTGTCATTTATAAACTGTGTGAGTATGAATACTTTCACTTCACCTTACTGTCATTCAATTGCCTCATGTATAAAATTGGGATTATGCAGTATTTACTGTAAAAGACAAACCATTTTAAAACAAATAATATTCCATGTTTTGGTCTTAACAAAGATAACTGGTCCTAAACAGCAATATTTTTAAAATTCTACTGGCTCTCTGTGATCTTAGGAAACTGAAAGAACCACTCTGTGTTTCATTTACATATTCTGTAAAATGGGGAAAACAACCATTCCTATGTCATGGGATGTTGTTTTGAGAATTGAGTTAATACATGAAAACCCTTAGAACAGTGCTAAGCACACAATAACAGCGCAATAAACACTAGATGCTTTAAACAAATACTTATAATATATTTTTATAGTTTTATAGTTTGCATGTATGTTCAATAAAGTTAATTAGTCTTATAACTGAATCCTACTCATCAAATGATAGATTGTGTGTATCATTAACTTTCACAAACCACTGCTGAATGACCTAGTTATCTTGAGAACCTCTCAAAAGCACTTGGAACAACTGACTTCAGGAAACACACCACCATTTCTACACGTGACCAAAGGTAAAGCCAACGGGTCATCCTGGATCCTGTCTGATCCTCACACACCCACCCCCCACAGCCACTGCAGGTCCCACCTGTCCTACCTCCTACACCCGCTGTCCAGGCCACCCCGCCCTCTGCACACTGCTGCAGCTCAGGGCCAATCCACTCTCGTCCCTCCTCTGGACTCTGCAAGCTTCTCGTAAGGGTTATCCCCACAGCTATCCCATCCCTGTCCAGTCCACTCCCCACACAGCGGCCAGAGTCAGCTTGTGAGCACGTGAATCAGAGCCTGTCACCCCCACACGCTAACCCTCTGCCCTAAGAATGAACTCCAAACTCCTGACACAGCCCGGACCATGTGGCTCCTGTCTGCCCTCATCTCCCACCACCTTCACCTCGTCTGCCAGGCCCCACCCACGCGAGCTAGTGGTCGTCCGCTCCTGCAACCACCAGAGCCACACAAATCACAGGGCGAATGACCCAAAGGCCTGCCCAGGCCAGGTGTCCTCTTGTCATTCAGGATTCAGCTCTAATGTCGCTTCCTGAGAAAGAGCTTCACTGACAGCCTCATCTATAATAATCCCTGTTCCCATCATTTTGTATTCTTTTTATGTGTTTGTTTTCATCAAAGTGCAAATCCCCATATGAAATTGCCCCATTTATTGATTCACCTCTTTACGGCCAGTTTTCCCAAACTGGAATGAAAGTTTCAGGGACCCTGCCTATCTTGTTCTCTGTGCTGTGTCCCCAGTGTCTTGTTCAATGCCTCACATATAAATCACTGAATAAATATTACTTAAATTAAGGAACTGTTAACCTATTTGACATGCAGGAGCAGAGACAGATATTTAAGGCTGAGGTTGAAAAAGAAATTAGATATTAAAGGATTCAAAATTTTAAGATGTGTTTGTTGCAAATCCACAGCAGAGGTGTTTAAACTTGAATAAGTATCAGAAACACTGGAGATATTACTCAAAATGTAGATACCTCTCATTCCACATCCCTGCTTTAGATTCGGTAGACGTAGAGTGGGCCCAGGGATCTGGAATGTTAACAAGCACCCCAAGTGAGTTTAATAAAGTCCTCTGAGGCTTCCACTTGGAGAAATCTTGGCCCAAACAGCTGACATTTGTGTAGCATTAATTTAATGCCTGCCAGGCAGAATTCTATGATATCTGGGGTGTGTCTGTTAATGTAAATACTGGAAAGTGCACTGGTTCTTCTCTCCCACCTATGAGCACAGATTGCTTTCTCACATGGGATCATACCTAAACTCCACAATACTCCTGGGTGGTCCAGAGCACTGGGTACTGTTAACCTGCTGTATAGAAGACAATGGCAGAAAGGGTAGTGACTTAACTAAAGTGTCCCAATGATAGGCCGACCCCTTCTTCACTCCTGCTCCAGGAACCTGTCTAGCAGGCTCAACATCATACTTGGTTCTTCTCTATCAGCTCTTGTTTCTGGGGCTTAGGGTCTTCACCCTCCTCAGATGTTCCACTAAAAGGGAGAGACAGGGGATCAGACAGCACATGGAATAGAGAGAAAAGTGAAAGGATGGTAAAGAACATGAAATGCAGGGGAAGGGGTGAGGATGTTCTGCCCGTCCCCACTCAGTTCACTGGAAGCTGTGCAGTGATGCTCTGCCCCTCCCCCAGCTCCCCCACACCGCCCCCTCCACACACAGCAGTGACACTGAAGCTGTCACATCATGGACATGTGGGCTTATCCTTGCTTGTGTCACATGCCCAAGTGTTCTCCCTGGAGGTCATGCTATTATGGTAATGTCAGAGGCATCACATTGACAGGATGAAGTGGGCAAAGCTGGATTGGGAAACGAACATTGCTGTGGGCCTACTAGATGCCACAGGTTGAAGGTTGTAATTATCAGACTTTTTATCTTCAGTTCCTCAAAGCGATGCTCTGAGGTGGGCATCATAATTTTCTTTCTAGAGATTAGGAGATACTCAGGCTCAAAGAACAAAGTATATGCTCAAAGAATTCTAAGGACAGAGAAGCCAGCTTAAAGGGGCTTCTATTGGCCAGTTCTGGAACAATTTAGACAACAAAATAATTATGCAATCAGACAGTAGCCCTTTGAGCAAAATAGGAATCTATGAGCCATACTGATATAAATTAAAAAATAAATAAATAGGGAGAAGAGAAAACTCTATCTCTAGGCAAATTTCAATGAATAAACCTGAGAGGAATGAGCAAATCAGAAAAGCAACACTTGACAACTATCACAGTCATAAATTCAGGTTAGAATTATAACATGATTCTCAATCAGCACCAAATCCCACAGCAGTCACTGAGTCACCATGGTAACCATGCTAGCCAAGTGAAGCTGGAAAAAAACAAACAGCAACCACTGTGATTCGGCTCCTGTGATGTGGCAGGAAGTGAACAGGGCTGACATGACCACAGTATTAACCTCAAGTATTCCTTACAATAAAGATTCCTTGCAGCTGCCTCAACATACATATACATACAGACATATGTGCTCGCATACACACATGCTCTCTCCTTCTATCTGTCTCACCCCCCAAGAACCCAGGAATTCATTGAGATGGACTTCCTGGGAGATGTCCTGTAGAATCTCTGTGATATCTCCCTCCCTAGTTTCAGTATAGTGCCAATAATGCCTAAAAGCTGATATAGAAACACAGTCAAAGCACGTTATGCATCAAGTAGCTTTTCCATCCTAAAGTAGCCTGTGCATTCCACCAAAAATTTCCTGCAATGGCTATTATTAAACATTTGCTTGCTGATAGTTCAGTGAAAATATAGTAATTGGGAACTGTATTTACAAAACAATGCTTTTTACAATTGCATCAAAAGGTATGAAATATTTATGGATAATCTGTCCACAAACATGCAAGGCCTATTCATTGAACACTACAAAACATTGTTCAGAAAAATTAAAGACTTAAATAAGCAGAGAGAGAACTGTCTTTATGGATCAGAAGATTCAGTATTGTTAAGATGTTGTTAAGATGTCCCTTCTCCCCAAGTTGATCCTATATACTCAGTGCAACCCCAACAAACATCTTAGGAAATATTTTTTAAAGAAAATTATGGGCCAATTATGAAGTTTATGTGGAAATGCAGAGGCCATGGACTATAAAAAAACAACTTCGAAAAAGAAGAATAAGGCTGGAGGATGAACACTCTCAGATCTGAAGACTCACTATAAACCTACAGTAATCAAGACAGGGTGTATGGTATTGGAATCAAGGTAGACAAGTAAATTGAAGGAAAAGAATAAGGAGTCCAGAAATACATGCACACATATATGGAGAACTGATTTTTGAAAAAGAGGCAATGCAATTCAGTGGAGAAGTGATAGTCTTATCAACAAAGTGCTGGGACAAGTGGATATCATATATACAAATATAAACTGTGATCCACATATCACATTATACACAAAAGCCCATCAAAATGGATCACAGACCTGAATACAACCTAAAGCCATCAACTTTCTAGAAGAAACACAGGAGAAAATCCTTGTGACCTTGGATTAGGTGAATATTTCATAGATGAGACATCAAAACTACAATCCATAAGTAAACTAATACATAAATTCGACTTCTTCTAAGCTAAAAACTGCCCTCCCTAAGACACTGATGAGAGAATGAAGTCAAGGCACTGAGTAGGAGAAAATACTTGCCAGTTACATATTTGACAAAGGATCTGTATCCAGAATACAGAAAATCTATGAAAAGTAAATTAGGCAGAAAAAGACACTACAATAAATAAATGTGGGAAAATTCTAAATAGACATTTCACCAAAGAAGACATAGAAACAGCAAATAAGCACATGAAAATGTGCTCAATAACATCATTAGGGAATTTTAAATTAAAACTACAATTTGATACCGTTGCATCCACATGAGAATGGCTGAAATTAAAAAGACTCACCATACCAAGCATTGGCAAGATTGTGGATGATGGAACTTTTGTACAGTGCTGAAGAAAATGAAAAATGGTGCAACCAGTTTGGCAATTTCTTAACAACGTTAATCTTACATCTACCATATGATCCAGCCATTGCACTCTTAAGTATTTACCTTAGAGAAAGAAAGCATATGTCTGTGCAAAAATTTAAACACAAATGTTCACTGGAGCTTTAATTAAAAAACAACAAATTTCAAACAAATTGCAATATATCTATTTATAGATACTACTCATCAATAAAAAAGAATGAATTATTGATACATGCAACAAAATGGATAAATCTAAAATAAATAGGCTGAATGAAAGAAGTCAGACCAAAACCAACCAACCAGAAATCCCTTTATGATTCCATTTAAATAAAATTCTAGGACATGAAAACTAATCTGTAGTGAGAGAAGATCAGTGGTTGCCTGAGTACACTGCAGGGGGAGGGGTAGAAAGGCCAGGTAATAAAGAGCTGAAACTGTTATGTACTGGGAGAGTAAACAGAACTATATTTAAGAGTATTTAGTTATTTTAACAGATTAATAAAACAGTCTAAAGTAATTATTTTTAAAAATACATAAACTCTTAAAACATTTTAAACTAACATTTGGAAATGTTCTGGCTTCTTAAAATTTTTCATTATAGAATGGATAAAAACGTGGCTACCAGGGAAGAAACTATACTACAATGTCAAATTGCTGGGAAGACTTTCTAACCAAATGCATATTTCAACAACCATCTGAAAAAAACATGGGAATCACTGAATAATATTTACCCAGTGAGAACAATTTAGGTATATTTATTCCAAATGCATGTTAAAGATCAAGTTCCTTCATCAGGCTGGACAATTCATTGCTTTCAAACAAAAAAAGCATCTCTGATAGGCCTCAAGGGCTACTACAAAGCAGGTAACTGCTGATGGAGTGAAATTCCATTCTGCTACACCTCTTCTCCCATGTTGAGGTCAAAGTAGCTTCTCTACTTCTAGGCTAGTTTGTGAGCCTCACAGGAGCTATTCCACAACATGCTTTTGTTCAGATCTATGAACTCACTTGAGCCAGGAGTCATGCCACCAAAAATGTGAAGTGTTGGGGTCTCCTGGAAGCCGCTGCCCTTGAACCTGGAGTAGGAGCTTCAGAAGCCATCAGAACACAAATCCTCAGAACCTGCCTCCTTCAGACACCTGATATGAGCTGGGCCACCGGTATGAGGAGCTGCACAGGGAGAGACAGATCCAGCAATCGCTGTGCTTTACTGCTGTAACTGTGTGCCTGGCACCATGCTAGGCACTGGGTTAGTGACAATGACACTGATACGATTGGTTAGTGATCCTAACCAGATGTTACAACGGGCTTCTCATCAGGGTTTTTTTTTTCCCCCTCTATTAAAAAAAAGTTGAAAAGGAATAAGGAGTGTCCTGAATTCATACAAACATTCATGATCCCGCAATAACCAGAGCCATCAACTTACTCCTGTGTTACCACTGAACGTTCACAGCGATCCTGTGGGTAAAGCATTCTTATCCCCATTTACAGAGGGGAAAGTTGAGGCTCAGAGAGAATCGTCACCGGTCTCACCTCCCGCGCCCCTGCCTCTAGAAGGAAAGTGGCTCCAGGACACCCCTGCAGCAGGACACCGCACTCAGGGGGCCGGGAGGACCCCAATGTCTTCACCTATGAGACAGCCGGGGCACCGAGCCCCAAAGCGGGAAAGAAGCGACTTGGATGTGGGTCTCTTTGTCTCCCAACACCCCAGGGCGGCCCAGCCCCCACCGCGGGGACCCACACCCTCAGCTCAGCCCCAAACACCTGAAGGCGGGACTTGCTGTTCTCTCCAGGCAGCGTCCATCTTCATTAAAAATACGCCACGGTCGCCCAAATGACGTCAGGTTTCTATGGCAACCGCGATGCGCGGGCAAGTTCTCCACACCGGAAATGCCTCCTTACCGCGATCCACCCCCTGGATTTCGCTGAAAGCCGAGCATCTTTGCCCTTCAGGCTGCCACCGGAGAAACAGAGGCACTAGACTGGGACCCGGGCGGTTGGTGGAACTCTGCCCACGTTGTTGTAATAAGGCATGTGTTTGTCCTCAGGAATTTTGTTTTCTTTAAAGTGAGGCAGGAGGGAAGTATTACCAGTATAAAGAAATCAAAGGAGGTATCTTAGGGTCCTTGGACATGAACTAGCTCTCAGAGAATGAACATTTAAAATCACAGCCCATGCTAAGTAGTTAGACATCCATGGCAGAAAACTAAGAGACTGTAATCAAGTGACTGGATGATCTAGGAACACACAAGATAAATATTATTTAAGCAATTTTTGGTAATTATTTAAAGGAAGCAGGCCTAGAATATTATAGTTATTTAGTAGGCAGAAACTTAGTCAGTTGGGTCATACAATGGTTTGTCCTGGGGAATTCTGATCATCCATTCCTGTTAATTTCTTCCATATGAAGGGGCATCCATGACCAAAACACTCCTAGCCTCTCTATACACTCACTTCTCAGCCACAGGAACGACTCACCTGATTAGTGAGGCTGGAAGAAGAAACTAATTACACAGCCCAGGACTGCTCACTTCAAGACTCATGGTGTAAATTGCCCCTATGGAGCACACGTCCTGCTCTGCCTGCAGAGATGGGTCTTACAGTTGGCCCATAGTCTTCCCTTTCTGTGTCTTGCTGGCTCCCAATTATTCCCTATGGTCTTGCTCCAAAATGCTTAGGCTTTAAAGGGCTCCCCAACCCCTAATACATCCCTGCTTCACATTTGAGCTCTAAATCAATTAAGAAATACGAAAAAAGAATACAGAGAACAATGTATCAACTTTACTCCTTATAAAAGTCATATTGGAGAAAAGTGGCTTAGATCTGTAGGCAAGGCATTTCCTATTAATGAACCCCAGAATTGGATAGACTTATCTACCCAACAGTGCTACAATGGAATAGTCACAAAGGCCAAGGACTGCAATGCATATCTATCAGCTGTCTGGTGGAGGAGCCCTGTCTACATGTGCCCAACAAAAGAAGTTCCCTTACAAAGCTGTCCCTGTAGCAAAAGAAAGGGTTTCAGGACAACTTCTTTGAGGAATACTTCTCAAAGTGAATAAATTCCCCTTGTTCTGTTTGAGTACTCACCAAGTAGCCTTCTGAGGATATAGCTTTCCATGTGGCTCATTGAACAGTTTTTAGCAACAGCCTTTTATTACTTAACAGGCATGAGTGGCATGGAGACATCTTATGGAGGAAAGGTGGAATTAGATTAAATTCCAAGAATAGGGTGAAAATCACATATTAAGAAAATTTCCCTTGGAGATTTCTTCAAGAAGAATTTGAGGAAATGTTTGAAAATCTGTACACACACATAAACTTAAACATGGACTATAGCCAAATTTTTAACAAAGTCCTATTGAGCCTGGAAGGATAATAAAAGAATCCCTATCATATCCAATGATAACAGACCACAGAAAAAGAGGGAGATTTAACAAAGCCACATGTTTTGTATATCTATTTCTGTTAAACAAAACACCTTAAAACAATACCCATTTTTTCTCTTTCGGAATTTTCTAGGTTGACTGGGCTCAGCTGGGTGTTTTTCTGCTCCACATGCTGTCTGTCACCCGGGACTGCCGTCAGCTGGAGGCTCCACTTGGCTGGGACATCCAGGAGCCCTCACTCACATGAGTGAGTGTTGGTGCTGGCATCTGCTAGTTCAGCTGGTGCTGTTGTCTGGAGCACCTTGGTTCTACCCTCCATGTGTAGGGTTGCCAGATTGAATTTAACCCAGTTAAATTTGAATTTCAGATAAACAATACTCTTTTAGTGTAAATATGAGTGATGATGTATGGGCCTCCCCTGACTGCATCAGTGTTACTGAACCGAACTTGGGTTCACTCGTCCATGCACAATAAAACCAATCTACTGACACCGGGTTGTGGTCAAGGAAAGTGCAGCATTATTGCAGGGCGCCAAACAAGAAGTATGGGAAGCTAATGCTTAAAATGCCTGAACTCCCCGAAGGCTTTCAGGGAAAGATTTCTAAAGACAGGGTGAGGGAAAGGATTGCAGGGTGCGTGATCAGCTCATGGACATTCTTCTGATTGGTTGGTGGTGAGGTAATCAGGAGTCTGGTTCCACGCAGTCTGGGGACTGTGTGCTTGTGGGCAACATACAGTTAACTTCTTCCACCTGGTGGGGTTTCAGTATCTGCAAAACATCTCAAAGGATATGGCTCAGAATATTATCTATAGCCTTTAAGGAGGAACTTAAGTTCCTTGAATTTGATGGCTAAACTATTATCATTTTGTCTTGCTTGACCATTTTCCTTTTTTTCTGCATTTTCTCACTTCTTTGAATAAATTTATTCTTTGGAACCCGGGGAAGGCCTAGGAGGCTGAAGTTTTTCTACAAACAAGAGGCAGGCAGAGGACATGGTGGGGGTGGGTTCTGTCCCGGGAAGACCCCATAGAGTCCTGCTTGGTTACATCAGGAGGATAAATTCCCACAAGTGGGAAGGCTTTGTTAAAGAGCATGATCATCTAATATTTAAAAATATTTATTGTCTAGTCGAACTTCGAAATCTCATTACTAATGGGTATCCCAACCCACTTCAAGATGAGAGCACCTGTTTTTCAAGATCCATGCAAACAATGGATTTCATGATGTTTTTAATATTTACCAATATGATCTTGTTAGAATGTTAGAGTACATCTTATTTTTCTCTATTATATTTCCCTATAACTGGTACATTTCACATGCCTATTTCTAAATGTTCAGCTTTATGCTTACTTTATGCTTCAGAATATATCTTGAAGTAATTCTTGAGTTTGAAAAGAAAACCTGACTATTGAGTTTGTATCTATGTTGCATCCTATTTACATTGAAATTGTAGAGCCACGAAAACTCCAAATACTGCTGGGAGAGGACAAACTGGTACAATCTCTTTGCAGAGACATTTGGCAACATCTATGAGAAAAAGAAGTGAGGTCCTGTCAGCTGTTGCACTCTTAGGTCTGGCCTGTAGATTCTCGCGCATATGTGCAAGCATGCTCATGGTAGCATGGCTAAAAGTATCAAAACAGTCCCAAAGTCACCTTATTAGAGAAATCTTAAGATCACAATTTTCAGAGAAAAAAATGTCAATATATGATACATGAATATATTACTTATATAGTTAGAGCTAAAAATGTGTAAAGCAATGACATGTTTCATTTATGGATGAATTTGTGAGTAAATGACAAATTTTGGATAGTGGTTCCCTCTGAGGGTGAGGCAGTCAGTGAGTTACATAGGGGCACCTACTTTCTGTAATGTTTTACTTCATAACCTTGGTTGTGTCCATGTTTGCGTTTTATAGTACTTACTATACTTTTTAAAAAGTCTGAGTTATAACATATTTGACATGAATAAAGCTCTAGTGGGCTTTATCTCTTAATTAGCAAGTAACCCATTGTCCATTTAGAAAATGTGTAAAGTCCATGCAAATACCAGTATTCCTTGTTATAACACATTCCCCCCAAAGCACATTCTGCTAAGGTTCATAGAGGTTAAATACATTTCCCAAGAACACATGCCTGTTAAGAGGCAGCATGGTTATTCTAATCCAGGGTTGTTGGATTCTAAAGTTGGATTCTACCCTCGAATCTGTGCACACAGGATGGATAGTAATGTTTACCTTGCTCTAGAGCAAGTTTTTCAACCTCAACACTGTTGACATTTTGGGTCAGGGAGCTCTTTGTTGTGAGGGATGTTCTGTTTAGTTCCAGCAGTTTTAAATGTGGAGAGATTTAGTCATAGAGTAAGGTCGTTCATGGAGTAGATTCTTTTAAAAGAGTTAATTTAGCCCCCCCCAACCCCAGCAAAGTGAGGGGTGCTGCCTCCAGTGAGGGTCAGGCAAAGTGCTTCTGAGAAATGACCTCCACTCCCTGAGACTAATTGAGGAGGAGGGTGAAAAGAGAACCCCTGGATGAGCTCTTTCCTTGAGGGCCCTGGGGGAAGAACCCCATGTCCAGCATAATCTACCCAAAACAAGAGTAAGCCCAGAAGGAGATGACCGCATGTGACAAAGCAGTGACTGGACACTTGGTGATGCTGCAGCATTTCTGCCCCCGCCCCCCAATACATTGGCAGAAAAGAATCACAAGTCATTTTTTCAATACAAAATGGGAAACACTAAATAAATTAGCCAGGGAATAAAGTTTCTAAGAAAACTAGGAATAGCTCCTCTACCCAAGGCTGAACTGGAAACCAAGACTCTGATGAGCAGCCCTGAATGCTAGGGTAATAAAGGAAGTTTCAGAGGGGAGAAAAATAGGCAGGTAATAATGAAGCCAGCCTGTTGCCAGGTCAACAGATATTGAACCCCAGTGGTCAGACTCCCTTTAAGCCTCTTGCCCAAGTCACACATCCCCGTGAACTTAGAGTGAGTGAAAGAGGACAACCCAGAGAATTTGTGACGTGGGAAGGCTCACTTCCTACACTTCAAAATTATGGACTTGTGCTGTTGGCAGAGTGAAGAGGGCCTTCTTTGAGTGAGAAATCTGTCCGTCACAATGGCTGGTTGGTCAGACACAATTCCCTACCACTGTTTCATGTTGCAGCTGATCCTCTCTCTTCTGCTCCTCATCACATTAGTGTCCCGCATGGCCTTTCAAATTTGGAAAAAACGTCGGACAACTTAATGCCAGGAGATGCAGCCTCCCTGAGATGAAAGAGTCTCAGACTCCGTTGGCGTCGGCAGCTCTCAGAAGAAAAGAACAAATAACAGAATACACTAAAAGAGAAGATGGTGGAGTCCCTTACTATCGCCTTTGGTACTGAATAGCTGGCTCTGGCTTTGCTCAACGAACCACGTAGGTCTCCATGCCATGTGACATAAGAGCAGGACACATAAAGCTCAGCAAACTTCCTTGTCTCTGCCTCTGCATATTTTTGTCATTATCTACCGAAAAGTTTCTCATTTTGCACAGGTTTTGTAAGTAACCTTTACCGTAAATACCCTGTACTACGTGACAGGGATTGTGCTAAGTGCTCTACTTGCATCATCTAATTCTCAGCACCAGTCTATGAGGTAGCTACCACTATTACACTGGTTTTACCAAAGAGCAAGTGGAAGCTGAAGGGATTTGTCTGCAGCACCAGCTAATTAAAAGTGACAAGGCTGGGACTCAAACCCCTTGAGCCTATGTGACCGCTAGACTCTCACTCTCAACCCCTATGATGTTCCCTGGTGGGCAGAGAGTGACAAGTCTTCTGTGGTCCTGGGTGTACAACTTGGTGAGATGGGATGATTTCTCCCGGTCACTTCAATTTTCCCTTAGCTTAACATGAACTCCTTTTAGACTGTAGCCTGGTGGAGAGTCAGGAGAGCCAAGCCTACCAGCATTTCATAAGTAGTCTGATGTCACAATGGTTGAGAGTAGAGAGACTCTACACATCAGCAAATAATGCTCTTATTTTATTTTTTAAGATATTCTTTGAAACACATTTCTTTGCAAGTTCATGTGGGAGTTATTTAGAAGATAAAATGTAGGTTTTTTGGATCTTCTACCTAGGCAATCATGTCATCTGTATATAGGAACAGTTTTATTTCTTCCTTTATTTCTTCTTTCCCAATTTGTATGCCTTTCATTCAATTTCTTGCCTTCCTGCAATCGCTAGGACTCCCAGAACTATGTTTAACAAGAGAGGAGAGAGCAGACATTCTTGTCTTGCTCCTATCTTAGGGGGAAACCATTCACTCTTTCACCATTGAGTACAATAGTTCAACACAGCTCACACACTCTTTACCTATCTTGGTTCTCACAGCAGCCCTGGAAATTACCTCCATTTTACCAATGAACAGAGTAAAATGAACTAAGGCATTGTCATGACAATAACCACTGTTTATATTACTAGCTAATGATTCAAAAATAATCTGAAATTCATTATTCTTGTTTGTTTTTGCTTTTTTAACAAGTTTCCATCAAGTTTTTCACTGTCTTTAAGTTAATTGACCCATTCAGTTTGCATCCTCTTTTAAAAACTCAAACTTTAATATAATTAGTGATTAAGTAATACTTGTTAATTTAGGAAAAACAGATAAAAACTTAAAATTAGTCTACACTCATGTGATCTCAGTAAAGGAAACAGGGTGTTGAAAGTAAGATTCAAAATTTTTCTTCTTAATACATTTTCTCTTCTGTTCCAAAGCAACAGCAACAACAAAACCACTTTAGGATGCCTATTTTACAATCAGAAACACCAGCTCTTTTCATTTATGGGAAAATAATTTTTTTAATTGGCATTGATCTGAAGATTTCTCTCTTCATATAAAATTCACCAAAGTTTATTTTTACTAAATAGAAAATATTTCCATCGACTACAAGAGAAAGAGTAAATTTCTAAACAGGCTAATTGTAACTTTTTAAACAATGTTTGGGGGGAAATAAAAAATACAAGTAAATGTTAAGATTTTTTTAATTTATAGGGATGACTTACTTATTTGGTTATGTATATTTGTTACTTAGAAAGCATTCCGACTGTACACGAGATTGCAACTACATTACATGCAATATGCTTGAAATTTTTTAAATGGGATCTTTCTAAACAAAATTAGCATGTTTATTACATGAAATATGTGATCTCATGGAAGAAGACGAATAGACATATAATTTAGCCCATTTTATTACCATTTCCAGCCCTTTTTCTACTTAATGTGACAACTTTTAAGCTTCATAAATAGTTCTTTTCTAGTAAGTAAATGTATTCACTTAATGTTCCCACATTTGACAACTGGGAGTGGACCTGCTGAAATGTGATGACTCTTATTTTCACAGTTTTGAAAAACTGGACCTAAATGAAAGTTGGTCAAATGTGATCCAATTAGCTTTAAGGAGTGGATAAGAGAGAGAAAAAATAAACAAGCTAAACATGTCTCCTTGGCAGGGGCTTTGAAAGAGGCAGTATTCCTCTTAAGAGGCTCTGAGCCTCGTTTAATCATGACTAAATATGGGATGATGATAAAAATTTTATGAGTGCTTTCTTTGGATGATTATGGTTTGTTTATATTTTTCATTATATTTTCTGCATAATCTAAGTACGTCTAATGACCTTGTGTTACATAATTATAAAAAATATTTCATTTAAAAATGTTCCTCATAGAAACTTTTAAAACATGAGAGTGTAAAGAAATAAACCACCCACAAAGACCCAACATTAACTGTTGTTATATATTATTTTAGATAAATTACAATGCTAGAATCTTTAGTAATAATTAAATGCATTATTGTTATTAAATATCTACTGTATCAGAGACTGCTAGAAACTGAGCTCCATGGTGATTAAGACAAAATCAGTGCTGTAAAAGGGCACAGGCTTGCATAGAAATGAGAATGTCTAATGTATTTAATAATTTTATAATTTTTATAAATTTATTAGTAATAAATTCATAATAATGCATTTATTAACAGGATATTTGGGAAGATTAAAAAACAGTAGTCGTTTAAAGATAGA
Organism: Camelus bactrianus; assembly: GCF_048773025.1. Classification (NCBI taxonomy): domain Eukaryota; kingdom Metazoa; phylum Chordata; class Mammalia; order Artiodactyla; family Camelidae; genus Camelus; species Camelus bactrianus. Next base: position 81,250,738 of record NC_133575.1, on the reverse strand, counting down.
CATACATTGATTGTTTAATGCAATCCAATTTTAGATACATCAAATTTCAGGAAGGTATATTCATTGCAAAATCAAGTAAGTAAGGTAATTTAGATCACAATGTTTGTAAAATGGTGTGATCACCATCAGCTTTTCTCCACGCCTATGCTGGCAAAACTCAAATGCATCAGAATCACCTGAGGGGCTGTCAAAACAGTAATTCCTAATCGGGTGATTCAAGGGATGACAAGGGGAGTTGGGATTGGGAAAGGCACCCAAGTGTCGGCATTGTTAACATTTCCTCTAGGTAGTTAAGATGCAAGTAAGGGGTCTATGTTTATGTAAACACTGGCACATACGAAGTTTTTTTTAAAAGATTACAGATTTTAGGTTAGAGATTTTTTTTTGCTATGGTCCTTTGGAAATTAAAAGTCATGCTTTCCAGGTAAAGTTACTTGCTTGAGCCACTTAATTAAGAACAGTCAGGAACAGTATTGAACTCCATTACAGTTAATTATATCAATCAAAATAATGAATATCTAGTATGTCAGACACTAACTAGAAACCGAGCTCCAGGATTATTAAAACAAAATCACTGTCTTGAGGGGGGCACACAATCACATAAACATGACAATGCCAAATACTTAATGAAGTTTTTAAGAACTCACAAAGCAATTTCACGTTTCAGGTATAGAAGGGATAGAAATGGGAAAGAAGTGTTTCAGCTTTAAAATGTGTTCCTCTAATGTAATTTACATGTCTTTTGGCTGTGTTAAACTGGTTAGGCAGGCCGGCCCAGACTCTTTTAAGAGAAAACCCCCCACATAGGGTACAAACACAGGCAAAATAAATCTTCAGCCTGTTTGTGTTTTGGAGGTTTGCAGTAGTGCAATTATGGGCACACCATGGTAAGACATCGAGATGTGTCTCCTGAGCTAGGACCCAGTGCTTTCATATCTGAGTTCTTTCAAAAGGAGGGGCATAAAAATAAAACCAAAAAGCACTATTCTGTTCAGAACCATTGTAGGGGCAAGAACCATGGGAATGGTACTCACTTGGGTAAATGTAACTCCAAAGCGGGGATAAAGGCATTCCGCACATTTCTATAGAAGTCAAAGGTGGAGGGAGGATTTAGCTCACCAGGGACTGCAAAGCGATCAGTGGATTTCTGTTACCTTGTGGACTCCAGCACATCAGCAACAGGAACAGAAACAGCACCCAGCAGAAGGGAAAGTATGCCCAATTGACAAGGCAGTAATCAGGGGAGCAGGGGTACTGCAAATATGAGAGGAATGACAAGGTGGAACCCACCTTTTTTGCCCTCTGGACTTGTGAGCCTACATGAAATCTCCCTTTAGTACTTCCCAAGTACCTGATGAGGGCCAGGGTCCTGTCAAATGCTGGGGATTTGCATAGGAGGCAGCCCAACAGTTCCACAGCTCATTATTCCACTCAGCAGCCCTGTAAGGTAAGCATTACTCCCAATTTCACAGAAGAGAAGACTGACTCTTTAAACGCATGTATCTACTAAAGGGAGGGTTTATTCTTCCAGTTAAGACTGGAAAACATGTGAAGTTCACTCTTCTTTAAGGTTGTTGAACCAGTAATTATGTACATTCACAGACTTACTGAAAAATTGTTTTCACTGCCTCTGAAACTCCAAATAATAAAAGGGAAAAAAAGTCACATATTATCCAACCACAGAAACAGGTGACCCAATTAACATCCTAGGGTATTTGATTTCAGATATTTGGAGGGTTCGTATACTATATATGTATATTTTAATAAGACAATAATAAATGTATAGATTGCTTTTTAATTGCTTTATTAACTTAACATTTTTCCATGCAAATAGGTGAAACTACTGTTGACAGAAACTTAGATTGGGTGCCAAGGCAATCTCCAATTAGAAGCTGGTAACACAGAACCCACCTGACACATGGAAATTACATAAGGTTCACAGCAAACGGATCAGTAAAGGCATATCAGGAAAATGCAAGGGAAAAGAACAATAGTGGGGAATCACAGTATCAATCTCACGGAAAATGGCAGGAGTCAAGGCATAAGGCAAAATTCATCATGATGGTCATGGTGATTAGACAGCTCCCCCATAAGGATACGCAGACAATTCCTCAATTGCAGCTCCCTAAGTTTTCTCCTGATTTCTCTCATCTCCTCCATGAACATTTCCATATCATCTCCATCTCCACCCATCCCATCATTGACCTGCCTATTGGGTATGGCCCATCGGAAATTAGGGGCAAGTCGGCGAGCTTGTCCCCGTCTATTATTTCCTGCTGGCTGGTGGCCTTCGCCCCCTCCCAAAGGGCGGTCTTCCTCTCCATTCTGCACGGGCTGCTCCATTTCTTCGTTTTCCTGGTGGATATTGGCCATGATGAGATTTTTTTTTCCTGGTTGTTTTTCTTTGAACAACAAGCAAGACAAAGGCAAGGAGACAGACTGAATGCTTGGTGCACTGACCAGCAGGATTCAGAGCTCTGATATCAAAGATTTTTTAAATTTATTTTTTTTCCCCACTTCAGGAGCTTCGGGCGCCCTCTAGGTAGCTTCCAGTTCGAGCCCCTTCCCCAGCTCTCTCCTTTTACCTCCCTCCCCCAAACCCAAAGCCCACCATTTTTCCCTGCCCAGGATTCTTTCCCAGAGCGCAGCAGGCACCAAAATGGAGGACCGGGGATGGGGCCTGGGGGCGTTAGGAGGGGTCTCAGACTGGGCTGTACACCCGCCCCACCCCCGCTGTCCCCCGCACCGACCTGGGCCTATCCTTGCTGTCTTCTGCTTCTCCCGATTCTCGCCACGAGTGCGCCGCCGCGACACTTAGACCCGCAGACCTGCAGAGGGCCGGGGTCGGGGGGTAGGGCAGGGGGCTGCCGCAGCCGGGAGCTCGGCCCCCTCCCGGCCGTGCGCCCCCAACCCAGGCCGCCCCCCGCCCTGCGTCCCCCGCCCCCACCCCCAACCCCCTCCCGGGTTCACCATTTCCCTGCAGGAACTCGGGGATGACTTCCCATCGCTCTTAGTTGCTCTGCTGCCCTCCCTGAAACCGTATGGCCCCTGCACCCCACCCCAGGGGGTGCCGTATTTGTGCTCCGCGAATTCTGGGGTGTGGAGAGAGCTGGCCGGGACTCGCTGCGCTGATCCCCTGCGCCGGCCTCTGGCGTTCCCGGGCCGCTGCCTCCCTGGCGTCGGCGCACGGGCCCCAGGGCCCTTACCTGCTCCGCTTTCCCTGGGCCCGATGCCAGCCCGCCGCGCGCAGGGCAGTGGGGAGCTGGTACCCAGACAGGAGTGACGACTGCACCGAAGGCTGCGTCGCTCTGCAGCTCCCGGTCACGTGAGGAATTCGCGTCACCGCCGAGCTCGCCCCCAACTCCTGCGGTCGGTGCAGCAGGAGCGCTCCCCTCCCGCCTAGTGCACACGTACAAACCCCTCCTCCTGTTTGTGCGCGGGGCCCCAGCTCACACCGCCCTGTCACTCATCTCGCTCCTCTCCAATCTGAGGGCCTACAAGTGGCATCACCTCCCTGCGGTTGGAGTTTTCCCTTCTCTGGTTACCAGGGAGGGTCTGCAACACCCTCCACCCCTCCCACTCCCGCTCCAGGCCTTGGCTTTGGCTTTTTCTGCTTTTTTTCCTATTCTTGCTGGCCGTGACACCCCCCCCCCCCGTCACCACACACACCCTGCATGTGCACAGTCACCAATGTCCACCACGTTCCCTGAATTCATACCCTTCTGGGAAATTTAGATTGAGGGGTGGAGTGAGGAGAGAGCAAGGGACTTAACAGAAAGAGAAGCAAGGGAATGGAGTAGGCTGTACATATCTTTCCTGATAATTTCCCTTTATTTCCTGTTTTAAAAAAATCAACATGCCATTAAAATTTTTTTAATTACCAGGTTTCATTTTTGAAGGAAATATTTCATCCTGCGGAATGGAAAAGCCTTATAGTTTATGTTCACCTGTACCACCGAGAAAATATTTTTTCTGGGCTCCACACGATATCAACATCACTTTTGAAACATACTAGCTTACTTCAAAAAAATTTTTTTTAAAAATAGAGGCATCTTCCTGAATACAGTTGGTGTTTTGAAAATGATCTGTAAAGTAAATCTTCAGGAAGAAGTCCGGTTGTCAGCTCTTGGACATTTTATGTAAATTTATGTGATGTTTTTGATGACACAGTCTTTGGAGAAAAAAGATATTAGAAATAAACAGGGGGTATGTTAAGCAACTAAACTTGAAACTCATCTTTAGTGTAACTTTTCCTTTCTTTAACTTGAAGTAACTAAAAAAATCCTATATCAGCTAGAAAATAGAGATGTCTTTAGGAAAGTGGCATTATTATAAAAAAAAAATTTAGTAAGTGTTGGTTGTGATAAAGGAACCAAAAGAGTTAGTTGTACTGAGGCAAGGCAGGCTAGGCAAATGCTTATTGCCTCTAGTTTTGACTTCAAACTCCTATGTAATCTCCTACCCTGCTAAACTAGCTGAAATATTGAATAGAAGAAAAGTATACGCCTAGTGCATATGTAGTTTGAAATATATAAAATTAAATGTATACACATATGTGTATGTATGTATATATACACATGCTTTTAGAGATACATAGAGATATTGATATATAGCTCCAAAAGCTCAAATTACAAAATAATTGTCGTTTAAAAGAATGCTGGTAATTCCTGGATTCTGTCTCACAGTTAATAACTCTTCATACAGGTATCTCTATTAGTGATATAGACTCGAAGGGTGCTGATTAGCATCATGAGCTGTGGCATCAGAAATGTCTGGGGTTAAATCCTGTTTCTACTACTTACTTGATGTGTGACTTTGGGTTGATTACTTAGCAAAGTCACTGTGCTTCCTCTGTGAAACAGGGGTTGTTAGAAGAAGTAAATCACATATATCAACTACTTACCACAGAGACCGATGAATCGTCAATGAAGGTTGATTCATTAATTTTGTACTATTATTAGATGGTTTCTAACAAGATTTGAAGAGTAGGCAGAACATAGTTCTGTCCTTAGCTAGATCCACTCGTCTTTAAAATCTGTGAGGGCCCAAAACACATCTGTTGTCTTCTATTTTGCAAACCCAGTGACTTATAGAATTTCTTGTACCCAGTAGCTGATTAGTGAATACTTGTTGGCTGAATGCATCCACTACTGAGGCTAATAGGTTGCTTTTCATTCAGAGGTCTGTATTTAGAGCAATATGGAAAAGCTTTTATGAAAATTAGGAATTATCTAGAAAGAACCCCCTGAAAGTAAAGAAACTGCTGTGACATAACAAATCATTGAATACGAAGTTTAAGAAGTGGAGTTTTTAGTCCTCTTTTTGACTCATCTTGAATAAGTATTTTGTTTGAAACTACAAAATGTTCTTAGATGAAAAAATACATTTGTGTATTTTTCCAGATTAGATGTCATGCTAAAAAGAGGTTGGTGTTGTTTAAAGTGATCTTTAAAACAAAGTGATGTTTTAAAGATAGGTGAAAATTGTCCTAGAAATGTTACCTTCACTAAAATGTTATGAGGTGTTGATTGAGAACTTCTCTTGTCCTTGGAGTTTTCTGAGGAGTTGAAGATAGATAACAAACTGTTGAGCAGAAAAAATTTTAAATTTCTAAGGCTGAGTTAGGACACAAGAGTCTTAGTTTGGGACTCGTGTGCCCTGAGGGGACAGAGAGAGGGTGAACTGGTTTGATGGCTCTTACCCTGAAATAATAGAAGAGTAGACTCAGTCTCTGCATTCATTTTCTCACCTTTTCTCACATTTATCCAACTCTGTTGGGCTGACTTGATAACACACTGGCTTCATGACTATTGTATGCCTATGGCTAGCACCTTCAGCATGACACATTAACTCTTCCATTTACCTATTGATAGGTAACAAACCATCCCAAAATTCACTGGTGTAAACTATAACTGATACTATGTTCACAGATTCTGAGTCAGAGGTTCAGAAAGTACACAGCAGGGACTACTTTTCTCTGCTCCAGGATATCTGGGGCTTCAGCTGGCATGGCTTGGATGACCGGGGGTAACTTGAAAGGCTGTAGATGACTCAAACAGCTGAGTCCTGCACGAGCTGAGACTGAAATGGCTGAAGAACAGACTCAAGTAGGGCCATCAGCCAGAGTTCCCACGTGTAGCCTGTCCAACATGGCCATCTCAGAGCTTTAAAAGCAGGTGTTCCCTATGTGGAATCTTAAAAAAAAAAAAAAAAAAAAAGACAAGTGAGCTTATATCAAAAACAGACTCACAGACATGGAATACAGACTTGTGGTAACCAGGGGGGAGGGGGGTGGGAAGGGATAAACTGAGAGTTGGAGATTTGTAGATACTGACTGGTATATATAAAATAGATAAACAAGGTTATACTGTATAGCACCGGGAAATATACTCGATATCTTGTAGTAGCTCATGGTGAAAAAGAATATGAATATTCATGTATGACTGAAGAATTGTGATGTACACCAGAAATTGACATGACATTGTAAATTGACTGTAACTCAATAAAATAGAAAGGAAAAAAAAAGCAAATGTTCCCTGTGAACAAGGTGGAAGTTATATGGCCTTTTACGACCTAACCTTAGAAGTCACATAAGATAAGTTCTGCCATACTCCATTGGTTGAAACAGTTACAAGTCCTATGCCAAGATTCAAGGAGAGGGACAATAGACTCCAACTCTTGATGGAAGGAATGCCAAATAATCTGGAGCCGAATTTTAAAACCATCACACACTTTACTGGTATGTACCTCTTACAATTTCTTTCCCTCCAGCTAGATAAGGCAGTCAATATGTTAGTGACACTTGTTTGGTTACAATTGTTAAGTACAAAATAACTTTAGAATAGGACCTAAAATGGAAGTCCCCCAGCCTTGTTCCTCTCATATTTTTCCTATCTTAAGGATTTCTAAGAAATTAATTTTTACTAAAAAATGTTTAGCATATTTGAATATTTGTCTACACACAGTTATCTGTCTGTGTACTGATTGGGTATGATATGCAAAGGCACCAAAAAGAATTGGAAATAGGAGAACAAAATAAATGGTGAGGCTAAAAGAATGGATTAGCAGGGTTATAGAACATTGGATTTTACAGTCATGTGTTCTGTGCCTTTGCTTAATTTTGGATTTATAGGGTATGATTTATGATCTCACTAGCAGTCCTAAGCTTTCACAGAACATGTATTGTCAAAACTGGAACACCCTAGAATTATTTTAATCCAAGAGCCTATTTTACAAATTGGGAAACTGAGACAGAAAAATTAAGAGGCTTGGCTAGGTTACCAAACAAGACAGTGGCAGAACTATAAATAGGGCCATCTATACTTTCTTAGCTAATACTGTTTTTTTAAATGTATTTACTCATTAATTAATTAGCCTTGTAGGTTTATACATATTGTATATAAAATCAAAGGAAATACAGTAACATTTCATTTATAATTGCTTTTGGCTCTTGTGATGATGGGAGATAGGCCAAAATCATAAATCCAATGTATGATTTTCCACATTTTCTAAATATTCTGTGATAAATTAGGTAGATATGAGAATATGCAAGAAATTGTTTTTAAAGACTAGTAAAACTGATAATTTTTATGTGTTTTTAGTGCAGATGATTTTTATCTAACTAAAGAGTAAACTCTCCTTCTTTCCCCCCCATCAGGGCACACAGACACACATACATTCTTCCCCTCCTCCCTTCCTCTCTTCCTCCTCTTCTCTTTTATGCCTCTACCCCAGCTTCAGAGTCAGGGTCTACCTCTTCCACCAGGAATCTGAGACTTAGCAGCATGATACTATCTTGGGCCATATTTTACACTTAGGTGTCTCCCTGTACCTCCCTCATCCCCTCCCATATAGTTGACCTCATCTTTGAGATTAAAGATGCATTTCTAATACTGGACATCAGATGGTAATTAACCCTATCTTCTAAATTGTCTCCAAGGAAAATGTATCCTTTTTGCAAGTAGAAGGAAAAAAATCATTAATTATTATTTTTTAAAATTCAAGTTATAAGATAGTATGTACAGAATTATCCTACTTTTCTTAAATATACAGTGATAAAATATAATAGCACCTATATAAATGCTGTATATGTCAAGCATTTTTGTGTATGTATATTCATTATTGCATTTTATCCTCCCCCAAACCTATGAGGTTGGTGCTTATATTATCCCCCATTTTACAAATAAGAGAATTGGAGGAAAACAAGGCTGTGCAACAGATAGGAAGTGGTAGAGCAGGAATTCAAAACCATATAGTCTAGTTCCTAAGTTCATGCTCTTACTGTCTACTCAGTTTCATTTATTAATAAATCCCAAATCTATATCTCATTCGTTCTTTTATCCATCTGTTGTTAGAGCTGTTTTCTGTGATAGGCACTGCCTGCCCATTCCACATCTGAATCTCAGTACTATATTTAGGAGTTCTGATTCCCAGGACATAGCACTTTCCACTTAATAAAAATATAAGAAGTACACTTTTTATTCAATCCATAATTTATTGAATATCTACTATGTGCTAGGCAAGCCCTGGAGATATAAAAGACAGTAAGACAGATAAAGCCTTCATATTCTTGTGGAGCTCATGGCTTAATGGGAGGAAACCAGAAGGAGAGTGTGGTAAGTAATGAAGGGGCAATTAGAGCACTGAGTAAGAGGACTTAACCCAGTTGCCAGTGAAGTCATCCAGGAAGAAGCAATGTCTAGGAGGTCAGCTTCTGACATGACAGCATGAGGAGCTCTGTGGACCTGCTTTCCAGTGAAACTAGTGAAATTTATAAAAACAAAAATTTAAAGTCTTTAGAAATGGTCTTAAGGGCATATATTAAGTAGAAGAACATCTATTTGGGAAAATAGACAAGCTGGGCAGAAGATCAACCAGGAAACAGAAGATTTGAGAACACTATGCTCCAACTAGACCTAATAGACACTGAATATGCCACCCAACAGCTGTAGAATGCACATTCTTCTCAAGGGCATGTGGAGCATTCTTCAAAGTAGACCATGTGATAGGCCATAAAACAAGCCTCAGTAAAGTTAAAGAATTAGAAATAATATAAGATACTTCTTTGACTACAGTGGAATAAAATTTCATATCAGTAACAAAAAAAATAGGAAACTCATTAATATCTGGAAATTAAGCAAAACACTCTTAAATAGCCAATGCATCAAAGAACAAATCAAAATGGAAATCAGAAAATATTTTGAGAAGAATGAAAAATGAAACAAAACATACAGCATATGAGAACTTATGGCATGGAACTTTGGTATGTTGAAACACAATATACCAAAACCTATGGGGGTGAAGCTAAACTTATTCTTAGAGGAAAATATATAGCTGTAAATGCGTACATTAAAAAAGAAGAAAGATCTCAAATCAATATCCTAACTTTTTACCTTAAAACACTGGGGACGAGGAGTAAACTAAGAATAAAGCAAGCAGAAGAAAGGAAATAATAATGATTAAAGCAGAAATTAATGAAATGGAGAATGGAAAAAGAATAGAGAAAATTAGTGAAACCAAAGCTGGTTTTTTGAAAAGATCAATAATATTGACAAAGTTTTAGCTAGGTTGATTTGAGAGAGAGAGAGGAAGAGAAAGAGAAGAAGAGGGAGGGAGAGAGAGGGAGAGAGAGGGAGGTGTGTCAAGTTACTAGAATCAGAAATGAAAGAGGGGCCAATATAACTGACCTTATGGATATGAAAAAGGATTATAAATGAAATAGCATGAAATATTGCATGCCATTATATTAGATAACAGATGAAATGGACAAATTCCTAGAAAAACATAAACTATCAATACCATCTCAGAAATAAACAATCTGAATAGACCTATAACTACCTAGAAAGAAAACTCTAGGCCACATAGCTTTACTGCTGAATTCTATCAAATATTTCAAGAATCCTTCAAGAATTCTTCCAAAAAAATAGAAAAGGACAGAACACTTCTCCTCTTATTTTATGAGACCAGTATTGTCCTGATACCAAAACCAGACAAAGATATAAGAAAAAAAAAAGACCAGTATCTCTTATGAATATGGTTGCAAAAATCCCCAATAAAATACTAAGAAAACAAATCTAGCAACATATAAAAAACAATTATACATCATGACCAAGTGGGATTCATCCCAGAATGCAAGGTTGCTTTAACATCCCCAAACCAGGAACTCCTCAGTGTAATAAAAGGTATTACAGAAAACCCTCAGCTGACATTATACTTAATGTTAAAACACTGGATGCTTTGCCCCTAGTAACAGGAACAAGACAAAGATGTGTGCGCTCACCATTTTTATTCAACATTACACTGGATGCTCTAGCCAGGACAATTAGGCTAGGAAAAGAAATAAAAGGCATCCATATCAGAAAATAATAAGTAGAACTATCTCTACAGATGATTTGATCTTATATATAGGAAGTCTTATGGAATCCACTGATAAACTAATAGAACTAACAAACAACTTCAGCATGGTTGCAGGATACAAGATCAATATACAAATATCAGTTGTATTTCTCTACACTTGCAATGAACAATCTGAAAAAGAAATTAAAAAACAATTCTATTTATAATAGTATCAAAAAGAACAAAATGTTTAGAAATAAATTTTATAACGGAAGTACAAAACTTATACTCTGAAAACTGCAAACCATTATTGAAAGAAATGAAAGAAGATGCAATTAAATGGGAGAAAGATCCCATGTGTATGAACTGAAAATTTTAACGTTGTTAAAATGGCAATACTTCCCAAATTGATCTACAGATTCAGTGCAATCCCTTTCAGAATCTTGGCTGATTTCTTTGTAGAAATTGATAAGCTGATTCTAAAATTCATATGTGAGGGTGGGGATGTAAATAAAATTTGTGTGCATTGCAAGGGACCCTAAATAGCCAAAATGATCTTTGAAAAGAATAATGTAGGAGGACTCATATTTCCTGATTTCAAAATTGCTTCAAAGCAATGGCAATCAAGAAAGTATGATACTGGCACATGATAGACATATAGGTCAATAGGACTGAATTGAGAGTTCAGAAATAAAACCATGTGTCAGCTGATTTCCACAAAGGTGCCAAGACCATTCAATGGGGAAAAAAGTAGTCCTTTCACATGTAGTTCTGGAACAACTAGACAGCCACTTGTAAACTAATGAAATGAGACATTTACCTCACACCATATACAAAAAAAATTAACTGGAAAGAGATCAGAGACCTAAATCTAAGAGCTAAAATGATACAACTCTTAGAGGAAAAAACAGGGATAAAATCTTCATGACTTTGGATATGGCAAAAGAGTCGTAGACATGATGCCAAAATCATGAGCAGCAAAAGAAAAAATACATTGAACTTCATCAAAACTAAAATGATTTGGATGTCAAAGTATACTGTCAGAAAAGTGAAAAGATAACCTACAGAATGGGACAAAATATGTACAAATCATGTATCTCATTAGAGACTTGTATCCATAATATATAAAAAATCTAACAACTCAATAATAAAAAGGCAAATATCCTAACTAAAAAATGGGCAAAGGATTTGAATAGACGTTTCTCCAAGTAAAATATACAAGTGGCCATTAAGCATATGAAGAGATGCTCAGTATCAACCATCAGAGAAATGCAAATCAAAACCACAATATCACTTCACCCCTCTTAATATGGCTACAGTCAAAAAGTCAGAGAATAAAAAGTGTTGTCAAGAATATGGGGAAATTGGAAAACTTATACCCTGCTGGTGGGAAGGTATAAAAGTCAGTCAGTTTAGAAAACAGTATAGTAGTTCCTGAAACAATTAAGCATAGAGTTACCCTGTGACCCAGCAATTCAATTCCTAGATATCTACCTAAGAGAAATAAGAACATATGTCCTCACAAAACCTGTACACAAATGTTCATAGTAGCATTATTCATAATAAGCAAAAGATGAAAACAGCCCAAATATCCATCAATGGATTAATGGATAAACAAAATGCAGCATATCCATACAATAGAATATCGTTCAGCCATAAAAGGAAATGAAGAAATACATGCTACACAATGGTTGAACCTTGAAAACATATGCTAAGAAGGTAGTCACAAAAGACCACATTTTATATGAGCACATTCTTACGAAATGTTACAGATAAGGAAATCTGTAGAGACAGAAAGTAGATTAGTATTTACTTAGGGCTGGAGGGATAGAGGCATGGGGGAGGGGTCATAGCTAATGTATGGTGTTTCTTTTTGACTTGAAAATGTTCTAAAATTGACTGTGGTGATAGTTGCACATAACTGTGAATAAACTAAAAACCACTGAATGGAACACTTTAGGTGGGTAAATTGTATGGTAGGTGAATTATATCTCAAAAAAGCTATTTTTAAAAAAAGAAGTAACATTAATTCTGGGATAAATGAGTAGAAGTTATCTAGGCTACGTGGGTAAGGAGTGGTTAAGAGAATGTTTCAGGTAGGGAAAACTGTGGGAACAAAGATCAGGACTTGAAAGGGCATGGAGCTTTAAGGAATTGATAGGAGTCCATTTAGCACAAATGGTTGTTGGTTGTTGTTGTTACTATTTATTATATACCAACTGTTGCAGAGCAGAGATTAGAAGCAAGGGGCTTTGACCTTAGGCAGGCATGCCATTTAATAGCTGGGTGACCTTGGCCAAGACACTTAATCTCTCTAAGCCTTACTTCCTTTTCAATTAAATAGTAGGTTAATGACATAACATCTGGAAAAAGACTCAGAGCTCATGGAAGGGAAGAAGGGCTCTGCATAAGTCCAAGAAACTTTTTTGACAGTTGCAATTCAAGGATAATAAAATTACGTATTAGGAGAATTTTTTAAAAAAATAATTATTTCTTAAACAACCAGATGGCAGGAAGCCTCATCAGATATCAAAATGTCACTTTAAAAGACACAATCCCTCCCCTTTGTGAGCTAAAGGGCTTCATCTTAATATTTGTGTGTGTGTGTGTGTGTGTGTGTAATACTGTCCTTCATTTTTCTTTTACTGATGAATATGTAGTACATATGGATCTACCTCATTCTTTTAAACAGATTTTTTACCTACACTGTAGTGAAAATATTAAGGGATTGTTTAGGCAAAATATTTGAATAGACATTTCTCAAAGTAAGATGTACAAATGGCCAATAAGCACATGAAAAGATGCTCCATACCCAATTAAATTATCCGGAAAATGATGCAGCTTTTTTTGCAATGGCTCTTACAAAACGCTGGTGTCATAATATCAAATAATTGCTTTTGGATACCATTATATGTGAAAAGCCCCCCTCCCACAACCCTTACTCTACCTTGAACTGTCCTTATAGAGGCAACAGACCAGCCTTTCTCTTAGCTTTTGCCTTTTCCTTTTGTAGAGGCAGTGGTGATTACACGTGTATGGGATCTGGGGCTGACTTTCAAACGTGCACACACTCCTGGCAGTTTCTCAGTGAAAAATTTTACATAAGATTACTCCTGTCCTTAGCATCCTGATAAATCCACTGGTTTTGCTCCTCTACTTCTTTAACTTTGTGTGTCATGGTAGCTATGTCTTACTGTAACTTCAAAGTTCCTCATAGATTATTTACTTTTATGTTCTTAGTTGATGTTCTTTTCATTCAGTTAATTAGGATTCATTCAAAATCCTATGTATTTAGTTTGGGGGGGTGATTAGGTTTATTTATTTATTTTTAGAGGAGGCACTGGGGATTGAACCCAGAACTTTGTGCATGCTAAGCATGCACTCTGCCTCTTGAGCTATATCCTTCCCCCCTTCCAAATTTTATGTATTTAAGTAAAAACTAGACAGAGTTACAAATTCCATTTACACTCTACAGTATAATGCATTATCAACTTTATTTAAATTTTAATTATAAAATCAAAATTTGTGATTTTGAGCCTTTAGGAAAGGCTTGCCATGCACATTAAGATTTATTGCCCGGAAAAAAACTGTTACTACTGGGAGAGGCAATCTACCTTGGGCTCTGAGCATCCCTGCACATTCTTTCTGGGTATACCAAGAAGGTAGGGCCCTGACCACTCTTCACATAGACAGGCCATTTCTGAGGGCTGTGTCTGCAGCAAGCAACTTTGAGGGATGAGGTAACGTCTTTTCCTGGACACAGAGCAGGCTTGCTTCTGCTCATGAGTGAATTCTCCAAACTCAGAGTATCTTCCCTAGAATACAGTACACTGGATATAACACACCCATAGTGGGCTGTGTCACCCTATGGGACTTAAGGATCATGAGGAACTGTACAAACCAATATGAAGTTGTGGTTACTGCTTTTGCCATGAGTAATAATGTCCTTCGTTTCTGACCCAGGATTCTGATGTCTCCTGCCATAGCATGAGTTTAACAGTAGCAGGTTAACTTGTTAATTTGTAAGTAGGGTAAAATCTCAGACTGTATGACAGGTGTTTCATGACATTATCCCTAGATCAATTATGCTAGGGCAATGTTTCCCACTAGAATGATTTCTGCCATATCACTATGTACCACCTTTGCTATAAATATTATATTCTACTTCATGTTTGTCTTCCAACTGACTCATTAAATTTGAATACTTTTTGAAAAGGAAATATGGGTACTTTTTTGAAAAAGAAACTTTATAACACCACCTTAAATCTAAACTATCATCTTTTGTGTTAAAGAGAGTATTCATTTAACACATATTAAAATAAACACATGGGTATTACAACTTAAAATATTTGTGGACTATCTAAAATCATCTCCACTTACCACCAGGCCCTTCTACTTTATTCCCAAGTTACCTGATTACATCCAGAGTAGTCGTGGCTGGGACAAAGAGTATCACAACCAATATTTTTAGTTAGTGAATTTTGAAGTCTTATATTCTTCCCTTTTAAAAGTTCCCATCAAGTCCTTTTGTGAAGGAAAAAAGGAGGAAAGGGAGTCTAGTGCTCTGACCCGCAATGGGACAGTCATTGTCCTCCAGGTATGTATGGCCAGGACAGTCCAGCCATCAGCCTAGAAGAGTCTGGTGTCTGCTGCAGGCTGGAGCAGAGACAACAAAGTCAGACCACCCTGAAGAGAGGTGTGCCTGGGAGGGGAGACCTTCCACGTCCTGCCCCAGCTCCACGCCTCAGATGGCCAGGGGGCTGGACTCATCCCGTCCCATAAAACTGGCACAGGGAGTCTCTGGACCCTCATCTCGCTTCAGCCAGAATCCAGCCTGACCAGCATCCATCAGGCTGCCATAACCCTGAATAGTCTGGAGATTGTCCCAAAAAGAGCATCACAGAGGAAAAATAAGACACAACTGGCACAGCTGTCGGCCACATATACACATACAGAAACATACATAGTTATGAAGATTTGGATATAAATATAGATGAACAGTAAGTCTTACACAGCACTTCCATGTTTCCAGGTAAGAATGGATATATCTCCCAAATCTGACCTGAAACTCCCTTTAAAATTTACAGTCTAGGGGTATCTTTTGAACTGGTGAGGAGGGCCTGCCACCAGTCTTTTGGGAGATCAC
Organism: Camelus bactrianus; assembly: GCF_048773025.1. NCBI lineage: Eukaryota > Metazoa > Chordata > Mammalia > Artiodactyla > Camelidae > Camelus > Camelus bactrianus. The sequence goes on along the minus strand of NC_133575.1, from coordinate 81,235,257 downwards.
TCACCCTAAGGAAATAAGAGACAGAAGGTAAAACCAATCTTTAGACTCAGAGAATCAATTCTGACTAAAGCATAGTGTCTGTTACTCAGACTTGTCTTCTGATCCAACCCCCAAACAGACCCACTGTGTCTGAGTCTTAAGGGGAAGAATGGATCTCTGATTAAAATCCCAAAGTTGCTAAAGTATCTATAAGATATCATGGCCCAAGTGGCCCTGCATAGCCTAAATTGAAGAGATGGGCATTTTCCCCACTTCTGTAGAGGTCAGTCTGGTAGGGGGGCGGTCAGCCCATTGTAGGGGGGCCCAAAAGAAACATGTTGAGCTTCATTAGAGATTTCTAGCATATCAGCAATGTTAGGTGCCTGAGAGGTACAGGACCTGGATGGAGGGACATATATACCCAATATACATGGTTATATTAAGGGGAAGAGGATGGAGGGTTGGGCAGGCACAGCAGGAGAGAAAACACAAGGGTGGTACCCACCTAAAAGTTGCCTGAATTTGTTCTTAAGCACAGGTGAGAACTACTTTCTCCAGCCTCCAAAGTATCTAAAACCTCTTGGGAGTTGGGATCCTGCATGGGCAGATGGGGACAAAAGCTGTCAAATAGAGCTCACACCCATTGCTTTATTTGGTCCCCACAAGATCCTTAAGAGATCATTATCTCTATTTTACAGATGAGAGAAGATGTAAAATTTATTCTTCTAGCTAAGTGGTCTGGTGGTAATTTGAATTTACATTTGCTTCTAAAATTCTGCCAATAAATATTATGTGTCCCAATGCCTTTAGAAATACACTAAGTGCTGTTGGTTACTTCTTTTTTGTTATAAAATTTTTATTATTTCTAACAATAACGTGTGTACATTCTAGGAATAAGGAAAAATACAAATAAGCTGAATTAAAAAATCACTCATAATCCTACCACTGATTGTACTTTTTGTCTTTCATCCTTCACATGTTCTTCTGTGCATATATGTAATATACAAATGTACTCTCCCCTTTCAAAAATATGATATTCACATACTACTTAGTAATCTTTTTTTCATTTTATATCTATTCAGCAACCTCTTTTTGTACAAGTGAGTAGATTTCTCCTATGAAAAGGCAGAGATTTGTAGATTGGTTTGAAATACAATAAACAATGAGACGCATCTAAAGCCACTATTAGCAACAAGTTAAAAGTAGAAAGATGGCCAAAGGTAAATCAAGAGGACGCAAATCAAAAGCAATGTTAACATCAGAAAAAAGAAAAATCAAGGTAAACTACATTAAATAGGGGTAAGGATGGTTTCGATTAACCTTCCAACGCATCACGATAAGTTTGTTTCTTACTCTCCTTATCTCATCTATTTCATTCACTTCTCTAAACATATCTTCCTTGCTTAAATGCCTGTTGTGTATATCTTCTTTAAATTCCTGTAGAGACTGAATCAGCCTTTCTCTAAAAGTTCCGTCTGTTTTTTCCTCCTCCTCTGGCTTTTCCTCAGGCTTTGGCTCTTCCTCAAGCTTTGGTTCACTCTCATCTTCTGGTTTTCCTTCCATTTTTTGACAGGGTTTCATCTTGTCTGCCTCTCTTCCTTTCTTCCTTTCCCTCTTCCTTACTGTTTCTCCACTTATTCCTCTTTGAAAACAATTATTTCTAGGGAACAAGAAGGAGACGTTAAGTCAAAGGTTTGGTGAATGGAACAGTGCTCCGGACATAGGTCTCAGTATTTGCTTTTATTGATTCAGAGGTATCATCAAATATTTTCCATCTGGGAAACTCAATCAGCCATCGGATTCACTGAGCCTGCCGCTCTTACCTTCACTTTCCACCTCCTCACCTCTCTCTTGTCCCTCCCACCAGCCTTTTCCAAGGCCCTCCTCAACCATTTCTCCCGCACTAGGCATAACACAAGAGCTTCCTAGACAGAGTAGGCTGGGAGAAGGGGTTAAGGGGGAGGCGCAGTGGGGCCGACAACCCCAGTCCCTCCCTCGCCCACCTCCACCCTGGGGGTCTTTTTAATATTTCCCTCACCTACCTGTACTGATCCGGTCACTTTCTTCCTTGCCTTTTCTAGCCTTGCGTACTGCTATGAACAACAGACCTGCAGACCTGCGGACAAACGGGAAATGGGAGGGGGAGGGGAGAGGAGGAGTGGGATGGGGTGGGGCGAGCGCTTGGTGGGCCGACCAGCACCCCACACTTTTTTCTCCATTAAGGTTCTCGGCTTTGGTAACTTTCCCACCTTCTTCTTCCCCCATTTCTCCCTCTCTCCACAATGCCAGATAGCTTGAATTTTCCATCAGACAGGGAGTAGGAAAAGCAGATTATTTCCAAACTATCTTTAAGACAGAGGTGGGGGGCTGGAGGGAGGGGAGGTGTTAGGAAATTGGTCTGAGGTGGCGGAGGATGATTATTTTTAAACTATCCCAGGTGTCCTTGTCCTTTTCCCGAGACCCCCCCTAGTCCGTTTCCCAAGGGTTATCATTCCCGGCAGATCTGGAGGTGGGAAGTGGAGAGATGGACTAGACCAGGACTCCCTCAAGTATCTGCTCTTGGCCACCCCCACCCTAGAAATCCCTGGGCAGCAGCTATTTTGCCACCAACCTGCAAAATTCCAGCAAACTGACTCCTTCTCCTTCCCCTAGCCGCGGGCCCCGCCGTCTGCGCTGTTGAAGGAAGCTGGTACCCAGACGGGAATCAGGACCAGACTAGCAGGACTTCTGCACACGTCGACTCCTGGTCACGTGAGACCTACGTCACCAGTGAGCTCGGGTCCTCAATTTCCACTCCCACCAAAAGCGCGGCAGAAGTGGGCCGGCCCTCTGCCCCCTCCCCCCTTATTCATTTGGCCCTGTCCGTCTTTTTTGCCTATCCCAGAGGGAAAATTTTTATTTGCCTTTCTCCGATTACTAGAGAGGGGCTGCATCTTTTTCTGGAGCTAAACTTTCTTACTTCTTTCAAGAATTGTCTTTTCCTGCCTTCCGCTCCCAGGACTGAGAACTTCAACCTACATCCATCGCCCCTCCCCCAGCCTCCATTTCATCTGCAATCTGGTCCTTGCTTGTTGTGGAACAGGGTTGATTTGGCAGCAGGTTGTTAAAAAAAAAAAAAAACGAGCCTGGGACAAGAGTAAGATTTTTTTTTTATATAGTTTTAGATTTTATACTTAATACTTTTATGTATTTTGTATTTTTAAACAGTAACAAATTTCAACTGAGTAAATGTGAAGCTCTAATTGGCTTTATTCGACAATTCCCGCAGCATCCCATCCATCTAGCAGCTAGAAGGGTGTTCCCAGGGGCTGTGCAAAATGAAAGGTTAGGAGAGTGGGGCAAGGGAGCTATTAGCGAAATAAAAGAAAGGATTATTTTTATGTTAGAACACCTTTTGCGGGGGGATGGGGAGGAAGGGATCAGCAAGGGTTTTATCATACAGATTGCTTCTTCCTCTAGGGGATGGAGAGGGCCTACGTGACAGATTACTGTTGCTTGACCAGAAAATTCCAGACTGGTTGATTTAAGATTACATTTCTGGGAGAGGCTGAAACTGCAGTTAGGTCAGGTATTAAGTCTAGGTTTGGTATCACAGGCTTTAGCACCAGAGATTGGGTTTTGGGCCTGTGGTTTTCTGTTTAACGAACTTACATCTTTTTATAGTCGGAAAAGAAAAAAATAAAATTAGTTAAATGAGTTAGTAGGTGTACAGTCCTGAGAATAGTGCCTGGCATATGGTAAGTGCTTTAAAAATGCAAGCTCTTATTATATTAGGATTTCATTTGGGGAAAAGGATTCAAAATGAAACTAAGTAATGTTTGATGCCAGAGTATTGGTGGTGGTATTTGCCAGGAAGCTGTGCTGCCTGCAGCATCCTCAGTTGTCTGGTACACACTGTGAGCCAGTTTCCTCATCTGGGACAGGGGACTAATAACGAACCCCTCATAGAATTGACTGTTGGGAATTCTTTTTTTTTTTTTTAATGGAGTTACTGGGGATTGAACTGAAGACCTCATGCATGCTAAGCACACACTCTACCACTGAGCTATACCACCCTCCTCCCACCATTCTCCTGCTCCCCACCATATCTGTTGGGAATTCTGGATAACACTTGGTTCAAAGCACTCAGATCATATAAAGTTTTCAACAGACATTGGCTACCTTTCAACTTCCCCTCAGTCTTTGACAAAAGTCACAAATTTGCCAATAAAAACCACATAGTTCTCAGGGTTAAAATTTGAAAAATAACAGGAAGAGGCATAAACATTTATTTTTGTTTTGTATAAGTTTTGGTGCCCCTTTGTGAGGCAGAATAAAGAGCTCAATGGATTATGTGGAAAGGAAAAAAACTCTCACCCCATGTTGTTTTATTTCACTTGCTCTTCTATCACCGTGTTCTATCTTCTGGGAAGCATGTGTATCTGAGCACCAGAAAACCCAAGATATAATGATTTGGGTCTGCTGGACAGAACACTGGTGTGAAAGACAGGAGGTGGTGTTAGTCCCAGTGCCCGACCTAGAACTGACTCTGGGACACTTAGTAAGTTGCTCTCCCTGTCCTGGCTTTACCTCTAAAACAGGAGAGCTCGGGCCAGCTCTCAGGACCATAGAAAGAAGCATGTGATTAGTAAAACATTTGAATACATTGTCCTTAAAAAGGTTGAAGCATCCTGAATAGCAGTTGCTTTTCTCCAACTTAATGGAAAGGGTTCCAGAAATGCTTAGAAGGTCCTGAAAAGGGAGAGGTGCTCTGCTGCCATTATCTGATTGTATACTACCAACAACAACTGCAAGGAAGGTATTGTCATATCCATTTTATATATGAAAAAAAGCTAAACAGAGGGTTTAAGCACCATGCACAAAGACATTATCTCCTTAGATCTGAGCAGAAAAGTCCTCCACCCAAGGCCCCACTTTTAGAAGGGTCAGTGTTTGGTCCTCTGGATGCTCTCTCCTCAGGTACTGAGGGGTCAGTGAGGCAAGAAGATGTGCTGACTTGGAACTTTCACTTCCATCCTTCTGCACCACATTCTGGACTCCCAGGACCCTAGAACACCCTGCGCAAAGAACCTGGGACCCCAATCCAAGGCTTGTTCCTGCCTCTTCTCCAGGTCTATCCTCCTGAGAGTGAGCCACATCCCCTGTGGGATTACCCTAGGATTGGAATAGATGATCTAGCTGGAGAGGAAGGGCCCCTTTCACATGAGGCCATCTGGAGAAAGAGCTAAAGGAAAGGGTGGACTGCCAGGCCAACGGGAGCTCAGAGGAGGCAAACGCCAGTTAGCCTGATGTAATCAGAGGAAGCCTCATGGAAGTAAAAGACCTTGACTTGGGCTTCAGAAGGTGGGCAGGACCTAGATGGAGGGTGGGAAGGAAAGAGGAGACCAGTCTGACTGACACTAGGCCCTGTGTCTTCCTTACCATTACCTGGCCTGTCTCCTGTTGCCCTGGTGGGTCAAGTCCACTTGCTCCTCCTTACTGGTGTTTATGTCTATTGACGTGGCTATTGTCTGAAAGCAGGTTCAGGGCAAACACTTTTTGACATGCTCTGCGCTACCCCCAAGGACTTTCTCACTTGTTTCCAGGTTATGGAATGTGAATTGGTCAACCTTTCTGGATAGTACTTAGGCAACTGCAAAGTATTTAAAATATGCATTCCCTTTTGAGCTTGTAAATCCATTCTTGGGTATTCACCCTGAGAAAATATTTAACAGTAGTTACAATGATTTACGACCACACGGTTTATTTGTAGACCTGAATTCCTGGCATCAGTTCTTTCACTAGGACCTAAATATACAAAGAGAAGCCACAGGTGAAAAGCAGCAATGAAGGAAAGAGAATTGTTCTAGGAAATAGCAGATGTGCAGCCAAGCATGTACACATTGCACCTACAATTCACACATGTGTGCACACATTCTCTCATAAACCAACGATTCTCCCAGATGATTTTGCTACAGGTTAGAGAAAGTAAACTTTGTAATTCTGTTAAAACAATTCAAAGTGCACCAATGGTATGTACCATTTAGAAGTGGAAAATGACTGTTAGGATATTCAACACAATTCTTTATAATAGGAACAATTAAGAAGGAAATTAAATGTCTTACAATGAGGAACAAGTTAATTTAATTCTGTAACAACAATATCATAGAATTAAAGTAAGATCTGTTTTTTTATTTCTTTTGAAAAATTTTTTTTGGTGGGGGGAGGTAATTAGGTTTATTTATTTATTTATTCTTAAAGGAGCTACTGGGGATTGAGCCCAGGACCTTATGCATGCTAAGTGCTCTACCACTTGAGCTATACCTTCCCCCCTCAAAATGAGATCTACTGAGAACAGAAGTGAGAGTTAATTTTCCACCTATACAATTAGAAAAGATGAAAAATACTGATGATACTCAGAGTTGGTGAGGGTATGGAAAACAGGCATTCACATGCACTTTGAGAATGTAAAATAGTATACAAATGTGAACTAGACTTTTTGTGGTGATCATTTCACAGTATAGACAAATGTTGAATCACTGTTGTACACCTGAAACTAGTGCAATGGGTTATATGTCATATACACCTCAATTAAAAAATAAAATTACAAGCAAGATGCAAAAAAATAATAAAAAATAGAGTAAAATACTGCATTTCTGGAGGTCGCTTTGGCAGTATCAAACCTTAAAATATACATGCTTTTGAACACATCAATTTCTCTTCTAGTGATTTATCATACAGAAATACTCCCATGCTAAATATGGTCATTGTAGTAGTTGTGGTAATAGATTTTTTTTTTTAAAAAGAAAAAACTAAATATTCTTAAAAGGGGATTGGTTTAAGAAAGATTTGAGCATTGAATAATGCAATACTATGCAGTGATGAGAAAATACTAATGTGGAGTTATATTTACTCAGATGAAAAAATGTCCAACATATATTGTTAAGAAAGAAGGCAAATTGACAGTTAACACATGTGGTAGTACATTTTTGTCACAGCATACATATATTTATTTTTGTGTATTTAAAACATAGTATATAATGAAATTCTACCATAGCGTGATTAATACGATCTACAAAACTCATTCCTGTAAAATTCCGGGTTGTATTATTGAGAGATGGATGGAATTACTGATGTGAGCCTATTTGGTTAGCTCACTGCACAACCCAAATCCATTGGAGACTCAGCTGTGTTTCGATGCCACCTCATAACAGTTGTTTACTCAGCACCCGAGCTTAAACATCATCCATACGTTTTCCCCTCTCCCCATGCCCATCACCAAACATGTTATCTCCAGTGTCAAGTTATTGTAGCATCTGACTGTACTTCTCTATCCTATTAGAAATTTGAATGATTATATACTAAACTATTCCCATAGGTTGTATTTGAAATGAGTATTCAATATAAAGAGAACTTTTACTTTCTAAATGTTGCATTAATGTATTTAAAATTTATCTTTAATTAATAACATTCAGAAAAAATGATTGAACTAAAACTTTGAAAATATGCAGGAGAAATAAAATAGCTGACAAATAAAAGATATTCATATGTTTATTGAAATGAAAGTGTTTTTATAATATATTGGTAGATGAAAAAAGCAAGTTACAAATGGTAACCTGCAGAAGGTCCCATTAAAAATAATATATATGAGTAGATATTTATATTTATACATCCAAATATTAAAAGTAGGTATGATTGGGTGTTTGGTGCATTTATGGTTGATTTACATATTCTTTTATATACTTCTTTATAGATTCTTCCATATTTTCTCAGTGGGTATGCATAACTTCTACAATAAAGAATAGTCTGCAAACTGTATGATCTTTTTTTATGACACATATTTCACATATATATTTCTCTGTAGCTGAGCAGGATTGATTCAAGGCCTCGACTTCCTGTTGGAGGTATGGGGTCCTTGTGGTTGAATACCTCACATTTGCTTCCCTTGCCCCGTTAGTGACTAGTATCCATTAAAACAAGGCTCTCCTCCCCATGCTCTGACAATGCCTCCTTCCAATCCAAGTTTGAGTCAATCTGTAGTACTAATCATACATGGGACAGGAGGTAATTCTTTCCAAATTTTAGCCAATGAGAGATCTTTTCTTCTAGGAAAATTTCTTGCTAGGAAAAGTAATATTGTTGGCAATAATATGATATTTTAAGCATATTATAAAATAGTTATCAATTCAACGCTATATATATATATATTTATATATATATATATATATATATAAATAAAACAAGAAAGGATTGTATTTCTGGCTTTGCTTGACAAATGACATTTATCTACAGTTCCTTGACGTTTTTTCAGTGAAAATGTTTTGCTTTTGCAAATAAAGGCAGTGATTACTATTTAAAAGCAGGTTATAAACACTGTGCAAATTATCCTAGTTATAATTAAAAATACATATAGAAGGAAAGAAAATCCTCAAAATCTACAATCAACTTCATTTATTTCATGACTCTCAAACATACATTTCATCCATTTGTTCATTCAACAGATACTAATTAGGCACTTTCTAGGTGTCGTCAACCTACATATATATGTGTCTTTCAGACCTTTCTTCTCAATTATCATTCCTGATTGGATGTGTTAGTGCTGTGGAGTTACATCTTAAGTGGGGGCTATATTCTAAAGTCAGCATATAAAGTGAAATCCCACCTAGTCAAATTTACCTCTGACATATTTAGATCTCTAGTTTACAGCATATTAACATAAGCTGTAATGTTAGTGGGGGAAAATCATATAAAAGTATTTAAACTTATAAGTACCTAGATGTTTTATGGGAGTTTGGGTTTCTAAAAATTTTCATGTCTATAATATTTTCAAAATTTTCTGCAGTTCACTTGAATTACATACACAGAACAATGAAATACACATTTTAAGATAACCCATTTTACTCACTGTTGTCACCCATATGTAATACAAATACATATATATGTGTATATATATATAGAGAGAGAGAGAGAGAGAGAGCACATACAGTCAGCATTCCATATCCATGGATTTCACATTGGCAGATTCACCCAACTGTGGACCAAAAATATTCAAAAAAACTAATTCCAGAAGTTTCTAAAAAACAAAACTTGACTTTTCTGAGGGTGTGCTGGCAACCATTTACATAAGGTCTACAGCATGTACATTGTATTAAGTATTGTAAGTAATCTAGAGATTATTTAAAGTATACAGGAGGATGTGTGAAAGGTTATATGAAAATGCTACACCATTTTATGTAAGGGACTTGAGCATCTGAAGATTTTGGTATCAGTGAGGGATCCTGGAACCAATCCCCCTGAGGATATGGAGGTGTTAGAGCAGGCAGATAGCTAGATATGAGCAGAGAAACGGGGCACAGACCAAATGGCAGGAATTGGGCAGAAAGGAGGGGCACAAGCCAAACACAGAAAACCATATGTCATGTGGGCACCAGGAGTCCCTGGGCAGAGAGGGAAAAGCAGGAAACTTTGGGATGATAAGGGGTCACACCTTTTGGGGTGATGAGTGGCTTGGCGACCAACAAAGAAAGATGAGAAAAGGCAGGAATTTCCAGTGTCTGATGTAACCTTTTGCTCATTATGCCCTCATTTCAATAAAATTAGCCTTGCAAATCAGATGTACCCATCATGCACCGATGCCATGACACTTCCGATCCAGACTAAATAAGGACAAAAATCCTTCCTCCCTTTGGGAAGGTGGAGTTGGGATGATAATCAGGGAATACAACCCAGGCCCTTCCCTCCCCAGTGAATATTCCACCCATTCATTTTTACACCCTATGTAACTAGCTTGCTACGGAAACACAGGGCAGCCGCCCACCTGAGCCTGCCCACTCTCCTCTTGAGAGTGTATTATCCTTCCTTTAATAAATCCTCACTTTATTTTTCTTAACCACTACATCTTGTCTCTGAATTCTTTCTAGGACAGGACAAGAACCTGGAATACTGGTTGCATCCACCGGCAACAGAGGGACGACTGTATGTAAATATATACAATTTTAAAATTGAAATATAGGTGTCCCAGATTCAGGGTGGAAGAGAATGGAATTCCAGTTCCTGCCACCCTGCTTATAACTGGGATGGAAGAGATTATATATATTTACTACACTGGGTCATTGTATTATTTATAGTTTCTAGCTAACAATGTAATGTAAATATTTCCATGCTATTAACTATTATACATCATGTTAAAATTAACAATAATTTATTTAGTCAATTCCCTGTTGTTTAATGTTAAGTTGCCTCTTTGTTTTTGCTATCATAAACCCAGCCATCACTAAAATCTTTGCACACAACATAATTATTTCCTAACAAAATATTTCTAAAAGTCTGAAAAATCTTATGATTTTTTTAATGTGTATTCCCAAATGGGCCTTCAAGATAAATTAACAGACTTACAATGTGTACTTACAGTCCATGCGAATGTTCTCATATAAAATTGCAGGTATGATTTTTTAAAAAAAATTCCCCAATTTGACAGGGGAATAAGAGTATCTTGAAGTTTTAATTTGTATATTCTGAATACTAGTGAAGCTGAATAACTTATTCTCCACATAGATGTCATCTTTGGTCAATAGTCTATTGATGTCTTTTCACCAGTTTTAAGGCAGTGATAACTACTGTTATTTTGTTAATTTTTGTAAGAAACATTTTATTACAGATTTTAAAAATATTTTGGGGGGAGGTAATTAGGTTATTCATTTATGTATTTATTATTTTACTTATTATTATTTTTTATTTTAAAAAAATTATTATTTTTTGATGGGTTATCTTGCAGGCCCTTGTGCGATGCTAAGCAGACACTCTACCACTGTTCTGTACCCTCCTCCCAAAGATTACCTATTGTTTCAATTCATCTCATTGGTTGTAAGGAATAGAGACTTAGGCCAGCTCAGCTAGGTAGGCTCCATTTATGGAAATGTATGTGAAAACTGATGACACAGTAAAGAAGATGTGGATGAAGCATATCACCTGCCACACCAGTAAACAAAGGATGCTGTGGCCATCAAGCCAACAGCCACTGCAGCTGCCCTGAAGGCGTACCCTGAAGAGACTCAGGATGGAGAAAAGCAGGACAATGACCCTAGATAGTTCAGGTGCATATTAAAGGAATAATTTAAATGAGCCCAGATTCTTGCATCTTCCCATATAGAGAAAAGCACCAAATTCATTAACTTGAGATGTCCAGTTTTTCTCCAATTAACAGTAATCTTTTGATGTTCTGACTACCAGGTTTCTGTTGCAAAAACTCCTGTATATCCTGGCTCCTCCCTTAACTCTTCTTAGCAGTCCCTCAGAGCAATCTGAGAGGCTTTCTTCCAGGGTTAAGTCCTTCGCAATTTCACTGAATAAAACATAATTCTCAACTTTTAGGTTGTGCTGCTTTTTTTCAGTCACCAAAAGACTAGGATCTTAAGGGACTCTAAAAACTGACAGCCAGTTTTGAATGGACCTCTAGGAGCCAGGACCTGAGCATTGCAGTGTTCTGCCATTAACTTGGCTCAGCTGCTGTCTCAGACTCTTCTTTCCTGTCATAGCCCCCTCCTTTGTCTCGTCTTTACTTCATAGCTTCAGGTCCTCACAACGTTGCCCTGCTCATGTATCAGGCTTTCTCAAGTTCCTAAGGTACAAACACTCTTCCCACAAAAATGCATGTACCCCACTAACCCCAAACCCGCACAAATTTGCATTGATTTTCAGGAGGTCCACAAACTTCCCTGGTTGAGAACATCTGGTCTAGGTTAATTAATATGGTCGGTGGGTAAGAAAGAGTTCCTTGAAAACTGGCCTAAGCCTAGCAGATGGGCCACCAGGGTGGGGATGGAGTGGCAGGCAGCAATTCTGTTGCAGGGCTAGGCCCCTCCTGAGTTTCCTAAAGGTAGAGAGGCCAGAGCAGGCTGCATCCCTCTAACAGAACATAACTGAACTAATTAGTATTTATGAAGATTAAAAGAAGCCCAAATGTAGAAAAGATAGATCATTTTTCTAAAACAAGACAAAAATAAGATACTTACTAGGCTCTACAGGATTCATTTGCTGAACATGTAAAATGTTGATTTGTTTTAGAAAAATTTAGGTTTACCATTTTTAAACTAATTAGCCTGTTTTTTAAAAGCTATTTGGGAAATGTCACTAGAAGCATTCCCTAAATGAAAAATATAATTATGACCAAGTTATGAAGGATTTACTATTTAGTATTTAATCTTATTTTTTATTTTAAGTTACTTTTCTCCCCAAAGAGTGTGTCTTAAAGATTGTGAACAATTAGCATGTTTAAAATTTTTTTCATGTTTTAAAAATTTGCTCTTTTCTTTGTTTATGATGGAAAATATTTTCTATTTGATACATGCTAATTTAGCCAAATAACAAGATACTCCAATGAAAAGAGAAATTTTAGAATAAATACCCATTCTCTTCCTCCACAAAATGTAAATATTGTATTTCTGTAATTTAAAAACAAAGCATTTTAAATTTACAAATTGGGACATAAAAGTACATAGAAGAGAGATGATGTTCCACTTTCCACTCCCAGCCTCTTTTCCTGATTCCTAGCTTTCTGGCCATTTTGGTGCAGGTAAGGGCTTCAGGGGAAAATAATGGTTAGCAGGAGTGGAGACAGGGAGAAAGAGCAGGTCAGGGAGCTGTTAGAATAAGGAAAAGGGCTAATTCCACAAAAATTTTAAATGGACAATAACTCCAAGAGAAAATGCTGCCTCTCCCTTATGATTAGAGAAAGCCAAACACTATATCTGGCCTCCTGAAAGCGAAGGTAGGAAAAGAGACATTCCAGATACAGGGTGACATGACAAGGAGGAGTTGAGGGTTCCCGCTGCCCTGCTTGAGTGGGAGGGAGGATGGGGACCTGAACTCCCCTGGTGATGTGGCCATCACTTGTCGGGAGTCTACCTGGGCCCAAATCCCTGTATTTTGTATTCTCTTAGCAATGATTCCTTTTGCAGAGGAGGAAAAACTTCTGGTCAAGAAATGTGGGAAAAGCAGTGGTCCTGAACGCTGTAAGTTTGTGTTCCATCTGAAGCAGCCTTCGGTAACTCTGGCAGGGAGATGGCTGGTGACTGAGGGCAGAACCTTCAAAAAGTGCCTGCTTTCTGGTCACCCTTTCCTCACCTGAAGTCCATTTTGGGTGATCCTGGGGTCACCAGTATATGAATATGGGTACTCGAGTATATGCTGGAAAGCTTTCCACTCACCCCCTACTCCCGATGGTCCATGCCCATTTGGGTGCAAAACATTTTGGAAGTAAGGGTGTGGACACAAATCACAGGAGAAGGAAACAAAGAGACATGGAGAGTAAAATTTTGATTTTAAATAGTCATCCTTCCACCGCTGTGTGTATTTAAAAGAGGAGGAATACCAAAGGCTGAGGATGACTATGGAGAAAGACGTTGGATAAAGAGGGACAAAGCTGGAATATATGGTGCTGGGAGGCGCCGCGCGGGTCCAGGAAGGGCTGAGCGGCCGCGGATCAGCACTGAGTTCTTTCTGCAGCAGTCCCCGCTTCCCCAAACCCCAACCATCTGCAGGATCTAATGGTCATCGGGTCAGGGCCACGCACCTAGCGGCGAGAATGAGGCGGCGGCGGAGCAGACGGCAAGGATAGGCGCAGTCGATGCAAGGAACAGTGTTTTGGGGGCGGGAACGGAGCTCAGTCTGAGGCTCGCCTTCAGATTCTCCCTTTTGGTGCCTGAATAGAACTGGGGAAGGATCTACGTACAGGAAAAAATGGTGTGCTTTAAAGGAGACAAGAGAGAGAAGCAAGAGTGGGGGAGGGGAGCTCCGGCTGGCGGCCCTAGAGGGCGCACGAGTCCTTTCAGGTGGGTAAAATAGAATTTCAAAAACCTTTGATATCTGAATCTTGAAAGGTGCGTAGTAGGGCCTCTGTCCTTGGTGCTGATCTTTCCCTCAAACATTCAGCCCTTTCACTTGCCTTTTGTCTTCTAGGAGTAATGGAGTCCAAAGTGGGATAAGCAGGGGGGAAAAAATCTCAACATGGAAAATGCCCCCCAGAAATAAAAAAGAAAGGAAAAGAAGGAGGGGAATTGGCCTCTGTGCTGAATAGAGAGAAAATCTCACCTTGTGGGACGGAATGAAAACCAGAAGCCTGAAGGCACTACTGGAGGGGACTGGGCTCTACTTTCCCAGAATTTTAGGCTTGCTGATACGGAAAGGTTCAATGAAGAGATGAGAAAGTTAAACTGAGGGCAATGAAGTTAAGGTACAGTCCATCTGGCCTTAGTAGGATCACCCTTATCATTACTACCATGATGAATTTTCCTTATGCCTTGAAAACTGAGGTTTCTTTTGAGGTTAATACTTTTCAACCCTGCTTTCTGTTTCTTTGCCTTTTCTTGATGTGATTTTACTCATTCAGTTGTTTTAAAACTTTCAGTATCGCCAGCATCTATTTGGATATAGCATTCTGACCAAAATCAACATGTTTTTCATTGTAAGCAGAGGTATTTCCCCTATTTGAATAGAAAGATATTCATTATACATTTCGAAAGTAAAAAAAAAAAGTTAGAAAGCAGTGTATAAATTTATTGTTGTTTCTTTTTAAAGCATATGTATTTATATATTACATATATTAACAATGAGTCTTAAAGTATACATACTAAAATGTGGGTGTTTATCTTTAGATGTCATTTTTGTAAATGATTTAATTTCTTTCTTTTTGATAGCTGTATTTTCCCCCAAATTTGTATTTATTACTTTTACCATTAAATGTAATCAAAGTGTCTTTAAATAAAAAGTGTCTTTTAAAAGTGTCTTTAATAAAACTTGTTTAAAGAACAAAAATGCATTTCAAGTTATTTTTTAGAATTTCTTGTTTATCAGTATAACCCTAGTATTCATTACCCTGACATTACTTTAAAAGGTCACCCTTGTCATCTGTCAAAAGGGAATATTATTTACCTCCCAGGGCTGCTGAGTGGATCAGATGAGGTACTGTATGTGTGAACTTCGTTAGCTGGGACTTTACCCCAGACTCCTGCCCTTTCAGAACCCCAAACACCATTGATATTCAAGGAGGGCTGAGGGATATCTAACCTGTGCCCAGGAAAAATTTCAGGCATCTAAGAAGTAAGTGCTACCATCCTCTGAATGCTGCCATGTCATCTAGACACTACTGTTACTTCTCTTTTGTCTTTTTCCTTATGTTGACAGAGGTTGATGTGTTGGAGTCCTCAAGATGACAAAGCCTTTCTAATTTCTATGAAATCATTGTCACACTTATGAAGGTGGGTACTACATAAATGTGCCTCAGGAAATAACATCTTAACCAAGATTTTAGTAAAAACAGGCCTCTCTTATTTTACTTATAGGTCCTCAGCTCTACAGGGACTCAGACATGATTCCTTTTGGGTGGAGAGTGCTGAGTCTAGACATGAATAAGAGATTTCATTAATAAAATAAATGATAAAAAATAAAATGATGACTTGAACAGTTAGAGTCAGCCACTTACTATATTAACTATAATAAAGATTATGTTGTTTTCCTACTAGTAAAAATTTATAGGAATAATCTTCAGATGGTGAAAACATTGGCTTTTTCTGCCTGCTGTGTTATTTCCAGAGACGACTTCTCTCTCAGGACACTCCACAGTCTCTCATAGAAAAAATTCTTGGCAGACCTACTCACTAGGGCAACAGACACACATGAAGTGTAAAAATTACACAGATATTCACCTTCTTTGATCAAAACTGAGTAACATTCCCCAAATTTGATCTTATCCCTACATGAAAGAGTTTAAAATATTTTGTAAGATAAAAAAATTGCTCAAAGTGTTAGCAATTACTCCTCTGCAGAACTGTTCTAGTCTCATAGTACATACAGTTTCTTTATTAACCTTATACTCTTGATGTCTATTACAATGTTTGACATATTATAAATATTGAATAAATGTTCAATATGGCCATTTTGACTCTGTGGGGATCCTCAAGTCCTTTCCCTAGTTCTACTCTTGGCTGAAGAACAGCAGGTAAGTCATTTCATTTCTCTAGAGGCAAAGACTTGCATTTCCCAAGGACCCCAGTAGAGGACAGATGGCATGCAAAATTAATACATGAATAAAATTTAGTGAGATTTTCAAAAGTGTGTCACACAGACTGCCTGCTTTAGAATCTCCTATTGTAGAAGGAAAAACTTGACCCCATATTGGATCTATTACTTTAGGTTTAACTTTGTGCCTGTTGCCTGTGCTTAGTCATGCTGGCTCTGTACCTTTGTAAAGGAATGTTGCTGATAGCCTGGAATATACATAATAGCCCTTTATCAAGGTTCTGCCTCCCAGGCTTGACCTTTAAAAGTATAACACTTTTCATTTATATAGAGATAAAAAGTTGCAGAACAGAGTTGGTCTTGTTGGAGGTTTACAGGAACGTTGTGACCAGATCTACCTGGACAGCTATAAGAACAAAGGACTATCACACCCCCTCCAGGGTCTGGTGCACACCAAGAAGCTTGCAACAACCAGCCACACTCTTTCCCCTTTTAGTATAAAAGCCTGAAGTCTAACTCTGGTAAAAGAATTCTTTGGGACACTAGTCCACCATCTTCTTGGTCAGCTGGTTTTCTCAATAAAGTTGCTATTCTTTGCCCCAACATCTCATCTCTTGATGTATTGGCCTGTCCTGTGGTGAGCGGTAGGAGCTTGGACTCAGTAACACTCTCTCTTATTGACAATGTAGGCTTTGGTCTCCTTCCCTGGATTACATGAATCAAGCACACTTCCAACTGGGTCCTAAAACATATATTATTAACATGCTCCCCTGAGAGATTCTGATGTGTACTAACACTGGAGAGCCACTGGTAGTACAGTGGAAACAATTATATTGAGTACTGCCTTAATGCATTCAGGCTGCAATAACAAAAATACCATAGACTGGATGGCTTAATTCACAGAAATTTATTTTTCCCTGTTCTGGAGGCAGGAAGTCCAAGATCAAGGTGCCGGCAGATTTGGTTTTTGGAGGGGGCGTGCTTCCTGATTCACAGACTGCAATCTCCTTTCTGGGCCCTCAGATTGTGGAAGAAGCAAGGAAGATTTCTAGGGCCCCTTTTATAATGGCACTAATCCAATTCATGAGGGCTCCACCCTCAGGACTTAATCCTCTTTCAAAGGCTCAACTTCCAATTGCCACCACAGTAGGGATTAGGTTTCAAAATATGAATTTCAAGGGACACAAACATTCAGTCTGTAGTAAGTACAAATAGGCCTAGAAAAAGACTACAAGGAAATGCAACAAAATATCAGGGATCCTAGCAATGCATATATTGCATGACCTAAACTGTCTTATTCTATGTCAGGATCGATTTTTTAAAATCGTTCAACATTTCTCATATTGGGATACATCATAAAATAAGTGCGAAAATTTTTATGTGATTTTTTATTATTTCTCGAATGTGTTACTGAATTAATGGTGTATGTTGCTGAAGCTGTTATCTAATAATCAAGAAAGTAAGGTGTATGAATAGATATGGGAATGTGCATACACAAACAGAAAAAGACAGAAAGGAATTCAACACCAGTGACATTTGGGAATGGATGTGTGATAAAAGGTAATTTTTCTATTGTTATTTGCGTCAATGTCAGGTTTTTATAAATTTTTGTACAGTTTCAATCGTATTACCATTAAAACAATTCTGAATATATATATATCTCATCATGTTAATTTGGAACATGCAGAAAATAATGTTAATGTAATAATATTCATAACATATTTTTCGGGTGTACCTTATTTGAGTCAGTGTTCTAAACTATTTACAGGTACTAATCAATCCATTCCTCAGGAGAAATCTGTGAGGGCTATACTATCAACGTATTCACTACACATAGGAGGAAATTGAGGCACATAGAAGTTAAGTAAATTTCTTGAAGTTGTACAGCTAGTAAGTTGTAAAACCAGCATATAACCCAAACTCCAGAGTCAGTGCTCTCAGCCTCTGAACAAGACAAATAAATTCTCTAAAGCAATGATTGGAACAACTGGAGACAGCCACCTGTTTTTTTAAATATGATTTTGAATTAATGTTTTTTAAACATTTTTTATTGAGTTATAGTCATTGTACAATGTTGTGTCAAATTCCAGTGTAGAGCACAATTTTTCAGTTATACATGAACATACATACATTCATTGTCACATTCTCTTTTGCTATGAGCCACCGCAAGAGCCTGTATATACTTCCCTGTGCTACACAGTACAATCTTGTTTATCTATTCTACATTTGAAATCACAGTCTGTCCCTTTCCACCCCCCTGCCCCCTTGGCAACCACAAGTTTGTATTCTATGTCTATGATTCTGTTTCTGTTTTGTATTTATGTCTTTTTTTTTTAAGATTCCAAATATGAGCGATCTCATATGGTATTTTTCTTTCTCTTTCTGGCTTACTTCATTTAGAATGACATTCTCCAGGGACATCCATGTTGCTGCAAATGGCATTATGTTGTCGTTTTTATGGCTGAATAGTATTCCATTGTATAAATATACCACCTCTTTTTTATCCAGTCATCTGTTGATGGACATTTAGGCTGTTTCCATGTCTTGGCTATTGTAAATAGTGCTGCTATGAACATTGGGGTGCAAGTGTCATTTTGAAGTAGGGTTCCTTCTGGATATATGCCCTGGAGCAGGATTCCTGGGTCATACAATAAGTCTATTCCTAGTCTTTTGAGGACTCTCCATACTGTTTTCCACAGTGGTTGCGCCAAACTGCACTCCCACCAGCAGTGAAGGAGGGTTCCCTTTTCTCCACAGCCTCTCCAGCATTTGTCATTTGTGGACATTCTGACTGGTGTGAGGTGATACTTCATTGTAGTTTTGATTTGCATTTCTCTGATAATTAGTGATTGAGCATTTTTTCATGTGCCTAAATATGTTGTTTTTTTGAAAACATTTTAGTAGTGGCAAATTCCAGTCCTGTTGTTTCTTCTAAAAGGAATCATGTTTTCCCTCACATTGAATAAAACTGGCAATCATGGAGGTAATCAGGCAATTAATGTTGGGAACCAAAAAGGAAAAAAAAGTAAAAGGGAAAAAAATGGAGTCCCTAACATTGAGTACTTGAGAGGTCATCATAATTATCCCAAGTTATAAGGAAGATGAAATTAGGAGGGAGCAGAAACTATCGGGAAGTAGAAGCAAGGACACAGAAAAGCCATCTGGTAGAAATTTGACACCTGTCAGCAAAGGGAGAAGATAGACATTTGTTGTATGAATGCATGTTTCATGGGAGAGAAATGTGCCAAATAGATTTCTTCAATCTTTTTGATTCATACACATTTTCAAAAACAAATAGATATTGTGGGATAAATAATACCCCTTAAACTTGTTTTTTAAAATAATGACAGATTCATTTTTCTCTTTTAACAAGACTTGGATGTCTGTTGAAGAAAATTAAAAAGTAGAGTAAAGGGCCACCTTGTGACCAAAGCCAGCATTGCAGCTTAAACATCACTGAGCAGGAAAGCCTAGGACAAAGAAACAGGGTTACTCTCGACTAATGGTGGAACAAATTTTGGACCTGTTGAGATGGAGTTACCCTTGGGACATTTAGGAGGGGAGTTCCACTAGAGAGTTGGATTAAAGTCTGTAGGGCCAAAGAGTATTTTGGGCTAGACATGTGGAATTGGGTGTCCTTATCACTAAGACTGTAGTGACAACTGCAGAAGTGAATGACTCAGTTAAGGAGAGCATGGAGACTGAGAAGAGAGAGGACTCGCAATATTTAGGGAAGCAATATAGCTCAGGCTCTAGAAGTCCAGGTGTTGGAACCTGTCAGTTCTAGTTGGGTCTAAATCTCCGTTCTGTCCCTCAGTATTCCAAGTAAAAATAAAACTATAAGATAATTGTATAAGATTCACATTGAATATAAGAACAGAGAAAGAGTGAGCCTAAGAGAATGTCAAAAGTTATACTATGAAAGTTATATCTATAAGAACACTGGTATTGCTTTTTAAATATCAGATAAGGTGGAATTCAAGGCAATGGGCATTTATATAGGTAAAGAGGGACATTAATAAAGAAAAAAACTCAATTTACCAGGGTGGTATCATAATTCTTTATTTATATGCAGCTAAAGACACTAAGCAAAAAATAAAAATCAGAATAATGGGACAAGTAGAAAAATGCATAATTATGGTGAGAAAGAATAATGTGAGTTTATTGGTAACTAATAGTACAATCAGAAAAATATCAGTAAAGACATCAAAATTTTACCTATGATAGCAAACTCCTTTCTGAAACTAATGTGAACTACAGTCTCTCCTCAGCCATGCATATACCTTGAAGAAATGAAAATATCCACCTCTGCCCACTTATGTGCACATAATTTTGAACACAAGTTTATGGAGTCGACAAGTTTCATCTATTAAGAACTCCTGGTCTAATTTAGTCAATAGGCACATAGAACAAGAGGATCAAATAGAAAACAAATAGTAACATAAACAAACATATGTCAATAATTAGAATGGATGTAAACAGACTGAACACTTCAAATCAGACTGGATAAAAATAATAAATTATATGCCACTTAGACATACCTTAAATGTAAGGACACAGAAAGATGGAAAAAATAGTGCATTTGTGCCTTAACAAAAGAGAAGCTGATGTAGCTATGAAAATACCCAACAAAGCAGGCCTTAAGGCAAGAAATATTACTAGAGATAAAGAGATATTTTTTATAATGATAAAATGGTCAAGCTAATATTAAGGCACTAAAATTCTAAATCTGTATGCTTCTAATAGCATTGCTTTAACATATATACAAAAAATATCAGAATAAAAGAAGAAATAGAGAAATCTAAAATCATTGTGGGACATGCAAATATACCTCTACAAAACATTGATAGAAGAATCAGAAAAAATATTAGTAGAAGTACTGAAGATTTAAGCAACAAAACTAACAAATTTGACCTAATTTACATATATAGACTAATACAACCTACAATTGCAGAGTATAAATTCTTTTCTAGGGAAATGGGACATTTGCTAAAATTTGACCTTCTACTATATCCATTAACCAAATATCAACAAATTTCAAATTATTGAAATAATTCAGAATATGTTCTCTGATGACAGATGAATAAAGCTAAGAATTAATAAATGGATAACAACAAGAAAATCTCAAAGTGTTTGGAAATTAATCAGTATAATTCTCATGGGTAAAAACAGAAATGACAATCAAATTTAGCATTATTTTTAATTGAGTGATAATGAAAACACAGCATACGAAACTTGTGGGAAGCAGCTACCTGTGCTTAGTAATAAATTCTATGTTTCTAAATGCATATATTAGAAAAGAAGAAAGGGTGAAAAATATCAATGATCCAAGTTTGCTTGTCAATACATTTTGGAGAAAAAACCAACATAAATCTTAAGACTCAATTCTAAAGGCAAGAAATAATTAAGAATAGAAATTAATCAAAGAGAAAGTAAACATACAAAAGGAAGAAACAGACAAAATTTGATTCTATGTACATACTAATAAAATCAAAACCCTCTAAAAAATTGATTAAGAAAAAAAGAGAGAAAACACAAAATAAATGTCAGGGATGAAAGAGAGAACAGTACATATTCTACAGATTTTAAAAAGATAATAAAAGGATAATATGAGCAACTTCATATCATCAAATTTAAGAATTTAGTTTAAATGTATGGATTTATTAAAAGACACAGCTTACCAAACGGGAAAAAAGAGAAACTAGAAAATCTGAAGAGTCTCATATCTACAAAATGACTTGAATTGCAATTTAAAATGTGACATAATGTCCACTTTGGGGATGACAGAAGAAGGATCTATGAAGACCCACTTGAGAGCAAAACAAGCAAAACAGAAAAAAAAAACCCTAATAAAAACATTTAATGTCTCTAGAAATTGTCCTAAGGGAAAACAGCAAGTGAAGAAATATTAACTCAAGAAAAATCTACTAAAACTTGGCAAAAATAGCAAGGGTTTATGGTATTTGAACAAAGACCTTCTTCCTCCTTCCTTTCCACCCCTATCTCAGCTTAAAATAAACTCTGTTCTGGACAGACCTGGCCAAGAAGACAGGGTTCCCTTTCCCATCAGCTCCCAGTCAAAAAATATGATATCTCACTGGGAGGGCATGCCCCAGCATTTCTCATTCCCTCTAAATTAGAGTTGAAAAGGCTAAGTTCTTGGTGACTATGGCCAAGAGGTCATGGATTCCCTTCTTTTAACCAGTCACTACACATAGGGCAAAGGCTCTACCCAACAGTGGCAGACCAAGAACATACGGGCCCTGATTGCCCTTATCCCAGCTTGCTCTTAGAGCAGAGGTTCTACATCAGGAGAAGCGAGCCAAAAAACCCAGAGGCTACTGCCCTACCTAGCGTAAGCAGCTCAGAGTCTTTGCCCTGGGAAAGAAGCAGTCCTTAAAAACAGAGGGCTCCTAAGCTCTCCCCAAAAGAACTGACCATTTGAAGCACAGTCTGGTGAAGATCAAGCTTAAAGACATACTAGAAAGCAAAATGCTTCCCTTCATTAAGAACAATAAGTTAAACCATAGGTCAGCTAGTACACAGAGAAAATCAGGGAACGAGTCAGTAAAGAAGAATTTGCTGGGGGTCAGAATAAACTTCAAAGACTGGCCTCAAAAGCTACTCCTGACTGAATTTAATAAGATCAGACTGTTGAGCATATAATGCCCCAAGGCTTTGTTGAAAACAACAGAGCAATCAGTCTATAATTAGCAGAGCTTAAAAGTCCAAATGTAATACCAAATGAAGCAGACAGTTTAACAAGGAGATCAGAGAAAGAGATAGTCAAAAGAGTGTTGGTAAAAACCACTTGTAATCCCAGGATGCCTGTGCATGTGCCCAAGTTTGCACCATTTGAAGAGCGATACCAAACGTTTCACACAGCGGGGGAAATAGGCTTCACTAACATAGCCTAGCCCAGTCACAAAACAAATGAGGAAACAACAACCAAAACAAGGAGTAAGGAAAAGAGGGAAGTGAATCAGCATCCAAAGATGCTAAAATTTATTACCTAAACCATACAGATTTCAACAAAAAGTATAAAATATACTGTCAAAGAAAAATTACAATGGACAGAGTTAAATATCAAAGGAAGACTTTTTCCTTGAGATTGAACTCAACTCTGAACACAACAGTGATAGCAGGGTATTTATAATCAGCAGGCAGGGAAAGGGAGTCATTAGATTAAAAATTACCAGAAGCAAATTGATAAGGTATTTAGAGTGACGAGCAGAGGAAATTAATTGAATTTCAAGTGTGGGAGGATTCTTGCTAAACTGTCTTAGCAGGATTTTTGCTAGAACTGGGCTCAACAGGACTCTTTACTAAAAACTGTTCTTGACAGCCCAAGGACAGGGCCAAGTCAAGAAGACCACTCAAAGGAGTTGATTAAAATTTGGTCAAGAAGGGAGTCCTTGTCAATGCAAAGAAACAGGAACATGAGACCCATGCACAGGAAAGAGGCCCCCAAAATGTATAAGGCATACAGAAATAAATGGTAGAAGTTCTTCCTTATCAGTAATTACTTGAAAA
The DNA here is from genome assembly GCF_048773025.1 of Camelus bactrianus. NCBI lineage: Eukaryota > Metazoa > Chordata > Mammalia > Artiodactyla > Camelidae > Camelus > Camelus bactrianus. Next base: position 81,211,752 of record NC_133575.1, on the reverse strand, counting down.
GTAAATGTATTAAACTCTCTAATCAAAAGACATATTGCCAGGATGGATAAAAACCATGCTCTAACTATACAAGCTGTCTATAAGAGACTCACTTTAGATTTAAAGACACATATAGATTGAAAGGCTGGCAAAACATATTTCATGCAAATAGTAACCCAAAGAGAGCTGTATATTTATAGGATTATTAAACAAAATAGACTCTAGTTTAAAAGAGTCACAAGAGACAAGGAAGGACTTTATACATTGATAAAAAGTTAAATTCATCAATAAAACAATTAAAAGCATATATATATGGAACAATAGAGCCCCAGAATATATGAAGCAAACATGACAGAATTGAAGGGAGAAATAGGCAGTTCTAAACTACTACTTGGAGACTTCAACACCCCAATGTCAGTAATGGATATCACATCTAGACAAAAGATCAATAAAGACAGAAGTCTTAAACAACACTATAAACCAACTAGGCCTAACAAACGTATAAAACATGCCACACAACAACAGCAGAATAAACGTTCTTCTTCTTAAGTGAACATGGAAACTTCTTCAGGATAGAACATCATTTAGGCCACAAAACAAGTCTCAATACATTTGAAAAGATTAGGATAATACAAAGTATCTCTTCCGACCACAATTCAATGGCTTAATATTCAGAACACAAAAGGAAACCCTACAACTCAACAAGAAGATAAGCAAATTAAGAATGGTGAGACGACTTGAATCTCCAAAGAAGATATAATTTGGAAACTTTGGAGACTGACCAATAAGCACATGAAAAGGTGTTCAACATCATTTATCATAGCAAAATGCAAAGTAAAAGCACGAGATACCACTTCACATCCAGTAGAATATCTATAATCAAGGGAAAAAATGGAAAATAGCAAGTCTTGGCAAGGATGTGGAGAATTGGAACACTTGAGCATTGCTGGTGGGAATGTAACATAGTGAAGCTGCTATGGAAAACACTTTGGCAGTTCGTCAAAAAGTTAAACGGAATTATCATGTGACTCAGCAAGTCCATTTTTAGGTATATCCCTAAGAAAATTGAAAACAGGAACACAAACATACACTTGTTCATGAATGTCCATTGCAGCATTATTCAAATAGGTAAAAGGTGGAAAAAATTCAAGTTCCCATCAACAGAAGAATGTATAAACAAAATGTTGTCTACACATACAATTGAATAGCATTCATTCATAAAATGAAGTTCTGAAGCTTGCTGACAGCATGGATGAATTAAAAAAAAATTCTAAATGCAGTAAGCCAGACACAGAAGGACAATATCGTATGTATGATTCCATGGATATAAAATATCTAAAACAGGCAAATTAACAGAGACGTATAGGAGACTGGAGGTTACCAGGGACTAGGGGGAGGGAGGGTAAAGGGAAGTTATTGCTTAATGGGTACAGAGTTTCTGCTTGAGTTGACGAAATAGTTTTATTATTCTTTTATTCTTTATTTTTATTTATTTTTTATGCAGATGATTTTTGTTACTGCACAGTGTGAATTTGTAGGGGAAAAAAATAATATACTAACCCTTGGGTCCCATACAGGCAAATTAAGATTGCATTCTTTAGGCTGTTTCAGTAGGACTGGATTTGGCCATTCCCATTTAGAAAATACTAAGAAAATTTATGTACAACAGTTGATGCTATTGCATTTAAATAAAGCTGGCAAGTTCTTGCTACTAACATAGCCTAGGAAACACCACGGAAGAAACCTAATACATTGGAATAGATGTGGCGTTTGGCCCACAGTTTGATAGCTCTCAGGATTAACTTGAAGTTGTCAATGTTTGGTACTAGATGTAAAATTTCATCGGTTACCCTGCAACTGTTAAGACTTAGGCATCTAATATCTAAAATTTTAAGCAGACTGTCATCTCGTAAGTCCAAGCCTTCTGGAATAGTCGGCAGTGCTAATCATGCAAACAAAATATCAATTTCTATCCCGTCAAAACATAATTTGGTAAATGGTACAAATGCCTCTTCAACAGCTCTTAAATCCTTTACTTCTTTCTGTAATTTCAACTTTTCATAGAACGAGGTGAAAAAGTCACTTCGATCAACATATCTTGGTGCAACACACAATGCATCAATATTGGCACCTTTTGAATGTACTCCTAATCTATAAGATCCAAATGTAAAAAAAATTCCACCAACAATTTCAATTACAGATTGTGGAAGATTCTTGCTTTCACTGATTTCTGGTATCCGCTTTTTTACCAGGTTATTTAATTTCCCCAATTTAAAATCCTGCGCCACAGTTCCTCTTCCTCTTCAAAAACCCCAAAGAGCTTCAGAGTCTCAATTAGTTTCCGTGTAAGCAGGCAGTCAGGCTCCTAGGGAGCTGCTAAGCTGATGGGAGAGATAATGTCATAGCGCTTCTGTGGCGATTGTGTTGGTTGTGATCCCTGCGTCGCCATAACTGGAAACATCATCTCCTGCGCCGGCACTGCCCAGTCACTCCCCCAACACCGCCCATCCGCTGCTGCCGCCGCCCTGGGCTTCATCTACTTAGGCGGGAGGGAGGCCTCAGCTCTGGGTCCAACCCCACTCCCGCACTCGCTCACCCTGCTTTAAGCGCTTCTCCTCCTTCCGAAGAAATAGTTTTAGAAATAGGAGTGATAGTTGCGCAATATTGTAAATGTAATCAGTGCCACTGATTTGTACACTTAAGAATGGTTTAAATGGAAAGTTTTATTTTATAAATGTTTTACCAAAATAAAACCCACAAAATACAGAAATGACAATCTAAAAATCTGTTGTTACTATGTTGCTTCTCTCAGTATTCAACCTGTTGACTGAATTTTTATTTGTACTCACTTTTGGCCATTAGTTCTCCTAGTTGCTATACTCAATTTGTGCTATTTCTTAGAGAAGATTTAAGTAAGCAGTGAATGTCTGTTTTAAAGGAGAATAGAGTAAGATTTTACTTGAAACAAAAATCAATTATATTTCAATACAGTATCAATGAGAACACTGAAAATAAAACTAAGAAAAATCCATTTAAATTAGCATCAAAAGGTGGGGAGGGTACAGCTCAGTGGTAGAGCATGTGCTTAGCATGCAGGAGGTCCTGGGTTCAATCCTCACTACCTCCATTAAGTAAGTAAATAAATAAATAAACCTAATTACCCCCCAAAATTAAAAAAATAAAATAAAATAGCATCAAAAAACTACACCTACTATCAACATTCATGGAAAAAAAAATAAAATATGTTGGAATAAATTTGGAAAAGAAGTGCAAACTCATATTCTGAAAACTACATAGTATTTTTGAAAGAAATTTCAATACAATCTTTATCAAAATCCTGCTACCAGTTTGCATAAATTGATAAACTGATCCTAAAATTCATATGGAAATTAAAGGGATCCCCCAAAACCAAAACAGTCTTGAAAAAGAACAAAGTAGGAGATCTCACACTTCGTGATTTCAAAATTCTCTGCAAAGCTACAGTCATCAAAACAGTGTGATACCAGCATAAGGATAGACACAGAGATCAGTGGAACAGAATTGAAGACTCAGACATAAACCCATACATCTATAGTTAATTGATTTTAGATAAGAGTGTCAAGCCCATTCAAAGGGGGAAAAGTTGTCTTTTTAACAAGCAATTCTTGGAGAACAGATATCCAGAAGAATGAGATTGGACCCTTACATCACACCATATGTAAAATTTAGCTCAAAATAGACCAAAGACTTAAATATAAAAGCTGAAACAACAAAACTCTTAGAAGAAAACATAGGTGTAAATCTTTGTGACCTTGGACTAGGCAATGGTTCTTTAGATACAATGTCTAAAGCACAAGCAACAAATGAAAAGATAAGGCAAACAGGACATCAACAAAATTAAAAACTTTTGTGCTTCAAAGGCAATCAGAATGTGAATAAGCTACCCTCTCATTTATAATAAAAAAAAAAACTCCTTATCAACTAAAAACAGTAGGTAACTTCTTTAATATGATAAAGAGAATCTTAAATAATAATAACAATTAATAAATCTTCAACAACCTTGATACTTTAATGGTACAAAATGGAGGGTTTGTCACTTGATAGTGTGGTGGAGACAGAGATTCCTTTCATCACTTCTATTTTAAAAAATGTATTGTAAGTCGTAGCCTACACAAAAAGATAAGAAAAAAAATTGAAAAGGAAGAAATAAACCTGTTAATTATTTGCAGGCAACATGATTGTTATATACAAATTCCAAAAGAATTTGCAGGCATACTGTAAGTATTAATAAGTAAATTTAGCAAGTAGCTGGGTACAATATCACTATTCAACATTGAATCATATTTGTATGTATCATTAACAAACTATTAGAAAAAGAAATAAAAATATACCATTTACAATTGTGTAAGAGACTATCAAATACTTGGGAGTAAATCTAACAAAGATGTGCAATACCTCTATACAGTGAACTACAAAATATTAACGAGAGTACTTAATGAATACTTACATAAAAGAATACATAAATGCATTAATAGCCAAGAGATGACAAACTCTTCAAATTGTTGTATAGATTCAATACAATCCCAATGGAAATCACAATATTTACAAAATGACTCTAGCTTTATTAAAAATAAAAAAATACTCAAAAGAAAACTTTGATCTTTATTCCTAATCTATTTTTCCTCTCCCATCACAAGTAGCTGATTTTGTCTATATTTCCACAATTTGAATTTTTGAAAACAAAAATTTTATTTCACCAGCTTATCTCCAAACACGCTTACAAAAAAGTTAGTCATTTTTATGTCTATTTTATTCATTAAAAAATATCTTATATTTCCTTGAACCAAAAACGTTTTTAATTGTAAGATATATCACTTAATTTCAATATTCTTTTCAGGAAAAACAATCCCATGTAAACATCCACTGTAAAATACATTCCAATTTCAGAAATGTTAAAATATGAAAAACCTATGAGTCTTAGCACTCATAAACATAAGTTAATTAGATTTATTCTCTGAATACAATGTTCAAGTAACGGTGAATATTTTGATTTGTTTCTTTGTATCCTTTCCGTGTACTATTATAATCAACATTTTGACATACTATACCCACAGAGTTTCACAGCACTTAATTGCTCCTTCCATTCTTTTTCTTGTTTCTGGGACAAAAGTGAGCTAGTACCTCAGAGAATTTATGGGACTAGAACTACGTCAACATAATTCAGTTGTTCGTTATGGGAAGGTTATGTCACCAGTGGATGCCAGTCACCAATTTTCCCTCACTCTATCCCTGCCCTCTTATTTCACGCACATCACACGTTTGTCTTTGCCAATCTGAGAGGTCAAAAGTGTTCCCTTCTCCTTATAACATTCATTTCCCTGTCTTTGTTTACCCGAGAAGGGCTATAATTTCTCTTAGGCTACTGGCCATTGGCACATCTTCACCGACATATTTTCTCTTTTTTCCCTTCGCGCCCCAGGCAGCGATCTCCTACGTCTACTTGTTTTCTCAACATTCGCTGATATTCCTTTTATCTGTGTTTTAAACATGCGTAAAATTAATACAGAGCATGGTGTCAAGATGGAATGAATAGAATTTAAGGAGGGATTTTTCTTTTTAATATTTTTTTCTTTCTTTCCCTTTTCCCCATCAACTTCTCTTATTCTGATAATCAGAAAATTTAATAAAGATATTTTATTTGATGAAAGAAAACACTCGAGGTAGGAAAAAATGCATTTCCTAAAGAAAATTGTTGGTTTCAATAGAAATACAACTTTACCTTTAATGCAATAATTTGTACCAAGTACAAAGTGTGTTTGATTGGCTATGTACATAATAAAAGCTTTGGGTTTTTAAAATAGATGCTTCTGATCTGGAATATGAGTATACTGTCCTCCTCACTCACACTTTCCCTTAGATCATTGGGCCTTTCAACCATCTTCCAATTCAAGGAGCCACAAGTGACCCCCCAGAGTTTACCATTCTCTGTTTACCAGGAAAGCTCTGTACTACGGCTTCTATCCCCTGCCAGTCTGCCTGTTCTCTGCCTTAATTCACAGAGCCCAGGTAGAAGCTGCCCTAGACTTCGTCTACTGTATCCCATCTGGATTATGAGGTGCAATCTGCTGCACCTTTCACCCTCAAATTACCATTTCTAGAGCCCTAAGAGGAGCTTTGGCTTATTGCAGTGTTGCTTCCTACCAGACCATCTCCCCAGTGGCTTCTGAACCAGACAGGTCAGTTTCCAAGGAACTCTCACCTTCTGACCAGATTGATTAACCTAGACTGCATATTCTCACTGGAGAAGTCTGTAGACTACCTAAAATTGCATCCAAGTTGCCTCTGAGTGTGTGTGTGTGTCTGCACATATGTTATAAGCAGGGTTATATGTACTTTTGTAGGGAGGTCATTCTAGCCAAAGTTTTATGTAGAGATGGGGTCCACAGAAGTTATATAACATACTTAAGTTCACACAGCTAAATGAAGAGTCAGATCTGGGATTTATATCCAGGTTGTCTGACTACATAGCATGTGGTCCTAGACATTAAGTTCTATTGCTTCCCAAATGTTGTTTTCCTAAGATCCCGTTATAAGATACTTTCACTTTTCTGTCTACAATATGTCAAATAGTCCCACCTGGATATACCATAGACATCTCAAACCCAATCTATCCAAATATGATCTTGCAATCTTCCCCTTGCCCTGATAACTTCTTTTTTGGAGGAGGATGGTTTAATTTATTTACTTTATTTATTTTTAGAGGAGGTACTGGGATTGAACCCAGGACTTTTGTGCACACTAAGCATATGCTCTACCACTTGAGCTATACCTTTCCCCACCTTATAACTTTGCTTTAACCTGTTCCTCCTCTTCTAGTGAACCCCATCTCAGTGATTGGTGCCAACATACTGTCAAACTTGACACCTTCTCTCTCATTCTACGCAATTAATCAATCCAGAAGTCCTGGAGACTAACTTTTTTGGGGGGGTATAATTCCATTTGTGTATGCTTTTTTTAAAAGCTAAAAACTTTTTTTTAAAAGAACAGTTTTAGGTTCACAGCAAAATTCAGAGGAATTTGTTTTCTGTCTTTATGTATTTACATATTTTGACATTTCATATAAATGGAATCATCATACAATATGTGACCATTTGTGTTTTGATTCTTTTACTTGGCATAATGTTTTCAAGACTCATCCATATTGTAAAATGTATCAATACTTTAGTCCTTTTTAGGGCTGAATAATAGTCTATTGTATGGATATACCACATTTCATTTATTAGTTCATCAATTGATAGACATTTGGATTGTTGCCAACTTAGCTTTTGTGAATAGTGTTGCTATGAACATTTGTGTACAACTGCTTGTTTAAATACCTATTTTAAATACTTTGGTGTTCCATTCCTAAGAGTGGAATTATCGGATCATACAGTAATTCTATCTTTTACTTTTTGAAGAACTGCCAAACTTTTTTCTGCAGGGGCTGTGCCATTTTATATTCTCACCAGCAATCTATAAGGGTTACAATTTCTTCATGTCCTTGCCAATGCTTGTTATTTTCAGTTTTATGGTTTAGAGCCATCCTAGTGGGTGTAAGGGGTATCTCACTGTGGTATTGATTTGCATTTCCCTAATGACTAATAGTGTCGAACATATTTTTATGTTACTTTTGACCAATTGTATATCTTTTTTGGAGAAAAGTTAATTAAAGTCCTTTGTTAATATTAAAATCAGGGTGTTTGTCTTCTTGTTATTGACTTGTAGGAGTTCTTTATGTAGTCTAGATATTAGACCCTTATCAGATATAAGATTTATAAATATTTCTTCCATTCTGAAGGTTTCCTTTTCACATTCTTTATAGTGTCGTTTGATGCACAAATGTTTTTAATTTTGATGAAGTCCAATTTATCTATTTTCTTTTGCTCATGCTTTTGGTATCATTTTTATGAATCCATTGCCAAATATAAGATCATGAAAATTTGCTTCTATGTTTTGTCGTCAAATTTTTATGGTTTCAACTGCTATATTTAGGTCTTTAATCCATTTTGAGTTTATTTTTTAATATAATGTGAGGTAGGGGTCTAACGTCATTCTTGTGCATGTGAATACCCAGTTGTCTCATCACCATTTGTTGAAGAATCTATTTTTTCTCCCATTGAATGGACTTGTCATCCTTGTCAAAAATCAGTTGAGCATATATTTCTGCATTCTCAATTCTATTCCTTTTATCTATATATCTAGCCTTGTGCCACTATTATACTATTTTGATTACTATAAATTTGTAGGGTTTGGAAATAAGAAAGAGTGAGTTTTTTTACTTTATTTTTTCCTAAAGTTTTCTTTTCTTAAAATATATTTGGGATTTCTTGAATTTCTTTATGAATTTACTATTAGCTTTTCCATTTCTGAAAAAATAGACTGCTCTTGTTTTGATAGGAATTGTATTGAATCTATAGATAACTTTGGGAATTATTGCCACCTTAATATTTTTCTCTAATTCATGAACATGGAGTATCTTTCCATTTATTTAGATCTTATTTAATCAATTTCCTTAGTTTTGTAATTTTCAGTGTATAAGTCTTGAGCTTCCTTGGTTAAATTTATTCCTAAGTATTCTGGGGTTTTTTCATGCTTTTATATGTAGAACTGTTTTCTTAATTTCATTTTTGGATTGTTCATTGCTACTGTATAAAAATACAACAGAATTTGGATGGCTGATCTTGTATCTTGCAATTTGCCAAGTACATTTATTAGCTCTAGTAGCCTTCTCATATATCCTTTGGAATTTTCTATACATAGTATCATGCCATCTGCAAATAAAGATACTTCTTTCCCAATTTGGATTCAATTAATTTCTTATTCTTGTTTAATTTCCCTGGCTGGAACTTCTAGTACAATACTGGTGAAAGCAGACATCCTTTTCTTATTCCTGATCTCACATGAAAAGAGTTCAGTCTTTCACTGTTGAGTATAATTTAGCATTGAATTTCTCATAAGTGCCCTTTATAATGTAAGACAATCCTCTTATATTACTGGTTTATTGAGTGTTTGTGTTATGAAAGGGTGTTGGAGTTCATCAAATGCAATTGAGATGATAATGTGTTTTTCCTTTCTTATATTAATGGAATGTATATTATATTAATTGATTTTCATATGTTGAATCACCCTTTCATTTTGTGAATAAATCCCAATTCATCATGATGCAAAATCCCTTCAATATGCTGCTGGCTTAGTTTGCTAGCATTTTGTGGAGGACTTTTGCATCAATATTCATCAGTATTTTAGAGGTGATAGATAGGTTTCTGGTATACATTATGGTAAATAAAGAAACCAGTAAAATTATATACATACCATATGACCCAGCACTTCTACTGCTTTATATTAACATAGAGATATATGTACACATGCGCACAGGAATACATAGATGAATGTTTATTGCACAATTGTTTATAAGAGTCAAAATATTGGAAATAGCCTGTCATCAAAAGGAAAAGGTCAAATAAACTGTGATCTATCTAAGAAAATTACACAGTAGTTAAAAAGAATGAGATTTGTATATTGAAGCAACTCCAAGAATATTGTTAAGTAAAAACAGTAGAACAGTAAATGTAATCTTATAACTTTTAGTTAAAATGCATAACAGAAATATATAAATTTCTAGGTGGATATCCATCAAATTGATAAGTGTCTAATTGTGGGGAAGGGATTGAAATTGTGTTAAGGTGTGGTTAAAGATGCATATTAAGATGAACTAGGTCGTCTCAGTGACTCTAAAATGGTTTATTACTCCTTCATGTCAGTTCAGTGAGAGTTGTTGGCTCGCCTGCATGGTTCTGCTCCACTGATTATTTGGGTGTTTGGCCTGCATTCATCTCACAGTTATGTGGCCCAGATGGCACGTATGGTTTCCAAGGTTACTGAAAGGAGAGTGGAGAGATCACCAAACATTGTTTATAAGCCTTAGAAGTGCCTTATATTACATTTGATGGTCCCAACATATGTGCAAGGGATGCTGGGAAATGTAAAAGAACAAGTACATTAAAAAAATTTCATTGAAGTGTAGTTGATTTACAATGTTAGTTTCAGGTGTACAACAAGGTGACTCAGTTATACATGTTTTTTTCTTTTCAGATTCCTTTCCATTACATGTTATTACTAGAAATTGAATATAGTTCCCTGTGCTATTCAGTAGGTCCTTGTTGTTTATCTATTTTATACATAATAATGAAGAACACATACATTTTGACCAAGCAGTCTTATTTTCCAGAATCTATTTTGCAGAAATAAAAGCACCAGTAATTTGAGTATGTGTGTGAGCATGTTAATTGCAGGCAGCAATTCTTGTAGTGAGTAAAACATAGAAACAGTTTGAACGTTAATTAACAGGGGAATGGTTTGAATAACATAAGTTGTATTCATAGCATAGAAAGTTCATTCATTTGTATTTGCATTTACTGACCTTTGTAAAGTCCTATAAGACTTTCACCCTGAAATAAAGAGACACAAAATAAGTAAGTAACTTAAAGTCACATGAAGAAATAAACAACAATGATAACGGGAGCTGCGTAGCTAAATATAAAAGCAAGTAATTTTTCATATTTGGTTTATAACTCCTCTAAAGCAAGTAATTTTGCATATTTGGTTTAAAACTCCTCTTTTTTTCTAGATGACTTAGACAAAAGCATAGAACAATAATTTTAACATTATGTTAATATGTGCACTCACCATATACCCTGTTTCAGGTGAGCTGTGCAGAAGTAGTCTTATAATCAAAGAGCTTACTGGTTTATAATTCATGGTTAAGAGCTCCTGAAAGTCATAATGTAACATTATAATATTTAGTTCAAATGCAAAACACAATTATATAAATTTCTAGATGAATATCCATAAAGCTGGTAAGTGTTTAACTGTGGGAAGGAGATTGAAATTGAAAGTGTGGTTATAGCAGTATGTAAAGATGAACTAGGTAATTCATGATTTGTGACAATAGCGACATAAAGATATATAATGTATTTACTTAACAATATTTCTGGAGAAGCTTCAGTAGAAGAATCTCATTCTTTTTAACTGCTGTGTAGTTTTTTTGGTATGGATAAACCACAGTTTATTTGACCTTTCCCTTTTGATGACTTAGGCTATTTCCAATGTTTTGGCTCTTACAATATCACAATAAACATCCATCTCTGTATTCCTGTGCATTCATGTACATATATCTCTATAGTAATACAAAGGAGTGGAATTCTGGGTAATGTATGTCCATATTTTTACTGGTTTGTTTATTTTTTCTCTTCCATTTGTAAAATCTATTGGGGTATTAGAGATATTTCCCCATTATATGTCATGGTATTGCAAATATTTTCCTCCCATGCTGTCTATTTCTTGCCTTTGGATATTATATATTTTCCCTTTACAACATCTGGATTTTCTTTCTTGCTTAAAAAGATAATTACATCACAAGATTATATGATGTTTTTCTTACTCAATTTTCATTGCAGTATTTTATTTTTGTTTTTTCACATTTTCATCTTTAATCTACTTGGAATGTATTTTTGTGTATGTGGTGAGTAGGAATCTACATTCATTTTCTTCTGATAGGAAAGTCCATATATTTGATTCTTAGGTTAAAAAAGATCCTTGAAAATAGGTGAAATTTTTAAATAAAAATGCTTATAGCTAAATATTTGCTCACCATTATGATTATTTCCTTAGGACAAGTTCCAAGCAGTAGAATTTGGGCGCCATGGAGTATGCAAAATATAAAGCTTTTGGCACTTATTGTCAATAGAAGCAAAAAAAAATGAATATTGCAATTTACCCTCTCATTGAGTATGAGAGTGCCTACATTCTCAATAAAACTAAGTATTGTAAGTAAGGATTTTCCTATTTGATAGGTAATAACTTGCTTTTAGTTTATGTATTTTTCTTTGTCTTTTTGTCTTCTGCTAAGGCTGAACAATGCTTATTCTTCACATAGATTTACTTGGTGGCTACCCTGAATTTTCCGACTATGATAAGCACCATTTCAACTTTCAGGAGCGCTTAATTACGAATTGTAAACCATTAGGTTCTTTGATTATAAGGAGACTCCTTCTGCACTGCTCAGCTGAAACAGGGTTTATAGTGAGGGTTTTTGAAGCAATAACGGAGAGCATAATTTCATGGGAACTCCAAAATGGATATTCCAGAGCCATATGCATAAAGATTCTGACTCACTGTGTTTGTAAGAGTATGTGTGTGTAAGGAGAGATATTTGTCAGAAATCTGCATTTTTAATAAGCACTCCAAATGATTATATTGTAGGGACTTGAGTTTTTTTGGGAGACAATTATACAATGTTATTGTAGTCTTTTTAGACTGAGTTTGAGGAATAATCCCTTTTCTGTTGGGTTCCTTTTGAAAATGTAAGTTATAGTTTCTAGAGAAATAGATTATTTCCAATTTTATGCAATCAGAAATAAAACTGGGCCAAGAACACCAGAATTCCAATTAAGTAAACAATTATTAAGGATAGCAGTAATCAAAGAAATATGAAATAATAAAATATAGTGAAATATAATAGCCTTTACTTTGAAATGCAACATGCAAAAAGGCCAGTTAGGAAATAATGCTTAAGTGTATATATATAGATATTTATATATGTATGTGTATATATATTTTAATATATAAGTGTGTGTATATATACTAAATATATGTAATACATATATGTGCATATATTCACTAAAAGGTATATATATATTTTTATAAATACGTATATACTTATATGTAATATGTGTTACGTATATATTATATATATATTAGTTTCACAAAGAATTCGTACATATGTTTCAGGATTGGAAGGGATAGAGAGAAGGGGATTGTTCTCCTAAATCTATTTCCTGAATCATTTTGTGCAATGTACGCATGTCCCTTGAGTCTTCTGAACCAGTAGGCAGGCCTTCCAGGAGCCTTCAGGGAGAGATTATCTCACAAGAGAAAGAACACAAAACCTCAGTTCTTAGACTTAGAGCAGCAACTCTGACTATAGCACGACATTCTTCTCTCAAACTTGTACCCTGGTCCATCTTCCAAAACGGACTCATCATGTCTGATTCCTGTGGTGGTGTCCTGTGACTGAAAACGGAAGGGGCTGTTTTACCAAGAACTCTGCAGCACGCTGTGGCCCAAGCAATTCTAAGACAGTTCCCACCTGTGTTAAGTGCCACTATAAAACAGAGAGAGGCTTTAGAAGACAGATTAAGGGTTCATCCCACTGGGGATTCCAGGAAACTCAGTGGGGACTGGCACTCGAGGACTCCAGCGCACCAGCAGCAGTGGGGACCGGCAGAGAGCAAAGGACCCAGCAGAAGAGGCAGCAATGCCCAGCAGGCTTGGCAGGACCCAGGGGGTGGGCTCAACAGCAGAGGCCTGGCTTGGAAGCCCCCACCTCCCTGCCTATTGGCCTTGTTCCTGAGCACTGGTAGAGTGATGCCAGGGCCCTCGCCCAAGTAGCTGATGTTCTGCAGTGGGTCAGGGTTCTGTATGCCTAGGGGGGAACGACAGCCCACCCAGCACAACTCAGAGTCAACACACTTCTTCCCCACAGCAGCCCTGAAGGCAAATGTCTTCCCCATGAAAAGGTCAAGTCTTAAGCAAGTGTATCTGTAATAATTGTCAGTTTTATTCCTCTGGCTAAGATATCCAGAAGTAATTTGAAGTTTACATTTCTTTTTTATAGTTCTGTTATTAAGAGTTTATCAAGTGTTTCACTGCCCTGCAAAGGTGATTGACAAGTTCTTTTATTAGGTCTGTTTATTTTAGTTTTTTGGTGACACAAGTAATACACACACATATATATATAAAATTCTTTTTTTGGAAATTGAGAAGATGCAGATAGACAAAAAAAGAAATAAAATACAGATCACGCAGAGATTCACTATTAATCTTTTGGTGTACAATAATTCAGACTTTTTTGCATTATGACATATATAAATGTACACATAAGGTACATAGATAGATAGACAGGTATATCTATCTATATATAGCATTTGCAACGTATTGTTTTTACTTTACAATATACAATGAGCATCTTCCCATGCAAACGAAATGAAACAACACTATTAAAGAGTGAGAGTGGGTCAAAAGATGAAATGTTGGTAACAAGAGTCATATGTAAATCAAAGGAACACTGAAGGATTGTAGCAAAATCATAGCAAATATTTAGCAAGAAAACGCAGACAGAAAGAACCAATGCTGGCAATATTAATAACAAAATAGTTGAATTCAGGGGGAAAAGGCATTAAATGGGATAAGGACGGTCCCGAGAATGCCTGTGGTTAGAATGCAAAGCCCTAAATTTCTTTCTCAGACCCCTTATCTCTTCCAAACACCTTTCCATCTCATCTCCCTCTCCTGTCATTTCTTCATCCCTAAAATGCCTATAGTCTATGTCCTCTTTAAATTCCTCGAGAGACTGAAGCAGCCTTTGCCTAAAATTCCCTTCTGTTTGTTGGCGTTCAAATTCTCCATAGGGGTGTGCTTCCTCCCTCTTTGGCACGCGGCGCTTGGGCTTTCCTTCATTTTCTTTGCAGGATTTTTGCATGATATTGCTGTTTCCTGCTTAAGTTCAGGGAGAAAATATAGAGTAAGATTGCTTCGTTTCTTTTGATTCAAGATTGTCAGTTTCTCTTGGAAGCTCCATACTCGCCTGGTCTCCCACCCCTGCCACACTGGTCCAGCCCTCAGAAGTTGGAGATGCCGCCCCTTCCCCCCCCTCCACCGTTTCTCCACCTCCTCTCCCCTCCCTCTGCCACCCACCGTTTCTCCAGCAGACGAGGCTAATGGCCTCTCCGATGGGCGGGAGAAGGGGCGCAGACAAGGAGTTGAGCAGTGAGGCCGCAAATTTTACTCATCTAGGGCCCTTCCCAACTCCCACACTCAGAAGCCAGGGTCTAAGTGCCTGCCTCACACTGACCTGAGACGGTTCGGAAGAGTTTCCTCCTCTTCTTGCCTGGAGATGTCTGTGAACACAGACCCTCGGACCTGCAGACAGAAAGGAAGGGGGCGGGGAAGAGGGAGGTCTCTGTGGATCCACCAGCCCCGAAGACAAGACACACGTTATAATCTTGAATCCAGGATCCTCGTCACCGTTGTCGCCCCAGATTTCCAACCTCCCGGTTCACCTCCTGGTCCTATCCCTTCCTACTAGGTGTCTGCTCCCACCCCCCACCCCTCACCCTCAGGCCTAGTCTTTGCCAGGGCCACAGTCCCTCCCCCCCCCCGCCCCGCCCACCGCATCCCTCGCAGGCTAACACTGAATGAGAAGAACTAAAAATTATCTCTAAATTTCTCTGTCTCCACCTCAGGATTCCAGCGGTTCTCCACACACCAGCCCACACTTCATTTCCTCCAACGGAATCGAGAAAAAGAGGAGAAGGATAAAGGGAACTCTTGCCAGTCTGAGAGAACCTGATTATTTCTAAACTATCACTAAATCTCTGGGTGTCTCTCACGAGACTTCCACCTACTCCAGCCCCACCCTCCTTCAAAAAATACAATTATCTCCGAGAGTTTGCAGGGGTTTGGGGAAAGCAAGCCTGGACCTATTCCAGTCACTAGCTTCAGCCACTACCACCCCAGGGGTCCCAGCGGTTCCCTCACACCAACCTGCTGGGATTTTAAAGAATTTACGTCCTCCTTTTGGTCACAAGCACGAACGCCTGCAGGGCAGTAAGGAGCTGGTACCCAGAGGAGAAAGAAGCCCGGGAATATAAGGACTTCACGTCAGCTCCTGATCACGTGAGGATTATGTCATCCTCCAACTCTGGTCCCCACTTTCCCCTCCCACCAGCTGTGCTGCAGGAGTGGAATGGCTTTCCATCTTCCCACCCCCACCCCCCGCCCCGTACCAGGCCCTGTCACTCATGTCCATCATTGCTAATTCCAGAGGTCAAAAGTGGCCCCTTCTCCCTGTGGTTGGAATTTGCCTCTCTCTGATTGCCAGAGAAGGGTTGTGTCTTCCCATAGTCATATTAACAATTGTTACTTTTTTAGTTGTTGTGTTAGAGAGGCTTATTCATCCTCTTCTAAGCTGCAAGAACAGAAAGGTAAAATATGAAAATGAATATACATATGTATATGCATGACTGGGACATGGTGCTGTACACCAGAGATTGACACATTGTAATTGACTGCACTTCAATTAAAAAAATACTAAAACTAAAAACAAAACAAAAAGAGCAGAAAGCTGCAGTCTTCCCTCCACCCACCTTCTCCCCAGTCACTACTAGCTATCATTTTCCTTGCACTTCAGTTCTTACAACCAAATTGGCGGGGGGTGGGGGGGGAGTTAAATTTAAAAAGGGAGTAATGATTGAGATTGTGTTTTTTATTTTTCTTCTGATAATTTCCTGTTCTTTCCCATTTTTTCCATAAACATATTATATTCTTTTAATAATCAGAAATAGGATAATGATATGTACATTTGGAAAAAAGATTCAAGATAGGAGGAGAAAAAGACCCAGCCACCTGTTTCTGTTGCTGAGTCATAAAATAAATATAGACCCTCCAGGCAGACACATTTTTGGAAGTTTAAAATGTACAGGGCAACTGGGGCTACCCCTTTTGAGGTGCTCCTGGGATGTGAGGTTCTTTCATTAGGTGAGCCACTGAGTCCATAATCCTACAGCACCTTGCTCTTAGATTTTTAGATCTCAAAAGTCAATCATAAAATGTAACTAGTTCGATCTCAGTATCATGCTCTTTTATTTCCTTCAATACTCTGTTTTGATCCCATTTTTCCTCAACACTCTTATTCAGAATCAAATAGTTTTTCATTTCTCCCAGACATCACCATCCTATTTATGTTTCCTTAGACTTTATTCAGCCACACTGGGGAATTAGAAGCACTACCAGAAATGGGTCTCATTTAGTTACTTATCACACAACATTTTTGTTGCTGAGGCTTTTGGTCCTAATCTAAGTGCATTTGTTGTCGACTGGTTAGCTTGAAATATATGCAACAAAAAGAGGGATATGTTCTTAAAACTTGTTTTTGGGAAGACAATGTCTTATTATAAAGACAAACTTGCCACTAACCAGTTTGATGTAAATGGTTCCAGAAAAGACTTAAGAGGAGAAAGAGAAGAGATCTTAAAAAGAGTGGGACTAGGGGCGGAGGGGATGGCTCAGTGATAGACTGTGTGCATCATGAGGTCCTGGGTTCAACCCCCAATACCTCCATTAAAATAATAATAATAAATAAACTTAATTGCCCCCCAAAAATAATTTAAAAAGTGAGACATTGTTATCACAGTTATTAAGGAATGGTTAGTTGTGATACAGGCAAAAGGTTTGTTGGTGGGGTGGAGAGTTCCTGAATTCTCTATGAACAGCTTTGCATGCAGAGAATTAGACTTATGTTGCTGGATGTCTTTATTTTTTCAATATGAAAGTAGTCATTGTTTATTAACTGACAAGATTACAAAAATATTGGTAGATACCCTAGTTCATCCTTTGAATAAGCCTGTTTTTCTGGCCTTCCCTGTTGCCAGCATCTCCACCTTCTATAAGATTGGTGGTCTTTTTCTTCATTTTCTTCCTAACTGACAAATACCAAGTGCTCCAGCAGGTGGGGTCTCAGTAATTACCTCCAAAGGATCTCAGGAATCCTTCCAATTCCCACTCTGGCTTCACTGCCACTCCCGTAATGCAAGCGGCCATAAACTCCAGGACGACTATGACATTTCCTGGCCCCTTTGCCTTACATCTTGCCACCTTCCAATAGAATGATGATTCTAAACAACAGATATGATCATGTCACTGCCCTGCCTTATTGTACTTCATCCTACAACAATTCTGTTACATACAGACATCTTTAGTTTACCTAAACATTTCACAAAATAAGGAATCTCCACTTATAAGTAAAAGCTGGCAATAAAACACATGCAAATGTAAGCAAAGTAAGATATTGAGTTAGATATAATTTGTCTCCCTGGTATTGGCTGCAGGGACTCATAGGTGAGGACAAAGAGGCATTATGGATCATGAAAAAAAAAAAACCTCCAATAATTGGGACCTTCATAAGAGCTGACCAAAAGCCATGTAAACCAGCATAGCTACAGCAATCATCCCAGTTTCCCTTCCCCCAAATCAGTATAAGGAGACGGGTAATGGTAAGAAGTAAAGAATTATAGGAACCATTGACTCTGTGGGGACTTCAGCGTTGTTTATCATGACAACAATTACAACAACAACAGTACCTAACACTTATATAATTCTTCTCATTTACCAGACACTCTTCTAAGCACTTTTCATATACTAACTGAATTATTACTCATTACAACTCACAATACTAATATTAAGAAACTATGGAGTACAGGGATTAAGTAGCTTGCCCCAAATCACACAGTAAATAGTGGAGATATAATTTTAACCAAGATATTCTGACTCCAGGGTTGGCACATGGTGAAAGTCAATTCGATCTCTTTCTCATGGATAAAAGGAAGAGCGTAGTTCCTTCCTCTTTTCAACCAAGTGGAGGTGGAGGCTATAAGAGAATTACATACAGAGAGAGGTCTGCAAGAAGGGAGTACTGGTGTTCAGTTCCTAGTTAGATTGCTGCTTATCCTGTTGATCCATAAGACACAGCAAGGTGAAGATAGAAACACAGTATATTCCACCTTTGCTATGGCAAGGATGAGTGAAGTTTCCTGTGAGTTAGGTGCACACCAGGCTGAGTTGCTGGTTCCTTTTCCAACATGACTTCACACAAAGAGAGGGGACTCTATAAGTAAATTGGCCTAGAATTGTACAAAATATACTTTAAATAAACCAAATTATAGAAATGATGGGCAAATTGAGATCAGGGATATCCTCCTACCTTGAAGAACTAGATAACTGGACAAATATATTAAACAACTACAAATGTTTTCAGACTCTGGACAATTGGTGACACAAGGATGTGATCCCTGAGAGAAGAGAAGCAATCAAGGTGAGCCCTATGACTGCTTTGGATTTTTTTTAATTGAAGTATAGTCAGTTTACAATGTTGTGTCAATTTCTGGTGTACAGCATAATGTTTCAGTCATACATGTACATACATATGCTTTGGATTTTGACTAAAGTCATCCTATGAATGGTGGCATAGAGAGGAGGGGCAAGTTTGCCTTCCTGAGTTGACAAGACAGAGACTGGAGTTCTGGGTGGTAGAGGTGGCTGAAGTTTGTGAGGAAGAATACTAGAGATGAGGGATCAGTGTAGAAAAACATTCTCCCAAAATCTTTAAAAAGTTTCCCTTGAGCCTGTTGTTGTATATTAAGCTGCACATACATAAAGTGAAACTTCATGAAGCAGGGCAAAGAGTGACAAGTGAGTTACAAGCCACATACAAAATCATACACATATAGTATGATTACACTTATATTAAATATACATATAGGCAAATCCATAGAGACATGAAGCAAATTAATGATTTCCAAGGGCTAAAAGAGGGGAGAATTGGGAGTGAGTGCTTAAGGGGATTGGGGTTCCCTTTTGGGTTGATGAAAATATTCTGAAGCTAAATAGCTATAGTTGATAACTGTACAACACTGTAATTGTACTAAAAGACACTGAGTTCTACAATCAAAACTGGGTTAGAGGTGTGGCCAAGACAGCAGAGTAGGAAGACCTGAGCTTACCTCCTCCCACCAAAATTACAACTGTTCACAGAGCAGCCATCTACGATAACAACCTAAAGACTAGCAGAAAAGATTTTTTACAACTAAAGATTTAAAGAAGGAACCACAATGAGATAGGTAGGCAGGGCTGAGACATAATAAAGACCCACAGTCTTGGGTAAGTGACCCACGAACGGGAAGATAATCACAATTGCAGAGGTTGTCCCCAAGAAGTGAGAGGTCTAAGCCTCACATCAGGCTCCCCAGTCTGGAGGTCCTGTACCAGGAAGGCAAGACCCCAGAAAGTCTGCTTTGAAAGGCAGTAGGGCTTGCGTATGGGGAAGTTGGAGGGCTGTAGGAAACAGAAACCCTGCTCTTAAAGTGAGCACACAAAATGTGACGTGCTCCAAGTCCTAGTGCAGAAGCAGTAATTTGAACGGTTCCAGAGTCAGACCTACTTGCTGATCTTGGAGAGCCTCCCAGAGAGGCAGGAGGCAACTGGGACCCACTCTGGGGCCATCGATTCTGGCAGCAGCCATTTTGGGGAGCTTCTTCTACCACAAGGACGCTGGTGCTAGCAAGCATCATTTATTGGAATCCTCCATCTAGCCTATTAGCAACAGAGGTCTACCCACCCACCAGCAGACTGGCACCAGCCTTGGGCCCCCCAGCTCCACAGCCAGCCACCTCAAGACCCAGCCCTGCCCATGAGCAGGTTTGCAGTCACAACACGAGGCAGGGCCTAGCAGCCAACTGAGCTGGGAGCCAACCCCATCTACCAATGTACCCAGAGTGGTCTGCCCCATCACAATAGAAGAGCCCACATCACCCACATAGCGGGCACCTCTGGAGCATACAGTTCTGTTGACCAGAAGGGAGTATGGTACTGGACCCAATAGGACATCTCCTACATAAGGCTACTTCATCAAAATGAGGAAATGTAACCAACCTGCTTAATAGATAGAAATGAACACAGAGAATCAGGCAAAATGAGGAGATAGAGGAATATATTCCAAAAGGAAGAATAAGGCAAAACCCCAGAAAAAGAACTAAGCAAAGTGGAGATAAACAATCTACTTGATAAAGAGTTCAAGGAGATGGTCATAAAGCTACTCACTGAACTCAGAAGAATAGTGGATGTGCACAGTGAGAACTTCAACAAAGAACTGGAAAATATAAAGAACCAAACAGAACTGAAGAATACAATAACTGAAATACAAAATGCAGTATAAAGAATCAACAGAAGACTAGATGATACACAGGAATGGATCAGGAAACTGGAAGATGGAGTAGTAGAAATCACCCATGCTGAATAGAAAAAAGAATTTTTAAACAATGAGGATAGTTTAAGAGGCCTCTGGGACAATATCAAGTGCACTAACATTCACATTAAAGGGGTTCCATAAGGAGAAGAGAGAAGGAAAAAGACAGAGAACTTATTTGAAAAAAATAATGGCTGCAAACTTTCTTAACTTGAGGACGGAAATAGACATCCAGGTCCAGGAAGCATAGAGAGTCCCACCCAAGGTGAACCGAAAGAGGTCCAGATCAACACACATTATAATCAAACTGGCAAAATTAAAGACAGAATGAAAGGAATGAAATTCTGGCATACTACAACATAAATGAACCTTGAAGATGTTATGTTAAGTGAAATAAGCCAGGTACAAAAGGACAGATATTGTATGTTTCCATTTTCATGAGGTACCTAGAATAAGCAAATTTTTAGACATAGAAAGCAGAATAGTGGTTGGCAGAGACTGTGGGAGGGTAGGGAGGAATGGGAAGTTATTGTTTAATTGGTACAGAGTTTCAGTGTGGGAAGATGAAAAAGTTCTGAAGATGGATGGTGGTGATGGTTGCACAACTATGTACTTAATGCCATGAACTATACATTTAAAATGATTAAAGTGGTAAATTTTTTGTTATGTGTGTATTTTTATCATAATTAAAATATATATTTAAAAAATGAATCAGCAATCTTTGAATTAAAAGATATCTAAGAGACATATCAAGGATAATGTGTGTGTGTTATTGGATCTTCATTTAAACAAATGTAAATTTAAAAAAATGATATTTATTGGGCAAATGAAAACTTGAACATTGAACAGATATTTAATATTAAAAAGTTACTTTAGGTGTAGTAATATTGTGATTAAGTTTTAAAAGTTCTTATCTTTTAGAGACACATACTGAAATATTAACAGATGAAATTATATGTTGTCTGGAATTTGCTTCAAAATAATACAATAGGAAAAGAGAGGGTGGGAATAGAAAACAGACTGACCATGAACTGAAAATTATCATAGCTTAGTGGTGGGTACATGAGGTTGCATCATATTTTTCCAAATAACTTTTGAATATATTTGGAATATTCCATAAATTAAAAGTTTTTTTTTAATACTATGACAAAATTTAAAAATCTAGCCCTGTGTGCTTTGAATGATTAGGGCTGGGTCTCAGAGGAGGACACTACACTGGTGAAAGATATACTCTCTCTGAGTAGGCCAAATACCCCTTCACATGAGGCCATTTGGAGAAAGCTAAAGGAAAGGGTGAACTATCAGGCCAATAGGAGCTAGGAGATAGCAATGGCCAGGTTGGCTTGAAATAGAGAAAGCCTCGAGGAGAAAAAAGATCTTGACCTGAGCTTCAGAACATCGGCAGGACCTACGAGTAGCGTGGGAAACAGAGGAGACCCATCTGACTGGACGCAGACCCAGTATACTTACTGCTGATTACTCTGGCCTGTCTTATGCTGTTTTGTGAGTAAAAGCACACTTAGTTCTCCTTTAGACGTGCTTAAGTCTCCTGATGGTGTCTATGATCTCAAAGCAGGTTCAATGCAAGCTCTTTATGACACAAAGTCAGAAAGTCTGTGCTCCAAATTCCCCCAAGGGTTTTCTCATTTATTTCTAGGTAATAGAATCTGAATTTCTCAACCTTTCTGTGTAGAATTCAGGCATTTGCAATTAAAACACGGGTGCCCCTTGAGCCCACAAATTCATTCCTAAGTATCCATCCTAAGCAAATAATCATGATGTTCACAAAATTTTAACTATGACAAAGTTATAGTAAATATGGATGATCAAGGTCTCCACCACACTGATATTCACCCAGTTAATTTTTCTTAGACATGAAGAAAACTTTGTTTTGCACTAAATGGAGTTGAGTGTGGATGCAGTATCCCAGATGATTAACTTTACTAAAGTTTGGCTTATGATTGTTAACTTTATTGCCATCACTCCTTTTACCCAAGACTGCTAATTGTCCCCAGTGACAATTTTCCCCATCTTCCTCTAAGTAACAGAATTTCCTTTCCCAATGTTTTAGAAGAACTCTTGATCGCTCAGCTAGAAATTAACATTCCCTAGCCTCCCTTGTATCCAAATACAGTATGGTTTTTGTTAGTTCTTCGTAATGGAATATGAGCAGATGTAGAGCATCCAACTTCTGTATCACTTTTTAAAAGAGAATCGTTTGCCTACTACTTTCTCTTTCCTTCTTCCTGTATTCTAGAACTCAGATGAAGTATATAGGCAACATCTAGCAGATGGCAGAGCAACAGAATAAAAGGCACCTGACCTCATACAGCAGACGAATTTATCTGCCCAAAAGTCCCCTTCTATCTCTGGACTATTTTATATGACAGAAATACACTTCTCTCTTGTTTGAACCATTATATTTTGGGGGTTCTCTATATTACAGTGGCTTATCCTGTATCTTAAATAAACTTATGAAGGAAGTAATAGATTTTCCATGTGGAAAGGAAGGATTTTTTCCATATCACTTTTTTCTGACATGGAAAAATGAGGTTAAAATGAATTCATGGGGTGGCGAGTATAGCTCAGTGGTAGAGTGAATGCTTAGCATGCCCAGTTCCTGGCTGGGTTCAATCACCAGTACCTCCATAAAAAAAAAAAAAAGAATTCATGATATATTTGTGCATATATTCCCTAGTTTGTTATTTGCTATTTTTGTTTCTAGTAGTTTTTGGTTTTAATACTTATCATATAAGAATATTCAGAAATAAGGATTGATTATATTTTATTTATTACATTCTTTGTTTATATGTATATATATATGCATATAGATGTATATTAGAATCCCGTTGAGTATACTGTTTCTAGTTTACTTTTATGTTGTATAACATGTAATATGAAAAGTTTTCTTTATCATTAGATACACTTTCACAGTATATTTTTATTGTTTAACAGAAGCCAATTATGTGGATAGACAATTTGTTTAAGTCAAATAATATATACTTGCATATTTTGTTTTTTGTATCGTTTTGTTCTATTTGTTTCACTACAGTGAACATTTTTATGCATAAATACTTCCACACACTTATGAATTTTTTCTGTAGAATAGAATATAAAAAAATTAATTGACTACATCAAATACTATGAATTTTTCTTTTAATAATTATTGTCAAATAGCTCTCCAGAAAGAATGTGCCAAATTACATACCCTCAATAGTGTGAGAATTTTTTTTAAGTTTAACAATTTACTATATGGAGAATGATGTAAGTTTGTTTTACATTTGGGGAATTTTTTAAATAGAGTAATATATATGTGTGTATATATATATATATATACACACACACACACATATATAAAAGTGCCCAAATCATAAATATGTAGTTCAGTTAAGTTCTACAAACTAAAGCCATTTAACAAACACTCAAAACAAAATGAAACAAAAAATCCAGAACATTACCAACACTGTAGAAACTTCACCCAAGGCTGCCACTACCCTGAATTCTAACATCATAGATAGTTCTGGCTATGTTTAAATTCATATAAACTCATACACATTACTCTTTTCACTCTGGCTTCTTTATCTCAATACTATCTTTGTGAGATCCATTCATACTATGTGTAGTTGTAATTTGTACATATTACTGCTGAATAAAATTCTACTGTGTAAATATGAAACTAACTCATACATTTTCCTGATGAAGAACATTTAGGTATTTGCTAATTTTTGGCAACTTAAAAAGTGCTATTATGAACATATGTGTAAATGGTGATTGGTAAACCAATGCACACATTTTTATTATGGGTATATCTAGAGTGAGAGTGCTGGGTCATAGGGTGTACATGTATTTACCTTTATACATTCTGTCAAGTTTAGACATTCTGTGGTACTACCACAGTTTTCTAAAGTGGTAGTACCAGTTCTGTTTGTACTCATGAAACACTTGATGTTTTTCGTCTTTATTATTTTAGACATTCTGGGTAGCGTTTAGTGGTATCAGTTTTAGTTTTAATTTGCATTTCTCTGCAAACTAATGAAGTTGAGCATATTTTCACAAACTTATTAGATACTTGGATATTCTGTTTTTTGAACTACTAATTTAAGGTGTTTGCCCATTTTTCTGTTGGAATGTCTGTCTTTTTCTTATTCATTTATACATTATACATACAAATCATTTCTCACATATATGTGTTCCAAAAATCTTCTACTAGTTTGTGGCTTGGTTCCTTATTCTTTTAACAGTGTCTTTGGTGAGCAGGAGGTTCTGATGTTAATACAGTGCAATTTATAATCTCTTTTATCCTTTGTAATTAGTCTTTTTTGTATCCTCTTTAAGAACACTGCCTTCTCCCAAGTCATGAAGATGATTTCCTGTGTATTTTGCATTAAAATGACATTTTTACCTTTTCCATTTAGAGTCCCATTGGGAGTTTATTTTTGTGTTATTTTTGTGTATTACTTAAGGTGGAGTTAACAGATATTTTCGTGGATATTTAACTGATCTGCTATGATTAAAAAAAAAAAACCTTTCTCCTCTTCATTGCACTGTCATCTTTGTCAATCAAGTGACGATATGTATGTTTCACAGTTCCGTGTGTGTGTAGATATGCATATGTGTTAATATTTGACACAATGTCATATTATTTATTCACTATAGCATTGTATTAAGTTTGGTATCTAGTACGAAGTGTTAAAGCACTCTTCTTGAAGGTTGTCTTGGCTATATTTGACTCTTTCTTTGCATTTTTGTATACATAATTGGAATCTGCTGGTCAACAAAAAAAAACCTGCTGAGATTTTTATATGGATTCCTTTGAACTTAGATCGATTTGTGAATAATTGACTTTAAAGTATTGAGTCTTCCAATACATATTTCTACACTTATTTAGATCCTTAATGTTTCTAAAAATTATTTTATAATTTTCAATGTAGAGGTCTTACAAGTATTTAATTAGATGTATTCCTAGATATTTGATTTTTTAATCACCTTTATTGGGGTATAATTTAGATACAATATGATATACACATTTTAACTATACAATTCAATGATTTCAACAAATTTATTTGCCAGTGAAGTCACCACTCCATCGAGAGAGAACATTTCCCTCAGCTGAGAAAGTTCTGTTATGCCCTTCTACAGTCAGAAAAATCATAACCTTCAAGTCAGGCAAACAATGATCCTTTTAAATTTATATCAATGTAATTTAGTTTTGCCTTTTCTAGAACTTTATATAAGTGGAATCATGCAGAATGAACTCTTTTGTGTCTGATAGCTTTTCCTGAGTATAGTATTTTTTGAAGTGCATCCCTGTTACTGCTTGTGCCAGTAGTTTGTTCCTTCTTACTGCTTAGTAGTATTCTAATGCATAAACACATCACAATCTGTTTGTCTATTGATTTCTTGATGGACATTTGAATTGTATCCACTTTGGAGCTATCATTAATGAAACTGCTGTGAACATTCCCATGCAAATATTTTTGAGGAAATACGTTTTAAATTCTGTTAGGGATAATTCTTAAGAGTGGAATTTATGGAATATTTAACTTTTCAAGAAAATGTCAAGAAGTCTTTCAAGGTGGTTGAACTTCTGACCAGCAATGAATGAGAGTTCCAGTTGTTCCATGTCCTCAAAAATACTTTGGATTGTCAGATTTTTTAATTTTAGCTATTGGGATGGGTGTACAGTGATATTCATACTGAGTTTTTTTTTTTTTACATTTTTCTGACAATTAATGAGATTGAGCATCATTCCATGGGCTCATTGGTAATTTGTATATGTACTTTTGTGAAACTCTTATTCAAATCTTTGATCATTTTTAAATTGCAGTTTGCCTTCTTATTTTGAAATTTAAGAGCTCTTTATATATTGTTTGGATACAAACACTTTGTTACACATTTTATAAGTATTTTCTCCCAGCTTCTTGCTTTCTTTTCTTAACCATATCTTTCAAAGAGCAGAAGTTTTTAATTTTGATAAATCCAATGTCTATATACACTCCACAGCTACACTACCTTGTACACTACATTGTAAGTCTGGAAATTAGATAATGCAATTCTCCAGATTTGTGGTTTTCTTTTCAAAATACTTTGTCTATTGTAGGTTCTTTGCATTTCCATAAAAGTTTGGAGGTAAGTTTGTCAATTTATACAGACATCTGCTGTCCTTTTGATTTTGACTGCACTGAGTTTATAGATCAATTTGGAGAGAATTAATATCTTGACAGTACTGAATTTCTTGATCTAGAATAATGGTTTATTTTCACATTTATTTTGATCTTCAGTGCTTTCAGCAGTTTTGTAGTTTCAGTGTGTAAGTTTTCTATGTTTCCTTACATTTATTCCTAAATATTTCATGTTTTTGGAAGCTATCATACATTTCATACACACACACACACACATACACACACACACACGCACACAATTTCGATTTCCAATTTTTCATTGCTAGCCTACAGGAACAGAATTTAGTTTTTGTGTATCTATCTACAACTACAACTGTACTAAATTAAATTTTTAGTCCTGTAGTAGGTTTATTGTTAGCTCCCTTAAAATTCTATAAATACATGACCATGCGACTTGCAAATAAAGACATGGTTATTTCCTTTTGAACCAGAAATTTGTGAAGGCATTTCTGTTGTTCTAGTTTTTAAAAACAAACAAGACTCTATGGCACTACACATTTACTGGCTCACCTCATGTAAGGGCCTCATATATCTAGGGGCCCCTCACAAGAGGAGCCATCAGCTGCCCTGTCCTTTTCCAAATTCTAAAAACGTAGCTGCCTGTAGTCTATATTTATATAATGACTTAGCAAGAGAGACAGGTGGTTGGGTTTTTTTTCTCCCAACTTTATTCCTGTTTTGCTAATAAAAATAATTATTTATTTCCTTTTTTTAAAAAAAGTACATTGACTGTTTTAGTTTAAAATAAAAGGAATAAAACAGAGAGACATTAAGAATTTTTTTAAATCCACCCTCCCGGGCTCTTCCGGACACGTTTCTTCTATGCATTTTAGTGGAGGGAAAATGGAGAGCATTGGTAGCAGAAAGGACAGCAGGTGGAAGGAGGCGGATCCTGGGCGCAGAGGAGGGGAAAGACAAGTCCCCAGAGAAGTGGGAACGGCTAACGGCCCTCCGAGAAGATACTGCCTTTCCGTGGCAGGCAGAGAAAAGCCCGGGAACCCACGAGGCCTGCCGGTGCCCTGAGAAGGGACCCGGGGGCCGGGGAGGTAGGGGGGGCGAGTGGGGGCGGGCGGGGGCGGGGCAGGCGGGGGCGTGGCCGCTCGCGGTGACGAAGGCCCCACGTGACTGGCCGGCGCCGACTCGCACGCCCCTCGCCTCAGAGTTGACCGTCACTCGCTGTCTGTTGGTCCCTGTTCCCGGTGGCCCTGAGGGAGTGCGGGCCGGGGGCGGCCCCCAAGAGTAGGAGGCGGAGAGGCAGCAGGTAAGGGACCTGGAGGGGGTCCCCGGGAAGGGTCTCCGGAGGTGGCGCGGGCGAACGGACGCGGCTCGCGGACCGTCCCCCGAGGTCCGGCTGCCCCGGGGCGGAGACCGCAGCCCCCACGGCCCCGGCGGCCTGGCGTTCGGCCGCAGAAAGCCGTAGGCCTGCCCGGGGGTGGGGGCGGGCTGGACGGCCCTGCGGCGACGACCCCTCGCGAACACCTGCCTCCCGCTGCACCGCGAGCCTTTCCGACACCCCCGCCCCGCCCCCGTTCTTCTCGGTGGGGAAAATGGTGGTCGGAGTCGGGGTTGGGGGTGGCCGAGGGTGGGGGCGCGGGCGGCCCGGGTTGGGGGCGCACGGCCGGGAGGGGGCCGAGCTCCCGGCTGCGGCAGCCCCCTGCCCTACCCTCCGACCCCGGCCCTCTGCAGGTCTGCGGGCCTAAGTGTCGCGGCGGCGCACTCGTGGCGAGCATCGGGAGAAGCAGGAGACAGCAAGGATAGGCCCAGGTCGGTGCGGGGGACAGCGGGGGAAGGAGGGGGTAGGGAACGGGTGGAAAACCCCGAGACCCCAAATGCTGCCCCCACCCAACCCCGTCCTCCATTTTGGTGCCTGCAGAGGCCTGGGCATGGATCGGCAGGGAAAATGGTGGGTTTTGGGTGAGGGAGGGGGGAGAGCTCGGACTGTCGGCCCCCTACCGGGCGTAGGGAGCCTCTCAGGTGGGAAAATGAAAATGTGAAAAGCCGTTGACATCCGGGGCTCCTTATCTTGAGAAGTGCGTAGTAGGGCCTCTGTCCTCGGTGCTGATCGGTCCACCAAGAAAATAGTCCCTTCTCTTGTCTGTTGTCTCCTAGGAGCGATGGCGTCCAAAGAGGAACAGATGCTGAAAAATATTAACATGGAAAACACCAATGAGGAAAATGAAAAAACAGATGAAAAGGAACAAGATGCTAATAAAGGAGAGCCATTGGCCCTCCCTTTGAAAGCTGGTGAATATCGTGTACCTAGAGGAAATCGTAGGCGGTTCCGTGTTAGGCAGCCCATCCTGCAGTATAGATGGGACATGACTCAGAGGGTTGGAGAGCCACAGGCAAGGATGAGAGAAGAGAATATGGAGAGGATTGGGGAGGAGGTGAGACAGCTGATGGAAAAGCTGAGGGAAAAGCAGTTGAGTCATAGTCTGAGGGCAGTTAGCACTGATCCCCCTCACCATGACCATCATGATGAGTTTTGCCTTATGCCTTGAATCCTGATGTTTTCCCTGAAGTTGATAGGGAAACACACCTGCTTCCTAAACTTACATGTTCGTGATGTATCTTTGTTGTAAGCCTTTTGATGTTACTTGTTTCTTGTGGGTCTCCTCTTACCAGCTTCTAATTGTTGTTTTTGACCCAATCCATAAATTTCTGTCAGCAGGAGAGTTTTATCTATTGCATGAAGAGATGTTCATTATATATTGTGATGTTAATAAAACAGTTTAAAAAAGCATTCTCTTTTTTCTTAAAGTCATATATATTTTATATATGAACACCATCTAAAATATATAAAGTAAAAATTAAGGTATCTATGATAGAATTATCAATAATTTTTCTTATCTCTATTTTCTCATTTTTTCAAAACTGAACAAGTATTACTTAAAGAGCTTGATCACCTGATGAAATCATTGTGAGCACTTACTAAACACTTTCTAAGCACTTGTGACAGAATCTCGGTTTCAGCTTTCCTCGATCTCTTATTTAGAAGTATAAACCTAATGATGAGACATAATCTCTTTAAAAATCAGTTTATCAGCAAGATGAAGATAATCACCTCCCAGGGCTTCTGTGTGCACTTGATGAGGCAATAAATTTGTGAGCTTTATTTAAGCTCTTATTCCCACTGGCATATGCATAATCTGACCCTTTAGATATTACCTTCAGCTATTTGGGGAAGTTCTCCCAGGTCTTTCCTATACTCACAAGTCCAATAGACAAAGGTGTTACTTCCATTCCCCTGCTGCTGTGCCCCATTCCCATCCTTTCCCTGGGCTGTTGATGTTCAGGAATAAAGGTGAGAAAGTCCCACTTACTTCTCTGGAATTCTCAATGAATTGAATCCTCACTCTGTTCTATAAACTGGATAAATCCTGTCTCCCTGTTTAGCTTCACAGAAAGACCTTGTTTGTCTAGTTCTTTATTAGTTGTTATTCTTTATCAAGAAATCTCCCCAGTTCATTAGACTGTATAAAATATGTGAGGGAAAAGCTCACTTAAAATTTGAGGCAGTCCCTCCTCACACCACTTTCCCAACCTGATGAATGCAAAAAAAAAATCTATATTGAGTTGGATACCAGGAGATTGTGTCAGTGGATGCCCAAATGTGGAGATCTTTACGAGAACCTATTGGAGGACTACTGGGTTTAAGTGTCCCAATAGAACTTGGGAAATAAAGTTCCTTTGCAATGTGCTAAGTAGGTGAAATACATATTAGGTATGAAGAGAGTCTTCTGTGGAAATAAACTTCAAAGTTAGGATTCTAGAATAAGTTGGCAAACTACAGCCCATGAGCCAAATCTGGCCTACTGCTTATTTTTTTTGAGCTAAATAAATTTTACGTTTTTTAGTGGTTGTAAAAGATCAAGAATATTTTGTGATGTAAAAATTACATGAAATTCAAAATCTGGTGTCCATAAAGTTTTACTGAAAAGCAGCCATATTTATTAATTTACACATTGTCCGTGGCTGGTTTTGGATTACAGGGCAGAACTGAGTAGTTGTGAAAGAAATGATATGTCCTGCCTGCAAAGCCCACATATTTATTATCTGGTCATAACAGAAAAAGTTTGCCAACCTCTGCTCTAGAATATAACATCACAGTAGCCCTTATGAAACCAAAGGGAAAAGTGGATAGGCAGATGAAAATGCCATGTAACAGAACAAACAGACTTCATGAATCAGATTCCTAATCAATTCCAAAACCCTCCCTCCTCCAGGTGCTCGAGACACAAGACACGTTTGTCCAAGACAGAAGTTTATAAAGAGAAAGGCTAGAGTTGAAAAGACAGAAAAACTGATGAACAGAGATGCTTGTGACCTACCAGACTTCTCATTCTCGGTTGCCAATGTTAGCACAAGCTTCTATAGAAAACACACATTCTGACTTTATTGGCCTAAAGATATTCAGTATTTCCTTCATGAAGAGAAATTATAAGCTCATGTGTGAATCCTTGGCATATCTTGATAGAAGATAAGACATGCATATTCCCAGAAAAAATGTACATCTCCTCCATGTACAGGCAGATCCAAGATACCCTGTCAACCTCAGAGAAGGATGAGTTTAAAATTCTAGTCTCTGGACAGAATGCTTTCTGCTAAACAGCTTCCCTTGGTTCTTAACAGAGTGTCTGGATCTGAAATGGCATCTGAGGGAGTAGTATGTGAGTGGTCAGGCTCCATGTAACAAGCTCAGGCAACAAATAACCAGCAGAAAGTGAGCAAAAGATAATAAGGGAACAGGACATATCTAAGATCTGGCTGCATCTGCCTATTGACATCATTCTATGTGGTGAGCCTCCTTTTGTCAGAGTGGCCATTCTTCACAAAAGAGATGGACATTTTTTTCCCCATAAATGCCTTAAAAAGTCTAGAAAAGAGAAGGCAGTGAGATTAAGAGTGTGCCCTTTGTTATCAAAGAAAAAGGATGTTCAAGAAAGGTTTGAAATGTAGATATGGATTGGGCCATTGGAGTTTTAGCACATCATGTACATCTAGTAGATATCTGATGAATGAAAAACTGAACAAGTATAAACTTAGTGGTATTTAGCAAATGATAAACAAGCATACATGTTTGAATCTTTGTATATTTGTAACAAAATTGAAATAATACTGCAGACAGTATCTCATAACTTTTGAATAAAAGTAACCACTGGATTTTTTTTTCTTAAAAAAATTCAAATTCATTGAAGGGAAATTCAGAAAATAAACTTAAGGGCCACCTTGTGACCAAAGAAAGCAATGCAGTTTGAATTTTCTAACCAGAGGCAGAGCAGAAAGAGTGCACACTAGACTCTTCCAGGAAGTCCAGATAGCACAGGAAATGCACTTTGGTTAGAAGTGAAATAATGCCTTCAGGATTAACCATTATTTAAGACATCAAGACACATTTATGCTTCAAATGAAAATCGAGTAACAGGGACTGGATTTACTTCCCTAACTGAAACAATGAAAATCTGGACAAGACAGATGAAGCAACAGTTTTCTGTTACTGAACATCAGACAGTGGAGGAAAAATTTCTCTGAGAAAGGGGAAACAATGTGAGCTTTCTGATTGCCCACAACTTACTGTGTATTGCAGGATTTATAACATGTGTGGGAGTAAAGTGTATGTGAAAAGTAGCATAAAGGCCAGGAGAGAGGGGAATGGAAGTATGCAATTTTAAAGTTCTTATTCTATATGTTAATATCACTTGAACATAGATTTTGAAATGTTAAAAATTTATATTATAAACCTTAAAACAACCATGAAAAATGTTGTAGGTAATAAGCCAACATATGAGATAAAATGCACTCTACCATTTGAGCTATATATACCCTTCCCCTGAGATAAAATGGAATCTTCAAAATAATCAAAAAGTGTTAGAGGAAAAAGAGAACAAAGAACAGATGGGACAAATGGAAACAAATAGCAAAATAGTTGACTAAAACACAAACACATCATTACCAATAATTACATTAATGTAAATGGTCTAAAGAGCTCAATTATAAAGCAGAGATTGTTAGATTGTATAGAAAAGGAAGACATAAATATATGCTGCCTGTAAGAACCTATTTTAAATTAAAAAATACAAACTGATTACCAGCAAAAGAATGGAAATACAAGAGCAATCTTTTTTATTAACCTACTTTTATATATAGTGGCTAACATTTACAAATCTCAAACTCCCAAATTTATCCCTTCCTACCCCATTTCCCCAGTAACCATAAGATTGTTTACTATGTCTGCGAGTCTGTTTCTGTTTTGTAGAGTTCATAGCATCCTTTTTTCTTCTTTTTTAGATTCTACATATGAGTGATATCACATGGTGTTTTTCTTTCTTTTTCTGGCTTACTTCACTTAGAATGACAATCTCTAGGTCCATCCATGTTGCTGCAAATGGCATTATTTTATTTTTTTTATGGCTTAGTAGTATTCATATATATATCTTCTATCAAGATATATATACATACCACATCTTTATCCAGTCATCTGTCAATGGACATTTAGGTTGCTTCCATGTCTTGACTATTGTATATAGTGCTGCTATGAACATTGGGGTGCATGTATTTTTTTGAATTAGAGTTCCCTCCAGATATATACCCATAAGTGGGATTGCTCGATCATATGGTAAGTCTTGTTTTAGTTTTCTGAGTAATCTCCATACTGTTTCCCATGATGGCTGCACCATACTACATTCCCAGCAGCAGTAGAACATGAACAATCTTTTTTTAAAACTTTCTTTATTGATTTAAAATCATTTTACAATGTTGTGTCAAATTCCAGTGTTCAGCACAATTTTTCAGTTATACATGAACATATATATATTCATTGTCACATTCCTTTCTCTGTGAGCTACCATAAGATTTTGTGTATATTTCCCTGTGCTATACAGTATAATCTTGTTTATCTATTCTACAATTTTGAAATCCCAGTCTATCCCTTCCCACCCTCTGACCCCTTGGCAACCACAAGTTTGTATTCTATGTCTATGAGTCTATTTCTGTTTTGTATTTACGCTTTGTTTTTTGTTGTTGTTGTTTTTGTTTTTGTTTTTTAGATTCCACATATGAGCGATCTCATATGGTATTTTTCGTTCTCTTTCTGGCTTAGTTCACTTAGAATGACATTCTCCAGGAGCATCCATGTTGCTGCAAATGGCGTTATGTTGTTGGTTTTTATGGCTGAGTAGTATTCCATTGTATAAATATACCACCTCTTCTTTATCCAGTCACCTGTTGATGGACATTTAGGCTATTTCCATGTCTTAGCTATTGTAAATAGTGCTGCTATGAACATTGGGGTGCAGGTGTCATTTTGAAGTAGGGTTCCTTCTGGATATACGCCCAGGAGCGGGATTCCTGGGTCATAAGGTAAGTCTATTCCTAGTCTTTTGAGGAATCTCCACACTGTTTTCCATAGTGGCTGCACCAAACTGCATTCCCACCAGCAGTGTAGGAGGAACATGAACAATCTTAACATCAGTCAGAATGTAGTTTGAGTGGCCATATTGGTATCAGATACAATAAATTTCAGAAAAAGAATAATACCAGGGATATTATGGTCATAGAATGTCATTATATAATTTTAAGTGGTGAGTTTGTCAAGAAGACATACCAATCGTAAATATTCACATATTACAGTGCTTCAAAATACATGAAGCCAAAACTGATAAAACTACAGGGGAAAACAGACAAATTCACAATTACAGTCAGAGATTTCAACACCGTCTCTAAAAAATTGATAGGACAAGTAGACAGAAAATCAAAAGTACATATAAAACTTGAACAGCGCTATGAACCAGTTTACCTAGTTGACAATTGTAGAACTTACCACCAATAGTAGAATGTACATTTGTTTCACATGCACATGGAATATTTACCAAGATAGTCCATATTCAGGATCATAAAATAAACCTCAATAATGTTAACAGGATTCAAATAATAAAATGTATGTTCTCTGAGCATAATAGAATTAAATGAGAAACTAATGACAGAAAGATCTCTGAAAAATCCCCATATATTTGAATTAACATCAAATAATACAGTGTAAATAATTCAAAGAAGAAATCAAAAGGGAAATTACAAGAGACTTTGAACTGGGTGAAAATGAAAACTCAACATATAATTTGTGGGATGTGGCTAAAGCAGTACTCAGGAAATTTTGTAGCATAAATATTTATATTAGAATAGAAGAAAGCCCTAATGCTATTAAATAAATGGAAATTTTATTTAAAACACTTCTTACAAAGAAACCTATGGGTCAAGATGGTTTTACTGGTAATTGTACCAAACATTTAAGGATGACATAACCCCAATTCTATGCAAAACCCATAGAAAATTGACAAGAAGGTAATACTTCCCAACTTACCCTACAAGACTAGAATTACCCAGATACCTAACCAGACAATTATATTACAAGGAAAGATAACTACAAATCAACCTCCTTCATGGACATATATGCAAAAAATTCTTATCAAAACTTTAGTAAAATCTAATTCAATTATGTATAAAAATTACAATACACCATCACCAAGTAAGGTTTATCCCAAAGATTCAAGGCAAGGTTAATATTTGAAAATTGTTACTCACCACATTGACATAAAAGAAAAAAACATATGGTCATCTCAAGGGAGAATGAAAAAACATTTGCTAAAGTTTTGAAAATGAATTATTAACTAAAATACTAAGCACCCAGGTATAGAGAAGACTTTCCTTAACCTGATACATTTATGAAAAACATACGTAATGATGTGTGCCTAAAAGCTAAATGTTTTCCCCCAAGATAATAAACAAGGCAAAAATGGACACTTTCACAAATTAGATTCAACATTGTATTCAAGGTTGTACAAGGCCAGTACAATAAGATAAGGAAAAGAAATAAAAGTCATACAGGATTGCAAAGGAAAATATAGACAAATCTTTGTCTACATAAAAAATCCTATGTAACATACAAAAAAGTACTAGAGCTAATAAGTGAGTTTATAAAGGCTGCAAGATATAAGATCAATATACAAATTTAGTTGTATTTCTAGTTTTCTGAGCCTGCTGTAACAAATTACCATAAACTTGGTGGCTTTAAAAAACTGAAAAATTTATTCTCTCATAGTCCATAGGCCAGAAGTCCAAATCAAGGTGTCAGTAGTGCTAGGTTCTCTGTGATGGCTCTAGGGAAAAATCCTTCCTTACCTCTTCCAGTTTTTGGTGGCCCTAGGCATTCCTTGGCTTGTGGTAGCATAACTCCAATTTCTGCTTCTCCTCTGTGTGTCCTTTCTGTCTCTTCTAAGGATATGTTCATTGGATTTAGGGCTCATCCTAATTAAGTATGACTTCATCTCAATTCTTAGTTAATTATATCTGCAAAGACCCTATTTACAAATAAGTTAACATTCTGAAGTCCTGGGTGAACATGAATTTAAAGGGAAAATATTCAGCCCTCTACAAGCAATGAACAGCTAAGGTAAAATTTAAAACAGTATCAGTTACAGTAGCATCAGAAATATGAAATACTTAGGGATAAATTTGACAAAAGATGTGCAAGATCTGAACACTGAAACTATAAAACATCGATGGCATAAATTAAATCTCAGTAGTTTTTTTTTTAATAGAAATTGACAATCTGATTCTAAAATTTACATTAAAAAATCCAAAGGACTGAGAATAGTCCAAATGACTTTGAGAAGGGGAACGTTTTGGAGAAACTTTCACTACCTTACTGCAAGATTTATTATAATAGAGTGGTAATCAAAACAGTGTGGTATCAGCACAAATACAGACAAATTGAGCAATGGAACAGAATAGTCAAGAAATAGACTCACACATATACGCTTTTAACAAATATTCCAAGGCAATTCAATGGGGGAATAGACACTCTTTTCAATAACGGTGTTGGAAGAGCTGGTTTCAGTTGAAACTTTATCAGTGATGATAATCATAATCATGACCACCATCATTGTAATTAGAATAACTTTACCTCACATCATATACAAATGTTGACTCAAACTGTCATAGACTGAAAGTTTCTAGAAGAAAACACAGAAGAAATTCTTAGAGAATTTGAGTTGGTAAAAAAAAATTAAATTAGAACTCAAAAAACCAAACTCTAACAGAAAACAAATTGGTATATTAGCTTTCATCAAAATGTAACCTTTCTTGTCAAAAGACATTTGGATTCTCAGAGATGGATAGAGACAAATTTGTAGAAATCCCAAGACTTCTCTCTACAACAATAAATAAAGACACATGCAGAGAGTACAAGTGTCTTGCCTGAAAGTCATGCAGTTGGGAAGCTGCAGGACCATAGCCAGATCTAAGCTGGATCCAATTTTATTGAACAGCAGAAATCTGACCTGCAAATTTCTAGTTCTGGATAAGGTAGAGCAGCCCTATCCCTTCCATGACTTTCTTCTTCCAATTAAAAAACCATAGACATATCACAACAAAAAGCATAGGAAACCTTGAAAGATGAAGACAGACCACCTAGAGATTTTGGGTTCCAAAGGAACTCAAGAAAAGTTTATTAAACTTTGACTGATGGGTCAAAGAAGAAATCACAAGAGAACTTAGAAAATATCTGAGACAAATGAAAATGAAGACACAACATACTAAAACTTCTGGGAGACAGTGAAAGCAGTGCTTAATAGAAAACTTACAGCTATGAATACTTACATTAAAAAAGAAAAAAGATCTCACACCAAAAGCTGGCTTTACATCTCAAGGAAGTAGGAAATGAAGAGCAAATTAAACCTAAAGCTATTAAAAGGAATGGAATAATAAAGATTAGAGTAGAGATAAATATAACAGAGAATAGAAAAGCAGTAGCGAAAAATCAATGAAACCAAGAGTTGGTTCTTCAAAAAGATCAACAAAATTTTTAGCTAGGTTGACTAGAAAAAAAGAGAATATCTACATACCTAAAATTAAATGAAAGAGGGAATATTACTACTAGTTTCCCAGATATAAAAAGGATTATAAGAGAAGACTCTGAATAATTGTATGTCAACAAATTGGATAAACTGGATGAAACAGACATCTTCTTAGAAACACACAACCTACCAAGATGGAATACTGAAGAAACAGAAAATATGAGCAGAACAATAATAAGTGAGGAGACTGAATCAATAATCAAAAACTTCTCAACAAAGAAAAGCCCAGGACAAGATGGTGTCACTGGTAAATTACACCAAATATTTAAAGAAAAATTAACACCAATCTTTTTCAAATGCTTCCAAAACACTGAAGAGGAAGAACCACTTCAGAACTCATTCTATCAGGCCAGCTATATACTAATACTAAAGCCTGACAAAGACACTACAAGAATTGAAAATTACAGACCAATATCCCATATAAATATTAACTCAAAAATACTAGCAAACTGAATTCAGCAGCACATTAAAAGGGGTATACACCATAAACAAGTGGACTTTATTCCTGGGGGGTAAGGATTGTTCAACATATAAAAATATATCATTGTAATAAACAACATTAAGAAAAGGAAAGGAAAAAATACATGATTATCTCAATGGATACAGGAAAAACATTTGACAAAATTCAACACTCAACTCTTTCATGATAAAAACACTCAGCAAATTAGGAATAGAAGGAAACTACCTCAACATAATAAATGCCATCTGTGAAAAACTCACAACTAACACCATACTCAGTGGTGAAAGATTGAAAGCTTTTACTTTAAGATCAGAATCAAGAGAAGGATGCCACCTTCACCACTTCTATTTAACACAGTACTGGAAAGCCCAACCCAAGCAATTAGGTGAAGGAAAAAAGTACCCATATTGGAAAGGAAGAAGTAAATATCTCTGTTCACAGATGATATGATCTTATAGGTCAAAAACCCTAAAGAATTCTCAATAAAACCATTAGAACTAATAAATGAATTCAGCAAAAGTTGCAGATGCAAAATGAATGCAGAAAAATTGGTTGTGTTTCTATACACCAACTATGAGCAATCTGAAAAGGAAATTAAAGGAATAATTTCTTTACAATAGCATCAAAAAGAATAAAATATTTTGGTATAAATTTAAGGAAGGGTGTGAAACACTTTTACATCGAAAACTACAAAACATTATCCAGAATTGACCACATGCTGGCTCACAAAGCTAGCCTCAGCAAATTTAAGAAAATTGAAATCATACCAAGCATCTTTCAGACCACAATACTATTAGGTTAGAAATGGACTACAAGAAAAAAACTGCAAAAACTGCAAACATGTGGAGGCTAAACAATATGCTACTACATAACCCGTGAATCAAGGAAGAAATCAAAGAGGAAATTAAAAAAAATACTTTGAGACAAATGAAAATGAAAACACTACAATACAAAACCTCTGGGACTCAGCAAAAGCAGTTTTCAGAGGGAAGTTTATAGCGACACAAGCATACCTCAGGAAACAATAAAAATCTCAAGTAAACAATTTAACCTTACACCTAAAGCAGCTGGAGAAAGAAGAACAAACAAACCCCAAATTTAGTAGAAGAAAAGAAATCATAAAGATTTGAGCAGAAATAAATGAAATAGAGACTAAAAAAAAAAAAACAATAGAAAAATCAATGAAACTAAAAGCTGGTTCTTCGAAAAGATAAAAAAAAATTGATAAGCCTTTAGTCAGACTCATCAACAAAAAAAGGGAGAGGGCCCAAATTAACAAAATCAGAAATGAAAAAGGAGAAGTTACAACTGACACCACAGAAATACAAGGAATCATAAGAGTATACCATGAGCAGCTATACGCCAACAAAAATGACAACACAGAAGAAATGGACAATTTCTTAGAAAGGTACAATCTGCTAAGACTAAACCAGGAAGAAATAGACAATATGAATAGACCAATTACCAGTACTGAAGTTGAATCAGTAATTAAAAACTTCCCAACAAACGAAAGTCCAGGACCAGATGGCTTCACAGGTGAATTCTACCAAACATTTAGAGAAGAGTTAACACCTATTCTTCTGAAACTATTTCAAAAAATTGCAGAGGAAGGAACACTTCCCAACTCATTCCATGAGGTCATCATCACCCTGATACCAAAACCAGACAATGATATCACAAAAAAAGAAACTTATAGGCCAATATCACTTATGAATATAGGTGCAAAACTCCTCAACAAAATACTAGCAAATTGACTCCAACAATGCGTTAAAAGGATCATACACCATGATCAAGGCAGATTTATCCCAGGGATGCAGGGATTTTTCAATATACGCAAATCAATCAACGTGATACACCACGTTAACAAACTGAAGAATAAAAACCTTATGATACTGTCAATAGATGCAGAAAAAGCTTTTGATAAAATTCAACACCTATTTATGATCAAAACTCTCCAGAAAGTGGGCATATACGGAACATACCTCAATATAATAAAAGCCATATATGACAAACCTACAGCTAACATCATACTTAATGGGGAAAAGCTGAAAGTATTCCCTCTAAGATCAGGAACAAGACAAGGATGCCCACTCTCACCACTTTAATTCAACATAGTTTTGGGAGTCTTAGCCGTAGCAATCAGAGAAGAAAAAGAAATAAAAGGAATCCAAATTGGAAATGAAGAAGTAAAACTGTCACTGTTTCCAGATGACATGATACTATACATAGAAAACCCTGAAGAAGCAACCAGAAAACTACTAGAACTCATCAATGAATATGGCAAAGTTGCAGGATACAAAATTAATGTACAGAAATCAGTTGCATTTTTATACACTAACAATGAAATAGCAGAAAGGTAAATTAAGGAAATGATACCATTTACCATCATGCCAAAAAGAATAAAATACCTGGGAATGAACCTACCCAAGGAGGCAGAAGACCTGTATGCCAAAAACTGTAAGACACTGATGAAGGAAATTGAAGACAATATGAACAAGTGGAAAGATAAACCATGTTCCTGGATTGGAAGAATCAATATTGTTAAAATGGCCATACTGCTCAAGGCAATTTACAGATTCAATGCAATCCCTATCAAGTTACCAATGACATTCTTCACAGAGCTGGAAAAAAAAAATGTTAAAATTTGTATGGAAACACAAAAGACCTTGAATAGCCAAAACAATATTGAAAAAGAAGAATGGAGCTGGGGGAATCATGCTTCCTGACTTCAGACTATACCACAAAGCTACAGTAATCAAAACAGTATGGAACTGGCACAAAAACAGATACATAGATCAATGGAACAGGATAGAAAGTCCAGAAATAAGCCCACGCACGTATGGTTAATTAATTTACGAAGAAGTAGGCAAGAACATACAATGGAGAAAAGACAGTTTCTTCAATAAATGGTGCTGGAAAACTGGACAGCTAACTGTAAAAGACTGAAATTAGAACATTCCCTAACACCTTGTACAAAAATAAACTCAAAATGGATTAAAGACCTAATATAAGACCAGATAATATAAAACTCCTAGAGAAAAACATAGGCAGAACACTCATGGACATACATTACAGCAATATATTTTTTGAACCAGCTCCTGGAGTATTGGAATTAAAAGCAAAAATAAACAAATGGGATCTAATTAAACTTTAAAGCCTTTGCACAGCTAAGGATACCATCATCAAAATGAAAAGACAACTTACAGAATGGGAGAAAACATTTGCAAATGATGTGAATGACAAGGGACTAATTTCCAAAATATACAAACAGCTCATACACCTTAATATCAAAGAAACAAGCAACCCAATCCAAAAATGGGCAGAAGACCTAAACAAGCAATTCTCCAATGAAAACATGCAAATGGCCAACAGGCACACGAAAAAATGCTCAGCATCACTAATTGTCAGAGAAATGCAGATCAAAACTACAATGAAATATCACTTCACACCAGCCAGAATGGCCATCATTGAAAAGTCTACAAATGATAGATGCTGGAGAGGGTGTGGAGAAAAGGGAACCCTCCTACACTGTTGGTGGGAGTGTAAATTGGTGTAGCCACTGTGGAGGAAAGTATGGAGGTTCCTTCAAAAACTGAAAATAAACTTACCATGTGATCCACCAATCCCACTCCTGGGCATGTATCCAGAGAAAAATAAAATTCAAAAAAGCAGATGTACCCCAATGTTCACAGCAGCACTATTTACGATAGCCAAGACATGGAAACAACCCAAATGTTCATCAGCAGATGACTGGATAAAGAAGAGGTGGTACATATATACAATGGAACACTACTTAGCCATAAAAAAGAATAAAATAATGCCATTTGCAGCAATATGGATGGACCTGAAGACTGTCATTCAAAGTGAAGTGGGCCGGAAAGAGAAAGAAAAATGCCATATGACATCATTTATATGAAGAATCTAAAAAAATAACAATAATAATAAGGACACAAATGAACTAATTATTATTTTGATTTCTTGAATATGTGTAAGCACATTTGACTGTCCTTTATGATTGGATTACCGCATTCTGTTGATTCTTATTTTGTAGTTGGCTTTATTCCTTTGATAACTGTAAATTTAAAAAGCTAAAGATTTAATCTGCTCTTAGAAACAATAATTAGTACATATATGAAAACTAAAAATAATGTGCAGTATACTGCATATATGTATTTACATGCAATATAATGTGTATGTGCAGTCAAACTGTAATAATTCTACATAATAAAATTGGAAAAAAAGAAAAAAGATAACTACAAAACATTGCTGAAAGAAATTAAAGAAGACACAAATAAATGGAAAGACATCTTGTGTTCATGGAAGATAATATTGTTAAGATGTCAAAACTAGCTAAAGCGATTTAGAGATTCAATGCAATCCCTATCAAATGCCCAATGATGTTTTACTCAGGTACAGAAAAATCTATCTTAAAATTCATATGAACTCTCAAGGGACCCTAAATAGCTAAATCAACCTTGAAATTGAAGAACAAATTAGAGGGACTCACACTTCCTGATTTCAAAATTTACTACAAAGCTACAGTAATCAAACAGTATAGTACTGGCATAATGACAGACAAATGGACCAATGGAATAGAATAGAGAGCCCCAAAATAACTCTTACATATAAGTCAAATGGATTTTGACAAGCCTGCCAAGACCATTCAATGGGGAAAGGAAAGTTTCTTCAACTAATGGTGCTGAGAAAACTGAGTATTCAATGCAAAAGAATGAAGTTTTACCCTTACCTTATACCCTATACAAAAATTAACTCAAGATAGAATAAAGATCTAATGATCGTATCTAAAACTATAGAACTTTTAGAGGAAAACATAAGGGGAACACTTTATAACATTGGATTTGGCAATGATTTCTTAGATATACCACCAAAAGCACAGGTAACAGAAAAAAAATGGATGACTTGGATGTCAATTTGGTCCTGTTGGGTAGAAATAGAGACTCAGCTCACCACTGGACCTGTCTGACACTACTCTGGAGAGAGTATGTGGGCTGGAGAATCAGGTAGCCACCACCTGCTTCCACATGGTAGGAAGTGGAATGAAGTGGAAAATCACCCCTCTGCCCTACCCCCTTGAAACTGTGGGATTGGGAGTCAGTTTTTCCTTTGGCATTTTTCTAGCGTATGGTAGTTACTGCCAAAAATGTTTTATCTTTTCTTAGATAATCATTTTCTTAGTCCTTGGTAAGGGAAATAGATTTTTCTTGGAGCTTTTCTTATCCATGAGTGTTGGATGTTCCTGACTGGAGGCTTCTGCAGTGCCCAGTCCAGGATATATGGGAAGTAAGGATATTCATACACCCATGTTCATAGCAGCATTACTTACAAGATGCAAAAGGTGGAGATGATATACAAATGGCTAACAGGTACATGAAAAGATGTTCAACATCACTGGTCATTAGGGAAATGCAAATCAAAAGCACAATGAGATATCATGTTATGCCTGTTAGAATGGTCATTATCAGAAAGACAAGCAATAACAAATGCTGGCATGGATGTGAAGAAAAGGGAGTCCTTGTGCACTGTTGGTGGGGTTGTAAATTGTTACAGCCAGTATAGAAAACAGTATGGAGGTCCCTCAAAAAATTAAAAAGAGGACTACCATATGATCCAGCAACTCCACTTCCGGGAACATATCCGAAAGAAATGAAAACATCAAGTCAAAGAGATATCTTCACCCCCATGTTCGAAGCAGCATTATTTACTATAGCCAAGACATGAAAACTACCTAAGTGTCCATTGATGGGTGAAGTGATAAAAAGTGATATATATGTGAATATTATTCAGCCATAAAAACAAGGGAATCCTACTATTTTTGACACCATGGATGGACCCTGAAGGCATTATGCTAAGTGAAACACATCAGACAGAGAAAGACAAATACTATATAATCTCACTTATATGTGGACTCTTAAAAAAACCCA
This sequence comes from Camelus bactrianus, assembly GCF_048773025.1. NCBI lineage: Eukaryota > Metazoa > Chordata > Mammalia > Artiodactyla > Camelidae > Camelus > Camelus bactrianus. The sequence continues at coordinate 81,167,404 of NC_133575.1, read as the reverse complement.
ACACCCAAGTCCCCCCCAAACCCCATCAAACTCATAGAAAAAGAGATCAGATTTGTGGTTACCAGAGATGAGAGGAAGGGGAAGGGGGAACTGGAGAAAGGTAGTCAAAAGGTATAAACTTGCAGTTACAAAATAAATAAGTTATGGGGATGTAATGTACAGCATGGTGACTACAGTTACCACTGTGGTGTGACATATAGGAAAGTTGTTAAGAGAGTAGATCCTGAGAGATCTCATCACAAAGAAATTTATCTTTTCTTTTTATTGTATCTATATGAGATAATAGATGTTAACTAAACCTACTGTGATTATCATTCCACAATATATGTAAATCAAACCACCATGCTGTATACCTTAAACCTAGACAGCGATAAATTAAGTCACATAACTTTTATGTATATATACACAGTAATCTACAGATTATAATCAGTTATGACTACGATGTCAATTATTTCTCAATAAAACTGGAAAAAAGTGGAAAAAGTCCAAGTGCCCAACTGACAGAGAAATGGATAAACAAAATGCAGTATATATATAAAATGGAATATTATTCAGCCTTTGAAAAAATGCATTTCTCACACATGTGGCAATATGGATGACTCTTGAAGATATTATGCTAAGTGAAGTAAACCAGACAGAAAAACAAATATTGTACATTTTATTTATACGAAATACCTAGAGTAGTCAAACTCCTAAGGACAGAAAGCTGAATGGTGTTTGCAAGGGGCTGCAGGGAGGCAGGAATAGGAATTAGTGTTTAATGTGTACATAGTTTCAGTTTGAGAAGATGAAGAAAGTTCTGGAGATGGATGGTGGTGATGATTGCACAATAATGTGAATGTACTTAATGCCACTGAAATGTATACTTAAAAATGGTTAAAAGGATAAATTTATGTTATGATAATTTACCATAATTTTTAAAAATTTGCAAGTCAAGCTCCCAGGACCAACACAGCCTTCAAATTCTACAAGCATCTCACCCTCCTTACAATACCAAGAAGTTATAAAAACATGAATCACATCAACTCTAGTGGATATCCACTTGGAAAGGATACTCTAATCCCACATTTCAAATGAAATTGCCCCAACCCAGAAACTGGGTGGGGACAGCATATTCCTTTCCTCTGATAGAGCGGGGAAGATCAGACCATGCCTGCATCCCTCAGATCCTCAGTTGCCTTTGTCCCCAGCTAAACCTCCGAATGAAAATAGCCATGGGTCAAATTTTCAAGACTGACACAGTACATTAGCCATCAGATTCCAGCAAGAGCACGTAGCACTCAGCAATTATTTGGGAATGTTAAATACATGTATTTTCAGTAGAACATGACAGAACCAGCTATTTATAAAACTAAAAATTCTTTTGTATGTACCCAATCAAATCCATTTTCTATATAGTAAAAATTAATATTAGGAACTTAATTTCCCCTCAGAATTTCGGGATCTTGTTGGTTTTTTCCTCTATGTTAAACACGTCCTTTTTCCCAGATGGAAATAGCTTTATTTAACTTTTTGCTTATAAGAATAACCCATGCTGAGGGCAATCAATTAAATACAACTGAAAAAATTATTTAGAGGAAATTAAAATTCCCATTTTAATACCTGCTTCCTTACCTGACAATCCACCCTGTACCTATTACATGAAGGTCTGGAAGGCAGAAGGAGTATCAGTGTCTGAGTGGAGAAATAGATCAAAGGGGTAGGTGCTTTGAGATCAAAGGGGAGAAAGAAAAAATTTTTTTCAGAGATGTCCCAATGGGGCCAGTAGCCCTAGGAGAAGATGCAACCCCTGATAAGACAGAAGAACAAATACATACCACCGCGGGCCAGGGGCCACATGTGACCTCTGGGATTAGCCAAGACCAAAAAGAGTGACAGGGCTTTAAGCGCAGAGGGGAGGGGAGGGGCGGGGAGGGGGAGCGGGGAGGCGGAAGGGGGCTAGTGAAAGGAAGAAGTGGGCTGGCTCCTGACGCACTTTCTGCGGGTGGGAGGAGAACTAGAGACCCGAGCCCACTGGTGACGTTTCCCATACGTGATCAGGAGCCGACGTATGCAGAAGTCCTGCTCCTCCAGGTATCAGCTCCCTGTTTCCGTGGAGGAAGATAGATTTCAGACTGAGGGACCGAGGGGGCAACTGCCCTATAGCCCTGCAGGTCAGTACCAGCCGGAGCGGGGAGGAGGACACCAGAGGTAGGGGTAGTAATGGACAGAGGTTACACAGGATGCGCTCTGCTTTCCAGATGCCACCCTCTTCCCACCCCCATTCATTTTGGCGCAGAAAATTGTGTGAATGTTGGGGGAGAGGTCTGGGAACCATCTCTTATTTCCCTGGATAAGTACTGGCTTATGGCAGCAACAAATGTGAGAAGGAGGCATCTCTCTGAAATCACTACAAACTCACCGCCGCCTGCGGACCACTGAGGTGGGGGTGGCAGAGGGCAAAGACCAGAGCGGGTCCAGGACTGAATTCTCTCTACCCGTTCCCCCATGCCCATCCATTTGATGCAAGAAAAGGAGAGCTTGGTGGGAGGAGATGAAGAGGGGCCAGGGGTTGACAATGGGTACTAGTTGGGATTTCCTAAGAGGCAGGTTATCCGCGACAGTGAGAGAAGGCCAGGGGAGGGGGATGGAGAGGAAATGGCCCGATTCTTGAGGGGCGGTGGGAGGAGGGAACAGCCTGTGAGCTCGAGATGGAGAGGGCAGATTCCCTCGCAAATGGGCCAGGCCTGCATTCTCTGTATCCCTTCTCCACCTTTGGTTCATTTTGGAGCCGGAATTGGTGGACTGCAGGGGGGCGAGATGGGGAGGAGAGGTGCTACAGAGGAGGACTGGGGTTCAGTTTGGAGACCAGCTCCCTATTGCGAGGAGTGGCCTCTGAACTAGGGAGGGTTGAGAGGAGGTAACATGGACCAAAATTTTTACTGAGTTTGGAAATAATTTGTCTCTTGCATTGCAGGAAAATGTGCTCTTTCTGTATATGTGGAGAGGGAGGGGGTAGCAGGAATGCTCTGCACACTTCTGCCAGGCCCCCTGACTCTGACATCACCTTTTTCCGAATAAGTGATGTTCTCTGTGCTATCTGGGTGCCCCAGGGTTGGGGGTTTGGAAGGCAGAGACTTGAGCACAGCTGGATCACTGTCCTGAACCTCACTCATTTTAGTACAAGAAAAAGTAAGATAAAGAAACTTGGATGGAGGAATGAAACATAGAAACATGTTGGAAATAACCTCTCTGCCACCTCTCAGTTGTAGAAGAATGGAGGCTTGTTAGGGTGGGGCTGTAGAGAGGGATCAGAGAAGCAAGGGAAAGGGCAAGGGGATGGAAGGAGTTGGCAAATTTTGACAACTAGAGTCTGAGAAAATCAGTGTTCCCATTGCCAGTCATTCACTTCTTTCTTTCAAGCCCTCATTCACTGTCTTTCTCCTGTCTCTCTACAGGTCTTCGTGCTTGTAGGTACCAACCCACATAAGGAAAGGGAAGACCTACAGTATCGGTGCAGGTCAGTGGGAGAGGGCAACTGCCCCAGGACCCCTGGGTGTAGGAGTGACTTAAGCCTGAGCAGAAGTTGGGGAGGAAAGAGGGGAGAACAAGGAAGTGAAAAATGGGAGGCGTGGCTTCTGTGCAGCCCCTTAAATATTAGGGTATCCCTGAAATCTGAGAACTGGCCACTGTTCTGTTTTATCTGCACTTCTATAAGTCTTGCAACTGTAGGCAACGGGAAAAAGAAACTGGCCCAGATTCTTGTGGGTGGGTCTAAGCGGGGACTACCCAGTTAAAACCGATATGGGCATAGCCAAGGCCAGAGCAAAGTTTAGAGACAAACCTGCTCTTATATACTTATCAGCACAGCCCACTTAAACGTAGGGAGAAGCACCTGTAGAAGTTTCTGCAACTTTGGCTTATGTGAATGTGTGGCGTGGCAAGGAAAGGAAAACACATATGGGCGGGAGTGCACCTGGAAGTTGGGACAGGCTGAGGAAAACCCTAAATCATAACGGCAAGTACCATCAGGACCTGTATTTCACCAGCTAAGTCCTCGTCTCTTTTGTCTCCATTTTGTCTCCTAGGACAGGCAAGGGAGGACAAATCTCAACATGGAAAAGGTCCATAAAGAAAATGAAGGAAAGCCAGAAAATGAAGGAAACCTGGAAAATGAGGGCAAGTTAGTGGATGCAGTAGATACAGAAGATAAAGGAAATTCAGATGAAGAAAAGCCAGAAGTAAAGCAGAAGACAGGGCACAAGGGAAAGCTACAAGATGAGGGGTCACCAGATGGTGAGGGGAAGCAAGAAAAGCAGGGCAAGTCTGAAGATGAGGGAAAACCACATGGTGAGGGCAAGCCTGAATCCCAGGCAAAGCGAGAAAGCCATCTGAGGGCTGCCGAAAAGCGCCCGGCTGAAGATTATGTGCCCCGGAAAGCAAAAAGAAAAACGGACCGAGGGACGGATGATTCCCCCAAGGACCGTCAGGAGGACTTACAGGAAAGGCATTTGGGCAGTGAGGAGATGATGAGAGAATGTGGAGATATGTCACGGGCTCAGGAGGAGCTAAGGAAAAAACAGAAAATGGGTGGTTTTAATTGGATGCAAAGAGATGTACAGGATCCCTTCACCCCAAGGGGGCAACGGGGTGTCAGGGGAATGAGGGGCGGAGGTAGGGGCCAGAAGGACTTAGAAGACCTTCCATATGTTTAGTGCCTTTGGCCTTCAATTTTAATTCCTCTGATGAAAATATTGCTGACTCTGCTTTCCCTGGCAGGCAGTTGCCAGACTATGTGCTTTAACCTTAAGCTGATACTTTGCTCTAGGTGTCACTCTTGTTACCAGCAGCCTTTTGACCCAACTACAGTGCTCTCTGTGTTTCAGTAGGGGATTTTCACCCATGTGTATGGAAGAGATGTTCATGGTACACTGTAAAATAATAATTTTAAAAAAACCCAGTTTTCAGAACCACGTAGATAGCATCATCCCATTCTTGAAAAAAAAAGTTACATATTACATCCATGCACAGGGAAAACTGTGAAACTGACTAGACTAAAAGAAATAGTGGTTTTCTCTCTGTGATGTCAATAGAGATTATCCTTTCATCTGTACCTTTTCCCCTGAAAAACACAGATTATATTTGTCATAAAATAAACAATAAAAGATTTTAAAAATAGGAAAATATGTACCAAGCAATCAAAATAACGGCTCGGTGAGTTTATGAAGGCAGTGGAGACTCTCAAAGTTGTCAGGGTGTGAAATGATGCGTAAAACTCCCATTATCTCTCGGACTTGAAGCTGGAGGAATCAACCTGGCAGTTATTACGGATCCATTGCTGTAGGGAACAGTCTTGTTATCTGTGAACTGAGGATAAATCTTGCCTTCCACGGCTGTGGAGAAGACCAGATGAGGTACTGAGTACGTGAGCTGTGTTGGGCTGGCTCCTACCCTCTGCCATGCCCTAGCAGGACTGGAACCCCAACAAATGTTTGGGAGAGGGCTGAGGGAGGTCTTACGTGTGTTCAGGAATAAGTCCAGACAGCTGAGAGGTGGGTGCCATTCTCCTCTGGGTAATGCCATGACTCGGGCACTGTGACTCTTCTCATGGGTTCTGTACCTTCCTAAGGGCTCCACTGCTGGTGAGCTGAAGTCCTCAAGGTAACAAAGCCCCTTTGATTTCCCCAGAGTCCCTAGGTTAAACTCCACTATGTTCCCTAGACTATGGAGGTCTCTCTTCTCATGATACAGTTTTATTAATCCCGACATGAAATGTGGAAAAATGCTTTGTAAAATGTTAAGTAATGTATTTTCCAGGCAATATAATTAGCTCCTTAGACTTGCCCTTTTCAAAGCAAAGAATTTATCTTACTCATTTTGGTAACCACGATGCATAATAGAAGCTTAAAAAACTCAATACATTAATTATCGAGTCAGAAGCCTCAAGTCTTGGCCCAGTTCTCTCCCTGATCGAATACATAGCTTTGAGTGTGTAATTTCATTCTTTAGCAACTGAAACTTGCCACTCCAGAAGGAACATAGCAAGAGAGGGATTATACTACAGTCCATTGCTAAATGATCTTAACATTGGATATAGTAATGTTTCTGAAAGTTTGCTATCTACTAGCAGACCACCTGCATCAGAATCACCTATCTTGTTGAAAGTGCAGATTCCTGGCTCCCACTTCAGACCCAGTGTATCAGAATCTCTTTTAACTTGTCCTTAAAATATCTCTGTGTACATGTCCTTTGTTTTTAGCACATTTTAAATCCATTTTTAATTTAAAAATCCAATAATGTAAAATAATTTATTATTAAAAACTGCAGTCTTTGTCATCATTCCACATTCCCACTCTCCAGAGGCAACTACCATGAACATTTTTGGTTTCTTCTGGTATTTACCTCCATATTTCTGAATATTCTTATGTTGCCTTTTCTTTTTTTAACAACTTTATTGAAATGTAATTCACATATCACAAAATTTACCCTTTGAAAGTGCACAATTCAGTGGTTTTTAGTATATTAACAGTTCTGAAAACCATCATCATTTAGTTACAGGACATTTTCATCACCTTAAAAAAGAAATCTCATACCTGTTAGCACATAATGGTGGCCCCATTCCCTCTTCTCCCCAGCACCTGGCAATCACTGATCTGCTTTCTGTCTCTATGGATTTGCCTGTTCTAGACATTTCACATAAATGGAATCACAATATATGGCCTCTGGTGTCTAGTTTCTTTCATGCAGTGTAATGTTTTCAAGGTTCACCCACATTGTAGCATATATCAATACTTAACACTCGTGTACTTTTTTTGCCTTTTAAAATAAACTTTATTGAGAAGTCAAAATGCAAAATTTACAAGTATAGAAATGATGGTTCTGCCTTAGTTTATTATGTAAATAACCTCAGAGCATGCTAATGATTAAATCCAAAGTTGCTTTAACTTCATTTGAATATTTTGATTCATTTTATGAAGTACTCTTAATTTATTTTTGTTTTGTTTCTGGTTTAAAGAAAACACACATATGTAGTATTTGATACACTAATCATTTCTGCTGGAAGAAGCAATAATAAAATTTTAATTAAAATTTTTTTCCAGTTTAATTGAAATATAATTGACATACATCACTGTATACGTTTAAGGTGTACAGCATAATGGTTTGACTTACATACATTGTGAAATGATTACCGGTAAGTATCATTAACACCCATTATTTCATATAGATACAATAAAAATAAAAAGCAAATAAAGAAAAAAATTTTCTTCTTGTGATGAGAACTCTTAGAATTTACTCTCTTAACAACTTTCATATATATTATACAGCAGTGTTAACTTTTTACATGTAAATATGTTTTCAGTTTTCTTGAGTATATACCTAGAAGTGGAAATTGCTGGGTCATGTGGTAACTCTTTAACTTTTTGAGGAACTGCCAAACTGTTTTCCTAAGTAACTGGCATATGACAATCACATCAGCAGTATATGAGGGTTCCAATTTCTCCACATCCTGACAACACTTGTCATTGCCTATATTGTTTTATTGTAGACATCTTAGTGGGTATGAAGTGGAGTCCCACTGTAGTCTTGATTTGCATTTGCCTGCTGGCAAATGATGCTGAGCATCTTTTCATGTGCTTATTGGCCACTTGTGTATCTTCTTTGGAGAAATCTGTATTCAAATCCTTTACCTATTTATAAATCAGGTTGGCTGTCTTTTTATTGTTGAGTTGTAAGAGTTTTTTGCTTATTCTGGACACGAGTTTCTTATCAGATGGATGACTTAACAACTGCTGTTTCTTGACTTGTTAACTTCAGTCACTATCTATTGACTTTCTGATATGATAATTAAGTAGTACTCTCTTACCATCATAATTGCCACTATCATAATGTCGTGCTTCCCAATATAGCTTTACCACATATAATGTATATTTTAACAAGCATTCCTGTAATACTGTTGCTTAACACTGAGGACCATTTATACATTTGTCAGGTTAGGCCAAGCTTATGTTAGGATAGCAATCAACCTCCAAACATCAGTGGCTTCACACAACAAAGGTTTATTTTTCAAACTTCATAAGGATTGGGGATGGAGAGGTTGTTTACCCCGGGTTTCCCAGAGATCCAAATTAATCAGGATACCACTGCAGCAGAGGAAAAAGAGTACATGGAGCTCTCACACTCATTCTTCTACACTGTGGTCTACAAGTGATGTAAATCATCAATGTTCACAGTCCATTTTTTCATATTTCTAGCTCTTTTAATTCTGAGAAGCAATTTTGAAAGAGGTATTATTGTGCTTTGATATAGGTGACTGAACTGAGGCTCAAAGAGTGTATGTGATTTATGCAAGGTTCCATACCTGTAAGGGGAAGAGCCTAGACTGGAACCCAAGGATTGAAATTTTATCTTCGCAGTATTGCCCAACCAATCCTTTAGGATGTCAGAATAGTGGTGATGGTTCTTCAGATGACAGATCTAAATAACAAGGCTCACAGTAGCATTGCTTCCTCCACCATTAATGCCTTAAAAAGGCATTTAATGCCAAGTCACAGCTTGACTGCCTTAGCACCTAAACCATGGGCTGTGTCTACAGTGCATGAGGGTATTCAGACAGGTGGTAACACCTGTTTTCTCCTGAGTTGGAGGACCACAGGCCTTTGCAAGCTCCCTTTGCCTGGTGGCTCCTGTACTTTTGGGACTGGGCTGAATTAAACATCAGAAGTACCACACCAGGCAGATACAGAACTGAAGCCACCAGAAAAACACCAAAACAGGCCTAGGCAGCATCGATGCCTTTCTGGGAGTCTGAGCAAGGTTAGTTGGGGTTATTGTTCAAATGCAGCCCCATCACTATTGTTCTGGGTACTATTTCACTGGACACTGAGAGAAGGGTTCCACCCTTTTACTTCAAACTCAAAATTATCTGGTCAGTCCTAGGTTGTAGGTGAAAAGGACAATGCTTTACATTTTTATGCTATGGAGTTTTATTTCCATCACTACAACATTCTCCTTCATACTTCAAAGGGAAAGAGAACAGGGGAAATGACACAGATCTTGACACTGTCAGACAGGAAATTAAAAATAACTATGGTTGATTTTCCACTTCTGGCAAGGCAGTATGAGGAACTCTGAGGATCCCTTCCCCAGTGAAATTGTTAAAATTATTTTCTTAAAATACAACCATTTAAATTCTTTGGAAATAGTCCTAAGGGCATGCAGCAAATGAAGAAACATTTCTTTAAGAAAACCTACCATAACAATAAAAACAATGAGAATCTGTGGTAGTTGAACAGATTCTCTCCTTCCCTTCCCACTCCCAACTCAGCATAATGGAAACTCCATTCCAGAAGGGTGAAGCCAAAACTACAGATCTCCTTCTCCCCACAGCTCACATCTGGAGGGTCACAGTGTCTTCCCAGAAGAGACAGAACTTCTCATCTCACCTTGAGTTAATTGTCATTCAGGCTAAGTTCCGGGTGAGTGGAGCTGAAAGGTGGGGGCTCCCTTTTGCGCAGCACCCATTCATCAGAAGGAGGTTCTACCTCCAGCACAATGTACTAAGAATACTGGGGACTCAATCTCCTGGGAGAGGCAAGCCAAGATGACCTGAAGGTACTGCCCATCCTGAGTCAAGTGCACAGCTTCTAAAGCAGCAGCGTCACTTAGAGAGAATTGTGCCACTGTCACCATCTTTAGCTCCAGATCCTGGTATTAGAGATTTTTCCCAAATCTTTTCCAAAGGAACTGACTTCATTTGTCATACAGTGTGAAGAAGTTGAAGGCTAAAGGTGTTATAAAAAATGGAGGTTGTGGTGAAAAACAATTAAGAGGTCAGTAGATTCATTAGAGATATAAGCTAAATGTTAGGCCAGCTAGTTTACTAGGGAATTAGGGAAAGAGACAGCTATGTAGAGTCCTCTTGGGGTCAAAACAAATGTGGAAAAATGACCTCAAATACTATATCTGAAAGGGAGCCCAAATTTAATTCTATGAACCTGTGGAGCAATTTATGCCTCAGTGCATTGTGAAAAACAATAAAGCAATCAACAAGTCAAGTATGTTCAGGGAAGGAAACAGTTACAGATACACGATAAATAAATCTAGGTATGTGTATATACAGTTTAGTATACATACCTGTATCTCTCTGCTCTATCAGCTGAGAAGTCTGAGAAGCAAAGACACCCTAGTGGCAACCAAAATACTCTGCGCTCAGATCTTAATCACTGAATATGACTGATTATCCAGTAAAAGTAACCAAGACTTCTCAGAGAAATGGCTGATTATTGGACTGGGAAAAGGATAATACAAGATGAATCTGAAACATCATGTAATATCAGAAAGCAAGGAAGCAGAAAAAGGGTAAGGATATGCCAACCTGAAAGAGCTCTCAATTGCCAAGGCTGGAAAATTTGGACAAAAACCCAGATGATTTTATTGTATCATAACCCCAAATCCATGAGTCATACTGATAGAAATAATAGTATCAATAAATAAATGGGGGAAGGGGAAAATCTTTCTTACGTAATAATTTGAAATACTAAATGTAGAAGAAAATGAGGGATATAAAAATTACCATCAGAATGTCACAGTAATAATTGTTGCAGCCAAAATCCACAGAATATTTGCATAGCCTCAAATTATCTGACCCCAAATTTCTTAATTACTGTGGTTGTTTTCAAACATATATCCACAAATTCATTGATACTTCTCCTTCCAGGAGGTAGAGTTTTAATTCCCTTCCTCTTTTTTTTTTTTATTGAAGTATAGTTGATTTATAATGTTCTGTTAGTTTATGGTGTAACTGTATTTTGATTCAGTTACACACACACACACACACACACACACATATATATATACACATACATATTCCTTTTCATATACTTTACCATTATAAGTTATTACAAATATTTAATATAGTTCCCTGTGCTAAAAAGTAGGACCTTGTTATTTATCTATTTTATATGTAGCAGTTAGTATCTGCAAGTCCCAGACCTGTATCTATTCCTCCCCCTACTTTCCCCTCTGGTAACCATAAGTTCGTTTTCTATGTCTGTGAATCGGTTTCTCTTTTGTAAATAAGTTTGCTTGTGCCATTTTTAAAGATTTCACATATCAGTGATATCATGTCTTTCTCTGTCTGACTTACTTCACTTAGTATGATAATCTCTAGGTCCATCCATGTTGCTATAGATGGCATTATTTCATTCTCTTTTATGGCTGAGTAATAATCCATTGTGTGTGTGTATGTGTGTGTGTTTATGTGTATGTGTGTGTGTGTGTGTGTGTGTGTGTGTGTGTGTGTGTATATATGTATATGTATGTGTATATATATCACATCTCCTTTACCCAGTCATCTGTCAGTGGACATTTAGGTTACTTCCATGTCTTGGCTATTGTAAACACTGCTACTATGAACATCAGGGTGCACGTATCTTTTAGAATTAGAGTTTTTATCTTTTCCAGATAAATGCCTAGGAGTGGGATTGATGGATCATATGGTAACTCTTTTTTCATTTTTTAAGGAACCTCCCTACTGTTCTCCATAGTGGCTGCACCAATTTACATCCCCACCAACAGTGTAGGAGGGTTCCCTTTTCTCCACGTCTTCTCCAGAATTTATTATTTGTGGGATTTTGATGATGGCCATTCTGACTGGTGTGAGAGGTAATACATTATTGTAGTTTTGATTTGCATTTCTCTAATAATTAGCGATGTTGAGCATAATTTTTCATGTGCCTGTTGGCCATCTGGATGCCTTCTTTGGAGAGATGTCTGTTTAGGTCTTCTGCCCATTTTTTGACTGAGTTGTTTGTTTGGTGTTTTGTCCCTTCCTCCTTAATATGGGCTAGACTTAATAACTTGCTTCTAACAAATAGAAAACAAAAAGAGAAAAACAGTAACTTTGTAAGTGGAAAAAACCCAGAAGACATCACCTCAACCAAATGATCACAGTAAACATCCCCAATGATCATGTCATGTTGATATTATGTAACCCTGACATTGTGATGAAAGGGGCACTTCACCTCTGTGGTATTCTTTCCCCAAATCAATAACCCCAATGAAATTATAAGAAAACATAAGACAACCCAAAGTGAGGAAAATTCTACAAAATACTACACTCTTTAAAAGTGTCCAGGTCATAGAAAACAAGGAAAGACTGAGAAACTGTCATAAAGTAAAGAGACATGTTAATTAAATGCATTGTATCCTGGACTGAATCCTGGAACAGGAAAAGTACAGTAGTGAAAACCTGGAGAAATCTGAATAGAGTCTGTAATTTAGTTAACAGTATTGCACAAATGTAAATTTTTTGTTTTTATAAATGTACCATAATTATTAGGCAAAGCTGGGTGTAGGGTGTACAGAATGCTTTGTAATATCTTTAAAACACTTCTTTAGAACTAAAATTATTTTAAAACAAAAAGTTTAAAAAAAAAACCAGGCTGAGCTTCAAGAAACCCAAATAAAACTTTCTTAATGAATGAAAGTGATTGAGTAGTTGAGGAAACAAATTGAAATGTCATCAAACGAATTCATTATTCAGTGAGAAAGGGAAGATCTGACAGGCCACAGTTGACATCAATTACTGGAAAAAATTAAGTTATTCCATGTTTATACCAGAAAATAGAACTACTTAATAAACTGGCTGCATGCATATATATGTATGCATCACATATATATATGTGGAACAGTATTCTCTAAATACTGCTCTTCTCTAATACTGTTCTGCCCCTCTCTTCACTCAAAAATACAACTTCAATATAATTTGATGTCACTATATGTACATTATTTCCTTTTTTATAGCTGCACAATTTCCATGGTATGGATAGTTCATTTAACCATTCCCATATTAATGAAAATTCAAACTGTTTTCACCAACTTTACCTTTCAACATTGGAGTGGTTACAAAGTTGAAACAGATAAGGTTTTTGTCCTTAGGGCACTTACAGATAAGTGAGGGATACAAAGTAGAAAGTCAACAAAACAGGGTTAAAGTCTTAGGATGGATAAATAGAGTGTCTAAAGGATAACATAGCACAGATAACTAAGGCAGAATCAAGAGGACATCATTATTAATTTAATTTTATTTCCATTATTAATTTAATTTCTAAAAGCATCCAGCCATCAGCAACAGCACTCTCTCCCCAACAACTCAGCTTTTGCCACAAGAAACAGTTGCCTGGTTCAAGCTGTAGTACAGACGAAGTGTGCCTCCTCCTGCAACCCAGTAAGATGCTCTACATAGATGTGAACCTCAAGCCTTAAGCAAAGCCATCTGCAGAATCTACCTGAGGTGGATCTTGAGCATTTTGTCACATATTAGAAGTCTAAGCAGATCAACTCATGGATTACTATTACTGTGGCCAACATAGACACCATGGGGATATTTGAAATGGCAATGGTTATGACATAGCATATCAGGTTCACAGCAATTCATAAGCATTTATGCCCTAGATAACTAGAAACCCTTTGCCACAATAATCCACAATATGTGCAGCATTTAACTATGAGTTCAGGAAGTGGGAAGAATTATCCAGAAGAGATGAGAAGTTGTGCTCCAAGATCAGTTAATTTGCTTGGATGTGGCCAAAGGCTATTTTGAAGGGTCTGCAGATCTTTTGAAACTTATCCATGCCAAATTTCCAAATGTTAGGGAACACGGTGACAGGAGGGATAGTAAAGTTTACTTTCTGAAGCAGATACACACAATCTAAGTGGAAATCAGCCTGGGCTTTGTGTGCACCACTCCCATCAGAACATCAGTGGACTACGCTCAGTTGAGCAAAGTGATGAAATGTATCAGGTCTGCTTGCACTCTAAAGGGGCAAATCATCTCAGATGGCAGCTGCTTGAGTCTAGGCTATGCAGCCAAACCTTTGGACCTGAGCAGATTTTGCCACGCTGGGAGGGATGTTTTCAAGCCATAGTGCACTAGAGAAGGGAGGGAGAGAAACGGCCATCTCAAACTCTTCTGTGGATAAGCTTTGAAACAGCAGTAAGAAATATGCAAAAGGAGTTGCTGAACATAGAGCCTCAGAACGCCAAACTAGGGACATGACTTCTAATGGGAATGTATAAAACAATATTCTGGATATCTTGGTCTTGTATAGGAGCTCTTTTCTCCTCCCCTCACACCACCTGGAAGACTTTGGGCTTTGGAGCTAACCCTAGTGCCCTCCTGATGTGCAAAAACAGAGTATTGATTGGGTTGGAGGCTCAGGATGTCTACTTTTCAGAACTCAAGTCTTCATTGTTAAAGTTAATACATGCACCCTTTTCACTCCTTTTGAAAAATAGCTTTTAATTTACTATAATGCCATTGTCTTCAAAAATCTTCCATTTAAAAGCTACTGTGATTACCATATTTTCAAAGGCAGCTAATGCTATATGGATGCACTGAAATTGCTCAGAGACAAGGATGAAGGGGAGGGCCTGTACCATCTGGCTCTTTGTCAGGGGTACACCACTGAGCTGAATGATCTCTCTCTTATGAGAATTTAGGAAAACCGGGCAATAGGTTTTGGCAATAGCTCCATAAAAATGGTGTTAGGGTTGTTCTGACTATATGTAAGTAGAATAAGTAGAGGAGGGGACAATGTAACTTCTGCTCCAATTTTTGTGCAAGCAGAAATGTTTGTCTGTGAGCCAACTGACATACAGGGCCTGAATCTCTGAGATTTCTGGGATATGCACCGTTTAAAATAACAAAAGCCATTCAAGCAGCATGAGAGCTGGAGCCTGACCCCCACTCCCCATCCCCAACACATACCTGACTGTCTGTCTGGTTAAATAACCCCCCCCCAACACACAGGAAAGGGGAAAGGTACAAGGCAAGCTTTGCTAAGGGCCATATGAGGGGGGCAGACCCAACAGGCAGCATCAACAGGGGAGGGAGAGATCACTTCCATCTGGGGTGTCTTCAGAGGCTGGGTGATGAAGGTTAGGTCCCTAAGAATGAGCAGGACTAGGATCTAGGAGAAAGAGGAGGGTAATCAGGAGGAAGCAAATGGCATGCAAGGACAAAGAGAGAGAAGGCATACTTGGGGGCACAGTGAATGAGAGTTCTTTTTGGACGGGGCAGAGAAGTAGATGACAAGTGTGGCTCAGTTCTGATCAATGCTGAATGGAACAATGCAGAAAGTCAGATTTACTTTGAAGATGGTGAGGTTGCCACCCAGGGCCTTCGAGCAGGAGAATGACAAATTGAAAATAAGGAGGAATGAAGTTTAATTTGATGGTAATGTGCCAGAAAAACTGAAGAGGGAGAGGGAGGCGCTGAAGGCAGACAGGTCAGAGAAGTGGTTACCCTAATAGTCAGGTTTGAAGCAACAGGGGCCTAAACCTGCATACAAATGTTTATAGCAGCGCTTTTCATTATTCCTCATAACTGGGAACAACACAGACAACAGCGACATCCTTCTGAGGGTAAATGAACAAATAAACTGGAACATCCTCATAACAGAATACTACTCAGTAAAAAGAAAAGAATGAGTTACTGATGTGTGAAACATTTTAAATGAACCTCCAGGGCATTATGCTGAGTGAACGAAGCTTGTCTCTAAATGTGACATATTATAGATGTCACTTATATAACATTCTTAAAAATACAAAACTATAGGACTTGGGAATAAATCAGTGGTGGCCAGAGTTCAGGGAAGTTCAGGGAAAGAGGGAAGGTATGATTACAAAGAGGTAGCATTAGGGAGTTTTGGTGGGGGAGGTAATTGATTTGTAGCTTGATTATGATGGTAGTTACACAAATCTATACATTTCTTAAATAAATTCTGTAGAACTGTACATCTTAAAAGGGTCAATTTTGCTATATGATAATAATTTTTAAAATATCAGAGTTGTCCCCCATTAAATATAACATCTGAAGGAATGGAAATAGTTAATGATTACATCTTTATAACTCAGTGACTATATTTATATTAAAAACTCTCCCTCAAATAATAGAAAATGTATCCCTCAACTGTAGAATAAATTCTTCATGCTTAAATATAAATTATAAAATATTAAGCCAGCAAAAATATTTCCTTTTTCCAACCCTTTCTTCTCCATGGTGGGCTCTGTTGCTGGCTGCCCGCATCTCATCGTGACCTTCCTAGATAAGAGACCCTTTTCTGCCTCCTTCCCCTGATTCTCCAGCTGTTTCCTCTTTTAACTAATATTTTGACAGCAATGATGTTTTCTCTGCTTTTTGATCATAACAGTTATGCATGTCGGTAGTTCTCCTTTTTAACGGAACAAAGTGAATGGTACCAGAACATCCCAAGAATGGCATGAATGAATGAAAATTTCACCTGCTAATAAGCCACACACCAAATGGTGAGATATAGGGAACTCTCTCCTTTCTGAGTGCTTCAAGAGTCTATGAGAGTTATTTTCCAAGGTATTTTTTGAGTTCCAAAATAAAGTTGACTCCACAGAAAGGAGGCTTTTCTATAGACTCCTCTGATTAGCAAGGCACCGGATCCTACAGAGGACATGAGAAGAGGAGGTCTGTCCGAAGCCTCCATCTGAAACTCAAGTGGAAGCCAAGCAGCAGTCATCAGGAAAAGGTCAGACATCTAACACTTGATAACTTGAGTTTACAAGTATATAAAATTGCTAATAAGAGAAACCTGGGCCTCTTTCCACAGATTAATTTGGGGTCACTTTTTAACGGCACTGTTTTAATAAGATTAAAAAAAACTTATTCTAATATATCAATAGCTTGTGAAAATTGTCATTTCATTTGCAGCCATTAGAAAACTTTTTCAAAGTTTTAAAAACTGATATAACTCATTTGTCCTCCATACTGTGTCAAACATTGTTTATGTGGCCTCTTTTTAATATTATTTTTTAAAGTATGCTGATTGCTGAAAAGATTAAACCAAACAGAAAACGATTAAAGAAAACTAGTAAAAAAAAATCTCACATCCCCACTCCTCGATTCTTTTCTAGCCACCCTCCCGCCCCCATCTAGCACCTTCGCCCATTTTAATGCTAGACAGGACTCCAAGGGAAATGGTGGACTGTAGGATCTTGGGGGAGGAGGGGAGGTGGGCGAACTGGAAGCAGGAGACACTGGAAGCAGATGATTCCTCAAAGAAGGAGAGATGGTCGATTTACCCCAAGGGCCTGATCCTCCCTGGTAACCCGAGAAAGACGAATAGAAGCTGCAGGAAGAAGGTAACAGCTCTATTGTCTCTGATTGGCAAAGACGAAAAAAGATTGACAGTATCAAGTGGAGGGAATGCAAGGGGCGGGCTGCAGTGTTAAATGGGAGGGGTAACCGGGGACTCGAGCTCATTGATGACGCGATCCTCACGTGACCAGGAGTCGACGTGTGCAGAAGTCCTTATAGTCCAGGGCCTGTTTCCCTGTAGCAGCTCCTTATTGCTGGGGAAGGAGAAAAGTGCCCCGGATCCTTTCAGGTCAGTATAAAGGTGGGCGCTGCTTTCGGGACCCTGGGGTCTAGGAGTCGGAGAGCAAAAATCAAACGAGGCCGGCACTGCTTTCCCAACACTACGGTTCCGCCACACTCCCATTTTTGTGAAGGGAATTTGGGGCTGTTTGAGAGTGGGTGGGGGTGGAGGGGGAGAAGGGTAGCCAATTGACGGTCCCGAGAGAGAGACATAGAAACAATCTGGAAATAAAACTCGAGTCTCCCACTCCCTGCTTGAAGGGAACCGGTAGGCACTGGGGAGGGAGGGCGGGGTTACCTTAAAAGGAGGGAGAGGATGAGGACGTGGGGAAACTTTAAACGAATAAGGCCTAGAATCGTGAAAGGGACCCGTGATTCAGGTACTGACCTCACCGAGCACTCCTGTCGGTCTGCAGGACTCTTGGTCTTTTGGAGCGACCCAAATCGAGCGAGGGAAGAGGGAGGAAAATCCCCTGGATCCCTGCAGGTCAGTGTAAAGGTGCAATTGCCTCAGGTCCCTGGGGGTGGGGGTGGGAGTGTGGATGACACCAAAGCCCATCCCTGGTCGCTGCAGCCTCTCCCCCATCCAGATGGAAGCGCCAGAGGCCTGGGCAGAGGCTGCAGCGGAAATGGGGCGGGGGCGAGGGCCGGGGGAAGCGGGAGAGACGTGGAAGGGGGAGGGGAGGCCAGAGACTGGACCAGTGGGTCTCAGGTGAGAGGCAGGAGGTTGGGATGGCTTGGGAAAGCCCAAAAGGGCGGGAGTGTTAGAGACCGGAGGCGAGGGAGGGGTTAATTGCTTCCGCGCTGCTCCGGTTTCGGTGCTAGGAGAGGCCTGTAGCAGGGCCTGCTGGGAAATGGTGGGCTGGAGCTGGAGGAGAGAAGATGGAGCTGGAGCGGGAGGGGGACGGCAGGGAGGGGAAGGAAGGGGCGGAGCCAGGGGAGTTCTGAGCCTGAGGATCTAGCCTCCTCTGGTTGGAAAACTTTTATGACAATTAGGACCCTGAATGAGAAAAGGCCAGTCTCTATGGAAACCCGTATTCTGGCCGCTGGTCTACTTTCCTGGCATCTAGTCGTTTTGTTTCCTTCTTTTCTAGGATTAACTTATTCAAAAAGGAAATAATAGAAAAATACTCAACATGCAAAAGTCTTGTGAAGAAAATGAAGGAAAAGCACAGACCTTGCCAAAGGCCGAGGAAGACCGCCCTTTGGCAGATGTACCGCGGGAGGCGGAAAGAAACCCTCCAGCTCCTGTAAGCCAGGAAGCAGAAGGAAACCTCAGAGGAGGGCTGACTCAACCTGGCCAGGGATATAAAGAGGACACTCCGGTTAGGCATTTGGACCCTGAAGAAATGATAAGAGGAGTAGATGAGTTGGAAAGGCTTAGGGAAGAGATAAGAAGAGTAAGAAACAAGTTTGTGATGATGCATTGGAAGCAAAGACATTCACGCAGCCGTCCTTATCCTGTGTGCTTTAGGCCCTGAATTCTTTGTTTTTGTCTGATATTAAAATCTGGCCCCTGCTTTCTTTCAGTTAGCGGTTTTCTGATGTATCTTTGACTTCTGTTTTATTTTTAATCATCTGGTGGAGTTTGGGTTTTAGGTAGTTTCCTTGTTACCAGCATCTGGATTTTGTATTTTTGACACATTCTCCAGGTCTATTTTTCAATTGGGAAGTTTCACACATATGCATGAAAATATGTTCATTCCATCTTGTAAAGTAAAATGTAACAGGTTACAAAGCAGCATATTTAGTATCAACTCACATATGTAGGATAAAAATCTCAAATTGTGTGTGTGTGTGTGCGTGTGTATACATACATATATCAAAAATTTAACTGTTTATTTCTGTGTGGTATGAGTTTTTTTCTTTTTGCTTATATATGTATTTTTAAATGAACACGTCACACACACAAAAATTAAAAGTTTTTTTTTATAAGTAAGAGTCAAATAATTTGCAACCAGCTTATAAGGGCAATGGTGGCACCTAAACTCTTGATGAAAGAACTATTAAAAAGTGTAAACCTCAAATTACCTCTGGATGTCTTAGCCAGAGGAATAAAACTGGCAATTATTACAGATACATTTGCTTAAGACTCGATCTTTTCGTGGGGAAAACATTTGCCCTCAGAGCTGCTGTGGGGAAGCAGTGTGGTGACTGAGCTGTGCTGGGTGGGCTGTCGTTCCCACCTAGGCATACAGAACCCTGACCCACTGCAGAACATCAGCTACTTGGGCGAGGGCCCTGGCATCACTCTACCAGTGCTCAGGAACAAGGCCAATAGGCAGGGAGGTGGGGGCTTCCAAGGCAGGCCTCTGCTGTTGAGCCCTACCCAGGGCTCCCCTGGGTCCTGCCAAGCCTGCTGCCTCTTCTGCTGAGTCCTTTGCTCTCTGCTGGCCCCCACTGCTGCTGGTGCGCTGGAGTCCTCGAGTGCCAGTCCCCACTAAGTTTCCTGGAGTCCCCAGTGGGTTGAACCCCTAATACGTCTTCTAAAGCTTCTCCCTCTATGCTTTATAATGACACTTAACACAGATGGGAACTGTCCTAGGATTGCTTGGGCCACAGTGTGTTGCAGAGTTCTTGGTAAAACAGCCCCTTCCGTTTTCAGTCACAGGACACCTCCACAGGAGTCAGACATGAGTCTGTTTTGGAAGTTGGACCAGGGTGCAAGTATTGAATGAAAAACATAGTGTAGACAGAATTGCTGTCCTAGGTCTAAGGACTAAAATTTTGTCTTTTTAAAAAATTGTTTCGTAAGATTATCTGTACCTGAAGGCTAGGTAGGAGCCTTCAGGTCTGCCCTACCAGTTCAGAAAACTCAGAATATGTGTAAATTGCACAAAGCCATACAGGAATCAGATTTAATAGAAAAGTCCATTTCACTTCATTCCATCCCCAGTTAAAATGTGAAAAAAAACTTGCAAAGACAAGAGCTTTATAGATGTACCTGAAGTAGATTGGCTACTTTATAAATGTTAGAAATTATATTTTCCCTACAGAACAAGACTATCTTTTCCTTCTGATGTCCCCACATACTTGTGTGTAACTGACACATCATATTTTAATATTTAATTGATTTCTTGACTGATTATTACTAGAACCCAGTAGGTTTGTCCAAATTCTGCGATTGATTCAATTACCTTTCACAAGTCTTTATTTTTCTAGTATTATGACAAGTAATTCCAGAGAGAAACAGTTCATGGAATGAATTGCACTCCAAGTGTTTTATCCAAGTCTTGCACAATCACCTGCATCAGAATCATCTGAGAACATTTTAAAAATACTGATTTCTGGGCCCCACCTAAGACTGCCTAGAGGTAGGCTGTAGAAGTGACAGTTAACAAACGCCTCCAGGTAATGATACACACTGAGGCATGAGGACAACTGGTATATACAGTATACTTTCCATTATTACAAATATGAACATAAAATAGAAGAAAATACTGGTGAATGTTTATTGAAATTCAGGAAGTAGAAGCCTATAACAGCATTTTTTAAAAGCATGAACTTCTAGAGGAAAAGACTGGCAGGTTTATTCGTAAAATTTTAAAGATTCCTTTTAACAAAAAAAAGACAAGATAAAAAGTCAAGGGACGGAATTAATGTAAGATGCGTTCTTCTTGACTGAACACCATGTTTGGCTATGCACTCACTCCTTCCAGTATGAGTAAAATATATTTAAGTTCTCTTTTTGTTATCAGCTCACAAAACAGTGAGCCAGTCCTGTGCTCTTTGGCTTTGCTTGTTTTACTTTTTTCACTATGTGATGCCATTTGGAAGGATCTTCATGTTTCCAGACCATTCTTCAAGGTTATGGCAGCCTGATGGATGCTGGTCAGGCTGGATTCCGGCTGGAGTGAGATGAGGGTCCAGGGACTCCCTGTGCCAGTTTTATAGGACAGGATGAATCCAACCCCCTGGTACTCTCAGGGGTGGCACTGGGGGTGGACGTGGAAGGGCTCCCCCCGCCACACCTCTCTCCAGGGTGGTCTGACTTTGGCTTCTCTGCTCCAGCCTGCAGCAGACACCAGACTTCTAGGCTGATGGCTGGGCTGTCTTGGCCTTCCACTGTCTCATTGCAGATCAGAGCACTAGACTTCCTTTCCCCCTTTTTTCCTTCACAAGGGGGCTTGATGGGAACTTTTTATAGGGAAGATATAAGACTTCAAAATTCACTAACTGGAAACACTAGTTTTGATAGTATTTGGCCAAGGGTGGACCCAGTATAATCAGAAAACACTGGCTAGAATTGGATTCTCAGCTTATAAGAAGTGTGCAGCCAGATTGGTTCATTCATCTGTAAAATGAGTATAGCTCAATATAATTCACCAGACTGTTGTGGGAAGTAAATGCAGAAGACAGTGAAATTCCTGGCATATAATAGGCCTTCAGAGAATGTTAGATCTTTGACCATCATTGTCATCAGTACCGTCATCATCACCATCACCACCACCATCATCATCATCGTTATCATCAGTTGATGTTGACACTCAAATAAGAACCCAAAAAGTCTGTACTTCCTTGACTCTGCACCACCCTTCTAAAGCAAAAGTCTATGCTCATTCCTTTTATCCAACCTTCTCCGTTGCCTAAAAGAAACAAATAGTACATAAACTAAATGAAATAATTGTTTGGGATTCATTTGGGATTACAAAGGAAATAATTGAATTCCATATACATTTACATAATGTGGACTCTGAAGCCATTTCTGTGTTGCAGAATGAGAAAAAAAAATTTCCCTCCACAATTCCATTTTATTTAGTTATTTCCCAGAAAATTTGAAATCATGAGGAAAATCTTACTGTCATCAATTACAAAATTTAATCTAGAAATATATCATTGTCATGGAAAGTTGATCCTTACATACTGTTTCATGGAAAAGCCAGCTGCAAAACACACACACACACACACACACACACAGGTTAAGGATAAACATCAAAATATTTGAAGTGAATATTTCTAAATAGTGTTATTAGGGGAAATTTATAACTTCATCTTTATCCTTCTCTATATTTGTAATTTTAACTTTTTTTAAATGAGTGCATGGAGTTTTTATAATTAGAAAAAAAGTCAAAAAGGTAAAAATAGTATAGTTCTGTTTCTCCTTTCTCTTTAACTGAGATAGGGGCTGCTGGCTCTTCCAGTTCCTCATTTGCTTTCTGTTCCCTCTTCTGAGAAAACTGGTGTAAGTGTCAGACCTCTGTGGGTCCTGGCTGAGAAGCTTCCTCCCTTAATGCTACATCCTTACCACTCTCCTTTGTCAGCTAAATTTATGCTGTATTTCTGTCTTTGATCACAAGGTGGCATTTCATAATTACTTTCTAAATATTCTCTCATAAAATGATACTAACTTTTCAAAAATAAAATAGCAATAAATATAACTTTCAAGGAACATTATGAAACTGATTACTAATTCTGCTTCAAAAATGCACAGGTATGGAAAAATACTGGAAGTATATACCCTCAGTTGAATTTGCTAGTGATTCCCAAATATACATTTCATTTATTTATTCATTCAACAAATATTTACTAGATGTCTACTATATGTCAGCTAAAATCAATTTATCCATTGTAGACTTTTCTCCTGAGACTCTACATTCAACTGCTTGCTGATGTTCACCACTTAGACTAAGATAAACATTATCCAACTAAAGGGGTATAACTCTGTCTGGACACATACTCATCATTTTTAGCCAGTTTATTCCTTAATCCTGGAGGCTCACCATGTAAACTGGGGGCAGTAGAAATTAAACAGAAAAAGCAAAGGTTTAGAGTCAGAAAACTTTTGTTGAAATATCCATTTTCTTATTTCAAAACGTTTGTAATTGATCAAAAGGATTCTAAGTAACGCAAGAAGTGGATTAATAATATCAAGTATCAAATCCAAGATATATATTTATAATATTTAAAGTTGAGGGTCAAAATCTCCATTATGCATTTGACACCACTGATGTAAACGATTTCCAAGGTCTGCTTCTTTTTTCCCCAATGTTTATTGACCTCTTGCTAAGTACGCTGGTCCTTGGCTAGGTCTTGAGACACAGCAGTGAACAAAACAAAATCCCTGCCTTCATGATGCTTATAATTCTGATTTATGCACTTTAAAAAATTGAGGTAAATTTTATATACAGTGAAATTCACAGATCTTAAGTGTATACAATTAAATGAGTGTAAAATAGGACATTTCCATTACTCGAATAAGTTTCCTGTCCTCTTCCTAGCCTCCCTCTCCCCACAAGTAACCACTTGGCTTATTTCTATCAATTTAATTATTTTTATCTGTTGTAGAATTTCAGATAAATGGAATCATACAGTATGTACTCTTTTGTGTCTAGCTTATTTCACTCATTTTACTCAATATAATGTTTTTAAGATTCATCCTGATAGTTGTGTGTATTGACTGTTTATTCCTTAAAATTATTGCTATGTAGCTAGCATTCCATAGTGTGAATATACAACAGTTTGATTATCTATTCATATGTTTTGGACATTTGAGTTGTTTCCATTTTTTAATCTATTATAAATATAGCTGCTATGAACTTTCTTATATAAATTTTTGGTGCATATATGTTCTCATTTCTCTTGGGTAAATACCCAGGAGTAAAATTGCCAGGGCATAGAAATGGCAATTGTTTGATTTTATGTGAAATTGCCAGTTTTCCAAATTGGTTGTACCATTTTGTACTCATATAAGCAACGTGTGAGAATCTCAGTTGCTCTGCATTCACACCAAAATATCAATGCCATGAAAGAAGGAAGGCTAGAGAACTGTTCTAGATTAAAGGAGACTAAAAGACATAGCAACTAAATATAACGTTTGAATAAGAACTGTAGCTTAGATAATTGTATTATATCAATGCTAAATTTCCTGAATGTGATCATAGTATTGGGGTTGTTTAAGAGACTGTTCTTATTGTTAGAAGATAAAATGTTGAAGTATTATGATATCTGTGATTAGCTTTAAAATAGTTCAGCATTGAAAAAAGAAAGGAAAACTATATAGCAAGAGAGAGAAAGCAAATGGCAAAATATTAATTGGTGAATCTAATTTAGATGAAGTGATTAAGAGTGTATGGGCCTTCTGCTAAGAAGGAAGTTTATAGCGATACAGGCCTTCCTCAAAAAAGAAGAACAATCTAACTCACCAGCTAAAAGAATTAGAAAAAGCAAAGCAAAAAAAAAAGTCAGCAGAAGGAAGTAAATAATCAAAGTCAGGGAGGAAATAAATAAAATAAAGATTAAAAAGAAATAGAAAAAAATCAATCAAACCAAGAGCTGGTTTTTTGAAAGAGTAAATAAAATCGACAAATCTCTGGTCAAGCTCACAAAGAAGAGAAAAGAGAGAGCACAAATAAGCAAAATAAGAAAGGAAAATGGAGAAATTACAACAAATAACATAGAAATACAGATTATCATATGAGAATACTATGAACAACTATATGGAAACAAAATGGATAACCTAGAGGAGATGGACAAGTTTCTGGAAACATACAGTTCACCAAGACTGAACCAAGAAGAAACTGATCACTTGAACAAACTGATCACCAGAAATGAAATTGAATTAGCAAAAAAAACCTCCCTACAAATAAAAGTCCAGGACTGGACGGCTTCACCAGGGAATTCTACCAAACATACAAAGAAAAACTCATACCAGTCCTTCTCAAACTCTTTCAGAAGATTGAAAAGGAGGGAATACTCCCAAACTCATTCTATGAAGCCACCATCACCCTGATATCAAAACTAGGCAAAGATACTACCAAAAAAGAGAATTACAGACCAATATCACTGATGAACATAGATGCAAAAATCCTTACCATAATATTAGCAAATAGAATCTAACAGCACATAAAAAAAGATTATACATCATGATCAAGTGGGGCTCATCCCAGGGACACAAGGGTGGTTCAACATAAGCAAATCAATCAGTGTAATACATCACATCAACAAGAGAAAGGGCAAAAACCACATGATCATCTCAGTAGATTAGAAAAAGAATTTGATAAAATTCAACACCCATTTATGATAAAAACTCTCACCAAAGTGGGTATAGAGGGAACATATCTTAACATAATAAAAGCTATATATGACAAACCTACAGCCAGCATAGTACTCAATGGTGAAAAACTCAAAAGCTTCCCACTAAAATCTGTGACAAGACAAGGCTGTCCACTCTCACCACTCCTGTTCAACATAGTCTTGGAAGTCCTAGCCACAGCAATCAGGCAAGAGAGAGAAATAAAAGGGATCCAAATTGGAAAAGAAGAGGTAAAACTGTCACTATATGCTGATGACATGATACTGTATATAGAAAACCCTAAAAGGTCCACACAAAAACTACTGGAACTAATTGAAGAATTCAGCAAGGTAGCATGTTACAAGATCAACGTTCAAAAATCAGTTGCATTTCTTTACACTAATGATGAATCAACAGGAAAAGAAAGTAAAGAAACAATCCCCTTTAAAACAGCACCCAAAGTAATAAAATACCTAGGAATAAGTCTAACCAAGGAGGTGAAATACTTATACACAGAGAACTATAAACCATTGATGAAGGAAATTAAAGAAGACTTTAAAAAATGGAAAGATATCCCATGCTCTTGGATTGGAAAAATCAATATTGTTAAAATGGTCACACTGCCCAAGGCAATCTACAGATTGAATGCATTCCCTATCAACCTACCCAGGACATATTTCACAGAACTAGAACAAATCATAATAAAATTTATATGGAACCACAAAAGACCTAGAATTGCCAAAGCATTACTGAAGAGAAAGAAAGAGGCTGGAGGAATAACTCTCCCAAACTTCAGACAATACTATAGAGCTACAGTCATCAAGACAGCATGCTATTGGTACAAAAACACACATATAGACCAATGGAACTGAACATAGAGCCCAGAAATGAACCCACAAAGTTTTGGTCAAATAATCTTTGAGAAAGGAGGCAAGAATATACAATGGAATAAAGACAGTCTCTTCAGCAAATGGTGTTGGGAAAACTGGACAGCAGCATGTAAATCAGTGAAGCTAGAACACTCCCTTACACCATACACAAAAATAAACTCAAAATGGATCAAAGACTTAAACATAAGACAAGATACAACAAACCTCCTAGAAGAAGACGTAGGCAAAACATTATCTGCATACATCTCAAAAATGTGCTCCTAGGGCAGTCTACCCAAGTAATAGAAATAAAAGCAAGAATAAACAAATGGGACCTAATGAAACTTACAAGCTTTTGCACAGCAAAGGAAACCATAAACAAAACAAAATGACAACCTATGAAATGGGAGAAAATTTTTGCAAAAGATGAAATAGACAAAGGTTTGATCTCCAGAATATATAAGCAGCTCATATGACTTAATAAGAAAAAAACAGCCAACCCGATCCAGAAATGGGCAGAAGACTTAAACAAGCAATTCTCCAAGGAAGACATACAAATGATCAATAGGCACATGAAAAAATGCTCCATATCACTAATTATCAGAGAAATGCAAATCAAAACTACAATGAGGTATCACCTCACATCAGTCAAAATGGCCATCATTCAAACGTCCACAAATGACAAATGCTGGAGAGCCTGTGGAGAAAAGGGAATCCTCCTTCACTGCTGGTGGGAATGCAGTTTGGTGCAGCCACTGTGGAAAACAGTATGGAGATTCCTCAAAAGACTCGGAATAGACTTACCGTATGACCCAGGAATCCCACTCCTGGGCATATATCCAGAAGGAACTCTACTTCAAAAAGATACCTGCACCCCAGTGTTCACAGCAGCACTATTTACAATAGCCAAGACATGGAAGCAGCTTAAATGTCCATCAACAGATGACTGGATAAAGAAGAGGTGGTATATTTATACAATGGGATACTATTCAGCCATAAAAACTGACAACATAACGCCATTTGCAGCAACATGGATGCCTCTGGAGAATGTCATTCTAAGTGAAGTAAGCCAGAAAGAGAACGAAAAATACCATATGAGATCACTTATATGTGGAATCTAAAAAAAAGAAAAGAAAGAAAGGAAAAAACAAATGAACATAAATACAAAACAGAAACAGACTCACAGACATAGAATACAAACTTGCGGTTGCCAGTGGGGATTGGGGTGGGAAGAGACAGACTGGGATTTCAAAATTTGTAGATACTGACAGGTATATATAGAATAGATAAACAAGATTATACTGTGTAGCACAGGGAAATATATACAAGATCTTGTGGTAGCTCACAGTGAAAAAGAATGAGACAATGAATATATGTATGTTCATGTATAATTGAAAAGTTGTGCTCTACACTGGAAATTGACACAACATTGTAAAATGACTATAACTCAATAAAAAATAAAATAAATTAATAAAATAAAATAAAAGAGTATATGGACCTTCACTCTACTATTCTTGAAATATTTTGTAGGTTTGAATTTTTTCAAAATAAAAAGTTGGTGGTGGTGGGAGAAAGACAGAGATACCTGGTCAGTCCTCCAGAAGAAAAGGTGACTGAAAGAGTATCTAGAATCAAGATTGACAAATTTGGTTATCTTCAAGCGTGAAGTGTGTTGACTAAAGAAAAATGCACAACCTGAGCGTTATGAGTTCTATTTTATTCAAAGATCTTACTGAGAATTATAGCTTGAGGGAAAGCCTCTCAGATAGCTCTGAGGAACCTTTCTGAAGAGGTAAGGGAGGAGCCTATATATATAGGAGTGTTTGCTGAAAAACAAAAACAAAAACATGCAGTCGAACATCAAAAGATACTGCTAATCACACAAAAAAATCAGACATCTCAAGTTAATGATTTTAGTGTTCTCCTATATATGAGAAGACGCAGAAGCCTGTGCTCATTGAAATTATTCCTTAGATATGCATCATAATTAGCAAGGGCCAATATCCTGGGTTTTTTTTTTTTCCATCCTGTACTCCCCTCAGGGCTCACTGTTGCAGGGTGGCTGCTGTTGGCTTGCTAGAAGCAACACTCTTTGTTTACTGAAATGGCAGGCAACATTCTGTGTCCACACAAACAACTTTAAAGGAACACAAAGATAGGGTCTGCAGGCTGAACTTTGCTTTTGCAATAGTGTAAGAAATTATTCCATAGGCCAACTTGTTGGATCAGACCACCACATGTCACCAAGACTTTTTTGTGAGCGTTAAAAATAGCAATATCTTATGGGGCCATTGCCCAACTCACTGCATTTGCAGTTTTTTTTTTTCCAGATTCTGTTTAATAAGTCCTTGGGGCATAAGTCCTTTTGTGTTCCAGGAGGACTGTTCTTGCAGTTGCATTTGGGGATGCTGCTTGTGTGCCCAGTATTAAAAAGGTTTTGCTATTTTGCATCAGTATTAGCCTTTTTCCCTCCAGCCCTGCTAATAGATCCCTTTTAATAAATTGAATGTTTAGTTAAAAATAAAACAAAATAAAATAAAATAGCAATGTCTACACTCTGTGGATATGATCAGACCTCTGAGGAAGGAAAAGAGTTAGGGACTTGAGAGCATTTAATATCCAATTAAGGTGGACTAGGAGTAAACTTAGGGAGTTAAGACAAAAAGAAGGATGTAATTTAATAAGAAAAACCTACAGTATTGTATCAGATCTTGATTTGGAAAGACTTATGTGAGCTGTTTTGCCAGTAATGAACGTATCAAAAAAAAGAGTCACAAGGACCGTTGGCCCTGTCTTAATCAACCACCATCCATTGCAAGATGAAAGCAGTGATCAGGAACCCCAGAGCAAGTGCTCAGAAAGTGAGTGGAAGGAGACATAGGACTGCTAGGAATAGGGTAACAGAGAGTGAGGATGTAGCAAGAATGGGAATAGATTGGGGGAGGGTATAGCTCAGTGGTAGAGCATGTGCTTAGCACACATAAGGTCCTGGGTTCAATCCCCAGTACCTCTATTAAAAAAAAAAAAAAGAATAGGAGTAGAGCAAAAGAATCCAAAGCAAGAGTGAAATATTCTGTATTTACACAAGAGCCAAGGGTGAAACTGGGCTCAGACTAGAAATATACCAGAACTATACTATAGAGAGCTCTTGGGACATAAAGTTGTCCCCCTCAAGAGCCAGACTTTACTCCAATTTTCTAAATATTACACAAGTGGGGTTCATCTCCAATAACAGCTAAAAGCTGATATAAGAATACTTGAAAATGTCCTGTACATGTCAGGTTCTTCTTGTCTTTGAGAAGTCTGCAAAAGCAGAATGAAGATTTCCCAAAGATA
The DNA here is from genome assembly GCF_048773025.1 of Camelus bactrianus. NCBI lineage: Eukaryota > Metazoa > Chordata > Mammalia > Artiodactyla > Camelidae > Camelus > Camelus bactrianus. Next base: position 81,137,799 of record NC_133575.1, on the reverse strand, counting down.
CGCTGACTTTGTAGGGCTGTTTTAAGGATTATTAAATGGGACATCTATATGGAATTTTGGAATCATCCTTTCGTGAGACAGGGGCCATTCTTCCAGTGGGGAGTGTGAAATAAAATTGTTATTTTATGCAAGACAAGAAAAATTTCAACATAAAATTTTTTCTCTGCCCTCTGGCTTTCTCTCCCCTCTACTGTGCATTGTGTATCTGCATTATGCATTGACCAGACCTCCCTAGCGGCAGAAATACCTGCTCAATCATAAAGCACAGCATTCTTCTAGCACCAATAAGACAACTTTTTAAAGATAACATTCCCTCTTAATCTTGCAAGAGGCCATGATGACCCATGATCCGCTACTCATTTTGTACCCTTAGATTTGGATTTTCTGAACTGTCAATAATACGGCATTTAACTTACATACAGCCTTCTGTCTCAAGAATTTATGTAACTATGCTGTGACCTTTAATGGACAGAACAGTTTTTGGAGCTTTCTGAGAGACTGTTTCCAGGTTATAACCCTCAATTTGGCTTGGATAAAATTTTCCATTTCTTTCTTAGATGGACTGATTAATTTTTCATCCACAAAAGAGCAGAAAGGAGACTGTTACACTAGTTTAAGGGAGGTATAAACAGCAGGTCTTAATGACTGACTGGATGTGGACACTAAGGGAAATTTGGCTTGGGGAAGTGGTTGAACCCTGGTGTCATTAATTTAGATATAGACCTCAGAGAGAGATTTTGGGTGTGGAGAGAGAATAACTAAGAAAACAGTTCAAGGTAGGATCTTTAGGTGGAAAAGTCCAAAAGTAAGTTGGATAAAATAATATGGAGCTCAAAAGAGATATAGAGGCTAGAGACACAGATTTGGGAGTCAATGCTTATATGAAAATGAAAATCATAAGATTATTTGAACAGTGTGGTAGGCTGAATAATATTTCTCAAAATATCTAGGTCTCAAATCCCTGGAACAGGTGAATTTCACCTTATATAGTAAAAGGGGTTTTGCTGATGTGATTAAGTTAAAGATCTTGAGATGGGGAGATTATCCTGGATTATTCAAGTAGCCCCTAAAATGCAACTGCAAGTGTTCTTTTAAGAGGGAGGCATAGGGAGAGTTGACTTCAGAAGATGAAAAAGCGATGTGCTAATAGAAACAGAAAGTATAGTGGTGCAACTACAAGCCAAGGACTGCCGGCAGCCAACAAAAGCTGGAAGAGGAAAGGAATGGATTCTCCTCTGGAGACGTCAGAAGGAACCAGTCCTGCCAACACTTTAAGTTTAGCCCGGTAAAACTAAAAATTTGGAGTTCTGGCCTCCAGAACTTTAAGAGGATACATTTCTGTTATTTTAAGCCACTACATTTGTGATAATTTGTTACAACAACAGGAAACTAATACAAACATTTTGAGAATGAAAACAAGGTCTGAAAGAACTGTTAGGGATACCAGTATTTCAGGGGTCTACAATGTAGCTTAATGTCTATGACCACAAGTGGTGGTGTCAAACATCTGGATTCAAATTCAGCTCCACACTTAATAGTTATATGACTTTGGGCACATTTTTTACAACTCTATGTCTAAGTTTCTCTAGATGTAAAATTGGTGCAAAACTATAGTGTACCTCAAAGAATTTTATAGGGATTTGAGAAGAATATCCAATTAATGTACCTGGTACATAGCAAATACTTCACTGACGGTAATTTTGGAGATTCACATGTGTAAGCATGATTTACATCTAGCTATTATTGTGTAGTTAATAAATGCTTTTATTGTGGAGATGAGCCAACGCTGAATGCTATTTTTTAGAGGAGTTCTATTAGATTGGCCAGCTCAGTTTAGCAGTGTAAGAGACTATATGAGGCTTGGTGCCAAGGCTTGCACTATTAATAAAGTGCATCCATCTGGACTGGTGTATGTGCATATGTGTGCTGCACACATATATACATTTGAGAACAAACAGGTAAAAATGCAGCTTGTTGAGGATATGAGATGGCAGAAATATCTGTTTCTACTTTAATAGTCACTTAATGTCGTGACAGTAAAGCCACATTCTCTATTAAAACATTTTTCTTTCTTGATCTCCTTAAAATTTTCAGGTATCATTTACAATGAAGTGAATTATGGTTCCATAGTTAATGATAAGTTACTTCTTTGTAGGAGCATAAACTTGAATGGTTTTTCAAATCCCTTGCTTCTTTCTAAAGTTTTAAAGTAAAACTTAAAACAGCCAATGACCAAGAAATGGGAAAAAAATAATGCTAAAATTGAACCTGGAGCTAGTGGAATAACAATCTTAAAGGGGGAGAGGGTAGAGCTCAGTGGTGGACCATGTGCGTAGCATGCATGAGGTCCTGGGTTCAATCCCCAGTAACTCCATTAAAGTGCGTATATACACACATATTTCTTAAATGGCCCCCAAATCTTGGTACATTCATAAAATGGAATAATATTCATCAATAAAAGGAAATAAACTTGTGTTTTATGCAACAACATGGATAAATTTTAAGTGCATTATGCTAGTTGAATAAAGCAAGATACTAAAAGTTATACACTGTATGATTACATGTATATGATATTCTGGAAAAGACAAAATTATGGAATCAAAATCAGATCAGTGTCTCATAGGGGTTGGAGATGATGGATGTGATTAACAACAGAGTCTGCACAAGGGAATTTTTAGGGTGATAGAACTCTTTTATATGCTATTATGGTGATTAACATACATGTTCAAACCCATAAAACCATGCACCATAGAGCAACTTTTACCCTATGCCAGTTGTTCTCAGTTGGGTGTGATTTTGCCCATCAGAGGACATTTAGGAATGTCTGTAGACATTATTTGTTCTCACACGGTGGAGGTGGGTGCTACTGGCATCTAGTGGGTAGAGACCAGAATGCTGATAAACATCCAACAGTGCACAGGACAGCTATCCAAACATAGAATGATCTAGCCCAAAATGGCAATAGGGCAAAAGTTGAGAAACCCTGATACACGGCAATTTAAAAATTCAACCAGAAAGTCAAGAGAATCCAGGAAGGAGCAGAGCCTGTAAAAAATGCATCTAACTGAATTACAAATGTGAGTTAGTCTATTTGAGCTACTGTAATAAAACACCACAGATTGGGTAGCTTATAAACAACAGAGATTTATTTTTCACAGTTCTGGAGGCTGGAAGTCCAAGATCAGGGTGCCAGCATGGTCAGGTTCTGATGGAGGCCATTTTCTGGGTTGTAGATTGCCAATTTCTGCCTGTGTCCTCCTCACTTGGTAGAATAGACTAGGGAGCTCTCTGGGCTCTCTTTTATAGGGACACTAATTCCATTCATGAAAATTCTGCCCTTGTGACTGAGTACCTCCTAATATCATCACATTGAGCATCACGATTTCAACATATGAATTTGGGGAGGACAGAAAGATTCAGACCATAGCAAAATGTATAGATCACTTCACTGAAGTGGGTGGGGAGTAATGGAGCTGACCTAAGTAACTTCAGACAATGGCATTTTGACTGGTTACTGCAAAGCTAAACACAAAACGAACTGTACTCTAGTTGATATATTCGTTTCTCACAGAGTATGGTATAGCAATTCCTTATTTGTATAGCCATACATTGCATGTACATGAGAGTCAAACCAAGAAGTTAATATATTGTAGGTAGTGGGAGCCAAGTTTCTCACTGTCAGAGAAAGAAGTTGCAAAGAAGAAAGGATTTAGTGTCAGAGATAGCAATATGAACACATACATGTGTGTGTATGTATACACAGAGTACTATAGATACATATATTTACTAGTTCTGTCCTCTGAAAAGGCCTAGACACAATGCTGCCCCATGAGCAAGGCACACACATAGGACCCAGATCTTGGTTTCTAAATATGATTTTCTAATAAAAGGAACTATGGCTTCTTGGAGAAATAGTTGATCCCAGGCTCAGGGTAGGGAAAGTAGAAAATGAACATGGAACATCTTGTAGTACTAGACAGTAAAGAAGGGCTTTAAAAAGAATATGCAAGTGTATTAGTTTTCTGTTGCTGCATAACAAATAACCACCAAGGTAGTGACTTAAAACAGAAGTGCAGGTGGGCTCACCTGGGTTCCTTGCTTGGCATCTCAAAAAGATGAAATCAGGGTGTCAACCAGTTTGGGCTCTTATCTGGAAGTTCTGAGAAAAAACCTGCTTCCAAGCTCATTTAGGTTGTTGGCTGAATTCAGTTCATGCAGTTGTAGGACTGGGGTCTCTGTTTCCTTGCTGGCTGTTGGCTGAGGTTTGTTTTCAGCGTCTAGAGACCCCCTTCATTCCTTAACTCCTGGCCACCTCCATTTACAAAGCTGGTAATGACAAATTGAATCCATCTCCTGCTTTGAATGTCCCCATCTCCACTTTTTTCTTTTCTGCCTTCCTCTACTGCCACCTGCTGGAGAAATTTCTATGCTTAAATGGTGCATGTGATTTTACTTGGCAGATCAGGATAATCTAGGATAATCTCCCAATATTAAAGTCAACAGATTGAGTGTTAAATTACATCTGAAAAAAATCCCCTTACAGCAATACCTAGATTAGCATTTTATTGAATAAGCAAAAACAGGAATCAGGAATATCTTTAAAAGTCTGCCTAATACATTGGGCATGTCAAGGTGACATGAGCCAACACCAAAGAGTTTCTAAAAGCCAAAACTGGATGAATTTGAGAAAAATAAAATATTATTGGATTATATACCAAAGAATAAAAATATCCATACTAATATAAATTAATTATTAAATAAATAAATAAGGTAGAACTTGCAGAATAATTCCAAGTAATAAACGTAGACAGTATGAGGGGCATAGAAAATCATCATTAGAACACCAAAGTAGTCCTTTGCGGCAGGTAGGATCCACTGATGAATGCTAAACTTAATGGGTAAAATTTTAAGGAGAAACAGGATATCTGCATAGCTTCAAAGTACTTCACCTATAAATTTTAATTAATTGTTATGGCCATTAAAAAAACACATATACCCATAAACTCTTTGATACTTACTCCTCCAAGAGATGAAGCTTAATTCTCCTTTTATTGAGTGTGGGATGGACTAGGTGACTCATTTCTAAGAAATAGAGTGTAGAATTGGAGAAAGAGAATCTTACAGAAGAAAAACTTGGCAGACACCACCTTAGCTAAAAGATCAAAGTTAACATGACCACTCATAAGTCATGTTGATATATCACTGATATGAGTAATGAAAAGGGGCTATCAACTCTGTGGTATTCTTCCCTAAATCCCATAGCATTCTCAGTAAAGATAAGAAAAAACCAGACAAGACCAAATTGTGGGACATCTTACAAAGTAGCTGACCAGTAATCTTCAAAAAGTGTCAAGGTCATTAAGGAAAGATAAAAGAGTAAGCAACTGTTGGAGAATGTAGCAGAATAAGGAGACATGATGACTAAATACAATCGGGTTTCTGGATTGAATCTTAGGATGAGAAAAAGGACTTTGGGGAAAACATGTGGACATTTGTATAAAGTGTCTACCTTAGTTAATAATACTGAACTAATGTTAATTCTTTTATTTTACTGGGTGAAGTATGTTAATATTAGGGAAATCTGGATGAAAGGTATGCAGGAATTCTTGTACTATCTTTGCAACTCTGCTGTGAATATAAAATTATTCCAAAATAAAAAGTTAAAAACAGATTATTGGTTTACTTAATTCTTGTGAACTCTCACAAAGAAGGGAAGACAAAAGAACTTGTAGTCAATTTGCAAAATTTAATTAGAAGTCTCCATTATTATTATTTTTTTAATTAAAAAAATTTTAAGGAGGTACTGGGGATTGAGCCCAGGACTTCATGTCTGCTAAGCACGCACTCTACCACTGAGCTATACTCATCTCTCTCCCTTATTTTTTTGATTTGCTGTATACTACAGGCATATCTCACTTTTTTGTGCTTCACTTTATTGCATTTTTTTTTACAAATACAAGGTTTGTGACAACTTTGCACTGAGCAAGTCTATTGGTGCCATTCTTCCAACAGCATTTACTCACATTGTGTCTCTGTATTACATTTTGTAACTCTTGCAATATTTCAAACTTTTTCATTGTTATTATATTTGTTATGGTGATCCATGATCAGTGATCTTTGATGTTACCATTTTAATTATTTTCACATTTTTTAGCAATAATGTCTTTTTACATTAAGGTATGTATATATATTTTTAAGATATAATGCTATTACACACTTAATAGACTATAGTATAGTATAAACATAACATTTATATGCACTGGGAAACCAAAAAATTTGTGTGACTCACTTTATTGTGCTTTATTGCTGACCTGGAACTGAACTTACAATACTTAGGAGTAAATCTAACAAAATATATCCACGATCCCAACAATGACAACTACAAAACACTGTGTGAGAGAATTTAATGAGATCTGAATAAACGGAAGTTTACACCATGTTCATGTGTTCAAAGACTCTGTTAATATAGCTATTCTCATCAAGTTGATCTACAGATTCAAAGCAAACCCAATAAAAATTCCTGCAAGCTTAAAAAATAGATAACTGACTGATTATAAAATGTATATGAAAATTCAAACGATCTAGAATATCCACAGTAATTTTAGTAGAGAAGAATAAAGTTGCAGAACTTTCCCTACCTAATTTCAAAACTTAGTGTAAGGCTATAGTAATCAAGACAGTTTAATATTGGTGAAAAGATAGACGTGTAGATCAATGGAACAGAATAGAGAGTACAGAAACAAATCTACATGTACATGAGTACTTGATTTTTGACAAAGGTAGAAAGGATATGCAATGAAGAAAGGAAGGTCTTTTCAATAAATGGTGTTGTATTAATTGGATATCAATATGGAACAAATGAACAACAGAGTTTACTTCACACTGTACATAAAAACTAATTTGAAATGGTTCATGGACCAAAATGAAAAGCATAAAACTATAAAACTGTTAAAAGAAAATATAGGAGAAAATCTTCATAACCTTGGATTAGGTAGCACATTTGTTAAATAGAACACAATTATAAAAGAAAAAGTGGATTAAATAGACCTCATAAAAATTTAAAACTTGCTCTTTGAAAGAAACCATTAAATAAATGAATAACGCCAACCAAGACAGTGAAAAAAATTCACAACAGATATGTAAAAGAAATTGATTGTAGAATTTATAAAGAACTCTTGCAACTCAATAATGAGGACAAACATCCAAATTTTAAAATGAGCAAAATATTTGGACAAATTGTTCCACAAAAAAAGATATATGAATAGTGAAAATATGCTGAACATCACTAGTCACCAGAGAAATGAAAATTAAAACCACAAGATACTACTACACACCCTTTATAATGGTTAACATTTTAAAATATTGACAAAAAAATCTTGACCATACTAAGTGCTGGTGAGAATGAGAAGACATTGGAACTCCAAAACTCTACTGATGGAAATGTAAAATGGTGAAATCACCTTGAAAAACAGTTTGACAGTTTCTTAAAAATTAAGCTGACAACTCCTATACAACATAGTCATTCCATTCCTAGGTATTTACCTGAAAAAAAAAATGAAAACCTATATCTACACAAAACATTGTATGGGCATGTTCATATCAGCTTTATTTGTAATACTGAAAAATTGGGAAGTACCTAAATGTCCATCAGCAGATGAATGGATAAACATTCACCATATCATGTAATACTGCTCACCAATAGAAAGGAATAAAAAAGAGTATTACAAGCAAAATCTTTACATTTAATGAATGAGGCCAGATAAAAATAAAAGAGTATATGCTCTATGATTCATTCTATATTTAAAAATACTATAAAATGAAAACTACAGTGACAGAAAACAATCAGAAATTGTGTGGGATTGGGGATGAAAGGAGGGATGGATTACAAATGGGGTGAAAGAAAGTTTTGGAGGTGATGGAAGTGTTTGCTATTTTGATTGTGATCATGGTTTCATTAGCCTAAATTTATGTATCAAATTGAATACTTCAGGTACTTTTAAAACTTTATACCTTAATAAAGCTACAATAATTACTCACATGTAGGTACTAACAGAAAAGGATGAAAGTGATAACCTGTTTTGTTGTTTTGCTCTCATGACATTTTGTTTGTTTTTGCTTTTTCCATTGTAAGTTCATTTTTTCCCCTTTGCTGGCCTCTTTAAAGACTCCCTGAGTGATATTTCCATTTTCTGTAACTTGAAGAAAACAGCATATGCTACTGAAAGGCCCTTCTTAGAGATTCCTCTTTTTCTCCTTATTTACTAAGCTTCTATCCCAACCTTTGCTTCAAAATGTGTAAAAATATACATATTATCCTCAAGATACTAAAAATTCACAAAAATGAAACTATAAATGACTGATAGGGATGAATATGAGTCCATTTTGTTGCTCCTGGTTGACCTATTTTTCTTTTAAGAGATTCATTTTATTTTCTTGCAGGCTTCTTTTGGCACATGCCCACTGATAGCTCTTTATTATAATCTTAAAAAGTCAGACTGTACTGTTCACCATTATCAGGAAAGTTGACTCTCCTATGGGATGTATAAATTGATGGAAGCATTCATGTGGTAACTCAGTTCTCCATCAATCATCTACTGACTCGGCTCCCTTTTACTTTCTTCCAGAACGTTCTGTCCTCACTCCTCCACCCTTACAGAAACATCCAGGAAACGGCGCGTCCTTCAGTTTGCCTTCAACACGCATGTTCTGATCATGGTTCCTGAACTTTACTGCTTCTCCAAAGTTCTGTACTCATCCCCGACCATCAGAGAAACTCCCCAGAGAGGGGTCTTAATTTGGTTCTCCTTCAGCAATCACATTATGACCTTGTTCTCTGAACTTTACCACTTCTAGAGAGCTCTGACCTCATCATCCCACTCCCTCAGAAACACCAAGGGGATGGGATTTATTTCAGTTCGCCAAAAAACCATATTCTGAACCCAACATTGGCCCTTCCAGAAAGTCTGTTCTCATCCCCACCATCCCCCAGAAACCTTGGCGAGGCTTCCTTCAGTTCTCCTTCTACCAATCAAGCTCGGATTTCATTCCCGGATTTTTTCAATTGAGGCTACCTCAGGAAATCTAGGATTGCTGTAGAAGGCACAGTATTGATTTTCAGAGGAACTGAAAGGCCATTCATGAAAAACACTCAATCAGCCAGCCTTTATGAAGTGCCTATGTGTTCACACCACCATGCATTTTCAGATCAGACTCTCCTATCATCCCGTTCCTCTAGACAAAAAATGAAAGATCATTCCTGTCTCAAAATATTAAGGGGCAGAGTTCTCCTTAAACATGTTTCTTAACTGAACATGTAGGGACTCTGATGACTGAAGTGTGAACATCAAATAAACAGTGATTTTGTATAAGCTGTACATGTTTGTTCATACACACCACTGGCAATCAATACACTCTGCAAAATTTTCCAAATCATGCCTTATAAAGGCACCGTGGTGAGATGACAAGCACTCTGAACTGGGAACTGTGGTCCCAGCTTTACCACTGACTGTGTGACCTTGAAAAAAATCACTTTCCTACCTAGTTTCTTCATCTGTGAAATGAAGTCTGGACAGAAGTGACTTTCAATTTTTTACCCTGTGACCTACTGTTATAAATACATCTTATAAGGTGACTATCTCTTACATGTAGAACAGAAACAATTTTCTCAAAATAATTCTTGACACTACTCATGGGAGATGAACTTTTTGTTTTCTAAATTGCTTGTTGTAACCCACAAAACTGACTTCAATAGCCATAATGGGTGGTAATTCTCACTTTGAAGAACACTGGATTGAAGGATCTTTAAGATTTCTTTCTGCTGTATTCTAAAAATCAAAGTGTCTGCATTGGAAATAGAGAAAACAACTTGTCTTGCTGAGTCTCTCTTTGATCTTCCTCAGTTTATCAGTAACAAGTCAAATATTATCCATCTCCAGATTACAAAGTCCTATAAGAAATGGCCAAGGTCAGATGCTCCCTCCTAAAATATACAATAGAGGGTACCCTTAGTACTTAGCATCTCTAAACTCCAGTACCCTCATCTGCCACTGTCCCTACTACTCTTACAATAAATCAGTCTATTTTAAGATCTTGTACTTTTATTAATGCTTTTGCCCACTGAATTCGGAAAGTATTCATCTTGTTTTTCTACTTACTTTGTTGACATGTAGTATGACACGATACCCACATATGTACATGGAATATATATACACACAATGACATACACACATGTACACAGATACCTAACATACATACATACAATAGTGTCCTCAGATTTTGATGTACACTAGAATTACCTGGAGATCTTACTAAAACGTGGAGATTCTGGAGTCCCACTCTGTGGGTCTGGAGGATAGGAGCCAGAGGTCCTACATTCTCAAAAAGCTCCCCCATCAAAGTGTTTTTATGCCGATGGTGGACTCACACTCCTTGAAAAAACTAGGACATGCATTCTTAGAGTGATATTAGATATTGAATCATGAATATGATCCTTCCTAATTGGTTGAGGACAAGAGAAACTAGTCAAAGACAATTGAGATTTTGAGTCCAGGTAGGTAGGAGAAGAAAGGTAACATTAACAAAAAATAAAGAATGAGATGGAAGAGGAAGATTGCTTTTTAAACTGCTTTATTAATTTCATATTATGAAATGAATTTTTTTCCCATAACTGGACGAAATTGCCCTGCTGGACAGAAAGTTTTTCGCTGAGACAAAACAATATTCGATTAGAAACTGGTAAGTGGAAACATCAAAAGGTTTACAGAAAAAGTAAATCACAAAACTACAAGCATGTAGAGCAGAGGCCACATTATTCACCTCAGGGAAAGCCTTAAGATTCAAGGTATAAGGCAAAAGTCATAATGATTGTCAGGTTCAGGAGTTTGGAAGCGCACATGATGCTTCATTTGTTGCTTCCTGGTCTTTCTCTTGATCTCCACCATCTGCCCTACAGACTTTCCTACATTATCTCTCACTTCATTGTGCTCAACATGCTTGTTGGGTATGGCCCATCGAAAACTGGGGACAAGGCGCCTAACTCGCCCCAGCCTGACATTTCCTCCAGGCTTCTGGCCTTCTCCCCCTCCCAAATCGCGTGATTCCTCTCCATTCTGCAAAGGGGCCTGTTCCTCTCCTTCGTTTTCTTGTGGGGCATTTTCCATGCTGAGATTTTTTACTGCTTGTTCCTTTTTGGACGCCATCGCTCCTAGGAGACAACAGACAAGAGAAGGGACTATTTTCTTGGTGGACCGATCAGCACCGAGGACAGAGGCCCTACTACGCACTTCTCAAGATAAGGAGCCCCGGATGTCAACGGCTTTTCACATTTTCATTTTCCCACCTGAGAGGCTCCCTACGCCCGGTAGGGGGCCGACAGTCCGAGCTCTCCCCCCTCCCTCACCCAAAACCCACCATTTTCCCTGCCGATCCATGCCCAGGCCTCTGCAGGCACCAAAATGGAGGACGGGGTTGGGTGGGGGCAGCATTTGGGGTCTCGGGGTTTTCCACCCGTTCCCTACCCCCTCCTTCCCCCGCTGTCCCCCGCACCGACCTGGGCCTATCCTTGCTGTCTCCTGCTTCTCCCGATGCTCGCCACGAGTGCGCCGCCGCGACACTTAGGCCCGCAGACCTGCAGAGGGCCGGGGTCGGAGGGTAGGGCAGGGGGCTGCCGCAGCCGGGAGCTCGGCCCCCTCCCGGCCGTGCGCCCCCAACCCGGGCCGCCCGCGCCCCCACCCTCGGCCACCCCCAACCCCGACTCCGACCACCATTTTCCCCACCGAGAAGAACGGGGGCGGGGCGGGGGTGTCGGAAAGGCTCGCGGTGCAGCGGGAGGCAGGTGTTCGCGAGGGGTCGTCGCCGCAGGGCCGTCCAGCCCGCCCCCACCCCCGGGCAGGCCTACGGCTTTCTGCGGCCGAACGCCAGGCCGCCGGGGCCGTGGGGGCTGCGGTCTCCGCCCCGGGGCAGCCGGACCCCGGGGGACGGTCCGCGAGCCGCGTCCGTTCGCCCGCGCCACCTCCGGGGACCCTTCCCGGGGACCCCCTCCAGGTCCCTTACCTGCTGCCTCTCCGCCTCCTACTCTTGGGGGCCGCCCCCGGCCCGCACTCCCTCAGGGCCACCGGGAGCAGTGACCGAATAGGGAGCGAGTGACGGTCAGCTCTGAGGCTATAGTGAGGGGCGTGCGAGTCGGCGCCGGCCAGTCACGTGGGGCCTTCGTCACCGCGAGCGGCCACGCCCCCGCCTGCCCCCGCCCGCCCCCCCCCGCCTGCCCCCACTCGCCCCCCCTACCTCCCCGGCACCCGGGTCCCTTCTCAGGGCACCGGCAGGCCTCGTGGGTTCCCGGGCTTTTCTCTGCCTGCCACGGAAAGGCAGTATCTTCTCGGAGGGCCGTTAGCCGTTCCCACTTCTCTGGGGACTTGTCTTTCCCCTCCTCTGCTCCCAGGGTACAACCCTCACCTGCCAGGTTTCAGGAGCAAAATTTAAGGGGATGCAAAACCCCCTTACAGAAGTCGCATTTTATGCAATATTCAAAAAAAAAAAATTAATGCAAGAATATCTATCATGAGCAAAGTGCCACGCCCACCCCACTTCCAAGCTGTTGTCTTTCTTGCTAGCAATGCCCACCGTTTTCTCTATACACAAATGCATGGGAGGAGGGGACCAGGAAATGAATCAAAGAGACGGAATTGTTTCTAATTCTTCTTAACACTTTTCTGTTTTGTTCTTTTTTTGGTTAAAAATTCCTTCTCTTTATAGTTTACATTAACTGTAACTTTTACTACTGAAAATTTCAAACATATGCAAAAATAGAATAGTATAATGAAAGTCAATACATTCATCACCCAATGTACACAGAGAACAACTCATAGCCAGTCTTATTTCATCTATAGCCTTATACACTTCCCATCCTTAGAGATTATTTTTGAAGCAAATCCCAGACATAATATCGTTTTCTGAATAAGTATTTCAAAGTAAACATCTATAATTTTTTATGTATAATCACAATACCATTATCACACCTAACAATTAATCATCCCTTAATATCATTTTATGTGTAATTGGTGTTCAAACTCCCAATTCTGTTAGTTTTTTTTTTAACAGTTTGTTTGGACCAGGATCCAAATAAAACCTTATACCTAATGCTACTTTCAGGATACTCTGTCTTTGGCTTTGATAATTTGATTGTAATGTGTCTTGGTGAATGTACTCTGCTTGGAGTTTGTTGAGCTTCTACTTTGTGTGTATTTGTGATTTTCCTTAGATTTCATAGGTTTACCAATCATTTCTTCAAATAACCTTTTTTCTTTCTCTATTTCTGCTTTTTCTTTCTGCTCTTCAGACTGCATAATTTCAATAGACTTACCTTAAAGTTCCCTGATTCTTTCTTCTGCCTGTTTACATCTGATGGTATGGTACCTTTCAGCTCCAGAATTTCTGTTGGTTCCTTTTTATAATTTCTTCCTGTTTATTGATATCCTCTATTTGGGAAGACATCATTCTCCTGGTTTATTTTAGTTCTTTGTCCATGATTTATTTCCTTTAGCTCTTTGAGCATATTAACAGTAGTTGAAGTTTTTTTCTAGTAAGCCCAATCTCTGGGCTTCCTCAGGGGCAGCTTCTCTTAATTTCTTTTTTCCTGTGAATAAACCATACTTTATTTGCATGCCTCATAATTTTTTGTTGTTGAAGCTGGACATTTTGAATATTATTATGTGGCACCTCTGGAAATCATACTCTTCCCTCTCCCTGGGATTTGTTGTTGGGGGCTGTTGTGGTTTGTGGTTGATTGTTTGTTTAGTGATCTTTCTAAACTATTTTTGTAAACTCTGTATTATTTATCATGTGTGTCCACTGAAGTCTGTGTTGCCTAAGATTAGCAGTCAGCTGGTTTTGACAACTCAACGCTTAACCAGGCCATTTACAACTCTGCCTTAGTTTTCACTTTCTATTTGCCCAGAATCTGAAAGGCAGCCAGAGGTGAAAGCTTTGGGTCTCTTCAGGCCTTTAAAGCAAATGCATCCCATCCTTGGTATATGTGTTGATGTCTCAATCCCCCTGTATACTGGGGAACCTTTAAAAGCCCGTATTCCCCCATGTATCTCCTTTCACAGCCTCTTCCTCCCAGGCTTTTCATTATGTTTATTGTTTGTTCTGAGTGTTGTCCTTTGCTCCAGGCTGCTGTGGCTAATATCTGAGCCTTTCAATGCTTTTGGCAAAAACCACTCCACTCCTTGGGAAGGCTCTGAGTCAGGCAAAACAAAGAGGGACATTTGTGTCTATCCTTGAGGAGAATCTGCCTGATGGGTTGAGACCCATAGCCACAATTCATTGAGAATAAAATCCATCAAGCACCTTCTGGTACTGGCAACTTTCACCAGCTGATTTGGGGTGTTCAGGATGGTGGGCTGGCAATTTAAAACACCACAGCACTTTCTTACTGCAGTGCAAGAGCCTCTCTCTTCAACAAGTTTCCCCCTGCTTGTTGTAGTTTTTAAAATTAGATTCCAGAGTTCAGCAAACGTTTATTCTGACAGTTTTTGGCATGGAAACTTTGGGTTTCTTACTCTGCCATTTTTGGAGATACCTTCTCTCTATATGTTTTTAAATTCTCTACAATGTAATGTCAATGTACAGTTATTTTTCACAATTATCCCAAGAGAGCAGTACAATATTATGCTTGCTTTCTTCTATGAATTTTTAAATAGAATATTTGATTACTTACAATGCTTAATATTTTGTCACAAATAACATTTGACATATTTGACTTGATTAAAAAACATTCTTTCTGGAATACAGCTGTGGAAATTTCTTAATTCTAAATATGTTTAAAAGTTTTGTACAAGGTTAAAAATGATAGATAAATACCAAAAGCTAAGTTTTGTTGCCCTTGTGAGTAGTAAGTATTTGGGTACTGTTTGAGTGCTTCTCAATTAGAAAAATGATTTCTGTTCAAAAGAAATTTTAAGTTTAAAAATGTGAGTAGTACACTTTTTTTTTTCCTTTTACCTCATGCTCTTATCATGTCTGCTCAGAGGAACAATTCATCCCTCAAATCTCTCAAAAATAATCAGGAAAAAAAATGAGTGAAAAAAATAACTACATATCACAAAAGATCCAAAATGATCATAAGACATCATTTGGGAATAAACTTAGCCCTGGCAACATTTAAAAAAACCATTTGTGTTGCAACAACATCTCCCAATCACATGGAAACCAGCACATTATACAAACATGCTTGCTCCATGAGCCAGATTCTGGAGTTATCCAGAAATTACCAACACCCAAAATGAAAGAAGGATTTGTATATAAAAACTCAGAGCTCTACCACTTGAAATACACCACATAGACTTTGGGAGTGAGGATGTTATTAATGACTAGCTGACTTTGTATAAACATCAACTTTATTTTCCAGCCAAAACTGTAGAGAAGAGCCTGAAAGGCAAGTTTCGTAACTCTGAATTCGGTATATTTTTCATTACACAAGTAAGCTTCTCAGTTCAATTCTCCATATCACAAATGCCTGAGATATAGTTATCATATATCCTTCAGCATTCTTCCTTGTCCCCTAATAGGCAAAGCATGACTTGGAAAATAACCTAAACTTGAGTCTAGAACTCTGCCACTATCTCTGTGAACCTGAACAAGCCACTTAATTTCTCTCAAGTCCAGTTTAATAGCTTTTGAAAAGATTGTATGACATAATATACATAAAGATGCTTGTAAATTATAAGCACTATTCAGATATGTTACTACTAATAATTATCATCTCCCTTAAAAGAAGATATACACAATGAGGTGGGAATGTCAGACAGGAGCCAAAAGAATTGGTGACTTGGACAAGAATGACAAGGTGGGAAATAATAATGTAATCCATAAACCAAGATGCATGGAAGTACTATTAATAAAGAAATATCACTAATAAGGAAATAAAGAATTCTGGGGCATGTACACAACAGAACACTATGCACAGTTAAAATGAATGACCTACCTACATCTCTCTATAGCAATATGTGTGAATATTAAACATAATATTACATGAGAAAAGCAGACTATTTTTTGTCAATTTCTTTGACAATGTAAACATTTTTACATGTCCAAAAATAATTTTATATACTTTAAAATATTTTATATATAATACCACATTTTATATTATATAACATATTTCAGTATTATTTATTTTAAATATAGTGTGTGTATATATATATAATAGAAGTATAGAAATATATGTGGTAAGATATACATCAGCTCAGGAGTGTGGTTACATCTGGGGAGAGGACAGAGTGAATAGAAAGGGAGGTGGACTCAGTTATGTTTATCTCATGTGAATACTTGAAAATATAATGGAATAATCTTCATACATTTCAGAGCAAGAGGTAGCTGTATATTCAGTGATAAAAAAACTATAGCCAAGACTTATTTTTAAGTGAAAAATGTTTCAGATCAGTATACATCATGTGATTTCACTAAACATAGAAACATATGATATGTGTGTTTTAGTATATGCTTAGTAAAAACTTTTAAGTCTACACACTAATTTGTTTCACGTTCTATATCATGCTGGTTATCTACTGCTGCATATCAAACAAAGCCCCAAATTCGGAGCTTAAAACAACAATTTATTATTACTGTTGTTATCATCATCATCTCCATAATCATCTCTTGGAGCTTTGTGGATTGACTGGGTCAGCTGGGTGTTTCTCCCATGGCATCTCTTATGAAGTTGGAGTTAAATCGCAGCTGGAGTTTTGAGCATCTGAAGACTAGAATCATTTGGCTTTCCTGGCAGTGGATGCTGACTGTTGGCAGGGAGCTCAGCTGGGCTCGTTGACTTGAGTGTCTAAAATGTCAACATTAAACGAGGGTGTTTCAGTTACCTATTGCCACATAACAAACCACAACAAAGTTTGGGGTAGCTTTAAATAAGACCATACATTAATATCTTTCACGATTCTGTGGGTTGACTGAGCTCAGCAGAGCAATTTTTCTGTTCCTATGGTTTTGTTTGTTAATGTAGCAATCTGGAGGCTCAGTTGATGGAATATCCAGAGTGGCTCACTCACATGCCTGGCAGCCAGAACTGGAATACTTCTGCTCTGCCTAACTAGTACATTTTCCACAGCATCAGAATGAGAAGACAGACAAATACTACACACACTGCTATGCCCTTTGCATTTGCTTTACATAATGATATATCTAAGACCTAATTCCACAGCGCCATGTATAAAATTATACCTTTATCTTAAATGACTGCATGGTGTTCTGATGTGTCTATGTACTCTGTCATATTTGCGTATTCAACAAGACCTCCATATTGGGCATTTAGGATGTGTTCATCTTCCCTGGGATAGGAGGACATAGTGATGAACAGGATAGTGCCCAAGTGCTTAAGGAGCTTACATCCTAGTGGGTTGTATGCAGAGAGGAGCAGAGCATTACAAAAGGAGGGATAAGTCCAACGAAGTGGGAAAGTTACTTGTCCAGAGTGGGTAGAACCCATAAACAGTTACTCCACAGGATTCTATTTGAGGCTGTCAAACCCAAGGCTGAGCCTACCTTAAAGAGGTTCTTCCCAGGGGTAGCATCCTATGGAGGAAAGTTCACAGCTGAATTAGGAGACAAACAGCCTGGCTGTTAATTCTGGGTTCTGCCATGTACTCACTGAAGACTCTTGAAGTTCATATATTGGGAGTTCTTTCTTGTCCATTTTTGGCCATCTTTCCCTTTCTTGCCACATTCTCTTCTTAGGCAGCCATATAATCTATACTTGAATATCTTTAATTACCATCCACCCACATATGTTTTTGGCATTTCTCTCTCTAGCTCAGTTTCTAATCTAAATATCTTGCTGCATTCTTAACATTTTCCCCTTGGGTATACAAAAGTATTGAGAAATCAGGATGGCCCATGTGTTCCCTCTAGAAATCATCCATCATGTGTTGCCCATCCCAGTTAATATCACTACCTATGACACAGATAATTAGGTGAAACATCTGAGGAACACACTAACACCTCCCTCTTTACCCCCCCCATCCAATTCTCAAGTCTTTCGTGAGTTCATCTGCTTCTTCATGCATATGTTCACTCATCTAGTAGAAAGAAGAATATTGCTGGTGCAAGGGACAATGGGGATAATTACACAATCAGGGTCTTGGAGTGGGTGATCCACTGCAATGAGACGGGGCTACCTTAAGATTTGTCACAGCAGGGGAAATAGGGAGCATGGGTGCTGAGGCAGGTAAATTGATAGGTTTGGTGGTGGGAGCATAGAGACAATCTCTTCTGTGATAGCATCTACTTTTCTAAGGAAGCAAGAAGTCGAAAGAGCAGTTGAGAATGTTGAGGTGTGAAAGCATGTCGAAGGTTTGTGCAGAGGCTAGATGTTGTGCCACAGTGGTCTCAGATATGGAGAAAGTATACTGACTATGGAAATGTGGTAAGATTGCCAGCTGGGCCTGAGTACTGCTCCATATCATACAATAGCTTCCCTTCTGCTGTGTCTCCTACAACTGTCCGCACTTTTCCCACCAGGCTCCAGCCACATTGGTTTTGGTCTTTTTCTGAAACAAGTCATGCTCCCTCCCACTTCAGAGTGTGCTGTTCCTTAGGCTAATATCAAAATATCTTCAAACACACACACACACACACACACACACACACACACACACACACCTCGCTCTCATCATCCAGGTCTCAGCTGAAAAGTCATGTCCATAGCATGGCCTTCTCTAGTGATAAAGCATGGCACAGCTCCAGGGGTCATCATGCATGCTGTAGTCTAAGCAATGGTCTTTGAAGTTGTAAAACTAGTTGGCCCTGGACATCCTTGACTGCCCTCTCTGCAAATGTTATTTTTGATCCCATTTCTCTCTTTTATTTTCTTCATGGCATTCTTCACTCACTGAAATTACATTGGTTGTTTTTATTTTATGTGTATCCAAAAGAGAATGTAAGCCCTATAAGGGGAGAGGCCTTTCCTATCTTGTTGCCTTGCAGCCAACCTGCCAAGCAAAGTGCAAGCATTCAGCAAACAAAAACAGATAATTCAAGTTAAGTGGCGAAACCAACTGATATTGGAATCAGAGATCACAGTAATCAAATATTTAAAGAAATCTTGGACATTATCTTTCCAGCAATTCTCAAACTATAGTAAACATCAGAAGCTACCAGGGTAATTGTTCAAAATACAGATTCCTGAGCCTCAAATCCCAGGGAAAGGATTCAGCAGATCTGGGGTAAGATCTCAGAAGTTGCAGTTTTAAGACCCTGGATGATTGTAATAAAAGCTGCCTGTGCCTCATGCTTAGATCAATGCATATTCTTTTAAAATGCTGTTTTCCTCATTCTCTGACATAAATCGTAACGATATTTTCTTAGGTAAGTCTCCCAAGGCAAAATAAGTAAAAGCAAGAGTAAACAAATGGAATCTAATCAAATGTATAAGCTTTTGCACAGCAAAGGAAACCAAAAACAAAATGAAAAGACAACCTACAGACTGAAAGAGAATATTTACAAATGATGTGACTGACAAGGGCTTAATTTCCAAAATAAAAAACCAGCTCATGCAGCTCAGTATAAAACAAACAACCCAATCAGAAAATGCGCAGAAAATCTAAATAGACATTTCTCCAAAGAAGATATACAGATGGCCAACAGGCACATGAAAAGATGTTCAACATTACTAAAGAGAAATGCGAATCAAAACTACAATGAGGTATCACCTCACACCAGTCACAATGGCCATCATCAAAAAGTCTACAAATAATAAATGCTGGAGCGGGTATGGAGAAAAGGGAACACTCCTACACTGTTGGTGGGGATGTAAATTGGTGCAGCCACTATGGAGAATAGTATGGAGGTTCCTTTAAACATTAAAAATAGAATTACCATATGATCCAGCAATCCCACTCCTGGGCACATATCTGGAAAAGATAAGAACTCTAATTCGAAAATATGCATGTACCCCGAAATTCATAACAGCGCTATTTACAATAGCCAAGACATGGAAGCAACCTCAGTGTCCATCAGCAGTTGATTGGATAAAGATGTGGTATATATATATAATGGAATACTACTCAACCATACAAAAGAATGAAATAATGCCATTCTTAGCAACATGGATGGACCTAGAGATTATTATAGTAAATGAAGTCAGACAGAGAAAAATAAATATTATATGATACCACTTCTATGTGGAATCTAAAAAAATAGTACAAATGAACTGATTTACAAAACAGAAACAGACTCAGAGACATAGAAAACAAACTTATGGTCACCAAAGGGGAAAGTGGGGGAGGGATAAATTAGGAGTATGGGATCAACAGATACACACTACCATACATAAAATAGATAAACAACAAGGATTTACTGTATAGCACAGGGAAACACATTCAATATCTTGTAATAACCTATAATGGAAAAGCATTGAAAAAAAGAATATACATATATATACATATGTATAACCAAATCACTTTGCTGTACATCTGAAACTAACACAATATTGTAAATCAACTATACTTCATTAAAAATGCTGTTTTCCTAGGGGAAATTGTTTCTATACCGTCTATCATGCAGATTTCTATAATAGCTTCAGTTTGACTGCTGGCATAATTACTGGGAAGCAGAGTGTTCATCTTAGGCCTCAGATTGTTTTTCCCAGATGGGATCTCATTTAACTCTTGGAAAACTATCAGGCTTCACTGGGACCAATTTTTGTTTTTGAGCTTTTCTTTGAGCATTTCTAAGTATTTTTAAGGACTGTTATTTTATGGTTTCTATTCTTTCTTAGAAATCTTCCAAAGAACAAGGAGAAATTTCTCTCTTATTTTTAAATAGAATAAACCCCATTCTATCTTTCACACATGACATGGGACAATTGAACTTTTTTGTAAAATTAATGTACAGGATCTTATTGATCTTATTTTTTGTATATCTTAAGACATTTTGCTATTCATCATCCTAAGGGTTACTTTATTATTAGCTAATTATTCCCAGCTATACTAAAAGACTAAAAAAAAAAAAAAAAAAAAGAAAGTGCAAGAATGATGGAATAGATTTCATTAAGAATGAGGCAATACCAAAACAAGTAATCAATATCACATGACCATTTATTTTTTTCTACTGCATTCTCCAGAGTATTACACTATCTTTCAAGAAGGTATAAAAGAAATCGAGTCCATCTTTGCATTTATTTAATCCAGCTTTCACCGAACACAGGTGAGTTTTCTCCCTATTCTTCCCATACAGAAGGAAATTGAGAGAGGAATTCATTTTATAATTATTAGACAGGTCAGGAGATGAAAGTACAATGAAAGCAATACTCTACATGCCATCATTTTAGTGAAATTGATATCTCAAAACTATGACTCTTCAAATGACAGTATCTTAGAGGAATTTTCTCAAACTTAAAAAGCAATCGGTGAGCAATGTACTTCAAAGGACCAAAATGATAAATGGTATTCTCAGTTTGACACTTGTCATACAATATGTTGTGACAAGAACTAGAAACATCCTATTTTGCTCAAAGGATATGGGACAATTTTCTGTCATCTTTTATATTTTATATTTAATATATGCCCAATATTTTCAGTAAGTTTCTAAGTGGACAAATACTGAAATCAGGTAATTAGAAGGAAATAGATCATGTATAAGTGAAAAAAGTTACAGGGCTGGTCATTCTAATTGGTGTTCATTAATCTAAAAATGAAAATGTTTTGCAATTATGGAGCAAAGGAGATGGCTGTCCTTCTTTCAATGAAATTATGAGCTGTCAAAGTTTTGAAAAGTTTTGTTTTGAAGATATAAGTAAAAGATGAACAAAAAGTAATGATAAGATAGAACTTACAGGGGATATAAATGAGGAAGAAGTGAAGAATCAGTATCTACAAGATGGATGTATTCCAGATTCAGGCATGAGAGTTGATGAGGAGTAAGTTACATTCGAAAGATGATGTCTATTTTGTGCATGCATATCGTCAAAGCCAGGAAAGTGAGGAATAAAATTTGGGTTTGATATGTTTAAATTCCTGTTAAATTTTCTGATTTACTTGCCCTTTGTTATCCCTTTATTTTTACTTCTGTAAATTATTCATTAAGTGACTGAACATACAAAACATCAGATGGGTATTTTGTACCCAGAAGATGATGATGATTTTGTCGTGGTAGTCTGAGGGTAAACATTCCTGAGTGGCTGGGACAACTCAATACTTTTATCTTGTTTAGTGAATGAGGCTAGTGGAAGGGAGTGACCTCTCCAAAGTGCCTTTATAATGGAAACCCCTGACTCTCATTTCAGTGTTCTATTTAGCCAAGTCAATATCACACTGTGCTTACTTATCAGCTTCTGTACCTCAAGATCAAAGTTCACAAACTTTTCTGATGTTAATCTATAAGTGAAAATAAGACAACTGGAGAGCTTGTGAAATAGAGGGGTAGGTAGGGGGAGACTTTCTTCCCCTATCCTAGACTCGACTGGAGATCATTCAATCCAATGGAAATGATATGACAGTCTTTCTCCAGGACTCCATCAGGCAGCCAGTTCTACCATAACAAATTACCACAGTTAGTAAAAAGCTGAGGAGATCTTCTCACCAAGGGTTGTCCGACTCCAGTGACGATGGTCTCACCACTTTCCCACTTGGACTTCTCTTTTAGATGGTGGCCTTCCAAGGATGAGGAATGGATGAGTTTATGCTTCTGGGTAGAAGAATTCCGTGCTGAGTGGTACAAGTTAACAGGGGATTTGTACTAATATTTATCTTCTTTCAGTTCAAGATTTCTGATGGATACACAAGACTGGAGCTCATGTACGAAGTCTGGGATGAAATGTGGATTGGAGCTTGCATACCTTGATCCCATTAGGTGCCTAATACATGCATGGTGGCCATGTACCTTACTCTTTTGGGGTCTCATTACCCTCTCTGCAAACTGAAGTTGCTGGATTGCTAAATTTCCTTTCTTTCATAAAAGCTAAAGATGGCCACTTAGTAGTTTTTTGGATGATGCAAAGTAAGCCATAGTTCCTTATCAACCACCCCATCTCTCCTTGTAAGCTGCACTTCAGCCATATCAGACTGTCTCCTGGCTGTGTACACCAAGCACACTGGGTACGTTTCCACTTCCATTCCCTTTGCATAGCCAGGAATGTCCGTATGTGTGTTTCACTTCAGCTCACAATCCTATTCCCCCTGTATGATTGAGCTCAAAGCCCATCTCCTTCTCTGACAATTTTGGCTAGCATTGACTGGCACATAGTATTTTCTCAAGAAGAGCACGACAAAAGAATGAGGCCATTAACCAGTGAAAGCTTAATGTCTTTAATGCAGAAAGAGCAATAAACATCAGAAAAGGTGATTAATTGTATCCATAATTAGGGAAATGGAGATGAAAACAACAGAAAGCAATATTTCAGAGTATCAGCTAGGAAGACTTATTTTAAATTCTCTAAATATCAAAATTCTCGTCTGTGGTTTTGTTTTTTGTTTTTTGTTTTTTGTTGTTGTTGTTGTTGTTGTTAAGAGCATGATGTATAAATGAGAATTCCCACCCACTGCTGGTGACAGTTTAAAAAGGTGCAAACATTTTGGAGGAACAACTTTATAATTTCAAGTAGAGCTTATTCATATCCTAAGACTCAGACATTTCATGCTTAGGCACATAATACCTGGAAACTCATTATACATACATACATACATACATACATACATACATACATTCATATAACACAATATCACTTAAGGAGTAGTCCAAATGATTTTGTAATAGAGTATTCCCAAATTCTCCCTTCCATTCCTTATACCATTTCTGTCATCCATTCAACTGACCAATAAGCTATAATCACCAAATACTATACATTGTTGCTATTAATAGTTTAAACAACTATTATCCGTTAGCTTAATTAAGAGAAAGAAAATAATAGATTTATTTTACTTCCATTTATTCCTTCTCTAATGTGCTTTCTTTCTTTATGTACACCTAAGTTTCTGACCTATATCATTTTCTTTATCTCTGAAGAACTTTTTAAACATTTCTTGCAAGGCAGGTATACTGGCAACAAGTGCCCTGAATTGACTGTGATAACCTGGTGGGGATCCTGGAGTTAAAACTCATGAAAGTTCAGGGGCTTTTCCTAAGATTGGGAACTCCTGGAGTTTTTCATTCTCAAATGTGCCCACACTGAGCTTCCAGTAATTTGTCAATAACAGTTTATGTTTTCCTACCTCAGTACTAGCTGTAGCAGTGGGTTTTGCTCCTGGGTTCTGCTCTAGTGAGCTCTGATCCTCTATATTTGCCTGTCTGCCTGTCTCTCTAAATTTTGGGGGGTAGTAGTTTGCCCTGTGACCTCAATTGTCTAATCAGTCTAAGAGGAGTTGTTGCTTTTCAGTTTGTTCAGCTCTTTTCTTGTCATGAGCACTGAACTGACAATTTGTAAGCTCCTTACATGCTGGACAGGAATCCCAAGAATTTACATTTTGGCTGATGCTAATAATTACTAAAAGGAGACACAATGCTGTTCTTGGAGTTTTAGAACAGGTACAAATGCAGCTTCTTTTGCAGCTGCATGCCATATTATGGTGCCTGAGTGCTGGGCCAATGTATGTAGGTGAGGAGGTACCCCAATAAGAACGAATGTGCAAACCTTGTTCAATTGTGATGTCAGTCAAGTGCTACTAAATCAGATCTCTGCTTCATCCATCAGGAAGACGCTTAAAAATTGTAGGGACATGATACAGGGTATTTTCACCTCCAAGAACCTCATGCGGCATACCAAGTGGACTGGTCTAAGCATGCTGTGTGATTGTTAACACATGTCATTCAAAGCAAATTTGGGGTCTCTTTTACAAAACAGCTCCTGAAACAAAGGGAGTCATAGCCAGAGAAGGCAATCAGCTGGATAATTTTGCAAGTCCTATGTCCTTGGCAAAGGTGAGGTCTACTAAGTTCAGAGAGGAGAGGTACACTTTTCAAGGTGACATAGCTTGGTAAGAAGCATTACAGGGATTTTAACCATGATTTTTCTCACTCTATACTAGCACACTGACTCACCTGCAGTCGCTTTCCAGGGCTCACAGTCGGGTTTGTGTAAACATATTTGTTGTGAAAACCCTGCTAGGATCATGCAGTTGTAAGGAACAGGTCCACTAAGTAGGCCATTGTGTGGACAAGTTTAGGGCTGAAAAGAGAGCTGTGAAGTAGGAGTATGAATGCAGGTTGCCAGAGCCAGGCATATAGAGGTTGCTCATAAATACATAGTGAAAGGATGAATGAAATACTAATTTTGGAGCAGTGATCATGCATCTCTCCAACCTTTTTCTAATTGAATATGAGATAGAGGCTCATTTAATAATTCCAGTTCCAGAACTTGCGTTGCAAAAAGTATTTTTTTACATGTTTCTTACTTTCACAATACAAAATACGGACTTTGGGTGATAGTGGATGTGTCAAAATAGGTTTATGGATTGCAACAAATGTTGCACTCAGAGGCAGAATATTGATAGCTGGAGGAGATTGTGTGTGGGAGCAAGGGGTATACCAAACTCTCTGTACTTTTTGCTCAATTTTGCCTTGAACCTAAAACTGCTCTACAAAATAAAGTCTATTTAAAAAACCAAAAATGTTTATTGCTTTGATTTTCTTTCCTTGCTAAAAAAGTATTATATGCTTGGAGAAAATTTAGAAAATAGAGGTCTACACCACCTGGTGATGAGAATTGGAATTGAAGATTGAACCTTACTGTTGACAGCTGATTAAGGGGGCATGAGGGAGGACCGGGGGTTCCCTTAAACACATCAGATGGACCGTTCTAGATGTGAAATGTGACACAAGACCCTGTGCTTCCACTACTATGACCTGAGCAGTCTCTGAGCCTCATGAAAGACAGTCCCTGTCTGATCAGTAAAATTTGGGATGATGTGATAGTTTCTAATTTGCCCCACCCCACTTCATGATTAGTTATGGGCATATTTTCATAAAAGTAAATCTCCCTGTACAACAAAAATTTTGCAAATGAATTTAAGACCAGATTCCCACCTCCTGTTTTTAGATGTTATTTTATTATAATTAAATAAGTAGTACATCCTGGTTGTGAGGCAAGTTCAAACAACACGGAAATACATATATAATTTTTATATTTTGCCACAGGCCTGGAGACATCCATTACTGTAGTTTGCTGTGTATATAATTTATATATACAGGGCCACCTTTCTGGACCAGAGCCCACGAAAATTATTCAAACTATTTAATTCGAGGATTACTCAGTATATCCTGCCTCTCCCATTCCTTCCCATGAAACCAGAATAAAGACTTTGACCCATGCTTTTTCCTCACTCCATCTGCCTCCTGACCAACCCAGGTGCTTCTTCATGTGGCCTTGCATGTTGTGGCATGCCTCCTGCTCTTGGGAACTCCATGCAATAAACTCTTCTTTGAAGGAAGTTATCTCCAAATCTGTCATCTTACCATACCTGATTAAAGCAAACCTCAGGCATATTTTGAGGCACCTAGTTGAGGGGAAAGACCTGAGTCATACACTCCTCTCACATCCAGGGTTTGGGGCATGGAGAGAGTCACATGGATGGGGGTGGGTGGGTTGAAAATTAACATTCTTGGGATTTATGTGAAAGTGGAAGAGGGGCAGAGTACAACATTAACCTTGAATCTTCACATCAACCATTCCAGGTAGATTGTATTACACTCATGGAAGTTTCACAAGGCTTCTTTTATGGCCCAGGTTATGACTTATTATGAAAAGTTCCATGTGTAGTCGTTACGTGCTTTGTTCCATGTCAATTATGTAAATTAAGTAAATCATCTAATTGATTTTTTTTGTCTGCCTGTCTTATCCATTACTCAGTGAGGTGTGTTAAAATTTCCCATTGTGATGGTGGATTTGTCCATTTCTCCACTTACTTCTGCCAGATTTGGCTTTTAATATTTTGCACTCAATTCCAATCTGTGGCTTACCCCCCCAACCAACATATACAAGCAATTCTCCTACACCAGCTGGGTGTCCTATAATTTAACTCAATTCTGACACTATCTACCCAAAGACAGCAGCAGATTCCACAGGTTAAAGGCTCAGTTCCAAAAGACTGCCCTCTGTTTATCAATTGAAATTTCAGGTTGATACCTGTGCTTCTGACTGGTGATAAATCAGAGGTTCCCACAGCTCCCTCCTTGGGTTTGATTAATTTGCTAGAGTGGCTCACAGAACTCAGGAATCCCATTTACTCACTGGATTACTGGTTTATTACAAAGGATATTAAAGACTATGAATCAACAGCCAGATGAAGAGATACATAGGGCAAGGTCTTGAACAAAGAGGCTTCTGTTCCCATGGAGTTTAGGGCACGACATGGCAGCACATAGATGTGTCTGGTTCATGAACCTGGAAACTTCGAGTCCAGTCATTTTGGGTTTTTATGAAGGCTTCATTTCATGGTTGTGGTTGATTAAATCATTGGTCATTGGCAACATAACTCAATCTCTAGCCCCTTGCCCTTACCTGAACATCATGGGGGTGGGACTGAAAGTTCCAACCCTTTAATCACTGGTTGGTTCTCCTGGCAACCAGCTCCCACCTTAGGTGTTTTCCAAAAGTCACCTTACTAAAATAACAAAAGACACATTTATCATTCTCATCATGGAAAATTCCAAGAGTTTTAGGAGCTTTGTGCTAGGAGGGACAATGACAAAATATATTTCTTACTATATATCAAAATATCACAGCTTGGTATATATTGCTTCTATATTAAGAGGTGCAAATAAATTTAGAATTGTTTTATTAATACCTTCTTGATAAACTGAACTTTCATCATAAAATCTCCCTCTTATCTCCAGTAATATATTTGTTTTAAAGTATACTTTTATTAATATGAGTATAATAGATTTCAGTTGGTTAATAATTAAATTGTCATTTTTTTGAATTTTCTAACGCATTAAAATTTAGATGTGTTTCTTTTAAGGTGTATTTGATGTAATGTTTTTTATCTAGTCTGATAATTAATGTTTGTCTTTTGATTTGAAATACTTAGCCTGTCTATATGTAATCAAATTACAGATATAATTTGGTTTAAAGACGTCATCATAATACTTGCTTGACATTTATTTTTACCTGCTCTAATTTCCTTTTCTTCCTTTTAAAATAATCAATTTTTTAAAAGCTTCTTTGGGGTGGTAATTAGATTTATTTGTTTATTTATTTTTAGAGGAGGTGCTGGGGATTGAACATATGACTTCATGCATGCTAAACATGTGCTCTAACACTTGAGCTATACCCCCCAAAATAATCAATTTTTAACTATTTGATTTTTACCTTATTTGGCAAGTTAGTGAGACATTCTTTTGTCGTTGTCATTCTTGTAGTGTTTACCCTAGAGATTACAATATAAACTATTAACTATAAATTACTTTATTTAAACGTCAGAAAACACAGGGACTGTAAGAACACTTTGACTCCATTTAACCTTTCCTAAATTACTGTCATGCATTTTAATTCTATATACATGTGAATCCCCAGAAGAAATTATTGTCACTGTACTATATAGTCAATACTCACCTAAATTTGCCTACATATTTGGCAATGTCATTGTTCTTTCTTTTCTGCATCTGTCTTTCCACTTGGGGTCATATTTCTTCTGCCTGAGGAAGAAACTTTAGTATCTTCTTTGAGAATTTTAGGGACAAATCTGCCAGGTTTATTATGTTAAAATAACTGTCTTCCATTTTTGATACTTCTTTCTATGTACAGAATTCTAGTTTTGCAGTTATTTTCCTTCTGCAACTGGAAGATATGAACTCATTCTCTTCAAAATACAGTTATTTCTGTTGAAAGATTAAATGCCAGTCTGATTGTTGCTTCTGTAAAAACATTAATAAACAGGAACCTCTACCAAAATACAGCTAAGATACCAGAGAAGGGGAGCTCTCACACCCTTCAACAATAGCAGAGCCCAATAGGAAGAAGAAATAATAATATGTGTTAAACAAAGAAAAGTATTAACTGGTGACCTAACAAATTATTGAGATAAAGTCTTATAAAACAAGTTTATCAGTAGCCTAGTCACAAGATACTAGTGTAGCAATACATTTATTGACTTAGAAACATTTTCATATTCTGTAGTATGAAAATGGTACACTAAACAGATTTCTTTGAGAATAATTCACTGAGTGTGCACTGTTGGAGATAGATAGAGGATATTTTATTTTATAACTTTGTATTGCTTTAGGTTTTTAATCTAGAAACACAAAATAAAAAGTTGAAAACAAAAAAATGCAAACTGATTACAAATATGATACTCTTGTATTCATTGGCTTGGAAGCAGATGAGAACATTTAACAGTTTTCTCTCTGTGTGTGTGTGTTTGTGTATGTTTCTTTGTCTCAAACTTTTTCACATCAGTTATTCATAAACTAACTCACACCAATCATTCCTAAACGAACTCATGCAGCTTTCTACTGAGTTCACTTAGGGGCTGGATTTCCAGTCCCAGGACTTGAAGATTCTGCACGAATTCAGAAGGATTACTGCCAGTGTGTGAAGTCTAGACATCTTGGCCCATAGGTGGAATCCATTCAGCTACCTCCCTCCCCACCAACAAACACCACAGCCCTTTCCAACCTCCACTCTTTGCCAAGGCCCCAGTTCACTTTCTCACCTGCAGTTCTGACAATGGTCACCAGGTGGCAACGCTCTCCATTTTCTACAGATTTTTCTTTCTGCCCGCACCGCTACCCCCACCCCCCGCCCCAAAAAGACATCATTTTTATAAACAGAAGCAAAAAGTTTCCTCAAAGGTCTTAACTTTCCTTGAAAAATTAAGATGTGTATAAAAAGACTAAAAGGACATCTGTGTGGTTTCCATCCAGTTTCTCCTTAATTTATTCATGTGTCTTGTGTATGTACTGTGTGCCAGGCACTGTCAGTCCAACTCCTTATCTGCATCCCAACCTCCCCTCCCTTCACCTCCAGACCTGCATAACTGGAAGTGCCCACAGGAAGCAAGATGGATGTTAGTGCCCACTCCATGGGGTATGAACTCAGACTGCATTCCAAGCAAGATCAGTCCAAGCCTGATGCTGGATCGTGGCATCCAGCATCAAAACAGGAGATGATGCAGCTGAGTGGGAGAGGCTGTAGCTTGGGAAACTGTGGCACCTTTAACTCACACCCCCACCCTCTTACACAGGACTAACAGCCTATTACCTTCTCCTGACAGACCTCACTCACAGAGAGCAAAGGACCAGGCAAACAGTGTTGGTTTCAGTCTTGCTTCTTCTCATGGGCTTGAGCTAGAGGTTTTGCTTTCTCTTTAGTCCTTTGCTCTATCAGAGTGGTGCATTTCGGATTTGGTTCTGTATCTGTTTTATCTCTAAGAGGGTGGTTCTATCCATTCAGTCACCTGACAGGTCCATTTGAGGTGACATGGAGTATGATTCCAGAAATTTTTCTTCTAATCTCCCAATAACTGTTGGGGAAGAAGAAGAAAATCAACACCCCATTTCATTTTAAGGTACTTAGCATCTGTGATGGTTAATTTTATCTGTCGACTTGGCTGGGCCACAGTACCCAGATATTTGCTCAAACATTATTGTGGATGTTTCTGTCAGAGTGTTTTTGCATGAAAATAACATTTAAATTGGTGACTCTGAGTAAATCAGATTGCCCTCCATAATGTGAGTGGGCCTCATCCAGTCAGTTGAAGGATTGAATAGAACAAAAGATTCACCCTGAGCAAGGCTGAACTCGGCAGCAGATTGTTTTCAGACCTGAACTGCTACATTGGCTCTTCTCTGGGTCTCCGGCCTGCTGGGCCAGCCTGCAGATTTTGAACTTTCCAGCCTCCAAAACTGTGTGAGTCAATTCCTTCAAATCAGTCTTTATATATACATAAAGTGACTTCATTCATGTAGGAAAAGGCTAGTACTTTGTTAGGCAGACAGGCAACTGGGTGCAAGACAGGACATGTGCCTGGCCCCAGTGGCAGACCTAACCCACTAACTCTAGGTGACTTTGGGTAAGTCACGCACTCCATCTGACTTCACCTGCCAAAGGGGATCAGACCAGCCCTATTTGGCACAACCAAGAAGACACAGATATTTACAGCTGAGTGGCAAGAGAAGCTGACAAGGAAATCAGACATCAAAGGACTCAAAATTTTAAGAAGCAGTTGTTGAAAATTCACAGAAGAGCTTTTTATACTTTGTGGAGTATCAGAAACAAGTAGAGATATTACTCAAATTGTAGATACCTCCCATTCCACATCCCTGTTTTTGAATCAGCAGACCTAGGGTGGGCCTGGGAATCTGGAACTTTAACAAGTACCACCTGCAGATCTTAATGAGGTCATCTGAGGGCCACAGTTGGAGAAATATTGATCTAAACAGCTGACATTTGCTTAGCATTAGTTTCATGCCTGCCATGCAGACTTCTATGATATCTGGGATGTGTTTGTTAATGTAATTGCTTCAAAGTGCACTGGTCCTTCCCTCCCACCTAAGAGCACCAACTGCTTTCCAACATGACACTGTACTTAAACTCCACAATACTCCTGGGTGGTGAGGAAAGGGTAGTGACTTACCTGAAGTGTCCCAATGATGGGGCCCGAGCTCTTCACTCCTGCTCCAGGAACCTGTCTAGCAGACTCAACATCACACTTGGTTCTTCTCTATCAGCTCCTGTTTCTGGGGCTCAGAGTCTACACCCTTCTCAGATGTTCCACTAAAAGGGAGAGACAGGGGAATCAGACAGCACGTGGGATAAAGAGAAAAGTGAGAGGATGGGAAAGCACATGAGACAGAGGGGAAGGGGTGAGGATGTTCTGCCCATCCCCACTCAGTTCAGTGGAAGCTGTGCAGTGATGCTCTGTCCCTCCCCAAGCTCCACCACATGGCCCCCTCCACACACAGCAGTGACACTGAAGCTGTCACATCATGGACATGTGGGCTTATCCCTGCTTGTGTCACATGTCCAAGTGTTCTCCCTGGAGGTCATGCTATTATGGTAATGTCAGAGGCATCACATTGACAGGATGAAATGGGCAAAGCTGGATTGGGAAACTAACATTGCTGAGGGCCTACTAGATTCCACACACTGTAGGTTGTTATTTTTAGACTTTATTTAAATCCTCAAAGTAATGCTCTGAGGTGGGCATCATAACTTCCTTTCTACACACGGAGAACTAGTTGGCTCAGACAGCAAAGTACATGCTCAAAGAAGTCTAGAGAGGTATCAAATGGACACAAAAGCTAACTTGAAAGGGCTAATGCTAGCCAATTCTGGGCAACTTGAACATCAAAATAAATAAGTATAGTAACAGATAGTGTTAGAGCAGGCAGATAGCTAGATATGAGCAGAGAAAGGGGGACACAGACCAAATGGCAGGAATTGGGCAGAAAGGAGGGGCACAAGCCAAATACAGGAAATCACACATCATGTAAGCACCAGGGGGCCCTGGGCAGAGAAAGAAAAGCAGGAACCTTTCGGCTGATAAGGGGTCATACCTTTTGGGGTGATGAGTGGCCTGGAGACTAACAAAGAAAGGTGAGAAGCGGCAGGAATTTCCAGTGTCCGAATGTAACCTTTTGCTCATTATGCCCTCATTTCAATAAAATTTGCCTTGCAGATCAGAAGTACCCATCATACACCAACGCCATGACACTTCCTATCCAGACTAAATAAGGCCAAAAATCCCTTCTCCCTTTGGGAAGGTGAAGTTGGGATGATAATCAGGGAATACAAATCCAAAGCTTTCCCTCCTCAGTGAATATTCCACCCATTCATTTTTACACCCTATGTAACTAACTTGCCAAAGAAACACAGGGCAGCCGCCCACCTGAGCCTGCCCACTCTCCCCTTCAGAGTGTACTATCCATCCTTTAATAAATCCTCACTTTACTTTTTTTACCCACTACGTCTTGTCTGTGAATTCTTTCTGGGATGGGACAAGAACCTGGAATACTGGTTGCATCTACCAGCAATAATAGTAATGCTCTGGGACAAATAGGAATCTACAAGTCATGTTAACATAAATAGATACTTGAATAAATACATAACTACATAAATCTTAGAGGGGAAGGGAAAGGTCTACTGCATAATCAACTGCCAACTAATAAATCTAGAAGGAATGACAGAATTAGAAAAGCTACTCTTGACCACTACCAGTGTAACAACTAATTCAGGAAGAATACTGGAGAGATGCTCAGTCAGCATCAAATCAAACAGCAGTCACTGAGTCACTATGGCAACCACGCTTGCCAAGGAAGTTTGTGAACAAACAATCACCACCTTGTTTTGGCTTCTAATATGCATTAGGATCTGTATGGGACAGACATGATGTGCAGTAATTAACCTCCAGTATTTCTCAAAATAAATACTCCTAGCAGCTTTACTGATATACACATACACACATATATACATGCAAACATACATACATCCCACCTACATGTCTGCTCTGTCCCATGCTCTCTGCTACCAGTCAGATTCTCAGGAATTCACTGAAATGGATTTGCAGAGGGGTAATGAAGGAAAAATCCACAATTCAACAGATTCAATTCTAATCACATCTATTAAGTTGAAAGGACCATAACTATTTTCTTTTAGTGATTGATTTTTCTGTAGATGACCAGTAGAATTGTCTCTAGGACATTTTCCCATATCCTTGGATTGGAAGACTCAGTATTGTTAAGATAAAAATTGTTAAGATGGAAATTCCCTACACTTACCTGTAGATGCAATACAATACCAACTAAAATCCTGGTGGTATGTATGTATATATGTATATATGTATGTATTTTGAAATTGATGGCTGAATATAAAATTTATGTGCAGATGCAAAAAGACCTAGATTATGAAAAACAACTAAAAAGAATAAAGTTGGAGGATGAACACTTCCTGATTTCAAAACTCAGTATAAACCTTCAATAATCAAGACAGTCTGGTATTAGCATCAAGGTAGGCAAATAGATCAAAGGAACAGAATAAAGAGTCTAGAAATAGATCCACACATATATGGACAACTAATTTTTATAAAAGATTCAAAAGCAATGCAGTGGAGAAAGGACAGTGCTGGGACAAGTGGATATTCATATGCACAAGTAGAAACTGTGATCCATATAATTGTACCATATGCAAAAGTCTACTCAGGATGAATCATGGGCCTAAATATAAAATCTAAAGCTATAAAAACACAGGAGAAAACATAGGAGGAAATCTTCCTGATCTTGGCTTCAGTGAAGATTTATTAGATGTCACACCAAAACCACAGTCCATAAGTGAACACATTGATAAATTAGACAGCATCAAAATTAAAAACTTCTCTACAAACCACACTGTTGAGAGAATGAAAAGATAAGCCACTGAAAGGGAGAAAAAAATTGCAAATCATGTATCTGATAAAGGATCTGTATCCAAAACATAGAAAATCTCTCAAAAGTCAATAACAGACACTCCAATAAATGAATGGGCAAAAGATTTGAACCAACACTTCACCTAAGAAATTATATAAATGGCAAATAGGTACAAGAAAAGATGATCAACAACATTAGTCAACATGGAAATGTAAGTCAAAATTATAATGAGATATTACTACACCCCTGTGAGAAAGGCCAAAATTAAAAATACTGATCATATCAAGCACTGACAATATTGTGGAGGATAGACAATATTGTGGAGGATACACTGCTTGTGGGAATGAAAAATGGTACAACCACTTCAGAACAAGTTTGGCAATTTCTTACAATGTTAATCTTACATCTACCATCTGACCCAACCATTGAACCCCTAAGTATTACCCCTACAGAAAGAAAGCATGTGTCCATGTAAAGTCTTAAACACAAATGTTCATATCAGTTTTATTTAAAAGAGCTTCATGTTGGAAACAATTCACATGTCCATCACCAGGTGAATAAAACCAATTGTCATATATCTA
Organism: Camelus bactrianus; assembly: GCF_048773025.1. Classification (NCBI taxonomy): domain Eukaryota; kingdom Metazoa; phylum Chordata; class Mammalia; order Artiodactyla; family Camelidae; genus Camelus; species Camelus bactrianus. The sequence goes on along the minus strand of NC_133575.1, from coordinate 81,102,883 downwards.
CATAATAGGAAACTACTTATACAGGCAACAGGTGGATAAATCTAGAAATAAGTAGGCTGAATGAAAGAAGCTAGAAAAAAGGAGTACATTCTGTACAATTCCATTTACATAGAATCATAAACAATGAAATTAAGTAATAGTGACAGAAGTTCAGTGGTTTCCTGGGAACACAGAAGGTACGGGGTGGGGGAGGTTGGAGACCAGAGACATGTGGGTGGGGAGATTACAAAGAGGTATGAGGAAGCTTTTTCGGGTGATGAATATGTTCATTATCTCGACTATAGTGTTGGTTTCATAATGTACACATATACCAAACTTTATTTAAAAATTTTTATTGAAGTTTAGTTGATTCACAATGTTGTGTTAGTTTCTGGTGCACAGCATAGTGATTCAGTTACATACATATGTGTTCTTTTTCATTATAGGTTATTACAAGATATTGAATGTAATTCCTTGTGCTATTTATTAGGATCTTGTTATTTATCTATTTTATATACAGTAGTTTGTATTATACCAAGTCTTATTAAGGCATATACTTCAAATGTATGTAATGTATTATATGCCACTCATAGGTCATTAGAGCATTTAAAATATACTTGAATTTTTCTAAGTCTTTAATGCAATTAAAATAACTGGGAGAAAGATTCCCATAAATATGCTCTTCTCATATTAATAGGTCCACACCATGTCTTACCAAATTGGTCCACACCACATATGACCACAATAGAAATCATCATTTGTGATGAAGTATATAAAAATATTTAGTGAAAGCTGATGCACATGTCCTTCTGAAGTACAGAACTAAAAATCTTATTTCTTGCAAAATAATCATAATATTTTAGAATATCTGGTAATTTTACAGAACATGGCTGAGTATTATTATAATAGGGAAGCTCCAGAGTAATTATTATTTTTGAAAACACTGAATTCTTATAACTGAAATTTTAAACTAACACTTAGAAACTTTCTGGCATTTAAACATTTCATTATACAATGGATAAAAATATGGTGAGCAGGGAAGAAACCATGTTACAATCACAAATTGCTAAGAAAACAATCTATCTAATTGCATATTTCAATACCCATCTGAGAGATACATGGGAATCACTAATATTTAGACAGTCAGAAAATATGTATGTAAATTTACTGCAAATGCATATTAAACATCAAGTTCCTCTCTCAAGCTATAGAAGTCATCGCTTTTGCACAAATAAAGCATTTCCAAGACAGGCCTCAGGACTACTAACAAGTAGCTGCTGATGGAATGACATTCCACCTGCTAAACCTCTTCTCCCATGATGAGATCAAAGCAGTTTCTCTACTTCTAGGCTAGTTTGTGAGCCTCACAGGAGCTATCCCACAACATGTTTTGTTCAGATCTATGAACTCACTTCAGTCAGAAGTCATATGCCACTAAAGATGTGAAGTGTTGGGGTCTCCTGGAAGCCGCTGCCCTTGAACCTGTAGTAGGAGCCTCAGGAGCCATCAGGACACAGATCCTCAGAACCTGCCTCCTTCAGACACTTGATATGAGCTGGGCCACCGGCATGAGGAGCTTCACAGGGAGAGACAAATTCAGCAATCACTATGCTTTACTGCTGTAACTGTGTGCCTGGCACCATGCTAGGCACTGGGTTAGTGACAATGACACTCATACGATTAGTTAGTGATCCTAACAACCAGATGTTACAATGGGCTTCTCATCAGGGCCTTTTTCTTCTCTTTTCCTCATCTATCCCTTAACAACAAAGTTGAAAAGGAATAAGCAATGGCCTGAATTCATACGACATTCATGATCCTGCAGTAACCACAGGGCCATGAACTTACTCCTCTGTTATCACTGAATGTTCACACCGATCCTGTGGGTAAAGCATTCTTAGCCCCATTTTACAGAAGGGGAAGCTGAGGCTCAAAGAGAGTCATTACCTGTCTCATTTCCCGCGCCCCTGCCTTTAGAAGGAAAGTGACCCCAGGACACCCCTGGGGCAGGACACCACACTCACTGGTGCCCGGAGTTTGGGGGTGAGCACCCCAATGTCTTTACATACAAGACAGCCGGGGCACCGAGTCTCAAAGCAGGAAAGGGAGACTTGGATGTGGGTCCCTTTGCCTCCCCACACCCCAGGGCGGCTCATCCCCCACTGCAGGGACCTACACCCTCAGCTGAATCCCAAATACCAGGAGGCGGGACCCGCTCTTCTCGTCAGACCATCTCAGTCTGTGTAGAAAAGTCGTCATGGTCGCCATATTGACGTCAGGTTTCTATGGCAACCGCGACGCGCAGGCATGTCTGCCCACGCCTGAAATGCCTCCTCAAGCTCCTCCACCCCCTGGATTTCGCTGAAAACAGAGGACCTTTGCTCTTCAGACTGCCACCAGAGAAAGCAAACTAATTAGAGGTATTAGCCTGGGACCCCGGAAATTGTCGGATTCTGCCCAGGTTGATGGGGAAAAAAATGTCCCTGTCGTCAGGAATATGTTTACTTTGAAGAGACAGGAGGGAAGTCTGATCAGTATACAGAGACACAGAAAGATATGCTAGGGTTCTTGGAGATGAGCTAGCCCTCAGAGGGCTAATAGCATTTAGCCATCTGTGGTAGAACATTAAGAAAATGTCTATAATCATGTGATTGAATGATCTAGGAACTCGGAAAAAATGTCATTTAAAGAAACATTTAGAGGTGCCAGGGAGGCAGGCCTAGAATAGTATAATCATTTAATAGGCAGAAAGAAATCTAGTCAACTGCCCATACAATTGATTTCTGTTGGAAAAATTCTTATCCTCCCTTCCTCATACGTCCTTCCATGAGGAGGGACACCCCCAGTGGGGCCTGTCGGGAAAATGAGATGATCAGCTTGACAATACAAAGCAGTAATACCTCATGTTGGCGGAATAAAGGGGAAAAAGACCCTGGCATACACACTTCATTTTCTCAGGCACATATTATTATGTCTTAATAACTCGAATGGCCTTTGATACAGACATTTTATTCCCACCAACAAGAAAATTTCTGATGAAGGTTTAGAAAATTATGCCAAGGTGGTTTTGATTTGCCATCTGGTTAAGGGAGCCTGCCTGAGAGGGCAGGTCAGGAAATATGAGTTTCTTGTTCCAGATAAGGTATTCAGCTAATATTTGTGGAGCAAAATGCATCACTTAGCTGAGCATTACATTCTTCAAGTTAGTGGCTGGATTTAATATTCAGGAAAACCCTGGTAGTGAGGTATGGCTATCTTGTATTTATGACATCTAAGACAAAAAAGCATGGGCTCCTCACTGGAAACAGACAGTAAAGAGGCTTTTCCCCAAGCTCACTGCCATAGCTTTGGGATACAACCTGGCAGCCTGGGCATCTTTGGTTGTTGGTGACAGATCTGTACAAAATGTGTCAGGACACATACTGCTGAGGTGGTCATCTCTGTTCTCCCTGTGTTTACCTTCTCTGCAACAGGGAGCCAGGCTTGCTGCATTTTCCCCTTGCCTGCAGGGAATTTTGTGACAGGGCTGGGAGCAAAAGCTGTCTGATGCCCATGTTTCTTCCATCTTTTGTAAAATCTTAAACTCACAGTAAGGATTGGGCTTCTTGTACCTTCTGAGAGCCTGGAGAGGGAGAGGAAGGGAGATTTCTCCCACCCAGGGATGAGGCAGAGATTTACATGTCCCTCCAAAAGTAGGGACCTACCACTGCTTTGTCCGTATCAATGTTTCTGGATGGTCCATCAAGGCTGGGTGACCAACAGTGAGAGATTTCCTCCTTTGGATCAGGGAGTCAGGGGGCCTGAAGACACTGAGTTGGCTGTGTTGATGATTCAACCCTGAGCAGAGTGGACAGATATGTCATGATGGCAGGGGTCTCCCCTCCACTGCCTCAGGAAGACAAGGTCCCATATGTGAAACTGCAGTGTCAAAGAGTATGAACATTGACCAGTTTTAGTATTTACCATTTAGTTGACCTTTACAATCTTTTTATTAGTATTTAGCACAAAAAACCATGAGACAAGAGTACCCAGTTTTGCAGATCTAAGTACACAACGGGTTTTACATTTTTCTTATTTGCTAGTCTGATATTGTGGTATTAGAATGTTAGATCATTTTAATTCTTTCTTATTTTTCCCTATAAATGGCATATTTCACACTTGTACCCCAGAAAATGCCCTGGAATAATTCCAGAGTTTGAAAATAAAACCTGATCAGTGACTCTGTGTTTATGCTGCATCCTCTTTAAGTGGAAAATGTGGAGCTACAAGAACTCCTTACACTGCTGGGGGAGGACAGAACAATCTCTGTGTTGCTGTCATTTGCAATTTCCCTCCATACTTGACTGTGTTTTCCACGTTGTCTATAGTGAGTGTGAATTCCTGTTATGGTTATGAACAAAGCCCATAAACTTATATCCAATGAATATGACAAGGCCTGGTGAATTGGTAGGAAGAGCAAAGGTTTCAGTTTCAGAAGACATGGGTTCCAGCCTGGAATTAGCCAAGGAGTAGGAGCATGACATGGGGCAGCGTGTGACCTTAAAGTCCCAAGCCTCAAGTTTGCCATTCAGGAAGTGAGGATTCTTTCCTTCATAGGGTCCTTGTCAGGACTTATTGAAATCACAAGGTAATGAAAGTCACACAAGTGCTTTGGCCTCAACCAGGCCTGAAATCTGAGGCTCAGTTTCCTCATCTGTAAAGAATGAATCACAATGTGGAGCTTGGAGTTATGTCGAAAAGATTAAATGTTATATGATTAAAAGGAAACCCAGTGTCATATTAAGCACACAATTAGTAAGAATATAAAAATGATGACATCTTATCAGGGGGTTAATGAGCTGTCTGTGGAAAAACTCTGCAGTTACATTGCTGAACTGACTCGTGTCCCCAGTGCCCTGCTCAAAGGTGGAAGAGAGAATTTTAGATGAATATTCAGATAAGATATTTGAAAACTTCAGTGTCTTCAGTCCATTGTGCGATGCTACAGCCTATGAAAAATTTTGAGCTCCCAGTCTTTGGTCCCCTTTCCCATGAAAAGTGTATCTGGAGATGGTAAAGGTGGTGGAGTTACTAGATGCCCAGTGGTAGTCAAACCAGTAGCGTATGCCTGAGATTTCTCACATGAAGTGAAGTTTCAGCTGAGATCTGAGGCTAAGTCAGCAGAAGAGGAGAGGGTGGACACTAGCCAGATGTAACAGGAAGGAAATACCCTGTACCTGGTTCATCCTTTTAGAGAATCCAGAGTGGAAATCCCTTACCCAGCAGTTTGTCCTGCTGGGAAAAGCTTTGTGAAAGTTATTGGGACAATTGTAGAATGGACCTGAACCCCTTCTGCCCTTGTTACTCTCACCTCAGGCCTATAATATCCTCCAGCCCTCTTAAAGGAGTCTAATATTATTACTATGATTTCTGTCTGTGAAACCATAGACAAGAAGAAAATCCCTAGCTAAAGCAATTTGGGCTTGATTTTATTTTACATGTTCTTTCTTTCATCGCTCGTAGTGCAAAGAAACTTTTAATAGATTTTTCTTTCCTTTTCCCAACTAACATTTTTCATAGGAGGAAATTCAGAAATTTTAGGTCCGGGACATCTAGTGAACACACTGTCAAGCAAGAAATGCAGAAGGCTACAAGTAAGAAAAAGGGTTTTTACTTAGGGTCTTACAAATTGCAATTTGGGAGGCAGTGATTCGAGTAGCAACTCAAATGTGTTCAGAGGGAAATAGAAAATGGCAGGAGTTTATAAAGGCAACAGATAAAGACATCAGAGAAGTTATATTGGTTATCTTTACAGAACTATGATTAGTGTCGACAAGCATTGTCAATTGAGGCACCAGATTGTTTGTATCCAATCCCCAGGGAATAAAGAAAACAAGTTCCAGTTGGTCTCCGGTTGTCTGGGTGAGAAGTTTATGTTGCCTTCCGTGGTTGAAATGTGTAAGTTCTACTTCCTCATTGTCCTCCTAGCTCCATTTTAGATCCCTTTGACACAAGTGATGCCATTTTGTTGTTCATGGTCCACAAGTATAGAAGGGCAGCTTGGACATCACTCAGCAGGAAGCCTTGGGAGGATGGAGAGAACAAAGTTTAAATCAGTGAAATTTCTGGAAGATTTTGTGGCAAATGAAGCATTAAGGGTGAGTCAGAGCCCATGTACATTAAGACTAGTGAGAAGAACGTTTCTTCAGGCTCCACCTCCCAACTGTGACAGGAAAGCTATATGTGTGTGTGATTGAGAGACAAAGTACTGTGAAAAAATATATAGATTTGATATATACACTTAATTCACATACATGCATATTATTTTTGTAATGAAACTCCCAACTAGGTATATACTACTAATGCTAAACAAAATTATATCAATGATTTTTCTGATTTCAAATGACTATCTTTATGTCAAAAACTAGTGAAGTGTAAGAGTGAGTATTTATTAGAGAACATATTTTTCATCTTGTTAGATAGCAAGATATACATCCTTGGTACTTTAGTTTATATTCCCCAGATATATTTATCTGTGTACAGTACTATATAAACAAGTTTACATGAACATATATAGTCTTCTAAATTTTGCTCACAATATGTATACACAGCTCTTCATGTTATATACGTGTTTATATGCCTATGTAAATATGTGTACATGTTTACATACATTTGTAATTGTTTTTCTACTTGTTTAATCTTTATATGTTTGCAATGCATAATTCTTATTTAAGTTATCTCAGTAGACTTTGAATGACACTTTTATTAATCAGATTAATTTACATACTAGTATATTAGAGATTTTTCCTATAATTTGCATTCCTTTATATGTGACGTTTTTGTTTGGGATAGGCAAGGGTTTTTCCTAACTTCCCTTCAATTTCTCTAAATTTGTAACAGAGTTAAAAGGCTTTTGAAGGTCACATACCTGTTTTTAAATTCCTCTGGTGTCAATGTCATGCTGATAGGGTAATAGTCAAACAACCCTCTCCTCCATGTCTTGGTCTTGAAGATGATGGAGAAGAAATTCACTGCCTTAAGACTGGAGGCCTGGATATAGGGCCACAGGGGTTGAACTGTTCTGGGGGGTTTGTGTGGGGCTCAGGTGAAGCAGAGGAAATTAACCTCCATGGATGGATGGAAATGATCACTTACAGAATTAATTTAGGCCAGAGGCACTTTACATCGTATCTCTTATAAGCAAACACATATTCAAGTATTTTCTCCTTTACTCACAAGTGTAGAATTTGGCCCAAAGCTCTTTTCCATTGTGCCCTGAAGTCATCAAGGCTTTGAATCTTGAATTCCAGGTGGACTAGTATTTGATGCAATCTAAGTATTATTCACTTCTCATCATAACTGTGTTATTTTTAAATTTTAAAAAATTCATGAAAACTAAAGGAATTTTTGTACTGTGAAAAGAAAAAAATGAAAAGATTGAAAATCTGGGGGACAATATTTCAAACAATGTTGCAGATTTTGTGCTCATGTGCAAGAACAAGATATATTTTTGTTAATCAGTAGAGAAAGGGGCAAAAGATAACCACAAATAGTTCACCTAAAAAGCAAAATGCTTCTTCAATAAAGATCTGGAAAGATGCCAAACCACAAACCTGAAGAAACTAAAATCTGAAGATGTCATAATAAGAAAAAAAAATCAATTTGCAGAAAATTACTTATGTAACTGCAAGTTTTAAAAAGGATGTATCTAGAACTGCATACCTACAAAAATTCTTTAAGGTATTCTACACATTACCTAAAGAGAAACACATCTGGAAAATGTGCACCTGTCCTTTTACATTGGATTTCTTGGGTATCTGTCAGTCACGGTGAGGTGATCATATAGCTGCAAGGTAAGGTACAGAATAATTTCACTTTGTAAGTGTACATTTTAATATTTAATATTTTGTGATTAGGCTAATTTGTTGAGAGGTACACTTGAAAATATCTAATACCCCACTGACAAAAAATTTCATGTATATTTTCCATGTTATCAAAATGTTCACATGATATTCTTTTATAAAAATTTAAAAAAATTCAACTTTAGACTTCACAGTTTATCTGTGTGGTGTGTACATTTCTGTCTTACATTTCTTTTACCCAAAATGTTCACAATCTCATATGCAGATTTTTCTTCACCTTTCTCAGTGACTGGACTTCTCTTGGGGCATAGAGATCCAGGAAGGGATTGTGGACAAGGGGTGGAAGATTCCAGGAAGTAGTGGGAAATTCCAGAATGTTCTGGCTGATGCGCTGGAGCACAAGCTCCTCCTTCCTTCCCTCTGCCTTGAAACCTCTCTGGTCCTGAACTTTCAGGGCTACAATTCTGGCTCTGACCACTAGGGGCATCTAACTACATAGACACATTTTTTAAAGCATTTTTTTAATTGAGTTATAGTCGTTTTACAATGTTGTGTCAAATTCCAGTGTAGAGCACCATTTATTTTAATTAAGGAAAATACATGATTTGTTTTCTTTCACTGTCATTAGAGTGAGCCACAAAACTCTGTTATTTCCTTTACATTCTCCAGGACTGTTTTCTTGTGTTTTGTTTTTGTTTTGGTATTATCTGTTTGAGATGGGCTGGAGTTAATTCCAGCCATTAACTCTTTTCAGAAAATTCTGTTACTGTGTGCTAACTTAAGAAACTCCCCCATATTACAGCAAGAATTTAGTAAAGCTATGCATGGAGAAGTCGACCCCACTCCATGAAGCTCAATTCCAGTCTCTGTTCCTTCAGGTAGCATCTCAATGACTCTAGACAAGTTCTGGCACTTCATTAAGTCTTAGCAACATTAGAAAGCTAGTGTTTCGACTATCAGGGTCTCCTTGTGAGGAGTACATGAAAGAACAGATGCAATGTAGCAAGTATAGAGCCTGGCCTACCTCTGGTACTCAGAGTTCTCTGGATTTGCAGAATGAAGGAACACAATGTAATGCAGTTGATATAGTCTGGCATAGTGTTCCTTGTGTTTGTAGCCACAAGTACCTGGATTGCCTAAGCCTCTTGACTCTAGTTGGCCTCATCTGCAAGGTTATTTCAGTTGGAAACACTTTCCTGGGTGTTGCCTGGTAGCAAACTCAGGGGGCAGTAATTACCGGAAGTTAGCTCTTCTCTGGCCCCCAGGGATCTCCTCTCTATGCCCCTGGGGGAAGAGACTTCCTGTTTGGACTCCATCTTGTTTGTCTGGTTCTGACAAGGTGGTTAGGGGCCGGCTCTCAACTTCCTCTGAAGCCGTCCTTGATATTCTCGAGACCTTTAGCTCCAGACCCAAGGATTCTCTTCACAAGCAACCTGTGAGGACAGTGGTGACAGATCATTGCCTTCAGGACACACCATGGGTGAGTTGGTCAGCGTGGTGTCTTGTCCTGATCCCCACAGGGCACGAGGGGTTCTGGGTTCTCTCCCCGACCCAAACCCGCAAGACACCCACCTACCCACCTCCCTTTAGAGAAGGGGTGGAGAGGGCCCAGACTGACTACTTTTCACTCCCCTGAGGAAATGGGCCAAGAGGGCTCTGGCACACCCACGCTGGTTCTGGACCCGGCCCCCCACCCGCCCGTCCATCCCCGCCATGGAAGTGGTCACGGCTGAGGTGAATTTTTGTCCCTGGTTAAGAACAGGCCTGAGTTATGTGATCTTCTCTGGCCTAGTGTGTGGAGAGTAGGGAGGGTCACCTAGGTGAGGGGTGGAGTTGGTGTAAACTAACAGTTTTTGGATTTGTACTAGAGGTGGGGGAGGGGCAGGAAACCCACCGTTACATTGACTCTTACGGTAACTAGTCAGGATAAATTGTATTAGCCCACAGAGGCTTCCTAAGGTTTGGTTTATTGCCCGGCATACAATCTATTCTCGAATGTTTGATGAATAGTTGTTATTGTGCATTGTTCTATGTCAAATACACTTGTTAATTTATTTAACTCACATTTAAAAATGTCCCTCTGAGTTTCTGTCTGCCATTTTATGTGTCACTCAGTGGGCTGTCTTAAAATTTCCCACTGTGACTGTGGATATGTCCATTCTCGATTTATTTCTGTCAGTTTTTGCTTTGCCTATTTTGGCTCTGTTTTAAGATATGCATACAAATTTATGATTTTGTATTAATATTTTCCTATTGCATTGAACTTTTATCATAAGGAAACCTCTCTCTTTTTCTTCTAGTAATGTTTTTTTTTTTCTTTAAAGTGTATCTTTTCTTTCACTAATATGGTTATACAAGTTTCTGTAGGAAAAGATAGACATTTTGTAATTTTTTTAATTTTCAAATTTTCTAGATGATTTAATTTTGCATGTGTCTCTTATTTTAAGCAGCATTTGATGGAAGGTTTCTTGTCCATCTGATAATATCTTTCTATTTGGAATACTTAGTCTGAAACTTTTAAAGTAAAAATAGGTGTAATTTGGTTTACATATACTATATTTCTGTATATTAATTTTTACCTCTCCTAATTCCTTTTACTTTCCTTTCTTTTTAAATGATGAATATTTTGTAACTATTTGTTGTTACCTAGTTAAATATCATGCAGCTATCTAGTTAAATATCCTTCCTTGCAGTGTTTACCCTTCAGATTACAGTGCACATTTTTGCCTTTTCACAGTCTAACGTTAGTTAGTTCTTTAAAACTATTCAGACATTTTAAGGGACCTTGAAACACTGATTCTATATATTCTCTCCAAATTTGTTGTCATGCATTTTAATTCTATATATATTTAGCCCCCTAAATGAAATTACTATCATTGTGTTACATAGTCAATACCCATTTAAATTTGCCTACATATTCACAAATGTCCTTAGTCTTTCTTTCTGTATATGTGCCTCCACCTGGGATCCTCTTTCTTCTGCCCAGTGAAGAACCTGTAATACTTCTTTTAGTTTGAGTCTTCTGGTCACAAATTTTCCTAGTATTTGTTACACGATGATGAAATGAATGTCTTCTCTTTAGGAATGTTTTTCCTTGAAGCATATTTCTTCTCCTACTAATATCGTTATGCTGACTTGCTAGCTTGTTACTTTCGGAAATTTCTCAAAAGATCTCTCCTAATACTTCTCTACTGTTCCCTGTCCTTTCTGGGACTCACATTAACCACGTGTTAAGTATGATCACTACATCTCCTTTAATTCTCTTCCCCTCACCTTTGGTATTCTCCAGTTATGTCTCTTCAGGCTTCATTCTGGATCTTTTTGTCAGACTTCTCTTTCATTTCTGTAATTCTTCTGTTAGGCAGGTGAATCACCTTTGACCCTTGAGCCGTCACAGCACAGACTTCAGAGTAGATTCTACTGCCCCCCCCCCCAAGCAGAGGAGAGACTTGAGAGTTAAAAATGAACAACCACTTGTCCCAGGTCACCCAAGTCTGAACAGGGCAGAGCAGGGACTAACATCACAGATTAAACTCTAGATCCAAACCCTTTCTTCTGTGCTTGTTCTCTTCTTGACCATGAATGCTCCCCACCTCTCATCTCCCGAGAAGTGGAACTTCTATTTAATTATAAAAATCAGTGATATTTCTTCATTAAGCGTGATATTCCCGAAGGACTCTTATATTGGGACCATCGATATGTCGTTCTCAATTTCAGAGCCCACTGACCAAGGGAACCCTTTACAAAGAAGAGTAAGATGCTGGGGTACATACCGAAGGAGATGCAACGAGTGGCTTGAACCAGTCACTTCCCAGCAGCAGCAGGATAAAGATTCAGTAACAAGTGATGCTCACATGAGCACTCAAGGAAGATAGTAAGTGACCAGTCAGCATGGCTGATGTGGACCAACCAAGGAAAAATAAAACCCTGTAGTTAAATATGTCATTCTTCTCTCCAATCTGGAAGAGTGAGGAATGACAGGATCAGGTTCATGATTAAGTAAACTTTATTGTAGCTCTGGTATCATTGGGGAAAATGTTTACAAGACTTTCTGAGCATATATGGACCACTTTCTTGTCTCCACTTCCCCACAGTGCTCCCTATGCCATTCCACCCTCTCATTGGAGAGGCAATTTTCAGGAAGGAGACCAAACTCATGTTAACATGGAGACAGAGGAGAAGCCTCCAGAGAGAAGAGTGGAGAGAAGCAGGCGGGCTGAGACCATGGGAAGCTGGTTCAAGATCACAGTGAGTGTCCTGACTAAATGGACCTAATACGTAGAAGAAGGTGAACAGAGGGAGTTGTGTTGGAATCGGGTAGAGATGGTATGAACTTTTCTGGGGCAGAGGAGTTGGTTATGTGTCTTGTTATTATTAGAAGTTAACATCCTAGGCCATGTAAGAGAAGATTCAGAGAAGCAATATGAATGAAGGGAACAGACTGACTGCAGGGAGCATGGGAGAGGTTGTCTAAAAGCAAAGGAGGAAACTACTGTCAAGATGGAGCAACTTCATACCACAAAGCTCAGTTTGGCTCAGGCTGAGTGTGGGAGGAGGCTGTGTCTCTGGGGTCCTTGTCAGAGGGGCAGGCCAGGTCTGCCTTAGGTAGGGTCTCTTGGAACTTTACAAAAAGAAGTACGTGTTAAGCATATTAAGTTGATTATTTCAAGAAAAGTGTTTGAGGGGAGAAACGTTATTTAGGAAATCCACATCTGGTACAAAATTTAGCAATAACAAATACCGACCTAGCGTAAAAAAATTATTTAAAGCTTGAAAAAAAAGTCTGAAAGGAAGACCTGGTTGGGTCTTATCTTAAACTTATATTCTATTGTATCAATTTCCTCTCCCATTTTTTTCTTTGCCCCCCAGATTCCATTTGGCATAAAATATGAGGAGAAGTGGCTGCTGAATTTGATTCAGAAGCACTGCAGTGTCCCCTTCACCCCAGTTGAAGTAAGAGAGGACGTCGAGGCCAATGAGAGGAAACGGGGTAGATGGATGGTCCAGATGAGAAATGACTCTGGTCTCATTTTCTCTTTCTCTTGTCACTCCCTGTAGTTTCATTATAAGAAAATGCAGGCCCAGTTCTTTGTTGAGAATGCCAACATTGCCTTTGCTCTGAAGAATGTCAGTGGCAAGATTTGCACTGACAACAATGAAAGGGTGTGTGTCAAGGGCACCTGGGAGCAAGAGGGCAGGGCAGGGGCATGGTCTTGCTTGATCCCAAGGCTCAGATTTCTGGTGCTTACCCAGACCCTCTTATGCTCTCTACAGATATCTGTCTTTGTTGACCCCTGTGATGCACCCTATTCTATGCGGAAGGAGCTGCAGTCAGAAAAGGTGGAGCAGATAAAGGTAATGCAGACTGAACGCAAGTTCTGCCCCACAGCCAGATCCACCTATTGCCCCCCAATCAACACCTCAGACTCAGAGCCACTGAACCCCGTCTTTAACTCTGCAGCTGACCATGAACAAACTGTTTGATGCCTCCCAGGCATTTCTTAACAGCCAGAGACTCTGCTTTGGATCTGGTATGGCTATAGCAGTAATTCTAGGGCAGGTGAGGGCAGAGGGGTCTGCCTGGGAAAGGCCTTCGGGATTGTAACTCTGGGAGGGGTTGGTGCAGGCAGGACCCTCTCAGCTTTCTGTTTCCCTCCTGTTGGCTTCCTGGAGGCTTGATGACCTGTAATGTTGAAATGCCACGGAATCCGAGATATCGCATGCCTGCCCCTCTGCAGATCCGTGGAGAGAACATGCCCAAGGTGAGGACTTAGGCCCAATGTTGGGACTGATGGTGAGGGTGGGACAGATTAGGCAGAAGAGGCAGATTGGCCTCGAACATCCCCTGTTGGGGTCCTCACTCTCTTCCTCCATCATAGATTTTGTCCTTGGATTTGAGCAACAAGAGACTCTGCCAGCTGGGTGGCCAGTCTGACGCTATACAGAATGCTTCTGACATCAAGAATTTGAACGTCTCCAGCAGTGAGGTGAGGTGTGGTACCCAGATCCCTCTTTGAAGAGGAGATGGGAGGGCTCATGGGAAGGTGACAGAGGAAGGGAAGTGGATTTGTTGGAAAAGGAAGGAACGACTGGGGGTGTAGTACCATCCTGGCTCTCTTTCTCTGGTTCATGTGGTTCCTCCACATAATTACAGGTAAAGTCTTCAGGGGAGTTGGACAAGGGCCAGAGATTGGAACCAGAATTTATTTGCACAGACAGAAATGCCCTGTGCACCACCTTTCCTGATAAGTCAGCCAACATAAGGTCAGTTATACCGTCTGTCATTTCTTGGGAGCCTGAGCTACTCCTGACAGTGCCTGTTTGCAAGAGGCAGCAGTCCTGGTCCTGTGGGAGGGCCACAGGTTCTATGCTCTCCTCTCTGTGTCCTTCATCTGTGCTTAGAGATCTCTTTCCCTTCTTCTGATCTGCTCACTTGTTCTGGTCTGAGGTACGTTTCCCACTTCTCTGTACCCAGCATTCTCTAATATGCCATCCCAAGAATGTCGTAGGGGAAGCAGGACCCCCTCTCCTCACCAGGACCATGAGTCAGCAGCCTTGAGCCAGATGCTGGTGCTGTGGACTGAGAAGAGTCCTCCAGCCTAGATCCACATGCTGAGACAGGCCTTCCTCTTTCATACTTAGAGAGGGCTTTCCTCCCCTGTTCTGAGAGAGGCTCGTCTTTCCTTGAACCAAATGGGTCTCCCCACTTGTCCAAGGCTGACTTGATGGTTTTCCTGCCCCATACTGAGTGTAAGGACATGGTGGCTCCTGTCATGACATCCATTACTTTGGACTAATGCCAGGAGCTGGGCCCTTCTTGGGGGAAAAAGCAGGGTTCCTGAGTTAAGGGGCCAGAAGTTGGCCGCAGACAGTGAGTAGAGGGCTTCCCGAGGGGAAGTGAAAGGCAGAGGGCAGAGGTGGTGGAGGAGACAGAAGGACAGGCCTCTCAGGGACACTTGCCCTTCCATCCCAACACACGTCACATCATCTTGCATGGTCCTTCAGAGGAGCCCTGAGTAGCCTGACATGGATATGAATCCTCAGATAAAGAACCAATAAGATAGGTGCAGGGACCGCCATGAGAGAAGACGGTGCTCGTGAGAGGGGGGCATAGACCCTCACTCAGCCCCATACTCACCTGGGAGCTGACCCTTTACTCCTTCTGGGGAAGGTCTGCCCCTGTGGCTGCTGTTTCCCATGCCAAGCTCAGACTGAGCTCACACAGGTGACAGAGACTCAACCAGCATCCAGCAGGCCCCCAGCCCAACATGTGCATGGTTACCATCCCTACCACGGGTGCCTGGGACATTCGGGGGCAGGTGAAGGAAAGGGCTGCAGCAGGGGAGACGGTTCCCCTTTCTTCTCTATTCTTCCCTGATCCCCCACCCCAAACCATGGGAGAGGTTCTTTCCCTTCCCTTCACTTTGCTTTCTCTCTCTCCCTTGTCGCTATGCCCCTATGTCTCTGTCTTCTCTTCTTCATCCTTCACTCCTTTTTTGTCTTAATCCCCCTCCATTTCCCTCCCTGCCTCACTAACCTCCTTGGCCCAGCATCCTGGGCCATCCCTGGTGGGTGTCCTTGTGTTGGCAGGATGCAGGACCCCCAGGAAGGATGAAGAGCCCCTGGCTCCAACCTCATTCCCTCTTCCCTCCAAAGCCTACAGTGGGGACCTGCAGGAAGGGAGGGAGGGGAAGGAAGCCTGCTTCCTTGTTGCTTCTTGTGGCACCTGGAGAACAGAGTCAGGGCAGTCTAGGTGGGAGGTACCCAGGAGGGAAAGAGTGGAAGGAGAGGGATGGAGGGAGGCAGGCAGGTAGGGAACACTCTTCTGGTGCATCAGTCCTTGGGGGCGGTGCCCAGGGCCGGGAAGTGTAGGTGGACACACTGGACTGTGTCTGCTGTAAGTGTACTTGCTCCCGTGAGAAGAGACCGCTTTCCAGTTTCACTGACTTTTCATCTTGGCAGCTCCATCCTGGAATTGTTCCCCAAGTTATTACGCTTGGTAAGTGTATTCCTCAATCACTGACTCCTCTAGCTGACACTGACACCGCCCACAAACTACTCTGAACCCTTTAGGTCTTGCCTGAGTTCCATTTTTGAACCTGACCCTTAAACGTTCTGGGGGCAGGGGGAGGGTACAGCCTCTGTGGGAAGCTCACAACAGCTCTGGGTCTTCTTCGACCACGTCTGCCACAGCCTTCAGGGACCTCAGGGTGATGACCTGAAGTGTAGTCCTGCCCTCAGATTTTCCAGGGCACTTCCGCACTTGACCTCTGACCCTCACCCTCCTGGGCCCGTCCTTTTCCTTGATCGTCCAGAAGTGCCTCTTGGTCTGCACCACTGACTTCCTCTTCCTTCTCACAGGATGGCCAGGAGACACCCCCACCAGCTAAGTTAGGTGTGGACACCCATAAGAGCTTACCAGCCTGCGAGGTGAGCACGGAGAATCAAGCAGGGCTTTGGGTGGTGCGTGAGGAGAGGGTATCAGCCCTGGTGTTGAGGACTGTTTTGATTCCAGGGAAGCTTCTTTGGATCTGATGAGCTGAAGAGTCTGATCCTGCAATTCCTGCAGCAGTGAGTACTGCTGCAACCTGAGGAAGGGGAGGGCTGGGACAGCTGAGGCCACCCAAGCTCAGCTCTGCTCACGGGAGTTTCCAAGCCTCATTTGAGGTCCGGACCACAGAGACAGACTGTGCTCATGGCTCCCCAACAGGTATTACTTGATCCACGACTCTGGAGACCGACAGGATCTCCTGGGTGCTTATCACGACGAGGCCTGCTTCTCCCTGACCATTCCCTTCAACCCCGAGGACCCAGCCCCGTGAGTATCACAGCTCACACTCTGCTCCTGGGCCGTGTGGCTCCCCAGCAGACGCAGGGCAGCTCCTGCAAACCCCCACACTGGGGCCGGCCCACCTCCTCCTGCTTCTCTTTTTCTCCCAGGAGCAGCTTGTGGGAGTACGTCAAGGACAGCAGGAATATGAAGAAGCTCAAGGACCCCTGTGAGTGTGTGACGAGGAGGCGGGGCGGGAAAGGGGGCGGGAAGGGGTCAGTCCTAGGGCCCAGGGCATGGCAGCCCCTGACCTTCCCTCGCTTCTCCTCCCCCCACAGACCTGCGGGTCCAGCTGCTGAAACACACAAAACGTGACATTGTGCGCTCCCTCTGCCTGTTGCCCAAAACTCAGCATGACCTCAGCTCCTTCGTGGTGGACATGTGGCTCCACACGGTGAGCGCCTGCTTCCACCTTGGGCAGGACCGGGAGCCGCAGGTGGGTAGGAGGTTTAGGTGGTGACTGAGCGCCTGGGCTCTTCCCTTTCAGAACACGATGCTCTGCTTCTCTGTCAACGGGGTGTTCAAGGAAGGTGAGTGTGTGTAGACCCCCGTCCCCAGATGCCCCACTGCTCCAACCCCCTGGCCGGGCTCCCTCTCAGCACCCTCCCAGCCACCCCGAACCCTCTCCTTCCCTTCCCGGCCCCTCTGTGTTCTCCAGCCCTCGCTCTTCCCACAAAGGACCCAGGTCTGACCTGCGTTCATGCCTGTCTGCCCCGCACACCCTGGGCGTTAGGGACACAGGCTGTGGAGTTTGATGGCTCTCATCCCAGAGCCTTCCTCTGAGATCCTGGGACCATTACTTAACCTCTCAGTTTCCTCATTTGCAAAATGAGGTATTAGCATCCATGTCTTGGGCAGCAGTGACAAATGCATCAATGAACTGGTGAAGTGGTTGTCACGGGCCCGCGCACAGTAGAGGTCCTGCCACCGGCAGCAGGTTGCTCCTATAGCTGCCCTCCGCATTCCCGACACCCTGGCCCCCAGTGAGCACCTGTCCCCTCAGCATGAGTATCCATCAGACTCTGTCTGCAGACCGCTGTGTGAGCGTGTAAAGCAGGTGGGGCTCTCGGGGGTACTGAAGTTTGTTGTTTGTCGTTGAAGTGGAAGGAAGGTCTCAGGGTTCTGTTCGTGCCTTCACCCAGACCTTCATCGCTATCCCTGCCAGCCCTTCCAGGTGAGTGCCGTGTGGTGGGTGGGAACCCCCGTCCCAGCCTGGTCTCAGGGGTGTGGGAATGTGGTGGTGCCCACCTTAGGTTTTCTCAATACTGTGGAAAGCCAGCAGGTAGATCCAAGGAGCAGTCTAGCCTAGTGGTTAAGAAGGGCATGGGCTCTGGAACTGGAATGTGGCTTCTCTCCTTGGTCCCAGCACTCATTGGCTATGTGACCTTGGTCAAGTCACGTGGCCTCTGTGTGACTCAGTGTCTTCCTATGACAGTGGATTTCAGATTGTCCACTCCTTGGGCTGTTGTAAAGGGTAAACGTGAAACTGTCCCTGAGTTGCAGGGAAACGTCCAAATGTCATGAAGATGGTGGATAATCTCCCCAAAGGTGGGCTTGTGGGAGGGGCATAGGTACCAGCCAAGGAACCTGGGGGACAGACACAGGAGGAAGGTGGAAGGAATCTGGTTGCTGAGTGGCAGTGGGAGCAGGATTGTTGTTGGGGGTGTGGGGTGGTCCATCTGTCCAGCTGTTGAGGGCCCATTTTTCCTCTAGTCTGTGCATCGTGAACGACGAGCTGTTTGTGAGGGATGCCTCCCCTAGTGAGGCTCAGAATCTTCATTCTCTATCCCAATTCCTGCTACCTCTGCCAGCTTCACACTCATCTTCTCCCCAGAGCAGCGGGAAATGGTGTGCACGTTCTCCACCCACTCTGGGATGAACCTCCAGTGGTCTCAGAAGTGAGTGCTGGTTTTGCATGGGGATAGGAGGGAGCTGGGAAGAGCAAAGGAATGATTAATGGGAAGTTGAATTCAATTCGTTTTCCTCGTTTATTTCAGTCATTTTTACTCTGATCATTTCTATCTCTGTACATATTAAGCCATCTAGTTGTTTTGAGCTGGCAGGTGTTACTTTTATGAATTTCATGGACCCTGACCCTTTATTAACAGACAGCTGGGTGTTCCTGATACACTGTGTATGAGGTCCATTCCACTCTATATATCACAGTAAACGTGGGGGGGGGAATCATCATCCCAAACATACCACCCAAAGATAGCCCTTGAATGTTTTCATCTTTATTATATTCTGGAACTTCACTTATGCAGGTGTTTACATATTTATGCATGTATTTATATTTGTATATTTATCTACAGAAAACTAGCTCTCATAATGAGAGAGAGACAGTGAGAGACAGAGAGGGAGAGAGAGAAAGAAAGAGAGAGAGAAGGAAAAAGACAGAGGCAAAGAGAAAGAGGCTTGTGGCTGAATGGGGAAGAGGGGTCCAATTAGGGACTTTTAAATCTTCAGTGCCTTTAAAGTTGAGCAAGTGTACAAGCTAATGTGAAGGGGCCATCTCATCTCATTTTTAACTCCCTGAATTTGCCTATACATTCGTTTCTCTTTTTACCTTCTTATTTCTACTAGAGAGTTAATGAGACACCTCTAATGGAATTATATACATTTAAAATCAAATTATATTTGGTTATTAGTGATTAAGAAAATGGACAATTAAGTGTCCAAAAATGCTAGTAATTCTTGGATTTTTGCCTCTCACGGAGGCAGCAGATGGCTGAAGTCCTGCTGTGACATGGCTGGATGATGCATGATCTGAGGACCCGTGCACTGGTGACTGTGGGTCGGATCCATAATTTTCCTCTAAATATATCAACATACCAAACAGTCCAGGAGCAGCAGTTAGGCAAACACCACACCTTGCTGCCCTGGTGCCATCTTTCACTGAGCTCACCAGGTGAGGCAAAGACGAACATGTCTTCCCAGCGTGGGGAACTGGATTAGGATCTGCTCAGAGGCACGATGTTGGGCAGCTCTTATGAGCTTCTGAGCCTCCCAAGAACCTAGAGATCCTTCTGACTCCAAAACTTTGAACTCAAGGCATATCAGAGAGATATTTGTTTCCTTCATAAAGGTATCTGTCCTCTCATTAGGAGAAACAGTGAGGAATGACTTTTCACATTGCCTGTCTTAGTCCTGAGGCTCAGGCAGCTTCTATTTCTGTGTCCCAACATTTAGAAGGCAATGAAATCCCACCACATGCCATATACTTTGGCCAGGCTTTCTCATTAACCCTTCAGGACTCTCTGTGATGAAGGTTTTGTGAGTCCCATGTCACAGATGCCCAAGTCAGTCTGACAGAGCCTCAATCACCTCTCTGGAGGAGTGGCAGGATGGGATGAGGTTCCATCCCTCGCCCTCTCTGGAGGACACAGAGCAGCCTTCCTTTTAGAAGATGGGCCTCCAGGGCTGGAGAAGTGGTCATTTGCTCTCCTCTGATATCGAGGCCCCTCAGGTACTCACTCAGAAAGCCCCTCTTGATGATTAAGATCATAGTGCACGTACATGGGCACGTCCATTCATTCCCTTGGAAAAGCATTCACTGTGTTCAGTTTCATGGGGAGATGAAATAGAATCACAACGGAGCTGACAACATGTGTGTGTATGTGTGTGTGTGTGTGTGTGTGACAGACTTTGTATAGGAAATTTATAAAGTCATTACTTATAGAAGTACAATATGTCAGGTAAAAATGTGGAGATGACATACCTCTGAGAGGCAGGCATTTTTTCCCCTACCTCAGAGTCCCCCTTTTCCTGTGTGCAGGAGAACTTTTGGGGATTGGGGAAGATACAGTGTCATTGTAGGAGGAAAGCCCTTCAGGGTCACGTCTGGAAGGTTCCACAGGGGGACCTTTTCCGATACCCAGAAGCAAAGATCAGGGAGGTGAGCCTAAATGAAGGGGCAGCTCTGGCTGCCTTCAGCGAAAAGGAAGCTGATAAGGGCGTAGTCGTTCAGCCCTGGACTTCCTGAGCCGTCCCAGGTCCTTGCTGTCTGCAGCTGAGTGCTCTTGGTAAAAACCTTCCCTGGATCATGACAGGATCGGCACAGGGCCTGGCACCCAGAGAGAGCCCAGTGCTTGTCTGCTTACTTCACCTCTATTCTCTTCCTGTATTTCTCCACCCTCAGTTGGGTTCATCCCTAACTTTGTGCTAATCACCACTCCTACCATTCACATTTTGACTGAGTGGTAGGATTAATAATAATAATACTAATAAAGCCAAAACCCCCACAATAACAGTAATAAAAGATACCAACAATTATAGCACACACATGGATAAGTTACTTGCTCAAGATCGGTCAACCAGCAAGTAATAGTTCTAGCATCAAATCCTGGTCTTCTGACCCAAAAGGCCCTGCTCCTAACCTCTGCTTCTATATTGACTGTACTTCTGTGTTAGGACAGAGGCCAGCACAGGGGAAGGGACTCAGCCCAGGTCCTTTGCTCAGTTGATGGGTCTGGAACTGGATACAGGTTTGATGACTCCCATGTTCTGTGTAGCTGACCTGTTCCTATTCTTTGCTCTTCTGTACTAATTCTTCTTCCTGGGTCTCAATAAGAAATTACTTCTGGTCAAACTAGAATGAAAAAAAAGGAGACAGGAAAGCATGTGGTAAAAAGAAATGACGAGATGGAACCAAAGTTCACTTCCTGCTGCTGCATTTCCAGATGCCGTTTTCAAATTTTCTATTTTATAGGCCAAAAGAGGCAAGGTGGGCTGGGAGTAATATATCCCAAAGTCCTAGATATTCTTTGAGGTTTTTTCCTTTTCTTCTTACAACAAATCTAGAAGTAGGTACCCTTAGTCTCATTTACAGAGGCCAATCTCAGACTCACAGAGTAAGTAAATTTTCCAGGGTCAAATGTTTACCCTTTGCCCTCTACACAGGCCAATCAGCAGCTCTCTGGATGACAGACTTCTAGGGTTTAAAGACTGATAGTGGAAAACTTGCCTGATGTGGAATGTGGGCTGTGTCATGCTCCCCACTGGGCATGAAGATGATGATGGGGATGAAACCCTGCCCCATGGGCCAAGAGGCCTGGGTGTGGGGGCCACACAGATAGGCTGACTCCTGAGATGCTGAACTAGAACCAGGAAGCAGCTCAAGCTGTTGCCCTTTGGAAAGAGAACCTGAATGGTGGGATATTGACATGTACACAACTACTATATGAAAAGGCTTTTACGTTTTATCTCCTTTAATCCTAAACTTTATTCAAGACTAGTATGTATTTATCAATGACCAGAAACAGATTTTTTTGCATTTTTTTAAATTGAAGTATAGTTGATTTACAATACTGTGTTAATTTCAGGTGTACAGAAAAGTGATTCAGATATATATATATATATATATACACATATATATAACTGAGTCCCTTCCCCTGTGCTGGCCTCTGTCCTAACACAGAAGTACAGTCAATATAGAAGCAGAGGTTAGGGGCAGGGCCTTTTGGGTCAGAACGTATATATATATATTCGTTCGTATTATTTTCCGCTATAGGTTATTACAAGATATGGAATATAATTCCCTGTGCTAAATAGTAAATCCTTGTTGTTTATCTATTTTATGTGAAACAGATCAAGACAATTTATTTGACAGTTTTCTGTGTGTGTGTGTTTGTGTATGTTTCTTTGTCTCAAACTTTTTCACATCAGTTATTCATAAACTAACTCACACCAATCATTCCTAAACGAACTCATGCAGCTTTCTACTGAGTTCACTTAGGGGCTGGATTTCCAGTCCCAGGACTTGAAGATTCTGCACGAATTCAGAAGGATTACTGCCAGTGTGTGAAGTCTAGACATCTTGGCCCATAGGTGGAATCCATTCAGCTACCTCCCTCCCCACCAACAAACACCACAGCCCTTTCTATCCTCCACTCTTTGCCAAGGCCCCAGTTCACTTTCTCACCTGCAGTTCTGACAATGGTCACCAGGTGGCAACGCTCTCCATTTTCTACAGATTTTTCTTTCTGCCCGCACCGCTACCCCCACCCCCCGCCCCAAAAAGACATCATTTTTATAAACAGAAGCAAAAAGTTTCCTCAAAGGTCTTAACTTTCCTTGAAAAATTAAGATGTGTATAAAAAGACTAAAAGGACATCTGTGTGGTTTCCATCCAGTTTCTCCTTAATTTATTCATGTGTCTTGTGTATGTACTGTGTGCCAGGCACTGTCAGTCCAACTCCTTATCTGCATCCCAACCTCCCCTCCCTTCACCTCCAGACCTGCATAACTGGAAGTGCCCACAGGAAGCAAGATGGATGTTAGTGCCCACTCCATGGGGTATGAACTCAGACTCCATTCCAAGCAAGATCAGTCCAAGCCTGATGCTGGATCGTGGCATCCAGCATCAAAACAGGAGATGATGCAGCTGAGTGGGAGAGGCTGTAGCTTGGGAAACTGTGGCACCTTTAACTCACACCCCCACCCTCTTACACAGGACTAACAGCCTATTACCTTCTCCTGACAGACCTCACTCACAGAGAGCAAAGGACCAGGCAAACAGTGTTGGTTTCAGTCTTGCTTCTTCTCATGGGCTTGAGCTAGAGGTTTTGCTTTCTCTTTAGTCCTTTGCTCTATCAGAGTGGTGCATTTCGGATTTGGTTCTGTATCTGTTTTATCTCTAAGAGGGTGGTTCTATCCATTCAGTCACCTGACAGGTCCATTTGAGGTGACATGGGGTTTTTGCTTCCTGTAAGACCTTCTCTACTTGTTAGGGGAGCCTGTGTCAATAACCAGAGGAGGCAGAAAAGAGGTATTGAGCTATCAAGACAAACACAAGACCAAGACTCTGGTCCAAACATCTGATTCTCTTCACTTAGTGAAATGGTTTTCAGATTTCTTACATGCTACTCACCTCTTCTCTGGTTTCCTTTTACACCTGACACTCTAATATAATTCCTTTCTCTCCTGTCCACAAATGTGCACCCACGGTAAATTCCTCTATTAATTAGTAGTAGAGAAATTTTTCTAAATATGACTTCAAATCCAGAAACAATCTGATTTCATTAAAAACTGCATGGCAAAAAAAAAAAAACAACCCATAAGCAAGGTAAAATTAAAAATTACAAATTGGGAAGCATACAACTTATGTCACAGACAAAGGTTATATACCTTGTAGTAGAAAGATTATGAAAAAGGAAAAACAAATTAGAACATTCTGAAGGAGAAAGGACACTAGATACAAAGATACATTTCACTGAAAAATGTTCCTTAAACATATAAAAATCCCTGCTAAACCTAACATTTGATAAGAGATGCAAAGAAAAAAAAACCTGAGATGCCTCTTACCATTTACATAATCTGTGAGGAAACAGACAGTCACCTTGCTGGTGGTAATGTAACATGGTACAACTCCTAGCCAGGGGATTTGATATTATTTATAAAATAACCAGGATACTTACTGTTGGAACCAAAAATATCTCTTCCAAGAATCTATCCCAAAGAAACAATGTGGAGACAAAAAGTCATAAACAGAAAGCCATTCCTGCCAGAACAATTCATATAGCAGAAGACAAGAAACAAAGACACATTGACCAATAGGGGGCTTGTTGAATAAGCTATGGTCCATCTGCATCTGAGAGGAAAATGCAGCTATGAAAAGCAATGAAGACTCCCTCTCTGTACTGCTATGGTGTCATCTCCAGGGTATATTGTTCAGTGAAAAAAGGCAGGTGCAGAAAAGTGTGTAGCGCTACTGCTGTCCGATATGGTAGCCACTAGCCTCAAGTATCTATATTAAATGACATGAAATTTAAAAGTCAGTTACTCAGTCACAGTTGTCACATTTTAGGTGCTAGATGTTCAGTTCCTGAAAAAGCATTCAGGCAGCTAATGACTCCTGTGATGGACAGTACAGATACAGAACATTTCCATCTCCACAGAAATTTCTGTTGGAAAGCATTGGTGTAGAATATGACAACTTTTACCTATGAAAAGGAGAGCAAACTAAAATACATGTTATATTTTTAAAAAGTGTGTGGTTAAAACAAGATGGTAAAAATGCTTACCTATAAAGGAATAGAGGAGAAGCCCAGGATGCAAGCCAATGATGTACATTCTCTTAAAAATATAGATTTATTGGCTCCATGCACTGAGAAGGTCAAGAAACAATGAGCAACCCAATAGTAACTGGCAACTACAGTCCCTAGATTGAATTCTCTAAACACATTTCCCACTAAGAGTAACCAGGCTTCCTTGGAGAAATGCCTGATTTCTGGTCTTGTTAAGGATTGTACCAGTTGAGTCTGGACTGAACTTTCATACCAGAAAGTATGTTAAAAAGACTCATAACCTGAGGGGCTGCCAGTGGCCAAAGATAGAACAATTTGAACAACAAAAACTTTAGTGACTACAGTGCACTAAAACATGTCAACAATAGAAACATCTGTGAGCTGATAATGACACAAAAAAGCCAACAAAATCAACTCATTGTCCACCTTTGAGAATCCTAGGGAACAATTCATTTTAGAAAGTGGAAATATTGCAAAAGAATTGTATATTCACCTTACCTTTCCTGTGCATGTTATACCTACGCATAACCTAAGAGTTGATGAGGTGAAGATTCTTTTATAAAATAATTTCAGCTAATACATGCAGAAGAAATTGAAGAATTAGTATATCATACTTTTGCAATCTTTAATGAAATGTCGCTCTAGGCAGTGATCAATAGAGGCTGCAAAACATGATGGGAGAAGTAGATGGGAAATTTTATGATGGCTGCGTTATAATATTTCTGAGTTTGCCTTTCTTCAGTTGTAAAATGGGGCCAGTTATATCCATATTAGACAATTACTGGCAGGAACAAAGTATTTCAAGTCAGTCCAGCATATGATACATGTAGTATTCAATAGATATGAGTCATCTTCTTATTCTATACCTGACCTTTCTTTAAAGGAGATTCTCAAATAGCATGGTTATAAGACAATAATGTGGAAATATTAAATGGAAGGGAAGTGTATAAGTTTTCATTATATATTCACTTCAGTGTCATTTCTTTGTGCTGGAGTCATTTCTCAGATAATTTATGGAAAAAGGAAAACAATGACTGGACCACTTCCATTGGGTATGCAAAAGAAAACTATTAGTCTGTTTCCCATTATTTCATATACTTTCCCATCCCACTTTTTATCTTCTGTGTTAATTTCTTAAGACTAACGTGTGTGTAATGTAACCCAGCAAGAATAGGCTTTGCAAAAGACCACTGCAATAAATCACTGGTGGCCAGGCACATCATAGGTACTTAGGAGAGTCATTTCCCCTGTGCTGGACATTTTTTGGATAAAGCCTCTCAGACGTACAAGCTAATGAGATCCCATCTGGGAAAGCACTTTTGAGACCTTAGGTGGGATGGAGGGACAAATTATTTCTAAGTAATTACTTTCTAATCTGCACTACAGATATTTTCATACTATGTGTTGAATGAATTCAGTAGGCAAAAGTCCTTGCATTACTTTGCACTTGAACAGCCATTTGTGGATGGGCTTAAGGTGGTTGGAACTTAAACATCATATATTAGGACAGGGCCTCTGACCCAGAAAACCATGGGGACTTAACCTTTTGTGAATGAATGCATTTTTCTATCTCATGTATTTTCCACAACATTCCTGGGGGGTAGAGGATACATCTCCACATCATTTTGTAGCTTGAGAAACAATAAGGTACAGAGGTTAAGTCACCTGGCTGGGGTTCATCCTTCTCTTAAGTGGAAAAGCAGAGACTGGCACCCTATATGTCCAAGTGCAAACTGCATGATGCTCAGCTGCACATCACACTGTAATCAAGTAAGTCTTGCTTTTCTGCTGACCTACAGTGTCACTACTGAAATCTATATCTTCACTTCTGATACTAAGCTGTTAGTCCTACCTGTATTTCTGCAAGTCAGTGAACATCATCGTCAATTTCCTATTCTGTTAAAAAAGAGAGAGAGGGAGAGAACATGTTTAGGTCATTTGTTTTTGAAAGTGAATTCCCAGACAACATAAGGAATATGCTCTGTCTAATAGAGGGACAGGTGTTATGCTGAGGATGACTAATTGAAGAAGCAGTCTCCAAATGCATGGAGATCAAAGGCGCCTGGATTCTTTGATGCATACTGATAAATCAACCTGTAAAAATGTTCTACTAATGGAAATCCTCACCAGCAAAATCAGCCTTTGTAGGATTCCCCATATGCACACCCACACTGGGAATTCTCAATAGTTTTATTGTTACGCTTGAAAAACATGAACTTAGAAATTATTTTATTGTTATCATACTTAGTTGGATAATAAGGTTATTTTAAAATATTCTTAGTATGCAAAAATGTCCTGCTAATCATTGTCATTAGTTATTAATGCAAAAAGGTCTAGTGACATATGCATCCTAACAGTGTGTGATGACCACATGAGCCGGCACGTTCTCCAATGGCTGCTACCTACATGTGGTCTCCAGGTGTTTTGTGTGTATATATGTGTGTGTGTGTGTGTGTGTGTGTGGACTTGGGGGGCTCCTAATGACATTGTATACACCTGAAGGATTACCAGTATCTCTCTGATACATATGGAGAGGAGTAGGATCTGCTCGTTCTTGAGTCTTTCCAAATGGCACAAGAGCTAGACCACACACTTCCAAGCAGACCGTGAGATGGAAGGCAAGCCTGTCTGTGAACTCACCTGCTCAGATCAGGGGTGGATCCCTCCAGGATGTAAGGTGTGTTGGTCTGCCTAAATCCACTTCTAACCACTGATGTTGGGAGCTCCCATCTTGCAGCCATCAGCTGCAGAGTTCTGAGAAGCTGCATCCTTTCACCCACTCAGCACCACGAGTTTCAGTCATCTGCATGAGGAGCTGTACACTTGGAGATAAAAATCCTTAAATTCCCAGCACCTGTGTGACACATCTTGTATCCATCCAGTCATATATTCATACGTCTAACAGACATTAAGAAAAAGTCTACACTATCCCTTTGGTAAGTTTCAGGCTTCTCCAGAATGGAAACAAGGAAGAAAAGGATGGGAAGGCTCGTGTGGTAAGTTCAGATGTTAAATCTAAGAAGCGATGGCTCCTTCCCATTAAGATTTCAACCTGCTCAAGTCTCTTATAATTGATGATTTTAGAATATCATTTAATGCCATGGACTTCGGTCCACATCTCTTGTTACTGTCCTCTTTATATATATATATATATATATATATATATATATATATATATATATATATATATATATATATATATATATATATATATATATATATATTTTTTTTTTTTTCTTGCACTTTACAACCAAATACTTGCAATGAATTCTTGGAACTCAATTCACATCCCCTGACCTTCCCTCCAACTCAGTCTTCATCCCTTCTCTAATGAGGAAGTCCCCCGACTCCTCCACTAAAATCTAGCTTGCCAAAGTCAACAACTACCTTTTTGGCACATTATACACCATGAGGGTTGAAATGCAGGTCAAATGGAGACAAAGTTTTCCCTTCCCAAGACAAAATTAATTTGTTTGTCCCCAGACAAGGATTACCTTGCCAACTGATGCTATCAGTTACCTGAAATCTAGAATTGTAAAATACTTCCCATGGCAATCAAGTCAGATAATGGGGAAGTGTGTGCTACAGACAATGGGCTTTCAAATGAAATATAAAATTTCTCAATGTATCTTACACTTTTGCATTATTGAAAGGGATTTTACAAATAGGTCTACAGCAGGATAACAATTTTTAGGGTCGCTTCACTAGACTCTGTCTTACCTGTTTCTCTTTTTTTTTTTTTCCTCAAGGTCTTTCCAAGTATGGAGTTGAATCACCTGGAGTTGTAATGTTGTCTTACCCCTTGAGGTGTCTTATGATCCAGTGATTCCAGTTCTAGTTACATACTCGAGAAATAAAAAAATTTGTCTATGCAAAAATTTGTACAAAATGTTCATAACACCATTATTCATAACAGCCAAAAAGTGGAAATGAGACAAATGTCTATCAATTGATAAATGCATAAGTAAAATTTGGCATATCCGTACAACAAAATATTATTCCGCTATGAAATTAATGAAGCACTGATACATGTACAGCATATGTGATCTTTGAAACCATTATACTAAGTGAATAGAGTCAAACATAAAAGACCAAATATATGATTCAATTTATAGGAAATGTTCGAGATAGGCAAATCCATAGACACAGAAAGGAAGTCATTGTTTGCCTGGAGCTAAGCATGGGTGCAAGGATTTACTGCTTTCAAGCAATATGGAAATTTTGGGAACCATGGAAATGTCTAAAATTCAATTATGGTGATGGTTGCATGCACTTACTAAGAATCATCATACTGTACTCTTAAAATGTATGAATTTTAGTGTCTGTAAATTTTACCCATAGAAAGATGTTGAAAATATGATGTTGACCCGGTCTTCTATTGACCACAGTAACAAGCAAACTACATTCAGGATGTAGTTAAGGATGGTGATAGGAGTTGGTTATAAGGATTGCCGTCCTGCTAAATCCCTACCTTCATTTCTGGGCCTGGATTTAGGAAGGGAGAACAAATGAGAAGCAACACCTTGAAGGGGTTGAAGGACACAAAGGAAATGTGGTTGTCAGCACTCACACACACACCATAGATAATTCATACATCTACCAGATTCTGTTATGAATTCTAGGACTCCCACAAGACACTGCTGGGCTCAAAGAGGACACATTCAGCTCACCAGTGCAAACAGCCATACGAACTGTATCCTGAACTGTGCCCTTCAGTACATAAATGCCAGCCACACAGCATTGACAATGGGGAATATAAGAAACGCTGAATTCCAAATAATAGAAGGTTTTGAGAATTGATTCTGTCATATCCATAGGATGGAATTCTAGCCTGGCAGCAAAAATGAGAATGAAAGCAATGAGGAGAGAGGATTTATTGTCTATCAGATTAGCAACAATTCACATTATTTCTAAAGTGTGTAGAAACAAGAATTTTTCATACAGCACTGTTGGAAACATAGAATAGTAATAGTTTTCCCAATGTTGTGTTCATATAAAATATAATTTTCATGGTTTTGAAAGAACATGTTCAGGAACTTACAAAAAATGCCTACTAAGACATCTGCATATATGTGAACAAGAATGGTAAGTACTTTATTATTTGTAATGGAAAACATGGTAAAGGAACTATATTCACCTCACTAGCACCGGAAAAGTGAATTCTGGAACATCCATATGATGCAATGATACAATGATGGTCGATATAAACAAGTAAATGAAATCATCAAATAATTTAAAATGCTATATTAATGCATTTACATGGAAATATGGTCACAATAAGTGGCAAAGCAGGTTGCAGTGGTCATAAATGACACGGATCCATTTTTGCTTTTAAAGGCGTATATCTATTTATCTAGAGGTCTTAAAAATAAAATAAAAATGATCTTTTTGTGGAAACAAATATAAAAATAGTCCTTTTGTTGAACTCACATAGAGCTTTATGTTCAGCATAGAAAGAGGCTGGACTTCCTGTCTGGATACCTCAGTATCCCTGTAATGCCGGCAGTGTTCCCTTTCCACGCAGACTTCCGGAAAGCTCTGGGTTTTAGCCACAGCCCCTCCTCCCCACCTTCAGGCTGTGATGTTCAAGCTGCAGTTCAGACTACTGTCACGAGGTGGCACCAACGTGCCGCCATCGTCAAATTTCCCTAAGAAGGCCGTTATTAAGAACTAAAAAATACCATCACTTTTCACAAAATCCAGCCTATGAACCTATGTACAGAATGGTTCTAATTCTGTATGAAAAACGTATTAGGTGTCAAAGAAGACTGTAAAAACATATACTCCTGATCCTGCATGCGATGACGATGAAACATCAGGTGGCAGCAGCGCCTTGGCGGTGGTTGGCTGTTGAAGGGCTATGCAGGACTGGTGGGAGGTGACAGAGAGAATGAGGTGCCAGAGCGGGGTCTGGGCAGCTGTGTCCAGTGTCATGGACAGGGTATGACAGACAGAGGATAGGAGAAGGTCTGGACAGACTCTACAGGGGTGGGAAGATGGAGGGTGAACACCCTGCTCTCTGAGAAGGACCCCTCTGCAGTGTGGACACTTCAACCTACGCTGATGAGGGAAGAGATACATCAATGAACTAAATGTTCAGCAGATGGAACTGATTTACTAACACATTCACATTTTACGAACATAATTAGTGTCTTAGTAAACAAAACATTCCAAAACTTTTCTTATTTTTGGCATAATGTACTCATTTTCTTTGACAAAGAAAAATGGAGACGGAAGCCACCTGCTGGCCAGAGCCAGGATTGCAGCTCTGAGGCTCAAACCAGGGAGCTTGGCAGAGTGAGGAGGAAGTTTGGAATCTGGGCTTTAGCCAGAATTTTCCGGAATTTTTCACTTACTGGAAGCAATTTCTCTGTATCCACCATTTTCTGGCACATCTAAATCTGAGATAGGAATAAAGCCCCAGTCTTATCTGAAGATATAGGTATACTTGTGACATGGAGTTTACAAGCTATAGGAGACAGAAAGACACACACACACACACACAGAGTCAATTCAATTTTCAAAATCTACTTTGTTCTCCTATAAAATTGAATATAATGAATGCTTATAAAGAGAAGAATGCATGTACTCATCATCAAGAGGGACTTTTGAGTGAGTGCCCATGGGACCACAATATCAAGGGAGTGTAAGAGGCTCATTTCTTAAGCCTTGGGAGCCCATTTTTGAAAAGGGAGGCTGCTCTGTGCTCTCTAGGGAGGGCGAGGAATGTTACTTCATTCGGGTCCTGCCACTTATCTGGAGAGGTAGTGTCGGTTCTATGAGCCTGTGCTTTCTTGTTTATGAAACGGGATTCAAGACACTTTTGTCAAACAGCCATCCCGAGGGGAAAATGAGAACACCTGCTGAAAGTATAAGGCGTGTGGTGGGACGTCAGGGGCTCTTTAAAAGTTAATACTCAGCAGTAGGGGCTGGCTGAGCCTCAGGGCTAAGGCAGGCATTGTGGAAAGTCGTTTCTCACTGTTTTTCCTAAAGAGAAGATAGAGATATTTATGAAGGAATCAAATGTCTCTCTGATATGCCTTGAGTTCAAAGTCTTAAGAACAGAAAGATGTCTAGTTTCTGGGGTGATTAGAAGCTCATAAGAGCTGCCCAACATCGTGCCTCTGAGCAGATCCTAATCCAGTTCCCCACGCTGGGAAGACATGTTCGTCTTTGCCTCACCTGGTGAGCTCAGTGAAAGATGGCACCAGGGCAGCAAGGTGTGGTGTTTGCCTAACTGCTGCTCCTGGACTGTTTGGTATGTTAATATATTTAGAGGAAAATTCTGGATCCGACCCACAGTCACCAGTGCACGGGTCCTCAGATCATGCATCATCCAGCCATGTCACAGCAGGACTTCAGCCATCCGTGAGAGACAAAAATCCAAGAATTACTAGCATTTTTGGACACTTAATTGTCCAGCTTTTAATTCACTAATAACTATATATATATATTTGTTTGGCTTAAAACCCATACTGTCCATTGAAAGTGTTTCATTAACTCTATTGTGAAATAAGAAGGTAAGAAGAAAGGGAGGAAAATGAACATATAGGAAAATGCAAGGGTTAAATCTGAGATGAGATAGCTCCTTCATATTAACTTTTAAACTTGTTCAAACTTCATGGCATTAAGGATTTAAAAAAAGTCACTCTTAGGGCGCCTAATGCCCCTGCAGACACAGGTCTCTTTCTCTCTGTGTCTCTGTGTGTGTGTCTTTCTCCCTCTTCTCCTTCAGAATAAAGGCTCCAGAAAGAGTTTTCTGCATTCCCTGTTAGCATTCCTCCTTCCCACAGACCCCTTATCTCACTGCATTGTCGATTCTGCGCACACGGTTTCAATGAACATGCTCTCACCAAGGTCACAAGCCACCTTTCTGTCACGAGGTCCAGATGTTTTGTACAAGTATTAACATATTATTACTTTTAATGACCACCTGCAATAAGCATGCTTGCACAGACCGCTCCTGTCACTTAACAACAAATCTTTGGAATTTTTCCAGCCTCTGCAGAATGAAGCATTGGGTACAAATCCAAGCTGTCCTGCTCCCTAAATGTGCAGTCCTGGGCCAAATCCTTATCCTCCCTGTTCCTCAGTTTTATAAGATGGAAATTAGTAACAGTACCTACCTCATAGTGGCACTGTGAGTACTGAAAGTGACAATACATTTTAAAAACACACTTGGTAAGAAGAAATTTTATCTATATTTATTTCACTTTATATATCTTTATTGGCATTTCTATCCCTATTGGCATGAAAAATATAAGATATAGTGTGACAATTATTCACAATGACATTTGGGGTATGTTGTTAAAGAGTGTATTAGCTACCAAAGACCACATAACAAATCTCCACAAACTCTGTGGTTTAAATGTCAAAAAATGTATTCTCTCATAATTCTGGAGATCTGAAGGCCGAAATCAAGGTGTTGAGTAGGATCATGCTTACTCCAAAAACTCTAGGGGAGAATCCATTCTTGACTCTTCTAGTGTCTGGTGGCTGCTGGCTTTCCTTGGTTTGTGGCAGCTTAACTCCAATCTCTTCCTCTATCTTCACATGGCCTTCTTCCTTGTGTGTGAAATCATTCTTTCCTTCCTCTTATGAGGACATTTGTCATTGGATTTAGAGCCCACCTTAAATCTGGGATGATTTTATATGAAGATCCTTAGTTACATGTTCACAGATCTTATTCCCAAACAAGGTCTCATCGCAGATTCAGGGGTTGAGGTTTGGACATGTCTTTTTCAGGGCATAAGTTAACCCACTAAAGTGACACAAAAATTAAAAAAAAAAACTAAAATGAGATCTTATTTTTTGTAGATAAGCATACAAATACATAAATATAAAAATGCATAAATATATAAATGCCTGCATAATAAAGAATATATTGCATTCTTGAAGAATAAAATGCAGATGAAAACTTTCAGTGGCTGTCTTTGGGTTGTATATTTTGGAGTAATGTTTTTTCCCCTTTTTATTATATTATCTATTTTTACATAAAATAAATACTCTTAAATAATTACTCTTAAAATAATTACTCATAAAATAATTACTCTTGCAAGTATTAAAAAAATGGCAGGAAAGCAAGTGCATTCTTAGTGCACCCCCAGGAAATCCTTTAGAATGGTAATATCTTTAATGGACAGGAAGAGAGGTGAGATGTTGAGGAAGCCCCTTCTCAATATTAACAAGATAATTTCCCTCCAATTCTAACCAAAATGATTATCATCAATGTTTTAAATTTCCTCCTAGTAAAATGGAGAGCCTCAGGGAAAAATGTACCTCAGTTTGGTTTGTTTGCTGTGCCCTGATGAACAGTAAGGTTGAGGGTCTTACCAGATGAGAAGCACTAGCGGACACTGGTTAGACATGGGGCTCAGCAGCCGCCTGGAATCTGTTCATCTCTTAGTCTTGTGACTTGCCTGCCCTGCCCTCACTGTGCCCCAGTTCCCTGATGCTTAAAGTCAGGCAACCATAGCTCCTCCTTATTGGATGTGGTGAGGATTAAATAAGCAAGTATAGGTTTAGCACTTTCAACATTGTAGGGACAGAGGAAGTCAGCAATAAATATTTACCCTTCTTGTCATTATAATGCCCAAATTGACCATAAGCATTTCCACATCCATTTGATTACTACATGGGCCTATATTGACTTTCATAATATGATATTTGTCCAAAAAAAGCAGTTTTATAAAACTGTAAGTAGGATAATTATCTCACTATTACTCTTAAAAATAAACAGTCATATTTATATAGCAAAATGTCTGAAATATAAATATATACTCAATGGTTAAGAACCCTTTTCCATGAGTAATAAGCTTTTATGGGTTTTTAGTGATTTTTTCCTAACTGCATTTTTCATTTTTTTCTACAATGAAAGTGTCTTGCATTTGGAAATGAAAACCACAGTAATGAATAAATATGTATCCCTAGTCCTCTCCATAAGAAAGTGGCTCAGGGTCAGAACGGGGAACATCTCTTAGCCAAGGGACTTAGGTAATAGGGTGGTTCCGGAAGTAATTTATGAATCAACCATATGACCATCCTAATTGGGAAGGAAAATTACAGATGCCTAGGAGAAGGGCATCTGTCTAAACAAATCTTACATTTGGCAGTTAGGAAGTGTCTCCACTTCCTAGGATTTTAGCTAAAGTCTTGAATTGAAAGTAGTTTTACAGCATACTTTACTCCCTACCTTCCAAATAAAGTCTCTTGAAATGAAGGCAGATTAATGGATTTAACCATGCAGTTAGCCAAGCAGTGTACTTCACAGGGTAGGAAAAAGGTGAGGATCTGCATGACATCTCCTAGCACTCAGCCCCACAGCATCTAGAGGGAAGAATGCTTAAACATCAGGATTCAGGGTAAAAGTTTAGTCACAGGATCATTCAGACAATCTCTAGGAGCAATCAACACGTGAGAATGAAATATCTTTTCAAGTATCTTCCTTACCCAACTAAAAATAATGAAAGGAAAGGAAAATGTACACACGCTCAACACTTATAATACAAAATCAGATCCAATTCCCTAAAGCCATCAAGGGACTTGGGTGTTAGTCTGGACACAGGAAAACTAACTCCCTGCAATCACTGTCTTTTTTGACCAGGTTTTGGTTGTGTCAG
The DNA here is from genome assembly GCF_048773025.1 of Camelus bactrianus. Taxonomy (NCBI): domain Eukaryota; kingdom Metazoa; phylum Chordata; class Mammalia; order Artiodactyla; family Camelidae; genus Camelus; species Camelus bactrianus. Next base: position 81,067,590 of record NC_133575.1, on the reverse strand, counting down.
ATTTTAGCTCTGCAGAAATTATAAGTGCACAAAAGCAATATGAAAAATGTGGTGAAGATGAATGTTAAATTTTGGATAAACTGGTCAGAGCAGTGTGGTGTGATACATCTCACTGAACTGATGAAAAAGTTGAGACAACACAGGAGGAGAAAACCTAAGTGATCTCTGGGATGATGCTGAGATGAAACAAACGAGAGCATGGAGAGAGTGAATACGCGGACAGAGTGTTCTGGTTAAGAATGTGACTGCAGGAGGGAGGGAGAGCCTCACTGACTGATGGGAGACCCTGTGGCCTGGGGTCAGAGAGAAACTAAAGAGGGCTTGGGGGATCCGTTAGTCATAAGTCCTTCCCCTTGATGCCTGCTTCCTACTTTAAGGGAAGTTGAGGGAACCAAGCATCAACTCAGCTTCACGACTGTCAGTGCTCCTGGTTCTGAACCTGCCCCCGTGGACCAGAGACATACGAGCAGGGCACTTTCCTTCTTCTCATCATTTGTGCCATTTCAGTGTATCCGGGGGATACTATGCAGCATCCCATGGAAGCCAATGTGTTACTTCCCCAATCAGTCCTACACCTGGACGGCCTCATGCCCCTGGAGTGTCCCATCTCTGAGCCCTGAATGCTCCCCTGGGAGTCCCCACTTTTCACTCCAGCCAGGATGGACTCCCCGTGCCCTCCCTCCCATCCAGCCCCATGAATCCTGCCCACTGTCCCAGGCCCAGCTCCTCTTTGAGGAGTCTCTGATCATGTCCTCCTCTTTATAAATTAAGGGGGATCTACAGAGGTGACCACAACTTCCACAAGGACCTGGACTGTGTGAAACCATTTCTCAAGATTGTTTTGCTTACTCAGAATCTTTTGTTGTTCCATACAAAGTTTAGAATTTGTTTTAGTAAGCAAATTTTCTATGAAAAATGTTACTGGAATTTTGATAGGGATTGCATTGAATCTGTAGATTGCTTTGGGTATTATGGTTATTTTAACAATATTAATTATTCCAGTCCTTGAAGAGGGAATATCTTTACATTTATTTGTGTCTTCTTCATTTCTTTCATCAGCGTCTTATTGTTTGCACTGTACAGGACTTTTACCTCCTTTGTTAAATGTGTTCTTAAGTATTTTACTCTTCTTTATGCAATTGTAATGATATCGAGGGCTAGGGTCTGTTTCCATGTGAGGAAGTGAGGCAACAGGCAGATCCTAGATGTGGCAGCCGGTTAAGGCTAAGGATCAAGTTAGACTAAGTGAGATGTGGCTGTTTATATTCTTACAGGGCACTATCACAGACACCTGGGATTTCCACAGGGGACAATTGTTGTATTTGATGTTTTCAACCATTTTCTTCTCATAGTCAATTAAGAGCTCAATATACTGTATGATGCGTACATTGTTCTTTCACCAGTACAAAGTCAATTTCCCTTCCACTGGGACTATTCACCTCTGCACTTTAAAATAACACCCTGTACTCATGCCTTTTGCCAAATCATTTCTTTTCCTAGCTCCTGAAAATGGATTTTCTCGATGGGAGGGCAAAGATTGCTTTGTATCCAACTGTATTTGTTTTGAGGAAGTAATGGACAATACTTAATCTGGGTTTTGGTGCATCATCAATTTAGTGAGATTCAAGGGTTTTGTTCAAAGTATCCATGAGTATGAATGATGGCATCCTAATTTTGACCTCAGTTTGTATAGCTTGTGTTACCCATTGGCAAACATCTAATAAAGCATATTTTAATTGCAATACTTTAAAATTAAACTCTTTAATTTAGAGAAAACAAATCCTTTTTGAGAAACACATATTATTCCTAGATTTTGTCAATGATATTCTTAAAATTGTTAATTTATTTTTATTGACAAATGATATATAGTTTTCCTTCTCTGATAAAAAATGGTATCTGAGTAATATGGCTTAAAACAATAGAAATAAAAACAAAGAGTGTCTCAAATCATCACTGTAAGTTGAAACCAGCTTTCACATAGTTTTCAAATGTCAGTAAGGTAACCCAAATAGTTTAACTGTGTTTGCCAGTGTTTTGTAGTTTGCCTGTTATTTGCATTTTTCCCTCCAACCATGAATCTATTTTCCACATTATTTAAAATGAGTGCAAATTCCTATTATGGACATACTTGAAGCTTCACTTTATTGTGCTTCACAGATATTATGTTCTTTACAAACTGAATGTTTATAGCAATCCCCTGTGTCAACAAATCTATCAGTACCATTTTTCCAACTGCATTTGCTCACTTTGTGTCTCTATGTCACATTTTGGCAATTCTCACAATATTTCAAATTTTTAATTATTATTTTATTTATTATGGTGATCTGTGATAGACAATCTTTTATGTTACTATTGTAATTGTTTTGGGGCACCATGAATCTTGCCCACATAAGATGGTGGACTTAATCCAGAAATATTGTCTATGTTCATGCTACTCCACTGACAGGCCATTCCCCAATCTCTCGCCCTCTGCTCGGACCTCTCTATTCCCTGAGACATAACAACATTGAAATCAGGCCAATTAACAACCATACAATGGCCGCTAAATGTTCAAGTGAAAGAAAGAGTAGCACATCTCTCACTTTAAATCAAAAGCTAGAAATGATTAAATTTAGTGAGGAAGGCACGTTAAAAGGCGAGATAGACCAAAATCTAGGCCTCTTGCACCACACAGTTAGTGAAGCTGTGAATTTAAAAGAAGAGTTCTTGAAGGAAATGAAAAGTGCTACTCCAGTGAACATAGAAAGGATAAGAAAACAAAACAGTTATCGTTTTTTTTTTTCAATGGGGGGCGGTTCATGTGTCTTTCTTTAAATTTTTATTGAAATATAGTCAATTTACAATGTTGTGTCAATTTCTGGTTTACAGTGTAATGTTTTAGTCATACACATACATACATATATTCGTTTTCATATTTTCCATTATACGTTACTACAAGATATTGAATTCCCTGTGCTATACAGGAGAAATTTGTTGTTTCTCTATTTTATATACAATAGTGAGTATCTGGAGATCTTGAGCTCCCAATTTATTCCTCTACCCCTTTCCCCACTTAGTAACCTAGTAACCATAAATTTGTTTTCTATGTCTGTGAGCCTCTCTCTGCTTTGTAAATAAGTTCATTTGTGTCATTTTTTTTAAAGAGTCTACATGTAAGAGAGATCATAAGGCAATTTTCTTTCTCTTTCTGGCTTACTTCACTTAGAATGAAGATCTCCAGGTGCATCCATGTTGCTGCAGATGGCATTATTTCTTTCTTTTTTATGGCTGAGTAGTATTTGTTCTAGTTCTATTAAAATGTCCTGGGTAATTTGATAGGGATCGCATTAAATCTGTCAATTGTTTTGGGTACTATGGCCATTTTAACAATATTAATTCTTCCAATCCAAGAGTATGGGTTATCTTTCCATTTCTTTAAGTCATCTTTAATTTCCTTAATCAGTGTTTTGTAGTTCTTCACATATAAATCTTTCACCTACTTGGTCAGATTTTTTCTAAGTATTTAATTTTTTTGGATGCGATTTTAAAAGGGATTGTTTCTTTACTGTCTTCTTCTGATAGTTCATTGTTAATGTAAAGAAATGCAACTGATTTCTGTATGTTAACCTTATATCCTGCTACCTTGCCAAATTCTTTTATCAGCTCTAGTACTTTTTGTGTGAAGCTTTTAGGGTTTTCTATATACAGTATCATGTCATTTGCATATAGTGACAGTTTTACCTCTTCTCTTCTAATTTGGATCCCTTTTGTTTCTTTTTCTTGCCTGATTGTGATGGCTAGGCTTCCAATAATATGCTGAATTAAAGTGGTGACAGTGGGCACCCTTGTCTTGTTCCAGATTATAGTGGGAAGGCTTTTAACTTTTCACCATTGAGTATGATGCTGGCTGTGGGTTTGTCATAAATAGCTTTTATTTTGTTGAGACATGTTCCCTCTATACTCACTTTGGTAAGAGTTCTTAACCATAAGTGGGTATTGAATTTTGTCAAATGCTTTTTCTGCATCTATTGAGATGATCATATGATGTTTGGCCTTTCTTTCATTGATGTGGTGTATCACATTGATTGATTTGCATATGTTGAGCTATCTTTGTGTCCCTGAGATGGATCCAACTTGATCATAATGTACAATCTTTTTCAGGTGTTGTTGGAGTCTGTTTGCTAATATTTAGTTGAGGATTTTTGCATCTATGTTCATCAATGATATTGGCCTGTAATTTTCCTTTTTGGTAGTGTCTTTGGCTTTGGTATCAGGGTGATGGTGGCTTCATAGAATGAGTTTGGGAGTATTACCTCCTCTTCAATCTTTTGGAAGAGTTTGAGAAGGATTGGTATGAGCTCTTCCTTATGCGTTTGATAGAATTCCCCAGTGAATCCATCTGGTCCTGGACTTTCATTTGCAGAGAGATCTTTTATTGCTGATTCTATTTCACTTCTAGTGATCAGTCTGTTCAAGTGATTTATTTCTTCTTGATTCAGTTTTGGTGGACTGTATGTTTATAGAAACTTGTCTATTTCTTCTAAGTTGTCCAATGTGTTGCATATAGTTGTTCATAGTAATCTCTTATGTTTTTTTGAATATCTGTGGTGTTCAGTTGCAATTTCTCCATTTTCTTTTCTTACTTTGTTTTATTTGTGTTCTCTCTCTTTTCTTCTTGGTGAGCCTGGCCAGAGGTTTGTCAATTTTGTTTACTCTTTCAAAAAACCAGCTGTTGGTTTGATTGTTTTTTCCTACTGTTTTTTAAATATCTATTTTATTTATCTCCTCCCTTATCTTTATTATTTCTTTCCTTCTGATGACTTTAGGTTTTGTTTGTTCTTCTTTTTCTAATTCTTTTAGGTGTTAGGCTGGATTGTTTTTTTGAGGTTGTTCTTGTTTTTTTGAGGAAGGCCTGAATTGCTGTGAACTTCCTTTTTAAGACTGCTTTTGCTGCATCCAGTAGATTTTGTGTGGTTGTGTTTTCATTGTTGTTTGTCTCAAGGTATTTTTTAATTTCTTCTTTGACTTCATCATTGACCCATTGGTTTTTTAGTAGCATGTTGTTTAGTCTCCAGCAGTTACTTTTTTTCTCGAGTTTTATTTTTCACATAGTTGATTTCTAGTTTCATTCCACTGTGGTCAGAAAAGATGCTTGAAATAATTTCTATACTCTTTCATTTGTTGAGGCTTCTTTTGTGTCTGAGAATCTGGACACAAAAGTCTATCTTAGAGAATGTTCCATGCACATTTGAAAAGAATATACATTTTGTTTTGGGGGGATCTAATGTCCTAAAAATATCAACCAAGTCCTATTGTTCTATTGCATCATTTAGTATCTCTGTTGCCTTATTGATGTTCTGTCTGGAAGATCTGTCCAGTGATGTTAGTTGGGTGTTAAAGTCTCTTACTATTATTGTGTTCCCATCAATTTCTCCCTTTATGTCTGTTAGTATTTTTTTTATATATTTATGTGCTCCTATATTGGGTGCATATATGCTAATGAGTGTAATATTGTCTTCTTGTATTACTCCTTTGATCATTATGTAGTGTCCTTCTTTATTTTTTATAGTCTTTGTTTTAAAGTCTATTTTGTCTGATATGAATATTGCTACTCCTGCTTTCTTGTCATTTCCATTTGCATGAAATATTTTTTCCATCCTCTTACTTTCAATCTATGTGTGTCCTAAAGTGGGTCTCTAATAGGCAGCATATTGTAGGCTTTTGTTTTATTACCCAATCTGTCACTCTGTCTTTTGATTGGAGCATTTAGTCCATTGACATTTATGGTAATTATTGATAGATGTGTGTTTATTGCCATGTCAAACTTTGTTTACCAGTTGATTTGGTATTTCTTCTTTGTTCCTTTAGTTTTCTTTTTGTGATTTGATTTTTTCTTTTTGTATTAGCTTGGTTTCTTTTTTTTGTGTGTATGTGACTCTATTGTATGCTTTTGATTTGTGGTTACCTTGTTTTTCCAAGTATGTTAACTCATTACTATATCTGTTTGCTTTGGACTGGTAGTCATATAGACTCAAACACATCCTAAGAAAAACAAAAAGAAAAAAATCTACATTTTCTTCCTCCCCACTCCCACATTTTATGATTCTGATTTCCTCTCTTATATCTTCATGTTTATTCTCTTGCTGTTCATTATAGTTATCACAGTTCCAATTGTGGTTTTCTATTTTCTATGGATTCCTCCTTCTTTTCTATTTAGAGAAGACCTTTCAATATTTCTTTTACAATAGGTTTAGTACTGCTGAATTCTTCTAGCTTTTGCTTGACTGTGATTCTTTATTTCTCCTTCTATTCTAAAATATAATCTTGCTGGGTAGAGTATCCTAGGTTGCAGATTTCTCTCATTCAGGGCTTTGAATATATCTTGCCACTCCCCTCTGGCCAGCAGTGTTTGTGTAGAGAAATCAGCTGAAAGCCTTATGGGGATTCCCTTGTAACTAATTCTTTGTTTTTCTGTTGCTGCCTTTAGAATCTTTTCTTCATCTTTAACTTTGGCCAATATGTCTTGGTATAGGTCTATCTGGGTTCATCTTGTTTGGGATCTTCTATGCTTCCTGTACTTGGATATCAGCCATTGAGTCTTCTGATTTTAATTGGCTCCTCTTTATAGTTTCTATTTCCTTTTATAGTATTCTGCATTTCTATTGATAGTCTCTCTCATTTCCTTTAGTGTTGTTATCACCTCCTTTTTGAAGTCAGGATCTAGTAGACTGTCAGGGTCTATTTTATTGTTCATTCTTTCAGGGGACTTCTCTTGTTCTTTTAATTGAGAGTGGTTCCTCTGCTTTCTCATTTATTTATATTTCTCTGATTCTATAAATTTAGGAGTAACAGTTATCTACTGTGGCCTTGAAGGGCTGTTTTTCAAGAAAAATTTTAAAATGGGAGCTTTCCTGCATAGTCTGTGTGCATCTAATAATTTTGTCATGAAGGTTGTTTTTAGTATAGATGATTGGCAAGTTTTTCTTCCATGTGTGTTGGCTATTATCCCCTTGATTGGGTGTGTGGTTGGTGTTGTGACCAGAGCTTGCCCTGGTTGTAGAGTAGGGCTTCCTCTTTGCTCTGTGGTTGTCACAGCCCTGACAGGTTCTGGATCTGTTTCCCTGTTATTGGAATAGAGGCTTCCAGACCCATTTCTGAACTGCAGTGTGCAGTAGGTGGGATTGGAGTGCTTCCACTGGAAGAGGTGCCACTGAGTATTCCTCCACAGGAGATATCCACCAGTGAGTGCCCTCTGTGGTGTTGTTTGTCACTTGTTATGCAGGCTTACAGAGTACACTTTGTTGATGCTGCCCTTATCCATGCCTCAACTGTGAGAATATTGGTGACCTGCTCTGGTGTCCCCCAGATTCTGTGCCTGCAGAGCCATCAGAGCAGATCTGCTGATGTCAAGCACTAGGACCTGTTGCAGTGAGGATGCAGTCACACACCTGGATTTATCATGCACCACAAAGTCAGCCAAGTTCCCAGCCCTGTGTCCATGTACAGTATGCAGGCTTGCTGTTAACACTAAACCTGCCCCTTCACGTGCCAGAACACTACTTATTTGTCTCAGATGCAGAGGTCCACAAAGGCACCAGTGGAGCAAACCAGTCACTTCTGCCTGGGGCTAGGATCAAGTCTCAGTCCCACTTGCCAAGCTGCAGGACCCATCAATATGGATTCAGGTTTCAGCCCTACCTCTGCCCAGGAGCTGTGCACCAGCGATTGTGCCCCCCCAGAGCAAGCCAAGAAGATGGCTGCATCTGAATCCCACCTCTCTTCTAGCGAGAATGTGTGCCAACAATAGTGCCAAGCAATGCCCTCTGGGCTAGTGGAGACAGCTGCTATGGCCAGACTGCATTGCACCTCTCCTCCCACATGCACCAACAGTGGTGCTCTCTATGGAGAGACCTAGCCTGATCTTCACTCTCCCAGCTTCAGCCTGTACCACACTCCAGCCACCTGAGGCTGCCTCTAGGCAGTCAGTCCCAGTATTCTCCATCCTCTCCTTGGGTTCATCCACTGAAACCTGAGCTCCAGCAGCCAGTCCCAGCCTGACACTGCTGGCTTGTGTCTGGACTAGGGATCACAGGGACCCTCTGTGCTGGTTTCTTTCAGTTCTGTCTGCCAAGTGGATTCTGCTTTCTCCTCTGAGCATCTGAAGCTCCCTTTCTGTCCCGGCTAACTTTCCCCACTGGAAAGGGGGCTTCCCAGGGTAAGGGTGCTTTTCCTTCTTTGCCACTCCCTCCCCAGGGACAGGTCCTGCACTGATCTTTAAAAAATAATTATTTATTTATTTATTTATTTATTTATTTATAATTGAAGTACAGTCAGTTACAATGTGTCAATTTCTGGTATACAGCACAATATTCCAGTCATGCATATATTTGTTTACATATTTTTTCCATTAGAGGTTATTACAAGGTATTGAACATAGTTCCTGTGCTACACAGAAGAAACTTTATAGAATCTATTTTTATATACAGTGGCTAACATTTGTAAATCTTAAACTCCAGAATTTATCCCTTCCCACCCCTTTCCCCAGCAGCCATAAGATTGTTTACTAAGTCTGCGAGTCTATTTCTGTTTTGTAGATGAATTCATTGTGTCCTTTTTTTTAGATTCCACATATGACTGATATCATGTGATATTTTTCTTTTTCTTTCTGGCTTACTTCACTTAGAATGACATTCTCCAGGTCTATCCATATTGTTGCAAATGGCATTATTTTATTCTTTTTTATGGCAGAGTAGTATTCCATTGTGTAGATATACCAGTACTTCTTCATCCAGTCATCTGTTGATGAATATTTAGGTTGCTTCCATGTCTTGGCTATTCTACCCATTTTTGTGAGAATTCTTATATTTTCAAAGTAAGAGATACTCTGCCAAAGTTCAGTAGGTATTCTGGATGAATTGTTCTGTATGTAGATGTAGTTTTTGGTGTATTCATGGGAGAGAGTGAGTTAGTCATTCTTCAAGTTCATTATCTTTGCAATCTTAGAACAACCTTATTGTTGATATGAGAAAAGTTTTAGTGGTCTGGATAGAAGATGAAACTAGCCACAACATTCCCTTGAGCCAAAAGGTTAATCCAGAGCATGGCTCTAATTCTCTTCAATTCTATGAAGAGGTGAGGATGCTGCAGAAGAAAAGTTTCAAGCTAGAATAGGTTGGTATGCGGGGTTGAAGGAAAGAAGCTGTCTCCATAACATCAAAGTGCAAGGTGAAGCAGCAAGTGGTTATGTAGAAGCTGTCACAAGCTATGCAGAAAATCTAGCTAAGATCATTAGCAAAGGTGGCTACACTAAATAACAGACTTTTCAATGTAAACATAACAGCCTTATATTGGAAGAAGATGCTATCTAGGACTTTCACAGCCAGAGAGGAGAAGTCAATGCTTGGCTTCAAAGCTTCAAAGAACAGGCTGACTGACTCTTGTTCAGGGCTAATGCTGCTTGTAGCTTTAAGTTGAAGCCAATACTGATTTACCATTCCAAAAGTCCTAGTGTCTTTAAGAATTATGCTAAATCTACTCTACACATACTCCATAAATGGAGCAACAAAGACTAAATGACAGCACATCTGTTTACAACATGGCTTACTGAATGTTCTATGCCCACTGTTGAGACATATTGCTCAGAAAAAAAAAAAATCCCTTTCAAAGTACTACTGCTCATTGACAATGCACCTGGTCACCCAAGAGCTCTGATAGAGATGTATAGCAAGATTAATGTTTTCATTATATAGAATAGCTAAACAGGATTATACTGTATAGCACAGGGAAATATACACAAGATCTTGTGGTAGCTCATAGTGAAAAAGAATGTGAAAATGAATATATGTATGTTCATGTATAACTGAAAAATTGTGCTCTACACTGGAAATTGACACAACATTGTAAACTGACTATAACTCAATAAAAATGTTAAAAAATGTTTTCATGCCTGCTAACATTACATCCATTCTGCAGCCCATAGATCAAGGAGTAATTTCAACATTCAAGTGTTGTTATACATTTTATAAGGCTATAACTGTCATAGATAGTGATTCCTCTGATGGATCTGGGCAAAGAAATTAAAAACCTCCTGGGAAGGATTTACCATTCTAGATGCCATTAAGAACATTCTTGATTCATTGGAAGAGGTTAAAATGTCAACACTAACAGGAGTTTGAAAGAAGTTGATTCCAACTTTCATGGGTGACTTTGAGAGGTTCAGGACTTCAGTGGAGGAAGTAACTGCAAGAGAACTAGAATTAGAGGTGGAGCCTGAAGATGTGACTGAATTCCTGCAATCTCATGACAAAACTAATGGATGAGGAATTGCTTCTTATGGATGGGCAAAGAAAGTTGTTTCTTGAGACAGAATCTCTTCCTGGGGAAGATGCTATGAAGATTGTTGAAATGACAATCAAGGATTTAGAATATTACATAAACTTACTTGATAAAATAGTGGCAGGTTTTGACAAGATAGACCTCAATTTTGAGTGAACTTCTACTGTGGGTAAAATGTTATCAAACAACATCACATGCTATGGAGGAATCATTTGTGAAAGGAAGAGTTGGTTGATGCAACAAATGTCATTGTTATCTTATTTTAAGAAATTGTCACAGCCACCCCAACCTTCAGCAACCACCACACTAATCAGTCAGCAGCCATAAAAATTGACACAAGAACCAGCAAAAAAGATTATGGTTCACTGAAGTTTCAGAAAATTGTTAGCAATTTTTAGCAATAAAGTATTTTTAATCAAGGTTTGTACATTTTTTTATGGGAAAGCTCAAACACAGTTCCCCCACTACCACAAATTATGCAGTTGTTTCTCACACTTGGGGAAATCGCAGGGGTCAGCACATCCAGAGTGCAATGGATGAGCCTTGCCCTGGGAAAACCACCTTCATGATCATGCTATCTCCCCTGCCAGGTAAGTATGGGGTTTGTACATTTTTAAGACATAATGCTATTACACACTTAATAGACTATGGTATAGTGTAAACATAACTTTTATTTGCACTGAGAAACCAAAAAATTCATGTGACTCACGTTATTATGATATTTGCTATATTGCACTGGTCTGCAACGAAACTTACAATATTTCCAAGGTATACCTGTACCCATAACTAAGGCAAAGCTGAGTGAATCAGGAGGAAAAGTAACAGTTTCAGGTTCAGAAGACATGGGTTCCAGTCCGGAATTAGCCAAGGAGTAGGAGCATGACATGGGGCAGCGTGTGACCTTAAGGTCCCAAGCCTCAAGTTCACCATTCAGGAAGTGAGGATCTCTTCCCCATAGGGTCCTTGTCAGGACTTATTGAAATCACAAGGCAGGGAAGTCCACACAAATGCTTTAGTCCCAGGCAGGCCTGAAATTTGAAGCTCAGTTTCCTCATCTGTAAAGAATGAATCACAATGTGGAGCGGAGTTATAGCAAAAGGATTAAATGTTATATGATTAAAAGACAACCCAGTGTCATATTATGCACATGATTAATGAGAATATTAAAATGATGATATCTTATCAGGGATTAGTGGAACATTTTTCTTCCTTCGGATTTTATTTTTTTTTACTGTTTTCCAAATTCATGTAAATATTTTGAAATATATCTAAGAGTATCCACAAAGCAAATTATTTAGAAATGTCCAAACCTGCAATTCTACCTCTGGAAGGTTCATTTGGTCTTTGCCATGCAGAACTATGCACTAAAAATCAGAGTGTTACTGTACTACTCTCCTAGGTTCTTTTAGACGAGGGAGCATCAATCTGCAGCCTCTACAGTTTCTCTGAAGTACACACTCCAACTGCTGTCTGTGGAAAAACTCTGCAGTTTCATTGCTGAACTGACTCGTATCCCCAGTGCCCTGCTCATAGGTGGAAGAGAGAATTTTAGATGAATATTCAGATAAGATATTTGAAAACTTCAGTGTCTTCAGTCCATTGTGCGATGCTACAGCCTATGAAAAATTTTGAGCTCCCAGTCTTTGGTCCCCTTTCCCATGAAAAGTGTATCTGGAGATGGTAAAGGTGGTGGAGTTACTAGATGCCCAGTGGTAGTCAAACCAGTAGCGTATGCCTGAGATTTCTCACATGAAGTGAAGTTTCAGCTGAGATCTGAGGCTAAGTCAGCAGAAGAGGAGAGGGTGGACACTAGCCAGATGTAACAGGAAGGAAATACCCTGTACCTGGTTCATCCTTTTAGAGAATCCAGAGTGGAAATCCCTTACCCAGCAGTTTGTCCTGCTGGGAAAAGCTTTGTGAAAGTTATTGGGACAATTGTAGAATGGACCTGAACCCCTTCTGCCCTTGTTACTCTCACCTCAGGCCTATAATATCCTCCAGCCCTCTTAAAGGAGTCTAATATTATTACTATGATTTCTGTCTGTGAAACCATAGACAAGAAGAAAATCCCTAGCTAAAGCAATTTGGGCTTGATTTTATTTTACATGTTCTTTCTTTCATCGCTCGTAGTGCAAAGAAACTTTTAATAGATTTTTCTTTCCTTTTCCCAACTAACATTTTTCATAGGAGGAAATTCAGAAATTGGAGGTCTGGGACATCTGGTGAGCAAAGCTCGAATGGCAGCTTGGATATCGCTCAGCAGGAAGTGTTTGAAGGAGGAAGTGAGCAAGATGCCCATCAGATGGAAATTTCTGAAAATTTTTGTGGCAAATGAAGCATTAAGGGTGAGATAGAGCCCAAGTACATTCAATCTAGTGGCAAGAACTTTTCCTTAGTGCCCTGCTTCAATTATGACAGTAAAATTATATGTGTGTGAGTAAGAGACAAGAGTAATGTGAAAAAAAATATAGATTTAGATATATAGAGTTAAGCCACATACACAGATATTATTTTTGTAATGAAATTCCCAACTAGGTATATACTATAATGTTGTAAAAATTGACATCATTTATTTTTCTGATTTCAAATTAATATCTTTCTTTCTAAAATGAAAGAAGTGCAAGAATGTGCATATGTTACAGAAAATATTTTTCTGTGTAATTTTTTGTTACATAGCAAGATGTGCATCCTTGGTAATTAGTTTATATTCCCCAGTTATATTTTTCTGTGCACAGTACTATATAAGTAGGTTTATATGAACATATATATTCTTCCAGATTTTGCTCACAGTATGTATATACTATTTTCCGTTTGTTATATATGTATATTTATGTATATATGCAAGTATAAATATATGTACACTCATACATACATGCATGTATAATTGATTTTGTATTTGTTTAATCTTTATATGTTTGTGATTCATAGTTCTTATTTAAATGATTTCAACAGACTTAAAACAATGCTCTTTACTAATCAGATTTATTTGTATAATATTAACCATTTGCTTATAAAATATGTTCCAAATGTTTTCCCAATAATTCACATTCCTTTACATGTGACATTTATGTTTGAGATAGACAAAGGTTTTTTTCTAACTTCCCTTCAATTTCTCTTATTATGTTTGTAATAGAGTTAAAAGCTTTTCTTGGGTCACATATCTAGTTTTGGTTCCCCCAGTGTCAATGCCATGCTAACAGGGTACTCAAACAACCCTCTCCCCAATATCTTGGTCTTAACGTTTATGGTGGAGATGAAATCCACTGTCTTAAGCCTGGAGGCCTAGATATAGGGCCGCAGGGATTGAACTGTCTGGGGGCGGTTAATGTGGGTCTCAGCTGAAGCAGAGGAAATTAACCTCCATGGAGGGACAGAAATGATCACTTACAGAATTGATTTAGGCCAGAGGCACTTTATACGGTATCTCTTGTAAGCAAACACATATTCAAATATTTTCCACATTACTCACAAATGTAGAATTTGGTCTAAAGCCCTTTTCTATTGTGCCCTGAAGCCATCAAGGCTTTGAATCTTGAATTCCAGGTGGACTAGTATTTGATGCAATCTTATACATTATTCATTTTTTGTCATAACTGTACTATTTTTAAATTAAAAATCCATGAAAACTAAAGCAATTTCTGTACTGTGCAAAGAAAAAAATTAAAAGGTTGAAAATCTGGGGGACAGTATTTCAAACAATGTTGCAGATTTTGTGCTTATGTGCAAGGACAAGAGATATTTTTGTTAATCAGTAGAGAAAGGGACAAAAGATAACCACAAATAGTTCACCTAAAAAGCAAAATGCTTCTTCAATAAAGATCTGAAAGATGTCAAACCATAAACTGAAGAAGTCATAATAAGTAAAAAAAAAAAAATCTGTCTACAGAAAATTACTTATATAATTGGAAATTTTAAAAAGAATATATCTAGAACTGCATACCTACAAAAATTCTTTAAGGTATTCTACACATTACCTAAAGAGAAACACATCTGGAAAATGTGCACCTGTCCTTTTACATTGGATTTCTTGGATACCTATGAGTCATGATGAGGTGATCATATAACTGGAAGGTGCAGAATAATTTCACTTTGTAAGTGTACATTTTAAGTTTAAAATTTTGTGATTAGAATAATTTGTTGAGAGGTACACTTGAAAATGTCTAATACCCCACTTACAAAAAAGTTCACGTATATTTACCATGTTATCAAAATGTTCACATGATATTCTTTTATAAAAAGTCAAAAATGTCAACTTTTGACTTGACAGTATATCTATGTATTTATGTGCGTTTCTGTCTTACATTTCCCTTACCTCTGATGTTCACTCCGTCATTTGCAGATATTTCTTCACCTCTTTCAGACATCGGACTTCCTCTCTCTGAGCATAGAGATCTAGGAAGGGAAGGTGAGCAACGAGTGGAAGATTCCAGAAAGTAGTGGAAAATTCCAGAAAGTTCTGGCTCATGAACTGGAGCTCAGTTTCCTCCCTCCTTCTTTCCTTGGAAAGCCCTCTAATCTAAGACTTTCAGAGCTACAGTTCTGCCTCTAACCACTAGGGGATATCTGCCAACATTGACCACATTTTTTTTTTTTTAAAGAAAGGCTATGATTTGTAGTTTCTACTGTCACTACAGTGAACCACCAAACTCTGTTCGCTATTTCCTTTATATTTTCAAAGGTTTGTTGTTGTTGTTGTTGTTGTTGTTGTTTTTTCTGTATTATCTCTCTGGAATGAATTGGAGTTAATTCCAGCCATTTGACTCTTTTCAGAACATTTGGTTATTCTGCACAAACTTAAGAAAATCCCCCATATTGCATGAAGAATTTAGTAAAGCTATGCTTGGAGAATTCACCCTCATTCCGTGAAGCTCAATTCCAGTCTCTGTTCCTCTAGGTAGCATCTGAATGACCCTAAACAAGCTCTAACACCTCATTAATTCTCATCAGCCTTGAAAACTGGTGATTCTTTTTTTTTTAAACATTTTTTTGAGCTATAGTCATTTTACAATGTTGTGTCAAATTCCAGTGTAGAGCACAATTTTTCAGTTATACATGGACATACATATATTCATTGTAACATTTTGTTTTCGCTGTGAGCTACCACGAAAACTGGTGATTCTGATAGCCGAACACCTCATGAGAAATACATGAAAGAATAGATGTAATGTAGCAAATTCAGAGTCTATCCTACAGCTGGCACTCAAAGTTCTCTGGGTTTGTGGAATGAAGGAACACGATGTAATGTAGCTGATGCAGAGTTTGGTATAAAGAGATCCCTCTGTTTGTAGTCACAAGTTCCAAGATCTCCTAAGCCTCCTGGCTCTAATTTGCCTTCTCTGCAAGCGTAGTTCATTTGGAAAGAGTTCTGTGAGTGTTAGGCTGATAGCAAACTCAGGGGGCACTAATTACAGGAAGGTAAGTCTCCCCTGGTCCCCAGGGGCTCTCTTTTCTATTCCCTTGGGAAAGGGAATTCTTCTAAGGACTGTATCTTGCTTGTGTGGTTCTGACAAGGTGGTTAGGGGCCTGCTCTCACCATCCTCGGAAGCCCTCCTTGATATTCTTGAAACCTCCAGTTCCAGACCCCAAGGATTCTCTTCACAAGCAGCCTGTGAGGACAGTGGTGACAGGTCACTGCCTTCAGGCCACACCATGGGTGAGTTGGTCAGCATGATGTCTTGTCCTGATCCCCACAGGGCACGAGGGGTTCTGGGTTCCCTCCCCGACCCAAACCCTCAAGACACCCACTTACCCACCTCCCTTTAGAGAAGGGGTGGAGAGGGCCCAGGCTGACTACTTTTCACTCCCTTGAAGAAATGGGTCAGGTGGGCTCTGACACATTTATGCTGGTTCCACAAACCCACCCCCCAACCCCGCCCATCCCCACCATGGAAGTGGTCATGGGTGAGGTGAATTTTTGTCCTTGGTTAAGAACAGGCCTGAGTTATGTGATCTTCTCTGGCCTAGTGTGTGGAGAGTGGGGAGGGTTACCTAGGTGAGGGGTGGAGTTGGTGTAAACTAACAGTTTTTGGATTTGTACTAGAGGTGGGGGAGGGGCAGGAAACCCACTGTTACCATTGACTCTTACAGTAACTAGTCAGGATAAATTGTATTAGTCCACAGAGGCTTCCTAAGGCTTGGTTTATTGCCCGGCATACAATCTATTCTCGAATGTTTGATGAATAGTTGTTATTGTGCATTGTTCTATGTCAAATACACTTGTTAATTTATTTAACTCACATTTAAAAATGTCCCTCTGAGTTTCTGTCTGCCATTTTATGTGTCACTCAGTGAGCTGTCTTAAAATTTCCCACTGTGACTGTGGATTTGTCCATTCTCAATTTATTTCTGTCAGTTTTTCTTTGCCTATTTTGGCTCTGTTTTAAGATATGCATACAAATTTACAATTTTGTATTAATATCTTCCTATTGCATTGATCTTTTATCATAAGGAAACCTCTCTCTCTCATAATTTTTTTTCTTTAAAGTGTACCTTTCTTTCACTAATATGGTTATACCAGCTTTCTGTAGGTTAGTGTGGAAAAGATAGACATTTTGTGATTTTTTTAATTTTCAAATTTTCTAGATGATTTAATTTTGTCTGTCTCTTATTTTAAGCAGCATTTGACGGAAGGTTTCTTGTCCATCTGATAATATCTTTCTATTTGGAATATTTAGTCTGAAACTTTTAAAGTAAAAATAGGTGTAATTAGATTTACATATACTATATTACTGTATGTTAATTTTTACCTCTCCTAATTCCTTTTCCTTTCCTTTCTTTTGAAATGATTAGTATTTTGTAACTATTAAATTCTTACTTCATGTGGATAGATATTTAAACATTCTTTGCCATTCTGGTAGTGTTTACCCTTCAGATTTCAATGTACCTTTGTTTTTTCTCCATCTACTGTAAATTAGTTATTTAAAACTACTCAAACCTTTTAAGGGACCTTGAAACACTTTGATTCCATATACTCTCTCCAAATTTATTGTCTTGCATTTTAATTCTATACATATATATTTAAACTCCCAGAAGAAATTGCTTTCACTGTGTTATATAGTCAATACACATTTAAATTTGCCTACATATTCATAAATATCATTAGTCTTTCTTTCCTGTATCTGTGTGCCTACACCTGGGATCCTGTTTCTTCCGCTCAAAGAAGAACCTGTAATAATTTTTCAGTTTGAGTCCTCTGGTCACAAATATTCCTCGTGTTTGTTACATGATGATGAAATGAATGTCTTTTCTTTAGGAATATTTTTCCTTCAAGTATATTTTTTCTCCTACTAATATTGTTATACCGACTTGATTTCTTTTACTTTTGGAAACTTCTCCACCACAATTTCTTCTAATACCTCTTCTCCACTGTTCCCTCTTCTTTCCTGGACTCACATTAACCACGTGTTAAGTATGTTCACTACATCTCCTTTAATTCTCTTCCCCTCACCTTTGGTATTCTCCATTTATGTCTCTCCAGGCTTCATTCTGCATCTTTTTGTCAGACTTCTCTTTCATTTCTGTAATTCTTTCATTAGGCAGGGAAATCACCTTTGACCCTTGAACTATCACACCAGGGTAGATTTCAGGGTAGATTTTATTGTCCTAGAACAAAGCAGAGAAGTGAAAGTTAAAGATGAAAAACGACTTGTCCCAGATCACCTAGCCTAAACAGGGCAGAGCAGGGATGAACATCACAGATTACACCCTAGATCTAAACCCTTTCCTCTATGCTTGTTTTCTTCTTGGCTGTGAATGCTCCCTTCCTCTCTTCTCCTGAGAAATGGAATCACAGTGGAGTCTCTCAGCCTTTTTAGCACTGTGATACATTTCTATTTATAGATTATAAAAATCAGTGACATTTCTTCATTAGCCATGTTATTATTTCCCCAGGGTTTCTTCTGGTTCTGAGACCACTGATGTGTTGTTCTCAATTTCAGGGCACAGTAACCAAATTACCTCCTTACAAAGAAAAGCAAGATGCTGGGGTACATACCGAAGGAGACATAACAATTTGTCTGAACAAGTTGGTTCCGGTATTCATCCTTCATCGCAGCAGCAGCAAGATGGAGCTCCAGCACCAAATGATGCTCACGTGAGCACTCAAGGAAGATAGTAAGTGACCAGTCAGCATGGCTGATGTGGACCAACCAAGGAAAAATAAAACCCTGTAGTTAAATATGTCATTCTTCTCTCCAATCTGGAAGAGTGAGGAATGACAGGATCAGGTTCATGATTAAGTAAACTTTATTGTAGCTCTGGTATCATTGGGGAAAATGTTTACAAGACTTTCTGAGCATATATGGACCACTTTCTTGTCTCCACTTCCCCACAGTGCTCCCTATGCCATTCCACCCTCTCATTGGAGAGGCAATTTTCAGGAAGGAGACCAAACTCATGTTAACATGGAGACAGAGGAGAAGCCTCCAGAGAGAAGAGTGGAGAGAAGCAGGCGGGCTGAGACCATGGGAAGCTGGTTCAAGATCACAGTGAGTGTCCTGACTAAATGGACCTAATACGTAGAAGAAGGTGAACAGAGGGAGTTGTGTTGGAATCGGGTAGAGATGGTATGAACTTTTCTGGGGCAGAGGAGTTGGTTATGTGTCTTGTTATTATTAGAAGTTAACATCCTAGGCCATGTAAGAGAAGATTCAGAGAAGCAATATGAATGAAGGGAACAGACTGACTGCAGGGAGCATGGGAGAGGTTGTCTAAAAGCAAAGGAGGAAACTACTGTCAAGATGGAGCAACTTCATACCACAAAGCTCAGTTTGGCTCAGGCTGAGTGTGGGAGGAGGCTGTGTCTCTGGGGTCCTTGTCAGAGGGGCAGGCCAGGTCTGCCTTAGGTAGGGTCTCTTGGAACTTTACAAAAAGAAGTACGTGTTAAGCATATTAAGTTGATTATTTCAAGAAAAGTGTTTGAGGGGAGAAACGTTATTTAGGAAATCCACATCTGGTACAAAATTTAGCAATAACAAATACCGACCTAGCGTAAAAAAATTATTTAAAGCTTGAAAAAAAAGTCTGAAAGGAAGACCTGGTTGGGTCTTATCTTAAACTTATATTCTATTGTATCAATTTCCTCTCCCATTTTTTTCTTTGCCCCCCAGATTCCATTTGGCATAAAATATGAGGAGAAGTGGCTGCTGAATTTGATTCAGAAGCACTGCAGTGTCCCCTTCACCCCAGTTGAAGTAAGAGAGGACGTCGAGGCCAATGAGAGGAAACGGGGTAGATGGATGGTCCAGATGAGAAATGACTCTGGTCTCATTTTCTCTTTCTCTTGTCACTCCCTGTAGTTTCATTATAAGAAAATGCAGGCCCAGTTCTTTGTTGAGAATGCCAACATTGCCTTTGCTCTGAAGAATGTCAGTGGCAAGATTTGCACTGACAACAATGAAAGGGTGTGTGTCAAGGGCACCTGGGAGCAAGAGGGCAGGGCAGGGGCATGGTCTTGCTTGATCCCAAGGCTCAGATTTCTGGTGCTTACCCAGACCCTCTTATGCTCTCTACAGATATCTGTCTTTGTTGACCCCTGTGATGCACCCTATTCTATGCGGAAGGAGCTGCAGTCAGAAAAGGTGGAGCAGATAAAGGTAATGCAGACTGAACGCAAGTTCTGCCCCACAGCCAGATCCACCTATTGCCCCCCAATCAACACCTCAGACTCAGAGCCACTGAACCCCGTCTTTAACTCTGCAGCTGACCATGAACAAACTGTTTGATGCCTCCCAGGCATTTCTTAACAGCCAGAGACTCTGCTTTGGATCTGGTATGGCTATAGCAGTAATTCTAGGGCAGGTGAGGGCAGAGGGGTCTGCCTGGGAAAGGCCTTCGGGATTGTAACTCTGGGAGGGGTTGGTGCAGGCAGGACCCTCTCAGCTTTCTGTTTCCCTCCTGTTGGCTTCCTGGAGGCTTGATGACCTGTAATGTTGAAATGCCACGGAATCCGAGATATCGCATGCCTGCCCCTCTGCAGATCCGTGGAGAGAACATGCCCAAGGTGAGGACTTAGGCCCAATGTTGGGACTGATGGTGAGGGTGGGACAGATTAGGCAGAAGAGGCAGATTGGCCTCGAACATCCCCTGTTGGGGTCCTCACTCTCTTCCTCCATCATAGATTTTGTCCTTGGATTTGAGCAACAAGAGACTCTGCCAGCTGGGTGGCCAGTCTGACGCTATACAGAATGCTTCTGACATCAAGAATTTGAACGTCTCCAGCAGTGAGGTGAGGTGTGGTACCCAGATCCCTCTTTGAAGAGGAGATGGGAGGGCTCATGGGAAGGTGACAGAAGAAGGGAAGTGGATTTGTTGGAAAAGGAAGGAACGACTGGGGGTGTAGTACCATCCTGGCTCTCTTTCTCTGGTTCATGTGGTTCCTCCACATAATTACAGGCAAAGCCTTCAGGGGAGTTGGACAAGGGCCAGAGGCTGGAACAGGATGGAACGTGTGCAGATAAAAACCCTCTGTGCACCACCTACCCTGATAAGTCAACCAACATAAGGTCAGATGTACCCTCTGTCACCTGAACTATTCCTGACAGTGTCTGTTTGCTAAAAACAGCAGTCTTGGTACTCTCGGAGGGCCACAGGCCCTATGCTCTCCTCTCTGTGTCACAAAGGTGACAAAGGTTCATATGGCATCCAGGAGGCCCCCAGCCCAACATATGCATAGTTTCCATTCCCACCACAGGTCCCTGGGACGAGCCGGTTCCCCTTCTCTCTTCTTCCCTGATCCACCTCCAAACCATGGGAGAGGTTCTTTCCCTTCCCTTCACTTTGCTTTCTCTCTCTCCCTTGTCGCTATGCCCCTATGTCTCTGTCTTCTCTTCTTCATCCTTCACTCCTTTTTTGTCTTAATCCCCCTCCATTTCCCTCCCTGCCTCACTAACCTCCTTGGCCCAGCATCCTGGGCCATCCCTGGTGGGTGTCCTTGTGTTGGCAGGATGCAGGACCCCCAGGAAGGATGAAGAGCCCCTGGCTCCAACCTCATTCCCTCTTCCCTCCAAAGCCTACAGTGGGGACCTGCAGGAAGGGAGGGAGGGGAAGGAAGCCTGCTTCCTTGTTGCTTCTTGTGGCACCTGGAGAACAGAGTCAGGGCAGTCTAGGTGGGAGGTACCCAGGAGGGAAAGAGTGGAAGGAGAGGGATGGAGGGAGGCAGGCAGGTAGGGAACACTCTTCTGGTGCATCAGTCCTTGGGGGCGGTGCCCAGGGCCGGGAAGTGTAGGTGGACACACTGGACTGTGTCTGCTGTAAGTGTACTTGCTCCCGTGAGAAGAGACCGCTTTCCAGTTTCACTGACTTTTCATCTTGGCAGCTCCATCCTGGAATTGTTCCCCAAGTTATTACGCTTGGTAAGTGTATTCCTCAATCACTGACTCCTCTAGCTGACACTGACACCGCCCACAAACTACTCTGAACCCTTTAGGTCTTGCCTGAGTTCCATTTTTGAACCTGACCCTTAAACGTTCTGGGGGCAGGGGGAGGGTACAGCTTCTGTGGGAAGCTCACAACAGCTCTGGGTCTTCTTCGACCACGTCTGCCACAGCCTTCAGGGATCTCGTGGTGATGACCCGAAGTGTACTCCAGCCCTCAGATTTTCCAGGGCCCTTCCGCACTTGACCTCTGACCCTCACCCTCCTGGGCCCGTCCTTTTCCTTGATCGTCCAGAAGTGCCTCTTGGTCTGCACCACTGACTTCCTCTTCCTTCTCACAGGATGACCAGGAGACACCCCCACCGGCTAAGTTAGGTGTGGACAAACATAAGAGCTTACCAGCCTGCAAGGTGAGCACGGAGAATCAAGCAGGGCTTTGGGTGGTGCGTGAGGAGAGGGTATCAGCCCTGGTGTTGAGGACTGTTTTGATTCCAGGAAAACAGTGAAGGATCTGATGAGCTGAAGAGTCTGATCCTGCAATTCCTGCAGCAGTGAGTACTGCTGGCAACCTGAGGAAGGGGAGGGCTGGGACAGCTGAGGCCACCCAAGCTCAGCTCTGCTCACGGGAGTTTCCAAGCCTCATTTGAGGTCCGGACCACAGAGACAGACTGTGCTCATGGCTCCCCGACAGGTATTACTTGATCCACGACTCTGGAGACCGACAGGATCTCCTGGGTGCTTATCACGACGAGGCCTGCTTCTCCCTGACCATTCCCTTCAACCCCGAGGACCCAGCCCCGTGAGTATCACAGCTCACACTCTGCTCCTGGGCCGTGTGGCTCCCCAGCAGACGCAGGGCAGCTCCTGCAAACCCCCACACTGGGGCCGGCCCACCTCCTCCTGCTTCTCTTTTTCTCCCAGGAACAGCTTGCAGGAGTACGTCAAGGACAGCAGGAATATGAAGAAGCTCAAGGACCCCTGTGAGTGTGTGATGAGGAGGCGGGGCGGGAAAGGGGGCGGGAAGGGGTCAGTCCTAGGGCCCAGGGCATGGCAGCCCCTGACCTTCCCTCGCTTCTCCTCCCCCCACAGACCTGCGGGTCCAGCTGCTGAAACACACAAAACGTGACATTGTGCGCTCCCTCTGCCTGTTGCCCAAAACTCAGCATGACCTCAGCTCCTTCGTGGTGGACATGTGGCTCCACACGGTGAGCGCCTGCTTCCATCTTGGGCAGGACCGGGAGCCGCAGGTGGGTAGGAGGTTTAGGTGGTGACTGAGCGCCTGGGCTCTTCCCTTTCAGAACACGATGCTCTGCTTCTCTGTCAACGGGGTGTTCAAGGAAGGTGAGTGTGTGTAGACCCCCGTCCCCAGATGCCCCACTGCTCCAACCCCCTGGCCGGGCTCCCTCTCAGCACCCTCCCAGCCACCCCGAACCCTCTTCTTCCCTTCCCGGCCCCTCTGTGTTCTCCAGCCCTCGCTCTTCCCACAAAGGACCCAGGTCTGACCTGCGTTCATGCCTGTCTGCCCCGCACACCCTGGGCGTTAGGGACACAGGCTGTGGAGTTTGATGGCTCTCATCCCAGAGCCTTCCTCTGAGATCCTGGGACCATTACTTAACCTCTCAGTTTCCTCATTTGCAAAATGAGGTATTAGCATCCATGTCTTGGGCAGCAGTGACAAATGCATCAATGAACTGGTGAAGTGGTTGTCACGGGCCCGCGCACAGTAGAGGTCCTGCCACCGGCAGCAGGTTGCTCCTATAGCTGCCCTCCGCATTCCCGACACCCTGGCCCCCAGTGAGCACCTGTCCCCTCAGCATGAGTATCCATCAGACTCTGTCTGCAGACCGCTGTGTGAGCGTGTAAAGCAGGTGGGGCTCTCGGGGTACTGAAGTTTGTTGTTTGTCATTGAAGTGGAAGGAAGGTCTCAGGGTTCTGTTCGTGCCTTCACCCGGACCTTCATCGCTATCCCTGCCAGCCCTTCCAGGTGAGTGCCGTGTGGTGGGTGGGAACCCCCGTCCCAGCCTGGGCTCAGGGGTGTGGGAATGTGGTGGTGCCCACCTTAGGTTTTCTCAATACTGTGGAAAGCCAGCAGGTAGATCCAAGGAGCAGTCTAGCCTAGTGGTTAAGAAGGGCATGGGCTCTGGAACTGGAATGTGGCTTCTCTCCTTGGTCCCAGCACTCATTGGCTATGTGACCTTGGTCAAGTCACGTGGCCTCTGTGCGACTCAGTGTCTTCCTATGACAGTGGATTTCAGATTGTCCACTCCTTGGGCTGTTGTAAAGGGTAAACGTGAAACTGTCCCTGAGTTGCAGGGAAACGTCCAAATGTCATGAAGATGGTGGATAATCTCCCCAAAGGTGGGCTTGTGGGAGGGGCATAGGTACCAGCCAAGGAACCTGGGGGACAGACACAGGAGGAAGGTGGAAGGAATCTGGTTGCTGAGTGGCAGTGGGAGCAGGATTGTTGTTGGGGGTGTGGGGTGGTCCATCTGTCCAGCTGTTGAGGGCCCATTTTTCCTCCAGTCTGTGCATCGTGAATGACGAGCTGTTTGTGAGGGATGCCTCCCCCAGTGAGCCTCAGAGTGCGTTCTCCATCCCAGTGCCTACACTCACCTCCAGCTCCGTGCACACCGGCTCCCGGGAGCAGCAGGAAATGGTGCAGGCTTTCTCCACCCAGTCTGGGATGAAACTTGAGTGGGCTCAGAAGTGAGTGCTGGGTGTGTGTGGGAATGAAGATGGGTTGGAACAGCGGGGGAGTGAATCATGGAAACTCGCAGGCAATTTGGAAAAGTGACTTTTTGGATATTTTGCTGCCAAAAAAGGGTGATCCCATGAAAAAGGTATCATACTATTAAATATGTAAAGTATTTTTAAGATAGGATAATGCTCAGTGACATCACCTTGTATATGGAAAATCCAAAAGAATCCACGAAAAATAAATAAATAAAACATAGAACTAATAACTAAGTTTAATGCAAGAACTATATACAAAACTCACTTGTATTTCTATGTAGTTGCAAAATGAACACTCCAAAAACGGAATGAAGAAAACAAGCCCAGTTAAAATAGCATCAAAATAGTAAAATATTTTGAAACCAATGTAACAGAAGAGGTGAAAATCTTAAACTCTGGAATCTGTAAAACATTGTTGAAGGAAATAACAAAGACCTAAATAAGTGGAAAGACACTCCATTTTCATGGGTTGGAAGATTTACTATTATTAAGATGGCAGTACTACCCAGAGCAATCTAGATTCAGTGCAGTCCCTATCAAAATCCTTCTTCGCAAAAAAAAAAAGAAGTTTAGGATAACCTAAACTTCACATGGAGATGCTCAAAAACAATCTTGAAAGAGAAAAACAAAGTTAGAGAACACACACTTCCCAATTTCAAATCCTGCTGCAGAGCTACAATACTCAAGACTATGTGGTGACTGGCATGTGGACAGTGTTAGGAATCAGTGGAGTAGAAACGAGAGTCCGTAAATAAACCCTCACATTTACGGTCAGTTGGTTGTCAACCAGAGTGCTGAAACAATATGGTGGGGGAAATAATAACCTTTTCAACAAATGGTCCTGGGACAACTTGATATCCACATGCAAGCCAATGAATTTTGACCCCTGGCTCACACACCATGTACAAGCATAGATTGAAAATGGAGCAAAGATCTAAAAGTAAGAGCTATCACTTTAAAATCTTGGGAAAAAATGTAGGTATAAGTCTTCATGAGTTAGGCAATCATTTCTTACATATGACACCAAAAGCACAGGCAACCAAAGGATAAAATGGATAAATCGGTCTTCATCAAAATTAAAAGCTTTTGAGCACCAATGCACACTATCAAAAAGGTGAAAAGCCCACCAGCAGCATGGGAGAAAATATTTGCAAATCACATATGTGGCAAGAATATATGAAGAACCCTTGCAGCTCAACAATAAAAAGGCAAACAACCCCATTTCTTTTTCACATGGGGAAAGGATCTGAATAGACATTTCTCCAAAGCAGATACATAAATGGCCAACAGGCAAATGAAAAACTTCTCAACATCGTTAGTCATTAAGGAAATGAAAATTGAAACCACAGTGAGTTACCACTTCACACCCACTAGGATGGCTTTAATCAATGAAGCGAAGGATAACAAGTGTCGGTGAGGATGTGGAAACATTGGAACTCTCACGTGTTACTGGTGGGAATATAAAATGGAGTGGTGGTTTGGGAAAACATTTTGGCAGTTCCTCAAAATGTTTAACATGCAGTTACCGTAAGACCCGGTAATCCCACGCCTAAGTATCTATCGGGAGAAGTGAAAACATATGTTGACTCTAAAACTTGCACAGGAACGTTCATAGCAGCATTATTCACGAGAACCAAAAAGTGGAAACAACCCAAATGTCCTTTAGCTGGTGAATGGATGTATAAATCTGGTACATCCATATAGTAGAATATTATTCAGTCATAAAAAGGAATACACTTCTGATATGTGTCATGACATGGATGAACTTTGAAAGCATTATGCTAAGTGAAAGAAGCCAGCCACAAACGCTGGCATATTGCATGATTCCATTTATATGAAATGTCCAGAGTCGGCAAATCCACAGGGACCAAAAATAGATTAGTGGTTGCCAGGGTCTGGGGGAAGGGGAGGAATAGGGAGTGATCGCTAATGGTTCAGGGGTTTCTTTTTGAGGTGATAAAATTTTTTTGAAATTAGATGGTTGTGATGATTGCACAATCTTGTGAATATACTAGAAGGCACTGAATTATATACTGTAAAATGCTGTGTGCATTATATCTCAATAAGAATGATAGGAATCCTGTACTTTAAAATTTTTCACTTGTCATTTTCTTGAACATCTTTCTTGATCAGTATATATTCAGTTTCCTTGTTCTTTGGCACAGCTCTACTTTTCTGTTTTGAATTCTAGTGGGCATGAATGCTAGTGGTAGATATTTTGGTTTTCACTGGGTCTTTCTTCGTCATTACACATAGTGCTCATACTGGTACATGTGTCCCAGCAAGACAGTGGCATAGATTTAGCGGTGGCGTTGCACGGTCAGCATGTCCGTACTGTGGCACCAATGGAGATCACCTGTTCTTCTCCCACTGCAGGTGCCTTCAGGACAATGACTGGAACTACACCAGAGCTGGTCAGGTCTTCACTACGCTCAAGGTGAGGTCTGGGAATCAGATGGGTTAAAGATGAACATTTCTGAGCCTTCAGGAAAGCCAAGAAGGTGGAGGCCAGTGGCCTGGGGATGAAACTCTGGGAGCTGGCTTTTCTAACATCCCGACTCCTTCTCTCCAGGCCGAGGGCAAGATCCCAGAGGAGGCCTTCAAACAAATCCCCTAAAAGGAGCCCTTGGATGACGTCTTTGTCTACATCCACATCATCTTTGTTTCTCTCTTCTCCAGCCTCAGGCCACGCCCATGGCTGGGGTTGGAGGCCTGGCTGCCCAAGAAGCCAACGTTACCTTGTAGACCAGGTGACATAACCACCTGAAGGGTCAGTTGTTCTGTGTATTTTCCCACCCACAATTGCTGTTTAATTTCATAATAAAGAGTGATGTTGCATGTTGTATGCTGTGTGTCCTGCATCTCTCTTCCCTGTCCCAACCATGAGCCAGTGGATCCAGGACTGAAAGACCCTGCCTTCCTCCCCTATGAGGAGGCACCTGCTAACCCAACAAGTCGAAGCACCTTCTAACCCAACAAGTGGGGTTTATATACACTTTTTTTCCATTTAAAAACATGAAGATTCTGTACAAAAATAGGATAATGGGATTTAAAGTGCACGCATCAAAACTCCATTATGTCCCACCACATTACTAGGTGGTTTACATATGTATATCATGGCTCAAGTTGTCTCCTCCAAGCCACTTCAGCTACATCCAGTAAAACACCTAAAGCCATTTCCCACCAAGTCAGGTTTATGCAAGAGTAAAATCCACTGTCTTCATTTACCACCACTGTTTTAACCAAACGTAATAAATGTAGTTTAACTAAATGTAGTATAATACACGTAACTAAATTCATTCTAACAAGAATCACTTCTTGTCTGTTACAGATAAAAATGCTGCTTTTGTTGATATCAGCTATATAGTGGTAATACAAATTGGTTTTTCCATGATGTGTAAGCATAAATTTAGAGCAAAATTTTCCTTTTATCACATGGTGCTTAGAAACCACTAGCACTTCCAACTCTGACTCACTTGCCTGGTTTCTCACACCAGGGCATTAGTGAATTTAATGCCATGTTGCCCGTGTGCCCTTAGATTTTGCCCATTCTTTTTGTGGTCACCCCTTCTGGAGCCACAAACCCCATCAAAGATCAATTCCTCGCTTCAAGTATAATCCTCACTATTGTAAACTCCTAGGCATTTTATTCTGGATATTTGGCAAAGCTTTTCTTTTTCTTTCTTTCCTTCTTTTTATATTAACCATAATACATTTCTGCATTAGTTTTGTACTGCTGCATAACAAATTACCACAAAGTTTGGTAGGCCAGAATTTTGCAACAGGGTTCTGTGTTCAAGGAACCGTTAAGTCTGGCATCAATGTGCCAACTGAACTGTGTCCTCACTGGAACATCTAGGGTGAAATATGCTTACAAACGCATTCTTTCTGTTGTGTTGGTAGAATTCATTTCCTTGTGGCCATAGGGTTGAGATCCCATTTCCTTGTTGACCGTCAGCCACAGGCCACTTCAGCTCCTAGAGGTAACTCGCATACTTTACCACTTCATCTACTCCATATTCAACCCAGCACCAATGTGTCAAATTCTCATGCTTTCAACCTCTGAACCTTCTGTATTTGACCTCTAGACCCAGATTTAAAGAGCTTATGTGATTAGATCAGGACCACCCAGATAATATTCCTTTCTTAAAGTCAACTGTGCCATAAAACATATCCTAATCATGGCAGTAAAATTCATCAGATTTATAATCCTGGGTATTATGCAGGATGTGTACACCAGGAGGAAGGGATATTTGGGCCATCTTATAATTTTACCTGCCAGAGAAGTTTACTTTCCACTAGGGTCATTAGTTTAAATTTCACTCATGTCATCGTCCAATGCATGAACCCTGCAGTGGTTCTGAGACCCAGACGCATTGGATCTAGGGACTCACTTCCCTGAGGTGTTGGAGTTTGCTACTGTATTCTTGTCATCCAGGAATCTGGCAAAGAGGGAAGAAAACATGTCTGTGGAATCGTGCTGCTTTTAGGGTCCAAGTCTGAAAGATGCATGTATTATTTAAATCCCCATCCCTTTGGACAGAAAAACTCGGTCATAAGGCTTCACCCCATAAATTTCTAAAATGTCTATGTGACAATGACAAAAAGAAGAGCTTGGGTGAACACATGACATTGTCTCTGCAACAACACTTAACCTCTTCTTGATTCCTCACGGTTGTGGTTTTAAACACATAATAGATTCTCACTAATTGTTGCTCATGGCATGAATGGATGAATAAGTCAGCCAACTATTACACAGTAATGTCACCAGGGATTTTTGAGGTGAGGAAAATCATTTCATGGCGTACAGTTTTAGTCTATTTTCCTTTTGATCATGATGCTCAGCTGTTACTTTTCAACCTGCCAGTATCTGAGTATACTGATCTTTCTTTTCAGTCTTACTTAACTCTTTTGTGAGTTGTGAAGAGAGAAAGATTCAGAACTCTGTGTTAAATAAGACAAAATCATTTCTAAGTTATGGCTTGAGGAATTCTTCTCTGAGCAAATCCGCTCAGATTTAATTGGTACCAAAGTGAGAAGAAAGAGCAAACTACAAATTATGAAACCTATAATACATGTCAGGAAATTTGTGTTTGGAATCTCATTATATCCTTTGTAGTTACAATTTGGTTACAGTCTTGTTAGGTATTTAGGGAATATTACAAATGAGGAAACAGAGACTCAAATGCATTATTGGTAATAGACAGATGCCTGTAAATACAAAAATATTTGATAACTAAACAACATACCTCTAATTATCCTATGGGAAGCTTTTGAGTTTTTCACCATTGGGTACTATGCTCGCTGTAGGTTTGTCATATATAGTTTTTATTATGTTGAGATATTTTCTGTCTATACCCTCTTTGGTGAGAGTTTTTATCATGAATGGGTGTTGAATTTTATCAAATGCTTTTTCTGCATCTATTGAGATGATCATGTGGTTCCATCTTCTTAAAATTGTTGAGGCTTCTTTTGTGCCCAAGTACATTATCAATTCTAGAAAATGTTACATGTGCACTTGAAAAGAATGTATATCCTATTTTTGGGGGGTGTAATCCTCTGAAAATATCCACCAAATCTAATTTTTCTATTGTGTCATTTAATTTCTCTGTTGCCTTATTTATTTTCTGTCTGGAAGATCTGTCTAGTGATGTTAATGTGGTGTTAAAATCTCTGACAATGATTGTATTCCCATCAATTTCCCCCTTTATCTCTGTTAGTAATTGTTTTATGTACTTAGGTGCTCCTATATTGGGTGCATATATATTAACGAGTGTAATGTCCTCATCTTGTATTACTCCTTTAATCATTATAAAATGTCCTTCTTTATCTTTCTTTATGGCCTTTGTTTTAAAGTCTATTTTGTCTGAAATCAATACTGCAACACCTGCTTTTTTGGCTTTTCCATTTGCATGGAATATCCTTTTCCATCCTTTCACTCTCAATCTACATGTGTCCTTCTCCCTAAATTGGGTCTCTTGTATGCAGCATATTGAAGGTTCTTGCTTTATTAGCAACTCTGCATCTTTTGATTGGAGCATTTAGTCCATTAACATTTACAGTAATTACTGACAGGTGTGTGTTTATTGCTATTTTTAACTTATTTTTTGCAGTTGAATTGGTATTTCCTCTTTGTTCCTTTCTTCTTCCTTTTGTGGTTTGGTAATTTTTGTTTGTATTATCTTGGATTTTACTTAGTTTTTGTGACTCCCTTGTAAGTTTTTGGCTTGTGGTTATCCTTTTTTGTAAGTCTATTAACCCATTACTATAACTGTTTGTATTAAACACATAGTAATTTAATCTCAAACCCATCCTACCAAGAACAAAAAAATTAAAAAAGAAAGAAAAAAATACTCTATATTTTCTGGCTTCCCTCTCCCACTCTTAATGATTTACATGTCTTCTTTTACAATTTTATGTTTATTCTATTTGTAATTCATGGTGGTTATCACCTTTCCAGTTATGAGTTTCTCATTTCTGTAGCATCCTGCTTCTTTTCTATTTAGAGAAGACCTTTAAATATTTCTTTTAGCATGGGTTTAGTATTGCTAAATGCTTCTAGTTTTTGCTTGTCTGTGAAATTCTTTATCTCAAGACCATCTTTTCAATAAGCAGTCTTGGGAGAACCGGACAACTACATGAATTTGGGAGTCTGAGATTTGCAAATATTAGCCATTATATATAAAAATAGATAAAAACCAAATTTGTTCTATAGAGCACCTGGATCTATATTCAATAACTTGTAGTAACCTTTAATGAAAAAGAATATGAAAATGAATATATGTATGTATATGCATGACTGAGACATTGTGCTGTGCATCAGAAATTGACACATTGTAACTGACTATACTTCAATTTAAAAAAAAGTAAGAAAAACTACAGTGAGAATGGTACACCTCACACCAGTCAGAATGGCTACCATTAAAAAGTCCATAACAATAAATGCTGGAGTTGGTGTGGAGAAAATGGAACCTTCTTACACACACACACACACACACACGCACACACACATATGTTTGTGTATATATATATACACATATAGGAATATTACTCAGCCATAAAAGCAAATGAAATAATGTCATTTGCAGCAATATGGATGGACTGAGATTATCACACTAAGTGAAGTAAGTCAGGCAGAGAAAGACAAATATTATATGATGCCACCTGTATGTGAAAT
Source organism: Camelus bactrianus (assembly GCF_048773025.1). NCBI lineage: Eukaryota > Metazoa > Chordata > Mammalia > Artiodactyla > Camelidae > Camelus > Camelus bactrianus. The sequence continues at coordinate 81,035,994 of NC_133575.1, read as the reverse complement.
CTAAAAAATAATACAAGTGAACTTATTTACAAGCCAGAAATAGACTCACATACCTAGAAATGAAACTATGGTTACCTAAGGGGAGTGTTTGGGGGGGGATAAATTAGGAGTTTGGGATTAACATTTACACACTACTATATATAAAATAGATAAACAACAAAGACCTATTTTACAGCAAAAGGAACCATATCCAATATCTTGTAATAATCTATAATGGAAAATTTGAATCTGAAAAAGAATATATATAAGTATATGTGTAATTGAATCACTTTGCTGTATATCTGAAACTAACACATTGTAAATAAACTGTACTTCAATTAAAAATAAAGAGATAGCCTCTCAAAAGAAACTATAAATTCCTCTGTATTTCACAAATTCTGACACATTGTATTTGCATTTTCATTTTAACTTTTTTATGATTTATTATTTAACCCATAGGATAATTAGAGGTATGTTGTTTAGTTATCAAATATTTTTGTATTTACAGGCATCTGTCTATTACCAATAATGCATTTGAGTCTCTGTTTCCTCATTTGTAATATTCCCTAAATACCTAACAAGACTGTAACCAAATTGTAACTACAAAGGATATAATGAGATTCCAAACACAAATTTCCTGACATGTATTATAGGTTTCATAATTTGTAGTTTGCTCTTTCTTCTCACTTTGGTACCAATTAAATCTGAGCGGATTTGCTCAGAGAAGAATTCCTCAAGCCATAACTTAGAAATGATTTTGTCTTATTTAACACAGAGTTCTGAATCTTTCTCTCTTCACAACTCACAAAAGAGTTAAGTAAGACTGAAAAGAAAGATCAGTATACTCAGATACTGGCAGGTTGAAAAGTAACAGCTGAGCATCATGATCAAAAGGAAAATAGACTAAAACTGTACGCCATGAAATGATTTTCCTCACCTCAAAAATCCCTGGTGACATTACTGTGTAATAGTTGGCTGACTTATTCATCCATTCATGCCATGAGCAACAATTAGTGAGAATCTATTATGTGTTTAAAACCACAACCGTGAGGAATCAAGAAGAGGTTAAGTGTTGTTGCAGAGACAATGTCATGTGTTCACCCAAGCTCTTCTTTTTGTCATTGTCACATAGACATTTTAGAAATTTATGGGGTGAAGCCTTATGACCGAGTTTTTCTGTCCAAAGGGATGGGGATTTAAATAATACATGCATCTTTCAGACTTGGACCCTAAAAGCAGCACGATTCCACAGACATGTTTTCTTCCCTCTTTGCCAGATTCCTGGATGACAAGAATACAGTAGCAAACTCCAACACCTCAGGGAAGTGAGTCCCTAGATCCAATGCGTCTGGGTCTCAGAACCACTGCAGGGTTCATGCATTGGACGATGACATGAGTGAAATTTAAACTAATGACCCTAGTGGAAAGTAAACTTCTCTGGCAGGTAAAATTATAAGATGGCCCAAATATCCCTTCCTCCTGGTGTACACATCCTGCATAATACCCAGGATTATAAATCTGATGAATTTTACTGCCATGATTAGGATATGTTTTATGGCACAGTTGACTTTAAGAAAGGAATATTATCTGGGTGGTCCTGATCTAATCACATAAGCTCTTTAAATCTGGGTCTAGAGGTCAAATACAGAAGGTTCAGAGGTTGAAAGCATGAGAATTTGACACATTGGTGCTGGGTTGAATATGGAGTAGATGAAGTGGTAAAGTATGCGAGTTACCTCTAGGAGCTGAAGTGGCCTGTGGCTGACGGTCAACAAGGAAATGGGATCTCAACCCTATGGCCACAAGGAAATGAATTCTACCAACACAACAGAAAGAATGCGTTTGTAAGCATATTTCACCCTAGATGTTCCAGTGAGGACACAGTTCAGTTGGCACATTGATGCCAGACTTAACGGTTCCTTGAACACAGAACCCTGTTGCAAAATTCTGGCCTACCAAACTTTGTGGTAATTTGTTATGCAGCAGTACAAAACTAATGCAGAAATGTATTATGGTTAATATAAAAAGAAGGAAAGAAAGAAAAAGAAAAGCTTTGCCAAATATCCAGAATAAAATGCCTAGGAGTTTACAATAGTGAGGATTATACTTGAAGCGAGGAATTGATCTTTGATGGGGTTTGTGGCTCCAGAAGGGGTGACCACAAAAAGAATGGGCAAAATCTAAGGGCACACGGGCAACATGGCATTAAATTCACTAATGCCCTGGTGTGAGAAACCAGGCAAGTGAGTCAGAGTTGGAAGTGCTAGTGGTTTCTAAGCACCATGTGATAAAAGGAAAATTTTGCTCTAAATTTATGCTTACACATCATGGAAAAACCAATTTGTATTACCACTATATAGCTGATATCAACAAAAGCAGCATTTTTATCTGTAACAGACAAGAAGTGATTCTTGTTAGAATGAATTTAGTTACGTGTATTATACTACATTTAGTTAAACTACATTTATTACGTTTGGTTAAAACAGTGGTGGTAAATGAAGACAGTGGATTTTACTCTTGCATAAACCTGACTTGGTGGGAAATGGCTTTAGGTGTTTTACTGGATGTAGCTGAAGTGGCTTGGAGGAGACAACTTGAGCCATGATATACATATGTAAACCACCTAGTAATGTGGTGGGACATAATGGAGTTTTGATGCGTGCACTTTAAATCCCATTATCCTATTTTTGTACAGAATCTTCATGTTTTTAAATGGAAAAAAAGTGTATATAAACCCCACTTGTTGGGTTAGAAGGTGCTTCGACTTGTTGGGTTAGCAGGTGCCTCCTCATAGGGGAGGAAGGCAGGGTCTTTCAGTCCTGGATCCACTGGCTCATGGTTGGGACAGGGAAGAGAGATGCAGGACACACAGCATACAACATGCAACATCACTCTTTATTATGAAATTAAACAGCAATTGTGGGTGGGAAAATACACAGAACAACTGACCCTTCAGGTGGTTATGTCACCTGGTCTACAAGGTAACGTTGGCTTCTTGGGCAGCCAGGCCTCCAACCCCAGCCATGGGCGTGGCCTGAGGCTGGAGAAGAGAGAAACAAAGATGATGTGGATGTAGACAAAGACGTCATCCAAGGGCTCCTTTTAGGGGATTTGTTTGAAGGCCTCCTCTGGGATCTTGCCCTCGGCCTGGAGAGAAGGAGTCGGGATGTTAGAAAAGCCAGCTCCCAGAGTTTCATCCCCAGGCCACTGGCCTCCACCTTCTTGGCTTTCCTGAAGGCTCAGAAATGTTCATCTTTAACCCATCTGATTCCCAGACCTCACCTTGAGCGTAGTGAAGACCTGACCAGCTCTGGTGTAGTTCCAGTCATTGTCCTGAAGGCACCTGCAGTGGGAGAAGAACAGGTGATCTCCATTGGTGCCACAGTACGGACATGCTGACCGTGCAACGCCACCGCTAAATCTATGCCACTGTCTTGCTGGGACACATGTACCAGTATGAGCACTATGTGTAATGACGAAGAAAGACCCAGTGAAAACCAAAATATCTACCACTAGCATTCATGCCCACTAGAATTCAAAACAGAAAAGTAGAGCTGTGCCAAAGAACAAGGAAACTGAATATATACTGATCAAGAAAGATGTTCAAGAAAATGACAAGTGAAAAATTTTAAAGTACAGGATTCCTATCATTCTTATTGAGATATAATGCACACAGCATTTTACAGTATATAATTCAGTGCCTTCTAGTATATTCACAAGATTGTGCAATCATCACAACCATCTAATTTCAAAAAAATTTTATCACCTCAAAAAGAAACCCCTGAACCATTAGCGATCACTCCCTATTCCTCCCCTTCCCCCAGACCCTGGCAACCACTAATCTATTTTTGGTCCCTGTGGATTTGCCGACTCTGGACATTTCATATAAATGGAATCATGCAATATGCCAGCGTTTGTGGCTGGCTTCTTTCACTTAGCATAATGCTTTCAAAGTTCATCCATGTCATGACACATATCAGAAGTGTATTCCTTTTTATGACTGAATAATATTCTACTATATGGATGTACCAGATTTATACATCCATTCACCAGCTAAAGGACATTTGGGTTGTTTCCACTTTTTGGTTCTCGTGAATAATGCTGCTATGAACGTTCCTGTGCAAGTTTTAGAGTCAACATATGTTTTCACTTCTCCCGATAGATACTTAGGCGTGGGATTACCGGGTCTTACGGTAACTGCATGTTAAACATTTTGAGGAACTGCCAAAATGTTTTCCCAAACCACCACTCCATTTTATATTCCCACCAGTAACACGTGAGAGTTCCAATGTTTCCACATCCTCACCGACACTTGTTATCCTTCGCTTCATTGATTAAAGCCATCCTAGTGGGTGTGAAGTGGTAACTCACTGTGGTTTCAATTTTCATTTCCTTAATGACTAACGATGTTGAGAAGTTTTTCATTTGCCTGTTGGCCATTTATGTATCTGCTTTGGAGAAATGTCTATTCAGATCCTTTCCCCATGTGAAAAAGAAATGGGGTTGTTTGCCTTTTTATTGTTGAGCTGCAAGGGTTCTTCATATATTCTTGCCACATATGTGATTTGCAAATATTTTCTCCCATGCTGCTGGTGGGCTTTTCACCTTTTTGATAGTGTGCATTGGTGCTCAAAAGCTTTTAATTTTGATGAAGACCGATTTATCCATTTTATCCTTTGGTTGCCTGTGCTTTTGGTGTCATATGTAAGAAATGATTGCCTAACTCATGAAGACTTATACCTACATTTTTTCCCAAGATTTTAAAGTGATAGCTCTTACTTTTAGATCTTTGCTCCATTTTCAATCTATGCTTGTACATGGTGTGTGAGCCAGGGGTCAAAATTCATTGGCTTGCATGTGGATATCAAGTTGTCCCAGGACCATTTGTTGAAAAGGTTATTATTTCCCCCACCATATTGTTTCAGCACTCTGGTTGACAACCAACTGACCGTAAATGTGAGGGTTTATTTACGGACTCTCGTTTCTACTCCACTGATTCCTAACACTGTCCACATGCCAGTCACCACATAGTCTTGAGTATTGTAGCTCTGCAGCAGGATTTGAAATTGGGAAGTGTGTGTTCTCTAACTTTGTTTTTCTCTTTCAAGATTGTTTTTGAGCATCTCCATGTGAAGTTTAGGTTATCCTAAACTTCTTTTTTTTTTTGCGAAGAAGGATTTTGATAGGGACTGCACTGAATCTAGATTGCTCTGGGTAGTACTGCCATCTTAATAATAGTAAATCTTCCAACCCATGAAAATGGAGTGTCTTTCCACTTATTTAGGTCTTTGTTATTTCCTTCAACAATGTTTTACAGATTCCAGAGTTTAAGATTTTCACCTCTTCTGTTACATTGGTTTCAAAATATTTTACTATTTTGATGCTATTTTAACTGGGCTTGTTTTCTTCATTCCGTTTTTGGAGTGTTCATTTTGCAACTACATAGAAATACAAGTGAGTTTTGTATATAGTTCTTGCATTAAACTTAGTTATTAGTTCTATGTTTTATTTATTTATTTTTCGTGGATTCTTTTGGATTTTCCATATACAAGGTGATGTCACTGAGCATTATCCTATCTTAAAAATACTTTACATATTTAATAGTATGATACCTTTTTCATGGGATCACCCTTTTTTGGCAGCAAAATATCCAAAAAGTCACTTTTCCAAATTGCCTGCGAGTTTCCATGATTCACTCCCCCGCTGTTCCAACCCATCTTCATTCCCACACACACCCAGCACTCACTTCTGAGCCCACTCAAGTTTCATCCCAGACTGGGTGGAGAAAGCCTGCACCATTTCCTGCTGCTCCCGGGAGCCGGTGTGCACGGAGCTGGAGGTGAGTGTAGGCACTGGGATGGAGAACGCACTCTGAGGCTCACTGGGGGAGGCATCCCTCACAAACAGCTCGTCATTCACGATGCACAGACTGGAGGAAAAATGGGCCCTCAACAGCTGGACAGATGGACCACCCCACACCCCCAACAACAATCCTGCTCCCACTGCCACTCAGCAACCAGATTCCTTCCACCTTCCTCCTGTGTCTGTCCCCCAGGTTCCTTGGCTGGTACCTATGCCCCTCCCACAAGCCCACCTTTGGGGAGATTATCCACCATCTTCATGACATTTGGACGTTTCCCTGCAACTCAGGGACAGTTTCACGTTTACCCTTTACAACAGCCCAAGGAGTGGACAATCTGAAATCCACTGTCATAGGAAGACACTGAGTCGCACAGAGGCCACGTGACTTGACCAAGGTCACATAGCCAATGAGTGCTGGGACCAAGGAGAGAAGCCACATTCCAGTTCCAGAGCCCATGCCCTTCTTAACCACTAGGCTAGACTGCTCCTTGGATCTACCTGCTGGCTTTCCACAGTATTGAGAAAACCTAAGGTGGGCACCACCACATTCCCACACCCCTGAGCCCAGGCTGGGACGGGGGTTCCCACCCACCACACGGCACTCACCTGGAAGGGCTGGCAGGGATAGCGATGAAGGTCCGGGTGAAGGCACGAACAGAACCCTGAGACCTTCCTTCCACTTCAATGACAAACAACAAACTTCAGTACCCCGAGAGCCCCACCTGCTTTACACGCTCACACAGCGGTCTGCAGACAGAGTCTGATGGATACTCATGCTGAGGGGACAGGTGCTCACTGGGGGCCAGGGTGTCGGGAATGCGGAGGGCAGCTATAGGAGCAACCTGCTGCCGGTGGCAGGACCTCTACTGTGCGCGGGCCCGTGACAACCACTTCACCAGTTCATTGATGCATTTGTCACTGCTGCCCAAGACATGGATGCTAATACCTCATTTTGCAAATGAGGAAACTGAGAGGTTAAGTAATGGTCCCAGGATCTCAGAGGAAGGCTCTGGGATGAGAGCCATCAAACTCCACAGCCTGTGTCCCTAACGCCCAGGGTGTGCGGGGCAGACAGGCATGAACGCAGGTCAGACCTGGGTCCTTTGTGGGAAGAGCGAGGGCTGGAGAACACAGAGGGGCCGGGAAGGGAAGAAGAGGGTTCGGGGTGGCTGGGAGGGTGCTGAGAGGGAGCCCGGCCAGGGGGTTGGAGCAGTGGGGCATCTGGGGACGGGGGTCTACACACACTCACCTTCCTTGAACACCCCGTTGACAGAGAAGCAGAGCATCGTGTTCTGAAAGGGAAGAGCCCAGGCGCTCAGTCACCACCTAAACCTCCTACCCACCTGCGGCTCCCGGTCCTGCCCAAGATGGAAGCAGGCGCTCACCGTGTGGAGCCACATGTCCACCACGAAGGAGCTGAGGTCATGCTGAGTTTTGGGCAACAGGCAGAGGGAGCGCACAATGTCACGTTTTGTGTGTTTCAGCAGCTGGACCCGCAGGTCTGTGGGGGGAGGAGAAGCGAGGGAAGGTCAGGGGCTGCCATGCCCTGGGCCCTAGGACTGACCCCTTCCCGCCCCCTTTCCCGCCCCGCCTCCTCATCACACACTCACAGGGGTCCTTGAGCTTCTTCATATTCCTGCTGTCCTTGACGTACTCCTGCAAGCTGTTCCTGGGAGAAAAAGAGAAGCAGGAGGAGGTGGGCCGGCCCCAGTGTGGGGGTTTGCAGGAGCTGCCCTGCGTCTGCTGGGGAGCCACACGGCCCAGGAGCAGAGTGTGAGCTGTGATACTCACGGGGCTGGGTCCTCGGGGTTGAAGGGAATGGTCAGGGAGAAGCAGGCCTCGTCGTGATAAGCACCCAGGAGATCCTGTCGGTCTCCAGAGTCGTGGATCAAGTAATACCTGTCGGGGAGCCATGAGCACAGTCTGTCTCTGTGGTCCGGACCTCAAATGAGGCTTGGAAACTCCCGTGAGCAGAGCTGAGCTTGGGTGGCCTCAGCTGTCCCAGCCCTCCCCTTCCTCAGGTTGCCAGCAGTACTCACTGCTGCAGGAATTGCAGGATCAGACTCTTCAGCTCATCAGATCCTTCACTGCTTTCCTGGAATGAAAAGGCCTTTTAGACTATGTGGCTGAAAAAGGCTTCCTTGCAACACCCAAAATGTTGTTTGATCTTTCTTCCTCACCTTGCAGGGCTTTATTAAGTAAGGGACATCAGTGTCAATCATAATTGGTGAGGGCAACTCTTGTCCATCCTGGGGAAAGGAAAAAGAAGTCAGCAGAGGTTCCCAGGGAGCTGGCCCTGGAAGATCAAGTAAAAGGACGGGTCCCGGATGGTGAGGGTCAGAGGTCAAGTGCGGAAGGGCCCTGGAAAATCTGAGGGCTGGAGTACACTTCGGGTCATCACCACGAGATCCCTGAAGGCTGTGGCAGACGTGGTCGAAGAAGACCCAGAGCTGTTGTGAGCTTCCCACAGAAGCTGTACCCTCCCCCTGCCCCCAGAACGTTTAAGGGTCAGGTTCAAAAATGGAACTCAGGCAAGACCTAAAGGGTTCAGAGTAGTTTGTGGGCGGTGTCAGTGTCAGCTAGAGGAGTCAGTGATTGAGGAATACACTTACCAAGCGTAATAACTTGGGGAACAATTCCAGGATGGAGCTGCCAAGATGAAAAGTCAGTGAAACTGGAAAGCGGTCTCTTCTCACGGGAGCAAGTACACTTACAGCAGACACAGTCCAGTGTGTCCACCTACACTTCCCGGCCCTGGGCACCGCCCCCAAGGACTGATGCACCAGAAGAGTGTTCCCTACCTGCCTGCCTCCCTCCATCCCTCTCCTTCCACTCTTTCCCTCCTGGGTACCTCCCACCTAGACTGCCCTGACTCTGTTCTCCAGGTGCCACAAGAAGCAACAAGGAAGCAGGCTTCCTTCCCCTCCCTCCCTTCCTGCAGGTCCCCACTGTAGGCTTTGGAGGGAAGAGGGAATGAGGTTGGAGCCAGGGGCTCTTCATCCTTCCTGGGGGTCCTGCATCCTGCCAACACAAGGACACCCACCAGGGATGGCCCAGGATGCTGGGCCAAGGAGGTTAGTGAGGCAGGGAGGGAAATGGAGGGGGATTAAGACAAAAAAGGAGTGAAGGATGAAGAAGAGAAGACAGAGACATAGGGGCATAGCGACAAGGGAGAGAGAGAAAGCAAAGTGAAGGGAAGGGAAAGAACCTCTCCCATGGTTTGGGGTGGGGGATCAGGGAAGAATAGAGAAGAAAGGGGAACCGTCTCCCCTGCTGCAGCCCTTTCCTTCACCTGCCCCCGAATGTCCCAGGCACCCGTGGTAGGGATGGTAACCATGCACATGTTGGGCTGGGGGCCTGCTGGATGCTGGTTGAGTCTCTGTCACCTGTGTGAGCTCAGTCTGAGCTGGGCATGGGAAACAGAGCAGCCACAGGGGCAGACCTTCCCCAGAAGGAGTAAAGGGTCAGCTCCCAGGTGAGTATGGGGCTGAGTGAGGGTCTATGCCCCCCTCTCACGAGCACCATCTTCTCTCACAGCGGTCCCTGCACCTATCTTAATTATTTCTTTACCTGAGGAATCATATCTGTCTCAGGCTACCCAGGGCTCCTCTGAAGGACCAGGCAAGATGATGTGATGTGTGTTCGGATGGAGGGGCAAGTGTCCCCGAGAGGCCTGTCTTTCTGTCTCCTCCACCACCTCTGCCCTCTGCCTTCCACTCCCCCTTGGGAAGCCCTCTGCTCACTCTCTGTGACCAACTTCTAGCCCCTTGACTCAAGGAACCCTGCTTTTTCCACAAGAAGGGCCCAGCTCCTGGTGTTGGGCCAGAGGAACGGATGTCATGACAGGAACCACCAGGGCTTTACCCTGAGTATGTGGCAGGAAAGCCCCCTTGTCAACCTGGGGTTGGAGGGAGGACCATCTTGGAGGAAGGGAAAGAGGACTTCTATCAGAATGGGGGATGGGAGCCCCATATCAGCATAGAGTTGGAAAGCCTGTCTCAGCCTGAGACCCTGAGCTGGAGGACCCTTCTCAGGCCAGGGAATCAGCATCTGGCTCCCCGTTCTGGTGATGGGGGGAGTCCCACTTTGTGGAGCACGCTCTTGGGAGGACTTGGTAGAGAATGCTGGGTGTAGAGTTTGGAAACAGACCCCAGCGCACCTGAAGAGGTGAGCAGGTCAGAGGAAGGACACTGCTCAAATGTGAGGGACACAAGAGAGAGCAGAAGGTGGGGTCTGTGCTCCTGGGGGAGGACCTGGGTTGTCCCTTCCTGCACACATGCACTCTCAGGGGCAGTTCAGGCTCCCAAGGGGGTAAAGGTCCCCGGAAAGGTGCCAGTGGTTATCACCAACCTTATGTAGGTGGAGTGGTCTGGGAAGGTGCCACACAGTGGGTTTCCTTGTAACCACAGCTCTTCGAGATCCAGCCCTTTCATCTTGCTCAACTCCCAGGCTGACTTCAGCTGAGAAATATGGGGAGGAAATTGGAAAACGAATCCCAGGGAAAGAGACACATCCGGATCCCTGCACCTCCACCCCCACCCTCCCCAGCAGGTACCTTCGCCAGCCTCCCGTCATCACTGTGATGACCACGACCCCCCAGCTCTCAACCCAACTTTGATCTGGCTCCCTCCTCTCACCTCATTTTTGCAGAGGTTCAGAATCTTGACTGTGGGGGCCATCTGTATAATGTCAGACAGGCCATCCAGATGGTACAGCTTGTTGCTGCTCAAGTTCAAGGACAACAGCTTTGCGGGGAGAAGAGTTAGAGTGACAGTTACTATCTAGGGCCTGGGAGACCAACCTGCCCTCCGCCCCATGTCTTCCACCCCTTACCATAATACCAGCACTAGCCTACAGCCTCACCTCAGGGAAATCCTTTTTGATGATCTGCAGGGTGGCAGCCATGCAGTTTCTTCGATTCAGAATTATATCAATATCATGACCCACCAAGTCTTCAGGAAGCCGAGGGAAGTGAATCAGAAGGCTGAGTGGGGTCTGGGGCCAGCACTAGCCAGCACCCACACCACACACGTTACCATCCCTAAGTCTCCCTCCAGGAAGACCCCTCTGCCCTCCCCTGTCCTAGAATTACTGCTGTCAGACATACCTGGGTCAAAGCGGAGATTCTGGAGGTCAAGGGCTTGCTGGGAGACATTATATCGTTTGTTCAAAGTCAGCTGCAGAGAGAGATGGAGAGAGCCACTCTGAAGCTGTGATGGTGACAGGAAATTTGGGGGCGAGGGGAACTGGGGGCTGGAGGAAGAAGAGGTGGGTCTGAGTGTTGGCACACAGCATGCCTTGAGTCTACACTACCTTTAGCTGCTCCATTTCTTTTGGCTCCAACTTATTCAGCACAGAGTAGGGAACAGTAGAGGGATTGACAAAGATAGCCACCTGCAGGAAGAAGAGGTAAGGTTAGTACCAGGAACTCTAGTTCCAAAGAAGAGGACCAGCCCCTGGACTGTCCTGTCCTGGGATAAGGTACAGGTAATGCCCCTGACACACACCTTTTCATTCTCCTCATCACAAATCTTGTAGCTGACATCCTTCAATGCAGAGGCAGTGCTAGCACCCTGGACAAAGAACCGAGCCCGGTTTTTCACATAGTGGAACTGCAGGATGGGGAGGTAACAGTAAGTTCACAGGACAAAGCCTTTCCCGTCAGTGGGCTCCCCATCCCCCCTCTTCCCTCTGCCCACTCATCTGGCTTCACCATCCTCTCTTACATCCACTGGAGTGAAAGGGACACTGCATTGGTTCTGGATTGAGTTCATTAGCCACATCTTGTCATAATTTATCCCATAAGGAATCTAAGGATGAAAAGCAGAGATGGGAAAGAAGCGAGACAACATGGAATTAAGACTGGAGAACAGACCCAACACAATGTTCTTTTCCGACCTTCTACTGAGCTTGAAAGGACTTTTAAAGAAGGGACCACTGGCATGATTTCTTATGTTTGTGCCTAATATGGATTTACTAAACACTCTTTCTCTCCATTCAGAGCTCTCCTCCAAATAATCAAGGTGTTAGAGATGATCTTCCTTAAAGTTCCAGGAGATCCTACCTAGTGCAGACACTGCCTGTCCCTCACACAAGGTCTACAGAGACTCGACACCCCATCTCCCACACTCAGCTTGCCAAGCTGAGACCTCCAGTGTGCAGTTGCTCCATATCCTTGGCAGTAGTTTCCATCTTTGCCCTGAGACAGTCTACTCCGTTCTCCTTATAGTCAGCCTGTTCTCTTTATACTGTTTCTTTGAATTTGCCCTTAGATGAACAAGATTGATAACTCTTAGCAATATACTACAGATTATAAACTGTCCCCAGAAAATAAACTAGTGTCTCTACATGAGACCAACACAATTCTCCCTGACTTTTCTCTCCTAAACATTCCATAAATTTTTCAGGACACTCACTGTGATCTTGAACCAGCTCCCTGGGGTTCCATCTTGTGTGTTCTCTCTCATTTCTCTCCGCAGAGGTTTTCTATCTCTCCACACAGTAACACGGATGCGGCCTTCACTATGACATCTCACTCTCCTCTTGTTCCGGTAGGTGGTATACAGAGTGCTGCAGGGGAATGTGGAGAGAAGGAGGGTGAGTGGCCATAAATGCTAAGAAAGTCTTCCGTACAGCCTTGCTTCTCTGACACCAGGACTATGATTAGGATTACTTAACCTCTATTCCACTTCTAGCACACTTCCGTTTTCCAGTGAGAGAAGAGAAAGAAGAGCATGGAGAGTGAAAGGGTTGCACAGTCCTAGGGGCTGCTGCATGCAGACCCTGCTGCCTGGTCACTTACTGTCTCCCTTGGGGGTCCTCCTGGACATCCCTCATCACCATGTTTCCATCATCCTCCTGGAGGTGTGAAGGCTGACGCTCACATCCACCACGCTCATAACGAGGGCTCCTCCTGCCAAAATTACCTCGGAAAGAACCCCAACCTTCATTTCTTCCTTGACATGAGCTACTACCATTATTGTATTCTGAAAGGGGAACAAAAATACAAATTTGAAGACACATCAGTGGTTCACTTACCATGTACCACATCTTAGGCTAAGATGATGGTAGGGAAAACAAAGTGCCAACCTGCCCTAAGGGACCAATCACACACAACCTGCCTTAAGGATCCAATCCCACAAATCCCAGAAAGGAAACTCTCTGCCTGTGCAGACAGGAGAGCCTTATCTGACAGATGGCACTATCGGGAGGAATCGAGGGGTAGCAGGAGGAGGAGGAGGAGAAAGAATTAGGAGAAGGGGGAAGAGGAAAACCATGTTGAACCCTTTAAAACAATGGAGCAGGATTTATGAAGAACAGAGGCATATGCATCCACAGGTTAGACTGGACACCAGTCATACACCAGGAAGGCACCTGAATCTTGCCTCCTCTCAGGACTTTCTAACAATCACACCAGTACTTGGGAAGCAACCTCTCTCATGCTTCCCAAGTCCATTCAGTCACCAAACTGATTCCACTAACAACCAGCAAGCTGTCCTTCCTTTGACAGTGCAGTACAAACATTAGTGTCAGGTAGAACTGATGTAATAGCCTCCTAAACTGTCTCCCTCTCTCCAGCTTTGCCCTCAGCAGTACCCTGTTTGAAATGCCCAGAATGAGCTCTCTTTTGGACCAGCCTGAAACGTCTTACAGCTCAGGAGGCAACTCTTCTAACCTCAGTTCTTCTATAACAAGTGTCTGAACGACAACGTGGAATGATGTGTCAAGTACCATTTCCAAGTGTTTAGGGATTCTTCTTTTTTCTATTACTGACTTCTAGTTTGATTCCATCATGGCCAGGGAACATACTCTGTATGATTTCAATTCTTTTGGAACTTACTGAGGTTGACGGTCCAGAAGATGGTTTAACTTGGTGAATGTTACATAGACCTTCAGGGGGAACAACTGTACTCTGCTGTTGTTGGGTGGATTGTTCTATTTATACCATGTAGATTCTGTCAGTTTATTGTGTTTTTCAGATCTCCTATATCCTTGCTGATTTTTCTCTCTAGCAATTGGATCACTTGCTAAGAGGAGAGTGGGTGTTGAAGGCCCCAAATATAATTATGGACCCGGCTACTTCTCCTTTCAGCTCCATCGGTTTTTGCTTTGTGTACTTTGAGGCTCTATTGTTTGGTGCATCAAATTTAGGATCGTTATGTCTCTGTGGTGGACTGATCCTTTTATCATTATGTAATGCCTCTATTTGTCTCATTAATTTCCCTTACTCTGACGTCTACTTTATTGGCTACTGAAGCCACAGGTATGCCCATAAAGTGTCTTGGTTATATCTCACCTTGTATTCATTCCTGGGACTTGTGTTGCTGTTTACCCCTCCACCCACAGTCTCTCCCTGCCAGCATATCTAATTCACCATGTGAAAAGATCTAGAAGCTTTTTGGCATCTGCAGAAATAAGACGGTGTCGATCCTCTCTCCTATAGGTGGATTCACTTAGGGTGTTTTATTTTTATCATATACTACTGAAACCGCGAATCAGCAGGTAATTATACTATTGGTTCGAGGGGAGGGAAGATTATGGTAATTACACTGTTAGAAACCAGCTTCCTTTTGGGTTCTAACACTTCAGGTGTTCTAGGCATGTGTGTTGTTCATTTTGTACATTAATTGTCTCAGGGCATGCTTATGAGGAAAAGTCCGTCCACTGATGATCACGCCATGGCGTAGTGATTATGACCAGGCCTCAGATGAACTCCTCTGAGGGGTCACTGCTTTCACTGTGTGGCCTGCTGGCAGGACGATCTTGCTACTCACAGCCTTGCAACTTTCCTTGTGTGGCACTGGAAGTGAAATTATACACGAATCGAGCATCTGACCCACAAATGCCACTTGTTCAGCCCCCAAAACTCCCACACTCCACATCCAACTGGTCAGGAAATTCTCTTGTCCCCTCTCTTAAGGTATGTCCAGAATCTATCCACTTCTCACCACCTCTATTACTACCCTCTGGCCAAGACTCCAACATCCAGCTCCTGCATTTATACTGTCCTCCAACTGGCCCCTCTGCTTTCATCCTGCCTCCCTTACCTGTGTTTTCAACCCAGAAGCAGAATATTAGTCAAATCATATCACTCCTCTGCTCAACATCATATACCAATGGTTCGAAGCCCATCAACTCATTAAAGAGCCATGAGTTCATAAGGATAGTCATCAATAATAACAATGACAAAGAGGAATCTTACTGGTGACCTTTGAAGAATGCCAGGCAACCAACTCATCTTTATGAAAATCCATCGAGGAAAGGAAAAAATTACTGAAGGGAGGAGGAAGGGCACGTATTCAATGTAAGGTATACAGGAAGGGTCAGAGTCATTTTCAAGAACCGACTTTACTTCATAAACAAGGTTTGCTGAGGGGAAAGTGTAAAAGTAAGCCAACAAACAGCTATGGTAATCTCCACGGTAACCAACTCTGTCAGTGCCTAAACATGGCCAGAGCCCTCCCTCAACAAGGTGATTCTGACACAAGCAATCTCAGGCATGGCCTCGTTTGGGGAGTCTCGCAGGAGAGTGGGCATGTGATAAAAAGACACAGAGGGGCCATCTTACACACACACACACACACACAAACACACGCATAATTCACTTACTGAACATTTGCATCTCAGTACAATTCCTGTCTCACAGTTGTGCTGCGGGAATAAAAGGTGATCACAGGAATATTTTAAGCAAATAGTGCCTCCACCCAAGCTGCCTGGGTTTCCCCTTCAGCCTCCACCAGGCATTAGCTGATCCACCCATGAAGAAATGGTCATTAGTATCCTTTATGACATCATGTGTGTTCAGATGGCTACTTCCTGTGTCAGTTTGGAATTCTGCCTACATCATTGCTATGCCGTTGAGTACATGGCAACAGCATCCCTGTTATGGTAGAAAAAGAACGGTGAGAAGTAAGCCAACACTTGCCCAGTGGCAACCAACATTTGCTCAGTGTTAGGCAGACTCACTAGATTTAATTGACCTACTCATGGAAACCCCACGACGACTGTATCCACAGTCCATTTCCAGGTCAGGAACATTAGGCTCAAAGTGCTTAGATACACTACCTAGGATTCTCAGCCAGGTAAATGGCAGAACAGGAATTGGGTCCTCACCTGTTGGTCTGCCTCCACATACCAAGTATTCCTCCAGTATTGCACTGGTTCTCCTTGAATGGTGAACTTTCAGGTTGCAATGCACAGATTTCTGTGGGCAGACCTGGGATGATGTTTTGTGACTGGTAGCTAGTTGCTCCTGCTTGGGTGGGTCCAGGTGTTCTTGGACCAAGTGGACATATCTTTCTTAAACCAGATGGAGAAATCTGTTTGGATCATGGGGTTTGCAGACTGGGAGTCCCTTTGGGCTTGCAACGTATGACACAGAATAACAACTAATATTTGTCAAATGAATATATGTAATGAAGATTTGAAATCTTCAACAAAACCACATTTGAGAATCCACACATCTCAACCATTTCTAAGCACATCTATTTATTTCAGAAAAGAAAAAATAAACTGGGCTGCAGAACTGTTTCATAACCTGCCTGTAAAACTAGCATGTGTGGGATCTTGTTTTTGCAAAATTCACATTTTTCATTAGTGTACAATGAGAAATAGAGCTAAGCTCCTCCCTGTTGACTAACGCCAAAACTACAGCTTTTCTGATTACAGGAAGGGAGGCTTTTGCAAACAGCGGTGACAGAAACCAGGAGAAGGTCTCCCTGAATCTAGGAGACACAGCTTCTTCCTGGCCATCAGGTGTGTGGGAAGAATCTTCTGGACTCACAGGCATATCTGTGGGCGCTCAGCTCTGTGACAGACAGTAAGTATGGCCACCGTCTCAGAGGAAGGGAAGAGTGTGCGTGTGCATGGTAATATTTTGCATTATGAGCTTTTATAATTAGGTTACAGATGCATGTATTCCAAATCATGTTGGTAAATGCATTGCCACACAAAACTGAATCCTACTGTACATTTTCTGTATCATATATGACCAATTTTTGCTCTTTGGTCTATGTTAATATGCTTCTTAATGATTTTTTTCATATTGGTGTTTGACTATTTGATTTTTTAAATTATGAAAGTAATAGTTATCCATACAAAAAAATAATAATGGAACAATACTGATTGATTGACCAGGGTTACAGAGCATCCCCAGTGATGGAGGCCAAAGGACATAGTAGAGCACAGCTTGGGCTTCAGGGTACTTCCAGAAGAACATAAACATTCTTTTTAATGTAAGAGATAGTTTCCTAAGGACATTTGATGATAGTTATAGCAATATACATTTCCACCAACAATGTATGAGAGCTTAATTCTCTACAGTAGCCTGGGTCACTTTGGCCCAGACATTTTCACTTTTTGAATTTATCATACAAAATATTCCCTGCCTAAATGTACACTTATAGTTACACGGATGTGCTTTACAGGCTCTTTGGCACAGAAGGACGACTGGACCAGAGAGTGGTTGCCATAGTCAGAAGAGGGGTAGAAGTGATTGTCTTTGGAGTCAAGGATACATAGGAAAGAAGGGACGTGCGTACCTGACATAGTGGGTGAAAAGGCCAAGGGATGGATGTATGGATCAGAAAGATGAGGGTGAGCATTGGGAAGAGAATGAAACACAAATGGAAAAAGCCCCCGAGGAAATGAATTCATCCCTGCGATACACACCCCTCTGGAAACCTCCCTTTCTTTCCGTGTATATTGTGTCTGTCTCTGTTACTCCACCTTCAAGTTGAACAACAGAGAAACACTTGCTAAGCCTAGGAAGAAGGTTTACTTTAGTTACTTGTGTCTTCATTGTACAGTCCTTCTCCAGTAGTCCATTCATTAATGGTGTCCTGTGTCAAGTGTGGGAACTGAATAAAGGACTACCAGCTGCCATCAAGATAGCTCAGGTCACCAGATCTAGAGTTTTATTTATATATATTTTGTGTTCTTTATTTTACTATGAATAAATATTTATTTATCTTTTATTCATTTTTACACTGATCAAATGCAACCTTAAAGGATGTTCATATATTTCAAGATCCAGAGGATCTGTTGATCAACTAGCCACCTTCAAAGGTTGGTATAGGTCAAACCAATGTGAAAATCCTTTTGTACTTGCTGCTTCTTAAGGTAAACAGAACTCACCTTAAGGCAGGAGGTTAAGTGCTCCTACTGGGCCTGCAACTCCAGGATCCCCACATCCATAATGAAATGAAGATGACCGTGTCAATGACAGGATCTCCCATCTTATCTGTGGTCTACACAAGTCAGCCACCTCAGAACACTTCAAGATGAAGATGCCCTCCTCACTAATATGTTTCTCAAAGCTGTGGGGAAGGGAGTGTCCTCTGAGTCCCTACAGCAGCTGCTTGGTCCACTGACTTACATTGACTTCAAAGGCATTTCCACTCAAATGACCGCAGGTGGTGACTCTTGCAACTGTTTCACCATTGCGTGCCATGGAACACCAAAACTTCATCCCCTCTTATCAGCTGGATCCTTGCTATCTTCAGATCCACCTTGGCCAGATAACTTTTCCCAGATCCCCACTTCCCTTAGGGCCTCTGGCTTGCAGCCAATTTTGCTGTCAAGTACTCTATTAATCACAGTCCCCACTTGCCTCTGCCAGGTATTCATTCCAGCTATTTTATCTTTAATAAAACATATTATATCACTTACAAAAACTCAGTGAACGTCAAAAACGTGGGCTTGGACGGTGCAAGGCAGGGGAAGCCCACTCATGCTATGGGACTGTTATAGCTGAAATACTATTGCTGTCTACATGCTAACCAATATGTACAACAGAGACTGAATTCCAGGCACTCTGCTGTGACTGCTCATAAAAACCAGAGGCCCCTCCCATCATACATAGTTCACCATATCATTGAGCCAAATGAGGCTCCCATG
This sequence comes from Camelus bactrianus, assembly GCF_048773025.1. Lineage (NCBI taxonomy): Eukaryota > Metazoa > Chordata > Mammalia > Artiodactyla > Camelidae > Camelus > Camelus bactrianus. The sequence goes on along the minus strand of NC_133575.1, from coordinate 81,017,256 downwards.
TCATTCAGTTACATCTCCAAGTCTCAGGATGGTATATGTGTTTGATACAACTGAGATCCCATTTAGAACCCTCCCTGTAAGGGGTTCTCGTTAATGTGTACACACATGCACACAAACATACACACACACTCATATAAGTCTACTTTCTTGGTTTTAGTCTTTTAGTCTCTATAGAAAAGAAAAGCATATGAGTGTTTCCATATGTTGGAACAGTTGCCAAGCGATCTGATTCACAATTGATTTCACCGAATGTTATAATTTTTGCCATTTTAAATGGTATATTCAGACTGAAAATTATATTTTCCATTTGTTACAATTAGTTTGTGTATATTAAACTTACACTCAACAGACTTATTGATCTCTATCACTAATTTTAATTTTCTGTAGCCTCTCTGGAATTTATATGATGATAAACATATACTGACAGCTTTATTTTCACTTGTACACATTTATTAATTCATGCATGTATAGCTGCATGGATATGTTTTGGCTTACTGGATTGCCCAGGAGAGGCTACAAAGCTGAAAAGAAGCGGTCATATAAGTCATTTTTGTCCCTTTTTTGACTTTAAAGGGAATGCACTTGATGTTTCACTATTAAGTATGATGTTTGATGTAGTTCATTCTTTTTTTTTAATATTCACTGTCAGTTTAAAGAAATGCCTTTCTATTTATTAATTGCTGAGAACTATTGTTATTGTCATTGTTTAATGCTAACTGGTTGTTTATTTTTTGTAGGCCTTTTTTATCACTCCTGGGCATATATCCAGAAGGAACCCTACTTCAAAAAGACACCTGCACCCCAATGTTCATAGCAGCACCATTTACAGTAGCCAAAACATGGAAACAGCCTAAATGTCCATCAACAGATGACTGGATAAGGAAGAGGTGGTATATTTATACAATGGAATACTATTCAGCCATAAAATCGACAACATAATGCCACTTGCAGCAACATGGATGTCCCTGGAGAATGTCATTCTAAGTGAAGTAAGCCAGAAAGAGACAGAAAAATATCATATGAGATTGCTCATATGCGGAATCTAAAAAAAAAAAAACCATAAATACAAAAAGGAAACAGACTCATAGACATAGAATACAAACTTGTGGTTGCCGGGGGGGGTGGTGGGAAGGGACAGACTGGGAGTTCAAAATTTGTAGATACTGACAGGCATATGCAGAATAGATAAACAAGATTATACTGTATAGAACAAGGAAATATATACAAGATCTTATGGTAGCTCACAGATAAAAAAAATGTGACAATGAATATATGTACATTCATGTATAACTGAAAAATTGTGCTCTACGCTGGAATTTGACACAACATTGTAAAATGACTATAACTCAATAAAAAATGTTTAAAAAAATACTGGATATTTTGTGATAATTGTCCTTTCCTCCTTCCTTTATTTCACTAAGGGGCTCAATTACATTACAGATCTTCTCATGTTAAACCAACATTGCATGCCTGGGATTAAACACAGCTCTGTCATACTGTATTTCCTGTTTTAGCCATGGCAGGACTTAGGTTGCTATTAATTTATTTATACCTTTTGCATTAATGTAACTAACTGAGATTGGCTAATAATTTTGCTTTCCCATATATTATTTGTCAAGAATACTTTTAACAATATATACGATTTTCTATTCCATTAGTATGGAAAGTCGTGGTTTTCTCTGGGATTTATCTGTTGAATCTAAATTTTAAATTTACCAGCGTATCTTTTTAATAACATTACTGTATCTTTTTAATCTTTGCTGAAACTGCAAGCATGACAGCTTTTTTCATTCCAAAAGTGGCTCATCTGTACCTGTCTCCAATTTTCTTGACCCCTGTTGCCAGAGATTTCTCTATTATCTTATCTCTTTAAAGTGCTGGCATGTAGGAGTTTTTGGTTGAACTCTTGTCATCTGTTATCAATTTCATCAATTTCTACTCTTATCCTTACTATTTTTCCTTGAAGATAGTGGAAAGACAAGAGATTGCATTTTATTAAGTAAATGACCAATGAACAATCTTTTCATCTACCATCGGGTTTTATTTTCTGATTTTTGTCCTTGAATATAACAGATACTCAAATATCCAATACACTCATCTGTTTGGAAGAGACCTGTGGCTCAGCAGTGCTGGTATTTTCAGCCAGTGCTACTGCTCTATTCAGTTCCACCATTGGCACATCAGACGATTAAGGAAGAGGAACTGGAGCAGTGAAGTAAGAGAGTCTACTCTAAATACACTTGACTCTTGAACAACACAGGTTTGAACTGCATGGGTCCGCTTATGCGTGGATTTTTTCCCCAACAAATACACAAAAAATATAAGTGTAGAATATCATGTACAAGACTTGTATTGAAGTAGATAGCCTATCCTTACCTGACATAGGCAGAAGGTAAGTGACATTTAATATCAAATTAATAATGTTTAGTTTCCTTATTGTTTTATAACTTTCCTTTCCAATAATTCCATGACTGTACAGTATGCCTCTCTCTCTCTCTCTTGTAATTGTAGAAACTGTATAGCTGTCTATTATCACCACAGGTAAGTGTTTTTAATATAACAATGCTCCCAATGCTGTATTATGAAGATGACTGTAATACTGTATGCCGTAGAAGTTTTAAAGTGATTCATCCATTAGCATATAGACTAGGCTACCATGAAGCAATGGTATTGATCACCACAGGCTAGTGTAAAACAATTATATTGCAGCTTCTTCCTTCTCAAATACCTGTAAATAAATATGAATTTCTTTCTCACATCATCTTTTTACTTTTGATGTCTAGTGTTAGTAATATGTATAACATCTACAGTGTTTTGTATCATATAAGACAGTATTGATGTAGTTACTGATAGACAGATGATTCATCTTGTAAATAGATGATGCAAACTTTCAGTATTGAGAAGTACAGTACAGTACTGTGAATATATTTTCTCTTCCTTATAACTTCTCAGTAACATTACCTTTTCTTGGCTTACTTTATAGCAAGAATACACTATATAATACATATAACACAAAATATGTGTTGATCGACTACTTGTGCTGTCAATAAGGCTTCCAGTCAACAGTAGACTATTAGTAGTTACATTTTGGGGGAGTCAAAAGTTCTGTGCAGATTTTCAACTGTGCAGGGGTCAGCACCCCTAATACCCATGCTGTTCATGGGTCAACTGTATTTATGTATTTCACTTAAGAGAGAGAATAGCATACAATATAGCAAAGTGTATGAAAGAACATCCACTTTGAAAACATCCCTGTCTAGACTCAAATCTGGGCTCTCTCACTTATTGCTCACATGATTTTACGAAAGTACTCCATCTCTCTGAGCTCTAGCTGCATCGCGCAGTAGTCAGGGGTGTTGTTTACCAAGTTGTTTCCATTTCTTCCCTGTTCCAGGCACCTGGCAGTACTGTACTTCTTGCTTTATCCTCTTTGTTTGGGCAGGGCCATATATGTGACTCATTCTGGCTAACGGGTTTGAGTGATATGTGTTATTTCTGGTTCAGAACATATGGTTTTTGGTTTGAGACCACCCCTTAACCCCAGGGCTCTCTTTTCCTCACAGCACAGTGATTGATAGCTTTTGAGATGGTGACTGCTCTGTCCATTTGGGTCTCTAAATTATTCCAATAAGAATAGATCAAATCTCCTACAACCACAATTCTGTAATGGGCATGCACCTGCCATAGACACGGCTTGGGAAGGAGGCATATGCCACACTGAGGTTTGGGGATTGTCTATGACCACAGCACAACCCAGTCTCTCCTGACTCCTGTATCTCATCTGTAAATTAAAATAACACCCTCTCAGGATTTTCCTGAGATTTAAATGAGTTAACTTACATAACGAGGTTATCACAGTGCTTGACATAAACAGGAATTCAAAACACAGCAGCTTTGATTATTAACTAATAATAACAAAACTACTTTGGAAGATTGTGGAATATCTGTTTAAAATAAGAGGTATTCCTAGGTTGTAAAGCTGAGCAGAAGCTTTTTTAGCCTTAAAAATATACTCATACCTTCAGAGAGACATAAATAATTTACAAGTTTTCTAAAGTAACTGCTTTAAGAAAAAGTGGGGGAAAATGGTCACACTGCCAAGGCAATCTACAGATTTGATGCAATCCCTATCAAATTACCCAGGACGTATTTCACAGAACTAGAACAAATCATAATAAAATTTGTATGGAACCGCAAAAGACCTAGAATTGCCAAAGCATTACTGAAGAAAAAGAAAGAGGCTGGAGGAATCACTCTCCCAGACTTCAGACAATACTATAGAACTACAGTCATCAAGACAGCATGCTATTGGTACAAAAACACACATATAGGCCAATGGAACAGAATAGAGAGCCCAGAAATGAACCCACAAACTTCTGGTCAACTCATCTTCGAAAAAGGAGGCAAGAATATACAATGGAATAAAGACAGTCTCTTCAGCAAATGGTGTTGGGAAAACTGGACAGCACCATGTAAAGCAATGAAGCTAGAACACTCCCTTACACCATACACAAAAATAAACTCTAAATGGATCAAAGACTTAAACATAAGACAAGATACAATAAACCTCCTAGAGGAAAACACAGGCAAAACATTATCTGACATACATCTCAAAAATGTTCTCCTAGAACAGTCTACCCAAGCAATAGAAATAAAAGCAAGAATAAACAAATGGGACCTAATGAAACTTACAAGCTTCTGCACAGCAAAGGAAACCTTAAGTAAAACAAAAAGACAACCTACGGAATGGGAAAAAATTTTTGCAAATGAAACCGACAAAGGCTTGATCTCCAGAATATATAAGCAGCCCATATGACTTAATAAGAAAAAAACAAACAACCCAATCCAAAAATGGGCAGAAGACCTAAACAAGCAATTCTCCAAGGAAGAAATACAAATGATCAATAGGCACATGAAAAAATGATCAATATCACTAACTATCAGAGAAATGCAAATCAAAACTACAATGAGGTATCACCTCACACCAATCAGAATGGCCATCATTCAAAAATCCACAAATGACAAATGCTGGAGAAGCTGTGGAGAAAAGGGGATCCTCCTTCACTGCTGGTGGGAATGCAGTTTGGTGCAACCACTGGGGAAAATGGTATAGAGATTCCTCAAAAGACTAGGAATAGACTTACCATATGACCCAGGAATCCCGCTCCTGGGCATATATCCAGAAAGAACCCTACTTCAAAATGACACCTGCACCCCAATGTTCATAGCAGCACTATTTACAATAGTCAAGACATGGAAACAGCCTAAATGTCCATCAACAGATAACTGGATAAAGAAGAATTGGTATATTTATACAATGGACTACTATTCAGCCATAAAAACCGACAATATAATGCCATTTGCAGCAACATGGATGTTCCTGGAGAATGTCATTCTAAGTGAAGTAAGCCAGAAAGAGAAAGAAAAATACCATATGAGATCGCTCATATGTGGAGTCTAAAAAACAAACAAACAAACAAAGCATAAATACAAAACAGAAACAGACTCATAGACTTAGAATGCAAACTTGTGGTTGCCAAGGGGGCGGGGGGGTGGGAAGGGATAGACTGGGATTTCAAAATGTAGAATAAATAAACAAGATTATACTGTATGGCACAGGGAAATATATACAAGATCTTGTGGTAGCTCACAGAGAAAAAGAATGTGACAATGAATTATATATATGTTCATGTGTAACTGAAAAATTGTGCTCTACACTGCAATTTGACACAACATTGTAAAATGATTATAAATCAATAAAAAATATTAAAAAAGTGGGGGGCACCTCATCCCTCATTTTCAACTGGGAGAATGAAATCTCATTTTTAATTTGTATGCATTCTTACAGTATGTCTGTCTAAAATGCAGTGTAACCAGCAAACTTGCTGAAGCCCTTAATTAGCCTGGTAGTTCTTTTGTAAAATCCATCGAATTTTCTACATAGGTGATCATGTCTGCAAATAAAGGCAGTTTTTCTTCTTCCTTCCCACCACCATCCCAAAAAAGGGGTATTGTGTCTGCTTATCCTGACAGGAAAGTTGCATCTTGCTTTCCCGAGAGGGCAGTATATTTGTCGTATAGATAAGACTTTCTAATGTTTTGCACTTATGCACTTATTTTTGCTACCACGCTATCAGAAACATGCTTAGAAATTGGAGTTATCTCTGAAGAATAAAAAAAGTGAAAAGATTTAAGCAGGAGAGACTAGAGGATGAGATAAGATAAAATGAATTAAAGAGCAATAATTAATTTCTTAATGAGAAGAAGAATAGAATATAATTATTATAAACATATATTACCTGGTTCTTTGTAAACAAAGGTACAAAGTTTTAAAGTGGTGAACGATTTAGTTTGGACAGAGTTTCCCAGAATATTTTCTGAGGAACACTATTTCCTCCAATGCTCTGTGAGAAAATATTTCATTCCCACGTAAGTTGGGGAAACTATCCCTTCCTTTGAGATTCATATTGCATATTACCATATTATCTAAAAAAAAAATCCTACAGTATGGAAATTAATTTACCTTCAGTCCTGTGTGTCCCAGACTTCGCTAACGTGGAGTACATTTTTGTCGTTGCTGTTTTTGCCCTAGTATTTTGCAGAACAAGCTTGGAAGTGCTGAAATGAGAGAAAAATAAAGGGGATTATTTAAGCTACGTGTAATATAAACTATCACAAGTGACAATATTCTTGAACTGCGTGTCAAAAAGTGTAAGCACGATTTCGCTATTTGCTCAACTTTACTCATTCAATACTACTTTAATGATGAACCAGGGCCCTGCTGCTGAGAGATGACATAAAATCCATGAACCACTGCCGCCCCTCCGCCGCCACCCCACCCTCAGAGGCAGGACATCGTCCTCCTCCACTTCACTCTCTGCCGACTCTGCGACAACAGCTTCCATGGCTCCAAGTTCAGGTCACACACACCCACAGGCTTTCTTTGCCAGATGTACGAGTTAAGCCACGCTCCGAAGCCACTCCCTACCTCCGTCCAGTCTCCTCTCCGGGCCCTCTGCTCTTCCGCCAGGCCTTGATCTGAGGTCGCTTGGGCGCCCCCAGAGGCCCAGTTCTCTGAGTAAACTTCTAGTACCGGCGGGAGCCCCTCCTACCCAAGTACCGCCCACCACGGAGGGATAGAATACTGGGTGCAAAGTTAGTACCCGAGCCGGAGTCTCGTCAGAGTTCCCCCCGAGCTAGAGCGCCCCCACAGGACTAACAGTCTTCTGCACCTATACGTCTGACTCCGCTGAAAGCCAAGCCGGGCTGTAGCTCAGTAGACTCTCCATACACGTCCACACTCAAGGGACGCACCCTAGTGCACGGCCATAGGCGGTCCCTCACCTCGGGAACCAGTGAGTTCAGGAGCCCTCGATCTTCATGTGCCTGAAAGGCCTGAGTCTCATGTAACCACATCCTGGCACCTGACCATAGGAGACACTTGACCAACAGCGATAGGGAAGCTGCTGTGCTCACGTGACTGCTAGGGCTTTGTCTGCCGCGTGTGGTGGGAGCCACATTGTTGCCTATATGTGGATCTACAGAGTTTCGTTGCCCACAACCTTCACAGGACAGAGATGGCTGAACTGGTCATGTACCCTGGAGAGAGGGGTACCAGACCATAGCATCCATGACCTAAGCAGTAGATCACCAATGTGACATCAAGGGCTGAAGCTTCCACATGCTGGTAGCTACTAGGGGTCACATGAGAGAAGGATCCACGTGACAGGCAGGGTTTAGGAGCCCACAGTACTCTAGTGACTTGAAGAGCTGGATCTACCTCATGATCATAGCAGCAACAGGGCCACATAACCTTTGGCTTGAGGAGTCCATGGTACTGACAGGAAAAGTAGGTCTGGGCCTGCCACATAACCATTGTCCACATGATGGCGGCACCCACATGGCCCGCAGCACCCACAAGGCCTGCAGTCTTTGGGACCCATGATGCTCCAGTGCCTGGGAGGACTGAGTCAGCTTCCAGAGAGTAGGGGCCAAAGATATGAGGGTTCTCTTTGATCTGCTTGTTTCAGGAGAACTTTATCTTCAGGAGAAGTAGTGATCTGAGATTGCCCACATTCCTGGTCCCCTCCACACTCCACATGACGTTAGTGGCTCCAGGTGGCCTTCTACAGCACACAGATTGGGCTTTATCTACTCCCATCCCTCTTTAATGTGTTAATTTTATCTCATTTTTCTCTAGATAACACATGAAATTAAATACATAACAAATTAATACATAATGATTAAATAAGTCCTCCCAAAACCCACAATCCTGGGCATACTGTAGAAACTACTGTAAGAGCCTAACTAGTGGGTACAGGCCAGCACTGTTGACTTCATGTAGGTCTAAAGGAAATTAAAGCAAATCTAATGAGTTTTAGTTGTTAATTTGGGAAGAACAAGTGTATAGTGATTACTACTTGCCACGCACTTTAAAAGGATAACTCACCTAGAGAGGTAACTGTATAGGTTAGGTATTGTTACAGAACTTTACAGTGAGAAGATTGAAGTATAGTGGTATTAAATCAATCAGTTGGCTAAGAGGTCACAGATACTGTAGGTGGCAAACCAAGAGTTGCCCACAGGCCATCTGGCTCCAGGCTCTGTGTTCTGGTCACTTGCCTGACTCCTCAATGGAAAGAAATATGGGGTTCAGCATCCCTGATTCAAAAAATGTGGCAAACAAGCCTCAGGTACTAAAAAGCTGAAATCTTGAGAAGTCTTTTTGAAATGCCAGGTAAATAATTTCAAATACTATGAGTAATTAGAGCCAGTCAAAGAGAAGTCCATTTAATGAACTCCATTTGAGGTTTATGTATAAATATAAACCTATCTCTAATATGTGAAATGTGTATATGAGAGTGTTGTATAAATTGCTTGATGTTAGATGAAAACATTTCCTTCTTATAAATAAACACTGAAAAGGAAACTATCCTAATGTTTAATCATTTTACTTGTCCCCTGGTCTGATTTACAACAGTTACAAATGAGTGGAATCTGAATTGATTAGATTTTACAGTATATATGCTGTCTGTGTTCCCCAGAAAGCACACAGAAAGGAGTAGAAGAATATATACTGCAGGGTTATTTTAATTGAACTTCCACAAACACTTCTTTTTCTGATTTGTTTGGGAAACTGCAGCTTTGTCAGTATGTCCAGGGTAAGTTTGATCTGATCATTCTGGTTTGCTGGCTTAGGCAAGCAATGCTCTATCTATGTTGGTGTTATTTCGCTAGGTCCCTGCAATGTGGCCTGGCTACGTAAATAAGCTGAGGAAAATGCAGCAGAACCAAGTTTCCACTGCTGTTAAAGTTGAGGAATTTAGAAAAGACAAGACTCTGTGGTTCTAGGCCTACCGATAGATGTCATAAGGTTTGGAGTGAAGAATGGTAAGAGAAGACAGTATTTGTACAGGTCGGTGTGTCTCATGTAACTAGGTGACAATTAGACTTATGATGATCATTGTGAAAGGTATAGAAATACAGAATCACTATGTTAAGTACCAGGAACTAATATAGTGTTGTGGATCCATTGCACTTCAAAACAAACTAGGAAATAAACAAGCTCATAGAAAAGGAAAGCAGATTTGTGGTTACAAGAGATGGGAGATGAGAGGAGGGGGAATTAGACAAAGTTAATCAGAAGATACAAACTTCCAGTTATAAATAAGTACTCGAGATGTAATATACAACATGATAAATATGCTTAAGACCACTGTATGTGTTTCATACCACATGTGTGTGATATATGAAAGCTGTTAAGAAGGTAAATCTTGAGAGTTTTCAACACACACAAAAAATACTTCTTTTCTATTTCTTAATGTTGAATCTATATGAGGTGATGGAAGTTCACTAAATTTTTTTTGTGGTGACCATTTCATGATGTATTAGGTCAAATCATTATGCTGTACACCTTCAACTTATACAGTGCTGTGTGTCAATTATATCTCCATAAAACTGGAAGACACATAGGTAGATAAATAGATAGATAACTAACTAACTAACTAACTAACTAACTAACTAACTAACTAACTAACTAACTAATGGAGTTCTAAGGCATTTGGTCTCCTGCAGGAAACAAAATGAATCTCTGAACTTCTCTAGTCTGCATTTGTGACCCAAAGTAGTAGAGGATTTTTTCCCCATAGAAACAGCAGTAAATTATTTGAATGTCTTGTTATCCTCCAAAATAATATTCAGTGATTCCCCATCTGACAAGTCATTTAGGTGATTCTTTCAGTCTTCTGAGAACAAAGAATTGGAAACCACCAGACTTCAAAAGGAATTTCTAATCATGTTATTCACATTGTCAACACCACAACAATAAAATTTTTATTCATCCCTTTGCTTAGTGGTCTAGAAATTGTCCCCTTTACTGTGGTTTCTAAGGGAAAGGCATGGCAAGGTAGGTTAAACAAGTTCAAGATGAGCTAATTTGAGTATTTTCCCTGGGCACTGAGAGGTAGAATTTTTCTCTAGGCGTTTGATATTTGTACGTGGGGTGACTAGGCTAAAGGGATAATGGCCCAGAATGTAACAGCCCTGTGAGAGCCCATAAACAAGGTGATTATTGTGAGGGGTAGAGCTCTGTACTGGTTGTTTTGCATAAGGAAAGCATGCTCACAGGCTCACAGGCAATAGTCTGCTATCTCTAGAAATTAGCTAGCCTTGGGAGGGGCAGTCTCTCCAGTGACAGCAAGGCCCCAGATGTCAAAACATCAGAAAATACAGAACATGAGAAGGCACGATTAATGCATAAATAAAACAGAAACAGCCTCTGCCTGCGTGGTCTAGTGCTATGTTGTCCAATAGAATATAGTATAAACCACATCAAAACAAGGAAAACCCAAAAAAGTTCCTCAAAAAAGTGAATTTACTTTTAAATAATTATTTCATTTAAAAGTTAAAAATATTTAATTTCAACATGGAAACAATATACATTAATGGTTAATTACTTTTAGGTGTTTTGGGGAAGGTCTTTGAAATGCAGTGCATTATTTCAATATGTAAGAAATATGAACAAATTATTAAATAATTTTTCATAGCTTTTTTATTGAAGTATAGTTGATTTACAATATTATATTAGTTTCAGGTGTATAGCATAGTGATTCAGTATTTTTGAAGATTATACTCTATTGTAAGTGGTTACAAGATAATGGCTATAATCCCCTGTGCTATGCAGTATATCCTGTTGCTTACCTATTTTATACATAGTAGTTTGTATCTCTTAATCCCATACCTCTAATTTGTCCTTCCTACCTTCCCTCTCCCCTTTGGTAACTACAAATTTGTTTTCTATATCTGAGAGTCTGTTTCTGTTTTGCATACACACTCATTTGTATTATTTTTACATTCCACATATAAATGATATCATACAGTAGTCATCTTTATCTGATTTATTTCACTAAGCAGTAATATTGTGTAGGTCCATCCACGTTGCAGCAAGTAGCAGAATTTCATACTTTTTTATGAAAAGAGTAATATCCTATTGTGTATATATGCCACATTTTCTTTATCCATTTGTCTGTTGATGGGTGCTTGGGTTGCCTCCATATCTTTTCTATTGTAAATAGTGCTGGGCTGCTATGAACCTTGGGATGCATGTATCTTTTTGAATCATTGTAAATATTTTCATTATTTTTCTGGATATACATCCAGAAGTGGAATTGCTGAGTCATATGGTAGCTCTTTTGAGGAACCTCCATACTGTTTTCCATAGTGGCTACACCAATTTACATTCCCACCAACAGTGTACAATTGTTCCCTTATCTCCATATCCTCTCCAGCATTTGTTATTTGTAGACATTTTGATGATAATCATTCTTGCCAGTGTGAAATAACTCGTTGTTTTGATTGGCATTTCTCTAATAATTAGCAATGTTGAGCATATTTTCATGTGCCTGTTGGCCATTTCTGTATCTTCTTTGGAAAAATGTCTGTTCAGGTCTTCTGCTTATTTTTGCTTGATGTATTTTTTCACTATTGAACTGTATGAGCTCTTTGTATATTTTGGATATTACCATTTGTCAGTAACATCATTTGAAAATACTTTATCCCAATCCATCAGTTGTCTTTTCATTTTCTTGATGGTTTCCTTTGCTGTCCAAAAACTTTTAAGTTTAATTAGGTTCTATTTGACTATTTTTGCTTTTATTTCTTTTCCTTAGGAGACTGATCCAAGTGAATACTGGTACAATTTATGTCCAAGAGTGTTCTGCCTATGTTCTCTTCCAGGAGTTTTATGGTTTCAGCTCTTACATTTAGGTCTTCAAGCCATTTTGAGTTAATTTTTGTATATGGTGTGAAGGAAAGTTTTAATCTCATTGTTTTACATGTAGCTGTCCATTTTCCCCAGCACCACTTCTTGAAGAGACTATCTTTTCTCCATTGTGTATTCTTGCCTCCTTTGTTAGAGATTAATTGATCATAGGTGCATGGGTTTATTTCGGGCTCTCTAATCTGTTCCATTGATCTGAAACTGTTTTTGTGCCAGTACTACGCTGTTTTGACTACTGTATCTTTGTAGTATAATCTGAGGTCTGGATGGGTGATACTTCCAGCTTTGTTCTTTTTTCTCAACATTACTTTGGCAATTTTGGGTCTTTTGTGATTCCACATGAATTATAAAATTGTGGGTTCCAGTTTTGTGAAAAATGTCATGGGTATTTTGATATGGATTGTATTGAATCTGGAGATGGCTTTGGGTAGTATGAACATTTTAATAATGTTAATTCTTCCAATCTAAGAGCATGGGCTATCTTTCTGTTTCTGAATATCATTTTCAGTTTCCTTCATAAAGGTTTAATAGTTTTCAGTGTATATGTCTTTCACCTCCTTGGTTAAGTTTTTTTTTTAAACATTTTTATTGATTTATAATCATTTTACAATGTTGTGTCAAATTCCAGTATAGAGCAAAATTTTTCAGTTATACATGAACATATATATATTCATTGTCACATTTTTTTCTCTGTGAGCTACCATAAGATCTTGTATGTATTTCCCTGTGCTATACAGTATAATCTTGTTTATCTATTTCTACAATTTTGATATCCCAGTCTATCCCTTCCCACCTCCCGCCACCTTGGCAACCACAAGTTTGTATTCTATGTCTGTGAGTCTATTTCTGTTTTGTATTTATGCTTTGTTTTTTTTTTTTTTTAGAGTCCACATATGAGCAATCTCATGTGGTATTTTTCTTTCTCTTTCTGGCTTACTTCACTTAGAATGACATTCTCCAGGAGCATCCATGTTGCTGCAAATGGCATTATGTTGTCGGTTTTTATGGTTGAGTAGTATTCCATTGTATAAATATACCACAGCTTCTTTATCCATCAACTGTCAATGGACATTTAGGCTGTTTCCATGTCTTGGCTATTGTAAATAAAGCTGCTATGAACATTGGGGTGCAGGTGTCATCCTGAAGTAGGGTTCCTTCTGGATATATGCCCTGGAGCAGGATTCCTGGGTCATATGGTAAGTCTATTCCTAGTCTTCTGAGGAATCTCCATACTGTTTTCCACAGTGGTTGCACCAAACTGCATTCCCACCAGCAGTGAAGGAGGATTCCCCTTTTTCCACAGCCTTTCCAGCATTTGTTAATTGTGGATTTTTGAATGATGGCCATTCTGATTTGTGTGAGGTGATACCTCATTGTAGTTTTGATTTGCATTTCTCTGATAGTTAGTGATATTGATCATTTTTTCATGTGCCTATTGATCATTTGTATTTCTTCCTTGGAGAATTGCTTGTTTAGGTCTTCTGCCCATTTTTGGATTGGGTTGTTTGTTTTTTTCTTATTAAGTCATATGGGCTGCTTATATATTCTGGAGATCAAGCCTTTGTCGGTTTCATTTGCAAAAATTTTTTCCCATTCCGTAGGTTGTCTTTTTGTTTTACTTAAGGTTTCCTTTGCTGTGCAGAAGCTTGTAAGTTTCATTAGGTCCCATTTGTTTATTCTTGCTTTTATTTCTATTGCTTGGGTAGACTGTTCTAGGAGAACATTTTTGAGATGTATGTCAGATAATGTTTTGCCTGTGTTTTCCTCTAGGAGGTTTATTGTATCTTGTCTTATGTTTAAGTCTTTGATCCATTTAGAGTTTATTTTTGTGTATGGTGTAAGGGAGTGTTCTAGCTTCATTGCTTTACATGGTGCTGTCCAGTTTTCCCAACACCATTTGCTGAAGAGACTGTCTTTATTCCATTGTATATTCTTGCCTCCTTTTTCGAAGATGAGTTGACCAGAAGTTTGTGGGTTCATTTCTGGGCTCTCTATTCTGCTCCATTGGCCTATATGTGTGTTTTTGTACCAATAGCATGCTGTCTTGATGACTGTAGTTCTATAGTATTGTCTGAAGTCTGGGAGAGTGATTCCTCCAGCCTCTTTCTTTTTCTTCAGTAATGCTTTGGCAATTCTAGGTCTTTTGTGGTTCCATATAAATTTTATTATGATTTGTTCTAGTTCTGTGAAATATGTCCTGGATAATTTGATAGGGATTGCTTTAAATCTGTAGATTGCCTTGGGCAATGTGACCATTTTAACAATATTGATTCTTCCAATCCAGGAGCATGGGATATCTTTCCATTTTTAAAATTCTTCTTTAATTTTCTCCTTCAATGGTTTATAGTTTTCTGTGTATAATTCTTTCACTCCTTGGTTAGATTTATTCCTAGGTATTTTATTACTTTGGGTGCTATTTTAAAGGGGATTGTTTCTTTACTTTCTTTTTCTGTTGATACATCATTAGTGTAAAGAAATGCAACTGATTTTTGAACGTTAATCTTGTAACCTGCTACCTTGCTGAATTCTTCGATCAGCTCTAGTAGTTTTTGTGTGGACCTTTTAGGGTTTTCTACATATAATAACATGTCGTCGGCATATAGGGATACTTTTACCTCTTCTTTTCCAATTTGGATCCCTTTTATTTCTCTCTCTTGCCTGATTGCTGTGGCTAGGACTTCCAAGACTATGTTGAATAGGAGTGGTGATAGTGAGCATCCTTGTCTTGTCCCAGATTTTAGTGGGAAGCTTTTGAGTTTTTCACCATTGAGTACTATGCTGGCTGTAGGTTTGTCATATATAGCTTTTATTATGTTGAGATATGTTCCCTCTTTACCCACTTTGGTGAGAGTTTTTATCATAAATGGGTGTTGAATTTTATCAAATGCTTTTTCTGCATCTATTGAGATGATCATGTGGTTTTTGTCCTTTCTCTTGTTGATGTGATGTATTACATTGATTGATTTGCATATGTTGAAGCACCCTTGTGTCCCTGGGATGAACCCCACTTGGTCATGATGTATGATGTTTTTTATGTGTTGTTGGATTCTATTTGCTGATATTTTGATGAGATTTTTGGCGTCTATGTTCATCAGCGATATTGGCCTAAAATTCTCTTTTTCGATAGTGTCTTTGCCTGGTTTTGGTATCAGGGTGATGGTGGCTTCATAGAATGAGTTTGGGAGTATTCCCTCCTTTTCAATCTTCTGAAAGAGTTTGAGAAGGACTGGTATGAATTCTTCTTTGTATGTTTGGTAGAATTCCCTGGTGAAGCCGTCTGGTCCTGGACTTTTATTTGTAGGGAGGTTTTTTATTGCTATTTCGATTTCATTTCTAGTGATCAGTTTGTTCAAGTGGTCAGTATCGTCTTGATTCACTCTTGGTGGACAGTATATTTCCAGAAACTTGTCCATCTCCTCTAGTTATCCAGTTTGGTTCCATATAGTTTTTCATAATATTCTCGTATGATATTCTGTATTTCTATTTTGTTTGTTGTAATTTCTCCATTTTCCTTTCTTATTTTGTTAATTTGTGCTCTCTCTTTTTTCTTCTTTGTGAGTTTGGCCAGAGGTTTGTCGATTTTATTTACTTTTTCAAAAAACCAGCTTTTGGTTTGGTTGATTTTTTCTATGGTCTTGTTTATCTCTATTGTATTTAATTCCTCTCTGATCTTTATTATTTCCTTCCTTCTGCTGCTTTTTGGGGCTTTTTGTTCTTCTTTTTCTAATTCATTCAGGCAGTGGGTTAAATTGTTTATTTGAGATTGTTCTTCTTTTTTGAGGAAGGCCTGTATCGCTATAAACTTCCCTCTTAGCACTGCCTTTGCTGTGTCCCATAGGTTTTGAGTGGTTGTGCTTTCATTATCATTTGTCTCAAGGTATTTTTTAATTTCAGCTTTGATTTCCTCATTGATCCATTGTTTTTTCAATAACATATTGTTTAATCTCCATGCTTTCCTTTTTTTCTCCTTTGTTTCTCTGTTGTTGATTTCTACTTTCATGGCATTGTGGTCAGTAAAGATGCTTGAGATAATTTCTATCTTCTTAAAATTGTTGAGGTTTCTTTTGTGCCCAAGTACATGATCGATCCTGGAAAATGTTCCATGTGCACTTGAAAAGAATGTATATCCTATTTTTGGGGGGTGTAATGCTCTGAAAATATCCACCAAATCTAGTTTTTCTATTGTAGTATTTAATTTCTCTGTTGCCTTGTTTATTTTCTGTCTGGAAGATCTGTCTAGTGATGTTAATGCAGTGTTAAAATCTCCAACTATGATTGTATTCCCATCAGTATCCCCCTTTATCTCTGTTAGTAATCCTTGTAAGTACTTAGGTGCTCCTATATTGGGTGCATATATATTAACGAGTGTAATATCCTCATCTTGTATCACTCCTTTAATCATTATAAAATGTCCTTCTTTATCTTTCTTTATGGCCTTTGTTTTAAAGTCTATTTTGTCTGAAATCAGTACTGCAACACCTGCTTTTTTGGCTTTTCCATTTGCATGGAATATCCTTTTCCATCCTTTCACTCTCAATCTATAAGTGTCCTTCTCCCTAAAGTGGGTCTCTTGTATGCAGCATATTGAAGGTTCTTGCTTTATTATCCAGTCTGCCACTCTGTGTCTTTTGACTGGAGCATTTAGTCCATTAACATTTACAGTAATTAATGATAGATGTGTGTTTATTGCCATTTTGAACTTATCTTTGCAGTTGAATTGGTATATCCTCTTTGTTCCTTTCTTCTTCCTTTTGTGGTTTGGTAATTTTCCTTTGTATTATCATGGATTTTATTTAATTTTTGTGACTCCTTTGTAAATTTTTGGCTTGTGGTTACCTTTTTTTGTAAATCTATCAACCCATTACTATAACTGTTTTTATTAAACTGATA
Source organism: Camelus bactrianus (assembly GCF_048773025.1). Taxonomy (NCBI): domain Eukaryota; kingdom Metazoa; phylum Chordata; class Mammalia; order Artiodactyla; family Camelidae; genus Camelus; species Camelus bactrianus. The sequence goes on along the minus strand of NC_133575.1, from coordinate 81,000,089 downwards.
GGAACATAATCTCAAACCCATCCTACTGTTAAAAAAATTTAAAAAAGAAAGAAAAAAATATTCTATATTTCCCTGCCTCCCTCTCCCACTCTCAGTGATTTGTATGTCTTCTTTTATAATTTCATGTTTACTTTATTTGTAATTCATGAATTATCACCTTTCCAGTTGTGTGTTTCTCATTTCTGTAGCATCCTGCTGCTTTTATATTTAGAATAGACCTTTCAATATTTCTTTTAGCATGGGTTTAGTGTTGCTAAACTCCTGCAGCTTTTTTTTTTTTTTTTTTTGTCTGTGAAACTCTTTATTTCTCCTTCTATCCTCAAGGATAGCCTTGCTGGATAAAGGATCCTAGGCTGCATCTTTTTTTCATTCAGGACTTTGAATATATCTTGCCACTCCCTTCTGGCCTGTAGTGTTTGTGTAGAGAAATCAGCTGAGAGCCTTATGGGGGTTCCTTTGTAACTCACTCCTTGCTTTTCTCTTGCTGCCTTTAGGATCATTTCTTTATCCTTGACTCTGGCCATCGTGATTATGATATGTCTTGGTGTGGGTCTATTTGGGTTCTTCCTGTTTGGGGCCCTCTGAGCTTCCTGTACTTGGATATCTGATTCCTTCTTTAAGTTTGGGAAGTTTTCAGTCATGATTTCTTCAAGAACCTTTTCAATCCCCTTTGATCTTTCTTCCCCTTCTGGGACCCCTATTATGGAAGATTGGCATGTTTTTTATTATCCCATAGGTCCCTTATGCTATTTTAATTTGTTTTTATTTGTTTATCTTGTAGCTTTTCTGATTGTCTGCTTTCTATTGTCCTGTCTTCTAGGTCACTAATTCGTTCCTCTGCATTATCTAGTCTGCTTTGCACAGCCTTTAGATCATTCCTCATCTCAGCCAATGAGTTTACCAATTCTACTTGGCTCTTCTTTATAGCTTCAATTTCATTTTTGACGTATTTTATATCTCTAAACACTATCTCTTTTAGTTCCTTCAGTACTTTGATCATCCTTTTTTGAAATCTTGATCTAGTAGGCTATCGATGTCTATTTCGTTGATCATTCTTTCAGGGGATTTCTCTTGTTCTTTTAATTAGGAATGGTTTCTCTGCTTCTTCATCTTGCTCATACCTCTCTGGCACTGTGGTTTATGGAGTATCAGTTATGATAGTGGTCCTTAAGGAGTTTATCTATCTAATGCCTATTTAGGAATAAGACTTAGGAAAAAGAGAAAAAATAAGAGAGAAAGAGAAAGAATTTTAAAAGAAGGGAGAAAAAAGGTTTGAAAACAGTGTATAATGAATAATAGAAGAGCAAGTTGAAGCAGAATTTTAAAAAATAATAGTAATAAAAATAATTTTTAATAATTTAAAAGGGAGTAAAATTGGGGGTATATATAATTGTTTAAGAAGTAAAAATTAAAAGTGTAATAGAAAATAGAAGAGGTAAAAACAGATTTAAAAAAAAGGGGGGGGTTTCGGTGTTCTCCTGGAGACTGTGTGCTTTTAATGTGAAGTCTTTCTATCTTCGTCCTGTTCTGGAAGCTCAGCTTGCTGTTTCCAGAGGCCCTCCATTGGCGCCCTCGTCTGTGCTGCTCCCAGTGCCTGTCAGCAAGCCGATCGCACCTCTGCCCAACACTGGGTCAGGTGCAGCTCTCCTTTGTTGTGGGCGGGCGGGTCACTGCCCCTCCTGATGCCACAGTCAGATGTTGCAGACTGGCCAGATGGGAGGGGGGCCGCGCCCCCTCCCATCACCACAGTCAGGAGCTGCATTCCTGCCAGGAAGGCGGGGGGCCGCCCGCCCTCTCCCAGCACCGGTCGCTCTGCTGCTCTCTGCCACTGTGTGCTCCGCCTCGGGTTGGCGCTCCACAGGCAGGCTCCGGGAAGACCGAGGAACAGCCCTGTCCCTGCTCCGAGCCAAAATCCAGCTCCTTGTTTGTCTTTGTGGAGCAAGTTCTCTGAGGGACCAGGACGGAAGGATCCTATCTGCCTCGGGCTGTAGACAAGTCTCCGTCTGGCCCTTGAGGCTGCTAAGTCCTTAGGTGCGGATGCAGGTTTCGCCCCCGCCCCCACCTGGGCGCTAAGCACCGGAGGATATGGCGGCTGTGCCTGAGCTCCACCTCTCTTCACCCGAAAACTTTCCACAGGTTTTCAGAGATGGGGGTATGCACCCTTCCCCCCAGGGCACATCAGCCGTGTTGTTTTATGGATGGCCCGGGTTGTTCTGCCCTGTGCACCCACAGCCACGGCACGCAGCCCCCTGCAGTCCCCCGGGGCTGCCTCAGTGCAGCCCTCCCGGTCCTCCTCCAATCTCGGGCAGCCTGGCCCTGCCCCCAGCTGCCGGGCTGCGTCTCGGGCTGGGTGTTGCGGGGACCCTCTGTGCCTGTTTAACTTAGTTTTGTCGGTCAAGGACTGCTCAGTACAGATCCGAGCCTCGGAGGCTCCCCCTCCATCCCGCTGGCCCCTCGGTCCCGCTGGCCTCTCAGTTGGAGAGGGGAGACCCCGTGAAACGTGTGCCAGTTCTCCTTTGCCGCTCCCTCCCTGCGGAACCCGTCCCGGTCTGTTTTGCCTTTTCTTCTTTCTTTTCTCCTACCAGATTTTTGGCGTCTCTATCTTTTGAAGAGGACGATGTTCTGTTGGAGTTCCACAGGTGCTCTGGTTGGCTGAGTGGTTCTGTGGATGTGAGTCTTGGTGTATTTATGGGAGAGGGTGAGCTACGAGCGTCCTTCTACTCTGCCATCTTGGCCTCTGCCTCCCTCCCTGGTTAAGTTTATTCCTAGGTATCTTATTCTTTTTGATGGGATTTTAATAGGATTTCCTTTTTAACATTGTGTTTGTGATATTTCATTATTGGTGTATAGAAATGCAACAGGTTTCTGCATATTAATCTTGTGTCCTGAAATTTTGCTGAATTCATTCATCAGTTTTAAGTTTTTGGGTGGAGGCTTTATGGTTTTCTATACAAAGTATCATGTCATCTGCAGAGTGACAGTTTTATCTCTTCCCTTCCAACTTGGGTATGTTTTATTTCTTATTCCATCTGATTGCTGTGTCTAGGATACCCAATATAATATTAAATGGGAGTTGTGAGACTGGGCATCCTTTTCTTATTCCTGAATTCTGCGGGAAGGCTTTTAACTTTTCACCTCTGAGTATGTTGGCCATGAGTGTTGGTAAGTGGCCTTCACTATGCCGAGACATGTTCCCTCTTTATGCACTTCGATGAGTTTTCATCATGAATGGATGTTGAATTGTATCAAATGCTTCTCCTGTGTCTATTAAGATAGTCATGGGATTTTTATCTTTCCTTTTGTTAATGTGGTATGTCACATTGATTTGAGTTGTAAATAATGAACCATCCTTGTGACCCTGAAATAAATGGAACTTGATCATGGTTTATGACCCTTTTATGTATTGCTGCATTTACTTTGGTAATGTTTCATTGAGGATTTCTGCATTTATGTTCATCAAAGATATTGGCCTGTAATTTTCTTTTTTTGGTAGTGTTTTGGTCTGGTTTTGGTATCAGGGTAATGGTGGCCTTGAGGCACTCTGATTTTCTTATGATGTCTTTGAAATGCCATGTGTTATCATATCAACAAAGAAACACTATATACAATTCACTTATTAGTTACCTTAACATGTTTTTCTAAGTCAGAAATGCAGGAGTAAAATGGAAATCATAAAAAAATTATTAACTATTTTTATTAATTATTGATTGTTACATTTTCTCTAAGTCTTTGAAATGCAGTTTATCATTTAAACCCCTAAGTAATAAGAAAAACAATTTTTAAAACTTTTACTACGTCTTTGAAATGTGTATGTTATGATTTCAATATGGAAATGATATAAACATCATTAATTACCTTTACATTCTTCTTTCTTACTAAGTCTTTAAAATGCAATCTGTTTTCATTTCAACAAGGAAACACTATACACAAACTACTGACATTTCCATTCTTTTCTTGTACCAAATCGCTGACATTTTCTATTTTACTATTTCAACATGTAAACAAGAGGAACAATCTATTAATTAACTTTACATTATTTTTCTCAATAAGTTTTAAAATGCAAAGGTTTACCAGTTTGACATGTAAACATATAATCAGGTAATTATTTTAACATATTTTCTTACTAAATCTTTGAAATACAATGCTATCGTTTCAACTTTAACAATATAAACAGCTTAATTGACATTCTTTTTCCTTTACTGTCTTGGATATGCAGCACGTTATTACATTACATAAGCAGTACAAGTAAATTATCAATTAGTTATTCTACATCCTTTGTTTCTTACTAACTCTTGGATATACAGTGTGCATTTAACATTCAGGGTACATCACTTTGGAAAGTTGCCAAATTTCTAGAGCTCAGTAGCCACAGATGGTTAGTGTGTACCATACTCAACAATGCAATTCTAGTGGAAGAGAAGAGGGAGCAAATGCATGTGGAATAATGTGTACCATGAAGGTAATGTACCTGGTACATTAAGAGAGAGCAATGGTAGAATAAACCTACTTTAATAGGGAAATAAGAGAAAACCTATCTGAGGAGGTAACATTTAAGCCATGACCTGAGGACTAAGCAGTTATCCAACAGCATGAAGAGGTCAATATGGCTTAAGAGGAGTATGTGAGGGAAAGAGTGGGGAAAAATTGGGCTATGAGGGGATAAATAATTTTCCAAATGCTCCAGGAAAGAGTGGAGAAACTGATAAACCACAGAAACATCTTACACTCTGACCAAGATCAGGGACTTTTTCTTAGCATCTGGAACAGTGCCTAAATCGTAACAGATGCTTGATGAATGCATGTAGAATAAGGAAAGACTGAGCCAGGGGTCTGAGACCTGGGAAACCAGGCAGCAACATGTTGATGAAGGTACCAGTAGATAGTGGACATAGTGTGTTTCCTTTGCTTGCACATGGTTTCTTTGAAGCAACCTGAGGCAATCAGAAATACAAGTTTGCATGGTAAACATATTGGCTTCAACAACTACCACATCTAGAGTTTCAACTGATCTGACTTGTGTCAAGTGCCCATAAATGGATAAATGGACCAATCAGTGTGGAGAAGGAAATGACGTGCCATGACTGGCTTAGCTTATTTCACATACTTAACACTGTGGTTAGTAACCAGAAGATGTAGACAGCAGTGGGCAAGACATCCAGAGGACCTTTCAAACCTATTTCCTTTTTAAAGTTCCTCTTTTATAGAGGTCAGTTACATATCCAGTGTTCCTAACCCCAGTTTCCTGGAACAGTAGAACTTTATCTATGTGTCTCTACAAATTCGGGCTTCAGGCATAACAATGAATGCTTAAATGGCCACACGTCAGTGTTGAAACAACACCTTGTACTGTGGAAATCAATCACAACAAGAGGCCCATTTCATATCCTCCCGCTGTACTTCCTTCAGCATCATGTTCACCTGGGCCTGAGCTTCAGCAAGTTTGCGCCGGTCCAAAGTCTCAAGAAAATTCCATTCGTTGTAGCAATGGACAGGGACAGGATAAATCACATGCTTCAGCCTCCTCAAGGGTGCCAAGTGCTGCAGAAGGCTTTTGAGTGCAGGCATCGTAATGGGGTTGAAGGCAAAGCTAAGGAAATAGAGCTTGGAACAGAGACTTAGGGCTGGGAGGATAGCAGAAAGAGTTGAATCAGTAATGAAGCAATTATTTACCTCCAGATGTTCCAGAGTGCCTGAGACCTTCTCCAACAGAGTCAGGAAGGGCTCATCAACTTCTGAGAATATCTGGTTGTTACTGAGATTCAATACCCTTAGATGGGTGGCCTGAGAGCTCTGGGACAGGACAATGACATCTCTGTTAGAAAGGCCACAGAACGATAGATACAATGTATCCATCCGAGGTGGCAGGACTCTATAGAGAGAAAAAAGAAACGTTATTTCAGAAGAATGAAGGCAAAGAGCCCTGAATTATAGGTATCTAAGGCTCTAAAATAAACTAATGTGTATATATTTTGCAACAGTAGTTAACAATGGGGGTGTGGGGATCAGACTTTACATTTATAGATTTGTGATCCCGAAAATCTTACTTTTTCACTCTTAGACACAGGGTTTTAATCTTGAAAATGTGCACAACAGTAATTATTATTCAGGGTTGCAGGGAAGATTAAGTGAAAAAATTGTTTGCACTTAGTATATTCGACGTTATCAGTGTTGGATCTGGTTCACTTATTTGGTGAGGATGGGTCTGGGAAAGCAGCCAAGTGAAGGTTTTCCTTGAGTAGTTCCCAGATGAAATGCTCTCCATTCAGGGTCTAAGCCTTGGGAAGAATGCTGGAGCAAACTTATCTGGCAATGTTAACTATTGTGGCCCATCCATGGGCATGTGTATTAGTGCTATAGTTTAAAATGTTTCTCCATCTGAATGTCTCCCCTTCATCTCTAGAGGGCTGTATACTCCAATAGGAGAAGGACTGAGTTTTTTCACCAATATATTTACAAACTTATCTAGTGTCTGCATGTGGTCACTGAATGAATGAATGATCACAGTTCCTTTCTAATCTTGTCTTCTCACTATAAGGTACCTCCCCCTCCCCTGGCTAGTGTCAAACTCCAAGCCATGCCTGTGCTGAGGTGAAAGGAGAAATAGGTTACAAAGAGCTTAGGAATATCCAAGCATGGTCTCTTCTGTCTTAACAATGAGGTGCTCAGGGAACCCAGGTTCCTCCCCATCCCTCACCTGAGCAGTTTGTACAGTTGATTTGTGAGGCAGAAGAAAGACAAGCTGAGCTCCTGGAGGGTGTCCAGCCGCCCAAGCCAGATGAGGAAAGATCTGAAATTTCTTCCCTTATAAGATTTAAAGGGGATGTTAGAAAGACTGAGGCCACTAAGGTGGTTCACCTGAGTCAAAATAGTGGTAACTTCATTCAGATAAGTCTGATCAACTTCCAGGTGTTCAATGCATCCCAGATCCAGAAGCTGCAGGATAGTTTTATGGGCAGATACTTTATCAATTTGCAAATCTCTGCAGCAGAGGTGCAGGGACCCCAAGCTCTGCTCAACTTTACTAAGAAGTAAAGAAAGAAACTGCTCTGTTCTCAAGGTACCATTGAGGGAAATATCTACTAGTAATTCCATGGGTTTCTGAGCTAAGTGAGGCTTAGATGCTGAATTACCAATCCCAAGGCACCTGACATTATTCTGAGCTTCTTCTATTTTAAGGATAGAGTGCTGAGAGTAAATGCATGACTGAAAACAGAAAGGGAATGTGGTCCTGATCTCAGAGCATGTTGTCTCACAGTCCAAGTCGTATCTTAAATCTAAGATCCTCAGTTTTGGCTGCCTGTAAGGAAAGGAGGAGACAGAACATATAAGAGTTAGCCAATTTTAATACAACCCAGCGAGGTCAATGATGGAAAGCAAGGACAGAACACTTTGACTTGGTTTCCACTTCATGTACCATTCACCAAGAAGTCCTTCCCACACTTTCCACACAATTTCAGCATCTTTCATTCTTTTCCCCATACTTTTTTAAATGGAGATACTGGGAATTACACCTAGGCCCTCGTGTATGCTAAGCACATGCTCTACAACTGAGCTATACCCTCCCCCTCCCCAGACTCTTTCTCTCCCATCTTTCCCTATCTCAGTGCCCACATCCTTTTTATATATAATCACACCCATGAGGCAAATAAATCCATTGTATCCCCAATCACCTCTATTTTGTAATCAACTCCATAAGACACTGGAGTCCCAAAGGTGACCCCAACTTTTGGACTGAGAGCTCCGCAAAGATCTGCAACATTCACCTTTGGCTACTTTTGGGAGACTGTTAGGTATTCCCCTGCCCCAGGCTACAGCATACCCTCCTGCTGATTCACTATGTCTCTAGTGGTCATAGTCTTACCAAGAGGAAGAGTTCTGGGCTGGGAGGATCTGCAGACCATCAATCATGGCTTCCACGATTTCATAGTATGATTCTCGAGCATTCAGTGACCCAATATGGAGACAGCAAAAAGGCCAAACCCTCACCATTGCCTTTAGCATCTGCTTATGCCCACCCAAGAAGGCAGCGTTGAACAAGGGAACAAAGAGGTCTCTTGGGATTTCATTCAGTGCATGGATAGCTGCAGGCTCATTACTCAGCAGACTCTTTGCAGCAAGTTCTAGCAGTGTGGCTGTGGGTTTTTGGTCCATCTTCATAAACCTGCTTTGAGGTGAAGAATATTTAGAAATCCTGAGAAGACATCTACAGTGTCTTGTTTGCTCACAAGGTTAGCTACGGACAAAATATTTATTGAAAAAGATATGGTGAATCATACGGCCACCTCAATTGACATCTACTATAGGAATAGAATGAAAATAGACTTGTGTGTATATTTAACTATATGTGTATATATACACACATTTACATAAGATAATGCCCTTAGAAATCAGAGGCAAGTTAGCAGAATACAATGTTGACCACCTATCTGCCTTCCTCCCAATATTTTCTCCCAAGAGGATACAAACCAATAAGAAGGAAAATGTAAATTAGATAAAAGCCACACCCTCATCATTAGTTTAAAATGGAGAATGCCAAAAACTCAGAATAATTGTGTGTAAAAAAAGAAAATCATGAAACTCCCACACTAGATTTGTCACACTCCATTACTAGGCTTTGTGGCAAGCAAAAAGACAGACCAAGAAAAGCTGCAAGAGATACAGAGGAAGGAAGATGAAGAGGGGCTTAAAAGTGATATAAAACTACAGCAGAAAGATTTAGTACAGAATAAATCTAAAAATAGCAAAAAGGTGTCCTGGAATATGAGAGCCGGGGCTACAAGGAAGGGACTCCAAAATATGAGACTTTGAAGGGACAGGGGTGATTTAAAAGTGCAGTCTTTCAAACATATGACTTTTACGGAGGAAAAAAGGCAAAGAGGAAGGCAGAAGCATCCTTTGGTACTTGGGTAATTATGGGGAAAATAAGCAAAAGGGGAAAGTTAAGGATCTTACAAGACAAGAGAACTACAAAATCAGAGCACTCACAGCTGTTCACTTCATCACCAAAACAAACAAAATAAATACAAAATCTGGATTTTACTATATATTGACAAAAAATGACATTAAACCAGGAATCTTGCGAAAAAGCCAATATCATACAGATGGACATAAGGAAGGGAATTTCATCCAAAACACTGTTAAAAAAGAAAGATGAGGAAACAAAACTGCACAGATGTTAAACAACCATGAAGCAGAAAGAGACTATAAGTCAACACTCCAAACAGAAATAATTACAATCATGCAAGCATTGGAGGATATGAAACTCACCTTTAATCACTATATTTTTAAGAATCTAAAAACAGATTGACTAAAAAGAAAGTCTGAAGCAAAGATTTTATATGCAACTGGGGTGTCATTCAAATAGTACAGCCTTGGGCTGGAGGGTACAGCTCAGTGATAGCGCACATGCTTGGCATGCATGAGGTCCTGGGTTCAATCCCCAGTGCCTCTGTTAAAGGAGGGGGAGAAAGTATGCTTGCAAATATTACAGGCTATAGAAGTAGTTTTTGAACATGTAGAAACTTAGGAAATTCTGCACCCCTCAGCCCTTCCTAAGGAAGCTACTAGAGCAGGGGTCTGCAGACTGGCCCACTGTGCCAAATCAAGCCCCCTGCTTGATTTTGTAAAGAAAGTTTTATGGGAACAAAGTCATGAGGGATCATTTCTATGTTGTCTATGGATGATTTTGCATTACAGTAGCAAAGCTGAGTAGTGTCACACAGACATTGTGGCCCAGGAACTTAAAATAATTCCTATATCTCCCTTTACAGTGTCTGCCAAGTACTCTTGCAAAAGATGAGCTGGGATTGTGATCCCACACTCGATGACAGGGAAAACTTCACCAAAATATCTGATTAATTACATATATTATTAAAATCAAGGTGGAGGAAAAGGGAGAAGACTAATGTACACAAGTTTTATGTTGTGAAGAAATAGAAATTGTGCAACTAAAAATAAGAGAAAGGAGAAAAATACAAGAGGATAAATTCAAAAAAGAAGAGAATAGAACAAACTTCCTTTATCATAACACAGCAGATGAGTGTTAAATGATACTGGTGGAAAAAGGCATGGACTCGATAGTAAAGTGCTGAGAAAACAGGAAGATTTTTTTAAAAATGCACTAAACATGAGCAAAAGTATGTCTTAATGATAAAAGCCAAAATTCACGGGGATAGGGTATAGCTCAGTGATAGAGTGCATGCCTAGCATGCCCAAGGTCCTGGGTTCAATCCCCAGTTCCTCCATTAAAAAACAAATAAATAAATAAACCTAATTACCTCCTCCTCCAAAAAAATAAAAATAAACAAACAAAAATCAAAATTCACAATGAAGATATAACCCTTAGGAATATTTATGCACCAATAACACATCAATCATCTTTACAAAGCAAAAAGGCAAGGAAACATAGATAAAATAATAGGAGTTTTAATGAGAGTAACAATAGGAGGTTTAACACATCAATCTCAGTACAAAACTGGTCAAATAATACAAAAAGAGTAGGGATACAGAGAATCTAAACAAATCGATGAGACAGAAAGCTAATCAATAAGGTAAATATATATGTGTGTGTATATATAAATATACCCTGAGAATAGAGAATATATTCTTGTCAAAAATGGATCATAATTTTCTCCCAGAGATGACATCATTAATTTCTGTAAAGTAGAAATATTACAAACAATCCTTTCTAATCACAATGCAACAAAAGTTAGGAGCAAAAACCGCAAACAGAAAAGCCCTTCCACCTGAAAATTTTTTAAAGCTTATGTTTTAAAATGTTGAACTAAAGAGAAGATACAAACTGAAGTTACAGAAATTTTTTAAAAGAATGACTATGGCAAACTCCATATCAGAATCTATGAAATACATTTATATCAGTAATCAGGGGCAAATTCACAGCCATATATATTTTTTGAGTAAAAAATATTTTTAAATGAATATAAAGAATTTACTATGGTTTCAAAACTAAACAAAACACCTCCATCCAAAAGAACAACTAAGTAAAGCAAAAGGTCACACAAGGAAAGAAATAATAAATACAAAAGCAAAAATGAATAAGATACAGAATCGAAAAACAAATCAAAATTCTGGTTTTTGAAACAGACATACCACTAGCTACCTTAATGAAAGAAGAAAGGGACAGATCACAGATATACAAAATAATAAGTGACTAAGGGTAAATAATCATTGAAACAGAAAAAAAAAGAGATTATTTCACAAACCTCTATGCTAATACATTTGAAAATCTACATGTAATAGATACCTTCCCAGAGAAATATAGATTACCAAAATTCTAACTCTAGTGTTAGAAAGCTTAAATTAGCCAATTTTCATAGAAGAAATAGAAAGAGTTATTAAGGAATTATGCCCAAGACACGTTTTGTTTCAGATGGTTTTACATGTGAATTCTAGTAAACCATCAAAGATCACATAGTACCAAAGCTCTGTAAGTTACAGAACACTGAAGAGGAGGGAAATGTCCCTAAATTCTTTTATGAAGCAAGTATAACACTAACAGGTAAAATGCAGATATAAAAATACTAAAAAGAAATAGCAAACATCCAACAATACATTTAGAAGTTAATATTACTGTGACCAAGTGGGATTTATCCTATTCCATTAATACAAAGTTGGTTCTATATTAGGAATTCCACTGATTTAACTCACCACAGTAATACACTTAAGGACAAATATCATATGATTATCACCATATATGCCAAGCAAACTTTTGGGAAACTTCACCACCCATTCATGCAAAAAAAAAAAAAAAAAAAAAAAAAAAAAAAAAAAAACCTCAAGAAAATAGCAATGAAAGGTGCTTTCTTAACATGATAAAAGCTATATGATTAATTTCTAATGCCAGTATTTTATTTAATGGGAGACCACTAGAGATTTTCCACTAAGGTCAAGAACAAGAAAATATGCCTACTATTTCATTCCTATTGAATTTTGTAATACAAGAATTAGGCAGTTAGGGGGAGGAGGGTATAGCTCAGTGGTAGAGTGTGTGCCTAGCATGCAAGAGGTCTGGGTTTAATCCCCAGTACCTCCATTAAAGATAAATAAATAAATAAGTAAGCTTAATAACCCCCCCAAATTTTTAAATAAGTAAATAAACATTTTAAAAAAGAATTAGTTGATTAGAGAAATCAACTAAATTTATAAGAATGGATAACAAGAAGTAAAGCTACCTCTATGTGCAGATATTATAGTATACCTGAAAAGCCTTACAGAAACAATGACAAATTATGTAAAACAATGAGAAATCAGCAAGGTAGTAGGCTATAAAGTTACATACAAAAATCAAAATAGTCTTTGTGTACACACACACACAAACAGCTGGCGGACACATTAGTAAAGAAAATCCCATATACAATAGCAAAAAACAAAGATTAAATGCATAGAAATAAATTATGCATTTAAAATGAGAAATAATGAGAGCATCTATACAAGAAAAAATTTAGACACTCCTGAACAACGTAGAAGGAAACATGACCATTCAATGACCCTGGGTAGAATAGCTGAAAATTAAAAAGATGTCAGTGGTCCCTAAACTCAAGTAAAAATTTAATATACTCTCAAAAATATCAGCAATTGTTTTTATGGAGTTAGGCAAGCGGATAATAAAGTTCATATTAAAAAAAACATGCAATAATAGCCAGATACAAGTGAAAAAGAAAATCTGTAAGTGGGGAGTAATGATGCCAGACACTAAAGCATACTGTAAAGCCTCTGAAATCACAACATCGTGGTACTGGTACATGAATAGACAAATAGCCCGGTGGAATAGAATAGAATAGAAAATGCAGAAATTCACTCAATTATATATGGACATTTTAGTACATGATAAAAGGGCGTGTAAAATCACTAGGGCAAAGATGGACATTTAATAAATGATGCTGGAACAACTGAGACATTTGGGGAAAAATCAATGCAGAGCTACATCTCACACCATACACAAAAATAAATTGTAACCAGGCTAGGAATCTAAACATAAAAAATGAAACCATAACAGTCTTGAAGGAAATATGGCAGAACTCTTGTTTAACCTCAGTGTAGGGAAAGCCTTTCTAACTGTGACTCCAGTTCCAGGCTCAATGAAAGAAAACAATGATCAATATGACTACACAAAACATTTTTAAATGTATGGCAAACACATCATAAAAAAATCAAAAGGAAATTGACAAACTGGGATAAAGGATTTGCAGCCTCCACCACAGGCAAATGAATAATAGCCCAAAGATATATAGAACTCTTACATACCGAAGGACAAAGAGGTCAAATTTCTGCAGGAAAATGTGGGAAAGATGGGACAGATAATTCACAAAAAACAGTCCTCAAAATATAACGAGTCAAACTTACTCACAGTTGGACAAATGCCTATTAAAACAACGTCAAGATACCACCTCTCAGCTACCACCCTGACAAAGCTCACAAAAGTAGGGCAAAATGTTCTGTTAGTGAAGCTGTGGGGAAACAGTCACTCTTATACATTGCTGGTGGGAACAAAGACCAGTAAGTACAACTGTTCTGGAGAGAAATTTGGAAATACCTAACAGAACTACATATGCACTTAACTTTTGGCCCAACAATCATACTGCTGAGAATATACCTTGAAGATACATTTCCACCAATACAAAAATACATACACCCAAGGTTATTCACTCCAGCATTGTTTGTAATTCCAAAATGTCGAAAACAACTTAAATGCCCCTACATAGGTGAGTGGTTGGATGCGAATGATACACCCATTCAATGGAGCCCAATGAAGCTGCAAAAAAAGAATGATGATTGGAAAAAGGAATTATTTTATGGAATGCTGCTAAGTGAAAAAGGAAAAGTGCAAAGGAGCATTTTAAAATGCCATCTTTCATTTAACATGCAAGGCAATATAAGAAAACATATACATATCTGTTCACTTGTGCAAAGTAAATAAAGGAAAGATTAAACCAGAAACAGAAGAGGTTGCTCATCTAACTGGGAGTGTGGGAGAGAAGTGGTGAATGGAAAGGGAGTAGAAGGGATGTGGAGTGACACTTACCCTGAGTAGATGTTTTTGGTGTAGCCCTGACTCTTTGAGTGACAGTATTAATTCACAAATCCCAAAATTAAATAAACAATTAAAATCAACTAGGATGTGGGGAGGGGGCAAACTCAAATGTACACATGAACAAATTAACCTAATTATATGACAAATGAATATATTAACTACACTGAAGAGGTGAGGAAAAAAATAGCTAAGCTAAGAAATTTGGGAAAACAGTACTTAGATTGCATCCTCTGAGGCTTAAGACATAAAGAACTGTACACAAACACAAGGTATTACATCTGCTTCTGACAGGGGTATTGGTTAGCATTTCTGCAACTACTTCATGTACACGTCTGGACTCAACAAACAAGTAAATATTGTAGATAATGAGAGCCATGTCAGAAAAAGAAGTTACAAATAAAGCTAGAATGGATTAAAAGATGAAGTATCATCAGTGAGAGCTCCTGGATTTTAGTATCTATACGTATGGGTAGGTGGAGAAATACGGAAGTGTCTGTAAGCATGAGTATATACATACAATATATTTCCCTCCTTTGTTGATGGAGAGGGAGGACCTAGCAGCAAGGAAGACACACTGACATACAGGTTTCTAAACGTCGTTCTCCTAGAAAAGGAACCAGGGCTCCTTGCAGAAGTGGTTTGATTTCAGGGCCAAGATGGGGAAAAAAACAACATAAGATGAACATGAACATCTTATGGTGCCAGTAAGGAAACGTACAAAAAAGGAGCAGGTCATGTGGAAAGAGGACAGAACCAACCAAACGGAAACTCGCAAGATCAAAGCTGGAACAATTCAAGAAACTAAATAATGATATAATTTGATTGTAAGTCATAGTATAAAATAGTTATTCAGGAGTCGATACTGACTTAAAAATTTGAATAAATTATTTGCTTCAATAATTTGAAATAAATTTTATACAATAATTTTTATAAATATTTTGAAATTTTATTAACAAATAAATGGGGAGAAAAGGCATCTTTCAGAATTCCAATGAATACATATAGTAGGAATGAGGAAACAGAAAGTCATCATTAGGTATTAACTCCTGCAGGCAAATTTCCTGATGGAGTCTAAAAGTAGTGAATAAAAGCCTGAGAAGAAACAGCATATTTTCAGTCTTAAAGTATTTCCTACAGGATATTTATTACTTACAAATGGGAAAACAGTCCCATTACAATGGAGCAACAGAGTTGTGACTCCCTTAATCAAGTGATGCAGATGAATATTATTACTACAACATATGGAGACCAGGTACCCCTGACATGATGTTCGGGAAGGGAACAGAATCACTTTTGCAGTATAAGACCTAAAATTAAAGCACCATGACATGTATGCCTTGACATCCTGGGGAAAACTCAGAGGGCCTCGAATGGATGAACCACAGGTTCTCACCCCTCTTGTGCTCTCAGGGATAAGGTCCCTGGGCAAAAAACCTGCCTTACCATGGACACTGGCCACAGTGCCTGCTGACCCCTGATTGTCAGGGGTCAGGTCCCCACCAGCCCACAGAATTAACAAACCAGCCAGTCACATCCTCCCAAGTGAACCAAGAGTCACTTTGTCCTCTTGTTACTACAGACTGCCCCCCACAGCCACTGCCTGTCCACTCTCCTCCAGAGCATGACTCCTGTGAGGCTCCACCTGGTGAGTAGTGTCCCCCTCCCCCAGGCTGTGAGGAAATGTTACTGATAAACCGCTGTGGAGAGCATCAGTCCAGTGCCGTGCGTTCAGTCACCCCCATTAGCACTAGGGTGGAAATCCCTCCAGCACCAATGGGGCGAAGGAGGAGGAAAAAACGGGAATTTTTGCCGAAAATGTGTAACTTCTATTTAATCATAAGAAAACATCAGACAAACCCAAATTGACAGACATTCTATAAAATACGTGATCAGTGTCTTCGCAAGTGTCAGGGCTGGGAAAGACCCAGAAAGACTGAGCAACTGTCAGCCTGGAGGAGACTGAGGTGAAATGCTAGCCAAACGCAATGTAGAATCCGGAATGGGATCCTCAAATAGAAAAAAGACATTACTGTGGCAAATTATGAAATTCAAATGAACTATATACATTAGTTAATAGTACTGCATCAATGTTAATTTCCCAGTTTTGGTAATTTTCCTATGATTATAGATGTTAACATTAGGAAAATCTGGGTGAAGACTTTCTGTACTATTTTTTGCAACCTTTCTGTAAGTCTAAATTCCAAAATAAAAAATTAACCCCCCAATCAGTGGTTAAAGGAATGGTTATTCTATAAATGACACTGTTTAATAATAGTTTACCCAAGTGAAATACAGTTAGGAGGATGGATAGTCAGACGGATAAATGCTCACGTCACATCATCCACTAAAAACTATTTCAAACAGCTTGAGAGAGCCCATTATAAGAAGTCAAAGTATAGTCATCCAAGATATAGATGAATATTTATTTCCTCTTCAGATGAGAAAAACATTTTTAAGTGTAAAATAAATGAAATACAAAAGAAATATATATTTGTATACACACACACACACACATACACACACACACAATTCGATATTTACAATTGGAAGTCTGGGAGAGCAAAACTAACCGCAAACGAAAACTAAGATGCCAAGGAGGAATATAATTTTTTTTAAGAAGAGAAAGGTTGACGGAGGGATTTTCAAGAGAGAGCACGAAATAATTAACCCTACGCGTAAAGCAAGTCACACGTGAGGAGAAAGGGATGCACAGCGGTCGAGAGGAGGGTGGACCATCGAGTAAGCCAGCTCGATTGCCTTTCGTATTAATGCCTAAATCTTGACACCGGCTAACTTAATTTAGGACAATATCGGCGTAACTGATAGAAAGAATACTGTTGTACTTTACCTGATTGGAAGAAGAGTCGGAAAACACTTGAGACGTTCAAGACCCCGGCACTCTACCTTCCTCTCCAGAGCTTGCCGCGAACTAGACTCGGTCTGGGTCGTGGCCGCCTGGCGTCTTAACGGTTCCCTCTCAAAGTTAAATTCGTCGGGAGAGCATCTGGATTGGCGCAGCTCAGGTCAGGTGACCCCACATCAGTCAGTCAATCATCTCTGCTCTGGGAGGCGGGGCCTGATTCCTGACCCGCCCAGAGGCCCCGAGTTGAGAGAGGGTTTTGCGTGAGAGGGTTCTGCTCCGGCACCAGCCCCGCCCTCCTACCTTCCCTTGTGGGGAAAGCGAGGCACAGTGCCTCTCCCTATGGCCTGGGACTGCCTGGCCAGCCTTTCTGCCTGAAAGCACAGAGAACTAATGTCCAAATTGATGGGCTGCGCAGCAGAGGGTGAGAACTTAAAGAACAAGTGGTCGCGGGATGACAAAAAGCCCTCAGATATTAGTCCGCCCTGCTATATTAAACAGGGAGTCGAGTCCCCACCAAGACAGGAAAAATGGATTCTGGCCTCTGTGCAGTAAAGCCAGCATAGCCCCTACATTGGCATTTGGCAAAAGGATCCTAAAGAAGACTCTCACCCTCTAAAAATACTGGTCCTACCCATTGCAAGGATAGGTAATAGTATTTGTTTCCAACCCTCTCCCCGACTCCGATTCCACCTCTTCCCTATTGTTTCTTTTTATCTTCCGCATTGTTTACCACCTTTGGGAATACAATATATTTTATTCATATGTTGTTTTTTAAATTGGCCATCACCTGGAGTGGGTAGAGTATAGCTTAAGTGGTAGAGCGCATGCTTAGCATGCATGAGGTCCTGGGTTCAATCTCCAGTACCTCCTCTAAACAGAAATAAATAAATAAACCTATTAAAAATAAATAAATAAATTGGCCATCGCCTATGGTGGAAAAATATAAATTCCAGAATGGCAGGAACCTTGGTTTGTTTGTTCATTAATGTATCCTAAGTGCCTATAGTAATGCCTGGTTCACTGGATACTTGAATATTTGTTGAATGAAATTTTCTCCAGCTGCACAAGCCTCTTTTTTGTTCCTCTAACACAAGGTCATCCAGCATGTTCCCATATCATTATGTGTTTTCCTGTAAAAGCCTACCCCCTAGATAGCCCTATAACCACCTTCCTTACTAAATTCACATCTCTGGTCGCCTTATCAGACTAGTCTTTCTTTTCTTCATGACACTTAGCATTTGATCATAGCTTTTGTGCTTTTCTTTTTTTGATATTTGTTTGTTTTGCTTTTCCTTCGTTTGGTTTAGTTTTTTTTTTTTTTTTTACTGTTTTCTTTCTTAAACATTTCTTTCTTATACTCTAATTGCAGGTAAAGTAGTCTGACCAGGACTCTTCTCAATTTTTGCAGTACGACGTCTCTTTCAGTAGATGGGATAATTGCATCAAATATCTTAAGATTGAATCCCTGGCTTTATGGCTTTACTACTTAGCATCTACATGACCTTGACCAGGCACGTTAACTCTTTCAAGATTTCATCATCCATCTTCAAAATGACAGTGACAATTGATGTGACCTCTCAAGTCTCTTGATGGGGTTTCATTCAGATAATACATAGAGAGGACTTAGCAGAACACTTGATAGTGTTGACAAATGGATGATTATGATAATTATTATTGACTGTAGGTTATCAGATTGAGTGTCAAGAGATCTAGGGTTCTTCCTAGTTTCTATTTCTCAAAAATATTTTACAATTTACAAAAAGTCACCTTAAACCACATCGTGCTTTAAATTGTGCTTCAGTCAAAAGGAATACTGAGCCCTGTCAATACTATTTACCATTAGCAGTTTAAGGACAATATAAGTTTTTAACTCATCATGAACCCAGTAACCCTTTTTCAGTGGGTAAAGGCCAGTTGAAGTGCATAGGGTGTCCAGAAAAACAATTCTAAAGAACCCCAGGCAAGGATAATGCAAATCTTGTTCTCCCTCCTTCAAAGGGCAAGACATTAGCCCAGCCTAGTGTCAAGTTCTGCCCAGAGAATCCCAAACAAAAAACGATTGAGAGGTCAGCTCAGAGCGCCACTTGTACAGACAGAAACTGGGCATGGTGCAATGATACTGAGCTTAACATCCTTCTCTAGGTGGACTATTGCTTATTAAAGATCAGAAAAGCAGAAATATTTCAAATGGAGAATTTTAAGGTCATTTTTTTCTCTCATATTCCTTAAAAGAATTTTGAAAACAGCATTCTCATATTTTTAATTTGCAAAAGATGTAATCCCTGGTATATCATAGATATACCAGATGTGTTTTATATATCCTTTTTCTAAATTTTGGCACTACAAGGATAGTTCAATCAATTATGGAAAATGCTCAGCATATGACAAATTGGGAAACTAGTTCTCAGTGAAAAAATATTTTCATATATGAACAGAATTTCCATTTATAAGTAAAAGTCTGACTTCATTTTTCAATTTCAGTAAATGTATACATAACACTCTATGATATCTTCCTTCTGAATCCCTAATATTGGTAGGTGGATAGTAAGACAGTAAGTAAAGTAGAAGAAGCCCATTTTGCTGCCTCAACACTATCGTCTCCCAGGACTACGCAGTTTCAGTAAGAGATACACTATTTTTGAGTTCTATAATTTCCACTTCTTTCTTTCTTTCTTATAACTTCCATTTCTTTGCTGAGATTTTCAGTTTTTTCTTCATTTGTTTTAAGAGATTTTGTAACTGCTTGTTAATTACTTTTAAGATGGTCACTTCAAAATTCTTGTCAGTTAATTCCAACATCATTCACTTCAGTGTTGGCATCTGTACATTGTCTTGTATTATTCGACGTGTGATTTTCTTGATTATTGGTATTGTGATCTCTCACATCCTGAGCATTTTGGATACCACATCGTAAGGCTCCGGATCCCATTTAATCTTCATTTTTCCATGGTTCTTGGGTGTAACACAGAGTGGTGTGGATTATATGTTCAGATTTCTGCTCTGATACCACGCTAGCAAAAGTGGATTATTGGTCACACTGCTTCCGGGGTAGCTGAACTCCCCTTCCAGCCTTGTGATACCTTTCCAATGAAAGAGAGGCACCAATTCACAACACTTTGTTGCCTCAGAATGAGAGTATAAGCTCAGTTCCCCCATGGCCCTATTGACACCAGGGAAGGATGAAGGGAAGGGCAGTCTGCAGGGCTGGGGCAAGAAGCTTGGCTAGCTTCCCACTGGTCTCTGAGACATCAAGGGAAGGAAGGGAAAAGCTGAGCGCCAAGCAACCCTGCCTCCCACTCCTTGGTTCTGTCTTGATGTTGGGTGGAGGTGGAGGCTCACTTCTCATTAGGGCCCAGCACACAAAGAGGGTTGAGGGAGAAAGTGGAGTGTTGACTAGTCCCACCTCACACCACCTCATTAGTGCTGGATGGATGTGGAGGTTCAGCTTACCTCTGGGCATCACTGACACCAGAGATGGGGATAAATGGAATGCTTACTAATCCCAGTCTTGAACACCTTGTTCAGAGTCATTGCTGTTGAGTGGAGGTGGAGGCTCAGCTTGCTGCTGGACCCCTGTGATACTACCCTGACAGGTGAATTGGGTGGGTGTCACCTGTTTCAGACAGGCAGGGTGGAAGATTAGCTCTTCTCCTGGCCTCTAAATCCTCAGGGGTTAAGGTGAGGTTTTTCCATTGCAGTTTGGAGATGGGGGGCATTATTACCAAACAGGTTTTCTATATTTAGACTACTCCTTGCATGGTCCTTTGGCCAGAGGAACAGACTTTTCTTAGAGCTTTGTGTCTGTCAGTATTGTTGGTTCTGAGCCGGAGGCTTCTGCAGTGCCCTTCTGGGACATTTGGGAGGAATTAAGAAAATTGAGGGGACTCATTCTTGTGTCCTGGCTCCAGTCCCAAGGGCACTAACCAGTTCATCGTCCCCTTTCCACATTTTTGAGTTTCCTTTGCTTGCTTGCTATGCTATATCCAGGGTGTTCTGATGTAAAGAGATCACTTGGGAGGATTGGGACTACTCAAGCTGGCTGGGAATGGAAGTTTCGAGGACATTGGTCAATTATATTTTTATGACTCTAGTGAGCCTGCCAAGATCTGCTCATCTTTTGATCATCCACTGGTTGGAGAGCCATTGCTTGATAAGAAAATGTAACATCAAGCTTGCTTTTGCAGGCCTTTGCTTCTCCTTGAACTTCCTGATGCCTGAGGTGCTATGACCCATGATGGGCTCTTTCTGAAACGTGACAGGTCAGATTTATTTTCTATGTGTTCGGGTTTCCAAGTATGATGCTTATTTAACTAAGTTATATTTATTTTTAAAAAATATTTTTCTCTAAGTAGTTACAGAATACTAGTCGGGAACCACTCCGTTTTGCTTATCCAAGTTTTCTTTACAAGTGGAAATCTAAAACGTCTGCTTTAGTTTGCTGACAATTCATGAATGAAAACTTCAGCTGCAGGGGAGAGACTGATAAACTTTTCTTTCAGTTTAGAGGCTGGTATCCTAGTTTTGATCCAGTTTCAAAGCTGGAAGCCTGTGAAACCTTTGAAATGTGAAAAAGACTATTATGCTTCTTTGGTTTAATGAATTTCATGGCTTGAGGAGGAGGGTCATGAAATTCCTGAGTAAATGGAACAGAATGAAGAGACTATTATTTGAAAACACAGAAAGCTCCTATACAAATAATTTAAAAGACCAAGTATCCATTCTCAGTCATCTATCTGCAATGATTATTTTTTTTTCCTGTAGCATTTTTTTGCAAACGCATTTGTATCTGATTTTGCGTTAGACTCTTTGGTCAGGTTGTGGAGTCTAAGCTGTGAGTTCTCTGTGTGTCTTCCGGTCTGTAAATGAAAAGCCTTTCCTCCTAAGGCTTCTGAGAGTGTAATATTTTTAATACTTAGAAGGGTTTTGTAAATTTGATTATTTTCTTAAAATTAATTACATTCTAGTCTGCTTGGGTCATTATATCTCAAAAATGCTTAAATAATTTTAATAAAATGGAATAGAATATTTCCCAGAGAAGAAACTGATCTTCCACAATTTAATGTGCCAGGCTTTCAGGGAGGTGGACAAAAAACAAGCAATTCTTCTCAAAGAAACTTAATATTGGAAGCATTTTAGTAAGAATCCATATGTATGTGAATTCTTAGGCAGATAAAAGTGGTTTGATAAGTTTTCTTTATATGCAGATACATTTCTTCATTTCTTTATATAATGTGATATGTAATAAAAGTACACCTTTTCTTTTCTGGAAGAGTTGGTTTTGTTTTCTCATGTAGAGTCTAGTTTATCTAAACATCCCAAATACCTTTACTGGTTTTACTAATTATATAAGCTTATATTACAACCACATAATCCTGTATTCAGTAAAGCTGTCACTCAAAAATGAAGGCAAAATGAAGATATTTTTAGATTAACAAATATGAGAAAATTTGTTGCTAACAGACCATCCTTACAAGAAATACTAAAAGAAGTCCTTCAGTCTGAAAGCAAGTGACACCAAATGAGAATTCATATGCACACACAAAAATAAAGTGCAATGGTAAAGATAATTATGTAATTATAAAAGACAATACAAATACACATTTTTCTCCTTTCTCTATGAACTGACTGAAAAGCAGCTGTATAAAATAATATGTATATTATTAGACTTATTAGACTTGGTTAGACCCGTAACATATAGAAATATTATAATACTGGTAATGTGCTTACCAACAGTAGTACCAAGTAGGAGGGACCAAAGCTGTATTGGCGTAAAGGAATGACTGCAGATGGTGAAACAATAATTGCAACAATGTATGGATGGATTTGTAACATTGGTAGATGTAATATGTATAACAATAATATGATAAAAAGGGTAGGGCAAAAGTAATACTGCTACCTAGAATTAATATTTCTATATATCATTGTAATTCAATCTGAATCTTATAAGATAAAATATACACGATAAGCCCTAGAACAACTGAAAAAACCTCAAACAATATAGTGAAAAAAATAATTAGATGAATGTAAATGCTTCATTAGAAAATATTCACTTAAAGCATAAGAAGAAATACAAAAGACATGTGACACATAAAAAACCAAAAAATGTAGAGGTGTTTCCTTCCTTATAATTAATTACAGGGAGTTGAAGAGAGCAGGAAGAGCCTTCAGACCACAATGCAGGGATGACATCTGTGAAAAGAGAGAGAGAAAGAAAAAGGATTTGATAGGAAGACTCTTGGACTGTCACACAGTTCTAAGGTTTCTGACAGGCTGATGAGGATACCATGAGCCAGAGTTACTTGTTAGAGGAGTCCCCATCCTGAAATAAAGGCCCTGTTCTGGTCGTCGCCCCTCATACTAGTACTTCCCATTTAGTGATTATTTGGGAGCAGTGCAAGGGAAGCATGGCTTTGGTGCAAACGCAGTGGTGGAATGAGTGAGGCAGCAGCTGAGGCTGTCAGTCAACTATGTTCCCCATAGCAACCAGATCTCATAGCAGGAGATCTGAGTGGTGTATTTTCATAGCCACCACCATTCACCTTTGTACTTAACAGATCTACTTCTCCATGCAGGTTTAGAGAATAGCTCCTCCCTCATTCCTGTGGGCCTCTCTTCATAAGGAGAAACTTTGAAGGGAGAGACTAGGGGGACAAACCACAGCCTTTATTGCTGCATTTTGTCTTTGGGCCAGAACTGATAATTATTCTCTTCCTTTTCCACTATCCATTTTAAATTTCCCTCTTATCTTAAATGTCTTGGAGGCTTACCTAGTTGTGTAACCAAACCTTCATTACTGAGAGACCTGAACCCTTATCAGTAATATTCGCGCCAGACTGGGGTTGCTGCATATCCATTAGGTTGCAATGGGGAAAGAGAATACCCGGAGGCACCCAAGTAGACCACCTGGCTTCACATGCATTTCTCCCTGACCCAGTGTATAAAAGCAACCCTACCTCCTCCTACTGATCATAGTCAATTATTCCTGCCAAAATGTGATTTCTCTTCTTGCCTGCAGGTCCCTGGACACCAGTAGTCCAATTCTTGTCATTTAGTGGGATCTCTACTGTGACCCCTTGGACCATTTTGGCTGACAGTAGACACACTCCTGCTCTTACCCTTGATTCCAGATCCAATTCTTCTAGTTAAGGTCAAAGCCCAATATGGTGTTCTATATATTGCATCCTGGAGAATGAGACCTATTTTTTTCAGCATTCCCTTTGATTGGTTCTTTAGCTGTGCCTTTAAACATCCTCTATGAGGTCAGCTGATTTTGGATGGTGCAGTATGTGATATGACCAAAGGGTCCCCTTATCTGGGCCCATTTCTGCACATCCTTTACTGTGAAGTGGCTACCCTGTGCAAATGCTATACTGGGCGGGATTCCATGACCATGGATCATGCACTGAAAAATCCCCCAATTAGTGGTGCAAGCAGCAGTGAGGCTGTGCAAGCAGAAACCAAAAACTCATACCCTGTTGCCAGGAACCACTGACCTTTCCAGGATAGAAGGGGATCCAGTGTAGTCAACTTGCTACTAAGTGACCTATTGGTCTCCTTGAAAATAATAATGTATTTGGGACACACCCTTGGTTTCTGTTGCCACAGGCTGGATATTCATAAGGGGAAGCATCTAGGTCGTCTTGGTCTATACAATTTTATGCTATTCGGCCCATACATGGGCTTCATTTCTGCCATCGTGGATACTCCTTTGAAGTGCCCATTAGGCCAGTCCTGAGGTAGCCAAGATGGATGCTGGTTAATGTCAATTCCCTGAGTCATTGTGTCTAATTAATTGTTCAGTTACTCTCTTATGATGGATGGTTTCAAGTAGCCATTGAAGTAGGGTTGATATAAAAATCTTCCTATTTCATGACCACTCCCAAATGTCCATGTTTTTATTTTATGATAATATACACAAGCCTTACTAAGAAGCTTAACTTTCCATGTTTTCAATCATCTCTTAAATTTTGAAGGCTTTAAACATTCATTTGTACAAATACTATTAAGCATATGTTAAGCCCCTCATTTTCTATGGGTCTATACATTTGAAAAACTGTAATTTTTAAGTAATTTTTATTGTAAGCATGTATTTTTTAGGAATGATATTCAAAGTTGAACTTTGCTGTCGATAGGGGAAAATATCCTCAGTGTTTTTTTTCTTTTAATTTGCTCATTCAAATCCATAACTTGACCACGAATATGCCACTTTATTTTTCCTTCATCATTAAAACCATCCAATGTAAGGACATTTGTATTGGTTAAATTAAAATGTTACTGAGTCTCAAGCATGAAAAACACCCCATTTGGTAACCTTCATTCCTTAAAGAAACCCTAACATTTCAAAACTGATATGTTGCCAAAAGTGGAAAAAAAAACCCTCCCCCACATCTTACTTCACAAGTAACCAAATTATATTAACCCAAAATTTCAGACTATATGTTTTTAATTCTCCCATTAGAGTTATATTTAAACTGAAAAAATAAAATGAGACACTGTTGAGCATCCTATGGAAGGGGCATTCCTCCACAACGCAGGCACCCATCATACCACTCCTTTGACCTACTCATTGTCTTGGACGGCTCCAGTATTTGTTGCAATGTGCACAGTTGTTGCTACGTCTGTAATGATTTATAATTTCCCCTTTTTTGTTGTTTTACAGCAAAATCCTAGTCATTGTCCACTATGTTGGTTTAGTGGCCCACTAATTGGTCTTAATTTGTGCTTTTGGAAAAATCACTCCTGGAAAATGGACTACAAGATGCTAGTATTTGGCAAGCTGGCATATCAGTTACTTCAAAGAGAAGGAATGCAGATTCTCTTGAATTCTGGCAAGGCAGGTAGGTGTAAACTGGTTAAAGAGGCTTCTACTATACTTCTATCTGGAAGGATTCTCCTCTCTGGCTAGTTTCATTCTGGGGATGATATCAAGCACCAAAATAAATAAAATAATAACAAACTAAACCCAACAAGGGCTGAAACAAATAATACAGCATGACGAAGTTGTACTTAGCCTAACTGGGCAACGTTGATTCAACATTAGTAAATCTGTAATGTAATTTGCCACATTCATAGAATAAATGAGGGAGAAGAAGATGATTTTCTTTAAAAGAAAAGTTCCAGAAGAAAAGTATACAGTGAAATTAAACAACCATTCTTTACTAATAAACAGTTTAATCACAACAATAAACTTAAGCAAACTAGAACTAGAAGGCTGATCTTTAAAATGATAAATGGACATTAAACAAACTACAGCAAGCATCATACTTAATAGTGACATTAAAAACATTCTCTTTTAACAGAGGTATGACTCATAACCATTTCTGTTCAACATGATACTGAGTGTCTTAGCCAGTGCAATAACACAAAAGAAATACACATATTATTGTGTTAACATGAAAAGAAAACTGTTAATATGACTGTCTTCATACAAAATTCAAGAACATCCACAGGAAAATTATAATTAATAATAAATATTAATAGGTTGCTGGATGTAAGACTAATATCCACAAAGCAATTGCAACAAATAGAAAATACAATTTTCATTGTGAATATATCATTTACAACAGCAACATTCTTTAAAAAAGAATTTGAAATACATTATGAGTTAACTCACTTGGAAGCTACTCCAACTCTCTTATTTGCTTTCCTATACTATAAAGTCTGGAAAGCTAAAAACAATAAAGTAGACCTATATTTGAGTGTGTGTGTGTGTGTGTGCGCGTGCGTCTGTACACATTAATCAGGACCCCTTACAGCTAGGGTTCTAAATGGGATCTCAGTTGTATGAAGCATATGCTCCATCCTGAGACTTGGAGATGTAACTGAATGACATGGGAGCCTCATTTGGCTCAATGATATGGTGAACTATGTATGATGGGAGGGGCCTCTGGTTTTTATGAGCAGTCACAGCAGAGTGCCTGGAATTCAGTCTCTGTTGTACATATTGGTTAGCATGTAGACAGCAATAGTATTTCAGCTATAACAGTCCCATAGCATGAGTGGGCTTCCCCTGCCTTGCACCGTCCAAGCCCACGTTTTTGACGTTCACTGAGTTTTTGTAAGTGATATAATATGTTTTATTAAAGATAAAATAGCTGGAATGAATACCTGGCAGAGGCAAGTGGGGACTGTGATTAATAGAGTACTTGACAGCAAAATTGGCTGCAAGCCAGAGGCCCTAAGGGAAGTGGGGATCTGGGAAAAGTTATCTGGCCAAGGTGGATCTGAAGATAGCAAGGATCCAGCTGATAAGAGGGGATGAAGTTTTGGTGTTCCATGGCACGCAATGGTGAAACAGTTGCAAGAGTCACCACCTGCAGTCATTTGAGTGGAAATGCCTTTGAAGTCAATGTAAGTCAGTGGACCAAGCAGCTGCTGTAGGGACTCAGAGGACACTCCCTTCCCCACAGCTTTGAGAAACATATTAGTGAGGAGGGCATCTTCATCTTGAAGTGTTCTGAGGTGGCTGACTTGTGTAGACCACAGATGAGATGGGAGATCCTGTCATTGTCATGCTCACCCTCATTTCAGTGGGGATGATGGGAGATAAAACAGTTCCATCAGGTCAAAACATTTCCCCATGCCACCTTGTAGTCACAACCTCTATCCACACGTAGTCCTTGGCAACCATTGGTCAGTTTTCTATCCCTATAATTTTACCTTTACCAGAATGTCTTATAAATGGAATCATATTATGGCCGTTTTAAATGTGTCAACCTGGATAGAATAGACTACATTTTCTAGGATTCAATTACCTGTATGTAAGTGGTTAGAGTTAGTCACAAGAGAGATTATCATGGGAGATTTTGAGGGTGGAAATGAAGACACTGCCTCTTTGTAGTTCAAAGACATTGCTTATTGGTTGACTCACGTCAGTGTGGTGTGAGACATTGGCCAAGCCTGTGACTGCTCTAAATTTCCCCTAGGTCCTCTTTGATTTTTCGACTCCTGTGTCTGGCATGTGTATTTAGATATATGATTAAGGGCCCCAGATTCTCCATAACACCCATGCCCTTAACTGTAGAGACCCTTAGGACATACATGGTCTGTCCTCAAGGGCTCCAGCTTGTGCTTATGCATTATGGCTTGTTCTTGTTCTCCCCCAGGCTATATCTAGCTTGTCTTTCTGACCGTTTGCACTTTGATCTTTAAGCTTCAGAATCAGATTTGAAGGGACAGCCTTACAGAAACTACTTACTCAGCTCCCACAGTTGTGTGAGGTCAAATATCTGTAATGATTAGTTGATTGTGAGGAACACTAGCCCCAAAGAGACATACAGTTACTTCAAGTCAGCACCCATACCCTCCTCCAGCTCCATGCCCAACTTCTCCCAGGAGTAGCTAGAAAAAGTGCAGGCTTTCTCCACTCAGTCTAAGATAAAATGTATTTGGTGTTAGAAGAGAGTGATGGGAATATCAGGGGGGTAAATAATGGGAACTCATAGATTTTTTTAAAGTCTCTATAAATATATCCTAATTAAATGATTATGTATATAAGCAATTTTTCAACTAAAAAGATGTTCCACTATGCATATGACTATATTCATTCTCTTTTTTAAATCACTCAGTACCCAGAACATCTTTCTCAGTACAAATTAAACTACCTTTGTGCTTTGAACATGTATACAGTAATATTCTGAATTCCATGGACTCTGTTCCATTATCCATATCCAGGGCATATGTCACAGCAAATTTGAAGGCATTTTTTGTCACATAGATTGGGAGCTGGTACTGTGCAGTCAGTGTGTCTCCACTTTGGTCCTAATGAATGCTGTCTATCCTTCATCCACTCCAGATGCCTTCATGACAACCAGTGGGACTACATCAGAGCCACTAAGATTCTTGCTCTTCCCAAGGTGAGATCTGGAACTTGAGTCCAAGAAAGTGGAGGTTAGATGATTTGGGGATGAAACTCAGGACTTTTGGCACTAATGATCCCCTCAACTTCCTCTCTTCACTTCTTACAAGCTATAATCAAGGTCTCAGAAGAGGTTTTCATGAAATGATCCACGGTCCTGTAGACAACAACTACAAAATAGCACCAGACTTGTAATCATCATCCTAATATTTCTTTCTCTTTTGTCTGGCCTGTGACTGAAGTGAGAGAGATAGCTAAAGCTTTCCTTGGAAGACTGACTTATCCACCCAAAAGGCCGGTTATTCTGTCTATTTATCCTACCCAGAATCCCTATTTCTTTTCAAAATAAAGAGTGATGTTGTTTGTTCTGTAAGTGATGTTATATGTTGTATGTTGTATACTGTGGATTACTTTTTCAAATCCTGAGACAACAGGGCCAGGACCAAAAGGCTCTACCTCACCACTCAAACCCGGGCAGTCCCTTGCACTCACATTTCTTCAGTATAGACCTAGACAGTTGTAAATAAAACCTGATAAACAAGAACAAATGTTGTTCTTGGGAGAAGCCTTGGAGACAGTGTCACTAAGCCAGATGCCATACCTGCAGGCTGGCAGAAGTAAGGATGTTACCTGGCTAACAGGGCTTTTGCAAGGGATTCCCACTGGCTTAATAGAGTCAGTGGAAGTGAGTAAGGCAGTTCCCACACTGTTAATTCACATACTTTGTATTATTTGAATTATTTCTCAAAGAACATATAATACATATTTTTAGGATTTACAAAAATAGGAATTGTATACTGGCCTTATTACATTTCTCACATATATTTCATCAGTCCTCCATCCTAAATACCTACCCACTACATGACTCAACGAATAAAATGTTGTACTCCTTATCCACGTACACTAGAAATTTTGACACAAAATCATATGAATAAAAAAGTCAAGATAATTATGTGGGTAAAAATAAACGTCAGTATTTGTTGTATTTTTGGTTTGTAATGCCTCTGTTTTTCCCTATATGATTTAAAAGACAAGTGCATAAAATAATAATTGTAAATATATATTAATGGGCTCAAAATGTATATAGATGTTATTTATGACAATAGCAACATAAAGGGAAATGATAAAATTATATATAAGCAAAATTGATCCAAACGATTGAAATTAAGTTGGTATTAATTCAAACTAGATTGTTATACATTAAAGATACTAACTGTAATCTCCACAGTAACCTCTAT
This sequence comes from Camelus bactrianus, assembly GCF_048773025.1. Taxonomy (NCBI): domain Eukaryota; kingdom Metazoa; phylum Chordata; class Mammalia; order Artiodactyla; family Camelidae; genus Camelus; species Camelus bactrianus. The sequence goes on along the minus strand of NC_133575.1, from coordinate 80,970,081 downwards.
GAAAAAAATATAAATTACTTACAAAAGAAAGCAATGGCAGAATTGAAGAACAAAAAAGATATGATATGTGGAGACAATTGTGTAATGACAGGTCTTTTCATATCAGTAATTAGTAAATATGAGTGGTCTACACTTTCCAATTGAAGTACAAGCATTAAAAGAATGAATAAAATAACATAATTAAACTATATGCTGTCTAAAAGAGACTCACTGTAGATCCAAAAACACAAATAGTGTTAAAGTAAATTGATAGAAAAGATATTCCATGAAAATAGTTATCAAAGAAGAGCTGGGTGACTATATTAATGTTAGACAAAATCAACAGTAAGTAAAAATAAAAATTATAAGAGATAAAGAAAGATAATATGTTGATAAAAGGGTCAATTCATCAAGATGATAAGAATTATAAACATACACACACCTAACAAAAGACCACCAAAATATAAAAAGGAAAAACTGATAATTGAGGAGAGAAATAATTCTCCAATAATAGTTGGAGAATTTAATACTCCACTTCCACTAATGGATGGCACAACTATACAGAAGATCAATAAGGAAAACAGAGGATTTGAACAACACTATAAAATCCAGTAGGCCAAACATATATACAGAACACTCTACCCAACAACACCAGAATGCACATTCTTCTCAAACACACATGCAACATTCTCCAGGATAGACCATATATTAGGACACAAACAAGTCTCAATACACTTTAAAAGATTAAAATTATGCAAAATATCTTCTCCAACAGCAATGGATAAAACTAGAAATCATTACCAGAGGAAAACTGGAAAATTCACAAATATGAGCAAATTTTAAAACACACTCGTGAACAACAAATGGGTCAAAGAAGAAATCACAAAGGCAATTAGAAAATATTTTGAGGTGAATGAAAACAAAAACACAACATGCCAAACTTATAGGATGCAGCTAAAGCAGTACTGAGGGGAATGTATAGCTATAAGAATGTACATTAAAAAGGAGGGGCACACTAAACTCAAAACTGGCAGAAAGAAGGAAATAATAAAGATCATATAAGAAATAAACAGTGACTAGAAATCAATCCACAACATCTTCAATATGGAATTACCCTATGATCCAGCAATACCATTCTTAGATGTATACAAAAAATAAAAATAAAAACAGATATTCAGACAGGAATTTGTATACAGATTTTCACAGAAGCACTATTCACAGTAGCCATTAGATAGAAATAGTCCAAATGTCCATCAGCTGCTGCATTGATAAAGAAAATGTAGCATATCAATCAATATAATATTACTCAGCTATAACAAAGAATGAAGTAGTAATACTACAAGAGTGAATTTTGAAAACATTATGTTAAGTGAAAGAAGCCAGAAACAAAAGGTCATGTATTGCATGGTTCCATTTATATGACATAACAAGACTAGGAAAATCCACAGAAACAGAATGCAGATTAGTGGTTGCCAGAGGTTGTGGGGAGGGAGTAATGGAGAATGATTGCTTAATAGATATGGGGTTTTCTTTTGAGGTGATGGAAAATTTTTGGAACTAGATAGGGGTGATGGTTGCAAAACACTGTTAATGTACTAAATGCCACTGAGTTATACCCTTTCAAATGGTTAAAATATTGAATTTCATGTCAGAAAATTGTATCTAAATTTTAAAAAATGGTTTAAGTACTGTGGTAGAGAGAATTCTAAGATGTTTCCCCACGAGATTCTAGACTCCTCGTTATTCTAACACATAATAATCAAGGCACTTCTGCAATTTGATTTTGCACCTGTAATTAAAGCCCAGGGGTCAGGTGGTTGGGTATAGCTTCATGGTAGAGCATATGCTTAGTATGTATGAAGTCCTGGGTTCAATCCTCAGTACCTCCATTAAAAAAAATAAAATCCTGAATGAATTGACAGTTAAAATGTTGAGATTATCTGGGTGGATTGGGCTTAATCACTTGAGCCATTCAAAAGTAGACAATTTTCTAGATAAACAAGTTTATTCTGTACAGCACAGGGAACTATATTCAATATCTTACAGTAGCTTATGGTGAAAAAGAATATGAAGATGGATATATGTATATTCATGTATGGCTGAAGCATTGTGCTGTACACCAGAAATTGACACAACATTGTAAACTGACTAGACTTCAATATAAATAAATAAATAAATAAATAAATAAATAAATAAATAAATAAATACAAACAAACAAACAAACATTAGGAATTTTTAAAAAAGTAGACAATTTTCTCCAGCTGGCAGCAGAAGTGCAAATCAGAGAAATTTTAAGTGTGAGAGGGATTTGAAATAAGGGTAGTTCTCTCTTGCTGGGTTTGCAGGAACCACATGGTAAGATATGAGACCAGTCTCTGGTTGCTGAGAGCAGTCCCTGGATGATAGCTAGTAAGATAACTGAGACTTCAGTCTTGCATCCCCAAGGAACTGAATTCTGACAATAATAATGTGCTTAGAAGCAGATTTTTCCCTAGGTTTGCCACTAGATGAGGACACAACAAGCCAACATCTTGATTTCAGCCTTGTGGATTCTCTGAGCAGGGAACACATGGCCATGCTGTGTCTGACTTCTGACCTATAGAAACTGTGAGGTATGTTGGATATGCCTCTAAGTTTGTGGTAATTTGTTACAAAGCAATAGAAAACTAATACAGGATTTACTATATTTACTGACATGGAAATGTGTCCAAATATACTGTTGAATTAAAACAGTCTCAGAAAACTACATAGGAGGCAATTAAATATGTGCATATAATATATATTACGTATTATTTTAGTAATATATTTTAATAAAGAAAACAATTTCCGTGGTGTGTTTAAGATTAGGAAAGCCATTAGAATCTTCTTTATTTCTACTGCAGAAGGGAGATTTATCTTAAATTATTCTTGTTAATGTTATCAAGAAAGACTGAGTTTTAGTAGCATTTGAATACAAAGCTTTCTTTAACAAAATCTAAGCTTAACAAAGAAATGTTTTACACTGGCTGATAGAATTTTTAAAACAATTTTCCCACTAGTCATTGCTGTGTGACTCATGCTATATTACAATGTTTCAAATGTTTTAAAGCATTTGACGCAACAAAAGAACAAATAATCTCTTATCACCATGAAATTTTACAACTTTTAGCATGAGAAAGAAAGTTGTATTTATTTTTTTAGAAAACTTAGTTGAGCCGTGAACAGTAGTTTCTTGTTCCGAGTAAATGGGAAAAATGTAGTGACTTTAAAACTTTATTTTTCTTCAAGCTTTAATCTTGCTGGTCAACATAGTTCTGTGCCTTTCTCAAAGGGGAAATTCACATTTATGATGCAATTCTTGCCTGATTCAATAACATTTTCTTTTACATAAGTATATGCAGAGAGAATGATTTCCAATAATATACACAAAACTGGATGGTTTTATTTTTGAAAAACAATACAATCCTTAAAATTAAACAATTTAAAAAGAACAGAGACAAATAAAAATGGAAGAAACAGTAATTACAGATCAATGAAGAATGTGTGTGTATGTGTGTGCATGTGTGTGTGTGTTAACCAATTTCAGGGTTTACCAAAATAGATTGTTTGCTTGTACAGAAATTTGAGGAAAATGTATTCAGTTTGGAACTTTCCCTTCAACCTAAAGATTTGTTTTTAAGTGTTACTCTGTTTAGAAGCTATGCAATATCCTGAATACTAAAGAACAATTTTAAGTATTATTTCATCCTTGCTTGAGCTAAGGAGGTATTTCTATGCATAAATACATACAAAATAAAATTTATGAAAGAATATACAGCAAACTCCTTCACTTTCTACATTATTCATGTCTGTATTACTTTACTTTTTAAAACCCAATCATTAAGGATAACAAAGATGTTTAAAAATAGAAGTTGAATTACACTAAGAATTAAAGAAAACCCATCAGCAAATTAATGGGATGATTTTTAAAAATTCATCAAAGTGTTTCCCAAACTTGCCTGATCCTCTGAATTACTTGGAGTACTCCTTAAAATACAAATTTTCATGTCCCATTCCAGACCTACTAAATTAAAACCTCTGGAGGATGAATCTGTGTATTTAGGTGTTATTTACATATCTAAGATGTCATCCAAGAAGGAGTAGATTTATAAAATCCCAGCAGATCAGGCTTAACAACAAGAAGAACCCTAAAAACTAAAAACAAACAAAACAAAAACATAATTTTGCTGTTCAGGTGAAGGAAGTACAAAGGAGCCATGCACAAGGATGTTGACTGAAAGTATGCTTGTAATAGAATAAATAGGGAAAAAAATCTAAATGTGCACCAACAGGAAAACAAAAAATGAATTACAATTATACAATGGAATACTATACTGCTATAAAAATAAATGACTTATGTCTATATATATAAGCACAGATGAATCTCAAAAACATGATTTCTAAGAAAAATGCATTGAGTGTTTGTGTATGCATGCATATAGGCATGGATGTATTACATATATACATACATACACACATTTAAAGTATATAAAATAACTGTGATTATATGTATATATACACACATATATTTATTATATATTTTCAAACTATATATATTATAAAAGCATGGAGATATGCTATATTCTCTCAACATACTTTTATATGATGCCAATATTTCCTAAATCAGTATGATTGATTACAACCTGTGTTGGTGAGAATGTGAACAGACAACATTTCTGGAGGGCCATTTTCATATACACATTTACTGAAACAGTATACTAGTAACTGTAAATATATGGAAATAATACCAAAATGAATAAATTGGGGATTGGTTAAATAAATTATGATAATTTGAACACTTTTTAGACATTGAAAACAGGGACAGCAGTTAAATTGTTACTACCCTGAAAATATTTTTGAGGAAATAAAAAAGCAAGTAGCAGGACAGTTTATGATATATTATTCCATTGAAATAGATGCATAAATAAATTATGTGAGCATGGTAGTGAGTAGAGAACACTTAGTAAGACTACACACTAAAATATTTGTCTTTACACAAGTTTATATATATATATACACACACACACATATATACATATATACATACACATATATTTTAACTTTATATGAGAAATCTCCAAAGACAAAAATTGGGCTCATCTTTAAGAAAATTTCATATAGAATGAATTAAACTAAATTTTTTTAAATGACCATTTGATCTTTACCTGACTCAAACAATCCAGAAAAAAATAATATGCCTTTCTAGATGAAAAGAAAGTGATAAAGTAAATGTAGCAAAATGTTAAAACTGAGGACTACAGTGAAGGACATGTGTGGATTCCTTGTGCTATTTTCAAATCATTCTGCAACTTTGAAATTATTTCATAATAATTTTTCAAACAAGCACTACATAACAATGGGAGCTTTTTTTGTTGTTTTGTTTTTTTTGCCTATGACATGGATTCCCAATCCTAATATTAAGGATTGTGTAAAGAACCTAAATGCAAGTTTGCAGGCCTGGCTTCAATCTACTGAACTAGAATCTTGAGAGAAGGGTCTGGGAATCTTAATCTCAGGTATCTGTTATGATGTGGCAGGTTTAGAAAACATTATGTGATGACCATGACAACAGTTTTTTAAGAATAAATGAAATAAGACAAAATGAAATGAAAAATAAAATAAAACAAAAATTTAAAAATATAATAAACCAGTGTTGGTGAACACATAAGAAAACAGGAATGCTCATACATTATAGATCCCAAACTGGGACAATATTTTTCAAGGCCAATTTCTATGACAATTAAAAGCATCCATAGTCATATACAGCAATGACCATTCTAGGAACTTAATACCTTCATGTTAGTATTAAACATTTTATGTACAAAGAAGTTCAATCAACACTATCTCTCATAGTGAAAACTACAAACAGCCCAATATCCATAAACATCCATGGGAATGGATGTGTGTGTTTTACCTTTATTTTGAAGGTAAGTATTTGGAGCGATTTGGAGTAAAATGTGAATGGTATATTTCTTGAGGCAGGGATAATGATGATATTGTCCTTCTACATCATTTGTATTTCTAAACTTTACTGACAGATTTTTCTGGCACCTTGGGAGCTTGCTCAGCCCAGGCTTAGGACAACCTAGAAGTGCCAGAGATTTTTACATTCCGGTATAACATCTACCAATAAAGGACACACGTCTGTGGATGAATACTCCAGTTTCCCATCTCTAATTGGGATAATTCTGAGGAGCATTCTATATGGTTCCTTAGACTTAGAGGGTCCCCAGCAGGATTGGGCTGACTAGCTTTTGGCTATGTCTGTCATTTGTGCTATATTTAAAAAAAAAAAAACCTTTTTCATCCTAAAATTATATACAAAATAACATTTTTTATATACTATTTTCAATGGTTTTATATCTTTTAATCTAAATATTTAGCGTCTGTATTTAGGTGTATAACGGGAATAACACACTTCATTTTTTTTTCCCAAATAGCTAACCAATTATCCCAGCACCATTTCTTCAGTAATCTAACCTTTCTCTACTGATTCAAAATATTTCAATCAGGTTACTAATATTTCTCCATATTTGGGTTTGAAACTTGGGTTTCTCCTGTTCATTTGTTCTATATTTATTCTGCTATAATATTGTTTTAATATTGTAACTTCACAATACTTTTTATCCATCAGCATAACTTTCTCAAATTATCGTTCTGAATTGTTGGAACACCTCAGTGTTGCTCTATGTTAGAGGCCATGCTAGAGGCTTTTTGTAAAGTGAAGGCGCATTAATATAATTAAGATATAATTTAGAGGAGACCATAAATTTGTCATAGGTCTCAAGATCTGAAATTCCACTAGCAAGACTCCATTAGACTCACTGCCTCATCTCATAAAAGGCCTGCACAGAGCTGCTTCACAAGGGAAACCACCAGCTTAGGTTTACATTTCAAAGTCCTTAGAAAGGGGTGAGAGTACTGTCCCGAGGGTCTATATTTATAGGATGATTCATTAGCAGAAACAGGTTGCCAAGTTTTTACAACTCGAATCTTATTTTTCAACTAAAAATAACTGTATTGTCTAATTATAACCAAAAAATGAATGCATGCTGATGAGAAACAGAACAAAAAACAATTACCCATTCTCTTAAAAACAAAACAAAACAAAAATAGAAAGAGAATTAAAACTAAGATGGACTTTTTAAAAAAAATGTTAACCTCCAACCTATTTTCCAGACTTTCTAGCCTTGCCCCCGCCTCCTACGCCACGGTTCCAGCCTAGGACAAAACCAGGACTGTTAGGGGAAATTCTGGAATTTACTTGCTGGGAAGTGGAGGGGAGAAAAGTGGGCATTTAATGGTATAGAAGAGGAAGAAGCAATTCTTTAAAAGCTCCAGCAAGAATCAGGGAAAAAGCAAATACAAACGACAAAATATTATGACCTCTTTGGTGTTGAAGATTGCTGAACAGGAAAATAAATAGACAAACAAACAAATAAATAAATAAGGGATGGGCAGTACCCAGTGGTATTGGTGGGGAGAGGACGAAAAGAGGAGAAAGGTGGCCCCGCCCATGCTCCCGCTCCCAACCCTCTGCCGCACTGCAGGTACGAACCATAATTGGGGATCTGAGCTCACAGTGACGTAGCCCTTACGAGACCTAGAGCCGACGCTTGGTTTATTCTCTCCTCCCAGTTGCGGTCAGGAGTTGTTTGTGGCTGTGCGCCGGCTCGCTGTTGCCTTGAAGGCGCGCAAGTCTTGGGAAGGAGGAAGTCGTAGGAGCTGACCCCGATCCTTGGCAGGTTGGAGGGCGCTGACTGGGGAGGGGAACGGGGCCTGAAGGGAAAGATCAGAGCGGGTCCAGGACTGGATTCTCTCTAACCTTTCCGCGATGTCCACCCGTTTGGTGCAAGAAATGGAAGTCTTGGAGGGAGGAGATCCAGAGGGGCCAAGGGTTGAGAATGGGGACCAGTTGGGATCTCCTAGGGGGTGGGCGGTCGGATGACATCTAGAAGGGAAGGACCAGAAACGGAGACCGCGAGGAAACGGCCTGATTTCTGCAGGGCGACAGGAGGGGCGCGCAAACGGTGACCCTGGGTTGGAGATGGCAGACTGTACAACGGGTCTAGGGCTCCGTTCCCGGTATTTCTTCTCCACCCTCCGTCCATTTTGGAGCCGGAAACGGTGGGCTGCGGGAACTTGGGGGGAGGGGAGCGGGGACCGGGGCGGCTGATGCAGAGAATAAGGATAGGGATTAGGTCTGGGAAGCACATCCCTTCGGAGAAGGCGATCGATCAGGCGATTTAGAGATATAGGCGGGGGTGTGTGTGGGGAGGGGGGTGGCGGCGAGAAACAGTTTCTGGTCCCTGCAGGCCCGCATAAGCGTGGGAGCTGCCTGCGGACCCTGGGGTAAGCATGACAAAGCGCTGACGCCGCCCCCGGTACAGGTTTGCAGTGCCCACGTTACCTCTTCCCCCTTCCATCTTGATGCATAAAATGGTGGGCAGTGGTAGGAGGGTGAGCTCCAGAAAGGCCACTGGGTCCCAAAAGGTCTTGGCAGATACCCATAATGAAATTCTTTATAAATAAACCACGTAGCTACCCAACAAGTTCTTCGGACTCCCCCGCCCCACAAGTTATACATTTGCATTCAAGAAATTGTAATTAGGTGACGGGAAGGACGAGATCGTGGAGATAAGGGTCCTAAAGAAGAGGTTTAACTGGTTTGGAAATAACCATCTTTGATTACAATACCTATTTCTGGAAGGCGAGGTAGCGTGTCGCGGGGCAGGAAAAGCAGCTGTGTGACAGGATGGAGGAGAAAGACAAGGCAGCAGCATTTGACTAGCAGAGTCCTAAGTCAACAGTGGAGCTGTTGCCCCCGATACTTGTCCTTTAATCAAATGAAAAATCCTGGCCGTTGTTGCATTTCCGTCTGCAGGTCTTTAGGTCCGTTGGTACAGCAGATTTCAAGGCTAAGAGAGGAGGACTGCTTCTGATCCCTGCAGGTATGAAGGGGGAGTGCCTGGGGCCCTCTGGCGTAGGGGGAATAAGGGATCAGAACAAAATCTGGGAGACTCCCAGCCCTACCTGCCCTAGTTAAGTGCAGGAGAGACCTGGCAGGAGTCTAGAAACAGTGGGCCTGTGGCTAGTGAGGGAAGAAGGGGGTAGAGGGACAAGCCCTGGGATGCCCCTGAAGGGCTTATCAAGATCTCTAGAAGCTAAAGCCTAGTCTCTCAACCACTGTCCAGCCCACCACCCGTCTTATGTTTTGGTGGAGGAGTGGCCCAGGGAAGAATTTTCAGAGAAAACGATGGGCTTTATGGCAGGGCCGGCTCTGGGGCGCCCCCTAGAGGGCACATGCAGTCTCTCAGATGGGAAAACCTTTGCCGATAGAGCTCTGAAAGCTGTTGTTACATTCAGTACTTTTGTCTCCTAGGAAGAAGCAGGAAAAAAAAAATCTCAAGATGGAAAATGTCCCCGAGGAAAGCAAAGGAGAGGAGCAGGCTCCAGTGAAGAATGAAGAGGAAGCCCACCCTTTGGGAGGTGGTGATGGCCAGGGACCTGGAGGAAACATTAGAGGGGATTGGGTTCCACCTGCCCAGGATTTTAGAGAGGATATGCCCAATAGGCTTGTCAATAACATTGACATGATAGATGGAGATGCAGATGATATGGAAAGGTTCATGGAGGAGATGAGAGAGCTAAGGAGGAAAATTAGGGAGCTTCAGTTGAGGTACAGTCTGCGCATTCTTATTGGAGATCCCCCTCACCATGACCATCATGATGAGTTTTGCCTTATGCCTTGAAGGCTGAGGTTAATGATCATAAATCCCCTGCTTCTCAAACTTGCATTTTCTTGATGTAGCCTTTACTGTGAACCTTTGGTATTCTGTCATTTTTCTGATTGGAGATTTCATTTTGACTTTTGACTTACTCTGTAGGTTTTTCTGTCAGCAGGGGAGGTTCATCAACTTGCATGCAAAAATGTCTATCGCATATTGTAGAGTTAATAAAGCAGTTTAAAAAGCTGTCTGTAGATATACTATCTCATTTAAAACCACGTGTATTATATATATACACATCAGAATGCAGCCTTTTCTTTATTTTTTCTTGATTATCTTTTTTCCTCACTTTTCCAAAATGTATCATGTGTGTCAGAACAAAAGTAAGAAGCAAATAACTTACCAATCAGCTTATAAAGGGGATGGAGACAATAAACATTTGAGACACAATTTAAAGACATAAATATTATACTACCTCTGGATCTTTTATTTAGAAGCACAAACCTGGTAATTATTACAGATACATTTATTTAAAATCAGCATATGTGTCTGTAAAATGAAGACAGTGCATGCTTTACGGAGCTACTGTGGGAATCAAATGAGGTACTGACTGAACTCTGGCTGCTCTATTGACACATGCAAGGCCCCAGCCCTCTGGATGGCCTTCATATTTAGTGAAGGACCCAAGGAGTATGTCTACCAGCAAGTCCAACTGACCACCAGGTAGGAGACACTGTTGTACACCTACGCTGCTGTGTCTCCTTTTCCTGGATAATGCCATGACTGCTAGGCACTCCTTCCCCTTCTGCTAGGTTTTGCTCCCTCCAGTGGTCCCCAACACTGCTGATGTGCTGGGGTCTTAAAGGTGACAAAGACCCACTGATTTCTCTGGAGCCCTCAGTGGTTTCCCATTTGCCTGCTTTACAGTTATACTTACTCCAGGTGAGTAATTCCCCAGTGCTGCTTAGGGATCCAAACAACCCTTTGTGGTTTTTCTCAGACTTTTTTTTCCTCTCCTCACTCCCTCTTCCCCAAGATAAATCTGAGTGACACTCATGATGATATGCTCAGAATTGGACTATTCCTTCTATCCTCCAGTGAATAGGGCTCAGTCTTCTTGACTCTCCGTTTTCTGTGCAGACACTGCTAGAAACTTTTTACTTTTTATATACCCAGGTATTGTGAGGGTGGCTTTATGTCCCCAGAACTGTTCTGGTCAATACCACCCTCACTGCAGGAGACCCAGGAGTCTCTACTCACACCAACCTACACGGATCCAGAGCAGTTTCCCTCTGCTTTTACTTTGATTTTTGCTGCGCTCGATAGACCTGTAATCACAGATCAATGGGAAACAGGCTGAGATGGGATATGGCAGATGGACCACTTTTTCAGGATGTTCCACCACCCAGTCATCATTACTTCCTAACTAGACTGCCCTTCTCACAGTAAATATATTGTCTCATTTGTCCTGGTACCCTCAGTGCCTAGCACAGGGTCTGGTAAGTTGTAGAGCACAATAGTTAATTATAGCTGTGTCAAAAGTCTTGCTGTCTGGGCCGAGGTTTGCCTCTGATCATTTGTGAGCAAGTAACTTCTTCTTCCCTGCAGACTGTAGCTTGCAACTGAAAAAGGAACACAACAATTTATGTCTCCTTAGACTCAATTTTGATGCATGGACATTGTACTGTTATAAATGTCAGTGTTGATCAACATGTGCTATACAGACCAACTGCATTGGAATCACTTGAGGGACTGGTAAAAAATTCAGGAAACTAGATTTTACTCCATACTTACTGCATCCTACAAGTTCATGATAGCTCTGGACTTAGATAAATTAAAGTGGAGGTCCCAACTTTAGTTCAAGTTTGGACACTCCACTTTACGTTTTACGCACGCACACACATACACATAAGGCTTTTTTTTTTTTAACCACTAGCCCATCCCCTTTTTAAAGAGACAACTGTCTTATTTTTATGCTGTTATCTTTAGTGCATATGTTCTAACCTTGGCTGCAGGTTTGAATTATTTGAAGTGGAGCTCAGGACCCAATCCCAACCTATTGAATCAGACTCAGTAGAAGTGAGATCAAGGGATCATTACATTGTAAAAGCTCCCACTGTGATTCTGATGTACACGTCGACTTGAGAACAACTGGGTATAATTTGTGACTATCTTTGGTTTATTTTCTCTTCGCTACCCTTGATTGACTGACCCCAAGGAAATAATTTCATTTATCTAGAATATTTTTCTTGTGAAAGACATATCAGAAGAGAAGAATTATACCCCCAAATCAACATATGAGGTCCTTTTAAGGTAGTGTATGTCAGTGTTCCTTGAAGTTTTCTAGCCTATCAAATGCTTCAGAATCACATGTGGCACTTATTTAAAATACAGAATCCTGGCCCCACACTCCAGAACCACCCTTTGGTAATGGTGCCCAGGTAACTGCATTGTTAACAGGCTCCCAGGTAATTCTGATGCACACTAGAGCTTGAGAATTACCCATGCATACATATATTTTTATGTCAAGTATATTAAGGACAAACCAATGAAACAACTAAAAGAAAATATAGATATATGTTAATCTGAGTTCAGGGAAAAGATCATAGGGGAGAAGGCCTATCTGAACACTAGAAAAATAAGAAAAGATGAAACCATAAAGGAAAAAAATTGATATATACTATGTAAAACATATTAAATATTATTGAAAAGGTAGCAAGACAATAAATAAAAGTCCAAGAGAAGGGTCTGTATGTCTTAATAAGATGTACTTCCTCAATTGAACACCATGTAATTTACTCTCTCATTCCAATGTGGGTAAAATATAAACAATAAAATTAATAAAAATCACATTTCTCTTGCACACTTAAAACTTTCATTGTAAGGGTCTGTCCTAGCCATTTTGAATTTATCCAATAACAAAAGAGGGATTATATGCTTGCCTTAGTTCCCTAATGTGGTAACGTGGTAAGGTGAAAATAGGGATATTCATTTGCCACAGTGCCTGCTGCTCACTATTAGTATTGGTTTCTGGTGGCTGCTGTTAAAAGAAGAAGAAAACAATAGAAATGTATCCTCTCACAGTTCTGTAGAATGGAAGTCAGAAATCAATGTTTGGGGACGCCCGTGCTCCCACTTGAAGCTCCACAAGAGAATCATTGCTATATAGCCCCTATCAAAGCTACAATAGTCAAAACAGTTTGGTACTGGCATAAGGACAGACATACAGGCCGATGGAATAGAAAAAACAGCCCAGAAACTAACTTGCATAGATATCGTCAGATGATTTTCAACAGGTTGCCAAGACCATAAAGTGAGGAAAAGACAGTGTTTTCAACAAATGGTGCTTGGGAAACTGAATATCTACACGCAAAAGAATAAGGTTGGACCCTTGTCTTACACCACACACAAAAATTGTCTCAATCAGAAACCTAACCTAAGAGCTAAAACTATAAAGCTTTTAGAAGGAAACATAGGGGGAAATTCTCATGATACTGGATTTCTCCCTTTGGGAAGAAGAATGTCTATCTTATGCCTGTTCCACCATTGAATATGGAAGCACATAACTTCTTTAGTTCCACAGGTTCAACTGGAGAGGAATTTTGCCTCAGAATGAATCATACCTCCAATCTCACCCAGATTTGATTTAAATGATAATTAGATGGACTTGGAGTTGATGCTGGAATAGGTTAATACTTTGGGGACTGTTGAGATGGGATGAACTTTTTATATGAGAAGGACATGAATATTGGAGAGGGGACAGAGGTTGGAATGTTAGGTACTGAATCATGTCCCACAAGTTCATAGATTGAAGCCCTAATCTCCAATGTAGCTGTATTTGGAGATAGGGTCTTTAAGTAAATACGGTGAAATGAGGTCACAGGGTGATACCAAAATCAAATAGGCCCGGTGTGCTTACAAGAAGAGGAGGAGATACTAGGAGTGTTCACTCACAATCAAAAGGCCATATAAGGATATAGTGAAAAGATAGCCATCTGCAAGCCAAGGGGAGAGGACTCGGGAGAAACCAAAACTGCTGACAACTTGATCTCGGAATTCCAATCTCCAGAACCGTGAGAAATTCATTTCTGTTGTTTAAGTCACTCAATCTGTGGGATTTTGTTATGGCGGACCTAGAAGACCAATACAAGATACAACACAGATTGGTGGCTGCCAGGAACTGGGGGAGAGGGTAAAGGGAGGAAATTGCTTAGTGAGTAAGGACTTTTACTTTGAGGGGATGAAAATGCCTTGGAACTAAATAGAGGCAGTGGTTCCACAACACTGTGACTGTTCTAAATACCACTGAATTTAGAATACCTTTCACTTTAAAATGGTCCAATTTTTTGGATTTTTACTGTGGAAAAATATACATAATACAAAATTTACATTTTAACCACTTGCAAGTGTACAATTCAGTGGCATTAAGTATATTCACATTGTTGTAGAATCATTACCACTATGCATCTCCAGAAATTTTTCATCATTCCAAACTGAAATTCTGTACCCATTAAACAATAATTTCCCATTCTTCTCTCCACCTGGGCCCTGGTAACCACTATTCTACTTTCTGTCTAAATGAATATGACTATCCTAGGGGCCTTATATAGGTGGAATCATACATTATTTGTATTTTTGTGTCTGGCTTATTTAACTTAGCATAATGTTTTCTCGATTCACCCATATTATAGAATGTAGCAGAATTTCATTTCCTTTTAAGGCTGAATCATATTCTGTTGAATGTATATACCACATAGTATTTATCCACTCATTTTTCAATGAACAATTGGATTGCTTCTCCCTTTTGACTATTATGAATAATGCTGCTGTGAACATGAAAGTACAAATATCTGTGTAAGCCTCTGCCCTCAATTCTTTTTTGAGTATATACCCAGAAGTGGAATTACTGGAATATATGGTAATTATATGTGGGGTTTTTGAGTAAATGTCAGAATGTTTTCCACAATAGCTGCACCATTTTACATTTCCACTAGCATTGTACAAATGTTCCAATTTCTCCACACATTATTCTCACTACCACATTATTTTCTGAATTTCTTTTTATAGTAGCAGCCTAATGGATGTGAAGTCATACCTCATCATGGTTTGGGTTAGCATTTCCCTAATGACTAGTGATGTTGAGCATCTTTTTATATGCTTTGGATATTTGCATATCTTCTTTGAAGAAATGTCTGTTCAAGTTTTTTGCCCAGTTCTCAGTTGGGTTCTTTTTGTTGTTGAGTTGTACAAGTACTTTATATTGACTCAACGTTAAACTTTTATCAGATATATAATGTGCAAATAAATCCCTAATTCTGTAGGTTGCCTTTTCACTCTCTTAATAGTGTTCTTTGATGAACAAAAGTATTTAACTTTGATTAATTCAAAATGTCTTAGTTCTGGTTGCTATCAGTAGAAATACAGTAGACTAGGTGGATTAAACAACAAATATTTTTTTTCTTACAGTTCTGGAGACTTGGATGTCCAAGATCAAGGTTTTGACAGATGCAGTGTCTGCTGAGAATCCTCTTCCCGGTTTTCAAATAGCTGTCTTCTTGCTGTGTCCTTACATGGTGAGGAGAGAGAGATCTCTCTGATCTCTTCCTCTTCTTATACAGACAGTGATCCCATCATAAGGGCTTCACCTTCATGACCTCACCTAAATCTAATCTCTTCTCAAAGGCCCCATCTCCAAATACCATCAAACTGGGGATTAGGGCTTCAATGTACGATTTGGAGGAAGACATAAACATTCAGACTATAGTATTACACCCCTGGCCCCCCTAAATTTATGTCCTCACAAGCAAAGTGCATTCATTTCATCCCAACAGCCCTAAAAGTTTTAACTCATCCCAGCATAAACTCTAAAGCCAAAAGGGCAAAATCTCGTCTAAGTACCATCTAAATGAGATATGGGTTCGATTCTAGGTGTGATTCATCCTAGGCAAAATTACTCTCCAGCTATGAACCTGTGAAACCAAATAATTTACATGCTTCCAAAATACGATGGTGGGACAGACATAGAATAGACATTCCTAGCCCAAAGGGAGAAATAAGAGAGAAGAAAGAGTGAATCAAAACCTAGCAAGGTAAATCCCATTAGCTCTTAGGGCATGAGAATAATCCTCTTTTGGTTCCGTGCCCTGCCCGTTCAAGCCTATTTTCTGTGAAAAGTTCATCAGCTATTGCTTCATGTTTATTTCTGCACTTTGTCTTCACACAGCACTGTTTAATTCTTTCAGCTTTGAGTGTGCTCTTGCTGTATTCACTATTCTAAGATACAGAACTTAGATGGGAAATGATTAGTGATCTCCCTCCTACCCTTCTTTGTTACTCAAATGTGACCTCAATAGGTTTCCAATCTGTGTACTTTCCCTCCAACATGGGACATGACACCCATGAAAGGTTTTCCTAGCATTGAGTGGCAAAAGGCCACTGAATCTGGTAAAATCTGACTCTTGATCAGTAATGCTTTCAGAGAAAAATCTTAATCAAAAGGGTGAATATGTGAAAACTAATAAACAGAAACCTCTTTTAAAATGGAGTCAGGCAGCCAGAAGGGGGAGCTCTCATGCCCTACCATATCAGTTGCAGACCCAACAGAAGGATAAATACTTTTATATGCCCAGTAAGAAGAAAGTTAGGACTTTACTACCCAGGAGTAAGAAGGAAGAATTTCTTCTTGCCTGGTAACATCTCAGCCAATGAGAGACTGTCACAACTCAGCCAGTGAAAAGCCACTACCCTTAGAACTTCATTTCCTCCAATGGACTGTTTGTTTTTGTGTATAACAGCTCCTCCCAACTCCCCTTTCTACTCTATAAAAGAACATTCTTTCCTTTGTTCTCCAGACTTTGCCTGTGGTCTGCCATAGCTTACATGTCCTGAATTGCAATTCTTTGCTATTCCCAAATAAATATATTTTGCTGGTAAAAAACTAGTCGTTTTATTGTTTTAGGTCAACAGCACCAATTACCTAATACTGTTTTTCTCTATGCTTTGGGTGTCATATTCAATAAATCATGGCCATATTCAGTGACATGAAGTTTTACCCACCTTTTTCTTCCTCGATTTTCAAAATTTTAGCTCTTATGTTGAGATCTTTGATCCATTTTGAGTTAATTTTTGTAAATGGTGTAATGTAAAGGTCCAACTTCATTCATTTGCATGTGGATATCCAGTTTTCCTGGTAGTATTTGTTTAAAAGGCAGTTTCCCCTCTGTTGAATAGAAAATAACTGGAATGAGAAATTCACTAGAGCAACTCATATGGACTGTCTGAAGAATCAATGAACTTGAAGATAGGTAAATAGATATTTTTGAGTCTGAAGAACAAAATATAAATAAAAATGAAGAAAAGTTTACAGAAACACAGAGAACCCTGATACACAATCAAACATACCAACATAGACATAATGAGAATCCCAAAAAGAGATGAGAAAGAGAAAGTGGCAGGGAAATACATTCAAAGATATAATAATCAAAACTTTTCAAATTTGATTAAAAAAATACTAATATACAACTGACTTCTAATCAAAATCGTGGCAATTAGAAGACAGTGGGATATTTTCAGAATATGGAAAGAAAATGACTGTAAACTAAGATTACTTAACCAGAAAGCACAAAGATGTTTTTATATCTTTTCAAAAGAATACAATAGTGGAGAAATAGAGGAACAAAAAAAGACAGAAGACATATAAAAAAACAAACAGTAAAATAGCAGATATAAATCCTACCTTTCCATTATTACATTAAATGCAAATTGATTAAATGCTCCATTCAAAGGGCAAAATTTAGCAGAATGGGAAAAAAGCATTATTCAATTATATATTATCTATAAGATAAATATTTTGGATTCAAAGAAATAAATACAATGAAAGTGAAAAGATGGAAAATATATACGATAAAAGAGTAACAAAAAGAGGAGTGGCTATTTTAATAGCAGACAAAATAGACTTTAAGACAAAAAATGTTACTGGAGTACAAGAAAGATGTTTTATAGTGATAACGTGGTCAATTCATCAGGAATATATAAAAATATAAACATGTAAGTCAAAATACATAAAGCAAAAAGTGACAGAGTAAAAGGGAAAAACAGACAATTGATAATAATTGGGGACTTCAAAATGACACTTTCAAAATTGTATGGCACAAGTAGGAAAAATATCAACAAAGAAATAGGACATAATGTGGGGGAAGATATAGTTCAGTGACAGAGTGCATACTTAGTATGCATGAGGTCCTGGGTTCAATACCCACAGGACTTCAATTAAAAAAAAAACCTAATCACTCCCCATCCCTCCCCCACAAAAGAAATAAGACACTTGAATAAAACTACAAACCAACTAGAATAACAGACACCTACAGAATACTCCAAGCAACATCAGAATATACATTCTTGTCAAGTAGCCTTGGAATATTCTCCTGGATAGATCATATACTAGGCCATAATAAAATCCTATATAAAATTTAAAGGATTGAAATCATACAAAGAATATTCTCTGATGACATGCAATTTAATAACCAACAACATAAGGAAATATGGAAAATCTATAAATACATAGAAATTAAACAATATACTTTCATTTAATCAGAAGAAATCATGAGAGAAATTACAAAATACTTTAAGATGAATGAAAACAAAAACACAATATGCCAAAACTTATGAGATGTAGTTAAACAGTGCTCAGAGGGAACTTTATAGCTTTAAATACTTATTATTAAAACGATGAAGATCTCAAATCAAACATTTAAATTTCCACCTTAAAACACTAGAAAAAGAAAAGCAGCTTAAACCCAGAGAAATCAGAAGAAAAGAAATAGTAAATTTAGAGTGGAAATAAATGAAATAGATACTAGAAAAACAATGGAGAACATTATTAAAACCAAAAGTATTTTCTTGAAAAAAAAAAAAAAAACCTGACAAAACTGTAGGTAGACTGCCAAGGAAAAAAGGATGAGGATTCAAATTAACAAAATCAGGAATGAAAGAGGAGACATCACTCCCAATTCTACAGGTTTGAAAAGGATTATAGGGGAATACTATGAACAATTGTATGACAACAAATAAGACAAGATAGAGGAAATGGACAAATTCCATAAAGACACAAACTACCAAAATTGACAAATAGAAAATAGAAAGAAAAGTAACATTACTGAAAATGGCAGGGTATGGAACTCCAGGACTTTATCCCTCCCCACAAGCAACTAATGAACTGGCAAAAACTATCAGAATCAAGTTTTGTGGAATTCTGGAATCTAGTAAAAAAATATTACAACAACTGGAGGAAATTTGGTGAAGAAAGAAACTCTTGCTTTGTGGTAAGAAATTTTAAGTTACCTGTGTACCAATTCCCATGCCTCAGATTGGTAGTAGTTTGTGGATGACAGACCACTATCTGGGTTCAGATTGCTAGTGCCAGAAGGAGGAGTTTGGATCCTATTCTCACAGAGTTGTGGTTGTGGATATTGGTCTGTCTGGTGGCTCCCTCAAGGACCAGCACAAATCTTTCCCTTCATCATAGTGCGCTAATAGCATTACCAGGACTGGAGCTGGAACAACACCCTCCTGAGTGACTTGCCAAAAGTATTTAAAGTCATAGGTATTGGCCATAGCAGCCTGGGACAAGAAACAACATTTCGGGTAAGCAATAGGCAGACTGAGAAGCTTAGGAAGGAAGAGTTAGGGAAAAGACGTAAATGGAGGAAAAAGCACTTTAAAAAACTCTCATATAATGAGGAATCAAGAAGTCTATGCTCAAGGTTGGACACATGCTCAGAAAAGGACAAAGACGACCATAAACATTCACCCTGGGCTGGCCTTCAGGCTCTGCACAAGCAGAAGGTAAAGCATTAAAAAAGTGCTCAAACTCAGAGCTCATCTGCAAAGACTGGGAAAGTAGTTTTTTTTTTTTCTTTTTTTGGCTGTAGGCATTTAAGGTAACTGTCCAAACACTAGTTGATCATTGAGCTAATGAAACAGAGACTTCAATGGCCAAATATGACAAAGAATGCAGAAAATACAAGACTATTTTAAAAAGTCACTAAATAAGGAAACAATAACCCACAACAGAGAGCAACAACAGATCTTGGGAAACAGATGATTCTGATTTCTAGAGTTGACAGTTTCTCATATACAAAACATCGAGATTTCAATGCAAGTTGTGCATAAGGTATATGAAGAAACAAGAAAGTATGGTTCATTCACAGGAAATTAAAACAAGAAGTATTAGAAACTGACTGATAAAGTTCACGTATTGGACTAACTAGACAAAAATTTTAGATCAATTGTCAAATATTTTCTAAGAGCTAAAGGAAACCATGGACAAAGGGCTAAAGGAAATGCCCCAGAAAATATAGGATATCTGTAGAGAAATAGAATATAAAGAAATAAAAGTTATTAAAAGAAACCAAACAGAAATTCGGGAGCTGAAAAGTACAATGACTGAAACAAAAAGCTCACTAAAGGGGTTCAATATCATGTTTGAGCATGCAGAAGAAAGAATCTGCTAATTTGAAGACAGATGAATTGAGATTATACAGTCTGAGGAGCAAAAAGTGAAAACAATGAAGAAAAATGAACAAAACCTAAGAGATCCATGAGACACCATCAAGCACAATAACATATTCATGATGGGAATCCCAGAAAGAGACAAGTGACATAAAGGGGCAGAAATAATTTCTGAACAAATAATAGAAGAAAATTGCTCAAATTAGAAGGAAGACACTAATATGTGCATCTAAGAAGTTCATTAACTCCAATCAAGACAAACCTGAAGAGACCCAAACAAAGACACGTTAGAGTCATATCATCAAAACCAAATATATGGCACTACACTGTAGCAACTATAATGTCAATTTTCTAGTTTTGGAGTTGGGTGGTGGTTTCACAAGTGTGAAAGAGGAAAGGGAAAGGGAGAAATGGAAGAAAAGGAAAGAGGGACAAGCAGGGTTAAATGATGAGTCTGTTGTAAAGCAAGGATTTTGATGAGTCTGTTCATCTCTAGTCCATATTTTTAAATGTCTTAATGCGTCCCTTTTTTAGCTGTCAGACATTCTCCCTAGATGAGAACAGGTCAAATGTTGGCATGCAAGTTTCCGGTGTGGAGAGAAGTGAACAAAGAAAGCGAAAAGGAAGTTGGTGAAATCAGTTGGGGTACATGGATTTTGAAGTCCCTCGAGGATCAGGAAGTGGTGTCCAATAGACACTTGGCAAAAAGGGCCTGAGGCTCAGGGGAGGGAATAACCTGGATACGTAGATTTGGGAATCATCTGTGTTTAGAGGGAAATGAACAGAGATCACGCAAGGAGAGAGAACATGTGGACTAAAACAGGAGGCCCAGAACACCACTACTCAAGGTGGTAGCTCAATTCCCGGAGGGTATCACCACCTGGGCTCTGCAGTCAGGCAGAGCTGGTCTTGAAAGCGGGTTGTGGGGCTCGGTTGCTGAGCGCTCTTGGCGAAGTCGGGTACCCCGCTGTGATCAGCTGTCACAACCGGTGATAATGGACATCTCAGGGGGATGCTGCGTAAGGACCTGAGATGTGCCAGGTAAAGCACCTGCATCAGGAAGCCTCCTCCCTCCTGCTCTGTCAGTAACTCCCTCCTCTCCAACCCCTGACCCCCAAGGTCTGTCTGCAGCTGTTCGATCCCTTGGGGACGCGGGTGAGGGGGCGGCGCGGGGGGAGCAGAGCTCGGGTGACGTGGCGCTCACGTGACCAGCCGGGCGCAGACGTGGGCAGCAGCCCCCGCGCGCGCCCGCCCGCCAGCCCTGCGGTCCGGTCCCGGCCGCGTCCGCTCGCATCGCCCGCGTGGAACCAGCTCCCCGAGCTCCCGGGGTGGCGGGCGAGGGGCGAGCGGGCTTAGGCGAGCCCGAGGAGGCGCAGGCCTGGCCCGGGCCTCGCAGGTCAGTGTGAAAGTGGGCGGCGCGGGAGGAGGATGAGAGGAGGATCCAGAAGCAGCGGGGCGGGGCCCGGGGAGAAGGGAAGGGTCCAGAGATGGGTGAGGAGGGGCACGGGGCGCGGCGTGGGCAGGTGGGGAGGGAGGACCCAGCAACCCACCCCGCCGCCTTCTCGACGAAACTCTTCTGGGCTTTCCTTCAATTTTCGAACCTGAAATGGGGGCGGGGGGCGCAGTGCGACAGTGAAACGTAGAAAAATTCTGAAAATAATCCGCCTCTCACATTCATTGCCTATGAGGAAATAGTGACCTCCGTGTAAAGGGGTGGAACTGGGGCGGGTTGCCTGCAGGTGAGGGGGCTACAGAGACCCAAAACAGTTTAGAAAGCATCCTGGTCAGATGCCTGATGCCTGAGAAAAGATATGGCGACTGAGGTGCGGGGTCAAGGGAGGTGGGGGAGGGAACGTTGGATGAGGAAGGCCCAGATTCAGGAAAGGGACCTTAGTTCACTGAGCGCTCAGCCTCTGCCTCTGTCTCCTGTCTGTCTGCAGGTCTGCGTGTCTGTTCCCAGCACTCTGCAAGGCTAGAAAAGAAGGAGGCACCTATCCAGAGTTCCTGCAGGTCAGTGAAAGTGGGATGGGGCACCGGACAGGTTGAGGGGACAGGTTTGGAGGGCACAGCTTAGGCAGAATTTGAGGGCCCCACTGCCCACCCCCCACTACATGTAATATACACACTTCCTGCCACGCTGAAGGTTGGTACAGAAGGTGGCAGGGCCTGCCCTGGAAGTGGTTGGCTCTCACGTACAGGAGGAACGGTGTGGTAAAGTGTGTCACAAGGCACACTAAGAAGGCCGGTCCAGGTCAGGGAATCCCTGACAAGGGCGAGATGCAAGTGCTATCCGGAGCTGCATTCCACCCCCAGGCCCTCAGTCTCTCTTGTCTCCTCTTTGTCTCCTCTCCCCACCCCACCCCATCCTCGCAGGGCAGGAAAAAGAGGCGACATCTCAACATGGAAAAACTCTGCAATGAAAATGAAGGAAAGCTGGAAAGCGAGGGAAAGCCAGAAGATGAAGTAGAGCCTGAAAATGAAGGGAAGTCAGATGAGGAAGAAAAGCTGGAAGTGGAGAAGAAGTCAGAACACGTGCGAAAGCTCCAGAATGAGGGATGGCCAGAAGATGAGGGATCACCATATGGTGAGGGGAAGCAAGAAAAGCAGGGCAAGTCTGAAGCCGAGGGAAAACCATATGGTGAGGGCAAGCCTGAATCCCAGGCAAAGCTGGAGAGCGAGGCACGGGCTGCTGAAAAGCGCCCGGCTGAAGATTATGTGCCCCGGAAAGCAAAAAGAAAAACAGACAGGGGGACGGATGATTCCCCCAAGGACCGTCAGGAGGACTTACAGGAAAGGCATTTGGGCAGTGAGGAGATGATGAGAGAATGTGGAGATATGTCACGGGCTCAGGAGGAGCTAAGGAAAAAACAGAAAATGGGTGGTTTTCATTGGATGCAAAGAGATGTACAGGATCCCTTCACCCCAAGGGGGCAACGGGGTGTCAGGGGAATGAGAGGCGGAGGTAGGGGCCAAAGGGGCTTACATGATATCCCATATCTTTAATGCCTTTGGCCTTCCATTCTGACTCCTCCGGTGAGAATGTTGCTGACCCTGCTTTCCCTGGCAGGCATTTGCCAGGCTATGTGCTTTAACCTTAAGCTGATACTTTGCTTTAGGTGTCACTCTTGTTACCAGCAGCCTTTTGACCCAACTACAGTGCTCTCTGTGTTTCAGTAGGGGATTTTCAGCCACGTGCATGGAACAGATGTTCATGGTACACTGTAAAATAACAATAAAGGAAAAACAGTTTTCAGAACCACATATACAGTATGAGCCCATTTTTGTGAAAATATAAATGTCTGTATCATGCATTTGGCACAGAGAAAACTCTGGAAATGTGTGCACTAAATATTGGGCAATGGTTTTTCCTGCAAGGTAGCCAGAAAATAGGTCTCGCCTGCTCTCAGAAATGAGGCCAATCGCTTGATGGTTAGGTACTTACATGCCATTCCTCTGCAGGTGCGCTCATCCCCATCTCTTCCCCTCATTGTAACCATGTCAGTGGGCACTGCTGCTGCATCTCCTGGGTCCTCTACTGTCCTATGGCTCCTACCACATGTGATTCTTTTTATTTCCATTGCTCACTCATCTCCACTTTTTCCTAAATGATATGGATTATGTTTGTCATTAAAAAATAACTAAAACCAGGGGGGAGGGTATAGTTCAGTGGTAGAGTGCATGCTTAACATGCACGAGGTCCTGGGTTCAATCCCCAGTACCTCCATTTAAAACCAAATAAATAAACAGAAAACCTAAAACCAGAAAACAATGTGTGATAAGTGATTGGACTGTTCAGTGAGTTTATGATAGCAATGAAGACACTTAAAATTCCTTTTGTCAGAACCTACAATAATAGGTAAAACTCATGTTGACTCTGGTACTCATAGCTATACTCATAGCTAGAGGAATCAACTTCACAGTTATAACAGACACACTGCTGCAAGGGTCAGTGTTGTTAACTGTGAAATGGTGAGAATACTTGCCTCATGGGACTACCAACTGGATTAAATGAGGTACTGAGTATATGAGTTGGTTTAGACCCAGCCCCCCCCAAGATACTTGGGAGAGAAGTGGCTCCCATACTACTCCCATGCATTAGCAAGTATGTGGATGGAAGCAGACACTTAGAGGAGAACTGAGGGAGGTCTCACTTGTGCCCCAGGAACAAGTCCAAGCAGCTGAGAGATAGGTGCCACTCTCTCCTGGATAGTGCCCTGTCTGCTGGGCACTGTGCCCCTTCTCCTGGGTCCTATATCCATTACTGATACTATATAATGAGCTGGAGGCCTTAAGTTTCCAAAGCCCTATCAATTTATCTGAAGCCAATGCCCACCTACCCTTGATCTCTATAGAAGTGTAGATAAAGCCCTCTTTTCACCTTAGAGTTATGGTTACCTAGTTACCTGTATTTCCCTGGTGCTACTTGGGACTCTAATACCTTTCAGACTTTTTTTTTAAGCAAAATGATCATTTATGTGTATTTTGTTGGTTTGTGTTTTCGTGTGTTTTGCATACATAATTATCCTTATTACCAAATTCAGATACGGCAGGTTAGACCAGGAGGAAAACATCTGCATGATAGAGGCTGTACTGTTCTCACAGGTTAGTATCTCATCTGCAGACTCTCTTTCCTAGGTTGAATTCTCTCCCAGGAAACTTGTCAGGCCCTGCTTTAGCAGTTTAGCAGACCCACCAACATTTTTTAGTTTTAGATCCTTATTAGTGAACATGTGGTAATAGACCAGCTGCATCAGCAATACCTGAGAGCTAATTAGAAATGCAGAATCTCAGGCTCTACTCAGACCTACTGAGTTAGAATCTTCATTTTAACAAGATCCCCAGATAATTCCTATACACATTGATGTTTGAGAAGCACTGGATTAGAGGGAGACTCTTTCCAGGCTCCCCACTCCCACCTTCACGTGAAATATGTACCAGAAAGGGTAAATATATGCACCATATAAGGTACACATCATAGATTATTAAACAGATCCGTGTTTGTCAAACTGCAGTTACCCCTTCTCCCATGCATTAGTAATTAATTGAAGTAATAGTAACTTAAAATTAATTCACTGGGTCAAGACTTGCAATTTTTAATGAAATAAGATAAAACAGAGATGAATAGAGTTAAATAGAAAATATCAAATTGCAGGTAGTTAAGGTAAACATTGTTTTGTGAAATTTGTGTTTCAGTTATGTCTGTATGTGTATGCAACATGAGTTGTGATGAAAGATATATTTCTGACTCTGGGCTGTGTTTTTTAATAAAATGAGAAACTCTGCACTGGACTCTTTGCATTGCAAAGCATATCCAGTCCATTTAATATACTCGTATCCCTAGTGCCCAGCACAGTACCTGATAAATAGTAGGCAATTACTAAAATGTAAATAATAATGACTAATTCAGAAACTCAGATTTTCCCCCAAGTTTAACCCCTGTCTACATAAATAAGCTTGGACAAATAACTTTTAATTGTCTAACAGCGTTTACTTACACATCCAGAAGGATCCAGGAGCCATGGACTTCACAGGATGAATAGAACCTACTGCAGTTCACAGCCCCACCTGTCATTAGTAAAAAGTATACACTCAACAGTACCAAGGAGAGCTCCTGGGCTGGCAGGAGTAGAATTTCTTAACCTCAGGAAGACAGGCTCTGCAAAGTGAAACTAAACAACTATGCAGTGCTGTAAAGGGGTGCAGTGGAGGGTTCTGTGTATGCCACAGGAGCACAGCCTCACAGAACAGAAGCATGACTGCAAGGATTGGAGGCCAAGGGGGAGGGGCTACCCTGGAGGGATAGCAGCTGAGCTACTTACAGATGCTCTTTCTCCATTTAGCTTGTGAGAATCAAGGCCTTGGGTTTTAGAGACAACATATGGTATATTAGTTTTGTGCTTGGATTCCCGATGGTTTCCAGTTTTAAGTGGAACCTAGAACAAGGAAAAGATCTACAGTAGGTCCAGGCTATAGTGCACAGTTAGAAAAAGAGGGATAAAGCAGTGGTCCAGTTTATGGATGTATTTTCTTGGTATGTTGACTTTAGATGCAAGTGGATGTCTGCTGCACTGTAGCCCTGCTCAGGAATGACTCAGAAAGCAGCGGAAGATAAACGACACCAGTGGGTACAATTTTGTTTGGTCCTTTTTGTATGAACACATCATGGCTGTAGATATGGATCTACTCTGGCTCATGTGCAATGATTAAAAGATTGGTCAGGGAATTGGAGAGAATTAAATTGGAAAATTAATGATGTGGAAGTCTGAGGAATAGGTTTATAGATAGCCACTCATAAAGGGCACAGATGGTACAGATATTTATGTCTCAAGATAAAATCATTTACTATTGTACAACCAATTACTACACACTTAACAGCTTAACAAAACATTTATTAGCTCACATTTATGTAGGTCAGAAGTCTGGCACAGCATGGTTGTGTTCTCCGCTCAGGGTCTCACGAGGTTAACATCAAGATGTCAGACTGAGTTCTCATCTGGAAACTCTGGGGGAAAATCTACTTCCAAGATCATTTAGGTTGTTTTCAGAATTTAGTTCCTTGCAGCCTTAGGATTGTGGTCGTACACTTTTTCCTGGCTGCCAACTAGGCTATTTTCAGTTTGGAGAGGCTACTTGCATTCTTTACCATGAGGCTCACTCCATCTGCAAGTCATCAATAGCACATTGACCCTTTCTCATACTTCTACTCTCTGAATTCTCTGTCTCTGACTTGAGACCCCTCATTTAAAGGGGTGGTGTTATTAGGTAAGGCCCACCTGGATAATCTTCCCATGTTAAGGTCAATTGATTAGAGAACCTAATTACATTTGCAAGATGACTTCACAGAAATACGTGGATTGGTGCCTGACTGAATAACTGGAAGAAGGTATGTATACACCATCAGCTGGTAATTTGGTAGGCCATCTTTAGATTCTGCCTACCACACTCTGCCTTCTGGTCCCCAAAGATTCATGTCCTTCCCAAACGCAAAACATATTCACCTTCTCCCAAGGTTCCCAAGGATCGCATCCCATTACATTGTTAGCTGAAAAGTCATCTCATCATTGAAATCTTTTAAACCAGATATGGATGAGGATCTTGGACATAACCATTAAGTGCAGTTCCTGAGGATATTCCTGTCCTGTGTGGACCTATGAAACTAAAGACACAAATTTTCTGCCCACAAAACTCCCAACATATGATGATGGAATAGACACAGGATAACGGTTACAGACAAACAGGGGGTAAATGGAAGCTAAAAAGGAGTCACTAGTCCAAAACAGCTCAACTTCCATTATTAGGTTTCAAGACCTGAGAATAATTCTCTGTAGCTCTCAGTTTCACCCTCTGTGCTCATGGCTTTGTCTTCTGGACTCTTAGCTCTGTATTCTGAGCTCTTGATTCTGTCCTCTGATTCAGCCTTCCTTTTTCATTAAAGGTAGCTTATGTTCCCAGTTAAGTAGTTTTATCAGGCTGCTCCCCACCAGGAGAGTTTTGGGGGTCTAATGTTCTCCTTTCATTTTGTACTGTTCTGTCACTTTCATTCCAAGCTGACAATGTTTCTGTTGATATAATTTTCTTAAGAACCTTGTTAGTCTTGAATAAATTGCACTGGGTTTTACTCCATTGGACAAAATCTACACACACAGTTATTTATGAGATCATTTTTATCTATCTTTGGCTCCTGCTGAGAGGGCTGAGTGTGGATGCACTTGGCCCGTAAAGGATGTGCATATTCCTTGCTGCATGGTGTCCTCCATCACCAAGCCAGTAGTGGCACAGTAAATCCTTCTCATACTTCATATCTCTGACTTCGTTGTCTCTGACCTCTAAGCCCTTAAGTATCCTAGAAACTGTTGGGTTTTGTTGAATGCACAAGTCATAATTTTTTGTCTCTCAAAAATGAGCTTTATGGGACTGAGTACTCTGACTTTATGTTTTGGAGGTTTCAGCAAAACATCATACTAGCCACATCCTCAGCTATTTCTTTATGTCATACTTTCAGGAGGCATTTCTTAATTTTAGTGTATTTTGCCATTTGAGTAGGGTGGAAATCATCAAGCCCTATTTCCTTTTTAACAGATATTCCCTCAATTTGTCTCTCTCCTGCCACATTTTGATATAAATAATAAGAAAAAACCAGGCCATACCTCAGCACTTTTCTTAGAAATCTCCTCAGCCAAGTATCTGAGTTTATCACTTACAAGTTCTGCTTTCCACTGAACTATATGAGATAACTTCACTCATCATTCTGCTACTACATATGAGGATCTTCCTCCTGCAGTTTCCAATAACATGTTCCTCACATCGTTCTGGACCTGTGCTAGCAGGGTCTTTGAGGTGTATATGCTTACTTACAGTTGGTTCAAAGCAATAATGTTCCTCAAAATTTCCCCAGCCTCCACCTACTGCCCAGTTCCCAAGCCACTTGCACATTTTTAGGTATTTGGTTCTTTCAATGCCAAAATCTGTGTTAGTTTTCTATTACTAGATAACAAATTACTTCAAATTTAGTGGCTGAAAACAACACTCATTTATTACCTGACAGTGTCTGACAGCTGGGATGGGGGAGAAAGGGAGCCCTGTATTTTGGCCACAGAAGCCTGGAATCCATCTCACTGAGCTTGGAAAGTGGGGAGGAAGTAATCTTGGTTCAAATATTACAGATTTCAGCTTTCTTACTATTTGTAGATTTTCTTGAAAGGATGTTTCTTCATGCTGTTTGTTCTTAGGACCATTTCCAAAGATCTTTAATGGCTGATTTTGATTTTTAAAATATAATTTTTACCACTTTCATTGGGGACCAGGTCAGTGGGGCTCTTCATGCTGCCATGCCAGAAGTCAATATTCCATTTTTTCTTCATAGTGTTTCATTCCCACTTTCTCTCTCCTCTTCTTTCGGGACTTTGATTATACAGTTGACCCTTGAACAATGCAGTGGTTAGCGGCACCAACCCCCTGCACAGTTGGAAAAATCCATGGATACCTTCTGACTCCCCAAAACTTAACTACTAATAACTACTATTAATGGGAGCCTTAATGATAACATAAACAGTCAATTAAAACATATTTTTTGTGTTATATGTGTTATATACTGTACTCTTGCAATAAAGTAAGCTAGAGAAAAGAAAACGTTATTAAGAAAATCATAAGTAAAAGAAAACACATTTACAGTACTGTATTGTATTTATTGATACAGTAAGATTACATAGTCTGTCAATGCCTACATCAATATTGCCTTATATGTACAAAACACTGTCACTGTTATATGTATTATTAACACTAGACATCAAAAACGAAAAGATTGTGTGAAAAAGAAATTCATACTTATTTACAGGTATAGCGATTCATGAACTGATAACGAGGTAGCAATATGACTGCTTTACGGCAGCCTAGTATAGTCAATACCATTGCGTCACTAATGAATGAATCGTTATGAAATTGTTATAGCATACAGTATTACAGTTATACTCATAATACAGCACTGGAAACATTGTTACACACACACACACACACACACAGACACACACACACACAAACTACTTACCTGTGATGATGATGGCCTGATGTGCAGTTTCTCCAATTATGAGAGAGAGAGAGAGAGAGAGAGAGGCATACTGTATGGTAATGTAATTCTTTGAAAGCAAAGTTACAAAACAGTAAGAAAACTAACACATTATTAATTTATATTAAATATCACTCACTTTATGCCTATGTAAGAATAAGTTACCCACTTTAATACAAGTCTTGCACACGATGTTCTACACCTATATTTTTGTATATTTATTGAAAAAAAATCTGTATATAAGTGGACCCATGCTGTTCAAACCGTGTTACATGTTCATGGATCAACTGTACATACATTAGATTTTTTCCCACCATATCCCATTAGTTTCTCACAATCTTTTCTGTATAGTCTATCCTTTTGCCTCTCTCTGCCTCAGTCTAGAGATTAGCACCAGTTCAGAGCCTTTAGGTAATAACTCCCAGAAGGTCTTGCTATTTCTATTTCTCTTTCTCTTGTGCACAGTCACTCTGAAAAGTGTCTGCACTGGAAAAGATTTCAAGGAAGATTCATAGTATACACCAGTGACTGCAGGGTCCTACCTTAGAGGTACCCTGCCTTCCCCTCAGCTGGGTAAGAAGCTGAAAACCTCCACTACAGCAACCTGAATTAGGAAAAAGCAGATCTAGACTTTTTTTTTCTGCCTGAATATGTCAGACAGCATCCTACAGGCTGCACAATTAGTTCATTTTCAGGAATGCTCTGATTAGCTATCACCACAGGTCCTGTGGGTCAAACATGCTCTAATTACCATTTCATCCCTGTGGCTCTGTGGTAGTTGCATGCACCTTATCTCATATGATTAAGCACTGTCACCCGACCTCCACCACTCTGGAATCCCTTCATTCACATTAAGATCAAGAAGCCCAATTCCACTGCAGAATTCTCCACCATCATCTTCAGCCTACAGAGCACAGGCCCACAGAAATCTTCAAGGGTGCTGGTGACCTTCTCCCCAATGCCTTTGAACATGTCTGCACAAATGCCCATATCCCATATATCAGGGGTCCACTCCTTCCCTATTAGTGTCCTTACCTTATTGTAAAACCCATAGCAGGTAGAGCATTTAATTGGCAGTGGAACTCAGTGACACTATGAGGAAACAAGCTTGGTCATCAGCTTTATCTGTTCTAAGATGAGGGACTCCTTTAAATACACCATGCAGGATTTCTGGTGCTCTACATGCATTTTCTGTTGTTTTTTCATAGCTTTCAATTTCGTTTTTCCTATGCATACTTTTTAGGAACCTCAGATGAACATGGGAAACTCCACAACCCTCTGGACAATTATTTTGGACACAGTGCTATTAAATGACACAACAGCTTGATTCCCCAAACTTTGGTTTCCACCTGTACTTCATTCCATGCCACCAGTGGTGTTAATCTGAGTTAGTGTGATACTACTACATGCATGCTATGTACCAGGGAACCTCTCCCAACACCTTCTCCCCACTCTCCTGACCTCCACGGTAAAGAGGTAATTATTTTCCCTCCTCAAATTAGCAACACAGTTCTTGGGATAACTTCTGGTATCTATTACTGTATCTGAGAAGTACATGACAGGAAATAGGGAGCTTATTTGCATTAGAAAATTTGAGAGGAGTTTTGTTTAAAGGACAGTACACAAAGATGTGGGGAAAGCACTGGAGAATCACAAAGGATAGTGCAATACTCCATGGTTAGTGTAGGTAGGATTATCTAGGCCTGAGGGACAAAGGGAAAGAGGGGTTACTGTAAGCTGGAGATACAGAGCCTAAATGGAAAGGGCAACCTTCTAGGAAACTCTGGAGAAATGACTCACTCAGAATCTGGTGACACTACAGGGAACAAGCTGGGAAGGAAATTTCCTGACCACATTGTCCTTTATTGACTCTCAAAGGACAAGGGAGCCCTTTGATGTAGTTGATACAGGTTAGATTCCCTGGAATACAGAGCAGGGTGGAAGAGGATAGAAAGTGAATCCAGATGGGGAGATGGAGAGATATCTAGCAAATGGATGAGGGCCATGTTAATAGTAATCACTGGGAATTGTGCCTGAAGCGGGCAAGGGTACCCCTATTCAACTTTTTTCATATTGTAAGGAGGAGCATAAAAGGCCTATTGTTCCTAGAGGGTTAATTCTAGCAGGACCAGGATTTGCCTAAGCTATTCTACTAAAATAAGAAATGCACCTGTGAGTCACTGAACCATGGTAAAGGCATGAAATATATGAGTGTTGTTTTAGGACTATGGGTCTGAGGAGTTTGGGGTGCTTTGTACCAGCTTGTCAGCTTCGTTTATTAGTAACAGAAAGGTTGATCATTTGAACCTGGTCTTGGTGAACCTCCCCACCAAGAGCTGTGCTGTTATAGCCAGCAACATAGTAAGAATATGCCTATGTAACCATCACTGTACGAGAATCCTGGGCTTTCCGGTCCTAAGGTATTCTGTGCACACATCAGTGGTTCCTGCTCCAAAAGAAGCAGCATATGTTTCCGGAGCTCTTATAGAGAAGGAGGACAACTGAAGCTTGCGCTTGGCCACTCCAGATCCTGAGCTATGAGACAGCTCTTAGCTGTGAGGCATATTCTCAATGTTGTTGCTATATTGCATCCCTTTTACCCCCTGCACCAAACTATGAATTTGCAAGCATTGACATTTGGGGTTCCATGAGTCTTATTTAGCAAAGGAACTGTTTAGCTGTCATAGTTATCACAGCATCTGGAGAAGGAAATACACCATACTATGAGATGCCTTCCATTTGCCTTTGTTTATAGTCATGTTCTGCTCTATAAGCACTTTCAGGTTCTCCTCAGTAGATATATTAATCCTTGCCTTTATGGATTCTTACTCCCAAACTTTATACCTTACAAAGGCCTTCAACTCCCCCTGCCCCCACCAAATAGACATTGCAACTCTTTTCTTCTGCTTATCTTATGGTGGTTTACATTTAATACAACTGTAATCAGAATGAATTCATAAGTCAGTGGACATTAGCCTTTACTGTGAATCAGAATCACCCAGGAAGCTAGTTAAAAACAGAGTTCTAGCGCTCCACTCAGAGGATCCGTGGTGGGGGTCAGGAGTTCACATTTTCAACAAAATCCTCTGGTGATTTTAACATGTGTCAGATTTGTACACTTTAAAAATATGCATGCATTAATAAAATGAGATAAGGTTGAACCTGTGGTACAAACCACTCTACATGGTGTTTCATTTGGAACTACAAGTAAACCATGCTAGAGAAGTAGAGTCTACAGTTATTTATGTAGACCAGGAATGATCTGGGGCAAGAACGCCTAACTCAGTTATTATTATTACCAATTTATTAAGAACCTATTACTTTACAGGCATTGTGCTAGGTGTTAGTGGTACCAGGATAAAAAGGACAGATTGTGCTTTGAGAAGCAGAGTCCAAAGCAGTGTTTCTCAATTTTTAAAAAATTTAGCTCACAATCAGAAATTTATTTTTCATCACAACTCGGGGTGTACAGACATACATAGATACATAGCAGAAATACAAACTTCAGAAAACAATACTCACTCTACCCACCTGCAATACAATCTGATATTTACTGTTTGGCTCTAACCAATGCTATTCTACCCTACATCATTAAAAAGTTGTAGGCATTGACTCACTGAATTTGTTTCAGGTTCTGCTAATGTCAAGGATGTGGAATTGCAGTTTGACAAACACAGGACTATTTAATAATCTATGGGGTGTATCTTATGCAGCATATATACTTATCCTTCTAGGCACGTATTTCATGTGATGGTGGGGGTGGGAGGCTAAGGGGAGTCTCCTTATAAGCCAGTGCTTTGCAAACTTTAAAGTGCCCAGGAATCACCTGAAGATCTTGTTTAAATGAAGATTCTAATTCAGTAGGTCTGGATGGGGACCTGAGATTCTGCACTTCTATCTCTCAGATGATGCTGATGTCGCTGGCCCATGGACCACTGTTTGAGTAGCAATGATCTTAAGGGGGTGGAGGGATAAATTGGGAGTTTGGGATTAGCAGATACTAACTACTATATATAAAATAGATAAACTGCAAGGTCCCACTGTATAGTACAGGGAACTATATTTGATACCTATATTGTAGGTATACAGTAATAACCTATAATGAAAAAACATAAAAAGGAATATGTATATATGTATAAATAAATCACTACACTGTACACCAGAAATTAACACAACATTGTAAATCAACTATATGTCAATAAAAAATTTTTAAAAAGGTAGCTTAAAAAAACATAAGTGTAGGTAGATGTGCTAACCTTTTAATGCAGGACCTGGCAGGAGTCTCCTAGGACATAATTTCCTCTAAGGAAAGAGGAATCAAGCAGACAAGGCACTGACAGATGAGAAAAGCAGTTTGTGCCACTCAAATTTTATCCCAGATTTTCATATCTGAATCTGGTGGAAAGATGGCTGTATGCAAAAACATTTGGAAAGCAACAAACACAAAACGGATTGTTTTGCGAAAAAAATCTGAAATCCATTAGGGGCTGAAGTATCAATGAGGTGTTACTGAGTTGGGTAAGTATAACTCTAAAGTGAGGAAAAGGGCTTTATCCTCACTTCTATAGGTGTCATGGGGTGGGGCAGGTTTGGGGCACTGAGGACTTCAGGTAAATCAACTGGGCTTTGTCACTTTGAGGAAATCAGTCCACCAGCAGCAGTGAGGGCCTGGATAGGGTGCAGGACTCATAAGTAGGGGCACAGTGCCCAGCAGACAGGGAAATACCTAGGGGAGGGTGGTACCCACCTTTTGGCTTCCTGGACTTATTCCTGGGCACAGGTGAGATGTACCTCAACCCTCTTCCAAGTGTCTGATAGAGTCCTGGTCCTGCTAGTACAAGGAAAAAGGTAGAAGCCAGCCAAACACAGCTGACATACTCAGTAACTCATCTAATCCACTCGGCAACCCTATGAAACAATTATTATCCCCATTTCACAGATGACAAGACTGTCCTTTACGGCAATGGATCTGTTATAACTGCCAGGATGATTCCTCCAGATACGAGTTCCAGAAGTAATGTGAATTTTACATAACATTTTAAGTTCTGACAACAAGAATCATAAGTGTTGCCATTGCCTCCATAAACTCAGTAAACAATTCTTTGTATTGCTTTTTATATATTGTTTTCCTTTTTTATATTTTAGTATTTCTTTATAAGAAACGTAATCTGTGCTCTTTAGGGAAAAAAATAAACAGATGAGTAGAAAGAAAACAAAGAAAGTAAATCGCCCACAATCTCACAACTCAGAAAACCACTGTTAACCATTTAGTGAACAACATTTTCTATTTTTCCTGTGCACGGATGTACTATATAAATTTGTTGTTGTTTTTTTTACAAAAGTGGGCCAGTTCTGCAGGTAATATTATAAGCTGCTTTATTTTTCCAAGATTCATAACGTCTTTGCAAAGCATAAGGCTGAAAATCCCCTACTGATAGAGCACTCTAGTTGGGTCAAAGGTTGTTGTTGTTAACAAGAGTGACACCTAAATCAAAGTATCTGAAAAACGTGAAAGCACAGGGCCTGGCAAATGCCTGCCAAGGGCACTACACAAAAGGAATGTCTTCAAAGCCCCTTTGTGGGGCCCTGCAGCCACCCCTGAGTTCCCTTGGGCCCCGGGGGTAGAAAGGGTCCTGTAAACTTTTTTGCATCCACATAAACCCCCCCAATTTTTGTCTGGTTTTCTTCACCTCATCCTCCACCCTCGCCATCTCATCAAATTCTCTTATCATCTCCTCATTGCTCAAATGCATATCGTGTATGGCCTCCTTGTATTCCTTGAGACACTGAGCCAGCCCCTTGTTGGTTTTCCTTTTGGCCTTCCTGGGTACATCGTCCCCTGGTGGGCGCTTTCCTGCAGCCCTTGGTTCGCTGGCTGGCTTTCCTTCTTTTGCCTTTCCCTCGCTCTCTAGCTTTCCTTCTTTTGGTTTTCCCTCATTCTCTGGCTTTCCCTGGCTCACTGGCTTTCCTTCTCTTGGCTTTGCCTCACTCTCTGGCTTTTCCTTATCCTTTAGTACGTCCTTATCTTCTATCTTTCCCTTGTGATCAATCCTTCCTTTGTTTTCTAACTTTTCCTTGTCTTCCACAGTACAAGCTAGTCCTGGCTTTCCCGCATCCAGTGGTTGTTCTCTGTTTTCCATCTTTCCTGGGTTCTCATTTTCACTGCAGAGTTTTTCCATGTTGAGATGTCCCCTCCTTTTCATGTCCTGGGGGGGGGGGATGAGGGGAAGAGAAGACAAAAAGGAGACAAGGAAGACTGAAGGCTTGGGGGGTGGAATGCAGGTCGGAATAGCAGTTGCTTCTCGCTGCTTGTCAGGGCTCCCCTGACCTGGCCCGGCCCTCCTAGTGTGACTTCTGCCACCTTTTACCCCACCAGTCCTCCTGCACGTGAGCCAACCATCTCTCTGGCCGGCCCTGCTATTTTTCCTTACTTTTGTTCAGAGTGTGAGTACACTTCTGCCCAGGCCTGACCTTCATACTCCTTACCCCTCTGAGTCCCTGTCCAGTGCCCCCCTCTTTCACTGACCTGCGGGGATTCTGGACAGGTTCCTCCTTTTTTCGTAACCCAGCAGAGTACCTGGAACAACAGCCTCGCAGACCTGCAGACAGACAAGGGAAGAGGCTGGGGAGCTCAGTGGTTGCAATCTGGGCCCGCCTCATCAGACGTCCCCTCCCCCACCTCCCTTGACCCCGCACCTCAGTCGCCATATCTTTTCTCAGGCATCAGGCATCTGACCAGGATGCTTTCTAAACTGTTTTGGGTCTCTGTAGCCCCCTCACCTGCAGGCAACCCGCCCCAGTCCCACCCCTTTACACAGAAGTCATTATTTTCTCATAGGCACTGAGTGTGACAGGTGGGCTATTTTCAGAATTCGTCTGTTTCACTGTTGAACTACGGGGGCGCACCCCACCCCAGTTCAGGCTAGAAAATGGCTGTAGGGTGCAGGGGAGGGGCGTCCTAGGGGGCGGGACCGGTTGCTGGGTCCTCCCTCCCCACCTGCCCACGCCGCGCCCCGTGCCCCTCCTCACCCATCTCTGGACCCTTCCCTTCTCCCCGGGCCCCGCCCCGCTGCTTCTGGATCCTCCTCTCATCCTCCTCCCGCGCCGCCCGGGCCTCCAGCAGCGCCCACTTTCACACTGACCTGCGAGGCCCGGGCCAGGCCTGCGCCTCCTCGGGCTCGCCTAAGCCCGCTCGCCCCTCGCCCGCCACCCCGGGAGCTCGGGGAGCTGGTTCCACGCGGGCGATGCGAGCGGACGCGGCCGGGACCGGACCGCAGGGCTGGCGGGCGGGCGCGCGCGGGGGCTGCTGCCCACGTCTGCGCCCGGCTGGTCACGTGAGCGCCACGTCACCCGAGCTCTGCTCCCCCCGCGCCGCCCCCTCACCCGCGTCCCCAAGGGATCGAACAGCTGCAGACAGACCTTGGGGGTCAGGGGTTGGAGAGGAGGGAGTTACTGACAGAGCAGGAGGGAGGAGGCTTCCTGATGCAGGTGCTTTACCTGGCACATCTCAGGTCCTTACGCAGCATCCCCCTGAGATGTCCATTATCACCGGTTGTGACAGCTGATCACAGCGGGGTACCCGACTTCGCCAAGAGCGCTCAGCAACCGAGCCCCACAACCCGCTTTCAAGACCAGCTCTGCCTGACTGCAGAGCCCAGGTGGTGATACCCTCCGGGAATTGAGCTACCACCTTGAGTAGTGGTGTTCTGGGCCTCCTGTTTTAGTCCACATGTTCTCTCTCCTTGCGTGATCTCTGTTCATTTCCCTCTAAACACAGATGATTCCCAAATCTACGTATCCAGGTTATTCCCTCCCCTGAGCCTCAGGCCCTTTTTGCCAAGTGTCTATTGGACACCACTTCCTGATCCTCGAGGGACTTCAAAATCCATATACCCCAACTGATTTCACCAACTTCCTTTTCGCTTTCTTTGTTCACTTCTCTCCACACCGGAAACTTGCATGCCAACATTTGACCTGTTCTCATCTAGGGAGAATGTCTGACAGCTAAAAAATAAAAATGGAAGAAAAAGGAAGCATTAGAATATATTTAAAAAGGAACCACAGATGCACAGATTCATCCCGTAACCCATGTTTCTCCCTCTTCCTTCTCTCCCCTTCCCTTCTCTGTCTTTTCTCTTTTCTCTCACATTTGTGAAACCATTAGCTGACCCAAGATTAGAAAACTATTAATATTGTAGCTTCTACAGTGTAGTCACACACACATTCACCCACAGGGTATATGTGTGTATGAGTGTTCATATGTGTTAATACAGGACACTATTTTGATTTGTAAAATACTACATCTTGTTTACACAATTATTAATTATGTGTGACACAACCAATTCTATTTCTGATGCATATGTTTCTTAATTTAGTAAAAAATTCATCTTTCTATGGTATTTTGTTCCACCAAAATATGTATTCTCATGAGCACATTAACACTACATAACAAGTAATTTTATCCTCAATGTTGAGTTTGTCAACTGAATTCACAATGCCATATATAACAAGGCTGGATGTGCCCGTTTCATCATTATGAACACCCAAAAATGTATTATTATTATTATTATTCCATGAATTTGATGAAAGTACTATCAAATCCCTGTTGGCATTAACTGATTTTCTGTTTTAATCATCTGATAGTGCTGATTTTAAACTATCATCAATAATTGCGAAGTTCTTTTCCTAACGGAACCAACATATTAAGAGCTATCACCCCTATTTTTGAACATGCACACAAAAACTTGGAATTCAAACTTTGAATAATTGAATTAGAAGAAAAGTAATTTGTTCTAAATTAGAAGTTCTATTCATAGAATGAGAAGTCAACACAAATTCTGCATCTGTCTGCATTTAACTGACATATTTTTCTTAAAATAACTACTACCTTCTGAAGTAGATGCAAATGTTTCTTCAGCAGGTTTGTAGATTTGGGTTTTCATGAGGTCAATAATATCACCACAGTCCCCTTGGTGCATAGTAAACATCAGCAAATGTTTTGTGTGAGTTAAATGTGTATCAGATACTTTCTTAAGCAAACACAGTTTGTTACCTAATTTTTAATACAATATGCACTTTTGTTTCTTGTTGAAAGATTGAAGAATCGTTTCCAACAGTAAAATATAGATATATGTTTACACTGTATAATACATGACAAAACCACTGTACCAAGGGTGGGCATGCTCCACAGCAGGACAGTTCAGCTTTTACTTCCCTCACATATTTCACATACACTTGCATGCATTTTGGCTGTCCTTGGCATGGTCATGGCCCAACTAGCTAATCACATATAACTAGCAGAGGTAGCAGCACCAAATGTTTTTTTCACCACCACTGAAGACAAAAACAAACTGGCTCTTTAGCTGCTCCTGCATGAGTTTACTTCATGTTAACAATGGGTACCTTGCATGTTGTCCTTGAAAGGGATGTGTTAATTATGTTGAATTAGGAAAGAGATTTTACAAATGTGATTAAGTTAAGAATTTTGAGATGAGAAGAATATCCTGGATTATCCGGGTGGGCCTTAAATATGATCACAGGTGTGTTTATGAGAGGGAGACAGGGAAATTCTACTACAGAAGAAGGCAACATGACAACTGAAGCAAGGTGCTAAGCTTCTGGTTTCAAAGATGGAGGCAGAAGCCATGAACCAAGGAATGCAGCTCTAGAAGCTGGAAAATGCAGGAAAATGGATTCTCCTGTAGAACTTCCAGAGGGAGCACAGCCCTGTCAATAAACTTTTTCTCAGCCCAGTAAAACTGATTTTGGGCTTTTGACTTCCACAGCTGTAAGAGAATACATGTGTATTGTTTTAAGTCTTCATATTTGTGGTTATTTGTTACTGCAGTATTAGGAAGCTAATACAAGAAAACAAAGTCTACTAAAATCATTCTGGCTTAATTTTGTAACAGGCAAGAACAACTCTGACTCCATATTGAACCTATTTTAGTTCTTACCTTTGTGTTGTTAGTTGCCTTTGCTTAGTCATGCTAGCTCAGCACATAAGCGTGTTAATCATTGAAGGAATTTTGCTTGCAGCTTGGGGTGTAAGTGATATCCTCCTTTCAAAGAAACTCTACCTTCACAGAGGTGATAAGGAACAAGAACAAGAAAAATTAACATTTGTCTTATCTAGTTCTGCAGGAACATTGTGACCAGATCTGATTAACGTCAATGGGAGTCAACTGACCAAGAACAAAGAACTTTCCTAGCCTCCTTTGGACCATGGCCAGTGCCCAGCTACTTGTGGCTATTCCTCATCACCTGACCTCACCTCCTCCTGCTTGTCCCTTTCCTAGCATAAAACAAGCTTTAATTCTACCCCAAATTAAGATGAATTTTTAAAGAACATTAGTCCTCTGTCTTCTCACTTTGCTGGCTTTCTGAATAAAGTCACTTTTCCTTGCCCCAACACCTCGTCTCCTGACTTATTCACCTGTTGTGTGGCAAGTGGTATGAGCTATGAGCTTGGACTTGGTGACAATTTATTGCAAATATCAGTAACACTAATACGTTGTTTAAAAATGAAGATTTTTTTTTGACAGACCCTTCAGATAGTTAGATACATTCAGGAGAAAAATTTTATAAACTGAGCTTCTTGCATCTTCTCATACTTAGAAAAGCACTAAAATCATTAACTAAGATATCTGCTCCTTGCAAATAGCAGTAACCTTCTACCAAGATGTGTGTTTGACTGTATGTATCCCTTCTCTAAAATCACACATATACTGGTCTCCCCATTTACTTCTTTCTAAAAGATTGTCTCCCGGGTTGTAACTCAGGTTTAGTCAAATAAAATTTTCCGTTTCTTTCTTAGATTGCTTACTGATTAATTTTTTTGTTGACAGATATAATCCACTAACCTTATTCAGATTTTATATGCACTTTATATGCATTTTATATGCACTCATTTCTGTATGAGTGTGTGTATTTAGTTACATGACATTTTATTATATGTGCTTTCCCAGATGGTATTCCTTAAACTCTACATCTATCTGAGAGGTGTTATCCAAAAAAAGACCAGCACAGGAAAAACTAATTACCAAGACCCTATGGTATACCTGGTCCCCAATGTTCTATTGTAGCTTAAAATAACAAACATGTATTAAATCACCATTGTGGGGAGTCAGAAATCTGGATGTAGCTTAGCTGGGTGTCTCTGGCCCAGACTTTCACAGGGATGTAAATAAAATATATGCTGGACCCCAACGTACATAGCAGTACTATTTACAATAGCCAAGACATGAACATGGAAGCAACCTAAATGTCCATCCACAGATAATTGGATGAAGAAGATGTCTTACACACACACACACACACACACACACACACACACACAATGGAATACTACTCAGCCACAAGAAAGAATGAAACAATTCCATTTGCAGCAACATGGATGGACCTAGAGATAGTCATACTAAGTGAAGTAAGTCAGACAGAGAAAGACAAATATCATATGATATGACCTATATAGCATCTAAAAAATGACACAGGAGAACTTACAAAATAGAAACAGACTCAGAGACATACAGAAAGGAGAAGGGAGGGATAAATTAGGAGTTTGGGATTAGCATATACAAACTTCTTTATACAAAATAGATAAACAAGGTCCTACTATATAGCACAGGGAACTATATTCAATAGCTTGCAATAACCTATGATCAAAAATAATATGAAACATAATATGTATATATGTATAACTGAAAAAATAGAGTATAGGCTGGGGCTACAGTCTTCTTAAGGGTCAGTTGGGTGAGAACAAACTTCTAAGCTCACACTTCGGTCTGTTGGCAGACCTCACTGGTTGCTGGCCAGAGACATCAGATTCTTGACATGTGGGCAACACACAACATGGTGGCTAGCTTTCCTTAGGGTGAGCATAAGAGGGTACCTCAAATGAAGCCACAGCCTCTTTGTAACTAACCTCAGAAGTGACATCCCATTACGTCACAAGTATTCTATTCATTAGA
The DNA here is from genome assembly GCF_048773025.1 of Camelus bactrianus. NCBI lineage: Eukaryota > Metazoa > Chordata > Mammalia > Artiodactyla > Camelidae > Camelus > Camelus bactrianus. The sequence goes on along the minus strand of NC_133575.1, from coordinate 80,928,316 downwards.
AGCAACTATCCCCAGTCCACACTGAAGGATAAGTGATTACAAAAGGGCATGAATACAGAGTTGTGGATCATTGAGTGTCTTCTTGAAGGCTGCCTACCAAATCATTTGCCCATGTGTTATATATCACAGGAATTAGCCCCATATATGAAAATATTTACTCTAGCCTATTCAGACAAGCTTTGCTAATTTTTTTTACCATATACAACATTTTAAATTACAATACTATTTTAATTTAAAAATAAAACAATTCACTATAAAAATATAAGCAATATATTGGATAGTATCAATTTCTCAAGAAGATTGGAGCATTCAGAACACTATCAGCTACAGGACACAATGCAAAAAGCTTTACAGTAATTCCAGATTTAGCTACTGAGTAAGCATTTGCACATAAGTTTCCCTGATTTACTTAACCATATTCTAACTTATGGTGGTCTGATCTGAATTATGGATTTAATAACATGTAACTTGAATAAATGATGAAACTAAAAAAGACACAATTTGGAGTTCCATTTACATTAGTTTTAAAAACATTAATATCTTACCCTTCAGATCATCTTTTCCAGAAGAAATACCTATTCTTCTGATTGAGCCCCTGCCTGCCATCTTAAAATTCAGTCAATTCACATGGTCTCCATACCCAGGTTTCTTGATCCCAGGGGCAGGATTTCATTTTCTCTATCATCATCATCATCATCATCATCATCATCATCATCATCATCATCATCACCACCACCACCACCACTAGGACTGGTTTTTGAGAATTGAGCATCCATGAGGGGGTGTAAAATGACCAGTCCATAAGTCCTGGTGGCCCATAATCTACATATATTAGGTCACTGAGTATATACAATGTTTCTCAAGCCTCTCATTATCATCCACTTCTTAGACACTTTTTCCCCCAATCATTGCCCCATCCACAGAATGTGAAATGTTTAATACAGAGATGTAGTGTATATCAGTTTATGTACCTTCATCTTTCTGAGGGCAACAAAACGTAGTACTATCTAAGATCTCTTCATCCCTAAGAATCAATTTTCAGTTCCTTGGCAGTGATGTTGCTTCTGTTAAGAATCCATGGTATATTGGCATATTGTGATAAGGGCAAAATCTGAACCCTCATTTTTGCCCCTAACTTCACGTGTGATGCTGGAATACTTGCTTAGCTTCTGTTAGGCTGCCCTTGGTCATCTGTAAAGGCGACCCATGATGCATTTCTTACAGAACTGTTGTGAGGTGCAAATGAGAAATCCTGTACAGGGTGTATAGCATGTAGTAGGACTTCAACAAATGTTAATCAAGGCACATCTTTCTCCTGTCTCCCAGAGAAATAACGGCTTTGACCTAAACCATATAGCATAACTGCCATAAAGACCACCAAAATGTAGCATCAGGAAGCAAAATGTGTAGAATGAAGTTTGGGGACCATTTCTATTTTGTAGGATGACTTTTATGCAGTATTTGTGGTAAGGGAAGATCATCAAACCATCTTTTGGTGCTCCTACATCATTCAGTTACATAATTATAGACCACGTCTTAATTTTCTGCCACTGATAACTAATTGCTTAGCATGGCCTGTGATTTGATATGTTCACGCTCTGAGGGCTAGCTTATCTGCAAGAATCCTAGGATACCTCCCTGAGTCTCTGGGTACTGATACTACTTCCCTACAGTCTCTTTAAAGCAAACAAAATTCCTGATAGCAGAGACACACTTTGTTTCACCAAACTAGGCAGAGTTCCGCCAGTTGCCAGGTCCCAGTCTAGATCTTCTAATTAGGATGCTTTCTCACGTAGTAGCCTGAAGACCGAAGATGTTTTGCTTTCAAGCGAAAAGCCAGAGGGTGGAGGGGTGTGCAGTAGTATTTCCGGTGGGTGGATGGGGGGACTAGTCTGCGCATCGCGGTTGCCATAGAAACCTTACGTCACTATGGCGACCGTGAAGACTTTTCTACCGAGACAGACGTGGTCTGACGAGAAGAGCAGGTCCCGCCTTCAGGTGTTTGGGACTCAACTGAGGGTGTAGGTTCCCGCCGTGGGGGCTGAACAGCCCTGAGGTGTGGGGAGACAAAGGGATCCAAGTCGTGTCTTTCCTGCTTTGGAAATCGGTGCCCCGGCTGTCTGGTGAGGCAGAGAGATGGGCCCTAGGGGACCCTCCCGGCCCCAGTGAGTGTGGTGTCTTGCTCCAGGGTGTCCTGGAGCTACTTTCCTTTTAAAAACAGGTGCGAGGGAGAATAAGGCAAAGTCTTGGGTAGTGACAGAGAGGGAGAGATCATGTGTGTATGTGTGTGTGCATGTCTGTTCTATTCAGTTCCTAGCACTGGTTAGGAGCCAAATTGTTTCTTTTTCGCAGCTTTTCTTGGCCAGCTTGGTTACCACGGTGGCTCAGTGACTGCTGTGGGATTTCGTGCAGATCATCCATTTTTGACTCCTGGCTGAGTCATTTGTTACTATGGTAGATATCAAATGTTGCTTTTCTAATTCCCTCATTCCTTCCAGATTTATTAGTTGGATTTGACTTCAGGGTAGAGCTTTCCCCTCTTTCTTATTTATGTATTTATTCATGTATATTTATATCAGTATGACTCACAGATTCCTACTTTGCTCAAAGGGTTATCTTTGCTACATCTGTTACTATCATTATGTATTTTGATGCTCAAATTGTCACAGAATTGGCCAATGTTAGCCCCTTCAATTTGGCTTCTATGTCCATTGACACCTCCCTAGAATTTTTTTTTTTATCATGTACTTTGCTCTCAGAGCCTGACAATCTCCCCATCTGTAGAAAGGAAGTAAATATACCCACCTCAGAGAACTGCTTTGAGGACTTGAAAAGAAAAAGTCCAAAAATTATAACCTACAATGCCTACAATATATGGCAACTAGTAGATCCTCATCAAATTGTATTTCTCCATTCCAGCTTTACCTCCTTAATTCTGTCAGTGTGATGCCTCTGATATTAACATAATAACATGACTTCCAGGGAGAACACTTGGACACGTGATGCAAGCAGGGATAAGCCCACATGTCCATGATGTGACAGCTTCGGTGTCACTGCAGTGTGTGGAGGGGGCGGTGTGATGGAGGTGGGAAAGGGGCAAAGCATCACTGCACAGCTTCCAGTGAACTGAGTGGGGACGGGCAGAACATCCTCACCCCTTCCCCTCTGTCTCATGTGCTTTCCCATCCTCTCACTTTTCTCTTTATCCCACGTGCTGTCTGATTTCCCTGTCTCTCCCTTTTAGTGGAACATCTGAGAAGGGTATAGACTCTGAGCCCCAGAAACAGGAGCTGATAGAGAAGAACCAAGTGTGATGTTGAGTCTGCTAGACAGGTTCCTGGAGCAGACGTGAAGAGCTCGGGCCCCATCATTGGGACACTTCAGGTAAGTCACTACCCTTTCCTCACCACCCAGGAGTATTGTGGAGTTTAAGTACAGTGTCATGTTGGAAAGCAGTTGGTGCTCTTAGGTGGGAGGGAAGGACCAGTGCACTTTGAAGCAATTACATTAACAAACACATCCCAGATATCATAGAAGTCTGCATGGCAGGCATGAAACTAATGCTAAGCAAATGTCAGCTGTTTAGGTCAGGAATTTTCTGACTATGGTCCATGGACTGCCTTATCAAAATCATCAGGTGATGCTTGTTAAGACTACAGATACCTAGGCTGACCCTAGGTTTTGCTGAATCAAAACCAGGGAGGTGGGATGGAAGGTGTCTACTTTTGAGTAATTTCTTCAGTTCATTATAGTACTCATCCAAGTTTGAAAAATACTGCTATAGATTTGCAACAATATATTCTTAAAATTTGGAATCCTTTGATGTCTAATTTTGTTGTCATTTGTTTCTGACAGCTTTAAATATGTGTCTGCTCCTGCGTGTCAAATAGGTTAACAATTCCTTGATTTAAGTAATATATATTCAGTGACATATATGTGAGGAGGCATTGAATGAGACACTGGGGACACAGCACAGAGAACAAGAAAGGCAGGGTCCCTGGAACTTTCATTCTAGCTTGGGAAGACTGGCAGTAAGGAGATAAATCAATAAATGGGGCAATTTCATATGGGGATTTGCACTTTGATGAAAATAAATACATAAAAAGAAAAGAAAATGATGGGGACAGGGATTATTATAGATGAGGCTGTCAGTGAAGCTCTTTCTCAGGAAGCAACATTAGAGCTGAATCCTGAACGACAAGAGGACACCTGGACTGGGCAGGCCTTTGGGTCATTCACCCTGTGATGTGCGTGGCTCTGGTGGTTGCAGGAGTGGATGATGAGCTCGCCTGGGTGGGGCCTGGCAGATGAGGTGCAGGTGGCAGGAGATGAGGGTGGGCGGGGCAGACAGAAGCCACATGGTCCGGGCCGTGTCAGGAGTTTGGAGTTCATTCTGACGGCGGAGGATTAGTATGTGGGGATGACAGGCTCTGATTCACGTGCTCACAAGGTGACTCTGGCCGCTGTGTGGGGAGTGGACTGGACAGGGATGGGATAGCTGTGGGGATAACCCTTAGGAGAAGCTTGCAGAGTCCAGGGGAGGGACGAGAGTGGATTGGCCCTGAGCTGCAGCAGTGTGCAGAGGGCGGGGTGGCCTGGACAGCGGGTGTAGGAGGTAGGACAGGTGGGACCTGCAGTGGCTGTAGGGGGTGGGTGTGTGAGGATCAGACAGGATCTAGGATGACCCCTTGGCTTTATGTTTGGTCACGTGTAGAAATGGTGGTGTGTTTCTTGAAGTCAGTTGTTCCAAGTGCTTTTGAGAGGTTCTCAAGACTGTTAGGTCATTCAACAGTGGTTACAGTGAAAGTTAATGATTTAAAATATGTATCAGTTGATGAGAGTATTCAGTTTTTAGAGCATAAGCTTTATTAAAGAGATACGCAAACTGAAACTATCAAAATTATAAAAATATCTCAACTGATATTTCTTAAAAACATCTAACATTTATTGAGTTGTTACTGTATGTCTAGCAGTGTTCTAAGAGTTTTCATGTATTAATCAATTCTCAAAACAACAACCCATAAGGTATGTACGATTGTTTTTGCCATTTTACAGAAAAGGAAACTGAGGCACTGAGAGATTTTCACTCTTTCAAGATCACAGAGAGTGCAGTGTTCCAACATCTCCGCAGCTGAATTTTTAAAATAATGTGATTCTTGATCATTTATCATTGTAAAAACTAAAGCACAAGGCAATCTTTTTTAAAAACTTTTTTCTTTTAGGATTAGTACTATATAATCGTGGTTTTGCAGATGAGAAATTGAGTGACTGTAAGGTGAAGTAATAGTACTCAAATTCGCACAGTTTGTACATGGCAGGACTCTGTCTCCAGAGCCCTCACTTTGAACCAGTATACTTAGAAGAAGAGAAAGACATTTTTTTTTAACTTTCTCAGCCCATGGTAGTTGAGGTTAGGCTGAGGTCATATCCCTTCATGTAGAAATTATGCTTCAGGGGTCATTCTGTCATGTACTAGAGTTTTAAGAAAAGCAGAAAGAGATTAATTATAAAAACAATGCATTATGTGGATATTTCACAGTATCTTTATCTGTTATGGAGATTGGGGTATTTTCCAGTTTTTTTTGACTCATTGTTGAATAATAGAGTTATGAACTGTCTTGAGTGGACTTTTTTTTTCATTTCTTGGGCATATACCTAAGAGTGGCATTTCTGAGTTATAGGGTATGGGTATGTTCAGTTTAGTAGGTACTTCCAGTGAGTTTTTTCAAAGTTGTTCCAGTCTATTCCCCCACAGCAGTGTATGAGTCCCATTAGCTCCACATCCTTGCCAACACTTGGTATTTCCCTCCTTTTTCATTTTTATTCTCCTACTGCATGTGTGGCAGTTATCACATGTGATTTTAATTTTAATTTCCCTGAAGTGTCTTTTTTAATCTAAAGAATGTGTACCCTCTTTTTTTTTAACCTTCCCATTTATTTGCTTAAGAAACTATAACTTTGGTCCTGTGGAGTTTGCTTTCTGGATTTTGCTGATTGTATCCGTATTATGTTCCACCTGGCCCCCTCCTATTTCCTTTAAATTGTAAATAGATTTAGAGACTTGATCAGATTCAGGTTCTTTGGCAAGAGCACCTCACATGTGGTGGTGTACTTCCTGTAGTGTTTCACCTGGAGGCTCATCTTATCTGATTGTCTCTCCTTCTGTGTTGTTGAGATTGATCACTGGGTCTCAGGTATTGTCAGCCTGATCTATCTGTTTTCAATATTTCCATCTGCTTTTTACCTCATCTTTTTTGCAGCCTCTGAAAATCATTGCCTAGATCTGCATTTCATTAAAGGTTGCAGAAGGGAGATGTTTTAATTCTATACTTTCTTCTGAATTTAGTAGCCGGAATTCTTCTATGAAGAAACATTCCCTCATGAACTATGAGGTTACACTGAGGTATGGTACACACAGGAAGAGTAGAAGGAATATATGTATAATTCTTTAGCATTATTTCCACTTTTCAGAATAATGCATTCTTTCCCTGGGATCCACCAAAGGTGAGCAGTGAGTTTGTTTAAAGTGCCATAATGATCTCAAAGATGCTTATATGTTTGATGTGGTTTAACCTACCATAGTCATTAATCTTTTTGATATTCAGATTGTTCTCTTTGTCCAAAGGGAACCCCTTCAGGTTGGCTGGAGTCTTTTTGATGTGCTTTCTGATATGAGAGTTTGGTCGACTCACCTGGTACAATTCCTACTCAGACTTAAAATGAAGCCTGATTCCATGTAGTGGGAAGTGTTTTCAGAGGATTCAGTCTGAGGACTAGAGTTGAGCATTGCTACGGGACTGGTCATTGCTTCTTAACCTTTTCAGCACGTGGAGTCTGTAAATATGTATTATATTTTTGAGACAATGCACGTCATTGCATTGCATCATGGGCTGCTCCTCCATCTGCTTATAGGTAATTGTTTTTGTCCATTTTTGTTTTAACTTCCCATATTTTAAATATAAAAACAAATGTAATACATATATTAGTTTCCTTCCCCATTCATATGTAAAAGGTGGCACAGCCTTCACCAACACTGTCCAATAGAAATGTCTGCAGAGGTGAAAATGCTCTGTATCAACAAGTAGCTGTTGAGCACCCAAAATGTGGCCAGTATAAGTGAATAACTGAATTCTTAATTTCATTTAATTTTTAAAAATTAAATTTATATAGTTGCTTGCAGCTAGTGGCTACCATATTAGACAGGAGCAGCTCTGCATGTTTTTTTCTGCACCTTGCTTTTTTCACTTAATAATACATCCTGGTGATAACTCCACAACAATCTAGAGCGGGAGTCCTCATTGCTTTTTACGGCTGCATAGTACTCTCTGATGTCGCTGTACTTCAGATTACTCAACCAGCCCCCTACTGGTAGACATTTGACTTGTCGCTAATCTTCTGTTGTTACATATTGTTCTGCGAGGAATGGCCTTATGCTTATTATGCCTTTTTGTATTTTTGCATTGTTTTCTGGGGGATAAATTCTTAAAAGAGAAATTACTGGTTCTAATAGTAAATACTTATATAATTGTACTAGATAGTATCAAATCCCCCCTATAAGGCTAGTACCACCTTATATTACCACCAGCAATATATAAAAATGTCTGTGTCCTCACAGACTATCTAATTGGTGAGAAGAGGTATCTCATTATAGTTCTTTTTCTTTGCATTGCTTATCATGAGTTAGGTTGAGCATTTTTCTTGTGTTTAAAGACTGTTTTTTTACTCTGGCATTTACATCTTTTTGGTGAAATACCTGCTTGTATCTATTGTCCTCCTTTTTCCTCTCATGTTATTGGTTTTTACATTCACTTTTTCATAAGGTTTCTACACATGAGGGATATAACTCTTTGTGATCTAAATTATAAATATTTTCCCCAGTTTTTAGTTTTTCATTTTACTTTGCAGATGGATTTTTTTAGCCATTCAATTTTTTATGAAAAAATTCATATGTATTATTATTTTCCCTATTACTTCTGGATTTTGTCGTAGCTAAACACATTTTCACCACTACCAGGTTATAGAGAAATTTACCTAGGGGTGTACTTTAATAGGCAGGAGATAGAGGAGAGAATTATGGATCATACTGGGATGTTGGGCATAAGGGGAGTGCTGAGGAGAGCTGTCCATTCATGTGAGGAATCTACAAAAACTATTCCACTAAATCAGGAGAATTAGATGTTCAGATCAGGGTCCTGGTCCTGTGCTTGTATTTGAGAACATGATCTCTACTCTTTTCTGTCTCCTGTGGAACTGGGTTCAGGCCTGCTTACTTGTGGAGAAGATCCTACATGAAGCAGAAACTCCACGTCACCTCAGATGAACCACTCAGATGACTAAATGGTAGGGATCACCCTCCTAAGGATCCACCTCTGTGTCTGTCTAGACACAGAGCCAGTTCTGAAATCTTCCACGAGACCTAGCCAAGAAGTAAAGAGACAGTAAAACCTTAGTTCATGCTTATGAGAAGAACCCAGACTGAAATCACACAAGGGTTAGTGCATCCTTCACTCTCTATCTGAGAGTGAGATCCTGTCAGAAGGTAGTGGCTGGTTAGCAGTATGCAAAAGGACAGACATTTGGATTATAAGGTGTCTAAGTTTCCCAAGGTGACAAACCTTCCCTACTCAACTGCATCATTTCCTGTTTATACACTGGGTTTCCAGGACTTGGCGTGAAGCTTGGACTATACTTGCTTGGAATAGGTTCTGTTTCGGGTGGGCACTAACATACATCTTGCTCCCTGTGCACATTTCCAGTTATTCGGGTATAGAGATCAAGAGAGGAAAGGTGTGGGATGCAGATGTGGAATTGGATTCGCAGTGCCTGGAACACAGTAGACAGTACACAGTATTAAATAAAAGAGATGTGGATGCAGATTAGAGGCAGGAAACAAAATTAAGTATACATCCTCTCAGTCTTATATACATATGAATTTTTCAAAGAGAGTTGGGATTACACTATACTTATTATTTAGTTATCTACTTTAAAGAAATTGTTTGTTTCTATTTTTAAAAAAATAATGCCTTTTCTTTGGGGAAAAAAAAAATCCATAGAAAATGGAGAACGATGCCACCTGGTGGTTTATGGTAGAATTGCAGGTGTGAAGGACCTCTGAGGCTGGCAAAGGGTGAGGTAATGGAAGGGGGACGAGGGAAGTGCATGAATTCCGTGGTATAGGCCAAAGCTTTCTGTAATTTTCCACACACTGGCGGTGATCCTTAAATATTTGTGCCTATCCTGGGATTTTCAAGCCCTAAGGCCCAGTCCTATGTGAACTAAATGGAAAGCTGCATGAGTTGTATATGAATAATTCATATAAAGAGGTTTGAGGCAGACAAACATACAGAGAAGCAGTGTCAAATAAATTGTCCTGATGTGTTTCTTTTACTCATAAAACAGTACACTGTGAACATGTTTCCAAAGCAATGAATGTATAAACATCATATTTATAACCAGATCATAATTATTTTATGTTTTTAACATTTTGTACAATAAATGTTCCACATTTAAAACACTATAGAAATGCAGATTTATACAATTAAAGTATCCTCTCTCTCCCATCAACTCATACACATTGAATTATTATCAAAGAAATCTCTTTAATGTTATTTTCACACAACAGTATATGAACATGTTTCTAAATTAATAAATGTATCTCTACACTATCATTTTGTGGCTTTGTTTGTAGGTTTTCCTATTTTACAAAACTTTATCTCTTTATCTTATAAAACTTTTTCAGATTGCCAGTCAATATGTTTATTTTTTTAGCAATCATTAAACAATATGGAAATGTATGCTAAGAAACTGAAATTATTTTCTCTCTCCCTTCTGCCTCCATCTTCTTCTCATCATAATACAGGTATCATCTCTTAATTTATTGGTGTCTACTCTCCAGATTTTCCTTTGTATATAATGCACTGACTTATACTTAATGACACACATGTGCGTACACACCCATGTTGATGTGCATTCTTTTGCAGAAATGGGATCATAGTCTTTTATTTTATGATTTCTTTATTTCACTTAATATAATTCATATTCATTTAATTTGTTTATTTGACATGGAATGTTTCCTAGTTTTTATTAGAAATGTATACTGCTTTTTATGCACATTATCTCTTGGTATCATTGACATATCATTATTGTTTAAAAGTATTTTGCACATCAAGGATATAAACCTTATGTCTGAATATAAGTGGTAAATGATTTTCCCAACTTTTCACAAACATTTTGATTTTGAATTTTTGGTATTCACATGGTATTTTACATTTTATAGTGATTTTCATTATTTAAAGAGTGCTTCACTCAATTGTTTTAAAAAGAATAACTGAATAATAATGCCTTGAAGTAGGCTGAGTGTTAGTTCACAGGACAGAGGGGGAAAAGGCTTAGACTTTTGTGTCATTTCAGGTTTTCAGTCCTGGAGCAATCATTTATAAGGTTGTTTCCCTAGGTCAGGTTGCTTAACTTTTAACTTCTGTTCCTTTATCTGAGTAATAGAGATAATTAGTAGTCTTAAACATAATTGTTTGCATTAAATGAGATAAAATGTAAAACATCTTTCATATAGTAGCTGTGTACATATTAATACCCTATCATTCAGGTTCTCTTTCCAAAGGTAAAGCTTTTGTGCTGCTTCCTGGTTCTAGTTCAGTACCTCAGGAGTCAGTCCATCTGTGTGGCCCCCACACCCAGGCCTCTTGGCCCATGGGACAGGATTTCATCCCCACCATCATCTTCATGTCCGGTGGGAAGCATGACACAGCCCAGACTCCACATCAGGCAAGTTTTCCACCATCAGTCTTTAAACCCTGGAAATCCATCATCTAAACAGGAGGCTGCTGGTTGATATGTGTAGAAGGCAAAGGGTAGACATTTGACACTGGAAAATTTACTTACTCTTTTAATCTGAGCTTGGCCATCTGTGAAAGGTGCCTACTAAGGTGCCTACTTCCAGGCTTCTTGTAAGACGAAAAGGGAAAAACCTCAAAGAATGTCTGGCATGTAGTGGGACTCTGAGATATATTACTCCCAGCCCATCCTACCACCTCTGTCCCATAAAACAGAAGATTTGAAACAGCATCTGGAATTGTAGCAGCAAGAAGTGAATTTTGGTCCCATCTCATCGTTTCTTTTTTTCCACATGCTTTCCTGTCTCCTTATTTTCATTCTAGTTTGATGTGAGTGAAGCAATTTTTATTGAGCTCCAGGAAGAAGAAATAGTACAGAAGAGAAAGAAAAACGGGTCAGCTAGACAGAAGATGGGAGTCATCAAACGTGTCCCAGTAGCCAGACCCATCAACTGAGTGCAGGACCTTGGGTGAGTCCCTTCCCCCATGCTGGCCTCAACTCTAATATAGAAGGGCACTCAGTATAGAAACAGTGTTTAGGGGCAAGGGCTTTGGAATCAGAAGGACTGAGATTTGACACTGAGACCCATTACTTGCTGGTTGCATGGTCTTAAGCAAGCAGTTTATCTATTATGTGTTCTATGATCACTGTTGTCTTTTATTATTGTTTCTTATTATTACTTTTAAATTATTATTGTTTTTCCTACCACCCATCCAAAGAAGTGATAGGAGTGAAGATGATACTGCCTGGCATTACAATGTTCCACAGAACTGTGATTTTTTTATAATGGTTGAATAAAGTGATTGACACACACATTAAAGGAAGTCTATAGAAAACTCATGAGCAGACTCCAATATGTGAGATTATTTAATATGCTACAAGTATGGCATTTCCAATCAGATACATTGTTCAAGAGTTGAGGCTGTGTCAACTGGTCAAGGCTTCATTAAACATTTACATCTTGTCTTACACCTTGCCATTTAATCAGAACACTTTCTCCATGTGCTGGTACTCAAGACAATAGTTAAGATAAAAGCAAAACCAAAATAACAACAAAAAAAAGGATACTGAACTGTATATGGAGTAAAATAATAGTTATAAGAAATGTGTATATAATATATGTATATTACACTTGCATATGTGCATGCAGAGGAAAATAATGGAAGGCAATAGCTTAGTGTAAATTTCAGTGGTGATGGGATTGCTGGGTATTGATATTTTTCAACTGTGTACTTGATTAAAATATTAAACATGTGCTAAGTGAACTATACATTATGTTTATGATAAAAAAAACTGTATCCCCTAAAAGTGCTACTACTTATGAAGGATTTCAGATGAAAAGCATAAAACTATAAAATCAATTGAGATTAAGAAAAAACTTTACTCCTCCCTGGTTGTATCTCCTTCTTTCTGCCCTAGGGATGATTACTACCCAGAAAGGGATGATGATTATTCCCATGCATTGCTATATCCTTTTACCCCATATGAGAACTTCCCTAAACAAAATATTTTTCTGCGTGTTGTCACTATGCACAAATACATTAACTGTTCTTACCATCCAGCTTGCTAATTTAACATATAACATACGTGCACACACACATGTACACACATATGTACGTGTGTGTGTGTGTATATATGTATGTTTATACATGTGTTTGTGTGTCTATCTCCTGGTCCTTACACTCAAGGGAGTGCTGTAAGGAGTTCAAGGGGCAAAATCCATCAAGATCCCAGGACGGTATATGACACGTCATCCACAACACCGGTGTTTGCTTCCTTCCTATCCTAACTTCTGATCTTTAACAGGGATGTTTATTAACCTCATTACTATGTTTGAGTGACTATTTAAGAATGTGAGAACAGGAAGGGAACAACACACTTAACTGTATTATGAAGGAATTTCAGTGCTGTCTCTGGGATATACAGTGTAACAGAGTTGGGCTGGGGAAAAATCCTTATCCTTTCTAGTGAATAATCGTGCTTTTCCTCTCCTTCGTTGCTGCCCTCTGTGTTCACATTAGGCATACACATGAGCTGAGAGTCTGGAACCCACTTAAAGTTCTAGGAAGAGGTGACTGGTCAGGGGTTGACAGGAAGGGACACTGTAGCAAGAATTAGGAGCTCTTTCTGGGTCCCAGAGCCTAAGCCATCCCAGGGTGAATTCCTTCTGCTATGACTTGCACTGTCACACGGGTCTTTACTCAGCATCCATCACTCTTTGCACCTCCAGTGACCCAGGGTCTACAGAGTTCACAGTTATGGTTTCACGCAGTCCAGGTCCTTGTGGAAGTTGTGGTCACCTCTGTAGATCCCCCTTAATTTACAAAGAGGAGGACATGATCAGAGACTCCCCAAAGAGGAGCTGGGCAGGACAGTGGGCAGGATTCATGGGGCTGGATGGGAGGGAGGGCACGGGGAGTCCATCCTGACTGGAGTGAAAAGTGGGGACTCCCAGGGGAGCATTCAGGGCTCAGAGGTGGGACACTCCAGGGGCATGAGGCCGTCCAGGTGTAGGACTGATTGGGGAAGGAACACATTCGCTTCCATGGGATGCTGCATAGTATCCCCTGGATACACTGAAATGGCACAAATGATGGGAAGAAGGAAAGTGCCCTGCTCGTATGTCTCTGGTCCACGGGGGCAGGTTCAGAACCAGGAGCACTGACAGTCGTGAAGCTGAGTTGATGCTCGGTTCCCTCAATCTCCCTCAAGGGGAAGGACTTACGACTAACGGATCCCCCAAGCCCTCTTTAGTTTCTCTCTGACTCCAGGCCCCAGGGGCTCCCATCAGTCAGTGAGGTTCTCCCTTCTGGAGTCACATTCTTAACCAGAACACTCTGTCCGCGTGTTCACTCTGTCCATGCTCTCGTTTGTTTCATCTCGGCATCATCCCAGAGATCACTCAGGTTTTTCTCTTGTGTTACCTCAACTCCTTTCATCAGCTTAGTGAGGTGTATCACACCGCACTGCTCTGACCAGTTTAGGCTTTAAAAAAAACATATTGTTCTTGTGCACTTATTTCTTCAGAGTTGAGATCTGACCCCTGCGCCAAACAAATCTGTGTTTTTTGACAAAATGCCTCCCCCTTATGCTAGGGTAACTCTGTGCTGTTGTACACACATGGGCTCAGTGTACTTAACTCAAATGTGCTATCATCCACACTTCTTGACCTGTCCAGTAGCATCTCTGCACAGGATTTCTCCTGGGATGTAGTGGTTTGTTTCTGGATTTCAACTATGTCATCTGCACACATTCTCTTATACACAGTTGGCCCTGTCACTTTGGACCCTTTTTGGAGAGCTTCAGTGGTTTACCATGTGGGCCACAGTGTCCCTTGCCTTGTCTCAAAATTCGTCTGTCTGCCAACTTACTGAAGGTAGAGATTAATGAAGATGCAGGGTCCAATTCTTGGCCTTTCCTGAGTCCCTTGACCTTGGAATAGAAGCATTTAATAACCAGGGAGTGAATATGACAGAATGCAGTTGGTTAAAACAGATTTGAAACATCTGAAAAGCACTGCATTCCAATAGAGATATTTTGTAAGAGAAGAGGGAAGTATGATACCAAAGTAAGTGAGTGTTCAATGGGAAGATATTCTGATCTTAACTGTCTGTTTAGAATCTAAGGCATATGTGTGCCCTTATCCTAGAATATCTGTCATTCATTCATTGCTTCATACCTACATGAGTAATAGGTAGCTCCAGCAGTGGTGAGTGCCTGCATGCCCAACTCTTTCCATTGTGTGGTCAATAAAGTTCCTTTGTCATCCACTTTTTGTAATAGGATGAAAATACTTCCCCTACATTCATTTAGAACCACATCATGTAGTGTAATACTTTTTGTTTCAACCATCCAACAGAATTTTAGAAATCTCAATAGGAGAAGGAAAGGCTACTATACTTATCCATATTTTTGCCCTTTCCATTTTTCTTTCTTCCTTACTGACATTCCAGGAGCATTTCTATTATTAGTTCCTGTCTGTCTTAAGAATTTCCTTTAGCCATTCTTCTAGTTTACATCTACTGGTGATAAATTATCTTCATTTTCTTTCATCTGACAATGTCTTTGTATACCCCTTCTTTCCTAAAGGATAACATAGCCGCCAGACACAGGATTTTAGGTTAACAGTTCTTTTCTTTTAACACTTGAAAAATGTTGCAGTATAATCACTGTATGGCACAGGGAAATATATACAAGATCTTATGGTAGCTCACAGAGAAAAAAATGTGACAATGAATATATGTATGTTCATGTATAACTGAAAAATTGTGCTCTACACTGGAATTTGACACAACATTATAAAATGATTATAGATCAATAAAAAATGTTTAAAAAATAAATAAATAAAACATACATCACCATAAAAAAAAGAAAAATGTTGCACCACTTCCTTCTATACTTCATAGTTTCTGATGAGAAATTTGCTGTTATTTGAATTGCTTTTCTCCTATAGGCAATGCATCATTTCTCTCTCCCTGCTTTCAAGGGCTTTGTTTGTTTGTTTGTTTGTATTTGATCTTCCAAAGTTCTATCATGATGTATGTTTTCATGGATTTCTTTGGGATAATTCTGTTTGGGTTTCACGCAGCTTCTTGAACCTCTAGATTTATGTCTTTTACTAAATTTGAAGTTTGTTAGCTATTATTCCTTCAAAAAAATTTTTCTACACACTTTTTCTCCTCTCCTTCCATGACATGAATATTACATCTTCTGTTATAGTCTCACAGGTCCCTGAGGCATTGTTCTATAATTTTTTCAGTCTATTTTTCTCTGTTGTTTAAATTGGGTTATTGCTGTTGTTCTGCCTTCATGTTTACCGATTCTTTCCTCTCCATTCTGCTGTTACATCCATCCATTGAGTTTCTACTTCAGTTATTGCATGTTTCAGTTCTAAAATTTCCAGTTCGTTCTTCTTTGTATCTTCCATTTCTTTGCTGAGACTTTTTTTCATTTGTTTCAAGCATATTTGTATTAACTCATTGAAACATTTTTATGATGACTACTTTAAAATTCCTGTTAGAAAATTCCAATACTTGTACTATCTTGATGTTGGTGTCTGTTGATTACCTTTTTTTCACTCAGTTAAGATTTTTTGATTTTTTGGGTAGAAGAGGGAGTTTTGATTATACCCACAGGATATTTTGGGTATTATGTTATAAAAGTCTGTGTCTCATTTAAATAATCTGTTTTAGTCTCTTGTGACAGCATGCCAGTAAGGGATGAAACTCATAATATCGTATAATAGCCATGGGGGAATGAAAGTCCAGGTTCCCCACTCAGCCTTCTCTGACTCAGGAGTTGGAGGGTAAGGTGGGAGGGGAATGGGTGACTCGTCACTACTTGGTAGAGGTGGGATTTCAGGCTCCCCGCCCCCAGGCCTCCACCTTCACTACCCTGGCTGAGAGAGGCGGCACACCTCCTAGCTGTTCCCCATGCCCATGTGGCTTCCACTAACACCGTGGTGGGGGTGGGGTGGAATGTGCTCATTACTGCCAGGTGAGGATAAAAATTCAGGTTCCCCACTCCCCCTCTACTAACATGGGAGATGGGACAGGTGTAGGGGTGGAAGGGAAGTGGCACCTTGTTACTGCCTGGTAGAAGAAGGATTTCACCCCACACCAGGCCTCCACCAACCACCCAGGTAGGAGTGGGAAGGCATCTTCTTACTGCCCTTTTTGTGACCCCTGTTAATGTTATGGAGGGCAGGAGGCCTCTTTATCATTGGATCATCATGAAAGTTCCACTGTCCCATTCAGCTTCTGGTGACACCAGCCCAGAAAGGGGAATGGTGCCTTCCCTTCCACCAGAGGAGGAGAAGGGTGCCTCATCATGACTGGGTGTGGGTGGGAGTTAGGCTCCCAGTGTGGTCTCCACTGACACCATGGTGGGGGCACTTATTTCCACCAGGTGGGGGTGAAAGTCCCTCTTTCCCATGGGGTCTTCTCTGATAAACCCCAAAGTATGGGTCGGGGTACCTGGTTAAAATCAAGTGAGCATGGAGTCCACATTTCCTGCTCAGTCTGCTGGCGTGGTGAGGGCGCAGCTGGGTTTCATTTTGTGATGTTAGGGCAACTGTCATCTAAAAGCTTTCTTTCTTGCTAGGTTTCCCCCTTTTCTGGTTCTTTGTCTGGACAAAGATTTTCTAAGATTTTCTTGGGGCTCTTTGTGTCTTTTCCTGTTGGCATTTTAGTGTCTCCTACTTCTCCAGCGCCCAGTCTGGGATAGGTGAGGCAGAAATAAAGCCAAGGGAATTCACTGCCTTGTTCCTTGGATCCCAAAGTCCCAAGCCAGTCTGCCTTTTTTCTTTCCACTTTTCAGAGGCTTCTTATGTTTCTTTCACCTGTAATATCCAGAATTTTTTAGCTGTACCTAGCCAAAGTAATAGGGAGAAGTATGTCTATTAAATCTTTCCCCCAAACAGAAGTCCTTTCCTTTTATTTTTTAATGTAAGTAAAAATGGGTATACAGTTGACTCTTAAACATTACAGATTTGTCCACTTATACATGGATGTTTTTCAGTAGTGAATACTACATGATCTGAAGTTGGTTGAACCAGAGACAGAATCACAGATATGGAGGAACCAAGGATATGGAGGAACTGAGTATGTGGAGGGCCAACTATAAGTTATATGTGGGTTTTTGACTGTGTGGACGGTCAGTGCCCCTCACCTCTGTGTTGTTCAGGGGCAAACTCTATTTGCATTCCCTCAGTTCTTATATTAAAAACTACCATGCTCTACACCTTTGTGTACATTGACTTTTTCTCTTAAGAATATACCCTGGAGGTCCCACCATAGCTTTATGTGGAGATATTCATAATTCTTCTTTAAGCTTACTTAGTATGACTATGGTTGTGCGCTAGTTGGTTCATCCAGAACATAATCAGTGAATATTTAGGTTGCTTCCCTTTTTCTTATACAAATAGTGTCTCAGTGAATATCTGTATTTGTATCTACAATCTTTTTGTGTCATTACCTATATGTCTTTAGTATACAGATATAATGTTTCTGGAAATGGGATTTCCTAGTCAAAGCATAAGAACACATGTAATTTTGCTAGGTGTAATCAAATTCCCCTTTATAGTGGTTGCATTACTTTCTTGTAGCTACTATAACAAATAACCACAAACCTGGTATCTATAAAAAATTAATTTTCACTGTTTTAGAGGTTAGAAGTCCAAAATTAGTTTCACTGGGCCAAACTCAAGCTGTCAGCACCATGATGTTCCTTCTGAAGGCTCTAGAGGAGAATCTGTTCCTTGCCTCTTGAAGCCGCTATTGGCTGCTGACATTCCTTGGCTTGTTCCTGCATCAGTCCAACCTCTGCACCCCTGGTCATATTGCCTTCTTTTGTGTCTGTATCAACTCTCCCTCTGCCTCTCTGTTATAACAGCACTCATGATTGCATTTAGGGCCCACCTGGATAATTGGGATACTCTCTGCATTTCAAGATCCTTAACTTCATTACATTTGCAAAGACTGATTTTTCCACAAATACAGTATGATTTATAGGTTCCAGAGATTAGGATCTGATATCTCTGGAAGCAAATACTAAACCTACTACAGTAATCATAAATTTTGCAGCCCCATGAACAGTATATGAAAAGACATTTTTTTAACATATTCATCAGATGAGTGTATTGATGAACTTTTGGATTTGCCAGTCTAATAGTTTAGAAATGGTATCTTACTGTAGTTTTAATTGCATCTCTCTTACTAAAAGCAAGTTTAAGCCTCTTTTTCATATGTTTAAAGATAGTTGTCATTTTTTCCATTAAATGTTTATATTTCTCCCATGTCTTTGATAGGGTTGTTTTTTAATGACTGTATTGATAAGTTTCAATGTAGAAGAAATATCAACACTTTGTTAGATATTATTACACATATTTTTCTTGTCTTTTTCATTGGCTAGCATGTTTTATGCCATGCCAAATTGTTATTTTTATGTAGTCAAATTTACTAATCTGTTTTCCTTAATGTGCCTGAATTTTGAGTCATAGTTAGGAAAGTTCTCCTTCCCATCATAGAGACTATAAAATGAAAATTTCATAGACAGCAATTGAATTTGAAGCAGAAGCAAATGAAATACATGCCTATTTATATGATGGATAAGCTTTGGTGCCATTTTTGTAGGATGTGATACCTGAGAATGGTGAGGAAGAGGAAGTAATCATCCTTTAAATACTTATTTTTAAACATTAAGGGGACATATTATTTCATTTAACAAGAAATCTGGCAGAAAGACAATTCCAGGATTGGTTTAATTTAGCTGTTCCAACAGTGTCATCAGGGACTCAGGTTCTTTCCATCTTCAATGTGTGCTGGTTTCTCTGGGTCTCAGGATCTCAAGATAGCTGCCATAGTTCCCGGCTTCACACTCAATCAACAATATCCAGAGGTTGAAAACGAGTGTTTGCCTGCCTCTTTTTCCCATGCCTTTTTTAAAATTGTGGCAAAATATACATGACAAATTGATCATTTTAATCATATTTAAATATATAGTCCAGTGGCATTTAGTGCATTCACATTGTTGTGCAACCATCACCACTTCCCATTGCCAGAATTTTTTATCATCCCAAACAATAACTCTGTACCCACTGAACAATAACTCCCCATTATCCCCTCCCCCCAGCTGCTGGTAACCACTATTCTACTTTTTGTCTATGAATTTGACTATTATATATATTTCATATATATGAAATAATACAATATCTATCATTTAGTGTATGGCATATTTCACTTAGCATAATGTCTTCAGGGTTCATCTGTGTTGTAGCATGTATCAGAATTTCATTCCATTTTAAGGTTGAATAATATTCCATTGTATGCATATACCCCAATTTGTTTATTTATTCATCTGTCAATAGACATTTGAGTTGTTTCCACCTATTGACTATTGTGAATAGTCTGCTAAGAGCATTGTTGTACAAATATATGTTAGAGTGCTGATTTTAATTTTTCTGGGTATATATCTAGAAGTATGATTGCTGGATCATATGAAGATTCTTTGTTTAATTTTTTTGGAAATCATCATTGTATTTTCTACAGCAGCTACACCATTTTATATTCCCACCAGCAAGGCACATAGTAACAATTTCTCCACATCCACACCAACACTTGTTAATTTTGGGGTTTTGTTTGTTTGTATTTTATTTATTAATTTTTAATTGAAATATAGTTGATTTATAATATTATATTAGCTTCAGTTGTACAACACAGTGATTCAATATTTATATAGATAATACTCCATTTAAATTTATTACAAAACAATGGCTATATTCCCTGTTCTGTGTGATCTCCTTGTTGCTTATCTATTTTATACATAGCAGTTTGTATCATTTAATCCCATACCCCTATCATGCCTTTCTCCCCTTCCCTCTCCCTACTGGTGATCACTAGTTTGTTTTCTGTATCTGTGAGTCTTTTTTGTTATATACATTTATTTATTTGTTTTATTTTTTAGATTCCACATATAAGTGATAACATAGATAATTTGTCTTCCCCTGTCTGGCTTATTTCACTTAGAACAATACCTTCAAGGTCCATCCATGTTGTCTCAAATGGCAAAATTTCATTCTTTCTTATGGCTGAGTAGTATTGCATTGCATATATGTATATGTATCTATATATCTGTATATCACATCTTCTTTATCCAGTCATTTGTTGATGGACACTTAGGCTGCTTACATATCTTGGCTATTGTAAATAATGTTGTTGTGAATATTGGGGTGCATGTATTTTTTCAGAGCAGTGTTTTCATTTTCTTCATAGGTATATCCACAAGTAGAATTGCTGGATCATATGGTAGTTCTATTTTTAGTTTTTTTTAGGAACCTCCATACTGTTTTCCATAGTGGCTGTACCAATTTACATTCCCATCAGCAGTGTACAAGGATTCCCTTTTCTCCACATCTTTGCCAGCATTTGTTATTTGTAAACTTTTTGATGATAGCCATTGTAGTTTTGAGTTGCATTTCTCTAATGATTAGTTATGTTGAGCATCTTTTCGTGTGCTTATTGGCTATTTATACACCTTCTTTGGAGAAATGTCTACTCAAGTCCTTTGCCCAGTTTTAAATCAAGTTGTTCATTTTGTTGTTGAGTTATAGGAATTCCTTATATGTTCTGGATATTAATCCTTTATCAGATATATATGATTTGCAAATATTTTATTCCATTTTGTGTGTTGCCTTTTCACTCTGTTGATGATGTTTTTTGAGGCACAAACGTTGTTAATATTGATGAAGTCCAATTAATTTATCTTTTCTTTTGTTTCCTGTGTGTTTGGTATCCTATCTAAGAAATTGTTGCCAAATCCAATATCAAGAAGCTTCTCCTCTATGTTTTCTTTTGAGAGTTTTATAGTTTTAGGTCTTACATTTAGGTCTTTGATTCATTTTGAGTTAATTTTTGTATATGGTGTAAGATAATTTCATTCTTTCATGTGTGGATATCAGTTTTGTCAGTGCCATTTATTGAAAATACTGTCCTTTGCTCATTGAATGGTCTTGCACCCTTGCTGAAAATCATTTGACCATATAAAGCTGAGGGTATATTTCTGAGTTGTCTATTATATTACATTGACCTATGTGTCTGTCTGTATGCTAATAGCACACTGTTTTGATTATTGTCTCTTTGAAATAAATTTGATATGAGAAATGTGTGCCCTCCAATTTTGTTCTTCTTTTTCAAGATTGTTTTGGCTACTCGGGGTCCCTTGAGAGTCTGTGTGAATTTTAGGATACGTTTTTAAAGTTTCTGCAAAAACATCATTGAGATTTTGATAGAGTTTACACTGAATCTGTAGATCACTTTGGGTGAACAATTTAACAATACTAAATCTTCTAATCTATGAATATCTTTCCACTTATTTATGTTATCTTTTATTTCCTTCAGTAATATTTTGTAGTTTTCAGTGTGCAAGTCTTTCGCATCCACAGTTAAGGTTATTCCTAGAGTATTTTATTCTTCTTAATGTAAATGTAGTTGTTTTCATACATTCCTTTTTGGATTATTTATTTTTAATGTATGAAAACAACTGATTTTTCAGGTTGACATTATATCCTGCAACTATGCTGAATAAATTTATTAGTCCTAATAGTTTTTGTGTGTGTGTGTAATCTTCAGGATTTTCTACATATCAGATCATGTCATCTGCAAACAGAGATAATTCAACTTATTCCTTTCCAATTTGGATACCGTTTTTTTTTACCTACCTAATTGCTCTGACTAGAGCTTCCAATACTGTGTTGCATAGAAGTGGTGAAAATGGGCATCTTTATTCCTGTTCTTGATCTTAGTGGAAAAGTTTGTTGTGGGTTTTCATATATGGAATTTATTATGTTGAGGTGGTTCCTTTTATTCCTAGTTTGTTGTGTTTATATCATGAAAGGGTGCTGAATTTTATCACATGCTTTTTTAACATGAATTGAGGATATTATGTGTTTTTCCCCCTTCATTCTGTTAATTGGTATAATACATTGTTTAGTTTTTCATTGTTGAACCACACATATTCCATGAATAAATCCCATTTTATCATGGTGTATAATCCTTCTATACACTTCTGAATTTGGTTTGCTAGTGGTTTTTTTTAGGATATTTATATCAATATAAGGGATATTGGCCTGAAATATTATTCTTTTCTTGCAGTGTCTTTGTCTGGTTTTGGTATCAGAGTAATACTGGTCTTACAAAATGAGTTAAAAACTATTCTCTCCTCTTCAATACTTTGAGAATTTTTGAATAGACTTTCTCTTTTATAGCAGTTTTAGGTTCCCAGCAAAACAGAGCAGAAAATTATGATTCCCATGTGACCCATCCCCCAACACACACACAGCCTCCCCCACTATCAAAATTACACACCAGAGTGACACATTTGTTACAATCGATGAACCTACATTGACACATCATTATCACCCAAAGTCCATAATTTACATTAGGGGTCACTCTTGGTGTTGTACAGTTTGTGGGTTTGGACAAGTGTATACTGACATATGTCCACAATTATAGTATCATACAGAAAAATTTCACTGCCCTAAAATTCTTCTGTGCCCTGCCTATTCATCCCTTCCTTCCCCTAACCACTGGCAACCACTGATATTTTTCCTGCCTCCATACCCATGGTCTTTCCAAAATGTCATATAGTTGGAATCATACAATATGTAGCCTTTTCTGATTGACTTCTTTAATTTAGTAATATGCATTTAAAGTTTGTCCATATCTTTTCAAGGCTTGATATGTCATTTCTCTTCAACGTTGAATAATAGTCCATTGTTTAAATGTACCACAGTTTATCCATTCACCTACTGAAGGACGTCTTGATTGCCTCCAAGTTTAGGCAATTATGAATAAAACTGCTATAAACATCCTTGTGCAGGTTTCTATGTGGATGTAAGTGTTCCACATATTTAGATAAATCCTAAGGGGTTAAACTACTAGATCATGAGGTAAGGGTATGTTTAACTTTCTAAGAAGCTGCCAAACTATCTTCCAAAGTGGCTGTACCATTTTGCACTTCCATAAGCAATGAATCAAAGTTCCTGCTGCTCCACATCCTCACCAATATTTGTTACTGTTAGTGTCTTGGATTTTTGCCATTGTAACAGGCGTTTGTAGTAGTATCTCATTGTTGTTTTAATCTAAAATTCCTGAATGATGTGATGTGATCATCTTTTCTATGGTTATTTGCCATCTGTATTTACTGTTTGGTGAGGTGTTTGCTCAGATCTTTTGCCCATTTTAAAATTTGAGTTGTTAATTCTCTTATTGTCGAATTTTAAGAGCTCTTTGTATATTTTGGATGCCAATCCTTTATCAGATATGTGTTTTTCAAATATTTGATCGTAGTCTGTAGCCCATCTTTTCATTTTCTTGGCAGTGTCATCTTTCGCTGAGCAAAACTGTTTAATTTCATTAATGTGCAGTAGTCAAGACACTGTGAAATAGATCAATGTAACAGAATAAAGAGCCCAGAAATAGACCCATACAAATATAGTCAACTGATCTTTGACCAGGAACAAAGGCACTACAATGGATAAAATGTATTTTCAACAAATAATGCTGGAACAACTGGATATCCACATGAAAAAAAAAAAGAAATTGGACACAGACCTTACGCTCTTCATAAGAATAACTCAAAACAGTTTACATATACCTAAATGAGAAATGCAAAAGTACAAAACCCCAAAAAGATAACCTAGGAAACAATCTAGATGACTTTGGGTTTAGCAGTGATTTTTTAAATACAGCACCAGACATGATCCATGAAAATAATAATTGATTACCTGGACTAAATTAAAGTTAAAAATTTCTGTACTAGTTTTAATCTTCTTTGAATCTTTGTTAGAATTTACCATTGAAACTGCCTGATCCAAGACTTTTATTTCTTGGACAATTTCTGATTACTGATTCAATCTCCTTAATAGATTTAACTGTACTCAGATTTTCTACTTATTTATGATTCAATGGTAGGCTGTGTTTTTCTAGGAATTTGTTCATTTCATCCAAGTTCTCCAATTTGTAGGTGTACAATTATTCATTATATTCTCCTATATCCTTTATATTTCTGTAAAATCACTAGTAATATTCCCACTTTCATTCCATTTCATTTATTAATTCGTGTATTCTCTTTCTTCTCAGTTACTGTAGCTAAAGATTTGTCAATTTTATTGGTATTTTCTAAGAATCATTTTGGTTTCATTGATTTTTCTCTTTTGTTTTTCTCTTTTTATTTTTATTTATCTCCACTCTAAATGACACATATTATTTCCTTTCTTTTTTATTATTATTTTCTTCCTTTTGCTAGCTTTGGGTTTAGTTTGTTCTTCTTTTTTCTAGTTCCTTACATTGTAATGTTAGGTTGTTAATTTGAGATCTCTTTCCTGTAAGCATTGACAATTGTACATTTCCACCTCAACACTACTTTGATGTACCCCATAAGTTTTGGTTGTTGCATTGGTTATTCTTGATTATATTTGTCTCATGGTATTTTCTAAATTCCCTTGTGATTTCTTCTTTGCCCCATTGATTGCTCAAGAGCATGTTGTTTAATTTCTATACATTTGTGAACCTTCCAGTTTTTCTTCTGTTATTGATTTCCAGTTTTGTTATATTGTGATTTAAAAAGATAATGTGTATGATTTCAATCTTTTAAAATTTATTAAGACTAGTTTTGTAACCAACATATATGGTCTATTCTGGAGAATATTCCATGTGCAGCTGAGAACAATGTTATGCTGCTATTGTTGGTTGGGGTTTTCTATATATTTTTGTTAGGTCCAATTGGTTTATACTGGTGTCCTCCTCCCACCCACTTTGTGTTACTGATATCACCAATTACATCTTTATACATTGTGTACCCATTAAAATAGATTATTATTTTTTATGTATTTGTCTTTTAAAATTAAAAGTGGATTTATAAATCAAAATTTTAAAAATACTGATTTTTATATTTTCCCATGTATTTACCTTTACTGGAGATGTTTATAGTTTTATATTGCTACAGATTTCTTTTTAGTGTCCTTTCTTTTCAACTTAAAGGAATCCCTTTAGCCTTTCTTGTAGGGCAGGTCTAGTGCTAATGAATTTTCTCAGCTTGTTTATCTGAGAATGCCTTAATTTCACCCTAATTTTTGAAGGATTGTTTTCACAGGTATAGAATTCTTATTTGATAGATTGTTTCTTTCAGTACTTTAAATATATTATCCTACTACATTCTGGCCTCTAAAGTTTCAGCTGACAGTCTTATTGAGGATCCTTTGTATGTGATGAATTGATTTTCTCTTGCTACTTGAAAGATTCTGTCTTTTCCTATTGACAGTTTGGTTTTAATGGGTCTTGGTGTGGAACTGTTTGTGCTTGTTGTACTTGGGGTTTGTTGAGCCTCTTTTACTTGTACATTCACATATTTTGTCAAAAGTCATTATTTTTTCATACAATCTTTCTGCCACTTTCTGTCTGTCTTCTTCTGTGACTCTCATGATGTGTATCTTCGTCTTCTTGATGGCATCCCTTAAGTCCTTCAGGCTCTGTTCACTTTTCTTCATTATTTCTTCTTTCTGCTCCTCAGACTCCATACTTACTAACGTCCTATATTCAAATGCACTGATTCTTTCTTCTGCTTGATCAAATCTATGATTGAACCATTCTAATATACTTTTCAATTTCATTAAAGGATTTTTCAGGTCCAGAATTTGGTCCCTTTTAATAATCTCTGTCTTTGTTGATATTATCTTGTTCATACTTCTTTTTTTCTGATTTCCTTTAGTTCTTTGTCTGTTTTCCTTTAGTTCTTGAGCATATGTGACAGTTGCTTTAAAATCTTTGTCTGGAAAGTCCTATGTCAGAGCTTCTTCGGGTGGAGATGTTTCTATCAGTTTATTCTGTGCCTTTGAATAGAATTTATTTTCCTGTTTCTTTGTATACTTTGTCATTTTTGGTTGCAAAGTGAACATTTGAAATAACAACTACCCCTATCAGTCTTTGAAGACTTGTTCTCTACAAGGATAGTCCTTTACCAATGAGCTGAACTTGCTCTGTTTATAGGAATTAGCCCGAAGTGAAAGCTTAAGATCTTCTCAGGCTTTCTCTGCACATGCATGTTGCATGGGCCTGTGTGTGAATTTCTCGATTCGCTTTTATACATGGCTACTTTTAAATGTCTTAATTTATCAAAGAATCTCACCCCAGATTCTTCTTGGTACCTTAAATAGTCTATTGTTTGTCTCCACCTATAATCCTTGTCTCAGCTTTCTGTAGACCTATAGTCTCCTTGCAGCTTTAATAAGCACTGTCTGTTGCCTTTCCCACCTGTGCTCAAAGTTACGAAAAACAGAGCAGTCCTTCAGGCAGCACTCAGACAAGTTAGAATATTGGAAGTAAGGTCTACTCTACTTCCTCTGGTTTGAAGGAGGGACTGGGAGCTGGGCTGCTACCACCTCCAGATCAAAACTGCTGCCACACTGGGCAACTGGTAAGGAAAGGGTAAGTAAAAATGCCTCAAAACCTTTTGTTTCATTTTTAAAGTGGCCTTTTTCTGATTGGGTGTTCACTTAGTGGCTGTAGACCTTTGACTGTTCTCAGATCTCTTATAAAGTTATTTTATCAAGTCTCTAGTTACCTTTTATAATGTTTTTGTGGGTGAATGAGGACCTGGAGCTTCTTAGTCTGCCATTTTGCTGACATCACTTCTCTCATTTTTTAAAACGTATTTTCTTCTCTTCTCCTCTTATCTTCCATTTTTACACTGGAATAGCACCCACCCATTGAGCCCTAGAAAGAAGAAAGTACAAAATAACAGAAAGAAGGGTCTGCCATATAACACACTGAAATTAGGACACCTGTGTCCTAAATAACAGATCCATCTTTTCCTGTAGACCAGTGGTAGCCATTTTCCTTATGGTGGCCTCATCTGTAACACAGGAAACGTTTGTGTATCCCAATGGTTAGCAAAATGGGCTTTGATGTCAGAAAAAGTTAGATGTCAGCTGGGCAAATTTAATTACTGATTTCATGATCTTTATAGTGAACATTGAACCTCCAGAGATATGAAACCCATATGTAATATATAAGCATTATATGTGTCTACATGGAGAATATGACCAGAGTAAATGCAGAAATATCCTACATCATTTTAAAATCACTGAGTGGTAGGTTTCTGGTTATTTACATATTTGTTTCTGGGCTTGACAATGTTTTCCACAATTTCTAAGCTAGTAATAGATCATTTAATTAAAAGTAGAATTAACGCTCAGAGAAGGAGTGCTTGCTATAAATCTTTCATACGTAGATTTATAGAAAATAATATAACAGACTTCTATATTATCAAATTAAGAAATAAAATATCACGTATGCAGTTGAAACTCACTTTGAAGTCTTCTCTGATTATATTAGCCTCCTTCTTCCCCAGAGGTAATTACTATCAAGATTTTGGGTTTTTCATACTTAGGACTTTTCTTTATAGTTTATTACAAATGCATATATATAGTTTTATTACATATGTTTATATCCCTAAGTGAAATATGGTATTGTTTTCTTGCATGGTTATATCTATAGGTGCTGGCTACCTGATGGAAAGGAGGAAGGAAGAAACATAAGGAGAACAAATACACATTCACATCTCAACACTGTGACCTGCCATATATGCCTTCCTTGCCATGTGTATTCTCTTGCAGAGCTACTAAAATGGACACAGCCTTTTTTTTTTTTTTTTTTTTTTTTTTTTTAGTTTATGTGCTGTAGGGAGCACTAACACATTCTGCAGATACTATTTTCAACCTTTTTTTCCCTGATGTCTTCAAAGGCTTAGTTTCCCAAGTGCCATCTAGCTCAATAATTTCTCAGTATATCCTTAATATAAAATATCTTCCCATTTGTCCAGGCCTCATTTACTGGCTTTCATTCACAATTACTCATGTAGGCCTATGTATCCAGAACCTAATCTGTAGCATCCTGGTGAAAGTTAGTTCTTCTGTGTCCAGATTATTACCCATATTCATTGATTGGCTTAAGGATGCATCCTATTTTGAACTTGATCTGATTTTATATTGCAAGTACTGGTCATGCATATATTTTCCTTTCCTTTTATTGTTTTTAATTGCACAAGGAAGGTAATTCAGTGGTGTTTTAATATGCCTGATTGCTTCTGAATGACCTGTGACTAAACTTTAACCCTGAATCCCGCCGCTTAAGGGTTATCCCCTCTGGATGCTGTGGAGCTGAGCTCTGGGCCATCTCATGCAGGCCCTCACCCTCTCCCTCCCCTGTGGCATTAACTGCTTGGCTAACTGGGAGGTTAAGCTGATGAGCCTACTTTTAATTTAAGGAGATTTATTTGGGAGAGTACAGAAAGAAAAATGTTGTGAAACTGCTTTTATCTAAAATCCAGGAAAGTGGAGACCATCTGTTGAATGTAAGGTTTATTTGAGAGACATGCTTGCCCTTCCCCTAGGCATTTATATTTTCCCTGAAGCTGCTAAATGGGGACTGTCATGTGGATAGATTCATGAATTAGTTTCATAATCACCTTATTACCTAATTCCCTTGGTTTAGGGATGTTCTTCAGCTGACACTGACTCACTTGCCTATGGAACACCTGGGGATATTTATTTTTTCTCTTTATCCTTTTCATTTCAAAACTCAGGTGCTTTTGTTGTAGATAAAAGTGGGAAATGCAGGAAAGGTAAACAAAAAAAACTTAGAAACCCTTAAAAGTCTATTACTCATGGATAAACACTTTTAATAGTTGAATATAATGTTTTTCAGAAAACAAGACCTACCTGTATGTTGTCTACAAGAAACCCACTTTAAATACAAAGATTCATATAGATTAAATGTAAATGGATAAAGAATATTCTAACATGCTAACACTAACCAAAAGAAAGCAGGAGTAGCTATTTTCATTTCAGACAGAGCATACTTCAAAGCAAGGTAAGTTATCAGAGATAAGTAAAGGCATTACACAATGATCAGAGAGGTCAATTCTGCAATACATAACAATCCTTCACGTTTATGTGCTTAACAACAAAGTGTGAGGCAAAAAATGTGAGGCAAAAACCAATAGAATTGTGAAGGGAAGATTGATCACATGATCATATCAATACATTTGACAAAAGCATTTAATAAAATGTATCACCCATTCATGATTTAAAAAAAAAAACCTCGCAGTAAACTAGTAATAGAGGAGAAATTCCTCACATCGATATTGAACATCTACAAAACCCGACAGCTGGCATCATATTAATGATGAGAAACTTAAAGTTTCCCCACTAAAATTAGGTACAAAGTAAGGACGTCCTCTCTCACAACGCCTTTTCAGCATCATACTAAAAGTTCTAGCTAAATAAAAAGAAGAGGAAATAAAAGTATACAGATTAGGAAGGAAGAAATATAATGGTCTTTGTTCACAAATGACATTATCATCTATGTAGAAAATCCAAAAGAATTAACAACAACAAAAAATACCCCTTTGGAACAAATAAACAGTTACAGCAAGGTTGCAGTATACAAGGTTAATATGCCACTTTCCTATATACCAGCAAAAAAAAGTAGAGTTTGAAGTTGAAAACACAATGCCATTTACATTAGCATCCCCCAAAGTGAAGTACTTAGTTATAAATCTAACAAAATATCTATAAGATCTACATGAGGAAAACTATAAAACTCTGATGAGTGAAATCAAAGAAGAACTAAATAAATAGAGATATTCCAGTTCATGGACAGGAAGACTCAATATTGTCAAGGTGTCAGTTCTTCCCAACTTGGTCTGTGGGTTCCATGCAGTACTCCTAAAATCCCAGCAAGTTATTTTGTGGATGTTGAAAAATTGATCCTAAAATTTACAGGGAGAGGCAAAAGACCCAAAATAGCCAACACAATATTGAAGAAGAACAAAGTTGGAAGACTGACACTACCCAACTTCAAGACTTATTATAAAGCTATAGTAATCAAGACAGTGTGGTTTTGGCAGAAGAACAAATAGATCAGTGGAACAGAATAAAGAGCATATAAATAGACCCATATAAATATAGTAAACTGATCTTCAACAAAGGAGCAAAGGCAATATAATGGAGTGAAGATACCACAAATGGGGCTGAAACAACTGGGCATCCACATGCAAAAAAAAAATGAATCTAGACACACACTTTACACTCTTCACAAAAAATAACTCAAAACACAGACCTAAATGTGAAACATAAAACTATAAAACTTCTGGAAGATATAAGAGAAAATCTAGACACCCTTGGTTATGGCAATGATTTTAAGATATAATAGCAAAGACACAATCCATGAAAGAAATAATTGATAAGCTAGAATTTATGAAAATTAGAAAATTCTGCTCTGTGAAGGACAGTGTCAATAGAAAGAGAATACAAGTTAAAGACTGGGAGAAAATATTGCAAAAGACATCTGATAAAGGACAGTCATCCAAAATTTATAAAGAATTCTTAAAACTCAACAATAAGAAAATGAACAACCTAATTTTAAAAAATGAGACAAAGACCTTAACAGACAACTCATCAAAGAAGATATACAGATGGCAAATAAGCATAGGTAAAGATGCTCCACATCATATGTCATCAGAGAAGTACAAATTAAAACAACAGTGAAATACCACTACACATTTATTAGAATGGCTAAAATTCAGAACACTGGCAACACCAATTGCTAGGGAGGATTTGGTGCAAAAGGAGCTCTCATTTATTGCTGATGGGAATGCAGATTGGTTACAGCCACTTTGGAAGACAGGTTGGTGGTTTCTTACAAAACTAAACATACTCTTACCACACAGTCCAGTAATCACACTCCTTGGTGTTTACCCAAAAGAGTTCAAAATTTATGCCCACACAAAAACATGCACACAGATGTTTATAGCAGCTTTGTTTATAATTGCTTAAACTTGGAAGCAATAAGATATCCTTCATTAGGTGAATGGATAAATAAACTGTGGTACATTCATACACTGGAATATTATTCAGTGTTAAAAAGAAATAATCTATCAAACCTTGGAAAGACATGGACAAACTTTAAATGCATATTACTAAGTGAAAGAAGCCAACCAGAAAAAGGCTACAATACCTTTTTGAATTAGTGTTTTCATATGCTTTGGATAAATACGCAGAAGTGGGATAGCTGGATCATATGGTAGTTTTATTTCTAATTTATTGAAGAATCTCCATACTGTTTTCCATAGTGGCTGCACCGGTTTACATTCCAACATACACCAACAGTGTATAAGGGTTACTTTTTCTGTACATCTTTGCCAACACTTGTTATTTCTTACCTTTTTTATAATAGCCATTCTAATAGTGTTCATCGCAGCATTGTTTACAATAGCCAAGATACAGAAACAACGTAAGCGCCCATCAATGGATGAATGGATAAAGAATATGTAACACACACACACACACACACACACGAATACTACATAGCCATAAAAAAGTGAAATCTTGCCATTTGTGACAATATGGATAGACCTTGAGGATAAGTGAAATAAGTCATATGATAAAAGACAAATACTGTATGATTTCACCCATATTTGGAATAAAACAAACAAATGAAAAAAACAAACCAGCAAAGGTAGAGAGGGGGTGAAATATGTAAAGGGGATCAACCGTATGGTGACAGTTGGAAACTAAGTTTTTGGTGGTGAGAACCGTGTGGTGTACACAGCAGTAGAAATATAATGTTGTGCATGAAACTTATATAATGTTATAAACCAATGTTACCTCAATAAAAAAATAAATTAAAAAAGAAAAAGTTACATATTGTATGATTCCAACTATATGACATTCTGAAAAGAGCAAAACTATGGAAACAGTGAAAAAAAGATCAGTGGTTGCTAGGATTTTCAAGGAGAGGAGGAGGAGGAATAGGCAGAGCATAGAGCACTTTTACAGCAGTGAATGGGCCCTAAGGTAGACTGTGGACTTTGCCTGGTTATGATGTGTCCATGCAGGTTCATCCATTGTAACAAATATATCACTCTGCTGGAGGATGTTGATAATGGGGGAGGCTACGCATGTATGGGGATGGGGGTATATGGGAAATCTCTGTACCTCCCAGTTATTTTTGCTGTGATTGTACAACCATTCTAAAAAAAGTAGTCTTAATGTTTTTTTAAAAAGTTAATGTCAAGTAGCCATGTCATCTCAGATCTTACCTTTTGAGTTTCCCCTCTTACCCTCCTGTTTCTAACGTAGAGTTAATGAGATCCCTCCAATGGAACAGTATGGGGTTTAACAATATATATTCAGTTATTAGTGAATGGAAGGATCAATACTTGTGTGTCAAAGAAATAGTAAGTTCTTAGATTTTTGCCTCTCACGGAGGCAGCAGATGGCTGATGCCCTCGTGTGATGTAGCTGGATGATGCATGATTTTTTTCGAAGACCCCTGCACTGGTGACTACGGAGTGGGTCTCAAATTTCCCTATAAATACATTAACATACCAAACAGTCCAGGAGCAGCAGTTAGGCAAACACCACACTTTGCTGCCCTGGTGCCATCTCTCACTGAGCTCATCAGGTGAGTCAAAGGCAAGCCTGTCTTCCCAGCGTGGGGAACTGGATTAGGATCTGCTCAGAGGCACGTTGTTGGGCAGCTCTTATGAGCTTCTGAGCCTCCCAAGAACCTAGAGATCCTCCTGACTCCAAAACTTTGAACTCAAGGCACATCAGAGAGATATTTGTTTCCTTTATAAAGATACCTGCCCTCTCATTAGGACAAACTATGAGAAATGACTTTTCACAGTGCCTGTCTTAGCCCCAAGGCTCAGCCAGCCTCTACTGCTGTGTCACAACTTTTAAAGGGCCCTTGAAATCCCACTAGGTGTCATATACTCTGGGCAGGCTTTCTCATTCACTCCTCAGGATGCTCTGTGACACAGGTATCACGAGTCCCACATCATAGATGCCCAAGTCAGGCTGACAGAGCCTCAGTCACCTCTCTAGATAAGTGGCAGGGTGGGATGAGGTTCCATCCTTCACCCTCCCTGGAGGACACAGAGCAGCCTCCCTTTCAGAAGGTGGGCTTCCAGGGCTGGAGAAGTGGTCAGATCACATTCCTTACTATTGTGGCCCTATGAGGCCACAACCCCTCTGGTGATGAAGATGACAGATGAGATGAAATCCCACCCCTTCTTTCAAGAGATCTGGGTGTCTGGGCCACATCCATTGGCTGATCCCTGAAGAAGGGAGTGAGGCTCAGGCAGAAGCTCAGGTGATCTTGAGGGAAGGAAAGTGATATGTAAGGAAGTGTTTTAAGTAATTGTACTTTCTATTTCATCTCCTTTCATTCCAACAGCTCTTCAAGTTACCCATCATTATAACCAACATTCATACCAGGGTACTGACTTCAGGGAAGTTTATGTAAATCAGAGGACACTTTTTGTTGCTCCTTAATCAGCAGCTCACTTTAGAATTACTCTGAAGTTTTTTCCATTTTGTCTTGATGCTCTGAATGTTCTAATCTTCCTTCAGGCTGGCAATACATGCTCCTTACATTTTCCCCGCTTTTTAATAGGACTTGCATTGTTTTTAAGCCACATTATTGAAATTTAAAATACTTTCCTAAATGGAAAAAAAAACAAAGAATTATGTTATTTTTTTGAAGTATAATTGATTTACAATGTTTTAGTTTCTGGTGTACAGCAAAGTGATTCAGTTACACATATAGATATATAATACACTCTTTTTCATATTATTTTACATTATAAAGAGTCATGTTAAAACAGAGGAGAAAACATTTGTAAACTATACTTCATACTGGGTTAATATCCATGATTTGTGAAGCATACTCAGTAACAAAATGATTGGCAACTTAATTTCAACAAAGAATTCATATAAATATATACATATATATATAAATATATATACATATATATGTAATAAACATGTTAAAATATGCATAACCCACTAGTGTATTATTCAGGGTTCTCTAGATAAACTGAAACAGTGAGCTATGTATTTACATATAAAAGGAGAGTCATTACAAGTAATTGGCTCATGCAGTTATGGAGGCTGAGAGGTACCACGGTTCTTTTGTTTGCAAGCTGGAGACCCAGGAAAGCTGGTGGTGTAATTCAGTCTGAGTCCAAAGGCCTGAAAACCCAGGAAGCGGATGGTTTAAATCCCAGTGTGAGGGCCAGAAGAATAGGCAGTGTGTCAGGAAGCAAAAGGGGGAGAATTCCTCCTCCCTTTGCTTTTGTTCTATTCAAGCTTTCAACAAACTGGATGAGCATCCCCTCCATGGAGGGGGGGACAATCTATTGAGCACACCAATTCAAATACTAATTTCATCCAGCAACACCCTTGCAGACACACCCAGAATCATGTTTAATCTGGGCATCCTGGCCAGTTGAGTTGGCACATAAAATTAACCATCACAACTAGAACTAACAAGATGAAAATATAAACCTTAAGAAGAACAGTAAGTGGAGAGGCAAGATGCAAAAGATGAATCATGTGATTCCTCTTTTGGAAAAGACACGTGTTTGTGCAGGTGTTTATGTTTGTGTACCCTCACCTACATAGACACGTCTGGGAGGGAAACACCTATCTATGACAATAGATCTTTTTTGGGTCAGGGGGTGGGGGTCAGACCTGTAAGAGAGATGATAAAGTGTACTTTAACATATTGTTTGGAATGTATTCAGGAAAAAGCATTTTCATACAAATTTGAAAAGAAAATACCGCGAACAGACTGACAAAGGTAATGTGAACGTGTATTTATTACTTTGGAAAAAGCATTCATTGTATTCAGTTTTCTGGGGAAATGAAGTAAATTTAAAAATAGAATTGACTCTGTGTGTGTGTGTTTCTAGGTCTCCTCTAGCTCTATAACCCCCAATACTCACATGGTTACAAGTGCAGTTTTCTCTTCAGTTCAGACCAGGGCTGGACATCCTATCTCAGGTTTATATATACCAGAAAATGATGGACACAGATGGATTACTCACAGTAAATGCCAATTTCTAGAAAATACTGGCTGATATCACTAAGTAGAGATCAAAACCTCAATCTTTCTCTTCCTCTTGCTGGCCCAGTCCCCTGGTCTGAGCCTCTCATAGCTTGCAATTCTGGGTATGACCACCAGATGGCGTTTATCCTACATTTCTGTTTTAAGGAAAAGGAGTGTATTTTCCAAAAATGTCCTATCATATGAAATAATTTACTATGATACCAGTTCCTTTGGAAAATTCATTTATATATTAAAACAGTTCCACCTGCTTTTGACTACAAATCTACATTGTGTTCATTGATCCCTCATCAGTGTAGGTTGAAGTGTTTACACTGTAGAAGGTCCCTCCCAGAGAGCACCACATTCACTTTCCATTACCCGACTCCTGTACAGGCTTCCCAGACCTTGTCTTACCCCTTGCTGGTTATCCCCCGTCCATGATACTGGACACAGCTGTCCAGACACTGCTCATATATCCCATCCTCTCTCAGTCACCTAATCCCTGTCCAGCGCTGCCTTCCATCCACCAGCCGCCCACTGCCCAGGCACAAATGCCACCTGGTGTTTCACTGCATGCAGGCCCTAGAATGTATGTTTTTACAGTCTTCTTTTACACTGATGAGTTTTTTCAGACAAAATTAGAATCATTCTGTGCATAGGTTCAAAGGCTGACTTTTATGGGAGAATATTGTAATGTTTTGCTCCTTAAATAGACGTCTTTCTAGAGAAGTTTGATGATAACGGGAAGTTGGTGCCACCTCGTGACAGAAGCCTGAACTGCAGCTTGAACTTTCCAGAATTGGACGGTGGCTGTGGCCAAAACTTACCAGAACGCTTTCTGGAAGTCTGGGTGGAAAGGAGAGCATTGCTAATGTACAAGGATACTGATGAGCTCCAGGCAGAAAATGCAGCCTCTTACTATGCTGAAGAGAAAGTTGTGTGTTAGAATAACAAAAAGATTTTTATTTTAATCCTTTGAGACCTATGGACAAAAGCTAGAGACCTACATAAGCAAAAATGGATCCGTGCTGTTTATGATCTGCGTGAGCCACTTTTGCACTTATTATGACCATCTTTCCACATATATACTTTTATATCATAACATTTCATATCATAAAATAAATTATTTTACGACAACATTTCAGTTATTTTTTACATCAACCAGGCATTTCATCATATGGATGCCTCAAAATTTATTTAACCAATATCCTAGTGATGAAAATTTAGTTCCCTTAGCATATTTTCTATTACGAACAATAGTATACTTAACACTCTTGCTCATACATATGCAGATATCTTTGTATGCATTTCTATGAAAGTTCCTGAAATTGTCCTTTCAAAACTATTCCATCTAAAAACTTTTATATTAACACGTCACATTCAAAATTTGGTTACTAACTTATATCCTTTACAATGCAGTATTTCAGTGCCTGTTTTACTTATGTTGGAGATAATTTGAATCATTGCTAATCTAACAGACAACTAATCATCTCTCATCATTTGTGTCCCTTTATAACTCACTTTTAATCCCTACCTTATGTGACATAATCAATTCTCACAACTTCATGCTATTTGGAATTCAGAATGTTTCCGATATAACCTGTTATCAACTTTGTGTAGATGGCGTATTTTCACTGACTGTACACTGGTAAAGGCCAAAGTTCAGGCCACTTTCAGGTGGATATTTGCACTGAAGAGCTGAACTTGTCTTCTTTAATCTCAGCAAGCTATCTTGAGCAAATTCTAGTATTGTTATAAGACAACTTGATGAGTGTCTGAGTGTGTGTGTGTGTGTGTGTGTGTGTGTGTGTGTGTGTGAGAGAGAGAGAGAGAGTCTATGAGAGTGTTCTGACAACTACATTTCCCTCTGCTCCCCTGCCCCTTCATGGCTTTGCTTCCCACTTGGTCATTTCTTCAGAATTAAAATCTAACCAATCACTCCCCCCCAAACAGAGCTGCATTTGTTGCCAAATCCCCCTCCCTTATGCTTGGGCAACTGTGCTGTGGCAGACACATGGGTTTGGCATATTTAAATGTGCTTTTTGCTGTTGTCCACACTACCTCATCTGTTTAGCTGTGTTCAGTAGAATCTCTGCACAGGATTTCCCCGGGGACTTGATGGATTGTTTCTGGATTTCCATCATGTTGTCTGCACATGTTCCCTCATACATAGTTAGCTCTATCACTTGGGGTTGTTTTTGGAGTGCCTCAGTGGCTTATCAGGTGGGCCCATGATGCCCTTTTCTTTTGCCTCTAATTCATCTCTTTGGCAATTTACTGGAGGTAGGGATTAGTGAAAAGGCAGGGATGATTCCTGGGCTGCCCTGAGTCCTTTGACCTTGGACCAGAGGCATTCTAATACTTAACGAGTGGATCTGACAAAATGTAACTAGTGGTGGTAGCACAGTTTGGAACATTTGGAAGGCATTGCATGACAATAGAGATACTTTTAAGTGAAGAATAAAGAGTATTGAGGTCAAAGTACCTAAGTGTCCAAGGGAATTGTTAAGGGTTGAATTGTGTCCCCCCAAAATATGTTGAAATCCTAACCACCAATACCTGAGAATATGACCTTGTTTGGAAATAGGGTCATTGCAGATGTAATTAGTTAAATTAAGATGAAGCCATACCGGAGCATGGTAGGCCCTGTGGCAAGGAAGCAATGCTCAGAAACTCTCCACCAGGTTTCATTTACAATAAATGCCCTTTACCATGTTTGGGAAGCTCATCTCTATTCCTAGTTTGTTGAGATTTTTTACCATGTAAGGTTGTTGGTTGTTGTCAAATGCTTTTTCTGCAACCTTTGAGATAATCATTTGTTTTTTCTTTTCTTTTATAAATAAAATGTATTATATTAATTAATTTTTAGATGTTAAGCAAAACTTGCCTTTCTGGGATATTTTCCTAGACTCAATTTGCTGATATTTTATTAAGGAATTTAATGTCTATGTTCATGTGGGATATGGGTCTGTAGATTAATTTTCTTTTGCCACCTTGGTTCAGCTTTTATATCAATACTGCTATCATTTTCTGAAACAATTTGTAAATGATTTGGTATTATTATTTTTTCTTTAAACATTGATTTAATTCTCTGGTGAAGCCATCTAGGCCCAGACTTTCCTTTGTTGGAAGATTGGTAATTACTAATTCATTTTCATTACCTGTTGTTGGCCTGTACAGACTCTCTATTTCTTATTGAGCTCATTTTGATAATTTGTGTCTTTTCTAAGAATTTGTCCATTTTATCTAGGTTGTCAAATCTGTCGACATAAAGTAGTTCATAGTATTCCTTTAAAATCCTTTCACTCTCTATGGAGTTGATAATAATATCTTCCTTTCATGATTCATTTTTGTCATTTGTATCTTTTTTCCATGGTCAGTGTAGCTAATAGTTTAGCATTTTTGCATATATTTTTCAAAACACCAACTTTGATTTCATTGATTTTCTCTATTGTTTTTCTAATGTCCGTTTAATTGATTTCTGCTGTATTCTTTCTTGTGTTGCACTGGGTTTAGTTTGCTCTTCTATCAAGTTGTTTTTTTTTTTCCAGGTGGAAGTTTAGGTTATTGGTTTGAGACTCTTCTTTTCTGATATAGGTGTTTAAATGTATAAACTAATCTCTGAGCATTGCCTTGGTTGCATTCCAAAACTTTGATGTACTACGATTGAGTATTCATTTCAAAATATTTTCTAATTTCCTTTTCTGCCTTCACCTATTGTTATTTAGAAGTGTGTTAATTTCTGAATGTTTTGAAATTTCACAAATTTGTTTCTCTCTTGATATTTAAATTAATTTTCTTTGGTCAGAGATAATACATGGCATGGTTTTCATCCTTTTAAAATTATTGAGACATCTTGTGGCTTAGTATATTGTCAATCTTAGAGAATGTCCCAACTGCACTTGAAAAGAATGTGTATTCTGCATTTGTGGAGTGAAGCATTTTATACACACAGACGCATGCGCACACACACACACACACACGCTTGTCATATTGGTTGATAATGCTGTTTGATTCTTCTGTATTTTTGTTAATTTTCTGTTTAGTTGCTCTACCAGTGACAATAGAGTTTTGAAGTTTACATCTATTCCTTTTTTCAATTCTGTCCGTTTTTGTTTCATGTATTTTGGGGCTCTACTTTTGGTACATATACATCTATAATTGTTTTATCTTCCTGAGGTATTGGCCCTTTTATCATTGTGAAATATTCTCTAATATCCTAGTGATATTTCTTATCTTAAAGTCTATTTTTTCTAAAATTAATTAATTCAGTCCAATATCTTTATAGTTACAGTTTGCTAGGCATATCTTTTAAGAATCTGTTACTTTCAAATTATTTGTGTCTTTGAATCTAAGGTGTATCTCTTTAAGACAGCATATAGTTGAATCTTGCTTTGTTATCCTGTGTGTCATCTGCTCCCTTTTGATTAATGTAATTATTGATATGTTTAGATTTTTATTTCTCATTTTGGATGTTTTCTATGTGTCTCCTTTCTTTTTTTCATCTGTTTTTACTGGGCTCCTTTCTTTAGGTTAAAATTATTTTGAGTACCCATTTTAATTCTTTTGTTGATTTTATGTTTTTATGAGAGTTTTTTGAGTTTTCTTGTTAGTGGTTGCTCTAGGGATTACAACATGCATCTTAATTTATCATAATCTATTTCAGAGTAATGCTAATTCAATTTTAGACAAAGATAATTTGCTCAAATAAAACTCCATTCCATCTCTCCCTCCTCTGTGCTGTTGTTACTGAGTCCAAGCTTGTACCATTTGCTGCAGGACAGGCCAATAAATTGAGACAAAGTGTTGGGGCAAGAAAAAGCGACTTTATTCAGAAAGCCAGCAAACTGAGAAAATAGCAGACTAATGTCCTGAAGAACCATCCTAATTTGGGGTAGAATTCAAGCTTCTTTTATTCTAGGGGAGGAGGAAATAGGGGGAAGTAAGGTCAGGAGATGAGGTATATCCACAAGCCCCTCGCACTGGGCTAGAGTCTTAGGGAGGTTATGCAAGTTCTTTGTTCTTGGTCAGTTGACTCTGATTGACATTAATCTGGTCTGATGTTCCTGCAGAACTCGATAAGCCAAATGTTTTTCTTGCTCATGTTTCCTTATCACTGCAGGAGAGGTTGAGTTTCTTCAAAAGGGGGCTATTACGTATACCCCAAGCTGTAGGCGAAATTCCTTTAGTGAATAACATGTCCACATGCAGGGCTAAGCAGAGGCTTATAACTCAGAAGTTAAAGCAGCAACAGAGATAGATACAATATGGAGTCAGAGTTCTTCTTCCCTGTTACACTGTTATTGTCATATACTATATATGTTATAAATCCAACAATACAGAGTTACAATTATAACTTTGTAACATCTTATGCCTTTTAAAGAATTTAAGAAAATAAATGAGAAAATATAGTGATAAATTCACTTAAATGAACTCATATATTTACAATTTCTGTTGCCATGCATTTCTTCCTGAGGAGTCAGTTACTGTCTGTGTCATTTCCTTGCAGCCTGAAGGACTTCCTGTAGTATTTCTTGTAATACAGGTATGCACAACAAATTCTGAGTCTTTCTTTTTTGGGGAATGTCTTTATTTAACCTTAGCTTTTAAAGGATAATTTGGCTGGATATAGAAATCTTAGTTGACAGGATTTTTCTCCAGCATCATTGCCTCTGACCACATTATTTCCGATAAGAAATTGGCCACTAATCATCCTGTTGATGCTCTGTATGTGCTGAGTCATTTTTCTTTTGCTGTTTTCAAAGTTTTCTCTTTGTCATTGGTTTTCAGTAGTTTAACTGTGATGTGTCTAGTTGTAGATCTTTCTGTAATTATTCTGCTTGAGGTTGGTTGAGCTTCTTATTACTGTAAAGTTTTTCATCAAAATTTGGGAAGTTTTTAGGCATTATTCCTTCAAATATATTTCTGCCCCCACTCCTCCCCTACTGAAACTCCCATTGCTTAGTAAACTTGATGATGTTCCATAGTTCTCTGAGACTATTCATTTTTTTCTGTCAGTCTTTTTCTCTCTGTTCTTCAGAGTGGATTACTTCTCATGATATATCTTCATATTCACCCTTTTTTGATATTATTATTGTTGTTGTTTTTGCCATTTTAAATATGTTATTGAGCCTCTAGTGAAATTTTCATTTCATTTATTATACCTTATAACTTCAAAGAACCAAATGGAAATTTGGTTATTTTATTTCTTTCTCTTTACTGGACATCCCTATTTGTTGATTAATTGTTGCCACACTTTTGTGTAATTATTTTTAAGTGGTTTCTTTAGTTTTTGAATGTACTTATAATCATTGCTTTGAAGGCTTTATCTGCTAACTCCAGTATATGGGCACACTCAAAGACAGTTTCTTTTGACTTTTTTCCATGAGAATGTGTCACACATTATTATTTCTTTGCATGTCTTGTAATATTTTGTTGAAAACTGAAAATTTTTGATAATATACTTTTGAAACTCTGGCAGTTATTTCTTTCATTGTTTGTTTACTAGCAAACCTAGGCTCACAGATACTGAGAACAAATTAGTGGTTACCAGTGGGGAGAGGGTAGGGGGAGTGGAAAGATAAGAGAAGGGGATTAAGAGGTACAAACTACTAAGTGTAAAATAAATAAGATACAAGTTTGTAATAAGATGCCAATTATATGAAGTTCAAAATCAGGCAATACTAACCTATGGTATTAGATGTCAGGACAGTGGTCACCAGTTTAACATGGACCAGTAGTGACTGGGGAGGGAGAGCTCATAAGTGGCTTCTGGATTTGAATATAGTATTCTGTTTGTGATCTGGTTGCTGATTACACAGATGTGTTCACTTTATAAAATTTCCTTTAACTGTACTCCTATGATTTGTGTACTTTTCTATATATATGTGACACATTAACAAATTTTTCCAAAAAAAGTCTGTAAAATAAAGAACGTCTGAATGAATGGAAATCTATATCATGTTTAGAATACATTATTGAGGAGGCATTATTTTGTGCTGGAACACTTTAGAAACTTCAGCTCAAATAGGTAAAATGTTGAGTAAAATGCATTCTTAATTTAAGTTCCTAATACTTAATTTAAATTCCTGTGATACTTAAAGCATATGAGCTAAAAGAATGGGTGGGTGTGAATTCTAGAAACATCTAAGAAGGAAAACCATATGTAGCAATACATTCTTGTGAGATGTTATTGCTTACTTCCTTTCCCTTTTTCTCATTTCCTACCTCTTTTCCAATAGAAAGCTTCAGTGGGGTGTTGTGGCAGGGCTAGAAGTAGAAATGCTTGCAGTCAGTGAGTCATCCTATTGTCTTTAACTCATTGGATAAATTTAGTGTCGCTGGATGGCATGGAAAAATCTTGGAGGATACTCTTCCATCTCAAGAACTGTAGGTAGCTCCAAGTGGGTCTAGAGAGGCTGAGCAACCAGTCTTGACAATGATTCACCAACCTGGAGTGTGGAACTGAAAGAATCAGATCATGTGACCCAAAGATATTATGCCAGCCAGGATGATGTTTATCTCTAAACTATGTGGCAAGACAATCAATAACTGCAGGGAAAGGTACAAGATTCATTGCTAGATAAGCTCAACAGTATTGACTCAGATCAGATAGCCTATTAGCTTCACAAGAATGAGTCCAGATTGTTTTAGTTCATTTGAAAGACTTCTCTGATCGCTTTGGCCCCTACAATTTGGAATCAATTGTACTTCCCTTGGTTTTCCCACAGCATTTCATTTGTTGCTATAGAGGATAGGGCATGTTTCCTACTGTGTGGCTAAGGATCCATTTCCATTGCATGTGACTATGTGTGTGCACCAGAGTGGGCTT
Organism: Camelus bactrianus; assembly: GCF_048773025.1. Taxonomy (NCBI): domain Eukaryota; kingdom Metazoa; phylum Chordata; class Mammalia; order Artiodactyla; family Camelidae; genus Camelus; species Camelus bactrianus. The sequence continues at coordinate 80,885,179 of NC_133575.1, read as the reverse complement.
GTGTCCTGCATGTCTCTCTCTCTGTGTGTGTGTGTGTGTGTATGTGTGTGTGAGTGAGAGAGAGAGAAATATGTGAATGAATAAATGTTTTAGATTATATCCTTTGATGGCTTAAGTGGAAAGATAAACCAAGCCAATCAGGTTAAAAATTCTTATACAGATAAAATTTCGGTACAATTTTTATTAATAAGCATTTCTATCCATATTTTTTCAGTACACTGATGGTAATGCACATAAATTTGTCATTAAGCTGTTTTATTCCTATAGAATATAAGGTGTGAGAGATGGGTTTGGCACAACATATTCTGATGATTGAGAGCAAAATAGGTGTTGCCCTGTTTTACAGATGAAGACAGCAACGGAGAGACTTACCCAAATTCCCAGAGCTAGTGATGGTTCAGGCACTAGCACCCAGCTCTGCTGACTCAACTGCAATGCTCTAACCAGAAGCTCAATTATTATGCTTGATTCTTTCACAGGAACTTCTCATCAAGAGAACATTTGTCTTCCAGGGGCTCAAAATTATTTATAGACATGAAGTTCATGAACTTTTTGATGTCAACCAAAAGCACAACGCAAATCAGACAAGAAAAAAAATGATTAAATGGTAGAGTTATTAAGCAGAGTATCAGGAAAAAAACCACAAAAGTGTTTTCTGCTTTGGGTCCTGGCACTCTTGGCTACTAATTAATCTAGCCACTCTGAGCTTCAAACTGAGGTTGGTGGATCAGATAACCTCTAAGACAATTATATTTCTTACAATCATAAAGCAGATGAAAGAGTTGATTACTAAGAAGCTTTTGTCATATATAAGATAAGCGAAAAGTTCCTGGTGCTAATAGAGAGGGAATTTCTTCACTACACGTTTGAGGAGATTTTAGGTTGTCCTTGTCAACTCTCTTACATATGGCTTCAGCATTAGTCACAGGCATTCAATCATCTAAATACAATATATGTAATTGTGTACTAGTCATCCTTCTAGTCCTAATGTTATGCCAATGAAAATTCAATTAACTATCAAGCTAAGAAGAAAAAAAGATAATTTTATTGAAGTCAAATGAAGGATTGTAACCCATGAAGCAGAGTCTCAGGAATCTCTGATACCTGTTCCACCTCTTAGAAGTTGAAGTCACAGTTGTATACATTTTCAAAAAAAGGATCGTACATCAAAATGACATGCTGATACTTTACATAAGGTTCACCAAGGATGCATATTCTAGGTAAGCACGTACAAAGTGAGTCACCATGACCCCTTACAGAGCTGGGAAAGAATGCTAATCTTGTAAGAAGTTACAATGCTACAGTCATAAGGAAAAAATATATAATCTTTACAGTCGAGAAGGTACTCTCATCTTTGAGGAGTTCTGGTTAATGTGTAATACAGATGCACACTCCACATTAGGGAGGGAAGGCGGGGGCCAAACAAGCACAGAGAGAGAATTTTATCTTTAATTTTTCTTGCCCTGCCTTAAAATATAAATTTTATTTCATTGGTTCGAAGCAGGATGTGAAGTGAGTGGTTACATGAAGTCAGTTGAATGCCCTATGTGGTAAATACTGTATTGGGCACCCTAAACTGGTTGTTTCTTTAGCTACCCCAAATAATTCACTAATCTAAGAAAAAAAAAGAATCATTGCTCATATTAAACAAATAAATAAATAGGTACAGAGAGGCTAAGGGCATTTTTAAGGTAACAGGATTAATAAGAGGCATAATATGAATTCTAATTCACGTTTGACACTCAAGCCTAGACTGTCCCTCTACCACACTGCCTCTTAGAGTGCATGCAACTGAAGTAATTGCACAACTGCTTTTCCTCAAGACATTCATTCTACTGTGAAATACAGCAAAAGCACTTTGTGTATACTTATTCCATCACACAGAATATTAAAAATACACATCCTTAATAGTTGGGCTCTAATAAAATTAATTTAATTTTAACTGATTCATAGAGGATATTATTTTTTTACTTTGGGGGTGGTAATTAGATTTGTTTGTTTGTTTGTTTGTTTGTTTGTTTTTAGAGGAGGTACTGGGGATTGAACCCAGGACCTTGTTGTGCATGCTAAACATACGCTCTACCACTTGAGCTATACCCCCCCCCAGAGGATGTTCTTAAGTGAAGTATTTTTTTCTTTTACTATAACTATGTACAGTTGAAGAATTATTAATGAATGCTGGGGGCAGGGAGGGTATAGCTCAGTGGTAGAGCATATACCTAGCATGCACAAGGTCCTGAGTTCAACCCCCAGTACCTCCATTAAATAAGCAAGCAAACAAACAAACAAACCTAATTACCCCCACCAAAAAATATTAAAAAGAAAAAAATTAATGAACGTTAATACAGTGTGGTGCCAGAGCTTTGATTCATGTTCAGATATCTTTTCCACTGTTTTGATATTTGCATTGGTGATGCAAAAGGAATGGTGAGTAAACCTGGAAATCAAGTTGCCAGTAAGTTTAGCAATTTGTGTAAAACTGGAAAAGATCCCTTGAAAAACGAAACTATCTAAATAGATCCAAGATGAAACAGAAATTCTGAACAATCATATTTATTAAAGAAATTGAACCTGTAATTAAAAATTTATCCAAAAAGAAACCTCCAGAACCAGACAGGTTCACTGGTGAATTCTTCCAAACATTTCAAAGAGAAATGATACAAATCATACACAAATTATTTAAGATAACAGAAAAGATAAAATGCTTCTCAACTTGTTTTGTGAGTCCGGAATATTCTTTTTGGAGAGCATTTTGCAGTTTTTCTAGCCCCATATTTTCAACACTATAACTGATGGGAAACACCCCAAGCAGTACAGTAAATCCACCCATATAATGCTTCCTGGGGGATGGTTGGAAAGTCTAATAAAAACAGATTGTTAAGTAAGTGAATATTTACTAATCACTTACAAAGTATCAGCTATCCTATCTAGTGTTTTGAAATATTATCCCGTTTACTCTTCACTATAGGCATACGGAGTAAGTATCATTCTCATCATCACTTTAGAAATGATAATATGGGGGCTTGGAACAAAAGGAGGTCTTATTAAATATCATGCTACTGTCAACTGAAAAAAAATGCACAACCTAAAAGTAGAGAATTATGTTTTATTTGGAGGACTTTCTGAGAACTCAAGCCTGGGAAGCAGCCTCTCAGATAGCGCTGAGGGACTGCTCTGAGGAGGTAAGGGAGCAGCCAGGATATATAGAGGGTTTCACAAGAAAAACCAGGTAGTTGGAACATCAAAAGATGACTGTTAATTAAAGAAAACCAGACATCTCAAGTAAATGAATTGAACACTTTTGTATCTGTGGGAAGATGCAAGAGTCTGAACTTAACTAAATCATTCCTTTGGTATGTACCTTAGCTATCTAGGGCCAGTATCCTGTTTTTCTCCATCTTGAATCCCTTCAGGGTGCACAGTTCGGGGAGGCTGCAGTGGCTGATGGCTTGATGGCTGCAGCATCCTTTGTTTACTGATGTAGCAGGTGACATACTTCCACACAACAACTAGTTGTGCCTAGGTTTAAACTCTAGTTTATCAGATTCTAAATCCCACAACCCTGGCCACAAGGTTATAGTGATTATGACTGTGTTATAGCTGAGGCCAGCACAGGAAAAGTGACTGATCCAAGGTCCTGTGGTCAGTGATGGGTCTGCTTGGGGCTCTTGGGGCCCAAGTATCCTGGCTTCAATCTGCCCAGCAGACCCTTTATTAGGTGTTTTACCCATCGAATGTCTCTTCTATCTACAAAGTTCAATGGGAATCTGCTTTTCTCACATTCAGCCTACAAGGTACAGAAACAAGAAAGGACACAACATGAGATCTATCCTCTTAACACATCCAAAAGAAGATTTTTCTTTTAAAGAAACAAGGAAAGGATTGCACATAGGATTAAAAAAAAAAAAAAGCATGATGTTTTTCCTCCATTATTTCAATCAGAGAATATATCCTAGAAGACAAAAATGGCACCAAAGCTCATATGTTATCCAAAACTGTGTGTTTGAGTTTGTGATGCTACATTCTAGGTGCCATCTATGACAGCAATGCCCTTTGTTCTGTGTCCGATTCATCTCTTTCATGAAAGGGAGGAGGCAGAGTGGGGAAAGTACAAGCATTTGTTGAAATCCTATTATATAGCACTCATGATTCCTCAATTTTTTTAACATTTTCTCCTCACAACGTATCTATGAAGCATGTAACCACATTTGCATTTTACAGATGATGAAGCTCAAGCTCTGAAAGGGTCACATCGTCCAGGGTCAAACATCTGTGGGTAACTGGATTGTGTCTCTGTCTCCTGTCACTCCACAGGGCACGCAGGACCCACAGTTTCAGACAATGAGCTTTCTGGTTTAAGGACTATTAATCATAAATACCACCTGGGTGACAAAGGTTATGGTGGAGATGGAATCTTTGCTTAATCTTAACAGCTTATTCATACTACTTATTATTTTTCCCATTATTCGGATCGGATTATAGCAGTTAGGAGATGGTTAAGTAAATCAGGGAACCAGCCTTGTAAATGCCTGTGCAGTAAAGCTGGAATTATCTAAAGTTTTCCCATTGTGTTCTGAAGTCTCCAGGGCTCTGAATGCTCTAATTTGGGCAATCGATAATGGCTCAGTTTCTATTACAATGATTTGTATTGTTTTAAAATCAACAAACTAATGAAAAAATTAAATACTTTCTGTTTGGCAAAATATGTAACAGTTGACTGAAAATCCAAGAGAAAGTATCTGCAGAAAAAGCAGGGTTTATATCAATAGTTTATGAAGCATGCTTGCTATTAAACAGGGAGAGATGGGCAGATGATAAGAACAGAGTATTCATTTAAGGAATCATCAACATTCATGACCAATAAATATCTGAAAGTATTCCAAAACAAATTAGCTAATGAAATGCAAATTAAAATTCTGAGAATATGTATGAGATGCCAATATGGAAAAAGAATATGTGGCTGTGAATACATATTTGTATATATGTAAATACAAATTAATACATCATTTACAGAGAACCACAAACATTCTTGGAGAACATGTACCAAATCTACAGACAATAGACAACTTTAGGTCAGGGATGGAAATTAGGCAGGTGGAGGATACAGGATAATTTTATTTTATAAATATTCATTTCTATATTGTTTAAAATATTGTAATTAGGAAAATTATTGAGATAAAAATTCAAAACAAGAAAATACTTTAAAGAAATGTACTCATGATGTTATTGCTTTAGAAATATATTGAAAGTAGATTTTATGGGGAAAAAAAGTAAATTTAGCAAATTTATTTGAAAACAGGTATTTAAGTGCGATTATTTATCCTTGTCTATTTCTATGGTGGAGATTGATCGGTGAATCTGTGTGTCTGTGCATTTGTGTATGTTTCTATGTCTCAAACTCTTTCACCCCAAATATTAACATGCCCATATATACAGCCTCCTCATCAGGGCTGTAGTTCATGTCTGGAGTTTAAGCATCAAATATCTTAGAAAGTTATGGATTTACAGGGATTGCTGCCAATGCGTGGAAAATTCCAGAAAACTCTGCTGATGTCATCAAGCACAGACCCCCTTCTCTCACTCCCACACCCCTTGCTGGACTCCTGGTCTAAGACTTTCAGAGCTGAGATTCTGGCATCATTTGATGTATGGGCTCCATTTTCTACATGTTTTCTCCTCCATCTTCTACATGTCTTTCCTCCAATGAAAAGGCATATTTGGAAAGAGAAACAGAATGATATTTCTGAACCCCAAATTTCAAATAGTACTTTCAGTAGAGTTCCCAATTCTTTTTGAACAAGTGCTGACATGTTACTTTCTCTGATGGGATCTCACTCGCAGACAGAGTGGGATGCAGAGTGACGCATAAGGCAACTTTTGGAATGCTTTAATTCTTGCTGGTCCTCAATGGCAGTAACAAGAAGTTTTAGATACACTGTCCTTTAGATCTTTGCTGGGTCATGAGTCAAAGTGGGAGATTTCTGGACTGGTTTTCTGTCTAATCTCAAGAAGAGTGACTCATCCCACTTAGTCTTCCTATTATTCTCTGTGTCTGAATCATAACCCTTGAAATAGTGTGGAGTTTCTTTTTAATATACCACCTCTTCTAGTTGTGGAGCTCTGGATACAGAAAGATGCATAGATGAGCATATGTGAGAACAGAAATGAGAAAGCTCTTATTGGAGCAACAGCATATTCACTCACCAACCCCTCTGGGTGAGGAATATGACAGAGGAGATGAAATCTTGCCCCTTCTGCCTAGAGACCTGGGTGTCCGGTCACGTCTGTCGTATACTCCCCCCGCCCCCCCCCCCGCCCGGAATCCTCACACACTCATAAGTACAGCTTTCTCTTCAGTTAAGAGCAGGGCTGGACATCCAATCTCAGGTTCAAACATCTCAGAAAATGACGGACACAGAGAGGCTGCTCAGAGTAGGTGCAAAATTCCAGAAAATACTGGCTGATATACCACTAAGCCAAGATCCCAACCTCCTCCTCTTCCTACCCCTTGCTGAGGACCCTGGTCGGAGCCTCTCAGAACTGTAATCCTGGATCTGGCCACCAGATGGCATCCATACCCATTTTTCTTTTTAAGGAAAAAGGAACAAGTGTTTAAGCAAAGAGTAACAAGTGTTATGAAACGGTTTATTTACTATGACACGAATTCTTTTCAGAAAATTCATATGTATATTAAAGCAGTTTCATTTTCTGTTGACCCCAAGTCTACTTCGCGTTCACTGATGTATCTCTTCCCTCATCAGTGTAGGTTGACGCGTCCACACCGTAGAGGGGGTCCCTCCCAGGAAGTAGGGCATTCACCCTCCATTACTCCACCCCTGTACCACCTCCCTGACATTCTCACACCTGCTGTCTGTCATCCCCTGTGCAGGACACTGGACACAGCTGCCCAGACCCCTCTCCAGTGCCCCCTCTCTCAGTCACCACCAGCCTGCCCTGCGCTGCCCTTCTCTTGTCTACTGCCAAGGTGCTACCGTTACCTGGTGTTTCATTGCATGCAGGTCCCAGAGTATATGTTTTTACAGTCTTTTTTTACACTGTCAGTTTTTTTCCGACAGAATTAGACTCCTTCTATACATTGGTTCAGAGGCTGGTTTTTAATGGTGGGTACTGTATATTTTTTCTTCTTGAATAAATTCTTTGCAGAGAATATTTTGAATTGAGGTATGTTGGTGCCACCTGGTGACAGAAGTCTAAACTGCAGCTTGAACAGGAAGGCAGGAGGGAGCCCCTGTGGCCAAAACCCACCAGTCAGAGCTTTCTGGAAGTCTGGGTGGAAAGACGGGAGTTGGGTGGGGGACACACTGCCAGTGTGCTGGGCTACTGACAGCTTCCAGACAGAAAGTGCAGCCTGTTATTATTGCTGACGAGAAAGCTTTAAGAGCAAAAAGATCATTTATTTTTATCCTTTCAGACCTATGGATACCTATGTAAGCAAAAAATGAATCTCTGCCACTTATAATCTTTGTAAACTGCACTTGCATTTATTATCACCATCTTTCCATGAAAACACATTTTAAAAATACATTTCTATGATAACATTTTAAATTACTTTACAACAAAATTTCAGTTTTTAAAAAAAAATGTCGATGTAGTGGTTCATCATTAAGGATACCCTCCAATGTTTTCACTGGCACCATACTCCTAAAAATTTAGTTCCATTACCATATTTCTATTACAAACAAAGATACATGTCTTCTCACTATGTCTTCACATGGTGGAAGGAGCAAAGGAGCTCTCTAGGGTTCCTTTTATATGTCCACTAGTCCCATTCATGAGAGCTATAACTCATGATCTAATCTCCTCCCCAAGGCCTTACCTCTTAATACCATCATGTTGGGGATTAGGATTTTGACATATGAATTTTGAGGGGGACATACACATTCAGTCTATAGCTGAAGGGTTAATATATTACCTATGTTTTGCCATCATAATTGTCCAAATTGCTCGGCTTCAAAGATGTTGCATAGAGAGCAGGGAAACCACAAGGTGAGCTTGGAATATCTTGTGTTCTCTGTATAGGTACGATTTGAATTAAAGCAAAGTTCATGCTTTGGCTAAGGGTAGATTCAGATATTTATGATAGAAAGATCAAATGAACAGTGGTATAATCTTACATAAACAAATCTACAAGCAGGTCATCCAGGAATGTTCCATTGGTTCCATGAAGTGGCTGTGATCCAGGCTCCCTGCATTCACTGTTAGGAGGCAATTTTTCATGGAATTTCGACATATCTTATGACAGATTTTATCTAGAAATATCTTTTCAAGGTTGTTTTCAGAGCAAACAGCCTTAGACGATTGTCTGCCATCTAGTCAGAGGACAGATTTGATTCCTGGACAAGGTAGCAAAGATAATGCCTCTGCTGGGCAAAGATTGGTCAGATTTGCCAGCAGTCTCTTCATAAAATTGGCGTATTCCTTAGCAGTGATGCAGATACACTGGATATACAGTATCAACCTGGTCGCTCTGCATCCTCCCCATGGGACTTAAAGGGCAAAACAATGGGAACATGAAGCTCATGCTCCCTGCTGTATCAGAAGTGAAAAATGACAGTTGTCTTGTCTCCTTGTCTTCTTACCTAATATATGAAAGTGTGCTTGGCCAGTGTAGCAGCTACAGTAGCTTCTGCTGTACAGGAATTGCTTGACCACTTGAAACTCACTACATTGTCACACATGGTGAGTGGCCCCCATCTTCGTGATTGAAATGATCTCATCCACTCATAAGGATGGAGGAAAGGGAGAAAAAGAGGCAGTGGCACATGACACCAAGGGGCTACCTTGAAGCTGACACACAGTGTTTCTGCTTATAAACAACAACTCCAAATTATCTGTATAAATATGCAAACAGGACACACCAAACTCTTCAAAGTAGTTATCTCTTGAAAGTGAGAATATGGGAGTGGGGTGTGTTTTCTCACTATCTGCATTTTGCATTCTCTCTGTAAATTGAAATGTTTACAGCACACAGGCATAGTGTTACCTTCGTACACTGCAAAAGCATTGGAGCTTACACCTTTTAAAAGTATTAAGGAAACCTGAGGGAAGGTAAATGACATCATTGTAAGAATGAATTTCCCAAGCCATTTTTGTACATACATGTGTCCCTAAGTCTCTACCAGTATGCAGTGGGTGGTAATAGATAATTTCATATTCATTTCAAGTTTTTCTTTTCTGGGTTAGAATTACCTAAGGGAAAAACTAAAGGAAGAAAAAGTGAGAAGCCGACAGTAACCTCAGCCCTGGCCTTGGCGGTTAAGATTGGGTGAAGTGGGCGGGGATGTAGCAGAGTCCTTCCATTAGAAGAAAAGTTGCAGGAACTGATAGGGACCCAGGGACTGAAATCGAGGCTTCAATACCATTTTCTGTTTCCTCCTCTCCTCCTTTCCCTCCAATAAGAACTTTCTCTTTTCTGTTTTCACATTAGTCTCTGGTTCCAAGAAACAAGAATCACTTCATAAGAATTTTCTTTATTCTTAATTTACTCTACTGCACGGACACACACACACACACACACACACACATGCTTAATGTGCCATGGACAATTTTACACAAATTGATTTAATTTTGTTAACTAATGTGGATGAAATTTGATTTATTTTCAGTCCTGAATTTTTCTCTCTCAAGAAGCAGATTCATTTGTTCAAACCTTTTATATCCCTTTTTAGACTTTAATATTTTCATGAATACACATTTTGCTCCATGGTTTTCATCTGATTTGTATTTAGAGTTGAAGCTGTTAAACTCTGTGAAGCAATGTTTTATTGGACTGCATCTGTTATTTCTGTTCACACCCCTTGCCCTCAGGGTTTTCTAGGTATGTGGTAGGTTCAGCTTGAAAATACTCTTTTGTGCCATCATTTTTGAAATTCCTTTTCTTGCCTAGATGCGTTGGTTAATATTCCAGAGTAATCACAATCAATATTGGGTGCAGAGGGCTTCCTTACCTTGCTCCTAATGTCACAGACACTGTTTGTGACCACTGATGTTGGGGCTGCCTTTTCCTTTTAGAACCCATTCATTGAGTTGGAGAATTACTTTAAAGGTATTTAATTATCATAAAATATTGAATATTAGCAAATAGATTTTTCACAACTGCTGAGATAAACGTACGTTGTTTTCTCTGACTTATTAAATGTTGGATTTATATTCTTAGGAAGAATCTAAAGCCATTGCCAAGTACCTCAACCACAAGGGAGCTGCATATCAACAGATTCCAAAAACCATGTTCAAAAACAAAATAAGTTTCCATAATAAGTTCTGTAGTCAACTTGAGTAATATTGTTTTTTCCTTTTTGTGATTTACTGCCTGTGACTTGCCTAACAAACCAAAAACCAACTTAGTATCATACAGAATGCTTGTCATTTCTATTTCCTGGGCCTGTAGCATGACATTTTTGTAAGCCTAAGCTTATTCTCTGATGAACTAGATTTAATATATCTTTTTGAAGCTTACAGAGATGAACTTTATCCTTGTTTAGGGACTGGAGTCAAGCAGGCACTTTTCCTCCAAGTCTCACTTCATCAACTTCTGAAGGAGCATTATCTGTGCCACTGCAGCAATTTTATGAGATCTCCGGAGGATTACCATATAGATAGGAATTGAGAATGGCCACAAGGAAGACTGATCTTCACGAACAATCAGGTAAGTATCCCCGACTTGCCCATGTGGGCGTTTCATTGGCAACATTCTTTTTAACATCAGTGCAGCAGCTTTAGGGCTGAGTCCGCACTTTTGAGAAGAGGCCCAGGCAGTCTCACTCCTGAGATGTAAACAAAGCTCTGAGAATGCACTGAGCTGAGGCCCTTGGGAAGTTGAGCACGGGAGTGTTATGCCGGCTTTGCTCCATCTCTAGCCAGCTGGAGGCCATGAAAAGAAGTTCTTCTCACAGTCCAGACAACTCCACTCAGGATAAAATCTGGGGATTTGAATCTTAAAATTCAGTAGCAGTGAGAAGTCCCTTTGTGTGTCACAGATGAATGATTTGTTGATGGCAGAGTAATGTATGTGCAGTCTTGAGTTTCTGCCCTCTCTCTAAGACATTCTTATGTTATTTAAGAAATGAACACCAAAGTGTGACAGCCACATTTCTGGCTAGATATCATTATCTTTATTGATTTACCCTTGGAACAATCGCTCTTCCTTACAGCATTCAAACTTCAACATCACAAACAGCTGCCATTGGTGCTGCCCTAAACACGGCCAAATATCTCACCCTGCCCCCAAATCCAGCACACTGGCAGGGTTGCAGACACTGCTGTCTTGTTTGGGCTGTGACACACCACACCAGGCTGAAGTCACTGGCCCCTTCACGCAAACACCCTTGTCACCTCCCTTAGACTTCAGCATTCTGCTCCTGGTCATCTCTACTCCCACATGGCCAACTGCTCTGCTCGGTCTCCCCTAATTCTTTTTTTTAATTAAAATAAGTTTTTATTTTGAAATAATATATTCACAAGAAGTTGCAAAAATAATATAGGGAAGTACTGTGTACCCTGTGTCCTTCTCCCAGTTTGTCCCAATGGTAACATCTAACTAAATATAGTACAATACAAAACCGGGAAACTGATATCAGTACAATAAACAGAATTTATTCAGATCATCACCACTTTTATATGCAGTTATTTGTATTTGTGTGTATAATTCTGTGCAGTTTAACCACACGTGTAGATTCATGTAACCACCACCACAATCGTGATACAGAACTGTTCTATCACTACAAAGATCTCCCATGCTTTCCCTTTATAGCCACACTCATTGCCCTCTCCTCACACTCCATCTTTTTTTTACTTAATAAAATATTTTCTTTTATATTTTTATACTACAGTGATTCAGTATTTTTGCAGTTTCTGCTCCATTATAGGTTATTACAAGATAATGGCTATAATTCCTTGTGCTGTACGATATATCCTTGTTGCTTATCTATTTTTATGTATAGTAGTTTGTATCTGTTAATTCCATACCCCTAATTTGTCCCTCCCACCTTCCCTCTCCCTTTTGGTATTCACAAGTTTGTTTTCTATATCTGTGAGTCTGTTTCTGTTTTGCATATACATTCATTTGTATTATTTTTTAGATTCCATGTATAAGTGATATCATACATACAGTATTTGTCTTTCTCTGTCAGACTTATTTCACTTAGCATAATGCCCTCAAGGTCCATCCATGTTGTCATGGCAGGATTTCATTCTTTCTCATGGCTGAATAACATATATACACACACACATACATATTTATCTCTATGTACCTCACATCTTCTTTACCCATTCACTGATGAACACTTAGGTTGTTACCATATCTTAGCTATTGTGAATAATGATGTAATGAAAATGTGAGTGCAGATATCTCTTTGATATCATGTTCTCATTTCTTTTAATATATACTAGAAATAGGATTGCTGCATCATACGGTAGTTCTGTTTTTAAATTTTTGAGAAACTTTTATACTGTTTTCCATAGTGGCTGAACCAGTTTACATTCCCACCAACAGTGTACAAGGATTCCCTTTTCTCACATCCTTGCCAACATTTGTTACTGCTTGTCTTTTTGATGATAGCCATTCTAATAGGTGTAAGGTGATATTTCATTGTGGTTTTTATTTCCATTTCCCTGATGATTAGTGATGTTGAACATGACGTGTTTTAAAAATGAATGAATATGAACTGTAAATGACTAGAATCAAATTAAAATGAAAAGGTTAGAATATTAATATTAGAATACAGTGAACTTGGAGAGGACATTTGTTCTTAGAATATTTGATTTAGATATTTTTGTGCTGTTTTGGGATCCTTGATTACGTATTTAAATAAATTTCTTAATATAGGTCCTGTTGAAAATATTTGGGGGTATATTTATCATGTTAATCTTGTTTTCCTTGGCTTGATGCTGATAATTTTTTTATTTACTGCAGTAAAGCTGTTTTCTTTATTTTATCTTTTTCCATAAGACACAACATTAGAGCATGATTGTTCACTTAGTCCCTCCTCCATTCATCTACTCTCCATGCTCACTTAATCCCTTCTCTGATTCTCCCACCAGGTTAACATTAATCTGATTAAATTAATCAGATGTGTTAATTTTCCCTTCTGGTCTTCAGTGTCAAGCTCCATTTTTCCTTTCTCCTTCTCAGATTTCATCTGTATCAATCATCCCTGCACTCCCAGTCTTCATTCCACAGCACAATCATGGTGTATTTTTAAGTTAATGTACTAATACTTCTATTTTATTTCTGAGTTTGCAAATGGACAACAGCCAAAAACATACCACGATTGTCCCAATGGATTCAATATGTTAAATTGTCTTCTCATATGACACACTAATGCATGAGAACAGTATACTAAAGTAACAATGGGAAAACACTTATATGATATTAAATATATGGTATTAAATATATTCCAATGGAAATTAAACTATATTTCAATGAAAATTAAACAACTTAGTGAAATGCTACTTTTTGTTTTTTCAAACTTGCCTACAGTTCTTTTTCTGAATACTTGCATGCTCTGAAAACAGCCTTCGGTTTCACAAAATTTTGTTTTGTACGCATAAGGCAATCAGGTGACACCACCTTGGGAACTTATGTGCAGGTGATTTTGAGACAGTTTTTCTTAGTTCCCTTAAGCAGCAATATCCTTTTTCAAATTATTTTTTAAGATTTATCTAATATTCCAGAATAATGATAGATAATAGTCCTGATAAGGGAGCTCATTGTCCTGAATCCTGACTCTAATGATGATAATATTATTTCAGCACAAAACAAATATTATCCAACTCATCATATTAGCAATGGAATCTGAAGCATCTACTGAGATTATCCCCAAATTTTCTTTTTTCTTTTAATGCCACAAAGTGAATCATGTTTATATTTCACTGAAAACTGAACCATCACTGTATTCTTAGGTGAATCCCAGTTTACCCTTTAATGTTCATCTTTTAATGAGAAATCCAATTTGACTGCTAATATTTTATGTTGGATTTTTTGTGTCCTCATTTATAAATATGACTGCTCAGGATTCTTTTTAGTATGTTTTCCTCAATAGATTTTATCATTATATTTTTAAAATACAATTTTGATTTTTTCTTTCATAATTAAGAACATTTAATTAGCAGTTAGAAATACTTAATTCCTAAATTGTCTGACAGAAAATATTCCTGGAAGCCTGGACATTTGTGATGGTAGCTCATTAATTGCTTCAATTTCTTCCATTCTTCTTAGTTTTTAAGGGTTTGGGGGGAGTATTAATTTTTACAGTTTATTTTATCCACAAATTCATGCATTTTTATTGACATTTTTAGTGTATTACTATAGCTTTTCAAGGAAATATCCCATTAATTTTTAAGTATTATTTATTATTCTCTTTTCTTCTTAAGGAGATTACTTAGAGTTGTAATTTAATGATTTTTTTTTCTGCCAATCATGCTTATGTTTATACATCAATTTCACAGTTTGGGGTTTTTTTTTCCCTAGAACTTAAGCATCATCAAGAAAACAATTTTAAACTTGGTAAATGTTTAAGGATGTATTGCATTTTTATAAATAATTCAATTTTTGTTTGTGTTATCTGTTTGGAGACAGGATTTTGCCATTTCTACTTTTGCCAATCCAATGAAGTTTTTAAAAATCTACTTTTTATAACACTTTATTGAGGTATACAAACAGCTGTACATAATTAGTGTACATACTTTATGAATTTGTAGGTAAGTATACAACTGTGAAAACCTTCACCACAATCAAGGCTACAAACATATTCATCACCTCCAAAAGTTCCCTCCCTTTCTCTTTATTTATTGTTTTTTTAAACTTCTTTTGTGGTAAAAGCACTTAACATAAGATCTATATTCTTAGCAAATATTAAGCATATAATATAGTATTGTTAACTATAGGCACTTTGGTAAGGCCAGAGGCATTGGATGGTCAGCCAAGTCCCTTGTTTTCCAGAAGCACTTCCCCAAGTCAGGGAGTTCCTCTTCAAGCCCAGGTAGCCCAAGACCCAGACAACAGTGGAATCTGGATCAGAGGACAAAAGGCCCAAATGTAGCCAGTATCAATCCTCTGGCATTATGGACTTGGGTTATGGAGGTCAGAATTTTTCAAAGGACTGAAGCTGACATCTCTACGGTGTTGGTGCTATAGGAGTATCTTTTCAAAGCACTTGTGGTGGAGTCCATAGGAAGCACGTAGGTATCTTGCCTCCTAATTGGCCCACGCCAAGTAAGGGAAATGTCTAGCCACATCTAATATGGTGTGATTTATTGACAGGCTTTCCTGCATTGCGTTTTATCCAACTAAATTATTGAGTTTACCCAAGACCTCATTTGAATGCAGGGCCTTTATATGGGATGCACCGTGTCACTAACATTTTTCCCCCAAGGTACTGGAAAGATGTGTCTGTCATGCCTGAGATCTCTTCTAACTTTTCTATGTTTAGCAAGAAGTGTTCCAAGAAAGCTGCTTCTAAAATCCAGTAGGTAAAAAAAAAAAAAAAAAAAAAAAAAGAATGAGACACTGCTACTGAGAGCGTTATTCCACCTTTGTCTATAAGGTTCTGAAACAGGTTTGCTCTGACATGGGCATTTTATCAAAGGCCATGAGCATCATGAGTTCTTTCCTTGATTGCATGCTCAAGTGCAACTCAGATGAGGCCTCCTACCTGGCCTGTTGCAAAAGGTGCTCAAACATCACCTCCAGGGAGGTCTAAACAGCCTTGTGCCAGCTGCTGCCCATAAAGGCAGCTGATCACACTCGGTCTGAGGGCACCAAGACCATCACCAAGTACACAGTCACAAATTAATTGTCCTTAGGAGGATTTGAGTAGCAAACACCAAAGGCTTTTTTCAGGCCACATACTTTTTTTTTATAATAAGAACTGTAGCACAGTCAAGTCTGATCTGTTTTATTTTTTTAGACTTGTGGCATTCTGCTCATATTAAGATGTCATTCTAATAATGAGTTAAATATTACCTGATCTCAAGTTGAATGTATCTGTAGTAAAAGTTGTTCAGAAGAAAATAGTGGATTATGTCCAATAATATTCTATTTTACTGCTTTACTAAAAGGGCAGTTCTGGTAGTTATTTTTCTACCTTTAAAGGGTTCTGTGAGGTCAAAGCTATTTTCATAATGATGTTATTGACTTTTCACCCCCATTCTTCTGTGGGTATACAGTGGAATTTCCAGACATACATCATGTGTGAGATATCAAAGCATAAACATAAAAAACAGACATCTCAAGTTAATGATTTTAGTGCTTTTCTACGTATGGGATGATGCAAGAATCTGGGCTCATTAAAATGATTCCTTAGATATGCATCTTAACTATCTAGGGCTAGTATCCAGAGCACGGAATGTTTCATTTTTCTCTATCCTGAATTCCCCTCAGGGCAAACCCTTTGGGGTCAGCTGCAGTGGCTGATGGCTTGGTGGGGGGCAACAATTGTTTAATGGAATGGCAGGCAATATTATTTACTGAAATGGCAAACAACATATTTGTCTGAACATTTTTCATATGAGCTTGGATTTTATGTTATCATGTAATTAGTTTGCCAGATTTAGCAAATAAAAATACAGAATACCCAGTGAAATTTGAACTTCAGTAAACAATGAATAATTTTTAGCATTAATATGTTGCATGCAATATTTAGGCCAAATATTTTTGTTACTGAACCAAACTTGGGTCCACTTGCCCATACGCAAGTCTACTGACACTAGGTTGTGGTGAAGGAAAGTGCAACATTTATTGTAAGATGTCAGACAAGAAGTCCGGGGCAAATAATGCTCAAAAAACCATAACTACTCAATGGGTTTCAGGGAAACATTTTTAAATGCAAGGTGAAGGAGGAGAGTTCCAGGGTGGGTGATCAGAATGTTCACAATTCTCTGATTGGTTGATGGAGGTAACAGGGCGGTGTCACAGGGGTTAACATTCATTCTTAGGCTCTAGTACATCTGGGGGCTGTGGGCTCATAGTCATCAAGTAGTTAACTTCTTCCATTTGGTGGGGGTTTTAGCATCTGTAAAACAGCTTAGGAAATGTGCACCAGATACAATTATGTAGGTACTTCAGAGAGGATCAAAAGATTCTGTGACTGCAATATAGCTGATTTACTGTTTAAATTCTTACCTGTTCTCCTGGCCCAATTGCTATTTTTGCTGCTGCATGTTCACATCCTTTCAATCATTAATTCTTGAGCCAGGCTTTGTGACTCAGGGGAGGCCTGGGAGACAACAGCTTTTCTACAAACCAGAGGCAGGCAGAGGACATGGGAGGGGTCTGTAACAGGCAGGCCCTGTAGGGTCCTGCTCAGTTACATTTTCAGTTGATCCAATTGCATTGCAAGTAAGTAAATTGCTGGAATATTTTTTGTCTTTCAGGGGTCAAACCTCTTTAAACATTAATTGCCTAATATTTTGTATACTTTCAAATAATTTTAATATAAAACTTTTTTGTCACATTGACTCTAAGAGTGATGACATTAGCATTTCTTCAGCAAACATGATACTGGGCTTTTATGAAGTCTATGTTCAAAATACCATTTTTGTTTTTCTAAGCATCTTAGTATAAGAAATATCAAACATTAACATATGCCCTTTTAGCAACTTTTGAGATGAATTTTTTTTATGTTTTAGTTTATTCAAATAAATTAAACTTGTAGTTTCCTAATATTAAATCATCCTAGCATTCTTGGAAAGAAATCCCTTATTAGGGGGCACTTAAAGAAATGGAAGTATGTTGTGATTGGCTTGTTAATTGGCTGATGTCATTTAAGCCTGCCGTTTTGGAAGTGACTTGGATGTTTCAAGTTTATCTGAGATCTTTCATTGTTGATTCAATCAGCATTCACATCTATTTCTGAACCTCATTTGAATATAACCCTACATAATCATCCTACTTCATTGTTCGACTCATAATTCATTCTCCAACTCATACTTTTTTCTTAAAATGAAGTTACTTTCCTAATGCCTCAAGGAATTATTTTGTTCCTCCAAAGAAGGGCCTAAAATGCCTGACCAAGAAAAAGAATGTTAATGTGTTTCTTGGAGCCTGCCAGGACAGCTGTTCTACCTACCTGTAGAAGGATCCTGTGCCCTCACCATTCTCCTGTTGAGCTGGTTCATCAAGACTTTTTGCTTTCCCAGGTAAAATAACCTGGGACAAAGACCATCTTCCTAATCTTTACATATGAGGAAAACAAAGCTCATTAGTGGGAGGAAAGGAACATATACCCAGGTCCCTAGAACTTAAAATGAATATTCTGGTGGTATCATGCCATAGAACAATAGGAGAACATCTCCCTCTCCTAGACCTGTAATGGACGGCTAAGGGACTAAGGGGTGGAGACTAGGACAAACGGAGATTAGAATGAGGGCCTTGGTACCAATCTCAGGTTTCCCACAGAGGCATCTTAGAAAAGGCTGTAGGATCTTAGAAAAGAACTTCACAGCTCTGACTGTCACAGAATAGAGATGATATTTCCACATCCCAAAAGACCATGGTGAAGTATCTGTGGAAACCTACATCAGGCACATACTTAGAATTCCCAAGTTCCTGACAAGGCAGGTACCTGATAAACAGCCCGTTTTGGAGATTTGCATCAATGGACGTTTATAAAAATAGTCATGATAGTAATATTGATTATGATCATTATTTAGCTTAAGTTTTAGTTAATTTTTAATTGATGAAAAACATTTAAACAATGATATCTGTATCAATTCATAGTCATTTTTCCCATTTTCCTAAATCCCAAATCATGGATTTACTCCTATGGTTCTTTTTTCTAATAGTTTTATAGTTTTAGCTCTTATATTTAGGTTGTTGATCCATTTTGAGTTAATTTTTCTATATGGTACAGGGTAAGGATCCAACATCATTATTTTGCACTTTGGAAGACAGTTTGGCTGTTTCTTACAAAACTAAACATACTCTTACTATATGATCCAGCAATCACACTCTTTAATGTTTACCCAGAGGAGCTGAAAACGTATGTCTATAAAAAAAACCTGCCGAAGGATTTTTATAGCAGCTTTATTCATAATCGCCAAAACTTGGAAGCAACCAAGATGTCCCTCAGTAGGTAAATAGATAAACTCTGGTACATCCAGATAGAATATTCAGCACTAAATAAGAAATGAGCTATCAAACCATGAAAAGACATGGAGGAAACTTAAATACATATTACTAGTGAAAGGAGCCAATTTGAAAAACTGCATATTGTATGATTCCAACTATTATGTTAATAATGGGAGATACTATGCATGTGTGGGGGCAGGGGTTATGCCTCCCACTCAATTTTGTTGTAAACTAAAAGCTGCTCTGAAAAATTCTTTTTAAAAAAAGTACAGATGTGAGCTGCAGGCATGCCTAAGAACTATTCTGTTCTGTGTTTTTTTTTTTTTTTTAATTTTTTTTGTTGGGGGAGGTGGTAATTAGGTTTATCTATTTGTTTGATTTTTCAGTGGAGGTATTGGGGATTGAACCCAGGACCTCAGGCATGCTAGGCATGCAGCCTACCACCTGAGCTACCCCCTCCCCCCTACTTTGTTCTGTTGATTTAAGACAGAAGATCCTCTGTCTTTGGTCTCTGTGAGGCATACTTGGGAAGCACCTATGCTCATGGTAAAAGCTTACCTACTGCATTGTTTCTGACATAATCTGCATAACAGAATTGAAAGGATTCTCAACCTTGCGGAGCCCATTAAAATCATATTCCTGGGCCCCATTGTATGGTCAGACCACCCAAGATGGCTATTCTTTTGCTCTCTGTCCATCACTTGCTGGACCAGTGCCTGCTTCACCTACACCCTACTCACATGACTGACCTTCCTACATACTTGCCCCTGGCCCCAGCTAGTGATCTTTCTAATCTTTAGATCAGAACATCTCCACTCTGAAAGCTTATCAAAGGGGTGGTGATGGGCGTGCCCCTCTACAAGTCTCCCTGGTAACCAATGAGTCAACCTGACGTCAATTCCCCCTATAATTGGTAACCTTCCCTTCCCCACCTGTTAGTGAAAACTACTGCTATGTCCGGTCCACCATCTGCTGCACATGGTGAGGTGTTGCTCCAGGACCTTGCTTCAGACATGTAAGATACCCCTATTAAATCATTGATGTCTCTGTCGCTGACTCTGAGCTCTTTCTTTAGTCTCTGGCTGGGCAAATACAGTGTTTGCAAGCCTTCGGGGTACAGCCCAACACCCTACACAGCCCCTTTCAGATTATCTGAAGATTCTTTACAGGAATATGGATTCTGCCAAGGATCCTAGATGATTCTGGCTTGGCAAGAATTTCAGTATTTGAAAACTATTCATCTAAGCCAGGTCTTCATATGGTAGGGCTTTTGGAGACTTCAAGGGAGCCCAAAAAAGGGCTGGACATAGTAAGTGTTTATGAAAGACAAATTATTGAAAAATAATATTCCATTGTATGGACATACCGCATTTTGTTTATCCATTCATCAGTTGATGGACATTCAGATTGTTTTTTAATTTTGGATGATTATAAATAAAACCATTATAAACTTTTGTGTATAAATTTTTGTCTACAAGTATGTTATATTTCCATTGTATCTCCCTGCCCAGAGAAGTGCCACCACAATTACTGCTAAATTTAAGAGATGCATTGGGAAGAACTTGGTAAAAGAGACAACCCAATAGGGTTACTGATTCTTCCTCCTAGGCAAAGTTTAAGTAGGTCTAGGTTTAGGATTTTGTGAACTGCCAAAATATTTTCTGAAATGACTGTATCATTTTACATCCCCACTAGCAATATGTAAGGTTTCATTTCTTCCACATCCTCGCCTAAACAAACAATAGTATTATTTTTTTTTTATTATAGCCATTCTAGTGGGTGGAAAATGTTATCTCATCGTGGTTTTGATTTGCATTTCTCTGATGACTAAAGATGTTGAGCATCTTTTTTTATGTGTTCACTGGCCATTTGTATAGATCATTTGAAGCGATGTCTGTTCAAACCGTTTGCTCATTTATAAAATGGCTTATTTGTTTTTTATTGTTGAGGTATGAGTTTTTTTTAAATACATTGTGGTTTTTATATGTTGTGTTTTTTATACATTGTGGTTGCTGTCCCATATCAGATATATCATTTCCAAAATTTGCCCCAATCTGTGGGTTGTCTTTTCTTTTACCTGTGGTATCCTATGCAAAACAAAATATTTTGACTTTGATGTCCAATTTAACTATTTTTCTTTTGTTTTTCATGCTTAGTGTCATGGCTTAGAAACCATTCTGAGATTTTTATAGTTGTGGATCTTAAATTTAAGTGTATCAACCATTTTGAGTTAATTTTTATTTATGATGTAAGTTCTTTATTATTTAACATGTGGATATCCAATTATCCCAACATCACTTGTTGAAAGACTATTCTTTCCAATTCAATAGTCTTGACAGCCTTGTTGGAAAATCAGTTGATCATAAATGTAAGGGTTTATTTCTGGACTCTCAGTCTATCCCATTGATCTATATGTCCATCCTTATGCCAATACCACAAAGTATTAATGTAGCTTTGTGGTAACTTTTGAAATAGGGAAATGTTAATCCTCCAGCTTTGTTTTTCCTTTTCAATATTGTTTTGGCTATTCCAGATCCCTTGTATTTCCATGCAAATTTTAGGGTTACCTTGTCAATTTCTGCAAAAACGTCACCTGGTATTTTGATAGGGAATGTGATGAATCTATAGATTGCTTTGAGTAGTATTGCCATCTTAATATTATGTCCTCCAGTCCATGAACATGGAATATTTTTCCATTTTTATTGAAAGAGAAAGCAAATTCTTTTTCTCAGCCACCTTTCTGGTGGGAAATTTTAAGATAATAACAGCCACAATCTGTGTGCCAAAGATTATTCTAGGAAATGTATATGTATTAATCAAATGTATCCTCATGAACTCCTATGAAGTAGAATCATTATTCCCATTTGGCAGATGAAGACTCTGTGGCAAAGGAGATTAAGCAATTTGCCTGAGGTCACACAGCCAACAAGTGGTAGAGATAGGATTTGAATCCAAGCAGTTTATCTCTAAAGTACATGCTCTTAACCACTATACACTACTGCCTATTGCCAAATGTCAGGAGGTTTTCATGGAAGACATGTTTCTTTAGAGAGAAAACAGTAAGGCCAAACCACAGAGGTGGAAGATGTAAGAGAATCCTGACTCCACCTCTTTCTAAGGGCTGGCGGGATCTTTACTTTTCCAGAGTATTACCTCAAGTGTCTGGTTAAGAAACAAATCACTCTGAGATATTTTAGACGGAGAGGGATTTAATGCAGAGAAATGGTTGTAGAGATGTTACAAAGGGCTGTTTTAGTAAAAAAGAGAAAAGAGTGTTACCCAGAGATAAGGAAGCTGTTACTACTCTTTGTTGTTGAGCTCTGGATGTGTGTTACCACTGCTGCCAGGTAGGAGCTTCCTCTACCAAGTCCCCCATGACCTTATCCCATAACCTTATTTTTCTGTTGTTGTTTCATCATAACATGTTTCACTATTTCACACTGTAATTTTTTAATACTTATTAACTTATATCTGTTGTCTATTATTCATTTATTTCTGTTATCTATAAAAATTGACACAATTTTAGCTTAATTTCCTGTGTCTGTTCTCTACCTCCATCTAGAGTAACACGGATTCCATGAGGACAATGACTTTATCTGTTTTATTTACTGCTATATCCCCATGCCTAGAGGAGTCCCGAACATAAAGCAGGCTGTTATAATTTTGAATAAGAGAATGAAAGATTTAATAAAATTGACGTCTGCATTCCACAGCGAGTATGTTAACACAGATCTTGCCTGTAACAATTTAATAAATGATGTGTACTCTTTGTCTTGAAGATTGAAGCCACTGAACTGAAGAAGTGGATCTTCCTTAGTGTCCCTATCACAGGAACTAACAAATGGGTTAGTTGGATGTATTAACTAAGAGTGTTGGTTTCAGGAGACAGAAACTAACCTGAGCTGGTGTGATCAGGATATACTCTCTCCACTGACCCAGTGTGAGGGGCTCAGCTCTCTGCAATCAAACGTTAAAGGTTCAGAGCTCAGTTGCACCACTTTGTCCAGTGTTTAAGTGTCCTTTGTATCTGAGAATTGTCCCAAGGACCCGGAGAAAGTCCTTTTATGAACAACCAGATAGAGGCAAAAGCATTGGCTGGGTACGGTACTGGATGCATATGGTGCATTCCTATGAAGACAGGCAGGGCGTATGTTGCAAACCATGTGAAGTATCCACTCAGGTGAAAACTAGGAAGTCAGTGGTGGGATTCTGGGTTTAATCCCTAGTACCCCCATTAAATAAATAAAATATAATAAAATAAAATTGTGATTCACTTCCAGAGCTCAAAGTGACATGTTTTCTCACAACAGATTTGAGCAAGGTCTGTATCAGTGTGCAAAGTGCATGGCATTCTCCCTAAATTAATCATGCAGGTCAGAAGGTTCATTAAGAATTTTGAGATCTGAAGATCATGAGATTCAGTAATCATAAATGTGAGTGATTTCTAAGATCTAGAACTTGGGTTACAAGAAGATGTTGTATTAAAGTAAACATGCAGGCTGTCAGATGTGAAGAGCATGTCTGGAATACCAAAAATAACACTCTGCATGATCTCTTCTAACAAATGACCTTGATACAAACGTATTTAGGAAAGCAAAGACACTCACTGAAAAGACTTGTCTGAAACAAAGTAATGATCCAAGTTAACAGAAGGCAAATAAATAATCACTCTAATGAGTAAATTTAATGTTTTTCTCTGTAGACATTAGCAAGTTTCTAGTAGTTGGTTTTCAGCATTCATGCCTTAGGAGCACAAATGAATTCTCTGATACTGGTGGAAAGCAGACAGAATCTAGACTTTTGTGCCCCCAGGATGCTGCTGGAGAACTTAGGAGCAAATCCTGTCTCACTAGTGCTCAGTTAAGATCAGATCTGGAAGATAAGGATTCCTGAGTCTTTTCAGCTTTATGGTGCATTTTCTTTTCTTTTTTTCTTTTTTTAATTGAAGTATAGTTGATTTACAATGTTGTGTTAGTTTCAGGTGTACAGTAAAGTGATTCAGTTATACATGTACATATATATATATATTCTTTTTCAGGCTTTTTTCCATTATAGATTATTAGAAGATATTGAATATAGTTCCCTGTGCTATACAGTAGGGCCTTGTTATTTGTCTATTTTATATATAGTAGTGTGAATATGTTAATCCCAAATTCCTAATTTATCGCTCTCCCCCACCCTTTTCCCTTTTGGTAACCATATTTCTATGTCTGTGAGTCTATTTCTGGCTTGTAAATAAGTTCATTTGTATCATTTTTTTTTAGATTCCACATATAAGTGATGTAGTATTTGTCTTTCTCTGTCTGACTTACTTCACTTAATATGATAATCTCTAGGTCCATTCATGTTGCTGCAAATGGCATTATTTCATTCTTTTTTATGGCTAAGTAATTTTATATATATATATATCTGTTGATGGACATTTAGGTTGCTTCCATGTCTTGGCTATTGTAAAAAGTGCTGCTATGAACATTGGGGTGCAGGTGTCTTTTCGAATTTGAGTTTACTCTGGATATATGCCCAAGAGTGGGATTGCTGGATCATATGGTAACTCCATTTTTAGTTTTTAAAGGAACCTCCATACTGTTTTCTATAGTGGCTGCACCAATCTACATTCCCACCAACAGGGTAAGGGGGTTCCTTTTTATCCATGCCCTTTCCAGTATTTATTATTTGTAGACTTTTTAATAATGGCCATTCTGACTGGTGTAAGGTAATACCTCATTGTAGTTTTGATTTGCATTTCTCTAATAATTAGCGATGTTGAGCATCTTTTCATTTTCATGTGACTATTGGCCATCTGTATGTCTTTTTTGGAGAAATGTCTATTTAGGCCTTTTGCCCATTTTTGATTGGGCTATTTGTTTTTTTGATATTAAGCTGTATGAGCTGTTTGTATATTTTAGAAATTAACCCTTGGAGGTCTCATCTTTTGCAAATATTTTCTCCCATACTACAGGTTGCCTTTTCGTTTAGTTTATATTTTGTCTTTTCAGCTCTATGCTGCATTTTAAGCAGCTCCCATAACTGCTCTTTGGGTCTGAAGTCCTAATGTTGTCAATGACAGAGGTACTGTAAGTGTAAGTAAAAATAATTGTGTCTGTTTGTAAAGGGCAAATAGATCTTTTGCCCTCTCCTTCTAAGTTTGTTTCTTTGGGAAACCCAACTCCACCAAAGTCCTTACTGTAACCTTTTGGAATGTAAATAACTCTCTTCAAGGCTCTGGATTTCATCCACTTCGCAATGAAAACACCTAGCAAAGCCTTCCTGGCACCTTGATAGCTTAACCAGCTATTTGTCTTAGGCTGTAACCATTTGCTTATAGTGGAGATAAGAGAAGATTTAGTATTCCTGTGGGTGAAGGCAATTAACTAAAACAAATAGCAATCTCAATTCTCAAGTGAATTTAAGATGAACTATATGAAAAAAAAATATACACAAATTGTCATATTAAGTCCTCTTATAGGAGACTCAAGGATACCACAAAAGCCTGAAGGACATGCATTATGTATGGCTGCAGACTATTTATATAAATGGGTGTGAAAATGCCCTGACTTCATAGTATTATGCAAACTACCTATGTGCACATAATTTGGACATGCTTATTCAACAGTAAAGCATTGTTCTTTCCTTTCTACACTTTGTGGGGAATACTTTGCATTGTTAGTAGGATTTTTATTTCCGCAATACTACAGACATCCACAGGTTTGAGACATAGTAAAGAATGGACTAAAATTCAAGTGCACAGGCTATGCAGTGCATGGTTATCCAGGCAGGAAAATAGCTGGAAATTTGAAATCACACCCAAATCAAAGGTCAAGGCAAAGATCAAATCAGAAACCAGGTCTGCAAGCAGAAGACACAGGATTGGTAGATACATGTGATGGGGTAATCCTGAGGACAAGGACAGATTGTCATGCTGAAGAAATTCAAGGAAGACCAAAATACAGAAAGATAAGGTAAAGAGAGGGTAGTCAGAAGTTCAGACACAGTTAGGAACTCTATAGAAGCCAAAATAGGTGGGGTGACTTGAAGAGCAAATATATTGTCCCCTATTTTAAGAGACCTGGCCCCAAAGCAAGCTGTCCTGTCCAGAGGATTCACATATTTTCTGCAAGATGAATGCCAGTGTAGGGCTGGCCTACAGCAGATAGAAAAAAAAAATGTGCGGGAAGCTTTTGATTTCCTCTATGAAGTAAGATTGTCTCCATTTTATTGGAGCTAATGTCTACTCTTCTGTTACTTTTTGGTAGTTTGGGGAGAGTGAACTTACGAAACAATGTGTGCAACAAATCTAAAGAGAACTGTTGAGTCTAATTCTAATAAGAAAAAAATGGACACAACCAGAGTACTGGTTAAATAAAGTATGCTAACTCCATACAGTGAGAAATGATACAGCCATTAAAAAGTGTAATGTAGATCTCTTATATTGACATGGAAAATATCTACAATATATATGAATGTATAATTTTTTAAAATTCAATAAGTACACATTGGTAGGGCTACAAAATGTGAGTTTTTTATGACTATTGTCTATTCTGACTGGTATCAATCCTGTACTATTTGTTACATATTTAAAATATCATCTCTCTATATATGCATAGAACATTTACCAAAAGTCTAACTGTGGCCATCTCTGGGTAGGGGCAGGTTTGAGAGATTCTCCCTTATTCTCCTTCAGACAAACAAACATGCTAATTCATTTTGCCCACTTGCCATAAGTGTAGTAAAGTGAATCCCAAACCTTATAGTGCATCTGAACCACAAGATACTTTTAAAAGCTACGAATGCTACGGTGTCAGAGGTTTGTTTTCACGTGGTCTTGGTGGGGATATGAATATATGTTAAAAGCTCTCTGGGTGAGTTTAATGTGTACTCAGGATTGAGAATCAGCCAAGGTTAGGAACACAGGCTAGGAAGCTGGACTGCCTGGGTTTAGATCCTCGCTCTGTCACTTACTCCTCCTCTGATAGTGGGCAAAATAATGTACCATTGTTTTCTCACCTGTAAAAAAAAAAATGAAGATTTTAGTAACATCTGTCTCTTGAGATTACCACAAACACATGCACACACACATTTTTAAATAAAGTAATACAAAGTATGTGTAATAGAGTTAGTTATTATTATGTCAATTTACTTTTTAAAACATGGTACTGATCATATCTTTCAGATGCCATTCCATATTTCCCTACTGCATACTGGACTAGATGAAAACAACTCACCCTGGCATGCCAGCTTTATCTGTCCTTTTACTTCACCTACACTCCATCTATCCAAATAGGAGTAGGGATTTCCAAACCCTTTCAGAACATTCCCACATGTCAAACAAAATAAGTGCTCCATGTTATCATGATGCTCAGATATGCTCAAACGAGCATCTGCCCCAAAGCAGTAATAATAGATAAGACTGATGGCTCATCTGGGTTGTGAAATTATGTTAAAAGTGCCTGCCGACACAGGAGCCAGCATTTTCCACCCAAACATCTACATGCTGCACATGTAAGCATAGTTCCTGATGTCTTTTCCTACCTTCAGCCTTTGAGAAGCTCTCAGAGGGTACCAAAAGGATAATGGATGGTTACATATAGGTGGTGATCATAGGCCCTGGAAAGCCACTTATAAGTGTGTCTATCCCAGAGACAGCAACTATATGGCATTTATATTGCCACTCCTCCTTCTGACAGTCATAGTAGCATCAATAATTGAACATGGTTCTCGGTACCAACGGGCCTTTTTACCACAGTCCTCTGAACAGCTACACCAAACCAACCAGATAGGATATCAGAAAATATGGCAAACCATCCTTTGTCTCTTCAAAATCTGCAGCTCATCCATCATTTCAGTAACATCTTCTGTTTGATTTCTTTGAAGAAAGGTCCGGCTTGATTTTAAGGGGTTAGAAAAGTTTCTTCTCTCCTTACCAATCACATAGGAAGCCCTTTTATTTTCTAGAGGTAACATAAAGTAATAGTATTTTTTTGGTTAAAAAATATAAGATGTCAGTCATCAACAGTTATACATGGTAAAATGCAGCATTCACGCCTTCTCTCTTCTATTTCCCTTTGTTGCATTCTATATTCACACTGGCATGTGAACTTGCCTTCTGGCCAAATGTGTAAGTTGACATGAGTAAGTTCATTTCTTTGAGAGGTTATTTGATAAAGATCTAAAAGAAAGCACTACCAAAATGGCACTGAAAAGGTGAAAATACAAATCTGTCCCCTCCAAAATCTGACCCATCTTTTCTCATAAAGATTTCATCTGAATTTGGAAACAGCATGTTGGAGCCCTCAGGAGCATCTTAGCACTCTTCCTAGAATATTTTCAAGGAAAAAAATTGAAATTCAGGAAGAAAAATAGCTTGAGTATCTTTCTCTGGATGGAATTGTGTTTTCATCTTCTCAGCACCAACTATGTGATTGAAACAGGATTCAAGTCCTGTCTGGCAGGCTGTAAAGTCCATTCTCTTTCTGTTATAAGACACAGCCTGCTGTTAAAACACACACACCACCACCTGACCTGATGTATCTCAAAATATTTTCAAGAATGGAAAGATAGAAGGAAAAGAAAAATAAAGCTAACATTTATTAAATGCTTACTAGATGCAGGCTCTGTAGGAACTGCTTTACATAAAGCACTTTGTAAATAACAAAGCACTTTTCAAATTTTATTCATTATACTAAAAGCTAGGTGAGATTTATCACACCCCAGTACTCCTTTTAGTACTTCTTTAGACTTCATCTCTCCAGTTATTCAATGTCCGTCTTCTGTCCCATTACTTTTGAGGCTGATACTCCAGTGTCTGCCCTGGTCTGCCTTTCTCTAGTTGTACATTTTCCCTTCTTTCTTTTTCCTTATCAAAAATGACTTGGCCTATGTCCCATCAATCAATGGCTTAGCTAAAAAATTTTATAGCAGGCCTTCTCTTTGTGCAAATGAATGATGAAGACATATGGCTTAACACAAAACCTACATCAAAGAAAGTTACTACTGGTGCAGTAGGCCATTGGAGGAAATTCCTTGTGGGTGGTAGTGGGATTTTGCTGTTGGAGAGACATGGGTTAGATTCTCAGTTCTGCCACTAAGGAGCTTTATGTTATTGAGTTAGTCCCTTTTCTTGTAGTAATCTCATTTTCTTTGTCTATAAAAAAGTGACAAAAAAAGATTGTTACTGTCTATTTTAGTACTAAAATTGTGTGATTTTATTAGTAATGGGCCTTCTTAACAAAAAGTTAAGAAGAGCATTATAAATGGTATATTTCACCGTCTTTTTGCAATCCCCATTAAAAGCAGGTAAAAAAGACACATTTGCACAGTGATTTAGGAACTATAACCTGGTTACCTGCATAGGAATCTTGGGTCCATCACTTAATAGTGCCTCTTAGCTGTATGGTTTGGGCAAATTGATCTCTCAGTTTCCAAATCTGAAAAAAATGGGAGTAACATGAGTACTTTTTAATTAAATTGTTGTATGATATAATGCATGGGAAACACCTAACAAATGTAGTTATTACTGTCATAAAGCTCTCTATAAATTCTAGTATCTTAATCTGTTACAAGAATTCTTAAGAAAAGTAGAAATAACCATTAGAGAGGGATAGTTTAGAAAAGGATGTGTGTTAATGTGTGTGTTGTGGGGGGTCGGATATTAAGTAGTAGTAATCCATGAGTTGCAAGTGACAGGGTGAGGATGAGTCCAGATTGATTCTCATCCATATCTTGTATGTATTTCATGGACTGCTGATCTTTCCTGTCTTTCACCCATTATCCTTTGCCAGTCTCTGTTTTGATTTGGAATACTCAGAGCCTTGACAAACGGGATGGATGATGTCTAATTTCCTCAGATTAGCATGGAGTTATTATGAAGGGGTTGGTTTGTGCCATGTAGGGTTTGCTAAGAGTACTGAAATCTTTTCTAAGTGAGACTTTGGCAGAAATGAGTGGGTGCTCTTCTCAATCTTTGAGGCACTTCATTTTAAAGTCTAAGTGTCAAAAATAATTCCAGAAATATCTCTAGAAGCAAGATATTATCTCCCCACACTCACCCTTTCCACCAACCTATGTGAGTTTTTAAAAATATATGAGATCTATTTGGACACTTTTCGTATCCAAGATTGTTCTGGAGACTGCTTTGGATGATTATAGGATCTGATCAGGGGTGAAGCTGAAGGAAAACCTTAGAAGAGCACATGTCTGATGATTAAGGGTGCCAGTTGAGGCAGCAGAGTTGATTTTCTGGTGTTTTATATGATTATATTGCCAGGGTGGTCTTCATCATTTTACCCCATATCATAGGTCTCCAACAAGTTCAGTGTTGATATTGAACAAATATTACTTCTACATAATTGCTTCCGTTGCATTCCTCCCCAATTCTTTCCACCTCTTAAGGAGCTGCTGCTCTTTTTGTTAGAAGGAATCATCTACTCAGGACCCCTGTACAACTGAGTAAGGATCTTTTCCGAGTTGTAGCCAATCTCTCCCCATTTCCTGGCAGGCTGCTTTTGCTTCTCTGTGAGAAGTGAGGGTCTTGGGATCAATTGGTTCAGTTAACCTGTTACTCTAAACTAGAAATTTTTCTGAGACCTTGAAACATTTCAGCAAAGCCTTCTTCCATCTACTTTTGTATTCTACACCACATGAGACCACACTCGTTCCTGAACTCCATCTAAAATTTTACCTCTGCCCATAATGTTAGCTTTTCCAGTTTCTCATACTTTTATACCTGGAATACTTCTCATCCTCTGAACCCTGTCCACTGGCTGAAAATACCACTGTAATCTCCATCCTTTGCAAAATGCTTGCCACTGACACTCGGCTCTCATTTGAGGACATTTCCTTTTCTTGCGGCTTTTATGGGAAAATTGATAGTCCTTTCAAGCCCCCATACCAGAGTCCTAGAGATGTCTCTGAGACCCAGTTGCCATCTCCAAATCATAATTTTTATACCCTCATATAAAAACTTCCTCTTGTGCCATCTGACTGTATAAAATTAGCTACCCTTCTTGATCATTACTGCCTACCAACCCCCTAGTCATTTCCCTCATATTCATGTCCTTACTACTTATCCTGTCTTTTTCGTCTTCACTGCCTTCAATATCCATTTATGCAAATCACCTAATTCCCTAACTTCATGGATTCTTGGTTGACTCAATTTCAGTTGTCTCCACTTTTCTTTTATACCATGAATACCCTCTCATGACCACATCCTGGACACAATCATAATTCATAACTTCAATTTTACTAACATTTTAAACTGTAGTTCTACTTTCTACTTGCCACCTCCTACCTTTTTACTGATGTTTCCTTTCTTTCCACTAGAATTAGTGTATGGTCTCACAGAGAACTCAATTATTTGACATTCTACTTGCTCTGTCAGCAATCTCCTGTCTTCACGTCCTTCCTTCTCTTGCCAGTTCATAACTTCAGCCACTTTCTTGCTAATGCACTCAACCCTCTATCCTTCTTGACCATTCTACCCCCTTTCTTGGCAGCATTCAAACCCAATTTATTTAACTGCTTTTTTCTACTTCACCTGAGGGTGCTAACCACGCTCAGGAAAATAGCATATCTCCAAGTGCATGTGCCTTTATAAGATCCAGTTCTAGTCTCAACTTGGCCTTCAGTGCTAGCCAGAAATGCTCCAATGAATTAACTTTTTAAAAAATGCTTCTATGTATCTTTCATTGGCTCCCTTTACCCTTTAACTCAGTAGTTACTTCAGACATTCACTACTGTCCTTGAGTCCCCTGTTTTCATCATGACCTCATCTACTTGTCAGAGAAAACAGAGTCCAGAACATGGGATTCCCTAAAGTTCCTCCTCCCACTCTCATGACAGTATCTGTATCTGCACTCATCCTTACAATCTTCCCTAGAAATTTAGTGGAATGGGAAACTTCCTTTTTCAAAACTAAATCCTTTATCTGTGTTCTGAAATTCTTTTCCCCTCCTGTGACTTCAGGATCTTCTTCCCTAAATTATCCTCTCTCCTTCCTGAATCTTTGACATTTCACTATGTACTGGCTTTTTCACGTGGCCAGTAAACAAGATGGAGATTCTTTGATCACTGTTTTCACAATCAAGTATTTTTTTAAAGAATTGTCTCTTATAGTTATCTACACTTTTCACTTTCCATTGCTTCTTCAACCTACTGTAGACTATACCCTCCCTATCCCTCCAGTAAAATGACTTTTACCAAGGCTAACTACAGTAGACACTTTTCAGTCTTTATCTTATTTAAACTCTTCATCAGTTGATACTTCCAACCCTTGATTCTCACTTGCTTGTGATTCTCATCCAATGTGGCTGGCACTTCTCAGTCTCTTTTGCTGTCTTCTTTTCTCTGACTTTCCCTAATGTATTAGCCTTTCCCATGGTGGGCTTTATTTTTAGCTCAATCTCATTTCACTTTATACAAGCTTGTTACATGAGTCCAGTTAGGTCCTTCGCCTTAATGGCCACCTAGAGGATGATGGTTCACAAATCTTAATCTCCTGATCTTGTTCCTAAGCTGTAGACCCATACATTCTATTGTTTCTAAGACACTCTTCAGGGTTCATCAAACTAGGCATACAAAGTAAAAATCTCCTCCCTTTTCCTTTCCTCTCCTTCCACTAAATCTGTTTCTCTCTCTCTCTCTCATATTTTCTATCTTAACAAACAACCACATGGTCCAAGTCAGAAATTTGAGAGTCATTTTTGATCACTTCTTACTATTCTCCTTCATCCACTTAACTATCAAGTCCTACCTCCTACTTATCAATTGGATTTGTCCCCTCCTCCTTATTCCTATCATCAGTGCCTTCATTTCAGCTATTGTTACATCAATAAAACTATGGATTACTGCTAAATTCTTTTAACTGGCCTCTCCCCTTTCTTACTTAAATTGCCCTCAACAGTGCTGTCAAAGTGATATATTGCAAATACAAACCTGACTTTATCACTCCTCTGCTTTAAACTCTTCAGCGACTCCCACTGACCAAAGAATAAAGTCCAGACCCCTTGGCATACCACCTAAGGCCCTTCATGATTTGACTCCTGACATTCCCTTCCTTAGTTTCTTCTCTGTGTGCCCTAGACTTCAGCTAAATCCAGTCACCCACTGAGCTTTGAATGGACCATATTTTCTTGTGCCTCTCTGACATCACACATACTCATCTCTTTTGAATTCTGAAGTGTTATGTCTAAAATACCCTCAAACTGGTCCTCTCCTTTTCACCCTTATTTGCCCAGTTTAGAAGTCACTTCTTTGTGAAGGCTCACTGAATCCCCTGTATGCAGTTAATTAGCCAATAGGGATCTCTCCTTTCATCCTGGAATATCCTCACAACATTCTTCACATGTATTGTAAGCCTGATTACTTGTCTGTCTACTCCACCAGACTATAAACTCCCTGAGTACAAGGACTATGCTCTCTTATTTACATTTCTTTCTCCAACATCTAGTGCAACTCCTGGAACATAGTAGATATTTAGTAAGTGCATGTTGAATTAATGGTTGAATTTGCTTGTATCATAGGAAAAGTCTTTCCCCTGTTTTTGGTTTTTCTCTCCAAAAGACAGAATCCTCCCCCCCCCTTATTTGGTTTTCCTCTCCAAAAAAGACAGATTTGTCAGATTATAATATATTCATTATTTCTCAGAGTTCCCATTTCCTCCTTTTCATGCTCTGCCCTTATTGCTTAAGTGGATGTGTATGTGAAATGGTAGTGGTCTCCCTTTTCAGATTTGCTGCATTGAATGGTATAGAATGGAGCCTGGGGACAGTGGGTGGGAGCAGAGGCCTCTGATAAGATTCATCTGGGCATGTGTACCTGCTTGCCTAGGCAGATTTGAACCAGTTGGAGAAACGACAGCCTATTCCGATTGTTTTGGCTGTTGTGGAGGGTGAATAAACCCTCTTGTTATAGCAACTTGACTGAGACTTCTATAAAAAACAAACAAAAAATGAAATTAATGAACGAGTCAAATAAAACAGAAACAGACATATAGATACAGAGAATAGAATAGCAGTTACCATAGGGGTAAGAGTGGAGAGGGTAAAATGGGTAAAGGGAGTTCAACTATATGGTGTTGGATGGAAACTCAGTTTTAGCTGGTGAACACACTGTAGTGTATACAGAGGTAGAAATATAATGTTGTATACATGAAGCTTATGTAATGTTATAAACCAGTGTTACCTCAATAGATAAGTAAATATTTAACAAAATAAAATAAAAGATCCCTGCCTGCAAATATTAGGATCATATATCAAAAATCAAGACAGTAGTTCTTTGGTACAATCAAAGAAGATGTGTTACTCACATAGGTGAGGAAATTCTGAGGCAAGACGCCAGGAAGATGGCTGTCTAGAAGAAAGTCTGAGAAAGAGAGAGAGAGCGACAGTGAGAAGTAAGTCCACAGGCATTTTATAACTAGTGGTTAACTGGCTCGTGGGTGATACCTATAAGGACCCTAGTTGGGGTGTGTCGGAGGGTGGCTGAAAGCTTCTGACATGAATCCTGAGCTATCTTTAAGACTTAAAAAGCAAAGTTTTACATTTGAAAAAATATTACAAAAGTGGTTGAACGTTTCCTTTTTGCCCCCCTCCCCAAAGGTGCTATGGAGTAATTTCTTAGGGGGAAACTGAACTGATTAAATACTCCAAACAAGTAGGATAAAAAGGAGCCCAAGCAGTTTGGCATTGAGCTGAAGTGGTGGAATCCCACATCCAAACCATGAGCCCCTGGTGTGCTGGGAGTGCCTGTTTATTATGATGGAAGTCGCAGGTATTTTCATCCCAGATCCTGTAGAGGCTCCTCATTTGGTATTACTGTAATGAGATGGATCCAGAGCTGGTATCCTATTTAATAATACTAGCCCAGAGAACTAAGTTAAGATCTTTCTTCTTCACTGGAAGATCCACACAGTTGTAAGTATGGTATCAGGTGTGGAGACTTATATTCCAGGGAAAGAGGAAACTCTAGTTAACCAAACTTTAAAACCATCATATTGGGGCAGGACAGCAGACTTTGGTGGAAAGATTCCTTGTGGCATACAGAGTAAATTTGTGGAGGTGGGGCAGACTCAATTTTCAGTGAGTCTCGTTCTATTATTTGCCCTTCATCCAGGCACCAGTTCAGCATGATTTGTACCAGGATAGAAAACAGATAATAGAATGGGGATGTCATTAAGTTGAAGGTGCTATTACATTTAGGTATTGTATACCTAGACCTATAAGTGAGAAGTGCCCATTTATGGCTAGAAAGAGGATGACAAATGGTTAAGGAAACAAATGGCAAATTCTAAAAGAGATCCAGTATATAGAAATATTTAATAAAAAACCTGACTTCAAACTTCTTTCTGATTGCATGATAATTGACCAGAGTTACATATTTTCCCTAAATATTTATTTCCTCGTCTGTGAGCTAGAAGTGGATGTACACATCAAATAACAGTGTAGTAAGAGTAAAAGAAAGAATGCACATAACTTAAGCAGCATTGTTCCTGGCATTTAACAAATTCTCAATGTATGTTAGCTGAACATATAATTACCTGTATTCCTCTCAGCCAACCAGGAAAAGAATAAAGATTAGTGGTTGGAGACTGGGGAAGTTAATGCATTTTGTCCAATCCAGTATTCTCCCCTGGCACTGTTATGTGAACAGACCTGAAGAGATCCTCTGCTGGGAAATGGGCGGTGTGGGAAGTTCCTTGCTGGCTGAAGTGAAACTGGTGAGCTCTGGTTGTAGGTAGTTGACATTCTGGCATCCACTGTTTCAGTCTGCATCCAGGCCATGGTCTTAGGGTTCCTAAGTCCCTGCCCACTGTGGACTCTGCTCTGACTTCAGGCCTTTTACATCAACCGACCCTATCAGCACCATGTGATAATGTAAATGTGAAATTGTACTATTTGCAGCCATAATAATAATGTAAGAGAGAAAAAAGGTTATCACTGAATATGGCTATTAATTATGGGTTTTTTCTATACTTTTCCCACAATCTTTATTTAAAACAGATTGCAATAGATACTGTTTTTAGCCATAGGTCAGTGCCATCTGGTGAAGACATCCAATATTATGACAGAGATTTGAGGGGATGTCAGGGGATTTTATTTGTTATAAATATCACATTTTGTTTTATTTTTTAAAGTTGTGGTTTCTTTTCATTTTATTTACTTTAGGGGGGAGGTAACTAGGCTTATTTATTGATTTTTTAAATGGAGGTACTGGGGATTGAACCCAGGACTTGTGCTTGCTAAGCACTGCACTCTATTACCTATTTTATATACAGTAGTGTGTATCTGTTCATCTCAAACTCCTAGTTTATCCCTGCCCCCTACTTTCCCTTTGGTAACCTTAAGTTTGTTTTCTATGTCTGTGAGTCTATTTCTGTTTTATAAATTCATTTGTATCATTTTTTAGATTCCATATATAAGTGCTATCTTTCTCTGTCTGACCTACTTCACTTAATATGATAATCTCTCCATGTTGCTGCAAATGATATTATGTCATTCTTTTTTATGACTGAGTAATATACATATATATTATACTCTTTATCTATTCATCTGTCAATGGACATTTAGGTTGCTTCCATGTCTTGGCTATTGTAAATAGTGCTGCTATGAACATTGGGGTGTATGTATCTTTTCTAATTAGAGTTTTCATCTTTTCTGGATATATGTCCAGGCGTGGGATTTCAGGATCATATGGTAAGTCTATTTTTAGTTTTTAAAGTAACCTCCCATACTGTTCTCCATAGTGGCTGCACTAATTTACATTCCTACCAACAGTGTAGGAAGGTTCCTTCTTCTCCACACCCTCTCCAGCATTTATTATCTGTAGACTTTTTAATGATGGTGGCAATAATGAATTTTTAATTTCCCTATATTATTCCCAGCAATGCATATTATGTCTCACTGTAGAACATAGTGAAAGAACCACTGGTATGCTTATGTTTTTTGACGTATTTCTCAGATATTCAAAGATGTACTCCTTATTTCTTTTTGACACCTCTGACTTCTGCCTTAGACGCACTCTCCTACCTCCTTCTTCTTTCTGTGATTTGGTGAATCAGTAGTTAAAATTCATTTCAGCCAATACTGTCCTCCTTCCTGTGGCCCAGTGATATAAACAGACCATTTCAGTCAGTAAATTGAAAACCATGGAAAAGTTAATTACATCCATAAGAATGAATGCATTCTTTAAATAAGGTTAATGAGTCCAATGTAACATCACTGTTGTGAGAAGATTGGGAAACTATGGGAAAAGTCTATCCCATAGCAGGCTTTCATCAATTGTTACTCTCTGCCACATTCCACCTCCTCTCTCCTGTGAAAGAAATTACTTTGGCATTCACTTAATCGCATTACTGTCATAGAGAGGGAAACAGGAAAGTAGGTGCTTAGTGTCATAACGTATGACTGAGATGATTGAGATTTGGTGGCATTTTTGTGTTATGGCATGTCACCAAATGGAGTTAGGGAATGGGGAGAAAATTAACTAACTACTTTCTTTTATTTCATGCATTATTCTCTCTCTTCTTTTTACTGTTTGATTGAACAGCAGACAGAGAATTTTCCATGAAGCCTAAGAGGGAAGAAGTAACTCCATAATTTAATATATATTTGTTGACTGCTATAGTCCAAAGACAGAAAATTGTAAGTGCCACACAGAGGTCAGCGGGCTGCAGAAAACCACTGCTAATCTTACAGGTCCTTCAAAGCCTTTGGGTACAAGACTTGAAGAAGAATGTTAAGGCTACCACAAAAACTCATGTTTTATGTCTGTCAGAGTCTATATAAAGAATGGCTTTTATCTCCATTCTATTTTAAAATGTTTATCGTTGATGGGACCTAAAACATATTCAGAATCCTGCTGGCCACAAAGTCTGGGAAGTGTAATTCATAGGCTTCCAGATTCTGCAACACAGGGAAGAGCATAGATAAAGATGGATGCCACATAGAAGTGATATCACATGGTATTTTTCTTTCTCTCTGTGGCTTACTTCACTTAGTATGATGATCTTCAGGTCTATCCATGTTGCTGCAAATTGCATTATTTTATTCTTTCTTTATGGCTGAGTAGTATTCCATTGTATAATTATACCGTAACTTCTTTATCCAGTCATCTGTTAATGGATATGGTGAAATAAGCCACAAAGAGAAATACTATATGGTATCACATGTAGAATGTAAGAAAAAAAGGACATAAATGAACTTATTTACAAAACAGACAGACTTACAGACATAGAAAACAAACTTACGGTTACCAGGGTGAAAGGAGGTGGGGAGGGATAAACTGGGAGTTTGGGATTTGCTGATACTAACTACTATATATAAAATAGACAAACAACAAGGTCTCACTGTATAGCACAGGGAACTATAGTCAATACCTTGTAATGGCCTATAATGAAAAAGAATATGAAAAGGAAAAGATATATGTATAAATGAATCATTATGCTGTACTCCAGAAGCTAACACAACATTGTAAATTGACTATACTTAAATAAAAAAAAAAGCAGGGGATGGAAAGGCTTCCCAGGGCTAGCTGACAATATCTGGAAAAGCCCTCTGAGTTTTATTACTCTAACCTTTCTGATTTAAAAACAAATCCCTGATTCTCTATATTAACTCTTTTCTGTTTGAAATACCTAGTGCAGTTACTATTTTGCTGACTGAATCCTGAGTGATGCACACTCCCCAGAGATTCTGATTGAATAGTTCTTATACAATGGATTGTGATTCATATTTTGAGGAACAATGCTTTTGAGAGAGTTCCCCCTCCCATAGTGAAAGGAATAAAATTACACTCCCCTTTTTATGCTTACCTTGTCCTGCTGGCTATTTCAGTGAACTATTTCCTGTCCATGACCTACCAAGTAAGTTCTTTGATGAGTAAAAGCTGCAATAACTTAGAGAAGGACAGAATAGAAGACTAGAGAAATGACTCAGGTAATAGTGGATCAATTACTAAGCCACAAAAACAACATAAAGATATGTCCTTAAGAGCCCAGCACTCCAAGTTTCTGAATTTGCTATTTAGCTCCAGCCAGTTGTTGCCAGTCAGGAATCCACAACCAATACTGCCAATCTTCAAATGACTTTAAGAGATTTTTTTCCTTTCATGTGAAATGCCTCTTTTAAATGTTGACCAGGAAGTAAATAAATAATTGTGTAGTTAAAACGAAACATATCTGTGGGCCAGATCTGAGGACTTAGGGACCCAGGCCTAGGGACCACTAGTTTGCAGCCTTTGCCCTAGGACTTTACTGTGCTGGATCATGAGGAGTTAAAATAAAACAAACTACCTTTTGTTACAAAATGGTCCCAGGCTATGCAGAAGAGAGTCACACAAAAATATGCACGATATAGGTGTAGCACAGAGGAGGGTGTAATTAAGTTTAAGCAGGGACAGAACATGTTACCTGGAGGAAGTGATCTATTACTTGGGTTTCAAGGGATATGTAGGGATTCAGTAGGCAGGTGCCTAATGTGGGGGAAGGGGCATTTCAGGAAGAAGGAGCAACATATACAATAAAATTACATCATGAAATAGCATAGTTTTTATAGGAATCTGTAAAAAGATTTCATATTGCTGAATCATAAACTAAAAGCAGTGTGGGGAGGTGGGGACTGTGGAAGGGGACAATAGGGAAGTGAAGGGGAGACTAATAGTGTGAAGCTGTGTCCCTTGTCCAACAAGCAGAGGGGGGGCAGTGATAAATGGCAACAATATGGAAATACATTGGAAGGATTGAGATCAGAGGAAAGGAGACCAATGGGACAGATTTCACAGTTCTGGTAAGAGATTATGAGAACTTGAAATAGGTGAATGGAACTGAGACTGGAAAGGAGAGCATATCCAAGAGAAACTTTTGCACAGATGCACCAGGACACATACCCATCAACAGGGAAATGGATGGATATTGTACATCGTTGACAGTAAATTAAACTGTAGTGAGTGAACTACAGCTACATGGATGAATCTTAGGAACAAAATTTTAGTGAAAGAAACAAGTCCCAAAATGCTAGCTAGAAAAATATATCATTTTTTCTGAGATTTTAAAACAAAAAACTGAACAACATTGTGTAGACATACATCTATGTGCTAAGAATTATGGAAATAATATAAATCAAGATACTGATTTCTTTGGGAAGTGAAGTTGTGGAAAAGATGATGAAATTTAAATGATCAGTAATATTCTAGTTTTTTTGTTTGTTTGTTTGTTTGTTTTGTTTGGTACTGGATTCCTAGGTTTTTATTGTAATTTAGATGGGTAGATCCATAGATAAGCCGTCCTTTAGGGTCCCTGATGAAAATACGTCATGACCAAGGCTTCTGCTTTTTTTTGTTCACTGTACTGAGGGCTGTTAAGATAGACAGGAGATGTATTTTTGAGGTATTTTTGAAGTGGACTCAGCTGGTTTTCAGACATTTTTCCCCCTTAATTTGGTTTTAGATTAGCTCTTCCAACGGAGGACGCCTCACTGTGTGAGGCCACGTGCTTTTACATCCCGCGCTTTTTGCCCTTTGCCCTTGGCCACCGTCGCGTCCCCTCCAAAGGGAGGCGGGTGACGCCACGCTGTGGGGGAAGGGGAAGGGTGGCGCGCGAGTCTGAAGCGTTCCTATTGGTGGAGAGAAGGAGCGAAAATGAGGCTTGAGCCCAACCGAGGAAAAGAGGGGTGAGGGGGCGGGGCTAAGCGGGAGGCGGGGCTATAGAAGCTTAACGGGAGCGAGGCGCAAGTGCAGTTGTCGGCGCGTCGCTGCGATGGCCGCGGCGCCGAGCCCATTCACACCGCTGGCGGCAGAGTCTTCCCCTCAGGAAGCTACCGTCTCTGCCGCCTCCTACACCGCCTGCGCAGCGGCGGCGGCGGCGGCGGCAGCGGTTGTGCCTGCCTCCTCCGCCACCACCCCTGCCTGCCCGCCTGCCGGTGGCTGTGGTGACGGCGGCGGCGGCGGCTCCACTATGGCGGCGGCGGGGCGGGGGGGCAGTAGTTTTAAAGTAGACACCCGCCCTTGCCTCAGAGAAGGTGAGTTCCCGTCCCGGGGTGTGGGGGCGGCCCCATCTCCTTTGCTGCCTCTTCTGCCCGTCTGAGATCGGACTGGGCGCGGTTCGCCTCCGCCCCACCCCCCACCTGCTGTGGCGCAGTAATGGCCAAGCTTGCCCCGCCCCGCCCCGCCCCACCGTTGTAGCCAGTGTGTCAGCCGGACTGAAGCAGAGAGGGGCTTTCCTACCTCCCCCTCCCCCGAAATGGATCGGAGGGGCACCCCAGGGAAAGGAACTTAAGGTATTCACAAGGCAGAAGTTCGAAGGGAAAAAACAATACTACATAATTTCTTTCCCAGCCAGGGCGCTTTAGTATTCTCTAGGAAGCTGAGATGTGATTTGGTGAAAGAGAGGAGGCCAGGTAGTGAAGTGCAGTAGAACTAGAAGGTCAGGGAAAGGGAAGGGGGACTGACAGAAAAAGGAGACAGAGATGAGAGAGGAAAGGCCAAAGAAATAAGTGGGAGGAAACCTCCCTGTGGTGAAATTCAGCATCTTGTAGTGTAGAAACTTGCCGTAGGGTATTTAAGGAGAGACCAGATTAGAAATTTGAGGAGGTTAGAGTGTATACTTGAGCTTTAAGGTAGGATCGGTTGGATTTTAGGATCTTAGGGTCTGGTGGAGGGGGTTGTATTGAGCAAGAGACTGGCAGAAGCACAGACTTCAGGAACCACTTTGGAGAATTTTCTTTGGCTATTTGAAGGTGTGACCTTGTAAAGCAGGGTTTACAGGCCCATCTTTAAGGTGGTTTGGGTTTTAAAACATGTTGTTTTACTTACCAACACTTATTACTCCTAACAAAAAGATATTTCTTGATTATTTCAGTAGTAGTGGTATTTAGTTCACACAAAGTATTATATACTTGTAAACAGCCTACTAATAGCAAACTGTAAAATTTGCCATTGAAATGTGTTTTAAAGCAGTTTTGGAAATGCTTCTTAGATGGTCGAGACCGAGTCCACCACAGAAGATCTCAGTAAAGCATTTTGCCATTGTAAATTTCATAGTTAATTTCCAGTATTTTCTGTGTTACCTTGTGCTGCTAATTTGCCTCCAAAGTGAAAGGTCGTGGACACCAAAATAGAGTAGAATAATCTAAGTTACTTTTTCTTAGGAGGACACCCCATTAAAATTATCCCATAAAAATAATTTTCTCTTCACATTCTTAAATGATCCCATAACCTTTGACACCTTTCACTTTGGAGGAATGGCAAAGCAGTGAAAAAAAATCCCTTACAGTATTTGTCATAGGCACATTACATAAATGGCACTAATTAAATATGGAAGTTAGAAATACACTGTAATATGATAATGTTTTTTATTTATTAACTCTCATACTGAAGGCAACCTTTGAAAGACTATTTTGTGTCTTCAGTCAGCCTGGAGTTGTACAATTTTTCTGGGATGAAAATATGAAGTCTTCTGAATTTTTTGTTTTTATACCAGAATTTCTGTGTACAACCAGCATGAAGGAGAAAATAGTTTTATAAGTGATCAAGATCACAATTCATTCTGGCTCCCATGGCCTTTTCACAGTAAGGTTTAGGACCAACATCTCATAGAAAAATGGCTTTTTGCCTGGCTCTGTGACTGGCTTGGTTGCAGTATCTTTGAATGTATGCAGTTATTAATGGCTTTAAGAGATATAAATTAAGAAAGCAGCAGCAATACTATGTCTATAATGTTGTTAGCTGGTAAAAAATGAGGATAGCCCTAGAATAGGGGTCTGGTGCAGTGAACCTAGGTTAGATTTTTCTGACTGTTAACAGATCCCAAGCTTCCTGGATTTGGGTTTTGACATTTCTGAAATAGAGGTATTGAACTAACCAGACTCCGAGGTTTATTTCAGATCTGAAAGTATAAACCATGATTTTGCAGTTCTGCATTGCTATTCCTTCGATGGCATTTCCATGGCTGTGCACTAGAACAGTGATTCATAGGCCATAGAAACCTTGATCAAGAGTTATGACCTGACATTCAGTGAGTAATGAAGTCTTTGTTGTTAGTGCTGAGACAATTTACTAGGATATGAGAAACCAAATACAATTGCTACCTAAAAATTACCTCTTGCCATTTCATTTTGGGTAAGTATCCTTCGTTAACTGTTCAGTCCAAACCAAAACTCTTACCTTTTCACTTAACAAATGGTATAGTACACTGTCCAAAACACTATTGGATCTCAAAATATTTTTGTTTAGATATTTATAAAGGCCATAAAAGATTACCAGTTATGATAGTGGATAAAGGAGAAGAGAGAAAACTGTTTCTATGTGGTATGCCAATATCTTTTGCTTGTTTGTTTTCTAAGTCCTAGTTAGGAGATGGCTCTAAAAGGTGGCAAAGAATTGTTAAGATTCCGATATTACAAGTCCAGTCCAGATAGGACCCTTAAAAGTGATTTGATAAAGCATTTGCTGAT
This sequence comes from Camelus bactrianus, assembly GCF_048773025.1. Lineage (NCBI taxonomy): Eukaryota > Metazoa > Chordata > Mammalia > Artiodactyla > Camelidae > Camelus > Camelus bactrianus. The sequence continues at coordinate 80,841,652 of NC_133575.1, read as the reverse complement.
CCATTTTCAACTATAATCAATACGCCTGAGGATTTCATCTGTCTTGGGGTTGGTAATGAGCAATGTCAGTGAAGATTAGAAATTGCCAAGCAGGGAAGATTAGCTTTCAAAAGTTAGAAATGGGAAATTGGGCAATCAACTTAAAAACAAATCAGCAAACAAAAGAAATGCCAAGTGAACACATATGAAAAGATACATACTTACCCCAAATTCATGGTAAGGGGAGTCATGAGATTTTGTAGGACCCTTCATATTTCATTCAGTGAAGTTTTTCAAAAATGTTTGATGGCTCAGAAATGAATTTTCACCTACTATTGATGTTGTGATGTAATCATAGTAAAAATCAACACAAAAATAAACAAAATCCCTCTTTTTTTATTTCCCTCTTCCTTTTAAGAAAAATTATTAAATAGATTATCTTTTAGATTGGAGGACATCCTGGCTAATTTTATTTAGTTAATAATCTGCTTACATAGCAATTACCTAACAAGACTTTCCTTTGTCTAAGTAGTATTCAGTAAAGTTTCAAGTACACCATAAGAAAACCTAGTTAATAGCCTTTCCTTCATGTGTTCAAGAATCATTTATTGAACACGTGTGTGTGCACGTGTGCATGTGCCAGGCACTTGGCTCAGTGCCCAGAATATACAAATGAACTAGACCCAGCTATATTATGGAGCTCAATAGTAGTGCTTGATAGTAAAATTATAAAATAAATACAATAATTGTGAAAAATGCAGTCTTAAGTATAACTAGTCAGACTCCTGAACTGTCAAGACTGTTCCATTGTTTATTATAAATCTGTACTCTGCCCATGGTGTCTCAAATACTATACGCACACTTAAACTCATTATATTATACATCTAATGTTAGTACTAAGGAAAAATAACTAGCCAGCTGTCAGAGTTAATTTGTACTTCTCTGCATTTGTCAGGGTGGGGATCTGTGGAGAGAGGTTAATAACCATTTCTTAGTTTCTGACCCTCTGTCTTTATTAGGTGTCAGTATGTGAAAATATTGACTAAGCATCTATATTCATCAGCATCTACTATATTCATCACATATAACTGTTAGGATATGAACTTTGATTCTTTTTCACCTAAAACCAGTCTTGCAGATCCATCCTTCCATTTACTAACCTGTTGGAATGAAGGGCATGGTGGCCTTCTGATGCCATGGGATCAAGTAAGTTAGTGGATTTACACAGGACTCAAATTCAGTTTTTAACTTCACAAGCATTACTCCTGAGCTGGCTAGCCACAGAGTACTTACGATTATGAAGGTCAAGGACTTAGTTTAAATAAAGACAAAGTAAATATTAAACATAAGTACTCCCAATTATTTTGTTAATTCCATTGCATTTTGTAATTGTTAATATGCCAGGAGAAAGTCTTCATTATTTTTTGATTGTGATAATCTGTGCAAAATAGCCAGAACTTGCCAAACTCATAGGTCAGGTACTAATCTTCACTGAGAAAGTAAGCATACTAGATGGCATTATAGCTATGAGTGTTCATAATGCTGACAGGTACAGATCTACATTTCTGGTACAATTAATATATCTGAAAACTCCTTAAATGGAGTGAGTGTGACCTTTAAGAGAAAAAACGAGTTAAAACTCCTTGGCAAGGTTAACATGGTCAGTCTCCTATAACTTAGTGTTGTGTTCTGCTCATTCTTTCCTAACACTATGATGGTATTAAAAGATTGCAAAGGCCAAATCAGCTATTTAGAAAAATCCTTTTTAATCGAGATTGTTTGAGGGAGGTTATCTCTCAAGATACAATCATGGAGAATATAACACATGTGCTCTGTGTAGAACTAAAATGATTATTTCTCAGATTTCTTAATGTCTCCTGATTTCAAATCTGTGACTAAGAATGACATACATGTTTTTAGTATTGAAGCCAACTCTTGAGATTTGTTCCATTCTTGTCACTTAAAATATGATATGCAAGGCATTCATTTACAATGCTAGTTTTTTTTTTTTGCATCAAGATCAGTTGGAATATGAAATTCCCACTTCCACAAAGCATAAAATAGTTAATAGCTATTCTTGCCATAAACATCTGATTGGATTGTCTTGAGGAGGAAATTTTATGTTTTGTACAGCTAAATCTAATTGTCATGTAACAAATGCAAGTAAGATTCATTTTTACTAAATTTAGCCAGTTATAAAGTTGTCACCTAATTTGGATAAGCTTTAACTTCTTATCAGTGTAACTGAAGAAAACGAAACAAGAGTGAGCAGAGAAAGTTCTGTTACTTAGAACTGAAGAGATGTGATGATCTTCTGGTTCCTTTCCTGAGAGATCTTTCAAGGTTTTAAATTCCATTAGCGAGAGTGAACCAAATCATAAGGACAGATTTCATTATTCTTTTCTGACTCAAGCCATAAATGTTACTATTTTGTCATAGAAATCTATTTCATCCTAAATTGTCTGGTGTTATCTAATAGTATTAGAAGAAAATTTCAAATATGATAATATACATTTCACACTCAATTGCGTTTTTTATACAGAAACTTTAGCATAGTAGTGCAACTATTTGGAGTAGGCCCAATCAAACAAAGGCCTCTAAAAAGTGAGTTTCTGGCAAGTGAATCTTTTTTGCTTTTTATATCATCAAAGGCACATATTCTGGTACAAGCTGAGTGGCATATTTTTATATCAACATAGGGGAATTTAGTAATGTCCAAGTCCATAGAATGTGAATTATTAGTACTCATATTTGTATTTCACTGACTTAAGAACATCCCTCTGTTATTACAAATGTTTTCCCCAGACTACTTGGCTTATTTTATGGTCCAAGTCTACCTGAACCTAGAATCATATCTTAAATTGTAGCTTCCCCAATCCTTTATTTTCTATAATCTCTCTGGGTCTTAGCTTCCTCATTTATAAATGAGGACATTAGACTAAATCAGTTATAAACTGAAGGCAGTTTTGCCCCATAAGGGACATATGGCAGTGTCTGGAGATATATTTGATTGTGACAATGGGGAAATGCTACCACCTTCTAGTGGCCAGGGATGCTGCTAAATATTCCTACAATGCATTGAACAGTCCCTCACAACAATGAATTATATGGCCCAAAGTGAAAATAGTGCCAAGACTGAGAAAGTCAGGACTAGATTATCTCTAAAATAACTCTAATATGAAATAAAATGATTATATATAATCTTAAGTAAAAAACTCAAAGCTTCTAGATTAGAAAACAAGCATATTTTGTGTGCCTGCATATGTTAAACATTTTTAAAACTTTTAGTTCATTTAATATTCACCACATCCTGGGAGAAACATTGTATTTCTGTGCTTTTTTGATGGAAAAAAAATGGCTCAGAGTGGTTAAATAATTTTCTCCAGTTTACATAGTTATAGAGATAAGATTTGAATCTGTTTGAGCAACTCAAAAGTTTATTTTTTTCCTACTACTGTCCAATGTTCTACTACTTAGTTTTTACTACTACCCAGTGCTGTAGGTCAGTTCCCCTCATTCCAAATTATATTGAAAGTTTTATTTTCTCAAGGCATGTAATCATTCCTTGAGTAAGGGAATAAAGAATTTAAACACTTTCATTAATAGAAAATTGATTGATTCATTCTGTAACCAAAGGCTACAGCCATACATAAACATAATCAAATTGTAAGAGCATCAAATATACAAACTCTCTTATCAGATCACATTTACAATTTGTCATACAACCACTCTCATTTAAAATAGTCTTCATAAATGTTATTCAATAGAGAATCATTTACGTTGTGATAGCAAAACAGAGGTTTATTACTTGCTCATGCAGTTTCTTCTGAGACGAGGTTGACTCTGCCCTTCATGTTATCCTTTGGGGAGAAGAAGGTGCTTTGTCTTTTTTTTCAACATTTTATTTTATTTTTATAGTAGTATGATATACATAACATAAAACTTTCCATTTTGAGCATTTTTTAAGTGTGTATTTCAGTGACATTCATGTATGCAACCTTCACCACTGTCCATCACCAGAATGTATTCATTGTCCCAAACTGAAACTCTCTCTGTAGGTCATAGTTTTGTCCCATGACCATATTTCTCCATTCTAAAGAACTTGCTGATGTGTCTAATTTCTGGAAAATAGTGGATATTTAAAAGTTATACTTAATCTTTTCCAGATCCTGTCAGTTTAAGCCCTCATTCCATTATCAAACTTAGCTTCTCTTCCCATTGTGAACTTAGTTTTTGACAATATTTGCTTATTCCCCATGGCTTTTGTTTTATGTTAAAACACAAAGAAATGGTATCAGCACCGTAAACTCCTGTATGCTTCAAAGACAGTATGTCCCAATTCATATTTGAGAAAACGCCATTGTATCATAAGATCTCACTATCAGTCTGCACAAAACTGTGCTTCTATTCTGGGTCTAAAATCTTGCTCCCCTATCCAATATCTGTTCTCCAACTTTATGATAGCATACAAAATTCAAATATGTCAGGTAATGAAGAACAGCCTGAGAAGTACTATGCTAGGAATATTAAAAGCAATATGCCTAAAATTAACCAGGAGGTATTTACCTTCCCATGTTTAAAGAAGTTTATTTGCTACATATGAGAAATGAAATCACATTTCACAGCATTCAGTATTTTGTCATTTGATAATCTAATGTGTAATCTACTTATATTTTTACCCTTTGCTCTCAAACCAAATTAGATTGAAAGATGCAGGACCATCTGCCATGAATTTGGTGTATTCATTGTCATTGAAGAAAACTGAGACACTTATACCTAAATTATAACCAAAATAATACTCTCATTTGCTAGAAAGACAATTTCTTTCTGATACTAGCTATAATGATTAAAACCTTATACTTCTTAATAGAAATGCTGTGCATGTTTTGCAAGGAAATATTTTGGAGAGAACTAGCTTTAGTGTTAGGACATAAACAAGGGCATGCAGATAATGGAGGAGTAGGGGAAGAAATACTAGGAGATTTTGAATTTTTAGGCCTCTAAAGTCTATATGAAATATATAGCTGCTTAAAACTTCAAGTCATATCCCAGAGATTCTCATTAATTGGTCTAAGGTGGAGCTTGGGCATTGGTATGTTTTAAAAACAACCTAGGTGATTTGCATGTGCAGCCAGCGTTGAGAACTATCTTGGTGGAAGATTGAACAAGGATCACGAGGTTGGCTGTTTAAAGAGATTACTTGGGGACTCTAAAAACACAGATTCTTTGGCCTCAACCCTGGAGTTTTAAATAGATTTGAGATAGTGCCAAGCAATATTTTCTTTTTCTTTATTTTCTTCCTTCCATACTTTTTTCAAAAATTTCTTCAGGTTAGACTAAAGCTCAGTTAGCTTGGTAAGTATCGTAGATGACAAGACTTTTATATTAATCAGCTTAGTTACTAAATAGATATTGGACAGCCATTTTGTGTAAGGATCTGAGCCTGTCCTATAGCACAGTGATTCTGAACATGGCTGATCATGAGACTCATTTGTGGGTGGATTGGACCACCCACAGAGATTTTTATTTTAATTCAGCATGTTTGATTTTGAAAAGCTGTTCATGTGAATTTGATGTGAAACCCTGATTAAGAATGATTTTTACATGAAGATTATTCCTGAAATTTTGAATGTAGATTTAATCATCTTTAAATTAGGGAAACATGCTATTTAAATAAAATTAGGGTAATGCTTTTAAGTCCCTTTTAATGTGCATGGTCACTCTGCCTTTTTTAATTTAGATTTTTGTATTTTAATTTTTTGATTCACTGAAGTCAGAATATTGACATATTCATTTTATTACATCCACAAAGAGAGTTTGCCATTGACAAGTAATTGTAGATGAATTTACTGGAGGTAAGGTCAAAGCTCCACTTCTTGCACCAGAAACATTACTTAGGCTTAAATGCAATAGATCTAAAGGTTTATATTCATGGCAAGTTTTAAGCTCAGGCTTTAATACTCTCTATGCCTGCAACTGATTCCTAATCCACATCTCTATTTTGTCATTTCTTTTCCCTTATTTAATGCAGAATTAAGTCCAAATGCCCTAATGAAGCCAATTATGATTTGGCCTCATTCCAAACTTTCAATTATTGTCTTTCATACTCTTGTCTCCCTCCAGATACCTTTATTCCACTCTTTTAATCTGAATTTTATACATCTTTTAAAGCTTAGTTCAAAACCTGTTCTCCTCTACAAAGCTTTTCCCAAACTCCTCAGCAGGAACACATTGTACTTATATCACTTATTACATTTTAATCTTGGGATCATAGTTCTTTCTATACACATCTTATCTTCCTTACTAAGTTGTAAATTCCTTGAGATCAGGAATTATTCACTTGCTTTTGTCATTTCCAACATGTGGGACAGTTATGTATGTATAATGGAAGAAGTCAAGATAAAACAAAGTTTGAGTTCCAGCTCCATCAAATAACACATGTGACAAGTTATTTTGATTTCAGTTAATCCCAATTCCCTAACCTTCAGAATGTGGAAAATACCACTTACCTTACAGGTTTTTGCTTTAAGGACTAAAGGGGTAAGCTGTTATCTTGTTTACACATAGAAAACCTTCAATAAATGCCCATTCTTTTTTCTTATCTCTTTCCAAAATATCCACCACAATACTTTGAAACTAACCTCAGTAAATACTAATAAAGCTAAATGATGCCCAAGACAATGAAAATCTGAACTAGGTTAGTGTTTTGGGGAATGAAAAGGAAGAGATGGGTATGAAATAACAATATAAGCTAGAATTTACATGAAACAGTGATTTGCTGGGGAGAAGAGTGGCTGAGATTTTGAGCCTGGAATATTAAATGCCATTTAACAAAGAAAAACAGACCAACAACTTGTTTGAGGAAATGAATCAAAGGCAGTAAGTCTAGGCATACCATTCTAAAGGAAAAGTTGTAGGAGTACCTGTAACTTCGTGGACTTCATAGAAATGATCTGGGGCATCAGTAATGAAAGGCTGGGTTAAAATGCTCAGCCTTGGTATTTCCTATGTTGAGTATCAGTGTCAAACTTTAACTATTAGAAGTGGGGAAATACGGAAATAAAGATTGATCTAGGAAAGAAATGGGTGTTAAATTTTAGGAATTCTTGAACCTCTAAGTTAGTAGTTTCCTTTTGTCTTCTTAACGGAAAATTTCTCACTGTAATAAGTTATATTGCCACCAAATGATAATATATACTTATTTTAATGATTTTATCCTGCAGATACACTAATAAATTTTTGGCAGAATACATTACAGCTGTTAAGAACTTTAGGTAGAAGTGTGGACCTCAAGTGTAAATTCAGAAAGTTTTGGCATATGTTACTTATCACAGTGAGAAGCACTATAGCATAATTTCTAGATGTTAGTATATGAACATTACTTTATAGCTTTGGGGGCTTGTGTGAGACTTGTTTGGCCAGGTGAGTGTGCTAATGTTTGTACAATGATGGAAAATGTTTGCCTACTATGGGCAAAGTTTGTTTGTGGTTCCCTGTAGATTTTAGATAACACTGGAGCCATAGCTCCAGTGGAGCGACAGTCTTATAACAATGCCTTTTTTAGGATTGACTACTGTAAGACAAAATTTCAAGGCCGGGTTTTTTTAATCCTGCCTTCTATTATTGGTGCCCCAAATCATTCCACGAAGCTCATGAAGTTACTGGTACCCCTGTAACTTTCCCTTTGGAATGGCATTGCCTTATCATATTAGGGAAATAACTCTTGCCATATCCTGCATTAGAGGCATACTTAATATGTGCATATTAAATTGCATACTTGATAAGCAAAAAGCTTTTGCTGTAGCCCCACAAGAACTCAGATTTGAGGTGGTATATGAAATAATACATAGTTGAAGAATGAAAATGATACTTCTAAATGTTAATTGATATATAGTCTCATTACCCTTTATTTATTCATAGATATGACTTGGAATGAACAGGAAAAGACTGAATTTTTTAAAGATAACTTTTGTAGTATATGTGGAGTAGTGCTGCAGTTTGAATCACAGCGGATTTCACATTATGAGGTAGGTTAAAATTAACAGGAATAGAGTCTAATAGGTTTTTAAATGTAGTAGATAAAATTTATTTATTATCTTTTTTTTTTTTTGATTCTTATGAAAATCCTCTGAAGTAGGTGGTTTTAATTCCCTTTGACGGATGGGATGAGGAGACTGGCTCAGAGGAGGGGCAGTAACTTACTAGCTTAAGCTTGGGGAATTCAGGTTTAAACTCAGCCTTTTTGACTCCAAAGCATGTTTTCTTGTCTTCATACCATTCTGCCTCCCTTTCCATATATCAAGCCACTACTACTTTGTATCCTTGTAGTAAATGTAAGGAAAGTTTTATAAAGCTTGAATAGGATACTGTTACTGTGAATCAAGGGATATTATTGAACTCCAGAGTCTGTCTTCCTTTACAGTAAATGAAGGTTAAAAACAAAATGAACCAGTCTTGCACTTGACGTAGCCACATGCTTTTAGGCACAGAACCGTAGCATTCTAGAGCTAAAAGAGGGAATGTTTAATGTTCTTACTTCTTTAGTTTATTGATTAGAAAACTGAGACCCAGAGGGATAGTGATTCTCCATGGCTTATCTTGGTATGACTAAGCTTAAAAATGATTTCTTCTGGTTTCATATTCAGTGTTCTTTCCTTTCATTTGCTGCTGTCTCCCATTTCTACATCATATTATGAACTAATGAATTTTTTTGTATCTGGTATCTGCAGTACCAAAAGTATTAAAAGAAATGTAAAACCACTTATACTTTTTTAAACACCTCATCTTGTTTTGCCCGTTGCTAATCTTATTGGCAGTAATATTTGAGTCCTTATGTTGGTTGGGATTCAGTTACTATAATTCCAGGTAGTGAAACTATGTTGGCTGTGGATTGAGAGGACCTAGGTTCAAGTCTTAACTCCACCATTGTTGTATAACCCTGGGCAAGTCATTTTATCTCTCTGAGAATGTTTCTTGAACCTGCAAAATCGGGGTGGTAAAATCTGTCTTACAATACTTGTGAGAATTAAATGAAATCAAATATGTGAGCCTGCCTAGCACATCTGGGACCCCAAAGCTCAAAGATTTAGAGTTAGTAAAGAAAGACACATAATCAAAGGGCTCTGTGATAACTGTGGTTGGAACCATTTGAATTTAAATTTAAAAAGTCACTTTTTATGTGCTTATGCAGTGTAGAAAATATACAAAAATACAAGAAAGTAAAAACCAATCATAATTCTATCACTTGTAGGTAACCATCATTTAATTAACTTCTCTTTAGCTTATATGATTCCAGTATGCTTTCTAAACTCACACACACACACATTTTTACAAAAGAGAAGTGTGTATGTCGTTTTGTACTTGTTTTTTCATGAAAGAGCATATTCTGAATACTTTGTCCTATCATTACATATTTTTATTTTTCTATAAACTTTAGTGTCTATAATGCATTATGTTATATGATGCTGTAGCATATTTTTTAATTTAAATTTCAGTGGCATCTGTAAGTTTGGTGCTTAAGCTTGTTAAATAATCAAATCAAAACTATACATGACTTTCCATATATTTGAAAGCATTTCTGTGAAAATATCCTACTTGAAAAGGTGTTTTTTTTTTTCTTTTTAATATACAGCTTGGTTAAATACTGTCAGACTATCTCAGCATAGCATTTATTATACATGTAAAATAGAATAGTACTATAGAAGCTTTGAATTTTAATAAGATTGCACTTATTAATATTTCCCTTCATATGTATACTTATATGTTTAAGAAACCATTCTCTGTAATTTTGTCATATAGATATTTCCATTTTCTTCTAATACTTAAAAAATTTATTTGTTATGTTAAAGTGTTTAATCCATCTGGTATTGATTTTCACCTATGGAGGGTGGTAAAATTGTTTTCTATGTAGATAGCCGGGTGTCCCAGCACTGTTTATTCAACAGTCTGTCCTTGCCCACAGATTTGTAGTGGCATCTCTGTCATATGCTAATTTTCATACACACATACATACATATATATGTTTATTCTGTTTTATTCTGTTACTCTGTTTTATTGTATTACTCTATTTGCCTGTCTCTAAAATAATTTCACCTTATTGCTATAGCTTTAAAATATGTCATGATGCCTGGTAGGGAAAATTTATATGAAAAAAAATCATTATAAAGTTAAAAGACAGACCACAGATTGAGTAATATTTATAACCCATGTAACTAACAAAGGATTAGTGTCTAGAATATATAAAGAATTTCACATCAGTTAGAACAAGAAACAACCCAATAGAAAAATGGGAAAGTGATATGAACAGGCTATAGAAGAGATACTCAACTTTACAAGTGATCTTATGGGAAATGCAAGTTAAAGTGATAATGAACTATCTTACCAAAACCATCATGCTGGCAAAAATTAAAATCTAATAGCACTTAACACTTCGGGAGCATATAGGAATTAAAAAGCACTCATATATGCTACATTTAGAGATGTAAACTGCTTCAACATCTTTGGAAAGAAATTTTACAATACCTATTAAAGTTGAAAACCCTCATACCTTACAAGCCAAGAAGTCCATGTCTAGGTATCTACTTTAAAGAAACACTTGGACATGTGTTTTAGGAGATATACATGTTCAGTGCAGAAATGCTTGTAATAGCAAAATAAATATAAACATAACTGCCTTCAATAGGGGAGTTGATGGGTAGCATATGAAGTGGAATATTATGCAGCATGTAATATGAATGAACTAGAGCTATATGTATCAACATGGAAAATCTGATATAATAGTAAAAAAGCAAGTTGAAAAGGATATGAATGGAATGATTCCATTTTCATAAAAATTTTAAAATGACAGTAGTATATAATATTGTTTATGGGTACATGCATATCTAGTAAAAGAATAAAAATATGGAAGAAAATGACATAGACCAACTTTAAGACAGTGGTTACCTATGAGGAGAGACTGAGGAGAAAAGTATTGTTGACATAAAGAGATAGGAGTATATGTAAAATTTTACATCTTTTGAAAAGGAGCTTTGAAAGGAATACAGCAAAATGTTAATATCTGTTAAAACTGGGTAGTGGGTATGTTCTTCAGTTATATTATTTCCTGTGTTTTTTTTTATGTGATTGATAGATATCACAATTTAAAATGCTGCAGAGAGAGAGTGATTGCTGCAGAGTATGTACTCAGGAATATTAGTTTCCTTTCTACCAACACCGGCATTTTAGTTATTATGTATTTTGTTATACATTTGTTGAAAGGTTTTTCTAATATGCTTAACCTAGAAGGGTTAATTTCTTCATATAAAAGAATTTGAGAGGGAAGTAGTGCAGGACTGATGTGACAGCTCCATAACATGAGAAACCTAAGCATTTTCTGTCTTTCTGCTTTGATGAACTAGCTTCTGTCCTCAAGATTCTCCATAGTCCCAGATGACTCCTGGAACTCTGACCTTTACATCTTAATTCCAGAAACAGGAATGAAGAAGGCTAGGAGGGCTTATCACTGAGCCTGTTAGGAGGTTTCCCTCAAGTTCCACCCAGCACTTCAGATTACATCTTATTGGCCAGAGTATAGTCACATGGTTACATCTTGTTGAAAGGGAGGCTGAAACATGCAGTCTTTTAAAAAGCTGGGTATGGAGTTCAAAATTTGAAGATACTGACAGGTATATATAGAATAGATAAACAAGATTATACTGTATAGCACAGGGGAATGTATACAAGATCCTGTGGTAGCTCACAGTGAAAAAGTATGCGACAATGAATATATATATGTTCATGTATGACTGAAAAATTGTGCTCTACACTGGAATTTGACACAACATTGTAAACTGAGTATAACTCAATAAAATAAAACTTAAAAAAATAAATAAAAAGCTGGGTATATTGCCCAAGATGTGTATCTAAAGAAGAAGAAATGTGTTACTGGACAAAAACTAGGAGTCTCGGTCAAAAACAAGAACCTAAAAGTTATTGGCCTCTAAATTATAGCATTGTTTTCATTTTAACTGAGATTTGGAGATTTTAAAGCATGTGAAGCTTTTTCATAGACTTGGTACATACCAAATATATTCCAACTTATAGGTACTGTTCTCAAATGCAAAGAGGTGTAAATTTGGCATCCCTCTGTTATTGAATAAACACAGTCATATCATATCTTTTTTCAGAGTGAAAAACATGCTCAAAATGTTAGGTTTTATTTTCAAATGCATGGGGAACAAAATGAAGTGCCTGTTAAGAAAATGAAGATGGATGTTAGGAATTTCCAGGTGAGTGGCCTGTGTTGCTGTAGTAATTCAAAACTTTTAGTTACTGAATCATTCTAACAAGATTGTGCTTATTTCAGGTGCATAGGAGTGAAGTAGTGGACAGAAACAAATTTTGTGATCTCTGCAACATGATTTTTAGCTCCTCAGTAGTTGCTCAGTCTCACTATGTGGGGAAAGTCCATGCTAAAAAACTGAAGCAATTAATGGAGGAGCGTGATCAGGTATCTCCATCAGGATTTCAGCCGGAGATGGGTAAGATTACGTTTACCTCTTTAGCTTCAATACAGGGTCTCTCTATCGTTGTTTCCTAACTCTGCCATCCATTTTTTGATTGGCGAGACTTTCACTCTGCTTCAATAACTTAATTCTTCTTTTGCTCTGTTAATCCCTTTCTGTGTTCTTGTCTTTTAATATGGGGATCATAATTCCTAGCTGAATTTTAAGAAAAGTTATGACCACTCCTTCTCAATTTATTAAATCCAAATAAAAGCAAGTGATTTGCTATGCTGTTGTAAAGACACAACAATAAGCCTGACATCTCTAGTTTCTAATCAAATCAAAATCTTAGGTCCTTCTTACTTCTTTCCCTTGGCATCTTCTTTTTTTGCTTTAGTACTTTTCAAAACGTTATCTCATAATGTGTTGTCAGACCAGTGTCTTCACCATAATATACTTATAGTGCAGCATTTTCTGACTGTAACTGTAAGGGAAAAAATAGATGTTATGGAATCTCCTTCTACCCTAATAGCTTATTCCTTTCTTCCTATGACTGTAAAGAAAAAGTAACACCAGCATTATCAATCAGCAGTTATTGAGTACTTATTTTATGCTAGATCCCAAAGATAATAGAGAACTGTAAAATGTTGCCTCTTTCCTCCTTCCAGTGATGTTGGGCCACCAGTACATGAGAGAACTGACCCATAGATCTCATTTCTGGCTTGAAGTGGCAGAGTACACCCTGGAAAACCCAACTTGTATTTTGAAAATTTTGTGTGCTGGAACAAAAAATAATATGATTAACCCTCTGGAATAAATAATTTACCACATTCATAGTAGCTTCAACACTTTAGGAATAAAGCATACTTGGTGTGGAAATTTTACTAACATTAATTTCCAACTCACTGTGTAGGCCTCATCAGCATTAAAGTATATTGCCATCTTAATAAATGAAAGTAGAATTATTTTTGAATTTATTCTAGTTTCTCTAATTTTTATATATTTGTTTTTCTGCCTGTCAGTGGAAGGAGGGCCAGAATCAGTGTACTCTACAAGAGAAAGCACATTGTAAAGCCATATCTTTAGTCCCCCAAATCCATTAATTTGGGCTCAGAGAGGAGACTAAATGAAAGAGCTCTGAAATAACTGTAATTGTGGAACTGTATAATTTCATTAGCCTTAAACAACTGTATAAATTTTATTTTGATATAGACATCACAAATCTGAAATGAATAGATGACTTACTTACTTATCAAGAAAGACACCAACTTAGAAGTTGGTACCATCCATTTACCCTCACTAATTTCAACAACCATCCTAAAATAGCTCATGCTTTCATTGATGTTTCAAATGAATATAATTCACTTGAAATGAATGCTTGATGCTGAACATTCCTTCCTGTATCTTTGTTGGAGAAACTTGATAACAGACTTGTATTCAAATTTCTATTCTCAGAGAAGGAAATTCTTTTTAACCTGAGTACGTTTATCCAACAGCCCTGTGTGGAAAAATGTTCAGATATAGTAGGTTTTTAAAGAACTCTAAATTTCCTTAATACTTTATAATGAATGCAACTCTAGTAGCTGAACTCATGTTGATCATTTTCATTACGACTATTTCAGCAGGTGTGCCTATTACTACTTCTGCAGAGTCAACTTTTCTGAAGCCCCTTGCTGTCAAGCCTCCTCCAGGTGGGATTAAAGACAAGACTATGCCTTCCTCTTCCAGCCCTGCTTTGGATTTGAATAATCCAAACAAGTATTGCAAGCTCTGTCCTGCTTCCTTTAATAGTCCATTAATGGCCCAACAACATTATGTTGGGAAAAAACACAAAAGAAATGAAGCTAGGAAGAAGTTTGTAGACAAGATAAGAGAGAAACCTCTTCCAGCAAAATCAGATGCAAATGGTAAACAGTAAAAATATCCCAAATCTCTTTCTTAGGAAGTTTATATTTTATAAAACATACTGGCTTATGTATATACCATTTTACTCTTATTGAATAGGAAGTTGATAATACTCATGGGATCATAGAATTTTAGATAAGTAAGGACTTTTGAGTCCATCTAAGTCTGTTGGTTTTCTAGCAAATGAGACACAGAAAGGTTTAGATGATCCTTATTAATTACAGAATCAAATATAGGTATTCTCATGTTTCATATTATATCATAGGTACCTAAATAAGTATTTTAAATTAGTATCATGTTGTTATATCATTGAATCACTAAGAATGACTTAAGTGTCTCTTGGGTGCTTGGGTAGTCATTCTTGGGAGTACAAATGAGGATATAGCATATTCGTTGAAAGGGCAAGTGTGTAAACTAGTTGGGTTAATAACACATCATTGCAAGAGGCTGCAGACATGGATTTTTGTGTATATATTTCTGGTAACCAGAGGAGTGAAACATTATAGTTCAGACAGTCTTCATAGAGGGAGTATATGATTTAGATTGGTAGAAGTGGGAAGGAGAGAGGATGAACAAAGGAACTGAGAAAGAGTAGCAAGAATTCAGGCACAGTAAAGATTCTGATCCTGACTGGAGTGATCCACTTGCTCTTCTAACCATATTTTTTTTTCATTTTTTTCCTCCACAGGCATCTTCTCACTACTAGTGTATTTTATTACCTTTTCATATTCTCTCTTTCATCCACTTCTTTTCCTCCACTCACTATTATTTTTCAATTCTTTCCTTACTGGACCTTTCTGCTTCATGTGAAAATGTTCATTACTCCCTCCTTGAGGCTCTATTCTTTGTCATACGTAACTCCTTATGCTCTGAATCTTCCCCTGTGTTTCTATTCCTGTTCTGTTTCCTTTGGGGGCTCTTTTTAAAATTCATTGCCTAAATGTGGGTGTTCTCAAGGTTGCATTCTTGACCTTAATCTATAAACATGATATATTCCATTCCCCTGATTTCATCTCTTATCTGTATGCTTATGACCTTTCTGTCAAGCACTAGACTCATATATCCAAATGGCAGCTACTGCTGCACTTGGATACCTCATAGCCGTTTCAGATCCACTCAGTCATTCAAAGTAGAAACCTGTAGTTAACTATATATCCCCCAAACCATGTTCTTCACTTTCTGCATTTAATGAAGCACCAAGCCATTACTGTTTTACCTCCTGTATATTACTGTTCCCTTATCTTCAGCTCTGCTTTTCCCACATTAGTTCAGGCTCTCAACATCTTTTCTAGAGCTTTGCTACTCAAAGTGTGATTTGTGGCTAGCATCTCAAGCATCACTTGGAATCTTGTTAGAAAAAAGAATCTCAGGCCTCATTGCAGACTTACTGAATCATAATCTTCATTTTTAAAAGATCCCTAGGGGATTTGTACTCACAAAAAATTTTGAGAAGCATTGTTCTAGAATATTGCCACAACATCCTAACTACTCTCCTTGCCATCAGTTTTGTCTTCCCAAATCCACCCTCAGTTTAACTACTAGCGTGTTTCACCTAAGTGTACATCTTTGCATGTCATTCCCCTGCTTAAAAATCCTTGTTTCTCTATTTTCTAAGGATAATTATGTGGGTCAGAACCTGCAAACTGCTTATAGTTTCCAGAAACTATTACACCATTTTTTTTATCTCTGTGTCCTTCTTCATGCTGCCATTTGGCATGGAACATCTTCGTGTCCCTTTTCTCTTGACTAACTCCTTCTCATTCTTTATCATGCTACTTCCCTGGAAGCCTTTTTACTTCCTTCAAGGCTTATCTTCTGTGCTTCCTTAACCTGCATATCTAATTCTCTCTCCTTGTGTCTTTATCTCCCATTAGAGTGTAAATTCTTTGAGGGAAGGGACTTCATCTAACTCATCTATATTTCCAGTACTAGAGATAGAAACTGGCACAGAGTAGGCCTACTTCGATAGAGATTAGTTTAATGTATGAATCAGTGAACAATTAGTCTTTATATATTGAGTGCTAACTCTATGTTTGTACTGTTAAGTTTGCTATTTAATGTGATTCAACATATTCCCCCTAAGTTACATACAGATGTATGTTTTTATCTAGGAATTTAAAGAATGTTTATTTAGGCAAGTATAGAAATAGAAGTGGTAGGGCTTCTGAAAGGAGCAGATGTTTGGAGAAATGATAAACTTCCACTTATTAGGGTATTTTTCCTATTGCTGTGCTGAGGCTTATCTGAAGTAAATGGCTTCTAGTTTAGTGGCATTAGGTAAATTAGAACTTAGAAGTGTGTGCACTCTGGTCACTTCTGAAAGGAGGGTCATTTTAGCACTCTGAAGTTTCAAGGTTATTAGAATGAGAGAAGGAGGATTTTGGTGAAATTTTCAACTGGCCAGGGAGTGGGTACTAATCATCAGCATAATTTACTCCAGTCATCAAAATCATTTTACACTAGCCTCTGAAGCTAGAGCTCAAAGTACAGATTTTTAACCCTGCCTTGACTATTTCATTTTGAGAACAGTAAACATTGGAGGATTAAAAAATGGCTGGAGAATTTAAATTAGTTAATGAGAATTTTAAAGAACAGCAGCAGAAGAAGTTCATATTATAAGTGAGCAAGTGGTAAGATAAAAACAATTTAACATGTGCCACCTTCACTATTTTTACTCTTCACCCATTTTCCTCCTTTCTGTCTCTGCCTTCTTTTCTATCTTCTATTATTTATATGTTTCTGCTATATCTAATCTCTTTCTCCTTTTCTTCATCATTCTTATTGCTTCGTTCATGTCCCTCATCCAGCCCAGATCTTTATTAGCACAGGAATGGCTACCATAACGATATGGAACTAAAGTATGTATGTATTTTTTATTTATTGTATTTGTTTTGTTTATTTTACTAATTTCTGGCCCCATTTTTGCACTTAGATGTCTCGCCTTCACCAGTAACTCAACATATCTAAAATTGAATTAATAATCTTCCTTAAAACCATATTGAATTTGCCAAATTTTCTACCCTTGCCAGTAGTACCACTATTTTTTGTCACCTACACTTGAATCTTCGAGGATATCTTTGACTACTTACTTTCCCTATATCCTGTTCATCAACAGTCTTACCAAGTTTTCTTGGAACTGTTTCTCCTTCCTATACCCTTCCATTACATTTTCACTGCATGATCTCACATTTTAATGCTTTAACCACTCCTGGAAGACTTTTCTTATACTTCATTGTTATTCTGTCACAATCTAGTAGCAAGATTTCAACCGTGGATCAGTTCCACAGTCTACCTGTTCTACTTTTACATTCAGGATACTGAGTGATGCTACAGAAAATTATATAAGGCTAGAGATTGGGTACCTCTACAGAGTCTTAGTATCCAGCCTCTATGACTTTTAGTCCTACTTAATCCTTTTCCTTTTCCTTCAGTTTCCTTTCAACAGTGATTTTAAGCCTATACCACTCTCCAAGACTCTATTCTGCTGTTCAACAGTCCCCCTCCTCACACCCCTCAGGCAAGCTTATTTCTTATTTCATCAAGAAAAATTTGGCCATCAGATATGAATTACCAAGTATCTTGCCTTAACCAAATCATTAGGAAAACTTTGGCCATCAAATGTGGATTACCAAGTATTTTACCTTAACCAAATCATCCCTTAACCTTGAGTTTCCCTTTAACTACTGTACTTTCCCCTTTCCTTCTTAGTCATGTTTGTTGTTGTATCTCAAATATATTCTTACTGTCTTCACTCTTATTCACTCCTCAACTCATTGCCATTTTTTGATGCACATTCCCCTAGCCCTCCACACCACCAGTGTATTGTTTCACTGAAACTTCCTCACAGGGTCATTGTGGCCTCTAAATTTCTAAATCCAATGGATATCTTTACTCCATTCACTAAACATTCCTCTTTTAAAAATCTCTACTTTCTTAGCTCCTTTGACGTCACCCTCTCCTGTTCATTCTTATAATTGTCCTTTACTTCGTGACTTTTCATGGGCCCCCTTCTCCTCTACTATCTTAAAGAGTGGCACTATCCAGGGTTTTTATCATTATGTTGCTATTCCTGTGCCCACCCATACATTGGCCTCAGGGGATCTCAAGAACTCTGATTGTTTTAACTACCCCTCTGCTCTGACTTCTCCAGAATCACTCTAACCTGTCTTCTGCTTTTCATACTCCCATATCTAACTGCCCGTTGGACACCTTTACATGGAAATCTCACAGATATTATCAGATTCTGTGTGTCCTGATTCAAACTCACCATTGCTTATTCTCCAACCTCCTAAAACAGTACTTCCTTATGAAGTTCCAGTTTCAGTTAACAGGATCACCACCCATTCAGTTGCCAAACTATGCTGAGGGTTATTTTAGACTTCTCTAGAGTCTTCCTTTTCTCTTGTTGCCCACGTTCAGTCAGTCACTAAATTTTGTCTGTGTTAATGGTAAATATTTCACCAATCTCCCTGCTGCTCTCTACTGCTACTGTGACCTTTCTAGCCCATGCCCTCCTTATCTCTTGCCTGGTCTAATATATTTATGTAACTGTGGTCTCCTTACTTCCAGGCTTGCTCCTCTCAAGTTCATCCTCCATATTGTAGTTAGAGGAGAGATTTCTCCAAAACATACACCTGACCATGTCATATAACTACTTAAACCACTTCAGGTTTTCCCAGCCCACAAAATAAAAAGTCTAGGCTCCTTAGCATAACATAGAAGTTGCTTTGATCTGACTCCCTATTGCCTCTCCCATCTCGTCCCCTTATCTTTTGTTCTACAGCAATTCCAGATTTTAACAAGTTCCTGTAAATATTTCTTTGCTTTTTTCATGCTATTTCTTCTGTCTACAGTACTCTTCTCAGCTCTTTTCACCATTAACTATTTTTCATCCTTCCAAGCTTAACTAAGACATCATCTCTTCGTATAGCCTTCTTTATACCTTCATCTTGTACTAAGTGCCTCTGCTTCCTTGAATTCCCATACCTCTTAAGCATACCTCTCTTACCTTTTACCAAATGAAATTGAACTCCTTTGTTCATGTATCTCTTTCTCACTTGGATTTGTGAGCAACCTGCCCATTTTATTCATCTTGTACCCCTAGCATCTAGCATGATGCTTGGTGCCACAGAAGTGTTTAGTGTTTGTTGAACAGATTATTTGAATTCAGCACATCATGTTCATTTCTGTCTTCACCAGACCTGATATTGTTTTCATGCCTTGGAATGCCCTACCTTATTATTTTTTTATAATTCAAATCCTCTTTCCCTCCAAGATCCATCACAACTTCCATCACTGCTCTAGCTCTTGGTGTTCTCCCCTTTCTTTGATTTTTCATAGGCTTTACTGTTCATTGACAGTTGCATTAATTATAGACTTGTAACTGAATCGGCCTCCTTGAGACAAAGGGTTGTATTTTATTCTGCAATATCCTTCTCAGTGCTTTATGTGGTAATGAGTATATAGCGTTTCTAAATATTTAGTAATTGTTTATTGAGGGGCTGGGTCATGTAGTGGGATAAACATAGACTTGGATAAATGTTTGAAGTCACTTGCCCAGTTGCATATCAGCTTCCTCAGGTATAAAATGAAAATTAGACTGCTTCATAGAATTGAAAAAGGATGAAATGAAGCAGTGTATACAGTACCCATCACAGAATAGATCCTCAACAAATGTTAATTATCTTGAAATATTGTTTCCTGTCATAATTTAAAAACAGGTAAATTGGACATTTTCTATTTTTGTTCATAAGCTAAATCCCACATTAAGTTGCATTTTTGCTTACATGCAGCTCTCGATTGATTTTCCCCACTTAAGATATTAGACCAGTGGTTCTCATTCTTGTCTACCTATTAGAATCATGCAGGGATCTTTTAGAAATACCAATGCTCAGGCCATACCTCAAATCAATTAAATTAGAATCCCTGGGACCTACACATCAGGGTTTTGTTTTCTCTTTGTTTTATTCCCCATGTAATTATGATAAAGAACCAAGACTGAGAGCCACAATGTTAGACTATAAAGACATGCATTTACCCAGTCTATGCTTTGTAAACAAAGACCTAAGTCTGGGGAGTTAGGAGATAGGGCTGTGATTAGGAGAAAAGTGGGATCCACAAGTGTTAAATTATGGGTAATTCTGAAAGGTAAAGGGTGCAAAGATGCTTGAGTTTCTGGGTGAAGTCAGAAACAAGGAATCCTAGCAGGGCTGAGGGGAGCACAGCTGGACAGGGCCAAGGAGCAGACTCATATAGGAGAATAGACAGTATAAGAAACATAGTAGAGTTAGGTTTCAAAAGGATTAGGCCAGGAATTTTGCTCTTGGGGGCCAATAAATAGGCTTCATCTCTTCACAGAAAGGGTTTACATTGTTTTTATGTATTATTTTCTGAGATGTCTGTATCCTGGAAAAAAGATTAACTATATGAAAAAGACAAGGGCCAAGGTAATAGAAATCAGATCACAGTTATAGAACTATCTCAGGATCTTTCATATGTGACCTTCAGCTCCTCTAAACTACTGTATTACCTATATTATAATCTTCTGATGTAATTTGTGAAGAAACCAAGGAGGAACTGAGGAGAACATTACATACAATATACCCTATAAGCACTAAACATATAATATCTGAAATATAATGAGAGTTTATAATTATAATGAAGATCATTGGCTTGATAATCTAGGGCAGTGGTGCTCAGCAGTGGCTGCACAGAAAAATAATCTACAGCACTTTCAAAAAGTAAGACTGATTCCACCCCTAGGGATTCTGATTAAATTGGGCTGATGTGGAGCTGTAACATGAATATTTTTAAAGTTCTCCACATGGTTCTAATGTGTAACTAACATTGAGAACCACTAGTCTAGAGGAAAACAGGACTCCTGCTTATCTTGCACAACTTAGGTGTCCTCAATATATATATGGGATTGGCCAAGTGAATCTGAGCTTTAATTTTCACACCTCTTAAATAAGGTTTGTAATGATTTCCTGAAAAGGGTTGTTATGAGCGTGCAGAGTCCTGGATTTAGTCCTCAGCTTTGCAAGAAGTCCAAAATCTTCAGAGTTGATCAGCCTCAAATCAGGGACTCACCAAACCAAAATTGGAAGATGCTGATAAATAACCAAGGAACTGGAAAGGTATTCACTTAGTGTATTTTCTACGCATTCTCTGACAATAGTTAGCTGGGGTATTGTTAAAATATAAATTCACTATCTCAGTGAATCATATTCTCCATTTTCTAGAGGAGAGTTCTGGGTATCTATATTTTTAACTAACTTTCCAGGTGAATCTTATCTGAGAATTCTGGTAAACATTGTAGCTTAAGATAATATATTGTCATTCTGGTAATACTGACTTATGGTAGAAGGAGAAATGATGTATTTCCAGTTTCCAGGTTTTTAAAAAAATACTTTATCATCTAGTGCATTCTCTTTTTGCTACCAAGAATATGAGAAACCAAAGTATAATCAGAAGTGACTTGGTAAACACAAAATCAGAGCACAGGAAGAGAGGATAATTTTGAAGAATCATTCATTAAGACTTTGACATAACCCGTTGAGCTCTCCTGGGCCCATCACAGAGTATATGTCAATAGTAAGCGGAGTCCTCATGTTATTCCAAGTCAGAATCTTTCTTTTCCCTCAACCGTAGTCTCCTGTTTCTATGAATAATCTTTGTTTGAACAAGGCCAGTACACTTAGTAGTGATTAATTTTGTGTCCTTTAAATGATTAAGTTGCTGTTTGATTTAAAAAGATGGCCTTGCCTGACCCTAAAATCTCTGCAGCCATCAATTTATTGCCTCTTCCTTAGGGTGGGATTGTTTTTATATTTAGCTTATTAAGTTTATTAATTTGCTTCTTCTGACCAAAGAGAAGGTGAAAGGATGATAAGATTAAGAAAATAGAAATTAATCTATTTCCTGCTTCCAATTCTACCTAAGAATAAGAATAGAGAAGTAGCTGTATACCTATTCTATAGTTCTTGACACTTATGAAGTGATAACTAGTAGTTTTGTTTAGAATTTTGCTTTCAATATTTATCCTGAGAGTGGAGCTCACTGAACCTCTGTCCTTTCTAAAATCTGTCTGTGGAAATTACTTTTGGTAAACTAATGTACTACAATGATTTCAGGTAAGAGAGTAAAAATTTGTTTTTATTTGTATTTAATATTTTGGGATGTTTCAGATTTTAGTTGGTAGGAAGAGAATTAGGGGCAAACAAAAAGAGGTTGGTTGAGACATTAAGAGGCAAAAATTGATTGGGCATGCTAAATGTGAAGTGTCTGGTGCACTTCTGCGTAGCAACAATAAGCAGGCAGATAGTAGTTTCTTAGGAAAGAGGCCAAGGCTAGAGAAGCAATGCTGTGTAGTGTAACGAATTCTGGGCTCTAAATTAAGAGACATGGGCTCTGAGAGGCTCTCTCTATTATGAACTGCTCTGTGACTTTGACCAAGTCATTTGGCATCTCTGGGCCTTATATTTAAATTGAAGAAGTTAAAGTAGTTGATCTCTAGTTAATTCCTGTCCAGCTATGTGATTCTAAGTCTATTCCTATTGACCTTATTAACTTGTACTCTTTTTTTTTCAGAGTTTAGTATGAGAACCTACGTTTGTCATATTTGTAATATCACCTTTACATCTTTAGAAATGTTCCGGTCCCATATGCAAGGAAGTGAACATCAAATTAAGTAAGTATTTCTTGCCAAAATGCTCCTGTGACATCAAAGACCAGTGCTTCTGTCAAATACCTTTGCATGTATTTTACAAACTTTCTCAGCATTCATTTCCCTAAGAGTTGATCCTGGGTATGGTTGGTGGTATTTGCATGCTAGTACCATCTCCCAGGGAGTTCTCTAGCCATGATAGTATACTGACAGGGCTGGCTAACTAGTACCTCTCCTGACCAGACAGCATTGTTCTTCTTTGAAAAGATGCTAAAGGATCATTCTCAGGCTAGCCATACAAATTCAAATAATCCCTGAATGGTTGGCTGGTTTCAGGGATTCAGTGATCTGGTCATCATCCTTCCAGTGAGGTATAGTGGTTAAGAAAAAAGGTTTTATTATTCGACAGAACTGAATTGGAATACCAGATCCATCTTTCTACCAAATGTGTAACTTTGGACAGCTCTGACTTAAAGTGGTTATAATGAAATATAAAAAAATATATAAGGTGCCTGACCTGGCACATAGTAGGAGCTCAATACACATTTATTCCAGTCCATTCTGTTATTTTAAGGAGGAGAAGATTGTGTGGACTGTTGGGGACTGCATAAGTCAGGTAGCCGGATAGAGGAGCACTTAACTATTGTGTATTTGTTTTGTTGCTTTTAAAACCAAAGCATACTATTTCTTTTTTAACTTTTGTTGTTGTTGTTTGTTTTTGTTTTTTGGTTTTTTTGAGGGGGTGCAATTAGGTTTATTTTTATTTTTTTAACAGATGTACTGGGGATCAAACCCAGTGCATGCTAAGCACACACTCTACCACTGAGCTATACCCCGCCTAAAAAACATACTATTTCTGTTACATTATTTTATTCTAGTAGAAAATATTTATATTATTGAATCTGAATACTAAGGAGCTAAATTGTCTCACTCACCAAATTAACCTTCATTTAGACTCTTTTTTAAAAATCTCAGGTTTCCAGAACAACTAGCTGTCACATTTATAGATCTGTACAAGGAATTAACTAATCAAAACTTTTAAAGCAATGTGACATTCAGATCAGACCATCTTCAGGGCATTAAATATTATTGGTTCTTTCCCACACATCCTTTACATTTCAAGTACTACAGCAGTGTCAGATATGTCTGCTTCTTTGTACCCATCTTCCCTTTCATCCCAAGCCTGAAAATTTTTTTGTGCACAAAAAGTTGTGAGGTGCCTAGGAAATACCTGACTGTCCCTGCTTTTTTTTTTTTTTTTTTTGGCATACAAAGTCACGATGTATAGCTTTTATATTGAGGTAGGTTTAAAAATTTTGTTTTGGTTTCTGTTACATTTGTTTTTTTCTAATATTTTTGAAAACAAAGCAGCAAAAATAAAGCAATCTAGTGACAAGAACTTTCTACTGTCTTGTTTGCAGAGAATCTATTGTTATTAATCTAGTGAAGAATTCAAAGAAGCCACCAGACTCTTACCAAGATGAATGTACAGATTACGTCAAAGTACAGAAAGCCAGAGGACCAGAACCAAAGACTTGTTTCAGAAAGATGGAAGAGAGTTCTTTGGGAGCCCGTGGGTACAGAGAAGTGGTCGATTTCAGATACAGACATAGAATGTTTGAACAAAGACTCCCATGTAAGACTTTCCAGACATACCCAGGATCATACAGTATTTCACAAACCGTGGAAAACCAGTTACCTCATTGCTTACCAGCTCACTCAAAGAAGATGTATGACTCTTTCCAAGATGAACTGGAAGATTACATCAAAGTGCAGAAAGCCAGGGGACTTGATCCAAAGACTTGTTTCAGAAAGATAAGAAAGAGCTCTATGGAATCCCATGGGTACAGAGAAGTTGATTCTGGACCCAGACCAAGAATGTGGGAGCAAAGATTTTCACTTGAGAATTCCCAGACCTACCAACAACCATACAATATTTCACCAGTGGAAAACCAACTACATCATTGGTTACCAGCTCATTCAAAGAGGACATATGACTCTTTCCAAGATGAACTTGAAGATTATATCAAAGTGCAGAAAGCCAGAGGACTAGAACCAAAGACTTGTTTCAGAAAGATAACTGATAGCTCTGTGGAAACTCACAAATACAGAGAAATGGTTGATTCCAGATCTAGATATAGAATGTTTGAACAAAGACTCCCATGTGAGACTTTCCAGACTTACCCAGGATTATACAATATTTCACAAACAGCAGAAAACCAGTTACCTCATTGCTTACCAGCTCATGACAGCAAACAGAGATCAGACTCTATGACTTACTGTCAACCCACCAGAGACTATTTCCCAGAAAAACCAGTACCCCTGAGCCTTAGTCAGCAGGAAAATAACTCTGGCCCATACAGTGTAGAATCTGAAGTTTACAAGCACCTCTCCTCAGAAAACAATACCAGTGACCATCAATCAAGTCATAAGCGGAGACATCAGAAGAGAAGAAGGCACCTGGAGGAAGGCAAAGAAAGGCCAGAGAAGGAGCAGTCCAAACATAAAAGGAAAAAGAATTGTGGGGATACAGATTTAGACAAGGACAAGAGCATCCGACAAAGTAAAAGAGAGGAAGATAAAGTCAGTGTCAGTTCAGGAAAGCTTAAGCATCGAAAAAAGAAAAAAAGCCATGGTGTACCCTCTGAGAAGGAAGAACGTAAGCACAAGAAAGAGAAAAAGAAATCTGTTGAGGAAAAGACAGAAGAGGAAATGCTTTGGGATGAGTCTATTCTTGGATTTTAAACTTTTAGCTTTGTTTACTTAAGGAGAAATCGGTTAAGAATAGGGAAATTTAGACAAAGACGGGAACATCCAATGAAGAAAAAGAGAGGTGGATACAGCCTGTGTCAGTTTAGGAAAGCTTAGTTTTTTGTGTGTAAAAACTGAAATTAAATTGAAAGAAGAGATAAACAAGCTTAAACCTCGAAGAAAGAACAGAAGAACACAATAAGAACATAAGAGAAAAGGAAGCCTATTGAAGAAAAGACAAAAGTGTCAGTGCTTTGGGTGGAATCTTCTCTTGGATTTTGAAGTTTTCAGTTTTGTTTCCTTAAGGTTGAATTGAAGAAATAAGTTGAAGAGCTTCATTTTATGAAATTCATGTTATTTAAATTTTCCTAAGTGGACAGTTACTTTAACTGCTAACAAAAGCCAAGTGAAGTTAAAGTATTCAATATGCCTTTTCCTCAAATTATTTTTCCTCATTTCTTAACATGAAAGAAAAGTTACATGTTTCTTACATATAATTTTCCTTAATGAGGCTGTCTCTACTCCTATTCATCAAATTGCTGTGATAGTGAATTATTTACCTGTGGGAGATAATTTATTTTAAATGAGAGAATTACCAGGCATTATAGAATCCATCCCTTGTTTGGGTTTGTGTTAGTGTTGGTGGTACTTTACTGTTGTTGTTGTGTGTTTGTTTATGTTTCTTGGTTTTCTCTAGGGAAAATGTGTGAAGTGATTTAGACTGATTTTTGTTTGTTTGTTAAATCTAATTTGCAGTGTATTTTTGTATTTTCTAGTTCTGAAAGTGGAAAATGAAAGTCTATAATAAACTTAGATGATATATAGTTTTAAAAAGTTCTCAAAAGTACTGAAAAAATCAGTCTATATTCTGGAAATGTTTATATTAAAGTGTTTTAATTTCTACATACTTGTTTTATGTAAATGATCATTTCCCAGCTAGTTATTATTTTATTTTGAGAGTGAGAGGGGAAATAATTAAACAGTTTGCACCTCTGGGAAGATCTGACTATAAAGTTGTAATAATTTCATTTCTCCTACATATTGCTTAGAAGGCTGATATTCAGATTTGAGCTCAGTTTTAAGTTAGAAAAATAAAACCAATTAAATACTTGAAACTGAAGAAGGAAGAATTTATAAATGGGAGGGGACAGTGGAGAGGGGGCATTACCTTTAAATTGTTTCATCTTGATTATTTTTTTTTTACTCTGGTTCTCCCTTTTTTATGATAAACATCTCCTTTAAGCATTTCAGCATCACCATGGTATAGTAGAAAAAATAATAGCCTGGGAATCCAAGTCTAGGATTCTGGTCTCAGTTGTACCATCAAGCTGTGTGACCTTGTAGGAAAACCATCAAAATCCAACATGGAGTCATCAGGAATAGGAAACGTAGGCTATACTATTCCCTTGATGTGTTAATCCTATTAAAAGTAAATAAATTTAGATGATGACTTATCTGCACTTAGGCAAATAATTTAATAGTTATTTTTCTTTGAGGTTTGAATAAAATGATAAATATCAATTGAAGCATAATATGATTGGGTGGGCTCATACCTGGTTTGATGAATAGTCCAAAAGGGAGTTAGATGGTGCCCAAATTAACTTTTCTTCCACAAAAGTGTTGGTATAAGATGATTGGTGTTACAGTATCACTTCCCCTGTCTTTAAAAAACACATCTGGTGTACTGATGAAAGGAGAGGGGGAAGAAGAACCAGAGTAGAGCAAATAGGTTATCAATTAGCTACAAAAATGGCAAATTCTCTTTTCTGAACATGCCAAAAAGTAACATTTTTTTTCCACAGAAAGTTCAATATGAGTTCAATTGAATTGTAAACATTTTTAGAATTGATAAATTCTTTTGCAGAAGTCCATTTTGCGTTTAAAGCTGGAAGGGTGGGAATTCAAATTATATATCATAAGAATATTCACTAAGATACCAAATTGCTACTATCTTTCCAAAATAGTTTAAATAGATCAATGAATCATTAAGATTAGCTACACACATTAAAAATTAAAAGTTGAATCAATACTGGGTAAATCATTTAAACTGATGGTGTGGCAAGTTGGGAGAGAGATCAGGGTGTAGTGTTGACTGCATTCTTGGGGAAGTCATCAGTGACTTGTAGTAAATGGTTTTGAAAATTTTTAGGACAAAAACTTTTTTTTCGGCCAAAAATGAACTTTATGTTAACCCCACCATAAAATAAATTTAATTTTAACCAGAAAGCATTATTTTCTGCTTGAAGCTGGGGACAAGGACCTGAAACAACTTTGTCACATTTGCTTTCCTCCAAACTTCTGCCTCTGAGAACTTGGAGGTAAAAGTCAAGATAGTTAAATATATGCAGGATCCAAAATGATCTCCACTTCTGGAGTTGAGTGCTGAATCAGGCAAAATGAAATTTAATAGTATAAATATTAAATCCTGCATTTGGCTGTGGAAGACAATACAAACATGTTTGAGGAGACACAGTTTTTAAGATACTAAATGTGGTGGGGGACAAAAAAAAGATATTAAATGTAAGAACAGTGTTGGGATTTTTATTACATGCTTGATTTGAAAGACTAATATGCTTATCTAGACAAAAATCACATATGACACAAGGAATATTATTGAATTCAGACAAGTGCATTAATAGCACTTAGCTTCATAGGTATATTCTCAACTGAAAAGAAGATAGGCAAATTCTGGCTGAATTTGGAAAATAATTTTTAATAACTGGAGATACAGAAAAAATGGAATTGGCTGCTTTGCTATATGCATGTATTGAACAAACAATAACAGCTGACTGCCAGCATTGAGCCAGGAAGGAAGTTGAGAAAAAAAATGAAGAACATATCTTCTGTTCCACAAACAGCTCACAGTCTAACAGAGAAAATGGACCAATAAATAGGAAACTGCAATATAAATTTGATAAAGTCTACAACAGAAGTGATAAAGGATGTTGTGGGTAACAAGGGTAATAAGCTTAAAGGGATGGGAAGTGGGCATTCAGGAGAGGCTTCCCAAAGGAAGTGACATCTAAGCAGACCTTTTCCTCTCAGTTCAAAGACTTTTTTCTTTGATATATCCACTTTGCTATTTAACAGATACTTCAAACTTAATATAGCCAAACAAGAGTGCCTGCTTCTGCCATTACCAATCACTCACTCCCAGTTTCCCCCATTTCTATAAAACCTTCATCCAGTTGCTCAAGCCAAAAACCATTTTTGAGCACCTCTTTACTCCTATGTTAAACCATAAACATTTCCCCTTGATCATACCACCAAAATATCACTCGTTAATGTCCGATTTCCTTTATCTTCACTGTTTCCACTCTCATCTGAGACATCAGTATTTCTTGATCAAACTGAGAAAATAGGTTTGAGAGCAACAGAAACATTGGAAGAAGTCATCACAGATTCTGAATTACAGGTGAGTGGAGAAAATTACACAGAATCAGCAAGAGATCAAAGAGTGCTGTGGTGAACTAAGCCTTGGAGGATTTCAGAACTATCCAGCATATAGTTTCCTCCAGAAGAAGAAACTCGTACAAAATGAAAACTGCTAGTTTCAGAAATCAAATTCAACAGGGCAGAAACATTGTGGGTAAAAGGAAGGCAAAGTTCAGAGAGCAGTGGCTGGGGGAAGAATTCAGAGAAAGCAGATCCCAGGAAGTATTATGACAGCAAAGTAAACTTCTAAAGGTGAGAGTGTTGCAGCAAAGTGTTACAGCTCAGTGTTACAGCAACCTGGATCCTGGCGAGAGACCAAGCAGCACTCAGAGGGTTGGAGAACTCAGGTTTATTATGCCAGCGGGCCCAGAGGAGTTAACACTCCAAGCTCTGGATCCCTTTTGTAGGTTTACACAGGCTTTTATAGCCTACCAGTAAAGACTTTGCAACATTGCATGCAAATAGGGTGTTAGAAATGGACCAATCAAGAGTGAGCTTTGGGAACCAATAGAATCTTAGGGGTAAGTTCTGTTCTCCTAGAAGCAAGCCATTTTACAGAAGCACAAAACCAAGATAATGCCACTGGGCCAGGGAACCAGACGGCACCAGTTGGAAGGTAGTGGCCCTGACTAGGGGTCCTGCCAGTCTTTTCATGGGGCTTCCACCTCAAGAGTAGCGCCTCGGAAGACAAGACCCATAGAATACAAACACACGAGAAAAACGCAGATTAAAAATTAAATGGAAACTCTAACCTAATCTAGTTTTTCAAAATGAGCGGAAAGAAAGAAAACATTTAGAGCTTTGAAACACAGCTTAAATCAAAAAGAGAACCCAGAAATAGACAACAGAAGGATGTGAAACAAAAACTGATAGAACTAAGGAAATAATTATAAAAAGAAATAATTTATAAACATTAAGTTTGAAGGAATACAAGAGAGAAGAGACTATGATAAAGATAGTACGGGAAATAATAGAAAAAATGATAATGAAGATAAATTTTTGAGAACTACATAGATTGATAGAATAAGTAACAAACAGCAATGGAGATACAAATAAGTTTGTTGTAATGGATGCTCTGTTGTGCTGCCCAGAACTACCCACCGCTGCCATACCTTTTCAGGACAGAGACATTCATTTCCCCAACTTCTGGGGAACTGGCCTGAAGGGAACTGCCTCTCGTAAGGGAATGTCCTCTCCTGGGGGCAGAGCCCTCACTAATGGGGTATACAAAGGCCAGGCCTCCTGTTTCAATTTTGGGCAACTCTGAGAGGATCAGCTGAGGCTTTTGCCTGAACTGTATCACAGTTCAACTTCTCTGCTAATCCCGCTTCCCTCACAACTGTTGATCTTTTGAATATGCCCCTATAAATTACCTACAAACAAATCTCCATCTCATTGTCATCTTCTTCCAGAAACTTACTTGAGATAGGAGGTACTAGGGAGTAGTCCTAGGGAAAAGACTCCAAAAACAGGATCTTTGGAATAGACAATGAGGATCCTGTCATTGGTAGTAAAATACTGGTAGTAAGTAGTTCCTGTCATGCTGTAGCTGTACAATTGTTAAAATTTTCACCTGTGATTAGTGGAAAGTAATGTACGTGTAAGTGTAATATGGTAAGCAGTTAAGACGATTAATGAAAATAGTCATTATATGGAATTATATGGAATCTGCTGACTCTTGCCGAGTGACATTGATGCACTGGAGAAAGAAAATGAAAGGCTTAGAGAATTAATTACCAAATTAAGGCAAAATTTGAATGTCAGAAGGCATCACTGGTAGCACAGAAAGAGACTTCCATCTCTTCATCTTCCACCTCCCCTGAACCCGAAACAGTACACCAATTCTAGAATTGCCAGATAAAATGTGGAATGCTCAGTTAAACTTGAATTTCAGGAAAAGAGCTAATTTTGAGTATAAATATGTCCAATGCAATATTTGGAACACATTTACACTAAAATAAAATTTCATTGTTTATCTGAAATTCGAATTTAGCTGGATGCCCTTGTTTGTTGTTGTTGTTGTTGTTGTTGTTGTTGTTGTTGTTGTTGTTAAATCTGGCAAACTTATCCATTTCTCCCAATTAATGGCTAACATTCCCACCTTGTTTCCAGATGATATGTAGCCCTCTGACTTGCAAGACAACAAGCCCTCTCTCCTAGTATCTATTTCCATCACTCCTGCTGGCTACCAGACAGATAACTATGATCAAATCACAACTTAGCCTGACCTGAAAAGTGCTGGTCTAATAAGGCAAAAAAGGGTTTAGGTGCACTCTAAGGGAAGGAAAGAACTGGGAGAAGCTTGGTGGGCTTGAGCTCAAAGGTCACATAATTTGTGACCAGACTGTAAGAGGGCTAGGGGTTTCCAGGAACAGCCCCATAGTGCAGGGGGGTTAGAGATAGAGAGTGAGGACAGAGGGAGCAGCCAGCCCACTGAAGGGTGTAGAAGAGAATATGCACAGGAAGAGTAGGGTGAAACATGGAAGACTGTGACAAACAGAAGGTCAGGTAAAAGGAGTAGTTGAGAATTTCTAAGCAGAAAAAGGAAATGAGAGGGGGTTGGGCTGGATGGTCTTAAATGAGTGTAATATGCTCATTTTAAAAAGAGTGTTACCGTGAAGCTGGAAAGGTGGACAGGGAAGGAGATCAGACACAGGGTCTGTGTGATATCAGGGACTAGGTGGTGTCAAAGAAAACCTGGAGTAAGAGATGGATGAAGAGAGACTGTGAAATTGTCTTGACAAGACTCTGAAATTCCAGGGCTGAGTCTTAGGTGTCTGAGAGGCAGGAAAGTGGGAAAGCAAAGCCTAGCTTCATACAAGCTAATTTCACAATGACTGATATTAAGAAAGTCAAACTAACATCATGATACCATTAAAGGAAAGAGATAAAATTCACAGTGAAAGAAGCCTAATTAATTTAACTACAGACTCAAGTTTCTCGGGACCTTTTAATTGAGTCCAAGGAGAATTAAAAACTTTAAGTATATAACAATTGACCCATGGGACTTGGGGTCAGTAGTTTCATTCTGCACCTCAATGTAAGACAAGCACTCAGAAAATGGATGTTTAGGAATGGCAATGACAAATCATATTCTGGAAAGGAAGAAAAGGATTCCTCACAGAGCTGCTATTTTATAAACAAAATAAAATTATTAGCATAACCTCACTAGAGGTTTGGTCCATTTATGTTTTCTTCCTTTTGTTTTTTTCTTCCATTAAAAAATAATTTTAGGTGTATTGTGGTAAGATTCAAGGGAGAATTCATAAAATCTTGAATTGGCTCACTGAGGGTAGAACAGTGTGTCAGGGAAATCTAACTTTGTTGTATTTCTTTTCAAAAGATTAGTTGTGTATCAATCTTACCTCATGTAATATGTATACAAGGAGGGAGATTTGTTAGAAAGAGAAAGTGTAGCTGATACTCACACACCATCCCCTGCCACGCAAGAGGTAGAAAAACAAGAAGTATGTAGTACTCTTTTGCCTTCATTGAATAAATAGTCTAAGCAAGTAAGAGATTTATTTGATTTCTCAAATAATCAGCCACCATAAAATGAGTAAATTTATAAATACAGGGACAGCTATGGGGAGAGCAAGAACAAGAGACACACATATCAAGCTTTCATTTATCCTGAAATACTGCATAAAGTAATCAAGTAATTTTGCTTGTATATACTCCACACCATGTTTTTCTTTTCCAGAGCAGACAGAGCCCGTAGAGGGAGTAGGGCTCATTCCCATCCCAGAAAAGAAGAAAATCTTAGCCTTACATATTTCTGCATCTTACAACCATTGAAGCCAGGAGATGATTCCTGAGACTTTTCCTGAATTCAGTTCAATGTATTGTTACTCAGTAATTGGTAGCAACTTACTAAGTGTGCATATGGAGCTTATAGTGCAACAGGGAAAAAAAACCCTACACATTATGGGGAGATGCCATTGAATAGTGCAGGCACTGGATTCAGATTCAGAAGACCTGTGTTTGAAAGACCACTCTAACACTCATTTGCTTTAAGTTAGCTGAAGGCAGGTCACTCAACCTCTGAAAACTTACTTTTCCTCATCTGTGAAATGGAGATTTAAAAAAAACCTCACTTCACATGGTTATTTGAAGATTAAATGAGATAATGTATCAATACAGATTCTGACACACATTGAACTCTCAGTAAATGGTTTTCTTTTTCTTTTTCTTTTTCTTTTTCTTTTTAGTGGGAGAAGATAATTAGATTTACTTATGTATTCTTAGAGGAAGTACTGGAGATTGAGCCCAGGTCCTCATGCATGCTAAGCATGCGTTCTACCGCTTGAGCTCCCTCCCCAGTAAATGCCAATTAAATTAGAATATCAAGTAGAGAGTAATATTAGGGAGATTATGAGTATGAGCTAAATTACATGGTGGCGACCCTAAGAAAAAAGCCCTTTCTAGTGGTCATATCTGTCCAAAAGTAAACTGGGCTATCTCAAGAAGTACTGATTACTGGACGTTTTCAAAGGCTGGGTGATTATTAGGGTAAGTTTTACAGGGTGCTCTGAAGCATTACATATGGGGTTCAATACCAAACTCACTCTCAGTTTTCACTAACAACTTCACTCATTTTTTCTACTTTCCTTTATCTACACTTTCATCAGTTAATTTTGTTAACCATCAAGCCCCTGTCTTTGTAAGCTGCCCTGGCATTTTTGAAATGAAACGATGTAAACAATATAATTAGGAGGAGGCCAAGATGGCGGAGTAGAAGCATGCTCGTAGCTCACCTTCTCCCACAAATACACCAAGACCCACATCTACAGACCCACTCAGCCAACCAGAGCACCTGCGGAATTCCAACATAACATCGTCCTCTTCGAAAGATAGAGACGCCAAAAATCTGGTAGGAGAAAAGGAAAAAAGAAGAAAAGGCAAAACAGAGCAGGACGGGTCCCGCAGGGACGGAGCAGCAAAGGAGGACTGGCGCACATTCACTGGGTCGCCCCTCTCCAACTGAGAGGCCAGCAGGATGGAGGGGCCACCGGGATGGAGGGGGAGCCTCCAAGGCTCGGATCTGTACAGAGCAGCCCTTGACCGACAGAACTAAGTTAAAAGGGCACAGAGGGTCCCCGTGACACCCAGCCTGAGACGCGGGCTGGCAGCTGGGGGCAGAGCCAGGCTGCCCAAGCTGGGTGGAGGACCGGGACAGCTGCACTGAGGCAGCCCTGGAGGACTGCAAGGGGCTGCGTGTCATGGCTGTGGGTGCACAGGGCAGAACAACCTGGGCTCTCCATAAAACATGGCTGATATGCCCTAGGGGAAAGGGTGCATACCCCCCATCTCTGAAAACCTGTGGAAACTTTTCGGGTGAAGAGAGGTGGGGCTCAAGTACAGCCGCCATATGCTCCGGCGCTTAGCACCCAGGTGGGCGAAGCATGCATCTGCACCTAAGGACTTAGCAGCCTCAAAGGCCAGACGGAGACTTGTCTACAGCCTAGGCAGATAGGATCCTTCCGTCCTGGTCCCTCAGAGAACTTGCTCTGCCAAGACAAACAAGGAGCTGGGTTTTGGCCTGGAGCAGAGACAGGGCTGTTCCTTGGTCTTCCCTGAGCCCGCCTGCGGAGTGGCGACCTGAGGCGGAGTGCGCAGCAGCACAGAGCAGCGGAGCAACTGGCGCCGGGAGAAGGCGGGTGACACCCCCCATCCCGCCTTTCCGGAAGGAACACAACCCCTGACGGAGGTGCTGGGAGGGGGCACAACCCGCCCTCCTACCTGGCCAGTCTGCAACATCTGACTGCGGCATTGGGAGGGGCAGTGACCTGCCCGCCCACAGCAAAGGAGAGCTGCACCTGACCCAGTGTTGAGAGGAGGCATGATCTGCTTGCTGACAGACACTTGGAGCAGCACAGACGAGGGCGCCAACGGAGGGCCTATGGAAAAAGCAAGCTGAGCTTCCAAAACAGGACGAAGAAAGACTTCGAATGAAAAGCACACAGTCTCCAGGGGAACACCGATCCACCACCCCCCCCTTTTTTTCTTTTCTAAATCTGTTTTACCTGTTCTATTTTCTATTACCCTTTTAATTTTTACTTCTTAAGCAATTATATATACCCCCAGTTTTAATCCCTTTTAAATTTTTAAAAAAATTATTATTACTATTATTTTAAAAAGTCCATATCACTTCATTTTTATTTCTCTTGGTTTTGATGTCCTGTTATTGATTATACACATGTTTGAAATACATCTTTTCCTCTTTTCTCCTCTTTTAAAGGTTTTTAAAGGACGTCTCAACCTAATTACTATTCTGCTTCAACTTGCTCTTCTATTATTCATTATACACTTTTTTCAAAGCTTTTTTCCTCCGTTCTTTTAAAATTCTTTCTCTATTTTTTTTCTAAGTTTTATTCCTACATATGCATTAGATAGATAAACTCCTTAAGGACCACATTAGATAACTGATACTCCATAAACCACAGTGCCAGAGAAATCTGAGCAAGATGAAGAAGCAGAGAAACCATTCCCAATTAAAAGAACAAGAGAAATCCCCTGAAAGAAAGATCAATGAAATAGATATCAATAGCCTACTAGATCAAGATTTCAAAACAGAAGTGATCGAAGTACTGAAGGAACTAAAAGAGGTAGTGTTTAGAGATATAAAATATGTCAAAAATGAAATTGAAGCTATAAAGAAGTGCCAAGTAGAATGGGTACACTCATTGGCTGAGATGAGAACAGATCTAAAGGCTGTGCAAAGCAGACTAGATAATGCAGAGGAACGAATTAGTGACCTAGAAGACAGGATAATAGAAAGCACCCATTCAGAAGAGCTACAAGATAAACAAATAAAAACAAATTAAAATAGCATAAGGGACCTATGGGATAATATAAAGCGTGCCAATCTTTGCATAATAGGGGTCCCAAATGGGGAAGAAAGATCAAAGGGGATTGAAAAGGTTTTTGAAGGAATCATGACTGAAAACTTCCCAAACTTAAAGAAGGAAACAGATATCCAAGTACAGGAAGCTCAGAGGGTCCCAAACAGGAAGAAACAAAATAGGCCCACACCAAGACATATCATAATCAAGATGGCCAGAGTCAAGGATAAAGAAATGATCCTAAAGGCAGCAAGAGAAAGGCAAGGAGTGAGTTACAAGGGAACCCCCATAAGGCTCTCAGCTGATTTCTCTACACAAACACTACAGGCCAGAAGGGAGTGGCAAGATATATTCAAAGTCCTGAATGAAAAAAAGGTGCAGCCTAGGATGCTTTATCCAGCAAGGCTATCCTTTAGGATAGAAGGAGACATAAAGAATTTCACAGACAAGAAAAAGCTACAAGAGCTTAGCAACACTAAACCCATGCTAAAAGAAATATTGAAAGGTCTATTCTAAATAGAAAAGCAGCAGGATGCTACAGAAATGAGAAACTCACAACTGGAAAGGTGATAACTCATGAATTACAAATAAAATAAACACGAAATTATAAAAGAAGACATACAGATCAATGACAGTGGGAGAGGGAGGCAGAAAAAATATACAATTTTTTTTCTTTCTTTTTTAAATTTTTTGTTCTTGGTAGGATGGGTTTGAGGTCATGTTACTATCAGTTTAATAAAAACAGTTATAGTAATGAGCTAATAGATGTACGAAAAAGGGTAACCACAAGCCAAAAACTTACAAGGGAGTCACAAAAACTAAATAAAATCCATGATAATACAAAAGAAGATTACCAAACCACAAAAGGAAGAAGAAAGGAACAAAGAGGATATACCAATTCAACTGCAAAGATAAGTTCAAAATGGCAATAAACACACATCTATCATTAATTACTGTAAATGTTAATGGGCTAAATGCTCCAGTCAAAAGACATAGAGTGGCAGACTGGATAATAAAGCAAGAACCTTCAATATGCTGCATACAAGAGACCCAATTTAGGGAGAAGGACACATATAGATTGAGAGTGAAAGGATGGAAAAGGCTATTCCATGCAAGTGGAAAAGCCAAAACAGCAGGCGTTGCAGTACTGATTTCAGACAAAATAGACTTTAAAACAAAGGCCATAAAGAAAGATAAAGAAGGACATTTTATAATGATTAAAGGAGTGATACAAGATGAGGATATTACACTCGTTAATATATATGCACTCAATATAGGAGAACCTAAGTACATAGAACAATTACTAACAGAGATAAAGGGGGAAATTGATGGGAATACAGTCATAGTTGGAGGTTTTAACACCACATTAACATCACAGGACAGATCTTCCAGACAGAACATAAATGAGGCAACAGGGAAATTAAATAACACAATAGAAAAATTAAATTTGGTGGATATTTTCAGAGCATTACACCCCCCAAAAATAGTATATATATTCTTTTCAAGTACACATGGAACATTTTCTAGGATTGAACATATACTTGGGAACAAAAGAAGCCTCAGCAATTTTAAGAAGATAGAAATTATCTCAAGCATCTTTACTGACCACAATGCCATGAAAGTAGAAATCAACAACAGAGAAACAAAGGAGAAAAAAAGGAAAGCATGGAGATTAAACTATACGTTATTAAAAAGCCAATGGGTCAATGAGGAAATCAAAGCTGAAATTAAAAAATACCTTGAGACAAATGAAAGTGAAAGCACAACCATACAAAATTTATGGGACACAGCAAAGGCAGTGCTAAGAGGGAAGTTTATAGTGATACAGGCCTTCCTCAAAAAACAACAACAAACTCAAACAATTTAACCCACCAGCTGAGAGAACTAGAAAAAGAACAAAAAACCCCAAAATGCAGCAGAAGGAAGGAAATAATAAAGATCAGAGAGGAAATAAATACAATAGAGATAAACAAGACCATAGAAAGAATCAACCAAACCAAAAGCTGGTTTTTTGAAAAAGTAAATAAAATCGACAAACCTCTGGCCAAACTCACAAAGAAGAAAAAAGAGAGAGCACAAATTAGCAAAATAAGATAGGAAAATGGAGAAATTACAACAAATAAAATAGAAATACAGAATATCATATGAGAATATTATGAAAAAACTATATGGAACCAAACTGGATAAACTAGAGGAGATGGACAAGTTTCTGTTTTGTTTTGTTTTTTTTTTTAACATTTTTTATTGATTTATAATCATTTTACAATGTTGTGTCAAATTCCAGTGTTCAGCACAATTTTTCAGTCATTCATGGAAATATACACACTTCATTGTCACATTTTTTCTCTGTGAGCTACCATAATATTTTGTGTATATTTCCCTGTGCTATACAGTATAATCTTGTTTATCTATTCTACAATTTTGAAATCCCAGTCTATCCCTTCCCACCCTCTGCCCCCCTGGTAACCACAAGTCTGCATTCTCTGTCTATGAGTCTATTTCTGTTTTGTATTTATGCTTGGTTTTTTGTTTGTTGGTTTGTTTGTTTGTTTTGTTTTTTAGATTCCACATATGAGCGATCTCATATGGTATTTTTCTTTCTCTTTCTGGCTTACTTCATTAGAATGACATTCTCCAGGAGCATCCATGCTGCTACAGAAGGTGTTATGTTGTCAGTTTTTATGGCTGAGTAGTATTCCATTGTATAAATATACCACTTCTTCTTTATCCAGTCACCTGTTGATGGACATTTAGGCTGTTTCCATGTTTTGGCTATTGTAAATAGTGCTGCTATGAACATTGGGGTGCAGGTGTCATCCTGAAGTAGATTTCCTTCTGGATACAAGCCCAGGAGTGAGATTCCTTGGTCATAAGGTAAGTCTAT
Source organism: Camelus bactrianus (assembly GCF_048773025.1). Lineage (NCBI taxonomy): Eukaryota > Metazoa > Chordata > Mammalia > Artiodactyla > Camelidae > Camelus > Camelus bactrianus. Next base: position 80,802,706 of record NC_133575.1, on the reverse strand, counting down.
TTCTAGCCTTTTGAGGAATCTCCACACTGTTTTCCATAGTGGCTGCACCAAACTGCATTCCCACCAGCAGTGTAGGAGGGTTCCCCTTTCTCCACAGCCTCTCCAGCATTTGTCATTGTGGATTTTTTGAATGACGGCCATTCTGACTAGTGTGAGGTGATACCTCACTGTAGTTTTGACTTGCATTTCTCTGATAATTAGTGATATTGAGCATTTTTTCATGTGCTTTTTTGATCATTTATATGTCTTCCTTGGAGAATTGCTTGTTTAGGTCTTCTGCCCATTTTTGGAATGGGTTGTTTATTTTTTTCTTATTGAGTCATATGAGCTGCTTATATATTCTGGAGATCAAGCCTTTGTCAGTTTCATTTGCAAAAACTTTCTCCCATTCTGTAGGTTGTCTTTTTGTTTTACTTATGGTTTCCTTTACTGTGCAGAAGCTTCTAAGTTTCATTAGGTCCCATTTATTTATTCTTGCTTTTATTTCTTCTAGGAGAACATTTTTGAGATGTATGTCAGATAATGTTTTGCCTATGTTTTCCTGTAGAAGGTTTATTGTATCTTGTCTTATGTTTAAGTCTTTGATCCATTTTGAGTTGATTTTTGTATATGGTGTAAGGGAGAGTTCTAGCTTCATTGTTTTTCATGCTGCTGTCCAGTTTTCCCAACACCATTTGCTGAAGAGACTGTCTTTATTCCATTGTATATTCTTGCCTCCTTTGTCAAAGATTAGTTGACTGAAAGTTTGTGGGTTCATTTCTGGGCTCTCTATTCTGCTCCATTGGTCTATATGTCCGTTTTTGTACCAATACCATGCTGTCTGGATGACTGTAGCTCTATAGTATTGTCTGAAGTCTGGGAGAGTGATTCCTCCAGCCTCTTTCTTTCTCTTCAGTAATGCTTTGGCAATTCTAGGTCTTTGATGGTTCCATATAAGTTTTATTATGATTTGTTCTAGTTCTGTGAAATATGTCCTGAGTAATTTGATAGGGATTGCTTTAAATTTGTAGATTGCCTTGGGCAGTGTGGCCATTTTAACAATTTTGATTCTTCCAATCGAAGAGCATGGGATATCTTTCCATTTTTTAAAGTCTTCTTTAATTTCCTTCATCAATGGTTGATAGTTTTCTGTGTATAATTCTTTCACCTCCTTGGTTAGATTTATTCCTAGGTATTTTATTACTTTGGGTGCTATTTTAAAGGGGATTGTTTCTTTACTTTCTTTTTCTGTTGATTCAGTGTTAGTGGAAAGAAATGCAGCTGATTTTTGAACGTTAATTTTGTAACCTGCTACCTTGCTGAATTCTTCCATCAGCTCTAATAGTTTTTGTGTGGACCTTTTAGGGTTTTCTATATATAGTAACATGTTGTCGGCATATAGTGACACTTTTACCTCTTCTTTTCCAATTTAGATCCCTTTTATTTCTCTCTCTTGTCTGATTGCTGTGGCTAGGACTTCCAAGACTATGTTGAATAGGAGTGATGATAGTGGGCAGCCTTGGCTTGTCGCAGATTTTAGTGGGAAGCTTTTGAGTTTTTCACCATTGAGTACTATGCTGGCTGTAGGTTTGTCATATATAACTTTTATTATATTGAGATATGTTCCCTCTATACCCACTTTGGCAAGAGTTTTTATCATAAACGGGTGCTGAATTTTATCAAATGCTTTTTCTGCATTGATTGAGATGATCATGTGGTGTTTGTCCTTTCTCTTGTTGATGTGATGTATTACATTGATTGATTTGTGTATGTTGAACCACCCTTGTGTCCCTGGGATGAACCCCTCTTGGTCATGATGTATAATCTTTTTTATGTGTTGTTGGATTCTATTTGCTAAAATTTTGGTGAGGATTTTGGCATCTATGTTCATCAGAGATATTGGCCTATAATTCTCTTTTTTGGTAGTGTCTTTGCCTGGTTTTGGTATCAGGGTGATGGTGGCTTCATACAATGAGTTTGGGAGTATTCCCTCTTTTTCAATCTTCTGGAAGAGTTTGAGAAGGACTGGCATGAATTCTTCTTTGTATGTTTGGTAGAATTCACCGGTGAAGCCATCTGGTCCTGGGCTTTTATTTGTAGGGAGGTTTTTAATTGCTTTTTCTATTTCCTTTCTAGTGATTAGATTGTTCAAGTGGTCAGTTTCTTCTTGATTCAGTCTTGGTGGACAGTATGTTTCCAGAAACTTGTCCATCTCCTCTAGGTTATCCAGTTTGGTTCCATATAGTTTTTCATAATATTCTCATATGATATTCTGTATTTCTATTTTATTTGTTGTAATTTCTCCATTTTCCTTTCTTATTTTGCTAATTTGTGCTCTCTCTTTTATCTTCTTTGTGAGTTTGGCCAGAGGTTTGTCGATTTTATTTACTTTTTCATAAAACCAGCTTTTGGTTTGGTTGATTCTTTCTATGGTCTTGTTTATCTCTATTGTATTTATTTCCTCTCTGATCTTTATTATTTCCTTCCTTCCTCTGCTTTTTGGGGCTTTTTGTTCTTCTTTTTCTAATTCATTCAGGTGGTGGGTTAAATTGTTTATTTGAGATTGTTCTTCTTTTTTGAGGAAGGCCTGTATCGCTATAAACTTCCCTCTTAGCACTGCCTTTGCTGTGTCCCATAGATTTTGAGTGATTGTGCTTTCACTGTCATTTGTCTCAAGGTATTTTTTAATTTCAGCTTTGATTTCCTCATTGACCCATTGTTTTTTCAATAGCATATTGTTTAATCTCCATGCTTTCCTTTTTTTCTCTGTTGTTGATTTCCAGTTTCACGGCATTGTGGTCAGTAAAGATGCTTGAGATAATTTCTATCTTCTTAAAATTGTTGAGGTTTCTTTTGTGCCCAAGTACATGATCGATCCTGTTAAATGTTCCATGTGTACTTGAAAAGAATGTATATCCTATTTTTGGGGGGTGTAATGCTCTGAAAATATCCACCAAATCTAGTTTTTCTATTGTGTTATTTAATTTCCCTGTTGCCTCATTTATGTTCTGTCTGGAAGATCTGTCCTGTGATGTTAATGTGGTGTTAAAATCTCCAACTATGACTGTATTCCCATCAATTTCCCCCTTTATCTCTGTTAGTAATTGTTCTATGTACTTAGGTTCTCCTATATTGAGTGCATATATATTAACGAGTGTAATATCCTCATCTTGTATCACTCCTTTAATCATTATAAAATGTCCTTCTTTATCTTTCTTTATGGCCTTTGTTTTAAAGTCTATTTTGTCTGAAATCAGTACTGCAACGCCTGCTGTTTTGGCTTTTCCACTTGCATGGAATAGCCTTTTCCATCCTTTCACTCTCAATCTATATGTGTCCTTCTCCCTAAATTGGGTCTCTTGTATGCAGCATATTGAAGGTTCTTGCTTTATTATCCAGTCTGCCACTCTATGTCTTTTGACTGGAGCATTTAGCCCATTAACATTTACAGTAATTAATGATAGATGTGTGTTTATTGCCATTTTGAACTTATCTTTGCAGTTGAATTGGTATATCCTCTTTGTTCCTTTCTTCTTCCTTTTGTGGTTTGGTAATCTTCTTTTGTATTATCATGGATTTTATTTAGTTTTTGTGACTCCCTTGTAAGTTTTTGGCTTGTGGTTACCCTTTTTCATACATCTATTAGCTCATTACTATAACTGTTTTTATTAAACTGATAGTAACATGACCTCAAACCCATCCTACCAAGAACAAAAAATTTAAAAAAGAAAGAAAAAAAATTGTATATTTTTTCTGCCTCCCTCTCCCACTGTCATTGATCTGTATGTCTTCTTTTATAATTTCGTGTTTATTTTATTTGTAATTCATGAGTTATCACCTTTCCAGTTGTGAGTTTCTCATTTCTGTAGCATCCTGCTGCTTTTCTATTTAGAATAGACCTTTCAATATTTCTTTTAGCATGGGTTTAGTGTTGCTAAACTCCTGCAGCTTTTTCTTGTCTGTGAAATTCTTTATGTCTCCTTCTATCCTAAAGGATAGCCTTGCTGGATAAAGCATCCTAGGCTGCACCTTTTTTTCATTCAGGACTTTGAATATATCTTGCCACTCCCTTCTGGCCTGTAGTGTTTGTGTAGAGAAATCAGCTGAGAGCCTTATGGGGGTTCCCTTGTAACTCACTCCTTGCCTTTCTCTTGCTGCCTTTAGGATCATTTCTTTATCCTTGACTCTGGCCATCTTGATTATGATATGTCTTGGTGTGGGCCTATTTTGTTTCTTCCTGTTTGGGACCCTCTGAGCTTCCTGTACTTGGATATCTGTTTCCTTCTTTAAGTTTGGGAAGTTTTCAGTCATGATTCCTTCAAAAACCTTTTCAATCCACTTTGATCTTTCTTCCCCTTCTGGGACCTCTATTATGCAAAGATTGGCACGCTTTATATTATCCCATAGGTCCCTTATGCTATTTTCATTATGTTTTATTTGTTTATCTTGTAGCTCTTCTGAATGGGTGCTTTCTATTATCCTGTCTTCTAGGTCACTAATTTGTTCCTCTGCATTATCTAGTCGGCTTTGCACAGCTATTAGATCATTCCTCATCTCTGTCAATGAGTTTACCTATTCTACTTGGCTCTTCTTTATAGCTTCAATTTCATTTATGACATATTTTATATCTCTAAACACTATCTCTTTTAATTCCTTCAGCAATTCGATCACTGCTTTTTTGAATTCTTTATCTAGTAAGCTATCGATATCTATTTCATTGATCTTTCTTTCAGGGATTTCTCTTGTTCTTTTTATTGGGAAAATTTCTCTGCTTCTTCATCTTGCTCATACCTCTCTGGCACTGTGGTTTATGGAGTATCAGTTGTTTATTTTGGTCCTTAAGGATTTTATCTATCTGATGCCTATTTAGGAATAGAACTTAGGAAAAAAAGAAAAAATAAGAGAGAAAGAGAAAGAATTTTAAAAGAAGGGGGAAAGAAGGTTTGAAAACAGTGTATAATGAATAATAGAAGAGTGAGTTGAAGCAGAATATCAATCGGGTTGAGACGTCCTTTTAAAACCTTTACAAAAAAGGGGGGGGGGAGATGAAAAGATGTATTTGCAACCTGTGTCTAATCAATAACAGGTCATCAAAACGCAAGAGAAATAGAAATGAATTAAGAAGTAAAAATTAAGAGGGTAGTAGAAAATAGAACAGGTAAAAACAGGTTTTAAAAAAAGGTGGGGTTGTCAGTGTTTTCCTGAAGTCTGTGTGCTTTTAATGTGAAGTCTTTCTGTCTTCGTCCTGTTTTGAAAGCTCAGCTTGCTGTTTCCAGAGGCCCTCCGTTGGCGCCCTCTTCTGTGCTGCTCTCAGTACCTGTCTGCAAGCAGATCATGCCTCCTCCCAACACTGCGTCAGGTGCAGCTCTCATCTGCTGTGGGCGGGCGGGTCACTGCCCCTCCCGATGCCCCAGTCAGATGTTGCAGACTGGCCGGGTAGGAGGGCAGGTCTTGCTCCCTCTCAGCACCGTGGTCAGGGGCTGTATTCCTGCCCGAAAGGCGGGGGACCGCCCTTCCTCTCCTGGCGCCAGTAGCTCCGCTGCTCTGTGTGGCTGCGCGCTCCGCCTCTGGTCGGTGCTCCACAGGTGGGCTCCGGGAAGACTGAGGGACAGCCTTGTCCCTGCTCCAGGCCGAATCCCAGCTCCTTATCTGTCTTTGTGGAGCAAGTTCTCTGAGGGACCAGGATAGGAGTATCCTATCTGCCTTGGCTGTACACAATTCTCAGTTTAGCCTTCGAGGCTGCTAAGCCCTTCGGTGTGGATGCAGGTTTCGCCCCTGCCCCCGCCTGGATGCTAAGCGCTGGAGGATATGGTGGCTGCGCCTGAGCCTCGCCTCTCTTCCTTTTCCACGGGTTTTCAGAGATGGGGGTATGCACCCTTCCCCCGAGAGCACATCAACTGTGTTGCTTTATGGAGGGCCCAGGTTGTTCTGCCCTGTGCACTCACAGCCACAGCACGCAGCCCGTTGCAGTCCCCCGGGGGCTGCCTCAGTGCATCCGCCCCATCCTCTGCCTGGCTTGGGTAGCCTGGCCCTGCCCCCAGCTGCCAGCCCACGTGTCAGGCTGGGTGTCTGGGGGACCCTCTGTGTCCGTTTAACTTAGTTCTGTCAGTCAAGGGCTGCTCTGAACAGATCTGAGCCTTGGAGGCTCCCCCTCCATCCCGCTGGCCTCTCAGTTGGAGAGCGGAGACCCAGCGAATGAGCGCCAGTCTTCTTTTGCCGCTCCCTCCCCATGGGACCCGTCCCACTCTGCTTTGCCTTTTGTTCTTTCTTTTTTCCTTTTCTCCTACAAGATTTTTGGTGTCTTTATCTTTTGAAGAGGGCGATGTTCTGTTGGAGTTCTGCAGGTGCTCTGGTTGGCTGAGTGGGTCTGTGGATGTGAGTCTTGGTGCATTTGTGGGAGAGGGTGAGCTGCGAGCATCCTTCTACTCTGCCATCTTCTCCAGTCCCTCTGATGGACAAGTTTCTGGAAACATACTGTCTGATGGACAAGTTTCTGGAAACATACTGTCCACCAAGACTGAATCAAGAAGAAACTGACCACTTGAACAAACCGATCATTAGAAATGAACTCGAAATAGCAATCAAAAACCTCCCTACAAATAAAACTCCAGGACCGCACAGCTTCACTGGGGAATTCTACCAAACATACAAAGAAGAATTCATACCAGTCCTTCTCAAACTCTTCCAGATGATTGAAAAGGAGGGAATACTCCCAAACTCATTGTATGAAGCCACCATCACCCTGATACCAAAACCAGGCAATGACACTACCAAAAAAGAGAATTATAGGCCAATATCTCTGATGAACATAGATGCCAAAATCCTCACCAAAATTTTAGCAAATAGAATCCAACAACACATAAAAAAGATTATACATCATGACCAAGAGGGGTTCATCCCAGGGACACAAGGGTGGTTCAACATACACAAATCAATCAATGTAATACATCACATCAACAAGAAAAAGGACAAACACCACATGATCATCTCATTAAATGCAGAAAAAGCATTTGATAAAATTCAACACCCCATTTATGGTAAAAACTCTCACCAAAGTGGGTATAGAGGGAACATATCCCAACACAATAAAAGCTCTATATGACAAACCTACAGCCAGCATAGTACTCAATGGTGAAAAACTCAAAAGCATCTCACTAAAATCTGGGACAAGACAAGGATGCCCACTATCACCACTCCTATTCAACATAGTCTTGGAAGTCCTAGCCACAGCAATCAGACAAGAGAGAGAAATAAAAGGATCCAAATTGTAAAAGAAGTAAAATTGTCACTATATGCCAATGACATGTTACTATATATAGAAAACCCTAAAAGGTCCACACAAAAACTACAAGAGCTGATTGAAGAATTCAGCAAGGTAGCAGGTTACAAGATTAACGTTCAAAAATCAGCTGCATTTCTTTCCACTAACAATGAATCAACAGAAAAAGAAAGTAAAGAAACAATCCCCTTTAAAATAGCACCCAAAGTAATAAAATACCTAGGAATAAATCTAACCAAGGAGGTGAAAGAATTATACACAGAAAACCATCAACCATTGATGAAGGAAATTAAAGAAGACTTTAAAAAATGGAAAGATATCCCATGCTCTTCGATTGGAAGAATCAATATTGTTAAAATGGTCACACTGCCCAAGGCAATCTACAGATTTAATGCAATCCCTATCAAATTACCCAGGACATATTTCACAGAACTAGAACAAATCATAATAAAACTTATATGGAACCATCAAAGACCTAGAATTGCCAAAGCATTACTGAAGAGAAAGAAAGAGGCTGGAGGAATCACTCTCCCAGACTTCAGACAATACTATAGAGCTACAGTCATCCAGACAGCATGGTATTGGTACAAAAACGGACATATAGACCAATGGAGCAGAATAGAGAGCCCAGAAATGAACCCACAAACTTTCAGTCAACTAATCTTTGACAAAGGAGGCAAGAATATACAATGGAATAAAGACAGTCTCTTCAGCAAATGGTGTTGGGAAAACTGGACAGCAGCATGAAAAACAATGAAGCCAGAACACTCCCTTACACCATATACAAAAATCAACTCAAAATGGATCAAAGACTTAAACATAAGACAAGATACAATAAACCTTCTACAGGAAAACATAGGCAAAACATTATCTGACATACATCTCAAAAATGTTCTCCTAGAACAGCCCACTCAAGCAATAGAAATAAAAGCAAGAATAAATAAATGGGACCTAATGAAACTTAGAAGCTTCTGCACAGTAAAGGAAACCATAAGTAAAACAAAAAGACAACCTACAGAACGGGAGAAAATTTTTGCAAATGAAACTGACAAAGGTTTGATCTCCAGAATATATAAGCAGCCCATATGACTCAATAAGAAAAAAATTAACAACCCAATCCAAAAATGGGCAGAAGACCTAAACAAGCAATTCTCCAAGGAAGAAATACAAATGATCAATAGGCACATGAATAAATGCTCAATATCACTATCAGAGAAATGCAAGTCAAAACTACAATGAGGTATCACCTCACACCAGTCACAATGGCCATCATTCAAAAATCCACAAATGACAAATGCTGGAGAAGCTGTGGAGAAAAGGGAATCCTCCTTCACTGCTGGTGGGAATGCAGTTTGGTGCAGCCACTGTGGAAAACAGTATGGTGATTCCTCAAAAGACTAGGAATAGACTTACCATATGACCCAGGAATCCCACTCCTGGGCTTGTATCCAGAAGGAAATCTACTTCAGGATGACACCTGCACCCCAGTGTTCATAGCAGCACTATTTACAATAGCCAAAACATGGAATCAGCCTAAATGTCCATCAACAGGTGACTGGATAAAGAAGAAGTGGTATATTTATACAATGGAATACTACTCAGCCATAAAAACCGACAACATAATGCCATTTGCAGCAACATGGATGCTCCTGGAGAATGTCATTCTAAGTGAAGTAAACCAGAAAGAGAAAGAAAAATACCATATGAGATCGCTCATATGTGGAATCTAAAAAAGAAAAAGAAAAACAAACAAACAAACAAAACAAAGCGTAAATACAGGACAGAAATAGACTCACAGACAGAGAATACAGACTTGTGGTTGCCAGGCGGGTGGAGGGTGGGAAGGGATAGACTGGGATTTCAAAATTGTAGAATAGATAAACAAGGTTACACTGTATAGCACAGGGAAATATACACAAAATGTTATGATATCTCACAGAGAAAAAAATGTGACAATGAGTGTGTATATGTCCATGAATGACTGAAAAATTGTGCTGAACACTGGAATTTGACACAACATTGTAAAATGATTATAAATCAATAAAAAATGTTAAAAAAAAAAGAAGAAGTGGTATATTTATACAATGGAATACTATTCAGCCATAAAAACCGACAACATAATGCCACTTGCAGCAACATGGATGCTCCTGGAGAATGTCATTCTAATGAAGTAAGCCAGAAAGAGAAAGAAAAATACCATATGAGATCGCTCATATGTGGAATCTAAAAAAACAAACAAACAAAGCATAAATATAAAACAGAAATTGACTCATAGACATAGAACACAAACTTGTGGTTGCCAAGGGGGCGGGGGGTGGGAAGAGATAGACTGGGATTTCAAAATTATAGAATAGATAAACAAGATTATACTGTGTAGCACAGGGAAATATATACAAGCTCTTATGGTAGCTCACAGAGAAAAAAATGTGATAATGAATACATATATGTTCATGTATGACTGAAAAATTGTGCTCTACACTTGAATTTGACACAACATTTTAAAATGATTATAAATCAATAAAAAATGTTAGAAAAAAACCCAATATAATTAATTTCACAAAATTATATGTGGAATTAGACCTGGGAATTAAAAATTCTGTGGCTTCATTTTTTGTACTAGGAGAGATTTGACAGTGAAATTCTGCCTTCAAGAAGACCAAAGGAATAAATGTGTCATGAATTCCTTCTATGGACACTTTTAAGGCTATTGCTTGTGGGTAGGCATTTTGTTTTTTTACTATCAACTATGATTTTATAACAATGGATATATAAACGAATAATTATACTGCCTTGCATTGTTTACGTTCGAGTTTGTAAAGTGTTTTCACATGTCACTTTCATTATCTTCAGTTGACAGATGAGCAAAGTTAAAGTTTCAAGTGATGTGCCCCAAATCACACAACTCCCTGCCTGCAGGTAGTTAATATCTGCATATCCATCATAGTGTGGGCTAGGCAATTTTACCTTTGTTATCTCTTTGAATTCTCACATTAATTCTGAGAACCAAATAGAAAAAAAAGGGAAAGCGAATCTCAGAGTAGTTATATCCATCACTCAAGATCGTAGAGTTAGGGGCAGAGCTAGGAATTGAATCCCTTTTTTTCTGATCACTGAAGCTGACCTGGACCAGGAAGTTTGCTATCCCTGGGGAAGAGCTGGCTCAGAATGACCTCTAGGTACCAAGACCCTGGGTAGCCTCAGGGCCATCTTTTCCATTAAGCACAGTAGTCACAATGTCTAGGTCTCATGATACTTTCAGGGGTCCATGAAAATTAAGGGAAGTGATGTCACTCAAAATGGTAGAGTAGCAAACTCCAGGGCCCTGTTCATCTACAAAGGAACTAAGCTGGCAAAAACTGTCAGACTCAACTTTTACAGAACTCTGGAATCTAATCAAAATCTTACAACAAATTAGGGGAAAGCTTAATGAAGAAAGAAGCTGTGACATTTTAGTAAGAGAGAGCTATGGCATTTTAAATAGCTCTCTTCCCACCCTCATCCCTCAGATCAGCAGCAGCCATGAAGATTCCTGGTGCAGGTTGTTAAGTGCCAGAGAGAACAGTGCAGACCTTAATCTCAAAGAATAGTAATTGTGTGCTTTGACTAGTCTGGCAGCTCTGTGAAAGACTATATCAGGGGCTTCCCTTTCTTTTTTTGACTTGGAGAGTTCTCAGGGATAGCTTGACTTCCCAGGCAGCATTTGTTGACAGCATTTGTGATGGTTGGTTTTATGTGTCACTTGGCTGGGCCATGGTGCCAGATATTTGGTCATACGTCTTTCTGTGTGTTTCTATGAAGGTGTTTTTCTGTGTGTGTGTTGATGGAAATTAATCAATAAACCAATCTATAAGAAGAATAGAGGAGAATTTTATTTGAGCCTCTATAGCCCAGGAGACAGCCTCTCAGATAGCTCTGAGGAACTGCTCCAGAGAAGCATGGTTTTCAGCACAGTTTTGTATCTTGTCAGAAAAAAGAACATCGAACATCAAATATAAAAGAAGTACATTCATTCAAGATTTCAAAAAAGGCAGATCAGCACATACACAGCAAGTCAGTATGGCCTTGGTGCCAGGGAAGGAGTACTAGCATTGATGTCCCAGAAAAGGAAGAATGTATCTCTATTTTCCAAATGGACTTTGTTTCTGGACAATGTACCCTTTTCTTTAATGATTAAAGCAGATGCACAATGTATGTTTAATAAGCCACAAAAGAGGCTGTTCTAGTTAGCATAAATCAGCCATCTCAGCAGAAGCCAGGTATAGAGATGGGGTTATATCAGCAGAAACACTGCCAGCCTCTACTGAAGGGGACAGAGATGAGACAAAATGAAGGAAGGCTGTCAGACATCTGGGATTCTACAGGGACGGACAACAGACCTATCCAGCTATGAACATGTGTTATCCTTCAAGAAAACATTCTAAGCGAAGTAAGCCAGAAAGAGAAAGAAAAATACCATATGAGATTGCTCATATATGGAATCTAAAAAATAAAGAACATAAATACAAAACAGAAACAGACTCATATACAAACTTGTGGTTGCCAAAGGGAAGGGGATGGGAAGGGACAGACTAGGATTTCAAAATTTGTAGATACTGACAGGCATATGCAGAATAGAGAAACAAGATTATACTGTATAGCACAGGGAAATATATACGAGATCTTGTGGTAGCTCACAGCAAAAAAAAAAAAAAATGTAACAATGAATATGTGTTGTTCTTCTCTCCAACCTGGAAGAGTGAGGAATGACAGGATCAGGTTCATGATTAAGTAAACTTTATTGTAGCTCTGGTATCATTGGGGAAAATGTTTACAAGGCTTTCTGAGCATATATGGACCACTTTCTTGTCTCCACTTCCCCACAGTGCTCCCTATGCCATTCCTCCCTCTCATTGGAGAGGCAATTTTCAGGAAGGAGACCAAACTCATGTTAACATGGAGACAGAGGAGAAGCCTCCAGAGAGAAGAGTGGAGATAAGCAGGCGGGCTGAGACCATGGGAAGCTGGTTCAAGATCACAGTGAGTGTCCTGACTAAATGGACCTAATACGTAGAAGAAGGTGAACAGAGGGAGTTGTGTTGGAATCGGGTAGAGATGGTATGAACTTTTCTGGGGCAGAGGAGTTGGTTATGTGTCTTGTTATTATTAGAAGTTAACATCCTAGACCATGTAAGAGAAGATTCAGAGAAGCAATATGAAGGGAACAGACTGACTGCAGGGAGCATGGGAGAGGTTGCCTAAAAGCAAAGGAGGAAACTACTGTCAAGATGGAGCAACTTCATACCACAAAGCTCAGTTTGGCTCAGGCTGAGTGTGGGAGGAGGCTGTGTCTCTGGGGTCCTTGTCAGAGGGGCAGGCCAGGTGTGCCTTAGGTAGGGTCTCTTGGAACTTTACAAAAAGAAGTACGTGTTAAGCATATTAAGTTGATTATTTCAAGAAAAGTGTTTGAGGGGAAAAAACGTTATTTAGGAAATCCACATCTGGTACAAAATTTAGCAATAACAAATACCGACCTAGCGTAAAAAAAATTATTTAAAGCTTGAAAAAAAAGTCTGAAAGGAAGACCTGGTTGGGTCTTATCTTAAACTTATATTCTATTGTATCAATTTCCTCTCCCATTTTTTTCTTTGCCCCCCAGATTCCATTTGGCATAAAATATGAGGAGAAGCGGCTGCTGAATTTGATTCAGAAGCACTGCAGTGTTCCCTTCACCCCAGTTGAAGTAAGAGAGGACGTCGAGGCCAATGAGAGGAAACGGGGTAGATGGATGGTCCAGATGAGAAATGACTCTGGTCTCATTTTCTCTTTCTCTTGTCACTCCCTGTAGTTTCATTATAAGAAAATGCAGGCCCAGTTCTTTGTTGAGAATGCCAACATTGCCTTTGCTCTGAAGAATGTCAGTGGCAAGATTTGCACTGACAACAATGAAAGGGTGTGTGTCAAGGGCACCTGGGAGCAAGAGGGCAGGGCAGGGGCATGGTCTTGCTTGATCCCAAGGCTCAGATTTCTGGTGCTTACCCAGACCCTCTTATGCTCTCTACAGATATCTGTCTTTGTTGACCCCTGTGATGCACCCTATTCTATGCGGAAGGAGCTGCAGTCAGAAAAGGTGGAGCAGATAAAGGTAATGCAGACTGAACGCAAGTTCTGCCCCACAGCCAGATCCACCTATTGCCCCCCAATCAACACCTCAGACTCAGAGCCACTGAACCCCGTCTTTAACTCTGCAGCTGACCATGAACAAACTGTTTGATGCCTCCCAGGCATTTCTTAACAGCCAGAGACTCTGCTTTGGATCTGGTATGGCTATAGCAGTAATTCTAGGGCAGGTGAGGGCAGAGGGGTCTGCCTGGGAAAGGCCTTCGGGATTGTAACTCTGGGAGGGGTTGGTGCAGGCAGGACCCTCTCAGCTTTCTGTTTCCCTCCTGCTGGCTTCCTGGAGGCTTGATGACCTGTAATGTTGAAATGCCACGGAATCCGAGATATCGCATGCCTGCCCCTCTGCAGATCCGTGGAGAGAACATGCCCAAGGTGAGGACTTAGGCCCAATGTTGGGACTGATGGTGAGGGTGGGACAGATTAGGCAGAAGAGGCAGATTGGCCTCGAACATCCCCTGTTGGGGTCCTCACTCTCTTTCTCCATCATAGATTTTGTCCTTGGATCTGAGCAACAAGAAACCCTACCAGCTGGACGGCCGGGCAAATTCTATGCAGAATACTTCTGACATAAAGAATTTGAATGTCTCCAGCAGTGAGGTGAGGTGTGGTACCCAGATCCCTCTTTGAAGAGGAGATGGGAGGGCTCATGGGAAGGTGACAGAGGAAGGGAAGTGGATTTGTTGGAAAAGGAAGGGACGGAGGTGCAGTACCATCCTGGCTCTATTTTCTCTGGTTCATGTGGTTCCTCCACATAATTACAGGTAAAGTCTTCAGGGGAGTTGGACAAGGGCCAGAGGCTGGAACAAGATGGAATGTGTGCAGAAAAAAACCCTTTGTGCACCACCTACCCTGATAAGTCAACCAACATAAGGTCAGATGTACCCTCTGTCACCTGAACTATTCCTGACAGTGTCTGTTTGCAAAAAGCACCAGTCTTGGTCTTCTCGGAGGGCCACAGGCCCTATGCTCTCCTCTCTGTGTCACAAAGGTGACAAAGGTTCAACCAGCATCCAGCAGGCCCCCAGCCCAACTTCTATATGGTTTCCATCCATACTTCGGGTGCCTGGGACATTCGGGGGCAGGTGAAGGAAAGGGCTGCAGCAGGGGAGACGGTTCCCCTTTCTTCTCTATTCTTCCCTGATCCCCCACCCCAAACCATGGGAGAGGTTCTTTCCCTTCCCTTCACTTTGCTTTCTCTCCCTTGTCCCTAGGCCCCTATGTCTCTGTCTTCTCTTCTTCACCCTTCACTCATTTTCTGTCTTAATCCCCCTCCATTTCCCTCCCTGCCTCACTAACCTCCTTGGCCCAGCATCCTGGGCCATCCCTGGTGGGTGTCCTTGTGTTGGCAGGATGCAGGACCCCCAGGAAGGATGAAGAGCCCCTGGCTCCAACCTCATTCCCTCTTCCCTCCAAAGCCTACAGTGGGGACCTGCAGGAAGGGAGGGAGGGGAAGGAAGCCTGCTTCCTTGTTGCTTCTTGTGGCACCTGGAGAACAGAGTCAGGGCAGTCTAGGTGGGAGGTACCCAGGAGGGAAGGAGTGGAAGGAGAGGGATGGAGGGAGGCAGGCAGGTAGGGAACACCCTTCTGGTGCATCAGTCCTTGGGGGCGGTGCCCAGGGCCGGGAAGTGTAGGTGGACACACTGGACTGTGTCTGCTGTAAGTGTACTTGCTCCCATGAGAAGAGACCGCTTTCCAGTTTCACTGACTTTTCATCTTGGCAGCTCCATCCTGGAATTGTTCCCCAAGTTATTACGCTTGGTAAGTGTATTCCTCAATCACTGACTCCTCTAACTGACACTGACACCGCCCACAAACTACTCTGAACCCTTTAGGTCTTGCCTGAGTTCCATTTTTGAACCTGACCCTTAAACGTTTTGGGGGCAGGGGGAGGGTACAGCCTCTGTGGGAAGCTCACAACAGCTCTGGGTCTTCTTCGACCACGTCTGCCACAGCCTTCAGGGATCTCGTGGTGATGACCCGAAGTGTAGTCCTGCCCTCAGATTTTCCAGGGCCCTTCCGCACTTGACCTCTGACCCTCACCCTCCTGGGCCCGTCCTTTTCCTTGATCGTCCAGAAGTGCCTCTTGGTCTGCACCACTGACTTCCTCTTCCTTCTCACAGGATGGCCAGGAGACACCCCCACCAGCTAAGTTAGGTGTGGACACCCATAAGAGCTTACCAGCCTGCAAGGTGAGCACGGAGAATCAAGCAGGGCTTTGGGTGGTGCGTGAGGAGAGGGTATCAGCCCTGGTGCTGAGGACTGTTTTGATTCCAGGGAAGCTTCTTTGGATCTGATGAGCTGAAGAGTCTGATCCTGCAATTCCTGCAGCAGTGAGTACTGCTGGCAACCTGAGGAAGGGGAGGGCTGGGACAGCTGAGGCCACCCAAGCTCAGCTCTGCTCACGGGAGTTTCCAAGCCTCATTTGAGGTCCGGACCACAGAGACAGACTGTGCTCATGGCTCCCCGACAGGTATTACTTGATCCACGACTCTGGAGACCGACAGGATCTCCTGGGTGCTTATCACGACGAGGCCTGCTTCTCCCTGACCATTCCCTTCAACCCCGAGGACCCAGCCCCGTGAGTATCACAGCTCACACTCTGCTCCTGGGCCATGTGGCTCCCCAGCAGACGCAGGGCAGCTCCTGCAAACCCCCACACTGGGGCCGGCCCACCTCCTCCTGTTTCTCTTTTTCTCCCAGGAACAGCTTGCGGGAGTACGTCAAGGACAGCAGGAATATGAAGAAGCTCAAGGACCCCTGTGAGTGTGTGACGAGGAGGCGGGGCGGGAAAGGGGGCGGGAAGGGGTCAGTCCTAGGGCCCAGGGCATGGCAGCCCCTGACCTTCCCTCGCTTCTCCTCCCCCCACAGACCTGCGGGTCCAGCTGCTGAAACACACAAAACGTGACATTGTGCGCTCCCTCTGCCTGTTGCCCAAAACTCAGCATGACCTCAGCTCCTTCGTGGTGGACATGTGGCTCCACACGGTGAGCACCTGCTTCCATCTTGGGCAGGACCGGGAGCCGCAGGTGGGTAGGAGGTTTAGGTGGTGACTGAGCGCCTGGGCTCTTCCCTTTCAGAACACGGTGCTCTGCTTCTCTGTCAATGGGGTGTTCAAGGAAGGTGAGTGTGTGTAGACCCCCGTCCCCAGATGCCCCACTGCTCCAACCCCCTGGCCGGGCTCCCTCTCAGCACCCTCCCAGCCACCCCGATCCCTCTCCTTCTCTTCCCGGTCCCTCTGTGTTCTCCAGCCCTCGCTCTTCCCACAAAGGACCCAGGTCTGACCTGCGTTCATGCCTGTCTGCCCTGCACACCCTGGGCGTTAGGGACACAGGCTGTGGAGTTTCATGGCTCTCATCCCAGAGCCTTCCTCTGAGATCCTGGGACCATTACTTAACCTCTCAGTTTCCTCATTTGCAAAATGAGGTATTAGCATCCATGTCTTGGGCAGCAGTGACAAATACATCAATGAACTGGTGAAGTGGTTGTCACAGGCCCGCACACAGCAGAGGTCCTGTCCCCGGGATCAGATTGCTCCTATAGCTGCCCTCCGCATTCCTGACACCCTGGCCCCCAGTGAGCACCTGTCCCCTCAGCATGAGTTTCCAGTCCAACTCTGTCTGCAGACCCCTGTGTGAGCGTGTAAAGCAGGTGGGGCTCTCGGGGGTACTGATGTTTGATTTTTGTCATTGAAGTGGAAGGAAGGTCTCAGGGTTCTGTTCGTGCCTTCACCCGGACCTTTATCACTACCCCTGCCAGCTATTCCAGGTGAGTGCCGTATTGTGGGTGGGAACCCCCATCCCAGCCTGGGCTCAGGGGTGTGGGAATGTGGTGGTGCCCACCTTAGGTTTTCTCAATACTGTGGAAAGCCAGCAGGTAGATCCAAGGAGCAGTCTAGTCTAGTGGTTAAGACGGGCATGGGCTCTAGAACTGGAATGTGGCTTCTCTCCTTGGTCCCAGCACTCATTGGCTGTGTGACCTTGGTCAAGTCACGTGGCCTCTGTGCGACTCAGTGTCTTCCTATGACAGTGGATTTCAGATTGTCCACTCCTTGGGCTGTTGTAAAGGGTAAACGTGAAACTGTCCCTGAGTTGCAGGGAAACGTCCAAATGTCATGAAGTTTGTGGATAATCTCCCTAAAGGTGGGCTTGTGGGAGGGGCATAGGTACCAGCCAAGGAACATGCCTCTGTGTGTGTGTGTGTATATATATTTATGTATATATATGTGTGTGTATATATGTGCATATATATAAATATATAAATATATATACATATAAATATGTACATAAAATTACATGCACTTTTACCATCTATGTAGACTTTGTAACTATCACTACAAACAAGGTACAAAACTATTCCATCTCAAGTTTCCCTCATGCTAGACTTTATAGCCATATCCACCTTCTCCCTGGTCCCACATCCCTAAACACTATTACAATTTCATAAATGTCATATAAATGGAGTTATATAGTATATAACCTTTAGGAATGGATTTCTTTCACTCAGCATAAATGCCCTGAGATCCATCCAAGTTGTTAAGTGTATCCATAGTCTATTCTTTTTTATTTCTGTATAGTATTCTATGGTATGAATGTACCGTAGTTTGTTTAGCCATTCCTCTGCTGAAGGACATTTAGGCAATTTCCACTTTTTTTAACCATTATGAATAAAACTTATGAACATTTATGTACAGATTTATGTGTAAACATATATTTTCATTTCTCTGGGTAAATTGCCCTGAGTGCAATTGCTGTATCATATGGTAATTGCATGATTAGTTTTGAAACATTGTTTTGCCAAATTGTTTTACAGAGTGCCTGTACCATTTTGCGTTCCCATTGGCAATGTATGAGTGACTCAGTTTATCCATAGCCTTGCCTGTGTTTAGTGTTGTCAGTATTCTTTTCAGCTATTCTGATAAGTGGGTTTAATATTTTATTGTGCTTTTAATTCACATTTCCATGATGACTAAAGATGTTGAATACCTTTTCCCATGCCTATTTGCTCTCAGTAAAATGTCTGTTCACCTCCCTTGCCCATTTTATAATTGTATTAAGAGGCAAGAAAGTGTATCTAGAGGGCAGCCCTGGCTCAAGCTAACAGGCAGAATAAGAGAATGTGAGGCCCCACGAGACTCACTTTTCTTGACTGGGAGGGCAAAAGTGGGGCTGGAGCTTCTAAATGTGCCTCAAATTAGAATTGAACTTGGATTTGGAACAACACTGAGAGGTGGGAGAATCTCTGGGTCCATCTGTGGAGATCTAGATAAAACAGGAAAACAAGGGAGATGTGGGATTGGAGAAAAACAGTGGAAGGAAGGAGATATGGGGGCAGGGAATGCCTTATATGTAATGCTAGATTCATCACTGTCAGGCTTCTCAATGGGATGCAAAAGCTATTCTCCTAGACTTGTGGTCTTCAAGTCTGGATATCCATTAGAATCCCCTCCAATGCTCAGACTCAGCCAACTGAATCAGAATCTCTAGGGGTAAGTTCAGTCTTCAATATCCTTAAGGTTCTCCTCAGCAGATTCTAGTGAGCTGTCAGAATTGAAAATGTTGTTTGCTGGTGTATTAGTTTGCTAGGGCTGCCGTAACAGGATACCACAGACTGAGTGGCCTAAACAACAGAAATTTATTTCTCACAGTTCTAAAGGCTGAGAGTCCAAGATACAAGTGTCCACAGGTTTGGTTTCTTCTGAGGCCTCTTTCCTTGGCTTGAAGATGACCACCCTCTTGCTGCCTCTTCACAAGGTTGTCCCTCTATGCATTTGCACCCCTGGTATCTCTTTGTGTATCCCAAACTCCTCTTATAAAGATATCAAGCATATTGTATTGGGCCCACCCTAACAGACGGTATGAGAAATATCTTGCTCTGAGAAATTCAACTCCCTTTTAGCTACTTTCCTGGAACTACTAAACAACACTTCTACAATCACCTCATTGGGCAGAAGTTGGTCATGTGACCATATTTAGCTGCAAAGGAGGCTATAAAGATGGTCTTTTACTGGGAACATACTTTACCAAATAAATTTGGGATTCTTTTATTAAGAAAGAAGAATTAGTATAAAATATATGGTATACTTTTATACCCAAGGCAGCTAGAAGCACTACCTCAATTACTGTGTTCTTTCTACTCAATTTTCTAACAATTTTCATGGGTTATAACAAAAGTGCTGCTTCAGAGAGACCTGGGGTCATTATCCCATCCTCCCAAATCCCCTGTTTCAGACAATGCTTGGGTTATCACAACTCAGCATTCATATGTTTAATCCATGTCAAACACTCATTCATTCATTCAACAAATACTTATTGGTTACCAATGAAATGAGAGGTATTATTATAGGCACTGGAGATAATTCAGAGAACCTGACAGACAAGGCCATGGTTCTCATGGAGCTTACATTCTAGAGGGGTTGATACACTCAAGAATTAAGCGCTATTAAGAAAATAATATAGGGAAATGTGACACAGAATGACTAGGGTGGGAAAGGTAAGGCAGGATTTTCTGAAGATGTGACTTTGTTCTAATACTCAAATAGTAAGTAATAGTCAGCAGTGGGAAGATATAGGAACTGAGCCCTCTAGACACAGGGAACAGCAAGAAGAAAGCCCTAAGATGTGAGCAAACTTAGCACTTTTAGAAAACAGCTTGTCTGCCAGTGTGTATTGAGAGTACAGTGTTAGTAAATGAGGTTAAAATGGTAAGAAGGGCCCAGTAGCAAAAGGTTTTGTGAGCCCTTGTAAGGACTTTGGGTTTTGTTCTTATTATGATGGAGCCATTGGGTACTTTAAAGAGGGAAAGGATATTATAATCTACTTTATTAAAGCTCACTCTAAATGTTCTTTGGAGAACAGACTGAAATAGAGCTACCATAAGATCATGGAGATGAATTAGGATGCTGCTACAGACATGAGAGTGAAAAGTTACAGTCTCATAGACAAGGGTTTTAGCAATGGAAGGGGTGAGAAAGGTTTTGAAATGGGATGTATCCTAGAAATTCTGAATGTTAATGAAGTACATGTTTGTGGTAAGGGATATTAAGGAATTAAGTGTGTCTCTTGGAATGTGGATCTTTGCAGCTGAGTTCAGGTGGTTTTCTCAGCTGGGGAAGTGAGTGGAGGACCAAGTTTGGTGCAATGACTGGAAATTGACAGTTCTGTTTTAACCATGTTGTTTGTGAAGCCTTTGGAATATCTGAGTGGAGCCATATGTTTGGGTATATAAGTCGGGAGCTCCTGAAAATAGTCTTGGCTGTGGCAAAACAAAACAAAACAAAACAAAACAAAAAACAAGCAAGTTATCAAACAGACAAAAACTTCACTGTGCAGCTTAACAGAATAATTCAGAAAATACGTTTTGATTCCACATATGAGCAGGATACAGCTCTAGATTCTAAAAGGGATACAAAGGCATATTAAAAACCAATCTTACTGAGCTATAATTTATGTTCAACATAATGTATCCATTTTAGGTGAATTTAGATAAATGCATTCACACTTATAACCACTACAATCAATGTATAGATCATTGATAGGAAGGCTTTTGAAAACACTGTCACTTTCTTCATGAAGCTCATCATGTTTTTAGAGAGAAAGAAATGCATACACATAAGTTAGGGAAAGATATAAAGAGGTAAAGGATAAGTTTCAGTGATTGGAACAGTTCTTGAAGGTTGTGGCTTTGGTGAGGATATCCATTGGGAAATGCTTAGTTCTAATGCAAATACATTTGGGGCAGGAGGCTTGCCATCAACATAGGTCAAGGGAGAAGTCAGGCTAGGGTATGATAAGATTTTCTTGTCCCCAAATATGTCACCAAACTGAAATGCCCATAATTATTCACTACTTTGGCTTAAAATATTTGTAATTATCTTTGGAATATGAGTGATAAAAATGCACATAAATTTCCCAAAAGAGATATCTTTAGGATATATGAAAGTAAACACTCTGCTAACATGAACATGTAGTAATTTGCAGGATTTGCTGGTTACCACTTCATTAGAGGATAGGGAACTCTAGGACAAATGAAGAACTAGCAAAGCAAGTACTCAGTAGCCGTTTATCTCCTCTAATTATATTTTTTGACATGAGAAGAGAGAGATTTCCTGCCTTTAAGATATTTTAAATCACTTCATGTTGGTAAGCCCCATTAAGAAGCATAAGACATTTGTTTTAATCCAGAGAAAATGAGAATTTTATTGGAAGCATGAGTTCATCTAAGGATTGGAGGAAGCCTTAGTAACTAATACACATGGCAGGGGCATATACACAAGGTCCTTGGGTTAATACAATTTTAATAACTTGTTTATCCATATTTATGAAAACAAAACAAGTACAAAGTGACCATGTTGTGAGAGATGGAGGCTATGCCTGGGTCTTGACTTACCTAAGTAGATATAGCTTTGCTACTGTTGAATGTCTAACCTTCTAGCAACAGAAACTATTGTTGGTCCCCAAACATGGGGACTAGTTGTATAAATTGTCCCTTTTCACTCTGAAGAAGACAGTGAGTCTTTTTAGAGGAAAATACATATACTCCAGGTAATTTTTTGCCTTCAGGGTCTCAGCCATCACCTTTATCTGAGAGCATACAGAATGTTAGATCCACTGTCTGGCATGGGATTCCCAGAAAACACCACATTAGATGAGGAGACCCACTATAAAGCAACAACATGTGGAAATGGACAAATGAACACGGAATTCACTAGTCATTTGGCATTCTGCATCATCCAGAAGTTGCTGCCTGGGAGAGGATTGGCGTGAACTACTGAAGGCCTAAGTAAAGTTCTGTTTGAAGGCAATATTTTAGTAGCATTTGGACTCATCCTCTAGGACTCAGCATACACCACGAGTGAGACTTTTGTGTGGTTCTGGTCCTTAAAAGGAATAATACATGAATCTGGAAAACAAGAGGTATGAGCAGGAGTGATCTCATTTGCCATCATTTCAATTAATTCTGGTTGGAGAAATTTGAGTGCCTGGTTCCTAGAATTCTGAGATATTGAATTATAAGCTACAAATGCTACTTGTGAATTTTGTTCTCCTTGTGTCCATCAATCATCCTGCAGAAAAAAGAGCCCCCATACTGGCAGAGGTAATTGACTCTGATTATCAGGAGAGGGTAAAGATATTATTACACAGGGGGGCAGGGAGAAATATGTTTGGCTCCCAAGTGATCTAATGAGTGCTTCTTGGTATTTCTCTGCCCAGTTTTAACAGGAAAAAAAACCAAGGGAGAACCCCAGTCCAGGGAAGGGTAAAGTGATGAGGGACAGGGGTCTGGATAATGCCACTCATAACACATTAACATTATCAGATGTGAGTTGAAGATGAAGGGAATCTAGAATGAATAGCAGAAGGAGATGAGTATTAGTTCTCCACAAGACCATCTGCAAAAGTATAGGCTGGTAATGATTATCTCCTAACTTTCCTTCAGTAATATAGACCCATTGGATCCTAGAAAATCTATTCCCTATAGATGTAGAAAGAGATCCAATCAGAGCAAAGGTAGACTGTGATGAACACAGAATTATGCTGCCTAGATTCTCCCTTCAAGGAAGGACTTGTGCCCATCTTGCTGGCATAGTAACAGATAGCCTTCAGCTGTCAGTAGTTTCAGGGATAACCTCTGGTGCATACAGCTGTCTTGTCCATAGTTATGCCCTCCTTATGGTGTTCCTTACTGATGGGGGTAGGATATAAAGGCTCAGCCATTTAGGCCCAATGCTTGACAAATCTGGTGGAACATTTTAGATCCACAGCTCCACACAGGGTGAGCAAAAGCTATCACTAGGCTGGCATAATAGACTAATTTTTCCCTTGGCCCAATCCTACTTCTTCCTCCTCCATTCTACAGGTTTTGACCCCTGTAGTACTCTGTAATAAACATCCAGCATGCTAAATTCAATCTCAGAGGTTGCATCCTGGAGACAACCTTGTGACCCCTGCCAGATCTGCTGAATGAACACTTGCATATTTGTCTGCTATGTTCAATACTAGATCCTTAGAATCTAGAAGAATGCCTAGAACATAGTAGAATCTCAATAATCATTGGTTGAATGGGAATGTAAAATGATACAAACACTTTGAAGAACAGTTTGGAAGTTTAAAAAAAATTAAACTTAGATCTATCACATAATCTACTTGTTCTACTCCTAGATAATTATCCAAGATAAATGAAAGCATAAGTCCACCCAAAGACTTGTACATGAGTTTTGTAACAGCTTTATTCATAATATCTCAAATCTAGAAACATCTGAAACATTTACCACTTGCTGAATGGAAAAACAAATTGTGGAACGCTACTCATTAGTAAAAGTAATAAACTCATTAGTAAAAATAACAAAAATATTGATACACTTAACAACATGAATGAATCTCAAAACAATTATGCAAAATCAAAAAATCTGAAAGAAAATTAGTATGAACTGTATTCTTCCATTTATATAAAGCTCCAGAACATGCAAACTGATTTATAGTAACTGAAATCAAAACAGTGGTAGTCTGGGATGGTGGAGGGTTTGCAGGAGGGAGTCTAGAGAAATTTAAAAATTGGGCATGAAGAATTTGGTGGGTAATTAATATGTTCATTATGTTCATAGTGGTTATGATATCATGGGTGCATGAATGTATCAAAACTTAGATATGTACAATTGATTTCATATCAATTATACATAAAAAATCTGTTAAAATAATTATTGATTGGATAAAAGAATAAATTAATAACCCAGGACAGTCATTCCCCAGAAATCTACCTCAAATGCACATTCTCTGCCCCACATTTCACAATTCAGGAACCAGGCTTCTGAATGTTCACTCTCTGGGGGTCTTAGGAATGGGCTTAAGAAACATGGCTGCCCCCTCCACCCTTTTCTTTTGTCTAGAAAACCCCAAAACTTGGCGTCACCCTAAACCTTAGTAAAAATTGATGTGAAATAAGTCTTTTTAGGTAAGCATCTCTGATCTTGCCAAGACTAGGCAGCAATGAACACCTTGATATTTCGTGGACAAAAAAGAGGGACTTGGTGAAATTGCTGGCTCCAGGCAGTAACCACAGTGCAGCCTGCACAATCTGTTCAAAAGAGACACTGTGGGCCATGGCTGAAAATCCCTGTGGTGAGGAGGAACTATATTGGAAGTTATGAGAAGGAAATGAGAAAATCAATGTGACAGTGAAAAAAATAATTACATACAACTCTCCCATATTTTAAAGAGGAGGGATTATAAAGAAGGATCCTCTTTGTTCTGAACAGAGCAATAATGTGTGATGATTCAGTCATGAGAAGCTGAGGGAGTTAAATGGCTCCGTTTAGGATAAAGATTTGGAGAGAAGGAGATTGTTCAGGAAGGGCAGGAGCTGATGCTTGTTTATCTCATGAGGCTCAGGGAAGGCAGGCAAGAGTGTCTAATGAAAGGAGTTTGATGAGGTTTTGCTGTGCAATGTGCCAGAGAACCTCTTCTTTGTTCCCCTGAAGATACCAATACAAGGTACCTTGAATGTTTTTGTAGTTAGATTTATCATTGGTTGAGGAGTGAGGGATGGATTTCAGCACCTCCTCTCAAAGTTGAGGAAAGACAAAATGTGGCCCTGGGTTCCCCAACAATATCTGTCTTCAGTAAGGTAGAAATTATTTCAGCAGAAGTTAAGTGGTTAAATATGGGTTTTACCTTCAGAGAAACAGAATAATTCTGAAGAAGCAGAGATAAGATTCAACATGTGCAGCAGGTGCTCCAGTCTTCTTCAGAGAAGTTTTTAAAACCATTGCATAGCTTTTGACAGGTGTTTGGTACTCCCCACTCTTACCCAGTCCTTTCCACTCTGCCATGCCTTTTGATTGACTGATCCACTAGTCTTAAGAAGAGAAGATCTAGATTTCTCTGGTCCTTTTTTTCTTGGTAGTTGAATTTTTTAAATAAACATTTATTAACCTTCCCCTACCCTAGTGTCCATAGAATAAAAGAACTGACTGTTGTAGGATGAGGTGCAATGGCTGCTACAGATACCAGTAAAACAGAGTGAGGATGTGAAGAAAACTGGGGTTGATGTTGACCCTGATGTGGGAACCCTAGCAGTTTCAGATGGCACAAAATATAAAGGGTGATTAAATGCTGTTTTTCAGGTACTTTCCATGAATCCTCCAGTAATCAGACTCATATTTTTCTCTCTGACTTGGAAGATACTTAGTACTTCTAGTTCCTCAATCTTTTAAGGTTCTACAATTTGTTTCTTGAAGGCTTGATGTTCAGTTTCTGTGGTCTGCTCAGAAGTTACTACAGGTCCATCTCTTTCACAGCTTCTAAAATTTTGCTCATATTTTTTGTCTGATGTCCTCTTTTCTCTACTTTCTGATTTTTTCCCCTTTAAATCTTTTCTTCACTTTAGGAAGTTTTCTGGTGGGATCAAAAAAGCACTTGTAGAAGAGGGGATTCAAGATGGGAGAATAGAAGGACACAGAGATTACCTCTGACAAATGCATCAAAAATACATCTATATGTGGAACAATTCTCACAGAATACATACTGAACTCTGGCGGAAGATCTCATACAAGTAAAGCTACAAGACAAACCTCCACGTAACTGGGTAGGAAGAAAAAAAAGAATTGGGATGGGCCTTGCACCCTGGGGAGGGAGCACGGAAAGAAAAGTGCACTCACCCTGGTAAGCACCTTCACCAAAGGAGGGATCAGTTGGGATAGAAGGGGAGCTTCAGAGGCTTGGAGGAGAGCAGGCAGAACAGAGGGACTGACACAGAGGATATGTGCAATCCCCAGCCAGAGACATAAGCCTATTTGTGCATGCTGGGACTGAGTGCTGAGGCTCGAGCTTTAGAAGACATACCTGGGGAGATGACTGGGGTTGGATGCACAGAGACAGCTTGAAGGGGTTGGAGAGTGGTACAGGCTGAAACTGGGAGTGTGTGCAAAGGAGCCCAGGTCCGCCAGGGAAAGCCCCATTGTTGGTATGCACGAGGGGAGGGGCAGGACCGCACCATAGCAGCCTCCTTCTCAGCGGCTCACAGGGGATGGTCCTGCCATAAAAGCCCCATTGTTAATGTGCACTCATGAAGGGAGGAGTGGGACCCTGCCATAGAAGTCTCCTTCTGGCTTGCTTTGGAAGAGTGCAATCACTGGTGGTTTCCCCCAAGCTGAGGCAGGGTTGATATCTGAGCCTATTCCCAGGGGTCACACAACTTTAGAAGCAGGGCTGAAATTTGAGCTGTGTCCCAGGTGGATTTGGTGGATTCATGCCATCAGTGCCTTTGTAAACTCACACATGCAGGACAACTGAGCAGAATACTGTTGCCCAGCTGGGACAGGTCTGGTGTTAATAGTAGGTGCATGCATGAGGAAGCAGGGCTGGGGTCAGGGCTGACCTTATAGCCCATGGTAGATCCAGGTGTGCAACAATTTTTGACTATGGTGGGTCCTGGTGCCTGACTTCAGCAGATCTGCGCTGTTGGCCTTGTGAGCACAGTGCCTGAGGGACACCAGGGCAGACTGCCTGCATCCCCATGGCTGAGGGGCACCCAAGGGCAGCACCAATGCCAGCATACATTGGGAGCCCACACAGTGGGTGACAGGTGGCACCACAGAAGGCACTTCACAGTGGACATCTCCTGTGGAGGATTACTCAGTGGCTCCTCTTCTAGTAGGAATGCTTCAGTCCTGCTTACCTCACACAGCAGCTCAGAAATGGATCTGGGGACTTCTACTCACAACCAGGAAACAAACCTGGACCCTGGCAGGGCTGTGACAACCACAGAGCAAAAAGGAGGCCCCACTTAACATTCAGTGCAGGCTCTAGTCCCACAATTACACCTATCAAGGGTATAGCAGCCAGCACACACAGAGGAAAGACATGGCAGCCATCCACACTAAAAACAGCCCTTGTGACAAAAATATCAGATGCATGCAGGCTACAGGGGGACGCTCCCACATATAAATAGCCCTTTGAGACCACAGTAGATAACTGTTACTCCTAAATTCATAGTCAGAGAAATATAAGTAAAATGAAGAAGCAGAGGAACTACTGCCAATTAAAAGAACAAGAGAAATCCCCTGAAAGAACAATGAAACAGACTTCTCCAGGCTACCAGATCCTGAGTTCAAAACGAAGATAATAAAAATACTGAAGGAATTAAGAAAGGCTATCAATAGAAATGCAGATCACTGTAACAAGGAACTAGAAACTATAAAGAGGAACCAATTAAAATTAGAAAACTCATTTGCCAAGACAAAAGCTGAGCTAAAGGCAATAAATAGAAGACTAAATAAAGCAGAAGAATGAATAAGTGATCTGGAAGATAGAATAATGGAAATCACCCAATCAGAACAGCAGACAGAAAAACAAATGGAAAAAAGAAAGAAGGCAATATAAGAGATCTATGAGAGAATATAAAGAGTGCCAACCTACACATAATAGGGATCCCAGAAGGAGAAGAAAGAGAAAAGAGGATCAAAAATGTATTTGAAGAAATTATGGCTGAAAACTTCCCAAACCTCAAAGAAGGAAACCGATCTCCAGGTACAGGAAGCACAGAGGGTCCCAAACAGACCTACATCAAGACATATTACAATTAAAATAGTTAAAGAGAAGATTTTGAAGGCAGCAGAGAAAAACAAAGAGTTAGTTACAAGGGAACCCTCATAAGGCTATTGGCTGATTTCTCTACAGAAACGTTGCAGGCCAGAAAAGAGTGGCAAGATATATTTAAAGTCCTGAGAGAGAGAAACCTGCAACCTAGTAAGACTCTACCCATACTCTACCCAGCAACACTATTCTATTTCTTTAATTTTGTATCAGTATGAGGTAATGGATGTTCACTAAACTTACTGTGATAATTATTTCATGGTGTATGTAAGCCAAATCATTATGCAGTACACCTTAAAATTATACAGTGCTGTGTGTCAACTAAACTGGAAGAGAAAAGAAGGAATATTTGTCTTAACAGACACAAAATGTGCATGTGAGAGAAAATTTAAAATAAGACAATAATCCAATCTACACATATGCAGATTTGAAAACCAAATATCAAGATAAAAATGTAAATTTTAATAAAGATGTTTTATGTCAGATAGACAAATTGTTCTGGTATTTTGGTTTTGCTCACATTTTGTCTTAGGCTGCATCTACACAAACTAGTTTAATCATGTTTATTCTTTAGTTTGTTCTTTTTATAGTTATTTGAGGTGTAAGGTTTGGTTGTTTGAGATTGTTCTTCTTTAATGTAGGTTTTTTCACTATAAATTTCCCTCTTAATACTGCTTTTGTGATATCCCATAAGTTTTAATATGTTGTATTTTTGTTTTCATTTGTCTCAAGATAGTTTTAAATTTCCCTTTTGGTTTGTTCTTTGACTCATTGGTTGTACAAAAGTGTATTGTTTAATTTTCATGTATTTATGGATCTTCCAGTTTTCTTTCCACTATTGATTTATTTTTGTTTTATTTTTTAATTAAAAAATGTTTATTATATACACTTTCATCATTTATGCTGTTTATTTCTAGTTTCATTCCATTGTGGTCAGAAAAGATACTTGGTATGATTTCAGTCATAAACTTGTTAAGACTTGTTTTGTGATCTAACATGTGATCCACTCTGGAGAATGTTGCATGGGTGCTTGAGAAGAACATATATTCTATTGTTGGGTTGAAAGTTCTGTGTGTGTGTGTGTTAGGTTCATTTGGTCTATGGTGTTATCTGAATCCATTATTTTTTGTTGATTGTCTAGTTGATCTATCTATTAGTAAAGCTGGGGTATTGAAGTCTTTTACTCTTACTGTATTGTTGTCTACTTCTCTCTTCAGTTTTGGCAATGTCCCTTTTATTTGGCGGGGGGTCATTAGATTTACTTATTTATTTGTTTTAATGGAAGTACTGGGGATTGAACCCAGAACCTCACGCATGCTAAGCATGCGCTCTACCATTGAGCTATATCCTTCCCCCTGGCAATGTCTGTTTTTATACATTTAGGTGCTCTGATGTGAGGTGCCTATATATTTATAGATGTTATGTCTTCCATGTGCATTGATTCTTTTATCTTTATGTGATGTCCTTCGTTATCTCTTCTCACAGTTTTTGTCTTAAAATCTATTTGGTCTGATATATGTATAGCCACTCTGCTCCCTTTCCATTACCATTTGCATGGAATATCTTTTTCCATCCCTTTACTTTCACCTTTGTGTGTCCTTAAATCTAAAGTTGGCCTTCTATAGACAGCATATAGTTCAACCTTGTTTATCACTCCTTCAGCCACTCTATGTCTTTTGAGTTGAATCCATTTACATTTAAAGTAATTACTTATAAGGAATTATTTACTATTGTCATTTAAAAAAACTGTTTTCTGTTTGTCTTATAATTCTTTTGTCCCTCTTTCTCTGTCTTGCCATCTTCCATTGTGCTAAAGACTTAAATAGACATTTTTCCAAAGAAGACATACAGATGGCCAACAGGCACATGAAAAGATGCTCAACATCACTAACCATCAGCGAAATGCAAGATAAAACTACAATGAAATTTCACCTCACATTTACTAGGATGGTCATTATTTAAAATAACCAAAAAACAAATGTTGGCAAGGATGTGAAGAAATTGGTACTGTTGGTGGGAGTGCAAAATAATGCAGTCTCTATGGAAAACAGTATAGAGACTACTCAAAAAATTAAAAATAAAACAACCATATGTTACCTAAAAGAATTATAATCAGAATCTTTAAGAAATATTAGCAGTCTCATGTTCTTTGCAGTGCTATTCACAGTAGCTAAGATGTGAAAGCAACCTAAATGTCTATTTTTTTACAACAAAATGTGTAATGAGTTTAATAACATAATGCTTGCTGTAGAGAATTCTTACATACTCACTTGATTAAAACATACTATATTAATGCTGTACATTTTTACAAAAAAAGTTTCCAAATGAAAAAAAAAAGAATTAAACATTTATGAACGGAGTTAGTTGCAGTAAACAATTGAATGTGAGCGTTTGACTGCTCCTTGTGCCTTCAAAGTTCTGCAGAAAATTTTATCTTTTTTGTAGTCCATCCAAAATGACTGAATTATTAGATGCCAGACTCTGTGTCCATGGAGAATCTATTCCACTATCTCCTGCCATGTATGATTTTCTGTTCCTTCCAAGTGACCGAGCTCATTTTGGATCTCCTGAGCCAACACAGGTGTATGTGAAGTGTTGAAAATTTCTAACTTTTGTGTGAACGATTTTCTCATTTCCTGATTCTAAGCACTCTGACTCCAGCTAGCTGGTTTCTTTCTTGTGTCACAAAGGGAGTCTTGGAGAGTTTCAGCCTCAGAAGCATCTTTCCTTGTGCCATAGTAATCAAATATACTTCCATCGGCAGGTGCTGAGGCCTGGACACAGTTAGCTACACTGGGTTCCTCTTCATCATTAAAACCAGACTGGGTCCCTGAATTGAAGACACAGCATTCAGCAGAGAGATTAGGGTTTTGGCTTTCACCTGGGTTAGTGAGCAACCCAGTGGGTTTGTAATGCTCATTTCCTTCAAGTACCTGAGGCTCAGATGCCTCTATGTATGTTGCTAGTGTACTCAGTCAGAGACATTTCAGTGACCTTTTGTTTTCCTAAATGATTCCACTTGCTTCCTCCTGTAAAGGGATACTGAAAGTGGCCAGGCAGCATTTGAATTAAGTCATCATTCTAAGAAAAGTCATCCTCATCTAGATATAATGAACTGCAGGCCCCATCATCATCTTCCACTTAATTCTGATACAAGGCCTGGTTATCATCAGAAAGCCCTTCATTGGCTAAACTCTGCTTCCTGGACAAATGCCTTTCTCATTACACTTTCCTTTGAGTCTCTGTCTTGTCTCTCAGGTTGTCTCAAATGGTTTGCACCAATCGGGTAATTTAAAAGACCAAGATTTTGGAGTTGGCATATTGTTTTATCAATTAATCTATAAGCAGAGGATACTAGGTCTGAGAAAGAGGAGCCTCGTGATGGCAGGACATCCTGTGTTTCCTTTGTCTCTTCTAGTGTGTCAAAGTGAGAATAACTTTTCCTTAAGACTTCAAGGATTGCCTCATTTTCTCCACCATACATATCATATCTCAACATGCTTTCCCTCAAGGAACAGCATTTACAATCATTTTGCAAAACACTACATTGAAAGTAATTTAAGAGGGAATCTCAAGTCATCGCTGATAGGTTTGACAATAGAGTTAGTCATACAAATGGATTCTGTTCTCAATTTATCATTACACTGTTCAGCACATGGCTGTTCAACTTCATTCTCAAAGATTCTTAAGGAATCCAAGGACCCTGACCTTTGGAAAGGCTTTACCTTTGATGGAATCTGACTGGGTTTCAGATCACTAGTCTTCTGGATGTTGTACCTTTTGGTATTGGGCTCCCTCAGTGAGACAAACCCTGGAAAAGATTACTGATTTGCTTTTTGTAAAACAAATAGGAATCTAGCACTGATGGATTCTCATCAAGTGGTTTCTGAACTACTGCTTCATTTGGGCTTTTAATTCTGGGGGTGGGCTGTGTAGCAGGGATATTGGGTTGTCTCTCCAGTCTAATGCTTCCTGGCTGCAGCCCACTTACCTGACTCCTGGTTTTGTGTCTTTCCCTATGAGAATGGACCTACCTTCGAGCTTTACAGACTGGTCTTGCTTTTTCTTAACTCACACTTTTGAAAGATATTTATGCCTGACTGTCAACATATCAGTGGAAGTGCCCTGGCTGTTACATTTCTTCTGTTCTTCATATTTTTGCATTAGGACAGTAATGTTTGATTAAGTTGTCAACAGTCAGAATGGGATTGATTTGTTTGATTATCTCATGTCTCAAGGGATATTGTCCAAGTTATCTTCATCTCAGACAGGCCATTCTTCCGGTGGGAACTGAGCAGAGAAACTGCTGTGCTATGTTCTGGACTTCTCCTTTCTGGATATACTGTGCCAGACAAGGCTAAAACCAAGCTTCTTGACTTTTTATCTGTCTTTTGTGTGTAGTAAAGGTTTCGTGCTCTCACAGAAGTGATTCTCCTCAGACACTGAAACTGCTCGATTCTGTACCAAAGATTTGGATTCCCCAGGACCTTTCTGGCCTTTTCTAGTCACTTGTGCAGCAGCCGATAGTTCCAGTATACCCTGAGTGCACACATCAGGGAAACAGCAGCAAGACTGACAGTGGGAAATGGGGCTGCATTTTCTTTGACTAACTATGCACAGCTCTCCACATTCACCAGATATGTAGTGGAAGTTGGCATCCAGGGGCTTTCATTTGATAGGACTCTCTTATTTTCTTGGGGAGTTGTATTTGTGATGAAGTAAGTGTGAGGAGTAACTACAAAGTATCCAGTGTGAGAAATCTTCCTTTCTTTAATCAGAGTTCTCAGAGTGGTATAGAGACTATCTTGAGGTGGAATTGTAAT
Source organism: Camelus bactrianus (assembly GCF_048773025.1). NCBI lineage: Eukaryota > Metazoa > Chordata > Mammalia > Artiodactyla > Camelidae > Camelus > Camelus bactrianus. The sequence goes on along the minus strand of NC_133575.1, from coordinate 80,769,881 downwards.
GCTGGGGTAATATTTCATCAGATATTCCAAGAGTAACTCCTGTGTTACTACAATCTGAGTGGCATTCATATCTGATACAGCACAGCAAAGAACTTCATCCAAAGGTATGAACTGAGGTTGAGCTATTGGATTCATTTGCACTGGAAAGACATCATCCACCTGTGACTCCTACCTGGCATGGTGATCAAAGGCAGGAGGCTGGGCAAATCTGGAGATGTGATCCTAAAAAAGCGGAGAGAAGATGCAGAGGTACACCATGTGGTTGGGCCCAAGAACCAAAGAGAGTCTCAAGGGCCAGAGATAGAGGAAGGGAGAGAAAGAGGAGGGGAGAGAAGGGTACTTAGAAAACAAAATATACCTTTCCCATGTGCATTCACCACTAAGGGCTGGGGGTCATTACTGTCTGTCAGACTGAGTTTCAGAGCCCACTGAGAGTAGCCCAGCCAGGGTTCCTCAATTCTTGGCAAGACTTCAGGGAATTTCTAAACGATAGGAAGAGCAGAAAAGTATGAGAAAGGAAAGGAAAGCAGAAAATGGAAGACTTCCCTGATGATTCTGGCCTCCAGAACAGAGCATCCGATCAAGCCAGGGGGAGAAGGGAGTCAGCCCTGATGATCTGGCCTCCTGGGAGGGCCCGATCAAGCCAGGGGGAGACTCCTGTAGGGAGGAGGAGAAAGATGGAGAAGCCCAAAGGGCTCCCCCAGAGTCCTAGCTATGTACGGGCCACCAAATGTTGTGGGACACAACACAGCGGCCCCTTGATGTGGTGACACGAAGGTTGGTGAAAGAATTTACCAGAGATAAAGTATGGGAATAGAAAAGGAGTTTATTAGGGTATGCTGTCATAGACAACAGCGGGCCACACAGATGAGAGGTGCCCGTGTGAGCACCGGGGCAAAGAACAAGGGAAAAGTTTAGTAGCTATGTTGCTATAGACAACAGCGGGCCACACAGGCAAGGGGTGCCTGCATGAGCACAACCTGAATGTCTATTGATGGATGAATGGATAAAGAAAAATGGTATACAAGGGAATAGTGTTCAACCTTGAAAAAGAAGCAAATTCTACTTAAACCTGAAAGCTTTTGCACAGCAAATAAAACCATCAACAAAATTAAAAGACAACCTACTGAATGGTGAAAAATATTTGAAAATGATATGACTAATAAGGGATTAAAATTCAACATGTATAAACAGCTCATACAATTCAACATAAAAAAAAAACTCAATTAAAAATGAGCAGAATGATTGAATAGATGCTTTTCCAAAGAAGATATGCAGATGGTCAACAGGCACATGAAAAGATACTCAACATCACTAATCATCAGAGAAATGCAAATCAAAACTACAATGAGATATCACTTCATACCTGTCAGATGGCTATCATGAAAAAGAAGACAACAAATGTCGGCATGGATGTGGAGGAAAGGGAACCCTTGTACACTTTTGATGGGAATGTCAATAGGCACAGCCACCGTGGAAAATAGTATGGAGATTTCTCAAAAAACTGAAAATAGAACTACCATAAGACCCAGCAATTCCACTCTTGGGTATATATTTGAAAAAATCAAAAACTAATTCGGAAAGATATATGCACCCCAATGTTCATAGTAGAATTATGTACAATTTCCAAGATATGGAAGCAGTATAAGTGTCCATCAACAGATGAATGAATAAAGAAATACGGAATTCTACAGAATTATAAAAAAGAATGAAATTTTGCCATTTGCAGCAACATGGATGGACTTGAAAGGTTTTATGCTAAATAAAATAAGTCATAAAGATTAATAGTGAATGATATAACTTATATGTAGACTCTAAAAAGTACAACAAACTAGTGAATATAACAAAAAAGAAACAGACTCATAGATATAGAGAACAAACTAGTGGTTACCAGTGGGGATAGGGAAAGGAGGAGGAATAAGGAGGAGGAATAAGAGGTACAAACTATTAGGTATGAAATAAATTACAAATATATACTGTAATTATATACTTCAACAGAAAAGAAGGAAATCCTACCATTTGTGACAACATGGATGAATCTTGAGGACATTTGCTATGTGAAATAAGCTAGTCACAGAAGGACAAATACTGCATGACTACACATATATGAGGTATGTAAAATAGTCAATCTCATAGAAGTAAAGAAAAGAATGGTGGCTACCAGAGGCTAGGGGGAGGCAGAAATGGGAAGTTGTTAATCAACACATATAAATTCAGTTATGCAAGATGAATAACCTTTAGAGATGATGTACAACATTTGTGCCTATAGATAACAATACTGTATTGTACTATTAATCCGTTAAGAAGATAAATCTCATGTTGTTTTCATGCCAAAATGGATAAATAAAAATAATCATGTTTATTGTTTCATTTTTAAATAATCTCGATTGACTAAGCCAGCTGAGCAACTTGACCAATGAGTCATTTTCTATCAGTCAATACAGTTTTTGATGTTTTCAATAGAAGAATTTTTAAAAACACTGATTATCCTGCCTTTTCACCAGGTCTAATTACTGATAATGATTTATCAGAGATAAGTTTATTACAAGAAACAAATCATAAGCTTACTACAATCTCTTTCAAAAGAATGTGTTCCCTTTAAGAAACTACACCAAGAAAAATCACCTCCCTCTTCTGCAGTTTTAAAATTTCTGCCTGATGATACTTTTGTTTTATGATGTTGAGTGTAAGTTTGCTGAATTTACCAGTTAAAAATTGTGTAGATAGAGTATGATTTTATGATTAGGGTAGCAAATGTGAAAATTATTTAATTTCCAATTACATATAGTTTTATAATAACATGTGTTTTGATGGCTGCTACTCCATAAGTGACATGAGTGAATTTAAGTCTAAATTTCCAATTTTTCTGGTCTGCCCATCTATATATATTAATTTATACTATTTGAGAAATTTTTTTGAAATAGAGTTGATTTACAATATTATGTTAGTTTCAGGTGTACAGCAAAGTGATTCAGAAATATATATATATTTTTTTCCATTATAGGTTATATAACATATAGATTATCTTCCATTATAGGTTATTACAAGATACTGAATATAGCTCTCTGTGTTATACAATAAATCTATTTTATGTATAGTAGTTTGTATCTGTTAATCCCATACTCCTAATTTATCCCTCCCCCTCTTTCCCCTTTGATACCCATAAGTTTGTCTTCTGTCTGTGAGCCTGTTTCTGTTCTGTATATAGATTCATTTATATTATTTTTTAGATTCCACATATAAATAATATTTGTCTTTCTCTAAGTTACTTCATTCAGTATAATATTGGCTAGGTCCATCTATGTTGCTGCAAATGGCAATATTTCATTCTTTTTATGGTCAAGTAATATTCCATTGTATATATATATACCACATATTCTTAAAGCAATCATCTGTTCATGGGCACTTGGATGGTTTCCATGTTTTGACTATTGTAAATAGTGCTGCTATGGACATTGAGGTGCATGTATCTTTTCGAATTAGAGTTTTTGTCTTTTCCAGATAGGCATAGGATTGCTGGATCATATAGTAGTTTTTTAGTTTTTTAAGGAACTTCCATACTCTTCAATAGTGGCTGCACCAATTTATATTCCCATCAACAGTGTACAAGAGTTCACTTTTCTCCAAACCCTCTCCAGCATTTATTTCTCATAGATTTTTTTGATGACGGCCATTCTGACTAGTGTGAAGTGATGCATCATTGTGGTTTTGATCTGCATTTCTCTAATAATTAGAGATGTTGAACGTCTTTTTGTGGGCCTGTTGGCCATCTGGATGTCTTCTTTGGAGAAATGTAAATTTAGGTCTTCTGCCCATTTTTTGATTGGGTTGTTTGTTTTTTCAATATTGAGTTGTATGAGTTGTTTGTATATTTTGGATAGTAATCCCTTGTCAGTCACATTGTTTGCAAATATCTTCTCTCTGTCTTTTCATTTCGTTGGTGGTTTCCTTTGCGATGCAAGAGCTTTTAAGTTTCATGACATCCCACTTGTTTATTTTTGCTTTTATTTCTTTTGCTTTGGGAGATGATCTAAGAAAATATTGCTGTGTTTTATATCTGAGAATGTTTTGCTTATGTTCTCTTCTAGGAGTTTCACGGTGTCATTTCTTCTATTTAGATCTTTAAAACATTCTGAATTTATTTTTGCATATAGTGTGAGAACAGTGGCATAATTTCATTGATTTACATGTAGCTGTCCAGCTATCCCAACACCAGTTGTTGAAGAGATTGTCTTTTCTCCATTGTATACTCTTGCCTCCTTTGTCATAGATTAATTGACCAGAGGTGTGTGGGTTTATTTCTGGGCTCTCTATTCTGTTCCATTGATCTACATGTCTGTTTTTGTGCCAGTATCATGCTTTTTGAATTACTGTAGCTTTGTAGTATTGTCTGAAGTCTGTAAGGGTTATGCCTACAGCTTTTCCACATAGCTAGATTGAGTCCTCTCCCTGGGTCTGCCTGCCTGAGATTCAGTGCTCAGCTGTTGTGTGTCTTTGTGGTCTTGCCCAGTGTGTGCTTTAGATTGGGAAGTGCAGCAAGGCAGCAGCCACCAGCTACGGTTTCTCTCTGCCCTAAATGTTAGCAAACCAGCATGCACACACTCTTCACGAATAGATTATAGGCTGCTCTAGCCCATCTGTCTGTCCCACTGGTTTTCCCAACAGGCAAGGGGGCTCCCCAAGGTGAAGATTTGCCTATGTGCACCTTCTCTCCTTTACATATCCCTTCCTGTACAGGGGCACTGATACTATCCTGATGCCTTTTTAAGTTTTTTCCATCCTTCCTGGCTATGTCGATATATTTCTTGCAGCTTTCGTTGTACAATCTTCTGCTAGTTTCCAGTTGGTTTTCTGTGAGAATTGTTTTACATGTAGATGTATTTTTGATGTGTTTGTGGGGGGAGGTGAGCTCCAAGTCTTCCTATTCCACCATCTTGATTCCCCTCTCTATTTGAGAAACTTAATTACTGGTTTGTATAAAAGTATCCCATATAAAAACAGATTACAACAGACTAAATTCAAATTTCAGAATCCAGTTCTAATCAACTATTGAAAGTACCTGTCAGTTTTTAGAGAGCATAGGACATGCCATGTTTTCTTAGATTTTGTGAAAAAAAATTGGTAGAGCATCTTGTACATTTTAGATTATAATTGGGCCCAAATAGGCTACTGATTTTAAGATGATTAAGAAATCATTTGGTGATGTTATGAAAATAAAAACTCCATTGATATCACTTAGTCTTCAAAGTCCAATTTTCTTCTAAAGAAAGTAGATTGAAGTGTGATATTATAACAAGAAAACAATGTGTCTGCTTACATAAAAACTGATCTTACAATACTATCAAAAACAATAGTTAACATTATTTTGGGGGGTGGCAAAAAATAGTAACAGTGAGTGGATAACAAGAGCCAACCTGGGACCATATAAATTCTCCCCTTCCACTAATTTTAAATGCCTAATTACACATTTATTTGTTAATGGTCTTCATGTGGATGGGATTTTCAAACTGTATCAGAGAATCACACCATCACAAATGGCACAGTTTATGAGCAAAAGCCCTATAAGGAATCCCTGCCTTCTCTCTCCATTACAACCTTTGGCCTCAAAAAAGTTTTCATTGTGAATGCAATTTTGTATTTCCATGCTGTAGTAGTCCCCAAGAATGAGTTCATCACCTACAGCTGTTAAATTTTACATTTTTTGCGGAGAAGGGGAGCCCATTGAGTACTTTGACAGGGAGCCCTGTCTACAGTTGGTTCTCTTCTTTCCCATTTCTTGACACTGACCTAGTTAATGAATGAATTACTTAAAGGAACAAATAAAAACATGTTTTGATTATAGTTTTTATATAGGTACAGCCATATCTGATAAATCCCCTTAGATAATATTACCAGATTAAGTCAATTTTACTTTCTGAGAGTACACTCACATAGCATCTCTACTTCAGTTGTACGTGTTTGTGTTTGAACCCAAAGCATTTGAGTATTTGCGTTTAACAGTATCACAACAGTTATTCCCTTTGCCCATTTCTCTGTGTTAAGTAAAGCCACTAGCAGTGACCTCCAAAATGTCCACCACAGAACAGAAGTATAAGAGAAGTAAAAGTTGTTCTCAGTAAATCTTGCCAAATAGCATTCAAGACGAATAATTTATCAACCTGCCTCACCTAAATAGACACAGTGCCTGAAAAATGTAGTGCCTAAACTGCCTAGCACGTATAAGCTGTGTTCATATAGGTGTTTATCCATAGGCTTAGCCTCCCTTCCCCAATTTATACTAGAAAGGGCTGACAGGCACCCACTGATGTAAATTAATATATTTTTAATCCTAAGAAAAACCCCTGGTAATCATCTCAGAGAAAGAATAAATGATATGACTACCAGATCTGACAGAACAATATCTGACTTTTCCCAAGAAAAGTTGTAATTAGAACTCCAGGGTTTGTTTTTGGTGAAAGAAGTCAATCTCAATCACCACTGGTAGATTTGTCCTTCCGTAGGTAATTACAGAAACTAGAGTTGGGATAGACATCAGGTCTTGATATGAGATTCCATCCTGTGATTGTATATAGATGATTCCTAAATCCAACTTGAAGTTTCATAATGGGCTCTATTGTAAATATGGCTCCATTTTCATATCCTGCATTTACATATGTCCATTAAATAATTTTCCAAAATTATCTAAGGAACACCAATTTGCCCAAATACAGTTACTCTAAAAATTCACAACTTCCTTCAATAGGCTTAAAACTACAAACACATAGTCTGTTGTCCTTACTAACTAGTATATTCAAATCTAAACATGGTGCAAAATTTAGTCTGTGGTATTTTCTTCAGTTTATTTATGTAGCCATACCATGTTGCAGGGTTCTAGCAAAATAATCCCACTGCTTGTATAGTATTAAGTTTGCCTAAGCCGGTAAACCAGAAAGATCACATCAAATTTATTTTGGATATACAGACAAAGCTTCAATTTTCCACACAAATTAGCAAAAGAGGTGCTTATAAAACTGCAATTTAAAAAAACTATATTATATATCCTCCTTCCCTTTTCTCTGTTCTTTTTAGAAAGACACAGACAAAATATAAGTAAGCTATTGTCTAATTCAGATTCCACTCATTTTTAATTTTTGGAATTCTGTCAAGAGCCAGGCATGATGTTCAAAGTCTGCAATATTTCTCTTTATAGTGTTTAAAAATAAAAGAAATGTTTTCAACTAGCATCTAGCATTTTATACCACCTTTTAAATACACAAATATTTCACATATTAAGTGTAAGTTTATATTTTTATGTTAAAATGAATCTGAGGTCCTTAATTAGCTTCAACTTTGATTATATCAAATTACTGGTAGTACTTGAAATGATTTAAATGGCATTTCAAAGAGGTCCTCCATGATCTCAACTTTTCAGTAACTGAAGATGGCTTTCCAGTTGGTTTGAATAATGAAGGCTGAATTAATATTAATTTTCTTTGGATAATCTTGTGGGTGATCAAAACACAAAGTCTGGAGCCAGAGTGTCTGGGGGTAAACCCTGGCTTGCCATCTATTAATTCAGTGACTTCATAAACAAGTGACAACACTTCTGTGCTTCAACTTCCTCATCTGTGAAAATTGGAAAAATAACAATAGCATCTAGTTTACAAAATTACCAGTATTACATGAATTAATATTTTAAAGTGCTTGACACATAGTAATCATTATATACATTTAAAAATTAATAACTAAAATCCACTTACTAGGTTTGCTTTAATTTCTCTTAGACTTGCATAAAATTAAGTCAACAATTCTTACCTGTACCCACTCCGTAAGTTTTTAAGTAGTCCTTACAATATGGCATGGTTATGGTTTTAGGGATGACCTAGTTCATTGCTATGTATTCATTTATGTATTAAATTTCATGTTTATTTAGAAAAAAACCAAATTAGCACATTTAAAAGGTGAACTAAAGCACATTAGCACATTAAAGAAGTGGGTGGGGCAGGTGAAGCCCAAGTTTGTGTGCTAAGGAAGATCACCCAGAGGCACCACTGTGAATGGGGAGCTGGGAAATGTAGGCAACCTCAGATCTCCATGTCTCATTAAGAGAATGGTTTCCTGTAACATGCGGCCAGGAGAACCCTACTTTCACTGTACCCTGCTTTCAGGAAGCTGATCCAGCTTGTGAGCACTATGGGTTCCTAAGGTTGTGGTCATGTGTATGCTACCATCACGTGGACTACAGTTATGCGGCAGGCCCAGATGTACTGGTCATGTCAGCACCATAAGCTCTTGAACTCTAAGCTCATGTAGTCTCCCTGGACATGTTGACACTATGATCATGTCGTAGATCCAGCTCTTCAACTCACTAGAGCAAAGTGGACTCCTAAACCTTGCCCATCACTATGGATTTGTCCTACCATGTGGCTCTTACTAGCTAGTGGCATGTGGAAGTCTTAGCCTTCCAAGTCCTTCTGAGGGTAATATGGATGCAGTGATTACATATGCTCCTTGGTCACATGGCAAGCTCAGTCATCTCTATCTCCTGAAGATTGCTGGCCACCAAAATCTTCAGATCTATGTGTCTACAGTGACGTGGCTCCTACCATCACATGGAAGGCAAAGCCTTTTACAGTTGTGTGAACACTGCAGCTCTCCAATCGCTGTTGATCATGTAAATCCTATGGCATATTGGGCTGTGGTCTTGTGAGGCTCAACTCTCTCAGTCAGGTGAGGATTGAGGGCTCCTGAACCCTGAGGTCACTTGGATCTTTCCATTAAGCCGTACTCCCCCGCCCCTCCCCTCGCCACACAAGCCTTACATGGATTGCGCAGTGGCGCCTTACATGAATTGCGCAGTGGCGCGTTACGTGGATTGCGCAGTCATGTGACGTTGTATGACTGCGACCCAGGGCGCGCCCTAGGATGCGCCCTTTATGCATGAGGGGAGTCCCCTGAACGGTAGCTCGGCTAAGCTTTCTGAGGAGACAGACCGGTAGGTGAAGAAGATCTTTAGAACTAAGGTCCACATCCTGGCTGAGGGGCGTAGGGAGAGAATTTAAATGAGACCCTGGCTCGAATCTGAGTCTTCCCACCAACTTTTTATATCCTGCTGTGGTGGGCAGTATTCGGTAGGAGGGGCGCCGGCTGGTACTAGAAATTTTCTCAGAGAACTGGCGGGACATGGGGTGGCAGGAGTTCATGGACTTCTTTTAGCAACCTGGCTCTGGAAACTGGGTGAGGGGGTGGGATTCCCCAGTGGGAACTCCCCTCCCCTCCCTTCCCCCTCCCCCGGGCCACCCCTCTTCCCCGCCGTGTTCCCCTTTCCCTTCCCCTCCCCCACACTAAAGCCCTACCCTTACCTATCGCCCTTCCACATTCAATGTCTACAGTATAGCACCCTCCTCTGCCCTCCTCAGAACTCGTTTGTTACTAAGGACGCCAGAGACCTCTTAGATGCCAATTTGTAGAGATGATTCTAAATCTGATCTTAATTTCTGTCTCTTAATTGGTTCTATAGAGAGAGGAAAGGAGAGAGTTTTTTATTTTTAAGAATTTAACATTTTTTCAATAAAAGTGTGAAAGTAGCCATCATGTGAAAATTCAGGATTTATTTTTATTTACTTTGCTGTTCAGTAGTTTTTCAAAGTGCATTTGGGGTGGAATGCCATAATCTTTTTCTGATTGCGATCTCCAACTGGCTTAAACTAGTCCAACCAGGCACTATTAGTTTCTGATTTTCCTCCTGATTTTCTAGCCATTCCTTCTTAGACTCCTTGAAAACTCCCTCCTTTTCTTTGTGTGGAAAAAATTAGTGAATTTATTTAAGAAAAACATATTAATTAAAATTATAGGTGATGCAGTTCATAAAAGTCATGTAGATGGCACTTAATGGTAAAGTTCAGCAAATGAAAGGTTGTATTTACATTTATGAGGGATTTAAATATTGTTTGAGAGATAGTTAAAGGGATGATATTTTTATTATATAATAGCCACTTTATTTTTCTCTCATTTCAACACTTTCAGGTTTGTTCTACAACTATGTCTGAGAGACAGCAGCAACAAAAATGTTTTCTTCCATCAAAGAAATATGGGACATGCAGAAATGAAGGTAAAAGAATTTCTATATTGCCATATTTTTAAAGATAATATGCTAATATGCAACTTGAATCTCAGAGAGAGGGGTAGTGTTTTACTCTGTTCAGGGTACTATGATAGAACACCACGAATTGGGTGCCTTAAAAACAATATAAATTTATTTTTTACTGTTCTGGGAATGGAACATTTTCCCACAGACCATTTGAAGTACTAGTGTTTCTCAGGAAACATTTTGAGAAAGCCTGTTCAAACTAAATCTCTTCTACCACATTAATACCTTGTACTTTTGTTTACTAAGGATAATGTAATGTATATTTACTAATGATTATAATCTATTCTTCTCATTAAAAAAAACTACTTATTGCTCACTCTATCTTATTAGTCATTCTCTCTCTTGCTGAATCTTTCCACTTTTTCATTCTTTACATATAACCTCAATTTATGTTTCTGATATCATGATGGCAAGAAATAAGCACACAAGTGCTAGTCATTAGGAAATCTTATATATAAAATAAAATGCCCTACTCTTTTTTTTAATGAATATTTGCCCTTCTCTTGAAAGGATGATAAGACTTACCCGTAATGATGAACAGATGAAATATCTCTCATTTTATACCAATTTTCCACACTTTAAACAGTTTGTTATTACTTAATAATTGTATGTTCCATTTTTTCAGTTCCTCTCATATGTTGAGCACTTTGATAACCTTGTCATATAAGTTATCTAATTTAATCTTCAGAAAATTCCTGAGAGGATGTTAATTTACAGATAAGATACAAGAGTCAGGAGAGGCTTGATTATGCTATGGTAGTAGACAATCCACAAATCTCAATGGCATGTTACTCATTCCCACTACATGTTGATGGCAGGTGCATGTCCATCACAGGATGGTGGACATTTTAGGGTCTGAGCCATTCTTATTGGAATGACTTGGAGACCCAAACTAACAGAGCAGCCACCAACTAGAAAGTTGTCTGTCACTGTGCCTGAGGGGGAGAGAGCCCTGGAGGGTCTCAAACCAACAACCGTATGTTCTGGCCCAGAAATAGCACATGTTACTCACAACTCATTAACCAGAACTAGTCGCATACACAACCCTGCCCAAACAAAGGTTAAGAAGTGCAGTTCTGCCAAGCCCCCAGAACAGGGAGAAATGGAAACTCGTGGCAAACAGCATTACTGACTACCACATAATGGAATTGAAGCTCAGAAAGATTAAGTACTTGCCTAAAATCACATAGGCAGTAAGTGACATAGCACATTCGAGATATATGATTTCACAGTCCATGCTGTTTCTACTCCTACTCCTTTCTACATTGTATGCTACCCTCTTAAATGAAGTTCATATATACTTATCATAGAAATTCCTTTACTTCATTGCTGCAATTCCATCTCCCTTAATCATCTGATATTCCAACAATGGGCTTGATTAAATCCCCAGCACTGGTAAGTCACAGGTCTTTTCCAAGTAATTAGATGTATTGGATATTTGGCTGTCCATGCTATTCAAGGATAACAATTATAAAAGAAAACCTGATGGTAGATGAAAAGACTGTTGATTTGTCATATACTTAATAAAAGTAATCTTGTGCCTTTCCATATTGTCAAGAAAAAAAATAAAAAAGAGCAAAAATTAATGAATTTGATAACAGATACAAAAGAGTTGAATAAAAATGCTAGGTGTTGGTGCTTTCAAAATATAAAAAAAAAAGGAAAGCTTTGGCAAGATGGGTCAAGAAAATTAGAAGGCACAGATAAGCCACTTTTGAATGAAAAAGGTGTCATCCATGTACTTACAATAAAGATGTAAAAGATAGTATTATGAAAAAGATATGCTGATAATTTGAAAATTTATATTAGGTGGGTAAATTCTAGAAAAATTTTATATTGAAGAAACAGAATATTAATATCAACAGTATTCTTGGCAAAGAATGCATGAGAAGGCAAAATTACTGGTCAATCTTAATTGGTTATAAAAATGCAAAAAAAAAATAGAAATAAGATAATAGCAAATATAATCCAGCAATGGCTAAAACAATACAGCAAGGCAAAGTTGTGGTTATCTCAGACTGGCAATGTTGGCTTAACATTTGAAGATCCATAATGCTAAAGGAGCAAGAAAAGAATGATTATCACAAAGATTCCAGAAAAAAAGGTGTACAATAAAATTCAACAACCAATCAAGATTAAACACCAACAAGAATGACTCTCAGCTAACCAGGAATAGAAAGATATTTCCTTAAAATGATAATTGGTATTAAAAAAAAAACTACAACATATACCATACATAGTAGTGAGACATTAAAAGCATTCCATTTTAAATCGGAAGGGGCAAAGGTGATTCATATAATCACTTCTGTTCAACATTTTACTGAGTCTCCTAGACATTGCAGTAAGCCACAATATATATACATTAATTAATACATGTATAAAAGTGAAAGGAAACAAAACTGAGTATAATTGCCTTAATATAAAATTCAAGAGAATCTACAGAAAATTGTAATAATAGAGACTAACCAGTTTATTGGCTGTAAGACTAATATACACAAAATAATTGCAACAAATAGAAAATAATATTTTCATTGTGAATATACCATTTACAATAGCAAAAAAAATCCTATGGAATATACCATGAATTGGCTCACTTCGCAACTTTTCCAACACTCATAAACATTTTTGTATGTTTTCCTGTACTGTGGAGACTGGAAAGCTAAAAACAAGAATGGAGAGCTATGTTAGTGTTAGACCCCCTACTTGCGTCTAGAGTCCCAAACAGGATCTCTGTGTATTAAACATATGCATCATAGTGAAACTTGGAGGTAAAACTGAGTAATGTGAGAGCCACGTGCAGGACCAGCTACATATGGTGGGAGAGGTGTCTGGGTTTTATGGGCAGCTACCACAGAGTGCCTGGAATTCAGTCTCTGTCATACATATTGGTTAGCGTGTAGACAGCAGTAGTATTTCAGCTGTAACAGTCCTGTAGTTTGAGTGGGCTTCTCCTGGCTTTGCAGCATCTAAGCGTGCTTTTCCGACCCTCACAGAGTTTTTGTAAGTGATATAATATGTTTTTATTAAGGATGCCTTATTTTAATGAAATAGCTAGAATGAATAGCTAACAGAGGCAAGTGGGACCTGTGATTAATAGAGTACTTGACAGAAAATTTGGCTGCAAGCCAGAGGCCCTGAAGGAAGTGGGGATCTGGGAAAAGTTATCTGGCCAAGGTGGATCTGAAGATAGCAAGGATCCAGCTGATAAGAGGGGATGAAGTTTTGGTGTTCCATGGCACGCAATGGTGAAACAGTTGCAAGAGTCACCACCTGCAGTCATTTGAGTGGAAATGCCTTTGAAGTCAATGTAAGTCAGTGGACCAAGCAGCTGCTGTAGGGACTCAAAGGACACTCCCTTCCCCACAGCTTTGAGAAACATATTAGTGAGGAGGGCATCTTCATCTTGAAGTGTTCTGAGGTGGCTACTTGTGTGGACCACAGATAAGATGGGAGATCCTGTCATTGACATGGTCACCCTCATTTCAGTGGGGATGTGGGGATTCTGGAGTTGCAGGCCCAGTAGGAGCACTTAAGCTCCTGTGTTAAGCTGAATGCTGTTTACCTTAATAAGCAGCAAGTACAAAAGGGTTTTCACGTTGGTTTGATCTATACCAACCTTTGACGGTGGCTAGTTGATCAACAGATCCTCTGGATCTTGAAATATCTGTACATCCTTTAAGGTTGAATTTGATCAGCATAAAAATGAATAAAAGATAAATAAATATTTATTCATAGCAAAATATAAGAACATAAAATTTAAATAAGTAAATCTCTAGATCTGGTGACTTGAGCTATCTTGATGGCAACTGGTAATCCCTTACTCAGTTCCCACACTTGACCCAGAACACCTTTTAATGAATGGACTACTGGGGAAGGACTGTACAATGAAGTCACAAGTAACTACAGTAAATCTTCCTAGACTTAGCCAAAGGGACCATCAGACCTTTACCACAGTTACTGTACATTTGCTTTAAGGACACTTTCCTAAGCCAGAGCTCAATAAACTTCTGAAAAGGGCCAGATCACAAATATTTGAGGTTTTGTGGGCCATTAGGTCCCTGTTGTAACTATTCAACTCTGCTTTGTAGAGTGAAAGCCTTCATAGACACAGTATGGCTGTGGTCCAATAAAACTTTGTGTATGAACACTGACGTGGATTTCAAATAATCTTCACATGTCGAGAAATATTATTTTTCAACCATTCAAATATGTAAAAATCATTCTTAGCTTGCAAACTGTAGAAAATAGGCCACAAGCCAGGTTTAGCCCATGGGCTGTAGTTTGCCAATCTCTGATTTAAGCTAATGAAATCACTGAGTCCCTAAAACAGCAGAGTGGAAAGCCAGCAAAATGAGGTAGTATCCATTCCTAGGATCTCTGGCAAGCATAAACCAAAAGCTGATACTTTAATGAAGTGACTTTCAACCCTGGTTGCACACTGCAGTCATGTGGAGAATTTAGAAAATGTTGCCTGGGTCTCACCCCAATTCCACTTTAATTGTTGTGAATGTAGCCTGGTGCTAGTGATATTCTCAATCTCCCCAAGTGACTCTACTGTATAAACAAGGTTGAGAACTACAATGCATACAGTGAGACATTACTCAGCAATAAAAAAGGCAAGAACCTAAATGGCTCTCCAAAATATTATGCTGACTTTAAAAAGCCAGACACAGCGGGGAGGGTATGCTCAGTGGTAGAAGCACATGATTAGCATGCACGAGGTCCTGGATTCAATCCCCAGTACCTCCACACAAAAAAAGTGTTTCATATAATTTTTTAAAATAGCCAGACACAAAGGTGTACAGTATGTATGATTCCATTTATAAGAAACTCCTAGCAGGCAAAATGAATATACAGAGACTGAACACAGGTCAAGGTTTACATGGATCTGGGAAATGAAAAGATTAACCGGGAATCATTTGGAGTATGGTATATGCTTTATATCTTGATCAAGGTGGGAGTTAGCTCTAATTCTTGATGTTTACATATATGTAATTTAAGATCAGAAGTTGGGTGAATCACTCAAAGTAATTAGTTTAATAATCACAGAGAGAAGACAGGTGGATCTGATTACCAGTAATTGTTTCTATTATGCTGTGTAATGAGTCATGGGAATAGTGCTTCCTCCCAAGCACCTGGAAAAACCCTGACCCAGCCTTTTATACAACTAAAGCATGAATATGAAAGTATATATAGTCTGTATTCCAACTACTTATTTATGAATACAGTTGGTATTTTCCCGTGTTCCTTTACCTTGACTTCTTTATATTTACATACTAAAACATAAACTTTCCTTAATATTTCCTTTTAAGTAATCATACTGTAATATGCAGTTTTAAAAATTATGGTGAAAAACAAATAACATAAAATTCACTATCATAACCAATTTTAAATGTACAGTTTAGTATTGTTAAGTATATTCACATTGTTGTAAAACCAATCTTCAGAACTTTTCCATCCTGCAATTCTGAAACTCTATACATTAAATAGAAATTCCCGTTTTCTCCTTCCCCCCAGGCCCTGGTAAGCACATTCTACTGTCCATTTCTATAAATTTGCCTACTTTAGATACCTCTTATAAGTAGAATCATACAGTATTTGTCATCTCATGACTGGCTTATTTCATTTAGTATAATGTTCTCAAGGTTTATCCTTGCTGTAGCATATGACAGAATTTCCTTCCTTTAAAAAGCTAAATAATATTCTACTGCTTGTATGTACCATAATTTGTTCATCCATTCATCCATCGATGGACATTTTAATTGCTTCTACTTCTTGGCTGTTGTGAATAGTGCTGCTATGAACATGGATGTGCAAATATATCTTAGAGACTCTACTTTAAATTTTTTTGGAAATATACCCAGCAGTTATAGTTATGATAGTGAATAATAGATAAAGAGAGGCATTACATAATGATAAAAGGATCAGTCCACCACAGAGACATAACGATCCTAAATTTGATGCACCAAACAATAGAGCCTCAAAGTACACAAAGCAAAAACCGATGGAGCTGAAAGGAGAAGTAGCCGGGTCCATAATTATATTTGGGGCCTTCAACACCCACTCTCCTCTTAGCAAGTGATCCAATTGCTAGAGAGAAAAATCAGCAAGGATATAGGAGATCTGAAAAACACAATAAACTGACAGAATCTACATGGTATAAATAGAACAATCCACCCAACAACAGCAGAGTACAGTTGTTCCCCCTGAAGGTCTATGTAACATTCACCAAGTTAAACCATCTTCTGGACCGTCAACCTCAGTAAGTTCCAAAAGAATTGAAATCATACAGAGTATGTTCCCTGGCCATGATGGAATCAAACTAGAAGTCAGTAATAGAAAAAAGAAGAATCCCTAAACACTTGGAAATGGTACTTGACACATCATTCCACGTTGTCGTTCAGACACTTGTTATAGAAGAACTGAGGTTAGAAGAGTTGCCTCCTGAGCTGTAAGACGTTTCAGGCTGGTCCAAAAGAGAGCTCATTCTGGGCATTTCAAACAGGGTACTGCTGAGGGCAAGGCTGGAGAGAGGGAGACAGTTTAGGAGGCTATTACATCAGTCCTACCTGACACTAATGCTTGTACTGCACTGTCAAAGGAAGGACAGCTTGCTGGTTGTTAGTGGAATCAGTTTGGTGACTGAATGGACTTGGGAAGCATGAGAGAGGTTGCTTCCCAAGTACTGGTGTGATTGTTAGAAAGTCCTGAGAGGAGGCAAGATTCAGGTGCCTTCCTGGTGTATGACTGGTGTCCAGTCTAACCTGTGGATGCATATGCCTCTGTTCTTCATAAATCCTGCTCCATTGTTTTAAAGGGTTCAACACGGTTTTCCTCTTCCCCCTTCTCCTAATTCTTTCTCCTCCTCCTCCTCCTGCTACCCCTCGATTCCTCCCCTGATAGTGCCATCTGTCAGATAAGGCTCTCCTGTCTGCACAGGCAGAGAGTTTCCTTTCTGGGATTTGTGGGATTGGATCCTTAAGGCAGGTTGTGTGTGATTGGTCCCTTAGGGCAGGTTGGCACTTTGTTTTCCCTACCATCATCTTAGCCTAAGATGTGGTACATGGTAAGTGAACCACTGATGTGTCTTCAAATTTGTATTTTTGTTCCCCTTTCAGAATACAATAATGGTAGTAGCCCATGTCAAGGAAGAAATGAAGGTTGGGGTTCTTTCCGAGGTAATTTTGGCAGGAGGAGCCCTCGTTATGAGCGTGGTGGATGTGAGCGTCAGCCTTCACACCTCCAGGAGGATGATGGAAACATGGTGATGAGGGATGTCCAGGAGGACCCCCAAGGGAGACAGTAAGTGACCAGGCAGCAGGGTTTGCATGCAGCAGCCCCTAGGACTGTGCAACCCTTTCACTCTCCATGCTCTTCTTTCTCTTCTCTCACTGGAAAACGGAAGTGTGCTAGAAGTGGAATAGAGGTTAAGTAATCCTAATCATAGTCCTGGTGTCAGAGAAGCAAGGCTGTACGGAAGACTTTCTTAGCATTTATGGCCACTCACCCTCCTTCTCTCCACATTCCCCTGCAGCACTCTGTATACCACCTACCGGAACAAGAGGAGAGTGAGATGTCATAGTGAAGGCCGCATCCGTGTTACTGTGTGGAGAGATAGAAAACCTCTGCGGAGAGAAATGAGAGAGAACACACAAGATGGAACCCCAGGGAGCTGGTTCAAGATCACAGTGAGTGTCCTGAAAAATTTATGGAATGTTTAGGAGAGAAAAGTCAGGGAGAATTGTGTTGGTCTCATGTAGAGACACTAGTTTATTTTCTGGGGACAGTTTATAATCTGTAGTATATTGCTAAGAGTTATCAATCTTGTTCATCTAAGGGCAAATTCAAAGAAACAGTATAAAGAGAACAGGCTGACTATAAGGAGAACGGAGTAGACTGTCTCAAGGCAAAGATGGAAACTACTGCCAAGGATATGGAGCAACTGCACACTGGAGGTCTCAGCTTGGCAAGCTGAGTGTGGGAGATGGGGTGTCGAGTCTCTGTAGACCTTGTGTGAGGGACAGGCAGTGTCTGCACTAGGTAGGATCTCCTGGAACTTTAAGGAAGATCATCTCTAACACCTTGATTATTTGGAGGAGAGCTCTGAATGGAGAGAAAGAGTGTTTAGTAAATCCATATTAGGCACAAACATAAGAAATCATGCCAGTGGTCCCTTCTTTAAAAGTCCTTTCAAGCTCAGTAGAAGGTCGGAAAAGAACATTGTGTTGGGTCTGTTCTCCAGTCTTAATTCCATGTTGTCTCGCTTCTTTCCCATCTCTGCTTTTCATCCTTAGATTCCTTATGGGATAAATTATGACAAGATGTGGCTAATGAACTCAATCCAGAACCAATGCAGTGTCCCTTTCACTCCAGTGGATGTAAGAGAGGATGGTGAAGCCAGATGAGTGGGCAGAGGGAAGAGGGGGGATGGGGAGCCCACTGACGGGAAAGGCTTTGTCCTGTGAACTTACTGTTACCTCCCCATCCTGCAGTTCCACTATGTGAAAAACCGGGCTCGGTTCTTTGTCCAGGGTGCTAGCACTGCCTCTGCATTGAAGGATGTCAGCTACAAGATTTGTGATGAGGAGAATGAAAAGGTGTGTGTCAGGGGCATTACCTGTACCTTATCCCAGGACAGGACAGTCCAGGGGCTGGTCCTCTTCTTTGGAACTAGAGTTCCTGGTACTAACCTTACCTCTTCTTCCTGCAGGTGGCTATCTTTGTCAATCCCTCTACTGTTCCCTACTCTGTGCTGAATAAGTTGGAGCCAAAAGAAATGGAGCAGCTAAAGGTAGTGTAGACTCAAGGCATGCTGTGTGCCAACACTCAGACCCACCTCTTCTTCCTCCAGCCCCCAGTTCCCCTCGCCCCCAAATTTCCTGTCACCATCACAGCTTCAGAGTGGCTCTCTCCATCTCTCTCTGCAGCTGACTTTGAACAAACGATATAATGTCTCCCAGCAAGCCCTTGACCTCCAGAATCTCCGCTTTGACCCAGGTATGTCTGACAGCAGTAATTCTAGGACAGGGGAGGGCAGAGGGGTCTTCCTGGAGGGAGACTTAGGGATGGTAACGTGTGTGGTGTGGGTGCTGGCTAGTGCTGGCCCCAGACCCCACTCAGCCTTCTGATTCACTTCCCTCGGCTTCCTGAAGACTTGGTGGGCCATGATATTGATATAATTCTGAATCGAAGAAACTGCATGGCTGCCACCCTGCAGATCATCGAAAAGGATTTCCCTGAGGTGAGGCTGTAGGCCTAGTGCTGGTATTTTGGTAAGGGGTGGAAGACATGGGGCGGAGGGCAGGTTGGTCTCCCAGGCCCAAGATAGTAACTGTCACTCTAACTCTTCTCCCTGCAAAGCTGTTGTCCTTGCACTTGGGCAGCAACAAGCTGTACCATCTGGATGGCCTGTCTGACATTATACAGATGGCCCCCACAGTCAAGATTCTGAACCTCTGCAAAAATGAGGTGAGAGGAGGGAGCCAGATCAAAGTTGGGTTGAGAGCTGGGGGGTCGTGGTCATCACAGTGATGACGGGAGGCTGGCGAAGGTACCTGCTGGGGAGGGTGGGGGTGGAGGTGCAGGGATCCGGATGTGTCTCTTTCCCTGGGATTCGTTTTCCAATTTCCTCCCCATATTTCTCAGCTGAAGTCAGCCTGGGAGTTGAGCAAGATGAAAGGGCTGGATCTCGAAGAGCTGTGGTTACAAGGAAACCCACTGTGTGGCACCTTCCCAGACCACTCCACCTACATAAGGTTGGTGATAACCACTGGCACCTTTCCGGGGACCTTTACCCCCTTGGGAGCCTGAACTGCCCCTGAGAGTGCATGTGTGCAGGAAGGGACAACCCAGGTCCTCCCCCAGGAGCACAGACCCCACCTTCTGCTCTCTCTTGTGTCCCTCACATTTGAGCAGTGTCCTTCCTCTGACCTGCTCACCTCTTCAGGTGCGCTGGGGTCTGTTTCCAAACTCTGCACCCAGCATTCTCTACCAAGTCCTCCCAAGAGCGTGCTCCACAAAGTGGGACTCCCCCCATCACCAGAACGGGGAGCCAGATGCTGATTCCCTGGCCTGAGAAGGGTCCTCCAGCTCAGGGTCTCAGGCTGAGACAGGCTTTCCAACTCTATGCTGATATGGGGCTCCCATCCCCCATTCTGATAGAAGTCCTCTTTCCCTTCCTCCAAGATGGTCCTCCCTCCAACCCCAGGTTGACAAGGGGGCTTTCCTGCCACATACTCAGGGTAAAGCCCTGGTGGTTCCTGTCATGACATCCGTTCCTCTGGCCCAACACCAGGAGCTGGGCCCTTCTTGTGGAAAAAGCAGGGTTCCTTGAGTCAAGGGGCTAGAAGTTGGTCACAGAGAGTGAGCAGAGGGCTTCCCAAGGGGGAGTGGAAGGCAGAGGGCAGAGGTGGTGGAGGAGACAGAAAGACAGGCCTCTCGGGGACACTTGCCCCTCCATCCGAACACACATCACATCATCTTGCCTGGTCCTTCAGAGGAGCCCTGGGTAGCCTGAGACAGATATGATTCCTCAGGTAAAGAAATAATTAAGATAGGTGCAGGGACCGCTGTGAGAGAAGATGGTGCTCGTGAGAGGGGGGCATAGACCCTCACTCAGCCCCATACTCACCTGGGAGCTGACCCTTTACTCCTTCTGGGGAAGGTCTGCCCCTGTGTCTGCTCTGTTTCTCATGCCCAGCTCAGACTGAGCTCACACAGGTGATAGAGACTCAACCAGCATCCAGCAGGCCCCCAGCCCAACATGTTGCATGGTTTCCATCCCTACCACGGGTGCCTAGGAGAGGAAGGAAGCCCTGCAGGATGGATTTGAAATGCTGCTTTTGGGGCACTGGAGAAGAGAGTCAGGGTAGTTTAGGTGAGAGGTAACCCGGAGGGAGGGAAAGGAAGGGAGGATAGGAAGTAATACTAAAGTGAAGGTGTTGAGAGAGATGAGGAGACTGCCTTTCAGAGATTCAGATGACAGGTGCTTAGTGCTCAGCAGGGTGGTGGACCCAAAACTCTTAAAATCAGAGGCTGAGGTGGGCAAAGGGGGCTGCTGGATGGGCCAGAACACACTGATGTCTGTTTATGGTGTCAGTGTTTTAACTCAAAAGAATCGCTGCAATCTTGAACTATCAACCACCTGTCTCTGTATTTGGTTTTGGACAGTGCCATCAGAGAATGTTTCCCTAAGCTGTTACGCCTGGTAAGTGTCTATATTCATCACTGTCTCTTACTAACTTGGTGACTTCTGCAGATGCCCTCAAGCTCTTTGGGTCTTGTCTAGATTACATGTTTGCATCAGACCCTTGTCCATTTTAGGGGACATGGATGCCTGAAAAAGACATGGATATACTCCCTGGAAAAACATCCATAAACACACACACACACACACACACACAACTAAATTTGCCTGTAACAGTAGACACTTCTAGGACCTCATGATGAAGACGCCCACTGTATATTGCCCATAGAATTTCCAGGGCTCTTTTGCACCTGACCTCTGACCCTCACCCTCCTGGGCCTGTCTTTTTCTGGGATCATCCAGGGCTGCCTCCTTAGTCCCCAATGCTGACTTCCTTTTCTTTTCCCCAGGATGGCAAGGAGTTACCTCCACCAATTATCATTGACATTGACACTCCCTATGCAGTAAAGCCCTGCAAGGTGAGGAAGAATCAAATAACATTTGGAGTGTTGCAAGGCAGGCTTTGTCAGCCACATATCCTCGAATGCCTTTTGATTCCAGGAAAACTATAATGGATCTGAGATGCTGAAGAATCTGATCCTGCAATTCCTGCAGCAGTAAGTACCCCTGGGACTATGAGAAACAGGGAATTCTGAGATGGTCCAGGCCACCCAAGAACCATCCCTCACAGGGACTTTCAAGTCTCACTTGGGTTGAGATCACACAGACAGCCTGTTTTCCTTGTTCCTTCTCAGGTATTACATGATCTACGACTCTGGAGACCGACATGGTCTCCTCAGTGCTTACCATCACAGGGCCTGCTTCTCCCTGACCATTCCCTTCAACCCCGAGGACCCAGCCCCGTGAGTATCACAGCTCACACTCTGCTCCTGGGCCATGTGGCTCCCCAGCAGACGCAGGGCAGCTCCTGCAAACCCCCACACTGGGGCCGGCCTACCTCCTCCTGCTTCTCTTTTTCTCCCAGGAGCAGCTTGCGGGAGTACTTCAAGGACAGCAGGAATATGAAGAAGCTCAAGGACCCCTGTGAGTGTGTGATGGGGAGATGGGGCGGGAAAAGGGGTAGGAAGGGGTCAGTCTTAGAGCCCAGGGCATGGCAGCCCCTGACCTTCCATTGCTTCTCCCCCCACAGACCTGCGGGTCCAGCTGCTGAAACACACAAAATATGACATTGTGCGCTCCCTCTGCCTGTTGCCCAAAACTCAGCATGACTTCAGCTCCTTCGTGGTGGACATGTGGCTCCACACGGTGAGTGCCTGCTTCCAGCTTGGGCAGGACCAGTTGCTGCAGGTGGGTAGGAGGTTTAGGTGGTGACTGAGCGCCTGGGCTCTTCCTTTTCAGGACACGATGCTCTGCTTCTCTGTCAATGGGGTGTTCAAGGAAGGTGAGTGTGTGTAGACCCCCATCCCCAGATGCCCCACTGCTCCAACCCCCTGGCCGGGCTCCCTCTCAGCACCCTCCCAGCCACCCCGATCCCTCTCCTTCTCTTCCCGGTCCCTCTGTGTTCTCCAGCCCTCCCTCTTCCCACAAAGGACCCAGGTCTGACCTGCGTTCATGCCTGTCTGCCCTGCACACCCTGGGCGTTAGGGACACAGGCTGTGGAGTTTCATGGCTCTCATCCCAGAGCCTTCCTCTGAGATCCTGGGACCATTACTTAACCTCTCAGTTTCCTCATTTGCAAAATGAGGTATTAGCATCCATGTCTTGGGCAGCAGTGACAAATACATCAATGAACTGGTGAAGTGGTTGTCACAGGCCCGCACACAGCAGAGGTCCTGTCCCCGGGATCAGATTGCTCCTATAGCTGCCCTCCGCATTCCTGACACCCTGGCCCCCAGTGAGCACCTGTCCCCTCAGCATGAGTTTCCAGTCCGACTCTGTCTGCAGACCCCTGTGTGAGCGTGTAAAGCAGGTGGGGCTCTCGGGGGTACTGATGTTTGATTTTTGTCATTGAAGTGGAAGGAAGGTCTCAGGGTTCTGTTCGTGCCTTCACCCGGACCTTTATCACTACCCCTGCCAGCTATTCCAGGTGAGTGCCGTATTGTGGGTGGGAACCCCCATCCCAGCCTGGGCTCAGGGGTGTGGGAATGTGGTGGTGCCCACCTTAGGTTTTCTCAATACTGTGGAAAGCCAGCAGGTAGATCCAAGGAGCAGTCTAGTCTAGTGGTTAAGACGGGCATGGGCTCTAGAACTGGAATGTGGCTTCTCTCCTTGGTCCCAGCACTCATTGGCTGTGTGACCTTGGTCAAGTCACGTGGCCTCTGTGCGACTCAGTGTCTTCCTATGACAGTGGATTTCAGATTGTCCACTCCTTGGGCTGTTGTAAAGGGTAAATGTGAAATCTTCCCTGGTTTCAAGATAAACCTATAAATCTAATGAAGCTGGTAGACACTTCCCAGAGGTGGGCTTTGTGGGGATATAGGAATCCAAAGATCCTCGGGGACAGACACAGGAAGGTTATGGGATGAATCTGGTGGCTGAGTGGCTTGTTGTTGGGGGTGTGGTGGGTGGTCCATCCGTCCAGTTGTCTGAGGGCTTATTTTTCTTTCAGTCTTTTCATTGTGAATGACGAGCTGTTTGTGAGGGACACCAGCCTTAAAAAGACCCTGAGCACTTTCTCCATCTCAGTTCCCACACCCTCTGCTAGTTCCATGCCCACGCTCTCCCAGGAGCAGCAGCAAATGGTACAAGATTTCTCCACCCAGTCTGAGATGAACCTCCAGTGGTCTCAGAAGTGAGTATGGGGTGTGCATGGCGATAAGAGGAAGCTGGGAGACTGAGGGAGTGAATAATATGAACACACAGGCAATTTGAAAAAATAAGTATTTGGATATTTTACTTCCAGAAAAAAGTAAACTCATGAAAAATGTATCTTAATTTTATGATAATATATGTAAAGAATTTTAAAACAGTATCATGCTCAGATGACATAATCTTTTATATGAAACATCTTAAGATATCCACTAAGAAACTATCTGAATAGATAAACAAGTTCAGCAAAGTTTCAGGCTACAAAATCGATACACAAAAATCATTTATATTTCTATGCACTTACAGTGAATTATCCTACATCAGAATTAAGAAAACAATTTGATTTATAATAGCATCAGATGAATAAATACTTAGGAAGAAATGTAACTAAAGAAGTGAAAAATTTGTACTTTGAAATCTTCAAAACAGTGAATAAATTAAAGAAAACCTTAAAAAAATGGAAGGACATTCTATGTTCATGGATAGGAAGACTTAATATTGTTAAGATGGTAATATTATTCAGAGTGCGCTATACAGTCAACACCGTATCTATCAAAACCCCAGCTGACTCCTTTCCAAAAATTGATGAGGTGATTCTAAAATTCACATGGAAATGGCAGTGGACTCAGAATAGTCAAAACGATATTGAAAGGGAAGAATAAAGTTGAGGACTCACAAGTCCTGATCCCCACAATTTCAAAACCTACTACAAAGGTACTGTGATCAAGACTACATGGCACTGACATTTGGATAGGCCAATGCAATAGAAGTGAGAGTCCAGAAATAAACCCTGACATTTGTAGCCAATTGATTTTCAACGAGGTGCCAGAAAAAATAATGGAGAAAAAATAATCTTTTTAACAAATGATGCTGGGACACTTGGGTATTCACATGCAAAAAAATGAATTTTGACCCCATCACACACCATATACAAATATTGACACAAAATGGATCAAAGACCTGTAAGCTCTACAAAGTAGAATCTCTTAGAAGAAAACATAGGTGTTTATCTTCATGACCTTGAATTAAGCAGTGGTTTCTTACAATGACACCAAAACACAAGCAACCAAAGAAACAAATAAATTGCACTTCATCAAAAATAAAAGCTTTTGTGCATCAAAGGATACTATCAAGAAAGTGAAAATACAAACCACAAAATGGGAGAAAATGTTTTCAAATCTCATATCTGTTAAGGTCTACTATCTAGAATACTGAAGGATTTTACAGCTCAACAGTCAAAAGATAAATACCCAATTGAAAAGTGGGGAAAGGATTTAAAAGACATTTCTCTAAAAATGATAAACAAATGACCAAAAAGCACACGAAAAAAGGCTCAACATCATTACCTATTAGGGAAATAAAAATTAAAACAGCTATGAGATACCATTTCACACATACTAAGATGGCTTTAATCAATGAAATGAAAGATAAGCATAGGTGAGTATGTGGAGAAATTAGAACTCTCATATATTATAGGTATGAAGGTTCAGTGGAGCATTCACTTTGGAAAAAAATTTGGCAGTTCCTCAAAATATTATACATGGTGTTACCATATGACCAAGTAATCTCACTCCTAAGTATATACCAAGAGAAATAAAACGTATGTTCACTCTAAAACTTGTACAGGAATGTTCATAGCAGCATTATTCATAATAGCCAAGAAGTGGGAACAACCCAAATGTCCTTTAGCTGATGAATGGATAAATAAATCTGGTCCATACATATAGTAGACTTATTCAGCCATTAAAAAATACAGTTCTGATATATGTCATGACATGGATGAACCTTGAAAACACTAAGTGAAAGAAGCCAGCCACAAAAGGTCGTGATGGTAAATGGTAATGTTTCTTAATTACCCTTTCTGCTATTTGAACATCTTTCTTGATCAGTATATATTCAGTTTCCTTGTTCTTTGGCACAGCTCTACTTTTCTGTTTTGAATTCTAGTGGGCATGAATGCTAGTGGTAGATATTTTGGTTTTCACTGGGTCTTTCTTCATCATTACACATAGTGCTCATACTGGTACATGTGTCCCAGCAAGACAGTGGCATAGATTTAGCGGTGGCATTGCATGGTCAGCATGTCCGTACTGTGGTACCAGTGGAGATCACCTGTTCTTCTCCCACTGCAGGTGCCTTCAGGACAATGACTGGAACTACACCAGAGCTGGTCAGGTCTTCACTAAGTTCAAGGTGAGGTCTGGGAATCAGGTGGGTTAAAGATGAACATTTCTGAGCCTTCAGGAAAGCCAAGAAGGTGGAGGCCAGTGTCCTGGGGATGAAACTATGGGAACTGGCTCTTCTAATATCCTGACTCCTCTCCAGGCCGAGGGCAAGATCCCAGAGGAGGCCTTCAAACAAATCCCCTAAAAGGAGCCCTTGGATGACTCTTTGTCTACATCCACATCATCTTTGTTTCTCTCTTCTCCAGCCTCAGGCCACGCCCATGGCTGAGGTTGGAGGCCTGGCCAACTAAGAAGCCAAAGTTATCTTGTAGACCAGGTGACATAACCGCCTGAAGGGTCAGTTGTTCTGTGTATTTTCATACTCACGATTGCTGTTTATTTTCTTAATAAAGAGTGATGTTGCATGTTGCATGCTGTGTGTCCTCCATCTCTCTTCCCTGCCTCAACAGTGAGCCAGTGGGTCCAGGACTAAAAGGCCCTGCCCTCCTCCCCCATCCCCATTGACCCTGGCTGTCCCTAGCAGATGCATCGGGCTTGACTTCATAGGTAGTTTGTCAATAAATTCTGATGAGAAGGGCACACACTTCATCCAGGGATTGTTTTTTGGAGACAGTGTGGCTCAGTCAGATGTTCTACCTGGAGGCTCTCAGAAGCAGGCACCTGACTGGAACAACAGGGTCTTTGCAAGGGATGCCTACTGGCTGGTGAGGACTGTGGAAGAAAGGAAAGAAAATGGAGATGTGCATATTTTACTTCTTATTCCTCATCATTTGAATATTTCCAAAGACCATACCATGAACAGTTATAAAATTTACACACAGGTGAATGAGAAACAGGCCTTTTCACACCTCTAACCATTCTTCCATAGGGCTTCTCATCCATCCACTGTACTGCTTCCTCCCCCTTTCTGAAGGTGCACTGTGGGAGGGATCTCACTCAAGCACCTGAGGGTGGGGGAGAGTCAGTCTGTCTGCCCATTCATTTCTCATAGAGCTGACACCATATGCTCCGTGTCCATATGCTTGAGGGGGTTCGGCTGTTTCATTTCACTTCCAAACAAACAACAGTAACATGGAATCTCACATTATGGTCACTTCTGTGCAACCTTCTCATCAACTGTCAACTAGCAGTTCAGAATTGCAGGCAAGATTTGAAAGGGACACTTGCCCAACTTATTTTCCGCAGTTACATAGTGTTTGCACTTTAGACAACAAGCAAGTGTAATTTTTGAAATTAAAATAATAGCAGTACCAAATTGCAAGTTACAATTCTATAAGTTATGACACAAGTGAGGTACCACCAGTTTACAAATTGTGCCTCCACTTTTGAGTCTTGCATAAATTATTTACTTTTCACTTCTTCATGTTCATTTACATAAGGGATCCATATATTGGCTTGTGAATGCCTTTAAAAAATGAAATAAGGGGACACTTGCATAACAGAAGGAGTAATTTCCATGTTATTCCATGTAGTGCCTCAATGATCAGAGACAAGTCTCAGCCTTCTCACCTAGAGAACAAAGACCGCAGTGCACACTTCTCAGGCGTATCATGAGGAACAGAGGCAGTCTCAGATGTAAGCAAATAATTGCACTATTTGGCTCAGCTCAGGCTCCCCAAGCTGTTTGAATTCCCTTGTGGACACGGAACATGGAACCCATCACATGGCCCCTCTGCTTTCTCTATACCATCAGGCTTCCACATCCTTGGCCTCCTTCTCTAGCCAGCTCAGATGCCACAGTCTTCCATTCACTTGTTCTGACAATTCCCTCAACTCAATTCCCTCGGTCTCATGATTCTGGGAAAATGCTAATCTTGAAGTCTGCCTCTTTTTCTCTCTCTCTCCCCCTCTCTTTCTTTCTGTCTGTCTCTCTCTCTCTATGTCTCCATGTGCAAGTTGTCATGCAGGACAAGTTCTTGGAAATATAAATGCTGAGGTGTAAAGCGTGTGCTTTTTAAAATTATTTCTAAAATTGTGAGGCAACAGGTACTCTCACATTGTTTCTGATTATGGAAATTAGCATACCAATGTCTTAGTGTCATTTGGAGCAATTCATCATATGTGCATTCATAAATACGTATGTACACGCATTTTATATAAATAGGATCATAATGCAGATACAGTTTTGTATCCATTTCATTTTAGTTGTCAAATGAATTGACATAAAACTGCTTATAATATTCATTTGATATGTATTAAGTTTCTGTAGGATATCTAGTAATGGCTTTCTTTTATTCTTGGCATTCTTAATTTGCTTGTTAATTGTGTGAAGTGTGAGGTGTGAAGGCTTATTAGGATGGAAGACAACAAATGGAAGCCCTGGCCAAGAGAGTCTAGTGGCAGCTACTCTGTTCATTTCCCTTGGCCCTGGCAAACTTTGCTTAAGGATAGGGTATCAGGGAGGCTGGGGCTGTGGAATTCATATGGGACTGACTTCTCAAAGAGGCATTATTTCCAGTATGTAGCTTCTCTTCTTAAAATTTTTTAATGATTTATAATCATTTTACAATGTGTGTCAAATTCCAGTGTAGAGCACAATTTTTCAGTCATACATGAACATATATATATTCATTGTCACATTTTTTTCTCTGGGAACTACCATAAGATCTTATGTATATTTCCCTGTGCTATACAGTATAATCTTGTTTATCTATTCTACAATTTTGAAATCCCGTCTATCCCTTCCCACCCTCTGCCCCCTTGGCAACCACAAGTTTGTGTTCTATGTCTAAGAGTCTATTTCTATTTTGTATTTATGCTTTGTTGTTTTTGTTTTTGTTTTTGTTTCTGTTTTTCTTAGATTCTACATATGAGCAATGAGCAATCTCATATGGTATTTTTCTTTCTTTTCTGCTTACTTCACTTAGAATGACATTCTCCAGGAGCATCCATGTTGCTGCAAATGGCGTTATGTTGTCGATTTTTATGGCTGAGTAGTATTCCATTGTATAAATATACCACTTCTTCTTTATCCAGTCACCTGTTGATGGACATTTAGGCTGTCTCCATGTCTTGGCTATTGTAAACAGTGCTGCTATGAACACTGGGGTGCAGATGTCATCCTGAAGTAGGGTTCCTTTTGGATATATGCCCATGAGCAGGATTCCTGGGTAATATGGTAAGTCTATTCCTAGTCTTTTGAGGACTCTCCATACTGTTTTCCACAGTGGCTGCACCGAAGTGCATTCCCACCAGCAGTGTAGGAGGGTTCCCCTTTCTCCACAGCCTCTTCAGCATTTCTCATTTGTGGACTTTTGAATGATGGCCATTCTGACTGGTGTGAGGTGATACCTCATTGTAGTTTTGATTTCCATTTCTCTGATAATTAGTGATATTGAGCATTTTTTCATGTGCCTAATGATCATTTCTATGTCTTCCCTGGAGAATTGTTTGTCTAGGTCTTTCGCCCATTTTTGGATTGGGTTGCTTGATTTTTTCTTATTAAGTCATATGAGCTGCTTATATATTCTGAAGATCAAGCCTTTGTCAGTTTCATTTGCAAAAACTTTCTCCCATTCCGTAGGTTGTCTTTTTGTTTTACTTATGGTTTCCTTTCCTGTGCAGAAGCTTCTAAGTTTCATTAGGTCCCATTTGTTTATTCTTGCTTTTATTTCTATTGCTTGAGTAGACTGTTCTAGGAGAACATTGCTGAGATGTATGTGAGATAACGTTTTGCCTATATTTTCTTCTAGGAGGTTTATTGTATCTGGTCTTATGTTTAAGTCTTTGATCCATTTTGAGTTGATTTTTGTGTATAGGGTAAGGGAGTGTTCTGGCTTCATTGCTTTACATGGTGCTGTCCAGTTTTCCCAACACCATTTGCTGAAGAGACTGTCTTTATTCCATTGTATATTCTTGCCTCCTTTGTCAAAGATTAGTTGACTGAAAGTTTGTGGGTTCATTTCTGGGCTCTCTATTCTGCTCCATTGGTCTATATGTCCATTTTTGTACCAATACCATGCTGTCCGGATGACTGTAGCTCTATAGTATTGTCTGAAGTCTGGGAGAGTGATTCCTCCAGCCTCTTTCTTTCTCCTCAGTAATGCTTTGGAAATTCTAGGTCTTTGATGGTTCCATATAAGTTTTATTATGATTTGTTCTAGTTCTGTGAAATATGTCCTGGGTAATTTGATAGGGATTGCATTAAATCTGTAGATTGCCTTGGGCAGTGTGACCATTTTAACAATATTGATTCTTCCAATTGAAGAGCATGGGATATCTTTCCATTTTTTAAAGTCTTCTTTAATTTCCTTCATCAATGGTTGATGGTTTTCTGTGTATAATTCTTTCACCTCCTTGGTTAGATTTATTCCTAGGTATTTTATTACTTTGGGTGCTATTTTAAAGGGGATTGTTTCTTTACTTTCTTTTTCTGTTGATTCATCATTAATGAAAAGAAATGCAGTTGATTTTTGAACGTTAATCTTGTAACCTGCTACCTTGCTGAATTCTTCCATCAGCTCTACTAGTTTTTGTGGGGGCCATTTAGGGTTTTCTATATATAGTAACATGTTGTCGGCATATAGTGACACTTTTACCTCTTCTTTTCCAATTTGGATCCCTTTTATTTCTCTCTCTTGCCTGATTGCTGTGGCTAGGACTTCCAAGACTATGTTGAATAGGAGTGGTGATAATGGGCAGCCTTGTCTTGTCCCAGATTTTAGTGAGAAGCTTTTGAGCTTTTCACCGTTGAGTACTATGCTGGCTGTAGGTTTTTCATATATAGCTTTTATTATGTTGAGATATGTTCCCTCTATACCCACTTTGGTGAGAGTTTTTATCATAAATGGGTGTTGAATTTTATCAGATGCTTTTTCTGCATCTATTGAGATGATCATGTGGTGTTTGTCCTTTCTCTTGTTGATGTGATGTGTTACATTGATTGATTTGCATATGTTGAACCATCCTTGTGTCCCTGGGATGAACCCCACTTGGTCATGATGTATAATCTATTTTATGTGTTGATGGATTCTATCTGCTAATATTTTGGTGAGGATTTTGGCATCTATGTTCATCAGTGATATTGGCCTATAATTCTCTTTTTTGGTAGTGTCTTTGCCTGGTTTTGGTATCAGGGTGATGGTGGCTTCATAGAATGATTTGGGAGTATTCCCTCCTTTTCAGTCTTCTGGAAGAGTTTGAGAAGGACTGGTGTGAGTTTTTCTTTGTATGTTTGGTAGAATTCCCCAGTGAAGCTGTCCGGTCCTGGAGTTTCATTTGTAGGGAGGTTTTTGATTGCTATTTCGATTTCATTTCTAGTGATCGGTTTGTTCAAGTGGTCAGTTTCTTCTTGATTCAGTCTTGGTGGGCAGTATGTTTCCAGAAACTTGTCCATCTCTAGGTTATCCAGTTTGGTTTCATATGTTTTTTCATAATATTCTCGTATGATGTTCTGTATTTGTATGTTATTTGTTGTAATTTCTCCATTTTCCTTTCTTATTTTGCTAATTTGTGCTACTCTTTTTTCTTCTTTGTAAGTTTGGGCAGAGGCTTGTCGATTTTATTTACTTTTTTAAAAAAACAGCTTTTGGTTTGATTGATTTTTTCTATGTTTTTTTAATCTCTATTTTATTTATTTCCTCCCTGATCTTTATAATTTCCTTCCTTCTGCTGCACTTTGGGATTTTTGTTCTTCTTTTTCTAGTTCTTTTAGTTGGTGGGTTAAATTGTTTATTTGAGATTGTTCTTTTTTGAGGAAGGCCTGTATCGCTATAAACTTCCCTCTTAGCACTGCCTTTGCTGTGGCCCATAAATTTTGTGTAGTTGTGCTTTCACTTTCATTTGTCTCAAGGTATGTTTTAATTTCAGCTTTGATTTCCTCATTGACCCATTGGTTTTTTAATAGCATATTGTTTAATCTCCATGTTTTCCTTTTTTTCTCCTTTGTTTCTCTGTAGTTGATTTCTAGTTTCATGGCATTGTGGTCAGTAAAGATGTTTGAGATAATTTCCATCTTCTTAAAATTGTTGAGGTTTCTTTTGTGCCCGAGTACATGATCAATCTCAGAAAATGTTCCATGTGTACTTCAAAAGAATGTATATCCTTTTTTGGGGGGTGTAATGCTCTGAAAATATCCACCAAATCTAACTTTTCTGTTGTGTTATTTAGTTTCTCTATTGCCTTATTTATTTTCCGTCTGGAAGATCTGTCTAGTGATATTAATGTGGTGTTAAAATCTCCAACTCTGATTGTATTCCCATCAATAGCCCCCCTTATCTCTGTTAGTAATTGTTCTATGTACTTAGGTGCTCCTATATTGGGTGCATATATATTAATGAGTGTAATATCCTCATCTTGTATCACTCCTTTAATCATTATAAAATGTCCTTCTTTATCTTTCTTTATGGCCTTTGTTTTAAAGTCTATTTTGTCTGAAATCAGTACTGCAATGCCTGCTTTTTTGGCTTTTCCATTTACATGGAATATCCTTTCCATCCTTTCACTCTCAATCTATATGTGTCCTTCTCCCTAAATTGGGTCTTTTGTATGCAGCATATTGAAGGTTCTTGCTTTATTATCCAGTCTGCCACTCTATGTCTTTTGACTGGAGCATTTAGTTCATTAACATTTACAGTAGTTAATGATAGATGTGTGTTTATTGCTATTTTGAACTTATCTTTGCACTTGACTTGGTATTTCCTCTTTGTTCCTTTCTTCTTCCTTTTGTGGTTTGGTAATCTTCCTTTGTATTATCATGGATTTTATTTAGTTTTTGTGACTCCCTTGTAAGTTTTTGGCTTGTGGTTACCCGTTTCTGTAAGTCTATTAGCCCATTACTATATCTCGAACCCATCCTACCGAAAACAAAAAATTTTAAAAAGAAAGAAAAAAATACTCTATATTTTCTTGCTTCCCTCTCCCTCTCTTAATGATTTAAATGTCTTCTTTTACAATTTCGTGTTTATTTTATTTGTAATTCATGAGTTATCACCTTTCCAGTGATGAGTTTCTCATTTTTGTAGCATCCTGCTTCTTTTCTATTTAGAGTAGACCTTTCAATATTTCTTTTAGCATGGGTTTAGTGTTGCTAAACTTTTAGTTTTTGCTTGTCTGTGAAGTTCTTTGTCTCTCCTTCCATCCTAAAGGATAGCCTTGCTGTATAAAGTATCCTAGGCTGCATCTTTTTTTCATTCAGGACTTTGAGTGTATCTTGCCACTCCCTTCTGGCCTGTAGTGTTTGTGTAGAGAAATCAGCTGAGAGCCTTATGGGGGTTCCCTTGTAACTCACACTTTGCTTTTCTCTTGCTGTCTTTAGGGTCATTTCTTTATCCTTGACTCTGGCCATCTTCATTATCATATGCCTTTGCGTGGGTCTGTTTGGTTTCTTCCTGTTTGGGACCCTTTGAACTTCCTGTATTTGGATATCTGATTCCTTCTTTAACTTTGGAAAGTTTTCAATCATGATTTCTTCAAAAAACCTTTTCAATCCCCTTTGATCTTTCTTCCCCTTCTGGGACCCCTATTCTGCGAAGATTGGCACACTTTATATTATCCCATAGGTCCCTTATGTTGCTTTCATTTGTTTTTATTTGTTTATCTTGCAGTTGTTCTGATTGGGTGCTTTCTGTTGTCCTGTCTTCTAGGTCACTAATTCATTCCTCTGCATTATCTAGTCTGCTTTGCACAGCCTTTAGATCCGTGCTCATCTCAGCCAATGAGTTTACCAATTCTACTTGGCACTTCTTTATAGTTTCGATTTCATTTTTGACATATTTTATATCTAAACACTATCTCTTTTAGTTCCTTCAATACTTTGATCACTCCTTTTTTGAAATCTTGATCTAGTAGGCTATAGATGTCTATTTCCTTGATCATTCTTTCAGGGGATTTCTCTTGTTCTTTTAATTGGGAATGGTTTCTCTGCTTCTTCATCTTGCTCATATCTCTCTGGCACTGTGGCTTATGGAGTATCAGTTATCTATTGTGGTCTTTAAAGGAGTTTATTTATCTATCTAATGCCTATGTAGGAATAAAACTTTAAAAATAAACAAAAGGGAGGGAAAGAAAGAGAATTTTAAAAGAAGGGAGAAAAAAAGGTTTGAAAACAGTGTATAATCAATTATAGAAGTGCAATGTGAATCAGACTAGCATTCGAGTTGAGACGTCTTTTTTTAAAAACCCTTAAAAAAAAGGAAAAAAGATCGAAAAATGATATTTGAAACCTATTTATAATCAATAACAGGAGATCAAAACCAAAAGAAATGAAAATGAAATCAGGTGGATTTTTAAAAAAAAATAATATAACTACTTAAAAGAAAAATTTAAAAAGGAATTAAAACTAGAAGCATATACAATTGTTTAGAAAGTAGAAATTAAAAAGGTAATAGAAAATAGAACAGATAAAATAAAGAGAGAATTTTAAGAGAAGGGAGAAAAAAGGTTTGAAAATGGTGTATAGTCAATTATAGAAGAGCAATTTGAATCAGACTAGCATTCGAGTTGAGACATCTTTTTAAAAACCCTTAAAAAAAGGGAAAAAGATCAAAAAATGTTATTTGAAACCAATTTATAATCAATAACAGGAGATCAAACCCAAAAGAAGTGAAAACATAATCAAGTGGATTTTTTAAAATAATAACTACTTTAAGAGAAAAATTTAAATGGAATTAAAACTAGAAGTATATACAATTGTTTAGAAAGAAAAATTTAAAAAGGAATTAAAACTAGAAGCATATACAATTGTTTAGAAAGTAGAAATTAAAAAGGTAATAAATAGAACAGATAAAAAAAGATATGATAAAGAGAGAATTTTGAAAAAGGGGAGGAAAAAAGGTTTGAAAACAGTGTATGATGAATAATCGAAGAGTAAGTTGAAGCAGAATAGCAATCGGGTTGAGACGTCTCTTAAAAAGCTTTAAAATAGGAGAAAAGAGGGAAAAATATATTTGAAACCTGTGTATAATCAATAACAGGAGGTCAAAACCAAGAGAGATAAAAATGACATGACGTGGATTTTTTAAAATAATAATATTATTTTAAAAGAAAAATTTAAAAGGGATTAAAACTGGGAGGATATATAATTGTTTTAAAAGTAAAAATTAAAAAGGTAATAGAAAATACAACAGGTAAAAACAGATTTTAAAAAAAGGAGTGGGGAGGGGGTGTTCTCCTGGAAACTGTGTGCTTTTAATGAGAAGTCTTCCTGTCTTTGCCCTGTTTTGTGAGCTCGGCTTGGTGTTTCCAGAGGCCCACCGTTGGCGCCCTCATCTGTACTGTTCCCAGTGCCTGTTGGCAAGCAGATCGTGCCCCCTCCCAGCACAGCGTTCCTGCCGGAAAGGTGGGGGGGGCCACCCGCCGTCTCCCGGCGCTGGTCGTTCCGCAGCTCTGTGCCGCTACACGCTCTGCCCAGGGTCGGCGCTCCGCAGGCGGCCCGGGAAGACCGCGGAACAGCCCCGCGCCTGCTCTGTGTCCAAACTCAGCTCCTTGTTCGTTCTGGCGGCGTGAACTTTGCGAGGCACCTGGGTGGAAGGATCCTATCTGACTCGGGCTGCAAACAAGTCACTATCTGGCCTTTGAGGCTGCCGAGCCTCCAGGCGCAGATTCAGGTTTTGCCCCCACCCCCACTGGGTGCCAAGCGCCGGAGGATATGGTGGCTGCACCTGAGACCTGCCTCTCCTCCCGGAAAACCTTCCGTGGGTTTTCAGAGCTGGGGGTATGCACACTTGCCCCCAGGGCACATCAGCCTGCTGTTTTATGGAGGGCCCAGGTTGTTCTGCCCTGTGCACCCACTCATCCACGTTGCGCAGCCCCTTGCAGTCCCCGGGGGCTGCCTCAGTGCAGCCGTCCCCGTCCTCCGCCCACCTCAGGCAGCCTGTCCCGGCCCCCAGCTCCCAGCTCGGGTCTCGGGCTGGGTGTCGCAGGGACCCTCTCTGCCCATTTAACTTAATTCTGTCGGTCAAGGGCTGCTCCGTACAGATCCGAGCTTCGGAAGCTACCCCTCCGTCCCTCTGGCCTCTCCGTTGGAGAAGGGAGACCCAGCAAACGAGCGCCAGTCCTCCTTTGCCGCTTCTTCCCTGCGGGACCGGTCCCGCACTGTTTTGCCTTTTTTTTCTTTCTTTTTTTCTTTTCTCCTAACAGTTTTTTGGCGCCTTTGTCTTTTGAAGAGGACAATGTTCTGTTGGAGTTCCACAGGTGCTCTGGTTGGCTGAGTGGGTCCGTGGATGTGAGCCTTGGTGTATCTGTGGGAGAGGGTGAGCTACATGCATCCTACTACTCCGCCATCTTGGCCTCTCTCTCCCCCAGTATGTAGCTTCTTATCCTGCCCATCATGCACAAAGGTAACCTTTACAGAAGAAGAAAAATAATTCTAAAATTTATATTGAACAACAAAAGACCCTGAATAACCAAAACAATACTGAGAAAGAGGAATAAAGTGAGAGACATCACACTTCATGATTTCTTTTTTTATTTTTGAATTTCACACTTCCTGATTTCAAGCTATATTACGAATCTGTAGTAATCAAAACAGTATGGTACTAGCATAAAAACAAACACAAGACCAATGGAACAAAATGGAGAGGCCAGAAATAAACCCAAGCTTATGTGGTCAACTATCATTTGATAGGGGAACCAAGAATACTCAATGAAACATATTCTGTTCAATAAATAGTGCTGGGAAAATTAGATATATACATGTAAAAGAATAAAACTAGACCCCTATCTTACACCACTAACAAAAATTAGTTTGAAATGGATTAAAGACTTAAATGTAAGACCTAAGCCATAACACTCCTGGAGGAAAACATAGGGAAAAGGCTCTTTGGCGTGAGTTTTGGCAATGATTTTTTGGATTTGACACCAAAATCAAAGGCAGGAAAAGAAAAATTAACAAGTGGGACTACATCAAACTAAAAAGCTTCTGCAAAGCAAACAAAATGATCAACAAAATGAAAAGGCAACCTATGGAATGGGAGAAATTTTGAAAATCATTTATCTGCTAAGGGGTTAATATTGAAAATATATAAACAACTCAATATTGAAAAGAACAATCCAAAAAAGGGAGGGGGCAAAGGACCTAATTATACATTTTTCCAAAGAAGTCATACAGATGGCCAACAGGTACATGAAAAGTTGTTCAACATTACTAATCATTAGGGAATTGAAAATCAAACCCACAATGAGCTATCTCATGCCCGTTAAAATGGTTGTCACCAAAAACACGAGATAATAAACACTGGTGAGCCCCATCTCGAGATGGATAAAGTGAAACTGAACCAGAAGAGATTGGGCCAAGAGCTCAACTTCATCCTGTCTCAGCAGAAGGAGCTGGAGTATATGCTGAGCCCACTGGAGGATTCAGTCAAGGAGCAGAGCTGAATGGTGTACCTGTAGCACGCTGACGAGGAGCTTGAGAAAACCTACAAATTGGCCAAGAACACAGGCACAACTGAAGCGCATGGCCCAGGACCTCAAGGACATCATCGAGCACCTGAACATGTCTGGGGGTCCCTGCCAACACCAGCGACCTGCAAGATCTTCAGTGCACACATAGACTTGCTGCAGTGGATCCACCAGAACTTGGCATTGCAGTGGAAGGTGGAGGAGGTGACCAGGCTGTGTGAGAGGTGGCACCAGGAGCCCGAGTGCAGCTTTTGCATCACATTCAACTGAGTCCCCTCTGGCTCCGAGGGTATTCAGCTGTGGGAATGTGCAGTTATATTCTCCTTTTCAGTTGCAATGAAATCCTGGTTTATGTGTTTCTTTCAAGCAGTTGTGTTGTTGAGAGAACTGTTCCGTGGTTTGACTTTTTCGTGTTAGCGAGTAGAAAGTATTCTAAACGCCCTGGTCCAAGCAGCAGCCTAGTAGGTGTGGTTCTGTGTGTGTCACTGTTGTATCCTACACCATCTCCATCTACTGAAACCACCCTCCTCCAAGTGCTGGAGGAGTGCTGAACCACCTGAGAACCAGCTCTCCCAGCCAGGGCACGCAGGCGGCCACTCTGCCCAACACACAGTCATAGGTGCAAGAGAGAAGACTCAGCTTAAAGAATCTCTATCCTCAAGGGGACAGTAGCCTAATATAAGTATAACCAGGACAAAGAAGGGACTTATTAATGGAACAGACAGCGGGATGTAGAATTTCAAATTAGGAAAGACAGGTCAGACTAGGGACTTGAATGAAGTTTTGAGAAAAGAAGTCTTTACATTTCCTGGCCAACACACCTCTTCATCCTCCAGGTCTCTTTATCTTAGGCCTCATTTCCTCTAAGAAGCCCTCTGGTCCATCCTGAAGTGGGATCAGGCGGCCATCCTGTGGGCCCCATGCCCCGTTGAACTTGCAAGCTTGCATCTTTGGTAATGCTTGCCACACTGTATTGTGCCGACTCTTTACTTCTCTGTCTTCTTGTTAGATTGTGAGCCTCTGTGGGTAGGGACTATTTCTTGTTCCCCTTGTGTCCTCAGCACAATCCCTCTCACATTGCTCAAATGGATGAACAATGGAGATGAAACCCGGCATAAAATTTTAATCCACAGAATGCCTGCTGAAGTGACCAGGGTGCCAGAGGCCACCAGACCTGGTTTTGAACCTCCCAAAGCCAAAGCAGCCCTGATCAGTTACAGTGAGATTCACATTGTCCAGGAGGCAGAAGCCAACCAGTATCCCAGTTGTCTTTTGTACTTGACTCCACATTCTGCTGCACTCTCTGAAATACCTATGATTATATGTTGCTTTTTTAAATAAAATAAAATTTATTGTGGAACAAAAGGAAATACTGGTGAGGATGTAGAGAAGAGGGAACTCTTGTGCACTGTCAGTGGGATTATAAATTGATATAGCCACTATGGAAAATACTATGGAGTTTCCTCAAAAAATTACAAATAGAACTACCATATGATCCAGCAATTCCACTTCTGGGTGAATATCCATAGGAACCAAAATCACTATGTGGAGGAGGGTATAGCTCAAGTGGTAAGGCATGAGATCCTCAGTTCAATCCCCAGTACGTCCTCTAAAAACAAATAAATAAACCTAATTACTTACCCCTCCAAAAAGTAAATAAACAAAATTACTACATCAAAGAGATATGTGCATCTCCATATTCATTGCATAATTATTTACAATAACCAAGTCATGGAAACAACCTAAGTGTCCATCAACAGATGAATGGGAAAAGAAAATGTGGTGTATATATACATATGCAGTGGAATACTATTCAGCCTTCAAAACAGAAAGAAACCCTGCCATTTGCTACAACATGATGGACATTGAGGGCATTATGCTCAGTGAAATAAGTCAGACAGAGAAAGAAAAATACTGTATGATCTCACTTATATGTGGAATCTAAAAAAAACTCATAGAAAAATAGACCAGATTTGTGGTTACCAGAGGTGAGGTTTGAGGGGTGGGGGAGCTGGATGAAGTTGGTTAAAAGGTACAAACTTCCAGTTATAAGATTAATAAATACTGGGGATGGCATGTACAACATGATGACTATAGTTAAAACTGCTGCATAGTATATTGGAAAGTTGCTAAGAGAGTAGATTCTAAAAGTTCTCATCACAAGAAAAAAACCTTTTTTCCTTTTTTGTCTATATGAGAGGATGGATGTTAAATAAATTTACCATGGTGATCTTTTCACAATATATGTAAGTGGAATCATGATGCTGTAAACCTTAAATTTCTATGGTGCTGTATGTCAATTATGTCTCAATAAAACTGAAAGAAAAAAGAAAGTACACACACACACACACACACACACATACACACACGCTATTGGCTCTGTTTCTCTGTAGAACCCTAACTAATACACCAAGCAGTGCAGAAATTGCTATTCCATGGATAACTCTTTGAGTAGCAAGGAAATAGAGAATATCTGGTATGTGGGCACATAAGCTCATCTATAATAATGCTCATTTCAGCACTGGTTATGAGAGCAAACTTTTAGGAAAGAAAAAGATGTCCATTAACAGTGGTCCAAAAAATACATCGTGATTGGTCTTTCAGTGGAATATTATACAGCAGTAAAAATGAATGCCCTAGACATATAAGACTCAGGCCACATGTATATCTGAAACCTGTAATGTTAAATCAAGTTATCAACTGGAAGATAAGGACACCTATAGTATGAAATATATGTGTGTGTATATATATATATATATATATATATATATACATACACATATATAAAACATTTTAAAAGATGCTTTCATTCATAGTAAAAGTATAAAGCAATTTATAGAGACTATAAACACTTCATTCTGGTTATTAGTTATATCTGAGGGAGAAGGAAGGACAATGAAATAAAGGGAGGGATTCAAAGCAACTGTCAAGTTTATTGCTTATAACCTGCATAGCAGTGTACACAAGTGTCCATCTTATAGTTATCTATAAACTTTCATATATTTGATGGTTGATAAATAACAAACAAAGCTTTTAGGGGCTGAAGTTTTTATCATAAATGTAATGGATATTCACTTTACCAAATGATTAAAATACAGTTAACTACAGAGATGAAAACATCAATAATCAGCAATTCCACCATCACTGGAAAAAAATTTTACTGAGTTCTATTCCCTTATTTTTAGTTTACTTGCATTTATTCAAATATATTGTAACATCATTACATTGACATTTCATAGAACTATGGTATCATATATGCAGTTTTATGTTATTACTGTCATGTTGATTTTTGCAGTTACTACTAAATCATTTGGTATGGTATGGGGAAAGTATTTAACTTTGATTTTTAAAAAAGACTATTATTTTACAGCAGTTTTAGGTTCACAGCAAAACTGAGAAGATACAGAGATTTCTCATATACTCCCTGCTCCCACACATGCATGGCCTCCCCTATTATCAACATCTTGCAACAGAATTGTATGTTTGTTACCATTAATGAACCTATATTGACACATCATAATCACCCGAAGCCCATAGTTTACCTTAGAGTTCACTCTTGGAGTTGTACATTCTATGGGTTTGGACAAATGTATCGTGACATGCATTCATCATTTTAACTTTGCTTTTTATTGAAACTTTATAGCTGTACATGTCCCATTTCCTGAGCTATGCATCTTAATCCACAGTCTTGGAACTGCCACATTTCATATTAATGCTGTTTCATATTAAATAATGTATATATCTGATCCTGCTCATGAGCTTTCTAGTCTTTCTTTCTCTGTATGTCAACCAGTCTGCTCCCAACAGTGATGAGATTACAGCACCACAGAACAATTATGGTTCCTGGCAATGTCAATCCAATCCACAGGACTCTCCTTTTGGATGGCTGGAGGAGTCATGGTAATTACAATGGATATTGCAAACATGTATTCAGCACTGAAGTTGCTGTGCATTGCTCTGAGTGCTTTCAATGTAGTGTTTCATTTGATCTTCACTGTACTCTTAAGCAGCAGGTACCATCCCGATTCCCACTTAACACAAAAGAAACGGTGAGACTCAGAGAAAGGAAAATGTTTACTGACAAGCACTCACCCTGCAACTAAAGGTACCCAGGGACAAACCCACACCTGGAACCACTGTCTGTACTGAGCATTCTTCTGTGTTAAACTGAGGTCAGCACAGGGGAAGGGACTCACCCAAGGTCCTGTGGTTCAGCATGGGCACAGGCCTTCTGAAGCTAGTCTTTTGTCCAGCAAGCCTTTTATTGATTTCTTACCATATAGACTCTTTATCTAAGACTCAGTTGGAAACTGCCGCTTCAATTATCAAGCCAGAAGGTAAAAGAAGGGGACAGAGAATAACCTGGAATAAAAGCAAAGTATTTTCTTTTCTCTCTCAAAATTCCTTGTGTAATTCATCCTACAACACAGAAATGACACCAAAACTCATGCACTAGGTAAATGTCTGTACGTTTCTCTTCCTAGGCTGCATTTCTAGGTGCTCTCTATGACAGACATGTTCCTTGATTTATTTAAAAGTAATCTCTTTCATGGAGAGAGGAGCAGGCTGGGTAGTACTAACGTTTGTCCTAGTCCTACAATGTGCCATATGTTTCCACAGGGTTGCTCCTTTTTTTCCCACCAGAGCCCTGTGAGGAAGGTTTCATTGTTTCCATTTTATGGATGATCAATTGTAGGCCCACATGATACTTTTCCAAGATCATGCATCGAGTGAGGAGCAAGAATGGAGTTCTCTCTCTTTCCCTTCCCACAATGTACCCATCAGCTTCCCTTTTCAAGGATGAGTTTCCAAAGCTTAAGGACTGATTGTTTTAAACTCTCCTGGAATTGTGTCCACATGGCTATTTACTCAACACAATACTGATTATGAGATGAAACCTGGTACCTGGATGGTCAATCTGGTCCCTGAATTCTTAAGCAAGGCTGACGTGAAAGCAGAACTGCTGCTCTCCGGAGGGTGACCTGAGAAAAGATTACTGACATTTACACAAAGATTTTAATCAATAGGTACTTTATATTTTATTTAATTTAATCCTTATGGCTATTCAAGTTGCTGTACATTGTTGACATTATTCAGATCAGGGTACAGGACTTATGAGAAGTTAGGCAAATTTCCCTAAAGAAATGAACCTTGTAAAATTATGCTCAGGAACTCAAAATCTGGAATTACACAGAGTGCCAATGTTTTCCTGCCCTGTTATGTAGGCAGGCAGTCACTGAAGCTAAGTGTATTGTTTAGGGGTTCTCTTTAACAATGAGATTTACCGCTTTTATATCTGAATATATGTATATACACGTGTGTGTGTTGTATGGTTTCTCTCTCTCTCTCTCTCTCTGTCTCTCTCTCTGTCTCTCTCTCTCTCTCTCTCTCTCTCTCTCTCTCTCTCTCTCTCTATATATATATATATATATATATATATATATATATATATATATATATATATATACATACATACACACACACACACACACACTGTGTATACCTAAAAACGACATCCGTATAGCATAATGTAAAAGTACAAAGTATATAAAAGGGTGCAAGAAAATATTTACAACATGTATTGCAGATATGTTGTTACTATCCTCCATCTCTTAACCAACAGAGAAATGAGCCAAAGATTACAACAAAGAATGTGCATTAAAAGCAATATAAATACCCAATGAAACACTTAAAATCATGCCTAAATATAACTGATGAAATGCCAAATGAGCTCTCATTCTAAGTGAAATAGGAAAATATCAACACAGTTGTAGAGAGTGATCACAAGTTTGTAAAAGAAGATATTTTATATTTGCATAGATATCTATATATTTTATTAAGATATATACTGGAAAGAATCAACAGATATGTATCAGATGGTTAATAATGAGTATTTTCTGGTTGGGGTGGGACTCTGGGCTAGACTATTAATATCCTGATACATTAATTTGGCAAAATGAATAAAATCTCCAAAATGCTATTTTCAAATACTGGTTATGGAACACTCTTTTCAATAGAACAATGATTACCCTTATTCTGAAATGGCTATTTTCCCTTCTTTCTTATTTGAAAATATAATTCAAATTAAGAGCTACCATATCTAAATGGCTACAACTCCGTGCTGAGAAAGCCAGTGGACAAAACTGCCTAGGGTCAGAGCACAGAAGCCACAAGGTGCACAGATGTAATTCCCCCAGAGCAGTGGCCTGGATCTCAGAAGGGGTTGGTGCCAGCATATGTCACCTCCCTAAAGGAAGAAGGGACCAGTCACAGCTCAGTAGTGGTAAGTCCAGAGAGGATGCCAGACCACCCTTTCCCAGGAGAGTATCCATAACATGACTGTGCAGGGGGAAAGGAGGCAGATGCAGGATCAGTGTGGGGCGGGGGTCTACACTGGACACAACATATTTGCAACATAATTTACAGACATAATTAGTATGCCTGACATATAAGGAAATCTGACTAGCTAAAAGATTCATGTTCACATGTACCAACAAGTAATTCAAAGAAATAAAAAGAATGACAATTAAAATATAAGTAAAATTGCTTCCATGTCAAGAATTAAAGAAATGTAATAACACGATACAGAACATAATGTACAACATGACCTAAATTTTGAAGAATATATATTTTCATAAGAACATAAAATGTCATTTAAAAATATAAACAATCTTGCACAAATTTATCTGAAGAATATTAAGAAATATATCAGCTGGTTTGACATAGAAGTTGAAGACGGGAACTGCAAGATAATTCCTCCTATAAAAGCATACTTCTCCAGTGTGGGGGAACATGTACACTGATTTTTAATTAGCAAAATAGCTAAGATAAAATTATGACAGCATGGGATAAACCTAGTTGTGCCTATATTTACAAAAGTAATACTGAAAAATATATATTCAGAATATTAAGAGATGTTAAATATACTGTAAAATTAAAAGGCTACACAGAGCTCTATATTTATAACCACATATATACAAGCACTCCTTTGTTTAATTTGAGAGAACACCCAAAGAAAACTTCTCGTCAAAGGATTTAATATCCATGGATAGCCATTTAATTCTTCCTTTGCCATATAAACCCCAGAAAGTATCCTCCAGTGGGCTTCGACAGGGAAAGTCATCTTTCCTTCTCTCCTTCCTTGGTTGGCCTCTTGCTAAAGTGACTGCCAAGCTGCAATTCTGGATTTGGTCACCAGATGGCACTGACCTCCAATTCTAATTTTACTTTCCAAAGGAAACAATAATCATTTGG
This sequence comes from Camelus bactrianus, assembly GCF_048773025.1. Taxonomy (NCBI): domain Eukaryota; kingdom Metazoa; phylum Chordata; class Mammalia; order Artiodactyla; family Camelidae; genus Camelus; species Camelus bactrianus. The sequence goes on along the minus strand of NC_133575.1, from coordinate 80,725,018 downwards.
CAAAATGAGCAAATTGTACTTTGAATAGAGGTTATGAAACAGCATGTAAAATAAAATCATGATTAATTCCTTAACTTATCAATAAAAGCTTTTCAAAGCATTCCTTCAAAACTTTGACAATGAAATGTACTGATTTCTTCATCATAAAAATCAATGAGACTTAAAGATATTTTTTAATATAAGAAAAATTGGAGAGGAAATTATCTACATATACCTCAGAAAACACTTTTATACCAAGAATTCTCCTGAAGTATGATACAGATAAAATAAAAACTAAAAACATCATAGAACAATGATCTAGCAATCCCACTCCTGGGCATATATCTGGAGGGAACACTAATTTGAAAAGATACATGCACTCCAATGTTCATATTAGCACTACATACAATAGCCAAGACATGGAAGTAACCTAAATGTCCACTGACAGATGACTGGATAAAGAAGTTGTGGTATATTTATACAATGGAATTCTACTTGGCCATAAAAAAGAATAAAATAATGTTACTTGCAGCAACATGGATGGACCTAGTGATTGTCATTCTAAGTGAAGTAAGCCACAAAGAGAAAGAAAAATACCATATATTACTCATATGTGGAATCTAAAAAAAAAAAAAAAAGGACACTATGAACTCATCTACAAAACAGAAACAGACTTGCAGACATAGTAAACAATCTTATGGTTACTGAGGGAAAAGGGGGTGTGAAGGGATAAATTTAGGAGTTTGAGATTTGCAAATGTTAGGCACATAAAAATAGGTTTAAAGAAACCAACAAGTTTCTCCTGTATAGCACAGGGAACTATGTTCAATACCTTGTAATAACCTTTAATGAAAAAGAATATGAAAAGGAATATATGTATACATATGCATGACTGGGACATTGTGCTGTACACCAGAAATTGACACACTGTAACTGACTGTACAATAAAAAGATCATAGAACACTATAGGATTGCAATTAACCTTATGAAAAGATATCCAACAACAATCAGTATACAAATAAAAGTTCTGGCAATTTTATCCTCAGCTAAAAAAAGGCAAATTGCATGATAAAGTTTGCTGTTATCCTATTTTCACACACAAAAAAAATGTATATATCTGCTCATACATATTGTGCATCTGCATGTATTGTGTACATATATGTTTGAGAAAAGCATCTGCAGAATATGCTCCACACCATTAACAAAGGATATCTCAGCAGGGAGAAATAAGGGATACAGGATCATTTCATTTTCTACATATACATATCTTTATTATTTGATTCCTATCAACTACAAATATACATTAGTTTTATAATTGAGGAAAGTAAATGAGATACATTTTTGAAAACAGGAAAAAAATTGCTATAGTCCAATCCCAGAAACTTATTTCATATAAATCTACTGGGCTAGAAAGGAATTCACAGCTGTTAAATTCAAAAACAAACAAATAAAAAGCAATGTTTGCACATGATGTATGCACAGTTTAATCCTAGTTGTTGTTAATACACCTATGTGTATGTGCAAGTATATGTATAAAGCAAATGTGTCTAAAAATATATAACCAAAAATAGTACATTCTCGCCACCCCCAAACAGATACACATTTCTTCAGAGACCTTCACCCTGGCAGCTTCCTCTTCATGAAACAGAGGTGGAACTTCCTGCCAGAAGCTCAGAGAACCAGGCAGCACCTGATTCTGCAGGAAGGCCTGCCTGTACCATTCAAACATCTAGAAGGCCGCGTTTGTGGGTCAGACCAGAGACTCCTCCCTCCCCAAATCCTTACTTACTTAGCCACCTCGCAGACATTGAGAGATGTAGTTCTGGCTCTGACCAGAAGGTAGCGATCATCTCAATTTGCTACCTTCGCTGCAAAGAAAACATATCAATTTTTGCAAACAAGCAAATATGAATTGAACAGTCCTAACTATATTTGAAAAAATTATATATACATACATATATAAATACTGAAAGTGTAGTAGTTTCATTTGGTGATAATGACTCCCAAAGCTGAGTCTCTCCTATCCATTTATTCAACACACATATGTGGGGCACTGCTAGCTTGAGTCCATTTGTCCATTTCACTCTTCTCTCTGATCCCCAGACTCTCATTTCCAACCACCTACAGGACATGTTAACATTAACTCGGAGAAAGACAACTACAATTCCTTTCTCCGTGTGTGGAGTGCATGTGTGCATGTGTGTGTGTTCCTCTGGTGTTAAACCGAAGAGTTAAGAATCAGACAGGATAGTTCATTTAAGAAGAAAAAGAAAAAGAACAAATATCCTTTTCTCTTCCCAATCCCATCAGAAAACGTATACTATAACAAAAACAACAAAATAGCACCACAGCCCATAAATGTGTGTACATTTCATGTCTTGCGTGTATATTTTCATATGCCATCTATCACAGCTATGCTATTTATTTTACATCAGAATCTCCTCATTTATGGAAGGAAGGACTCTGGGACTAACTTTTCTAACATTTCTTAAAGGCTCAGTATGTGCCAGATATGTTCTATAGATCATCTGATCTTCTCCATAAAAATTCTGTTAGCAGGATTTTTGCTACTTAGCAATATCTATTTCTTTTGTTATTATTTTCCATCTGTACATATGATAAAATATTATATATGTGCATATAATAATAAAGATATGATTATCTATGAAAACATTGTAGTGATGACAAAGCGAAAAGGTCACAGCTAACATCTGTCCCACCTCAGCAGTCACCAATGCTGGGAGCAACTTGGTGCTACAGGGTCAAGTAAGCCACCACTGCCCCTTGCCTCCCTACCCTACCCGACAAACACCCCATAACCAAAACCTCATGAAGGAGAATGGTTGGACTGAGGGCAAAGCCAACCTGAGATACTGCATATTCTCAAGGGGACAGACGAAGGTGCTGGACTAGGCAAAGCCCAGTGCAGTGGGAGAATGACCAGACCAATTATGCTGAGATAAAGGCCCTAAGTAGTTTTGTTCATGTAGTGCTCAGTGAGCAAATTTGGATGCCACTATGCTAGAATATAATCAAGTTGGAACTCTCAGTTTAATGCTTAATGTATAAATTCATATTTTCAAGTAGAAAGTCTATTATTGCCTTTTCATTGTAGATATTCACCTCTTCACTTTAATCTAGCACCCTGTATTCATGCCATCTGCAAAAGTATTTCTGTTCTCAGTGCATGAAAATTGATTGTCTCAATGGGAGAACAAGGATGCTTTGTATTCAGCCATATTTATTTAGAGAATTTAATAGAGAATATTCATAGTGAAACTTTTTTTGGTCAAACATCCCTTAAATAAGAATGAAGGCAACCTAATTTTGTTCTCAATTTGTATATTCTGAATTTATATTACCCACAAGCAAATATATTGTCATTCAATCTTAAATTGGTGGTTGCATTAAAATTAAAATATTTAATTTGAAGAAAAATCATGCCATAAGAAATTATGTTTTTGTATGCTTCCTGCTTAGTTTTGACAATGAGATTTTTTTTTTTTTGAACTGGTGAATTTTTTTTCAGGGTCAAATGAAAAATAAGTTTCTTTCTCTTGTAAACACTGTCCATGTATTAGCAGATAAAACTTTATAAATTAGGGTAAATGGTGTCCTGAGTCTTTCATGTCATAGGATTTTAAAAATAGTATTTAAGGCTCAGCAAAGACTAGTGCTGACTTTCTATAATCTAGACATCCAGTTGACATTTCCGCCTTCACTATGTGAACTTAAAACTGAGATTTGCATGAATAAAAGGTTACTTATTTCTAGTCCTTTCTCTGTAACATCGTTTCTGCCCTTGATTTCCTGATCTATGAAATGCAGATAATCACTCCTTGATGAAAAGGGGACTGTGGTCATTTTACAAGAGCCTATTAACAGCATCTCTGTATAACACAAGAGAGTGACATTTACACTACTCACAGCAGGTAAAAAATGAGAGCCATTCTTATTTTAGTAAGGCTTTTGAAGGCCAATTATGGTGTCCTTATTTTTCTCTTTGAATAATATATTTACCCTGGATAGTCCTGCTTTTTGGTAAACATTTTCATTACCTTCCATAATAACTCAAGCAATAAACTCTTCTCATCTCCTATTGTCTGAAAGAAGTATATAATGTCAGCTTCTTTGTGTTTCTACTCAATTTCATTCCTTCTTTTTCTACTTCTAATTCTCTGATTGACTTTTTGCTTATCTAAAGATAATTGCAAAATATTAATCAAATCTGCCTTTAGTCTTTTGATTTTAGCTTATCTGGTTTTGGTATCTTATATTCCTTCAATTAATGTTAGTTTACAACAGAGGATAAAAATTGGTGATTTGAGGAACACCATTTTTTCCACATGTTTAATTTTTAAAATAGTTTCCAGCATCTATAAACTGCAAGATTTCATAGATAAATGCAGCTCCCTGGCTTATCTTGAAAAATGAGGTTTGGTCTCTCAGGGCCTACATTTTTACATTCCCTCAAGGAAAAAAGTGGCTGGACCTGATAGCAGTTTCCTCATCCCATTCACCACAGTTCTTACCACTCTCTATTGTATGACCCTCCCATACACACGCTGACACAGAATGTTTGTTAGTTTCTATTTTACTATTATTGCTATTGCCTTTCTTACAGTAAAAAAAATTTTGAAATATTTCTTGCTTCTACTTAGTCAATCAAAACTGAAGGACCAAAAGATAGAGAGTGTTTTTCATTTCAAGAAACCTGGAGAGAGAGAACATTAACCTGTGGAAGCAAAGGCTCTTCCCAAGATTTTTATAGACACCTACCTCCATTATTTACATTACCAAAGTGGCCTCCATAGGTCTTTGAGTTTGGCCTTTCTGGAGTTAAAAGTTTTCCATTTCACACCACTAATTTGCCACACAGCCTTTCTGAGGAGAATATGATAAATATGTCCATTCTGTAATCTTTAATAAGTAAAGAATAAGCATAATTGGAGCAACTTTTTGACAGATTAGACACATGTTTGATAGGATATAATGAACCATCATTTGCCAAATTTAGTGCTGTCACATTTTCTTACCAGAAAAAGGATTATAGTCTTCCTGCTGGCAGGTTACAATGGGATTTTTGAAGATGATATGTTATCTGTACTTATTAGATAAATTCAGTTCTGTGCCAAGTTACCTCTGGCCATGATATATTCCTCTGACCCAATGAGTGAAATTCTGTGGGAACAGCATTTCAATTGTGACACCTCAGTTTTGAAGGTAGATATTGGTCTGGATTAGGAACCTCTAAGAGCTTCTTTGCCTATTTTCAGAGTGGTTTGCTTTATGCTCTTAGAAGAATTGCATTGCAAATATTCAATATAACTATAAGTGCCTAAAAGGGAATGTATCTAATGGACTTGAATTGTAGGTGACAGAAGCAATTCCTGCTACTTTCTACATTTGTAACTTTTATTTGTGAACCATGGGAAAGCATTAACTTAACCTAAATGCCCTTTCTTAAAATTTCAGATTTTTAATTTGTCCACATTCCCTGCTGGTCCTTGCTCATAACCAGCCATTTGGTAATGCCATGAAAACAGGTTTGTTTATATGCTTGTCCATTTGTTTCAAGTAATTTGCACATTTATTATCTGTATTGGTTTAAAAATGAACACATTATCTGCAATTCCACTCCTAGTACACAAGAGAATTTAAAACAGGTGTTCAAATAATAACTTATACGTGAATGTTTATAGCAGCATTATTTATAATAGCCAAAAGGTAGAAATAACAGAGGTGTCCATCAATGGATGAATGAACAAATGAGATGTGATATATCCATATAATGGAATATTATTCAACCATAAAAGTACTGTTACACGCTCCAACATGGATGAACCTTGAAACATTATGCTAAACAAAAGAAGCCAGACACAAAAGGTCACATATTGTATGATTCCATTTATATGAATGTCCCTAAATAAACATAGCCATAGAGACAGAAAATAGATTAGTGGTTGCTTAAGGCTGCTCGGGAGAATAAGGGGCTGCGAGAGAGATCGGTAAAGGTATAGGGTTTCTCTTTATGATAATGAAAATGCTCCAAGATTGACTCTGATGATAGTTGCATGTATCTGTAAATATACTAAAAGCCATTGGATTGTACACTTTAAATAAGCTATAAGGGATGTGTAAACTGCATAGTATGTGAATGATATCTCAATAAACTGTTACAAAAATATAAATTTTAAAGGTGTACACATTAGCCCATGGCTTTTGATCACTGAACTTTCAATTCAAGGAGTACTTAGGTCCACCGTATCCAAGTTTTCAGATTGACTCACAGTGCAACTTCAGCAGTGCAACTTTGTTTGTTTTGTTTACCACTATATCTTCTATGTTGGGTACAGTGCCAATGAATTCCCTTTCGAACACTATGGGTAATTCTTCAATATTTAAAATCATTATCTACTAAAATATAAGCTTCAGGATGGTAAGGATTTGGGTCTGTTTTCTTCAGTGTTGATTCTCCTGACCTTGAATAATGCCTGGTACAAAGTGAGCACTCAACCAATATTTGTAAAATGAATGTACTGCTTTTCTGTCCCCCTACTCAATCGAAAACTGTATCTAACATCCAACCAGGTAGTAAAATGGTGGGAGAGGAAAGTAAATGAATGAAAAGGAATTGACAATGAATAAAAACAGATCATTCTAAGAGGTGGCAATGAAATGTGTGGAAAGTTTTTCACACTTGCTAACAATCGAAGGAATTAAAGGAATGCAAAGTGCAGGCTGAGTGCTCTGTGCACTTGCTGAAACTAAAGCTCTTGTCACCACCGCACTAAGATATTGAGCTTCTGCCTTCCCTACAGACACACAAGCATAGCTGGAGAGACAAACAGGAGACAAGGGACTTCTCACTTGGTAAAGGTGTAAGTGCATTAAAAGTGGCCCAGATAGCTGACTCTCCTGATGGGGGGACTTGGTTGTCACACATGCCACACATTCAGGTTCTCTCCTCTCTTCTTTACAACTGACACCTACATTGGGATGTGTCTGTGTGTGCATGTGTGTGCATTTATGTGTCTGCTGTGGAGTGAATCAGATCCAGGTCTTGGAAACCCTCTTCAAGCAGAACTTCTCATCTTACATTTGTTCATAAGGTAAGATTTAGTTTAGAGAACGTTCATATCCGAGGTTCTCAAGAGACTGCATGAGCTTTATTACCTTCATTGCCAAAAGGAGGAGACAGTGAAACACAAAGCTGATGTAAAAAAAAAAAAGCCAAGGAAAACTTGAAGATCCACCCTAAACCCAAGGTTTTTACATGTAATTCAACTGGTGAATGAGAGATCCAGTGAACTGTTCAAGATGATGCAGTTAATTAATCAGAGAGAAAAGTCTGGGACTTGATTCTCAGAAATAAAGTGTGTCTATTAACTTGGACAGTAACTCAGAACATTTATATCACCTAATTTATAACCATGGATTTACTGTTGAGACTCCATGACACCCTGAAAGACACACAGGACTGGCAGTAAAAAGTACTTTAGTTTTTGTCTCTGTTTAACCACTTGGTGGCTGTATGATTCCAGACAAGATGATTCACAAATTTGTGCCCCAATCTCTTCACCTAGGAAATGGAAGTGATAATTCCCCACATCACAAGAACACAGAGAATTAAAACTGACAGCATAGATAAGGCAGCAGCCACAGTACTTCGTACACAGTAAATACTTGGAGTTCCCTCAGCTCCCAAGCAGGCAAAAACCGTGTGTCCTATTTCTTGATTCTTCTGCTTCTTCCCTACACTTCATCCTTCTGTGGTCCTAACTACTTTCCCCAGCACAATTAAACACAGAAATGGCAATGATGTTCCTCCAAGAGGGAAACTCTCAGGGGAAACTAATGCCAGCATGAATTTGGCTCCTCATTCTATTGCCAATGCTCTTGCTGACCTTAACATTAACCTCCAGATTGGGCATCTCCTTTTGTTCAACCCAGTGACCTCACTGAATATCAGCCCCTCCCCCTCCACTAGGCAGCCTCAATGCCATTGCTTCAACAATTCTTCTGCCAGTTTCTTCAATTCTCTCACCCCATCCTCCTTTTAAACCAACCACTGCTCAAAAAACCCCACACACTATAAGGTACATAGTGACATTATTTATCAAGCAAAAACCTGGAAACAAGACACAGATCAATTCCCAGAAATGTTATTATAGGTTCAGGCTTTTGGTACATTTAAAGTTTTTAAACAATATCATACTTTTCAAACATATTTACATTATTGGGAAATGTACTCAAATTTTAAAATGTGTGAAATTGAGACAATTAGCAGAAAAAATTAACAATCATGATCATGCCCCTGCCCAGCAATAACCATTCTTTTCTTGTTCTTATTGTTGTGAGGATTTCCATATATGTGCATACATGTATATATGTATAGACATTTGTATATGTATATATACAAATGACACTGGCATGCATTGGGTAACTTCTCTGCCCCTGTGCTGAGAGGTAGATGTAAAAGTTCTGGGGTCAAAATCAAGAGGCCAGAACAATGTGTGGAAACTTGGAACATCACACTAATGATCAGAGCCACAGACCCCATGGCAGAGATACAAATGATATCCTCTCCTTTTCTTTTTTTAAAACATTTTTTATTGATTTATAATCATTTTACAATGTTGTGTCAAATTCCAGTATAGAGCACAATTTTTCAGTTATACATAAACATATATATATTCATTGTCACATTTTTTTCGCTGTGAGCTACCATAAGATATTGTATATATTTCCCTGTGCTATACAGTATAATCTTGTTTATCTATTCTACATTTTGAAATTCAAGTCTATACCTTCCCACTCCCCACCCCCTTGGCAACCACAAGTTTGTATTCTATGTCTATGAGTCTATTTCTGTTTTGTATTTATGCTTTTTTTTTAGATTCCATAGATGAGCAATCTCATATGGTATTTTTCTTTCTCTTTCTGGCTTACTTCACTTAGAATGACATTCTCCAGGAGCATCCATGTTGCTGCAAATGGCGTTATGTTGTCGGTTTTTATAGCTGAATAGTACTCCATTGTACAAATATACCACCTCTTCTTTATCCAGTCATCTGTTGATGGACATTTGGGCTGTTTCCATGTCTTGGCTATTGTAAATAGAGCTGCTGTGAACATTGGGGTGCAGGTGTCATTTTGTTACTATATATAGAAAACCCTAAAAGGTCCACACAAAAACTAGTAGAGCTGATTGAAGAATTCAGCAAGGCAGGTTACAAGATTAACGTTCAAAAATCAGTTGCATTTCCTTACATTAACGATGAACCAACAGAAAAAGAAAATAAAGAAACAATCCCCTTTAAAATAGCACCCATTGCTGTGCAGAAGCTAGTAAGTTTCATTAGGTCCCATTGGTTTATTCTTGCTTTTATTTCTTCTAGGAGAAAATTTTTTAAATGTATGTCAGATAATGTTTTGCCTATGTTTTCCTCTAGGAGGTTTATTGTATCTTGTCTTATGTTTAAGTCTTTAATCCATTTTGAGTTGATTTTTGTATATGGTGTAAGGGAGTGTTCTAGCTTCATTGTTTTACATGCTGCTGTCCAGTTTTCCCAACACCATTTGCTGAAGAGACTGTCTTTATTCCATTGTATATTCTTGCCTCTTTTGTCAAAGATGAGTTGACCAAAAGTTTGTGGGTTCATTTCTGGGCTCTCTATTCTGTTCCATTGGTCTATATGTCTGTTTTGGTACCAATACCATGCCGTCTTGATGACTGTAGCTCTATAGTATTGTCTGAAGTCTGGGAGAGTTATTCCTCCAGCCTCTTTCTTTCTCTTCAGTAATGCTTTGGCAATTCTAGGTCTTTGATGGTTCCATATAAATTTTATTATGATTTGTTCTAGTTCTGTGAAATATGTCCTGGGTAATTTGATAGGGATTGCATCAAGAAGAAAACCTATGGAATGGGAGAAAATTTTTGCAAGTGAAACCGACAAAGGCTTGATCTCCAGAATATATAAGCAGCTCATATGACTCAATAAGAAAAAAATAAACAACCCAATCCAAAAATGGGCAGAAGACCTAAACAAGCAATTCTCCAAGGAAGACATACAAATGATCAAAAAGCACATGGAAAAATGCTCAGTATCACTAATTATCAGAGAAATGCAAATCAAAACTACAATGAGGTATCACCTCACACCAGTCAGAATGGCCGTCATTCAAAAATCCACAAATGACAAATGCTGGAGAGGCTGTGGAGAAAGGGGAACCCTCCTACACTGCTGGTGGGAATGCAGTTTGGTGCAGCCAGTATGGAAAACAATGTGGAGATTCCTCAAAAGACTAGGAAAAGACTTACCATATGACCCAGGAATCCCACTCCTGGGCTTGTATCCAGAAGGAAATCTACTTCAGGATGACACCTGCACCCCAATGTTCATAGCAGCACTATTTACAATAGCCAAAACATGGAAACAGCCTAAATGTCCATCAACAGGTGACTGGATAAAGAAGTGGTGGTATATTTATACAATGGAATACTACTCAGCCATAAAAACCAACAACATAATGCCATTTGCAGCAACATGGATGCTCCTGGAGAATGTCATTCTAAGTGAAGTAAGCCAGAAAGAGAAAGAAAAATACCATATGAGATCGCTCATATGTGGAATCTAAAAAACAAAAACAAAAACAAACAAACAAACAAAAACAAAGCATAAATACAGGACAGAAATAGACTCACAGACAGAGAATACAGACTTGTGGTTGCCAGGGGGGTGGAGGGTGGGAAGGTATAGACTGGGATTTCAAAATTGTAGAATAGATAAACAAGATTATACTGTATAGCACAGGGAAATATACACAAAATGTTATGATAACTCACAGAGAAAAAAATGTGACAATGAGTGTGTATATGTCCATGAATAACTGAAAAATTGTGCTGAACACTGGAATTTGACACAACATTGTAAAATGATTATAAATCAATAAAAAATGTTAAAAAATTAAAAAATAAAAAAAAATAAAATAGCACCCAAAGTAATAAAATACCTAGGAATAAATCTAACCAAGGAGGTGAAAGAATTATACACAGAAAATTATAGACCATTGATGAAGGAAATTAAAGACTTTAAAAAATGGAAAGATATCCCATGCTCTTGGATTGGAAGAATCAATATTGTTAAAATGGTCACACTGCCCAAGGCAATCTACAGATTTAATGCAATCCCTATCAGATATCCTCTCCTTTTCCCAACACCCTAGGATAAGTCACCCTACCACTTTGAAATGGCCCTGGTCCTCATTCATAACATGATGGGTTCAACTTTCTTCTCATAGATTCTCAGACATACTTCAGAGTAATTATGGTGTCAGGCATCCTTTATGGGAAGATGGAGGATGTAAGCCAAAGCTTGGATCAGCATTTTTTCAGGTCAGTTACATTCCAGACACTTTCTATGGGTTTTCTCATTTATCCCTCACCACGATCCTGTGAGAAAGATGCAGTGAGCCTTATTTTACATATAACCCAACCAAGGCAAAAAAGGTCATCCATCCTGTAGGACACAGGGAGGGGTTCTGGGTCCCAACCCATAATACCCAGGAGCCTCCCATTTGGAAGCTTTGTGGGATTCCAGGCTGAAGGACTTTTTGGTTATCTTAACTTGCTGGATTGGCTCCATGGGTTATATCATGCAGGTAAGTGGCCTTAGCATTGGTGGCCTTGTAATTTAGCTGATCCTCAAGTTCCTGAGGTAGTTTTGTAAAAGCACAGGCTTTATAATGGGGAAGAAAACCTGGGAGAGGGGTGAGAAATTAACTATTTTAGAGTCCTTCCTACCTCATGCCAACATCTTTTAGACTCTATATCCTAACCACATTCAGTGTAGGCCAGACCTAAAATTCCTATTACAGATGAGGAAAATAAAGCAAGGACAAAGAGTGCAAGATTCTTGAAAGCTGAACCAACCCTAAAACATAAGCTCCTTTCATAGCATCCTGCTGCTTTTCCAGTATGAAAATATCTCTCAATTTTGTGAGCATATAACTTACAAGTGAGGGATTATGTTACAGCTAAACTAGGTGGTATCTTGAAGGGAATATGGGGTCACCAGTCAGAAATGTGTTGGTTACCATCTCTGCCTTTCTTTTTAGTGACTTTGACCCTAGAAAATATGTCTCTTGTTATCCAGCTTCAGTTTCTTCAACTAGAGAATAGAGATAATAATTATCTTTCTCACAGGAATAAATAAAATACGTGGGGCAAATGCTCAGAGTTCTCTACAGGGCAAGGACCAGGAAACCTATACGCATTGGAACCATGCACTATTGGACATTTAAATAGCAATAATAATAGCAGTAAATTATTGGAAAATACAATCATCTATCAAGGTTATAATATAAAAGAACAGCAATTCAAACACCTACTGATAAACAAGTGAATATTTGGATACAGTTTATATATATACAAAATGTACATATTGATTTATAATTTATATAACTGGATTAATACCATAATATAGGTGGAGGGAAATACAAGATAATTACTTGTTTTTAGCAAAAAAAAATTATTTTTTAATCAGTGAAAGTAAACAAAATAGCATTTTGAAAATATAGGATAAGCCTGTGAGTTAAACCACAAAAAATCATTTTAGAAATGTATTCAATTACTTGAAAACTATGGTGTTATATGAAATAAGCACATTACAATCAGATGTTATGGTAAGATTACATTTTCCTTGGAAAATATATTTTATATATCATATGTATACTAATATCTCACACACGCCTTTGTATGTGCATACACACATATGCAGAGTTATCTTCAGATGAGAGTGTAGCTCAAGGAAACTAGTTATCACTTGCTATTGTTTAGGACAGTGTATGTTGTGGAGGAAAGTCAATTCCAATAACTCATTATAAGAGGTCGCATATTTCTAATTCAAGGCATTTTGGTAAAAATAATTCACTTAAATTAATATTTTACTTTTCTAAATATATAGATCTATGTATGAAACCTATATTTTTTTTACCCATACTAACTGAAAAATTCATCCTGATTTGTGTTCTCTGTTTCCACTGCAGTAGGCAGTCCTCACTTTCACAATTAAATTACCCCCAACCTCTTTAGACAAGAAAGCCAATGGTCCATTCTTTCCATAATTAAAGGCACAGTATGTTTCAAAGCCAGTAATGACAGAGTAACTCATATTGGACCAATCCTCTCATAGCTCACAATTACTAATTCTGTAAAAAGAAATTAACATGGCTATCTGAAAGCACTTGAGTAAAACGAAAGCAGGTAGAGGTTGGAGGGAATTTGACTTTTGAAAGAGGGAATAGAAGCTGGCTGCATGTTTTACAGATTTCTGCCTAGTTACATGTGGAGTGGTTGAAATTCAGTTGGACATTTGTAGTCTTACTAGTTGAGGAATCAATGGCCAGATTTTGAGACAACCACAGCAGCTGGAAAATGAGGAAGGAACTTGCTGAAAGGTGAAAGCCACAAAGAGGGTGTCACAGATTCTTTGCAAAACCTTGGTTCATTTAGACTGAGCTAAAATATTTCGGCTGGTACTAACTGCAAGAGAGACAGAGATTGGATTCAAAACTGAGCCAAGTTAACAGTTTGTTAAAACAAACCAATACTCTTTAGAGGAACAAGATTTATGATCTACAAGGTATCTTTCACAATATCTATCATACAGTCCACAATTCTTTGACATAGGAAGAAGCAGGAAAATGCAACCCATACTGAAATGGAAAAGCAATCAAGAGACCAATGCCAAAGTGAGCTAGATATTGGGAATAGCAGACAACCTATTATAGCAATGTTCAGAAACATGAAGAAAAATATGCTCATAATGCATGAACAGATAAGAAATGACAACAGAGATATAGAAAATATTTAGAAATGGAAATGTAAGAACTAGAAAATATATCTTAAAAAAAAAAGTCCTGAATGGGCTTCACAGAAGACTGGAGCTGATGAAGGAAATAGTCAGTAATCTTAAAGTTAGATCAATAGAAATTATACAGTGTGAAAAACAGGGAGAAAAATGTTTGAAAAATTTTAAGAGTTGTGGTAACATGTGGACAATACCAAAAGGTCTAATATGTGTGTGCCTAGAGTGCCAGGGGAAAACAAGAGAGACAATGTGCAATAAAAAGTATTTGAAGAAATTATGATGGAAATTCCCCCAATTTGGTGAAATACATATATGTACAGATTCAAGAAGCTGAAAAATTTCAAGCAAGACAGACAAAGAAAACCACACCTAAGAACATCATGGTCAAACTGATGAATGCCAAAGACAAAGAGAAAAATCTTGAAAACAATCAGATCAAGATGACCTATACAGAAAAGCAACAATACAAATGATAATTGACTTCTCTTCAGAAACAGTGGAGGCTAGAAGACAGTGAGAAATCATCTCTAAGTAATTGAAAGGAAAAAAACCTATCAATCCATAAATCTCTATCCAGCAAAAATGTATGTCACCCGTCAAAGCAAAATAAAGACAGTGTCATATAAACAAATCTAAGAAGTCATTGTCAATATAACTGCAACAAAAGATATGCTAAAGAAAGTTTTTCAAGATGAAGAGAAATGATATCAGATATAAAATCAAATCTAGAGGAAGAAATGAAAAGCAGAAGAAAAAGTCAATAAATAAAATAAAATCCTAAAATATATTCATTTAACCTAATAGAAGGCGAAGAAGAAAAAGCAGAGGAATATTTTTAAAGTAGATACTGTAAAAATGGCAAAATAGTACAATTAAATCCAATTTTATTGATAGTTACTTTAAATGTAAGTAGACACATCAACTAAAAGGCAGGTATTATGAGAATGGATTAAAATCCAAGTTCTAGGGACATTTTGTACAGCAGAAATTGAAAAATCGTAACTGGCTATAAAAAAAAGTTCTGGTCTATATATATAATGGAATACTATTTAGCCATAAAAAATAATAAAATAATGCCATTTGCTGCAACATAAATGGACCTGTAGATTGTCATTCTAAGTGAAGTAAGCCAGAAAGAGAAAGAAAAATGCCATATGATACTGCTTTTATGTGGAATCTGAAAAAAAAGACACAAATGAACTTATTTACGAAACAGAAACAGACTCACAGACATTGAGAACAAACTTACAGTTACTATGGGGATAATGGGGTGGGAAGGAATAAACTGGGAGCTTGAGATTTGCAGATACTAACTACTATATATAAAGTAGATAAACAGCAAAGTCCTACTGTATAGCACAGGGAACTATATCCAATATCTTGTATTAACCTATAATGAAAAACAATATATATATGTATACATACACACATACACACATATGCTTTCCCTTAATCCCTGGCTAATGCCTCCTTACCTCTCAAGTCTCAGCTTAAGCATCACTTGCTGTGAGAAACATTCTCAGACACAGCCTGATAGTTTGATTATTGTTAGTCATCTAAGAAAACCAACTCACCATTTCCAGATACAATATTTTGTTTGAAAGGGGTCCAATGAGAGTAAGTTCAAAATTTCTCATGAGCTGTGGTCTCACACAATGGACTGAAGACACAGAAGTTTTCAAATATCTTATCTGAAGATTCACTTAAAATTCTGTCTTCCATTTTCAAGTAGGATGCTGGGAACACAGGTCAGTTCAGCACTGAGTAGTTCCTGAGACAACAATCGGAGAGTGTTCTTCAGAGAAGCTGTGGAGACTGTGGATTGATGCTCCAACCTCTGAAAGAGCCCATGAGAGTAGTATAGTGACAGTCTGATTTTTAGCAGATATATTTTTGCCTGACAAAGTTCATATGAGGTAGAGTTACAGGTTTGAAAGTTTTAAAACTATTTACTTTGTGGCACAATCTATTAAATACAAAAATTTCAAAATTTTTGAATGAATTTGGAAAAGAGGAAAAGTTAAAGAAGCAAGCCGCATTCTCTATTAAGTTCTGGTTAGAGGTCACTGTTCTTTAAGTTTTCACTAATTCTGTGCCTAATATGACACTGGCTTATCTTTTAATCTACAAGGTACGCATGTTTTCCTCTTTGCAGATAAGGAAACTGAGCCTCACACCCCAGGCCTGAATGAGGCCAAAGCACCTCTGTGACCTTCGCTGCCTTGTAATTTCATAAAATGTCAACAAGAACCCTCTGAAGGAGGGTCCTCTCCTCAACCCCTGGCTAGGGAACCTGAGTCTCAGAGAGCTTAGTGCCCTCTCCTGCCATATGCCATTGGCAGAGCCCATAGTGGAACCCATGTCTTTCTGACTCCAAAGACCTTACTCCTTCCCTTGAGAATACTGTTATGAGCTTTGTTTCTGACCATAACAGGAATTCACATTTAGTTTAGACAGTGCAGAAAATAGATTCAAGGATAAAGGGGAAAATATAAATAACCAGCAAACTCTACAACCCACTGACAGTTGACTTTTGGGGCTCCTTTCCTGACAAACACTACTTAAAATCTAATTTCAATTTGCTGTGATGATTTGTGGCAACTCTATGTTTTCATTGCTATAGTACTAAATCATATTACATGAAAATTGCTTTTAAAATAAAAGGAAGCTATATATCATTTATCTTTGAAAATGAACTAACTATTGCAAGAATATCACTGGCAAAACCTGGCAGACACATTCAAGGAACATGGTTCCTTATTTCTTAAAGAGCTTCATTTTAAAGCAAATTACAATTAGTCTGTATAACAGCATGTTTACTTATAGGCAATGCAAATTTCAGAGTATATTAATTGAAGCCAAAATTAAGTTACCTCCATACATATTCATAGGAATCTTGAAAGAAGGCCTTAAATGAGCCCAAATTGTTGAGCTATGAAAACCCAGTTTAAATACAATCCATTACTTTCTCCAAACAAATGTGGCCAAATACGTAATAATCCCTGTTCCCCCATGGAGACATTCCATTTTTAAGAGGTAGGAAAAATGCAGAGGTGAATGGATGTGCGCAATGGAAAGGAAATTGATGTTCTACTGGCAAAAGTATGATGTACTCATACTTTAGTATACTGAGTGCCATACTAAGCATGAGAAGAAAAAGGCTGAAAACTTGATTTATGACAAGCTGTCCCCTGTAGAAACCTCAAGTGTATGTTATAGTGAACTGCATGAGAATAAATAATCACATCTCACTTATCCACACCCATCCTGAGCCTTAGCTGGCTACTGCAATCTAGGATCCGCCTCTTCTCTCACTTCCTTACACACAAAAAACCACACTCCTCCCCCAGAACAAGCTGAGTCCCTACCCATGTGCTGGCCTCATCTGTAAAAGAGGATAGTGCCAAATCTCAATGGTTAAGAGCCTGCACAGGGGAGTAAGGCACATCTGGGTTTGAGCCCTGGTTCCATTACCTCCTAGCACAGTGGTGCCCAAGTTT
Source organism: Camelus bactrianus (assembly GCF_048773025.1). Classification (NCBI taxonomy): domain Eukaryota; kingdom Metazoa; phylum Chordata; class Mammalia; order Artiodactyla; family Camelidae; genus Camelus; species Camelus bactrianus. Next base: position 80,707,665 of record NC_133575.1, on the reverse strand, counting down.
GCTCACCATGCTTTCAACTCAGATGAGTAAAACTCTGTAGGATCTTTATCTCTGTATAAATGGCTCTTCATTCCTAATGCCCTTATATTGAGCCCCCTATGGGTCTCCATGGGGTGCATTCTTCATTACTGCAATGAGGAAAAAGTCCAACTTTATTTCATTAAAGATGTCTTCCTGGTGGTCTTTTGGCTGGAGAACACAGACAGTAAGATGGTCCTGAAGTGGCTGGATACCCTGGGATAGCAATATAGTTTCTCAGCCCTATCACTTCTTATTTACACAGTAGCTGGTCTCCATCCTGATAAAAGATCTGCAAGGCACAAAGTCCATAGTAGATACCTGTACTAAGGTGTGGGTAGATTGTGATATGGTGTGAAGTGTGAGATGGGAAGACTTTGTATGAAAGGCAGCAAACAGGAGTCCGGACCAGGCGGGTCCAATGGCAGCTGCTCTGTTCATTTCTCTGGGCCCTGGCACACTTTGTGTAGGGATAGGGTATCAAGGAGGCTGGGACTGTAGAATTCATGTGGGATTAGCTCCATGAAAAGGCATTTCCTGTATATGTCTTCTCTTCTTTCCATCAAGCACAAAGGCATCAAGCTCATGGACTTCCAATGAGGTGCACTTCTTACAGAGGCTGTTGGTGGGGGATGGGGGATGGGCTCTTCCTTGCCTCACATCAGGACCCAGAACCTCTGTAGGGAAGGAGCACCAAAATGACTGCAGGAACTCCAGTAGGAGTGGCCTGATGATACCCTTTTCCATCCCTCATCTCCAACTAAGTTATGTGCCTTCCCTCAGTGTACCTCCAGCTCCTGTGTGCTACTCTTTGCTCCCAATACTTTGTCCCAGAACTTGTCTCTGAACTGATCAGATACCCCTGGCATCTCTGCCTTGTTCCCCACCTCACCCACTAGTTCGTAACTGCAGCTTATCTTACTAATATGGGTTCCATTGATCCCACATAGCTCCTCATAACCTTTAGTGTCATCATGTCTTTAATGATCACACAATTCCCATCTACTCATGGCCCCTTGTGATCCTAACACTCTGTAACCCTTGTACTAAAGAAGCCAATGATTGGATGTGAATATGTCACCCAATCAGTGGCCATATCCAGTGTCAGAAAAGTCAGACCTAGATCATTCAAGAACAGACATTGTCTCATATTGCTACAAAATAAAAGAAAACAGAGAAAAATGATGTCTGAATGCTCTTAGCACCCTAACCTGCACAAAAAAGGTGATGAAATAATGGTAGGAGGAGTGACTTCTACCCAAGTACATTGTAGGTCAGATCAGGCTTTGATCTCACTCAGATTTTCTGAAAGCTCATTTAGCACCACAAAAAAAACAAAAAGTATTAGTTCTGCAACCAGTCTTACACCTGGACTACCTTAGATCCCTTGAATGCCCAGTTATCTCTGAGTGCTGTCTGTTTACCTGGAGCCCCCACTTTTCATTTCAATCAGAATGGACTCTCGGTCCCCTCCCTCCCGTCCAGCCCTCATAAGTCCTAGCCATCATGCCAGACCCAGCTCTTTTTGAGGAGACTCTGATGACTCCAGTGATCCCTTCCTCCTCTTTATATATTAATGAAGAGCTACAGAGGTGACCAAAACTTCCACAAGGCCCTGAACCATGTGAAACCATTACTGAGACCTCTGCATACCCTAGGTCACTGGAGGTGTGAAGAGTGACACATAGTCAATGAACACCTGTGTGTTAGCATACCTCCCTTCAGACCTATTGACCTCTTTCTGGAGTTGTAAGAATTTTCAAGACCCTCAGGCTGTGTGCATGCTTGATATGAGTCTAGAGGGCTCTAACAAAGGCCAAAAAAAACCCACAATTATTCAATAGAAAGGGGTGAAGACTTTCCTCCCATTCTGAGTCTTTTACACTGCGTATCAGAGATGGCACTGAAATTCTAACATAATATAGATGAGTGCAAGTGGTTCCCTTCTTCATATATTCCCAAATACTCACTAAAATATAGTATTGTTACTGAGGCTGAGAAACAACATCTTTGTTAATTATTGGAGTTATTGATATGGGAAGACAGCAAACTGAATGATGTGAATGATGCGTCAATACCATGTTGGGATCTTTACAAAGGTTTCTTCTTGAACTCCTCAAAATGCTTCCTTGAGGTAGAGGTCAGAATTTCCTTTTACACATCAGGAAGGTAAGGCTCATGGAAGTTAAGCAGATTCCTCAGACTCATTCATCTACTAAGAGGCAGAGTCATTATCATATCCCCTGTTTGCCTGTCTAGGGCCCATGTTTGGAACCAGAAACTCATCTTCCCCTTTAGATGCATGATTTGGGCAAGGGGAACTGAAAAGTGCCACTTGTAGGTGTACAGCAACTAGGGCAATACCTAGTGAGTATCTAATAAAGCTGAAAGTGACCCTACAAAAGGATTCAGCATTTGTGTTCTTGGTACAACAACCTGCAAAATAGCTGACATTTGAGCACAGGGAAACAAATAATGAGAATATTTTTTTGCCACATTATTTGTGATAATATATCTGTAGGGGGAAAATGTCCATTAATAGGACATTGAAAAATACATTGTGGCATATTCATACCTTGGAATCACACATACTGGTGAAGCACAGAGGGAGAAGAACTACAGGAACCAGCACATAGAGATCTCAAAAACATAAGGTGAGGTGACAATAGCAAGAGAGATAAGGACATATATATTATCAGATCTATTCTGCTTAGGGATGGTAATGAAAGTATAAAGGAAAGCATGGGAATCAAGAAAACCAATTTCAACAGTGTTTATCTCTGGAAATGGGAAAGTACAATCAGAGAAAAGTATACAATGGGCTTCCAATGTAATTAAAGCTATGAATTTCCCTCTTAAAGTACTTTAGCTGCATTGCATACTTTTTGATATGTTGTGGTTTTGCTGTCATTCATCTCAGAGTACACATGGAACATTCTTCAGAATAGATCATATGTTAGGCCACAGTAGCTTTTAAAAAGATCAAAAGCTTATCTGACCACAATGGCATGAAACTAGAAATCAATAACATAATGAAAACTAAAAAATTCACAAATATGGAGATTAAACAATGAACTCTTAAACAGCTAATAGTCAAAGAAGGAATTACAAGATAAACTAAAAAAATATTGAAACAAATGAAAATAAAAATAATACGCTGAAACTTATGGGATGAAATGAAAACAATGTCCAGAGACAAATTTATAGCTATAAATGCTTACACTTAAAAAAGAAAAAGATTTCAAATCAGTAACCTACATTTACACCTTAAGGAACTAGAAAAAGAAGGGCAAACTAAATTCAAGCCTAGCAGATGAAAGAAATAGCAAATCTTAGAGCAGAGATAAGTCAATAGAGAGACATGACAAAACCAAAAATTGGTTCTTTGAAAAGATAAAAAAAATTAACAAACCTTTAATTAGAAGGACAAAAGAGAGAAGCTTAAAATAACTGAAGTCACTAATGAAAGTTAGGTCATTACTACTGACCCTACAGAAATAAAGAAGTATTATAAGGGAATACTATGAACGATGATATGCCAACAAATTGTATAACCTGGGCAAAATGGACAAATTCTTAGAAAAATACAAATGAATGCAACTTAGTCAACAAGAAAAGAAAATCTCAACAAAACTATAACAAGTAAAGAAATTGAATCAGTGATCAAAAACCTCCTGACAAAGAAAAGCCCAGGACCAGATGGCTTCATTGATGATTATGTCCAAACATTTAAATAAGAATCAATATTAATCTTTCTCTAACTCTTCCAAAAAACAGAAGAGGAGAGAATACTCACTAACTCATTCTCTGAAGCTATGTTCCTCTGACCCTGCAAGAAAAATATAAACCAATATCCTTTATAAATATAGATGCAAACATCTTGAATGAAACACTAGCAGACTGAATTCAAGAGTATGGTAAAAGGATTATACACCATGACCAAGTAGGATCTATTCCATGAATGCAAGGGTTATTTAACATAAGAAAATCAATAAATGTACTTTTCCACATTTATAGAAAAAAGGATAAATGGATGATCATCTCAATTGATGCAGAAAAAGCATCTGACAAAATGGAACACTCTTTCAAGATAAAAGCACTCAGAAAACTAGGAATAGAAGAGCACTTCCCCAAGATGATAAAGGGCATTTCTAAAATCAGTAACAAGATAAGGATGTTGGCTTTCACCACTGCTATGAAACATAATGCTGAAAGTTCTAGTCAGACCAATTAGGCAAGAAAAGAAATAAAAGGCATGCAAATTGGAAAGGAAGAATTAAAACTATTTCTACTAACAGGTTACACTGTCCTATATGCAGAAAACCCCAAAGAATCCACAAAAGACTACTATAGCAAATAAACTAATTCAACAAAGTTTCAGAGTACAAGATCATCACAGAAAAATCAGTTATGTTTCTGTACACTAACAATGAGCAATTGAAAAGGAAATTAAGAAAACAATTTTATTTACAATACCATTCAAAATAATAATGTACCTAGAAATGAATTTAACCAAGGAGGTGAAAGACATGTGCAATGAAAACTACAAAATGTTGCTGTAAAAATTAAAGAAGATCTGAATAAATGGAAAGACATCCTTTCTGTGTTCATAGTTTAAAAACTTTATATTGTTAAGATAGCAATACTACTCAAAATAGCCTATAGATTCAACAAAACACCAAGAGATATAAAAACACAAATCCACACAAACATTTGTACATGAATGTTCATAGCAGCATTATTCATAATAGGCAAAAAGCAGAAAAATCCCAAATGTCCATCAGCTGATAAATGGATTTTAAAAATGTGGTATATTCATTCAATGGTATATTATTTGGCAATAAAGAAAGAATGAAGTAAAATGGGGGAATCTCAAATTAATTACGTTTAGTGAAAGAAGCCAGACGCCTCCTGCCCCTCAAAAAGAATATTTACTATGCTATTCCATTTATTTGAAATTCTGGAAAATATTAAACTATAGAAACAAGAATCAGATCAGAGGTTGCCCAGGACATGACTGGTGGGAGACTGGAGGAGATTGATTATAAAAGGGTAAAACTGAACTTTACCAAATGATGCAAATGTTTATATCTCTATCATGGGGGAGAACACCAACCAATGCATTTGTCAAACTTATAGAGCCAAACATCTAAAAAGAGTCAGAGTGACTATACCTCAATAACTTGAGTTGAAAAATAAATAGACCACATTTAAGACCAGTTCTGAGTTAGTACAACACTTAAGAGAAGAATACTTGTCAGAAACTACAGGAAACATTTAAAAACAACTAAGAAAGCATTTGTTACCATTTGGTTATCTTCCTTCCCCTCTGTGCAATCTTTCTGGTTTTAAAATAAAATGAGAAAACTGTAAAATAAACAAGCAAACAAAAAAACTTAGTGATAATGACTAAAACAATAAGTTAATGTATAATTTCCGGAGAACTAGAATTAGACTAAGGAGTTAAAAGGGGAAAAAAACCTGAAAGAATCCAAAAGATTCCAGGAAAGTAGAAAAATAGGAGCATAGAAAAGGCAGGAAAATAGAAAGGATAAAATGAAAAGGTATAAATAAGCCAAACATATAAGAAATCATACTAAATATAAGTAAACTAACCCAGCCATTTTAAAAAAGACAATATCTGATTGATCTTTAAGTCCAGTTATATGCAATTTGCAAAAAACACACCTAAAATATAAAGTAGAAAATAATTCCAGCTATACGGAGTTAACAAGATTTACAACTGAAATATAACAGCATAAAAATGTTGAAAGTAAGAAGACAGAAAAAGATATGCCAGACAAACACTGAAAAAAAGAAACCTGATGTAACTATATTATTGTCAGAAAAAAATAGCCTTTAAGGCAAAAAGCATTATTAAGGATAATCAGGGTCAGTACTGAATGATGAAAGATATAATTCTCCTGGAAGGTATCACAGCTATATGCTTTTATGCCTCCTAATAACACAGCTTCAAACTCTACAAAGCAAAAATTGACAAATTACAAAGATAAATTGACAAATCTACCATTATAGTGAGAGTTCTTAACATTCCTCTCAGTAACTGATAGATAAAGAAGGCAAAAAACGGTGAAGATATAAAAAACTTAAAAAATACAGTGAACAAACTTGATCCAATGGGCTTAGGCTTCTACACCAACAATTACAGAAATTAAATTCTTTTAAAGCATTTTGTAAACAAAACATTTATAGAAATTGACATTATAATAGTTTGTAAAGTAAGTCTCAAAAAATTTGCAAGCTAACCCCAAAGTACATTGGGAAGAATAAAAGTGCCAGGAATAGCAAATATAATTCAGAAGACAAAAACAAGGTAGGGAGACTTGCTTTACCAGACACCAGGACCTATTAGAAATCTGTAGCAATTAAGACAGCATGATGAAGAAGAAAGGAACAAAGAGTAAATACCAAATCAACTGCAAAGATAAGTTCAAAATGGTAATAAACACACATCTATCATTAATTACCGTAAATGTTAATGGACTAAATGCTCCAGTCAAAAGACATAGAGTGGCAGACTGGATAATAAAGCAAGAACCTTCAATATGCTGCATACAAGAGACCCAATTTAGGGAGAAGGACACATATAGATTGACAGTGAAAGGATGGAAAAGGATATTCCATGCAAATGGAAAAGCCAAAAAAGCAGGCGTTGCAGTACTGATTTCAGACAAAATAGACTTTAAAACAAAGGACATAAAGAAAGATAAAGAAGGACATTTTATGATGATTAAAGGAGTGATACAAGATGAGGATATTACACTCCTTAATATATTTGCACCCAACATAGGAGCACCTAAGTATATAAAACAATTACTAACAGAGATAAAGGGGGAAACTGATGGGAATACAATCATTGTCAGAGATTTTAACACCACATTGACATCACTAGACAGATCTTCCAGACAGAAAATAAATAAGGTAACAGAGAAATTAAATGATATAATAGAAATATTAGATTTGGTGGATATTTTCAGAGCACTTCACCCCCCAAAAATAGGATATACATTCTTTTGAAGTGCACATGGAACATCTTCTAGGATTGATCATGTACTTGGGCACAAAAGAAGCCTCAACAATTTTAAGAAGATAGAAATTATCTCAAACATCTTTACTGACCACAATGCCATGAAACTAGAAATCAACTACAGAGAAACAAAGGAGAAAAAAAGGAAAGCATGGAGCTAAAACAATATGCTATTAAAAAACCAATGGGTCAATGATGAAATCAAAGTTGAAATTAAAAAATATCTTGAGACAAATGAAAATGAAAACACAACCACAAAAAATTTATGGGACACAGCAAAGACAGTGCTAAGAGGGAAGTTTATAGCGATACAGGCCTTCCTCAAGAAAGAAGAACAATCTCAAATAAACAATCTAAACCACCAGCTAAAAGAATTAGAAAAAGAAGAGCAAAAAAACCCAAAAGGCAGCAGAAGGAAGGAAATTATAAAAATCAGGGAGGAAATAAATAAAATAGAGATTTTAAAACTATAGAAAAAATCAATCAAATCAAAAGCTGGTATTTTGAAAAAGTAAATAAAATTGACAAACCTCTGGCCCAACTCACAAAGAAGAAAAAAGAGCACAAATAAGCAAAATAAGAAAGGAAATGGAGAAATTACAACAAATAACATACAAATACAGAACATCATACAAGAATATTATGAAAAACTATATGGAACCAAACTGGATAACCTAGAGGAGATGGACAAGTTTCTGGAAACATACAGTCCACCAAGACTGAACCAAGAAGAAACTGACCACTTGAACAAACCGATCACTAGAAATGAAATCGAATTAGCAATAAAAAACCTCCCTACGAATAAAAGTCCAGGACTGGACCGCTTCACTGGGGAATTCTACCAAACATACAAAGAACTCATACCAGTCCTTTTCAAACTCTTCCAGAAGATTGAAAAGGAGGGAATATTCCAAAACTCATTCTATGAAGCCACCATCACCCTGATACCAAAACCAGGCAAAGACACCACCAAAAAAGAGAATTACAGACCAATATCACTGATGAACATAGATGCAAAAATCCTTACCAAAATATCAGCAAATAGAATCCAACAGCACATAAAGAAGATTATACATCATGATCAAGTGGGGTTCATCCCAGGAACACAAGGGTGGTTCAACATACACAAATCAATTGTTGTAATACATCACATCAACAAGAGAAAGGACTAAAACCACGTGATCATCTCGATAGATGCAGAAAAAGCATTTGATAAAATTCAACACCCCATTTACGATAAAAACTCTCACCAAAGTGGGTATAGAGGGAACATATCTCAACATAATAAAAGCTATATATGAAAAACCTACAGCCAGCATACTACTCAACAGTGAAAAACTCAAAAGCTTCCCACTAAGATCTGGGACAAGACAAGGCTACCCACTAACACCACTCTTATTCAACATAGTCTTCGAAGTCCTAGCCACAGCAATCAGGCAAGAGAGAGAAATAAAAGGGATCCAAATTGGAAAAGAAGAGGTAAAAGTGTCACTATATGCTGACGACATGTTACTATATATAGAAAACCCTAAAAGGTCCACACAAAAACTAGTAGAGCTGATTGAAGAATTCAACAAGGTAGCAGGTTACAAGATTGACGTTCAAAAATCAGCTGCATTTCTTTACACTAACAATGAATCAACAGAAAAAGAAAGTAAAGAAACAATCCCCTTTAAAATAGCACCCAAAGTAATAAAATACCTAGGAATAAATCTAACCAAGGAGGTGAAAGAATTATACACAGAAAACTATCAACCACTGATGAAGGAAATTAAAGAAGACTTTAAAAAATGGAAAGATATCCCATGCTCTTGGATTGGAAGAATCAATATTGTTAAAATGGTCACACTGCCCAAGGCAATCTACATGTTTAATGCAATCCCTATCAAATTACCCAGGACATATTTCACAGAACTAGAACAAATCATAATAAAATTTATATGGAACCATCAAAGACCTAGAATTGCCAAAGCATTACTGAAGAGAAAGAAAGAGGCTGGAGGAATCACTCTCCCAGACTTCAGACAATACTATAGAGCTACAGTCATCCAGACAGCATGGTATTGGTACCAAAACAGACATATAGAGCCCAGAAATGAACCCACAAACTTTTGGTCAACTTATCTTTGACAAAGGAGGCAAGAATATACAATGGAATAAAGACAGTCTCTTCAGCAAATGGTGTTGGGAAAACTGGACAACAGCATGTAAATCAATGAAGCTAGAACACTCCCTTACACCATACACGAAAAGAAACTCAAAATGAACCAAAGACATAAAGTTAAGACAAGATACAATAAACCTCCTAGAAGAAAATATAGGCAAAACATTATCTGACATACATCTCAGCAATATTCTCCTAGGACAGTCTACCCAAGCAATAGAAATAAAAGCAAGAATAAACAAATGGAACTTAATGAAACTTACAAGCTTCTTCACAGCAAAGGAAACCATAAGCAAAACAAAACGACAACCTACGGAATGGGAGAAAAATTTTGCAAATGAAACCGACAAAGGCTTGATCTCCAAAAAATAAAATCATCTCATACGACTTAGTAAGAAAAAATCAAACCCAATCCAAAAATGGGCAAAAGACCTAAACAAGCAATTCTCCAATGAAGATATACAAAAGGCCAATAGACACATGAAAAAATGCTCAATATCACTAATTATCAGAGAAATGCAAATCAAAACTACAATTAGGTATCACCTCACACCAGTCAGAATGACCATCATTCAAATATCCACAAATGACAAATGCTGGAGAGGCTGTGGAGAAAAGGGAATCCTCCTACACTGCTGGTGGGAATGCAGTTTGGTGCAGCCATTATGGAAAACAGTATGGAGATTCCTCAAAAGACTAGGAATAGACCTACCGTATGACCCAGGAATCCTACTCCTGGGCATATATCCAGAAAGAACCCTACTCCAAAATGACATCTGCACCCCAATGTTCATAGCAGCACTATTTACAACAGCCAAGACATGGAGACAGCCTAAATGTCCATCAACAGGTGACTGGATAAAGAAGATGTGTTATATTTATACAATGGACTACTATTCATAAAACCGACAACATGACGCCATTTGCAGCAACATGGATGCTCCTGGAGAATATCATTCTAAGTGAAGTAAGCCAGAAAGAGAAAGAAAAATACCATATGAGATCGTTCATATGTGGAATCTAAAAAAAAAAAAAAAAGCATAAATACAAAACAGAAACAGACTCACAGACATAGAATACAAACTTGTGGTTGCCACGGGGGCAGGGATAGGAAGGGACAGACTAGGATTTCAAAACGTAGAATAGGTAAACAAGATTATGCTGTATAGCACAGGGAAATTTATACAAGATCTTGTGGTAGCTCACAGTGAAAAAAGAATGTGGCAATGAATATATGTATGTTCATGTATAACTGAAAAATTGTGCTCTACACTGAAATTTGACACAACATTGTAAAATGACTATTACTCAATGAAAAATGTTAAAAATAAATAAATAAGTAAATAAAATTGCTGTATGCTGCATATGAAAGTTGTTGAGTAAATCCTATGAGTTCTCATTAGGAGGAAATATATAAATACATGTATTTTTTTCTATTTCTTTGATTTTATATCTATATGAGATGATGGATGTTCACTAATCTTATTCTGGTAATGATTTACTGATGATATAAGTCAAATCATTATGCTATACACCTTAAACTTATAAAGTGCTATATGTCGATTATATCTCAATAAAACTGGAAGAAAAAAATTCCACAAAAAAAAAAAAAAGACAGCATGATGTAGGCAAAGGGCGAACAAATAGACTTGCCAGATAAAATACAGGAAGCCTAGTTAAGCTGGAATTTCAGGTAAAAGAATGGATATGTATGCTATGTGCTAAGTCTGGCAACCCCATAAATAAACAAACCTCTGGAACTTAAGAAAGAGCCTGAAAACAGAACCATCCAGGTATAGAACCTCAACCTATGACAGAGGTAGCAGATCTGGTCAGTGGGAAGAGATGGGTTATTCAATAAGTGATACTGGAACAATTATTCACTTATATGAAAAATAAATTAAAATAAAATCGCATCTGTATCTCAGACCAACCAAACTCAGCCCCAGGTAGATCAAAGAGTAAATGTGAAAGACAAATGTGAAACATTTAGAATTAAATATAGGAATTAACTTTTGACATTGGAGTAGGAAAACTTTCTAAAACAAGACACAAAAAGTACAAACCATAAAACAACTGACTGATAATTATAGAAGAATGCATTTAAAACTCACAAACCTCAAACTGGAAAAACATATTTGCAGCATAGTTAATGAACAAAGGATTAGTATCCAAATTTATGAACAATATGTAACGTATGAATCAATAAGAAAAAGACACCACACAGTCTATGGAAGGTTCTAGGAGATTCAAATATCTTAACTGTTTTCAGTTTTGGGTAGCCTTTATTCTTCATCCTGTAGGTCTGGTCAGGTATGGATGTCTAGAAGCCCCTTAACCTGAAGAGGGATAGAATGTGAAGCAGTGTGAAGCTCCTTTCTCTGAATGGCTTCTGTGAGTGGTAGAAATTCCTTTACATGGGTCAGAATTCACATAATGCCCCACTTTTCTCTTTTAAGCAAAAAAAGTTTTGCTTGGAATTTTAGAGTCCTTGTAAAAACAGAATCAGCCAAATGCTTTTACCTGCAGGCCTGCAGAAACAGATGCATAGTGTCACATAACAGGGTCTTGGCAAGTGATGGAAAGTTTCAGATTTTATATGAAAGTTTATATGTCACTTATTTTTTAAGTTCTTAAAAGCACATATCATAAACAATACTATCATCTCATAATCCACATAATATAAACACAAAAATGACCTTATTTCATATTGCAAGGCTCTCCCATCTGTCTTTTCTCTGCAACATTCTGTCCCTTCTTTTTGAATTTTGCAGTGCATCTCACTTTAGCACATTTAGCTGCTTGGTCTGTACATTTTAGGAGGAGAAAAACATGATATTCTATGTACATGCACATTGAGAAATTTAAATCTCATTTAAAAACAAACAATAACAATCTCATATGAGAGTCAGTTCTGTAGGGTGGCACTTAGCAGTACAGAGTAATCAGGAAATACAGATTCAGGGAGAACTTTACATTTTCCTTTACACATGTCTAGATTGTTGGCATTTAACAGGACGAGTAATGTTTTTTATTATTAAAATAATGTTGTGGAAAAGAAATGAAAAGTCAAAATGCTGAAATTAAAGTTTTTTCCTTTTGAACTTGATTTGCTCACATTCTTCCTCAGTTACCTTTTATTTAACTAGAATTTTAATGCCCAGCCAAAACCATATATAATGTCATAAATCAATGTTACCTCAATAAAATAAATTTTAAAAACATGTTTATTTGCTATGTTTAGTAAATTTTCCATGCTTTCTGCAGGCAAGCCCTTTACCAGGCTTTGCTTATTTCCAACATCTTGGCACTTTCCATTTGTTTCCATATGTACATGTTTTGCATTAAGAATACTCCATATATGATAATGTGGATTATATTAAGTAGGGAGAATGAAGCAGTAAATCCCACTACTTAGCAATGCAATGGCAGACATCTTTCAAAGAGAACACCCTCCAACATCTCACCCTGCTACCAACCAACCCTGCCCCTGATCAGAAAGTATTAAGTAAATCTTTTAAAAATTATTCTGTAAGTAACAGTGATAACTTTAGATAAAATGTTTATGGGTTAAAGTGATTCTGATGATAGACTCCATCTTCTTAATATTTACTTACATTTGAGGAAAATGTGGCACACAGATATGCAGTGACTTGCCCAAGGCCACAGAATATTATGCAGGAGGTAACAGACTAGAATCTAGTTATCAGAAATGAACATAAATATTTCTACTCTATCATACAATAAAAGAAGATACAATACATACAATAGAAGAAGAAAACATTACCTGATTTGTACAAGTCTGATCCACCACTAAGTTTTTTTATTATGTCAAGAACATGGAGTTTGATATCAGAAAAAGATAGGCTACAATCTCAATTTTTTTCACACAATAGATGTACAGCCCCACAAAAGCTATTGCATTTCACCCATTCTAGGACACACATTTGTTTCACTTTTTAACACTTCAATCATTAGTGTCCTACCATTATAACAGCAAGCATTTTGTCTTTCTTAGTAGAGCCTAAAGTAGCACGTGTCTTAAAAGTGATGGCATGTTGGATTCAATGAAATACAATTCTTTACCTGTTGGAGTCTCAGTTTCCTCATCTAGAGAATAGAACTGAAAATATCCCCTTCACATAACTGTTAAGAGGATTAAGGGAGGTAAAACTATATATGGCAGCAATCCTGGGCACAGAGCAGGCACCCAGAGTTCCCTGGGTTCCCTGGGGTTTGGGGGCCTGGACCAAGGAACCCATTATCTTACCCTTCTACTTTCTCCCAGTGCATCAGCCCCCTTAAATGTGGCATTCTCTTTCTGGATGCAACTTAGAGTCCATGGCCTATCACTTCAACTGCTTCACTCAGTAATCCTCAGTTCTCCTGTGTCTTGGTCCTTCTGCCTCAACCATGGGGTAAATCCCTGTAATATATAGTTCTGTGAAGATTGTCCAGCAGGACAAATTCCTGCAAGAGGAATTGCCGGGTTGAAGTGCACAAGTCCCTTTTTAACTGATTTGGTGTCTGTCCGGGAAAGATGAACTCTCATCCTTTGCTGGTGGGAGTTGGGATTGGTGTTAAACATTTAAAACTTACATTTGGCAATACGGTATGCTTCGGTTGAAAATTTTTACTCTCAGGAACTTATCCTATGGAAAATCTTACACAAGTTCCAAAAATATATGCACAATCAACGTGATTGTACCATTGTTTCAAATAGGAAATTCTCAAAACAAGTTTTGTTGTAAGATAAATTCCTCAGGGCACAATGGCAGGATCAAGGCTTCTCAAGATATAGAACATTTAATTAAATAGAAGAAAGTAAGAATTACTTAAAGAAAATTAAAATTAAAATTATCATCAATTCTTCTGCCACCAGTCAGAAATAACCATCTCTTTATTTTCTATTACTGGTATGTATAATATTCATAGAAATTGGTTCCCAGGAGAGTGCCTACCATGACACTACGTTTGACCACTAATATCATATATAATATCTCAAGGTCAATATTATCACCACATTTAAAGATGAGGAAACTGAGGATCTGAGGGGTGAAGAAACTTGTAGGAATAAGTAGCAGAGTCGGAATGGGATCCCAGGGGTACTTGATAATAAAGCACAGCACAATAATCTATATTTGGGTAATTCCATCAATTTTTTTCAATAACCCTATAAATGAAAGGATTACTTTCCTCCTTTTCAGAATGGGAAAACTGAAGCTCAGAGAGGTTAAGTACCTTACCTTTGGGTCACTCCTCAGTAATGGGTAGAGCCCAGATGAGGACACAAAGTGTGTATGACCCCAAAGCCTTTTCTCTTTCCAACCCATCATACTGCCTTGTGTTCCTTAACTATAAAAGCTTTTAGGCTTCTGTTTCTGACTGTAAAACTAATTCATGTTCACTTAGGATAGTATCAAAAGCACAGACAAGTATAAAAAGATACAAATAACCTTCAATCTCACTCTCACTGATAAAGAGTGTTCATGGTTTGTTACATCCCTTTGCAACCAGGAATATCCACATATATACACATACATGTACAGCTGCACACACTTTTTATGTAACTAGTATCACACTAGATGGATATGTGGTATTCTGTACTAATATTTTGGCCCTCATATTATATCATATGACATGAGGATAAGATCTCCCTTTCCTTTGTAGTGAACAGTTTACCAATGATCCAGCACCAATTCTTATTTTATGAATTCTCTTTTTATCAGATACTCAATATTTCTGTGCACTTGGCTCTGCTTCTTATTTTTCTATTCTGTCCTATTAAAATATATGTCAGTTCTTGCACTAGGATTGAAAAGTTTTAATACTGCATCTTCATAAAACCTTGTCATCTAAGGTAATACTCTACATCCCCCCCACCCCGGGGCACAAGCCCTTTAGCCTCTTGATTGGCTTGAGAAGGCTTATTATAAAAGAACACGAAGGTAACATTTATTGAGTACTTAGTGTCAGACATTTTATTAAATTCTTTACATGCATTTTCTCATTTAATTTTCAGTACAACCTAATGAGGTTGTTGCTGTTGTAAAAGCCATTTGAAAGATTTTTGTAATGGGGCTCAGAAAGGTTAAGTAATTTGCCAAAGGTCATGCAACCTGAAAATAGTAGCACCCAAGGCCCAAACCCCTAACCATAGTTACATTTTGTGTGACTCCATATTAGAGACGAGGGCAGCACAAGAGAAAAGACTCATGTAAGTTCATGAGGTCCGTTATTATGCTTGATTCCCCTGTACTATCTCCTCTTTCCAGGGCTTAGTGGAAAACTGTTTCGTTGGATGTTCAAATAGAAAGTGAAGTAACAGGGACAGGAAATCACATGGAATAAAAGGAAACAGTGCAATGACTGTCTTCCCTTGCCCTAACTTCCTCAGATCCCACAGCACAGAAATGGCACTCAACTTCATACATTATGTAAATATTTAAACATTTCATTTATTGTTGCTATATTTCCAAATGCTCTCTCTGATAATTCTGCTCTTTGTTTGATGTGTCTCTTTTATGGTAGAGAGGAATCATGATGGGCAGAACAAAAATTTGTTGACGTCACATACTACATGCCAAATACTTTTTTAAGTTTTCTCATTTTCCCCACACAACTCTGTGGAAAAGACATCAATTTGCCCCCATTTTACAGCAGATGAATTCACATTCACAGAGAGTAAAAAAGTTTCCAAAGTCACACATCTGCTAAGAGGCAGGAATGAGTTTCCAGCCCTTGCCCTCCCCACAATAAACAAAGAGAAGCCTCCCTTTTAGAATATGGGTTTCCAGAGCTGGAGAAATAGTTGAGCACACTTCCTGATATTGTGGCCCCACAGGTTCTCACTCACCAACCCCTCTGGATAAGGAACATGACATAGGAGATGAAATCTCGCCGCTTCTGCCAAGAGACCTGGGTATCTGGGCCACATCTGTTGGCTCATCCCTGAAGCAGTGAGGGGGGTTTGGCAGAGGCTCAGGTTTTTAAACACTGGCAAGGTGGCCTGGGAGATGGAAATGAACACTCATGAAACATTCTATACCATAGTAATTTCATATCTCATCTCCTTTAATCCTGAAAACAAACATCCAAGATAGAGATTACTATCCTCTTCCTAACCTGGAGCTCAAGCCAAAAGATTCAGGTCAGCAGCATGAATGTAAATTACAGACCAGGGACTCTAAGCCTGGAATTGTTCCAAACCCAGGCTTTTCCTGCTGTGTCCTGTGGCCTCATGGGCTTTGAATGCTCTCTCTGCCTAATCTCCCAGAAGACTGACAATTACTCCACCCCAGTGTAGTCTTCAAATATTTATAATTAACCACATTGTTTGTAATAATAAAAATCAGTATGATTTTAAAACATCTGCATTGTAAGAAAATAAAACAAAATATAAAATGGGAAGGAAAATTGTTCACATATACTACAGACATCGAGTTAATATTAATGTCATATCAGAAAGTGACCATAGAGCTTGATATACTCCCAATTTATGTCTTATTTTTTACCAGTGCAACTTTCACTCTCAAAAGTGCCCAGTTCAAGCAATGAATTATACAATCATCCTCAATATAAATAATTCTTTTTGACTAGTAAGAGATGGGTAAAGGGCACCCTGCAATTTTCATAAGAAGCAATGTAAGTGCCCAAAAAGTCTATGAAAAGATGACCCAAACACAATAATGAAAGAAATACAGATTAAAATCTTAAGGTTTCGTAAGTGAAAAAAGGGAGAGGTGCTGATTAGGGTGTTGCCCGCCCCCTCCTTTTTCCCTGGAGAATGGATATGCAGAACAGTATATTTATATTGTGCATATATGTATGCATTTTGTGCATATATTTGCACAAAGGTACTTATATACATTATATGGGGATAAAAACATTTGTAGAATATATTAGCACTTATTAAGAATGCTTATCTTAGGAGGGTAAACAGCACAGTTTCATTTCTATTTATACATTTTTCTATGATTTGATGTCCTCAATGCACAAATATAATCATCTGATTCACACAACTGTTATAGAAATATTCACAGTAGAGACTATTAAGCATAGAAAGCAGATTATACACTGTGTTACAATATGATTCCAATTTATTATTGATAATACGCTTATGTTTATGAGTAAATGCATGTTATAAAGCAAATGTGTCTAAAAGCTATGACCCAAAATACAAAATATGCACCCCTCCCCCACACACACCCAGGTAAACACTCTCTCAGAGTCACTCATCTTCATCTGAGATAGGGGTGGAACTTTCTGTGGAGAGCTCAGAGAACCAGGCAGCATCTAATTCTGCAGGAAGGCCTGTCTGTGCCATTCAAGCTTCCAGTAAGCCGTGTTTGGTGGGTCAGACCAGAGGCCCCTCCCTTCCCAAATTCTTAATTTAGCCGCCTCCCAGATATCGAAAGATGTAGTTCTGGCTCTGACCAGCAGGTGGCAATCATCTCAATATGCTACCTTTGCTGCAGTAGAAAAGCACCAATTTCTATAACGAGAAACACTAGTAATTGCTGTGACATTAGTGACAGATTATGAAATAGTATGTACATTTTGATCCAAAATATATTTGAAAAATTGTCATGGATAAGAAAATATCGAAAGAGTGTGATTTTTTTAATTTCATCATGATTACCCACAAATCAGTACTTCTCTTGTTAATTCATTCATTGCGGAAATATTTATTCAGAGGAAGGGACACTTTTGTTTGAGCTTTGCTACCTTTCTGTACAAGATTTAGTCATGGATAGAATAGTAGCATGGTGGATTGTCTTGGTAAGCTGTCTGTTTTACTTCTCTCTTTGCTTTTTGTGTCTCTACTTGTTTTATCTTGCCAAGCTGAGTTTTTGATTCAGGGTTTGTGGAACTTTGTGGTCACCTTTATCAGAAGGGTTGCCATTGTATATAGCTAACCAAGACTCACAAAATTTTACTGAAGAGTCGGTATGATGTAACTAAATTGGACAAATATTTATTGAGATCTAACCATGATCTGGTCATAGTGAATTCTCATAAAAGAGAGAGGTTCTAGGTAGCCCTTTCTGATAGAACAGAATGGTAGATTTCCATGAGAGTTTTGGGCTTATCTCACCACTGTGAGGGTGATCCATTCAACTAAGAATCCATGTTGTTTGTTATTCCCAATGTCCTCTCTGAAAAGGGAAGCATTTTTTCTGCTTCAAGTCAGAGTTCCCTTCACAATGGCAGAGGAAATTCTAGGTGGTGGGAGTAGAGGGAGGTTAAAAACAAATAACATACATGGGCTTCTTATGTTCCATGTGCTTTCCTGTCTTCTTATTTTACTTTCTGAATGTTAATATCAGAGAATCTATTTTTGTCCTTTAAAAAGCAAGACACTCATTGGAACAAAGCCACTACTTTGGCTTCTGGAGAGTCCACTTAAGTCAGAAGACCTCTCTGCATCCCAGTGACACTTAATCCAGTAATTCTTTGATAACTTTGGGTACATCCCTTCACCCTTTATAACCGCAACTATCTGAATTTCACCTGCTCTGCCTCTCAACCACCCAGGATTGTGCAGGAGAAAAATGAGATATATATTATAATCTAGTGTCTGTGACTATAGGGAATCAATGTATAGTAGCTTGGAGCTAATTACTGCTATTGGCACAGGGCTTGGACTCATTACCGTGGGTACCATTCCAGCTTTAGGAGAAGGATGTGAAAGTACTTTAAAGGCCCCTGGATCAAGGTTTTTGATTATCACTTTACTGCAAAATTGAACCCAGTTAAGCGTTTTATTCAGCGTTCAAGTCCCCATCAAACTGAAATACATCCTTTATTCTAAGATACACTATCTATCTCCCCTCCCATTTTATCTATGGTGTCTTCCTCTTCTAAACTAGAGGCCCTTTTCTATACTTAAGTGATAATGAAGTAATGAGGTGCACCTCTATCTTTTCTCACTAACACCAGAAGTTAAAATACAGACCAGGATTGCTCTTCAAAATAAACCTCTATTTCCATGTGCCATATGTCTGTGAAATGAGATTATCATTGCTCAGGACTCTGGATACTGGCTTCACAACCAGTTTGTGATCCTCAAAATAACATCAGGGTCATTATTTTATAGTCATAGCCAATACACTCAGGTTTTGCTTGATTCATTCCTTAGCTTTTTTGTCTATTGTAATTCCAACCGAAAGTCAAAAAATATTTAGTTTTCATCTGTCACCATACAGATGATCCCTATTACCCATTCCCACCCTCACACCCTGCAACCCTGTCTCTATGGTGACCACTACTCTATTTTCTGTATCTGTGGTTTATTTTTGTTTGGTTTGGTTTGTCCATTTATTTATTAGTTGCTTATATTCCACATATAAGTGAAATCATATGGTATGTGTTTTTCTATGTCTGACTTATTTCACTTTGCATAATACCTTGAAGGTCCATCCATGATGTCTCCAATGGCAAAATTTCATCTTTTATGCCTGAGTAGTATTCCATTGTATATATATACAACATCTTCTTTATCCAGTCATCTATTGATGGGCACTTCATTATCTTTGCTATTGTAAATAATGCTGCTATGAACATCGGGCTGCATATATCTTTTTGAATTAGTGTTTTTGTTTTCCTAGGATAAATACCCAGAAGTGGGATAGCTGTATCATATGATAGTTCTCTTCTTAATTTTTTGAGGACCCTCCATACTGTCTTCCATAGTGGCTGCACCAATATTTTTTGCCTAGATTTTATCATTTTGTTGATATTGTAAATATTATCTTTTCCTCCATCATAATTTTAATCTGGCTATTTTTACATTAAAGTTCATTATTTTATATATTTTTAAAAGCCATTTCCAATTAATATACCTTGGATTACTTGGTTTATAGTCTCATGCTTTCATATTTTTCTTATTTTTAGAGGTTCCTTTTAGAAAGAGCCCTGCTTCCAAAGTATTTAAGGGCATCTTTGCACATTCTTGCCATTTAACAAGAGAAAAGAAGCAGAGAAACATAAGGCTGAGTAGTAGGGAAAACGAAATAATAAATTATAGGATGTAAAATAGAGAGTTCTTGACAATGACATCCTACTCACTTATTTTTACAGGTGACAAAATGGAGCCCAGAGAGGTTCAATGACTCACTCAATGCTTTATTCTTCTGTAGCAGCTTGTCTTTTCAGGACTCTATGGGAATCTTCTCTGGAATTAGAACTAAAACAAAGGGAAAGGGCTTTATTTTCTTACTGTGTCACCTGTATCATGCACATATGGTAACTAATGCAGTAACACTTTGTATTGATGAATGTAGGGCTGAAATATGCCCCTTGTGCTAAGACAGCTCAGTAAGAAGTCACATAAATTAGCTGAGATGGTGTAGGGTTCAGGCAGAAGTGTTGGTGTGGCAGTTTAGGGATGTGAGATAAGGAGAATGAATGTAACATTTATATAATTTCTCTTATCTGAGATAAACATATTTCATCTTCTCTATTTTTAATAACCACCATTCAAGGGACTTAGTATTATCACCATTAAGCAGATGTGAACTATAAGGCTTGTAGGTTAAGTAATTTGTTTCAAGTCTCCAGGCTTGTAAGTGACAGGGGAAGGAGTCAAAACCTGTATGCCCCTAAGGCCCAAGATCTTTCTCAAGTGACCTGCAGTCTCCTAGGCACTGAGTCTAATTGTCTGGGGGTGGGTTTACCTAGAGATGGTCAGGACAGTGAAGAATGCCCACCAATGCATTTCTAAACAACTGTTGTGTTGCCTTATAAATCAGAAAATCTAAATGGAGATTTTTAAATACCTATTGACAGAAAGAAATCTCACAGGGGAACACTATTGGCAATAAAATGTGAAAAATTCAATTACAACTAATTATAGAAGTGAAAATAAAAATAAATAGATCAATTCAGAATATTAGGGGTATATGATCCCACTTCTGCAAAGGAATGTATAATTATATGTGTATCTATATAATCTATTGATATATTTAAATTAGTATCTAATTAGCAAGGAAAAACATCTGGAGGGCCACATAGCCTGCTAGCAATAATGGTCTCATGGCATAAAGGGCTGTGAGGTAAGAGAGACAGAGGTTAAATATTACCTTCTAATAATTTATTGCTATATTGTTTCATTTTATTTAAATAACCACATGTTGATTTCACAATCTGAAAAAATAATTGCATTGATACTTTCAACACACAGAAAACAGCTGGTTTTTTAAATTGAAGCATAGTCAGCTTACAATGTGTCAATTTCTAGTGTACAGCATAATGTTTCAGTCATAGATATATATTCATTTTCATATTCTTTTTCATTATAGGTTACTACAAGATATTGACTATTTTTGCCTATTCAGTATATATGTGCTATACAATATAAACTTGTGTTTATCTACTTTATATATGGTGGTTACTATCTGCAAATCTCAAACTCCCATTTTACCCCTTCCCACTTCCTTTCCCCCTGGTAACCATAAGTTTGTTTTCTATGTCTGTGAATCTGTTTCTACTTTGTAAATAAGTTCATTTGTGTCTTTAGATTCCGTATATAAGTGATATCATATGGTATTTTTCTTTCTCTTTCTGGCTTACTTCACTTAGAATGATGATCTCCAGGTCCATCCATGTTGCTGCAAATGACATTATTTTATTTATTTTTATGGCTGAGTAGTATTCCATAGTATATATATATACCACAACTTCTTTATCCAGTCATCTGTTGATGGACATTTAGGCTGCTTCTATGCCTTAGCTATTGTATACAGTGCTGCTATGAACATTGGGGTGCATGTATCTTTTGGAATTAGAGTTCCCTCTGGATATATGCCCAGGAGTGCGATTGCTGGAGCATATGGTAACTCTATTTTTAGTTTTTTGAGGAATCTCCATACTGTTTCCCTAATGGCTACACCAAACTTCATTCCCATCAACAGTATAGGAGGGTTCCCTTTTCTCCATACTTTTTCCAGCATTTGTCATTTGTGGACTTTTGAATGATGGCCATTCTGACTGATGTGAGGTGATACTTCATTGTAGTTTTGATTTGCATTTCTCTGATAATTAGTGATATTGAGCATTTTTTCATGTGTCTATTGGCCATTTGTATATCTTCATTGGAGAATTGCTTGTTTAGGTCTATTAAACTGAATCACAAAACTGATAATGTAAAATATAGGTAGTTATCTTGAAAGGTGTTTACAATATATTCTTCAATGGGAAAAAAACTGAATTACAAGCCGTGCAGTAGGATACCAGTATTTCAAAATAAATCAATGTATGTGTAAATTATGTTAAAACATAAAATCCCAAATATTTACACACACACACACACACACACACACACACACACACTTCTTCCTTAAATGGGGCTGTCTGTTCTTCCTCTCTCAAGTCTGAGGCAGTTGCTGAGTTACTTAGCAATATTCTTGCTCCAGGAGACTTCCAGAAAGCTCTGTCTGGTTGATGGAAAACAGATATCTCCCTCATTCCTCAACTTCCTGCTTTACACTATTAAAACAGAAACTCTCATTAATATCAATAGGTATTCTTCTAAATTTTATTGAAATGAAAAAAATGACTTTCTAATAATGAAAACCAACAGTATTTTTAAAATCAGAGCTAGAGTGCAGATATCTAATACAATCTGAATCCATTTCAAAGGATACATATGGATAGAAACACCTTGAAAAGATAAACAGTTTCATTTTCTCCTATCTCCAAAAATCTGTCATTCCTTCCATCCTTCCTCTCTTCCTTCCTTCCTTTATCCTTCCTTCCATTTATTACATAGTGTTTGAGTGTCTCCAGTATGCCAGCCAGTGCCAGCCTAAATCTCTGCCTCCTGACCTCCTCTATCCTGAGCTCCAGAACTGTAATAGTCTACACTCCACTAAACCTGTCTAGTGTTATTGTTCACCTCTACACACGCGACCAGGCTCAGACATCATAGCCTACCAGCATAAACCAAAGAATCCAGGAACCCTGGAAGAGGGAGGGAGTAGAGTAGAGCTATCCTGACACTTTGAGCATTACAGCTACCTTCTCACTCATGCGTTCACTTTTTCACATCTAATGATAGGTGTCCTTCTCCTGATTGCGGCTCACTGCCAAGGTGGTGTAAAAAGGGTTAAAGTTAAAGCAACTCTTGGGAAGTCTCATTCTTGGTTTCTCTCATAGGCATGAACTGCAGAGTTCAGGCACTTTCTACAATCACGCTGTTATGTTTCACGCAGTTTTCCGGACATGCCCAACTGCTGGGTAGTGGATTTCCACACAGGATTTCCCCAGGGATGAACCAGGTCAGAGAGTACTTCCTGACTATTTTATCTGGCTAAGGTCTCAGATTAGCTTTGCCCTTTCTTTACTGAGCTAATGCCTCCTTATCCCTCAAGACCCAGCTTAAATATCACTTCCTGTCGGAAGCCTCCCTAACACACCCATGACCAGTCAGGTACTTACGCTATCTGCTCTGTTCCCATAGCACCCTGACTTCCCCTATTAAAGCAGCTACAACACTTCATCATTTTTGCTGGCTTCACTATCTTCCCCTTTAGAGTGTAAGTTCAAAGGGCAAGGACGATGTCTGTGTTTTGTTTTGTTCTGCTTTCACCATTGCAATGTATTATACCTTTAAGTCTTAATGTCTGTATTTTTACTTAAGTTCGAAAGTAATGTGAATTCTCAGTGATGATTTTTGCTATACCAAAGAGTGTCCTCACCCTTTTGCACTTTCATTGTAATTTAATTTGATTTAGGTCATATCAGATGAGTTTCCACATGCTATTACAATTACAGAAGCTTGTGTACTTATATTAATGAGAATCTTGCAATTTTTGATTGATATACTTTTGTCTTTTAATTTTATCTTTTATCTCATAACACCTACCCATGAAAGAAAAAATTGACACGAAAGATCAAAATAACATAAATCTTTCATAATCCTACCACACAATGAGTACATTCTTCTTGTAATAAACAATGGTGAGACGAATGACATTCAGTTCCTGTTGCTAAAGAAGATGTTTCATATTTGCATTTAGAATAGATTCAGCTCACTTATGAGTTTGTCCTCTTTGTGCTCCTGAAAGTCATATGGATAATTTTTATGCTTTTGTGAATAGACCTTAATGTCTAGTCTGGTGTGTGTGCACACAAGTGCTTATGAGTGTGTGTTTTTGTCTTCCTAGAACACTTATCTGTGTTTCCATATATTCCTTCATTGATAGATATCCTTTCTGTTCTTTTTAATCCTTCAATAAATTTATGTTTGTGGTAAAGGTCGAAATTAGGCATTTAGTTGATGAATTTTATAGTTTCCATACACTTGTGCACATCCTTGACTATTTCCTTAGGGTACATTTCAAGACATGGAATTGCTGCCTCAAATGGTATACACATGCTTAATTTAATTCCCCACCTGCCACCCAGAAAAGTTGTACCAATTTAAAGTCCATAAACTGGAATTAAGTGAAAAAAGCCTCAGGGAAGTGAGGAGCATGGTTGTACTGATGTCCTGTTAGAAAATGCAAGCCTTAGATTCCACTGAGCAGCAGCTTAAGGCCACAGTAACAGTAAATACACCTAGAGCAATCAGTAGTGAGTGGCAATATTAAATATAGTACATCGTGATATAGCATGGGGGTAAATAATGGCAAGAGCATAGGACTTGGAATTGGTAGTCCTGGATTATAGTTGCAGTTTGATGAAAAATATGAAAAACTGGTTTAAAATCCCTGTATTAATATTATTATGAGACAAATTGTTACCCTCCAGGCCAGTACAACATTTAGCCAGGGTTAATCCAGGTTCTCACTGAACCAATATGTGGATCAACTGCCCTCCCACTCTAGCTGGTTAGCAGAAGGAGATTGTTCTGTGCACTGATCACAAGAATCTTCCAAGAGGACCGTGCTCTCTTAATCATCTGAAAATTCATTGTCAAATATTCCTTATAAACAGAAAGATGCTTGGACTTTGCAAGATGTTGCAGATGCCTGCTTAGAATCTCTCTTGAAACTAAAAAGTTAGTACTTTCATGTTTTGGTGTCCAAGAGATAGAAGGACTCAGATAAATGACTTGAACAGAGATTGCTGATTTTGGTGATGGATTAACCTGGCCTGGTCTCCAAGAGAATCCTCTGAATAGTAAAAGGTTTATATAAGGTTCGGATGACTGAGGCAGAAAGCAATTAAGCAATACTAGACACTCTGCTTTAGACCCTGGGAAGAGAGAGCCATTTACTTTTCTACTTGAATGTAAGCTCTTCTTTCTCTTTTTCAGCAGATATAGTTTGGCGCAGCAGAATCCCTCTGAAACAGTATGACTCAGCCAGCTGATGCAGAAAGAGGCCTGAAAAAGCAGGTTTGTTCCATTGAATTAAATGAGAATTTGAAATGAGTAGACAGACATTATTACATAACACAGTTTTGTCGTGAGGGCCAGACTTTCACATTTTACTTCAGACACTCCTAGAATATTGAAATTTTATATAATTACCATCAACATTTTTTCATACTTCCACTACCATATGTTACTTTTTGTAATTTGGAATTCAAAATAAAGTTTTAAAATGATCAAGATATAAAATAAGAGAGGAATTAAGAATAAAAAGGCATTACCATGATAAATTGCGTTTTACAAGTCTTCTCTAACAAAATACCATTTTCTACTCTTTAATTTTCTATGCTTTTCTATGATGCTCTCTGTATTAAGCTCTCTCTGTTTATGGTATTCTGAATAAGTGACTTATGGACTGGTTATTATAATAATTTAAAGATCTTACAGCAGAGATTTCTTTTAAAAAGAGGCAAACCTCTAATGTTTAAGCTACTGTTCAGCTATTGTCCATTATCCTAATATCAAAAAGAGGCATAAAAACTTAAAGGTATATGGAAGGTCCACTGAAATAATACATCAGTGAATATAAAAAAGGATAAGGCATCTTGATCAATCCAGTTCCCTTATTTTTATGGTTGAAGAAACAGAAGCTGAGAGGTTCAGTGACTTGTAGATGATAGAGCTGATTCATGGATGAGAAATAACTAAGTATCAGAAGTGGACAACAACACTTCTAATGATTCTGAACAACAGGCATGTTATTTTCCACTGTCCCTGGGGTAGACATCCAAGTTGCCTTCAATTTCCCACCACTACAAATATATCCTTTCACATATTCCCTTACTTAAAATGAGTAAAAAATGAGTCTGAGATATACACCCAGGAGCAGAATTGCTGGGTCATTGACCATGTATTCCCTTACTATGACTAAGCACTTCTATGTTCATCTCCAGAGAGAAAACACCAGTATGTACTTCTACCCACTGTTTGTTCAGGGCCATATAGCCCCCAGCAACACTTGGCATTATCCACCATTTTAATGTTTGCCTGTTTATGAGGTAAATGATATTTCTTTGCTGTTTCATAGGAAGCTAATAATGAATTTGAGTGCTAAATACTTAAAATACATGCTGTATAATTTGGTTATATTTCTGGAGTTTATTAGTAGTAGTATTACCATTATTATCTACCATTAAGCTATATATTAGTTTTTACCAGTACCATGGCAGGTTTTTTAATTTAATATTTAATGGCATGAAGAAAGGATCAAAAGTTATGTTTTTTAATTAAAAATTTACCAACTGACCCAATACCACTACCTGAATAATCCGTGTTGTCCACTGATTAGAAATGACAAGATTATCACATTTAAAACCTTCTTGGGACTGAGTTTTTATTCTGTTCCATTCAATTGTATCTTAGTTTTTCCACCAATCTTATCCTGTTTTAATATTGTTGTTCATAAAATATTTTAATAGCTGAAAAATAACATTTCTTCCATTATTTGCTCTCTAGAAAGTCAAGAATTGTAACAACAACAATAACAAAAACAGTAAATGTAGCTAATATTTATTGGAGCATTTGCAATGCATCTGACACTTTACTTACATTATGACTCTTAATCTTCAATTACAAATAATGCTGTAGATGCTACTCTTATCCCCATTGGAAAGATGAGAAACTTGAGATACAGAAAACTAAACTGGTTTGATGTGGAACCTAGTCTTAAACTCAGGTCTTATCACAGCAAGTTCATAATCTTAACCACTGTTTTATTAAAATGAACTGTATGAAATAGTCAAAATTGGAGCATTTCTAACAAATAAAAATGTCAATTTCTTATTGTCTAACCTAATATACAGGATTTTATATTTTAGAAATGAGGCCATCCAAGAGAAAATGTGCCCATGGCCCAGTAATTGATAACAAGTCTGCTATCTGGATCCCTGAACTTTTAACTCCCATCTTCTAACCAGGAGGGTCATTATTGTCATTTATTTCTTGAACTCAATAGGAAGCTATTTCTCTGATGACCCACTAGAAGGTAATATAACAGAAAGAAAAGCACATGAAAGTAAAGGAAATGGCATAGTGGTTATTTTTCTCTTTACCTGTATTTATCAGGTAATCCATCCTACAACTCAGAAATTACACTGAAGCTCACATATGATCAAAAATGCATTGACATTCCACTTGATGCCATTATACTTTCAAATATTCTCTATAATAACTTTGCTATTTAATTTATATTAAAATCATATCTTTAATGGAAGAAGGGAGACACGAGTAATACTTGTTCAAAGACTACTATGTTTTAGACAATAGTAGAAGTATTGCAATTTTCACCTTGCATTTAGCTCTGTGAGTGCACAGTGTATTATGTTTACTAAAAATATTTTCCACAACATAAACAAAGAAATATGTTTTATTTACAAAAAGCATTTTAGGAAACAGCTTGCATAGAATTATCTCAATTCTATTTTCAATCACATAATTAAAAAGGAGATAGTCATTCAGTTTTATTTGCTGATTTGATGGTGACTAACAAATATGCATTTCTTTCTCTCCCTCTGTTTTTTATTCATTCAACAAACATTTACTGTACACCTAGTAAGTGTAAGGCACTGTCAGACCAAATCATATCTTCATCACAAGCCTATTCTTTAGAGTTCCAGACCCTGTTATTCAACTACAGCATGATGTATATTCACATGTATAACTAGGCATGAACAATTTATCAAGCCAGTTGAAATGATACAGTCCTTGAGCTCTGAAAGTTTACTATATAGATAGAAGTTCATGTCATAGTAGTAGTGGGAGAGCCTAGGGTTTGGAAATAGGCAAACATAGGTTAAAATTCCTGTTCTGCCACTTATTTAAGGTATGCAAACTTAGAAAGTTTACTTAGCATCTCCAAGACTTAACTTCCTAATCTGTACACGCAGATTGTTATCTGTGTTTTGAAAGAAAGTTTATGGAATGCAGTACGTCCAACCGCCTTGTCTGAAAATTTAACATATTAATTTTTTTCTTACTCTATCTTTTCCCTTTCTTAGTAGAAATGACTCTGCCACGAGTTCAATTGCATAACTATTATCATAGAAGACATTCAGAAATGTAACAACGAAAAGAAAGCTTATTATATTACTAATGTAATCCAATGGCATTTCTGTGTAATGGAACAAGTTGGCTGATAGAGTTCAATCATTATATTTTTCCTAACACATTTGGATATTCTAGATTAACATGATGCATTTGTATGGCTTGGGAGGTTCTAATATTCTTTGAGCCTCAGAATGTTAAGATATAACAGAAACATAATGAATAATGTTGGCTCTGCATGAGGGACACAAGAACAAGAGTCAGGAACTCTATATAGGTCCCAATTCTTAAGTGATACTTTATGACAGAATAGAACACTCCCATACAGTCAGAAATGTGGGGATAAGTGAGATCCCCATTTCTGCAAGAATTCTGAATTCTCAGAAGGGAAGCAAGATGTTCTCTTACGTGCAAGGAATCAATTTGACAAGAATTATCTGTAAGAAAATTAGGCCTCTAAAGAGTAGTCATCCAATAAATGTCTTTTATTAATTTTATATTTTAAATGCCTTTTGTGCTTGGCAAGGTGTCTGGTAGAATTTAGAGACCACTCCAAAACAC
The DNA here is from genome assembly GCF_048773025.1 of Camelus bactrianus. Classification (NCBI taxonomy): domain Eukaryota; kingdom Metazoa; phylum Chordata; class Mammalia; order Artiodactyla; family Camelidae; genus Camelus; species Camelus bactrianus. Next base: position 80,678,454 of record NC_133575.1, on the reverse strand, counting down.
ATGAAACATGCCCATTAGAGAACAAGCTAAGGGAATGCTCACTATGATAACTCTTTTATGCGGTCAGTTTATTTAATTATGTCAGCAAGCCTCTCAGAGAAATTGTTCTAAAAGGGGGATTGTTCGGAGACAGTGGTGTTCTATAAATACACAAGCATACACGTGTTGTTTGTATCTCTGCTCCTGTCTACAATTTTCTACATGCCTATCTACAGTTTCATTGCTGCCCTCTTGTTGGGGATTTTCTTTTCTATCTCTAAATGTGGGCTTTTATCAAAGGATTTAAGCTCACTTTTAGGTGAATGTATAAAATCATACCTGAAATGGGTTCCCTTAATTGTAGCCACAGCTCACGTACAGCCTTTTTCACTGGATTTTGTAGTGAGAATCTGTTGGCAATTATGGAATACTGCACCCCATGGATACTGATCAAATTCTCCCTACCAAAATGAAAGAAGTCAGTGAAGGGTATGAAATAATTAGAGAGAAAGAGGCCATTTCATTCTTTTCTTTCCTTTTCAAAACCACGAGACCAATATCACCACTCTTCAAAACAAAAACAAAAAACAGTCAGAAGGCGTCGTATGCAGATGTTAGGCTCTAAAACTCATTAACTACGTATTAGCATCTCTAGGCAACCCCTTCTTTTTTTAACATTTGAAATATAGCCTGAAGCTTGTGTGTCTCTTTTCTGAGAGGCCCCGATATAGGAAAGGCTTTTTCATGGGGTGGGCCAGAGAGTCATGGTTCATCAGATCTTGAGAGCCTTTACAAACATATAGTCTTTCCAATATTCTAACAATCCAAATATTGACAGTACTTGGTTATTTACTGCTGCATAACAAATAACCCCAAATACAGGAGCTTAAAACGTCAACAGGTTAGTCTTATTATTTGTCATGATTCTCTGAGTTAGCTAGGTTGTTCTTTTGTTTCAGGTGGGCTCAGCTAGAGAACTGGGATGGTCAAAAGATCGAAAACAGCCTTACTTATGTATTGTGGATTGGTGCAAGCTACTGATGGGAGCAAAGAAGCTCAGTTCTCCACATGGGCCCTTCCACATCACCGCTTTTGCTCCTCACAGCATGGCAGCTGACATCCAAAATAGGAGCATTCTAAGAAGCAAAGGTGAAAGATGAAGAATTCTTAAAGCACAGCTTTGGAAACTCTACATCATTTCTGCTGCATTTGCAAAATGGTCAAAAATAATCACTAGGACAACCCAGACTCAAGGAAAGGGGAAATAGACTTCTTAATGGGATTGAAGCAAGGTCAAATCCCAAAAGACCATGTAGAATGAGAGAGATTGATGCAGTCATCTTTGGAAACGTGGTCTACCACAGCCAGCAGTCTGAAGCGCCCTCTCTCCCAGATCTCTACAATGACCCTTACCCCATCATCCACTTCAGGTTTCTGACACAAAGATTCCACCTCTTCTCCTCATCTTCAACCAGAAATAGTCATGCTTTCCTCCCTCCTAGATATTTGTATTCTGTTGAGGAGTCCTCAGGCTTCAGTCATTCATACTGTAAAGTTAAGTACTACTTGACACAATGACTTAATGTTCAGATTCAATTGCCCCTCATTCAAGTTCAAGTTTTCACTTGAAATCTGGTACTCATCTAAGTTGGGAGGTTTGGTGGAGAGGCTTGATCATTATACTATGTAGTTTATGTCATAGTCATCTCTATAATGGAAGGAAGCTACGTGAAGTTAGATAGCAACATCTGGAAGTCTTAGCACATGCCAGCACTTTCCACAGATTGCCTCATTTTCTCTTTGGAAAAAAATCCTTTAAGGAAAGCTGCATAATTCATATTTTTCAGATGATTAATCTCATGTTTATAGAAGATAAGTAACTTTTCTAAGGATGAGCACATAATAAATGGCAATAACAAGATTCTAAATCCTTCTCATCATCTGCTTTTCTATTAGATGTGTTTCCAGGGTTCATGGACTGGTTGTTTTAAACTTGCTAGCCGAAGTGTTCAGGGTAGATGAAAGAGAAGGGGTGGGGAGAGAGAAAAAAATGACATTAACAGAAGATGTAAAATTATGGCCTGATAGAGGAACATCATATGGGTACCTTTTAAATATCTTTTAATAATAGTGAGAACTTTAGAGGCTCAGATAAGTTAAATATTTATCCCAGATCACCAAGTGTGTAAATATGAGAGCAGGGATTCAAAACTAGGACTGTCACTGAAGGCCCTGCCCCTGACACTGAGTCCTGTATTTCCCAGTTCTTTAATTTTGTAGACTTCTAATCTCCTGCTTAGCTGACTTTCCGGTTTATACAATTAGGAGAATGGTGAATGTGCTATTTGGTCCAAATTTATTTATGTTGAACTTTATACATACACAAAATTTTAACACATTGTACGTGACAAAAATCATCATGAATACAATTAAGAACTATTAAAAAACTTGAGAGAAAATATTTCTAAAATGTCTTATAAAAGTGGTCAATATTCTCATTACATAAAGAGCTCTTACAAACCAACAGAGGAATAGCCTAAGGATATGAACACCCTATGTGTGTGCCTATATACATGTGTTAGCATAATAAATGCAAATAAATTATCAAAAAATTTTAAAATCAAAGGATGTCTTTGGAGGAAGAAGGAAATATAGACAGATTCACCTTGTGCATGTCTGTATTTAAATTTTTTTACAACAAGCGTGTATTTCTGTCACATGTCTTAGTTCTGAAAATGACTGGAGATTCTAGGTTCTAGGAATATTTCCTTTACTAAATAGACTTCCACACAGATCTATCTACTGGATTAGAGCAATAATCCTTCCCTGACTCATTCTTTCCATCTTTTGTCTGAAATATATATGTTTCATTTCTGGCTCTGATCAAGAGCTGAAATTCCACTGTATTTTATAAAATTCCTCCAATAAATAAATCTAATTTTTACAGGGAGAAAAAAAAATATGGCAGACATGAATTTTCAAGCCATGTAAAGCACTCAAGTACATACAAATTGTTGCTTTGTCTACTTTTCTGTATTGTAACTGAATGTAATTTCCAGTTTGAGTCCCAAGTCTGCTGTGAGTAGGAAGTATAATGTCTTCAATTCAGGATAAATACAGTTCCTTCTGGGTTTCCTTAGTTAATGTGTGATAAATTCAATTATATGCCAATCATATTATATGTCTCTACTTCTTATCACATGACGTCTAAATTCTCAGAGCTTATATGTCTTAATCTTTAATGTCCTTGTTGACATCTCCCAAGATATTTGAATTCCCATCTAAACCTCAAACATGGTTCATATTGCCGTGTTTCAGCCTTGCATCTCAGCCATGAGACTGGTTCAGGACTGTAGGCACTCTTGCTCAACTAACTTCTGTGCCCTACTGAGAACACAGCAAAACCAGAATGTGTTCCACACCTCTGAGGGATGTGGGAAACTCAGTAGGGCTACCTTGGGCCTTCTCTGACCCTGATATAGAATTAAGCCATCTCTATTATACTTTTCCCACGTGGTGACACCTAGAATTCTTGTGAGGCTATGGTGTCGCAGGTATCCAGACAGGGAGCTAGAAAGATCACAGGGTTAATGGTATATGTGAGGGAGCAAGAACTATGTCAGATAATATTTCAACTTGCCACATTTCCTATCCCTAGGAAATCCTTGTTCCCCAACAAAGAAAATATATTTTTCATGTAGGTGTCACTCACTCAAAGAAGGTAGCAATAGAATTGCTGTCCAAAATTTGTTTAGAATAGCAATCCTCATGTGCAAATCAGCAAGTAGATGTTGTCTTTCCCAGGGTCCCCTTCTGCCAGGGATAAAGCTGGATACTGAATAGATTTTTCACTTCCCTCATTTAAAGGTGGTTACTTGTTCTTCTAGGCCTAATTAATGCCAGAGAAATCATTCTTACTTACTCCTTCCATTCATGATTCAATGATGCAATATAAGTCCCCCACCTCTGGGACATAAATTCCAGCATAAATTTATTTAGTTCACACTGAATTGATTGAGAAAATCCTAAGGTGACTGAATTTACCTTCAATTGGCAAGATTAGGTTTCCAACAACTGGCAGAATGGGACTCAAAATGCATACTAAGATCAGCTATATAAAAACAGAGATTTCTTTACCAGCTGAGTTTTATATCCTGAAAATTTATACCCACTAAAAATCAATAAAAGATATTTCTAAAGAGATTATAAAACTGTACAGTATGATCTCAAATACTTTTGAAAATGAATATGCATTTAAAAAGGTTAGGAGGATAAACACTCAATTTCACTTCCTGGTGACTCTCAAAATCTATGATTCATCCAATAATTCATTAATTCAAGAAATATTTATTGAGTATTATTATGCATCAGGTACTGGACATCCAATTCCATACTTCATCCCATAACCTATTTCTTCTAAATTTCAGGCTCATATAGCAAACTTTCTACTATGTATGCCCATTTAAGGAAGATAAATATTACTAAGCAATTGAATGTCTATGGCCCCCACATGGACTGTACCAAACAAGTTTAGACCAACGTTGGCCCTGAATCCTAAAAGCTCACCATGTAAAAGGGAAGACATGTGTCAGAATGGAGAGAGCTTGGGTTTTTAAGTCAGGCACAACTGGGTTAGAACTCCAGCTCTGCCTCTTATTAACTGTATAATCTTGGAAATATAATTAACTTCTCTGAGCTTCACAGAGCATACTTAGTGAAAAGATGAGTAATAAAAGATATTATGGTATCTACTTTACAGTATTTTTGAGCATTTAAAGAGAAAAAGTACATAAAGTGCCTAACAGAGTTTCTGACCCATATTAGGCACTTAGCAGAAGTTTATTTCCCATCCCACGCCCTCCCTTCTGTGGCAGAGGTGGCACTGCCATAAATGAAATAGCACAAATATATGATAAAAAGCATTTGGAATGGCTAGAATAGAAATAAAAACCAACATACATTTGTTATGTAAGAAATAAACTATATTCTTTGTTATATTTGGCTAAACCACAAGAAATTGCTGATTTTCAAACATTTTTGACTTACCAAACAACAATTTCATATCTTTCAATCTAATAGAATGCTTTACATATTGAATTGAAAGAGGGGGACAGTGTGGGGAGGATATAGCTCAAGTGTTAGAGCACATGCTTAACATGCAGGAGGTCCTGGGTTCCATCCTCATTACCTCCTCTAAAAATAAATGGATAAATAAATTACCTCCCCCCAAAAAAACAGCAAAAATAAAGTTAAAAAAAGAAAGAGGGGGACAATCTTCACCCTTATTCTGTTGAATTGGGTTTTTCCCTCTCCTCTTTCTGTATCTCAAGATAGACATCAGGATAGCACAGAATATATATGTCTCTGCTATTCTGCTAACCCTAGAAAGACTATAGGAGCACAAAGCTACAGTGATAGATCTGGCAGGCAGGATGCTGGATAGAGGGTCAGGAGAGATGCCAGGATTCCAGGACTGGAAGCATCACCTATGACAGAACCTTGATTGAGTCACTTCCCCTTTGCTAGCCTAGACTGATCACCAGAATGAAATTGAGAAGCCTGCCCAGACATCCTGGAGTGTTGTAGAAACCCATGAAAACCTAAGCTGGGCAAGCACTCTAGGTTCTCAGTTGTGAAAATCTGTTAAGGCCAAGGAATTAGTTTAACAGAAAGTAATTTGCAGCAATAACAGAACAGTACACATTAGGCAATCGAATGGCAATTATTTGTGAAATGTCCACAAATACTTTTAAAACATAAATGACACACAGATGGACATGGATACTGCTCTTTACAAAACTAAGGAAATTCAATGTGAACTCTACCTGCTAGTGTGCTATGAGCTTTCCATGTGATGTTTCCTTTAATACTTAAGGAAAGCCTATGGGGCAACATTTATTATTTCAATTCTTCAGATGGATATTTTTACATTTCATTAATTGAATCTTAACTAAGTGACAGAGCCCAGGATTCACATTTGGTCTTTCTATTTCCCCAATCTATGCTCTTTCCTCTCTAAGACATTGGCATGGGGCTAATCAAGTTCTTGGTGTGTCCAGCCCTAGAATTTTTATCCCAATGACAAGCACATCTGTTATGAACACCACCGATAAATCAAGAAATTGACTGAGTGCGTGCTTGTGGCATATGACACAGTATGCAAATGGAACAACTTGAGCAAAAACATGGAATTCGAGGGAATGTTTGGCTTGCTTGGGTACTGGAACTGGATTGGAAACTCTGCAGAAAGGAGTTCTTCAGACTAGGATGGTCTCATAAGTCAAAAACCCAACTATATATTTCAGGCAGTCGTATAGCACAACTGGAAGCTAAATGAGTTGTAAAAATTATTTGAGGCTTAATGTTCTTCACTATCAGTTTCACATTCATAAATTAGTCCAAATTTTAAAAGCAAATTTAAACAGAAATAGAAGTATGAGTCAGAGATGCAACTGGGTCTTTATATCAGCCTAGAGCAGATGGGCAAAATTTGGAGGAAATAGCTTTCTCTTTGCTGCTATCCTCTAGTTCAAATTGCAAGTTGAATTTTCTAATCAGAGTTGTGGACCATGTCCTCCTTGTTCTTCATCAGACTCCCTTGGGTTAATAATGGACTGGGAGAGGAAAGCATCATCAGTGGTAGGGTGTGGGAGGTGCTTGTGTCTGCGGCTGTCCAGAGCGAGTCCTGCTGTTACTTCTCTCTGTGTATGAATGTGTGTATGTGTGTATGTTTTGGCCTCGAGTAGTCCAGTGTCGTTCTCCTTCTTTGTTATTGCCAGTTTCTCAAAGTTTCTCCTTTGTTATCTAATTCATGTCTTTGTCAAAGAAGTTCATGCAAAATTTAAGTGGATATAAGAAATCATATTTGGCCTGGCTTCCTTGGAAGTTCTGCGTAATATGTCCTCAATGTATCTTTGCTGACTGAGGAGTGGACAAAATGTTGATAGACATTATAGTGACAAGCTAGGACATCTGCCAGATGGCACATAACATTCTAGAGCTAGAAGTCCAAGAGTAAAAGGGAGAGTTTTAAAGTCAAGATAGTGGAGTTTCCAGGCAGCCAATATTTGAATGCTGACCTCTATTTAAGAAAAATGGAACTTTTATTTGTTTGTTTTCCCTTGTCCAGGGTATCCCCCATTATTAATTCATTTATTTATTTATTCACTCATATTATTTCCAGCCCTGATAGTACCTAGAGTTCAGTACTTTTCACTGGCGGTTCGGCTGACATTTTGCTGATGTGTTTAAGTTGCTATAACAACCCTTGCATATTGGTATCATTTTTCCTTAACAAAAGCAAGTAAAGAGTTCAAAATATAAAATGGCTAGTGAGAGAAAGAGGCCTTCTCATTCCCTCATTTCTTTTCCAAACTCACTCCTACAAACAACTCCTCAGAACAATCCTGGCAGTGAGAGACATCATTTGGAGACATTAAACTCCAGACCCACCACCTGTCCCTGCTGTGACTCATAATATAAACATAGACCCTCTGTGTAGCCTGTTTCCTAGAACTTTAAAATATAACTCACAGCTGGTGTCTCCCCTTCTGAGAGGCCCCTGTGTATGAGAGGCCCTTTCATGGAGTGAGCCAGATAGCTAATGGTACAGCAGAGCCTTGCATGAATTTCCAATCTTAAGAGGCTTCACAAATTTATGCTTTTCTCCAAATATATTAGTACAATCTGAATCCCCATCTCTCCCAGATCCCTACAGTGTCCCATGGGACATCCCCATCATCCACTTCAACCTTCTGCCACAAAGATCCCATCCCTTCTCCTCACCTACATCCAGAGGCAGTCATGCTTTCCTCTCTCTTAGGCTTTTGTATTCTGTTGAGGAGTCCTCAGGCCTGTGAATTAGGCGCTGCTTGACACAACAGAATGGTCAAATTCAATTGTCTCTCATTTAGGTTTGGTACTGTGCATTTTTGTTTACTTTTAAAATATTCTTTAGAAAGAAATAAGAGTTATACGTATTTCTTAAACATATTGTCCCTAGGAAGACTGTAGCTCATTGAGAATGAAGATACTGAAACCAAGGGTAGTCATCAGTTAGATTAAACTATAATTTGCTTAGTAAATAATGAATGTAACCTGACTTCACTGATCAAATAGAGTTTAATTGTTTTTATGAAAACTTGCATGTCGTCCAAGCATCACACAGCCTAAACAATAAGATGTTTGCCTAAGTTGTTTTTCAGGAAGTTGGAGTCAGCTGTGTTCAGTTTGAGCTCAAGCCAGTTAAGACTGGTTAGGACTACCAACCCTCCAACTGGGCATGTACAAGTGTCCACTCAGTGACCTCTTAATGTCAGAAGGCCAAAAATTCAACACTCAGAACATGATAGCACCACCATTTTCTGAACATGTATCCCACGAAGAAGCCTGTAGCTTAGCTGTGCCTGTGCAAGAGGATGATTACCTCACCTTTTTCTTATCTTCAATTGCCTTTCCCCACAATCCCCACACCTCAGCTTTATCCCATTGATATCCCAAGCCTCTAGCCTTCGAGGAGACAGATTTGAGATTTATTCTCCTGTCTTCTTGCTTGGCTCCCTCATGAATAAACCCCTTCTTTGCTACAAACTTTGATGTCTCAGTGTTTGGCTTGCTGCACAATGGGCAAAGGAAGCTGATTTGATAACAATACCAGTCCCCAGGTTTGTGAACTCCAGAAAAATAGATAATGAACAAAAAGAACAGAAGACCCAATACAGAATTTGGCAGGCTGACCATGGAGTGGATATGCTGAAAGGATTATATTGGTTGTTCAATATCTGTGTTGACATCTAGCCCAGGGGTTGGCATACTGTTTTTCAGGAAAGGACCAGATAATAAATATTTTGGTCTTTGGGGGCCATGTAGTTTCTGTCTCAACTATTCAACTCTGCTGTTGTACTGATAAAGTAGTGTGGGTGTGTTCTAATAAAACTTTATTTATAAAAAACAGAACGTGGGCTGGATTTCACCCATAGGCCACAGTTTACAAATCCCTTATCTAGTAGATGGTATAGCCCACATATGCTTGTACCAGAATATCCAAGAAATCAATATGAAAATCCTAAGTGTTGGTTAAGAGGTGGGGCTTTTATTTCTCAATTCTGTGCCTATCATCTCACTGATTCATGTTATAAATGGATACTTACCATTGGTTAGTGCTCAGCATTTTTGACGAGTTGATACTGAGGTTCCATGGGTACTTGTAAATCACCCCAATATCCTTTGAAAGCTGGAATCACTATCTCTTCACACGTGGAGAAAAAGGGTTCAGGATACTAAAAGGTAACAGGGAAAAAAGTTTCTATTTCCTAGCACTTGGCACCACTCTTATAAATAACTCTTCAGTGTAGTAACAACACTCTGAAGTAATACTCTAGACCAGCCACCTATTTCTGCTGCTACTGCAAAATGCAAACATAAATAACCTTTAGATTCATTTTCTAGTTGGCAGTATTCTTGCTTTCTTTCAAACTGTAATTGTGAGCAATATTATGGTAATGTTAGAATAGGACCTCAAGTTTTGAATGTTGAATTAAGAATAAAATTAAATTAAAAGACAATAATGAAAGATGTAATGTTGAACATGATAAGATAATTAATACTGCTGTATATTATAAATGGAAGTTGATAAGAGAGCAAATCCTAAGAGTTCTCAACACAAGGGAAAAATAGTTTTTCTATTTCTTTAATGTTGTATCTGTATGAGATGATGGGTGTTCCCTAAACCTATTGTGGTAATCATTTCATAATGCATGTAAATCAAATCATTATGTTCTACACCTTAACCTTATACAGTGATGTATGTTAATTATGTCTCAATAAATCTGGAAGAAAATTAAAATATAAAATAAGGTAATAAGAATATTAATGATAATAATAAAGATTTCAAGATTTACCTAATCACGCTGCTATAATTTTTGCTCTCAGTTTAGGAAATCATACATTTGACATTTAGGCCCATTGGCCACTCTTTACATATATACTGTATGGTTTTTGCCTGTTTGCCTTTCATAGACTGATTTTACTTCTAAGTTAGATGGAGGGGTATGCTTTAACTTTCTCCCAGAGAGATGTTATCCCTCTTTATTTTCTTCTTAAGCAGACCTTCTTTCAGACATTATTTCAGTCTTGAGTATCCACTGATTAATTTTCAGTTTGATCACATTGCCCACATTGGGCCAGATTGGATACACATTTCTCTTACATCACTTTGTCCTAATTTTCTGGAGCTGGGCCTAAGTTCTGCTATGTGGAGTCTTATACAGTATGAACACATTGTTAGGGGAAATCTCCTGGTCTCTGAAGCTCTTGTCCAGGAAGGTATCTGCTTGAGAAGTCTCTATCCCATCTGTTGCTTGGTCATCTGTTTATATAAGTGGCCCTATAGATATTGGAATCAATCATCCCAAATACATAGTCTTTTGCAACAAATTAGAGTTCCTCTAAACCTAGTGGTCTTTCTCACTATAGTCCTACATTTATCCACAAAGATGTTATACAGTCTGGTGGCTCACTATGTTCATCTTCTCTTGCAGTTGCCTTTTCCTTAAAGTCCAGAGATCCAGTATATCTTAAATACAACTCCTTTTCCTCTTCTCAAATCTTTCTTAAGTTCTGTCACATCATGAGTTATATTTATGCCATCGATTCCTAGGTTTTCTTTAAAAAAATCTTTCTACATTTTCCCTAGGATTTCTGGCATCTGTTTTTTTATCCTAAGCACCTAATGTGTCTCCTGGACACAGTTTAAATTTTGTTCAGTAAATGCAAGTGCATTTCAGCCCTGCTACCATAGGATTACTGCCAGTTCTCCTTGGTTGGAAAAATAAAGCACAAATCCTTCAATAATACATGTAGTGTTTACCTCCATCTTTAGTCCTAGAGTTGAATAACAACCAACATTCCCAATAGATTACAAAAATCCTCAACAAAATACTAGCAAATTGACTCCAACAATGCATTAAAAGGATCATACACCATGATCAAGTCGGATTTATCCCAGGGATGCAGGGATTTTTCAATAGATGCAAGTCAATCAATGTGATACACCACATTAACAAATTGAAGAATAAAAACCATATGATACTCTCAATAGATGCAGGGAAAGCTTTTGATAAAATTCAACATCCATTTATGCTCAAAACTCTCCAGAAAGTGTTCATAGACGGAACATACCTCAACATAATAAAGGCCATATATGACAAACCTACAGCTAACGTCATACTTAATGGGGAAAACCTGTAAGCATTCCCTCTAAGATCAGGAACAAGGATGTCCACTCCCACCACTTTTATTCAACATAGTTTTGGAAGTCTTAGTCATAGCAATCAGAGAAGAAAAAGAAATAAAAGAAATCCAAATTGGAAATGAAGAAGTAAAACTGTCACTGTTTGCAGATGACATGATACTATACATAGAAAACCCTAAAGAAGCAACCAGAAAACTACTAGAACTCATCAGTGAATATAGTAGTTTCAGGATAGAAAATTAATATACAGAAATCAGTTGCATTTCTATACACTAGCAATGAAATAACAGAAAGAGAAATTAAGGAAAAGATAACATTTACCATCATGCCAAAAAGAATAAAATACCTGGGAATAAACCTACCCAAGGAGGCAAAAGACCTGTATGCCGAAAACTGTAAGACACTGATGAAGGAAATTGAAGACAACATAAACAAATGGAAAGATACACTGTGCTCTTGAATTGGAAGAATCAATATTGTCAAAATGGCCGTACTGCCCAAGGCAATTTACAGATTCAATGTAATCTCTATCAAGTTACCAATGACATTCTTCACAGGGCTGGAACAAAAAATGTTAAAATTTGTATGAAAACACAAAAGACCTCGAATAGCCAAAACAATCTTGAAAAAGAAGAATAGAGCTGAGGGAATCATGCTCCCTGACTTCAGACTATACTACAAAGCTACAGTAATCAAAACAGTATGGTACTGGCACAAAAATAGACACATAGATCAATGGAACAGGGTAGAAAGTCCAGAAATAAACCCATGCATGCATGATCAATTAACCTATGACATAGGAGGCAAGAATATACAATGGAGAAAATACTGTCTCTTCAATAAGTGGTGCTGGGAAAACTGGACACCTATCTGTAAAAAACTGAAATTAGAACATTTCCTAACACCGTGTACAAAAATAGACTCAAAATGGATTAAAGAACTGAATGTAAGACCAGATACTATACACCTCCTAGAGGAAAACATAGGCAGAACACTCGTGGACATACATTACAGCAATATATTTTTTGAACCAGCTCCTGGAGTATTGGAATTAAAAGCAAAAATAAACAAATGGGATCTAATTAAACTTAAAAGCTTTTGCACAGCTAAGGATACCATCAACAACAAAAAAAGACAACTTACAGAATGAGAGAAAATATTTGCAAATGATGTGACTGACAAGGGACTAATTTCCAATATATACAAATAGCCCATATATCTTAATATCAAAGAAACAAGCAACCCAATCCAAAAATGGGCAGAAGACCTGAACAAGCAATTCTCCAATGAAGACATACAAATGGCCAATAGGAACATGAAAAAATGCTCAGCATCGCTAATTGTCAGAGAAATGTAGATCAAAACTACAATGAGATATCACTTCACACTAGCCAGAATGGCCATCATTGAAAAGTCTACAAATGATAGATGCTGGAGAGGGTGTGGAGAAAAGGGAACCCTCCTGCACTATTGGTGGGAACGCAGATTGCTGCAGCCACTCTGGAGGACAGTACGGAGGTTCCTTAAAAATCTGAAAATAGACTTAGCACGTGATCCACCAATCCCACTCCTGGACATATATGCAGAGAAAAATAAAATTCAAAAAGACACATGCACCACAATATTCATAGCAGAACTATTTAAGACAGCCAAGACATGGAAACAACCCAAATGTCCATCAACAGATGACTGGATAAAGAAGATGTGGTACATACATACGTTGGAACACTACTCAGCCATAAAAAAGAATAAAATAATGCCATTTGCAGCAATATGGATGGACCTGAAGACTGTCATTCAAAGTGAAGTGGGCCGGAAAGAAAAAGAAAAATGCCGTATGACATCATTTATATGAAGAATCTAAAAAATAATAACAATAATAATAAGGACACAAATGAACTAATTATTATTTTGATTTCTTGAATATGTGTAAACACATTTGACTGTCCTTTATGACTAGATTACCACATTCTGTTTCTTATTTTGGAGTTGGCTTTATTCCTTTGATAACTATGTAAGTTTAAAAAGCTAAAGATCTAATCTGTTCTTAGAAACAATAATTAGTACATATATGAAAACTAAAAAAAGTGCAGTATACAGTTTATATGTATTTACATGCAATATAATGTGTATATGCAGCTGAACTGTAATAATTCCACATAATAAAACTGGAAGAAAAAAAAACATTGCCAATAGATTATTATTCTTAAACTCTCAGGTGGTAAACTTATTTCCAAATTATTTGGGGGTTTGGGAAAAAACTTTATTGTAGCTCTCATGTGTTTATATTATTCTCCTTATTTTTGGTCTTCTTTTAAGAAGAAATAATTGATGGTAAGTATATGATCAGCTCCGTCAAACTGATTGAGGAAATGGTCATATTTTTCCAGTCACTGGAGGCAGAGTTTGGGAAAGTATTATTCTAATAACCCAGTAGATTTTCTTATTACAGATCTCTGTCCAATCCCAAGTCTCTCAAAGCATGCTCGTTGTCATCCTTCATACTAGTTTCCCTTTCAGAAGCCCTTTCTCTCAGAGGAAAGCAGGACATTTAGACAAGGCTGATTTGATGCAACTGTTATGCCAGAGCTGCTCCAAAATGTCAGTGTTGAATGTCAAAAGACTGTTTTTGATTACCAAGCTATATACGTAACAACCATCCCTGACCCTCACCCTATCCTTGACCCTTTCTTCCAGAGAACAGACCAGCTTTTCTCTTAATATTTTCCACTTTCAACGTCTGTGGTCAGTAAGTCTCTGTGGGATCTGGGGCTATTTTTAAAACACTCTTTATCCAGTCAGCTTCTCAGTAGAAAGTCTTACATTATATTTCCCCCATCACTCACATCTTGATGAGACCACTGGCATTTCTCCTGCATCCGATTTACATAGTCTATATGTACATTTTCCATTTTTTGACGCATTATTATCGAAAGTTCAGATTTCCTTACATTCTACCTAATGTTGCTTCTCTTTTCCGGGATTCCATCTATGATACCACATTACATTTAGATGACATGATTTCTTAGGCTACTCTACACTATGACAATTTCTCAGACTTTCCCTGATTTTGATGACTTTAAGAGTTTTGGGGAGTACTGGAGAGACATTTTGTAGAATATTTCTGAACTGGGTTTCTTTTTTTCCTTATAGTTAAACTAGAGTATGGGTTCTTGGGGAAGGGTCACAGAGGTAAGCTGCCATTCTCATCTCATAGCAAGAGTTCACGCTACCAACATGACATGACTGTGTATATAAACCGTGATCACCTGGCTGAGGTAGTGTTTCTCAGATTTCTATACTTACTCTTTTTCCTCCTTTCCATAATGGAAGGAACACACACTTAAGGAGTGCAGAGTCATGCCCACTTCCCTTACCTTGAAAACGGGGTAGCTATATAAATTATTTGGAATTCTTCTGCAGAGGGATCTTCTCTGTTTATTTGCTTATTTATTGACTCACTTATTTGTATACATAAAGGCTCATAATATTTATTTTATACTCTATTATAATCCAACACTATGTTATTTATTTTACTCCTCAAATTGTTCCAGCCTTTGCCACTGGGAGTTCTTTCAGTTGGCTTATGTGCCCTTTGGCATCATTATTGTGTATGGCATTTCATTTTATTCTGTTTAGGTTAATAATTTTATATAGACTTCCAGTTGTTCCAGCACATTGATTTAAAAGACTATCCTTTCACCATTTTTTTAATTAAGTGTATTTTTTAACAGTTTTTATTGACTTATAATCATTTTACAATGTTGTGTCAAATTCCAGTGTTCAGCACAATTTTTCAGTTATTCATGGACATATACACACTCATTGTCACATTTTTTTCTCTGTGAGTTATCATAACATTTTGTGTATATTTCCCTGTGCTATAAAGTGTAGTCTATTCTACAATTTTGAAATCCCAGTCTATACCTTCCCACCCTCCACCCGCCTGGTAACCACAAGTCTGTATTCTCTGTCTGTGAGTCTATTTCTGTCCTTTATTTACGCTTTGTCTTTGTTTGTTTGTTTGTTTTTGTTTTTGTTTTTTAGATTCCACATATGAGTGATCTCATATGGTATTTTTCTTTCTCTTTCTGGCTTACTTCACTTAGAATGACATTCTCCAGGAGCATCCATGTTGCTGCAAATGGCATTATGTTGTCGGTTTTTATGGCTGAGTAGTATTCCATTGTATAAATATACCACCACTTCTTTATCCAGTCACCTGTTGATGGACATTTAGGCTGTTTCCATGTTTTGGCTATTGTAAATAGTGCTGCTATGAACATTGGGGTGCAGGTGTCATCCTGAAGTAGATTTCCTTCTGGATATATGCCCAGGAGTGGGATTCCTGGGTCATATGGTAAGTCTTTTCCTAGTCTTTTGAGGAATCTCCGTACTGTTTTCCATAGTGGCTGCACCAAACTGCATTCCCATCAGCAGTGTAGGAGAGTTCCCCTTTCTCCACAGCCTCTCCAGCATTCGTCATTTGTGGATTTTTGAATGACGGCCATTCTGACTGGTGTGAGGTGATACCTCATTGTAGTTTTAATTTGCATTTCTCTGATAATTAGTGATACTGAGCATTTTTTCATGTGTCTATTGATCATTTGTATGTCTTCCTTGGAGAATTGCTTGTTTAGGTCTTTTGCCCATTTTTGGATTGGGTTGTTTATTTTTTTCTTATTGAGTCATATGAGCTGCTTATATATTCTGGAGATCAAGCCTTTGTCGGTTTCACTTGCAAAAATTTTCTCCCATTCCATAGGTTTTCTTCTTGTTTTATTTCTGGTTTCCTTTGCTGTGCAGAAGCTTGTAAGTTTCATTAGGTCCCGTTTGTTTATTCTTGCTTTTATTTCTTCTAGGAGAAAATTTTTGAGATGTATGTCAGATAATGTTTTGCCTATGTTTTCCTCTAGGAGGTTTATTGTATCTTGTCTTATGTTTAAGTCTTTAATCCATTTTGAGTTGATTTTTGTATATGGTGTAAGGGAGTGTTCTAGCTTCATTGTTTAATTAAGTGTATTTTTAAAAGCCCACACAAACAGTTTGCTTACTTTTCCTACTCCCCTACCCACTCCACCCCTTGCCTCTGGAAATCATCGATCTGTTCTCTGTATCTGCAAGCTTGTAGGTATATAAATATTTGTCCACTTTTAAGAGAGATCATATGGTATTTGTTTTTCTGTGTCTGACATTTCATTTAGCATAATGCCATAGAGGTCCATTCATGTTGTCACAAATGGCAAGTTTTCATTTTTTCATGGCTGAATAATATTTGATTGTGTATATATATATACACACACCATAATTTCTTTATCCATTCATCCACTGATGGACACTTATGTTGTTTCCATGTCTCAGCTATTGTAAATAATGCTGCAATAAGTATAGGGATGCATATATATCTTTTTGAATTAGTGTTTTCATTTTCTTCAGATATATACTCAGAAGTAGAATTGCCGAATCATATGTAGTTCTATTTTTAAATTTTGAGGAACTGCCATACTGTTTTCATAGTGGCTGAACCAGTTTACATCCCCACCAACAGGGCACAAGGACTCCCATTTCTCCACGTCCTTACCAGAAGTTTATAACTCTTGTCTTTTTTGTGATAGCCACTCCAATAAGTATGAGGTGATAACTCATTGTGGGTTTGGTTTGCATTTTCCTGATTATTAATGACGTAGAGTATCTTTTTGTATGTCTGTTGGCTATCTATGTCTTCTTTGAAAAAGTGTTTATTCAGATAATCTGCCCATTGTTTAATTGGATTGTTTGGGCTTTTTCTTGCTATTGAGTTGTGTGAATTCTTTGTATATTTTGGTTATTAGCCCCTTATCAGATATATGATTTCCAAATATTTTCTCCCATTTCGTAGGTTGCCTCTTCATTTTGTTGATGGTTTCCTTTGTGGTGAAGAAACTTTTTAGTTTGGTGTAGTTCCACTTGCTTATTTTTGCTTTTGTTGTTTTTGCTTTTGGTGTCAGATTCCAAAAGTCATCACCAAGATCTATGTCAAGGAGCTTACCACCTATGTTTTCTTCTAGGAACTTCATGGTTTCAGGTCTTACATTTGTCTTTAACCTACTTTGAGTTGATTTTTAAAGTTGGTGTAAGATAGAGGTCCAGTTCCATTCTTTTGCATGTGGCTGTCCAATTTTCCCAACACCATTTATTGAAAAGACTGCCCTTACCCCATTGTATACTTTTGACTCCTTTGTCATAAATTAATTGACATATATGTGTGGGTTTATATTCTGGGCTTTCTGTTCTGTTCCATTGATCTATGTGTCTGTTTTTATGCCAAAACCATACTGGTTAATTACTATAGCTTTCTAACATAGTTTGAAATCAGGGAACATGATGCCTCTAGCTTTGTTCTTCTTTCTCCAGAATGTTTTAACTATTTGGGAATTTACACTTTCTTATCTATTTTTTCTTTTGTTTTCTGAAGTAATATCAGTTTTTGAAAATGGCTTTGGATGCACTTTACACTGTCACCAAGGTATGGCTTCATCCACTTAAAATATCACATATAACTTCTCTGAAATTATACCCTCATCTATATTACATAGAGCCAAAAAAGAATTTAGAGCAAGTTAAATTTAATGGATATTATATAACCTAGGCTCCCACTAATAAACCCTAATAATTTCTGATGAAAGTATATTCTCATTCTTCAATTTTTTATTGCACAAATAGTAAGTTTTCATTATAGGAAATTTAGGAACCCATAAAAGCAAAAGAGGGGAGTCACTCTTTTCCACTTTGGGTATTAATTATAAACATTATTAATATTTATGTATATGTTTCATTAATTTGAGGGTGTATGTATGCATTAACTTTTTTTACAAAATAATTACAACTTTGTTGCAAGATATTTTTCTCACTCAATATATCTTGGACATATTATTGCCAATTCAAAAAAAAGCTTCTTTATTTTATTTTAGATCTGTGGAATATTTCATTATTTGAAAATACTAAACTCAAATATAATTATCCTTTCTCCCATTAATAGAGATTTAGTCATTTCTGGTTTTTCGTTGTTTTTTTTCCTGGTGTTTCACTCTTCTAATTTTTCAATGTTATAAACATTTCTGCAATTAATTTTTGCACATACATGTTTGTATTTTTAAAAGGAGATTTTTGAAGGACTAATTCATAAAAATGGAACTTCTGAATCAAATGGCATGAATACATTTTACTGTAGTAGATAGCACCAAATTAAATTCCAAAAATTTCAGCAATGTACATGCCTTCCACACAGTATGAAAATGCCTCTTTTTCCACATCTTACATAGTTTTGGTTGTTATTTACATTTTTCATCTTTGTTAGCCTGAAAGGCACAAAAAGCAATTTTATTTGCATTACAGTTTTTGAATTATTAATGTTATTGAGCATCTCTTTAAATTGATTTTTTTCTCTAAATCTCTTGTTCATTTCTTTTGACCATCTTTTTGGTGGGAGATGGAGGAGACACTTACATATTAAGTATATTAACCCTCTGCCTGTAATATATAATGCAAATGGTTTATTACTGTTTTTCATATACCTTTCAATGGTGGTTTAGGTAATACAAGAAAAGTTTATTTATTGTTTACAAAACACATCTCATTGTAAAATATTTAACAGTATATTGACATACATTCAAAAACAGTATTATTAATCTATAGATTTTGTAGTGCATTGACAATTCCTATATAAAAGTGAGGCTGGATCCAAAACTGGTAGTGACCGGAATGAGGACTGCACTAAACTTCTGACAATCTGTGGGTGAATATCAGCCTGCCGGGTTTCAGAATCATATTTGATATTAATTTCCTGTTCAGTCACATTCTAACTAGGTGATCCAAATCAAGGTACTTAAATTTTTTAAGCCTTAATGTCCTCATCTACATAATGGAGATTATAATGCCTACCTCAAAAATTGCTGTAAGAAGAAATAAAATTTAGGTGTTTCATATATATTAGTTTCCTTTCCACCATGCCATCTTCTCTCCTTCCTAAGGCCATTCACAGGTCTGATGACCATGCTGATTGGAGACCATCCAATATGGCAAATCTACCGTTGATATCAAGAGATTCATTCATTCAACAAATATTTACTTAAACTCAAAATGGGTCAAAGACTTAAACATAAAACAAGATACAATAAACCTCCTAGAAGAAAACATAGGCAAAACATTATCTCACATACATCTCAGCAATATTCTCCTAGGGCAGTCTACCCAAGCAATAGAAATAAAAGCAAGAATAAACAAATGGGACCTAATTAAATTTACAAGCTTCTGCACAGCAAAGGAAACCATAAGCAAAACAAAACAACAACCTATGGAATGGGAGAAAATTTTTGCAAAAGATGAAACCAACAAAGGCTTGATCTCCAGAATATATAAGCAGCTCATATGACTCAATAAGAAAAAAACAAACAACCCAATCCAAAAATGGGCAAAAGACCTAAACAAGCAATTCTCCAAGGAAGACATACAAATGATCAATAGACACATGAAAAAATGCTCAATATCACTAATTATCAGAGAAATGCAAATCAAAACTACAATGAGGTATCACCTCACACCAGTCAGAATGGCCATCATTCAAAAATCCACAAATGACAAATACTGGAGAGGCTGTGGAGAAAAGGGAACCCTCCTGCTCTGCTGGTGGGAATGCAGTTTGGTGCAGCCACTGTGGAAAACAGTACGGAGATTCCTCAAAAGACTAGGAATAGACTTACCATGTGATCCAGGAATCCCACTCCTGGGCATATATCCAGAAGGAACCCTACTTCAGGATGACACCTGCACCCCAATGTTCATAGCAGCACTATTTACAATAGCCAAGACATGGAAACAGCCTAAATGTCCATCAACAGATGACTGGATAAAGAAGAGGTGGTATATTTATACAATGGAGTACTATTCAGCCATAAAACTGACAACATAACGCCATTTGCAGCAACATGGATGTCCCTGGAGAATGTCATTCTAAGTGAAGTAAGCCAGAAAGAGAAAGAAAAATACCATATGAGATCACTCATATGTGGAATCTAAAAAAAAAATGAACATAAATACAAAACAGAAACAGATTCATAGACATAGAATACAAACTTGTGGTTGCCAAGTGGGTGAGGGGTGGGAAGGGACAGACTGGGAGTTCAAACTTTGTAGATACTGATAGGCATATGCAGAATAGATAAACAAGATTATGCTGTATAGCACAGGGAAATATATACAAGATCTTGTGGTAGCTCACAGTGAAAATGAATGTGACAATGAATATATATATGTTTATGTATAACTGAAAAATTGTGCTCTATGCTGGAAATTGACACAACATTGTAAAATGACTATAACTCAGTTTTAAAAATGTTAAAAACAAAATAAAATAAAATAAGATAAAATAAAACCAAATATTTACTGAGCACCTACTATGTGCCAAGCACCATTCTAGATGCACAGGGCACAGCAGTGAACAAAATTGAAAAGCATCTGCCTTCTTAGAGCCTGTATTCTAACTGGGCAAAACATACCATTTTTAAAAATGCCTATTTAATAATATGTTAGAGAGTGAAGCACATTAATGTAGTAGTTAAGAGAGCAAATTTTGGTTAGTGTATTCAAAATTTTCAGACAGTTAAGCATAGCTGAAAAAACATGACACAATTAGCAAACATAGTTGTGTTGTGTCTGGACAGCTGAACCTACTAAAGAATGTCTAAAAACTTCTGTTATTTTTACTCTTATTCTACAAGTATTCATACATTCATGTATTCAAAAACATCTATTTAGTGCATACCATGTAGTAAGCACTGTTTTAGACACAGAAAATATACAGAAGGGATCAAGATACATATAGTCCTCACCCTCTGTATGTTATTGTCTAGCTTCCGGGATAGGGACATAAAGTAAAACAAAATTTTTTAAATAAATGAAAAGCAGTAAGTACTCTGAGGAATATAAAACACGATAAGGAGTAGAAAGTAATTTTGGGCTCCTTTTTATTAAATAAGAAGGAAAGTAGTCTCTGAGAGTGTGATATTAAAACTAAGCTCTGAATGACAAGGCATCAGCCAAATTAAGATCTAGAAGAAAAGAGAAAACAAAAAGAACGAATATTCAAAGGTCACAAGACAGAAAAGGAGAGGCCTGTGTCCATAGAAAATAATGGAAGGAAATATACCAAAATAATAGTTATTAGTGGGCAATGAGAGGATTTGTTATGTATATTTTTTATCTAAACTGGAGCATTGTTTCTATAATTTCACAGATTAGAGTAAATTACTTTCATAATCATAAACATCCATAAAAATATTAATAGTAATAAAACATGGAAAATGTAACCTAGAAGAAAATACAGAGACTTTGAAGGAAGACCCAGGCTGGAAACTCAATAGTGTCAATTACATATTACTGACCCAGGGCAAGATACCTAAACTCTCTCTAAAGTCTCAGTTTTTCAATCCAGAGAACAGAGATAATACTTTCATATATAGCATATGTAGGGACACTAGCATAGTGTTTTGACCAGAATGCTATTACTTTCTAGTCATCTGACCATCCATAAGTTTTCTTATCCCCTCCAAGATTTAGATTCTTAATCTATAAAATTGGATATAATAATGCTGACCTTCAGGACTGTCATGGTATTAAATGAGTTAATGTATACAAAATGACAGCATAATACCATTGTAGACATATACTAAGTGATAGATAAAATTGATTGTCAACTAATAGGAGATTGGTAATGATGTTTATTTTCTTTAAATCTTGATGTAGTGCCTAAACTTTTAAAATAACCTCATATTTGTACTAAAACAAAAATTATCCTCATATTTTTAACATGGTTTCATTTTAGCTCTGCACATTTGTCTCACAAAAACACTTACACAAGTTACAAGAATGTTTACTGCAGCATTCTCTGTAGTTGCAAACATTTATAAACAAATATCCATCAATATAGTAAAGTTCCATAAATTAAGTAAATACTTGCCATGGAAAATGATGAAATCAGTTAAAAGGAATGATGTAGAACTATGAGATGGACTAACAGGGAAATCAGCCCAAGATATATTAAGCTTAGGAGTTTGGTATTAACAGATAAAGACTACTATATATAAAACAGATAAACAGCAAGGATGTACTGTATAGCACAGGGAACTATATTCAATATCTTGTAATAACCTATAACGGCGAAGAATCTGAAAAAGAATATATGCATTTATGTATAACTGTATCACTTTGCTGTACACCAGAAACTGACACACCATTGTGAATCAACTATACTTCCAAAAAGAGTTTAAAAAAATAAAAATATGCAAAAGATACTGACTTTCATTTTTTGAAAATTGATGCCACTAATAAGCAAAGTGTCAGAATGAATGGAGAAAAAACTCTGAATGTTGTAATATCAACATTTTTGAAAAAAAGGGTTTTTCCGAAATAATTAATAAAACAATTTATAAATTCTTTTTAGGTTTAGGAAATACTAGTAGACACATAGTCATATGCAAATCTTTATTCTGATAATACAATGGACATAAAGATGAGTCTAGAATTCAGAATGCAAATTTAAAGTTTCTTTTCCTGATTTTAGAGACAAGCAAGCAGTCATCTCTCCTCCTAAAATGTCTAAAGTGAATGGGGAAAGTGTACATAGATGGGATTT
The DNA here is from genome assembly GCF_048773025.1 of Camelus bactrianus. NCBI lineage: Eukaryota > Metazoa > Chordata > Mammalia > Artiodactyla > Camelidae > Camelus > Camelus bactrianus. Next base: position 80,655,556 of record NC_133575.1, on the reverse strand, counting down.
TTCTTTTAACTGAAAAAGCTCAGAGAACAAATGTTCACTTTTCTCTATCCTTGGATCTAACTGAATTCAGTTCTTTCTTCTTTCCTCCCTCCCTTCTTCCCTCTTCTACCCTTTTTTCCATTCTTCCTTTCTTTTTATTGAGATATAATTCATACACTATAAAGTGCACCCTGTTAAATTACACAATCAAGTGGTTTTTAATATAGTTACAAAGTTTTACCGCCATTATCACTAATATCAGAATATTTTCATAGGTGGGAAGGGATAGATTAGGAGTTTGGGATTTGCAAATACAAACTACTATATATGAAATAGATTTAAAAAAAAAAAACAAGGTCCTAATGTATAGCACAAGGAACTATATCCAGTAGCTTGTAATAATTTATAATGAACAAGAATCTGTCTACTTTTGCTTAATATGCATAATTGCATAATATGCAAAAGTGAAGGCTAAATGTTAAGAATAGTGTGAAATGTCCAAAACTGTCATTCTCATACACCCTTCGTGGGACTATAAATTGCTTCCGACTTCTGAAGGCGAATTTCAAATGTGCATGTTCTTTGATTCAGTAATTCACTCATAAGAATTTATAACACAAAAATAATGGGTGAACTTCAGTAAAGTTGCAACCACAAATCTGTTCTTTTTTTAAAAAGATATATGTAGAAAATGTGCACTTCAGCATGATTTGTAATAGTGAACACTTTTAAAAGAACCTAAAGGGCATTTATAGCTTATTGGTTAAATTAAAAATTACACATTCTTACAATGGAATCTTCTGAGTTAAGGAAAATTAGGTGGAGCTACATAGAATGCCATGGAAAGATGTCAACTATATATAGTTAAATTAAAAAAGCAAGTTGTTACACAATCTACCCAATATGATCCCATTTTGTTGCAAAAGAAAAAGTATGTGTGTGTGTGTGTGTGTGTGTCTGTGTGTATATATATATATGTGTGAGAAAAAGATTGGTATTTTGCAAAGAAAAAACTGGAAGAATCAATACCAAGAGCTACCTTTACTGGGGAAGGGAGATATACATGGAAATTTCACTTCTTAATTTATAGAATTTGTATCATTTGAATTTTTGCTGCAAGCACATAAAATTTGTAATCAGAAAAAAAATCCTAAAATTGGAAGCAACCTTATTGAATAGAGTGATTCATAAAATGATGTAGAAATATATTTATTGACCTGAAATATATTCACAATTTATTCCTAAGTGAAAAGAGCAGCCTGCAAACATTGTAAGCATGTGATAGAATTAGATAAATATATGTAATAACTATGTTTTTAGTGTGGTCTCACTTTTGCAATGGAATATATGTGTGTTTCCTCAAAGAAAATTCTCTGAAGGGGTGTTCTCAAAGCCATAAACAGAGAATATTTCCACAGATTTGACAGGTAAAGGAGATGCAAGACAATTTCATTATCTATGTTATACTCTTATATTTTATTTGATTTTTATAAGGACTTTTTTACCTTTGAAATTGGAAAAATAGAGATTCACATTGGAAATATGAAAGACATTTAAAGTGATTTATAAAATAAAGTGCAAATCTATTTATTGATATTGAAAGACACTCAATACATGGTTGAATTTAAAATAGTGGTTACAAATTGTATGTACATATATATTCGTGTGTGGAAAAATTCTAAGTTCTACAAATGAACGTACAAAAACATAAGTGAACATCTGAATTATAGGGATCTAAGTAATTTATATTTTCTTCTTTACACTTCTCTGAATTCTACAGGTTTTTCTCAATGAGCATGTATAAATTCTATAATCAGAAAAAAAAGCTGCAAATGACAAGATCCTATTTTTAAATCCATATATGTGTGTGAGTGTGTGTGTGTGTGTGCGCGCACACACACACACACACACACACACACACACTGCTTCTCTTTAGCTGAGAGTGGAAGATTCCATAGGGCTGAGATGGCTCCCTGCCTGCTGTGAACAGGCCTTGACAATTGTTCCCACCCTGATTTGTGTATGTTGTAGGAGGAGTAGGTCCATGAGGCAGACAGAGGAGGAGGGAGAGGAGGGGAAGGAGAGGAGGGGAGGAGGAGAAGTGGAAAGCACAGACTAGAGGCCTAGCTGACTTGCCTGGGGAAAATCTCAGCAGAGGCTGCTTGTCCCTGATGTGTTTCCTATGCCACACAAACTTCTGGAAAGCTCTGTCTGGAGGTTAGAGCAGAAGTACCTCCTCCCTTTACTCCCTCCTTCCTTCTTTGCTTCCCAGCATTCCTGCTCCATAATGTTCAAGCTTCAGTTCTGACTTTGGACTTCAAGTGGCACTCATTTGTACCTTCTAAATATTTCCCAATTCTCATGTATCATTAGTACAAGGAAAAAAACAATGAAAGTCATTCAATTTTTCTTTAAATAGATATAGATAGAAAAAAACTAGAAAAATAAACATTGTTCAGTTGATTGACAGAAGTTTGAAAACCAATGAAAAGCACCTACTTCAGTGTCGAGCACACACCAGGCACTTGGCTAAGGGTAGTACACTTCACTATTATCCTGAACTCTTCCCATCCAAAGCAGCCCATTTGTCTATCAGCAAAGCTGACTATGTCAAGGTAAGCCTTCAAAACATGACAGCAAAAAGGAAAAGAACCACTGTTGTCTAGACTATGTAAAAGAGTCAGTGTCATTTCTATAATTTAGGGTGTTGTCTAATAGAGTAGACTGGGGGGAAATCCTTACCCCTTTCCTATGGAGTCAGGGTGACTTTCTGTTCCCTTTAGGAAATACATGTGAACTGGATGTCGGTGATGTCACTGAAGCCCAGAATATTAGGATACTATAGGGCCACAAAGCACAATCATGGTCTGATGAACAGGACATTGGAATGAGAGTCAGATGATGTAACTAGTGCTTGAGTCCTTGGGAATGTCACTACTATCTTACTGTTAAAATTATTTCATGTTGAAATTTTTTCCTATAATTCATTTTACTCCCCTCTCTTTACACAGCATCTTTTTACAATTAAAAGACATGTTTATGGTGCTTGAAAGAATAAAATTAGTTACACCACATTACAGAAAGTCAATTGAGTCTATAAAGCTGTCGACTTGACAAGGATTCTCAAGAACCAGGCAATGGTCAGCTTCTCAAGCATTACTTGTTAGCCATGTTAATGACTAGGTAACCATGACAACCACAGGACTCTGACACCAAATCCATGCTCTTCACCACTAGTTTGTGCTGCATCTTAATGTATGTGTCTAGGAAGTCCCCGCCAGCAGGCTCTGGCAGACAGAACTGCACAAACAGCCTGGAAGAGGGGAAAAAAAAAAAAGAAACAAGAAACAAGAAACTGCCTTCCTCAAAAGAGGAGGAACACCAAAAGCCCTCAGAGGCCCAAAGAATACAAGGAAAGGAAAAGGATGACACACCCTCCTTCAGGCCACCCCACCTCCAGGAACACAGATACTGAGTAAATAGGAAACCAAAGTAGTAAGGAAAGAAATGATATTGACTCTGGAATGTTGCAAAAGTCCTTCTTCCACGCCACGTGACATACATTTGGCCTTCGCTTTTCTCCCGGTTCCCACTGCCCTTCTCCCTCCTCTAGCCAGCTGACCCACTCACAGGGTCTGTAGGTTGATAGTACCCACATCTTTATCTCCAGGGCAGACCTCACAGCTGGACTCCAGATCCATATCATCAACTGGTCACTGAGGAGTTCCACTTAGACAACTCACTGGCCCTAAAACTCAACTTTTCTCAACCTGAGCTTCCTCCTCAAATTTTTCCTCCTCCTCCTCCTCCTCCTCCTTGGGATCTTACTCTCAATGAAGGGCACCAACAACCCACCCTGCTGCCCAAACCAGACCCCTTCCTCTGCCTCACTCCCACATCCCATCTATCTACTTCTGAAATATCTCCCATCAGTCCCCTCCTCCCAGTCGCCACTTCTGCCAGCCTTGTCTGGCCATCTCTCTCCTGGATGACCGCAATGGCTCCTAAACTGGTCTACCTGCCTCTGCTGTGGGACGCAGCCAGAGATCTCCCTCAAATCTGAGTTGCTCCGTGTCTCACTTGAACACCTCAGTGGCTGGCTCCCCACTGCACTGGGGGTAAGTTCCAAACAACTAAGCTTTCCACAGCCCTACCCCTGCCTATTCTCCCTTCTTCACTGCCTTGGCCATACTAAACTTTTTCATGTTCTCAGAATGCATCATGCTCTCTCTCACCTCCTAGCTTTGGCATATGTCGCCCTTTCTGCCTGGAGCATGCTCTTTCTTCCCCTTCATCTGGCTGGTCCCCACTCAACTTTGCCAGGCATGTCGGGTGTGTGTGTATTTGGCTGCTATACCTGGGTAGGCAGGCCTTTGATTGTGTCCTACAGTCTACTCTTCACATTTATTGTGATTGGATCTACTTTCTACTGAAAGCTACAAGCTTTCAGACGGAAACCTCATTTCTAAGCCCTTTATTTTAGATGTGTTTACCTCGCTGAAGCTCCTATCTACCAATATAATACCCCTCCTTTCAGTTCTTAAAAAAATTGGCTATAGTTTCATAATCTATCATCAAATTGGGTGACAGAATGATTTCATAATTTATTGCCACAAGCAGATTTTAGCTAATTTTCTCAGTTCAAGCATTCCTTTAATTATCCAGTGTGTTTTCTCATTACTTATCATTACTGATACTCAAGGATATGTTATGATATAATAACTCATGCCTGTGTCAATATTGTCAGCCTGGATGCTGCTTTCTCCAACTGATGTGACTTTTCTTCAAAATCCCATAGCTGTTCTTTCTGAAATTTTTACTTTTATAATTTTTGCCCATCACATCTTTGAGTAGCTTTTTGTTTTATTTTTATGTCTGAACTCTCTTCATTTTTGCTTCCCAACGTATGCTCAAACAGGAATGTCTCCTGTTTTAAATATTTTGTAAGTGGCATTATTTATGAATCTAATTTTCTTTGTATTGGGAATGCCATTGGGCATAAATTAATCTTTTTCACTTTTAGTTTTTAATATTCATAAAGCAAGTTTGACGCTATCTTACCCTGCCTACCATTTAAATTATGCTTCTTATAAATTCTCTTCTTGTCAAGTCCCAGTTAATTCATTCTTTTTCTGAGATTATATCCTCATCTCTTTTAGATTGAGAATATTTGGGTTTCAGAAACTAGTAAAATAATGTTCTCATTAATATAAGGACTCTCTTATCTCTGATTAAAATATTTTTCTTCAGTGATTGCTCACTTCAAATCTTTAATTTTTATTTGCCCTATATTTTAGATTTGACACTGATTTCTGTACTTCCCTTTTTACATGGACTAATTTCTGTTTCCTGCTCCCAAGCAAGGGTAATTCTAGGTAATTCTCTTATTTAGAACCACTGATTTTCCAAGAGGCATGCACATGTCCTAATAGATATATAAGATGCTTTTTTTTTTAATCTTGCTTTTTCAAATGATTATGCTTTCTGATTTATAATGTACATATTAGTACAAATTATATGTTTATTATTTATGAATAGGTAAATATAATACATTGATGTGCATGCTTTTTTTTTTGCCAACAGTAGCCCATAATGAAAAACCATTGGAAACACTGACTTAGAATATTAACCAGTAGACTTAACATATTCTAAGATACAGCAATTCAGAGTTTTCTCAAACACTAAGTTCAAGAAGACATTGAAGTTTCTCTGAGTAAAAGGTATAATACATTCACTCAATATTCCAGTCCACCTTTTGTAAATTCTGGAATTGTCATAGCCCAAAGCATACCATATCAAATCTTGCATGATGGACTGTATACATAATTAATTCAACAGCACATGATTAGTAAGACAACCCTACATTATTAATTAAATTCATAATATAACTGTTTCATTAACTCCATGGGCCTAATATTAAAACTTGCAATTAAAATTTTTCATTACCTGTAACAAATAATTATTCTAATTTACAGGCTAATAAGACCTTCAGCATATGAAAAAGTATTTAATAAAGAGCTTATTCTGAAAAATCAAACTAACAGATGCTATGTGTACTCAAGTTAATGATTGTCAGACATACTCAAATAGAATGCCTTGTACTATTGGCCTCCAGCTGTAATAAGAGATTTATTCTCAAGTTAATGGGTTTTTATTTATTCACCCTCCAAAAAAAATCTAGCCACTATTAGCACCATTGGTAATTATTTAAATTCCAAGGCCATATTTCTAATTTGAGTTCTAATTTATCTAAATTCTAATTTGAATGGTGTATTTTCAATTACATTGACATTCCAAAACTATTAGTTTGAACCATATGAAACCACCATTTATGTAGGTTGAAATGATAACATCAGACTTGTGAAAATGTCAGTTTTATTCATTCAGTCAAAATATGCATCAATAGCATTCATAGTTTTTCCCACTGAGAAAATATAAATAGTTCAAATCCTCCAATTACTGCTTCTTGGATGAGGAATATTTTCTTCTTAGAGTTCCAAATGATGAAAAATGTGGTGATCCCCTAGAAAAAGTTCCAGTGCGTATAGTAAATTTGAAAATTTTTCATGCCCCAATTCAGTTTATTCTCTAAAGGTGGTTTGTGATGTGTGCAGTCAAGAGCTGTTATGCAAAAGTATGGATCCTTGTCTATTAATCACTGTGGGAAATTTTGGATCCTTTTAAAAACTAATAAGATTTATTGAGTTATAATTTACAGACCATGAAATTAACTATCTTTAAATGCAAGTTTGAAAAACTTTGAATTTATATCCAGTCATGTAAAAACCACCACAATTATGATATAAAATATTTCCATAATCATCAAAGGAACCCATTAGCAGTTACTCCCTATATCTTCCCACTTCCACTCCCCAGCCCTAAGCAAACACCAATCTACTTCTTGTCTCTATGGATTGGCCTATTGTTTATACTTCATATAAATGAATCATACTATTGTATGTATACACTACATGTATTGTGTATAGCTTCTTTCACTTATTCTAATGTTTTCAAAATTTATCCATGTTTAGCATGTATCAGAACTTCATTCTTTCTTATGGCCTAGTAATATTCCATTGTGTGAATATATCATACCACATTTATTTATCCATTTGTCAACTGATGAACATTTGGATTGTTTCTAAATGTTGGCTGTTCTGAATAAAGCTGCTATGAACAACTGTGTACAGGTTTTAGGGTAGATGTACGTCTTCATTTCTCTTGGACATATACCTAGTAGTAGAATTGCTGGGTCATATGATAACTTTATGCTAATGTTTTGAGGAACTGCCAAATTGTTTTCCATAGTGGCTGTGTCATTTTACACTCACACTAGCAGTATATAAGGGTTTAAGTTGCTTCATATTCTCTCCAACATTTCATATGGGCAGTGTTTTAAATATAGTCATCTTATAAGGTATTTTTGTGTGTGTGATTTTATTGTGATTTCACTTTGCATTTTCCAAATGACTAATGATGTTGAACAAATTTTTTTTGTTTATTTGCCTTTTATATATTTTATTTAGTGAAATGTCTGGTTCAAATATTTTGCTTATTTTAACATTGGGCTGTTTGATTTCTTTCTATAGAGTTTTGAGAATTCTTTATGTATTATGATACAAGTATTTTATTAGATATATGATTTTCAATATTTTCTCCCAGTCTGTGCTTTGTCTTTTCATCTTTAACACTGTGTCTCACAGAGCAATGGTTTTTAATTTTGATAAGACACAATTTATCCACTTTTTAATGAATTGTGCTTTTGGTGTCATGTCTAAGAATATTTTGTGTAACTCAAAGTCACAAAGATTTTTTTCTATATGTTCTTCTAAAAATTTTAGTTTATATTTTACATCTAGTTCTATGATACATTTTGGGTTAATATTTTCATATGGTGTGAACTGAAGGTAAAGGGTTTTTGTTTGTTTTTTTGTTTGTGTGTGTGTGGCATATAAATAAATATTCAATTGTTCTAGCACCATGTGTTGAAAAGACCATCTTTTCCTCAGTAGAATTACTTCAAAAATTTTGTGGAAAATCCATTCATTGACTGTAAATTTATATTTCTGGATTATCTATTCTGTTCCATTGCTGTCCATACTTAAACCAATACCACACCATTTTGGTTATTGTAGCTGTATAGTTAAATTTTTTTTTTATCAAAGTATAGTCAGTTTACAATGTTGTGTCAACTTATGTTGTACGTACAATGCTTCAGTCATACATGAATTTACATATATTCATTTTCATATTCTTTTTCACCATAAGCTACTACAAGATATCGAATATAGTTCCCTGTGCTATACAGTACAAATTTTTTTATCTATTGTATATATACCAGTCAGTATCTGCGAATCTTGAACTCCCAATTTATCCCTTCCCACCCCCTTCCCTCCTGATAACTGTAAGTTTGTTTTCTATGTCTGTGAGTCTGTTTCTGCTTTGTAAATAAATTCATATCTGTCTTTTTTTTTTTTTAAGATTCCACATATAAGCGATATCATATGGTATTTTTCTTTCTCTTTCTGGCTTACTTCACTTAGAATGACATTCTCCTGGGCCATCCATGTTGTTGCAAATGCCATTATTTTATTATTTATGTGGCTGAGTAGAATTCCATTGTATAAATATAAATTTTAAAATCAAGTTTAGCTTTGCTTAAAGGAGATAACTTACTTTTTTTTCCTTTAGGACTGGACAGATATGAAATCTATTATTTTTACCCTTAAGCAGCAAATTTTAGGCCTAGGAGCAATTTAGCCAAGCATGATAGTACATGCACTAGATCAATTTATTTGTCCATGAAACGAGAATACAGCCCACCTTCTAGTAGACAAACTCAGTTGTAAATTATTACTCTCTCTTTGTCTCATTAGTCCCATGGTCTCACAAACTATCATGCAACAGCTGCTCAGTACATTATTAAATAAATAAATGAAATAATGAATGGATTATAGCAATATTTCTTTCCTACTCTTTTTTCACCTATGCCCACTGTACCACTGAGCCTAAAGGTGAAGGATTTTTGTTTCTTTGCTCTTCCTTGCCATTTCCAGACCTAATCTTCTCATCCTTTACTCAATCCAGTTCCTTTGAAGCCTAAGCTATTAAACCAAACCACTTATTTTCCCTTCTTGTTGCAATCATCTACAATCTTCCTGGTTGTTACTTTTTGTTCACTGAAGACTTTAGCATCTAGTTCACTGTTTTATTTTCTCTTCCCTACTAATCTTGTTATTCTTCATGACTTCAACCCCATGTAAACAATCCATCAAACACTTTTTATCTCCATAGATCTTATCGTCCACCACACATCAGCTAACAGCTCCCATTTGTCATGATCTTACCTTCACCCAAAATGACATCATCTCTAAAATACTGATTTCAAGAATCTCACTCTCCAACCATCACTTCCTATCTTTCCAGGTCACTTGCTCTAGTATCCCTACCCCAACAGTTCTTCAGTTCCACTGGGATCTCCAATCAGTTGGTCCTACCATGTTTAAACCTCCTCCTATTCTTACTTCTCTCCATACCTAGCTTATAGCTATGGCTGAATGCCATAACCACTCATTTGCATACACCCTTAGTTCCCTTGTCTCTCTTTATCTCCGTTTTACATATCTGGGAAAATCTGAACTTTGGTTAAACCCAACTCTCCTCCTACTCTTTTGCTCCTGACCAGCTAAAATCACTCAACTCTGCTAACTATACCCCCTTAAATTTTGACAAGTGGGCATTGACCATTGCCTGGAAATTCTACTACATTTTCCTAGTAAACGCATTTTCCTAATCTCTAAAACACGTCATACCATCTCCTTGCTTTTCAAAGCCTCCCACGCCAAGGGCAGTCTTTAGCATACATTTGTATGTATTTCCACATCAGATTTTATTATCATTCTTGGGGAGATAATACAACTGACAAGAGAAAACTCTGCTGCTCTGACAAGTTCCTGCTGTTTCTTTCTGCAATTTCATTGCTGCACTTCTCTTGTGGTTTCTCCTTTATTCTATAAATTCAAGTTCATATCAAAAGAAGATAAATAATTGAGTTCTGTTCCCAATTATTCAGGCTACCATATCTCACCAAAAAAAAGGAAAATGCTGATTAAAATATTTTAAAACTCTGTTTTAACGTATCAAAAGTTGACAAGATTTTAAGAAATTACCAGGCTAAAATCTACGTGAAAATAAAATGAGGGACAGAAGACAAAGCCTAGAACCTGCTTATGGTGAACAGTCTAATAATCTAAAAGATAATGCCCCTGATCAAGCTGTGGGTACTAAAAGTTAAGGGTGATCTTCTTTACTTCAGAGAAAGTTTTTATGGCACTGAAAAAATATTGGGGTTAAAGAGAGACATTCATGAGGATAATAGTTTAATTCATCAGGACTAAATAACAATTTTAAATTTGTTTAAACCTGATAACATAGCCTCAAAAAGTATAAGTAAAAATGGACTAAAGACCTAAATGTAAGACCAGATACTATAAAACTCCTAGAGGAAAACATAGGCAGAACACTCTTTGACAAATTTCAACAGTATATTTTGAACCAGCTCCTAGAGCAATAGAAATAAAGGCAAAAATAAACAAATGGGACCTAATTAAACTTAAATGCTTTTGCACAGCAAAGGAAACCATAAACAAAATGAAAAGACAACCTACAGAAAAAATATTTGCAAATGACACGACCAACAGGGAACTAATTTTCAAAATATACAAACAGCTCATACAGCTTAATATCAAAAAGACACACAACCCAATAAAAAAAGAATGGGCAGAAGGCCTAAACAGACATTTTTCCAAAGAATAAATCCAGATGGCAAACTAGCACATGAAAAAAATGTTCAACGTGGCTAATTATTAGAGAAGTGCAAATCAAAACTACAATGAGGTATCACGCACCCAGTCAGAATGGCCATCATTAAAAAGTCTACAAATAAGAAATTCTGAAGAGGATGTGGAGAAAAAGGAACCCTCATACACTGTTGGTGGGAATGTAAATTGGTGCAGCCACTATGGAGGACAGTATGGAGGTTCCTTAAAAAATTAAAAACAAAATTACCATAGTAATTGATAGTGCAAATAAACAAAAAAAGAAATCAGTGTGGATATAGACAATTTGAACATCACTTTACTTTGTGGGCTTATTTTTTAACTTATTACCTATTCTGCATAAAATAATTATTCTGAGATTGAGAATAGGGACTTAATATTATTTATATTGATTTATATATTAATAGATGTCAACAAAACCACATTTGTCCAGTGACAGACTTCTGGATATTTATTTAGTACTTCACTCTTTCCAAATTGTCAGTTATATGCTTAGGATAAATTCCTAGATTCATTCACTAATTCATTCAGTAACATTTATTGAGTGCCTACTATGTTTCAGGCATTGTTGTAGGTGCTGAAGATGCATAGGGAAAAAAATAGACAGAAATCTGTTCCCTCATGGAACTTACATTGTAGTGGGGGAAGGCAGACATTAAGTAGTAAATATAACAATTAAGTGCAGTATAGAATATGTTAGAAGATGATAAGAAATATGGAATAAAAATGGAGCTTATTAAAAGGGATTGGAAGGTCAGGAGAAGGATTGCAAATTCAAAATAAAGAAGTAAAGAGGCCTCATTGAGAAGGTGACATTTAGGTAAAGATTTGAAGAAGAGGGATTAAGCCATGCAGATATCGGGGTCAGAAAAGATTTCAGGTAAAAGCAGCAGACAGGGTAAAACCCCAAGAGAGCATAGAAGAAATTTTCACTGTTACACCAGGTCTCCTTTCATGACTTTTGCTGTTTCTGTGCATTTGTCCCCCAACTTCTGCACACTTTGCTTCTAATGGCTGACACCTGTGACTCTTCTGCCTCTGGGCTACTGGAATCACTCCATTTGACTTCAGAAAGTCTGAAATCTTGGGAGTTGACATTCCTCAAGGTGGCCCTAGAGGCAGTGAATGATCAGTTTGGAGATAGCAAGGCCCAGCTCCCTTGCCTCAAGGCAGGACAAACTGAGGCACAGCTTACACTTTACCACTCCCTTCGAGATCAAGCTGAAGCTTCCTTCAACTTTGTCTGAAATCTTACCCTTGCTTGGCTTCTTTCCCTTCCCTATCCTGCTTCACCACTCCTTTACTGGTTTCCCTTGGGAGCTTTTCCCTAATAAATCACTTGCATCTGAATCCTTATCTCAGGTCTGCTTCTAGGAAACATGTGCTGAGACAGGTAGTAAGTTGTGAAGTTGTATGTGAAAATCAGGCTGTGTCAATTTTAAGTCCGTGATCTTGGCTAATTTGCCTAATTAGCTGCTCTAAACCATACAGGAAACAGGAGTAATATAAATATACATGTTGAGGAAAATTATATAAATATAAAGTGTAAAGAAAGGTTATATCCATAATGTTGCTAAACATGATTTTTTGCATATTTTGAATATAAAACTTGTAATAAACACTTTACTTTTAAAATTAAAAGTATTTAATTATTCATTACAGAAAAGCTAAAAAATAAAGATAAGTAAAATGGAAAACATACTAACATCCATAACCTCATTACCCATAGATAGCCACTAAAACACATTTTAGTGTTTATCCTTCCAGAATTGTTTCTTTTATATAAACTTGTGTAGCTGGTATGAATCTTACTTCATAAACTTATGTGTATAAGAAATGCCATATTGTGGAAAGGGAAGGGGATAGATTAGGAGTTTGGGATTAACAGATACACACTACTGTTTATAAAATAGATATATGTCTATACCTACTGTATAGCACAGGGAACTATATTCAATTTCTTGTAATGAGCTGTAATGGAAAATAATCTGAAAATATATATATGTGTGTGTGTGTGTGTGTGTGTGTGTGTATCTGAATTGCTTTGCTATATACCTGAAACTAACATTGTAAATTGACTCCACTTCAATAGAAAATAAGAATTTAAAAATATCAAATTAAATCTGACTTCAAGATTCTATCCCACTTGGCTGGTAGAAAATGCAATCACAGTTGATTATTTTTTGTTGTTATTGGGATGTTCTCCTTCCCCAAGCTCTCACCAAAGTCCAAGACTGCCCAGAAAATAGGGTACTATGATTGCTCCTAATATGTTCACTGTCCAAGTCTAGATTGTTTCTAGAGAGCAGGGATCTGTACTGCTTCTGTGCCAAATTAGTCTCAGGACTCTGCTGAGGCTAGAAGTTTCAGTGTTTGGGGTCCAACACTCTTAAATATATCATGGAAATGTTCTCCTCTGAGCACCACTGGGGAGTGGAGTTTTCACCTAACAGATGATTTGGAGACTGACTGCCAGCCCTCTTCTCCGTCTTGGAAAACTGTCTGGCTGCTTTCCTTCCCCCTCTCAATCACCTCTCGCCTAATACTTCCCTGCCTTCCCACAGCACCATCCTCCCTTGGAACTCAGGCTTTCAGAAAACAAAAGCCAGGAAGGGAGGTTGCTGGCAGACAACATCTGTTTTCAGCCCTATAGCACTGACTTCCCCAGGAGTAAAGAGTACAATAGGCATGAATCTCTTTTTGAAATTGGGGAGGGGAACTGAAGGAGAAGAAAAATATAGTGAATCAAACACTAAATAATGAATTGATATTTCAATACATTCTCCTGCCATAATATTTTTTTACCAAATTGAGATCATATTAAAAAAATAGTATATTTGCATGATTTTTAAAAACAATATACTATGTCAACAGTATACTTGAAAAACATTGTTGTCAATGGTATTTCATTATTTGGAATAACCCAATGTATGTTTGTTGGTGTTTTAGGTTCAATCTTTATGTTCAATCTTTTTGTCATTTTAAATTATGTTTCAATAAAGAACCTTGTAACTAGACCATTTTGCATTTACATAATCTAATTTTTTCACATTAGCAATAGCTTTATTATTTTTGCTTAGAAATTGCTTAAGCAAATGTAAATTTTTTAAATACAGAAATATAAAGTGAAAGAGCCCCATAATCTCTGCAGCCAGAGATAAACAGTTTGATGTATAATTTTCAAGATATTTTCTGTGCATATTTAGCAATATTAATATTTAAATTTTAATTGAAAGAAAATTACTGTGAATTACTCATAGTTTTGTAATCTTTTTCTGATGTAATATTGTGGACAGCTTTCATGTCTATGAGTATAGATTTGAAACATCCTTTTACATGGCTTCATAGTATTCCATTGTATGATTAACCATAATACTTCTAACCATAACCTTCAATAATTTAGAGTTTTCTTGTTTTCCTCCTACTACAAGAAACTCTTCAGTAAACAACATGTACATAAATCAGAGTACACACTTGGTTGTTTCCTAGCAATAGAATTGCTGGATCAAAGGGTAAATACACTTACAATTTTGATACATAATATTAAATTACCTTAGGAAAAGCTGTATGTACATTGGGGCTCAAATTAACAGAAACTGAGAAAACGTATTTCTTACACTCATTAACATGGCGTATTATCATTCTTTTTCATCTCAGATAATCTATACATTAAAAAAAATTATTTTGTTTGTTGATTATTAGTGATGTTGAGCATTTTTTCCTTTGTTTATTGGCTATTTGTATTTCCATTTCTGTGAATAGCCCATGGGATGTTGTTTTCTTTTCCATTTGTAAAAACGCTAAAGATATTAACTCTGAAGCATTTGTTGCAAGTATTTTCCCTGTTAGTTTTTTGCCTTTTACTTTGCCTACCAGATAGAAAATCGTTACTACATTGTTTTAATTTGTGTTTCTGATTACTGGTGAAGTTGAGCATAGTTTTATTGACACGTTTAGTATAATACTTTTTAAAAAGTATTCCAATCACATATGGATTTACATGCCATTAAAATCAGTATCCTTTCAATTAAACAAAGCATGAAAAAGGAAACTGTTTTCAATGAAATCTGGTAAACTTGAATATAGTTATACAAAATAAAAGGATAAAGTTAAAAATTTTTTTACCTATTTAGCTCATAACACGTTTCTTTAATTTTGAAATTCTAGGTCTTTTTTTCCCTTCTGGGGGAAATACTTTTTCATTGCACAGATTATAAAATATCATACAATGCAGAAATGGTGTAAAATAAAATTAACAAAGTATCTGCTGTTACAACAAATGTTTTGGAACACTTTTACAAAAAAAATCAAATCTCTCTCTTAATACCCTGATATTATGCTCAAGTTAACAAGTTGCTGTTTTCCTTTATGATATTTCCTATGTGTGGATTTTGTTCTTTAAATTTTTAAATTGGACACCTTTACAAACATTCAGCCTCAAAATGTGACAGAGAGGAGGTAGTGAGGATTTTCCTTGAAAGCAAATGCATAAGTAGTGCAGGGCTGACAGTCTGTCCTATTTGGGAGGTGCTGGACAACTTGGAAAGGGTAGGAGGAAGCTGTCCTCGTGGCAATATCATATTCCTGAATTTGGTTCCGTGTGCCACCTCTACCCAGTCTTACATTTCCAAGTTTGGGATCCATTGCCTTTTCTGCAGTGGCCGTTCTGTGGTGTGGGCTTTGATCTTACTCTTCAAGACCTTGAAGAAAACACTCTTCTCCTATGTAAATCGAGGGGGTAAGATAACGGGACGTGAAAACACAGAGAATGGGGTGGGTGGTGGTTTCATTCCCTTACCCTAACTCCATTCATGGAGTACATGACTCAGTTGAATGGAAATGGTACAATCACGTTCTTCCCTCCCCCAGACCCATCAGGGCACTCATTCCACTGTATAAAATGGCATTGACTGACAGTCAAAATAGAAACTTGCGTGTATTTCCCTTCTTCTCTCCACATGCCTTCCAGATCATGCAGCTCCTCAAATATAGTCACATCTGTAGTTCACACTCTTCTGCTCCCTTTACTACTAATGGGATACAGCTCCACCAGATTCCTGACTCTTGATAGATCCACCCTTAAAAAGTGTGAGCCCTTCTTCCTTTTCCCTTTTAACGTACAGCTCGGTTTCTGTCTTCACAGGCCCACTGAGGCTGGAAGGGAATGGGACCAAGGTCCCAAGTCAGACAGTGACTGTACCATCCTCATATTCCTGGGGCACTGGATGCCTCCCTATGAACACCCTTCTGATCCTGTTGGATCAGTCCAGGAGAGCAGAGAGGTGGCAAGATCTTCCTTTGGGAAAGGGCTGTTTCTTGGCAAGATTTAGAACTCACAGGATCTGTTCAGTTCCAGCAGTTTTAAATGTGGAGAGATTTAGTCATAGAGTAAGCTAGTTCATGGAATAGATTCTTTTAAAGGAATTAATTTAAGCCCCCCAGCAAAGTGAGGGGTGTTGCCTCCAGTGAGGGTCAGGCAAAGTGCTTCTGAGAAATGACCTCCACTCCCTGAGACTAATTGAGGAGGAAGGTGAAAAGAGAACCCCTGGATGAGATCTTTCCTTGAGGGCCCTGGGGGAAGAAGAACCCCATGTCCAGCATAATCCACCCAAAACAAGAGTAAGCCCAGAAGGAGATGACCGCATGTGACAAAGCAGTGACTGGACCCTTGGTGATGCTGCAGCATTTCTGCCCCCGCGCCCCAATACACTGGCAGAAAAGAATCACAAGTCATTTTTTCAATACAAAATGGGAAACACTAAATTAGCCAGGGAATAAAGTTTCTAGGAAAACTAGGAATAGCTCCTCTACCCAAGGCTTAACTGGAAACCAAGACTCTGATGAGCAGCCCTGAATGCTAGGGTAATAAGGGAAGTTTCAGAGGGGAGAAAAATAGGCAGGTAATAATGAAGCCAGCCTGTTGCCAGGTCAACAGATATTGAACCCCTGTGGCCAGACTCCCTTTAAGCCTCTTGCCCGAGTCACGCATCCCCATGAACTTAGAGTGAGTGAAAGAGGAGAGGACAACCCAGAGAATTTGTGACATGGGAAGCCTCACTTCCTACACTTCAAGATTATGGACTCGTGCTGTTGGCAGAGTGAAGAGAAGCCTTCTTTGAGTGAGAAATCTGTCCATCGCAATAGGTGGTTGGTCAGACACGGTTCCCTACCACTGTTTCATGTTGCAGCTGATCCTCTCTCTTCTGCTCCTCATCACATTAGTGTTCTGCATGGCCTTTCAAATTTGAAAACAAAGTTTGAAAGCTTAATGCCAGGAGATGCAACCTCCCTGAGATGAAACAGTCTCAGACTCCGTTGGCGTCAGCAGCTCTCAGAAGAAAAGAACAAAGGACAGAACACACTAAAAGAGAAGCTGGTGTAGTCCTTTACCATCATCTTTGGTAATGAATAGCTAGCTCTGGCTTTGCTCAAAGAACCACGGGTCTCCACGCCATGTGACATATGAGCAGAACACATAAAACTCAGCAAACTTCCTTGTCTCTGCCTCTGCATATTTTGTACAGGTTTTGTAAGTACCCTTTACTGTAAATACCCTGTACTATGTGACAGGGATTGTGCTAAGTGCTCTACTTGCGTCATCTAATTCTCAGCACCAGTCTATGAGGTAGCTACCACTATTATATTTGCTTTACCAAAGAGGAAGTGGAGGCTGAAGGGATTCGTCTGCAGCACCAGCTAATTAAAAGTGACAAGGCTGGGACTCAAACCTCTTGAGTCCGTATGACCCCTAGACTCTCACTTTCAACTCCTATGATGTTCCCTGGTGGGCAGGCAGTGAGACAGTCTTCTGTGGTCCCGGGTGTACAACTTAGTGAGATGGGATGATTTCTCCTGGTCACTTCAATTTTCCCTTGGCTTAACATGAACTTCTTTTATTTTTGTTAACATTTTTTATTGATTTATAATGATTTTACAATGTTGTGTCAAATTCCAGTGTAGAGCACAATTTTTCAGTTATACATGAACATATATATATTCATTGTCACATTTTTTTCTCTGTGAGCTTCCATAAGATCTTGTATATATTTCCCTGTGCTATACAGTATAATCTTGTTTATCTATTCTACAATTTTGAAATCCCAATCTATCTCTTCCCGCCCCCCACCCCCTTGGCAACCACAAGTTTGTATTCTATGTCTGTGAGTCTATTTCCATTTTATATTTATGCTTTGTTTGTTTGGTTGGTTTTTTTTAGATTCCACATAGGAGCGTTCTCATATGGTATTCTTCTTTCTCTTTCTGGCTTACTTCACTTAGAATGACATTCTCCAGGAACATCCATTTTGCTGCAAATGGCATTATGTTGTCAGTTTTTATGGCTGAGTAGTATTCCATTGTATAAATATACCACCACTTCTTTATCCAGTCATCTGTTGATGGACATTTAGGCTGTTTCCATGTCTTGGCTATTATAAGTAATGCTGCTATGAACATTGGGGTGCAGGTGTCATCCTGAAGTAGGGTTCCTTCTGGATATATGCCCAGGAGCGGGATTCCTGGGTCATATAGTAAGTCTATTCCTAGTCTTTTGAGGACTCTCCATACTGTTTTCCACAGTGGCTGCACCGAAGTGCCTTCCCACCAGCAGTGAAGGAGGGTTCCCTTTTCTCCACAGCCTCATTTGTCATTTGTGGATTTTTGAACGATGGCCATTCTGACTGGTGTGAGGTGATACCTCATTGTAGTTTTGATTTGCATTTCTCTGATAATGAGTGATATTGAGCATTTTTTCATGTGTCTATTGATCATTTGTATGATTTCCTTGGAGAATTGCTTGTTTAGGTCTTCTGCCCATTTTTGGATTGGGTTGTTTATTTTTTTCTTATTGAGTCATATGAGCTGCTTATATATTCTGGAGATCAAGCCTTTGTCGGTTTCATTTGCAAAAAATTTTTCCCATTCCGTAGGTTGTCTTGTTTTAACAAGAACTTCTTTTAGACTGCAGCCTGGTGGAGAGTCAGGAGAGCCAAGCCTATTAGCATTTCATAAGTAGCCTGATGACACACTAGTAGAGAGTAGAGGGATTCTTTACACAGCAGCAAATAATGTTCTTGTTTTATTTTAATTTTTAAGGTATTTTTCTTTCAAATACACATCATAGCAAATTCATGTGAGGTGAATGATAACAAAATGCAATTTCCTTAGAATTTTCTATGTAGGTAATCATGTCATCTGCAAATAGCAAGTTTTCTTTATTTCTGATCAGCATGCCTTTGTTTCCTTTTCTTGCCTTATAATAATGGTTAGAACTTCCAGCACTGTGTTGAATAAGAGTGGCAAGAGTAGAAATCTTTCCTTGCTCCTGATCTTAGAGAAAAAGCATTCATTCTTTCACCATTGAGTACAGTGTTAGCTATAATCTTTTGTGGATGCTCAGTATCAAGCCAAGGAACTTCCCTCCTTATTTCTAACTTGTTGAGAGTTCTTGTCATAGATGGTATTGATTTTTTCAAATTCTTCATCTCTGTCAATTGATATATTATTTTCTTCTTTAGAATCTCCATACAGTGGATTACATTGGTTGGTTTTTGAATGTTGAACCAGACTTGCATCCTTGGAATAAACCACACTTGATCATGGTATATATTTCTTTTTATATATTGCTGAATTCTATTTGCTAATATTTTGGTTAAGGTTTTTGTCTTTATATTCATGATGGATATTGGTCTGGTTTTTTTTTTCCTTTGTACTGTCTTTGTACTAGTTCTTTTATCAGGATAATACTAGCTTCATAAAATGAAAGTATTCCCTCCTCTTCTATTTTCTGGAATCAGTGTTAATTCTTCTTTAAAGGTTTGGCAGAATTCTCTTATGAAGCCATCCGGGGAAATTAGTGTGATTCAGCCCTCTTTTGTTTTTAATGATTTTTGTTTAAGTCTTTGTCACTGAGGTCCCTTCTACTTTTTTCACCCTTAAAATGGGTGTTCCACTGTAATTTTACATTCATTTCAAAACTTAAGGTGTTTTACTTAGTGGGACTGTAAATCTGTCACATTCCTCTTCAGAACTATTGGGAGCTACATCCACAAGCCCATGTCCTGCTAGAGGACCCATAGAGGACTGGAAGAGCTGGGAGTCACTCTGAGATGCTGTAAGGCCTCAACTCTTGTCTCGGCTCCTCCCATGCTTTTCTGGAAAGTGCTTTCAGAAAAAGCAATCAGTCTGAAGCTTAGAAATATAAGACCGACAAGAAGAGGTGGTGCAGGGAACAAAACTGAGGAATGTAAAATTGCCACGGGACAACTTCCTCCTGCCCTTACCAAGCTGTATTCAGAATGTAAAACATAGTGTTTGGTTGGGCATTGGTATTATAGTTGGAACAAGTCAGGGGAAAATCCAAGAGAAACTCAATTTATACTGGCAACCTTTCTCTATTTAAAAAAATTCTCCCTTTAAAAAAGAACATTGATTATCAATTTTTTCTTTGTTATTGTTTCAAATTACAAACAGAATCATTGTGATAAAAATTCAACAATGTAAAACATATAATGTAAGAGGTGAAATTCTCCCCTCTCCTTTTTGCTGGCCTTTCTCTTTTTTTCCAGCCCTTCTCAGATTCCAACTTCGTGCTGAACTTGCCCACATTCCTAGTCCTTGCTCTTCTTATCCATCCCTTTGCATAAGAGTTCTAAACAATTTTCAAAGTAAGCCAAGGCTTTCAAAAAGCCAAGGCTACTTGTGTTTGCATAAAGCACTGGCTAGTAACCACTTCTTCCACTCACTGCCTTGATGTACTTACCCATCCTCTTCCATGCAAATGTCCCTGCCAGCAACAGCTGTACAGGCATCTACTTACAGCATCTGGCTGAGCCATGCCATTTTCAAACTAACCTAACCACATAAAACTATTTCTGATGAAATCTGTAACATTTTGATTAAAAATATATTCTTAGCCCTTGTTATGATTTCAGGTGGACTATTACTGTGTGGAAGACTACTAATAAGATGGTTTTGGCAGTGAACTCTGAGGAAGAAAACTTTTGTAATTTTACTCCCTCCCCATTAGCTGGCATTTAAAACAGGATAGCTCTGAATGGTCAATCATCTGGGTAAGGCATTCCTTTGTTTCTTTACTTCCCAGTTAAAGGAGTTGGAATATTTCTGTTAAGCAAACATGCCTCGGGCTTTAGAGTTAGTTAAAGCCCTCCTGTTAGTCAAATACATTAAGCAGCAAAGGTGAAGTTGTTCAGCTTGTGGATTCCGGAGCCAAACTTCCTGCTTGCTTCCCTGTCTGCCTGCCTACATTTTAAATCCCAGAACTACCATTTACTATCTATGTGATGTTGGGTAAGGTAGCTAACCTCAGTGTGCATCAATTTGTTCATCAGTGAAATGGTGATGATTATGGCAGTATGTACCTCAATGGGGGTGTTGTGAGGATTACATAAATTAATATATGGAAAGTGCTTAGAATGGGGCCTGGCACACAGTAAGTCCCAAACAAGTATTAATTAGCTTTTATAGTTATTACATAGAAAATATCTGGTAACTTATATTTGGCAGTAGAGCAAAGAAGCTCTATGTGGTCATGGCTTATATAGAATATATGAAAATGTGAGACAGTCATTCACTGGGCAAGAAAGTATCAGAGACCATCATCCCCACACACTTAGGGGAAAGGGCAAAGATTGTAGCAATTACTAATTAATTTGGTGCCTCCTGATAATATTCTATTCACTCTTCCTACCCTCATTCTACTTGATCATTTTTGTAGCTATAGTGAAGACAGAATTCCTGGTAATGGAACTGGTTAGAAAAAAAAAAAAGCAGGCCGAACAGATTATTTATGATAACTCTTTTCTAAGGCAACTTGGGTTGGGAGTAGACTTCACTTCTGTGTCATGGAGGGACGTTATATTGACAGTAAAAAAATTTTTTGCTTTCCAACAGTCTCTCTCTCTCTTAATTTATATTACCCAAAGGCCCTAGAAGCCACAGCTACTCTTTAAGGAAGAATTCTTCAACCCATCTCTAACACCTTCTCTTCAGTATGTTCTCCCATTAAGCCAACATGCCTGGCAGGTACTTCCTATGTTGCTT
Organism: Camelus bactrianus; assembly: GCF_048773025.1. Lineage (NCBI taxonomy): Eukaryota > Metazoa > Chordata > Mammalia > Artiodactyla > Camelidae > Camelus > Camelus bactrianus. The sequence goes on along the minus strand of NC_133575.1, from coordinate 80,633,678 downwards.
TAATCTTGACTCAATCTGGATTCATGAGTGATGGTCCTCTCAGTAGCACCTTCAATTCCCTGAGCTCATAGTCATTTTAATTCACATTTATCTGCCACCACCTAGTCCTGGATCAGTTTTCTATGCTGCTGCTCTATGGGGCTCCCAGATTCCACTGGAGTTCTCCACTGGAGAAAATCCTGACGATAAGTTGCCCAAGGACTTCATTTATACATTCATGAGCCCAACATTCAGCTAGGCTCTCTGTCCTATCCTATAGCCATTTTACTTAGTCCTAATCATCTCTCTGTGCTGTGTTCTATGGAAGAACAGAGCTCTTGGGATTTCACAAATAAAATGCTCCTCCCTCTTATGATGGCATCATTATGATTTGCATAAGCTGATCCAAGTGCTGTGCTACTGAATAAGATGCCCCCTCACTGATGTTAACAACACATGCATAATTTTGCATGCATTGCTCTGCTTTAGCTGTTTCTGAAATAAGATTTTTGAGACACTAACCTATATTCTTGTGGTTCCTCTGGGCATTTGACTCTTTTGCCTTCCTGTCATTCATGCAGATATCCGTGAAGGTTTGTAGCAGGGTTTCCTGGTTTTTGTGTTTCTATAAAAACTTGAGCCCATTATTCTAGGAGCTTCTGAGGCAAACAACAAGAATAATAGAGAGCAGGATTTTTCCCAGATTAGAGAAAAAGCCCTCCCCCAGCCCAGTGGAGAGGAGATGGAAGGAAAGGAAGTGATAAGAGCAGAGATTCCAGAGAGGAAATGAATACAGGTTGTGTAGAGGTGGATGAGGCCCTGGGTAACCTTAGAGAGTTCCTATGCCTTGGCATGGAGAAGAAGCACCTGACAGAGGTTTGAAAGTTAAAGAGGCCATCAGACAGGAATGAAGGACTTTCAGCAGCAATTTCCAAGGGTCAATGACCCAGAACTGTGTTACATATGACTTAAGGATCAGATATTCACCTCCGACCGGTATCTTTGCTCCCCTCTTGTTTTCACACTGAAATTTAAACACAGCCCTGCAAAAAGGGAAGAACCTAAACTTTATGGGAATTAAATTTCTGCCTCCCCAGGGGAGTGATAGGCTCAAAATAGAAATTAGGTTGAGTTACCTTTCAAAAAAGTTTTATTTCTTGTTCATTGAATTAGATTTTTAAAAGAAAAAATTATGCTTACACAGCTGAGTGTGTGAAAGGCTTGCACATTCAAGTTTGTGAGCATTGCTTTTTGGTAGAGCATTTTCTTCCTTGCTAATATTTTTAACATAATACTAACAGTCATGTAAAACAGTGGCTTTTATAATCTGTGTTCTACAGAGCTCTGGGTTCCAGGCAAGTTTCTTATGGACCTGGGTAGAGACTGAAGGGATAGGAAGTTGGCAGGAGTCTGGGCATCCCACAGCACAATTTTCTCCAGAGGAAGAAAATTATTATCTGTTTAACATGAAGATTATTTTAACATTCCCTTTAAATAGAAGATTCAGCAGTTTAGAAAGTTGGAAACAATTTATGTAAAGTGTAAAAGCATTCATGAAATATATCTACACAGGCATAATGATGGTTTTTGTTTTCATTTTGATTTGTTTTGTTTTACATGTATAACTTTAGAATCAATTCTGAAAGCAAGTCACAATGTATTTTAAGCAAAGATATTACAGGCATATGACTTCTTTCAAAGGCAACTATTTTGAAGCTCAGTACTTGTTTGCATTTTAAGTTCTCATGTTTGTTAAAGAAGAAAGTCAGTCTCTTGACCAGTGTCACATGTCACATTTTCACTGTCAATACAGTTCTGGTAAAACAAGATTAATATTTCTGCTCCTTAAAATGCAAGGGCAGAGCTATGAATAAGTTATATTTTAGTAAGGCCTACTGAATGGAATATCCTTTGTTAGTTAAGTTTATTAGCTCCACTGCAATAATCTTTTCCATTTCACAATCAAATGACCATCCTCTAACAATATAGGAAATTGTTTTCTCTTTCCAAGGTTCAAAGAAGAATATTTGGAAATGAATAATATTTTTCTCCATCACCTTTCATTCCCTTAATCCAGTGCTCATGTGCTGGGTATTTCTTTCTTCCTAAGACTATTAAGAACTTTATGTAGGGGAACTCTCTGGGCTCTTTGCTGCAGCAGGAGCCCCCTAGCAGGGGAATAGCTGCTGGAGAAGAAACAGTCTCTGTCTAGATCATTGGTCTGTACTCTGCTTTCTCTTGGACACCACAGTCTGAGAGTATCTGGTTTTGGAGTTCAGTTCCACAACAGGTAGCTACTGCATCTTTGAAGATTCAAAAGTTTTATTTTACTTCGTAGAACCCTTGGTACTGACTATGCTAGTAAAGAGGAGAAGCAGAAAGCCTCTAGGAAAGAGGAGGGGGAATTCCATTCAGAATGTCCTGTTGACAGTAGACAGAAAAAATCAGAATTGATCATAGGACACTAGGGATAATCTAGAAGGGCAGTTAGTCACTCTTAGGTAGAGCAAGATGTATGTGTTTCAATGAAGAAGAATGCAATCTCTGGTCTCTTGCTCTCTCTCTTTTCTCAGCAACTTAGGGGCTCTAAACTTCTATTTATCATGTGGGATTTTATTTTCCAAATGGTTTTCAATTATATTGATTTCCAAATTAAATGCAGAGAAGCACACATTTTAGTCTTCTCTGCATGAAACTTGAGACAATAATAAAAAGTACATGGAAATCATTTGAGCTCATTGGTTTCAGTGACTCAACAAATATAAAATCTCAAGAGGGCTAAATATTCAACATACTTAGCCTGAATATTAGAAACTCATGGCAGTCTCTGTAAACCTACATTTTCTACCTTGCATGGGAATAACAAAGAAGTTACAAATAAAGAAAAGATCAACTAGAAATTGTGAGTAAATATCTCTGATTGTGAGATGAGATGCAGTTACTAATAAGTATTAAATTATTTCTTTTACAAACATGCATAATTTTTATTTCAGAAAATTACAATTATACTTAGAACATTTTGCATTTTTCCTTTAAACTTAAAATAAATTATTTTTTCAAGTTAATTGATATTGTGAAAATAATCTGTGGCTCAAAACACACCTTTAATCGTTGAAAAAGAAATCCTATGGCCCTAGTCAAGAATATAGAGTGTACCACTCATTAAAATTTTCAGCATTCTTCAAAAAAATCACAAAATTAGAACAAATGATTTAAGCATTTTAGTATCAAACTCTCCTTCTATAAATAAATCTTTCCTTTGTGCAACCCAAATCACTCAGAAAAAAATATTTCAACTTCTTCAAATTATGTTCATTTGTTCTACTTTCTTGTCATCTTTTCATTATTTCAGTGGAGCAGGAAAGGAAAAAAGGAAGGTGCACTTTTTCTTAAATAAACTCAGTGGTATCATGAAAGGTCTTACCATTGTCCCTACTCTAAAAGAAAACAGACATAAGCTTCTAACCTCATAAAACAAACCATGTGTGAATTCTAAAAGTTATTCTTTCCACCGCTACTCTTTTCTCATTACTCAAAATGGTAATTTTTTCAGTTAACACAATCACTGGAGTTGCTCAAGAGAAAGGGCATTTACCTATCAAAATGTGCATTGGATCATACAATCTTCCCTCTCTGTCACTCAATTAATATTTGGCATCCTGTATCTTCTTTGGCAATCCTATCAGTTACTGAGTTCTCTCTCTCTTTTTATTGAAGTGTCTTTCATTTGTATAACCACACCAGCATTCTCACCACTTCCTCTTTATATCAGGTCTTCTTCGTGTCATGCTTGCACCATTACAATAATTTCCAGACTATTTTCCTTTCTCCAGTCTCTCTTCTGCACATTGCTGCCAGGATAGTTTTTATTAAGCCACTTCCCAGATTAAAACTTTAAATGATTGAGAACCAAGTAATTCCCATGTCATTTAAACTATTCTAGAGCATAAAGAAAAATTTTAAACTTTCACATTCCTTTTTATAAAGGTAGCAATAATTATAGAAGTTATAAATATGTTTTCCCAATAAATCTTCCAAAATTGGACACTTGGTCTCCTTAGGAATAACAATGCAAAAATCTCAAATAAAATATTAGCAAATAGATCCAACATTATATTTAAAAATAATGCTCCTTGTTAAGTTTCATTTCAGTAATGTAAACATGGAACAATATTGAGAAATCTATTGCTATCATTAATCAAAAGAATAGTAATAGGAGGAAGATGAAGTAAAGGAATGTGCTAATACTTATCACCTAATCCTGACTTTTAAAAATACTCTATATGTAGTCCGTAGTATCTGCAAATCCCAGACTTGCAGTATCCCTCCCGCCTCCCCCTCCAGTAACCATAAGTTTGTTTTCTGTGTTTGTGAGTATGTTTCTGTTTTGTAAATAAGTTCATTTGTGCCATTTTTAAAAGATTCTACATATAAGTGATACCATGTAATATTTGTCTTTCTCTGTCTGACTTCATTTCGTATGAGCACAGGGAACTATATTTACTATCTTATAATAATCTATAATGATAAAGAATATGAAAAGAATATATGTATAACTGAATCAATATTTTGTACACCAGAAACTAACATATTGTAAATCAATTATACTTTAATTTTTTTAAAAAGACTATAAAATTGATAAATACATTTTAAGTCAAAGCCACAGTCATTAATGAGGAAATGCTACAGAAGCATTTTTAGCAAAATCAGAAACAAGGTAACAATGCTACCATTATTATATTTTAAGACGGTTCTGGAAGTACCAGCTCAGTGCAATTAGGGGAAAAAAAGGATGGATAAATACTGGAAAGAGGAAGCAAATTTTATCTTTATTTACAGATGATATGATTTAATACCTGGAAAAATCCAAGAACAAGAACTGGGAAACAATTAGAAGCAATGAGCCAGTTCAGTAAGTGACCATTTACTACATAAATACATAAAAATTAATAGCTTTCCATGACTAAATAAAAACCAGTTAGAGAACAAGAACAAGAAGGTATTCTTTATTACTGTAGTTCCTGAGAAGCCCACTAAGTCTCTGCTGCCTGAGTATGTGAAAATCAGTAATATTCTTGAGGATTAAGAAGGAATAATGTATCCTGGTATGATGAACTGGCATCCAGCTGAGGCTCAATAAAAGCTATTTCTTTTCTTCTAGAAGCTGATTTCACCCTCTACGCCTTTGAATTGGAACACAATCTTGAAATAAGGCCCCAGCAAGATCTGCAACAGTTCTCTTATGGAACAGGAGCTTTCCTTGATGCCTGTGGATGAATGAACTGTTAAGGACATGGCTGAGATTGGGACTCCATATCTAAATCTTCTTGGCAACTCACTGAAAGTGGTCTCTGAAAGTAGAGTGGCTGTCTCCATGTCCAGATCAGAAGCAGAGGAAAGACTGGCCCAGAACACTGATCTCAAAAGTCACAGTTCCTGATTCTGGATAGTGGTCTTCAATGACCCCTCTTATAACTTCCCTTCCTATAGTCTTCCACTCAAACACACACACACACACACACACACACACACACACACACACGAACTTTCCATTAAAGAGAAACTGAGACTGTGAATACAGAATGTTTTCAAGTATGTAAAAAGCCCATAGATTGTATCAGACTAACATGGAATTGACTTCTTCCTCTTTATACTTAGTTATACTTGCTAAACTGCCTTAGTATCCTATTGCCTTGTCACTGAGTTGAGTCATTGAGGTTGGTCTTTAAGCAAATGGGAATTAAAATGGACCTAAACATTCAAGTTCAAAGCTGTAAGTCAAAAGAAAGCAAAAGCAAGTCCAGGAGAACATCAGTAAGCCTTTCCTTGAAGCAGGATGGCAGAGTAGGAGAGCCTCAGATGGAGAAGCAAACCCAGTGCTCCTGAATGAAAAGAAAGCTGTTGAAGACACAGCTGGATTGCTATCTAGGCTGTGAACCAGGAATCTTCTTGAAGGTTATAAATATTTTCAGTGTCCTAATGAGACAGGACCTACAGGAGTTCTGGTAGTCAGACAAAACCCAATTTGCCTGTACTCCCTTCCCCTGGAATCTCTGTCCTCATCCCTCTCCTCCTCAGTCCTCTACCCTGGATTGTGATTCAATCCTAATTTAGTGTTCTGGTGAGGCTTGTAGTCAACTGGGGTCATGGTTCTATTTTCTTATATGTGGGGTGAATCTGTTCCAAACACTTGCTGAAACTATGCAGAGATGTTCAGATTACTCTTCATCTACAGGTGCATGAAGAGTAGGAGACATTGGAGACTGCTTTGTGGACTGATCATTGTTGGCCATTAGTGCCAATACATACCATTCCTGATGCAGTGCCCTGGTTTTCCACTATTTCCTACTTTGTAGTCTTCCTTTTAGGGGATTCCATGACACCTGTTCCTAGCCACATTTTCCCTCTCTCTACAGATCAACGTGTGGATAGAAACTGTATGGGGATATAAAAAGAAAGAAAGACATAGGCTGAAACAGCCCCCTCCTCTGAAAGACAATTAGACAAATACTGAGTATTAAATGTTTGGGGGAAAGACAGATACTTGCAGTTCTTTACTCATGACCATGCTTGTCAAGCTGTTCCCATTTGGAAATTTATTCCTTTTGCAGCTCCCCTATCACTTTTTCCCTTCATACATCTCACTGACCAGAAAAACACTTCCCCAACAGGAGCATGTGTAGGTACATTGATTGAAAATAGGAAAGTAATGAAGGAGTGGGAGACAAGATTGGAAGTCCAGGCTTTGAGCTGGTGCTCACTCCCCGGGCAGATAGATAAACAGAAAGTAGGGCAGCAGAGATTGCAGATGTATTCAGAATAGGCAGCACAGAGTGCAAGAGGCCATGGCTGCCCCAGAATCCCAGCTAGTCTCAGCCATTCCCACTCAACAGACCAACACATATGAAAGTGGAGACTGGGTACTCAATGAGTATCCAAGTATTCAATCAGCCCCAGGACACAAGTCTTAATATTAATGTTTTTCTGATTGAAACATCCTACTTCAAGGTCCACCCACCATATCCCCAAATCTCAACTCCAGGCTCCTCTGCTACCAGCCACTTCCTTAGAAAGCCTTTAAATATTTCAATTTATAATTTTTAAGATAATTGGGATATTTTACTAGGTATTTACAAGGCACAGGACCAAATTTTAGGATAAAGAAAAGTATACAGCATGAACTTAATTATAGTCTGTCTCCCTCTCCCTAGCTCTCTTTCTCTCTCTCTCTCTCCTAGCTCTCTCTCTCTCTCTCTCCTAGCTCTCTCTCTCTCTCATCCCCACTCTCCCTTCTACTCTTTTTCTTTATCTCTATTAATATTAAGGGATTTTTCTTGATAAATATGACTTTGATCCATCCATAAACCTGAAAAAGGCAGTATGATTGATGAACTAAGATGCGTTCTGAAGCCAGAGCTTCCTGGTTTCCAGAGAATCGTGACATCTTAATACACTGAGTCACAGGATAAGGGAAGTAGTTTAAATGTCCATGCTTCCAACACCTCATCCTGTGGCCCACCTTATTCCCCCCTCCTGTGAGCAGGCCACACAGAGAAGCTTTTTAATGATGTGATTATTCTAACTCAATTAGCAGGGAATGAAAGGAACAAAGGAAGCCTATTTTACAGTTGGCTGGTCATTCAAAAGCATCTTACCTTAAAATGTCACCTAATTAGGAAATGGTAGGAGGGAGAGATTTTACTTGAGTACTTAGACCTTATTATCAGACCTCACTGTGGTTATTAATATTATACTTCAATAAAGTAAACCAAAAACATATTACATACCAAATTTTATTTGAAGACTGAGTTTCTATTTTTCTCAGCCCAGAGAGATATTAGATTTATAATGTCCAAAATCATAGGAACAATTAATTCCCAAATTAGTGTTTTCTCCATTAAGCACAGACCAGTTCCGTTTACTTCCTTTAAGCTCTTTGAAGCTGTAGTAATCTTTGGATATATTTAACTCTTAATTTATAAACAGGCAGGAAGCTGAGATATGCTTGAAAAAATACAACTGGAAGAGACCCAGTGGCTACAGATTCTAAAATGCAGAGAGAATAGCTGTTGTGGTCTCTGGGAAGAAAAGGCATATGCAAAGGGAAAGCGCAGCATCTAGGATGGCTAAATTTACTGAACACTTACTATGTACCAGGCACTGCTCTCAACATTCTACACTCATTATACCTTGTGAGAAAGGATGTTTGTTATCCAAAATTTTCACATAAGGAAAAAGTGCAAAGAAGTTAAATGACTTGCTCGAAGTCATACACATAGCAATGAAACCAGGATTTATACCTATGCAGTTTAACTGAGAGCCCAAACTCATGACTTTTATGCAATTCTGACAAGAAATATAAGACCACAGATATTTCTGGGCATCAATAAAGATCAATACTGAGAAAGTATACTAAAGGATTAAAGGAATGCATGACTAGAGACGAAGGGCTAAACTCAATCTATAGCAATAAATTATTAAATCATCTTATAAGCAAGGTTTATTTTTTAAGGAGGGAAATACAGATACACACATTCAAGAGCTTGGAAATGAAGTTTCCATCTGAAAGCTTAACAAGTAAACTCATCCACAATGAATGTGAAGAGTAGACTGTAGGACACAATCAAAGGCCTGCCTACCCAGGTATAGCAGCCAAATACACACACACCCGACATGCCTGGCAAAGTTGAGTGGGGACCAGCCAGATGAAGGGGAAGAAAGAGCATGCTCCAGGCAGAAAGGGCGACATATGCCAAAGCTAGGAGGTGAGAGAGAGCATGATGCATTCTGAGAACATGAAAAAGTTTAGTATGGCCAAGGCAGTGAAGAAGGGAGAATAGGCAGGGGTAGGGCTGTGGAAAGCTTAGTTGTTTGGAACTTACCCCCAGTGCAGTGGGGAGCCAGCCACTGAGGTGTTCAAGTGAGACACGGAGCAACTCAGATTTGAGGGAGATCTCTGGCTGCGTCCCACAGCAGAGGCAGGTAGACCAGTTTAGGAGCCATTGCGGTCATCCAGGAGAGAGATGGCCAGACAAGGCTGGCAGAAGTGGCGACTGGGAGGAGGGGACTGATGGGAGATATTTCAGAAGTAGATAGATGGGATGTGGGAGTGAGGCAGAGGAAGGGGTCTGGTTTGGGCAGCAGGGTGGGTTGTTGGTGCCCTTCATTGAGAGTAAGATCCCAAGGAGGAGGAGGAGGAGGAGGAGGAAAAATTTGAGGAGGAAGCTCAGGTTGAGAAAAGTTGAGTTTTAGGGCCAGTGAGTTGTCTAAGTGGAACTCCTCAGTGACCAGTTGATGATATGGATCTGGAGTCCAGCTGTGAGGTCTGCCCTGGAGATAAAGATGTGGGTACTATCAACCTACAGACCCTGTGAGTGGGTCAGCTGGCTAGAGGAGGGAGAAGGGCAGTGGGAACCGGGAGAAAAGCGAAGGCCAAATGTATGTCACGTGGCGTGGAAGAAGGACTTTTGCAACATTCCAGAGTCAATATCATTTCTTTCCTTACTACTTTGGTTTCCTATTTACTCAGTATCTGTGTTCCTGGAGGTGGGGTGGCCTGAAGGAGGGTGTGTCATCCTTTTCCTTTCCTTGTATTCTTTGGGCCTCTGAGGGCTTTTGGTGTTCCTCCTCTTTTGAGGAAGGCAGTTTCTTGTTTCTTGTTTCTTTTTTTTTTTTTTTTTTTCCCTCTTCCAGGCTGTTTGTGCAGTTCTGTCTGCCAGAGCCTGCTGGCGGGGACTTCCTAGACACATACATTAAGATGCAGCACAAACTAGTGGTGAAGAACGTGGGTTTTGGAGACAGTTCAGATTCTAACTCCACTAATTTCTAGTTTTGTGTACATTAGCAAAGTTGATTAACTTTTCTGAGTCTTTATTTCCTCATGTCTAAACTAATACCTATCCTCAATGAGATTTTATAAAAAAGGAATTAGATAACACATAGAAAGCTTTCATCACATTTATTGCTGTTATTATTATTTATATTTTTATTTTTATCATTCCTGCTCCAGGACAATCTGGAGCCTGCCATCCTAGGGCTTTTATGCCAGGCATCGGGAGGAAGAAAGAGTGCCTGAGAAGCATATTGTATTCATGCACTATAATAAACTTTGTACTTTCCCAATGAAGCCACAGAAGAGAAAGCCACAGGGCTAGTCTGAGCCTGATGAGGCAGTTGTGGGTGTTGATCCTGATAGTCCAAGGTAAGGGTTCCATTTCCCAGGATACCATCTGATCTACTACAACATATGACATGGGAAGTTCTCATATTCCAGCAGATTGGGTTGGAGTCCCAGCATCCTTCTTGATGAGATTTTGATTGGATAGTCAACCAGTAACCAGTTCTAGACTCACTTTTTAAAATAAAATTGAAATAGGTGAAACACGTTTTTCTGGATTTCAGATCCCTGGGGGAGGGGAGCCTAGATGGAGATAACAGAAAGGCACTTCTCCACTTAGCAGTCAGGATTGCCATGGTTACCTAATGGTTCACATGACTCACAAGTACACCCTGTTCTCTTATGAAGCATTATTTGCATTTAAAAGAAATCCACCCATTTCAAAATTCCCTTCTAAAAACATCTGTTTCAGTGGGGAAAATGGAATTAAGTCTAGAAAAGTTGAGACTTGGAATAGCAAATTTATATTTTCTGCAGGAATTCCAATAATAAAGATTTTATTAAAGCTATAAGTGTAGAGTCATAAAACATAGACTTCAGAGAACAATTCAGGGTTTGATTACATGGAGCATTTGCTCAGGAGTAATGGCTTTTCTTTTCCTTATCACCAAGAGCTCTATCACTAACAGAAAGCTTCTTACACATGCTTATCAATTTGTAGCACTTTTATCACCCACTGTTAGGCTTAACAAAGTTTAAAGGCATCCCAACCAAATCGGTATGTTCTTTAAAAAAAAATACAGATGATAGTGGCTCCTGATTTTGATGGCATTAATACCAACTACTCTTTATAATGTTTCCTAATTACAATAGGTTTCCTAATTGATCAAAGACCTTATATCCAGTTTAAATGACTCAGACATGATTGTGAGAGAAATGTTCATACTGAATAAAAATAGACCATTAGCTGAGAGCTGGGAATCCTAGTCATGCAGACATTTTTAACTGACTCTTACAAAGTATCCTATAATATGCTGTAATATTTAATTACCCCACAACATTAAAAGGTATAACTTTTAATTATAAGTGAAACTAGTTAGGGAGAAGAGAGTGAAATAAATTGAATTATAGTACAATTTCTCAATATTTAATTATTTTAAGGAAATGTATTCTATTAAAATGAGAAAGAATTTCTCTAATCACCCATCAGTATCTGTAGAGTCTTGGTTAACTTACCTTCTCTTGACCTCACCTGTCAAATTGAGCAAGATAACTTATGGTTTAAAGAGACAGAAATCTCTCCTAAGTAAAAAAAAAAAAATTTCTCTGTTCTGGGAAAAGATTAGTAAAGATGAAGAAATGAGGGATGCCTGAGATACCTGTGCCTTACCTTAAGAGTGCCTTGATGATGTGGCAAGCCTCAGATAGGAGAGCCATGATGAGTGGCTCAGCAACTCCAACTCTAACAAAGATTTCTGTTTCTCTAGCATAGAGCAGAAGCACCAGAGCCTTCAAACCTGAAGTGAGTTTGCAATCTAGAATAACGTGTGCCTCAGCAGCCTATGTGGATGGTCCTGCCTCCTATCCCCAAGAGCCCAGGGCTACCACATGGATGTTAAATTCATGGCCAGCCCATTTGTCAGGCTAGCAAGATCCCTTTGCCTTGATGCTCTCCCATCTCTGCTTGGGTCATCTTGGATTGTCTAGGTGAACAACACCTGCCCTTCCTTTAGCAGCTTTTCCACTAGTTCCAAGAATTTGGAAGAGAGTTGTAAGGCAGTCAATTAAATACCTGCAAAAGCCTGTTCTAAATGGGCCAGAGCTACATATCCTATACTGAAACATCCCTCGACCTCTGTACTAGCCTTCATTCTCATAGGCAGAACACATTTTTGCAAGGTGTTAAACGCATGTTACACAGTGCCCCTCCAAAATTTGTACATTGAAAGAGGAGATTTGATTCTTAATCACGTTATATAGAGAAAATAAGCCTCTGAGGAGAGTGTTTCTGAGAGAACCACTGGAAGTTTAGAGAAGTGTGAACACGCTCCTCTTTTTTGTTTTGTTTATGGAGAATCTGGGCATTTCCTGATACACTGCGCCTGTGAAGTAACTCCACAGCTAGTGATGCTGAAGTTAAGGCCTCCTAGTCGGAGAATCACATGGATAGGAAGCACATTTCCATTGCAAGAATGCATATTGGCTAGTTATAGTAGAGATAATAGATGCTATTGATGCCCTGTTCAGATTCCTGGGCTAGTACATCCAACCCCCAGGCTGCTATGAGCGTTGGATGCTAAAGATTCATAGTCACACCCTTGTCAGAGGATACCTCAGAGCTAAAACCGCTTTCCTCTCACACCAACTCACCCACACATTACAGCTTTCAGTCAGTGGAGACAAGAGCCTGGCTCCTTTGTCTCAAGATGAATCAGTTCTGTGGCGCCCTTCACATCCCAGAGCTGCCCTGGGCTCAGGTTGAGGCTACACTTCAGCTGAAATATAACTATGCCCTGTTTCTTCCCCTGTGCTATCCTGCTCCCCTCACCTCCATACAGGTTTCATACACTCCCTAAATAAACCACCATCAGAGGAATCCCCAGGTCATGCTCTGCTTCTAGGGAACCCCACTCGTGACATAAGGCTATTAATTTATGTTTCATCTCTACAGCTGTCTGTGTTCTCCGCTTTCCCTTTCTCAGTCCAGCCAATTCTTACTTCTTTGCCTCAGAGAAAGTGTGGCAGGACTTGCCAAGTTTTATTTCCCCAGAACATCAAATCCATTGTGAAGAACAAAGTTCAATTAGTGAGGGATTTCCCTCACACTAAAAAGAAATCCACTTTCCCACTGGAGGGAAAAAAAGAAGAGATCTCTGAGTCTCTTGAGCAGATAAGACCACTACCCTGCTCCCTGACAGCCCCCCCCCAAAAAAAGAGTAGGAATTCAAGGTTGCTGTCTATATGATGCACCTAGAAGGCTGAATCCTACCTACCCAGGGCTCCCAGCCTCACCGAATTCCTATGCCATCTATGCCAAGCATGGTACAAAAGCTGCCAAACTGGTCCTTCTGGAAACTGGGATGATGGGCATCACAGCTATAACTAGCGTGGAATGACATCACCTCATAAGTCTATGTAGATTTCCTCTACATACAGTTATTTTCTGGAAAGTTGAGCCATCTAATATTTCTTTCCCATCTTAAAGGCCAGCAAAGGGAGATTATTACGTTACTATGAAACAGTTTGTTAAAAAACTGTTTATGAAGCATTTTCATCAACTAATAAAAGGCATACTTTGCAATGTAACCTGAAAAAAAAATTCTAGGATATCATATACAGTATAATTGCAGTGATGTTAAACGCACACACATCCACATTCTTACACAGATAGAAAGACAAGAAATAATTATTGGTGGCTTATTTTTATTTTCTTCCTTACAGTTTTCTGTATTTTCTAAACTTTTTGTAGGCAGGATTAATGTCTTTTGAATCAGCTGGTCTTTTCTTGTTCTGCTCTCCACCACACGTTAATTGGTATATGTAGTACCAGTAGCCAGCCCCGACCACCAGGCCTGCTGCCATCAAGCCCAAATTCTGAGCACGGCCCATGCCGCAGCTGGAGCGAATATCTCAAGGGTCTCTCTCTCTCTCTCTCTCTTTCTCTCTCTCTCTGGCTGTGAGAGCCAGTTGGACTCTGGAGTCTGAAACTGCAGTCAAGCTGGATCTGGGGTGGGAGGGAGGGAAGAGGGAAATGAGGTGCTGAGCTTCTTTTTCTTTTGCATTGCCATCCCAGCACTGATAGATGGACAAGCAGATAGGGACAGACCAAAACCAGAACCAGACAGGAACAAACAGGAGACAATGGGGACTCAGTGCTTTGGTGAATGCAGTGAATGCACCAAACCCCCGCCTTTCCCTGTCGGTCCAGGTGGTCAGCCCTGTCTATCACCTCACAGTACCCCCTCATCGCTCTGCTCCCCGATAGCCGCTTCCTCCCCTTTCCTCTGCCTGCTCATGTCACTGACGCCAAGCCTTTCAGCTACCGTTTACAAGGCACCGCATGAAAAAGAGGCTGGGTTCGGGTGTCTCCGTGGCGAAACAGAAACGTGCCTCCAAACTCGAAAATCGTGCTGCTACCCTCCACCCTTGCTCCAGGACTCTCCAATCAACACCCACCCACACCGAGACCCACAGGAATCAGGACAGGTTTCCTCCTCGTCCTCCTCCTTCCTTACCCACTGTCACGCCACCTCCAAAGAAATCGGGGGCTGGTTACCTGAGCAAGAACAGCTATCTGGACCAAGACTTCAGCATCCTGGTCACGTGAAGCTACGTCACTGGTGAGTTCGGGTCCCAAATTTGCCCTCGTATTATTAGGAAAGCAAACGGTAACCCGCACCCTCCAGCCCCACCACACAGGAAACTGTCGCTCTTTTTAGTCTTTGCGCACCCAACAAACATATTGTTGATTACTGGAAGAAGCAGCACTTTCTCCGGGCTGCTGGTCAATTCTACCGCTTCTCTGGGGAATGGTTCTGTCCTTTTCCCTGCTCCCTTCACCTTTTTCCCTGGGAATCACTAATGTTCTCATCTCTGCAGTCCAGAAAATACCTGGAAATGAGGATTGGGGGAAGGGGTGTCAGGGAAGTAAGCAGAGATTAAGAATGGATTTTGTTATTTTCTTGTTAGCACTATTCTCTTTCCTTTTTTTTTTTAAGTCAAATATGCATTATTTTGTTATTGGAGAATATAATTGAACTATTTTCTTTCAAGAGAAAAATATTATTTTTAAAAAAGGCATGTATCATTAACAATCATTCCCACTGCATAATAAGCTTTACACATGCCACTCAAAGCAATCTTAATGTCTTCCACATCTTGTCACAGGACAAGATCCTGATTTAATTAATCATTTATGTGAGAGTTTACAAATCTGCTAATATGGCATAACCAACTAGGCTTTATTTCTAGAGTGAGAGAATTGTTACAAGAGGCATGTTAGAAAGCTATTCCTTTATTTATTCATTTATTGAACATTTACTGAGCACCTACTACATACTGTGCATTGTTCTCAATGCTGTGATTACAGGGGTGAATAAAACAGACTCAATTTTACATTTAGTGAGAGAGATAAACAAGGTAAATAAACAAAATATATAGTATATTTTCAGTGATACATACTGAAAAGAAAAAAATTAAAAGCAGGAAAAGAAGATATGTAAAGTTGAGAGGGGTTAAACTTTCACACAGGGTGGCCAAAGAAGGCATCACTAGAAAGGTGATCTTTGAGTAAAGATCTAAACTTAGTGAGGGCTCTATGTGTGGTGATATCTGGGGGAAGAATACCCCAGGCAAGAGGACAAGCAAATGCAAAGTTCTGTGAAGGCAACAAGCCCAGTATGTTCTAGGAACATCAAGGAGGCCAGGATCTCTCATCTAGAGAGAGTAGTAGAAGATGAGGCAGAGAGGTAATAAGGTTGAAGAGAATAGGGCCCTATCAGTTGTAGGAAGGACATTAGCATTTACCCTAAACAAGGGAGGTGAGTGGGGAGTTTGAACTTGGGAGACTTAGAGTCACAGGGAGACTGGTCTATCCACATCATTCATTACAACGGCAAACTGAAGGAGAAAAGAAATCTTACACTCCAAGCATTTGATAAACTGAGTCAGCTAGTCCTAAATTAAAAAAAAAATAGTAAAATAGGAATAAGTGGAAATTTTGCTTATGCAGTAAAGAATTAAAAATTTATAATTTAATGAATTATTCTTGGTTACATTAAAATAAGTATGAAAGAAAATATCCTTAACCTGATGAAGACTATAACAGAGACTCTTCTGACCTAGCAGATTCCTCACTCCTTGTGGGCTACCAAGACCACAGAACTTATGACTTACATCTACTTACTGACTTTCTTTTTTGATGGGGGAGAAGGAAGGATTTATTACTCATAGCAAGTAAGGAGAACACCAGGGACCTTTCCCAAAGCAATGTCTCTTGACATTATTTCTTTGCACTGCTTTTTGTGTGATACTGATAAATGTAAGTAAAAGTAACCTTGAAAAAATAATTAAAATCTATTAGAAATAGTAAAAGTTGCACTAAATGATGAAACATAAGAGGTATTCTCATTTTCTTCAAGAACAAGATCAGGAGGCATCACCATTAATCAACATAATCCTGGAGGTTCTGTTCAATATAACACATGCAGAAAAGGAAAACAAAAATGTTATAAATATTGGAAAGGAAGAAATGTAAAAATCATCATTTGCAGATGATTATGTATACATACCTGGAAGAACTAAAGTTATCACTTTGGAAAACTATTGGGATTAATGAGACAGATCACAAAAGTTGGCAGATCCAAAATAAATATGTAATAGTTTAACATTTTCCTTAAGAAAATCACCTATCAGAAATTGTAATTGGAGAAAGGAATAGCATTTCAGCAACACAGACTACTAAATACCCAGGAAAAACCTAACAAGTAATAGGGATTACTTAGCTGAAGAAATTCACAAAATTTGATGAATAAGCATAAAACTAGATCTGAGCAAAATGGAGACATGTCATATTCCTGGAGAGGAAGTCTCAGTTTAAAATGTTAATATTCCTCAAATTAATCTGCAGGTTTACTACAATGACAATACAAATTCTAAATGCTTGTTATTTGTTTATTGTTGCTCAATTCAGAACTTGATTAATAAGCACAAATGCACTTACTAATATGCACATAAAAAGAAAGCTGGAAATCATTAGCAACGACTTCAATTGAAAAGATACCACAGAGCCCTTTCCCTGTATACTTTACATATTTCTTTATTGTTTTGAATATTTTAAACCATATATATATATATATATATATATATATATATATATATATATATATATATATATATATAACTTTTATTATCAGAAAAAAAAAAGATATTCCTAATCTGAACTATTTTATATAACACAAACTCTCTAGGCCATTGTATTGGTTCTTAATATCTAGGGCAGGGATCTCAGACCCCTTGAGAAACTGATGAGATAAATGACCTCTATTCGCCACTGCCCCCAAATGCAATTAATTACACAAACACTCACAAACAAAACCTTGCGTGCAATTTCACGTAGAACACAGAGGTGGCCAGCTGAGACCGCCTTCTCTAGGTTAATCACATGGTCAGTGGGGACACTCCCTCGGGCCCAGGCATACAGTTGGCTAGGGGGACACCAAGGTGGATGTGGGCTGTGGGCAGTAACCCCTAAGCAAGGCTAGTTTCTCCCTGGGTGCCCTGAGGTGAGGAGACCAGAGGTGAGAGGCCAGCAGGCTGTACCTCTCAGGCCAGGTGGTAGCAGCAGACAGTGTCAGGAACAAGGTGAACTCAGCCACCGTGAATAAGGGCAGGGCGAGCAGGCCTGGGAGTTTCCCCCAGCAATCTTTGTGGAAACCCCGCAGCTGCAAGGGTAAGTGGGAACAGCAATCCCTTCTCTGGACCCCCAAGTTACCTCTGTGGGAGTCGGAGGGAGGGAGGGAGGGAAGGAAGAGGGGTAGAAGCCAAAGGCATTTACTCAGGTTGATCACTTGAGTGAAGGTGGCATTTACCACCTTGGTCACCCATCCATGTATACTTTTGGGGTTAGCAACAGTGTCTGGTGCCCAAATGCAGGGGATGAGAGGTTCTGGAATATAGAAGAGGTGGGAGGGCAGCACCTTCTTCACTCCCCTCTTGACAGGCCTGGAAGGATTTGACCATCTCTGCAACCCTCACATCTGTCATTTCCTTGGCCCGACAGCTCTTCCTTTTGCCCAGAGCTGAATCACAAAACTGGAACCTAATCCAGGGACAGGTGTTCAAAACTGTCATGGTTACAGCCATCAAATTACAAGAGGTTCACACAGCAGTCAGCAATGGTTTGGGAACATTAAATAAATATGTTTCTCTAACAGAACAAGACAGGATCATTTATTTATCCAACTTAAAAGCTGTCCCAGAAGGGGAAAAAGTTGGATATTATTTGTCCATAATAAATAAGATCAGACAACTGAACATCTCTCCATGGATCAATTTACAGATCATATGGAAACACACTTATCTTGTTGAGAAAAAAATTCCATTTTAAAATATTCAAATACCTTAGCATGTTTTGAAAACTATTTCTTATGTGGCTAATAGAATTCATTTTCTATGTGTTAAAAATTAACCAAATTGTGGTGCTTTCCACTATTAATGGGAAATCTTTTTTCTAAAACATGCCTACTCTTTTGTTGTTGTTGTTGCTGCTTCCCACACTGAGCTCTTGTTTTGTTGTATTTTCTTACCATAATAATAAAGGGTGGTGGTAGCTTTAAAAACAAAGCAGAGAAGTATTACAAAAGACCCCACTACCACTCCTTGTCTCCTTTCTGACATCCTGCCCCTTATCTATACTGGAACAGGGTCCCAACTGCAAGGTAAATGGTGGGCGCTAGGAGATGGGAGATTAGAGGAGAAAGACGGAAGAGTGTCCAGTTGCCCAGGAAACAATGAGATAATTCCCCCAGCAAAAAGGTACAAATTGTCAATACCCTCCAAGAAGATGCATCCCCTCCCCTGTAACCAGAGAAAGGCAAATTCTTACACAGAGAAAAGGTGTTACTTTTGGCCTCTGGGACTACAAAGACAAAAAACTGATTGACAGAACCTGATGTGATGGGGTGAGGTGGGAGTGAGGGTAAAGGAGGGGGCTCGTGCTGTTGGTGGGAGTGGAAATTGGGGACCCAAGCTTACTGGCGATGCAGCCCTCACGTGACCAGGAGCTGACGTGGGCAAAGTTACTTAAAGCCCTGACCGCCGTCCTCCGTCCTCCTCTGGGTACCAACTCTATTGCGCTGCGTACTGCCGTGCATTTAACCCAGGCGAGGAGGCGGAGGAGAAAATTCCCCCAGATCCGGGCAGGTGGGTGTGAGGGTGGGCATGGCCTGGCACCCCTGTTTAGGAGTAGCCCAGAGATGCGGGAGTCTGAGGCCGCGGGTGCCTCCTCCTTGCCAGCCCTTGGCCGGCTCTCCAGACCCCCGCGCTCAGTCGCAGCTCATTTTGGTGGGCGGCGGGAGAGGGGGAGGGGGGAACGTAAAGACGCTGATATACTTGCGGAGAATCCGCTTACTTCCTCTCCCAGCCAATGTTTTTCTGGCTCTGTTTTTTGACACTCAGGCCCCGCACCCCACATCCCGTCTGGTTTGAGAGGAGGAGGGAAGAGAAATAAACGTGGCAGCGCATATAAGGCCAGTGGGGAGGTTGGGAAAGGGTGATTGGAGGGGCACGCAATTAGGAAACAATCTGGCCTGTTCACTCCCACTCTCACTTCGCAGATATCTCCCCCGACCATCGCCCCCGCATCCTCCCCTCCCCCCCGGGGGCCCCCAGTCCTTTGGGGGTGCTGGGAAATGGGTGTGCCAGCCTTTGTAGGGGAGGTGGCGGGTCTGGCTCTGTGTGGGCTTCACAGGAGGGGAGATCCTGAGAGAATCTGGTATTAAACCGCGTGCTAAGCCCCAGGCTGCTTTCCAGACACTTCCGGCTCACACAGTGCTTCGCTCCTGTTTTTTCAGCCCTGAAAAAGGAGTTCGGGTACGCAGGCGGGAGAAATGGCGGTTAACAGGGGATTGGGATGGGGGGTGGGAGGCGGAGTCCAAGAGCGGAGGAACAGTGGAAAAACACGACAATCAAACCGAAAGGGCAAACACTGGGGCCCCTGTTCTGCAGGCTGATGCTAGGCCTGGGGCCTGGGGACTGAAGGACGGGTGGTCATAGTAGGGAGACGCTAGATGGTTCGGCTGTAATCCTCAGCCCCGCGTCCCATCCAGCTTTCGCTGCACCCTCGCCCCGCCCCCTCCCGCTTCGGTGCAGGAGAAGGGGTGTGGCCGAGTGTCCCCGAGAAATGGCGGACAGGGAGGCGGGGCAAAGGGAAGGAGGGGTTGAGTGCCTGGGGAGTCTGCGCAGGGGCGGGGGTTGGGGTGGGAGGGGAGGAGGGAGAAGAGTGGAGGGAATTGAGAGGTGGAACCGTTTGTCTTTCTCGTATGTGAATGCTAAAAAGCAATTGGGGACTCTCGTCTTGGGTCCGTGCCATCCACCAGGCTCTGTCTCCAACGTCTACTGTCTGTATTTCTGCCCTTCAGTCTGCCCTTAGGATGAAGCTCTAACTGAACTGAAGGAAGGAGAAACAGCCCTAATCCTTGGAGGTCAGTGCGGGGAGTGGGAACGCTTTGAGAACCCCTGGTATAGGTGTGGCAGAAACCAGAGCAGAAATTGGGACCAGAGGCTCCCCTTCCTCCATCTTCTCCCTCTTAACAAGACACCCTTGCCCTGGGCTTGTCCTTTTTGGTTCTGGGAAAGGGGTGTGGAATTTGCCTTCTTAAATGAGAGTTTGAGGAGGAAATGATATGAAGGGAGAGAGGAGCCCTAAGAGGGAGAAACTTGCCCACAGGGGTTCAAATCAGGAAAAGAAGAGAATCCATCTACCAAAGGCCCCCAAAATGCCCTTTCTGGGATCTCTCAACAGGTGTGTCCGCCACTGGGGCCTGCACAGCTACAAACTTTGTGAAGAAGAGCAAATTGTTCCTGCTCCAGCAGGTTGGTATGTGTATGAGCGTCATCTGGGGACCTTTGAGGTGGGGTTGAGGGAATCGAGCAGAACCTTGGATTCTTTCTGGCTCTCCAGCAGCTTTCCTGAAGTCTTTACTGTCTCTCATCCCCCATTTAGGTGCTGGGAAATTAGGTGTGTTGACTCCGGGCAGGGTGTGCTAGGGATGAATGATGTAGAAAATATTAGACAACCAGGGTCCTGAATCAGCAAACACAAGCCTTAACACCTGTAGCCCACTCACCAAGCATTATGTCCCCAAACTCTCCTCTAAGTAGACCTGGTTAGGCATGAAGTGAGCCAGAGCCCTAAGGCTCATATTTACCCTTTACCCCAGGTCCTGCTTGGCTTTCAGCCTCGGCAGAACTTGCAAGCCTGAGCTGAAGTGCCTTGCCTGTACGTGCACGCACCTGACTTGGGCACACCAGTTCCACATCCTGGATCAGAGAATTACTCCAGCTGCACCATGAGCCGTGTTCGGGATGCTGGCTGTGTAGCCGCCGGGATAGTGATCGGGGCCAGTGCCTGGTACTGTGTCTACAAATATGCCAGGGGAAAAAACCAGATGAAGAAGAGACTGGCCAAGCCCAAGACCAGGGCTGTGGCAGGGACTGGAGCCAGGGCTAGAGCTGGACTAAAGGCTGGATTCACAATTGACCTTGGGCCAGGATTTGGTCCTCCAACCCCAGCCCGTACTGGGGCAGAGAATAGGGCCGAGGATGAAGCCTCTGCTCTGGACACGGCTGGAGCTGAAGCAGTGGCCCCAATTGCATCCAGTGCTGAGGTTCAGAGTGGAGCAGGAAGTCAAGCCCAGGAGGCAGAAGGGACCGGGGTTGGGCCTAAAGCTGAATCAGAATCCACAGCGGATTCTGCAGTGGCACCACCTCCCCGGGAGGCAGAGGCTCCCACAGCTGCAAAGGCCCCTGCAATGGCAGGGGCTCCTAAATTGGCAGAAGCCCCTCTCACAGCAGAGGCTCCCAGGGTGCCAGTGGTACCTTCTGGTGTGCCAGCTCCTACTGAGGTGGCAGCACCTACCGAGGTGGTGGAGGCTTCCATACCGGCAGTGCTTACTGGGGTAGCAGCACCTTCTGGGGCGGTAGTGCCTTCTAGGGCTGCAGCGCCTTCTGGGGCAGGAGCGCCTACTGGGGCAGCAGTGCCTACTGGGGCAGCAGCGCCTTCTGGGCCAGCAGCTCCTTCTGGACCAGCAGCCCCTACTGGGGCTGTAGCGCCTACTGGGGTTGCAGAGGCTCCTGGGACTTCAGGGTTCCCTAGAATGGCAGCTGCCACCAAGAAAGCAACCCCTGGAGCTCATACTGGGGCTATACCTAAGGCTGGGTCAGCTACTGGAGCTGTACCCAAAGGTGGAGCTAAGGGTGGAACCAGATCGCGAACTGGCGGCAAGGGTAAGGGCAAAAAAAATAAGGTTGAAGTAGATGAATTGGGGCTGGGCTTCCGCCCTGGAGATGGTGCTGCAGCTGCTGCTGCAGCCTCCGCTAATGGAGGACAGGCTTTCCTGGCAGAGGTTCCTGATTCTGAGGAAGGAGAATCTGGGTGGACAGACACAGAGTCAGAATCAGACTCTGAGCCTGAGACCCAGCAGAGAGGAAGAGGGAGGAGACCCGCTCCCATGCAGAAGCGCCCCTTTCCTTATGAAATTGATGAGATTCTGGGTGTCCGAGATCTCAGAAAAGTCCTTGCTTTGCTTCAGAAATCAGATGATCCTTTCATCCAGCAAGTGGCTTTGCTTACTCTGAGCAACAATGCCAATTATTCATGTAACCAAGACACAATTCGCAAATTGGGAGGCCTCCCGATTATTGCAAACATGATCAACAAAACAGATCCCCACATTAAGGAGAAGGCCTTAATGGCCATGAATAACCTGAGTGAGAATTATGAAAATCAGGGCCGGCTTCAGATATACATGAATAAAGTGATGGATGACATCATGGCCTCTAACCTGAACTCAGCAGTACAGGTAGTTGGACTAAAATTTTTAACAAACATGACTATTACTAATGACTACCAGCACCTGCTTGTCAATTCCATTGCAAACTTTTTCCGTTTGTTATCTCAGGGAGGTGGAAAAATCAAGGTTGAAATTTTGAAAATACTTTCAAATTTTGCTGAAAATCCAGATATGTTAAAAAAACTGCTCAGTACCCAAGTGCCATCATCATTTAGTTCCCTCTATAATTCTTATGTGGAATCAGAAATTCTTATTAATGCCCTGACTTTATTTGAGATCATCTATGACAATCTCAGAGCAGAAGTATTCAACTACAGAGAATTCAATAAAGGTTCCCTTTTTTACTTATGCACCACATCTGGAGTGTGCGTTAAGAAAATTCGAGCCTTAGCAGATCACCATGACCTCTTGGTGAAAGTGAAAGTTATAAAACTGGTGGACAAATTCTGATTGGCTATGTGCTCTCAAAGATGTAGAAGAAATGTCTGATTTTGCAATCTGGAAGCAATGAAAATTGAAAGTTACTGCTTTTCCACTTGCTTATATAGTAAAGGGATCCTTTCAGCTGCCACTTTTGAATAATGTATCATCCAGAGTGATGTTATCTGTGACAGTCTCCAGCTTTAAGCTGAACCATTTTATGAATACCAAATAAATAGTCCTCTTGTACTGAAAACACATTTGTGACTTTAATCATGCTGCTTGAATGGAAATATTTGTACTGGTTCTTCTATGTGAATTGACAGTGAACCTGTCCATCATGAATAGCCTACACTTCTGTCATTTGTTTTGACTTGAATTTATCCACCAAAGACTTCATTTCTGTGTCATTAATAAAGTTGTATGTTTCAATGGACCAAAAAAAATGTTCTCTTGCTTGAATTTGAAATCTAGCTGGAAAGATAAGGTACAAAAATACAAAAGGATTATTAACAGTACCTGGGCATATGCTCATTGTCAAATATATGCTATCTACTTAAATGAAGCAGAAGTTGCTAGAAAGCTTCAAGGAGAGAAGGCACACTTAAGCTGAGCCCTGAAGGACAGCATGAAAAAACAGAAGGGCATTCCAGGAGGGGAAATGGCTTAAAGAAAGATGCGGAGGTAGGAAATCTGTTCTAGTGGCAGGAAGGTTCCATTGCCTAGAATGGAAGCTGTGGGAAGACAAGTGATGAGAGATAGAGGTGGAGATGTAGGGTGAGGAAGTTTAGGGAAGATCCTGAACCCCAAGCTGAGATATTGAAATACCATCCTGTCATTTTCTGGAAGTTACTTAACTTTTTTGGCAAAAGGAAAAATAATCTGATGGGCATGTACAAAATGGATTGAAGCTGGGATGATTAGGTGTGGAAACATTTATTAGGAAGTTGTGATAAACCAACCGTGAGATGAAGAGTGAAATAGAGGGGTGACTATAGGAAATGTTAGGGAATGATGGTAGTAACAGATGCTTATGGGAAAAAAAAGTACCAGGATCTGCTGCCTTGGCTGTAAGTTGACAGAGAGGAAAGGTTGTATGATCTGGTGCAGTTTCTGACAGAGAAAGCGATCTTTCTTGGGCAATTCTGGCAACCAAGTAATGCCACAGTTACCATTTCTAATGATGAGAAAAAGCAATGTGACACAAAGAATGACTCTTGGTGCAAAGAGTGATTTTTTTCC
Source organism: Camelus bactrianus (assembly GCF_048773025.1). Lineage (NCBI taxonomy): Eukaryota > Metazoa > Chordata > Mammalia > Artiodactyla > Camelidae > Camelus > Camelus bactrianus. The sequence goes on along the minus strand of NC_133575.1, from coordinate 80,609,348 downwards.
CCTCAAGTTAGAGATCTAGGTCTGCCTTTTTTTAGAAGAAGGGCAGTGGTGAGGCCTTTATGGGAACCCTTTCCTCACCCCTAAGTTCACATAAGAGCAGGAAGATAGTCCTTCATCTCTTCCCTGGCCCACTGAAGCACTGAAAGAAGAAAACGAGAGAAGTCCCAGAGATTTTCCAAACCCTGCCTGCTTCCTGACACCTCTCATGAAATCTGCATTTTGGTGCAAGTATATGGTAGGCTGTGGCAGAGATAGAGATAGGGATTCCTGGGGGGTGGCGGGGGGCACATGGAGAAGGGACAGGTTGGCATAATACATTGGTACAACTTATCCAGGAGCAATTTGGTAACCTGAATAAGAAGCTTTAATAATGTGCCTGCCTTTCAGCCAAGGATTCCACTTGTAGAATTTTTTCCCTAAGGAATAATCAAGTAATTGTACATACAGGATTATACAAGGATGTTCAATTGAGCAGTGTTTCTAAGAGAAAAAGCAGAAGTAACTTAAATGTCTAACATTACAGACTTGGCTAAACAATAGGTGATATGACCACACAGTAAAATATGATTAACTATTAAAAACTGTGATGTACTTTCACATTGGCATGAAAAGGCATTGACTGTATGTAAGAGTCTGTGGTATCAGTCAAAAAAGGCTCCTGCAAGGCAAGAATATGCAACAGTGAAAAGCCTCTTCAGCCAGTGCTGTTGGGAAAGCTGGACAGTCACATGTAAATCAATGAAGTTAGAATACTCCCTCACACCATACACAAAAATAAACTCAAAATGCCTTCAAGTCTTAAATATAAGAAAAGACACTATAAACTTTCTAGGAGAAAACAGGCAAAACATTCTCTGACATAAATCTTAGCAATGTTCTCCTAGGGGAGTCTACCAAGACAATAGAAATAAAAGCAAAAATAAACAAATGGGACCTAATTAAACTTATAAGCTTTTGCACAGCAAAGGAAACTATAAAGAAAATGATAAGACAAAGTACATTATGGGGGAAAATATTTGCAAATGATGCAACTAAGGGCTTAATTTCCAGAATATAAAAATAGCTCAAACAACTCAATAACAAAAAACAAATGAACAACCCAATCAAAAAATGGACAGAAGACCTAAACAAACATTTCTCCAATGAAGACATACAAATGACCAATAGGCACGTGAAAAAATGCTCAATATCACTAATTATCAGAGAAATGCAAATCAAAACTACAATGAGTGTCACTTCACACCAATCACAATGGCCATCATTAAAAAGTCCACAAACAATAAATGCTGGGGAGGGTGTGGAGAAAAGGGAACCCTCCTACACTGTTGAAGGGAATGTAGTTTGGTGCAGCCATTATGAAAAAGAGTATGGAGATTCCTCGAAAAACTAAAAATAGAGTTACCATATGACACAGCAATCCTACTCCTGGGCATATATCTGGAGAGAACTCTAATTTGAAAATACACATGCACTCTAATGTTCATAGCAGCACTATTTACAATATCCAAGACATGGAAGCAACCTAAATGTCCATCAACAGATGACTGGATAAAGAAGCTATAGTGTATATATATAATGGAATACTACTCAGCCACAAAAACGAATAAAATAATGTCATTCGCAGCAACACGGATGGACCCGGAGATTGTTATACTAAGTGAAGTAAGCCAGAAAAAGAAAGAAAAATACACTATGATATCACCCATATGTGGGATCTTTAAAAAATGACACAAATGAACTTATTTACAAAACATAAACAGACTCACAAACATAGAAAATAAACTTATGGTTACCAGGGGGGAAGGGCTGGGGTGGAGGGATAAATTGGGAGATCGAGATTTACAGATACTAACCACCATACATAAACTAGATAAACAACGTGGTCTTACTGTATAGCGCAGGCGACTATATTCAGTAACTGTAATAGCCTATAATGAAAAAGAATATGAAAAGAAATATGTATATATGTATAACTGAATCACTATGCTGTACACCAGAAACTAACACAATATTGTAAACCAACTTTACATTGATTTAAATAAATAAATTACAACACACACACACACACACAAAGACTCCTGCAAGTGAAAGTCAGTGAAAATTCTTTCAGATGTTTATTATGTCATTTCAGTGTATTTTTACACAGAGTTGGAATCATATTGTACACCAGTGGTTCCCAACATGTAGTCCACAGACCACTAAAAGTCCCTGAAACTGTACGGTCAAAATTATTTCAAAACCATACTAACATATTATTTGCTATTTTTAGTAGGTTGATGTTTGCACTAATGGTGCACAAGCAATGGTGGATAAAACTGCTGGGGCCTCAGCATAGATCAAGGCAGTGTCCCCAAACTGTACTAGTAGTGACTGATTTCTTTACAGCCATATACTCAACAAAAATTTTTTAATAATTTCATTTTAAAATGTCCTTAATGCAATCCTTACTTATAATAAAATTATAGTTTGTATTAAGTCTCAATGCTTGAGTGTATATCATCTTTTTTAAATTCTGTGTAATAAAATAGGAAGTGTGTACAAAGTACTTCTGCACAGCTTAATACAATGGCTGCCTCAAAGAAAAACATTTGCACAATCATTTGAGTTGTGCCCTGAATTAGCTGCTTTTTTTCATGGAAAAGCATTTTTACTTTAAAGAATGACTGGCAGAAAAACTATGGTTTTTCAGACTTAAGTATTGGGTAAACATTTTCTTGAAAATGAATGAGATAAGCCTTCAAGGAAAACAACTGATAGTATTTGTCACCAACAATAAAATTTGAGCTTTCAGAAAAATTGAATTTTGGAAAGCTTGTATCCACAGCCATAGGCTTGATGGCTTGTAATACTTAAGGATTTTTCTGAAGAGATCAGTGGTGGTAATAATGAAGGTGAAAGCCTTTTTTCTTTTTCTCCTTTTAGAAGAGAAGTGATGGCGGAGGCTGGGGCCTAATGTTGATCTTACTCAGTTGTACTGTGACCATTGTTACCCATATGACATCAAACCCGTGGTCATTTAAAAAAGAATATCATTGCTGTGATAACAAGGTGACCCTGGGTGAAGCTAGACCCAAGATTGTTTGAACCCTTAGTAAGGAGAATCTGAAAAGATGTCAATCTTAGAACAATAATGTTTTCTTCTGTGTGAAGTAGAGGTGGTATCTAAGCTCAAATACTGAAGATGGATGCATTAATGTCTCTTGGCTTGATCTCTGATATCAGGATAATCCAACCAGCTTCCTTTGCTCTGATTAGCAGTGAAAAACATCTATCCCCTTCAGATGAAACTTATCCCCATGTAGAGACATGTAGTCTGGTCTTATGAAAGAGCTAAGAATCACACAATAGGGAAATATTTCACTTTAAGGTCTAAACTTTTGTGTCTTAAGTCACATCACATGTGAAAAATCAACAGTCCAAGTGGTGCTGAGATTTAAAAAGGTAGTTCTATGGAAAGATTTAACTTAATAAAATTATAAGAATAGGCACCAGGAACACAAACTATATAGTGTTCTGTTATTCCTAAAGTGTGATTATTGAAACATTCCTTAGACATTCTGAACTGTAGTTTTTACCTTTTACATTGTGTGTCCAGGGCATGGGTGAGGTTCAGGCAGTTCTCACAACCATGTTTGCACTGAATGGTCCTGCCTGCCTTGCTTTAATTTATTGGTATGGGTAAACAATTGGATCAATAAGTGATTGTGGTCTTTTAAAATTATTTTTAAAGACTATGAACTGATAAATGTAAGTATTGAGAATACATGGCTTTCATTTTTGTGATAGAGCACAAGGATGAAGTGGTACAAACTCGTGCTTTTAACATCCCTGAGATACACTTGTTTTCATCCTTTATCAGGCTAGCTATTCAACTTTTCCATTACTTGTAAGATATATCACAACATCTTTCCTTAAATTCCCTTTTTGTGCTTAAGCAAAAGTCTACAGAATAAGAGTAAGACCAGAAATGGGGTAGTAAGCAATAGGGTCTCAAGAAAACATGAAATATTTGGGTTGAAGTGGGCAAAATGCAAATAAGGATTCCTTCCAGAATCTGGGGTTGAAAACTAATAGCCTACAATTAACTGAGACTCCTTTCCTTCTGACAATAGGTTCTAGGTGATAAGTTTGTTACCCCCAGAGAACAGTTTCATGGAGAATAGTATTTGGGTGGGATCAGATATTTGTTTCCAAAGACACTTAGCTAATTCCAGTGAAAACAGTGAGTAGACTAAATTACGGAATACTTGATTCCGTGTAAAAGATAAAATAGAGCAATTATTAAATTCTACTGCAAGAATCTCTTCCCATTTAAAGCTGTCAGACAGAGACAACTTGAAGAATGAGTTTAGAAATTGGTCTTTTCTATCCCTAAATTGTAGTATCAGTTAAATGCACCACTTTACCAGATTTCTTTAGTGAAATGGGAACACTGGTAACTTAAATTAGTGATCGGGGAAACCCTTTCTGGGCCTTTTGAAAATGTTTCCCATTGTGTCCTGCTTATAAGGAAAATAAATAGCAATATCCTCACGCCTTCACTAAGACTCATACTTTGAAATACGAAAACACCTTAGGTCTGAAGGTGATATTGCATTATCAGAACAAAAAAGAAAACTTATAGATTTTGAGTGTGCCTAAAAACATAAGTTTATACCAGTCCAAATTAATCACAGTTGAGACTCTCACTTAATCTTAATATAATTGATTAGCTCTAGACTTAAGCTAGATATGAATGATAAAATTGCAAGGGTGACCACTAAAATAATAGAGAATGTATGAAGTCCAATGCATTAAAGGGAAAAATGCACTAAGAAGAATAATTTAATCCAAAAGAAGGTGATGAGAAAAGTGAGGCCTCAAAAAAAAAGCAAGACAGAGAAAGCACATAGTTCATATGTATGAGTAATCATAATACGTGAAAATAGGCTAAACTTAATAGCTAAAAGATTTTGTCAGATTTTTAAAAATACAGCTACATGATAAAAAATAAGCATGCAGAAACTTTGAAAGTAAACGTTAGAAAAATATACCATGTATACACTAACCAAAAGGAAGTGACATAGCCAAATTAATATGAGACAAAATAGGTTTTAAGACATAAGGCATTATTAAAGATAAAAAATAGGTAAATGGTTAAACAAACCATGGTACATCATCCATACCATGGAATACTACTTGGCTATCAAAAGAAATGAACTATTGATACATACAACTTGAATGGAGCTCAAGGGCATTGTACTAAGAGGGGAAAAAAGCCAGTCTTAAAAAAATCATACATACCTTGTGATTAAATGTGTATAACATTTTTGAAATGAAAAAAAAAAACAGAGACAGAGAAGAGATCAGTGACTGCCAGGAGTTAAGGATGATGAGGTGGAGAGTGTATGTGACTAGAAAGAGGTAACACAAAGGAGGTCTTTGTAGCGATGGAATAGTTCCGAATCTTGGTTGCAATGGTGAGGTAAAATGGCATATAACACATTGTACCAATGTCAATCTCCTAATTTTGATATGTAAGATGTAACCATTGGGGGGAACTGTGTGACAGGTACAGAAGAATTCTCTGTATTATCCTCATAACTTCCTGTAAATCTATAATTATTTCAAAAATAATATTTTAATGATATGTTCAATTCACCAAAATAAATGACAATTCTAAATATATGGGCTTTTAATAAATTAACCTCAAAATATATAAATAAAAAATAGAAATAAATCAACAATCACATGGGAGAATCCAGCATATTTTTCTAAAGTATTTAAAGGACACGGAGAACAAAATATAGTAAAGTTATAGAATAGTGAATAATGCAATCAACAAGCTGACATAATGAAAATATACAGAATCCTGCAACCAATAATAGGAGAATACAGTTTCTTCTCAAGCATACATAGGACATTTAAAATAATTGATCATGTACTTGGCCATAAAGTAAGTCTCAACAAATTTCTAAGAATCTGTATCATAAAGTTCACCTTCTCGGATCAAAATGCAATTAGAATAGAAATCAATAATAACAAGATAACATTTTAAAAAACCATGTGTTTGGAAATTTTAAAACATGTTTCTAAATAATCAATGAGTTAAAAAGGAAGCATAATGGAATTTTTTAAATACTAAGAAGTTAATAATAATAAAATGCCAAAGATCAGAATGTGTGGGATTCAGTAAAAACAATATTTCAAGGGAAATTTATGGCCTTAAATTTTTATGTTATATAATATGTCCAGAATAGATAAATCTATAAGGACAAAAAGTAGAATCATGGTTGATGAGGGCTGGAGAGACAGTGGAGGAGAGATAGAGTGACAGCTAAAGGGAACAGGGTTTCTTTTAGGTATGATAAAAATGCTTTAAAATCGATTGTGGTGATGGTTGCAGAACCCTGTGAATATACTAAAAAATATTGAACTGTACACTTTAAATAAGTGAATTTACTATCTCTCAATAAAGTTGTTATTTTTTTAATCTTATGTTATACTAGAAAAATAAAGCTAAACATTTCATGAGCTAAGCACCCAAATTAAGAAGTTAGAAAAAGAATAACAGAATAAACCTAAAGGCAGAAGAATGAAAAAGAGCAGAAACAGATGAAATAGGAAGAGAAATACATTAGACAGTGTTAACGAAGCCAAAAGCTGGTCCTGTGAATAGCAAAATAAAAAAGCAAACCTTTGGTGAGACTAATCAAGGGGAGAAAAGTGTAAATAAACAACATTAGCAATGAACAAGAGGACATAATAATGAGTAAGCAAAGATTTTAAAAGATAAGAGAATACTATAATTAACTTTATGATAATGAATTTGAAAATGTGGATCAAATGGATGAATATCTTGAAAAAACAGAACTTAACCAAAACTGACTCAAAAACCCTATGGGGTTTTTGTATAGCCACTGAGGAATTTAAATCAGTAGTTTAAAAGTCCCTCTGTAACCCAAAATAGGCCCAGATGGAATAGATCATTCCAATCTTATACAGACTACCCCAGAGAACAGAAAGAAGTAATACTATCCAATGCATTTTGTGAGACTAGTACTAACCTTTATTCCAAAGTCGGTATGGAAAGGGAAAATTATAGATGTCTCACCTACAAACATAGATGTGAAAATTTTAAACAAATACCATCAAGTGGAATCCAGAAACATATAAAAATATTTTTCATAATGAATGTTGGAATGCAATACTGGTTTAACATGAAAAAAAATCTTTCAAAGTGTGACTGACACATTCTAACATTTATATGAAGCATTAAGACTCAAAAAGAACTATGTCAATTTTGAAAAATAAGGATAAAGAGAGAAGACCTATTCTACCAGATAGTAAGACATGCTACAAAATGATATATATTAGTCAGGATAACAATAGGCTATGCTGCAGTAACAGATGAGCTCCAAAATCTCAGTGAAATAAACAAAACTTTATTTCTTGTTTATAGATAATTTAATGCAGATTGGGCAGCTCTCAGTCTTCCATGAAGTTACTCTTGCATCTGTTGCCTCTTTGATCTTATGGCTCCTCCATCTCAAACGTGGTCTTTCATACAGGATTTTAAACTACTTTGGACCAGAAGTCATTCACATTACTTTTGCTTGTAGTACCTCATCCAGATCAAGTCACATGGCCCCAATATAAATGCAAGGTGGCAGAAAAGTAGGGGAGGACAAAGATCATTTGATGAGTACTAGCCATCCCTGCCATATTATGGTAATATAAGAAATATGTTAAAAAAAATGTAAGAGATAATTAGATAAATGTAAAAGCTCAGAGACAGACTTAAGTAAATATAGAAACTTAACATACTATAAAATTGGCATAACAAATCAATGAAAAAAGTATGGACTGTTCAGTTTCTGGTATTGGAAAGACTGGTTCACCATTTGGAGAAAAAATAAAACTGGACCCTGCCTAACACCACATATAAATCTGGACTCCGGAGGATAAAAGACCTAAATATGAAAGTTACAATTATGAAGTTAATAGAAGACATTATAGGAGAGTATCTTCGTGGTGTAGAATTGGATAACAATTTCTTAAACAAAACCTAGAAGTAGTTATCATAAGGCAAAAAGATGAATAGATTTGATTACATAAAATAAGAATTTCTGTTCAATGAAGGACATCATGAACAAAGTTAATAGATGACAGAAAAAAGATATTTGCAATATGTTAAACTAACAAAGGATTAATATCTAGCATATGCAAAGTACTCTTGCAAATCCAAAAGAAAAGGACAGGAACACATCGTGCTAAATTGGCAAAATATATGGAAAGTATACCTGGAGAGGAGGAAAACCAAAATGTTTAAAAATACATGAAGAGAAGTTAAAACTCATTATTAATCAGATAATTGCTAATTAAAATATAATTATAAATACAGGCTTCCCCCGTTATCCAAAAGTAGAGTGTTCCTACAAAAACTTTCATAAACAGAAATGGCCTAAAGTGAAGAAATAATTACCTTAGGACACATCTTGCTAACAGATGCACAAAATAAACTGAGATAAAGCACAGATGCTCACAGACATAGTTCAAATCTACAGTGACTTGATGCTGAGTATAGTTCCGGGAAAAGGAGCTTGGCAGTGCCACTCTTGCTGCTCAGGGTGCAAGGTGTCTCTATAATGGCTTGCTGCAAAACAAATCCTGAACTGCTATTTTCATTTTCTCCATTTTTTGTAAAAGAAAAAAAGTCCTCTTCAGATCTCTTTCTGTTAGCAAAAACAGGTACTAATATAAATCTTTCATAAAAGTGAAGTGGCATAAAGTGAACTTTTGAAAAGCAGGGGATACCTGTACATTTACACCTATTTGGCCAGGAATTCGAAAGCCAATTGTTATTGAGGATACAGGGATCTAGGAACTCTAACACATACAAACAGCTAATTAGATTTTAGATAGGAGGTGCTATTCCAAAAAGCAATCTGACAATATTTAATCAGATTAATTATACATACATCCTATGGCCCAACAATTCCATTTATATGTTCTAAAACACTTCTCACATAGTTCCGTAAAGGGACATGTATAAGGATATTCATCATGGTGTTTGAGGTAGTAGGGAGTTGGAAGCAGTCTAGATTCTATTTTTAGGAAAATGAAGTAAATTAGAGTGGATGAACACTTTGGTACATCATGCAGCAGTTAGAAACTACAGACTAGATGTACCAAGGTAACATGTAACTTTTTTTAAAGTACTATTGCATGAGAAAAAACAGAATGAGAACCACAGCACCACCACTATCTAAATTAAAAATCCATGCATACAAAATAATGTAGGTTCTAAGAGAACTCAAACAAGAATATACACATCAACTATGTTAGAACAGTTGCCTGTTGGGAGGAAGATGGAAGGGAGGAACAGAGATGGAAGGAAACAAAGTAGTAAATGAATGAATTTTTTTAAAAAAAGGAAAAGGCTTTTATTAGACCAATGCAGATAGTATATGAAGGAAGGAGTATGGATAGTATAATCCTCATCATCTGAGGTCCAAAAAAAGAAAGGAAAGAAGTCCATCAATGTTGTAATAGCATAAAGGCTAAAATTGTTGTAGCAAAAGACTTTAAAATAATATGACTTTAAAAACAAAAATTAATTAATCAATTCTCACTCACAGGATGGGTGTTCTGTTGCACATCCATTCAGCCGGTAGATGGGAAAAGAGAGAGCCCAGATCAAGCATGGAGATGTTTTATGAGGGAAAATCTAGAAGTGACTTACATCACTTTTACCACAATCCATTGGCCCAGAATCAGTCTTATGGCTGCACTCAGTCAAAAAGGACACTTATCACTGTCATCTAGCTTGATACCCAGGAGAAAGCAGACAACATGAATATTAGGGAGCACTAACAGCCTCTGCCACATTAGGCAAGAGCTTTGTGGAAGGAATTATAAAATGTTATTAAAAGACATTAATCATCCAGAATGCTGGTCTCAGTGGCTGCTTTTCCTGACTCTGGGTAACAGTTCTCAAATGTTTTCAGTCCCATTGATATCTTTCACAGGACTAGCCTGATCCTCAGGCCCCCTCCCTCCAGCTTCAATCCCCCAGGCAGTAATGTCTTCATTTCCCCTGCAACCATATCCATCCACCAAAATGCTGGGCATGCAAGGGTGGAGATTGGGGTTAGAGAGTGAGCAGGAGGTCAGTAATAGAGGCAGAGAGTAAACATGAGATTTGTACTTACTTCCTCATATTTTCCAGTACTTTTGCAGCCTTTAAAAATAAGCATCAACATGCAATAATTTTTACCATCAGAATAGAAAAAGGCAATGGAATTATTTTCACTGAAAAGTTAACAAGGAATCAATTCAGGAAAAAAATCTACCATAAGAAAAATATTTCCAACTCAAGAGGGAGGCCTCATTTCACGCAAGTGCCTTAGTCCAATGAATTTTTATAATTGTACTGTTTTTCTACATTAGAAATATTATAAGCATGCTTAAGGTATTTGATAAGCTTTTAGACTAAATCCTTCTAAACAATGACATTCAACTCTGGGCAAAGGCAAGAGCTTCAAGGCCAAGGCAGCTGAGAGTGCGTGGGTTACAAAGATGGTCTGATTCCCCCTGTCCTGTCAAGATGAGTATAAGGCACTATCTCCCAACCCCTTCTCATATTCCATGACCTCTCCTTATTTGCATCTGACTCTGTTGCTCACTTCAGAGTTATACATGAACAGGTGACCAAGGTGGTAACCTAAGTAAATGCCTTTGAACCCTTCCATCCTTCTTTCAAATTCCCAGAGATATCTCAGTCCCAGCATAGATAGGAGCACTGTTCCCACCAATAGAAACTAGAATGAGATCCCTCTCTCGTAGACCCCTGCAGTTGAGCATTTCCATGTAGCCTGGAGAAATTATTGCTGGGGGGAGAGCCCCCCAGATACTCCTGTTCTCTGCCTGTGTAGAAGCCTCCCTGGACCATATCTACTACCTCCCACCGAGCCTGAGAAGTGTAGTCTGGCAAGCCTCTTACCCCCAAACTCCAGGGAACCCGGGAGGAACCTAGCCTTGCTGGAAGGTTGCTGCCTGACAGTCCACCTCCTCCCTGGTGGCCCCTCAGCCAGGCTTAGGCCAGTATCCAAGGAATGCTCACCCACTAACCATACTGATAAACCTAAACCAGATGTTCTCTGCCCAAGTCTATAAATACCTAAAGTATATGTAAAATTATGTGTTAGGAGTAAAGGGAGGGTGTATGTGGATTCTTCAGGAAAGAGAGGCTATAATTACCAACACATTCTTAACAGGAAGTGTGACCTTCAAAGAATCACTGGCCCAGAAGATTTATGTTTATGTTTGTTCTAATTGGATAATTTTTGTTTTCTTTTAATAATGAAATTAATACAAGCATTGTAAAAATATTCAACCAATGCAAAAATTATTCATTTATCCATTTAATAAGTCTTTGTTGAGAGCCTATGCAAGGTACTGAGCATACAGTGGTGAGAAAAACAGGCTAAGTCTTTGCATTCATGAAGCTCACAGACTAATGGGGGATATACATTAATCAAATAATCACACAAGTGTATGTATAATTACAACTCCATATAAGTACAAAGAAAGAATGGGATACATGTATATAAGAATATATAGCAGAAGATCAAGACACTTTGAGGGAGTAGAAAGGGGACAGGAAAAAATTTTCCCAAGGAAGTGAAATTTAAGCTAAAATAAAGAAAAATGTAGTTAACTAGGCAAAGAAGATAATATAAGTGTCTTGTAATCTTACTGCTACAGAATGCCATGGCTAATACACTGTGGTATATCCTTCCAGCTGGTTTACTATCCATATACAAATAAGTATATGTGTATATATATGTATGCACTTACATGTAATGTGAATAAATCTCAGTCCACAAACTCAAATGTATAAGACATCCAACTTTTATTTTCCATAGCAATACTCATAATTTCCATTTTGTCTTCTCATTCCATGGTGGTGACTGAAATAGTATCAGTTCAAGATCTACTGTTTTCTCCATGGTCATGTCTAAGTTCAAGAATGCTTATAGAGTGCCTTAGAGTTGTTGGAAGAAAGGAGTTCATGTGAGAATAATATTGTCCTACATAATTTACCACTTTTATTTCCTCCTTGTGGCCTCTCCAAACATGATGGCTCTCTATTTGCTTCTGTGTCTTTTTTGAATGATCAAGACCTTCTCTGTTGCTTCCCTGCCATTGCCATGCTGGGATACAGAAAGCTTGGTAAGACCCTATACTATCTGGCTGGAAAAAATATAAAACAGCCTTCCCCCCAGATGTCTCTTAAGAGGGATCACACAAGTCACCTACACAATCCAATCCAACAAAACTATCTGAGGAACTTCCAGTCAATAGCAGACTGAACTGATTCACAACTGACCCCTTCTTCCACTTAAAACTCACGGAAATGATAGAATATGTGCCCCCCTCTAAAAGTAATACAGTCAAGCTCATAATCATGAAATGGAAATCCCCAAGAAACAAAGAAGGAATTAACAACAGTTAGCAGGAGATAAAGACAAATAGATGGATACTGGTTTTAAGGGCTGGAGAACAGGGTTTTAATCCCACATGGCAACAGGAGGCAATGCCTCTAGGTAGTGGAAGATGGGAAGCAGGTACTGAACTCCAGTCTAAATCCAGATCCCACAGAAGTACAATCAGTGCATGAAATGATGACTAGAAAATTTTTTCTCACAGCAAAGACATACAACAAGAAAGCTTGTCTTTTGTGTGAGGTTATGGGTGGACAAAGAGACCCCTGGGAGCAATCAGAACCGAGGCCAGCTCCACCCATAGGTGTGGGATTGAATTCACAGTTCCTACATGTTAGAGAACCCAAAGGACATAAACTAACAGAAAAATTAATTTGGAACTAGTTAAACTTGTATGGCCCTAGCAGAGGTACACTCAAAAGCAAGGAAATAATTCGGACATTCAAATGTAGATCTAAAAAAATCACCCAGAATGCAGCACAAAAAGACAAGGTGGTGCAAAATATGAATGAGAAGTTAGGAGACATGGCAGAAAGGATGAAAAGTATCAAAATATGATTGGAAGAAATTCCATAAAGAAAGACTAGAGAGAATAGGCAAAAGACAATATTTGAAAACAGTGTGGCATAGAATTTTTAACAACTGAAGCAAGACATGAATCCTCATATTGAACACACTGACTCTTGAGCAGGTTGAATACAAATAAAACCATAACTAGACACACCTTAGTGTAGAGCATCAACTATGCTTAGCATGATACTTTCATGTATTTGGGCTTTGGGAAATTGCAAATTCCTGAAGAAAGGAATGGGGAAAATAAAAAAGTAAGAAATATTCCAGGAAAGAAAAACAGTAATACAAGTTTATATCTAAAACATAGTATTCTATCATATATGCATACATGTAAATATGTATCTATTTATCATCTTCAGTACAATATTAAATCTCTATTTTAAGAATAAATAAACAATCTTCAAGGAAAGGTAAAAATGGCACTCTTTCCAGGATTCCAATGAAAGGGTACATGGAAATGTTAAATAGTTTTTGGTGACTGTCACCTATCCCTTAGTAAATCACTGTATTTTTTTTCTTTCTGACTGTTCAGAAGTTTCCTTCGGAGACATAAGCAGGATGACCCCACTGGGAAATGGTATCAGCTGTTGGTCAAGCATAGTCTCTACACTGTTTATTTGCTTGCACCCTGTTTTCTCTTTGACACTAAATTCTGGGAACCACTCTTTTAAGCTACAACTAAGGTAATTAACATACGATACAATATGATATAATAACGGTAGCTAGACTACTGTGTTAACAAGATACATTACAAATCTGGAAGAGGTGGGGGAAACAGAGTGAGAAAACAAATGAATTATGGGTAAGAGTCTAAAGATACTTTCTTTAAAACTTTACCACTTAGGTAGGCATTACTAGGTATGTCTAAGAAACAATGTTTGAAGAAAATGCACATATAGTGAAGAATAAATGCAGAATCATACAATTTATTTCAATCAAATCCCACTCCTGCCTCCAAGGTACATCTCCCAGAAGACCTTCCTTGGAGTTTTCTAGTCTCCAAATTTCTCCAGTCCCTCTTATTACTTCCACAGATGACTATTCATATTCATTGTCTGTGCACTTCAAAACATATTATCTTCCACTGAAACAGAACTACTTAAGGAGTCATATATAATCTTTAGCAAAATGAGTAATAATAGCACTGAAAGGCAAACAATTAAAGCAGAAAAATACTTTTGGGGATTGAAAAACATGATTTTCAAACATTAAAACTCAGATTAAATGAAAGAGGAAATACATTCCAAAAAGGAGAGAATTTATAGGCACATCCTCTTATCTTAATAAAATAAAATAAGAAATCAATAATAAAAGAACATTATTAAATGTAACTGCCTGATAATATAGCACTGCTCTCCAGAATAACCCCTGGGTCAAAGAGGAGATTAAAAATAAAACTGCAAGCTATAAGGTAAGGAAAGAAAAGGAGAATGCATCATATCAAAGCTTATGGGGCATGGCTAAAGCTGTACTCACAGAAAAACAGTCTCAATTACCTTTATTATTCAAGAATACCATAAATAAAAAAATAAGCACTCTTCTTGAAGAATTAGAAAATTACAACAGAACAAATCCAAAGATAGAAGAAATTAGTAAAGTTAAAAATAATAACCAGAAAAAAAATTGCAGAAATGATAAATAAAAGGCTGGTTCTTTGAAACGACCAATAAATTAAACATACCCTCCATGAGTACAACTAAGTAATAACAGAAGAAAAGCAAAAGTATATAAATTATAAATAATAAAGGGTTTAACTACATAAAAAGCTGTGATTAAAAGAGTTATAATTTTACATATGAATCTATGACATCAAATTTAAAAATCTAAAGGTAATGGATGATTTCCCTGTAGAACAGAAGTTATCAGCATTAACCGAAGAAAGAGAAAATTCAAGTACACAAATTCTAGAGATAAGATTGGAAATGTGATTGTAGATCTACCACTAAAAAAGAAACCAGAACAAAATGGCTCTGCAATTCAGTTCTATCTAACCATTTTTTTAAATGACATTATTTCAATATTACTGAGCCCCATTCTTAAAGGTATATATGTTTAAGAAAAAAGTAAATTGATCTATCTAACCTTCAAAAAAGAGATAATACCGATATTATTTAAACTCTACTAGAAAAGAGGAAAAAAACTGAAAATTAACTAATGAATTTTATAAAGCTAGCAAACCTAAGACCAAAACCTGTTAAAGACAGTACATCAGAGATAACTATAAACAGATATTAATAATAAATATAAAAATCAAAATGAAATATTAGCAAACTACAAAACTTAAATATAACCCAGAATTTTGGCAAGAAAAAGTTATACTATGTAGGGATTAATCTACAAAGGCAAAAATGGTCAAAATCAGGAATTCTATCAATATAATTCATTTAAACTAAAGGGGAAATATTAAAGGAGGAAAATTAAGTTTCTGTCAATAGATATTGAAAAGCCATTAGAAAAACATCAGCAGCTACTCCTAATGGATACCAACAAGAATAGAAGAGAATAACTTAAATACTGAAAATGCTTTTTACCAGTACTCAACAGCAATCTTCATTATAACCATGAAATGTCAAAGTCATTTCCACTAAAACCGGATCATTCATAATCTCCATTTTTATTCAATAATATTTTTGGTGATTAAAGTTATTGCAATAAGAAAGTGTAAAATTGGGGAAAGTTAAAACTAATTTCTATTTACAATCAATATGACTGTATTTGTCTAAAACACAAAGGACTATTTAAAAGTCACAAAGTCAATAGGCAAAATAGAAGAGGTGGTGAGGCATAAGATAAACACAAAAAAAATCAATAGCATTCCTCTATTCTAGGACATTTTTAGAAAGTAGTGCACTGTAGAGACCATGTGCTAACATTATCTTATTTATTTTGCTTAAAAGGATATGTATTACTAGTGAAAGGAGTATCCTCTATCAAACTCATCCATAGAATGTTTTCATCAATTGCTACTTCAATCAACTGCCTCAGTGTCAATGTATCACTGATGTTTGTTTCAGGTTTTTTTTAAATTATATTATTTTCTCTTTTTGTATCCAAGTGTCTTTTATAAATTTAAATCTGTATATTTTCCAGTTTTTTGATAAGAATATTACTTTATCTTGTAATTGTCCACCAAAATGTCTTAACTCATAGTGCTCAATTCCTCTAGATCTGACAGTTCATTCCATGTTTCAAAAAGATCAGTTTCTTATCTTTGGTTCCAAGGCACATGTGACAATGTATAATAACTCTGCTTGGAAGACTAGGTTAGCTGGCAGATTTTCAAACTCTCAAGTACACTGATTAGCTAGATCATTGTCATGTGTTCCAGAACAACATTAAGATTGCTTTGAGTGAAGTGTTGTCACACTCATGTAAGTCACCTGCTAAACTACCTTTTATAAATTGTGGCATTTTCATAGCCCAAAGTGCACTTTATTTATCCTTTTGATGTTTTAAATTTCTTCATAATAGATCCATAAACAATGAGGTACTAGTATCACAACCCAATGCTATTCGTCCCATCTTTAACAAAAAGTTCTGTGATATAGGACTTCACCAACAGTCCTCAAAGATACCTTACCAACATACCTCAGAGATAGCAAAAAGAGCAATACTGTTTCCATTTTATACAGAAGAATAACATTTTTTAAATAACCTATGAATAATAATGTATAAAAAGTTCTGCCAAAAAGTGGAGAAAAGGATGGTATATCCAAAGTCTGGGGCTGGGAAAAAGAAGTAAAATTACATCTCTACTTCACACCACACAAAACATTGTATACCAGAAGGATTAAGCGCAAGCGCGCGCGCACACACACACACACACACACACTAGAATAGCTACTTTTAAAAGCTTGAAGAAATATTTTAAAATTTTTAAAACCTTGCAGGGGAAGGAAGAGCTTGCCTCAGCATGATCTCAAACCTAGAAGCCTTAAAGGGAAAGGCTGAACGATATGACTACTTAAATATGTACATCATCCACAGAAAACAACATCATGAACAAAGCTAAATGAGATAAGATATGCATGGAAATATGCATGTGATGTATTTTCAGTGAAATACAAGTTGCAGAACAGAACAATGTGTGGACTGTGAGCTCATTTTCTGATAAAAACATGAAGGTATATTTCATTTATGTTTATATATGCATAGAACACATTAATAGTAGGTAACTGTAAACATAGATGAGAAGACGGAAATTTTATATTTTAATTTATGTTACTTCTGTTTCGGTTTTTAATAGGCATGAAGAACTTCCAAGGTTTAAGAAAACACAATAAAGGAGATTAAAATAGAGTCATTATGAAAAATAACCTCTCAGAGTGCTGTTAACTCCAAAATCTGTCTCAGAGTGGTAGTCAAATACCCAGCTGGATGCATAATCCAGTCCAATATTGCAGAGGCTGTAATATGGCCTTCTTCCCCAGATACTAATTTGTCCCCTTTCTAAGTTAAAACAAAAATATCTAGGACTTCTATTGCTAGTTTAAAAACAGCCAAAAAGCAATTCCAGGGTATTACTAATATCTTTTCTGATATCAAAAAGGGAATCCACTTAATTCATTTTAAATGATATAAGAAGGTAAAAATTAGAAGTTTTCTTTTATTTATCCATTTAATTATGTCAGGGTTTTCATTACAGCTTATTAAAAGAAAGCCACACAAATTGGCAAAATTGTAGTTAAATCACATTTTAGTGAACAGAAGACTGAAATGGAAATGGAAAAAAAAAAGAGGTGATAAATTGTTTCACTTGGGTCACAAAAAATTAATAACAAGTTATTATTACTTATCAAAAAATCAAGAAAAGAGATATAGTAATCAACATGTAGGAAAGAATGCATTGAGAATAGTACAGTTTGTTCCTGCTGTAAAACTATACATATCTCAAACTCTATGAAAGCCAACTGATAATAGATCTTAACAGTCATAAAACTACCATCAACTGATGATCCACCTCTGGCAAAGGGGCATCTAGGCAAAATTTATAACTGTGTCCAAGGAGAAGTATGCTCTAGCTTTTGAATACAAGTATTTGATTTCAGCCACAGATCAATCCCCATACCAGACATGGATGCACCAGTTTCTCCTACTCTGACAGCACTGACATCTAGCTAAGTCAGCTTACCCTGATTGCCTGCCCACTAAATAAACAACCTTCTGATGATAATTTGGTTTCTGATGTACACTGCTTTTAGGGACAGAATGTTCTGAGCAGCCAACACTACGAATCTGGTCTACTGGGTAATTATATTTCTTATAGTAACATAGATTTTCATTCTGTTTTTTGTTTTCAGAAAGAAATTCTACCCCATTTTATAACATGTTATGTCCATGTGCAAACTTAGAAATGCTCAATAAACAGAAGGCTCTGTGCCCAAACAAAGATGCTTGTATTATATACTTCCTTCACTTCTTAAAATGTAAATGGTCAACAAGGGCCAGAAAGTTACACTTAGACCACTGTCTGGTGGATTGAATTACATTTGCATGAACCTGGCAGGATAAAGTTTCCCCTCCAATAACACTTCTTTCCCATTCCCTCCGCTTTCTGTCCCCTCAGGCCTGTCCCCAAACCAACATTGCCCAAGCCCTTAACACAAGGCCTGAGAGGGACCCAGTGGAGAGGGTCAAGCATAGAGGTATACATCCCGGAAAGGAAATAGGTGTTACCCTGCTCGATACTACACCTCAGGGCAGGGCTGACCAGGAGCCATTATCCTAGTCTTCTGCACCCCAGGATGGCAGCACCATAGCTCTGGTGTAAAAGCAAGGAAAAGCCACAGTTTAAACAGAGAAACCAGGAAAAAAAAAAAAAACTTCAGCTTGGGATGTGATGTACAACAAATGTAAAAAGATAGCATTGAAAACAGTCACAATCATTCTTAGAAAAGCCATTCTCAAGGGAATTTACCAGAGAAATTAACCAAACAGAGGCATAAACACAAAATTTGCCTCAACCACATCAATTTGCTAAACCTACACTTAGAAGCTCTTTTGAAACAAGGCAAGTAAAATATGAATTTAAAAATAGAAAACCAGTTTTTTGAGCCTTGGAATATTATGCTTTGGGTGACAACTTATAAGAGAACTATATTCCATCTTTGTAAAATCACCTTTGAACACATTTGACTTGGATAGACCTACTCAAATTCCTAAAACCGTTAGATGACAGCAAACCCAAATTAGCAGGATATCTTCTGAGTTTCTAATTTCCTTGGCTTCCCAGATGCTGCCATCCTCTCTAAAGAGAGGACATTGCCTCCTTCCTGCCCCCATGAGCTGCCACAATCACAGAACTGTGCCCTTCCCAAAATGACTGAGAGTGGCAACCTCTGATGTGAAAACATCTGGACATCCGCATGTGGCTGGGCCAGTCCAGTGGCCTCCCCGGACCAGGCAGTCACACATTGTCTCACACAGCACTTCCCAAAGTCCGGGTGATTCTGTTCCAAATAATGCCAGGTGTGAGACATCAAAATTTCATGCAGTGCACATCAGGCTGTGCCACGCTAAGACTAGTGCCTACTCAGTCTCTGTTCAACAGAGGTCCAAAAAGTCTTGGCATCCAACCACACCTAGGGTCACCGTATTACCACCATGACAATTATTATTCTGTATTCAGTGCCCATGGGTGCATGACCCAGTGTCATGGGAATTAAATGGTCACCCCCAAAAGACACAGAGGCACAAAGAGAATACTGCCAATGGTCTCCCAGAAGGAGGAAATAAGGGGAGAAGTGCAAGGGAGGGAAAGGGAAGAAGGATGGGAAGGAAGGAGGGGATGAGAAGAGACCTGCAGGAGTAGATGGACACTGGTCAGGTCTGTGCCCCTGCCACACGGTGGCTTTGTATTACCCAAGTTAACCTCATTTTCATCCCATGTAGAAAAGTCACTCAGCAACCTAAGTTCAACATGGCTTGATACAAATACAGTTTTAGATATTCAAGCTACAGACCTGGGTTAGGGGACGAATTTGTTCTCATTGTCTACTTTCTCAAGTATCTCCAATGAATAATTTTTAGGAGAAAAATTGAAAAAAATTGAAATCAGGCTCCGAAAATTTATCTACAGTATAATCCAATTGATGTATAGAATATATAGATGTAGGGATAGTAAAAGTGTCTGGAAGGGTATACAGTTTCAATTCTATGCTTCTCTCTCGAGCTGCCACAATCCCTTAGCCAGTTCTTTCTGCAGCCCTCCACTCACACTCTGCACATTCTCTCTCGAGTTTACATCTACTCCCATGTCCTCAATTAGCATTCATCTTCTGGTGGCCCCCAAATCTATATCTACAGCCTAGCCTTCTCCTCTGAGCACAAGATCAACACATTCAGATAATAATACGTGACATCTCCCTCTGGATGTCACGCAGACACCTCAAACTCAATTTATTTTAAACGGATTAGCGGTCCCCTCTGAAATCATTTTCTCCTATCTAATAATAGAGTAAGAAAAATGTTAGTTCTCTTTACCCTTATCCCACCCTTAAAACTAATGTCAACTAAGTCCCCACATATGCATGATTCAATAGGGTCACCATACCCAACAACTTTAAGCCAACCAATCCTTGGTCCTTTTGTCTACTATAGGTAACATTAGAGTAAGTAAATGGAAGCCTGGGGCTGAAAATAGATCATAACTGAACAGAGATTTTACCTTTTCCTGGCCTCATATATAAAGCAGGATAACATCCACAAACTGATTAGGAGCTGTGAGGGCTGGTGAGATCATGTCTGATGAAACACTTTGACTTCTTAGGAATAAGAAGACCCTATTTCTTTGAGAAATTATTGTTAACAGTTGCCTTGCAAGAATGACAGAATTCTACACAGTAGTCACTTAATAAATGCTAACCTTTATTGTTGTTATTATTTATTAAAAGACACTAACACATGGCAGAATGCCCCCAGTAAAACAAAGATCAACCAAAGAAACTATCAACCCTGAATTCTAAGTAATTAAACGTGCTCAGTTTTCTTAATTAACTGCTATATGCCAGAACATTCTAAATATTTTGCATGTGTTACTTCATTTAATCCTCACAAGCCCCACTGTCACCACTCATCTATTATTTCAGAGAGAAAGCTTCAACCCATCTCATTTTTAATCTAAATATTTTTGCACCCAATACATGCTCCAATCACTTGCTTCATTCCCAACACTTTTTCAAAAAGTTTTGAAAGATCAATATTTGTTTTAGATAAATAAGTACACAGAGATGAATAAAAAGTGAAAAAGTAAAGATCACTCTATCCTTCCACCCAAATATAACCACTGTTACTATTTGGGTGTCTGTAATTCTAGAGTTTTTAATGTCTACTAAACATATTTTATATTCTCAAAGAAAGTGGAATCACACTATCACTACTGCTATCTAACCTACCTTTCTCACCTAACAATGCATGATGAATATCTTTTCCTGGCAATATGGATTCCAATCAACATATTTATCTTATACCATGTGAACATTCCTTAATTTATTCAACCAATCCAGTGTGCAAGACATTTAAATTGTTTCCATTTTTCCTATATTAGACAGTGCTGGGATGAACAGTCTTATATATACAATCTTTAACTAATGATTCAATTATTTCCTTAGGACAAAAGGTTTATATATTTTAAGGCTTGTGATGTATATTACCAAATGGTTGTCCACAAACCTTGTGCCAGCATAAGCTTATTCCTACCACCAGGGTTTGAATGGGTCCATTTTGCCACACCCTCGCGGACAATGCACAGTAAGTTAGAGAGGGAGTTTTATACAAATTCTAATTATTCTTTCTTGTCAAAATTATTTAGTGGCTCTCAGTGTTCAGTGGGATAATATTCAAACAGCTCTCCACAAACTAGCTTCAGTCAGCTTTCCAAATTTATTTACTTTCACTCCTCACACTCTCCCCTCTAAGCAGACTAGTCTCCTCACTGTCATAGGAAGACAGTTCCTACCTCCATGCCTTTCTCACACTGGTCCACCCTCACTCCCATCACATGGAATGCCCTAACTACCTGCCCCATTCAGGACTCATTTTAAATGGCCACTTCCTCCATAAATCTGTAGCTGACTACTGTATCCCACAAAAGTCTTTGCTTCTTCTGCACTGAGTGCACATATTTCACAATAAGTATATGCTCAAGATATTCTGTTATCTTTTTGTTCGTATGTTTCTTATCTCTCTAACTAGATCATAAACCAAAAGACAAGGATAGTTTCTTTCTTCCTTCTTTCTTTTTTTTCCAGCATTAACACACAATTTTATTGATGATACACAAATGAAGTCAATGCAAATGACAGGAGGGAGCTTATTTATGACGAATTGGTTCACTGTCACTTACGCAGAAGAAATAGTAAAAATATTTCAATCTAGGCAGCGAGATAAAAAGCAACAAACATATTTTCAAAACAGATAGTGATATTCATTCATCCAGCTTATACCTGAAGACCAACTCAGATAAATATCAGCGTTGATGATACAATATGATATTCATTACTCAAAACTGGCAGCTGAAAGGATTCCTTTACCATAAAAACAAGGTGGAGAAAAGGAATAGTTTACAATGTGTGTTGCTTCTAAGCTACAAAATCAAGAGGTTATTCCTGGCTCTTCGGGAACATACGCTCAGCCAGTTTGGCTACGAATTTTCCAATTTTTACTTTCACCAGAAAATCATGATGACTTTCTATCCCCAGAATCTTATCAGCACACACTTGAAATTCTTTTAAAAAGAAAAAAAGTGAACCTTCACCGAATTGATTCTGAATAGATTCATTTTCTTCCCATTTAAAATTGTCATTTATGTTCTCAAATATGACCAGAAGTTTAAGAATCACCTCTTTGTTCTCCTTCTTATTAAAGAGGGAACCCAGTGAAGATGGTACTTGGGCCCTGAGCAGTTCTCTAGCCATGGCTGGATTTTCAGCCAAATTCAAAAGGAGTTTCAAAACCTGAAATTTGGTTTCTTCATTTCCTGCTGAAAATAAACGAAAAAAGTCTGAAATGGAATTAGCAAGCATGTGCTGATACTCATTAGTAACAGTCATGTTCGTAAGCAATCTTAGTCCCGCCAGCTGCACAGATGAATTCAAGCGAGAAGTGATTGTGTCATCACACACTTGATTCATGTATATCTTAAGCCTGCGCTGGTTTTCAGCATTCACACTCAAGTTATTTAGGACAATTAAAGCCTTTTCCTTGACTATGGGATCCCGAGTATTGAGAATCTTTGCAACAATTGGGAGACCACCCAGATCACGAATAATATCTCTGTTAAATGCATAGGCAGCATTGTTACCCAGAGCGATTAAAGCTGCTTCAAGAATATAAGGCTTTTCAGACATCTCAACCAAGCAAAGAACTTTTTGCAGCTCTTGAGGGGACAAAATAGTATCATCTGAATTGGGGGAAGCCCGTTTCTGAACAGCTCGACGAGCCCGGGTAGCTCTGGCCCTTGCCCTGGCCCTAGCTCTGGTCCCAGCCTCAGTCCCAATCCGGGCCCAAGGTGGGTACCATACTATACCTTTGTTCTCACTGTTATCATCATCATCGTCAGACCAGTCATTGTACCTGGCCCCAGGACAGTCCCGAACATCATCCACGTCCCCAGACCCTCCCTCAGCCATTTTCTCCTTGTTCTGTTTTCTTCCCCTGGTCAGTTTATAAATGCAATAGCAGGCTCCAGCCCCAATCACCAGTCCCGCAGTCACCCAGCCTACTTTCCTGGCGTAGCCCATGCAATCGTCCCTGACAGTATCAGGGACCAAGGAACAGAGTGGTCACTCAGGCTGGGGGAGGAGGGCTATGGGCCCGGTCTGGGTGCAGGCCGGTGAAGGGTGATTGTCTTCAGCCACTTCAAGGCCACAATAGCTGATACTGGAGGTGGACCTAGGGTGGAGGAAGGAAACGAGGTTTGAGTTTCTCTTCTCTTTGTGTTGTCCATGCAGGGAGTTGCACAGGGACAAGTAAATGAGTACTTGGTGGGAAATGTAGATTGTTAACAAACTCTATTCCCCTTATTTCACCTCCCCCTGCCCTCCCCAGCCCACCACCTCGCCAAGTCTAGATAAAGGCAATGGAGCCAATAGTCTCTGCTGGGGCCTCAGCACTCCAACCTTGGTGTTCCCAGGGAGTGGCACCCTTGCACTAACCTCCTCCAGACAGGCAGCTTGCCCCTTCTTCCCTCCCCTGGAGATGTGCCACGCCCAACAAACCTTGCAATCTGCAGAGAGACCAGAGCCAGGGAGAACTGAAGGCTTGATGGATTGACTGTTCATTCGTTGCTTTCCTGATTCACCATCAGGTTGTCAGATTTTTTTAACCTCTCTATAACATCCAAAACATGCACATGCCTGCCCCTTCCCTAGCCTGAAATGGAAGGGATACTAGGGAAATAAGGTAGGATTAGGTGAGGCTGTCCAACTGCGGGCGATTTCCAAGCCCCTCCCCCATTCCAAGCAGCCCCCACGCCCACACCGACCTCTGCTGATCCGAGGAAACTTCCTCCCTTGCTTCAAGTGGTGCCACCTGCTACAGCCGACCTGCAGGATGACAGATCGAAAACAGGGGGACTAAGTGCTGTTGAGAGAAGAGGATTATGAACAAACTCTCTGATAGGTTTCCCTTCTGTCACTCTCCCCCACCCCACCCCCCGCGACACGCGCGCGCGCACGCACGCACACACACACATACATACACACACACACACACACACACACACACACACACACACCCCGCACGCCATTTCGCCACAGTCCTGAGAGTGCAAGAAACACACTCAGACTCAGACATAACCTAGATTTTTGCCATCTCTGGTTTCTCCCCACCCCCACCACCGCCCCGCTTAGGGTCCCCAGATGGTCTTACCCTTAAATCGACCTTCGCGGATCAGGGTTAATTTCCTTCCTCTTCTCTAGCCTGGCGTAGTGCCGCAACCTACGGAAAGACTGGCAACCCGGGAGAGGCTCGGACCCACAAGACACAGAGCCATGGTCAGGAAGACACAGTCCCAGTCAGAAAGACGGGAAACAGCCGCTACCGAGTGCTTAGTGGACGGACCAGTCCCCAGAGCAGAAAACTCTTTCCTAATTCGGAGGCCTGGTTGTCAAAGGTTTCCCACCCCTGTTACCCCTCTCGGGGTTCTACTGACACATCACGTTGCACTCCCCCTCCCCATGTCCAGCCCTGCCCCGCTGGCACTGTCCTGGAGGACTAGGGGACAATACCCAGGCCACAGCTCCCTATCAAGATTATGGCCTCGGTTCCCACCAGATTCCCACCTCCCGATCTCTGGGCTCCTTTCCAAACACTCCCTCTGCTCACCATTTCGCAGCATCGAAATGGGCTGCGGGCGGGACAGATGTCTTGGAAAGCCAGCGGCGAGTTGGAGAAACGACGGAGGCGCCCCAGGACCTGCGACGGTCTCCGCCCTGCGCCCTCGGCCAACCCCCACCTTCTGGAATCTCCCAGGCACTGACCTGCAGGAATCCCGGACAGTTTTCTTCTCCTCCTCCTTCCCTCTGCCGCAGGCCCGCTCGCCCTCAGGGCAATGGGGAGCTGGTACTCAGACGGGAACAACGACCAGAGCAAGAAGGACTTCTGCACACGTCAGCTCTTTGTCACGTGAGAGCTACGTCATCCACCAACTCGGGTCCCCAATTTCCCCTCCCACCAGCAGTGCGGCAGAGGAGGGCCCGCCCCCCTCCATTCCCTCCCCCATACCAGGCCTTCTTACTCTTTCTTCTTTGCTAATCCCATCTCCCTGTAGTTGTGTTTGCCTTCCTCCGATTACCGGAAAGGGACAGCATCTTCCCTTGGGGTTAGTGGCCACTTGTACTTTTTGAAAAATTGCTTCTTCCTTCCCTAGGCTCCTGGGACAGCAACTCTCCTTCCACCTCCTGGCCTCCCAGCTATTAATGTCTACCATTTCCTCTGAAATCTAATCCCAGATCTAAAATGAAAAAGTCATCAGAAAAGGAGTGAGAGAGTGTTTTTTTCTTTCTTAATGCAGAAAGAATTCTTTCTGTTCTGCCCTCTCCCACCCCCAGCCTGCATTCTTTTTTGAGGAAAAAAAATTGCTGTAAAGCTATTTTCATTTGAGCAAAAAATAGAGTGGGAGTTGGAAAGCGTTGGGTGATGGCCTCCAAAAGCCCCACACTTTCTCACTTGTAGGGAGTGTTACACATTTCACGCAAAACAATCTTAGTGTCTTCTGGGGCCTAGCACAAAACACAGTCCTGGATGAGCTAATCAGTGTGTCTGAGAATACATAGATCTTCTGACTAGGCCAGTCTTCTGAACTGGAGAGCTATAGACTTTCACTTGCATCCGACAGCAAGGAAGAGGCACAGAGCCCTCAGAAGCCAATGACACAGAAAAGGTTGAACAGAAATCACAAGTACATAGTGGATATCTGTCAGACACTGATGAAGTGAGTGTCATAGAAAGAACATTACAAAATATACTTATGGACAGATAGAGAATATCCTCCTTAAATGAAATAGAGGAGGAACACTGAGACCAAGACAAAATTGGCTAAACTCGGCATCTAGCAACTAGTGTGAAACCTCTTCACTGACTGGTTTGATGAACTCAAAGATTCACCTGTCAGCAATCATCGAACTTTTTTAGAGTGGGAAAATAATAAAATAATGTCAGAATATGGGGTTTACAGTGGGATATTCCTTGTTTGGATATGAGGCCATTATCTGAATATAAATTTTACAATCCACAAACCATATGGAAGTGAATCAAGAGACTGGGAAGCTTGGGAACAGGCAAAACTCCAGGGAAACTCATACCGATGTAACTACTGAAGGACAGTACTGCAATATGACTGAAATTTTTTTTCTTCCAATTTTATTGAGATATAATTGATATACAGGACTGTGTAAGTTTAAGGTGTACAGGGTACAACTGAAATTTAGTAAACAGAAACCAAATCAACTATATGATTCTGTTTTCAGAGAAAGATCATGTGCAGCAAAGGGGCTTATTCAAGCATAGGAATATATGAAAAGGAGAGTCAGAGGGAAGTGCTGGTAGTTCCCACCCAAGCACTGTCTGGAGGAGAAGGAGGCTTGGCTAAGATGAATGGAAAAATTAACTTTCTTTGGCAGAGCAATCCCCATGCTGTGTACTTTAAGTTTCTTAGCTGAAAGCCACTTCTTAAAGTGCACCAGTGCCCTTGCTCTGGTTGCAGGCTCAGCAAGCAACCTTCTGAAGATTGTGGCTTCCCAAGTAGTAGCTTGCCTACAAGGAGCGAATGGGCTGGTAAAACTGACAGAAACCTCTAGTACAGTTGTATTTCTCAGGGTATACTTTTCAGATTCAGTTGTCACTCCCTTGTGAGACTTAGCTACCCGTGTGGCCTACTTACAGAGAGAGAATGCAGAGATCCATGGGTTTGGGAATTCAGATCAAGATTTATATATGTCTCTATGAATGGGGGTCTTCCTTTGACAGAGGCATCTGCTCTCAGCATACAGACAAAATCAGGTATTGATCATGAAGCAGTGGAGACAAGGCTCTGGGCTGTAGATGCAACCTTGTGGAATCCTGTCAGGGAAGCCAGGTAGCTTTGGCTTAGAAGACAGCCTTCTGCATCACCATGTCAGAACTGGACCTGTCTAATGTTCAGTTAATACGAAAATTACAACTAAGGTATGCTGTGGCAAATAGATCCCCAGTGCCTCAGCCAGAACTGGACAAAGGATTCATATCCAAAGTAGTTAAAGGGTTCTTGCAAATCAACAATAGCATCTGAAACAGTTTGCATTTCTCTCTGGGAAAATAAAGGAAGTGCATTTCACATTTTACATATTCTGTCATTTTCCCCAGCAAAGGGGTGGGCATTGTGCCCAAACAGAACTCAGTGCTCTCTCACTGGAATTTAAACCTTGAACAGAGATAGAAAACTGAAAAATCAGTGGAATTATGGCATCCTGAAGAGATCATCTATCAATCCCTCCTAGCTAGACACCTTAAAGCTGACTCTGGTCTTCAGCATTTCTTCATTGTTTCAGTTAACTGGGTTTGGTTTCCGTTGCTTGCAATCAAACAAAATTAATACACAATACAAAACCAAATAACACAATACAAAAAGTAATATAGCTTTTTAAGATAACAATCTTCCATGATTTATTTTTCTCACCCTCCATAATTCCACTGGTATTATCATCTTCTGATCCTTTTCTGTTTTCAGGTACTTTATAAAATCACACATCACATGTGACCATACACTGATTTATGCCAAAAGGTTCCTTTTGGCAGTGGCTTCGCATAGTCTTTTGAAGGCTTGTCTGAGGAATTGCTTAAGGATTTTCCCTTTTTGCTTTTGAAATGGTATGTCAGGCAAATAGCATGCCCTTAAATACATATTTGTTGGTAGATGTATAATGGAGGGAAAAGTAGATTTTAAATGCTAGTCACCAGATTCTTTGGTAGAAATTATGGATCAAAATTACAAAGTAAGCGAATTGAAAGAGTTCTTATTGCCATGGGGTTTAGGAAATTTTAGAGAGGGAGTGGATCCAAACAGGAAAGGTTTGACAGTCTGGGAGAATGGTGGTCAGGGGGTATACATTGGAATAATTGAAAAGTACACCAAAGGGGAGAGATTTTTTTTTTACTACTGTGGAGAGTTGATGGTGGAGCTTTTGTCCTTGAAGCCTGGCTAAGAGTTGTGAA
The DNA here is from genome assembly GCF_048773025.1 of Camelus bactrianus. NCBI lineage: Eukaryota > Metazoa > Chordata > Mammalia > Artiodactyla > Camelidae > Camelus > Camelus bactrianus. Next base: position 80,580,597 of record NC_133575.1, on the reverse strand, counting down.
AATGAGTCCTTACTGGAGAGCCACGTCCATGACACCAAAGCACCTGTCTTTGTTAAGCTTTACATACTCCTTAGTTCTTTCTAACGTATAGATTCAAAATAAATAAAAGCTACTTATATAAGCACTTAGACCCAAAAATTGAATGATGGACAGTTGAATCTGCTAGTTCTGTAAGTAAAGCTTCATAAATAGAATTCATTTGCCTCAGAGAAGTAAACACAGAATGATGAAAAGAACAGTGTAGGGTGATGATGGTGAAATAAGTGAGGTAAGGGTTTAGAAAGATGGGGTGTAATGTTGGTGTATTTAGAATATAAAAGTTTAAGGAAGACCAGAAAGTTGTGATATGTTCTTGACTTGTGAATGTTCACCAGTAAGGCACTCTGGGCTTCCTGGTCCACCTCCCAGAGGGGCCTCCTCGACACTGGGGCCTCTCACACAGGGAGCTTCCTGCTGGGGTGTCATATTTCAACATTCTAAGAAAGAGGCTGCCTGAAGGGTCTATATTTAGAGTATGACTCCCTAGCAGGGACAGCTGGATGTCTGGGGACTAACTTCTGCATACTTTGTCCCTGAGTTCGGGGATTATTCTGAGGGGCTTGTAAGGGCCGTGGACTGAAATTGTAACAGAAGGCAGGGAATGAAAAAACCTCTCTCCTGGTGGCTGTTTGGGAGCCTATATACTGTGCTTTTTGTGAGAGAAAAATGGCATGGATCTCGAGGGTGTTGCAGTGATTCAGTCACACACAGACCCTCCACCACTATCTCTATTGGAAGATGCTGAACACTAGCCTCTGCTAGGGGGACGCACAGTGCAAGAGTGACAGATACCAGAGGTATATCACCAGTGTCATGATCAAATGAAAAGTCCATCTACTGAGTCTCATTTTCATGAATGGGATAGCAGGGAATTCTCTAAGTTCTGGATGATTTATGGGTTTCATTATCAAACTTCAGAACAGATTTTAAATAAAGACCTTTGAATGAAAAGCAAGCTAATCTGTGAAGTTACTAATTTGTAAGGTTCATCTAAAGATGTAAGATTCATCTGAATTTGGGGTCTGCATAAAGTCTGCCCTTTAAAGCCAGAATGAAAGCCAGCTGCAGTCTTCTGTGACGAGCTCAGTCTTCTGATACCTAACACTACTTGAGTTCAGCCAGGAAGAAGAAAGGGATAGTGCTTCACTTATCTAAACTGGTCATGATTAAAACACTGACCACCTCACTACAGATTCATTTTATCCATCAATTTATAAACCATATTGGAAGTACACTGGTCTTATTTGTAAGGATATGTTTTTTAATTTTAATATGATGTTTGAAAGCTGCTATTTCCTGTGCAGTCAGAAGAAAGTATTTTCAATGTGGTATAAATTAACTTAAATCTATGAGACTTCCCTATTAACTAGGAAATCTTGTTTTTTAGTTATATGTGTGTGTATGTGTGTATATATATACATACACACACATACACATACATATACATGTACGGTATTTTCTGATTATAAAATAGTGTAAGCTTGAGCCAATAAAAAAGGAAGGATGGATGAAATAGAACATAAATTTATTAGAATATTCCCCAAAATCTGACTTGGACGTTTACTCCTGCTCCTCCCACTTAATTTTGGTGCAGAGACTGGATGTGAGAAGGGGTAGAAATTAAGAAAGGGCGGACAGGAGTTTCAGAGCCAAGGAAAGGATAAGACATTTCCCGAAAAAGAAGTATAAGTGAAGGATAGACCCAGGAAAAGATGCTGCCCCTTCCTGTCATTAGGGAGAAGCAAATTCAAACACCAGAGAGCCACAGCTACTTCTGGTTTCTGGTATTGTTACAGAGGAAAAGAGTGACAGGGCCCAGTGTGATGGGGGGAGATACGGGGCAGACTGGCGCCTGCTGCACTGCTTGTGGGAGTGGAAATTGGGGGCCAGAGCTCACTGGTGACGTGGTCGTCACGTGACCAAGAGCTGCTTGGAGCAGAAGTACTGCTAGTCGCCTCCGTCTGGGTACCAGCCCCCTATTACTCTGCAGGCGCGTGAAGGAAGAAGCAAATTAGCCCGGACCGTGCAGGTCGGTAGAGCCTGGGCTCTCTTTGGAGGGAGATGGGGATGGGAGATAGCCAAGAACGCCAAGGATCTGAGTTGGGCCGATCGGGGCTGTGTCCCCTTCTCGCCTACTTTCTAAATACCGCTGTCCCCCTCCTCGTGCCCATTTTAGTAGAGAGAACTGAGGGACTTCGGGCGGCGGGTGAGGGGACTGAATGGCTAGTACAGAGACTCCGAGGAAAGAAACGGTCCACAATCACGGCACTTGTGTCCTGAGTGCTGCTCCGTCCACCAAGAACTCCGTCCCCTCGGTCCCCCGTCTGTCTGCAGGTTTATAGATTTGTTGGCCCGTAGGTCGCTGGAAAAAGTCGTGGCGAGGGAAGGAGCAAACTGCCTTGGGACGTGCAGGTCGGTGTGAATGTGAGATGAGTCCTGACCCCTGGGTAGGGGTGGCTGTGGGGATGGCGGAGGAGGGGCCTGGGATCTGTGCGGGCCGGGTCCAAGTCGCCCCCTCCCGGCCCCTTCTTTCTCCCATTTCAGTGCAGGGAAAGGGGTGTGGCGGCCTTTGCTGGGGAAATGGCGGACGACGGGGGGAGGCGCGGGAAGCCTGCGTTAAGAAAGTCAGGACGGTGTGAGAAATATTTTAAACTCAAAGGCTGGAAATTCAGAAAAGCTGGTATTGGGACCTGTGTTCTCAGTACTGATACATCCACTACACTTTCAGTTCTGCAAAGCTGGCTATCTTGTCTTTCCATCTGTCCTTCTGCTGGATTGTCCCTCAGTCACTGTGGAAGGAGCATTGACCACAGAAGACAAGGGAAGAAGAAAGAATTTACCTGACTTTGGAAGAGACTGGTGGGAGAGACTAGCTGTGAGTCTTTGGGGGGTGGGGGGTGGGGGTTGGGGGTGGAAGAGGACACTACCTGCAGGTCAACCTCTCCATGTCACCCTCCTGTCTGTCATAGCACAGACCCATCCCCTGCCCTTCTCTGTAGGCCCTGGAAGAGCAATGGTGGATCCTGAGGGTAGACAGATGATAACAGAAAAGAACAAAGAAATAGTTGCCCAATAAGCCACCTCTCTCAACCAGAACTCAAACTCCACTCTGTCTGGTAAAGCACGAATTCAGGCACAACTCAAAGCCCTAATGTTATTTTTCACCACAGATTCATTACAAGAGAGCTACAGGAGCCTGGGATAGGCTGAAGGCATCTACCCTCCACCAATACTCACCCTGGCCATAAGAACCATCTTCAATCAGGTGAAGCAAGGCCCTCTCCTACCCTGCCCCCAGGCTGGCACGGACTTGAGTATGGGCCGGGCTCGGGAAGTGGGTTGGATGGCAGCAGGACTGATGATTGGGGCTGGTGCTTGCTACTGTGTTTACAAATTAACTATAGGAAGAGGTGATAGTGAGAAGTTGGAGGAGGAGGAAGAGGAATGGGAAGATGACCAGGAGCTGAATGAGGCGGAGCCTGAGATTTGGTTTGATTTCACAACTATGGCTAGGCCCTGGAGTGAGGATGGAGATTGGACTGAACCTGGGGCCCCTGGTGGCACTGAGGACAGGCCTTCAGGTGGGGGCAAGGCCAACCGAACACACCCAATAAAACAGCGCCCATTCCCTTACGAACATAAAAATACTTGGAGTGCACAAAGCTATAAAAATTTCACGTGTGTTCTTGGCCTCTCCAAGAGCCCTTTCATTCAGGGGAAACTGTTGTTAGTTCGGCCCAGGGATGCTGGTTTTTCATTTAGCCACGATATCAATAGTCATTTGGCCAGCCTCTCCATTGCTGGAAACACGATCCCTACTCCCAACCCTGCTGTTGAGGGGGAGAAGGCTTTCTGTGCCCCAGGTAACGTGAACGCGAGTGGTGAAAATCAGGGCCAGATTAAGATGTACATCAATGAAGTGTGTCAGGAGACTGTGTTGCTTTGCTGCAACTCATTTCTGCAGCAGGCCGGATTAAATTTGTTAATAAGCATGACAGTTATTAATAACATGCTTGCCAAGTCCGTTTCAGACTTGAAGTTTCCTTTGATATCAGAGGGAAGTGGATATGCTGAGGTGCAGGGTTTGAAACCATTGACGGGTTTGTCTGAAAAGCCAGTGTTGGCAGGGGAGTTGCTGAGTGGCCCACTGCTGCTGTCTTTCTGGTCCCTCCTTATCAGAAATGCAGACAGACAGCTTTTCCCACACATTCTGGCCTCCTAAATGGCCCCCTCCAACAGAATGGGACAGATTCACCCCAAACCAAGACCCGACTGGTGAACACACCCTTGTGTTCTCACCCAAAGACTCTGCAGTGGGTGCTATTGAAGATCTGGCCTTAACCAATCACCACCTCACGGGGTGAGAGTTACAGTTGCTAGATCAAGGACCACACTCTGATTGGCCAGGCAGGGGTTCCCACAGAGCCTGGAGTACCCTCTTGGTTTTTGCAGTCTGCAGGCAATGTGCATTGTAAATTACTCCCTTGCAGCCTTCTTCCTGTGGTCAAGGGATCATTTTAGCTGCCAGCTGCAGTTAAAGAACAACATATTCTCGCCTCACAAGGGATGCCTTGCCCGTGGTGGTCTCCCTGTCTAAGCTGGACTGTTTTGTGGAGACCAGATGCGTATGGGAGCTTGTGCCGAAAATGCGTTGGTTGCTGCTTAGGTTGAATTCTTCTTCATTTACTGTCTCTTCCTCACGACCCGACCCGATGGATGGTAAACCTGTTCATCCAAAAAAGTACACTCCCCTTCTATGTGCTGTACTGACTTAACTCCCTCCAGCCAAGCCTGCATTTATTTGTATGTATCATCAATAAAGTTGTGTGCTTTGATTGGCAAAAACGAGACATGGTTCTTGTCCTTGAATTTATAGTCTGCACGAAGAGAAAGACAAAACTACACGGTCCACGCTGACTAACTGGGGGGTTTGCTCCCTGACAAATGCACGCTTAGCAGAGCCCACAAGAGGCAGGGGTAGAGATGGGCTGCAGGGCTCCGGATAAGCCTCCAGAAGGGGCTGGGGGTGCAGGGTGGAGCGAGGGGAATGGGGGCAGGGGTGCGGGGGGTGGAATTAGATGGACTGTTGGGAGGACTAAAAGAGACAACACCTGTGAGGCAGGCAGCACAGTGCCTGGTGCAGAGAATCCCTCCCTCGATGAAGGTGTCTTTCCTTGACTGCTGGCCTCGAGAGGAAGGTCAGTATTCTGGGGGTTTGTCTACACGTCCCTGGGGGCCACTGGGCAACCCATCCCTGCACATTTAATGCACAGTTATAACAGTAGCAGTTGCCACTTGCTGAGTGCTTACTTTGTGCTGTGCTCTCTCTGCTGAGAAGCAGCTGTTAAACTTACTTCCAGGCCCCCTCCCTTCCTTGGGATGCCAAGCCCAGATTCCTGGCTGAGTGAGAAGGCTTGGCCCTTGCTTCCTCTGAGGAACCCCCTTTCTGCCCCATCCCTGGTACCTCAGTGGGATCCAGGAAGGGGACAGTGGAGGCCTCCATGAACTCCCCGAGGGGATCGGGGTTGGGGCAGATGCTGAGGGTGCTTGGCAAGGCCATGGCTGGTCCAGCCATCCGGAGACATCTCCACCCCCTCCATCCAAGCTTCCGGCACCCCTTGGAGGAAAAGCAGAACCCAGCCCTGCACACTGAACCACTCCAGGAATCTGGGCAACTCATTCCACCACCCCTCCCAACATTTCCAGACTCCTCCCAGCAAGCCTTAGCCCCTGCATCACCAAAGCCAGGTCCATGCATGTTTTTGATGTGTCATGAAATGGTCCTCTTCCTCAAAGCCCTGGCCAACACAGTGGACAAGAAGCTTCCCTTGGGCAGTGCTGCTTCGGAGCCTGGTGCCCTCTCCTGGCCTCCCTGGGCATCAGCGCTCTACGAGCGCTCTGCCTCCTGCTCTCCTCCATACAGAGCTTAGTTTTACTTCAATATTTCCTCCCTTCTCCCAGAGTTTGGGGTGCAGGTGGGTTGCCACTCTCTTGCTTGAACACATCCAGCCCACGCTTTGAGCTGACTAGTGGTCACAGGTGCCTGCCAAGTCCCAGGACCATCACTGGGGAATCCTCCAAGCTGGAACAGGGACACTGCTGCCTCTTCCCAGGCTCTGGTGCCTTGGTTGGCCAGCATGTGACTTTGGCACCCCCAGCAAGGTTCACCCCTCTGGGGCTTCCTTTGCTTGCTCTGGGGCCCTGTCTTGTTTTCTAAGAGCTGCTAATGCGGCCCCGCTTTCTCCCGAGCCAGCCTCAGGTGGGCTGAGCAATCTGTTTCCCGTGCAGACTGGCCCTGCACACAGCCCCCACATCTTCTTGTCCCAGTGGAGCCTGCTTGGCCACTGCCATCTTCAGCAACACCTTATTGTTCAGCGTCTTTAATCTCTGGGAAAAGAGCATTTTCTCCTTCCTCCTGGCTCAGGGTCCCAAATTAACATGCGCCTCCCTCCTCCTCTGCACTCTGCGGAATCCCCGTTTGAGTCCTGCCACAGGCAGTGGTCCACCATCTTCGAGGCAGGCAGGCAGTCGGCAGCTATCAAGCCAAGATAGCTGACTCTTATCGCAGGGAGGGCCCTGGAGACGTTCTGCCCACATCTCCTGAGCAACTCTGTCACAGGGAAGCCTGCCGGCATCGAAGTTTCTCCACGGTGTGGTCTCAGCCCAAGCCAAGAGCCCCCTCTCCGTTTGCTGGCACCGCCCTCCCGAAAACACTCCCTGTGTTGGGGGAGGCTCAGGCCTCTGGTCAGCCCTTCATCCCTTGGTTGGTTGCTGCTCCAGGACAGGAGCCCAGTTCCCCGTGGATTCTGCCTAGGGATGCAGAGGGGTGGGGGCGGGGGCGGGGGCATGCCTGCCAGTCACAGCCTGAATAAAACATTCAGAGGCTATCAGTACTGGAAAGATGATGCTGCCCCCTCCCATGCTTAATTCAAGAGTGAAACAGCACGGGGCCACCAAGCACAAAACTTACCTACCTGTCTGCTGCAACCAACAGAGATCCTTGCCTGGTTTCCCCATAGCAAACACTAGACAAGGTCATCAAAGCTTGAACTTGTCACGGTCTGTGGAGAGGGGCCCTGCCTTGATGGGGCCGCCCCAGGCGAAGCCGACTCTTGGGAAAATCTGGAACTGCCTCCACAGACTGCCTTCCAACTCCAGAAGGGGCCCAGGTTTCCCTTCGTCATCTCATTATCGTGTTGTCATTTTGTGCCTGTAGGTCCTGGCTTCTGCACCGACTCCCAGTGCCTCCCAGTCTGCTACCTCTCCTGGAAACGTATCCTGCCACCTAACTCGTCCCACCGCCACCCCCCACCCCACTCATAAGTGCAGGCGAGATTGCAGACATCAGCTTCCCGACTGACACATCCAGTCTCAGACCCTGCATCCCCACCTTGGCCCTAAGTGCCACGCTCAGTGCAGCTTCAACCACAATCCTCTCACTCTGAAGTGTCACCAAGGACCCCCACAGCCCTCATCAAGTCACTCTCTGTGCTGGGCCACCACAGCACCTTTTGGCTAAGACTTTGGCAGCTGTGTGCAGCACTCACTGCCACCTGCCTTCTAGGGGCCACGGGTTGGTCTAGGATGCTATGGGCACTGCAGCACAGGGCAGCACAGTCCTCGGGGCACCAGCCAGTCCCTTCTCTGCTGCTACTCATGCTGCACAGATCACCTCACACTCTGTCACTTCCCTCTTTGCTCTGCTCATGGCCTCCTGTTCACCCTGAAGGCTGTTTTCCCCTTACTGCCTCTTGCTTTTCTGTGTGGCTTAGGACGAGCCTCCCCACTCCCTGATTACAAAAAGGGTCTCCTATATGGCTTCCTAATTCTTTCATGCCTTTCAGCTTAAAGGGTTGTCTCATGGGTGTACTTGGAATTTCCTTTCGTGCAAGATGAGAGCTCGATCCAAATTTACTCATTTTTCCAAATGGATAACCTATTAACCCAGCACCACTAATCACCCTGTCTCAGGGTATGGCTGGCGTGTTCTGAGACCTTCATGTATCCAGCAGAGAATCCCCTCTGTGGCTTCCTGCTGCTGACGTCCCTCCTGAGACACACCCCTTCCTCCCAGGAGCTCCTCACTGACTCAGGGACCCTCCGCCCACTGGGAGGCCTGTGGCAGGTGGGGTGTGTGTTGGCAGGGAGGCTGTGTTGGTGCTTGTGAGCAGGCCTCTGCCCTGGGCACCTTCTCAGGACGTGTTCTGGCCCACAGGAAACTTAGGAGCCCCCACCTCACCTGCCTGCTTTAGCACCAAGGGAAACGGGACTGGTTTCTTGCCTCACCAAAATTGCTTTATTTGTGTGACAGAAAAGCAAGTTTATTTTCTACGTATAGACTTTCTGCACAATTTATTTGGTACCCTTCAGCGTCACTTGATATATGGTTGTTGTTACATATTGAAATCCCAGGTTGCAGTGGTTTCTTTTAACCCTTCCTTTGATTTTTTTTGTGTGTGTGATATTTTTGGTTAATCAGAAATTTATGCTTTTCTGTGTCTTTCAATGTTTTCCTGTTGGATTTCTTTTTTTTTTTTATTGTATTTAGGACAGCCTTTGACAGCCCAATGTTATTAAAAAAACATTTGACTGTATCTCTTTCCAATACAAATAGTTTCCTTTTCACAGTAAGCTCCTTTGTTAACCTACTAGTGGTGTGTGTGTATGTTTGTGTACATTTGGTTTGAGGTAGGTCTCGTACCTTAATTTTCTCTAAGTGTGTGATTAATTATACTAATGTCATTGATTGCAGAATCTGTGTTTAGTGTTTTGATTGAAATGTGCTAAGTTCATGGTTTAATTGGTAACTTTACAATTTTCCCACCAAAATACATTTATTTAGATTCTTCTTTGTCCCCTGTGAAGTGTTCTTTGTAATGATCTTTCACATTTCTTTGGGTTTCTGTTTCTGTTGCTTTGTGAAAGGTCATGGTCTTTACATCTCCTATGGTTCTACGGTACTTCAACTCTGCTGTCCTTAAACCATAGGCCAGCACACTAGACATATCTGTGTTTTCTGCTGCTATGGAACAGTGGTGAGAAGAGGGGATAGTCATGTGCTTCACCATCATAACTCCGGAAGGAAGGGGACAGGGACAAGGCACTGAGCCCTATTGTTCCACAAATGCTCTTTTCTTAGAACTCTTCCTATAGGCCCTTTAATTTCTTTCATTGTACTTTTATATTTTCTTCCTCCTTCTCCCCTGGCAGTGGGATAATTCAAACTGGTTCTTTTGGTTTATTCAATCATGTTTCTTTAACCCTAGCATGGTCTCCATTAAGTCTAGCCATTAGTATTCTATTGTTCCTTGTTCTTGGATATCTGGATGTGGGATGATTTTGAAGGAAGGAAAGGTAGTTTGATGGCTCAAGTTATTACTGCAAATAAGCACTCCAAATAACCATGTCACACACACCCCCCCCCCTGAATAAATATTTGCATCTTGCAAGGAACAATTGTCAGTGGGTAACTATATATCCGGAATTCTGTATTTTTCACTATCCAGGCCTTTAAATTATGTAGTAGATGGATTTGGTGACTTTCCCAACTAGAGAGGGCATGTGGAGGTAAGGGAAGTGATAGGAGGTGTTACCATCAGCCGTCTCTCTCAGCCTTTTCTATCTTACCAGTTGAGCTGCCCCATGCTGGACCCCATACTTTTCAAAGTTTGTGTCTAGGGAAATGAGAAACTAATCCCAGTGCTCTGAGGTTTTTCCAGTAACTCATCTGGTCATTTCTAATACCCATCCCCCTCTAGGGTTTAGATCTAGGGTTTGATTTGAGCCAGGATAAATGTGGTTGGCTGTTCTCCCTTCTTCTCCCCTCCCTACCTCCACAAAGTTTCTCTCTGATAGACACTTCCTTTAGGTCCCGAGTTCTCTTACCTATAGTTTGCAGCAAAGATCTATGGCCAGAGTCTTCCAGGCCTGCTTTTTGATATGTGATGAGAGCTTTTAGAATTTAGGAAACTCTAAATTTATGGTTATGAGTTTTAAAAAATGAGTTTTGAGAACTGTTTCTTGATCCAAGTACACACAATAGCTTGTATCTCTTTGTGTGAAGTTATAATCCCCAACTATTTAATCTTAATTGTGAATGGGATATATGAGAACATTATTTACAGGGGGAATTAGATGTAGTTTGGTTAAATATTTTTATAACATTGTTCCCGTCACATGTTAATGGGACTGCACCAGATCAGGGTTAAGAATGGGCAGGGACTGACACAACACTGTAAACTGACTATACTACAATAATTTTTTTTAAAAGAAGAAAAAAAAGTATGGGCAGGCATGCAGGGGGCCAGATGAGTAACTGGGACACTGCCCTGATGATTGCCTCAGTCCTCAGGAGTCTAGAATAAAGAGAGATGTATGTAGAGTCAGGAAGCTCTACAAAGCATGTATCAGTCATCTCACATAACATAATATCTACAAGGCTGTGCAAAGACAGTTCAACCAAGTCTTTAAGTTTCATCTTAAATTTAAATTTAATTTATTAAAAAAATAAATAGCATGTTAGTAATTCAAAATTCAAAAGATAACAAAAGGTATACATTGAAAATCTTCCTCTAATATCTCTGTCGCCACTACCCAGTTCTCTTCCAACACAGGCAATGTTATCAGTTTCTTGTGCATCATTCCAGAGAGATTTTATATATAAATAGTGTTTTATTGTGTAAATATGCCATAATTATTTAGTGAGCCCCTTATGTGTGGATATTTAGGGTTTTTCCCCATTTCCCTTGATATTACAAATAATTATTCAATGCTTATACATAATTCTTTTTCTTTTCTTCTCTCTTTACTCTTTTCATCCACCCAATTAAGTTGATTAAATTGTATTTCTTAGTGTTTATCTTTGTACTGCTCAATATACTTAGACCCCTATTGCCAGATTTGTCTACTTTATTTTTTTTTTATTTTACAGTCAATTACAATGTGTCAATCTCTGGTGTATAGCACGATGTCCCAGTCATACATATACACACATATATTCGTTTTCATATTTTTTCCATTAAAGGTTATACAAGATATTGAATGTAGTTCCTTGTGCTATACAAAAGAAAAATTTTAAATCTATTTTTATATACAGTGGCTAACATTTGTAAATCTCAAACTCCCAAATCTATTCCTTCCCACCCCCTTTCCCTGGTAATCATAAGATTTTTAACTAAGTCTGCGAGTCTGCTTCTGTTTTACACATGAGTTCATAGTGTCTTTTTTTTTTTTTTTTTAGATTCCACATATGAGTGATATCGTGTGGTATTTTTCTTTCTCTTTCTGGCTTACTTCACTTAGAATGACATTCTCCATGCCCATCCATGTTGCTGTAAATGGCATTATTTTATTCTTTTTTTATGGCAGAGTTCCATTGTGTAAATATACCACAAGTTCTTTATCCAGTCATTTGTCAATGGACATTTAGGTTGATTCCATGTCTTGGCTATTGTATATAGTGCTGCTATGAACATTGGGATGCATGTATCTTTTCACATTAGAGTTCCCTCTGGATATATACCCAGAAGTGGTATTGCGGGATCATAGGGTAAATATCTTGTTTTTTGAGGAGTCTCCATACTGTTTTCCATAATGCACCAAACTACATTCCCACCAGCAGTGTAGGAAGGTTCCCTTTTCTCCACAGCCTCTCCAGCATTTATCATTTGTGGACTTTTGAATGATGGCCATTCTGACTGGTGTGAGGTGATACCTCATTGTAGTTTTGATTTGCATTTCTCTGATAATTAATGATATTGAGCATTTTTTCATGTGCCTATTAGCCATTTGTATGTCTTCATTGGAGAATTGCTTGTTTAAGTCCGCTGCCCATTTTTGGATTGGGTTGTTTGTTTTTTTGTTATTAAGTTGTATGAGCTGTTTATATACTCTGGAAATTAAGCATTTGTCAGTTGCATCATTTGCAAATATTTTCTCCCATTCCGTAGGTTGTCATTTTGTTTTGCTTATGGTTTCCTTTGCTGTGCAAAAGCTTCTGAGTTTAATTAGGTCCCATTTGTTTATTTTTGCTCCTATTTCTATTGCCTGGGTAGACTGCTCTAGGAGAACGTTGCTAAGATTTATGTCAGATAAAGTTTTGCCTATGTTTTCTTCTAGGAGATTTATTGTGTCTTATATTTAAGATTTTAAGCCATTTTGAGTTTATTTTTGTGTATGGAGTGAGGGAGTGTTCTAACTTCATTGATCTACATGCTGCTATACAGTTTTCCCAGCACCACTTGCTGAAAAGACTGTCTTTTCTCCATTGTATACTCTTGCTTCCTTTGTCAAAGATTGACCATAGGTATCTGGATTTATTTCTGGGCTCTCTATTCTGTTTCATTGATCTATATGTCTGTTTTTATGCCAATACCATGCTGTTTTGATTATGGTAGCTCTGTAATATTGTCTGAAGTCTAGGAGGATTATTCCTCCAGATTCATTCTTTTTCTTCAGTATTGCTTTGGCAATTCTGGGTCTTTTGTGATTCCATATAAAACTTAGGATCACTTGTTCCATTTCTGTAAAAAAATGTCCTGGGTAATTTGATAGGGATTGCATTAAATCTGTAGATTGCCTTGGGCAGTGTGACCATTTTAACAATATTGATTCCTCCAATCCAAGGGCATGGGATATCTTTCCATTTCTTTAAGTCATCTTTAATTTCCTTAATCAATGTTTTGTAGTTCTCCATGTATAAGTCTTTCACCTCCTTGATCAGATTTATTTGTAAGTATTTTATTGCTTTGTGTGCAGTTTTAAAAGGGATTGTTTCTTTACTTTCTTTTCTGTTGATTCATTGTTAGTGTAAAGAAATGCAACTGATTTTTGTACATTAATCTTGTATCCTGCTACCTTGCCGAATTCTTTTATTAGCTCTAGAAGTTTTTATGTGGAGCTTTTAGGGCTTTCTATGTATAGTATCATGTCATTTGCATATAGTGACAATTTAACCTCTTCTTTTCCAATTTGGATCCCTTTTATTTCTTTTTCTTGCCTGATTACTGTGGCAGATTTGCCTACATTAGATGTTATCTTTTGACCCCCAGCTACTAAGGATAAGAAAATCAACATATTTACATTGCCTCCCACCTTCTTTTCTTTCCTTTCCCAATTGTTGTTAATTATATAATTTCTACTCCGAGTTTATTATCACCATTACATTTGTTCTGTAACCATAATTACCACATTTGTTTTGGTCTTCCTCCTAAATTTGCATAGATTTGACACTAATTGCTAGACTTTTGCTATAGTTTCTTTCTTCCTCGTGTTTCTGTCACTTTGCCTTCATTTCTTTGATTGTTAAATTTCTTCTTCATTTTCCCTGAGGCTTGACAGCTGATATTTCAGCTCATTCTTGTCTTGCCTCCCCTTTCTTGAGCTCTTGCTTAATTGCTTCACTAAAACATTCTAATTCATGGTGAAATATTTGGTGACAACTTTTCCTACTTTTTTTCAGATTAGTTTTCTTTATCTGCCATGTATTTCTCAGGTTCATTTTCTCTTTTTTGGTGCACTACCATATCTCTTCACCTCTTGTGAAGTTCCATTTTGATTCCCCATCTTTGGGGAATATCAGGTTTTATTGAACCAGTTATTTGCAGAAGGTTCATCTAGGACTAGGGCCAGGATTGTCTTCACTGATACCAAGATTTTTTTTATGGTGCAAGTCATTAGAGTGAGGTAGCCGTGGGGCTGTTAAAAGTGCAATCTCTTCTCTCTCCTGCTGCTCAGGGCTGAACTCATCGCCAGTGTAACCTTGGGGACAGATTACTTCCTGCAAATATGACCTGTCTCTGTGACTTCTTTTTTGGTCTAATCTCCCTATGCTTCTGTTTACAGATTTTCTGCTCCATGGTGGCTCCAGCTGTCAACTTGTGCACCTTTCTTACCTTTAAGAAATACACAAATTTGTTAAAAGGCTAGAACTCATGTTAAATGTTCTTACTATAAGAAAGGAAGAAAGAAAGAAAGGAAGGAAGGAAGGAAGGAAGAAAAAAACATAGCAAGATACAGTCTCTTCCTCTTCTGGAATTCAGTGTTCTCTAGTGGCTGTCTTGAGAAAGTAGAATCACAGCTAGAGATTTTCTGAAAAATTAACTGAACAGACTGTCAAGCATAAAACTAATTTACAATTCATGGAGATGTTCTCTATGAAGGAGTTAGAGCCCAGCATACTGTGAGGCTTGATTTAGACAGAGCCTGTAGTCAGGCCCAGAAAGGCAAATAACTCCATGTTCTCTGCCAGCCTTCCTGGGCTTTCTTACTACACAACACAGGGGGCAAAGTAACACACAACACAGTTTCTTCATGTCCTGGCAACTGAGCTTGTGCCAATTAAGAGAAAATTGGGTGACACAAAAGATGCTTAAATCACATCCCATTGCATTTTTAGTTGAAGTGGCTTTTCATAATTAATTTTCTTAGCATTCATCACACTCCATTGTATTTTCCATTATCTTTGCCTGTATTCCCCACTAGGTGATAAGCTCTATGAACACAAGAATGGTACCTGTTTTGTTTACTACGGAATCTCCATCTGCTTTGCACATAGTTAGTGCTCAGTGTCTGTTTAATTTGCCTAGTATTCAAGCTGCAATTTTGGCTCTGGACTGGAGTTTGTGCTTATCTAAACATGTTTGAGAAATATCTTCAATAAATGTGCATTATGTCTGCAAAGAGAAATTTGTTTGAAAAGTGTGGTAAACAATACTTATAATATGACCCTAATTAATTTTAAAGATGCAGATGCATGAAAAAGACAAGAATGTTATGTACTCTGTATCTTGAGGTCTTGTTCTTAAGTCTCTTCTCTTTCCAGCAATCTCATCCATTGCATGGCTTCAGTTATCACTTATATGTTAATGATTCAGAAGTCTATATATCCTGAGTTCAAAATTAATTTATTTGATGCCTACAGATTGCATATCCTACAGATATTTCAAAGTATTTGAAATTGGAGTTATCATTCCCCAGTCCCAAAACTGTTTTCATTCCTGTGTTACCTGTCTTGGTGAATACAACCACCATCCATCCAGTTGCACTTGCCAGAAACCTAGTCATTACCAACTCCTTCCTTCTCTCTCATCCCATATTGCTAGCCTATCTCAAAATCCCATTGTTTTCACTTCTATAATATTTTTATAAACATTAATATTTATCAGAACAGTACATACACATGATGGCAAAGCAATTAGTACAGAGTTTATGATGAAAACAAGTAATTTTCCCTCTGGCTCTTCCCTAGATTCAGGACCACTCTCTAGAGTCCAGAGGCAACTTTGATTCACTTTTCTCTTTTTTAACATTTTTTATTGATTTATAATCATTTTACAATGTTGTATCAAATTCCAGTGTAGAGCACAATTTTTCAGTTATACATGAACATACATATATTCATTGTCACATTTTTTTTTGCTGTGAGCTACCAAAAGATCTTGTATATATTTCCCTGTGCTATACAGTATAATCTTGTTTATCTATTCTACATATGCCTGTCAGTATCTACAAATTTCAAACTCCCAGTCTATCCCTTCCCACCCCCTGCTCCCTTGGCAACAACAAGTTTGTATTCTATGTCTATGAGTCTATTTCTGTTTTGTATTTATGCTTTTTTTTTTTTTTTTTTAGATTCCACATATAAACGATCTCATATGGTATTTTTCTTTCTCTTTCTGGCTTACTTCACTTAGAATGACATTCTCCAGGAGCATCCATGTTGCTGCAAATGGCATTATGTTGTAGGTTTTTATGGCTCAAGAGTATTCCATTGTATAAATAGACCACATCTTCTTTATCCAGTCATCTGTTGATGGACATTTAGGCTGTTTCCATGTCTTAGCTATTGTAAATAAAGCTGCTATGAACATTGGGGTGCAGGTGTCATCCTGAAGTAGGGTTCCTTCTGGATATATGCCTAGGAGTGGGATTCCTGGGTCATATGTTAAGTCTATTCCTAGTCTTTTGAGGAATCTCCATACTGTTTTCCACAGTGGTTGCACCAAGCTGCATTCCCTCCAGCAGTGAAGGAGGGTTCCCTTTTCTCTGCAGCCTCTCCAGCATTTGTCATTTGTGGATTTTTGAATGATGGCCATTCTGACTGGTGTGGGGTGATACCTCATTGTAGTTTTGACTTGCATTTCTCTGATAATTAGTGATATTGAGCATTTTTTCATGTGTCTATTGATCATTTGTATGTCTTCCTTGGAGAATTGCTTGTTTAGGTCTTTTGCCCATTTTTGGATTGGGTTGTTTGTGTTTTTCTTATTAAGTCATATGGGCTGCTTCTATATTCTGGAGATCAAGCCTTTGTCGGTTTCATTTTACTTACTTTTCTGATTTTAGCTTCTTCTGATGCAGTGGATTTCACCCAGGGGTGATTTTGCTTCCAGAGTGTGAGTGTCTGGTGACATTTCTGGTTATCACAACTGAGGACAAGTGTGCTACTTGCATCTTGTAGGTAGAAGCCAAGTATCCTTCAGTGCACAGGGCAGTCCCTAGATTAAATAGTAATAGTGCCAAGACAGACTATTCTTATGGTTATCTTTAAAATGCCTAAAATATACTTGTACCCCTAATGACCTTCTAAAATGAAAATATGACACTTTAGCTCATTTATCTTACAGTCCTTCCTCCCTCTCTCTTATTCCCTATTTTTGTAGTGTTATTATTATTTTAGTTTAATCATACAGTCAACAATTATTCATTGAACACCATTGTGTGCCAGGTACTATTTAAAGCATTTAGAATTTGGTAGCAAGCAAGGCAGAGACAGCCTTTATTAAGCTTGCTTTCTTATGGAGGAAATAGGCCATAAAGTCAATTAAACTAAATAAAGTAGCTAATTTAATTTTACATTATATGCATAAACCTCTATTTTCTTTCATAAACTTCCACAAGACTTGTTCATTTCTCACTTTATAAAATGAGGATATCAGCTCTGCTGTATTTTCTTCTGTCTTGTATCATCTTCTTCTACTTCTCACATTCTGTCAGCTATATTTTATTAAGACTCATGCCTACTTAAAATCCCATCCCCACAGATGATATATGAATCATTTTCTAAAACTACACAAAGTAGATTCAAGTGTTAGGACAGTATTTGGCCCAGCAATGCACAGCATTTACATAGTCATAATTATCTAAATACTGTTCATGAAACATTAATGAAAGAAATTGAAGATGATATAGAGAAATGGAAATATATTCCATGTTCTTGTATTAGAATAAGTAATATTGTTAAAATGGCCATACCACCCAAAGCAATCTACAGATTTAATGCTACCCCTATAAAAACACCCAGGACATTTTTCACAGAACTAGAACAAATAATACTGAAATTCATATGGAACCACAAAAGACCCCGAATTGTCAAAGCAATCTTGAGAAAAAAAGAACAAAACTTGGTGTATCACCTTTCCAGACTTCAGACTATAGTACAAAGTTACAGTATCAAACAGTATAGTACAAAGTTACAGGCACAAAAACAGACACATAGATCAATGGAACAGAATAGAGAGCCCAGTAATTAACCCACACACTTATGGGAAATTATATCCTGGAAAGGAAACAAGAATATACAACGGAAAAAAGACAACCTCTTCAATAAGTGGTGCTGGGAAAACTGGACAGCTCCATGTAAAACAATGAGATTGGAACATACTCTCACATCATATACAAAAATAATCTCAAAATGGATTAAAGACTTAAATGTACGATCTGAAAAAATAAAACTCCTAAAAAAGAACATAGGTAGATCACCCTTTGACATAAATTTTAGCAGTATTTTTTTCAGATCTGCCTCCTAAGGCAAATGAAATAAAGCAAAAATAAACTAATAGGACCTCATTAAATGTAAAAGCTCTTGCACAGCAAAGGAAACCATCGACAAAAATGAAAAAACAGTCTACAGAATGGGAGAAAATACTCACAAATAATATGACAGACAAGGTGTTAATATCCAAAATATGCAAACAGCTCATACAACTCAGTATCAAAAAACTAAACAATCCAACCAAAAAATGAGCAGAACCCTGAATAGACATTTTTCCAAAGACAACATACAGATGGCTGATAGGCACATGAAAAGATGCTCAACATCACTAATTATGAGAGAAATGCAACCAAAACAACAAGATATAACCTCACACCTGTCAGAATGGCTATCATCAAAAAGCCTACAAATAACAAATGTTGGTAAGGATGTGGAGAAAAGGGAACCCTTGTACAATGTTGGTGGAAATATAAATTAGTACAGCCAATATAGAAAACAGTATGGAGGTCCCTAAAAAATTATAAGTAGAACTACCATATGATCCAGCAATTCCACTTCTTAGTATATATTTAGAAAAAATTAAAACACTAATTTGAAAAGATATATGCATGCCAGTGTTCATAGCAGCACTATGTACAATAGCCAAGACATGGAAGCAACCCAGGTGTTCGTTCATGAACAGATGAATGAATAAAGAAGATTATATATATATATACCCAGCCATTGAAAAAGAATGAAATTCTGCCATTTACAGCAACATGGATGGACTTAGAAAATATTATGGTCAGCGAAATAAGTCAGACAGAGAAAGATAAATACTGTATGGTATCATGTATGTGTGGAATCTAAAAAATAATCCAATATAGCAGAGCAGAAATAGACTCACAGAAATAGATAACAAACTAGTGGTTATCAAAGGGGAGAGGAAAGGGGGGAGGGGCAAGATAAGGGTAGAGGATTAAGAGATACAAACTATTATGTATAAAATAGCTAAGCAACAAAGATATATTGTATAGCAGTGAGAATTATACTATTACCTTGTAATAACTTTTAATGTGTGAAAATACTGACTCTGTGTGGTGTATACCTGAAACTAATACAATATTGTTAATCAACGATAAAAAATTATGCATTGTTCATGATTTTCAATGTACAGAATTGAAAGCAGAAAGCTTTAATGGGAGACTTGATTGTTGTGGAACATAATGTAAAAGTTAATTGGAACTTATTTTACAGATAGATAGATATAGAGATATGGCTATATAAACAGCAATCCTTGGAGCATTCTCTCCATTAGAAGGGCAAGCTCTCTTTGCTTTCAAGACCCCATGAAAGTACATTTTGATGATGATGCCACCTGACTCCCTCAGGTGCTTTCACGAATTCAATCTAGGTCTTGAGATGCAGAAGTGTTGCCTTTATATCCATTTGGTCACTCCAAACTGTTCTGGAAGCCATATAGCCATGGTCCATTCATGGATTGTTTAGGTGTAAGTTATAAATCAATTCTATTAGGGTATGGATGCATCTTATCTAGGGAATATTTACTTAGTAACTTCAGAGCTAATTCAAGCCTGCACCATCCTAGGTAACATGGCTAGATCCCAGAGACACCTGGGATTAGCTTTTGAGTCAATATAGCCCACTACAGTTGCTTAGAAATGTTCTGGAATCTGAGGTCAAGGCTCTTGAGTAACTAAAAGGATACAGTTGCAAGATTCAAGAATAAATAGACTATTTTTCCTTACTCTCCTTGAAATGCTGAGCTCACTCTTTATCTCAATTTGCTTCATATTTGAAGCAAGTATTTATTTGTTTTCTTTTGTATATCTGTTGTTGATTGCTGCCTAACAAAGCACTCCAAAACTCAGTAGCTTAAAGCAGCCTTCTTATTTGCTCATTATTTTGCATATCAGGAATTTGCATTGGTTGGTTCTTCTGCTAGTTTTGCCTGAGGACATTTATGTGGCTAGAGTCAGCTGGCAGATCAGCTGGGGGCTAATTATCCTGTAACTAAGGTTGGCAGATACAGCAAATAAAAAAACAGGATGCCCAGTAAATTTGAATTCCAGATGAATAATTAATATTTGTTTTAGTATAAGTATGTCTCATGCCATATTCGGGACATACTTACACTGAAAAATGTTTCATGTTCATCTAAAATTCAAATTTAAGTGGGAGTCCTGCATTTTATCTGGCTGCTCTTCCTAGGGGTCCTCAGTTGGAAGAGTTCACGTCTGTTCTACGTGGTCTCATCCTCCAGCAGGTTAGCCTGGTTGGCACATGGTGGTTTCAGAGCAGGAAGAATATAATGCCCACTGAAAATAAACTGTTCAAGCCTCTTCAGGAATCATGTTTTTTAACGCTCAAACTGGTCAAAGCAAATCACATATTCAGGCCCAGAGTCAATGTAGGAGGGGATTGCACAATGGTATGGTTACCAGGAGGCATGGTTCACTGGGGACTATTACTGTAATATTTTCTTAGAGGTTCTTCTAATTGTTTTTCTTCCCTTAGTTGCCTATATCACACTCTCTAGTTTTTCTAACCTCTCAACTGATTTAACAAGTCCTCTTTTGCTCGTAAGTTCACCCACTACTCCAAATCCTCTTTCATCTTGCTGCACTTTGGTCTGATTAACCAGAGCCTGCTGTCTAGCTGTCATATTAAAACTAACCTTTATTGCTTTCCCAAGTTGTGATCACCTTTTCCTTGATTCCATATTTACTTTTGAGTTGATTACTACCTTCTTTTCTTAGAATCCGTGTTCAAATAACTTCCTAAAAGAAGGTCCACAGGAGGTAAAATTTTAGTACTTTCAATCCTGAGAACATTTTTATAGTCACCACATACCTATTTGATACATAGATATGCCTGTTTAGAAATAGAATGCTAAGAAAACCATATTTTCTAAGGATCTAAAGGTATTTATACATTGACATATAACATCCAGTATTATGAAAAAAGATATCTGATGGCAATTTGATTTGTAGATGACTTTCACCCTATCCTCAGAAACCTTTAGGATCTTCTTTTAAACTTTGTTATTCTAAAATTTCTTGAGGATATGTCTAGGTGAGTGTTTTTAATTGATTGTCTTGGACACAAAATGCACTTTATTTTTAATTAAAAAAGAAAAATACAGAGAAAGAATAATGAGGATCTATGTATAAATCACCCACAATTAAGAACAAAGATTAACTTTTGTTGCTTTTGTTTATAATCTTTTTATTAATGGATAAAATTAAACTACACATATTGCTAGGGACACATTTTTCTCCATCCCTTCCCAGAAGCAAGTGACAGTGTAAAATTGTTGTGCATCTTTCAGTACTCATTTTTAATTGTGCTATAAATATACATACCAAAAATAATACATAGTATAGTTTCATAATCTTAAAATTATATAAAGAGCATTATACCATATCTTTCTACAAATTGCTTATTTCACTCAACATTAGGCTTCTGAGAGTTGTCTAGACTGATCTCTAGAGCTCTAGTACACTCATTTTTATTGCTTTATAAATTCTTTTATATAGATATATAACATATTGTATTATTCAAAAACCTACAGGAAACATCAGACTTACTGCTAACACATCAGCCATTAAAATCAGAAACACTGTATCATCAATACTGTTGCTCTTGGAGGTCCTTGACAGTGCAATGAGATAAGAAAAAGAAATGAGCCATAAAATATTGAATAAAAAGAGATAAAACTGTCATAATTTATAAATTATGTTTTTCTATTTAAAAAGTCAGAAAGAAAAAGGAGGCGAAATAATAAGATTAATAACAGAGTTCACCAAAAACTTCAGACAGTAGAAACAATGTTACATTAAGAGCTTTTATACAAACCAGCAACAATTGTTTCCTATTAAAACTACTTTTGAAGGAAAAAATACATATAAATACAAAATTCAAAAGGCAAAAAAGACAGAAAAATAAAAACGAGTCTCTTGTTGACGTTTTCCCATACAAACCCAGTATATCCACAAGGAGGTAAAAAACGTTCTGCTTTTAATTGTGTAATCACTACAAAAATAATTTTTCCGTAATTAAAAAATTTAAATCATACGTAACAGAATACAATATTATAACATATAATATATTCATAATAATATACACAACATGGTGTGCTCAATCTTGCTTTCACACAAATAAAGCAATTTTGGTGAGGCAAGAAACCAGTCCCGTTTCCCTTGGTGCTAAAGCAGGCAGGTGAGGTGGGGGCTCCTAAGTTTCCTGTGGGCCAGAACACGTCCTGAGAAGGTGCCCAGGGCAGAGGCCTGCTCACAAGCACCAACACAGCCTCCCTGCCAACACACACCCCACCTGCCACAGGCCTCCCAGTGGGCGGAGGGTCCCTGAGTCAGTGAGGAGCTCCTGGGAGGAAGGGGTGTGTCTCAGGAGGGACGTCAGCAGCAGGAAGCCACAGAGGGGATTCTCTGCTGGATACATGAAGGTCTCAGAACACGCCAGCCATACCCTGAGACAGGGTGATTAGTGGTGCTGGGTTAATAGGTTATCCATTTGGAAAAATGAGTAAATTTGGATCGAGCTCTCATCTTGCACGAAAGGAAATTCCAAGTACACCCATGAGACAACCCTTTAAGCTGAAAGGCATGAAAGAATTAGGAAGCCATATAGGAGACCCTTTTTGTAATCAGGGAGTGGGGAGGCTCGTCCTAAGCCACACAGAAAAGCAAGAGGCAGTAAGGGGAAAACAGCCTTCAGGGTGAACAGGAGGCCATGAGCAGAGCAAAGAGGGAAGTGACAGAGTGTGAGGTGATCTGTGCAGCATGAGTAGCAGCAGAGAAGGGACTGGCTGGTGCCCCGAGGACTGTGCTGCCCTGTGCTGCAGTGCCCATAGCATCCTAGACCAACCCGTGGCCCCTAGAAGGCAGGTGGCAGTGAGTGCTGCACACAGCTGCCAAAGTCTTAGCCAAAAGGTGCTGTGGTGGCCCAGCACAGAGAGTGACTTGATGAGGGCTGTGGGGGTCCTTGGTGACACTTCAGAGTGAGAGGATTGTGGTTGAAGCTGCACTGAGCGTGGCACTTAGGGCCAAGGTGGGGATGCAGGGTCTGAGACTGGATGTGTCAGTCGGGAAGCTGATGTCTGCAATCTCGCCTGCACTTATGAGTGGGGTGGGGGGTGGCGGTGGGACGAGTTAGGTGGCAGGATACGTTTCCAGGAGAGGTAGCAGACTGGGAGGCACTGGGAGTCGGTGCAGAAGCCAGGACCTACAGGCACAAAATGACAACACGATAATGAGATGACGAAGGGAAACCTGGGCCCCTTCTGGAGTTGGAAGGCAGTCTGTGGAGGCAGTTCCAGATTTTCCCAAGAGTCGGCTTCGCCTGGGGCGGCCCCATCAAGGCAGGGCCCCTCTCCACAGACCGTGACAAGTTCAAGCTTTGATGACCTTGTCTAGTGTTTGCTATGGGGAAACCAGGCAAGGATCTCTGTTGGTTGCAGCAGACAGGTAGGTAAGTTTTGTGCTTGGTGGCCCCGTGCTGTTTCACTCTTGAATTAAGCATGGGAGGGGGCAGCATCATCTTTCCAGTACTGATAGCCTCTGAATGTTTTATTCAGGCTGTGACTGGCAGGCATGCCCCCGCCCCCGCCCCCACCCCTCTGCATCCCTAGGCAGAATCCACGGGGAACTGGGCTCCTGTCCTGGAGCAGCAACCAACCAAGGGATGAAGGGCTGACCAGAGGCCTGAGCCTCCCCCAACACAGGGAGTGTTTTCGGGAGGGCGGTGCCAGCAAACGGAGAGGGGGCTCTTGGCTTGGGCTGAGACCACACCGTGGAGAAACTTCGATGCCGGCAGGCTTCCCTGTGACAGAGTTGCTCAGGAGATGTGGGCAGAACGTCTCCAGGGCCCTCCCTGCGATAAGAGTCAGCTATCTTGGCTTGATAGCTGCCGACTGCCTGCCTGCCTCGAAGATGGTGGACCACTGCCTGTGGCAGGACTCAAACGGGGATTCCGCAGAGTGCAGAGGAGGAGGGAGGCGCATGTTAATTTGGGACCCTGAGCCAGGAGGAAGGAGAAAATGCTCTTTTCCCAGAGATTAAAGACGCTGAACAATAAGGTGTTGCTGAAGATGGCAGTGGCCAAGCAGGCTCCACTGGGACAAGAAGATGTGGGGGCTGTGTGCAGGGCCAGTCTGCACGGGAAACAGATTGCTCAGCCCACCTGAGGCTGGCTCGGGAGAAAGCGGGGCCGCATTAGCAGCTCTTAGAAAACAAGACAGGGCCCCAGAGCAAGCAAAGGAAGCCCCAGAGGGGTGAACCTTGCTGGGGGTGCCAAAGTCACATGCTGGCCAACCAAGGCACCAGAGCCTGGGAAGAGGCAGCAGTGTCCCTGTTCCAGCTTGGAGGATTCCCCAGTGATGGTCCTGGGACTTGGCAGGCACCTGTGACCACTAGTCAGCTCAAAGCGTGGGCTGGATGTGTTCAAGCAAGAGAGTGGCAACCCACCTGCACCCCAAACTCTGGGAGAAGGGAGGAAATATTGAAGTAAAACTAAGCTCTGTATGGAGGAGAGCAGGAGGCAGAGCGCTCGTAGAGCGCTGATGCCCAGGGAGGCCAGGAGAGGGCACCAGGCTCCGAAGCAGCACTGCCCAAGGGAAGCTTCTTGTCCACTGTGTTGGCCAGGGCTTTGAGGAAGAGGACCATTTCATGACACATCAAAAACATGCATGGACCTGGCTTTGGTGATGCAGGGGCTAAGGCTTGCTGGGAGGAGTCTGGAAATGTTGGGAGGGGTGGTGGAATGAGTTGCCCAGATTCCTGGAGTGGTTCAGTGTGCAGGGCTGGGTTCTGCTTTTCCTCCAAGGGGTGCCGGAAGCTTGGATGGAGGGGGTGGAGATGTCTCCGGATGGCTGGACCAGCCATGGCCTTGCCAAGCACCCTCAGCATCTGCCCCAACCCCGATCCCCTCGGGGAGTTCATGGAGGCCTCCACTGTCCCCTTCCTGGATCCCACTGAGGTACCAGGGATGGGGCAGAAAGGGGGTTCCTCAGAGGAAGCAAGGGCCAAGCCTTCTCACTCAGCC
The DNA here is from genome assembly GCF_048773025.1 of Camelus bactrianus. NCBI lineage: Eukaryota > Metazoa > Chordata > Mammalia > Artiodactyla > Camelidae > Camelus > Camelus bactrianus. Next base: position 80,555,723 of record NC_133575.1, on the reverse strand, counting down.
AGGAATCTGGGCTTGGCATCCCAAGGAAGGGAGGGGGCCTGGAAGTAAGTTTAACAGCTGCTTCTCAGCAGAGAGAGCACAGCACAAAGTAAGCACTCAGCAAGTGGCAACTGCTACTGTTATAACTGTGCATTAAATGTGCAGGGATGGGTTGCCCAGTGGCCCCCAGGGACGTGTAGACAAACCCCCAGAATACTGACCTTCCTCTCGAGGCCAGCAGTCAAGGAAAGACACCTTCATCGAGGGAGGGATTCTCTGCACCAGGCACTGTGCTGCCTGCCTCACAGGTGTTGTCTCTTTTAGTCCTCCCAACAGTCCATCTAATTCCACCCCCCGCACCCCTGCCCCCATTCCCCTCGCTCCACCCTGCACCCCCAGCCCCTTCTGGAGGCTTATCCGGAGCCCTGCAGCCCATCTCTACCCCTGCCTCTTGTGGGCTCTGCTAAGCGTGCATTTGTCAGGGAGCAAACCCCCCAGTTAGTCAGCGTGGACCGTGTAGTTTTGTCTTTCTCTTCGTGCAGACTATAAATTCAAGGACAAGAACCATGTCTCGTTTTTGCCAATCAAAGCACACAACTTTATTGATGATACATACAAATAAATGCAGGCTTGGCTGGAGGGAGTTAAGTCAGTACAGCACATAGAAGGGGAGTGTACTTTTTTGGATGAACAGGTTTACCATCCATCGGGTCGGGTCGTGAGGAAGAGACAGTAAATGAAGAAGAATTCAACCTAAGCAGCAACCAACGCATTTTCGGCACAAGCTCCCATACGCATCTGGTCTCCACAAAACAGTCCAGCTTAGACAGGGAGACCACCACGGGCAAGGCATCCCTTGTGAGGCGAGAATATGTTGTTCTTTAACCGCAGCTGGCAGCTAAAATGATCCCTTGACCACAGGAAGAAGGCTGCAAGGGAGTAATTTACAATGCACATTGCCTGCAGACTGCAAAAACCAAGAGGGTACTCCAGGCTCTGTGGGAACCCCTGCCTGGCCAATCAGAGTGTGGTCCTTGATCTAGCAACTGTAACTCTCACCCCGTGAGGTGGTGATTGGTTAAGGCCAGATCTTCAATAGCACCCACTGCAGAGTCTTTGGGTGAGAACACAAGGGTGTGTTCACCAGTCGGGTCTTGGTTTGGGGTGAATCTGTCCCATTCTGTTGGAGGGGGCCATTTAGGAGGCCAGAATGTGTGGGAAAAGCTGTCTGTCTGCATTTCTGATAAGGAGGGACCAGAAAGACAGCAGCAGTGGGCCACTCAGCAACTCCCCTGCCAACACTGGCTTTTCAGACAAACCCGTCAATGGTTTCAAACCCTGCACCTCAGCATATCCACTTCCCTCTGATATCAAAGGAAACTTCAAGTCTGAAACGGACTTGGCAAGCATGTTATTAATAACTGTCATGCTTATTAACAAATTTAATCCGGCCTGCTGCAGAAATGAGTTGCAGCAAAGCAACACAGTCTCCTGACACACTTCATTGATGTACATCTTAATCTGGCCCTGATTTTCACCACTCGCGTTCACGTTACCTGGGGCACAGAAAGCCTTCTCCCCCTCAACAGCAGGGTTGGGAGTAGGGATCGTGTTTCCAGCAATGGAGAGGCTGGCCAAATGACTATTGATATCGTGGCTAAATGAAAAACCAGCATCCCTGGGCCGAACTAACAACAGTTTCCCCTGAATGAAAGGGCTCTTGGAGAGGCCAAGAACACACGTGAAATTTTTATCTTAAGCATCACCAAAAGTCATCATTTTCATTAGAGAAAAGGTGATTATTTTTCATTCAGACTGTTTCCTCTTTTGAGAGGCCCTAGCTTCTTATTGTCCATGGCTCATGTCAGCCTCATCCCTAGGACTTGGCTTTTCTGGTATCTTGAGTACAGACCAGCGTCCTTACTTGTCTTTACCCACGTAAAATTCCTTACAATCCTGTTCCTTTCTTACTGTCGTTGCATCCTCCTCTGATTAGTGCTTGAACACTGTAGCAAGTTCTAACAATGACTTCCAGAACTCCTTTCACTAAATCACCAATTTGAACACATCCTATATCTGTGACAAGTCATGGGACATTCTCACTCTTTAAAAAGCCATCTTATTGTGGTGTTCTAGGTAGATTGTTGGATGTTCTTTTCCTGGACACAAACTGCACTAACAGCCATCTAATACGGTACTAGAGGCAATGAGTTAGTATACAGAGTTTTAATACAAGTATCCATAGATATCCATGTCAACACTCAGGATATAATGGTATCAGTATGTCTCTTTCCTGATTTAGGGTCTTAATTTTCAAATATTTCTCCTCTGGCATTTCCCTCCCTTAAGCTCATTCCCACTGTTTCTTCAGAATACAGTATTTTTTTTTCCAGCACCCAAGTAAGAGGAGATGAGAACAAAGTCTCAGAGAGGGAACTGAGTTGCTTCTAGACCCTGCATTCTGACTTCAACATCCCTATCCCCACCCCTATCTCCAGCTTATCACATTGTCTGGAGCAATTTCCTTCCTCCTTTGCCTAGATTTATGTCTACAGGCAGACACACAAGAGAGAATGGAGGCTGGTAGATACTGACACATAAATGCCCTCTCTCCAGAGTGAGAAGTCTGGCTTTCAAATGTTTCCCATTTAGGTCTTCTGCACACCACCCACCCTGCCCTCCGGACCCTTTCATCACGCCATCCCTCCCCCAAAGGTGTGCACCTTTTCCACTCCCTTGCCCCTCAGCCACTCTCTTGATTTAGCTTTCTCCCTTCAGATGCCCACTTTTCTATTCTACCCCTCATTTCTGCTCCATAGACACTACTTCCCCAGAGCCGAAAAAGAATGGAATTAAGTAGCTTTTCTGAAGACAGGATAGTAGTGGAAGATTCGGTTTAGGTTTCCGTCTTGCCTCTGCCGCCACCTTGTGACTGATTCAGGTCCCACATCTCCTTGAAGGAAGGCTCACTTCAGTTTCTACTAAGTATTCTGTAGGTGATGGACGTCCTCTTCCTTTCCTATGGGTTGTGCTGCCCTCTACAGACAGACCTGCAAACCAACAGATAAGGGTCAGTGAACATTTAGTGCTAGGTGACAGTTCCTATCTTTTACTGATTCAGGACTCTGTCAAACGATTCCCACCTCTCACTCCCGGATCCCACATCAGCTCTCCCCATGCACCATTTAGAGAATTAAAGTAAGCTGGTGGATAGCCTGAAGGTGTAGGGAAAGATGACTCTGCCCCTTCAGATCTCTGCCTCCTAACCCCACAGTAACCTGAAGCCTCCCCAGTCAATGCTCACTTTCACACCAACCTGCACACGGTCAGAGCAGTTTCTTCCTTCTTAAGTTGGTTACAAATGCATCTTCCTAAGATCAACAGGAGGCTGATGGCTGGGCCAAAAATACTATCTCTCCACAATTCTTGGTCACCTGAGTTACACTGTCACCAATGAGCCCTGGTTCCCAAGTTTCCCTCCCAGCAGCAGTGGTGCAAGAGTGTGCCAGCCTCTCTCCCTTCCCCCCAGCACAGCCGACCTGTCACTCATTTTTTTCTTTGCCAATCCTAGAGACCAAAAGATATTGCATTTCCATTTTGTCAAAATTTGCCTTTCTCTAATTTCTAAGGAAAGAACCTATCTTCTCTGGGAGCAACTATTTTTATTTATATTTCTTCGTCTTCTCCTAGAGTATAGGGCAATAGCCCATCTCTTCACTTCCCCTCCACTCAGCCGTTTATATCCATCATCTTTCTTGGACCCATGAGAAAGCAGATTTCATGAGATAAGGCATGGAGAGAGAGATAGTAAATATTTATTTAATGTTCCTGCTCATTTTCTTGGAAATATTGGCTTTTTAAAAAAGATTTATACATGTTTTATATGTATAAGGAGTTTTCTGGAGTGATGTTTGCCAAAATGTCACCACTGGTTATTTCTGAGGCATATATTTAAGGCATAATCCATTCTAGATTCAGTGCCAACTGTTAAGGTCATTGGACATGGAGAGGAACAGATTTGTCTCTTGGGAAAGACCACCTGGTTTCTCAGACAGGCCCCCACAGTGCAGCATTTACCTTGCTGAATTCACACACTCTAGTGTCCAAATGTTAATTTTGTCTTCAGACTAAAAATACGCACTGATAACCTTATGCAAAAGACAAGAATAAGAATGTTCATAGTAGCACTGTTCATATTAGCCCCAAACTGGAAACACCCCCAAGTATCCATTAATAGCAAATGGATAAATAAAATACAGTATATTCATAAATGGGATTTATATTCATAAATGGTAATGAATATTGTATATGCAACAGTATGAATTCATCTCACATACAATGTTAGCTAAGAAAAGATAGGAAAGAATATAAACTGTGCGACTTTGTTTACATAAAGCTAAAAAACAGACACACAAAACTAATCCATGCTGTTAGAAGTCAGAATAGTGGTTACCCTCAGGATGCATTCTTGATGAGATGGGGACAAGGGGGAAGCTTCCAATGTGCTGCTCATGTTTTGTTCCTTGCTCACTTTGTGAAAATTTGTTGAGCTGAACACTTAAGATTTGTGCACTTTTATGTATATGTGGTATACTTCTACAAAAATTTACCAGAAGTCCTCAGTAGTGAATTAGGGAAATGGAGATGAGTAAATAAAACCAATCCTCCTGCTGATCTGGAGAAGCTGGACAAGACATAACTTTTCATTTCTCTGAAGGCACTAGAGGGCTAACAAGATGGTGAAGAATACCTGGTTCAAAATAGGAGTAGGGTAAGTTGAGCTTAATGTTAGAACCACTTTTCCCAATGGAGCATATACAGTTATGAGGGGACTGCTGAGAGGCTATGTAGAATTTTGGATAGCCTCTGGGAGCTAGGGAGACAGATATTGAAATCCAAACCTGGTGAACACCAAAATCTTTGGATTGTGATGCTGAAAGAACTGCATCTCAGTCAGAGTGAAGCAGACATGGACAGGCTTTCACAAGGACTTCAGTTTAACTGTGAGGAATCTCAATCACCGGAAATTGGATTAAGGTAATTCCAGAGTACTAATGCCCCTAGGTGCCTGGCAGAGACAAATACAAATTCTCTTTGAAAAGAAATAATATCAGCCTCAAATTATTTCTGAAATTTTATAAAATACAACATCTAGTACACAATAGAAAAACAACTAAGTACAAAAGAAAACAAGACAAAATTAACAAAAGCCATCAGAAATGACAGACAATAGAAAAAGACTCACTGGGGCCTCAGCGTTATCAGACACAGATTTAAAATAAATACGCTTGCTATGCTTAAAGAGATAAAGGACAATATAGAGAATTTCTTCAGATAAATGGAAACTATAAAAAAGTATAAAACAGAAATCCTAGAACTGAAAAATAGAATAATCTCAATTAAAAATTGAATGGAGGGATTTAACAGCAGAGTACATATAAATGAAGAGAAAACTATTGAAAAGGAAAGTAGGTTGGAAGAAAGTATCCAGAAAAAATTGCCAGTCAGAAAAAGATGAAACAATTAAGAGTGGATAAGAGACAGAGAATACAGAGAGAAGGTGTAACATATGTGTACCTGAAATTCAGGGAGAGTGAAGAGAATGAATGAGGCAGAAGTGATATCTGAAAAAATAACATGACAAGTTTCTGAAACTCTTCAAAACATTAAGCTGCATATTCAAGAAGCCCTTCAAATCTCAAGCAGGATAAAATATAGGGTTAGAAGATGGGGGGGGTGTATATAAAATGGCATTTTAGTCATAAAAAAGAATGAAATTCTGCCATTTGCAGTAACATGGATGGACCTAGAGAATATAATGTTTACTGAAATAAGTCAGAGAAGGACAAATACTGTATGACATCTCTTAAATGTGAAATCTAAAAAAATTATGTAAATACATGTATATGCAAAGCAGAAACAGGCTCACAGATATAGAAAATAAACTAGTGGTTATCAAAGGAGAGAAGGAACAACAACAAGGATATATAGTACAGCACAAGGAATTACAGCCATTATCTTGTAATAACTTTTAATAGAGTATCATTGGTAAAAATACTGAATAACTATGCTGTACACCTTAAACTAATATAATATTGTAAATCAACTATACTTCAGTTTTTAAAATTTTTTAAAGAAAATCACAGCTGTGCACATTATAGTAAAGCTGTTGAAAATATCTTAAAATCAGCCATAAAACAAAAACCCCAGATTTCTTTCAAAGGAGTAAAAATTAAACCGATAGCCAACTTCTTAACAGGAGAAAATGGAAGCCAGACAATAGAAGAATATCTTTAAAGGGCTGAAAGAAAATTACTGCCAACTTAGATTTATATGCCATAGACAATATCTTTCACCTATATATGTGAAGTAAAGGCATTCTCAGACCAAAATAAAAAAAAAAAATCACTGGCAAATTCACGCTAGAAGAAATACTGAAAGTTGTTCTTCAGGCAGAATGAAAACTTATCTTCTTAAATCAGGAAGAAAAGAAGCACAAGGGAAAGAGTAAATATGTGAGTATATCTAAACAATTATTGAATATATAAAACAATGATAAGAATGTCTTGAAATATTGAAATATATGGAGGGTTAGATTGAAAACATACAGAAAATTGGAATACATGACAACAATGGCTTGTAAATTAAGGTAAGGCTAAGTGGAGTTAGCATTTTAAGTTCTGTGAGTCATCTGGGAAGAAGGTAAAAGAACCAATTCAGAGAGAGGGTACAGCTCAGTGGTAGAGCAAATGCTCAGCATGCGTGAGGCCTTGGTTCAATCCCCAGTACCTACATTAAAAATAAATAAATAAACAAATAGACTATACTTCAATAAAAATAATAAAAGAACCAATTCATAATAGGCTTAGAAAATCAAGAATGTATGTTGTAACAATAGTACATTAGTATAACTTTCAGGCTAATAGAGGAAAAAAGAACAGTTTAAACATTCAATAAATCCAAAAGAAGAGAGAAAAGAAATTGGAACATAGAGTAGACAAGTCAAATAGAAAGCACTGAATAAGATAAGAGATTAAACTTCAAATGTATCAGAAATTACATTAAATGAAACAGATTAAATGTTCACTTCAAACATAAATATTGCAAGATTGTGCGCCCAGATTGAATAAAAGTAACAAAACCTAGCTAAAGAGGCATGTAAAACTTGAACCTACAGAAAGTTTGAAAGTGTAAAAATGGAACACATACATCTTAAAAACACTAGCCGAAACAAAGAGCATTACTAGAGATAAAGAGGGATACTCTATGAGGAAAAACTATAATTCACAAGAAAGATGTAACAATTCCAAATTTGTACACGTCTAACAACAGAGCTTCAAAATACATAGAGCAAAAATGAACAGATCTATAAGAAATAACAGAGGTGCCTAATCATAGTGGGAGATTTAAGAATGTCTTTATTTTGACAGAATAAGCAGATAAAAATAGCAGAGATGTAGAAGATTTGAACTTGATTAGCAAACATGACTCAATTAGTTCAATCCATGATTGGTATAACACTACACTCAACAACCACAAAAGATACATTCAAAAAACATATGGGATCATATGCAAAGGATATGTCATTTTATTGCACTTCACCTTATTGTACTTTGCAGATACTGCATTTTTCACAAATTGAAGGTTTGTGACAACCCTACTTCAAGAAAGTCTATTGGTGCCATTTTTCCAACAGCATTTGCTCACTTCATGTCTCTGTGTCACAGTTTGGTAATTCTCACAACATTTCAAACTTTTTCATTATTATTATATTTGATACAGTGATCTGAAGTCAGTGATCTTTGATGTTACTTTTGCAAAAAGATTATGACTCACTGAAGGCTCCAATGATGGTTAGCATTTTTTTAGCAATAAAGCATTTTAAATTAAGGTATGTACATTATTCTTTAAACATAATTATATTGCATACTTAAATAGACTACAATATAGTGTAAACATAACTTTTATATGCACCAGGAAACCACAAAATTCATGTGACTCACTTTATTGTGATATTTGCTTTGTTGTGGTATCTGGAACTGAACCCACAATATCTCTGAGGAATGTTTTTTTTTTAATTTCTTTTTTTTTAACATTTTTTATTGATTTATAATCATTTTACAATGTTGTGTCAAATTCCAGTGTAGAGTACAATTTTTCAGTTATACATGAACATATATATATATATATATATTCATTGTCACATTTTTTTCTCTGTGCACTAGCATAAGATCTTGTATATATTTCCTTGTGCTATACAGTATAATCTTGTTTATCTATTCTACAATTTTGAAATCCCAGTCTATCTCTTCTCACCCCCCACCCCCTTGGCAACCACAAGTTTATATTCTACGTCTGTGAGTCTATTTCTGTTTTGTATTTATGCTTTGTTTGTTTTTGTTTTTGTTTTTGTTTTTGTTTTTAGATTCCACATATGAGCGATCTCTGAGGAATGTTTTGATCATATACTGGGCCATAAAACATAAAGCAAGTTTTAACAAATTTCAAAAGGTTAAAATCATACAGGGTATGTTCCCTAACCATGGTGCAATTAACTAGAAATCAGTAATTAGAATATATCTACATTTTTTGAATTAGGAAATAAGTTACTAAATAACCCATGAGTCAGAGAAGAAATCATAATTAAAATTAGAAAATATTTTGCATGAGACTGTAATGAAAATATTACATTCAACGTTACAGAGGATAGTCTGCTTCTAACTATGATGACCTACCAATAGACCACTCCTTCCACTTAGAAGGGCAAGAAAAGGTGAAAAAATTAATTGTTATTATATTTTTAAAAATTAAATTGTTTAAAGACATTGGAGAGCTACAAAAACAGCCAGGATTTGAAGTACCAAAATCGTGGAGAGAAGGGAAACTTAAAGAGGTGAAACCCATTTGACACCAAGTTTCCTCTTTGAAGCACTTGTCAATTCATTATCAGCATGGGTGGAGAGACTGAAATAAGCTGCTAACAGGCAAAAAAAAAAAAAAAAAAAAAAAAAAAACCTGAGTAGAACTTTTAGCAGTCACACAGAGCTAAGGATTCAAAATCTAGAACTTAGGGCTACCTACACATCCAGGATTTGATGGGCTAAGATCCTGGAGAGAAGGAAATTACAAAGAAATGAAACAAGAAGTCTGAGCTGATTTTCTCCTTCAGGCATTCACCATTCTTAATAAGTGTAGGGCTAGAAGCAAAGAAGCCAAGTAGAAAGAGGCAATTAAGAAGCTAGGAAGATAAACTGAGCTATTGGCAGCTTCATACTGCAGGAAAGATAAAAATCAAAGTTTGTAGATTTCCCAGACTAAATGAACTAATAAATTTCCCAGGCTGTCATTTAGAACCCCTGAAGGATTAGACCCTAGGAATAAGGGCGAAGTGAAAATAGAATAGGTCTGACAAAGATTAAAATCCAACCTCAAGTTAAATTCTTGATTGGCTTAAAGTAATTTACTCTCACACTGTCTTCCCAAAGCTAAAGTAAACCTACAAATCAAGAAACGTCACCTAAATTTTCTAGAATTTTTCATTCATAATGTTTAGCATTCAAACAAAATCACACCAAGAGATATGACAAACAGAATTTTGTAAAGGAGAAAAGAAACCAAGAGAAAAATAAATAGTAGACGGTAGAAATGGACCTATAGAAGATTAAGCTATTAGAGGTATCAGGCAGAGACTTTAAAAGGATTGTGTTTAATACATTCAAGAAAACAGAGAACAAGGTAGACAATTTCACTGGGGGTGAATTTCAAGTGAGGGGGAGGGGGAGAATCAAATGGAAATTCTCAAACTAAAAAAAAATGTAATAGTGACTTTCAGTTTCAACTCCAACATGTAAAGAGCTTCAAAGTGCTCATTACCCTCCTCACAATAAGTAAAATGCTGAACAAATAGAAAGTAACAACTTTTATAAGATCTATCAAAGAATTGAGGTCCCCCAGCAACTCCAAAGTCTAGAGATTCAGAAGTAATCACAGCTAAGATAAGCTTACTAAAGCAGAAAGCTCGGGAGCCAGTAACTGGTCAAAACACTTAAATGGTCATTTTGAATTGCTAGAGGCTGGGTGCTGACTGGCTTAAAAGTTAAAAATCTATGGGCGGGTACACTTTTGGGGGCATTATCACATTTTCATCATTTTTACCTGAAAAAACTCAACAGGTTCTCATAATGAAGCTGAGAAACTTTCCCTTATGTTTCTATCAGGCAGAAGGGAAAATAACCCCTTTAAATTATGCCCAAGGGAAAAATAACCATTTTGAAATACTCCAGAGTGTTTTCCATAACAAAGGCTATCCTGAAAGGGAAACTACTTTACCAGGGCCTTATCTGACCTGGGGGAAGGACAACTGGCCAGCTCCAGCTCCATCTAGACTTCCTGTCTTATGTAAAGGGAGAAAAAAAAAAACACCATTAATCAACTGGATCTAGTTAACATTTGTAGAATATTTAATCCAACAACAGCAAAAAATACACATACTTCTTAGTCTCACATAAAATATTAACTAAGATAGTTCACATTTTAGGCCATAAAACACAACAAGTTTAAAAGAGTAGAAAGCATACAAAGTATTCTCTCAGACCACATGGAATTAAACTAGGAATCAATAACAGAAAGATAGCTGTAAAATCTCTAAATATGTGAAGATTAAACAACATACTCCTAAATAAAACATGGGTCAAAGAAAAAGTCTCAAAAGAAAATTTTAAATATTTTAAAATAAATGAAAATACAACTTATCAAAAATTATGGTATCCAGTGCTTAGAGGAAATTTATGGAATTTAATGCATTTACAGATTTCCTCTGCTTTTTGAAAGCTTGCTTAATGCCACTTCTTTTTTCATAAAAGACCTACATTAGTATCTGTTTTTGCTAACTGAAAGAAATCCAAAGATAGTTTTTACTTTTATGAAAAAGGGCAAAAAGCAAAAACGGTGTTCAGCATTTGTTTTGCAGCCAGCTGTTATAGAGGCAGTGCACCTGAGCAGGGAGAGTGGCCCCACCAAGCTCCTTCCCTGTGAACTACACTCAGCATCTCAGCATCAAGCTGCCATAAGTTTGAATTGTGTCCGTGAGCATCTGTGATTTATCTCAATTTATTTTGTGCATCCATTAATAATATTTGTCCTAAGGTAATTGCTTCCTCACTTTAAGCCATTCGGCTTATAAAACGTTTCACAGGAAAAGTCTACTCTTGGACAGCAGGTGAAACCTGTATTAAAAAATAAGAAAAAGGGGAAGTGTGGCCAAGATGGTGGAGTAGGAAGCCCCTGAATTCACCTCCTCCCACGGGCACATCAAAATTACAACTATTTACAGAGCAACTGTCAATGAGAATGACCTGAAGACTAGCAGGAAACATTTTCCACAATTGAAGATATAAAGAAGAAACCACAATGAGAGCAGTAGGAGTGGCAGACACGCAGTATAGCCAAGACACAAGACACCCCTGGGTAGGTGACCTACAAATGGGAGGATAAACACAATCACAGAGATTCTCCCCAAGGAGCAAAGGATCTGAGCCCCATATTGGGCTCCCCAGCCTGGGGTTCTGCATCAGGAAGATGAGCCTCCAGAATGTCTGACTTTGAAGGCCATTGGGGCTTACAAACAGAAGAGCCTGAGAGTTACAGGAAACAAAGACTCTGCTCTTAAAACTGATGGCAGCTATTTTGGGGAGCTCGTTCTACTACAAGGACACCGGTGCCAAGTGCCATTCTGGAGTCCTCCCTCTAGTCTATTAGTGCCAGGGGCTTATCCATCCTCCAGTAAGCAGGCACTAGTCCTAGGAGGACAACACAGGCTGAGTAGCCATCTATATAGAGACCTGGCCCCACCTACCAGTTGGCCAGTACTAGCCCCAGGACCCTCCCATGCAACCAGCTGCACTAGGACCCAGTTTCACCTACCAGTAGGCTGGCAGCCACCACAAGAAGCAAGGCATTGAAGCTAACCAGGCCAGGGGCCAGACCCACCTATGAGCATGCCCATAACAGTCAACTCAATCACAACAGAAGGGCTCATGTAGTCCACGTACAATGCACCACTAGAGCATATAGCTCTGTTGGCCAGAAGGGAGTTCACTGCTGTGCCCCATCTCCTACACAAGGCCACTTATCCAAGATTGGGAAACATAACTGACCTGCAAATTACATGGAAATAAACAGAGAATTAGGCAAAATGATGAGACAGGGGAATATGTTTTAAACAAAGGAATAAAACAAAACCCCAGAAGAAGAACTAAGTGAAGTGAAGATAAGCAATCTACTTGATAAAGCATTCAAGGTAATGATCATACATATACTTACTGAACTTGGGAGAAGAATAGATGAACACAGTAAGAATTTCAACAAAGAGGTGGAAAATATAAAGAAGGATCAGACAGAGCTGAAGAATATGATGACTGAAATAAGAAATACACTAGAAGGAATCAACAGTAGATTAGATGATACAGAGAAATGGATCAGTGAACTGGAAGACACAGTAGTGGAAATTACCCAAGCCGAACAGAAAAAAAGAAAAAAAAAGAATTTTTTAAAATGAGGATAGTTTAAGAAACCTCTGGAACAACATCAAGCTAACATTTGCATTAGAGGGATTCCAGGAAAAGAGAGAGAGAAAGGGGCAGAAAACTTATTTGAAGAAGTAATAGCTGAAATCTTCCCTAATGCAGGGAAGGAAACAAACATTTCCTCTAAGACCAGGAATAAGACAAGAATGCCCACTCTCACCACTTTTATTCAGCACAGTACTGGAAGTCCTAGCCACAGCAATCAGACAAGAAAAAGAAATAAAAGGCATCCAAATTGTAAAGGAAGAAGTAAAACTTTCACTGTTTGCAGATGACACGGAATTATGCATAGAAAATCTTAAAGATGCCACAAAAAAACTATTAGAACTAAGAAGTAAAGTCAGTAAGGCTTCAGGATACAAAATTAATATTCAGAAATCTGTAGCATTTCTAAACACTAACAACAAACTATCAGACAGAGAAATTATGAAAACATTTACAATTACATAAAAAAGAATTTTAAAACCTAGGAATAAATCTAACCAAGGAGATAAAAGACCAGTACTCAGAAAACTATAAAACATTGATAAAAGAAACTGAAGACAACACAAAGGGAAATATATATCATGCTAATGGATTGGAAGAATTTAATATTGTTAAAATTACCATACTACCCAAACAATCTACAAATTCAAATGCAATCCCTATCAAAATATCAATAGCATTTTTCAAACAACTAGAACAAGTAATTCTAAAATTTGTATAGAAATACAAAAGACCCAAAATAGCCAAAGCAATCTTGATTAAAAAGAACAAAGCTGGGGGTACCACATTTCCTGATTTCAAATTATACTACAAAACTACAGTAATCAAAACAGTATAGTACTGACACAAAACCAGAAACATAGGTCAATGGAACAGAATAGAGAGCCCAGAAATAAACCCACATTTATAAGGACAATTAATCTATGACAAAGGAGGCAAAAATATACAATGGGGAAAAGATAGTCTCCTCAATAAATGATGTTGGGAAGACTAGACAACTACATATAAAAGAATCAAACTGTACAACTTTCTCACACCATATACAAAAATAAACTCAAAATGGATTAAGACTTAAGTGTAAGACCTGAAACTATACAACTCCTAGGAAAAAACATAAACAGTGTGTTCTTTCAATCAATCTTAGCAATATTTTCTTGGATATGTCTCCTTAGGCAAGGGAGAAAAAAGCAAAAATAAACAAATGGTACTACATGAAATTAAAAAGCTTTTTCACAGTGAAGGAAAATATCAACAAAACAAAAAGGCAGTCTACTGAATGGGAGAAGACATTCGCCAATGATATAACCAATAAGGGGTTAAAGTCTAAAATATGCAAACAATTCATACAAATCAACTTTGAAAAAAACAAAAACTCAAAAAATGGGCAGAGGACCGGAAAAAACAGTTTTTCCAAAGACATACACATGGTCAACAAACACATGAAAAAATACTCACATCTCTAATCACCAGGGAAATGCAAGTTAAAATCAAAATGAGCTCTCACCTCACACCTGTCAGAATGGCCATTATTTTAAAAAAAATAATAACAACAACAAGTATTGGTGAGGATGTAGAGAAAAGGGAACCCTCATGCCTGTTGGCAGGAATATAAACTGGCGCAGCCACTATCAGTAAGGAGATTCCTCAAAAAATTAAAAATAGAACTACTGTAATCCATCAATTTCACTTCTGGGTATTTTTCCATAGAAAAAACACTAATTCAAAAAGATATATGCCCTGCTATGTTTACTGCAGCAATTATTTACAGTAACCAATATATGGAAGCAACCTAAATGTCCACCAAAGGATGACTGGATAAAGAAATTTTGATACATATATACACACAATGAAATACTACACAGCCATAAGATGAATAAAATCTTGCCATTGTGACAGCGTGGATGGACCTTGAGGGTATTATGCTAAGTAAAGTAAGTCAGACAGAAAAATACAAATATTATATGATATCACTTATATGTGGAATCTAAAAAATAGTAAAAATGAAGTTATTTACAAAACAGAAACAGACTCACAGACATAGAAAAAAAACTTACGGTTATCAAAGGGGAAGGGAGGAGGGATAAATTTGGAGTTCGAGATTTGCAGATACTAATTACCATATATAAAATAGATTAAAAAACAAGGTCCAACTATATAGCACAGGGAACTATATTCAATATCTTGTAATAACCTATAATGAAAAATAATCAAAAAAGAATATATATAATATATATTTGAATCACTTTGCTGTACACCTGAAGCTAACACAATATTGTAAATCAACTATACTTAAACAAAAAAAATTTTTAAAACTTTTAGCCATCCAAAAATAAAAAGAAACTTCTATAATTTGATTAAAAACTATCCACAGAAACAAACAAACATCATAGTTAACGTTGAAATATTCAGAGCTTCCAACTGAGATAAATAACAAGAAGAGGACGGTCAAACCCAAATTAGCAGGATATCTTCTGAGTTTCTAATTTCCTTGGCTTCCCAGATGCTGCCATCCTCTCTAAAGAGAGGACATTGCCTCCTCCCTGCCCCCATGAGCTGCCACAATCACAGAACTGTGCCCTTCCCAAAATGACTGAGAGTGGCAACCTCTGATGTGAAAACATCTGGACATCTGCATGTGGCTGGGCCAGTCCAGTGGCCTCCCCAGACCAGGCAGTCACACATTGTCTCACACAGCACTTCCCAAAGTCCGGGTGATTCTGTTCCAAATAATGCCAGGTGTGAGACATCAAAATTTCATGCAGTGCACATCAGGCTGTGCCACGCTAAGACTAGTGCCTACTCAGTCTCTGTTCAACAGAGGTCCAAAAAGTCTTGGCATCCAACCACACCTAGGGTCACCGTATTACCACCATGACAATTATTATTCTGTATTCAGTGCCCATGGGTGCATGACCCAGTGTCATGGGAATTAAATGGTCACCCCCAAAAGACACAGAGGCACAAAGAGAATACTGCCAATGGTCTCCCAGAAGGAGGAAATAAGGGGAGAAGTGCAAGGGAGGGAAAGGGAAGAAGGATGGGAAGGAAGGAGGGGATGAGAAGAGACCTGCAGGAGTAGATGGACACTGGTCAGGTCTGTGCCCCTGCCACACGGTGGCTTTGTATTACCCAAGTTAACCTCATTTTCATCCCATGTAGAAAAGTCACTCAGCAACCTAAGTTCAAGATATAAACACAGAAGTTTTTATTATTTGCTGCATTCCCAAAGAGCTCATCCTACCTGACACATAGGAGCAGGACAAATAATCAGTTTCTCTGTTTCTTGCCCAAGCCTCACCTATTGGCAACTCCTAAGACTTGACTCTTTCTTCTACACCTTGCTGTGTAGGTATCTACAAAGTTATGGAATCAACATACAGAATTTCATCTCCATCTTTGTCTTCATCAAGGGAAGTTTTGTGTTGAGTATCTATGGAGGCATTATACAGATGTTTGGCTCCATACCAGGCAATTTTAAAGCAACCAATTGCTCATGTTTGGAAGACCAATGCATCTGCCTCTTATTAAGTAATGGAGTGTTCTGGGAAATTTTACCCAACTTACTCAAGTCCCATTTCTTCTTCAGTAAAGATATAATAATACTTACTTGACAGGATTGTTGAGATTAAGTGGAGGAGGGGGAATGGGAGAATACATAAAATGTCAAACAATGTCTGACAAATATTAGGTATCACCCACCGCTTTCTTCTATAATATGCATGTATTTGACATAAATACTTTGCTTATCAAATTGAGTAAGATAATTCTGAAAAAGAGAAAACTCAAGGGCTTCTAGTATTGTTTGAAATTAGTATTATTATAATCTTATTTAAATATTTACATACCTAAAACTAGGCATAAATGCCTTTACTTGTAGCTCTTGTAGAAGAGAAAAACATCTTTTCTCTATCCATCTTTGGTTCTGGGGTGGGACTCTGTGACAAAAGACAGATTAAAAAAAAGAAAAGCACACACATTTATTTAACATAAGTTTTATGACACAGGAGACTTCATAAGGAAATGGAGACCTCAATGAATGGCAAAACCTAAATGCCTATATATTATATTAAAGGAATACAGGCAATTGTGTAAAAGTAAGTAAAATATGTGGAGACTATGAAAAGGAATATATGTATGTGTATGTGTGACTGAAACATTACGCTATACACCAGAAATTGACACAACATTGTAAACTGACTATACTTCAATTTTAAAAGTTTAAAGAGCATAAAATATGTGGAGACTACAGGAAGATAAAAGTTATTTTAACAAGGTATGTTTTACAGAATTCTCTCAACTCCCATCTCTGGTGATAATAATGCCTTTCCTCCTGGTATAGGAAGGGCATCTCTCACATTGGATTTTAATCTCCTGTTTTCAGGAGAAAAGGAGGTCACACTACTCTTCTTGTACCTGCTATTTTTCAAGTGCTTTTAGCACAAAATAATCCTTATGCCAAAGTGACATACTTTGGGGTGGCATATTCTGCCACCCTTCACTCTCATACAAAGTATAAGACAAACTCACAAATTAAGAATAAATCAAGCTAACAAAACTAAACAAATTAAAATTAATACTAATTCCATGAGATGGATAATATTGCTTTGGTGGCTCTAAATTGCAATCTGCAACATTAAATACGATACCCAAGGCAACAACACAGATTCTCTTGATTTAAACATTCCTTCAGTAGGGTGAGCCTGATGACCCCTCCTCAACCCTCTGCCAGTTCCCTGCTATTTTAACAACTTCAGTGAAAATTGAGGGCTATTATGCTAAGTGAAATAAGTCAGACAGAGAAAGATAAGTACTGTATATCACTTATATGTGGAATCTAAGAAGACAAACTTGGAGAAACAGAGAGTGGAATGGTAGTTACCAGGGACAGGGGGGTGGGGGAAATGGGGAGATATTGGTCAGATGGTACAAACCTCCAGTTATAAGATTAAGAAGTTCTGGGGATCTAATGTACAGCATGGTGATTATAGCTAGCAATACTGTATTGTAAATTTGAACGTTGCTAAGAGAATAGATTTTTAAATATTATCACCCAAAAAAGAAATGGTAATTATGTGACAAGATGGAGGTGGTAGCTAATCATCTTGAGATATATATATATATATCTGAATCACTATGCTGTACACCAGAAACTAAGACAACATCATGAATCAACTATATTTTAATAAAAAATAGATAAAATAGATAAATGTATCAATCAACAAGTGTTACACCTTAAACTTATACAATGTTATATATCAATTATATTTCAATAAAGCCAGGGAAAGAAATAACACTAGTGTATGGCAGAACGACACCTTGGAAAAAAGGTGAGCCAAAAATGATCCACCCTGTCTTTTAGCTAATTCAGGGTGTTCATTTTTATCAATCAACTGCTATGTTCCAGCACTACTTTGGCATTTTACTCATAGTACCTCATCTAATCCTATGATATAAGGACTCTTATTATCCACATCCTGACAACTCATTTTAACACATCTCCCTTTTTGGTCTAAATATTTTCTCACTCAATATGTGCTCCAAACATATCCATATAAACCCTGCCCATTCTCCCATTCTATCATCTTCATTTCTAACCTAGCCTATATCCAACATTTTTCTTTCCCAACAATTACACAAAAAAATCAACATACATTACAGATAAGAAAATATAGATAAGGAAAAAGATTTAAATATTAAATTCATGCATTATCTTATTACTCATAGCTATTCTTATTTTGGTATCTAGTCTTTCAATATTTTGTATTTCTCAAAAATGGGATATAGTATGCATATAGTCATGTAATTAGCTTTTCCACTTAATATTGTATGCTGAACTTTTTCCATGTAAATAAGTGAAGTTGCCCATCAACATTTTCAAGAGTCAAATAATGTTTTAATGTGTAGACATATCTTAATTTCTTAGCCAAGTACCTATTTCAAGACACTTGGGACATTCACAGTTTTTCACTCTTCAAAGCGGTGCAAAGATGCACAGCCTTGTACAAGCCAATTATTTCTCCTAAGCCAATTATATCTCCTAAGGACACATTTCTACAAGTGGAATTATTGGGTCAAAGAGCACTCCACAAAGACCCTGCCCCAACCAACCTTATAAAAGAAATATGATAGAAGCGTGAAAATTTATTCTTTCTTCTATTACGTTTTCCTATTATTTCAAAATAATAACTAATGTATTCACTCACATACATACCAGAGCTGGACAAGAAAGAGGATGTTTTCCTATCAAATGTCCTCAGGATCCTAAAATAAAACTGTCCCTCTCTGTATGTCCCCAGGATAGGTTCCAGCACTTCTTTGGTCAAAGCGTCTCTCACTTCCTTCCTCCCCTTACCACTCCCATGGCCAGCAGTGAAACTTCACGCCCTTAGCATCTATGCCTGAACTGTGGCGGTAACTTCCTAACTGGTGTTCCACTCTCCAGGGGCCACTCCAGTCCCCACCCCAACTCTGACCCATTCTGCACACAAGTCAGCCACATCATTTTCCTTTCATTCTGTTATTCCTCTGGTCACAAAAGGCTTTGGTGTCTCCCAGGGGTGGGTGGAGTAATACACAGACATCTATTTATAAATTGGGGATCTTCCATGAATGGGATTCACCCCAACTGCTGGACTGTATTTCCCATCACTTCCTCTCTGCACACTATATACTCCAGGCAAGCCAGCCTCCTCTCTCTGGGGTAGGATTCCCACCTCCATGCCTTTCTTCCCATTACTCCTCCCTCTTCCAATGCCCTTTTATCCCATTTTTAGTCTGTCATTTAAGCCCAGCTTAAAGTGTCCCTTCCTTTGAGGGGAGCATTGTTGCCTGCAGAAGTTTCTGCTGCTTCTAAGAACTAATAGGAAACAGCTGGCCATGATTAGAGAGTCTCAGTTTTGTCAGTATCTTTTTGTTTCCTTACATCTTGCCTTTCCAAATACATCATAAATTCAAGAACATAACTTTTTTCTTTGCTTGTTAAAACATACAAGTTTATTGATGAAACACAAGTCTAAGATTAACAAATGTAAACCAATACAAAAGTGTAGCTTATTCGTGATTAGTTTGCTGTCAGTTTAAGTAGAGGAAAGAGTAAAAATATCTCAATCTAGGTAGCAACATGAAATCAATAAATGTTTTCTTTGTACAACCCCTAGTATTCACTTGACGTCCTTAAAATGGTCCAGCCTAAAACCCATCATCATAGCCAGCATCACTGTTGATACGTGATATTCATTATCCCAAAATAGCAGCTGAAAGGATCTCTTTGCCATACAAGCACAGTGAAAAAGAAAGAATTTACAAAATTGTTCCCAAGTGCAAACTAAAAAAAAAAAAAATCTCAATATTGTTTGGGACAGACCCCAGTTAGAGTTTGGTCAATACTTTTAGGACTTTTACTTTCACCACCAGATCACTGTGATTTGCTAATGCTTTGATTTTTTTAACACACACTCCAGATTCCTTGAATAAGAAAAAAAGTGAACTTCTGCTGAATTCTTTCCTGGATGAGGCAAGCCCTTCATTTTTTATGTTGTCATTTATATTCTCAAATAGGGTAAGGATATTAAGAAGAATCTCTCTGTCCCATTCTTTATTAAAAAGGGAAATCAATTCTGATGGTACTTTACAACTGACCAGCTCTCTTGTCATGGCTGGATTTTCAGTAAAGTTTATGATTAGTTTCATAATCTGAACCTTGGTGAAGTAATTTCCCAGGAATAACAAAGCAAAAAGGTCTGGAAAAGAATAGGAAAGTAAATGTTGGTAATGATTAGTCACAGTCATGTTGGTTAACAGCCTTAGTCCAGCCATCTGCACAGCTGAGTCCAAACGACAGATCATGGTGTCATCACACACTTGTATGATATAAGTCTTAATCTTGCCCTGATTTTCCGCATTCACACTCAGGTTATTAAGGGCATTGTATGCCTTTTCCCTAATAATGGGATCTTTCGTTTTTATCAGTTTTGCAATAATTGGCAGACCACCCAATTCACGAATGGCATTTTGGTTAAATGAATATGCTGCATTGTTACCCAGAGTGACCAAGGCTACTTCTTGAGTAAAAGGATCATTAGATCTTTCAAGGATGTTAAGGACCTTTTGAAGGTCATTAGTACCCAGAACATCATCAATTTTATAGGGAAAGTTGAACTTGCCCCTTCGAACAGACCATGATGTAGTTGTAGTTGGAGTCCTGGTGCTCTTACCTCGGGTCCTTCCCTTAGACTTGCTACTTGCCCTGCCCCCAGCCCTAGCCCCATTCCTCACAGGGTGGCAGCCTCCACCCCTGATTCCTGGACAGGGTAAACCAGGTGCAAGCATTCTGGTCCCAGAGATGGTACTCAGCCTGGCCCCTCTGCCCGCTCTTGCACTTGCCTGTTCCTTCAGGATGCTGAAAAGAGCCTTGGCCTTGGCCTCTAGGCCACCTCCGCTCTGGGCCTTCAAGTGGGCCTCTGCCTTTACATCAGGTCCACTCTTGAGTTCCACGCCCACCTCAGCCTTGGCCTTTGAGTCACCCTGAACTCTAGCTCCAGGTCCAGCCCCAGCATTAGCCTTAGCTCCTTTCCCAGTCTCTGCAATATCACTAGATTCCTCCTCCTCATCGTCATTGTCATCATTCCAGATTTTCCCGCTCTCATCTCTTCCCCAGGTCAGTCTGTATACGCAGTAGCAGGCACCAGCCCCAATCACCACACCAGCGGCCACGCAGCCAGCTTCCCGAGTACGACCCATACTGGGGTGAATGTCTGAATTCTTAACCCGGGCACAGAGGGCTTGCTCTGGCCCAGAGGAGTGCTCCCACGTTGAGGGCGGAGTCTTCAGCTACAGCTTGCAGGCTCTGCTACAGCTGCAGATACTGCAGGACCTAAGAATGAAAGAAAGATTTGAGACTTCAGCCTCCTCCTTTTGTGCCTTTGTATGCAGACAGACTGAACTTCAGGCTAACAAACAGACCAAACATACAGGAACATGGCAGGGACTCAAGGCTAGATCACTGATTCCTTTCTTCAATTGGGAAGGTAATTTTGAAAATTTTCCCCACCTCCAGATTCTCCAACCTCATGTTCAACCACCCCGGTATATTAAATTTAAGATATCTAATCAGTTCCCTACCTCCCCTGCCCCTCCAGATGTCCTGGGGGCAGTGGCACCCCCACATAGACCCACACGGGTCCCAGCAGTTTCTTCCTTCTACTTCTTGCCTGGAAGTGCACTGCGTTCTGCAAACCTGAATACAAAGGGATGAGGAGGGTGGTGCTGAGCGCTCAGGACATATAGACCTCACCAGGGACGGGACACACGTCACTCTCCAGAATCACTAACCCTAGTCCCACATAGCCCAATATTTCCCACCTTTGGTTATCCCCCTCTTCTCATTAAGCTGCGGCTTTTAAGTTCATTATGACCCTCCCCCTTTTCCTTCAATTACCTTCAAGCCTCCATCCCACCCTCACCCTTGAAAGTCACTTCCTTCCAAGGTGATGACATAACTCCTTTCCTGTGAAAAAATGGGTGGTGGTGGAGCAAGGGTGTCTAGAAGTCAGACAGGCGATACACAAAGGTCTCCAACTCCGCCCATGCCTCTGCCACCCCCACCGTCTCAGAGGTAGCAGGATACTCCCACCCCCACCCATTATACTGACTTCCACTGCTCGGGAGGAATTTCCTTCCTCCCTCATCTCAGTTTCCGCCTCCACCAAACCTAAGGACTGACAACTCTGGAACCGAGTGCTTGGTAGACAGACCAACACCAAGGACACTGTATCCCAAAGAGTAATCTGCAGCAAGGTCCTCCCCACCCCCGGGCTCTCGTGACACCCTCGTCCTCCTAGCCACTTGCTTCCTGGTCTCATACCTGCAGAGCACTTTTGCAAGCTCCGCAATGGTATGAAGAGGAAGGAAGGAGGGGTATGCAGAGGAGGTCCATGGCTCCCTGGAGTTTGCAGTCTCCACCATTCTCCACCCCAGGGATCCCTAAATATGCCGCCACCCTCACTCTGACCTACTTGTTTCTGGACAATTTTCCTCTTCTTCCTGCTCTTAGGGTTGGATTGGCCTTCAGGCGCAAGATCCACAGACACAGACAGGCGACACGGCAGAGACGGATGGCTAGGCGGACAGAACAGCACTTCAGACAGTCCCAATACCAGCTTTTCCAAATGTAAGGTTCTGCTTGTCAAACGGATTTCACCTTTTGGTCTCTCACCCTACTCCCACTTATCAGGAGTCCGCTGACAGCAGCCCTCTTCCTGCAAGGACGTCCATCCACCCCCCCCCTCCCCTCCCCCTCCCCCATCCCCACCACCCAGCCTCAGCCCCAGCCCCAGCCCCAGCGGTCAGCCATTTTCCCAGCAAAAACCACACCCCTTTCGAACAACTGGAAAGAGGGGAAGCGGGGAGAAGGAGTGCGGAAAACCGGAGGAGAAAAAGAAAACCCAAAGGTCTCATTGATCCCCCTCCCGGGCGCATTCCCAGCCCCAACGACAACCATTTTTCCTTCACGCGTTGTCATAGCCAAGTTGGTGCATAAAATAGCAGGGAGATTGCTAGAGAGTTAGTAATGCGCCCAAGTAAAGGCGAGGACCTCCGTCATCCCCGCCCTTCTGGGGGCCATGGGGCAATCCCACCTCTGCACGGACCTGCAGGGTTTCGGGGCGGATTGTTTATTCCTTTCTCTGAGTGGTACAGGGCCCTACTGAAATACTTGGGGAATGACAAGACAGACGCACAGTTCCAAGATTCTGGCTTGCTAGATGTGCCAGCACACAGAACAAGAATCTTAATATCTGCCCTTCCCGATTCAAGACCCTAGAAGCCAAAGGTTTCAAGTTTCCCCCTCCTGGTTTGGGGTCTTCCCTGGAATCCAGCCCCTCCTCCCCAGTGTCCATCATTTTCGTTCTTGGAAGGGCTGAGGGTAGTGCAAGGATGTGGCGAAAATGGGCCTTGTCCCTCTTCGGTCTCCGCCCTCCTCCGCCACCCGCACTGCAGGGATCCCCGGGGCAGCGCCCATCCACACACAGACCTGCTGGGATCAAAGCAGTTATCTCCTCTTTCTCTCCTGGCCACAGGCCCGCCCGCCCTCCGGGCAATAAGGAGATGGCAACCGGACCAAAGGAAGACCGGGATTAGAAAAACGTCTGCACACGTCGGCTCCTGCTCACGTGAGGGCTACGTCACTCCTGAGCTCAGGACCCCAATTACCACTCCCACCAGCAGTGCGGCAGGAGCTGGCCCACCCCTCTCCTTCCCTTCCGCGGCAGGTCCTGCCACTCATTTTCCTCTGCCAACCCGAGACCAGAAATACTTCTCTTGTGGTTGCAATTTACCTTTCTTTGGTTAACGGAGACCGCATCTGCTCCCATATCCATTGGTCTTTTCTTCCTCTTTGAGGAATAATTTTTCTCTCTACTCCCTGTCCACCCACCTCTCCTCCACTCCCTCCAACCTAGCCTCAGAGGTCCAGCATTTCCCCTGCACCTCCATACAAAATGAGAGTCAAGATCTCAAAAAAGATGGGTAGTGGGAATGCGTTACTTTCTTAAACTTTTCTGTTTACTTTTTAAAAAATCAGCGATGCATTATTCTTACACTGAGAAAATAAAATGATGCTATTTTCATTTGTGTGGAGTAGAATTTAAGTGGGAGGGGAAAACCCAAAGGCCTCATTAATTTTATTATATTTGTTTATAACACAAGGAAAATGTTTTCACGGGTTACAGTTAAAAAGCAGCTTTCAAAACATAGTAAACTGTTTTAAAATTATTTCACTTATTTCAAATGTACAATTTGATGAATTTTGATAGATGAATGTATACATCAATGAAACCAGCACCACAATCAAGATAGCTAACATTTCCATCACTCCCCAAGAGATGCAAATTTTAATTTCCCAATTTATCCTTTCCCACCCGCTTTACACCGGGTAACCACAAGTTTGTTCTCTATGTCAGTGAGTCTGTTTCTGTTTTGTAGATAAGTTCATTTGTGTCCTTTTTTTTTAAGTTTCCACATATAAGCAATATCATATGGTATTTTTCTTTCTCTTTTTGACTTACTTCACTTGGAATGACAATCTCCAGGTCCATCCATGTTGCTGCAAATGGCATTATTTTATTCTTTCTTTATGGCTGAGTACTTTTCCACTATACACACACACACACACACACACACACACACACACACACACACACATACACACACATACATACACATATACATACATACATACAACATCTTCTTTATCCAGTCATTTGTTGATGGACATTTGGGTTGCTTCCATGTCTTGGCTATTATAAATAGTGCTGCTATGAACACTGGGGTACATGTGCCTTTTCAAATTATATTTTCCTGCAGATACATGCCCAGGAGTAGAATTGTTGGATCATATGGTAAGTCTATTTGTAGTTTTTTGAGGAATCTCCATACTGTTTTCCATAACGGCTGTACAAAACTACATTCCCACCAACAGTGTAGGAGGATTCCTTTTTCTCCACACCCTCTCCAGCATTTATCATTTGTGAACTTTTTAATGATGGCCATTCTGACTGGTGTGAGGTAATATCTCATTGTAGTTTTTATTTGCATTTCTCTGACAATTAGTGATGTTGAGCATCTGTCATGTGCTTGTTGGCCATCTGGATGTCTTCTTTGGAGAGATGTCTGTTTAGGTCTTCTGCCCATTTTTTGATTGGGTTGCTTTTTTTATATTAAGCTGTATGAGCTGTTTGTATATTTTGGAAATTAGTCCCTTGTTGGTCACATCATTTGCAAATATTTCTCCCATTCTGTAGGTTGTCTTTTCGCTTCGTTGATGGTATCCTTAGCTGTGCAAAAGCTTTTAATTTTAATTGGATCCTATTTGTTTGTTTTTTGCTTTTATTTCCATTACTTTCTTGTGATTCAATGGCTGTTCTGAACACCTGCCCCAGATTAGCTTTTAGTCTACTAAGGCTGAGGCAGTTGAGGGTGTAAGGATGCAGAAATAGTCTGATCCTCCTCGCCTTGTCAAAAGGGGAAGGAAGGAGGTGCCGCCCTCCTCCCTCTCTTATTTTCCAGAGTCTCTCATCTGCTGCATTCTGGCACCTGACTCTCTTGCTCACTCCAAAAATATACATGGACAGGTGACCAAGGTGGTAAATGCCACCTTTACTCAGATGACCAACCTGAGTAAATGCCTTTGGCTTCTACCCCTCTTCCTTCCCTCCCTCCCTCCCTCCGACTCCCACAGAGGTAACTTGGGGGTCCAGAGAAGGGATTGCTGTTCCCACTTACCCTTGCAGCTGCGGGGTTTCCACAAAGATTGCTGGGGGAAACTCCCAGGCCTGCTCGCCCTGCCCTTATTCATGGTGGCTGAGTTCACCTTGTTCCTGACACTGTCTGCTGCTACCACCTGGCCTGAGAGGTACAGCCTGCTGGCCTCTCACCTCTGGTCTCCTCACCTCAGGGCACCCAGGGAGAAACTAGCCTTGCTTCAGGGTTACTGCCCACAGCCCACATCCACCTTGGTGTCCCCCTAGCCAACTGTATGCCTGGGCCCGAGGGAGTCTCCCCACTGACCATGTGATTAACCTAGAGAAGGCGGTCTCAGCTGGCCACCTCTGTGTTCTACCTAAAATTATATCAAAGTCATGTGCATGCATATGTTCATTTTAGTGGGAAGAAGGGTCATAGATCTGTTCAGATTCTCACAGGTATCTATGACTTAAAGTTACTAAGAACTACTCACCTAGAAAAAAAGATACACCCCTTCAGTAGAAATCAATATCTGCCACTGTTTCTCGCTCACGTATTATACACATTGTTTATTTTTCCAAATGTGCAAACAACACAGAAATGTATAAATTACAACGTGAAAGTTCCCTGAAATGCCTGTTCCCCCACCAACCACTTTTAACAGTTTCCCCCTTTCTTCATGCAAATACGAAGTGTTGTATGCATATGTATCAAGTTCTAAGTTAACAACAATACAGAACAAAAAGGTTGACACTAAGTGATATAAAGTGCAGTGATTCTGCACTTTAATTTGAGACCTGACATCTTTAAAAATTGGGTCTTTCTCTTTATGTCAACTTTTATGATCTTCAATAAATTTTATGTTTCTTTAGATAGAACATACTCATTACTTGTTAAGTTTATTCCTAGGTATTTTATTGTTTTGTTGCTTTGGGGGATGATATTCCTTTTATGATTATATTTTCTACCAGGTTATTGCCTGTCTAAAGAAAGAATTAATTATGATATACTTACTTTTAGTGACATTTTGCAGACATACCTCATTATATTGCACTTCACTTTATTGCACTTTGCAGATATTGCTTTTTTTCTTTTTTACAAATTGAAGGTCTGTGACAACCCTTCATCAAAAAAGTCTACTGATGCCATTTTTCCAACAGCATTTTGCTCACTTGGTGTCTTTGTGTCACAGTTTGGTAAATCTTACAATATTTCAAACTTTTCATTATTATTATATTTTTATGGTGATCTGTGATCAGTGATCTTTGATGTTACTTTTGCAAAAAGATTACGACTTGCTGAAGGCTCAAATGATAGTTACCATTTTTTAGCAATAAAATATTTTTAATTAAGGGATGCATTATTTTTAGACATAATGCTATTTCACACTTAATAGACTACAGTATAGTGTAAACATAACTTTTATAATCACTGGGGAACCACAAAATTCGTGTTACTAACTTTATTGTGACATTCACTTTATTGTGGTGCTCTGGAACCGAACACACAATATCACTGAGGTATGCCTATAGTTTTTCAGTTATAGCTTTGGTTTTTCTAGGTATGCATGCATAATCATCTGAAAATGATGATTTTTAAATTTTGTCTTTTCGAATATTTATATCTTTTATTCTTTCATTTTTTGGATGTACTGCATCAACCTCCAGAACTATGTTGAATAATAGTGATAACTGAGAGCCTCCTGATCTTGTTCTTGAAGTAAATGAGAATGCCTTTAATATTCATCACATAATATGATGTTTGCTGTTTGTTTCTGTTGTGTTTTTCTTTATCTGTGTTTGTGTGTCTTCAGAGTGAGTGAATGGTTAAAAAGCCACACTTATAATAATCCTTTATGTAAGACAGAAAAATTTAATTGTCCACATTATAATATTGGGAGAGGGAAAGAACAAGGGAGAGTTGCCAAAGTGCTGTGCTTACTGGGAATATGTTGATGAGCAAAAACAGATACTAACTCTGTTCTCATACTGGAAACAAGACCTTAATGGAAAAATCAGATATACATACAAAGTGAGAAAAACACTTTAAAGGAAAGGACACCGTTAATACAGTAAAAGAAATGGCAGAGTCTGGATCAGCAAAGGCTTTCTTGAGGGAGAAAAGGAATGAAATTTTGAGCTGAGATTAAGAAAAGCAGGTGTTAACTAGGAAAAGAGGGAAACAGAAAACAAAAATGTCTCAACTTCTCCACCATTCTGATAACCACTATGATAAGCCATCTACCTCAATCCTAGGTTAAATCCTGTGAAAACCACTGGTAACTTTTCAATTGACTCTTTCAGGTTTTGTTGCTGTTTTATATATCCCAAACCAAAAATAATGTAGATACATCATACATAAGTGTGTGTATATATATATATCTTTTTAAAGTAATTTGAGATCATACAATGCAAACTATTCTGCAAACTATTTTTTCACCTAATATGCCATGTACATCATTGTATCAGCTACAATACTATTCTGTAGTGTGGATTTAACAAAATTTAACCAATCTCTTACTAATTGATATTTAGCCTCTTCCCAATCTTTGTCTATTACAAAAATGCTACAATGGAGACCTTTGTACATATATATTTTGATAATTGTGGCATTATTTCTTAGGATAAATTCCTAGAAATGAAATCATGAAATCACTGGGTCAAAGTGGATGTTCATTTTAAATTTTATCCATGTTGCCAATTTTCATCTCAAGTTTATATATATATATATATATTCCAAAATTTTTCAATTTTTTTACTCTTATTTTATTGAGTTGTAATCAGTTTACAATGTTGTGTCAATTTCCAGTGTACAGCACAATTTTTCAGTTATACATGAACATACATATATTCATTGTCACATACGTTTTCACTGTGAGCTACCACAAGATCTTGTATACGTTTCTCTGTGCTATACAGTATAATCTTGTTTATCTATTCTATATATACCTGTCAGTATCTACAAATTTCGAGCTCCCAGTCTGTCCCTTCCCGCCCCCCTCCCCTTTGGCAACCACAAGTTTGTATTTTATGTCTATGAGTCTATTTCTGTTTTGTATTTATGTTCATTTATTTTAGATTCCACATATGAGTGATCTCATATGGTATTCTTCTTTCTCTTTCTGGCTTACTTCACTTAGAATGACATTCTCCAGGAGCATCCATGTTGCTGCAAATGGTATTATGTTGTCGGTTTTTATGGCTGAGTAGTATTCCATTGTATAAATATACCACAGCTTCTTTATCCATCATCTGTCGACGGACATTTAGGCTGTTTCCATGTCTTGGCTATTGTAAATAGTGCTGCTATGAACATTGGGGTGCAGGTGTCATCCTGAAGTAGGGTTCCTTCCGGATAGATGCCCAGGAGCGGGATTACTGGGTCATATGGTAAGTCTATTCCTAGTCTTTTGAGGAATCTCCATACTGTTTTCCATAATGGCTGCACCAAACTGCATTCCCACCAGCAGTGTAGGAGGATTCCCTTTTCTCCACAGCCTCCTCAGCTTTTGTCATTTGTGGACTTTTGAATGATGGCCATTCTGACTGGTATGAGGTGATACCTCATTGTAGTTTTGATTTGCATTTCTCTAACAATTAGTAATATTGAGCATTTTTTCATGTGCCTATTGATCATTTGCATGTCTTCCTTGGAGAATTGCTTGTTTAGGTCTTCTGCCCATTTTTGGATTGGGTTGTTTGTTTTTTTCTTATTAAGTCATATGAGCTGCTCATATATTCTGGAGATCAAGCCTTTGTCAGTTTCATCTTTTGCAAAAATTTTCTCCCATTTCATAGGTTGTCATTTTGTTTTGCTTATGGTTGCCTTTGCTGTGCAGAAGCTTGTAAGTTTAATTAGGTCCCATTTGTTTATTCTTGCTTTTATTTCTATTGCTTGGGTAGACTGCCCTAGGAGAGCGTGGCTGAGATGTATGTGAGATAATGTTTTGCCTATGTTTTCTTCCAGGAGGTTTATTGTATCTTGTCTTATGTTTAAGTCTTTGATCCATTTTGAGTTTATTTTCATGTATGGTGTAAGGGAGTGTTTTAGCTTCATTGCTTTACATGCTGCTGTCCAGTTTTCCCAACACCATTTGCTGAAGAGACTGTCTGTTCCATCGTATGTTCTTGCATCCTTTGTCAAAGATTAATTGACCAAAAGTTTGTGGGTTCATTTCTGGGCTCTCTGTTCTGTACCATTGGTCCATATGCCTGTTTTTGTACCAATACTATGCTGTTTTGATTACTGTAGCTCTGCAGTATTGTCTGAAGTCTGGGAGGGTTATTCCTCCAGCTTCTTTCTTTTTCTTCAGTAATGCTTTGGCAATTCTGGGTCTTTTGTGATTCCATATAAATTTTATTATGATTTGTTCTAGTTCTGTGAAATATGTCCTGAGTAATTTGATAGGGATTGCATTAAATCTGTAGATTGCCTTGGGCAGTATGACCATTTTAACAATATTGATTCTTCCAATCCAGGAGCATGGGATATCTTTCCATTTTTTAAAGTCTTCTTTAAATTCTTTAATCAGTGTTGTATAGTTCTCCATGTATAAGTGTTTCACCTCCTTGGTTAGTCAATTTTTTTTAATTATAAATGAGATTAAACATCTTCCCATAGGTTTAACCATTCATATTTCTCTTTCTATGATCTGCTTTTCCCCATTTTCCCATTAGGCTTTTCATCTTTTTCTTATTAATACATAAAAACTTTCTATAAGTAAATGAGCTCTTTGATTGTCATAAGTGTTATAAATATTTTCCCAGTTTATAATTTTCTTTGGACTTCTGCTATATAGAATTTTTAAATCTTTATGATACAAAATTTATCAATTATTTCTTTACATTTTGGGGATTTGTGTCCTGCTTAGGAAGGCCTGTATTTTCTTCTAATTTTTATGTGTATGTTTTTAATATTTAAACTTTGGTCCATATAGAATTTTTTTTTTGGTGGCATTGCCTTTGTTATCAGTAAGCCAGAAGTCTGATCCACCATTGCTTTTACACCATTTGTATAAATGTCAACATAGTGAAAAAAGCAAATAACATCTCAGTGTTACTATGAATATATTTTTCCAGCTTTATTGAGTATACGGATTTTTTTTTCCAAACAGTTAGCAAATTGTCCTAATGTTAATTATCAAATAATCTCTCTCTAGCTCACTGAATTTAAGTGCCACCTTTATCATAAACAAAATATCCATATATATTTGGATCTGTTTTTTGATTCTCTATTATATTCCTTTAATCTGTTATTTTTTCTTTTTTATGTACCAAACTGTTTTAATTATATTATCTTTATAATATGTTTTAATATCTGGAAGAGTAAGGCCTCTCTAATTACTCTTCTTTTTTCATAATGTCTTCCCATGTGTTTATTTAGAGATAAAATGTATTATTTTGTTAAATGCCCTTAAAAAAATCCTATTTTTATTTCAATTTGGATTATAGTTAATTCTTAGGTCAACTGAGGGATAATTGGCATCTTTATAAGAATATGTTAACACTTCACACCAGTTAGAATGGCTATTACCAAAAAGACAATAGAGGAAAGGTGCTGGAGAGGATGTGGAGGAAAAGAACCCTTGTACACTCTTGGTGGGAATGTAAATTGGTGCAGCCACTATGGAAAACAATATGGAGGTTTCTTTAAAAATGGAACTACTATATGACCTAGCAATTCCACTCCTGGGTATATACCCAAAGAAAATGTAATCACTATCTCTAAGAGATATCTGTACCCCCATGTTCTTTGCAACATTAATCACAATAGTGAAGACATGGAAACAACCAAAGTGTCCACTGTTGAATGAATGGATTAAAAGCAAGTGCCATGTATATATGGCACCCTGTAGGTTATCAATAAAAACCTGTTGAATAAATAAATATCTCTTGAAGATTATTTGTTAAGTTTATTCTTAAGTAGCTTACCTTTGATATATATAATGAATATTAGTCAGCCATAAAAAGAAGAAAATCTTGCCATTCATGGCAACATAGATGGATCTTGAAGGCATTATGTTAACTAAAATAAGTTAGAGAAAGACACATACTGTATGATATCACTTATATGTGGAATCTGAAAAAGCAAACTTATAGAAACAAAGAATAGAATGGTGCTTGCCAAGGCCTGGCAGAGGGGGAAATGTTGGTCAAGGTGTACAAACTTCCATTTATAAGATGTATAAGTTCTGGGACTCTAATGAAGAGCATGGTGACTATAGGTAACAGCACTGTTGTGTATACTTGAAAGGTGCTAAGAGAGTAGATCTTAAATGTTCTCAGCACAACTACAAAAAATGGTAATTATGATGTATGTGTTAACAAATCTTATTGAGATATATAGATGTATCAAATCATCATATTGCACACCCTAAACTTACACAATATTATATGCCAGCTATATCTCAATAAAGCTGGGGAAAAAAGAATATTTTTTCTACCCAAGAAACCAGTTTTTCTAGTTATTTGTCTTCATTTATTTTTCCAGCAGAATTTCTAAGTTAAAATATATAACTCCTAAAACATTGCTTGGCACACTGTAGGTTATCGATAAATACTTGTTGAATGAATCAATATATCTTGCATATTTTTAAAGTTTATTTGTAAGTCACTTACCTTTTCTCATGATTATTAGAAATTGACTCTTTACCTTATACTTTCAGATTATTATTTTTATATATGAAAGTGATTGGGCTTTGCATATTGAGCCTTTTTATGGAGTTCCTAAAGTTTGAAATAGTTTTTAGTTGATTCTCTCAGATTTGTTTCATTTGCAGTAATGATAATCTTACCTCCTTTCCAATAGTAATATCACATTTCTTTCTCTTAGATGATTGTATTAACTAGTATTTACAGAACAATGTTAAATAGTTGTGTAAAAATTAACATCCTTGTCTTCTTCCTGATTTTTATGAGAATACTTTCATGTTTATTCCTCAAGCATGAAGGACCTCTTGTTAGAAATTTGTATATTTTTAATCATATTAAAGAAGTATCTACCTATCCTTACTTCAATAAGTTGTATCCAGAAGATATCTGGCTTCAAGTACAATTTGATTAAGACTCTCTGCCACGCCCTTTGTTACATATAAGCTTCATCCTTGGGCTGGCCAATCTGGTGGAACCAAAATAACTACAACAGACCTAAGCTTTACATCAGCACATCTTTATCAGCACATAGTCCCAGCAGGAAAAAGAATCCAGCTCAGCTGGTTCAAGAGACTTGAATGTAGGGACTACTCAAAGAGGTGTACGCAGGTTAAGAGAACAAATAAGGGACTCTACGGTACCCAGAGACTAGCAATAGCAGGAAGTGGCTATCCTATTCCTAAAAAGGCAAGAGCCTTGAAAAAAAAAAAAAAAACAGGATCCTAGAGAGAGCTAAAGATATAGAGGAGGCACCTTCTGGCAGGAGATGAAGCCTTGGCCTATGACAACAGATAAATTTATTGGCAGTCATTGTTAATAAAACACAGCCCAGATCAGGGAGGGAGCAAGGAAGAAATACCTTGTCTTTTCTCTCTCTTCACATGCCCTCCAAAGTTCTGTCAGTGCACTTCATTGGCCAAACCCAAAGAGACTCCAACCAGAAAGAGAGACTGAGGGATACAATCTATAAGGATCACCCTCCTAAGGCATAGAATAGGATCAAAGAGGGCAGGAAATGGATCAGGAGGTGGAGCAAAATATTTTTGTTCTCTCAAGGTTAAAATTCTGCAAAGCGTATTTTATCAAACTAGCTTTCTCTAACTGCATATGTAAAAAGAACCAGTTTGGGAATTTCAAAAGAGTTTCATCTTAACCAATTTTCTCCAGAGTCTAAAGAATATTGTGGCCACACAGTGTAAAAAAAATCATTTTTTCCTTAGTCCTAGTTCATTGCTATAATCAGACAATTTTTCCAAAATGTGCCCCAGAAGGCTCTCCTTAGGAATAGATAAAATGTTTCCTTTCCCTTAAAAACAGAGAGACAAAACAAAAATGGCACCCCCAAAACCAAACACTGGCACCCAAAGAAACAACAAACTGGTTCACAAATCAGATAAAAATACAACAACTATTCCCCTCTCCAACAGGGTACCCTACACAAATAAAAAAACAAATGGGCTTATTCCAGAGAGGAAGAGCGTTTTCAGTTGTACACACCAATGAGACTCACCCCATTGCATCCAGCTCATCAACTCCCAAATACCTCCCGATTGCAGAACAAGGTTTATTGATCAAGAGGGCATATCAGCAGAAACAGACCAACAGATCAATAAGAGCCTGTTTCCTTCACCACAGAACTGAAAGCACCATGGGCCAGCAACACCTGGTCAGTGGCAAGCACTCAGGACTGTCCCTGAGACAAAGGTAGTCAAGCAGCTGCTGGACAGGATCCAAGAGCCACCACTGGCCAGGGGCCAATGTGCCCTGGGCAAGACGCTTACTTTGGAATTCCATCCCATCTGGATCTCCAAAAAATCAAACTTGGGTCCACTTGTCCTCATGTGGTAAAGCCAATCTACTGACACTGGGTTGTGGTGAAGGAAACTGCAGCATTTATTATTGCAGGGCACCAAGCAAGGAGTATGAGTGGCTAATGCTAAAAAGACCACAAACTCCCCAGTGGCTTCCAGGGAAAAGTTTTTAAACACAAGGTGAAGGAAATGGTTGTAGGGTATATGATCAGCTCATGGATATTCCTCTTATTGGCTTGTGGTGAGGTACTTGGGAGTCAATATCATCAACCTTCTGGTTCTAACTAGTCTGGGGTCTATGTGCATATGGTCAGCATACAGTTAACCTCTTCCACCTGGGGAAGGGGGGTTCAGTATCTGCAAAACAGCTCAAAGGATATGGCTCAGAATATTATCTATAGCCCTTTAGGAGGAGCTAAAGGTCCTTGACTTTGTCTAATGGCTAAACTATTATTATTTTGTCTTGCTTGACTATTTTCCTTTGTTTCTGTGTTTTCTCACTTCTCTGATTAAATTTATTCTTTGGAACTCGAGAAAGGTCTAGGAGACTAAATGTTTTCTGCAAACAAGAAACAGGCAGAAGACACGGGATGGGGGCTCTGTCCCAGGAAAGCCCCACAGGGCTATACTTGGTTGTACGCTTACCACTCAGCATCCATTCTTGTCTTTATTTCAATGAAGAAACTCTCATCTCCAACAAGGAAGCAAGGACAAAAAGTCCCATCAGCCACTGTACTGTCATAGAGTAATACTAATTCATACTCTCTACGTGAAACCTAATTTACTACAACCATCTCCAGTATTTTTTATATATTAGAGAAACGAAGAGAAAAATAATAAATTATCAACAAAGATACATCTAGCTACCACAATTTCCCTCTGTAGCTGGTCATGAGGCCAAAATCAATAATCATAACTTCATTCTTCCACCACTCATTTCATATTCCCTTTAGCTGGTCAAAGTTCTTTCCCTGATGTAGTGATCCTAACTCAATACTGTCTTTATGAGATTTCTGCACTTTCCCATTGACCATGAGTATTGAGGTGTCTCAGTGACTATCCTTGGTCTCCGAGCATCCTTCTCCTTGTTCTCATTGTATAGCAGTAACCCTGTTTCCCCTTGATAATAGAATTCAATTACTCTAGCCAGTACAATAACCCCTGTCTCTACCTATCAGTTCAATAGCATGAGGAGACCAAAATTGTCAGGGGCAGTTTCATTTTCAATTTAATGGAAACATGGCTTTATTCCTTGGTAGAAGCATTTATTCCTTTAAAAAATAAACCTCCAAACCTGCTGAGCCCAAGGTTGTGGAGAGAGAAAAAACAAGTCTTTATTGGGCTAATTGGTGTAATACTGAGAGGGACCACTCCTTCTTCCACCCTTTCATTCCCAGACTATGTATTCTCACCATGAAAGAAATAGCACCATATATTGATCTCTGGTTTGAAATTAGCTGTTGTAGTTTTGTAGTACAACACTGACAACTTGCAACAGCTCATCTTATAACTAAGCCTTAAGTAAGCCATTCACTTTTCTATCAGGCAAGCTGTCTCTGCATGATGGAGTAAGTGATAAAGACTAGTGAATTTGGGGATATGACTCCATTATTGTAATTCATCTATCATTAAGTGAGTTCCTTGGTCACAGACAATGTTGTTTGGGTACCCTGATGATAATTAAGACATTCTGGAAGTCCATGGATGGTGGCACTGGCAGAATTATTATGAGCAAAGAGAGCAAATGTGTCTTGAATGTATATTTATTTCCATGAAGAAAATTTTCTTTTTTCACCATAATGAAAGGTGTCCCATATAATAACCCTACCACCATGAGGCTGACTGGTACCCCAGGAAATAATACCTTATTGCATTGGAATTGTTCATCCTCATTTTGTTGTCAGGTTGGGCATTCAGCAGTGTTAGTACAAGATCAGCCTTGATGAGTGGAAGTCCATATTGCTGAGCACATGCAAAGCCTCCGTAACATTGATGCTGATCTAACAAAAGGAAAGAGAGAGGCAGAAGAGTCAAAGAAGATGCTATGATAGAATCAGAGGTCAGAGTGATGTGAGGTGATGGGCCAAGGAAGGCAAGCAGCCTCTAGAAACTAGAAAAGTCAATGAAACAGATATTCCTCTAGAGCATCCAGAGGGAACACAGCTCTGTCAACCTATTTTAGACTTCTGACCTCTAGAACTATAAGATAATAAATTTGTCTTGTTTTAAGCCATTGAGTTTGTGGTAATATTTCACAACAGCAATAGGGAACCAATACAATGTTGTTGTTTAAAGAACAGAAGAGAATGTCTTCTATATTTACCCAAATATTTACCATTTCTATTGCTTCTCCTTCATTCCTGAATTCCACATTTCCCTTTGGTGCCATTTAACATTTCTTGTAAAGCATATCTGCTGGCAAAAATTCTCTTGGTGTTCCTTCATCTAAGAACATCTTTATTTCATTTCCATTCCTGACGGATATTTTTGCTGGATATGGAATTGTGGGTTGGCAAATCTTTTGTTTCAACACTTTAAAGATATTGTTCCACTGTCTTTTGGCCTTC
Organism: Camelus bactrianus; assembly: GCF_048773025.1. Lineage (NCBI taxonomy): Eukaryota > Metazoa > Chordata > Mammalia > Artiodactyla > Camelidae > Camelus > Camelus bactrianus. The sequence goes on along the minus strand of NC_133575.1, from coordinate 80,518,908 downwards.
ATTGTTTGTGATAAGAAAACTGTGATCTTTCAAATTGTTGTTCCCCTACAGATGATGTGTTATTTTCCTCTATTTCAAGGTGGTTTTCTTTACTTTTGGTCTTCATCAGATTGATAAAAAAAAAGTGTCTAGGCATGATTTTCTTTGAATTCATCCTGCTTGGGATTAATTAAGCTTCTTCAATCTGTAAATTTATGATGTTCAACAAATCTGGGAAATTTTAAACAATTATTTCCTCAAATATTTTTTCTATCCCAGGAGGGGCAAGCCAAGAAGATCAGGAGCTGCCACCCTTGCCTAGCACCATCTCACAAGGCAGGAATATCGCTCAGGTAAAAGCAGGTCCCTGTCTTCAGCTCTGGTGCAGTGGTCCAGGCTCTTTCCAGGAGAAAAGGCAGGACATAAGGATGAAGAACTCCGCGGCTCTGCCTGAAGGAACTGACTTAATCTGGAAAAGGTAGTAGAAAATTCCATGCCTACAGGCATTGTCAAAAACAATGCAGATCTTGCTCGAGAATAATTAAGATGAGGCTGGTAGCACTAACACAAGAAAAATGCCAGAATAGTCACAAGTTTACTGAAGAGAACCAGGGAAAGAGACAACCAATAAGAGCCCTCCTGGGATCATATACAATTGTGAGGGTCAGGAAGACCGTGTGCATATGCTAGGCTGAATCCACTTAGGAGAATCAGAGAAAGGCATGAAACAGACTTGAAGGGTGTAAAACAAAAAAATGCTGTTCATCATCTGTTTCTACAAGGATTAAGTCATAAGCCAGTGCAGTGGCTGACCGGCAGTATACCCTGAAAGGAATTCAGGATGGAAAACAGAATGAGGCACCCTGTGCTTTGGAAAAACAGCCCTTTGATAGCTAGGTACATCTCGGGAAAATTTTTAATGAATCCAGATTCTTGCATCTTCCCATACACAAAAAAGTACTAAAATCACTACGTGAGATTCTGTTCTTCATGATTAGCAGTAACATTTACTGAGATGTATGCTTAACTACATATATTACCTAGGCAAAATCATATATATAATGGCTTCTCCCCTACCCCTTTGGAGCACTCCCCTCAGAGGTACTGAGATACTGTTTCCTGGGATACATTCCTCAGTAAAATCCTGAATGAAACTTAACTCACAGCTCTTATATTGTGTGTGTTTTTTTCCCCTTGAAAAGGAATTCCCCAAGCCACAATCAGACCCATAAACATAGGGCAAAAGCCTTACTGGAACAAGGAGCTTAAATACAACCTCTAACCAAGCACTGGCTGACCCACATCTTACTCTGACCCAGGGACGAATCCTAGAAAGCCAAGATTAAAAATAAAATCACAGTCATCCTTGGCAGTCTGAAAGAATGTGTGAATGCCCAAGGCTATACTCTTTCAGGGGCAATCAGAAAAGGAACCTCCAAGCTAATGGTCCCTGGCTGAATGGCGGAGAGGCAAAATATGTAAACTCACTGAAATGTGAGAGCAGCCTCCAAGCTACACACATATCCAATGATAAAGGGTAAATATCTAATCAGGTTTAAGCACAACCTTTGACCAATAAGTAACTTATGCTAACCCAGGGTCAAAACCTAAGAAGACAGGCTAAAAAATAAAAATAAGGGGAAAAAATCTGAGCTGGGACATCAGAGGTGTGCACTATTTGGGGGTGGGGGCAATAGACTCCACAGAATTAATCCCACCAACTCAACAAATAGTAAACAAATGACAGAAAACAACAACAATCATTGGGTGGAGGATGAGTATCCAGGGTTGCTATAACATATTATCTAAAATGTCCAACTCAACAAAAAGTTAAAATACATATAACAGCTACATAGGTGAACATGAAAGACGGTATAAATGTATTTTGTTGTAACTCTACTTTTTTTCTATCTGATTTAAAAGACAACTTCATAAAACAATATGAATAAATCCATGTTGATGTACATATAATGTATAAAGATGTGATTTGTATAATAATAGAAATGCAAAGGAGTGGGAAAGGAATGAAGATATTAGGAGCAATGATTTGAAATTAAGCTGATATTGATCTGAACTCGATTTTTATAAGTTATTAATTGTAATCCCCAGGGTAACCACTAAAAAAAAAAAACCATTTTTAAATATAGTAAAAGAAATAACAAGGGAATGAAAATGGTACACTAGTAAATACCTATTTAACATAAAAAAGGCAAAATGGAGGAATAGAAGAACAAAAAAGACATAAGACAAACAGAAAACAAATAGCAAAGTGGCAGATATAAATTCTACCTTATCAGTGATTGCATTAAATATAAATGGATGAAACACTTCAATTTAAAGGCAGAGATGGGCAGAATCAATTTTTAAAATATGATCCACAAAAATATACTGTCTACAAAAGATATTCAGAATCGGTGATACAAATAGGTTGTAAACAAAAAGGTGGAAAAAGATATACCATGCAAATAGTAACAAAAGGACTTGGAATGGTTGTACTAGTACCAGAAAAATTAGGCCTTAAGACAAGCATTGTTATTAGAAACAAAGAAGGGCCATTTATAATGATGAGAGGGTCAATCCATCAAGAAGATATAACAATTATAAACAGATTTGCACCTAATTCTAAAGCTCCAAAATACATAAAGCAAAAACAGAATTGAAGGAAAAACAAAAATGTATACAAGGCATAAAAACAATACATAATAAGTGCCACATACTACTGTGAGTGCTTAATCTTTTAATCATCACAGCAATACAATAAAATAGGTGCTATTTTCATTCTCATTCTAAAATGGGAAAAGTGAAGCAGAAAGAAGTGAAGAGATCTGCCCAACATCACATAGTTATTAAGTGACAAAACCAAGATTTGAAGCCAAGCTGTCTAGTGGCAGAGTCTATGTTCTCAACTACTCTTTCTCACAGCTCAGCTGTGAATAATATTTACATAGCCATAATATAAACATAGAATATTTATTTAATACAATATAGTGATATAACAACAATATATTGGGAGACTGTGGGAGAAGTGTGGTTGTATATGGGATGGGCAATTTAAGGTAACTGAATGCTTCCACTGTAGAAAGTCATAACTGATGTGTAAAAATTAAGAGTCAAGAAATAAAAGTATACACAGATTATTTAGAAATATGGAGGTGATACCAGAAGAAATAGTTAAAAGATTTGAAAGTGATTGTCTCTGAGGAGCAGAAATCTGGGGTGGGGAAGGATGAAGCAAAGTTCTGGTGGATTTTTGTCGTTGCTGTTATAAGCCTTATGGTATTCTATAACTACAAAAATTATATTTTTAAAAACCAGGTTCTGAAACTGAACATAGACTAGGATTCCAATTCTGTACATATAACTTGGGGTCTATTATGGACTGAATGTACGTGTCCCCCCAACATTCATATCTTGAAGGCCTTACCCCCTGTATGGTTGTATTTGGAGATGGGTCCTCTAAGGAAGTAATTAAGACTAAATGAGTCTTTAAGGGTGGATCCTTATCCCTGATCCTATAAGATTAGTGTCTTTATAAGAAGAGAAATCAGAAAACTTACTCCCTCTCTCCACATAAATGCACCAAGAAAAGGCCATGTGAGGTCATAGTGAGAAGACAGCTGTCTACAAGCTAGGAGGAAAACTCACAGAAACTAAATTTACCAGCACCTAATCTTGGACTTCCCAGGCTCCAGAACTGTCAGAAAATAAATTTCTGTTTTTTAAGCCACCCAGTCTGTAGTATTTTGTTCTAGCTGCCCAAGCAGATTAATACAAGGACATTATGGTAAGTGAAATAAGCCAGTCATAAAAGGACAAATGCTGTATGGTTCCACTTAAATGAGGTACCTCAAGAGGTCAAATTCATAGAGACAGAAAGTAGAATGGTGGTTGCCAGGAGGAGGAAATAATGGAGAGTTATTGCTTAATGGGTACAGAATTTCAGTTTGGGAAGATGGAAAGAATTCTAGAGATGGATAGTGGTGATGGCTATGCAAAAAAGGTGTATTACTTAATGTCATTGAACTGTGTACTTTAAAATGGTGAAGATGGTAAATGTTTTGTGTACTTTACCACGATTTTTAAGGGAAAAAAAGAACATATAGCGATATGCATTGTAACATAGATGAAAGACTGTACCCTTGGTTTCAGTTCTGCATTCCTCCTTGCCAAACTCTCACGCATATTGAGTTTTCTCAGCATTCTGTTTTCAGTTTTTCAATCTGTATCCCTCGCTGGGGCTACCTGATTCACTTCCTGGCTTCAGTTATCATCTATAATACATATCTTTAGTCAGACCTTTCTTCGGTGTTCTATATCCATACTTTTCAAATGAACACAGAGCATCTCCACTGGAAAGTCCCAGAAGGATCTCAAATTCAAAGAGTTTAAATCAGATTCATCCCCTTCCTCTCCCAATTCTGCTCCTTCATGTATGAAAAACAGAAAGGGAAAAGAAATGTTAATACTTTCCTCCATTCCCTACTCCAGATTGTACTCTTTCTCCCACACCACACTCCCTTCAGGGCCAAGTAGTTCATGTGTTTCCCAGAAATGGGCCTTTTTCCCCAAGAAGAAGGACTGTATTTTTATCTTCAAAAAGTGATGTTAAATTATACTTCATATGTGCATGACCCAGCAAGGCCACTGTACCCAAACCCTTAAACCAACCCCTGGGCCATGAGTATGCTGTAACAACACTAGAGTAAGAATCTGGGGACCTGGGACCACAGTCAGACCGAGAATTAGCTATAAGACCACTTTCCACATGGAAATGTTATGTACTGCTATCCTAGACTCAGTGCTGCCCCTAGAACTGGGCACAAGGGTCCCCTAAACCCCATTCTTTGAAAGGTCCTGCATGTCACACACACACACACACACACACACACACACACACACACACACACACACACACACACACACACAAACACACACACACACACTTATTAAAGAATACATGGGTACCTGTGTCACATGGGATCTGGTGCTCATTGTCAGCACAGTGCAACTTATAATCCTAAACATCTGCATTTTGACTAACACTGTTTAGGCTCCAGGAAAATGCTTCTCCACATTTGTTTCCCTGTCCCCTCTAAGCAAAAGGTGACTATGTCCAAATGCCATAAAGATTTGTGGGTTGTGTCACTGCTGACATAAAAGACAGACATTATTTCAGACTGCAGGGAAGATTCTAGCAGTGAACCACTTAGGGAAGGGAAAAAACAAGCTAAATTGTCAGAGCCTTCTTCTCAGATACATGAATGCAATAGGTTTTTGCTTAACAAACTTTCATTTCCCAGTAGTGTACATTTTCTCGCTTGTATTTATTTTTTAGTGTGTGGTTACAAAAAATTTTTAAAAATTAATGCAGTATTTGTACCAGTGCCACATTGGAAGCTAGAGAACATTTCACAATATTAAACAATTCATATTACTCTTGATTTTGGGACGTTTGGAGAGAGAGAGAGGTATAAAGCATTGTCACAGATTAAGTCCCCAGGAAACAGATTCTGAGACAAAGATTGGAGTATAGAAGGTTTAATAGGGCATGCTTCTGGGATAAACACCTATGGAAGAAAAGGGAGGAAAGAAGCAGGAGTGAAAAGAGAGAAATCAAATTCCAGTCAAGACTATCAATAGAATGCCTCGACATACCCTGTAGGGAATTCTGAAGATAGAGTGAAACATCAAAGCTATCTGAAGTAGGGGCAAGAGGGCCAGGCCTTTATACACAGCATCAATGAGGTATTGTATGTAGGACCCTGAGAATGGAGTGTGATCTTAAACAAGACAATTTTTAGCTGGTGCAATGCCTGAAGAGGGCTGGCAGCTAAGGGCTTTCTGATGGCAATATTTCTAACAATTGAAGTAATAAGGCCCTTATTGCTAAAGGGAATTCTGAGCAGGGCAATGCAGCATCCACCACAGTCCACCCCTTGTATCTCCCAGATTCACTTTATGTAAATTCTGGGATCAGTTCTTCCAGGGGCCTGTTGGGTCTCTCTTCCTGGGGGAAACTTAGGACAAACTATAGCTCCCAACACTGCGGCTGGTCTCAAAGTTGCAAATGATCATATCCCTCTTCCACTAACAATTATAGATCCCCATCACTCTTAGGGTCTTGGTGGTTTGCCTAATGGTATGACCCAGACCCTCATTCTTGGTCACTGTGGCTTTCTCAGGCTGGAGTTACTGTACTTGCTGATACTCACATATCAAGCCCACCAATCTGTAAATAATGCTTGGGTCTTTCCTTCTCAGTCAGCTTGCCAAAAAAGATTCCCCCATGAAGTCACAGTTGTAAGGTAAGTAAAAGGTGTTAGCGCAACAGTGGTATCATGGAGGGTCAGTTCTAGTTGATTGTGCAGTTGCTTACACCCTCCAGTCCTCACTGTGCTTGAAACTCCCATCTTGCTGCTGAGCTTGCCGACTGTTATACCTCGGTGGATCTGACAGAACTCGGCTCATTATGGGCAGTTCTGGCTGCCTGGTCACTTGCATGTTCACTTCATGTCCTATGGCCAGGCATTTCATCTCTATCAGTAGCTTATCAGGAGCTGTTTTTAAAAGGTATGTAATTCTCCACTGCATGTGGCATGGCTTTGTTCCAGAACTTAAGTTCTGGACTAAGTTGTGACCTTCCCATTGAGGCTTACCAAAAACTCCACATGGCATCTTCTGCAAACACAGATACCTCTAATAACTTAGGGTCTATTTATTGCATGGACCAAGTGGCAGGACTGCTTGTAATCACAGCCTAGATCTGCTACAGGGCCTTCTTTGGCTCTAGGTCCCAGTCAAAGCTGGCAGCTTTTTGTGTCATCCAATATATGGGTCAAAACAGTAATTCCCTATGTAAAAATGTGCTGCTTCCAGAATCCGCCCCAAAAACCTATGAGACATTGAGCTTCCTTCTTTGTGGGGAAGGACAAATACAGTAATTTGTCTTTTACTTTAGAGGGAATCTCCTGGTATGCCCCAGATCATTCAACCCCTAAAAACTGCACTTAATGTAGCCAGCCCCTGGATCTTTGTAGGATTTATCTCCCATCCTCAGGAGTACATGTCTTAACAAGGCCTCCAGTATGCTATCTACTTCTTAGTCATTTGGTCCAATTCGCATGATGTCATCAACATAGTGGACTAGTATTATATTTAGATGGTCCAGCTCTTGTCAGACTATATTATGACAGAGGACAGAAGAGTTAGTAGAAACCTGAGGAAAAACTATAAATGTATATTGTTATTCTATGGGAATGTGAACATTTAATGATGGTCCATTCTGATAGGAATAGGAAAAAAACTTTTCCAAATCAATAACTGATTACTAGGTACCTAAGGTCATGTCATTCTGCTCTAGCAAAGATATTGTATCTGACATGGCAACTCACTGTGTCACTAACTGGTTGAGTTTGCAGTAGTCTACTGTCATCTACCATACTCTGTCTATGTTTTGCAGGGGCCCAAACTGGTGGATTAAATGGAGATATGATGGAGACCACATCCCAGCAAGCTTTACGTCTTTAAAGATGGCACTAACCTCTGCCATCCCCTCCAAGATATTATCTATATGTTTTCATTTATTATCTTCGCCGAGGAAGAGGAGGACAACTTTGAAGCTTCCACCTGGCCTCATCTACGAATAGCTCTGACTCCACATGACAGGGAACCAATATGGGGCTTAAACCAACTGTCATAATATCTATTTCAATTATACATTCAGAAACCAGGAAAATAACCATTGGGTGGGTCTGTGGACCCAGTGGAGTCACTGTAAACCCAACATAGACCAGAAGCCCATTTAATTCCAGGCTCCCATCTGCCCCTATTCTAATGGAGAGGGTGGGGCATGATGATACTTTAGGTCTCTGGGTATGGGTATCAAGTCACAACCAGGGTCATCAGTCCTCAAGATGCTTGCACATTCCTCTTTCCCCAGCACACAGTTATCTTAGTAAATGGAAGGACTGGAGGAATCATTACTACACTAGTGTTCTATGGTCCTGCTTCTTGCATGTCCCACTCCTTCAAATGGTGTGCTCTGGATCAAAAACTGACTTAAGGCCAGAAGCTGAGCAAGGGAGTGTGACTTCTCATTGAGGTGCCTTTCCTCAGACTCCTGAGCATCTTTGAATTTTTTTATTGTATAGATTGAATACAAATTGTTGGATGCCTATTCTCCCTAAGGCAATATCGACCACCCACATTCCATTAACTACCTCTTAACCATCTATCCACCAGGAGCACTGTCTTCTATTAACCCTCTCCACAACTCTCTGCAGATCAGGCCTCCCTGCCTATTATTCTGACACTGTGGTGCATTGTGGTATTTGCATCCACCTAACTTTTGAGAATTAAGTACAGTCATCCTGTCTCTATTGTTTCAGCGGCATCACCATTTCAATCAGTGATCCTTAGCCTATAACACTCTTTCCTACTTTAAGCCCTGGTCTGCAGAGGCAAGCCACCACTGAACTTCTTAGTGATGCTGGTGCTCCTCTAACCAGTGCCTTCCTTATAGCTTTAGTGAATGGTGTGCTCTTCGGATTTTCCTGCAGAACATAGCCCTCTGAAGGGTTTTGTGGCCTTATAATAGATTTATTCTATCATCCTCACTTTCCTGAGCCTTTAATCCCTTCTCCCACAATTTGCTATGGCATTTCTGGCATTTATACCTCACTTTATGTGGGCCATTGTTTTTTTCCATACTTTGAAGGTGTTAAATTCTGTACATGGTGTGGTGTATATATATATATATATATATATATATATATATATATATATATATATATATATATATATATATATATATATATATATGATGGAATACTACTCAGTTATTAAAAAGAATAAAATTTTGCCACTTGCAGCAACATGGATGGACTTGGAGGGCATTATGCTTAGTGAAATAAGTCAGATAGAGAAAGGCAAATACTGTACGATATTACTTATATGTAGAATCTAAAAAATACAACAAACTAGTGACTATAACAAAAAACAAGCAGACTCACAGATATAGAGAACAAAGTAGTGGTTACCACTAGGGATTAGGAGGGGCAATTTAGGGGTAAGGGAATGGAAGGTACAAACTATTGGGTGTAAGATAGGCTACAAGGATGTATCGTACATCACAGGGAATATAGCCAACAATTTGTAAGAACTGTAAATGGTATGCAACTTTAAAAATTGTACAAAAAGTTTTAAATTTTTTTAAAACTCCTGTATCTAGGAAAGAACTCTCAAATCAATTAATTCTCCCTTATTCAATTATATTTTAAAGCTCCTCTGATCAAGGCCTTCAGAATTCAGTCCCATGCTTACTCCCTCAGCACCTGCTAGAACATGCTGGCTAGGTCTTGCAGCTCCTTCTTTGGGTAGTCCTTTTCCTTTATTATGAGGTCCAGCACATCACTAATGAAGTTATGCTTTGACTTAACCCTAGACATAGGCCCAGTGGTCGGTATGGGAAGTGGAGGCAGATTCTGCAGGAAACACACATTATCTTACAGAGGAAAGGATTCTGCATGTTCAAGTGAGGTGAAGCACTATCCCATAATAGGAAGGAGTGGGATAATTCTGAATGCTCAAGAGGTTCAGGGAAATCTGAGGATTTAAGATTATAAGGGACATCAATCCAGATGTCCCCATTCCAGGTGTCAGGGTCACATTTCTTGCTAACCAGAGCACTGATCAAGCAGACTTGTCTTGGTTGGGATTTTAACTTTCTTTGAAGCTTGATTTCAATATCAGCTTTTCATTATTTTTTCTAGAGGTCAGTCAAGCTTAGCAAGAGCCACCCAATATTCTGGCCTTCCTTATATTTAATAGTCCTCACATATTTCTCAAAGGTCTACCACAAGCCACCAGTGCTATTCCAGTTCACCACCAGTGAAAGCGCTAACAACTCCTCTGCCACCTATTCCATGTGCTTATCTATTCCACCTACCACGAATGATGGGGTCCTCATTGCCAGCTGGGCAGCAGGGGAATCCATCTCCAAAATTTCATCACAGTGTATGCTTTTCTGAATCTCTTCTTGTACCAACTGTTGTGGGTTGGCTTCCTGGAGAGAAGACTCAGAGTTCAGCATGAAGGGCTTTTATTAGGGAATGCTCTTGGGATCAAAACCTGTGGAAAGGAAAAAAATGAAGCAGGATTGGACAAAAGGAGAAGTTAGTCTGCCCCATATGGGGCAAGAAGCCCATGTAGATCAGTCACTGAATGTGAAGTACCTCAGGAAGTAGGTATGACCTTGGGAGAGGTGGCTCTCTGGCTCAGTCAATACCTGAAGTGGGCTGACAGCTGAGGGCTGTCTGCTGGCAGCACTCCTAGCAACTGAAATAACAAACTCTTTATTCCTAAAGGAGGATTAGGGCAGTAGATTGCAGAATTCAGAAGTGTGACATCATTTTTTCCACTGGAAAGTTAGTCACCATCAAATGCTAGAACTGAGAAAAGTTTTACGTCAAAACGATTAATAAGACTTAAATTTTCAAACAGTTATGCTTTATTAATGGTTTTATTTAAATAATATTTATTTTAAAATTTTAACTTATGCCTTCCAAATATTCAGACATAAATATGTGAATCGCCATTTATACTTTCGCTCTAGTCCCCCTGAAATGTTATTGACAGGGCTGCTTAGCCTGAATTCATCCATTTCCTTTTGGCAAATTATGCAGAAATCCCTGGTTTATTATATAAATATCAGAAAATATAGCTGAGCAAAAAAACAGATAAAATTACCCATTAATCTAACATCCACAGAGAATTATTCACATTCTCAGAGTATACACATCAAAGTTCATATATAGAGATCATTTAAATATATATATTTTCTTCATAAAAAGTATAACATGTGCTTTTGCAGCCTATTTTCCCCATTTAAGATTATATGCTGAATTTTTTCCATGCAAATAAGTGCAGTTGCCCATCAACATTTTCAAGAGGCGAATAATCTTTAATCTGTAGACATACCTTAATTTCTTAGCCAAGTGCCTATTTCAAGGCACGCGGGTCATTTACGATTTTTCACTCTTCAAAACAGTGCAAAGATGCACAGCCTTGTACAAGCCAATTATATCTCCTAAGGACACATTTCTACAATGTGGAATTACTGGGTCAAAGAGCACTCCACAAAGGCCCTGCCCCAACCAACTTTATAAAAGAAATATGATAGAAGCGTGAAAATTTATTCTTTCTTCTATTACGTTTTCCTATTATTTCAAAATAATAACTAATGTATTCACTCACATACATACCAGAGCTGGACAAGAAAGAGGATGTTTTCCTATCAAATGTCCTCAGGATCCTAAAGTAAAACTGTCCCTCTCTGTATGTCCCCAGGATAGGTTCCAGCACTTCTTTGGTCAAAGCGTCTCTCACTTCCTTCCTCCCCTTACCACTCCCATGGCCAGCAGTGAAACTTCACGCCCTTAGCATCTATGCCTGAACTGTGGCGGTAACTTCCTAACTGGTGTTCCACTCTCCAGGGGCCACTCCAGTCCCCACCCCAACTCTGACCCATTCTGCACACAAGTCAGCCACATCATTTTCCTTTCATTCTGTTATTCCTCTGGTCACAAAAGGCTTTGGTGTCTCTCAGGGGTGGGTGGAGTAATACACAGACACCTCAGTTTATAAACTGAAGATCTTCCGTGAATCGGACTCAACCCAACTGCTGGACTGCATTTCCCATCACTTCCTCTCAGGACACTACTAGGCAGGCCAGCCTCCTCTCTCTGGGGTAGGAGTCCCACCTCCATGCCTTTCTTCCCATCATTCCTCCTTCCTCCAGTACCCTCCTGCCCTGTATTTACCCTATCCTTCATGCCCAACTTACTTAAGTGTCCCCTCCTCTGTAAAATTTTCCCTGAACGCTGTTGCCTGCAGAAGTTCCTGCTGCTTCTAAGAACTAATAGGAAACAGCTGGCAATGATCAGAGGCTCTCAGGTTTTGTCAGTATCCTTTTGTGTACACACATCTTGCCTTTCCAAATAGATCATAAATTTATAGACAAAGACATGTCTTTTTTCTGCTTAAAACACACAACTTTATTGATGACATAAAAATAAAGTCTCAAATGTATAAACATAAGTCCACACAAAGGACCAAAGATTACCTTACTTATGAAGAATCAGTTCAGTTTCTGCTCATGAAGCATACCAAAAATATCTCAATCCAGACAAGGAAAGAATCAACACATGTATTTTTAGTACAAGTTTGAATTCATTTGGTGTTCATAAAATGGCCCAGCTATAGGCCATCATAAGCAACATCAGTTTAGAAGTTATAATGCAATTTACAGTGTGCATTACTTCCAGGCTGCAAAATCAAAATATTACTCAAATTTGTTTGGAAAATTACAACTAATCAGAGTTTACTTAATAATAGCTCAACTCTTTCTTTCACCTCAGGGTCATTGTATTCTGCTGCTAAGACTCGAAGTTTCTTAGCACACGCTTTAGGTCGTTGGAATACGAAATAGAGAGAATTTTTACTGAACTTGTCCTGGGTAAATACTTTTGCTCTTCTTTTAAAATGGTAATTTATATTTTCAAATAGTGAAAGAGCATTAAGAATATTCTCTTTTGTTTCTTTCTTGCTAAAGATATTAATCAATGATGTTGGTGCATTGGCAATGAGCAAGTCTTTTGTCATAGATGGATTTTTAGAGAAATTTAAAAGCATTCCCAAAATATGGTCTTTAGTTTCTCCACTTCCCACAGTTAACAAACGAAGAAATTCTGAAATATAGTTTGTAACCATATGCTGATATTCACTAATAATAGTCAGGTGCTTTATCAATCTTAGTCCAGCCAGCTGCACATTTGAATTCAAGGGATAGGTGACGGTGTCTTCACATACTTGATTTAAGTATGTTTTAACCTTCCTATGATTTTCAGCAGCCACTGAGATGTTATTCAGTGCATTTAAAGCTTTCTGCCTAACACTGGGGTAGGGATTATTGAGCAAGCTTTCAATAATTGAGATTCTACCTGCATTACGAATGACTTCATGGGAAAGTGGGCAATCAGGACTGTTATAGAGAGCATTATTGGCTATTTCATGAATAGAAGGATCTTCAGTCATCTCAATCATGCAGATGAGTTTTTCAAGCTCTTGAGGATCCATATTAGTTTCACGTTTACAGCGGCAGGCCCAGGCCTGAGTTTTTTCCCCAGACCTGATCTGCTTTCTGAGCTCATCTGCAGGTGGGAAGGAGGACTCATTTTGGTATGGAAATTTCATTTCTGTCCAGATCATGGCTCCCGCCCATGACCCCATTCCTGCCCCAGGGACCACGGATGTGACTCTTGACTCAGCTGACTTTTTGCCTTTAGTCTTGGGTGCAGATTTGTCCTCACTTCTATTTTTATTACCATCTGAGAACCCAGACTTTACATCAACTCCATCAGCAGTCTGAAGCTTATCCTTGGTGCTCGACTTATCTCCAGCCCCACACTCAAAATTAACAACTTTCTCACGCTTGGATCTGGATTTATTACTGTTCTCACTCTCAGCCCAAAATAAGGACCTTAAACTGATCTCCTCAATATCAGGGCTGGAAGTTCTACTTAGCTCATCCTCATCTACGTCCTCAGCCAAAGTCCAGGACCCCATGCCAGCCTCTTCCCCAGCCCCAAGCCTAGACCCTGTAGTGGCTGCATCTCTATCCCAGAGCCAAGACTCCTGCCTGGCCTCAACCCCAACCCCAGCCTCAGCCCCCACACAGGAATCCATACAGGCGGCCTCATCAGATCCGATCCAGGACCCAACAATGGCCTTCTCCTCAGCCCCAAATCTGGAACTAATGATAGCCTCTTCTCCAACCCCTGATCTGGATTCATTACTGGCCTCATTTTTACCTCCAGGACTAGACACAATAGCAGCCTCTTCCCCCCTCCAGAACCAGGACCCTGTACTAGCCTCACTCCCAGCCCCAAACCAGGATCCTTCATTGGCCTCTGTCTTGGCACTCACCTGAGACCTTCCACTGGGCTGGTCTCCAGCCCTAGCCCAAGACCCTCCACTTGCCTGCTCCTCAGGCCCCAGGCTAGACCCTCCACTGGCCTCATTTCCAGTCCTAGACCCAGCCCAGGATTTTCCACCAGCCTGATCCCCAGTGCCAACCCATGAGCCTCCTCCACTGGCATGATCCTCAAATCCAGGTTTGGAACAGCTACCAGGCTGATCCCCAGCCCCAGCCCAAGACCCTCCACTGGCCGGACTCCCAGTGCCAGCCCAGGACCCACCACTGGACTGGCCTGCAGGCCCTGGACTAGACCCTCCAATGGCCTGGTGCTCAGCACCAGACCAGAACCCTCCTCCACTAGCCTGATCCTCAAATCCAGGTTTGGGACAGCTACCAGCCTGATCCCCAACCCCAGCCCAAGACCCTCCACTGACCTGGCTCCCAGTGCCAGCCCAGGACCCTCCACTTGACTGGTTCATGTGCCCAAGCCCAGGCCCTGCAATGGCCTGGCCACCAGCCCCACTCCAGCACCCTCCTGCATTGACCTGACTCCCACTGCAAACATAGTACCATCCAGTGGACTGATTCTCGGGCACTGGCCTAGATCCTCCACTGGCCTGGTCTCCAATGGCAGCCCAGGAATCTCCAACAGACTGGTCCCTGGGCCCTGCACTAGCCTGGCTCCCATTGTCAGCCCAAGACACTCTCCCAGATTTGGCCTGATCCTCAAATCTAGGCTTTGCCTCACCACCAGCCTGATGCCCAGGTACAGCCCAGGACCCTTCACTGGTCTGTTCCACAGCCCCAACCAAGAACCCTCCACTGGCTTGGTCCCCAGAGTCAGCCCAGGACCCTCCACTGGACTGGTCCTCAGGTCCTGACCTAGACTCTCCACCAGCCTGGCCACCAGCCCCAGCCAAAGACCCTTCTTCACTAACCTGGTCCTCAAATCTAGGCTTGGACCCACCACCAGACTGATCACTAGTCGCAGTCCAGGAACCTCCAGTGGCCTGGTCCACAGCCCCAATCAAGAATCCTTCACTGGCCTGGTTTCCAGTGCCAGTCCAGGACCCAACACAGGACTGGTCTGCAAACCCTGCCCTAGACCCTTCATTGCCCTGTTCTCCAGTCCTAACCCAGGACCCACCAGTGGTCTGATCCACAGCCCCCAGCCCAGACCCTCCACTGGCTTGGTCCACAGTGTTAGCCCAGGACCTTCCACTGGACTGATCCTCAGGCCCCAACCCAGCCCCAGCCCAGGACACATTCCCATTAGTCTGATCCTCAAGTCTAGGCTTGGATCCACCACCAGACAGATCACCAGTCCCAAGCCAGGATGCACCACCAGACAGGTCACTAGTCAGAATCCAGGACCCTCCAGTAGCCTGGTCCACAGCCACAGCCCAGTACCCAATATTAACCACATTCCCAGGTGTAGCAGCAGCCCAGGACCCTGCATTAGGCTGAATCCCAGCCCCATCCTGGGGCCTTCCACTAGTCTGTCCCTCAGTCCCAGCCCAGGATGCTCCATTGGCCTGGTTCTCAACCACAGCCCAGGATACTCCAATGGTGTCTCCCCCAGTCCAGGACAACCCACTGGCTTGGCCTCCAGCCCAGGAACTATCACTGGCCTGACCTCCAGTCCAGGGCACTGCAATAGCCTGGGTCCCAGTGCCAGCCCAAGAACCCCCACTGGCCTGGCTCTCAGCCACAGTCCAGGACCCTCCAACAGCCTTGTCCCCAGCCTCTACCCAGTAACCCCCACTGGCCTGGCCCCCAGCCCAAGACTGGTCGCTGGTGTGACTCCCAGCCCACAGCCCCCCACTGGCCTGGTCCCCAGCTGCAGTCCAAGACTGAATCCCAACCTCATTCTCACTCCTAGCCCCATTCCAAGACTCAACATTGGCTTCATTCTCATCATCAGCCCAGGACATGCTATTCTCCCAGTAGCCATCCCTAGCTTGAAACCTAAATTTGATCCATCGCTCAGAAGCAATCCAGTCCTCAATACCAATCCCATTCCAGTAATAGTCATGGACCCTAGGCTGAGATTTTCTGCAGGCCTGAGTACCTGCCCCACCCTCACTCTTAGAAGTCAGCGTGGCCTTAGCCTTGGGCTTTACAGAGACATCTGTGGCTTCTGCCTCAGACTTAGGTATAGCTTTGTCCTTTGCCCCAGACAAGGTCTTACTCTGGGAATGGGACACAGATTGATGCTGCCCAGAGCCCATCATACATGCTCCAGCCTCTACCTTTGACTTAGCAATGGAATTGCCCCTGACCTTACTCCTGGCACCAAGTGAGGCCTCACCCTGGGAATTGGTCACAGCCTGGGGTGCAGCAGAGCCTGTTGTATTTGGTCCAGTCCCTGCTTTAGACACAGCATTGGGATTGCCCCTGACCTTACTCCTAGCACCAAGCAAGACCTCACTTTGGGAAATGGCCACAGCCTGGGGCTGGGCAGAATCTGCTGTATCTGGCCCAGCCCCTGCCTTAGACACAGCATTGGGATTGCACCGGACCTTATTCTTGGTACCACACAAGGCTTCACCCTGGGAACCGGCCACAGCCTGCAACTGGGCAGAACCCTTTGTATCTGGCCCAGTCCTTGCCTTAGACACAGCATTGGGATTGCCCCGGATCTTATTCTTGGTACCACACATGGCTTCACCCTGGGAACTGGCCACAGCCTGGGGCTGAGCAGAACCTGCTGTATCTGTTTGAGGCTGTGCAGATCCCTTTGTGTCTGCTCCAGTCTCAGTCTTAGACACAGCATTGGAATTGCCTCGGACTTTATTCTTGACACCAGGCAAGCCTTCACCCCAAGAACTGGCCACTGCTTGGGGCTGAGCAGTGTTTGCTGTATCTGTTTGAGGCTGGGCAGAAAACATTGTATCTGGCCCAGACCTTGCCTTAGACACAGCATTGGAATTGTCCCGGACCTTATTCTTAGTAGCAGGTGAAGCTTCACCCCAGGAATTGGCCACAGCCTGGGGCTGAGCAGAGCCCGTTGTATCTGTTTGAGGCTGGGCAGAGCTCTTTGTATCTGCTCCAGTCTCGGTCTTAGACAGAGCATTGGGATTGCCCCGGACTTTATTCTTGACTCCAGGCAAAGTCTCACCCTGGGAACTGGCCACAGCCTGGAGCTGGGCAGAGTTCTTTGTATCTGGCCCACTCCCTGCTTTAGACACAGCATTGGGATTGCCCCGGACCTTATTCTTAGTACCACACAAGGCCTCATCCTGGGCACCGGCCACAGCCTGGGGCTGAGTAGAACCCGTTGTATCTGTTTGAGGCTGGGCAGAGACTTTTGTGCCTGGCTCAGTTCCTGCTTTAGACACAGCATTGGGATTGCCTCGGGCCTTATTCTTGACACCAAGCAAGGCTTCACCCTGGGTATTGGCCATAGCCTGAGGCTGGTTAGAGCTCTTTGTATGTGGCCCAGACCCTGACTTAGATATAGCATTGGGATTGTTCTGGACCTTATTCTTGGCACCAGGCAAGGTGTCACCCAGGGAATTGGCCATATCCTGAGGCAGACCACAGGCCCACAGTTCTACCTTAGCCTCTGCCTTAGAATTGGCATTAGTATCACCCCTGCCGTCAACCCTGGAATCAGGCAAAACATCAACTTGGGTCTTGGCCCCAGCTGGAGGCTGCGCACAGTTTTTCATGTCTGTTCCGACCCCTGTTTTACTCTTGCCTTTGGCTTTGCCCCTAGATTTACCTCTAGTGCTAGGTAAGGCCTCAACCTGGCTCTTGGTGGAAATCTGAGACTGTGCCTTTGTGTCTGTCTCAGCCCCTTCTGTAGACTTGGTGTTGGCATTGCCCTGAGCCTTCATCCTGTCATCAGGCAAGGCATCAGTCTGGACATTGGCCATAGGTTGAGGCTGTGTATAGGATTCAACATCTGTTCCAGCCTCCACCTTAGATGTGGCACTGGGATTGCCTCTACCCTCAATCCTGACATCAGGCATAACATCAGCCTGAGCACTGGTTACAGCTTGAGGCTGAGCAGCAGACTTCATGTCAGCTCCAGTCATCACCCTAGATGTGACATTGGTATTTCTCCTGTCATCAACCCTGGCACCGGACATTGCCTCAAGCTGTTTTTTGGTCACAGTCTGAGATTGTGTAGAATCACTCATATCTGCCCCCACCCCTGCCTTACATATGGCATTGACATTACCCCCAGCATCAACTGTTGCTCCAGGCATGACTTCGGTCTGGGCGTTGGCTACAATCTGAGGCTGAACAGAAGCCCTCATGACTACCACAGACCCTGCCTGAGACACAGTTTTCCAATTCCCCTTTGCCTCAACCTCAGTACCAGGCCCGTCATCAACCTGGATCTTGGCCACAGCCTGAAACAGTGCACAGGACCCCATGTCTGCTCCAGCTTCTGCCTTGGATGTGGTATTAAAATTTCCCTTAGCATCAACTCTGGTACCAGGCCTGGCCTCAGACTGGGTTTTGGCCACACTCACAGTCTCTTCCACAGCTCTTGCCTTTGTCTCATCCACAATTCCACTCTTGTTTATGGCACTCATCTTGGCCACTTCCCTGGTTACTGCCAAGGCCTCATTTTGTATCACCATCACTCTGTTCATCTCTGTCTCTTTTTCAGCCAACATATGACTTTCTGCTTTGGTCTGGGTCTTTGCTTCTTTCTTGTCCTCTGCCTTAGCAACAAGTGACCAAGCTTTAGCCTTGGTCTGGGTCACTGCCTCTCTCCTGACTACTCTCCCAGTCTCAGAGTCAGTTTGGGTCACTGCCTCTTTCATGGCCACTTCACTGGTTTTGGCCTCAGTCAGAGTCACGGCCTCTATCATGACCACTGTTCCAGCCACTCTTTTGGCCTCAGATTGGGTCTTTGTCTCTGCCCCAGGCGTTGCCTTGACTTGAGAATTGGCTCTGGTTCTGGCTCTAGCAGTGGCCTTAGTCTCTACTTCAGCCCCAGCCCCACTTCCTGCTCCAGTTTCCGCTCCAGTCTTGGCCTTGGGTCTAGTCTCAATCTCTGTCCCAGCCATGGCTTCATTCATGGCCAAGGTCTGGTTCTGTATCCCAACCACAGTCTCCATCTTGACTCTGGACCCATTTCTGGCGAGTCTCCTCACACTCTGGGCTCTTCCCTTGGTTAATCTATAAATGTAGTAGCAGGTACCAACCCAGATCATCAGTCCTGCAGTCACCCAGCCCACCTCCACACGACCCATGTAATCACCCCTGCTGAAGGCACGAACAAGGTACAGAGGGGCTCAATCAGGCTGGGAAAAGAGGGTAGTAGGTCTGGGTGTAGGCCTGTGAGGGCGCTGGTCTTCAGCCACTCAAAGGCCACTACAGCTGCCACTGGAGGTGGACCTGGAAGTGGAGGAAGGAAATGGACTAAAATTTCTCTTCTAATTCTGTGCATCATACAGATAGATACACAGAAAGACAGGAAAGTGTAGAAATGATGTCTTGGTGAGAGAAGAGGATGATCAGCAAGTTGTCTCTCCATCCCTCTTATTTTATCTCCTCCCCATCTTCCCCTAACAATTTTCCCCAAGGTACTCCCATACATGTTTCCTTACACCAAATGAACAGTGGGAAGGATGATGGTAGTGCTGACTATGAATGGTAGAGAGTGAGAAGCCCTCAGATCTTGATTTTTACTGGACCTACTCTAGTCACCACTCCCACAGGTCCCCACCCTCATACCAACCTGTAGTGATCAAGGCAGTTTCCGCCTCTTTCCTTCTCTTGATCGGAGATATACCCTAAAGTAGATCTATAAACTCATGAGCTCTGTGGACCTAGAGACAGACAGACAGATGGAGGGACAGACCGGAGTGGAGGTTTTGTTCTTGGTGTGACAGATAAATCATTAGCGAACTATCTCTCTATCCCCTTCAGTTTACCCCACTCCCTCTACCAAAATAAAAGTGAAGGTCTAGGGTAAGTGACAAGGATGGTGGGAAAGGTGGCTGGAGAAGGGAAAGGCTGAGGATCCTCCAGTCTGGACACTAGCCCTACTAGATGGACACTGATCTCCACCAACCCACCCAAGACATCTGCCCAGGCAGTCCCCATCCTCTTACCAGTCTGTACTGATCAGGGATACTTTCCTCCTTGTTTCTTTCCTTCCAGTGGTCTCAAGTCTTTCAGCAGGCCTGCCAACAGACCTATGGACAAGTAAACAAACAGGTCATAGAGACTGAGCCCTTTACAGAACAGACAGGCATCCTGTTCCCTGACCCCTGAGCCCATGTCCAGTTTGCTAACATGTCCCATCTCATGGTCCCTTCTCTCAAGTCTTCTCTCAGTCACACTCCAGCCTCCCAATATTCCTCCTATTTCCTGCACTGAAATCAGTTGGAGAGGGGGAGGTGAGGCAACACTGTGGAAATCTAGTAGGAGAGGCGGAAATACCCTCCACTGAGACCCTCTCAATTCTCAGCCACCTTATGTGCCCACCCTCTCTTGTTATCCCCAGGCACTACCCAGCTTCACACCAACCTCCACAGTTTCAGGCCAGTTTCCCACTTTCCCTTGCTTTCAGTGGTAAACAGCCCTACTGTCAGCCTATGGGAAGACCTAAGAACAAACAGAGAAAAGGCAGAAGGTGAATGTTGAGTGTTTGTGACATCCCAGCACCTAAAATGTGAGTCCCAGAACCTGCCTTACTGGATTTAGAGACCCATTCTCTGGCAAGGAAAACCTAGGGCTTCTCCATCACTGAAATGGGCAGGGTGGGAAAGGGAGGCAGGGAAAAGCGGAGGAACAGATGCAAATTATTTTCAAACCACCCGTAGGACTCTAGGGCTTCTCCCCAAAGTCCATCATTTCCTTCACCAAGATGTACAGACAGGTGAGGAAGCACGGAAAACTGGAAAACCTCAGGCAAGATGGAGGCCCCCAGATCCCATGTTCTAGAATCACAGCCTACTGCCATCTACTTCCCTTTAAACCCATCTCTAGGAGTCACCAGCAGAAAAGACAAGGTGTGAGAGGGAAGGCTTTTGCTTCTGCAAAATCACCACCCCACCCCTGCAAAGCTTAGCTCCAGGAAAAAAAAAAAAAAGGAATTCTTTGATACACCAATTTGTATTTTCCCAATATTATCTGAAGTGCAAATAAAAGAATCCATTGAAAAATTTCTATCTTTACTGGTCTTCAATATACAATTAAAGTTAAAAATCCTAAGCTTGGGAACACAGTTTAGAGAAAGTCCCCTAGGCAGCCCCACCACATATCCCAACCAGATAGCGGCGCCTAAGTTCCTGTCATAGAGAATTCACACAGAACTTCAGCGGTTCACAGAGAGTGCCCGTGCCCACACTAACCTCCGCAGATCCTGCGCGGTTTTCTCCTCTCCTTCCCTCGCCTCTCCACAAACAGTGCCACACCGAACTACTGTCCGTCAGACAGAAGAGAGTAAAGGCGCTGAGTGTTTGGACCAGCACACCAGGACACAGATCCGCAAACTCGCTTTTCTGGATTCAGGAACCCAGTTATCAAACGTCCCTCCCCACATTGAGAGACAGACGCCACCCGCACCAACCCCACCGTCCAGTCACTAAGGCCCACCATTTTTTCTGCAAACGCCACCGTGGCGTGTCCCTTCCACGGAAGCGAGCAGGAAGAGGAGCGGACGTGTGTGGTCAGTGATTAGAGTCAGAAAGGATGGGGTATCTCAATCTCTGCATTTCCCTCTTGAGACACTCCCCCCACCATCCGCCCTGTCAAAGGCCACGGTTCCCCCGCACAGACGTACGTAGGCAAGGAGGAGGAGGGCTCGGGAGAATGAGAGCGAAGGCTCCAGGAACTTGAGCCCGCTTGGTCCCCCACCCCCGGACCCGCTCCCGGGGTCGCAATCCCCTGCCGTTCTGGCCTCGGCGCGCGGGCCCCGGGGGCCTTACCTGCTCCGCTTTCCCTGGGCCCGATGCCAGCCCGCCGCGCGCAGGGCCTGGGGGAGCTGGTACCCAGACAGGAGTGACGACTGCACCGAAGGCTGCGTCGCTCTGCAGCTCCCGGTCACGTGAGGGCCTCGCGTCACCGCCGAGCTCGCCCTCCGACCCCCCTCCCCCGAGCCGGCGGGGAGTTCAACGGGACCCTCCCCTCCACCTCCGCACGCGTGATCTCCCCCTCCACCCAGCTGTGCGCGAGGCCCCGTCACTCATTTCGCTCCTCTCCAATCTGAGGGCCCACAAGTGGCATCACCTCCCTGCGGTTGGAGTTTGCTCTTCTCTGGTTACCAGGGAGGGTCTGCATCCCCCATCCACCCCCAAGCCTTGGCTCCGGCCTTTCCTGCTGCTTCTTTGAGGGCTCTTATACTATATGACTAATGTTCCCACTGGGTACGTTGCTGCACCAAAATGGGCTAGGGAGGGGAAGCAGAGTGAAAGGAGAGGCTTAACTTTCTTTTTTTTTTTTTAATTTTTGTTCCTTTTAACGTCACATTCATTGTTTTTGTAATGTCGTCAAGCCATTTTCGTTCAACATTTAAAAATTAGGTCCTAAAAATAACAGAAGACTCATTCGTTTACATTATCTTGTACCACATTAAAATGTTTTCGAGTTGCTATAAACTATCTCACAACTTTCTAAACAGACTAATAATTATTAGCATTTTACTTTTTTTGAAGTTTATTGAATCTTTTGTTTTGGGGAGGGGGAGGTAATTAGGTTTATTTATTTATTTTTATTTATTTTTTTAACGAAAGTACTGGGGGTTGAACCCAGGACCTCATGCATGCTAATAGCACACTCTACCACTGAGCTATACCCCCTTCTTATTAACATTTTAAATACAAAATTTCCCTAAACAAAACCAGTAGGTTTTCAATGTGACCTATAAATTAATCATTGGAAAGACATTCAGTTGTCCAATCTTGGCAATTTTACACAAGTGATTTACAACTTTTTGAAGTTCTGGCTGAACTTATTGATGATCTTGTGTCAGATGTCTGAGAACGTCTTCATAGATGACTCCTGGATGATGGAATGAAGACCCAACTTCTGATGAACCCAGTGCCTGAAAACTAGTGGCTTCCCAGATTAACCTGTTTCCCATTCAAGGTGTTTTTATTGGGATTTTACATAAACATGTAATCAAATCAGTCTCATCACACCCAGGGAGGGACCAACTGCTATCCCACTGATGGAAATGAGGCTTAACAGGTGGCAGTTTCATTTGATCACAACACTAGTGAGATATCTCCAATATCTGTCACTCTTGCACTGTGTGTCCCCCCAGCAGCGGCTAGTGTCCAGCCTCTTCCAGTAGAGGTAGTGGTGGAGGGTCTGTGGGTGACTGAATCACTGCAACACCCTTGAGATCCATGTCATTTTTCTGTCGCTAAAAGCACAGTTTACAGGATCCCAAGCAGCCTCCAGGAGAAAGAGGTCTTTTCATTCCCTGCCTTCTGTTACCATTTCAGTGCACAGCCCTTACAAGCCCCTCAGAATAATCCCAGAACTCAGGGACAAAGTATGCAGAAGTTAGTCCCCAGACATCCAGCTGTCCCTGCTAGGGAGTCATACTCTAAATATAGATCCTTCAGGCAGCCTCTTTCTAGAATGTTGAAATATGACACCCCAGCAGGAAGCTCCCTGTGTGAGGGGCCTCAGTGTCGAGGAGGCCCCTCTGGGAGGTGGACCAGGAAGCCCAGAGTTTCATAGACCCTTACTAATGGCTTTTCAGAACTCAATTGACGGTGACCAATTTACGTTCTCCACCAAAGGGAAATATTTAGACATTTGAAACTTTAGTAAAATTTTTAAAAATCCATAAGCATAGGATGTCAAACAGCCAATTTGTAATAATCTAAAAATTTTACAAATCATTGATGAAATGATAAACAACCCAATAGAAAATGCGTCAAAGAGGCAAATGGATTTGTTTGCAGAAAAGAAATACAAAAGATGGATAAACATAAAACATGAAAAAAAAAGCCCAACTTCAAAGAAATGCAAATAGAAACAACTGTGTGTTACCATATTTCAGCTAGGAGTGTCAAAATTTAGAAATTTGATAATGTTGTTGACTGGTTTCTGGGGAAATGGGCACTCTCACACTCTGTTGGAGGCAAATATACTGTGATGCAACCTTGATACAATCTTTTTACAGGGAGCTATTTGGCAAAATCTATTATATGATAAGTATAATATCCCACAAATTCTTTGACCAAGTAATTCTATTCCTAGGGGCCTGATACCTACACAGTTTCATAAAGGTATACATACTAGGATATCTATTGCAGTGCTTGCAAAGGTTAAAAAACTAAAGCAACATAAAATGTCCATCAATAGGGAAGACATTAAATAAATTAGATTAAATTTATCCAATATGACTGATAAAAGATTTAGGTCTATGTATCTTGATGGAAAGATACTTAGAGATTTTACTATTTGCTGTTTACTCACATGCAAATTCCACAAGAGTACATTCTAGTATGTGAGTCAAACCCAGAAAAAACACTAGTACCACTGTACCTCCACTATCCTCATTAAAGCATAGTTACCTCCTCTTTTTATAAACTTTCTGTGCTAAATGCTTTTCTATACTTTACACAAACATGTCTTACTAAAATATATAAGTGGTTGATAATACTGTGCCCATGTTGGTTCATCAATTGTACCAAATATGGCACACTGATGAGGGATATTGAGGGTAGGGGAGTATATATGTGTGTGGGGGGGGGTGTCCTATGTGTGAACTCTCTGTATTTTATGCTCAATTATGTTGTGAACCTGAAACTGCTCTAAAAGAATAAAGTCTATTGTTTATGTATGTGTGTATATACATATATATATATATATATATACACACACACACACACACATATATATAGGATCATATTTAACATACTGTTTTGCAAACTTTGTTCCACTTAAAATTATATCTCAGAGATCTTTACATGCCAGAACATATAACACCGCTTCATTCTTTTTAACTGTTGCATACTATTCCACAGCTTGGTTACACTGTTGTTTATTTAATTCTAGCCCCACCTCCCACTCCCATTGATAAACATGAAATTGTTCTGAGTCTGGAGCTAATAAAAATGAGGCTATAATTAACATCCTGGTACATACAGCTTTGGCCACAGGTGGAAGAATTGCTTTAGGACATTCTAATATAAAAAGAATTGTTCAGCTAAGGGTATGAGATTTTATACATTTGATACTGCCAAAAGAAGAATGTGAGATTTTATATATTTAGTGGATATACCATCAAACTGCCCTCCAGAAAGGCTGGGCAGTTTACACTCCCATCAAGCACATAACAGGACCACTTTCCCCACATTCTCATGCACACTATAAACTAGTAATTAGCGCCAATATAAGAGGCAAAAAAAGTAAGAGATTGGCCTTTTAACTCACATTTTCCTAAGTATCTATAAGATTGAGCATCATTTTATATGCTTATTTGTCATTTGCTTTCTTCTTTGAAAATTATTTGCTAATATCCTTGAGTATTTTTCCGTTCATCTGTAATTTTCTCAGTGATCTGTAGTTCCTTATGCATATCTATATATTGGTTATTTTCTGTTATATCAGTTGCACATATATTCCCCCATTCTATCATTGACACCTTAATTTTATAGTATCTTTTTGAAACTCAGAATTTTTACATTTTGATGAAGTTAAACTTCATTACATTAACTTTTTCCTGTATAGCTTCTGGGTTATGTAAAACATATATATTATATTCATATATATATGTATATATGTTTATGATATGTATGTATGTGTGTATATACACTTATGTATGTGTATATATACCTATTCAAATATATGGCCAAATTCCAGTACCATTCATATAACAGTCCATTACTCCCCAACAAATTTTAAAAACTGACTTATCTGTTAAATTCTCATTTATATTCAGATATGTATCATGGATTGACTTTTCTGTTCTACTGATATATGTATATATTACTGCCTCAATAGCATATTTTTTCCTTTGAATTCCTTCTTTTACTTTACCTTTCATTTCTGTCCCTCTTTACATGCCACTGCCTTTGCTGGAAACAAGTCACAGTCTGGACTCTTTGCCCAGGGTCCACTTTAGTTCACCCTGCACCCCCCTCTATGGTTTGCTCTTTCCAAAATTCATTTTCATCAAGACTTTTAAATAGCACATTTTTAGTTGATATAGTTTTGTAGCAAGTTTGGTGTCTGCGAGGACAAATCCTTCATTGCTCTGCTTTTTCAAACTATTTTTGGATGTGCTTGGGCATTTGAAGCAAAGTTCCATGTTTCTTTTTTTTTAATTCATTTTGACTTTCATTAAGATTGCACTGAATTAATAGATTAACTTGAGGAATAGTTAAAATAATAGTAACAAATAATTATTTTCATCCAGGGTCATGTAGTATGTTAAAAATTTATTCATATCTTCTTTGCCCTTCAGTAAAACTATATAGTTTTCTTCATGTAGATTTTATATACTCCTTATTAGCTGTATTCCCAGATACTTCATAGTTTTTGTTAACATTGTGGATGGTGGCTTTTTGCACATGGTATTCTTTCCTCATTCTTTAGGAAAATAATTTTAACTTTAATAAAAATCATGCATGCTCATTATAATGAAGCAATGCAATACAGTAAAGTACAAAGAAGAAAGATAAAATATTAGTCAGATTCCAGCACCGTGAAATAACTATCAAAATTTTAAAGAACCACCAAACTTCCTGAAATATTATATTCTTTAGATCTGAACACTTCATTCTGTCTTAAAGAAGATATATTATTAATATGTGTATGCACATATCTCCCTTTTTCCTTTCATTTCTTTTGTCTTTTTTGTCTCCAATTTGATTATCTGAAGCCCTTCCTCTGTCTGTAATTCAACTTTTAGCCACAATGTTCTATTTCAGTTGTTTATAATTTATTACTTCTATGATAATGTTATTTATGCCTAAATGGTTCCATAGTTTGCAATCTTCCTTTTTATCTTATTCTGCTGTTTATGATCTCATCTTTGAGCTCTTGTTTAATTAAGTCTATATTCTTACTAAGTTGCTTTACAGCTTAAAGTACTTGTTGAAATGTTCTTCTGTCCTTTGGGTATGTTTTCTTTTTGTTTAGGTACTTTGTCTTTGGCATGCTAGATCTTATATGGCTTCTGAGGGGCAAGACAAGGTTAAGAACCTGACTGCATTTCACCACTATGCTCAAATCTGGAATCTGTTTCTGTTATTTGCCTGTGACTTTTTGAAGTTTATATAATTGGGATGTACCCCATTCCTTGTCTGGTTGCTACTGCTGACCCCTACTCCACTCCCACTGGTTTTTCACCCCTTTTCTTTCTTTTCTTTTCTTTTATTTTTTGCATTCTGTTAAGTATTAGAGATTCTGTGAGGCAATGTCTTTTGCTCTATTCTAACATAGAAGCTTCTTCTAATCCATTTTCTAATTATTCATTGCTGGTGCAAGATAAGGCTACCGTCTTTATACGTTTCTTTTATATCAGGCCAACCTAATGAATCTTTATTATTAGTTCTAAAATTTTGTCAGTTGATTCTCTGTGATTTTCTAGAGAGACAATTACATTGCCTGTAAATGATAGGTTAATATTTTTCCTTTCTGATGTTTTATACTGCCCGTTTCATCTTTCTAGTTTATGCACAGAACAAGAATTTCAAAATGTTGAATGGTAAAGGTGAAAACAGACATCATTATAGTTAGATTATAATGAGAATGCTTAGTATTTCATATTAAGCACAATGTTTTTCTACATCTCTGGCACAAACCCTTTGTCAAGTTAAGGGAAACTTCATCTATTCCTAGAATGCTAAGAATTGTTATCAGGAATAGATGTTTCATTTCAACAAATGAATTCATGGTACCTATTAGGATGATCATATTTTTAATATAATTTTAATACTATTTCAATATAGTGGATTACAATAAAACTGTTCAAATATTGAACCACACTTGAAGACGTGGGATAAACTTCACATGTTAATGAAGATTTTAAATCCACTACTGGATTTCAATTTGCTAATATTTGATTTCCCAATTTGCACATGTTCATTGATGAGATCAGTTCATAGTTTTCTTTTTTGTGTACTATCCTTTTTCAATGTTTGGTGTTAGTATTATACTAGTCCTGTAAAGTGAATTGTGAAGTTTTCCATGTTCTGGAAGTAGTTTATATAACAAGAGAATTTTCTGCTCCTTGAAGGTTAGAGGAACTTTGCTAGAAAACAGTCTGAGAATTGTCTTTTTCCCTTCTTTTGTTTGTTTTTAAGCAGTGGATCTTTATCCTTTGACATCCTTCATTGGCTATTGGTCTTTTCAAGTTTTCTACTTCTTCTTGAGCCAATTTTGATGACTTATATGATCCATTTTATCTGAAATTTCAAATTTAGTGGCCAAAAATTGTGACATATTTTTCTATATTTTTCCAAATACCTTCTATGTTTGTAATTATGATCCTTAATGTTTATTTTCTCTTCTTTTTTCTTAATCAGATTTGTAAAATTTTTTCTCAAAGAACAAATTCAGGTTTTATCAATCAATGGTATTGTGAGTTTTTGTCTCATCTTGTTTTCAATTATTTTTTATTTTTATCTATCTTTTCCTTCCTTCTATTTTCTTTAGGTTTGGTTTATTATTCCTTTTCTATATTCTTGAGTTCATTTATCGTAAATATTTTTTGTTTCCTAATATGTATTTAAGTCTATAAATTACCTTCTTGAAATTACTCTAACCACATTCCACAGGTTTTACATCTGGTGTTCTCATTTTCATTCTCAGCTACATAATTTGAAGTAATGATTCTCTATTTCTTCTTTAACTCAACAGTCATTTAGAAAAGTCATTTTTCATTTTGGATTAGGTGGGAGTTCTTTGTATTAATGTCTAATTTTATTTCCTTATATCATGCCACCTCTTCCTCAAGGCTTTCCTTAATTATGCAATTTAAAATATCTACCCAGCCTTTATAACATCATTAGTTTAATTTTCATTAAAGGATGTATCGCCTGTTTGTTTATGTATTATTTGATTCTTTTCTCTAGGATGTAAGCTTCTGGGAAATAGGGACATTGTCTCTCATTCACCATCACGTTTTCAGTACTTAAAACAGGCCTAGGATTCAGGGACACACAATAAATATTTCTGAATAAATAAATTGTGAACCCTATGATTATTATTTCTACTTTTTTAAAGAAATTGGTGGGATTTAACTGTTGAGTGAGCATTCTCTAATGCACGGGAGAACTTTATGAATCAAGTGTGTTTGAAAAGAATGTTATATTCTGTGTGTGCAAAGTTTTTTGTCTGAGAGATTAGTTAAAGCTTGTTGATTGTGTAATCCAAATCCTTTATATACTTGCTAATCCGTGGATTACTGAAAGAAATATGGTAAGCCTTTCACTATGATTGTGGATGTAGTAATTTTCCTTATATTTATATCATATTTTGCATTGCATATTTTCAATCAATATCATTAATTATACAAAAGATTTTAACTGCTATGTTTTCTAACTAATATAACCATACTTAATAATATTAAATATCCCTCTTTGTTCCTTTTAATCCTTTCTGTCTGAAAATTTACTCTGCCTTGTATTGACAATGCTACATTTGCTTTCTTTTTATTGGTTTTTGCCTGGTTTACCTTTTTATTTAATACAATATAGTGGTGGATTTTTATCTTTTTGTTTAACACAATCTAAGAATCTGTCTATTTTTAAGTGAGTTTAATCAGTTCACATTGTGATCATATGTGTGGACTTGTTTCTGTCACTTCTTTTTACATTTTCTGTTCACCATGCTATTTGCTCCTTTTTCCCCCCAAGCTTTATATTAGATCAATTTCTTTTACCTATACTAGTATGGAGGTTATCACAGTCTATTTTTATTCCAACACTTTTATCATCTCTGATAACTTTTCCTTTTGCAGATACTCACAAAAAAGCCTTGATTTCCACTATTCGTTCTCTCTAAATCTTATAACTTGTTCCATATCATCTCTTTCAGAGGGACCATTGCCTCTTTCCACGTTCCTAGCTAAAAGTAAAAGCTTTACTTTCTAAACTTTTCCACTAAAAATAAAAGCAAAATCATAAAGTTTCCAACATAAAACATGTAGGAATATCTTCATTACCTTGGAGTAAGCAATACATATTGGACAGGATACAAAAAACATTAATAATAAAAGAGGAAATTAGACTTTATTAAATTTGAATTTTCTGTTTATCCATAGACATTATTAACAAAATGAATAGGCAAGCCATGACTTGGAAATATATATGTATATTTAATATATATACATATATATGTAAATATATATATATATATATCTACATGTGTGTATATATACACATGGGGTACATATATCTGATGAAGGACTTTTATCCAGCATATGTAAAGATATACAAATCAACAATCAAAAGAAAACCTAATGTAAAATTGGGCACAAACTTGAATGGACACGTTACGAAGGAAGATATTCAATCCTCAACATCATTAGTAATCAGGGAAATGTAAATTGAAACCACAATGAGATGTCACCACACACCCACTAGAATGGCTAAAACCAAAGACTAACAACACCAAATGCTGATGAGAATGGAAAAACCAGAGCTCTAATATATTGCCATTAGGGGTATAAAATGGTACAAGCACTTTGGAAAACTTTTCTGCTGTTTCTTATAGAGTTTAACATTCACTCACCATGCGAATGAGCAGTTTCACTTCTGGGTATTTAGTCAAAAAAAAAACGAAAAAAAATATGTCCACACAATGACTTGTACTTGTGAATGTTTATATCAGCTAAGTTTATAATAGCTTAAAACAGGGAACAACAGGAGAAAAGGTAAACAAATTGTTGTGTGTATATACAATAGAATACCACTCAGTAATAAAAAGTAATGAAATACCAATACATGCAACAATATTGATAAATCTCAAAAACAATATGCAGAATGAAAGAAGCCAGACACAAAGGAGTACTGTAGGATTCCATTTATGTGAAATCCAAGAACAAATAAAACTAATCTGTGACGATAAAAATGAGAAAGTGATTGTCTGGGAAATAGAGGGGAATTAACTGGAAAGAGAGGTATAAGGGACCTTTCTGGAATGATGGAAATATTCTCTATCTTGTTTTGTGTGGTAGTTACATGGTTATACACAATTGTTAAAATTGAACATTTAAGATATGTGTGATATATTGCATATAAATTATACCTCAATACGCACCAGTTTCTTCCCCAGATAGAGTTGCTTTATTAGTTTGATACAGCACACCAGACCTTTTCCTATGAATTTAATACACATATATGTATGTACAGAAATACTGTTAGGGGGCATCATATTGTACATATATCTCACAACTTGATGGTTTTTACTTATCAACGTATCTTGGAGCTCTTCTCTTGTCAGTAAATGTGGATCTTTTTAATTGTTGTATTATATTCCATACTGTGGGTTATAGTATGGTTTATTTAGCTATTCCTCTACTGTTGGACATTTGCGTTTTCTTTCATTTTTAGTAATAACAAACAATACTACAAAAATTATCTTTGAAAAATTTGCCAATCAGAAGACTGAGAAGTGGTATAGCAATGTTGTAGATTCCATTTTGCTATTAAGTAGTGAGGTTGTGCATCGATTCACATGTTTATTGGTCATTTGTAGCTTTGAAAATTGTCTGCTCACATCTTTTTCCTATTTTTCTGTTATATTATCTTTATCTTATTGTCTTTGCAGAAGAGCTGTATTTACTGTGAATAGGACTTGTTTCTCTGTTTTTTCATGTTGCAAATAATTTCTCCCAGTCTGTAGCTTGTTTTGATATTGCTTATGTCGTCTTTTCATGTACTGAAGCTTTTCAATTTTGATGTGATCAAATGCATCAGTCTTTTCATTTATGGATTTTTTAAACTTAAAAAAGAAAAATTACATAATTATTGACTATTCCCCACACTTTACATTTTATACCTGTGACTCATTTATTTTGCAACTGGAAGTTTGTACCTATTAATCCCTCTGACCTATTTCTTTCCTCCCCCTAACCCCTTTTCCTCTGGCAACCACCTGTTTGCTCTCTGTACCTATAACTCTGTTTCTGTTTTGTTATGTTGGTTCATTTGCTTTGTTTTTCATATTTTACATATAAGTGAAATCATACAGTATTTGTCTTTCTCTATCTGACTTATTTCACTTAGCATAATACCTTCTAAGTCCACCCATGTTGTCACAAATGGCAAGATTTCATTCTTTTTTATGGCTGAGTAACAAATATATATCTATCAGGTCTTCTTTATCCATTCATCTATTAATGGGCACTTAGGTTGCTTTCATACCTTGGCTATTGTAAGTAATGCTGCAATGAACATAAGGGTGCATATATCTTTTCAAATTAGTGTTTTTCTTTTGCTCAGATACCCAGGAGTGGAATTGCTGTATCATATATATAGTAGTTCTATTTTTAATTTTTTGAGGAATCTCCATACTATTTTCTATAGTGGCTACACCAATTTACACTCCCACTAACAGTGCATGAGGGTCTCCTTTTCTTCACATCTTCATCAACATTTGTTATTTCTTCTCTTTTTGATAATAACCATCCTAATGGCTGTAAGATGATATCTCATTGTAATTTTAATTTGCATTTCCCTTATGATTAGTGATGGTTAGCATCATTTCTTGTGCCTGTTGGCCATCTGTATGTCTTCTTTGGGGAAAAAAATCATATTCAGGTCTTCTGCCCATTTTTTAATCAGGTTGTATTTTTGATGTTGAGTTATATGTATTCTTTGTGTATTTTGGATACTAACCACTTGTTGCATATATCATTTGCAAATATCTTCTCCAATTCAGTAGATGGCCTTTTCATATTGTTGCTAGTTTCCTTCACTCTGCTTCTGCAAAAAAATTTTAGTTTGATCCCATTTGTTATTTTCGCTTTTGCTTCCCTTGCCTGAGGAGCTATATCCATAAAAATATTACTAAGGCTGTTGTCAAAGAGCTTACTGCCTATGTTTTCTTATAGAAGTTTTATGGTTTCAGATCTTACATTTAAGTCTTTAATTCATTTTGAATTTATTTTTGTGTGGTGTGAGAGAGTCATTTATGGATTTTTTTCCTCCCCAACTGAAGGTTATGAAAAATATTTTCCTATATTTTATAATACTATAAGTTTTAAGATCTGTTTAGACTTTAATAAGCAGCATGAGATAGTTATCTCATATTATTTTTTCCAAATGGTTGTCCAATTTCCCAAAAGCATGTAATTGAAGAGTCCATCCTTTCTCCTACTGATTTGAAGTAGAACCTTTATCATATATTTAATACCCATATATACTTGGATCTATATGAGAATATATAGGTAAAACACAAGAATCATATTGTACATACTATTGTGTACCATGTTTTTCCTCAAATTAATTTATAAATTTAGCACTATCCAGTCAAACCAATTTTTTTAAAATAACACCTGAAACAAGAGTTTGACCTGAAACAGAATTTCTTAAATTTTCTAAAACTGTTGGACTGATCAAAACTAAAACTGAGCAAAACTAAGGCCGAGCGTTGTTGGGAGCAATCAGCCTCATTAAGGGAAAAGAATTAGGCATTTGCCTAACTTTATAGTAGTGTGAAGGAGAAGCCGGGTTGGTCTAACAAGGTAACTCACAAGTCTAGGAATGTGAAGGAGAGGCTGGGCTGGGCTAACAAGATAACTCACAAATCTAAGTATCAGAATACTGATCTGAGTTCTGCTGGACTAACTTGTAAATGTAAGTTAATTAGTGTTGATTTGCTGTTCATGTTTTTTGCTAGCCAGCTGGGTTTTCAAAGATACATATCTGGCTTTGGAATGTTGATTTGCTGCCTCCCTGCCTCCACTTTTGTGACAATGATGCTACTAAAACTGTTCCATACCTATTGGACAAATACCCCAAGCTTGTACTTTACCCTATAAAACTTCATGCGCACGTCTTGGAGGTGCTCAGAGCTTCGGAGCAGAAGCCCCTCTGAGCCCGCCAGCATAATACATCTGAGTACTCCAACCCTCCGAGTGGTGCTTGTTTCTTGGCTGGCCTGTCGTTTCCGTAACAGTAGAAACTATATTTCAAGTAACCAAGCATCCCAGTTAATGAAGGAAAACACTTTCAGATTAGAAGAATGTTAATTAGTTAACATATAAGAATGATAGGATTCATGGAAAAGAATTGAAAAAAGAATATATATATGTGTGTGTGTGTGTGTGTGTGTGTGTGTGTGTGTATATATAACTGAATCACTTTGCTGTACACCTGAAACTAACACAACATTGTAAATTAACTACAATAAAAAAATTTTTAATGATAGGATTCAAAAATTATCATTTTGTGATCCCCAGTGAAATAATTGATTTATGTAAGGATTAATGATAAATACTTGAATCATCAGATGCTAGTCATGGGGAAAAAACATAACTTTACAAAAGAGGAATTATATCATCACCAACTTAACTCAGTTTAATTTAATTGGGTTTTCCCTCTAGCTTCTTGAGACAGATGTTTTGATGGTTCATTTCCGGCCATTCTTAGTTTCACAGGTCTTTTGTTTGTTTCTTGGGTCAGGCTTATCAAAGTAAAATTTACACACAGTACAATTCACTTTTTTTAGATGTAAAGTTTTATGAGACTTGACAAAGGTATGCAGTCATGTAATTACCACCACAGTCAAAATATAGAATATTTTCATCATCCTAAAAAGTTCCTTTGTGCCCTTTATAGTCAATCCTCTCTCCCAACCTCAGACTCTGGAAACCACTGATCTGATTTCTGTCCCTCTGGTTTTGCTTTCTTCAGGATGCCATAAAAATGAAATAAGCCTTTTGCATCTGAGTTTCTTTTAAGATAGTGTCTTTGAGCTTTATCCATATTGTTACTTGTATTAATAGCTCAATCCATTCTATTGCTTAGCATTGCACTGTATATATGTAGCACAATCTTTTTATCCAGTCACCAATTGATGAGTATTTGGGTTGATTCCAAGTCGGGCCCATTATCAAGGAAGCTGCTATAAACATTTTCGTACAAGTCTTTGTTTACTCCTCCTTGGGTAAATACTTAGGAGTGGGATTGTTGGATTGTCTATTAAAAAACTATTTTTCCAAAGTGGCTGTACTATTTTACATTCCCCCCAGAATTATGTGAAAGTTCCAGTTGCTCCAATCGTCATCTGTACTTGATTTTATCATCTTGTTACTGAACCAAACTTGGGTCTACTTGCCTTCGAAGTAAAGCCAGTCTACTGACACCAGGTTGTGGTGAAGGAAAGTTCAGCATTTGTTGCAGGCACCAAACAAAGAATCCAGACAGCTAATACTCAAAAGACCCAAACTCCGCAATGGTTTTCAGGGAAAGGTTCTTAAAGACAGGGTGAGGGAGAGGCTGGGGTGTGTGATCAGCTCATGGACATTCTTCTGATTGGTTGGTGGTGAGGTAATCAGAAGTCAAGATCGTCAACCTTCCAGTTTCCACACATCTGGAGTCTATGTGCTTGTGGTCAGCATATAGTTAACTTCTTCCACCTGGTGGGGGTTTTAGTACCTGCAAAACAGCTCAAAAGATATGGCTTGGAATATTATCTGTAGCCTTTGAGAAGGAACTAGAGGTCCTTGACTTTGATGGTTAAACTATTATTATTTTGTCTTGTTTGACTGTTTTCCTTTGTTTCTGCATTTTCTCACTTTTCTGATTAAATTTTTGTTTAGAACTTGGGCCTAGGAGACTAATGTTTTCTGCAAACGAGAGGCAGGTAGTGGACATGGCAGGGGTGGGGGTTCTGTCCTGGGAGGGCCCCATAGGCTCCTGCTTGGTTTCAATTTTTTTAATCTATTTTAGTAGGGTGGCTATTCTAATCTTTTGCCCATATTTTAAAATTGGGTTGTTTATTTTCTTTTTATGGACTTGTAAGAGTTCTTTATATATTCAGGATACAAGCCAGAATTATATTAGCTATGCTGATTTGCAAATATTCTATCCTAGTCTATGGTTTGGCTTTTCATTTTCTTAACAGCATCTTACAGACAGCAGTAGTTTTTAATTTTGATAAATCCAATCTATCTATTTATTCCTTATGGTCTATATTGTTTGTTTCCTATCATAAAAAATTTCACCTGACACAAGATAACAGAAATTTTCTATTATGTTTTATTTTAGACACTTTATATTTTTAGCCCTTACATTTAGGTAGATAATACATTCTGGGTTAATTTTTGTGTAAGGTGTGAGGTTTATTTTTTTTTCCATATGAGTGTCCAATTGTTCCAGCATCATTTGTTGAGAAGACTACTATTTTTCCACTAAATTACTTTGGCACCTCTGCTGAAAATCAACTGACCATGTGTGGGGGGCTGTTTCTGGACTCTTTATTCAGATTTGTTGATCTATATAACTATTCTTTTACCAGAACCACAGTCTTTTAATAACTGTGCTTTATAGAAAATCTCAAAATCAGGTAGTGTGAAACCTCCAATTTTGTTCTTTTCCTAAGTTGTTTTAGCTATCCTAGGTCCTTTGTTTTCCCATATACATTTTTAAATCAGCTTCTCAATTTCTAATCCAAGAAAAGGTCTCCTAGGATTTTGTACCCGACAAATTCTATGTCATAATTTCATTTAATACTCAGTTCAAAATATTTTCTAATTTCCATTTTTATTTCTTCTTTGACACGTAGGTTATTTATGAATGTATTTCTTAATTTCACAACATATAGCAATTCCTGCTTTACTTTTTAAAATTAATTCCTAGCTTAATTTCACAATGGTCAGAGAACATACTCTGTTATTTCAATCTTTACAGTTTGTCAAGACTTGCTTTATGTCCTTCATGTAGTCAAATTTTGTATGTTTTGTTTGTACCTAAAAGGAAAGTGTATTCTGCAGTTTGAGAGTGCAGGGTTCTATATTTGTTGATTATGTTAAACTTATTAATTGTGCTATTCAAATACTTTATAGTCTTTACTGATTTTTTGTCTTTATTATTTTATCAGTACTGAGAGAAGTCTGTTAAAACTCTCCTACTATATTTTTTGCCATGGAACTATGCAACAATGATAATGAACAAACTGAAACCTTATGCGATCACATGGATGAATCTCACAAATGTAATATTGAGTGAAAGAAGGCAGACACAAAATAGCAAGTAGTGAATGATTCTATTTAGATAAAATTCAAAAACAGGCAAAGCTAATCTATGTTTTTAAAAGTCTGAATAATGGTTACTCTCGGTAGGGAGAGAGGGTTTAGTGACTAGAGATGGATACTAGTGGGGCCTCAGGAGTGCTAGTAATGTTCTCTTTCCTGATCTGGGTTCTAGCCACACAAATATGTTCATTTTGTGAAAATTTATCAAGATGCACATTTATGGTTTGTGCACTTTTCGGTCTGTTATACTTCCAAAGCCTTGCTTAAAAAAAACCTCACAAGTGATCAATCAATTTTCTTTAAAGGACAGTCTTACATTAATCAAGTTCCAGAATGAGGGCACACTGCTTTGAAAAGCACCACCTTGGCATAAGATGCCAGGGTGTGTGTAAAAGAATGTTTCTAGAAAAAAACAAAGGCACCAAGCATAACCCCACCTTCGCCTTCTGCTTCCCCCTGACGCCACTCCATATCCTGGGCGGGGAGGCTACTTCATCCAGCTGACTTTGGGGATGTATAGTGCTCCATGAGTGTGTCCAGGTGTCTGTTGAAGTCCTCGACTCTCTGCTTGTGGGTTTTGGATGCTTTCTTCAGGATCCGTTCTATTTGCCACTTCTCCTGCATCTTTTCGAAGGCCACCTGGGCTGGGGTCCTGCAAATTCAAACAACAGTGAAATATTATATTTTCTCACTGGAATTATAATTATCAGTATTTGTGTAGAGGTAAACAAATGGATACTTCTTTGCATGATTGTCAGGAGTGTAAACTAATATAATTTTTTGAATGGCAGTATGAAAATGTGTACTAGAAAGTTTTAAAAATATGTAAGCCTTTGAACTCAAGAACTTAATTTCTGGAAAAGCACCCAAAGGAAATGATAAAGCAGATGCACAAACATGTATTCATACAGATGTTCATTGTAGTGTTATTTACAATTCTATAATGCTAAACTACTTGAATATCCAACAGGTGATAGATTAAAGAAATCATGATACTTTCACACAATAGAATACAGTGTAGCCTTTGAAAATTATAGGAGAACCAAATTTTTTACATGAAAATATAATAAAAATATAAATAAATATAATAAAATTATATATGTATATTATTTTAAGTAAAAATAAGTAACAAGACCATATTATATTATGGTTTATTTTTTATTCCAATACATAGGTATATACACATATATACAAATACACAGGAAAACTCAGATACTTTAGCACAGTATCTGACATAAAGTGCTCCTAAGTAAGTATTAGATCCCTTGCCTGCATTCCCCACTCTCATCTGTGATTCCAAAACCTGTGCTTTTTCTTCTACATATCACTGCCTTGGAAACCCAGGAATGGCAGTCCTACACCTTGGCCCTTTAACACAAGGAAGGGATTTTTATCTCCCTTTCCTCACCTCATCAAGAGAAGTTGATGAACTGGTACCCATATGTATGTGTCATTTAATAATATATGTGCACCATTCCAAGTAACTATAACACAGTCAGACCTTAATCCCTAGAATTCCAACATTTAAAAATGGAAACAATGTGGTAAAATTGGGAAGTTATGTATATCAAGCCAGGGTAGACTCCAGACTGGATTCTGGAAACGTGGAAATGTTTCTGCCCCTTCTTGACCGATCATCGTTTATAGGTCACGTGATATTCTTGGTTCTACCACTAGATGTCAGCAAATCCTAAAAAGGGACGGGCTGTTCAGTGTGGGACTGGGGGTGTTTATTCCTATTCTCTTTCTGTAATGTATTCTCCAAATGTTCTACAAAAAAAATCATTTAAATTCTAGGAAAAATTAAATTAATATTACCCATAACAGGCACTTAATAGTGGTGAACACCATATCCATTCCTCTTCGTTACAGAGCAAAATAATATCGTTCATTATTGCTATCAAGCTATCAGTGGGTATTTTAACTTCTGTAAACTCAGGATCTTTCCCAAAGACAAGGCTGATTCTCACCTTCCCTGAGACTCAGTTTCCACATCTTTAAATTGAGGATAACAATTCCCCCTCAAAGGGATGATCTAAGTGTGTAACTCCACCATGTAGGTGCAAGAGCCAAGCTCTGTGCACTGTTCTCCATCCAGCTAAAGAGGTACACAGCGAACACAGACATCCTTTAGGGAGTATCCCACAGTGCAGGTTGTCCAGAACACAGAGCACCTGGGAGACAAAACTGTAGTCTGGCTCCATGGGGTGGAGAATTCAAGGAGGGGCAAGAAAGAGGTTGATAGATCAATGAATAATGTATGTATGAATAGATATCCTTTTAGCCTTTTTATATTAAAAATCTTTTTTCAAGCACAATTTTAAGCACATATACAATAAGCATATGTACTGCTTAATAAGGAAATATAAAATAATTTGTTTCTTCTTTAAAAAATGCCTTCTCATTAAAAAAGAGAGAAATATGAAGACAGATGCCACCTGGTGATCAGAATCAGAGTTGCAGTTCTGAAGATAGCACAGGAGGCTTTGCAAGGGAGAGAATGGAGGCGGGACTTGGACTTGGCTTCATCCAGGTGTTTCCGGAATTTACCACCCGATGGCAGCAGTTTCTCTAAATATAAGACCGTCAATGATCTCTAAGCCCTAAAACTAGACATCAATCGCCTGCCAGAGCTGAAGAAAAAGCTGCACGTTTGAGTGTGTAATTATCTGGGGTGGAGAAGTTTGAGGCATAGAAACAAATCATACACAGGTAACACTGTCAGATCAGTTGTTTTCATCTACTCTTTTCCCAACAAACCAGTGTATTGTGAGCACATTTCCAAAACACAACATATGTGTACATAAGTTTTGTCAATTGGGTAACATTTTTATCTTAATAAAGTTTCCCGATTACAGAATTTCAAACAACACAAAAACATGTATGTGTAAATCGAAATTATCCTATAATCCCATCTGCCTGACCCTAACTCCTTGACCCAAAGGTAGTCACTGAAAATAGACAGATGTCTATCCTTCAGGAGTGTTTTTCTGTATGTAATTTACTAACGTATAGTTACAAGTAATCAAAGCTATTCAGACTGCGCAGACTCAGAGTCCGCCATTACCCACCTGATGGGCCTGAAATACTACGCTTCCCCGCCCCACAGTGTTGCACACGCCTCACCACGTTGACCCGGACCAGGAGGCTTTGAAGGACTTTGCCCCATGCTTTCCTGTCCTGTCTGCTTGAGAAGAGGTAAGGGCCCCAGAGTACCATGAAACTGCCCAAAGCGGCGGAGCCAAATACTCCTTCAAGACTCTAAGACGGCCTTCCTGGGACAGGTGAGGGCCAGGCCTCTGACGGAAAACTGCGGCTCCTGTGACTCCTGAGACCCAGAGCTGTGAGCAGGCCCGTCAGGGAGGCCCGGCCTTGGCCGAGCGAGGGGCCTGACTCTCCCCTGGTCGGAAGAGGTACCCAGGCTCCGGCCACTCCGGCCCCTGTGGCTGTGCCACCGTCCAGGCCAGTCGCCCACCGCGTTTCCTCCTCCCATTTATTTGCACCCTTCCATTCAAGAGTAACTGATACCCACGTCCCCCATGACAATGACCAGGAATTGAACGTGTGCAGAGACCCAGGCTGGACCTGGGACTGGAGGCCCACTGGGGACGGATATGAGGATATGAGGATCTGAGAGGCAGACCAGGCTCGAGGCAGCCGAGGCTTTCAGGTGAGGTCTGGAGTTAGAGGTCAACCCCGGGCGGAGGCAGGGGCTTTGGGAGAAAGCATCCCAAAGTTCTGGCACAGATGAGTCTTTGCTGGTTAGACGGAGGGATGGGGAACCTGCTACCTTTGTCCCAGTTTTCAGAATCCTTCTTGTGGCCTTTTAGAACAGTGCTCCTCAAAGTGTGGTCCAGGACTTCTTCACACAACTAAAAATGACTGAGGAGCCCAAAGAGCTTCTGTTCACAGCGATTTTATTGGTTAATATTTACTGTCAGAAATTAAAACAGGGAAATTTGTATTTCAATTTATTTAAAACTCACAATAATGAACCCCTTACATGTTAACATGTTTGTAAAGAATAACTGTCTACAAAACAAAAAAAGAGTTGCATTGTTTTACATTTTTGCAAATCTCTTTAATGTATTCTGTCTCTTTCAACATTCAATCTGTTGTGCTATCACATGCCATATAGTCTCTGGAAAACTTCACTGCATACCCCAGAGAATGAGACTGGAAAAGATAAATAACATCCTGGTATTGTTATGAAAATAGTTTTTGCCTTGCAGGCTGCCTGAAAGGGTCTTGGGAACCCCAGGGTCCCCACTTTGAGAACCTCTGGAATACAGAATGGGTGGGGGTGCCATTTGACCTCCACAGTGAAAAAGATCAGGGTGCTTGAATTCGGCTGCCACCTGTAGCACACAGCTAGAGATTAGGGTTCTTTGACAAATCACCCTTTTGATAATATTGTTATAGGAAAACTAATTGTATCAAGAATTATGTTTCCTTGAGATACATACTCCCTAAATTTTCATCCAGTGCAAGAATTTAGGATAAGATGAGAGGCTTTGGTTTCATAATTTTCTGCTAAAGGAGGAGTCATTTATTCCACACAAATCACTATTTTCCTGTCAGTTCTTTTAATTTGGGGTATTGTTATAGATTCTGCGAAATGAAATTCTCATGGTTTCTCTCAACCTGCTTAATTGCTCTTTGTCTGTCTCCTTTGCCAGCTCCTTCTTTACCTAAATGTGCAGAGAGGAGTGGAAAAGAGGGAATCCCACCCACGGTAGTTTGAATGGACTGAGCAAATTCTCAAAGTACAGGCAGGCATCTTTCCATCTGTACCATGGTCAGCTTTTTGGTTGCAGTGAGGAACATGGATAAGGCTTCTCAGTACAGGAGAACTTGCAGTGTTCTGAATCTTCTTTTGTTATGCTCTCCCTCCCTTGATAATTTCATCCAATCCCACAGCTTTGAGGGGTTTTATCTTCAAAACACATTACGTACCACATTGCTTCTAATCTGAGTTCTTGGCTCAAATTTTTGCTGTACATACCGTATCCCCACTTTTTTGGCTTGAGGACAACTCCAGTTTAACAAAGCTGAAACTGACCTTCCCATCTTTCTCCTCGATGTACATACACTCAGGTCTGACACTTCTTCGGGTTTCCCATCTTGGAAATTGGCATCATAGTCTTCTAAGTTGTTTAGAATATAAATCTGGAAGTCCTTCTTGAGCTCTACTCATTTGGACTCCTTATATACCAATCTGTCACCTAGTCTCGTTCATTTTAATTCCAAATTTTGTCTCCACTACATTAGCTTTTTCACTGCTACTACCCTAGTACAAGTTTACCATCTTTTTTTTTTTTTTTTTGCCTAGGCTACCCAACAGCTTTCTTCCCATTTATTCTCCTTACATCCACATATACTATTTCCCCCACTCCAGTCTGTCACCAAATAATCTTTTAAAATCAGAAATATAAATGCATTGCTTTTCTTGTCTACAGTTTTTCCGTGGCTTCTCAATTAAGATAAAGCTCAAAGTCCTTAAGGAAGACTCTCAGATACCATTGATCTGCCTCTGCCCATTTCTCCAGCCTATTCTCACACTCCTCTGTCCAGTACTCTTTATGCTCCACCTATAGTGGGTTCCATTTATTCTGGTCAGCATTTATGATTAAGCATGTACCTTGTGCCAAATACTGTTCAGGTACCAAGGATACAATGGTGAACAAAGTAAGGTATCGTATTCTTATGGAAAGTATATTCTAGAGTAGGAAATTAGGCTCCAAGCAGCCATACCAATAAGCGTCAGAGATAATTTCAGATGGTAAAAATGCGACAAAGAAAATAAAACATAATATGAGAGAAAGAAAATGATGACTAGCTATTTATAGCTGTGTGGTCAAGGGAGACCACTGTTTGAAGTCAAGCTCAAAATGACAACAGGGAGCCAGGTAAGCTATGTTAACTATATGGGAACAGAGCATTCCAGGTACTGATGACCATAAAAATAAAAGCTTTGAGGTAGAAACAAGTTTGTTCATGAAATAGGCCAGTGTGTCTGGTCCATAGTGAGGCAGTATATTAGTTTTCTATTACTGTGTAAAAATTGCCACAAATTTAGTGGCTTAAAACAAAACAAATTTACTTTCTTTACAGTTCTGGAAGTCAGAAGTCTGAAATGGGTCTCACTGGGTTAAAATCAAGGTATCGGTAGCACTGTGATTTTTTTCTAGAGGCTTTAAGGAAGGATGCATTTCTTTGCCTTTTCTACCTTCTAGAGGCTGCCCCTACCCTTTGGCTCATGGCCCACTGCCTCCATCTTCAAAGCAACATGGATTGAGTCTTTCCCACATTGCATTATGTTGATGACCTTGCTTCTATGGTCATATCTCATTCTCTGACTGAGTCTTCTGCCTCTCTAGTCTACTTTTAAGAACGTTTCTGATTACACTGGACCACCCAGATAATCCAGGATAATATTCCCATTTCAAGGTCAATTGATTAGCAACCTTAATGTCATCTGCAACCCTAACTCCTTGTAGTCATATAAGGTAACAGATTAATAGGCTCCAGGGGTTAGGATGTGGATATCTTAGGGAGAGAGGCATTATTATGCCTACCACAGCGTGGAAGAAAGATGAAAAGTGTGGAAGGAGATGAAGTTAAACAGGTGAGCTTGGACCAGATTATGAAAGGCTTGTAGCTAGATTAAGGAGTTTGAATTTTAGTCCAGGGGAAAGGGAAAGCCCTTGGAGGATTTCAAGAAGGGCAGTGAAGTGATCTGAATTGCATTTTAAAAGGAGTGTTCTGTTTGCCATGTGGAGTTGTATTTAAAGAAGGAAGGAAATAATTTTTTTTAAAAAAAAGGAAAAAATAAAGAAGGAAGGAGTGGCAGTGGGGAGACTAGTTAGGGAATATGTGAACTTGTCTGGACTTGGTTAGTTAGACTAGGGTGATGGTAATAAAGCTGGAGAGAAGTGAATGATTATAGGATGTATTTTGGAGTAGAAACTGAATATATTTATGTGAGGGTAGAGTAAGAGGAAGAGATAAATGAGGAATGAGTCCCTCACTTACTAAGATGGAGAAGACTAGAAGATGAGCAGCTTTGAGGGAAAGGGAATCCACTTTTTCCCCATAACTTCTGTTCCCACCCACTGACCCCTACCCTGCTCCTTGGCTATGAATTTGTCCATGTTGTATTCAGACCTGAGCTCAGTTATAATCTTAGGTCTCTTTACTCCTATTATAATAGCTCCTGAGTAAAATCTGTTTTTAACACTTTAACTAGTACACAGCTCTGGTTTTCTTTAACAACAGTAGTCAAAAGATGGAAACAACCCAGATATCCACCAATGAATGACTATCATATAGTGGAATATTATTCAGCCTTAAAAAGAAATGGAATTCTGATACATGCCAAATGAAGGAAGCCAGACACAAAAGAACAAGTACTCTATGATTCCACTTATATGAGGCACCTAGAGTAGTCAAATTCATAGAGACAGAAAGTAGAATAGTGGTTTCCAGGGGCTGATGAAAACAGGAAATTATT
Source organism: Camelus bactrianus (assembly GCF_048773025.1). Classification (NCBI taxonomy): domain Eukaryota; kingdom Metazoa; phylum Chordata; class Mammalia; order Artiodactyla; family Camelidae; genus Camelus; species Camelus bactrianus. The sequence continues at coordinate 80,474,298 of NC_133575.1, read as the reverse complement.
GCTTAATGAACATGAAACAAGATGAAAAGAGTTCTAGAGATAAATGGTGCTGATGGTTGTACAATATGAATGCACTGAATACCACTGAATTGTACACTTTTTAAAGATTATAATGGTAAATATGCATATTTTATAAATAAATAATACAGTCCATTGTATAGAAATTGAGCAATACCCTGGGGAGCATCAAGTGCCAGCCCCCAGGGATATTTGAGCACTCAGAGCCCTGGCAGCTTCAGGACACAAAGGACAAAGTTTTAGAGTAATTCTTGGCTGCACTATTTATCTCTGTAAAGCCAGTCTGCACTCAAGGATAGGGATGACGCATGCACGTGTGTGAGAACTAGAAGGCGTGGCTCATATATTTGATGTTAATTATAACTCAGTTAAAAAATACAGATTCCCTTTTTGAAAAATAACCTAGACTGAAAGAAATAATCATATCAAGTCCACAGAAAGAGATGAAACAAAGTCAAAGTGATGATCTTTTTATAGTTGCTCTCATCTTAGGGCTCATTTTTAAATAGGAACCAATTTATATTTTTTAATTAGAATTCACAGTCTGCTAAATAAAGGCAGTAATAAGATATTTCATAAACGATTGTGTACTTTAAATCTTATGAAATTAATTTCATTAAAAATAGGTGCATATTCACACTGGCTAACCTAAAAATGCTATGTTTTATCTATGGTCTAAAATAATTTATAAGAGATTTAGTTCCAGCAGTAAAAATAATCCCATCACTACATTTTTTTACATGTTTTCCAACAAAATATTTGTGCTCTTAATCAAAAAGATCCACAGCCTAATTCAGTATATAAAAAATAATTTTACAAAACACCCAAGACAACTTTTCAAATCCACTTTTATTTTCTTTTTTCTTCCTCACAGAACTTCTCCATACACTACATTTCTTGCAGCTATAAAGTCAATTGATGTTGGTCAGGTACCATTTTATGCCTAAACTTTGCTTAGGAGGTGAAATCATGTTTATTCTTCTGTAAGGCCATAAATTAGTGAGATATTGAATTAAAGGAAGCTTTGACTGCATTGTGTGCCAACTTAGCATTCCACAGACTAGAGGGGGGATGGTATAGCTCAGGGGTAGAGCGCATGCCTAGCATGCACAAGGTACCTCCATTAAAATAAATTAATTAGTTAAACACCTAATTCCCCCCCAAAAAAGCAAAACAAAATATAGACTGGAGGCGAGGGTAGTTTTTATATCCTATTATGTGAAGCATGACTAAATGGTAATTTAAATTCACAATCATGCAGTTAGCATGTCATAAATATTTCAAATTATTTGTTCATGTTGTTTTATTAATTATCATATCAAAAAGCAAGAAAGCTACCAAAGACAATTGAGGTGATGTCAAAAGCATTCAGGAACCAAATTGAAAAGGGCTATAATGCCAATTTGAATATCATTAAGAATAATAACTGCAATGAACTGATGAATTGAAACACATCAAAAATGTTAAAACTCTATGAGCTCATAATGGCAGGCACTCAAAATATTAAGAAGATAAAGGTAATAATACAGCTTTTCAGATAATCTTGGAACTTTATTTGATTGGAGACTTACCAGTTGCACCTGCTAAGAGAATGATGACAATGAGTTAGTTCTTCTAAAAAAAACCAGAACTTTCATCATCTGCAGTCTCTACCATCACTCCCAGCCTCCTCCTCTGCCTTTCTTCTCTTTCTCACTAAAAGCTGCCATCATCTCATCCAACCAGTTGTACAAGCTAAAACCTGGGAATCATTGGCACATCCTTCTCCCTCATTCTCCACATTAAATTTTTACCAAGAACTGTTAATTTGCAAATAATTCTGAAATACTTCTACTTCTCTCCATCTCTACCACTTCATCTTCACCATAATTTCTCATCCGTACTACTGCAGTAGCCTCTCAACTCTTTATTCATGACTCCATTTTTTGGCCCCTCCAATCAGTTCTCAGCATTGCAGCTAGAATGTTTTCAAAATGTAATACTGTTGGGTTCATATCCTTGCTTAAATCCCTTCTATGTCTTCCTATGGATCTTGCAATAAATACCAGAATCCTAAACATAGTATCTAAGTTCCTGCATAGTCTGATCCCTGCTACCTCTCCAGCCTCATCTCTTGCACTGTGCCTCTCACTCTCTGCAGTCCAGTCACACTGACCTTATGTTCTTCAACTGCATCACACTCCCTCTGTCTCAAGGTCTTCATACATGTGGTTACCCGGAACTCTTCCTCACACCCTGCTTCATTTTTTTAATTGAAGTATAGTTGATTTATAATGTGTTAGTTTCTGGTATACAGCATAGTGATTCAGTGATTTATTTATATTTATATATATATATATATATATATATATATATATATATATATATATATATATATATATATAAATTCTTTTTCATATTATTTTTATTATAAGTTCTTGACTCCATTCTTCTCAATAACTCCTGTTTATCTTTCAGATAACAAAATCTCTCTCAAGAAGTCCTCTGACCCTAACTCCTCCACTTCCAGATAAGGTAAAGTGCCCTTCCTATGTGTTGACAGAGTGCTTCTCCCAGCATAGCCCTTATCACACTGCATTATAATTATTTGTTTAATATACTTTTCTCCCATTAGACTCTTAAGCCCTATTAGATAAATAATCATTTACGACTTGTTCACTATTTTATTTCCAGCATTTAGTGCATTGCATAGCACAATGTAAGTTGTTAAAATGAAAGACAAATAATCCCCTTGTTGTTTTGAGGGGTTCCCTGTTCTGAAAGTGATACAACTGTTTTATTAAGGAAGAGACTGGGGATACTAGTTTAAAAAACATCAGAAGAGTCTAAATGTTATAATATTTTCATATCCTGTTACTCCACTTATCCACAGACTATGAGACATTCTATCAATAAAGCCCGTGCCAAAGAGTGAGTTTACACATTATGAGTGCCTGCTGTTTAAGGTCAATTCTCCACTACTCTACATCCATTCCTGTCCAGTGTCTTCAGAGACTTTGCCTACGTCCTTAATCTCTCCCTCTCTGCTAGATCATTCTCATACATCATAGTAGCAGCTAAGCATGCTCTATACGCTCATCCTTCAAAAGCCCTCCCTTGATCCATATTCTCCACCTACCACTCAATTTCTCAGCAGCTTTTGAGAGCAGAATTTTTCTTAAAAGTTGTCTATTGTCATTGACTCCACTTCCTAATCTCCCATTCACTTTTCAGTGCACTCTGAAATAGCTTCCATCTCAATCACATCACTGATACTACTCTTGTCAAGGACACTGAAGACCTCCAAGTTGCCAAATCCAGTGGACACATCTCTGTTGTCTTCTTACTTGATGCCCTAATAGTTGATAATTCTTTTTTGAAACAGTTATCTCTCTTGAATCCTGGGATACCACTGTCTACTAATTTTCCTCCTACTGCACTAACCACTACTTCTCAGTCTCCTTTGCTGAATTCTTCCATATGTTGAGGTTCCTCAGGGCTCCTATTCTCATTTCCCACTCTATACCCTTTCCCTAAGAGGCACAATTACAGCCTATGTACTGGTAACCCCCAAACCTATAACTCTAGCCCAGTCCTCTCTGCTGAGCTTCAGATTCATATACCTGACTGCCTCCACTTGATGTTCTTCAGGTACTTCAAATTTAAACATGTCTGATACTAGGGTCATCATCTTCTTTCCAAATGCGCTCTTCTTCCAATGTTACCTATCTCATGGGCACTACCATCCAATCAGTTCCAGAAGCTAGAAAACTGGAATAATTCTTGATTTATCTCTCTCCTTTATCCCTAATCAGCCATGAAATTCTACTATTTCTACAGCATTAATATCTTTTCACTCTCTCCAAATATCTTCCCCATCCCCAGAACCAGAAGCCCTAAGAATTAAAAAGATTCTGATACTCTCACTTCTACTATAATTCAATAGTACTAAACTCACATGCATGTTAAAATTAAAATAGCTTCTGACAAAGACTCCTTCCTTGACCAAACTTTAGTTAGGCTCCTCTGAGCCCCCTTCCTGACTAAGCCTCAACCTTGGCCTACCTTTAGCAAAGAATCCTACTAAGACAGTTTAGTAAGAATATCCTTTACTTTGATGTCTCTTCTTAGTAATTTTCTGTCCACTGACCTCTTCACTCCGCTTGTGGGCTATAAATCCCCAGCTTTCATTGCTTTATTTGGAGTTGAGTCCAGTTTCTCTCCCCTGTTGCAGTAGTCTCTCCCCTATTGAAATAATCTTGAATAAAGTCTTCCTTACTGCTTTCATAAGTGTCATAATAATTTCTCTTTGGCAATTCTTCCAATTTACTGATTATAAACTTATTAATAATTTTATCAAAGCTAATTTTTTTCTTTTCCTTGGTTCCTCCACCCTACTGGCCCTAAATATGTGATTAGTCTGCCTACTAGGAAATTTAACACTATTCACTCCCACACTTTAATTCAGACTATCAGCACTCACTGCCAAAGCAACATGTTTACTGTGACCTGGAGTCATTTGTATCTGCTGTTCCTTCTACCTGAAATTCCCTTGTCTGTCCTCCACATTTGATGGACCTTCAGCTTTTCTTCAAATCTCTTCTTAGACATAATTTACTTTGGGAAGCCTTCTCTACTCCAGTGGTATACTAGAAATAACTTACCCTGACTTTCAAGAGACTATTACCCACAACTCCATGTCCAGTGACGTCAATTTGGTAGCTTGAAACTAGCCATGATGGAAGCATATAAACCATGAAGCTCAAGAAACACTAACAATCAGGGCTTTTTTTCTTTTCAGAGAACTGCTTGTTAAACATTTAACAGCATACCACAGTCTTGCCTTTTCCGGATCCATCCCAAATTTGGGTTATATTTCTCTGATTTGGGCTCTGATAATTCCCTAACATCCATCAATATGTGCTTTAGGTTACTTGTCTGTGTTTCCCTTCAGGCTTAAATTTTCTTGAGATTAGAGATACTGTATCTCCAGAATCTTATCCAGCCTCTGGCTCACAGAAGGTACTACTTAGTACTAGTTTTCTTTGACAGTTTATCTGAATAAATGACTAGAATGCATGCTTGTTAAATACTTGCCAATCCTGGAAGACACATTAGCAGAGAAGATAGATCCTGGCTGCCATCTTCAGTGATCACTTATTTCCCTGAAAAACACGGAATCAGAGCAAGGGGAGTGAGTTGGATACTTTCCATGGCCTGTGCCATCAAGCTGTGACTTGATGCAGATATTTCATCTACACCACACATATCTGTCTGCCCTACAGAGTGGACCATGCTAGCCGTGGTCTGAGGCTCCCTCTCTTTCCTCCCTATCAAGCAGCAGAAAAGACTGTAGTGTTCGCCTGTCTGATTCATCCTCTTCTTGGTTGCCATTGCTCATCAGCCACCACTTGTGGTTAACATCAAGGGACTGCAGTAGCATGCAGAACCAGTAATATCTGGCATAGCAGATTTCCAAATCCAGCCACATGCAGGAGACAGAAATGGTACCATAGGCAGAGTTCTGGTGTAGAGGAGAACCTCTCTAAAATAGCTATGATCAGAAGCTTCAGTTCTCAGTTAGCCATCCTTGATCTGTGACTACAAATTCCTAGGTAGCTAGAAGCACCCTTGGGGATTCCAAAAATATTTATGGAGGAATACTCCATGGTCTTGCTACTCAAAAGATGATATGAGACCAAACAGCATTAGTATCACCTTGTTAGAGAAGCTTGTTAGAAATGCAGAATCTTAAACCCCACTCCAGACTTTTGGATTACAGTCCATTTTAAACAGATCCCCCAGGTGATCTGTATACATATTTAAGTTTGAGAAGCACTGATCTATAGAACATTGAATTTTCTGTAACCAAACAGTTAGGTCCTTAGAGCCATGGAGTTTAGAATATTAATGCTAATGGCACTCCATATTAATAAATACTATTTATGCACCATGAAAATATTTGCATTCATTCTGTCATTGATTCAAAAATAACTCTACTACTTAGCCAATTAAAATCAATCTGATGTAGAAGCTTGAAAGCTCACCATCTGAAAAAGAATCACCCTAAGAAACACCATAGGCTTAGGAAATAAACAAAAACTGGATTGGAGTCCTGCTTATTTCACTTACTGGTTGAATGATCCTGAAAGAATTACTTAGCTTTTCTAAATATCCATTTCTTCATCCATAAAATGATAATAATAATAATTGTACTTTATTTTCAGAGTGGTGGTGAGAATTAAATGAGAAATCCTATACAAAGTGTCTCGTGTATGGTGGTTGCTCATTAAATGTAAGTTCCTTCCCTAGCTGCTACCTCTTTTCTGAAAAGAAATCAATTCAGAATAAAATAAACAGCCCAATCATGCATGGAGAGCCTTTAGAAATTTAACAGCAAAAAGGAAAATAAGCTCTATGTGGTACATGCTGTGATAAATTCAATACCATTTCTGTGTGGTGCAATGAATTGGTCTGATAGAACTAGAGTTGAAAGAAAAACCATTACATTCTTTTCAAGTGAATTGCTGGAATTTCCTTTCAGTTTTGGGATTTTGTAGAGATGTATATTGTATTCATCCATGCTCTCTGGCAATCATATTTCGGCATGGTGTCTACATTTCAAAACACAGACACAAGCACAGACAGACAGGAGGGAGTAAATACTGAGTACTGGGTTGGCAGCCCAGGTCCCACACAGCCTTTCCCAATCCAGGGCCGCCACCATTAAAGCTTCTTCTCTTTACATTTGTTCCACTATCTGATTGCTCTTTGATCCCCTTGTTCCCACCTCCCACCTTGCTCTATAAATACCAGAAGCAAGTTTTTCAAGGTTTTGTTGTTGTTACTTCTGCTGTAAGGAAACAACACGATGATGACAGCAGCAGCTTCCCCTCCCCTTAAGTGTGGGCTGGACTCACTTCCAACTAAAAGAATATGGCATGAGTGGCAGTAGGTGTCTAGGTCAAAAAAGGCTTCACTGCTTCCTGCTTGATCTCTCTCAGGTCATTCATTCTGGAGGAAATCAGTAGCAATGCCATAAGGACACTCAACCAACCCTAGAAGTTATCTACATGGTGAGGAACTGAGACATCTTGCAAGTTCCATGAACCAACCTGGAAGTGGATCCTTCAACTCCAGTCAAACCTTTGAATGGCTGCAGTCCTGGCTGACATCTTAACTGCAACCTCATGAGAGACCTGGAGCCAACTTAGCTATTCCCAGATTCCTGATCCTCAGAAATATGTGAGATAATAAATGTTTGTTGTTTTAAGCTGCTACATTTGGGGTAAATAGATACGCAGCAATATATAATTAGTAAGGGACTTTTCGAATAATTTGCTCCCCTCAAAAGGCAGACTTACACATGCTACTTGAGCAATATATGAAGTTGCCATTCTCTGTCCCCTGGTTTTGTTTAACAATTCTCCCTATAGGAGAGAATATCGCATATCTGCTTTTCTTCATGTATTACTCAATCAGCTTTTGTGGAAGCCATAGCATTTGTTCAAGGGTAAAACTGAATGAGCAAAATGAGGACACCTGAAACTATAACAGACTAACCAAGGAGGTCTTAAAATCTGCTGAAAAAGAACGAAGAGACAAGAAATCAGAGTGGCTGAAGAAGTAAAAAAGTAATTTCAAACAGGAGGTAAAACATTTTCAGTATATTCTACAGATAATAAAATTGTTTTTCTAACCAAAAAAAGTAAACTAATATCAATTGATAGATACTAAATAGGGAACAAATAGAAGAGCCAACACTATATGTAGCAAATTTTCTTATCCAGCTCAAATACATTTCTGTAAATTTGAAGACAATGCTGTAACAGTTTGTGAACTATTTGTCCTTGATCTAGTTAGCAATGGGAGCTTCTAAAACAGCAGGAAAGTGTGTCATCACAATCCATAAACATTAAAGCCAACCATCAACTGGAAGTAAACATACTGAGTACCTACTGTGTGCTGGGCAAGGGACTCTACATGGGGAAATGTGACTTACCTTCACCACCCCTGCTTGGGAGCTGCAACCCAAGTACTGACTTCTCCCCAGAGTTGGCACCCCAAGACCACCCCCTCCTCTTCTCCCTCTCTTCCTCCACAAAATAGATGAGTAGGGACAAGGAATCTGGAAATAGAGCTAGAAGGGGAGGGGCAAATTCTTGTCACTGCCTCTAATGAAACTTCATAATAAACACCATTTATGTAATATGAATATAAACCAAAGATACTTATTCATTTTGTCATTTAATCTAAAAACAACTTCATTTCCTTACTCCTTTCTAATTTCCAGCAACCTGTTTCTTTACCAAGGCTTGTTCCCCCCTCTCCTTGAGACTCGGTTTCTTCTCTAAAGTGACAGTAACAATGCTCCCTCACGGGGTTGATCTGAGGGTGTAATGACATTTGTGTGTGTGTGTGTGAGGGCCAAGCCCTGTGAAAACTGAACTCTAGCATGTTAAAGAGGTGTGGAAAATGCAGAAGTCTCCTGACAGAACAGACAATGGTGCAGTTTGCCAAGAGCACAGAGGGCTTGGGAGAGAGGACTGGAAAATGCAGTTTGGATCCATGGAGTGGGGAGCATTAAATGCCAGCTCAGGATTCTACAAATAATCAGAAAATCCAGTTCAGATAATGTGCTGTTGGCTAGGGCAGGGGTGGGGATACTTTGGCATAAGGATGTCAACAAAAATAATATTATTTCAAGAGACAGTTATATAGAAATATTATCTTTTGTCTCCTTCCACTTATTTCAAGATGTTATTTATTGTGGTTAATGTGCATCATGTCTTATTTTCTAGAATCCTGACTCCTAAATTTCATCTCAAATGAAGCTGTATACATATATAACATTTGCATTTTACCCACAACTTTGTGACAGCAATGTTATTCCAAGACCTTGGGAGCTGGAGGGAGGTGACAGGCAGGGTAAGCAGTGTCCTTCTGTTGATAGTGGGATGCCTTCTGAGAGTGTCTGGGTGATGAGATCACAGCCAGCTTCAGGAATCCTCTTGGGGGTTAATGAGCTTCCCAGGATCCCATGGCAATTACACAACCCATGCTCAGTAAATATGACTTTTCTTCCTTCTGAGACTATATCCCCACTTTTTACCCTAATCCCAAAGCTGCTCACTCCTAACACAGGACCCTATAGGGGTCATGCTTCATTTGTAGAAAGTAAATTGTTCCATTTGGGAGTTAACAGTCACACCTCACATAAGGCTTAGCACATATCAGTGCTCAATGATATTTTTTGAATAAATGAACAATGGATGGATAGGTAGATGAATGTTTGGCCACACTGCTCTCCCACTGCCTCTTGCCTCCAGTCCTGCTAGCCTTTTTGTCAGTCCCTTTTACACACCATACTATCTCTCATAGCCTTAAGCCTGCTCCCTGACCCCAAGCTCCAACCTAACTAGTCTCTACTTTTCTTTTACCTCTCAACTCCATAATCACATCCTCAGAGCAACATTCCTTACCACCTTGACTAGTCAAATCTCCCTATTTTATAGGCCCTTGTTGCATCATGGACCAGTTCTTCCTAGTACTTGTCCTTACCGCAAGTGAGCACTTGTATGGATATTTGCATGCTTCTTAGCTCCCCTATTAGACTCTGAGCTCCATGAAGACAGAGACCTTATAGATGATCTTTGCTCACATCTGTTTCCTCAGTACCCAGCACAGTGCCTGGCAATAAGTAGCCCCTCAGTAAGTATTTTTTGAATGAATGAGTAGGCATTTTAGGTGGTCTTTTTTTAAATTGCCCTCCTCAAGCAGGCCAGACTGCTACATACTACTAGTCACACTGTCTGAGAATCCCTTCTGTCAAAAAGAAGCAGAGCCAAACACCAGATAAAAGCAGTAAAGACAGATTCTATTCAGTACTTTGCAACAGGGGAGAAGAGACTTCAGTAGAAAACTAGGCTCAATTCTGAATACAACAAGGACAAGTGGGGATTTGTAGCCAAGAAACAGAATGTGAGAGTCAGGTGGAAAAATTACTAAGAGGAGACATCAAAGGGAGGGAGATGCTTGTGAAACGGACTTAATGGAATTCTTGCTAAAGGCAGGCCAAGATGATCAGATATCGAGGGCAGGGAAATGACTACACAGAATTCTTGCTAAAACTGGGCTAGACATGCAGAGGGCATGACCACAGGACAGGGCCCCGGAACGAGGCCTAAGTTGCAAAGGGGGCTTGGAAGAGCCTGTCTAAAGTTTGGTCAAAGACAGAGTCCTTGTCAATTCCTCAAGCCATTGTATTTTTATCATTATGACCTACCTTTTCTGTTAGTCTCCCAACAAAATATGTCATACCTCACTATTCTTTACTTATTACTCCATAGGCATTTTAAGTGTTTCTTTGAGATATAATTTATACTCATAAAATTCACCCATTTTAAGTTTACAATTCAATGGTTTTTAGTAAATTTACAGAGTTGTGCAAACCTTCACCACAATCTAAGTTTAAGACATTTATCTCTGAAAGACCCTTCATGCCCATTGCAGTCACTTTCCTGTCCTCACCCCACAGGCACTCAACTAAAAATAAACATATATTAAGCACCTACTATGTCCCAGGCAAGGGGCTCTGTGTAGAGAAAAGCCCCCTTCTGCAGCCCACCAGAGGCCCCCTCACACCTGCTCCCTGGGCTGCTCTGGGATGGGAGAGCACTGGACATGAGAAGTGCAACTCCCCAGGGAACCAGCCCAAGCTGACTCATGGAGGGGGCACCCAGGGAGGCTCCAGGGCCATTCTGTCCCTGTCCTGTAGGCTGGTTTGGCTTTGGTCCTCCTGATCCCAGTGCCCAGCTGGACTGAAAGGAGCAAGAGGAGCTTGGGAGGGCAAGCAAGATTCCCAGGTGATGAAATAAAAATTCACATTTTAAGACAAGACAAGAAAAAATTAAACATAGAACTTTTTCTCTGCCCTTTGGCTTCCTCCCTTCCCTTTGGTGTGCACCTACTTTATGTGTTAACCAAACATCCTGAGTGGCAGAAATACCTGCTCAACCATAGAGGTCAATTTTTCTTCTTCTGGTGCCGGCCATGTAACTCCTTAGGAGATAATATTCCTTTCTCAATCTCATAAGGGATCATGATGATTCACCACTTACTCTGTATGTACAGACATTTTTGGTGAACTTTATGTACAATGCAAATATATCATATCCCTTAAAGACAGCACAGAACAGACTGGTCATACACCCTGGGGAGATACTGGGCCATGTCTAATGGAAGTTCTTAGCTAAAATACTTATGACCTTATTAATGTTACTGGCTATATTACTTGTATTCTACCTATTTTACAAGACTATTGCCTCATCCATTACCAAATGTATGACTGAGCCTCCGATAAAAATAATGACTAGGTGACTTGAAAAAATGACCAAACATAGTTCTATAAAACCAATGATTGTAATAGTGTAACTCTAGACATGTGAAGAAGCAACAAGGGGGAATCTTTCCCTGGACCATAATGGACTAGTAAGACAAGTGGTCCAGAGACTTTTGGCTACTGTTAAGGGGGCTTAGTCCAATAATAGCACATTAAGTGGCCTATCAATGAAATCCTGGCCTGACCTAGGAATGAGCATTCCTTGCACTGGTCATGAAATGCCTCCCAAACCTTGGTCAAAATTAAGACCAAAAGGGAGGGGATCATAAAATAAAGAATAAAGGTCCACTATTCAATTCTACAAAAATCAAGTTATTAGTCACTGCAGTCAGTGACCTACAGTACACCCTGAAAGGAATTCAGGACGGAGATCAGGATGAGGCACTTTGTGCTCTGAAAAAACTGGCAAAACTGGCCCTCAGATAGTTAAATATTTTCAGGAGAAAATTTTATGAAGAAATTTCTTGCACCTTCCCATGCTTAGAAAAGCACAAAAAACCATTAACTAAGACATCTATTCCTCACAAACAGCAGTAACCTTCTACTAAGATGTGGGCTTGATTGCATCTACCCTTTGTCAACTAAAGAATGTCACTAGCCATCTGGCTCTACAAGGATTGAGTCATTAACCACCACAGTCACTGACCTTTAACACACCCTGAAAGGAGTGCAGGGTACAGATCAGGAATGAGAAACTCTGTGCTCTGGGAAAACTGGCAGAACAGGCCTTCACATAGGTATTTTCAGGAGAAACTGCTTATGAACTTGGGTTCTTGCATCCTCCCCTGCTTAGAAAAGCACTATAACCATTAACTAAGATATCCATTCCTCATGACTAGCAGCAACTTTCTGCCGAGACGTGTGCATGGTTGCACATGCCCCCTTTGCCAAATCATCTATATGCTGACCTCCTCTCTTAACCTCTTCAGAGCAGTTCCTCCAAGCTCTCTGATAGGTTGTCTTCCAGGTTATAGTCTCAGTAAGTCCCCACATAAAACTGAAACCCACAGCTCTCACGTCATGTGTTTTTAGTTCAGCTGACACTTCTGGCAACCATGAAGATACCCAGAGCAGACTTCTCTCCTTAGCCTGAACTCTACAAGGATCTGGAACCCTGGTACTAGAAGGAACCCTTGTGCCTGTCCACCTTCTCGGTGAGTCCAGATGAATTTGAGTAACCCTCTCCTGATAATTGGTTGATGATTCTGAGTTTTATGTGGCAGTGTATAACAGGTACCTTGGCTCCTAAGTTGAAATATATTAGTGGAGCCTGGTTGAAAGACACTGGGAAAAAAAGTGTCCCCCAGTTAAAAGATACTGGGGGAACCTGGTTGAAAGGCACTGGGATTTGCTCAGTTGAAAGGCACTGAGCAGTCTGGACTGTGTGATTAAATGGGAGGCCCTCCTAACATCTTTCCTAAATGAAGTGCATCAAAAGGCCGATCTCCAACTAACACTCCATTCAAGTTAATGTACATACAAAACTTAGACACACAAGTACTTACTTAATTGGGAATGAAAGGAAATCTCACTCTGAAAATGGTAAAAAAAAAAAAATGAGGCTCTTTTATTGTGTATTCAGTTAAGTTAGAGAAAGCTGAATTGGTAAAACATCTTTTCAGAATTCTGACCCTGAGAGAACAAGTCTTCCTAGGAAAATTTGTTTTTCTCTCCCTGTGCCTTGAGAAGTAAGTGTCCCACCAGGGCTCTCAGGAACACTTATCTAGACCATCTCTAAGAAAAGAGATCTTTTTAAACTCAAGTGAGTAAAAAACTTATTACAACTGTTATTTATAAACTAGTGAGTTTTATATCGCAATACCCGATTCATGACCAAGTTTAAAAAAAAATAAAACAGTGAGATCCCTGTCTGGATGTATGTCTATGTGTTTACACTATAAATGTGATATGTCTCTACCTGTGGACAGTATTACCAAAGTTAATTTGTAATGAGTTCTATTTATTGACTTAAAAGAAATTAAGAACTTATATAAATTCTCAGAAATATAAATGAAATTAACCAAATGAATTTGAGGTTCATGTGACCTGGGAAATATTAAGTATTAAATTAATATATGGTATTAAAGTTAGTTTAAGCTTGTTGGTTTAATTAATACAGACATTTCTTGAGATTCAGCAACATTAAATGTAATACTTTTATTGCACCTAGGTTTACTAGAAGTCAAGTAATATATCTGTTGCAAAATTTCTCAGCAAGAAAAATAACTTGGTATGATGAAATTTATTATAAGTGAATTAAATGTAAATGAGATAAAAGCTTTAAGTAAACTCTTTAGGAATAATTATGTTTTAGGACTATCTAGTTAAAAATAGTCTGGCCAGATTTTGATAACTTGAAAGTCGAGTTTTACTAAATTAAGTTAAATGATGGAAATTTATTAACTATATAGGTCATTTCCAAACAAAATAAGATACTGGAACATTAATTACTGAACACGGGCTTCCTTTTACAGAGAAAATAAAGATATTTAAGACTATTAATAAATATGTTTGGTGCTACGCCGAGACATTTTCTATAAGAAAGCACATGTTGGAGGGGAGGGTATAGCTCAGTGGTAGAGCACTGTACTTAGCATGCACAAGGTCCTGGGTTCAATCCCCAGTATCTCCATTAAAAAAATAAATAAACCTAATCACCTCCCTTCACCCCCCCCCAAATAATAATAAAAAATAAATTTTTAAAAAATTTTTAAAAAGCACATATTCTTTAGAAATTATAAATGGTGTTCATAAGTTTGCCAATCTACAGAATGCTAATGTCAAAGACATTGCATTATTGCTTACGTCTTAGTTTTCACTAGAAATTAAGGTTTTTAAGAGTTGAAAATTCTAATTAATATATGTAACTAAAACTACTAAAAATTAATAAGGAAAATATCTTTGTATGCAAGAAAAGACAAGATGTAAGAAATAGAAATGCATTCTGTTAAAGGAAAAGAATAATTTTGTCTTAAAGCTGGTTATTTCCTTTTTTAATTTTCCTTGTCTTTTTAACATATTTTTATTTTATGTATTATTATTTTTAAAAAATTTCCCCCTAACAGAGGCACTGGCGACTGAACCCAGGACCTTGTGCATTGCAAGCACACACTCTACCACTGAGCTATACTCCCCACCCGCTAAAGCTGGTTATTTCTAAATGGGAAAGAAAAAAGGGGACAACTAAATATGAAAACAGAAAGTTATAAAAGGAAGATATGCAAAAAAAATGAATAATCTTTAGAAAAAATATCTGTGTGGTCAGGACTAAGATTAGAATAAATTTAATTTAGTGAATTAATTTTAATATTAAAGGTAAGATGGTACAAAACCTGAATTTGGTTTCTCTCTCTGTTAAGAAAACAAAGGTTTCTTGAAATTTGAGCTGCTTTTCATAACTAATTGTAAGTTTCTTTACCTTTTGAGTAATCTGTTGTAACTTTCTGTATTTGCCTTTGAAATCTTTTATTGTTACTTGGTTAGATGAATAAGTATTATTTCACAGTGACCTATGGTCCTATTTGACCAAAAGTTTTAAAGCCTTTTTGATATTTTAAAAAACTTCCCAAAGATAAAATTATTTTTTTTCCAAAGATAAAATTCTAATTGAAGATCTTTTGACCTCTAGCTAGCTTTGGGATACTTCAGAGGGCCCCTGAGAGATTAAAATAAGGCTTATTTGGTATGTTAAATTACATAAGAAGCATTGTCAAATGAGTGATAAACCTTCCTAGGTAATATTATATGGGTAAATGTTATTAATATAGATATTGTAGAAATTACGTGGAATTCCTAAAAATCTGGTATGTCCTGGTAAAATATTATCAGTCATAATTCTAGTTATTATCTTAAAATGTATGTCAAAATAGTAACCAAATTTCTTTGTCAATTGCATTATAATTAGATCTTTGTGCCTTTTTTTAAAGCCTGCATGATCAGTTACACATATGTAAATAATCAGGCCAAGTTTGTTGAAACCAGACTTATTTTGCAAACAAATTAGTCTCAATTTGGCTGTATTTGACAGAGAGAAAAAAATATATTTTAATAATTTACCTTTGTAGATATTAAATTCCAGTGCTGACGTTTGGTATTTACTACCGAAGACTCACTTCCTAGATGGCTCCTTGTTGCAATGTTTCACTATTGTAAAGTCCAATTAAATTATTAAAAGGGCATTCTAAGTTTGTTTCTAAAGCTTATCACAGTAATCTACCTTGGAGTGAAGATCAGATGCCTTGTGGCCTGCAACTAGGAGATTTTACATACTGGAAAAGACATCATTTAAAGAACTATCTCCAACCCAGGTGGAAGGACCCACATCAGGTACTCTTAACTAGCTCACGCACAGCAAAACTGAAGGGAATTGACTCTTGGATTCATATTTCCCACTTAGAAAGTGCTCCTGTATTGGACTGGTCTATAGAGAGGACTGCTGACCTCAAAATCACCTTAAAACAACACTCAGAGGAGAAACTACACCCACACCAGGATGAGAAGATGACATTAGAAGTAGATAGTTAT
The DNA here is from genome assembly GCF_048773025.1 of Camelus bactrianus. NCBI lineage: Eukaryota > Metazoa > Chordata > Mammalia > Artiodactyla > Camelidae > Camelus > Camelus bactrianus. Next base: position 80,458,376 of record NC_133575.1, on the reverse strand, counting down.
CCCAAGATGCTGGACCTGACCCATGTGATTATTTATAGTACTTTCTTAATTTCTTGGACTTCTGCATAAATCAATGCTTTTCTGTCATGGGCACAAATCCTATGCAGAATTTTTAAATTAATCCAATTTGGGGGTTTATGTAATTACCTACATCAAGTACTTCTGGGTTACCTTGGTGGATTTCTCCTCTCTAAGGCTCTAATTTGATGGCCCGTAGGAAATTTATTCTAGAAGAAAGAAGTTATAGTTCCGCTCAGGCCACTATTGATATTACTAGATGGGACCCCCTCACTGGGCCAATGAATCATACTTGCTTTGACCATGACCATAAGTATGACTTTTCTTTTAAAGTTACTCAAGCTCAATCAAAGCAATGAGCTAAATTTCAAAGAATATAACCTCCCTCAGTTATGGGATGGATTTATATGGTTAACACCAGGCTATAGTCATCTAACTTTAAAGCCCCCTAATGTTGGGAATAATTGAACCATGCTAAAGATAATCAGCCTAATAACAGTAAGTAATTGAGCTTGAAAAATGCCAGTATATCATTACCTTAAAGATAGAAATCGGTATGGAACAGACTAGGTCAGATGACCTGGAGATATACTGTGCCGTACCTAATGGAAGTTCTTGGCTTAAATATTTACTTATAACACTATTAATGTTATTAGCTATGTTACTTATGTTCTGCCAGTTTTACAGGATTGTTGTTTCTTGCATTACCAAATGCGTGTCTGAGCCTCTGATAACAATAATGGTGGCTAGGAGACTTGAAACAATTGACCAAATATAGTTCTATAAGACCAATGATTGTAATAGTGTAACTCTAGACATGGGAAGAAGCAACAGGAGGGGATCATTTCCTGGACCATAACAGACTAGTATGACATGTGGTCCAGAGGCTTTTGGTTACTGTTAATAGGGCCTAGTCCAGTAATAGCACATTGAGTGTGGCCTATCAACGAAATCCTAGTCTGACCTGGGAATAAGCATTCCTAACACTGTGAGACAAAATGGTCATGAAATGCCTCCCAAATCTTGGTTGAATTGATGATCATGGTGGGAGGGGAGGAAGAGTGAGAACTAAAGAAGGTCACTTACCACCAACTTCTACAAAGATTGAGTTACTAGCCACTGCAGTCACTGACATTTAACACACCCTGAAAGGAATTCAGGGTAGACATCAGGAATGAGAAACTCTGCTCTGACAAAACTGGCATAGTTAGATATTTTCATAGATACTTAGATAGTTCACATAATTAGATAGTTTCAGGAGAAACTGCTTTTGAACCTGGATTCTTGCATCTCCCCTACTTAGAAAAGCATTGCAACTATTAACTAAGATATCCCGTTCCTCGTGACTAGCAGCAACCGTCTGCCAAGGTGTGTGCATGGTTGCACATGCCCCCTTTGCCAAATCATCTATATGCTGACCTCCTCTCTTAACCTCTTCAGAGCCGTTCCTCAGAGCTCTCTGAGAGGTTATCTCCAGAGCTATGGTTCTCAATAAGTCCCCGCATAAAACTGAAACTCACAGCTCTCACTTTTCCTTTCTCTAAAATCTCCCTCTTTACCTCTTTGAAACAGTGCTCAGAACTGTCTGAGAAATGGTCCCCCAGGTTCTAATCCTCAGGTTAACTCAAATAAAATTTTCTATTTCTTTCTTAGATTGAGTATTAACTTTTTCATCTGCAAGAGCCAGCCTTAACATGACCCGGACAGTTAGCAAAATAATCGTCTCCCCTCTCAGAGCTGGGTGGACACCGGCTTCCTCTTCCTCCCCTTCCTCCTCTTCCTCCCCTTCCTCCCCTTGCTCCACTTGCTCCACTTCCTCCCCTTCCTCCACTTCCTCCCCGCTGCCTTGGCACTCGGTCAACACGCTGACCACGCCGCCTCGGCAGCGGCCAACCCGGGTACCGCAGCCGCCATTGCCTGGCCTCTTCCCCGTCCCACTCGGGAGAGAAAATACACTGGGAGGGCCGGGAGGAGGGATGGAGGGTCTCTGGAAGGCAGGAGGGGATAAGGAAGAATGCATTCTTACCAGATTCTCCCTTTGCCCTCCGGAGACGCCCCTACCCGACCCTTTCCCCGCCCCCTTGGCTGACTGCGGAGGGAGGGGCGCGGAAAAGGGGACTGCTGGCTGGGGAACGATAGAAGAGGAGCTGAACCCAGCGCTGGTCACCGCCACCCTCCCCACTCAGGTCCAGGACACAGCTACTCTTCCACCATCCCCTGCGGATCTGAGCCATTTCCTTCTCCTTCCCTGCCAGGCGTCATTTCCTCCTCCCCTCCAGCATACTGCTTCTTTCCCAAAGACAAGGTTGATGCTTACCCTCCCTGAAATTCAGTTTCCTCATCTCTAAAGTGGGCACGGCATTGACACGTAATGACATTGCGCGTATGAGAAGCGTATGAGAAACAAGCCCTGTGCAAAGGAGAGGGGGCAGGAAGGAGAGGGGGAGAGAGAGAGACAGTGAGAAAAAGGACCCTTGGAAAAGGTCCTTCCACAGACAGACTCCAGGCACAACCTAACCGTCCCTCATCCCCCGAATGGGGTCCTGCATCGCGCTAACCTCGTGACCCCAAAGACATGCGTGTTTTCCATTCATAAGACTGAATTTCGGTCAATGTGGGAGCAGGTTGTGAAATGGCCCTCGTGACAGTCCAAGCCTGGTATCAGAGCGAGTGGAATTTCATTCCATCAGCAGCTATCTGTTTTGCAACAGCCCTCGAGGCTCATCTTGAAGAAACCTTTACTTTTTGCTGACAGATTAGGAATTTTCCTTGAAGGAAAAGGACCTTGATTAGTAAAAGAATTGCAGTGTATTTTCGTATCAATTTGCAGGATGGGAGGTTGTTGAGGTACAGATGATAAGACATGCTTACAGATAGGATTGTCTCTGGTTTAGTGACCTCCTTTATGGTTGGATGAATGAATGTAGGAATAAATGAACGGGGGAATAAGGAAATCCATACATAAGCCAGTGGTTCTGAGCATCAGAATCGCCTGTAACGCTTATTAAAACACAAATTTTGGGTCCCGCCCGCAGAATTTCTGGGTCAGTCAGTCTGCGATGGAGCCTGAGAATTTGCATTTCTACCAAGTTCCTAGGTCTGCTGATGCTACTGGCAGGAACGGCACTTGGGGAAACACTGGCATAAGCCATCAGTGCAGACTCCCTTATGCCATGATTGTTGTGGCTGCAAACTTTCGGGCTGATTTTGCCAAGCAGACTCCCGGTGCAGACTAAAATGAATCCGAACTTGGTGGTTGCGGGGTATATGTGGGTTGCCCACTTTACCTCCCAGGAAACTCTCCTGAGTAGCGTTAGATTTGAGAATTAAAGGTGGTTTTGTGTGTGTGTGCACACAAGCATCTGTGCTGCTGTCTCCACAAGAACTGCTGTCACTTTCCACACCTCTAATGCGGACCATTGACCTCCAGGGTCTCCCTTTTTTAACTGCTTCCCTTAGCCTTTCTGAGTTTTCTTATCCAGCAAAGAGGAAGCTAACACCATTAACTGCAGGGCTCAGCCAATCCTTTCTTGCGATTTAGTGACATCTAGTGGCTAACTGGAGAATGTTTGCTCATACTTAACAGAACTTTCTGGAAAATTAACTGAGCAGCCTGGAAAGCAAAAACATCCACTTGTGAACCCTCTGAGAAAGGCTTCCTGAAGGACTTAGGAGAGCAAGGTAAATGGCTCAGTATGAGTCAAAATGGGTTTCTTGCTCTCTTGGAAGCTGTGACAGAAATTAGACGTCACTGAAGAATCTCAAATCACCTCCCACTGTATTCTCAGCATGAATGGTTTTCAATTAAAAAGTGTCCTTTAAATAAAATGGTGTCAGGTAACACCAATTTGGTATTTGCTTCCTATCTCAGAGCATTTCTCTGGGCCTCAAGCTCTAAACAGACCAAGGATAGCAATCCACTTGCAGGCTAGTCAGGAGATCTACAAAAAAACTCTATATTAGTTCAGGTGCAGCTGGTACTAACCTGAGGGTGTCCAGGTCTGAAGGTCATTGGGAGGTGTAATTGTTAATGGCCACTATGATATGAGCAGAAGTCTAAGATACCCCAGATGTCACAGGCTTTCAAAGTCCTCCAGGGAGGTGCAAGCTATTGTCAATAATCATATGCAATTTGTACTTTAATACAAAGTTTAAACTACTTGTTACAGGAAAATAGGGCAATCAGGGATCAGGAAGGAAGCAGCTTTTTAAAGTTTCCATTTTAGTGTTTATAGGCCATTGGCCTAGAGGACTATGATAGGTCACAAAACATAGTCATGAGAACAGCAGCATCAGCAGAATCTCAAGCACCAGCCCTGAACTACCGAATTTCAGAAACTCTAGGAGTGAGGCCCAGTAACCAATGTTTTAACAAGCCCTGAAGATTATTCCGGTGTGCGCTGAAGTTTGAAAACCATTGGTTTAAAACAAGCTTTAAATGCCCTGGGAAAACCTTAAAGGCTGTTTGGAGACTCTATTACTGAATCCACGGAAGAGATCGAATTATTCCTATAACACAGGCCTATTTTTTTAAACATATAAAAGTGTCTTTTATCTTCTAATCTATGGTTAAATGAAAGGGAGAGAATTATTTATGTGCTTTTAGTTCTTTGGATTTTGGAAAATGCTGTCTTGATAAAGCATGTCTCCAGAGTAGCTCAAGAGTCCTATGGATGTGGTGATGATAAACGTAGAAACAGAAACATGCTCCACCTCAATATTAATCTAAGACATACAAATTAAAATAATAATGGGACACCATTTTTCAACTAACATACTTGGCAAGATCAAACAGAATAATGTGCATCATTGAGGCGGCTCTGGAGGAAAATAAAAAAAAAAACATACACTCCTAGTGGAAAGAGTACCATGATCTTTCTGGTAATATAAATCAAAAGCCTTAAAAATGTATGAACTTTTGAGACATAGCAATTCCACTTCCAGGAATCTTAGAAATAATTAATGATATATGCAATGATGTGTGTATAAAGACACTAAGGTATGTTTCTAATAATTAAAAGTTTAAAAACAATTTAAATTTCAGCAGCAGAGGACTGTACAAAAGAAATAGCTCATACAATAGAACATAGTAAAAATCAAGCTGTACAAGATATTTCCAGTTTTTAAAAGGAAGATTTATTTAACAAGTTTCACTTAGTACAATACATCTAATGGAAATCACAATACAAGGAAAGATTTAAATCAAAGCCTCAGAATTTCATACAAACAACATGACCAAACTCCTAAAGTATTGGTATTACATCTCAAAATTGTCTTGGAGCTTTTTTAAAAAAAGTAAATGTGTACACTCACGTGCCTTACAGGATATTAAACCAAAAAGCTAGGATTAACAAACATGCCAAATGTTTTCACTTTATTATCGTAGACACAGCTCCTATATTTGAGTTTTACAGAAAAGCATGTTTCTCAACATGCATCCAAAGTTTTCAATGGATTGTGGTATAAGAGCAACATTTAACATAAGTGAAATTGCTTTAACCTAAATATGCTTACTGCTTAGGTACACTCCTACAACATAACTAACTTGAGGAAAGCTGGAAGTTGTTTTAACAGTTATGGTCAATACTGAACTTTGTTATTACATCCTAGATGAATGTTTCAGTGTTCAAAATTACTGAGCTTGAAGTTTTAAAACAATCTTGACTTCCACTTTACAGTAAGCATGAATCACAAGCCTGTAATGCAAAACTGTTAAACATAATTTTTGCTTGTTTTCTTTAAAAAAAAAAGAGAAAGAAAGAAAGAAGGAAAGTAAGAAAGAAAGAAAGAAAGAAAGAAGCTAGCTGACCAAGAGTGATCAGAATCAATGATATTTCCCGTTTACCAATCACACTGGATATGCCTGACATCTCTCCCACTCCATTCAACTCCCATAAATGCACAGCTTTTGTTTCTGTTGCAGTTGTTTATTGCTCTTTCTCTCTTAAGCGAGGTTAGACTGATAGTCACTGGAGTTCTCCTGCAGAACTTGGTCATATCCACTCATGCTGCTCTGACCACCGTAACCACCTCCGTAGCCACCACTCAGCTGCTGGCTAGCAGGACCCCCGTAACTAGACTGGTTGGATATGCCCATCCCTCCCATCATTTGGCTACCATAAGCACCACCACTTGCCCCTGCTGTAGAATTCAAAAAGAGCTCTACATAGCTGTGATCATAAGCTCCCCCGCTTGTGCCTGCGGTAGAATTCAAGAAGAGCTCCACGTATCTGTGCTGCATGTTAGCTTTGTCTTTTGCCATAGCTGCCACGGCATCTTCATGAGTAGCAAATTCAACATCTGCCTCACCAGTAACTCTGCCATCAGGCCCAATTTCAATGTGTACTCTCATGGGGTTAAGAGGCGAGAAAAAATTATAAATATCATTCTCGGTGGCTCTGTAAGGTAATCCCCTCATGTGCACACAGTGCCCTGTGGTGCTCTGAAAACTGGACCCACCATCTCCATATCTATGATCAGACATTCCTGAAAAACAGTAATTGAGGTCTCTTCCAAATCGATCAGATCCAAAGCCATACCCATCATTATAGCCACCATAATCATCATAGCCTCCATACCCTCCACCATAGGCACCGCGCCTCATCCTTTCAAACCCAGCCCCTCTGCCAATGCTATTATACCCTCTGCCAGCCCCCGGCCTATCATAGGGACCTGGCCGCTGCATAGCCATGAGCTTTCGAGGTGGGTCGTAGTGGGTTCGGACTTCAGCTCGGCTACTCTTGAAGATCTCAATGTACCTGTGCCCTATTCTTTCCTTGTGTTTCTTTAAGGCCTTTTCAGCTATCTCCTGGGAAGCAAACTGCACAAAGGCCTCCCCTGTGCTCCGCCCCTGAAAGTCCACCGGCAGTGTCATCCCATTTGGCACAATTTCCAACCCTGAAAAGAACTGAACAATCTCTTCCTTGCTACAGCCAAATGGGAGTCCTCTAAGCCGGACGAAGCCATCATTGGCAGTATCAGGACTATTCGGACCTGTATGCTTCAACACCCAATCCATTTCAACACTGTTGGACTTGAATACTTCAACATATCTGTGTCCCATGGTTTCTCTGTCCTTCTTCAAAGCCAGCTTCACTTCATCTTCGGATTCAAGTTCGACAAATGCTTCGCCACTTGGTCTGCCTTCTCTGGTGTAGATGAAACGAATACCTGATGTACCATTTTGGATTTTGCAATCGGAGAAGAAGCGCATCACTTCATCGGCCGAGCAGGACCAGGGTAGGCCCCTGACCTTCACCACGAACCCCTCCCTGCCTTCTGTGCCTAGCATCATGGTGACTGTTGGGCTCTTGGTGGCAAGATCGGCTCAATGTAATTTCGGTGTAGCTGAAAAAAGATAAAGACTATTGTCATGGAAAAATGTTCATGATACAGTAAAAGAAAGCAAACTATTAATAGAAAACTCAATTACACTGATAGCTTTTTTGTAAGACATTTGTATAAACAAAAAGACTTCACCAAATTTTCAAGTCATTCATTCAACAACTATTTACTCAATACCTATTATGTGTTGGATACCATTAATGGTGGCTATTTCTGGGGGATAGGATTATGGGAGCTTTCTGTCTCAAAGAATGTTTTCTTTGGACATTTCTGTATGTTCTAAGTTTTCCACATTGACCGCACATAAACATCATAGTCAGAAAATGAAAAGATATACAAATTAATGGCAACAAAATCAGTGGAAGATTATCAACAAAAGATAGCTATGTCTGATTACATAAAAATGAAAAACTTCATTACATCAAAAGTAAGATTAAACAGAAAAGACAAACAATACACTTGTGATATCTACAACAAGTACATCACTATCCTTAATATACAAAAAATAACCTCAGAGAAATTAATAAAATCAGGGAAATATAAAGGCCTAAGAGAGAAATGGGAAAAAGACATTATGGGGAAGTCACGCCTTCATTTTACATTTTTCAGTTGCCAGGTCCAGAAAGTTAGCTCTGGCACACAAGGATCAATAAGCCCTGAAAGAGCTCATGGTCCTACAGGGGCACAGTACATCTTTACTAAAGACAAAAGGACAAATAAACATTATCCCTGCTATGACAGGATTCTGTGCAGGGTGAAAAGGCGGTATAAAGCAGGGACTGGCTGATCAATTCTATCGGTTGGCATAGAATGGCTAAATGAAAAGGACTAACCGGCTCAGGGATCCACAAATTTCAAAAATTATGATGGAGCATAAAATAGAAGGCGGCAAGGCAGGAGAGAAGGCTGGCTAGGTGGAGATCAGATCCCGAAGGTCTTAACTGGTAGACAAGGGGCTACGGGCCTTCTGGGAGGTTTTAAATAGGGGACTGAGGGGAGGAGAGAGAGGAAAGGGAGGTGAGGGGAGGGAAGTGAGGGGAGGGAAGTGAGGGGAGGGAAGTGAGGGGAGGGAAGTGAGGGGCGGAGAGTGAGGGGCGGAGAGTGAGGGGCGGAGAGTGAAGTAATCAGAACCTTTCAGAAAGATCGCCATGGCAACAGTGTAGCTCTCAAACGAGGGCCCCCCCCCCGCGGGGGCGGGGTGACGCTAGCAAGATCAGTTAGAACCCTGCCTCTTAAGAGATAGGTTACGGGATTCACCTAAGACAACAGCAGTTTTTAAAAACGGGAAGAAAGGTGTGATCAATGTATTCAAAGCAGTGGACCCTGTGGGACTTCGTAACAGATTAAATACACAGGCAGTACAGATGTAAGGCTACAGGAGAGGAGTCTGGGAAATGTTCAAACCTCATCAATCATCAGAAATGCAAGCTAAAACCAGAATTAATTGCCATTTTTCACCCATTAAGACAGTGAAAATTAAACAGGGAGGATAAATCAATGCTGATATTCAGGGTCACAAACTAATACACTCCCAGAGGAGTGAAAGCTGAGATAGTATTTCTGGAAAACAATTGGAAATATTTATCACGCCTTTTGATACAGTAAATCCACCTCCAGTTATGTGCCGTAAAGAGATGATCTGAAATTCAGATGGAGATTTATAGAACTATATATTCTTTGAAAGGTATTTTATTAAGAAAGATAAAATATTACACACTTTAAAAATCATAAAAATATCTAATAGCATGAGAAATTACTTATGCTATAATCTTAAGTGACCCAAGATCATAGCTATTTTATAGTCTCAACAATAAAAAAGACGTATGTTCACATATCCTTTGACCCTGCTAGAATTCCTTCCAGGAACCTGGTCAACAGAAATACTCATAATGTTCACTTCAACACTGTTAGTAATGGCAGAAAATTAGGAACCTAATTACCCATCAACAGGGGGAAGGCTGAATGAATTATACTTTATCCTTAAAATGGAATGCCATGCAGCTGTTTGAAAAATAAAGATCTGCCCTGACCTAGATTTCCAAAATATATTAAGTGAAGGACTATGCATAGTATGATCATACTTATTTTAAAATATAAGCAGGCATGCATATATGTATGCAGATGCATAGAAGTTCTGGAAACATATAAGTTGTTTTTGAGAAAATAACAACTGGAGGGTAGAAGAGTGAGGTGGATTTTCACTTTTTAACCTATACGAGTCTATATAGTTTTAATTTTTAAAAACCACTGTAACTGGAATAAAAAGAAACTATGTTAGAAAAAGTATGTGCGTGGGGAATTTGTCACGTGTTAATAAATAGTGGTTAATTAATGAGTGGTAGTTTTACGGCTTTCTCAATTTGTTTTTCAATTTTTTGTGCATTCTTAATTTTCTATTGAGAGTAATTACTTTTATTTCAGCAAAAAATAATACATAAAACAAAATGTTTACTTTTCGGGGATTTGGTTTAGCAAATTTTATAAAATTTTCTAATTTTGTATGTGGATGGCTTATCTGACATGGTCTGGGAACACTGGGCTTCTGCGAGAGAAAGTACAAAGTGTAATAACTGCCCTAAAACTACACTGAGGATTCAAGTCAACTTTTACTAGTTGCCTATTATGTGCCTGGAGCGCTGCATCTGCAGCGATAACTGTCTCCCTATAGACCATCTTTAGGTCTGAGTGACAGATACACGCTCTGCTTTTTGCCTGCCTTATCTCTTGGATCACCCATCCCATTCAATGTCCCGGCTGCACGCTAGGCCTCCACGTCCCCTCTGTAGTGGCAGGGAGGTTCTGCTTCATGACTGTGTCTCCTGGGAAGGCCACGAGGACTCCGCTGCCTGAAGGAGGAACCAGGATTCCATTTGTGAATTAAGAATTTGTGTATTTATGTGTGTCTTATGTACAGACTTTTTACAGACCAAAATGCTGAGTAGTTATCTCCGGGTGAGGAATTACATGTATTTTTTTTAATTTATAGTATACTGTTTTTTGCGAATGTCCAAAATTGAACATGTAGATTGTTACGAGCAGAGAAATAAACATTATTTAAATATTTAATTCAGTAAAAACATTCATTGGGCGCCTCTGTCAGGCACGCAGCATTTGCCTAGATGTGACTCTACAGATCAAATTCGCTTGGTGCCTCCCCCTACAAACAGACAGACAATTAGGCACTGGAGACTGAGTGCCTGAATGGATGGTCCTGCATTCAGACCACTGGTCTCAAGATCTGTTTTTCCTAATCCGGGGACGTGGTTTTCAAACGTTTCTCTGCTTACGGATTCTCTTAAGGGTCCTTTGAGACCCGCCCAGACAGACAGATATACAAAAACACAGACACAGTCACGAACGTCCACCATTTCCCCACCAGGCGCAGCAAAGGCGGCTTCCCGGCACTGAGATGGGGGGAGGAGGGAGCGGGGGAGGGGAAAGCAGGGAACGAAAAAGGCGGAGGCGGCCCGCGGACCCCGCTTTGGTCTTCATCATCACCACCCCCGGGTCCCCGGTTCCCACCCACACACCAACCTCTAACGATACCGGATAATTTTCCTCTTTCTTCCCTCAAACGGCTATAGCGAGACGGTAGACGACGACCAGAACTACTTCTGCTCACGTAAGCGATTGATCACGTGAGGATCTACGTCATGTGAGATCTCGGTCACGTGAGCGCCGCTCAGCTTTAACTGGGGATCATTAAAGTGCAGCACTTCCTTCTGGTAGGAAAATAGGGCGGGTCGATATCCAGAAAGGGAGCGCGTGATTGGTGGCGGTGCGTCTTCTGTGACTGGTCATTGGTCCGCCTCTGGGGATAACCGTCCCAGTTGCCGGAGAAACAGTCGCGTCATTGCTTAATAACTCACCGGTGATTGGTGATGAGGCTGAAATCGGATTCCGCGGGTCGCCTCCGCCTTTTTAGCCCTTAAGGTTAAACTTAAAAGCTCAGGTGACTCGGAGAAACCTGTGTCGCACAGGTGACAGCGACGATGAACCTGATGAGCAGAGTCACACGGCTGGGCTGCGCGCTGGCCTTTTGCTGCCTGGCCTTGGTTCTCTGGGGCGTCCCTGGGACCCGGGCTCTGAACAACGGCTTAGCGATGACCCCTACCATGGGCTGGCTGCACTGGGAGCGCTTCATGTGCAACGTGAACTGCCAAGAAGAGCCAGATTCCTGTATCAGGTATTGAAGACATTGGGTACTCGCTTCCCTTCGCTATCCGGGTATCTGTCTAGCTGTGTTTGGAGGGATGGAGGGGCTCAGTGAGAACATTTGAGCCGGGGGAGAACTCCACTATTGCTGCTGCTTCTTTTTCACCCACAGCAAACTGCCCCAAATGGAGACTAGCCCTACATTTTCTCCATTTGACCCCTCCTGGGGTGGGAGTGCCGCCAGCCGCCCCTGCTTCTCCGTCTCTCTCTGCTTGATCACCCACCTAAGGACTTTCTCCGTTTACCATCCAATTCCATTCACACCCTTATTGAGAGCTGCTGTCCCTGCCAGGTACTCGCAGTAAGGACAGCTGTGGTGAGTAGGAGAGGCAGAGGACTAAGACGCGTGCCATTTCTTCTCCTTTTGGGGTCACGGGTTCCTTGGCTGTAACTTGAGGGAATTTAGAGAGAATTTAGTCTCTGAGATCTCCCCACCCAATAGCCCTTGAGTATGGCGTCTCCTTGGAAGGTTGACGTGGAGAAACTCTTATCTGTCAAAGGTGAGGGTTGAGGCTGGCTGAAACAGGTGCTGATCCTATCTGATCCATACATTCCTTATCTGTAAATCTAGATAACAACTCCTACCTAAGAGAGTCAACTCAGAGGATCTGTAAAGTAGTTCACACAGGTGGACTTTCAATGAGATAACCCATTTGAAGTACATAGCACAGTGCGGTACCAGACCCCTCAATGAGGCATAGAGAAGAAATGTTCTTAACCTGGAATTGATGGAAAAAGTAATGCATAGCTGCAAATATGAGTATGTGTGTTTTTAGGGAGGGAGGATCTTGAGCTTTGTTCAGATTCTCAAAGGGATTTGTGATCTAGAAAGGTTAGGAATCACCGATAGATGTTGTTAAAAAAAACAATAAAGATACCCTTGGTGCAGAGGCCCCTCCATAAGCCTCGGTCATGTTACATCCCAGTGGCCATAAGTTATTCCTATTAGTGTCTTTACAGGTGAAGTCAGAGAGTTGGTCAAACATGACAATTAATTGGCCTTCTAAGTTTCAGACTAAATCCATCGTGACCCTAGGGTAAATTGTGCCCATCACATATTTCTTTTTTTGTCTTTTCCTTTTTTTCTAAGTGGTGGTTATCTTATTTTTGTATCTGATTATTAAAAATGCATGATCATGGCAAAAAATATAGATAGTAAAGAAGAGTATAATGAAAATAAAGATTTACAACCTTGCCAATTTTTCTGTGTAAATACAAACACAAATTTATTTTAAAAATTATTCTCAATAAAAATGAGATCATGTTTATGTCATGAGCAGTTAACCACAAGACTCTGTAGTCTGCCCAGGTTCAAATTCTAGTGAAGCATGACTTAGCCAGGTGACCTTGAGCAAATTAATTACCCTTTCTAAATGTAAAAAGAGTGATTGCCTGGCACAGAATAAGAGCTTCATAAATGCTAATTGTATGTATATACCATAATTTATTTAAGCAATCTCCTGTTGATAGCTGTTCAGGCTCTTCAATTTTTCATTATTATGACCAAAGCTCCACTCACCCCACTTGTACATCATCCGATTCTTTCCTTAGAAGTCTAATTACTAGATCCAAATGTATGCTCATTCTGTTTCTTCTCAAACTATCCTCCCCAAAAGTATTATAAATGCACCTTCCCAACAACAGTGTATGAAGAATTCCTGTTTCCCCACAGCCTGGCCGACACTGCTTTTTTGTCATTCTTTTAAATTTTGCCAGTCTGGTAGGTGTTTTTATTGTCATGTGTTTGATTCCTGATACACTTGAACATCTTTTTGTATGTTAAATTGGCTCTTTGCATGGTTTCTGTTATGGACTGCTTGTTTGTTAGTTCCCTGTTTTTCAACTGGAATGTGGGCTGGGGGTTGTTTTACTTGTTTTTATTTTATTGTATGTTGTGAATACAGTGGTTCTTTGGGGATTTGTTCAGGGTCTTATTAAACGTATAAAGGTGTATAGGGAGAATTAGCTGCTTTTTAATATTGAGTTTTCCTAATCGAGGGCAAAATAATGTCTGTCCACTTAAATAATTTGGAAACAGCATCGTTTTATTCATATGAACCCTGCACATATCTTAAAGTTGTTTCCAGGTATTCTAGGTTTTGTCTGTTACTTTTTTGGTTGCTCTTGTGAATGGTCTTTTTCTCTGAATAGGTTACTGTGGATATCTAAGGAAGCTGTTGATTGTGTTAACTTGGTAGCTTTTTACTTTACTGTACTTTCTTCTTAATTCTAATAGCCTTTTCCATTTCATGTATTTCTCATTCCTATTTTAATTGTTTGGGGCCCGTAGGGTGGTAGTATTAAGAGGGGAGAGGAGGGAGAAGAAACATGGCCCAATCCGTTTTACCTTGCATTGGTTGTGGTTACTACCAAACTATTACTGGGTTAAGAAATAAATTGTAAAACCCCAAGATGTCTAACAAATAGGAGTACTCAAGTATTTGTTTAACGAATTGTAACGATTCTTGGGATTTCTCTTTCAGCGAGAAGCTCTTCCTGCAGATGGCTGACCTCATGGTCTCAGATGGCTGGAAGGATGCGGGTTATCAGTACCTCTGCATTGATGACTGTTGGATGGCTCCTCAGAGAGATTCAAAAGGCAGACTTCAGGCAGACTCTAACCGCTTTCCTAATGGGATCCGCCATCTAGCTGATTTTGTGAGTTTATAGATAGTTCTCTTTTTCTTTCAGGAAACTGTAAGCACTTCTGTACCTAAGCTTGCTCAAAAACATTTAGAAACTAAAATAGCTGCTGTTACCTGAGTATTGAATTGTAAGGCTTATCAGATAGAATGTTTATCCCATCAGCACATCTATATTTTGCAATAGTTCTTGAGGCCCATCTTGGAGAAGTTCTCCTTTTGCTGAAACCACTAAATTCTCTAGGAGGAAAAAGGAACTTGGTTCTTGACATATGTGCATATATTTTTATATAAGCTCTGAGCAATTATTGTAATTGTACTAAACGCCTTCTTAGCGCAGTGGGCAGCGCGTCAGTCTCATATTGTAATTGTACTATAAACTAGAATTTTAGAAGGTAAGAGGAATATATTCTGGGGATTATTAAACAGTAATAGAGCTGGACAGTAGTTAAAGGCAGTGAAGACAGAAACTGAATAAAATTCAGTGCTATTGTATTAGGGGAAAGAGCCAAGCACAATTCCAAATTCACCAAAGACAAGTGGGGTTTTATAGCCAATGGGTGGATTGTGAGGATCAACGAATGGAAAATTACTAGGAGGGACTAAGAGGAGGCATATTCTTGCTAAGGGCAGGCCCTGGGGTTAGACATCAAGGGTGGGTCATAAGGAGTTTGATCAGATTTTGAGGGTAGGGGGATAACTTAGCAGGATTCTTGCTAAAACTAGACAAGGAAGGCCAAAGTAGAGGCCTACTTGAGAAGAGGGCTCAGAGGGACCTAAGGTTTAGTTAAGGAGAGCATCTTTGTCCAGATATATCTAATCTATCATTGCCCTGAAAAGGTAACTCTAAGGATCCCATCAGAAGAAGATTAGAGCCATGGACAGGGAACTTCAGTTCTGTGCTGTAATTACGTGTATAGTTTGAACTCAGCAGAATTGGAGGCTTTGCTCTTTATCTCCCAACAGAGTCATCTGGACAATTTTCGGAACTTGGCGGGGGGGGGGATGTACTGGTGAAGTGTACTGGTCTCTGCCTCCAGCCTGGAGTGGTTCTCTCTTTCTACTTCATGATTGCCCTTCTATTGAGGTAACTCTTTTTTTCTCATTTCAGGTCCATAGCAAAGGACTGAAGCTAGGGATTTATGCAGATGCCGGAAATAAAACCTGCGCAGGCTACCCTGGGAGTTATGGATACTATGACATTGATGCCAAGACCTTTGCTGACTGGGGAGTAGATCTGCTAAAATTTGATGGTTGTTACTGTGACAGTGTAAAACATTTGGCAGATGGTAGGTTTCATTCAAAAGACTTAGCCATGAGCAAAGGGCAGAACTTTTGAGGGCAAGGTAGCTGAGCATCCGAAGAACTAATCCTCACATTTGAAATACCCAGTCACAATACTGGAAATAATAATTACTCTCAATGTGCCAGAGCTCCTGCCTCTTCTCTTTTTTTTCAGTTTCTCGATGCATTTATTCATTCAGGCATGTAAAATCCGTGTATGCCTAACCAAAACTAATACTGTGGACTTTCAATTCAAGAGGGCTCTGAGTTACTCACAGATAGTAATTGTAACTCTCCATCCATCACTTGGAAAAGCCTCCGGAATGTCAGTCACAGAGAAAAGAGCATCTTCATTCCTACCTTTCCTCAATATGTGCGCTATCCTGCACTGTCCTCAGAACAATCCCACAGTCTGGGCGGTACTAGATACAACATAAGCACAGAGCAGTCACTTGTCTCTGCTGCTGGTTTAAAATATAAACATGTCCCTTCCACGTAGCCTATTTTTAAAATATACAGCCCCAGCTGGAAATTCCCTTCTTTTCATTATTTTACACGTTGTTTTCTCATACAGGTTATAAGCAAATGTCCTTGGCCCTGAACAGGACTGGCAGAAGCATTGTGTACTCCTGTGAGTGGCCTCTTTATGCATGGCCCTTTGTTAAGGTGAGCTAGTGAGCCCAGAATCCACCAGAGCCTTGCCGATAGATTTTCAGAACTTGAGAACAAAGGAGACAAAGGTCCCTGTCAAAGTTAAACCCTAGTTAACAGTCTCATCCTAACATCTCTCCTGGGATCCACCTACTTCTCACAACCCCACTGCTGTAATTGAAGTCTAAGCTGCCATCAACTGGGAAGCCAGGCATCTTTGATCCTTTCTTTTGTCTCATGGTTCACAACCTATCCATCAGCAGTCCTCTCAGTACAAAATATATCCTGAATCAGCCTACTTCATTCTTTATCGTGTTAACCTGTTCAGTTTCCTTCTAAGAGCTTAGCACTATGTGCAATTATTTGTTGACTTGCTTACTGTCTGTCTCCTCCATTAGAATGTAAGCTCCAGGAGGGCAGGGACCTTGTCTGACTTTATCACTGTATCCCTTCAATGTGGTAAGTGTTGAGTAGTTGTTTATAGAATGAATCCCTGTTGTTTCCTTCTAATCTGCAAAATTCTCTCACCTCTTTCTCAACATCTTAAATGTCAGATATCCCACCTGCCTATGTACAAGCTTTTATTCATTCCTTTAACAGATTGTATGCCTAGGGTTCAAATTGCTTAATATGCTTGCCAAGTCCTGTGTCATTTGCAGCTTTTGCTTTTACTTATTAAAATCATCTTAGTTACTTCTTTTTCCACTGAAGTGTAGTTGATTTACAATATTATATTAGGAGATCATTCTGTTTATTTCTAATTATCAAAGTAATACATGTTCCTTTTGGAAAAGTTTGAAATATAGTGAAGTGTGGAAAAACTAAAATCTTCCATAATCCCAATACAGTAGTCGCCCCAATCCACGGTACTACTTTGCACAGCTTCAGTTACCCCTGGTCAACTGCAGTCCAAAAATATTAAATGGAAAATTCCAGAAATAAACAATTTATAAGTTTTTATATTGCACCCTCTTCTAAGTAACATGATAAAATCTCATGCCATCCACTCCATCCTGCCCAGGACATGAATCATCTTTTTGTCCAGCTGTGGATGCTACCGACCCGTTAGTACCGGTATAAGAAAAAACATAGTATAGATAGAGTTTGGTACTGTTAGTGGTTTCAGGCATCCACTGGGAGTCTTGGAATGTATTCCCTGTGATAAGGGGGGACTACTGTACCTAGTTACCATTTGGTAAATTTCCAGCCAAAACAGTGTTAAAGCCATTTTAAGTTATATGGCTACTTCTGAAGCAAACTTCTTACAATGAAATTCCAGTCTAGAAAGTAATTAGCTCTCTTCGTGGAGACCTTTCATCTGTAAACTAAATTGAGAAGGCTACGAGTGCCTTCTTTAAACTTCACTGTTTTCATCTCACAAGAATGTTACTTGAAAGTAAACAGAAGCATTCTCTCTGTTTTTATAGCCCAATTACACAGAAATCCGTCAGTACTGCAATCACTGGAGAAATTCTGCTGACATTTATGATTCTTGGCAAAGTGTAAGGAGCATCTTAGACTGGACATCTTCTAACCAGGAGTCAGTTGTTCCTGCCGCAGGACCAGGGGGTTGGAATGACCCTGATATGGTAAGAATCTGAGCCCTCCTGTTCAGGCTCCTGCAGTGGACCTGTTTCTCCCTTGACACTCAAGGTAAATTAGAAAGGAGAAGTTCCTGAGGGCAGGCTCTTTGTGAAAGTACTCAGAGCAGGGTGCCCAGGAATGTGACTTTTCTCTGTGACTGGGCAATTTTAACAATATTTTGTCCTACCTCACTTGAATTCTTACTTCATTCTTTGTCCCAGTTGGTGATTGGCAACTTTGGTCTCAGCCAGGATCAGCAAGTAACTCAGATGGCCCTCTGGGCTATCATGGCTGCTCCATTATTCATGTCCAATGACCTCCGACACATCAGCCCTGAAGCCAAAGGCCTTCTTCAGAATAAGGATGTAATTGCCATCAACCAGGACCCCTTGGGCAAGCAGGGGTACCGGCTTAGAAAGGTACAGTAAATAACATTCTATGGGAGAAAATAGGAATTGGCTAGGAACATATTCTCCTGCCTTCTAGCTTACAGTTCATCCGGATGTATGTTTGGGGTATGTGTCTTAAGATGGCTTAATACCCAAGTACCAATTTTGTCTTGGGCCTAAATCTGTTACATTGGAGGAAATGCACTGATCTTTTGAGCATATATTTTTTAATCTTGATATCATAATCAATACTGAGGCTCTTTTTTTTTTTTTTTTTTGCTAATTTTTCCTAGAAGTTCTCCATGGTTCTGATTATAAATAAGACTGAATTCCACAACTAGCAAGGCAGCTTATTGCCAGTTACCAAGCTATCACACCTATTTTCTTGGCTTACTTTTCAGAATGACAACTTTGAGGTGTGGGAACGCCCTCTCTCGAACTTAGCCTGGGCTGTGGCTGTGGTAAACCTGCAGGATATTGGTGGACCTCGTTATTATACCATCCCTATTGCTTCCCTGGGTAAAGGACTGGCCTGTAATCCTGCGTGCCTGATCACACAGCTCCTCCCTGTGAAGACAAAGCTTGGGTTTTATGAATGGACTAAAAGTTTAAAAACTCAGATAAATCCCACAGGTACTGTTTTGCTTCGGCTAGAAAGTGCAAGCAAGATTGCATCAAAAAGCTCCCTTTAAAATGTGTATTTTGTTGCTGAAGTGAGTATTCCACTTTTGTCCACCTTCATCTGTTCTCTGATATCCTTGAGTAATATTTTCCATACAAGTAAAATAATAATTTACTTTCATTGAATTTCATAAGTACTGCACTTTAAAAAAGAAAATTGAAGGTTTGTGGCAACCCTACATCTATCGCAGGTCTGTTGGCCCTATTTTTCCAACAGCATTTGCTCACTTCATGTCTCTATGTCACATCTTGGTGACTCCTGTAATAGTTCAGATTTTTTCATTATCATTATATTTATCATGGTTCTCTGTGATCTTTGATGTTACTATTGCAAATAAAAATTTTTGACTCACTGATGGCTTAAGATGATGGTTAGCATTTTTAGAAATAAGGTATTTTTAAATTAAGGTGTGTATATTTTTAGATATATTTTAATAGATTATATTATCGTGTAAACTGTAAATATATATAGTGTAAATAGATTTAGACTCACTTTAATAGATTATAGTGTAAATGTAAGTTTTACATGCACTGGAAAACTGCAGAATTTGTGGGAGTACCTTTATTGCAATGGCCTGGAATTAAACCTGCAGCATCTCTGACGTATGCCTGTATTGGAACTGTGTGCCAGGCCCTATTCCAGATGCATAAAGTGTAGTGACTCAATTTTATCCTCCCAACAACCCTGACACAGGTACTTACTGTTAATTGCAGCCAGGATTTAAACTCAGGTTTTTAACCCTTATACTGTCACCTACTGAGGTGCTTAGATGGCACTAATTATAATTTTAGCCCAAAGGGAATATAAAAAAAACTACTTCCTCACTTGAAGGGAAAAAAAAAAAACCCAGCAGTAATAACCTTCATAAATGAAAGATTTAGAGGCAACCGAATTTTTATGGAAGAATCTTGTCAAGAAACACCCCACCACCTAGGTTCCCAAATCCGATGTTTGCAGTCTAGATCCAACAAATGCAAATAGCTTACTTTCACCAACAATAGTTGGTACATTATGACCTAAAATACCAAACCTCGGGCCAGAAGACTCCTTCCACTTTAAGAACTGCCTTCTCTCTTGAGGTCCTGTGATGCAATGAACTTCAAACTGGAGGTTATGGAGACTCATTTTAAGGGAATTTCCGGATATTCCAATTCCTCCCTTTTCCTCCAGTTGGTGTACCTGAGGACCAACCTGCAGTCAGTACTTCAGGCCTGCTCCTTTACCACCTCCCCTTTGACTATCACCCTTCCCCCACACAAACAAAAAAGGGTATTCATCTCACCCATCCGGGATGCACTACAGTACAAAAACGGACACAAAAAGCCCGCTCAAAATACAAAGTACGAGTTGTAACAATTCCTTTGCCTGTCAGGTGATTACCAATTATTTTCAATAAAATCGGAGGACTAATCATTCAGTTAATAAAAAATGGAACTGGTAAACCCAGACTTAATTCATCCACAGAAACTAACTTGAAAGAAAACTATCTCACTATCTCGTTGAGTTGTGCTTCTAGTTACCAAAATGTGTAGCATTATCTGCTTCACCTCGAGTTTTGCTGCACAACTATAAAGAGCTCAACATCAATAAAAATGAAGCATACAATAGTATACAAAGAGGAACAGGATGTAAAAATTTGCAACTGTTAGGCATTTTAAAATTGGACAGAAATCCCTCAGATTTCATTGGGGAGTTTAATTCACTAGAAATTCTATCCTTTGCAGTTATTTGAACATGATGAAAGTCAGTCAGTTTAAAATTTGAGGGAATATATAAAAATGTTAGTGAATATCAGAATAAGTATATATATATGCAATATAAGCATAAGGACATATAAGTTCTATGCTGTGCCTAGAATTGGGTCACAATTCCTCATTCAATGATTTTAGTAAAGGGATCTGAGACTATTTCACTCCTGGTAAACCTCATATTCACTGATCTCATCCCATTAGCCCTGAATTTCAGGTCTCTATGTCCCATGGTAACCAATAACTTCTGCTTTTTAACAGCAAAAGGAATCCCAAGAAGCCCCAAGTGTTTAAAGTGCCAAATTAGACCATTAGAACATCTGATGTGAGTTCAACCAGTAGTCCACCCCTAATGAATCAAGTACCCTGAACCATCACGCATAAATTTCCCCACAAGGAGAATTTTATTGATGGCCCTAGTTTATTTCCCTCCCCAAAAAACAACTGAAACCAAATGAAGTAAACATGATTTCAAGTTTTTATTGTCTTCATAATAAAACACAAAATTTGAAGCTTAGAACTGGATCACTTGGCCCTGCAATAAAACAAACAAAAAAGGTAAGTTTTGTATTTTGCAAAGAACTGTTTGTTATTCCATCAAGAACAGTGTCTACTCCTGAAGGGATCACCATCCTTCTCCTCCCCTTCCTAATCATGTCAAAACCAACACCAAAAACCCCATACTTTGAGCTATGCATTTAGCTGTTTTGAGGACTCCCCCTGATCTTTTTTCCCCTCCCATCTTGATGCCACAAAAATGAGCAGGCAGAAATATTCACCTCTCTAGGCATAATAAAGCCATACAGGAAAAAACTGCACCTTCCACCCATAATTATATACCTTTCTCTTCTTATCTCCTCCCAGCTCAAAATGTTTGCATCTCTTAATAGCCAGCATTCTCTTAGATCTGCAGTTGGGCTCAACGCATTCAAGCCTCAGCACAATCTTCTTTGTAGTTTTAGCCTGGGGAAAAGAATTAAGTCAAAGCCTTCACAAATCACTACAGAAAATCCTTCAAAAATATGGCTATGGTTGGGTTAAGTACTATTCAAAGCAAAGCTCTGCAAATGATTGTGAAAATTTGTCTTTAGCTATAGGGAGCAAGTGGGAATATGAAGAAAATTGTGATTTAAGGAATAATGTACCAGCAAAGGTGGCAGGTTATCTCATTGGCATCAAGTTCTCCAACCACAGAAAACATCCTAAAGGGTTTACCAAATAGGCACTCATCATACCACCTTGACAGTGTGAGCTTTCAGCAGTTCTACAGTTAAGTATTCCAGACAACCAAAAATGGGGCAACTAGTCCATGCAACTATGAAATAAATACAACTTTTGCAATTCATTAAATAGGGTTAATAATTGTTATTTAAGATCTATTCTCTGGAGACTACCAACAATTACATCTAGATCTTACGTGCATTCAACTGTATTATTTAAGTCAGAGTACGCTCCCCACAAATAAACAATTTTTAAAGCTTGCTCCTGGTAGTCAAAATTCCATTACTGCTAGTTTGCAGTTCTCAAAAGAGCAAAAACCTAGGTACAACAATCTCCCCGGTGTCCTAAACAAGTTAGCTGAATGTGAAAAGACAATCAAGTGTTTCATTTACCACCTTGAGATCAAACCATTTATTGAATCTAAATGAACATTAAAATCATTTCTTAATACTTTCTGGAACCAAGCTGAATGAGGAACTAAGTGCCAAAAGTAATGCTGTGTTCGTGGGAATGCTATGCTCCAAAGACTGTGTACTTTCAGGAGCAGACACCTGGGGTACAACAAATTCAGCCTGAGAAAGGGGATTCAGGAGGCCAGTGGAAGATCTACATGGCCATTTTAAAGAGCTTTAAGGCTTCATGAGATAGGTAGCAGACTGACTGCAGGCTTCTGAACTGACACGCAAAATACCGTACTACAAACATGAGCTGAGGATTCACTTGGACATGACACCAGGTAAGGAACAGGGCAAAGGAAAGGATTTACTGGCATACTTAAACTTCAGTCCTTACAACGACAAGGCACGTTCCTTAATGTTCGCCTCTTCAAAAAAGACAAAAATATATATAAAATAATAAGAGGCAGAACTGTAGACGAGAGTCAGACATGGCTTGCACTCCCCGCTGCACTATCTACTAGATATGTCACTGCAGGTAATTGAAAACACCTTCCTAGAACTATGGAACACGTACCTATACTGTAGAGATGTGTGGGCTAAAAATAAATGCAAACTCTCTGCCACAGTAAGTGGGAAGCATATCAAAGAGTGATCACTACGAACCTTCTTCCGGAAAATCGGCTTAGTCTGCCCACCATAGCCACTCTGCTTCCTGTCATAACGCCGCTTTCCTGGGGGAATGAAAGTCACTTGTCAGGGTATATCAAACATAATAAATCACAACAGCCACATGGAAGTCTTCTCACGGTTTTATCTTGGGCTTTCCAAAAGAAACATCAATGAAATGCCCAAATCGGGGAGGGAAGGGGGACAGGGCTCGTGCATTCCGCTTACTACACAAATGCCGCATTAAAACCAACCCCATACATATCGTCTTACCCTGGGCATACAGAGAATCCTTGCCCTTCTTGTACTGCGTCACTTTGTGGGGTTGGTGCTTGCCACACTTCTTACAGAAAGTCCGACGGGTTTTAGGAACGTTAACCTAGGAAATAAATCGTTCAGAACGTGCGGTGTTATCGGACCATTGGCACAACGCCCCACCCGACCCAGCTGAAGCTAAGGCATCCCACGAGGACTCGACTCTCAAACTTCTCGCTAACACAAAACACTGACTAGAAGGTGGTCCAGCCCCATGTGCTTCAAATACTGTGGCCTCCATCGAGCCGCTAAGTGGAACGATAACATTCACTCCACCCCCAACTAAGTCTACGTTTGATCCTATCACTTCAATTCCTGGCCCCGAATTCCGGTCCCTCTGGGCTCGATCCCGGCAATACTGAGTTTCTTTGGAACAACGAGTCCACGCAGGTGCCCAGACCCGTCCCGGACGGCATCATCAAAGGGAAGAGAAAGATTAAACTGGATGTTACCGGCCCCTTCCCCAAAGTCCTACCATGTTTGCTAGAGCGCTATCGGAACGGAAAGAGGAAGGCCGGGCCGGACACGGAAGTATATAGGAGGTTTCTGGTCGCGCTTCCTCATGGGAGTCGGTGGGAGCGACCATAGAGTCTAAGGCTCCGTGCGCAGCGCCCTCTGGCGGCCAAGAGGACTCGATTCGGAGCCGCGAGCGCGAGCTTAAGGAAGGGAGCTGCCTGAGGCTGATCCACTCTCGTCAACTCCCTCCCGCCCCAACCCCCTAGCTCTGCAAATTTTTCACACCTCATCACTTTTGGCAGACACTGCTACGTAGCAGCGTTAAGTGCAGGAAGCAGTGCTCCTTCCAGACCCTCTGGCTTCCCTGTCCATATCCTTAAGGGAAGCCGGGACTAGGGTCAAGTGAAGGAGCGCCCTCCACCTCCATGTCCCATTCCTGTTCCACCTCAAGGACACTGGGAACAACATCTTTCACAGTGAACTGCTGGTTCACCGAAGGCTTGGAGGGGACCAGTGCTCTAGTTCATCTACCACGTGGCCAGTTGGTCATGGTAAATTCAATAAATGTTCATTGAATGCCTATCTTGTGTTCGGCACAGTTGTAGGGGAAGGGCACAGTAATCAAATAATCACGGTCATAAATACATAATTACAAAATACTTTGTAAAAATGAACAATGATCAGCATTAAACAGCCTCCTTAAGTTGAAGGAGCAAGTTGACTGCCCTAGGTTCTGAAAAGTGAGGATGAAATTGTTCAGCTCCAGAAATAGCAATAATCAAGCCAAGAGCCAGAAAGTATCCAGCAGCTCTTCCCTTCACTGCATACCTGGCAGAAGGCACATGATAGGTTTCAAGAGTGTCCAGCAGAGAAAGAAAGACTGCAGGATACTGAGCATTTTAAATGGATTGTCTCATAAAATTCTCACAGTAATTCTAGGAGGTAGGTGATACTATTATTCCCACTTTACAGATGAGGTAAATTGAGACTGTAAGATATTAGATGATTTGCCCAATGTTGATAGTATTTGGAGGAACCAAGATACAAACACAGGTGATCTGCCACCAGAGCTTGGATTCCTTTACCATTATTCAATATGGCTGTTGTGGCCTGGTAATTATTACAGCTAACAATTATTGAACACTTATTATGTGCCAGGTATTTTCTGAACTACCTTACATACTATCTCTTTCAATTCTAACAACCCAGGTGGTATGTACTATTAGTGATGTTTAACAGATAAGAAAACTGAGACACGAGAGACATGAAATTCACTTACCCAAAGTCACACCAGTGGCTACTTTGTGGAGCTGTAATTTGATCCCAGGTAGTCTAACACCACAGCCCTGCACTTAACCACAACATCACACAGTGGAAGCAGGAGTGTCTGCAGGGCAGAAAATAATGAGGAGAGAGAGTTGAGCAAGGACGCAGGAAGAAATGTCAGTGGATTAGGGGCTAAGGAACTCTGAGAGCCTGGGGTCTCCTGCTTGCATAACTCTCCAGGAACACCCATGGGTTCAGAGCTGACTCTCTCATCATCCTCATTTTGTCGGATAGTCTCCTGGAATGAGATAATAAAAACATGACCACCGCCTGCTACATTTCCTAAAAGTTTCTTTGCCAAACAGCCTGCCTGTAGACTCACAGCATTTCCTTCTTCTTTCTAGGCTCTTATGCAGTCTCACTGGCCTTTGAGGAGTTTCTAGAGGTTTTTGATGTTAGTAACATGGAAATATGAAGACAATGAAGATGGTACTTCTATGTCTAATCAACCGTATTTCTTTCTGTCACACCTCGGGTGGCCTGGCTTTGGTTTAGTTTCCTTTCACCTATCCTCGTCTCTGTTTTGGACACACTCCTGCTCATTGATCTCCCCTAAGATGAGGCACTCATAACTGAACACAGGACTCTATTGCAGCCTGATCTTGCAGAGTGCGTGATCTGTTCACTTTCCTCTGTCGAGATATTGGCACTATTTGGGTACAGTCCTTCTGTCATCCAGACAAGCATGTTAGAGGAGTGCGCATGGGCAGAGGGTGAAGAAGTGCCTAGTTTTATCCCCCTCATCCTGCTCTCCCTTGTCGAGATCCCCATATCAATGCCCAGTCTCCACCACAAGAAGGACTTTGAGAAGGGACAGGGCATGTGACAACACATAGCATCTGACTGAAGAAAAGGGGAGGGAAGGCCAATGTCTGTGACCAAGTTTCAGGCAGGCAACTGGAGTGGCTCTTCAGGGGTGACTAGTGAAAAGATATAAATTGTCAATAAAATAGGGAAATCATGTAACACTTGCTTCTCCTTTATCTTGTGCAGATGTGCTGGTTAACTATTCTACTATCCTACAAATACTTTTTTTTTTAAGTCCTGTTCCCTTAAAAATTCTGAAGGACTCCTGCTAGTGGGATTTATGATGTTTCTACATTAGGGCACAGTGCCTGGGGCAAGTCAATAAGGCAGTGCTTGAGGTGTCAAGATCAACATGCAGGTCAGTCACCAGAGGCTTTGCCACCATCCCAGTCTACTCCAGTATTGCCTGCATTTCCTAGGAGAATCCTCCAGAAGTTTGTTGCTAGAACATAGGCTAGGAGGTGGCTGAGGAAACATTCAGCCTTCAAGTAAGACATCTAGCCTGATTTATTGCTTTACAGGATTAAAGAGAAAAGTGTAAACTAAGAGTTAATCCCTGAGGCTGAATCTAAAATGGAGAAAATCAACATCCACAGAAAATAGGAAGGGCACAAGGCGGTGTGTGGGCTTACATTCGGACATTTTTATCTGCAGCAAAAAAGTGCTTTCTTAGAAAATGACTCAGCAGGGGGAAGTCTTGTCTCTACCTCTATCAGGATCTGTACTTTGGGGTCCCTTTGCGAGCATGAGCCATCCTTCACCATCAAGTTTAACTGTGTGGCCTTGAGTCTCTGCCTTAAAGGACATGAGAAGCTAAAGACGCCCTTCCTCCTCAGTCCCTTTGTTTTGTCTCCACAGGTCTGCATTTCTCCTCTTTTCTGTCTGTCTCCACTCCCTATGCTGACCACCCCCACAGTCCTTTAGCGAAGTCATCCCTTCACCTCAGGGAGGTCGGCCTGAGGACCTGTCGGCTCAATCCAGCCCTGCCTAGAGTCTCAGTGGCCCCAGTAATGTTGAGAAGGGTTCTTTCAGAGCAGACTCAAGATAGCAGTGTCAGAGGTCCCAAGCAAATGAAGGGCGGGGACAGCTGGGGGGCGGGGGGCAGAATAGGGACAGCAGCAGGGAACCAGATACCATGCTGCAGAGAAGAAGAAAAAAAAAAAAGACATTGGTTTAAGTCAGGAAACAAAAAAAGGGAACTGAGTGGCTGTGAAAGGGTGGGGTTTGCTCAGACTGTCCTTCCTCTCTGGACTGTAAGAATATGTCTCCAGGGCCAGTGTCTTCTGAGATCGAGTCCCACCTTCAAAGTCCTGGCATCTCAATGCATCTGGGAAGCTACCTGCATTAAAGTCAGGACTAAGGTGGGTCTGGGGCACGGCAAGGGCTGGGCAGCAGCTGCTAGTACCTTCAGTGGTACCCTTGAAGGCCAGAGAGACAGCATGGCTGGTGCCATATAGTCTTGCTGGCGTAGGAGGCTGGCGGAGGGTGGGAGTGTCATCAGCGCAAGGCCCTGGCAGTCCCTTCCGATGATCAGAGGGGGCTGTAAGGGTCCTTTCTCAGGAGCGTTGTGGGGGGCAATAAGAAAAGAAAAAAAGTGACATGAGGTGACCATCTAAACAAGTAGCAAATGTTGAAAAGAGGCACCTTGGAAAAACTTGGCAGAAAGGTAACATTACCAGCAGCAAAAAAAGCCAGGATAAAAATAAGCTGTTTGATCAAATATTGCTGGAAACCCCCAAATGGGTGCTTGTGTCAATGAGACCCTTAGAAGAAGAAATTTTAAGAGGTAGATTGTCTGAAAAAGTGGTGAAAGGTCACATGCCACAATAGGCCTTTGACCTATGTAAGCTGAGGAAAGGCACTGGCTAAACTAGGGTGTAAAGCCACCTGCCTCCGGCCGCATTGGGCCACTGGTGCCGGGATCAGAGCTGGCTTGTTGGAAGGACTGTGTGCACCAACCTCGTGGTAACAGTGGGTAAGAGACTGGGCCAGAGGAGAGCAGCCTCAGCCTCAGCCCAGATGGTGTGGCCAACCCCTGAGGTCGCGGGGAAGCTTTTTCCTATCACCAATGCCTGCCATGTGCACAGCTCTCTTTTCTCTGCTCTTCATCATTTTCTGCTCTCCTTTCCTCTCCTCTTCTCCATCCTCCTCCCCTTCTCCTTCCCGTCCTCCTCCTTTCTCTACCTGTATCCCCTCTTCTTTATCCCTTCCTTTATTTTGTTCATTACTACTCCTGGAAAAGAGTCAGCACTTAATAAATATTTGTGGAACTGCACTGAATTCTTGCCCCTCTCTTACCCTGCTGTTTTCCCTTTTCCCTTTCCCCTACTTGCCTGATGCCTTCCCCATAGAATTGTGAGCTTTAAGCGTGTTAAGCTATGTAAAGTAGGTAAAATAGGGCCCAGCAATAGTACGTGCTCCTATCTCAGTGTTTGCTCTTCTTTTTCTTCGGCCTGAGACCTGCCAGTGTCCCCAGATGGCCTGCCTAGAACAAATAGTGTAGCATTTAGAATAAAAGGGATTGCTGGCCCTGACCAAGACTTCCTTGGATGAGCTGCTGAACCTCCAAATGTAATTCCACTCCAGTTTCCCGACCACCCAGCTCTCCAAGCTCAAAGTCTCTATCCCGTGCTGTTTCGTTTCCAGAGGCAGGGAAGCAGCAAAGCCCAGAGGCAGGGGTGTGTACAGGTCAGGGGCTGTCCTCTGTGCTGTTAGTCATGTGCTAGTTCTGCTCCTTCCCTCATTTTGCCTGCCAAGCCACCTAAACCTAGGGTGCTACAGCCTCTTGGAACCTCAGTTATTTGATAAAGTGTCACCTTCCAAATAAGCCACAAGATGCATATACCCTAAATAATCTAAAGCGTTCTACTGAAACATGATCCCTTAGGGTTAGCCCTACCTATTCTGACCCCTTTTATATTCAGACTATTTAAACTATCTGCTTGTGTTAAAGTCCAAATTTCTGTTGCTTCTGGCTAGTGATGTGTTTGTTTAGAATCCTTTGTAAACTCCTTATAGTGAGAACTGGTGCAACTTTCCATCTGCTTCTAGGGTCTTGGTGCAATTTTAAATTATCATCACTATGATTTACTATTTCCATTCGAGCAAATTTCCTATAGAGAGTTTCCTTTCGGGGGACTAGACCCATACCAGGAAGTGATTTAGGTATAAAGGGAAGATATGGCTTTTGAAAACCAGTTTGGGTGTTCTCCAAAGAGTCATCAGCTATCTGCTGCTTTTTGCCCAATGATAGCATGCAGATATCTGATGGCTAGCTCCTGGGAATAAGGGAGAGCCACAATTTTCAGTGAGGCGGTGCTCAACAAGCTAGAGACAGACCTTGACCTAATTCACTCCAAAGCTGCTTGGTTATGCAAATAGAGCCATCAGGGGAGGGGGAGAGAGAACTCCTCTGAGGACCCTGAAACAAATGGGCCACGTGTGACTTTCAGTTTCTATGGAGGCTCAGGTGCTGGGCCTGAGGGTGTTGGGAGAATATTTGAAACACAAAAGCCTTAATCTCAGGCTTTCCTCCTCACTCTCGGAGAGCCATCGCCATATGCCCTTCGGGTTAACCTCAGCTGAACTACAAGGAGAAGCTCATCTCACTGTCTTGGCTCCCGGAAATCAAAATGAACTAGAGTCTATTAGCTCACCCCTACAGATTCTCCTGCAATTAAAACAGAGTAAAAAAAGCTGATTAGAAATGGAGCAGAAAAGAGACAAAGGTGTGGGGAAAGCAGGCTCTCAAAAACTGCCATTTGGAGTGAAAACTGGTTACAGTGTTTCTGGAAACTATTTTGTCACTATTTTTCAAAATGCAAAATGTACATACTTTTTGAGTTGGCAAAGTGTTTATATAGAGATCCTAATATCATGGGAAAATAATCAGGAATAAACAAGAACTTTAGATATTTGGGGGGAAATGTATGCTGGGTGGATGGATAAATGGATACTTAGATTGATAATGTTAAGAAAAATAAACTACAAATAGTATGTGCAATATGATCTCAAATATGATAAGAAAAAATGCAGAGAAAAATAATGGAAGGAAATATGCCTAAATATTAATGCCTCTGGATAATGAGCTTATAATTGATGTTTTCTTTTTAACACCCCTGTGCCTAAAATATTTTCTATAATGAACATGTGTTATGGTGATATTGAAGGAAAAGTAAATAAAATGTTTAAACCAGGGAAAACAAAAACTAAACTGAAAAAGGCCAAAGGGGCACACAAGTCCAGAGTGAAAGACACCCCAGCAGTCACCCTCAGGGCCAGAGGGACAATGCTGAAAGTATCACCACCAGTCTGATGCTGAGTGTAAACTTGCAGATTGGCTATTTGGCTCTCCTTCCATCATTACTTGATGATAATCTGTTGTCTCTAGTGCAGGGCAGAAGAGATAACGAATCACAGGTTCAGAAGTTTCTAAAACCACAGAAGAAAACTGTAAAATGTTAACAATATAAAATGATGAAGATGAACCAGAGTGCTGAGACTCCTTAGAAATGACTAGAGCAGATGAGAATTTCTCTGGTTAGCTAGCAACCAGACAACTGATTTTGGCTGGAAATCTTCACAAATGTGATCACCTATAGCACTGACCATGAAGCTTATCATCAAATAATTAGGTTTCATAAGGGCCTCAACAGAGCTTCTTGGGAACTTAACAAGAGTAATTATAGCTCTTTGTTGCTATGGTTATTATATTTTAAAGAAGACTTCTCTTCTGGTTCCAAGACTGGAGAATTTTCAATCAGAGTCTCAGTCAAAATCTGAGAGATGATTCTTGGGACTGGGAAGAGAATTTATCCTATCAGTTATACTCTAGTCTAATTAGAGACCATTGATAATGCTGCCAGATTTCATAGTAAAGCCTCAGGAAGATAAGGCTAAAAAGGGAACAAGGGGTAACATGAAGTGCATCATCCAACACAAAAGCTGGACCTGGGTTTGCCACTTTGTCTAAGTAGCTGAGAATTCATTCTGAGAGTGGAAAACTATGATCACATGATACAAATGTTCATGGTTGTCTTATTTATAATTGAAAACAAACCACCTAAATATCCATCAGCAGGAGAATGGATAAAAAATTGTGATGCATTCATCATATAGAATACTTGATGCATATAAAAATGAATGAAATGTATGAACTAGAGCTACCAAGATAAATAAATCATAAAACATTACATTGAGAAAAAAATCAAGTTGCTGAAGAGTATGTACCACTTATATTAAAAAGTGAGACATGCAAACCAATACTAAATATATTTTTGTACTTACATATGTAATAATGTAAAAACATGCCTAGGAATGATAAATGCCAAATTCCAGATATTGGTAACCTCTATGGATGGAGGGGATAAAATTGTAGAGGAGTACACAAGGGAGTTTTGACTGTATTTATTTAAAAAAAAACTAGCAGAAACAATATGGCACAATATTAGGATTCTATGGAGCTAAATGGTGAGTACATGAGAGTAATGTTATTTTCTGCACTTTCTGCCTATTTGCAGTATTTCATAATGTAAAAGAAAGTACATTCAACCAAAGTTTTATATACACAGTAAGCAATAACAACACTAGAATAGAGAGTGGGTGTTTCACCTAAAACCTATGCTTTTATCCATTAATAATGAAAAATCCTGAGGAGAAAAATAGCCAGTGACTCTAGGCATCCACCAGCTAAACAAGATCTCCTTGTAGAGGATTTGAAGGAAAATGTAAGAAAACCTGGTGGGACTGAGAAGAGTCCTCCTGTGGGAAAAAGTAAAATTGTCAGTTGACAAGGACAGATCATCCTTTCCAGCCTAGAGGAATATTGCAGAGAAAAGTGCCCCTGGAACATGAATTCTCTCTTACTTATCCTGTACTTACCACTGTTTCCTCCTTTGCCGAATGTTCTTAGTAGATGGAGAGGGGTCTGTCCCAACTGCTCTTTGATGATAGCCATGGGGAATGACGGCGTGCTGAGGTGGATGGCATCACACTTCACTAAAGGCAAAAAAATAATAAATCCCTCTGGGAGGCAATGAGGTACAACAGAAACAGCAAGGGCTGTGGAGTCACAGATGGATGAGGTTGGGCAAGGCACATAACCTCCATGAATCTCACTTTCCTCATCTGCTTTTTGGGGGGAATAAATGAAATAATGCATGTAAAATGCCTGATGGATGGAGTGCACTGAGATAAACAAGAATGCCCTCCCATTCCCCTGGGGAGAAAAGGGAACGGCCAGAATCTTCCTGGGCAATTAAATAATGCTTTAGAGGAGAAATGAACAGAGATCCCTGCTTATTGGATATTTAAGCTAAGTAGTTATTTGAACTATGACTGAGTATTTCTAACTAGCATCTCCTGGACCCTTCCCAGTTATAGATAGGCTGTGTCATTTTCTGATTTTTGCTCTGTTGTCATCCCTAATAGTGTTCGATCTTAGCATGAGCAAAGATAGGAACCAAAGGTGGTTTAGTTCACTGATTTTGCAAGTGCTATTTATATTAGTTCTTTGGCATAGTGCAGTTTGTAAAATGACTGAACTCATACTAATAAACATTCTCTTTTGGAATTCTACTGCACCACAGGGAGCTGGGAGGCTGCAGAGGTGGCCGTATGAAAATCTTTGCATTTGTAGTTTAAAATTAGAGAACATTATAACACTGGAACTCTATATTGTAAATGAAGAGCTTTGTGAGTGTTTCTACTCTTTTTTTTCTCCTCCTCTTTCCTTATATGAAGTGTGTGTGTGTGTTTAACATTCATGTCACTTCCGTTTCCACCCCCACCCCCACCACTTGAGTGAGGTGCAGGGTCAGCCCTCCCCGTGCATCTTTTGTGGTTGAATTGACTCTCTGGGCTGCTGAAATTGTTAGAAAAAAAATTAGGACCTTCCACAACAAGTACCCAAAGAAACTGCAACCACCCTCTACCCAACTTTCAGGAAGACATACAGACAGATGCCTCTCCTTTCACATTAGTGGTGGATGGACCAGTGGTGACCAAGAAGAACTACCACATTTTCAGGCTGTGTGTCTGGAATGGATCACAAGGAATAGAGGCAAAGCAATCAAAGAGGGAGCAACCAGACCATGGAACTCCCAGTAGTCCTCCAGCTCCAAGATCTAGAGGTAGAGGATATTTCACCCCTTGCTCAGAGGGGCGATGGCTAGTGAGAGGCTTACTTACTTCCTCATAATTAGACCAGCACTAAACCTTACCCCCCACAGACACTTGAAAGAGAGGAAGGCTTCCTCTTGACAAACTGGATTTGTTCTAAAAAAGAAAAAGAACAGAGGCAGCTTCCAGAAGGACCTGTCTCATAGGAAATAAGAGCAGAAGCCAAGCCTGAAGCAGATGCTGGATCTGAGTGGGGAGTGTATCCGCCAAGAGTTTGCAACAAAAGTAAAGGTAAAATGATGGCTGCGCTTTACTTATCTAAAAAAGCACAACTGGACATGGATTGTTGGGATGCTTCTGATCCAATTTACTGGTCATGCTACTCAACTTCTTTAGGGTTTTATTTTGTCTTCTGTAAGTTGAGTCTTTGATTGTGAAGGTGCTTAATTGGAACTCACCTTAGGAACAAATGGGATATTAGTACAGGGATCTTGATGAGTTGGCAGTTCCTGAGAATAGACTATTATTACTTGGTTACCGCTACTTCTGAGTAAATGAAAAATCTTCATGTTAAAAGAAATCTCTTTGGGGTTTGAGCTGAATCTGAATGTTAGATAGGACTCTAGTTGGTTGTAGACTCTTACCAATTTGTCACTCCTGTGAGAGACCATTTAAACAGGGGAGTCAGGGAAGAGAGCCGTGTGGCAGAGTGTGGTGAAAGGTTTGCTCCTTTGCCCAATTTTTCTCAAAAGATCATTTACAAAACATTAAACTAATCCACCACCAGAAAACAGTAGCATCCACATGGTGGATATGTAGCAAAGCAATCATTCTGAACATCCCTGGTGTTCCTTTAACCTATTTTTGTCTCCCCAGTATGATAATAGAATCTTCTACACCACAGGAAAGAGCAAAATAACCTCAGGCTTCAATAAAAACCATTCCCTTGCTTTCCTGGTGTGAGCAATAACCTATGCTTGACAAGTAGAAAAAACTGCAGAGCTATTTATTCTGCTTTGATGGTGCCACCAAAAGCATAAGGAGTTTAGTTAATAATAATAATAAAAACCCTACTCCGCTTCAGGAAAAAAAAACCCGCCTCTAGCAAAACTTGAGGGGGAAGGGACTGGTGATTTTTTTTTTTTTTAGTATTCTTTTAGTTTTCCATTTTTGTGGGCAGTATTTATATTTTCACTTTATCTTTCTAATGAAGGTTTGGGATTAGTAATATAAGATTGTGCATTTAAGTGAATAACTGATATGAGGTGTGTTTTGTATGAATAAAAAAACAGTGGTGACTTTTTGTAAATTTCTTTGCCTTTCTGTATTTCTGTTACCTAAACTGAATCTTTCTGGAGTACTGTAAGTTTGGAGAGGCTAAACAAGTTACTTTTCATAAATGATCAGAGATGGCATCTGTAAGAGTAAGACAGTTGCATCACTTTTGCGTGATGCTGTCCAAAAAAACTAATCTAAGCAAAAAGGAAAGGAAAAGCCATAAAACAAAAATGGCTGCCTCTCAAAAAATTGTGTTTCAATTTTAGAACAAGCTTCTATCCTTTGTAGCTCAGCCAGAGGGTGATGGGCAAAATCAGTTGGGTGGCAGTTAGTAGATGTCCATAACTGCAGGTGCAGCCTCCGTATCCTTATTAGACCCCTTGGTTATAGACCCCAGTGAGACAATGTATGAAAAATTACACTTACTGTCTAGGACACTGGGAACTGAAAGTCCAATATCTGCCTCAGTGGAGTTCTGGCACCTGCATTATCCCTTCTGGGGATATCAGGGTCAACAGCAGCACAGAGACTTTTGCCGTTCACAGATTCTGCCTGTATCATAAAAAGATGGTTAGTGTAAAGCTGCCTCTAGACATTACCAAGCACAAGAGTCAGTATTACTTGATATCCATAGCATTCCATTGCCTTATACAAGAATCCAATTTATGTGAACTCACAATGTAGAACTAACCACCCCCCAATTCAATGTGCATCTATTATACCTGAAAACTGGCAGAGATAGGGGCTGTGGAAGGGGGGCATCAAGGTAAGAAGAAGGTTCTTTTTTTTAGCTTTGAACGTTTCTATTCCATCTGAAACTAGGTGGCTAGGCTGAGGGGGAACCAGGAGGGATGGGGATCAACCCAGGAGTGCTGGGTCCTCGAGAACTTTCATTATCAACAGCACACAGTGAGCTCCAGAAAGAAGTTATGGCTGCAGTGATACTGGAGAGCATCTTTCTGAAGCGATCGCAGCAGAAAAAGAAAACCTCACCTTTAAACTTCAAGAAGCGCCTCTTTCTCTTGACCGTGCAAAAACTTTCCTACTATGAGTATGACTTTGAACGTGGGGTAAGTTTCTTTGTGGTGAAACCTGCGTTTTAAAGACCTGGCCTCAGATCTGCCTTGGGGAGGAGGTAGACCCTTTCTGGCTGGAAGAAGGAGGTAGAAGGGACCCAAGTACACTTCAAACTCACCAAAATATTTCCTAGTCTAGAACTAGCTAGTCATACAGGAGCAAAAATTCAAAGGTGCTAGGAAGCCATGGAGGAAATCTTACTATGGATTATTGCAGTTGGTGAGTACTCATTAAATGACGGTTAAGCATGAAATCCAAGACTTGGAAATTGCTTCCTTATTTTTTATGATAAAAAACACACAATCATTCACTCTTCTGTAGTATTTGCCCTCCATCTGGTAGTCAAAAATGGTTAGATCGATAGATCTGGAAGTTGTTTGGGTTTTTGTTTGTTTGTTTGTTTCAAAACGATAGGTCCTGCTATAGAGCATGGGTGTCATCTCACAAAGTTAGATAACGAAATCTAATCATCTGGTTGCTTAATAGCTCTTAATCTTTCTCCATTTTCTTCCTCATTGTCTTTCTCAGAGAAGAGGCAGTAAGAAGGGTTCAATAGATGTTGAGAAGATCACCTGCGTGGAAACTGTGGTTCCTGAAAAAAATCCTCCCCCTGAAAGACAGATTCCGGTAAGAAGAGCTGTTGTCAGAGCCAGGGCTGGGTGGGGGCAGTTAAGAAACTTGGAACACTTCAATTCTCTGTAAATAAACGGTGATGCTGTGCAGTGAGGAACACAGTAAAGCTCCCTTATAGATTCTTCATTCTGCCACATATTGGTAATACTGAGTCTCAGCATTTCTTGTCCAAATGCAGAACAAGTCACTTAACCTGGAAAACTTGTAACACCAATTTTCAGATTATATCATATCAAGTTTTTAGATTGATCAGATCTAAATTGATCAGTTTAACTCCCTCAGTCACCAGGATCAGATTTACAGGCCTGAGTTAGTCTGAAATCTAGAACCCTGGGGTTCTGAGTCATGAGATTCTTTAATAGTTCACTGTTTCTTCTCTCATTTCCAAGAGCCTCTCCAGGGCATAACATCTACTGACTTCATAGCTGATTTTTTTTAATGTCATTTTTCCCTGATGACAAGAGTAATGCGTATTTATTATAGAAACTGTGGAAAATACAAAAAAACCCAAAAAAGAAGATGAAATCATGCATAATCCCATTATCCAGCAAAAACAACTATTAATATGTTAGTGTATGGACTTAACAGATTTTTTTCTCCATTAACGACACATACACTCACACTAATATATATATTACATATTTAAAACAGTGAATCATACTCCACATCTTGCTTTGCCACCTATGTTTTCAATTTAACAATATATGAAAAAATTTCCCCATGACAATAGATACTCTTTAATAATATGATTTTGATGACTGTATAGTATTCCCTATCATGGATATATTGTAATTTGTTTAACCAATCTCCTATTAACACATCTGTCTGCAGTGATTTGATATCATAAACTATGTTGATAGGAACATCTTTGCATACATCTTTATTCTTTTCCTTATAATAACTTCCTAGGAGTAATTTTTGTTGTTTTCTTTATAAAATCTGTGTGCTTAGTTATTTTTCTATTTTTATTCTGTTTTATTTTGTAGTAGAATTTGAATATCATCCACTCCTACAAGCTGTGTATGAGAGTATTTCTCTACATTCTTTCCAACACCAGATATTTTAAATACTTATTAATTTAAAAGTGAAGAAAAATGTATTTTATTGCCGACTTATTTTGCAAATTTTTTGCTATTCATAAGGTTGAACAGTTATACATCTGCAGCTCATTTATATTTTTCCATTTGTGAATTAATTGTTAATTTTTTGGCCTATTTTTCTATTGAAATTTTTACATTATTCCTAGAACTTTTAAAGAGATCTAGATATATTTACTTTATAATATATGTTAAAATATTTTCACAGTTTTTCATTTATCTTTGAATTTTGTTTATGGTGTTTTTTTTAACCATACTAGGTTTTAAAGCGTATGTCGTCAAATTAGTTCATCGTTTTCTTAATGGTTCTAGGGTCTTGGAAAGACTTTGTCTGTCACAAAATTATATAATCACTTACAGTTTTTTTCTATTATTCATAGCTTCATTTTTCTTTAAAATATAAAGGTCTTGAATCCGTCCAGAATTTATTTGGGTGTGTGACGTGAAATAGCTACCCTAACTACCCACCCACTCCCACCCTTGACAATATTAGTGGTTAGATGTTTATTTCAGCACCATTTATTGAGTAACCTCCCTTTCCTCAGTAATTTGCGATGTCTGAGGGGTTTTTTGAATAAGTATGTGTAAGATGCTATGGATGTGTGTCCCTACTGGGATATAGGAAGCAATATCTAAAGATTAGCATTGTCTGTGCAGGAGAACCTTCTGGAGCCACTGCAAATGATTCCCAGCACCCAGGGAAATCCAGAAAAGAGAATCGCATCAACCAATAACTATGATTTCTTCTTTCATTGCAGAGAAGGGGTGAAGAGTCTGGTGAAATGGAGCAGATTTCAATTATTGAAAGGTTCCCTTATCCCTTCCAGGTGAGGTGTTTTCTCAGTAGTTCTCAAAGTTATCTATAAAATAATTGTTAGGGCTGGCATGGGTTGAGAGTGTTTGCTTTTCTATTTTCCAATCAAACATAGTTTCTTTTAGCCTCTACACCTCAAAGAGAATCCATAATGGCACTAATTCTATTATGGTGTGTCTTGTCTATGGTAAATGCATTGAGAAAGATGCTCTGTTTGTTGAGTGAACATTTCACTTCCTTCTTGTTCTGCCTATCTGTCTAACGGTGGTCATGTGGGGTGAAAAGACAGAAAAGGGGAGGGAAGGAGTAGTATTAGGAAGTTCAGTATGGGGAAGACTTATTAGACTTACACATAAACTTAAATTCTATTCTAGTCTGGAATAATTGAAGAGCCACACAGACATCTGTTTGGTAGATGCAACGTAAGCCATAAGGGAGAGCAAGAGCTTCAGATTTGAACTTCAATTTGGTTTACTTATGTCCTGAGAACTCTGTAGGCCACATTTCGTGAATATAGCAGCCTCTGCAACAGTGAAAGCCAGAAAAGGAAGTGGAAAGTCTCAGGGGAGGGGGCTTTCTGTCATGGATTTATGAGCACAGTAAGACTAACAAGCAAAAAGAAAAATGTAAAAGGATCCTGTTCATGTCCCTAACTGTATCAAAGTTTATAAAACCTGTGAAGGAGGGGTGTTTTAGACATAGTTTTTACCACCATTGTCTTTCAACAAGTTGATGTTGTTTGGCTGGGCTACTGCATAATGCTAAACAGCAGATAATTCAAAATTAATTTACATTTGATTTTAGAATCCATTATGTGATGTTTATTAAGCCTGTGAGGGTTGGAACCACATCTTATATGTTTTGTACATCTCCATCACACCTAGTACAATGCATTGTACACATGTGGTGTTCAAAAAATACTGATTGATTTGATGATAATGCTTAATATATACTTCACTCTTTTTGAAGTGGTTCCAAACTTGGTTTATTTTGGCTAATGTTGGCAAAGGGAGGCCACTAGACAGTGTGAGGGGGAAATGATCCATGAGTTAAAATTTTGCTCCATATTGATGAAGTGTATAATCCACGTGTCCTATTCAAGACTTGTTACATAAATCATTATTTCAATTATCCTCTATACAAACTCAAGGTTTAATAACATCATAAAATATCCTTCACTGAATAAACACAAAACTGTCTCCACCAAAGACTGAAGATTACGAACTAAGTTTACACACGAATTGAAACACAAGTCAAGAGGACCTAGAGTATTTTAAAAATCTAAGAGTTTCTAAGTCCTACATCCCTGGTTATAAATTCTTTAGGAATTCTTCAAATGGTTCACATGACCCCAGCCCCACTGCTCACTGAAGATCATTCCTCTTTGTTTGTTTGTTTGTTTTCTGCTATCAATATACAAAGTTGTAGCTTAAGGTTAGTTCCTTCAAGGTCTTTATACTTTTCTCTGACTCCTAACTGCTGAAGTCTGTGTGTCCATTGCCTCAGGTTGTATATGATGAAGGGCCTCTCTATGTCTTCTCCCCAACTGAAGAACTGAGGAAGCGTTGGATTCACCAGCTCAAAAATGGTGAGAATTATTTGGAAAATAAACTAGTTTCCAAAGAAAGAAGGAAAGGAAGAAAGGGAGGAAGGAAAGAGAGAAATTGGCAGAGAGGGAGGAAAGAGAGAGAAAAAAATGAGAAAGAAAGAAAAGAAATGAAAGAAAGAAAGGGAAAGAGAGAAGGGTAGGGAGGGAAGGAGAAAGGGAAAGAGGGAGGAAGAAAGGGAGAGAGGAACAAAGAATGGATGGAAGGAGGGAGGTGAAAGAAAGAAGAAAGGGAGAAGGGAAGGAGGGAGAGAGGAAGGAGGAGAGAGAACTGGGAGGGGCAAGAAATATTCCATTTTCTTCCATATTAGTAATACAATTGAGTTTAATATTCCATACTATGAATAAAAGATCATGTGCCAGACTAAGAGTTTGAACCCAGTTCTACCACTATCTCTACAGTGCAATTTTGCAATTGTAGGCCCCTCCAGTTCCCTATTTATTAAAAAAAAAAAAGTCCCATTCTTTACACCAATTACAAGGTTGGAGTGGTATAGTATTCAATGGTTATTTCAATATTTTGAATCCTAGGTATGAAATATCTAGTTCCCCTAAATTAAATAAATCATTATGAGAGTGCTTGGGATCAGAGTAAAGAACTGGTTCCAAGCCCTCTTCTACCACTAATAAGCTGGGTGACCTCTGGTAAGTAGGCCAACAAGCTTCTTTGAGGCTCAGGTTCTTCTTCTGAAAGAATAATAATGATGCCTACAGTACATACATCCAGGGTTGTCCTACGGATCAAATGAGGTAATGTATGTGAAAGCACATGGAAAACTGTAAAGCATTGTACAAGAAAGCACTGTACATCTCTTCATTGTGGATAAATATTATCCAAGGAACTATTTCATGTTCCTTGCTTTGTGAGGACCTCAACTTGAACATAGTTCAGCATTTCACATAGACCATACAGTGTCCGTAGATAAACTCAACTGTAAATGTTGCAGCACAGGATGCATGCACACATATTTGTGTGTATATATAGCCATATGTCAAATGACTGAGAGATTAACTGGTTGAGTTGACATCAGGAAAGGCTGCCTAGAGAAACAGGAAGGATGGCAGACTGATAACGGCATGGTTGGGTTATTGCATGACAGCTCTTTGTCTTAATAAACATTTATATTCTGATATTCGGTGGCTGACTATACCAGCTTTATTCACTCCCTGAATGCAAGTCTGACTGGCCAAAATAAAAATCTTCGAATCTTTCAAGCTGAAAGAGGAGAGGAGAAAGGAAGAGAAGAATCATTTATCGAATTCTTGCTATGTGACAGATATTGAGCTAGATACCTTATATTTATTACCTCATTTAATTCTCAGCAATCTTGGGCTAAAAACAGTAATAACACTTAATGAGCACTTACTCTGTACCAGGCTCTGTTCTGAGTGCTTCAAATGTACTAGCTCATTTAAACCTCACAATAAGTTTATGAAGTATGTATTTAGAGATGAGGGAACTGAGGCTCAAAGAGATTAAGTAAGTTGCTCAAGGGCACACAGCTAGTGAGTGGTGGAGCCTGGGTTCTTAGCACATCCATAGATCTGTTAGGCTCCAAAGTCTAAGGTTATTACATAGTTTTATGTTGCTTGGTTCTTAAGACCAGAAAGTGAACCTGTACCTTGTTGCAAGATATTCTAGAGAAAGTCCACGTTGAGATTACAAATAGGTGATATCTTGCACCACACATTCCAGTACTTGCCATGTTTTGAAGTAAGAGGTCTGCTTTAGCCCTGAGGTTACAAAACAAGCAAACACTTCACTAGTGCTTATTATGATCCAAAATCTCCTCTAAGTTCTTTACATATATTAACTCATTTCTTCTTCATATCAACCATGTCAGGCAGTAATTTTCATCATCCCCATTTTACAAATGAGAAAACTGAGGTGTAGAGAGGCTAAGTAACTGGCCCAAAGGTACTCAGTAAGTAGCAGGGTCAAGCTTTGAACTCAGGCTCCATAGTCTCTGCTCTGGACCAAGATGCTACTTCCAAGGCAAAGAAATATATGCAGAGGCTGAGCTGGAGCTCCAGGGGGCATATATATTTGTACTTATTTAGTTCTCTCCACAGTGCCTCATACAGTGTCTTGCACACAGAAAGGGCCAATAAGTGGTTGTTAATTGATTTTTTCCACAAGAGTAAACCACCACTATCAACTTGTGCTCCACATTGATGGAGAGCTAGGATTTAGTTTGGAGACAGGGAAAGGTGGTACATACCAGCTGAGGGGAAATAAAAGGAGTGAAAAGTGGCATGCACAAGTTAGTAACTCCGTTAACACTTCAAATGCTAATTTCAAACCCAGTTTGTAAATTAGCCCAACAAATATTTATTGGGTGTCCACTATCTTCAAGGTTTGAGTAATGACCAAGGATAAGAATATCCAGCTTGTAAACTTGGTTTATTGACTCAGATGTTAACCGTACTATATTGATTATGCACTGCTATAAAAGTGTATTAGGTAAGTAAAGTTACAATAGTAAAAATAAAGCCAAAACAACAAACAGAAACTACCACCACTTCAGTTGGGTCTTTAGTGCGAGTAAGTTGCAATTTTGCCTTCTCTCCCTTTCTGTTTTATGGAAGGCACTTCCTCCCTCATAGTTATTCCAGACTTGGGTGTATGTCTTGTGGAATCTGCTTGGGCTGACAAGCTCAGAATTAGGCATTTTGCAACAAATATCACAGTTGCTGGGAGATTTAGGTGCAAATCCTAATGATCCTATAACAGCCCAGATGCTGGCAATACCAACAGTGAGATACTCTAAAGCCATAAAAATCCCACTCTAGTGATAAGTTATCCCACTCTGGGGTAAAATGCACCAACTGGAAATCACTCACATGAGAAGGGGACCTCACTGGAATACTGGCTATCTCTGCAGTGGTATTGGCTGTGAAGGGGCATGAGGGAGCCTTCTGAAGTGCTGGATCTGAGTGGTGGTTAAATGGTTATAGACAAATGTGGCTAGCTGGCTACCTTAGATTGCACACTTTATTATATGTAAGTTATACCCCAATTTAAAAAGTAGGGCCTGGGGTACCTCATATCAAACTTCCATTTTTTTCAGTGGTACTTTCCATGCAAAGGTTGTATACCTGAGGGCTTAGCCACAGGCTCTCTCCTTCTATTTCCTTGAATGTGGCAGTGGGCACTTTAATGTTACAGCACCCCAGATATTTGTCTGCATCCATTCAAGAATCTTTGTTTGCTCAGGCCCAATAGAGCCTATCTTAACTGCAACTTCAAAAATAAGCAAATGACCTTACTTCACCAAAATGAATAAAAGTGTCACTGGTTAAACTCCAATGACATATGTGGGGAGGAATAATTCATTCATGCCTGAAATAGAATTTTAGTCATTACCCTAGTAAATATGAACATGAGAGACCAGTCTATCAAGTACTTGGAATGTGCACCAACCATTAATGCCTCCCAGACAGGGCTGGCCCCACACATTGCTGAAGTAAGCAGTCTTCCTCTAGCCCCCCCACTTGGACACTGTCATAATCAGTTTGGGCTGCCTAACAAAATATCACAGACCAGGTGGCTTAAACAACAAACATTTATTTCTGGTGATTCTGGAAGGTCCAAGATGAAGATGTTGGCCAATTTAGTTCCTGGTGAGAACTCTACCTGGCTTGCAGACCTGTCACTTTCTCACTGTTCTCACATGGCAGTCTCTTCTTATAAGGGCACTAATCCCATTATGAGGGCTTCACTCTCATGACCCAGTTACCTCCCTAATGCCCCATCTCCTAATATCATTACTCTGGGGGGCTTCATCCTGAATTTGGTGGGGGGAGGGACACATTCAGTCCATAACAGACACTCTGCTTTTGCAATTCTCTCCTAAGTAGCTGAAAATACCAGCTCTGCATTAACCAACTAAAGAAGGGGTGTCATCTTTGAGAGACCTCTTAAGAAGCACACATTATTTGGGAACGTAGGGTGGGTTCTTAATGAATGTGCTGGAGGTGGGGAGGACAGGAAGGCCTATGTCCTCTCATAGCATATTAGCATAGCTTATCAGAGCAGCTAGTTGTTGATTAAGAATTCTAAGAATTCTTGACATGTTTACTGGTGCTCAGGCCTGCACCTGATGATCTTCAAATCCTTGGGTGAAGAGTAATGGCATGGGGGTGGGGGAAGGGCAGAGGGTGGGGGCAATCAGTCCTGGCTGGGAGGAGTATCTGGAGCACTGCTCAGAATTGCCATTGCCTGGTAATAACAAAAGTCAGACAGACTTTTGGTTGGTTTTTCTATTGTTTCTATTCTATCCTGGGAGATCTTTTTGCAACCCTGTGAGGGAAATGGAACTGCTGTGTTTATCTCCTGCAATGAGCTTAACCCACCTCAGGGCCCTCGGAAGACTAGAACCAAGTTTATTCTAGAGGCAGAATCACCTTCATTTGATCCTGAGCTCTGCTCTGTTGACTATTCTATGAACACAAAAAGCCTGAAGCAAAGGTTCTCACTAAGGCAAACAACTCTAAGAGATCACTCAAAGAGCTGGGACATTGGTATATTGAGAGCTGAAATGAGAGTCTCTGGCTTGGGCACATTGTTTCCCTTATCTGGAAAAGACCAGTATAATTGACACCTGCCTTATAGGAAGATTGCAATTGCTACCAGGAAACCATAGATAACATATTTTTGTGCTGGGGCTCTGGAGACAACAGATATTC
This sequence comes from Camelus bactrianus, assembly GCF_048773025.1. NCBI lineage: Eukaryota > Metazoa > Chordata > Mammalia > Artiodactyla > Camelidae > Camelus > Camelus bactrianus. The sequence continues at coordinate 80,414,317 of NC_133575.1, read as the reverse complement.
TTATCACGCTGGTCGTTCGTTGAGAGATAGTCATCATGACAGACCGCTGAAGAGAACTGCACAGGAACGTTGGGGCCAAGCATGTGAGCCAAATGGTCCTGTGTCTGTCTGCTTCCCTTCAGGGTGGCTGAGGAAGGGGCAGTTGTTTGAAGCTCACCACTTAACTGAAAGAGGAAAACATGCCTATGGTGGATTCTTCCACATGTCAGATATGATCTCTCTCTCTCTCTCTTCTCTCCTGTTACAGTAATCCGGTACAACAATGATCTGGTACAGAAATACCACCCCTGCTTCTGGATTGATGGGCAGTATCTCTGCTGCTCTCAGACAGCCAAAAATGCTATGGGTTGTCAAATTTTGGAGAACAGGAATGGAAGTAAGAGATCTGATTAATATAATTTGTCCCTTCTTTGACTCTATTCATCACTTTCTCAGAGGTCTGTCAAACCCAGGTTTGTACATTTTGGTCAGTGCACAAAGGGGCCTGGGAGAGGGGATTAGTGGGAGCCAAAATCCAGCTGTTGTTCTGCTCTCCTAGCTGGGCGACCTGGCAGCGGGCTGTATCTATGCAGACTTTTCCTAACTTACCTAAAGTCACCGTGTACAAGAGCAAAGTTCCTGACCAAACCCATCCCTGGACCCTTTCTGAAGATGCATTCTGTATCATCACTGGTTTCTTACTTTGCAGGCTTAAAACCTGGGAGTTCACACCGAAAGACTAAAAAGCCTCTTCCTCCCACACCTGAAGAGGACCAGGTATACATGGAAACTGGGTGCTGCTACTGCTTAAATAGAAACTTATAGTCACACCCTGAAAACAGACCACAGTCTTAGAATTCCTCTGGAATTTGGCAGTGTAAATTGGTATTCTTGCTGAGACAGGGGATTTTTCCTTCTAATTAGGACTTCCTCTTTAGGGGAAAGATAGAGGGTATTAAGAAGCTCTTGGCAAATGTGTAATCCAATTACCTGTTTAAAACAAAGTCTGATTTTTTTAATGAAAAATATTTTCAAACATGAAGTTGAAAAACCTTAACAGCGAATACCCATATACCCAATATCTTGATTTTACCTCTAATATATAACTTTACACCTTGATTTTGGGGGGTTACTTTTTGAGATCTAGAAAGCCCTTTCTCATATATTGTAAATAAACAGGGCAGGAATTATTATGCTCATTGCATAAACAAAGAAAACAAGGTTCAGAGACATTTAGTAGATCCATGTACTCATTTAGTGCCAAGAAGCTTTCCTAATTATGGCCATACATGCTTTTTGGCCCGGAAGGTTTAAAAATACTGACGCCTGGGTCCGACCCCCAGAGATTTTTGACATAGTCTTCAAAACTGCCTGTTTGTCAGGATTGTTAGCTGCCCTCTAGATGGTTCTGATGTGCATTCCAGGCTGAGAGCACCTGGATGGATGTTTAAAAGTGGTTGTTGAATGAATGCTGAATAAACATTTTATTTTGCCTGATTTGGGTTAGAATGGTGTCTCTAGTAAGCCAGAAAGTTGGGGGAGAATAGGAGACTGCTTGATACCTAGCCAAATCTCCCTACTTTTTCTCTTAACTACACAGATCTTAAAAAAGCCACTGCCCCCTGAGCCAACAGCAGCATCCGCCTCAACAAGTGAGCTGAAAAAGGTTGTAGCGCTTTATGATTACACGCCAATGAATGCAAATGATCTACAGCTTCGGAAGGGCGATGAGTATTTTATTCTGGAGGAGAGCAACTTACCATGGTGGCGAGCCCGGGATAAAAATGGGTGAGTCCACACCTGCCCTTCCTGAGCCTGTACGCCCCGCCACTCTATACACATGCAAAATGCTGCAGCCTAATTCCCCTACTCTGTATCCTGATCAGAAATTGTTCTTCCACACCAAGGTGAATATAGTCTCCCTCCGAGTACTTCCCGGAGTGCAGCCCTACGGGTGATCACCTCTCTGAGCCTGTAGAGTCTGGCTCACATGTTGTCGTGTACATATTATCAATGCCATATGTGCAGTGTGAAGAAGCTACACACTTCACTGGCCTAGCCATGCATCAGCGACATGATCCTCTTTGAGGGAGGGGCATGGTTTATATACTTCCATTTGAGATTGATTCTGAGCCCAGGGATACAGGGTATCCAAATCTCTCTCTGCCCCAGGATGGGGAGTGCTGGATGATCTGCCACGTTGTCTCCTCTACAGGCAGGAAGGCTACATCCCTAGTAACTATGTAACTGAAGCAGAAGACTCCATAGAAATGTATGAGTGAGTATGCTTACATGCCCAGCACACAATCTTCCCAGAGGAACTAAACATAGTATAAAGTTTTTTATACCTTCAACAAATTTTTTTTATTTCAAGATACTTACTAAAATCAGTGTCATATTGGTCAAATGATGCCACCATCCCAAGTTAGTGCCTATGTCTTGCCTTCACTCAAACACCCTCTGTTTGTGAGAGCTGGAGAGGTCACTACGCCCCCCAAATCCAGAAGAACCACAATCAGAAAGAATAGGCAATCTGATGGGAAACATCTGAAAGTGTGAAAATATCCAACTTACGCAGTTGTCCTTTCTACCTAATCATGGAATTAGGTTGTCCTTGAAGGCCCTGTCTCTGATCCTTTCCCTGCAAATTTCTGCCACCTGTCTTTGCCCTCTATTCTCCATCCCCATGAATCTTCAGTGCTAAGCGGGCTTTAGGAAAGGGATGCAGTGTGCTATGCACCCGATAGGCACTCAGTAAATAGGGATTGGGTGAATTGACTGACTCACTGACATGAATGAGCTGCAGAGGGCACTCTAGACTCTGAGCTGCTTACACTATGGCCTAGGAGCCATGCAAGCCCTCTCTCTTTACAGGTGGTATTCCAAACACATGACTCGGAGTCAAGCTGAGCAACTGCTAAAGCAAGAGGTAAGTGTGCAACCACAAGCAAATGGCATTTTCCTTCCACAACAAGCAAGGATCCTGAATTGAGGGCTTGCTGCTGTCCTCCACCTCCAGGCAAGGCAGTGTCAGGGCCATCATATTATAGCGTCCCAATTATAATTTTCAGTGTCAAAAGTAGTGAGGCTGCAACTCAAACATGGAACTTGACAGTGAAATCAGGGCTTCTATTTTCTCTCTGGTTTGAGCAGGTGGGATGCAGGTGTGAGCACCACTTCCTCCTGACAGTCAGCTTCTTTTTCATTGTTTCAGGGGAAAGAAGGAGGCTTCATTGTCAGAGACTCCAGCAAAGCTGGAAAGTATACTGTTTCTGTGTTTGCCAAATCTGCAGGGTGAGTGCTACTGTTTCAAGGCCTTGGTACAAAGGACAGGGGTGCACACACAACAGCTCCTTAATGGAGTGCTCCTCCCACTTCCTCTGTCCTTTAAACTCAAAACTTGTCCCACTTCACTCCATGGGCCCTTTGGACCCTTGTTCCCAAGTTGCTGACTCAGCATCTATTTCTTCAGGGAACCTCAAGGGGTGATACGCCATTATGTTGTGTGTTCTACACCTCAGAGCCAGTATTACCTGGCTGAGAAGCACCTTTTCAGCACCATCCCTGAGCTCATTAACTACCATCAGCATAACTCTGCTGGTAAGTACCAGGGCACCAGGGAAGAAGGGTTTGACAAGTACCTGGAGAAGCAATTCAGGACAAAGTGGTGACATGAAGAATATGCCTCACAGGGTAGTGGGAATTAGCTGTGAAATAAACCCATGCGATGCTGGGTAGCGATCAAGTAAAGAGGTGGTCAAAGGCAGACCTTACACCCAGTAGGGACTGACTTATTTGGTGATTGATGCTCAGTTCTAAGGAAATACATAGAAGAGACCAGTAATTAATCAATCAGCAGTATCCGCTGAGTTCCTGGTGTGTAATAAGCAATTTCTTTGGTACTAGAGGAGTAGCATGGGAAAATTATTAGTTGAGGTCCTCGTCCTCAAAGAATATACAGGTTCAAAAACATAAGAAAAGAGTTTCTAAGCAGTGTAGACATTCTAAAAACTAGGAGACTGGTGAGAGCATGAATACATGGGAAAAGCTTCATCAAGAAGGCTTGCTGCTGTCCACTGTCTCCAGGCAAGGCAGTGTCAAGGCTGTTATTTTATGGAGTCCCAATTACACTTTTCAGTATCAAAAGCAGAAGCAGGATGTGAGCTAAGCCTGGGCTGGGACTTGGGGATACATTTAGTTGGGGAGTATATTTCAGTTAGCATTCTTTTTTGTCCCTAACAAATGTTTGTGAGAGGAGAAACTTCCAGAAAAACTTGGGTTTGTGGAGATCTTCTGGGATACACAATGTACTGGAAAGATCAACATTGGAAGTGTGAGGATGTAAGTAAGGGTGTGTGAGGCATCTCACTCCCCTGTGCTGCACTAGCATCATGACCCTCTTTGTATGTTTCAGGACTCATCTCTAGGCTCAAATATCCAGTGTCCCAACAAAACAAGAACGCGCCTTCCACTGCAGGCCTGGGCTACGGTAACTGCTTATTTCTCTAGGGTAGGGTAAGCTGGCCAGCTTCAAGGACTATGTTTGGCAAACCCAATCAGACCTTGCCTCTCAGTGTCCTTACAGTATACTCTTCTGCCCCAGCTGCCCCAAGGAAAGTTAAGACAGCCAAAGAAACCAGGGGGGTGGAGGGTGGGAAGGGATAGACTGGGATTTCAAAATTGTGGAATAGACTACACTGTATAGCACAGGGTAATATACACAAAATGTTATGATAACTCACAGAGAAAAAAATGTGACAATGAGTGTGTATATGTCCATGAATAACTGAAAAACTGTAAAAAAAAAAAAAAAGAATCTTAAGTAGAGAAAAAAAAATAAAATAAAATAAAAATAAAAGACATATTATCCAAATGCAAAAAAAAAAAAAAAAAAAAAAAGACAGCCAAAGAAGTTATTCAGTGATTTTTTCTCCCTCTGGTGGCTCCTACTGGGACTGCAAGATAGGTTCACAAAGGGATTTTTTTTTTTTAAGTGTGGTTAAAATAATATAATCATCATAAAGGGATTTTAAAAGGCTTTCTAGTTTATCTTCTTGCTCTATGGCTGACTTCCACCTAAAATTCTCAGACTCCTCCAACCAGTAACCCCGGCCCTAAGATTTACCTGAGTAAAGACGGATTAGTATTCCTGAGAATTTCCATTTTACTGCTTGCCTATTTCTACCTGCAGTAGGGATTCTTATCTATTGTAGGAATTATACATACATGACTCCCAAAGAATCACATCAAATCTTTGTTGTTATAGGATCATGGGAAATTGATCCAAAGGACCTGACCTTCTTGAAGGAGCTGGGGACTGGACAATTTGGCGTAGTGAAGTATGGAAAATGGAGGGGCCAGTATGATGTGGCCATCAAGATGATCAAAGAAGGCTCCATGTCCGAGGATGAGTTCATTGAAGAAGCCAAAGTCATGATGTGAGTTACAGTCCAAACTCAACTCTCAATCCAGTTGCTGGAGTCTAGGAATTATCAGGATGTTTCCCACTGTGGTTTAAGGTGATTTGCAGTAAGAGAGATTTGGGACCAGGGCCTGAGGTCAACCTTTGACTGGTGGGAGTCCAAACTGCTAAGGTAATCATTTCTGTGTCTTAGATATTGGTTGAGAATAGTATTGATCATGGGTGAGTACTGCCTCAGTAGCATTTGGGGGTAAATGTAGAAAGTGAGACTTTCAAAAGGAAGAGTGATTCTGATGTAGCTGTCATGTTCATTCAGTCCTAGGCTTGCTTACTGTTTTATTGATGGGCTTCAAATCCCGGATTGCCCTCACATATTAGGCACTTTTGGAGTTTAGGGTGGGAAGGAGGAAAGTCAACTTGTTATGATTGTACCTTATCTGACACTCTACTCCCAGGCCAACTCCTTTCCTCCCCAGCCTCTTTCTGACTAGCATGCAGAGCCAGAAAGGGAGGACTGGTTCATTGCCTCTCCTATAGGAATCTTTCCCATGAGAAGCTGGTTCAGTTGTACGGCGTCTGCACCAAACAGCGCCCCATCTTCATCATCACTGAATACATGGCCAATGGCTGCCTCCTGAACTACCTGAGGGAGATGCGCCACCGCTTCCAGACTCAGCAGCTGCTGGAGATGTGCAAGGATGTCTGTGAAGCCATGGAATACCTGGAGTCAAAGCAGTTCCTCCACCGAGACCTGGTAGGACCTCAGAAGGATTGGCCTGGGTCCAAGGGCTGAGGGGGTAGAAGTTGCAGAAGACATATCACGCATGGATGAGGAGGGTTGCTGGAGCCATCATTTCAGCTTTATCTAGAAAACACTCCAAGTTTGGTAAGCCTCTGCCCCAGTGGACAGCCAGTCAAGGATCTCCAGCCTCAACACCACAAGTTCTGCCATGGTGGGAGCCAGAGCACTCATCCCCAGACCCCCACCATGACAAGGAAATGCTGGGGTCCTTCAGGAGCAGAAGGGCAGCCCTGGTTGCCAATGGGACTGCTCCTGGCACAGAACCATCATTTGGTTACATCAGAGTCACAAACTGGGGGCCTGTTGGTGCATTTGGGTTTTTTTTTAATGTTATTTAGCAAACACTTAAAAAGAAACATTTCACATTTTTAAAAAATGAATTTATAGCTTCTCTTGAAAATCTAGACCATCTTGTAACATCAGGCCCACATTCTCACTGGCCATGCTAACAGTCAGCTGGAGATGAGGAGTAGCTGCCTCCTTTAGACCAGTCACATGCTCTCCACTTTCCTGCCATTTCCACCCACCCACTTCACTCTATCACTCTCCCTGCCTGGCCTCTGGAGGTGGCCGAGTTTGTGCCCCTGTTTATTTCTGCCCGGCCAAGGCTCAAATCACCTTAAAACCACTGGCAGACAAGCAGAAAACAAAACACACTTGCCTTCTGTTCTCCCTTAATTCTCTCAGCATTTCAATACAGGAAAGATGTAGTGGAATTGCCAATGTGAGTGAAACCATTCTGCAATTCCTCAGTGCTTTACTTATGACTACATAGCAGATGACTCTACATGTGGTGGAACTGCAACAAATTTCTCAGTGGTATCAACTGACTCCTGTTAGGTGGGAAGGTGTCTCTGGTTGAAGGAGATGAGGCTTTCCTGGCTTCACTCCCTTGGTGGGCAGAAGCTTTGTGCCTTTAACCTTTGTGCCAAGGACCGAGTCTCACTGGTATCTGTTGCACTACAGGCAGCTCGAAACTGTTTGGTAAATGATCGAGGAGTTGTTAAAGTATCTGACTTTGGCCTGTCCAGGTAAGTGTGTCTTTTCCATCTTTCCTTCTAAAATAAAAATAGCATGGTACAAATGAGGAGACACTGTAATTTTTAATCCTCTCCCCTTCTTTTCCCTAATTCTAGTCTTTTCCACCATCATGATCTTTTCTTTCTCTGAATGATTTAAGTCACTTCTTTCATCCTTCTGTTTTATTGTTATAGCCCTCTCTTCTCCTTTCTCCCTCCCTCTTTTTTAAAAGCTAATTTCCCCAATACTTTATCTTGACCTGTTAATTCTGTTGACTTTACTCCATCTCTTCTTTCCTAATCAGTCTAATTCCCACTGACAAGAGCAGAATAGAAGGAAGGGAAGGAAAAGGAAAGAGAAAGGAAAGAGGGATAGAGAAGAGGAAGGGAGTACTTATTAGATCTTATTTCACTTCATCTTTGTGTCATAACCATACTGTCAACCAGGGAAGCTAAATCAGGTATCAAAACAGGGATATGTTAAAAATAACATTTGTAAAAGACACTGGTTGGCCTGTAGCTGTGTTTGTGTAACTCTTATGATGGAGCCAAGAAAATTTAAGCAAATATCAAGCTCTCTCCAAAACCTAACAGTAACAAATCCTGAATCCTTTGCAGGTATGTTCTGGATGATGAATACACAAGCTCAGTAGGCTCTAAATTTCCAGTCCGGTGGTCTCCACCGGAAGTCCTTATGTATAGCAAGTTCAGCAGCAAATCTGACATTTGGGCTTTCGGTAAGTGAATGAGTATATGGATTATACAACTCGAAGGAAAAAGAATGCAGTGGGGAAATTCACTTTGCAACCTGCACAGAGAGACTGTTATTTGTTCTTACTTTTATTCACCTAATCCTTAGGGATTGCTCACTATGTCAGGCACCACAAGGGTTTCTGGGGATAAAAACAGTAAACTAGACATGATCCCTGACTTCTCAGAACTTACAATATATTGAGGGAAACAAACAATTCATTCAGTATTCCACAGCTTCTGAATATTGATTATGTCCCAGGGACTCTGCCAGACCCTATCGCTACAAAGACAAATAAGATGCTGTCTCTCTCCTAAAGGAGCTAATAGTCCAGGGCAACCCTGTTGCCCTCCAGTGTAGTCAGTACATTAGAAGTCTGAAGAAAATGAAAAAAAGCAGAGGGGGGAACCAGTTGAAGGTAATGTTTGAAGTTGATCTAGGAAGACTAGGATCCCTGCTACCTGAAAACAACTTAACACATTGTTTTCATCTTCTAGGGGTGTTGATGTGGGAAATTTACTCTCTGGGGAAAATGCCATATGAGAGATTTACTAACAGTGAAATGGCTGAACACATTGCCCAAGGCCTACGTCTCTACAGGCCTCATCTAGCTTCAGAGAGGGTGTATACCATCATGTACAGCTGCTGGCATGAGGTAAGTGTTTTATTAGGATCTCTTTCCTCGAACCTACTTTCCCTACCCTCCCTGGCCACACAGCAGCTAGGCACAGACCCATAGCTGTGCATATGCTCTCAGGCCCTGGCCTGCATCCCAATCTTTTCATGGCCAGAGGTGGAATTTCCCAGGCCCACTACAATTCTCACTAGAGTATCATTAGCAGACCTTAATACCAACTTGGCTTTAGGGAGAGGGGGTGTTGTGGGGCCATGTCACCTAGCATAAACAGGCAACCAAAGGCACTCAGACAAGTATACATACATTAAAAAAGAAAAGTCACTAAAATTTGTGTTCATTCCTTTGGGAGTCAATGGTCCTTTCTTCTACCTTACTAACTGTGGACCTTTTCAGGCTGTGGTCCTCAATGAAATTTTTTAAACCCTAAAGCCTGAAAGGGAACTAAAATAGGTAGTGCTTGTGGGTTTTTTCTTCTTCTAATACAGTGCATTATGGGATATGTGGGTAGATGTGGTATTTTGAAAATAAAGAGCCTGTCCCACTATTGTTAAAATGTTTTGCTGCTCTCACGTTGGGTTCTTCCAGGGGTGCCTTCTCCACTTTCAGTAGATCCTTGGCAACCTTAATTTGGCAACCTAATCTCTAGTAGGAAACAAGTACTCAGCTCTAAGTTCTGCCCCACTAGAAACAGGGAAGGACAGACAGTGTCCAATAAGCACATATAAGAATCTGGAGTCCTCTTGGTGAGGTGAAAAGGGGGCATCTGGATCAGAGCATGGCTCTTCTTCCGACAAACGACTGAGGTCACAAAGAAAGCGTGGAGAGAGGGAGAATCGCTAGGAGCCATTTCCCTTCTCTCTCCTGTGCCGTCCAGGATTAAGGGTGATTGGCTCTGCTCCCTCCCAACTAGGACATCCTCCCTCTGCTAGTTAAGTATTACAGACAGGCACTTTCTCCACAGCCTGTTTAAAGTAGTAGTCACCAAACTGGAGTCACATCAGAATCCCTGGGGAGCGCTTAAAACTACAGATAACTGAGCCTTACCTCCAGAGATTCTGATTAGGTATGTCTGGAGTGGAACTCAGAAATCTTTTTAAATTTCCCAGGAAATTCTGATACTCAGCTAGGTTTGAGAACCACTAATTTAAAGGAACAAGAAACTGATGCCTTTTTGGTTCTGATGGACTGAAACATTTCTTGCCTGAATATGTATACCCTGAATCACTAAATACCCCAGGAGCTTATTGAGCGTGGCTGTCACAAAGGTCCTTAGTCTAGAGGCCAGATGGTGGTAATAAGAGGTCCTAGGTTCTTAGGATCCCTGCCCACTGATGTAGCTTGTGGTCTCAAAATGTTCATTCCTTTGTTAACTTTGGCTACAGGATGATAGAAGTAAATGTTTGAAACTAAACTAAAAATTATCACAGCTTACAGAATTTTAGTTCTGTCAACCACTTAAACTTGTTTGGTAGCCATTTTTCCTACTTGAGGATCCAAAATAAGAATGCATTGATTATATAATTATGTAATGAATTTGCCCTGAGTTTTAGTCAATGTTTGTCAGTGGAGTTTTCAAATTGTCCTCACCACATTAATAACCTGAGTTACTAAAGATTTAAAGTACACGAGGACTTTATCAAGCATTTCTATGTTTTCCCTTTTTTTTGTAATCCACAGGGTATGCTATTAGGCATATAGTAAAAATTTCATAAACATTTGCTGTTTACTCATTACATTTCCCTTGAATTCCAGATTTTAGCCACTATAACACTGTATTTTTTTCCTTGGTTTTAGAAAGCAGATGAACGTCCCACTTTCAAAAGTCTTCTGAGCAACATTCTAGATGTCATGGATGAAGAATCCTGAGCTCACCAATAAGCTTCTTGGTTCTACTCCTCTCCTCTACAAGCCCCAATTTCACTTTCTCTGAGGAAATCCCAGGCTTACAGGCCGTGGAGCCTTTGTCCTCTCACTGAATACACAAAGGCCCCTCTCTATATCTAGCAATGCCTGTCTGTCTCTTCCCTGGGATAGTACCTTCTGAGTAAAGGGCAAGGAACTATTGTGAAATATCCCAAGAGTATCAAGACAGACTCAATTTGGGATGGAAACATTTTGGGGGAGGGAGGGATGTAAATAGCCTCACAAAGGATCCCACAGCTCTTTGGGTAAGCAACAGAGCTTGGGGGGAAGGAAGCAGAATTTGGCAAGTATAAAACAGTGCCCTAAAACTGGGAAGGGGGGTTGTTTTGATAAAATAAAATTACTAGAAAGCATGACATTTTCTTGCTATTTTGATTAATCATGCAGCCTTCCTGAAGCGCCCTCAGTGTTCCAGAACACTGCTGTGTAGCATTGGTTTGGCATATTACTACTTTGAGAACTCGACAGGATCCTTTGCATTTAACCCCTCTGGCTCTTGGAAAGTTCTGCTTCTGAATGAGAGACAGTGATCACAAACCAAAGCACAGTGCCTGGCACACAGCAGGCATGCGATATTACCGGAATGAATCTGACAGTTAGGGACAAATTCTGCCGGAGCCCGTTTTCCCCCACGTCAGGCGGGATAAACTCCACCGACGAACTGGAACCAGGGGCCCAGGACCGCTAACTGACCGACCGAGCAGCCTGGCCAACCACTATCTCGGCAGCTGGGAAAGCGCGGGCCAATTTGGAAACAGGGAGGGGCGGGGCTGTTGGGCAGGCCAGGAACGGGCCATGTGGTCTGAAGTAACTTCCTTTTTTAATTTTACCTTATTTTTTTTTTCTTTTCTCTTTGAAATAACTTCTTGACAGCACCAGGGCGTTAGGCCGCGAGTTCTGAGACCTCAGGGTGTAGCTGGGGCGCCGCCGCGGGGTCGCGCGTGGGCGGAAGCGAGGCGCGTGGACTGCTGGGAGGTGCGCCCGGCGCGGGGGGTGAGGCGCGAGGGGCGGGCCCGCGCGTAGGGCCGCGCGCCGGCGCCGTGCGCTCACCGGACTGTCCCGGAGGCAGCGGGTTGTGGTTCCGGTTCCGCCGCGGAGACACGTGAAGGTCGGTGAGTTGGTCCGGAGTTCGTCTCGGCACGCGTGGCCGCGCTGGGATGGATTCCTCCTCCTCTTCCTCCGCGACGGGTTTGGGCTCGGTCGACCCGCAGCTGCAGCATTTCATAGAAGTGGAGACTCAGAAGCAGCGCTTCCAGCAGCTGGTGCACCAGATGACGGAACTTTGTTGGGTGAGGAGCCTGGGGCTGGGACCTGGCCACTGTACCTACTTTCCCCCGTCCTTGCCCCGCGCGACTCGCCAAGACGTCTGGGATTCGGGGAAGGGGTGAGACCCAGCAGCACTGCTTGGTTTCCTTAGGCTCCTCAGACCCAGCCGGAAGGGAGAAAGGGTGACTCCGCTTCTCAGCGGTCTGTCACGCCGGACTTCGGCTTTGTTAGTCCAGAGGACCCAGGGTCACAGAAGACTTAGGCACCTTAGGCACCTAAGGTTGAAGCTGCCTAGTGCTGTACACCAAAACTAAGAGACCCACTACTGAGATTTTATTTTTGGCACCCTGAATCCCAAGGGAGTCAGTGAATTTGCTGACCCTGTACCCCTCAGGGTTTATCTTGATCATCCTGTTGCTCTAACCGTCTCCTGTGAGAAGTGAGTGGCTCTAGTCCTTTAACTATAAAGTGGTGTAATTTCTACCAACATACACACTTTTGCCTTCTTGTTGGATTGTTGTGTAATACCAAACTGTTTCAGGTCTGAAGGTTGAAGAATTGAGTATGCCCTGTGAAGGGACTTTGGCAAAAGTGTAGAAGGCATTTGTTTGCAGCTTGGAATCAAAGTTTTCTCTGGCTGCCAAGGACAGCATAACTGCCCTGCCTTGACATACAAAATTCACAGAATTCAGAAGCAAGGATAATATTCCTTGGAAGTGGAGAGTCTAAGGCTTCTGTGCACGATAGAGAATAATGAACAAAATTCATTCGAACCATAAGTATTGTCGGACTCTGACCCTTAACAAATGCTTACTTAACTCCTGTCTGCCCTGAACCAGAGTCCTTTGATTCTTTTTAAAAATCTGATTCATTACAGAGGGAGGGTATAGCTCAGTGGTAGAGCGCATGTCTAGGATGCACGAGGTCTTGGGTTCAATACCGCAGCACTTCATTAAAAAAAATAAACCTAATTACTCTCCCCCCAATTTTTTTTTTTTTAAAATCTGATTCATTACATTTGGGCCAGGATGGGATGTGGTTAAGGACTGCTTTAAGAATCTGAAAGCTGTGGGCCCTTTAGGTAAATTCATATAATTTTCCATTCATTTTGAGAGGATTCAAGAGCCTCTGGCTTAAGTAGACAAGGTTACAGAATCTTGGGTCATAGATTTTTTTTTCCTTTGGTAAGTTTTAGGGTGTCTTGCTGCAGTGATTTATCCTTTCAACCTTTTATTCTGCAGCTAATTTAAAGGCATTTAATGCAAGCAGCATTGTAGAGTTCTAACCAAATTCAGCAAAGGATTAACTTCACTTGTATTTCTTTTTATTTCTTTTTTTCTTTTTTTACACTTTTTTTCATTTTTATAATCTCACTTGTATTTTGCCGTTTATCTTGCTTTGAATATCTCAGCTCCACCATTTTTCTGGCCCTGTGACTTAGGACAAAGTTATCTCTGTGTCACAGCTTCCCTCTTTGTAAAATGAAGATTAATAATATCTATTCTGTAGGGTTGTTGTGAGAATTTAATGTAAGGCTTATAGAAAATTGCCTCAGAGTAAGCTGCCAAATGTGAACTCAAATGTGAACTATTAACATATCAGATACTGTTTTTAAGTGAAGTTTTTCCTCTGAGCAACAAGAAGTCCTCCCCCACCTTTTTTTTTTTTTTTTGTCAAGTTCCCTTTGTGATTCTGTATCTTGTCCTGAGCAGGAAAAGTGCATGGACAAGCCTGGGCCAAAGTTGGACAGTCGGGCTGAGGCCTGTTTTGTGAACTGCGTTGAGCGCTTCATTGATACAAGCCAGTTCATCTTGAATCGACTGGAACAGACCCAGAAATCCAAGCCAGTCTTCTCAGAAAGCCTTTCTGACTGATCTCAGCATTACCTTTTTGGAAAAGGAAGGTAGTTCAAGAAATGAAGAGCCGTTGATGTGATGGTTGAAGAAAAGTCTTTGGGGAAATTGGCTCCCACCTTTGTCACTCTTGGGACATCCTGTCATCTGAGAATGAACAAAGACCAATTTTTGTGTGTGTGGGATTTGAGGGTCAAATATGTTTTGGGTTGTGGTTTTTAATGCTAATCATGTGAAAACAATTGACAGATGAATGGAAAACTCTACTAAATGCATATATCACTGTATGTGGGATGATGCTTTTCTCAAAGTCCCACTAATTGCTTCCTATAATTTTAATAGTGGAACTGCTCTATAGTTTGATAGCGGGACCACATAGGTAAAAATCTATGATTTGCGTGGGTTCCTTTCAGATTTCTGGGGAGATTGATATACATCTTTAGCTCTCAGAAAGGGCGGTAGTGGGGGAAGAGTAATTTGGTACATAACTGTAGGCCTCCTTATCTAGTGTTTGACTATCAGTGCTGGAAAAAGATGTATGGAATATTCATACAGTACATTTCAGCTTTCTAGATTATCTCCCTCCCTTATACTGTGATTTACTTGAATATCTATATCAAGTATGGTCTTGAGGTAGTACAGGTAGCCTGAGAGTCTAGAGGCCTTTAGTTAAAGGAATCTAGCCAGTGAACGTAATTCTCATACTAAACTGCCACAAGGAAGAAGTTAACTTACCCTGTATATCAGGGTCCATCCAAAATAATTCAAAGATGTGCCTAAATGAATAAATAAGTTATAAAGATTTAGGCCTGTCAAAAACTAACAGCAATTTCAGGTAGAGGTGCATGCCTAATGTACATCAGTATAGATTCCATTTACTGCATTCTTTTAATCACTGAAATAAATGCTTCTACAAGATTGAAATCTGTGATTGAGAAGGCTTTCTGTTTTGGTTATCACCTGCACCCAGAAGAGATCTGGTGTGGGCTAGCTCCAAGGCTGAAATGTAGTCAGCCTGGGTGCCTGTTCTGTGCAAGTTATGGCCCTGTATTCCAAGGATCCCAGATCCCTGGGGTCCTTTTTGTGAGAAAAGAACCTTGAGATGAGATGGGGGAGGAAAGGAATTCAGTGCTGACAGTCAATTCCCTGAGTGTAGCAGAAGAGATTATAGTGACTGGATCCCCCTCCTCATCAGATCCTACTAGACTGGATTGTAGACCTAAAGTGAAAGGAACTACTTGTTGGGAGCCTCTAGTGCACATTCATGAAAGTTGGGAAATAAACATTTTAGAAGCCTCAAGTCCCTGTTGAACTTCCCACCAGATAGCCACTACAAGGAAATTCTGTAAACTCTTGAAAACAGTTCAACAAACATTTAAGTACTTCCTCAGCCAGACACCGTTTTTGGTGCCAGGATTTCAGCAGGGCACAGGAACAGTCCCATGTGGAGGTTATGTTTTAGTGAGGGGAAGGAGGCAGCACACCGGTGTGTCAGTATAATGAGTGCTGTGGAGAACAGAGTGAGGGTGTCAGGGAATGTTTGCGGGGCACTGTTATTCTAGATAAAGATGGTTGGAGAAGGCCTCCTTGGGAAGGTGGCATTTCAGCAGAGACATGAAAGAACTAAGTGATCAAGCCACATGATCTAAGAGGAGAACATTTCAGGGAGGGGTGACAAGGGTAAGTCCAAAGGCCCCAAGGTGGGAACCACATGCTATGATGCCAATGTAGAAGAAGGGTCAAAAGTCAGTATGGCTGGAGTAAAATGAGTAGGGAGAATGGTAAGAAATAGAGTCAGAGACAGAACAGGGGCAGGGAGGGTATAGTTCAAGTTGTAGAGCGCTTGGTTAGCATGCACAAGGTCCCAAGGACCTCCTCCAAAAAAATAAATAAGTAAGCCTAATTACCACCACCCCCCCAAAAAAAAACAGACAGAACAGGATTAGGGGTGGGTGGGAACATGTACTGGTTGTGTAGGGCATTTTAAGCCATTGTGAGGACTTGGCTTTTATCAAGCAAGATGGGGAGCTACTTGAGGGGTTTTAGCAGACGAGTGATGTGATACGATGAATTTAGGAGTGCCTGGCTGCTGTTTGGATAACGTGTACATGGTAAAGAAGTCGTACTAGTAGTAGCAGCAGCAGCAGGGTAGTAAGAATACTGGCATTTTGAAGTCCAGGAGAAACCAGGCTTTTAGCATGGGCATCTGGCATATGCCTTGGATCTATATGCCCCCGTTGATTTTTTTCCCTTTAAAATTGAGTGTGTTCATGTAAAACCTCGAGTCATAAAGGAAGGATCCTTTAGTCTTTTCCTTCTATTCTTCACTCTTTTTATTATATATTATTTTATATATTTTTACTATATCATTATCCCATATTCTTCATTACCTGTTGAAGTATTCTCATTATATTTAGACACAAATTTATATTGTCTTTGTTTTATAAAGCATTATGCTTGCTCAGCTACTGTACATAGTGAGAAAGAGGGTCTGTCAGATTCATGCAATATGCCCGAACACCCAGTATGTGTTTGACACTACTAGACACAAGATAAGGGGAAAGAAAAGGTAGACCATTTGCCCACATCCTCTAAGAGGTTAAGTACCAGAGCAACAATTTGAGTTCTTGTTTGTTTTTTAATCCGTCTCAGAAATTTATTTCCAGAACCTTGATAGAAAGGGTACTATCAGCCCTCATGACATTCAAAGTCCCTGTTTCAATATTCAGGGTAGAAAATTCAAGACAACTGTAAAACAAAAGGATTGGGTTAGCAGACTTCTCCTGAAGTGAAAAGAAGCCTAAGACATAAAATAATAGAAAAGCAAAGCTGCTCTGGTGGCGGGGGGTATCTGGACCAGGCCTGCTTGCTGTAGTCTCCTCCCCCTCCCCCTGCACCCTCCCTGGTCCCTAAGGCACTGTCTCAGGACCTCTAGGGTTTATTCAGGCATACTGTGAAAACTGGAACCAGACTAATCCTAAGGCCCCCTGCCCGTGAGTCCACGAATGAACATCCGGGATAACAGATACAAGGAAATCAAGCAGGATTTTGACATTCATTTATGCTAACAAATCTCCAGGAGAAGTTTGAATCAAACATAACAAATCAATAAACCCAATGTAAAATAGCCTTTACATGGAAAGCACTTGATGGTCCTTTTTAAACCAATTTTCCCTGTATCAATACCTTAGTCCAAAATTTTGGCCTGTGGGAGATTTTAACCCAAAATCTTCCCAATAGTGCTTCTTTTAAGACTCTTCATAGTCTCTTTCAGCCTCACTTTTGTTGGCATCTTCTGGACTCAAAAGAGGTTGATGGAGAAAAGTCAGGTAACCCTCATTTTCATTCCATGGAGGAGTAAGGGTATTGTGTAGATTTATTGATCTCAAGTCAAAGGGCAACAGGTACAGACCAAAAGGGACATCTCAAAATGTATGGAGCTAAAAAGGCCAACTATGGAAAGGAAACCACAGGTGGTAACTTAAGTTAGTGAGGGCCATATGCTGCCATTCCTTGAAAAGAATGGCATAGTAGGCCATGACAGCAGTAGGGAAAAAGAAATACTACATGGGAATGACTGCATAGGTACTGAAAATATCCAAGGCCCTGTTCAGATAGTTATTTTATGCTTATACAGTAAATCACAAGAGTATCCAGCCCTGGGCTGGTTTTGTGATTGGCTTTTCTAAAACAGTAGTTTCAAGGCAATGTCCAAACTTGATACCTGACACAAAATGAACCAACAGAAGAGCAGATAAGAATATATACCAGGAGGTTACTCTGGCCATCTCCAGGTCCCACTTTGAAGACAAGCAAGTGGAACTGATCACTACACAGAGGGCAAGAACAATGAATCCTGCAATAAAATAACTGAATTGCTATTTTTAGCACTTACATAAGAAATGCTAAAGCAATTTGACAATCAAGTCATTACCTTCTGTAACACCTTAAGTGAGCAGCAGTTGAGCAATTAGCCATTTAATGTATGAACTAATAACATTTGTGTTGTGCAGCCAAAGCTCTATCTTGGAAAAATCACTCTCAAGAAGGCAAAGCCTATACAATATAATTATGGTACTTTTCTGCTATGCAGAAATGCATAGAAGGGACATTTAGAATATGGCAAACCAGGATTCAGATGTACTGATCAGGAACTCCAGATGAACGAAAGATCCAACAGAATTTTGAGATGTATCTCTAATATAATAGTAGCTATGCTTTATTGAGGATATACATACCATTTGTCACACATTGTACTAAGTATTTTGCAGTGGATCATCTTTTTAAGAATTAAAACTCTGTGCAAGAGGAACTATTTTTAACATATTCATTTTACAGATGGAGAAGATGAAACTTGGAGAAATTAACTTACTCAAGGTTACACAGCTAATAAGTTTTAGGGTTGGAATTTGAACCCAGGCAGTTTGACTCCAGAGCTCATGGCCTGAATGACTCTACTAACCTGCCTTCTAATGTATTTAAAGACAAGAAGTAATGTTTCTCTAAAAGGTGGGGCCAGAGTGACTGAAACATTTCATTCTGGATATAGCATGGTATAATGGAAAGAGCCTGTTTTTATGTTTTGTTTTGTTTTTTGGTTGTTTTTGTTTCTCGTTTTTTGTTTTTTTGGTTAGACTATATGACTTATTTTTTTATTTTTGTTTTTTTATACCTGACCTATTTATTTATTTATTTAGATTTACAATGTTGTATTAATTTCCAGTGTACAGCATAGTGATTCAGTTATACATACATATATATTTATTCTTTTTCATATTCTTTTTCATTACAGGTTACTACAAGCCATTGACTATAGTTCCTTGTACTATACAGTAGGATCTTATTTATCTATTCTGTACATAGTAATTTGTATCAGCCAATTGCAAACTCCCAATTTATCCCACCCTTCCCCCTTACCCCTCTGATAACCATAACCTCGTTTTCTATGTCTCTGAGTCTGGAAAGAGCCTAAGTTTTAGAGTTAGGCAGAACTGTGTTCAAATACTGACTCTGCCAGTAACTGTGACATTAGGGAAGTCACCTAACTTCTGATCCTCAGTTTCTTTAAAAAAAAATTTACATGGTAGTGCCTTTTAGGGTTGAAAAATGAGATTACATGCAAAGCACTTGGCACACTGCAGATGCTTTAGGTAGCTAATATTTGTTACTATTATTCAGAACTGAGCATCTTTGATAACCCTGACAGAGTTGTCTGGGAGAACAAGAGAAAGGCAAGAAGTCACTTCATGAAGCTAACTGATGAAGCAGCAAAGCTAAAACAGCATGCAATATTAAGAAGTTTGAGTTTTATCTTGCAATCAGTGGAAAGCTGTTAGAGGATTTTAAACAGTGGAGTAATATCTGTACTTGTTTCATGACTAAAATACTACATTCATGTTTTTAAACTTTCAAAAAATATAGAATTGCTTTAAATAAATGAAGCTCTTCCCCTTACCCTCATATATGCATTTAGAAAGATCATTTTAGCAGCTGTATGGTAGTTGGGTTAAGACAGAGAATAATAATAAAGGTATTTTGCTAGTTCACGAAAGAGACTGGAGGATTGAATTCTGATAGTGGAGGTGAGGGATGGACAGGAGGAGACACGTTGGGAAGATGAGAGAGCTGTGAGAGAGAAATCTGGGGTAAAGTGGAGAGGTAGTAAAACAGATGATGGGAAAAGAGGGAGGGTATTCAATGTGTCAATAAGAGGATGCCTTGGGATTCAAGGGCAGCAACAGTGACTGGGAAGAGTGGAAGATAACTGATCACATTGAAACAGTTGCAGAGAGGAAGTTACACAAATAACCATCCGCAGTGTCTGGGTAACCCCTGGAATTTATTGCTGCCCTACAATTTAAGGAATCCTTAAAGTTACAAGATGACTCACAGATAACGATGTTCTGTAAATGTTTCACAGGAAAATTGAGAAACAAGCTAAAAAAAAAAATATTTGAGTTTTGACACTGTATTCTGATCAGGTAAGAAGGAAGGATTAGAAAGACAAAAAGGAAAAGAAGCAGTGGGGAGTCAGGACTCAGCAGTACAGTCATCCTTCCAGGAGGACTGGTTCTAGGACACCCCCACCCCACCCCCCATAGATACCCAAATCTGCAGATGCTTAAGTCCCTTATATAAAATGTAGTATTTGCATATAACCTACAGACATCCTCCTGTATACCTAATACAACGTAAACACTACATAAATTGTTGCCATAGTGCAAGAAATGAAAGTTCTGTTTTTTGGAACTTTCTGGAATTTTTTTAGTATTTTTGATCCACAGTTGGTTAAATCCACAGAAGCGGAACCTGCAGATACTGAGGGCCAAAGGTATTTGTTAAACTATATTTCAGACCTAAAGTTATTTCCTTAAAGCTTAAACCTTTTGCTACATAACGTGACTGACCTGTGTACTAAACCACTGTTATTCAAATTTGAAATTTCACATAGTCATGATATTGCTAGATGAACATTATCTGCATGGCCTGGTTCTTTTTCTGAACAGCTATGCTTCAACACCATTTTGTGGCAGGATATACCACCAGGTCAAAACAGCTGATCCTCACTTTTCAAGCGCTTTCTTCTTTTTCTTTCCCAAAGGCAGGTCCCAGGGATGCTTCATTTTCTTTCTTTTCTTAGAGCTGCCAACCCTCAGGTTCTTCTTCCCATCCGATTAACTATTATTCCTAATTCATCCCATTCTCTGTAAGACAAGCATATAGGCTCTTAGTATTAAGAGTTTTGCTTTGAATCACCATGAGGAAATAGACATGGGACAACACACAGAATAAATGTGGGGAAACTGAAAGGTTATTGAATTTTACAAATTTCTGACAATCAACTCTGATTTTCCTCCTTACTGATGCAGTGATTACCAAGATCCCTTTCGGTCTTTATTTTTCAGTGAGCTTTCATCAAACTTCTCCACTTCACACAAAACTCAGAAGCCAAAAGAGAAAAAGTTATTGATTTTGTCTACATAAAAAATTCTGAACAGCAAAAACTTCCATAGGCAAAGTTAAAAGAAAAATTAAATGGGGAACAAATATTTGAAACTTTTCTACAAAGGACTAATTTCCTTATTCCATAAAGGGCACCTACAAGTTAATAATAAAATACTAATCATTCAAAAGATATGTGGGAAAAGGATATAAAGAGACAACTCAAAGAAATGGGAATGCAAATGGCTCTTGAACGTGTGAAAAGATGTTTAAGAGAAATTTTTAAAACCTATACAGAGATACCATCTCTGTGGGTGCAAGGAAACAGGTACTTTTTGCATTACTGGTGGGACTGTAAACATTGGTACCACCTTCATGGAAAGCAGTTTAGCAATACCTACCAAATTATAGATGTATAAACCTATTCCAGAAATCTGACTTCTAGGAATTCATCCTACAGATATACTCACATGTGCAAAATGAGGAACCTCTTTATTTTATTTATGTATTTATTAGGAACCTCTTTAAATACTGATATGGAGTGAGCTCAAATGCATATGTTAAATTAAAACAGCAAGATTCAAGACAATATGCTGCCATTTGTGTAAAAGGGAGGGAGTAAAATATTTGTACACATTTGCTTGAATAAGAATACACTGTCTCTTGAAGGATATTGTTAACATTGGTTGGCTCTGGGCAGTGGAACTAGGTGGTTAGGGGTTGCGAGTGAGAAGGAGACTTTTTCCTATATATCTTTTCTCTATGCCTTTTGAATTTTGAATCGTGACTATATTACCTATTCAAAAAATAAATATTATTTTTAAAATAAAATAAAATTTGTCCCCACTTCAGAACTCTGAACTCTACACTAAGAAGTAGAGAGGTGGTGGAAACCACTTCCAGAAATAAAAGCCCTATATCTCAACTACAATATTTTCAGATGCCCACTAGTTGCAAATAGATAATTAACGTATTTAAGGACCTCAAATAGGGATGGAATAAGGGTGGGGTGAGTAAGGTATTCACCTTGTGTGCAAAATTTAAGAGGATGCCAAAAAACTCAGTAATCATTATAAATATTTTAATGCAATTGTTTTAAAAATAAAAATTAGTGCAAAAATACATGATGAACAAAATATCAAAATTTTAAATAAAGACAATGCCATACCGAACCATACTGGCGTGTGAGGCAAAAGGAAAAATGTAGGCCCCATATACATGTTTTTGTGTATTCTTGAATGGTTCATGTTTCTCCAGAACATTAAAGCAGTTGAAAACACTGAAAAGTAGATACATTAAAAGTCACATCATTAAGTTGAAATATTTTATCTACAAAAAAAGCAGAATTAAATTTTACTTTCCTAGCTTTAATGGAAGCAAACTTATCAATCATAGTTTCATTAAAACCAATAATATTGTCATTAAATATTTTCTTAGGTCTAATATGTAGAATTTGGGGGAAGTGCTAGTAATCTGGCGCAACTTAAATACAAGGTAAATACTGGAGAATCTCTGAAAATGAGAATCACAGGTTGGACCTGGACTATTTAGTTATGCCATGCTAAGGAGTTTGGATTTTATTTTAAATGTGACAGGGAACCTCTAAAGTATTTTAAACATATGTTTTGGGAAGATTACAATCACACCAGTGCCAAGGACTGAAAAAGGACAAGACTGGAATTAGAGACCTGATAGATTTGTAAGGTAGAAGTGTAATTCTGAGGTAGATAGGATAGGTTTTGATGACTAAATAAGAGGAGCAAATGGGGAAAAATGAAGATGACCCACCATTCAAGATTCACCCATTTACAACCTGTTCTGTATCCATATTAAATGTTTGTTCTAGAAATGTGTGAGAAAAATAAATTACTCTCCTTTTAAAGAAGCATGCCAAGCACCTTTTATTTTTGTAGCAAAGCTTACCAAAAAACTTGAGAATCATTAATCTGATTAATTTTTTCTTATAAAAGTGACTCATCCACAATATAATCTTGTATATATCTATATTATATTATATTATATATTTTATATATATCCTTTTCCTCACCCTCACTATAATCCTTTTCAAGAAACTGGCATGAAATCTGATATTCTGCCAAATGTCCCATAATTAGGATTAAAAAAATAAAGAGGCAGAAGTCCTCGGGTAACTGGTAGGTTGACAGTTTTGTTTTCTTTTTTAGGTAAGCAAAAATATTTAAAGATGGTGAAATAGAGCAGAAAAAATCCATTTACATTCTATGAAAGAAAGGAGGATGGCCTTCTGAATAAGACTTTTTTATTGAAGTATAATTGATTTACAATATTATGTTAGTTTCAGATGTACACCATAGTGATTAAGTATCTTTATAAATTATAATCCTTTGAAAGTTCTTACAAGATAACAACAAATTATAATAATTACAATAACAATTCCCTGTGCTATACAATATATCCCTATTACTTACCTATTTTATGCATAGTAATTTGTATCTAACATCTAAGACAATGCTGTCTGCCATCCTAAAATTATTTTCCTTTAATTTAGATTTTTTTTCTAGTGTGTCAACAGGAATAAAAAAAAAGCTGATTAGTTTAATTCTACTGGGAAGTTCCCAGGAACAAAGTAAGAGGCAGCAAGGGACATGTAAGACAGATAAATTAAAGAAAAATTATTGCAGAAGTAACAATTTATGCAATGTTATAGTTAATGGACTTTATATGTGGGCAGATATTCATTGAAATATACAGTATCTTCTAAACAGTCTACACATTAAAATTTCTCCCAAATAAAGGAAGAAATAAATGAAATAAAAGACCATCTTCGAAAAAAAAAAAGACCATCTTTAGTAGAAGTAAAACACTATCAGTTAGAAGTTATTTGAGAGTATAAGAATTAAAAAAAAATGAGAAAGAGTAAAAATTATGAAGATACAAACAGAAGTCCCAGGTAAAGCATCTTAATTCTGCCTACCTGACTAATACCCTCAGTGCATCCAAGCGTTGCTAGGGAAAAGACACAAGCTATAAGATTGGCAGCTTCTTCAATTCCCACTTCAAAGGAGACACAAAGTTCACGGTTACATGAGGGAACATGACTATAAACAAAACTTGGCATACCTGTACTATTTTTTACATATACTACACTTCTTAAAGTTAATCCAGCCCACTTAAAGAATCAAAAGCTCTTATACAGCCACTTATGCTGTATAAACTCTGCACTACCAAATACCAGTTGAGCCCTACCTTTTTTTTCTTGGTTAAATAAATCCCACGGCAGCTATAAAACAGGACAGTTCTTACTAATGCCCTAGTAATTTTTATCATTATTCCAGTGAGCCAAGATTGATCGTTTTTTAAAAAGTTGATAATTTCTAATATGTTATGACCCCCTAATCAAAGTATCAGTAAATGTGCACAAATGACTGGTAAATAAGGAGCAAATGCATCGTGTTTCCAGAGAAATGAGAAGCACTTCCATTTTGCTGTGATTAAGAAAGCTCTGCTTCTGCCAGAACAGAAGACCAAAAAGGCAGGATTTTACTGAAAGGCTCACAGCAGCCTCAGTGTCTAGAGTCTGACATCAACTATATCCTTATCTCTTTCTGTTACTTGTCCCCAGGATGCCTCCCTCATTTGGATAATTTTTCTAGCAAAGTTGCTTCTTTACAGTGCAGGCCTTGAGAAGCGAGACTCAACTGTAACTCTAGGCCAAGGCAACAGGAGCTGAAGTTAAATTTGCTTTTGCTTAGCCACACAGAAACAGATCTGAAAGTAGGGCAGCGACAGAAATATACTCTTTTTTTATTGAAGTACAGTCAGTTACAACATGTCAATTTCTGGTGTACAGCATAATGTTTCAGTCATACATATATGTACATATATTCATTTTCATATTCTTTTTCAGAAATATACCCTTGAGATAATTTTTATTATATTAAAGTAAGTAAATATGTATCTATGCTTATGTGACTACGTCCGTGTATGTGAGTGTTCATGTAATTATGGGAGGAAATGAGGCTTTACAGAAAATATCTGGGAAAAAGAGCAAAGAAATGCTTGTTGGCTTACTCTAAACCTGACTGTGATACATGAAGAAAACTGCTTTTTATATGAGCATTGGGTTAAATATAATTCTAATAGGCTGTAAATTAAAGAGTGCTTACTGAATATTAGTCCAACCCACCAGGACCATTCCTTCAGGTATGTATGGCCACCATGACCTAAATAAAGGTGGAAAAATTATTAATCTATCAATTCTAAAACATTGTAATATAATAAACTTACACTGCAACTATTTACATGTTTTTCAGGTGAAAAGACAATTGAAAAATGTAACTGTTCTTTATAAGCTTTAGTAAGGAGCTTGGATTTTTTTCTTATTACATTGGTGAAATTTCTTTTATTCCATTGGTGAAACAAGAAATTTACCTGTTTTTGAAAAGCTCAATTTTTTTCTGATTATAAAATTAACATGCATGTTAACTGCAAGAAAAATCAGAAAATACAGAAAAGTACAAGGAAGAAAGTGTGCTAATGGAAAAAAAGCAAGAGTAAGAGAAAAATTAAACAATCAATCTTTTTTTTAAAATGTTGTGATTGCTCTAATAAAACTGGTGCTGGTCATTTTAATAAGACCTATCTTCTCTAAGATAATGTTCCTCCAATGAAAATGCTGAAGCTGAGAGCCAAGACTAGGTCCATGTAGAAGTCAGAGTGGCCAGACATTGTCTCCTTCCAGCAATGATTCTCTGGTAGGATAAAGTACTGAGATGGACAATTTGTACAGATTAAAAAAATTCCTGTGTTTGAATTACATCAGTGAAAACGGCAGATTAGGAAACACCAAAAGTCCTTCCCTTCACAAAAGAAGAAAATAAACTGGCAAACACTGTCCAAATCGACTTCTGGAATAAGAATTCTGGAAACAAATCAATAGTTTGAATGACACCACCAAGAATAGCAGAGTAGGGAACTCTAGGGTTCTGTCTCTCCACAAAAACAACTAATAAGTGGGCAAAAAGTGTCCATTTTTGCAGACTTCTAGAATCTAATAAAAAATTCACTAGCAGGTTAAAGCTTAATGAAGAAAAAGGTGTCTACATTGCAGTAAAAGTGTGTTGTGGTATTTTTAATCATCTGCCTACCAACTCCTCACTCTCCAGGTCAGTGGCAGCCATGAAGATGACATCCTGCACTCTTGGCACAAGTTGATATTGCCAGAGTGAGCAAAACAGTCTTTGCATGTTTCCACCTGACTAGTGGCTCCCTCAAGGATGGGTATAAGGGTCTGCCTTTATTTCACCTGAACTGGAGCTTTCTCAAGACTTCCTGGGCAGCTTTTGTCAAAAGCATTTAAAGGCAAAAGTATTGTCTGGAGCAGCCTGGGGAATGGGGTAACAGTAGGAACAAGTAATAGACTGAAAAGCCCAAGAAAAAAGAAGTTGGGGAAGGAAACCTTCCAACAGCACTCAAGTATGCTGGGGAATTGAGAAAACCACATGCATGCCAAGAGCTGGATGCATGTTCAGAAAATGCCTGTAAAGATCTAAGCTTTCACCTCTGGCTGACCTTCAGGATTTGTGCAAGCAGGAACTGAAGGCTAAGGCAGAGTTTTAAGTGGACTGGCTAAACATTTACAGAGTCCTCCAACACAGAGCCAATCTGCAAACATTGAGAGAGTACTTTTTTCTTTCTCTTTTTTCCTTTCTGTATTTCTTTTCTTGGCTCCAGGTACTCAAGAAAATTCTGTCAAAATACTAACTAAGCTAATGGAATACAAAGCTTACTAGCCACATTACACAACACAATAGTCCCTCCTTATCTGCAGGGGATGTATTCCAAGACACCCAGTGGATACCTGAAACTGCAGATAGTACCAAATCTTTTATATATACTATGTTTTTTTCTATACATACACACTTACGATAAAGTTTAATTTATAAATTAGACACAGTGAGAGATTAAAAATAACTAAAAATAAAATTGAACAATTATAGCAGCATACTGTAATAAAAGTTATGTGAATGAATGTGATCTCTTCCTCTCAAAATATCATATTACATAAATTTAATGCTTTTTCCATCTTAACTAAACACTTATGCACTGTGGCCATAACTTTTATAGTTTAAGGTGCAACAACAAAACTCATGAATTTATTTTGCCTTCTTCATGATTTCATAGAAAGAAGATTCAATCTTTCTGCAGATCTTAGCAACTTCAGCAAACAATTTCTTTCCTTATTAAGTCAATAACTTTCACCTTTTCACTTAAAGGAAGCACTTTACAGCTTCTCTTTAGCATATCCGAATTGCCAGCATCACTTCTCTTAGGCTTTGGAGCCATTATTAAGTAAAATGAGGATTACTTGAACACAAGCACTGCAATATCATGACAGTTGATCTGATAATCAAGATGGCTACTAAGTGACTAACAGGTAGGAGATGCTGGACAATGGGATGATTCATGTCTCAAGTGGGATGGAGTGGGAAAATGAGATTTCATCATGCTACTCAGAACAGTGCACAAATTAAAACTTATGAATTGTTTATTTCTGGAATTTTCCACTTAATATTTTCAGACAATGGTTGACTGTTGTTAATAGAAAATATGGAAACTGAAACTGCGGGTAAGGAGGGGGCTACTGTAGAGACTTCACAAAAATAGTTTAGAAAATTCATCAAACAAACAAACACAAGCCACAGTAGGAAGCAAAAACACTCCCTGGGGAGGGAGAAGAGTCATAATTCAAAAGTTTCCATATTATAATATTCAAAATATACAGATTTCAATAAAAATTACAAGGCATGCAAAGGAAGAAGAAAGAATGGCCCATTCACAGGAAAAAAATAAATTAATAGAAACTATCCCAAAGAAACTGAAGCATTGAATTTATTAGACTTTAAATTAACTGTCTGCAATATGCCCAAATTGCTAAAGGAAACCAAGAACAAAGAACTAAAGGAAACAATAGAACAATGTCACACCAAGCAGAGAATATCAATAAACAGATATAAATTATAAAAAGGAATGAAAAAGAAATTCTGGAGTTGAAAAGTACAATAACTGAAATAAAAAATTCACTAGAGAAAGTTTTGAGCAAGATTTGAGCAAAGAAAAGAAAAAAAAATCAATGAAACTGAAAATAGATTAATCTAGCTTATCCAGCCTGAGGAGCAGGAAGAAAAAAGAATGAAGAAAAATTAATAGCACCTAAGAGATGGATGAGACACTATCAATCATACTAACATATGCATAGTGGGATTCCTGGAGGGAGGGAAGGGAGAGAAAGAGGAATAAAAAAAATTTGAAGACGTAATAACTGATAACTTCCCAAATTTGATGAAAGACATGAATCTATACATGCACCAAGAAGCTAACAACCTCCAAGCAGGATAAATTGAAGAGATCTGCACTGAGACACATTATCGTCAAAAGCCAAAGCCAAAGAGAGAATTTTGAAATAAAAAAGAAAGAAGTGACTCATGATGTACATGAGAGACTGAATAAGATTAATAGCCTATTTCTCTTCAGAAACCATGGAGTCCAGAAGACAGTGGGGTCACACATTCAAAGTGCTGAAAGAAAAAACTATCAAGCAAGAATTCTATATCTGGTCAAACTACCCTTCAAAAATGAAGTAGGAATTAAGATATTCCCAGATAAACAAAAACTGAGGGAGTTTGTTACAAGTAGGCCTGTCTTACAAGAAATGCTAAAACTGGTCCTTCAGGCTGAAATGAAAGGACACTAGACCATAACTCAATGCCATATGAGAAATAATGAACAACACAAAGGTAGCTGCAGAGGTAAATTTACAGGTCAGTATTATTCCATTTTTATTTTGTGATTCCTCTTTTTTTTAACAGCATTTAAAAGACACACACCTAAAATAATCATAAATCTATATTATTGGACAAACAATGTATAAAGATGTAATTTATGACATTAATAATAAAGAGTGGAGGACAGGGCCTCATAGGAGTAGAGTTTTTGTGTGGCATTGAAGTTAAGAAATATCAATTTAATTTAGATTGTTATAACTTTAGAATTCTAAATGTCTTCCCCATGGTAACCACTAAGAAAATAACTATAGAATGTACACAAAAGGAAATGAGAAAAGAACCTAAATGTGTCACTACAAAATGTCAACTAAACACAAAGGTAAATGAGGGACAAAAAACTATAAGACATGTAGAAAAAAATAGCAAAATGGCAGAAATAATTTATTTTTCTTGAGGAGTAAGAGATTTAGAACTCCACATCAGGCACCCCAACCCTTAGATCCTACACAAGAGAGACAAGACTCCTAAATACCTGGCTTTGAAAACCAATGGGTATTACATCTGGAAAAACTGTAGGACTATAGGGAACAGAAGACCTACTCTTGAAAGGCTCACATGCAGCCATGGCCCTGCCACAACAGGAAGGTGCAAGCAACCCACATAGGGCATACCCCTTGCATGCCTGGCTCTGGTGGCCAGGTGGGATTACATTTCTGAGCCCTACATAAGGCCATTCCTTCAAGACTGGGAGAGCTAGCTAATTTACCTAATACTTAGAAACAAACACAGAGAATTAGGCAAAATGAGGAAACAGATATTTCTCTAATCAAAAGAACAAGACAAAACCCAAGAAAAAGCACTAAACAAAGTGGAGACAAGCAAGCTACCTGATAAAGAGTTCAAAGTTACGGACATAAAGATGCTCACCAAACTCGGGAAAAGAATGGACAAACACAGTGAGAACCTCAACAAAGAGACAGAAAATATAAGAAAATACCAACAGAACTGCCATATGACCCAGCTATTCTGCTTCTGGGTATTTCTGAGGAGCACAAAAATACTAATTCAAAAAGATATATGCACCCCCATGTTCATTGCAGCATTATTTACAATAGCCAAGATATAGAAACAACCTAAGTGTCTATCAATAGATGAATGTATAAAGATGATATTGTATGTATGTATATACAATGGAATACTACTCAGCCATAAAAAGATTGAAATCCTGTCATTTGTGACAACATGGATGGATCTTGAGGGTATAATGCTAAGTGAAATAAGTCAGACAGAGAAAGGCAAATACCATATGATTTCACCCATGTGGCATACAAAAACAAAACCAACCAACCAAATAAACAAAATAAAGCAAAAACAAACTAATAGATACAGGGAACAGATTAGTAGTTACCAGAAAGGAGGAGTGTTGGGAGTGGGCAACATGGGTGAAGGCTATCAATTCTATGGTGATGAATGGTAACTAGATTTGTGGTGATGATCACTCTGTAGTATATTCAGATGTTGCACTACAATATTGTATACCTGAAATGTATATAATAAAATTTAAAAAGAAAATATAAGGATTCCTACAAAAGTGTTACATGGGAAAGCATACAAAAATAAAAGTAAAAAGGATTGAGAACACAAAAAAATTTAGGGCAGAGATAAATAAAATAGAAAATAGAAAAACAATAGGGAAAATCAATGACACCGATAATAGCTCTTTGAAAATATCAACAAAATTGGGAAATATTTAGCTAGATTGAATAAGACAAAAAAGGAGAAAAATTAATTAGGCCAGAAAAGAGAGCACAAACATTACTGTCAATTTTGCGGAAATAAAAAGGATTATAAGAGAATACTATTGACAATTGTACATCAACAAATTAGACAACCCAGATGAAATGGAAAAATTCCTAGAAACACACAACTACCAAGACTGAATCATGAAGAAATAGAAATTTTCAACAGATTTATAACTAATAAGGAGATTAAGTCAGTATCAAAAACCTCCCAAAAAAGAAAAGCTCTGAACCAGATGGCCTTGCTGATTAATTCTATTAAACATTTAAAGAAGAATTAACTACTATATTTCTCCAACTCTTCCAGAATATGCGAGGAGAGAACACTTCTAACTCATTCTATGAGGCCAGAATTATCCTGATACCAAAGCCAGACAAAGATACTACAAGAAAATAAAATTATGGACCAATATATATCCTTTATGAATATTGATGCAAAAATCCTCAACAACATATTATCAAGCAGAATTCACCAAATTATTAAAAAGATTCTATACCATAACCAAGTGAGATTTATTCCTGGAGAGCAAGTATAGTTCAACATGAAAATCAATCAATGTAATAGACCATGTTAATAGAATGAAGGAAAAAAGACCCACACGATCAATCTCAATTGATATGGAAAATGCATTTGACAAAATTCAACATTTTTTCATGATAAAAACACACTATAAACTAGGAATAAACGGAAGCTTTAACATCATAAAGTCCAATGGCCATCATCAAAAAGTCTACAAATAATAAATGCTGGAGAGAGTGTGGAGAAAAAGAACCCTCTTACACTTTTGGTGGGAATGTAAACTGGTGCAGCCACTATCGTGAACAGTATGGAGATTCCTTAAATAACTAAAAATAAGGTTACTATAAGATCCAGCAATCCCACCCCTGGGCATATATCTGGAGAAAACTCCAATTTGAAAAGATACATGCACCCCAATGTTCATAGAAGCACTATTTACAATAGCCAAGACATGGAAGCAACCTAAATGTCCATTGACAGGTGAATGAATAAAGAAGAGGTGGTATATATATACAATGGAATATTACTCAGCCATAAAAAAGAATGAAATAATGCCATTTACAGCAACATGGATGGATCTAGAGATTATCATACAAGTGAAGTAAGTCAGACAGAGAAAGACAAATATCAGATAATATCATTTATATGTGGAATCTAAAAATGATACAAATGAACTTATTTACAAAACAGAAATTGACTCACAGACATAGAAAACAAACTTACGGTTACCAAAGGAGAAAGGGGGAGGGATAAATTAGGAGTTTGGGATTAACATATACACACTACTATATATAAACAGATAACTGACAAGGACCTACTGTGTAACACAGTGAAATATATTCATTATCTTGTAATAACTGATAATGGAAATGAATCTGAAAACTAATATATATGTATATGTATAACTGAATCACTTTGCTGTACACCTGAAACTATTACAACATTGTAAATCAACTATACCTCAATTTAAAAAAACATGATAAAGTCCATATATGAAAAACCCATAGATATCATCATACTCAATGGTGAAAGACTGAAGGTTTACCCCCTAACATCAGGAGCAAGATAAGAATGACTGCTGCTATTCAACATATTATTGGAAATTTTAGCCAAAACAGTTAAGTAAGAAACAAAAAGGTATCAGGTTGGAAAGGAAGAGGTAAACTTACCTCTGTTCACAGATAACATGATCCTATATGTAAAAGACCCTAAAGATTTCACCAAAAAAAGCTATTAGAGCTAAGAAATGAATTCAGCAATGTTGTAGGATATGAAATCAACACACATTAATCAGTTGCATTTCTATATACTAACAATGAAAAATATGAAAAGAATACAGTTCCACTTGCAATAGCATCAAAAAGAATAGAATACTTATGAATAAATTTAACCAAGAAGGCAAAGGACTTGTGCATTCAACATTACAAACATTGATGAAAGAAATTAAAGAAGACATAAATAAATAAAAAGACATCAATGTTCATGGATTGGAAGGCTTAATATTGTTAAATAGAAATATTATTGAAAGTGATCTATAGATTCAATGCAATTCCTGTCAAAATCCAGTAGTAATTTTGTAGAAATAGAAAAGTCTATCCTAAAATTCATATGGAATCTTGAGGGACCCCAAATATCCAAAATAATCTTGAAAAAGAACAAATCTGAAGGACTCACTTTCTGATTTCAAAACTTATTACAAAGCTACAGTAACCAAAACAGTGTGGTATTAGCATAAGGATAGACATATAGACCAATGGAATAGAGAGTCCAGAAATAAACCCTTGCATATATGGTCAATTGATTTTCCACATGGGTGCCAACATCATTCAGCAGGGGAAAGGACAATCTCTTCAACAAATGGTTTTGGGAAAACTGGATAAGATGTCCACATAACAAAAGAATGAAGTTGGACCCTTACTTTACACTATATACAAAAATTGGCTCAAAATGGATCAAAGACCTAAATATAAGACCCCAAACTATAAAACTCTTAGAAGAAAACATAGGGGAAATCTTCATGTTATTGGTTTTGGCAATCATTTCTTGGATATAACTTCAGTGGTACAGGGAACAAGAGAAAAAAATAGATAAACTGGATGCCATCAAAATCAAAAGTTTTGTGCATCAAAAGATAATATCATGATTATGAAATAATAACCCACAGAACAGGAGAAAATATTTTCAAAGCATATATCTGATAAGTGGTTAGTTTCCAGAATATATAAAGAATTCCTACAACTTAATGACAGCAAAAAATAAAACCCAGCCAACTCAATTTTAAAAATGGGCAAAAGACTTGAATGGACATTTCTCCAAAGACAATATACAAATGGCCAATTATCACATGAAAAGATGCTCAAATCAAACATCATTAGAATGCAAATCAAAACCATAATGATAATAATAGCTATATAAATGTTCTGTGCAAGCTACTTTGACAAGAGTGTTATTTCAGGGAATGGTTGTGATTGCTCTTCTGTAAAGCTCTAGGGGTTTGTTCAAAAATGCATATAATAAGGATGCGTATGAGTGCTAAAAAAAAAACCCACAATGAGATACCACTACATACCTGTTAAGAGAGCTATTGCTTTTTTTTTTAATGGAAAATAATAAATGTTGGTGAGGATGTGGAGAAATTGGAAACGTGTGCATTGTTTTGGGGATATGAAATGGTGCAGTTACAGTGGAAAATAGTTTGATGGTTCCTCAGAATTTTAAATATAGATTTACCATATAATCCAGCAATTCAACTTCTAGGTATATACCCCAAACAATTGCAAACAGAGGCTCAAACAGATACTTGTACATCAATGTTCATAGCAGCATTATTCACAATAGCCAAAAGGTGGTACATCCCAAATGTCCATCCATTTACCCAAACAGATAAACAAAATGTGGTATATACATACAATGAAATATGATTCAGGCTTTAAAAGGAATGAAAGTCTGATACATGCTACAACATGGATGTACCTTGAGAATATTATGCTAAGCAAAAGAAGCCAGACACAAAAGGACAAATATTATATAATTTCATTTATAATGAGGTACTTGGAATAGGCAAATTCATAGAGACAGAAAGTAGAATATAAGTTTCCAGGTGCTGGGGGGAGTGAGGGAATGGGGAATAACTGCACAACCAATTGTTTAG
This sequence comes from Camelus bactrianus, assembly GCF_048773025.1. Lineage (NCBI taxonomy): Eukaryota > Metazoa > Chordata > Mammalia > Artiodactyla > Camelidae > Camelus > Camelus bactrianus. Next base: position 80,380,490 of record NC_133575.1, on the reverse strand, counting down.
GGGAAACCTGAATATGTACACATAGACACAGAGTCAAATGGAACTGGACTTAAATTAAATATTGGCTCTGCCATTTACTACATGTTGGACATGAGTCAAGATAATTAGCCTTTTAAAATCTCAGTTTACTCATCTGATAAAACAAAAACAAAAACAGGATTATAGTCACACAAAACTCACAAAGCAATTGTGAGGGTTAAATGAGATAATGCAAACAAAATACTTAGTAAAGAGCTTAGCACCTAATAAGCGCTCAGTGAATGTTAGCTATTATTAACCTTAGAACAGTTCCTGGCACATAACTCAAATTTTTGTTAAAGGAATACATGCAACTGCACACTTGCTATTATGATGAAACTGATTGAAGCCACAGTTAGGGGAAAGGGAGGAGGGCTTTGGAGGGGATGAGGTCCAGAAGAACTTATCGGAAAGGCAACAACATGACAGAACAAAACCCAGAAAAATATTCTGTATGTATTTGACGCTATGATAGTATGTATATGACAAACTTTCACCTGTACATAAGTGCTACTTCTTGGATCAGCTTTCCCTTACTAAGAGAAACCATAATTCATACCCTTTCCTTTTTTCCACTTTTCATTCCCTTCTTTGTTAAGAAGGGGCTGGAAATCTGGCAATAAAGGAAAACATTACATATGTGTATGCCTGTATTTAATTTTTGCCTCCTCCCATGAAAGTTCTTATCATATATTAAGCATTTAATAAATATTTCAAATCAAGTCTGGTATATTAGATTCTCAATTAACATTTGTTGAATGATTGAATTTATAAGTGAGAAGTTACTTACTATGCTTCCCTCCTCCACTCATAAGGATGCTCCCTGTGACACTTCTGTCAGAGCACTATTTTTATTTATCTAGTATTTATATCTGATTCTTTTCCCCAAAAAAAGTTTTGAAGCAGTTTTCAGTGTTACCTGCCACACAAAATAAAAATAATTGGGAATTGGGAGAAAATGTGGTTATGTAAGATAAGAGGAGGATCAACATATACCAATAAGGTACACAGTTGTTAGAGGTGGGTTGTAAAACTGGTTCTGAGCTTCCTAGCAGCCATCGCAAGGAAAGTTAATTACATAATTCACATTGTCCACATGATTTAAAACACACAATTACTCAGCTATTTCAGTTACTAAAAACAGAATTTTTCTTTTGAGTTATTATTAAAGAATTATGTTGCATATAATAAATGCCGTCCAGAATATTCTACAGTAAATGAAAAATGAGTTTCATAGATCTATTTTGTATTACAATCCTCGATGCAGCCCCACGACATAGAGCCAAAGTAAAGATCAGTGGATGAAATCTCAAAGGGACCAAAAGTGATTTTGCCTCGGTCTGAAACTCCGGTAATTGTTTCACTGAATGAAAAAAAAAATCACTTATACAGAAGAAATCATTGTACATTAGTCGCCTAAAAATATTTACTCCGTAGCATTACATTTTGATAAGTGTAAGGCAATAGAGACATAAGGGCTATAATCTCTAACAGGCACCCCGTAAGGTCTCTAATATTATCCCTGTGCCTTTAAGGAGGGCACCTTTGACATCATTTTATGAAAGTTCTGGAATCTTTCGAGGTCACATGACCAAACTGGAGGCCATTTTAAGACCTCAACGAGCTAGACCATGGAGCGCCCTAAGAAGCGAGGCCCCAGTTCCTCAGGAAATAATTTAACACTAACAACCTCAACATCACAAGTAACGAGACTTCGAGAGTCCCAAACTCCTGTTGGCCATGGGGATGAAACCGCTGGCGATCTCAGTGCCCAAACTACCCGCAACCAAGGCACCCAAACTCCTGACGATAATGGCGCCCAAGCTGCTGCCGACATCGGCACCCAGGCTGCTGCCAAAACCCCTCTGGAAAACTTACTAGAAGGAAAAGGTCAGTGGTCTTAAGATTTTTTTTCGTAAGTTAAGGATCTTTGGGAGAAGCGAACTGCTAAAAGTTTATTTAAACTGTGACCCCCATTTAGGAGAAATTAGCGGAGTAACTTGTATCTCTGTCCAAAAGATGTAAAATAGTGACTGTTGAGAAGGGAGAGACTAATTCTATTAGGGTAGTTTGGGCGCGGATTCTAGTTACTTAATGGGTTTGTGCGGCGGTGTATTTGTCACCAGACAAGGTCGCCTCACCAGAAAACAAGCCGGTCCGACCTAACGGATTCGCGGAGCAACCGCTTGTGCCGCCCCTTTTACAGGTATCACTGTGTACTGCTAAAACTCCCGTGGCCGCCCCGAAGGTCGGCCCGTGAAAAGGGTATTTGTTCTGAAGCCTTGCTCCGCGAGGTCCCTGAGCGGCCGCGTCCCCGCCGCTATCAGTACTCTTCGAGCCTCCCCACACAGGCACGCGGCGAGCTGGTCGCCGCCTCGAGGCCACCTGCCTGTCCGCTCCGCCCGGCGGTGGTGGAGGCGTGGCGAGGCGGGGAGGAGTGGCGCGCGAGGCTCCTACCTGTCGCCGCGAAGTCCGCGCGCAGCTCCCATCCGCGGCCGGCCGCTCGGGAGCCCACTCGCCCCCTTCGTTCGGAACCCCCTAGGGCAGAAAGGCGGTCCCGGCGCGAGTCAGCGGAGGAGCGGGTGAGTCCGGCCGTCCGAGGGCACCCGGCGCCGAGTCAGCGCCAAACGGCGCCGCGCTGTGTTTCCCTCTCCGGTCCTCTGGGGTGGCGCGAAGGCTTGGGGCCCCTTGGCCCCGCGGGAGGTTTTCTAGGGAAATGGGATCAAAGCCTAGCAGCTTGCACGCTTCCCTTGGGAGGTTAGTGCCCCTGGGATAAGGATGAAAGTGTCACTGCCTCCGAACTGCAGCCAGCGGCTATGAACTTGAGCAAGTACCAATTTAGGCTTGTGCTGACTTGTGCTGCTGGGAGCGTGCTATCAAGCGCCCTCCGTCTAACTGTATATAATTCCAATTCCAATCCTAATTCCCCTGAAGTGAGATGGAGCTGGGGGTGGGGGTGAATAGTGGAGAGTGGTCCTGTTATTTTAATTATCAAAGAGTGCTTGCTGGAAGAAAGGGGATGCTTTTTCTTAAAATAAGTATGATACAACCAGTTCATTGTATAAATGCACATAACAAATCTTAAAAAAAAATCATTAAAAGTCATTTCAACCAGGGGTGTCCTCCTTCTCTAAAATAGTTTTGGTTCTTACATTCTTTCTTTCATAAGAGAGGAGTTGCCAGAAAGGCATGGAAATGAACAGAATGCTCTAGTCTTAGTTCTGCTGAGAAATCTAAAAGTTACTATTGATCTGATAAAATCTTGCTTAGCAGCTAGTTCTTCAAATCTGTGTTTCTACTCCCAACCTTAAGTGTTTGTTACTCTTATGTTAGGCAATGTACCCAGTCCTAAGTGTCTTTATTTAATTTATTTTAAACTTTTCCCCTTACCTTTACATTTAGCTTCTGTATTTATATGTGTGTTTGTATAACTGTATAAAGCAAAAAGAGAAGAAATGACTATCACAAATAATCTCTCTCTTTTTCTCCCCTTATCTCTCTCTCTCATCCTGGGTGTCTAATTTTTCATTCCTGATTTCTCTTGTGCTTTTTTGGTAGTTTCTGAAGTCAACCTAAAGGACTGAAATAATAACTAGTGAATAATTTACCTGTAATAGGGTCTCAGACGCATTTGTATGTGTTTTTGCTGGTTTTTCATTTTTCCCTGTTTTTACTCTATTTTACTCTATTTTAACTGGTAATGCTAAATATGCTTTGTTCCCCTCTTTTTTCAATTCTTTTATTTTGCTGAAGTATAGTCGATGTACAGTATTACATTACAGGTGTACAGTAGAGTGATTCACAATTTTTAAAGGTGATACTCCATTTATAATTATTATAAAATATTGGCTATATTCCCCGTGTTGTCCAATATATCCTTGTACCTTATTTTATACATAATAGTTTGTACCTCTTAATCCCCTACCCCTAAACTGTCCCTCCCCTTCCTTTTCCCGCTGGTAACCACTACTTTGTTCTCTATATCTGTGAGTCTGCTTCTTTGTATGTGATATTTTAAGGTTTCAGTGATTTTAAGTGAGATTCTAATTCAAATCTCAGAACTCAATGAATGGGTTTATGGAATATTAGAAGTTGTACATTATCTGGAACTTTTCATCTAAAGTGTAAGATTTTACAATTTAATGTACAGCATAGTGTCCTTTGAACCTAAGAAAACTTTGTCAGTTTCACAGATGTACGTTGCTTTCTTTCCATCTTTGAGAAGAAAATTTCCTCAGAAGTAGTGTGCACCCTAAAACCGAAAATGCAGGCTGCTACAGATATACCCAGAATAGATGGAAAATAAGAATAAAAATAAAGATTAACTTGGAGATGATTTGCTTTACAGAAGGTGTATTTTTTATATATATAAAGGGATCCATCTTGGATTCCCATGGATAGGTTTTAGGGGTATTTCAAATAAGTGGTGGTTGTGAGGATTAAATGAAATAATAGACCTAACGCACTCAATGTAAGGCCTGACACATAGAGTGCATGCAGGAAATGTTAAGAATGAATAAATCAAATTGGATTTTACGTTCTTTCATATCCTTTCGGAAATGCATCTGTTCCATGAAGTTAGGTGTACTCATGTAGATAGCCTAGCCGTAAGATCGAGACTCCTAACTTTTCCCCAAAATGGCTCAGAACTCAACAATTAGCTCTAGTGTCATAAAATGCTGCCTGTTCTCCCACAGACTGTTTAATTCCTCCCATTAAGGTGAATGAAATCAAGAAAATTAAGCTATTTCCTTCAAATCATCATAGGGCATTTCTGCCAGTGGTTTTTGGATTGATTTCAGCCTTTGGTTGGCACTTTCTCTGCAGAGGTATGTAGCCTGCTTTGGTAGTCACCAAATAGTCTTTTACCTGAGAATATAAGAATATTAAGAAGACTAAATCATGCGCAACAGCTCTTACTTCATTTGTTGTCGTGTAATTATGATTACCATTGGAAAATCTGCACATATTGGAGAGGAGATAAGGTGACTTTTAGAAATAATCAAGTTATGTAAAATAAGATATTTCAGAGCTGTCCGCACATTCCATTGAGGGTTATCAGCAAGATCTTGTATAATTTAAACCAGTACTATCAGAAGTGGTCAGTAGAGGGAGCAAGAGGAGTTTTTGGTAACTTTCTGTTGGTTTTGTTTTTGTTTTCATGAACTCAAAAACAAGAGATGAGTAAAAGCCAGGATGAACCTCCTCACGAACTTGAGAACCAGTTTATATTGCGTCTGCCTCTGGTAAGAAACCCTTTGTGTCTCAGACCAGAAATCTTCAGTTCATAAGTATTAGCTCTGCTTGGATGCTGTAGCATTTCTATTTATTTAAGGTAGGCTAGGAAAACCGAGAACATTTGTTTCCCAGCAGTCATGTCCTATTAAGCAGTCCTGTCCTAGGGTATACTTTTATAAGCAGCATTTCTTTCGTCCTGCACATGCCACCTATCGTGTGGGTTGATTTCCTGGCAAACAGATGGGACGGTGACGGGTTCAGTCACTTATCACAGATGCTAATAGCCTTGCTCACTGGACAGCCAAGATAAGACTCTTCTGAAAGAGAGTTCCTTTCTGTCACCTCTAAAGGGGCAGTGAGAGGGACTGTCTCCCTAAATTCCTCACCATACAAGGCTGTTGAAGCTCATCTCAGCATCATGTTAGAGTCTTTTCCCCTATTGATACCTGTATTCAAGTATTATTTAATCTAAGAAAGATATATTAAGAATGGGCTTCAGAAAGGTATTTCTCCAATTAGGGTTAATTAATATACTCAGTAAGCTGCAGCTAAGCCTTCCCTTAGCAACTAGAACTGAAGGGTAACAATGAGAGGCAGGAATTTAAAACTAGGAAAAGGCATTCTCTATAGCTGCTAAAAGACAACAATGAGATTAGAGTCAGCCCCATCCTGACCTGACTTACACAGCACGCAATAGCTCATGGTACATAGAGTTGTTCCTAACGTTGGGGAAGTTTAAGGTTTTATGTAAGGGAGGACTGTGTCTGGCTACCTACTCTATTAGCTGCTAATTATACAATTCATCCTTCTGACTTTTCAATTTACCTCCTTTTTAGGAACAGGCTTCTACTGTCAGGAAGATAATACATTCTCAAAGTGCCACCATGAAGGATAAACTAAAAATTGACTTGTCTTGTAAGTAGTTAATATCCATTTGCCATACATTGAACAGTAATTTATTAAAGGGTTGCTATGTGCCACACCCTCTGTTAGATACCAAGGATGAAGGATATGACAAAAGAATAGAATATGGTCTCTGCCTTGATGCTTTTAAGAGAGGCTTTGGTCACTCCCATCTCTTCTTTTAAGAAGAAAGGAAGCAGAACTTACACAACTTGAGGTAATGATCATGGTGTGTATAAGGAAGAACTTGGGGGTCAACCGCAGGATTTGCGTACTGCTGATTGTCTCCAAATGCAAGCTTTGTGATTTCTGACTGTCCAGGGGAATGACACGTAAATGCACTATTCTTTGTTTACAAAAGTGACATATCTTTCTTTCTTTCAAATAGTATTTATTAGGCTTTTTAAATACAGAGAAGTATATAAAGAATAAAATTTAAAATGGCCCATAATCCCAGCATTCGGGTAGCCCTTATTGACGTGAAAAAAAAGGAATACAAGTGCATGGCTAGAAAATTCAAATAAAACAGAAAGGTTCAAAAGGAGAAGTGAAACTCTCCTTAACAGCATCCCAACCTTAATGGCCAAAGATAACTAATATTAACCATTTCTCCTTGTGTTTCTTTATAGACAAAACTTTTATGCATAACACCAACATTTAAATAATCTCTCTATTTTTAAAGATAATTTACACGGAAAGGATGGTGTCAAACATGGTTCTGTATCTTTCTTTTTTCACTTAATATTAGAATATTACACTTGAACACTCTTGTATCAAAAGACATTTATGTTTGAGACATTTGGGCAGGATTTAGAGTTGTCAGTATATGACTCTCCCTCTCTCCATATATATATTTTATATACATACATAATATATATGGCGATTGTGTAGAATTTTATCTTTGTGAAGCTAACTAGAGAGTATAACTTGAGAATTACTAGAACCATTCTAGAATCAAACCTTCCCTTACCCAACCCTTTAAAAACATCCATGTACAATGACAAGATTGAATGCTTCTAATGGTGTCCAAATGAATGGGTTTGAAAGAATGGAGTTGGCCTTTCAAGATGAAAATGAAACATTTACCACTTCATCCACGTTTAGTTCACAGCCATTACCAAGAAACTTAGCTACTTTTGGTCAAGTGACATAAACTGGGGAAAAAAAGCTGCCTTCTTTTCTCTGGGGAGTTACTAATGGTGTATGCGATTCTAGCATTATGAGAAATAGTAAATTTCAATGAAAGACCAGTCTGTTCCACGTAAGTCTTCATTATTCAAACCCTGCGGGTCTTAGGAGTGCATTGGGAAGATGTCAACTTTAATCTTTTCTACTTCTCTTCAGCTGATGGACGTCATGCAGTTGTTGAGGTAGACGATGTCTCACTAGCTGCTAAGCTGGTTGATTTGCCTTGTGTTATTGGAAGCCTGAAAACTGTGGATAAAAAAACTTTTTATAAAACGGCGGATATTTCCCAGGTATGGACAAGTTTTCTTAATCTACTAGTCCTCACATCTTTCAAGGAATTCCTTTTTCCCTCCTTTTCGCTTTCTTTCAGTTCTCCTTTCAGCTGCTTGTCATTTCTAATTTCCAGCTCAGTTGCACAGGAATACAGTGTCATGTTCTGGTTTGGTGTTTGATTCGTAACTTTTCACTACTTTATTTTATCCAAATAGCTTTCAGAACCTCCTGTTTGACATTTATAGTGACTTTCATTATTTGAAAAATATGAGCATCTGGGATCTTCTGAACTTTCTACTAAAGCAGGGTGCTGTTAACTCTGGAGGTTTACATTGGTTCTTATTCATCGTCTCTACTGTTTTTTGTTTGTTTGTTTCCTTTCTAAATCAAAATGCTAAGATATATCTGTTCTCAACATATTCCTTCTGTAGTGGTAAGCATTCAAGGTAAAAAAGACAAACAAAACCCCTCAGAGTCCATATATACAGTGCTGCCAAGATGGACAGAGAGAGAATGAATATGAGTGTGTATAATGCTTGGGTTTTCTGGAAATGCCAAGTAACATTCTCTTTACTTCTATGATCCAGGATTTCTGATGGCAAGAATGATCATGATTCATTACTAACCCAAGATGCGTAGCCATAGTCAACTTCTTTATCTTTGTTAAATGTAGATGCTTGTGTGCACTGCTGCTGGTGGTGTCCACTCTTCTGAGGAACCAGTTACCTCTACTGGTCGTAAAGCAATCAAGAAAACTGAAAAGGAGAAACCAAAAAAATATGCCTGGAAGCATGGCAGTAAGTCAACAGCCCCTAGCTCATTCTGGCTGACTACATTTATCTGCTGAATTCTAGTTACTTGTGAGCAAGGGATGTGTTACCACACTTAGGTATTTGGCTCAGTAGGCATCCAGAGACTCTTAAAGCAATGAGTCATGTCATGAGCCAGTGGCTTACAGCATCACCTTTCTCTATCAGATTCAGATAGATATGGGACTGCCATCAGTCATACATACATTTCACCATGTTGACTTTATTTTAGTTACTCCACCGCTTAAGAATGTCAAAAAGAAAAGATTCCGCAAAACAACAAAAAAGGTTAGTTGCATGCTATCTCTGTGTCTACTGGGTGGATTGGAAGAGGATTATGAGTTGGGGGGGAAAGGGAGACAGTCAGTTGGATTATTCATTTGTTCACTCATTTATGTGTTCAGAAAACATTTGTTGAGTGTGAGCTAAATCCTGGGCACTGTGTACTGACAATTGGAAATATTTAATGAACAAAACCAAACTTGATCCTTGAAGTTGTAGGCTAGTTGTTTAGGGATCTAGATGTGTCATGAATTTGAAACTTCTGCTAACACTTTTCATTTTCAACTGCAAGATCTAGCTTTAAAGTGAACCCATCCAGAACCTGAGAATTGGGAATTATGGTTGTATTCCTAACCTCACTTCAGACTTTGTAGAACCCTGGGCAAGCTACAGGAGTACTGTGGCTTGGCCTTTTTTTTTAATTAAACTTAATTTAGAAATAGTTGTAGATTCACATGCAGTTGTAAGCAGTAAAAGAGAGATACTGTGTACCCTTTACCTAGTTTTCCCCATTGTAACTTTTTGCAAAACTATAGTATGCTATCACAGACAGGAAATTATTACTATTCACTAATCTTACTCAAATTTCTCCAGTTTTACTTGCACGCCTGTGTATGTGTGTGCATGCATTTAGTTCTGTGCGATTTTATCCATGTGTGTTCGTGTATCATCTACACAGTCAAATTATGAAACAGTATTGTCACTGCAAAGGTCCCACATTTTCCCCTTTTAAAGCCACACCCACCTCCCTCCCACTCCATACCCGCGGTCTCTAACCTCCGTAATCACTAATATGTTCTCCATCTCTATAATTATGTCATTTAAAGAATGTCATATAAATGGAATCATACAAAGTATAACATTTGAGCCTGGCTTTTTTTTCCCCACTTGGCTTAATTTCCTTAATTTCCTTAAGGTCCATGCAAGTTGTTGCATGTATCAGTAGTCCTTTCCTTTTTATTGCTGAGTAGTATTCCATGTTATTAATGTACCACAGTTTGCCTAACTGTTCACTCAGAGAAGGACACCCGGGTTGTTTCCAGTTTTTGACTATTATAAATAAAGTTGCCAGCAGGTTTTTGTGTGAACATAAGTATTCATTTCTTTGGCATAAATGCCCAGCAATGCAATTGCTGGGTATGTTGCATGTTTCATTTTAAAAGAAACTATCATGTTTTCCAGCGTGGCTGCACCATTTTACATTCGCACCAGCAACTTATGTGTGATCCAGTTTCTCTACATTTTTGCCAGCATTAGATGTTGTCACTATTTTTTATTTTTGCCATTCTGATAGATGTGTAGTGATCTCACTGTGGTATTAATTTGCATTTCCCTGATGGCTAATGATGTTGAGCATCTTATCATGTGTTTCTTTGCCATCTATATATCCACTTCAGTGAAATCTCTGTTTTTTTTTACCATTTTCTAAATGGATTTTTTAATTGCTGAGTTTTGTGAGTTCTTCTCATATTCCAAATGTTAGTCTTTTGTCAGATACGTCATTTGCAAATATTTTCCCTCAGTCTGTAACCTGTCTTTTTATCTTCCTTTACAGGGTTTTTCAAAGAGCAAAAGGTTTTTGTTTGATGAGGTCCAATGCATTGATTTTTCCTTTTAAGTATTTTGCTTTTTGCATAAAGTATAAGAACTATTTGCTTAGCCCAGATCCTGAAGAATTCTCCTAAATAACTCTTTTTCCAAAAGTTTTACATTTTATATTTAAGCCTACAATCAGTTTTTTAGTTAATTCTTGTAGAAGGTGTAAGGTTTAGTTCAAGGTTGTTTTTTGTTTGTTCGTTTTTTATTTTACGTTTGCATGTCCAGTTGCTCCAGCACCACTTGTTAAAAAGGCTACCCTTCCTCCGCTGTATTGCTTTTGCATCTTTGTCAGAAATCTGTTGGGCATATTTGTGTGAGTTTTTTTTTTCTGAGTTCCCTATTCTGTACCATTAATCTGTGTGTGGTTCACTCCACCGATTCCACAATGTAGCTTCGCAGTGAGTCTTGAAATCAAGAAGACTGCTGTCACTTTATTTTTTATTTTATATTTATTGTTTTAGCCATTCTAGAGCTTATACCTTTCCATATACATTTTAGAATAAGTTTGTCTATGTCTGTTGAAAAATTTGTTGGAATTTTGATGGGAATTGCATTAAACCTATAGTTCAATTTGGGGACAATTGATAGCTTTATTATGTTGAGTCTTTCAATCTATGAACATGTTCCCTTTGGCTTTATACTGTCAGTCCACAGCATTTATTGAGTGCCTACTGAGTGTAAAACGACATTAAGAATAGTTCTGAAAGTCTTTAAGCTTTAGTAAAGTAAAACAATTGTAATATAACTTCATTGTTTATTGTTTTATTTCGTAGGTCGTTGATGTCAAACAAACCAAAGAAGTCAGCATTAGTAAGGTAGAGCAATCACAATATAACTATATTATTTACTTATACTGTGTTTTATTTCATAGCTCATTAATTTCAAACAAATCCAAAAAATCGTAAAGATGGCTTTCAAGCTTTCCTTCTCACCTGTAATCCCCACTTGCATACACATACCCTGAATTTGATTCATTGGAAATGAATTCATTGTTTCATTTCTGATAATTTCAGAAACAAAAGATACAATTTGGTCAGTGACCCTGTGTGTTTTAATCTGCTTCTTTTCTCTCATATTTATTTAAAAAACATTTCTTGGAAGCCAGGGCTCACTTTTACCAGAAGTTGTTTGCAATTGCTTATTCCCCCTCAAAGTTCTAATTTCTATTTGTGGCATGACGAATTGGTTGCTGTGGAGATAACTGTCTAAAACTGGATTTAAGGGAGAACGTGTGGCTAAGACCCAGTTTTATAGGAAACTCTCTAATAATATAGATGTGGGGAAGTGAAATCTGGGAATTTAGATCTTTAAACAAAATTACTTCTAACAAATAAAGAATTACAGTTCTTTGCCAATGTGGGTCAGGGCAAATAATTAATAACTGAGGCTTAAGGGTTGTGCCTTTGAGAGAAGTCTTTAATACAGAGTTGTAGATTGAAAAGATTAAATGTCTCATGTAATTTGGGAAAAAATAAGCTTACTGTGGAAAAATATAGACTCTGATCAAAGTTTCTGTTATAAATAGTATTATTTAGAGTAGAAATTTGAATGTATCTTAAAGAGATCTAATTATTTGACTCCATTTATATGTAGGAAAAGGGCATTCCTGCAAAGCACAGGGTGTTAAATGACGTTCCTGGTGTCCCCTCTCCTCCAACTTTGGTTCAGTACGCTGAATCTCCTGAAGTGGAAAAGGAAGTGAGAAGATTGCTGTGTTCAGATGCTGAAGCTGTCTGTGCCCGTATCCTTTTATACTAAATATGTTCTGTGTAGTCTGTTCCATCCTATGTGCAGTTGGTGACAAGCCCTCACTTCTGGTATTTGCTGATTTTAATGTATAGAACTTCGGATTTGGGGAAATGTTACTTTCTAGCTAGGAACAGTACATTCATATGATAGAAATTATTTACTTGTATAATTCAATATAAGGCACTTCTCCATTCTAGGAATCCGGATACAAATGGCTTGGAGTTGGACTAAATTAAATAACACTTCAGCCAGAGAGCCTATTCCCTTTCAACTTTGCCTTCTCCTTTCTTTCTGCTTTTTCCTTGACTGCCTCTCCTTTCAGGATGGGAGGTCATTGCTGAAGGTGAAACCAAGGAAATAGAATGCCAAGGCTCCATTCCAGGCTTTGAGATAGCTCCAGGAATAAGTGGCTATAAGCAGGGTCATACCTCACCAGGTACATCAATAAAGGCAAATAAAGGCAGAAGCTTCAGAGGGGGCAGGTGTTGACTGTGTGTAGGACCATTGTCCATAGACTCACAGACCAATAACAGGAAAAAGGTGCCTTTTCTCTTCTTTCCTCTTACTGGCCCCTCAACTTGAGGGGTTTTAGATTGGGGTTTTAATATCCCATCCACCCCTGCTATTCTAAATTCCTATGGGCCCCTGGATTCTCTAAATATTTGATCATTGAATACATGCATGAATGCTACAATGTTTTGTATTTCCTATCCTTGTTTTATAAAGGGAATAATCTTCCTGTGAGAAAAATTATTTATAAAATTCATTAGTTGCCTAGTAAACTTGAGGGGAAGTATAGTTGCAGCTGGAGTGGGAGTCATTTGAAAAGCTTCAGATAGTTTCACCTTCCTTTTGCTTAAAACCCATAGAATGTGATGTGTTTCCGAAGACGTTCAGTAATTCTAGCAGTAACAGTGATGATGAGGATGAGGATGAGGATGAGAAGGATGACTATGATGATGAGGATGAAGATGACAGAGAGGAAGAATATTATTATGAGGAGGATCTGGAAAGGGAACTACAGGCGAAGTTCATTGAATCTGGCCAGTATGAAGCAAAGGAAGGAGCCAGTTCAATGAGTAAGTTAAGAGGGAAAAACAAAGGGGTGGGACAGAGTGGGTGGCAGTGCTAAAGACAGACTCTAAACACGCATTAGATGCAAGGCAAAGTTTGAGAAGCTGTTGCTCGACTGTGTAGTGGAGTTTTTCTTAGTTGATTTGGATCTTGGTCCATTAATTTAGGCTATGTTTAGATACATGAAGTTTTTTTCTATCTCTGTTAGTCATGGAAATTCACAAGCAGACCTATTACATGGAGAAAAAGCTCCAAGAGATTCGATGCAGGGCACAAAGACAGAAGGAGCTCATCATGAAACTGGAAAACCTGACTCTCAAGGTAAATTCTTGTTGGCTGATAGAAAGATATCTTGATATCTTACTTTCAGAATCCCATCTTTGTGTTTCCACTCATGTCATCTCTGTGCAGCTTTCTTGTTCATTTGTGATCCTGAACAACCTCTTAGAAACCACTAATAAAAGATAGCCCATTTTCTTTTACTTAAGTAGTTTTGATCATCTCATATAAGCATTTTTGGGAAGGGACCAGGAAACTTGAGATAATAATTGCCAATATGCTCAATAAAATTAAAAAAAATAATTGCCAGTAAGAGCATTGACTATGTGAAAGGTGCATACAGAGCTGAGCATTTTACATGTATTACCTCATTTCATCCTGACATCCCTGAAACCTAGGTACTGTCACTATTCTCATTTTATAGATAAGAAATTAAAGTTCAGAGAGGTTAAGTAACTTGCCAGGAACCATAGTAAGTGGTAAGGCATAGATTCAACCCTGTTGCTCTGTACCAAAATGTATTCATTGTAGTAAAAAAATTAATCAAATTAATTTTTAAATTTTGTGATGCATGCTTGAATAAGAATTAATATTGTACTTATTTTTATTAATACATATTTTATTAGTACACATTTTAGCAAAAGGAAAATGTATGATTAGGCAATGTTTGCTTCCCTTTTTATAGTGAGGGAAATTCTGAAGCATCTGGAGAATCCCTTGCTAGATTTCTTTTTCTGTAGAGCTATAGTCATTGAAGGGGAGCAAACTGACACAGGACTATATTTATTTAGAGTGTTGTCCTTCAGAATAACCAAGTGAGATAATAGATGTGGACATACTTTGAAAGATACAGATATATGGCATTATTATGATTGTGTTTGCATGCAGTACTAGTTAAGAATGGTAATATTCTGCCCTAGTGCAGGGGAATGAAGGAGTCAGCACCAAATTCCAAGCCAGCTTTTTAAATAGTTTACCACAGTCAGAGGATTTGTGCAAAACTAGAAAAGGGTTAACATGAAGGCATTTCAACTATTTGTTTTAGGGCAAGGAAAAATTGCTGTGTAGGGTGTATAAAATCAAATTGGATGGCCCTGTAGTTGGGGGATGTAGTTTTTATATTCTAAATCTTTTTTTAAAAAGTACTCTTTTGTTACAACTGACGGTCTTCTTTCTTATCAAATTATTTTCCAAACTCTGTCTCTCTTGGTTCTCTTTTCCTTTGAGACTCCGCATTTACCATTTATACAATTTGTTTTCCAGAATCACTTACAGTCTGTGCTGGAGCAGCTTAAGCTACAGGAAAAACAAAAAACTGAGCAGGTGAGAAGTGTGTTTTCACATCAGCCAGAAAACATTTGATACAAAGAATCCCCCACGTCACCCCCAATCTCATCTCTGGCTGTTCTTTTCACAGGCATAGTAGTGGATAAATCTTCTAAATGAGGGTAGTAGTTTGGAACAATCTTTGTGAAAATTCATTCATTCAGCAGATACTGAATGCCTGTTGAGTGAAAAGCAATGGATATACACACAATGTTGAATAAGAGAGATTACAGTACTTGTCCTCATAGAGCTAACAGTCTAGCAGGGAAGATTGGCAGTAAACAAATTATACAAATAGAAAGGTGCAAATCATAACGAAGAGCTGTGAAGGAGAAAAAGTCAGTGGTGCTATTTGAATAAAGAGAGTTCTGAATTAAATTGGGGGGAACATGGTCAACCTTTCTGAGGAAGTGATATTTAAGCTGAGACCTGAAGGATAAGTCCAGGCAAAAAGTGTATGAAAAGCTTCTTGGGTGGAGCATATGCCAGTTCCCACTTTGGAAAACAGCTTGGCTTCTTTGAGGACCTCTGGAGTATTTAAAGCAAGGAAGAGTGACTTAACATGAAGTTAAAGAAGTAGGCAGACACCATATTGTATGGGCCTTTGCAGGCCATGATAAGGAGGATGGGAGGTAGTCTTAAGTGCAATGGGAAGTCCTTGGAGAGTTTTAAGCAGGAGAGTCACATTTAATTTAAACTTTTTTAAAGATCACTTTGATTATTTGGAGAATGGATTGTGGGAGGGGAGGACTGGAAGCAGGGAGGTCCGTTAGGAGGCTGTGTAGTAGTCTAAGAAGAGATGGTGGTGACTTGGACTAAGGAGGCAGCAGCAGAGATGGAAAGACTATACACATTTTCAACTGCAATAAAGATGTATTTATAACAGGCTTATTGAGATATAATTCACATACCATACAGTGCACCCATTTAAATTGTATAATTCAGTGGCTTTTAGTATATTCACAGAATTGTGCAACCATCACCACAGTCAGTTTTGCAACATTTTCGTCACTCCAAAAAGAAACCTGTACCCATTAGCAGTTACTCCAGTTTCTTCTGAATCCCTCCCACCCCCTAGTCCTAGGTAATCACTGGTCTCCTTTCTACTAGTCTACTTTGCCTATTCTGGTTATTTCATATAAAAGGAAACATAATATATGATCTTTTGTATCAAGCTTCTTTCACTTAGCATAATATTTTCAAGGTTAACCCATGTTGTGGCATGTATTCGTACTTTATTCCATTGTACAGCTGAATAATATTCCATTGTACAGATATATCACATCTTGTTTACCCGTTCATCCATCAGTAGACATTTGGGTTGTTTCTGCTTTTTGGCTATCATGAATAATGCTGCTATGAATATTTATATATGAGAGAATGTATTTTAAAAGCAGAATTGATGGGACTTGGGTCAATTACTGGGTGTTGAAGGAGACAGGAGTGGTAAGGATGTATGCCAGATTTCTGACTTGAATGACTGTATTGTTTAAAGTCACAAGAGAGTGAGCAGAGTGAAAAGAGAAGAGGGCAATGTAGGATAAGTGAAGGTCAAGTAACTGTATTGAAATGTATGCTGATTCCAGCCCTGTACTGTTGACGGTAACAATTTTAAAGAGACTGGAGGTCGTATTATGAGGATGGACTTAGCATAGGGCTCTTAAGGTAGTGATTCCATCCCCCATGCCCATCCCCATACCAGTAAGGCCAGGAGAATTCTTATGTTCTATATATTCCCTTCCCTTCAGCAAATCACTCACCCAGGTACTGCTTATAAACAGCCATGTGAACAGTTAATGCCAGGATTGCTTTAGCACCCACTAAACATCTTTGTTTTCCTCTATGTAAGTACTTAGTATTGGGGAGTGCTATTTTCAACATAGAAATACAGCTTTAAACTTTATTCACTCAGAGCCCTCTTTGTTAGCTCATTTATTCAACATAGATTTATTGGGTGCCTACTTTAAGCTAGGTTCCACAGGGAGCTATAAAATGCTTGCAACACAGTCTCTGCCTCCAGTTGGGAAGAAATCCATGAAAGGGATAGGAATTTAAAGAAATGAGGACTCATTTTTGTTCATGAAGATTAGGGAAAACTTCATAGAGAGATGGTATTTGACTGGGGCCTTAAGAGGTAGGTAGGGTTTTAATAAAGAGAGAAATGAAGGCATTCTATATAGAAAGTAGCATGCACAATGGCTCAGAGGTGGTGTTGCCAGACTTGAGAGTTTAGATTTTTTGATGTAGGTCATAATAAGCCATAAAAGCTCTTTTTACCTGGGGAGTAACTCAGGAAGATTTCTCTGCCAGCAGTATCTAGAAATTGGAATGGGGAAAGACTAAAGGAAGATGCAAGTGACAGAAAGAATCAGAACTTAAAAACTGATTAGATTTACAAGACAAAAAGGGGAACAAAGAGGAGTCTGGAGCCTGGATAACTGGAAGGTGGTGTGCCAATAACAGAAATGAAGACAACTTGAAGAGGATTATTGCGGGGTGGGAGATGGAGAAGATGATGAGTTGAGTTGGAAGCACTTTTTAAAATGGGAGATTGGAGAGTGCCTCTCGCATAGAAATGATCACTGAAGCTGGGAGGATAAGATGAGTTAGCCAGGTTGACTGTTTGGCAAGAAGTCTGAACCTGGGGGAAAACCTCCCTTTAGGAGGTGGTGGGAGGAGAAAGAGCCCACAAAGGAGAAAGAACTGGAGAAATCAGTGGTTGTAATCATGGTTAGCATCTGAGTGAAAAGATGCTGTAAATTACTGCAGGTAGCAATGATAGCAGTTCGGTAGCTGATGTACTGCACAGGATGGTTTTATAATGCTCCATTCCTGTCATTTTACAGGATAAAATCCACACTGGTATGGGGCGACCGAAGTTGAATAATATTCAAAGACAATCTTTGTCTCAAAGACAGTATATCTCTCTGCATGTTATTGGTCACTTTGCCATTTCAAGTAAAAAAAAAAAAAAGGAATCCTATATCACAAAAGTTTCAGGGCTTCTGAGTTAGAAAGCATCAGGATGAGTAAAGCATCATCAGGTTCCTGATTGGTTAGGACTCTGACCTGGTTTTCAAGTGTCTCATAATGTGGCAGGAAGCAGCAGCTAAGACTCAGTTTAAGATCTATTGTGTTCAGTGAGGCAAGAGGTTATCTCAACTGCCTTATCTTCTGGCTCTTAGCCTATGGCTACAGTGATCCCATCTCTTTCTACCCTACAGTGAGCTGTGACTCCTGTATCTCTTCCCAGGAGTACAAATTTTTAACAGCAAGCATATTTAAGCACATTCAGTTTTAAAACTTACTTTTATAAATTTGGCATAATGAAGGACATCATTGTGTTTGTGTTCTTGACCGTGGCACTCTTCTTTGGAACATTGTAAGACTAAGATAACCTTATAAATACCAAGTTACAGTCTTTCCTTTTGGTTCGTGTAAGTAACTTCTAGACCAAGTAACAGAACTTAAGATTTCAAGTGAATTTTTCATGTTTTTTCTCATCTCTCCCTACAGCTCATTTCCCTACGGGAACAACTGAACAATTTTCTGAAGGAGTGAAGAGAGCCCTAAGGCTGGCACACAAACCTTGGATTCACCATCCAGACTGAAGACTAGTTGAAATTGTGCCTGTTTCTGCTCCTTTCATTGCCTTATATTGAATCATTTGTGTTTGTTTCTCTGAACCTTTTTTTTTTTTTGCTAGTTATATTCAAAGTTTGTAGCTGTGTAGGAAAAAAAAGATTTTAAAAAAGTAGTAGACCTAAAGACCCAACTCAACTATGGGACGGACTTTTCTTCTCTTATCAACTGCAGAATTACTTACATTGCTTCTATTCTGTGGTGCCATCAGATGATTCAGCCATGCTCGCCAAAGGCAGACAGACTAACCTGAAGGCCATACAGCTGGTTTGCATATGTTTTAGCTTTTTCTTCTGTTTAAGTATTTCCTGAAACGTAGAACAAATTAAGCCATATCTACCAAGGGCTAGGACCTGCAGCAGTGAATTTAATTGCCTACTTGGCAGCGTTGATACTAGGTTGTGTCTTGTCTCTTTTCAGGCATTTAGAGGCTCAGGGATGATTTCTGGCTGCTGCTATCTTTGTTCCATTGTTGTGTTTTTAGGGCGGTGTCTCATTGTTATTTGGCAGCTATGGGAATAGTCAGAGCAGAGATGAAATTCTGAGCTGTTATCCTTATTCTGAGCCTCTTCATCCTAACCACCATCAGAAAGGGTTAGGAAAAACCAGATATCTGTGATGCCTGTGAAAACTTCCTGGAAAAAAACATAGGTCAGTTTGTTTTTTTTCAGCTGTATTAAGGTTTTCTAGTCTATATTCTTTGAGCAATAAATAAATTCCTTATCTTAAGTGGATTATTGTCATTTTATGAAACAGCTCCCATGATAAGTACATTCATATCCAAAACAAACTGGAGAGACAGGCAATAAACTCTACAATTAGGAAATGACAGAAGATGCTGTCAGTACTGGGGCATCCTTCTAAAGAGCTCTTAGGATAACTTCTAATGAACTAAGCAAATCATATCATATTCACCATACAGCATTGGGGATTTGAGAGAGGATACAGAGAAGTGATAAAAATGGCAGCTCCAGTATTTGCACTGAATTATGTTGTAGTGGAAGGAACACAAGGTTGGAGACTTGGCTCTGCTACCTACCTTAGCAAGTCCCTATACCTCTTTAGAGCCTCTGTTTCCTCAACTGGAAATCAAGAGTGATACTATTTCTCATCAAGAGACATCTGAGGATTTTCTGGAAGTAGCCCAACTAGACCCCAATCTGGTACCAATTAATGAACCTGGTTCCGTTCTAGGAAATGTACCTCCAAGTTTCCTCTGTCACTTTTAGTGTTCCCATTCCAAGTTGAAAGTAATAAGCCAAGTTCAGAGAAGAGGAAGTCAATATGTATGGAGGAAGGATGAAGACAAGGAGTGCTGGGTGCAAATGCAGGGAAGAAGTGGGGATTAAGAGAGAGAGACATAAACAAACTGAAGCCAAGATTAGGACAGAATTTAAGGGACAGCTTGAAAAACCACGATGATATAAAAAAAGTTTTTTTCAGAAACCCAGAATTTAAAAAAGGATTAGAAAGAAAGGGGAAAAGGAATTGTCAGAAGCAGAAGGTGAGGAAAGAGGCAGGGTTTAAAAAGATAGATCTTTCCAGATGAATGATGGTGGGGGAATGGGGCAGAAACATAAAAGTACCCTGGGAACATGGCTGGGCAGACTGAAACCAGTGAGTGGCACACATGCCACAGGTGGCATCCAGGAGTGAGAGAAATAAAAGAGCCCTAGTCTAGCCTCTGTCCAACACTGCAGTCCAAGAGCAGCCAGAGCGCTGTTGAGAGGCAGTGGGGACGGGAAGACGACCGGAAGGGCCAAGGGTAAATTCATGCATCTGCGGTGCCCTTCCATTGTCTCTACTACTATGTCTCATTGTAACCCCAGGGAACTGCTTCACCACTGCCCTCCAGTAACCCAAGCCTTATGGCCGCCCAGACTCCTCCCCTCCCCCCCAACACACTCGTGATAACTCATGAAATTTTCCTTTTCTGTAACCCAATGATTCTGACTTTTGCGTGTTACCGAACTGCACTATCCAATATGGTCTCCACTAGCCACGAATGGCTTTTGAGCACTTGATGTATGGCTAGCCCAAACAGAGATGTGTCATTAAGCGTAAGACAGACACTGGGTTTCCGTAGGGGAACTGCTCTGCGCTGGCTTCCTGACAACCTCGCACCTTCCACATGGTCCACGCCGGCAAGGATCAACTGCAGGTGGCCCCAGGCCTTGGCAGAATGTCCCGAGATCCTCCTGGAAGCTAGGAAGATAGGCAGTCTCATGACGAGTTGCTACAAGACTTTCTCACTCGCCTCACAATTTTATTTTGAAGTAGAGTCAGTTTACAATGTTGTGTCAGTTCGTGAGGTACAGCATGTTTCAGTCATACAAATACATACACAGACATATACTTCTTTTCTCAGGAAGAAAAGAAACGCACGCCCAGCGAGGGACTCGAACCCACGACCCTGAGATTAAGAGTCTCATGCTCTACCGACTGAGCTAGCTGGGCTGCCTTGTTGCTGGACGTTCCAGAACGCTTTTATGAATTGGTGTCTCATATGCTTCCCTCATTCAGGTGACGAATGGAACTTTCGGCTTCACTGCGGCGCCCTGCCACCCAGCCCCCACCCTCCCGGTCCCCCACCCCCCACTCCTCCACGCCCACTCCTCCCCACACCACCCCTCCCCCAACCCCACCCCTCCTCAACCCCACCCACCCACCCCTCCCCCACCCTGCCTAAAGGGTAAAGCTGGAGGCCATAAAGTTGTTTAGCGGTGTGGAATTGGTACTCAGCAATACGGTGTCCTGCCATTCATGTCGCATGTCACCTGGCCCCTTTTATTCCAGTGTCATCCTGTGGGACAGGGACACAGGGAACGGATACCATTGCTGGTCTTGCTTTTGCTGTCTCTATAAGAAATAAAGTGGATCTATGTGGGTTCTTTGTTTCTTTACCAACTGAATCTGTCAGCCTGCTTGACAATTTCTAAAATTTAGTAAAAAATAAAGAGCATAAAATGTCTCAATAACGGTTTTATACTGATTAGATGTTGAAATGATAGTATTTTGGATATACTGGGTTAAGTGAAATATTAAAATTAATTTTGCCTGTTCATTTTTTACCTTTTTAATATGGCTGCTGGAAAATTTTAAATTGCTTAAGTGGCTCACGTTATATTTGTTTTATTATTATTTTTTTAATTGAAGTATAGTCAGTTTACAATGTTGTGTCAGTTTCTGGTGTACAGCATAATGTTTCAGTCATACATATACATACATATATTCGTTTTCATATTCTTTTTCATTATAGGTGACTACAAGATATTGAATATAGTTCCCTGTGCTATGCAGAAGAAACTTATTGTTTATCTATATTATATATACTAGTTGGTATCTGTAAATCTGGAACTCCAAGTTATCCCTTCCCTCTTCCTTTCCCCTTGGTAACCATAAGTTCGTTTTCTATGTCTGTGAGTCTGTTTCTGTTTTGTAAATAAGTTCATTTGTGTCTTTTTTCTCCTTAGATTCTACATATGAGTGATATCATAAGGTATTTTTCTTTCTTTCTGGCTTATTTCACTTAAAATGACATTCTCCGGGGCCATCCATGTTGCTGCAAATGGCATTATTTTATTCTTTTTTATGGCTAAGTAGTATTCCATTGTATAAATACACCACAATTTCTTTATCCAGTCATCTGTCGATGGACATTTAGGTTGTTTCCATGTCTTGGCTATTGTAAATATTGCTGATATAAACATTGGGGTGTATATATTTCTTCAAATTAGAGTTCCCTCTGAATATATGCCCAAGAGTGGGATTGCTGGATCATACGGTAAGTAAGTCTATTTTTATTTTTTTGAGGACCCCCCCCATACTGTTTTCCATAATGGCTGCACCACACTACATTCCCACTAACAGTGTAGGAGGGTTCCCTTTCCTCCGCATCCTCTCTAGCATTTATCATTTGTAGAATTTTAATTCACATTATAATTTCTATCAGATAGTGCTGTTATAGATGAGTGAGAAAAGAAAAACTGGTGGTGGGGAAGAGGGACAGACAGGGTTTTACTTTGCCAAAAATGGCATTTTAAAAAACTATCACCATCAATTCACAGGGACATTTTAAGACACACACTCCCCTCAAACGATATAGCCATAATCTCAGAATAAGGGGTATACTTTTAAATTGAGTAAATATAACTCTATGGAAACTCACTGCATTGTCCAGATTTTTCTCATATTGCTTTAGGCTGGTGAAGAATTCCTCAGATTGATGAGGATGGTATTGAAGAAGCATTGCTATAAAGAGCTCATCCCATGAGCAGATAAGTAGCTAATTTGTGTGAGGCCTTGAGAGGCAACCACTCCAGGTAACAGTGGTGGATGGGGTTAGTGGGCGTGTCTCTGTTGTCCTGCAGGTGTTGGACTCATCTGGTTGCCTCTGTTTTGCAGTACTCCTGTGGCTTCTTGGCCCCACCCTCTCCTCCCACACCCAAATAAGGGAAAGATGTGGAGGGTCAGAGTCAGTATAACCAGAGGAAATAAAGTAAACAAATACAAATTTATTCTTTTCAAAGCAGAATTTAAGGGAAAGGGGGAAAGCACCACAGTGAGTGGCAAAGTTAACCAATTTGTTCCCAGCCCCGCTCCTTTGTCCCAAACTCTTCTAGACTTGGGTGCCACTCTTGCCACTTTCCCGATCCTTGTGACCAGTCAGTCCTTGGCAGCCAGCAAGCAGCAAATCAGGCTTCAGTCTGGCTTCAAGACTGCCCTGGGGACAGCAAGGACATTCAGTACGTGCCCCTCCAAATGCGGCAGCTGTGGGAGGAGATGGAGGTTGGGAGCTGAGCCCTGGCCTTGAGCTTTTCCCTCTCCCACAGCCATTGTGTTTAAAGAGTAAGAAGGGGCTGAAGTATCCCTTTGTTCCCAGGGTCAGATTTTGGCAGGAAGGCCCAGAGATAGAGCGGCCCAGCTGAGCAGCTAAGTTGCCACAGCCCCAGGCAGGGCCCCCACTTTCTCCTCCAGGACTGTTCGTCTTAGAGCAGCTACTTTCTTAGATATCTGTCATCTATGTCAAGGGAACTTTGATGAGAGTTGTGGCCTGAAATGGTCTCAGAAGCCATAAGTCTGCCATTGAGAATGTGTGTTCAGGGAATGCTCTGACCTGAAGCTGGATACAGAGCCCAGATCCCAACCACACCTCAGGCAGCACGGGTAGTCCTTACAATCCATCTGGAAGGAAAACAGCTCCCAGGATTGGCCTCTGCTGGGCCTCACGTTTTCTCATTGCCACGACCTGCCAGTCCCGTTCTTAAAGTACAACAAACTCACACAGGTTTCTCTACAGGGAGATATCATTGGGCCTTGAAGGAAATGGGCCTTTGAGGGCCTTGATCTCAGCTTTTCCATTCTGGAGGGAAGGGCACATATCCTCCTGGGTAAGACCCTCCCTAGGGAACCATACAACAAACAGCCTGATGTCTTCCAGCCAGTCAGCCTTCCTTAATAATTTCCCAGGCACCCTGACCCCACTCTGCTCTCACGAGGAGCAGAGGCACCCTCATAACGGCTTTTTGGCCTCTATCAGATTCTGTCAAGAATACATCACCTATCAATCCCAACTGTTGCCTGATACTATTTGACAACAACCTCAGCAAATGCATTCCTTATCACTGGTGCTAATCCCACAAATCAGAGGTTTTCATTAAGCTGCCTACCCAGCAACTCCCTTCACCACCCTTCCAGTCCAGGGCCACAAACTACACAGCACCACACACAGTACCTCTAGGAGACACGATACATGACAGATGCCTAACAATATGCAACACATCTCAGTAAATCCCACCCTAATTTGAATTCACAGTGCCCAAAGATCCATTTACCTCACTGCAGGCCAACTGCCCACACGTGCTGCAGTGACTGTCATCGGACCCTCGAGTGATATACTCACCTTGGGCATTAAGGTAAACACAGGACCACAAAGAGTCAGTGACCTCATTCACGAGAATTCAACTCTTGACTTGCTGTTTCGGTCCACCCACAGCACAAATCCTACATAACAAGATCTGCATCTTCTCTACTATGGCCCACTGCAGGTGCCACAGGCCCTTGACAGCCCAAGAACTCCTGGATGGAGTAGGGTTGATGGAAAGGATTTTCCAGAACTTTCCTGGTAAGACGGTTTCATAACATCTGCCCTCTTAAGGCTTAGGCAGGCATACGCCTAACAGACCCTGAGCTCTCTGTCCTATAGCAAATTTCTTCTTAGTCCTGCCTACAATCTAGGCTCCCACAAATAGAGCTCGCCCCCAACCCACTCACTGACACCAAGGCTCTGTGTTTGATGCCCGCCTGCCACCTGCTCACCACACATGGCCAGTTCTCAGGCCCAGAGACCCCCATGAGCACTAAGGCAGATGTCGTGTTGAAGTCTGACATCCTGGACCTGTGGCTTAGTGCCCCCTGGTGATTCTAGAAGGAGGCAATCCTAGGCTTCTGGACCCAAGCTACTGCCTTCCCTCCCCTGCAGTAGATAAATCAAGCTTCCCAGCAGTTGTAGCCACCGGCCCACTGCTTGATTAAAACAGCCTCCAGCTTTCTCACAGCCTCCTGACCTTGGTGGCAAGTGTTACTTTCTTTAAGGCCCTGAGCCAGACTTAGGAACTAGAAGGAGCAAGGGGATGTACTCTGTGTCTTAGCCTGGCAAAGGCTGATAAATGCCTCTGTGTTCCTCCCTTTCTGCACAGGGTGAGTGGAGCTTAGGTTTGCTCTATTTTGGCCCCTGAACCATTGTTTAGAGGAGCCCAGGAAAATTCACCCAAGGCCCAGGTTTCAAGGGAACAAGATTTGGAATGCATGAAGAGAACAGAGTGACTGTTCCTGTTAGATTTCTCTGTGGCCACAGGCTTCTGCTGCTTTGGTCTTGAGGACAGCTCACCTCCAAAATGAATGGAGAGACATCCCAGGGGAGCAGCCGGGATGCATCTACCTGTCCAACCAGAGGCTGGGGCTAACAAAGAGCAAGGCAGAACATTAATGCTTCAAGAGGTATTAGAATTTAATGTGTGAGTGAGGCCAGGAGAGTGCTGATGTACAGTAGATATGTAGGGTAGGTATGTATGTATATAAACTTAGGCATATTCAGTCAATTGCAAGGTTCTAAGTTATAAAGCTCCTTATGATAAAAAGCTTTCTAAGTGGGCTCTGACTCTGTTCAGAGTTCCCAAGCTCATTCCCCGTACCCCCTGCTATCTGCTCTGAACAGGTTCTGGGATCATGGCATATGTTGCCTAGGAATAGTTAGCTCGGTTTGAGGACTGGGTTCACCTTCCAGGGTTAGAATAGTTTTATGTAAAGGAAGGCCTTGCTGTTGTCTGCATGGAAAGTGGCCAACTTCCTGATCTGTGGCCAGTGGCTCCTAAGAAAGGGCCACTCTTCAGGGTGGCCTGTTGTATCTGCCTTATGCTTAATTGGGGGCCATCAGCCACCTCATCGGATTCAGCCTACAAGAAAGAAGGGTCACAGTCTGCAAGGGTGTTGGGCAGTCACATGCCTCCAGTCTAGACGGTGACTTCCCCTTCCTCGCCCCAGGAGAAGACCCCCTTGCTGAGCAGCTGCCGCCCCTCCCCCAGGGCTGTGAGGGTCAACCCGGAAGAGCCAAGAGTGGCTTCAGCTGGGTTCCCAGAGCAACTCAGCTGGTCTCTTAGGATGCTGAGGCTTTCAGGAAAGAGGAGGATCTGAGGGAAATATCTAAGCCCATAAGTATTTCTTTAATGTTTCTCAATTTATGGAGAAAGTAAGAACCTGAATGAACTGTTCCCCCCTTAAGAAAGGTCCGTCAGGGACTGAGACAGAAGGAACTGAAGATATTTCAGGAGGAAACAACATCTAGGTAGCATCAGGATGACTAGAGCTATACCCTTGAACTGAAGTAATATGACACATGTTGCCCAGACTTTTTCTGGGGCACTTTTGGGGCGGGAGTGTCATCAGGATACCCTTTTGCCTCCCTGAGCTGGGGGCCGCAGAGTAGGGCTAACTCCTGTGTATTCATAGTGCTGGAGCCCTGGGGTCATTAGGCTCCCCCATCTCCATGATTCCATGGAGAATGGAAAGGAGCCAATGGGAACTGCTTCACTCCGCAAGGCAGCTTCTCTCCTCCCCATCTGAATGGCCTCCAAATGACATTAACCTGGGCTGCAACAGAAGCATACTTAAGGGACTGATCTCAAACTTGAAGATTAAAGGGCTCATTTCTAGAGTCAGAGAAATGACGCCTCTCCCTCCCCTGGCCCCCACACTCCCACCTCACATATCACCAAACCCCTCCTGCTGCCTGGAGCCCAAATAACTCTGGCTGAGGAATGTGGGGCCAGTGGGGACCGGAAAGGTTGGGTGAAGGCTGAGGGAAGGCTTTGACCAGAAATGGGAGAAGACCAGACTACAGGACGGGGATCTGGCTCCATCAAGAGGCCAGCAGAGTGTTGGCAGTCACGTCAGAACTTCGCACACTGGGGAAGGCATGGCGGAGCTTCTCCATGATATCCTCCAAGCACAGACTGACATCTTGGCTCTTTGACCCCACATCATCTGAGTTGGAAAAGAGAGATTTGGAAAGAGAAGTAGAAATTCCCTGATGAGGCCAAGGGGCTGAAGTAGGATGCTGCCAGCTGAAGGGCCACCTAATAGCATTTGTATCTTCCCGGCACAATGCCTAGGTACATACAAGGTGCTCAACATACATTTGTGGAATTAAGAAATGAATGAATGAATCAGTCAATAAGCAAATCATCCTTGACTAAGCTCAGAGCCATGAAGAGAAACCAGTCCAAGCCCTAGCAGAACCTTGGGCAGAAGACCTGGGACAAGACAAAGCCATGGAGGAAGGGGCTGGAAGGGGCTAGGGGAACTCACCTGCAGCCTCAGTGTCTGGAGTAGTCTGTCCCTTCTCCTGGGGGTGACTGCCTTCTGACTGCTGTGGCGAGGAAGCCAGGGACGAGCCTGCAGAGCCATTGCCATCTGATTCGGTAGGTGGCTAGCAAGAGGTAAGGCATAACTTAAGTGACTTTGCCTTCGTGACCTTACTTTGACAGACTCCTGAGCTTAGAAAGATCCTTAGAGGCCTCATGCCCATCCCTTTGCCCTTGGACTTCAAGAAGGTTTGGTGGTGTCCCAAACTGTGGCTTCCCCTTTCAGGAGACTTCTTAGAATATTCAATTACCGAATACCTTCTTCCTTCAACAGCATGTATCGAAGGCTCCCAGTTCTTATTAGGATGGCATTGCACCTAAAGATATCTTGCTGTCATTTCAGCTAGAATTAAGCTACTTAGAACCCAGTTCCCTCTGGCAATGTAGAGTTGCACACCTGATCATTGGTTCATGACATAATATCATATGTTAAGACCTCCGGGAATTCATCTAGAGACCATCCTTTGGAGGATCTGGGAAGAGGCCCCATGTGGTGTTACCTGGTATGGATAATGACAATAATAAGTAACATTTATGAAGTGTTTGCTATATTCCTGGCAACATGCTAAATTCTTGAAGCACATTATCTCATTTTATGTTCACCACAATTCCATGAAGTTGCTATATTCTTATCCCTGTTTTACAGATGAGGGAACTGGGGCTTCGTGAGGCTAGGTAACCTTCTTAATATCCCACAGTCACTAATTGACAGAGCTACATTCAAACCCAGGACTGTCTAAATTCAGACTTACGCTGCATCATATACATGACCTCTCCAAGAGGAAAGGGACAAAAAGTAACAAAAGATCCCTTCACAGCAAAAATCTTTCTCTTGCCAAATGTGTCCAAACCTTCTTCTTTCTGGCAAGCATCAAAGTAGCAAAATCAACGTTTCAAAGGATTTTTGAACTCCATTCTTTCAATACCAGATTCAAATGGGTTGTGGGGAAGTGAGCCCTCAAAAGCCTTCCCTCTGCCCCAAGCCCCACAGTGGCTTGAAAGT
This sequence comes from Camelus bactrianus, assembly GCF_048773025.1. Classification (NCBI taxonomy): domain Eukaryota; kingdom Metazoa; phylum Chordata; class Mammalia; order Artiodactyla; family Camelidae; genus Camelus; species Camelus bactrianus. The sequence goes on along the minus strand of NC_133575.1, from coordinate 80,352,186 downwards.
AACGCACAAGGATGGAGTAGAAGCTAGGTGCAAGAGGACTGGCCAAGCGATGTGACATACCAGCCCCTCCCTTCCCCCACCTTCCCTGATTGCCAGCCCAGTTCTCTTCAGAAAGTCTAACAGCCACCACCAAGAAGCACCTCTCCCCCACCCTCCTGTGCCCAGAGGCTGCTCTGGTCCTTCCCCTGACCCCAGCCTCACCTGCAGGAGCAGCTCCCTTAAGCGCTGCAGCTGGGACTCTAGCTGCTTGTTGTGGTCTTCAAGGATCTGCATGCGTGTCTCCAGGCGGCTCTTGTGCTGCCGAAGGATCCGGGCCTCAGCCAGCAGCTCCTCGTTGCGGTGGTCCTGTGCCACGTCACTAGAGCCCTCCGTCAAGTGGGGTGCCTCGGCAGCCTCCTCATGCTGCCACTTCAGGCGCCTCAGCTCTCCCTGGAGAATCCTGCCGGGGGTGGAGAAGTCAAGATCAAGGGCCCCAATGGGGTATTGACTGTCCAGTCCAGGGCCCCATGTCTCCTCATACGTAGGTGTGAGCAATCCCTTTGCTCTCCCATCCTGCCCCGCTCCAGCTGAGCTCGTGCTTGAATGGCCATATCCACTTCCTCTCTAGCACATATGTCATTTACTCTGCCATCCTCGGGCCTCAGAGCAGAGAGAGCTGACATTTCATATAACAAATGTCTCAGGGCTTTGATGTGCTGCTTCGGGGATTAATTCTGACCTTAAAATCAGGCAGAAACACAGTCTGCAAATAAATGAGGCATTAGGGCCACTGACTCATCTACTCTGTTTTTAGATTTTTAGATTCCAGGGGAAGACATAACATACACAAAAGATCACCCATCTTTCCTCTTCTCTCCACTACCCCCCTTTTCAGCCCATTTTAAGCACCCATGTTGAGTCATCAAGGAACCAGATTCCAAAGAGATGGTTTACTTTGGGGGACATTACTTTTTTTTTTTTTGGTAGTAGAATCTGTCTCTCCCAGTGTTTCCCAGGGCTTCCCCACTGCTGCTCTAATGCAGTGTTTCTCAAACTATCCAAGCAAAAAACCAGGGGGATTTTTCAATCCTTTGTGGATCAATACATGGTCTGAATTTGCTAGTACGAATTTGCTAGTACACAGCTCACACTATGTGTAACTTGCAACACAAGTTCGACAACACTCAAACTGGCCTACATCCTATTCAATGAAGGCAAGCCTACTAATGATGTGCTTGGATGTCATGGCAATGTCAAATTGCCAGAAAAGTTTCTAAAAGCTGACTCTCTATTTAGGTATTCATCTTGTCTTGTTCCAGTAAAAAATACTTTGCAGTTAGGCCTTGTTCTAAGGACTTGCTACTCCAAATACAGTCTGCGGGCCAGTGGCATGGGCATCTTCTGGAAGTGGGTCAGAAGTGCAGGAACTAGGGCCCCTCCCCAGACCTGCGAATCAGAATCTGCATTTTACCAAGTTTCCCAAGCAACTCGTATGCACACTAATGTTTAGAAGCAGTGTTCTGGGGATGCTGTTGATTCTAAACATACCCTCAAAGTGGCCTGGATGCTCCTCAGACTCCCACTGCCCTCTGTACTTTACAGAGATCAATGCCATCCCCGTAATCCACTTCACCTTCCCTCTTCCAGTCCTCAAATGCTCTACACAGTATCATTCTCCCCTTATTACTTTCACTAAATGATAAGCATTTCTTTCCATTTCCAACAACTGGAAGTTCCTTGAGGTCAGAGACGTGCATCATCTCTTCTGTATTCTCTGTGTTTGCGTTCTCTCTGCTCATATCTACTGGGTACTTGGAAATATTTGGATTGAGTTACAAGGATTCAAATAATTATTAGGATAGCTAGCTTTAATTGAGCCCTTTCCAATAAGCCAGACACTGTCTAAAGCATTAGATGCCTGATCATTTGATCTTCACAAGTGACCCTAAGAGGTGAGTACTATTATCATCATCCCCATTTTACAGATGAAGAAATGGAAGATCACAGAATATAAGTAACTTGTTCAAGCCCACATAGCTAGGATGTGGAAATCCAGGACTTGAACTAAGCTGCCTGACTCTAGAACCCACGCAGATCTGTGCCACTGCCACACCCACCGGTTCTCATCCTCTAAGTGGGCCAGGATCTTCTCAAGCTCCCCCTTGTTTTCTGTGGCCATGCTGCACGGAACCTGCTGTCCAAAACCTGGTTCCCGGTCTGTAATGGGGCTGGAGTGCCGCAGCAGGTACTGGTCCTCGTCTCTGTGTGAGGGTGGAGAGAGGAAAGGAGGTGGCCAAGCATTGAACCAAGAAACAGCTCAGGGAGTGAGTTCTCAGCTCCCCACTCAAGCCCCTAGAGACACATGCTGGAGTATTCACCTCTAAGTTACATAAAGAGGGAGAGTTCATGTATTCAGGCTTATGAGGGATGAAAGGGCTCAAAAGTGGTAGAGGTCATGGTTGGGGGTAGTAGAAGAGAATGTTTTTGGGATGCCAGGGCTTCTGGGTTCTACTTATCTGGGAAAAAATGAACAAATCCCTTCCCTTCCTGTGATGTTCCCCACCCCAACCCTCTTTGCTTCCCACCCCCAGGGGGTCATTGCCTGCCTGAGTCCCAGTCCCAGGGCTAGTCCCAACAGCTCCTAGGTCCTCTGAGGAGGCCGGGGACCTCCCTAGAGATGAAGGGCCCCTTCTCTGGGCTGTAGCACCAGGGAGTCTCTCTGGCCACACTTCAGTCAAGTCCCTGGTGTCTCCCTAGGGTTGATGTGGCACTAAATGGGGCTCTGGCATTTTGAGAGTAGGATAATGGCTTATCTCTGCAACTTTAGAAGAAGGCATAGTCTTCTTCCCTCAGAGTGGGGCATAGGAACATGGGATCTTGCAACAGGAAGGGACCTGGGCAGATGGCGGGGAGGTAGTACATCATTCATGCCCCAGCTCAGTTGATAGAGGATCGACTGCTTCTCTTATTAAACACTGCCCAGAAAGCAGCCTTCCTTCCTTGGGGTGTCAAGGACCCTAACCATCACCCCCTATCCCCTTGAGGATATACCCTTCCCAAACAGTGGCAGAAGGATCCCAAGGAGAGCTATTCCTGGCAAATCAGCAGCTGTGAAAACTCACATGCTGTCATCTGGGGATAGGCTGTCATTAAAGAAGGAGCAATTTTGACTTTCCATCTCAGCAAGCCTGGGAAGAAAGAGTAGGAAGAGAAAGGAAAACAGAATGTGGAGTCTGCTTTCAACTGAAGGATTCTAATCCCACAATAGTATGATCAGCTTTGGGGGCTGTCGCAACTCCCCTCTTCCTCAAGGGCTGGCTGCTGCATACCCCACTCTGCATGCCCTGCCCATCCCTGACTCTAATCTCTTTGCCCCAGCTGAAAGACCCTTCTCCCTTGGACTCCTTACAATCTCCCTCCCCCAAATCTGGTGGTACCTGCTAGCAAAATGCTCAATGCGGGAATGTGTGTCAGCATGTGGCAACATCGGGGAAGAAGCCGGCCTAGAAGAAAGCAGCAAAGACTCAGAAAACCAAAGACTGGGCAGCCAGGCAGCCTGTTTCTTCACCATCATCCTTCCACAACCCACCCCCCTCACTTGCAACCACCATCACCATATTAGAGAAATGGGCAAGAGCTGATGGGAATGAGATACAGAGACTGGATTCTAGACTTCTGGTCTATTTCTCAGGTCAGATTCCTGGTCAGGCCCAAGCTGAACTGTCCTGTCACAAGTTGGGTTTGCCCTGGAACACTCCCTTAGCCCACATGGGACTCAGGCCCTTCACAGCACATCCTTAGGCTCAGTGAGGATGCCCCCAGTCCCTGTCTCAGCCACTGGTACTCACGTCTCACTGTAGTCGGCCTCTAGCACTGATTGCACAGGCAGATAACCTCTCTGAGGGTGTTTGCTGAAATAATGCTTTGAGCGGAATTTGTTCTTTAAGGTAGTGGCAAAGTCCCTCATGTTCTCACTGGATGTGGTCTGGAGGGGAGACAAGACAGAGGGACTCACTGTAATGGGGTATTCTAGGGACGTGTCGCTGCTCCCCTAGAGCAGGGACCATGACTGGTGATGCACTCTTGTTCATGTTTACCACACCCTGCTCCTAGAAAAACATCTAGAAGGACACATGCCAAACTGTGAACACTGATTGCCTCTAGGAAGTTGAACTGGAGGGGTGGGGAATGTGCTGAGGAAAGAAGGCAACTTTGTTTTATACTTTAAACACCTCTATATAATTTGAACCTTTTTACAATGATCATATATTTGTTAAATTTTTAAATATCTTTTACATAAATTCTAGGGATGTACAAGATGAGCAGGAGCTACAGGATTATCTACCATCTCGAGCCAGTTTCCCCTGTATGACTTTAATCATGTTTATTTTAAAATGATAATAAAAGAAAAATAAAGAACTAGGTTCCTGCTTCCATTGGGCCACACATGTTTCTGTGCCAACAGAATTTGGAGCAAAGATGACAGCTCAGGGAGCTGGATTATGGAGGTTGGGTGGGAGACAGTGGGGGGGCCTGGGGATATGTTTGGGACTTTGGGAGTGTCTGTGGAGAGAAAGGGATAAAGGATTTTAGGGAGCAGAGGCAGCTCAGAAAGCTTAGCCTGGAGCCATGGGTCCTGAACACAGCAGAGGAGAAACTGTTTGGCTGGAGTTCAGGAATACTGACCAATCTGGGCTCAGGAGGCTATGAAGGGCATAGTTTTCAATGAAAACCAAGTAGAATGTGGGGACCGCAATAAAGAAATATTTATACAATGGAATACTATTCAGCCATAAAAATGACAACATAACGCCGTTTGCAGCAGCATAGATGTCCCTGGAGAATATCATTCTAAGTGAAGAAAGCCAGAAAGAGAAAGAAAAATACCCATATGAGATTTCTCATATGTGGAATCTAAAAAAAAAGAGCATAAATACAAAACAGAAACAGACTCATAGACAGAATACAAACTTGTGGTTGCCAAGGGGGCAGGGGGTGGGAAGGGATAGACTGGGATTTCAAAATGTAGAATAGATAAACAAGATTATACTGTATAGCACAGGGAAATATATACAAGATCTTGTGGTAGCTCACAGTGAAAAAAATGTGACAATGAATATATGTATGTTCATGTATAACTGAAAAATTGTGCTCTACACTGGAATTTGACACAACATTGTAAAATGACTATTACTCAATAAAAAAAAGTTTAAAAAAAGAATTAAATGGTGTAAAGAATATGAAAACAAATGTATGTATGTACATGTATGACTGGGCCATTATGCTGTACACCAGAAATTGACACATTGCAACTGACTATATTTCAATTAAAAAAAAGAAAAAAGGAAAAAAAAAGAAAATACCCTTTTTTCCCCCCAAGAGGCTGCATAATGAATTTGAGCACAAAGTTTGGTATTGACTAGAAGGGACTGGAGCAATGGCAAAGTAGCAGGTGAAGACCAGGGGAGAGGAACAATTCAACAAGCTAAGCAGGAAAAACTAAAGTGAGTAATGGAAAGCTAGTCACCTACAATGGCCTTGCTCTATTTTTTTCTGAGAGTTTTCTCTGCAGGAGAACAGGGAGTGTCTTTTAAATGATCAAGAGTGTCTTGGGCTGCTCTAGCCAGCTACAGCCCCAGTGAGGGAGAAGCTCTGCTGGAAGGACACAGAGGCCTGAATCTCCCAAACAGTGAATCACCGGGACTGTTTGGAGAACGCTCCCCAACAGAGAGCAGAATACAGTGAGCTAATGCTTGGCAAAGTGGAGCAACGGCCCAGAAGCTGAGAGCTGCCCACCCGTCCCACTTGGCCCAGAGGCCCCATACCGGGGTGTAATACTCCATGATGGGGTAGTGCAGCTTGTTGCCCTTGCTGGCCCTGCCTGTCAAGAAGCAGGTCTGGCAGATGTCCACATTAAATTGTTTCAGACTCCGGTACCTTGGGGAGAGGAGAGGTGGTAAGAAAGAGGATCCAATGTACCATAGTCACCTCCCCCGCCCCCTAACATCCAAATATACACATACATTGGAAGGGGGTGAGGCACGGAGCCATAACCGCTATATATATGGAGCACTTAACCTCCTATACATAGCAGTGTCTGACTCCTCACTAGATGACTAGTCTTACTCTAGAGGCCATAAATCCCCATGAAATCACACGCTCAGAGTCCCAAGAAGTTCAGGAAATAGCATTGTCTCCATATTTTTTAAAAGGGAAGGTGGAGCAGGGGTAAAAAGAGCTCATTATATCAAACAGCCTCCTGGGGGGAGGGCGTAGCTCAGTGGGAGAGCGCATGCTTAGCATGCACGAGGTCCTGGGTTCAACCCCAAGTACCGCTGTTAAAAATAAATAAATAAAACTAATTACCCTCCCCCAAAATAGCCTTCTAAACAAAGATGGCCCCAAGGGTCCAGTTTCACAGGTGTCACCTTGGAGAAGTTACACTTTCAATATGGAGACAACTGATTCTACCAGCCGCGGGCAAGTTGGCTAAAAGCTATTCCCCCCAAGTTATTTATAAAATATAATTCTATTTTGCCTGAATACAGACTAGCCCTTCAGATCCAGTTCCAAAGCCTGGTTGGACTGCCCAGACCTAGTAGCATAGAACAGTGAGATTTCTAGACTTAGAGCAGTCAGAGGATCCAACATCTAGTCCTGGAGCCACAGTAGCCAGCTGTGTGAACTCCACCTCTGTACCTCATTTGCTTATAAAAAGCAGGCTTGTAGTAAAGAGAGTATGTGCTAGTGCTTTAAAAAGTCAAACAATGGAGCATTTTGTGATGAAAGCCAAATTCAGGATAGCAGCTACCTCTGTGGGGGATGGAGAGGAATGTAATCAATGAACTTACAAATATATTGTAATACATTTTTTATATATTATATAGAATGTATATATAAATTTATAAACATCTACTATATATTTTATAATATACATAAATATATTGTAAAATATTGTTTTATTTCTTAAGTTTGATTGTGGATGCCCACCGTGGGGCGCTGGCACCGGCTCATACCAGCCCATGAGAGCCAGTTAAAATTTCAGGAGTTTTCCAAGTCAGTTGTTAAATATAGCCATTATTTAAAAATTAAATCATATAAACTCACAGGTAAGCAAATGATATGAAAAACAAAGGTAATAAATACTCCAACTCATCATTTCCCAACTATTTCACTATTATCTATGCTCTTGAGTTTGTCTACATCATTGTACCTGATGGCAGAAATATTACAAGTGGTGTGCAAGAGTGCATCACTTCCTGACCTCCTGTGGGGAGCCTGACACTGGCACGGTGGGAGTATTTACATCATGGAAATTAGCCAGTGCTATAAATCAGGTTTCTCTTCTGCTTTGTGGAGAGTAGGTTGTGAATCATTTGCCAGCACACCTTTTGGTACATAGGTGTTCTTACATGTCAGGATGCTGGGGCTTCTGGGTTCTACTTAATGCTCCCTGGGGAACGATGAGCAAATTACTTCTCCTTCTGTGCTGATCCCCCCTCACTACCCCCTTTAGCTCCTCTATATGTTTTTATAGGCAAGTACTTCATAATAAACTAAAACAAAAGAAAATATTTCATTGCCTTCGATTTTTTAAAAGGTTAAATATTCTGCAATAGGAAGGATTATAACAGTATATAACAACATACAATAGGTTCCTTGTAATTATATAATTATGTGATGCACTGTTTCATGATCGATTACTTATATGTGACATGGTCTATTTATTATTATCACTCTGGCCAGTATTGCTTTGCCTACCTGAAGCCCTTGATGGGGCACTGCCTACAGATAGAGCACTTGGTCTGGTGCTTCACTTGCTCAGCGATGGTGACCCGATGCAGAACAGCCAGCCACACCATGGACTGGGGCTCCAAGTTGACCCACTCCAGGAACTGTGAAGCTTCAATGACTGGCTTCCCAGTGCTCTAGGGAAACAAGAAGCCCAGTGACAACATCTGAGGCCCCAAAGTGTCTTGTGCTTAGAATGGCAGGTCTCAGGGGAGGAGGAGAAACAACAAGGCCTGGGTTGGCCTATTCTCCAGAGAAGTCCACCATCTACCCTGTACTAATTGACATGGTGCCCCTGTCCCCACAGGACTCTGACCCCAAAAGCCCAGAGAACCCTCTGTCCTGTTGTTCAATACCAACAAACCCCCTTACATCCGAGTACTTCAGATCCAAAGCCCAGCTCCTAGTCCTCCCTCCCTCTTTCCCACCCTCCCTTTCATCATCCCCCCTTTCCTCCCTCCTAGTTCTATACTCACAAAGCGGAAGCAACTACGAACGCTGGGCTCCACATTGCTGCCCCCAAAGGCTGCCACTTCCCCCAGCTGACGGGGCACCTGAATGGCCTCATGAAGCAGGACACCGAGGTGGCGTTGGTCACACTGGCTGCCTGAGTTGGCCACTTGGCTGAAGAGGTCTGTTGGCCCCACCATAAGTCATGGCCAAGCCCGATACAGGAATGGCCAGAGAATGATGTGAGGAGAAAAAGCAGAAACAGATACAGGGAAAGAGCACATCAACTTAGCTAATGACTTTTGAAACTGGAAACGTAAAGGTCCATCCCTGAGCTTTTAGAAACCCAGGAGTTCTAAAGAGAGCACCTTCTAGATTCAGAGACAAAAAAATGAGACAGACACAAAGAGAGAACGCAACAGAAAGAGAACGGGAGAGAAGAGTGAAGGGGAGAGAGCAAGCTGCATATGGGAGCAGTGCCAGACACTGAAATGACACTGCTGGGAAAACAAATTCTCAAGAAGCAAGATGAAGGGGTGTGGAGTTCAAGGTTGCCTGAACATGAGTTGCAGTCTGTCTGCTCTATCCCCTCCTGTTCATGTAGCCCAAGTAGTCTGATACTGCAGTAATCTCTCAGTTATCCATGCAAAGGGAAAGAAACACTGGCACAGATGATCCAAAAAGAGGAGATAATTCAACACATTTGATCATTTAAGAATTAGCTCTAAATGACTGAGCTAAGTGAGGCAGACTATGTACTCATATTTGAATATGGACACTATCTACTCTTGTGGGAACTCCCCTATCCCACCCCAACTTTAGAAAAACTCCATCAGGGGTTCTTGTCTGCCTGTTTCATACCTCACCTAATGGCCATAAAATAAACAAATGTAGAAGGCAGAGGACCTGGGTTTTAGTTGTGTATCCATTACTGACTAGCTTGTAAAACCCTGAGTAAGTCATGAATCTCTCTATGCTGCAGTTTTGTCATTTGTAAATTAAGATTAAATCATCAGTGTCTATCCCATCTTAAAGGAATGTTGGGAGTAATAAATTATATCATAGCTATGAACATGCTTTGAAAAGTCTTCTTCCCTGTTAAGTTTTCCTAGATGGTTGTCATCACTCTTCTGTGATCTGATACAGCACATATCCTTTGCCACTCAGATTATTCTAATTAGCACTTTCAAAAATTCTTTCTGTGTATTTCTGTCTCTTCCCCTGGACTCTAAACCACTCGAGGCAGGGACTATGTCTAATTGGACCTTGTACTCATCACATTTAGCACAGTGGTCAACACACATTAAGCACTTGACAATTAATGATGCTGATTCAGAAAATTACAAAATGCTGTACAAAAGATGGAGGATGCAGGGGAAAGCAAAGGTGCTTTACACCACAGAGGTTAAAACCTACAGAACTGCATACTGCCAGATAATGGGGATTATGTCACACTGCCCATGTTATCACATGGGAAGTCTCCAGCAGAAAGTGTGACATGGCTTGAGGTTCAGATTGGGAGAGGGCTAAACTTGATAGGCCACAGGGGAATGGAACTACAAAGTCCAGGTTCTGGTACCCCAGGATGCCAACTCAGATCATGGTCAAATAATTACATCAGATCAGAAGAAACCAACGCCCTTGGAGTGACCCTGGGAATAATAACAGGTCTTAGACCCATCTTGGCCTTTGGCTGTTGTGGGTTGTTTGTAATAGCCTGGACCAGGAAGCATTAGAAGGTAGCCCGAGTAACCCTCGGCTGAGTCATAAGACCAAACTTCTGCTTATCTTACACCCTTCTTTCTCCCACCACACCTCTCCCTCCACCCAATTCCACTCCAGACTTTGGAGCTGTACTCACACTGCAGTTTTTCTTTCACTTCTGTGCCACACAGGCATGCAATGCCAGTCTTAAAGGACAATGCCCGCATCTTTCCACTGCGACCACTAGATTTAAAAGAAGAGACTGAGAATATGAATATCGGTAAAGGGTTAACTTCTTGACAGTCATTTCCCTTGCAGAGTTGATCCCCACAGGGCTCTGTGCCAACCCCAAGCTGAGCTGGGTCTGAGTTCACCATGGGAGCAGCTCCTTGGCCACCATGCCCACTCTAGATGTCCCACTGAATTTCATCCTGGAGGCTGCCAGGGCTGCGAGCCCTTACCTATCAAACACATTGAGGAGCCAGTTGAGGCTCATGTCCACACAGAGCGGCACGTTGACCAAAATGCCTCTTTCCTCCTCCAGCCTTTCATATAAGGCAGTCAGGCAGTGAATGACCTCCACCACATCCATCACATGCTCACTGGCCTGCAGATCATGCTCATTGAAGATCTCCAGGGCTGTGGTTAAGGTAACCAGGTCCACTGGGAAGGGAAGGAGAGAAGGAGAAAATACAGCCAAAAGTAGAACCCCAGGGACTAGACAAGGAGATATGGCCTCCAGGATCACCAAATTTGAGACTCAATCTCCAGACTAACCATTTGTAAGTACGATGCAAGCTTGCCTTTTACCAAGACCCCTCATCCCAAGAAGGGAGAAGGCAGGAAAGGCCACTTAAATTGGCCCGAAATTCTTCTATACCTGTCTGTTCCTTAACATCAGTTTCAAGAAGATAGAGGAATTTGGGTAAACTCTCAGGGGTCATATACCATTTTTTTAACTTTCTCTGACTTTACATATGTTTCAACTACAAATAGGTTTGTCCATGAACCTCATTCTGAGAACCTAGACACTTAGTTATAAAGGCTAAGTTATGCCTGGGTAAATGTGACATAACTCAGGAGAACTTTTTAATTGCCTCCAATGCAGGAATCAACCTAGCCAGACACGCCTGGGCCAGGAAGATTGGATGGACACTATCTCTGAGAAAGGCACATTATGTCTGCAGCCAGGCTGTCCCCTAACCACTGGCATTTGCTTCAACAGTTCTGCTGCTACATCTAATAACCCCAAGATGGCAAAAGAACACAAGCCCCCAGTGGCTCCAAACCATTTGCTGGATACTTCTTGCCAGTTGTTTGATTATCCAGGTTGAACAGGGAGGAAGGGACAAGGAAGAGGATAGTTGTAGGTTAATTTGGAAGGAAGCTTGGGGGTTGGAGAGCATAGAAGGGCCCTGGAAAGAGCAGGTGTCCACAGCCAGCATCTTCCAGGCTTTGGAGAGGTCCCACCAAGCCAATGAACAACCCTGGCCAAGGTGGGATTAAACTGGGAAACAGATGAGGAAGAATAAGGATGAAGGCCATAAGGGAAGTGCAATGGGAGACTTACGACGCAGTGCCTTCTGGACTCTGCGTAGCTTCATGGCAGTGCGGTAAGCTGAGAACTTAATGTTGTTCAGATCAGCTGCAAAGAATGGAAAGAAACCCATGCAGATCAGGGAAATGCAAATTAAAACCACAACAAGATACAATTTTACACCTGCCAGCTTGGCAAAAAAAAAGTATGACAATAGCAAGTGTTAGCAAAGATGTGGATGAATGAGAACTGCTGGTGGAAGTGTAAAGTGATACAATCACCTGGGAAAAACAACTTGGCGTGACCTAATAAAATTGAACATTCACACATCCTAAAACCCAGCCAGCTATATATCCTGGAGCAGTGATTTTCACACATTTTTTGAACCAAGACACACAGTAAGAAATTCTTTTTACATTACAGTCCAGTATACATACACAAATGTGCATATGTATAAATAACTGAATCAAAAATTTTAGGAATTTTCAGTAGCAAATACATGTGTGTATAGAGGATCTTATTAAAATTTGACTACCTTTAAAAAAATTTCAGGAAAGAATACCTTACCAAATTTGATAAAGTAGAAACATAACAAAATTAGTATCAATTATGACTCTCATTAAGGATCTGTTGCACTTTCATATTTCCTAGTCTATTTTTAATTTTTGTAATGCTTGTCACAACACACTGAAATGATGTTATGAGCTGTAGACCGAAAAACATGCACACGTGCACTAGAAGACATGAGCAAGAGCTCCTTAGTAGCACTGGTCTTGTTAGCTCCAAACTAGAAATGACCCAAATGTTCATCAACAGTAGAATGGGTGAGGAAACTATGGTATATACAACGGAACACTCTACAGCAGTGAAAATGAATGAATTATCGTCACATGCATCAACATGGGTAAAATTTACAACATAGTAGTGAATCTGTCTTAGTAGTAAAGATAAAGCACATGATAGTCACACTCATCATGGCATGGACAGTGTCTTTCAAAAGGGATCTAGTTCATATCTGTAAGCATAATTCCCTAACGTGATGATAAAATCGTCCAGGGGGAGTATAGAACTTCCAGTTGAGAGAGGTGCATAGGAGAAAGGAAGGAAGGTTAACGTGATGATAAAATCGTCCAGGGGGAGTATAGAACTTCCAGTTGAGAGAGGTGCATAGGAGAAAGGAAGGAAGGTTACTGGAAAAAGCACAAGGACTCACTTTCACTGTCACCTGCTTGTTGAATGGAATTCCCTCCCATTGTTTTTTAAAATTTATTTTTTATTGAAGTGACATTGGTTTATAACATTATATACATTTCATGTGTACAACATTATATTTCTACTTCTTAATTTTTACATATATATATGTATATGTGTATGTGTGTGTATGTATGTATGTATGTGTGTATATATATATATATATATATATATATATATATATATATATATATATATATATATGAAGATCCAGCTATCCTACTTCTGGGTATTTACTGAAGGAATACAAAAACACTAATTCAAAAAGATATATGCACTCCTACATTCATCGCAGCATTATTTACAGTAGCCAAGTCATGAAAACAACCAAAGTGCCTATCTACAGATGAATGGATAAAGACGATATATATATATATATATACACACACACACACAGTGGATACTACACCCTTCTATTCTTATAGGACAAAGGCAACTGTATAGATCTCCACCCTATACAGAAACCTTGAGTTCTTACCTAGGGTTTGGTATAACTCAGTCATCTTGGGATGGTCCCAACATGTGGTCTGAGCCTGGTGGCTACAAACAAAAGCATTAAGAGAGCCAGTGTCCATATCACCCCCCACCTCCCACACACATGCGTGAACCACTCAGCGATAGGTTGGATGCAAGGAGCAGCAGAATCTGAGGGTGAACCCTGAAGATCCCAAAGCACAAGGGTTCACCTTTACCCTGGTAGACTCTTGAGCTCCTGAGATGAATAGGAGTTAAAACTGGACTGGATGGAGGAATCCCAACAAATAAGGGGTGAGAAGGACAGGTAGGGAAAAAAGGTAGGTGAGGGAGGGGCTGGGCAGGTGACTGACCCGCTTCTGATTCAGATGGTCACTCACTTGATGTAGTAGGGAACTTTATTGGGTGAAATCGCTCTTTCCCAGGGAACCTGAACAGAGGCTGATAAGGGAGAAGAGAAAGAGAAAGCTGGCCACTAATGCTCTTCAGGCCCCCAGTTACTCCCCTGCTCTGTCCTCCCAAGGAAGTAGTCAAGCTCCAGAGGAGATGCCTGACTCTCGTTGCCAACTCTGAACAACCCCTAAGGGTGGGGCAAACACTTTTAATGAACACACTTCTTTCCCTGATGTTAGGGCAAGGGAAGGAGAAGAGGGTGTCTCTGATGCTCTAATGGGCCAGAGTCGTGACAAGGGCATGAACAGGAATACTTGGCCTTGGACACCCTAGCAATCTTCTCCCTGTCATTTTTATCCATTTAGCTCAGGCAGCCCCATGAGGAAAGTAGGGTCCACTTCAAATTCACCACATTGGTTATCTGAATAAGAAGTGGACCCAACTTTCCTCATGGGGCTCAAACCCCTTTCCCCAGAAGGTCAAACTTCTCAGTCCTGTGGGACAATGGGGAATGGTACTGCCCATTCCCCTCTAGTAAGGAACCCTGGAAAAGGCTATCTCTCTCAGCTCCAAATCTTTAACTTCTGGAAGTCCCAGGAGAGGCTCAGTCACCTGGTCAACCTCCTCATTGCCATTTCCCTGGGTACAGGAGCCCTCTGCAGGTATAGCTGCATGCCAGTGATTATAATACAATAGTTCTAATTGCCGTGAACATATATTGAGCTCCTCCTATGTGCCAGATGCTCTGCTGAATGCTTCCTGTATATATCTAATTTTCATCTCTATCTTCCCACCATCACCACAGCTACCATCCTGTTCTGGGTCATCATAAGCCCTCATCTGGATTATTGCAATATGCTTCCTAACAGGTCTCCCTGCTCCTACTCCAGCACTCTGACCCCGCCGAAACATAAGTTGGATCATATCATTCCTCTGCTCAACCCCTCCAAGTGTTCTCCATTCCATTCAGAGTAAAATCCCAAGTTCTGACCATAGCCTACAAGGCCCTCTGCACTTGGGGCTCCTGCTACCATTCTGACCTTCTGCTTTCTCCCCTTGTCGCTCACTTCTCCACTAGCCTCCTTGCTGTTCCTCAGACATGCCCCTCCCTTAAGTTCCCAGAAGTTGTTATTCCCTCTACCTGGTTTTCTCTTCCCTCAGATAGCCACAGGGCTCATTCCCTCACCTCCTTGAGGTTTCTGCTCAATTGCCAAGCTCTTAGTGACACCTTTCCTGACCACCCTAATCAAAACTGCAATGTCTCTCCCATTAAGGCCAGCACTCCCTCACCCACGCCTTCTCTGTTTTCCTTTTTTTCCACAGCACTTGTCACCAATTGACCTGATATACATTTTACTTATTTGTTTATGGTCTGGCTTCTTCCAGTAGAATGTAAGCTCTACAAGTCTAAAGATTTTGGGCTGTTTTGTCCACTGATGTAGCCCCAGTGCCTAGAACTATACCTGGCCCACAGTAGGCCATCAATAAATATTGCTGGAACAATAAAGTCATTTAATTCCCATAACTCTATGAGCTAGATAATATTTTCCCCCTTTTTACATATGAGAAAATTGAGGTTCAGAAAGTTTAAGTTTTTTTTTTTTCAAGCTTGCACAGCTATAAAAGCGAGGAGCGCTGACTCAGATCCAGGTCTCTCTGACTCAAGAAACTGTCCTTTTAACCACTACACTAGACTGCTTTAATCTACTGCTTCTTGGATGCCAAAGTATACTGGGCTCCCACCAGCCCCCGAGGGACAACAGTAGACTCTCTTGGAAGGTGGCTGAGGTTCTAACAAATGAAGTCCTGTTTGTCTCACATACAGGAGAGGAAGTGCTGTGACCCAGGTCCAAAGTCCCGGTGGGCATCCTGGAGCTGCTTAAGCCTCTCGCCAACTGACACCTATGGACAGAACACACACGAAGACAGTGGACTTGTTCCAGATACCCAGTGTGAGATTTCCAGATGCCTCCGGCAATCTTTGTGACTTCCTCCAGAGGCTGCCTCTTCTCCAGTTTCAGCACCTCCTACTATTCACCCAACTCCCAGCCTCCCCACGGCACTCCCAAGGGTCAGAGAAGAGCATTCTTAATTCCAGACCACAGTCACTCTTCACCTGCCCCTGTCTACCCTGAGCGCCCTAATATAGACAGAGCCCTCTCAGATTATTTTAATCACTTCTTGCAGCTTAGCGGTTGAGAAGCCTGTTCCCTCGTCCCCAATTCTCTACAACTCTTTTCTCACATAGGTTCCATTTCAATGCCCCTTCACTGCCTTTGGGCCTGGAGAAGTTCCCCCCAAGTCTGGTTATATCAAGCCTTTTCCCCAAGGCTCACTCCAGGCTTCTCTTCTACCTGGAGCTGTTTCCACCGGATGTTGATCTGCTCCAGGGCCCGGGAATTCTCCATCGACAAGTGTACATCAGAAATGGCAAGTTGATGGGCCAGATCATTTACCAACTTCACTCCATCTTTCATGGGGGAGAATTCTTCTTTGAAGAGCTATAGAACCAGGACCCAAGTCCCACAGCACACGGTAGGAAAAAGGAACCATTAGTCATTCAGCTCAGCTCCTCCCTCCTTACCCAGAGATTTTGGTTAAATAGCACAACCTCGGTGCTTGCCTGTTAGGGCAGCCAGACTAGGGTGTGGGTGGCCATTTCCTTATCCTCTTCCTTTTCTAGTCTCAGAAAACACCAGGGAAAGAGAAGACAGTAGAAGGACGGGGGAAAATTCAGTGAAACCAGCTCCCAAATCCAGCAGATAAACTGGGAGAGGCTCTGTTGAAGTCCAAGCCAACAATAGAGTCTCAGTAGCAGGAACACTGTCAGGGTCTGGGAGGAGCACCTGGTCTCGGGGTGGGCGGTAGCCAGGGGAGGGGGCCTGCATACCTTAAGAGCCTGGATGTGCTCTGGGAGTGAATCAATGAAGAGATCCCCAATGGGCTCCCAAGTGGCTCGGACTCCCTCAGCCTGGGTCAGAGTCGTGCTTAATTCCTCCATTGCCCCTTGGATCTCCAACAGCTGCTCCAGAGTGCGCTCAATGTGACGGTGCTGGTCCACGCAGCGGGCTGTCAGCTTCTCCCATAGTTCACTGGCCACCGTTGCCTGCTTCCACACAAAGCGGCTAAGATTCTGGATCCGCTGTCTGGGAGACGTATCTGCAAAGGTAGGCAGGAAGTCAAGTCAGGTCAGCTAGGCAGGGTCAGCCTACGGAAAGACCGAGACAGCCCTTTGTAAAACGTGTGTGTCTACATGTGTCTATATATATATATGTATGTGTGTGTGTGTGAATATATATATGTATATATTCACACACACACACACACACAAAGTTTTTCATGGTTGAGGCTCCTTTGGCAGATTCAGGTTTTTTAAAAATTGAACTTTTTATTTTGAGATCACTATAGATTTACATGCAATTGTAAGAAATAATACAGAGATTGCATGGACCCTTTACTCAGTTTCCCCAAATGGTAACATCTTGCAAAACTGTAGTACAATATCACAACCTGGATACTGACATCGATGAAATCCACCAATTTTGTTCAGAGTTCCCCAATTTTACTTGTACTCATTTGTGTGTGTGTATATTTTGTTGTATGTGATTTTATCATGTGTGTAGGTTCATGGATCCATTACCAGTCAAGAGACCATATTGGTGTTTTCCACAGTATATCATGAAGATTTCTGCATATTATTAAAGAATGGGCAAAATAAAGAGTGAGTAAAATATTTTGAGAGGCAGGAGTGAGGCAAATCATCCAGAGTCCTATTCATGTGACCCTGGAATGCAATTTTGCATTACTGTCTGCTGCTCATTTTCTTCCAAAGGAGGGAGACATTTTATGAAGACCCAGCACAGGAGAGCTTAGTGTAACTGGCAAAGCCTTTCCGCCAAGGCTTGTAGGCTTCCTCTTCCTCCCTCAGACCTCTCCTGAGAAGTAGATTCAGAGGCCCCAAACTCCAGGCTAACTGGAATTGTCCTCCTCTCTTGAGCTTGTCCTATCTGAGGCCCATCGGGCAGTAAATTGAGTACCAGTTAGTACTCAGTAGGAGGGCCTTGAGGTAAAATGAGAGGGTCAACAGCATCAACAAAGGGCTCCATTAATGAAGGGATCTTTCAGGCTATTCACAGCCAATCTCAGAGGGTTGAAGCCTCTTGCTGGGCCACCACTCAGACCTAAGCACCATGGGTCCCACCCTGCTGCCTTATTTAAACCTAGACCTACAGTGACCTATCCTATCGAGGAAAGGGGGCCAGAAGGCACCAGGGTCAGAATCAAAGAGCCACAATTAATTTTCTTCTCAAATGCCATCATCTAATTTTTAGATTTTTTTAGAAATGTTTTTTATTGGCTGGTTGATTAGAGCATTGCCAAATGCCTCTCTATGTTAGAATAAGGCAGGATGTTTTTAAAGGACATACTACTGTTTTTATTCACTCAATCAGTTTAATGCATTTGAGTCTTGTTTTTTCTTTTTCGTGCCTCATTGGACGACCACACATGATGCTCCAGAGAGCCACATACAGCTTTGGGCCACATGCTCATCTCCCATGCTCCAGGCTCTCTTCTCTTTGCTTTTTCTTATAGTGTGAATCTTGCTCTTCCCAACTTTGGAGTCCTAGGAGAAAATTATCTTCCAAGATAACAGCTGAGAAAATGAGTTTGGGGAGGGCAGGAAAATGTTTAATGGTTCACAGCTCAAGAAGATGGAAGAGAGGAAGACCACCCACCTTTGCTGTCAGAACGTGGCTCCTCTAATTCCTCAAATGGGTGCTGGGACAGGAAGGCCTGAGCTGACTCCAGCACAGAGTAGATATAGGGGCCCCGAGACTTGACATCTTCCATAAAGGCCTGTGAAGTTTAGCAACATGGTCAATGGGGAAGGAATGTCTTTCAATTGTTTTGAATTCCATCCTGCAATTGACAATCTGTCTTCTCCGTGCAACTTGATCCTTTGGCATTAACCTCTATCTTTGGGCTACTTGGACTAAAAGAGGTGCAGTCTTTTCTATAGGAAGAAGAATAATTCTGACCCTGGAATGTCTGTTTAGTCTGAAATAGGACTATGCCACAAGGTAGAGAGAAATGCGAGGATTTGGGGCTAGGAATCTTGGTTCTCTGGAAGACTCAGAAAGTCCTCTGTAAGGGGCTTAGAGAAATCAAAGCCGGGATGGGCAAGATTTATATTAAATTTTTAATTACATTTTTGTTGAAAAATACACTGAGAAGAGTAAATAAATCAAAAGTCACCTCGATGCACTGCCAGGAAGTGATTCCATCTCTGTAACCAGTACTGAGATGAAGAAAAGAACTCCACCAGCATCCTCTTGTGTCCCCTCCCAGTCATTCTGTCATCCTTCCCCCGACCAAGGTAACTACTATCCTGACTTGTAACACCACTTGTAACTGATTAGTTTTGCCCAATTTTGAACTTTATATAAATGGAATCATACTGTATGTGCTCTTTTTGTATCTGCCTTTTTTTCACTCAACATACTGTCTTTTTTAAACATTTTTTTATTGAGTTACAGTCAATTTACAATGTTGTGTCAATTTCCAGTGTAGAGCACAATTTTTCAGTTATACATGAACATACGTATATTCATTGTCAAATTCTTTTTCACTGTGAGCTACCACAAGATCCTGTATATATTTCCCTGTGCTATACAATATAATCTTGTTTATCTGTTCTACATATGCCTGTCAGCATCTATAAATTTCGAACCCTCAACATACTGTCTTTAAGATTCACCATTGTGGCACACTGTAACAGTTTATTTTCTTGCTGTATTGTATTCCATTCTGTAATCATCTTTCAAATTGAGACAGAATAGACATATAACACTGTGGAAGTTGAAGGTGTACAATATATTGATTTGACACTTACACGATATGATTGCCATTGTAGTGGCAGCTAGCGCCTTTGTCATGTCACATAATCATCATTTCTTCCAGTGTATTCTGTATTTGTTCTAAGAAACATCTGTTGCTATTTTCTGATTTTAGAGGTAATATCTGTCACAGAAATCTTAGAAATTTCAGGAAAGTGTGAAGAAAAAATTAAAAAGAATGCTAATATCATCACTTGAAGTTAACCATTGTGAAGATTTTGATATAGCTCCTTCTTATGTTTCTGTATGTGTGTATATATGTACACACATCTATATAGATTTTTATATAATTGAGATCTACCTGTATATAGTTTTATACCCCGTTTTTTTTTTTCAGTTAGTATTATATTATGTTCATTTTCCCATGTCCCTGTTATAAATCAGGGCAAAGTTTTAAGGGCAGCCAATATTGATGGGAAGACTAGAGGGGAAAGATTTGACTTAGCCTGTGAAGTGCTAGCCTCAGACCAGTGGGACTGCATATGGCTTCCCGTGACTTTCAGCCTCTAAACAGAGACTGGGCATCCATCCATCAAGGTGTGGCAGAAGAGATCCCTTCCCAGTGGAGAGGCCACACACCATGGCCCCTGGAATTCTAACCTACCGCATGCGTCTCCTTCTCCTGTTGCACCAGGACCACATCCCCTTGGAGGGGAAGCTGAGCCGACAATTCCTCATCTTTTTGGCTGAGCCAGTCAATAATCTCTTGGAGAGGGAGCTGAAGCTTTCCACTGTGGTCTGAGAAGGCCTCTAAGCGGGCTCTGCACACAATGGGAAGATCAGTGATTTTCCATCCTCTTGTTAAGTGGCCAAGCATTTCCCCCCCAACAAATACCTGTGTGGAACCTCAGTATATAAACACATGAAAGAGGTGCTGCTCTGGTCAAAGTGGGAGGAGCCACCCACAGAGGCTCCCGAGGCACCTCCACACGGAGCATGGTACCAAACACTTGGCGGACATCAGTTTATTCAGGTGCCCACCCGGCATTAGGCTGGGAAGGGTAGTGAACTGAGCAAGGGCATTAGAGGTGGGAGCTGTCTGGTTGTCGTCTTGTCCTGGAGGAACTCAAGTCATACCAAACTGCTCATCCGCAGAGGCTCCTTGGCACCTGGCCTCTGAGCAGGAGCAGATGCAGTAGGCGGAAAGGGCGCGTACAGGTGGCTGAGGTGGACATGCACGTGTGTGAAGCTCATACAAATACAAGCAGCCCAGGGGTCCCAAAGGCTGAGGGCAGCATAGGCTATAAAAGTTTGACATACGGAAGGAGAAAAACATGTACCGCATAAGCATTTGTGTCCGCCTTCTTCCACAAATAAGCCAGGAGCTGAGGTCCAAGTAATAGGAAGCCGGAGGCCAGCCCAGCCTGTGTGCAGCCGTCAGGCCCATTCCCCTTTGCTGATAGGGATAACTAGTCATTGCTTTCCTACCATCTGGATCAGGCCCTTTACCTAAATTTTTGCTTCCACTGATTCTCAGAGCAACCACATGAGGTAGGCACTGCTATTGCCCAGAGAGGTTAAGTAGTTTGCCCAAGGTCACACAGTTCAGTCACTGGTAGAGCTATGATTTAAACTCAGGTTTGTCTGACTCCAGAGCCTGCATTCTTTCAACTTCTCCACACTGCCTCCTCCCCACCAGAGCCCACCAGAAGCCAGGGGTTTGGTCTTTGATGATAGTGGGTGGAGAGGAAAAGTGTATGTGTGTGTGTGTGTGTGTGTGTGTAGCTATAGAGAGGGGTAGGGGAAAGAGGAACAACTGATAATAGAAATTGCCGTCAGGCTCTTACTGATTCGCCTTTAGTTTGGGGAGGCATGGCTGGGGGATAAGCAATGGACGAGAGTAGAGGGATAAAAAGATGGGAAAGAGAGCAGATGGTATCTGCCGAGATGAAGGGTAGTTATGAGAGGAAGAGAGGGAGGGAGTCATCACAGCCCTCATTTATCCGTCAGCTCTTTTAAGTTCAGAAAGCCTTTTCATATCTTACTTGAGTCCTCAAAACAACGCTATGAGGTAGTTAGGACAAGTATTAGTCCTCCACTCATTTTTTTTTTCTTTAAAAAACATCCAAACAAGCAGAAGCTAAAATTCAGAGATTCTCAAACCAATTATCCAAGGTGACACAGCTTCCTCAAGACTGAGGCTGAAATCCAAGTCTCCTGACTTCTGACCCACAGTTCTTGCCCCAGGGCCGGAGGAGGAAAAGGAGGGGAAGTGGAGGGCGAGGCTGACGAGACGGTGATGCACAGGCTGACGAGCTGTAGCAGCAAGAGGAACCCAGCACTGTCCCAGCCAACTCCCTCAAGCCCCAGTTTCAAGGCGCCAGGCCTTACCGGAGATTGTGAGACTTCTTTTTGATTTCATTCCAACACAGATTCATGGCTGATGGTTCCAGGGGTCCGGCGGCACCAAGAGACCCGTTGAATAGCTTTGGGCTTAGGCAGGGCACCCCAGCACCATCATGAGGAGGCGCAGGGGTGGCGGCAGCAGCTCTAACCTGGACAGAAACACAGATACACTGCGACCCCTGGAGCGTGCCACGCCCTGGTCTGCACCAAGCCAAGCGTGGGCCACGTGCAAACAAGAGGAGAGAAGGGATTGTCCCAGGCTATGTTCGGGTTGGGGCGGGTGGTGAGCTAAAGGAAGACTCAGTGGCTCTGTGCATGGCAAGGTCCTCTCTTGGGACAGGTCGGTCACTTTTAACTGCTGACTCCTTTCATTACCCCTCTTATTATCATCAATTCTGCCAGGATGACTGCCCAGATGGGATCCTGGAAGGAGTCGTGTTAGGTCAGAGATGCTCAGAATTGCTCAAACACTGGCAACCATGGCATTCAAGGGGAGCTGTAAGCTCAGACTTCACTGTCCCACAGTTTGCCCGATCTTCCAGAAAAAGAAGCTGAAGGGCTGCCCCATGAAGTTTCAGAGAGACACAGGGAGGGAGAGAAAGCAAGCCAGAGAGCCAGCAGCAGTAGAGGTCCTGCTTCACAAGTGAATACAGGCCTTAGTGCCCCTTCTCCCTCCTCCTCACTTGCATCTCCCACCGCAGTCAGGAAGGCTGGAAAGAGTCCTGAGGAGACCTGTTCATCTTCCATGGGTGGAGAAAGGGCTAAAGCAGCATTTTGGATCCTGATTTCTAAAGAGCTCTGCCCAGAGTCGACAGTTAAGAGCCGGCCCTCAAGCTTAGAGCCCATCACTTGCTCACCCCGTCGGGTCCTGTGGGGTTTGAAGAAGTGGGGGTTGTGCCAAATAGCCCTTCAGAAGTTCGCTACCTCCAGCGCAGTGCCAGACCTGCCCAGCCAGAGACAGAAGGGTGTGGAGGGCAGGGAGTGTGAAGGAGGAAATCTCAGCCTGGAGAAACCCACCTGCCTGCCTGCCTATCTACCTGCTTGCCTCCTCTGGAAAGAACATGGTCTTATTGGTGGCGGAGCCTCCTCTAGCCTCCCCTTCCCTCCAAACCATATTTCCTCACCACATAAGACTCTCCAGGCAAGGTAGGAAACCAGTCATCCCATTAAAACCACAGCTCGCAGCCACACACTGAAAGAGAAGCGAGGGAGCATCTAGGCTCTGAGGTCAGTCACCCTGAGTCCCCATGAGCTGACCCTACCTGTACTGCCGGGGGACCCGGTCGCGGGACTGGGCAGCCCCATGATGATCGCTCAGCATGAATCCGAATCTGGACTCAGTGCCTGGTGAGCCACAGGCAGTCCTGACAGGCTCTGAGCAGACTCCCTCGGGGAGGGCGGTCAGAGCTGAGCCAGGCCAGGAGGCGGGATCGGTCACCCTGTTTGTTTACTGACCCCCCAGGAATCCAGAGGGGGCGGCTAGGTCAGAGCTCTCGACGGTGAATCAGGGCTTTGTCCCTGGGGAATTCCACGTCGCTCCCCACTGGGCCCGCCACACTGGGGCCAGGAGGGCCCTCCCAGGCTGGCAAGGATGGCAGGAGTGGGACTGGGCATTCCATGGTGCTGAGGAGGGGCACACAGAGGGGATCTGCTGTTGATTGCTGTTCACTTTCCCTGGAAGACACAAAGGATTCACTCTGCCTCCAGGCCCACCCTCCCCCCCTGAGATGGAGGAAAGGATCAGATCACTTTGGTGACAAACCTCTGGTAAGCAATTTCCTCAAGGCCTGGCAAGACGATGCCAAGCTTGAAAATCAGCCTTGTCCTCGGCTAAGTTAGCATCCCCAGAGGCAGTGAGAAATGTGTGTGGCACACCTGGGGACAGAGCCGTGGGATGGCAGCGTTGGGAAGCTGGGCAGCAGAAGACTGATCCAAGCCCACAGTGGAAACGAGGGGGTGCTCTGCCCTTGGGAGGAGAGGTGGGAGAGCTTTGTTTCCCCCAGACCTCCCACTGCGCTCTAAGGCCAAGAGGAGATGGATGGCCTATGTGCATCCCACATGGACTTCTGCAGAGGGGGAGAAGGCAAGATGGAACCATGGAGTTAGCAGCTCTGTGCAGGGACCCAGTGCCAGGGAGGCTCCTGGGCCCTGCCTGTACTGTCCTGGGCCTCTGGCCTGAGGGGCAGGACCCCTTCTGGAAGTGGCCACTCTTCTCCTTTCCCAGCAGACTTGCCTGGGGAAAGGTTAACATTCCAGAGCTGGGCCCCCCACCCCTGAGCACTGAGGAAAAACACTTCGTTTTGACCAAAAAGAGTTCTGTTCCCATCCTCCTTTATCTCCCACAGAGTCTTCTGGGCTTTCCACAGTTCCACATTGTTTCCATGCTGAGGCCCACCTACAGGAATAGTTAGAGCAGCTGCCTGACCCTTTCTGGGGGTCCGGGATGGATGGGGGATGGCAAGGGATGGCAAGTCAAGAGCAGGGAGTGGCTTTAACCCTGGGTCGCAGCTTGGCTTCTGCTGGGATAATTGGGCTCAAGCCAGTCTCACAGAGTCTCCCGGACTGGGAATGCCGCTGAGTTAGAAGCAGCCTCTTGTGACCCAGCCACAACCAAGTTGTCCTGGTTCGGAGGGAAGTGCCCACGATCAGCTGGGCTCCATCTCTGTTAGCCTTTCACTCCCTCAAGCCTTCTTCTTCGTTTCCTGACTCCCCACTAGGCTCCCTGCTCTCCCCTCTGAGTTCCCCCTGATACTCACAAGTCCCCAGTACCAGAGTCAGGCACACAATAGACAAATTATGAATAATCATTGTTTTCTTTCCCTATCACTGGCCTTCTGCTTCTGGCTTTTGTGGCCAAGATATTTGCTTCTCACCCCTACTCCCCACAGGGCTCTCTCCTCATCTCTTGAAACTCTAAGACAAAATCAGGGCCGTAGAGAAGGAAGAGAAGAAACTAGACAATGACGGAGGGGAGGACTTGGTCTCACCATTCTCAGTCATGAAATGAAGCCCTCAGGTCCCCCTGCTGAGGTGGTAAAGCTTGGAGAGGGTGGGCAATGAGCAGGGCTAGCCTTCTGGAAGGATCCATGCTTCTCAAGCCCTTGACCCTATGAAAGCCCCACCCCAGAGAAGGGGTGGAGTTGCACAGGGGAACTCTTAAGTTGACACTGGCATTGAGAATGTGTTATAAGCAGCAAATTCCCTCTGGCTAGACGTGCAAAACAATTTGAGAGGGCCTGGATCTTTGGATCTTATGTATCTCTGGACCTTCACTTTCCCTCCTCTTTCTCCCCAAAATGGTCTCCCCAGAACCTACATTCTCCATCCCTGTATATTCAGCTGCCCTTTGCACCCCTGGCAGTAACTCAGCACCGCAGCCCGTCTGTGTGATACTAAGAACATAGTAATTTCACACACTCCCATTGCCTCTGGACCCCAAGGCACTGCAGGGCAGGCCAAAGTCTGCTTACACTTCTCCCTTGTCCAGTCAACTTCCCCGTGGACCTCCCTCATTGTCAGGAAAGGGGGCTGCACTCTTGTGATTACTGCCTCTCACACATCCTCTGCCCACCTAGCGAAATACACAGGTGGCCACACACCTAGCACTCCACTCCACTCCTAGAGGAGGAGAGAGAGAGGAGAGGCAAGTATGAAGCTCAGGGGATCCTCAGTGAGGCTAACCCAGGAGTGGCAAGTAACACTAGGTACTTGAGAGCAAGAACCAGTGAAAGGGGAGGGTATAGTTCAACTGGAGAGTTCATGCTTAGCATGAACAAGGTCCTAAGTTCAATCCCCATTATCGCTGTTAAAAAATAAATAAATAAAAATCTAATTACCTCCATTCCCCAAGCAAAAAAAACAAAAACAAAAACAAAAACAAAATAAAAAGAACCAATGGAAGGAGAGAGAATATTCTGCAGGTGCAGAATATGAGGTAAGCAACAGAGAAACCAAGACAAGACAAAGGAATGTTCTGCCTTGTCCTAGGCCATGCCCTGAAGGATCACGCTCTTCTGGGACCTCCCTTGGAAGGTTAACATGAAACCAGCCCCCTCAGCTATTGTGGGCCCTTTGGCTGGCCCAGCCCAACACATTTCCTTGCTGCACGCCCCCATACAAGGCCTCATGAGTGACAGGGATGGGCCAGAGGAAGCCTCGTGCTATCCAAAGGGTTTCTTGTATGTGGAGAGCATCCCTGAGCCTTCAGAAGCATGGATACACACAAGATCACACATAGATCCTGTGTCCACCCTGTTTACACAGGTCTTTCTTTTGCTATCAGCCTCTTACCTGGGGGCAGGTGCTTCTGAGGCTGCTGCTGTGATGGAAGAGGTCAGCTGCCCGCCATTCATGACATCGTGGGAGGGTGTAAGGGCATCCCTGCATGACCATAGGTTGCATCAGAATCAAGGCTCATGGAGGGGTGAGGATGAGCAGTGCACCAACCATTGAACATAGGCACCTGGAATAGTAACAAAGAGAGATTTAAAGTCAAAATCTAGAAAAAGGTCTGTAAATCCAGCACTAACACAGAGGTGCCTTGACCAGTTAATGGAAATAAGAATTCAAAGCTTACAGACCTACCCAATAGCTTTTCCCAGGCCATCGTGTACCATAAAAGACTTGATGTAATTATTGATCAAGGAAGTAGTTATTGTTTCTCTATTGTGCTTTGTGCTAGAGACACAAAGACAATACGCTGCCTGAGATCTCACAGCCTGGGGATGGGGTGTGGGAGATGGAGGGGGGCAGTCATGTAAGCTGATAATGATAATAAAACAATTATGCGTCAAATGCTATAATCGACGTTTGACCAAAAGGCCAGGGGAGCACAGAGTGTAGAAGAACTAACTCTATCTGGGAATGTACAATGTTTTCAGAGAGACTGTATTTGAGATGAGTCTTGAAGGACAGGTAGATGTTTTCCTGTGCAGAGAAGGGGAAAAAGGTAGAAATGCCTTCCGAGCAGAAGGACCCACCTGTGCAAAGGTGGATGTCACACGCACAAAAAAAGCACAGCATGTTCAGAGAACAGTAAATTCAGTATGGCTAGAGTTTAGGAGGCACAGAGATGAAAAAGACATGATGCCTGTGCCTGAGAAGTTCACATACAGAGAGAACAGACATGGGGAAAATCAAGCCAGAAAGTGTTACTTGCATTGATAATAGAAGTATCTGTGGCATGGAGTGAAGGGATGGATGAGGAGAGTTCTACCTGGTCACATCAGGAAAAGTCTCCCTAGAGGAAATATGCTTGAGGTGAGTCATGAAAGAGAAATCAGATTGTCATCAGGCAGAGAAAATAAAACAAAAGAGATCATTTCAAACAGCGCAAAAATAAATGTACAGTGTGACCAGAGTGTAAGGTAGGTGCCTTGTGGGGAGGAGCAGATGAGGCTGTGGCCAGATTGGGTCATGTCTTGAATGATAAGCAGAGGATTCTAGGCTTTATCTTGTAGACAATAGGGAGGCACTGAAGATTTTAAGCAGGGTAGTGACACGACCAGATTTGCAATTTCGAAAGAGCCCTCTGGCTGCCTTGTGGAGTGATTCTCCCAAGGGAAGAACCCATTGAGAAGCTGTTCTAACAGGCAGGCAGTTGCAGTGATGAGGGAGCAGAGAAGATGGCTTTGAGATACACTGAAGGGGTAAAATTCACTGGGCTCTGTGATCACTTGGGTGTGAAGGGCGAGGGAGGTGAAGGAGTCAAAGATTTCTAATTTGGGAGCTGGGTAGATAATGCTGCCAACAGCAAGAGAGGGAAGACAGGAGAAGAAGCAAACTTGGTGTGGTAGAGGATGAGGGCCATGTTCTGTAATAAGCTGTGCTTGAGGCATGTTCAGTTTTTGATGTCAAGAGCTACGCTTAGGAAAGATATGAGTGAAAAAATTAAATGTCCAAAGCAATGGACAGTTTAGTGAATGTATCCAAAGTTGATGGGAATGGATGGCTAAGACAATGCTTGAAAATGATCAAAGTGTTATCTTTTAGTGCTGGGTAGAGACATGCAAACCCTGATCCAAACAGCAGGAAGTGAGCATCTTCGATTCCTGATGCTGATGGTTAAGTTGTTAACATGTTTGGTCTCTATTTCAGTGGTTCCCAACATTTTAGGTATAAGGGCCCCTTCTTAAAATAAAAATAAAAATATCTCACTTCACCCACTCACACCTACATAGTAGCTGTAAATTTAGTACCTACAGAGTGAGAAAAACACTTACACATTTAAAGATCTGTGGACTCCTTAAGCACCCTTCCCTCCTCCTCATGGGTCCGCGCTCCCAAGATTGGGGACTATCACAGATCACTAAGGTGCAAAAATCTATGGTTTGAATGACACTTTATTGTAGTCAAAGTCCCTGGAGATCACACAGCTACATAGTTTCTCATCCCCAAAGAGATTCCCCCAAAGAATGGTTGAAAAGAGGGATCCCCTCTGATCCAACACCAACATAAAAGAATTAATCACTCAGATCAAAACTGAAGTATTGCTATGGACATGTTGTAAGTATGAAGGCTAGGAAAGGCTTGTTTTCAGACCTTTTTTATATTCACATTTTAATTTTTGCTGATTATAGAAGTAATGCATATTCTTTATAGAAAAACTGAAAATACAGAAACTCACAACTGAAAATAAAAATAACCAATAGTACTACTACCAAGAGATTACTAACAGGTCTGAACCTTACAGTAGTTTTTCTATGAAAAATATATACATACACTTTGGAAATAAAATTGTCATATTATATATATATGTATTTTGTGTCATGCTTTTTTTTCATTTGCCATTTATATGATGATCAGTTTATAATATCACTATTTCTCTAAAACATGATTTCTAATGGCTGCAAAGATGGTAGACTGCTATGATTGAGGCCATGGGCTTTGGCATCAGACAGACATAGGGTGAAACCCACACTATTCAACCTATTAACAGTGTGGCCTGGGGCAAGTTAACCTCTCTGAGCTTCAGTGTGTTCATCTGTAACATAAGGATGACTATCCTCAAAGACTTGCTCTAATGATTAAAATTTAAAATGTTTTAAGGTGACTTAGCACAGTGTCTGGCAATAGTACACTGTTAAATAAATGTTACATGCAGTTATTGTTGTATATTATTTTACTGAATGGATATGTCATAATTTATTTTGCCAGCCTTATGCATATTTGTGATTCTTTCCTTAGGATAATCTCCTAGAAGGGAGAATTCCTGGATCAAAAGGTGTGAGCCAATTTCAGACTTGTGATACATACTTCTAAACTGCCCTAGGAAAAAGTCAGATCACTTTATACTACCACCAGCAATGTATGAGAGTGACAGTTTCCCAGCACACTTGCCAACAGTGAGTACTCTTATTTTTAAAGTATTTTTTCCAGTTTTATAAGTGAGGATGGCATCTTGAAGACTACTTTGTATTTCCTTAATTACTAGAAGTGCTTAACTTTTTCTTTACATTTTTAGTGGCCAGTTGTATTTCTTCTTTCATAAACTTTTTCTCTTTTGAGGTTCACATTTCTACAGATTAACTTCCTTCCTTCTTATTCCTCTACCGGCCTGATGTCAGGTTGACACTTCACAAAACAAAAATACAACAAACCCAGGAATCAGAGAATTCAGATCATTCTGGTCCTAGCATAACTATCCTCTGCTATTTTCAGACTTTGTCACTGACTGTAACCTCACGTCATTTCACCTCTCTAGACCTTGGTTTGCTAAGCTGTAAAATGTTAAACAGTTGCCACACATCAAAATGCTAGCATTCCCTGTATTTCTATAGCATGCTTTTGTAGTCTGCTATACTGCCTGTCTTGATCCTCAGTACAACCTGATAAGGTTCTCCCAGCCAGAATCATGATCCCATCTAACAGATGAAAATGTTGAGACACAAGTGAACCTGGGCCTCCTGACCCCTGGCCAGTGCTCTTTGTTCTACACAAAGATTCTTCTTTCTGCCTCTTTAGTTATCTCCATCCTATCCCAAATTACTACCTACACATATTGATTCTCTTCTTATTTCCCTTTTTAACTTGCAGAGGCTGTGAGGAATTGGAGGTGAGTTGGTCAAGCATAAGGAATAAGACAGCTAAACAAAAAAAGTATCACTTAAGGGAGAAAATGATTCATACCTTACATGGGCCACAGAAATCATGCTATAAGAGCAGAAACTGTTTACTTCAAGTTGGAGGGATTTCAGAGGTATTTACAGAAGAGATGTTTTTGAGCTAAGGTGACAGAGAGGATTTGGACACACAAAGTAGTGTGGAGGATGTTTTTGGGGTGTCACTCACTCTTTTGTGCTCTCCTCTAGGGATCCTGCTAGATACTAAGCTATGGCTTTTTCCCACTAAGAATACTTTTTTCTTGGTTCTCAAAATCATACACAGGCCCCTCCAGGAGGATTCACTGTTTCTCTTGGGCAGAGATAAAAGCTTTAAAAATGTGTGGGAAATACCAGGATTCCAGCACAAAAGCAAGGTTGTTGGCTCACGGAGGACAAGGTCCGGGCCGGATACTTATTTCTATCCTACATTTTTTTTTTTTTTGACACAGAACCAGACACAGAACAGGCACTCAGTGAATGTTTCCTGACTTGATCTTTTAAATTAAAGTATAGTTGATTTTCAATATCATATTAGTTTCAGGTGTACAAGATAGTGATTCAGTATTTTTATACTCCATTTAAAGTTATTACGAACTAATGGCTTTATTTCCCTGTGCTCTAAAAAATACCCTTTTTGCTCATATATTTTATCCATAGACAAATACTCTATGTTATCACTTATATGTGGAATCTAAAAAATAAAACAAATGTGTATAACAAAATGGAAAGAGACTCACAAATCTAGAGAAAAAAACTAGTGGTTACCAGTAGCGAGACGTAATTGGGAAGAGGCGAGATAGAGGTATGGGATTAAGAGACACAAACTGACTTGATGTATTGAATTGAACTCCAATTAGGTAGGTGTACAGGTTCTCAACTTTGGAGGTACAAAGCCCAGGAGGCACGAAGAGTAAGGCTTTGGATACACATATTTACTTGCATTTATGTGAACTGATGTATATGGAACTTTACTATTTGAAGCTTGAAATGGCAAAAAACTGCAAATAACCTAAATAAATAAATAATGGTGCATCCATATAATGGAATTCTATACAGCTATTAAAAACATTCCTTTGGGATTTTTTCTTATTTTCCCTCTTTTCAAAAACTTAAATATAACTTACAAAAAGTGCATAAAACATATGTGTAAAATACATTGAATTATTATAAAGCGAATCTCCATATAATCACTGCTTGGACTGAGAAATAGAATAATTACTCACACCCAGAAAAGTCCCATGTCGCCAATGAAAGATGAAGTTTTTACTGAATATCCTTTTGTACCTTTTGAATTTTGAACCGTACAAATATATTTGCTATTTAACAGCTACTTTCTCCCTCCTTCCCTACTCCTCACCCCAGTGCCATGGGCATCTTCAACTGTTTTTTGGAAAGGTTGGTATAGCAGCTTTTCCATAACCAAATAAATAATAACAGTTAAAAGTTACTGTATTCCACATTTCACACATATTAACTAGTCTGTCTGTATATATCAAGTCATTTAATCCTCAGGACAACACTAGTAAGTAGTTATTATTGTTGTCTGTATTATGCTGATAAGAACACGGTGGCACAGAGACAGTAAGTAACTTGTTCAAAGTGATACTGTGAATATGAGGTGAGGAACTAGTTGGGATTAATATCCAGGCAGGTGTGTCCCACAATACAAGTTCCTCAAAGCTACACTATTCTGCCTCTGTAAATTCTAGAACCCAGACTCTGAGGCATTGTGGTCACTGACACCTGGAAAGTAGAGAAGATTTCTGGCTGTGGCCCGCCAGCTGGGAGCCCAAGTGCCAACTCGGATGTGCCACCACCAGGCAAAGACACAAGCAATTAAGAACAGACAGGATGCAGTGATTCTGGGGTGTCACCCAGCTGGCAAATCTTACAGAGCATTTAAATGACCTTCCCAGGACATTTGAGAAGTAAAATTCTGGTCAGCTCTCCTGGTCTGACCTCAGAGCTTCCCCAGTGCCTTAGAGCTCAGTAAATTTTTTTTTTGGATGCATGGATAAGCTCTTTCCACCTATAAAATGGAGAAGTCTAGGAACCAATCCTACAGAAATACTTGCAGAAGTTGGACGAGGGTGTCTGCTGCAGTATTGTT
The DNA here is from genome assembly GCF_048773025.1 of Camelus bactrianus. NCBI lineage: Eukaryota > Metazoa > Chordata > Mammalia > Artiodactyla > Camelidae > Camelus > Camelus bactrianus. The sequence continues at coordinate 80,320,152 of NC_133575.1, read as the reverse complement.
TGCAATTGCAAAACTCTGCAATTGACTCAAATGTCCATCAGCGAGGGACTGGTTAAGTGGACTGCGTCGGAGAGGCGGCACCGTTTGACAGTGAAGGGCGTGGGCTCAGAGCCAGCACGCTCGAGTTTGCATCCTGGCTCCGTCACCTATCATCACAGGTTGGATGAGCTCCCTGACTTCCATGCTTCAGTCCCTGCATCTGTAAAACGGGGATAACGAAAAGACCTACTTCATAGCCTTGTTGTAAGGAGTTAATTCATAGTTTCTGACATCTAGTAGGTACTCAAATCTTTTCTATTACTGTAGCCACTCACACAAAGGAATATTACGTAGCTGTTAAAAAGAAAGAGATAGTTCTGTACTCACTGATTTGAACAGATGTCTAAGATATATATTTTAGGTTAAAAAAAGACAAGTGTCAGAATTCATATGTCTGGTAGAACTCCAATGTTGTAAAAAACCCTTTTCTTTCTGTGTATGCACAGAAAGCAAGTCTGCAAGGATGCACAAAACTGTTCAGTAATATTGCTTCTAGAGTTGTATGAGCGGGACTTTCCTTTTGACTTTATACACTTTGTGTGTGTGTGTGTGTGTGTGTGTGTGTGTATACATATATATATAATTTTTTACAACAAGCATTTATTATTCTTGGAAGAAAAAAATAAATAGGGAAGACTTCTAAATCACGAGAGGCATGGGAAAGAGCAGGGCAGTGAAAAGAAGACTCCTTTCCGTGAGCTAGAGATTCCTCTCTTCAATCCAAGGCAACACACGGCACTGCCTTTCTACCTAACAGCATGGCACTAAGAGACAAGACACATTTCATTTGTACTGATCCTTGTTATGTGTTCCTAAAATAATTCCTGCAATGTAGCCAAAAACCAAGGTTCTGCTCCAGATGCTCTCACTTAATGAATAAATCATGGGAACACAGATTGTCAAGCTGGTAGGGACCTCAGAGATTATCTAGGCCAACCCGCTCATTTACAAACGGAAGCAATGAAATGTGTTCCTGAGAAGCTAGCTGTTAAGAAACTTTGAGAAATAAAATTTATTTTCCAGTGAGGGAAAAAAAATCAGAGATGTATTCTCACGAGGAGAATGTTATTCTAAGAACCAATTAATGCAATACATCGGTGGGAGTATAAGTTAGTAAACCATTTTGGAGAGCAATTTGACAGTTATCTCCCAAAGGTGAAAATTCTCATACCCTGTGATGGGATTAGTCCCTCCTAGGTATATAGTCACATACAACTATCTACACAGGAATGATCATAGTGGCCCTAACTGTGAACCCAAAATTGGAAATAGCCTAAATGTCCATAAACAGAAGAATGGATAAATAAATCATAGCATATTCATTAAGTGGAATGCTATACAATAGTGAAAAATGAATGAACTAGAGCCACATGTCACAACATGGATGAATTTCACAAATATAACATTGACTAGAAAAAAACAACCTGGAGAAGAATATATACCACCGATATACATTTTTAAAATACATAAAGCAGTGGCATATGCTGCTTAAAGACACATACATATGTAGTAAAAGTAAAAATAAATGCATGAGAATAATAAACGCAAAATCCACAGAGACTGGTTACTTCAGAAGGAAGAAAGCAGGGAGTTCTAATCACAGAAGGAGAGACAGAAGGTTTCAACTCTACTGATGATGTTTTTTCTTAAGCTGGGTGGTGGGTAGGTATCCTGATTTTCATTCTATTATTCTTTATACCTCTTTGAATGTCTACAAATTTTCATAACTCAATGTTTTAAAGAATGTAACAAATCCCACGCTGAAAGGGAAATTCATAATTTCAGATATAACAAAAGAACTAAAGAAATGGATATGATACAAATGTCTCACTCAAAAAGACAGGATTATTCCTTAAACCTACTTCATTTTCCTGGGACTAGTTTCTCAGGAAGGAACTTGTTAGAGAAGCCACAATTGGGCACAGGGAACTGAGAATCAGGAGGTAAGATTCCACTCTCTCAGATATTAAAAAGGACAATTTCATTAATCTCTCAATTTTTTCACGCTTAAAAATGTGTTGTGATTTTAAAAACTGGATTCGATTATTTTTTAGGTTTATAAAAAGCACTTCCTAAAACTGTGTATGCAAGATGCTAACTTTTTTTTCCACGGAGAAGAGTGTTCCCTGGTCAAATCCATTTGGGATACACTGGGTCGTCAAAATTAAACAGCTTTATTTACACTTATATACATTCTGACTCTCCAAGAGGAGAATTCAGTTATGAAGTGTTTTCAAAAAATTATTTGGAGCATAGAAGGCACCCCGCCCCACCACCATTCCTTATTTTAAAACAGAATCTATTAACATTCTCTCAGAACAGTGTTCTGTGAAACATCCATTTGGTAAATGTCGTCCTAGAAGGATTTATCTCGCTTACTTGTTCAGTTGCTGATGTATGTTTGGAATTCTTTGTAAGAGAGGAGAGTAGTTTCCTAGTATAACTTCCATAGAGTGGGTTTCCTTTGAGGGAGTGTCCCTGGCCAATTTAGAAGGCTGTGTTTTTTGGGCTTTGCGAGTGAGAGCCCGTCCCAGCTGACACTGTGGACTTAACATTAGAAACTTTTGAGTACCTATGATTAGAAGTGCTGCATCCCAGATGTGCTCTCTGCATCAGGCTCTTGGGCCTTTGCTAAGTTTGCTGCTTCAAGCTGTGCCTCCCTCCTTTGGGTGATTGTGGAGCTGAAGGGTGCTCTGGACCGGAGCTCAGGGCAGAGAGCCTGGGAGGACCACTCTCACAAGAAGAGGAGCCCCATCTAAGTGCCTTCATCCTCCAGCACTGGTTTGCAGGAGGTAGGACTGCAGAGCCGAGGCCAGCCCACCCAGGAAAAGAGGGCTCCGTCTTCTTCCAGGGACAGGACACTCATCACTTCCCCTGACAGCGTGGCCTTTTGGGGTGAGGGGTTCCTTAGAAGGTCCCAAGGTTCTCTGGAACTGTCTCCCCATCCAAATCCCAGAGGGGAAATCTCCTGGGGTTTGTGGCTCCCACAGGGCCTTTTAAAAGGTGATTTACCTGAGGGCCTTTCATCTAGAAACAAAGATTCCTTCGGAAAAGTGAGGCGCTAAGGTGAACTCAACATAGAGATTTTTAAAGCTTTCTGTTCCTTTGAACAATCAAAAAGAAAACATAAGAGGAAAGTATGTTCTTTTCCAGGCACCAGGCACCAGGCTCTCGGTGGAAGCAGGCAGCCACCGCAGCTACTGCTCCTCTTTCTCTACCCTACTCCGCCCAGCCCTGTGCCCAGCCCCGACCTCAACACCTATGAGGCCTGGCTCCCCCTCCCTCCCAAAGGCAGAATAAGCCTGAACTCCCCACACAGCCTCAGGCCCACTTACCAGGCTGGGGCATTGGGCCTGATGCTGGGGAAAGGTGACGAGAGCAGAAGGAAAGGGGTATTGGATTCCACGAGGGGCAAAAGCCCCATTTCAAAGCTCTCCCAGATCTGCTCTCAGGAGTGGAGAGGTGCCTCTTGGTTACAGAGGCTAGAAAGGAAATCGAGGGAAGCAGCAAGGGGAAAACTGCAACAGGGAAGCCGGACTGAGCCAGGAAGTAAATGCAGAGATTAGGATGCGCTTCAGCCCCGGGCTCCTAGGTCAGAGCCTGGGTTACTCCAGGGAAGCGCTTCTGTGTCCGGTCTGCTGGCCAGACACTCATTTGTTCAGGGAGCCTGCTCCGAGGTCCTGGTTTCCTCTCTCCTTCCTTTTCAGCCAAGGCTTTCCACACCCCTTTGCTTCCCTCCCGCTGGGAAAGCCATCCGTGGACAAAAAGCATGTCATTGAGAACAGACATAAATAAATAAACAAGTAAATATATAAATGCCCCTCTCTTCTCAAAGCTGCAAACTATGGACCTTCCTCTTATTCATTTTTAGACCATAGTTGCTCAGATTGGCTGGAGTTTCTATTCCTGGGTATCTTTTTTTTCCCTTCTACAAATCCAAGCAGTGGCTACTTCATTATGGGCATTTTTTAATGCAAGTTTCCCCCCCAAAGGCACAAGCAGACGGCAGGCAGGCAGGCAGGTGCACACACACAAACACACACAGACACACACACATGGGCTCACACACAGGCGCACACAGAGTACCTCTGGAGCTTCCCTTCCCTCAGTCATTTCCTCTTACCAGCTGAAAAAGGGCGAGGCTTGGAAATCATTTCTCTGTGGCCTACCTTCTGATTCCGGCAAGTCTGAGGATCAGGCGGCAACTGGGAGCTGGGTGGCCGGGGCTGGGCTGCCTCTGTGAATCAGCAAAGAAGTCCCTGAGACAGGGATGCCGACAGCTGCTGTGTGCACACTCTCCCTCCGTCTCCCCCACCTCCCTGCCCTCCTTCTCCTGCTCCTCCTCCCCTTTCCCAGCCGTTCTGTGTTGCTATGCCATCATATCACCAGGGCTCACAGCATCGCTCCCTCCGAACTCAGGCAGAGATACCCTTGACTGGGCAAATGCAGAAAGAGCAAGGACAGTTTTGTCAAACTACCAGAGCCTTGGCGGCTCTCAGAGATTTCAATTCATTAGAAGCAGAGGAGGAAAGCGGAAGAGGCTGAGAGGCAGAGGGGGAGAGGGGGAGAGGCTTCCACTGGGAAGGAGGAGACAAAAGAGGCTGGGAGATCAATACAAGCTGCTGAGTGAGGAGCCTGGGCCCCAACTTCCACAGATCCAACCCAGAGCCAAAGCCAACTTCAGAGCCAGCAGCTGGCAGGGCCCCTCGGTAGCCAGTCCAGGATTCAGTTTCTGTGTTAGAGGTTGAAACACTCTGCTCTAAAATCGTCACTGGTACCCAAAGTACAGTCTTGGGCCCAGGGCAGTCTGCCAGTCACCAGTGAGTTCCATCCTCACCTCCTCTTAGATCTACATGTATAGACAATGAGGACAGTGAGGGAACCAAAATGGACCTTGAATGATTTGAGAAAATACAGCTCCTCCATGCCTCCCCTCAGCAGCTACCACTGTCACTCTCCTTTCCTCTGTCCATCCCAGCCCTCACTCCTTTAACTGTCACTCCTGTTAAAGAGGAGAGGGTAGGAACTCCAAACATGCTGAGATTCCTGGTAGAAGCCACTATAGAGATGGAGGGGATTATATCCCTTTACAGAGTGCCCAGCACACAGTACATTAACTCAAAAAATACTTGTTGAGTAAGTTGAATGGATGGATGGATGGATGGACAGATGGATGGATAGCAGCCAGGAAGCCCCCATCCCCATCCTCCTACACAAACATACTCATACTCAAAGCCCCAGCAGCTCCAGGCCAGGGCAAAGGATAAGAGAAGCATTCTTCTTTCCTCTCTCCATTTGTGAGAACAGGGTGTGTATGAGCGAGAGTAACAAATTGGTTTAGGGTGGGTTGCTTAACTTCACAGATTTGCCTCTAAAAATTCTATAAGCTTTGATGGCACTGGAATTTAGGAGAAAGAATACTTCCTGGCCCAAAGGACTTGGGACTAGTGCTTACAAAGTTTCTACAGAGGCTGAGAATTATTATCACCATCATCATCATTGTTACGGAAAACCCTCAGCTAGGAAATAACTAGCATGTATGTGTTTTCTTTTGAGATAAAATGGTAAAAACTTAAGCTGCTGGTTTCAGTAAAAGGTTAGCCATAAGGTCTGATCTCTTCTTTAAAACAAGCAAACAAAATGGGAACCAATTGCTCCCTCCCCCAAGCTAGGCTTTCAGAGCTTTGGGAGGGGCCCCTCCTGCCTGGCCAAAGCAGCAGCAGCCAGGCCCCCAGGCAGGCCCAGAAAGGGCCTTTGATTGCCTAAGGGGGTTTGGAAGCACATCCGGCTTCTCAATCTACACACCCCCAACTGAGCATTTCTGAGCTCCCCAGCCCAGCCCAGGCCTGGCCCAGTCGGCCCTAGTCTTAGCCCTGGCAGCGTGCTGGCTTTCTCAGCACCATCCAGACCCAGGGCCCCAGGAGTCCTTCACAACTGACTCAGAATGACTTGGAAGGGGAAGTTGGCTAGAAGAAAGACCAGAGGAACACTCTGAGAACTCCTCTGGGCTGGCACAGCACAGAACACACACCAAACACTTGGGGACCTGACTCACTGCTCACGCCTGGGGCCAGCTCGCCAGCTCGCCAGCTCGCCAGCCCGCCGAGCCCAAGCAGAGTCTGAGTTTAGAAGGAGGCAGGAGAGTGAACTGGATGGGTACTTGCTCCCTACTTTGACTGCTCTTGGACTTGCTCAGATCACAAGGAGCACTTGGAACCCTCCTTTACTTTTCTTTGTCTATCTCTAGACAAAGCATTCAGGCTGCATGTACAAAAAGAGAATACCAGCCTTCAGGAAAATAAAGCCTCAGAGTTTGTTTTGAGGCGTACAACAACGTCTTTCCCTAAATCTCTCTCCCACTGACCCGACCATGGTGGAAATGTCCTCCCCTCCTCGTTTCTTTGCTTTGCTTTTCTTAAGGCACTAAGAGCTCCTGTGAAAAATGAGAATATTACCAACGAGACAAAAAACATGAAGCTATTATCAGCTATCAACACCTAAGATTTAATTAGTAGATTATAATAATGGCTAACATTATTGAGCATTTACTCCAGGCTAGGCACTGTCTGAAGTGCTTTGCACACGTTATTAGTGCATTTCATCCTCATAGCAGATTAAAAATAGCTTCTATTATTACCCCCACTTCATAGACATAGTGAGGTTACATGACTTGCCCAAGGTCACACAGCTAATGCATTAGGGAGCCAAGACTTACCCTAGATCTCTCTGAGCAATGCCTGCGTGATTAACCATTATGCTATACAGCCTCCATCCATCTCGTAGTGGCCTGATCAGATGTCAGGCCTAAGTAGTTCATTGAGACAAATGTGACAAGGGCAGAAGAATTCCCTCGATAGTTTTTCTAATCCTTTGTGCCTTTTCTCAGGCTATTTCCTCTACTCAGAATGTCTCCCTTCCCTTTAGCTATGAATGGAGTATAAAAGGGAAAAGACAAATGACCTTGACCTTGAGATGATGTGGGGTGGAGCTCTCCAGTTTGTTATGGTCCGCACACTGCCCTCTGTACCCTGCTGATTTATATTACCTGTTTAGATAACTGGATAAAAAAGATGTGAGATATGTGTGTGTGTGTGTGTGTGTGTGTGTACACACACACACACACACACACACACACACACACACACACACACACACACACACACACACACACACACACAATGGAATACTACTCAGCCATAACAAAGAATAAAATAATGCCACTTGCAGCAACATGGATGGACCTGGAGATCATCCTTATAAGTGAAGTAAGCCCGACAAGAGAAAGAAAAATACCATATGATATCACTTATATGTGGAATCTTAAAAAAGGACACAAATGAACTTATTTATAAAACAGACAGACTCACAGCCACAGAGAACAAACTTATGGTAACCAGGGGAAAGGTGGATGGGAAGGGATAAATTGGGAGTTTGAGATTTGCAGATACTAACTACTATATATAAAATAGGTAACAATAAGTTTATATTGTATAGCATAGGGACCTATATTCAACATCTTATAGTAACCTATAATGAAAAAGAATATGAAAAGGAATATATGTATGTATATGTATGACTGAAACATTATACTGTACACCAGAAATGGACACAACACTGTAAACTGACTATACTTCAATAAAGAAAACATTATTTTAAATTACCTGTTTAGCTCCTGGGGCTTTTCAGTGGTGCCATCCCATAAGGTACCAAAGGTACATTCCTTACTGTTACTGGTCTTCTGGGGTACTTGGAAGAGGATGGTTTGTTTTTTGTTTCCTGGAGATTGTCAGGATGGATTAAGAGTCTCTAGTTGTGTTTCAGGAGAGGTAACATCTTTGCTTAACATCACAACTCGATAGAAAAGTTCACTCTGACATTTAAACCCCGGGGAGACTAATTTTCACCCACGAGACATCAGGACAAACTGGAGCAAGTACAGAGGCTAGCTTCAACTATTTTTCTGAAGAGAGCAAAGAAAGATCAAAGGAGGTCAGGCCAGAAGCTTTGATCGTAGCTCCACCCTGGTAACCTGCAGGAGGATGTTTGAGACCCACCCTAGTATTACTGAACAGGACTTTGCTAAGTGAACAAGAACATGTGGGGCATTTCAGGCAAAGAGAAAGCCTGTGCAAAAATGCTGAGAGAGCACGGCTTGCTAAGAGACTATAGGTACTACCTCAGTGTGACTAAGTTAAGGCAGGGTTACAGGTGGGAAACGGGAGGAGGGGGCAGGAGATGAAGCTTTGGAAGCACACCCGGAGGCTCTAGAACACCACACTAAGGGGCATTTGCATTTTTGTACTTTTTTTTCCCCAAGCAGGGAAGCCACACTGTCAGATTTATGTTTTAGAAATATCATTCTAGTAGCTTTCATTGAAAGGACAATTTTTGAAACTTGAAGTGTAGTTGATTTATAATATTTCAGGTGTACAACACAGTGATTAAATTTTTTCATAGGTTATACTCCATTTAAAATTATTACAAAATAATGGTTCTGCTGTAAAATATATCCTTGTTATTTATTTATTTTACATATAGTAGTTTCTGTCTCTTAATCCCCTAGCTCTATGTTGCCCCTCCTGCTTCCCTTCCCCACTGGTAACCACTAAGTTCTCTAAGTCTGTTTCTGTTCTGTTATATTCACTATTTTGTTTTATTTTTTAGACTCCATATACATACAAGTGATAACATACAATATTTGTCTCTCTCTGATATATTTCACTAAGTGTAATATTCTCTAAGTTTATCCATGTTGCTGCAAATGGTATTATTTCATCCTTTTTATGGTTGCATAATATTCCTGTGTGTGTGTACCACATCTTCTTTATCCAATCATCTGTTGACGAGCACTTAGGTTGCTTCCATGTCTTGGCTATTGTAAATAGTGCTGCTATGAACACCAGGGTGCGTGTATCTTTTCTAATTAGTGTTTTTGTTTCCTTCAGATATATACCCAGGAGTGGGATTGCTGGATCATTTGGTAGTTCTATTTTTAGTTTTTTGAGGATCCTTCATACTGTTTTCCATAGTGGCTACATCAATTTACAATCCCATCAACAGTGTACTAGGGTTCCCTTTTCTCCACATCCTCCCCAACATTTGCAAAGAACAATTACCGCATGCCTGCTGCATGCTGTGCTAGACCCCAGCTAGACCCCAGGGGCACAGAGAAAACTTGGAAACTGCCTTCAAGTTGCTTATAGCCTAATGGCTATAACTCATGAAACATAAATACAATCGCATGCAACAAAGGATGAATTAGAGGGGAGGAAGTCTGGAAGTCTGGACACCTGGTAGGAGGCAGCTGTAGTCCTCATCAGATGCGGGCCTGAGGGGGCATTTGGTGGTGAGAGCAGAACATTGCCCCCACCCTTAATGGATCTTTGTCATATTATCCTTTCCTTTTTATCATTTCTTCCTAGCTTTACTACTTGATGAGTTGCTGAAAGGGAAATAAACCGTGAATAGCTTTTTTGTCCTGGGGAGAGGTGGTGTAGGTAATTTGCATTGTCATTCTACAGCCTTGTTCATTGGCTCCCTGACCATGTTTACCAAAAGTACTATTTCAGATCATTCCTACTCTTCTCAAACACCCAACCCAAGCCCACTTACCTCAGCAAATAACCTCTATTCTTGTTTGGCTGAGAAGGTGGATGTTATCCCTGTAGAAGTCTTCTCTACCTCAGAATTTCTTCCAGTCTTCTTCCCCTTTCATCATCTCTTGACAAAGGAACCCTCCCACCCCCTTTTTCCTCACCAAGGTCAATACTTCGGCTATGACCTCACACCTCTTCCTATCTCCTCTGGGACCTTCTCCATAAATTTTGGTCTTTCTCTCGCTTTTATCTTCAATCTTTTCTTTGCTTATGACACATTCCCCTGCTGTCTAAAAACATGTGAGGAGCCGGAAGTTTGCTGACTTCTGTGAGCTGGGAGGTGGGAAGACTGTTTCCCCACTAGAGAAAGCCCACCGCCCACAGCAACCCACCTCACACACACAACCAGGTCGAGATTTACCAATAAGTTGGAGAAAGTTTGGAGGGAAGTCACATCATCAGGGCAAAGAATTCTCAGGTTTCAGGTAAGACTGGGAAGTAAAAAGCAGCACTAAGAAAATGCAGAGGAAAAGAATAATACACCTTTGCCAGTTATTTGCAGAGTGTTTTTGCCACATTGTTTTATGTTGCAGAGATCGGTTCCAATAAATGGGGATTTCATGCAGCAAAACTGAAAGGGTTAAGTCAAGGGGCAGACAGAGGTGAAATGTCTCAGGAGAAGTTGGGATGTGAGAATGGGTCAGACAGTAGGAGAGAGGGAGTGTCACCAAGTGTGTGTGACATGGAGGAAATGGAGAGGTAAGCTGGAGGAATTTGTTAGGAATGTAGGGCACACTGGCTGAAAAGGCTAGATTTTGTCATTAGAGTCGATAAGGAATAAGGCGAAGCCACGGTCGACCAGGGTTGAAGAATCAGTGTTGTCCCAGTCAATGTTCTGAGCATACTCTGCTGCTTTTGTTCAACATCTCAAAATGTGGAGCTCATCTGACACACTTGGTTGCCTCCCACCCTCTTCTGCTGGTTTTCAAGTTTCTGCTAAGCCAGACCCAGCAGCTGGGATGTTATATAACCAAATATTATGTTCTACTTATGTTTTTAAATCTATTCCATTTAGACCCAAACCATTCAAGCTCCAGTAAAAGTGGTACAGTGGCAGGAGCACTGAATTAGGAGTCAGAAGACAAAGGTTCTAGTCCCAATTTTGCTACTAAACTGCTGTTCATCTTTTTGAGCCTTGGGGTTTTTGTTTTCTTCACCAGAAAGAGGATAATATCTACCCTGTTCACTTGATTCGGTTGAGAGTCAAACAGGATAATGAATATGAATATATGTGGAATATATTGAAATTATAAAGGGCTATTCAAATGCAAGAGATTATTATTTCCATTGCTTCAAGGTCCTGGTGGTTCTCCTATCTGCAGAAGACATAAAGACACAGAGCAAATTTTAGCATCTAAGGAAGCCAAGCCAGGAATGTAATTAGCTCCCCGTTTCCATGACAGATCAGATACTATAGCGCTTTAAGTAGACACACCAACAAGGCAGTCAGACTCTTATTCACCATCCTTCACATTATCAACCTTCTCATCCTTCTTCCAGTCCAGAAGGTGACATACACACATAACAACCTTCACATAAGAGATTCTAGGATAGGATGCACACCACAATAAGAATTACTGGTTTTATAGGTGAACGAGAGCTGCTGCTGATTTGTACTTTCACTGTGTTTAGGTTGCAGGGGCAAGACGGGCATTTCTTGCCGATAACTTCATTGAGAGGAGGAGGGAACTAACATTTTTGGAGCTCAGCCTCTATGCCAAACACAGTGCAAGGCACTTGACAGTTGTTACCTCCTGTAACGCTCACAACAACTAGGCAAGGTAAAGATTATTTTTCCCAACTCTACACACACAAAAAAACCTGCATCTAATTGACACAACATTGTAAAATGACTGTAACTCAATAAAAAAAATGTTAAAAAAAACCCTGCATCCCGGAGATGTTAAGTAACTTACTCAAGTTCATAAAGCTAGTAAGACACGCAAGCTGGAATCCCATCCCCAATTCATTTGACTTCAATGTTGATGCTCTCCTCACTTCTCTCCTTCTTTCAGGCAGGACCTCAATATTCCAAATAGGGCACCTCCTAGAAATGACCATTTCTTGTTGCACTTGAGAGCACACACTGACATATCATCTGGCAAGTACCATGGCCACCAACAGGTAGAGGCCCCTTTCAGGGATGCCTTTAAATCCTGAAGTTATTTTGGAATGTAAAGCAATCCTGGGCCTAATAGACAAGAGCTGTCTATCCTTTATACTGAGTAGTGAGCTCTAGACATCTTGCAAGACAGGCAAGATATTTGCTTGACAGAGGCAAAGTGAAAACTTCAAGGTGAGAATCTATTCATGTTAAGAGGATGCCTCACACCACATTCTCTGGCCAATAACCAATCAAACGCAGAGCTACCATACTGGTCCCTGCTTAAAGTCACTTTTAAATTCAGTCTTCTAAGGGTGAATAGACTTGGTAGATATCTACTTGGTATGATTTGAGAGGACTGAAATGCTATCACTAATCAAAATGATTTCCCCCGCTGGCCCTGCTATGAGGTTTGCAATTCCCTACTAAACACTTCTTTCAGGTTAAGGCATCTGTCAAAATGTAAGTGCTATCTTCAGTCACGATACGTTATACTCATTAGTTCATCACTTTCATTCTCATCACCAGACAGGTATGGGATACAGGGAAAATCATGCTGAAGGGGAAAGCAGAGAGAAAGCTTCAGTGTGATGTGTGACAGGCAGCTAGAGTCCAGCAAGTTCAGATCAAGACACTTAGAAACCCCAAGTACCAAAGACATAATGTTACAAACCCTATATGCCCATATATCATTCAAAATAAAAAATAATATTAACCTGTAAACTAAGCATAAAATGGTTCAACAAAATCTGATCTTTCCCATAATGACTACTGCAATTCATTTTTGTTGCCATACAATTCATTTTTTAAAGCCTACAATTCAAAGGCATTTAGTATATTCAAAGTTGTACAACCATCACCAAGATCAATTTTAGAATATTTTCATCACTCTCTCCCCCAAAACAATCCCCATATCAGACACTCCCTATTTCCCTCACTCCCTCCCAGCCATAGGCAACCACTAATCTACTTCTGGTCTATGTAGATTTTCCTATTCTGGATGTTTTACATAAAAGGAATCCTACAATATGTTTTATATCTTTTGTGTCTGGTGTCTTTCACTCAGCATAATGCTATCAAGGTTCTTCCTTGTTGTAGCATGTATCAGCACTTCATTCCTTTTATGGCTGAATAATATTCCCTTGTATGGATATAACCCATTTTGTTTCTTCATTCATCAGTTGGTAGACATTTGGGTTATTTCCACTTTTTGGCTATTATGAGTACTGTTGCTATCAACCTGTGTGTACCAGTTTTCGTATGGACATACGTTCTCAATTCTTTAAAGTATATACCTAGGAATGGAATTGCTGGGTTAGATGGTAACTCTATGTTTAACTTTTGAGGAACTACCAGACTGTTTATCAAAGTGGCTGTACCATTTTACATTCTGACCATACCAATATTTGTTATTGTCTCTCTTTTTGACTATAGCCATCCTATAGGGTATGAAGTTGTATTTCACTGTGTCAAGCCTTTTTTGAAATATCAAATATCCAGTTCTTCTAAAAAAAAATCTTTAATGCCTCTATTTAGCTGGTTTCCTAACCATATGCTTGATCTGCCTATTATTAGACCAGCCAGGACTGAGATCAGCTAGAATTGATTTGTTTCCTGGGGTTAGAGGGCACATCAGGGAGGGTCTATCATGTAAAACATTTCCAACACCAAACCAAGACACAAAGATGACTAAGCCACACTTCCTGTTTATTTGGGGAGTCAGTCACCTACTCAAACAACTACAAAGTAGAATGAGAGAAGCACTATAATAAGGCAATGGAAGTACGCAGGAGAATCAGGGCAAACCAGATGCAGTGCTCTCAAAATACAGTGCTAAGCAGCCCCAAACATCAACAGAGCAGCCTGGCTTCCACCCCTACCCAGCCACAGCATGAATCCAGAGTCTTCCTGGAAACAGTTATAAGAGCAGGGGATAAGGCTCTTAGAGATATACTCTCCTGGACCTGCGAGGTGTATTTGTCATTTTCTCATTTCAATTACTATTCATACTTACTACCCACTGGCTGGCTCTTTCAGACTTGGCCTCATTACTTTCAATCTTATGTCAATTTGTAGGACCACACTGAAGAATGGTTATAAAGTGCTTTGTAATTCTCAAGTGAATTATAAATAATAATTGCAATCTGCTTACCAACAACAACCAAATCCTATTCCAGTAGGTCCTCATTGCCCTCTCCTTAATCTACCATTTTACCTGAATTATTCCCATTACACCTCTTTGCATCAGTACATCCCAACTTCTGGAGATAATGCTTGCAACAAGCCAAGCCTCCAGAGAGCCTTTGCAATCTTAGAAGCACTTTGATTCAGTATTTTGCTTAGGAAATAGAACCAAGCCAGAGAGGTTGCTCCCATCTCATAACGGAGAGACAACTTATGAGCGTTACTATGAGGTGTTCCTGAAGAGCGACCGTTTGGCCTGCGTGGTGCAGAGTGGGGGCTGCCCCACCAATGACTCTCAGGTGGTCTTCAAGAAGCACATTGAGAAAAGGGTGCGGAGCCTGCCTGAGACTGATGATCTCAGCAAGAAGATGGTGCTGAGTTCCTGGAGAGCCAGGTTTGATGCCATTTACCTCAGAGAGGAGGACACCAGGAAGCAGCAGGCCAGGATGACGGCCAGTGCAGCTTCCGAGCTGATTCTGAGCAAACAGCAACTCTATGAAATGTTCCAGAACATTCTTGGGATCAAGAAGTTCAAGCACCAGCTTCTGTACAATGTTTGCCAGGTAAGGTTTCTGTCACTTGGACCCAGAGCAGGGCACATGAAGAAATTACGTTATCAGAATGAAGTTCTGTGTGTCCTCCCTCTCTTATGCCCCCTTCAACCCATGAGAAAACTGCAGCTATTAAGGATGTGGGTTTGGGGTACCTACTCCCCAGGTCCCAAGACTTTCTCCTGAGAGAAGCTAAGAGTAAGTGGTCTGCCTGAGCACAGCTAACTCACCTTCAGCAGACCAGAGAAGGTAATTTCACTTTTGAACTGCTCTCTACTTTTCTGAAGTGCAATTCAATTGTGCTTGAAAAGTCAAGCACAACCTAATTGCCCTCAACCATCTGTCTAAACCCTGCTCTGAGCAATGGGCCAGGGCTTTGTAAAAACACATGATTCTGCCTGAGGGAGGCCTTGGAGGAAGCCCTTTGGAAAATAGAGACCTCTACTCATTAATTTATTTCTTCAAATACTTATTGAGCACTTACTAATTTTAATATTTCAGAGTAGTAATAGCATAGTGGTTACCAGCACAGGAAGGCCAACTTCCTGGGCTCAAATTCTGACTCTAATGTCTGCTTACTGACTTTAGTTGCTCTCTGGGCAAAATGAAAATAATAAAATTACTCATGCCATAGGGTAGACACGGGGATGAAATGAGATTCATACAGGAAGTGCCTAGCACATTGCCTGGTGCACGGGAAATTTTCAATAAACGCTAGCTAATGTTGCTATTCATGCAGGATCAGACCATATCCATCAGGGATCAATGAACAGGAGTAAAATTTTACAGCCCTTTGGCCAGTTTCATGGGCCCACTGCTGTAACTGCTCTGGGGAAGAAGCATATGCTGAGAAGAGTGGTAGGAAAGGTGTTGTGATTGGAGGAGGTAACATAGAAATGACACTTGGATGCCAGAAAGCCACATGTTGCACTACTGTAGAATATTAACACCAAAGAGGAAATTATTGAACATCAATACATCCTGCTCTGGGATAAATGATTCCTACTAACACAACCGAGCTTCTGCCAGTCCTGTTTTCTATCATACAACAAAGAGCTCAATGCAGACTTAGGGAAGTGACTGTTAGGTGAAAAGCCCGGAACCTAACAAATTATTCCAACTTTCTCCCGGTAGCACTTTTGTTGGATTAGTCCTGTGAGTTGGGGTACCTCAATTGATCCCAAAAAAGGGCAAAATATGGTGGTGAGACTATCCAACTGATGAGCTAACTGAGGAGAGGATTGATTTAGGATGACCTTGAATGGGTAGAGGGTCTTTTGCTGGGACAAGGCTCAAAAGGAAGTGAAGGTGAGAATACTGTTTTGACCATGCTAATGGCTGTCAAGCAGGAGTCTTTAACCTCATGCCTGACTTTCATGTTTATTGAGCATCTACTCTGTGCACAGTAGTGCTGAGCATTGTAAGGAATACAAAAGAAGCAACAAATGAACTTCCTGCTTCCAAACTGTTATTAAACTGCAGCGGAAAAATAGTCTGCATTTTCTGCCTATAACTGGTCTCCAGATTGGAGAGTACAATGGTAACAGCTGCACTAACTCAATTCACAAAGTGACATAAAACCATGCATGGGCACTTCTCTTTGTTATAGGATGGCAGCCAGAACTGTATAAAATTCTATGCTTATGTTCTCTGTTGCACTAGTCTCTCATTGGACTGGCCATCCATAGTCTTTAAACAATAACCAACCCAGTGAAATGTCTCTGGCCCTCCCAGGGAAGGGCTGGTGGGCCCCAAGGGCATACACATCATTGGGTTACCATCACTGGGCATTCCTGTGCCGGCTCTGCTGTTTCCTCTCAAGTTCCTTTGCCATTTGAAGGCCGTTTTTGTTTTCCACTCCCGAAGGGCTGAACCTCAGAAACCGTGGGGGTGGTGAACAGCCATTTGTGAACTATCTAGTTGTGCAAGAACCAGGGCAATGGCAGACTGAGCAGAATGAACCCAGAGCTCCAAGGAGCCACCAACCCACACATCAGTACACTCTCCAGGTTCCTGTGTCCAAGTTCCTCACACCTCCCCCTGAGGGTAAGAAGCCTCACAGTGAGGGGGAGGGACCAGGCAAGGCAAGTAATTTTCTAGGATTATTTTTCTCTTCTACAAAACGTTCTCAAAAAGTTCTCCTCTGCTGGTCGGGGTGGGTTAGGTGTAGTTCTGCTGAAAGCCAAGAGACAGCCCCTTCCAGCCACATGAATATCTGGTTATACTTCCTGACCCTCCCAGAGATAAGCCACGTTTAGCACCCACAGTGTCTAGTCTTTTTTTCTGTTCAAATCTACCAAGAGCCAAGCTACCCGAAGGATCTCTGTTTATTGAAAGCTTGCTCCTACTGCTATTACTAGGACTTTTTATCACCTTTTCCTCCTCTTGGGGAAGCTCAGTGACTAAGAAACGAATTCTGACCACAAGGGAAAAGAGTCTATGAGACTGCTAAGAGGGGATGATATTTAAACTGACCACCAGGCAGAGCAGGGCATTCCAGGCTGAAAGAGTGACAAGACCAAGGGTGAAGAGGTATGTAAGGGCATGGCGGGTTTAAGAAAGTGAATAGTTCAAGAACAGCTGAGTGGGGCTGCAGTGGAAGGTAGCAGTGAAGTGAGAATGATGCCCAAAAGACTGGAACAAAGTAGGGTGGGGCCGAACGTGAAGGGCATTGAGTGCCAGGTTAAGGGGGTGGATTACTCCTCCAGGCAATGGGGTGTTCTAAGTAGATAAAGCACAATCCAGTCCACGTTTACCAAGAGAGCTCTGTGGAAGTAAGGAGGCTTGATAGGCAGAGGTAAAGAGACCACTGAGGAGGCTCTAGCAAAGGGCTAGCTAAGAAATGAGAGCCATGTCTAGGGCAGTGGCAGTGGGAACTGAAACGTGGCAGATTTGAACATACTACGAAGCAGTAAACAACTGACTCTCCAGAAAAGAAAGGGGGGGGGAAGAACCCTGATTTAGAGGGCTTGCTGATTTCCATGTAATTATTTCCCCATGGCTGATTTCAAGCTACCAACTAGACGTCATTGGATGTGGAGTTAGGAAGAGGTGTGCTCAGTCGGCACTCTCGAGCCAGTGTGAGCCAGCATACCACTAGGAAGTGACCAATTCAATGTAGGGGAAGAGAGAAAACATCAAAGGTGATGGACATGCCTCATTTGGATAAGTCCTAGATGTTAAGTTAATGGAGAAAGGGAAACCAGGAAGAAAAACAGACTTTGTCATTTGGTCTGGGGTGGGGAAGGACTAAGAGGTAAGAAGCATATCAGGAGAGAAATAGAATTTTCCTTTTAGACATGTGAGTTGGAAGTCCTAGCCCTAGAATTCTATTTTCAGTGAGACTCTGCCTTAAAACAATAACTCACATTAATGGAATATTTATATTATGCTAAGCACATTATGTATTTTTATGATCTTTCAGCTACAACACAACCCTATGGGTTGACAAATAGTAGTTGCACAAGAAATATCTTTAAAGTGAATAAATGAAGTATTCTTGTTTTCTTCATTTTGCAAATAAGAGAAATGAGATACGAGTTGGTTAACTTATAAAAGGGCATACAGCTGGGATCAGACTCAAGCCTGTGTGATTTCAGAACCACTCTGCTATACTATACATGTGTGCTGTGGAGACAAACCATGGCAGGGACCTTTTCTCTTTTATCTTTCTAACTCTAGTCTATCAACATGCCTATACACAGTGTTATAGATTGAATGTGTCCTCCCAAAATGCAGAGGTGACTGTATTTGGAGACAGGACTTTTTCAGAGGTGACTGAGGTTAGATGAGATGATAAGCATAGGGCCCTGATCCAATGGGATTAGTGTCCTTCTAAGAAAAGTAAGAGACCAGACTCCCCCACTCCCCCTCTGCCTATCTTTGTCTCCATTCACATGCACTGAGGGAAGTCTATGTGAGGGCAGAACAAGATGGTAGCCATCTGCAAACCAGGAAGAGAACTCTCACCAGAAGCTTAATTGGTCAGCACCTTGATTTTGGACTTGCCAGCCTCCAGAAAATAGTCTGGGTTTAAGCCACCCAGTCTATGATATTTTGTTATGGTAGCCTGAGCTGACCAATACACAAGTACAGGATCATTAAACACTTGTTGAGTAACTGAGGACTGATCCTAATATTTATATTGGAATTACTATTTTTTTCAGAAATAAGACCTAGTAGGACAAAAGGAAGAAATAGGAGTAAAAAGAGGCTCCACATGAGAGATCTATGGTGGAGGATTTTTCTCTGATGAGAGTTTTTCTGTGGGGCTGCTGAGGGATTTCTTGCCAGAGTTTTACAGCAATATTACTAACCAGCCTCAAAAATATCTTTTCCTTGGCAGGGA
Organism: Camelus bactrianus; assembly: GCF_048773025.1. Taxonomy (NCBI): domain Eukaryota; kingdom Metazoa; phylum Chordata; class Mammalia; order Artiodactyla; family Camelidae; genus Camelus; species Camelus bactrianus. The sequence continues at coordinate 80,301,270 of NC_133575.1, read as the reverse complement.
GGGATAAATTAGGAGTTGGGGATTAACAGACACTAATTACTACATATAAAATAGATAAACAACAAGATTACTGTATCGCACAGGGAACTGTATTCAATTTCTTGTAATAACCTATAATGGGAAAGAATCTGAAAAGAAAATATATATGTATGTGTGCATATGTATAACGGAATCACTTTGCCGTACACCTGAAACTCACATTGTAAATCAACTAAACTTCAATAAAAATTTTTTTAAAAAGAAAAAAAGAATTTATTAAAATAAGAAATATCTTTTCCTGAGGATCTTCATATTCTGCTTCCTCCTTTCTTTACTTGTGACATTAGGAATGCAATGGGAAATAAGAAAAATATTTGTTAATTTTACAAATATGTATTGAGTATCTTCTATGCTGTACAGTATGTCCATTATGGTATTTATTTTTTTACTGTAAGCCTGGGAGGTAGTTCATATTATCCCATTTTTACGATGAGAAAATTGAGGTTAGCAGAGGCTAAGTAATTGCTCAAGGTTATACTGTTAAGTGGAATCACATAGTTAAACCTGTGTTTGATTTTTTTTTTAAATTATTTTCACTCTTTCTTTACCCTTACTAGCCAGCAGGGTGCGTTCTCTGCTCAATAGATCTTTACCTCTCAGCTTAGATCCATAGGGGAAACTGTGTCAATTGCTTTATATGTATCGTCTTAATTTCATTCTCACGACAACCCTAGGCATCTAGTGCAGTATCTAGCACGTAGTATGTATTCAATAAATACTTTCTGGGAGGATGACCATGTAATAATAGTAGAAACTAACATGTATTGAGTCTTCTATGGGTCAGCATCTATTCTAAATACTTTACATGCAATAACTCATTTAATTTCCACAACACAATGAGGGAGCAACTATTGTTATCTGCATTTTAAATATACCTACTGATTGTAACTTTTGGAGTTTTTCATAGGCATCTCAGACGCAACATGCTTCAAATTGAGTACTTCTTCCCCAAAGCTCCGTTCCATACAACCACCCTTCCCCCACATCCTGCTCCCCTGAGTAGACATTTGTCTGCCTAACATCCTATTGACCCTGCTTCTGGAAAAAGCATGCATCATTCTTTAGGGAAACTGGCCCTCCCTCATTCCATTGGTTCTTATGGAATTATGAATCACAGTACCTCCACGTCCCCACTGCAGCGGTGGGCGTGCGATCCAAGCAAGATCGAATTCTCTCTCTTAGGAATCTAAATGTCAAGTGAATATGAAGATGAAAGTTGGCTAGGGTTTGGTTACCTAATGACAGCACCCTTAAGAGACATTCACAATTTCCTGCTGCACAGAAACCCATAGTTGCGATCCTATCCTTTTTAAGTTCTGGTAGCTCAGCTCTTCCTTCAGTTGTGACCTATCCTACCTGTATCCTTCCAACGAATTCCATTTGTTTGTTTCTTGTTGTTGTTTAAGTTTCAGTTGGAGTCTTTGTTTTTAATTTTAATTTTAATTTTTTTGCTGTTTGCAATCAAAGGACTTTGATTAAACCAAACTCAGTGAACGGTACCATTTTATTTACCCAATAGCTTAAGTCAGAAACCTACTGGGCTAATAACACACTGCTATACACAAGTCACAAGTCTGATATTGAGTCTACTTCTTTAAATCTTTCTAATCTGTCTGTCTATTCTTATAGCTACTGCCTTGATTCAGGCCCCGTCTTAACCTTAACTGCAGGAAAAGCCTCTTAGTTGGTCTTCTTGCTTTCTGAAAACCCACATCTGATCATGTTACTCCTCTGTTTAATACCTGTTGTGGTTCCTCATACCATTTAGTATCAGTTTGAATTCCTTCGCTCATCACAAAAGGCATTTATGACTAAGCCCCTGCCAACAATTCTCCCTTTTGAATAAAAGATAGAATAAAACCACTGTTTATGTGTTAACATTCAACTGCCACCCCCACCTCACACACAATACAAACCACTAGGAAGGAGATATTTTCAAAATATTCACCCAAAAGACCTTAACTCCTGGAGGGGGCTGACCATATTTTATTCATCTTTGTACAGTGCCTACTCACAGTAGACACACAAAACTTAATTTCCTTTGCTCTTTTTCCCATGCTGGATATTCCCCAGTAATTCCTCAGTGGTATAATTTCATTCTATTTCTTTCTTGCTTTGACTCTTCTGTACAAGCCAAAATGTAGACATTACTGTCTTTTCTTCCTTGGTGGGCCCCCAGTGAGCCCATGTCTCTGTGTATTCACACCCTATGTGACCTCTTCCATATCCTTCCCTTCCCCTTGAATCTTGACAGGTCTTGTGACTTTCTTTTAACCAATAGATAAAAGTGACTGTGCGAATGCTGAGGCGAGGTCAGAAGAAGTCTTACAGCCTCTACCTGGGTCACTTGGACCACTCCCTTGCAGAACCCAGCTATTATAATGTGATAAGCCCAGGCTATACGGAGCGGGCACGGGTAGGTGCTCCAGTTGACAGCCCCAGCTGAGTTCCTCGCCCACAGCCACCATCAGCCACTAGTGATATGAATGAGCCACCTTGAACATCCAGTACTATCGAGCCTTTGATGACTCTAATCCCAGTCAAGAATTGCCCAGCTGAGCCTAGTCAACACACAAAACGTGAAGAGACAAAAATTTTAACTTTGCAGTGGTTGGTTACACAACAAGAGATAATCAGAACACTTTATTCATTCCACCCTGTGTCTGAAAAAAGTTCTCATAGGTAAACTAGCTCATGTTGTAAGATTGAGGTTTCTTTCCTAGCCATACTACCATTGAGTCTAACAAATTTTTCCACCTAAGACAAGCATTCAGAGAAACTAACCTAGATGACTCAGCCTTAATCTACATCTTCTTGTAGATCTGAGTTTCTCTTTAAAAGGTTGAATATATTCGTTTAGATGTTTTAAAAACTAGGAATATTATTGATCATAGGATTTTAGTAACTGTAGGCTTATGATGAAATATTCTGAAATTCATCCTAAGTAATGGCTGGGTATTTTTTCTTTTAACTCTAAATGTTCATCCTAGAACTCTTCTACTGTTAAGTATAGAACCCACAGACATCTTTATCACTACACTTGATCTCCAGGAGCAAATCCTTCTTCTGTTTGCAATAGAAAGGTACTTAACAAGACATCCTACTCCCATTTCTTTTCCAATGCTTCCCTTTCCCTTTTTCCTTAGTGTCTAGTCACTGAATTGTCAGTTTTTCTTTCATTTGGTATGTTTTTCTGACAATATATATCAATGGCAACCATTAACAAGAACAAAGTTAACTATTTTCTCCGTCTCACAACTCCTTCCTGCAAATTCTCAGCATCTTCTTGATTAAATATTTTTACTTCAAAGGAAAATTGCTAGGTAAAGAATCCTGAGTCCATCAACTATCATGTTAAGCAAAATGTTTCCTTCAAAACTAACTGGGTGTAGAAACAATGAAAGTTGATTGCCTTTTCCATATTAGAACTTAATGGTGATAAAGTGGGTGAAGAAGTAGTAATAATAATGGTTAACACTTATCAAGTGATCATTTTATACTAAGCACTATTCTAAGTACTAATTCATATAATTCTTATAACAATCTTGAAAGGAAAGTGGTATTATTGCCCATGTTTTACAGATAAGAAACCTGAGACCCAGAAAGATTAAATAACTTGCCCAAGACCACACACCTAGAATATAGCAGAGTCTAGATTCTAAACTAGGCAATCTAGCCTCAGAGTCCACTCTCTTAACCACTATATTACTAATTCAAGTTTTTATTCAATGCTTCCAGATACTCAAACTTTAAAGAATGGAATAGAAAATGCAGAATTAGTATCTATTTTTCTCTATGTTAGAAAATTATTCATTGGTCTGGAAATGTAGAATGATTACTGCTATGAATATTATATCCAAAGATGAATTAAGCAAGACTTAAAACAACATTGCAACAATCTGTAAAAATTAAATTCTAGGGACCTATGCCAGTAATTTACTCATTGCCCCTCAACTCTACTCCTACCATTCTATAATTTGTGCATTTCCCAGGCTCTCTTCCCAACTTGCTGTTGGGGTCTGCCAATAAGAGGCAGTGACAGGAGATCAGAAGGTGGAGGAAGAAAGATGCTTCCTGCTTTTGGCTCTGATGGGTCGTAGTTAACAGAAGCTGTGGTGGCAGCAACAGTAGTTTCTAGCCCTGGTTAAGGTGATACTGCTTTGGCAGAGCTAGAAGTGATTGTGATGTCTCTCCATTTTGCTCTGCAATTCCTTTCTAAATCTTCGTAACTAATTCTTTTTTAAATTAAATTTCATGTTTGAAACATCAAGAGTAACTTCTTTTTACCTGGATGGAACCTAAAGCTCCGAAGAATTTAAAGATGAGACTATAGGAGCCCTATCAATGATCTTTGAGAAACTGATGGTTACAGGTATAGCATTAGAAGACTGAAACTGGCAAAACATTGTACTTAAAACAAAAACTTTGGGGGTTGGTGGGGGAAGGAGAGAAATAGGTGAGGGAGATTTAAGAAATACAAACTTTCAGTTACAAAATAAATTAGTCATGGGTATGAAATATACAGTGTGGGGAATATAGTCAATAATTATGTAATATCTTAGTATGGTGACAGATGGTAACTAGACTTCTGATGATCATTTTGAAATGTACAGAAATAGTGAATCACTATGTTATGTAATAGGAGCTAACATAGTGTTGTTGGTCAATTACACTTCAAAAACAAACAATCAAACTCATAGAAAAACATCAGATTTGTGACCACCAGAGGTGGGGGGAGGGGATTAGATGAAGGTAGTCAAAAGGTACAAAGTTCTACTCATAAGATAAATTAAGTACTATGGATATAATGTACAGCATGATAAAGATAATTAACACTGCTGTATGAAAGTTGTTAAGAGAGTAAATCCTGAGTTCTCATCACAAGGAAATTTTTTTTTCTATTTCTTTAAAGTTGAATCTATATGAGACAATGTAATCATTTCATGATGTAAGTCATATCATTATGTTGTACACTTTAAACTTACACAGTGCTGTATGTCAATTATGTCTCAAAAAAACTGGAAAATATAAATAAATAAAAATTTAAAACCTTTTTGTATTGTAAAGAATAACACACACAGAAAAATGAACACACAGAACCACACAGCTCAATGGTTTACCAAGAATCAGCCATGTAATCAGCACCCACATCATGAAACAGAACATTACCAGCACCCCCTGAATCCTTCTGCCAATCACTAAGTCCTCTCTCTTCAGCAAAAGTAACCATCAACCTGACTTTTATGAGAATCATGTCCTCATCTTTCTTTATAGCTTTACCACCTAAGCATGTATACCTGAGCATAAATGGTTTAGTTTTTGTTTTTTAACTGTTATACATTTAATAAAAAACACTTATTCTTCTGTGTCTGGGTTCTTTAACTCAACATTATATTTGTGAAATTCACCAATTCTGAAACAAGAAACTGTAATAATTTATACATTTCATTGCTGTATAATATTCTATTGTATGAACAAACATGGCTGCCAAACATAGTGTGATTTCAGGATATATTAATAAAGTAGGTAAGTTAGGTAACATATCAGTGAACTAGAAGTCCTGCTTGAAGGATGTCCAAGGCAGTAAAGGTCTAGTTGTTTATACTTGTCTGGAAAAAGAGAAAGCTTTGGGCATAGAAGAAAAGGAGCCACAGCCGTCCTTAAGAGTTTTTTTTTAAGCTACCATATAAAAGAGGAATTGAACTTATTCTCTGTACTTTAGGACCAATAAGTAGATGGTATAAATAAGTATATTTCAGCCATCTTGTCACTATATTCTTGTCCTTAGCATCCCGTAAAGTTCTTGGTGATAATTTGGTCAGATCAGCAGACCATAGCAGCCTATCTAAATATGGATAAACTTAACTGAACTGCATGGCTAGTTGCCTGAGTTCAGGGTTTTCAAATGCAATAAAATAGTTATAGAAATGATCCTCATCTCAGCATTCTCTGCAAACTTTCTGTCGAGAGAGACTTTTCAACTGGAGCAAGCAGAGTCAAATCAATAGGAAAGATAGGCTAGGAACTGTAGAAGATACTGACCATATGAATCATAGAAACTAAATAACGTGAAGACCTCTGAGTTGGAAAATTAGGATGCCATTTGAGTTTTACATTATATTACTCTTAAAAATAAATTCCTATAATAGGTAATGTTGAGAATTTTTCTAACCAAAAAGCGACCTCAAATATATGAAGTTAGAGGAAAAAGACAGATGAAATTTCTTGGAACATCTGTGTGTGTGTGTGTGTGTGTGTGTGTGTGTGTGTGTGTGTGTAAATGCTATCTGCTTTACAGAGTTATAAAATTCAAACAAGATAAAGTAAATACATGCACTTCATAAAGTCCAAGGTGCACTAAACTAGAAGATGAGCTTTAAAAAAAAAACACAAGGTTTAAAACAAAAACAAATACGCAGATACGGAAAAGAGAGTAGTGAGTACCAGCGGAGGAGGGGCAGGATGAAGGGCAAAACGGGTAAAGGGGATCAACTGTATGGTGACAGATGGAAACTAAATTTTTGGTGTGAGCACGTTATAGGGTATACAGAAGTAAAAATATAACATTGTACATAAACTTTAAAAAATAATATAAATAAATGGATGGTTTATTATTATGAATCAAAAATTTTAATTAAAATTTTTAAAAAATAAAAATAACAAGGTTTCAAATAACTCTTAGAAGAATCAGACTGAAGTTCTAAACCAGGGTTTAGTCTGAATAATTTTTCAGAAATGAGACTCCTAAAATTTTCCTGATAAGATTCTGAACAGAATTAAAGATATAATAAGAATTAACCTCTAGAGAGGGAGTTAATTTTATGAATGTTGAATAAACACAAAAGGGTACCATTATACATTAGGCCCTCAGGTCAAAATTTTGCTAAGAAAAAGCCTCTTCTAATCTACCACCTCACTAAATACACTACCAGAGGTTTTCTTTTTATAGACTGGCCAAAGGACTAAAGGCGTTGCTTAAACAGTAATTGCAGAGACTGATAACCAAATTATTGCTAAAGTCTATTCCGCTAACCTAAGCGTACTGAAGAAAGGGATATGGAAACTGATGTTAACAGTAGGATCAAAAGGCTTTCTCACAGCCTTCAAATTCTAAAGATTTTGGTGGAGAATTTCAGTCATTTGTAATAATACAAGTACAATGATTTCAATTATACCTCTCTCAATTTACCATTAGCCATAGTAGAATACCTTATTGTACCTATGTGTTGGGGGAAAATAGAAATGGAGAAAAAACAGAATACTTATGAAAAATTCACATCTAATAGAAAAACCAAATAGATGTGTTTGGGTATTTCTTTTTGAGGTTAGAGAAAATGAAAAGACAAAATAGAAATAAAAATGTTATTTAAAAGTTGCAGAAGACAGAAAATTATAAAATATTGCTGAAAATTTTTTAAAAAGCTAAATATACCATTCTGGTGAGGGATGGTGATAATATGGGAAGCTGTGCATGTGTGGGAGCAGAGGCTCTCTCCAAATTTGTTGTAAACCAAACTGCTCTAAAAAAAATAGCCTTAAAATTAAAAAGAAAAGCTAAATAAATGGCTTGATATACTACATTCATGGATTAAAAAAACTCGTTACTTTTAATATATTAATTTTACCTAAATTGATACATAGATTCAATACCAGCTCAATAAACATGCCAACTAGTTTTGTTGTAGAGATCAACAAGATGATTCTATAATCTACATGGAAGTGCAAAGGTCTTAGAAGAACCAAAGCAATCTTCAACAACAACAAAGCTGGAGGGCTCTCACTATTAGATATCAAGGCTTGTCTTAGAATGCTACAGTAACTAAGACAGTGTGATATTTGTGTCATGACAGTCAAATATAGCAATGGGAGGAGTGACATCAGCTAGATGGCCACCTAAGATGTTCTTTGCTCATATTCCCCCTCAACATCAATTTGGCACCTATCTACAGACAAAAGTGCCTTTGTGGGAGCTGTGGGTTCCAAGTAAGAGACTGTGAAAGCCTGGTACAGTCTAAGGTTGCAGAGAGCTGTTTTGAGAAGATCAGCCTGTACTCAGGCTGCTGACTTGCCTACCAAAGCCCTAGCTATAGACCCAGAAACAGCTCCATAAACCTGAAGATCTGACTACCACACCATTTAGCTTTCATTCTGTCAGCAGCACCAAATGGCAATGGATTTGGGAGGATTCACACCATCTGTATGTCAGGTAATAGGCATACAGATCTCAGAAAAGGAAGAACAAACTAAGCCCAAAGTTAGCAGAAGAAAGTAAATAACAAAGATTAGAGTAAAAATAAATAAAATACAGACCAGAAAAATAATAGAAAAGATCTACAAAACTAAGAATTGTTTTTTGAAAAGATGAACAAAATAAACTTTTAGCTACAATAAGAAAAAATAGACAAGACTCAAGTAAAATCAGGTATGAAAGAAGAGACATGACAACTGATACACAGAAATATGTAGGATCATAAAGATTGCCATAAACAATTATATGGCAACAAACTGGATATCCCAGAAGAAACAGATAAATTCCTAGAAACATACAACCAAGACTGAATCATGAAGAAATAGAAAATTCTACACAAACCAATAGTAAGTAAGGACACTGAATCAGTAATCAAAACCCTCCCTACAACAACAAAAAGCCATGTAAACGTGCTTAATATCACCAATCATCAGGGAAATGCAATCAAAATCACAGTGAGATATCACCTCACACCTTTTAGGATGGCTATTAACTCACCCTCTCCCCCCCAAAAAACCCAAAATAACAAGCATTGTCAAGGATATGGAGAAAAGACGGCCCTTGGAAATTGTTAGTGGGGATGTAAATTGGTGCAGCCACTGTAGAAAACAGTATGGAGGTTCTTCAAATTTAAAAAAATACAATTACTGTATGATCCAGCAATCCCACTTCTGGGTAGATATCCAAAGGAACTGAAATCAGGATCTTGAGGAGATATCTGCACTTCCACGTTCATTGCACTATTATTCACAATAGCAACCTAAATGTCTATTAATTGATGAATTAATAAAGAAAATATGGAATATTAGCCAAAAAAGAAGGGAATTCTGCCATTTATGACAACATGGGTGAACCTGGAGGATATTATTCTAACTGAAATAAGCCAGGCACAGGACAAACACTGCATGATATCACTTCTATAAGGAATCTAAAATAGTCAAACTCTTCAAAGCAGAAAATATAATGCTATTGCCAGGGACTGGAATGGAGGGGGAACAGGGAGGTCAAAGTTTCAGTAAAAATTAATTAATTAATTAATTAATTAATAATAAAAAAACAAGATACATTGTACTTCTATATACTTGTAGTGAACAATGAAAAATGAAATTAAGAAAATAATTCCATTTATAATAGAATCAAAAAGAATAAAATACTTAGGAATACATTTAACAAAAGAAATTCAAGACTTCCACACTAAAAACTACAAAACATTGTTGAAATTAAGTAAAGCAGACCTAAATAGATGGAAAGAAATCTGGTATTCGTGGATCAGAAGACCTAAAGTTGTTACGATGGCACTACTCCCCAAACTAATCTACAGTTTCAGTGCATTCCCTATCAAAATTCCAATTACCTTTCTTTACAGATATTGACCAGCTAATCCTAAACTTCATATGTAAATGTAAAGGACTCAAAATAGCCAAAACAATATTGAAAAAGAAGAAAAATGTTGGAACTTTTACACCTGAAAACTTACCACAAAGCTACACTAACCAAGACAATGTGATACTGACGTAAGAACAGACATAAAGAGCATTGGAACCGAACTGAAAGTCAACAAATAAACTTCAACATACTTCTATAGCCAACTGATTTTTGACAAGGACACCAGAACAACTCAGTGGAGGAAATAAAAGCCTTTTTAATAAATGGTGTTGGGACAAATGTCTATCTCCACATGAAAAAATGAATTTGAACCTCTAACTTGCACAGTATAAAAATTAACTCAAAATGGATAAAAGATCTAAACACAAAAGCTAGGACTATAATACTCTTAGAAGAAAACGATGTAAATTCTAATGACCTTTGATTAGGCAACAGTTTCTTAGACATCACAACTAAAGCACAACCAACCAATGATAAAATAGATTAGACTTCATCAAAAATTTTTAAATGTTGTTCATTAAGAGGCACTATCAAGAAAGTGTAAAGGCAACCCTTTATTTGCAAATCATACATATATGTGATAAGCATCTTGAATTCAGACTATATAAAGAAGTCTTACAATTAAACAACAAAAAGACAAACAACCTAATTTTAAAAAGCGCAAAGGACTCAAATAGGCACTTCTCCAAAAAAGATACACAATGTCCAACAAGACACAAAAAGATGCTCAACATCATGTCATTAGGTAAATGAAAATCAAATCCACAATGAAATACCACTTCACACCCACTAGCATGGCTAACATTTTTAAAAATAAAAAATAACAATTATTAGCAAAGATGTGGAAAAAATGGAGCCCATACATTGCTAACGAGAATGAAAAACGGTGCACTTTGGAAAACAGTTTGGCAGTTCCTCAATAAGTTAAACATATAATTACCATATGACCTTGCAATTCTATTCCTAGGTATACACCCTAAAGAACTGAAACACAGGTGTTAAAATAAAAATTCGTATAGGTGAATGTTCATAGCAGCATTATTTCCAATAGCCAAAGGTGGAAACAACTCAAATGTCCATCAACTGATGAATAGATAAACAAAATGCGGTGTGTACATACAATGGAATATTATTCAGTCACAAAAAGGAATGAAGTACTGATACATGTTGCATAAAGGTTGAAATCATTATGCATATGAAAGTGGTCAGACCCAAAAGGCAGCATATCCTATGATTCTATTTACATGAAATATCCAGCATATCGGGCTGGGAGAAGGGGGAAAATGAGGAGCAACTGCTTAACAGGTGTGGAGTTTTCTTTTTGGGTAATGAAAAAGTTCTTACCAAAAAAAAAATCATCTTACCAAATCTAGTCTTACGAAGTTTGTAAAGAAACCTAATAACACAAAAATGCAAAATATGAAACATTTAAATTGTCAAAGTTAAACCTATTGGTGACAGAATAAGACACAAAATGCTAAGAAAAAAATTTAATCCTCACTAATGGCAAGAAAAATCTGAGATCTAAGCTAAAAAGAGTTAATGTAGTTATTAGCCAGTATGTCTGCTCTTATGTAAATGGCTAATAGGGGTAGGGTTTTTCGAGAAGTATAGATCCCAGCAAGACTCAATTACTGTCTGACCCCGAGACTCTAAGTCATAGGCCAAGAATCCTCAAGCTGAGGGAAACTCAATTCATTTCCAAACACTAGGGAAATGGAACTTTGAAGTCTGGACGGGCAGAAATCAGAAGAATTGTATTCTAGTTCCCCATTCAACTCAACACACTCATTTTTCCTACTCTTTCTCCGCCCGCAGAGGCTAGATAGCAGAGATTGAATTCTTAATTTCTTGTAGTGGGGTAAACGTCCAGCAGGGGGAGATGGTAGGCTAGCCTAGATTCTGCAATAACACAAAATTCTAAACACGACTTAGATTTTCTAAGAGCATCTTAGAAACTGGGTTAAATAATTGAAATAAGCCTAATTTTTATAATTCTCACCAAACTAAATAGATTAATAATTTTTTTAAGATCATCCAGTTAAAAACGTGAAAAAGTCCCAACTCTATTTAAAATATCATTCACTCTGGCTGTATCTTCATTCAGGAATAGGGGAAATTAACTAAATGTTTTGTTAGAAATCCACTTGGGCTTTATTCGTTTGAAAACAGCCACTATAGCTATATTATATATTTTATTCTTGGTAGAAAAATATGTAAATGCCTCTAAAATTGATCAAAACTTTTTTAAGAGAAAGAATACTATGGCAATTTTTACTCACAATTTAGTAACCTACTCCCACTTATCTATCTGTACTTCAGAAGATTATTCCAGCATGTCTGTTTTCCTTGCTGACCCTAAAATATCTCAAATAAATATGTAAATCTGGTATTTACCTTTAAAATTTCTTAAAAATACTTGATAGCTGCACAATTACCACAGAAAATTCTCTTTGCATGTTCCTAATTTCCTAGATTGGAAGAGGATAAGGTATGAGACAGAAGACAAGTAAATAATGATTTTATGACTATATTTTTTCCAAATTTGTTATTATACAATTAAGGTAATTAGTATGCAAACATGAGATCGTTAAGATTACTCATCTCAGCCTTTTCCAAAACAGGAGTTGAAACAGCTCTTATAAGTTTTTTTTAAACAACTTTAGTGATATAATGTATTAACATAAAACTCAGTGGTTTATATTATATTTACAGAGCTTAGGACACTTTTATCATCTTAAAAAGAAACCTCATACCTATTAACAGTCACTTCCTATTTTAGTCCTTTGTGGCCGCTCTAACAGAATACCATAAACTGGGTAGCATATAAACAACAAAAACTCATTTCTCACAGTTCTGGAGGCTGGGGAGTCCAAGATTAAGGTGCTGGCAGATTGAGTGTCTGGTGTGGGCCCGCTTCTTGGTTCACAGACAGCCATCTTCTTGCTCTAACCTTACCTGATGAAAGGGTAAGGAAGCTCTCTGGGGTCTCTTTTATAAGGGCACTCACCCATTCATAAGGGAAAGTTTGTGTCCCCCACCCAAATTCTCAAAGGCCCCCAACTCCAAATATCATCACTTGGGAATTCAGCATATGAATTTGGTGAGGGGACACAAACTTTCAGTCTATAGTACTCCCCATTATCTTCACCCTATCCCCGCCAGCCCTAGACAAACACCTAACTACTTTCTGTCTTCATAGATTTGCCTGTTGTGAATATTTTCAAATAAATGAAACCACTCAATATGTGCTCTTTTGTGGCTGTCTTATTTCACTTTGTATAGTGTTTTTGACTTTTATCCTACTGTAATGTTTGGCTTCTTCATCCCACTTTTTTTTTTTTTTTTTTTGCTAAGCAGTATTCCTTTATATGCATAAAACATACTAAATAGCATGCTTTGCTTCTTCATTCATCAGTAGGACATTTGGGTAGATTCCACTTTAGGGCTATTACGAATAATGCTGCTATGAACATTTGTGTACAAGTTTTTGTGAAGATGTTTTCATTTCTGTTGAGTATATGCTCAGGAGTGGAACTGCTCAGTCATACGGTATCTCTGTTTAAAATTTTGTGGAACTGCCAAAATGTATTCCAAAGTGACTACACCATTTATAGTCCAGTCAGCAATGAATGAGTTTCAATTTCTCTACATCCTCACTTATTATGTCTTTTTTTATTATAGCCATCCTAATGAGTGTGAAGTAGTACCTCATTATGATTTTGATTTGAATTTACCTAACGATTAATGATGTTGAGCATCTTTTCATGTTCTTACTATCCATTCATATACTCTTCTGAGGAGAAGTATAGCACAGGGAAATATATACAAGATCTTGTGGTAGCTCACAGCGAAAAAGAATGTGACAATGAATATATGTATGTTCATGTATAACTGAAAAATTGTGCTCTACACTGGAATTTGACACATTGTAAAATGACTATAACTCAATAAAAAATGTTTAAAAAAAAAACAAAAACAAACAAACAAAAAAATTTACTTCTCACAATTCTGAAGGCTGAAAGTCCAAGATTAGGGTGCCAGCATGGGCCCTCTTCCTGGCTTGTAGACGGCTACCTTCTTGCTGGATCCTCACATGGTAGAGAGAAATATCGTATCTCTCCTGTCTCTTCCTATACAGGCACCAATTCCATTTATGAGGTCTCCACCCTCATGACCTAATTATCTCCCAAAGGCTCCACCTCCAAACACCATCACATTGGGGTTTAGGGCTTCAACATATGAATTTTGAGGGAAACAAACATTCAGTCCATAGCATCCACCTTTATTAGAAACAGAATTTTTTACATGACAAAATAGAGGCTCTATACATTTAAAAACCTAATAATTTAAATGAAGTGAAACATAGTATCAATTAAGAAAAGATTTTAAAAATAATACCAATTTCAGAGAATAATTCTTCTATCTAGTAAACTATTTTGTGATATAAAATGTGTATGTCATAAAAAGAATTTCTACCATGTTAATAAAAGTTACGTGAGGCACCATTGACTTATCTACTTTTCTTTCCAGATTGTCTCCAAGACCAGAGTTATGATAAAAAGGAAAATAAAATGTTAGACATCTAATAGCAATGTTAGCATCGAATATTAAGTCAGTATTTATAACATGAACAATTCTACACAAATACTGGGTAAACAAAGTATTCTTTTTGTACAACTGAGATAATAAAGCACATTTTCTATTTATTTCCTTTTCTTTTGCACTGATGCAAAATTGCTATTCTTATATAAATCTTGTTTTTCTTTGCCATGAAGATTCTTCAAAAAAGAATTTCAAATAACTAGATTTGGCACATTTACATAGCTATATATTTAATCTTAACTGAGTTAAACAATTGATCAACAGAAAAATATAGCCAAAAAGGTACCCAGGGAATCATTATTGAACAAAAAGATAAACTAAGTGGAAATTTTTTTTTTCTCCTGGAACATAAACTTAAGTTTAGAAAAGTTACTTCCATGATATGAAGATTGCCATTTTCTCTTTTCTAGCTGCACTAAGTGACCTCATCTAATATGATGGCTATTCAGTAACGACTTGCAAATCAATTTCATCAGTACCAAATTGTTCCCTGAACCCGACTTGGATATCCAACTGCCTACTCAACATCTCCAAACTAACATGACCAAAAAAGAATTCCTGATTCCACACTCCTCCAAATCTGTTCCTCATCTCTGCATTCCAGAATTCACCCAGTTGCTCAAAAACCTAGGTATCATCCTTTATGCCTCCCTTTCTCTCTCCTCATATCCAAGCTATCAGATGATCCTATCTTCTTCATCTTTAAAATAGAACCTGAATCCAATATCTAAGCACTTCCCCAGCATCTGCCACAGGAGTTTAAGACTCTTGGCCTGGAACACTGTAATAACCTAACTGGTCTCTCTGCTTTCACCCTTAATCCTCTTCAGTTTATCCTCCACACCACAGCCCCATACAAGTAAGTAAAATTATGTCACTCCTCTGCTCTCAACCCTTCTAATGGCTTCCCATTACATATCCACACCAGGTTATAAGGATCTTCATCAACTACTCTCTGGCTTTCTTCCCTATTTCATTTCTTACCATTCTGCTCCCTTAATTACTATGTCGTAACCTTACTGGCTTCTGCTATTCCTCGAACATGCCAGGTAAGTTAACATTTTTAAGTCTTTCTACTTGCCTTTACCTTTCCCCAGAATGCCCTTTCCCCAAATGTTCACATGGTTCATACAATTAGGGCCTCTGCATGTCACCTTTTCAAATAGGCCTTCTCTAAACATCTTATCTAAAGTAGCAACCCTCTCAAAGATGTATCTTTTCTATGTATAATTTGGTGGAAGGCAGGGCCTGGTAATGAAGTCATTTTTCACTAGTGGGCTAAAGAATCTAGATCCTGAAAAGTAAAGCTAGCCACATTGAGGCTCTCCTGAGCCATGGATTTCTATCCATGAGCCAGTCTTAGCACTCCCTGAAGATGGCAGTCTGTTGGTGAAACAAGTATGGAAACTCAAGTTGAGCCACTTGGTCTCTCTACCACTGAGGAAGGAATTTAGTCCAGTATGCTCAGTTTGTTTCTGTCCCTATTTCTTGCTTTTTCTTCATAACACCTGATACTATGTATTTGTTTACATGTGTATTATCAGTCTTCTCTAATGAAATGTAGTAAATTCCACAAAAGGAAGTACTGTATAAACAGCCCGTGTAAGAATATCTGGCACACAGTAAGCTCAATAAATATGTATTAAATCAAAAATAAATGAATAAATAGGACTTCTAGTCTCAATACCATCCAATAATACAGTTTAGGGTTCTGTTTTGTTTTAAATGGAAAAAAAAAGAACCACAAGAATGTGCCCTTAAAAACAAATATATTCAGCTTGATTTCTCTCAAATGGTATGAATTTTATTAAAAGGAGGAGAGTTATTCAGTAGCACTGAAGCAAAATTTTACAGTCAATTTTCAGCAAGATATTCAAGCTATTATAAAATTTTTAAAAAGCTTCAGAATTATTCCTGAAAATAAAGCTGCAGTTAGTTTATTTGGACCTAAACACTTAAACATGGGATATATACATATACATATATGCATGCACACAAAATAGAGCAGTTTTATGAAATCAAACTGGTATAAACAGGAATGTCTTGATTATCCTACAATCCTTTCCCCTTCCTTCTCTCATCAAATTGTTACCAGTGAAGGCCCAGGAATTGACCAACTACTCAGAGCTAGCTTTTAGTCAGAAATGTATCCTATTAACTTGGTGTTGGTGTAGCTGTTCACAATAATAAAAATGGCAATATCCACAGAGGTTTCATGGAAGCAACAGAGTATTTTGCATGAATATGTCTGTGGCTTAACTGCCACTGTATAGTATTACCTGCTCTCTTCCATCAGTGCAGCTCATAGTCCACAAGAATATGAAAAATCTCACCATGTAACAGATATATCTCTTTATATATAATTTGGTGGAAGGCAGAGCCTGATGATAAAGTCATTTTTCACAAGTAGGCTAAAGAATCTAGACCCTGAAAAATAAAGTTAGCCACATTGAGGCTCTCCTGAGCCATGGATAGAAGGCCAGTCCAACCACTCTGAAGATGGCAGTGTGTTGGTGAAAAGAATATGGAAACTCAATTGGAGCCACTTGGTCTCTCCAGCAACAAGGAAGGAATTTAGTCCCATATGCTCAGTTTGTTTCTGTCAACATTCATTTAATGTTGATCATGTGGTTTATGCTCTCTGCTCAGGGGACAGAAGAATGATGAATACTACTTTGTATGAAAAGTTTTAAGCCTTGGAACCCCTCTGAAAATAAGTACTCCAAATACCAGTTCCATTTCTTTCCCTGCAGGCACAAACAAGGGAAAATTACTTATCAAATACTTAATTAGCTTATTCCCTACCTCTTTTTCTTTGCCTAGGAAAAGTTTCTAGCATCTTGGATGCACATACCAAGAGTTAGCTTCAGTGGCCAGGTTCGTAACTGAAACTCAGTCACTAAATAACATTCAAACCAGGAAGTACCTAAAGTTTAAGGGCCAAATATTCTGTTTATTATATTGGCAAAAAAAAATTAGGTGTTCAATTGAACAAGTCCTGTGAAATAGAAATGGGTCATCATTCCCATGCTCCAGGAATTTAACATCTAAAATAGACAACACAGGAGCAGACGTTATTATATCGCTGCCTATATTAAATATGTGCACAGCAGTATTTCTACACTGAGACAACTGCATTTGGTTTTTTAGAGTGGACACACTATAGTTAGTCACACTTTGACTACAAGGAACTGTATTATAAAATAAGATGATGTACAGATACAAGAGCAAAAGTCCAACTCTGAACAGTTTCATCTATGTAGAGGGTAGGTACCAATAAAGTCAAATCAAAGTCACTGGAATTAATTCAGAAGGCAAACACTTCACTTTGTCTAGGCAGCAGACTTAAGATTTAGGGAAAAGTAAAAGTATAAATTCTTCTGATGAGATGAAGCTCTATGAAACCCCTGAACATGATGAAAATAAATTTACTTACCCGAACAGAGCTCATGTTTACTGTCCTTTCTTCTGGCCATTCCTTTAAAAACAAAAACAAAAAACAAAAAAAAAGGAAATGTAGAGAAATGGGGATGAAAATATTTGGTTAGCAAAAATTACCAGAAAATTAAGATGGCTCTTCACTGTCTGGTTTATTTGCTACGTTCTATTCCTACCACCACTCTTGGCTTCCTTTTGAACAAACACTCACTATAATCTTCCGTATTTCTCCCTAGAAGCACAATCAGAAGGAAAATAACATCATTGTGGATAAAGTGAGCACCATTTTGCTAATCTATGGCCTCATTTTTTTTATTCTGTATTCAGCCACCAGGGTGGAGATGGAAGGTGTTAGAGAAGGCTTTTTCTGAGGAATATGATTAGCCAAACTGAGTTTTGAAGGATGAGGAGGAAGTCTGATGAGGCAGTCTGTGTACACAGTAGATTCTATGGAACTCTGTAATTCTTTATGAAAACTCAAAGGTAGGCGATCCCATTTATTCCCTGGCTTTAACTATCATCTACTGTACTTCACTGAAAAATCATCAATTCTAACAACATTTTTGATATATCACTGAGAAAAAAAAACTCTGCTTATTAAACTACGTATGATGCAATGAATTTTTAACACTTAGAATTTTTTATTTTATAATGATTGAAAGATTTTTAGATGTAGACGGATTTTGAGCATATATCACTTTTACAAACATGAAATGGTAAATCTAAACAAAATTAAGTGGTTAAAATATTTTCTAAAATTTCACATTCAGAGTCCAACTCTTCTAAATTACTTTTCTACTCAAGAGTTGTAGATATCTATGTTTTTTCACACAACATCATCCTCCATGCCACCGTGTTGATTATGCAGGCATTTCAAACTTAAGTAGATCAAAACTTCATTCTCAACTTGCCCTCCCGAAACACCAAAATCTCTCTAGTTCTTCCACCAGTATTCCTCTTGTTAATAAATGGAACCACCAGCAACACCCAGTTGCTCAATTCAGAAAACTCAGAAGTCGTTTCCTTTTTCTCATTCCCACTCATCAAGCCATCAGGTTCTCTCTGTTCTAGCTCTGCAAGGTATCTCAAATCAGTCCGCTTCTATCCACCTTCACTACCACCACTTGTATACAAATCACTATCTATCTTATCTAGACCAAGAGTCTCCTAATTGGTACCCGTGCTTCCCCTCGGGCCTCCTCTTATAACTCTATCCTCCACTAGAAAGCCAAAGTGATCTCTATTAAACACCAACTCAGACCACACTACAACCCTGCTTAAAAATCTTTCAATTGTTTCCCACTGCACTCCTAACAGATCTGTAAGAGTGTCCCTGCATCTCTCCAACCTTATTTCATTCCATTCTCCCTCTTGTTCCTTTAGCTGTAAGCCATGCTGGCCTTCCTTTTTGCCTTGAACTGCTTGAGTATTCTTCCCACTGCCTGGAATACTCTTCTTCCAGCTATTCCTACGCTGGCTTATTCTCATCTTTTAGAAGAAATCTCAGATCAACTGTCACCTTATCAAAAAGGCCTTCCTTGAACACCCATCCCTCACAACTCGCCAGTCACTCTCTCTCACCCCACCCTGTTTATGTCCTTCATATCATTCCTCAAAGTTTTAAATCATCATGTCTACTTATTTCATTACTTGTTTTATTGTTTGTCCTCATTAGAATATAAACTCCATTTAGACAGAGATGGTATCTACCTTCTTAAGCACTGTATTTGCAGCATCAAAAGCACAGTGCACACAAAAATATTTGTTGAATGAATAAACAAAGAAACAACTAGTTATTAATTCAAAGGTAGTTTATGATAAGAAAACCTAGAGCTTCAGAATTTCCTGAAATGTAAGCTCTACAACTATCCAAACTCATTAAGTGACCTAAACTCTTTTGATACTGAGAACTGTCTGGCCAAATTAAATTTACGAAATTATCTCAAAAAAATATGGCTAATTTGAAATATTTGCAATGTGATAATTCAGCAAAATAAAACTGTCAGAATTAAATCATGCTACCATGGTATCAGAGGTTATTTTTACCACCCCAAAGGTTTAATACTTAGTGAGCAGTTGGTGATGAGAGCTCAAAAGGCATTTTTTTAAAAGAAAAGACTGATATTAAAGTCTAGTATTTTAAGAATCATATAGAAACATCATCAATTACAAAATGGTAGTTTCACATTTTGCCAAATGTGTTCTAATGCTAGAATTAAACCTTCAAGAATCAACCTTCTTAAAATATTTTTAAATATCCTATTGAAAGAATATATCAATTCCTGATCCTCTAAAACAAGTTTGCTTACCTATGTCCAAGTTAATAATATTTATTACTTTAGAGACTGAGTCTTGTAATTAAGACACATACACACACACTCTAGGAAAAAAAAAGAATTGACCTATGAAAATCAGTTCTACTCTATGATTCACTACATACTTTTTCAAGTAAGAATTTAATGCAATTATATTGACAGGGTATGGAGAATTGGACACCTATTCATTGTTAATGTAAATTGGTATAACTTCCACTGGAAGCAATTTGACAATATCTAACAAAATTAAAAAGATACACCCTTTGAAAGGAAGTCTACCTGGAGCAATTTTATCCAACAGATACACTTGCATATGTATGAAATGATATATATATATAGTCCAAACACATTCATTAGAGTATAATTTAATAATAAGATTAGAAATAACTCAAATGCTCAACTTATATGCTTAACTTGTACTACATCCATAAAATGTAACGTTACATAGACAACCAAAAGAATGAGACAGCCCTTCACGTTCAAACATGAAATAAAAGCCAAGATATTAGGTCAAAACAATCAAAAGGCAAAAAAGTATGTATAATGTATAGTGTTTAAAATATACAGTATGTCTCTGGAAGGACATTCAAGAAACAGAGAGTGGCTGCTCTATGATAAAAAGTGTCCACATGGAGCTCCACTTCCAGGATGAGACCACAAGGAGTTTTGTGGAACCACTCTCCAGCAAAATGGGCAAAAGTTGGCAAAAAATATTTTTACAAACCCAGCATTTAAAGTCTCTAGAAATTGTCCTAAAGGCATGTAGAAAATATAAAAATATTAATTAAAATATTAGAAGAGAAAAAGAGGAAGGAACATCAGAAAATCATGAATCAGAAAATGACTGCCTCTGAAATTCTATGTACTTTAAAAATGTAATTTTTACTCAGTTATTGAACTCAATCAGTATGTTTGTGAAGGCCTCCATATTAGTTTTTTCACCATCTGGTCCTTGAGTACATTTCAAAACATCATCTCCTACCATGCTATTTAAAAAAAATTTTAATGGAGTTACTGGGTATTGAACCCAAGACCCCGTGCATGCTAAGCATATACTCTACCACTGAGCTATATAGCTCCCCTCTGCCCCATAAAGTCTTGAGAAGACCCTCTTGTCTGCTTACTGATATCAACCCACTAAATCAGCAGTCTTTGGCTTAAGACTCCAACTCTTATTATAATATTATCCAGCCTACATTTTCCATCTTGTTTAGAAGGATTCTATGAAAGCTTCCACTTCTCTGCACCCTTTTCTTACCTGGCACCACCTCTACCCAAGTAGAACTGAACAAATAATCACTCCCCCATCTTTCTCACAACTGCACCTCTTCTCACTTTGCTTAACCGTATTGTAGTAGCATTCACAAGTCTGTCTCTACCACAAGTCCAAGCTCTTGGAGGGCAGAAACTTACTTAACTTTGAGCCCTTAGAGCCTAGCACAATGCCCCAAAGTTAGCTGATACTCAAAAAGGAATGACTAAACACGTCTTGCAATTCATATACACTAAATTTATGGCATTTCCTATTTCTGCCATCATAGTAGTCCTACAGAAAATCTAAAGATTGTTTAAATACTCTTACCTGTAGCAGAAAGGAAACAGTGTAACTCATAAAAGCAGGGTGATGGACTAAATTTAAACTGTTTTTATATTCTGCTACTGCAGCTTTTTCTAAGGCTTTAGCGTCAATATATAATCCTTTCTGGAAGGGTTTGGATGTCCACAGGCAACCAACCATGGCTGTCAAATAGTGATTAAATTCTTGATAGGTCTTGCTGCTGAAGCTGAACTCTGATTTTGTCTATTGGGAAAGAAAAAAAAATTGTCATTATCGCCTATTCTCCCTTTCCTACTTATTCCCAACAGATCATATATCTCTACACTCAATTTTTAAACAATGGTGATTTAACACAGATTCATCATCCATACCTTTGGTACCAACTCATTTTCCTTTGCAGCAGTCAAATTTTTACGATACCTAAAAGGGAGAACAGATAGAATAAACTTTTACCATTAAATGCCTTTGATATGTAAATATAAACAAAAGCATACATTTCAAATGTAAATATATGCAGATATGCACATACACAGTTATCTAGCTGGTTAGTTAAGGGTTTTTCCCCCTTTTATGGTACATTTTCCTCAAAGAATAAAAATTAACAGAGATTCAAATATTGAGTTGTACATTTAAGATATGCACTTGACTCTGTAAATTATATTTCAGTAAGAAAGAAAAAATAAAGGAAATGCTTTTAATGTTTCACCATCAAAAAATTAATAGAGGCTCAAAAGCAGTCACTGATACAGAATATATTAACATGGAAGAAAACGTGCAGTAGAAAGGATAAAGGGAAAAGTTAGAAATGTAATTTTTTCTTATCTGAGAACTATTCTAATTAGCTTTTAAACATTTCAACCCTGGTACAGTCCTACAAGTTATACCAAATCTACACTTATAGGCTAAAAAGAGCAATTTCAGTCCATTAAATGAAAAAATTAGGAGGGATCAGGAAATAATGCTTACAATTTCATATAATTGACACTAGCTCCCTTTATCTCTCAGAAAACGTTCTTTTTACCACAGAAGCTACGTAGACTTAAACCAATTGTCAGTAAATAACTAATTTTTCTTTGAAACATAGCAACAAGAATTAACAATGCTGAATGCAGCAGTACCATTGCACAAAAGATCCTTAACTATGATTTCTTTTAACCCATATACCCCACAATGACATTTAAAAAACAACACAGAACAGTCCCATATTGGAAGAAAGCCATGTTTCCTACTTCCATAGGCCTGTGCAGAAAATGGATAACAATTTTATCGTATTTAACATTTCACTATATTATATATAATACACTTATCATAGTATATTTATAAATTATAAATTATTGTAGAGCTGGAAAATAAAGATGGAATTATGATATACTAATTCATAAAATGGTAAAAAGGCTTTGTACCTGTCCAGAATGTAACAGAGCTGATTCAGGATACTGGGATCCAGGCTGAGGAGTGCAGGATAGAAGACCCCAGGAGGAAACAACACCACTAATGGAAGGTTATAATTTATATATGTGTCACACACCTTTTGGGAAGAATGATAACATCAGTATATAGATTATTCCTCAGAACCCCTCAATCAACTTCACCCAAAGAATCATCACTAGAAAATAAGCAATAATACAACATCAGGTTTAGGCCTGCCTGATTCATAAATAGAATAGGTAGCCACAGCCTGCTTAAAAATGCACCTCACTAAACAGCAAACTTACCACAGAGGATTATTCCTAGAAGGTCATTATTAAAATCTTTTAATTTTTTCTGGGGAGAGACCTTAGAGTAGGGAGAAAGGGGAAGGGAGCACTTCTTTCTTCTTTAAGTCCCATTAATACTGATTTGTCACATTAGTTGGCTGTCAACCTGGAGAACAAAGGTGCATGCTTCTCGGCAAATGTAACACAAGACAACTAGGTACCAGTGAAGGGAGAAAGCCAGGAAAACTGAGATTAGTGGGGACTTCCTGGATAATAGTTCTATCTCGGTTGAATACTATAAAACAATAGAAGAGGACCAGAATCATAGGTACTGGGAATAATAAGGAAGTTGAAAGGTGGGGGTGGAGAGCTGAAGAAAAAGAAGGTATTTTTGGTTTTTACCAGGGGCTGGAGATGTACCACGGATGAGCAAAAAGTGATACTAGAGACAGACTTCTGTCTAGCGCCAGCATTATCCAGAGGAATGTCTATTAAAGTGGTACCTAGACTTTAAAAAAATCATGTTTTTTTCCCTTTGTTTTATGAATGTCTGTTGTTCAGGCGAGAATACACTCATTAACTTCATATATGTAGCTTATTTTAACTATGCTAATAAGATCACAGCCCAATGTAATAGCTGTGCATAATAAAATTTAAACAGTAGTCCAGTAAATTGAACAGCCATCACAAAAATCTGAATAGGAAAAATGGGATGCATACTACCTTCTCATAGAAATCCAAGATAAAGTGCAACAAGAAAGTACTGTTGCTTTCCAAGCGCATTGCAGTAGTGGACAGCCATCCTACATAGTGAATCAGTTCAGACACAGAGTTCATGGATCCACCTAAAGTTGTCTCCCTGAAATAAGAAATCATGGCATTCAGATCCGTATTAGCAAAAGTCCTCGCAGTTTCCAAGCTAAAACTGGATAATATATAGCAAAAAGTTGCTGGGAATTTCAGAAAATGGTAAGTGCTGCAATGTATAATTTACTTTTTTTTAGACCACAGTGATTTATCATAAAACTAACCCAGCCCTCTAGGGAACCATTAAGATCAATTCATAGAACATCCTCAGCAACCACTGTACTAGTAAATACCTGAGAAATAAAGAATTACACTTCCAACAGACTTTTGATAATATTACCAATGTCCAGGGACCATAGCAGTCAGCAAATTAGTTTCTAAGTACACAAATCCAAACCCAGTTTTGTCTAAATTCCTGAACTAAACTGCTGTTAATATTTTCACTTTAATTTAACTGGAATTCAATTCAATTCTAGAACAGAATTAGTAACATTTTAGGCACCTTTCTTTCTTCTAGCAAAAACCAGATTTGGGTATTTTATATTCTTCCCAAATCAATGAACCATGTCTCTTTAAATCACACATGGGTATAATTGATTCAATCCATCCATCTACCCACCCCTGTCCTTTAATCCACTGTTTAGTGAATTAGGAAAAGACTTGGGAATTGTGATTTCATAGCTTTACCCTCTGATCAAGGGGGCCAACAGTGGTTATGCACAAGGAAAAAGGAATAGTATATAGTCTCCGAGCTTGAAATGATGACTCTACCATTACCAGAGCAAGCATGGAAAGATTAAGAGACCATTCAAACAGGCAGGCATCCATACAGGCAGCCCGTCACTTGCAAACTTATACTTTACGATTTTTGACAGGACTTAAATGCATCTGAAATAATTTGTACAATGGTAACTGTTCAGACAGCATCCTTTAGAAGTGTTTCTCCACAGAACACTGCTGACATTTTGGATGAAACAATTCACTGTTCAGGCTGCCTCCTACTCCCCACCCACCATAGCACACTTAGCACCCCTGGCTCCTACCTACTAAAAGATGGTAGCACCCTCTTCCAATGCTCCCTGGAGAACTACTGCTGAGAATGGGTCCCCATCCTTCTGTCCTTGAGATCCACAACTACAATATACTCCCTCTTTGACAGTCATATGGTATATGTTCGTATGATGGAAACTCATATCTTTAAAATAGAAGGAAGTATTGAGAACTTAAGAGCCATCTTATACAATGACAAATAGTATTATGATGAGCAAAGTTACCTACAATTATGTCCATTTATTTAAGAATTTTAGAAAGCAGAACCCCTTTTTAAATGCCTCCCAAATTTATGACACTAATTAAAAAATATCCTAGGAATTTTAAAAAGAAAATACAGAAACTGTAAAGCAACTGTATCAGGGTGCCTAAAACTTACATGGCAAATTGGCCAAAGATTATAGATGCAAACATACTATTCTTAACAGAATTGAAGTGTTTGAAGAGGTTGAGCATTCAACAGCATTTCTTTATGATAGCGGTCCTCAGACTTTAGCTTGCACCAAAATCATGGAAGTGCTTGTTAAAATACAGATTATTGGGCTCTACCTCTAGAGTTTACTTCAGTAGGTCTAGGGTAAGGCCTGAGAATTTGTATCTCAGCAAGTTAGTTTTCCAGTGATGTAATGCTGCTGGTCCAGGGACCACACTTTGAAGAACAATACTTTACAAGATACTTTCACTACTCACTAATGTTCCATTTCCTTCTAAAAGTGATCAGATACACGATATATAGAAGCATTGCAATAATGAATAAGAAGAATTAAAATTTTCTCTGGCAACATCCAAGAAGCTTCTTCTGTTCTCCTACCAAAATAGGAAATCACTATAGGGATAAGAACATATAGAAAAATAGGTCTGGGCTAATCTAACCAAGCCAACCACTAGATATTTGCACCTGAAGATAAGGGATCCTTATCTTATAAAGTAAGAATGTAACTGATAATATGGGGAATTTGAACATTGATTAGATACTTGAAGATATCAAGAACTATTAATTTTTCAGATGTTATACTAGTATCATTTTCAACAGCTGAAATGATGTCTGGGTTTTGCTTTAAAAATATCTAGTACAAAGGAAGAGGAAAGTGAGGGATATTATAGATGAAAAAAGTTAACCATGGGCAGCAACTGTTGAAGCTGGATGATGTGTACATAAGGGTAATAATCATACTATTTTCTCTACTTTTTATTATGTTTGCAATTTTCTATAGTATAAAGTTTTTTAAAATTAATGTTAAAAAAGAATATAGGAGAAGCCAAAGATTCGAGGTAGAAAGAGTCAAAACAACCTGATTAGGCAGTTCCTTGAAATTCAGTCTTTTAGTTTCACATTGAAGGCAAAGCACACATTTAACAATAATGAACATAATGGAAATTCAGGGCACTTTTTTTAAATCTCAAAGTGAAAATAAATTAATGTATACAAGCAAAATACATCAGAGAGACATAAAAAAATCTGTACAGCAAAATTATAGGTTTTCCTAGTCATCATCAAAACTGACTTTACATACAAACAAGAATACATTTTATAAAGTAAACTAAACTGAATAGAAGCGAAAGTTGCCATTTCTAACATCAGCTCGCCAATGTTTTGCTATATTAACTCTAGCAAATTACTTAGAGGCTTAGTGGTTGCTTTCTGATTTATATAATAGAACTTGAAGAATAACCTTCCTCAGAGGATTGTGGAGAAAAAGAGTGAAGAGTAACAAAATCTTTTTAGAAAAGTATGACTAAGCATTTATATGAAGCAATTAGGTTTCATGACACACTATTAAACTCCATATGCAAACAGTTTTGTACAGATCAACTCTTGTGGAGGGTTATAAGATAACTCACAGAGGACTGTTCGTCACAGATTTCAAGTGGATGTCCATAGAAAGCCACAACAGCCAATTTTGCAGTAGTTCTTTCAGACACTGAAGAACACTACACTAAGAAGGCAAAACAAAAAATCATTCAGACACACCATAGCGTTGAGAATAGACTAAACCAGAGGTTTGGAGGTGGAAGGACTGTGAAGATGACCTCATCCAATTCAGAACCTAACAGCTGCTGCTCCAACCTGATCGTCTCCAAGAGACAGATTAATGCAAATACAAGTTTATTTTGCCATTTTCTCTACAAGACTGCTC
The DNA here is from genome assembly GCF_048773025.1 of Camelus bactrianus. NCBI lineage: Eukaryota > Metazoa > Chordata > Mammalia > Artiodactyla > Camelidae > Camelus > Camelus bactrianus. The sequence goes on along the minus strand of NC_133575.1, from coordinate 80,273,989 downwards.
TTAGCTTATCAGCAAGGAACAGACTTGTTTCTCTAAATTGTATTCATTTATAACATACATCATCAAATACAGCATCCCTTACTGTCTCCCCTCAGAGATCCTTTTAACTTGCTACAGATATGAGCTTCCTACTCTTTTCACCTTGTGTCAAAATCTGCAATTTACTCCTTTTTTTGTAAATCATATTTCTTCTTTTTTTAATTGAAGTAGTCAGTTTACAATGTTGTTTAATTTCTGGTGTACAGCATAGTGATTCAGTTATACATATATATATATATATATTTATGTATTTGTTTTCATATTCTTTTTCATTATAGGCTATTACAAGGTATGAATATAGTTCAACATAAGAACTTGTTGTTTTATCTATTTTACATATAGTAGTTAGTATCTGCAAATCCCGAACTCCCACTTTCCCTTCCACAACCCCCGTTTTCCCCTTGGTAACCATAAGTTTGTTTTCCATGTCTGTGAGTCTGTTTCTGTTTTGTAAATAAGTTCATTTGTGTCATTTTTTTTAGATTCCACATATAAGTGATATCATATAGTATTTTTCTTTCTCTATCTGGCTTACTTCACTTCGTATGACAATATTAAGTCACACTAAGTCAGAATGGCTATCATTAAAAAGTTCACAAATGATAAATGCTAGAGAGGGTGTGGAGAAAAGGTAACCCTCTTACATGGTAGGAATGTAGTTTGGTGCAGCCATTATGGAAAACAGTATGGAGATTCCTCAAAAAACTAAAAACAGACTTACCCTATGATCCAGCAATCACACTCCTGGGTATATAACCAGAGGAAACTCTAATTTGAAAAGATACATGCACTCTAATGTTCGTAGCTGCACTATTTACAATAGCCAAGACATGAAAGCAACCTAAATGGCCATCAACAGATCACTGGATAAAGAAGTTGTGGTGTATTTATACAATGGAATACTACTCAGCCATAAAAATGAATAAAATAATGTCATTCACAGCAACATGGATGGACCTGGAGATTGTTATACTAAGTGAAGTAAAAAACTGCAAAATGACGTCCCTGAAAATGTGTTACGTGGGAGAAGTTGTGTGTACTGTCATGTGAGTTTTCCTATAAATGTGGCCAATGGTAAGTGACTTAAGGTGGGAAAAAAAGTTATAAAAGAACATTACTTATATTGTCACTCTTTTGGAATAGGAATAACCATTCTACAAGAAAGTGGCTCTGAAACTTAGTCAGATAGAACTCCTTGGAAGCCACAGTGGTCTTTTTGGAGAACACCCCAAAACAGTAACACATTTTAATTTTATTATATAAAGTTAGAACACTTTTATTAGCAGAAAATGACTATATTATAAATATATAGTATGAATGACACATGGAGTTTTGTTTGTTCTGGTCATTACTATATTCCCAGTGTCAAGACAGGCATCAAGCACATACTGGGTGCTCAATACATATTTGAGAAATGAGTAAGTGTACCTACAAAATTATCAACCCCAACAGTGGTATACTTATTTCCCAGTTTGTTTTTTACTAACACTTATTTGCCATCTGTTCATTCACTTTGTCATCTACTCCAACTGGGAACAGTTCAGGAAAACTACATGTGACAAAATCTTAAAAACAAAATTCTACACATTAACTTTGATTTGAATGATGCAGTACCTCAAGTCCAGGTCCAAGCAAATCCTGTTAGAAAACTATTGCTGTAACATGGGTTTGAAATTGTGTGCCACTGGCCACAGACTAATACTTCCTATTGAATCTAAGCAAGACAATTGTTTTTTTACCTTGAAGTATATAGTTGATGTGAAGAAGAGCCGGGACAGATGGTCAAAAAGAAGTGGTTTCACCTCTAAAAGTTAAAAAAAAAGATTATTGAAAGTCCTTTTAATTAATATTACATTGAATTAAATGACTCCATATTTTCGTGATACATACCAGAGAAGCTACTAAAAGGAATCCAGCTCAAAAGTTGAAGGAACTGTGACCGACAACAGAGGCCATCCCAGAGAGGAAGACTCTTATACAGGAATGCTTCACAGGAATAAAACCCCTCCTGTAACACAGGTGGATATTAAAACCTTGCATGGAACTCTTCAGGCATAATTACTCTTGAAATAACCAGTTTATTTTGGGCTACAGTTGTTTTACTCTTAGACTAATTTTTTGTCATAATATAATTAAAAGCCTTGGGTTAGGTGCCAGACTTTCTCATAAAAGGGATCAAATGATTAATATTTGGATACATTAAAAACTTTATCAACATAGTTTCCAAGCACCATAAAACTTCACTGATTGGAAAGAAGGTAAAAAGTCAAGTTATGGAATATTTTTAAAGATGAGTGAAATTGTATTGTTTTGGAATACATACAGTCACTTGAACAGTCAATAAAGTGTATATAATGTTATTAATAAGGCTGGAATTTCATTAGGGGCCACAGACTAAATCCAAACTCTGGGCAGCTCCATCTGGAGAAGCCTGGGAGTCTAGGCTATTTATGTTTCTACCAAAGAGAGGATCCAGGGCTTTCCTTTTTTCCTTTATTGTCCTGAGCCTTAAATAGTGGCATGCACTGAGACTCTATTCTGGACCTTCTTTTCGTGACATGAATTCTCTGGACAATCTCATCTACAACATAGCTAAAACCACCACCTATATCATGAGGAGTCCTAAATTTCTGCATCTCTAATGCAAATCTCATTTCTGAGCTCTAGACTTTTTATCTAACTGCCTACTACTGGACCTCTAAGATATCCCACAAGCATCTTTTAAATCAAATATATCTTTCTTTCCCAGCCTGCTTTTCTTATATTCCCATCATCATTCTCTCAAGCAGGAAATCTAAAAAGTCAACCTAAATTCATCCTTTTATCTTCACCAACATTATCCACACCCAACTTCTAATTCAATGGTTTCACACCAAATGCTTAAGATTTATTCAACTAACATTTTTTGAGCATCTCTTTTGTACTAGGTACCAAGTTGAATACCTGTACATGAAGAAAAGATGGACATGGTTTTCACCTGTCAGGAACCCATAATGTGTGGAAAAACAGATGCTGAAAGTACCACGATACAGGTAAACAGAGAGCAAAAGGAGTACATAGAACAAACATCTAACCCAGTCTGAGCAAAGGCTTTTTCATGATGCTGATACCTGAGTTGCAGTGTAAAGAACAACTCAGGGTTACCCAGGCCAAATAATTAATTGGCTGGAACATATTAGACAATCAAAAAACATTTGTTGATTATAAGAACACAAGTAGTGACCCTATGAGATTTACCTTACCAGCTAATTCAATTAACTGAATGCATTAATCTTCAGTTTGTTCTCTTAAATTATAGAACTTTCTCTCTTATTTGCATAATTTGACAAATTCTTTCTTCAAATTCAACAGCACAGAGATCAACATCAATTCAACTTGGCTGTATTTATAATGAATTTTGAATTGAGCAAATACTGTTAACAAAAGATGTCAAGCACCAAAGAGAAGGTTTTCACTGGATATCTAAATAAATTAAGAAGTGGTGGAGTGTGTAGGAAGCAAGCAAAATCTTACTTGTAAGAAGCACTCTGCCCTGATGACAATGTCCAGGAAGTTGGTAAATTCTTTTCCATGTTCATAATTATTCACCTTGTACCAAATACATTCTGGAGCAAAAATATTAAACACAAGCCTCTGGTTGCACAACAATAAAAACTACACAAAACATAATCACCACAACTCTAAAGTGACAAATTAATGACAAATATAAACAAGCCATCAGTTTCATCCATCCTAGCCAACTCACACTGTAGACTGTAACATATATATGGAGGTGACAGTGAGGTGCTCCTCAAGAACTTGGTAATATAGGGGGAAAGCTTATAGTGAAAAAATAAACTGGTCAAAGTCACATATGATGAATGCGATTAGCATTATGCCACACAGTAATCCAAGAGACTATAAATGTACACATTAAAAGTTTAAGAATGTCTAAAGGTAAATTAGGGTGAGCTGGGGTTAATCTAAGGGTGGTAGAACTTTAGTGAGTAGAAATCTAACAAACTGTACCTTATCCTATCTAAAGACTCTGAGTAGGAAAGGGAGAGTTAGTCTGGAACAGACTAAGACTGACCTTAAATACTTGAAAAGTCAAGATTTGTTTATCCAGGGAAGAAACAATCTGGTGAACGCAATACTATCTTTAGAGACATCCACCCCCTTGGAGGAATGAAATGATCAGACTTTACTGTGGCCTAGATGAAAAACTCCCTCACTGCCGTTTCCTTCAGTTTCATAATTAAGAAACCTTCTAATGACTAATTTGGCTCCCATATATACTGATCGCAGAGAGGAGCTATTCTAGTTGGCAAATGGGGACATTTTGGCCACCAGAAAGAATTACTTCTATTATGAAATAAGTTGACATTCTGGCTTACACGATAGTCTCTGAGTTTGGTTCGCATTAATCTGATGATTCTAGGAGGTTAACAGCAAGTTTTTGAACATACAAAGATGAAGAGGCCTTGGACTGTGACAGTCATCAAAGTGGAGCCACCTAGTGAGTTTTCGTGGTCATCCAGCAGTGTTTCCTTAACAACTCACCTCCTTTATTAATCCCTCTTAAAGTTACAACAATGGCAGCATTCAGGCTCTGAATACATGATTATCAGAAACATAATTACAGCATTTGAAGGCTCCTCCTGTCTAGAAGTTTGGCACCCTTTTAAAAGAAACCCATTGGTAGACTGTCTCGTTCCTTCTTTATTCATCCAACACTTTTAAGTATCAACTTTTACCTTCTTGTAATGTTTGACTCAACCAATGATAGAGCCTCAGTAAGACTGACTCATCTCTGACACAGTTAATATAGTGAAGTAGCAGAGAGTTGTTCAGCACTGCGCCCATCTGAGAAGGCAGCTGCGAAGACAGAACAATCGGTCAACTCTAGGTATATGAAAAGGAGGCCAGAGCAACAAGGCAATCATCAGATAGGAAATATATAACAAAAATAAAGTCCATGAAGATCAAACGGAAAATGTAAATAAGCCCATGGTCCAGTCACATACCTCTAAGCAATGGATGTTCTGTAAGAGCTGAGGGAAGCTTTTAAGTTGTTCCAGTGGAAATGATCCATTGCTACTGAAAAAATCAGAAAGATTCATCCCTTTTTTTCCACTTTCTTTACTGTAGTTACAGGAATTTAGCACTGGTATAACTGAGTGAGAATTCCATTTCTAAAAAAGAAAGGTAAAACAATCTTTCAATGGAGTAAACAGATTACAAACTATAAATGTAAAAGCACTCGTTAAGGTGGTTCAGTGAATGGAATCTGAATGTGGTGTGCAATAGAATCCTGGGTAATTAAAATGTATCTAAATATCTATAATCTCTTCCAATATCTGAATAGTTATTGCTTGAATTTAATGAAAGAAGGCTGTGCAAGTCATGTGGGGTTTTAGATACTTACTCTTTTTACAGGACAGACATTCCCTAACATCAGCTTTAGAGGTTCTGGAGCAAGTCCCTGATTCCTTTGCCTCATAGCAAGTAGAGCTGTCTTCCACAGATTCTCTGAATTCTTAAAATAAATCTATAAATTTGAATGTAAAGTACATGAGAGGAGGTATGCATAAGTCGGAGCAACGCAAAATCTAAAACTCTTCAATAATTGAAAGTATATTAATTATGAAATATTTTGCACCCATGCAAATCCATTTAAAGTTTTTTTTCTAATCAGGAATTTATTAAACACATCAAATGGAATCAAAACAAAGTGCCAATCCCTAAAACAAAACTTCCCAGAAATAGCACCACAATACTAGATCTTAAAACAGTATGCTATAAGCATTTCAGTTCAAATCTATAAGTTAACTTACCCAAAATAACGTATTTCAATCTCAATATGACTTATCACTCCTTAATCCCTTACCTTCTTCCTCACAGGCAAAGATACAGAAATCAAAGTAGGAACGAAGAATTTGTACAGCGACAATAAAGCCTGGAGATGAGGCTGCATTCCCTGAAATAAAATAAGAGTTTTCAATTTTCAGTTCTGTGGCCAGTAAGAAAAAAGTAACAGTAAAGTAAAAAGATTAAACATATATTCAGACCCTAATTTTATTATGTGAATTTTATTATTTATTAGCTAGAGGAAGATGCTATAGAAAATCAAGGAATAAAAACCCATTTAAATCAGCTATCATAAAGCAATCCTTGCCAACCTGTAACCTTCTCTTTTATGATCTTTTTCCCTAATTTACTTCTTCGTTGTATATTCTCTGCCCTGCCTTAGGCATACCAGTCATATCTGCTAGCATGGCTTACTCCCACTGGTAGAACCCTCAGGACTCAAAGTTTATTCATTCCTGATTTAAACAGGAGGACAAAAAGAGAAGCCAAGAAGACAGAGCAAAGGAAATATTAATAACTTATCATCATAATTCCTCAAAAATTAACTAGGATATCTATCAATTGGTATGCAGAAGTCAAACAGCTTGATATAACTGAAACAAGTCTTCACATGACTTCAGTGATAGAAGTCATTACTGCTGGATACCTGTGTTTGATCTATCTAGCTATCCAGAGAAAGCATACCACTAAAATTCCATGGAAGTAACCCAATTGTTTTATTATACCACAATTCTGTTGAATCAAATACTGTACAAAATAAGGAAGGTAGAAAATGGGGCTTAGAAATACAGTATTCTTATCTTATAATAGCTTCTTGAAATTAAATTTATTACAACAAAACCAAAATGACCCAGGCTATCTATGCTGAAATATCTTCTGATCTCTGTACTCACTATCAATTAGTATCAGAGTGTTTGCTTTGAGTTAGAATGTTTTTGACAGAGCAAATATTTAGGAGTGGTAAGACCTTTAGAACTTAATTGTCTAGTTAACTAAACCTATTTTGATTGTTAAAAAGTTAACAGTCTCTTAAAAAAGAGAGAGAGAGACTTCCAGTTAAACATGGCATATTGAACACACATGTTTAATTCTGGGTCCTCCAAAAGCCCCCTCTAAAAAGTAAAGGAATGAAAAAAGGCATAAAGCAAGAGTTCAAAGAGAACCAGAGAGTAGACAATAGCAGATGCGAGGTCTCAACAAGATTTTGAAACCTGGAATGAAGATGGCAAACAGTAACCAACTTAGCAGAACAGAGAAAACGAAACCTAAGGCAGCAACAGAAAAAGCCTCAAAAGCAGCAGATTCATACTTCAGAACTCCCAGAAAGTCTCAAGAATTTGAGGGATCAGATACCTCTCAAAAGTGGAGGTGCAAGAGGGCTAAAAACAGCACAATTGGTTGAAAGCCTATGTAAAAAGCAGTTAGAACCCAAATTCCTTCACTATTGGCAAACACCAGGGTTTTACTCTGAAGATGAAGCTGGACTCAGACAGCAGGCAGAACTGCGGGAGTGTACCAGAATTTTTCCACAGCCCTTTCTACTGCTTCAGTCCAGAGCTTATAGTCCTGTGACAGTTAATTTTATGTGTTAACTTTGCTGGGCAGGGTGCCCAGATCAAGCATACAGAGTATTTCTGAGGGTGCTTTAGATGAGATTAACATGTAAATAGGTGAACTCTGAGTAAAGCAGACTGCCTGCCACAATGTGGGTAGGCCTCATTCAATCAGTTGAGGCTCACATAGAACAAAAAGACCAGTTTCCCCCAAGCAAGAGAGAATTCTTCACCAGACTGCTGACTGCCATTAGACTCAAAGTGGAACATCAGCTCACCTGGGTTTCCAGCCTGTAGGCCCACCCTGTAGATTTTGGACTTGCAAGTCTCTAAAATCATATGAGCCAATTCTTTATAAAAATCTCTTTACATACACACACACACACACACACACACACACACACACACACACACACACACACACACACTTTCTAGTGGTTCTGTTCTCTGGAGAAGCCTGACTAATACAACCCCTAGGCAGGTAACAGGAGAATTCTTCTTTGGGAAAAGTGACACAGTCATCTGGGGGATTCCCCAGTGAAACAGCAAGCTCTTACAGTGAACAAGTCCTACTCATGTACACAAGTTTCTAATCACCATTTTAGTGTTTTACTATTAAATATGGGCAAACAAGGCTTACCAGGTATTTGAGAAAAGCCTCTACCATGAAATACCAAACAAACTAAATAAATGAACTCTGAGGAAACAGAGAAAAAGCGAGTAACAGGAAAAAAAGAAAAAGAAAAATCACAGCCCGAATCACACAAGTTCATGCCTGGTAGTGGGAAAATCTCAGAAACTATCCTCACCAATCCTTAAAATGAGACCTAACTCCCCTGTACTTTTCCAAAGATTGCTCTCAACAGGGCCTGGTGCATATAAGATAAAAATATGCCTGTTCCACTTCCCACCTTTCTGTGTTCTGTGTCCTTCATGATCAGGAATTGTGGGGCATGCATGGGGACAGAAGGGATAAATGCCTCTGTAAGTATCAGAAATTCATATATCCAATACATCTCCTCACATGGGCTGATTACACACCTGTTACCATTTTACATGTGAGCATGGCTATGTCTTCTAGGTTTGATATTGTTGGATGTGAACAAATTCACACAAATCCAGCTTATCAAAGTAATTTTATGAATGTATCTTTATAAATGGGCATTGACAATGGAATAATTTAGTAATGTACTATACAGAATGTTAATAATGCTGCCATATATTTAATGTCTGGGTTTAAAATTTTTAGACAATGTACTAAGTCATTTTTTAACTTGAACATATACTTGTTTCAGTTAATACAAATCAGCAAGATCCAATATTTATAGTAAAATTTTCTTATCCCAATGTTTTTCTAATTCCAATGTTGAAATGTTTTGCTGTTAACATGGAAAAATGTACATCTTTTTCAGAATTTCTATTAATGTGAAATAAAATTATGGACAAAAACGTTATCATTAATATTCTCAGAGAGCTAAAAGAAGATACTGCGTCCAAAAAGCCAAACCATGAAGCTCTTAAACAAGAAAAATCATTGGACTGTACTAACAGGAAACCTCACATAGAGAAGCACAAATGTGCACATGTGTTTGTTTTTCATGAAATTTGAATGCCTCTACGTAGGTCATGCAGGCTTCAATAAATAGGCATAGTCACTACAACTTCCTATTGTTTTATACCCAAAGCTTCACAGACTTCTATTACCTGGCAGGTATAGTGGAAATAACAATGCAAGAGAGCTGTAAGGCCAAGAGATAATTGTTTAAGTATGCTGGAATATGCTGGAGTTTAAGTATCCAGAAAAGAATGCTTTTCTAGATCACAGCCACAGAATAAATAAACTAGTCACCTTTCTTTAATAAAGTAGTCATTTGACTACTCCCTAATACTTATTTTCTAGCCATATCAGCCCAGTTCCATAAACAGTTTCTGCTATTTGATATCTATATGTCTTTGCTCATGCTGTTCCCTCTGCCAGGAGTGCCCTTCTCTTCCTTCTTGGCCTAGTTAAATTCTATTCATCATCACCAATCTGATTCTGATTTTTATTTTGCTCCCCAGATTATGTATTGAAGATAATGACTCATTCGATTTTATATCCCCAAAGCCCAGCTCAGTATCCAGCCCATAGCACGCTGTCCAGTTTTAGGTCTTTTCAGTACTCACCATTTTGGCCTGAAGATCAAGCAGTTTTCTCACACGAAACGGTTTGACTAGAAAAGGTGAATAAAAGAAGTACTAAGTCTGTGTGGTTCAGAATAAAACGAAACCTTGTTCATGTAGCTTCTTCTCACATCAAGAAAATACTTACTCTGTTCAGTTAAACCATTAAGCAGATGCTCTTAGATAAAAGTACTAAAAAGCAATTCCCACAAAACTCTGTCATAGAACTAATGCTAATGGTTAACTTTATAAAGGCCAATACAAATGCTAATTCCACAGAGTGAATGTAATACAACTGGAACGAAAATACTCACCATTCTCTTTTTTGGTAAGTAAATATAACAAGTGGCAGACATAAGGGCACTGTCAAAATATAAAAATTAAAAAAAAAAAAGAAATGACACTACATCTTGAACAGAGCAACAATACATTTTCCTCAAATGTCAATCTTATACCGATTAAGAAAAAGGCTTCAAGACTCCACTGAACAATAGTTTTACAAAGCTTCTCTTTTTCATACTACATAATAGTGATAAAAAAACAATAGTTTCAATTGACATCCCATTATGCCATTTTTATATTTTTGGAATACAACAATGCAGACAATTTGAAAAACAGAAAAAGATTCTTCTACCTAACAAAAATTCACGTACTCTTTCCAGTAGTCCATGTTTATTAGGATACAAAATTAAAACTTTTATCCTGACTTACCACTTAAAAGCATTTTTCCCATGTTATTTGGTCTTCAAAATGATCATCTTCAATGACTGATTTTAATATTCCAGTGAGTCGATATACCGTAATTTAATCAATCATTTAGCCCCCAGTTTGGCAAACAGCACACACTCAATAAATTCGTTACTGAAATTCCTCAATGATTGGTTTCCTTATACCACTTCATTTTGAGTACCTACTTGTTGAGGTTTTATCCTAGACTAGGGGTCAGCAAACTACAGTCCACCTGTTTTTGTAAATCAAGTTTTACTGAAACACAGCCACACTCACATTTATGTGTTGGTCATGGCCGCTTTCTCACTGCAACAGCAGAGCTGAGCAGTCGTGACAGAGACTGCATGGTCCACAAAGCCTAAAACATTTACTGTCTGGCCCTTTACAGGAAAAGTTTGCTGACACCTATTCTAGAAGAAAACAGAGGAGAATATCTTCATGACCAGAAGGTGACAGTTTTTTCTTTCATAAATAAAATGACAGCCATAAAACAAAATTTAAACACCCAATAAGTTGGAACTCATGATATTAATAATATCTGTTTATCAGACAAGGAAATATTGCAGGGGTGTGTAAACAACAAACTACAGGTCAAATCCAGCTCACCACTGGTTATCGTAAATAAAATTTTATTGGAATACAGCCATTCATTTATGTATTTGTTGTCTATAGCTGTTTTTGTACTACACCAGTAGAGTGAGTACTTTTGACAGAGACAGCATGGCATTAAAGCCTAAAAATTTACTACTTGGCCCTTTAAGAAAAAATTTCTTTAGACATTAGGAAATTGAAAAGGTAAATTATTTAATAGGACTAGAGAAAGCAACAAATGCAAAGATTTTCTTTAAACAAACTTGTTATTTTGGTAGTCACAACTCTAAACTTTAAAATACAGCATTCCACATTGCCTCTCCTCTACCGAGAAATGGGTTGACAGGACCTATGTATAGCACAGGGAACTATATTAAATATCTTGTAATAACCTATAATGAAAAAGAATATGAAAAAGATTATATGTGTGTGTGTGTGTGTGTGTATAAAACTGAATCACTTTGCTGTATACCTGAAACTAAAATAAATTATAAATCATATTATACTTCAATAAAAATTAATTTTTAAAAAAGAAATGGGTTGATAAAGACTAAACATTCTTGTAAGAAGCATGAATCTAGATGTAGGATCTTTTTTGTTTTTAAGGGAAGAATACATATTATGACCAAGTCTGCCATCTTCTACAAAATACAGTAACTTTCAGTTAAAAAAACTTCAGTGCCTCACATCCCTAAGATAGGAACTATTAATAACACTATTTATCATGTTGAGTATGAAATGAGTGTCACACAATCCTTGCCCTAGGCTGCAGCATTATATCTGACATTCTCCTTTAATTACACCTAGAAAGGAAAAATTCATGTGCATCTAAGACTTTATAATTGCCTCTCTGGCAAATAGTTAACCACCACATCTCAGTTACTACAGTCAGCACCCACCAAACCTTATGAAAATGGTTTTAAAGGTTAAGCTCCCTGTTTCTTGATCTGGGTAATATTTATACAGATGTGTTCAGTTTATAAATATTAAGTGAGCTGATCACTTATAACACAGGCAATTTTCTGTACGTATACTTCAATAAATATTTTTAAAAAGAAAAAGAAGTGGTCCTCCTTCCCCTTTGCCATGCTGAGCAAGAAACTCTCTAGTCACCATCATGAAAACTACTCAAGTATATTATAATTATTTGACAAACATTTATGAAGAGTTCCTATTCATTCACTCACTCAGAAATAAGTATTTATTAAGCAGTGGATAAAACAGACAAAAAGGTCTATTCTTACGAAGTTTACAATACTAAATACTTGGGTTTTAAAAGGCTCAGCCCCTGCCTGGAAGAAACCCTAAGTATATATATCCAAAAGAAGTGTAAGCAGGGCCTTGAACAGGCACTTGCATGCCAATGTTCATTGCACCATCACTCATGTTAGCTGAAAGGCAGAAACAACCCAAGAGTTCATCAACAGATGAATGGATAAACAAAATGTGGTATATACATACAATGGAATATTATTCAGCCATAAAAATGAGATTCCGATACATGCTATAACATGGATGAACCTTGAAGGCATGCTAAGTGAAAGTAGCCAGACACAAAAGGACAAATACTGGATGATTCCACTTACACGAGGTACCTAGAATAGGCAAATTCATAGATACAGAAAGTAGATTAGAAGTTCCCAGGTGCTAGCGGGGAAGAAGGAATGGGGAGTTATTGCTTAGTGGGTAGAGAGTTTCTGTTTAGGGTAATTAAAAAGTTTTGAAAACAAATAGTAGTGATGGTTGTACAATACTGAATGCAATTAATGACAATGAATTGTATGCTGAAAATAGTTAAAATGGTAAATTTTCTGTTATGGAAAAAATATAACAGGTTAAAAAAATGAAGTACTGATACATGTACAACATGATGAATCTTAAAAACATTATGCTGAGTAAAAAAAGTCAGTCAAAAAAGACCCCATAGTGTATGATTCCATTTATGTGAAATGTCCAGAATAAGCAAATCTCTAAAGACAGAAAACAGATTAGGAGTTGCTTAGGAACCCCTAAATGGGAAAATGGGAGGTGATAGCTAAAGGGTATGAGGTTTCTGAGGTGATGAAAATGTTCTAAAATTGACTCTGCTTCATGGTTGCACAAATCTGTGAACATAATAAAAAACTGTGGATTATATACTTTAAGTGAGTACAGTATGTGAGTTCCATCTCAACAAATCTATTTATAAAACATAACCAGAGAAAAGAAATGACAGATTACAATTAGACTAATTCAATGACAATGGAAAGGAGGTGCCAGTGGAATAATATTGTCAATGTCCTGAGAGAATTTAACTGTCATCCTAGAGTTCCACACACAGCAGAACCAATTTTTAAGAACAAGGGAATAGTAAAGACATTTTCAGGGAAAGACAAAGTTTACCATCAAGATTCTACTGAAAGAATATACTGAAGGATAATACTTTTAGGCAGAGGAAAATGATCTTGATTGAAGGTCTGAGATGCAAAAACAAATGATGAGCTAAGACACTGGCAAATATGTGGGCATATCTAAATAAACATCAACTATGAAGATAAGAGTAATGTCTACTGTATGTGTATGAGGAGGAAGATGGAGAAGAATGAGCCAGAACTAAAACCAGATAATAGCATATAATCTGGGAGGGGTGCAGTCAGTATTAAAGATTTCTAAGGTCCTTGTATCATTCAAGATGAAGGTAAAGATATTGGTTACCTTTAGACTTTAAGAAAAAACCTTAAAAATTAAATCAGAAAATTTTAGTTATTAATTCATTAAAAAAAAACCCATTACATGATAAATGATATATTTTGTGAAAAATAACTATACTTTCCAAACAAAAGAAAAACAGTAAGAAGAATGACATTACTTTACATTTTACACTATATATGCATGTTAAAATAGGTACAATAACACCTAAAACAACACACACAAAATGTGTAATTTCCAACCAAGGATGGGTGAAAACCACAATCAATCCAAAATAAGAGGCATAAGAGAAGGAATCAGAAAAATGCAGGTCATTTAGAAAGTTCAAAATAAGACATCTGCATTTACTTCTACTGCATCAACAATCACTACAAAGGTAAATAAACTAATTTTCCAGGTAAAAGCAAAAAATCATCAAACAGGATTTTAAAATAAAATCTAGTCATATGCTATTTAAAACAGGCATCTAAGACATGAGGGCAAAAGAAGATTTTTTAAAAAAACCAAAAGATGCAAATATACCAAGCAATATACTGCTAGCCAAAAGAAAGCCAGAGCTAGCAATGTTAATATCAAACAAAATGACTGAAACGAAAAGCATTTCTAACAAAGGGTTTTACTCCATGATAAAGGTTTGATTCAGCAGGACAATATGAAAACTGTAATTGTGCAAACATACAGCCAAAATCGATAGAACTTTAAGGAAAAACTGACAAATCTGCCTTCATAGTGGGAGATTTTCAATGTACCTCACTCAGTAATTGATAAATGGGCAGTGACAACAACAACAAATCCATAAGGGTACAGAAAATTTCAATTCCAATAACCTTCATGCCCTCACTCTACTTCAACAACTCACTCCACTGTCACCCTGAATCTTGTCATCACATTGAAGCATCCCCTCCTGAAATCGTAAACTCCAATGCTACAACTTCCTATCATTCCAGTTTTTAATCCCAATACATGTCTAGTTATGTAGTTGGAAAAGAAAGGAGTATCTTAATAGACTTTTCAGAAAATTGTGGATACTGGTCTTTGATACTTCACCAAAACTTGATACGTGGTAGTTTCTTAAGGGTTAGCTGCAATGTGGAATCTGAAATCTTATCAATGAACTCTTTGTACTCTGTTCCATTAAAATTCATTGATGTATCTTGCACTTTGAATGACTCTTTTACTCATGCATAATTTGATAGTTATCATACTTGGCCATTTGGAAATTAGTTGTACTGAGCCTCCAAACACTGACACATTTCATTACATAGTATCTAAAAATCACATTCATTAATATTGCTACCATTCTCATCAGGAAAGACATTAAGTAGTGGGCAGCTGTCAAGTTCACAGGGGCAGATACACATTTTCACTCAAAAGCTCAAATTTTATCACTGGCAACAAATAGCATCAGTTGTTTTCTTTGAAATGAATGGCTTGCTTTGTTCATTTTCAAGAAAACATCTGCCAAATACCCAAGTCTGAATCACTGTAGTTTATGTCAGTCATTCTTTGAAGTAAAAATGGTATTCCACGAAAAAAGCAGCTAGTTTAGCTCGCAACTCAATCACACAAGTGCTTTTCCTCAGGACAACTAATGTACTTTAGTAGGCATGAAGGGATTTATTTGTACTTCCCATTTCATCAAACAGAATATTCAAGACATATCTCAAAGGTTGAAGTTTAATAAAATTGGTGAATTAATTTTTACTGCTTCACTTGGGACATTATTAACTGAAGTTCGCATTGTCATTTTTTACTGCAGTGAAGAATACAACAACCACTAGTACAGTATGGCCCCACTGCCCTGATTTGTGCAAAGGCGCCAACGGTTTTATCTACCATCAGTGCAAATGTCAACACAATGTAAATAACTGATAATATCTTGATATTGCTATAAAAATCATTTCAACCTCTCAGATCTCCTGAAAGGTTCTCAGGGAGCCTCAAGGGGTCCACAAAGCATATTTGAGAATTGCTAGTCTAGGATATCACCATATTATACCTGGATTAGCATGTTAGTCTCCTAACTAGTCTTCCTGACCCTAGCTTACATCTTAATTCATAATGTTTGGCACTACTAGATACAACTCCCAACAGTGTTGCTTTCAACATGTTCTGCCCAAAATTTTTCAGTGATTTCCCCACTGGATAAAAGTTCAAATTCCTTAGCAATCACATGTAAAGACCACGACAGTTTTTGTTCACCCAACTTTTTCAGCCTTACTACCTACCACTGCCTGACACCAACTTGCAGTTAAGTCAGTCTGATATATTTAAGGTCTCTTGAAATACAATTTATGCATTTCACAACTGTGCTTGAAATATTCCTGTCATATCAAGCATCAAATCGCAAATCCTATTCAACCTTTAAGGCCCAGTTCAATGGCCACATACTTTATGATGCTTTTTCTAATCACTCTGGTTTATAGTGCTCTCTTCCTTCCTGGAAATATCACAGCAATTATTATCCTTACATTATCATATACTGTCTTTGATAATTTAACTTATGCAGTTATTTAACTTTATGTGTTTCCCCCGACTGAATTATAAACCCCCTGGAATATGGAAACTCTCTGCTAAACTTTGAATCTTCCACATTGCCCAGTACAATGCAATGAACATAGTTAATTTTTAAAAATGAAATCAATGAATTCCCTTCTCAAAGGCAAGAGGAACTCAGTTAGATGAATGGTCCACATGGTCTATGAACTACTGATGGTCCTTGAAAGTCTTCCAGGTGGACAGTAGATTGATTTCTTAGAGTTATTAATGTTTTCAATGGGAATAATTATGCTATTTAATCAAAATCAGTCCATTGGCATCTCACGAAAAGTAATCCTCTCCTTCTCATTAATTCTGATGAGGTTTTTGCAACGTTAATCAAGAAAATGTATAATAAGTGACCCAAAGGACCCTGTTGAAGTGGTTTAAAAGGGAAAAGATGGCAATCATTGCTCTAGATCAGCCAAGAGACTTCAATGTGGACTCAAATCTATCTGTAACATTTTACTTCCTTAAAAAAAGGTATAAAGCAAATGTGGTAAAAAAATTTTTGTTAATCTGAGAGACAGGTGCAGGGGTGTTTGTTACGTTATTCTTTACACTTCTCTATATGTTTCATATAAATGTTCCATTTATATGGTAAGGAAAGTTGTGTGGCACTCTGAAGCACATATGGTGCATAGATATACAAGTATGTACCATTTGATTGATTCATGATGCTGTCCAATTTTTACTCACCAGTGCATCATCTTGCAATGAAGCAAAAAAGAAGCCATAGAGCAAGTTAATTTGCTCCTTGTGATCAATGAAGTCAAACATTGCAACCAGCCAACGATAAAAAAGTACCTATTGAGAGACAAAATGCTTATCTTTAGAGAAATATAGCAGCACAGAAGAGCTTAATTCCCCCATCAGAGCTGTTTTAGAAGCCTCTAGCACAAAGTAGGATAATAGATTTTATTTCTCAGTAAAAATTTCTATTTGAACAGAGTCCTTGCATCAAGCTATATTGTTCCAAAACTACAGGCTTTGCACAAAAGGCCACTGCCATTACTCTCTAAGTGGTGCTTCCTTGCCAGCCCTTAAGTGGTTTTGAAAGACTTATCATCAAAGTGTTTAAAAAGATTACCTTGGTGCTACCAGAACACTTGCCGACACAAAGCCAGGAGACCGCCTTAACCACAGAATCTTCTGATATTAGAGTTGCTGGAATCATACACTTGAATATCCGAGTGTTTACAGCACTCCCTAGAAAGCAGACAAACTCTAAATTAAACTACATTTTAGTACCTTGATCATTCCCTTACTATATTATTCACTCTCGGTCCCAAAAATTTGACTTCACACTGAAGGCAATAAAGTAATATTTGATCTCTCTTATCATCATTGTAAAACATAGTTTGAAACAAAAATGTACCTTTAACTTCTAATATAAACTATAAAGCAAATTATTTGGCACTAATATTTTTTATTTAACAAGGGAGGATGAGTACAGGATTTCTTCCTAGGATAATGAAAATGTTTAGAAATTAGATAGTTGGTAATGGTTGCACAATTCTATGAATATGCTAAAAAAAATACCCTGAATTGTATACTTCAAAAAGGTGAATTTTATAGTATGTAAATTACACCTCAAAAAAGGCTTATTACTCCTAGGAAAATTTCAAGGACTTTTTTTTTAATGGCAGAATAGATTCTGATTTATTTAAAGTTACTGACAGACATCCTGCATGAGCTGCCTACATTTAAGAATAAATAGATATATTGGTATTCCCCATCCCCCTAAAAAAGTGCAAAGTATAGCAGAATGAAATAGCTATCCTTGCAAATGGCTAGTAGTAATATTATTCTCTACTGGTCCAATCTTTCTATCATATTCTCTGGCTTCCATGGTATTCTCCCATCTGTTAATAGAAGTGATGTTGCAAGTAGCTTTGTGTATACCCTGTATCAATTTCTGCTTATTAAGGTTTCAAGAATTTTATATACATATATATACACACACACACACACACATATATACAATCAATTTCTTTTTGTATTTAAACATTGTTTTATTTGCCTTATACTGTGGTGATCATAACCATTCACTGAAAAAACACTGTTCTCAACCTCTCATGCAAGGAGAAGCCTCAAAAACATCTTGGATACATGTCTTTAACCACTGTTTTATATGTATTACAGCATGGTCATCACATCCATTCACTAAAACACTGTTCTCAAATTCCCCCACAAGTAGCATTTTAGAAACATCTTATACAGGTCTTTAAACACTGTCTTACACACATTACAGCATGGTGATCACATCCATTTACTGAAACAACACTATTCGTAACTTCACCTGCAAATAGCATTCTCATAAACATCTTATACATGTCTCTTCTTTTCCTAAAGGTATAGGCCTCTTGTTTTTGGTTTTTTTTCCTTGGTGACAAGAATCTATTTTACTTGTAAAGATATGTGATAACTAGCCATTTTCAGCACATGCACATAGAAACTTTGGTTCATAAGGTAGTCTGAATACAAGAAAGGCCTATTTTATAATCTTAGCAGATTGGTTTTATGAAGAGAATAGGAAAAACATACAGTTTTTTAACTGCAACTAATTCCAATCAACAATCTAATTCAAAGTCTGAAAGTCAAAACTAATAGCAAACTGATGAAAAATGTGTCCCCTTGACATACCAAATCTGCCGCTGAGTGCCACATTTAACAGAATGTCAATTCCTTCTGGAGCTAACCCATTCTTCCATGCCACATTTTCCACAGTTTTGAAGTGTCTTTCCAAGGTTTTATCTTTCCTCTGTGCAGTTTTAATGGGACCTAGGAAAAGGAACAATATGAAATAGTGAGACCTTGAAAATTCTTTCACTCCTCAGCCTCAACAGTTACAACTTGGGATACTCCAAAGCAATAGTTTTATGTAAAAAGAGGTCTTCCTAAAAACTCTTCAAAGCCTTTAAAACTCAAGAATTTTTCACCACAATAGCACCTTCGGTGAGGAAAACTGAATCATGCTCTGGCATCTCTGCTCTGAACAAACTAAAATCACTAAACTTAGACTATAAGCTGTTTCGATAACTAGGGCAGTGGTTCCCTGCACATTGGAATCACCTAGGGAGCCTGTAAAAATATCCCGACACCCAGGATGCATCCCATACCAATACAATCAGAAAGTCTAAGACTGGATGCCAGGTACTAGTGGTTTTTAAAGATTCTCAAGTAATCCCAATGTGCAGAAGTTGGGAAACCACTCTGCCAGGACCATGCTTTGCTGTTGTATCCTTAGTACCTAGCATACTGATATGTAGTTACGTGCTCAATAAATGTCCATTAAATAAACAAAATCATGAAAGAGCAAAAATATGCTTTCCTTTAAAAATCCTTCAGGAAAAAAGTGTAAAATATTTTTACAGGAACAGGAGTTAGAGAAGGAAAACAATCCATCTTACCTTTCTCAAAGTATCGCACTGCAATCTGCAGAGCATCTTCAACTTGATTATCACCATGTTCAAAATCTTCCACCACACTGTTTTTTCTGTGTTTCGATATGCTCTTTGAGTCATTCAGGTCCTCTCTTACTTTCCAGGCCGAGAGTCTAGTCTGATAACTATTACTACCTTGTGAAGTCCTCCTTTGTACCTGAGAGTTCTTAACTTTCCTTTCAGGCGCCATTACTGCACACGTTCTACACAGAAGCAAGCGTCGAGTTACCATCAACCAGTCAAACCATCCCTTTTTACTCCACAAAGACAGGGATCACATCTGCCTGTAGTCCCCATATTTAGTACAGAGCCCCTAGCATACAAGTACACAATAAAAAAAACTGACAGCAATCCAGGCAACAAAATCCATAGGTTAACTTTCTCAGAAAGCCCTTGACCTAAATAGGAACAGAGAGAAACAACCCTCCAAGGTAACATTCATCAACTGAACTGGCTTTCTTGTTGGGGTCGGAGTCGGGGCACAGGGACAGAAAGAGTACAGGCAACATAACAAGTTCTCTTAAAATGGCTATATCACATAAGTGAGTCCAAAATTAATTCATCTCATGAACTCAATGTTACTTTCTCCACTTACTCCTATTTTTCTCCACCCTGCCTTGATTGTGCTTTTAATCTTTTATGCTGCCTGCCTTGTCAGTGCTAAGTTAAAACCACACAGTTCAAAAGACACACTGGTTGCCAACCTAAGGATTCTCAGAACAGAAACATCCCCAGCTAAATCACTTGTTCAATAAATAAATATTGAGCAGCATCCATATGCCAAGCACAGTTCTACTTACCAGGGATAAAATAATAAAACAGTCAAGGTCTCTGCTCGAATGAAACTTACGGGGGGTGCGGTGGAGAGGAACATGAAAGTCAATAAATTAGTAAATAACTAATACTGAACATAATATACAGTGATGTGATAGAAAAGGGATGGGGGTGAGAAGCTACTTTGGAGTAAGTGTTCAGAAAAAAACCTCTCTGATGTGACCTTTAAGCTGAGATTTCAATGACAACAAGAAACCAAGCATGTTAAGAGCTGGCGGAAGAGTATTTCATGGAGAGGAAAGATCAAGACATGCTAAGACCTTAAAGCAAGAGCTCTGTATATTAAAGAAACAGCAACAACACCAGCAAGATGTGAGGAGGCGTAGTGGCATGAAAGAGGTAGAGAGCAGTGGGAGATTAAGTCAGAAAGGCAGCCAAGGACTACCATACTGGGAGCCAGAGGAGTTTGGATTTTAAATGTCACGGGCAACTACGGGGGAAGGGAGGAGTGTTAGAGAGGGGAGTGATACCATCCGAATTATGTTTTAAGACGGTTTTAGCTGTAGCGCGGAGAATAGAATCTTAGGAGTCCAAGAGTGGAAACAGACAACAGGGTCTTGTAGAAGCCCAGAAAAGATATAACTGTAGTCTGAATTCAGCCTAAGATGTAAATGATGGGAGAGGTAAAAAATAACTGTAACTGTATTCGTGAAATGTTTTGGAGGTAGACTGGGCAAGGTCATAATAAAAGAACTGGATGTAGGGAAAAGGAAAGAGAGGAAACCAGAATGGCTTCTCAGTTTTTTACTTCAAACGGGAAAGCTAAGAGAATGATCGTAATTGACACTCAATCCCACCTCGCTAAAACAGGTGCGGCCACAGCAGGAGAGCAATATGTATGTCTAACCCACTGGGTGGTTCCAGGTTCCGAGTTGTTTCCTTGGGGCCTAAAAAAGTAGGGCAGGCGAGCATCTTCTGACCCTTTCCGGTTGAACCGTCCCATCGCTCCCCAAGAAACCTCCTTTCACAGTCTCCCCCAGCAGTCACCGAACTTGGCCGCGACGAGTGACCGACCCACTGGGCAGATTCCTGGTCTGAGGGGAAACCCTACACCTTCCAGGATAGTCTTGCTCAGAAGTCAGGAGATTCCCTTCGGTCTCGGGGCCCCCATTTTACGCAGTGTTTAAAAGTATCTCACCTAAAACACTCCTCGGTCCCAAAGCCTCCAAAGTCCAAACATCACCTCCAGGATTCAAACGAGCGGGCCCCGCCCCGCGCATGCGCTTCTGCGGCAACGCAGACGGCGGCGGGGCGGAGCGGCGCGCTCTGCTAAAGCCTGATTGGTTGGGTCACAACTCAATGGCGCGAGGCGGGTGCGCGCGCGCCGACGGTGACGCAAACCCTATGCCGCAGAGCCGCCGGCCCCACCCGCCCCGGCCGGGTGACGCGCGGCGAGGGTGCCGTTGCTGTTGAAACCAGCTGATTGGCTGACGTCCCCACTGTTCTAATAATGTTCGCATTAGTCACTGTGCGTAAAACTGAACAATTAGCGACGCTATTCTTGAATTTAACAAGATCAATTACAATGATCCTTTTGCTCAGATTGTCCCCAAATGTCGCGACACTGAATCTGTACGGAAATATGAAACTGAAAAGTTCAATAAAGTCGGCTTCTCCCATGTTGGGCGAGAGTTAAGTTAAAGGTCTGAGACCTCTTGAAGCTGTCGCTACGAGGTGGGAGGAAAGGACGGCTGAATCTTCCCTCTTTACCGAGGATGGGCACGTACACCTTCCAGGTGTTGTTGGAAACGTGTGTCCGGAGCCAGATGTGACGTAGCTGGCCAGTCAGCACGTAGATTCCTAACTTTGAGGAATCTATGGACCTTAAAGAAACTGGCTAAAACAGCAACAAGGGCTCAGTCTGAGATTTGAACTTAGTCACTAGTTTGATCTCTTACTAGAGTAAGAACTGGAGAGGAAAGATAAAAATTTAAGGACTCTCACTGATTTTTTGAGGTTAAAGCATACCCATAAACTGTAGGCAAAACTTTGCAATCTTGGGGAGAGATGAAGAATCAGACTAAGTTAACGTATTTGGGAAAGACTGTAGCAGAAATGATTATTTACCACATCCCACATGGTTTTCAAAGTACTTTCAAGAACTCTTATTTAATCATGCATGAGAACTGAGTGTTCAATATTTTCTATGAGAGCTGCTCTTCCTTATTTAGTAAAACTGAAAATTTCTCGAGTCATTTTTTCGTAGTTTTAATCCTTTCATAGGCTCAAATGTAAATTGGAAAGTATTTTAAGCTTTCAATCCCCTTCTTTTTTGTAAATGAATTGGGGCCCTGAGTGCTAAAATTAACTTGCTTAATGTGACAAGTCCGTGGTGCTGGAATTTGTACCATTTTGTGGATACATATACAGTGAGAGACGCTGGGTCATCTTTATTTAATATACCTGCAATTTTTTCTGAAATCACTCTTCCACCTTCCCCTGGCATCACCTAAGGAAGCAGAACTCCTCAAGCCTGGAAACTGTATTGAGATCCTAATTCTGTGACTTTCTGTCTTAACGTGCTGACATCTCAGAAGTGTCCAGGAACTTAGATTGGAAAGTTGGTAACCTTATTAGTATATTAAGGTATTATACTTCCCCTTCTCTTTCTTCTCCTCCCTTATCCACTCAAAAATAAAGCAGTCTGACTCCCATGATAGGACCCTTTCTTTCCAGATTTTCATTATTTGTCCAGACCATTTCCTCCAAACTTCAAAAATTTTTATTTTGAAAGAATGAGAGAAATAAGACAGAGAGGTATCAATTAACAAGAACAATGACATTGAAGAAAACACAATAGTTTGTACTCCCCACACACACAACACCCCCACCCCTTTCCCCATCCCTGGCACAATAGTATTAAAACCATCAAAGCACATCTAACAAGGAGAAGCAGCAGTATGTAATGAAGAAAGCAAAGTTTCATACTGCTCAGTCCAACCAACCCGTATCAAATGTCCTTCCCCCAGCTAAACTCCACCTGCTGGAATGATAAAGAGGTGTTGAGGAGGCAACCTTGGGGGTAACTTGGATCTCAGCTTACACTAGCAAAGCTCAGTGAATATTCAATAGGAATAGTGAATCTGTTTGGCAAGGAAACACTGGATACAGCTCCTTTCTCAAATTTCAGATGATTTAAGAGAACGGCTCGAGTTTGAGATTCACAGACTTCTAACAGGACTAATCCCTGCTCCCTCAACTGCAACAGTGGAGCAGCTGCCAAATCCTGGTTAGCTGCTGAGAAGAGTAGAAGTGAGGCAGCTTTTGGCTTAAGAAAATCCCAAAAAGATATCTGGTAACAAGTTTACTGTTTCAGTTTCCAACTGGGAGTAAAGGAGCTTAGTAGGTTGGGCTCAGAGAAAATCAAGGTGAAACTTCCAATTTTATCACTTGAAGAATTAGATTACCTATTGACTGCATATTTCCCTTATTTTAATTAAACTCAATATGGAGTATGTAACATTTAAACAACTGTTAAAAGTAGAGGCTAATTAATTCTCCATATAATTCAATGTCTCAAATTGAAAGAACTTTTTTCCTAAAGTGGTAGGTTTAAGTTTTCAGCTTAATCTAGTGAGGGATTCCCCCATCCCATGGGAACACATAGTTTGATTTATACCAGAAGTAGGATTCTCTTTATAGGAGGTATATTTTATTCTTCCTTCACTAGAATCAGTCTATAAAAGGAAGGATACCTATACAAGATTAGTTCAAGATTAGAGCCTTCTCCTTCGCACATACGTGCGTGCACACACACACACACACACACACACAGTAAATAACATTTTCCCACACATAATCTCACAGTCACATGCTTGCTGGAGTCCATCTCACAAAGACACTTCAATAATTAGCCATATACAGGTACATGCAGCAAGATGTGAGAGTTGACCCAGAGTGATTAAAGGTGGTGCACATATGTCTATGTGGGGAGGTCACTTTAGGGTATAGGTGTACACAAGCCAATTGGGCTATTAACTTGCAGATTATATTTGTCCCTTTCCCCCAAGATAAAGAAATCAAATGAAAAACACACTGACATCTTCCTGGGTGTCATGGAGGCAACTGCCTGGAAGGTCCACTTTTTGCACTTCCGCTTTCCTATGACAACTTCATTTTGCCCTGGGGGGCCTTTTCATATAAGGAGGGCTGCTCCTCAGGATTCCCCGCATTACCAGTGTTCCCAGCATTCCCTGGAGGCGAGGATTTCTTCTCAGAGGACCGGTCTTCAGGCTTTCGGGCAATCAGCAAGCGGCAGGTGAGCAGGATTCCGAACACCAGGGCATGGGCGTAGCGTTTGAGAGGATCCCCAACTAGCTGGTGGAAGAAGAGCACAGCCAACACCAGCAAGAGGAGGAAGAAGTTGGCCACATCTTTGGGACGCCCAGGCACAAGGGTCATGACAATGCCACAGGCCACCTCAAGAGCACCAATGCTTTTGCGGAGGAGAATGGAATTGATCCCCATTTTCTTCAGCAGAGGGAGGGCTCGGACATAGCTCTTGTAAGCACGTTTCTAGAGTGGAATACCATAAGGAAATCATTGCATTAACCATGATTTTAACATTAGAAAACACAAGCGAGGTCCTTCTTCCCCACCATTCCCTTTCCACATCAGCCAAGGGTGTCCTATTTTTCTCCCATGTCCTCTAAATAAAAGCCTTGTAATTAAGAAAAAAAGCAAATTTAGCAATCTGCTGAGATCCCTGTGATTTAAACCTTAGCGATGGCACCAAAGGTAAGAGAATTTAGCTTTGTAGTTTAATTTTTTTCTGATAATAAATCATAAACATTAAGAATTTAAAAGAAAATTTATTGGACCCATAAAAACTGGTACGGATTAGCCACATCCACATTTTCTAGTGCCTACCTTGTCCGAACCCAGGTGCATATGAATCCCAACAAAAATGAAACAAGGTGGTAAAGCCTGACTAATTTGGACTTCTCTAATTTAGAATTTGTAATATTTTATAATAATTCAAAAATGAGCTAAGCTTGAGTTTATATTTGTGGAATCTGTAAAAATAAAAAAGTATGTGCAAAGCAAATAGAAAAATTGAAATGTACGCAAATATTAGCCCCTTGTATAGCTTTAAAATACAGTAAGGCAAAACTCATTCTCATGGTCATTGAGATAAATCCCTAGGCTTTGACAAAACACTACTTTGATTAGCCTGGTTCAAGTTCATTAATTTTAATTCAATAAACTTTCATTGAACACTTATTATGGAATTTGTGATGGAGATATAGAGATGAATAAGACGGGGTCAAGAAGCTCTTGATCTAGTGGGGCGGAACAGATGCATAAACAATATTATAAAGCAGCGTGGCTGGTGGTATATAATAGGATACTGTACAAGGTCTAATTGTAGCCCAAAGGCAGATATCACAGAACAGAGGAGGGAGGCACTGGATCTACTACAAACTAATAGAATTATACTGACCTTAGAGTAATAGATAATCATATTTTTCACTATTCGGATTGGCCCAATCCTCATTTTGTATTAAATTGATGAGATTTTTATCAAGTGTCTTACTCGGTTTGCCCAGTACTTTGTTTTCATTAATTATCCATTAATTCATTCAATACTTATGAAGTGTCTCCTTCTGCTAGGCATTATACTAGGTACTCTGGATACAAATATCAATCATTCAAAGGCCCTGCTTCCTGAAGCTTGAGTTTATAAGAAGAAAAGTTATGGAAATACATTAAGTACAGTAAAGTGTTATGGGCACTGTGTTAAATTATGTAGTAGGTACAGTGGAGGCATACCCGACTGGTCAAATCTCCTCAGATGGGGACTAAGGAAAGTGAGAGTGGACTCTTAAAAGAAGAGCAGGTGCTTGCAAGATCAATAAGGGAAGGGTACTGCAGGCAGAGGAAGCTGGATAAGGAGAGGCCGTGAAGGGCAAAATAGACTGGTGTATTTCAAACACTGCCCTGGTTCAGCACAGGTTGGGGAGGGGAGAGATGTGAGACAGAGGAGATAGATATGAATCAGATCATGGCATGTTGTGTTGTGGAGCTGGACTTTATCCTATAAGCCAGCGGAGCAACATAAATTGCTTTTAAGGGAGGTTCTCTCCGGAAATAGTATGGAGGATGGATTGGGAGAGGTATGCCTGGAAACAAGGAGACCACGTGAGAGACCTGGACTAGAGTAATGACAGTAAGGATAGAGGGACAGGGACAGAGTCAAGGACACTTTGAATGCAAAATCAACAGAATTTGATGTCTTATTGGATATGGACACTGAGGGAAAGGGAGACGTCAAGAATGCATCCGGAGGAAGGGGGGAGGGGAGGGAAGGAATGAGGAACTCAATTTGGGTTGAAGTATCTATAAGACATCTAAGTGGAGATGTCTGGTAGGCAGCTCAGTAATAGAAATCTGGGGTAAAGATACAGACTGGATAGTTATCAGTATGCACAGGTAGAATGTATACAGTGAGAAAAATTGTGTGACAGAGATTTAAAAAATGGCAGGAGGAAGAGAGTCAGAAAAATAGAAGCAAGTGCAGTCAGAAAAGTAGGAGGAAAACCAGGAGAGAGGGCATCATGAGGGCAAAGAATTTTAAGAGTCAAAAACACCAGATGCAAGACAAGTATTATAGGAATCAGGCAGGAAGCCAACTTGACCTCTCAGGAGCATCTGGCGCTTAGAATAGTGTTCACACACTCTAGGTTTAGAACAAATGTTAAGTCATTTCTCCAGTGAATGCACCTTTATTTCATGGACTAATTATCATGAGTGGGACAAGATAATCCTCTATGAGGACTGTTACACAAGGCTGTTGGTTTAGTGAAAAAAGCATGAGTTTGGATTCAAAGAGACTTGGCTTCAAATCCCCTCTCTGTCACTTTCTATTTGGATGTCCACGGACAAATTATTTGCCCACTCTGAGCCTCATTTTCCTGAGCAGGGCTGGGACTAAGGTGAGGTGAGTAAGGCTATCTCCCCTGAGTGCAAAATTTAAGAAGGCACCAAACCATTCATTGATTAAGGTAAGTAATATCCACAACAAACAAAATATCACAACTTTAAATAGAGCCAGGGTCCGACTCTGCACTTGCACGACCCTGCCTCACACCTCTTCCTAATCCTGGCCCTGTCACAGCCTGTCTTTATTTAAAATTTCACCTCTAATCCCTGCCCTGTTCCTGAGCAAATAAGGAAATACAAAGCATTAGTCGTTCTTCCTCCCTCTTTCCATTTTAGGTTAAATCAGGGATTTTCAGAGAAAAATTAGGAGAGAAGTTGTCCAGTAGGCAGAGTAAAACACTGGGCTGAACTGAGCAAGACCCACGTGGAGCAGAGCTGATCTGAGGGTTAGGGCATCTGGGGGTTTCCCCTCACTATTAACATAGATGCTACCTGTCCACTCTCTCTCTCTGCACTCTGGTGATGGTAGCAGGGGGACATTAGGGAAAGAAATCTAGACCCAAGGGGTTTCCTTAACACTTTTAAGTTAGGATCATTTCTAATTAGCAACACAAAGCACCCTAAGAGGCAGTTCCTATATCCTAAGTGTAACCTTCCTATATAATGAACACAGGAGGCAGGATGAGTTTCTTACAGTCGCCTCAGGGCTAAGACTTCGAGATGCTGGCTGAGAGGTTCTGAAAACATTACTTTTTTAGCACGGGCTAACCACCTATCATTCAAGAATAGACTCTTATCTATATTATGGTGGAATCTGTTGGCCAAATTCCAGGTCTTTAAATCAAGTTCCTACGACTTCAGTGATCATTTTTCTCTTCGTTTGGTGTAACTCCATACAACTTTTTCAGTTGTTCATCTAACCTCTTAAACTGCAGCTGTGAATATTTTTACGCAGCTGTTGCCTCTTTCTTTCCTTCTTTTCTCAAGAGGAAACTGCATGTGGATACGCCATTTCATCAAACCTTCAGCTCAAAGCGGAGTAGGTACAGATAGCATCTATTCTCCAGGACTCCAGACAGGGAATGTTTAATTTGTTAGAGATGGGACTAAGCTTAGATGGGGTCTTGACATTATAGGAAACCCTTCATTTCTCCTCCTGTGGAGTAGAATGGAGACATCAAAGTATCCTACTATTGCCAGCCCCATCAATGCTTGGTCTGGGCCGCCTCAATTCTAACAATAGATGGGTCACATGTCTTGAATTTATAGTAATTAGATCTCTAAAGACTTTAATTGTTCTGACAGTAAGAATAAAGAGAGTTGACCTAGTCACCCTCCCAAAAGGCCCTCAAAGTCACTTTGTTAGGCCTGTTTCCTTTTCATTGCCATGACCCAGACCCTGTAACCATAGTATCCTTATAGGGGAAGGAAGCAGGAGAAAGAAGGGTTTAGTCAAATTTTCAAATCCCTTTAATCAAAGGCTGTTATCTAGCAATATCCTTGGGCTAAGCTAAATTCCAACTTTAGTTTTGCCCCTAAATTGCTTGAAGAAAATTATTAAGTATCTTATTACCTCAGTTTCCGCTTTTGTAAATTAAATGAGCATTTTGGAGATTTATTCAAAGAATCATAGCATCATAGCATCAATCAAGGGCCCTGCACACATATTTTATCATTAATGAGCCACACAATTAGAAATCCATATGTTTACCAGCCACAGTAACTATTTTAATGATAATAGCAATGAATCAAGCAGGTCCATTCTTATGCTATGAGAAATGATTCAGACATGAGTCAAAAGCATATGGAGACTTTCTTTAGTCATACATTTTTTTCTTTTTATCATTTACTCTTCACAACACCCCAAGGTCCATGATCTCATATGAATTACATTAAACTTGAACAGCTCACAACTGTCTAATTATATTCATCTTCTATTACAATTAATAATTGATCCAAGCCAGCTAATAGGACAAAATGGGAACAGAGGGCAAGTGGTGTGATCCACTTTAGTTCACTTATGCCAATTAGGTAAAATAAAAAATAATTTGGCTAATATACTGTATAATTCCATTTATATAAAGTTCAAAAACAGGCAAAACTAACCTATATTGTTGGAAGTCAGGATTTACCTTTAGGGAGGTATTAATGAGAAGGGGCCATGCGGGATGTTTCTAGGGTGCTGATCACATTCTGTTTTTTGATATGGGTGCTGGTTACATAGGAGGATTCTGAAAATTCCTGGAGCTACACACTTAGGTGCACATGTAAGTATGTATATTATACTTTAATTCAATTTACAGGGGGGAAAAACTATACTAAAGCAGAAGAGGGCACTGACAAAAATACATTTTGGCTAAAAATCTCAGCCTGGTTATTATCTTAGACCATAAAGGCTACACCAGTGCTGCAAAAGTTACTGACTCAAGTATGATTTTCCTGAATCTCTGTAGGGAAAAAAAAAGCCACATGTGAATCATAAATCATTTCTTAAATGCAATAAAAAGCCATCACATGTTTAATTGCCAAAAATCCATGTGAATGAAAAACACTTTTTAAGCAGTTCTACTTTCCACTGTCATATAATGCCCACCTAAAAAGGAAGCTGGCAAGCCTAGTCCTACTAACCAACCTGGATCCCTCCCAGATTGCATCTAAGGGCAGAAGTGTCTGACTTCCAATGTCAGTCAAAAGTCACTCTGAAACAAGCGCAGCTGTTGGCCATTGAGGGGCTACAATCTCCCTGGCATAAATTCCAATGTAGTTTAGCTTGGGATGGCTTGCTGTGTGAATAAAGCAAAATCACTTCACATCTCAGGGTCAGTTGCGCTTCTGAGGGAATAAACGTACTGTACCACCTCAGATAGCAGTCTAAGTCTAATGCTGTCTTATTATCTAGTTGGAAAGTAATTAATGGAAGTGATTGGAAGCATAAAAGATCACCTATGGACCTTAAATAAACTACACCAACCTATCTGTAGTATTTCCCCAGAGTTACACAACTGTGAGGGCATTTAACTATAGATAAGCAAATCATTCAAATCAACAAACCTTCCTTGTGAGGGGATACAAAACAAAGAAGCAGCAGAGACTTGCCCTGTCTTCCTCAGGGCCAAAATCCCTTGGCTTCGATGTGACCGGATTTTTTGGTGTTTTCTTGCTATTCCATCTGTGGCCCTTTGTGCTTACAGGATGGAACCAGTACTACAAAGAGCTGAATACCAAATTTAGAGCAAGTCAACCATTCGCATGTGAAACTGCCTAGTAGCATTTGTAAGTGTTGTCTCCCAATTTCAAGTGAATTCATGAAGGCATTTAGTCAAGGGAGTGGTCAGTCATGTTGAATTCACGTGGGATTTAGAGTACTCTATAATGACACTTGCTAAATCGGGAGGAGGTATGGGGTGACACATACCAAATGAGCTATTCAAGAGAGGCATCTGGAAATTCTGCATGGGATCCACTATGCATTACCCAGCAGCAAGTGTGGAGTTTTCTCTATTAGCTGACTGCATAAAGGTCTGTTCACCAGGGCACAAGAAAATAGAATCTTGCTCTTCTAAATACCTGATTTCAATCCCTTAAACTGGCCATTCAAATGAGTCAGGAAATCACTGCATAAAATAGAATCAATTATCATCACCACCCCGACCCAGAGCATTTCTTAAACACCTACCATATTCAAACACTGAACTAGATGGTTCCATATGTAATCTCAGTTAACAGTTACAACAACCTTCTGAGGTAGGTGTTATTATCCTCATTTTCCAGATTAGCAAACTGAGACACTAAGATCATCAGGACTTGAACCCAAACCTACATAATTCAAAGCCTGTACTCTTTCCACTAACCTTTCCTGGCTTTCCCAGTAGAGACAGGAAAGAAGTTCATAGTCATTTATCTGTTTGGTTTTTAGCAGCGATTCTCCATGGAGGGGATAACACCTAAGCATAACACTCATGGCTTTAGAACAAGAAAAAAATAGTTGACAGAAAAGCAAAAAAAAAAAAAAAAAAAAGAATCTAAATTTGAAAAATTGGCTTCAAAGTAAAACTAAACCCCAAAATATAGGATTGGGGCAGTTGAACTGGTACAAAAAAGAAGAAAGAATGTGCCAGATATTTTCATGAATCAGTTGTAAGTCCCGACACCCAAAAAAGCAGCTATACCTATTAGTGACTCCTCTATACTGGGGATTTTGAGTCATGGCCTTGGTTTCTAATCTCTGCTCCAATAGCAGCTTATCCTAGGATCTTGGATAAGTCACTAAACTTGCTCTGTTTCACTTTATCGATCAGTAAAATAAGAATAACTTTAAAAAAATGAATCTACCTCACAGAGATGCTTTAAAAAATAATCATAAACAAGAGCAACAACAACACCTTGAGATTTTATACCAAAAGCCACTGCAGTCAATACATGACTAACTCCATCAATGCAGAGGAATCATTCCTCAATGGAAAACACAAAATCCCAGGTGATCATCCCAGTTGATCCATGGTTGGGGTCCTGAGGGGCTTCAACCCCCTTCTAAGAGGCAAGAAATAGCTTCTGAACTGTACAATCAAAAGCCAACCAGAGAAATCTGAAGGGTGGTGACCAGCCAAGACAATGCTACAATGACTCAGTCATTCACTCAGTCATTCAACAAATATAAACTGAGCACCTTCTTTGTACTAGAGCTGAATTGTCCCCACTACCTATGGGTTCAAGAATCAAGCTGGGCCGGCCCAGGCACTATGCAGTGGGCCCTATGCCAGACAGCCATCTCTAGCCTGGGGCCCAATGCTCAACGCAGGAGGGGGACCCTGGAAAAGCGCAGTCTGAAAAATCCTCCTCAAGCTTCATACTACTGTGAAGTTTACCTCCCAGCTAGATGCGATAGTTCTTCCATTCCCTCCAGATGCCCCTGAGCACAGAAGCACAGAACTGTGAGTACACACACACACACACACACACACACGCACAATGGTTGTGTACTGCCGTATTGGATTATACCTATTTAAATATGTTCCTTAGTATGATATGGAATGGTCATATTTGTTTTTTTTCTGCCTTTCATTAGACTGTAATAGACAGCTCCACTCCCTGGGAAGAAACCTACTGTAAACCCATTTGTGGCTGGTCCTCCTCGTGCGCTCCTGCCAAGCTGATAGGAAGCTTCCCGGTGACTCCATCTTAGTTGGATTGCCTGCAGAACCTAACACTGTACTTAGGGTGCAGCTTGGGCAGCCTCTAAAGCAGCTGAGCAGGGTCTGGGAGACAGGGAGTATGCTGAAGAAGGGTACTATGTCCCTAAGGAAAGGAAAAGCTTAAATATACCTAAGGGGCACACACAGAAACATATGAATGTATGTATATATGAAAAGGAAAGAAAAGCAAGAGCATATGCATTTATTTATAATGTAACACCAAACTACTACTGCCAAGACAAAAATATAGTGGCATTTCCCCTCCACCCTGTCCCTCTGCTTGTGGTGGCTTCTGCTACCTCACCTCCCCTCCCCTTCCCAATGCAGGCTGCCTTGGATCCTCATTTTGACCTGATTTCAATTCCATCTGGTCAAACACGCTGGGAGGAGGGAAAGGGAGAAGGAGACACACATTAGGATTTGCCACTGGGGCTATAGACCTTGGCCCTTGAGTCCTGGCCACCCTCCCTGACCCCAGAGTGATCCTGTGGTGAGGGAGACAGGGAAAACACCAGCTCCAACCCTGAGACAGAAGCCAGAGCTGCTTGCAAACATTTCTGAGCATCTACAATTTGCAAGACTCCATCCATTTGCAGCTCACGTTGAGGGGCTCTGGAAGGCTCCGCGGTGGGCTCCAGGAGAGCTATTTATTCCTGTCAACTGTTAATAAGTGGGGCTCTTCCTCCTCGCCTCAGCCCTAATGGGGAGTCCCCCTTGCCTTTTTTCTCTCTCCCTCCCGTTCCTCCCCTAAGCTCCTTTCCCTCTTGACCTTGAGAGCCCAGTAATGGGCTCCCTCCCATCACTGGCAGTCTGGCAAAGGCAGTGAGAAGCAGGTTCTCTTCAGCTCGGGCAGGGAAATGAAGAGGCAAAGTGACAGGGAGAGAGAGATGAGAGACCGAAAGTGCTGGAAACATCCCCTGCCATCTCCTCATACTCCACAGCACAGGAACAAGTCCTCTTCACGCCCAGCTGGGGAGAGCAGCCCAGCCCCCAGGTTGCGGAGGAGATGTTTTGGCCAGTCACCTTCAGGTGATTCTAACTCTGCAGAGGGGAAAACCTGCAGAGGGCCTGGCCCTGGGCAGCCACAGGAGGCCAGGAGGAGATTACGGACTATTTGGCAGGAGAGAAAAAGCAGACTGCAGATTTTGCAGACTAGCCCACAAACAAAACAAAATAAAACAAAACATCCAGCTCTCCCTTGAGAGAAGAAGCAGGCTGTCAGTGACCTTTATTTGGACCAAGACTGCTTTGTCTCACGGCTACAGACACACGCCCAGCGGGCTAGGGGAAGACCATCAGCTCTCCGCCTGGGATGAGGAATACCTTTCCCGCCCCTAAAAACTGCTTGTTTTAGTAGCCCATTCTCCCTCAGCTCTTTCCTGCTTCCCTTTTGTTCTTCCCAAAGATAAATAAACTCTCCAGCTTGCTAAACTCTTAGCTCTAAGGGAAGGAATCGGACTCGCAGACTGGTTGCCCGGACTTTGGGTGTGCTGGAAGGAGGGAAGGGCTCCTGCCGGTGACAGGTGTTACGCAGGTTTCAGCCTTCTGGTTTACTTGGGGTTGGGGGGTGGGGGGGTACTCGTTGGGCAACCCCTCCCCCAACTGGCATTCGGTGGCACCAGAACAGTTGCTCCCGGCAGAGCCCACAAATGAAATCAGCTCTTGTCCAGCTGCTCCTTCCGAGCTGCAAAGTTGTTGGGGTGGGGTAGGGGTAGGGGTTAAGGGGCTGGGACCATGGACCGGGAAGGAAAGAAGGGGAGAGGTATTCGCAACCCCTCGGGGGTGCGCTCCTCATCACCCGTCTGCTTCACTTACCATCTCACTGTAGGCATCCTTGCTGAGCCTGGGGGTTAACTTGATAGTCCCCATGAAAACAAAGAAGAGTCCCAGGGCCACTGAGAGGGCCACGACAGTTACGGTTCTAGGGGATGCCATGGGATCACCAAGGCAGGTCCCGACTAATCCTGCTTTGCGCACCCTGTCTAAGGCGCAGGCACTTAGGACAGAGAGAGCTAGAGAGACGCTGCGGAGGCAGCAGGCAGCTAGAATGACAAAGGGAGAGGAGGGAGCTCGAGGGAAAAATTGAGAGATCGAGATTCAACCTCTCTCACTACAACAATCGCTGGGTCCTAATGCCCCACGTCTGCTCCTCCCTGGCCAAAAGCACTGTCTCGAAATTAAACGAAGTCCTAAACTGAGGTGGAAACTTGAAGTCTTAAACGGGGGAAAAGGCAGATTGCGCTTCGAGTTCAGTCCCTGGGCTGCCTCTGCAATGAGGAATTAAGGAAGACCTTTCTACCACTTCCCACCAGGATCATTTTTTAATCTCTATAATCATTTAATTATTCACTCTTTTTTTCAGCCTCTCTCCTTCTCTCCCCTTTGCCTTTCCTTCAGTCAAAACATTAGTCCTTGGAGTTGCTGGTTTCTACAGTTGGTAACGGCTCAGGAGAAATCTGCAAAGTTGTCAGGCTTGATTGCTGCCAAAGAAGGCTTTATCTGTCTCTCACTCAAAACCTTTCATGTCCTCCATTGCCCAGTGGTTAACTCCAGAGTCTTAAATTTGGCATTTAAGGCCCTCCACATTTTGACCTCTGCCACTCTTTGGAGGTTTATCTTCCAATAACTTTCATCTACTCATTGTCCCATACAACCTGAGATTGCCTACCTCCCTAAATTCCTTTTTCCTACTCTGTCACTATTCATTAGCATTCAGCCATTTCTTCAATGTCACCTCCCCCACAAAGCCTTCCCTGATCCATTCCCAGCTGGATATGATTTCTTCCTCCTCTGATTTCCTGTGATAATAACCAACATTCATTGACCCTTAACTGAGTGCAAGACACTGTCCTTTACTTGTATTAACTAATTTCATCTTTACAATAACACTTTGAGCTAGATATGAGCTGCCATTTTATGGATGGGACGTTGAGACACAAGGAAGTTAAGTAACTTGCCCAAGAAAATATGCTAGCAGGTGGAGAGACAGAATTCAAACCTGGGTAGTCATTTCCAGAACCCAGGTTCTTAACCGCTGCTCTACTGCCTCTTCTTATCATGTTTTGCATCATAAGTATGGCACTTACATGATACTGCTAAGCACTGGAATTACACACGCAGGTGCACACACATACACACACACACCTTTTTGAGAGGGAGTGTTTATTAAGGGAGAGAGAACAGTCTGGAGTCAGACCCAGAAGGTCTAGGGTTTAAATCCCAGCTCTGCCACTAACTCTGTGAACTTGGAAAAGTCACTTATCTGAGCCTCCATTTCCGCAATTATAAAATGTGAATGAAAAGTCTGCCTCAAAGGTTTGTTGTAAGAATTCCATGTGAGTAAATTGCCCAGTACAGTGTCTAACATATAATGATACCTCAATGGATGTAGTTCTCTTCTTGCTGCTTCTGACTTCTGAATCCACTCTGCAATTAATTTAGATTATAAGCATTTAAAAGGTAGGAACAACTTCCATATATCCCCCACAGTACCTAGAAAAACACCTGTTGTCCACCAGATCTTAATATATCTTTGTTGGGAAAAATTTGATGAATTTAAATGCAAATATCCTGGAGAGTGGTAACACTTTTAGATTTAGCAATTATTTATATCTTATGGTGGAAGCACTTCAGACTCTCTTCTGATTATGATTCAACTTATAAATTACTGAGTGACTACAATGTGCATACATGAGAATTAGGCACTGCAGGAATATACAGATGAGGCATAGACCCTGCTCCCAGTGGGCTTGTTGCATAGTAGAGAGCAGAGTTTGTCAGAGAGGAGACAATTTCTTCAGACCTAAAAGAATAAATCAAAATGAAATGTTTGTCTATATAATTTGTTTTCCAAATGTCCTACATTGAATATAGCAGTAAAATGAGTACTTAGGGAAGCCCATTCATGTAGTTAAGCAACTGATCAAAAAATATATATACTATTTTCCTTTCAAATTACATGGTTATGGGAATAACACTATTAATTATAAATATGTATTAAATACTAAATAATAAATAATATAAGGAAAAAATAACTCATGATCCCAATGTGCAGTGATAAACATTGTTAATATTTTGATGGGTCAATATTTTAATTGACCTTTTTTAAAATACATCTCTATGTATAAAATATATATAAATTAGCTTTTCAAAATTTGATCCTACTATAGAGTCAATTTTATGTCCTGCTTTTTTTCACTTGTTAGCATTTTTCTGTATCATTAGACCATCTTCAAAAACATAGTCTTTTAAAAATGCTTGTATATGCTTCAGCATCACTTGAGCGTACTGTAATTCATTTAACTAGTCTCCTATTGCTATATATTAATGTTGTTTACATGGTTTTTCCTTCTGCAAATAAAACTAACATTTACTTATCACTTAGAGAATGCCAGGCACTATGCTAAATGACTTGCATATATTGTGAGATTAGGTCTATTAATCTGTCCATTTTGTGAATGAGGAAACTGAGCCAGATGTGAAGAAGCTCTCAAAGTCTAGAGCAGCACTCCTGCCTGTTGGGTACTCAACTGAAACCTGTGTTGTTCCTCAGTTTACTGTTGCTGCTCCTTTAATTCATTTAAAAGATATGAATGTTTAAAAGACTCTTGATATATATCACTAAAGTGCTTCCCAGAAAAAAAAATTTACTGTCTGATCAGCAGCATAGAAATCTATATGCGTCACTACAACAGATCTGCATTGAGAGTATCAGTGTGTTTTTCATCTTCACCAACTTCATTCATTTAAAAATTTGCATTTCGTGGATTATTAGCGTGTTAGAACATTTTTTCATACATTTGTATATCTTCTGTTTATGTCTTTTTCCATTTTTATTTGTGTTGGTGGTTTTTGATTGATTCATAAGAGCTCTTTATGACATCAGTAATGTTTCAAATATCTTTTTCCAGTTTGTGTTTGTCAATAAATTTGATGGAGTCAAATACAGCTACATTTGTATGATTTTTTCATTGCTTTTATGCTTAGAAAATTCATCCCAATCTCAAGATTAAACATTTGTCTATATTTTCTTAAAACATTTCTATTTTTTCATCTTCTTTTTTCATTTAATATGGTTGACTAAATCTGTCCTCATTGGTTTGTGATGTTCTTTTATGTCTATCAGGTTCTTGTCTTTTTCTAGGTCAGTCTCAAGGCTTTGTTCAGTCTTACTGATTTGTTTGTTGATTCTTGTGACAGTATTATGTTTTAAATATTATAACTTATGTACATGTATAAGTTATAATATTTATAAGAAATAAGCCAAGTCTCCCATCATTATTATTCTTTTTCTAAAAGTTCTTTGTCATTCTCCCCTATTTATTAAGTGAACTTTAGAATCATGTTATCAAGGTAAAATAACTGAATTTTGACTGGATTGACTTAAACATATAATTAATTTTTAAAAGTTGATGTCTTAAAAAATTTAGCTTTCCCATCCAGAAATGTGACATCAATTTCCATTTATTCAAATCCCAGTTGCTAAGAGATATACAAATATCCTTGTTTTCTTTGTGTAGAGCCTCTGCATTTAAAAAAAGTTATTCCTATGGATTTTATGCTATTTTTTGGTCATCATGAATGGATTTTTTTCTCCATTATATCTTCTAACTGGTTGTTTCCAACTTACAGGAAAACTATTGATTGGTATTCAGCCACTCTGCTGAACTCTTCTGAACTCTCCTATTAAATCTATGAGTGTTTCAATTGATTCCCTTGGGTGTTCGCTGCATAGACAACTGAATCAGCTGCAGATAATAATGATTTTTGTTTCCTTTCCAATAGTTACGCCTCGTTCCTTTTTCACATCTTACTGCATTAGCTACAGGCCAGCTTCTAACATTTGCCTGGCCTGGGGCAAAAGTACAAATGGAAGCCCACTTACCACATGTCAAGGAACCATGAATTGGAACACAAAAAAGAAGCTTGAAAGCCGATGCTTGTTACTACTGGGAAACAATCATTGTTATGAAAGAATCTATTGCTGTTGAGAGATGAAGGACTTGACAAGTTAATTTATCTTTTCTCTTTCTAAGCACTTCTGCTGCTCAAATTCTCCCTGTACACCAAAGTAGTGTCTGACATCAGCAGGAGCATAACTCACAAACTTTCATGGCATTCGGCTGTATTTTCCTTTTGTTTCAAGTTAGTAGAGAGCTATAATTTATTGAGAGCTTACCAAGAGTCAAGTGCCACTCCAAGTGCTTTACACACATAATCCCATTCATTCCTTACAGTAACCCTAAAAAGTGGGAACTATCATTATTAGGCTTTGGTTGATTAAGTAACTTGCTCAGAGTCACATGCCTGTATGTCACTGAACTAGGATTTCAAACCCAGGTAAGTCTAAAACCAAAAGTCCATTTTTATTAACTACTACATTATACAAACTTCTATTTTATCATTTATCATGATGTTGGCTATTGGTTTGAGATGGATATTCTTTTCCTTTATTTGACTCTGGAAGCAAAATAGAATACCTTCTTTTTCAACTTGAACTTGAAACTGAGCTGAGATCCAATACCCGGATCCTACAAAGAGGTAAATCCCTTTTTGTTGTCTCTTAGGGCCTGAGAAATTCTATTCTTCATTCATCTCATTCCTTACATCCTACCACTTAAATATTTGTAGGTTTTTGCTTCAATTGTAGAGGTCTCTGGATGGGGACTGCCCAAGGAGTCACAAACTCACGTGCTTACAGAGGGTGAAGAATTAACATAAATGTGAAATTGGTGAGACATTAGGCACAGATACTAAGTTTTTTTGTATTGTGACCCCTGAATACTCTGCAAATTTGGGGATAACTGCTAATGAGGCCATCAGTTATAGCACAGATCTTCACACATTCTTTCGGTGGTTCTCAAAGTGTGTGGTCTGAAACCCCAAGTGGTCTATTATTTCCTTCAGGTATGCTGTGGGCTGGTCTCTTAGAGCAGTAATATTACTTTATTTCTGGTTTGCTCTTACTTGGTGTCTTATCCAAAGAAGCATCATTTCCCTCGTTTGTTATGGGAAAGGTTTGCTGTGATATATAGTAGATGTTCTGCAAAGTCATTTGCATTGCAGTAATGGTCCTGATTTAAAGACTGTGAGATCCACAGCAAAGTGGGTACAATGCTCACACCTCCCAAAGGATCAGGACTTCATGACTTGTTCTGTAGGCTGAAGTGGGATGCCTTAATTTTATCACTGGCTACCATCTAGAGAGTGATGACCCTGATACAGGAAAATGTGGGGCGAGAGGATGGCCATGTCCCAGGTCTTGGCTGAGTCCCTGGGATGTGCCCCACCAAGTGTGGATTCTTGGCTTCATGCAGGAAAGAATTCAAGAGAGAGCCACAGGTGAGTAACAGTAGATTTATTCAGAGAGATGCACACTCCATAGACCAAGTATAGGCCATCTCAGAAGGCCAGAGAGGCCACAAGGCATAGGGATGGGTGTTTAGTTTAAAGTAAGAATAGTTACAAACTCCATTGACAGAGTGCATTCCATTTCACTCAGAAGGGAGTGGGGCCACAAGGTGTGGGGGTTGTTTGTTTTTATGGGCTCGGTAACTTCATATGCCATCAAGTGGGAAGATTATTCCAACTACTTTTGGAGAAGGGGCTGGGATTCCCAGGAATTGGGCCACCACCCACTTTTTCTATGATTAGCCTTGGAACTGTCATGGAGCCTGTGGAAGTGTCATTTACCATGCTAATACATTACAATAAGTGTATAATGAAACTCAAGGTCTACTGGAAATCAAATCTCCCACTATCTTGGGCCTCAAGGCCTACTGGGAGTTGAATCTCCTACCATCTTGGTGCCAGTTGCTGTGTCATTCCTTCAGTGGCTGTGCCCTGCCCCCTTCCCTCCTGTCTCAATGCTGTGCTAGGCACTGTATCACTACAGTGCATTACATACATCAGCCCATTCAATCCTCAAGACAGCCCTATGAAACAAGTCCAATGGGTTCAGTTATTATGCCAATTTTTACAGATGGGGAAACTGAGGCTCAGAGAGGTAGGGCCATTTGCCCAACGCCATCTTCTCATAAGTGGCAGAGCTAAAAATGGAGTCCGCCCCACAGCAGAGCCTATTTTTTTGGATCATTATTGGTTCTTAACCTCAGCTAGCATGAGAATCACCTGGAAATTCATTTTTAATGCATATTAGCAGGGCCCATCTGCAGAGATTCTGATTTAATTGGTCTGGGGTGGGGTCCCCAGAACTGGTATTTTCAAAAAGATTTGCAAGTTATTCCAATGTGCAGCTGCACTAATGAACACTACTCTGCTTTGCTGCCTGGAAACTCAGTGCCCTCATCTGTATCTCAGGAAAATACAAGGCACATGGTGGAAAAAGAGTGAAAAGTGAAACAAGGTTATGGCGGGTGAGTGTTATGTTGAACGTATGCTTCTCTCTGCCCACTATAGGCAACATGTGTTCTTTATAAGGTAGGTGTGAACAACCGGTTCTGAGGAGAGCTTGCACGGTAATGGCTCTTTTCTCAGCTTCACAAGTAGTGCAAATTGAGACCCTCCACAGCCTCGGACCGAATGTGTGAGTTATATCAAAATCCCAACTGACAGGTACCCATTGTCAGCAAATCCTGTGCTTCAATTTTAACTCTTAAGGTTACTTGCAAAGAATAACCAAGATCACACTGTAAATGAATCAGATTTTTGTAGCTGTCAGGACTAAGTTAGAAAGTAACCCAGGATATGTTCGGCTCTTTCCAGAAACGTGTTTTATGAGGGCAGCCTATGCACTGTGTTCTCCCACAGGTTGGAGTCTCTACCCAGTTGTCTGGTCTTCCTGGAGAGGCAGAGGTAGTGGCTGAAATCTGCAGTTCAGAACATCCCCAGGATCCCTGAGCACTGAGGAGATCCCCAGAGGAGAGCACAAGCCCCCTCCACTTCATTTCAGCTCTGGGCTCTTCTGCTCTTGGACGGAGGCGGTAGAGTACAGCGTGCAGGTCCTCCACTCCAGCAGCATCAGCATCACTTGGGAACTTGTTAGAAACACAGATTCCCAAGCCCTGCCCCAGACCTACTGAATCAGAAACTCTGGAGATGGGACCCAGCAATCTGTGTTTTCAGGAGCCCTCCAGGTAATTTTGAGGCATACTAAAATTTGAGAACTGCTGGCTTAAAGTTTAAAGATTAAAAGTAAGGTCCTACTGTATAGCACAGGGAACTATATTCAATACCTTGTAATAGCCTATAATGAAAAATAATACGAAAAGGAATATACATACATATGTATAACTGAATCACTATGCTATTCACCAGAAACTAACACAACATTGTAAACTGACTATACTTCAATAAAAAAAGTAAGCAAAAAAAGAAAAATAGAGATGTGGCATCAGACAGTTGAATTCAAGTTCTGGTTCCATCACTTACTGTGTGACCCTGATCAAGTTATTGATCCTTCTCTAAATCTCAGTCTTGACATCTGTAAAATACAGCTACCAATGTTCTTATCTGTAAAATAGGTGCTTACATGGAATAATGCACATAGAGCACTGAGCAGATTGTGAGGCACAAAGTAAGGATTCAGTAGATGTTGGATAGCCATTGTTATCATTATATGGGCTGTTCTGGATAATCAACTTTCATTTCAGATATGATTGGGTTCCTTTGGAAAAGATTCTAATTATAAGATCAGAACCCAAACAGTGTATCTTAAACAACTCAGTGGGGATGGGGCAGAAGGTATTTCATCTACCAGTTTCTTCACAGAATCATGGAACATAAAAGTGGGGGTGCACCTTAAAAGCAATCCAGTTCTACCATTCCATTC
This sequence comes from Camelus bactrianus, assembly GCF_048773025.1. Taxonomy (NCBI): domain Eukaryota; kingdom Metazoa; phylum Chordata; class Mammalia; order Artiodactyla; family Camelidae; genus Camelus; species Camelus bactrianus. Next base: position 80,231,694 of record NC_133575.1, on the reverse strand, counting down.
AACCTAATAATGGCTCTTAAAAGAAATCCTGGTAGCATCAGGAAAGAAAGTAGAGATGAGTGTCTTTATTACTGAGGGTTTGCTGAGGATGGTGATTTGGAAAGGTTTGAAATTATAGCCTCTAGGTAGTTGTAGAATTTGTGCCCTTGGTGCAGAGTCTCAGGCATGAAGCCAAGGTTCACGTACTGATGGCATTCCAATGTAGAGCAGAACATGGAATAGGCGTCCCCATGTTATTTCTCTACATCTAGCTCTGAGGGATGAGCTGTCAGTGCTGGAATGCTATTGACATTGAATTGTAAATTTCAACACTATAAAAAGAAAAGGGTTGAGACCTTATTAGGTAAGAAAATGAACATTAGCACCAGCCATGTAAATGTGAGGTAGTAAATATCTGTGTTACCCTAGAAACCAGAACATAAAGGTAGCTAGGTAGTTTTGTGACAGTTTCCAGGGTAATTCCTCCTATCTCCAACATAAGAGCTTTCCTATTATGTTAACTCTTTCTCTACATGCCCACTGGACCTTCACTCGATGCTACATTATCATCTCCCTCTCCCAAAAGTTTCCCTTTCTGACTTCCCTATTTTTGTAAGCTCCAAGGCCATTCTCCTAAGTACTATCGTCAGAAACCCTTGACGTTTATCAGTGAACTGAAGGGCCCCAAAAGTAATATGTAACTCCAAACCTAAAAGATAGAGTTTAGAAAAAATTAGACACATAAATCAGGAAATGATAGACTCTTCAATTGAAATTTTTTTAAAAAGGCTCACAGTGGATGAAACTAGCCATCTGTGACTCTTCCCTGAAGCGACTTCTTGCAAATATAATTTGTAGATATACTGCAGATGAGATTAAGATGCTTCCCAATATCTCACCTGGGAGCTACCAACCTAGAATGTAATTCATGTAAGATGAGCTGTTACCTTGGCAACAGTGACATGTAATGAGGATAGGAGGCAGGTAATATTGTAATGACAGAAGATTCTGGTAACTAGTTAGAGATGATGGAAAAAGAACATTGGAGTCAGTGTTTATCCAGCACTATTCAAGTAACAGTAACACTGCTCTGGTAGATGTGTTACAAATAACCCAGTCAAAGAGCTCCTCAAAACCATTCAGCTCTATATGTTCAAATTACAAGTGATTGCTAATTTGGCTTTTCAGGTATATTAATAGCTGGCAGGTATATTTGTGTAGGAGACAAAAATATTTCAGCCACTAGAAACTACATTCCTTGCTGGCATTTGGCTTGTAAGCCAGTCTCCTATAAATCTGATTCGTGTAAGTTAGTCCCTCAGAGTCTAAATGACTTCCTCAAGAACTGATGAAAACTAGTTCTCAGTTTCACAGATTGGGCTATGGGGGCTTCACCAAGATTCATCAATTCACTTTTTTCTCTGATATTTTGAAGTTTTTTCCCTAATTATCAGTGTAATGACTGTTCATTGTAGAAAAAATTGGGGAGCACAGAAATGAAAAAGAATTTTGCAAATGATCACCCCCAAGCTCACTCTCTTGAGGCAACCACTGTAAACAGTTGGCATATTGCCTTCCAATGCATTTTTACTGAATGAATGATTTTTAATATTTTTTATTTTAATTGAAGTATAGTTTATTTACAATGTTATGTTAGTTTCAGGTGTACAGCAAAGTGACTCAGTTATACATATATAAATATTCTTTTTCAGATTCTTTTCAGTTATAAGTTATTACAAGATATTGAATATAGTTCCCTGTGCTATACAGTAGGTCCTTGTTTAATCTATTTTATATATAGTAGTGTGTATCTGTTAACCCCAAATTCCTAATTTATCTCTCCCCTGCTCCCCACCTTCCCCTTTGATAACCATAAGTTTGTTTCCTATGTTTGTGAATTTATTTCTGTTTTGTAAATAAGTTCATTTGTATAATTTTTTAGATTCTACATACAAGTGATATCATATGATATTTGCCTTTCTCTGACTTACTTCACTCAGTATGATGATTTCTAATCCATGTTGCTGCAGACGTCATTATTTCATTCTTTTTTATGGCTGAGTAATATTCCATTATATGTATGTATGTATGTATGTATGTATGTATGTATGTATGTATGTATGTATGTGTGTATATATATATACCACATCTTCTTTATCCATTTATCTGACAATGGACATTTAGGTTGCTTTCATGTCTTGTCTACTGTAAATAGTGCTGCTATGAACATTAGGGTGCCTGTATCTTTTTGAATTAGAGTTTTCTCCAGATATATGCCCAGGAGTGAGATTGCAGGATCTTTTGGTAACTCCATTTTTAGTTTTTTAAGGAACTTCCCTACTATTCTCCATAGTGGCTGCACCAATTTACATTCCCATAAACAGTGTAGGAGGGTTCCCTTTGCTTCACACCTTTCCCAGCATTTATTACTTGTAGACTTTTAAAGATGGCCATTCTGACTGGTGTGAGGTGATACTTCATTGTAGTTTTGATTTGCATTTCTCCAATAATTAGTGACATTCAACATCTTTTCATGTGGCTGTTGGCCATCTGTATGTCTTCTTTGGAGAAATGTCTGTTTAGGTATTCTGCCCATTTTTTGATTGGGTTGTTTGTTTTTTGTTTTTTGTTTTTTGTTTTTTTTTTTTTATATTGAGCTGTATGAGTTGTCTGTATATTCTGGAAGTTAAGCCCTTGTCAGTTGCATTATTTTTAATTTTTTTCTCCCAGTCTGTAGGTTGTCTTTTCATTTTGTTGATGGTTTCCTTTGCTGTGCAAAAGCTTTGAAGTTTAATTAGGTCTCATTTATTTATTTTTGTTTTCATTTCCATTACTCTAGGAGAGGAATCTAAAAAATATTGCTGTGATTTATGTCAAAGAGTTTTCTGCCTATGTTTTCCTCTGTGTCTCAGAGTATCTGGTCTTAAGTTTAGGTCTTTAATCTATTTTGAGTTTATTTTTGTATATAGTTTTAGAGAATGTTCTAATTTCATTCTTTTACATGTAGCTGTTAAGTTTTCCCAGCACCACTAATTGAAGAGACTATCTTTTCTCCATTGTATATTCTTGCCTCCTTTGTCATAGATTAAATGTCCATAAGTACATGGGTTTATTTCTGGGCTTTCTATTCTGTTCTATTGATCTGTATTTCTTTGTGCCAGTACCATACTGTTTTGATTACTATAGTTTTGTATTATAGTCTGAAGTCAGGGAGTGTGATTCCTCCAGCTCCATTCTTCTTTCTCAATATTGCTTTGGCTCTTGGGGTCTTTTGTGTTTCCATACAAATTAAAAAATTTTTTTTCTTGTTCTGTGAAAAATGCCATTGGTAATTTGATAGGGATTTCTGAATGCACAATTCTTTTTCTTGCCCTTTTCACTTAAGGTTGCCTTCTTCATATATTTCCATGTCATTACAAACTTTTCAAAGACAGAATTTCAAGTTAAAATTTTTATTTAAACATAACACACATAAAGTGCACATATCCAAAAAGTATGTTGATGAATTTTCACAAAGTGAACACACTTGTATAACCAGCACTCAGTTGAAGAAATAGAACACTATCAATACCTCAAAAGCCCCCTCATGTCCCTTGCCAGCCACTCCCTGCACCCTAAAGATAATGCCATCTTGAGTTCTAACAACATACCATGAGCATAATTTTCAATGTGTCTGCAATAGTCTATGGACAGACCATATTTTATGTAACCATTCCCTATTTTTCTAATGTTGGACTTAGAAGGTGGTTTTTTATTTTTAACCTTGAGACCCTCTGGGTGTATATCTATGTTCACATCTCTACTTCCTTAGAATAGATTCCTAAAGGTGGAATTTCTGGGGCAAATAGTATGAAATTTTAAAGGCCCTGGATTCTAATTGCTTTCCAGGAAGTTTGTATCAATTTACAATCCCACCAGCAATGCGAAAGAGCACCTACCTCGCTGTCCATGATCTACTTTGATCAGTTCTTTTAATCTTCATCAATTTGATAGGTAAAATCATATTATCTACTTGATATTCTTTGCACATTCTGTCATTACTAGTGAGGTAGAACAAAGCACTTTTTGACCAGTTATGTTTATTTCCTGTGAATTATCTCTCCATACCTTTTCCAAGGTCTCTGTTGGGGTCACCGTGTTTTTTTTCCTATCAGTTTATATAGCACTTTATACAATAAAGATAATGACTTTTTGCTATAGTCATATATCTTTTTCTGTTTGTTTATGATTGAATTTAATTATATTTTTGTCACATAGAAGTTTTTAAGGTTTATGTAGTAAAATCTACCTACAAACAGTTTTTTTCCTACTGTTTTTCCATTTAGAAAGTCCTATGTCCAAATTTCAAATGCATAATCATCTATATTTTATTTTCGGGCTTTTATGATTTGATTTTTTTTTGATCTTCAACTCATTCCTCCAGAATTTAAGTTGAAGCATGGTAGTAGGGCTCAGATTTTCATGGGCATCACTGGGGTGCTTGTTAAAAACCCAGGTATTCCTGAAACCTACCCCACTGAGATTTAGATTCTGAAGGTATGAGGTGGAGCTCAGGGACCTACCTGCATTTGTTACAATCAACCCTTCTGATAACGTTGCCCATGGGTCCCTGTGCACATTTTGAGAAACTCTTGCAGAACACACTGTGGCCTACCTTAGTAGAGACTCAGCACCTCCCAGCTAGATGTTATAGCTGCCTCCCTCAGCTTCCAGGTCAACACACCCTGAAATCCATCCTATACACAGCTCCTAGAGTTTGCTTTCAGAAACAGCGCATGAAAAACTCTTCATTTAGCTGCCTACTGTTAAGGGAACTAGATCAAACCCCTCACCCCAGCACTCCAGGCCCTTCATTATCTTCCTGGACCTATTAACCTAATCTGCCACATCTCCACTGACTTCCAGCTGAGCCTGCCTCCCTCCTCGTGGACATGGGATGCATATTGCTCGTTCCTGTTTACATGCTGCAGCCCCCACCTCCTCTCAGGTTGTTAAAATCCTATGCATTCAATTCAGTTTTCGTTCTCTTCCTTCTGTGACTACCAAGAAGATCCACTGCCTTCCTAGAATTACCAAAGCCCAGGGTTGTGTATTCTCACTTTGTGAGTCTTGTCTTTCCAACAGGTCGCACAGTCTCGAGGGCGAGGTCTGTGTCTACCCCTCACGGATTCTAACACAGTCCTGGACGCAAGGAATGTACACCCGAAGAATGTGGTTAGTGTAACCAAACCAGCCCTAACTGCCAGGTGATTTTAATACATGTTATTTCTGAAAGTTAATGGTGTAGCCTCTCAGAAATCTTTTCCTTGGCCTGAAATGAGACTATTTGACAAATTTCTACAGACTTCACTTTGTTGTGATTTGGTTTCCTCATAACAAAGTTAAGCAAAGGTTATCTTGGTTTCAGCTCTTATTTAATTTAACAATATTGCCTATCACCTATGACATGTTCATTTATTGACTTTCCGGTTGAAGAGTCTAACCTTTTCTATAATATGGGCTATTTCTTTCCCCTTTTACAAATGTAATGATTTGCCTTCTATAGAAGAACATGGCTTATCAGATTAAATATATATAAAAGTGTTAATGGCTAAATGATTACATTATAGCTTCCTTAATCTCTTTTCTCTCTTCATCCCTCAGGGTTCTGCCTTCTCAAATGACAGACCTGCTTTAAATGAGTTTGCTTGGATGCAGGTGAGAGTTGGGGTGAGCGAAGATATGCCCTTTTCCTTACAGTAGACAAGGTGGGATTCAATTCAATTCATCAAATATTTATTGAGCTCCTGTTGGGCTCCTGGCTCTGTGCTAGGCACAACAAAGAATGCCAAGATGAGAAATGATGACGGAGCAGAAGGGCATGGGAAGACAAGGTGAGGAAAGCAGTAGAGCTGGCAATCAGAATAAGAGGGGATTAAAAGGAGAGAAAGGGAGAAGAGACCCAAAGGTGCATTCTCTGGCCTGGTCTGACTTGATAGCACACAGTACAGGCCTAGAAACCCGAAGCATTGGTTTGAGCACCAATTTTGCTTAAGAGCCATTAGAGCAGTTAGGAAGACCACAATCTGAGTTACACACTTACCTACTCAAGTCTTTAGATCTTGATCTCTCTTTTTAAAGTGGATTAAAAAAATTTTATTGGGGTATAGCTGATTTACAATACTATATTAGTTTCAGGTGTACAACATAGTGGTTCAAAATTTTGATGGATTATACTCCATTTAAAGTTACTGTAAGGGGGAGAGTATAGCTCAGTGGTAGAGCACATGCTTAGCATGCACAAGGTTCTGAGTTCAACCCCCAGTACCTTCATTAAAATAAATAAATAAATCTAATTACCTCCTCCCCCAAAACAAACAAACAAAAATAAACTTTAGAGATGGAGAAAAATTACATATGTCAGAAAGTCTAATCTACATAGAGAAGAACACAGAAGAAAGAATAAAAAATAAAGTTATAAAATACTGGGTATATTTGTGCTGTACGATAGATCCTTGTAGCTTATTTATTTTACACATTATATAAAGATGTCTTTTTTAAAAGACATATATGCATGTGTGTGCATGTGTATGTGTACACACAGTATATAAAATTATTTTTGAATGATAATAGCTAACATTTATTGAGTGTGTGCTTACTCTGTTCTAAGCACTTTGCATGTATTAACTTATTTAATCTTTATCACAACCCAGGGAAGTAGGTGCAATTATGGACATTTTTTTCATATGAGAAAACTGAGGCACTGAGCAATTAAGTAACTGGCCCAAATTCACACAGCTTTTAAGAGTGTGCTTTGAACCTTGGTCTGGCTGACAGCGTTTGCTGCTATTTGAGTTACTGGGCCATGTTTAATTTACTGCTGTACTCACTAGGGCTAATGCATTGCCTTGCACATAATAGGCATTGTATGCTTTGAATAAATAAAGAACTGAAATGTTGACTATAAGGTGCTTTCCATTTAAGTCTAATTACTATTAAGCATACAAATCAAGTGTCAAAAATGTAAATTCACTTCGCTGTGAATTTTATTCTGTTAAAGTAACAGCCTTTTACAGCACACACATGTGTGCATTCTTCAGCGTTCTCTTACTCATTTAAATCATTGAATGTAGTCCAGGAGCTGGTAAATGAACTAGTAGTATCTAGCCTTCTGAGTTTTGCAGCTGAAGAAAAACAATTCTTTCCTTGAGGTTTTAGGATTTAGTGAGATCTATGTGGGATCCACTTACGAAAGCAGGTTTGTCTTATCATAATAAAGTAATACTTTTCTGATACAATATAAAATAGAGGGTGAACGAAAACCTGAAAAACCCTATAACCCAAAGGAAGCTGACTTTCAGAAAATGTTGCGATTTGAGGAAACCACTCCTTTCTTCATCTCCCAATTTTCCAACCCATTTTGGAGCTGATGCCTGCAATTCTACCATTAGAAGACTATTCTTTTGGTTGAAAGAGTTCAACCACAAGCACCCCCGACGCGGGTAGCGCTGTTTACACTCTAGCGCGAATTTCTCCGTGATTTTAGAGGTTTATCCGGATCCACCAATGGGAGGGTGAAGAGAGCCGGCAGTGGGCGGGGTCCCGGGGAGGGGTGGGAGGGGAACTTGGGAAGGAAGAGGCCGGGCAACGGGGCAACGAGTGCTTTGGGGGAAGGTCTCTAGAGAAGCGCCCCTGACAAAGTAGGGAGGAGGACTCCTGAGACAAGCTGCCCGAGGTCGGGCCCGCCTCGCCCGCGTGGAGCCCCGCGTGGAGCCCCGCGCCCCGCCGCGCCTGCCCCGGGCTGGCTGCGCGCGCGTCGGGAGTGGAGGCGCTGCGCGCACCAGGAAGTGACTCTTCCCAGCGGCTGCGGTCCAGGCCCTCGGCTGGCCTTTTCGTTAACTGCCTCAGGTTAGTAAGAGTATTTACTGGTTACGGAGGTCGGCGGGGGGGGGGGGTACAGGGAGTGTCCGAAAACCCGGTTTATCCCCTACAGTACAGAAAACTGCTTACTGCGCCAAACTGCCTGCGGGGCGGGGAATTGGGAAGGCGGGCGGGGTGGAGACCCGCACGGGACCTGACGCTGGCTGCATGTGGTCGAGTCCAGCCCTGCGTCCGCCTGTCCTGTGACCTTCCCTCTTCCTCTTTCCGGCTCCCCTGGCCCTGCAGCCCGCCCAAGTTCAGTGGTAGCCTTTTTCCTAGTGTCTCTTCCTTGTTACTCTTCTTATAGTCACGGTGGGCAGAACTTGCCCAGAAGAAAGGGGTGAAGGGGCTGGTGAAGGGGGTCTGGTCGAGGAGGGAAGGACTTGACTGCATGGGGGCTGCAGTCAGGACGCAACAGTTATGCCCATCTGCCTATCCGGTTTAGCCAGGAACCATGTCTAGGGCCAGGCCAACTGTAGGAAGGGTGCACAGAGAGTGTAAGCAGGATCCCTTTCCGTAGGTAAACATTTTGCTCCAAGGAGATCGTGGGCTCTGCGAGGATCAGAACTATCACATCATCTCTGATTTGAACCTCTCTGAGCATTTCAGGCTGCTTACCTATTCCAGCCCAAGAGTTAGTCTGCCTTGCTATCTGGCAGCTGGGGACCTTGGGTCCCTCTCTAATCAATTCCTGAGGCAGAAACAGAACAGTTGTCATACACTTTTTTTCTTTTTTTGAACCTGTCTACTGAAATAAATGCACAGCCTAAAAGTTGAGAGTTATGTTTTATTTGGCGGACATTTCTCGGAACTCAAACCCCTTCTAGCCTGGGGTTAACAGCCTCTCAGATCGCTCTTAGGGACTGCTCCGAAGAGGTAGGGGAGGAGCTAGGATATATAGGAGTTCTACAACAAAGACCAGGTAGTTGGAACATTAAAAGATTGCTTGTTAACTAAAGAAAACCGGGTATCTCAAGTTAAATGATTTAGTGCTTTTCAATGTATGGGAGGAAGCAAACATTTGGGTTCATTGAATTCATTCCTTTGACAAGCACCTAGCTATCTAGGGCCAGTATCCTGTCCTTTCTTATTCTGAGTCCCCTCAGGGTGCACCATTGTGAGTGGCTGCAGAGGCTGGGCTGCAGGCTTGTCTTCACTGGGGGTTGGCGGCAGCGGCTGATGACTTGATGGTTTCAGCATTCTTTGTTTACTGATATGGTTTGCAGTATTTTTCGCTCACAAACCCAAGCATTTATTTAAAACAGAAAAACTATAAAAACAACAGTCTTTTCTGTGAACAAATGCCCATCAAGAAACAAAGAAGTATAACTCACTTTGGTATTACAGTACTGCCTTGGAAAATATATTTCACTAGCGAAATTACTAAGTATGATGAGCGATGTCTGATTGGCACGCTGAAATAGTAGAGTCCTGTTTTAGACTCTCTCTGATAATTTGGAGGGAGAAACCTAGAAGGACAAGAGGTGCAGGGCAAATGGGGCAGAATCATGGTGGCAGTCACCAGGGAGAGGGCCGGCATGTTCACCAAAAAGTCTAAATACTGTGGGGTAGACATAGCTGTTTTTAAATCCCTCAGCTCCCCTGTCCCTTCTCTGCCAACCCCCAAATGGGCCTGCAGCTTCCTTCATCCTTGCCTGCCAGCTGGAGGGACAGGGCCCCTTTCGTGGACGAGCACTGTTCCCTCCCGCTGTAGTCTGGGCCTCCTCGGTGCCCCCCACCAAACCATTCTGTATTCTTTATCTCCTGCCCCTTCACTCATTGCTTGTCTCCGGTTTTTGCTTTTCTTCATATCAAATACATATATTTGTCTCACCTTGGAAAAATGTCTGTCACAGGTCACACATTTGATAGTATTAACAGGTGGTCCAGGGCAGCAGGCACGAATGCAGGTTAGGAGTGTGTGTGTGTGTGTGTGTGTGTGTGTGTGTGTGTGTGTGTGTGTGTGTGTGTGTGTGATGTTGTTGTTGTTAAGTTTCCACGTAATCGATCTTACCCTCACAGCACTCACATGCACTATTACATCACGTCAGGTTTGCAGGTTGGATACATTGAGGCATAGGGAAGTCAAATGACATGCTTCAAATCAGAGCCTAAGGCAGGGCAGTGGCACATGTTGAACACCTGCTGTGTTAGGCACAATCCTGAGTGCTTCCGATACATGAGCTCATTTAATTCTTACCACAACGCTGAAAGATAAGTGTTATCGGTTCTATTTTTATAGATGATGACACTGAAATTCATAGCACTTAAGTAACTTGCCCAAAGTCACAGCTAATGAGAAGCAGAGCTGGGATTAGAGCATGGCCCCAAAGCCTATGTTCTTAACGACGGGCCCCTTCCTGGAAGTTGGGTGGAGTGTGTTACCATTAACACCTGAACTCTGGGCCACCTTAAATTTATTCTGTTAGAAATTTGAAATCCCCTCAAAATGCTTCCAGGCTGTGACAGTTACTTTAGTGCTTTGTAAGCATACGAAATGGTGTATGGGCTAGATATTACAGCATCCGTGGCAGCATCCCCTAAGTTACCTAGTGATCATGCATATTAATTTCACAGTGATAGAGGGAGCCATGGAGGTATCTTTGTTAATAAATCTATTCCATACATTGGACTTTAAATATGTATCATTCGGAATTAAGGTATGACTTAAGATTGGGATGAAATCCAAGGTAGAGGGCAAGGGCAAAACAATTTCATAGCAGATCAGTAAGGTGTCTGGCCAAGTCCAGACGTGTCAGGGTACTCAAAAAAGTTACACATCAATGATCAGATACCATAAGGTAAACAGGCAGTAACACAGAGTCCTGCGTTGGAGGAAGAGGGATTCCTTCCTCTTTCCAAAGTGAAGCCCTTCACCTGTTCTAACTCTTCCAGCTTTTGCCTCATAGTTACTCCCACTGTTCCTTCCTCCCCTCCTTTAATATTGCCACCCCTACTCAGTACTATACTGTCCTTAAATATCATGACAGTTATAATGAACACGTGCTGGGGTTTTCCCAGGTGCTGGATACTGTGCTCAGAGCTTCACAAACATCATTTCTATTTAATCTTCTGCCAAGTGCTTTTTGTTTAATACTTACAACTACTCTATGAGGTAGGTGCTATTATTATTTCCATTTTACAGATGAAAAATAGGAAGGTCGGAAAAAGTGATTAACGTTCCAGAGGCCACCTAGCTAGTAAGTGGTAGAGCCAGGGGACCGCCCAGGTCTGTCTGACTCTAGGTAGGGTCTTCGTGCCTGAGATCTCAAACCTTCCATTGTCCCCACTGCCTGTCACTTCCCATCGCCTCACTTCCCTTTTCTTTGGCCTTAGACTTACTGGATGCATCAGTGCTTTTCCCGGAAGGCATCTCCCCTGGCCTCCAAGCTCCACACTCTCCTGATTCTCCGGGGTCACCAGCATCTCTTCTTGCTTTCCAGATACTGCCTTTCTCCCAGGTTTAATCACTGACCTTTTGCTCTTCTCTTTACTAAAAGCTTTTTCTTCTTTATCTTAGAGCTTGTATTTCTTATGGACACTTGACCAAACCTCTCACCCTGACTTCTCTCCTGACTTGCAGTACTGCTTTTCTACTTACTGTCAGATGTTTCCATTTTGATATTTGCCTACTGTTTCAAACACATGCCTCAAACATGACTTGGCTTTTTAGTCACCTCCATATTTCATCTTTAGTTTTCTACATAAAGCCTCCATCAACTTACTGTTGCCTTCACAATCAAGTCCATATTTTATTCGAGCATTGAAGTTCTTCTAGATCTCATTTTGATATAACTTTTCAGTCTTATTTTCCCTGTTCCCTAAAATGAACTACCATTTTAGCCAGAATGGTCTAGCCACTGTCCTCCAAATACCTGACTCACCTCCTTGCCATCCTTTGAGACCCAGCGCAAGGCCTGCCTGCCCTGGGAAGCCTTTCCTGAGCACTCATCAGGAACCAGGCATATCGTGTTATTTATTATCATCTTTTCCTGTGTCTGTGCTTGATCTCCTCAATTAGATTATAACCATTGTAACCCCTCTGGTGTCTAGTGTGGCACATAGTAAGCACTTACTAATTTTTTTTTAAATCAGAGGCCTTTTAGGGCATACTTCTCTTTTTGTTTGTTTTATTTTTCTTTTGGGAGGAGGTAATTAGGTTTGTTTATTTATTTATTCTAATGGAGGTACTGGGGATTGAACCCAGGATCTTGTGCATGCTAAACATGCCCTCTACCACTGAGCTACACCCTCCCCCCAGCACTTATTAAACATTAGTTGATTGATCAGTTGTGGGGTAGGAGGGTAGACAATGGAGATGGACTGGCCATTGAAGTGTATCCAGAGAATTGAACTCTTTCCTGGAGGACAAAAGCTATCTGTTCCTCATCTTTTAATTTTGGGAGCTGAAGCCAGTGCCTAGTGTAAAGCAATTCAGTTCTGCCGAGGTTGACTCTGGGCCAGGCACTGTGCTATGTGCTGGGATTCTGTAAGGTTTGTAAATGAATGAAGGGCTCTGGGAGTTGTGTCTCTGCTTCCTGACTTCTGTTTGTCCACCTTTCATGCAGATGAATGTCCGTGTTTCTGTGGTGGGCAGGTATTAAGAGAAGAGTCCCAATGCACAGTGCAAGATGCTTCCTCTCCAGGGTGGATCTCTTCTCCAAATCAGAACTGCTCCCCCGGTGTGCCAGAAAACCTCCGTGTTGGTCACAGCTCTTTTTGGGCTCAGCATGTAAGGGAAACTTCACCCATGTGATAGCCAAGAAGCACCAAAGAGGACAGAAAAGTCAGAAGAAACCAAGACATCTTGGACCACCAGAAGGTTCCTGGCAGGAAAGGTAAGGCCCAAGTCTGAATCTTGGGGCCTGTTGAAATTCTGTGTTCCTGAAGGACAATGTGGCATTGCAAGTATTTGAGGGGGCACCTCAGGTAGGATACCCAGGGCAAGCTTAAGACATTAAGGAATGTTGGTGAAAATGCTTTGGGATTGCAGAAAATATTCTCCTTGACTTTATGTGCGTTTTTGGCAGAAAGGGGTTATTAAACTGGGTACTTTTCTCAAAAGGTCCAGGACAGGTAAGCTGAAAACCAGGGTCTCAGAGAGAGATTAGATGGATTAGAAATGAATAGTCCCATTGCAGCCATGCAAACACAAATGTACCTCATTTTATGCAACAAATGTATTTTCTAAATCAAATTATATTTTAAAAGCATTAGGGAGGTGAGCTGTTTAAAGGAACCCAACAGTGAAGCCTTTTTGTAATATGATTAATTACCTCCTGATAAATCTGGATTTTTTTCTTATATTAGGTTTGCCCATCTGTTCTGCTTTGTTAAGTAGACAGCACCAAAATGGGCTCTTCTCCCAGACTCTCTCTCCAGGGGCACAAGAGTTAGGTCTTCTGAATGATAAGTTAAATGCCAGAGAAAATGGTGGCAGGAAGTACTTGTGTGTCGTAGGTGCTCAGTACAGATTTATATAATGAATGAGATGCCTGGATTATTTTATTCAAGGTTGGCTGATGTTGTGACACCACTCTGGAGGCTGAGCTATGAAGAACAGCTCAAGGTAGGAACCCAGCTTAAGTCTTCACTCGTCCGTTCCATCAGGTGAATGGCGCTGGACCTGTAGGAGGCTTGACTGGACAGCTCTATCCAGATGCCTCAACAGGTCCTTATACTCAATATGCTAATGAAGCTGAAATTTTAGCTTTAGGCCAGTTATGTCTTCCAAGCTCTCGAGCTATGTGTCCAAATGCCTGTTTCCTCTCTTCCTTGCTTTCTTGGCTATTCTCATAGCTCTGTGTGCGCAAGTGCTCTTGCTGCCTCATATACAGCTGCACTTTCCAACACAGTAGCTGCTAGCTACATGTGGCTATTTAAATTTAAGTACAGTCAATTCTGCTAAAATACTTATTTTGAAAATGAAAATTTGTTCCAACCAGGTGACATATTAGGGAACAATTTGAACATAATGCACATTTCACGTTGGCTTGGGAGTGATTTCGTCCGTGAGAAACACTCTATGAAAGACGGGGTCTGCACCAAGCCGAACTGAGCTGCGTAATAATTTGTGAAATGAACACGCGCACACACCTCTCCCGGCTTCCTCAGTTCACTGAGTGTGTTGTGAGCCACACTCATTCACATCTGCTGTGAGAACTTTCTGTCCCACTCACATAACCCTCCTTTCACCACCTCATGATAACTCACAAGTGGAGAGCCACTTCCACGAGCAAACTAAAGGGCTTCATCAGGGTAAAGTGCCATCCTTATTGTAGTAGTTAGACATTGCTTAACCATTTAACATGTGTAAAACTACAATTTTATTGGGTTCCTATCTTTTCTCTGTGTGTTACTGACAAGGTTTTGGGATGTGTGTGCCCAATCCTATTTCCCCATGAGCTCTGTGATTTTTTTAGAGTAATTTCGCATAGTATGGTTTAGGAATGCTTGTGTCATTTGATAGCAGAGCTGACTATATAAGTTAATTAAAATTAAGTAAGATTAAAAAATTAGTTCCTCAGTCACAAGTCACATTTCAAGTGCTCAGTAGCCACATGTAGCTAGTGTCGGCTGCCATATTACATAGAACATAACACCAATAGAGAACATTTCCATTATCACAGCAAGTTCCACTGGACAGCACTAACATATAGCTGCAATGTTCAGTCTGAAAGGTCAGATAAAATGATGAGCTTACACAAGAGCTCACTTGACCTTTTCCCAGTACCTCATTAGGTTGGTTGCTGTTCCATCAGTCCAAGGGTTTCTTATCTGCTGAGACCGTGACCCAAGAATCCGTGGAACAGCCTTCTCTTATCCTGTTTGTTTTCTATTCTTTGTGGTGATACTGCAAAAGTCTTTTGTTTCATTGTTTATATTCTTTTGCAGATGAAATTTGAAGCTCAGAAGAAAATTCTACAGAGACTAGAGTCTTACCTCAAAATGCTCAATGGAGTCAATGGGACAATAGCTGCACCCAGATCCGAGGGGCTATGTTGTTTTCTCCATCCTGTTATACCTTCTGTAAGCCCCCACTCCCAATCCTTTATCTACTAAGTCCCCTTAATAGCTAATAATGTAAGCCAGTACTTAACCAGGCACTTGCTGGGATCCAGGCCCTATGCTTAGTGAGTAACACGCATCATTGTCTCATTTACTGTTTACGATCACACTGAGGGGTAGACACTATCATTTTACAGATGAATACTTGAGGCTCAGAGAGTTTAAGTGATTTGCCCAAGGACATATATCTAGAAAGTGCCAGAGCTGAGGTTGATCTGATGCACAGCCTCCTTTCTCAACCAGTACATTCCTACCTCCTTAGAAGATTCCAGACTTTGAAAATCTAATCCTCATCCTCTCTTCAGAGAGGTCAAACTTAATTCATGGCAGAGGTTGACAGACTATGGCCTTTAGGCCATATCTGTTCCATTGCTTGATTTTGTAAATAAAGGTTTATTGGAACACAGCGAGCTCACTTGTTTATGGATTGTCTGTGGCTATTTTTGTGCTACACAGGCAGAGTTGAATAGTTGTGAGAGGGACCATATGGCCTGCAAAGCCTGAAGTAATTTACTATCTGGCTCTTTATTGGAAAACTTTTTCAACTCTTGCTTTATGGCAAGATTGGAACTCCTTTTTTATGAGGAATGTCTGTGGAGTGCCTTGATCTTCTCAGCCATGGACTTTCAGAGACGCCATGCCTTCCAAGCAAGCATCATTTATTTGTCCTCATCCAGAGAATGTTCTTTCATTCCTTGTATTGTTGTCCCTCTCCTGTCCTTCTGCCTTCTCCAGCCTGTCATTGATGGCTACCGAAATAAGTCCACCTTCTCTGTGAACCGAGGTCCAGATGGCAATCCGAAGACTGTGGGGTACTACCTGGGATCTTGGAGAGGTCAGTTGAAGGCTGTGACTAGTAGAAATAACAAACCAAGGACTGAGAGGAAAGGGAAGGGTACAGAGAACAGTGTTGGTGGGAGTGGAGAGGAGTAGGGGATGCAGTGGCTTTAAAGGAGAAGGTTGAGTTGGAAGTCTTTGATGCAGAACATGATCACAAGGTTAACTGGAGATACTTTTGGGTGGGTAGTCATTGTACCATAGTGCTAGGGATCAACCCCCTTCTTTTCCCCCACTCCCTGCTTTCTTCCTCTGAAAGCCATGTCTGAGACCTAGTAAGCACTTCGTAAATGTTCATGCTGCTGCTGCTGCTCTGTCATTATCATCGTTGTCATCATCATCATCATCGTTGTCATCATAATCATTTTATGTTGTTTTCTGTACTGGGAGCAGTATCCTGCTTATTAGAGAGATGTGCTTTCTAGTTCACAGCCCCATATCTCTGAAAACTAGAGCTTTCTGTGATAAATGTACCTTAAAGGAATTGGTAGGAGAGGTGAGTGCTGGTGAGGGAAATCACAATCGCATATTTCTGAGACTTAATTCCAGTATCCATTCCAGAATTCCATTCCTGAACTTTCTATTTGCCCATTTTCAATAAATCCACTTGAAATACCATCATTTTATATTAGTCATACTGTTTAATATCCATATGCCTTAAACTACAGTTCATTAGGGCAGGTGCTTGGCTTTCTTTTTTTTCCCCTGCTGAATTAAATGAGTATGTGACGTCAGTGTTCTGCTGTTCACTAACAGAAAAACAAAACCCATTACATTTTATTTCCCTCTTAAAATCTGAACAGAAAGCAGACATTGTCATATTGCACATTTGTGGCATGAGAGAAAATATTGTGGACTAGCTCCATTAAGAAGAAGCTTTTTAACGGCCAGACTGGGAAGCAGGTTTTCTCTGAAAAATGGCCTTGAGCTTGAAATTAGGTACTTTGCTTCTTCATATCTGCATATGTCTCTTCGAAGGAGGGGTTTGAGTTGCCAGACATTTTCTTCTAACTAATCTTAAGAAGAAAACCATATAAATCAAATTCTTTTTCTTTCTGTAGAGAGGAACATCGTCTGTGTACGATCTAACCATCTGAAAAACATCCCCGAGAAACACAATCAAGTGGCCAAGGTAATAAGGAACAAAGGCTGGTTGCAGGTGACCCCGGGCATTGTAGTCTATAACAACAGCATCCCTGACATTTTAATAATAGAGCCGCTTCTAGTGCTGCAGTGGAGTAAGGGTTCTGTTCTGAAAGCATACCTCTTAATGGTGGAGGGAACATGACTAGTGTTTCATTTCAGAGAGGGTGGAGAGGAGGAGAGAGAGCTGCATCCACTATTGCAAATATCAAGCATCCAAGGAATTTAATAGGGGAATTTAGGATCGAGAGGTGCTGATGAGGACAGTATAGCAAGTGGCAGGTGTCTGAAATATTTGGAAGGCTAGTGTTTTCAGCAGAACAGAGTTGAAAAATATCATGAGAGGTATAGGAGTGGTGGTAAGGCATCTACATCATCAGGTTGGTCTCTGAGACATTTTTATATCCTTTGATTTCATGTGCCCACTATTTATTGAGTGCCTACTATGTGTTGGACACTCTGCTCGGTGCTGGAGATCCAGTGGTGACTCAAACAAACATGGTGACTGCCCTCCTGGTTCTTACAAAAAAGACAAAAGCCTTACTTATGAGGACTAAACAAGACTCCCAACTGACATACTTGTTCCCTGTTTATACTTACCAGCACCTATCCTCTTGATGATTCAGCTTTCTGACACTTGGATGGTACCTTCTGATAGGACACATCTTGATCTCCAAGATTTCCTCACTAGGGCACGGCTCCCATCTAGAATCATTCTCCAGAAATCTTCCTACATGACCCTTGTCAATTTCTTTTCCCATTCTCTTCAGTGATAATTTTAAACTCTTACCTCTCCTTGAATTTCCTATCCCATCATGTTTACCCTTGTTCTTGACAGATGACTTTGCCTGGTTCTTCACTGGAAAATTAAGACCATCAGATGAAAACACCCTTAGCTGCCTCCCCTACCATCTGCCAATTTCATTGAAAATCTTACCCCACCTCCCCTCCAATCTCAGTGAAATGCTGTCAGTCTTCTTCATTGAAACACCACCTTGGAGTCGTCTCCCTCCCCAGGATCCTTGCTCCTTCATTACATACCCTCTTTTTCCCCACCTCTGTCAGTTCTCTTCCTTCAGTTCATATTCAACATCTCTCATATTTAAAAAAAAAAAATCTGATGGTTCTTGCTTCTGTCCCCAATAGCCCATAGAAGTTGATCTTGGCCAGAGTCATCAGTGACCTCCATTTTAACAAATTCAGTGGAAACTTTCTGCCCCTAACTTACTCAACTTTTCTCTGCCTTTGGCACCACTTATTATTCTTATTTTCTCCTTTGAAACATTATCTTTGGTTTCTGTGATACAGTTCTCTGATGGGTTTCCTCCATTTTTGCTGGCCACTTCTTAGTCTTTCTCACGGGTGTTGGTGTCATCCAGGACTCTGTTCTTGGCCTTCTTTTTGAATCTATTCATAGGAGATTGCACATAACTATAGCTGATGCTTGGGATGACCACCTATAAATTGACAACTCCTAAACTTATATTTGCGTTCCAGCTCCCTCTTGAGCTTTGGGAGGTACAGTTCCAGAATGCTACTGAACACCCTCACTTAGTTGTCCTGCAGAGCTCTTCAAATCAGCATTGCCCTAGATCAAGATTTTTCAACCTCTGCACTATTGACATTTTGGGTTGGATAATTTTTTTCGAGTGGGACTCTTGGGTGCATTGTAGGATGTTTAGCAGCATCCATGGCCTCTACCCACTAGATGCCATCATTGTGACAACCAAAAATGTCTCCAGGTATCTCTTGTGGGGCACAATGGCCTCCAGTTGAGAATCATTGCCCTAAACTAAATTTATCCTATTTCCTTTCCAAATGTGCTCTTTTTTCCTCACTTTAGTAAATGGTAGCACCATGTACTGCAAACATATGTCATCCTAGACTTCTCTCTCTTAATCCCACCACTTCCTTCTTAACCACTTCTAATTAATCTCCAAGTCCTTTCAGTTTTCCTTTCTGAAAAGACCTTGACTCTACCCTCTTCTTTCTATTACCACCACCATCATCACCACTACCACTCCAGTCCAAGCTACCATCTTTTGCCAAGACTACTACAGTAGCCTCCAAACTGGTCTCACTGATATTTAGTGTTTATATTGTTATGACTATGTAGATATTCACTCCTGAGCCAAATAGATGTACTAAGATTTTGTTTTCATTATTGTGCATGTTTTTTCATTCATTTCATATTATGGAAAATTAGAAACATATAAAAGTATAGAATGGTATAACAAACTCCATGTGTACCCATTACCTAACTTCAGTAACTCAACATGCAGCTGTCAACATGCCCATCCTGTTTTAGGTATACTCTCACCCGCTTTCCACACCAACCCCTTTGGATTTGTTTGAGGCAAATTCCTGACATTATGTCATACAAAGTGTAAATACCAAAGTGTGAGTTTGAAAAGAAAGGAGTTAATTTTTTAACATAATTTCATACCATTGTCACCCTACAAATAAACATTTATCCCATAATATCATCAACTACCTAGTAAATGTTCAGATTTGGTGCTGTTTTATCTCATAAAAAGCTTGATTGTTATAGTTGGTTTGTTCAAAACAGGATTCAAACAAGGTATACACATTGCATTTGATTAACGTGTCTCTTTAGTCTCTTAATTTGTAAGGACCCCTTCCTATTAATTTTTTTGTCCCTGCAATTTACTTTTTGAAGAAAATGGTTCGTTTTCCCATGGAGATTTTCACATTCTGGATTTTCCTGGTTGATACCATTGAATGTTCTTCCTCTATACCCTGTGTTTCCCATAAGCTGGTAGGTCTAGAGTATTGATCAGATGCAGGTTTGATTTTTGGCAAGAATGTTTTTCTACGTAGATGTCTAATGGGCTTTCTTTTGGTGATGTTAAGATTGAACAGTGGATTCAGTTGTCATCAGCCTGATCCACTCATTAAAAAGTTCCCTGTCAAGTGGGGAGGGTGTAGCTCAGTGGTAGAGTGCGAACGTAGCATGCACACGGCCCTGGGTTCAATCCCCCAGTACCTCCATTAAAAAAAAAAGGATTAAATAATATTCCTTCTCAGCTTTTCACTTGGTGGTTTAGCAGTCGTTGCTGATCGTTGCCTAGATCCCTTATTTCAGGAGGAGGTGCAGTGCATTGATAGTCTAAATCTATCATGCCTTCTTCATTTATTAGGTGGAATTCTTCTGGAAATAACTTTTCCCTATCAACCCTTTGGTGACTCTAAGCTACTTATACAAGAAAGGCAGGGTAAATCCTTGGTTCTTTCGTCTTCCTCAGAAAATGATCAGTTAAATTTGTCTGTTTTAGTATCATTATGAACTCATAGATTTTTTTTTAACATACCTGATATGTTTCAATCTACTGCAGATACTAGTTTTTTTTTTTTCTTTTTTTTCGTTACTCTAATTGTTCTGTGTTTAGCTAATTGGAACCTCTTTAAGTTGCCTGAGAGCCCCAGGTTGCCCTGACAGTTCTGGAATGATAAGATTTTTCTAGCATATCTAGTCCATTTTCTGCCTGGAAACTGAAATCAGCCATTTCTTCAAGGAATCCTTCTCTTTCAGTGGGAAATGACTAGGTGTTAGGGGTGCCCATTTATACTGGGTTGGTCATATTTCAAGGACTTTTTAGTGGATAGAGCTAGGAAATGTTTTTAAAATAGAAAATATATGAGTTCACAGTGATACATCCAAATCAAATTTAAAATTATAGAGTTTTTACTTAAATCCTTTGATTTTTATATTTTTATCTTTTGTCTCTTAAACTTTAAAGAAAACTTTAGTCCTGACGTTAACATAATTACAGTTGACCCTTGAACAAGGCCACGGTTTAGCGGCACCAACCCCAGTGCAGTCGAAAATCCGCCTTGTATTTGTGGTTCCACATTCACGGATTCAGCCAACCATGCATCGTGTAGTACTGTAGTACATGTTTCCTGAAAAAAATACCCTCATGTAAGTGGACCTGTGCAGTTCAAACCCATGTTCAACAGTCAGCTATACTTACTCTATCCTACTCTTTACATATATAATTTCAGAACAATAGTACCAATATTACTACTAACAAATGATTACTGAAAAGAGTACAGGATTTCTGTCTAGTTCTTTTTGTCAAATTATTGTCGCTCTGAAGGAATTCATCTCTTTGTAGTTACACCACCAACTTGACACTTGATACACAGGATCTTTCTGATTTTTTTTACTTTTTACTTTTTGTTTTTTGCAGGAGGAGGTAATTAGATCTATTTATTTATTCAATGGAAGTGCTGGGGATTGAACCCAGGACCTCATGCATGGTAAACATGTGCTCTACCACTGAGCTATATCCTCCCCACTGATTTTTTCTTTTTAAATTTTGCTTGCTTTCGAATTCTAGGGATTGATTTTTCTCCTTTTGATTAAATTTTGTTTTACAATTTTGTAAAATATTTACATATTTCAAAGTCAAATCTACACAATCAAGGTACATCTTAGGTATAGTTTTCACCTTTGTCTCCTCTACCCAGTTCCCTTCTATAGGTAAAATTTTAATTAATTTTTTTATTTAAAAAATGGAAACATTTGTATTCCCTCCCTTTTCTTAGCTAAAAGGTAGCTTAATATGGACACTGTTCTATACCTTTTCCCCACATAATAATGTACTTCATTTTTTTTATAGCTGCTTAGTTCTATGTAATATGATGGATTTTACAACTTTGTGTTTTCATTGGCTTGAATAATTAATGTTGAAGTGCTAATTATTTTTCTGAGTGCTCTAAGAGCTCTGTCAGACATTCATCAGTATTTTCCATGTGATCAAAAACTTGAGTTTAGTTTTTTTCTCTGAGGACCTTCTTCCTGGGGTCTCCATCCAAGCCCTCCAAGGCCTTCTGCTTGGCTGTTATCTTAGGACTCCTTTTGCTGTTCTCCTATCTTTCCCCCTGTTTCTTAGATTCCCCTGTCTTCCTTTTTCTGGTTTACATCCTCATTTGGCCAAAGTACAACCTCCACTAGCTTCCTGAGGAAATGTGCCTAGGAGTAAAGTTTTAGTGTGTTTGCATGTCTATAAATGTCTTTGTTCTTTCCTGACATATGACTGAGTTCTTCTAGATTTCAAATTCTGGGTTTGAATCATTTGCCTTTATAAATTTGAAGACATGGTTTCATTGTCATCTGGTTGCTAATGTTGTATAAGTCTAAATGCTACTTTCCCTAAGTCCTATTCCTTTGCAGATAATCTCTCCCCTCTTTTTTTCTGTAGAAGCTTTTAGGGAATCTCTTTATCCCTGACACTTCGTGCCCATGTAGTCCTTTTTTAACTCATTGTGGTGGGCACTTTCTAGCTCTTGTCAATCTGGAAACTAATACTTTCAGATATGGGAAGTTTTCCTGTATCATTTCTTTAATTACCTCCTTCCTCTCATTTTAATATGTTCTCTCTATGCCACCTATTATTTGGATTTTGCACTTCATGAATTGATTCTGTAACTACTACTCATTCCTCTCCTATTTTCCATCTCTTTGCCTTTTTGTTATTTTTATGAAATTTTCTTGACATAAATGCCAACATTTCTATTGAATTTTTTTCTACTGCTTTTAATTTTCAAAAACTTTCTTGTCCTCTGATTGTTCCTTTTGTACACATCTTGTTCTTTTTTTTTTAGTAATGTAATATATATATATGTACTTTATCATTAGTATTTTGCTTTTGCTTTGTTTTTTCCTGTTCTTTGAATTATCTGCTTCCTTCAGGATTTTCTTTTTCTTGTTTGAGTATCATCTTTCACAATGGAAACTTTAATCAAATAGCTGGTAATACTTGCCTGATTGTTCATATTTAAGAATGAGCCCTTAAAAATTGATTGGCAATTCAGCTTGAGTGGATTTGTTGATTCTTGGCTTCATTGCTGGTGATTGTGGGTATGGGCCCATGTCTGTCTTGGGAGATCCTTACTCTGGGACTGTTCAGTTTCTTGAGAGAATTTACATTGAATCTTCTTGTTTCCACCCCTCCACCACCATTCTGCCTGGTATTTCCAAATTCAGAGCTTTTGTGTGTTCATTTTCTCCTGAGAAAAAATCCCCAGTCTCTTGCTAGAGGAGGATGGAAATTTTTGGTAGGATGAGGTTGTCCAGTTTTATGTCCAGATTTTCAACCAAACCCTGTTTGTAGCCCTGTACCTTATCCCATCTCTGCATCCTGCAGTACATTGCACTTCAAGTTTGAGCCCTTCCAGGCTTGTATGGAGCAAATAAGCCTGCCTTTTCATCAGATTCCCCTTTTGTAGGCAATCCAGATGTAGCATCCTTCATCTTGCTAATAAGTTGCCACTCCAATCTGCTTTCCATCTTTTAAGACTTTCTTTAGTTTTCTCTCCCATTATCTTTGTTCTTTCTTTCATTTATTCATTCAACAAGTACTATTGAGTACCTACAAACGCCAGGCACTATTCTAAGTGCTTAGGATACAATACAATAATGAAGAAAATATCCCTTACCTTGTGGAACTTACATTTTAGAAAGGAGACAGATTTTTTAAAAAACATAGTAAAGTAAATTATATAATATGTTAGAAGGTGACAAGTGTGGCTCCGATCTGAATGTTTGTGCCCCTCCAAATTTTCTATGTTGAAATCCTAAGCCCCAAGGTAATAGTATGAGGAGGCTGGGGCCTTTGGGACATGATTAGGACATGAGGGTGGAACCCTCATAATTAGGATTAGTGCCCTTATAAAACAGTCCCCAGAGAACTAGCTTGTCTCTTCTGCCATGTGAGGTTGCAGTGAAAAGACAGCCATCAATAAAGAGGCCATCATGAGTCACTGAAACTGCCAGCCTCTTGATTTTGCAGTCTCCAGAACTGTGAGAAATAAACTTCCATTGTTTATAAGTCACCCAGTTTATGGTATTTTTGTTTTAGCAGCCCAAACAGACTAAGACAAATGCCATGGGAAAAATACAGCAGATAAGGAGGATGAGAAGTTCTAGGGTTGGGGGAAACATGGGTTGTAATTTTAAATGGGGTCAAGGTAGGCTTCATTGAGAAGGTGATATTTGAATAAAGTAGCAGTTCTCAGCTGGGAGTAGTTTTGCCCTACAGGGGACATTTAGCAATGTTTGAAGACATTTTTGGTTGTCAGCACCAGGGGATGCTTGGGTGGTGCTACTGGCATCTAGTGAGTTGGGGCCAAGGATGCTGTTAAATATCCTACAATACACAGGACAGCCTCCCACAACAAAGAATTATCTGGCCCAAAATGTCAATAGTGCCAAGGTTGGGAAACTTTGGAATTAAGACTTAAAAGAAATGAGGATGTCAGCCATGTGGAGGTCTGAGGGAAGAGCATTCTAGGCTAAGAGAACAGCCATGGCAAAGGCCCTAAGATAGGAGTGTGGCAGGCTTTGTGGAGGAACTGAAAGTAGGCCCAGAAGAGTAGCAGAAGATGAGGTAAAGGTGGTTAATGGGGTCCAGATCATGCAGTGCCTCTGAGGTCATCGTAGGGGCTATGGCTTTTATTCTGAGATATTAGAAGTTTTGATGGGGGGAATATCATGATATGACTTAGGTTTTTATCAGGATCACCCTGGCTGTTGCCTTCTGGATGGATTGTTGTAGGGGAAGGTAGAAGCAGGGAGAGACCAGTTAGGAGGCTCTTGTGATAATCCTGGTGAAAGATGGTATAGACTAGTGGTAGTAGCAGTGGAGATGGATCTATCTTGAAGATAGAACAACAGGATTTCTTGATGAATTGATAAGACATATAAGAGAAAGAATGAAAAAAATTGGCTCTAGGTTTTTGGGAGGAGAAAGTGGAACAATGGAGTTACTATCAACTGAAATGGAAAAGACTGTGGTAGAGCAGTGGGGGTTAGTAGTTCGGTATTTGACATACTTAGTAGGCATCTGAGTGGATATGTTAAATAGGTAGTTGGATATATTAGGTTGAGGTTCAAAAATCAGAATTCTTGGAGTCATTAACATGTAGATGTTATTTAAAGTCATGAGACTGGAAGAGATCACCAAGGGTGTGACAGTGGATAGGAATGAGAAGAAGAACATGGACTGAGCTCGGGGGCACTCCCATTTTAAGAGATCTAGGAGGAGAGGAGGAGCCAGTAAAGGAGACTGAGAAGGAGCAGCCAGCGAGGCCAGAGGAAACTGAAAGAGTGTGGGTTCCTGGAAGCCAACTGACGACAGTGAACTGAGGAGGGGGTGCCCATCAGCTGTACCAGTGCTGCTGGTAGGTCAAGTTAAGATGAGGGCTGAAAATTGACCATTGAATTGCATAGCATGTAGGTCATTGGTGACCTTAATAGGAGCTGTTTGGTGAAGGGGTGGGGACATAATTGGAGACAGTGAATAGAAGGAGATGAGTGGGAGGCAGTGAATATAGGCAATTCTTTTGAGGAGTTTTGCTACGAAGAAGAGCAGAGAAATGGAATAGTGACTAGTGGAGAAAGTGAGGTTGAGAAGGTTCCTTTTCAAAGGTGGGAGAGTAAGACCATGCTTGTATATTGATGGGAATGATCCAGCAGTGAGGGAGGGAAATGATGCAGGAGAAAGAGAAGGGAGAATTGGTGGAGCAATGAGTTTAAGTAAGTTCATGTTTTTTTATTCCTTTACTTCATTTTAGTAGGATTTTTAAGAAGAATAGTCTGTTATTTAACTAGAAGGCCCTTTCAGTCTTTTTTTAAAAAAATGTTACTGAGATATAATTGACATACTACATTGTGTAAGTTAAGGTGTACAATATGTTGATTTGATACGTTTATACAGTTGACTCTTGAACAACATGGGAATTAGGGGTGCTGACCATCTGTACATTTTGAAAACCTGCCTAATATATCCAAAGAAAACTTTAATTTGAAAAGATACATGCACCCCAGTGTTCATAGCAGCACTATATACAATAGCCAAGACATGGAAGCAACCTAAATGTCCATCGACAGAGGACTGGATAAAGAAGTTGTGGTATATATATACATGATGGAATACTACTCGGCCATAAAAAGAATGAAATAATGCCATTTGCAGCAACGTGCATGGACCTAGAGATTATCATACTAAGTGAAGTCAGTCAGACAAAGAAATATCATGTGATATCACTTATGTGTGGAATCTAAAAAAAATGACACACATGAACTTATTTACAAAACAGAAATCAACTCACAGACATAGAAAATGAACTGGTGGTTACCAGAGGGGAAATGGAGGGAGGGATAAATTAGGAGTTTGGGATTAACATATACACAGTACTCTATATAAAACAGATAAACAGCAAGGACAGTCTGTATAGCACAAGGAACTATATTCAATAGCTTGTAATGGCCTACAATGGAAAAGAATGTATGTATATATATATAACTGAATCACTATGCTGTACACTAGAAAGTAACACAACATTGTAAATCAACTATACTTCAATTAAAAGAAGAGAAAATCTGCCTGTAACTTTAGTTGGCCCTCCTTTGTTTTCCCATGTTTACGGTTCTGCATCTCGGGTCCAACCACCCCCACATTCAACCATTTGCAGGTTCTATAGTACTGTAGTAAGTATTTATTGAAAAAAAATCTGTGTATAAGTGGATCCACACAATACAAACCCATGTTCTTTAAGGGTCAGTTGTATATTGCAGTGTGATACTTAGGCATTTCCTTATAAGAATAGGAGTTTCAGTCACTATAAATGAAGAAACCAAGGCCTTAGCTCATACAGTGGAGAAGCTGTATTTCATATTTACTTACCCATTATCTTCCAGGTCAGACTCAGTTTTTCAGTTCCTATCCTCTAGGACCTCAATGACATTTGAGTCTTGCTTCCAGAACACATTCCTTTCCAACCAGCAAGTAAACAGTTGAATCAGTCTTTCTTTAAACCACCAACTTCAAAATTTGGAAAAATATGTTCAATATAGTTAAGCATATCTTCATTGCATTTATATGAAATTATTGCAAAAGTGATCAAGTGCAGCTTTAATTGATTTTTACCCTCATAAGCAGTACTTTTTTTGGTGTAACTCTGTGTTCTGTCGTGGGAGCAGCTGGCTCGTGTTTGGAAAGTTTGGCTTTAAGGATTTTTGGTATCTTAACACTAAATCATTTGACCTGTATTTACCAGGAGAAAATGAAGGATCCAACTAAGCTATCCTGTAGTTGGCACCTGATTATATGAAGAAATACAGAAATGATGGGCTTACATCAGGACGTTATAAGTAAGAATGGAATTATAGCAGCTTAGTAGTATATTAGGAATTGCTCCCAGGAGGAATTCAGAGACATGGAAGATAATCGTATTCCACATTGTATATACAATAAACTGAGTCTACATGCGAATACCTTTCCTGTTCTTTCATTCATACCTTTGTTCAATAATAATTGTTGAGCAGTTACGTGCTAGACTAAGGATACAACTCTGAGCCTTCATGGCGTGTACTGTTTGGGCTACAATGGGTAGGATCCCTCTGTAAGGTCGCAGGGCAGGGATCATGTTTCTTATATCACTGCATTGGTTTGCTAGGGCTGCCATAATAAAGTGCCACAGACTGGCTTAAACAACATAAGCTTATTTTCTCACAGTTCTGGAGGCTAGAAGCCTAAGATCAAGGTGTCAGCAGGTTTGATTTCTTCAAAGGCCTCCCTCCTTGGCTTGCAGATGGCCGCCTTTCTGCTGTGTCCTCACTGTGGCCTTTTCTCCGTGCACGTGTCCAACCCTGATGTCTCTGTGTATCCAGATTTCCTCTTACAAGGACAACGGTCAGATTGGATTCAGGCCCACCCTAATGACCTCATTTAATCATCTCTTTGAAGGCTCTATTTCACATTCTAAGCTACTGGGGGTTAGGACTTAAACATATGAATCCTAGGGGGAGACATCATTCAGCCCATGACACTCTATCCTTTGGACTCCCAAATTCATGTTCTCACATCCAAAAAACACTCACCCCATTCCATCAGCCCCAAATTCTTAACCCATTCCAACACCAAGTCTAAATCCCACATCTCATCTAAATATCATCTAAATGAAATGTGGATTAGAGGTATCAATCAAGGTATAATTCATCTTCAAAGACAGAATTCCTCTTTGGCTATGCACCTGTGAAACTGGACAAGTTATCTGCTTCCAAAATACAATCATAGGACAGGCATAGAATAGACATTCCCATTCCAAAAGGAACAAATCAGAAGGAAGAAAGGGTCACAAATCCCAAGCAAATCTGAAACCTAGCAGGGCAAATTCCATTAGATTTTAAGGCTTGAGAATAATCCTCTTTGAGTTGATAACTGTCCTCCGGGCCCACTGGGGTGGTAGCCTGGGCCCACTGAAATGACTGGATTAGGGCCCACCCTAATGGCCTCATTTTAACTTAATCACCTCTTTAAAGACCTTATCTCCAAATCTGGTCACATTCTGAGGTACTGAGGTTTCAACATATGAGTTTGTTGGGTGGTGAGGGATACACTTCAGTCTGTAGCAATCACCCAGCGTGAATAATCAGCTGTGGAACTTGTTAGTTTTGCCTGTGTAATATTACTGTTTTCTTCCTAGTACTATGAAATATTCCTTCAACAGTCCCCAATGGAGCCCTGCCTTCTGTTTCATGAAGGTGGGTACTGGCGTGAGCTCATAGTCCGCACCAATAGCCAAGGACATACAATGGCCATCATCACTTTCCATCCCCAGGAATTAACGCAGGTGAGACTCAGGATGATAAGGGGCAGCTTAGTAAGCAACCCTTACTATCACTACACTGTAGTTGGTGTTTAGAGGTTTCAGGGCAGGTAGCAGAAGCAACACACCCACAGAATATCTGTATGGGTTGGAAAGAGGGGTTGGGGATGATGATGAAGAGGAGCTGGCAAGTATACTCTTAACTATGCTGATGGAATAATCAAACCAAAGAGACAGGCTAGGTTACCAAGTTAATTATCATGTGAGGACTCCTGAGTATTTTCACAAGAACTTTGCCCATGGAAGTTAGTGGGTGCTCTACTAAATCCAAAATCCAATCAATAAGAGACTAGACTATATATAGTCAGAATCTCATAATCCAAATGATACTTTTACATTTGTAATACGCTTAGAGCTTTCAAACATTCCTGCATGAAAATATACTTATGTGATCATCTCAACCAACTTGTGAAGTAGGCTGGAGGGGAGGTACTGTCACCTTCATTTCACAGATGAGTAATTGGAGGCGTACAGGTACTCGAAGGTGAAAGAGCCAATAAATAACAAAGCTAGGGTTTGAACCCAGGTCATTGATTCCTGACCTTTTTATCTCTATAGCTCCAACATAGTTCATAGTCGTATATTCTTGTGTCAAGAATTTTTAAATGTTTGGAACTCAAAGAAAGGATTTAGTTAATGTGCTCATTCTCTTCCATGCCATCTCTTTCCTTTCTCCTAGGTCGCATGTCTTCTGAGGTGGTGTTTGGGGGGGCGGTTGGGATATTGAAGTAGAGATGTATGAAAGGAATTGAAAGGTTATTGCTTCTTCGTGATGGAACAAAAGCTTAGTTTAGCTCCTTGGTTACAACAAGAATAACTCACACTTTCTTTAGGGAATTACTAAGAGTTTTAAACTAGAGAAAGTGCCGTGTCTATTGTATAGGATTTGTCAAAAGCCGAAAAGCAAAGCAGTGCCTCTGCTGAGGTGTGAAAATAGCTTTTTTTTGGTCCTACAAAACATTGCTTTATGTTAAGTGTTATTTATAATAGGATTTGTGCCTTCTTGTCTGACTACTGCAGGGCTGATTACTCTAGAGCTTGGAGAGAAAATTTGTCCGAGATGAGTTTTTGCTTGACTGTTGATTTTGTGGTCTGGGCAGGAGGAGCTCTGTGTTCAGAAGGAGACCATAAAGGAGTTTTTCACCAAAGGGCCAGGAGCAGTCTGTGACTTGACATCACTTTACTTCCAGGAAAGGTAAACCTGGGACAGCCCAACAGGAAGCAGGAGGCTGATGGCTTGCCATACGTAGTCTGAGTTGTGGATAACTGGGGCAGCGCTGCTGATGGCAGAGTATCTGCATGTACCTCCATCCCCTGAGAGGGGGACTCCTCCAGAGCTCTCAGGGCCATGCTATGGAGGTAGTGTCTCCTAGCTGAGAAGCTGGTGCCTCCCCCTCCAGCCAACCACTAAAGACGGATTGGTCTGCCCTTCCAAGTTGCTTTCTTCTCTTGTTCTTTTCTAGCACCATGACCCGTTGCAGCCATCAGCAGTCCCCCTACCAGCTCCTATTTGGGGAACCCCACATCTTTGAAGATCTCTTGGGCTTGAAGATTCGCATTTCTCCAGATGCCTTTTTCCAGATTAACACTGCTGGTGCAGAGATGCTGTATCGTACAGTGGGGGAGCTGAGTGGAGTGAACTCTAACACCATCCTCCTTGACATCTGCTGTGGAACTGGCAAGTGACAGCCCAGGGCAGAATCTACATGCAGCTTATCTCCCCAGCGCCATCCCCTCAGCACCCACGACCCTTGCATGAAGCCAAGGTGGAGGGGTAGTGGTAATGATGTAGGCATAATCTCGTTGGCTTAATACCCTAAAATACCTTCCTCTTATTCTTTCTTACTTCCCCAGGTGTGATCGGCCTCTCTCTGGCTCCATATACCTCCCAGGTCCTTGGGATTGAGTTGGTGGAGCAGGCGGTAGAGGATGCCAGGTGGACTGCAGCCTTCAATGGTACACTGCTTACATTCCGGGGAGAAGTTAAGAGGTGCATTTGTTCCTGTGCTATGGAAAGAGTTGTAGGGGAAAGGGCGTCTGCCATATCCATGACTGTGAGGAGGAAAGGATGGTGTTCTGGAGTGGTCAGAGTTAGATCCTAATGGTTTTCTAAAAGAGGTCCCCATAGCTAATCTATCTTTTTTTCTATCCAGAAGAGCCCGAGGAAAGGAACAAGCCTAGCTGATAGGAAGGGAACTTGACAAAACTAGATAAAATAGAAGAGCCTTCTTGACATTAGACTCATGAGGCATCCTAACGTAACACAATAAGTTTCAAACTATTTTTAGCAATAGGACCTTTTCTTCAAACAAAACCTTACGCCAAACTGCAGTATAGAGAACAGATTTTCTTGTCCCTATGCCTCACCTCCAGACAACTCCTGAGGCTCTGTGCGAAAACCTCCAATATAGCAGAAAGAGCACTTATGTTAAAGTCAAGGCTCTTTTCTTAGTGTAGGTCCTTATGTGCTGTGTGAGTTGCTACGTTGTAAAAGAACACGACTAGTCTATCAAACTGAAAGGCCTGGTGAGATGTTACAAGGGAAAGTGCGTTGGAAAAACTGAAGTAGGTGTAAAAGCATTTCTTTCATTGTTGTTCGGAAGTATGCTGGATCCAAAGGGAAGTTGGCAGAGCCCTCCCTGGTTCCTGTACATTTCTATAAAGCTAAAGCTCCCTGCCCCTCACTGCTGGGCTTTGTGGGGGTTTTTTTGTTGTTGTTTTTGTTTGTGTAGGGGGCAGATAATTAGGTGTATTTATTTATTTATTTATTTATTTTAATGGAGGTACTGGGGGTTGAACTCAGGACCTTATGCATGTTAAGCACATGCTCTACCACTGAGCTCTACCCCCACCCCTTGGACTTACGTTTTTAGTTATATTATGTGGGCCTCTCTTTTGCAGGCATCACCAACTGTGAATTCCACACTGGTCGAGCAGAGAAGATTTTACCACAGCTACTAAAGTCAAAGGAAGATGGGCAGTTAATTGTTGCTGTAGTGAACCCAGCCCGGGCGGGACTGCGTAAGGATGAATAGCTTTCCTGCTGCAGAACTAGTTAGGTGTTCCCATGATGTCTGCCAGCTTTAGTCTCTCATTTCTACACCATGCTAGGGGTGCTCCCAGTGGGCTGGCTCTGAACCGGCTTCCCTCTCTGTTCCTAACCAATCTTAGGTGCTGGGGTTGTGATCACAGTTCAGAGATTGTAATCACCTGGATCATGATAGTTTAATTATTATTAATAGCAATGTTTTTCTTCCTTCAGATTACCAGGTGGTTCAAGCTATTCGAAACTGCAGGGCCATCCGCACACTAGTTTTTGTTTCCTGCAAGCCCCAGGGTGAAACCACAAGGAACATCATTGAGTGAGTCTTGACTTCTTTTTTAGATTATTTTTTTCCTGCTGATCGAAGTAATCCTTATTGTTATGCTTATTGTACAGAATTTGGAAAATATAGAACAAAATGTTAAGTTTTTTTAAAAAGGTGAGATCCACTCCTGTACTTGCTAAACCCTGCCTCACTCACCTCACTCTAGTCCTTGCCCTAGTTCCAATAAAACTTTATTTATAAAAATGAGGCAGCCAGCCTGAAGGCTGTAGTTTTACAATTTGATTTTTCCAAAATACTGCATCAAAGTATTATTTGTTTTGATTACTGAGTTTTGGTCACCCTCTTAAATTTCACATCTGAGATGAGTGCCTTTTGCTTCACTCCACTCCTGGCCCTTGTCAATTATTTTGATTTTTGAAATATTTTCTTCTTGTAATCAATCCCTCCCCCTTTGTAACATAAGTAACACAATTTTTTGGTAATATTCAAACAACATAGGTGGGTATAAAGTATAGCTGATATACCTGGGTGAAGCAAGTGAGAATTAAAAGGAAATGAGTTGAGATTTCAAGTCAGTGAGCTAGAAAAAGAACAAACTAAAGGAAACTGAAGGAAGAAATCAATAACATTTTTAAAATCCAGAAATTAGTGAACTACAAAAGAACCTGTAAACCAGAAGGTGTTACTGAGAGAAAAAAAAATAGATAAATAAAACTAAT
The DNA here is from genome assembly GCF_048773025.1 of Camelus bactrianus. Taxonomy (NCBI): domain Eukaryota; kingdom Metazoa; phylum Chordata; class Mammalia; order Artiodactyla; family Camelidae; genus Camelus; species Camelus bactrianus. The sequence continues at coordinate 80,199,023 of NC_133575.1, read as the reverse complement.
CAAGAATTAAAAATCTTAGATGAGAAAAAGAGCATACCTATGTATGTTAAGAAATTTTTAAAAAATACGAGAAAGTACTTTGTATAACTCCCTCCCAATACATTTGAAAACCTAGATGAAATGGGAGATTTTCTGGGAAAATGCAAATGGCTAATATTAATTCTGGAAGCTACAGTAAACCTAAACATACCAGTACCCATGGGGAAAAAACTGAGAAAGTTGTCAAAGAGCTGCTTCTACCCGGGATAAAAGCATGGGGCCCATATGTTTTCACAGTCTTATTTCCTTGTCTTGTACACTTTGCCAGTTGTGCTTTACCTTTATTTTCATTGTACAGTTTAAAAATGTTTTTGAATCTATGATGAAGATGGCACTGCCAATCAGTGGGAAACAAACTATTCAATAGTGGTGAACAACTGGGTAACCAAGGTGAAAAATAAAAAACTTGGATCCATATCTCATGCTGCAGACCAGAGTAAATTACAGAAGAGTTAGAGATTTAAGTGTAAAAAGGGGAAATCATAAATGTACCCTAGGAAATCAGAGAATTTCTTGGAGTGTAGAAGCCTTTTCTAACTATGAAAATTCGGAAGCCATATAATAGAAAGTTATTAAGTTTGGCTACTTAAAAAATAACTTCCTTTGTTATACCATACAGAGAAGTGAATTCACAATGGATCATAGAACTAAATGTAAGAGCTTGAAACATAGAAGTAAATTTTTGTGACCTTGGGCAAAGCAAAGCCTTCTTAGATGGAACATCAAAGAACCAAGCAACAACAACAACAAAATATGTGTGTGTGTGTCTGTGTGTAATTGGACATCATCAAAGTTAATAAAACTTGTTGTGCTGCAACTAATACCGTCAGGAAAGTGTAGAGAGAGCCCACAGAATGGGAGAAAATATTTGCAAATCATTTACTTGATAATGGACTGGTATCCAGAAGCCAGACACAAAAGGCCATATACTATATGATTCCATTTATAGGAAATGTCCAGACTAGGCAAATTGTTAGAGACAGAAAGTAGATTTGTGGTTGCCTAGAACTAAGAGTGGGGATTTTAGGGAGAAATGGGGAGTGACTACTAAGAAGTTAGTGAACATATTCTAAAATTGATTGTTGTGATAGAGGCACAACTCTGTGAATATACTAAAAGCCACTGAACTGTATAATTGGGTGAGCTGTGTGAAATTGAATTATATCACAATAAAACGTTTAAAAAATCAAGACCTTGCATGACAAAAAGCACCAAAAGCAAAGACAGGAGACAACATACAAACTGGAAAAAAAATTTGCAGTTCATATCGCGGACAAAGACTTTTTCTTTTAATTTATAACGAACTCCTGGAAATCAGTAAGAAAAAGAACAACAATCCAAAAGAAAAATGAACAGAAGGTCTAAAAAGAAAATATAAATGTGTTTAGGAACCATGAAAGGATGCTCAGTCTCTTCCATTATAGTGGAAGTGCAAATTAAAAGTACCCTGAGATACCACTTGTTATATCTAAGATTGGCACAAGTTAAAAAGTTTGATAATGTACTATTGGCAATACTGTTAGGAACCATGAATTTTTAAAAAAATGCTGATCAGAGTGTAAATTGGTACTATCTCTATGGAGGGAAATTTAGCAACATAGATTAAGATTTAAATGTATATATACCCTTTGACCCAGTAATTCCATTCCTAAGGCTTGATTCTACAAATACACTGACACACATGTAAAATGACGTGTGTGTGTGTGTGTGTGTGTGTATATGTATATAAAGGTATTATTGCAGTGTAACAACAGATGATGAAATATAAAAGACCATCAGTGGGGAACTAGTTAAATATGCTACATCCGTACAATGGAATACCATGCTGCTATAAAAAAGAATAAAGATGTTCTCTGTGTACTGATATGGAAAGATCTCGAAAGTATATTATTTTTTGATAACAACTTTATTGAGTTATAATTCACATGTCATAAAATTCATCCTTAATTAAAACATGTAATTCAAAAGGTTTTTGGTATGTTTTCAAATTCACGCAGCCATCACTACCATTTAACTGTGAACATTTTTATCACTCCAAAAAGAAATCCTGCACCTCTCACCAGTCATTCCTCATTTTCCCCCAACCCCCTGGCTCTAGGCAACCACTAATCTTTCTGCCTCTAACGATTTTCCTGTTCTGCACATTTCATACAAATAAAGTCATGATATGTGGTTCTTTGCATCTGGCTTCTTTCAGTTAGCATGATGTTTGCAGGGTTCATCTATGTTGTAGCATGTATCAGTACTCCACCCCTTTTTAATGGCTGAATAATATTCCATTGTATGGATATACCCTATTTTATTTATCCATTCATCAGTTGATGGACATTTGGGTTGTTTCTACCTTTTGGCTCTTATGAGTAATGTTGCTAGGAACATTTGTGTGCACGTTTCATTTCTCTTGGGTAGATACCTAGTAGTGGAATTTCTGGGTCAAATGGTAACTACTTTATCCTTGTGAGGAACTGCCAGATTATTTCCAAAACGGCTGCCACATTTTACATTCCCACCAGCAATGTATGAGGGTTCCAATTTCTCTATGTCCTTGTCAACTCTTATTATCATCTGTCTTTTTTATTACATCCGGACGGGTAAGAAGTGGTATCTCCTTGTGGTTTTGATTGCATTTTCTACATGGCTAATGACATTGAACATTTTTTCACATGCTTATTTGCCATTTATATATTTTCTTTGGAGACATGTCTGTTTACATCTTTTAACCATTTTTCGGATGGGTCGTCTTTTTATTATTGAGTTTTAAGAGTTCTTTTAAAATTCTTGATACAAGTTCCTTATCAGATATATATTTGCAAAAATTTTCTCCCATTCTGTGGGTTGTCTGTTCGTTTTCTTGACAGTATCCTTTGAAGCACAAGAGTATTTAATTTTACACTTGATCTTAGCCAAAAGGCCGAGAAGTGATAGGAGTATTTAATTTTGAAGCTGTCCAGTCTGTTTTTTCCTTTGTGATTTGTGATTTTTGGTTCTAGGGTCTGTTACTAAGTGGGAATAGCAATGTATGCAGAATTGTTTATATATTAAACTATCTTTGTAAAAAGGACAAAGGATAAAGAGAAGAATATATGCTTGTGTTTACTGTATATGGGTAGAGAAACTGGTACATTTTATAAGAAACTGATAATAGTAGTTGTCGATGGTGGGAGAAAACCGCAAGGATGGGAGTCATAGGTGAGGAGGAAACTTCACTGAATATTTTATGTTGTTTCACTTTTGAATAAAATGAAAATATTTATTTTGCAAATAATAGATTAAAAAATGCAATGATTAAGAGTAAACATTGGATTCTGCTAATACAGAGTAAAACAAACATGGCCTCAAAAAGGCAAGAGAAATGTATTTTAAAAAGGCAGTATGTGCATATGTGGAAAAAAAATGCAAAAATACAAAAGAGTATGCAGTGAATAATAGGTCTTTTTCTTATGCCTGGCCTTCAGATGTCCTTCAGCTAGTCCTTCAGCTAAGATGGCCTTAATCCTTCAGATGTCACCACTCTTACCAGTTTTTTTGTGTAGCCTACCAGAGATACTCTGTCTCTGTCTCTGTCTTTCTAACAAATAGAAACAAACTGTAAACACTATTCTGCACCATGCTTGTCACTTAATAATAGATTTTGGAGATTGTTCTACAATGATTGAGAATCTGCATCAATACTTATAGGTCTACTTGAGTTTTAAAAGGAGCCATTTAGTTTTAACTTACATAAATGTGTCATTTAACTTGTCCCTTGCTAATGAATTTTAAGGTTGTTTCTACTCTATTGTTACCACAATGTTGCAGTGATTATTCTTGTACATATAGCTTTGCACATTTGTGTAATGTGTATGTATATAATGAATAAGTGTATGTGATAGTCTATATATTAGATAAATCCCTGATGTGGAATTGCTGGGTTAAAGAATATATGCTCTTCATTTTCATGTATTTTCTAACAGAGCTTTAGAATCAACTTCTCAGAAATATTCTTTGGGGCTTATGATTGGAAGTACACTGAAATTATTAAGTCATTTAAGGAGAATTGAAATCTTTACATTATTTTTTCTGTTCAGGTATGTGACCTGTCTCTTCAGTTACTCTAGGCTTCTGTAATTCTCCAAAAATACATACATGTATTTTTCCCAATATAGATCTTTTTTCTTAAGATTAATACAAGATATTGTAAAGTTTTTATTGCTGTTATGAATGGGACCTTTTTCATGACATTTTCTAATTGGTTATTGCTGATTTTATGTCCAGCTACCTTAGTCTTTTATTTGTTTTCCAGTTGATTCTCTTGCATTTTCTTGGTAGCTGGTCATATGATCACCATATAAAAAGTTTTGTCTCTCTCCTTCCAATACTTTTTTTCCTTACTACATTGAATAAGAAAATGTTCCAGTGTAAGAGTGATAGTGCATATCTTGTCTTGTTCCTGATTTTCATGGGACAGTGCTATTGATATGACTGAGTGTTAGCCAGGCAAACAAGAACTCTTCAACTTTGTTGGTTTGAGTGTAAATTAGTACAGTCTTTTTTTTTTCTTTTTTATTAACAACAGTTTAGTATGTCTTAAGGCCTTAAAAACATACAGGTCCTTCATTTCAGCAGTTCCACTAAATAACTGAACATGTATGCAACGATAAAACTATAAGAATATGAAGGGGCTTTATGAAATAGCGAAAAGTTAGAAACAGCTTACATTTCCAAGCTGTTACATTTATTTAATGAAATACCATAGAGCCAATAAAAGTGAGGTAGCTTTACATATAATATAGTGGAGAGATGCTCATGATGGATTATTAACTGAAGAAACTATTGTAAAGCAGTATATATAATATATGCAGTGTGACTCCACTTGAAGAAACCGATTTAAACATACATATATGGAAAGATACATCCTGAAAAGTGAGCAGTGGTTATCCTCTGAATGGTGAATTTATAGGTGGATTTTTGTTCTCATTTTTACTTGACTGCCTTTGGTTTCTTTTTTTAAAACACCTTTATTGTGATAAGATTCCTATATAGTAAACTAGACATACTTAAGATGTACAATTTGATGAATTTTGATAGATGTATTTGACTGCCTTTAAAATAAGGGGAAAAGTAATTTGCTTTGAGAATTTTCAATAGAACACTTTAATTCAGTAATATATTTTAATTACCTGTTGTGTGCAAATCATACAGAAAAGTATATGGTTGAGGCCCCTCTCTCCTTTCACCATTGAACCCCTTACTCTGTGTCACACACTGGGAACACAGAGATGAATAATAAGTAGTTTTTGCCTCAATTCTACCCTGAAAAAGATTATATACTCTAGTGAGGAAGATGGTTAAAAGAACCCCAGGTGGTTACATTACATATAGTGAATGCCAGGAGGATTGCCAAGATGGCAGAGTAGAAGGACGTGGTACCAACCCTCTCCCACGAATACAACAAAAACTGCATCTGTATGTGGAACAATTTGTACAAAATACCTACTGAACTTCGGTAGAATACCTCTTACTATCAGAATTATGAGGAAAATCCTTACAAAACCGGATAAACAACAAATTTCTAGTGTAGCTCAGGGAACTATATTTAATATCTTGTAGTAACTTATTATAAAAAAGATTATGAAAAGAAGTATATGTCCATGTATGACTGAAACATTATGCTGTACTGCAGAGATTGATGCAACGTTGTAAACTGGCAATAAAAAAGTGACACTTAAAAAATATGATAAATGCTATTCTAGTGAGAAACACAGAGGGCTGTGGGAACAGAGGAAGGGCTTCAGTTCTAAGGAACTCTGTTCCTGTAGTTTCTTCTTGGTTTATGGAACTGATAATTATGGTCTGTTTCTACAGGCTGTGCTGTCCTCCAAACTCTGCGAAGAAGCTCCTCGGGGAGCCTTTCGTCCTGAGACAAGCTGTGCCCGTGGATCTGTTCCCCCACACCCCGCACTGCGAGCTGGTGCTCCTCTTCACCCGATAGATAAGCAGCCTCCTACAAGCCTGCAGGCTCTTTCTTAAGGCTGAAGTGTCGGTGACTTCCAGGTTTGGCATATTGCTACATTACAGACCCTGAGAGCATTGCTGGGGAAACCAATCTTTGGCTCGTGAGCAGGAAGAATCTAGTGGGCCTCCGGTCTGAGGCAGATTTATAACCTTAGCTCTCAGGTTCACTGGCTGTTGTGCGAGTTTGCTAGGTTGTGACCACTCGCTGGCCCTGGATCTGGACTGTTCCTTCCTTTTGCTGTCAGCCGGCCGTGGTTCCCTGGGTCCTTGTCTATAGTCTTGTCTCTGTCTGGCTCTGCCTGTGGTAGGGTGACCAGTGAGCTTTTCTCTGCAGCTGGTCATCATTTCGTATTGACTCGGGTCTCTGTATTTGCCCAGAGATTTTACTAGATGTGATCTGCATTCATGAGGTAGCCAAGGATTGGAACTGGAAACAAGTCTAGCTTTTTTAAAAAGCAGAGTAAGCTATGACGTGACTGCAGAGCGACTGCGTGATCTCGTTAGGGCTTCATTCCTTTGGGTTTTCTAGGCTTTGAGGCTTCTAGAACAGTCTTTAAAAATGTAGTTACCCCTGGGAGCAATAGCACCAATTAGCTCTCACCTGTGGAGGGAGAGTTGGATGTAGTGGAGACCCTATAAGAAAGGGGAACTTCAAAGCAGACACTGAATCCCTATAATTGTGTTGTGTAGTGTAGAGACAGAAAGCTCTAGAATCCCCTAATGATCCAGTATGTGCTATAATAAACTGGATATTGAAATTAATATTCTCTAGTCATGATTTCTTTAACTCTGGAGTTATTCTTGGATACTTGCCCAGCAATTTAGATTATGTTTTGAATCTTAACAGCCTAAGGACGTGTAACTTAGCAAACACCGTCTGATTTACAAAATGATACAAGATCAACTAGAGTTTTTAATTCTTCTCAATCCTAAATACCTCTAGAGAAGCCTTTCTCAGAAAAATATGGCTCTTAAGACTACTTATATAGATATCCATTTAAAAAATACTAGAAAGAAGTAATCTAAAATGACAAAAAGTATTAATGGTAGTCAGATTGACAAGTTTTATTTCCATTTCCCTATTTTTCATTTTATATATTGTTATGTATTATTTATTTCCATTTTTCTAATTTTCATTTTATGTAAATAATATTATTTCTATAACTTAAACAATTTTAATGTAAAGCATAAATGTAAAGCAACCAGAGTGGGTTTTCAAAAATGCCAAGCTCACTGTGTTTCTTCAGTACTTGAAATCTGTCATTGGCTTATTACTGCTTTTAAAATAAACTCCCAAATGATTCATTAGCCTCAAAGCCCCTTCATAATCTAGGCAGCCTCATTTTTCTATACACCTTGAGTTCCTTTCCCTGAAAAAGACAAATTTCTTCTGTCCTGCTCCTTTCCACATTCTATTTCCTCAGTTTGGAATGCACTTTTTCCTTCTGGCTAACTCATCTTTCTGTTTTTAACTTAGCTATTTCCACAAGGAATATCTAATGAATAAATACAAGATTAGCTGTAGATAATCAACTTCTGTTAGTGTTGTATCTTGTAAGTAAGATGATTTTAGAATCATGGTTTTGTCATTTTTATAATAAAAACTTTTAAACTTAGAAGAAAGTCGAAAGAGTAGTACAATGAACATCGGTGTAACACAGAGATTCAACAAATGTTAACATTTTGCCATATTTGCTTTATCTGTGTGTGTATCTGTTCTTCGATAAACCATTTTAAAGTCAGTTGTAGACACCATGACACTTCACCTTTAAATATCTCAACAACACCGTCTAAGTATAAGGACATTTTTCTACCTATTATACCATAAGCCCAGTTAAAAACAATGACCAGTCCATCACTGATCTTTACTAACATTATCTAATATCTAGTCCAGTGCTTCCTCAAGTGTGATTTGCAGACTGCTTGATGGTTCACAGAGATAAGGAGCTTGCACCAGAGAGTGTATCAGTGTGCCACATCCTTCATTGAGAAAGTCTTGTTACCAAAAATATGTCAGCCGCATTAAATAGTGTGCTTAGTGACGTGGTTCATTTATATCTGTGGGCTGGCTGAGTAGCACTGCTCTATATTCAGATTTCCCCAACAGTCCCCTGAATGTCTTTTATGGCCAGTTCACATGATGCATTTTAGTCTCTTTAGTCTTTTAATCTAGAACAGTCTCCCCACCCTTTGTTAACAGCACTGGGGCCACTTAGGAATCTGACTGTAGTGTGCCCAACAGTCCTGGTTTGCCTGGGACTCCTGGTTTAACACTGATCAGCTCTCTGTGTTTTATTTAATTTGCCCTCCAGGTGATTCTGATGCATGTTCAAGTTTGAGAACCACTGGTTTAGAGCAACAGTTCTCAGCCTTGGTTGTGTAAACTAAAATAAAAACGCACAGTGCGAGAGCTATGAGTTTCAGTTTTATTTGGGGACTTACGGACACAGCCTCTCAGAGAGCTCTGATGAAGAGGTAGCTTGGGAATTTAGCATGTATGTGATTTTGGAGAAGGGGTACATGCGGTCCAGCACACAGCTCAGTAGAAGGTTCCTGCTAGTCACGAGAAGGTTGGTGCTAGTAACGAGGAACAGATAATTATCTGTTAATGATTTTAGTGCTTTTCTAAGTGTGAGAAGATGCAAGAATCTTGGTTCATAAAAATTTTTCTGAAGATAATCTGAGGGCCTGTTCTGCCTGTTTTCCCAGAGCAGAGAGTGCCTCATTCCTGGATTCCTTACAGGGTGGACTCTAGGTAGAACTGGATGGTGGGCAACATTCTTTGTTTTATAGTTGCAACATTAGAATCACCTGGGGACCTTTTAAAATGGAGATTCCTGGGTGAGTTACTCAGAGATTGAGCTCACTCACTTTGGGTGCAGCCCTAGCATCATTATTTTAAAAGCTCCCCAGATGGCTCTCATGTGTAGGTAAGGATGAGAAACACAATCTAGGTTGCTTTGTTTTTTTCTCCAAGCCCGGTGTTTGGCTTGATGAATAAAAATGCACATCAAGTTGCACATAAAAACTAACTAGTTGGGTAGTATGTGGGCCAAATAGCTCGCTTGTCTGCTTCCTTCTTGTCTGAGCACTGGTTTGCAGTCCTTTGCAAAGGTTTTCATCCCTTTAAAGCATTCTCTTTCCCATTAGTTGTGCAGTTGTTTTGGTGTGTGTGGTAGAGAGTGGGGCTTAGATGCCATCAGTTACTAGTGATGCTAGATAAGCCTTAAAATTCACCCTCGTACACGGCAAGAGAAAAGGGGGTTCATTTTAATATTAAAGTAGGAAGATTGTTTTAAGGGTTTGTCCTCAGCCTGCTTCCTACCTGGCTCCTAGAGCTGGCTGCTTCTCATTAGGCTTACCTTAGAGTTGCTGCAGCTCTGGGTGCAAATTTTGGCATGCACCTTTATTGTAGGTGTGGAGTTGCAGCTACTGCTATGCTTCCCAGTCTTGGCTGCACATCGGACTCCTCTGAGAGCTTTTCAAAAAATCCTGGTTCCTGGGACTTGGGTGCTACCTCCAGATATCCTAATTTATTTGTTCCAGGGTGTGGCTCCAGCATCTGGATTTTTAAAAGATTCCCCCAAGGTGATCTTAATGTGCAGCCAGGGTTATGATCCTCTGATTAGGGCATTACGGCTGTGGTTCCCAAACTTGTCTGCACATTAAAATCCCCTGGGGATCTTTTAAAACGTCCAAAATCCAGGCCACACCCCTGATCAGTTAAATCATCACAATTGCTGAGGGGTGGACACAGGCTTTGGTAATTTTGAAGTTTCCCCAGTGATTTCCTTGTGCCGCTGGCATTGAATACCACAATGTTAGGGTATTTGACTGAAGGTTGGGAGGGAGAAGAGACTGATTGTCATTTGCTGAGATTTAAGTCTTCCAGCCCTTCACTTTCAAAATCATGTTGCCAGTTTATAATTTACAGGGTCATCATTGTCATTTTTCTAAGAAATATGTCTCAAAATGGCGTGTCCATAAAGTACAGTCATTAATCAGTTGAAGCTCCCTTAGAGCTCACCAATTAATGCAAGTGCAAAAGTTGATGTTTAGCACACAGGAGGTCCTGGGTTCAATCCCCAGTACCTCCATTAAATAAATAAATAAATCAATAAATAAACATTAAAAAAGGACAGTTGAAATGGAGTATAATTATTATGTCCCAGACTTAACAATTTTCCATCAGCTGGTTTGATTCCATCATTATATGTATCTGCACATTATATTTCCTATTGTTTCTCCTCAAAGGAGACAGTGGGGTGGCAATGCCAACATCTAGCCCAGAGCCACAAAATGGAGGAACATGTCAGTATCCTCAAGTCCATTCCTAACTGTTAGGGATCCTCAGGGTACAGGGAGGGGAGAGGACTTTCCCCTGAGGACCTGAAAAAGGAATTTAAATATATAAAGGTACGGGGATTCACTGCTTGCGTTTGCTGATCACCTTTATTTGTAACCAATGCAAGGAGTACCTGAGAAGAGAGGGCTGTTACTTAGCTGTTTAATGGTCTCTCGCCTCCAACTAGACTGTAAGGTTTGAGGGAATAAGGGCCATTCACTCTTGTATCTCTGTCTCACACCCAGCCCAGTGTCTGAATGTGGCAGGTGGCAGAGAGGCAATAAGCATAGTGGCCAAGAGGACCGGCTTTGGAATCAGGCTGACCTAACCTTGAACCTGGCTCCGTCACTTACATGCTGTGTGACCTTGGGCGAGTTACTTAACCTCTTCAATCCTCTCTTCCCTGCCCCTCTCCCTGTAAAAGAAGGGTAATAACATTACTTACTTCGCGGCATTCTTGTGCCCCATTCAGCAAAATAATGTATGTAAAGCACTTTGCAAATTGCCCAGCACACAGTTGGCATGGATTAAGTGAGAGTTATTCTTAATAATCTCATTATTTGTTGAAGCGAGAAATGGATGTCATAGCCTGCTTTCTCTTCCCTCTCTTGAGATTAATGAGCCAAAATAACCTAATCAGTTTGGTTTCTGTAAGATTTCAATACTTAAATTTCAGGCAAACAAAACCAAATACACATTGGAAAGAGTCCCTTTGCTATTGGTGTGGGTGTTTCTCAGCATTTATGTTATAGTCAAATATTACAGCTTCTGGTACAAAGTTTCAATACAGTCTGAAGAAAAATGAAGCATAGGAAACAGATAAGGCCATCCCTCTCATTTTTGTCACCCTTATAATATTGGTTGCTAAAATAGTTTACTTGTCAAATCCCTTTGTACTACTGTGAGAAGTAGTGATGTAAGACATGATTTCTGAAAATAACTGTGATGAGGTGTCATGAATTAAGGGCTTTGGTACAGAAGTGATAGAGGTCCCCTTTGGGTACAACAGCTCAGGATCATAAATTGCCCAGACATTTACTTACCTATTCCACCTTCTAAAAGGAAACTTATTTCTAGGGTTGTTTTTTTTTTTTTAAACTAACCATGCTATAAATACTACATGGGATCCTGAACTGGCTCCTGAACAGAAAAAGGGTATTAGTGGAAAAACTGATGAAAATCTGAACAAAGTCTATAGTGTAGTAAATAGTATTGTGCTAATGTTAATAGCATGGTTTTGATCAAAGTTCCGTAGTTAATAGCATGGTTTTGATCAAAGTTCCGTAGCTTTCCATTAGGGAAAGCTGAGTGAAGGGTATATGGGAACCCTCTGTACAGTATTTACAACTCTTCTGCAAATCTAAAATTATTTTAAAGATACAAAGTTAAAAAAACCTACACATAATCTTTTAAAAACTAAACATACTGATTGAAAGCTAATTCTAGAAAAACCAAGTCTGGGCAAGGGTTGAGGCCAGGGCCCCAGGAGATAACACAGATAATATGCTGGATGTTTGGCTGACTGTAAGTACTACATGTGACAAAGTGACAAAGGGTGGGGAGGAGAGCATTGAGCAAATTCTTTTACAATAAGGAATTTCTGGCAGCCTGTCAAAAAACAGTTCCTTTCTCTCCATATAAGCTAGCCAACTTCAAAACACAGCAGCTTAACTTAAGAGAGGTCCAAATACACATTTTCTTAAACTCTCATCTTAGAGTCTGGTTGGCCAGGTGTTTGGAAGGAATTTCTCATTGTGCTAAATTCTGTTATTTTCTCATACTGCTAATTTCTCATAGTGCTAAACCTGAAATGTTCATCTGTGCACTGATTCTGAGAAAGGAAGTGGTAAGAGGAAGGATCCAGTCATTTTAAAGCACCAGCCCCCTTAGCATTCAGTTCTTCATTATTGCCTGAATCAAATGATCTACAGAGTTAACTCCTGTGTCAGTTAAAAGGCAGGTGTCTCAGTAACCTAGTGTGACCAGCACAGCGACTTTAAAAAGTGTATCATTACAAAAGGTGTCAGCGGAGGGAGAGTGGAAACTCCAACTCTGGTGCTCCTCATTCTCTTCGCTCTTTAGGGATGAGCTCTTCTCTGTATATTTTCCATAGTTCTGATCAGCATGTGTACCTGTTACCTATTTTGCTGGTTTTTTTTTTTCGTGACATTATTTCACATTCTGGTTCCCACCTACACAGCGCGCATAATTGTCACCTTTAATGGCTAATGTAACATTCCATTGTATCACATAGCAGGATGGTTCTTAGGGCTGGGCTCATTTTTCTGAGCAGATATAAAAGGCCTGCTGTCTCTTAGCACCAGAGGTCTATTTTAGTTCCTGGAAGTGGCGACTAGCCTGAGTGTGGGATTGCGTGGGATTCTTGAGTCATCAGTGCACAGCACAGTTTGAGCGCTTTGTTAACATCGCTCTGCCCACCACCCGGCAGCAGGGCCTCCTGGGCTCCCTGGACCTGAGCCAGGCACTTCATGGGCGCAGGATTGGAAGTGCAAGACCCTGACTCCCACAACCCTCGGCTGAAACTGTCTCCTTGCCAACAGCAGGAAGTTCCTGCTGCTTTCTCTCTCGCCTGGGATAACAACTCCACCTGCGTTTCCCACAGGGCTTGATATGAGAGAAAATGCAAGGGGAGTGGGAAGATAGATTATTATAGCTAAAGGAATAAGGCAGAAGTCGGGGTGACATGGCAACAGTTCTTTTAGGTGCACCTATGAAAATGAAGCGGGATGGGGGTATGGTTTCAAGTCCTATTCTCTACCCCACTTCCTGTTACAAATCCTAGTTTCGGCCATCCAGTGAAGGGTTTACAGGAGTGAGTGACAAAGCAGTGAGTGCAGGCTTGCCCCCTACCCCACCCATAGCCAGTGGTGTTTTATGGTTAAGAATGCTACTTGGCAGAATTCTGAGTGGTGGTGTTTTCGGTGTATTTGGTTAAGTCTTGCAAGTTGCAACTGCCTGGAAAGCAAGTAATTTTAATAGGTTACTGGGAAGGAGAAGTGATATTCAAAACACAACTGGGATGGCCCAAGCAACACACATTTAAATCTCAGGGCGTTTGTAGCTGGGTTAGTTACTCTTGGTTTCCATGCTCCAGCCCTAAATTATCACAGTTCTTCCTTAATCCTTACTCTGTAGTGACTCTATGACCCATGTTCTGCAGGTCATACTGGATACCAACCCTGCAGAATGGGCACTGCAGGGTGGGTAGAAACAATATATGAACAGCGGAGATCAGATTTCAAGAGTAAAAACCATTTGGAGCAGAGGGACCCCTCTACGTATGCATATTGAATTCTCTAGTCAGAAAGCCCAGGCCTGTCTTGCAAGACAAAATGGACAAGAACCCAGACCACATGGGGCTTGTTGAATGATGGTCCAGGGTCACATGTTCGAAGTGCCTCTGACAGGAGCTAGACTTTAAAAGTCCTGGCAGAGGAGGCCAGGACCTTGACAAGGAAAGGAGAGAAACTCCAAGGCAACCACTTGCCTGAAAGAAAATTTGCCCTCGAGGCTCAAGAAACTCTCATTAATCTTGGTCTCTGTGCTGCCATGCTGAGATAGATTTGTAAGACCTTTTTGGCAGATTTAGGATTCTCAAAGACAAGGATGTGAGAAGCAGTGGTCGGCAGTGGTTATAGTTACCATAGATTCTCAATGTTTGGACCGTAGACTCTAAGACATCTCTCCTTGGGTTGTTCTTTACAGAAAAGAGGATACTTCTCCCAGAAGCGGGGTATAGCTGTCTAATGATTTAAGATCCTCCCCTAATTGTAATAATAGCAGCTGACATTTCAGGAGCTACTTATTATGTGCTGGGCACTATGCTAAACATTTGGATCTGGATTGTCCCCTTCGATCCTCACAGCAAGCCTATGAGATAGGTTCTCGTATTCCTGCCTCCACTAGGGGAAACTGGCCAGTCACCCAGCCTGATAAGGGGTTGGAAAGTACGTTAACAGCTGGCAGCAACAAAACTACTCACTCCAAATAAATAAGAGCGTGCTGGCTGTGTTTGGAAGATATTCTTTAAATAACTTTTAGTGATTGATGGATTCTATGTAGGAAAATTTGGTTGACACCCAGGAGCACAGGAACAATACTGTAGAAAGGGAATTGTGCCCATATTCTGAATTTCAGTTTTGTCAGAGGTTGTTTCAGCCTAAATTGTCCACCCTGTCCATAGTCATAGGTAGCACTCCCAGCCCCTTTTAGCCACATGTCCCCCTCCCCCTTGGCAGAGAAAGTGTGCCTGCCTTGTAGACATACATGTCATAAAGAGAAATGTGGAAGATTCTGTTTTCTGAAGAACCTTGGTTTGTTGAATCATGGTCTCCTGCCTGATAAAACTCTGCATCAGTACAGATACTTGCTGCACCCCAGAGAGTAACTGTCAGCAGAATTGTCCAGTGATATTTTTTTGGCAAATTGGAGGAGGTGGGTGAAGAGTGGCCAGAGAAGACCCAGGGAGGACATAGTACATTGAGGCACTGGCTCGGGTACTCAGGAGATCTGGATCTTAGGAGCATGTCTGTCAGTGATCAGCTGTATAGTCTTGGGCAAGTCACTTAACCTCTCTGTACCCCAAACTTCTCATCTGTTTTAACAACTGGGGTTGGACTGGAGGTTCTGTAAGTTTCCTTCTGGCTCCATCACTAATAAGCTGAGCCTCAGTCAGAATCCTGTCAAAGTCCCACAAGGTTCTTGGGGTGGTCCCCTTGGGCATAAGGCCACAGGCCAGGTAGAAGAGTCAATGCTGCAGCCTTAGACAGTGTTGGGTCCTCCAGATGGGGCTGTGAGACTGAGCTTTCTGGGCCAGGTTTGTATTTCTCAGAAACAATTGTAGGCTAGTTGGTTTATACTGCCTGGTGAGACCATATAGTGTAGGAATTAAGAGCTTGAGTTATGGAGCTGGACCTTAGTTTGAACACCAGTTCTGCCATTTCCAAGTGGGTGCCCTGGGACAAGTGATTTGACCTCTCTGAACATCAGTGTCTCCCTCTGTAAGATGATAATAGAGCCGACCTCAGAACTTGTGAAGATGAAAGGCAATAATGTATGTAAGACACTTAGCCCAGCACCTGGTACAGTGAAAGTGCTCACTCAGCTGTCTGCTAAGACTACTGGTGTGCTTTCTGCTAACAACATAATTCTGACCTGGGCATAGCTAAGCTTCAGCATCTCTCCTGGGTGTAGATTTCTCTTTCTGGATGGAGTTTGAGAAAAGCCTAAGCAGATCTTTCTGGCCTGAAGTAGCCCCAGAGTGAGATCTGGATACAGGATCCTGCTCTGCTTCTTACAGGCTGTGGGACTTTGGATAAGTTATTTAATGTCTGCCCCTTAGTTTCCTCATCTGTAACTCGCAGGCACGGATACTGCCTACTCCCAAGGGTTGTTGTGAATAAGATAATGAATGGGAAGGGCTTAGTGCTGCACCTGATGTCCAGAAGGCACTCAGTAAATGGGGGCTGTGCTGCTGATGGTGAAAGTTATAGTCGTAATAATAACGAATCATAACTACCACCACTACCACTGCCCTTCTTGGGATGGAGAGTTGAATGGGTTTAAGTTCATACAGGTTTTGCATACCTAACCCAAATGTTAGGACAGACAGCAATTGTTATTCCTGAAGGGCCAGCAAAAGAATCGTTGCCAGGCTTCACAGACAGTGGCTGGGAATTTAAAACCGAGTTGTTTTTGGAGGCATGACTGAAAATGATTCAACAGAGCCTAATTCTCAGCAGAGAAATTGTTTATGCCAGTCCCCTTATACCCAATAACCGTAGAGGGGAAGATGTAATTCTAAACTGACTGTGTACATCTAAACCTCAGTTTCAGTTGGTCACCCACGACATGTTCACAGACTTCATCAGGAGCATCTGGGTACAGAAATGTCAAGGCTCTGATCTTCTTTGCCAACGTTGTTTTCATTCTCAAGTGGATGCTCCCCTGCTGTTCCTGAGCCTCTCCGTGGGGATAAGATTCATTTGATGGCTAGAATGTTGATGGACAAGAACAATGGGGGTTCTTAGGAATATTATGTTAGATTAGGTGGAGTTTTAGGGGGGACTGTAGAGGTATTAGCAAACAGAAATTGAAAAGCTAAGTAATCCTGATGGTTCTGTAGATAAATCCATTCACTGAAGGAGGGATATATTTCTTTTGACTTCCCTCCATTTTTCTCTTCAGTGCTCTGTTAAAAGTCTAAAAAGAGAAAGAAAACAGCCAGTCACTGCAAGTGAAGCTAAGTACTAGGCTTCCTGTCCTTCCCAGACCACATCCGGGGGAGGAGGGTGTTCGCTACTTCCCTAGGGGGTGTAGATTGCACCCCACTAGCTACACACCCTCTGCCCTGACCTCATACTTTCTCTCCCTTTTGCTTTCTCCCCTCTCCCCTTCCCGTGAGGAATACTAACCGCAGGATCCAAAGGCTTCTCCACAGGGATTGTCCACTAGTATCTCCTCTGGGTCCCAGGTGTCCATTCTCTTTTTTGCCCTTGGTTCTGAGGTTATAGAAATAAAAAATGGATTTCAATTTTGGACAGAGATTTAGGGGTATTTTCTGACCTCTAGTAAAACACTTCCTCCGTTCTTCTACCAGATTCCTTCCACTCAACTCTAATCCTCACCCCTCAATCTCAGAGCAGTGCCTCTCTCTTCCTCAGCAGCCCTGGCCAAGTTCAGGCCCCTCTGGTATGGGTGTGACAGCCTAAGGCTCTGGGGTAGTGTGAAGGGCCAGATCCCTTGAAGAGCAGAGGTGAAATTATAATATGGGCAGTTTACCATCATGGAGACTGGGGCCAAGGAACACTGAGATGGCATAAGCTATTAACAACAATGGGCCTGTAAGTCCTCACAGCTTTTTTTCAGTGCCTTTAGTGTACTGGGAGAATCATATATGATTATTAAAAAGTTCCAATAAAAGCAAAATCCACAAAAAAGGTACCTTGATCCTTTACTTCTCAAAATCACCTAGAATCTTAGCCCTAGAGAAAACCACTGTTCATGTTTGATTTCCCTCCAGATATTCTGCACATGTATACACATCATGCTGTACATGCTGTCCTCTGACTTGCCATTTTCTCTAACAAAACGTCAGGTCTTGGAAAACTTTACAGGCCAGTAAATGTAAGACAACATTGGCCCTCTTAATGTCTGCATTGCATTCCATGTGTGTGGGTGGCACCATAATCTATTTAGCCATTCACCATCGTTAGACATTTAGCTTGTTTCCAACTTTCGGCTGTTGTAAACAATACCATGATTGAACAACCATGAGCACCCTTTTTTGGGTACTTGTAGAATTATTTTTGGCTATAGTTTAAGACATGAGATGATTAGCTCATAGGGTTCCCACATTTTGAAAGTTCTTGATATATATATTGAGAGGGAGAGCAGGAGAGCAAACTACTCTCCCTAAAGGTTGTACCAATTTATACTTCCACCACCGGAAATCATAACCTTTAAGCTAACCCTACAGCCATCCAAACAAAGATCTTGTGTCAGCCAGTGCTGGGGCATCATACTGGGCTGCCAGCGAGTGGTCCCCGAACACTCTCCCTACACTTCATCTACTCCTCTTTCTCCTGACCACCAACCACAGTATGAGAAAAGTTTCAAACTCAAAATAGGAATACTGTTTTATAAATTGTTAGGGAAGGTCTTTCTATCTTTTCTTCTCTGACGAACCATTGATCCAGCATTACCTTCAAAAGGATTGTCCTCGGCATATGGATCCTGGGACTGCAAGTTATCACGCTGATTGTAGTGATGCTCAGTGATGTTATGAGATCCATTTCCCCCAAAACATTCACCTTCCTCCATGGGTTCTTCTAAAGCAAATGTAACTGATATGTTCTTTTTAGCTCTTACTCTTATATCTTCTTTCTGTATAGCAAGACAGAGGGGGAAAAAAAAGGTCAGTTGGTGCCTGAGAGTGCAGTGATTGGTCCCTAGGGCAGTGACATTTAATGAGCTGTTAACCTGTAGGATTGGCTTTAGAGGCCTTGGTTCCATTGAGGATTGTTCTTGATGTGGTCTTTTTCCTTTGGCCATTCCCATCTGGGTAGCAAAACTGGGAAAGATAGAAGGGACAAAGCTATAGTGAAAAAAAGGTGCAAGCTCCTTAATCAAGCACAGCCATCACCCCATCCCTGCCATATGTGTTTGGACAATGAAAGGGATAACCGAGCAAGAGGACATTTAGTCCTTTTACTCCTCAAAACCTTGATCCTATTCTTTTCCACATTCCTGTTCTCTCCCATCTTTCCTTATTATTGGGAGGATCAGAGAATGGGAAGTGGAGAATGGGGCAGCTCCAGGATATTCACCCGCAGGATATTGCCAGTATGCTCCTTAAGGGGCTCGTGCTCCTTTTCTGTGTGACAAACCAGGGAATAGAAACCCTATTTTGGAGAAGCTCTAATTCTGATGGCTTCACCTTTGTACAACTCATCCCACTAACGTGATGACTCACATTGTGCCAGGGGGAGGGAGTACCTAACCATGCTGGCATGCTCAAGGTCACTGCTCTTGCCCCATTGGGGCCAGCTGCTCTTGAGAGATTTGCCCAGTGCTGCACAGAATCCAAGCCCCTCCCAGGACTCCCTGCTTATGTTGAAGATTGATCCTGCATCTATTCTTATCAGTACACCTAACAGGCCGCTCAGTACCTTTCTGATGAGCATCTTTCGTCTAAACTTCCGGAAGCTGGAATGCTTGATGGGGGTGGCTGTTGGCGAGTATGCTGCTCTTCACGTTTATACTCAATAACAGATAACAGCCAGCGCAGGCCTTCAATTACAGGCTGATGGTTCCTTCTTTGAAGGTTTTTAATGGCTGAACAGGGTTCCTGTGACAAAAAAAAGAAGAGAAGGCTCCAGCCCAGGAACCTGGGAGTCCTGGGGCCCACAATCCCAATCACCCTGAGCCAAAGAGCAGAGGTACATGTAAGCTCTGCTGTGCCTAGAGAGGCTCTTAAGACTTGCCAGGAGCGGGGAGGGGATAGCTCAAGTGGTAGAGCACATTATTAGCATGCCCGAGGTCCTGGGTCCAATCCCCAGTACTTCCTGTAAAAATAAATAAATCTAATTACGTCTCCCCACCCCAACCGAGATAAAATAATTAAATAATACAATAACAAAGTAAAAAAAAAAGACTTTCCAGGAGACACCCAGCATTCACTCCTGAGAGAGTAAATGAAAGGTACAAAAGCTAAGATCCTTTAATCAAGTGTAATGTCTTGGATGTGTGACCCTGGACAAGTCACTGAGAGTCTCTGAGCCTTAGCTTTCTTATCCATAAAACGAGGCTCTTGAAACTTCCAATTTTAAAGAGCTATTTTGCAGGCCTAATGAGAAAACAGATGTGAAGTGTTATCAGAGTGTGATATTTATTATCACTGTTGAGTCAGAAATCATGACCATGGTTGTTGCCTGGCAGGGAGAATCTTTGCCTAAGACGCGCCATAGGAGGCTGATTATGGACCAGGCCAGGAGAGGCATTGGCCTTGCTGGAGAGGATGAAGGCGGGGAGGGCTGGACACTTACCACTCGGCACGGGGACTTTTTCTCATTCATTAGTGTTTCCAGCAGCAGATATTCAATAATATCACAAGGGAGGAGGGCATCCTTCTTGTCTTGCTTGTTGGCCAGGCTAGGGCAGGGCATTGGAGAGAGGGAGGGAAGAAGAGAGGACAAGTGAAACAGAAATTGAGGTCAAGGGCAAGAAAAGAAAGGAAAGGGAGGGGTCAACCAATTCTGGTACAATTGCTGCATATCCAGGAACTAGCGTTCATATCCAGTGAGGTGAGCCAGACATTTTTCTAGCCACCTCTCAGTGAAGGAAAGAATAGCACAAATAATTTGAAACCACAATTAATCTCCAGGCCTCATTTCCCACTTCCTCTACGCTACGCCATTAAACTTTCATTAGAATTGCTACCTGGGATATGAACAGATGTGGAGCTTTGACATCCTCCAAGCTCTGTTCTTGCTGGAGTTGGGGGTGCTAATGAGGAACCAAAAAGGCTAAAAGGGAGTGGGGTGAGGGATGCAGATTGATGGGCCACCCGAATTATTAGCCTGGAATAAGTGTTAGTTACATAACTCTTAGGCAGTCCACCAAGGGAGGAGGCCACTGGCAATGAATATACAAAATAGGGATTTTCTGCCATCGTCTCAGGGTCAGAGACTGAAGCCAGAAAAGAGAAGCAAATTTAAGAAAGCAGTCTTCAGGACAAGTTGAGGGATAGGGGTGGAAGGTCCAGATATTACTCTGTTTCCCTTTGATGCTCGCCTTCAGAATTATCTTTGCACCATTAGGTAATAGGTTTCCCCATGGCAGTGTCTGGTAGAAAGTGGCTCCTGAAAACCACCCCCAGAGGACTGAGCTGCTCCCCCTCACTGAGCCTAAGAGGAGAGGAGGACTAGCTGGATGTGACAAAGGGACCACCTAGGTCCTTCCTATGTTGCTGCTTTTCTAAAGGCACAAAATGGGAAGGGAAGATCAGACACAAAGGTAGAATCTTACAGTAGGATGGGTTTTCCTGCCACTCTTTCATCAGACAACAGGCGTGTTAGGATGAACTTCACTTCTGGCATGCGGCTGAAGTCACTGGAATCCAGGACAAAAACAAGCCCATGTGCTTGCGCGTAGTAGTTGGGCCAGATTTCTTGACCCTTCGTATCTCCATTCAGGTCATAGATGGAAACTTCATAATCATCCAGCAGGAGTGTGGTCAGTTCAGATTTCATACAACTGCCCATCCTACTGGGGAGCACTATGCATAGGGAAAGAAAGGAGAAATAACCACAAGACAGGGGTCTAGAGTTAGATGAAGGAATTTGTCACAAGGTGATCTGAGACTTGAATAGAGCCTGCCCTGAGGGCTCCTATGGGGTGTCCTGCCATCCTGCTCACACATAGATTCATCTTCCTAAGCTGGCACTTTACCCATGCTACCCTCTCCTGGCTCAGGAACGTTTGGTGAGTGCCCACCGCTTCCAGGATAGACTACAGACTCCTTTACCTCCTAACTTGCCAGATCCATCTCTACCCTGACTGGTGTCCAGGGTCCCTGGTCCACACGCCATCTCTTCCTCCCTCTACTTCTTGGCTCCTCTACCTCCCCAGCCCCTACTCCACATGACTGTCACACTCTCTCTTGTCCTGGGCCTTCACAAGGTGCTATTCCTGCTGCTTAGGACACTCCTCCACCACGCTCTGCTGGCTTAACACCTGGTTGGTTTTTTAAATACCAATTTAGATCTTGCTTCTAGAAAGTTTTCTCTAATGCACACCACCATCCCCCAGTCTGGATAAGGTGCCTGTCTTCTGGACTTAACCACTATCATGGCACATATTACAGCATTCTGCATTCTGTGATTTGTTTGTCTGGGTTATAAACTGCAACAGGATAGGAACCCCTCGGTTTTACTGTTATTTTCACAATGCCAAGCACAGAAGCTGGCACACAGGGGCTGAGGAAATATTTATTGACTGAATTGGATAAGCGAATGAATAAATGAACAGAAAGCCCTTCTCTCCCAGCTCTTCTCAAGGCTCATCTCAAGTACCACTTTCTTTAGGAAGCCTCTCTGACCTGCCCGGCTCTCACTTCTCTCTCTTTGAGCACATGGTCTGTTACACTGGTCCTTCACCTCATTCTGTGCGTGTGCTGTCTCCTCAACTAAAATATAAGCTCTGTGAGGGAGGGGCTCGCCTTCCCTTACACTTAGTAGGTGTTCAATAAATGGTGATCGTGCCTATTACTGTGAATGAGAGTATGAAGTCCTCTTCCTCATATCTCCCCCGAGAAACCATGCTAAACTCAGATTCATTTGCCCTTTCAGGGCTATGGTCAGACCATACAATCCTGCAGGGCCTTCCACACCTCAGTCAGCCCCAGAGAAATGTAGTTCAGCATGACAGCCTGTAGATACATTCCAGTTTGTTGAGCTGACAGTTCTGGCCTAGCTCTCTGCCTACATTAGTAGCATAATGATTTTATAGATTCTGTGCACTTACACCTGGGAGTTCCAAGACCAGAATCAGTAGTGTCTTATTTATAGTATCAGATCTACCTGGGACATTTTCCATAGGATTGCCAGAACAAGTGATTTAGCTCTGAAGTTAACAGGATGCTTTCAGATCTTTGGAAATACATGATACACACATTTATATGTATACATAATATGTCTCTATGTATGTGTGTATATGTACATACCACATTTAATGTCATCTCATAATGTCCTCTTCTGTTTTTATGTTAGTCAATGATTTTAATTATAGCTTTCACATAACATACAATTTTCACTTATAACTTTGATGTGTTATTTGTTATGTCTGGATTAGACTACTTAAAAATAAATGAATAGGTTAAAACTCTAAAGGTAATTTTAAAATATTCACTGTATCAAGGCCAGCTTAGAAAGCAGTAAAACTCATGCCTGTTGTGTCTCATTATTGTCTGGTGTGCTTAAGATTTTGATTCCTGAGCCTTCTTCAGAGGAAAATATCTGAACCTTTGTTCCCCAGGTCAGTAGATGTGAAAGTGCTTCAAGTGATTCTGATTTTTGGCTCAGTACTCACTGTGCTCCAGGATCACCTGTGGAGCTTTTGAAACCCCTGCCACGAGGCCGCATTCTCTGAGGGTTTGATGCCATAGACCTGTGGTGGGGTTCAGGCATCATTTTTTTTAGAGCTCCCCAGATGACTGAAATGTATAGCCAGGTTTGAGAGGCACTGCTCTAAACGCTCTCATTTAGAGCACCTGCTTGTGCTCATGCTCGGGTTTCTTGCCCCACATGACCATGCCATGTTACAGTGAATGGAGTCATTGACAGTAATGGCTTATGTCCCAAAATATTTTATAGCTGGTATCTTCAAATACACAAGTGATGACTCGTAGATTAGAACTTCCTGCCTAGGTTATTGTCTGTTTTTGGCAGTCATAAACATCTGCCAGAGCAGGGGAGGTGAGCTATTATGTTTTGGGTACACAGCAACCTACTGGATTGACTCTGGCAGTCCTCCATGGACAGAGGTGGCCTGAGATATTCTTCAGAATGGACATCAGTGGCACTTTGCTCCTTAGCCATTAAAAACTCTGTGAATGAAGTCACAACCATAAACCTGTTGGTTTAGGAATCAGCCCCAAGTTATTCACCAAGCACAAGGCAAGTTACACAGTAAGAACTTAAGAGTCCAGGCTCTATCCTCTAGAAATGAGGATGGAAAGCAGACAGTATTCTCCTAGACAAAATAGCATAGGGGTAATTGCAGGTGAGTGCTTCTCAAAGCTGGCTGGCCATTAGAAAGACCTGGGGAGTTCTTAAAATATAGATTCCCAGGCCCCACTCAGACTGGTAAACCTAGGAACCTAGGGTGGGGTTGAGTTGGGCTCTAAAAATTACCCCCACTTTTATCAGCAATCTTGTGATTTATCCTGGCTCCTTGGTTTTCTTGCTACTGCTTACCTTTTTACTGTGTCTGCCTATCAGAGAATTGGGAGAGGTGGAGTCAAATTTGCTGCCTGTTATAAGGTGGGATACTAGGCTGAACCATTGGCTAAACTGTGCTTGGGGCTGCCCCTCTGGGGGGTCGGTGGGGGAGAGGGAGAAGTTGTTAAGAGTCAACATGTAGCCTGAGGAGAATGGTGGAGTCTGGGAGAACAGTTATTCCACAAATGTATATGAGTACCTACCTGAAGGCAATAAAAGTACAGAGACTGGAGATACAGAGCTAAAATGATCCATTCTTTTCACTCAAGGGTTCACAGTGCAGGGGGTGGACTTGCAGTTGCACAACGATGCCGTGATAAGTGCATGATAGAGGGAGGCAGAGAATAGAGTGGGAGCCGGGGAAGGAGGCACCGGGCATTGGGGATAACTTTCCTGAGGTCAAGCTGAGGCTGTGTCTTGAGGCATTTGATTAAGTAGGTAGATGATGGAGGGGATGAAGTGCTAGGGAGCAGGACAGCATGTACAGAAAGTGTGGGCATGTGAATGAGAATGGTATGATGGCAGAGGTGTGGCAAGTCCTTCCGGTAACAGTGTGGACTGAATACTGGGGAGACAACTAGAGACGGTGAGACCAGCCAGCGGGCTATGGCTGTCATTCAAGGAAACTGATACTGGCTTCAAGTTGGCCAGAGGCAGAGGAGTCAGATTAGCCCTTTGCTATACTTTGAAGAGGGCTGCCAGGTTATATAAAATATGGCCACGTGCTCATACCCCCTTCTTTTATTTATTAAAAATCAGTGGAGGGCATCCTATGCCAGCCACTGTGTTAGGCTCTTTGATTAACTGGCCTGCAGTTAGCAAGGTCTTCACAACTGGAAAAGTAGCTCCCTGCAATTCTGTGTAACTGCTTCTTGAAATGTCAAGGTATTAAACTGGAGATCTAGTATTAAACTTGCACATCTCTGGACTGACAACATTTCTCAAGCTCCAACCCTCTATATGAACTGTCACAAAGAGTTGCATGTTATTAAACTTCCTCATCATCCCACACTTGTCTCTCTTATCTAGACCAAATTCCACTTTAATTGAGCTCTGAAACTAGACACTGTTTCAAATATCCTTCATAATTGACTGCAGTGCTTTATATAGTGTGAGTTCATTTGTACTGACACCATGAGAGGACGTTCAATTAGGATAGCTTGTAAAGGGAGCAGGTGACAGACATTACATAAACAGGCTGCTAACACCCGAGGAGAGGAGTGAGTGAGTGTGTGTGTGTTGGGAAGTGTTTACCTTCAAAAGAGGAAACTTGAGGGCCATGAAGTAAGGGCTAGGAGGGAATTATTATTTCATTGGTCCCTGGGGCCCATGGGAGACCTAAACCAGTATCTAATGCTCTTAGTTCCTTACGTCTCTGGATCGCCTCCACAAGAACACTTTTGCCTGAGTTGTCCAATCCAATGACGATGATGGTCACACTCCTAGAAATGGAAAAGAAAAATGAGCCAAAGCCTTAAAAGCACCATTAGTTCTCGGGCTAAACAAAGGATTCTACTCTTCCTGGTGTTTGGGGATCTGCCTGCAGTAGGCAGGCACAGCAAGGTGTTAGAAGGTGGTATGGGAACCCCTCCCCAAAGCCTCCAAGGCTGCTTTTCTTCCCCAATTCACTGGCTTTGTAGAATTGCCCATCCTCCCCCAACCCTGCCCCCAGTCTTGTAGACACTGCTTAGTCACTTCACCTAACAATAAATATCATAAAGACTTGTCCTTTGAGGGATTGTGGGCAGATACATTGGAGGAAATAAGAGAACAGGTCTAGAGAAATAATTACATTACCTTCGTGCCTCTTCAGTTTCCTTACTGCGAGACCAGCAGGAGGTCAGTAGCCGGAACATGATTCAGTTTTGTTCTTTAATATTAAAGAAAACAAGTAAACAAGAAATCAGCCCCATTATTAACACCAAACCTAAGTCAGCTTATGAGTACACAGGTACCGATAAACGGAAAGCCTGGGATTACTGGAAGTCCATTACTTCATTCTGTCCAACCTTGCCTATGTCATATAGGGAGGGACTGGTTATCATCAACTCGAGAGGCAAAATAGGGTGATTTCTCACTAAAGCAACCCACACAGGCATGATGGCATCAGGTATGGCCTATCCCTTCAATCTTGGTTTATCCCTGTTAGGAATATCTTCATTCAGCTTTGGGGGTCGGGGTGGGATGGAGTGATGCCTTGGAGAAGAACTAGCTTAGGTTTCAAGAAGGAGCTATTGGAAAACCTGTTCTAAGTAACAATTATCCATTAGGCTTGGTTCTCTTACTGCCTCTGCTTCAGAAATGTGAGTGTTGGTGACCCACTATCATAGATTGCATACAATTTCTAGTGCTGTAAGACACCTTAGAGATCATCTAGTCTAATGGATTTCAAACATCAGTCCAGGTGCTGTACTCTCAAAAGATTCTTGGGGTTGCATAAGCAGCCTAGGTGATTTCAAAGTACAGCCATATTTGGGAGTGATTGCCTAAGTAAAAAGTAATTTACACAATCACTTCATGGTTAATCTATGTTGTAGCATGTATTAGTATTTTATTCCTTTTTATGGCTGACTAATATTCCATTGTATGAATATACCACATTTGTTTATCCATTCATCAGTTAATGGACAATTGGATTGTTTCTACTTTTTTGGCTCTTATGAATAATCCTGCTATATAAATGTGTATACAAATTTCAGTGTGTACATGTGTTTTCAATTCTCTTGGGTGTATACCTAGGAGTATAACAGCTGGGTCATATGATAACTCTATGTTTAACCCTTTTAGGAAGTGCCAGACTCTTTTTACATTTTACATTCCTACCAGCAGTGCAGGATGGTTCCAACTTCTTTTGGTCTTTTTGTTTATAGCCATACTAGGGGGTGTGAAGTAGTATCTAATGGTGGTTTTGATTCATATTTTCCTAATGAATAATTATGTTGGGGTCCAGGGCTGGGGGAAGCTCTGGCTGGGTTAACAAAGTACTTAGGCTCATACCCAGATGGGTTTTGCTTAGCTGTCTATGAGCACAGTGGTATGTGCCAGCTTAGCAGGGTTCTGCAGAGTCACCCACTGTTTCGGACAACGGCCTTTCCCACAGAGACTCTTACATTTCGTATCATTTCTTAGAGCATAGTTCATTCTCTAGGAAGTTATTCGGCTTCCCATAAGGACCTCTTGGAGAATGGCTCTGGTTTATGCCAGACAAAAGAGAAACCTTATATGTGGCCTATGATCAAAACCAGCGTCACTCCGGCTTTGCTCATAAAGCTGTTAAGACCTGAAGCCTGAAACACCAGAGTCTGATCATCTGGGTTCCATGATAGCCATCTCCCTTTGAGACAAGGCCAGTAGCAGCTTCATGTCTATTTCCTGATAATTGGCAGAGCTTCCTAACTTGATCTCAGGCAGTCTGTATTTGTTAGTGCCACTAAGAAAGGTCAAACTGGCATCACACAAATTCTTCCTTAAGAACATATCCTAAGAAGGATACATAGGGTAACCGAGAAGGAAAATAATTGGGCTAGGAATTACCAGGTCCTTTCTTTCATTTCTAGCACCTCTCCTGGATACTCTGGGATGAAATCACCTAAATTAAACCTGCCATTTTCAGATTTCTTATCTATAGAATGGAGATAATGATATATTTTTCTTACCTTGAGGTGGTTAATTATGTATCTGATTAGAAGTTGGTTCTTTTTGGGTGAAAGACATAAGATGTGTAGAATAATTGGAAGGTGTATTAAGCTTTCTAGCCTTCTTGGCAGAGTAACACAGCTCAGTTGCCCCCTTATAAAGGGTATGGCAGTGTCCTAACAGTGGCTGGCAAGGTTCTGTCATGTCCATGGCAACCACTGCCTGATTCATAGCAACCAAACCCACATCTCCCTACCTTGTATGATTATAGCTAATTACTAAATGAACTTTTAGTCATCATGGTTTCCTTTTTCAGTTTACAAAGTATTCGTATAGAACTTACTATTTGCCAGCACACATTTAAGTATTTTATACATATTCAACTCATTTAATCCTTATTATAACATGACAAAAAGCAGGGCTTTCATTCTTTTTAAGAGATGAGGTTCACAAAGAGGTTAAGTAACTTGCCCAAGGTTACCCAGCTAGTAAGTCGTAAAGCCAGAATTCAAAGCCAGGTGGTCTGGCTTCAGCGTCTGTGTATTAAAGTTAAGGGTCTGACAGGCTGTGTGAGTGAGATTTCGGGTACCAGAGTAACTGTCTCAGCTCTGGGCCTCTCCATTTCTTCTGGACAAACTGTATGGTACTTATCTTTTTTTTTTTAGTCAACTTTTAAAAAACCTTTATTTTTAGAACTGCTTTAGATATACAGAAAAATTACAAATACAGATAGTCCCCAAATACCCATATTCCCCTATTATTAACAATGTTGACCTAAAACAAATAGACTGCCAACAAAAATGGGTTTATTCAGGGTCAACAAAGAATTAAAATTTGGGGTTTCCAACCATGGCAAGCCACACACAGGTACCTCTTACAGCAAGGAGGGGAAAAGGAAGTTGGGGGGCTATAGTAAACAAAGAGTCTGTTGGAGGAATTGAGAGTTGGCATTATAGTGGCTTTTCATTGACTGAGTTGTGGCAATCTCAATGGCTGAATTCTTACCAGGCAAGAGGAGGAAGTCTTTCTTCTTCCTGTTGGGTTCTGCTGTTGTCACAGGGTGTGAGAGCTCCCCTTTCTAGCCTCCTGACTTTCAGTTGTGATTTTTGTTTATTCATTTTTACATTTCCTCCTTTTGATCATGATCTTTCTCTAAAAGCATGGCTGATCAAGAGTCAGGTTTTCTGGTTCCAGTGGCTTTTTGTCCTTGAATGCCAGAAGGGACCTTTACTGGGTATAGTGTCCCACAGTGGAGGGAAAGTGCACGTATTGGAAACCTATTGAGGTCACATTCAAGTAACAAGGAAGGGTAGGAGGGAAATCTCTCAGGCATTTTTTATCTAAAGTCCATATATCATCAAGATCATAGACATTGGGGATCATATGAAGTGTCACATCATTATCAAAGGTTTGGCAGACGAACTTCCAGCAGGTCTGGTCTCGATGTCTGGGGTAAGCTGTCTCATCAGATGTTGTCTGCTTCAATTCCGGGAACTATTAACTTTCAGGTCACCAGATGATATGCAGGTCCTCTCAGGGTGCGGTGCTTTCTTTAGGTATGTCATATGAATCCAGCAGTCTGTTCTCTGGAGTTTGATGGCACAAAGGTTGGTTAGCAGTACCTGATAGGGGTCTTTCCAGTGAGG
The DNA here is from genome assembly GCF_048773025.1 of Camelus bactrianus. Taxonomy (NCBI): domain Eukaryota; kingdom Metazoa; phylum Chordata; class Mammalia; order Artiodactyla; family Camelidae; genus Camelus; species Camelus bactrianus. Next base: position 80,169,843 of record NC_133575.1, on the reverse strand, counting down.
TTAGAGAGCCCTTCTGGAGGTGTCTTTTCCAGTAGATGAAATCTTTAGGTTGCAACGATGCTTAAGGTCTTCGTCTCCTAAGAGCGCACTGTGAAAACATTGCTCTACCAAAACATCATTATTTTAAATAGAAGCAATAGGCTTTTTCAATATTGAAGTATCTCTCCTTTTATCAGTTGTGGGTCAAAAGAGGCAGAAGCCAAGTGCACTGAGTGTCCTGTGACTATCTCAAAGGGTGAGAGTTTGAGTTCCAAAAGGGATGGATCTAAGATTTAGAAGGACCAATGGCAATGCTTTTGGCTAAGTTACTTAGAGGGCCCTTACAAATTTGCCAATTGAGTCTTAATAATGCTGTTAATGCATTTGACCACACCAGAGGGTTGAAGATGTTAAGTGCAGTGAAAGTGTTGTAAAACTGGCCAAACAGTACAGACTTGCCAAAGTACCTGACCAGGAAAATGGGTCCCTTGATCATTATGAAGTTTGAGAGGAATTCCCCAGGTGGGGATAATATTTTACAAAAAGACTTTAGCCACAGAAGAGGCAGTACCTTGTTTGCAAGGGAATGTTTTAGTCCAGTGTGAAAACATTCAGACCATGACTAAAACGTATTTATATCTCTGAGATGGAGGAAGTTGTATGAAATCCAATTGCCAGACCTCGAATGGTCCATTAGGCAGTTTAAATGTCCAGGAGCAGTAAGAACAGGCTTCCCCGGGTTGTACTTTGGACTAGTGGGACAAGTGAGGTAGGTAGTTTTTGCAGCCTTGTTAATGTTTCCCCACCAATACTGATTCATGAAAGCTATAATTTGGTCAGTAGGCCAATGGTTTAATGCACGTACAGTGGTTAGGAATGGGAATTTTAGAGTCTCCGGTAGGACTGAGTTGTTATTTGGTCTGAACCAGAGCTTTCTCTTTTTATCAAACCAACAGTTGTTGTATTTCCAGTCTTGTTTTTCCTTTTCTGAGGTCAGCTGTTGGGCTTCTCCAGCTAGTTTTTCTTTTCTTTTTTTTTTTTTTTTTAACTTTTTTTTATTGAGTTATAGTCATTTTACAATGTTGTGTCAATCCAGCTAGTTTTTCTACAGTATCAGTTGGGGAAATATCCCTTTGGACCATGACAGAAATTTGACTGCTGTTGGTTCCTTTAAGGGCAGCATTCCTTGTGGAAATGTCAGCAAGGTAATTTCCCTTATCTCCCAGGGAGTCAAGGTTAGAATGCTCTGGAATTTTAATAATAGCTTAAGTGGCAGGTAAAAGAATTGCATTCAGTAATTCATGAACATAGGGGCCATTTTAAATTTTATGTCCACTAGAAGTTAGGAAGCCATGTTGCTTTCACAGTGTTCCAGAAACATGAGCTGCTCCAAAAGCATATCTACTATCAGTACAAATATTGGGAGTTTTGTGCTTGACTCAAGTACAAGCTCTGTAAGAGCATATAATTCAGCCTGTTGGGCTGAAGTAGCCAGAGGTAAACATGCTACCTCAACATCAAAAGGAGTTGCAATAGCATACCCAGCACAATATTTGCCATTATCATCTTTTAAATAAGAACCATCAGCGAATGATGAGAAGTCAGCATTACCCAAAGGATTTTCCTGCAGATCATCACGAGGTATCAGGAGGTGATCCATCAGTGTTAAGCAGTCGTGAGGGACTTCATTGGTGATGGAGGGCAGAAGAGTAGCAGAATTAAGGTTATTAACAACCTAAAAGAATTATGTGAGGAAGTTAACAAAAGGACTTCACAGGAGGTGAGGAGGCTGACTGAGAAATGTTGAGTGTGATGAGAATTCAGAAGGGCTTCTACTGCATGAAGTACAAAAATGCTTAAAGGGGATTGCACAATGATCTTTTTGGTGGCCTTAACCAAAAGGGCGGTGGCATTAATGGCTCTAAGGCAAAAGGTGGGTATCCCTGTGCCACAGGGTCCAGTTGCTGGCTATAATACCCTATGGATGGATGGTGGTCCTCATGTTTTTGGGTGAGTACCCTAAAGGCATTACCGTCCTTTTCATATATAAAAATGAAAAAGGGAATCTGATAATTGGATAATTGGTGGGTGGGCTCATCAAACTCTCCTTTACGTCCTAAAGGCTATTTTGTCTGGTTCTTCCCATAAAGTTGGGTTGGTATTGCTCTTTAGTAAAATATACAGAGGTTTGGCCATAGGAGAAAAACTTGTAATCCAGTTCCAGTAATAACTAACTAGCCCAAGAAAACCTCACAGTTGGCACTTAGTTTTGGTTTTGGGGGAAATTAGGACATGATGAAGCCTTCTGGATCTAGATGTAGCTTTTTTTTCAGATATTAGATGCCCTAAATATCGAACCTGGGTTTGGGCAAACTGCAATTTTTCCTTAACAACCTTATGTCTCTTTAAGGCTAAAAACTTTAGAAGGTGGATACTGTTTTTCTGTGAGGAGGCTTGAGAAGGAGAGCAAAGAAGCAGACCGTACACATTGCAACAAAGTAGAACTCCCAAGGAACTTTATATCATCCAGATCAGCCTTCAGGATTTGTGAGAAATAAGAATGACTCTCAGTATAACCCTGAGGCGTTACCATCCAGGTGAATTGTTTTTCTTCCCAAATGAAGGCAAAAAGGTATTGGTTAGAATGCACTGCACAAATCAATTATAGTGAAGAATTTGCCTCTGGTGGAATTGGAGGTTAGTAGCATATAAGAGTTAGGAATAACAGGGTGTCGAGGGATAACAGTCTTGTTTATTGCTCAGGAGTCCTGGACAAACCTCTGCTCTCAGCCCTTAGGTTTTCTCACTGGTAAAATCAGAGAATTACAGGGACTAGTACAAGGGATAATAAGGTCTTAAGCCTTATTATCTTCTGTTATGAGCTTTTTACCTTGAATAGCTTCTTTACTTATAGGGTATTGATTAATTCTGGAAGAAGTTTTGAGAAGTTTATTTGGATCTTGATGGGAGGTGTTCTGTGAATTTTACCAATATTAGTTGGAGATTTTGCACGTAAGGAGACAGAGCAAATAAAAAGATTTCACAGGGTCATTTAATTCACTTGATTAGCTGCTTTGATGACTAGTGTCAAACTGAAGAATCATTTCCTCCTTTTGAGAGAAAAATTCCAGCATGATACTTCTATAAGGAGTCTCGGCCAAATAAATGGCTACGGTGGAGGAAGTAAGGAGAAAAGGGTGTGTATCTCTCAAATGACCTAAATAAAAAGCAACAGGTTCAGAGGAATCTCTTGAGGTTCATTAGAGATCCCCGCTGTTTGAAATGTTTTAATACTCCAAGACAGGGACTGTTTCATAGTAGTAAGGTTGAGCACCAGGAGTGTGGCTCTGGTGTCAGGACTAGAAAAGATTTATCCTTAATCTGGAGAAATGTTTCTCCAAGATAATCAAGAGGGAGGGGTTGGGAAAAACCCCTGTAGTTCCTTGGAGTCCTGTCATTTAGCATTGGGAGGATGTTGGAAAGGCAAGTTAGAAAGCTGAAGGCACCTGAAGTGCTTAAATTTGTTAACAATCTCTTTTCCAGTGTCCTGGCTCTTTGCAATAATAGCAGAAACTAGGAGGGTTTTGATTTTGGTTACGGGCCTCCATTTCCTGGAGTTGAAGATTAAGAATTTTAGCAATTTTCCTTTTATGTGACTTATCTTGAGTGTGAGAGAGGTGTTTTGCCAGATAACTAAATCTGGAGTGGTCATAGTTTTCCATTCCATCCTGGTCCTTTTTACTAGAAAAGATCCCAGTTCAGCCCATTAATAAAAATAGAGTTGAAGGCTACCTGGGTGGAATCAACATCTGAAAGATCAGAGTTTTCCTTAAATACATTCTGAAATTGATCATAATAGTCATGAATACGTTTATCAGATTTTTTTGTGTGCAAGCTTGAATTTTGTTCTAATCAACAGGCTTTGGAAAAGCCCTATGAATTGCTCTATGAAGTCACTTAGCAGTTGCCTGAACTTGATCATATAATAAGTTAATGGGCTGGTCTCTCAGTTGTAATTTCAGAGATCTTTCAGGATTTTCCCAGTTGGCAATTTTTTCATCCGAAGCTGGGCCTGGCCTTCGCTGACAAGTATATGACTAGCTGATTTAAGTCAGAGTAACCAGGCTGGTAAGTTTGAATGGCTGTATCAAATTCCTCAGAAAATCTGTGACAATCTTCAGTTACTTTGAGAAAATCTTTGACTATGGTTCACAGCTCTACTTTAGTCCAGGGAATATAAAAAAAGATTGAGTTTAGCTTCTGGATCCTCAGAAGCCTTAATTTTAAAGGGATGGGTTCTGACAAGTTCAGTGGAAAAGGCAGTGGGGAGAGTTTCAAAGAAAAGGGAAAGTTTGGTGAGAGAATTGGTATGGGGGAACTGAGAGTTACAGAGGAACTGTAGGCAATATAGAAGGGAAGGAGGATGGTGCTGGAGGTGGAGCTAGGGAACAGGAACAAGATAATACTGGAGGCAGGATGTGAGACATAGAAGGCAGGGAAGAGGGACATGAGGCTTTGGAAGCCATTTTATCTTTCTTTCTTTCTTTGCCTCAGTTAATCCTAAAACTTTATTTTGCAGAGATGCAATTTTAGGCTCCTGATAACGTATTGAAGCCTCAAAATAATCGGAATAGGCATTCCATTCAGTTTTGGAAATTTTAGAGCTGTGGTTGTTCAGTTTGGTTTTGAGAAAAGTAAGTTTGGGGTTTCAGAACTTCCCCATAATGTCCATTGACGTTCTAAATTGCCTTTGGTGAGGTTGGTCCCTTTAGTTAGAAATATGTATGAGGAAGAACTGCAGTTTTTAAACATAAAATCAGCCAGGGTCCCTGTAGGCGGGGGTGTCCTCAAAATATTTAGATAATTGGGATCCCATTTCTCAGAAGTTTTTTTCTAGAGTAAAATAACAATTTTCAAACAGTCTTAACAGCTCAAACAGCTTAAACAGCCTCAAACAGCGTGCAGGCCTGTTCTGAGGGAACAGTCTAGACTCAAAGGAGCCAGGCCAAAGTCTGCTCAGCACAGCTCTAATGGAACAGCCTATTCCTGAAGTGAGTCAGGCCGAAGGCCAAACAGCACAGTTTCCAATGAAACAGCTCCTATTCCAAAAGAAATCAAGCTAAAGGCTAGCACAGTTCCAGTTGGAACAGCGTAATTTCAAAGAAACGAGGCCAAAGTGCCAAACAAGTACTCACAGAACAATGCCTTAATCAGAAAGAATAAACCCTTAAAATAAACCCCAAATTAAACCTGGAGAGTTTCAAAACGCAAAGAGGGCAGAAGTTTGGATCCAGGAAAAAGACTTACCCTCAGACCTCGGGGTGGTGAGAAAAAAATTACCTCAGTGCGCTCCTTGGGTTCCACACACCTGTCCGCTCACCAGCCTCAGAGTCGTTGGGGGGTCTTCTCTGAATCCCCTTGTGAGCCACCAAAATGTTGACCTTAAACAAAAAAGGCTGTCAGTTATTTCGCTAGCAAAAACTAGATTTACTCAGAATTAGCGGAGAACGGCCGTTTCAGGCCTGCAACGCTGGCGAGCCACAGGCAACTCCCTGTACCACACAGGGGAGAGAACTCTTTTATAAAAGAAAAGAGGCGGTTGGGAGGCCTAGTAAGCAAAGATTCCATTGGTGGAATCGAGAGTTTGCAGTATAGTGGCTTCTCATTGGCTGAGTTGTGACAGTCTCTCATTGGCTGAGCTCTTACTAGGCAAAAATAGGAAGTCTTTCTACTTCCCGTTGGTGGCTGCTGTGTCTAGGTTGTGAGAACTCCCCCTTCTGGCTTCTTGACTCTGTTTATTAGTTTTTACAGCACCTTACGCTCATATAGTGCATAAGGTAAGAACCAGTATCGATATACTAAGGTCAGCTAAAGTCCTCATTCTCATTTCCTTAATGCAGTTCCGTTTGCCTTTAGTGTTACAGACTCCGCTTATTTCCAAAGTTAGTTGGGTCAACACGTCTTGCCTACCCCCTTTAGTGAAGTGTTTGATACATTTGTAATACACATAGTGTAATAAGTTAGTTTTGTGTTTCAACTTGTCTGGGCCATGGGGTGCCCAGATATTTGGCCAAACATTATTCTGAGTCTTCCTGTGAGGGTGTTTTTGGGTGAGATTAACATTTAAATAGAAAGACCTAGTAAAGTAAATTGCCCTCCCTAATGTGTAGGCCTCATCCAGTCATTTGGAGGCCTGACTAGAAGAAAAAAGCTGACCATCCCCCAAGTAAGAGAGGAAGAAGTCAGGCAGAAGCCTGACTGTCTTTGAGCTGGGACATTGGATTCTTTTCCTTCTTTCAGGCTCAGAGTCAAACAATGGCTCTTCCTGGGTCTTGAGCCTGCTTGCATTGGGACTGGAACTACACCATCAGCTTTTCTGGTTCTCAGGCCTTAGGACTATACTGGAACCAATTAATCAGCTCTCCTGGACCTGTAGCTTGTCAATTCACCCTGCAAATCTTGGGACTTGCCAGACTATATAAATACATGAGCCAATACCTTATAATAAATCTACACACTCTCACATCCTATTGCTGGGATATGAACAACTACATATTCTTGCATCAGGACTTCCTGTCCTACCCTTTATCTCCTGCGTCCAGTCTCTGCCTCAAATACTCTCCTCCCACCCTTCACTTTCATGGTTCCTTCTCATCTCTCAATTCTCTCATCTTCTTGTCACCTCAAAAGAAACCTTCCCTGAACCAGGTTTTTTCCCTTTCCCCTTTCATCCCTGTTATTTTAAGCAACTTTTTAGTTAAAAATAAAGATACAGAAAACAAAACTTAGCTTAAAGAGTTACTATAAATTGAACACCCTAGTAACTATCATCTTATTTAATCTACAGGTTTATCCTCTATTCCTTTCTTTTTTCTTTTTAAAATTATCATACATTAAAATAGACTTGGGGGGGAGGGTATAGCACATGCTTAGCACGCACAAGGTCCTGGGTTCAGTCTTCAGTACCTCTATTAAAAATGTTTTTAAAAAATAAAATACACTTTAAAAAACACATGTATATAATTTTAACACACAGAGATTCATGTATCCACCACCACAATCTGTATACAGGACAAGTTCCATCACCCCAAAAAACTCCCTGTTGCTTTCCCTTTATAGTTTCACCTCTCCCCCAACCCTCCCTCCCCCCACATACCCCTAACCTCCGGCAACTAATCATCTCTTCTCTATTATTATAGTTTTGTCATTTTGAGAATGTTATATAAACAGAATCATACATTTATGATTAAAACTGGCTTTTTTACATCAGTCTAATGCTCTTGAAATTCATCCAAGTAGCTGTGTGTATAAATAGTTTCTTTTTATTATGGAGTAGCATTCCAGTGTGTGGATGTACCACGGTGTATTTATTTCATCTTTTGAAGGATGTTTGGATTATTTCCAATTTTTGGCAATTATGAATGGAGCTAGAATAAACATTCATATTCAGGATTTTTTTAACAAGATGGATGTGATTTTATATTTTTAAATTGAGGTATAGTTGATTTACAATATTATTAGTTTCAGGTGTACAACATAGTGATTCAAAATTTTTATAGATTATACCCATTTATAGTTATTATAAAATATTAGCTATATTCCCTGTGCTTTAGTTCCTCTGTTTCTTTGTCCTTGCTCTCCTCTTTGGTGATTTGATGATTTTATGTAGTCCTTTATCTTTTGTATATTTACTATAAGTTTCTGCTTTGTGATTGCTATAAGGCTTACATGTAACAACTTATATTTATAACAGTCTATTCAACTTAAGTTTGAATGCATTCTAGAGCTCTACATTTTGAACCCCCATGATTTATGTTTTTGATGTCACAATTTATATCTCTTTATCTTGGGTACCCATTAACAAAGCATTGTGGTTATAGTTATTTTTACTACTTTTGTCTTTTAACCATCATACTAGCTTTATAAGTGATTAATCCACCACCTTTACAATATTAGAATATTCCTAATTTCACTAAGTGTTTACCTTTACCAGTGAGATTTTACTTTCATATGTTTTCCTGTTACTAATTAGTCCCCTTTTGTTTCAGCTTGAAGAAGTCCCTTAACATTTCTTATAAAGCTGATCTAGTGGTGATGAACTCCTTTAGCTTTTGCTTGTCTGGAAATTCTTAAATCTCTCCTTCTATTCTGAATGATAACCTTGCTGTGTAGGATATTCCTTATTGGAGGTCACTCACCTTTTCTTCCCACCCCCAGCCTTAGGCAACCACTAATTTACTTTCGGTCTTTATTGACTGCCTATTCTGGACATTTCATGCAAGTGGAAGCATACAACATGTAATCTTTTGTGACAGGCTTCTTTCACTTAGCATAATATTTTGAAGATTCATCCGTGTTGTAGCATGTATCAGTACTTTATTTCTTTTTATTGCTAAATAATATTCCATTGTATTGGATACACCACATTTTGTTTATCCATTTATCAGCTGATAGACATTTAGGTTGTTTTTATTTTTTGGCTATTAGGAATAAAGCTGTGATGGATATTGTGTATTGTGTACAAAACTTTGTAAGGGTGTATCTTTTCATTTCTCTCAATCAGTCATATGCCTAGGAGTGGAATTGCTGTCAAATGGTAACAAATTTTTGAGGAACTGCCAAACTGAATTTTTCAAAGCAGCTGCACCATTTTACAATCCCACCATCAGTGTATGAAGGTTCCAACTTTGCCACATTTTTGCCAACACTTTTTATTATCTGTCTTTCTGATTATAGCCATTCTAGTGTGTGTGATGGGGTATCTCATTGTGGTTTTAATTTGTATTTCTCTGATGTCTAATAATGTTGGGCATCTTTTCATGTGTTTATTAGCCATTTGTATATATTCTTTCAAGAAATATCTATTCAAGGTGGGGAGGGTATAGCTCAGTGATAGAGCATGTGCCTAGCATGCACCAAGTCCTGGGTTCAATCCCCAGTAGCTCCATTAAAAAATAAATAAAAAAACCTAATTACCTCCTCCCCACAACAATGTTAAAAAAAATCTATTCAAATCTTTTGTCCATTTTAAAAGTTTGACTATCTATCTTTTTATTATTGATTTGTAAGATTTATATATTCTGGATTCAAGAACTGTATCAGATATATGATTTGCAGAATTTTCTCCCATCATGCAGGTTGTGTTTTCACTTTCTTGATGGTTTCCTTTGCAGCAAAAAATTTTAAACGTGATGAAGTTCAGTTTATCTTTTGCCTTTTGTTACTTGTGCTTTGCATATCATATCTAAGAAACCACTGCCTAATTCAAGTTTATGAAGATTTATGCCGTCTAAGAGTTTATAATTTTATAAATTATAATTTTATAAATTATAAAATTTAGGTCTTTTATCCATTTTAAATTAATTTTTGTAAATGGTATGAGGTAGTGGTCCAACTTCATTCTTTTGCAGGTGGATATCCAGTTGTCCCCAAATTCTGGGCAATTTTAACGCATGCATAGATTTTTGTAACCACAACCATAATGAAATATAGAACTGTTCTGCAACTACAGATATCCTTCTGACTACCCCTTTATATAGTCACAATCATCTCTCCTCCTATATCTCTAAGTCTTGGCAACCACTTATCTATTCTTGATCTCTATAATTTTATCATTGAGAATGTTATATAAATGGAATCATGATTTGAGATTGGATTTTTCACTCAACACAATTCCCTTTAGAGCCATCCAATTTGTTGTGTGTAGTATCAGTAGTTTGTGTGTGTGTGTGTGTGTATTCCTTCAGAATTTCTACATAGATAATCATGTCACCTATAAATTAATGGTTTTATTTCTTCCTTTCTAATCTTTATTCCTTTAATTTCATTTTTCTTGCCTTACTGTGCTGGTTAGAATCTCTAGTACTATGTTGAATAACAGTGGTAAGAGCAGACTTCCTTCTCTTGTTTCTGAAAGTATTCAGTCTTTCAACTGTGTGGGTGTTCTTTACTAGGTTAATGAAGTTATCTTGTATTCCTAATTTGCTGAGAGCTTTTCTCATGAATAGATGTTGAGTTTTAGTCAAATGCTTTCTCTACATTATTTGATATGATAATGTGGTTTTTCTTTTTTAGCCTGTTGATAGTAGGATTATATTGATTTTTCAAGTATTGAACCAGCCTTGTATCCCTGGAATAAACCTCATTTAGTTGTGGTGCATAATTATTTTTATACATTGCTGGATATTCTTTGTTAATATTTTGTTGAAGATTTTTATATCTTTGTTCATGAGTGATAATGGACTATAGTTTTTTTTTTTCTACTGGCTTTATCTGATTTTGATCTCAAGATAATATTGGCTTCATAAAGTGATTTGTAATTCCCTCTTTTCTGAAAGAGATTGCGTAAAATTAATTTTTTAAGTAATTTGGTAGAAATCTTGTAAAACCACTTGGGCCTGGAGAACTCTCAGCAGTTTTTGAACTATGGCTTTAATTTCCTTAATAGTTGTAGAGCAATTCAAATTATTTATTTCATATTGGATGAGTTGTGGTAATTTATGCTTTTCAAAGAATCAGTTCATTTCATCTAAGTTGTCAGATCTGTATGCAAGTTCTGTGGCAATATTTCATTCCTGATATTGGTAAATTGCATCTTCTTTTTTCTTTTTCAGTCTTTCTAGAGGTTTATCAGCTTTATTGGTCCCCCCCCCCACCAAAGAACCAGCTTTTTATTTCATTCATTTTCTGCATGGTTTTTCTATTTTCAATTTTATTAATTTCTGCTCTTATCATTATGATTTCCTTCCTTCTGTTGCTTTGAGTGTAGTTTGCTGTTGTTTTTCTAGTTTCTTAAAATAGGATGGGAGCTTAGATTATTTTGAGAATTTGCCTCTTTTCTAAGATAAGGACTTATTGCTATAAATTTCCTTCTCAGCACTGTTTTTGGCTGCATCTGCAAATTTTGGTATATTTTATTTATATTTTTATTCAGTTCAATGTATTTTTTAAATTTCCCTTGAGATTTCATCTTTGATCCATGATATATTTTTATGTGAGTTGCTTAATTTCCAAATGTTTGGAAATCTTCCTTTTTTTTTTTTTTAATGTTATTGATTTCTAGCTTGGTTTCACTGTGGTCAGAGAACACACTTTTATAGTTTTTGTTCTTTTAAATTTGTTCACATTTATTTTATCGTCCAGGAGGTGGTCTGTCTTAGTGAATGTTCCATGGGCTCTTGAGAAAAATGTGTGTTCTGCTATTGGGTTGAATGTTTTACAAATGTTGGTTAATGGTATTCGGTTCTTCCATATACTTGCTGATTTTCTAATAGTTCTATCAATTGTTGAAATAGCGATGTTGAACTTTCTAAGTGTAATTGTATATTTGTTTGTCTTTCATTTCTGTTAGTTTTGCTTTATGTATTTTGCATCTCTGTTGTTTGGCACATATACATTTAGATTTGCTGTCTTCTTGGGGAATTGCCCCTTTTATCATTATGTAATAACCTTCTCTGTCTCTGGTAATTTTCTTTGTTCCAAAGTCTGTCTTATCTTTTGACTCTTTTGCATGGTATTTCTTTTTACATCCTTTTCAACCTATTTATGTCATTATGTTTGAAGTGGATTTCTTGTAGACAGCATATTTGGGTCATTTTTTTTAATCATTTGGGCAATCTCATTTTTAATTGATTTATGTAGGCCAAATGTAAATGTTTATTACTTTTACATTTAATGTAATTATTGATATGTTAAGGCTTATGTTTGCTGTTTTATTTTTTGGTTCTTATTTATTCCCTCTTTTTTATTTCTCTTCTCAGTTTTTCTGCCTTGCTGTGTGCTACTTGAACCTTTTTTGAAAATTCCATTTTGGTTTATCTATACAGGTTTTGAGTAAATTTTTTGTATAGTTTTTTTAGTGGCTGCTCTAGTTATTACATTATAAATAAGTAACTTATCACAGTCTACTAATGTCATCATTTTAACCTTTGGAAACCTTTCAGCCATTATTTCTTCAAGTACTTTTTTAGCCCCATAGTCTTTTTCTCTCTTTTTTTGAAACTCCAGTGATATAAATGCTATCCTTTTTTCATTTTCCCACAGGTCCCTGAGGCTCTGTTAATTTCTTCCCTGTTCCTGCTAGGAAGAGGTGGAAGTTCAGCTCCCTGTTAGGTTCCCCCAACACCAGGTGGAAAAATGGGGAATAGAGGGTTGACTCTTGCTACCTCATTGCTGCCAGGTGGGAATGGCCCCACTAACGTCACCCCAATGGGGAAAATGGAGTGTCAACTATCACCACCTTGCATTGCCTTGTTCCACTTCTTTGCTACTAGAGAGGTGGGGTGGAAGTTCTGGTTGGTCCCACTGACATCACCCCTGTGAGAGACAGAAGATTAACTTTCCCTGCCTAACTGCTGCCATGTGGGGCCAGACATGGGTAGCTCTATGTGACTGACACCACAGGGAAGGGGCAGTTTTTCCTTTGATATTTGGCCAGAATTTGTTGAGTATTACCAAAAAAGTTTTCTGTTCAGATAGGCCACCATTTCCCTGATTATTTAGCTAAAGGGAACAACCTTTTCCTGGGTCTTTTTTTGGCTTGGCCCTATTGGCAATTTCAGGTTGCAGTCTTCTCCAGTGCCCCATCTGCAATATATGGGAATCAAAAAGAAATCCCAGGCAACTCAACACTATAGCGTTCCTCACATCCTGAAGTCCCCAGGCAGTCTACTTTCTCATTTCCACTTTTTCGAGTCTTCCTATGCTTGATTGTTATTTTGTCAAGGATTTTTTTCCTTGTTGTTGTGAAAGGGAGAACTAGTGAGAAATGGACCACTAATTTTGAAAAAAAATTTATTAATTCTTTCTACATTCTTTGGGTATATTTTATTGTCATTTGTCTGTATTCCTGGGTTGACTGTTTAGTTCATTTATTGTCAGTCGAAATAGTCTATGTATTATCAACTGAGTTATATTTGAATATATTGCAGTAAACAAATGACTTTAATGCTACTACTTTCTTATGAGTACCACTTTAGCTGGATGTCATGGACTTTGATGGGTGTTGATTTCCTTGTTGATTATTTCTAAACAGTTGATAATTTCTGTTTTGATTCTCTATTTAACCCAAGGATTATTTAGAAGAGCATTTTTGAAATCCCAAGTGGATAGATGGGAGGTAGAGCTCTCCTTTGTGCCTGCATATTTCTACATAATGCCATCCAGTCCCTCAGAGAGGCTTTTTCTGAGAAGCTCTCATAGAAAGATGAGATTAAAATTTTGAACCTTGCTTCTTACCCTATTCTTCATTCTTTAGGTGTTTATCATGTACTTATATTCAATTAAGTCTCAGGACGCTTAGTTTTGACAAGGAGGAAAAAAAAAGTTAAGACATAGTTACTGCCTTCAAGAAGTATAGTATCTAGTTGGGGTGACGGTAAGTAAAGCCAAACTAGTTAAATAGCGATACCTGACAGTAGTGACTAAATTACTGGCAGTGGAGGTTCAGAGAAAAAGGAAATCAGTGTAGGCTAAAGTAGCTGGGGCAAGACCTCTTGAAAGAAGGAGAAGTGTTTTAGTTAGACCTTAAAGGTAAGTAGGTAAAAATTTTCTCCCATTCCATAGGTTGTCATTTTGTTTTACTTATGGTTTCCTTTGCTGTGAAGAAGCTTCTAAGTTTCATTAGGTCCCATTTGTTTATTCTTGCTTTTATTTCTATTGCTTAGGTAGACTGCCCTAGGACAACATTTTTGAGATGTATGTCAGATAATGTTTTGTCTATATTTTCTTCTAGGAGGTTTATTGTATCTTGTCTCATGTTTAAGTCTTTGATCCATTTTGAGCTTATTTTTGTGTATGGTGTAAGGGAGTGTTCTAGCTTCATTGATTTACATGCTGCTGTCCAGTTTTCCCAACACCATTTGCTGAAGAGACTGTCTTTATTCCATTGTATATTCTTGCCTCCTTTGTCGAAGATGAGTTGACCAAAAGTTTGTGGGTTCATTTCTGGGCTCTCTATTCTGTTCCATTGGTCTATATGTCTGTTTTTGTACCAATACCATGCTGTCTTGATGACTGCAGCTCTATAATATTGTCTGAAGTCTGGGAGAGTTGTTCCTCCAGCCTCTTTCTTTCTCTTCAGTAATGCTTTGGCAATTCTAGGTCTTTGATGGTTCCATATAAATTTTATTATGATTTGTTCTAGTTCTGTGAAATATGTCCTGGGTAATTTGACAGGGCTTGCATCAAATCTGTAGATTGCCTTGGGCAGTGTGACCATTTTAACAATATTGATTCTTCCAATCCAAGAGCATGGGATATCTTTCCATTTTTTAAAGTCTTCTTTAATTTCCTTCATCAGCGTTTTATAGTTTTCCGTGTATAAGTCTTTCACCTCCTTGGTTAGATTTATTCCCAGATATTTTATTACTTTGGGTGCTATTTTAAAGGGGATTGTTTCTTTACTTTCTTTTTCTGTTGATTCATCATTAGTGTAAAGAAATGCAACTGATTTTTGAATGTTAATCTTGTAACCTGCTACCTTGCTGAATTCTTTATTTCTAGTAGTTTTTGTGTGGACCTTTTAGGGTTTTCTATATATAGTATCATGTCATCTGCATATAGTGACACTTTTACCTCTTCTTTTACAATTTGGATCCCTTTTATTTCTCTCTCTCAATAATTGCTGTGGCTAGGACTTCCAAGACTATGTTGAATAGGAGTGGTGATAGTGGGCATCCTTGTCTTGTCTCAGATTTTAGTGGGAAGCTTTTGAGTTTTTCACCATTGAGTACTATGCTGGCTGTAGGTTTGTCATATACTGCTTTTATTATGTTGAGATATGTTCCCTCTATACCCACTTTGGTGAGAGTTTTTATCATAAATGGGTGTTGAATTTTATCAAAAGCTTTTTCTGCATCTATTGAGATGATCATGTGGGTTTTGTCCTTTCTCTTGTTGATGTGATGTATTACATTGAAACTGACAAAGGTTTGGTCTCCAGAATATATAAGCAGCTCATATGACTTAATAAGAAAAAAACAAACAACCCAATCCAAAAATGGGCAGAAGACCTAAACAAACAATTCTCCAAGGAAGAAATAGAAATGATCAATAGGCATGTGAAAAAATGCTCAGTATCACTACTTATCAGAGAAATGCAAATCAAAACTACAATGAGGTATTACCTTACACCAGTCAGAATGGCCATCATTCAAAAGTCCACAAATGACAAATGCTGGAGAGGCTGTGGAGAAAAGGGAACCCTCCTACACTGCTGGTGGGAATGCACTTTGGTGCAGCCACTGTGGAAAACAGTATGGAGATTCCTCAAAAGACTAGGAATAGACTTAACGTATGACCCAGGAATCCCACTCCTGGGCATATATCCAGAAGGAACCCTACTTCAAAAAGACACCTGCACCCCAATGTTCATAGCAGCACTATTTACAATAGCCAAGACATGGAAACAGCCTAAATGTCCATCAGCAGATGACTGGATAAAGAAGAAGTGGTATATTTATACAATGGAGTACTACTCAGCCATAAAAACCAACAACATAACGCCATTTGCAGCAACATGGATGCTCCTGGAGAATGTCATTCTAAGCGAAGTAAGCCAGAAAGAGAAAGAAAAATACCATATGAGATCACTCATATGTGGAATCTTAAAAAAAAACATAAATACAAAACAGAAACAGGCTCATAGACATAGAATACAAACTTGTGGTTGCCAAGGGGGCGGGGGGTGGGACAGACTGGGATTTCAAAATGTAGAATAGATAAACAAGATTATACTGTATAGCACAGGGAAATATATACAAGATCTTATGGTAGCTTACAGTGACAAAAATGTGACAATGAATATATGTATGCTCATGTATAATTGAAAAATTGTGCTCCACACTGGAATTTGACACAACATTGTAAAATGAGTATAACTCAATAAAAATGTTAAAAGAAAAAAGGTAAGTAGGTAGGATTTAAATATGCAAGGAGGAAAGGGAAGAATGTTTCAGGCTGAGAGACTGGGATAGCAAAGGCCACCTTTGATGGAAGTGGGAAACTTGAGTTATGGTGGTAGAGGAAGATGATTTCACTTTTAGCAGTGTTGCATTTTGGCTGACTATAAGATGTCCAATGGGGAGATACCCTGGAAGTTATTGATCCTTATTTGATGATGAACTAGTTGAGTTTAGCTTTGTCTAAAATAGTAGGTGGTCTGTTCTCTTTTGGTTTGGTCAGAGGAATAGTGCTCTGGTTTGGGTAGTGTTTTGGTTGAGTATATGTATCGTGGATGGTGTACCAGATATCTTCTGCTTAGCCCTCCTGATCCCCCTGATCCACACTCCACCCTTTTATACTTTGCTCTGTGCCCAAGGAGGCTAATCTGTATGGATTACGTCAGTGAGTTCCCTTTCCTTCTTAGCTTCTGATAGGTTTTGGCCAGTGGAGATCACTGGCAGGACATCAAAAAGAGGAAAGAAACTGAGGTCAGTGTGTTTATTCCTGGTTTCCTCCTTGTAGGACTGCCTCTGGCTGGCTGCTATCCCTTAACTAAAGGTCATAGTGCCTCTCAAGGGGACCCTCTCTACACCACATTCTCCTTTTTCTTATATATGTTCTCTCCCTCATCCTTTTGTGTATAGGGGTGGTAACAGCCCCAAGTTACTAAACAATATATCCCTCTTTGTTTTCCTATACCCTGCTCATACTTTTGTAGCTAGTCCTTTTGTTAAACTTTCCACTAATTACACTAATTTGAGTGTGCCATCTGTTTCCTGCTGGGACCCTGACTGAAACAGATGAAGTCTCAATTTTCAAAGGCTTAGAATACAATGAAGTAAGCCTAACATAAAATACGACTAAATATGATTCAATCTGTCTCTCTCTGATTAATCTAGGCTCTTGCAGTGTTTCCAGATAACCATTCTGAAGCACAGTCTTCAGAGTATCATAATGTGTAGGAGTGCCAGTTCATGGAATATTAATAATAGCTCACATTTATCCATTACTTACTCTTTCCATGCACTGTGCTGTACATGTTTTATATGTATTATTTTATTTAACCTCCACAACAACCCTATGAAGTAGATAATGATTTTTATCTTTTTATAGGCATGGAATCTAAGGCTCAGGGAGATTAAATAGCTTACCAGAGATTTCACAGCTAAGAAAGCAGAGCTGGGATTTCAACTCAGGTCTGTCTGACTCCATGGCTCATGTTCTAAACTCAAAGTATGGTCTCAGATCAGCAGCATCCAGGAGCGTGTTAGAAATATAGACTCTCAGGCTCTACCTCATACCTCCTGAATCAGAATCTGCATTTTAACAGATCTCCAGGGGATTCACATGCACATGAAAGTTTGCAATGCAATACTTGAAATCATGTTACTTTACAGTCTATTACTGAATACTGTAGACAGTTCTGTTTGATCAGTAAAAAGAACATTTACCAAAAAAAAGATAACTATGTGAGGTGATAGATGTTAATTAGCCTGATTGTAGTAATTGTCACAGTGTATACATATATCAAAACATCATGTTGTACACCTAAAACATAAACAATTTTATTTTATCAGTCGTACTTCAATAAAGCAGGAAAGAAAGAATTACCATTCTGTGCTCTTTAACATTGGCATCATATGGCCTTCTAAGTGGAATCTACAAGGCCAGAGCTGTCATTTTCTGAGACAAGGGCTTTGAGAGCCAGTCGGGAACCTAACCTGGTGAAAGGTGCCAGGGTGCAGCCGGAGCTGTTGCTGACAACAGTGACACAAGGAAGGAGAACTTGGCCTTGGGTTACTGCCAGGAGATTTTTATGTTTGGACTTCAAACATGTTTTATATGCACCTTGACAGCACCTTTAGCTGTCAAGACTCCCGAATCTGTGTACACTTGGCTAGTCCTCAGAAAAACTGGTTTTCTCAGAAAGTTTGATTTAATGCCCTTAGGCTCTTGTTTCTACGGTTTTCTCTTCCCACCTATGTCCCTTAGTCACTACCTGCCCCGTATCCTTCCTCTCAGCCCTTTCTTGTTCTTATCCATATCTACTTTAAGAAAACATACCAGATGATAAACCTATGAAATGTGCTCCATCTCACTAGTCATCAAGGAAATTAAAACTAAAACCGCAGTGAGATACCAGTACACACCCGTCAGAGTGGCTAAAGTGAAAAAAGACCAACAATACCATGTACTGATGAAGATGTGGGTGAATTGGAACTTTCTTCCACTATTGATGGAGTATAAATTGGAACAGCCACTTTGGAAAACTATTTGGCAGTGCCTAGTAAAGCTGAACTTTTATGTATAACCTATGACCAAATAATTCCACTCATGGGTTTTGTTTAATTTTTATTTTTTTAAATTGAAGGGTAGTTGGTTTGTAGTGTTTCAGGTGTACCACAAAGTTGCTCAGTTATACATATATGTATTCTTTTTCAGATTATTTTCCATTATTGGTTATTACAAGCTATTGAATATAGTTCTGTATGCTATACAGTAGGACCTTATTGTTTATCTATTTTATACATAGTAGTGTGTATCTCTTAATCCCAAATTCCAAATTCATCCCTCCCCTTCCTTTCCCCTTTGGTAACCGTAAGTTTGTTTTCTATGTCTGTGTCCACTCATGGATTTTAAATCAAGAGAAACTCTCCCACGTGTGAACAAGGATACATATGCATGTACAGATGTCCACTGAAGATTTTGGTTTGTGATAGTAAAAAATGGAAAACAACCTAAATGACTATCAACAGAATGAATACATTCATTACAGTATGGTGTATTCATCTGATAGAATTCCATAAAGCAGTTAGATGAATTATAACTACATGTAGCAACATAGAACTGGAGCAAAATGAATCAAAAGCATACTGTTGAGGAAAAAACATAAAGTTCTATATAATTACATTTATGTAAAATATAAGAGCACAAAACAATATCCTGTAATGTTTATGGTACATGCATGGAAAGGAAAAGGAAAAAAAATTCTCACTAAATATTTGTGCTCGCACACAGCCAGCTAGTGGCAGAGCTAGGGAGAGAAACCAGTATTCCTTCTTCTTCTTTCTTTTTTTTTAAATTAAGACTTAATTTTAAGAGAAGTTTACTGTTCAAGGCAAAATTGAGTGGAAGGTACAGAGATTTTCCATATTCCTTATTCTTCTTTAACCAAAGGAATGGAGACATCAAACTCTAAAGGGTCTGCACAGTCATTACAATTTGCCTTGTGTAGTTCAGAACACATTATAGGAGCCTGTTGAGTTTGGGGATCAACAGGTTAATCGTCTCTTTTACATGAAGGCAGAGGGGCAAGGTTGCTATAAACTTTTTTTTTTCTACATCCTCACCTTCTGTCTACTGGCCAGGAATGCTGAGTTGGACCTGTTTAGGGGTATCAGTAAACAGGGTAACATGAAACACTAGTAAGCAGGTGAGTGTTCCAATCTAAAGCTGAACTACTTCAGCATTTCTGTCATGTTTGACTAGCTCTGGCATAGCTGCTGGATTCAAAGCCTACCTAGCCCAGAGAACAGAAAAGCTATAAATGGTCTCTGGTATAATTAAAATGGACTACTGGCAGAGTGCTTGAATCAAAATTCTAAGTCCTGGACAACACAGGTTTTAATGTTAAGGGCCTATGAGGTATTTAGGAAAAAACAGAATTCCTGAAAACGAAAAGGCAATACATGGTCCCTGCTCTCCCTGACCTACTGTGGTTACTTTTTCTCAATTACTTAGTAATTGGCTCTAAATTCCCTAGACTGTTAACACCTTGAAAGTCTATCAGAGGTGTATGTGAGATAGAATAAAAGAAAGTGTGAGAAGGGCAGGGGAAAAAGGAAGAAAAGAAAAGAAGAGACTCTCTTTAATGGGTTCTTTCCTTTCTTTGATGTTGGCTTTGATGGTCTGCCCTGCCTGCTTTAGGCACTTGATATAGTAATGATCCTTGAGAAGAGCCTTAAAAGAGGTTTTGGGTTCTCGTCCCAGCACTGCCACTTACTATGAGCAACTCAATTGTCTTTGAACTTTAGCTGCCTCATCTGTAAAGTGGTCCAATAATCGTATTTACCTAATATGGTTGTTAAGGTATGCAAATTACTTAGCATAGTGCCTGGCACATGGTAAGAGCTCAATAAATTAATGATGATCATTCTTGCTGTTGTTACAGTGTCATGGAAACAGAGGGAGAGAGCATTTTCAGTAGACAAGGGACATCTGCCCTACCTAATGCTAAATGCAGCAGAGAGGTCAAGGAGGATGAGAACTGAGAAAAGGCAAGGATTTTGAGGCTTGATTAGAAATGCAGAGTGATATTTACATTTGAGTCTTCTCTTCTGAGCTCCTTATTTTTACTGGAAGTGGGAACTGGAGTTTAAAAAGAAAATCCATCACTTTCTGTGATCAGGATACATATTTACTTTAACTTCAGAGCAAGCAGTGCTTTTAGGGAGAGTATGTAAGAAGGTAGCTGCAGCTGTGACAGACATAGCAGACTCTTACCATGCTGCCCATTAGAACTTTCTGCGATGTGGAAATGTTCTCTCTCTGTTCTGACAAATACACATGTGGCCGTTGAGCACTTGAGATGTAGTTAGTGTGGCTGAGAAATGGAAATTTCAATTCTGTTTAATCCTAATTAGCTTAAATTTAAATAGCCATGTGTGGATAGTGGCAGCCATCAGTCTGACTGGGGAAGTAAGGCATATACTCTTGAAACCAGTTAAATACCAAAAGGATTGGGGTCAGACAATTAATTGTTCAGAAAAAGAGTGATACCCTTTCTGGGCTGGGGAATTTAAGGAGAGTCTTGTAGAACAGGTGAAACTTGAGTTTCACCTTGAAGGATGTCTAGTGTTCGGATAGGAGGAAAGATGGCAGGAGGTCATTCCAGCGGGTTGGAGTGGGTGGGCAAAAGTTTAGTTAGAAATGCATCCTATATGAGAACTTTAAGGACAATGGCCTTTCTAGAATAAGTATTCATATCAGGAGTTAGGTGGGTTTGGGCCAGGTCATGGACAGCCTTGAATGCTAGAGAAAAGTGCTTGGCTTTGTCCACAGAGGCCAATGTTTTGCAACACTTGCTTAAAACACAAATTTCCAGGCCCCTCCCTGACCTACTAAATCAAATTTTCTGAGTTGCAGCTTAGGAAATCAGTGTTGTATGTAGGCTCTGCAGGTATGAAAGATGCACATTCAAGTTTGAGATCCATCAGATAGGCAGAAGGGAGCCACTGGAAGCTTTTAGTCAAAGGAGTGACATGGTGATAGAGGAATCATAGGAAGCTTGATAAGGTGAGATGCTGTAGGATATAGAAACTAGCTAAGGAAACCAGTTAGGCTACTGTTAAAGTAGTTCAGACATGAACTTCACAAATCCTGATCTTCTTTCTGGCTGGTACCTTGGAATTGTCAAATCAATCCCTAATATTTCCCAGCAGGCCATATTTGAATTTTGCACACAATTTGTTGGCTACTTTAAATGACTAAGGCCTAGGCAACATGGCCTGACTTCCTGGCTTCAAATCCCAGCCCTACTATCTAAGCTGTTTTGGCTCAGACAAGTCTCTTTAACATTTCTGTGTTTCAATGTCCTTCTCTGTAAGCTGGAGATGATCATAGCTCCTATCCCATAGGGGCATTGTGAGTGTTAACTGAGATCTTAAATAGCTTACAACAGCACCTGGCACATAGTAGGCACTCAATTAATGTTGGTATTAATATTAAACTAAAGAGCTCTTTTATTTTATTCCAATTTATATAATAGTTAAAGCTAATCTTCACCAAAAAAGTGTTAAATTTGCCCATTCAGAATATTAAAACTGAGCCCTAGACTTTTTGTTTAATGAGTTCTATTTCAAAGTATAACTCTTCACTTAATTTATCATATGATTATCCTTCATAAAATAAGTCTAAATAGAGGACAAATTTTCCTTCCCACTGAATGTTTTAATCTATGGTTAGTTCTTCGCAGTGAATTCTATATCTTTTTAAACTTTGTAGTTTTTACATTGCTACTAGCTTTCAGTGAATGCTATTACGATACTCATTTCAGAAAAAAAGAATGAACTCTTCCTTGTTCTCATAGGGGACTGATAATGAAAATAAGATATTTTCTTGTCTGGTGTCAGTGAGCTCACGATGTACTGTGGGTGCAGTGACAGCTTTTTCGTGGAATGAGAAAGTCTCTAGATGCATGCTTGGTAGTTTGTGAACTTTTGGCTGCTGCTTCACTTTCTTCCAGGCCTCACCCAAACGGAAGCTTCTCTTAGCCTCGCCAGTTTCCGTTGACAGTCAGCTGCTCATGCAGC
Organism: Camelus bactrianus; assembly: GCF_048773025.1. Taxonomy (NCBI): domain Eukaryota; kingdom Metazoa; phylum Chordata; class Mammalia; order Artiodactyla; family Camelidae; genus Camelus; species Camelus bactrianus. The sequence continues at coordinate 80,147,611 of NC_133575.1, read as the reverse complement.
TCTCAAGATGCACCTTCAGGTCTGGAAGGCAGAGGGAAGGAAACAGCTGAAGACCCAGCATAGCCACCTACACTTCTGAGACAGGCCAAGCCAGGAAATTGCCTTAGACTCTTTTATTTCTGCTTTCAGAAAGTTGCTTCTAACTTTGTTTCCTTAGGTTCTGTTCAATGGTTGAAAAAGATAGGTCTGTGACATGATTGGTTAAGGTTCTTTTTTTATGTTTTGAGCAGATCAGTATCTGTTTTCCCTATCATCTCCCTCATTGTCCATTTCCCTTCCCTGGAGTCAGTCACTGTTACTAGTTTCTTGTGTATCCTTTCTGAGATAGTCTATGCATATTTGTATATGTATACCCTTAGTTTTTACACAAATGGTAGCATACCATAAATGCTATTCTGCACCTTGCTTTTTTTCAATTTTTATATAGAAGACTTTTTCTTTTCTTTCTTTTTTTTTTTTTTTTTTTTTTGGAGGAGTGCAGGTAATTGGGTTTGTTTGTTTGTTTGTTTTAATGGAGGTACTGGGGATTGAACCCAGGACCTTGTGCATGATAAGCATGCACTCTGCCACTGAGCTTTACCCTCCCCCCCAGAAGACTATTTCATATCGGTGCATAAAGAGTTTCTTTATGGCTGCATGGCTGCACAGCATTCCATAATTATTATAGATGTACCAGAATTTATTTAAGCAGCCCTTTGTTGGTGGATATTTAGATTGTGTCCAACCTTGAGCTATTACAAACATGTTTATAGATATTATATTTCACATGTGAGAGTATATCTCTAGGAGAAATTGGTTAGGGCACTTGGGTCACTGGCTTGTTCAGTTGCTTGGTGATGATAAAACCACAGTACTATGTGTAGAATCAAAGATTCTAGGAGGCCTAGCTATGCCCAACTACAGAGAAGTCATGGAATGTTAAGCTAGAAGGAATCTTAGAGATCTCAGAGAGGACCAAGATTACACAGAAATTTAGAAGCAGGTCCAGAATTAAAACCCATAGTGTTTTACTCCAGTCCATAATGTAGCTCTTTTTACTACACCATGCTGCTGTCTGTCAGAGAGATTTGACATGGCCCGATTTCTGTCCTGACAGGTAGGACTCTGCATTATCTGCCCTGCCGTGATCTCACTACCCTGTTTTTACATGCTTTCTCTTTGCAGGATCTGACTTTCCCAACCTAATTTACCTTACTTTCCCTGCTGCTCTGACTTCTCCCACTAATAATAATGCCATCTTTTTTTTTTTTTAAGTTAGAATTGAAGTCCATTACAACTAGAGGACCCTTTAGAAGTAAAGCCAAGTAGGAGAGGCAGGAGTATGGGGAAGACATCTGGGAATGGCACAAGATTTATGATCTTACACAAGCTTTCTTCTCTTGATACATCCATTAAGTCATCATATAGTCTAGGGGGAGTGCCTTTCTCCTCTTGGCACGGCTTGGCTATCTCCTTTCCTTGGCCATAGGGTTGAGCACCTTGAGGTCCAACAAATGTATAATGTGCCAAATAGGAAAGAATATGAAACTGTGTGCAGATAGTTTAATTCTTACCGAATTGTGCTAGGGAGCAAACTACAGGTGATAGTCTTTGTGCGCAGCCAAAGGAAATCAAGGACCCTTGTGTGGAATGACTTTTAAATCTATCTCTTTACTCTGGCCCAAGCCATAGAGGGGAAAACTGCTGCCAGCATTTGTGAAATGCACACTATGATGATGGATAAAATTATTTTAGGAACAGATTGTAGACCTATCCCTGGGACAGTTTTTCTCAAGTTATGATCATCTGAGCACTTGAGCATTGCTTAAAGGACGGGGCCCTGAAGTCTGCAAGCAGTCTTCTTCCTCAGAAACTTCTCATGTGAATGTAACTATGAGAACTACTGCCTGAGAAATGGAAAATTGAGAAGATGGTTTTGCGCTGTTGAATTTGCAGTGGCCTGTGAAACGAGCTGATTAGCCATTCCAGGTAGCACATGGTTATTTCACTTGAGAAGATATAAAGCCTGGGTTAGGTGGCCCCTGTGTACTACCACAGACTCTGTGCTCCTGTCATAACCCTTGTCATGCTATATTGTAATTGAATGTTTTTGTCCCTTTCCCTATAACCCAGAGGGTTCTTAGCTGCAAGCAACAGAAATTGACTGGCTAATTTAAGCAGAAGATGCTTAAAAGCATTTTGAATAGCTTACAGAATCACACATTGGACCAGAGAACCAGACTCAGGGCTACACAGCCAACATCACAGCACCACCCTTACTGCTGCCATGCTAGCACCATTAGTATGTTAGCTCAGGTCCTCAGAGGAGCACAAACCAAGCTGGGATTAGACATGCAGGAGATTTATTGCGGGAAAATGTCTATGAGGGAACCTAGGGAGGGAACCAGAGGAAGCTGGGAGAGCTCTTACACTGCAGTGTAAATCTGACCTTTTGGATGGGAGAAGGAAAGAAGAAGATGGGGTAGGAAGTGCTGTGCTAATAAAGTTCCACCATACTGATGGGGAGTCCTGTTACTAAAGTCACAGGCCACGTAGTCCTGCATCTCCTAGAAATGTGCCTGACTTAGGATTCCTGCTGTGCTCAGTCATTGGCTGGGAGCAGTGTGGCTTCAGAGCAAAGCAGCAAATATTGGGGTGAATTTAAAGCACAGCAGCTGGGGCCAAGGTCGTTGACACTCTCCCCCACTGGAAGAACCAAGAGGCACATTTTCATGACTGTCTCAGTCGGAGAAGATTGTCCACTTCTTTGGGTCCCTAGCTCCCAATTCAAGGGATGGATCCTTGAACTGAGTGAAGTCATATGCCTGTGCCCCAACTCCAAGGAGGACCTGCTTCTTTACAAGATTCCTATGTCCTCTCCCCCAAACAAAAGGGTTCAAATGCTGTACAGCAACACCCCCAAAAGGACAAATGTCTATTATACTGTGTGAACTCCTTGAGAGCAGAGATCTTTGTCTTGCTCATTGCTATTACAAATAAATGTTTATTGAAGTAATCAATGACTGTGGTCAAATGACCACACACACACACACACACACACACACACACACACACACACACACACACACACACACACACACACACACACACACACACACACACACACACACACACACACACACACACGATTTAGCCATCAGAGAAGTGAAAATCCAAAACCACTAGGATGTCCATAATGAAAAAAGGTAACAAATGCTGTTTGCTGTTTGGGATGTGGTGAAACGCACTGCTGATGGTAATGTAAAATGATTTGGCCACTTTGAAAAATGGATGATACCTGTTGAGAGAGTGGCTCAGAATAAGATGGGCAAAAGTCTTTGTCCCCAGGGAACTTAAAAAGAGATGGCCCAGAGGATAGGTGACTGATTTTGCATTAGGTATATTTGAAGGATTCGAACAGTCCAAACTGAGCGTCCTCTAGAAGGAAGCCTTCTTCCATCCTAGCTACTGATTCTCTGGGCCTGGCCCATCACCTCCCACCAAACAGTGTTCTGTGACTGGACTATCAGCCATTTGCTGCACAGCAGTCTCCTTCCTATCCTCTTCCCTCGTGGATGCCACCTACTACCTCTTATGAGTCAGCTCTGGCTGCAGTGGGCTTTGAAAACTCAAACCTGTCCCTGGGCCTTATATGGTTCAGAGGGGTTCTGAAACCTGATAAAGATGCCAAGAGCTTTTCAACCAGATGCCTTTTACATCGGTTCTCTGTTCGTGCTGAGTTGGGGCCTGGGTATAGGGAGAATGGGGAATCAAATCTTGGGTCTCCCTTTCTTAGAGAACCAAACCTTTGAACACGGCCTAGCATTCAGGGCACAGCCTAGGGGTGTCACCTCACATGATCAGTCCTTGGGAGATCAGTGATCTTTATGGGGAAGAAGTTCCCAGGGCCTCAGCAGTCTCATGACTGTAAACATCTCCAGCATCTCTAGTCCTAGGAAGAGTAAAGGGCTGGAGTCTAGAGATTGCCTAAAAGAGGAAAGAGTTGGACGGAAACAGGGCAAATTCTCAGTTAGTTTCTCATAGCAGGGCAAAAGGAACAGGGAAATAAGAGACCAGAGGATTTAGTGACCTGGAGCGCCAGAGAGTCCTGCAGCTGAAAACAGAGAAGCTGGTGGGTGAGGGGGATCAGATGGCAGATTTACAGGTCTGTACCAGCCTTGGGGGAATCCAAAATATTTATAACAGTAGGCTCTGCCTTCAAGGGGTTTATAGTAATTCAGTTGTGAAATAAAAATTAATAGACTTGAAATAATTTGTAATTTGTTGCTTAACTGTTGGACTGAGAAACAGAAAAAGTGCTATAGGAACTCCGGGAAGGGACAGATGTTGTGGGCTGACATCCTCTGTGACCTGAATGGCTGACTGAGGCAGTGGGTGTCCCAAAAGACTTTATGCCCCAGCTACAGTGGCTACAGCTTTTAGAGATGAGTGTGCCTCATGTTTTCCCGGAGGACGAATAGCAGAGGAGGCTTCATCATCATCACTATTTGTTAATCACTATTGTCATCAACAAGAACCACAGTAAACATTAATTGAGCATCCCTCCCTGAGTCTGTGCTTCTGTTGGGGGCAGGACAGGGCAAACACAGAAAGAGTTGAAGGACCAGAGCAAGAGAGTATGTGCCAGCAGCACAAAGACAGGGAAAAGTGTGAGTTGGGGAGGTGAGGGAAGGCTTCCTGGAGGAGGTAGTACTTGAGCTGACATTTGAAGGAAGGTTAGGGTTTGGACTAATGGAAAAAAGAGTGAAGGAGGCTGAAAATGGCCTCAGCAAGGCATGGAGAGTGCAAACCAAATGTGATTAAGCAAAAAACCTGCTGGACTGGAGCAAAGGGTGTGGCTGGGTAACGTGGGCGATGAAGTTGGAGAGGGAAATTGTGTGATAATTATAGAAAGCCTTGAATGGCAGACAGAAGGAGTCATATTTGAACAAAATAGGAAGGCATCATAGATTTGCGTATTTGGGGAGTGGCAAGGGCACAGGGAAGAAAGAGGAAAGGCTAAAAGCAAAACATGTGGATTCTGGTCTCCCTAGCTTCAGTCTCCCATGCTAGGGTGACCAACTCATCCCATCTCAGCGAACTGAGATGAGCTGGTCACCCTGCTTGTGATCCACCTTGAGAATAGTTTTCTGAGAAGCCCCCAAGAAATTCTGCACCATAACACTGTTGTTGGTGAACCTTGTGCCATTTGGAAAGTCCCAGCCCATCAAGTGTGAAGTGTTCTCAGTGTTGACCTGCCTTGTGAAACAGAAAGGAGGAAGGAGCAGCCTGCTAGCCCAGCTGCAAGCACAGGTGCAGACCAAGCTGGAGTGTCAGCTTCAAAGGCAACAATCTTTAGAAGCTGATCTGTCCCTGAATCAGCCCTAGGGAAAGGAGGCAGCAATTAAAGGAATCTTAAAAAACCAGCACAAGGGCAAGACTGTCTTTCTTGAGGCCATCCTTTTGGTGGCTGCTACTTGGCCCCTCCTCACATAGATTCTTTCTCCTGACCTCCTGCAGCAGCAGGAGATTGGCACAGGTTCTGCTACATTTATATTACCAGGGGGCAGCTGTTTTCTCTTTTACCCTGGGGTTGAGAATTATGCAAATGAAGGCACAAAAACAAAAGCTGAGCAAGGTGGGGGAGAATGGCTCTTAAGAACTAGGCAATTTTCAGAGCTCTTTAAGACAGCTCTCTCAGTTTTTACTAACAGCTCTCTTGGCTCCTCTCCAGTCTATTTAGAATTTGGCACCTCTTCAGAACGTTCCAGCCAAAAACTTGAAAGTTCATTGTAAAGTTCCTATCCCGGCCTTATTCTGCAAGTGGAGAAATCAAGGCATATATAGTATCAGCTTTCAGGGTCTGTGGGCTGACCTTGAGTCCTGACATCCCCTCTAACTCTTTTCTTTCTTCCTTCTGCTGCATACAGTCTCGCTTGGAAAAGAAACTCTATGGCCTAATTGCCTCCCACGTCTCCCCCGCAACCCCACCGTGACAGTATCTGGAGGGCAATAGGACCTAGGGAGGTTCAACCCTGAGGCCGAGTGAGACACACCTGCCTAACCGCGTGGGTTGAGCTAGTGTGGGAGCGAGCTAGCTAGGGAGGGCGGGGTAGGAGTGAGTGCTGCTGTTGGGAAGAGGAGAGCTGTGACTCCCGGGTCCGGGAGTCGTGGTGAGAAGGACTCGCGAAGGTTGGCCTAAGCCCCTTTTTGTCGCGCTTCTATGCACCAAGCATCCTTCATCTGCCCGCCCTGGAACTCGCAGGCTGGTTTTGTTTGGCCCCAGCTGTCTCCCATTTCCCTCGCAGGCGCCTTCGGTGCCTTAGTTTCTGAAGCCACCGACAGTTGGAATTGCGGGCCCGGCAGGACCCCGGCAGCAGACGGTCGCCCAAGTGTTTGGAGACATCCGTCTGGCGGGGTTGGCGCCCGCACGTCGTGTTTTTCGCTAGCAAAGTTTCTCCTTGGAAAAGAAGCCCCTCCAGCTTTCTCTTCATCCTGTAGCAGGCGCGCGCTCTGCTTCTCTCCCCGAGACTGCGCTTCCGGGACGGGGTTGTGGCTTTGCTCCAGCCCCTGGCCTGGCTGCCTTGGGGGCGGAGCTTGGAGAATCCGAGGAGCCAGCGTGAGAACCTTCGACTCTGCGCGGTCCGGAGAGAGCGCCGGCCCCGGCGAGCGGGCGAGCTAATAGCCACAGCCTAGCGATAGCTAGGGTACCTGGGCACTGAACTGAATCCCTGAAGGGATGCTCAGGCTGCGCCCCCTCTTCTGCCCTGGCTCAGTTCTCAGCTGATTGGAGAGGGCACACTGGTCAGGACTCCTCGAGAAGAGCTGCTGAGTGTCGGTGTCCCTGACAGAGTGGCTTTCCCTCTGGATTCAGATCCCTGGGGGTCTGCGAAAGCTGAAGCCGAAGCCGGAGTCGCCACAGAAACAGCTGTTCCCATGGCTCTTTACAGTCCTGGAACTGGACTCCAGACTGGGCGCTAAAATGCTTGCTTTTGCCTTGTCCAAGTTCTACAGCACGCATCTTGACAATTGGAATCCAGGCCCAGTGGAGTCAAGTTCAAAGTGGCACTCAGGGCTCTCCATCCCAGACTCCAACAAGTCTAATCTGAGACTAGAAGACAGTGGTCTCCTGCTCTAACTAGTAGATCAACGTTGTGGAGTTGGACTTGACAGCTGTCCTCACCACTACTTGGACTGCAGTGGCTCCTGGATTCTCTTGAGGGGAATTGGGGCGGAGGTGCTCTGAAGACCAAACCACAACACTCAGAACCTCGACAATGGACCAAGTTTTTGAAATTCCTGAGGAGCCAAACGTGGATCCAGTGTCCTCTCTGGAGGAAGATGTCATCCGTGGAACCAACCCCCGATTTACCTTTCCATTTGGCATCCTCTTCTCCACTTTTTTGTACTGTGGGGAGGCAGCATCTGCCTTGTACATGGTTAGAATCTATCGGAAGAATAGTGAAACCTACTGGATGACATACACCTTTTCCTTCTTTATGTTTTCATCCATTATGGTCCAGTTGACCCTCATTTTTGTCCACAGAGATCTGGCCAAAGACAAGCCACTCTCATTGTTTATGCATCTAATCCTCTTGGGACCTGTTATTAGGTGAGCAACTTTTGAATTGTTTTCCTCCTCCCCTACACCCGACTTGTACACAGAAAGATGAATTTAATATTTCTAAGACTGATACTGTGCCTCTAAGTGATTCTCCCATTCTCTCCCACTCTTGGCTTCCCTGCCTACTATCCAAAAACTCTATCTGCATTTTTAAGTGCCACCACGGTGAAGATGTGGTTTGTACCTGTGTTTTAAAACTGTATGGTTACCATTGATAAGATTTCATTAGACAATGTTTGCTATCTGGATTTGGACTGTGAAAATTGTATGGGACCAATTGATGTCGCCACCTTGTGAAAACAGGTTGTAGCTTCCGAGCGTGCTATTTTGACTCTGCCTTTTAGCTGCTCTTTAAATTGGATGAAAGTTCCTAACCCCCTCCATTCCATTTCACATTCAGTTTCTTTACCCTGAGCTGCTTGGGTTGCTGTTCCTGACATTTTCAAATTTTCTGGAGTTATCTGACATCTGGAAAATATTTTAAGCCATTTGCGCTCATCTGTGCCATTGAGTTTATTTTTCTCTGTCAGTTTATCTGTCTCCTATTTATCTCTTTGTATATTTCTGCAGTAAAGAATACACAGTTAGAAAAGGGCAAAGGAAGATAGTCTATCTCTCCATCTGGATGCTTGTAGCACCCTGTGATAGTATTGAGTCTTTCCATTCAGATTGCCTTGAAGGGACAAGAATATGCCTTATCCTAGGGAGTCAGGCATCTGTGCCAGAAGTCTCATCTGGATGCTATGGTATTTCCAAGGTAGGGAGATGTTGCAAAACTTATGAGGTCAGTAGGAAAGAATGGACCAAGTTTGTCTTGATTGCAAAAGAGGCAGAAACCTGCAGTCAGCTGAGGAATGTGTGTCAGAGTGTTGGTGTTGTAATTACAATGGGAAGGTATTTCATCCTTAGAGAAGTAAACAGTCTGAAACTAGGGATGGAATTCCCCCTTTAAAATTGTTTTAAATCAATCTATTTAAACGGGGAGGAATTGATTATGTTTCATCAGAGAAAATATGGGCTATCAACAGAAACAGTGGCCTGAAATTCAAGAGACCTGGGATCTAGTCCTCCTTTTGTCACTGACTAGTTACATGGCCTTGGTGAAAGCCCTGAAGATGCCTTGAGCCTCCGTTCCTTCGTCTGTTAAAATAAATGGGTTGGGCTAGATTATGGATCTCAAACTCAAATGCTTACAGAGGCCAGGCAGTATCATAAAGGAGTGAAGCAAGCCAAGTATGAGAAGATACAGTAGCTTCATTTGTGATGATAAATAAAAATGAAGTCTCAGTGTTAGGGAAATGATGGAGAGTAGTGAGTATGGTGGCAATCTGGAGTCTGCAAGATCTGCCTAAAGGAGGCAGCCACTCTACAGCTCTGGCCCATTGTTTCCCTGTTGAAATTCGGACCCAGTATTGCCAGGGCCCCACTTTTCAGAGGAAGCTCCCAAGACAGGATTTTATGTGAAATATAATGATTTAAAGTTTTGACAACTGATTATGGTAATCAAATAAAAACACAGTCTAGGCCAGACAGCCTCTGTTATGTACAACCTCTGGACAAGGTAATCTAAAGGTCCTTTCCAGTTCTAAATCTTTGAAGGTCAGATGTAAAAGGAAGACCTCATTTTGACTTGGAACCAAGATGTCCTTTTAGAGATTAGAGGAGCAAGGAAACCGTTCTCCCCCTTTGCAAATGCAATATATTGAGTTAACAGATCAAGCACTCTCATGATGCAAATTTCAGTAAATACTGCCCCAGTTCCCAGTTTTGACTTCTTTCTTTGCTTTGTGGCCCCCAAGCCATCTTTGATTTGGACCCTCCATGTGGAGTGTTGAGTACTGTTTCATTTTTGTCATTCAGCTTCCACTAGAAATGATTGGAAAGCATTTATAATCTCAATCAGCTAACCCCACAGCAGGGAAAAATAATTAAAAGCTCATAAGTGATACCCTGGATAATGCTTATTTTCAAGGCAAATTATGTTTTTGGTAGGTGGGAACTTGATTAGTGCTATTAGGCACATGAAGGTGTTTGGAGGGCCTGGCTCCCTTATATGAAATACAAAGATACTTCTGAAAATGAAAATGTACTCTAATTTCTTGACACTTATAGGCAAGGCAGACACTGTTACTTAAACCAGTAAGTAGCCTTAAGAATAGAACAGAAGCATAAACAGAATGCTTCATGCCATTGACTCCCCCAATATTTTATTCAGCAATAGCATTGATGGGCTCAGGTTAAAAGTGAAAATCTTTTGTTGGAAATGCACTTACGCATTTTTCCACAATAGGAAGAGAAAATTGCTTTTTTTCTTCTCTGTTCTCTCCTTCTGTCTTTTTCTCCCTGGATTTTAGAATTTGTCCCTACAACGTGGATGTTTCAAACTACATGCTTCAGGCTGGCACACATGCACCAAAGGGGTCCTGTGGAGAATGGCAGCGCATGTTCCAGATCTTCCTATTGGGAGTCGAAGGTCCGGAGAGCATATACATCTCTGAGCTTGCCTTCAGTCTATTTTTCTGTTAAATTATGTTGCCATTATTATTATCATCTCCCCTCATCACTTCTCACTCTGTATTCTTTTCTTCCTTCTTACTCTTTCGCTTACTCAGCACATATTTATTCAATGCTCCATGTGGTAAGTGCAGTGGACAGGATAAGTACAACCCATGCGCTCAGCTTATCAGGAAAGACAGCTTAATTTTCGACACAACTGTTCTTATTTATCATAAGAAATAGTCCACACTTTCCATTCATTTCAGGGTGAGCAGGGGAAGTGGTAACTCAGGTGTTCCAAAACAAGATGTTCTAGTAGCTTTTCGTTTCACCACATCAGAACTGCTAAAGGCTTCTGATTTACATGGGGGAGATGGGACGGGTACAACAGGAAATGTGATCTCACCATTTTCAAGGGTGATAGGCTTTCAGAAGGATGTTTTCCTCTTTGTAAAGAAAGCATGAAGTTTAAAAGGCTATCGTTCCTAAACAGGTCAAGAGGGCCCCCCAAAACAACCCTTAAAGAGATCTTTTGAAGTTCCCTAGGTATATAGTACATTCAGTTCTGAGTTGTCAAGTCTTTTAAGTACCTTTGCTGCTAAATGGCTTTCCAGAGTTTGTTTTCCCCAGATGCTGCCCAAGACTCTGGCTGAGACAGTTAGAGTTGTGTGGACTTTGTCTTGAAAAAGCAGAGCTCAAAAGCCTTGATAATGGAGCTGAATGCTTTGAATAAGAAATGCTTTACCTCAGGAGCTTGAGGTGTTACGAAAACCAGAGCCTTTTGGAACCTTCATGATTTTCTCATGATACATTGTTAATGTCTTTGTGTTCAAGCCACTTTTCTTTTTTTTTTTTCTTTTCAAGCCACTCTTCTATCTCAAGCTTATTCTTAAGGAGATAAAGCAATTTCTTAAGTCCTCAGACACTTTTGAATTGGTGTTCTTAGGTTGGTCAATGACTGACTACAAAAGGATTTAGACTCAAGTAACTTGTAGAAGGCACGACCAACTCCTTGACTCATGAGAAATGAGTAGAACAGGAGAGAAGAAATGCAAAAAATTAGCACAACCTCCCTGAGTTATCCCCTCCCACCACTGCAACTTTCCTTCCCAGGACAGTCTTAGTTAAGTTCCCGTGATGCTTTACTTCTGCAGATGTTTGGAGGCCATGATTAAGTACCTCACACTGTGGAAGAAAGAGGGGCAGGAGGAGCCCTATGTCAGCCTCACCAGAAAGAAGATGCTAATAGATGGTGAGGAGGTGCTGATAGAATGGGAAGTGGGCCACTCCATCCGGACCCTGGCCATGCACCGCAATGCCTACAAACGTATGTCACAGATCCAAGCCTTCCTGGGCTCAGTGCCCCAGCTGACCTATCAGCTCTATGTGACCCTGATCTCTGCAGAAGTCCCCCTGGGTAGAGGTGAGTGGGGTCAGTTGAGGGGAGGGCTCCACTTAAATCAAAGGTCTTAGAAATCTAGACCTGAGCTGTCCAGTGTACCAGCTACCAGCTTCATGTGGCTATTTAAATTATAATGAAAAGTGAAAAATTTACTTCTTCAGTCATACTAGCTACATTTCACATGCTCAATAGCTATGTTTGCCTAGTGATTACTGTACTGGTATTATGGAACTTTCCACAGAAAGTTTCTGCAGAAATTTCTATTGGACAGCACCGATAGTCAGAGAACTTGGGGAGCCAGACGTCTCAGGCCTGTCAGATTTCTTAAACCGGGGTAAACCAGACTAAAAATGCCACACACAGATAAACCCTCTCTGGGCCCAGAAGAAGCATGTAATACCAGCATCCAGTAGGACATTTTTCCTATCCACAGTGTTTAAGTTGTACTGAGAGTTTTTGTTTGCTTGCTTGGCTCGTTGGTTGCTTTCAGGGATGGCTGCCTTTAAATAAGAGGTTCCCAAATATTACTGATCATGAGAAAACATAATTACTGGGTGAAAACTCCTTTTTAAATTTACATTCCATGCTTTGACCTGAATCAATATGAGTGTGGGGGGACCAGGAATCCATGTTTTTTGGAAGTACCCCGGTTGATTCTGATCAGCCACTTTGGGGAACCACTAATTTAATCACTTCTCCCAACTCCAGCGGGGAGAAAGAAAAACAAGTATGGAATGAATACTGATGCAAGTCAGACCTGGTCCCAGTTCTGACCTTCTCTGTGATCTTTAAAGGAAGTTACCAAAGAGGTCACTGTCTTAATTTCCCACTTTATAAAAGGGATCCTGAGATGAGTTAAGACCTGTAAGCAGAGGATGAAATGTGAGTCAGTGTTTTCAAAGCCGAGATAAAATTCTGTTAATGAGTTTTAACAGCCTGAGATTAGCTTCATCTGCTTGGGCTGGAGCTGGGACAGCTGTGGGTAGAATGTTGGACCATTTCCTTATTATTAGGTGCTGACCCTGCTTGGCAAATAAATGTCAGGAGGAAATTTTCCCTCTTTTCTCTTTTTCTCCACTAAGAATTATTCATGAAGTTCTTTTCGTCTTGAAGCTTTTTACATGCCTAGAATTGACAGTAGTCTGGGGAGAAAAGTCCCCAGAAATGATGATGCCTTTCCTCCTGAGAATTTTGAGAGTAATTAAATCATCTAATTAAAATATGTATGCATTATAAAAGTAATAATGCACAAACCGAATGACCTGCAGGAAATCGTATATGGACAGACTATTTCTAGAAAGGTATGCAAGAAACGATTTACCTCTAGGGAGTGAAAATGAGAAGTCAGCCACCTTTTAGCGTTTACTTTATACCCTTTTATATGGTTTCAGTTTCTTTTTACCATGATCGTCTATTACTATTTTTGGTCCTTGGGTCCTTATTTTTTTAATAAAAATCATACATGGTTATGGTAAAGATTCAAAACCATGTAGAATATATGTAAAACAGGAAATGTAATCTCACTTCCCAAAGGTAATCTCTGTTTACCGTTTAGTGTATATCCTTCCAGAATTCTTTTTACTATGTAAATATAAACATACATACAACATATTATGTATATGTATATATATATTTGCCCCCAAAATGACTTCATTAAACATTCTATTCAGCAACATGTCTTTTTCAAAAGTATGAGAATATTTCTTCAAAAGTTATTTATACGTACATATATAATAATGATGATGATAAATATGTATTTCCCTTATATGCATTGGACCATTCTTATTTCCATAATTGGCTTTTGGTAAGATTAAAGTTTATTTATAATTTTCCACCTAAAAAAGTTTTTTTTATTACAAACTATGTTCCTGTGAACATCTTTATAAGTATCTGTTTAGTGGAATGATACTTGGTAGAATAAATTCTTAGCAGTAGAATTGCTAGGTGAAAAGATATGCTCCTTTAGAATTTTATCAGTACTGCCAAATAACCCTTCCAAAACGTATGAATTTATATTCCCGCTAGCAGTGTATGAATGTGCCTGTTTCTTCATATTTTAAACCAAATATTTGTGTAACTATAACTGTTTTAATAACTTGCTTTCTTTAATTATGAGTGAAACTGAACATTATTTCATGCTTAGTCATTCTGTTCTTTAAATTTCTTATTTATATATTTTACTCACTTTTTCTAGTGGGTTGTTTGTCTTTTTCTTATTAATTTGGAGGAGCTATTTACTTATTCTGGCTATTCTTTCTCTGCTGTGGATAAGTATGTATGTATATATTTGCATAGTGTTTTGTGTATATGTGTACATACATTTATTTTTTATTGAAGTATAGTCAATTTATAATGTGTTTTTGGTATACAGCATAGTGATTCAGTTATACATATGTATGTGTGTGTGTATATATATATATATAATATTCTATATATATATTCCTTTTTGTATTCTTTTTCATTATAGACTATTACAAGGTATTGAATATAGTTCCCTGTGCCACACAGTAGGACCTTGTTGTTTATCTATTTTATATATAGTGGTTAGTATCTGCAAATCTCAAACTCCCAATTTATCCCTTCTGACCCCCTTTCCCCCCGGTAACCATAAGTTTGTTTTCTATGTCTGTGAATCCCTCTGTTTTGTAAATAAGTTCATTTGTGTCCTTTTTTAAAATTCCACATATAAGTGATATCATATGGTATTTTTCTTTCTCTTTCTGGCTTCACTTGGTATGACAATCTCCGGGTCCAACCATGTTGCTGAAAAAGGCATTATTTTATTCTATTTTATTGCTGAATATTATTCCATTGTATAGATATATCACAACTTCTTTATCCCGTCATCTGTCAGTGGACATTTAGGTTGCTTCCATGTCTTGACTATTGTATATAGTGCTGCTATGAACATTGGGGTGCATGAATCTTTTCAAATTGGAGTTTCCTCCAGATATATGCCCAGGAATGGGATTTCTGAATCGTAGGGTAGGTCTGTTTTCAGTTTTTTAAGTAATTTCCGTACTGTTTTCCATAATGGCTGCACCAGACTGCATTCCCACCAACAGTGTAGGAGGGTTCCCTTTTCTCCACACCCTCTCCAGCATTTATCATTTGTGGACTTTTTAATGGTGGCTATTCTGACAGGTGTGAGGTGATACCTCATTGTAGTTCTGATTTGCATTTCCCTGATAATTAGTGATATTAAGCATTTTTTCATGTGCCTATTGGCCATTTGTATGTCTTCTTTGGAGAAATGTTTGTTTAGTTCATTTGCCCATTTCTTGACTGGATTGTTTGTTATTGAGTTCTATGAGCTGTTTTTGTATTCTGGAAATTAAGCCTATGTCAGTTGCATCATTTGCAACTATTTTCTACCATTCCATAAGTTGTCTTTTCATTTTGTTGATGGTTTCCTTTGCTGTGCAAAAGCTTTTAAGTTTAATTAGGTCCCTTTTGCTTATCTTTGCTTTTGTTTCCATTACTCTAGGAGCTGGTTCAAAAAAATATTGCTGCGATTTATATTAAAGAGTGTTCTGCCTATGTTTTCCTCTAGGAGTTTTATAGTCCAGCCTTACATTTAGGTCTTTAATCCATTTTAAGTTTACTTTTGTATATGGTGTTAGAGAATATTCTAATTTCATTGTTTTATATGGAGCTGTCCAGTTTTCCCAGCACCACTTATAGAAGAGACTGTCTTTTCTCCATTTTATATTCTTGCCTCCTTTGTCGAAGATTAATTGATCATAGATGCATGCACACATATTTTAAATGTGCATATACATGTCATACATGTAACAGATATGCAACCCAATATATATAAGAGACAATATACTTGTAGTATTTTCTGGCATTTTGAAGCATTAAATTTTTATATATTCAAATTCTTTATTGCTTTTAGATCCCATGCTTTTCTTAGAAAGGCCTTTCACAGCTCATATCTGATAGAGCAGTTTAGCTTGGTCTTCCCAACAGAATAAATTTTTACAGTCAATTTGTCAATTCCCTCACAAAAAAACCAAAACAAAGCAAAACAATAACAACAAAAGAAGATTTTGTGGAGACTGTGATTGGGATTGCATTAAATTATTTAAGTTACTTTCAATGGAATTTACATCTTTATAGGATCAGTCAATTTCATGTTAATTTAACTCTCCATTTCATTAAATATTTAAAAATCACTTTATTGAGATATGATTGACAAGGAAAAACCTCTACGTATTTAATGAATATAACTTGATGAGTTTGGAGACAAGTATACATCCATGAAGTATCACTGTACTCTATGCCATAAATATGCAAGAACTGTAGCAAGAAAACTATAGTCAACCCTGGGAATCTGTGGGGGGTTGGTTCCAGGACCCCCTGCAGGTACCAAAATCCACAAATCCTCAGTCCCTTATATAAGATAGCATAGTTTTTGCATATATCCTGTCTATATCCTCCCGTATACTTTACATCATCTCTAGATTACTTATAATACCTAATACAATGTAAATGCTATGTAAATAGTTGTAAATATGATGTAAATGCCATGTAAATAGTTGGCAGTGCACAGCGAATTCAAGTATTGCTTTTTGGAACTTACTGGAATTTTTTTTATGAATATTTTCTATCCGTGGTTGGTTGAATCTACAGATGCAGAGGGCCAACTATATACGAATTTACTGAAGTACATTTCATTCAATATTTTAAAATATACTTCAGTAAAGTTGTATAGTTTTCTTGCTGTGGGTCTTGCACATTTTTGTAAGGCTTATTTCTAGGTGTTCTATCAGTTTTAGACTCACCTGATTTCCTAAATGTCAGGGTGGTAAAGTAAATGTACCTACTGCACTTCTGGAAATAGGGAATGGTGATAATGATGAGAGGAGCTAGCAGATAGCATTTACTGTGTTCCAGGCACTTCTCTAACGTAATTATTTCATTTAAATCTTCACGACAACTCTATGACATACTTCTTGTTATCCCCATCTTACAAATGAGAAAATAGAGGCACTGAGAGGTTAAGCAAACTCCCCAAGGCTCCATAAGTAATCGGTGGCAAAAAGGATTGGAATCCAGGATGTCTTCCTTTAGAACCGGTATTTCTAACTATATCACTCTACAAAGAATGTAAGGGAAGCTTTCTGCAAGGCCTTGTTTTCAGTTCTTCAGTGATTTCTCCTGTTAACTTTCTGACAATACCATCTCTTCTAAGGTTTTGTAAGCATCTTTTTGGTTTTAGTTTTCCTCATTTTCACCCACCCTGCTGTCTTCTCCTTGCTACCCGTTTTCTAATTCCTTTTTTGCTGAGAGGCCATCTGTATCAGCATAGATGAGCAAATTCACTAGCAGCATTATGACATCTTATGGCGTGTATCTGTTTGCAGGGAGACAGACAAAAAGTGTTTTTATATTTATTGGAAGCTTTCTACCTTTTATTACACTACTATCAATAAATGAGTTCTAATTTAAGAGAAAGCATCACCACACCTGGCTAGCTGTACATGCTCTGGTGTTCCAAACTCCACAAGGAACATCAATTCTTGAGGATGGTATTAAATTGACATTTCAGTGGCTCTAGTTCCCTGGATGCAGTGTTTTTATGGGAACAGAAAGCTCCAGCTTTTCTTTTGGATGAGTACACTCAGACCTCTCACTCTTCTAGAGAGCACGAGATTTTTCTTAGTGATCGGTATCCTTTGACATAAAGAAAGGAAAGGAAAGGGCCACTGTGTGTTCTATAGCTGAGACTTAGCATAGCAGGTTATAGAGCACCCTGACCCTTCAGGGCCCCTACTCTAACACATGGTGATACGGATGTTATGGGCTAGGAAATGGGGCTTTAAAATTTTTAAACCATTCTTCTGGAAGTTGCTAAAGGATGCCAAAACCCCGGGGTGATAAATTGGCACTGCTGATGATTCATACAAGCAACTCTAGATTAGCTGAGTGACCTAGGGAACTAGATATTCAGTGACTGGCACAAGCTCCCACACTGCTGAACCAAGGACTTCCAGTCGTGGGTATTTTATGCTGCCTCTCTAAACTCAGAATTCTTCATTAACTCTACAAGCATTTATTGAGCACCTACTATACTCTAGGCAGTGTGTTAGGCTCCGGGGATGCAGCAGTGAGCAAAATAGACCTGGTCCCTTCTGCCCTCATGGGATTTCCAGTATATATTTTGACACATTTTAGAAGCACACACAAACAAGATTAGCTCCTTGGGAAAGATATTCATCAAAGAAGGGACTTCTATAACCAAAGGCATTCTCTATGAGTCTTCTAAGACTGGGTTTTCTTCCGGATAGAGTTCTTTCTGCCTCCTCCATTGTTTCCTCAGAACCTTGTTTCATCGGGTAGATGCTGCCCATCCCTTTATATGTGCTCTTCTTGTGTTAGTGCCTCTCAATGCTTGTTCAGAGACCCACTTTTTAAAAAAACTTCATTTTGTATGTTTCTATGATTGTATAAGTATTGCAGTACATGGTCATTTTCTAATTTCTTGGGGAATTTAGACACTAGAGAAATGTAGAAAAAATTAAAAACTGCTACAACCCTTACCACAAAAAATTTAGTTTCTTTCCATTTTCTTTCTGTGCATGTTATTTGTTTATGTAGCTGTATTCGTACTTAGATTTGCTCTTAACTGGGCCCGTCAAGTCTCACCTGTCATCTCTCTGAACCTCTGGGTCAGAATATAGACTTCACCAACATTGACTGATTGTCTATTTTTTCTGTTTTATTTTTTTTTCTTACAGCTGTGCTAATGGTCTTTTCCCTGATATCTGTCACCTATGGGGCTACCCTCTGCAATATGTTGGCTATCCAGATCAAGTACGATGAATACAAGATTCGCCTGGGGCCACTAGAAGTCCTCTGCATCACCATTTGGCGGACACTGGAGATCACCTCCCGCCTTCTGATTCTGGTGCTCTTCTCAGCCACCTTGAAATTGAAGGCTGTGCCCTTCTTATTGCTCAATTTCCTGATCATCCTCTTTGAGCCCTGGGTTAAGTTCTGGAGGAGTGGGGCCCAGATGCCCAATAACATTGAGAAAAACTTCAGCCGGGTCGGCACCCTGATGGTGTTGATTTCTGTTACTGTCCTCTACGCTGGCATCAATTTCTCTTGCTGGTCGGCTTTGCAGTTGAAGTTGGCAGACAGGGACCTTGTTGAGAAAGGTCAGAACTGGGGACATATGGGCCTTCACTATAGTGTGAGATTGATAGAGAATGTGATCATGGTCTTAGTTTTTAAGTTCTTTGGCGTGAAAGTGTTACTGAATTACTGTCATTCCTTGATTGCCTTGCAGCTCATTATTGCTTATCTGATTTCCATTGGCTTTATGCTCCTTTTCTTCCAGTACTTGCACCCATTGCGTTCACTCTTCACCCACAATGTAGTGGATTACCTCCACTGTGTCTGCTGCCACCGACATCCTCGGGGCAGGGTTGAGAACTCAGAGCCATCTGTTGATGCTGAAGAAAGGCAAAGCACTGTCTGATTCTGTCTTCTGGGTATGTGGGAATGGGTTGGGGAAACTGCCAAGAGCAACTGGGAAATTGAAGGAGACTACGAGGCTCATGGGTGAGGACCCACCAGGACATTGTTTTGAGTTTTCTGGTAATCCTATCAGAAGAAAGAGCAGCCCCTAAATAGATTTGATTTCCTTAAGATTGACTGCTATGTTTGGATACCAAGGTAGCCATTGTATACCTGGGAGGGTCAGAGATATCATTCACATCCCTCCCACCCAAGTCAGCTGTCTGGCTGCCCTCTGGGATGACTTACCTCCACACACCTAAGGTTCTCTGACCTTTAAGCTCTGCTCATTTGCTTGAGCATTACTGACCTTTCCATAGGCTGAGCCGAAAGGCCCCAAATCCCACCAGAATATATCTTGACTGATCAGAGGGTGTGACTGCTTACTGGTTATGGGTGCCTCCCAGGAAATGGTCTGACTAATGTGGAACCTGTAACTGTGAACGTGGCTGGGGTCTTTTAATGCCAATGAGAAACTCTGATTAAGAGGAAAACCCCTACTATTAAAAGAGCTGCTCCCCAAATGAGTTAGTTCTCCATTAGGATTTTACTTGTGATCATTCATCAAGGATCTTACTTGTCAGTGGCCCTTCAAAGGCATGCTCTGAGGAGGGAGTGCAGAGTAGGATTCCTTAAAGGTGTAAACCAGAATGACTCTTTATCTCAGGGACCTGCATGGGCTTCCAGCATGTTGAGTGGATTGGTTGAGTCAAAGCTTCATGCCTCATTATCAGGGATTTCCTCCAACCTGGCTTTTTCTGTGCTCTTTTACCAAAATTGATGTGGATCTCAGAGAAGCTCAACTGTAATTGAAAATGTTTCTAAAGTGTGGAAGAAATGAAGATTGCTTTGTGTCTCCTACTGTCCTGAGTATTTTGTTGATTTGACTTTTTAGGGAAGAGAGAAGGTAAAAATAACTTGGACATCACTTTTATGTTTTTTGGGGTTGGGACAGTGGCTCACACTCCAAGGCAGAGTGAAGGCAGAGGAAGGAAACCAGGTCTGATCGCCTTAAATCATCATCAGTACTGCTTTCTGCCCACACGATTTTATTTTCTAATAAGGAGCCTATGCTTATCAGCTGTCTGTTCGTTGCCACACCCCCAATGGATGAATGCAGGTCTCTCTTTCTTAATTATCTTAGTGTTTAGATCTCATATTTGTTGGGTATTTTGATGAGCATGCCAGCTGGATGCCTCTAAAGTTACCAAGGGGTTGAAGTTACTATGGCCACTGCCTGTTGGGACCGAGTCCCCCAGCATTTACCTAACTGATGCTTGCCCCTCACACACCAGAAAAGTGAGAAGAACTCCAGGTAGCACGTACCAGTTGTGACCATCACAATGCTGTGAGGAATTGTGAACAATCTAACCTAAGGCTTTTCATTCTCATCCAGTTTTACTCTTGGGATCACGTTAGGAATTTATCTTTAGCCACTTCCCCTCCTCTTATCCCATGTCAGGACATTTTGTTGGAAGAGCTCCCTCTTCTAAGTGGCAGGGCTCTGAGCCAGAATTGTCCTATTTCCTGACATGTCTAGTGAAGCTTTCCCATCTTCAAGCACTGTTTAGGGCTAAAACGATTGGAACTTTAATTTGGGGGAGAGCGAAGTGACTTGCTTTGAAGTAGTGGAGATTTCCTTTTTCAGTCTAACACCCTCATCCCTCATCCTCATCTTTCATGATGGAGACTTAGGTTGTTGTCATAAAAAGCACACACTGCTGTCCTCTGAGTGTTATTCAAGGTGCATTTGAAAGAAATAATCTACCAAACCTCCAGAAGAACACACTGTCCCCTTGGAATTCAAGCAGGAATTTCTCCCCAGTGGTTAATATGCCTTCCATTAAGAGCAAGAGTGTGCGGAACTATAATTTGGTCCATAAAAGCCATGTGAGTCAACTCCTTCAGGGGCCAGTGCTATGAGAACATAGAGACACACACTGAGCCAGGCAAGCCAATTAGAGCTGGCGTGGAGATATACAGGCTGAGAGATGTGCCTCGTGCTGGACCAGGAGCATTTCCCGCCGTGTATCCTCTCCAGCCTCAGTGACTTAATATCCCAGGAATGCAGAGAGTTTAGGGCGAGGTCTGTAGAGCAGCTTCCACCGGAAAAACCTGCTACCCTTACCCAGGGAGAAGAGACTCCAGGGGTACATTATACAAATGAACATGCGGAACCTCCTATAGGTGGTGGTCTTTCTGTTCCACAGCAATCTTTTAGATACACCAGAGATGAAGGAATTGTGGGATATGGGTGGTCGGGCAGAGGAACGTGCTCCTTTCTACCTGCAAACACTTCTTTAATTGACTACTCTCTTTTTACCCTCTGAAATCTTAAAGCCACACTGGTACTTGTGTAGGGGCAAGTCTAACTGAGTGGGAGGCGGGCCAGAGATGGGGCCAGCAAATGAGTCTTGGAATAGGAGTGCAGAACCATGAAGTTCAGGGGGGAAAGCTAGGCCATGGTAGCAACAGCTATTCTCATGTCATTGGAAATTCAGTAGGCCAAGTGAACATGCTGGGGAAATGGATTAAATGAATCGTTGTCAATTTCATTTGCGCCACAAATGCTTTAAAGACTATGGGCATAGAACCATGAGGCACTGCAAGAGAATTAAACACTAGCTCATATTTATGAGCACTTACTATATATCTGGCATGGTGCTTTATATACATTGTTTGATTCAGCCTTGAAAACAACTCTTATGAGGGTAGATACTGTTATTCCCCATTGTATAAAAAAAAAGATTCGAAGGTACAGAAAAGTGAAGTGATCTGCCTAAGGTCACAGCTAGTGTCAGAACCAGGATTCATTCTTGGGCACTCTGACTCCAGAGCTTACACTCTTTTTTAAAAATTTTATCTTATTTATTTTTTATTTTAGGGGGTAATTAGGTTCACTTACTTATTTTTTAGAGGAGGTACCGGGGATGGAACCCAGGACCTCGTGCATGCTAAGCATGTGCTCTGCCACTGAGCTATACCCTCCCCGGCCAGAGTTTATACTCTTGATCATGACACAAACCTCTGAGTCCTCTTAGGTCCTTTGTGAAACTATTTTAATATGTTAGTGCTTTCAGCAATATTTTATGGGCTATGGCTGGGTTCATATCAAGCAGGCTTTCTCACAAATACTCCTTATCAAAGGGCACCATTCAATCCACTCTAGAGAAGGGTCAAGTCCTAAAAGGCCTGGGATGAAAACTGAGCGTGTGTTCACATGGACTTGAAGGTTGGAAACAGGGAGGGTTGGGAAGTGGGGTTGGGGGGAGGGGAAGGATGGTGGAAGGACTCATTTCCTTTCTAGTTTCAGGATTTGTCTCCTCTATGTTCTTAAACACACACCTTCCAGACCCTGGTTGTGGGAATAAAACAGGAAGGAGCAATTCCCAGGCAGGTTTGTATGAATATTTCCTCCAGAAACAAGCAGTCAGAGCAGGGTGGTGCTGAAGCTCATGCTGTCATACTTTGTCTTGCCAACACTGCTCTTACTCCTGCTGAGAAGCTGAGTCTTGGTTCTAGAGCAGGCCAGGGAATGGGGACAGTGCTGAATAACGCCCCTCCAGGAGCTGTCACAGTCCTGAGAGCCTGGGTCAACCTTGAGTGCTCTTTCAGCTACCCTCTCATGCCTGCACCTCACAAGGTCATAGTCCTTGGTGTTACAGAATTGATTGCTGCTTCCTGGGGCAGGGTTGAGGTGGGTGGCTGTAGGGTACTCCCCCAAATACTCCATCTAAATCAATAAGGCTCTGTCTCTGAGAAATCCTTTAGTATCAAATCACTTGACTCTGGACCCTCCAAAATATTTACCAAAGAGTGGGGATCCTCCTTCTCTGAAGCTTTTGCTATTGGGCTTTATTATTGTTGGGAGGTGGGGATATTGAATAATATCCTCCAAACTGAGAAGGAACTTTAAGACTGAAAAATGAAGCAGGCAGCTCCATAAAGTGCAATTATGAAGTTTATTGTGGGTAACTTCTGTCTAGGCAGGATCGAGTGAGCAACAATTCAGAGGTATTCTCAGCTGCACTGTGCACTGCACCGCTGAAAGATAAAAAGAGAATCTGACTACCAAGGGAAAAGCATGTCCACACTGTTGCAAACTGGGTGTTTTTCCTCCCCCGCAGGGGTCTCATGACCATTAACCACCTGTGTCAGCAAAAGGCATTCTTAAACTCTTCATATCAGATGAAAGCAGGGTAAAAGTTGATAGGGAACTCATCTGGCTTGGGTGCATTCCTTGTGAGTTATGCTGAAGTTCAGTCATGCGAAGAGGGAAGGGCGTAGGACTGCGGGCCTCAGGTGGAGCTGACAAAATGGAGTCAGTGTGGTTCAGCCACACAGTTACTATCCAGGGGACGCATATGCCCATAATCTTATCCTGCCTTTCCTCCTGAAGGACTGGCACCATCAGTCACACACTTTAGACCTTAGAGCCTCTGAGGTGCACAGTGAGAGTATGTTATGAGCCTTGGCAACAAAGCATATACCATGTGAACCCAGGAAGTAGCAAGGCCAACCTGTGTGAGATATGGGAACTACATGTGAAAACACATTTCCATGAAGAGAAATAGCACTTTATAAAATTCAAGGCACACTTAACACGTATTAGCTCTCGTACCACTGTGTCATTGTTAGAACAAGCCCTCTGAGTTGTACACATGGATTTGCATTGTTCTAACTTTCAATTCAATTAATCAGACAATTATTAAACTCTTATTTTGTGCCTGGAAAACCTTTGCTGATATCTGAAAGTGCTATATAGATGCTAAAAGACAAGTGAGTCCAAAATATTGAGTGTAAGTAATATTAGAGATTAACAGGCACTCTCCATACATTACTGGTATGAGAGTAAAGTATTGGCACAAGTTTTTGGAAGGCAATTTGTCAGTATTTGTCAAAATTAAACGGGTATACTTTTTATCTCAGAATTTTAACCTCTAGGAATTTTTCAGCCACAGTTGAGCAGAGAGATATGTACAAGAATGTTCACTGAGGCAGTTTGTAAATGAAAAATTGGCAACTTAAATTTTCATCCATAGGGAAATGATTAAATTCTGGCAATTCCATTCCTGAAGTTTTGTCCAGTCATTAAGAAGAATGGAGTGGGTGTATACAGCATGTGCTGAGTGAAAAGATAGGTTAAAAAAGCAAGTTGGAGAACAAAATATATAGGATAAGGTTTGAAGAACTACTCAAAATTTGGAAACAAGGGTGTGATAGGACGAATGATGATCACTTCCTTCCACCTTGCCCCCGAAATCTTGTCCTAATCCTCATAACCTGTGAATATGTTATGTTACATGGCAAGGGAGAATTAAGGGGCAACTGAGGTTGCTAATCAGTTGGCCTTGAAATGGGAAGTTACCCTGGATTATCCAGGTGTGCTAGATATGATCATAAAGGTCCTCATAGAGAGAAGGCACAGGTATTTGAAGATGTTGCACTTTTGTCTTTAAAGATGGAGGAAGGGGCCACACACAGAAATGCAGTTCTAGAAGCTGTTAAAAGCAAGGAAATAAGATTCTCCCATAGAGCCTCTAGAAGGAGCAGGGCCTGTCGACACTGATTTTAGCCCAGTGAAACTGGCTTTGGATTTCCATTCAGCAGAACCGTAAGAAAATTTGGTTTTTAAAACCACCTAGTTTGTGGTGATTTATTAAAGCAGCACTAGGAAACTAATACAAAGGAAAGAGATGATTACTTGATGCTTTAATGTCACATTAAGAGCATTTTCACACAACATTGTAAAATGACTATAACTCAATAAAATAAAAAAAATGTGAAACAAAAAAAAAGCATTTTCTAATAGGCCTGTTTGGGTGTCATCTGACTCTCTAGGTCTAGAGAAGTGTAATTTGGCATGATTGGATTCAGTCATTTTACAATTCTGTGAAACTGATAAGATGCAATGACATTTTCTGTCCACCTAAAGAAGACACCACGATTTTAGTTCATACTGCCCTGTTGGACATTAATCGGCTTTAATTCTAACTTAGCAATATTATTTTTGCATTTCTTTGTTTTTTAACTGACTATATATAAACTACCAGTTCTCATATCCTCTTTTGATTTAACTTTGCCATCCTGCTGGTTTCCTTCATGAGTTAAAATTAAACTTTGACACATGCACACACTCTATTTGCATGAATTTTTTTGAACATTTTGAAAATCATATTTTAACAATGATGATTTTTGTGAAAACAAAACAAACAACAATATGGTGGTAGGAGGAGCTGGAGGAAAGTGCTCCAAACTCTTTACAGCAGTTCTCTGGTTGAGGAGGTTGCAGAGATGATTAGGGATTTCTTTTGTGTTAAGTAGCTTGCAATATTTGAATTTTGTATAATTTTAGATGTTTGAAATCTGAAAAATATATTATATTAAAAAGTAAATATATGTAAAAAACAATTTACGCACAGTGTCTGCCCCCAACAAGTTTAAAATCTGGTTGGAGAGAGATGTACTCTATACAACTAACTAGAAATATAAGGCAAATTATGATAGGTACCCATGAATGAAGTGGGCTGTCATCTGTTGAGTGCTTATTAGATACCAAGGTCCATGTTGGATCATTTACATAATTTTATTTCATCATCACAACAGTCCTCTGAAGTAGATGATATCTGTCTCCATTTTTCAGATGAAGAAACTAAAGCTGAGAGTGATTTACCTAAGGTCACACAACTACTAGGGGAAAGAGCCAGAATTTAAATCCTGGTCTTTTTGATTCCAAAGATCATATTCTTTGCATTCTACTACACTGCCTCACATAGATGTTGGTCTCATGGTCTGGACTGGGTAGGACTGAAGTTAATGGGTATTTTACACTCATCGTTGGCTCTTTAAATGGGGCAAGTACATTCACAGAGGGGAACAAAGGACCCTTATCTCTAATATTTACCCAAATTAGGCGATGGCTTAGCCTTGTCTATATGCTTTCCTGTCTTCCATTGCTCATATTCTTGGCTTTAGGTTCCAGTGCCTCCTTGCTTTCCTGATCCATTTGGCTCTGCTTCTCTGGTGTACAAACCTCTGCCTGTCTCACTTGACTGTTCAATTTGCTCTTTCCCATTGGATTGTCTCCCTTGCCAATGAGAGATTCCTCCTGTAAGCCTTGGCCCCAGGTACTCACACCTGCTAGGTAAGCTGCCTTGTCTTCCAGCCAGGAAAGTGGGACTGAATGGGCATAGCCAGGTCAGTAAACTAGAACGTCTCTGGGAGTGTCAGGGAAGACTCATGTTTGCTTAAGTGGCCAAGCCAGGAATTCAGTGCCAGAGCAGAAAAGCAGGAATTTATTAATTGGGAATGAAGTTGAAGCTGGGATCTGAAGGATAGGCAGGTAAATAACAGGACAAATCTGAAGTCTACAGGGGTAGCCTGGCCTGAAAACCAGTGTGGCATTGACTGAGACAGCAATGGAAGGAAGGAATGCAGATGCTTGTCACTAAGTGAATGAGTGAGGTTTGGGGTTTTATTGCCTAATCATTGGAGACTGCTTCTGTTTAGGCTTTCTCTATAATACCTGTCAGTGAAGGCAACGAGATATAAGCAAAGTGCTGTGAGAGCACTGAGGAAAGATTCAATTGGGACTGAGAGCCTTGAAGGATAAGTAGAGTTGCCATTGGTGGTGGGTGGGGGTGCATTTTAACAGAGGGAACAAACAAGCAATGACACAGAGCTATTGCAGATGACATGATACTATATATAGAAAACCTTAAAGACCACCAATAAACTATTAGAACAAACAAATGAATTGGGTAAAGTTGCCGGATACAAAATTAATATACAGAAATCTATTGTGTTTCTATGCAATAACAATTAACTATAAAGAAGGGAAATTTAGAAAACAATCCCACTTACAATTATATCAAAAAGAATAAAACACCTAAGAATAAATCTAACTAAGGAGATAAAAGACCTGTACTTGGAAAACTATGACATTGATGAAAGAAAATGAAGACGACACAAATAGATATACTGTGCTCATAGATTGGAAGAATTAATATTGTTAAAATGACCATAATCCCCAAAACAATCTACAAATTCAATGCAATCTCTATTAAAATACCAATAGCATTTTTCACAGAACTAGAACAAATAATTCTAAAAATACATATGAAAACACAAAAGACCTCAAATAGCCAAAATAATCTTGAGAGAAGAACAGAGCTGGAGGAATCACACTCCCTGACCTCAGACTATACTACAAAGCTACAGTATTCAAAACAGTATGGTACTGGAACAAAACCAGACATATATCAATGGAGCAGAATAGAGAGCTCAGAAATAAACTCACACTTAAATGGTCAACTAGTCCACGACAAAGGAGGCAAGAATATACAATGGGAGGAAAGATAGCCTCTTCAATAAATGGTATTAGGAAAACTGGACTGCTTTCCCACATCATATACAAAAATAAACACAAAATAGATTAAAGACTTAAATGTAAGACCTGAAACCATGAAACTCCTAGAAGAAAACAGGCAGTATGCTCTTTGACATTAGTCATAGCGATATTTTGGATGTCTCCTCAGGCAAGGGAAACAAAAGCAAAAATAAACAAATGGGAATATATCAAATAAAAAGCTTTTGCACAGTGAAGGAAACTCAACAAAATAAAACAGCCTACTGAATGGGAGAAGATATTTGCAAATGATATATACAATATAGGGTTAATATCTAAAATATACAAAGAACTCATACAACTCAACATTAAAAAAACAACCTGATTAAAAAGTGGGCAGAGGACCTGAATAGACATTTTTTTAAAAAAAGACATACAGATAGCCAATAGACATGAAAAGATGCACAATGTCACTAAATCATCAAGGAAATACAAATGAAAACCACAATGAGATATCACCTCACTCTTGTTAGAATGGCTATAATCAAAAAGACAGCAAATAACAAGCGTTGGTGAGGATGTGGAGAAAAAGGAACCATTGTGTACTCTTGGTGGGAATGTAAATTGGTACAGTCACCATGTAGAACAGTATGGCAGTTCCTCAAAAAATTAAAAATAGAACTATCATACAATCCAGCAATTCCACTTTTGGGTATTTTTCTGGAGAAAACAAAAACACCAATTAGAAAAGATACATGCACCCCTATGTTCATTGCAGCTCTATTTACAATAGCCAAGATATGGAGGCAGTGTAAGTGTCCATTGATAGATGAATGGATAAGGAAGATGTGAGATACACACACACACACACACACACAATAAAATATTAGTCACAAAAAAAGGATGAATGTTGCTTATATGTCATTGCCTGACACTGCCAGGCAATGTCATATCAAATGGCTGGAATGTGATGATATTATGCTAAGCAAAATAAGACAAGAAAAGACAAATACTGTATGATTTCACTTATATGTGGAATCCCAAATGAAAAAAAAAATTACAAAACAGAAACAAACTCAGATACAGAGAAGAAACTGGTGGTTGCCAGAGGGGAGGGGTGTGGCAGGATACAGGATAAGTGAAATAGGTGAGAGAGATTAAGAGTTACAAACTTCCAGTTATAAAATAAGTGTCATGGAATGTAATGTACAGCATGGGGGATATAGTCAATAATATAATAACTTTGTATGGTGATGGTAACTAGACTTAGGGTGATTATTTGTAATGTATAAAAATACCGAATTAATATGCTGTATACCTGGAGCTAATACAATATTTTACATCAATCTATCCTTCAATTAAAAAAAAGCTGTCAAGGCCCATGACATATATGTTCACTAAACAGGAAGTAGTCGCAGTGTGGCTGAAATATAGTGTGCATTAGAGATGAGGCTCAGGGAGAGATGAAGTTAGAAAGGTAGAGTGGGAGGTGGGGGAACTGTGGAGGTGCCTTACATATATTGGCTAAGAATCCTGAATTTGAATCTGTAAGCAATGGGGAATTACTTAAGGCTTTAAGAAAGCATCATACTGAAAAACTGACATTCTTGGATAATGTATAGTTCTATGAATGTTGACACATGTAGAGATTTGTGTAACCACCACTGCAATCAGGACACAGAACAGTTCCAATACCCCAAAGAATTCCCTTATACTACCCCTTTGTAGTCATACCCTTCCCACACCTCTAATCCCTGGCAACCACTGATCTGTTCTCTTTCCCTATAGTTTTGTCTTTTTGAGAATGTCGTCTGTATGGAATCATACAGTACATAACCTCTTGCACTGAATGTTTCTGAGCAGAGGTAGTTAAGGCTATTTCAGGAAGATCACTTTGGTGTTGTGTGAAGGATGGATTAGACGAGTGTAAAACTAGATGTCAAGAGACCAGCTGCCAAGAGTTCAAACCAGAGATGACCATTAATGGTACATATTCATTAAAGGGCTGATTGTAATTAATCAAATAGCTGTGGGGGGAAAAAAGAAACTAAACAAGGTTATGTTTACATATCTATAATGTTTTGATATACTTTAGTATGATCACCCAAAGGGTGTAATAGTACATACACAGAGGGACCAAAAAACAAAACAAAACAAATAGAAAAAACCAGGCCACAAAAAAACACATACAATATAGTCCAAAATTTTTTTTTTAAAAGACGTGTATATATGGATAGTAAAATGTCTGGAAGGTGTATAAATACACACCAAGATCTTAATGTGTTTCTTCTGTGTGATGGGATTAGAAGTGATAATTTTCTTCTATATAATATTCTACATTTCCAAAGCCATATTTCTTCTCCTCCTGCTCCCCCACCTCAACCCTGATGCCTGGAGAATAAGTGGGATATATGAAGTTCTTTGTGCTTTTTTACTACTTGATATAATTCTAGACATATGTTAGATGTGATAAATTTTATCATCATTTTATCAGTTATAATTTCTAAGTTATTAAGGAAAGAGTTAAGGTACTGTAATGAACTGACTTGGCCAGGATCACACAACTAATTAAGGGTAAATCAGAATGGAATCTAGGGCTCATACCTCTAGTCCATACTTCTTTTCAAAAACAACTTATAAAAATATTCAAACGTACATAAAAGAAGAGAGAAAACTATAATATACTTTCATGTACCATCACCCAGTTACAACATTTATCATCTTGCTATTCTTATTTCATCAAGCCTCCAATTATTTTTTCTTTTCATCTGGCTGGAAGATTTTGAAGAAAGTTTCACAGTAATTACTTTGATGTGCATTCTATAACTGTGAAATATATTAAGAAATGCACGTAAGTACTATGTCATCATCACACTCAACAAAATTAATGATAATTCCTTAATTCTCAGTCCATATTCATATTTTCTCAATTGTTTTCAAAATGTCTTTGTACTGTTGGTTTATTCAGATCAGGATCCAAACAAGATCCACCCATCACACTTGGGTAATAGTTACCGTCTCTCTTATTTTGTAATAGTCCATCCTCCCTTTTTTATGTCACTGACTTGTTGAGGAAACTAGGTCATTTTTTTCTGTAGACTATCCTGCACTATGGATTTGGCCAATTGCTTCCTTATGATACTGTTTAACTTGCTCTTCTGTCACTTATATTTCCTGTGAACTCTTAGTTAGATCCAGCGATTTGATTAGATTTAGTATCAATTTTTTACATTATAAGGTGCATTATGTCTGCATATCTCATTTTGATTGACGCTAAGATTGATCAGTGGGTTTAGATGATGCCAGCTTATACCCCTATTGTGAAGATCTCCATCAACCTTTTACCAAATAACCGTTGCCTAGATCATTATAGAATGGCAAAATGGTGATTCTTCTAATACTAACATTTCTTCTGCATTTATTAGCTAAAGTTCTTCTATAAAAAAGAACTTTCCCTCATCAGCTATTTGCTTAATCTGAGGCAATTTATACAAGGAAAGCCAGGATAAATACTTTGTTTTCTCTTGGTCTTCTGAGGAATAAGTTGTTGCCTTAGCAGTCTCCAATGGTGCTCAGCAAAGGTTTTGTTTCATTTTGCTTTGCTTTTTAGCATCAGTATGAATTTATGTAATTTTATGTTGGACGTGCTTCAATCCAATGCAGTCATTATTCTTTGTTTAATAAACTTTTAATTTTAGACTAGCTTAAAATTTACAGAAATGTTGCAAAGAGTTCTCATATACCCCTCACTCAGTTTCCCCTATTTTTAACATCTATCTTACATTACTATGATACATTTGTCACAACTGAGAAACCATTATTGATGCACTGTTATTAACTAAACTCCATTGTTTACTCAGATATCACTAATTTTTCCCTAACCCCTCTTTTCTGTCCCAGGATCCTACCCAGGATACCACATTACATTTAACTGTCATGTCTCCTTCGCTTCCTCTGGTCCGTAACAGTTTCCCAGACTTCCCTTGTTTTTAATGACCTAGAGAGTTCTGAGAAGTACTGGTCAGGTATTTTGTAGAATGTCCCTCAACTGGGGTTTGTATAATATTTTTCTTGTGGTTAGACTGGGCTTATGTGTTCTTAGGAGAAAGACTACAGAGGAAAAGTACTCTTTTCACCACATCATATGAAAGATATATGCTATCAACATGACTTATCACCAGTGGTAACCTTGATCACCTGGCTGAGGTAGTGTTTGCCAGGTTTCTCTGCTGTAATATTATCTGCCCCCCTTCCATACTCTAGTCTTTATAAGCAAGTCACTAAGAGCAGCCCACACTCAAGGGGTGGGCAGTTAAGTTCCATCTCGGTAAGGAGGCATTATCTACATAAATTATTTGAAATTCTATCTGTATGGGGAATTTGTCTATTCTCCCCCATTTATTTATTTGTTCAATCATTTATTTGCATCATGGATATTTTATTCTTTGGGCTATAATCCAATCCTTCCTCCCTCCCTCCTTCTCTTCCTTCCTTCCTTTCTCCTCCCTTTTCTCTCTCTTTCTCTTTCTCTCTCATTCATTCATAGTACCTTGTTACATCTAGTGATGGTGAAAGTCTAGATGGGGTGAGATCACGTTTTTTTTTTCCTGTTGTGTTTGGCTGGAATAGAGCAGTTGTTCTCTAAAAATTTTCTGTCTTGTTAGGCTGCCCCTTGCCTAGTCCACTGGATAAAGACAGCAGGCTTCTGCTGGAGTTTTGTTTGTTTTTTGGGTTTTGTTTTTTTTGCATTTTTTTTTTCTGTCTATACTCATTGGTGTTTCCAAGTTGCTGGCTTCTTCCACTCCAGGATATATGAAGCAAAAAGAAAACCCAGAGAACTCAGGTCCCTAGCCTGTCTGCCTTCTTATCTCCATCTTTCAGAGGTTTCTTATGTTTGTTTATTTCCAGAGGTTTTAGTTGTCCTTAGTGAAAGGAACAGGAAAAAATATGTCTACTCCATCTTCCCAGCAACGAACTTTTGGACATTGACCTTATGTCCTGCTATCTCACTAAAGTCACTTATTAGTTTGTGCAGTTTTTTGTAGATTCTTTGGGGTTTTCTACATAGTTTTACTTCCTCCATTACAATTAGCATGTGTTAGGCAATTAAAAAATCTTTATATATAATAATTCTTTAAATGCCATATCATTGCAAGTTTCTTTTTTGAGATCTAGTTCATTTTTATTGAGGTATAGTTGCTTTACAATATTATAGTAGTTTCAGGTGTACAGCATGGTGATTCAGTATTTTTACAGTTTATACTCCATTATAAGTTATTACAAGATAATGGCTATAATTCCCTGTGTTATATAATATAGCACTGTTGTGTCTCTTAATCTCATACCCCTGATGTGCCATTTGTATTATTTTTTTAGATTCCACATATAAGTGAAATGATATGGTATTTGCCATTCTCTGACTTATTTCACTAAGCATAACACATAATATTCTTTAGGTCCATCCATGTTGTTGCAAATGGCAGGATTTTATTCTTTTTTATGGCTGAGTACTATTCCATTGTGTATACATACCACATTTTCTT
Organism: Camelus bactrianus; assembly: GCF_048773025.1. Classification (NCBI taxonomy): domain Eukaryota; kingdom Metazoa; phylum Chordata; class Mammalia; order Artiodactyla; family Camelidae; genus Camelus; species Camelus bactrianus. The sequence goes on along the minus strand of NC_133575.1, from coordinate 80,114,693 downwards.
TATCCAGTCATATGTTGATGGACACTTAGGTTGCTTCTATATCTTGGCTATTGTAAATAGCACTGCTATGAACATTAAGGTGAGTGTATTTTTGTTTTTTTCTGGATATATACCCAGGAGTGGAATTACTGAATCACACTGTAGTTCTGTTTTTAGTTTTTTGAAGAAACCAGCCAACCCTTGTAATTTTCCTTTAGGCAACTACCAGACAGGTCAAAATACACATTCACAATTCTTTGAGCATAAGGACTATATTGTTTCCTCTGGCACAACCACCTGCACCAGGAGTATAGGTTGTTATTTTCACAGCTGCTGCCAATCTGGTGAGTGAGGGATGGCAAGCATACAACTTAAAAATGCCACAGTCCCCTTTTCCTGCTATGCAGCATCTTCTTTCTTCATTAAGCTTTCCCTTGGTTGGTATGAGTTTTTACTAGATTCCAATGATCCCAGAAAGTTGATTTTGAAAGTCTGATAGCTTATTAGTTGCCTTTGTGGAGGGATGGAACCCTGGAATTACCTACTCCATCATTTTTGGTAAACTCTTTTTTTTTGTAAGGATAGCAATTCCACTTCCAAGCTCCTAACATGACTGAGCTAAAACCAGATGTCCACTCATTACTTTTTAATGCACAAATTGTCTTCATCATTGGCCAGTGAAATCCCCTTCAGAATGGCTTGTTGTCCTTTTGACAGAATCCCAGTCATCTTTGTTAGCTCCCTTGCTTTCTGGTACAGGGTCTCAGGCTTATCTTGGACATTCACTGACTCAGACCTGGATAGCCATTTCTCCAAGGGCCTCTGGTTCCTTTAGGTGGGAAATGGTATTTAAAGACCAAAGCCTGTGTGCTAAGGGTATTAGTTGCTGTTGAGTTGTCATTGCGTCTAGGCTTTTCACTGGCTAGAGCTAGGGAAAACATTTGTAAAAATGAAAAATATCGTGAGTTCATAATGATATTTCCAGTTCAAACTCAGTAGTACAGGGCTTTACCCAATTTCTTTATTTTATATTTTTATCTTTTTTCTCTTACCCTGATAATCTTGGTTTCTAACTACATTAACATCATACTTATTTGGCTTATTCTAAATAAAGCAATAATAATTTCAAAATAACAATGCCAATATTATTATTAACAATAAGACTACTGAAAGCTGTTTAAAATTTCTTTGTGGTTCATTTTGTTCTTAGACCACATATCACTAGGGATGTATAGCCAAAATACTGTCTTTTAAAGTCACTTGATGTTATTCTTTTCTTTGTATGATTATGCCAACTTGATATGCAGTGAGGCCATTTGTTTCTGTTTGTTTTCCATTTTTAAGGGTTATTTTTTATTTTCTTTTGACTTAATTTCATTTTTAATTATGCTTCCAACATCAGAACTAGATCACAAGGTACATTCAGAGATTAGCTTCCATTCTTTTTTTTATAGTCTTCCAAGTGGTGAATTTATTTTTTATTCCACCCAAAACTGACAGCCAATTTCTGTGCTTTCCTTGGTAATATTAATACAATTTTTCCATATTCTTGTGTCTCTGAATAGTTTTTCTTTATATATTTTGATATTTCACTATCTAACAAATAGTTATTTTGCTTTCATCATAAATAATGCTTTTTTCAATATAAAATGAAGTACTTTGCCTAACTTAATGCTTTTCCCCCTTCATTATTACATTTGACATTTATATGTCAAAGTTAAGGGGAAGAAGTAAGCACAAGTCTAGAACCATGTAAAGCTAAACTTTTTTTAAAAGCTAAACATTAATAGTAGTTCTCTTTAAGCAGTGGGATTACAATGGATTTTTTTTTCCCTTTTCTGTGCTGTTTTCTAAAAATTTAACCTATGCATTGCTTCTCTAATCAGATGTTTCTGTACTTTAACAAAGCAACCAAGGTTGGAAGCTGCTTTGTGCCCTCATTTTTTCTGGGCCGTGTGTTTGCCACGCATTTGGATGCCTCTTAGGCATCATGACTACCTCTGGCCCTGCTCCTTTTCCTGTTTCCCAATCTAGATTGAATACCAGGTTAGAAATCTAGAATCATGTTGGAAACCTAGCAGGGTGGCTTCCATTCTTATCACTGTACTCTGTTCCTTCTTTCCCCCAGCTTTTTAAGAGTTTGGTTTATACTATTGAGCTCCTTGTTGAAAACATAAGCAAATATGTATATGTGTGTATATGTATGTGTATGTATTTCTACCGCCTGTTACTGAAAAGGCGGCACGCTGTAGGAACTGTTCTCTGCCTTGCTTTTTACCACTTACTGTATCCTGGAGATCATTCTTTGTCAATATATGAAGATTATCTTCATCCCTTTTTATAACCATATATTACTCCAATACATGGGTTTCTTTCAGTCTTTTAATATTGCAAATAATGTCACAATGAAAATATAGGACGCATGCCATTTTGCATTTTTTTTCCTAATATGTCTTTGGAATAGTTTCTGGAAATTGAGATTGCTTTATGTGTGCCTATCTAATTTTACTAGAGACAAATTCATCTTCATAGGGGCTGTACCATTTTGCATTCCCATCACCAGTGTGTGAGTTCAGGCCTCTTTATATCTCTCCACAGAGCTAGTGAGGATCCAATTGGTATCTCTGGTCTTCATGGAACTGGAGCTACTTCACACCCTTCACCGCTCATCCCACAGATATATACCAGAGCTGGCATCCTATTATTTTCCCTATTACATACCCTGTGCTAAAAACAAATGAGTTGCCTGGCAGTAATGAGGAACGAAGTAATGTGGCAAGCCTTGGCTTGTTATGAGCCACGTCCCAAGCTGTCTGAAGCTGAGGCAGGTTCTGAAACATGTTAAACAGCCCTGACAGCCTGGTTGCAAATGAGTCCACATGGTCTGCTGTCTGTCCCAGTTATGTGATCTTGCCTATGCCCCTGACTGGAGGGCATAGGCCAGGACACACAAGACAGAATGGGACATTAGATGTGCACCTTTATACTTCCCTGAAGTACTTGTTTTCTGTTCACTATTATCAGCTTTGAACTAAGCCCAATGGAGGCATCCAAAAGACAAACACATCATTGTCATTGTTGTTGACACTTCTTTCATCTGTGCCACTAGTCTTCACTTGCATTCACTGCTTCTCCAAGTGTCTCCTTGGCGCTCTTGCCATCTTGTGGCAGGTCGGCAGGCTTAAGAATTGAAATGTTGACTTTTCATAAGTGTGAAGAAAATGTTGGCAACACTGTGAAGTAGAAAATGTTCATTACCAGTGTTCCAAGATTTTTTCTAGACCTCCCCTTATTCTTGCACTCCCAGACTTTCTTCAAGGTACCCTCTCTCTGACCTGAAATACTTAGAGGCTTGGTGGTCTCTGCACCCATCAATAGCTTCTTGTAACCATATGTCATCACATTCCTCTCCCAGAGAGTCTGTCCTCTAGCTGTGAAAAGAAAGCTTCTGTCTTTGGCTAAAAGGATTTCAGGCACCAGGGAGGCTGGCAATGGTAGAATGAAGGGAGGGTACAAACTTGAGAGTGAGACTGTTTCCTGGAATCATGTCATACAAGCATCATCTATTCAGCCTCTGCAGGGACCCTGACTTAGCAAGCTGAGAGAGAAACTGAAAGCACTTTCTGATATAATGGCAAATTTTCACAGTACCATTTCATTTATTGCTATCCATGGTACATGCTGGGTATTGCAGCTCATTAAAGTTTTTCCCCAGAGCTGACTCGATGTTTCAGTGGTAGTCTAAAAGGTGTGACCCGAAGGGTTCTGGAAAGACTCTGGAACCAAAAAGATGTTTTCCACTAGACTTTTTCTCTTCTGGAAATTTTCACTTGTATGTGAATATATGTATTTTAAATTATAAAAGCAAAGCATGGTTCCACTCAAAATGGCAGATTGAACATATGAATTTGTTTTTGCCCCATTTAAATGACTTGCAAAATGATAACAAGACAAAAGGATTGGTATCCAGAATATGTGTGTTGAATATGTGAAAAATGACAATGCGGGGATTTTTTAAAAGGCATAACCCACAAGAACCAAGGGAATAGGAAAGAAGATAGCAAAGGTAGTATTTTTAAAGCTGGAAAGCAAGTGGTGAAGTAGGTAATTTACTCAGCAGATCTGAGAAAGTGGAACCTTATAACAATAGTGAGAAAAAAACCAATTTACACTGCCCTCCAAAAGGGCTCAGAAATTGACAGCAGCTTTGAAAATGGGAATGAAGATGGGCCTAAAAACAGGGGGATTGGTTGAAAATCTGTCTAAGAAGCAAATCTCCAGAATCCTTCCTACATTCCATGCACATGGCAACTGTCCTTTTCCCTGGCAAAAGATTGGAGATTTATTTTCTGGAAAAGGTAAAACAGAGAATCTCTAGACAGGAGGGATTCCAGATACCATTGAAGACAAAGGTATCCAACCAGAAACAGAGAGATTAAGTGAATGTTTACAAACTGAATGCTGATAACTTTAGCCCTCTTCCCCACTCAGTTTCCAGAAAGCTGTTGGCCAGGTGTGTATCCTCCAGATAGGAGATTGGAAGACCCTTCTCTGGAGAATCAGAAAAGCCCAGGAAGAAAGACCTAAATATATTGATGTCAAGTGTTCCCCAATGAAATGGCCCAACTACATTATCCTACAGTAAGGTCACAGTTGACAAACACCAACTACAGGCTTTGAACTTCCAATCAGCTTTTTCGTTTCCATTGCTAATTATAGTCAGTGGTCAAAGATCAGTACACATCTGAAGAAAGTCTCTAATATGAAAGATAGAAGCCAAAATAAACATAGCAAAAGTGGATAATTCAGAACTTCTCAGTCTGTTTCTTCTACCCCAAAGCAGAGCTTCAGGTAGAGGCTTGCCCATAGCTGGTTAATTTTGGGAAGTAATCCCAGGAGACAAGAATGAGAGACTTAGGATAGTAAAATAGGGAAGGAAAGGAAGGATGCATTATCAAGTTAATCACTGCTGTTGGCAACTGGGGTTCTACCTTGCCAGTATCTTCTGAGGGGCTATGTTGAACCTACGTCAGAATTATCCTGAGGGATGATTTTTATAGGGTATTATGAAAAGGGAGAGCATTAATCCACTGGCTCCCAGCCCTCATTGGTCAAGGATATCAACTACCCTGCACTTCTGGGTTGTGTAGGCTGCAGCACAGAACTGATTTCCCCAAGCATACCTCTGTAGGTCAGAAGAGCCCTAGGGTGTAAAGCAATTCTTGGTACACCTCAAGTGAGGCACTGGCAGATTACTCCTGCAAAGCACTGATTGCCACAGCAATGACTGGGCTAAATGGTGGGCTGAGAGGATGTGAAGCAATGTACACCAGGTGTCTACTACATATGGAGAAGAAAAGATTTTAAAAAACAAAAAAAAAAAACTGTTGTTAGTGAGATAGGAGGAAAGGGGGTAGGGCACAGCCATTAAAAGAATGACACAGCAATTAGCACCAAGATGGTGGAAGATTCAATTTTCAGTAGACCTTGAGCTTCAATATACGCTCATTGAAATACAACAGCATGCTAGATGGCACTCTCACAGGTGCCAGGACAGTTTTAGGGCTGACCATAAAAGGTCAAAAGTAGATGATGGCACAGTTCCTGGGACTCCCAGCCCCTTCCCCAAAGTGGTTGGAATAATCCTCCCACTTGTTCGTTAGCATAAGAAGTTACCGAGCCCATAAAAACTAACAACCCTCACACCACTTGGCCGATCTCAGTTTTCCTAGACGACTCCATGCTCTGAGGCCACTCTCCCTTCTGAGTAAGATGGCCTGCATTCTACCTATGGAATGTGTATCTCCCAGGCCTTTCTCTTGCCTTTTGAGATGGCCCTCACTCTGTCTATGGAGTGTGTAAATCTACTTTTACTTTAACCAACCTCCCTTGCCTCGTGGCCTCTCTGGCCTTTTGAGACGGTCTGCATTCACTCTATGGAGTGTGCATCTCTGAATAAATCTACTTTTACTCAACAATGGCTTGCTCTTGAATTCTTTCCTGCGTGAAGCCAAGAACCCTCACTTGGTGGGGCGCATCCCAGGCACTCTGAGACCTGGGACACCACCATCCTCTCACAGCCCACATTTTTCCTGTATCATTAGTATTCCTAGAGTTAAGACATAAACAAGAATGGGTTGTACTCTTTATAAGGGAAAATCAGAATAACAATAAGCTCTTTGGAGATAGAAATATGACAGCAGGAAAAATTCAATAGGAATGTTGAAGGTAAAGTTAAAGGAATCTCCCAGAAAGGAGAGCAAAAAGACAAAGATTGAAATAGGAGAAAGAATATTTGAAAATTAGAAGACCTGTCCCAGAGGTCCAACATCTGAATAGGAGGTGTTCTAGTTAGAGAGAAGAGAAAATGAAGGGAATAAAATGTTTAATGTGTTCAAGGAATTTCTCCCAAACTGAAGGTTATGAGTTTCCAGGTTGAAAGATCCTCGACTGACAAAAATAGACCCACAACAAGATACAGCTCCCTAAAATTTCCCAACGTTGGGTTAAAAAGATTTTACAAGCTCCCAGAGATAAAAACACGTCATATATGATGGATCAGGAATCAGAATTGCTTTGCATTTCTCAATATCAACATTGGAACACTAGGAGATGAACAGAAATGCCTTCAAAATTCTGAAGAATAATTATTTTAAACCTAGAGTCCTGTACCTAGCCAAGCTGTCAATCAAGTGTGAGGGACAAGTGAGGTCTCAAAAATTTACCCTTCATGCATCTCTTGCTTAAAACAAGAGTGTTTTTTTTTATGTTTCTTTTTTTTTTATTATTGAGTTATAGAAAACAAGAGTTTTAAACCAAGAAAGAGGAAGGACTTGGGTTAGTGGGTGGGGGGATCCAGCATAAGAAAGAGGCAAAAGGGAAGCTCCAGAATGATGGTGAAAGGAGGTTCCAGAATGACAGCTGCACACCAAGAAAGAATCGAGGACAGCTCACTCACACAGCTCAGAAGACTTCAGGGGAAGATATCTTCAAGATATCTGATTCATCTAAACACATGGAGAGGAGCTGGAGATAACTGAACAAGAGTTTAAAGTTGAATTTCTGCTAAGTACATAGAAAACTAAACAAAAAACAAAATAATTATTAGCTCCAGGAAAAACAAAACACTGTGCAAGTAAGGAAAAGTATTTGTGACACTTTATGGCTCAGCGGTGAAGAATGTTTCCTTGGCCACCATACTGTAAACACTGAAGAGTGGTCTAGCCAAAATTATGATATGCCTATATTGGAAGAATGTAGGGATAGGAAGGGTCTTTGGAGGAGGTGGGGGGCAGGGTGCATGAAGGTGATGTCAATAGACAATGCTGAAAACTGAAAATTCAAGAAGTAGCAATAAAATAATGTTATTCAGAGAACAAAGATAAGTACGAAAAGAATCAGCTAAAAGAGTTGAAAGCTCTTGCCCCTGGGAGCAGGAAATTATGGGTAAGGGGAAAGAGCACTGTTTTTCATAATGAAACTTGTAGAACTATTTAACTCTGTAAACTATGTCTAACTTTGATAAAAAAAATAAGTTAAAATATAAAAGCAATGCATTCCCATTATAAAAAACTTAGAAAATTCAGAAAATCAAAAAAAAAAAAATCTCAAAGAAACCCACTACTTATCAATTGCCCCATCTAATATTTTGCTATATTTCCTTTCAGGCTTCTTACTTGCCAAATTATACATTATTGTGATTTTGATATCTTGGGTTTTCTTCTCCATTAACTTCAAAGTAAATACATTTTCCTGTTACAGTCTTTTAAATAGCTGTGTAGTGTCCCACTGTGTAGATATGCTATAATTGATTTGACTATTCTCTATTATTGAGCATTTAGATTATTTCCTTTTTGTTGGGCCACTATAGCTAATGCGCAATGAGTATCCTTATTCATGATTTTCTTATGTACTGAAATTATTTCCCTAACATATTCTGAAGAATGGTGCTTTTTAAAAATTCTATGCATTTGTTTTATTCTAGAACTTCTTACACTTATCACTGAAATTCCTACTTTATCCTCCTCATCTGTTTACTCCCACAAATTTTAACAGCTTAATTGGTGTATCACTGACATACACTGATATGTAAATATTTAAATTGTGCAATTTGGCCATTTTTATATGTGTATACACCCATGAAACCATCACCACAATCAAGATAATAAATGTATCTATCACCCCGAAATGTTTTCTTTTGCCACTTTATAACTTTCTCCTTCTTCTCTCCTGTCCTGCATCCCCAAACAATTATTGATCTACTTTTGTTCCTATATATCAATTTTTATTTTCTAGAAGTTTACATAAATTGTACAGTATGCATTTTTCCCCTGGATTCACTCAGCATAGTTATTTTGAGATTAATCATGTAGTGTGTATCAATGCCTTTTCTTTTTTATTGCTGAGTGGTCTTCTACCATATGGATATACACAATTTGTTTATCCATTCATCTGTTCATGGACATTTATGTTGTTTCCAGCTCTGGGCTCTTACAAACAAAGCTGCTATGAACATTCATGTACAGAACTTTGTATGTTCATATGCTTTATTTTCTCTTGCAAAAATACCTAGGAGTGGGATGGTGGGATCAAATGGTAAGTAGGACAAAGCATTAAGTACCTTCATCCATGAACTGAATTGTGTGTCCCTAAAATTCATATGTTGAAGCCCTAACCCCTAATGTGACTATATTAGAGATAAGGCATACAAGTAGGTAATAAAGGTTGAGGTCATGAAGATGGGGCCTTAATCTGCTAGGGATGGTCCCTGTTTCCCTGTCTCTCTTACTCTGCCCTCTCTTCTTCCCTCCCTCTCCCCCCCTCTCCATGCACTCAGAGGAAAGGCCATGTGAGGACACAGTAAGAAGGTAGCTATCTACATACAAGGAAGAGAGCTCTCACCAGAAACCAACCTGATGGTGACATGATCTTGGACTTCCAGCCTCCAGGACTGTGAGAAAATAAATTTCTATTATTTCAGACACTGTGCTAGTTTGTTAAAGCAGCACAAACAGACTAATATACATACTTACTTTGTATTTTCAAGTACCCATATGTAAATATCAATGTCCCTGGGTAAGACTCACACAAGGAGCTGTCGTCAGTCGTTCCTGCCCTTGGGCTAGTCATTCATGCTGCTTCCTCCTTTACCATGAAGTGAAATACTGGCACCTGGAGGTGGAACTAGCTGCAGCTAATGAAAGATTGACAGAGCTTCTAGAAGTCAGAGATTCAGCAGTACTGACTTAATAAATGCCAAAAACAAGAGTTAATTATTCTGGGATTTATTTAGATTTGTAGCAATGTTTTCTTTTTGCTCCAGTTGTATGAATTGTTTATCAATATGAATAAACATTATTGGTCCTCTTCTGCTTCAGAATACATCCTAAATCCACCCTTTTTTCCTACTTCCACTGCTCTGACCCTAGACCAAACCTCTATGGTCACATCCACCTCTCCTATGATCTGTTCTTTGCACCACTACCAGAGTATACGTATAAAAAATGAAAACCAGACCCTACCTCTTCCCTGCTCAAAACTGCTTTCTATCACATTTAAAATAAAATCCAAAACTCCTTGCCATGTTATATTGTATATGTGCTATGTTTTATACTTTCTCTAATTTACTTCAAAACACTTCGGTATCAGCTGTGTAATATACTTTATTTAATCTATTCTAAGATGCATTTTTTCACTTTTTATCACCTCTGAATTTGGGGTGAACTTTACCATTAATAGTATGTCATAGTTTAATTTTTCTTGGTGCATAGAAGCAATTTTTCTTTCTTGGTGCATAGAAGAATGATGGTCTTACAACCTAGGGACAGCTTGGATTCATAGACTCAATGATTTAATGTAATGGTGTATCGGTCTAAAAAATAATGTTTTGAAATATTGGTCTAGGTTGGAGACAGTGGAAGTAGGAAGAAGGAGTGGATTTAGGATATATTTTGAAGTGGAGAAGAAACAGGAGATGTTTACTCATATTGATAAACAATTTATACAACTCATTGTAAATTCGTTTTAACCCACACTCTGGGGGTGGTTAATTAACATTTGAATTATCCTAATCAGGAATGGTTAGTTAGCATCTGAAAGATCCTACTCAGGTGTCCTTACCCCACAGGTAGCTATACCCCAGGATGTTCACATTTTCCTGTTTGAACCTGTGCAGGAGCTCTTCTATTTTCTTTGTCCCATAGGCTCCTTTGGCCAACTGGTGAGCCCTTTTCAGAGTGTTTTTAATGCACAACAGGATAAAACACATAGGATTCCAATTAAAATCAATTGCGTTGAAATGCACATTATCAAAATATTAAAGATACAATTTTGACATATTCATATGTGTAATTCTTTATTAACTCAGCAAATAACAAGATCTGGCAGCAGGTCTAATAATTACCATAGTTTTGAAATAGTGATAAGCTTAATGATCTTTTGAGATAGTGGCAATAGCTATAATGTGATGTGAAAATATCTTTGATATGTGTTGGTAGCAGAGTTACAGGTACTGCTAATGAGACTGTGGTTGTTGACTACATTCAATTAGAAATTGATAAGAATAAAGGCATAATAATTTTTCCCATCAAAGAATTCCTTGGATTCTATTCACAGGACCCAAGGTTAGGAAACCTTGCCCCACGGACTCTTCTTATTAGCATGAGAGATGTAAGAAATCTTCACTGGTGAAATGAATTGTGTTCAGAATATATGGAGTGACTAGAAATGTCATCAAGGGGCTTCAAGCTAGCCCAGCAGCTCAGCACTCTTTGGAGTGGCATTCTAGGCCTCAGAATGCCTATATCCTATATCCCATCATGTGGTAGCCAGCCTAACAGATATCCCAGTAATTCCTTTCTTGTGTACTTACTCCCTTCCCACACTCAATAGAGAAGAATGTAACCACTGTAGTGTAACCAGTGGAATATTATGGAAATGACTAAGAGTGACTCCCAACTAACTCATCGTTGTCTACACCCTTCCCTGTTTCAGTTTTTTTCATAGCACTCATCATTACCTGAAATATATTTCTTTTTAACTTGTTTTTATCTGTCTCTCCCACCAGAATATAAGTTCCATAAGGACAGGGAGCTTGTCTGTCTGTATCATCAGCTCCTAACACAGTGCCTATTAGTAAATATGTAATAAATGTTTGTTGAGTGAACATTGAATGAGGAAATGCTCACTTTTTTGATTCTCTGATTTAGTCTCTGGAAAGCTCAGTAGAAGGAAGTTCTCCCTGAGAAAATGGAACTGATTCCAAACTCCTCAAGATGTCTGTTTTTCCCCTTTGAAATGAAGTAATTTATAATCCAATTATAAAACAATAGAATAATATTACTCCTCTTCCCTGAAGTTCCCTGGTCTTCCTCTGCTTGTACTACCAGGAAACCACCTGAGGGCAGCAAAAATCAGAGTGAAGAGGGGTCAGTTCCAAGGCAGAGTCACATTTTCAATCTTTCCTCAAAGATTGTCCACCACCTGCTCTGTCTGCAGCCTGGCAAGTTCTTTTCACTTCTGGAAGACACACATTAATGGGCCTAATGAGACTACCTATTAGGAAAAATAGGGGATCCCTTTTCATTGAATCAACTTGCTCAGAAAAGGCCAAGGAACCAAGCTAACTTCCCAAATGGATTTCTAAATGTATGAGCCTTAAGTCAGAGCAATGTCTATATGTTATTCCTTAAAGGTTTTTGTTTTTAAGAGTTATCTACTTTGAGTTCTTGTTACAGAACAATAGTTCGTGAGCCTGACACATTATGAGGCAAAACAAACTGAAATATCACCGTTTGCTTCAGAGAAAGGTTTATTGCAGTGCCAGGCAAGGAGGATGGGCGGCTCGAGCTTGAAAAATCCCAACTTCCCCAATGGTTTTGGGGAAAAAAATTTTATAGGCAAAACTTGGTATGAGGGCTGCAGGGTGTATGACTTTCTTCTGCTTGGTTGGGGGTGAGGTAACAGGACGGTGCTCCAGGAACCCTGTGCTCAGCCTGAAGTTCCCACCCTCCACCTGGGTGGGGGGCCTCTGTTCCTACAGAAGAACTCAAAGATGTAGTTCTGTATATCCCTTGTGGAGGAACCAGGACCCTGCCCCAAGGCTGCACTATTGTTTCTTGCCTGTTCCCCCTTTCCTTCTGCATTCCCTCCCTTCCCTGATTAGAAACTATTTGAATCTGCCCTTTGGAACTCAGAGAAGATCAGGGAGGCTGAATGAAGCCTATTTCCTACAAACAAGAATGGGGGACATGGAAAGGATGTGCACCAGGGAGAACGCCACAGGGTCCTGCTGTCTCATTCTGACCTGCCACCTAACTCCTAGCACTCAGCTGTATGACCTCTGACAGTTGCTAAGATAAAGTCATATCTAAACAAAGTGTCTTGGGGGTTTTTGATTACTGTTTGTTTTCATATTTCCTTAATGATCAAAGAAGGGCTATAACCCGGAATCTTTGATGCTTATTCACCTAAACTCCAGCTTTTCCTGTAATATAAGAAAGCTGAGATTGTGTGTGGTTTGCTATCTGGGAAGATTCAAGCAAGTGGGAAAGGAGGCTTAGTATCTAAACCATTTCTTAAAAGACAAATCTTTGTTAAATAAAGGGAGGAAGGAATTTAATTAAATCATTTTGTGAGATCAATTTGCAACTTTTTTCTTTTTTTTTTAACATTTTTAAACTGAGTTATAGTCATTTTACAATGTTGTATCAAATTCCAGTGCGGAGCCCAGTTTTTCAGTTATACATGAACAAACATATATTCATTGTCACATTTTATTTTCCTGCTGTGAGCTACCACAAGATCTTGTATTTATTTCCCTGTGCTATACAGTATAATCTTGTTTATCTATTCTACATTTTGAAATCCCAGTCTGTTCCTTCCCACCCTCTACCTCCTTGACAACCACAAGTTTGTATTCTATATCTATGAGTCTGTTTCTGTTTTGTATTTATGTTTTTTTTTTTTAGATTCCACATATGAGTGATCTCATATGGTATTTTTCTTTCTCTTTCTGGCTTACTTCACTTAGAATGACATTCTCCAGGAGCATCCATGTTGCTGCAAATGGCATTATGTTGTCGGTTTTTATGGCTGAGTAGTATTCCATTGTATAAATATACCACCTCTTCTTTATCCAGTCATCTGTTAATGGACATTTAGGCTGTTTCCATGTCTTGGCTATTGTAAATAGTGCTGCTATGAACATTGGGGTGCAGGTGTCTTTTTGAAGTAGGGTTCCTTCTGGATATATGCCCAGGAGTGGGATTCCTGGGTCATACGTTAAGTCTATTCCTAGTCTTTTGAGGAATCTCCACACTGTTTTCCACAGTGGCTGCACCAAAGTGCATTCCCACCAGCAGTGTAGGAGGGTTCCCTTTTCTCCACAGCCTCTCCAGCATTTGTCATTTGTGGACTTTTGAATGATAGCCATTCTGACTGGTGTGAGGTGATACCTCACCAACTTTTTTCCATCTAATCTTTTTCCACGTAAGTCAGTAGGTTTTGAGCTCTTGTGAGTTGCAGACCCCACAGAGCAATGCTTCTCAATGTAACATGCACATAAATCACCTGGTGATCCTGTTAAAATGAAAATTCTGATTCAGTAGGTCTGGAGAGGACATTATAGGTGGATCAGTTGGGCCTTCAGGCATTCACTTTGGCTTCAGGCCCCCTCCAAACACCCAGTGCATCCGGTTTTCCAAAGCCTTCTGCTGTAGTACCCCATTCTAACTACCCCCTTATTGCCAGACACCCCAGGGACCTGTCTTAGGTCCCTTTCTCTCTGGACCCTGCCTTCTGTGAAAATATGAGTTACAGGCAATAATAAGTTGATTAGTTACTTCCTTCTCTCTCTCCTTTGAGTAGAAAACCCACCCACCCACCCCTGCACCATCACAAGATAACAATGGGATTTAATCATAACCTCTAGGAACAAAGCTTTTCCCAAAGGAATAATTCCAATGGTGAGAATTTCCTGCGCTATGACAGACTAATGAAAAGGCTACTTTTTTTAGTCAGGTGGAAAGTAGGAATAGCATTTTGAATTTCTCAAAAAATTATACAACATAGGAGACTGCCTACCTATCCTATACTTCCTGCTCTACCTTTCATCTGCTTTGGTCTCATTATAAGCAACACTGTCTGATTTTAGAAGTGGAACCATGAAGCTGTCATGTGATCAGCTATTTCATGTTTATGTACAAATGAGTTGCAATTCCAAAGCAAGTGAAGCAACAGAGATCTGAGTGAAGGTTTCCCTGCAGATGACAGTACGTTACTTGGAATTTACTGAAGCTTAAAGGATCCTGATAATATTTGACCAATATTTCACCCAATAATTATGTTATAATTTCTTCATTTGGGTAGAACTGAAACTAGTTACATAAAACTAGTTATTTAGGCCTTCAACCCACAGCACAAAATAGTTTATGGGGCTTACTCACATGCTCATTTATAGGAACAAAAATGGGATCTTCAAGAGATTAATTTGCCATACCAGAGCTGTAAATGATTATCTGCTCTACCTATGTTATACCTATATTCTAAAGTCTTTTTTTTTTTTAAGTGAAAGTAAGTTTATTCAGGGAGATACAAACTCTACAGACAGAGTATGGTCCATCTCACTCAGAAGGAAGAGCAGCCACGAGGTGTAGGGGTGATTACTTTTTATGGCCTTGGTAATTTTATACGCTAATGAGTGGAAGGATTATTCCAACTGTATTAGGGAAGGGGCGAGGATTTCCAAGAATTGGTCACCCACCCACCTTTTGGCCTTTTGTGGTCCACCTGGGAACTGCCATGGCACCTGAGGGTGTACCATGTCTCAAGGTCCACTGGAAGTCGAATCTTCTGCCATCTTGGGCCTAACTGCTGTGTCATTCTTTTAATGGTTGTGCCCTGTCCCGTTCTCTCCTGTCTCATTCCCCACTCAGAGATTTTACTCTCATGATCCCATGGGAAGCAGAAGGGCGCTGGTTCTAAAGTCTTTTTTTTATCCTCCTCCTGCCTCACTGGCCATATCCTTCACTAGTAATTACATTAATTGATTGGATGATCACGTAACCCAGAGACAGTCAACACCATCAAGTAGAATGGCCAGCAACCACATCTGGCCTATAGCATAAGAAAGGCTGGGCCAATCAAAGTCTGTTCTCAGAAATACTGGTGAGGGAACAGAAAAGATATAGAGATGAGAGGGAAAGTAATCCATAAAAAGAACAGTGAAGATGCACCTGAAAATAGGGCCTCTTTTCCTTGTAGTACATTGAGTTGGTTTCTGTTCTTTGAATCACAGGGGTGAAAAAATAAGCAATAATAAAGGCAAAAACACTGTAGTCTGGAGGGATAAATGAATGGTGGACTACAAAGTCAGTGGCTTCTGCATAAACAGAACATTAAAGACACTTCTTCCATCTGTCCTGCTACACTATGAGCTCCTTGAAGGAAGGGACTGTGTCTTTGACTTCCTCACTACTTGTATTGAACAGATATCCAATAAATACCAAATGTAAAATTCAATTTTTGTGATGCATGCAAGTCATCAAGATTGGATAGCATAGTTTGGTTGATCCCAAACTTTTCATCACTCAGGACTTCTTTCTTTATATTTTCCTCCATAGACCTTATATTTTAAAAAATATTGTCTAAAAATATTACTTAATATGCATTAAGTAATAATGATTTTTCTTACAAGGTGCCTGAATTTCATTCATTTTTATTTACTTATTATTATTTTTAATTGAAGTATAGTCGGTTACAATGTGTCAAGTGAACTTCATTAATTTTTAAACTGTAAAGTCCAAAAGAAAGTCCAGTTATTAGAATTAAAAAGAATTGAGCTAGGTTCTTGGGTAAAAATACATCTATCAATTGAATCCCATAGAGATGGCAAACAGATTAAAAATGAAATTTAAAATTCAAAATGTCAGGCAATAATAAATATGAGCTATTAGGAATAAATACACAGAAAAATATACAAGTCTTCTATGGTAAAATAATCATAGTTCATAGAAAGACATTTAAAAATACCAAAATGCTATGTCCCAGCCCTGGGGTTTAAGCTTGATCAGTTCACATTTCCTCCTAGAACAGATGTGGAAGCTTATCCCCACTACCCCAATAAATGTCAAAGGCTTATAGGTGTCAAGAACTGAAATGTCAAGGATTTTACCTTACTTAACAAGTTAATAAGTGAGACTGCTTGTGTCACGGATGCTGGTGAAGACATGAGACTCCTGGGTCAGAGACAAAGGATTTTATTACCCATGACACAGCAAGCAGTACGAGCTTCATGTTGGTTTGTGTGGATTCCCCATGTTTCTCAAGTCCCACAGGGGAGACATAAGCAGGGTGAGGGAGGGCCAGGCAGTGCTATACATGGAATGAGTTTGCTTTATGGCCAAGGAACACTTAGCTTGTGGGATTTATTGACCTATAGCAAGCAGAAGCAAGCCCACTCTTTGCAGGGAAATATTAACTCATCTCTCAAGGCTGCTCATTGCAAATACAACTCTGAGAAATGGCCTGGGTAAAGAATGGGTCAGGACCTTGCATTCTTGGCATACCCAGCAAGATACGTAGGAACATGAGATACTTGTGGAGGAGTAGCTCCCAGAACAAGGGATGTTTGTGGATATTGTGGGGAGATATCTGCATGGGATAGGTGGGTTGAAGACAGAGCAAAATCTTTATTTTTATTGAGGTACAATTGACAAATAACATTATATTAGTTTCAGGTGTACAACATAATGATTTGATATTTATACATGTTATGAAATGATCACCACAGTAAATCTAGTTAACATCAGTCACCATACATAGTTAGAATTTTTTTTCTTGTGGTGAGGACTTTAAATATCTATTCTCTTAGGAACTTTCAAATATGTGATACAGTATTATTAACTATAATCACCATGCTGTACATTACATTCCCTAGCAAAATTTTATCATAAGCAAAATGATGCAGCCACTGTAGAAAACTGTTTGGCGGTTCCTCAATAAGTTAACTGATGGTTACCATGTGACCCAGCAGTTTCACTCCTAGGGACATACCGACAAGAATTGAAAACAGATGTTCAAACCAAAATTTGTGCATTAAAGTTCATTGCAGTACTATTCATAATAGTGAGAAGGTGGAAGTAACCTGAATGTCCATCAAAGGATGAATGGGTAAATAAAATATGGTATATTCATACAATGGAGTATTATTCATCAAGGAAAAGAAATACAGTCCTGATATATGCTATAGCACAGATGAACTCTGAAACCTTATGCTAAGTGAAAGTCGCACATCGTAAGGTTCCATTTACATGAAATGTGCAGAATAAGGCAACTCCATAGAGACAAAAAGAAGATACCAGAGAGCAGAAAGCAATTGCTAGGGACTAAGGGAAGGCAGGAATGGGGGCTGATTGCTTAATGGGCACAAGATTTCTTTTTATGGTGACAAAATTTTTCTGGGGCTAGATACTGGTGATGGTTGTACAGCATTGTGAATGTACTAAATGCCACTGAGTTGTGCACTTTAAAGTGATTAAAATGGTGAATTTTATGTGTGTTTTACTACACACACAAAGATCTTATTGAAGTTCAGGTATTAACTCCATCACATAGAATGGACGATCAGATTGTAAAGCACTGGGCAGAACAGAGTCGTGTTCTTGCCCACATGCAGACTGGAGGAACAATGGGCCCAGGCCCTGGGTGCAAGTATTGCCCTTCAGTGTGGCTCTTCTCTCCGTGCACTTGACCAGCTACAGGTGTGGGGACAGCATTCTAGGATTGAGCCCCGGTGCATCTGGGCCACCTTCCCTAACCCATCCAGCAATTCTCTTCCTTGTCTCTCCCACTCCATATCCTTCCTGGGTTTCAAGATACTTCCTTTCCCCTCAAAGCCCAGTTCTATTTTTGTTGATCTTGATGACCCACAGTGAAGAACTTCAAACCAGAGTCCAAATCCTTAACAATCAAAAACCTTTTCTTGATAGCAAGAAAGACTCAGTCTTCAACATTTAGTTAATCTCATCTTGTACTCTCTGGAAGAGAGAGCAGAAATTTCCATCCTTACACCTAGAATGAACTGAATGTTTCTAATACAACAAAGGAAAATGTGATTTTTAAAGCTGTTGCTTTTTCTTATTAAAAAGACCAATCATTTATATCCTGCTTTACTTGCAACCAAAATAGTCCTAACTCATTTACCCCACAGCACATGTTATGTTAATGGTAGGGACTTTAGACCATCAACTTTAAGCTCTGAAAACTTAAGGCTTTTCCTTCGCAGGCAGAGCAGGAAGCTCAGAGCAAGTGGGTACAGTCACAGGAAGGTCATTTCTTGCCATCTGTGTTAGTTTCCTATTGTTACTGTAACATAGTACTGCAAACTTGGCAGCAAAAAACAATACAAATTTATTATCTTAGAGTTTTTAGATGTTAGAAATCTGCAGTGGGTCTCAGTAAGCTAAAATCAAGGTCCTTGCCCTTTTCCAGCTTCTAGAGACTGCCTACATGCCTTGCCTCCTGGCCTTCTTCCTCCATCTTCAAAGCCAGCAACAGAGGGCTGTATTCTTTTCATGTCACATCACTCTGACCTCTTCTTCTGCTTCACTCTTCCACATTTAAGGATCCTTATGTTTATATCATTCCATCTGTGTGATCCAGAATAATATCCCTATTATTCAGCTGATTAGCAACTGTAATTCCGTCTACACACTTAATTTCCCTTTGCCACGTAAGGTGACATATTCACAGGTTCCAGGGATTAGAATGCTGACATCCTTGGGTGGCTATTATACTGCCCACTGTGCCATCACTTGACAACGGTTTGTTGAACACTTACTATTGCAGAGAGGATTTTGTGATCCACCTTAAGAGTCATCTGGGGGAGGCAGGAATTACGTAGAAAAGTATAAATCACAATAGATGGCTTTATAGGCCACAGAAAAGTTAAGAAGGTAAGAGGAATTCCTGCTATGAAAATTAGAGGATGGTGTGATGTGATTGTTGAGGAATTCAGAGAAGGCTTCCTGGAAGAGGCAGAACTTGGTTAATCATCTTCAAGAAAGGGCAAGATTTGAATGTTGTTTCAACAATAGTGAAACATTGAACTGAATTCAATGAGTTGAACAAGCTTTACACACTGTTAAATTAATTAAACAAGGAGGCCATTAGACTAAGGTGGCTCTAATGCTTTGGTGACCTATGTAAACAAACCCAAACCTACACCTGTAAATGCTTCAAGGTTAAGAAATAGAAACTTAAGGATAACCAATCACAAATAGACAGCTAGGCTTTAAGCTATGGCCAAATAATTTCCTTTCTTTGCTTCCATACCTTTTCTGTATAATTTATTCCCCTAGCTCCTGTTGGTGGAGTGCTCCTAACCACTTCCAGTTTGGTGCTGTCCTATTCAAATCCATTTTTGCCAAATGAACTCTTAATATTTTTAACATGCTTCAGCTTCTCTGCAAACAACACACACTTCTGAGTTCAGCTTTCCAATGTAACAGTTGTAGAATGAAAGTATTCATTGCTTTCAAGTGCTGTCTTCATAATACTTAGCTTAAAAGGCACTATTACAGGAGGTGGGTGTAGCTAAGTGGTAGAGCACATGCCTAGCATGCATGAGCTCCTGAGTTCAATACCCAGTCCCTCCATTAAAAACAAAAACCTAATTAAATAACCCCCTCCCAATTTTTTTTAAAAGCACTGTTATAAAGCTTGTTTGGTGCTCACCACAGCCCTGTGAAGGAAGTAGGGAGGGCAGAGAAACACGAGAACATTGCCATCATTAAGTTCCTAGGTCCCTTTCCGCAACGTCTGCTCCCCATATTCCTTCTTTCTTGCAGCCACGGGAACACAGCCTGTTTTCTCTCCTTTTGGTAGTTGTCTTCCTAAGCCTAGCTGCAGAATGAGACACAGTCTCTCCACCTTTCCCACTTGTTTGCTGATGTTGAAGCCAAGCACACAGGCTCATTTAGTTTTAAGGTTTATCTGCTAAGTACTCTGGAGAAACAGGATAAGACTGATAGACATAAGAGAGTGGCAAAGGTTCCATAATCTTATAAAATTTATATAATGATGACCTCTAAACTATAATTTCTGCTCCCTTTTTCAATGGTAAAGGGAAGTACCATAGGGTTCAGGCCTTCTATTTATATTTTCTTAGGGATCATTATCATCATCAGAGTGGTAAGCAGCTATAGAATACATTGTTCTAAATGCTTTACATATTTTAATTCATTCAATTATCACAGCAACCCATTTTATGGATAATTAAAACAAAGCTGACTCCAACACCAGGTAGACTGACTCTGGAGTCTATGTTCCTAACCATTATACCATATTTCCCCACTGTCTCTTCCTACCACCACCTGCCTTCTGCCTATCAGTATAGGCTACTGCTTGGACATTTACTCTGTTAGGAACCAGAGTACTAAGTGATAAATGAAGAAACTGAGTCCTGGAAAAGGTAGACTTTTCCAAGGCAGCATTGGTAGTGAGCGGACAACTGGGAGTTAAATCCAGTTTCATCACACCATGCTGTTTTTAGGAGAGGCTACTTTGTGATGTCTGGTTCTGATCCAACATAGTGAAAAGAATTGATTTCAAATGATTCCACATGCATCAGTTCCTTTTATCATTATGGGATGTTTTATTTTTGGACACTGTGATCAAGGCCTAATTAATATCTTTAGGCTCTAAGCTCTAAAAGGAGAAGGATGTTCTTCCAAAACCATCCTCTGTGGATACAAATTAAAAGCAATTATAAACAGTAAAATAAATACAACAAAGTACCAATTTTCCCCATCATGACTACTTAATTTTTTCTTTTGAAATACCCACAAATTCTTAAAAGAATTCTTAAAAGCATTTTTCTGGGTATCCTAAGTACATGTTTAAACTGCTAAATAATTCAGTGCTGACTGTTACACGTTAATACCTGGAAAGGGTGTACAAGAGTTATAGTTGTAAAGGTTAAATCTGGGACAAACAATGACATAGACAAGTAATCAGGAAGAAGATAGAGCAAGCAAGTTAGGGAGGGGCTCTGCGTTTGTAGTTTACAAAAAAATCCACCTACCATGGGTGGAATCAACCGTTTACAGGAAATCTTTCAAAAAGACTGAAACCTATTTATAGTTTAACTGTGGATAAGTTACTGATGACATTTGGGTACTCCCTAGAGGTCTCCAGGAAGTAACCAACCTCACTTTTCAATAATGTCAATCTATAAACCTGGGAAATGCAAACATTAGGACAATCTGGTGAAATAAGGAAGGCGGAGAAGCTATAATGTGTAGAGCTCAAAGAAGGAAAGCAATTCTTGGCAGAATTTACAAGAAAGGGAGTTTGATGCTAAGAATTTTTTAGTGTGTCCAGCATTGCCCGAGAAAGAGGGACCTCAGACTAAGGGCATGAGTATTATAGTTGGATTAGCTAGTATAATCTTATTTTAAAAGGGTCCACCTGATCCTGGTGCTGGAGCTTAATAATAATATTCCATTAAGATCATCTGACTATTTTTACTCAGATTCTGTGCTCACCAACTTATCAATTGACTTCCTAGTACTCTGGGAATGAGAGTCTCTACCCACAGACACAAGGCTCCATTCAGAATGGCCTATATATAATCACTTAGGTAATACATAAATTGCCATTTGAATTATAAGTCATTCTCTATGAATCACAGGATCTCAAGATTAGAAGATACTTCAAAGACATTTAATTAACCAGCCATTTGGTGCTGAAATTTTTGAAAATTTTTCCTTGAGCATCTCAAGTAACAGGAAATTTATTACCTCTTTACTTCTTTGAATACCTGTGTTAGAAAATTCTGCTTTATTAATGAATATCTGCATCGTTAACAAAAACATGTTACTTAAGAGCCTTCAGTCCTAGATTAACTCCTTGGGTCCAAATACAAAACAAACTAAACCTCCAGAAAAAAAAAAAAAAACACACATAGATAAGCTCACATCCCTGATAAGCCTCTCTTTCAGGCCAAACTCTAAATTTTTTAAAGCCTCCTCATATAAGATGATTTCAAATCGTTACATCATTCTGGTCACCCTCCCATGGACAGGTTTTAGTTATTTTTTTAAGGTGTGGTCAAGTGTTTTTGTAAAATTTGCAAAAGTAAGATATCTTCATTGCAAATGGTTAAGACGACTGTCTTTCCACTCCTCCTTCTCCTTTCTCCTCTGTCACATTTGTCCTCATGTCGAGCAGTGCTGGAGTGGCCATGCAAAATCTGAAATACAGCTAAGGGGAAGTTGTGTGAGTGATATATTTAATCTGGATTGAGAAGAATTTACTTTATGTGGTTCACTGCCACTTTTCATGTATAGTTAACTGATTGCTAGCTGTCTTAGTGGAGGAATGGCTTCCAGGACTACTACTACCACTCAGTGTGCTAATTCACATTGTATTATGACATTAAGTTGCAGATGTGTTAGGCAGCTAAAGAAAGTGTTATGTTATTTTTATGAGTTTTGTGATATTGAAGAGAGTTTTCAGCTTTTTAAAATATAAAATGTGCTAGGCATTGAGCTGTACCTTTACAATGGGGAAATTTTATGGTATGTAAATTATACCTCAATCAAGCTGTTAAAAATGTGCTGTGATTTCTTACTTTAAATAAATATTCACTTTTGTGCCTAGAATAGAGTAAAATAAGAATATGTAGCCAGGTATCTACAAAAAGCTACACCAAACATGATACTTAAGGGTGAAATGTTGAAAGAATCCCCTTTGAGACTGGGAATTAGACAATGGGGATCATTATTACTACTTTTGTTCAACATTGTATCAGAAGTTCTAGTGAGTGCAATCCCTCATACTATACATTAAAATAAATCAACCCCAGATGGATTCAAAGCATAAATGTGAAAGACAAAAATGTAAAACTTTTAGAAGAAAATATAAGGTAATGTTTTAATGATTTCTGGGTAGTGAAAGATTTCTAAAAGGAGGCACAAAATGTATAAATCATAAAGGAAAAGGTGGCAAGTCAGAGTACGTTAAAATTAAGAACTTCTATTTATCAGAAAACACCATTAGGAGAGAGAAAGGACAAGCCATAAACATAATCAAGGATTAATATCAGATTATAAAGAGAACTCTAAGAATCTACAAGCCATAGAAAAAGAAACCAATAGAAGTGGCCCAGATGGTGGAATAGGAAGACCTTGAGCTCGCCTCCTCCTACGGGCACATCGATATTACAATTATTTACAGAGAAGCTATTGATGAGAAAAACCAAAAGACTAGCAGAAAAGATCTACAACTAAAGATATAAAGAAGGAAACACAATGAGACATGACAAAAGAGGAAATATCAAGAAAAAGAAAGAGAAGAAAAAAAAGAAAACAAGCTCAAACTATCACCTTTCCAAGAGGGGCTGAAACCAGGTTGAGTTTTTTGATTCCCAAAACTTAGTCTTTTGGTGTAAGGTGGCCAGAAAAGGATGCAGAGCCAAGCACTGAGAAACCTACAAAAACACTGATGAGCTCAGGGAATGCGTTGTCTTTCCCAGCATGTCTAAACTCCTGAAACCAATCTTCACATCCTCTGTAACCACACAATAAAGACTTGGGAAACTGAAGGGAGGGAGGAGGGGGGAGAGAGAGAGAGAGAGAGAGAGACGGAGGGAGGGAGAAATGCCAAAAACTAGAATAGGTACTTCTCAAAGAAGAAAACTCAAATGGCCAATAATTGAATTAAAAGATGTTCGACTTCATTAGTAATGAGGGCCATGAAAATTAAAGTCACAATAAAATAATATCTCACACTTAGTAAAATCATAGAAATAAAAAGTCTGGAAAATAACAAATGCTGGTAAGCATGTGGAGAAAGTAGAATGCTCATCCATGGCTCCTTGAAGTACACATTTATGTGAGCACTTTGGAAAAGGGTTTGGCATTAAGCAGTCAAGTTGAACATGTGCAAATCCCAGGACCCAGGAATTCTACTCCAGGGTATATACCCTACAGAAACAGTAGCGTATTCCATCAACCTTGTTCCATTATCATATCCAAAATAGTAGAATGAATAAACTGAAAATAGTAGTATAATTAAACTGAAACTACAGGTGCCAACATGTATGAATCTCAGAAATGCAATGTTGAGTGAAAGAAGCAAATCACAGAGTATTACATACATACTAACATCTAGGTTCCATTTATTTTAAAGTTCAAAAACAGGAAAAACTAAACAATATGTTGTTTAGGAATACATTTAGTTAGTAAAACTATAAAGAAAAGCAAGGCAATGATTACTCCAAATTTCAGGATAGTAGTTACATCTGATGGAGGAGGAACTGGGGAAGAAGGGAGATGTGTCCATGGAGGGACACACAGAGGACTTTAAGACAGTGGAAATAAATATTCAATTTTTTAAACCTGGGTACTGAGTACATGGATATTCATTCCTTAAAATTATTTTTAAAATTACATGTATATGTTTTATACATTCTTCTGTGTATATTTCACCAATTTAGGAAAGGAAAAATATCAGTGCCCAGAATTGAACATACAACTTTAGCTGATCCATCATACTAGAAGACAATTACCTCCCTTGTTTTGAGTATTTTGCCTCTGTTTTTTTTTTTTTTTTTTTGAACCAAGGTGTACATTTATACCTGATAAATTTTCTCTTAACTCTATTTGGCCATTCTTTTTACTTGTGCTCCCCAGAGCCAGATCATCATCCAGAAGAATTGGTAAACTGAAGTTTCTAAACTAGCCAGGCTGAGGTCCAAATTGCCGCAGGCAGATGCGGCAGCTCTTCAGAAAGCCCACCTGGAAAGCAGCTTCTTTAACATGCTTGCTTCCTGTCTTGTTTTTCCTGAGATCATCTGTTTATAGTCTTAGCCTTAAATCTTTCTTGTGAGAAATCTTAGCAAATGTATTATCAATTAAGTCATGTTGATAAGTTGATGACAAAGAATATTCTCACCCAGGAAGATTGCTATTTCCTGAAGGGATAAAACCCCACCAGGGAAAACCCCTGTGGTTCTCATAGGTAGGGCTGGTCTACTGAAGCTGATAACATAGTTCCGTCCAGAGAAGGAAGGCAGAATGCACTTATTCATTCCTGGGAGCTTTGTGGATAGGTGTGTACCTTTCACATCTTAAGGATTCACAGATCCCCAGCTGGACAGACGTGCCAACCTTGAAGAACCTCTCCAGAATCCAGGTTGATAAGTCTTCCTTGCTGCCTATATGGGCTCCAAACTACTCTTGACAATGGGAAACTGGGTGATTAACCATTGGTTTTCAGTTTTGTTTCTGGTAAGTGATGTTCTACTTTCTATTAATTACTCTTAACAGAGTAAGGAGACATTATGTTTGTTAATATTTGTAAAGTTACTTCAAGGGGAAAGATTCCATGCCAATATTGGGCTCATCAAGGCCAGTTATAAGTTGAAAAGTTCAACTCTAGAATTTATATATGTAAATACATATATATATATATATATATATATATATATATATATATATATATATATATATATATATATTCTACTTTTCTGTGTATGTTTCAATAATTTAGAAAAGGAAAAATATCCAACTCCAGAAATTGGTAAAGAGACAAATACTATAAACCACAAGTATTTGGAATTTCAATGTTTTTGTTTTTTGTCTTCTGTTTTTCTCTTCAATTTCACTTCTAACTATTGCCATGGAACATTCATTTCTCTCCATCCTTCCTATATTGCTCACATTAAGAAACCATAACATCTCCAGAAATTGACACAACTTTGTAAAGTGACTATACTTCAGTTAAAAAAAAGAAACCATAAAATAATGAAACGTTCGAGACAGAAGTGATCTTAGAGATTAAGGCCAGCGCTGGCATCTTAGAGATTATGGCCCAGTGCTGTCGACTAGAACTATAACATGCGTCACATACGTAATTTAAAAGTTGTCAACAAATATATGTATGTATATGCGTGACTGGGACATTGTACTGTACACCAGAAACTGACACATTGTACACATTGTAATTGACTGTACTTCAATAAAAATTCTTTTAAACCATGAACTTTATTTAAATCCATGAATTCATAATGATTAGAAGAAACTGGTCACATTTACAAGATTCTAGAGAATCAACATTATTTGGACATAGCAAGCAATTGCAGTGTATAAACATTATTTGGATCCTGATTCAAATACTGTAAAACACAAACTTTGTGAGAAAATCAAAGATATTTGAACACTGAATCTTTGATATTAAGAAATTTTTCATTTTTTTAAGATGTAACAATAGTTTTGTGACTATGTTTTTTAAAGAGTCCATATCTTTTAGAAATACACATTGAAATGTTTATAGATGAAGTCATTTGAAGTCTGGGATTTGCTCCTAAGAAATGATGAGGGCAGTAGGGGGCTAATAGATTGAACAAGATTGCCCATGAGTTGATAATTATTTAGTCTGGTGAAAAAAAATTTTTTTAACTGTCTAATACCTGCATTGAAAAAAGTAGAAAGAAATAGGTGAAATTAATGTCCAGTAATATATTTTGTTTAACCCAATATATTGAAAATGTTATCCTTTCAACATGTAGTCAATACTGAAAATATTAATGAGATAATTTATATTCTTTTATTTTTACTAAGTCTTTGAAATCCAATGTGTATTTTATACTTACAACACATCTCAGTTAAAACTAGCCACATTCTGTGTGCTTAGGAACCATATGTGGGTAGTGGCTACGGCTTTGTATAGTTCACATATAAATGAATTTCCTGATTTTACATGGGGAAATAAGACCCAGATATCCCACGATGAATTGAAAAACTATTATTCTGCCTACCACAGTGGTGTGTTTCTTCTATATTGATATTGATTTTCTATCTAGTAGTTCTATTGAGAAAGGGGTTGTTAAAGTCCTCAACTATATTGCAGATTGGTTTATTTTTCTTTTCAATTCTATCTGTTTTTGCTCCATATTTTGAAGCTCCGTTCTTTGGTGTACAGATTTAGGATTACTATGTCTTCTTGGTAGATCATATCTTTTATCATTATGCAATGTCCATCTTTATCCAGCTCCCCAGTGTTCAGGCCAGAAATCCTTCACCACACCACATATGCACAATCCCCTTCTCCTAACACACTCTCTAACTGAACTCTAGTTTCAGTTCTGCTCTTAACTGAGGGACCTTGACAAATTCTTTATCCTCTCTAGACTCCAGGTCACCTGTGTGTGTATGTGTGTGAAGATCCATGAAAACTAGATTAGATATAAATATATGTTTTTCTAGCTATAAACTTTTGTCTTTTTTTTATCCCTCTTTTAGTTTTTGCTAGGAGAATTCATCACCCTTGGTGGTGACTCACATTTAACCATCAAGTTTTGAATTTCCACCTCCCACCAATCCTGCCAGCAGGCTCAGGCTTCTTATTGTTTCTGACATTTAGTCCTTTTTCTTTCTTTCTTTCTTTTTTCTAAGGGGGAGATAATTAGATTCATTTATTTATTTATTGATGGTGGTACTGGGGTTGAATCCAGGACCTCATGTATGCTAAGCACACACTCTACCACTGAGCTATACCCTCCCCCCCGACATATACTCTTTTGAACTATTTTTTAAGGAGAAATAAATTACTTAAAAAATATTTTTACTCCTCCTTCCTGCCAGGTCTTCTATTCCATTCTCTTTCCCATTCATAGTGGAGGAAATTATAGTGGGAAATGGAATTCCTTACTCTCAGATGTCACTGTATTTCATCACTCACCTTGCTTACAATTGATAATGGGCTGACACAGGACTCTTTGCCTCTGTGTCCCTCTCAGATCCTGAAATATTTCTGCTCTTCTAAGTAGGCTTCTCTCCTTTGTCTTCTGAACTCTTGAGGTATATGTGTCTTTCACCTCTCTTTTACCAATAGGGTCAAAGGATCTCTGGAAGACACACAGCTCTGGAAAGGGTGTATGAGCAAAGGATGCAGGAAGAAATTGATTGGTAAAGCCAGTCTGGGAATGACACAGCCCTGTAGCCAGCATTTATTGAGCTCCTACTATGCACCAAGCATTGTATGAATCATTCCACATGCATTATTTCATGAAAGCTTCACAGTATTGCTGTGAGGTAGATATTGTTATTATCCTCATTTTATAGGTGAAAAAACTGAGGCTCAGGAAAGTTAAATCATGTGTCTATCTAAGATGATACAGCCAGAAAGTGGTACAACTAGAATCTGAGCCCAAGCAGGTTGCCTCCAGTATCATAATTTAAATCACTATGTTATGCTGCCAGAGGTGTGTGAGTGGTCCAGACCTAGGGAATCTGAATGGGCCATGTCCTAGGCTAAAGACCCTCTACCTGTGGACCATCCTGGGGGTCAAGGATACATTATTAGTGGCATCCCAGTGCCCTCGAGTCCTGCTCAATTACAGACTAGCACCTTCAAGCTTAGGCTAGAGCCCAGTTGGCTATTCTCCAAGGCAATGGGCGGTAGGTTCTAAATTTCCCCCTTTGGCAATGCAGAGACAGATCTTGGGATAGACAAAAGCAGTCTTAAGAGCTCAAATGAGTCCAAAGCAAGGATAGGTTCATTTGAAAAAAGACTCACAATCTAAAAACAGAAAAATGTGTGTCAGGGTATAATTAAAGAGGCAGGCCCGTCTGGAATGGTTTAGTCCTTTCAGATGGGTATTGTTGTAGGTGTTAAATTTATTCTTTGTTTCTTTAGAAATCCATTTATTCACTTATTGCCATCTTTTAGGTGCAATAGTTTGAATGCTCTAGTCCAGAAGCTGGCAAATGCTTTCCGTAAAGGGCTAGGTAGTACATATTTTAGGCTTTGCAGGACGTATGGTCTCTGTCACAACTACTCAACGCTTCCATTGAATCACAAAAGCAGTTATAAACTGTACAGAAATAAGTAGGCGTGGCTAAGTTCCAAAACCACTTTATAAGTCCTGAAATTTGAATTTCATATAATTTTCACATGTTGTGAAATACATTCTTCTTCCGATTTTTTCCAACCATTTAAAAATGTGAAAACAACAAAATGTAAAAACAACTCTTAGCTTGTAGGCTGTACAAAACAGGTGGTGAGCTAGAGTTGACCTCTGGGTCTTGACTTACTGACCTTGGTTATTAGCTTCTAATGCATGTCTTGAACTCCTAACTCACTCTGAAAGTAAGTTAGATACTAGAAGGATTGTACTCGTTTGAAAGCAGATAAACACAAAATAGCCAAGATGGTGACACTATTTCCTACCCCTTATCTACTTTTTCCCATACCCAAATGTCACTTATTCCTTGCTTAATTTCTTATTCTAGGCTGCTTGGTTGGGGCTGAATGTTCTCCTGTTTGTGTATGCCTTCCTGTCATTTGAGAAGGCCGACAAGTACTACTACACAAGACAAATCCTGGGGGTGAGTGTCACAGTTGTGATGTGGGAAATCTCTGTTCTTTTCTTATCTCTGACCCTGGATCCTTTGAGACCCAGTGTCCTGGTTTCCTCTAGAGCTAGCTTTCTTTTTTTGGTATAACTTATTTCAAGTATTGCATGAGACAGTGGTATATTTAAAAATCATTCATTTTTGATGCTCAATATTGCTAATTATCAGAGAAATGCAAATCAAAACTGCAATGAGGTATCAGCTCACACCTGTCAGAATGGCCATCATTCAAAAGTCCACAAACAATAAATGCTGGAGAGGGTGTGGAGAAAAGGGAATCCTCCTACACTGTTGAGGGGAATGTAATTTGGTGCAGCCACTATGGAAAACAGTATGGAGATTCCTCAAAAAACTAAAATTAGAATTACCATATGATCCAGCAATCCCACTCCTGGGCATATATCTGGAGGGAACTCTAATTCAAAAAGATAAATGCACCCAAGTGTTCATAGCAGCACTATTTACAATAGCCAAGACATGGAAGCAAGCTAGTCCATAGACAGATGAATGAGTAAAGATGTGGTGTATATATATACACACACACAATGGAATACTACTCAGCCATAAAAAAGAATGAAATGATGCCATTTGCAACCACATAGATGGACTTAGAGATAATCATACTAAATAAAGTAAGTCCGACAGACAAAGACAAATATCAAATGATATCACTTATATGTGGAATCTTAAAAAAAATGAGACAAATGAACTTATTTATAAAATAGAAACAGACTCACAGATATAGAAAACAAGCTTATGATTGCCAAAGGGGAAAGAGAGAGGGAGGGAGGGAGGGATAAATTAGGAGTTTGAGATTAGCAGATAGAAACTAATATATATAAAATAAATAAACAATGAGGTTCTAATGTATAACGCAGGGAACTATATTCAATGTCTTATAATAACCTATAATGAAAAAGAATATGAAAAAGAACATATATATATATAAAACTGAATCACTATGCTGTACACCAGAAACTAACACAACATTGTAAATCAACTATACTTCAATAAAAACGATTATTCATTTTTTAAAATCTGAAGTTCAAATTTAGCTGGGCATCCTGTATTTTTTTTCACTAAATGTGACAGCTTTATCCAGGGCATACTCCCTGAACCTAATAATGAAAACACACAGTAAAGAAAATATTAAGCAATCTGCAAACTGGTTTCCACAGAAACTCAAGTGCCCCTACAGGGAGGGTGTGAGGGGAAGGCCAACTGGACAGTAGTCCTGCCCCAGTCCACACTTTAACCAAAGCAGCCTTTATCTGTCTTACGGACTCCTGCTTATAATTTTAAGAATGAGTTTGGTTGAAAGCAAATAAATAGCTTGAAAACCATCACTGTGGACTGATCCCACAGAAAAATACTTATCAAACAAGTGGGGTACTTCCTGGGGTGGGTAGTCTGTGGAGTGGATGGCATTGCAGAATTCAAAGTTTACAAAAAGGTGGGGATACAGTCAAAGTAACAGGATGGAGAAGGCTGGAGAAGTAGCAGATGAAGGATAGAACAGGAAGGGTAGGGGGTGGGTAGAGCACGTTGATATGGAGGTGAACAGGGAGAAGCCTGGAGGTGAGAATGGTTCTCTCCCGGTCTCATCAATCTGGCCACTGCCTGATTAGTAAAACAAATTTGACTGCTAATGCTAATCA
Source organism: Camelus bactrianus (assembly GCF_048773025.1). Taxonomy (NCBI): domain Eukaryota; kingdom Metazoa; phylum Chordata; class Mammalia; order Artiodactyla; family Camelidae; genus Camelus; species Camelus bactrianus. The sequence goes on along the minus strand of NC_133575.1, from coordinate 80,083,636 downwards.
GTTATTCAGTAAAAGGTAAGGGATTTGGAGAATTCACTTTCATCTTGACGGTGCCTCTTTTTGTTAGCTTTCCACAACATCCCACCCAATGTACATGTTTAAAGACAGCTTGTCCTTTTTCAAAACACTTCCTTTCTCTCCATAATCAAAGGATCTATGTTGAGATCACAACTAATTTGAACGTTCTGTTCATGACTTATTTCACCCTGCTGTTTTCCATTTTAAATGTTGATCCTTAATCCTTCTTTGGAAACTTTTAACTCCAAAGGAAGTGTTAATTTGTTTTGAAAATAGCTTTTTATTAAGAGAATGATGCAATAAATGTGACTAGTTATTAAGAACTGAATTGCTTTATGACCAAAAAGTCAGCAGCAGAAAAATGAATCACGCTGATATCCTGTGGACATTTTGTTTTTTAAAATCCTCTCTATAAAAAAATTAATGATAAATAATGCTGCTTTCTAAGAGATCAAATGATACTGAAGTGTAAGGGTAAAATATGAAAATTGCCCTCCCATCCCAGTTCCCCGGAGATAACCACTGTTAGTAGTTTGGCGTGTGTGTCTATAGAGACACATTGACTTATGCACACAAATGCATCAGACATAGAGGTTTTGTTTTTGTTTTTGAGGTGGGTACTATTTATACTTCCTCTTTTATTTCTTGTATACAGTAAAATTTGCTCTTTGGGGTGTTTAGATAAACACATTCAATAGGACACAGTTTTTTATTTTAACCAAAAGATCACATTGGAGATATTGGCTGGAAATTTCTTCCTACACTTACTTAATGCATCTCAGATGTCTTTCCATGTATGTATATAACCATTGATATGCTGGAACCAGCTCATACTAGCTTGCAAAAGCCAGTTGTGTGCATCACTTCCCAACCCTGCATTCAGGGGTGTTCAATAACATCAAGTTGGCACCTTGAAATCTGCCGTGGTGGGAATACTTAGATCATGTAAACTGGCAAATGCTGGAAATCAAGAACCCCCCTCCACCAAAAGCTGGTTGTTAACCATTTACCACCCCATACCACTGCATATAGCTCTCATCCTTTTAAGAACATAACAGCACCCTAATTTATTTAATCATTCTGTAGGGAATTTCTTAAATTTGTGCTTCATCTAGGAAAACACAGAGTTAATTGATTCACTATATAGCAGAGCAAGTAAGTAGCAGAGGAAGGAGTTTAAATCCATAGTCAATGAGGTATTAATGACAGCTGCAATTGAATTACAACAGCAGTTTGTGTTGGTGTTGAAAAGTGAACATAAATTGAGATATTTCAATATGCTGCAACAGGGAAACAAGATTTGCTCTATAAAGAATTCGTCCCTTCCAGATAGCCTCCACAAGAATAGGGAGCTGTCAAGTTCTAGGCCTGTATTTTCAATTCACTTCTCAATTTTAGCTTTAAGGAACCTCTGTGACTCAAATAAGCAAGCTGTGGGAACCAATGTGGAAATGCAGGATCTCAGAGATAAGCAGAGAAAATTGACTCAGGCATAGAACAGACTGTCTCTACCAAAAACAGCCGGAGTGTGACTCAGCAGAGGGAGAAAACACAGGTCATGTGGAAGAGTCAGAAATGGAAAACAGTAGGGCAGCTCTGTTCACTGTACCGCCCGCCATCATCAGCCATGATGGATGCTAGGCAGATCTTGTCCTGCCTTATCAAACCGATGTCACATTGCCTTAGGGTTTAGGTTGGGTGAAAAAATAGTTTTTTGTGCTGAAAAGGTTGTTAGAAAAATGCTGAAAAATGGTTAAGCCTAACTTATATTCTTCGTTTTACCAAGTCGTGACAGGCACGCATGTGAGGCTGGCCAGTCAGCTGAAATGCAACAAAAATTGCCTGGCACCCCTGCTGCCATGAAATTGTCACACTCCATTGTCTACAGTCCCAAGTACATGGAGCTGATGAGGAGACCAGTTGTACAATGGAGGAGAGAAGTCAGAATTAGCTACCATGGAGTTGAACATACTCTGTCCAGCCTATACCTAATCAAGCCTGTTACTGGGCTACATACTTATTTTTTTTAAACACCTTTATTGTGGTATGATTCCTATACAAGAAACTATGCACACTTTAGATGTACAGTTTGATGAATTTTGATAGTTATATACACCAGTGAAACCGCCACCACAATCAAGATAGCTAACATTTCCATCACTCCACAAGAGGTGCAATTTTCAAACTCCCAATTTATCCCTTCCTACCTGCTTGACCCCCTGGTAACCATAAGTTTGTTCTCTAAGTCTGTGAGTCTGTTTCTGTTTTGCTACGTACTTCTTTGAAGCACTGAATCTTTGTCTCCTTTTCTAGCAGCTTCTACTCCTAGATCAGATTGATCTTGATGTATGCTGCCTGGCTAGCCAAGGAAATCAGTTTGAAATTCTGTTCTTAGACATTTTCCCTTTTCAAATCTCTTCCTAAGTTTAAAATTTTTGTTCTGAGGGGTTCATTAGTTTTGATTGCTTTATTCAGTTATTAAAGAGATCTTAAATATAGGTAGTTACTTTTTTATTGTTTTTATGACATGATTATTATATGCTTATAATGACAACATTAGAAGATATAGAAAAGAGAAAAATAGTCACAGTTTGTAATTATACTTCGAAATATAAACTTTCTTTAAAATGCAAGTAAGATATATATGATCTTCAAGATTGTTTTACAAATGACAAACTAAAACTCATCATTGAGTGTATTCAGCAAAATACTCATTGCAAAGTATTGCTTTCATAGAATTTATTTGTTAACATGAAATCATTAAATCTTATTCTCTTTCATATTGATAAATGCATAGTCAAACATTTCCAAACCACTGTCATGAGAATTTTTCAATTCAATATTAAGTTCAGCAAATTTTCTGTCGTTTGTAAACAGAGAGCTGGGACTGATTGTTCAGGTGTCAGACTGGGTCTGGGCTCACCTGCTGGATGAGAAGATAAAGCAGCTGACGGTCTCTTCTCTCTGTTCTAGTCAGCGTTGGCCTGGGCCCGAGCCTCTGCTCGCTGCCTGAATTTTAACAGCATGCTGATCCTGCTTCCCGTGTGTCGAAATCTGCTGTCCTTCTTGAGGGGCACCTGCTCAGTGAGTCCCAACCACTTGTAGGTCAACTTTCACATTAAAGACAAGAGACTCTGAATTCCTCAGTAGGACAGCTCAGCACCAAACCCCTAAGAATGGAAGCCAGAGGTCTCCTTTGGTAACCAAGGGGATGGGTATTGGCACGCTCTATGTAAGACATGTTGGCTACGGGTTAGTAAATTTCACTAAGTTGCCGAGAGACACCTGACCTTGATCATTTTATATGTGTAGTTTTGTAGGAGCACCCTGAGAAAGCAACTGGATCACAACCTCACCTTCCACAAGCTGGTGGCGTATATGATCTGCCTACACACAGGTGACTGAGGCAAACTGAGGCAAACTGCGGGCTCCCCGAGCATTCAGAATGTAGTTTCATTCATCCATTCATATCAACATTTAAAACATAATTGAGGAGGGAGGGAAATAGTTCAGTGGTAGAGCACATGCTTAGCATGCATGAGGTCCTGTGTTCAACCCCCAGTATCTCCATTAAAAAAAAAAGCAGAATCGAACACTTGGTAGTATTTGGCAGGCACTGTTCTAGATCTGTTTTCATGGAATTTATATTCTATTCCTTTGGGAACAGAGAGAGTATGAAAAAGATCTTGATTCTCTCTGCAATCATTATTGGGCATGTTCTGTGGACTAGATCCTCCTTTTGTAATGGGGCATGCCTGCCATGATGTTCCAGAGACACCTCTCACATTCCTTTCCATCTTTCCATTTAGCTATTCACATCATCGCACACCTGTTTAACTTTGAACGATACAGCAGAGGCCGACGGGCCACAGATGGATCCCTTGCTTCCATTCTCTCCAACCGATCTCATCAAGAGAAAAAGGGGGATTCTTGGCTAAATCCCATCCAGTCCCCAAACATGGTGAGTTGACTCAATGGCAAAGCACCTGGGATCTGGTCATGAGCATGGTGTCCTTTGTGGACATTGTGTCAGGCTTAAATTTCTCCCTTCAATAGACAGTGGAGTATGTGACATTCACCAGCATTGCTGGTCTCACTGGAGTGATCATCACAATAGCTCTGATTCTCATGGTGACTTCAGCTATAGAATTTATCCGGAGAAGTTATTTTGAGGTCTTTTGGTATACACACCATCTTTTTGTCATCTACTTCATTGGCTTAGCGATTCACGGCATTGGGTAAGGTCCTCAACCCTCCCCCACCGTTTCATGCCCCAGCCCCTAACTTTGCATAATTCTTTGCCACATACTGTCCTTTTTGCCTGTCTCAGTGGAATTGTCCGAGGTCAAACAGAAGAGAGCATGGGTGAGAGTCATCCTGACAACTGTTCAGAGTTTTTCGAGAAGTGGGATGATCCCAAATTCCACTGCAAGCGTCCTCAATTTGAAGGGCTCCCTGCTGAGGTAAGACCAGGACAAGGATAGACTCTTGTTAGGAGCTGTATTGCTATTGTTGTTATTATTACTCTTATTATAACCATTATTAGCTCAGCCTCGTTCTGGGTCTTATAGAGGATATATCCACAAAGTTTCTACCATCAAGTAACTGGCAACAGGCTAAAGAATTATCATTTGCAGGAGATCCTGGAAAGGAAGGACGAATGGTTATTGCATGTTGTGAGACCCTCTCTAAAGATAATAATGATAGCCTACATTATTAATAGTGTTTACCATGTGCCAGGTTTGCTGTGTAATACAGATTCTCATTTATACATAGCAATAACCTATGAGGTAGACACTTTTTGCCTCCATATTAAAACAAAAGGATTAGGATTCAGAGAGATTAAGTAAACTGTCAAGCTCTCACAGCAAGTAACTAGTGGAGCTGGAATTTGAGCTCAGGCCTTTCGGATTCCAAAGGTTGTGCTTTTGACCACTGGAATGTCCCAAAGCTCAGCTGTGAAAGCCCAGTCAATTTTGGGGGGAAAAGCATTATTTTTTTCAAGCTTTATTGAAGCATACTGACAAATCCAGTCATGAATATTTAAAGTGTACAATGTGATGAATGATATATGTATACTTTGTGAAATGATTACCACTATAAGGTTAATAAACACATTCATCACCTCACATAGTGACCATTTTGTGCGTGTGTGCGTGGTAAGAATGCTTAAGAGCTACTCTCTTAGCAAATTTCAAGTATGCAACACATTATTATTAACTATAGTCACTATGCTGTACATTATTCATTTTATGACTGAAGGCTTGTACCTTTTGACCAGCATCTCTCCATTTCCCCCAACCCCTACCTCCTTCCTACTTTCTGTTTCTGAGTTCAACTTCTTTTCTTTTTTTAAGTATAATTGACTTACAATATTGTATTAGTTTCAAGTGTACAGCATAGTGATTTGATATTTTTATACATTACAAAATGATCACCATAAGTTACCATCTGTCACCATACAGAGTTATTAAAACATTATTGAGTGTATTTGCCATGCTGCACATTATATCCCTGTGACTGATTTTATAACTGAAAGTTTGTACCTTTTAATGTCCCTCACATATTTCACTCATCCCCCTCACCCAGCTCCTCTCTCCATCACCAGTCTCTTCTCTGTATCTATGACTCTGTTTTGTTATGTTTATTCACTTGTTTTGTTTTTTTAGATTCCACATATAAGTGAAATCATATGGTATTTGTCTTTCTCTGACTTATTTCACTTTGCGTAATACCCTCAGAGTCTATCCATGTTGTTGCAAATGGCAAGATTTCATTCTTTTTTATGGCTCAGTAATAGTCCATTATATATATGTACATATATGTATATATGTTATATATGTATGTATATATATTATATATAAAATACATAATTGCATAAACAAGATTATACTGTATAGCACAGGGAAATATATACAAGATCTTATGGTAGCTCACAGAGAAAAAATTGTGACAATGAATATATATATGTTCATGTATAACTGAAAAATTTTGCTCTACACTGGAATTTGACACAACATTGTAAAATGGTTATAAATCAATAAAAAGTGTTTTAAAAAATACATAATTGCATCTTCCTCATCCATTCATCTGTCAATGAACACTTAGATTGCTTCCATATCTTGGTTATTGTAAATAATGATGCAATAAATATAGGGGTACATGTATCTTTTCAAATTAGTATTTTAATTTACTTTGGAAAAATGAAGTTGACCCTTGAACAACTGAGGGGTTACATGTGATAATCCGCAGGCAATTGAAAATCTGTATATAACTTTACAATTGGCCTTCTGTATCTGTGGTTTAGCATCTGTGAACTCAACCAACCACAGATCTTTTAGTAATGTAGTATGTATTTATTGAAAAAACCTGCATATAAGTGGACATGTGCAGTTCAAACCCATGTGGTTCAAGGGTCAACTGTAACCAGAAGTGGAATTGCTAGCTCCTATGGTAGTTTTATTTTTAATTTTTTGAGGAGCTACCATAATGTTTTACATAGTGGCTGTACCAATTTACACTCCTACCAACAGTGCACGAGGATTCCCTTTTCTCTACATTCTTGCCAGCACTTATATGTTGTCTTTTTGAGAATAGCCATTCTGACAAGTGTGAGGTGATATCTCATTGTCGTTTTGATTTGCTTTTCCCTGATGATTTAGTGACATTATGCATATTTTCATGTGTCTGTCGGCCATCTGTATGTCTCTTTTTAAGAAAATGTCTGTTCAGGTCCTTTGCCCACTTTTTAATCAGATTGTTTGTTTTTTTGATGTTGAGTTGTATGAGCTCTTTGTATATTTTGGATATTAGCCCTTTATTGGATATATCATTTGCAAATATCTTCTCCCTTTCAGTAGGCTGTCTTTTCGTTTTGTTGATAGTTTCCTTCATTGTGCAAAAGCTTTTATTTGATATAGTCCCATTTGTCTATTTTTGCTTTTATTTCCCTTGCCTGAGGAGACATATCTAAAAAATATTGCTAAGACTAATGTCAAAGAGCATACTGCCTGTTTTCTTCCAGGAGTTTTATGGTTTCAGATCTTCCATTGGATTCTTTTAATTCATTTTGAGATTATTTTTGTATATGATGTAAGAAAGTAGTCCAGTTTGATTCTTTTGCATATAGCTGTCCAGTTTTCCCAGCACCATTTACTGAAGAGGCTATCATTCTCCCATTGTATATTTTTGCCTTCTTTGTCATAGATTAACTGACCATGTAAGTGTAGGTTTATTTCTGGGCTCTCTCTATTCTGTTCCATTGATATGTTTGTCTGTTTTTGTGCCTGTACCATACTGTTTTGGTTACTGTAGCTTTATAGTATACATTGAAATATGGGAGTGTGATACCTCTAGCTTTGTTCTTTCTCAAAGATTGTTTTGGTTATCCCTGGTCTTTTGTGTTTCCATACATATTTTAGAATTATTTTTTCTAGTTCTGTGAAAAATGCCTTTAGTATTTTGATAGAGATTGCATTGAATCTGTAGATTTCCTTGGGTAGTTCAATCATTTTAACAATAGTAATTCTTCCAGTCCATAAGCATGGTATATCTTCCATGTATTTGTGTCCTCTTTAATTTCTTTTATTGATGTCTTATAGTATTACAAGTACAGTTTTTTACCTCCTTGTTTAGATTTATTCCTAGGTGTTTTATTCTTTTGATGCCATTGTAAATAGGATTGTTTTCTTCATTTTCCTCTCTGATAGTTTGTTATTATTGTATAGAAACACAACAGATTTCTGTATATTAATTTTGTATCCTGCAACATCACTCAATTCATTTATTAGTTCTAATAGTTTTTTGCTGGTGTCTTTATGATTTTCTATATATATTATTACATCATCTGTAAACAGTGACAATTTTACCTCTTTCTTTCCAATCTGGATTCTTTTTATTTATTTTTCTTGTCTGATGGCTGTGGCTAACTAACACTTCCAATACTATGTTGAATAAAAGTGCCATAGGGCATCCTCAGCTTGTTCCTGATCTTAGAGAAAATGCTTTCAGCTTTTCACCAGTGAGTGTGATATTGGCTGTATATTTGTCATATATGGTGTTTATTTTGTTGAGGTATGTTCCCTCCATACCCACTTTGTTGAGAGTTTTTATCATAAATAGATGTTGAATTTTATCAAAAGCTGTCTATTTTTATTCATTCTTTTTTAAAACACCTTTATTGTTGTATGGTTCCTGTAGAGTAAACTACACTATGTCAGGTGTACAATTTGATGAATTTTGATAGCTGTATACACCCATGAAACCACCATGACAATCAAGATAGATAACATTTCCATCACTCCCCAAGAGGTGCAATTTTCGAATTCCTAATTTATCCTTTCCCACCCTCTTTACCCCCTGGTAACTTTAAGTTTAGTCTCTATGTCTGTGAGTCTGCCTCTGTTTTGTAGATAAGTTCATCTGTGTCCTTTTCTTAAGATTCCACATATAAGTGGTATCATATGGCATCAAAAGCTATCTTGTATCTATTGAGCTGATCATATAATTTTTATTCTTCAGTTCGTTAATGTGGTATATCACATTGATTGCTTTTCAGGCATTAAGCCATACTTGCATCCTTAGGATAAGTCCCACTTGATCATAGTGTATGATCCTTTTTAATGTATTGTTGAATTCTGTTCACTAATATTTTGTTGAGATTTTTTGCATGTATGTTTATCAGTGATATTGGCCTGTAATTTTCTTTTTTTGTAGTGCCTTTAGTTTTGGTATCAGAGTGGTGCTGGCCTTGTGAAATGAGTTCAGAATTGTTCCTTCTTCTGTAATTTTTTGGAATAATTTGAGAAAAGTAGGTGCTAACTATTCTTCATGTGTTTGGTAGAATTCACCTATGAAGCTGTCTGGTCCTAGATTTTTGTTTGTTTGGAGTTTTTTAAGTTAGTGATTCAGTTTCACTAGTAGTAATCAGTCTGTTCATATTTTCTATTTTTTCCTGACTCAGTCTTGGGAGATTGTATGTTTCTAGGAATTTATCCATTTCTTCTAGGATGTCCATTTTATTAGCAATTAATAATTGTAATAATCTCTCATGATCCTTTATATTTCTGTGGTGTTAGTTGTGACTTTTCTTCTTTCATTTCTGATTTCATTTATTTGGGCCCACTCTCCTTTTTTCTTGATGAGTCTGGCTAAAGGTTGATCAATTTTGTTTATCTTTTCAAAGAACAAGCTCTTAGTTTCATGGATTTATTTAAGTCTCTAATTTGTTTCCACTCTGATCTTTACTGCTGTTGAGCTCTTTTAGCTTTTGCTTGACTGTAAAACTCTTTACCTCTTCTTCAAATCTGAATGATAGCCTTGTCAGGTAGAGTATTCTTTTTTGGGGGGGGGGTAATTAGGTTTATTTTACTTATTTTTAGAGGAGGTACTGGCCCAGGACCTTGTGCATGTTAAGCGTATACTCTACCATTTGAGCTATACCCTCCACCCAGGCAGAGTATTGTTGATTGTAGATTTTTTTCCTTTCATCACTTTGAATATACAGTGCCACTCCCTTCTGGCCTGCAAAGTTTCTGCTGAAAAGTTAGCTGCTAGTCTTATGGGAGTTCTCTTGTATATAACTATTTCCTTTTCCCTTGCTGCTTTTAAGAGTCTCTCTTTATCTTTAATTTTTGCCATATTAATTGTAATGTGTCTTGGTGTGGACCTCTTTGAGTTCATCTTATTTGGGATTCTCTGTGCCTCCTGGACCTGGATATCGGCTTCCTTCCCTAGGTTAGGGAAGTTTTCAGCTATTATTTCTTCAAATAAGTTCTCTGCCCTTTTCTCTTTCTCTTCTGGGATCCCTATAATGTGAATGCTAGCATGCTTGATGTGGCCCCAGAGGTCTCAAGCTCTCCTCATTTTTTAAAATTATTTTTTCTGTTCAGCTTCAGTGATTTCCATTACTCTGTCTTGCAGTTCACTGATCTGTTCCTCTGTATCATCTAATATACTGTTGATTACTTCTAGTGTATTTTTTGTTTTATTTATTTAATTTCAGCTCTGTTTGGCTCTTCTTTTGTTAAAATGTCTCACTGTGTTCATTTTTTCTTCTGAGTTTGTTGAGCATCTTTATGATCATTACCTTGAACTCTTTATCAGATAGATTACTTATCTCCGTTTTGCTTTATTCTTCTGGGGTGTTGTCTTGTTTGTTCATCTGGAACATATTCCTCTGTCTCCTCATTTTGCCTAATGATCTGTGTTTATTTCTATGTATAAGGTAGGTCAGTTACACTTCCTGATCTTGGAGAAGTGATCTTATATAGGAGACATACTATGGGGCCCAGTAGCACACTCCCTTCTGGTCACCAGAGGTATATACTATATGGCACCCTCCTGCCATGCGAGCTGCATAGGCTCTTCTGTTGTGATGAGGCTGACTACTGTGGGCACACTGGTAAGCATGGCTGGCTTCTGGCTGAGTTGGCTGCCAGGACTTGCCTCTTGTGGTAGCTGCCGACCTGCTGGGTAACTGGATCCCTGCATGACTGCCTTCACAGTCTGCAGGTCCTGGGATTGGTGCCAGCCTACTCTTGAGTGGACCAGGTCCCAGTGTGACTGTCTGTGCAGTCTGGCGGGGGGATCCCAGAGTTAGCCCGCTGGTGAGTGGGTAAGCTCCCAGCACTAATAGGCTTGAGGAATGACTCCAAAATGGCACTTGCCAGCATCAGTGTCCTCGTGGTAGCATGAGTTCCCCAAAATGGCTGCCTTCAGGATCTATATCCTAGAGGTTGAGCTCCAGTGGCCTCTTGCCTCTCCAGGAGACTGTAAGATCAGCTGGTAGGTCTGACCCAGGCTCCTTTGAAATTACTACTTCTGCCTTGGGTCCCACAGTGTGTGAGATTTTATGTGTACCTTTAAGAGTGGAGTCTCTATTTCCCACAGCACTCTGGGCCTCCCAGAAGTAAGCCCCACTGGCCTTCAAAATCAAACAGTCTAGGAGCTTGTCTTCCAGGTGCAGGACCCCAGACTGGGGAGCCTGATATGGGGCTCAGATCCCTTGCTCCTTGAGGAGAACCTCTGCAGTTGTAATTATTCTCCCATTTGTGGGTCACCCAGCCAGGGGGATAGGTCACCCAGCCGGGGAGATGGGTCAGCCAGCTAGGGGGATGGGGCTTAACTATACCACGACTCCACCCTTCCTTCCCATCTCATTGTGGTTTTCTCTGTATTTTTAGTTGTGGAAAATCTTTTGTGCTAGTCTTCAGGTCATTCTCATAGATAGTTGCTCTGTAGATAGTTGTAGTTTTGGTGTGCCTGTGGTAGGAGGTGAGACCAGGGTCTTCCTACTCCACGATCTTGGCCACAGCCTGCTGCCTTGTGATTTCATAAAATGTCAACAAGAACCCTCTGAAGGAGGGTCCTCTCCTCAACTCCTGGCTGGGGAACCAGAGGCTTGGGAAGCTTAGTGCCCTATTTTGCCATATGTCATTGACAGAGCCCACACTAGAACCCCCCTCAATTTATTTTTTAAAGCATTCTTAAAGTTGGATTTCTTTGATGTTGTAAGAACATGCTTGGAAAATACTGTCTGAGAGTGGATGATCAAGAAACTGGGTTCCAGGGAATTCAAGGTGTGCCTCAAGGTAATTATCATGGATATTATGCCTTACCTTTGTTTGTTCATAAAATATGTTAGATTGAGGAATAAATAGAAGGGAAAGGTTGACTTGAGGTGCCTCAAAGTGCTCTGAGCATGATTAGTCTTTAAATCATATGCAGAATTAAGAGCAGTAGCTCAGTCTTCATATAGAAAGGTAAAACTGCTTGTTTAAAAATCCTCTAAAGTTGACATTTCAAATCAGTTGGAGAGAAAGATTATTTAGTAATTTTTTTTAGAATAATAAGATAGACATCTAGGAAAAAAGCTGTCTTTTTATTCCACACTTTACAGTAAAATATGGATCAAAGATGCATGGATTAAAGACTTAAATGTTGAAAAAAAAGAAAGAAATTATAAAAGCACCCTAAGACCACATGGGCATTTTTTTCTAATACTGGAGTGTTAGTAAAAATACTCTCTATATAATATTTTTTAAAAGCTTGAAGCCAGAAAAGGAAAGATAATATATATTCATTCAAATTTATTTATTCCTTCTCTCTCCCTTTCTCTTTCTCTCCACACATACATTATGTATAATTTTAATGGCAAAAAAAGCCCATTATAAATAAAGACAGGTGACAAATTACTAAGTGGAAAAGTTTTTACAACTCACAGACCATGAACTAATTTCCTAATATATAAATAACTCATACAAATCAATAAGAAAAAGCTTAACAACCTGATGTTTTAAAAAGATGTAGGCGATATGACCAGAATGACCACAGCAATAAACCTAACGGGTCAGCAAAGATCAAAAGGTTTGCTCACGTGCTATGTTGGTAATGCTCTCATGCATCGCTGGTGAGAATGTAAATCTGTACAACTGCTTGTAAAGGTGATTTGGCAATATTATCAAACTTTAAAATTCTACTTCCAGGAGTTTACTCTAAAATATTTTTGTCTTTGTATTAAACTACACATATTAGGTTGTTCATTGTAGCATTGCTTGATAGAACAAAAGATTGGAAATAAGTGCCCATTAATGGGGGACTAGTTAAATCACAGAACTTTCCTACAATGGCATACTCTGTAGCCACTGAAAAGAAAAAGGTAGCTCTATACCTATTAATATGGACCAGTCTCTAAGATGTTACATGAAAAAAAAGGCAGGGCAGTGTGTATAGTCTGCTACCATTTGTACTTAATCCAATATTATCACTTAAATGCATATTCTCCAAAAAGGATTCACAAAATAATAGCATTGATTTCCTTGGGGAGCTGATGGATGGGAATGGAAGGGAGATTTCCTTTTTATTATATACCCTGTTGTACTTTTGAATTTTGTGACATGTACATGTATTACCTATTTTTTAAAATAATTTTAAAAGGAAATACCTGGTGCATGTTAACAGCACATTTCATTTCTAAAGTCAGAGGAACTTGCAGGCTACGACCAGACACCTTCTGTATTATTTGACCAGTTGGCAGGCAGTCCTTAAATACAGGAAGTTGTAGAGCTTGACTAGCCCCTTACTAGTTAAGGCAATAAATCTCCTGTCTTACCTTACACATTAACTTCTATCTCTTTCCCCTCTATTACCTGAGATAAGGTACGTTTGGCCTATTTGGATGTACACTTAGAACTCAGGGGTTGCTTTGATTGGTCATGTAATACCCCAAGGGAGAGAACACCAGTTTTGCCATCTGTTTGAATGCATTGGTTTCCTTCTTCCATAAACACACACAAAAATAATCTGTTTGCATTCTCCCCATTTAAAAATGATAAAAAGAATATGTTTATTGTAGAAAGTTTGGAAAACACAGAAAAATATTTAGAAGAAAATTAAAATTTCACAGTTTTACCACCTAGAGGTAATAACTGTTTCCCCTTAATCTGTATCATGGATGCTTCAGTCTATTGTCAAATATTCTCCTGAAACATTTGTTTTAAAAAAGCCTAATGGTATCCCATTTTTGTCACTTTTTCCTACATGGTCATTTTTCATGGCCTTGAGGGTATTATGCTAAGTGACATAAGTCAGACGGAAAAAGACAAATGCTGTATGATCTCACTTATATGCGGAATCTACTTGAAAAAAATGAGTTCACAGATACAGAGGACAGATTGATGGTTGCCAGAGACAGGGGTTGTAGGGGAGATAAGGCAAATGGGTAAAGGTAGTCAAAAGGTGTAAATGTCCAGTTATAAAATAAATAAGTCCCAAGGATGTCATGTACAGCCTGATGACTACAATAACACTGTGCTGCCTATTTGAAAGTTGCTAAGAGAGTAGATCTTAAAACTGCTCATCACAAGAAAAAAAAATTTTTGTGACCATTCATGGTGAGAAGGGTTAACTGGACTTATTGCGGTGATCATTTTGCAATATATACAAATATTAAATCATTATGTCGTGCACATGAAACTAAAATGTTATATGTCAATTATATCCCAATACAAAGAAATAAATATTAAGAAAAGATAGTTTGGTACTGGCCAAAAAAACCTGTATGATATGCCAATTTGTCTTCTTTTTCTTAGTAAATAATGGGCCATTAGTATACGCACATACTTTGTGCACACACAACTTAATTATTGCTTTATACTCCATCTCCTAGAAGTAAAATTCCTGGGTCAAAGAGAAGGAATGTTCAAGGCCATTGAGATGTGTTGCCAGATTGCTCTCTGGGAAGATGCTACTTATTTGTACTTCCCCCAGGTGCACATTTGAATATGCTTATTTCCCTGCACCCCAGTTAATGGTGGGCATTATTGTTGAAAGCTATTTTCCAATTTGAGAGGCCAAGATGCTATTTTGTTTTAGTATTCATTTCTCTGATTACTTTCGAAGCTAACATTTTTTTCCCACGTTGTTATTAGCGACTTCATAAATATATTTTTTTTCATATCTTCTGAATTCAGCTGGGGATTTTCTTTCCCAATAAGAAGTAGCATCAAACTGTATTATGTCCACTCTCAGGTTCACTATCCAGTCTATGCCCCTTTCCTCCCCAGAGATACCCAAGGAAGTTATTTGCCTGAAACGGCATAAGAAACCTCATTCTGCACAGTTCCGATGTATCACGCTTAAGCAATTGTGTGAAAAAGAACATGACTTAGCATTACTAGGAAATACATTGTTAGTAGCTATTGTGCATATGGAAGCAACCTGCTACCTTTGAGAAGATCTCAGGGATGGAAAGGCTGTTTTGTTTTGTTTTTTAAAAATATAGACAAGATAAAGTGTATTACTATGTTAGATGTTTTGAGCATTTGAGAAAAGAAGTGACGGATAAATACTGAGTTTAATATATTGTTACTAATAGTGTGTCAGCTACGCACTTTCCTTTTTTTGTTCATTTGGTTTTCAGTCATCTGCTTCTATTTCACATCTACCTTCTCTGTTGATTTTTCAGATTGGACAAGTTGTCCTGAAAGATGGTCTCAGATTCTTAAAATTAAACTTTTAAAAAAATTTTAAGAATGTATATAATATATATTATTACCATGTATTTTATTCCTTTGCTTTTCTCTTGTGTCCTGGTGAGACCGGTAACATTTCAGGAAATGATCTGCTTTATGAGTAACAATTTAGCAAACAAAACCTTTGTAGATTATTTCTTTCTGTTTCCGTCTTCAAATATTGGTGAAATTAGTGGCTTAATAATGATACACATCAGAGAACTCAATAAATATTTATTAAATGAAGGAATGAACTGCTACACAAATAAATCCTAAAGAAGAGCTTAATGTGTGACCTCATTTTTTATTGTCTCTGTGTGCAGTCTTGGAAGTGGATCCTTGCACCAAGCATTCTTTATCTCTTTGAAAGGATCCTTCGATTTTATCGCTCCCAGCAGAAGGTTGTGATTACCAAGGTAAAGAATATGCATTTCCTTCTTGCTATGCAAGGAGTTCTGTTCTTCCTGATTATAGAAATAAGTTGTCACGTTGTCATCTTGAAGGGAATAAAAAAGAACTTGAGGGCAATATACTTAGTTCCTCCAGTGTTGGACAGAACTGGAAAGAGAGGTTTGGCAGAAGTCATCAGCGTGGGTCTTTGTCTGAAGCTGCAAACAGGCAGCCTGCGCAAGCTCTAGCCCACAGAAAGATTTTGTTCGCCTCACACACTGATTGTTTAGAAAGCCGAATTGGTTGCTAACATTTAGAAATCTGGATGGAGGCTTTCACATTTAAAAAAACATGGCATTTCTTGTTGCTTTTCCTTCCTACCCAGTTACAGCATAGAGAATGATATTCAATATCTTGGAATAACCTATACTGGAATATAATCTGAAAAAAAGATGAATCACTGTGCTGTACGCCTGGAACTAACACAATATTGTAAATCAACTGTACTTCCATTTCTAAAGATGGCATTTCTGGCTTCTCTTCAAGAATCAGGCAACCTGATAATGCTGTCTCAGTTCCACAGTGTAACCATTGTCTGGGCTTAGTAACTGCTGCCCCCTTTAGAAAGGACTTATGCTTACAATTCACCGCCATCACCAGCCCTCCAGCTTTACTCATTTACTTTATCTGCCTGCCCCTGTCACCATTTGAATTTGCCTCCTTTGCCCTCTGCTTCATTCATAGGTTGTCATGCACCCATCCAAAGTTGTGGAATTGCAGATGAACAAGTGTGGCTTCAGCATGGAAGTGGGCCAGTATATTTTTGTTAATTGCCCCTCAATCTCTTACCTGGAATGGCATCCTTTTACCCTGACATCTGCTCCGGAGGAAGACTTCTTCTCCATTCATATCCGAGCAGCAGGGGACTGGACAGAAAATCTCATTAGGGCTTTTGAACAACAGGATTCCCCGGTTCCCAGGTAGGTCCCTGAGAGCAGCAGAGACCCAGACCAGAGTGCAGACAGACAGAAAAGAGAAAGCAATTCCTCATTGAACCTTAAGTCTGGTACAATAGAGTATGATTAAAACAAGCAGGCAGCAATCAGCTGTGGAACAACTACGTTTCTGGGAGGATGTTAGATGTTGGGGATGGAAATGAGATTTCACTTGCCCATTGTCTTTTGCCTTCCGCCAGGATTGAGGTGGACGGTCCCTTTGGCACTGCCAGTGAGGATGTTTTCCATTATGAAGTGGCTGTGTTGGTTGGAGCAGGAATTGGGGTTACCCCCTTCGCTTCCATCTTGAAATCCATCTGGTACAAATTCCGGCATGCAGATCACAACCTCAAAACACAAACGGTACACTCTTGAATACCACTTTTTATCTGGTCTGGGCCTGATAGGTCTGTTGCTTTCTTGGGCTAAGCACTTTACAGTTGATAATAGAGTAACCTCTCCCAGGAGTTATGACAGTAAGTGATCACTTCTCTTTGCCAAGGCATCCACTCTACAGACTTACCATAAGAACTGGGTATTCATTTTCAATTTGGAGTTTAAAGTCACCTTGAACCAAAGAGAATGTTGGAGTTCTCTTTCCATGTGGGTAGTTGTCAGACTCTGGATATGGATGCCACCTAGGTTCTGCTGCTCTGTAGATGTGATTTTTCAGGTCACTCTTAGACTTGATCAATAAATACAGTGTATATGTACATAAGCGTGTCATCCTAGTGCACATCGTAAAGGGCACTTAATAAGGTTACGTTCTCTTTTGCTGCTTCCAGATCTATTTCTACTGGATCTGCAGGGAGACGGGTGCCTTTGCCTGGTTCAATGACCTATTGGCTTCCCTGGAACAGGAGATGGAGGAATTAGGCAAAGTGGGTTTTCTAAACTACCGTCTCTTCCTCACTGGATGGGACAGCAACATTGTGAGTTCAGTAACATACTAATTTCCATGTTATAGATGCAAGATGAATGCTAGATGAAAGGTAGTTTATGCTGATTAGAAGTAATTATTTCTTAAGATTTCCCACCTGCTCTCACCTTCACACCCAAATTTAAAAGTGGCTGAAGGAAGAGACAGCTATCAGGACCTGCTTTTTCTAACTTCTTATTTCTCTGACTCCAGGCTGGTCATGCAACATTAAACTTTGACAAGGCCACTGACATCCTGACAGGTCTGAAACAGAAAACCTTCTTTGGGAGACCTATGTGGGACAATGAGTTTTCTGCAGTAGCTGCTGCCCACCCCAAGTAAGTGTGTTCTCTAGTTGGTTGAGCTTCCAAAATTAAGATTTAGGAAAGGTATTACAGTACATTGAACATTCTTGGCGAAAGACCTCTGAGGCTGAAACTATTTGCATGAATCTTAGATTCTTGCTTAAAAATGAGGAAATTTCATCTAAGGTTTCATCCAGTAAGGGCCATGATCTCGTAACTGATGAGAAGACGTTTGCTGCTCCTTAAAGTCCGCATTCAAACAGTAAGGCAAAGAAACTCAGTTCTGGTGGTTTTACCAACTAAAATAGAGAATGGAACAATTCAAATGCATTATCTTGGGCCTTAATGACCCCAACTTAAACTAAAAAGAGTTTGGAGTGTATTAACTGATTAACCAATGACCTGACCTTGGTTTTCTGAGGGGTTTTGAGACATACTAGAGCATACATAAAAGTCTGGTACCACAAAATCAGCCACTCCAATGGCAAGGAGATTAAGCCGATGGTGTTACATAAATTCCTGGAACAAGTTGGCAGGTAAGATCAGTTCAATTCCACCAACATTACTGGTTGCCTTCTGTAGGCTCAGCATACATTCTTCTAAAAGCTTTGGAGGTTGAAAGAGAAATAGGGTATGATTCTTGCCTTCAAAGAATACACATTTTAATAAGCGATGCATACAATCAGCTCAAAGCAAAATGATGCACTCCATGAAACACGCACGTGGACATGAAGCAAAAGAATGTCCATGCCCACATGGGGTGGTCAGGAAAGGCTTCATGAAGGCAGTGGGGAGAACACGTACTGACTCAGATTTGGATGATCCTGGGTTCTGCTGCTAGTTCTGACACTTTCCGGGTCTGGGACCTTGAGCTCGAAAACCCTCTGATCTTTAGAATCCTCATCTGTAAAACGGGGGTTGTATTAGTAAGTGCTGGCTCTACTCACTTGCAGGATTGTCATGAATATTATGCCATATATGAAAAATGCTCTGTAAACTGTAAAGCAGCATATAAGCAAAAGAGATTATGTTAATTATTATGTCAAACTGACCATAGTTGAAGTTGTGAGAAGGGATGAGATTATTAGGAGAGAGAGTGGCAGAGGACAGAGTACTAAGGAATGCTTAAGTATTAAGGAACTAAATGGGGAGAGGGGGCAGTGACTGCTAATGTGTTTGGGGTTTCTTTTTCGGACGATGAAAATGTTCTCGGATTAGATAGTGGTGATGGTTGTACAACTTTGTGGTTATACTGAAAAGCACTACCTGTACACTTTAAAAGGGTAAATGTGTGAATTATGTGTCAAGTAAAATGAGGGGAGAGGAAGGTATGAGGGAAGGAAGGAGAGGGGGACCCAGAGTCTAGTCAGAAAGATTATCCTTGGCAAGAAGAACCACCACGTCTTCAGTGTGAGAAAATTTGTTGTGGAGATAAGTGCACACTGGATGGCTTTAATAGCAGCTGACACATATGCACTTGCTATGTGCTAGGCATCTTTCTAATAGCTTTACATATGTTTTTTGTTTAAACCTCAAAACAACCCTAGGAGGTGGGTACTATTTTTATCCCCATTTTACAGAGGGGAGACATAGAGACACAGAGAGGTTAAGAAACTTGCCTAAAGTCACACAGCTGGGACAAACATCAGAACTGGGATTTAAATCTAGACAGCCTGGCTCCAGAACCTAGCACTGAATCACTACGTGGCACTACATCTCCTGAGCGTCTGTGCTCAAGACCAAGAGAATAAGAAAGGCTGAGTGCTGAGAGTGTTAAGGGCTGGGAGCACATTTGGGGCTTGCAAGTGGAAAAGGTGAGAAAGCTACTGTGACAAACGTGAGAGGGAGTCAACAACTGAATTTAAAACCTTTATTTACTTATTTTTAAAATTTATTTTTATTAGTATTTTGTTTTGGGGGGTAATTAGGTTTATTAATTATTTTTTAAAATTGGAGATACGGGGGATTGAACCCAGGACCTCATGCATGCTAAGCACATGCTCTAACACTGAGCTATTTCACCCCACTCCCAATAGCTGAATTTTTAACGCAAGGTTGTTGAGAGTAGGAGCGGCCTGCCGCGCAGAGGCAGCTTCTCCATTCCCACGGCATTCTAGGCCTACCTTTCTATTCCTGCAGGTCGGCGGTGGGAGTCTTCCTATGTGGACCTCAGACCTTGGCAAAGAGCCTGAGCAAATGCTGTCAACGATACTCCAGTCTGGATCCAAGGAAGGTTCAATTCCACTTCAACAAAGAAAATTTCTGAATTATGGGAATAAGGATGGTAATCTGCATTGTCTCTCCTTTGTATCTTTAACAGTTTACTTGGTCTGGTCAGGTCTGGGCAGCCACTTAAGGACAATAACGTGTTTTTCAAGCCTTGACTCCCTGGCATTCTTTATTGATTGGATTCAACTTCATCATCACTGAGCTTCATGGACTTAAAAACTCCAGAAGTCCCAATAATTGCAAAGCCCATGGATCCTTTCTTGGGAAGACAATTGCAAATCCTTTTGGAATGCCTTGATTGCAGCAAGGTAGCAGAGGTGCTTGACAGTTATACAACTTAACGCCAGGTGATTTTGTTGATTCCAAGTGTTATTGTTTCCCGGGCTCTGGGTCACATTCTCCCCTACCTCCCACCCTCAAAGAAGATTTCTGAGTAGGGTGATTTTTTTAAAATAAAAATTTATTAACGACTTAATGACAACACAATAATAAGCATAAATAGGAAAACAACAAACATAAAATTACCAAGAACTCAATCCCTATATAACACCATGTACGTTCTTACCACTGTTAAACATAAGTCTTATCCAGTGTGAACAGCAATTTATGCTTTACCTATTTTTGCTTGTCAAAAAATGAAGGATTTTCTTCTTTGCTTAATGAATGAATCTTTTGTTACTTTATCTAGGCTGTCCATTTGGGAAAGAAAATCTTGAAAGTATGCTAATCTTAATTGAAATTGCATTATAATGGAGAGTAAGCTATGTTGTCATTAGCTTGCATTGTTCTGTTGGAAATAATTGTGAAAACTTGAAGTCCCACCTTAGGATGATTATTTAGTCAACAAGGGCTCTTTACTGCCATTTTTATTAAGCGGTTTATTAATGTTTAGTCTTGAAAAAAGATAATTTAAAATTTTGACATGTTTTTTGCTCCTATCTACCTATTCACTAAGAAATCATTCACCTAATGACATAAGCAAAATGCCTTTTCTTTCTTCTAGCAAAATGCTTTTTATTTTCTCCCATCTACCTGGCTCCGGGATGTTAGTAGTCACAGTAAATCAGTAGCAGGAAAGACCAGGGCCCTTAAAAGAGGGGAAAAATCCACACTTCATTGTGCCCCAAGACAGTTCAATTCATTAGACTTATAAGAATGAGTCTACTGAATTAACCTTATAGCACCTATTTCTCTACCATTAAGTGAACAAAAATGAATAAATAGTTGTTTTTAAATTATCCAGAAACGTACATGACTTGAAGGATTAGTAAAACCAATTTTTTCAGTCACTAGTCTGAACAAAATAAAGGTAAGTATTGAACTCATGGTAGCTAATTGTATTTCATTTATTAAGTGGACATCAGTAAAAAAAATACCTAATGGATGTTTCCATCGGAATAGATTGGAGTACCTCTGCTGTTGCCAATTTCCTGGATTTCAGCTATCTAAATTAAATAAGGCTTTAGGAAAATGCACAATGGAACCCTGATGATACAGTTCCTAGTAAACAACTGCTGACCAAATGAAAACTTGATCTTCAGTGACTTTGATTTGGAATCTTAGTGTTCCTTGAAACTTATAAGGTCCTAATGAGAAAGGCTTCACTCTTGGTCTTAATGTCTAAATACAGTGACACTTCAAGATATGACTACTGCTAAAATCAATACATCAAGGCCTAGAATGTTCATGGACTAGGCAGAAAAGGTAATGATAATAAATCCTACACACAATCAACACCCAAGCCCGAACTGGGGATGAGCAGGATACCCAGAAAGCTCCTCAGCTGTTTTGAGCAAGTTTTTCTTCCTAAATTGTAATATCAAGTATTTTGTTCAGCAAATTTTTGTTGTAGTAAATGTTTATGTATCAGAGTAGAAAAATCCCTCAGTTTTAATGCCTCTCATAAAATTGATTATCTTTGCATTCTTTTGCTTGGCATGTAAGCAATATGCTATTACATTCTCTAAGCCTACGGCAGGCTTTTAATTCACTTGACCATAATCCTAACGCCGGGGCTAGGACTCTGAGAATATAAATAGGCTCAAGAGTAGTTCCAGTGGAACTTTACTAATTATTAAGGCACCTCTTAACCTCTTGAGGTTGGCCTGATGGGAGAGAAATCATGTTTCTCCTTAATGCCACTATGAGAGAAAGAAGACCAGGCCAGAAGAGCCATAGATTAGAGCTAGTGGCACTAATGATGTTCATACCCATCTGGAAGGAAGCAGGCAGGGGCAGGCCTAATGGGCAGTCTGACTGCTTGTGCTCTATATTTGGTCCTCTTAAAGGAGAAAAATGTAAAATTTTAGAGTTTCTATGTTTTAATTTCCCAGAATAAATTTGGTTATACGGTAGGGCTGTAGATTAGTAATTATCCAGAAGGGAGGATGAAATGTATTTTGTTTGTTTGATTTCTGTTTTTATTTCATCTTGAACATGTGAAAAATTAGTGGCTTTCTTAACTTTTATGGTTGACTACCCAGGCTGAAGTGTTTTAGAAGAGACAGGTAAATGTCAACGGTCTCTAGTGTTGTTGACACACTCGAACCAGTGCTCATATGTCATCTTTGTCTTAACTCTGAACTATGTATGTGAATAGACCTGGTACTGACAAAAAGAAATGCGTTTTGATATTTGCATTTTTCTAAACTAAATACACTGCTCTGCTAGGTAGGCTCTTTGCTTTGTTGGTCTACTGACCATTTTACAGCTCTAAGCACATGCTATTTTTTCCCAGTAGACTCAGAAGTTCTAGCAAGTTCTCAAAGGGCAAATCGTATTATTCCTGTTGGTAGCAAACTAAGCAAAAACTAAGTCCCAGAAAACACTGCTTCTGAGAAATTCTCAAATATCATCAAGAAGAATAAATGGCTAACTTAGAAGGAAAAAACAGAGCTGTGGCAACATAACATTAAAGTACAATGCTGCGGTAAGGGTAGAAAACGCATCTAAGGTTTCACCCTTGGTGCTCCGCTTTTTAAAAGCAAAAAGGTTGTGTATATCAATTTGCAGTATACTAAAATTGTGTTCAAAGTTTATTTCAAGTCACAGAAAATATACAAACTAAGACAACAGAATGAGCTGATTTTGTTTTGAGAGGTGATGGGAGTCCTCCACCTGGCACCAATTTGAGTCATTCAAGGGTTAGGATGCAGAAGTCATCTTTTTGGAACATTTCAACCAAGTTATGGAATTACTTTCCAGATTTGTTGCCAGGTATTTTTGAAAACCCTGTAAGAAAAAGTTGGGAGAAATCCATTAGAAGTGGAGACAAAGTTCTCTTCCCCAAACAGCAGGGAAAAAAGTTAAAGGTAGGGAAGGGAGGCTGTGCATAAGAGGACAACACCAGGGACAGATTCCTAAGGTGTCTGCCTCCTGCCTCCTCAAAGTAATCTGCTCTTACAGCAGTTTCTCAACCTCAGCACTACTGACATTTGGGGCCAGATAACTCTTTGTTATCAGGGGATGTCCTGTGCATTATAGGACATTTAGCAGTATCTCTGGTTTCTAGCCACTGAATGCCAGTAGCACACCATACCCCCCAAAACTGTGATAACCAAAAATGTCTCCAGACATTTCCAAATGTCCTGTAGGGGGCAAAACTGCCTCTGGTTGAGAACCAGCGATCTAACGGCGATGCTGTATAAGTTTGTCAGTGATAGCAGAGATGGATCACAACCAGCAATGTACAGGATGGAGGGAGAGCCAACCTTCTGGCTACAGTATGCACAAATACCAGCAAATGCACATTAAAACCTTGCCTGCATAAAACTGCATAGAACTACATACCCACCACACACACATATCAATGCAGGTTTTAAAATAATGGTGAAAGGTAAATAAGGTCTGTAGTCTACTTAATAATATACTAATGTCAATTTCTTCATTTTTCACTACAAACCAAAAAGGTATTGTGTCTGCTAACTTCCCAAGATGTTATTAGGGGAAGCTAGGGGAAGGGTACACAAGGCTCTTTGTACTATTTTTCCAACTTGCCGTGAATTTTTAATATTTCAAAATAAAAGGTAAAACAAACAAAAAACCTCGCTTCCTGGTTTATGTGCAAGGTTTTGAAATGAGGTATCTTATAAGCAAGAATATACAATGACACAAAGAAAGAACTTTCAGAAACATTTCTACCTGTACTATCCCAAAACACAATTTCCCCACATTGTAGGGAATGCCTTCTCTGGCATAAATAAATCAGAAAAAGTAAAAGAGAGGAAGAGTTTTTCAGAAAATCTATATTCCTATGAATATAACAGATAGTCTATAGTTTTACTGAAGAAAATAGAATGCCTTGGGTATCTGGACTAAAAAGTTAAAGTACTGGTCATACTGAAAGTCTATCCCCGTCTGTCTATGACTGCTTCCCATTGAAGTTCAGTCATTTAAAGTTGAGATACAGATACAACGCATATTTCCAGTTTGGATGTTTTAATGTTACAAATAAGGATTCAAGTACAATATATTTAGTAAAGACGGCTAGGTTAGTGTAAATGAGTTCACTGTTACATGATGATACATAGATGGGAATTGTAAGAAAGATGGAGAAAAAAGTAGAAATTCAAAATGTGATATTGCAGCTGATATTGGGACAATGCAGATTTTTAAACTGTTTTTAGAAAACAGAATTGTTTATAAAATATAAGATGTTGGGGAAAAATTTTAAAAAGAAACACCAATACACGTAATCTAGTTAGGTCTCACACGATTATGTTCCTTTTTATCCAACTGATGAGCAAGAAAAATAAGGGCAGCAGTGTAGAGCAACCTCTAAAATGTACAGGGACTGATGGGGATGGTGGACATTCACTGCCTTAAATTGTGTGCTGTAGCAGTTTAACCTCAAAATACTCAAAGTAAGATAAATACTGGAAACTCAAATGTTTATACATTCTATTGAACTTGTTTGTATATTCCGTTTTGATGGGATAGTTTGGAAGAAAATAACAACTGATTCTAGGAAGGATACACACCAAACTATATTTAGAGGTTATGTCTGGGGAATGAGGTTGAGGAAGCAGAGCTTTTACCCTAAACTTTCTAGATTTCTGTATTTTATTAATATCATTAGATTGACAATGTCACTTTTGCCACCAGGAAAGGTTACATTGGATTACAATCAATTCAACAACTGGACAAATGCCTATCGCCTTCCCCTGCTGTGATAGGGGCTGAACTACTGAAGGGTGAAGGGTCTAGCCAAGAGGAGGGCAGGCCTCAGAGAGTCTTGTTGGTTAAGCCTGAAAGCATATACCAAGTGCACAAGGAGCCTGTCTGACTCAGGCAGAGTTAAGTCTGCTCACCTTTTAAGGCGCTCCAGTAGATTTCTGAATTTGTTCCTTTAAGATCAGGATACTCTGCCTCTGCTCAGGAGGCAGCATGGCGATCTGGTCTGCAGTTAGTTGAAGAACTTGCATAATCAAAGCAGCCTGTGCAGAGGAAAAAAAAAGGTAGTGAGTTTTAATGACGGCAGCTAAAAAACACCACCACCAGCTTCTGTCCAAAAAGGAAGGAGAGTTCACTCACAGAACACAGTAGGCCAAACAAAACAGAATAAAACAAAACAAAGAAAAAACCAAAACCAGCTGGTAAGAAAAGGCACAATGAAAAGTAAAAGTACAACATTACCTCAGATTAGAAGACTCAAAACAGACACCTTCATGAACCCCAAATTCTTGCTGACTAAGATGGTATCTGTGAGTCCTGGGCAGTCTACAGTTTTTAATTCTGTTTTGAAAATGTCTCCTTTTCACAAGTTTTGGCCTTTCCATCAGATATGATGAGCTCCCCACAATGGTCAAATATAGAAACAAAGATATACTCACAGGGAACCTGCTATCATTTTTAGGGATAAGGTAGAAGCGGCAGGAAGAAAGGGATTTGAATTTCCAAGTCAATCAGGACTGCGCACACAAAAATCTATTGGCAGATGTCTGAAATGTAAGATAAGCTGCCGTTCAAATACATCCATTTAAGAATTTTAGGAGCAGGCCCATAGGTTTTCAGGTAACAAGATCATAAAGAGTTCTAAGTGTAAACATCACTTCCAAAGGGACTGAAGACCCAGGACCTCCGCATGGTAACTGAAAAGGGGACGCCAAAAGATTTGTGCATATGGAGGCAGCTGGACAGCATTGCTTACCTTCTCATGGTCCTGTGGAGTGACCTGGTTCTGGCCAGGACTGAAGCCACCAGGCTGGCCTCCACCCTGAATGCTTGCTCCTTGCATGCCTGCTCCCTGCATGACTGGGACCTATGTGCACAGAGAGAGATGAGGAGAGATTTTCAGTACTTCTCATTTAGATAACCAGAATCCAGTAATAACAATGTGAAAAAATATGATCTAATTATGGATAGGAGTAAAGAGAGCAAATTAATGACTCTGAAGATCATTTCCTACTGTCAGCAACAGCAGAAGGCAGGGTTCAGCCAGAGATCAACTAGCAAGTTAGATACTTTTGCTTACAACAGCTCCAGCATCATCAACGCATATCACACAGCACAACCGGATACCATCAAATCCAGCAGAATTCAGCCACATAAGCACAGGGAAAACTGAGAGCATCCCGGAAACTAGCACTCAGTGGAAACAGAAACGAAAGCTGAGAGTCTAGAATAATGTATGCTGCTCCTCTGGGGAAGCTACATTCATAGGGACACCGCCTACCTCTAGTTCAATCAGAGATGGGCGGTTCGTCCCAAAGGGCCTTAACCCACAAGTAAGGCAGAGATGAAAGGAGAAGGGAAGGCCTCTGGGGAAAAGATTGCTATTAGCCCAACATTTGCTTTTTATAACTTTCCACACAGAATATGCAGCAGAAGCATTCTGCTAACCTCAGACCAAGAAACATAACTGACCTGAGTTAACAAAGTACAGTGGCATCATGCTTATTGGTACTTAATATGCTGTTTGATAGGTTCAAGCTTTTGAGAGATAACCAGAATCCAAGGCACGGGCCTCAGAGCACCTAGACTAATTGTTAAAAGGTCCCTATGCTGCAGCTGTGTTCACACTCAAAGCATTCACCCAGAGCTTAGGTGGTACTACTATTAAACACAAATTGTTAACAAACACGTTACCTGCTTCCCTAGCAGATGAAAAGCAGCAAAGCATACAAGAAATGTGGGTAAACCATTAGGAGCAGATAGCATGACAGCAGCGTGAAGAGCCAGGTGACAGCCTGACAGCAAAGGAGACCAGAAACCAAAACAGGAGACAACTATGCTTTCTATGACAGCATAAACAATCATGGGGACATTTAATCATGACCTCGAGTAATCAGAAATGATTAAAATCATTTTTTTGGTATCCTGTTTAAGAAGAGAAGGAAGCACAGTACATTTTATATATTATTCTTTATTAAAGTAGCTTAAAACTTGGTCGAATAGTTCTATTATCTGGAACAATCATTTACATGCATTAACTCACTTCCCAAAGACACTAGAAACATGAAGCATTAGTACAGCTTTGTACAATTGCTGGAATATCATCACTTTCTGCTCTTTATCAATACTTAATCTGGAGACCCGTCTAAACCTTAATGATCTGTTACAGACCTGAAACAGCTATGAGAATAAACTTTTTGAAGCTTCAGTCAATACTAATTCGAGGTACTGTAATGTGATCTAACCATTTAATAACGGCCATTTAAAGTTTCCAAAAGAGCCTGTTCTGGGCAGACAAGTAGTAACACAGGTGACCACCACACATCCAGGTTTGCCCAAGACAGTCCCAGTTTATGCTTTTGCCCCACAGTAATTACTAGCAGCACTCTTCACTCTCAAACGTGTCCCTGTTTGGACAATAAGCTACACAGTCACCCCAGTAATAAGCCTTTTACCAACAAGTTTCCAATGAGGTGGACTGGAGTTAAATTTAAAATCTAATTTAAAACTATGAATTAAGGATATACTGTTAAGTAAAAAAACAAGGTGCAGAACAGTTAAAGGAAGGAAAAATAAGAATATATGTTTATTCATATTTGCAAAAAGTATATATATATAATTTGCTAGAAAGATACGTTAAAAAAATCTAATAAAAGAGATTATCTACAGGAGATGGGGTCATGGGGAGACAGGTAGAGGGGAGATAGTGGCGTTCTTCCTATCTTTTATACATGAATGAATGTATTTTATATATTTATTTATAACTGAACATATTAAACAATTTTGAAAAGGTTTGAAGATAAAAGTTGTTTTCTCTACCTGAGATCTAATTGGTCTTATAGAATCTGCTAATAAAAACTATAATAATCCTAATACTAAGGAGTAATGAGTTCAAGTACTAGCAGAGATAAAGGACCAAGATGTTAACCAGAAATGGTCTTCCAACCATTATTTTCAACATCTTTCTCCAAAGAATTATTGATAGAATTGCATAAGCACATCATGCGGTTATTTATCTCCCCAACTAGAATACAAGCCCCAAGGGGGCAGAGACTTGGTTTTCTTCACACTGCTATATCACCAGTACCTACAGCTCTGTCTGGTACATAGTAGGTGCTCAATAAATATTTGTTGAATATTTTAATTATGAGGCTACTGACCAGAGGGCACAATAAAAATCAAGCCCATGAACACATTTTTTAAAAAGTAAAACTTGAAAAAAAAATAGAAAAGTGTTATTCTATGCATACCAAAAACCATATTCATATTTCATATTAAAGAAGGGGGACAGATACACATATACACATACACAACGTGCAGAGAACAGGACAGATTAGGACAGTGGAAAAAACAGTGGGTTCTATTCTTTGCTCTGCCACTTTTTAGCTGTGTGAATTTGGACAAGTCACCTGAATTCTTGGGTTTCAGTTTCCAAACCTATAAAATAAGAGAACTAGATAACTGACCCATTCCATTCCAGCTCTGACAATACAATTCTCTCTCATACACACACACACAAAGGGAGTAAGGCACAGAAGCATATGGGAGAAAGAAGAGAGAAGTGCACAGAGGAAGGAGGAAGTCACACAGAGGAAAGAGGAAGGTGGAGGGGCTAGAGGGAAACAAAGGTGCTAGCAGCAGCAACAACAAAAAAACCTCACAGGGAAGAGACACACGTACCACCTTCCCACAACCAACTGGACGGTAAAAATGATGGAGGTGACAAGACAATCATAGGCCACCATATACACAAAGCTGGAGAGAGCCAAATAAAGAGAAAGAAGCGATGAGAATTCAGATGCACAGGTTTTAGTGCGCGCATTAGTAAAGCGCCTTTCATACGCCACTGTTCACTTAGGCTTTGGGATGAAAGTAAATTAAAATAGATTTCTGCAAACCTAATATTATCTAAATGACCACTGATAGTTCTTCATATGCTCCAATGTAGTGGTTCTTAGGGTTACAAATTAGAATCACTGGGGGAGGTTTTTAAAATTATCCATGCCTAGATTCTACGATGTGCTCTCTATTCCCTAAAATCAGGGACTCTGCTCTAAATGGGATTTGAAACTGTGGGACAAGGTTACTCTTTTGGACTATAATCCTGGTGATCAGAAAATCACCACCCGGAGGGACAGAGAAACTAAAGAGAGATCCTAATCTTCCCTAACAAGCTGAGAAACAGCCCAAATCAGAAAGCAGTAATAATCAGCCTCAATAATCAATTCCTGAATAGATCAAGATTTCACATAGAAGCCAGAAGTGAGTGTTACACATACCTGTCTGGATCCCTGGGGGCCAACTGCACCCATGTTAATTGGATTGGGACCCTGGATTCCACTAGGTATGGGGCCTCTAGGGCCTGGGACTGGGCCCCTTGTATCCATGCTCCTGGCCTCCATCCCTCTGACTTCCATTGCACGGGCCTCCATCGCACGGGCCTCCATTGCACGGGCCTCCATTGCACGGGCTTCCATTGCACGGGCCTCCAATCCTCTAGCATCTAATCCTCTTGCCTCCATGGCTCGGGCCTCCATCCCTCGTGCATCCATGCCTCGGGGATCTCTTCCGCCTATTTAAAAAAAAAAAAAAGTGGCAAGGAAACCACTGTGTAGTTACTCACCTTTACTGCAAGACGAACCAATGACCAAAGAAAGATAGAAATCTATTCCTCCAGTCACATCTCCCCCCAACTACATGAGACTGCTTTCCCTCCTCAATTTCTCAGGTTTGCAGATAAACCTAAAAAATGCTTGCCAACCCTACTGCCCCAGCATTCTGTATCCCAGATTAGAGCCTAAGAGAGCGGGTTCATCGTGAGCCCACAACTGCCAGTCAGCCTTGTGACGTGGTTTCCCCTCACCTCTGCCATCCAAGGGTGGACCCCTCTGATCTAGCATGGGTCCTCTTGGCTCTGCCATTAGAGGTCTGGGCTCAGCTAATGGCCCTCCCCTCATCTCATGTGGGGGTGGGCCACGGCTGTCATGGCCAGGGACATGGTGCATGGGCGGACCCTGATGAGGTGGTCCCAGGTAACCTCTAGAGATGGAGAAAAAAATGTTATATTTTAAAACAGAACAAAACAACAAGAAAAAAGTGTCAACCAGAAGATAAGTAAGTAAAAATCAGACAAAGAACTGATGCAGACATCAGTCTAAAGATGCTAAGAGAATAACACCAAACAGGTCGAAGAAAAGCTATGGAGATGTAAATCCATGTATTCCAGAATTTCATATTTGGTCGGGGCACTCAAATTAAGGAGGAAGTAGTGGATATCCATTATATGTAATGAATACGCGGTATGGTGCTGAAGAACATGGGTTACTGTATGGATTCAAATCTAGGCTCTGTCACTTCACAGCTGATTGATCTTAGGCATGTTTGCTTAACTTCTCTATGCCTTGGTTTCTTCATCTGTAACATGGGACCGATATTAGTATCAATCTGCCAGGGGTGTTGTGTGGATTTAATGAGATGATCTCAGTGAAGCACTCAGAGCAGAATCAGAGGCATAATCCCTATTAATATCAATTATTATGATTATCACTGTCATCAGTGTTCCTACTACCAATAAGAAATGTACGTTTTTCCTGTTCAGATATGTATTCCAATTTCTGAAGATGGAGTAGCAATGGTTAGTTCCAAATGACATGCTCAGCTACATGGTTCTGCCCAGGAAGTGCTTAGTCTTAGACAGCAGCCAGGAATATTTATCTTCTGAAGCAGGCAAACAGGTCCAAACGAAGAGACTTTGTTCTCAAAGCAAGGGAAAACTCTGATTCCTCCAAACTGTTCCTTCTGTGTTAGTGCTTACCTAGGCTCTACCTCTCCAGTTACAGAAAGTAAAGTGCCTCCGCGTGGGTCATTTGGAGCGTCTCCTAACAGACCTCGAGGAGTTGGGACATTGGCAGGCAAGGGGCCACGCTGCATAGCTGCTCTGGGGTCTTGCATCGGCACTGACAGGGAAACAAACGGGGAGTTACTGCTGTGAAGGACACATGAGGACACAAGAAATGACTCTATATTCCGTGGACGATATCATTCAGACACCTTAGAGTGGGTGAGACCTCACCACAGCAGACTCCTCTTGCAGCTCAAGAAAAGAAGCAGGGTGGAGGCAGAATCTGTGCCTTGTTAGAGGTATGGATGGAATTATATAAAGAGCAAACTGGGGAGCAACCTGCCAAGGACTAGCACTACAACCTCAACTTAATGCTCCTGGTTTTCCTTATCATCAACCTTAGTTCAAGGACTGGAGTCTCAAAAGAGACGTAGGGTCTCGGCATATGTGAACACTGCCATGGCTCTGCAAGAACCTGCTGTCTCCTTACAGACTGCTATTCCATCCAAGCCTCCTGACACCAGTAGGGAGGCAGATGCCCATATCATCCATGCTCTCTGCCCTGTGTGAAGAGGTCAAGCTTAGGCTTGTGGCCCCAGTAGGAACAAATTAAAAAACAAAAACCCAAAACACTACCCTTTTGGGTTCTGAGTGTGAGGGTGACTGCCAAGTAGCCCTGTCCTCTCAACGTCCCACCCTGAATACCGCAAGCAAAAGGAAACCCGCAGATCCAATGGGTACCTTGAACTCGCTCAATTGATGCAGGCCCGGCGGGTCCCACGGGCGAGTGCTGTAGGGTTCCTAGGTGAGCAGTAAGTTCAAAAGGAGAAAGAGCAGACACGTAAAATAGCTTGCACACACACGCAGAAGCATACACAGACAGACACTGGAGATTTACACATACAAGTTAAAAAGCCAACAGTTCGTTAGCTTGCCCTGGGCTACAAAACCTTCTGAAACCATGTTAGCTTCTTTGGGATCTGAAACTGTTTTGCTTTGATGAGACCGCTTCCTAACATAAAACCTATGGCCACTGATTTTATTTGGACAGTAATAACCAGCCACTTTCAATTTTCACCTCTGCTACCACAATTCCCCTTAAATCTCCTTGTGACTCTATTAAAAAAAAGAATTAAAAACATAAAAAGGATGGTTCTGAATCTCTAGTTAGGCAAAGAACACAAGCATATTTTCATAAGCAAAAAATGAAAGCGATTGTACTGAACCTGGAAGGCAAGATTCATTCTGGAAACGCCCATAACAAAGTAGGGTAACTATTTTTGCTGTATTTTTAATGCACAAGAATTTCTGCTATCAAAAAGTATCAAACGGAGGAATGCAGTAAATGAAGTTTAGACAAGGAAAGAGAATATCACTCCTCAAGAAATACTCTGCCACTGCAAGTCTTCAATAAGTAACATCATGGCAACAGCAAACCAAGACTAATAAGATGACGAGGGCACCAACACTTAAAAAAAGGTGGTGGAAGGCAAGAAGAAGTATCTTCTTAAACATCTCATTGTCTCTTTTCACCATTACAAATGTGCGAAAGCAGCATGGATTGCAGGAAAAGCAAGACCGACTGGGTACAAATGGGAAGATTCTCGCTTCTTCGGCTGGATGCTAAAGGAAAACTATAAAAGGAAACCCATTTCATTTTGTCTTTTCACGAAGACATCCTTGATACACCTTCAAAATTCAAGTCATTTCCCTTTGTTAACTTCTGACCGGAAAGGTGAAGATAACCATAGCAGGAAGGAAGATGTCTTGCGGAAGTGTGTATTCAACAGCTGAAGTTTGATTGATTTGATGGCTGGGGGAGAGGTAACGGTAGGACTGAAACCCTAATTCCTTCTCACTGTTGCAAAAATAGTTTGGGGTACACACATGATCTGACAGTGGCGAGGCACAACAGCACAAAAGCATGGGCTGCTCAGATGAGGTGTTTGGACAAGAGCTTGTTCCACTGTCAACTGCCTGCCAAGATGATTAGTTTTGTCGCTTCAGCAACGAATCCCAGTGTACAAACCACAGACGAGGAGTACGGTGCACAGGCCTATTTTTTTTTTAGTATTGTGCTTTTAAAAAAATGGGTTTTACTTATAGACCATATGTTAATAAGAAGGAACTTAAGCTTCCCTATGCTTGTCCAAAGCAGTTCATTCTCATCGCAAGGACGCAGTGAATAAGAAGACATTAAAGAGCATTTTTGGAAGTTAATAGAAGCAGTTGTAGATTGACAGAAAAAGGATAGATTTTGGAGCCAGAGACTTGAGAATCTTAGTTCTGCCGCTTATTAGCTTATTAGGAAGAGATGATGAGTGCACCAAGCCCAGCCCATGTTACTCAGACACCAGCGTTTACTTACCATGTCCCCTTGAGGAAGTAACTCAAAACTCTGAGCTTCCAGCTCTTCACCTGAAAACTGAGGTGCTGCCACCTAACTCATGAGGCTGTTTATGAAAATTAAAGTGCATGGCCTCTAGGATGCACTCAGTTTTTACTATTAGTTCTTTTTCTCACTCTCTTTCTTCCTGATGTTGTTTTCAACCGAATCACTGCATTTTTTCTTCAAACTCCAGTAACATAGAGAAATAACGCAGAGATTTTGGAATGGCTGCCGCTGTGGTGTCCAGTGCTACCGCCACAGTACAACATGCACTTATCAAGCAGGCTTCACAGACTTCTGATCCCCTCCCAGTTTTCTCTGGGGTTTAAATTTAGTCTTCCACTTACCCAGCCACATATTACATGCTCATTAGTAAAATTCCTTACTCAGATCTCCGTAGAGGCAGAGAGAACGTGTCAGCAGAAGCATTAAACTATCAGAAAAGGTGGTATAAATTAAATAGAAACAAAGGATCCATTTGCTTTGTCATCAATTCTTGTAGAGCCGCGCTCTGAGTCACTAGATAGAAATCGAGACGGTGCTGGCTGACAGAATTTTCTGCAATGATGGAAATGTTCTATGTCTGCAATATCCAGTATGATATCCACTAGCCACACATGGCTACTGAGCACTTAGACTATGCCTAGTGTGAATGAGGAAATGCATTTTAGGTTTTACCTAATTTTAACTTAATTCAATTAATTTAATATTTAAATAGCCATGTGGGGTTAGTAGCCGCCATATCAGACAATGCAGATATAGAACCTTCACAAGTCTAGTCCACATTAATCAGACATTAGTATTTATTTACCTTGTCCCCGCTCCATGGACACTGGTCCACTTCCTGGCATTCCAACCTGGGCCTGCATTCCTCCTAGAAGATGAAGGGCGGGAAAGGAAGACATAAACTAGGACAGTGGGGAAAAAATATGGACAGTGGCTGAGTTAACAAATTTCCTCTTTCTGCCCAACAAGCAAAAACCTACAAAGGAAGATCAGAACTACCACTAAACAATGCAGTTATACAGGAGATGGAGTTTGGTAGTACATTTTAGGCTTTGGTGACAGAAAAGTGAGTTCAGTAACAATTCTTAATCTCATTGGTTACCAAAACCTTGGCAGGGAGTTCTGTAATACAGAACAATGGCACTTTCCCATGTAACTACTCCCACAGGAGGCAGTACTGTTCCCAGGGGATTTTATAAATGTGTGGGTACACTGTTTTAGTTGTGACAAAGACCGTGGGGGCATGGCTGGCATTTTATGAGAAGCCAAAAAAGATACTAGTTTTCCTGCAACGTATGAGATAGTCCTGAAGAATCAGGAATTACCGTCTTGCAAAACCTTCAAATGTTTTGCTGATATGTGTGTATACATAAATATATATACACACATACAGATAGATATATATCTGTGTATATATATATACACACATACACTGAATTTTCCCAAAATGCCAATACTAAGTAAAGTATGGGTACCGCGTTTTGTTTTGTTAAGAACTTTACCAAGAGTTTTTATTTTCACCATTTTAGAAAATCACATCATCAATGTTAACAGTCCTTGTGGTATCTGAGTTGCCAAAACAACATACGTGAATCTGTCTTTTACTTTTATGGTATAGGTACAAATATCTGACTGCTATTTTTTGTTTTCCAGTGTAGCTGTGCTCAAATACTTGCATATTAAAAGTATTCTTTTACTGTGATTTCCTTTTAGTTCTCCTTTAGTATTATAGTTAGGGTACTATATTGAGTTTTTTTGAATCTGTGTTAAATATGCTATGTCATCTGTGCATTTCATTTTAGGGTAGTAAATGGTCACTGCAAAATACCTGTTACAAAAAGGGACCACGTGGTCTAACAGGGTTGAGAGTGACAGGTCTACTCTAACCAGTGGGGTATGATTGCTACACAAAGACTAATCATGTGTCACAAGTCCTTGTCTGGTCCTTCCTACATAGTAATTAATTCTCTTTTCTTCAAAGGAACAATATATGCTGCGAGTGGGGACAAAAGACAAGCTGAACTGTTTGTAGTTCATTAATACTCACCTAAAATACCCCAAGTACATGTCACATTCTCTTATCCCATTTAACATCCCGGGCAAGGATTAAGAACCTGAATCTGTGTTAGCCTACTAATGCTACTAAGTACTTGTAATTCTGAACAACTGGTCTGATAAAATTAACATATCTGCAGGCTTCCTCATCTATAAAGTGAATAAGTTTGTCTAAACCAGTGTTTTCTCAGAACGTGGTCCCCAGACCAGCAGCATCAGCATCACCAGAAACTTGTCAAAACTGCAAATTCTCAGGGCTCTACCCTAGACATCCTGAATTAGGAAGCCTGGGGGTGGAGACCATCAATCTGTGGCTTAATAAGCCCTTCAGGTGATTCTAATTCACACTAAACTGTGAGGTCCAAATGATTTCAAAGCTCTCTTCTATCCATAATATTCTATGATTTATTCAGACCACTCAGAAGGCATTCTGGGCATAATTGCTCATATTATACTCTATCACATAATGGCACTTTTATTTGTATGGGCTAGCTTTCCAGAAGTGAAATTGGTAGGTCAAAGTGTATATGAATTTTTAATTTTAATGTGAGGCTACTTTCTTAAAAGGCTGAAAAACTTCACATTTCTACCAGCAATGTATACCACTCCCCACCAATACCAAGTGTCACCTCTAAAACTTTTGCTAGGCTGATGGGTTTAAGTAAAGTGAAACCTCATTATTTAATATGCAATCCCCTGATTATAAATGAATGTTTTTGTTGCCATTTGAATTTGCTCTTCTATGATGTGCTCTTCTATGAAGCGCCTACTCATTTTCTTTGCCTACTTTTCTACTAGATTGCCCCCACCTCTCATCAACTGCCAAAGAACTTTGTACAGGGTAGCTCAAAAATCTGTGAAGTTTTAATAACTTCAGAACTATAAATGCTAAAAATTCACAAAAAAATCACTTGAAAATTCACTTAAGTTCCTTCTACACTTACTTTCAACTTTTATATTTATTAATTCCCTCTTCTTGATATCTTATTTTTTAAAAAATTATTTTTCTAATACTTTAGAACTAGTAAGTTCCTTTATTCTTTAATAATACAGGCACCTAAGGATATTCATTTTCCTTTAAGTACTGCTTTCACTATTTCCTGCACTTTTTTGTATGAAGTGTACTACTTTTTGTTGTCTTTTACAAAATTTATAAATTTTTTTACTTCTTCTTTAATTCAAGGATTACATATGTTCCTTAATTTTTTAAGTAAAGTTTTTTGTCACCTTTTAATTACTTATTTCTAACTTTACTGGCATAATTGGAGAATACAGCCTCTAAAATCATTACATTTTAAAATTTGTTTTTATTTTATGGCTAAAAACATGGTCAAGTTTTTTTAAATGGGGGGGAGTATGTTCTTTAGTCAAAAGATAAAAGCCTCCCTCTATACATTAAATCAAGCTTATTGATTCTATTATTTTATTTCTCAACATCCTTATTTTTTGTCTACTACCACAGTGCTACTCAAAGTGTGGTCCACAGATGACAGTGATCCACACACTCTGTGTTAACAGTTTATGACAATGCTAAGTACAAAAATGGACAGCAGATGCTTAGAAACTCTTATAGCAACTTGACATTGCTATGACATCCAATTGCATGAAGTGCACTTGTCTCACTGAACAGAGTATAGGCTAGTTTGGGTGTTTTTCGACTTATGTAATGAGCTGCATATGTCATGGGTTGCACACTTGTCATGTGTAATAGGACCACATTACAACTTGTGCTATTTTAAGGTAGGCTAGGCACCTATAACACACAAAAATGTATAAAACCAAAATCTTATTTCTTTCATTGAAAGATAATTTAACTAATTCTATAGGATAAGTGAAAATCGTAGTTTGCTGAAATTTATTCCCTGTCAGTTTAGCCCTTTAGACTGGTTCCTCTATAAAACAGAACATTTTAAACTCAAATGATTCCCCATGAGTTGTGTTGTAGTCAATCTAACCCAGATTAGATAAATTAACAAGAAACAAGTTTGTTGCATAAAAAAACTTTAAATACTAATATACATCATGTATTCATAAAGGTGTTTCACATGGGGAATAACTATCTCACCTATAACTTCTTTAGTTACGACTGTTGAATGACAAAAAGCTACAAGTGTAATAGAAATACTCTATTAATACCTATATATATACTTTTACTGAACATACATAGTTTTTAAAATTATTTTTTTCCTTTTATTGTTTGGTCTAATGATATTCCATGAAATCCAATTTTATGTTTGTTAAATATAGTAACAAATGTGATCAGGTATTTTGTTTCTGTTTTCCCCCCTCCCATGTGCTTTTTAACCTAAACTGACAGTCTCTGGGTTCTAATGGTAAAATTCAGGCCATTCACATTTAGCAGAATAATGACTATACGAAATTCTATTCCTTCCACCCTAACTGTGTTTATTATTACTCCACAATGTCATTTCCTTTTCTCTGTATTCACTGGCTTGGTCTAGTTTCCATTTATTCTATTTTTCCCCTCAGTAATTTGGAATTTTACTGTACTTTTCCAATCTACTGTCCTTTCCTCTGCTCTCATAATCAGATATATAGGATTTGTACATTAAAAAAATCAACTATTTCCTCCAACTAGGATATATACTGCCTAGTTACATATTAATTTAATATCAAGATCTCATTGCCACATAATAATTTGGCTACACCATGCCATTTGCTGTAACAAAACTTTAGCAAAATACCAAAATGATGAAGACTCTAAATGAAACATACCTCCAGGAGCTAAGGAACCAGGGCCAGGTCCTGTTACAGTGGCTGGCATCTGCCCTGGTGCTGCAACTCCAGCCTGCAGAGATGCTTGCATCAGAGGAGGTGCGCCATTGACATGCATTCCACTCTGACCAAGAGAAAAAGCAGAGTATGCCTCTGTGGAGACTCAGTACACAAAGTCTATGATCTTAAAGAACTCTTCAAATTGACACTCCCAAATATTCTACCAAATATCTTTTTCCTACAGCATGTCTTCTGCAGCATTAGATTTATAACATACTTTGAACAGAAGTTGCAATACACACGATGAGTCTGGTTATATAGAACATGGTTAAGATGGACCATATTCTAAAAGCAGAGACTGACAAGTCTTACCTGTGTAGTGAGGCCATATACAGCCTCAAGACCAGGGCCTGGCAATTAAGAGTTAAAAAAAAAACAAGATTATACTGTATAGCACAGGGAAATATATACAAGATCTTATGGTAGCTAACAGAGAAAAAATGTGATAATGAATATATATGTTCATGTATAACTGAAAAATTGTGCTCTACACTGGAATTTGACACAACATTGTAAATTGATTATAAATCAATAAAAAATGTTTAAAAAAAAGTGCTGATCCCAAGGAGAGATTAGGACTTTTTAAAAAAAGGAACTGCCGGCAGCCTACATTTTTAAGATCAAAGTTATTTCATTTGACCAATCTTTTCTCATCCATGTCCTCAAATATAATTCTGGGTTGAGGGAATGTAAAAAAAAAAAAAATTTAATGCTACATTAACTCCTGGAGGGAAAGGGAATGTTATATTTTCATCTGTGTATTCCCAAGAAAACTGAGCAGTCCCTTGGAACAGAAAGACCTCAATAAATAATAAAAGCTAAATTATACACACACACACACATATAATCACATATATTCTCAGAGAACACAAACAAAACTCTAAAACAGAAAAGAGGAAATGCCTAGGGAGGTGATTAAGAGAAAACAGGCTACAAGGTCAGACAGAACCAGGTTCAGATCCTGGATCTGCCACTTAGGATTGTTATTTTTGGAGCAGTTGATCTCTCTGGGCCTTAATTTATTTCCTTCCTATTTCTGAAAAATTATTCACTGAATCAGTGCAGGGGTTGGCAAACTATGACCCATGGGCAAAATCTGGCTCACTGAATGGCTTCATAAATAAAAGTTTTATTGACACACAATGATGCACAGTTGTTTATGTATTGTCTGTGGCTCACTTCACATTCCAATGGCAGAATTGAGTAGTTAAGACAGATCCTATGGCCTGCAAAGCCAAAAAATACTGTCTGGCCATTTGGAAGATGTTTGTTGACCCCTACCTTAAATTAAACCTTTGAATGAGCTATTCAAGTTGTCTACCTCTGCCAATCTAACAGGTGAAAATAGTAGCGTATTGTATTTGTCCACATTTATCTTATTTTCAGGTTGAACATTTTTCATATATTTAATATATATTTGTATTTCTACTTCTATGAACTGTTTATGCCCACTGCATAGTTTTCTACTGGGTTTTTGGTAATTTGCTTACTAATTTATAGGAGGTCTTTGTTTTTTATGAAAAATTTCAGATATATAAATTGGATAGAGAATAAAATAAGCACACAGCTTAGAAAACAAATTATATATACAATTGAAATCTTCTGTATCGTCTTTCCCAATTGCATCCTGTATCCCCTTCTTAGACAATCACTTAAGAACTCTAATAGATGTTTTGAATTTGTATGTAAATCATTACATACTGAACATATACTTTGCAACTCATTCAACATGTTTTTGGAGGTATGTACAAACACATATATCCTGTATTTTGGAATACTTCCACATTCATTTATTTTCACTTCTGTATAGCATTACGTTTTTGAGTTATCTGTGTTGATACCATGTATCCTAGTTCATCTTAACCGCTATATGGAATTATATTTTTGAAAGTCATTCACAGTGACACATGTAGTTTATTTAATTGCTGTATTTCATTGAATAAATATACCACATTTTCTCCATTTTTCCATTGTTGTACATTTAGGATGTCGCCAATTTTTCACCACTACAATGTGGCAATAAACATTCTTGAACATAACTAAAGGGCTCTTAAATCATCAGTCTATCGTCCATTTGTCCATCATGTGTGTGGCAAATACTTTTCCCCAATTTGTCATGTCTTTGGTATTTCTTTCTTTTTCTCTATACAGAAAATTTTCAGTTTTCATATATACCAATTTTTCATGTCTTCAGGGTTTTGTGTCATACTTGGAAAATGAACTTTACTTTTTTCATCGGTAAGAATGGAATAAAGAGTGCCAACCTCATAAAACTGCTATAAGTATTAAATGAGATAATATATATGGAATGACAAAAGTGTCAACCACA
This sequence comes from Camelus bactrianus, assembly GCF_048773025.1. Lineage (NCBI taxonomy): Eukaryota > Metazoa > Chordata > Mammalia > Artiodactyla > Camelidae > Camelus > Camelus bactrianus. The sequence goes on along the minus strand of NC_133575.1, from coordinate 80,042,961 downwards.
GTGCCATGCATGCACATACACATAAAATCAGCTTATAAAAAAGGGCATAAAGGAAGGATCTTTGTTTTACAAACGTGGCATTGAACCTGTATTCATTCAGCTGTCATGTACTTTGCAAACTTGTTAACTGCTTTTATGCCTGGAAATTGAAATTATCATCTCTGGCTTCTGACCATTCTTCTTTCAATATATCCTCCTAAAATGACAATAACATTCTAAGACACATTAAAAAAATATTAAGGCATAATAAAGTCCTACCAAAGACTGGGCCTGAGGGGCCTGAGGATTCTGCTGGTTCATTGACACACTGGATCCTGAGCCAGGTCCGGCGCTGTGGACTGTCTGAGGGTTGCCTGCAATCAGCGTTGGGATATTTGTCTGGCGATGTAGAATTTTCTAAAAAGTGAAAAGACGAATCTATACGTTGTCTGTTTCTACCCCACTCAAGGTTTACCCCAGCATTTCCATACAAGAACCAGAAGCACTCACCAAGGCAATTTCTGGATCCACAATTCTCATCACTACTTGTGCTTGTAGCAAAGCATAAGCCAGTTGAGGGTTCTGAAGCAACATGTTCCGTGCTTCCTGGGGACTATTCTGGACACAGAGCTGAGAAGATAAAGAGGTTCATCATTAGGTTCAGTACTTATTATTTAGAAATTGATAGTGATTTACAGCCATTCCCATCTGAGAAACGTATTATTCAAGAGGCTTTTAAAGCTATTCTCAGTTTTCATGTAGCAATAAAATCTTAGTCACGGTAGGCAAGAGAAGGAAGAGGCATTTCAAATACCATAATACCATCACTTAGGAAAAAAGCCACATTTTAACATCTACATTTGGTATCTACGGGCCATAAAACCCCAGCCAGATTGTATAGGTGTGTTTGTGTATAGAAAATGGAAAGCTCTTTGCACGAAATGTAAAATACACTGTGCATATATGGATACTCAAGGTGCCAGAAATGTTGGTCAAGAGGCACACCTTCTATCTGAGCTCAGGGAATCATTTCCATTAACTAATCAACGAACTCTGAAAATCTGATGTGATTTCATTTATCCATAACCTAATACCTCCTCCCACCTTCATTTGTTTCATCAACTCAAACATCTGCTCTGGTGGAAGACTGGCAACTGCTTTGCTAATGGACTCAGGGGCATCCTCAGGACTGATGGTCTCTCCGTAAGGTGATTCGATGACAGGGGCACCAGTGCCAAGGCCTAATGGGGAAGAAAGTACCAAAATGTTAAGGAGGCAAAATAAAGAGCTAAATCATTTCAAGTATCTACTTTCCCAGGTTTGCTATAAGGGCCTGTTGATAACTTTAAATTTTCTGGAGCTGAGAAATAAGTGATTTGCGAGTCTCTTATTTCTGTGGAGGAAGATGAGAGTGTATTTTCTGCTCTTAGAGGAAAGTTTGACCCAGGATCACACAGGTGAATGATGTTAACCTAAATTACGGACTAGGCATATCCATTTCCTTTCACAAGTCATTTCAGAAGCAAAAGGCTTTTTTTAAACCATGTTTTTGGTGGCCGGAAGTAATTAGGCTTGTTTATTTTACTTTTTAGAGGAGGTACTGGGGATTGAGCTCAGGACCTCTGCTAAGCATGTGCTCTACCACTTGAACTATACCCTCCCCCCAAGAAGCAAAAGGTTTTATTTAAAAAATTTTTTAATTTCAAAATGGAATTCCTGGATCTATTTATTACCTTATGAAAAAAGCCACGAGAATGCCTTGGTATTCCCACCAGTTATACATCTGGCAACATAATCACAGGAACGGCAAACACTAATGACAGACATAGTTAGCACTGCTAATGGCTTGGTGAGCCTGTAATTCATCTTCAACCAGCAATCAGCTCCTTGGCAACAGGTGGACTTAAGTCAACTTTACCTTATTTTTCTAAGATAAACACTTTCCTAGTGTAGGTACCTCATGTGGGTCAAAGAAAGAAGCTGTATGGCTAATAAGCATTTTAGCAGATGCTAAAGGTCTCATAAGTGGAAATCTTCACTGTCACATCTTAACTAACTCATGTTGCACACAGCTTGGGTTTATACTCACTCTTCAGCTCTTCTTTGTTCTTTTCACTGGCAGCATTGTCCACTCGAAGTGCTCTCCCACTGAATTCACGTCCATTTAGGTTTCGCATGGCACTAAGTGCTGTCTCTTGGTCTTGGTATTCACAGAAGCCATAACCCTTTGGCTTTCCTGTCTCCCTATCATATACCAACCTAGAGAGCAGAACTAAGTATCAGGCACAAATGTTACATACACACAGGGTTCCCGCTGACATTGCCACATTCTAAATTTGTTCTACTGTTAAGACAAATAACCTTATCTTTCCGTCTCACTGGAATATTTTTTACACATCTTTTTAAATGAAAAAATATTTATCTTTTAGTAAAAATGAATGTGAATTGCATGGTATGTGAATTACATCTCAATAAAGCTGGTATAAACAAACAAAGAAAAAAGAATGTGTGTGAGAAGTCACCAGCAAAAACCTTTTATAACTAAGGGCCAGATTTGTGATTTTTCAAGGAACTTCCACCAAGTAATAAAAGGGAATCTCACCTGAAACTAACAACAGGTCCAACCTCAGAAAAGATGTCCTTTAATTGCTCTTCAGTAGCCTCATATGGGATGTTCCCCACTAAGGAAGAAAATAGATAACAAACCAAAATTCTGAGTTTGTAATCTAGATCTTTAGTGAGAAAGTATCTACATATATCACTGAAAATGTAATGACTGGTTCTAATACAGTGTTCATCCAATCCTGGTTCCATGGTACTCTGTTAGACAAGATTTCAATCGTGTCTGCTGACGTTAATTACAAGAGAAATAAACCACTGAGATTAAACAAAAAAGGTGTAGGCACTTCTAAGTATTAGTTCTCAGATGGATCTGACATGTGTTAGATTGTCCTTAATTATGTTGAAAATAAATATTTAGGCACTGGTATTCACCCGAAGGTCTGCAAGTCTTATCAATTACTAAAAATGTCAATATTGTAATTTTAAAAACCGCCTCATACGTCCGTATTTCCACATATACACACACTCAAAGAGAATGACCTTGAATGTAGTGGAGGATGTTTAAAAATTATTCTTAATTGTCTTGTCATGTCCCTTCTAGAAGGTGCTTTCAAATCACCACACATACTTAAAAAAAAACTTATTTCGGCTGAAAAGATTACTCAGAATCGATTCAATCCTCTTTAAAATTTCTTTGACGTCGTCTTAATAGCTCATTCATTCATTCATTTACAATCCACCTTAAGACGCCAGGTAGCCGCTACCACTAACGACGAACTAAAACATAACGGGTAAAAAGCAGAGGATGAAAGTCCCTATGAGAGGGAAGGGAAGTGGACACAAGGCTCTATACCCTCATCACCTAACCTATACTCTGGGATAGGGGGTGAGAAATACTATGGGACATTTGCCATGAGCCCTCGCTTCTAGATAACAATTGAAGCTCATGAAAGGAGAAACGCATAGAAGCTGAACACTAGTTTAACTTCCTCAGTCACGTCGTGGAAAGGGGGCGAGACCTCGGACGAAGGGGAGCATCACTTTGCCCACAAGTCCACCAGGCTGACCGCCCCGCAGGATAGGCAGGTCGAGCTGCAAGCCCGACCCATCACCGGCTCCCGCGGCGATTCATGAAGTGTAGGGGGGCATTCCCCGCTGCTCCCTGTCTTTTTTCTGTCCCTCCCCGATGCTTGGCTTCACCGAATTCCTCTCACCGAACACCGAACGTAGAGAACGATCCACCGCAGGGTCTCTCACAGTCAAACCCGCCATCGTTCTCTTCCGGCGGCTTCCGGTGCGCCAGAGCCCGCTTCCGTACGGCGCATGAGCCCAGCGCAGAACACGCTTCCGTACGGCGCGTGAGCTGGAAGCGCCTGGGCCGGACGGACGCAGACCCCTTCTCCGGCGTCATTCCGTCAGCAGCCGGCGCGCATTACGTCCGCGAGGGCGTGAGCCCCGTTCCGGCTGGGCTCCTGCCTGAGAGTAACTCCGTTCCGAGCTGGAGCTCGGCTAGTTTGAAGGCTTTTTTTTTTTTTGGCTAAACGCGAGTAACCGTCCACCGAAATAACTATGGCGGCGGCGGTTTTACTATGGTAACGGGGAAGTCATTGGATAAACAAGCGTGGCACTTTCGTTTTATTTCCGCCCCGTTAGGGGAGGGAAGTGCTTGGCCCCGCCCCAGCGGCATGCGTTTTATCCCTTTGCAAAAGCTGTGAGCGTACGGAGTGAGATGAGGAAAGAGAGTCGCAGCATCCTAGAGAGGGGCGCTCAACGTCAAGGCGCCGACATAGCTGAGGAGATGGGGAGGTAAACGCCAAACAGGCCCCTGTCTGCTTCCTTGTAGGCTCTGGGCTCCGTGTGCTTGGCGGTGGTGAGGGGGCGGGGCGGCGGAGGGCGTTGGCTGGCAGGGTAGCAGAAAACATCAGAACCGAAAACAGCAGTGACCTGTGTGGTACACGACCGGCAGCTAAGGCAGGACTTGAACTCAGGTTGTTTTGGCTCCAGAGACTGAATGCTTAACTGCTGTATCTACTGCCTCCCAGTATAACTGAGAGAATTTAGAATGGCTCAATTTTTTTTAAACCAGTTTTGGAAAAGAACTTAGAGCGTAGGACCTGGTGATGGTGGATCAATGGCTCATGATAACGAACCACCAAAGAATAGATTGAAGCACTTAGCCAGGGTTTGTTCTGCCATCAGCCATTTGTGGACTGTTGGTTATATCACTTCATCAGCCACTCCTGCTGGTTGAAAAGCATAGGGGTGTACAAGGAATATTACCTAAGCTTTTGCTTTTTTGTATTTGGGTTTCTCTTACAGGCCTTGTGCTAGTGACCCTGCTTCAGTGCTGTTGTCCGTGAGGATCTTTTCCCTTCATTGCCACGCTCCCAGAGTGACACATTTCTTTTGCCTCCAGGTTATAGCAAAATGAAGACAGAAGGTGGGACATCTGATGCTGTTGTAGGTATTATGATTGAACTTCAGTTAACAGAACAGTATAGGTACAGAATGAACAGGTAGGGGAAGAACTCAGAAAGATGCATTTCTACACAGATGGGACTGTATATATAGGATAAGTGTAATTTGGGGGTTCTGAGCAGAAGGGAGAGGGTACACAGTAGAGAATCAAAGAATTTGGGAAACCATAGGTAAGATTTGTGGGGCATTGGCAGAAAGTTTTGTTAAAAAGTCCTGAGTTCTTATCCAGTCTTATTGATGACAGTAGGAATATTGGATAGGGTACAAGTGAAGCAAGCAAAGACATTCAAGATTGTGAGGGCACAGAGACTTGGGTTCTTTCTCCTGGCCATAGGTCAAACTTCCAAGGCCCAGGTAGGTGCTACTTCATGTTTAAAGTTCCTCAGAGAGTCATGGAATGAAATCCCTCATTAGGATATTCCCTCCAGAGAGTATCTGGAAAGGCAGCAACTTCTGGATAGACATCATTGCATGAAAAAGATTCCAAATAGCACTGTAGCATTGACCCAAGTTAGGAGAAATCCTCAGTGAGCAGTGCTTGTAAGAGATAAGGAAACTTAAAGAGCACCTGAATGCTGACACAGATCCTGGTCAATATCTGGATGTAGGTACCAACTGGCTTGCTTTCCAGAAAGAAACATCATTCCTAGGTTTTGCACTACTGTGTTACCACGCTGGTTCTGTACCAATATTTATACTGTCTGAGAATATTTGAGGGTTCACCTCTGAGGCTACTGTGCAGACTGATGTCTAATCTATCAAAGCTGGTTATTCTGGCCTTTCAATTTTAGTATTTTCATTTTTTTATCTAACTACTTCTGTTCTCAATTCATGCTTACTGAATATATTTCCTGTATTCTTCTCTCAGAATCCTGTTCCTTCAAAGGAGGTTCAAGACTGTTCACCTGCTCAAAGGCTGTTTTATGAGATATGTTGCTTGGTAGCAGACCAGGGAGTTAGGTGGTCAGCTGAACTGAAGGAAGATTTCCCTTGTTCTTGGCAGTGGCTTGCTGACCTCTTGTTGCTGAATGAGGACTGCTTCCAAGCCAAGCATTGGGGGAAGAGTAAGAGGAGGAAGTCTTTTGAGTTTTTTCTCTAGAATCCACCAGGCTTGTCTAAAACATGTCTATTTTGGTGCTTGTTTTGTTTCAGAACCAGAACTCTGGGAGACCATTGCCTGGGCATATGGAATCCAGGGCTTAGCAAAATGAAGATGGGTGTCACTGGACAGCACTTAAACTTCCAACAGTATGCTGCTAGGTGAGTATGGCTGGGTTGAGCATGTAGATAATGGTATCAGGTTGGGGTAAACAGGGTGATGATTAAAAAGAGCTAATGTTTGTGAAGGGCCGTATAGATTACAAAGCTTTTTTTGCATAGATCTCACTTGATTCTCACAAAACCTGGGAGAGAGTTTTAGTATGCTATCTATTTTTTATTGTGGTAAAGTATACAGAACATAAAATTTACCATTTTAAGTGTATAGTTCAGTGGCATTAAGAATATTCACATTGTGCAACCACTGTCACTATCCATCTCCAGAGATTACTGTTTTCCCAAACTGAAACACCATACCCATCAAACACTAATTTCCCATTCTCCCCTCCCCCCAGCCCCTGGCAACCACCATTCTACTTTCTGTCTCTGTGAATTTGACTGTTTGAGGTACTTCATATAAGTGGAGTCATAACACTTTTTCTTTTTATGACTGGTTTATTTCACTTAGCATAGTGCCTTCAAGATTCATTTATGTTGTACCATGTGTCAGAATTTTCTTCCTTTTTAAGGCTGAATAATATTCCATTGTGTGTATATACTACACAATTGTACGTGATATATAACTTTATATTAGTTTCAGGTGTACAACATAATGATTCAGTATTTGTTTGTACTGCAAAATGATCACCACAATAAGTCTAGTTAACATCCATCACCACACATAATTACAACTTTTTTTCTTGTGATGAAAACTTTTAAAATCTACTCTGTTAGCAACTTTCAAGTACACAGTGTAGTATTACTAACTATATTCACAATGCTGCACGTTACATCCCCAGGTCTTATTTATTTTATAAATGGAAGTTTGTGTCTTTTGACCATCTTCACCCTTTTCACCCACTGCCCCCAGACCCCACCTCTGGCAACTACCAATCTGTTCTATAGGTTGTTTTTCGTTTGTTTGTTTGTTTTAGACTCCATATATGAGAGCTGATACAGTATTTCTCTGACTTACTTCATTAGCATAGTGCCCTCAAGGTCTATCCATGTTGTCACAAATGGCAATATTTCCTGCTTTTTAATGACTGAATAATATTCCCGTGTATTTGTATACTACATTTTCTTTATCCATTCGTCCATCCATGGACACTTAGGTTGCTTCCATGTCTTGACTATTATAAATAACACTGCAGTGAATGTTGGGGTATATATATCTTTTCAAGTTAGTGTTTTTGTTTCCTTCAGATAAATACCCAAAAGTAGAGTTGCTGGATTGTGTGGTAGTTCTATTTTTAATTTTTTTGAGGAACCTCCGTACTATTTTCCACAGTGGCTATACCAGTTTATATTCCCACCAGCAGTCCACAAGAGTTCCCTTTCTCCACACCCTCACCAGCACTTATTATCTCTTGTCTTTTTGTTTGTTTGTTTTTTTGGCAGGGGAGGTAACTAGGTTTGTTTGTTTGTTTGTTTAATGGAGGTACTGGGGATGAACTCAAGACCTCGCGCATTCTAAGCTTGTACTCTACCACTGAGCTATACCCTCCTCTTGCCTTTTTGTTAATAGCCATTCTGACAGATGTGAGGTGATACCTCCTTGTGGTTTTGATTTGCATTTTCCAGAAGACTAGTGATGTTGAATACCTTTTCATGTACCTGTTGATTATGTGTGTGTCTTCTTTGGAAAAAAGTCTATTCAGAGCCTCTGCCCATTTTTTAATTGGATTGTTTGCCATTTCGCTATTAGATGTTAGGAATTCTTTGTGTATTTTGGATATTAACTCCTTACCAGATATATGATTTATAGATATTTTTTCCCATGTAGTAGGTTGCCTTTTTATTTTGTTGATGACTTCCTTTGCTGTACAGAAGCTTTTTGGTTTGATGGAGTCTCACTTGTTTATTTTCGTTTTTGTTGCCTTTACTGACTCTATTTGATGCTATGATAAATGGAATTACTTTCTTAATATCCTTTACAGATTGTTTGTTGTTAGTGTATAGAAATACAGCTGGTTTTTTATGTTGATTTTGTACCCTGCAAATTTGCTGAATTAATTCTAATGAGTTATTTTTTGTTTGGGGAGGAATTTTTAGTGTGTCCTACATATGAGATCATCTCATCTGCAAACAGAGGTACTTTTACTTCTTCCTTTCCAATTTGGATGCCTTTCATTTAACTTTCTTGGCTAATTTCCATGGTTAAAACTTCCTTTTTCATGCTGAATATTGTTTGTCTGAGAATGTCTTAATTTCTCCTTCATTTCTGAAGGACAGTTTTGCCAGATACAGAATTCTCAGTTGACATTTGTTCTTTCAGCCCTATAAATATATTATCTCACTTCTGGTCTCTGAGGTTTCCACTGAGAAATTTGCTGATCATCTTTTTGAGGATCCGTTGTACAGAAGTCGCTTTTTTTTTCTCGCTCCTTTCTAGATTCTCACTTTGGTTGTTGACAGTTTGACTATAATGTATCCTTGTGTAAGCCTCTTTGGGTTTATCATACTTAGAGTTCATTGAGATTCTTGGACTTGTGAATAATCCATGTTTTTTCTCAAATTTGGGAAGTTTTTGGCCATTATTTCTTTAGATAGCCTCTCTGCTCTTTTCTTTCTTCTAACCTCCTGGAACTCTGATAATGCATTTGTTGCTTGATGGTACACTGTAAGTCTCTGAATCTCTGCCCACTTTTCTTTATCCTCTTTTTCTTTTTTGCTCCTTAGGCCCGAGAATTTCAAATGATATCTTCAACTTCACTGATTCTTTCTTCCTATTTCAAACTGTTGTTGAATCCCACTAGTGAATATTCCAATTGAGTTACTATATTTTCAGCCCTAGAATTTCTTTTTGGTTCCTTTTTATAATTTTTATCTCTTTGTTGATGTCCTCATTTAAAAAACGTATTCTTTTCCTCATTCCTTTGGTTCTTTGTGTTTTATTTCAGCTCTTTGAGCGTATTCAAGATCATTGTTTTAGTCATTGCCTAGTGTTTTTTCAGAAACATTCTCTACCACTTTATTTTCTTCCTTTGATGTGGCATATTTTCCTGTTTCTTTGTATGCTTTGTGGTTTTTTTGATTGAAAGCTGGGCATTTGAAAAATGCCTTGCAGATAGGCTCTGTCCTGGGAAAGACATTTACGAGTTAGGACGGCTTGCTCTGAGCCTTGAGATCAGCCTCATGTAAAGGTTTAAAGGTCTTCCTGGACCTTTTCTAGGCATACATCTTGTCTGGACCACTGTGTGTGCTTTTTTCAATTCCCTTAAATACACATCTGGTTTAAGTGTCTTAATTTCCCAAAGACTCCCACCACTGCTTCTTCGGGGGGCCATTGATATTCCACTGTGTTCCTCTGCCTCTAATCTCTTGCCTCAGATGTTGTGAGACTGTAGTCCCTCTGCAGCTTTCTCAAGCAGTGTCCACCATTTCCCATGGCTTTTCCTACCCCGAGATCCGAGCTATACTGCTTTTCTCTTCCTGAACTCCGGGAGACTAATACCTCAGGTAGTCCTAGGCAGATTAGAACACTGCAAAAAAGGTCTGCCTTCCTCTCTCCAGTTAGAGGGAGGGAATTGACAGCTGGGCCACTGCTTTCCCCAGACTGTGCTTCACTGCACTACAGGGGAAAGAGGGGTTAAAATAAGTAAAAATGCCATGGAATTTCCTACCATTTCCTATGTGGCTTTTTCTTGATTAAACTTCCACTTGGTTGTTAAAGACTGTTTTCCAGACCTCCTGTAAAGTTATTTTAGCCAATCTCTAGTTGGTTTTTTAAATGTTAATGTGGATGGGGAAAGGAGGGCCTGGAGCTTCCTAGTTTGCCAACTTGCAAATGTCACTAAAAAGCTAGTACCCTATCTATTTTATAAACAAGGATACCAGTGCTTAGATAGTGACTTGTACAGGGTTACCCAGTTAATGAGGATAAAAGCTAGGCTTTGATTCTATTTCTTCTTCCAGGTTTTGTGAATTTTTTAAAAAATAAATTTTGTATTTTAGAATAATTTTAGATTTACCAAAAGTTGCAAAAATAGTGCAGAGAGTTCCCATATTCACCCACTCCCTGCCCTGCACACAGTTACCCCTTTTATCAGCATGTTAGGTTAGTATGGTACATTTGCTATAATTAATGAACCAATACTGATTAACTAAAGTCTATACTTTATTTCCTTAGTTTTTACTTAATGTCTTTTTCTGTTCTAGGATCCAGTCCAGGATGCCACATCACATTGCTCTGGTGTCTCCTTAAGTTCTTGTTGACTGTGACAGTTTCTCAGAATTTCTTTGCTTGGATGATCTTGAAATTATTGAGGAGTATTACTCAGGTATTTTGTAGACTGTGCCTCAGTTGGGATTTGTATGATATTTACTTATGATTAGACTGGGGTAACGGGTGCTTGGGAGAAAGACCACATAGGTGAAATACTATTCTCATCATATCATATCATATCATATCATATCAAGGTTTTGATCAGCTGGCCAACCTTTGCCAGGTTTCTCCTCCTTCAAGTTATATTCCCCACTTTCTAAGCTCCATTCTTTGGAAGGAGGTCACTAAATCCAGCCCACTTTTAAGAAGGATTGGAGAAGATAAAGCTCCACTTACTGGAGGGTGAGAATCTACATAAATTATTTAGCATTCCTCTATAAGGAAGAATTATTTATTTTGTTTCTCAAATTATTCCAGCTTTGTTCATTGGAAGCCCTTTCACATTGGTCCCTATGTTCCTTTGGCATGCCGCCACTGTTTTGTTTTTTGAGTACTTCCTTACTTTCTGGCACTATAGGTTGCTCATTTTGTATATTCCCTGCCACAGCCCTTGGAGAATTACCCATTTCTCCAAGGAGCCCTGGTTCCTATTAGTAAATCAAAATGTCTTCAGAATATGAGAAATCTAGATGGCTGTGGTAGAATGAATGGAAACTCATTTGGAGGGATATGTGTGTGTAGAAGATGGTTAACAGGAGCAAAAGAAAAAAGGGAAAGCTAGAATGGTCATAATCCAATTCTCTCTCAAATGATAGTTTACTAGACATTTGGAGGTAATTTAAGAGCACAAACTAAGAGATGCCTTTGGTTCAAATGCCAACTCTGTCACTTTCTACCTGTGTGTCTGTGAACCTCAATTTCCTGATCTGTGGTATGAATATAATAACATCATGAGGTTGTTGGGGTGATAATTAAATGATTTAGAACACATGCTTTTGCACAGTGCCTGGTACATAGTGAGCATTCACAGGTTAGCCATTGTTATCAGTTACAGTTCTTTACTTGTCTGAACTAGCTTCTATAATGTCATGAACAGCTGTGAGTTCTCACTTTTTAAATTTGGTGCCTGTGTTATTCAGCTTCCCTCTTGTTATATTTCTTTCCCTAGGAATAATTTCTATGCGACCCAGTGTATGTTCTCCTTTGATATCACAACACAGAAGCTGTGAGTGACATCATTGCCCTGTACTGGAGAAGCACTAGGGGGTCTCTATACAGGTGACGATTCTAGGGACCATGGGCTTGAAGTAGCCACCTCTTCCCCAGACCCCTATTCAGGTTCAGTCCACTCTTGAGTCTTTATCAGTGTTTTTCTTCAAAGCCATGAGAAAATTATGTTGTTCAAATGTGATATATTCATATTAAAGTGCAGTGAACTCCAAATCTCTTTTTGTTAACAAATAAAAATTATTTATTACCTTCCTAACAAATTTAATGTCCCCTTGTTAGGTGACCTCTTTAAAGTGTAAGGAGAGATTGTCTTCCTTTTGATCATGTGATTCTCCTCTTAAAGGCCCTTCCTGTTTCACTGTGGATGAAGTCTAAAATCTTCCTCCTGAATGTCAGCACCACGTATTAGATTGCCACGTTTTTTAATACCTGTGAGCCTTCTCCCATGACTCCCATATGCCTGACATGTTTTTTCATATTTTCCTTCATGAGACTGTCATTCAAAGAACCTTTTAAACTCCACCTGGAGTAATTTAAGGAATGGTAATACCTCCTTATGTACTGTCTTTTGAACACTACTGTTCAGTTATTCCCTAGAGTGCACTGACCCTTGATAATGTGTTTGGTGTGAATACTCAAAGTATTCAACATTTGGTTGTGTTTCTATGTATCTTTTAAATATTTGTATTAATGTTGTTTTCTCCCTAAAGAACGTGTATGTAAGAGCCCCAGTCAATATAGTACTAAGTATCTGCTTATTAATAATGAGGAGGAAGATGAAGACTCTAATTGGTCTAGAGTATAGTCATCTATAAATTTGAATGAGGAGGGGATGACTTCTTACATCTAAGGTTGCTTCACAGCCTTCTTTAGTCCCTTGGCTGTGATTACAGGAAATTAACTCCCAACTCAGTCCACAGCTGAGTGGTCCCTCAAGGAAATTGCTCTTTCTGAGTCTCAGAGCTTGGAACCTTTATTTATGGTTGACCACTTGGGGCCCATAATCTCAAGCAGCGTCTGATCTCTCTGTAGAGATTGACTATTTTACATTGCCGTTCCTAGTTTCTGCTGATGCTGCCTTCATCCATGCCTGTGACTGGAATCCTCATGCTGTAGCTGCTCTGAGAAAGAAAATCTAGAGATGAATGGAGTAGCTGATTGGTGCCAAATATAATTTGAGGATAACAGGAAGGTGAGTGCAGGGGAAATATATCTTGTGACAATTCAGAGTGACATTCCACATATACCACCAGGCGGTGACTTTCAGAAAATACCCTTTTCTCCAAAAACAAAATAAGACCAACTGTATTGCTTGCCTTCATCTCACTATACAATGTACTGTTCTTTATATATTGAATGATTTCACTCAGAGAATTTGAGTGATACACTGTAGAAAGTTAATTGCATGTAATTGGGTGGAGGAGGGATTCAGTAAGCAGCCAAAGTCTGAAACTAGTACAGAAAGATAATAAATTGATTAAAATACAAGTATAGGGCTTTAGATTTTTAATGTGGTTTTAGAGATGTAGATTGCCTGCTGTAAAAGAAATTGGAGAGGAGAATGATGGGAGAAATGTTAAGATGGAGTGAAACTCATGAAGAATGAGTCATCCTCATTTCCTGCAGAATAAAGTAGGGAAGAATTTGTTTCTTTGTTTTTCTCCTTTTCTTTTCAAAATACACAATTGGAAAAGAGACTTGGAAGAATCTACATAGTCATTTCCCCTCTTACTGCGCTATGGCTAGGTAGCATTTGATAGTATTGCTGCTGTTCCTTACTTCGTTTTCTTTACACCTGTTGTAGCTGAAACTGTTGCGCATGGCTGACAGGGCAATTCTCTGGCTGGCCCTTAGCCCTGAAGAAGGTTGGTTCATTGCCTGCCAGATGTTACATCAGGACACTGGAGGCATTTTGCATGTCAGCCAAAATGTGGAATCTTTCCTGGGGGAGAATCTCTAGCTACTTGGAAGCAGGGACATAGAGGAGAAGCAGTGCAGTCATTATCCTCAGTAAATTATCAATGAGGAGTGGAAATATAAAGCTACTAGGGTTTCTGTGAGGGAAATGCTGGCAGCAGTCACGAAACCGGAGTGGCAGAGGTGGGCTCAACCTGTAGAAACACACATTGCCATTCTCCACCAAGTGCACAGTAAACTGTGGAAGACGCAGACACAAGTCTTGCATGTTCAGCCAGTGAAATCCTGTGCTGCCCATGTGGATCACATGGTCCTCGATGTGAACCATCACCCCTGTTCTCTCATAGACTAGAGGAGGTGAATCCTAGGGCATAAGGGTTCCGTGTGTGAGTAAGCTTCCCTAGTTGATTCCCTTAACTTATTAGTTCAACCCAAGTTGTAATCCCCTCGTCTCCTAGTGATCTCTTTTAATTTTTTTTAAAGAACAAACAGGTTTATTGAGATGTAATTCACACTTAAAATATATAATTCAGTGGTTTCTAGTATATACACAGAGTTCTGGAACCATCACCACAGTCATTTTAGAATACTTTTGTCATCTCAAAAAGAAACCATGTATCTTTTAGCTATAATCACCCCAATCCCCTAGTCCCTCAAGCCCTGGGCAGCCACTAATGTATATTTTGTCTTTAATTGCCTATTCTGGACATTTCATGTAAATGGAATAATATAATCCTTTGTGACTGGCTCCCTTTGCTTAGCACAGTGTTCATTCATAGAGTAGCATATATCAGTACTTCATTCCGCATTTATGTGTGAGAGAATGTGTGTGTTTACATGTGTGCAAGTGCGCTTAACAGCTATTTTGGGACATTATTCATATGATGTACAGTTCACACATTTAAAGTGAACAGTTCAATTGTATTTAGTGTAATCCAGGGTATGCAACTGTTAGTCATTTTAGATAAATTTAGAATATCTATTTTCAATTCTTATAGGGGCATATACCTAGGAGTGGACTTGCCAGGTCATATGATAATTCTATGTTTAGCTTTTCGAGAAAATGCCAAGCTTCCCAGAGTGGCTGTACCATTTTCCAGTCCCACAATGTACAAAGGTTCCAGTTTCTCCATATCCTCACCAACACTTGTTACTTTGTTTTTTTGATTATGGCCAGCCTAGTGGGTGTGAATTGGTATCTCCTTGTGGTTTTGTTTTCCATTTCTCTAATAATGCTGTTGAACATCTTCATGTGCTTGTTGGCCATTTGTATAACTTCTTTGGAAAATGTCTATTCAGGTCCTTTATCCACTTCTTATTTGGGCTGTCTGTTTGGTGTTGAATTGTAAGAGCTCTTAATATATTCAAGATATTGAAACCTTATTAGATGTATGATTTGCAAATGTTTCCTTCCATTTGGTATGTCTTTTGAAAGACTTAATTTTTTTCAGAGCAGTTGTAGGTTCATAGCAAATTTGAGAGAAAGGTACAGAGATTTCCCATATGCTCCCTGTCTATTCACACATAGTCTTACCCATTTTCAACATCTCCCAGCAGAGTGGTACTTTTATTACAATTGATGAATTTGTATCAACACATCATAATCACCCAAAGATCATAGTTTACCTTAGGGTATACTCTTGATGCTGTACATTCAATGGGTTTGGGCAAATGTATAATTACTTGTATCCATCATTGAAGTATCATACAGAATATTTCCACTGCCCGAAAAATCCTGTATGCTTAGTACCACCCCTCACTCCCTGCCCGGCAACCCCTGGATACCACTGATCTTTTTTACTGTCTCTACAGTTTTGCCTTTTCCAGAATGTCATATAGTTGGAATCATATAGTATGTAGCTTTTTCAGTTTGTGTTCTTTGAGTAATAAGAATTTAAGGTTCCTAAATGTCTTTTCATGGCTTAATAGCTTATTTCTTTTTAGCACTGAGTAATATTCTGTTGTCCAGATGCACCAAAATTGAGTTATCTATTTACCTACTGAAGGGCATCTTATTAGCTTCCAAGGTTTTGGCAGTTACAAATAAAACTGCTATACATAATTGTCTGCACATTTTCATGTGGACATAAGTTTTCTCCTCCTGTAGGTAAATACCAAGGAATGTGATTGCTGGATTGTATTGTAAGAATATGTTTAGTTTTGTAAGAAACCACCAAACTGTCTTTCAGAGTGGCTATACAATTTTATATTTCTAATAGTAATAAATGAGAGAGTTCCTGCTGTTCAACATCTTCGTCAGCATTTAGTGTTGTCAATGTTTTGGATTTTGGTCATTCTGATAGGTGTATAGTGTTCTCTCGTTTAATTTCCAATTTCCTGATGACATATGGTATGGAGCTTCTTTCATATATATATCTGCCTTCTGTATATCTTCTTCAGTGAGGTGTCTGTTAAGATTTTACGTCCATTTTTTAGTTAAGGTGTTTTATTGTTTTTATTTTAATCATTCATTTTTAATTTTTAAAATTAAAATTTTTTTAATTTTTAAAAAATTTTATTTACTTATTATTATATTATTTAATTATTTTATATTTGGGGGGGAGGTAATTAGGTTTATTTATTTTTACAGGAGGTACTGGGGATTGAACCCGGGACCTCATGCATGCTAAGCATGCACTCTGTCACTTGAGCTATACCTTTCCCCCAATCATTCATTTTTTAATAATTAGATAGAGCTCAGTTACAAAAGCATTGGCTCTTAACATTATTTCTTTTTTTATTGAGGTATAGTTGATTTACAATACTATATAAGTTTCAGGTGTACAACATAGTGGTTCAAAATTTTTAAAGGTTATAGTTCATTTATAGTTAATATAAGATATTGATTAATTTCCCTGTGCTGTACAATATATCCTGTAGCTTATTTATTTTATACATAGTAGTTTGTACCTCTTAATCTCCTACCCCTGTGTTTCCCCTTCCCTCTCTCCACTGGTAACCACCAGTTTGTTCTTTGTATCTGTGAGTCTGTTCCTTTTTTTTGTTTGTTTGTTTGTTTTTTTATATTCACTAGTTTGTTTTATTTTTTAGATTCCACACATAAGTGATATCATATAATATTTGTCTTTCTCTGTCTGACTTATTTCACTAAGCGTAATACCCTCCAGGTCCATCCATTTAGTTGCAAATAGCAAAATTTCATTTTTTTTATGGCTGAGTAAGTATTCCATTGTGTATATGTGCCACATCTTTTTTATCCATTCATCTGTTGAAGGACACTTAGGTTGCTTCCATATCTTGGCTCTTGTAAATAATGCTACTGTGAACACTGGGGTGCATGTATAGTTTAGAATTAATGTTTCAGTTTTTTTTTTTTTTGGATACATACCAGGAGTAGAACTGCTGGATCATATGGCAGTGTTATTTTAGTTTTTTGAGAAATCTCCATACTGTTTTCTACACTGGCTGCACCAATTTACATTCCCACCAACAGTGTACCAAATGAGTTCTGTTTTCTCTACATCCTTGCCAACATTTCTCATTTGTGTGTGTGTGTTTTTTTATGGTAACCATTCTGACAGGTAAGAGGTGATAACTCATGGTTTTAATTTGCTTTTCTCTAATGATTAAAGATGTTGAGCAATCTTTTCATGTGCATGTTGGCCACCTGTATCTTTTTTACAAAAATGTCTATTCAGCTCTTCTGCCCAGTTTTTAATTGGGATTTTTTTTTTTTGATGTTGAGTTGTATGAGCTGTTTATACATTTTTTTAATGTTAACCCCTTATTAGTCATATCATTTGGAAATATTTTCTCCCAGTCAGTAGGTTGTCTTTTCATTTTGTTGATGGCTTCCTTTGCTGTGCAAAAGCTTTTAGGTTTAATTAGGTCCCATTTATTTTCACTTTTGTTTCCTTTGCCTTATGAGACAGAGCCAAAAAAATATTGCTACAATTTATGTCAGAGTGTTCTACCTATGTTTTCTTCTAGTAGTTTTATGGTTTCTGGTCCTATATTTAGGTCTTTAATCCATTTTGAGTTTATTATTATGTGGTGTGAAAAAATGTTCTAATTTCATTCTTTTACATGTAGCTGTACAATTTTCCCAGCACCACTTATTGAAGAGACTCTTTTTCCATTGTATATTCTTGCTTCCTTTTCTGTAGATTGACCATAAGTGCATAGGTTTATTTCTAGACTTTCTGATTCCATTAACCTATGTGTCTGTTTTTGTGCCAGTACCATACTGTTTTGATTACTGTAGCTTTGTAGTATAGTCTGAAGTCAGGGAGCATGATTGCCCCACCTCTGTTCTTCTTTTTCGAGATTGTTTTGGCTATTCAGGGTCTTTTGTGTTTCCATACAAATTTTAACATTTTTTTGTTCCAGTTCTGTGAAGAATGTCATTGGTAATTTGATAGAGATTGCATTGAATCTGTAGATTATCTTTTGTAGTATGATCATTTTTAACAATATTAATTCTTCCAATCCATGAACATGGTATATCTTTCCATCTGTTTGTGTTGTCTTTAATTTCTTTCATTAGTGTCTTATTGTTTTCAGAGTACAGGTTTTTTACCCCCTTAGATAGATTTATTCCTATTTTATTCTTTTTGATGCGATGGTAAATGGGATTGTTTCCTTATTTCTCTTTCTGATAGTTTGTTCTTAATGTACAGAAATGTAACAGGTTTCTGTATATTAATTTTGCATCTTCTACCTTTACTGAATTCACTGATGAGTTCTAGTAGTTTTTTTGGTGGTGTCTTTAGGATTTTTTATGTATAGTATCATGTCACCTGCAAACAGTAACAGTTTTACTTCTTCCTTTCCAATTTGGATTCCTTTTATTTCTTTTTCTCATCTGATTGTCATGACTAGGACTTCCAATACTATGTTGAATCAAAGTGGCGAGAGTGAGCATCCTTGTCTTGTTCCTGATCTTAGAGGAAATGCTTTCAGCTTTTCAGCATTGAGTTTGATGTTAGCTGTGTGTGGGCTTATCATATATGGCCTTTATTGTGTTGAGATATGTCCCTTCTATACTCACTTTCTGGAGAGTTCTTATCATAAATGGATGTTGAATTTTGTCAAAAGCATCTATTGAGATGATCATATGATTTTTATTCTTCAGTTTGTTAATGTGGTATATCACTTTTCCTTATTGTTATTTTAAAGAGTTCTTTGTACATTTTGGATAACAGTCCCATATCAGATATATCTTTTGAAAATATTTTTAATTGATATATAATTAATGTAACATTATATTAGTTTCAGGTATACAACATGATTCAATATTTGTATATATTGTGAAATGATCACCACAATAAGTCTAGTTAACGTCAGTCACCATACACAGTAGAAATTTTTGTGTGTGTGATGAGACAGTTTAAGACCTCTCTCAACAGCTTTCAAATATACAATACAGTATTAGTAAGTATAGTTATCATGTTGTACATTATATCCCATGACCTAGTTACTTTATAACTGAAAGTTTGTACCTTTTGACCACCTTCACCTATCACACCCACACCCCAGCTCCACCTCTGGAAACCACCAGCCTGTTCTTTGTATAAGTTCAGGGTTTTTTGTTTGTTTTAGGATCCACGTTTAAGTGAGGTCATACAGTATTTGTCTTTCTCTGCCTTACTTATTCACTTAGCATAATGCCATCAGGGTCCATCCATGTTGTTGCAAAAGGCAAGATTTTCCTTCTTTTACATGGCTGAATAACATTCCATTGTGTGTGTGTGTGTGTGTGTGTGTGTGTGTGTGTGCATCACATTTTTTATCTGTTCATCCACTAATAGACACTTAGGTTGTTTCCGTGTCTTGGCTATTATGAATAATAAATAATGCTTCAGTGAAAATAGGGGTGCACATATCTTTTCAAGTTAGTGATTATGTTTTCTTTGGATAAATCCCAGAAGTGGAATTGTTGAATCATACGGTAGTTCTATTTTTAATTTTTTGAGGAACGTCCATACTGCTTTTCATAGTGGCTGCACCAATTTACATTCCCATGAACACCACACAAGGATTCCCTTTTCTCCATATACTTACCAACACTTATTTCTTGTCTTTTTGATAATAGCCATTCTAATAGGTGTGAGGTGATATCTTGAGGTTTGATTTGCATTTCCCTGATAATTAGTGATCCTGTATACCTTTTTATATCCTGTTGGCCATGTGTATTTCTTCTTTGAAAAAAAGTCTATTCAAATCCTCTACCCATTTTTCAATCTTTTTTTTTGGCTGTTGAGTTGTTTGAGATCTTTGTATATTTTGGTTGTTAGTCCCTTATCAGACATATGATTTGCAAATATTTTATTTTGTTTGGTAGGTTGCCTCTTCATGTTGTTGATAGTTTCCTTTGCTATGCAGAAGCTTTTTGGTTTGCTGTAGTTCCATTTGTCATTTTTGCTTTTGTTACCTTTGCTTTTGGTGTCAAATCCAAAAAAATCCTTAACAGTATCAGTGTCAAGGAGATTACTGCCTATGTTTTCTTCTAGGAGTTTTTTAAAAAATTATTTCAGGTTTATGTTCAAGTTTTTAAGTCATTTTTAGTTAGTTTTTGTATATGGTGTAAGGTAGTGGTCAAGTTTTATTCTTTTGCATGTGACTATCCAGTTTTCCCTATACCATTTATTAAAGAGATTGCCATTTCCCAATTGTATATCTTAGCCCCTTTGTTGTAAATGAATTGACTATGTATGCATGAGTTTGTTTCTTGGCTCTCTATTCTGTTCCATTGATCTATGTGTCTGTTTTTATTCCAATGCCATATTGTTTTGATTAGTATAACTTTGTAATACAGTTTGAAATCAGGAAGTATGATGCCTCCAGCTTTGTTCTTTTTTCCAAAGATTGCTTTGACTACTTGGGGGTCTTTTGTGATACCAAAAAAATTTTAGGATTATTAGTTGTATTTCTTTGGAAAGTGCCATTGGAATTTTGATAGGTATTGCATTGAATCTGTAGGTTGCTTTGGGTGGTTTCGACGTTTTAACAATACTAACTCTTCTTGTCCATGATCATGGAATGTTTTTCCATTCATTTGTTCTCCTGCTTTCATCAGTGTCTTCTAATTTTCATTGTACAGGTCTTTCACCTCCTTGGTTAAATTTACTCCTAAGTATTTTATTTTTATTTTTTAATGCAATTGTAAAAGGGATTATTTCCTTATTTTCTGTTTCTGGTAGTTCATTATTAGTGTATAGAAATGCAACATTTTTTCTGATTTTGTATCCTGCAGCTTTACTGAATTTGTTCAGTCATTCTAAGAGTTTTTTCTTTTTTATGGAGTCTTTAGGGTTTTCCATATGTTATATGTCATCTGCAAACAGCAACAGTTTTACTATTTCTTTTCTGATTGGGATGCCTTTTATTATTTTTTTTTTCTTGCCTAATTATTGTGGCTAGGGCTTCCAATACTATTTTGAATAAAAGTGTGAAGTGGTCATCCTTGTCTTGTTCCTTGTTTTAGATGAAAAGATTTCAGTTTTTCTCTATTGAATATGATGTTAGCTGTGGGCTTGTCATATATGGTTTCTTTTATGTTGAGGTATGTTCCCTTTCCTCACTTTGTTGAGATTTTTTTTTAAATCATCTTGAATTTTGTTAGATGCTTTTTTTGCATCTATTGATATGTTCATATGATTTTTACCCTTCATTGTGTTAATATGGTGTATCATCTTGATTAATTTGCAGATGTTGAACCATCCTTACTTCCCTGGAGTAAATCCCACTTGATTATGGTCTGTGATTCTTTTATATTGTTGGTTTTATTTTGTTAATATTTTGTGGAAGATTTTTGCATCTATATTCATCAGGGATATTGGCCTGTCATTTCCAGGTGTCCTTGCCTGGTTTTGTTATGAGGGTGATACTGGCCCTGTAAAACGAGTTTAAAAGTGTTTCCTCCTCTTTTATTTTTTTGGAAGAGTTTGGACGGATTGGTATTAATTCTACTTTAAATGTTTGATAGCATTCACCAGTGAAGCCATGTGGTCCTGGATTTTTGTTTGTTGGAAGGTTTTTGAATAGTGATTTAATCTCCTTAACTAGTAGTCAGTCTATTCAGACTTTCTGTTTCTTCATGATTCAGTTGTGGTAGGTTGTTTTTAGGAATTTATCCATTTCTTCCAGGTTGTTCAATTTATTGGCATATAATTGTTCATAGTTTTCTCTTATGATCCTTTTTATTTTTGTGTTGTCATTTGTAACGTCTACTCTTCCATTGCTGATTTTATTTATTTGAGTCCTCCTTGAGACTAGGTAAAGTTTTATCTATTCTATTTATCTTTTCAAAAGCTAGCTCTTAGTTTAATTGAACTTTTCTATTGTCTTTTTACTCTATTTCACTGATTTCCACTCTGATCTTTTTAATATCCTGCCTTCTACTTACTTTGGGCCTTTTAAAATTCTTTTTCTGTTTCCTTCAGGTATAAAGTTAGGTTGGTAATTTGAGATCTTTTTAATTTCTTAATATAGGCATTTATTGCTGTGAACTTTTAAAACTACTTTTGCTACATCCTGTAAGTTTTATTATGTTGTATTTCCATTTTCATTCGTTTCAAGGTATTTTTTGATTACTCTCTTGATTTCTTTTTTGACCCATGGGTTGTTCAGAATCATGTTTTTAATCTCCACATATTTGTGAATTTTTCATTTTTCCTTTTGTAATTGATTTGTAGTTTTATACCATTGTGGTTGGAAAAGGTGCTTGATATGGTTCTAGTCTTCTTAAATTTATTAAGATTTGTTATGTGACCTGACATATAATCTGTTCTGGAGAATGTTCCATGTGTGCTTGAGAAGAATGTATTCTGCTGCTGTTGGATGAAATGTTCTATATATGTGTTTAAGTCCATCTGGTGTAACATGTAGTTTATATTCAATTTTTTTTAATTAATTTTCTATCTGGGTGATTTACCCTTTGTCAAAAGTTTGTATTACAGTCCTGACTATTATTGTATTGTATATTTCACTATAAAGGTCTTTTAATGTTTGTTTTATATATTTACATGCTTTGATTTGGTACATAGATATTTATAATTCTTATATCCTCTTGATTAATTGAACCCTTTATCATTATATAATGACATTCTTTGTCTCTAGTTGTAATTTTTGCTTAAAATCTATTTTGTTGATATAAGTACAGTGGTCACTTTTTATCCACAGTTTCACTTTCTCCAGTTTTAGTTACCCTTAGTCAACTGCTATCTGAAAATATTAAAGGGAGAATTCCAGAAATAATTCATAAATTTTAAATTGCATGCTGTTCTGTGTAGCATGATGAAATCTCACATCATTCTGCTCTGTTCCCAAATGGGATCCCTAACCACTGACATAGTCTGCTCCTAACATACAATCACAGACATTGTCATTGCCTAATGATCCAGGATCACTTGAAGTGGATGGTCCTCTTTTGGATGTATTGTCAGAAGGTCAGTGGTACCCTAACACTTCATCACTATGCCTATGTCATTTACCTCACTTCATCTCATGATGTAGGTATTTTATCACCTCACATCATCATGAGAAGAAGGGTAAGTACCGTACAATAAGATATTTTGAGAGAGAGAAAGAGACCACATTCACATAGCTTTTATTACAGCATATTGTTATAATTGAATTGTTCCATTTTATTATGAGTTACTGTTAATGTCTTATTATGTCAAATTTATGAATTAAACTTTATCATAGGTATGTATGTATGCATAGGAAAAAAACATAGTATATATATGGTTCTATACTATCTGCAGTTTCAGACATCCACTGGGGATCTTGGAATATATTCTCTGTGGATAAGGAGGGGACTACTGCATAGCTATCCCTGCTTTCTTTTGGTTTTCATTTGCATAGAATATTTTTTCCATGCTTTCTCTTTAAATCAATGTGTGTCATTAAACTTGAAGTCAGTCTCTTGTAGGCATTGTATAGTTGGGTCTTTTTTTTTTTCAGTTCATACAGTCACTCTATGTCTTCTGATTGGACAATTTAGTCCATTTACATTTAGAGTAATTATTGATATGTATGGACCTATCACATTATTTATTGGTTTCTGGCTGTTTGTAGTTCCTTTGTTCCTCTTCTCTTCTTTTGTGGTTTGATAACTTTCTATTTTTAGTTTTTTATTGAGTTGTATTTGACATATAACATTGTGTAAGTTTAATGTGTACATCATATTGATTTAATACATATATTTTGCAGTGTGATTGCTGTTGTACCATTAACTAATACCTCTATCACATCATGTGGTTATCATTTCTTCTAATATTGGGAACAATTAAATTAATTTCTTGGGAAATTTAATGTTTAATACAGTTTTGTTGCCTATAATCACTGTACTGTGTATAGGTCTCAAGGAGGATTTATCTACTATTTGCAAGTATTTACTTTTAAATGACATTTCTCCCATTCTGCCACCCCCCAGCCTCTGGTAACCGCCATTCCATTCTCTGCTTTTATGAGTTTGGTTTTTTTAGATTCCACATATAAGAGATGTCATACATTTTTTTGTCATTCTCTTTCTGACTTACTTAACATGATGTCCTTAAGGTCCATCCATTGCTGTTGCAAAGGGCAGAATTTCCATTTTTCTAATGGCTGATTAGTATTCCGTTGTATATGTATATACCACATCTTCTTTACCCATTCATCCATTAATGGACAGTTAGCTTTTTTCCGTATCTTGCTATTGTAAAGAATAGTAAACAGTAAACTCCAGTAAACATAGGAGTGTATATATGGAGTGTATATATCTCTTTGTTAACTTGCTTTCATTCCTTTGGATATATACTGAGAAGTGGAATTGCTGGATAATATATTAGTTTTATTTTTAATTTTCTAAGGAATCTCCATACTTTTCTCCATAGTGGGTGAACCAGCTTACAACCCCACCAACAGTGCACAAGGGTTCCCTTTTCTCCACATTCTTGCCAACACTTGTTATCTCTTGATGATTTCTATTCTTACAGGTGTAAATCAAAGCCACAATGAGGCTTTGATTTACTTTTCTTTGATGGTTAGTGGTGTTGAGCACCTTTTCATGTACCTGTTGGCCATTTGGGTTTCTTTTTTGGAAAAATGTCTATGTAGTTCTTATGCCCATTTCAAAGATTGGATTGTTTGGGTTTTTTAAAAATTATTGAGTTGTATGTATTATAAAGTTCTTTATATAGTTTTGATATTACTTCCTTATCTAATACATGGTTTGCAAATATTTTTTCCCATTCTGTAAGTTGCCTTTTCATTTTGTTGATTGTTTCTTTCACAGTGCAGAAGCTTTTTAGTTTGATATAGTCTCACTTGTTGATTTTTGCTTTTGTTGCTTGTGGTTTTGGTGCCACATCAAAAAAAGCATTGCCAAGACTAATGTCAAGGAGCTTCTCCCTGTGTTTTCTTCTAGGGCTTTTATGGTTGTAGGTCTTATGTGTAAATCTTTGATCCATTTCAAGTTAATTTTTGTAAGTGGTGTAAGATGGGGGTCTAATTTTATTTTTCTGCATATGGTTATCCAGTTTTCCTGACATCATTTGTTGAAGTGACTATCTGTTCCCTGCTGGATATTCCTGGCTTCCTAATTAATTGACTGTGTATGCAAGGGTTTAATTTTGGGCTCTCTATTCTACTCCGTTGGTCTTTGTGTCTATTTTTATGCCAGTACCATACAATTAACAAAAAAGCAAAGGCAATAAAATGGATCAATAATAGTCTTTTTAACAAATGGTGCTGAAATCACTGAGCTTCCACATGTAAAAAAATGAATCTATATGCAGACTTTTTATCCTTCACAAGAACAACTCAAAATGGATCATAGACCTAAATGTAAAACACAGAAGTGTAAAACTTTCAGAATATAACATAGGAGAAAATCTAGATGACTTTGGGTTTGGCAGTGATTTTTTTTAGATACAACACCAAAGGCATAGCCCATGAAAGAATGGATTGATAAACTGGACTTAATTAAAATTAAAATTTTCTGCTCTACAAAAGACTGTCAAAATGAAAGAAAAAGAAAAGAAAAGACAAACCTACAGCCTGTGAGATAATATTTGTAGACAATATTCCTAATAAAAGACTGTTATCAGAATATACAAAGAATTCTTAAAACTAAACAGTAAGAAAACAACACAATTAAAACATGGCCAAGAGGCCTTAGCAGACCCCTTACCAAAGAAGATACATAGGTAGAAATTAAGCATATGAAAAAGTATTCCACATCATATATCATAACAGAAATGAAAATTGAAACAAACATGAGATACCGCTATACACCTATTAGAATGGCCAAAATCCAGAACACTGACAACCTCAAATGCTGGCAAGGATGTGGAGAAACAAGATCTCTCATTCATTGCTTGTGGGAATGCAAAGTGGTACAGCCACTTTAGAAGACAGTTTGTCAGTTTCTTACAAAAGTAAACATACTTTTAGCATATGATCCAGCAATCATGCTCCTTGGTATTTATCTAAAGGACTTAAGACTTATTGCCATGCAAAAACTTGCACATGGATGTTTATATCAGCTTTATACTTTTTTTAAAACAAATTTTTATTGAAATATAATTGATTTACAATGTTGTATTTGTTTCAGGTGTACAGCAATGTGATTAGATAGATAGATCAATCAGTCTACCCTGAGTGAAATTTGAAACTGGCCCCCATACTTGGAGGATAAGAAGAAACCAAAGAAAGAGTTAGACCACTCCAGATTGGTAGGTGTCAGTTTTAATAAGCAAGAGAACTTACATATGAGGCTTGTCCTAGGTAGCTATAAGACATTGATGTCTGCACCCACCCACCAGAATCTAAAATTTTTATGTAGAGGCCTTAACAGGGTTCAGCCACATACACAGTTCAGATGGTCAGATGGTCTCAACAATACATAACTCTCTCAAGGTTGCATCCTTGAAGCAACTTGTAGTATGGAATGGTGGGCAAAATGTACATTCCAAGGATGGGGAGTGGGTAGGCAGCCTTCCATTGACCAGGTCCAGCTCGCAGATCAGCTCAAGGTCACATCTTCTCAGTGTCCTCTCAAGGACCTCCTCTAACTCTCCATCCAACTCTTATAATGTTATACATCCTCCTCTTCTGCAGTGTCTCTGAGTAATCAGCAAGGGGTTTTATCACCATGGAGGTGGCTCGTTTGGCAGCTGTCTGGCTGCATTGGAGGTAGATGCCACAGCAAGAGTATAAGCGCATACAAGACAATACACAGATACAGACAATGATTCTTAATATAAGTAACAACTTCTTCCACCAAGAACCCCATGATCCAAACCATTGATTTACTAAGTCGCATAGGCTAGATATCGGCTCATTCAGGGCATTCACTTGTGTCCTCATGTGATTTAATAAAGATGATACATTAACAAACTCATCAGATGTGAACATACAACATTCTGCTTGGATAATGGCATAGATACCTCCTTCTGAGGCAGTTATAATGTCCAAGGCCATCCTATTTTAGAGGATGGTTTTTCCCATTAGAGACTTTGCTGTCTATCACTTAAGTCTTGTTGAGTGAATCTGGTAAGGGATTTTATATGTGCTATGATGTTCTCCAGGACAATGGGAGGAATAAAGACAATGGCCAAATAATCCTACCAGTGGAAAATGTGCCCATCCAGCGACTGAATGCCACAGGAAAGGAGCAGCAGAAGTCTAATGTTAAAAAGACAGATATTTAGCAGGAACTTGTATGTAAAGGTCTTCCCCTTCTACAAGAATAACACATTGTCTGATCTGTAGATGTTAATATGGCTGCAGCTTTAGGAATCTGACCTGGTTGTGCATGCCATACATGTTGCTAGGGGAGGCAACACTGTCAGGCATGCGGAGATGGGCTGGGGGTGGGATATACTTACCAGGACTCCCACCTTCTCCCCTTTTTCAATAGACAGTAGAACAATGGAATCCCAAAGGAAAGAGGCATCTTGAGTTTGTCATCGACCTCTATATATATAGCCACAGGTGGCCTGTATGTTAGATGCTTGTTGACCACTGCTTGAGTACAGGGACCTCCTGAAAATGTCTCATACCATATATAAAAATTAACTCAAAGTGTATCAGAGACCTATTTATAAGAGCTAGAACTGTAAAATTATGACAAGAAAGCATAGGTGTACATCTTCCTGTACTTAGATTAGGCCATGTTTTTTTTTTTTTTAGATATGATACTTAAAGGAAAAGCAACAAAAGGAAATATGAATAAATTATACTTCATCAAAAATTTTAAAATTGTTTCAAATGACACTAGCAATAAAGTGAAAAATAAATTCACAAAAGGGAGAAAATAATTTGCATCATATATTTGGTAAGAGTCTAGTATGCAGAATATATGAACTCTTACATGAGCATAAGAGTTCTTACAACACAAAGTAAAAAGACATATGAGCCAATTTAAAAGTGGACAAAGGATTTGGGTAAACATTTATCCAAAGAAGATATATAAATGGCCAGTAAGCACTTGAAATGTGTTCAACATCCTCAGTCATTAGAGAAATACAAATAAAAACAACAATGAGATTCTACTTCACACACATCAGTGTGGCTATAATAAAAAAGATAGACAATGAGAAGTGTTGATGAGGATGTGAAGAAATTAGAATCCTCATACATTGCTGGTAGGGATGGAAAATGGTGCAGCCTCTGTATAAAACAAAACCTCAAAAGTTTAGTCATAGAGTTAAGATAGAGGAATTCCACTCATAGGTGTATACCCAACAGAATTGAAAACACATGTTCACACAAAAGCTTGTACGTCAGTGTTGATAGCAGCATTACTGATAGTAGCCAAAAAGTGGAAACACGCTAAATGCCCATCAACTAATGAATAGATAAACAAAATGTGACATATCCATACAATGGGATATTATTTAGATGTTAAAAGCAGTGAAGTGTATTAGTACATGATACACCATAGATAAACCTTAATGACATTTTGCTATGTGAAAGAAGCCAGTTACAAAGGACCAAATATTTTATGATTCCGCTTATATGAAATGTCCATTAATAGGCAAAAATGTAGAGATAAAAAGTAGATATTAGTTGTATAGAAATGAGGGGATGGGGTTGGCATGAGAATACCAATTGTTACAGACTTTGTTTCAAGGGAGATGAATGTATTCTAAAATTAATTGTGGTGATGGTTGTACAACTCTGCAAACAGTAATTCACAATTGTACACTTTTTAAAGTTGGATTTTATGGTATGTGAATTATATTTCAATAAAATTTATTTCCATAACAAGAAGCCCAGGATCATATCACTTCACTGGTGAGTTCTACCAATCATTTAAAGAATTAATATCAAACCTATATAATTCTCAAAAAAATAGAAGAGGAGGGACCAATTCCAACTTTATTCTACGGGAGTGTTACTTTGATGCCAAGTTTTCAAAAAATACACTTACAAAAAAATACAACTAGAGAACAATATTCCTAATGAATATAGATGGAAAAATCTTCAACAAAATGATAGGTACCTTCTATTCTTAGTTTACTAAGACTTTTAAAAGATGGCTTTATTGGAATTTGCATATGGGTGAATTTTCTCAAGTGCTTTTTCACCATGAATTGATATGTGGGTTGTTTTCTTTAGCCTGTTAATATAATGGATTACATTGATACTGAACAAACCTTGCATAGTTGGAAGCAACTGCTCTTGGTATAATTATTTTGATACATTCCTGGGTTCAATTTGTTATTTTGTTGAATATTTTAATCTAAGTGAGATATTTGTAGATTTCTTTTTTGTATATGTAGTATAATTATGCAATGGAATATCATTCAGCCATAAAAAGATACTATGTACTGATACATACTACAATGTGGATGAAGCTTGAAAACATGCTAAGTGGAAAAAGCAAGTCTTAAAAGACCACATATTATATGAGTTTATTCATATGAAATGTCCAGAATAAGGAAATCTGTAAAGACAAAGTAGATTAGTGTTTGCTTAGGGATTGGGAGGGTGGCAGTGAGAGGGGTAGTAATAGCTAAATTATACTGGGTTTCTTTTTGAGGTGATGAAAATGTTTTAAAATTGGCAGTGATGGTGGTTGTACACATCTGTGAATATATTAAGAAGTCATTGAGTTGTGCAGTTTAAGTGGGTAAATTGTATGGTATGTAAATTATAATCCAATAAGGCTGTTTAACAAAGAGAATGACTAGACTCATTGGGAATGTCATCAGCAAGATGTCAGAATAGAAAACACCAGAACCTCCTTGCTCCACAGAAACACCAACTTAACAACAATGCACAGACCAATTGCCTTTGTAAGGAATTAAGAAACAGGAGGTTCCCGCACCTCTACAAGCAGGAAGCCAACTACATCAAAGTCTGGTAGAAAAATTCATGGCACACACTAGAGCCTCTCCTTCCAGCACAGTAGGCATGATTGGGAGAAAACTCCCAACTGCCTACTTCTCCCTGGGGAGAGAGAGAAAGAATATAACATATCCAATGTTCTGACTCTTTGGGGGGCTTCCAAGAGATCGGTTTTTGTCTTGCTTAAATCTAAACTCTGAGAAGAGCAGGGTGCCAGATTGGGAGACTATGAGAACAAATGAGAGCAACATGCGTCATAGTCTGCAGTACCACAAACAGACGCTAGATGGACATCCAACACTGTGGCTTGGTATACTACCAAAGAGGCTGCAATACCACACATAGACACCAGGTAGTGCTTGTGAGTAGAAACCTGCAAATCTCTTCAATTAGGAGATTACATATACAAACCCAGAGAAGATGAATCTCTGGAAGTTTTAGAAGGTCTCCTGAATCTTTACTGGGTGACTGGAGAAAGTCTTCCCTGCACAAAACCAGATCACAAAGACTGGGAGAGTTGGCTGATTTTTCAAATGCCAAAGTCTGAACAAAACTTAACAAGGTACACAAAGAAACAGGGAGACATGGCCCAATCAAAGGAACAAATTAAACATCCTGAAACCAACCCTAAAGAAACAGACATATGAATTTGTAGACAAAGAAATTTTAAAACTGCCATAAGGATGCTCAGGGAATTAAAAGAGCACAGATAGACAACTAAACGAAATTGGGGGGAAAATGCATGAAGTAAATTAGAATAATAACAAAAAGATATTATGAGGAAACAAGAAATAAACTTGGGGAACTAAACAATACAATTAATGAATTGAAAATTTCACTAGCGGGGTTAAACAGCAGACTTGACCAGTCAGAAGAAAGAATCAGTGAACTTAAAGGACTTCTAAATTACCCAGGAAGAGGAAGGAGAAAAAAATGAAGAAAGTGAACAGAGTCTAAGAGCACCATCAAGTGGTACAACATATGGGAGTCACAGAAGGATAAGAAAGAGAAAAGGGGACAGAGAGCCTATTAGAAGAACTAATGGCCAAAAACTTACCCAATCTGAGGAGAAATGGACATACAAATTCAAGAAGCTCAAAAGAAAAAAAACCCCAACTAAGATAAAATAGAGACCTACAGCATGACATACCTAATCAAACTGTCAAAAGTCACAAACAGAAAATCTTGAAAGAAGTTAAGAGACGAGGAACTTAGCACATACAGACATACCTTGTTTTATTGCACTTTGCTTTATTGTGTTTTTTACAAATTGAAGGTTTGTGGCAACCCTGCATCGAGCAAGTCTGTTAGGACCATTTTCCCAACAGCATCTGCTTACTGTTGTGTCTCTGTGTCACATTTTGGTAATTCTTGCAATATTTCAACCTTTTTCTTTATTATTATATTTGTTATGATGATCTGTGATCAGTGGTCTTTGATGTCATATTGTAATTGGGGGCACCACAAACCATGACCTTAAATAAGATGGCAAACTTGATAAATGCTGTGGTGTTCCGACTGCTTCATCACTCAGCATTCCCCAGTCTCTCGCCCTCTGCTCAGGCCTCCCTGTTCTCTGAGACACAACGATATTGAAATTAAGTCTAATAATGCTACAATAAGTGTTCAAGTGAAAGGAAGAGTTGCATGTCTCTCACTTTAAATCAAATGCAAGAAATGGTTAAGCTGAATGAGGAAAGCATCTTGAAAGCCAGGAGAGGCCAAAAGCTAGACCTCTTGTGCCAAACAGCCAGGTTATGAATGCAAAGGAAAAGTTCTTGAAGGAAATTAAAAGTGCTACTCCAGTGAACACACAATTGTAAGAAGGCAAAACAGCCTTATTGCTGATATAGAGAAAAGTTTAGTGGTTTGGATAGAAGATCAAACCAGCCACAGCACTCCCTTTAGCCAAAGTCTAATCCAGAGCAGGGCTCTAACTCTCTTCAATTCTGTGACAGCTGAGAGAGGTGAGCAAGCTGCAGAAGAAAAGTTTGAAGCTGGCAGAGGTTGGTTCATGTGGTTTAGGGAAAGAAGCTGTCTCCATAACACAAAAGTGCAAGGTAAAGGAAGTGCTGGTATAAGAGCTGCAGCAAGTCATCCAGAAGATCTAGCTAAAATAATTAATGAAGGTGGCTACACTAAACAATAGATTTTAAATGCAGACAAAACAGCCTTCTGTTGGAAGAAGATTCCATCTAGAACTTTTATCGCTAGAAAGAAGTCAATGCCTGGCTTCAGCGCTTCAGAGGACAGACTGACTCTCTTGTTAGGGACTAATGCAGCTGGTGACTTGAAGTTAAAGCCAATGCTCATTTACCATTCTGAAATCCTAGGGCCTGTAAGAATTAGGCTAAATCTACTCTGTGCTTATAAATGGAACAACAAAGCCTGGATGATAGCACATCGTTTACAGCATGATTTACTGAATATTTTAAGCCCACTTTTGAGGCCTACTGCTCAAAATAAAAGATTCCTTTCAAAATATACTGCTTATTTACTTGTTGATGCACCTGGTCACCCAAGAGCTCTGATGGAGATGTACAATAAGATTAATGTTTTCATGTCTGCTAATGCAACATCCATTCTGCAGCCCATGGATTAAGGAGTAATTCTGGCTTTCAGATTTTATTATTTAAGAAATACATTTTGTAAGGCTATAGCTGCCATAGATAGTGATTCCTCTGATGGAAAAAGTGAATTGAAAACCTTCTGGAAAGGATTTACCATCCTAGATGCCATTAAGAACATTTGTGATTCATGGGATGAGGTCGAAATACCAACATTAGCAGTTTGGAAGAAGTTGATTCCAACTCTTATGGATAACTTAGAGGAGTTCAAGACTTTAGTGGAGTAAGTAACCGCAGATGTGGTGGAAATAGCAAGAGAACTAGAATTAGAGGTGAAGGTGTTACTGAATTGCTGCAATATTATGATAAAACTTGAACTGATGAGGAGTTGCTTTATAGGTGAGCGAAGAAAATGGTTTCTTGAGATGGAATCTACTCCTGGTGAAGATGCTATGAAGATTGTTGAATAGACAATAGATTTAGAATATTACATAAACTTAGTTGATAAAGCAGCAGCAGGGTTTGAGAGGATTGACTCCAATTTTGAAAGAAGTTCTACTGTAAGAAAAATGCTATCAAGCAGCATTGCATTCTACAGAGAAATCGTTCCTGAAAGGAAGAGTAAATGGATTAGCAAACTTCATTATTGTCTTATTTTAAGAAATTGCCACAACCATCCCAGCCTTCAGTCAGCACCACCCTGATCAGTCAGCAGTCACCAACATCAAGGCAAAACCCTCCACCAGCAAAAAGATTATGAGTTGCTGAAGGCTCAGATGTTGGTTAGAAACTTTTAGCAATAAAGGATTTTTAAATTAAGGTATGTACATTGTTTTCTTAGACATGATGCTATTGCACACTTAATAGACTACAGTATAGTGTAAACATAACCTTTATATACACTGGGAAACCAAAAAATTGTGAATTGCTCTATTGTGATACTCACTTTATTGTGGTGGTCTGGAACCAAATCTGCAATATCTCCAATGTATGCCTGTACAACTGAGCTCCTATTAAAGTATCAGTGGATTTCTCAGCAGACAACTTGCAGGTTAGAAGGAAATGGGGTGATATATTCAATGTGCTAGAAAAAAAAAACTGCTGTCTAAGAATACTTTATCCAGCAAAACTGTCCTTCAAAATTACAGGAGAAATTAAGACTTTCCCAGATGAGAGCTGAAGGAGTTTATCACCACTTAAAACACCTGTCCTGCAAGAAATGCTGAAGGCAGTCCTTCAGGTTAAGGTAAAACAATGATAAAAAATAGCACAAAACCATATGAAAATATAAACTCCACAGTAAAGGTAAATATGTAAGTATAGAACTTTATAGTATTGTATGTAATGTAAGTGCATAAATCACTTTTAAAACTAATATGCAATTTAGAAAACAAATGCATAAAAAGTCATTATGAATCTAAGTTAATGGATATGCAGTATAAAAAGATCATTTGTGTCATCAGTAGCATGAGGTTGGGGGGATAGAGATTTAAAGGATTAGAGTTTCTATGTGTGATTGGAATGAAGTTGTTATCAGTTTAAAATAGATTGTTATAATTTTAAGATGTTTTATGTAATTGCAATGGTAATCACAAAATATATCTATAGAATAAACAGAAAGGGAAATGAGAAGGGAATCAAGTCATGTTGCTACAAAAAAATTTAAAAACACAAAAGAAGGCAGCAAGAGATGAAAGGACAACAAAAAACTAAGACATACAGAAAGCAATGAACAAAATGGCAATATTCAGTTTTTCACTATCAGTAATTACTTTAAATGTAAATAAACATGCCAATTAAAAGACATGGATTGGCCAAATGGATTAAAAAACAAGATCTAACATGATGTTATCTACAAGACACTAAGGTCTAAGGACACACAGACTAAAAATGAAAGGATAGAAAGGCTATTCCATGCAAACAGGAGCATAAAAAGAATAGGGGTGGCCATACTTATATCAGACAAAATAAACTTTAAGATAAAAATTGTTAAAAGAGGCAAAGAAGGACATTATATAATGGTAAAAGGGTCAATTCATCAGGAGGATGAAACAATTGTAGATATGCATGAACCTAATATTTGAGCTCCCCTATATATGAAGGAAACACTGAGGAAGCTGAAGGGAGAAATGAACAGCAATACAACAATAATAGGAGACTTCAGTACTTTGATTTCAGTTATGGATAGAAAAACCAGGAAGAAGATCAATAAGGAAACAGGACTTCACATTACCATAGGACAAGTGCACCTAGCAGACGTATACAGAACATTCCATCTAACAGCAGCATAATACACATTCTTCTCAGGCACACAAGAATATTCTCATGTTAGGTCACAAAACAGGTCTTAACAAATTTAAGAAGACTGAAATCATACAAAGTATCTTCTCTAACCACAATGGAATGAAACCAGAAATCAATAGAAGAATAGAAATCAGAAGATCCACAAATATGTGGAAATTAAACTACTCACTCTTAAACAACTAAATAATCAAAGAAGAAATCACAAGAGAATTTAGAAAGTATCTGAGACAAATGAAAACAAACCCACAATATAACAAGACTTAATGGGATTAAGAATGAAATCAGCAAAATGGTAGGATAGGAGTTTTGTACCATCTTCCCTCCTCAGAACACCAATTTTTACAATCATGCACAGATGAGAGTGCCTTCGTGGAAGTCCAGGAGTCCAGTGAGAAATTCTAGCACACTATTGGAGCAAAAATTACCCAACATTGGATACATTGAAAAGGGTAAGAAGATAAGTTTCACTTCACTTGCATCATCACCCTTTCCCTAAGGTGGCACAGCTCAGTGCCAAAAAAGACCCTCTCCACCCATGATTTCTCCCATGGGGAAAATAAAGTGTGAGTGAGTAAAAAGATTCCTCAGCTGTGTAGAAAGCTGCCAAAGAAGCCCACTTCTTTCTCACCCCACCAAAATACGTAAGTGTGCTGCATGACTGGCCAGTGGAGAGGGGCTGGCAGAACAGCAACCAGGGCTCTTGGAGGGCACCAAAAGGATGTAGATCCTAGTAACCCTTTCACTGATTCCATCATGAAACCCACCCACAAGCCGCTGGGGACATCTCATTTGTGGATCCCCCCAGCTGGCCCCCAATACTCCATGCTCCTCATGCACACACACACCTTCACCACGTGGCTGGCTCCCTGTGTGTTACTCCAAGGGAAACACATGTAAGCTTTGCAAATGTTTAATGAGAACACACAGAAAACTGCCCTGTCTCTGTGGGACTGGGAGAAAGCACACAAAACTGAACATTTGGCAGTGCCGTAGGGAAAGCAGATGGGAGGCTGTCAGCACCCAGCCTGGCTTTGTATTATTGAGAGAAGGCATACAAACTTAATAATTGCCCCCTCCCCCCAGAGTGAACAAGAAGTGTGGAGTAGGAATATTTATAGAAAAGGTCTGAGAAACTCTCAGAATCACTAGCAGCGATGACAGAAGGTATTTCTTACCTAAAGCCAGTCAGTAAAGACTGGAGAAGGTTACTGCTTCTTCAAATATGAAGACAGCAATATAAGCCTTCAAGGAATATGTAAAATCAAGGAAACATGACACCATTAAAGGGTCACAATAAGTTTCTAGTAACTGATCTTTCAAAACGGAGATCTGTGATTTGCCCAATAAGGAATTCAAAATAGTTGTTGCAAGGAAGCTCAATAAACTACAAGAAAACAGAGAAAGACAATTAAAAGGAACTAGGAAAACAATATAGAAGCAAAATGATAAGTTTCACACAGAGAGAAATCATAGAAAAGAGCCAAACAGAAATTATGGAGCTAAGGAATACAATGAATAAAATGAAAAATGCAATAGAGAGCATCAAAAACAGACTTGATCAAACAAAAGAATCTGTGTAGTCAAAGGCAAGTTATATGAAATTATCTAATCAGGAGAACAAAGGAAAACAAATTAGAAAACATAGGATACCCTTTGACATAAACTGTAGCAATATTTTTTTTGAATCTGTCTCCTAAAGCAAAGGAAACAAAAGTGAAAATAAATAAATGGGACCTAATTTAACTTAGAAGCTTTTGCACAGCAAAGCAAGCCATCAACAAAATGAAAAGACAAACTACTGAATGGGGGAAAATATTTGCAAATGATATGACTAACAAAGGGTTAATATCCAAAATATATAAATAGCTCATACAATGCAACATCAAAAAAAAAAAAAACAACAACCCAATTAAAAGATGAGCAGAAGATCTGAATAGACATTTTTTCAAAAAAAAAAAAAAAAACCACACACAGGTCAAAAGGCACATGAAAAGATGCTCAACATCATTAATCATTAGAGAAATGCAAATTAAAATCACAGATATCACCTCATACCTGTCAGAATGGCTATTAGCAAAAAGAACACAAATAACAAGTGTTGGTGAGGATGTGGAGAAAGGAGAACCCTCCCACACTGTTGATGGGAATGTAAATTGGTGCAGCCACTATGGAAAACAGTACAGAGGTTTCTCAAAAAACTAAAATAGAACTACCAGATGACCCAGAAATTCCACTCCTGGGCATTTATATGAAAAACCCAAAAACAATAATTTGAAAAGATACTTGCACCCCAATGTTCATAGCAGCATTATTTACAATTGTCAAGATATGGAAGCAACATAAGTGTCCTTCAACTGATGAATGGATAAAGAAGATGTGGCATACACACACACACACACACACACACACACACACACACACACACACACACACACGAATACTACTCAGGCGTAAAAAAGAATGAAATCTTGCCATTTGCAACAACGCTTGGAGTGTATTACACTAAGTAAAATGAGTCAGACAGGGAAAGGCAAATACTGTGTGGTATCACTTATATGTGAAATCTAAAAAATACAACAAACTAGTGCACATAACAAAAAAAGAAGCAGACTCACAGATACAGAGAACACACCTGTGGGGTGAGGAAAGAGGGGAAGGAGAAGATAGGAGTAGGGGATTAAGAAGTACAAACTACTATTTATAAAATAAATAAGCTACAAGGATATATACAAGGAAATATAGTCAATATTTTATAATAACTATAAATGAACTATAACCTTTAAAAATTGTGAATAATTATGTTGTACACCTGATACTTATAATATTTTACATCAACTCTACCACAATAGAAAAGGAATAATAATAAAAAAAAAAGAGTGAAGAACGGCTACTTGAATTATGGGATACCATCAAGTGAAACAATCTATGCATTATTGGAGTTCCAGAAGGAGAAAAGGAGGAGAAAGAGATAGAAAGCTTTTTTTAGAGAAATAATGGCTGAGTACTTACCAAATCTGGGGAGACACATGAACACCCAAGTTCATGAAGCTAATAGGTGCCCCCAGAAGTCTTCTGCAAGACACATTATAACAAAACGGTCTAAAATCAAAAAGAATTTTAAAATCAGCAAGATAAAAAATTCCTCACAAGAGAACTCTCATAAGGCTGTCAGTGGATTTCTCAGCAAAATCATTGCAGGCCAGGAAAGAGTTGGATGGTATATTAAAAGTGCTAAAAAAAAAAAAAAAAAAAAAAAGGAAAACTGTCAACGAGAATGTTTTACCCAGCAAAGTTGTCTTTTAGAAATGAAGGAAAAGTAAAGACTTTCCAAAACAAACAAGAGCCAAGGGAATTCATTACCCCTAGATCTTCCTTACAGGAAATGCTGAAAGGAGTTCTTCAGTCTGGAATGCAAGGATGTTAATTAATAAAATAAAAACGTATGAAAGTATAAAACTCAAGAGTAACGTAAATGTATAGTCAAATTCAAAATACTCTAATCCTGGTGGTGCGTTAACCACTTAACTCTAAAGGTTAAAGGACAAATGCATTAAAAATAATTATAGCTACAAATTGTTAATGGATATAAAATATGAAAAGTTATAAGTTATGACATCAAAAACACAAAATGTGTAGGAAGTAAAATGGTAGAATTTTTGTACATGATTGAAGTTACGCTGCTATCAAGTCAAAATAGACTGCTATAATAATTGTAAGATGTTTTATGTAAGCATCATAGTAATCACAAGTTAAAAATTTATAGTAGATACATAAAAGGTAAAGAGAAGGGAATCAAAGCATAGCATTATGGATAATCATCAATTCACAAAAGATGACGGCAAAAGAGGAAGAAAGGAACAAAGAAACTATAAAACAACCAGAGAACAATTGATAAGATGGCATCAGTAAGTCCTTAACCTTTAAATAATTACTTTAATCAATAATTACAAGTGGATTGAATCATCCAATCAAAAGGCTCAGAGTGGATAAATGAATAACACAAAAGAGAGACACACATCAGGAGTCTAAGGACTAAGGGCACATGGAGATTCAAAGTAAAGGAATGGAAAAAGATATTCCACACAAATGGAAAACACAGAAGAGTGGGAGTAGCTGAACTTATATCAGACCAAATATGCTTTAAGTCAAAAACTGTAACAAGAGACAAAGAAGTTTATTACATAATGGTAAAGGAGGCAACCCATTAAGAGCATATAACAATTGTGTATATATGTGTATAATTGTGTATATATATACATGTATGTATATATACAAACACACTCAACATTGGAACACCTAAATATATTAATCAAATAATAACATCTGAAGGAAGAAATAGATAACAATATAATAAAAGTAGGGGACATTAATATCCCACTATTTTGATATTGGATAGATCATCCAGACAGAAATATCAATAAAGGAACACTGACTTTGAACCATACATTAGATCCAATAGACCTGGCAGACATATAAAGAACATTCCATCTAACAGCACCAGAATACATATTCCTCTCAAGCACATAAGGAAGATTTTCCAAGATAGATCATATGTTCAGTCACAAAACAAGTCTTAACAAATTTAAGATTGATATCATACAAAGTATCTTTTCTTATCATAAAAATATGAAACTAGAAACCAATAACAGGAGAAAACTGAGAAATTCACAGATGTGTGTAAATTAAAAAACACACTCCTAAACAACCAATGGATCAAAGAAGAATGAAAAAGGAAATGAAAAAATACCTGAAACAAATGAAAATGAAAACACAACATACCAAAACTTGTTGCATGCAGCAAAAGCAGTGCTGAGAGGGAAATTTATAATGATAAATATATATCAAAAGAAAAAGAAAGGTCTTACACTATAAGATGGATTTATCTGGGATGCAAGGATGGTTCAACATATGCAAACCAATAAATGTGATACACCATATTAAGAAATTTTGCAGTTCTTTTGTTGTAATTATCCCTAAATATTTTATTTTATTTCATAAAATATTTATAAAATATTTTATTTTAAATATTTTATGCTTCTGTTGTTTTTGTAAACAGAATTGTTTTCTTAGTTTCATTTCCAAATCGTTCATTGCAGAAATGCAACTGAGTTTTGGACTTACAGAAATACAATTATATTTACAGAAATACAATTGATGTTCTATATTGCTCTTATATGCTGAAACCTTATTGAACTCATTTATTAGCTCTAATAGTTTTTTTTGTGGATTCCTTAGAGTTTTTTATTTACAAGATCATGCTGTCTACAAATAGAAAGTGTTTTATTTCTTCATTTCAAACTGTATGACTTTTGTTTCTTCATCTAGACTAATTTCCCTGGCTAGAACCTCCAGTACAGTGTTGAGTAGAAATGACAAGAGCAACATCCTTGTCTTGTTCCTGATTGTAGAGGGAAAGCATGCAGTCTTTCATCATTAAGTATGATGTTATCTGGAGGACTTAAATTGCTCCATAGTTTGATCCAATTAAATTTAGGCTCCTTTGTAGGGATAGCTTTTGAGGTACATATTTGAGGTTTGTTCTGATACCTGGAAGGTTAGTCTTAGCTGTCTCTTTCTGACAAATTTATTGGCCTACAACTTACCTTGCTCTCAAGGAGTAAACAGTCTCTTCTTACTACCAAAATGCCCATTGTTTCTAAGAGCACCCTTGGTCTTCCCATATACCACTTCAAATTAAATCAATTTCTATGAGAAGAACTTTGGAACTCTGTTATTATGGATGGCCTCTCCCCTTGGGAAAATTCTCTGAGCCATTCTTCGGGCACTGTGTGAGAGTAGTAGCCTCTGGTCTTCTCCTGATATGGAGCCTTTCCTTTCTTTGTTAAAATTATTTATTTACTGTTTAACAGAGGTACTGGGGATGGAACCTAGAACCTTGCAAATGATAAGCATGTGCTGTACCACTGAGCTATACCCCCAACCTCCTTCCTTTCTTTTCTTTTTTAAAATTGAAGTATATTCAGTTTACTATGTTGTGTTATGTAGTGATTCAGTTATACATATATTCTTTCTCATATTCTTTTTCATTTTATGTTACTACAATATATGAATGCAGTTCCCTGTGCTATACAGTAGGACCTTGTTGTTTATCTGTTTTATATATAGTAGTGTGTATCTGCAAATCCTGAACTCCCAATGTATCCCTCCCTCTCTTCCCCTTTGGTAATCATAAATTTATTTTTTGTGTCTGTGAGTCTGTTTCTATTTTTGTAAATAAGTTCATTTTTATCATTTTTTTAGATTTTACATATAAATGTTATCATATGACATTTGTCTTTGTCTGATCTATTTCACTCAGCATGATAAACTCTAGGTCCATCCATGTTGCTGCAAATAGCATTATATTATTCTTTTTATGGCTGAATAGTATTCCATTGTATAAATGTACCACAACTTCTTTATCCAGTCAACTGTCAATGGACATTTAGGTTGTTTCTGTGTCTTGGCTATTATAAATAGTGCTGCTATGAACATTGGGGCACATGTACCTTTTTGAATTAGAGTTTCCTTTGGATATATGCCTAGGAGGGGGATTGCTGTATCATAGGGTAAGTCTATTTTTAGTTTTTTAAGGAATCTCCAGGCTGTTTTCCATAGTGGCTGCACCAATTTACATTCCCACCAACAGTGTAGGAGGGTCCCCTTTTCTCCACATCTTTGGAGCCCTTTCTTTTACAGTAAGCTGAAGCAAGGGTGATGAGGCCCTAGTATTTTAGCCTGCCATGCCTGATGTAGAGCCTCTGCCCCGTGAGTGGAAGTTGGGTAAGGAAGGGTGTCCCAACTTCTTGGCCATATTGACCAGGAATTTGACTTCTTCAACTTCAAGTGGGAGGGAGTGAGAAGTGCTGGGATCTTGCCTCTCCCAATGAAATATGGTAAGCCTTGATTTGGAGCTGAGGGGTAGGAGAGACTTGTCTTCTTGGCCACATCCTCCTAGAGGAAAGTTTGCATTAACCCAGCTGGGGGATGAGGAGGGAGGGAATGGCTCTTGGC
The DNA here is from genome assembly GCF_048773025.1 of Camelus bactrianus. NCBI lineage: Eukaryota > Metazoa > Chordata > Mammalia > Artiodactyla > Camelidae > Camelus > Camelus bactrianus. The sequence continues at coordinate 80,001,180 of NC_133575.1, read as the reverse complement.
TGAACTGTCACAGATTTTTGCTATTTTTACTGAGTTTTAGTAGCTTCTTTTGAAGAAGAAGTGTTTCTGCATTTGCTCTTTGCCCTAGGACAAAAATCAGGGACTTTAAACAGTTGGCTTTTAAAATGATTTTTATTGGTTATGCTTGTTTCACTCTGGAGTGGATCTACAGGGCTCCTCATATGTCATTCTGGTTGTGGAATTCCTTCACTTCCACCTTCAACAAAATGCTGCTTTGTATGAGAAATTTTATGGTTTGGTGGATCAGATAGCATTCAGTTCATGAAAACAATTTTGGTTTGTATAATTACTTTGTTTCCCATCGTCAGGTGTTCAGTCTTTACCAGGGTCCAGTAGTAAACTAGTAGTGATTTTTCAATACAAAATAGTATGTCAGCAGAGGAGGGCAGGACCTTACTCATAAGCCGTAGTGATCTTCACAGTGATATCTTATTAGAGCTTGCCAGAGGTTTCATACTACTTCTCTGCCTGTCACTGACATGATCTTTTGAATAGCATTGGGTCTGCTTGGTCCTAAGCCCCAAGGGGCAGATCATCTTTCATTGCAACCAGGACCTGCTACAAAGTCATTACTTGCTCTGGGCTTCACTCAACAAAGCCGAGCCTTATGTTTCCTGATAAATGAGTCAGAGGAACATAATCAAATATAGTTAAATATTACCTTCAAAATCCAAAGAGGCTCACCACACCTTGTGTCTCTTTCTTCATGGTGGATGTACAAGTGCAGGGGTTGATATTCTATTTTATAAGGAATATCCAGACCTGCCCCATGCCACTGGACCCTTAGAAGCTTCACCAATGTGGCAGGCCCTTGACCTTCTCCGCGGTTCATCTTCTGTCCTCTGGCATACATATGTCTTGCTAAGGTATTTATTTGCTATTTCCTATTTGCTGGGTTTACTTAGCATAATATCATCAATATAATGGACTAGTGTTATGCTCTTTGGGATATTGAGATGATCAAGCTTCCTCTGGACTAAGTGAGAAGTTGACATAGCACTGGGGCAGCAGTAAAGGTATAGAGTTAATCTGTTGTCTTTGTCCTGTAAATGGAATCTGTTTCTGATTTGGCTTGTTGATTGAAGTGAAAAAGAATACACTTTCCAGGTCAATAACTGCACACCAATAGAGATGTCACATATGCAACCTCAGCTGCAATTGGTATCACTTGATTAAATTTGTGATAATTTACTCTAATTTTCCATAAATCATCTCACTTACAGTGGCCAAGCAGGTGAGTCAAATGGGAATTTGGTAGAAATTGCCTTTATAGCATCTCTCAATTTTTGATATGGGTTATCAAGGCAGTTCCCCCAGGGACACATTATTCCTTAGGGTTTAACTATTATGGTAGGAGTGGGGGTTGTTCCAGGGGCTTCCACCTGGATTTTCCTCACATAATAGTTCTCACTCCATGAGTCAGAGAATCAATTTGGGAATTCTTCCAGTTAGTAAGTATATCTATTCTCACTATATATTCTGAGTCTTGGGAAATAACCATAGGATGCGTCCTTAGTCCCAATGTAAGACATGTTCAAGCCCAGACTCCCATCTATCGCCTAAACACCACAGGTTCCCTATTATCCGTGGATAGTAGTGATTATTCCAGTTGCTTAGGGATTAGCATACCTTCAGAGCCAGTATCTAATAATCCCCAGAAGGTCTTAATATTTCCCTTCCCTGAGCCCAGTTACTCTGATAAATTGCCACAAGACCCTTGGAGGAAGATTCATGATACATATCTGTGGCTGCATTGCAGGATCCTTCCTCAGTCAGGGGGCTCTTTGTGAACTGGCTTATGACTGGAAACCGAGTAAGAGGCCATGAATTTTCTTAACAGTGACCAAAGGAAGTTAGGTTTCTGCCCAGCAGACCGATAATTTTTCCTCCTATGTATGTTAAGCAGCACTTTAGTAGGCTACCCATATATTTTATTTCTAGGGACCCTGTGATCAATTAGCCATTACCACAGATCCTTGATGGCCAAAACACTCAGAGTCCCATTCTGTCTCTGAGTGTTACTGTGGTAAATGTTCCTATTTTGTGGTTAGGCTGCCACTGGATTCTTATCTCTTTGGGAACCTATTAGGTCCCATATGAATTCAGGGAACTCAGTTCCATTGCAGTATCTCCCATCATCATCTCGGGCCTTCCGAGTATGGCCATTACTTAGATTGTCAAAGATGCAATGCTCCCCTTACCAATGCATATTTTTATAACTTCTTAAAAAAATCACAAGTGTACAGAAAACTTATAGAAAAGTGCCAAATACAAGTAACTTTTTTCCCTGGAACCTTTAGAGAGTAAGCTGCCAACATATTGCCCTTCCACCTCAAAATACTAAAGTATGTATTTCCCCAGATACTTAAGTGTGTAGTTCTGATAAACAAGGACATTTTCCTATATAATCACATGACAACCATCAGTATCAGGAGATTAACACTGATACATTATTACATCTAATCCTCAGACCCTATTCAAGTTGTGCCAGTTGTCTTTCAGAGCATTGGGATTCAGTACAGAATTATGCATTCCATTAAATTGTAATGTACCATTAGTTTCCATTGGTCTGAAATGATTCTTCAGTCTTCCCTTAACTTTCATGATCTTGAAACTTCTGAAGATTACATTTATTTTGTAGACTGTCCTGCAATTTGGATTACTCTGATAATTTTCTCATGACTAGATTCATGTCAGGTATCTCTGGTGGCTTTGTAATGTCAACTGGTTTGGGTAAACTGCATTTTCCAGAATTCCCTTTTCAGTATGTTTCTTGCTGAAGGGGCCATGAAAGAGATTCTCACAGGAGAGTTGGAGGGTGGAAGTGAAGCAGCAGCCATTTTATAGTTTACTCACATTGTTGTTTGTCTGTTGTCTTAGTTTGTTGGTGTGGGGCACCAACTGGGCCTGAAACTGCCCCTCCCTCCCCTAGATCTCCCTTCAGCTTCTCTGGGCCAGATATAGGTTTAGCTTCACAATGAAGCGCCCAGCTTCTGTGGGATACCCATACCACGGGGCAGAGGCAACGAGAACTGCCAGCTTATGCTTGTGAGTTCCAACTTGTCCATGCTTCCCCACCCACCCGCCCTGCCCACATCTTATGTCTATCGTACCTTTCCAACTGCCTGACCTGTGGGTTGCGAGCTCCAGCATCAGACATGAACACAATAGCCTTGCATTCACTGATTAACCAGGTCTGACAGTTGCAAAAGATGAAATTTCTTTGACCAATTCCTTGTAGCTCTGTTTCTCTCATTGAACCCTGACTGATAGGGCATCTTTAGCAGGAATATCACAAAAGTAACACTGCATTCTTCTTCTAGTGTCCTATCAGGTGGTGAATAATTTCTATTTGTCCCATTACTAATGATGTTCACTTTGATCACTTGATTAAGGTGGTACCTGCCAGGCTTCTCCATTGTAAAGTTACTCTTTTTATCTTTTGTAATTCATAAGTATTTTGTGAGGAGATACTGAGAAATTACATAAATAACCCATTCTTCAAACATTACCTTCCTTCCTTAGTTTCTAGCACAAAAAGGTATTAGAGGCTCATCTTATCATTTTCCTGGTCCAGCCTTTGCAATAAGCAAGCCACTTCTCCAAGGAGCTCTGATTTCTTTTAGCAGAAAATGGTATTTAGAAAACAAGATCTGGGTGCTATGTGTGATCATTGCTACTGAAGTGACATTGCTTTTAGGTCCTCTCAGCAGACAGAGTTAGGAAATATATGTAGAAATGCATGTATGTGTGTGTGTGTATTTATTTCTCTAGCTATCTATCTAAATGTTTATAAATACACAGAAACACATTTACATCTATATTTATTTTTATATTAAAAGCCATGACTTCTCTTTGATACCTCCAATTCCAATCCAATACCACAAGGTTCATTATAGGTTTTTTCCCTTACCATATTGGTAACTCTTTTCTCTGACAGTGCACACAAAACCTGGCTTCAGTTATCCTTAATAATTTGATTCAGCGCCTTGTATGTAATTAATCTGCATTTCCTCCACTAACCGTTACTCGATGGAGATGCCCTCTTAACCCCACTTTGGCTTCAACACCTGACATCAGGCCATCCCTCTGCATGGACGCCCTCCTCATCCTTCTTGGCTGCTGACATCCCATACCAGGCTATCTTTCTGTGGGGATGCCCATTACATCCCATTAAGTCTCTGATATTGCACACTGCCCACCCCACTCCCCCTCCACAGTGTGGATGTCCTCTTAACTCCACATGGGTTTTGACATTCTACGCAAGGCCACCCGTCTTGGGATGCCTTCTACACTCTGCCCTGCTCAGGCTCTGACCCCTCAATGCCAGACTGCCCCTCTTCCCACATGGATGCTTTTCTTACACTGCTTGAGCTCTGATACCCCACATCAAGCAGCCTCTCCCTGGAGACATCACCTTTTGTTTGGGCTCAAACACCCCTCTCTAGACTGCTTACTCACTTGTATGAAAACCATTCTCCTCCCACTTGGACTCTTACATCCTATGCCAAGAAGTCTCTTTCCTTCATGGACCCCTCTTTTTACTCTTCTTGGATCTGATACCCCATGCCAGGCCTTACCCCTGCATGTATGCCTTCCTCGTTCTGCCCAGCCTCTGACACCTTGCTTTAGGTTGCCACTTTACTGCATGGATGTACTCTTCACCTTGCTCAGCACCTGCCGTCCTGTATGAGGCTCCTTGCCATCATGCACACCATTCTTACTCCTCTTGGGCTCTGATACTGCATGCCAAGTTTCACCTCTGAGTGAATGCCTTCCTCACTCTGCTCAGTTCTGACTTGACATGCTGAGTTGTGCTCCAGTGTAGACATACTCCTAAGCCCACCTAGGCTGGGACATCACATGCCAGGCCCCCTCTCCCTGTTGACATCTTCCTCATTCCACTTGGGCTCTGACATCCCATCATCAGGCCATCCTCTCTTCAAGGGGCTCTGATTCCCCACCCCAAGCATCCCTCCTCACTCCATGTGCATGCTTTCTTCACCATCCTTGGACTCTGATAGTCCAAGACAGAACACTTCTCCTTGGGGATGCTCTTCTCACCCTGCCCTGGCTGTGACTCACCACGCTGGACTTCCATCTAGAATGAACACTCTCCTAACCCTATTTTAGCACCAGAACCCCGTGCCAGGTCACCCCTCTGCATGAACTCCTTCCTTTCTTCATTTCAGCTTTGACACTACATGCCAGACTGCTTCCATGTGTGATGACCTCCATCTGCGTAGGTGCCCTCCACACCCTGCTTAGGCTTCATAACCCTATGCCATGCCTTCTTGACCGCACTCAGGCTCTACCGCCCTGCCCTCCATGATGCCTTCCTTGCTTTGCCCCTCCTGATGGCTTTTAGACTGAATTGCTCAGGGATGGGAGGGAGGAGAAAGTGCATCAATACATTGTTTAATGCCTTGGTGAGGGAAGTGTCCTATGTGTCCTCCAGGAGGTATGGCTAGGGGGTAGCTAAGCAGTTTGCAAGTAAATGTATTCTATTATATCCATTTCCCTGAACTTCTGGATTCCTTCTTCTATAGGATTTTAGAGAAATTCAGGCATTTTGACTTCAATGACTGCAAGCTGTCATGGAGTCCGGGCTTTGACTAACCAATTTAATAGACCATTACAACACATCTCAATGCTTCAGCCAACACGTTCAATTTTGAATTCTGGATGAGTAAGTACATCAGTGAATCCAACACCATCAAGTCTTACATTTCTTCCCTTCCGGTCAGCACTCTTAGAACTCAGTTCCATACATGCATCCTGTGCTCCTTGGCAGTATAGACTGCTGAGGTCTAGAGTCTCTTGGGGAATAGGCAGGCTCTCTCTTGGATCAGGCCTTGTACCACTCTAATTTGTGCTGTGTTAGGAATCTAACTCTCCTTATGGACTTGGAGCAGATGAGAATGTGGATCCAGCTAAACACTAATTTGTCTGGCAACGTCCCCAGGGGCGTTTATTGAAAGGGTTGTATGCAGAGGAGGCCTTGTTCCCTGGGTGTGTGTGTGGAGGTGGGGTTGGGCGAATGAGGGAGTACTGCCTTGGTTTCTCAGCAAGTGGGGATTGGAAAAGCTATGCATATTTTATGTTAATCAGTTATCTCTTTTTCTCATTTCCCTTTCCTTGCTTCCTTGATAAAGAGTATGGTGGCGGCTAAATGTTATAAGTTAGGTTCCAGATAGGAATATCATTGAATCAGTATCACCTCATGCTGATATAGTGGCTCATAGATTTTGTGTCCCCTCTGTGTTGGAGATGGTATTTTTTTGCACAAAGGACAGAAATGGCTTTGAATGACAGAAGGGGTAGGCCGTGCTGATTATTCTTTGCCCTGTACCCCCATTCAATTTCTATTCTTCGTAGCCCTGCTTTGTTTACTAGGACATTTACCCCTGCAGACTATATTCTTGGCTCTCTTGCCTGCTGGCTTGTAGTTGGGTTTGGTAAAGGGGTGGAAATGGTAAGAGATCAGATAGTGGAAAGAAAGGGGGGCCAAGGTGTTCCTTCCCCGCTCCCTCCCTGTTCTGACACTGCGTCTCTGGCAATAGTTGCATCTCTGTAGACTAGAACATATACTGTGCTCCTCCTCCTCATGGTTCCAGCATTCACTGGGCTCTGGGAAGTCTGTCACTTCCTTTGACCCCTTGGCTCTAGGGGTGATAACAGTTTACCACTCATACTTCACTCTCCCTTGTTTCTTCCTGTAACCCTGACCATTCACTGTAAATAGTCTTTTCGCAAACTATTCATCTGAACCATCTAGAGTGAACTATTTTCCTTCCAAGGCCCTGCTGATAAAAGTCTCTTCATATCTTCATCCTTCGCCTTATCTCCATGCTTTTAAATAACAATAATACTGGTAGTGGAAAACTCACTTGAGTGTTTTTCTGTACACTTTTTGGGCTGTTTTCCAGTACTTGGAGATTGAGCACCAGGAAAATAAAAATGACTCATCTAGAAAGGTTACCTTTTTCAATAAGAAGTTTAAAAAATATACATGGTCATGATGAAAAATTTAGGAAACCACAGAGAGAGAGAGAGAGAGTGAGAGGGAGAGAGGGAGAGAGAGAGAGAGAGAGAGAGAGAGAAAACTTCCAGAGATAACCCCCATTGACATTTTGATGAATATCCTTTTAAACTAAGTTGCACACTTCTTTGAAACATCCACAATTCCTGAAGCAGTGCCAGCTTGAATTCTTGGGCTTTTGGAATTTTCACAAGTGCCCTGTCTGTGGTAGGGTGTATAAAGCAGGAGCAATTGAAGAAAAGCGAAGCACAGCAGAGGAGGAGGCAGACCTGGGGTGGTTTCATGGTACCGCCCCTTTCTGGACTGTCACATTTGTTGCACTGGATGGACCCCGCCCACACTAAGTCCTGCTGGGCTGGGCTGGGCTGGGCTTGTGTGCTCTCTGGGAGGGGCTGCCTTCCGCAGTTCTCACACTCAGAGGAATCCAAGCCAGAAGCATGGGTAAATAAGCTACAGCCGCACAGCTGGCTGCACAAAGCTCCTTTGCAATACATGGAACCCTCTAGAGCCTAAGGCAGCCCAGAGAGAGAAGTTAAGAACCAATCAATTCTCCAGCGGCCCTGAAAATGTTAATCTCAAATTGACTGCAGAACACAGATATGTTCCCACAGAGCAGAATCTAATCTTATTGTGGGTAATAACTTCAATCTTCAGAACTGGAGCTTTTTTCTAGATGCCAAGGTCATTTTGTTTGCCCTCAAAATCCGAAGAGCCAAAAATTCCTGCTGTTTGATTCCGATGTCTCCTCAAAAGAAATGACACTATGTATGTGTAGAACATCTTGTCCGTATCCCCTGCATTTGCTTTTCCACTGCCCAATGTTATGCTGACCCCAAATAATCAAGCTTTTTCTCATCAAGTTTATAAATTAGGCTGATAAAACAGAGCCTGGAGTGGAGGAATCTGCACAGGCAGAGATGTACACAGAGTGGAGGCTACGCTAAGCTAGCTGACTGGTGCTGATGCATGTTTATTTTTTTTTCCCTGGAGGATGCCCCAGCTGATTATTTGTCTCACTGCTTCAGAGCTAGCTGAAGTGTCAGCTTTCTACCAGTTTCCTCCTCTGGATGGTCAGCAGTGGCAACGGAAGGATGGAATTTTGACATCGTCCCTTGCCTTTTCTTTCTTTCTTGTTCTATTATTCTTTAAGGCCCTAGTTTCACTCTAAAATGATCCTGTTGTGATTTTTTTAAGACCTAAATAAAGAGATAGCATATGAAAAATCAGGTTTTCTTTGACGAGCAAAAGAAAGATGTGAAAAATGTGACACAGGCCAACCATAGGACCCATAGCACAGAGGGAAACAATCTTATTTTAAAAAGAAGACCACTTTTCACTTTAACTCCACTAGTCAAGTATCTTTTATTCAGAAATCTTGTTGTATCTTTTCAGTTCATGCTGAGGTGAGATCATTGTTAAGTTTACTGAGCTTCAAATAGAAAGGTATCTGGGAAGGGTGGACTCTCAGTAAACTTGTTTGTTTACTCAAAATGAGTGCCAGGACTCAACAAACTTGCGGAAGCTCCCTAGCGACTACCTGCACTTCTAATTGCAGTTTATTTTTGTCAGGCTTTGTTCCCATATACCCTTGGCTACACATTAAAAACAACCTCAAGATTATCAAGCAGGAGTGTAAAGAGAACCACAAGGAGAATTTTAGGAGAAAGAAGCAGGGATTAAACCCAGGTGAAGAGATGTGCAGACAGTCGCTCCTTGTAAGTCTGAAGACAGAAATTTTGAATTGCATTATCTAAAAGGAATGGCAACAGCAAGGCAGGTGGAGATGTGACCTCAAAATCCTTGAAGATGAAACTTGTGATATTAGAGGAGGTATTATTAAGCAGAGTGGGGGAGTGGCTAGTAATGCAGGTTATGGTGTGAAATGGTCAGACTATATGCTACCGCATCAGCAAAAACTGTCTTTTGCATCAGGGCATGTTGATGCTTGAGTAATTGAGGCATTATAAGGCAGGCACCATCCTATTACAGTGACCACCATCCTTATGGAGCTTTATATAGGACGCTAGAGCAGTCTTCAGTGGTGTTTTTAAACAATAGAAAAGTTGCATGATGCACGCTTTCCTCTGATTCTGGTCCATGCAAGTCACTTCCTGTAAGGGAATGACTAATTTAGCAATGATATAACAGGTTCCATAGAAAGTACTCCTGTGATTGTCATCTAGAGTACTAAGATTACTTCCCACTTTACAAATGAGGGGAGGGTAATATTGATGAGAACCCCAAGGGGATAGAAAGGGCAGCAGCACTTTTGTAAAGAGGGAAGAGCAGACTGAATCCTGGGGACCTTTGGCTAGGGAGTGGGTCTGGGTCTGAGAAAGGCCTGTATGTGGGATACAACACATCTGTCATAGCCTATAGTTATCATAATCAAACTTTATCATTTTGCAAATGAGAAACCAAGGAACAGTGAGGTAAATAAATGCACAGCCATTTTTTCAAGTACACCTCATTAATTGAATAGGTTTATATCTTTTGATTCCCAGCTCAAGCATGATCCTGTTGGACTACAGTGCCCCCAACAGACATATACCAAAGAAAGATGGTCCTACTCAAGTGTGAAGAATCAAAGAGTTAACTAGACTTGGAGTGGATCTACTTTTTCCTTTTTAAGTTTGACTGAAGCAAACTAGATGTTGAAAGAATGAGAAGATATCTTCTGCCTTGAGAACTTGATTTTTATGTGCTTTGAGAACTGAAGCATCCTAGCATGGTGTAACAGAAAGGCATTGGATATAAGTACTTATTTCTTCATTTGGCATTAATGTGTGACCTAATTCTCGGAGACACAGTTTCCTCATCTGTAAAGTGGAGATAGTAACGGTGCCTAATTTATACTGCTATTGTGAAGATTAAAAGAGATAATGCATGTAAAGCACTTTATACAGTATTCGGCATATGGAAATAGCTCAACAAATGTTCATTGGTCTTTCTTTTTCCACTTGTACAGGAGCTGGTCTAGTGCACTTAGCCTGGGTCAAAAATCATGGCTCTAAAGAGTTCTCTGAATTAGTTAAAGCCCTTTGGGCTGTATGTAGGATGGCTCATCTCTCTGTAAGTATATTCCCAAATATGGGTTTTAGCGTACGTTCAGATGTGGTTTTGCTCATCCAGTAAAACCCTAGACCACAAGAACTTTATTTTTATGATTCCTTTTCCTCCTCATTATTATCTTAGACTCCAGAAGACAGGGCTGAATTTCACAGGCAGCTCTGTAATTCAGGTTAAGAGACATAAGGCTAGAAAGTCCACCATAGCTGGACTTTGGGCTTTGCTTGCCCTCGGGCAGGGATTCTTAGCCTCCACAATACTGACATTTTCATCTGGATACTTCTCTGTTGCGTGTGGGGTGCTGTACTGTGCACTACAGGATGTTTAGCAGCATCCCTGGCCTCTACCCACTAGAATGCCAGTAGCACCCCATCCCTCCCCTGAGTTGTGATGACCAAAAGTATCTCCAGACATTGCCAAGTGTCCCCTGGGGAGGGGGCAACTTTGTTTCCAGTTGAGAACGAGCCTTAGGAGAAACGAATCTGCTAGCTCTTTGGCACACAAACCTCCTGTAGTATAGGCTAATGAAATCTTTAGGAATGATTGGAAATTTAAAAGGCAAATGATGAGTGAGTTCAGGCAGAGGAACAAGGAACAGTCTGGATTTTGAAAAAGAACCATTTTATTCATCAGGCCTTATGGATACAGAAATAAATAAAACATAGGTCCTGTTCTGGAGGAGCTCACATTTTAATGGGAGAGGCCACCACTTGAAAAATGAGAAAGCCATGGAGTGAGTGCTTTGTTGGGAAAAAATGGAAGTTGCTATGGGACAATGAGAGCCAGAGAATGGGCACCCATCATAGTTGGCTGCAGGGAAGGCTTTCCAGAAGACATCACATTTGAGCTGAAGAATGAGTAAGACAGCCTGGCAAAGATAAAGGGAGGATAGAAGAGACATAAGAGAATTGGGGGTTTGGAGGGAAATGCAAATCATTTAGGTTGGCTGGGAGAGGAGTGCTCAAGAACAAGGAGTGGTGGAAGAGAGGGCTTGTCAGACAGATAGGCAGATCATGAAAGTCCCTCTAAGTCACATGAAAGACTCAATTCTGAGAACTATCAAGAGCCATTGAGTTTCTCCATCATGCTGCTTAGATTTAGGGAAGATTAGCTGCAGTGTGGAAAACAGATTGGAAGTAAGGCGACCAGTCAGGAGGCTATTATTGTAGTCCGGGGAGAGATGATTTTAACTTGAGTTAGAGTAGTGGCAGTGGGAAGGAATTCAAGATCTATGGTGACCAGTCAGGAGGCTATTATTGTAGTCCGGGGAGAGATGATTTTAACTTGAGTTAGAGTAGTGGCAGTGGGAAGGAATTCAAGATCTATGGTGACCAGTCAGGAGGCTATTATTGTAGTCCGGGGAGAGATGATTTTAACTTGAGTTAGAGTAATGGCAGTGGGAAGGAATTCAAGATCTATTTAGGTGATGAGAGCAGTAGGATTTGGGGACTAGTTAGGAATGAGGACAGTTTCTGGCTTGTGGTACTTGTCATGTTATTCACTAGTATGGAAGAGGTTTGGAAGGAAGATGAAGTTTAAGTTTGGAAAAGTTGAATTTGAATGTGATCATTGAGGTGGGGATATCTGGTCAGCATTAAATATATGAGTTTGACGATCAGGAGAAAATTTAGGGTAGAGATACAAGATTGAGAGTCATCAGGGGAAACTGAAGCTATGGAAATGGATGAGATTGTCCAAGGAGAATGTGTATACTGTAAAGAGATGAGGGCTCAGCTTATTCCTATGGCCTGGTTCTTCACTTCATTTGTGTCACATCCTCTGAGAGGCTTTCCTTGACAAATGTATGCAAAGTATCACCCCATCACTCTATTCCTTTACCCTGTTTTTATTTAGTAACACATTACTATCCCATATTAGGTTAGGTATATAACCCATTAGCTTTTTGGTTACTCTCAGATATTTACAATAGTTTGACTAACAGGCATTAAAAAGTTCAACCACTCAAAACCAAAATTTCTATCTCACATTCAGTTTAAAGCTTCTGTAGCCTCCAACCTCCAGTGCCTCGGGACTAGAGATCACACAGATCTCCAGTGAAGAAAGGTGACTTGGTCTGTTCTTTCACTCTCCTTGCTCCACTTCCTCCCCTACTTGCTCTGCTGCTTGGGCTTCCTCCAGTGTGTGTGGGGGAGGGTAGGTAGAAAGAGGGAGTCTTAAAGGGACAGCCCAAACTTAATTGACTGTGGCTGGTGTAATCTGGCTATCAGTGTCCTTTGTAATGCCTCAATACTGCCTTTTTTGTAATGTGCTTTTGTAATTTCTTCAGAGACTCCTTCACTCCCCATCCGCCTAGCGGACCTCATCTCTGCACCATTCCTGATGGGGACAATGTGTGCCCTGACTGCCCTGCCTGTCTCCCTCCTTGGCTCTTGCCTACACAACTTTCTTATGGAATCCTCATTCTTGCTGCTGGAGTTGCCAGATACACTCTAAGAAAACTCCCTGGCCCACTGAAAACATGGTCCCTTGGAAGCCTAGACCTCTTTCTTTGCCCTGCTGCTGTGAACAACTTCAACCAGCCTCCTGCCTTCAGATTTCTTCAGGTAAAAGTCAAGCACAAGTTTCTATCTTCTTTGACACCACAGGACACATGTGAAGTTCTCCCATGAACTCTTCCTGCTTCAGTGGCAACACAGGCAGGCCTAAAAATTTCTGTTGTGCAGAAGACTTCAGCCTGGGAGTAAGATGCCAGTTTCCCCTCTTGAAAGGTTTAACTGGGACCAGTTTGCTTGGCTTGAGCAGGGGAAATGCAGTGCTTTCTGTTCCTATGAATTCCCCTCAAAAAATTCTCTTTCTTTTCCTCTAGTTAATCTCTAGAATTCTCCTATATGGAATGGAAATGACTGGTGAGTAATGATAATTGAAATACCAGTTTAGCTACCTCTTAGTAAGTCTTATTTAATGTGTTATTTATTACTGAGAAGCAATATAAAGTACTAGTTAAGAACATGGACTCTGGAACCATTCTGGCTTCAGATCTCACCATTTGACTTCTCTGTGTGCCTCAGTTCCTTTATTTGTAAAATGGGAATAATAATGGTATCTACATTATGGGATTTTTGTGAGGACTGAATGTGTGTGTGAGAGTCTTAGATTCATATTTTAGAGTAATAGCAAGTGCTATGTGTGTTTGCTATTAGTGCTGTTTATTTTTCTTTGACTTAGAACGTTAGCTCCATGTGTGCAAGATCTTTTTTTGTTTACTGCTGCATTCCCAGCTCTTAAAAACAGTTCATTTAACAGGCACTAGTAAATGTTAGTGCCCTCAGACTTCTCCTGAATAAATTAATGTGACACTTAAACTTTCAATGTTAAGGTATGGGCAGAGAATGTGGGGTCTGAGAAGAATAAGAAAGATAATGAAAGATAGGAGAACCAGGAGACTGCAGTGTTCCAAAAGCCATAGGAGAGGAGACTTTAAAAAGAAGAAATGGGCAACAGTGGCAAAAGAAAATAAAACAGATACGGCCATTAACTTTTGTAACAAGGCGCCCCTATCTTTTGCTTTCATATCCTGGTAAGTAATGGTTTTCCTTCCTTCAGAGATACTTTTATTAGAATGAATGACCATTCAGATTCAAATCTTTGAATAGGTCTTAAAAGTCATCATCCTCCAAAGAACAAACCAGTCCTGCACTTATTTAGTTTTGGCCATGACTGCAAAGGACCCATCTTCAATACATTTCAGTACATTTTCCCTGACCTGGACTCTCCTCTTGAATGAAACAGCAAAACCTGCTATTAACATCTGCATACAACTCCATGCCACTCCTGCTAAGGATACCCTTCTCCCTTTTCCCTTCCCCTAATCCATCCCCTCTTTTCAAGAGTATGAGTAGTATATATAAAGAACCCTTACAACTCAGTAATAAATGACAAATAACCCAACTTAGAAATGGACAAAGGATTTGAATAGGCATTTCTTCGAAGAAGATATACTAGTGGCTATTTAGTTCACAAAAAGATTGTCAACATAATTAGTTATTAGGGAAATGCAAATCAAAACTACAGTGAGATACCACTTCACGCCCACTGGATGTCTAATTAAAAAAAATACAACAATAACCAGTGTTGTGGAGGATGTGTTAAATTGGAACCCTCATACCTTGCTGGTGAGGATGTAAAATGGTGCAGCCACTTTGGAAAGCAGTCTGGCTATTCTTCAAAAGATTAAACATAGAGTTATCATATGACCCAGCAATTCCACTCCTAAGTGTATACACAAGAGATTTGAAGACATATGTTTAAAAAATTCACACATAAATGTTTATATCAGCATTATTCATAATAGCCAAAGTGTGGAAACAACTCAAGTATCTATCAGTTGATGAATGGAGAAGCAAAATGTGGCCTATGCATATAGTGGAATACTATTCAGCCATAAAAAGAATGAAGAATAATTTGAGTGATGTCACCACAAATGGAGAACTGCAGGGCTCCTTGAATGGCTGTAATTATCTACTGAATAAAGTCCAGATTCTTTAACATGACTTACAAGACCTCTGAAGTTCTAATCCCTACCCATCTGTTATGGGTTGAATTACATCCTTCCCAAAATTCATTTGTTGAAGTCCTAAACCCCCAGTACCTCAGAATATGTCCTAATTTGGAAACTGGGTCATTGCAGATGTAATTAGTTAAGATGAGGTCACTATGATGGGCCCTAATGCAATATGATTGATGCATTTATAAAAAGGGGAATTTTGAACACAGGGACACATATACTAGGAGAATGCCATGTGAAGATGAAGGCAGAGATCAGGGTGATGCTTCTGTAAGCCAAAAAATGCCAAAGACTGCCAACAGACCACCAGTAGCTAGGAAAGAGGAACAGATGTTTTTTTTCCCTCATGGCTCTAAGAAAGAACTAACTATGAAGACACCTTGATCTTGGACTTCAAGCCTCCAGAACTGAGACAATAAGTTTCTGTTGTTTAAAGCCACTCACTTTGTGGTACCTTGTTACCACAGCCTTAGCAAATTAATACACCATCTTTCTAGCTTCATCTCTGATCACTTTTTCCTTACACTTTATGCTCCAGCAACACCAACTTCCTTGTACTTCCTTTGCATAGACCTCATGTTTCCCACATTTGTGCTTTTGCCTATGCTATTCTTTTGCCTGAAATACCCTTTCTGGTCTAGGTAATTCTTACTCATTTTTTAAGTTTCAGAGAAGCTATTACTTTTCGCAGAAACTCTTCACTGCTCACTGCCCACCAGGCTGGTTCAAGTGGCCTTCCTTGGTGCTCCCACATATCCTGCATATCTCCCCAGCTCTGCACTTTCCACATCATATTATAATATTATGTTTATGGTTTGTCTGCCTCCCCTCAGTCCATGTGATAAACTGTGAACTCCTTGAGGAAAGGGTCACCAAAATATCAGTGCCTAGTATGGTATACTTTGCATGTAGTAGATGCTCAATACATATTTTTGAATAAAAGGGTGTGCTCTCAATATTTACTCATCTTCTTTCTTCCCATAGCATCTGCTAAAGTGCTTCACATGCAATGAGGGCTTAGTACATCTTGACCGGTGGTTCTCAACTGAGGACATTTGGCAATATCTGGAGACATTTTTGGTCATCACTACTGACATCTAGTGAGTAGAGGCCAGAGATGCCGCTAAACATCCTACGGTGCACAGGACAGCCCTTCCCTCCCCACTTCCCGTCCCACACCCCTCCTTCCCGGCCAACAGCAAAGCAAAGCGTTAACTGGTCCAAAAGGTCAATAGTGTAGAGGTGGATAAACCCTGATCTTGCCTGAGTAAGAGACTGAATCTACTTTTTACATGCTATGCTTACTGTAGACCACTAGTGCACTACATTTGCTTTGTCAGGAAGCCTGTTTTTTCCTTGTTTTTTTTTTTTTTTTTTTTATTAACAAAAGTAAGCTTATCCAACCAGAAATGGAGTGTCCTGGAAACCAGAATTAAGACTTTGGCAACTGAGATGTACCGGATCGACAGGAGAACAGATATGTAAGTTATAATACTTTTATGCCTGGAATGCTCTCTAGCAGTGAAAATGAATGAATTAAAGCTACAGGGATACATTTCCTAAGCATAATGTTGAGTGAGGATAGCAAATTGCAGAAGGTACATACAGAGTGATACTACTTATGTACAGTACTCTATATTGTTTAGGGATAGACATATATGTAGTAAATGTAGAAATATATACATGGAAATGATCAAGATCAAATCTGGGACAGTGAAAACCTCAGGATTGAGGTGTTACAGAAGGCTTCTATTGCACTGACAATGCCTTATTTCTTAAGCTCAGTAGTGGGCATATTCTTGTTATATTATTTTTATACAGTTATGTATTTTTGAAATATTTAATACTTTTAAAAGAGAATGATTGTGCAATACTGAGGCATCCTGTTACTTAGGGCTGGGGAAAATCTCCATCTTATTAGTTTGCACTAGCCAGAACTAACATGGTAAAAATCAAACAACTCATTAAATCCGATCATTCAGTATGGGACAGGAGTTTATGTATTCTCCATAGGATAATCATAAATTCCTGTTTCCATTGTTGCAGCTGGTTACTGTCTGGGTTTGCTTGCATTGGACCCCTCACAATATTTGGCAGAAGAATTAGAGCACAGCATCCTTGTGGCAAACAAGGAGAATCAAACAGAAATGGGCAGCAGTTTGCAGAACACAGAATCTGTGTAAACAGGCACTAACTTAGTTTTGCTTCATCATTTATGTTTATCTCTGTGTGTCTGTAGCTAGTTCAGTGAGACTGTCTTAGAGTAAATGAGTCAGATCCCACTTTCTCTTCAATGAGGTAGACCTTGGAGAGTGAGAAACTGTACGTATAGAAGGAAGTAAAAACATTAAATAATATCTGGAAATTTTGCTGAGGAATAAGGGGATTGGACTAAAAATTTTCTGAAGTCCCTTCTGGCTCAGGGTGTTTCCAGTTCTGCCAAGGATCACCTGTAAAGAAGGAGTGGGGAAGTGCTTGGTCTGAGTTCCCACAGGCCAGGTTAGGGAGGGGAACACATTCAAAGCCCAGGCCTGAGCAGAGTGGGCCCTGAGGGCTGAGTTGGCAAAGCTGGACAGAACAAAAGGACTTCCGTTTTGAAGTGACTTCTTCACACTTCAGGCTGTGGGCGGGGTGTTGAAGGGCGAAAGTATGGAAGGAAACTCTGGGTAGAGCCTGGGAGCTGAATTTTACTGTTTTGTCTGCTAGAATTAAAATGATTTTTTCTTTTTCTTTTAAGATTTTTCAAAAAAAATTATATCATCAAAACCATATTTGCTAATAAGAAAGTTGAAAAATACAAAAACAGAGGAGGAAAACAAAAAATTTGTTTAGTTCCGCCACCTAGAGATAGCCACTATTAATATTTTGCATATTTCTTTTTAGTCTTTTTCCATGCATATCTACTCATTTTCACTAATTGTTGTGATCATGTATTAATGTTGTATCTTACTTTCAAACAATATTAGAGCATAAGCATTTTCCTGTCATTATGAACTATGTGCAAACATCATTTTTATTGTCTGTATAATATTCCATTATATGACTATACTGTAATTTAATTAACCATTGAAGCATTGTGTTTTTTCCTAGTATTTTATTATTCTAAGTAATACCGGGGTTAACATCATTGTACAAAAAGTTTGGGTACATCTCTGTTTCCTTAGGAAACATTCATTCATTATACAACTATTAGGGAGGGCTTACTATGTGCCAGCTACTATGCTAGGTGCCAAGTTTCTGCCTTGGGTGGGATGTTGTCATTTACTAAGACAAGAAACACTGGAGGAGGAGCAAATTTAGGAGAAAAGATGGTGGGTTCATCTTTGGAAGTGCTGAGATTGAGGTGCCTGCAAGAAGTCACATGGAGATGTCAAGAAAGCAGAGCTCAGTGAAGAGGTCTAGATAGAGCTATAAAATTACAGTCATGGCCATATAGATGGTAATTAATACCAAATGCATGAAAGATCATTTAGGGGGGGCAGAGTATATGTAGCCTAGTCCTGAGAATGTCTGGCTTTCAGAGGTTAGATAGCAGAAGTGGAATCTACAAAGGAGACTGAAGAGAGGGCAAAGGGGTAGGAGGAAAAACAAAAGAGTATGGCCTCATAGATGCCTCAGGAAAACTTTCAAGGGGGAGGAAATGGTTAACAGTGTAAAATGTAGGGGAGAGGTCAAGCAAAATAAGGAGTGAAAATGCCTTTATCTGTCTATCTACTATCTATCTATCTATTTATACAGATTTATTGAAACAGGGATCATTGGTTGGGTATCTTGTTGAGCACAGTTTCAGTGGAGTGTTGGTGGAAGGAAGCCAAATTGCTGAGTAAGAAGTAAGGGAATGCAGATTGCAAATGTACCTGTAAAGTACATTTTCAGTAAATTTGCCCATAAAGAGGAGCTGGAGAGGTACCTAGTGTGTAGGGAGGATATTTTTTTTAAAGATGGCAGAGACTTGAGCATATTTAATTGCTGGTGACAGATCAGAGGAACTTGAGTGTGGTTAATGGCTGATGCTAAGAATGGAGGGAGATAGAGGGAGGGAGAGGAATCTATAATTACTGGGTAGATATAAACATTTAATAGTCTATTGATACAGATTGCTCACATACTTTCTAAAAGGGTTTTTAACCAACATACACTCCTACTACCAATTATGAGAAAGCTTGTTTGGTGGCTACTTTATCATTAAGTGTTATAAAAACAAACAAAAACCTTTGCCGAAGAATTTCATTATTCTACTTTGCTCTTCTTTGATTACTAGTGAGTTGACTGTTTTAACCAGTTGTGTTGGTGTGTGAATTTAGTCTATGTCCTTTGCCCAAAACGTTTCTATTTTAGACAGAGACTTTTATTTGCCATAAAAGGCTGAAAGTCAAAGGATCAGAATGGTATCATATTTTATCTTCCCAAGTTATACGGTCTAGAGTCTTCATCTTAGAAGTCCACAATTTGACAACTTTTGGCTCAGCGGAGCGGAAAAGAAAGATGATGTATCATCTGAGAGAGACTCCCATCCTCAGTCCTCAAGCTCCCTTTGCTAAACTGGGACGGCATTCCCCCAGTGCCTTAAGGCTCTGGCTCCCAGAGTCCCCCTTGGGGTGGGGCGGCCCCCTACCGAGGAGCCCGGAGCGCCAAGCGGCCCCTTTAAGAGTCCAGCTCCTCCCCGCTCCAGGGAAAGTTGCAGCTTTTTCCGCCTCCCAGGAGGGTGAGAGGAGCCGGCGGCCGGAGCAGGGTTGCGATCTTCCCGGAGCCCGAGACCCTCCCCTGAATCCGGCACTGGGACGTCTCGCCCTCTCGTGGCTCCTGTTGCAGGTAACAGGTAGGTCCGTGGTCCGCGACCGCCCCTCCGCCCTCCGTCCCGACGCCTCCTGTGCCCCTAGTCCCTTTTCGCTGCCTAAGCGCCCCCACCCCCATCTCGGGAATCTGCGCCCTTCCCTCCCCGCCCTTCCGCTCTCCCAGTCTTGCTTTCTCCCCAGCTGACCCCCTGTCCCCTCTCCCCGTCCACCTTCGTGGACCGCACCCCCCCACGCTTTGACTCCCGTCTGCTAGGGCGGTCCCTCCCCGCCACTTTGCTTTCTCCCGGGCACCCCTGGCCCCTTCTCCGGCCCATCGGCTGCCGCTGCAGTCTGTGCCCCTCGGGGCTCTGCCTCCTCCCGAGTGCCCGGCTTTTCCCGCCCTTCGGAGCCGGGGCCCCTCCCGAGAGCCTGCCCCGGGGGCGGGGGTGAGGCCGAGTTCCTAGCGGGAACTGCGCCCTCCCGGGCGTCGAGTCACCTTTTCGGCAGTGCCTCTCGCAGCGTCCGGCCATCGCGCGGGGTCTCGGCCCCGCACTGCTTTTGAACCTGGGACCACGCGGCGTCCCCTTCCCTGGCTTTATCTTGCCACCGTTCCAGCAGGGTGCGGGGGAGGGGGGCTGCTCCTGGAACGGGGTCCCCAGAGCTCTCTGGAGGGGCACAGAACTCTTCTGTCTTCTGTGATGGTTTGTAAACGTAAAGGGGCGGAAGAGATATGTCTCCAGCCCTTAACGTGAAATAAAGCGGTTGGGTTTTTTGGTGGTGAAACCATTTGGTTAGAATTTTGGTGACTTGAACAGGTGATCTGTTTCTCATCAACTAACCTTTTATTCCCCCAGTACCCTGCCTGCTTCTTCAGGACCAGAGGACCTAGCATTCCAAAATACTGCTTTCGACTGGATTGACCCTAGACCTTGTACGTTTGTGCCAGAAATTAGTTTTCAGAATACATCTTGTACCTCCTGTTTTTAAGTGGCTTCTTTTCTGTTCTTTCAGCTCCCGGCCCCCACCCCTCATAAGCCCATTAATATTAAGGTGTTAATGACGTTAAGTGTTTACCTGCTAGTCTGTGGAGAGAACAATATTTTATGCAAAGAGTTGAGGCCCTAATGAAGTTTTCTGCTATAGTCGTAGTTGCTGTTTTTTTTTTAAAGCACCTGCTGGAAATCCTAGTAGAAAAAGACCACCATCTCACCAACATGGCTTGTGAGACTTTTCCTGGCAGAGGATGAACATTTCTGGTAGCACAATTTCAGGTGCCTCACTCTAGGTCAGAGTAGTGAAATGGAGTTTGGAGGCCCGTTCCTGGATAGTTGGCCTGTGAGTGTATGTGGTTGATGTATCTGGTTGATGCTCTCTGAGCTTTCCCCCTTAAAGGCTGCTACTAATAATGGCTGTTAGGGTCCATTGAGCCAGGCACGCGATAAATTCTTTGCATAATTATCTCACATAACCCTAATGATAACTCTGTGTGCTCGGCACTACAATTATAAGCATGCGATGATGAAAAGGAGACTCTGAGAGTTTAAGTGCTTCGCCTCAAATCACCCAACTGATGAGGGGTGGAGCTGGGCCATCTGACTGCACAGCTGTGTTCTTATCCCGTCACATCAGCTCTGCTGTCTTAGATGTTGGGAACATGGAATAGCTCACAGGTGAGGACTAAGTGATTAAACATTTCCCTTCCAAGCTGAAGCATAAGTTTTGGTCCTTCCCTCCACCTCAGAGGCACTGGGGAGACTGTGGACCAGTTACCTCACTGATGTCTTACTTACTTCGCTTCCAACACGGGGCCAGTTGCCACGTTGCCGCTGTAAGCACACACCCTTGGGTGTACCTGGTTGAATGAAACCTCTGGGGCTTTCAGCTCAGTAGGAATTGCCCTGAAGTTAGGAGAGGGTGACCCTGGATTCTAGGGATGTGCGCCTGACTCAACTTTTTCCTTTCTTGCTGGCTAGGGGGGAAATGAAGGTGTGGAAAGTGATAAGGATTTCTCAACAGCCTGGCCAGAGAGCCTGAGGGTGAATGTGTACTTGTTTTATCTTGAGATGGATGGAGTACCTTAGGCAGGGACACCAGTCCTCGAGAAAATGTCCTTCCTGATCCCACCTCTGGGTCTTTGCTGAAATTACTCCTTTCCTTTTCTTTATTTTTCCTGAAAAGATAACTTGCCACCCATCCCCACTCTCCTGCCATTAATTCCTATTCGTCTCTCAAGATTTAGCCCTAAAGTCATCTCCTTTGAGAAACCTTATTGAACACACAATTCCTTCCCCTAAGCAGAATGACCAGTTATCCTGTGTGCTAAAGCACTTTGTTTACACTTCAGGAAAATCCCTTAACACCTATCTTAGTTGGTTTTCCATCTGGAAGGTTGTAAACTCTTTAAGGGCAAGGTCTGGATCTTGGAGCTACCTTTATCTTGATCGCAAGAGATGAACAAATATTTGTGCTAGGAACTGGGGATACCATTCCTTCAAGGGCCTGAGGTCAGGTGATGGTGGGATTGAAGTGCAGAAGACACCTTTTTGAGGCACGTGAAGTCTGACAACTAGGAGTTTGTATTTAAATGTCACCTTAGTAAGGCTGTCCCTAACCACCCTATTTAAATTTATAACTTCTTCCCTGAACATTCTATATGCCCCTTCCCCACCTTAGTACTCTAGTGTAATGTATTGTATATTTTATTCATTTTTCTTTCTTATTGTCTGTCCCTCTCCCCCCTCCATAATGTAAGTTCCATGTGGGCAGGGATTCCTGTCTTTTATTCTCCAGTGAACCCAGCATCCATCACAGAGCCTGGCACATCATAGGTGCTTGCTAATATTTGTTAATTGAAGTAATGAGTGACTTTACTGTTCTAGGAATTGGCACTCCTTTTTGCTCTCCTGGACCTAAGTGTCCCCAGTCTGCCCCAGGCCTGGTTCTCACACAGCTTTGCTTTGGCGATTACATGCCTGATGACAACTTTGACCCAGTTGGAAGTACTTCCTCTCTCGTTTTTTTAAGGCATGGGTCTCCAGATGGAGACTTCTGGAGTTTAAAGTGGAGGTGTGAAGATGCTGCGCTTCTTGTGGGTAGGAAGGGGGTGCTGCACTAAGAGGAGGGGGTGTGGATTGTCAGATGTCTTGAGGCATTTTAGGTATTTGGCGAGCTCAGGAAGAAGCTGGAGAAAGTTGCTGTGTGATCGGGAAGTGAACAGCCCAAAAGAATAAAAGATGCCAAACAAATTAAGCTTCTGGCCTCAAGTCACTCATAGCCTTCTAAGCATGAGGTTGTTATTGGGTTGTGAATTTTATGGAAAAGCCATTGCTGATTACTACTTGTGCAGTACTTGACTAGTTTTATGCTAGGAGAATCATACAATGTGAGGAGACCGTTATGTAACAGAAGAGAAAAAAGTACTATTCTAGTTAAATTTTTTGAAATATTCAGAAAGAAAAATGAGGTTAGGATCTTTTAAAAGACAGACTTAGAAGGAGTTGGGCCCTTGCTATGGCGGTAAATATGTGATTCTGCAGCATTTGATGTATGTTAACTTCTTTGAAACTCAAGTTTGTACAAAAAACTTCTGCTCAGCCTCCTCTTCTGTTCAGTTTATCCTCCCAATCTCTCAACAATGGAGTGACCCAGGGCTCAGTCCATGGACTTTTCTCTATTCAGAATCTTCCTAGAAGCACTCATCCAGCCCCATGGCTTTAAATACCATCTGTCTATAGACTCAGCATTCCCAAATTTATGTCTCTGACTCAAGTCTTTCTTCTAAGCTGCAGCCTCATATATCCAATGGCCTATTCCACATTTCTTATTGGATGTCAAATAGACATCTCAAACGAAACATGTCTGAAACAGAAGTCCCGATTCCCCTCAAGTCCCCAACCCCGTCCCTCAGCCTCCCCTATCTCAGTAAAATGGCACCATCCTCCATTCAGTTGCTACAACCAAGAACCTAGAGTCACCCTTGATTCGTCTCGTTCTCTCACCTTCTCCCCTCACCCAGTTCATCAGCGAGTCCCATCGACCTGAACTTCCAATCGTGCCACTGTATTCTGCCACATCTGCCTCTCCTCTGCCTATCACCCCGGTCTGAGCCACCACAGGCTGTGATAAGCATCTTTGCCCAATGCTCAATGATGCATATAAATATAGATGCACCCGGAAATATTTCTGTGGGATGGCTTTCTCGCAGGAGAATTGTTGGGTCAAAGGATATGTACATTTACAAATGTGAATAGGCATCGCAAAAGTGGCATCCAAGAGAATTTACACTCACACCATTGACAGGGCTTTTCCTCGTGCCCTTGCTGAGGATGGACAGTCTTTTTAATTTTTTGCCAATCTGATAGGTGAAAAACAGTAACTGATTTAACTTTCCTTTCTCTGGTTACAAGCGAGGCTGTGTCTTTTCATGTGTGTTAGCTATTTGTATTTTTCCTGAGACTTGCTCCTTGATATCCTGCATATTTTTCTCTGGGGTTCCATATTTCATTTGTTTATAAGAACACTATATTTATCAGGGATATCTACCCATTGCCTGTTATACAGTGCAAGTTTTTTTCTCTCTAGTCTGTCATAGGTCATAACTTTGTCCATGATGTGTACCCCTCTCGTAATCAGATAAAACATACTATAAAACATTTAAAAAACATGTTCATTAGATTTGGCAATTAGAAAGTCAATGACATCAGCGCAGCAGGAGGAGAGAAGGCAGATTGTAGAGGTTTGAGGAGTGAGCACTTAGAGGGACTGATAAGGAATATGAATACATTTGGAAGAGGCTTGGCTGTGATGGGAAGGAGAGTTTCCTATAGACAAGGGAGAAGGAAAGGTTGTTAATTTTGTTTCCTTTTAAATATAGGAGAGAGATGAGCCCATTTATGTGTAGATGGCACAGAGATCTTGATGATGCAAGGTCGCTGAGGAAGCAGGAGGGTGAGGGCTTCAGAGTGAAAGAGCTGGAAAGACTGGCCTTAGAGAAAGGAAAGTAGCTCTTGCATTGAGACCAGAGGGAAAGAAGGCAGGATTGGTAAAGCTGTGGAGAGGGACAGGGCTGTGGAAGGATAGGATTTTGAGGGAGCTCCCATCCAATGAGAGTGGTGAGGGATTGGAATAGCATTTGAGAGGAATGAATAGTGGAGCTCTTTAGAGGCAAATCATCCAGATTGCCACATCATAATGAGTCCAGAAAGGCTTGGACAACTTGAATTTGTCTCCCCAACAAGTCACAGAACCCTATTTCCATTTTTTTCCAACAGCACCCATCAGCCCAGGTATGGAAACAGAGTGCAGACGATCTAGTTTGGGGGATTTTTCTGGGTTGCTGTGACAGAAATATGAGAGGGCAGGAGATTGGACAGTGCTGCCCGAATAGTTGAAATGATGAATCACTGTGGATTTCATATCTGTGTCTATCTAAACCTACCTTGAACTCGAGTAATTCACAAGAGATGGAAAATTTTCGTGGTATCTGCTTTGTTTCTTGATTATAGCTCTGTCAGTTCAGGCATCAGAATAGCTTTAGTATCAGCGTCTTTAAACTGTTGCTTGCAATTTACTAGAAAGTATGGATTGACGTACTGACGACCAACAGTGTGCCAGTTTCTAGGCTAGGTGCTCGAGATGTAATGGAGAAGAAGGTAGACTCTGTCCTTTTTTTTTTTTTTTTTTTTGGTGGAACTTAGTAGGGGAGGTATGTGTTAAACAATGTATCATATAATCAATGATTTAATCGCAATTGTGGTAAGTTGTATGAAGTTCAGTTTTTTAGAAATCAAATCTAAATTTAAAACTGATTTACATTTGCCAACAAAGTATAAGAGTAATCCTTACATCCTCTCTTTTAAAAATTGAATATTGTCTTTAAAATATTGCTGAATTGATAGGCAAATATAAAAACATGTTTATTACCAGTAAGAGTGAAACTTTTTCTTTTTTTACATCTATTGGCCATTTGATCTTCCTCCTTTAAGAATTATCTGTTCATGCTCTTTGTTAATTGGACACTTACCTCTCCTTATTTTTAGAGATCTTTCTTTCCATGTTTGAAACCATTAACCACTCTTCTCTCTCTCCTGCCTTAGTTCTGGAAACACTAAAATATATTTTACCCAGTCTCCCTGGCCATTCCCTTTTGATCTCCTTTGAACTTCTTTCTTACACACTCTGGAAATATTGATGTGCTTAAGGCTCCTGACTATATTTTTATTACTTGACCCCATAAAAGATAACATAAAAGTCTTCCATTTTCCTTTCCACATCCCATTCCCCAGAGGTAACAATATTAAATTTGTATCTCTTCAGACATTTTTCATGTCCATATAAAGTATTTCCTTTCTTCTTTCCATCCACATATTCATCCATCCATCCATCCATCCATCCTGTCTGAAATTATATGTTAAAAATACAAATGAAATTATAACATATATGTTTTGCAGTATATTTTTTACTTAATATTTGTGGCATGCTTTCAATATCAGTATATATAGAACTACCTCTTTCTTTTTAACAGTGACATAGTAGTTCATTATTTGTATGTACCATAGTTTATTTAATCAGTTTCCTATTGATGTTTAAATTGTATGATTTTTTTTTTGCTGGTTCAAACATTGAGTATCCTTATGATACATACTTGTACATCTACTTGAATATCAGTAGGATAAGTTTTTCAAAATGGAATGGCTTCATTGAAAAATGGTCAGTGTTGCTAAAGATTCAGAGAGGTCTATGATGATAAAGACTGACTACTGTCCATTGGGTTTAGGAGGTTCTTGGTGACCTTAGAGCAATTTCAGGGGAGTAAGGGGTGGTATAGTAGACTTCGATGGGTTGAGAAATGATTGGGGATATGAGGAAGTGAAGGCGGTGAATATGGACAATTCCTTAGAGAAATTTGGCTCTGAAGAGCAAAGAGAGGGTGGTAGTAGGGGAAGGATTGAGATCCAGAGAAGTTTTTTCTTTTCTTCTTTTTCTATCTTTCTTTCTTCTTCTTTTTTTAATTTAGTAGGACTTAGATGTCTCTAAAGGCTGATGGGAGGGAAGGAAATTTGATAGAGCAAGGTCCTTACAGGGTAAAGTCCTTATGCCAGGTGGGAGAGGATCCAGAATGAAGCGGAAGGATTACCTTTAAATAAGAGGAAAGGAAGAACAAAAGTGAATAGATGTATATTTTCCTGTGATGTAAGAGGAAAGATCATCCTCTTAGAACACAGGTTGAGGTGGGGTAGGGCATGGGTTGGAGCTTTGAGGTGCTTGAAGAAGGTTTGAAATAGTTATTGTGGTGAACCTGAGAGCAATCTAGGACCAGGGACGCATAGCTGAAGTGTCAAGCGGTGTTGAGGTGAACTTGGCGGCCAAGGATTCATATGGATAGCAATCTACCAGATTGTGATTTTTTTTCTCCAGTGAATCTCAGTAGTCCCAGTGTGGGCATAAAGCACAATAGTTGGGCTCTTCTAGGATTATGTTTTTATTAGATATTTGCAATGAAAATGGGTTCTTGAGAATATTGAAAAGAGTGCAGTTGAAACAAAGAATCCAAACTGTCTAGGAAAGGAAGTGAAGACAGGAAGGAGCTGACAGCAGAAGTGAAAGGGTCAGTGGAGGGCTCCCTCCCCGCCATGAGGTCTGAGAACCAGCATGGGGCTGGAGAAGGTCATTGAGTGAACAGGCTAGGACAGCGGGTTGTAGTCAGTGTGGAGTATTTGAATTAATGATATCAGATGTGGAGAAGTCCTGGGTACATAAGCTCTTGGGTGTGGCTGAATATGATATATGGCATTTTTGATGCCAGCTCATTCATTCAACAAATATTTATTGTGTACATATTATGTGCCAGACAGCACCCTAGGCACTGAAGGGTACAGAGATGTACAAAACAAAGTCCCCTGTCTTATGCAGTTTACTATCTAGTGGGGGAAATTATTCATTTTTATAAAATAAAAGGGCACCCTCATTGATATGCTGATGACTGAGTATGTAGTTCTATTTAGAACTAATAATAATTCCAAGGTCAAATATTTATGTAATGTATGTGAGGCTAGGAAAGTCCATCTAGACATTTTGAGTGCCTTGCTTTATTGTAAGTTTGTATTAACTGAATTATGAAAGTTCATATATCCTCCCCCTTTAGAACTTTTTAAGGTACTTTTATATGCTATGTCATAATTGAAGATAAAACAAACATACACATGCAATTTAAACATTTTAGCAGTCTTGAATTTTTTATACTTAAGTATTTTTTAAAAATTATTAGGACATTGCTTCTAGCTGTAGACCAGATGTTGATAATACATATACTAATCTTGTTCTAGGGATTTGATGTAATGTGTAAAGTAATTATGATTAAACAGTTTAGGAGGGAAAGAGAGCTTACAGTACATTAATATTTTATCTTTGTTTTTTTTAATAGTTAACTTTAAATTGAAGTATAGTTGATTTACAATGTTGTGTTAGTTTCTGGTATACAGCATTGTGATTCAGTTATATGTTTATATATTCTTTTTATTTTTTTTACAAATTTTTACAACATAGAATTTATTTTAAAACAAGATCACTTATGCCTCCTTGTAGTATGTCTTATCTGTTTCAACCAAATGTCTTTCTTAAAGTTAGTTGGTAAAAATTATTTTTGATAATATGTTGGATTTTTTTGGTTTGTTTTTAAGAGCGATTGCTCATTCCATATTCCTTTTTTTTTTAATTGAGTTATAGTCAGTTTACAATGTTGTGTCAATTTCTGGTGTACAGCACAGTTTTTCAGTCATACATGAATATACATGTATTTGTCTTCATATTCTTTTTCATCGTGAGCTACTACAAGATCTTGAATATATTTCCCTGTGCTAAACAGTATAAACTTATTTATCTATTCTATATATACCTGTCAGTATCTATAAATCTCAAACCCCTAGTCTGTCCCTTCCCACCCCCCACCCCCTGGCAACCACAAGTTTGAATTCTCTGTCTGTGAGTTCATTATAGGTTATTACAAGCTATAATTCTTGTATATGCTATGTAGTAAGACCTTGTTGTTTACCTATTTTATATACAGTAGTTTGTATCTGCTAATCCCAAACTCCTAATTTATCCCTCCCCTTTTCCCCTTTGTATCTTTTTTACATTCTCCAGTTTATACCTACTCTTTTGTGTACATATACCCGTGTATATTTATTAATGTTTTATTTGTAAGAAATTAGCATTTGTTTTATGTCTTATAGGCCTTAAATAACCTTAAAATTATCTGCCACATGTACAGTTCAATTTAAGTTCAGCCACAGGTTATTTTACTGTGTTTAAGGATTCTGTGGCCATAGCTAAATCACAGCATCCCTAAAATTAAAAAAGAAACCGAATGCATGAAATCACAGTTATGTGTGAAGATGGGATGGATTAGTCATAAACCATCCTGATTTCTCATTTAAGGGGACTGTGTGGGTGATTTTCAGGTGGTGTCCTGCAAGAAAGAATTAGATACTTGCTAGAATTCACTTTAGAAATCCTCACCATCTGTGACCCAGACAGGAGAAGAGGGTCTTCCCTACGGGGGTGCTGGTTTATCAAAGCTTGTTGACCAAGGAAAAATAGTAGCATTTCACATGATGGTGAGGCTTATTAAAAAATAATAATGTACCAGCTCTCACCAGACTGAAAAAAAGTGTTTTATGCATATAAATGACCTGGATTTTAAAGCATTCTGTTCTTTTAGTTGGGGATTTTTGATCTTTTTAAGCTTCTGGGCTGTTAAGGAAAGGGACTTTGGTAGAGAAGAGGATAAACTGTCCATTGTTCACCCCATTAACCTCATGGGGCTCTTCTGAGCCTGCCTGGCTCGATGAGAGGAAACTTCAAGTGTAGGTCTCGCAAGCTGGAAAGCCAAGTGGGATTTGTCTTAGTAAATACATTTCCCCTGTTGCTGAGGGGAGTGTTTGGACACATGATCTCATATTTTACTTCTACAGACCATGTTTATGGAAATCTGCCTTCTAGGATTGGTGTGGTAGGTTTAAGACACCTGGAGTTGCTGAGGAGGAGGGAAAAAAGGTGTGACATCATGAAAATAAGTCCACATTTCCATGTATCCAAATAACCACTCTGCAGGAGAAATATATATATTAAGACATCCCGCTTCCCTCTGGAACTTACTTTAGAGAAATATATATTATTTTAAGTGAGAATTTCTTCAAACCATTTATGAACAAAATTTGGTGGTAAATGGAAAGGTAACCATGTGGAGTCAATCTGGAGAAAACTGTCCCCACCTGTGTTTCTAAGAGCTAACAAAAGATTATATTTTAGTCACTCCCCCTGCATATGCTCCTGTCATCCTTTAGAAGGGGTGTCCTGGATGAGGAGAATGGGTCCTTTCCCATGTGTAGAGTTGCTCTGCCTGGTACACACTGTTGTGTGGGGAGGTCAGGGGATTGAGAAAGTAAGCTGGCCCATGGGCCTTTCAAATGTTCATCTCTTACTAGCTGAGGACTTTAAAAAAAACTCTACCTTCCAATTCCTGAGGGAAGAATGTCCCCTTTTTCAAATATTATCATGGATGGGCAATATTATCGGAATACGAAGAGACCGTATGGCACAGGGTTAAGAGCTCAGACTCTGGAATCAGACTGCCTGGGTTCAAAACCAGACTGTTCCTTATAGGGCATATGACCTTGGGCAAGTTATTTGCTCGAAGAGTGTCTCATTTTGCTCATTTGTAAAAGATAATATAGTACCTACCTTGTAATATGATTTTGAGGACTGCTAAATAACTTCATGTATGTAAAATGCTTAGAAAAGTGCTTGGTACGTAGTAAATATTATGGAAATGTTAACTGCTTTCTTCTTCATTTTCATCTTCCTCAGTTGGTAGATATATTAAAAGGAGCTGAAACTGCAAAATGCCTCAGTACATGCAAATTCCACTTCTGTAGAACCTATTTTGAAAAGGATTGAAGGTGACAAGAGAACCTTAGAGTAAAACCAAAAGCATAATCTTGTAAACTTGACAGCTAGTTATAGTTTCATTGTTAGGGAAACATAAAAAAACAACTTGGCTACCACAACACTTGAGAACGGAGCCCAATATGGGCAGGCCAGGGCATGTTGTCTGAGGCATGGATTTGCTTCATGGGTGGGCTTGTGGGGGTCTGGACCCCAGCTGACCCATGCGAAGCCTCAGTTGCCCTTTTGTTTTTGGAGCCTGGACTCTCTCTACTTTGTGTCCACTCTTGTTTTTCTTCTTTTTGATCCTATTTTTAAATTGTATGTTTGTTTTATGTATTTTTGTAAGCCACTTTAAATTCTGTCTGGAACAGTATATGAATAAATATCTTTTAAACTGATCATGTCTAATTACTAACATTTGCTTAATATTTATGCTTGTCAGCTACCTCCCTGCAGAGAGGTATGGTGACTTTCCATCTGGGCAAGAATACTGACTAGATTTCTCAAATTTCATAGTAAGATGTCAAAACTGCAATATGCTCATATATTTTCCAAAGCATATGGATACCAATAATAAAACTAAACAGCTACCCAAATTGGCTACTTTTTCAAGACCAACCATTATGCTGTTCCCTGTACTCATGATATATATACTTGAATCCTCACAGCCTCAGGCAGGAACTCTTATTATTAATCACCGTTTTTACAAACGGTGAAACTGAGACTCTGGGAGATTGAATAACTGGCCCAAGGTCACACAGCTAAAAAACTAGTGAAGCTATGATCTGAACCTAGCTCCCAATCTAGTGCTTGTAGGCACTATTCTATGCTATACTGCTCTTAATTAGAAATCTAACACATCAGAACTCCACGTCCTAGTAGAAGAGGCTGTTCTGTGTTATAGAACATTCACAAGTCCTGTAGGTTTTACCTTAGTGTTGAACCCTTTTCATCTCTACTACCGCTGCCCTCTACTTTGGGCCCTCATCCTCTTCCTCCTGGATTTATACCACAACCTCCTCAAATCTATATACTGCATAACTGCCAGAGTGATCTAACAAGTCCTTGCCTTACCTAAAACTCTTCAGTGGTTCCCATTGTCAAAGGCTAATTATCCATGTTTCTGAGCGTAGCATATCAAGGTCCTCCCCACTATGTGATATGATCCCCGCCTGCCTCTTCCACACCCTCTCTTACAATTTGCTATACAGTCTCACTGCTTGCCTATACCACATTGCTTTATGCCTCTGAGATTTTGCTTTTGTAAATGCTGTGCCCTCTACCTGGTTAACCAACTGATAGACATTATTTACAGCCAGTTCCTGTACTACTGCTTGTATTTCTTTCTAGTCCTTTTCCCCCAAGCTGGACTAAGTACCCCACCTTGGCATTTTCATAATACCCTGTGTGTATATTTCTTTGATTACCATGTTCCTTTATGATTATCTATTGAAGTATCTCCTTTGATAGACCATATGTTCTTTGTGGACAGGTGCTCTGCATTATTTTGTCCTTAGCCAGCTAGCACAGCACTTAGCCCATAGTTGGCTCTCCTACCTAGTGAGCATTCTGTAAACAGTGCAGAATACAGAGCTCCAGGTCAGGGGAAAAAGTAGGATTTTGAAGGGCTGAAACCACATAAACCTCCCAGGACAGGAGAGGGAAGTCTCACAGAAGAACCTTTGGGGCCAGATATATTTGCATTATTTAATCTAGGGGCCAGAAGGGACTTGAAGGAGTGGGAGTGGGGTCTGTATCCAAGAGAACTTGAAAAGATCTGAGAAACCAGACCTAAAAGCTTTGCAGTTTGAATCTACCTTAAATTTGCCTGAGTGGCCTTGACTAGATATTGAAGACAGACACATTTTAATAAACAGATTTAAAGTTCTTTTCTTGGAGGACATCACCCTAAAATTGAAAGGGACAATTGGTAAAATAACCAACATGGTATCCCAGTGTAAACATTTTGTTGACTGTAAGCAATGTTGCATGCTCACTCAGCTATTACCAACCAAAAAGATATTCTCAGTTGCTGCCTTTGTGTGTAGGTGGCTGGATCCAAACAAGGGGATTTAGGGAAGCCCTGCACCCCTGGAAGCTTTCTTTTCTACATGGAATCTTTTATGTGTGTTTGTGTGTGTGTGTGAATTCTGCAGGTTCATCACATAACTTGTTTTGGTTTCATTTTTCTATGCTCTAAAATCCACTCTCTTTTACCTTTAGATTTTCAAATAATTATGTCTTTTTTTTCCCGAAAGTGGGATGGATTTTGCTAGTTATGCTTCACTCATGTTTTGGAAACCCATACACAAGATAGGTATTAATTCTGACAGTGCTCGATTGGTCTGTTTCAGATACTGTAATTGCCTTGGTCACAACTAGTTAATAGAGTCCACTTCGAAATGCACCTTATGGCAGCCCAAATCCTTATTCATTATTCTGCCCTACTTGCATCAGGGCAACTGCGTTAGAGTCATCAGAATGATTTATTCTTTCCTAACTAACATATATCATAACTATATGCAAGCAGAATCTCGATAACACATGACAATTCATAAAAATGGTTTCTCCTCACTCTCCTTTAAGTAAAGCGTTTCCCAACTTTTTTGATCACTTTCCCTTACCACCAAAAATTTTGATCACCCCATATATATATATATATATATATATATATACTTACAAACTATATATTTACCACTGTACTAATACTATATATTGTCAGGCATTTAAAAAATAGAAATAAAGAAGGATATGAGATGAAATGAACACTGTTTAAGATTAATTTTAATATTTATTAATGGTATAACAACCTTTGCTCTCATTTTGATGAGAGCAGTGACATTGTGTTCTTCATTTAAACAAAATCTTGGTTTATGATACAGCTACCTGAAGGTCTTATTCTAAGTTGTTTATTTTTATACTTGATTTTAATGACTGTTATAGCTGAAAAAAAGATACCTCACAAAGCATAGATTTAAAATAAAAGAAGTGCATTGTTGGATGCACTTACTAAATAATGATACCCATATTATAGTTTCAGGAGACAGTTACGCAAACTTTTTTTTTTGCTGTTCCATCTTCCTAGGTCTGAGTGTGCTGTCTTTTCCCAAATGGTTTTTAACAAATGGTTTGAAACTCACTGAAATTCTTCATCTGGAAGAGTTAGAACTTAAAATACATCTCTTAGGCAACAAAATTAAATAATATTTGGAAACATTTTCAAATCTACTCTGTATTATCTCTTCTTTATAAAAAGCCTCTTTGACATAAAACAACATTTTATTGTTTGAATGCATTTAAAATCTCCTACTGCCTTATAGGTATTCTGAGATTGTAAAACCGCTGATTACAAGAAGGTTTAGTTACATTTAATCCTAACACTTTAAAAAGCAACTTTATTGAGGTATAATTTGCAGACAATAAACTGTGCATATTTAAAGTATACAATTTGATAAATTTTGACATCTTTATATACCCATGAAACCATTACCAAAACCAAGATAGGAAGCATATCCATCACCTTCAAAAGTTTCCTTGTGCCGTTTTGTAATCCTTCCTTCCTGTTCCTCTCTGTATTATACCCCTCTTCTCCAACAACCACTGATCTGCTTTCTGTCACTATAGATTAATTTGCATTTTCTAGAGTTTCCTGTAAATGAAGTCATGTAGTATGCATTCTTTTTTTTCTGATTTTTTTCAGTCAGCATAATTATTTTGAGATTCATCCATATTGCTGTGTGCATCAGTAGTTCATTCCTTTTTATTGCTGAGTAGTATTCCCTTGTGTGGATATACCACAATTTAAAAAATCCAGTCACCTCTTAATGGGCATTTGAATTATTTCTAATTTTCAGCTATTATGAATAACGCTGTTATTAGCAGTCACATGCTAGTCTTTGCATGGACGTATGCTCTTTTTCTTGGGTTAATACCTAAAAGTGGAAAGGCTCAGTCATATGGCAGATAAATGTTTAACTTTTTGAGAAACTACTAAAACGTTTTCTGATGTGGTTGTACTATTTTGCATTCCCACTGAGTTCCAGTTGCTTCAAATCTTGGCCAACATTTGTTACATTTTAAATTTTAACCTTTCTAATAAGTGCATAGAAGTATTTCATTTTGATTTTAGTTTGCATTTCCCTAATGATTAATGTTGTTCAGCATCTTTTAAGGTACTTATTTACTATTTATATATCTTCTTTGGTGATGTGTTTGCTTAATTTTTTTGTTTATTTAAAAAGTTGGGGTTATTTGTTTTTATTAAAATATAGGGTTTCGAGAGTTATTCATATGATCTGGATACAAGTCCTTAACAGTTACACTATTTGCAAATATTTTCTTCCAGTATATGGTTTGTCTTTTTATTTTCTTATCAGCATCTTTCAAAGAACAGAGTTTTTAGTTTCAATGAAGTCTATTTTAGCAAGTTCTGGACCATATCTTAGGTGTCATATCTAAGAAATCTTTATTTTTTTGCATATGGATATCCAGTTTTCCCAGCACTATTTGTTGAAAAGACTATATTTCTCCACTGAATTCCCTTGTATCTTTATCAAAAATCAAGTGACTGTAAACATAAGGATTTATTTCTAGACTATTCTCTTCCAATCATCTATTTATCTATCTGTATGCCACTACCACACTCACTTGATTACTGTAGATTTATAGTAAGTCTTGAAATCAGGTTGTGTAAGTCTTACAACTTGGTTCTACATATGTTTTGAGCCTCACAATATATTGGATATATATATTTTTTTGCTTTAAAGAGTCAGTTATATTTTTTAAGGAAATTTAAATAAGAAAAATTTTTACCTACATAGTTAACTATAAAATGTGTTCTTCATTACTTTTTGTAGACCCATATTTCTATCTGGTATTATTTTTCTTATGTTTGAAGGACTTCCTTTAACATTTTTTGTAGTTGCAGGTCTGCTGGTGATTAAATCTTTCAAGTTTTGTATGTTTGAAAAAGTCTTTATTTCGCTTCTGTTTTTGAATGATATTTCACTGGGATTAGAATTCTAGGTTGACAAGTTTTTTTTTCCTTTCAGTATTTTAGAAATGTTCCACTGCCTTCTCATTTGCATTGTTTTCAGTGATAAATTTGCTTTCATCATCATCTTTGTTTCTCTGTATGTAACATGTTGTTCCTCTCCCCCACCTACTACCCGTTGGCTGCTTTTAAGATTTTCTCGTTATCTCTGGCTTTAAGAAAAATGACTATGGTGTGCTAAATGGTGTAGTTTTCTTTCTTTTTCTTGTGTATGAAGTTCACTGAGCTTCTTATATCTGTGAGTTTATAGTGCTCACCAAATTTAGAAAAATTTTGGCCATTATTTTCTCAAATATTTTCTTAGTGCCCCCATTTCCTTTGGTGACTCCAATTACATGCATATTAGGCAGCTTAAAGTTGTTCCACAGCTCATTAATGCTCTTTTTTTTTTTTTGATCTTTTTTTTTTCTTTCTGTTTCATTTGGATGATTTCTATTGCTATGTCTTCAAGTTTGCTAATCTTTTCTATTGTGATGTATAATCTTCTGTTAACCCAATTCTGTGTATTTTTTCATCACGGACATGTAGTTTTTTTCTCAAAGTTTGATTTGGATCTTTTTAAAATAACTTTCATGTGTTTAACATTTTAAAATTTGGAATACAGCTGTAATAACTGTTTTAATGACTTTGCTAATTCTAACATTTGTGTAGTTCTTCATTTATTTTTGATTGATTTTTTTCTCACCATGGACTGCATTTTCCTACTTTTTTGCATGCCTGTTAATTTATTGGGTATCAGGTGTTGTAAATTTTACCTTGTTGAATGCTGCATATTTTTATATTACTACAAATATGCTTGAGCTCTGTTCTAGGATGCACTTGAGTTACCTGGAAACAGTTTGATCCTTTCAGGCTTTTCTGTTTAGATTTGTTGGGCAAGACCAAAGCAGTACACAGTCTAGGGCTAATTATTTCCCATTGGAGGCAAGACCCTTTTGAGTACTCTGCCCAGTGCCCTGTGAATCATGAGATTTTCCAGTTTGACTGGTGGAACAGGCACTACTCCTGGTCCTGTGTAAGCGACGGGCACTGTTATTTTGAATCCTTTCAGCTAGTTCTTTCTCTGGCCTAGGGTAATTTCCTCACAAGCATGCCATGTGCTGATCAGTCCCTTGCTGAATACTTGAGACCCTGTGCAGCTCTCTGAAGACCTCTCTCTGTGTGGCTCTCTCACGTATTCTGGCCAGACTCTCAGCTCTGTCACCTCAACTCAGGGAGTTCACCAGGCTCTGCCTGGATTCCTCCTCCCTGCACGATGGTCTGGAACTCTCTCAAGACGGTAAGCTTGGAAAATCAGAAGGCCTACCCTATTTGTTTTCTGTTTCTCAGGGATCACTGTCCTCCATTGCTTGATATTCAGTGTCTTGAAAACCACTATTTTATATATTTTATCCATTTGAAGCAGGGTGGGCAGTTTGGGCAGGGTAAAGATCCAACCTTGGCCAGAAGTAGAAGGCCACTGACATTTTATAATCCCAAATTTTCATGACTAATTAGAATTTGTAGCCCATTTTTAATTCTCATCTTTCAAAAATGTATACACCATCATGTTTCTTAATACAGCTAGATCAGTTCTAAATATCTGCTCAAAAGTATATAGAATCTGACATGCAGCAATGTAAATCTTTTCACATCACTCATCAGTTTCTGTGTAAAACATAGTATCATTTGCTTAATAGCAGCAACTTAATTCAGCGATTCTTGGTTAAACTTATATCCTTCGAGAGACACTGGTTCACTTTTTCATTTTCAGTGAGGTATAAATTTTACTAAAATTGTCCATTGCCCTTGGCCCAAACAGCAAAATGCATTTATCATATTACTTTAGTGGAACATGACTGATGATGGAATAGAATTTGTTTGCAAAACCATCACATAATTACTGCTTGTAGGTTTACAGGAATAATTTAATACCAGTTCAGCCTTTTTGCCCTTGAGCATGGGTCAATTTTTCTGGAATTCTCTGTCATCTCTAAAGTTGTCAGCAGTTTCTTACTTTTAAAAAAAAAATGCCTGAAACTTTAAATGGTGCCTAAATGAAGTATAACTCCCAATTCATCTGCTTTCTTTAATAGAAAATAAATGTCATTTGGTAAGACTGAGTAAAGCCTTAAAGCACAAGTGCACATATAAAAATTGACAAAATAAAAATAACTAAAACTTATAGCTCACCCTCTGTGTTCACATTAATTTAAACACTTTACATATTTTAGAAACTCACTGAATCTTTATAACAAGCCCAAGATGGTAGGTACAGTTACTATCTTCCTTTTACAAATGAGGAAATTGAAGCACTGAGAGGTTTAGTAACTTGCCCAAGGTCACAGAGCTTGAAATTGGTGAAGCTGGGATTCAGATTCAGGCAGTCTGGCTGCAGAGGCCATGCTTTTAACCATGACACCATACTGCCTCAGGAACATAAAAACATTTTTCTCTCAGCTTTATTACCACTCTTCAGTTTCTGTGAGTTTTAGTTTAAACATATAAATACAAATAGATTTCTTGGTGAAGACATTCGGTAAACATTTATTGAACTCATACTGTGTATCAGACACTGCCAAGTAAGCTCCTGGGGGTGTGAATTCCACATACAGTGCCTGCCTTCAAGGAAGCCACATCTAGTAGAAGTTTGAGTTTGAGCATGAGTATTAACCATCTTCACATTTATATGTGGACTGCATGTTTGGGAGAGGAAGGGATACCAATGTTCCCAACAAATTAAACATAGCAAAATCTGTTTTTTTATTTGCTGCCCAGTGCAGGAACATTATTTGGTGTTTTTCTAATTCACATCAGTTTCCCTTTTGGGAACACCACAGTGATTTTAAAGCTAGGTACTGTTCTTACAAGGAATTCTATATTTTTGAAATTGTTTTTATATTTTAGGCCCTTGCCCAAGGTCATATAACTAATAAATATCTCTGTTCTATTCAACTGGTCTTCAGAATTTAAAATAATTGGAGAACACTCTCCCTACTCCTTCTTGAAAACTAGCTGTGTTAGTGTGGGTGTTAATGTTTATATATTAATTATTATCTCCTAATCTACAGGATTAGGGTATAAATTGGATATATCCATTTGGATAAATAATTCTACATATGTTCACTATATCAAAATTATTGTGTTGTTCAAATTGTGTATATATACACACACACACACATGCACACACACACACACACCAAGTTTTTATTTGTTTGTACTATCAGTAATTGAGAGAGGCATATATTAACCTCCCATTTTGATGGTAGATTTTTCAGTTACCTCTTAACTTTTGTAAGTATTTGCATTAAAATAGTATCCTGAATTTTAAGCAATAAATACGTGTAATTTTCTAACTAAACAAACCGTCTTTTCTAAAATATCTTCTTGTGAGCATGAAGTTTCATCTGAGTCTTGACACCCCAGGACTAACATGGAACCAGTTGTCCATTAGAGCTCGGGTTCGGACACTCATGTTAGCTGTGGTCTTCTCAGTAGATAATCCTTACCCTTTTGACCACATACCTGTGACTGAATTTCAGTGAAGGGCTTTCACAAGTTTTCTTGGGCTTTAATTTCTTCACTAAGTCCTAGTATCTTTCAATTGGGAGAATATGAAAGATCGCATATTTTCTAACCTCAAATCTGCCTGGTTTTCTTATTTGTGCCTCCATTATTTTTCTGAGTTATATTTTTTAGAATGTGACATGCCGTTTACCATAAAAATGTAGCACTTAACTCATTGCATATGAAAGCATTATTTTTATTCCATGTTTTCCTTTTTGAATTTCTAGAAGACATTCTCTCTTATGATAAAGGCATGGTGGTGGTGGTGAGGCAGGCAGCAGGTTTCTTCTTCAAGATATTAATGATAGATTTAGTACAATTATGATTTCTTCTTTAGCCTGTGAGTTATTAAGAAGTGTCCTTGGGAGGAGGGTAATAATGGCAGTAGTAGAGTGCATGTCTAGCATCCACAAGGTCCTGGGTTTAATCCCCAGTACTTCCATTAAAAAAGATAGATAAATAAACCTAATTACCTCCTCCCCCCCAAAAAAAACTACAAAAAATGTCTTTAAATTTCCAAAAAGGATTGGGGTTAAATATTATCTTTTGTTATTGATTTCATATTCGGTTTCCTTGAGGTCAGAGACCATGGTCTGAGAATGGTTTCTTTGAAATTTACTGACTTGCATTATAACCTAGTACATGGTCATTTTGGGGGGTAAATGTTCCATATGCTTGAAAAGAATGTGATCTCCAATTAGATATAGAATTCTACATATGTTCATTAAATCAAGCTTACTTTGTTTTTCAACTGTCTATATATTTAATAATTTTTATCTGTTTGTACTATTAATAATTGAAAGAAGTATGTTAATCTCTCTCTTTTTTTTTTTTTTACAAATTCTATGCTATTTTATTTGTGGACTACAAGTTATAGGTATAGTGCTAGATAATTTACATATACTAAGTCATGTTTTTAAAAAATTGAAGTATAGTTGATGTACAATATTATGTAAGTTACAGGTATACAATATAGTGATTCACAATTTTTAAAGGTTATACTCCAATTATAGTTAAAATATTGGCTATATTTCCCATATTATACAATATATCCTTGTAACTTACTTTATATAATCTCCCATTTTGATGGTCAGTTTTTCAATTTCTCTAGTTGTGCATAATATTCCTTTATATATTTGGAGGTGTTTCATTAGTGCATATTAATAAAACATACTAGGTTAATTTACTCTGTGTAGTGATCTAATCTTTTATAATGCTTTTATTGTCTCGAAGTTTTATTTTTTAGGTATTAATATAACTACCTCAACTTTCTCTTGGTTAGCCTTTACCTGGTATATCTTTTTTGTATCTTTTTTACTTTCAATCTTTCCCAGTCTAGATGTGTCCCTTGTGAAATGTCACATACCTGGATTTTTAAATTTTATATAGTCTGTTAACCTCTGTATTTTAGAGGATGAATTTTGCTCATATATGTTTTTTATGTTTATTGATATATTGGAGCTTGTTTTTTTTTTTTACCATCTTAACTTTTGCTTTTTATTTGCTTCACTTTTTTCTGCGCTTTTTCTCCTTGTCTTCAAAATTTTTTTTCTTATTTTATTTTCCCCACTACTGATTTTGCAAAATTGCATCTCAAGTGAGCTGGCTGGTAACAGGGTTAATGTTAGTAATAGCAACCCATGGTCGAGGGTGGGGTTGGGGGTGGGATGTGCTTTTCTAAAAGGAGCCGGATTGGAAAGTGATGGGGAGAAATGGAAGAGAGCTGATGGAAGTCATGGCTGATGGATTCTGAAAATGTTTTTTGACAAGTATGAAACAAGGATGTCTGATAGGAACTGGGGAAAGGGGAAGTGGGAGTGTGAGATGAATGAAGGCTTAAAATAGAACCTGAAGGAACTAGTAAGGGAACTGAACTAAAGTATGTAAAAAGGTTTGTGGGTGACAAGGAGGGTCCAGCTCAGATTGTAGACCAGGAATTATGTAGGACCTGCATATAGGAGCAGACAAGGCAGACTGTAGCATTTGTATAGGTTTGGGTTTTGATGGGCAGTTGCTGCAGAGGGATGAAGGTACATGGATATGGAAGA
Organism: Camelus bactrianus; assembly: GCF_048773025.1. Classification (NCBI taxonomy): domain Eukaryota; kingdom Metazoa; phylum Chordata; class Mammalia; order Artiodactyla; family Camelidae; genus Camelus; species Camelus bactrianus. The sequence goes on along the minus strand of NC_133575.1, from coordinate 79,960,154 downwards.
TATTGGTGAGACTGGTTCAGATGTTGAGCCATCTGAAGTCTAGGATGGGTAAGGAAGGAAGATAGATCAGCAGGAGGCAAGTAGACCAAGGGACAATGGAGGGTGGGTTCAAGAGACTGTGGTCTTGATGAAGTTGAAGAGCAGGTATAGTGGGAATGAGATGTGACCAAAAAGTAGAGATTCTTTTTTTTTAGTTTTTAATTGAAGTATAGTCAATTGAATTGAAGTTATACATATACATACATATTTATGTATATTTTTTCAGTTTCTTTTCCATCACAGCTCATTACAAGAAATCAAATACAGTTCCCTGTGCTATGCAGTGGGTTCTTGTTGTTTATCTATTTTATATATAGTAATGTGTATCTGTTAACTCCAAACTCCTAATCTATCCCTCCACCCTGAAAAGTAGGGATTCTTGAATTTAAGATTTCAGTTGTGGGGGCAGTTCTGGTTGGTCAAGTATATGAGTGAAAAATAAAGGGGAGATGTACAGTGTATTTTCTTATTGTGCTATCTTTGTTTCCTCAGTCATGTTCTTAATTCTTTGTCTTTTACTATTACTTGGTCTCATTATTGTGCAAACGTGACTGTCTCATCACAGAACTCTGCTGCCTCTCTACAAACACCAGTTTTCTAAAAAATCTGGTTTTGTTCTCATTTCCTGTGTGCCTATGCCATCCTTGGTCTTGAATTGCCAGGCAATTGGTGATACCTGTTTTATCCAGGAGGCACTGATTTTGTGGCCAGTGCTTCAGCTATAATCACACATATGGGAATTCATTTTCACAGTGCTTTTGATTGCTGTGTTCAGTATTTTATAATTGCTTTGGCCATGATCCTGCCTGGGACAGAGCCAGTAGAGCACCAGCTCTAGAATCAGATTGTCTGGGCTTGAATCCCAGCAACTGCAATTACTTGCTGTTTATTCTTGGGCAAGTTAATCTAACCTCTCCTGAGTCCTCATCTATAAACGATGGATAATAATAGTACCTTATTCTTGGCATTGATGTGATGATTAAATCAGTTAATGTGTGTGAAGTGCTTGTTGCCTGGCATATAATAAATTCTCAATAAATGGAACTGTTGGGGTGATGATGACAGTGATGATGATCAATAATAGTGGTGGCATATGTAACACTATGTGCCGAATATTGGGTTCGGTACTGGGTGAGATACATAGAAGAATACTGAAAAAGTCCTTGTTTGAGAATATATGGAGTGTATATATTCTCCTTGAGGATAAGAACTAAGATTTCCTCAAGACTGCCTAAGAAAGAGCCTGTGAAAGAGGCTTAGCATCTTATAGTTCAATAAAAACCAAGAAATAGCCAAGTCAAGAAAATGTTGAGATTTCAGGAACCTGTATAGCTTTGCTGTGTTGTTTATACCCTCTATTGTCCTGTTGGTAATTAGTTTTAAAAGTGAAAAGGGATTGTTGTCTAGTTTCAAGGGAGAGTAGAGACGGTAAGTATGATCCTCATTTTCTTTCTCACCCTCTGACCATCCTGGGCTCTTTGACTCCCGTGACTGCCAAATATCTATTTTCAGACACAGTCTCTCTTCCTGAGGTCCAGCCTTATGGCCAACTACCTCTGGAACCTAATTATCTTGTTCACATGGAGGATGCAGCACAAACTCAATATGACTAAAAGGAAACTTCTTGCTTTACTTCCACACCTGTTTCTTCTCTTACAGCCCTTATCACTGTTAGGACTGTCACCAGCCAGTCAGTTGTTTAACCTAGACATGAGAGGTAGGCATCTTTGCCTTCACCGTCTTCATCCTCTTCACTCAATCAGTCACCACACTGTTCTGTCAGTTCTACTCCTCATACCTATTCTCTGTTCTTCCCTCTTGCTTTTCTCGTTTAGGCCTGCCCTGTAGCAGATTCAGCAACTACGTGTACTCCAAACATGTGTTCCAAACATTGTGATGGGCCCTTAAACACATTATTTAATTTTCTGGACAACTTTGTGAGGTAGGTCACCTTGAAGATGAGAAACCAGAGGATGAAAGAAATACAATGACTTGCCCAGTTGGTTAGAGGCATAGTTAGTAAACCTAGGTTGTATTTTTGTGTGGATTATTGCAATAATTCCTCTGTCTTCTTTGAAATTTAAACGTAAGACATGTTTATTAAAAAATCAGAACTGTATAAAGTATAATGTAAAAGTTACCCCCTTCCAACTCTATTCCCCTAGAGAAACCAATGGTAATGGGTTTTGTTCTAGACCTTTTTCTTTACATATGCAAATGTGTAGATAAATACTTTTCCAAAGAGATCATTCAAGTGTAGTCCTGAACTAACTTTTTTTAAAACTCAGGAACATATTTTCATACAGATCTACCACATTTTAAAAATGGATGCATAGTACGCCACCATATGAAAGTATTGTTTTGTTTAAAGGTTTCTCTGTTAAATAACTTGTTTTTGCTCTTACGCATAATGTTGCGGTAACTTTCTTACACATATGCCTTGAGTACATATTTATGTAAATATTTCTATTAGGTAGATTCTTAGAAGTGATATTGCTTGCCTAAGGAGTATGCATATTTTACAGTGTGTTATGTACTACCAATTGTATTTCAAATTATCTTTTGAATCAGTCTTTGATACTATAGCTAGAAAGATCTTTGTAAAATGAATTTGAGCATGTGTTTTCCCAATATCAAAAACAAAGCAACAACAAAGATGTTTGATTGAGTTATATTGTCTATGTAGTCAATTTAAAATTTAATTTTTGAGACTATTTGAGAGATACATAATCTGATCCCAACCTATATTCCCAGCCAACAAACTTATACTCTGTTCTATAAGGTAAAACCCACCTGTTCTGTAAAACCTTCCACATGTATAGTTCTCTTTCTTCCCTTTCTATACAAGACAGAGTTAGTTACTCCCACCTCTTAAGTTCCCATAACAATTTCTTATCCCTCTAATAGAACTCAGTGCCCTGTACTGTATTTATGTATATCTGTTTCCCCTATTACTCTGTGAACTTGTGAAGAACAGGAACTGTGTCTTACTCATCTCTGTGTTCCCAGCACTTTGCACAATGCCTGTCAGAGCAGGTGCCCAACAAGTGTGCATGAAATGGGTGAAGATATTCTTGAGGTAGTGTTAGCAATAAGAACTTTGGGAAATAGAGCAGGCGATGGAAGTTTGGAAGTGTAGCAGGAAGCTGACTGAATCCTGGGAACATGGAAGCTGGTCAGGAAAGGAGGAATGGGGATTCAGCTGGCAGAGGTCCCTGTGTGGTTTTCTTCACTGCAGAGACTAGCTGTCTGATTATTTGGCTTAATAGGCTTGTGACTTGAGAACACTGAAAGTATTGACAATTGGATGATTGAGGATCCACTTGGTGGAGGGGGAGTTTGACTCAGCTGTTCAGTGCTCTTTCCAGACTAAGATGCTTATGCTGAAAGACCCAACCCTTTGCCAGAGTCGTGAATAAGTTTTTATTCTTGAAAAATCAAAGCCTCTTTTTATCTTCAGGGTAGGATTCAGATGGGAGTAGGTATAATAAAAAGGCCAGATACTTCTATGTTGTTTCTTTAGCCTGGCTTAAGGGGAAAGTGGCCTACCGAAAGTCCCTGGAGTGTCGGCCTCTCCTGGAGTAAATGATCTATGTGAAATTAGTTCTTATCTTATTTCAGGCAACTGTGGTAGCTCTCCTGGTCTGGTAGCTTTGAAGAAAGAAGAGTAGAAGAGAAAATAGAATCATCATGTCGGAGATACTTGACCTCTCTTTTCTGTCTGAAGTGGAAAGAGATTTGATCCTCAGTGTTCTACAACGGGATGAGGAGCTCCGGAAAGCAGAAGAGAAGCGGATTAGGTGAGAGTCCCAGAACAAGCATGGGTTCCCAGACCTTTAACCAAAGATGTCTGGACTTGCACTTCTTTTCATCTGACTTTCAGAGGAACTTGTGTATGAGGTTTGCAGCTCCTCATTGGGTCAGGGTGGGCTTGGAGCAGGTTGCTTTCACAGAACCAAATGGTCTTACTGTCTCTGTCCCTCATTCCCTCTCCATCCAACCTCTGCAGATCCCGAATCACTTGTGTTTCTCTTTTGGGTCTTGGCAGGCGACTGAAGAATGAGTTGTTGGAGATAAAAAGGAAAGGGGCCAAGAGGGGCAGCCAACACTATAGTGATCGGACCTGTGCCCGGTGCCAGGAGAGCCTGGGCCGTTTGACTCCCAAGACCAACACTTGTCGGGGTTGTAATCACTTGGTGTGTCGGGACTGTCGTATCCAGGAAAGCAGTGGTACCTGGAGGTGTAAGGTGTGCGCCAAGGAAATGTGAGTGTTACTTACGGCTGAGTAGAGAGAAAAAATGGGGCCCCAGTTGTGGTTAGAATTTCTCTCCTTGGCCTTTGTTGGTTGAATGTCAAGGACCATGTTTTTTTTTTTCATTCATCTATCATTTTCTTTTATTCCTTCCCAGAGAGCTAAAGAAGGCAACTGGAGACTGGTTTTACGACCAGAAAGTGAACCGCTTTGCTTACCGCACAGGCAGTGAGATAATCAGGATGTCCCTGCGTCGCAAACCTGCAGGTACCAGACCTGTCGGGAAATGGTTCCCGGAGGTGCTTGACCTCAGTGATAGATCCTCTACTGTGGAATCCTAGTGTGTTCTTAGTGGTGGTGTCTTCACTTCCTGGGCTCAGCCCATTTGCTGGGGAACGTGAAGATTGTGTCGCCATCCTTTCTGCAGGTGTGCTGTGTTTCCCTTCCCCTCTCACCACTGCCCCTCTGCCATGCTTTTGTTTGTCTTTAAGTGAATAAAAGAGAGACAGTGGGACAGTCCCTCCTTCATCAGCCACAGATGGGTGATATTTGGCCAGGAAGAAAGATCATTCAGGAGCAACAGAAGGAGCCCAGGTAGGAACCAAGCAATCATTTAAAGAAATGCTACACATTCCTTTAATTCTTTTATTTTCTTACTTCTATTTATAAAATAATAGATGTTCATTATAGGAAAATTTGGAAAGTACAGAAAACAAAAAAAAAGAAGAAAAAAACATTTCTAATCCTGCTAACCACATATAAACATTAACATTTTGGCATATTTACTTAGTCCTTTTTAAGAACAATTTGAAGACAAATACATATAACACATACTCATTATTAAAAATTTAACCAGTATGGGAAACTATAAAGAAAGCAACAAATCACCCAAATTCCTACTACCCTAGTATTCACATTATGTAAAAATTACTTCACATATCTTTTGTGCATATATGTAGATAGAGGGATGGGTGGGTGGATAGACTGAAAAACCTTCATCATATTGGATCATAATGTATTAAAATAAAAGCTGTGTTTAATTTTACTTGAATTTAACAGAATAAAACACTGAAATAAAATACAGGAATTGCTAATCTTCAGATGAATGATTCTTTACTATAGAAGATATTAGTCATTAACATCCCTCTAAGCTTAAGAAAAAATATTATGAAAACCATTGAGCAGTTAGTCATTTTTTATTTTGTACTGTCTTTTTTGGTAACAGCCTTATCCAGCTGTAATTCACAGACCATATAATCCACATATTAACAGTGTACAGTGCAAGGTTTTTAGTATATACACAGAATTATGCAGCCATCACCTCAATTGAGTTTAGAACTTTTTATCACCTTAAAAAGAAACCCTGTATCCTTTAGCTATCACTGTTCCCCCTTCTCCATGTCTTTCCCCTTCCCTAAACAATCACGATCTGCCTATTCTGGACATTTCATTTAAATGAAATCATATAATACTGTTTTCAAGGGTAACCCATGTTGTATGTAGCATGTGTCAGTACTTCATTTCTTTTTATTGCCATGTGTATATACCCACATTTGTTTATCCATTCATCTATTGATGGAAATTTGGATTGTTTCTACTGTGGGGCTATTATGATTAATGCTGTTTTGAACATTTGTTATGAGTTTTTGCGTGGACATATGTTTTCATTTTTCTTAGGAAGATACCTAGGTGTAGAGTTGCTGGGTCATTTAGTCATTTTTAAAATCTACCTTTTTCAATATTAAACATTATCAGTGGACTCTGCTATGAAAGAGGAGATTAGCTTTCTTGCACTTCTTCCCAACACTGTCCCCTACTCCCACTTTTTATTAATCAAATTATTTTTACTGTGTCAGGACTTACAAGATTTATATTGTTATGCAACCGCAAATCATCTGCTTATTTTATCTATTTGTTTAGTTTTAGTTCATATTTAAAAGGATTGTATGCTTACAGCCAGGCTTTGGACCATGGCTTCTCTATATTTCTGAATCCTTTACTGTAATTTATTTCTTGGTTTTGTGGATTTCATCATTGAGAATTTCCTTCAACAAGCACTTGTAAGTGCTGTATTTATTTCACTCTTTCATGTTAAGAATGTCTGCCTAGTCCCTTTATGTTTGAACAATGTCTTGGCTGGATATTGTATTCTTGGGTCACACTTTATTTCCATCAGAATGTTGTAGACATTACTCCATTGTCTTCTGCCACTGAATGTAACTGTAAAGTCTGAGGCCAGCTAGCCCTTTGTTTTTCTCCTTTGTAGTTAACTTACTCAGTGTGTGTGTGTGTGTACCTGAAAAATTCCTTGTATTTTTCTTGAAGTTTGGTAACTTACCAAGGATAGATCTCAATTGCTAATCATCCTGTATCATTTTTCTCTAATATGAGGTGTACCCTTGAGTTCTTCATTGCGGGAAAATTTTTCCATATTGTATCCTCTGAACTCTTTCTATTTCACTAGTTAAGTTCTCCACTTCAGGGACACTGGATTTCTCTATCTTCCATTTCTGTCCTTTCCTTTTACTATCAAATGCAGAAGAAAAAGAGAAAGGGGAAAACAATTAACCCTAGGAGCCCAACCCTTTCCTCTGTGCTATCACTTTGATTTTCAGCCATCTTCTTTCTTCCCTTTCCTTCCTTCTCCCCTCCCTCCCTTCCTTTTTGCTGTATCTAATTCACATATTTGAATGAATTGTCTTGTTTAGGTTTTAATTTCTTCTTTGCTTTCCTTTTTCTCTATAATTTTGTTGTTTCATCATCTTGTGTTTGAGCTCTTGTGCTTTATCAAATCTCTGTCCTTATTAAGTTCCTGTGTAAGTGTAAAGCATTCGCAAGAAAACTACTTATTTTCCTACAGTTATATTCTTCTCCAGAATGGGTTCTTTGTCCATCATGCAAGTTGTTTCTCTTTCTCCCCACCCTGTGGCATATTTATATATCTACCAGACCACTTCTCTTCATTCTAATATTTAACTTGGGAAGTTCTGCTTCTATGTTTTGTTTGTATGTGGATTCTTCCTGATTGGCTGCTCATTTCAATTTGAGACAATTATCTTTTCCCCACACTCAATTATACTTTAGTTTAATGATAGAAATTGCTTTCTATATACGTCTTTTCTATAACTTGAGAGGAGGGGCAAAAGGTAACTTGGGAATCCCTGGTTTCAGTCTCCTGAAATTCTCTTAAATGTCTGGGCTCACTCACTTCAGCTCTGGATACATCCTCTAACTCATATCAGTGCCCTGAGAGAAGACATCCTCCAGCAGGCTTGTCTGTCTCTGTTGGGGTCCACCTGTGATACCTGCAGATCTTGAGGATTTTTGTTTTCCTTGACTCACCCTAGGACTGTCTACTCACTCACTTAATCTTTATGTCTCCACATTTGAAGGAGTTTTGCTGAGCTAAATATTTCTTCTGTTTCCTTTGCCATGACTTTCTGAACTCTGGCACTTAGAGCTTTGTTCTTTCCCTCATTTGGTTGCTGCTGACGAATTTTTGGCTCTTTATTTGTGTGGTTTTTTTTTCTAACTTTACCTCAGCCAAAGAGAAGTGACTTTATCATGTTTTATATGATTGAGGAAAAGCAATATAGAAATATAGAAAATGAGTCCCCAGTAATCTCACTACTTTATGCCGCAGACAATTATCATTAATAGTCATTAATAGTTTTGGTGTATGGACTACCAGACTGTCTAAATGTACAAATATGTGTTGGATTCTTAAAATTTTAATTTCCTTTTACAAATGTATCTTACTGTATGTATATTAAATGAAAAAAAATGAGACAGAATTTTAAAAACTCAAGGATACAGATAATCCAATAGAAAATGGGCGAAAGATTTGAACAGACATTTTACCAGAGACAACATACAGATGTCAAATAAACACATGTAAACATACTCAGCATCATTAGTCATTAGGGAAATGCAAATTAAAATTACAATCAGATGCTCCTGTGTATCAACTAGAAAGACCAAAATTATAAAGACTGATCATACCAATTTTTGATGAGGATGTAGAGCAATGGAAATTTTCATACAGAGCTGGTATGAGTGTACAATGGTACAGCCACTTTGAAAGACAGTTTAGTAGTATCTCAACAAGTTAAATATGCAGCTACCTTGTGATTCAGCCTTTAAATTTCTCAGTATTTACTCAAGCAAAAGCATATGTCCATACAAAGACTTGTACGTGAGTGTTCATAGTGGCTTTATTGGTGACAGCCAGCGCCTAGGGACAACCTAAATGTCTATCAGCAGGTGAAGGGATAAACTGTGCTTTGTTTATATGGTGGTGTACTACTCAGCAACGGAAAGGAATGAACTGATGGTACATGTGACAACATGGATGAATCTCAAGGTAATCACGCTGAGTGAAAGAAGCCAAACAAAAAAGAAGACAGACTATATATGATTCTATTTATATAAAACTCTAGAAAATGCAAGCTAAATTGCAGTGACAACAGATCAGCACTTACTTGGAGACAGGGATGGAGAGGGAGGGATGGATTATGAAGGGGCACGAGGAAACTCTGGGGGAGTGATTGATATCTTCACTAACTTAATTGTGGTGATGGTTTAAAAGTGTATGCATATGTCAGAACTCATCGAATGGCACACTTAAACACGTGCAGTTTACTCATGTCAGTTGTAGCTCAAGGTATAAAAGGAAAAAATTATGGAAAAACATAACATTGATGTCTTTCCATGTCAGCACCAAGGGTCTACCTCATTCTTTTTGCTCTCTGTGTGGTGTTTCATTGTATGTATGTACTGTGATTTTATCCACACAGCCTTGGGTGGGTGACTCACTTGTTCTACGTTATGAGGCCCCCTTTTTCCTTTGTGGATAAGGATAAGAATGGCTTTTATTTCCGGAACCTGATTAACACATCTGATATCATTGGTCAGATTGTAATTTCTGAAACCTACTGCTTTTGGCTGTCTATAACCTCTTGTCTCATTGGACCCAGAAGACTCCTATTTATCCTAAACATGGAAACAGATTAAGTGGATATAAATGATATTTTCCCTAAATTTATGGGGCCTCCGAGATAATCTAATTTAACTCTCTTATTTTTACAGAAAAGAAAGTGGGATAAGTGATTTACCTGAGATCATACAGATAGTAAGAGCCCAGGACTCCCATCTCTTAGTCTATTTTTCTATTGCACAGATGTCAAATAATTGCTTTTTGGTCCTCGGGTGGTTTGTATCAGCTCTGGATCAGTACGTATAATCTTTAGGAAAAAAAATACAAGCAGAAAACACTCTCCATGGGCCATTATTAAACTACCCGTCTAGAGGAATTGTTCTGCTTTGGGTTCTTTATTCTTTGGAGCAAAGGGAGGAAAAGAAGGATTCTAAACTAAAAATGAAATCAAGCTCCCTGCTGTATCTCTCAAGAAATGACCACTGTTTCACCTCTTGCATGCCCTAGGACTCCAACCCCTGCTGTCCGTTTTCATAGTCATCTCCATCATCGTATTATGATAACTTGGAAAGTTTATTCTCTACTACCTAAGACATTATAGATTTTAGTTACTTCATTCTTTGTTGATTTCTTACTGGTTCGTTCATTTGTTGAATAATATCTATGAATGCCTACTAGTTGCCAGGCACTGTTTTAGGTAGTGAGACCCACAGGTGAAGACAACAAAGTCCCTTACTTGAAGAGCTTTGACGTGGGAGTTGGGGTCACAGACAATAAATGAATAATCAAGTAAATATAGCATATATCAGATGTTGACAAGTGCTATGGGGAAAAATGAAGTAGACTAAAGGGAGAGGGAGTGCCAGGAAAGCAGGCGTGTATATAGGTTGCTTTATTTAGGCCAGTGGAGGGAAAAGTCTTAATAGTAAGATGACATTTGAGAAAAGACATGAAGCAAATGAGGGTGCAAAGCCTGAGACTGTCTGGGGGAAGAAGATACTTTCTAGGCAGAGAAAACAGCAAATACAAAGACCCTAAGGTGAGTTGGTGTTTGGCATGTATGAGTCATCTGGAACTGGTGAGCGGGAGGGGAGGGGAGGGGAGGGGATGCAGACAGAGATGGGACAAGAAGCAAATCATGTAAGATGTTGTGGGCACCTGTAAAGACTCTGTCTTTTACTCCGAGAGAAGGAAGGCTCTGGTGACATGATATTATTTTGTCTCTTATTAAATTGGGATAAAATTCACATAAGATTAATCATTTTAACAATTTTAAAGTATACAATCTAGTGGTTTTAGTACTTTCAGAACGTTGTGCAACCATCACCAGTATCTTAATTTCAGAACATTTTCATCACTCCACTGCACCCATTAAACAGTCACTCCCCATTTCCCCTGGCCCCTAATCTGCTTTCTGTCTCAATGGATTTGCCTATTCTGGGCATTTCATATAAATGGAGTCATACAGAATGTAGTCATTTGTGTCTGGCTTGTTTCACTTAGCATAATACTTTCAAGGTTCATCTATGTTGTAGCATATATCAGAACTTCATTCCTTTTTATTGTCAATAATATTTCATTGTACAGCTGTACCACATTTCCTTTATCCATTCATCTGTTGATGGACATTTGGACTATTTCCACTTGTTGGCTATTGTAAATAATGCTGCTGTGAACATTTGTGTACAGGTTTTTATGTGGAAACGTTTTCAGTTCTCTTGGGTAGGAGTGGAATTGCTGGGTCATGTGGTAATTCTATATTGGATTTATATTTTAAAAGCTCATTTTGGTAGCTGTGTTGAGGATAGATTGTATGCAGACAAGGGCAGAAGTAGGGAGTTCAGTTAGGAGGCTATTGCAACCATCCAGGAGCTAGGTGATGGTGGTTTGGACCAGAGTAATGGCAGTGGAGTGGGAGAGAACTGGTCATATGCTAGATATACGTTGACAATAAGAGCCAAGAGGACTTGCTAACAGATTGGATTTGTATTTTGAGAGAATGAGGGGAGTTGAGGATAAGTCTTAAGATTTTTGACCTGAGAAGCGAAAGGATGAAATTGTCATTTGATGAAATTGAGGGAAGAGTAAGTTTTGGGGAGGACCAGTGTGGTCAGAGGACCAGGAGAGTGTGGCATCCTGGCAACCAAGTGAAATTACTTGAGGTACTTCAGGAAGAATGATTTTTTCCCCTTTTTTTTGTCCTCACAAATTCCTTGAGGTATGGGGTCCAGGAATTGTGTCCTTCTCTTTAGAGATGAAGATTGCTGTTTTGAATGCCCAGGGTCATCCTTCATTAAGCTGGAAAGAATTCTGGTCTCCTGAGTAATATCTTCAAAGCATACTGCTTATTTATATATATACTTTAAGCCCCACTGAAGGCATTTAGTCAAGAATTCAGTCAACAAATAATTGAGTGCTAGCTCTCTTCTAGACATTCTATGATAGCTTCTCTTCTAGGCATTGGGAACACAGCAGTGAACAAAATATGTGGTCAGTGATCTCCTGGAACTTAGTCTAATAGAGAAGAAAGACATTAAATAAATCATTTGTTGAAATTATTGAACAAATTAAATAATTTGTTTAAAAGACATAAACACACACATAAAATCATACATATGATGACTGCTACCAAGACAACAGGGTGCTTTAGGAGCACATAGGAAAGTTACTAATCTAGTCTTGGGGTGGGGGCATGGCCAGAGAGATCTGTAGGAAATGACGTATAAGGAGAGACCGGAAGGGGTAGATATAGCCAGGTGATGAAAAATGGCCGTTGTGAAAAGACCATCCAGGCAGAGAAAAGAGAGGAGAGGAAGAGCTTTGGCGTATTCAGGGACCCAAAAGAGCTTCATCATTCTGGAATGTAAAGTGTGAGGAGAGGTGGAGGGGGAAAGATGAGTCTGAGGACACGCGCAGGGTCCAACCATAAGGCTTTTCTTGCCACGCTAAGGAGTTTGAACTCAATCCCCAGAGCAATGGGGAACCGCTGAGCAGTTTTTAAAGTATGCTCAGCTCTTAGAAAGATCACTTCAGCTACCATCGTTGAAGGGGTTGGAAGGAAGCCTGACTCCTGGCAGGAGAGCCCACTTCCTTTATGTGTTGGCTCTTGGTTTTGATTCTAGTGTGCCATTTGAAGTGTCCAAGCTGAAAAGTGGAAAGAGCGCCCTGGAGGCAGAGAGCGAGAGTCTGGATAGCTACACGGCTGACTCGGATACCACGTCCAGGTGAGATGCCCCCAGTCCCTGCCCCTCCACTCCACCGAGCTCCCATTTTGTTCTCTAGCACCAGGGTGCCGGGATTCCTATGCCTTCAGTGATCCTGACTTCTGTCCTTGGCAAGGAGAACAAAGTATTTTCTCTGACTTGGCCACAAGTCTCCTGGTAGCACTTCTGTTGGCTCTGGGCACAGCCTTCTGGAACATGCTAATTTCCATAGGCTGCTGCACCTTGGAGGAGTCTTCCTGGACCAGCAGCACCTGCTGCTACCCCTTGGGAATGGGGTGTGAGTGTCTGTATTTGTGCAGAATGGCTTACCTCATCATTGGCATTCCTTCAAGGTAGATCAGATGTGAAGTTTACCTCCTGGATTTTGTCACTGCAGTGACCTCAAGCCAGTGGCTCTCCTTCCCTAGAGCTTGGGTCCCTAGATAGAAGGGGAAGGGGAGGAAGTGATTTTGTTCTAGCATCTGTATCTGCCTCCAGGAGAGACTCTCTCGATAAATCTGGCCTCTTTCCAGAATGGAAGAAGATGTCTGCCCCCAAATCTCAAGTAGAAAAGGTAAGCTTTAGTTATTGGTTGGTCGGTCTCTGTCTTTCTCTCTGTCTGTGTCTGTCCCTCTTTTTCTTTCTTCTTCCTTTCTCAGGAAGAATTTAAATCAAGAATTCATGTAAACAAATTTAGCTCAGATCCCCTTGGAGCATTTTCTAAGGTTTTGGTTGAAACATGTGAGAAAATGGATTTTATACTACTTCCTAGGATTAAATTCCTAAGATTAAATTAATCTTTCCTTGAAGTTTTTCGTAGTTTAGTGAAAATCTGAGCCTTCTTCCTTATTCCACTTTTCTACCTACCCAGCTGTCCTTTTCCTTTTCCTTGCCCTTACTCCTTCCTAGGAAACTCAGCCTGGGGGTCAAAATGTGTTAACTGTGGATGAGAGTGAAATGATATTCAAGAAGAACACCAGAAAAATCCTCAGGCCTTCAGGTAGCTGGTTTCCCTTTGTGGCATTTTGAGATTGAAGTTCTGAGTACTTGGTGGGTCATTGGTATGGAGAAGAGTGGGTTCTTTTTGATTTGGGTTTTTGGTGTTCCACTCAGAATACACTAAATCTGTGATCGATCTTCGCCCGGAAGATGTAGGGCGTGAAGATGGCTCCTTGGGAGACAGAAGCAAATCTGTCCCAGGCCTCAGTGTGGATTTGGTAAGTACCCTTGTATATTTCACTTGGTCACTATATGAAAATTTATATATCTAGAGTTGACTTGAGTACCTGATACTCTGAATTCATCTGTTTAATTCTTTAGGAAAAGGTAACATGAATCTTGATTCCCGCACATTTCTAAAGTAAATCTGGTTGCTGAATTGCTTAAAAAAATAAGACTGTCTTCACCATCTCTTATTTTCTAAACATTGCTTGATATATGGTTGGGGGCTCAAATAAATACTTCTTTTGATTAAAATGTAAAGAGCTGGCTGGGTTGGGGCAGGCAAATGGGAAAGAGCTATTCTTATCTTATTATTTTGAGATTTAAGAAAGATGGTTGGAATATAGTTGGGAAGCCTGAAATGGGGAAAGATAAAAATAAGGCTAAGTATGTACATGTGCACATGACACCTCAGAGCTCAGCGGCAATTATGGCCCCTACCGAAGCAAGAATATCCGTCTTTGAACTTTTTCTTGTTTTTATTAATTCTGAAATCTATATTTATTGTTCCAGGAAGAGGAAGAGGAGGAAGAAGAAGACATCGACCACCTGGTGAAGTTACATCGTCAGAAGCTAGCCAGAAGCAGCATGCGAAGTGGCTCGTCCATGGTAAGTTCTGTTAGTTTTGTGGCTACAGACATGTTGGGGTACCAGCAAGGATGGAAGTGCCTCTCTAGAGCTGGTCAGGACCTGGAGAAATTCTCCTAGTCACCCTTTCCAGGTAAGTGAGATGCATTTGTTCCTTTCCTCAACTTAAACCATAGTTGCTTAGTGCAGTTAGGTGATTTTCTCAGCCTCTGCCCTGGAGGGTCTTACCTCAGGTAGTTGGGGCTAGAGATGTTCTTTGTCGCAGCTTAGTGAACAGTAACCCTTAACTTCTCCCTTAAAAAGGTATACCCAAGCCACGAAGTGAGCAAGATCAGATTTCTTCATCACAGCACACTGGAAATCTCATGTTCAAGGGCAGTGAGTGTCATGGGAAGGACCTTGCTTGGCAGGGTTAATTGGCATCAGGATATGACTGAGGGATAACAGTGCCAATCAGAATCGTGAAGTTAAAGGGACATTTGAAAATCAGAGCCTAGTTCTGTCATAAGTATAAAGATTGATGTTTAGGGGAAACAGAGTCAGGAAGCAGGGTGATTAGATGTTCCCACTCACACAAAGGAAGAGAATGGTGGGCTTGCCGAGTTGATTATTACCAAGAGGAAGATGTCTTTTCCCCTCTGGTGGGGTTTTCCCCCAGTTCTGATGCAGTCACTTTTCTCTGTAACTCTTGAGAGGGATAAAGTAGATAAAAGAAACCCACCTATAATTAAGGCACCTTGTTTTAATTAGTAACTGACCCCTTCTAACCAACCTTGTAGCATATATAACAGATACCAAAATCGGACTCAGCTGAACCTTACCTCTCCTCCTTGGCCACCTTTTGGGCAGTTCAAAATTAACGATAAAATGTGTAAAAAGAGGGGAAGAAAAGCAGCTCGAGGCCTGGGTGAGTCATGTGCAGACTGATGAACCTGAACAACGGTGGGTGTGTCCTGGCATCTGCTGTACCCTGGGCACAAGACCATTGGCAGTACTGGCTTGTTGCAGGGGCTTTTGTCTTGTTCAGTGACTGCCTTTCTCGTGAGGGAAAACGTGAGCAATGTGGGAGGGGGAGTGTGCAGATGTTTGTGGGGGCTTTATCTTCAGAGTACCATTGGCAGCATGATGAGCATCTATAGCGAAGCTGGCGATTTTGGGAACATCTTCGTGACCGGCAAGGTTGCCTTTTCCCTGAAGTATGAGCAGCAAACACAGACTCTGGTCATTCACGTGAAGGAGTGCCACCAGCTGGCCTATGCTGACGAAGCCAAGAAGCGCTCAAACCCGTGAGTGCTCGGAGAGGAGGGCTCAGACCCTGGTGTCTCGCTGGGCATCCTTGAACTGAGGTTATCACTTCCTGGGCAGACAGGGAGGTGTGGTTGAGAGTGGTTGGAGGAGATGTGGGAAAGGGACCAGGACTGGGAAAATGCAAGAATGGCATGTCTAAGAGGGCTTGATGTGACATTTTCATCCTGTCATGAGATCTGTATATGGAGAGAGCAGGGCAGTTAGGAATGGGCTTCAGAAAAGACAGCGAGTTACTCAGTGTTCTCCTTGGTTTCTAGATACGTGAAGACTTATCTTCTGCCTGACAAATCCCGCCAAGGGAAAAGAAAAACCAGCCTCAAGCGGGACACCATTAATCCGCTATATGATGAGATTCTCAAAGTAAGTATCTGGAGCCCGAGAGTAGGAGAGCTCGTTCTGTCTTGTGTGCTCAGCTGTAGCTCTTCCTCTGCCACGTGGCTGGTAGATGTGGTTTTCAGTGGCCATGGCTGTGTTTGAGGATACACTGTGGGTGTCTCTTCATATCCCCACCTCTCAGAGAAGAGAACAAAGCTGATCTGGCTTTCTTGGATTGTTGTCAAGTTGGAGATCCATGTGGCCACAAATTCATTTTAAAAAGTCATTTGGGATAAGGAGTCTGCCTGGCAGTTCTTTTGGAATATTCCAGTGTTTTCTTGCCCACTGAAGGAAAAATTAATATTCCAGGTCCTCCCGTGGACTATAATAGGTTTTCGTGAAATGGGGTAAGTGGAAACTTGAAGTGAGACTCAGAGTGGTTAGGGACTAATGTAATTTGATATTCAGGACTATGGGTATGGTTGCGCGGACTTTGGAATAATCGTTTCTGGAGGAATTACCCTGAACTAATCATCTTCGGCTTTTCCTTTTCTTTCACAGTATGAGATCCCAGAATCTCTCCTGGCTCAGAGGACATTGCAGTTCTCGGTTTGGCATCATGGTCGTTTCGGGAGAAACACTTTCCTTGGAGAGGCAGAGGTCCAGATGGATTCCTGGACGGTTGATAGGAAATTGGATCATTGCCTCCCTTTACATGGAAAGGTAGTCTGATTTAACAGCTCCTTACAGTTTGGATCTGAGGTAGAATTGTCTGCAGTGACCTCTGCTGGGACTTGTTGGTAGCAGCTTTGAATGTAGTCTTCTGTAGATTTCTAGCGCCCCCTGCTGGGGTTTCTGAGTTTAACAGTAATTTCAGGTGTACTTGGATGGCAAGTGGGAGTAATCTCTTCTGTATAGGCCAGGTGAAGGAGAAACTATGGTTTCCCTTTGAAGTCTTTAATACATGTGCCAGGCTTTGCCTCCTAACTGTCCAGAGTCTGGGCATGTCCCATCATCCTAACTTGTGCATCTTCTCCAAGCTAGCCTTTCAGTTAGCGTCATCTGCACTCCTTTTCCAAGCTAATTTTTTCACGAAGGAAGTGGAATATAAAGGAATTCATTTGAGTTCCAGCTGCCGTGCTCTTGTTCACACAAGCCAGGGACAGTTTTACTTAGGAGATGGCATCTCAGGTGAGAATGTAGCAATGTGTATAATAGTGCCTGGGAGCTGAGCGCAGACCTGGATTTGAATCCTGGCTCTGTGATTTGCCAGCGAGGTAAATCACCTAACTTAAAAATAACTCACATAAGTCACCTAACTTCTGTGAGCCTTAGCATCTTCATCTGTAAAATGGAGATGATAATAATATTCCTCTTTTGCAGGATTGTATACAAAGTACCAATCAGTACCTGGGACGTAAAGGACATTCAGTAGGTTACTGTCATTCTGGTTAAGGTGAAATTATTGTCAATCTGGTTAAGACGAAATTATCAGAACTCTTCAATGGCAAAGTTCTTCTGGAAGGTGTTTTTACACTAGCATTTTTAATGCTAAAAATAATACATGGGACATAGAATACCTTTGGAAAGACAGACAAGAAACTAGTAGTAGTGGCTGCCTCTAGGAAGAGAGACTGAGGTGGGAGGGCAATTTAGCTTTCTTTATATGCCCTTTTATAAATGTTCGAACTTTTTACCATGTCTGCATATATTGCTTATTAACAAAATTAAGAATAAAAGGATTTATGTGCACATGGCTCAAAATTAAAACAAACTAGAAGTGTATAGAAAGAAAGATAGGTTCTATTTCCTAGAAATAACCACTGTTATCAATGACTTGGATATCTTTATAGAAATTTTGTATTAAGCAGCACAGATATACACATATGGGTGTATATTTTTTCCTTTTTACACAGATGGGATGATACGAACCTCACAGTGTATATATATCTTGATATTTTTCATTTAACAATTTGTCATTTTCCATGAACATTTTTTCCCTATGCCATCACTTACAGATTTATCTCATTTTGATTGCTGGAATTGTGTTATTCATGTGCCTGTTTTATAATTTATTTACAATTAATTCTTCCACCGATAGGCATTTAAATTGTTTGCCTCTTTTGGGGGGCTCTTAAAACTATGCTGTAATATATCTTGGCCTTCTTTTGTGAACGTAACTGTTGGAGAAATTTCTGGCGGTGGAATGGCTGAGTCAAAGGAAATGTACATCCAGTATTTTGATAGCTACTGCCCTCCAAAAAAATAGTAACAATATTAAATCTGTCCCTTTAAGTACTAATAAAAACAGGAAAGCAGTTATCACCAAACTATAGCATATTATTAGAAATTTGGAATTTCTTAAGCATTTGATACGTAAATCATTCTCTCAGGGTCCTACAGTTTATATAATTAAATTGGAAATGCCACTATAAACAGTCACAGAGTACTGACAATAAAAAAAAGTCCTACATCAAAAGAAAAAGCTGTACTATAATGGAGCTGTTTGCTCTTTGCAATTATTTTGAGCCAGAATGAAAACATGCTACTGAAACAAATACGCCAATTACACCAATTTCCAGCTACAGCTAAACTCCGGTTTTTAAGAGTCCACTGAAGTTCACAATCTAGAGACTAATAAATGGTGTAGACATTTTATAAACAGCAAAAGACCATTCCAGTATGACATATCTATTTTAACTGAAAACATCCTACATTTATTGTCTCTGATTTTTCTTTTTTGCTCTAATGATTCATTTGCTCAGACTGAGTCTTCTCTTCCTGGCCTCCACCTCCCTCTCTTTTGTACCTCTCCCATATACTACACTTCTGTGCATTCTGGGCATATGGGACATTTTCCCAAGCTGATGGGGATTATGCCTTCCTGGCACTGCTGTGCTCGGTGCTGAGGCCCTAAAGTAGAGGACCCCCAGTGAACACGGGCAGGTGAAAGAGCACCTCTGATCCACACCGGCTCACACTCTGGGCAGCAAAGCCCGAGCAGCAGAGCCGTGCCGGGAGGGCCAGTGGAGTGAAGCAGTCCTGCTGCCCACGGCCATTTGCTGCTCATCCTAGACGTCCGCTCATCCACTCTTGCACTCATTCAGAAGTGTTTGTGAAGCACCTACCATGTGCCGGGTACTTTGCTAAGTGTTGGGCATACTAGGATGGACAAAAACAACAAAAAGGCTTGATTCCTGTCCTTCTGGAATTTAGATTCTAGTGGGAGAGATAGTCATTAATCAAAGGAAGAGAGACAAACGTAAAATTAAAAATTGCGGCATATTCAGTCCTTGTAACAGAGTTTCACCTAGACCGCAAATCTTTGCAAGCTCTCTTTTAAAAAAGACCTTTTATCTTTGAAAACCATACACATGATATGTGCTATTCTCATAAAAAAAGACACTATAGATATAGAGACAGTAAAAAAGTGAAAGCCCTCTATCCTTTCCCCATTCTACTTCCCTCCTTAGAAGATAAAAATGTGAAGTTTGTATCCTTCTGGGTTTTCCTGTGCAGTGTAGTATAGTTGTTAAAAGCATGGACTCTGGAATCAGTCTGTCTGAGTTTGAATCCTGGCTCTGCCAATGACTGTGTGACCTTGGACAAGTTACTTAACTTCTCTGTTCCATAATCTGTAAAATGGGGATAACAGTCTCATAGGGACTATCTTGAGGATTAAACAAAATGGTAAAGTACTGATAACAGTGCCTGGCACACAGTAAGTACTAAATAAGTGATAATGATAGTAATCATTATTTATATACATATATATTCACATGTACAAATATGAGTGTATTTTAATATAAGTCGGATGCTTTTTCTGCATCTTGCTTTGTTGACTTAACAGGACATCTTGGATATCTTTCCATGTCAGCATGTAGAGATTCACTGCATCCTTTTTTAAAAATTGAAGAAGAGTTGATTTACCATGTTGTGTCACTGTATGCTACACAGCATAGTGATTCAATTATACATAATAACCTAAAATGAAAAAGAATATATATATGTATCATTGCATCTTTCTTGATGATCGCATGCCATGTATCATATGAAGGCATTAAAATCACTCATTTAACCTTTCCCATATTGATTGACATAGGTTGTTTCCACTTCGGGGCTGTTACTAACAATGCTGGTAGCAAGATTCTTCATCATGGTGTCAGTCCCCTGGGAATTTGTATGGCAGCCTTGCTGGAAGACCTTTGAGGGTATTTGGAATCTAGTCACTCTGTCCCCAAAATAGCAAAATAATGGGCACTGTGGAAGACTGTTTGTTACTTCTTCTGCAGTTCCTTCTGAAGACACTGCCGTAGAACCCTGTGGCTGCCGTGGCCTTGGGATCCTGGATGGTATTCATAAGGAGGAGAATCCCTTTATGCTGTGAAGCTGTTCTTGGGGGCAGTTCTAGAATCTCCTCAGCGAGAGGTCTCAGCAGCTCCTGAGCAGCCCAGCTTGACCTTTTGCGTTTCCCTGTGTTTCAGATCAGTGCCGAGTCCCCAGCCAGCCTGCCATCACACAAAGGCGAGTTGGTGGTTTCGTTGAAATACATCCCAGCCTCCAAACTCTCTGTTGGAGGTAACCGGAAAAAGAGTGAGTTTTTTGGGGGGCCCTGGATTTAGCTCTTAGTTTTCTGCACCAGATCTGTGTGAGGCCGTGCTGGCTAGTGGCTAGCACTGGTGGAAGGACCAGATTGCAAAGTGCACTGGATCACCTTCTAGGGAAGATTCCTTTACTAAGTAAGCCTTTTCTGTTTTTCAGCTAGAAAGGAATGCCTTAGAGTTGGAATTCCTTTTTTTTTTTGAGGCCATTAAACTATCTTGATCTTGGTCCAGCTCTGGCAAACTAGTAAGAGATCAGAACAGAACAGAAACTTCAAGACTGAGAGAGGGTGGTTGGAAGTGCTGGTGAAGTGTAAGCAACAGGAAGTTGAAGGCTGAGAAGGAGTAAATCAACACACCAGGCACTGTGCTAGTGACGGTCGGTGTGTGGATGAATAAGGCATGATATTTGCCCTCCCTTGCATAGCATTTTTTAGAAAGAATGACAGTCATATGTTAAAAGAACACAGATGCAGGAATGATGAATTCTGTCTGGTTACATTTTAAAGAGGAAGTAATAGTGATAGTGGACTTAAGACTTTACCAGGCAGAAGAGGAAGATGATGGGGTGAGAAGAGCATTTCCAAAAGAGGAGATAGCATGAGCAAAGGTTTTAAAAAGGAATGGTAAATGTGGGGTTGTATGTCAGTGTGAGGCAGTGAGCTTCTTAGTTCAGTGGGACTGCAGTTATGGTATGTAGATGTGGGAGTGGGGCTGGAATTGTTGATGAGGCTGGAGCTTGGCGGAAAAAGGCCATGAATGTAATGGTAAGGAGTTGAACGTGATGCCTTGGCAATGGGAAGCCCAAGTTCTTAAAAAGTTACCTGCAGCAAAGTCTCATCTATACAGTTTGGGGAATTCAATGAGATCCCCAAGGAAGGTGTGAAGAATGACTAGAGGAGACAGGCAGGGATGGAACCACAGGGGACACTTTAAAGGATGAACACGGGAAGAGAAGCCAGTGAGGTGGAGGGTTATCATCAGGGGAGAGCATCACCAGGAGAGAGCTCGAAGAAGGGAGTGGAGTTGTTAACAGTACTGAAATGCTACTGGGATATCAGGCTTGATGGGAAGACACAGCTCATCAGCCTGAGATTACATTTTCAGTGGATTAGTGGAAGCAGAAGCCAGATTTCACTAGGAACTAGGCTGAGTGAATGAGGCAAAGAAGTAGGGGTGGTGAGTGTAGACTCTGTTCCAGGATAATTGATGGAGAAAGAAAGGAGAGCCATGAAAAACTACTAGAGCTGATAAAAGAATTCAGCAAGGTAGAAGGTTACAAGGTTAGCATACAGAAATCAGTGGCATTTCTTTACACTAACAATGAAATATCAGAAAAAGAAAGTAAAGAAACAATCCCTTTTAAGATTTTATCCCCAAAAATAAAATACTTAGCAATAAATCTAACCAAGGAGGTGAAAGACTTATACACAGAAAACTATAAACCATTCATGAAGGAAATTAAAGAAGACTTAAAAAATTGGAAAGATATTCCATGCTCCTGGATTGGAAGAATCAATATTGTTAAAATGGTCACACTGCCCAAGGCAATCTACAGATTTAATGCAATCCCTATCAAATTACCCAGGACATTTTTCACAGAACTAGAACAAATAATCGTAACATTTATATGGAAAGGAGAGCCATGGAGGATAGCTTGAAAAGGAGATAAGGTTGAAAGGAGGTTTTCTTTTAGAAGGATTTTTTAAAAAAAGAGGTGAGATTAGCACTTACTTAGACTGAGAGGATAGGACCAGTAGAGAACAAGATATTAAAAATGGGGGATGGGGGTTGAAACTGATGATGCCTGATGAGTCTTGTTGACATGCGGATGGGAGCCAGAACACAAGTGGGGGAGTGCCCTTTTTAATCATTCAGTGAATGTCAGGCAACTTTATTTCTCTAAGCCACAATTGTCTCATCTGGAAAATGAAGACATTATTATAGAATTATAACATTATTAAAATAATTATATTATTATTATATAAAATAACAGTGTATGTCTCCTAGGGTTATTTTGAGGAATAAATACTTCATGTAGAATCTGGCACATGGCCAGTTTTCAATATTTTTCTCGCTATTGTTGTTGTTGTGAATTGAGTGCCTGTTGCTTGCTGTCAGGCACTATGCTCAGTACTGAGGATACAGGGCAGGTGTGGTCCAGCTGTCATGGCACTTGCTGTCTTCAGGAACCAGAAGAGTAAATGCTGGGTAGATAAAGCTTGAGAGAAATCTGGAGGGTGTCAGGGCTCATTTGCTGTGACTGACATCCCTTCCAGGTAAAGGCGGGGAAGGGGGAGAGCTCCAGGTGTGGATCAAAGAAGCCAAGAACCTGATGGCCGCCAAATCAGGAGGGACTTCAGACAGCTTTGTGAAGGGGTGAGTCCCGGGACCAGCACCAAACTAACCAGTTTCAGGATACAAAAGCTAAGAGAGGAACCCAGTTTAACCCTTCTCTGTGGATCTTATCCCTTTGTGTCCTGCCACCTCCAGCATCCAGCTTTGTTCCTGAAATTAGGTGATGGCCCAACCTCCACTACCAATTTGCTCTGCTCTGGGCTCAGTTTGGACAGGGCTGTGGTGTTGATTTCCAAAAACGAGGGTGGTGAACGGTTAGGTCTGACTTTTCCTTTGTTATCGACTTATGCTCCTAATTAATCCTGAATAAAAATCTGTGTCTCCTGACTGTCAAGACTTGACGGCTCAGGACTTTGTTCCTCACAATATTGAAGCAATGCCAGCTTTCCCCAAATTAGAGCTCACCCCACTGACTAAAGTTCTCTAGCAAATCATGTTTGGCTTATCCCTATGATAATTACTCCTGGTTTTATTAAAGAGGACCTTGCCCAATAGAAGTGGAACCAACTACTTAAAACCCATTTTCAGTAGAATACTGACAACAGCTCCCTAATAATATTGTATTAATTTTCTCTCCAGGTTAAAGGAATTGAGTTGGGTGAATGATCTAGTGGAGGAAGTGGGAACTCTGCTTCGGCAGATTCAAAGGAGGGAGTTTGTGTCCTTGGATTTGCATGTTGCCTCAGCTTCCTGGGCAGGGCCTGTGGTAGGGGAAAAGGGAATTTAAATAGATATTGCCAGCTTTTTGTAGTTTGTTGATTCCTCCCCACCCTCTGCCAGATACCTGCTTCCCATGAGGAACAAGGCCAGTAAGCGGAAAACTCCTGTGATGAAGAAGACCCTGAATCCCCACTACAACCATACATTTGTCTACAATGGCGTGAGGCTTGAAGATCTCCAGCACATGTGCCTGGAGCTGACAGTGTGGGACCGGGAGCCCCTGGCCAGCAATGACTTCCTGGGGGGGGTCAGGCTGGGTGTTGGAACTGGTGAGAGCCTCCCCTCATCCTCAGTGTCTTCCAGGCCTCTTCGATATTTCACTCCAAATAGAGCCATCCCCTTCCCTCCACATCTCCTCTATGTCAAGAGTTGTCTTCTTTCCTTTCAGTTAATGTTCAACCAGTATTTACTGAGTGCCTACTATGTGCAGGGTTGGGGAAGGCGGAGCCCCTGCCCTATTATGTGTACAGATAAACAGGACCCCGATTCCCAGGAACACCAGTACCTCCCTACCAAAAACATTTAAAGACCTACCTATATCTGTCCCTCTGCTTTCCACCTTCCACCTTACAATGAAAGAAGGGTCCTTTCTAGCAAAGGCCGAGCTCTTTCCAAGTGTTCTGGATCACACTCTCACCTTCTCAGTGACCTCACTGCTGGAATCTCCTCTCTCTCCTGTCTGATCAGTTTCATTCTCTCTGCCTCCCGACTGGTGGTGAGAGCAGATATGCCCTAGTATTTCCAATTTTAATAAACAGAAACAAACCTTCCCTTGACCCCACATCCCCCATCCAATTTCTTAAAAAGAGTCATCTCCATATCCTCACCTCTCCTTTAGTCCTCACTCCACTGTGCTATTCTGTCCCACCCCTCCACTGAGCAGTTGCTGATGCTGAAATTTTGTTCTCATCTTCCTCAAATGTTCATACTATTTAACATAGCTGAACACTCCCTTTTTCTTGAAATACTTAGCTTCTGTTGACACCATACTTTCCTTTGTGGCTTCCTCATTCTCTACCCAAACTCTGAATATTGGTGCTTCTGCAAACTTAGCCTTGAATCCTCTTTCCTCTCTCCAGACTCTGCATTCCTGTGGGTGTAAATAGTACTGGTACATTAATAATTCATACAAAGCATTTAACACGAAGCATCTAGAATGATGTTCTTACAAATGTAAGCCGGTTCATGTCAGTCCCCTGCTTAAAACCCTTCAGTGGCTCCTACTGTACTTAGAAAACAATCCAAAGTTCACACCATGCCAACAGGCCCCTGTGTAATCTGGACTTTGTGTTCCTTCATGACCCATCCTATAGCACTGTTCTGCTTGCTCGCGATGCTCCAACCACAGTGACTTTCTTTCTACTCTCCAACTATACCAAGCTCCTTCCCACTTCATAACCTCCGCAATTTGTGTTCCCTCTGGAAAGGCTGGCTCATTCCTACCCTTCAGCTCTTGACTCAAATGTCTCTGTCTCAGAGGGGCCCTCAGGCCACTCCATCTAAGGGAGTCCCTGATCTCCGCACTACATCTCACCCTGTTTATTCACTTCATGACCCTTACCTCACTATCTGAAATACGCTTATTGATTTACATGTAGATTTTCTGTCTTTCCTATTCAAATGGAAGCTGCCTGTGGGGAGGACTTTTTCTGCTTTGTTCACCCTTCTATCTCCAGAACTTGGAAGAGTACTTGGAACATAGTAGGCACTCAGTAAATGTTTATTGAATGAATATACAAGAGAATAGGAATGAAGCCACATATAAGCTGAACTTCAAGCCTGGAGTCTACAGCTAGGGAAAAAAAAAAGGTGTTCCGCTGGCTTCCTTCTCCCACCCCTTCCTCCCTCCCTCCCTCCCTTCCTTCCATCTTTTCTTTCCTTCCCTCCCTTCCACTACAAGTCAAATTGACAATAACAGAAGGGCAGTAGCTGTAACAGCCTCAGAATAAGAGGTCTTGAGCTACTGTGTGCTGTTTGGAGTCCCATTTCATCCACTTGACATCTTGATAGCATCTCAGGAGCACAGAAGTGGCTGTGCAGAATCAACAGGGCGCCGTTCCCAGACTGCTGTCCCCATTGGCCCATTTCCGTAGTACATTGTCATTTGCGCGGTGGCCACCCTTGGTGCAGAAACCATCTTTGCTGGTGAGCTGAGAAGTGGGGTCCCTGTTCAGCCTCCTCTGGTGTTTCTCCTCAGGAATCAGTAACGGGGAAGTGGTGGACTGGATGGATTCGACTGGGGAAGAAGTGAGCCTGTGGCAGAAGATGCGGCAGTACCCAGGGTCTTGGGCAGAAGGGACTCTGCCGCTCCGTTCCTCGATGGCCAAGCAGAAGCTGGGCTTGTGAGCCCCTGTCCTTCTCTGCAGGTCCAGCCCTGTCCAGGGCAAGTCGGAGGAAGTGAAGAAACCAAGAGCAAAGATTTATAATTTAATATGTGTGTGTGTTATGTATGTGTGTGTATAAGTGTGGATTTCTACAAATCTCATCATACCAGAGTGAGCAGACTTCTCCCCCTTTTTAACGCAAGCTCGAGAATAAGAATCTCTTCAAAATGTTTTTATTTGTGCATAAACTAGTATGTGTTTTCAGAGTCCAATTTCTTCTATCTTTATGAGATTTAATTAACTTATCTTTCAAAACAACTTTTTATTGCCTTGCTATCCTGGACACTCCTTCCCTGGGAAGCCCTGACTGCCTTTGGCACTCATACCTGTCTGTGTTTTCAAGATTTGCCTGGTCTGAGGGCAAGGCTCTGGGAAGCAGGGGTGGGTTACCCAGGAAAGAAGATGGGAGAGAAGTGAGTAGGTCCTTTCTTTCCTCTCCAATTTATGCTTTTAACTCCATTATTTACCTTGACACATTTCTGAAACTAGGCTTTTAACTCCTCTTGTTTTTAGCAGTTTCCACCTTGCTTGGGTCTAATGGCTTTCTTGGAAATGCTAAGAAAATGTTTAAGTTGCTTCCAGTTCTGGACACCTTCACTAGACCTTTGGGGGACCCTTAGAATTGTGCTGCTTTAGAAAAGCACTTTAATTAGATAACGGCCTTTGGAGTGGGACGTGGGCATGCCCAGTAAGGGCTTCTCAGTGGTCCCTGGGGACTGGTGAATGTCTCCCAGGCTGTGCTGAATTCATTGCATTTTAAACTGATGCAGTGGTTATTAGAGAGCTCCTAATTTCTCTAATGAAAGACATCTTCACTCTCACGAACCACACCTTCCTTAGCGTTTGTGTCCGCCATGTGCTACCACACAGAATGTGGTCTCTATACTGTCATGTAGCCAGAATAGCCACGATGGTCTAAAACCAGTCCAGTGTTTCTCCAGCCTGGGCACTGTCAGTGCTCCAAGAGAACGTGTTCCGAGACTCTCCCAGTTTTTCTGACTTCCTTCTTGAAGTGGTTTCAGTTCCTATATTTTCTATTTTTCCTAATCTTGACCTAGATGTAACCTAGGTGTGGTGGGTTGAGACCTTTCCAATTTCAGTTTAGTAGTCTAAGGTTCATTCTCCAAAACTCACTGTTCCAAACTGACCTTTTTATTTTCACCACTGTATCAACACAAAGTCATTTGCAAAAGGAGCCTGTACGGGAGAAAAAGTCGTTTTCAGTAGAGTCGGGTGCTAGTGGACGCTCCTCTAAGGCTACTGGACTGAAGGCAGCCACGGCAGTTTCTGCTGTATGTGTGAAGCGAATGGAAGAGTGTTTTAAAAAGGTTTACTTGGTGTGGATTGATACTGTAATGGAAGGCGTAACCTGGGATCCCAGACTGTCACGTGCCTCTTTGTTCTCCACACCCTGAAATGTGTGTGTGCTTCAATAAAGCTTTCTCACTTGCCAAGCCTTTACATTTGTTAGTTCTATAAATGCTTTTGTCTCTGATGTCCTGACTTACTGTTTGTTGTTGCTTTTCACATGGCTGGAAGGGTAAGAACCAAAGTGACAAATGCCCTTCCCTAACCATCCTGTGCTGATTGGAAGAAAATTTCCCTGTCTCCACATTACTGCCTGAGACCTCCGCCAAGCTGTGATCCATTGACCTTTGTGTTTGGTGTCCAGGGAGAGAATGAAAACCCATCTTAAAAGTGCCACCACTTTCCTTTCCCTCTGTAAAGTACCAAAGGAACTCCTCCTCTACCTTTGTAACCCACCCCCTCCCCCACCCCGCACCACCACAACGTGCTGCAGGAACAGGAGAGAAGTGCACAGGGCAGGGGAGCCGGTCCCTGCTGTTTCTTTCTGGGTCCTTCACTTTCTCTAGGAGCTAGGGCCTTTTCCTTCCCTCTTAACGACTGCTATTTAGTTTTGAGAGAGAAATAACCCAGATGCCAAGTAATCCATCTCAGATATAAGGCTCTGGGCTTCTAGGTAGAGCCTAAGTGATTCTTGACCTCTTGCACAAAGAGCATGAATATATACTGAATGCCTTTTGTGTACAAGGCTTTCTGCTAGGCATATCTTATTTCCATAATTTCCCCCAAGTACCTTATGAAGTAGGAAAACTTCCCTTTTTACAGGTGAGGAAAGTCAAGCCCACTATCGTGGAACAGAGTTCGGATTTGAATCAAGATCTGATTCTCCTGGGCCACGCTGCCTCCTGTGAGGATGAGATGTACCTTCTAAAGTATCTCAAAGAAATAAGTTTAGTTAGTAGGACAGTCAAAATGCTTTGGATGTTACCTGGTCAGCTGACTGAACAGCGTGTGTGCGTGTGTGTAGGGGGAGGCAGGGAGGGAAGGAGGGAGGGGGAGGAAAGAAGGAAGGTTGCAGGTAGGGCAGGACAGAGTGACACAGAAACAGGTAGTACAGGGTCGGGGTCAGGCTAGCCCCTTTGGGTCTGGCTGTGGGCCTGACTCCACTGCTGTCTCCTCCCCCTATTTTGGGAGTTGGGATTTCTTGAATCATAATCCGAGGAACGTAACAGTAAAGCTTGACCTGAAGAAAGCAAGACTGACTTGCCTTGCCTACTCAATAAAGTGAAACAAAAGGTGTCTCAACTTTTTGTAAGCTAGAGGAGCATTTATATGTGTCAGGCCCAGGTGGGAACCCTGCTCGGGAGGCAGTGGGCCTCCTCATGTCCTCACTCGGGCCTTTGACCCGCGGGCATGCCCTGGCTTGCCACATGAAGTGTCTGTGATAAAGACAAGGAAGGGCATTCATTTTGCCTGATGTGCAATCTTTGCCTTTGGAACCACAGACCCTGTCTGACCAGAGATTTCCCACATTAACTCATTGTATTTTCCCTTCTGCCCATAACTTGCTTCCTGCCTTTCAGAACTCCTGTATTTCCCTGCAGGGAAGGGGCAAGAAGGGACCTTTTTGCTTTAAGTTTGATCATTTCCTCTATGTTCCGTTCCAGCCAGGAACTGCCTGACTTTTAATGTAACATTTTAAAAATAAGACTTCCACTAACTGCCCAGTGGAAAGAGCTTCTCTGTGACGCACTACTACCCCCGACCTATAGGTCCTGGGCTCCTGACTTCCGTCCCATCACTCTGCTTGGGAGAGGGAGTTTCCTTGGGTTGAGAGATTATTTTTCCCCCTTCTCTCTTTCCTCCTGGGCACACTCTAAGTCTTCTGTCTGAGTGGGATTACAGAAGAGGACATCTTCCTCCTTCCTTGCTTGGTGCTATCTGCTATCTTTAAATGAAAAGTAGAAAAAGAATTACAGGCAGTAAAGCATTATGTTTAAGGATACTGACTCTGGAGCCAGGCAGGTGGGGTTTAAATCCTGACTCTGCCACTTCTGAGCTGTGTGATCTTAGGCAAGTTGCCTAACCTCTCTGTGCTTCCATCCCCGCATCTGTGAAATGGGGCTCATAATGGGACCGACCTTAGAGGGTTCTTTTGAAGATTTCAGTCAATTGATAGTATTTAGAACAGCACTTGGCACAGAGTGAGTACTTGAGCATTTTAGCTCTGCCTCTCCACCTAGCCCACTTCCTCCTCCCCTCTAATGTTCCACCGATGACCCCTCTGGGTAAAGCTGAAGGTGAATGGCTGCTGAGTCTTAACCATGACACAGGGTTCCACAAGTGTAGACAAGAAGGTTCCCGGGGCAGCAAGGGGAAGAACACTTTTCTTTGAAACAGTGGCGCATGCTTGAGTGCAGCAGAAGCCAGAGCAAGGGTCCAAATGTGGATCAGCTTCACAACAGCCCCCAAAGCCCCAGTTTACTTGCCTTTGTGCTGCTGTAGCTCCCACCTGCTCCATGCTCATCTCTTCAAA
Organism: Camelus bactrianus; assembly: GCF_048773025.1. NCBI lineage: Eukaryota > Metazoa > Chordata > Mammalia > Artiodactyla > Camelidae > Camelus > Camelus bactrianus. The sequence goes on along the minus strand of NC_133575.1, from coordinate 79,930,388 downwards.
GTGGATGTCTGAGTAAGTGAATACGGGAGGCTGAGTCTGTCTTTTTTCCTTCTCTCTGATTTAGTTTATAGTTGGTGGTTTTGAGGTTTCCGAGATCACGAACTGGGGGCTTCTCTGAGGAGGGGGCCGCATTGCCTACCTTTTTGCTACAGGAACCGGAGGCTCAGTAAGAAGAGACTGTTGCCCATGAGCTAGTTGGAGGGGCGAGAGAAAGCATTCTGCCCTGGCCTGATTTTTCTTCCCAAACTCCCTCCCACTGCAGCATTTTGGTAACTCTTAGGTGAAGTGATAGTTAACATAGCATTTGTAGCCCAATACCCTAAGGGGGAAACGACAAACAAGTTCAGGAATGTTTTGTGGCTCCCCCTCCACCCTCCAATCCCACAGTTAACCTGTAAGGAAAATCCAGCTACACTTGCTCAAGTGTCCTGGTTGTCTGTTGGGATGGTGCTGCCCTCTGCTGTCACTCATGGTAGAGGAACTATGTAAAACACAGCCGGTTAGTGAATGAATTTAGGATTTACTTATCTAGAAGACTTCGGAGAGCCGGGCAGAGGCCCAGGTTAGGAAAGCCAGATCTTCTAGCCACGACCTGCTGCCCAGGGCCTGTCCTCAGTCCCCACCTAGCTTCTCATGCTCCTCCAGTGCTACCGAAAGCAGAGACTTGCTTAAGGAAACTATTACACAGCCCTAAAATGGTGTCTGGAAATGTCCCAGGATCGAGGAACCTCAGCCACCTCAGAGTCCTGTCCCTAGAGCTGTGGGAAAGCATTTTCTCCTCTTATGAGGCCCCAGCTTTGGCTGACCAGGGGACCTTTTCCTTTGACCTTGACCACGGCCTGGCTCCAGTTCACTCGCACATGTCCCTTTGCTCCCGGCGCTGGGTCAGCTCCTGGTTGCTCAGTAGATAGTCATCAATGAATGTGAAGATCTCCTCGGGGGTGACAGGTTCCATGTAGCGTTCCCGGTCAATTCCCTGCTTGTCAATCAACACCATGTTGAAGTAGGAGGGAGTGAGGCGCTGAAACTGCCTAGAGAGAGGAGCCCAAGGAGGTGTGAGAACTTATCTGGGCGTCATTCCGCCAGGCTCTACAACCCTCTGACCTTTCACAGCTCCACTGATGGACGAATTCCTTTCCCACCTGATCCCTTGTCCCCATCCCCTCCACCACCTATCTCAAGCCCTTATGTTTTTCTCTACTCAGACCAGAGTCTTGCTGCCCCTGTGCGTCTAGCTCAGCTAAGCTGTCCCTTCTGCACCCCAGATGAAACAGCTTTGTTATGACCAGACTGTGCTTGCCTCATAGGCCACCTTAAGCTGGCTATCACATGATGTTACTAGTGATTCCTAGTGTGGGCATAACCCACACAGCCTTACATGACAGCCCTGAGGTTGTGGGATCAATATCACCTGGTCAACTCTTCTAATGGTAACCACAAGTCAGCAGTCTCTTTCCTCTGAGTGTTTCACAGTCTCTCCTCTACCTGGGACTGAATCTGTCTGTCTCTACTGAGATTGAACCCCAAGGGGTCTACTGTTTATAGGACAGATAGCAGTGACGGCCTTATTGGCTTTGAGTATATGTGGAAGCATTGGAAATGTGATAACAGATAGATAATGAGAAAAGTCCACTTCTGCCACCTGCCTCTCATAGTCTTCTCTCCCCACGGGGGGCAGATGGGTATGGTTCAGATTTCAGTGCCTAAAGATGCTTTTTGCACCTTTGGAGACTAAAGGCAGAGGGATAAAGCCATAAGGCACCAGAATCTGAGGCTTGTCATGTCTGGGTCTGTGCCTCAGCCCTGGCTATGCTTCAGAGTCACCTGAAGTACCTTATAAAAGCACAGTCCTGAGGTGGTTTGGGTTGGCCATCTGTATTTTAAGCACCTCCCCTCACCCCTCCATTTGATTCTGACACCCTGCCACTCTCTGGTCTTAACCTAATGTATCCGAAGAGTTCAAACAGAAGGAATGCCCCAAGAGAGTAGTGTCTGCTGATGGTCCCACAACCCTCCTGTTTCCAGTGCCAGTGTCCTGCCTAGGGTTTCTGCCCACCCCTTCCCGCTCGCCTCCCAGCCTGGACCTGAGCTCCTCGATGAGGTTGGCTGACAGCTGTAGCTCCCGGATGCGTCCCACCTCCTGAGGTGGCTGCCCCACCAGCTCGATGATGGTCACGTGCCGCAGGTCCAGTCCGCAGGTAGATTGCTGGGAGGGGAGAGAAGGTTTTTGATAATAAGCTGTCAGACTCAAATCTAAGGTTACTTAGCTGATTCCTCCTGGGCAGTGTGGGAAAGGAGGGGCTTCTCGCCCAACCGTCACATCAGGGGGTCTACGAACTCTTCCCTCTGTCATTTCTGAAGCACTTGCCCTAACAGTGTTTCCTTTATTCTAACCAAGTGTGGAAACTGGTTACACCATGTGGAGTAGAAAAGAAAAATGTAATTGATAAATTGCAGGAACAAAATCTCTCCTTGCTTAGTTTTGCATAGGTTTTAAACTACATAGGTTCTTTTTTAAAAAATTGAGATACTAATTGACATATAACGTTATATTAGTTTCAGGGGTACAGTAAAATGATTTCATATTTGTATATACTGCAAAATGATCACCACAATAATTCAAGTTAACACTCAACAACGCATAGTTTTTTCTTGCAATGAGAACTTTTAAGATCTACTTTCTTAGCAACTTTCAAATATACAAGTATAGTCACCATGCTATACATCACATACCTAGGACTTATTTCTTTTATAACTGGAAGCTACAGAGTTTTTTTTTTTTAATAGAAGTATAGTCAGTTTACAATGTCATGTCAATTTCTGGTGTACAGCATGTTTTTTTCAGTCATACATATACATACATATATTCCTTTTCATATTCTTTTTCATTATAGGTTACTACAAGATATTGAATATAATTTCCTGTGCTCTACAGAAGAAACTTGTTGTCTATCTATTTTATATGTAGTAGTTAGTTTCTGCAATAATGACTATTGTTTATTGACATGCATACCTAATACTTTGTGGGAATAATCTAATTTGATCAGCACAACACCCCTAACAACATAGGTGGTTCTTTCTCTGTAGAGGAGAAATTAACTTGCCCCTATTTGCATGACAATAGGATGCTGAGGCAAGATTCAAAATGAGGGCTGAGGCTGCCTGCCCAAGGGTGTGCTCCCTACCACTAGGCAACATGGCCACAGTCTTCTCTCAGTCCCCAGAATTTCTCCAAAACAGTGCCAGTGCTCTTTTCATTACCCTGTGTTGCCTTCTTCCCACCGGGCTGAACATCCTGTAACCCTCCCGTGGCTCTTTGTCCTGCCTTGTTCGGCAGGGTTGCCTCTTAGCCAGATACCTGGGTGGAGGTTTAAAGCAGCAGAGAACACTCCCTGGTGCCGCACCCCTTGTTTCATCTTTGGGCTACTTCTCTAGTCTTGGCTCTCAAGGTCACAGTCCTCCCTGGCTGCTTCCTGTTATTGTTGTTGCTTTCTGTTCAAGCTGAGGTATTACTTTTGTCTGGAACTAGGTCCTTTTTGGTCTAGATACCCAGGGTCACTCTTTTGATAAAGTTGCTTTCATCATTGGCCTCTGAATATTGCCTTGGCAACTTGTAAGTTTCAAACTTTAGAGAGCCCCTAAATAGCTTCTTTTACCTGAATATCTAACCCCTTGCATCTCCTCAGAGCTGATTCTCATAGTCTTGCCAGCATACCCTGAATTCTCTTCAATATTATTTTTCTCTTTTTTATCGAGGTAGAGTTGATTTACAATCTGACTTAAGTGTCAGGTGTACTACCATAGTGACAGACTAGTGATAGGTCCTAGTCTGTTCTTTCTATAGGTCCCAATGCTCATAGCTTCTCCTTTCCCTGCAAGTGGCTTTAACTAAGTATCTCATAGAATGTTAAAAATCATCACGCAACTCCCCTATTTGATTTTGAAATATCACGACACTTTTCCTTCTCTTCTGCTACCAGCAGTGGTTAAGAGCACAGATCCTGGAGTCAGACTGCCTGGGTTCAACCCTGGCTCGGCCACTTACTAGCTAGTGATTTGGGGCAAACCATTAACCTCTCTATACCACATATGCCCTATAAAATGGGGATATTAATGGTACCTACCTCATAAGGGTGGCTGTGAAAATTCAATGAACATGTGTTAAGCACGTATATTTCAACATACCTGGTACTTATTATAGCACTTACTAAGTTTGTTAGGTGCTATTATTCCTCGAAAACACAAACATAATTAATTCCCCACATGGACATTTGATCCTACCCGTCTCACAAATCTCTCCAGAGTGCTTTGCCCCTCCCTTCTCATCCTTCACCAAGCCCCCTGCAACCCATCATTCCAGTGAACTCACTGCCTTTTCAGTAAAAACAGCAGTTTTTAAAATGTGCTAAATTTGTCCACAGTAAAACTGATCAAATGTTGTCCCCAAAGAGTCTGAGGAAGAAGTGTTTGTGCTGCAGAAAGAGCAAGTCTTTGATTTCCAAGAGGTGATGGAGTAATGGAGTGGGGTTTGGGGGCGTGCAAAGGAGTGAAGTCCTAATTAGGGGAGTGGCTCTCACCTGTAGCATAGTGAGCTGCATTTTATAATATCGGTTGGAGGGATCAGGAGCTGAGATGATGAGGAGTCGCCGTTTCTCATAGAACTGATCCAGAAGGCCAGCAGCCGAGTTGACATTGACGTTAATCTTCATAGCTAGGGCAGAAGCACGAGGCTAGTCAGAGTATGGCCGGCTCCTTCATCCCAGCATGGGCAACAACATCCTGAGAAGTTCCAGGCTTTAGGGTTAACACTTTTTGGTTGTCTCTCCCTCTCCTTGGGGGAAATCCTGAAAGAACACTTGGAGAACTTGGAGATTTTAAACCATTTTTCTTGGCATAGGAGTAGTCTATGGGGAACACTGGCCCTTTAACACATCTCAGAATCCCCTGTTTCCACATCATACACGTTGCTATTGGCCCCTGTGCCATAAACATTGGGAGTTACTCCAAAGTAGCCCCGATCTATATGTCCACTCTCCCCATTTCCTACTTTCACTCACGAGTACAGATGGGTGGTGATCCTGACCACTGGCGGCTGGACTGGCAGACCCGGGAGGGGGTCCCTTGGCGCTCATAACCTCCATCACAGTGGTATTCACAGGTGGCACCATAGTTGTCCCCCGATGAGGTGCAGGTGAGGTAGCCATGCTGTGGTGGTTTCAGAGTTGGGCAGCGTCTCACTGTCAGGGAGGAGTTCAAGTTAGAGGCTATGGTGGCTCTTTAGGGGGAAAAAAAAAAAGAAGGCTAAGAGGGTGCCCATGCTGGGTTTTCTAGATCAGCAGACCCAGGATGATCAAAATGAATGACTTCTCTGTGTTTCTAATGGCCAGGAGTAGAGCCAGGATCTTCCTTTCTTATAGAATTACGTCTGAAATGTAGGCAAAGGTGTTCATAAAGTGTGGAAGCACAGATGAGTATACATGTTGTCATCAAAAAACTATTAATCTGTAAAAAAAAATTGCCACTTTTGTGTTTGGACTTTGGAGACACACTGCATAAAGATGACCACCTTACAAAATTACTTTTAATATCAAAAAGAAATTGGAGGGGACAAATATCCATCAGTGGGAGAAGTGTTAAGCAAATTATGCTATATTCTTAGAAGTAGATTATTATACTGTCATTAAAATACTTCTGAAGAAATTTTAAAGAACATGAGAAAATTACTTGTGTTATAATGAAATGTGAAAAAGGGTAATCTAAGATTGGATACTCAGTATGATCTCAACTATATCTTTTTTAAAGTCCATGTGAATAAAATACTGGAAGGAAAATATCAAAAGATTAACAGCAATTGCCTCTGGACAATAGGGTAATAGATTTTTCCCCTTTGTCTATTTCTTTATTTCCCATATGTTAAACAACAAGCATGAGTTAATTTTATGATAAAAACAAAACAAAACAAAGAGCAAGAATCAGGCAGCCAACATCACCAATTTCAGCCGAGGTGAAAGACTGAGAATGAAGGCTGATTAGATTTGATTATTAGAAGACCAAGAATAGAAATGGATACAGAATATCTTTCTGGATTTTATCTAGATTTAGGAGATTGAGAAAGTCTTGCTGGGGAGTAGAGTTTCTGAAACATGTGTATGCACATGTAACATGGGCTTCCTGAATGACCTGTTTAGTGAACTTGTCTTTTCCCTCTCCTGATATACCTGAGGTGTCTGTTTCAGCCCTACAGAGAAGAGGGTTGTGATGGGCATCCAGAGGATCAGGGAAGAACAGGAATAATAAGTGATGCAGAAATGGAAGACTTCTTTCTGACCTTGTACTTTTACAATGAACTTGCAGCTGGCGCGGTTGTAGGCTCGGTCATAGGCAGTGTAACGAATCACGTGCTCACCTTCGGGAAACTGAGAGCCAGGCTCAGGGCCTCGAAGTGTCACCCTGCATGGGACAGGGTGAGAGAGCCACTGAGGAAAGTGACTCTTAGAACCAGGGTCTGGGGCACTTCATCACTGTACCCTCAGCCTGTGCAGTTCAGTGTAGGCAGCCTGAGGGCCTGGGAGAAGCCGGTGGGAGGCAAAAGAGGTATCCGTTACTCACCTGGTGATGGTCCCATCAGCAGAATCTTTCACCACGGGTGGGTCCCAGTATACACGAGCAGTCAGCTTCTCTGGCTCTGCCATCTTCTCACGTGAGTGAGGACAACGGATCTTGGGAGGATCTATGTCTGCCAAGGCCAGAAATCAAGTGCTGACTAGTGGGTCCCCTGCCTTCCCTGGAGGGAACCCGTAGAAGCAATACCACACCACTGGGTAGGCAAAACATGCACTCTCAGTTCAACATGTTCAACCAAACTGGGGAAGGAAGTACGGCTCCAAGGGAAGGGATCTTTTTGTTAAGCCCAGGCTCAGGGCACCACCCTCACAGTGAATGGGAATGCCTTCTGCGGTGGACAGAATGTCAGGCTGGCTCTTTGCAGCAGGACGACTGGGAGCACCCAGCATTTACCTACACATACAGGCTCGCCTCCGCTCCATCGCCCGTCCTCCATGCAGATTCGGCTGCGGTCACCTTCTAGGTGGTAGCCAGTGGAACAGCTGTAGTCACAGCGGGAGTCAAGAAGCACCCCGTTTGTGCACGTGTAGGTGCCACTCGTGATGAATGGCAGTGCGTGGCATCTCATTTCTAAGAGAGAATCAAGTGGCAAGCTCAGGGGCCTGTGGGACCATGTGGAGGTGATGCCTGGGTATCTAGCACAAGGAGAACCGTATCAGAGACAGCATAAAATCCAGAAAACTCTACCCTGAACTGCTCTGATGTTTTTGTGCCTGATTGCCTCTTTTTCCTAATTGCCTTCTTAGTTTGATATTATAAAGTACAGTAGTGTCCTAGGTGGGTGGGGGCAGGGTGTTGGTCTTAAAGAAGTAAATTACTCATCCAAGTATATGGACTTGAGAATCGCACCTAAGTTTGGATCCCAGCTCCACCACGTACTAGCTCTGTGACTTGAGCAAGTTACCTCATCTCTCTAATCCTCATTGTTTTCATCACTAAAATGTGGATACCGTGAAGTGGGATTGTAGTGCGGATGAAGGAGACGATACACATAAACCTCTGGGCTTATTTAGGGCCTCGGCAGCTGATAGATTTCCTCTCTCATTCCTCAAATGCTAGATGCCCTTGAACAAACTCAAAGCTCCTTTTTGAGTATAATTTCAGTGCTACCACAAGCACTCCTCAGCTGAAGCTCACTTCCACGTGGAAGCAGGCTGGCCCTCTGTCTGGGTGAGAATGCAAATCAGGCCAGTGCCTGCAGGGCCAGCTTTGGTGGCATTTGTTGAAAGAGGAATCCATGTGCTCTAGACATCACATGGGCTGGGAGCGGAGACCGCTCCCATGAATTGATTGTGAGCCCATGCTTGCCAAAGTCTAGTTTGAAATGAAATAAGTAGGCCAGCCATTCCTTCAGGTTGTCTAAGTTCTAACCCTCCTTAAGTTCAATTACTGGAACTTTGAATAAAGATTCTATAAGCTGTGTTCGTTTCACTTCTGGGTTGAACCAGACTTGAAGATTACTGCCTTTTATGTTTTTCAGTATCCTTTATGTAAAGATCTATGCAAAAATGACCTCCTTGAAATCAGGGCCAAGAAAAAAGGTTTGTCTTTCCAGATGCCTTTGTTTTCTCAGTATTATATGACAATGAAAATGACACATCCAAAAGGTTTGCCCTTGTGTCTCTTATGAGGAAGGACAAAGCCAGACTCTGTGTTTCAATATAGTAATTAACTCATGCTAGGCACCTGGGAATATGTACCTCTCCAGTCTTTACACTGGTTTTACGTTCACTTATAGACTTATATTCATTTTGGAAAGCCAATTCAAATTCATTTTGGAAACGATGGGGTCTAAGTCCTAAAATAAATGAATTAGTCACCTAGAGGGGTGTGGGGGCTTCTTTCTTTCTGGCTATCAGGCTTCTCCTCTCCTCCACAGCATCTTCTCCGATCAACCCCATTTCTCCCTGAATGCTCAGCACTTGGCATCCACTTATACTGCATACATGCGCACACACTGGGGTTTCCATCCCCTTAGTCTATAAGCAGCCTGGTAATTGAGAGATTGAGTAAGTTCCTCAAATGACCAATACAAGGGCTCGGCACGTGTGGCTGTTCTACAAATGGCATTCAGCGATGGACATAGGGACAGACAAGCCCAGCAGCCAGAAGAGGGTAGGCTGTAGGGCTTAACTAAGAGGTCGGGACTTGGGAGCTGAGGGGATGTGTTGTGAAATGTGTGTATTAGCATCCCCACATTCTAGCCTTAGGGACCCATCTTGACTTTCAGGAGAAAATGCAGAATAGCAGATGTTTTATAGCTTCACTGCCAAGGCCTTCTAAGGCCTTACGCCAGGAAGTACAGCCATTTACTACAAGAATCTGAGACCACACACCCTCAGAGCACCAGGGGAAGGCCCAAGTCCACAGCAGGCCCCAGGTGGAAGCCTTCCATGCGCTCCTAGGCCCCCTGGAGCCCGAAGGGCTGGTTGCTACTTAAATGCCCACATTGCTTGAGTACCAGCCATAGGGAGAGACAATGAGCTGAATGTTAGAATGGGGAAAGGCCTTGTTGGGAGCCTGGGGGAATATTCTCCATATGCACTTGACAGAGGGCATAGTAACACCTCCAGGCATATATCCTGGGTGGCTGGCCAGTCAGCCTCTCTCCCACACACCCGTCAGCATATGCACACATGCCACTTACGCCTGCAGTAGGCAGTTCCAGACCAACGGCGGCTTGGCAGGCATTGCACCGACCTCCGTCCAATCAGTCGAAAGCCCCGGTCACAGGAGAGCTCGCAACGAGTGCCCAGGCTGCTGTGATAATTTCCTCCTCTCGGTGAGTAGCACGTGGCTTCTCCATCCTGGATATTTAATGTATAACACCATCGGGGGACTGTAGCAATAGAAGAAAAGTAAGCTAGAAGTAGAGTAATCAAGCCAGCGTGGTATTGGTGATAAAACAGATACATTGATCAATGGGACAGAGTAGAGAGCCCAGAAACAGACTTACAGAAATATGCCAAAATGATTTTTAACAAAGGTGCAAAAGCCATTCAATGGAGGAAAGATAGCCTTTTGAACAAATGATGTTGGAGCAACTGAACTTCCATAGGCACACATACACACAAAAGCAAAGCAAAGGACCTCAACCTAGGTGTCTTACACAAAAATTAACTCAAAATGGATCATGGACTTCAGTGGAAAAAGTAAAATTATAAAACTTTTAGGAAAAAACATCGGAGAAAAATCTCTAGGATTCAGTGCTGGGCAAAGAGGTCTTAGACATGACACCAAAAGCACAATTCATAATAGAAAAAAATCAAGGAAATGAAACTTGTCAAAAGTAAAATTTTTTGTTCTGAAGAAAGCACTGTTAACAGATGAAAGACAAACCACAAACTGGGGGAAAATATTTGCAAACCACATATCGAACAAAGAACTAGTATCTAGAATATATAAAGAACTCGGAAAACTCAACAGTAAAAAAGCAAACATCCAGTTAGAACACGAGCAAAAGATATAAACAGACATGTCACTGAAGAGGATATAGTGGTGGCAACTAAGCACATGAAAAGATATTCAGCATCATTAGTCATTAGAGAAGTGCAAATTAAAACTGCAACAAGATACCATTATATGCCCATTGGGATGACTAAACTAACCTGGCACTACCAAGTGTTGGTGAGGATGCAGAGAAACTGGAACTCTCATACGTTGCTGGGGGAAATACAGAATGATGCAGCTACTTTGGAAAATGATTTGGTAGTTTCTTATAAAGGTAAATACACACTTGCCAGGTGACTCTGCAGTCCCACTTGAGGTATTTACCCAAGTGAAATGAAAACCCATGTTCATACAAAATCCTGTACACAAATGTTTAAAGTAGCTCTATTCATAATTGTCAAATGCTGGAAATAACTCAAATGTCCTTCTGTGGTGAATGGTTAAACTAACGGCGGTTTATCTATACAAAAGAAAGCAGTGCTGATACATGCAACAACTTGGACGAATCTCCAAAACAGTTTGTGAAGTGAAAGAAGCTAGACTCAAAAAGCTCCAGACTGTAGGAGTCCATGTATGTGACATTCTGGATAAGGCAAAAAGTACTGAGACAGATCAGTGGTGGCAGGAGATCAGGGGTAGAGGCGGGGATAACCTCAAAGGGGCAGCCCTGCGCAAATTTTTGAGGTGATGGAACTGTTTGGTACTGTAGTACTGCTGACCCGCCTCTATGCATTTGTCCAAACTCATAGAACTGTAAACCAAAAAGAGTGAATTTTATATATAGTAGATACATTTACAGTAACTTTAAAAAATAACACAAAGAATGAAGCTTTGTGAGAGAGGAAGGGAATGTGATCTCAAAGTAGGCTGCTTAGGAATGAAAGTCTGATCCCTGTTCAGTACTGAGCACAAAAGGTAATAGGGCCATTAAATCATAAAAGCGTCATTACGATGCCTCATTGGCTACACAAAATAAACGACTCTTCAGTGGGTTCAGATTTTAAAGTGGCACGTATAAACAAGAACAGGGCCACTTGCCCAAGGATGTATACATAGGATGACGCAGATGTTTTAGCCTAGGATCGGGGAGGCTAAAGCCCTATATGTGCTCATTTGGTTCCTAAATCCTAAGGAAAAAAAAAAAAAAGGAGAGCTTTGAATAAAAGCTTATCAGAGGATGGGAGGTAATAGCTCAGTGGTAGAGCACATGCTTAGTATTTATGAGGTCCTAGGTTCAATTCCCAGTACCTCTGTAAAAAATAAATAAGTAAATGAATAAACCTAACTATCCCCTCCCCAAAAAGCTATAAAAAATTTTTTTAAAAAGCTCATCAGGAGCTAAAGGAACAAAGACAGGCTAGAGCTTCTGTATGAGGGTAGCTGGAAAATGAAGACAGATGACAGAGAGAAAACTATCCTTTAAGCCACAATGGGCTTGTGATTTCCAGCATTAGTTTTGTTTTGTTTTGTTTTTGATTGAGGTATACATTTATAATTAAAAAGTGATACAAATGAACTTATTCACAAAACAGAAACCAACTCACAGACATCGGAAACGAACTTATGGTTACCAAAGGGGAAGTAGGGAGCAGAGGGATAAATTAGAAGTTTGGGATTAACAGATCCAGTGTTCGTTTTGAGCCTGTGGCTGTGACACACAGCTACCATCTGGAGACACCATCTCCAAATGACGGAAAGTCTCTTAAGCGCTATAGCTGCAGAATTGTCGATTATATGGTCACAACACATATCACCAAGACTTTACATGGGAGGCTGGGACCTCAACAATCACTCCTGCCCTATTTTTCACTCATATCCTGTCAAGGAAAATACATATAAAATTGGAATGGAAAGAACAAGCAAGCATAGTAAAGGGAAATATAAACCCCAGGATAAATGTTGAGACAGTAATAAAGGGTCTAGCTATTGTGAATAAGTTCGTATTTGCTGGCCTGGAGGAATACTGGCATAAAGAGAACATGCTAGACTTGTGGCTACCAGAGGCACGGGGTGGTGGGAGGGGGAATTGGATGAAGGTGATCAAAATGTACAAACTCCCAGTTATAAGATAAATAAATACTAGGGATGTAATGTACAACATAATCAATATAATTAATATTGCTGTATGTTATATATGAAAGTTGTTAAGAGAGGAAATCCTAAGAGTTTTCATCACAAGGATAAATTTTTTTCTATTTATTTAATATTGTATCTATTTGAGATGATGGATGTTCACTGAACTCATTGTGCTCTACATCTTAAACTTACATGGTGCTGTATGTCAATTATATCTCAATAAAACTGGAAGGAAAAAAAAAAAGACTTAACCATAAGAAATGACAGTTTACCAAAAGAAAAAAAAAAGAACATGTTGGAAGGCTGGAAAGAGCAAAAAACACTGTTCCAATTTTCTTCCCCCCTCCCCAGATTTATTCAGGTATAATTGACAAATAAAATTGTATATATTTAAGGTGAACAACCTTAATGATGATGTTTTGATATATGTATACATTGTGAAATGATTATCGCAGTCAAGTTAATTAACACATCCATCACCTCACAAAGTTACCATTTTTTTTTGTAGTGAGAACACTTAAGATGCACTCTTCTAGTAAATTTCCAGTATGCAACATAGACTTATTAACTGCAGTCACCATGCTGTACATTAGATCCCCAGAAGGAAGAAGAAGGCAGCCTCTGGGAACTATAGACTGGTGAGACTGACAGCACAGATAACAAAATGTTCTAGAATAAACATACTTTTATGAGCAGTTTCAAAGAGAAGCGATGATCTCCAAGTGATCTCAAGAACAAGTAATTCCAGGTGGACCTCATTTCCTTTTTGGGTATGGTCACCAGACTGGTGGAGCAGGGGAAATGGTGGGTATACTATGTGGAAGTAAGTGAGGCACGTGACCACGCCTTTCAGGCCACTGATGCGGATCAGATGAAGAAACACAGGAGAGGTGCCAGTACAGTTATGGAGATTCATAACTGGCTGAACAAACTTACCCAAAGAATGCTCATGGGAAACTGAAACTAAGAACATGGTAGGACATGTGTCAGTCATTACGGAGTAGCTACCGTGTGCTAGGCACCCAGATTTATATTTTCATTTTTCCATCCATCATCCCATATACTTCTCACAACAGCCCTGTAAGGTATGTAGGGGTTTATCCCTATTCTGCAGATGAGGAAGTAACTTGCCAAGGATCTGTCAGCAAGCATGGGGCAGAGCTGGCCTTTGAACCCAAGCTTTGACTCTAAAACCCTTTTTTTCCCTAACCACAGTATCTGTCATTGCAGCATGTTAGGCTGCTATTTTGAAGTATACATTTACATTCTTGAATAGGTAATATAGCCACATTTTATACTTTAGCCACCGCTGAAGTATAAAAAGTTACACAGTAAAATTCTCCCTCCCACCCCTGCCCCACACCTAATCCCCCTTAGTGCCCCCACTAACAATTATTAGTAGTTTATTTATACATATAAAGCAAATCTTATTTCCCCTCCTCTTTATCACATACAGTAGCATGTTATGTCCACTGTTCCCACCAATACTTCTTAAAATAAGCTGAACAGGGTGGTGGGGAGAGTATAGCGCAGTGGTAGAGCATATGCTTAGCATGCATGAGGTCCTGGGTTCAATCCCCAGTACCTCTGTTAAAAATAAATAAACCTAATTAGTTCCACTCCTAAAAAATAAACTCAACAGTATGTTTTAGAGGTCTTCCCATATCACTGCATAGCAAGCACAGCATTTATTTAATTTAAATAACATTTATCAAATACACAGCACAGTGACTGGCCCATGATATGTGTTTGCCAGGGTCAAAGCTGCTAGAAGGCAGAGGAGCTGAGATTTGAACTTAGGCCCACGGCCTCTGCTATCCATCTATCTCTTTCTAGAGATTATAAAGGAAACGATGTGCTGACAACAGGGTTGAAAAGTGCCTTCTTTGTGATTATTTTCAGATAACTCAAGCAGGCAGAGTTATCAGCTTGCCCAGAGCTGTAGCAATCTGGGGGGAAAGTGGTGGCTCAGGGGACTGGGGCATACTGCAGAGAATGTTTTCTGACTCCAAGCTGGGAGTTAGTTTAAGGGAACAAAAGTGCAAGATTAGTGAAAATGGCACCAAAGTACACAGGCAGTTTGCTCAAAAATAATGATCTGATTTTTACTGGTTAACTATTCTTTTTTTCCTTTTTTTTTTTAAACAGTGGGTTACATTTTTTATGAAAGAGCTGGAACAAGCATGGCTTTGGAGTCAGATCTGAGTTTAAATTCCTGCTCTGCCACCCCTGAGCTCTGTGATTCTCTAAATTAAGCTTCCCTAAGCTTAGTTTCCTGATCTGTGAAGTGGGGACAATAAGCTGGTTTCATAGGACTGTTTCGAGAATCAGATGAAAATGCATGTGTGAAATAGATCTAGCCTTGGGAATGGGAATGATATTCCCTGAATCAGTGTCTGGGTTTGAGATGCTGGCTCATACTGCTTCAAGCAACAACACGCTGCTGCCTCCTAGAGATGCCATCCCCAAATTACAGAAAGTCTCTTAAGCGCTATGGTTGCAGAGCTGCCAATTATGAGGTCACAAGACCTTATAAGGAAGGCTGGGACCTCAGGTTGTACATTCCTGGCTACCTCCTCACCCCTCAACATAGATAACCTCACTCAATTAGTTTTATGCCCCGAGACTAAGTCCCAAAGATAGTCATGAGACACTTGATCCCAAGGCCAAAGGCCCCCATATGGCTTATATTTTTTAAAAAATGGCTTTATGAACATTTAAAAATAACCAATGAGGCAGGTTAATATTAACTAAGAGTTGCTGGACCCCTTTAAAGTATCTTCTGTGTCTGTTGCTTTTTCCCATCTACTTCTCCCATTTACAGTCTCCTATAATCTGGCTTCTGCTCCCAGAATGCCAATCAGCCAGTAAACATTTCTTGAGCATCTACTTTCTACGAAGCTCTATGGGGTGTCATACATGGCTCCTTCTGTTAAATAGGTAACTCCTGTGTTGAGGATAATGAAAAGTAAACCAAAGAGGCAGTGTATAATGAATGCCAAGTGAGTGGTCCAGACAATAAACATTTATTTCAGAAGAGGTATAGGGCAGGCATATTTGACCAGAGAGAAAAATACCATATGATGTCATATATATGTGGAATCTAAAAAAATGGAAACAAATAAACATATTTACAAAACAGAGACAGACTCACAGACGTAGAAAACAAACTTATTGTTACCGGGGGGAAAGGAGGGGCTGGAGGGATAAACTGAGAGTTTGAGATTTGCATATACTATTATATATAAAATAGATAAACAACAAGGTCCTGCTGTATAGCACTATATTCAATACCTTGTAATGGCCTATAATGAAAAAGAATATGAAAAGGAATATATATATGTATAACTGAATCACCATGCCGCACACCAGAAATTATCACAACATTGTAAACTGACTATATTTCATTAAAAAAAGAAACTTGACATAGTATTTCCCAACCCTTAAAAAGAAATGAAGAGGTATATAGTAGGTACTTAATAAACAGTCATTGAATAAATGAATGAAAGAATGAATGGATGAGGGAGAGCTCAGTGTGGGCCAAAGCAGTCAGGGAACAGGGTAGAGCTAGATTTCATGTGGGGAGAAGGGACAATGAGCTGTCAGGCTGGGCAGCTAGACTGAGACCAAATTCTGTTAGAAATGATCATTTTGGGCCACTAGGTTTGGGGAAGGGAGAAAGAGAGTCAGAGAATCCAGTTAGGAGGCAAGTGTCATTATCCATTTGTGAGGTTATAAAAGTCTTAATCCCCTGGATTAATTAAGAAATGACAATTCTTGGTGAATGACTGGTGAGGGGTGATTAGGAAAAAGGGGCTATTAAAGGTGATGGGGGCTATTAAAGATGCCACTGAGGTATTTTTAAGAGAATGAGGGTATCATTATCAAAAGTAGGAAGGTCAGATGCAGAGCAGTTTTCAGGGAAGATGAAAGAATTTAGTCTTAGATATCTCCAAATGGAGCAGCAATTGGAGATGCAGTCCAGGAGCTCAGGAGACAGGTCAGGGTCATTCAAAGTTCAGATCCATGCCTCCCTCTCTCTCTTGTCACCACTAGAGAGCCCATCTCCTTTCTTGGCTTCAGCTATGACCAGAATAGTGAAATGTCATGGAGCCCAAGGAAGGGGGCAGGGTGAGAAGAGAGGGATGTGTTCATTGTTGCTGAGAGACAGGGGAGATTGAGCTCAAGAAGGGGCCATATGATTTGGGCTTTGGGAGAGAATTGTGATCTTCCAGGGCTGTCATTTCAGCATAGAGATCTGTGGGTGAGTGGGAAAGAGTCTGCGGGGAGTTTGGGAGGTAGCGGGTGTCGGGACAGAGAGGTAGTTGGTGTGTACCATTTGGCAGTGAGAAGATAGGTAGAAGGTAGCTAGAAAGGAGCACAGAGGAATTCCAAACTCTGATCATTTCCACATTGAAACTGTTTCCTCAAAGGTCACCATTTACCTTTTTCTTGCCAAATATGTTTGAAACACCCTCAGTTTGTTTCCATTATTTGATACAGTAGATCTCTTATCCCTTCCCTTTCCTTAAAATTCTCTTCTCTTGTGGCTTCTGTAATATAACAGATACTATCCTGATCTCCTCCTCCATGGCTGACCACTAACTGTCTCTTTTTTCCTTGTTGGTTCCTCTTCTCCTACTCACATCTGTAGGTGTCTTCTGAGGCTCTGACATTCACCCTCCGCTCCCTCAGACAGCTCATCCAGCTAACCTAGTGACTCACAAAGCTCTGTCTTTCTACTTCCCACTGCCTATAGGGTACAAACCGCTTTTCTTTTGTAACCTTGTCTCCCTGAGAGGGATCTTAACAGGTATTCAGACAGGTTGCTTTCAGAGAGTCCTTTGTTTCTTAACCTCTTAGTACATCAAATCTGTACTGGTCTTGTCATCTCTTTCTTTGAAACATCTTGGGTTTATTTTACTCTCCATTTCTCTTCCACTCCCCTCAATCATCTCTAACCAACATTACTGTTACTGATTCCTAGAGAATTTCCATGACCCAGGCTCCACCCCTCCCGAACTCCTACTTTCTCTACGCAATAGTGAGGTTAATATTCTGAAAATACCATTTCCCATGTCACTCCCCCAGGGAAAAACAGATGATGGCTCCTTATAACTCCTAGCACAACGGTTAAACTCTTCATCATGGCTTGCAAAGCACAGAAATAAAGAATCTTAGAAATGGAAGGGAAATTAAATATCACCTGGTCTAACTTTCCTTCTAATGCAGGAATCGCTATTCAGCCTTCTTCACAGATAATCCTCCTGCCTCTCTTTAGAAGAGTCCCTAGATCATGGAGCCTTCCCTAATCTGACCTCATTCTTTTTTAAAATTTATTTTATTTTTTTGAGGGGGGAAGGTAATTAGGTTTATTTATTTATTTATTCTTAGAGGAGGTCCTGGGGATTGAACCCAGGACTTCGTGTGCTTTAGCACTTTAGCTATATCAACCTCCCCTGGTCTCTTGATATTCAACTTTATTTTCTACTACTCCCTCCACATCCCATCGCCTCCAGTCAGGCTGGCTTCTCCCTAGCTCCTTCCTCTAAAAGGTTTGTTCTTACCTGTATGTCTGTGGCCATCTGCTTGGCTGAATGCCCTCCCCTCCCCTTTCCAGTTCTCGAAATCCACCCATCATTCAAGGCCTAGTCTAAATGTCATCTTTCATAACCTCTTTCCTGACTTTTTTTCTTAACTCCTATTACATTTACTGCTACCACATAGTTTCACACTTACTTGCCTTACATGTGCTAATTTTATTGCCCTCTCACCCATATCCCCCAGCTGAATGTAAGTTTCTTGAGGGACGCAAAACCCTATCTTAGATTTGGTATCACCCAAGGATTACCTTACACCAGACTAGGCATGCAGTAGGTACTCAGTCAATACTTAATGACAGATGGGCAACCTTAATGCTAGAGAGGTGAGCTTACACAGCAAGCCAGTAGTTAAGTTCATGACCGGAAATCACAGCCCCTGATTCCCTGAGCTGCAGTTTTGACATAAACAAGCCAAGCTGGGTGAGGATGCTTCAGGGAGGGCCTAGGCCTTAGGCCAGAAAAGGCCCTTCCCAAGGCTGAGAAGCAGCGAGGATTACCTCGGTAGTCTAGGGCGGGGGCCTGCGGGATTTCTTCAGCATATACTTCATTATAGCTTTCATCTGGGTAGTAGCCCGAACCTGGAATGAAGAAAAGATCAAGGTGACATATTGGTTTCTCACTCAAGTCCTTCCCAACCATTTCCCCTTTCCAACTTGGTCCCTTTCTGAGGACATGACACTCCATGGGTGAGGAGCTAGGTGGCTATTTAGTGGGGAAAATTTTGCCTTGTGAAGGAGCAGAACTATTGTGGGCAAACCTCAACACCTCAGGGGCATGGAGGGGGAGCTCATGATGATGGAGGAGTGGGCGGCTTACTGGGAGCACTAGAAGCCCCCATGCAAAAGGAAAAAAATACTTGACTAACCGTTAATCCTGCCAATCTGGACTACAAATGACCTATTTCCTTGATGCAACACATGAGTCTTGGTGAGACACCGATGACTGAGCTCTAAGGATGGGCAAAAATAGAGCCTGAGCGAGGGTCTTTCAGCTCTAGAGGGGCCTTCTCACAGTCCTCAGAGAGAAACAATCCCTCACGCTCCCGCCAGCCCGCAGGGTACTAGACTTTTGCCACCTGGTTGCCAGTGCTGGGGAGGCATGCCAAGGCAAAGGGGGGGGGGCGGCCCAAAAGGCGAGCGGAATGAGAAGGGTTTCACATCCCGAGCAGTCTGTCCTGGTTTGGAGAAAAAAGAAGGCAGCGTCCTTTGGAGAAATAACCAGTTTCTGTAATCAGCAGAAGCCTTAGTAGGGAGCTGCAGAGCTAGAGAACATTCTGAATCCACCCCCATTCTGTTTAGTGGTCCAGCCCCTGCTGGAGGCCGGTCTGCGGCTCTCTGGGAGACTAAACAGTGTGTTCCACCAGACGGCAGGAAGCGGGTCATGATTACGAACTAATTGGAGTACAACTTGGTCCTTTCCGGAGCGAAGTTCTCCGGAAGCTCCCTTTCCAGCCTCCCAGAGCCCCAGTGCACGCACAGGAACAGAGCCGCCAGCCGCGCTTGGAGGCAGAGGACGATCCCTCATTTCCAGGAGAGGGTGTGCTTCCAGGACGGGGCTGGGTTTGAGCGCTGAAGCCCTGTGGCCTGTGTAAACAGGCTCGCCAGCCTCCTCTCTGGGAAGAGGCGCAGGGCCCCCTGCACTAAAGGGTGGAGCGGAGGGTTGCCGATGAGTCTCCTCCATTCCCCACGGGCCCAGACTGGGGGTGGGGGGGGGGTGTTGGGAAACCAGTTCAACTTGATGAACAAGGGAACGAATCAAACTGAAAGTTTGCCCAATGAAATCATGTCCCCGTCGGTTTGCCCTCATTCCAGAGGAAAGAGTTCATATTTTCTCCTTCCCTTTATTTATTTTTTCCCCCTGTTTTCCCATTTGGGTTCTTCTCGTGGCTTTCCTTTATTGCTCCTTAGGCCTCCTTTCCCTTGCTCGCTCATTTCTCACCTGGGAGGTTTCTTTGTGGGGCCGTGGGGGAGGGAGGGGAACAGAATTCTTGTCAGCTGTTTCTGTTTAGTATTAGCCTCAAACGCCTACAGCGCCTGTCAACAGGAGGCCAGATGTGCGTGATTCTCTAAAGGATCTGTTCCCCGCACTCTTGTTCCAGAGCTGGCTTGTGAAGAGATGCCCAGCAGGGCGCAAGCCTCTGTTTACCAGACGAGCGAACACGAGTGTCTGAGGCCCATGTCTGGATAAGAACCACCACCGCCACCACCACCACCACCACCACCACAACGACGGCGTGTATCGTCCAGCATGTACTCTGTGTTCAGCACGTTATATGCGTAATCTCATTAGATCACCCTGACATCTCAGTGAGGTAGACAACCTTATTGCTCTCCAATACACAGATGAGGAAACAGGCTCAGAGTTGTGCAGGGAGGAGCCCCAGCTCTCCCAGCTAGTAAGGAGCAGAGTGGCCATTCCCACCCAGGGCTCTTTAAGCCCCTCAATACCAAACTCAGACACATGCCACTAAAGATGGCAGTAAAGGAGAGCTCTGGACAACATTCAGCAGATATAAAAATCCACACTTTCTTGCAATTCAGCTGTTTTTACTCTGTGTGGGGGGGATCGAAGGCCACCAAGCATTTCACATCATTCCAGAATTACAGGGGATGTGGGAAAGCTGAGGGGAAGACTCAGTCAGATAATTAGAGTCTATACCATGGTACAGAGGTGGCTGGCCCAGTGCCCTGTCTGCTTTTGTGGTGGGAATGGGTTAGGGCCACCTTACCACCGTGAGCCTTTCCATTTCCCCTCTTCGCCTGTCTTTGGGTATTTTTTGCAGATCATGTTACTGAGATGAGATATAAGAGGCTAGAGGGGCCTCCTTCCCACCTTGTTCTATCTCCTTCTCCCCCTTCAGCCCTGGCCGGGAAAGGTTTGGGCAACATTCTGGGGTTCCTTTTGGTCAATCAGTAGATGCTGTGTGGTCTGGGTTCCTCCAACTTCCATACTACACTCAGATCCTCTAAGTACTACCCTTTGCAAAGGTGTGGTTGGGAATGTAACTGATAGTTGATGACTATTTTAGGACTCCACACTAAGGCTTGGATTATGATAAGAAATACAGTCTGACTTCCTGAATTGCACAGATATGCCAACACTTTTAACCCACTGTTGGCTTTATTTGTATTCTTAACCCTTCCTACCCCCTGCTGATTACTCTTAGATCCTTTTTCTGATTAGCCTTGAATCCACACTTGGCTGCTTTCCTTGTACTGTTCCCAATTGAGGACGAGGCTATGGCCACCAACAAAATAGTGCCGGGTGGTCACTAAATATCTACTGAATGAATAAATGAACAAATGAACAGAGCCAGCTCAGGCAGCTGAGCTAGTGATGGAGGGGAGGATTACTGGGAAATTTCCAAATTTCTCTCAAGACATAGCCTCCTAAGAACAGAAGAGGGCAGAACCAGGGGGTTGGCAGGACTGTCAGAGACCTCATCAGCCTGGGCTCGAGTGGTGAGCATGGGGATTCTTGTAGCAAGTGGGGAGGGGCCACCTTAGCAAATGGCCCTTTGAGAGCCTCAAATGAATCTATTTTTTGGTTTGTTTTTTGTTTGTTTTTGCCTTTTTTTTTTTTAAACTGCACTGTCCTCAAGACTCCGATAGCTCTAACTCCCACCCTGGGAAACATAAAGACCTTTGCATACCATGGGGTTTCTTACAGGCGTTCAAAATTGGGCTTGAGCCATCTAACATCCGCTCCATAGTCTTGCGGTCTTTGGCTGGATTTCGGTCTCCTGCACTTGAACTGAAGCTAGAGGGGAGGCTGGGGAGGACCGCTGTGCGTATTGTCTCCTGAGGATTCGGGGTTCCTTCAAGCCCAAACAGTGTGTACTCTGCCAAAGGCTTGACTTGAATTTCTTCATCTTAATGTCAGCCCTTCTGCTTCACCCCCTACAAAGCCAGGTTAAGCCAAGGAGGGGAAGAAGTTCGCATATTTGTTTAAAAGCTTGATGCAGCTGTTCCAAACAGAGATCCTGCCAGAGGCCTCCACCAGGAGCTAAGGGCATGTGGAAAATTTTAGCTACAATGACTGCAGCTGTGATGGAAGCAGTTTGTTATTTACTCGTCTCTGGATGTTTTTCTAACTCCGTTAGTTGGGCTGGTCTCCTCCCCCTACTCCCTCAGCCCGGTGGAGGCAGACACTGCAGGCCGCAGAATATTCTTAGCACTTGGAATGCCAGCCGGGCCCCATCAAAAAACCTCTGTCTGCCACCTCATTATCCTTCCTTCATTCCTCCCCCTCCTCCTTCCCCTCTCCTCGAAGTCTGTTCTCTTGAGCTCCCTAGGTCTCCAGGGGCAAAGGATGGAACATTCGTGAATCCTGAAATCTCCATCCCTTCTGAAATAAGAAACAAGCCAGAAGAAACAGAGGGATTCCTGTTTAAGAGAATGTGATCTGAATTGTCATTAACAATCTTTGGCAGAAAGGGGCTATAAAAATCTCATCCTATAAGTAAGGTTGGGGTGGGGAGGGGGAGAGAGAGAGAGAGGAAAGTTAAGTGGAGAAGCAGGTAAGACAGTGGCCTCAAAAGCCATGTTGACCAACCTCATTTTATTTTTTTTATTGAAGTATCATTGAAGTATAAAAGTATATAAATTAAAGATGTGAATATACTGATTCACAATTTTTAAAGGTTATACCCCATTTATAGTTAGCATAAAATATTTGCTATATTCCCTGTGTGGTACAAATAAGCTACAAGGATATATTGACTAAACCTCATTTTTCTGTGGATGCAGCCTGTTTTCAAATAGCTCTTATCAGTTGCCTCAAAAGCCTCCTTTGGTAGCCTGTTGCAGTGTTTAAACATCTTTATTGTTGAGAATAGTTCCTCTCTGTATCTAATTTAAGTGCCTCCTATTGCATTCTAACTCTTCCCTTCTCCAAGACTTGGTCTAGGCCCTGCTCTCCCCAGAAATGATGGGCAACGGCTTCTAGAACTTACCTGCGTACCACGTTGGTGTCACTACTGGAGTGAGGAAGAGCAGCAGACACAGAGCTCCTCTTCGAGTTAGTTGAATGGCCATCCTTGAAAGGCAGGGAAGCTGGGGAAGGGTGGGTTAGGGAGACAAGAGTAGAGGTATGTGGCCAGAAGTACCAGGGCAAAGGAGAATGACTTTCAGAAATCGGCCATCAATAAACTTCCAAAAGTGAGGGGAAGCAGAAATGTGGGATCTGCAAGGAAGAAAAGAGATTTTTAAATTAGTGAATGCCACAGGGGGTGGGTGTAGCTCAGTGGTAGAGTGTAGGCTTAGCATGCACGAGGCACTGGGTAGTACTGCCATAAAAAAAATTAGTGAATGCCTGTTGTATCATCATGCGCCTTGTAAGGCTCTCCCACTTTATAGGATAAAAAGACTCTCTTTATTATTTATGGTCTCTTTTCCTCCTAGGAGGAAGGGGACATAAAACAACCAATTACCAATTGACCCTGGTGATATCTGATGCCAATATTCCATGGCCCAAGTTATAGAGAGGGACATTGAGGTACCAAGACCAGGAAAGGGCCAACATAAAATCATGCAGAACCAAGAGTGAATCCTGCAATTTAAAGGCGCCAGTGGATGGTTCCATTCATTTAACTAGTATTTCCTAACCACTCATCTGGTAAAGCATTAGCATATATAGGCTGAGAGCTTGAACTCTGGGGTTACACAGACCTGGATGTGTATCCGATTTTGTCCCTATTAGCAATGAGGCCTTAGATAAATTCCTTACCTTCTCTGAGCCTCAGTTTCCTCATCTATAAAATGGGAATAATCATAGCATCTACCTTATAGAATAGATTATTGCCTGGCACATAGGGAAGCAATCAGTATATAATAGATATTATTATTATTACCAACTCCATCTTGAACAGGACTGGAGGTCTCCTTTCTCTAGTCTCTCAGGCAGTAACTATACCCTGGCTCTGTTCTTAGCTTTGGGTTTTGAGGCTTAGTGGTTTGGTAGTGACTTCTGGCTTTCAGGTCCAGCCTAACCTTCTAGTTTTACCCTGCTGAGCCAGCGGGAAGTTGGTGAGGTTGGGAAGAACTTACTGAGGTACGTGAGGAGAGGGTAAGCAAGCTCCAAGTGCCCTCTCACTTCCCGTCCTGTCCTCACTCTAATGGGATGAGAGTTTTGTGGTTCCCCGTAAGCAAATACTTCATAAATGACAGTATTAAAACTTGCTGCCTATGGGTATAAGCTGGCCACTGGACTTCTCAGCAGGCACCCATTCACCCACATGCTTTCAATGAAATGCCAGGCTGAGGGAAGGAGTCAGTCCCAGAAATGGAGAAACAAAAAGATGGCAGATTCTGGACAGAACCCCAAAGAAATGTGAAAAGGCCAAGAATGGCACCATTCATCTTCCAATGCCTTGCTACCTGGCTTCAGATTTTGTCTAGAGAATGGCGAGGAAGCAGGATAGAGAAACAGTCAGAGCAAGCGAGGGAGGCAAGGAAAGTGAAACGATGTGGGAAGGAAGCTTAACAAGAAAAGAAAATCTGCCAGAGCCAAAGTCAAGAGATAAAAGCAGAAAGAAGGAACAAAAAGGATGAGAGAGAGATTAAAGAGATTCAGGAGAATGAAGAGCTCAGATGCACGAATCATCGACCCCTCTCCCACATGCAGCTTCCATCCAGTTCCTTGCTTTGGGAACAGGGGCTTTCCTTTTCAGACCCAGTGCTCTGAGTCTGTGACCCCTTCCCTGCCCACCTCCTCCCCAGTCTCAGACTGACAACTTGACTCACCACCGGAGTCAGCCATTCCTCTGCTGCAGGCTGGGAAGGTAGTGGGAACGTGTGTCTGCAGCCAGGTCACGACTCAAATGATCCAGTTTCATAAAATAACTTCTCCCCCACCCCTGTACCCCCCAAGGCTGTGAAATGGGGTAGTGTGATGTGGAGGGGCGAAGTAGCACATCTTACCTGTTGTATTTTGTGGAGGAGGGGTCCGGCTCTCTCTCCTTCTCTTGCTCTTTCTCCTTCCTTTCTGCTCCTCTCATCAGTAGGAAAAACTTTTACTTTAACATTCCTAGAACGAGTGGCTCCTGGTCTGTCCGGGCCTCCGGGATCCCGTTAACACTGCCCAGATGTTAGGACATCGGCATCTGCCAAAAGTTTCCTTAAAGCTATATTATCCCTAAAGCTATAGCTGTTCCTCCCACAGAGAAGGATTTTGGAGAAGTAGGGGAGAAGGGAGACAAGGATGAGAGCAACTCTGTCCGTCTGCTGCAGAGCAGGGTAATGTGTGAATGGTGCTGGCCCCAAGCCTGTGCGTATAGTAATGACTAATAGGCCGGCTAAGGGGCCTCCAGAGATGTGGCGCACTGAAGAACATATTTTTTTAAATGACTCAGCATGACATCAGGATTAAATGAAAAGGAATTCCACCAACTCCTAGGAGAGGGGAAGACTGGAGCTGATTTTGTCATTCCCCAGAGATTTCCCCTGTCATTCCTGAGTGCCTCCATCTCTGAGTTGCTCTGCCATCCCCAGGCACAGGGTCCCACTTTGAAACCCTCTCTGATGACCTAATTTCTATGGACTTCAGTTTCTGATAAGATTATGTTGTTGACAATAAAAAATACCATGTGCTTCTAGCCTGCAGAATCAAAACTGATTGCCTGTCATAAGCGTGGAGAGAAAGCATGCTGAAAGAGGCTTTAGTAGGAGGTTGTTTAAGCAAATCTAGATGATCTGTCTGGGCATGGCAAGGTTATAGGCATTGCTGACATGTTTCCCGGTGATCTCTGATGGAGAGCTGAGTCTCTTCACTAAGCAAGCTTTCTTCATTTTAGTATCTGATAATGAGACTGTTCTACCATGGTGAAGACCAGCTCCTGATACATTCCCTCCCCTCAGAGTTGCATTTCCATCCTTGAAAAGGCAGTGGTCGTGGAAAAAAATTTTTTTTAGCTGCTATAGAAAGGATTTCTTCCTTGTGTGTGCAAGAAAATTGGTAACCCCTTCTCAGTTATGAAGGGAGGATTTGTGTTAATGATAATAAAAATTTCAGTAGCAAATGCTTCATTTCCAGTCCACCCATCACAAATATATATTGAGTATCTACCACATGTTCAACTGAGTGATCATTGTATAAAGAAGCCAAAGACATGGTCTTGGCCTCGTTCATTCAATAAATTTATTAAGCATTTACTATGTTAATAATGGTGGACGAAGTCCCTGACATCCTAATCCATAATTGATTCAACAAATATTTGTTGAGCATCTATTATATGCCACGCACTGTTCGAGGTACTTGAGAGACATCAGTGAGCAAAATGGACATAAATCCTTGCCCTCCTGGAATGGAGGAGACAGACGTTCAACAAAAATGTTCTTAATTACAATTGTGTGTGTTTATTGAACTAACTTTCATCAGGCCTCTACTATAAGCTAAGAACCAGGGGACTATGCTGAGTAAGAACTGTGTGATTCCTGATCTTATGGAGTTTAGTCTCCAGCTCACAGAGGGTTTATGTTCCAGTAGGGGAGAGGAGGGGGGCACAAACCATTAGAAAATTGTACAAGACCAGATAAAGAATATGCTATGAGGACTGTGTGAGCACTCTGTTGGTGGACATGGGCCCTGGCCTGCTCTCAGGCAAGGGAGATGACATCAACAGGTGCTCACTGTTAGCTCAGAGGGAAGGCAGGCTAACCAATAAGAGGGCTCGGGGGTGGGGGGAGGAAACCAAGTTGAATAAATATAATAGGGCCAGATTGTGGGGCCCTTCAAATCAGATATAGGAGTTTACATTAAACTTATGTATTAGAAAACAGTGAATCGATTAAGTGCATGTGTGTGTGTGAGAGAGAGAGACAGAGAGAGAGAGAGAGAGAGAGAGAGAGATGGACAGAGAGAGGTTGAGAGAGGAGAGTGACTAAGCAGAGGGATAAATTCTACCTGGATTGTTTTCGTTCTAAAAAAGCCCTTCATTAGCTCACCCTTGGCAAAGAGGACAGTCTGAGCTCTTAGCAGGGCATTCCATACCCTGTACAAGCAAACCTGCCCTACGTCCTCAGCCTAGTTTCAAACATTCACCCCGTAACTCTTCATTCTGGACACACTGAACTTCTTGCTCTTCCTTTCACACAATGGCGGCTGGGACGAGACATATTGACTCTACCCTGTATCCGTTTCCCTTCTTCCCTGGCCTGTTGAAACTATATCCATTTTTGCTACTGAGAAGCTTCCCTCAGCCCACGCCAGCCAGAGCTGGTTTACTTCACCTTCCTTTTCTACCATATCACTTTATGCATGTCTCAATTATAGGATTTATCATGCTTATTGTCACTGTTGATCAATGATAAGCTCTGTCTCCTACTATACTAGTCTGTTCATCTCAGACTCATTTCTATCCCCTACTAGACTCTGAGTCCCCAAAGGGCAGGGACTGTGCCTTCGTCTTCTTCATTCCCCTAGCACCAAACACAGAGCCCAGCACGTGCTAAGATGAGGAGGCTGCATAAAGCCTTGTGTCCCACTTAAAGCTGGAAGGAGCAGGACAGAGGGGTCACAGAGAGAGGTTAAAGAAGAAAGTGAAGGGGAAGATTATGGAAATCATAGGGAGATCAAAGTAAGAGGTTAAATGAGACAAGAGGGACAGTATCCCTATGAAGCACTGGGATGAGTAAATGAAGATCTTACCCAAAACAAGTGGGGTCGATTAAAAAACCCAACACCTCTTCAGCACCTACTATGTGTGGACAGCACTATGTTAGACACTGCAGTTACATAAAGTTCAATAAAAGCCATCTCCCTATGATTTGGTTGGAAAGATAAGACAAAGACAAAGAAACCGATAACATCCATCCATCCAAATATAAAATTGTAAAAGTTCTTAAAGTTCAGTACCATCTTCAACTTTAAGAGTTTAATATGAAACCCCTCAGTAGTCAGTAAGACATTGTTTTAAGAAATATTAGATATGGAAACTGACTTGCCTAGCTGAGATCTCCGCAAAGCTTAACAAGCCTAGACTAGAAACAGCTTTCTTAGAAAATGGACTAATGTGGAAATGTGAATACTAATACCATTTGGGAGTATTTCTCATTTCCATGTGTCCCAAGTTGTACATTAGGGGCCTTTTTGAAAAAGGAAAGATCAGGGCTGGAAAAGGAGGGAAGGATTCATGGAGAACCTGAAAAGAGTAGATGGAAAAAAAAGAATCAAAAAATAGACACAGAAGAGAATTTCAGAGAAGGAATAATGAGAATACATAAGAGACATTAGGAAGAGAAAGATACTCCTATTCAGAAAACTAATTTTTGAAACTACATGTGAATTATCTTTTTAAGTGATGATGTTTAAATTCTGTTTAAATGTTTATCTGATGGCTGTAATGTAAAATGTGAGATTTTAAGACAATAAGTAGAAGGTACTTTTAAATTTTATGATAGGCACTTAGCTAAAGGTAGTTGAAGGGAGTCTAGAAAAGGTATTAGAAAGTGAAAATGGTAAGATTATTATGTGAACAAGAGATAAGATGTATTCTGTGCACAGTGCTTTATGTCTTTTTACTGGTTCCTAAGACAGGGAATAGTAATATCCCAAGACATTATCTAGTAGCTCAACTTAATTTTTCTGTTTTGTGTCAGTGTGATACTGGGATGGCTTAGACAGTTAGTTTTTAATTTAATTTAATTAATCAAACCTTGAGTCACTACTAAGTGGTTGGCCTCAGAGGCCAGCTATGACCAATGAGCTGAGCAGGGATTGGCTGAGCACAAAATGAGCTCAACAATTGTGCATTATGTCATAGAGGGGCTGGGAGAGTATAAAAGGGGGCGCAGGAGCCCTGCCAAACTAGCTCCTCAGAAGTTTCTTAATATGTAGGCAGCAGTATGTAAGATAGGTGAGTAGAGAAGAAAGCAGGTACTCAAAGCAGGTATGGTAGTAACTGACTAAGGGTATGAGTTACTGTGAGTGCTCAGACTAATGAGCACTGATGTTAGAGAAAGAGGTATGTGTGTGGATGGGGGCTGGGGGGCTGGGGACGCTCTCATTGAATTGGGGTTGAGTTGAACCTTAGGTTGTGGGGCAGGAATTTTGAGTTTGGGGAGTGGGGAGGGAGTAGGGAACAGATGTTGTTTATTGGGGAGATAATAATACTGGCCTATTGTGGAACAGAAAATTCACTTTGGGAAAGCTATAGGAAATAAGCTGATATATTTGGTGCAGGAGGCATCGTTTAAATGCCAAAGAAAAACATTTAAAACCTAATCTCAAAGGTTATAGAAGTTAATAGGGAAGGGACACAAATCTCTACTAAATATTGAATGTAAAACAAGCAGCAACAATACTTAAGGTAAGTTCCTTTTGCCCTACCTTTTTGACATCAAGCATACATTTTAGTGATCAGAAAGAGGGAAAAAGTAAGAGGCTGAACCAGAAAAATTATTGAATTCTCTACTTCGCCGTTCTGGGACCGGGGGCAGGGTGACTTCCTGTGATTTGGGCTACTGAGTGAAGGCAAAAGTAAAATTCAACAAAAATCCCCAAGCACAAGGCAGAATTGGGGAAACCATTGAGATTCTTGTGCTTCAGGGGCTCCAAAAAGCCCTTGTTTGTGGCTAAACATCTGAGAACAGCTGTCTCGGCTGAGGTTATTCCCAGCCGAGACAGCTGTTTGTCCAGAGGCGGCCATGTCTCATCACAGAGTGGGCCCCATTTCTCATGTGGGAAACAGAAGTTGCCAGGGCTTCGTCCCAGGCCAGTTACTTAGCCTCTCTGAACCTGTCTCCTCCTCTGTGAAATGTGGCAGTGGTAGTCTCCACCTCACAATAAGGGCTTTTGTGATGTATGCATGAGGTAACACATGTCGTGTTGCTTAGCAACAGTGGTTGGTACCTAGTCACTGCTCAATATTATAGTCAATATGAATACTTTAAAGAATAAATTTATCTTATGACCTAGAGAATGACTTCTTACACTGCTTAGATGAGATTAGATACCCCTTTGTCTGGGTTTGGACCCAGACCCAGGCCTAAATTTGAACTGAACTGAACTTCTGGGTTTGGTGGCATGGCAACGGGGGAGGGGGGAGGTGGAACAGGCTGGGAGGCACTGGTGCAAGGTGTTGCGGCCATAGGAATATTAAGTTCCATGTCAGCTTTTGGTTTAATTTGGCACCGACTGTTATTCAAACAAAGCAGCGTTGTGAGTGGCAGAGGAAGGGAGAGGAGGAAAATCAACACATTCTTGGAAATAAGATGTGGCTTTTGCTTTGACTGTTTTTTTTTTCTTCAGACACAAATATTTATTTGCTCTCAGGCTCACAATGAAAATCCCTTTCAGGGACATGGTACAAACCTAAGCTTCAGAGGAAACTTCCATTTAAGGTGACAAGAAGTTAGTAAGACTTCCCTCGATAGTTTTTTGTTCTAATACAAGAACCCCTCAGGTAGCAATGTGTAGCCTAGGGAGACAGCCTGGTGTATCCTCAGAGCCCCTCAACCTCAGTTCCCGTAGCCATGGCACAAGTGGCACTTTAAAAGTCAATGTCTGCTGTATTTCCTGATGACCTTGCTGTTTATGAGGTATACAGAGGTATCATTTACCCATTTCCAGGTATTTATGTGCTAGGCTTTTCTAATTTTAGGATAAAATTTTAGTATAAAGTGTGGCAGTGTGATAATTCTCCAACAGTTGCTCTCTTGGACCTCAGACATCTGGCATGATGTTACAGGAGCTGGTCCTAGGTCAATATTTGAAGCACAGGGAAGTTCTGTGTGACCAAGTCAATGGAACTTTCCTGTTTTCTGGTTCTGTGGTATATACTGAAAGCAAGGTTTCAGGCAAAAAAGTTTAGGCAGCCACCTCCTTTTCACTAGTGCAGGACTTTTTGCAATAGCAATACAGTAAATGCCCATTTGTGATGTTATGCTTGTGTCAATGATGATGTAATGGGTTGGGTAGGGAACTGATACTGTCTTCGATTAGAGGGATTACTACCACTCTGTAAATAACACACACACATTTGACACTCAGTCTCTTCTCTCAGAGAGCTTATACTTTAGTTGAGAAACCAAACCTTAATTGATGAAAAAGACATCCCTATCCTGAGGTTCTCGTGAGAAGTTAAATGACCTATTTAAATTGAGGGCAATCTGAATGGCTCATTTGGTCACTCTTGAAGCCTAAATGGTGCTAGAAAGCAGGAAACAATGGACTCATTTCTTTTTTCCCCTTTAATGAGAGACATGGAATCAACCTATTGTATCTATAGCTCAAATGTATGCACTTATTCCTGTGGGCTGGGTACATACATCCTTTGTCTATACATCCTTTATGAAATAGAGACATCCCTTTTTTTATAGATGAATCAAAGAACTTTAACCTAATTGGCTCTGCTGATTTGCATAATCCAAGCTTTCTAGGCCTCTCAACTATCTGGAGACCAGTTTTTACACTTAGTCAAGCCTCAAACAAAACAAAAAGAACGTTTTATTACCAGTGTTTAGGAGACTGTGAAAGGGCTGGGTTTTTCTTTTTTTAATTCCATTCTAGCACAAAGGTTGACTCAGGCTGTCTGTGGACATATGGGACAGGAAACTTTCTGATGATTCATTCCTATTCAGTTTAACTCCTTAGGAACACATAGTCTCAAGTTCTAGGACTTGAATTCTCTCCTACCTTTGGAATTCTGTCAACAAGTGATTATTTCCCATAATCCATTCATTCTTATACCCCCTTCCCACCGCATAAAACAGTGTTCAAAACTGAGAAGCACAAAATAAGTGAGGGGGAAAAAATCAGCGTAATTTCACCACTCACGTAAAGTGCACTTGGGTTTTTGTCTGAAAACATGTGACTGCACGTATCGTTTTGCAACCCGCTTCTCTTTCTCTTTGGAAAGATATTTCTTGTGAGTATTTTGCGATGTCATAAAATATTTTTAGGTCACTTTTAACCTCCTTATATTTCTTTTTTTCCCTCTAGGGCACTAAGGGCCGTCGAGGCCGAATCTCAGCGCTGCTGGCGCTGCTGATGATAGAAACATAATATGATAAGTTATAAGGGCAGGGGGAGGGTTAGGGGGCGGGAAAGATTCTTTCAGCCTAAAAATGAAGCAAGCTCCGTTTGAAGATCCAAGAAATTTCCGACACTACAACCTTTGTATATAGTTTTCGGTAACCTTCGGCAGGGGGCGCTCGGAAATTGTCGTTGCTTTCCGGACGGCCTACCCGGACTTTACCCTCTAGAAAACTACGGTGTTTCCGGCTCTTCTCAGTTGCAGACGCTCGTAACTTTTCGGCAGTTTCCGGGGAGATTCGGGGACTCCGCGCCTCGCTCGCTCTGTTCCGATCGCCTGGCGCGGCGGGGCAGGGTCTTGGGCTAGTCATGGCGTCCCCATCTCGGAGGCTGCAGACCAAGCCGGTGATCACATGTTTCAAGAGCGTCCTTTTGATCTACACATTCATCTTCTGGGTGAGAGACGGAGACGCCCGGGGATGGGAGGGGATCGTGGGCTTGGGTCGGTGGGGTTGGTGTGACCCCGAGCGGAGGGAGCTCGGATCGCGGGTGGAGGAGGGGCGGGGGTGGGGGTGGGGGTGGGGGTGGGAGTGGCGGTCGCAGCTAGGACCCCGGCGCTGTAGACGAATTGCTGGGGCTCGAACTCGGGCATCTCGCCCGCACCAGGGTCGGGATGTCGGGCGACGGCAGCCTAGAAGCTGAGCCGCGACCCAGACGTGCCTCGCATGCGAATTCGTGCGGGGGGCGAGGAAGGGAGTTAACCTCCACCCCGCTCCCCCACGCCCAGAGAGTGTCCCCGACCCGTTGCAGGGGCAAAGCTTGCCCAGCCCCTGGGGGAGCTCGCTTGCGTAATAGTCTCTTTCTTTTCACTGCTTCATAGGAGGGGAGTATTTCGCAGGTAAGTATGGTAATGGCTGCACTCCCGCCAATCTATCCTTGGACTTTCTTTGTGTACCATCCCTTTGTACCCTGTGCTCATCCCTGAACTGGGGAGGAAGGGGAAAGTTTCTGGAACTCCTAGAAACATTCCAACCCCGCCCCCACCCTCACCCCCCGCCCCCTCCCTCCCCCCCACCCCCCTGCCCATTCCCCGCTCCATCTCTGGGAGAGTTTTATTTCTAAGGCGGGAGTAAAACAGTTAAGTAAGTTTTCAGCCCTAGGGGAAAAAAAAATCAGATTAAGAATTTTGTCAAGATGCTCTCTTTAGCTGCCCCCCTGATTTTGTCCTGGTTACCTGGGCTACCTAGTGATCCAGCGTGTGGATTGATCAAGGCCTGTCCTTCTGTGCAGCTCCCCATCCTAACCCCCTGTGTCTTGTCTGCCACATCCCGGCCAGAGCATTGACCACAGGCAGCTTAATCAATTCTCACACCTATTGTTTCTTAAACACCTAGTGGTTTGTGGTTTGAAGATGCTGCTGTATACAGCGAGTAACTTTCTATTCTCTGACTTCCCACGTAGATCACTGGCGTTATCCTTCTTGCCGTTGGCATTTGGGGGAAGGTGAGCCTAGAGAATTATTTCTCACTTTTAAATGAGAAGGCCACCAATGTCCCCTTCGTGCTCATCGGCACTGGCACTGTCATTATTCTTTTGGGCACCTTCGGCTGTTTTGCTACCTGCCGAGCTTCTGCATGGATGCTAAAACTGGTGAGTTCTTGTTTTCCTAGAATTGGTTGTTGGTTTTTGAACCAGGCTTATGTGCTGTAAGCTTTGTTTCTTGGAGCTAGATGTGGCCTTTTTTGATTTTTCCTCTTCCCTATGAAAACTTACCTTAGCTGCCAGTTTCCACATTTGTTGTATTTTCCCTGCCCTTTTCAATAAAAACATGCTGAACTGATTGAGCAGACAATTTTTTTTTCTTTGACTCCCTTTGCAGCTGTGATGTATCTTATTTGCTGACTTGGACTTTTTTTTTAATCCCACAGTATGCAATGTTTCTGACTCTCATTTTTTTGGTCGAACTGGTCGCTGCCATCGTAGGATTTGTTTTCAGACATGAGGTAAGCCTGAGTTTGGGAACTCAGTAGCTGACAGTAACGGCTTTCTTGTAAAAAATTAAGTCTAGCCCACTTTTTTGATGAAGACTGATAATCACCCAAGAAAATGAAAGGTACCCATAATTACATGTATTTCCAGTCATTTTTCTGTGTGTAAGTACCTAAAATGGATATAGTACAACTTATTTAAAGTGTGAAATTGATAATACAAAATGGATATACTTAATGCAAATCATTAATATTGAATTAGCAATCAGGATTACTCTCTGCTGACCCTGGGGTTAGGAAGTTAGTGAGGACTGAAGGCCATCTATAGCAGTGTTTCACTAAGTGGTAGTGCAGTCTCCCAGAGTATGATTTTGTAGCTTACAAATTCCATGGAAGTCAAATGTGTACTCACTTTAAAGTGGAGAAAGATATTGGGGGTGGGAGGGGATGCAGCAGTACAGAGCTGCCGCTTTAATAAATACATGCTCCTATAGCACTTTGAACTTTTAGTGGCTATCGTCTTTTACTGGAATGTTTTGCTTAGTCGTCCCCTTAGCTAAACTCTTATCACCTAGAGGACAGGATTGGACCTTAGAAACGTTGCTGTTGTCAAAGATAAGACCATTGGTCAGATGTGGGAATTTCTTATTTGACCTAGAAACCAAAAGAACACTCTAGAATCTTTGTTTATTAGCCTTGTGTTTCTTTGCTGTAGATTAAGAACAGCTTTAAGAATAATTATGAGAAAGCTTTAAAGCAATATAACGTTACGGGAGATTATAGAAGTGATGCAGTAGACAAGATTCAAAATACGGTAAGTGGTCATAGGTGGTAAGTGGTTGTTGGTGGTGGCTTCTCAAGAGGGGAACATCTGCCTACTGTTAGTACCAATGGAAAGTAAGGCCAGTCCAAAGATGTCACTCTTGATGTTAGAAACAAGCGTTCATTTCTTGAATTATAATGCCAATAGAGAACATTGAGTATAATAAGATGATGGTTTAACTGTTTGACTACAAAGTTGTAATTATAAATGCTTTGGTCGGATTTTTTTTTTCAGTTACATTGTTGTGGTGTCACCGACTATAGAGATTGGAAGAATACTAATTATTACTTAGAAAAAGGATTTCCCAAGAGCTGCTGTAAACTTGAAGATTGTTCTCCTCAGAGAGATGCAGATAAAGTCAACAATGAAGTAAGGAGGAAAAAAAATTTTAAATTTTTACTCACAATACACATAATCGGAAATGAAGCAGGGCAGGTGTTATTTTCATTGAATAAATGAGGAAATAAATTTGTGACTTGAGTTTCCACAGCTAGCAAGTAACACTTAAATGCATAATCCAAAAGGTTGAACTTCTGTTCCTCAAACTTCTTTCAAGAGCACTGTGCAAGGAGACAGGAATTGTTATATGAAAGAGTAAAAAGTTAATAAAAGAAAGATAACATAAAAACTAAGAACTAAGACAAAAAACTTGATGTTTTTGTAAATTTCTCTTCCATTAGGGTTGTTTTATAAAGGTGATGACCATTATAGAGTCAGAAATGGGAGTCGTCGCAGGAATTTCCTTCGGAGTGGCTTGTTTTCAGGTAAGTCCTTGTGGTTCGGAAATGTTTCATCACTCTTATAGGTGTAAGCTACAAGATTTCCACTTTGAAGGCTTCCACATTTTCACAGAATTCTCAGTAGCTCATCACAGTATAGAAATTTTTGCTATTTTCATTCCAATTTTTTATCTTGGATCTTACGTTTTCCACAACTACAGAGTGCTCTAAGACCTGGTGCCCTCTTAGGTACATTTCTGAATCTGCACTGTCTAATAAAATAGCCACTAGCCACCTTTCAGAAATTATAATTATTAAATTAGAATCTTGGCTCTTCAGTTACCTCAGTCCCATTCAAAGTGCCCAGAAGCCATATGTGGCTGGTAGCCCCTGTGTTGGACAGCACAGGTGTTACAGAGTGTTTTCATCATTACAGCACTGCTCTAGGTTGTCCAAGAGAATGTCTGCTTTCATAGTTGGAGATTTTACTTCACTTCTATGCTTTGCATATGATCTAGGTGCTGCAGAGTAGCAAATATTGCTGTCTAGAAAAACTTAAGGGAGGAAATTAGCAGTGAGGTATGTGTGTGTAATTTTGCTTGCATTTTATTTCCAGCTGATTGGAATCTTTCTAGCCTACTGCCTCTCTCGCGCCATAACAAATAACCAGTATGAGATAGTGTGACCAACATAACACGGGCCAATTCCTCTACAATGTTAAGGTACGTTCATTTTGGTCCTTAACTCTGTCAGTGTTGGTGTTTACTTCAGCTTGTACACATGATGCATGTACTGAGTTTGCCAAGGTGTCACGTCCAGTAGTGCATCCAAATATTGTTGGTACTGTGTCAGCACTGCATAGGCACATCAGGCCTCAAAATACAGGTCATGGCCAAAAAGGACAGAAGGGCCTCTGTGGGTTTACCTTCCTGTGTCAGCCTAAAGATCCTAAGTGGTCCCCTTTCTAACAAATTTAGACCTGGAGCCATAAACATGGTAAGAGGTGAGAACTGAGCTACTGACCAGGAACACGTGAAGATCTTTATTAGCAGAATAGATTAGAATGTGTACAAATGAATCCAGATATTGAAATTTGGGTTACAAGTAAACTAATCTTTTTTCTTTCATTTTAGGACATTGACATCCCCACCCCTAACCCTGTAACTTACAAGATCGCCTGGCTGGAATCCTGAATTCTCCTACCAATAGATTGAAAAGTCGCACCAGTAGCCCGATTCGATCAAGACATTAGCCTCGTTATAGTCCACCTTTTGTCCCATTCATGTTAGATCATTGAAATCCCCATACCACTCTGAAACACTGGAAGAGCTTAATAAATGTAAATGAAGCAATACTGTGTTCCTCTTGACTTTTTTTTTCTACGTGGGGCCCTTGAAAGGCACTGTGATGGATGGAAAATTGATCCCTCCAAACTGGCCCTTTCCCAGCCTAGGTTATCTGGTTTGATTGTATAATTTGCATCAAGAAGTTAAAATGTTTTCATTCGTCCCTGTGATAAACAGAGTCACTGTGTCATTTAATTCCAGCCAGTGGTTGGATAACACCCACCAGAGTTACCAGATGGTAACCGTCTCTGATCTCTAAGGCACCCAAGACTGAAAGGCATAACCAGTCCTCTATGATACATACCACAGGCTACAAGGCAGTGAACACTTTACATTTCTTTGCCTCCAAAATAAGGTGTTTATTGATGTTTATATTTTCCCTATTGTTTGAAATGTTCTAATTACTAATGGTGTCAGTCATTGTATTTTCCTTAGGAATTTGAAGCAACTCCTCTTTATTAGCTTTAGCTGGTCTTTCTTTACCAGGTTGCTATGACTTAATTGTCAATATTAAGGTTAACTTTCATAGTCTTAGTTTTGCTTTGTGCCTTTGATTAATAAATATAAACGTTTTACACAATAAATAGTGTTTTATTGTAAATTATGTTTAAATTGTAGGAAATCTGTTGGGTGGTTGTTTTCCACTGAGAAAGCTAAGCCCCACATTTCTACTTGGAGTACAGTTGTAGATACGAATGTAAAACTGAGGTCTTGGCTCTGATTTTAAAAAAAGTCCCTGTTTACAAAAATTGTTCCCTGTGAAAGGATGACATTCCTTGCTATGAAATAAGCACATGCTTAGCATTCTCCTGGAGATCAGACATTTTTGATTGTAATACTTTAAGAAGTTGAATAAGGAGAGATGTATGTAACCTGTACCTTCAGGGTTATAAGGAAATTAATAAAATTCAAGTTGAAATGGAGGAATCCTTTGGTTTTGGGTTTCTTTATATATCCATCAGTAGAATGTAGTTCATCTCTCACATCCGCAGTCCTTGAATTTTGGTAAAGGGGAAAGGAGAATGGACAAAAACCACTAGTGATATAAGATTAATAATGAATTTTGAGTTACATGTTTTAAAATACTTGGAGGTACTGCAGAGAAAGGATATTCTCCATTAAAACATTTGATGAGTGAGTCTTGACATAAAGTATAGCGATTAAACAATTGAAAAAGAGTGGCTTTCCAAATGTGGAGAATCAAGATAATTGGAATTAGTGAAGCTAAAGAAGGATTTAAAGGCTAATGAGAACAATTTTCAAATAGGTAGTTTTCACTAGGGTGGCCTAGAAGAATCTTAAATTTTTCTTTAGTTTTTAAAAAAGTTTAAAGTTTTTCCTCGTTATTAAAAAGAAAAAAAACAGGAAATACGGGAAGTAGGAAGAGAAAAAACACCACGTGTCGCCCTTAAGGTGGGTCTGTGTATTTACTTTTAAGGGGGGTTTACTTTGGATGGCCTGTTACAAAAGTCCCTTCTAGCTAAGGTGTGCGTGTGCACATTGGACTGTAAAATTCATCTCCACCTTCGCGATGTGCCAAAGCTGCCTTGCGGGCTGTCTCAGTTCCAGGCACAGGGCTGCCCACTGCACGGCGGCTCTGAGCTCCGCAGAGCTCCGTGCGTATATTTTCTGAAAGTGTGGAAAGCTTGGCAGCTTTGGCCTATTACTGTGAGGGGTTGGGTTTATGTTGTAGCATCAAACTTTTATGGAAAATAAGTCCCTAATACAAGGCATAAATGCCATTTCTGTTTTTCCTCAGAGCTCACACAAGATTCTTTCAGACTTGATGTTTTTAACCTCCTGTTAGAATCCAAGTTGGTACTTTGCCAGCGATGCAAAATTTATTTTAATAAAAACTGACTAAAATATGAGAGGCAAAGCCATATATGCATTTGTGTGTGTGTGAAACTGAGGAAACTTTTGTTCCTTTGGACTACTCTGTATGGGCTTTTGTTTGTATTTATAGAAAAAAACTAACACAAGTTGTAACTACCATTTCTCACAGCATACATAAGATACACTGAGATTTGATTTTGTTGTGTTTTGTTTTTTGCCTTTCAAGGTTGACAATTTAGGGGAGGGTATAGCTCAGTGGTAGAGCGCATGCTTAGCATGCACAAGGTCCTGGGTTCAATCCCCAGTATCTCCACACACACAAAAAAATCAATTAAAAAATACACAAATAAACCTAACTATCTCCCCCCACAAAACAAATAAAAAACAAAAACAAGGTTGACACTCTGCCTGTGTTGTGGCAAACCAAACTTTTTTAATTCAAAAAGGAAAATGAAAGGCTAATATATCAGAAAAGAATACACAAATTGAAACAGTTTCAGGGAAATGAGACTTTCATTTTTGAGCCGTGGGTCTAAAACTTCACCCAAATTCCTTGTGAGAGAGAAGCCGTTATGATTTAATGATGGCTTTCTGTTAGATGCCCCTACCCCGTGGAGCTTAGTAGTTTAGGCACTTGTAAGAGCATAGCAAATGCTAATGAAATGAATGAGTGAGTGAATCTAATTATAATAGCTTCTTAATGTTCTGTGTGAAATAAGTTGTTGATCTCCATAGCTCATTCCATACAAGCCACTGTTTATATAACAGAAACCACCTGCCCAGTCAGAAACCACTCAACCTCAGAAACCACTGCTAACTTCCTTCTGGACAAATCACTTTTGGCTGCTTCTCTTTTTTGAACTCCTTGCTACATATGATGCTACTGAAGATTCTTGGTTTTTGTTTTGACCTTGTAATATCCTGCTTTTCTTCCTTTTACTGCTCTTTCTCATTTATTTTGCTGTTTTAATTTCCTCTTACTTTTCAAGCGTGGCGACTCCCGAAGGTTGGCGTTTGGCTTTCTGCTCTTAGGTTAGGCTGACCTTGGAGGAACCGAATGTAAATGATCATCAGGCTTAACGATCAGTTCTCTGGGTGCGCACCTGAGTTCTGTGTTGGTAATTGTGGCTTGCTTGTATCCCCCTCCAGCACCCCAAAGCTTAACATTCTGAACACTTAAAAATTCAGAACCCCTCCTATAACATAGTCCATGGATAGTAGGCACATTTGATGTTCAATGAACTGGTTCCCCAGTGGGAATTGGAGAAAACGGGCCAGTTGCTCTGAGAGTTTATCATAGATTCTGCTACCGGGCAAACACGAGTTCTTTGGGTAGGACTGTCATACTTGATCTGATGGTGCTCTCATTACCACATCCTCAAAGTTTTTATTAAAAAAAATTGAAGTAGTGACTTGTAAAGACTTCGCTTTTCCAACAAATTTCTCACCACCTTTGCTGGGAAATGATAATCCTGGGAGCAACATCCTCAAAGCAAATCAAACTGGCATGGTGTTTGCCTGGATGATCAGCTCACAGATGGGTGTACACAGCACAGGTAATACAACCACTCAGCGTCATCGCTGGAAAGGCAGAGTAGCTTTATGTACACAGTTAGAGCAACACACAGGGGGTACAGTATATGATTTTGAGAGGTGAGGGATGGCATCCGTACATTTTCACTCTTAAGTGCATGTCATGACCTCCCTTAGCAGGAAAATGGCATCTAAGAGAAAGTAGACCTTTTGCAAAGAATTATTTTTCCTACTCAGTTTCTCTCCCCCCTGTGCCCAGGGAAGGTAAGAAAACTAAAGTTCACTAAGTACTTAGTAACAGCTGGACATCGTGTAAGGTGCTTCAATCCACTACCCTGTGCAGGGAGGCAGAGCTAGCCTCATTTTCTCAGAAAAACCACCAAAAAGCTGAAGGTTAAGTTAAATAACTTGTCCAAGCTCACACAGCTAGTAAGTAGCACATCTAGGATTTGAAATTCAATCTGTCTGACTCTGAAGCCCATGCTTCTTTCTTTGAATTTTGCTACATCTTAATAACAAAAAGGCTCTGGAGATTATGTGACCCTGGTCTGTGGCCAGAGAACAGGAATAAGAAAAAAAAATTCTGTCTTTATTGAATAGAAATCTTTGAAAAGAAAGCCCTGATGAAAAAGAGTATCCTATTTTCTCACAATATGCTCTTGTAGGGTGTTAGTATACAATTAGTGCATAATAAAAACAAACACATCTGTTGTTACTACCTGCCTCCACAATATTATTGAACTAAAAAAATGATGACAATGAGTCACAGTCTAAGCATTAACTCCTCCCATTTTCTTGTAAGCATCTTGTCACAGGGTCAAAGGCTCCCTAAAATTCATAAGCTAATAGTTCCTATGTTAGTAAATACACTCCACAACACTCAGCTGCTTTCATAATGTATTCTCTTGTGAATATCTTTAAATATTAAATGGAAAAAACATCCCCCCCAAACCCAAACCTCTGCTACACAGACACACACACACACATGCTGGAGGCAATCACTCTCCACCCGGTAGGCACAGATCCAAATGCAGGCTTTCGTTAAATGGGTTTGTTTGCACATGTGCACATGCAGGCAGATAATCTATCTCTCCACAGGATAGCAGCAATTTCCAAGACTGCCAGCCCGCATGGTGGGCCCCTGAACATCTAGGGAGTTCAGAGCTGCACATCACAGCTCACTGAAGACTTGAATCCAGCCAGTCACAGTCTGGCCCAAGCAGGCGAGTCAGCAACCCAGGCCCTTCTTTCATCTAGTCTTCCTCAGCCTCCACCGTGACTCTTCTTGGCCGTGACCTCATCCCGGGCCTCTGATGTTGGCAGAATGAGACGTAACAGAAAACATGTCATGGTAATTATTAGAGAACTTGGCCCGAAGACATAGCTGGAAGAATTCAGAAAATATCTAAAACTTTTGGGAAAATTAAAAATGTAAAAACCTGACAAATCAAAGATAACCAATGTTTTGATTTAAAAACAGACATTTCTTATCTATAAAATGAATACACGAATTATAAAATGGATAAAAATTCAGAGGTCAAAGTGGTATCAAGTAATCAATTTGTCTCTCTGTCCTGTCCACCCTCATTCCCACTTCCCAGAAGGAAATACTGATCTAAGTTCCTTGTGATTCCTTCTACATATTACCATACACAAGAATATTCATATATTCTTTTATTTTTCTCTCCCACAAATGGAAGCCATGGTTAAGATCACAGATTGTGGATCCAGACTGACAGTTTGGATCCCCCATCTCTACTAATTACTGGCTGTGTGCTCTTTGGCAAGTCACCTAAACTCTCTGTGCCTTGGTTTCCTAATTTATGAAAAAGGAATAAATAATATTACCTACTGCATAGGGCTGTTATGAGGATTAAATGACTTGCTACATGCTAAGCACTTAACACAGTATATGGTACATATTAAGTGCTATATAAATGTTAGCTACAATTTTTTTCATCATGTTTATATACATAAGAATGTTTTCCACCAAATATATACATATTTGTTACAGCTTTCTTAAAGTGCTAACAATCTCTTAAAGCATTGGTAACCCAAAGTACAAACATCTAATGGCATTATATTTAACCAAGTTAAAAAAAATGTTGAAACACAGTTTGAGTATATTTTCTTTGAGAATGTTACTATTTTTGTCTAGTAGAACTTGCATTTTTGAGGAGAGTAGTGGAAGAAAAATCTTAGCAGACTTTTTACCATAAACATAGCTTTATGGAGACAATATGTAGTATAAGGAATGAGAAAAACAGGAGAACCGTTTCATTGGCAAGATACATACATTAGTATTTGG
The DNA here is from genome assembly GCF_048773025.1 of Camelus bactrianus. Taxonomy (NCBI): domain Eukaryota; kingdom Metazoa; phylum Chordata; class Mammalia; order Artiodactyla; family Camelidae; genus Camelus; species Camelus bactrianus. Next base: position 79,888,111 of record NC_133575.1, on the reverse strand, counting down.
ATTTGCCAAGATTGTTCGCTACAATTTTTTTAAAACTTCACTGAGATATATTTTATGTATTACAAAATTCATCCATTTCAAGTGTACAGTCCAGTGATTTAATCAATTATAGAACATTTTCATTCGCACAATGAGATCCCTCATGTTCACATAGAGTTAATTCTTGTTCCCACCCTAGGCAAGCATTAATCTACTTTGTCTCCATAGGTTTGCCTTTTTCTAGACAGTACATATAAATGGAATCATACAGTATATGGTCTCTTGTGTCTCTTTCACTTCACAAAATGTTTTTGAGGTTCATCCATGATGTAACATGGATGTAGTCTATTCCTTTTTATTCCTAAATAGTATTCCATTGTGTGGATATACCATATTTGTTTATTCATTTGCCAGTTGGTGGACATTTAAGAGTGTTTCCAATTTTGGCTATTGTGAATAATGCTCCTGGGAACATTTCTTTGTATGGACATGTGATTTCATTTCTCTTGAATAGATACCCAGGAGTGGAATTGCTGAGATGGATGGTGGCTTTATGGCTAACATTTTGACAAACTGCCAAACTGTTTCCAAAGTAGCTATGCCATTTTACATTCCCATCAGCATCCAACGAGGGTTCCTGCTTCTCCATATTCTCACCTGACATCTGGTACTGTCTGTCTTACACTCATTCTAGTCCGCACAAAATGGTATCTCACTGGTTTTAATCTGCATTTTCTGAATGACTGATGATGTTAAGCATCCTTTTATGTGCTTATTAGCCATTCCTAAGTCTTCTTTGGTGAAGTCTGCTCATTTCTTTTGTCCATTTAAAAAACTGGGTTATTTGTCTTACTAACATGTAAGAGTTCTTTGTGTATTCTGGATACAAGTTGTTTATCTGATATGGGTTTTGTAAATATTTTCTCCTAGTTTGTCTTTTCATTTTCTTAATGGTGTCTTGAAGTACAAAAATTTTGAATTTTGATAAGGTCCTATTTATTATGTTTTTTCTTTTATGGGCCATGGTTTTTGTGTCATGTCTAAGAAATCTTTGCTTATCCCAAACTCCCATAGATTCTCTTATATTTTCTTCTGAAAGTGTTGTATGTTTTAGCTCTTACATTTCAGTTTGGAAAGTTTAGAGAAAATTTTTGTGTTTGGCCTGAGATAAAGGCCATAAACAGCTTTATGGAGACAATAAAGCATGTAAAAAGATCATCTTTTTACATGCACATGTCTAGTCATCCAGAACCATTTGTTGACCATTCTTTCCCTCAGTGAATTGCCTTGATAGCTTTGTCAGAAATCAGTTTAAATAATAGAATTTGTTTCTGAACTTTTAATTCTGTTTCGTTGATCATTATGTCTATCCTTATGCCAGTACCACTCTTTCTTGATCACTATAGCTGTATGGTAACTTTTGAAATTGGAATGTGAGGGTCCTCTACCTTCTTTTTTTCTAGATAGTTTTAAATATTCTGGATTCCTTGTATTCCCATATGAACTTTGAGATCTCCTTGTCAATTTCTGCAAACTCCTGCTGTAATTTTGTCAGGGATTATATTGAGTGTATAAACCAATTTGGGGAGAATTATTATCTTAACAGTATTGAGTCTTCCAATCCAAGAACATGGAATGCCTGTCCATTTATTTATATCTTCTTTAACTTCCTTCAGTAATGTTTTGTAATTATTAGTATGCAAGTCTTGTGCTTTGTTCAGTAAAGTTATTTCTAAGCATTTTATTCTTTTGATACTATTATAATAAAGTTACATTCTTAATCTGATTTTTGGATGGCTTGCACAGAAATGCGGTTAATTTTCTATATTGATCTTGTGTCCTGTGGCCTTGCTGTATTTTTGTTTTATTTTATTTTGCTTTGTTTTGTATATTCCTTAGGATATTCTATATATAAGATTATGTCATACACAAATAGAGATAGTTGTACTTCTATCTTTCCAGTCTGTATATCTTTTATTTTTTTTCTTGACTAATTTCCTAGAATTTCTAGTACAACATTGAATAAAAGCGATAAGAACAGATGTTCTTGTCTCTTTCCTGATCTTAAGAGAATGATTTCAGTCGTTTACAATTAAGTATGATGTTAGCTGTGGGTTTTTTTGTAAATGCCCTTTATCAGGTTAAGGACATTTCCTTCTAATCCTAGTTTGTTGAATGTTTTTTATCATGAAAGGGTGTTGTATTTTGTCAAATGCTTTTTCTGTATCTATTGAGATGATCATGTAGTTTTTGTCTTTTTTTCAATTGAGATGACATCTTACATTGATTGATGTTCATATGTTGAACCAACATTACATTCCTAGGATAAATCCCACTTGGTCATGGTGTGTAAACCTTTTTATATGTTGCTGGATTTAGTTTGCTGGTATTTTGTTGAGAATTTTTGTGCTTATACTCATAAGGGACATTGGTCTGTAGTTTTCTTGTGATGTCTTTGTCTGGTTTGGGTAATACTGGTCTCATAGAATTAGTTGTGAGGTGTTTCCTCCTATGAGCTTGCAAAAGATTGGTATTAATTCTTCTTCAAACGCTCGATAGAATTAACCAGGGAAGCCATCTGAACCTGGGTTTTTCTTTGTGGAAAGTTTATTGATTACTAATTCAATCTCTTTACTTTTTTATAAATCTATTTAGATTTTCTATTTCTTTTTGAGTCAGTTTTTGATAATTTGTGTCTTTTCAGAAATTTGTCTAGTTCATGTAGGTTTTCTAATTTGATGCCATAAAATTGTTTATGGTATTCCCTTATTTATAATACTTTTATTTCTCTACAGTTGGTAGTATGTGTCCACTTTCATTCCTGATTTTAGTAATTTGAGTCTTCTCTCTTTTTCTCTTGGTCAGTCTAGCTAAAGGTTTGTTAATTTGTTGATCTTTTCAAAGACCCAACTTTGGTTTTATTGATTTTCTCTACTGTTTTTCTATTCTCTAGGGCAATTGGTTCCATACTAATCTTTATTATATCCTTCTTCGGCTTGCTTTGGGTTTAGTTTCCTCTTCATTTTCTAGTTTGTTAAGTGGAAGATTAGGTTATTGATTTGAGATCTTTCCTATTTTTAAATTATAGACATTTAAAGGTATACATTTCCCTTTAAGCACTTCTTTAGTTGCAGCCTCTAAATTTTGATACAGGTGCCTTTATTTTAATTAAATTAAAGTACTTTCTAGTTGCCTTGGAATTCCTTCTTTGACCCATGTGGTTTTTAGAAATGTGTTGTTTAATTTCCAAATACTTACTGATTTCCCTAATTTCTTTCTTTTGTTGATTTCTAATCTAACTCCATTTTGGTCGCAGAGCAGACTTTGTATGATTTTCACTCCTTAGCTTTGTTAATACTTGTTTTGTGGCCTAGCATAAATCTATCCTGGACAATGTTCCATGTGCATTTGAAAAAAAAATTTATTCCACTGCTGTTAGGTACAATGTTCTATAGATTTCTGTTAGGCTGATTTGGTTGACAGTGTTGTTCATGTCTTCTAGATCCTTGTTGATCTTCTGCCTAGTTCTACCCATTATTGAATGTGGGATATTAAAATATACAACTATTATTATTGCATTGTCTATTTCTCCCTTCAATTATGTCAGTTTTAATTTCACATACTTTGAGGCTCTTTTGTTAGGTGCATGTAAGTTAAAAATTGTTGTCTCTTCCTGCTGAATTGAATCTTTTGTCATTACAAAATATCCCTCTTTAATTCTAATTATAATCTCTGTCTTAAAGGCTATTTCGTCTGCTATTAGTATAGCTATTCCAGTCTTCTTTTGATCACTGCTTGCATTTCTTTTTGTATTTACTATTTGTATCTCTTTTCCCCTCCTTTTATGTTTAAACTATTTGAATCTTTGAATATAAGGTGTGTCTCTTGTAGATAGTATATAGTTGAATTATGTTTGTTTTTATCCATCCTGTCAATCTCTGTCTTTTAATTGGAAAGCTTATTTCACTTACATTTAATTTAATTACTGATAAGGAGGGGCTAACTCCTGCCATTTTGCTCTTTGTTTTTCATATGTCTAATGTCTTTTTGTACCTGTGCTCTGCCATTACTTCCTTATTTTGTAATAAATGGGTAGTGTACCATTTAAATTACTTTGTTGCTTCTTTTATTATACATTTTTCTTTTTTTGTTGAAGTGTATTGATTTACAATGTTATGTTAGTTTCTGGTGTACAGCATAGTAATTCAGCCATACAGGCATGTATATATATATATTTTTTTTCTTTTCATATTCTTTTTCATTATAGGTTATTATAAGACATTGAATATAGTTCCCTGTGCTATATAGTAGGACTTTGTTGTTTAATATATTTTATATATAGTAGTTTGTATCTGCTGATCCCATATTTCTAATTTATTCCTCCACTTCCTTTCCCCCCTGGTAGCCATAAGTTTGTTTTCTATGTCTGTGAGTCTGTTTCTGTTTTATAAATAAGTTCATCTGTATCATTTTTTTAGATTCCACGTATAAGTGACATTGTGTGATAATTGTCTTTCTCTGTCTGACTTACTCACTTAGTATGATAATCTCTATGTCCATCTATGTTGCTGCAAATGGCATTATTTCATTCTTTTTTATGGCTGAATAGTGTATATATATGTGTGTGTATATATATATATATATATATGCATATCACAACTTCTTTATCTATTCATCTGTCTGTTGATGGACATTTTGGTTGCTTTCATGTCTTGGCTACTGTAAATAGTGCTGCTATGAGCATTGAGGTACATGTATCTTTTTGAATTAGAGTTTTCTCTAGATATATGCCCAGGAGTAGGATTGCTGGATCATATGGTAACTGTCTATTTTTAATTTTTTAAGGAATCTCCATACAATTTTCCATAGTGACTGCACTAATTTACATTCCCACCAACAGTGCAGGAGGGTTTCCTTTTCTCCACACCTTCTCCAGCATTTATCTCCAGCATTTATTTATTATATAATATAGTTTAGTCCAACCGTTTTATAGTTATTTCTTTCTTTATGCAATTGTATTTTAAATAAGATAGGAGAGGATGGAAGTTACAAAAAATACATTTCTACTATCTTTTTTTGGTAACTTTAAAATTAATTAATTATTTAAATTGAAGTATAGTCAGTTACAATGTGTCAATTTCTGGTATACAGCATGACAGTTCAGTCATATATATATATACATATATTCATTTTCATATTCTTTTTCAGTAGAGGTCATTACAAGATATTGAATATAGTTCCCTGTGCTATACAGTAGAAACTTGTTTTTTTAATCTTTTTTTATATACAGTGGTTAACATTTGCACTATCTTTTATGTTTACCTATATAGTTAAACCTTTTTTGATGGTCTTTATTTATTTGTGTGGATTTGAGTCACTGCCTGGTCCTTTCATTTCAGCCTGAAGCCTTTATTATTTCTTCTATGTCAGGTCTGTTGGTAAAAAATTCTTTTAGTTTTTGTTCATCTGGACATATCTTAATTTTTCCTTCATTTTTGAAGAATAGTTTTGTCAAATACAGAGTTTTTGGTTGACAGTATTTTCCTTTGAATACTTTGTATATGTCATCCCTTTGCATTTTGCTTCCATGGTTTCTGATGAGAAGTCCATTGTTAATTTTATTGAGGATCCCTTGTACATGATGAGTTGCTTCCCTCTTGTTGCTTTCAAAGATGACTATGACAATTTGACTATGATATGTCTGGGAGTATATCTTCTTGGGTTTATCTTACTCAGAGTTTTTTGAGCTTACTAGATGTGTAGATTAAAGACTTTCATGAAATTTGGGGAGTTTTAACCATTATTTCTTTAAATACTCTTTCTACTTCCTTCTCTGACCCCATTCTCCTTCTGGAACTCCTGTTATGTGTATGTTGGTATGCTTGATGGTGTCTCACAGGTCTGTGAGTCTCTGTTCATTTTTCTTCATCCTTTTAATTTTCTGTTACTCAGACTGGATAATCTTAATTGACCTATCTTTGGGTTTTCTGATTCTTTCTCCTGTCAGCTCAAATCTGCTGATGAATACTTCTAGTGAATTTTTTATTTCATTTATTGTGCTTTTCTACTCCAGAAATTCTATTTAGATTTTTTTAAAAAAAACATCTCTTTTTTCATTGAAATTCTCTATTTGGTGAGGCATCATTGTCATACTTTTCTAATTCTTTAGGCATGGTTTCCCTTAGTTCTTTGAACATATTAATAAAAGCTCATTTGAAGTCTTTGTCTATTAAGTCCAATGTCTGAGCTTCCTTAGGGAGAGTTTCTGTTGATGGCTTTTTCCCCCTTGTGTATAGGCACATTTTCCTCTTTCTTTATGAGTCATATAATTTCTGTTAAAAGCTGGATATTTTAGATAATATAATTTGGAAACTCTAGATCATATCCTTTCCCTCTCCAGGATGTTTTTGGTTCTTATTTTGTTAGTCAGTTTGTTTTTGCGGTTCTTTTGTTTAGAGAGTTTTCTGGACAAATTCTATTGTGTTGCCTCTAGTGTGTGGCCATGCAAGTCTCTATTCAGTTTAGTGATTAGATGATGATTCATCAGATATTTCCTTAAGTGTCTTGAATCGGTAATTCTTCCATCCTTTTCCTAGTGGGGCAGGATGCGGGTGGGCATCTGTACTGGCTGGGGCATGCCTTCAACACTCAGGCAGGCAGTTTACAATTCTGCCTTGGCCTGTGCTTCCAGCTTGACTAGAGCCTTAAGGTTAGCCAGAGATGAGAGATTGATTTCCTCCCAGGTGTTTCCTAGGCATGTACACAGCCCTGCACATATACACAGCCTTCTAGATTCCCAGAGTTATATCACAGCTCTTTAAAGGCCACTATGGATATATTCTCTAGATCTTTTTTTTTTATTTAAGTTTTTGGCTAGGCTTTTGCATGCCCAAACTATTATAGCTACCTCAGGCAATTGCCATATTAACCAGTTGCTGCTGACTGCATTCAACAGATGCTCTGCAAATAGGGCTTGTCCCATGGGGCAAGCTCTGAGTCAGGTCAAATAATGGAAACACTCTATGAATGGGGCTTTCCAGGATGCTGCAAGACAGGTTAAATAGTGACAGTGTTCTGGGGATGGTGCTTCCCAGTTTGCTCCCTCTGGTGGCTGTAATGCTGTTGTTTTCTTTACAGCTACTATGGTTCAGTTTGCTGTTTTTCAAGGCTACTGTGGAACTGGAGAGAACATGGGGAGTACGTCAAGTTAAAAATGCCGTAAGTGTTCTTATAGAGGTTAAACAGTTTTTCTTGATTAAATGCCCCTCAGATTGCTTCAGGTCTTTGGTTAATTTCCAGATTTCTGTTGCTTTTATGTAAGAGTGGATTTATAGAAGCCCTCACTCTGCCATTCCAGAAGTCCCACATGGTTAACTATTACTTTATTTTTCAAGTTGCTCCTTAGCTTACCTTTTCTTTTGTTGTTGTTGTTGTTTTTTACCATTTAACAATGCCTCTTGATTTTTCTATATCAGGTCATACAGATCTTCTGTATTGTTTGTTCTAGAGAAGGGGTGAGACATATTTATTTAACCAGGCCCTATCACTGGACAATTTAGTTTTTTTCCCCCAATACAATCAATGCAACAAATACCCTTTGGAATGATCTTTTATATATATTTCATCTTTTATATATATTTCGGGTTAAATTCCCAACTGAAGAATAGAGTGTGTGCAGTTCTAATTTTGATCAATATTGCCAAATTACCCTCAAAATAGCTACATAATTATACTCTACTACTATATTAAAGTGCTTTTTTAACATATATTTGCCAACCCCGAGATTCTTAATTTTTGCTAATTCAATAGTTCAGAAAATGGTGCCACATTTCATTAATTCACTTATTTATTTTTTAATTGGTTTTAATGCTATATATATGATTAAGTAGCTTAGTATAAGGCTGACATCATGGAACATGCCTTATTATCGAATGGTTTGCAAAAGCTGTCTGGGGATAAAGTCATCAATCAAAATCTGGTATTGCCATTGTTTCATGGATTTGTATAACTTCACACTATTAAGACTCATTGTGATTGTTGGAGAAACTGAAGTCCTACACCCTGGCATTTGGCATAATGACTCAGGATGGTGAGTGCAGCGCCCTCTTGAAAATTGCTCTGCGGCCCTGCTAAGCTCTGACTAGAACTTACAGTTGCTCATGAACATTTTGACTAGCTACTGGTGACCTTTTTCTTTCACACTTGCAACTAGAAAGAATTGCACATGCTTTGGGCTCACAAAGATTTTGTAAAGGGTATGAAAAGAGTAATATTATGTCCAGGCTGCTTTAAAAATATTGTATGAGGGAAGTATAGAGAAAGAAACAGTGATGTTTAAAGTGAGGTTAAAAAGAAAGGCGAAAAAAATCAAAGGTCTACAATTGAAGGCCTGATATACCTAAATGCCAGGTGAAGTTCAGAGAGAGATTTATTATGACAACTGTAAAGAAAACATCACCCTTGTCTAGGCTGATGTCTTCAATTGCGTTTGTTGTCTTTTGGGCATTAGTACTGTTTCCAAAAGCCAGGCCAAGTTCACTTAATACACTGCTTATTCTTTTATATCCTCCATACATGGCCATTCCCATATGATGGATACTGTGCTACTCAAATCAGGCCAGTACGTAGAGGAAATGTGTGGGGAGCATGCAGAATTTGGGGCGGAGGAGGGGAAGATGAGCAGGCCTCACTCTGCTGCCACCATTAACTCTGTGGTGACCTTGGAAAATTTGCTTATTGTCTCAGTTTTCAGATCTCTTAAGTGAGGCAATGAATTAGTGGGGCATGTGGAACTATTATAAAAGCATTCGAGTGGGTATTACCATGATCACATACTATTCGGGGAAATTGAACTTGATCAATTAAGCCTCTGATAAAGGGCTATACTTCCATTCTTTCTTTCTCCTCACACTATTTTATACTTTCGTGCCTTAGTGAGTAAAATTAAAATCATATAAATCATATAATCACAAAGGGAAAAAAAAAAGCGAGTCCTTTCCCTTTAAAATGTAGACAGAATAACATAGCGGTTAAGTGCATGAGCCAGACTGCCTGTCTTCATCTCCTGGCTCTGTCACTTACAGAGTCTGTGACCTTGGGCAATATCTCAATGTCTTCATTTGTAAAATAAAAATAATAGTTCCTACTTCAGCTTAATATGAGGATTAAATTAGTTAATATAAGAAAAGCACTTAGTACTGGGCAGATAGAAGACACTCAGTAAATATTAGCTATTATTGTTATTATTATTAATTAAAAGTCTCTCCTTTGCTCAAGCATCTAACAGACGACAGTAAGGCAAGTAGAGGCAGAGAGCCGGTGTGTTTGAGAGCAAGAAAACTAGGGGCTTTCCTCCAGCCCCACTAGGGAGATCATGGCTCTGTTGATGGTGTTGCTGACATACGAGTCAGTAATTATTCATACTATCAGGATGCTTTGTAAAGAATATGTCAATGTTATTCAAAATGTATTCGTTGAACTACTTGTATCAGAATCACCAGGGGAGGGAAGAACTGATAAAATGCAGATTCTAGAGCTTCATCCCAAACCTGCAGAATCAGAATTTCTGGGCCTTGGAACCAAGACCGTACATTTTAAACAGGTACCGCAGAAACCCCAGATGCAAACTAAGGTTTGAGAACCACTGGGTCAGGCTACACTGAGGTATGGTTTGGTCAGAACACAGTATGCAGCTAGTTACACCGACAATAATGTCAAAGGGTACTAATATTTAAATCCATATTGAACTTGACCTAGGAGCTGCTCTGACTTCACTTGCTTCTGCTTTCAGACTAATGAATAATCCTTTATGTAATTTTTGAACTCAGGTGGCAAAATATCCTGTTTCTGGGCATGGTAAACAAATGTTTAATTCCTAGTTCTGTAAGGCTTTTGTCCAATGAATTTTTGATGGCTGGCTGTAGCTCTCCATTATACCAGTAGGGGGCACAGTCAGCCTATTGATCTCAGGCTTTATGTAACAGAGAAGTCTGAGGTGGTCTTTTCCCTATTTTAGCATGGAAATCTTTCCCGGGGGGTTGGATAATGAGACAAGGGACGTTTCTGTATAGGGTAGGAACGTGGCCCTCTGGGTGGGATTGTTCATTTTTCAAAGATGACACAGAATGAAACTTTTAAATCTAAAACTTTTATATCTGAAAAATGTCTCCTCGACATGCCACTGTCTAAAATGAAATAGAGACCTTCTTTCATGAGTGACATGCATTCCAGTTGAGCACTTTGGAATAGGGTGTTAAATGTAGAGAAATGTGTAAGAAAAATTATCAGATGTTGAATTCTTCTATTTTTGAAAACAACGTGCTTTGGCATGTGGAATTAGATACCTGGAGGGAAATTCTTGAATGCTTGATGAAAGATAAATTTCAATTTTCTGTGATTCGAGGTGTTTTTTTCTCAGCTCCTACAGACCATTTAATGATCATCTAAAAAGAAACTGCAAGGACCCAGGTTTAGGGACTTTGGGAAAAAGCTAAACACAGATCAGCTTTCCTGCCGCTTCTCCCCATCACCTCAAGTGAAAAATACCTAAGACCATGATAGCAATACCCTCAAGTAAAAACCCTTCTCACCATTTTCTGTACAACTTTTCATAAACTCAAAGGGAAGGCTTCATTCATTAATAAAATGTAGACACCAGGAAAACAAATTTTAGAAAAAAAATTGGACTGAAAATCAAGACAAGTCGAATTTCTGTAAAGAAATCTCTCAGTACTTGAAGGGGGCTTCATTCTTGAGCTGGCTAAATATAACACTGGGTCAAAACACCGGGGAATGTTGGTTAATATTTATTGAATGCCCACAACGAATGTGCTGTAGGGAATCAGTTTGTGTTGGTTGGCCTGAAGACTGTGAATAAGTTTCAAACTAATAAATTTTTTTTCTTTATTTTTTCTCTGGTGGCCTAAATCGTCACCATAGTTTCTCTGAATATAAAGGTTTATGCTCCTGGGATTGGTCTATAAATTGGTTACAACCTTTTATATCTCCAAAGCCATATTCATTGGAATGATGGATGGGATCCATTGATGGTGCAAAAAATGAAGATTCAGAAAAATAAGTGTGGATTATTGGCTACTTGAAAGAAAAGGGAAATTTCCCTGGGTGACGGTAAAATAGAACTTGTTTTTTCTGGCTTTAGAGTCTCACATCTGCTCTCTGTATGATGTGTCGTGAAATTTACTCTGCTTCACTAGACACGTTTTGATTCCCCATAATGTAGAAGATGAACTTTCTCTAGTCAATTTGTCTGTCAAAACAAAACCCCTTTGATAAAAAAAAAATTCATTTTATAAAGGGCTTACTCCAAAAACTGATTTTGAAGGATTTTGAGGATTTTGGAGAAGAAAAACCTGTCCCCATACGTTTTCTTCCAAATGGTGCTCTATTTTGATTCCAAAATAAGAGTGTTTGAAAGTTTTTTTCTTCTCTCCTTTTTCCAACCAGTTCTAAATCTCACAGTACCACTCTTCTACCCCTGCCCTCTCCCTTCTCTGGGAAAAATGAAAAACAAACAAAAACTTGGAAAAGATAAGAGTGAATAGAATTATTTGCATTGTAACATTCTTTTAAACATTATTTATTTATTTATTTGTATTTATTTTTAAAATTATGTGTGTGACAGTCTGGGAATAATCTACAAGACTGCAGCAACTGCATTCCATTGTATTGACTTAGATGGGTGGGGTTAGTCCTCAGCAAAATTGTGAAGTAAGCACAATTGGTTTGGGCTCTCTCCCTACCCTCAACATTTCGACCTGTGGTGCCTTGACTCCAGTGTCCTGTGGGGGCTTTCCCTGAACATATTGTTTATTTGTTTTTGGTTCCGTTTACTTATGGTCACATCCTTCAGATAAAAAGTTAATCTCATAGACTAATTTGTGATCATAGGGGGATGGATGTTAATTTGTTCACATTTTACCACTTTCCAAGTAGTATTTGCATTGAGCAGAGATTTTGAGAGACAGTGACTTAATACAAAAGAGATGACTTTAATAATAGGGATTCTAGATCCTGTAACAAAGTACTGTGTGTGACCAATATTGGCAATTGTGTCTCCCAGCATGACTTCTAACTTTCTTTCTCAGTGACATAATCATGATTTCATTTGGTCTCATAATGAGCCCAGAACAAAGACTATCACGTCTCCTCGAAGCTACATTTGTCCATGAGGCTAAGTTCAGGCTTACAACATGTAAATGGAAGTCTCCCTAAAAGATAGATGGCTGCCTTTTTGTCCTGATCAGGTTCTTTGTGGTGCCAATCTGGAATGGGAACATGATGATTAGAACTGGAGTTTGCTCAGACCCCAAGTTGTCCTTGAGGATGGAAACATCATCCTGAGAATGGTGAAGCAGAAAGACAGGTAGATGGGTCAGTTGACTGGACTACCAAGACTACCTACTTCTACCCTGTTTAAGTTACATCATTTGGAGATTTTCTGTTATATGAAGCTGAACTTGATTCTAAGGAGTCAGAAGGCAAATATCTTCGGGAAATCAGGGCTTTGTGGTATCTCTCAGCAAAATCGGTAGGTTAATTCTGAGAAAACTGTCACCATTGACTTTTGAAAGAGAGAAGTTCTCCATCTCTAAGAGCAGATGGAGAATTCTTGTTCTCCTGAATCCTTCCAGAAAAAAAAAAAATCTGTCTCATACTTTCAGTTGTTTACAGGGCACAGATCTGATCATGCCAAATAAATTGTAAATGACTAGACAAGAGGCTAACCTATCTGCTATGTCACAGCTAGATTCCTGTATCTTGTTTGTATTAGTGTGACAGTTACCCTAGATTGACACGACCTAAGAGAAAGACACTTTCAAAGAGAGAAGTAGTTTGGAGGAACAGGAAATGTAAAGGGTCAACCACAAACCATTCTGATTTGAACAGGATATGATTTAGCATAACCAAAACATGCAATGCTATTAATGGGAACATGGGGGATTTACATGACAGTCGTGCACCAGACAGACACATAGGGCTAGAGCCACAAAGCTGTAGAGAGGCAACCCCACCCCAAGGGATGGATTTCAGTGGACACAGTGAATTTGGGGGTCAGCATGCCACAGGGGCACCTCTGCAAGATAAACAAGCTCAAATCCCTGTGTTCTATTTGTAGCTAGTCACCTTGCTGTCTGCTTCAGCAAATCAACAATAGCTGGAAACTGTACTCTAAGTTCCCTACCTTTGGCAAGTGTCTTGTTCTTGGCTCACTGATGATTGATATGGGTATGAGCCTGAATTGTGTTTCAGTAGCCAACATCTCTATAAGACCAGCAGAAATACTGCTGTCAGTGGAAAGTTCAGAATGGTGAATGATAGCATCAGCAGGGAAGGCGAAATATAAACAATCTGGTCATATCACTGTTAGACAGAGTTCATCTCAGCACTAGGGACTTGCTGGCTTTGTCTGTTTGTTTGTTTTGGTTGAGGGATTTATTGTGGCTTGGTTGGTTTCCCTTGGTTCAATGGACCGCTCTCTTTCTGAGCTTTTTCTAGCAAGGACAATAGGTCCGAGTGTCCAATAAATGAACGGAAGGAAAAATAAGGCAGATGGAACCCAAATGTCCAAGCAGTACATATACAAGTGACTGTTCACTCATTAGGCTACAAATGCCAAAGTTGACTCTTGATCTTAATTGCAGTCCTCAGGTAAGTAGCTTTCATGTAAATTAATTAAAGAGACTCAGAGGAGACTTAGAAGCTGGACTTTGGAATGAGCCACTTACGGACCATATTTTTTGTGTGTACATTCATACCTGGTTTTTAATATGGAGCCACTTTTCTTTCTTGTTAAGGAACAGCCTGTTGTCAGCAAAATGAAGTCCTGGAATGAAACTTCTTCAAAAAAGGAAAGCCAAAATGAAATCATTTTTTAAGGGTATAAATAAAATAGATCCACGCATTTCCTGACAGCCTGAATGAGAAGGTCCATATTTATCTCAGTAAGCTTTCAGCGTTAGACTTTAGGAGCCAAAGTGACAGTTTTGGACTCAGCCAGACAGTGAGCCTTATATATAAAGACTCAAAAATAGATTTCCTTTGCCCCTAGCCCTGCCAAAGAGCCATTTTAGGTGTGCAGGCAGGGCGCTGAGCGCACTAATGCATAGTGCCCTGTGCTGGGGGAGAGCAATGGATGACTTCGTCTCTCCTGACTTTTTTTTTTGATTGGAGTTTAGATTCCCAAAAATCTGAAAGGTAATATGGTGGTTCTTATGATTTCACGGCAGATGTGCTTTTGGCCTTTTTTTTTTTTTTTAATATATAGAGTCATTGAAAGTTAAGAAGAAAATGCAAAAAGCCTGCATTTGTATAATGGAACTAGGTCATCGAGCTGTGGGCAATCATCGATGCTTTTGATTATTCTGGGATTAGAGGAATCCTTCATACTTGTCAAGACAGACTGTGTCAAAAGATAAGAGATGCAAAAACGGATTTAAGTAAGATAAGAACTTTCATCCTAAATTTCAACAGAACTCAAGGCCAACTTTATGTAATAACATTCTGAAGAGCCTTGTAGCTGGGCTCGCTTACAACCCCTTCTTCTTCTTCTGCCTTTTCCCCTCTCTTCTTTCTCATTACCTTTAATTAAAAAAAAAAAAACAATTAAAGGCCACTTATATGCCTTTGATACTGGGCAAAGTTCTGGAGAAATGGGACCGAGTATTAGCCCTTTGTTAGAACTTGTAGGTTGAACTCATACACAAACAGTATGTGCATTGAGGGATATAGTAACTTATACAGGCAGAGAATAAAGTAGAGAAGATTTAGGTTTCATGTTTAGGTAAAAGGAAAATGGGATTTTTTAATCTCTTCCACTTAGTGAGAGGAAACTCTGCAGAGATGGTGGTAAGATTTCCCAAATAGAGCAGTAAGCTAATGTGCCTGAGACAAACAAACGGGGTAGGTAGCGTAGTCGGAGGATAAGACGGGTGTGAGGTGGTGTCTCAGGGTGGTTTGAGGCAGGACTATCTGAATGCAAGTTAGCCTCGATCTTTAATGTAGTTAAGTAGCTGTGATAGACTTTCAGGAAAGAAAATGACATTCATCAAATCTATATGTGAAAAAATAAAAGAATTTATTCTAGCTTCAGTCTGTAGCCTGGGAACTTCAGCAGGGAGGCAGTGGTATCAGTGGTACTAAGAAATAACCCATGGCCTGGACCAGAGCATCATTGAAGAGTGGTTTAGGAGGAAGAAGCTGGAAGTATTTGGTGAGAGGCTGGAGTGGAGGACGTGGATCCATCAGAACTACCACAAGGTCTCTGACTCTGGAGAGCAGAGTCACTTTGTGTCACTCCTTGTGATGGGGAGCCTGGGGTTAGGGCAGGGTGGCAGAAGGCAGACAGACAGCTCTAGATTCAATGGGTTGGTCTGAGGAAAGTACCAGGCATGATGTAAGGAGCCTGTCTGCACAGAGCACCAATGAGGGGCAAAAATCTATCCTAGGAGAGTGATACCCTGCTTTCTTCTTGTCCAATCTGACCTCGGCCTATGTGAAGCAACAGACTCATGTGTTTGGGTTTGTTTGCTGTTTTGGTTGTTTTTTTTTTTTTCCTTAAGAGTGAGATGATTTGACTGCTTCTTTAAGCACATCCTTGTATTTTCTGCTTCATTAAGGGGATCACATTTTCCCAGTGTTGTGAAATGATATGGAGGTCAAGGTATCTCATCTGAACAAGAAATGCTTCCTGTATACCACAGGGAACTGTATTCAATTTCTTGTGATGAGCTGTAATGGAGAAGAATCTGAAAAAAATATACATGTATGTATATGTATAACTGAATGGCTTTGCTGTATACCTGAAACTAACATTGTAAATCAACTATGCTTCAATAAAAAACAAGAATTAAAAAAAAGAAATGCTTCCTGAATTAAAATAATGTGAGTAGGAACTCAACCCTCACATATGACATGAAACGTTCTATACCTCTTGTGTGTGTGTGTGTGTGTGTGTATGTGTGTGTGCACGTGTATGTAGCATGCCATATACAACTGTAGTTAGTTGTGTAGAAGTTTCTGTACATGGGCTTATCTATTTTGAGTGTCTTCTTTTTTTTTTTGGCAATAAGGAGCGTGCCTTCTACCTCATTTGTATCCCCCGCAGAGTGTAGTATATATAGTACAATTTAGACTGTAGAAAATTGAGCGTCTCAGGAATTTAAAATTATTGGCTGAGCTTGAAAACCAATGTCAAAAATGAATAATTTATTTAACAATGATAGAGAGCATTGTAAAGTCCATACAACCTCAAATTAATCTCCTATCCTTTCCATTTTTCTATTTCAACCAGAAATTAATGCCTGTTATGATAATTGAAGGACTCCAGAATTCTCAAATGTCTTCTAAATCATTAATGAAAAAGAAAATATTTTCAGTGATGGTGCATTGTTAGATCTGTTTCATTGTGCTCTCATTCTGTGAAAATTGGTAATCCAAGTGCAGCATGTATACTAATTATCAATTAATGACTGGCTAATCTTAACTCAGCCTTGGGCAAAGCTGCTTCTATTTGCTTCCTCAAGTGTTAAATGGGGGAAAATGACTTCTTGCCCACAGGCATCTTGATGAAGATTGTACTCTTTGAAAATGGAAAGTGCCAGACAGACATTTTCATGACATAGTAACTTTGAAGTGGAGCAATGAAGGGGCTACCTGCAAGTGAAACTAGAAGGCGTGACAGATGGGTAGAACAGGAATTTTGAAACTACAACTGGCTGGGACTCCAATTTCAACATTCCCCTCTGACTACTTCTTTTCCTCCCTCACCCCTTTGCTCGTTTCCCCATTCCCAAGCGAAGTATCAGGTGATCGGAAACGAGACCTTATCCTTCCTTTAAAAAAGTGACATACTGCTAGTTTCTCGTCATTTTGGAGGCAAAAAATCCCATTTGACTCCTCAGTGATGTCCTGTAATACCTGTTTCTGTGAATGATATTTATAGGTCCCCATTTTCCAGACAATGCCTTGGAGTGTTATGTAACTAGGCATTGCTCTAAAGAGAAGTCATACCTAAAGGTTATGAAGTGTTGATTTTGTCCAAAGTTGAGTTCTTGTTCACAGGAGGGGAGTCTGGGCCCCTTTTTGCTGGGTTAGCTTTCTCCTTTGCTGAGTCTGAGCACTTGGAATATTTTAGTGTTGGCCTGCTGTGACTCACTGCCTGTCTAGTGGCTTAAGCAAGTCCACAATATGTCTCTCAGATAATTAAACACTGGGGCTCTGCACAAAAGGACAAGTTTTTACGCATCACTTATGGGGACATTTTAGCAGCAGCCCCTATTTCCACTTTCTCAATACAGCCTAGAGAATACGGTATTTGAGAATCCTTATGCTTTGCCCTTTCCTACTCCCCAAGCCTGATGAAATGCAACTTTTCATAGTCGTCCTCCATGTGAGATAGATCTGCTTCATTTCAGCTGCAGGAAATATTCTCAGCAAACACTTACCCAGTGTGCTCAGCAGCAATCAGGCCATTGATGATGATGTAGAAGTTTATTAGAACATGAAGAGAAGAATTACCTACAAGTAATTCCGGAGTACTGGCTACGAGGAGCCAAATGCCTCATAGGCAGAAATTCATTGAATAGCATGCATTTATTATATGTTGGCTGCCAGAAGTTTAAGCACTCAAGCTCAAACTTGCTGTTAAACCCGCCCCAGCATGCGAGCCACCCACCAGTTGCAAGGCATGATGACACGACAGATAACCCGCCCTCCCTGGTAGCAGTATGGATACGGGTAGTAACCTAGTAAAGGTTCACAGACGCGGCGGCAGTAGCGGTTGCCTCGACGGCAGTAAATACAACAATAACCTCTCTCATCCAGCATGGGGTCGAATTCTATGCCATTTTCGGTCTGAAAGAAGAAGAAGCCAGTGTTGGAAGGGAAGGTTCACTAGGAAAAGGTCCACCAAGCCGGGGAGGACCGTAAGACTATATGGAATTGGGACTGGTGAGAAATTCAGTTCCCGAGCCTGATCTTGGAGATACATCAATAGAGATCAAGGTTGATTTTGAATGAGCCTTCTAAGGATTCCAAATTTCTTAAAATACTTTTTTTTTGTTAAAACAATGAACATTCTTCTTTCAATGACTTTGATCTAAGAGGTAGGGAGTTTTATGCGGGCTCTTTGGTTTTCCTCTAACTAGAATAGCGTGAACATAACTCACATAGTCATTGATCGGGAGGTCTTCCTCACTTGCTTGTCTGGCGTGACGGGTCTTCTCCGCCTTCACTTGAGGGACCACCCACTGCTCATTTTGTTCAATGCCTTTTTTTTCATTGGTAGGAAAATGGAGGTCTTCACCATCCTCCTCAAAGTCTTGTAACTCTGAAACTAAGGTAATAAATACAAAATTGTGATGCCACTGCTTTGCTTGAGGGACAAGCATTGAGGGATAGAGATTTTCATTGTCTTCTCACAGCCCTCGTTTAGGCATGCCTGAACCACTTTTTGAAGCTTCTGCAGCTGTTATTTTAAGGAGATCTTCCAAAACAAATCTGACCATTCCCATGTACACAGACGTCCTTGCTCATTTGGCATCACTTACTGCTTTGCCTTAGCATACTAAATTAAAACCTGAGGACAGGGGACTTCCGTGTCTCCCACAGTGATTTTACCCATGGTAGGTGCCCAGTACATATTTGTTGGTTGCCTGATTTGATTCAGTGCCCTTTGTCCTCCTCCCTCCTCCCTTCTCTTTCCTGTCTTAATTTTTAAAAAAACTTTGTATTTAGAAATAAGCTTAGATTTACAGAAGAGTTGCAAAGAGAGTACAGGATTTCTGTATACCTTTCAGCTAGTTTCACCTAATGTTAACATCTTACACAACCATGGTACAATGATCAAAACTAAGAAATTAGTATTGGTACAGTATAATTAACTAAACTACAGACTTGATTCAGATTTCATCATTATTTCCAGTAATGTCCTTTAGAAGAAGGATGCTCAGGCAGAAGTCATAGTACCCAATCCAGGATACCACACTGCATTTGGTTGCCTTTTTTTTTTAAGGGCAAAGAGCACCAATAGACATCCTCATTGATTAGAGTGGTCTCTCTTGAGTAATAGAGTAATCTATGCTATCCAGAATGAGGGAGGCCAAATTCTGTGCTAGCTGGGCAAAATAAGATGTCCAGGGACTTTTGCCCCCTCTATGGGCTGGCTGGAAGTTGAGAGCTGAACTCTTCTACTCTGCACCGTTAGCCCTCAATTACTTTTATAGTGATTCCTAAAACAGCCATGAAGAAATTTGTATTGCAGTGACTGTCCTATCTTCTGGGGAGAACGCCACCATTTGACATAGAGCACCCTTCTTGAGACAACAGAGCATCACTGTTGGCTCTTCTTTCCTCCCTTCTTGGGTTGGGCACACAGTGGTTTGAGTAATAGTCTGGTAGCCCGACTGCAATGAATATAGATGTGCAAAGAGAGACAGATTAGCTTTTTGCTATCACTACTCACATTAGGGTGGCGTTACCTTTGCTGGGATATTTAAAAGCCTGTCAGCATTAATTTATCTCATTTACAACTTGGCTGTGAAAAATTCCCTCCTCACTGGCAGTCAGCATATACAGTTTCATCTAAGAAGATATAAGCTGACCATTTGTTTTCCTAGAAACGTAGTCTCTGAATACTGGGAACATTAACCTGTTACAGACTTTGGAAAGCAGAGGAGAAAGAAGAGGAGGAGGAGGAGGAAGAGGAGGAGGCCATACCTGCTATTAGAGTGGGATTGATCCAATACATGGTCACATTATCACAAATCTCCAGAATTTTGGAATTTTTAAGAAAGTCTCGGTTTTCAATAGGCTTTTCTGCTGGGACCCAAATCACTGACTGTTCAAAGAAAGTTGTGGTAATTTCTTCATTCTGAGAGAAGAAAGTGGTTCAGGGTGAAGATAGGCAGAGACATTAATACAATGAGTGAGACATTATGGGACACTGGGGAACACCATATTTTGAATCTGAATAAAAATTCCAGTCCCAGGGCTGCCAGTGAACTAGCTCCGTACCTTGCATACAGCAGGCGCCCCTGGGAGAGGTAACAACTGGTCCCTCCCTCTCGGGTCTAAAGTAAGGCTGCTCACTGAAACAGGAGTCTTCTCTGTTACCCTTTCACTTAAGTCAGGATTGCTCGCCATCATTTTCTGGGCCTCCCACTGGGCCATGTATGTTTTGATTTGAGCTTCTGGAACCCTGAGTGATTTACGTTTGTTTCCTTCTTTTCAAATGGATGTTGTGAGTGCCTGCCTTGTTTTAGGCTTATGACTAAGGGTTGCAAGCTAAATTTGATCTCAAGCTGGGAAAAACTCCTATAATCTAAATTGGTGAAATCAGTTAAATTGCGACTGAATTTAATGCTTTGGTTTTTGCAAGACTGACTGTTAATGGTATAGTTGTAGTATAAAAGATGTCTTTTATTTATTTCTTTATTTTTAATTAATCAATTTTTTATTGAAGTATAGTTGATTTACAAGGTTATGTTAGCTTCTGGTGTACAGCACAGTGATTCAGTTATACATATATATTCTTTTTCATATTCTTTTTCGTTACAGGTTATTACAAGCTATTGAATATAGTTCCCTGTGTATTTTAAAATCATGTCCCTTCCTTGTGACTTCACCGGCCTTACTTTACTTTTACTTTAGTCCTTTCATTCTAGATGCTTAGAGTTTGTCTCACAGAGAGTTTTTTGTTTAGGTAGTCTTTCTTATACTGTCAAGAACACTGCCTTCTCTTCTGTTTCTAGTGTTGGAAGCTGTTGTCTTGTATACCTAGCTCTTACTCATTTGTCTCTTGGGCTTTGACATTTTTTTCCTGAGTCTTAATAAGGCTCTTCCTTCTCTCTTTTGTTTCTTTCTAGCTTTATGATTTCAGTGTTTTTATTTGTTCTTGAAATATGGCTTTGTATAATTTTTCTCCTAGTCATTTAAAACTCTCCAGTTTTAGCTCCTTTGTCCTTGAGTCTGTAAAGACCTTGGGATGCATTGAAAGGGACTATATGAAATGAGGTTGGTACGCGGACTCGCTTTGTTAGCAAAATCAGGGCTATTTATATACTTGCTCTGCATGTTTAACATGCACAAATCATGGATACAGTGGAGAGAGAAGTACAGAATAAGAGGCTTTTTGTCATTCAGGACCACAAATTTCTCTCGTAAAGAAAAAATCTGTAGCCTGAATATAAAAAATAGGATTTTCTTGAGGAGAAAGCAATCTCACTCTCATGAGATGAATACTTGTGTTATTTCGACGATCTGCCAAAATTAACTGAAGAATAAGTTAGGGCCAAAATGAGACATTATGGGCCGTTGCCTTTAACTTCTTCAGAAAAAATAAATCCTGCTGTGTCAGTTTGGGATGTCATTGCTGGCTGGCCCTACTCAAATGATTATATTATTTTCTGTAAGAAGCAGCACAGGGTATTGGATAGAATAGCTTTTTAGCCTATTGATTCTCCTTTCATCTTACTCTTGCCTCTGATAGTAATCCCTAATATCCTGCAACTCGTTCTGTTCCTCAGATGCATCCAACTTAGGCTGAATTTTGGGGAAAAGAAAAATCTCCAAAACTTTTCACTGCCATAGACCTTGGGGGCAGAGCATCACCTTTGGGTGAAATCTTCTTTTTCTTAGAAATCTTAGTAACAAAGGTCTATAACTTCTCTGGCCATGAAGATACTAATGGCATGTCTGTGGGAGCCAGTGACAAGCCTGTGATTCAGGTAAGGAAAAGAAAAAAGTGCTCCCAATACCACCCCCCAAAAAATAAGAAAAGTAAAAGAAAAAGCTAAATGAGTGGATAAGAATTAAGAAGGAGAGAGTTGGGAAGGAGAAAAGTGAAAAAGAAGTGGGGAGAGAGAAAAAAAAAAGAAAGAGGTATTTGTAATATATAGAGAAGTCACTGGGGCATTGACATAATCTCATTTTAGATTTGCCAGTTAACACTAACACAAACAAAACCATCCAACATTTGTCTCTTCCTGGCTACAGTCGGGGTATGCAGTCGTAATATGGCCTTAGCCAAGGTTCTCCCTTTTCCCCCACTGAGAACAACACACCATAATTACAGACAGAATATCAGGGAAAATATTAAAAGGGCTTTACTGATAGCTTACTTTAGGCAGTCATCTCCCACCTCCCACTAGGCCTTCAGGGGCCATGTGCGATTGCTCTGGTCCCCTAGGTTACCCCATCCTGGCCCAGCAGTGTGTTTCCAGAGAATTTGTATTACACTGTGCTTCTCACCTTCTTTGCTTTTGCCTGTCCTAGTGAGGTTAAAGGTGGATTACTCCGTTAGCAGCCCAGCATAAAATGGTACGGTGAAGGAACTGAAATGTTTAAAATAGGTGAATGTCACAGTGTGACAAAAGTGGTAAGGATCCCAGGTGGCCTTGGGACTTTTTTGAGGACTTTATCTTAGGCAGGATTGATTTTGTTCCTCTGGCTCACCCCTTTTACTAGACTAGAAGCAAATGGACATACTGTTAATGGATACCCAAGTCTAAAAGTCTAGTGTTGCACTAAAAAGCATGAACTTTAGTTTTTTGAAAGGCCTGAGTTCAAGACCCCAATCTGCTCTTCACCAGCTGTGTAACCTTGGGCAAGTCACTTTCTGAAAATGAGGATGATAATAGAACCTATCTAGAGGGTCGTAGTGAGAATCAAGTGAGAGTAAAATATTTAGTACAATGTCTGATACACAGTTAGCACCCAATAAAATGATAGCTTTTACCGCCACTATTATTACTCTTACATACCTCATCTATTTCTTCCTCTGGTTCAGAAAATTCAGGAATCACTTTAATCTGAGTTTTGATGAAGCATTTTTGAAGACCTACAAAGTAGATGCCAGTGTATCCCTATAAAACAGACCAAAAAAAAAAAAAAAAAAAACAACTTCCTGAAAGAGCCACAATTAATGAGTTTCATGATCTGTCTGGGCCCCAGGCTGGCAAAATTTGAATTCAAAGGGAGAGCTTTGTCTTATCAATTAAATGGAGGCTACAGGCTATTTTTGACTTGACTCAAATGTTCTAATATTCTGTGGGAAGCCTGAGGGGGGAAATATCCAACTTACATTTTTAAAGTCATGTACTTCCAATGTTTCATCAGTGCCATTTCCGCTTCTGAATATTTCGGTTCTGGTCACGGGATCAATTTCCATGTAAATCTTCTTCTTCTCTCCATTGCTGTAGAAAGTGTGCTCCATGTCATATGTCTGGGAGTACAGAGGGAAACAAGCTCTAAGACACTCAGTATGTCCCTTCCTAAGACATTTGAATTGGGTAATATCTGGGGCACCTTCTTTTTCCAGAGCCTTTGTAGAAAGGTGTCATCTCAGCAGCTTGCCGCTGGGAATTCTCTGAGAGTCGAGATTAAAGTGAGGTATTTTTTTTGGCACTGCAGCTGATATGGGGATCCCTTCAGAGCCAGGATTTTGTATTCAAGCCAAGTTGCTGAACTAATTACTAAGAATTCCAACAGTTTTCTTGGCACTCTTGACTAAATAGCAAATGATATTTTGCAAACCAGCCTGTAAGGGATTTTCCCCTTGTGGTAAGCAGGGGAATCACCAAAAACCTATGCTGCTCCTTTAAGGTACCCCTTCCCTTGCCAAGTACCCAGCAGTCACCGCCCCCTGACGCCCCAAGAAATTCACTAGGGCTAAGAGAGAGATTTGAACACATTTAGAACACTTCAGTAGTGCTCTTTATCTCCTTATCCAACCAGGGATTTAATATTGCCTCAGTCGTCTGGAGTCTGTCCTTTGCAGAATCTGAAGACCATTCTCTTTGGCCAGTATTAGGTAATAGTTTTACCATGACCTCACTTGCTTCCTTTTACCCTTTAAACTCCAGGAAATATTTACTGCCTTCCCCTAACCTTCTCTGTTATGAGCTAACCAAACTCGTTCAGCTTATATTCCTGAGTTCTCTTTTCCTAGCCTGATTCAGCTGGCTTCAAGTTCTCGAGATTATCCCGTATACGGAATTCAACGACTGGGTCAAGGGCCCTGCACTGTGTAATACGGAGTCTGCCGAGAGGAACACCTTGGCAAAGCTGCATATCAGGTCGCTCTCAAGCGGTTGAAACAAAACCCCAGACTCTTTCCCACCCTCTAAAAGAGACAATTCTTTTTCTAAGGATCAAGAGGACCTGGTCCCATAGAGTGTCCCAGTTTACAAACAAGCACATTACTTGTAACTGAGGACATATTTATAGCTAAAAGCAAATATAAAAACCTAAAGGAATTCGCTACCTGTCACAAACCAGGCCAGATCTGATGGAGCCAGGTGGAAATCTATCTCATCCCTGTTGTCAGGAGGCCTTCGGCTATCAGATTCCTTCATTTTTTCCTTACAAAAAACATTTGGTAAACTAAAAGCCTGAAAACAGAGGTAATCCACAGAGCGAACGATGCTTTCTCATGCTCCTGTTCCCAGTGGCAGTCTTTTAGAGCTTGCACTGGGTTGGGTTGTTTTTAATGTCTGCCAGTGTCTGTGACTGCATATTTATTTAACCTGGTCAAATTTTCCCCAACTCAAGTAGAAAAACAAGTCAGAAGGGTTCGTAGAAGCAATGTTACTTCAACTGTGAAAAGTTTATGTAGTTGCTGAATAGGAAAACACCAGACAATGTCTTTGACCTCTTGCAGGCCTGCAGTGCCTTGGATGTGGTCAGAACTAAAGTATCTGCCGAATAAGTTTTTCCCAACAATGGCAATTCTCATCTTCCTAAGGAGAGATTTCGAACATTGGCAAGGTCTTTTAAGAGACCATAGTTTAAAAGGGGAAGGAAGGCAGTGTTTAGAATCTTCCAGCAGCTGCAGAGTTAACACAGGAAGTCTGGCCTGGTTTGTGACAGGTAGCAAATTCATCTAGGCTTGTTATTTGCTTCTAGTTATAAATTTGTCCTCAGTTCCAGCTCTGCGGCCAGCTTGAGAAACTCCTACCTACGGCAACAAATTGAGCTCTCAGTTGGCCTGACCTGAGGAGAGGAGAGAGGCATCTACTCCAGACACAGGCTTGTCAGATCTCCCACTAGGGGGGAATTTCTTTAGAAATCCTATCCATTGTTGAGACAAATGTTGACACCACTAGTCATTGGGGGTGGGGTGGGGTGTTTGTTTCATCAGTAGCACTACTGATGGATTGTTGCACGGAAAAATGAGGTTAGAGACTAGGGGATGTTGGAACACTGCCTACCTGGGCAAAAGAGAAAATACAGGCTGGATTTTCAATCATTGGTAGAAGACTATGGAACCATACTGGTGACATTTAGGAGTTCAGTGTACTTCTGTGGAATGAGTTTTCCTGCACTGTTGGCAATGCACTTCACTTGGACACCTTGCTAGATGAAACCTATTGGAAACTGCCAAGCTCAGCAGATCTTGATTATTTTCAACATTCCTTCAACGAAGGTTTGTGTGTGTGTGTGTGTGTGTGAGGAAGGGAGGAAGGATCCGTTCTGATTGTATTTACTAACCAGCATGTATGTTGCCTTTTTTGTTAGCCATGGCAGTGGGATCAGAATGACTTCATGTATATGTGAATTCTGGGTGGAGGTGGGGGGTTGGGGAGCTATAAATTCACTCAGATGGAATTCAACTATCGAAGGTGTCCTTTTGGAACAGACTGTCCTTTGTCTAGGAAGATGATGCTGGTGGCCCGCTTTGGACTGTTCAGGGATGGGCTTGAGCAAATCCAGACATACTGTCTCATCCAGGTCCCAGTGGAGTGCAGTGCCTGGGTAATGGCTATGCAAGCTTCACTGAGCTCATGCCTTTGGCTTCAGAGGGACTTTACTAAGCTCACTGGCTTAGGGACTGAGGGTCTTTCTGGAGATGAAGGAATAAATGTTAGTTTTGTCTTCTCCTGGTGCAAACTAAAGCAGAGACATCACGACTGCCTGAGAGAGGTGTGACTGGGGCTCCCAGTAGCTCATCTCAGACTGCCCCCAATTCAGTCTTATTCCAGGAATGACAGAGCAGGGACAGAGTATGACAAAAAGTACACTTCCGCCAAACTGGCAAATAGGGAAAGATCATCTTTGGTGCTTCTAACTTCCCTTTTCTCTTCTTTTCACATCCTTTTCACTTTATACCTTTCTAGCCCTTCCCCCTCCCTCTATACCTTTGTCTGCTGTCTAGACATCATGGTGTTTCAGGTACCTTATATCAAAGAAGAAACCGAGGGTGGAGGAGGGTATAGCTCAGTGGTAGAGTGCACGCTTAGAGTGTACGAAGTCCTGGGTTCAATCCCCAGTACCTCCATTAAATAAATAAATGAATAAACCTAATTACCCTCCCCCCCAAAAGAAGTTGATCTGACAAATGACTTCACACTAAGTTATTAGTGATGGGTATTTGTCTGTTTAAAAAAACTGAATGTAATACTTACTCAAAGAAATGAATTACTAATGGTGGACTTTAAGCACAGTGGCACTAGGAATAGGAGATATTTTAGGGGCAAGGGCATCTTTCCAGCACCACTGAAACGGGTTCCAACTCCATCCACATAGAAGACTGGTTTTAACTACTAGAACACTAGTGTGGAACAGGGAAGCCAATGGGGTGGCCTACGACTCAGAAGTGAAATGAGATTGATATGTGGTGAAGCCCACGTGGTGATGGATGTAAGAAGACCACCCTGACAAAACATGGAGAGAGCGCAAACTCATTTGTCTTCCCTGCCTAAGTATTCTTTCCTCAGTCCAGTTAAATCCTCCACTCAGGCAGCAAATGAGCCCTAACATCCCCCTCTCACAGTTTGCTGTGTTTTCTGGCCTCAATTTGTGACAATCTCTGCGATCAGAAAAGAGAGCTTTTTATAAAGAGTAAAGCTGCCTCAGACCTCAGCGTGATGGATCTGTTTGGGCGCAAGTTGCTTTAGTCTGTCCTGAAAGGGATTTGAGGACATTTGGCTTCGTTTTTTTTTTTTTTTTTTTTTTTGAAGCCTGTGATTAATCTCGCTGTTCTGCTCTCCACCTTCATTCTTTACTGTCTGTTTATGAGGTACACTTTCCAAAGGTGAGATACATGCTCGGCATAGCTGGCTAGCAGGTGTTAGGTTGGAAGGAAGGGGAGGGAATGCGTTGTGCCATATTATTACCGACCTAGCCTGTGGGAATTAAAGGGCCTCTGGGTATTTCTTTAACCAACACAGAGCAGACAGATTATTTCTTATGCAAAGTCAGACTTCTGCATCTTCCATCACCAGTTCTCAGCCCTGACAAAAATTGGCATAAGCAGCACAGACATTCTTCTTTTTTCAGAAAGAAAGAAAGGAAAAAAATATTTTTTTCCTCCACAGATTCAAGCTGGCTGGGAAGTTTTCCCCTCCCCACTGCCTTCACCACTCCTTATTCTTAAGTGCAGCAGACAGATAAGAATAGTGTGAAGAACCCCTAGACCAGGTTCTAGTCCTAACCTCAACTCTGCCACTTGCACTTTGTGTCCCTTTGGGCAAGTCACCAAGTAGCTTTGGAGGCTTGGCTCTTGTCTTTATCTCTCACCCCTTGCCGGATGCAATGTTGAATAGTTGACAAAGTCAGTGCTGCTCGGATTTGGGCTGGCATCTGTCGAGTTGACCATTGGACTGCTTCTACCTGGGCAGCTTTCCCCCAACAGTAGCCCCAATCCCCCTCTCAGCCACTAAGGGACAGCTCCCTTTGAAGACCTAGGTTTCTCTGGCTGGTGCCAAGTAAGTGGCTCAGCTCAGCTGACCTAGGAGAATGAAGGGACATGCGAATGTGCCCTTTGTAGCCAGCTGTACACAATTGCTGCCACTCCACAGTAGCCCAGAGCAAGAGCTGGCCCATGATGATTGCTGTACCAGGGTGGCTTTTGCTCCTGCAGTGGTTTGGGAGGAAAAGAAAATGAAGAGATGTCTTTCTAAAAACGCTGACGTGGCACCATCTAATGAAGTTCAGTCCCCTGGCTAATGAGATTCCAGCTCCAACTCCAACTCTTTCTTTGAGAGTGTGAAATGCTTCTCCAGACCCACATTTCCCCCACCAGACTGCTGTGTAGGAAAGCCCAGGGAACTCAGGGAAGAAAGTCATATCCTCTGTGTGCCTAGAAGAGGAGTGAAGAAAGTTGGTCTCTGGCCAATGCTAACATTAGAGAAATGGGCCCAAGAAAGCTAGATCCAGACTTAGTAGGAAAGTCCTTTTTTTTTTCATTCCGGGCAAAGGATTTTCAGCCTAGAGTGATATTGGGCTTGCAATCCTGAGTGAAACTCTTAACGGTCATCTGTAGGTGAAGTGAGGGGGATGGCAGAAGGATGCCCACCCATCCCCACCACGTCTCATCTCGTACTGCTAGGATGTACCAGCTGAGGGGACGTCCCCAAGAATCTGTGGATTGCAGTGAGGGCCTTAGGACTTTTGCTTTCCAAATGACTCTAAAGTCACCAGGCAGGAATGGCAGCATTTCATGTATTTAATTTGTCATCCTGTGTCATTCTACAGAAGACTGGAGGGGATAGGCTACAAGGTCTGTGTGACATCTGTTGGTTTAAGGGCTGGCATTTTTATTCCTTGTTTTCTCCATGTTGGATTAATTAGCTAGGGAGTGGACTGCTGATGGTTTCAAGTGAAATGTGTAATACAGGCAGCTTTGAGCAAGAATGTTTCTCTAGGGAATCTGCTTCAAAGACGCCTGGCAGTGGAGCCTCGTTGTGGAGCACTGTCAAAAATCTCTGGGACTGAATAGGTCCCCTCTGCTCGGGTAAGAGAGCTGACTGCAGAGCTCGATGAACTGGCTTTCACTCAGCTCAGGTGGCTCCTGTGTGTGGCTGTGGGCTGGGGGGTCTGTAGCCTGTAAGGGAGTGCAACAGCCCTCCCAGAGGCAGCCCTCCTTGTTTCACTTTATTCTGCTCTCTCTCCCTCTCCCTCCTCTTCCCTCCCCTCCTCCCTCCTGTGTGCTGGGGCATCCTCACGCCTGAGGTGTGTGAGGAGAAGGAGTCAAGCATGCCTTACTCCCTCTTTGAGATCAAGACTCTGGACCTTTTGTCCACACCAAGGTGGGAGGTAGTGAAAGGAGGAGGGGGGAACTTACTGGCATGGAAATGTCAACACCAGATGTGGAATGTTAAATAAATGCTTTATTATAAACAGATGTCAAAATAAATAAATAAATAAAAAGGAGATGTGATGGAGGCCAGAGGACTGAACACTAAGAATTGGAGGCTGCCCCGGGACGGCAAACAAATCACTGTCATCTGTAAGCACAGCAGCATTGCCGGTTCTCGCCACCAAGGGCCCGACAGTCCCCATAGGTCCTACAGGCTTGTAAAGGGAAGTCCAGAAGAGCCTGGGTTTTAATTTGCTAACTGCTGTTTCCTGCCAGGCCATACTCTTAAGGGGAGCCTCTTTAATTCGTGCAAGATGCCTGGATCCTTTGCCTCTGCAAATCTTCTTCCAAGACTAATCTGACTACTCTTCACTTCCCAGCATTCGTAAGTCAGCTCTGAGGCAGGCTTACTGGCAGCCTTAGCCATTGGAAACATAGATGCTCCCTTGGGCTCTGTGTCTGGGAATTGAAGGTAGTAGACAGAGTAAAGCATCTGCATTTCCAGCTGGTTCCTCGGTTTGCAATGGACCCAGCCTGGGCTTGTGGTGAAGGCCAGGATTTAAATATCAAAGACAATAAATTGCGACTCCCCACTGGAATGGAAAACAAACGACCTTTGTTCATGGTAGAAAAACTTGCCTCAGGAGACACCTATTTATTGTCTTTTACCAGATTACTTTGTGATAATTTTGTTCATTTCTGAGAATCCCTTTGCTAAAAAATTACATCCTAAGATGGATTACTTCTTAAGAGATTTGGCTCTTGATAAACTTCATTCGGTAGCATACCCCATCTCTGTTGTGCATGCACTGCCCGGTTTTACATTTGGTTTAAGGAATCACAGGATTTATCCTTACAATCCATTAAAAAGGAACCGACAGAGTGAGAGGCAAAGATGATATAATACAGAAGCGGAGGGCATCATGGGCCCCATTAGTGAGCTTGACACCTTGCAAGATAAAAGCAAGGTCCTGACCTAATCATTTATAGTTGCACTGAGACAAATAGCATTGTAAGTTTAGAAAAACACATAAGCTCTTTCAGAGCGGCATTTGCAATCCCTACAATAAAACAAAAAACGCCCTCTGGCCCCATGGTTAGGCAGGCATGTATGGATGAAAGTCAAAGGGCTAGCTACCTACTACACTCAGTTAAGTACATTATGGCCATGGAAGGCAAGAGGGTTACTTGTCCTCTAACTCATCCGTAATTGTCAAGAGGACTTAAGATTCAATGTGTGGGGCAGCATGTCACCTTGGGAATTAGCTAAGTAATAGCAAATTGGATCGAAGGCATTTTGGCACTCTCACTCACTTGCTGTTTCTTTCCTGATCTCAGTGGCTTTGCTCAGCTTGCTAGCCTGGCTTCTCTAGAAAGACATGTAAACGGTAAGTAGTTCAGAAGCAGAGTAGTGAGAGAGCTAAGAGGAAAGGCTAACTATAGGTAATGCATAGGGCTTAAAATCCTTTCTGGAACAAGGTATAAATTTAAAAAATGCAAGCAAACAAAGTTTGCTTCTTCCTACTTAAACATCCTCCTTCCTACTTAAACTTGATAAGGTAGCCTCTGGCACTAAATCCAAGTGGGTGTGGCAGAAGAGGTGAAGAGTCCAAAGATGGCTATGCCTTACTTCTCTTTTTTCTTCTGGATACTTGTCCAGTTGATTTTCTATTTTCTACAGCACCTCCTGCCCCTCCTCCACCTCTCCTTCCTCATTGACCCATATTCTTTCCTCTCTGCTCCTATCACTCCTTTGGCTCCTATTGGTTCATGCCAACCCACTGTCTTCCTGTGTTTCATCCTCCCTCCTGGATTTGTGCCTTTCCCTTCCTACATCTGTTATCAAATCCCAATGAGCATCCCCATGACAACAAATGAATAACAACACTAACAACAACAACATCCCACACTCAGAGAGAAACATGTGGCAAAGCCCGAAAACCATCTTCACACCTCCTAGCTTGTACATTTATTAATTCTCTTTCAAATGGAAATTGTTGGCATGAAACACTCTCTGATTTTCCTTGGGTCACATCTAAGCGTGTCCACTGTGTGTGAGCCCGGAAGTAACAATAACACTCAGGTACACTAATGTCAACTACACTGGCCAGCCAAGTGCCACCAAATAATCTTCATATCAGAAGCATTCTGAGATACCTGTAATTACTCACTTGGTGTCACTTGATTCTACCTTTTGACATTACTGTCTCAGCAGGACAGCAATGATCGTGGCTGGGAAGAAGTTGAAACGCTTTAGAGTTTTTTTTTTTTTTTGAGTCACAAATAAATGTGAATTCAGGTATGAGAACTGCTCCTTCTGAAAAGGAGTTTGCTGCTGGTCCTCACAGCAGACGCATTAAGTCAGAAACATAATCCCGGAAAATCCTTTGCTGCCATTTCTGGTGGTTTCTTCTTATGTGGTAGTATAATTACTTTTCCATCAGTTTCTGCCCAGATAATTGAAAGAAAGATGGAAAGTATTTTTTTCTTACAGTAACATTTTTGCTTTTAGGCGGAATCTTAACTTCTTAAAGCCAAGCATTATAAAAGAATGGGTAATTCTGCGTCTTATCATTACTAACTCAAATGCAGAAAACACATTTTTTCTCTTATCAAAATAATTAGGCAAATAAAAGAGTTAAATCTTGATTCAGTTCTTCATACCACCAGAAAAGAAACACAAAAGGAACTTAATGATTTTCATTCTCAGAGTAATAATACACATGTCAATCACTAACTAAATTAAATCAAACTCAAAACAGAAACATTCAATAATAATGTGCATTTACTTACTTTTTTGGGAGTCTCGGGCCAGAAGTGCTTGCCCCCCCAAAACAGGACAATTAGAGTTAGGGCGAGGATACCGAACACCAATCCACAAATTTTAAGGGATTTACATATCTTCTTGGATTTAAAAACTTCTGCCTAAGCAAAGAACAGAGAGAATAAAACAATACACAATAGCCCTTAAAATAGCAAGCCATAATTCAAAGTCACTTTTGATTTCACTTTCTAATGTTCACATTGCAATACGATAAATCTGTGAAACCATGCTTCTGCTTAAAAGGGAAAAAAAATATGAATCAACTTACGTTTAGAATGTGACAGTCCTCACAGTTCTCTGGAGGATTCTTTGCCATGGTCTCTCAGCACACAGTACTCCTTCCCTGCTTTGAGAGGACTGAGAGACCACTGCTGAGGTGGAGTTGCAAGTGAGTCGGCTAACAGATGCCAGAGGAGAAGCTGAATTTATACGGCTCAAAGATGTCATACCAGAGCCTGAGGGAGCCCAGGGGGCTCCTGGGCTGCGATTTGTTACATAGAGATACCCATATATGTATATAACTTCTGTGCACAGAATTCCATCCAGAATGGCAAAGACAGAAGGTTATAATGAAAACTATTGTCCCGGGGGTTGGTTTGGAAGGGAACCAAGCCTAGGACACATTGAAATGATTTTTCACTATGAACTTAAAATATCAGTCGCAATACATGCTGCACATTCCAGAAATAAGCAATCAAAAGAAAACAAAAGGAATGAAGTTCTAATTTCAATTCCATTTGATCTGACAAATATTTATTTCAGGGATATTAAATGTCAGGCACTGTGCTTGGTGTCGGAGATTCAGAAACAAATAAGGTATTGCCTTCTCCACTATATTAAAGCTATTTGAGGACTGAGATTAATATGTACTCAACTAATTGTAATCAAAAACAAGATTTAAAGGGTTAAACATAAGTTTTTTGCCTCTCTCTTCATCTCATATCTCTGATTGTTTTCCTTCCCTAGGTTCTCTTCCTAAGTATGTTTCTTAATTTTGATATTCCTTATGGTCCTATCCTTGATGATCTTATTCTATATATACACTTCTCAGGTGGTCTCATCCACTCCTACACTTTAAAATATCACCTATATATCAATGATTTCCAAATCTCCATCTACAACCCCATTTTATCTTTTGAATTTCAAAGCCATTTGAATATCTCTACCTTGAGGTACCTCAGGAATCTCAAAACTCAACACGTCCCACATCAAACTCTGCTTCTTTCAACATCCTCTTCCCTCAACCTACTTTCCCCCCATCTTCTTTTTGTTTTTTTCCAGTGGAACTGAATAGACAGCTCAGAAATAAACCCACACACCTACAGTCAATTAATCTGTGACAAAGGAGGCAAGAATATACAATGGAGAGAAGACAGTCTCTTCACCAAATGGTGTTGGGAAAACTGGACAGCTGTAAGTAAATCAATGAAGTTAGAATACTCCCTCACACCACACACAAAAATAAACTCAAAATAGATCAAATACTTAAACATAAGACAAGACACTATAAACCTCCTGGAAGAAAACATAGGCAAAACATTCTCTTTCCCATATTCTCAATCTTGGTTGGTGGCTGTACTAGTTTGGTGGGACTGCCACAACAAAGTATCATAGACTGGGTGGCTTAAACAACAGAAATTCATATTGTCACAGTTCTGGAGACTAGAAGTCCAAGATCAAGATCTCAGCAGAGTTGGTTTCTCCTGAGGCCTCCTTCCTTGCCTTGTAAATGGCCTTCCTTGTGTTCACATGGTTATTCCCCTTCTGTGCATACATCTGTCCAAATCTTCATTTTTTATAAGGACACCAATCATACTGGATTAGGGCCCATCCATACAACTTTATTTTTCCTTAATTACCTCTTTAAAGACCCTATTTCCAAATTCAGTCATATTAAAAAATAGTGGGTGTTAGGGCTTCAATATATGAATGGTGGGGAAGGGGCACAATTCAGTCCATAACAGTGGAACCATCACTCACCCAGGCTCTGGAACCAGAAACCTGTGGTTTATCTTAGACCCCCCTCTCATTGTCCCATTCCATTATCCAATTAGTGACCAGGTCTTTTTGATTCTAAATTCTTACATCTTTCAAAGCCATTCTTATCTCCCCATATTGGCTTCTAAAGCCTTAGTATAGGTTGTCATCTTCTCTGATGAGTCTCAAATCCATATCTCTAACCTAGGATGTCCTTAGGGCTCCAGATCCATGTGTCCATCTAACCTGCTAGACATCCCCACTTGAATATCCCACAGGTAGCTCAAATACCACATGTTCCAAACTGAATTATCTCCCCTTCCAAATATATTCTTCTTCCTACATTATTTCTCTCACTGAATGACATGATGATACATTTCTAGAATAGAAACCTCCAAATGATCCTTGCTTTCTTTCTTTCTTGCCTAATTAGGCCTCAATGCCTAATCAATTATTAAATCCAGTCAATTTTGTCTCTGAATTATCACCCCAATCTTATTCTCTCTATCCTCAATTTCCACTGTCTTAGTTGAGGTTCTCATAGCTACTTCTATTGTTGTAATAGACTCCTAACTGGTTTCCTTGCTTCCAATCCATTGCCTTCAAAATGATCTTTTCTAGGACACAAACCTGAGGATAACCTCTCCCCTGATTAAAATCCTTCTATGTCTATCCATTGTCTATAAAATCAAAGCTACTTATGGTGACATCATAGACACTTCATGGTCTGGACCCTGCCTAATCTCTCCAGCCTAGATTTTGGACAATTTCCACCATAGAGATAGAGCCAACTGGGTGTCTTATCTGGGCAAGGCCTTGGAGCAGGTATGCATGACTTCATCTGCATCCTAACATCTCGAGGAAGAAAAGTAATTTTCTAATTGTTGCAGACGTGCTCATGTATGAAATTGATTATGGAAGTTATGAACTATAAGCCATGGTTCTATTTGTTCTACAATTCTTTGGTCAAGCTTAAAAAAGAAGGAGAAGAAAGCCATGAGAGCAGTCTTATGGAAAAACCCATGTTTACTGTGTTAGATGGTTCCTCCTCAACAATGTTACTCACGCTATGCTTCCAATGCCTTCTTTACACTTTATGCCTTATTGATTCTAGGCACTCTGCTTTTTCACTTTACAGGGTATTTTCACATGCTATATTCTTTGCTTGGATTTCCCTTCCTCCGCTTGTCTACCTGAAAATTCCCATTTAGCCTTCAAAATGCTGCCTAATTGTTGCCAGCTCCTGAAGGACTTCCCTGCTCTCATCTCTACCACTTCATCGACTTCATCACTCTTTCCCTGGTTCTATTTTCACATCTTGCACATACTTCAAATGTTGTGCTTATTATACTGCATTATAATTAGTTTTTATGTGTTTTTCTTCTGAGCAGACTTCAAGATCCTTTAAAACATGCCTCATTTGTTAAAAGGATTAAATTAAAACAGAGGTCAAAGCAATATGCCATGGAACCATAGAGGGAGGAGTGATTAAGTCTGATTCAGGAGAGCAGGATAAATGGCACAAAGCAAACAAAATTTTAGTAGATTTTTCATTTATTAGCACTCTATGTGGTAGGCACTGTTATAGGGGCTAGATATATATTTAGTAGTGAACAAGACAAACACAGTCCCTGACCTTGTAGAGCTCAGAGGCTAGTTGGGGAGACAGAAGTTAAACTAAAAGGGAAAAGAAAGTCCTGTAAATAAATAAAAATATATAAATAATGAAACATGTTAAGAAGGAAAATTTCATGGTATTGTGAAAGCACCTATTTTGGATTGTGGAGGTGATCGGGACGTCTATGCTAAAGAGGTATCCTTTAGGCTCAGATCTAAATAATGAGTAGAAGGTAGTCTGTGAAGAATAGGAAAAAGATTATTCTAGCCAGAGGGAACAGCACATGCAAATACCTTGAAGCAGAAAAGAGGTCGTGTTTGAAGAGTAGAAGGAAAGTCAGTAAGGTGGTAATATAGTAAATGAGGAGGAGAGTTGCTTGAGAGCCTAAAGAGCCTAAAGAGGTAGGCAGGGACCATATCATATGAAATTGTATCTATTAGGAACTGTTTTTGCCTGCACATAACAGAAACCAGCTTATGATGGTTTAACAAAATAAAGGGTTTATTTTTCTGACTTAAAGGAGCCTCATTGTCATCAGTTCAGACTCATGCAAATTTCAGGACCCAAGCTTCTATCTTTTTGTTCTATGATCCTTTGAGCATGGCTTCCATCTTCATGCTTCCAAGATGACCGTTCTACTTCCAGGCAGCAAAAGGAGAGAATGCAAAGGGCAAAAGACATGTGACAGCCGAGTCTGTCTCTTTCCATCAGGAAAGCGACTGTTTTCCTGGAAGCCCTATCCTGTAGATTTCCTCTTATCTATTGGCTAGAACTGGGTTTGGCCACCCCTAGCTATAATGGAGGATGAAGAGCTTTTATTTTCAACTCAGCCTCTTATGACTCCTAAGAAAATCCTGATTTTATTATAGAAGGGGGAAACATATTGGATAGGCAATTTGCAGTTTCTGCCATAAGGGGTAAGGGGTTTCTTAGTTTATTCTAAGAACAGTGGGAGTTCATTGAAGAGTTTAAGTAGGGGAGATACACAATTTCTTTTATGTTTATTACCATCTCTCTTGCTGCTGTGAGAAGGATGAATTTTACGGGGGCAAGAATTTTTAAAGTTAGAAGCTGATTGCAAGAGATGATGGTGGCTTGGGTTGAGGAAGTAGTAGTGGAGAGAAGTAGATGGATTTGGGATATACTTTGGAGGTAGCAGGTACTTGGTGATGAACTGGATACACAGGGTGAGAGAAAGGGAGGAATGAAAAATGACTCATGTGTTTCTGGTTTGTGTGTTTGGGTGGAGAGTGGTGCCATTCACTGGGATTAGGAAACATGAAGGACCAGTTTTGGGTGATGGCTATGATTCTGGACATGTTGAAACTGAGGTGTTTATGAAGCATACAAGAGGAGATGTCTTGCTGGCAGTTGAACATATGTGTCTGGAGCTCAGAAATAAACCCTGCAGTGGAAATACAGATTTGAGAGCCATTTACCTGTGGATGGTATTCAAAGCTATGGAGTTGATGACATGGTCTAGAGAGAGAATGCAGAATAGAAAGTGAAAAAGTCTCAAGACTGACCACTGTGGAATCTTCAAGAGTAATTTATTTAAAAATATACTTTTAGAATGGCACTCACATTTTTGTAAAAAATACTCATTATTAAACAAGGAAGCAATATAGAGAAGTGCAAAAAAGAGGGGAAAAATACCTCCAAATCTGCACTAACCAGAAATAACCATTATTGTGCCTCAGTTTCTTTATTTGAATAAAAGTGGATAAAAATACTAACTATTTATAAGATTGTTGTGATAACTTAATGAGATAATTTAAAGTGCTTACTTTGCTATCTGGCAGATAAACATTAATTACTAAGATTAATGAACATTATTCTGGGCATCAATTTTATTATAAAAGAGTAAGAAATGGATAGATAGAAAATTTCAATAGAAATAGTATACATACTCTTTTTAAAAGTATGAAATTTTAAAAAATGCTTGAACAAAAGAAAAATAAATCAAAGTGAAAGTAAAGAAACTGATAAACTTCTGATAAATGTTTCTTCCCCCTCAAGGAGTAGTAATCTCTGAAAGACTATTTTAAAGTTAAGATCAAAGATTTGGAAACTATAAAGAGGTTATAGTTATTATATTTTTATCTCTATGTTTCAATTTTTGATAGTGTTAGACTGATTCCCTGGGTAGTTGGTAAAGAGCATGGGTTCTGGAGACAGCTTGCTTGGGTTCAAATCAGCTCTGCTACTTACTAGCTACAGGGTGGGCAAATTAGTTTATCTCTATGTTCCTTACTTAGTTTTCTCATTTTTAGACTGGGGATTAAAAAGTGTCTACTTCATTGGGTTATGAGGAATGAAAGAATTACTACATATGAAATACTTGGCACACAGCCTGGTTCAAAATAAACTATTATTATAAATATGAGGAAATAAGCTATCATTATGAAATATGACGAGGGGCATTTCTCCTCCCATCTCTTTTGTTAGCTGTATTATTATTTATACCTTCTCATAGTTTATAACATTTACATTCTGTTCTTCACCTAGAATTCTCTAATTTGTTTGGTCTTGGTTCTGTATTTAAATCAATTCAGTGCTTACCACTAGTCTTTTCATCGCAGCTTTTTATTCCTGAGTTCTTTGTTTTGATACATCTCTTGGTTGTCTAGATTTTATCAGCTATTTTTTTAAGCAGCCCTCATGAGTGTTGTATTTCTTGAACTTTTGCATGCTTGAGAATATCTGTCTGTTGAAGGGCAAAATAATAGGATAGAAAATTTTGGAGTCATACTTTGGTTTCCTCAGGAGTTTGTCAATATTTCTCCATTATCTTTGGCATTGTGGTTACACTTTTCACCATGGCCTCGACATTCACCCTTCAGCTGGCTGGATTTCATTGTAGAAATTCCAGCATTAGAAGTCAAATGATGGAGGAGGAGGAGCTGGCAAAATGAGATTGAAATAGAGTGGCCAGGAAAATGGCAGAAAAACACTGAGGTGTCACAAAAACCAAGAGAAGAGGATGTTTAACAAAGATGGCAGTGGTGAACTCTGTCAAAAGCTTCTGCGAGGTCAAAAGGCTGTTAAAAATAAGATTTGGCAGGGGGGTGGGTAGAAGAGCATTTTGAGCTGCAAACGTGCACTTCCCCTTATATGAGCAAAGTCATGTAAGTTTGTGTTTGGGGTGTGGGAGTACTGAGCGGTCCATTGTAGGAGGAATATTGATTGTGGGGAGAGATGAAGTTATGACAGATCATGTTACCCAGATCTTTTTCTCTCAGGCTGCCTTGTTTTTCTTTTTGTCTTTCCATCTAACTCTTCACCTGGGTTAAAGAAAAATATCTCTGAGTTATCTTTTTGGCTCCCTTCTTCAATGTCTTCTATATTTTTCTGTTTTTTTCCCTTTGAAATAAAAAGAATTGGATTTTCAGTAAGGTTCTGTCCATAAGTCAATTAATAAATTCAATAATTATTGGCTGTAGATTGGGAATACTGCAGTACATAAAACACGTGTAGTGGAGGAGACAGGCAAACCAACCATCACAGCCTAGTGTATGCTCTGTGCTATCTTAGGGCAGTACAGGGTGCTTGGGAACACAGGAGAGAGTCTCTAATCCAGCTTTGCATGGTTATAAAGAGGGGAAGGGTACTCAGGGCAGGCTTCTAGGAGTGAAGAAATCAAGACTTGGACGATGAATAGCCCGGCAAAAATGTTGACAGAGACAGTGTTCTGGGCAGAGGGAAATCATGGACAACAGCTTGAAAACGTGAAAGACAATGGAATGTTTGAACAACTGAAAGAATTTTAGTGTGGAAGGAGTGTTTAAATTTTTTTTCCATCACCAAAGAAGTGCAGCTTTACTGACAAATAGTCTATCAAAAGTAAAAAGTAAAAAAAAAATCAAAAGGTTTTCACCCACCTCTACAAGTCCTCAGAATTAACCACTAAGAGTTTAATGGGTATTATTTCATATCTGTTACTATTCAAGTGAAAATTCACACTCACATATACATGTATGTATATATGTACACAATATTAATAGTTTTTAAAATATATCATCTTGTAAAAGCATCCATGTTTGTCTGCTACTTGATCTTGCCACCTGGAACTATATCAAAGACATCATTCCTTGTCAATACAAGAAGACTTTATTAATAGCAGAATAATATTTTATATACAATGGGATGTACTGTAATTTATATAACTGGCTATCTATTGACGGCCATTTAGGTTACCTCTAATTTTTTGAGATGATAAAGAATGCTCCAATGAGCCTACTAGTATATTGTAAATATCTTTGCCCACTTCTACAAGCATTTCTGTAGGATACAGATTCTTAGTAGGGTGTTTTAGTTTCCTAGGGCTGCCGTAAACAACCACAAACTTGGTGGCTTAGAACAACAGAAATTTATTCGCTCATGGATCTTGCCTTTTTCTAGCTTATCATAGCTCTGGGCAGTCCTTGGCATTCCTCGGCTTGTAGCTGACCTTCTTCCTTCTGTGCGTGGATCTGTGTATCTTCAAATCTCCCTTTCCTTAAAAGGATGGCAGTCACTGGATTTAGGCTGAAAATATTATTTCTCATTTTAATTGTAGTCCTATTAGTTTTTCTTCTGTGAGTTGCTTGTTAAAATCTGTTGCCCATTTCTAATGTTTTTTAAATTTGATATTTTTATGGAGCTATTTCATGTACCATAAAAATGTGCCATTTAAAATTGTACAATTCAGTGGTTTTTAATATATTCAAGAGTTGTGCAACCTTTATCACTATCTAATTCCAGAACACCTTCATCATGGTTCAAAGAAACCATGTACAAGTTTTTGTGTGAATATATGTTTTAAAATTCTCTTGAAAAAACAAAAAATAGACTATATGATCCAGCAATCCTGCTCCTGGATATATATCTGGAGTAAACTCTAATTCAAAAAGATACATGCACCTCAATGTTCATAGCAGCATCATATACAATACCCAAGACATGGAAACAACCTAAATGTCCATCGACAGATGACTAGATAAAGAAGTTGTAGTATACTTATACAATGGAATACTACTCAGCCATAAAAAAGAACAAAATTATGCCATTTGCAGCAACATGGAGGACCTGGAGATCATCATTCTAAGTGAATTAATCCAGAAAGAGAAAGAAAAATACCACATGATATCATTCATATGTAGAATCTAAAAGAAAAAGAAAAAAAGACACTATGAACTCATCTACAAAACAGAAACAGACTCACAGATATAGAAAACAAATTTATGGTTACCAAGGGGGAAAGGAGGTGGGAAGGGATAAATTGGGCATTCAAGATTTGCAGATACTAACTAATATATATAAAGTAGATAAACAACAAGTTTATACTGTATAGCACAGGGAACTATATTCAATGTCTTGTAGTAACCTATAATGAAAAAGAATATGAAAAGGAATATATGTATGTATATGTATGACTGAAACATTATACTGTACACCAGAAATGGACACAAAATTTTAAACTGACTATACTTCAATTAAAAAATGGAAACCAAAACAAAAAAATTCTCTTGAGTATATTGCTAGGAGTATAATTACTGGATCGTCCGGTAACTCTATGTTTAACTTTTTGAGGAACCACCAAACTGTTTCCAGCAGTGGTTATACCATTTACATTCCCAACAAAAATATTTGAGGGTTCCAATTTCTACACATCCTTTCCAAGAATTGCTATTGTCCTTTTTTTTTTTCTTTAAATTACAGCTATCCTAGTGGGTATGAAGTGGTATTTCATTGCAGTTTTGGTTTGTATTTCCCTAATCATTAATAATGTTGGACATTTTTTCATGTGTTTATTAGCTATTTGTATATCCTTTTTTATTTTTATTTTTTATTAAAGTATAGTCAGTTTACAATGTTGTGTTAATTTCTGGTGTACAGCATAGTGATTCAGTTATACATATATATATTCCTTTCCATATTCTTTCTCATTATAGGCTATTACAAGGTATTGAATATAGTTCCTGTGCTATACAGTAGGACCTTGCTACTTATCTATTTTATATACAATAGTTAGTATCTGCAAATCCTGAACTCCCAATTTATCCTTCCACCCCCCTTCCCCTGCTGGTAACCACAATTTTGTTTTCTGTGTCTGTGAGTCTGTTTTTGTTTTGTAAATAAGTTCATTTGTCTCATATTTTTTAGATTCCACATATAAGTGATATCATATGGTATTTTTCTTTTTATTTCTGGTTTACTTCACTTAGCATGACAATCTCCAGGTCCATCCATATTGCTGCAAATGGCATTATTTTATTCTTTCCTATGGTTGGATAGTATATCCTTTTAAATGTCTATTCAAATTCTTTGCCCATTTTTAAATTAGGTTATTTGTTTTTTTACTATTGAGTTATAAGGGATTTTCTTATGTATTCTAGATACAAATTTCTTCTTAGGCATATGATTTGTAAATACTTTCCACCATTCTATGGGTGGCCTTATTATTTATTGATAATGTCCTTTGATGCACAAAAGTTTTAATTTTGATGAATTCCAACTTATATTTTTGTTGTTGCTGATGCTTTTTGTGTCATATCTAAGACTCCATTGCCAAATCCAAGGTCATGAAGATTTATCCCTATGTTTTTTCCTAAAAGTTTTATAGTTTTAGCTCTTGCATTTAGGCCTTTGATCCATTTTGAGTTAATTTTTTTATGTGGTATGAGGTTGAGATCTAAATTCATTCTTCTGCATGTGGATATCCAATTTTTACAGTATCATTTGTTTAAAAGGCTATCCTTTCCCATTGAATGGTCTTGCACCTTTGTCAAAAACCAATTGATCATAGAGGTTTGGGTTTGTTGCTGGACTCCCAATTCTATTCCATTGATCTATATGTCTATCCTTATGCCAGTATCACATTGTTTTGATTACTGTAGTTTTTGTAATAAGTTTTTAAATCAGAAAGTGTGACTCCTTCAACTTTGTTCTTGTTTTTCAAGATTGTTTTGGCTATTATGTGTCTCTCACATTTCAATATAAATTTTAAGATAAGCCTTTCAATTCCTGCAAAAGAGGAAGTTGGAACTTTGATGGGGATTTCTTTGACTCTGTAGAACAATGTGGGGAGTATTGCCTTCTTAGCAATATCATGTCTTCGAATCCATGAACGTAGGATGATGTCTTTTCATTTATTTAGGTCTTCTTTAATGTCTTTAAATTATGTTTTTGGGTTTTCAGTGTACAAGTCTTACACTTCTTTGGTTAAATGTTATCCTAAGATTTTATTCTTTTTGATACTATTGTAAGTGGAATTGTTTTCTTAATTTCACTTTGGGTCAGTCATTGCTAGTGTATAAGCATACAAGTAGCTTTTGTATATTGATCTTGTATCCTGAAACCTTGCTGAACTTGTTTATTGGCTCCAATAGTTTTTCAGTGGATTATGTAGTTTTTTCCATTATAGGATCATGTCATTTGAAATAGATAGTTTTAATTCTTTCTTTCCAATTCTGATGATTTTTATTTCTTTTCTTTACCTGATTTTCATGGCTAGATCCTCTAGTAGATCTATTGGATTTTGCAAATTCAGTTTTGGACACACCAAGGTAGAGGTGTTTGGGCATCATTCTAGTGGAGAAGTCAAGGAGATGATTGACTATTCAGGTCAGGAGAGAGATGTGGTCTAGAGATTCAGATTTAGTAGATGTTAACTTAGAGATGTTAGTTGAAGCTCCTTGAAAAGATAACCCTGCCCAAGAAGAATGCTTAAAATGAGAAGAGGGTCTGAAACAGAGATCACTATCCCATAGGAATGGGGATAGGAGGAAGATACCACAAAGGAAACTAAGTAGTCATGACCAGAAAATTAACAGTTAAATCTTGAGAACCT
Organism: Camelus bactrianus; assembly: GCF_048773025.1. Taxonomy (NCBI): domain Eukaryota; kingdom Metazoa; phylum Chordata; class Mammalia; order Artiodactyla; family Camelidae; genus Camelus; species Camelus bactrianus. The sequence goes on along the minus strand of NC_133575.1, from coordinate 79,844,787 downwards.
GGTGTCATGGAAGTCAAGGGAAGAAAGAGTTTCAAAACAGTGGGAATGGTCATTACTTTAGGGAATATGAAGTGTTTCAAATACTGCTGAAGAATTTAGTAAAATAATGTCCAGGGTAGATCAGAGCATGTTAAAATGCTTAAGGAACAAAATTGATAAAGATGATAGTGAAGATACTAAAGACGGGGGGATAATCACAGCCTATATTTATTTCAGTCAGAAATACTATCGTTGAATTTGGATTATACCTGAATTTTCTACGTATTGCTTATGTCTTTTTGGTGTGATAGAAAACTCACTGTAGGGAACTCTTTGCTTGAAGACCTTATTCTAATGGACCATATAGGAACAGGTGCCTTGTAGAAGAGGCCTGATTTGGTCTCTCTACCCCAGAGTTTCTCAAAGTACACTCCAACTTGCATTAGAATCACCAGCAATACTTTTTAAAGATACAGATTGGTGCATATAATTACAGTCTGCTGATTCACAATCCCAGGAGTCATACTCTGGAATCTGCAGTTTAACAACTTTCCTCAGATAATTTTCATGCATACCTAAATTTGAGAAGCATGGTTCTGGAAGAATCACTTTCTTCCAGTTAGTTAAGCTGACTCATTTACTCCAGTGTAACAGGGAAGAAATCTACCTGCCCCAAAGAGACACTGATTATAGCAACAGGAGTTTATTTGGCTGCCTTCATGTACATGGGTGCGCAGCCTCATAGAATGTTTGCCAAGTGTCAAACATTCTTTTATGTTACCAATGATGCCATCAGTGCTTGGTTAAAATAGTGGTGTCCATTCTCTGTAGATGATTGAAACTTGCATTGGTCAGATTCTATCCTTCTATATTTTTCACCTCTGAAGGTCTTTGCTTTTAGCCCATTCTATATCCCCTTTGATGGGTAACTACATCAACCAACAAGAAAGGACAGCTTGAGGGTTGGAACTGATCATCTAATCCAAGTCTTCGTATTCTCTGTAACATGCCAGACCTATATTAAATGATATCTAAATCCATTTCTAGGTTGCTAAAAGCATCTTACACTTTTCAGCTTCATACCTCTTTGGATTTTCCTTTGTGCATTGTCTACTGTGCTGAACAACCAGTTAGTCTCTTTTCTTACTTCTGTATTTACCTCACGTGCTCACTCACAAAGTGTTTTCTTTTATTGATTCTAGCTAGCATCGGACAAAATTGGGACTGAAATGATCTTAGCAATTTTCTGCTCCAACCTTTATTTTTACAGATAGGAAAACTGAAGGCCAGAACCATGAAACAACTTGCCCAAAGTAACACAGCTAGTTAGTGATCCACTGAGGACCAGCCCCTGGGTCTCCTGATTCCTTTTCCAGGGCTTTTCTCACTATAGCAGGGATAGTTAGCCCCAGAGAAGACAAATTAATAATTTTTCATATGTTCTTCAAGCAGGACCAAGCCTGGGGCGCAAGAGGAAGAACTGAAGGAAAATAGTGAGTATCTTTTTGAGCTTAGTCTGTTAAAGAGATTTAACTTTCAACCACTATATTAATTTTCATTTTTCCCCCTTCTCTGCCAGAAACAATAAAATGCTGTGGCACTGAGACCAAGGCAAGGTATTATACTTAAATCTGAGTTTAAATGATTTACAATTGAGTGGGAAGACTGTCTGGTGTACTGAGTTTACCAGGCTATTTCTGAATGCCACAGACAAACCATGTGACCTTCATCAAATCACAACCAGGCTTTGTCCCTCAGTTTCCTCACTTTACAGGTAGGATTCTACTCAGAGTGCTTTGGCAGAGACCAGTGAGAAAGCAGTGACAGAAAAAAGAAAGAAGTTACTTATATTCAAGAGGTATCAGCTTTGGGTAACTTAGTGACTGCCTTTTACAAAGGCTAAGATTGAGGCATAGAAAAGTAAATGGACTCCTCACTGCCTCATGCTGTGGCTTGATTAATATTCACTTCTGAAAACTTAAAAAAATCTCCAAGATGAATAGAATATCATATTTTAAAATGGGAGAAAAATCTGGAGTAAGAGAAGATGTTTTTCTTCCTGCTGATCGTTTTTTTTTTCTTCCTAAATAAGCCTTTTGGATATTACCAAAAGAGTCATTAGAAGGTGAGCATGAAATAGAGAGACAGGGAAAGGAAGAGATTGTTCAAAGAGAATTTGACAAAAGAGCAATGACCAGAAGGAGAAAAAAAATCTCAGAGAGACATGGTAAAGCCAAGCAATTTGGGTGAAAAGAACGCGTGGTGCTGTGCAGTAGTAGGTGCCAAGGAAGAGAGGTGGAAAATAGCACACACCTGACCAAAGAGCAAAATTTTTTATTTTTATTTATTTATTTATTTTTTTACTGAGAACAGTAAGAGATAAACGGGCAGTCTCCAAGGTGCTCTGGAAAATCAATCACAAACCTCATCTAGAAGCAGCTGACTTAATTCATTCTATTCCTATTACAATAAATCTGACTGGCATATAAAATTCGTGTGCCTGGAAATACTAGCCTGAAAAATTACTTCTGGGCTCTTGCTTGAATTTTTATGTGAAGAAAGAAAACTAGGAAACCACCAAAAAACACAGAGAACCCAACTATTTCCTTCTCCAGAGAATAGTTCAAGGCCCAGAGCCAGTGCAGTGTGTGGATAGTAATTGAATATATTAAATAATTAGTACATCTTGGTTATCCAAACTGAGGAGTCTAACTGTTATACATGAACAGGCAGCACTTCCACTAGGACAGGTACTTGGAGTGTTTTTTCTCATACTGGGGATGGTTTCGAATCGACTCATCTGTACTTTTTAACCCTCTTAACCCTGCCTCCCTCATGTTCTATGCTAAGAGGCTGGCCACAGAACAGAATACATTGAATGGCCCACCCAGGGGTTACGCCCATGACTGGGGCCTCATTAGCACCTTGGCTCAGCCAACTGATTCTAATGAAAACTCCACTGAAGTGACTGTAATGGATTCACAAGCCTTAAATTAGAGCTACTGAAAAAGAACAGTACCTTTTATAACATAAGCTTACTACAAACCAGCTCCCCTTCGTGATAAGTGAATCACTTCAGGTTTTTTTTTTGGTGCATGTTGCTGATCACTTGGTGGGCTCACCAAGTACTCACCAAGTACTCTAGGGACTTGGATCCCTCAATTCTGGAAAATTTTCTTGCACTATTAGATAATTTCATCCCTTTCATTCTGTCTCTTTCTGAACTCTAATTAGGTGGCTATTAGACCCCCCCAGATTGGCCCTCAAATTTTATTATCTTTTCTCTCCCATTTTTTATACCTTTACCTTCTGGTTTTGATTTTAAAAAATACATTTTATTTTTTAGAGCAGTTTTAGGTTCACTGCATAAGTGAATGGAAGCTACAGAGATTACCCATATACCTCCATCCCTCACATACCCATGGCCATTCCCACTCTCAAAATCTCCCACTAGAGTAGTACTTTTGCTACAATTAATGAACATACATGAACACATCATAATCACCCGAAATCTGTGCTTTACATTAAGGTTCATGTTTGGTGTTGTGCATACTATGCGTTTTGACAAATGTAAAGTAACGTAACCATTATAGTATCGTATAGAGTAGTGTTACAGCCCTAAAAATTCTCTCTACTGTGCCTATTCATCGCTCCCTCCTTGCTAACTCCTGGCAACCACGTTTTACTGACTCTGTAGTTTTGCTTTTTCCAGAATGCTGTATAGTTGGAATCATACAATATGTAGAATTTTCAGATTGGCTTATTTTACTTAATAATATGCATTTAAGATTTCTCCAGGTCTTTTCATGGCTTAATGGCTCATTTCTATTTAGTGCTGAATAATATTCCTTGTCTGGATGTACCACAGTTTATACATTCACCTACTGAAGGACATCTTAGTTGCTTCCAAGCTTTGACAATTTTGAATAAAGCTGCTATAAACATCTGTTTGCAGGTTTTGTGTGGACATAAGTTTTCAACTTCTTTGAGTAAATACCGAGGAGTGCAATTGCTGGATTATATGGCAAGAGTATGTTCAGTTTTGTAAGAAACTCAAAAGCTGTCTTCCAAAGTTGGCTGTGCCATTTTGCATTCCAACCAGCAATGGCTGAGAGTTCCTGTCTGGTCAGCATTTGGTGTTATCAGTGCTCTGGATTTTGGCCATTCTAATAGGTGTGTAATGGTATTTCATTGCTGTTTCAATTATCATTTCCCTGGTATGCAATGATGTGGAGCATCTTTTCATATGCTTACTTCCCATCTGTATATCTTCTTTGGTGAGGTCTGTTAAGGTCTTTGGCCCATTTAAAAATCTTATTTGTTTTCTTATTGTTGTGTTTCAAGAGTCTTTGTGTGTTTTGAATGTCAGAACTTTATCATATATGTATTTTGCAAATATTTAGTCATAGTCTGTGTTTTATCATATTCTCTTGACAATGTCTTTAGTGGAGCAGAAGTTTTTCATTTTAATGAAGTCCAGATTATCAATTATTTCTTTTATGGATTGTGCCTTTGGGGTTGTATCTAAAAAGGCATCCGGGGTGGGGTGTATAGCTCAGTGGTAGAGCACGTGCTTAGCATGCATGACATCCTAGGTTTAATCTCCAGTACCTCCATTAAAAATAAATAAATAAAAAGGCATCACCATACCAAATGTAATTTAAGTTTCTTCCTGTGTTATCTTCTAAGAGTTTTATAGTTTTGCATTTTACAGTTAGGTCTATGATCCATTTTGAGTTACTTTTTGTGAAGAGTGTAAGATCTGTGTCTAGGCTTATTGTAATTATAATTATTACTATTATTATTTTGTATGTGGATGTAGGGGTTATTCTAGCACCATTTGTTAAAGAGACTCTCTCTGCTCTGTTGTATTGCCTTTGCTCCTTTGTCAAAGACCAGTTGACTGTATTTATGTAGGTCTATTTATGGGTTCTCTGTTTTTTTCCATTGATCTATTTGTCTGTTCTTTTGCCAATACCATACTGTCTTGATTACTGCAGCTTTATAGTAATTCTTGAAGTTGGATAATGCCAGTCCTCCAACTTTGTTCTCCTTCAATATTGTGTTGGACATTCCAAGTCTTTGCCCCTCTGTAAAAAATTTAGAGTCAGTTTGTCAATATCCACTAAATAACCTCCTGGGATTTTGATTTGGATTGCATTAAATCTATAAATCAAGTTGAGAAGAACTGATATCTTGACAATATTGAGTCTTCCTATGCATAATCTTGGAGTATTTCTCCATTTATTTAGTTCTTAGTCGATTTCTTTTATCAGAATTTTGTGGTTTTCTTCATATATCCTGTACATATTTTGTTAGATTTATATCTAAGTATTTCATTTTTTTGATTGTCAATGTAAATGGTATTGTATTTTTAATTTCAAATTTCACTTGTTCATTGATCGTATATAGGAAAGTGATTGACTTTTGTATATTACTCTTATGTCTTAAATTCTTCCAATCATTGCTTGTTAAATCCAGGAATTTTTTTGGTCAATTTTTTGCATTTCCTACATAGACAGTCATGTCATCTGCAAACAATGACAGTTTTACTTCTTTCTTCCCAGTCCATCTACTTTTAATATCCTTCTCTTGAAAAGGAATGGTGAGGGGCCATCCTTGCCTTGTTCCTGATTTAGCAGAAAATGTTCAAGTTTCTCCCCATTAAATATGATATTAACTGTAGTTTTTTTGTAGATGTTCTTTATTGAGTTACTCTCTAGTCCTTTTTTTGCTGAGAGTTTTCATTATGAATGGTTGTTGGAGTTTGTCAGATGCTTTTTCTGCATCTATTGATATAATTTGATTTTTCTTTTTTTTTAGCCTGTTGATGTGATGGATTACATTAATTGATTTTCAAATGTTGAACCGGTCTTGCACATGTGGGATAAATCCCTCTTGGACATTGTGTAAAATCCTTTTTATACATTGTAGATTCAATTTGATGCCATTTTGTTGAGGATTTTTACACCTATGTTTGTAAGAAATATTGGTCTGTAGTTCTCTTTCTTGTAATGTTTTTGGTATTTGTATTGGTGTTTTACTGTCTTCATAGAATGAGCTAAGATGTTTTCTTCTGCTTCTATCTTCTGGAAGATATCATAGAGAACTGATATAATTTCTTCCTTTAATGTTTGGTAGAATTCAACAGTGAACTCTGGGCCTAGTGTTTGATTGGGAAGGTTATTAATTATTGATTCAATTTCTTTAATAGATATATGGCTATTCAAATTGATTATTTTTTCTTTTGGCTGTTTAGTTTTTTAAATGGAAGATTTCCTCTATCTTATAATGTTTTGATTAAACTTCTTATTTGGTCTTTTTAAATTTCAAAAATATCTTCTTGTTCTTTATTCTTTTCCCATAGAATCCTGCTCTTGAACTATGGATATAATAATTTCTTAATTCTCTGGGGATATTAATTTTAGCTTTTAAAAAGAATTTTTTAATGGAAGAGAATCATTTGGAAAGCAGTCCAAATATGGAGAGAGAGAAAGAGAGAGAGAGAGAGATAGAATGAGAATTCAGTAGAATGGTAGAATATGAAGCTAATTTATAGGAATCAATCAATATCTTTATTACATACAAGCAATCCATTAGAAGATGCAATGAAATAGAAGAACCTTTTTGCAACAGCAACAACAACAAAAAAAACTCTTAGCAAAAAAGTATGTAAGACATATGAGGAAAACACGACTGAAAGACAAAAGTATATCTGAGGAAATGAAAAGACATGCTCTATTTGTGGACAGGGAAGAGTCATACTGTAAAGATATTGATTCTCTGAAAGGTAATTTATAAACTTAATGCAATCCCAATAAACTGTCAGTAGTTTTTCTTGAAGAGAATTCAAAAGTTCATATGGAAAATAAATAAACAAAAATAACTAGGATTCTTTGAAATAGAAAAATCAAATATTGAAACATATTATAAAGCCTCAAGTATTAAAGTGTGTAGTATTGGTGAATGAATAGACAGATAAAACAGAAATAGTCCAGAAACAGACCCCAATACATATATAAGAATTTAGTATAGGGCATCTAAGATAGATGTGGTAAAGGTGGAATTTGGAGGAAAGTAAGATGGCACCAAGATGGCAATGTAAATTGTTTTTTTACTTCACTCCCTCTCACAAAAAGAAAAACTTACAACTATTCAAGAACAAATCACCACTGAGAGAATCATAGAACACCGAGGTGAGACTGAAGCATCTCACTGCACCACAGAAGCCAAGACAGACTGCATCAGAAGAATAAGAGAAGCAGCTAGACGTTTGCTGCATTGCGTTCCCCCACGCCAGTGCAGCATCACGCAGAGAGGTCTCTTCTGACCGCCGGTTCCTCAAGTGGGGGAAATAAATGCTGACAACTAGCCCACTCCCACAGCAACGTGGGTCATTTTGTGGGAGTCCCTACTCTGATCTCACATCTTGGGGACTGCAGGGGGCTCTGTGGGGCTCAAGCTCTGGGAATCTAGTTGTGATAGAGAAGGGGGGAGGGGCTTACAACAAGCAGCACCTGGATCTTGGCATCCCGAGGTGACACCGGTAGTGTAAAGCAGTGATCCCAGCCAGCAGCATGGCTCGTCTGCAGAACCAGGTTCATGGTGCATTCTGACCAGAGAACTTGGCAGGGTGCAGATCTGCCTAATTCACTCCTCAAACAAGAAGTTTTGCTGGCCCTAGAACCTGGTTTGCCCTCTCTCAGGCAAGGAACTGAATCACATCCCCACTTGCTGTGGAGAGTGTCTTCCGGCCCCATCTGACCAGAAAGGCTGATGACAATTCCTGGAAGTTGTGCAGTCCAGTGGCACTTGAGCTTAGATGTGGGTGGGCAGAGGCAGTAGTTTGCAGATCGAAGCCAGTGGCCCTGTTCATTCAGAGAACTTGGGGTGCACGTCATCTGAGTTAAGACAACAAAGGGCTTTATTGGCTTTAGAGCCGCTTCTCTCACCGTGCCCAGGCAGGGAATCTAATTTGTAGCACCTCTCAATTGCTGAATACATCCTTCAGCATGCCTGCCCAGGGAACCTGACCAGAGCACATGGGAAACTGCACAGCCTATTCAACAACACTATATGCAGTGACACTTGTACAGACAGCCCAGCCCATGGACTGGGAGAAAATATTTGCAAACGATGCCACTGACAAGAGATTAATTTCCAAAATATACAAACAGCTCATGTAGCTTAATAACAAAAAACAAATACCCTAATCAAAAAATGGGCAGAAGACCTGAATAGATGTTGTCCAAAGAAGATATATGAAAGGCCAATAGGTACATGAAAAGATGCTCAACATCACTAGTCATTAGGGAAATGCAATTTAAAACCACAGTGAGATATCATCTCATGCCTGTTAGATTGGCTGTCTCAAAAAGACAAAGAATAACAAATACCGCTGTGTATGTGGAGAAAAGAGAACCTTTGTGCACTATTAGTGGGATTGGAAATTAGTATAGTCATTATGGAAAACAATATGGTGGATTCTTAAAAAATTAAAATAGAACTACCATATGATCCAGCAATTCTAATACTGGGAATATATCCAAAGGAAACAAAAACTCTAACTTGAAAGATATCTGTACCCCCATGTTCATAGCAGCATTATGTACAATAGCCAAGATATAAAAACAACCTAAATGTCCATTGATGGATGATATATTTACATATATGTGTAAATATTATTCAACCATAAAAAATGAGGATTTCCTACCATTTGCGGCAATGTGGATGGAACTAAAAGGCATTATGCTAAGTGAAATAAGTCAGATAGTCAAAGACAAATACTGTATGATCTCACTTATATGTAGAATCTAAAAAATAAAACAAACAAACTAACAAACTCATAGTGAAGAAGATCAGACTTGTGATTATCAAAGACAGAGGGTGACGGGGGCGGAACTGGAGGAAGGTGATCAAAAGGTACAAACTTCCAGTTATAAGGTAAATAAGTACTAGGGATGTAATGTAAAACCTGATGACTACAGCTAACACTGTTGTATGATATATAGGGAAGTTTTTAAGAGAGTAAATCCTAAGAGTTCTTATCACAAGGATTTTTTTGGTGTTGTTTTCTTTCTTTTCTTTTTATTGTGTCTATATGAAAAGGTAGATGTTAGCTGAACCTAATGTGGTAGTCATTTCACAATATATGTAAGTCAAACCATCCTACTGTACACTTTAAATTTATACAGTGTTGTATGCCAATTTTTTCTCAGTAAACCTGGAAAAAACATTTAAAAATACAGAATTTTTAATAAATGGTGCTGGAAAAAGATAAAATTTGATTCATATCTCATGCTATTTACCAGGCTAAACTCCAAGTGGATCAATGACTTAAATTTAAAGAGAAATAAAACCACCGAAGTACTAGAGGAAAACATTGATGAATTCCTTTATAATCTTGGAGTAAGAGAAGGCCTTTTTACCTATGACTCAAAATTAAGACACTGTTAAGAAAAAAGATTGACAAATTTGACTATACTAAAAAAGAAAAAGCTTCTTTATGGGAAAAAACATCATAAGCAAAGTGAAAGAAAATAAGACAAACTAAGAAAATATTTGCAATTTATATCACAGGAAAAAGTGGTCTCTCATAGAAGCTGAGGAAGAAAGACCAAGAACATTATAAAAAATCAGCATAGTATGTAAACAAACATTTCAAAGAAATGCAAAGATGCCTTAAAATATAGAAATACACCAAACTTCATTCATAATCAGAGAAAGTCAAATTAAACTTTTCTGAAATACCAAATCTGACCTACTGGTTTGGCAACAATCCAAAAATTTGACAATATTGTCTGTTGATGAGCCTTTGAGGAAGAAGGGCACAAACCCTTGGTGGAGAATCTGGCAATTTATACCATAATTACAGATCTATTTTTTCTTTGACCTAACAATACCACTTTTGGGAATCTATCTTATAGATATCCCATAGATTCATACATAAAACTACATATGTACAATGACATGCGTACAAAATTTTGCCTTTCAGGCAAAAAACCCCCCACAAATAAACAAACAACAAAAAAACCCCAAATACAGAAATGTCAAAAACAACACTATAACAAAAATGAAGATCTCATGTGCTCATATGAAGAGATCTCCAGAATACATTTTTAGTGAAAACTAAATTTAAATATAAAAAAATTAACATTAAAAAATTTAATATTGCAAGAATCAATATACAGTATACTATGTTTTGTGAAATAAATAGGAAAAATAAAAATATTCATATTTGCTTACATTATCTAAAGAAATATTAAAAAGACAAACAAGAAGCTAATAAAATGATTTCCTGTTGGAGACTAGGAGTGGGAAGGAGGTGGATGGAGGCAAGGTTGAGAGTGAGACCTCTCAGAGAATCCCTATTTATATTGTTTTGACCTTTAAACAGTGTAAATATATTGTTGGTTGAAAAATAAAAATCTTTTACTTGCATTATCTCACTTTCCTCCTGTTTCCTTTTATTGTTTGCTTGTTTGGTCTTTTGGCATGCTGCTTTGATTATACTGAGCAATGTCAAGATTCAGAATCTGAAGAGTATTTTATAGGTCTTTCCATTTCTTAAGAGAAAAATTCATCTTCTTGGGAGCCAGGTGCTTGGCTGCTGGCATTTTTGGGAGCAGGGGAGAGGGGACAGGAATTGAGGGCTCCCTCATTTAGTGTGCAGACTTTCACCTCATCCACGTGTTTTTCAGCTCCACATCCACTCCTGCCCTCCACTAGGTCTTCTTTAGTTCAGTTTCTTCATAAAATGATTCTTTGGTGGTGGGTGTAATTGCCTGGAATCTCAGGTGGTGAGTCAATCACTTCATATATAGCTGTTCAACTAATTACCTTGTATTAGCCCCATGTCTCACCCTAGTTTTCTGAGGTATTTGGAATCTGTAAGCTCTGGTCCTTAATGGTTCTTCAGGATAAGTAAGCTTCTTCCTCCTCCTTCTTCTTATGGCAAATATACATAATATAAAAGTTACTATTTAAACCATCTTTAGGTAGCCACTAAGTGGCATTTTAAGTATATTCACATTGTTACACAACCATCATCACCATTCATCTCCAGAACTTTTTCATCTTCACAAAATGAAACTTTGTACCCACTAAAAAATAACTCACCATTGACCTTTTCCCCCAGATTCTGGCAACCATCATCCTATTTTCTGTTTCTGAATTTGACTACTCTAGGTACCTCATGTAAGTAGAATCATACAATATTTATCCCTTGGTGTTTAATTTATTTCTCTTAACATAATGTCTTCATTCATGCTATAGCATGTACCAGAATTTCCTCCCTCTTTAAGGCTGAATACTATTGCATTGTATGTACAGAGGACATTTTGTTTATCCGTTCATCTGTCGATGGGCATTTGAGTTGTCTCCACCTTTTGGCTATTGTGAATTATGCTACTATAAACATTGGTGTATGTTCAAGTCCCTGTTTTCAATACTTTTGGGTATATTCCCAGTAGTGGAATTGCTGGATCATGAGGTAATTGTATGTTTATTTCTTTGCGTAAATGCCATACTGATTTCTGCAGCAGCTGCACCATTTTACATTCCCACCAACAGTGCACAAGGGATCTGATTTCTCCACATCCTTGCCAACATCTGATATTTTATGTGTTTTTTTTTAATAGTACACATCCTAATGGGTGTAAAGTGGTATCTAACTGTTGTTTTGATTTGCATTTCCTTGATGATTAGTGATGTTGACCTTCTTTTCTTTTGCTTGTTGGCCATGTGTATAACTTCTTTGGAGAAATGTCTAAGCCCTTTGCCTATGTTTAATTGGATGGCTCCTTTATTTTGTTCTTCAGTTGTTGTTTATATATTTAGAATATAAATCACTTACCAGATATATGATTTACAAATATTTTCTCCCATTCTGGATGTTACTTTTCTACTCTGGGATAGTGTTCTTTGATGCACAGAACTTTTAAATTTTGATGTAGTCTAATTTATCTATTTATCTTTTGTGGCTTTGCCTTTAGTGTCATATGTAAGAAATCATTGCCAAATATAAAGTTATGAAGCTTTCCCCCTGTTTTCTTTTAACACTTTTATAGTTTTAGCTCGTATGTTTAGGTCTTTGATCTATTTTGAGTTAATTTTTACATATGATGTAAGATAAGGGTACAACTTCATTCTTTTATATGTGGATATCCAGTTTTCCCAACACCATTTGTTGAAAAGATTGTCCTTTCCCCACTGAATCATCTTGGTATCCTTGTCAAGATCATTTGACTTTGTATGTGAGGATTTATTTCTGGGTTCTTTCTTCTATTCATTTGTCTATATGTTTGTCTTTATGCCAGTATCACATTGTTTTGATTACTGTAGCCTTGTAGTAATTTTTTAAAATCAGGAAGTATGAGACCTCCACCTTCAGGCTTTTTCAAGATTTTTTTTTTAGCTATTTAGGATTACTTGAGATATTATATGAATTTTAGGATGCATTTGCTATTTTTGGAAAATATACCATTGAGATTTTGATAGGGATTGCACTAAATCTGTAGATCACTTTGGATAGTATGGACATTTTAACAATATTAAGTCTTCCAACCTATGAAAAGAGATGTCTTTCAATTAACTTGCATATTCTTTAATTTCTTTCAGAATCATTTTGTAGTTTTTAGTATACAAGTCTTTCACTTCCTTGGTTAAGCTTATTCCAAAGATTTTTATTCTTTTTTTTTTTTTTGCTGTTGTAAATGGAATTGTTTTCCTAAATTACTTTTCAGATTGTTCATTGTTAGTGTATAGAAAAGCAACTGATTTTTTTCTGTGTTGATTTTATATCCCACAACTTTGTTGAATTTATCAGTTCTTACAGAATTCCAGCTATGTGGCTTTGAGCATGTTACTTAATCTTCTGTACCTCAGTTTTCTCATCTCTAAAATGAGAATAAAGATAGTGTCTAATTCATGGGCTTGATGTGAGGATTATATGAAGTAATTTATATAAGCATTTGGAATAGTATCTGTCTCAAAGTACTCATTTGGTAAATGGTGGATATTATATATTTTAAATTGTATACAAAAAATGTAACAAGGACAAAAAACCCTATAATTTCACAAGTATCATTGCTTAAGGTGAGGCAAAGTAAGAAAACTGAATTGATTTAAATAAAAATATTAAGTGAACTAGAATACAGATAATTGGACATAGCAAAAGTTGGGAAGGTTGGGTTGGTGAACACGTGGAGGTTCTGGGACAGTGGTGCACCAGAGGAGGGTGTGGAAGCTCTGAGTCCATTCCCTATACATTGCCCTATGCACCTCTTCCATCTAGATGTTTCTGAGTTATATCCTTCTTATAATAAACCAATGATTTAGTAAATTAAAAAAACTAGAAAGGCAGTAGATGACTGAAATTTGGAAAACCAGAGCCCATACCAAAGATCTCTACCCCTTGAAAGCAGTATATTGTAAAGCTTTAAAATTAAGTTTTTTTTTCCTACCTTTCTTATCAATGCTCGAAGGTCTTAGTGCTTAGTTTTCATCAGAACTTTCCTTTCCTTCATCAATTGATGTAATAACTAACTTACTGGAAAAAACATTTGAACTGAAAAATGAAGATAGAAACTCATGACATGACTGCCTCTGTACTACCTCCCACAACACACACACACACACACACACACACACACACACACTTGCCTGCACTGAGAGGGAGAGGCATTTTGCTTCCCTGATGTTTGGGATGGTCAACTTTGCGGCTTTTAAAGTACTCTGAGCCTCCAGACTGGACTGCTATAAGAAAGTGGGATCAGGCCAAGCCTTCTGTTTAGAAGGGTAAGAATGGGGCAGGAGTGTTCAAACAGTAGAGAAAGATGCAGTGACATACAGAGAGAGAGGATATGAGAGATGAAAAAAAATTATCCTTAATTATTTTTTATTCAACTTTTCTGAACTTGTTTATTAGTTCTTTAAAAAATTTTTTTATTGAAGTATAGTCAGTTTAAAATGTGTTAATTTCTGGTGTGCAGCATAATGTTTCAGTCATACGTATACATACATATATTCATTTTCATATTCTTTTTCATTATAGGTTATTAAAAGGTATTGAATATAGTTCCATATACTATACAGCAGGACCTTGTGCTATTTGTTTCTGGAGAGTTTTACATGTATCTGAATAGTTGGGAGCTGTTCCACAATTATGATGTGAAAGAGCCTGTCCAATCACTAATGGGAGGCTATGCTGTCCTACTCAACACACCCTTGGTCACTGGATGTCATCTTTTTAAGGTGCCTGAAATTTGTGCCTGGTACCTTAAGGCCAGAGTTATGCTTCCTAAAACTGAGTCATTTATGGGCCACAGTTGTAACTTTTGCCATATATGCCTACCATTTACACAAAAATAATACTTAACACTTTCTTTAAGTTAATTTTAAACAATTCACGTTTTAAAATTTAGCTTTGTCTTAAGCCACAACTGTCTATGAAAACTTGGGTTTAATTAATTGGTTATATATTTTCTATTCCATATTAAAACTAATGCATAAGTATCATTCACAAATCACTTAAAATTATCAGTACTATCAGTAGTATGGGTCCCACTCTTAAGAAATACTGTGCCAGTGGAATATGTACTCCAGGATCAAATGAAGCCTGATACAGTGGTTTGCTAACTAATCACAAAAAGCCCTGATCATCTAGGACTAACTGGCACTGGAAAAAGCCACTTAAAGAGAATGTATGTGAAACAGGAAATGTTCCACGATAAGTAGTGGAAAAATAAAAGATTTGATTGGAATTTTAGTTCTAAAGTGAAACTATTATAAAAAGAAGCTTATCTTACATTTAACTGAATTCAGTTTCAACTTCAACTATTTTCTAATTCTTAGAAACAAATAATGAATTTTTGCTTTTTGGGGGTGTAATTTTATTCAAACTTATGTGACAGCATGATCATAATACCCTTTACTTCACTTTTGACCTTCACTTTTGCAAAGATGTTTGAGAGCTGCATCATTTTTCCCAAGGACCTCTCTTAAGGTTTTACCATTCAAATAATTCTCTATTGAAATGTCAGTGCTATCATCATCCTTATCCACCGTCTCCTCTTCAGTTGTTAACTGATCTAACTTTGCCAGGTCATCATTTGCCAATGACTTTATGAGTTATTTGGGCAATTTGCCAACATCTTTTATCTGTCTCATATTTCTATATATTTTGCAAATTTTTCAATTTCACTTTGCAGATTTGTACTGTGCCTTGTTGAATATTCATAGGAAAGAAAGACCATTGCTACAATGGCCAATGATATACACTAGCATTAGTCAAAGAAGGATGTTTAAATGGGGCCCAATTGTACTGTGGTTACTTCATTGATGAAGATTTTTTGTGTTATGGCAAAAACATTTTTTTGTTCCCTGCAGGAAATTGCTATTAGATTCCAATAATGAATAGTTGGATAATAAGAACCTCTGCACATCCAATGAATTCCACCTTTATTTAATTAGGATTATTTTACCATAGGCGTCAATCAATGATTTCAGTGATTTATTCTTTAGTGTTCCAGTGGTAGCAATGACATTTTAAAACCAGTAGAAGTCAATATTATAGGTCTTAATAATCTACGAGAAAGAAAACTTGTAATATCAGTGAACCAGATTGGCCAAAGGCTTTAATTTGAACTGTACAAGACCACGTCCCACTCAGAGCCAGTGCAAAATGAGCTGTGAGTATGTGCCTTACAGGGCATATAAGGTTGCACACAGAATCAGAGTTAACAACCAGGGGCTGTGGGAGGCAAGCTTTGCAGTATCAAGAGGGTGAGGTGCCCCCTGTTATCTGTGGGAAGATGTGATTTGCTTGTTTGAATAATTCTGTAAGGTGGCAAGGAACTGAAACCCACTACTCAGGGATAAGCAGAAACTGTGCCTTGTCCCCTTGATAAAGAGGATTGTTTGGCTAGGGGGCCTTATCTGTAGGCGCAAGAAGGGGAGGAAAAGTTACCGGACTATAAACAAATCTGTACTTTACTGCAGAGGGGGATACTATCTTTATCTTTCATGGATATTTGCTATATAAACATCCTTGAAAATATAGTCAGTGCCTCTGCTTGCAAAATATGCAGAAATGTCAGAGACCCATGCACAACTTTCTGCCAATACAAAGATAAAAGGATTGAAGAACAAACATATTTTGATTATGACAGTAAAGAGACCATAAGATTATGATAGCAATGAGTTTAAAAAATAACTTACCTCGTCAATAAGAGTCAACAATTCTGACAGTCCCTTTTATGGTGGATGAGGTCAAACTATACAAATGGACACTTTCAACTGTATAAAAAGCTGGAGGAGAATTGTTGGGGAAGGCACATCCAAACCTCTGTATTCTGATAATTTGACCATCAACAGGTGTCTAACTATTCCAGGTCTGATATGGTACTCCTAACTTTCTAGTTAGGTGAATAAAGTCTTAACTATGGGAAAAAATAATAATAAAAAAATCATATTGGGAGTAAACTAAAGAAATTGTAAAACATTTTCTTTTTCCTTTTTATATTTTTCCTTATTACAATAAAAATGTAATAAATAACTTTTACTTAAAAATCATAAACAGAATCAGAAATAGAATAGACAAAATAAACATCTGTTTGCAGAAATTTTGCCTTCTTAGTAAGGCATGAGACCCTCAACCCTCATCAAATTTCCATTCCTAGTCCAAATACTACCTCTTTTGAGAAGTCTTTTTCATTTCCCCCTTCTAAAATTAATCTCCTCATCACCTGTGAATTAAAAGGGTTTTGTTTGTTACATTTATTAGAGCAGCTATCATATTCTTTTGCACTACAATAATTTTCTTATATCCTCTACCAGATAGGGTTTCTGCCTCCAAGCAGCTTATAATCTGGTCAGTAAATTTTCATTTCCAAAATGAATTTTTCTTTACTTTTAATTTCTTTTTCTTTTTTATTTTTGGTCTCCCATAGTTCTTTGTAGAAAGTAGGTGCTCAATAAATGCTTGTTGAATATAATTAGACAAAATAAATGGAAATAATAATACCCTATATGCCTGTAGCACTTTTAAAACTTGTTAAGGCTCTGTTATATCAAAGATTTCATTTGATGCTTGCAGTATCCTCGTAAACAAAGGAAGGCTTGCTTTGTTAACCTCATTTGACAGATGAGAAACCTGAGGCATGAGATAAAATGACTTGCTCCAAGTAACACATCTTGTTGGGAATGTAAGTCGATACAGATTTTATGTAAAGTAATTTCACATGTATATTTCCTTCCTTCCTCTTTTCTTTCCTTCCATTTTCCTTCCCTGCTTTCTTTTTTCATATCTATCTATCATCTATCTTAAAAATATTCTTACTTTTGATTCAGTGAGTCCAGTGATAGGAATATAGCCCAATGAAGTAATCTGAGATAGACTAGTTTTTGTGGAGGGTTGCTCATCACAATGTTACTTAAAATAGTGAAAGTATGGAAGCAGCTTAAAATGCCCAACAAGAGGGAAGTAGCTAAATACTTATGGTAAGACATACAATAGAATATTTTTATTTTTAATACTTCGATGTATTTATTTTTGGATTATTTTCTCTTCATATGTATATATGGTTAAAAATTGTTACTCAGTGTTTTGCTGGCATAGGATAGAGATTTAGATCAATGGAATAGAATTGAGAGTCCAGAAATATAACTTAATATTTGTAACTGATTTTGACAAAGAAGTGGTGACAATTCACTGGATAAAGAATAGTCTTTTCAACAAAGTGCTGAAACAACTGGATATCCACATACAAAAGAATGAATTTAGATCTCATACATTTACTCATAATGACCTCAATGTAACCCATAATAGACCTAAATGTAAAAACTAAAAATACAAAACTCTTACATGAAGACATAAGAGTAAATCTTCATGACCTTGGGTTAGGCAGTGTTTTCTTAGACATGACATCGAGAGCACCAGCCATAAAAGAAAAAGAAAACCCACAGATTGGAAGAAAATATTTGCAAAGTCATATGCAGCTGACCTTTGAACAAAGTGAGGGTTAGGGGTGCCAACCCTCTCTGTAGTCAGAAATCCACGTATAACTTATTCTTGGTCCTCCTTTTATGTGATTCCTCAGTATCCACAATTCCACATCGGTGGATTCAACCAACTGCATTCATGTAGTTCTGTACTATTTACTATTGAAAAATCCACATGTAAGTGGACCTGCGCAGTTCAAATCTGTGTTGTTCAAGGGTCAACTATATATGACAAGGAAATTGTATCCAGAACATATAAAGAATTCTTAAAACTCAATGATAAAAAAACCCACAATTTTTAAAAAAATGTGCAAAGAATTTAAATAAACATTTCTCCAGAGAAGATATACAAATGGCTAATGAGGACATGAAAGATGCTAAACATCATCAGGCATAAAAGAAATGCAAATCAAAACAATAAAGTAATGTCATTTCATATACCCAGTAGAATGGCTATTGGGTATGAAAATAAAAAAGACAAATAACAACAAGTATTGGTGAGGATGTTGAGAAATCAGAACTCTCTTAAACTGCTGATATGTATATAGAGTGGCACAACCTCTATTTAAATTTGGTTCAACAGTTTCTCAAAAATTTAAACATAGTTTAACCATAGGACCCAGCAATTCCACTCCTACTTAGCTACTCAAGAGAAATGAAAACATGTCCACACATAAACGTGCACATGACTATTTATAGCAGCTTTATTTATAATAGCCAAGAAATGGAAAGAAGCCGAATGTCTATCAACTGATGAATGGATAAACAAAATGTGATATATCCATGCAATTGAATATTATTTATAAAAGGAATAAGTTACTGATGAAAAAAAAGTACCACAATTAGATTATGGTGATGGTTGCACCACTCTAAATATACCAAAAAGCATGGAACTGTACACTTTGAATGGGTGAATTTTATGGTATGTAAATTATATCTCATTAAAGCTGTTAACAATAGCATCATGCAATACATGTTTTCTATAAATGACTTTTTGATTATCAATTTAGTGTTAATATATTTCATGCTAATAAATATATTTCTACAACATTTAAAAATCTTTATTCCCTACTAATTATGGAAGTAATGCACATTCACTGGGGGAAAAAAATCTCAAAGAATATAGAAATATCTAACATGGAGTATTAAAGTTTTCACATAATCTTGTTATTTCCTCAGAATTCTATTAATAGTAAATACAATGATAAATTTAGTGGCAGCTTAGTATTCTGTTGTATGGCTATACCATAATTTACTGAGTTAATTCCATATTATTTTCTATTTAGCAATAAATTGAAAACAATCTTTAATAAATCCTCCTACTATGGACATCTTTGTGCATACATTGTGGTGCAATTGCTCAATTATCTTGTTAGAATAAATTCCTATAAGTGCATTTGCTGGTTAAAACATATGTATATTTTTACATTCAAAATTATGTATTACTAAATTTTATCAAAAAATACTAATTTATACTCTAATTAACAGCATTTGTGGAGTATCTGTTCTCCTTTATCTTTTTCCAGCCTGGTTATAACTTTTCTAATTAAAACATCTTTGCTAGTTTGGTAGGTGAAAATGGTGTCTTATTTTAATTTAAATTTATTTTTGATTATTAGTTAAGTTGAACACTTTTTCATGAACTTTTGGCTGTTTGTATCTATTTATGAATTGCTTGTTTAAACCCTTCTCACTTTCAAAATTAAAGTATTATCTTTTTCTTCAAGACTGTATTCAGTAGAATAATATACAGCCAATAAAAATGTCTTATGAAGAATTTCTAATTCTTATTTTCAATGCTAAATTAAAAAAAAAACAGGATAGAATTCTGTATCTTTTCTACCAGAATACTGTGTCGAGTGTATATTTTCTACCATCTCTTTATGATGGTAAGAAATACTAAAAAAAATGTAATCATCTCTAGATGGTAGGTTTAGATACTTTTATGTTCTTTTTTTTGCATTTAAAAAATTTTTATTGAAGTGTAGTTGATTTACAATGTTAGTTTCAGGTGTACAGCAAAGTAATTCAGTTATACATATACATACGTATATATTTTTTCTTTTCAGATTCTTTTCAATTATATGTTATTACAAGAAATTTAATATAGTTCCCTGTGCTATACAGTAGGTCCTTGTTTTTTATCTTTTTTTTTTTGCATTTTATTTGCAGCTTTTCTCTAGATTTAAGATTTCTTTTCTTTTTTTATTGAAATATACTCGGTTACAATGTGTCAATTTCTGGTATACAGCATGATAGTTCAGTCATATATATATGCATATATTCATTTTCATGTTCTTTTTCATGATAGGTTACTAGAAGATATTGTATATAGTTCCCTGTGTTATACAGAAACTTCTGTTCTTTAAACTTTGCATTTTCCCTGTTTTCTACAATGAGCTTATATTATAGGGAAAAAGTTTTTTTTCTTTCAAAGCACAGAGCTAGTATGTGACTGAACCAGTACTCAGCTCTTCATGCCCTACTGCCTCTCTGCCTTACACGTCTGGAAAGGTGTAGTCAGAGGCAGAAGGAGAACCAAGGGAGGGCAAGGACAGCAAAGGATATCAAGAAGAGTGTGTAGCGGGATGATCTTATTCTTAGGAGACACATGCTCAAGAACTTAGGATTCAAGTGTAATGACATCTGCAACTTAGGAAATGTATATTGAAGTATTTTGAGTGTTAGGAAGTCTGGAGAGAGAGAAGGGAGCTGGGGGAGGTTGAAAGGGGAGGACGGAAAGGGAGGGTGAGGGCAGGAGAATGGAAGAAGTGTGGTGAAATGTTAACTGGTGAAGCTAAGTGAATGGTATGTGGCTGCTAATTGTAATATTCTTTCAACTTTTGATAGGCTTGAAAATTTTCAAAATAAAGGAGTTTGGAAAATTGTGGAAAAAAAAAAGAAGGGGGTAATCAACTTGTAGTTGTTTCGGAGCAATGAATTAGGATGAGCCCTAAGAAGAGGCATTTGGGTCTAGCGATCAGGAGACCACTGGAAATCTTTCAAAAAATGTTGATTTCAGAAGGGTCAGGGAGGGAGAGGGGCAAAGTCAGATTGCGAAGGGTTGGCGAGTGAGTGAGTGGTGAGGCCTTCCAGTCAGTGGCATGGACTGTAATTCTAAGAATGTGAACAACGGGGAAAAGAGAGATGGGAAACTGGCTTGAGAAGCAATAGAATTTTGGAAACTTTATATTGTTATTATTTTCACCTCATTATCGAGTCTTATTAATATATAATTTATATTTGACCTTCTCTATCTCCCTTCCACACATGGCTTTCCTGATGTATAAAATGATGAATTAGGAAACCAATATAAAGAAGTAAAAGAATAATATGCACAATGCTACCATCTAGAGCATCCACTGAAAATTACATCTAGTGTTTGCCATCAGTTCAGGTGACTTACGGCCTCCGGCTTTCTGTGTTTGTGTGTTTGTTGCTTTGTATAAGTCATGTAGGAGGGTGAGCAGTATTTTTGGTGAAGTCCAGTGTTTGGGGACCAATACTTTTATCTCTATGTGGAATATTTAAAATTTCCATGAAGTCCTAAAATTTGATTTCAAACTAGGAAAGCCATTTTGGCAATGCTTTACCTCAATAGCGCTTTGGAAATGAAAGAGAAATATTTAGAATGAGAACACGAGGTCAGAGACACCCCTAAGTACAAGAATAAATGGGGTTATTGTGCTTAGCTGGGAGAGAGGTGAAATTACACTTGAAGTTTATTTTTTGTTTCAGAAAGCTTCATCAATCTTTTTTGTTAGTCCAAAGGCAAGTGTTACTGGATAATGGTGAAGGTGCACATATGTGAATGCACTCTCAGGGAAGGGTAGACAGAGTCATTTAGTGTAGGCAGGAGCTGGCTTTTGATGGGTGAGTAGAATTTCAATGGTCATAGATGTGGGTGGACAGCGAAAGTTCCAGGCACAGGGAACATTAAGAACAAAGGGAGAAAAGCACAAGGCCCATTTGGAGAACATGGATCTGTCCCCATATGGATAGAGTATGAAATTCATTAGAAGAAAGAGTGGGAGAGAAGGTAGGAAAAGGGGATTGGCGCCTACATGCTTCTCTCTTCCCACAAGCAGAAGATTCACTCTTTTGTTTTTAGCATAATGTCCCAGTCATGCATATATATATATACATATATTCATTTTCATAGGATTCACTCTTGGGAATAGAGGGGGCTTGTCTTTTGTTCATCTCTAAGGGCCTGACACTTGACTGGGTGTACAGTAGTGGCTTTATAAATTTTGGTCAATTAGACCATTAGCTAATACCATTGTGCACTTACATCTCCTAGAGTTTGGACATCAAAACTAGGGATGAGAGTGGATGCAGGGATTTAGCTACTAGAGGCATGATTCTGGTGCTTGAAATCAGGCAAGTCCAACTCCCAGCTAACACCCAGAGCAGCACTTCTCAAGCTTTAGTACAAATCACCTAGGGATCTTGGTAACATGAAGATCTTGATCCCATAAGGCTAGCTGGAATAGGGCCTGTGAGTCTGCATTTTAATAACCTTCCAAATGATGCCTGTGTTACTAGTCTGGGGACCAAACATTGAGTAGCAAAGATTTAAAGGCCCCCCACCCCCTACTCCTTGAACTTTGCAGATTCCAGATTCCTAAACGATTGGGCACAGCTAATGGTTCTTCACTTAGTATAGCTGATGAAAAAGCTCAAATTTAAAGCATCTCGTGAAGATGTCCTGCCACTAGAATTGTTGAGGTACATTTGAACTGATGGCATCCAATCTGTGCCATCTTTTTTTTTTTTAACTTTTCTTTCTTAGATGAATATGATTCTAGCTGGTGGGACTCAGAGTGTGATCTAGTCTATTTTGAAAGAGGATAAGCCTTTACTCTCCAGATATAGACTTATCCATTGATTGAACATCCTGTTTCTTCAATAATTATAAGCCTGTGTTTTTCAAGCTAATATTTCACACAAGGAACAAACTCCCATCACTGATATTCTGAAAATGACTATTGTTACATGGCTGTGAGGGTCTAGACTGGTGGGAGTAGTCTCCATAATGAAAATGAAAGTGACGGTATATCGTTGCATATATTAGTTGGCTTCTGAGTAATTTCACAATGCCACCTGGCCACATTTTGGCTGCCCTACAGGGAGAAAGAATGGGGTGCTGATGATTATAGTCTTATCAGGGAAGATGCCAGTACTGGCGGTGACGGGCATGGCTCAGTGGTAAATCCCAGCTTAGCGTGCATGAGGTCCTGGGTTCAATCCCTAGCACCTCCATTAAAGAAAAGGAAAGAAAAAAAGAAAGGAAGATGCCAGTCTTTAGGACAAATTCAGAGGGTTTTTTTTGTTTTTGTTTTTCCAGATATATTTATGGAAACATGGGCCTAACAATGAGATATTCACACAATCTGGAGTCTGGAGGCAAAGAGAGGCTGCCTACTTGACCCTCCATCTGAACCCTTGTCTTTTTTCTCAAGTTTGGGACACCCAAATCTGCTCAGATTCTCAGTTTGAGTCTGTGAGGTCCCTCATCCGCCTAATTTTATAGCCACTGGTAACAGCAAGTTCTGTTCAGCAATTTCTGACCAGCTCGGACTGGAGGAGGGGGCACTTTCATGTGTAGCTGAGAGAAGAGATTTTCTGCTGATATATACAAATATGTAATGTATATCTTAAAATCAAGAATGCAGGAAGAAATGAGGGAATTTTGCCTTTGCATTTAAACCAAGTTTTCTTTCAAAGGCTAGAGCAATTGTCATACTTTCTTTTCTACCTGAAGGGTGTCGGCTATACTAACCACTGCATGGCAACTTAAAAACACACCCGTTTTTTGCAAGGAGGGACTGGATTCTTTATAAGAAGCTTCCCCTTCAATGGTTTGGAGTGCTTTCCCTATAAGCTCAAGTCTAGAAGAGGTCAAATAAAACAAGCCTTCTGATTCTTGGCTATTTTTCAAATGCAATTCTATTTGATTTGAGCAAGGACTCCAAGTGAGTGTTAACCCTCCTTCCTTCTTCTCATCCTTCTTTTTTTCTTTCATTGTTTCCAGATATACATGTTTAAAAATTACAGAAGAGCTACTATGTTGAAAAGAAGTTTAAATATTACAGAAGTGAAGGTTCGCAATCCTGCCCCTTTATTTGGATTACCAATTAGTTTAGTTGGTATCCATCACTTCACAGTTACAATTTTTTCTTGAACTGAGAACTTCTAAGGTCTACTCTCTCAGCAACTTTCAAGTATACAATCCAATATTGTTAACTGTAGTCACCATGCTGTACATGACATCCCCAGAACTTATAACTGAAAGTTTGTATTTTTGACCACCTTCACCCAATTCCCCCACCCCCCACTCCCTACCTCTGGCAACCACCAGTCTGCTTTCTGTTTAATCCCACTCTGCAGAAGTAACCATTATGAACAGATTGGTATAAAATCAAACTTTTAGTATGCATATATAAATACATACATTCAGACATATAAATTATTTTGGTTTACAAAAATTGGATTATACTTATGTACTTTTCTGTATTCTTCATTTACCAATATAAGAAGGACCCTTTCCATGTAAATATGAATAGATTCCCTTTATTACACTGCTCCATAGTAGTCCATTGTCATAATCTATTTAACCATTCCCCCATTAACAGAAATTTCATTCATTCTGGGTTATTTTTTTCTATATGAATTATGCTCCAACAAATGTGCTTGCACAATGCAAGCTGCTTTTTCTGTAGCATAAATTCTTAGAAATTGAAATCCTGGATCAAAATGTCTACATATTTAAATGTTGATAGCTTTTGTCAAATTTCCTTTTTAAAGGCTGTGTCAATTTAAACTCCTACTACCAATGTATAAGAGAACCTGTTTCCTAGAACCCTTACTAATACCGAGTATTTCCATCCTTTAATTTTTTTTGCCAGTTTGAAAAATGGCATTTTGGTGTTGTTTTAATATATATTTCATTCACAGCTGGTAAGGCTGAGCATCTTTCCATATGTTTGGTGGCCATTTCTGTTCTTTCTTTTGAAGGATCTACTTCCACCAGGAATTTGCAGAGGGCAAACAAGCCAGCTTTCATGTCGAAGCTCTGGTAATGAGAAAGGTGTTTCACCTATACTTACTTAGAAAAATCAAAAGACAAGTGTTTCTTTTTATTAGAAGTACAAGTTTGCTTCTATAAATGGTAAAGGCTGAAAGTAAAGTAGAATGTGTCTTCTCTGTAATGTCTTCATAGTATATTTCAGAGACACTAAGGCAATCAAACAGAAGAAATCACGGAGGAATAAGACTGCTAGGGAAGCTGGCAGTGTAATTCTAACCATCCATCCATTTGTTAATTGCTCGACAAATATTCAACAAATATTTTTGAGCACCTACAATGTGTTAATCACGGAGTATCCAGTGATGAGCAAAGATCTTAGTCTCTGAAATAAGACCGGTTTGAATTTTGACTTCTCTTCAATATGTGTGACCTTGTGCACATGGCTTCATGTCTTTGTGCTGCCGTTTCCTTCTCTGTAAAATGGGCATAATAATAGTATGTACTGCATAGGGTTGTTGAGAGAATTAAATGAGATAATTCAAGCAAGGTTCTATGCACAAGGTAAGCACCTAACAAGAGTTATGTTTGCAATTCTTGACAAATGAGTTGCTGCTTCCTTCCCCAAGTCAACTTAGGAGAAATTATAGAAGACAGAGGGAAACAGATTCCAGGAACAACCACAGCAACCACAGCAACAGCAACACTGTGAGAAAGCCCTGGGGATACTGAAAGCTGCCTTGAACTGGTGTGTGCAGAAGGTGGATGGTTGCAGGGGATGGCCAGAGGCATCAGTGATAGGATAGACGGGCAGAAGAAAACTTACAGAGCTCTACTTGGTACCCTTAGTATAATTACTGCTTGTCTTAGGCATTGCAGAAATCAGCAGCAATTGCCCAAACTGGCTATGTTGGCAGGCTCTTGAGTAGATGGGCAATGCAAAAATTCTGCTGGAGGGAGGAGTAGATGTGCATAGGGGTGGGCCAACCAGCTGCCCTCTGACATTCATTGCTCTGCCTCCCCCCTCCCCCGAAACTCTCAAGATCTGTTGAATTGCAACACGAGGCAACAGACCAGAATAGTTGCCACATGAGGTGCCAAGATAGAGAAGTAACAGTAGTTTTGTGGTGTCTGGGGCTCTTCACTAGGACTAAACTAGGACCTTGCCTTTGACCCCTTCTTGACAGACATTTATTTGATGCAGTAGCTGATACCTGCAGGAAGCAGGAGTTGGCATACCCAGACTTCTGAGAAGGATGGATGACTACTGTAGGAAAAGACAACAAATTGGACAACATGTACCATCCAAGGCAAAATTATTGGAACAGATGGGCGAATAATTTAAAATATGCCAGGTAGAATTATGGTAATACATTAGTAATATGAAATAAAGTAAGGTAATTTTAAAAGGATCAAATGGAAAATATTAGCCATAAAATATATATTTACCTACATATTTGCCATTTCTGACACTCTGCATTCCTTTGTGTAGATCTCAGTTTTCATCTCATATCCTTTTACTTCAGCCTGAAAAAATACCTTTATCATTTCTTTTTAAATTTATTTTTGTTTTAGAATAGATTTAGATTTACCAAAAAACTACAAAGATAGTACAGAGTTTCTATATACCCTGTACTCTATTTCCCTTATTGTTAACCTCTTGTTAGTATGATAAATTTGTCACAACTAACGAACCAATATTGATATATTATTATTAGCTAAAGTCCATACTTTATTTTGATGGCCTTAGTTCTTTTTTTTGTGTGTATATGTATATCTTATTGAAGTATAGTCAGTTTACAATGTTGTGTCAATTTCTGGTGTACAGGGCTATGCCCCAGTCATACATGAAAATATATATATTTATTTTCATATTCTTTTTCACCATAAGTTACTACAAGATACTGAATATAGTTCCCTGTGCTATACAGTATAAACTTGTTGTTTATCTACTTTACATATAGTAGTTAGTATCTGCAAATCTTGTACTCGCAATTTATCCCTTCTCACCCCTCTCTTCCCCTGGTAACCATAAGTTTGCTTTCTATGTCTGTGAGTCTGTTTCTGTTTTATAAATAAGTTCATTTGTCTCATTTTTTTTAGATTCCACATATAAGTGCTATCATATGGTATTTTTCATTCTCTTTCTGGCTTACTTCACTTAGAATGACAATCTCCAGATCCATCCATGTTGCTGCAAATGGCATTATTTTATTCTCTTTTATGGCTGAGTAGTATTCCATTGTATAAATATACCACAACTTCTTTATCCAGTCATCTGTTGATGGACATTTAGGTTGTTTCCATGTCTTGGCTATTGTAAATAATGATGTCCTTAGTTCTTACCTAATGTCTTTTTTCATTCCCAGAAATCTACCCAAGATACCATATAACATTTAGTAATCATGTCTCCTTAGGCTCCTCTTGACTGTGGCAGTTTCTTAGACTTTCTCTGGTTTTGATAACCTTGACAGTGTTGAGGAGTATTGGTCAGGTATTTTGTAGATTATCCACCTATTGGGTTCATGAAATTTTTTTTCTCATGTTGGTCTGGTTTATGTGTTCTTGGGAGAATGATCACAGAGGTAGAGTGCCCTTCTCACCCCATCATACAGATACATACTATCCTCATGCTTTATCAGTGATATGTTAACCTTGATCATCTGGCTGAGGCAGTATTTGTAAGTTTCTCCACCATAGAGTTACTCTTTCTCCTCCTTTTTCACACTATGCTCTTTGGAAGGAAGAGATTACATGCAGCCCACATTTGAGGAGTAGGGAGTTATGCTCCACCTCCTTGAGGGGAGACTGTTTACATAAACTATTTGAAATTATTTTACATAGAAGGTTTGTGTATTATTCTCCATTTATTTATTTACTAAATCATTCATTTATACCAGTATGGACTTATGGATACTTATTTTATACTTTGGGTTATAACCCAACACTATTTTCTTTTTCAAAGCATTCCAACTTTGGCCATCGGAGCTCTTTTGGGTGGTTGCTGTGTCCCTTTGACATGACCCCATCATTTTTTTTTCCTAGCACTTCCTCACTTTATGGTACTACAAGATGCTCCAGGCTCAGCTTGTGTATTCCCAGCTTCAGCCCTAGAGTCAGCCATTTCTCCAAGGAGCCCTGGTTTCTTTTATTGCAGAATTATATTAGAAACCAAGATCTGTGCACTGGGTATGACATTTCTTTTTATGCAAGCTCGCTGGTGACAAATTCTCTCACTGTTGGTTTGCCTGACAAAGCATTTATTTAGCCTTTATTTTTGAAGTCCCCCCCCCCTTGAATATAGAATTCTTTTCCAGCTTATATTATTTTAACAAGAAGTCAGTATTCACCCTGATCTTTATTCTCTTATATTTAAGGTTGACTTTTTCTTCCTCTGGCTGCATTTAGGATTTTTTTTTTCTGTATCATTAGTTTTCAGCACTTTGATTATGATATGCCTATTTTGGTTTTCTTTGTGTTTATACTGCTTGGGCTTGTGGAGATTTTTGGATTTGTGAATTCATAGTTCTTATCAAATTGGAAATCTTTCAGCCATTATTTCTTCAAATATTTTCTCTGAACCTCCTTTCCGAGACTCCAGTTACATATAGGTGAGATCACTTTTATTAACCCACATGTCATTGAGGCTCTGCTCAACTTTTTTCACACTCTTCCCCCTCTTTGTTTTTCAATTTGTAGAGTTTCCATTGCTATGGCTTCAAATTTACTCATTTTCTGCAGTGTCTAATTTGCTGTCAATATCATCCAGTGAAATTTCCATTTCAAATATTTCAGCTCTAGTACTTTAATTTGGCTCTTTCTTAGAGTTTCTATTTCTTTCCTCATTATGTCAATGTTTTCCTTTAAATCCATGAATATGTTTTTAATAGATATTCTAAAGTTTTTATCTGCTAATTCTGTTCTCTCTGACATTTCTGTGTCTTTGTCTCCTGTTTGATATTTCTCAGTTTCTTCACTTGTCTAGTAGTTTTTTAAAAATATGCTCGATATTGTGAATGTTTTGTTGTTGAATGCCTGGATTTTGCTGTCTTACTTTAAAGAATGTCAAATTTTGGGGGGCAGGCAATTGTCACTTGCAGATCAGCTTGGAACTTTCAAGGCTTGTTTATAAGCTTCATTAAGGTAGGTAGCCTTCACTGCAAGGCTATGTTAGCTCCATAATTAAGGTGTGATCATTCCAGGATCTCTGCTTAAAATCCTGGGTACTCAAGGATGTCTCTCCACTCTGAATGGTTGAAACTTGAACATTTCCTAGCCTTGGATAAGCTCTGGGAATTGTTCACCTTAGAGCTGCACAGACGTTCTCTGCCCATCCTTCAAGTTTCACTCTATGCATGAACAGCTCAGTATGTTTCAAAGACTCAAGGGAACCTCTTTGCCAATTTCTAGATTTCTTCCTTTGCATAACTCTCTCCTCTTCAGTACTCTGCCCCACTAATTATAGCTGCTCAGTCTCTCTGAACTCTGATCTCTGTCTACTCAAACCAGCAAGATATTGTGTTCTGCTTGGGCTTTTCATCCCTGTACTGTGGTCCAGAAATTGCCTCCAGGCAGCAAACTGAGACAAACACAGAGTTTACTTTATCTGTTTCCCTTCCTTCAAAGATCATAGTCCTGTACTGCCTGTTGTCTACTGTCTGAAAACAATTGTTTCCTATATTTTGTCCAGTTTTCTAGTTATTTATGGTAGGAGAGCAAGCCCAGTGCTAGTTACTCTGTCATGGACGGAAGTAGAAATACTACTCATAAAGATATGATAGCTGAAATTAAAAATGTGGTTGATGGAATCAAGAGTAGGAGGAATGTAGCTAAAGAACAAATTAGTGAGTTAAAGATAAAATTGGGGCACTTTCCCAGAAGGCAGCAGGGAAGGATGAAGAGAAAGAAAATATAAAAGAAAAACTAAGGAATATGGAAGGCGGAAGTAAAAGTTCCAACATCAAATAAAAGGGGTCCAAGAAATAGAGAAAATAAAAAGTGGAGAAAAGCAACTGCTTTGAGAAATAACAGAAATAAGTTTTCTAGAATTGAAAAATAATAAAAACACTTCATGTTTAAAAGTTATAGAGTGCCAAAGAGGAGAGAGAAAGAAAACCAATACTAGATACACTGTAGTGAACATTAAGAGCATCAAAAAGAAAATCCTAAAAGCATCCTTAAAGAACAAGCAGTACACCTACAAAGGAGCAAGAATCAGCTTGATCTCAGACTTCTCAATAGTAATATTAAGATGCAAGAAGAAAACAGAGCATCCTTGAGGAGATTAAATAGGAGAGCTTCACAGTGAAGAAGCCTGGGAGGGAGGAGAACCCAGAAGATGAACTGAATTGGTAATTGAGCAAAAGCCTCCACAGCCATAGTTTAATAACGCAAAAAGTCATGTGCATATCCTCCAGGACAGAATATTAGGCATGATTTTCCCCCACTGGATCATTTTTCTCCTCTGTAGTTAGAAAGAATAATTCCATCTTGCATTTTGTATCACATTTTAAGTTGGTTTAATATTCATGACCACATTTGAACTTCTGTGTTGCTGTGTTTAAGTGGTGGTGTTTGCCCCATTGTATAGATGAGAAAGCTGAGACTGATTAAAGTCATGCCACTGATCATTGACAGAGCCAGATGTAGACCTCTAAGTATATACCACCTATATTTCTGCTGTTTTTTTCAGCATAGTGAAAGATCATGAAAGCTAAGGTGATCTGGGTGGATTGTGAACTGATTTTTCAAATGGGTCTTGGTTGGAAAGGTCCTTTGGCTAGGGATGGGCATTCACAAGCAAAAAAGGTAACTGTGCTGCCCATGAGAGTCCTGTGTTCTGCCATATTTGGCTTATATATTGTGATTGTCCTCAGTTCTGAGATATGATCCAATAATGAAAAAAAAATCTCTTTTCCCCCTTGGAGTTCTTGTTAGTCATTTATGTGAATAAGCTTTTATTGGGATAATTATTGTAAATGTGGCACACATGAAGAGTGGCTCCAATTGCATTTTTAGAGCATAAATGTATGATAATGAATTTCATGGCAACTCACACAAATCTTCTTGCCCTGAAAGCTACCAGCAGGAGAGACATTACTGTCTGTCAGAGAAATGACAGAGAGGAAGAAACCCCTCCTTTAATTTTTCCATCTCTAAATATGAAGTGTCTCCTTCCCACGGAGCTCATAAAGACCCTCCATGTTGTCAACTATACACGAGCATTCTTTTTATCAACTACCCTAAGGTTCTTAAAGCCCCAGTGAAGGAACAAAAAGAGCATAATAATTCTAAGAAACTGGCTGAATGCTAGAGTGCCAATATCTCTTGATTAGAAGGGAATGGAATCATGAATGCAGCAGCATGTCAGCCCCATGGCTAGTCTCCCCCTTGGCAGGGTGATGAGCTTCACATAATCTGCCCTATCAATGTAGAATATGGTTTTCTGCTTTGTGACTGTGCTTTCATTTGTGTCTCCATCTGAAAGACATATTCAGAATCTGGAAACCTCTGTCTCTGCTAGACACACACACACACACACACACTCCTTTCTGGCAGAACCTTCATGCTATAAGAGCACAAGACTTTGCATAGTCCATTGAAAATGAAAAGAAATAAGAATAGATGGCGTTTGAACTGTATGTTAGGAAATTTCAGGGCCTCATGGATCAAAATTGTAAACAAACCAAATATAAAACAGGATCTGATATTGAAGTCCAAACTGGAGCTCCAAATATAAAAGATGATTAAATTGGGCCAGAGAAAATGAACCATATGTAGAGGTGAGTCTGCAAATCTTTTAGGAATAGCTAATTTATATGTTAATACCCTCTGCAGTTTTAAGATTTGAATTTTATTCTGCTTTACACTTGAAGCAGTTTTTTTTGTTTTTTTTTAATTTCAATCAGGACCCTTTGGGTATATCATTTATTACGGAGTCAGAAAAGAAAATGTAAAACTTTTGCAGAGTCTGGCTGGCACCAACTGCATTTGGCATGATCCTTTTTAAACCCTGTAGTTACTTACTTGAGTTACAGGTTGGATTGCTTTTGGTAAGACGGTGTAGCTGGCACAGCTGTTTCTGAAGCCCCCAGCTTCCGCAATCTGTCTGATTTTCTCTGTGTTATTTGCCCCACCCCCAACATTTCCTGCCCCACCTCGTCCCCTCTCCTTCAGGCTTCCAGTACTGCCAATTCTCTTTCTTCCTTCCTGTTAAAATCTGCTCTGAGGAGTCTCTCTAATATCAGTCATTTATGACTCAGTATGGATTTAAACCAACTTCCTTTGCTCTCACAGGGAGTGTCCCTCTAAGCTTTATCTCCAATTACGGAATTAAAGACTTTGTCCCTTATTAAAGGGATTTCAGGCATCAGTGAGCTTGTGGGGAAGGTAGATTTTTGGCCAAGCAAGACCTTAGGCATCTCGGAAATTGACAGATGATTGTATCACTCGCAATACTTAACACAGTGGCTGACGCACGTAGTAGCAGCTCAGTGAGGATCTGCTAATTGGATTAAGTGGTTATCTATTCCTCCTCCCAATAAGACTTTAGCTGTTAGGCTCTTTCTTTGGCTTTCAATGTCTCCTAGATGGAAATTGAGGGGCCTGGACACATTGTGGATCCTTAAATTACACTAAAGTTTGATAATGAAAAGGTTGCAATATTTGAGAAGATTGAATCTTGACGGATAATACAATGAACAGTCGCAGGACAGAATCAGAAAGTTAAAGAGACATATATGAATCTTCCAGAATTGAAAACTGTTGAAATTGCTGGAAGATTAGATCATATTAGTCATTTGCTATAAACCTGCTCCGCTGTATACCTTCAAAGAAGACTTTATTTCCTGACTGTCAGTCAACCGTGGCCTGATTAGAGGGAGCAGGATCTAAGGAGGTCAGAGTCTGGGCTCTGGAGTCATTTCTGATGAGGTTTTCTTTTGCCTAAAACACAGCAGGAAAAATGAGTGCAAGGTGGAGAAGAGATTTACATTTTGTTCCCCTTATTGCTCACATGAAGCTTATATTTCCATTTAAAATCTTTTCACGGAAAGCTCTTGGAAAAATTGACCCCTGAAGCAAGCATTATTTGGAGAGTTTTGGATGTGGCTTTCTGGCAAGGTGTACGATTGAATGTGATTAGCAGACAAGCGCACTGCTGGGCCTCTTGGCTTCTGCTGGCTGGCTTTTATCCGTACACCACCCGGCCTCTCCTGCTCCTGCTCTTGCTAGAAATGTCCTTGCTACTGTTCTGACATTCTCCAGTACATTCTCGAACCCTCCTTTATTGTCATCTGGGAGTGGCCCACCCTCTCTGCACATAAGTCAATTATTGTAATTTTCCCTGAGAAATCCTGGGAAGAGGAAGTGATGGTTGAGCTCAGATGAGACTACTTCTGCTCTAATCTCCACGCTTATCTGATTGTTACACGGACAACTTCTAGCAGCTTTGGGAGAAGAAATGGGAAAAAAAAACGGGCAATTTGCGCTCCCCTTGACAAAGGTATAACTGCCTTAGCCACTATGCAACTTTTCATCTCCCACCTCTCACACTCTCATTCCTAAGAAACCCCATGGTTGCTCTCTTTTTTGGCCTCATATTATTTTTCAATAGGTTAAGGCTACAACTATTAATAAGCAAGGGCTTTTGCTTCAGGGCTGTCAAACTAGCCCTTTTCAAGCCTGCAAAATTTGTTTAGCAATTAAAAGAAAAGAGATATGAAATCTCATATATTCTTGTAAGTGGCTCTTCCTTTCATGTTTTTGCCTGGCTATAACTTGAGATGCTTTTTAACCACAAGCTTTTCATTAAGTAGAAAATATAATTATTCTCTTCGAGAGGAAGGGCAAAACACTCCCAGTGACCTGTCTAAAGAATCCCTTTAACTAATGACAGCTTCTCTCAAATTAGAGCAAGAATTGTCCTGATTCTGAACAATATGGGGGCAGGACAATAAAATCAGGAAAATTCTAAGAATAAAGTCACTGCCCTGATAAGTAGTTTTCTGCTGTGAAAGGCTTGTAATTTATTACAGGCATATTTAGAAATAGAAAAACCATTGCATTCCCGACAGAATAAAGCAAAATGATAATGGTGAGCAATCTTAAAAGAACTTTCAATAAGAAGAAGGCTTACTGGAATGTCTAAGAAGTTTGGAACATCAGTTGAAATAAAATTTTATTTAATGTAGTTCAAATCTCATTTTAGTGAGTCTCAAACAAGTAATACAACTTTTTAAAATCAGGACTCTTAATTAACCAAACTCTTTTCTGAATTGTATTTTTGCACAAAGAAGTGTATCAGAAGATAACCATGTCACAGTTTTTTTCTAAACAGCATTTCCAGTGTATTGTGGGTTCATTATGGGTTAAACACAGTCTCTTAAGCCTTTTACAACTACATCACTAGTCTGAGCTGATGCCATCTATGGTTGGAAAGATGACTCCAAGACCCAGCAATATCTTCAATGTTCACTAATGTAACTTACTATACTGTACTCACTAAGGCAGGAAATTAGACTCATAGGATTTCCAGCCATAAATTTTGAAAAGTAATAGGGTTTCAGGTTAACCCCCAGTTACCCAGACAAAAAACAATTAACCAAAATCTTCTATTCTCAGACCCAATGAAGAAAGGATTGGCCATGCTGATGTGTCATGGTATTGGAAGTAGCCCAACATAATTATCCACAGTTTGGAAATCACTTTTAATTTATAGAACAGCTTTATCTCACTGTTAAAGCACATGGTAGGTTCTTTAAAATGTTTTTTGTCTAAATCGAAGAATAAGTGTGTGCCTTGTATATTTTTAAAATATCAAACCAATTTTTGTCACTAATTGCTCCTGATAATCTGTTTCCTTGTTGTCTTGTACTCCTCCTACTCACTGAATCAACTGGATTTAGTGCTTCACGGGAAGACAGATATGATCTGAAACAAATGTATCGTTGCTCTGAGTTTGAAACTGTAATTTTTTTAGTGCATTGTGAGATAATGGTTTCAAAATCCAGGCTGTGATGAAGGTAGATTCCCTTTACATACCAAGTGCAAAATACAGTGGTCTGAAAATAGTACTTCAGCATCAGCCATTGTGTAGAGAGAATGCTGGATACCAACATAAGGGAAGTTCCTGCCACTCAGAAAACTGAAAGCTGTTTTGGGTTGAAGATGCTGACCCCACATTCTGGGCCACAAAAGGAGATGATAGTTCCCTTCTTGTTTATAATTCTTGGAGGAGATCACATGGTGCCCGTATCAACACAGAGTAGCCACAGTTGAGTAGCAATGGCACCGTGGCATAATAAAGAGAGGGTTGGAGATATGATGTACCTGGTCCTGGAGGGCTGTAAAGGAGATCTAAAATTCTCATGTGACCTGGTGGGATATGCAAGAGTGAGGAAAAGATAGGTGGAGCAGAAGAAGGCTGGGTTCAGGAAGAGGAGGGAGCTGACTGCAGGAACCTTCCCATCAGAGTAATGGCAATGCTCATGGCATTAGCTCATGGCATTGGATCCCAGCATGATTCTCCAAAGGCCAGATGGCCCTGAGATACTGTGCTGTGGATACCTGTGCAAAACTCATGAAGATCAAGCAGGATTAGGGACATCTCTGCAGAGATCAGAAGGAAACCAGAGGCCGACATGCATCACAGAGATTGCTTCTCAAGTGCAATGAGGCTATATAAGCTTCCCTCTGCACCCTGATACCATCCTGGGGAAGGAAAAAAGAAAATATTTTAAGAAGATAGAGGCAGTCCTAATAGGAAATTTGAACTCTGAATTGACTGAAATTAACCTGAAAGATACTAGGGGAACTGGGGCTCTAGAGCAAGATGAAATCAGATATAGAAAATTAAATTGCTTTTTTTTGTAACTGAGTCAGAGTGTATACATTTGTACTTCCTCTAACAAATATATCCCCCAATATTTTATAGACTAAGTCAAGGCTTCCTTTTTACTAATTTCTTCCAAGTCTTCCTTTTTATTTTATTTTTTTCCTGCCTTAGTGAGGTGTAATTGACAAATAAAATTGTATATATTTAAGGTGTACAATATGATTTGATATTTGTATGCATTGTGAAATGATTACCACAATCAAGCTAATTAACACATCCATCACCTAACATAGTGACATTTTTGTGTGTGTTTGTGTGGTGAGAACACTTAGGATCTACCCTCTTAGCAAATTTCAAGTATACAATATAATATCATTAACCATGCTGTGTGTGTGTGTGTGTGTGTGTGTGTGTGTGTGTATAGTCACCATGTTGTACATTAGATCCCCAGAACTTACTCATCTAAACCTGAAATTTTGTACCCTTCAACAAACGTCTCACCATTTCCCACACTCCCCAGCCCTGGCACCCAACATTCTGCCATCTGCTTCTGTGAATTTAAAAGCCTTCCTTTTTACATATTTACTTTGAGAAAGGTGTGAAAGGGAGTGAGATGACAAGAAGTTCTCTTTTAAAAGACAGATTCCTCTGGAAGTAGTTACACCCTAAGATTGTACCAGTTAATGCTAAATTATTAGTTAACAAAAAGGTTTCCATTAACAACATCTCAGTAGGGGTTTACAGAAAGTGGGGTGGGGGTGATAAAGAGAAGATAGTTAAGGAAGAATTAAGTAGTAGATGTAGTTTTCTTAACATATTTGAGATTTCTTGGATAGTATTTATCCCATGGTTCTTTTCCCTTTTTCCTAATTTGCTGAGACATAGGAAAGGACTGCTCTACACTTCTTATTGTTTTCAAGGCAATAATATGAGAGTTAAGAGCCTGGACTTTGGAGTCAGATAAGCCTGGGTTCAAATACTGTGTGACCTTGAACAAGTGACCTCCCCATTTCAGCTTCAGTTTTCTAATCTGTAAAGGAGGGGAAAGAATATGTACAGCAAAGATCTGTTGTGAGGGATAAATGCAATCTGAAAACATCTAACATCTGAGATGTGATAGGTGCTCCAAACATGCTTGTTCCTTTTCCGTTGTCAGCATCTTCCTTTTGTCTCTCCAGATCCATTCCCCACCCTTTTTCGTCCTCCTCGGTCCTCAGAAAGACTGACTTGTCTTAGTCTCCTTCACTGGGCTTCCTTGTCCTCTGACTTCTGGGTGGATTAGACCAGCGGAGAACACTAGTAGGAGAGCCAGAGGGAGAAGCGTGATGTGGGGATATGTATTGGAATATTTAATGCCTCAGCTTCTTTCCTGCAGGATGCCATAAGTTGATTAGTCCGTCAAGGAAAGGTCACAGGAAGCCCTCTCCCGGGAACCCTCTCTCTCCCCTGGGAGCAGCCTCCTCCCTTTACTCTTTCAAGCCTGAGGCGATAACGCCCCTCTCATCCCTCCCAGCACTTCCTCTCTTCTCATGGTTTACCTCACCTTTGTAAGTAGTCCCTTTATTAAACTCTCCTCAAATTACTCAATTTGAGTGTGCCTGCCTATTTCTTGCTGGGACCCTGATTGGTACTTTTCTAAATATCTATGAGAAATAGAAGGAAGATGCATGCACTCAGTCTCTCTGTCAAGGCTTGAATCAGCTGCCCCTCTTCTTTCTTGGAGACGTTGAGTCCCAACGAGGGCACAATTTGCTTTAATGAACAGAACACCAAACTAAGGGTCAGAAGACTTGGGGCTTTGCTCTGGTTGTGCCATTAACTCCCTGTGAGCTGGAGGAAGTGACACAGCTCTTCTGTGCGTCTTGATCCTTCTGTAAAATGAAAGCATTGAATTACTTCCACAGTAGCTTCTAGTGCTTACTCCACAGTGACTAAACTTTTCCCTAGTAGAGTTGTAGCGGACATTCCTCAGATGTTAACTCACTTAGCTTTTCCATACAGGAAAGGAGAATGACGCATCTCCCAATCTTTCTTAAGAGAGTAAGAAAAAAAACAACTCTTAAAAATGACAAGTGAAGCTTTTAAACCTTCTAATCAATCTCTCTGCCTTCAGATTGGCTGATTAAGACTCTTGACATCTGAATGATTTATTATGACTTAAAGTCCATACTTACAGCACTTGAACTTGATTTCTTCACAACAAAAGGAGGCAGTGGAAGGAGACAGATGATAGGCAGGAAGCAACAGACCAGGAGCTTAAATGGTGATTCTCCCACATGGCCTTAGCAGGCGTTAGAAGTTTGGGTTGTTGCTATAGCTGATTGGTTTGGACAGTTTGTGAATGCAGGGAGAAGGGATGGAATATTTGCACACAGATGGACAAAAAGATCAATCAATCAAGGCATACAGAGAGGAATATAAAGCAACGGTGTAGTTTGGGAGGACGGAGTGAGACTGTGCATTGAGACCTATGTCTGAAGACCTATGTCCACTGTATGAGGGTTTTAATTACTCTGTAAGATTTAATCATCATGACAACTATGTAAATTAGAGATTATAATAATTTTAAATAAGAGAAAATGGGCTCAGAGAAGCTGAGAAAATTACCCAAGTTCACCCAGCTTTATTAGTAAGGGGAAAACCCAGCATTTGAACCTGGGCTATAGATTTCAAAGTCTGTACTTTCCAGAGGCTGCTAAGGGAGTGATGTCATGAATTACATCTGGTGACTTCAGGGTATAAGATAGTTTAGGACAATTCACTCATGCACTCATTCCAGAAATATTTATTGCATATCTACTATGTGCCAAGCTTTGTCTCATATAATGGGGTAAAGTGTTGAACCAGTCAAATGAAATCTCTGCTCTTACCTCCTAGGTAATCAACAAGTACACAGGTAACAAAATGTAATTTTCTAGTAGTCATTGTTTTGAAGAAAATAAAATGGGGAGAAATTGATTGGGAGGCGATCACAGGTGATTTCTCTGACAAAGTGACATTGAAGCTGAGTCTAGAATGCAAAGATCAGGAATAAAGGGCATTTCAGACAGAAGTACAGCCAGGAAAAGGAGAGAAGCCAGTAAAACTGGGGAGGGAGAGAGAATGAGACAGAGCACGTGCGCGTGCGCGTGCACAAGAACAAGCAGATAATGTAGATCCCTGTAGGTCATAATGAAGGGTTTGGCTTTTATTCTAAGAATGAATGTACACTACCAGTGTCCTCAACTACTTTCTCCACCCAGGTCTTAAGGGAAGGATTTTCTGAGAATAAACTTGATGACTTATGATCCCAAATGTGAATCTTAGCTCTATCTGAGATGGATGGAGTTTAAGTAATCAATATCCTTCATGACAAAAGCACTTATTAAATGCCAATTTGTACATGGCATAAGGTTCTGGTTCAGCAGTCACCACCACATCTGTGTGTGTGTGTGTGTCTGTGTATGTGTGTATGTGTGTGCACACGCGAGGGTGTAAGTGTGTAGAGTGTGGACGTAGGGGTGGTATGCATGATTGCAGGATCTGGAAGGTCACAGAGGTGGGTGGCAGTCCTCACCCATCTCCTCTCCAGCTTAAGGTATCTTAATCACTTTTCCTTAGAGCTTGGAGCTATTTCCTGGTCCACCTGCTGGAGTCACTCTTGAATGAACTGTAGCTTCCAATGAAAATGAAGGGAAGACATTTGCATGGCTTTGAATCTTGCAATGGCAATTCCAGTGAATGCACAGGATATATTTACATGATGCTGGAAGCATTTACATGATGCTCAAATTGCATAGCTTGTGGAGAGGAGATTGTTTATTCAAATGAAGATTGAGAGGACTGATTTGATTTCCTAATTCAACCCAAGACTATGTGATGGTAGGACATGTAAATAATTTGCTCACGGATGGGAGGTTTTATCTTTCTATTAAAAAAAAAAGGAAACAAGGGGAGGGTAGTGCCTGGAGGGAGGCATGAGAGGGCTTCTGATATGATGGTTATTGATCTGGATGCTGGTTACATGGTAGTGTTCAGTTTGTGAAAATTCAGTGAGCTGTATACTTGTGATTTGTGCACTTTTATGTCTGTGTTATACCTTGATAAATTCTACCAAATATGAAGTAAGTGAAATTCAGCCCTGAAGGCATTTTCAAAATAATAAAGCCAGGATAGTTAATAAGTCCTGGAGAAGGAGTTTGCAGACTTAGTTTCCATTAAAGCTCTTCCACGAACTTATATGAATAAACAATCAGAATGGGGAGGAGGAGTTGAGGCAGCTGAATAAATGGCATCCTTTCTTTTCTTCCTCTAGTTCTGAACTGATTGAGAGAGACAAGGAAGTAAAGCAGGTAGAGATCAAAAGAACTTTATTTCTAAAGGAAGTGCTAGAGAAGGTGGCTTAGATGTGCTTGCCAAGTGGGTTTCTTAATTCTGAACTTCAGAATTAGGTAGAGATACCCATCTAGACCCAAGAAATGCAAGAAGACAGTAGGTCTTGCCCACAAGAGGGATTTTATGGCAGTGGTTAGAACAGAGCTCCTTCCTTCCGAAAGCAGATAGGCCACGCGTGCTCTGGGTCTGCTCCCAGATCTATCAATCAGAATTCCCTTCTCTCTCTGTCTCTGTCTCTGACTCTGTCTCTGTCTCTGTCTCTGTCTCTGTCTCTCTCTCTCGGAGGAAATGAAAGGCTGAAGAGAGGTCAATAGTGTTCTGCTAACTGAGGTTTCTCCACTTGAGAACAGGAAGCCAAGAGAAAGGGTGCCCCCAGACTTCCTCAACTGACAACAAAAACAACCTCAGCCATGAGGATGCTAGGAACTGCCAGTTACTGAGAGCTTAAGATGGTGAGGCACAGAGCTAATGGTTTACCCGTATGTGTTTTTACATATGTTTTCTAACTGCGTTTTCACAA
The DNA here is from genome assembly GCF_048773025.1 of Camelus bactrianus. Lineage (NCBI taxonomy): Eukaryota > Metazoa > Chordata > Mammalia > Artiodactyla > Camelidae > Camelus > Camelus bactrianus. Next base: position 79,804,050 of record NC_133575.1, on the reverse strand, counting down.
TAGCCCCAGGAAATAGGTATAATTATGACCTCCACTTTATAGCTGGAGTAACCCACCCAAGGTCACACAGCTGGGAAATGGTGGAGCCAGACACTTAGAGGTCGAGGTAGCAAAGTGAAGTGCAGACTCTAGCACTGGGCTCCATGATTTAAAAGTCAGTACCACTTACTGGTTGTGTGGCCTTGGGCAACTTACCAAACCACTCGTTAGTTTCCATCTCAGTAAAATGGAAATGTTATTTCCTTTCTCTGGGACTCCTTTTCCTTATCTGTGAAATGTGTATAGTAGCTTAGCTCACCAGTTCTTAAAAGTGTGATCCCTGGACCAGAAGCTTCAGCATCATCAGGGAACTTGTCAAAAATGATCATTGTACTGAATCAGAAACTCTAGGGTGGGGCCCAGAAATCTGTATTTTAATGAGTTCTTCAGGTAATTCTGATATGCTGATGTTTAAGATCCACTGATCTGGATGATCTCAAAATTGTCTTCTAGCTCTGCCATTCTGACCTCTAACCTCAAGATTTCCTATTACCCTTTCTTCTTCTCAGGTGTCCACACACTAGAGGAGACATTGTGTCACCCTCAGGAAGCTCCCACTGTCAGACAGGTGGTGGTGGTATTGGGGTGCACAGAACTTCCTTGAGGAATGCCCCTTCTGGTGGAGCAACCAAACTACTTTAGTGTTTTGGGAAGACCCGGAAGTAGGGCTTTAGTTAGGGCTGCCTCTCTACCCCAGATTATGCCAGTGACAGGTGAGGGGCTGGAGGTTAAAGGCAAGCCCCTTAGCCTGTGAGAGGAGTTGGTATGGGCTGCAGGGGCTGCCAGGAGTGGCTGGGCTCACGGCGTTGTCTGAAGTTCAGAGTCCTGCAGGATTAGACTGTGGGAGACAGTTAGGAGATCATGTTCTCCGCACTTCTGACTTTCCTGGACTTTTTCTTCCTCTCTCTTCTCTTCCTCTCAACCCCTACACAGCCTGGGCATCCTGACTCCCTATGTCAGTGCGGCAGGATTTGTCAGAGCAAGGCCAAGACCTGAGAAGAAACAGCAGGTCAGGGCCACAATTTGGAGCAATTAAGGAGTACCTTAAAACATGCATTTGTGGATAACTTCGTCATTAACACCTCAACACAGCTGAGGGATCATATTTGGTAATTATGTGAAAGGGCTTTTACAAGCTGTAGAAAGAGAGAGTATTATTATTATAAAGAGGATTAAATTAGACCCTTGGGCAAACATAGACTTCCAATATGGCCAATGCAGGGCTTTACAGATGTCTACATAGTGTGCTTTGAAGGGTGTCATTTAACATCTTAGCACTGATTAATTTATCAGAAAACTAGCTGCTACCTTGGCAATTCAAGCAAGGTCCTGACAGCATGGGACAAGGGGTAGGAAAATTTTGCCTGGATGCTGAGGGTGAGGGCAGGAGGCCAAGAGGGAACTTTGGGGATTAAGTGATATACCATGTGCAAATTACCTAGCACGGTGCCTGGCCTGCAGGAAGTGCTTAATAATGACTGGGGGCATGGGGTACTGGTTAGGGAGAGCAGTTTGGAGGAAGGCAGGGGCGCTGAGCCAGTGGTGGCTTGGGGAATGTTGGAAAGGAAGGGGAAAGAGAACGAGGTACAAAGGGGCGGAGAAAGCAAATCGGTTTGGCTGACTTGTTGGAGTGTAAGGACGGTTCAGAGGCCCTTGGCGTTCTCACGCTGAAAGGCTTAGGAAGGCAATGAAAAAAAAGGATGGGTTTGTTTTGCAGTTCAGGAGGTTAATTTAAATCTTTTGAATTTTACTCTCGGCAGCCTTCAAAATGTCTGAGCCACACAGAAATCATGCAGGTCAGTAACCTGTTGGCGTGAGAAATTACATTCTTTTTCTCTGGCCCCTCCTGACAGAATAATAATAGATTGCAGCAAAATCAAGAGCATTAACTTGAATCGCATAGCTTCTCTCTTTTGAAAACTGTGCTTAGCTGTATTAAAGAACCAACACGCGGGCCAATGCTTCCATCAGGTGGAACAAAACCCAGGTTGAAACTGGATCGGGGCTCTGTCACTCAGTGTGTGACTTTGGGAACTCACGTGCCCAATCCAGGTGTACCTTTCTTCCCTGGAGAGCAGATGGCATCTAAGATCCTGTTCGGGATTTCCAAGTCTTTCGTACTCAGCGAGCTTGTATGCCTACCTCCTTTCTCCCCACCATGGCTCACAACTCCTCTGGCTGCTTCCAGAAGGCGAGGGAATGTTATAAAGTTTGCCTACAGACTGTAATCACGAACACATAAAAAGCAAGGCAGGCTCCAAACACCAGTTATCATCATCATCAAACCCTGCCACATCCCCGGGAAACAGAACAAGGACTCCAGGAAGGAATTATGTCCTGATGCTAGAAACCAAAATGGCACACTGCGTTGGCCAATTCCTGCAGATGTTGTCAAGCAAGAGGTGTCAAGAGACATTAAAAATTCTCCCTCTCAGCTTCGAACAGCAAACATCAGGCTTGCCTCTCTTTAAAGTTACAAACTGGGCTGCACGCTGGTCCCTTCCTTTTCTCCTTCAACTCTCTGATGTGAGCTGAAGCCAAGGGCAAGGATCCTTGGACCCCCAGCAGTCTTTCATCTGGCCCATCCACGGGGCTCTTCCAGAAATGTCTCGACATAAGTTACAACCACAACACAGCCTCGGCGGCTTGCTTGTCTCAGCGGGCTGCCTGCCTGGCAAATGGGATTTAAAGGAACTCTCTAAATGATTGCTAGGACTTTGGGAAACTGCAAAAGGCTGGTTTCATCATGAGTGCCTCCTTTGTGGCATTTTAAATTCACTTTCTATCTGTTCCCCTTCCACCTGTCTTTTCTTCACTGGCCCCAACTGTTTTAACTCAGCAGAAGTTCCCCTCCCTGAAGACCCTGGTTGCCCCTCTGGCTCTCTCCCTGGTGGCTCCCCCTCCTGAGCCACCTTCCTGGCTGCAAGTCACTTGGACAGAGACCAGTGTGTACAGACTCTGCTTCATCATGCCCCGCCTTCCCTCCAGGCCCACTAGCTTATCCAGAGCTCCTGCTGCTGCCTCTCTCTCTTCAGCCTCGTTTTCTACATCTTTGGGATTCTGGGAGCGTCACTACAATCACATGATATACATGAAAGCCATTTTAGCTTAAAGAAAGAACAGGGCTCACAGTGCCAGGTTTCTGAATAAGCTGTGATTGGGCTGATTCTGAAATCAGCTGGCAGGAAAAGGGCCTTTGAATGTTTTCCCCTCCCTGGAATGCCATTCCCAGCCTTCCTCAAACCTGGCTGACCACTGTATCTACCATTTCTACAAAGCTCAGCTCAGACATCTTTACTTCTTCTGGGAAGCTTTCAGTGGTCTCGTCCCCCCTCCTCTGCACCTCTAACAACAGCTAACATTTATGGCGTACTTCTTATATGCCAGGCACTTTACCTGTATTAACTCATTTAATCCTCACAATCATTCTGTAAAATAAGCACTCTATCTCTGATTCCCATTTTACAGAGAAAGAAACTGAAGCCTTGATTAAGACATAGGTTAAGCGATTTGCCAAAAGTTACAAAGTTCGAAAGTGCCAGAGCTGGAATTCAAATCCAGGAATCCAGGCTCCAAAGCCTATCCTCTCCTGCCTCTCCCTTCCCTAGGATAGCTAATGTAGCATTTATTTCCACTTGTGTAACTATCTGGTTACTTATTTGTATCCACAACTAGATTGAAAACTCTGTGCAGGGCAGCGGTGGTGTCTTATTCATTTCTCTATCCCCAGGGCCTGGCACAGAGGTGCAAAATAGATGTTCAATAACTGTTGAGTGAATGAATGAATGAATAAATAAATTTCACTGAAGCAGAAACTACAAAGCTTTTGGAATCAGAAGACTTGGATTTGTATCCTGGCTCTGCCTAGCTATGTGATCCTGATGAATTATATAATTTTTTGAGCCTCAGATTCTTCTTTTGTGCAGTGAGAAATAAAAGATATTTCAAAGTCTTATGTTGAGAATTAAATAAGTTGACGTTTGTGAAGCACCTAGGGCAGTAAAGGTGCTCAGTACATGGTTTCATTCATTCATTCATTCATCCATCCATCCATTCATTCATTCAGCAAATAATTACTGAGCACCTGATGTGTACCAGGCATGACAGTATTTGTGGGGTATTTACAGAGAACAAAACAGAATTCCTGCCTCGTGGAGTTACATTCTAGTGGGGGAGGGGAACAAGTTAAAAAGAAATATAAAACACTTATAAGGTAAATAAACAGAGAATAACTGGAGGGCTGCTTTATTTAGAAAGGATGGTCAGGAAATGCCTCCAGGGAGTGATGCTGACATTGAGGCTTGAAGAATAAGGAGGCTAGCCACTTGAAGAGCCTGGGAATAACCATTTCACCCAGAAGGAATAGTCAATATAAGAGCCTTGAGTTTAGTAAGAGATAAAAGCATTCAAAGAAGAGAAAGGGGGCCAAGATGGCTGGCACCTGGTCAGTGAGGAGCAGAATGATAGGAAATGAGGTTGGAGAGACAGATCATTCAAGGGGCCTTGCAGTCCCAGTTAATACAAGGGCCATAAGAAGCTATGACTAGGTTGTAAGTGAAGAGGTGGCAGAGCATGATTTCTATTTTTAACAGCCCACTTTGGCTGTTGTGTGACGTGAGGATATTAAGGGGGCAAGAAGAAGGGAAGCCAGTTAACAGCCTATTGAAGTGGTCTAGGTGAGACATTCCAGTAGCTGGGACTAGGGTGGAAGCAATGAGAATGGAGATAAATGGTCATATTTGAAATATCTTTTAGAGGTAGGACAATCGTAACTGGCGAATGAATTGGATATTGGGGATGATGAGAATGGAAGAATCAGAATGATTCCTGACTTTGGGTTTGAACAACCGAGTGGATGGTGGTATGTTTTTTAAAATGGGGATGTCTGGGGGAGGAGCAGGCTTGGGAGGGAAAACAAGAGTTACGTTGAAGGCATGTTACTATGGACTGAATGTTTGTGTCCATCCCCACCCTCACCACCAAATTCTTACATTGAAGCCCAAACCTCCAGTGTGAAAGCATTTGGAAGTGGGGGACTTTGGGATGTGGTTAATCCAGCTGAGGTTATCAGAGTAGGGCCTAAGAAGAGGAAGTGCTCTCTCTGTCTCTGTCATGGGAGAACACAGCAAGAAGGCAGCCATCTGTAACCTATGAAGAAGGCACTTGCCAGGAACCGAATCTGGTGGCACCTTAACATTGGACTTCCCAGCCTGTGGATTTCTCCAGAACTGTGAAAAATAAATGTCTGCTGTTTAAGCTACCCAGTCTGTGGTATTTTGTTATAGCAGCCTGAGCTGACTAAGACATTAAACTTGGAATGCCAGTTAGATATCAGAGGATATGTCAAACAGGCGGATTTATGATACTGGTTGTCATGGGAGAGGTCAGAGTTGGGAGATATAAATTTAGGAGTCATTTGACTGCGGCTGGTATTTAGAGTTATGAAAGTAGAGGATATTACTGAAGAAGTGTACAGATAGAGAAGAGGATAATAATAATAATGATAACAGTAATGGTAATAATAGTAATGTAACAATGATAATAATAATAATAATAGCAAACATGTATACAGTGTTTACTATATGCTAAGTACTGTTCTAAGTACCTTATATATATTAACTCATTTAATCTTTACAACAACACTGGAAGGTAGGTGCTATTATCCCTATTTTATAGATGAAGAATCTGAAGCACTTACAGATTGGGTAAATTGCCCAATTTCACACTAAGTAAGTAGCAGATAGGATTCAAAATTGGAAAGTTTGGCTTCCGAGTCCATTCTCTTAACTCCTATGCTGTCATATCCTCTTAAGAGAAGAGCCCCAGAATTCAGCCCCGGGACTCTATCACAGGGAGTGGGTAGAAAAGGAGACTGCTGAGGAATAAGTAGGAGAGTGTGGTGTCACGGAAGCAAAGGGAGTGAAGATTTATCAATAAGAAGGAAATGTTTAACTGTATAAATATTCTTGAGCAGTTAAGTAAGAAGAGGCTAGAGATGTTTCCATTGGATTCATCAATATGGACGTAACCGACAAGAGCAATTAATAGTATTTGCCATTTTCTGAGTCTGCTCTTCAGTCGCTAGCTTCTTTTCTCAACCTTGATGATAAATTTACGTCTTAGGCCGTGAATTTCATCTGCCACTAGGTGTATGCAATCAGACCACTTCATTTCCTATGGGATGTATTCTGAGTAGCATTTTATGTTTGGATTTTTATCCCACTGTCCTCTTTTTGGGTGCCACAGTCTAGTTTCCTTGATTTTGGGGGGTCTTGCTTCATCTAGAGGTATTTTCCTATGTCATCAAAGGAAGTACATAAGAGGCTTTTTCCTTAGTCTTACTATTCCCACTTGCTCAGCTGGTTGACTCAGAGTGGAAAGGGGACAAGATTTCTGGCTGTTTCCGAATGGCAAACTCAAGAGCTATATCACTAGACAATTCTAATGTACAGCACTCCCTCCCTACCATTCCTATGCTTGAGAAATTGAGAGATAGTATCTGAAGGCTAAATCTGCCTCCAGCAAGGATAATGAGTCCTGCTTGATGGTTTAGAGTAAGAACATGTCACATGACTAGTGCCTCTAATTAGCCCCTCAGCAAGCTCTAGTCTAGATTCCTTATTTAGGGCACAGTGGTACTCAGATAGGGTGTGATTCATTTCTACCAGGGTGTCTGAACACATCTGAGTACATCAAAAGGAAACTCAGTTCCAGATGGAGTCCTCTAGAACAGCGCTGCCTGGGGTGGGTGAGCAATGCCACAACTCAGCCTCAACAGGACAAAGCACCCGGAGAGGGAGCTTCCCATTGCTCTATGATGAGGGAAAGCAATGCCCTGGATAGGTTGTCATCACTCCTCGATTTCTCCCTTAAGCTCAGGAAAGCAGATGGCAGGAGCACAGCAGGGGACTGACAAATGCTTATCACTACTTTGCACTAACTTTCTCAAAGCATGTCAACATTGGTTTGCCCTGGAGATCTCTGTAAAGGCATTACTTTAAAGGAGAGCATTTATGGAGCTGAGTTCCTCGTTTCCATTTGCCATTCCACATGGATTTGGCACTCTTAGGGGTGAAGAAGTCAAGGCCCTTGACTTCTCTTCACAAAAAATGTCTTCTTGCAGAAATAGTTCAGGCTAAATAGCTACCCCTACACATTGGGGCATTTAATTTGCATTGTACTTTGACTATTGAAATTTCTTTGTACTTTAATCCTTCAGAATCATGGAAACCCCAGAGCATAGACAGAGGAAGGGTCATCATTGGTGTTAAAAACACCAGAGAAAAGGAATGACTTATAAGAGAATGTGATACTCAAATAGTAGAATGGAACTGTAGACTGGTGGCTAAAGAAGTTGGAGAAGGAGAGATCTTGAAGGCAATCAGAAAAAGGGCAATTAGAATGGTAAGAGGAGATGTGGACCAAAAGTACCTTCTAGGAACAGAGATAAGGGAAGAGATGGCCTGTGAGATGATGAAAGACCACATGAGTAAGAACATAAGAACAAGTAAGACCCTCACTCTCCACTGCTATCCCTCCCCTCTCCTCTTATTCTACCCTTGACTAAAAGCGAAGGAGTGCATGAAGGGAACAGAAAGGAAGGCAGAGGGGCTTTGTCAATAGATCAGAAATAGAAACATCTGAAACTTTCCACTGGAAAAACTTGGCAGGATCAGACTGTCGTGGGACCTTAGCGGAATCTCAGTTTAACTCTTATTGGCCTGCCTTAGCACAAGGGTGTGGTGTGCTTGGAAGAGCTTACAGTCCAGGGAGAGAAATGTGACCGTGAAAAGTCTCTTTCATATGTAAGAGTTGAGAATGGAATAATCTTTTTTTTTTTGTAAACTACTTTAGACTTGCTGGAAATTCGTAATCACAGTGAAACCTGTCTCGAGGTCTGCTCTTCACCTCTACCAAGTCCCACCCTGTCAATGATGACTTTACCTTCTTTTGAGTTTCCAGAGAGAGTATCTTTTGAATGCCAAGCAATCAATTTTTATGGGTCTCTGCCTGGAATTTAAGTTTAGAGTTAGATTCTTTACAATAAGGACAGTTTATTGGCCAAAGTTAGACCCAACTCATAACCAACAGATTAGCCAATGTAACAGTTTCAGACTGATGAACATGAAGGGTAATTGACCATGATTTTCCAGAACTTCGTCAGTGAGTTGAGCCTCACCCAAAAGTAAGTGGGAGATGAAGCACTGCTGGAACAATTTATCTGGGCCCCAAGGGCTTTGTGCCTGAAGAATTAGCTGGAACCTCAAAATTTGCTCTAGACAGAAAAGTAGAAGCCCAAGGGTAGGATTTCAGGAGTCACATTCCTAAAAACATATCACTTCTCCTACCTACTGGCAGATGACTAAAATTATTTTAAAAGGTGACAGAGCCTTGCATTTCATAATCCTTTGGCTCTCCCAGTCTTCCTAACAGGGGCCATGGCCACAGTGACACAGAGGTGTTAGATCCTTTTTGAGAGTGGATTTTCTTAGCGGAAATGAAGGATCAAGCACAAGAGTGTTTGCCTGCTTGAAAGCAGGAGTGGTGGGCCCTGGGAGGGTGAGAAAGGAAAGATTGGAAATGTGAAAGCCAAATGACTGACTTTACAATTTTACGAAGGATGACTCACTCTTTTCAAGTAGGAATTTTAGGAAAATTCACCCCAAGGACGATGGTTAAGATTCTTCTTCAAGCAGCCAATGTTCTCAGCCACTCCCCACCTCAGCGCTGTGCCTTTGGGAAGTGTTAGAACTGCTGCAGATAGTTTGCCTGCAAGTTAGAGCATTTCTGACTTAGCAGTTCTTTTGACCTTCCCTACCAGCTCGATGAACCCTAGAATAGTCTTCTTCTTTCAAAAATGCCAATTTCTTATCAGCCGGCTTTGATTAGATGTTCCCCTTTTCCAAATTATTGGATTACTTCAAATAATTCATAGATTATTACAATTAAAACAATCTATTTGGGGTAAATTCTCTTGTGCAGAGTGGAGAGGAGACATCGCTAGGGCTATACACAATGTCACTTTCCAATTAAAGAGACATCATTGCTTTTCCTTCAAGGGGGAAAAGGATTGCAGCCAAGGACAACTGGTCTCCAGCTCCAGGGTCCAGCACAGGCTGAATCTCTTGGGGTGCCATCCATCAGAGCTCGTCAGCCTCGGCGGAGAGGATTTACTGCGGCAGCTGGGCAGTGCCCTTGCTCTGCAGCAGAACAGCAGTCACACAATGAAGATGCAAGCAAGAAAGATGTCCGAAGTTTTTCCTTGTTCCAGTAGACACCAAAGACACCTCCATTATTATCTTTTTAGCTCATTTCACACAAAAAGGTTTTGTTGATTTTCATTTCAGCTAAACTGGGAGGGAACAGTCACCAGAGACAGAGAAGTAGCAGATGGCTGGTCAGAGTTCAAATGGGTGCAGGGGAACCTGGGGCGTGTTTGCAGCATTTTTACCCTGTATGGAGTGATTGTGTGGAGGAACAAGAACAAAAAAAGAGTGAGATGTATGTACTCTCCATAAAACATTCTCAGTCTATAGGGCGTCCCGCCAGCTTTAAGGGCTTTAAGCGGCCAGCATTGCAAGGGGCTGTACCAAAGCCAAAAGCCCATCACCAGCTCCCAGACGACACCCAGCAATCCTGCATCATCTCTTTTATTAACTCATAAACAGCTCTGAACTGTTAGCTGAACAGTAGAAGCAGTAAGAAAAGGACATGGAGGCAAATAGCCAAGAAAATACTAGGTTAAATACACACTCATCACGAGGGATGATTCTTGTCCTTCGAGCCAGCAACTCTTCCTTTAATCTGGTGGAATGATTCGGTCAAGGATAAATTGAGTTGAGGAATGAACTGAAAACATTCTAGATTAGAGCCCATTAGGTCGTTGATCCAGAAAACTTCACACAAAGCTGAGGTTCAAACTGGAGTGATTAGTTTAATAAACACGAGGAAGTGTAAATATTTAGGGATAAGGAACTAGGTTAAAAATTACATCATCTTTTTATTGGAATAGAACAATGTTATGATTACATTGAAGGAAAAGTTTTCAAACAAACAAATCATCTGCAAGCCTTCTAACACAGCTGCTGTTTCCACTTTTGAATTTCCTTTTCTAGTCTGCAGCCAGATGCATAGGCATTTTAATTCACTATTTTTAACTTTATTTTTAATAAAACTAGATATACTGAAGGTGAACAGCATGATGATTTGATAAATATACGTATATGTGGTAAAATGATTACTACAGTCAAACCTTTTAATATATCATCTCCTCACAGAGTAACCGCTTTATTCGTGTGATGAGAACAGCTGAAATGTACTCTCTTAGCAAATTTCCAGTATTCAATACAGTATTATTAACTAGAGTCATCATGCAGTACTTAGGTCTCGACAGACTTATTCTCCAAAACTGCTCACTTGCAAACTCTTTTTTTTTTTTGGTACTTAGTTGCAACCCAAATGAACACAGATTTTTCTCATAGCACTGTATCTTAAACTTTTTCAGTGTCTCCCCCTAATCTTCAGTCTTTTTCAAGTTTTCATTTGAATTGTTGGGCTTATAAGAGTAATGCATGATGACTATAGAAAATTTGGAAAGTACAGGGAGGAATGAATCAGGAAAAGAGTACCCACAATTTCACTATCAAAAGGCAAGTACTAAAAACACATTGGCCTATTTCTTTCTAGTCTTTTTACAATCGATGTACTTTACATAATTGAGATTATATTGTGTGTGTGTGTGTGTGTGTATCCTGCTTTCTTTTATTAACATTATGTAACAAGCATTTCCCTATGCCTTATGAGTTTTATAAACATACTTTGTGAGGATTGCATCATTTTCCATTGTTTACAAGTTTCCCAATGTTAGATCGTTTTGATAGTTCTCTAGTATCAATGATGCTACAATGAGCATTGTGTTAGTTAGGATAATGCCAACTGCTGCAACAAATAGACTGCCTAATGTGTAAGGGCTCAAATCAGAGTAATTCGTTTCAAGTAATGGAATGAATTCTGAGTCAGGTCATGGGTCTACTTAGTGCAATCATTCAGGAATGCAGATTTCTTCTTTTTCATTAACTCTGTCACTTGAACATTCATGCGCAGACTCACAGAAAGAGGAAATAGAGCAGGGCGGAGGTATGCCTATTACTTCAGCACTCTGGCCCAGAAGTAGCACACACGTTTGCTTGTGCTTCTTAGTCATACAGCCACACACAATCAAGTGAAGCTTGAAAATCCAGCATAGCTGGGCAATTATGTGCCTGGCAATCTGCTACTACAGAGGAAAGAGAAAAGAGATTTTGGGAGACAGCAGTCTGCCACAAATATACTTGTGTGCAAGTTTTTATTTGCACTTCAGTATTTTTCATTTGGATATATTCTTAGAGAGAGATTAAATACTATTCCTTTTAAACACAACCACTTCATTCTTGCTTTCTTATTTTTAATTCATTTCCTGGCCAACCCAAATGTCCTAGTTTCTTTCAAGGATCCATGAGTGATGTATTTCCTGGGTCCTTGCATATTTGAGACATTTTATTTTATACTTTTACATATGAAAGGCAACTTCTCTAAGCATAGAATTCTTGGGTCATAAAATTTTCCCTTTAATACTTCATAGCTATGCTTCTATTGTCTTTTAGCATTCATTCATTCAAAATATTTTAAACATTTTTCCAGTTTTATTGATGTACAATTGACATATAACATTGTGTAAGTTTAGAATGTACAACATAATGATTTGCTATATGTATATACAGTGAAGTGATCACCACAAGTTTAGTTAACATCTATCCCTCACACCGTTACAAAATTTTTTTTTTCCCTTTTAAGATCTATTCTCTTAGCAACTTTCAAATATATAATCTGGTATTGTTAACTTAGTCACCATGCTGTACATTATATCCCAGAACTTATTTATTTTGTAACTGGAACTTGTATCTTTTGACCACTTTCCCCCTTTTCCCCCACCCCCCATCCCTTAACTCTGGCAACCACAAATCTGATCTCTGTTTTTATGAGTTTGGTTTTTTAGATTCCGCATATAGATGAGATTATACAATATTTGTCTTTCTCTTCCTGACTTATTTTACTTAGCATAATGCTGCCAAGATCCATCTATGTTATACTAAATAGCAGAATTTCTTTCTTTTTTTTATGGCAGAATAACATTCCATTGTATAATTCAAAATATTTATTGAGTACTTACATATGCCAAAGATTGCTACAGATGCTGAGACTATAGCTGTAGATAACACAGATAAAAGCACTTGCTCTCACAGAGGGACTAGTGGATTATACTGGATTTTACCTATTTGCTCCGGATCCTGAGCCATTCTTATTCTGCTCTGGGCCTTGAAAGACTGACCCCCTTGTGGATCGCTTTTCTGAGACTCTTTTTTTGGCTAATTTCTATTTTTTTTTTCTTCGATGGGAGGTGCTGGGAGGAGATTGGAGGGCACGAGGATAGAGAAGCTGGGGCATTTCTTATTTGTTCCCTTCCTGCTTCTACACCTCATATCTGACAATAGCTGCATCCCTCTAGAAATACAACTCTTTCCAGGAGGCCTCTCTTCCACAGTTTCACTTTTCTCGTTGAAATAATCTGAAGCTACTTCCGCTCTTTTCCCTCATCCTGCCACAGGTGTAATGATCAGGGTTACAGCACAAAAGAGATGGAATATTCAAATGGTTTAACTAGGGATAGTTTAATGATAAGACTATTTACAGAATTATGGACAAGGTGTAGGATAGTGAAATGTCCAAGTGTAGCAACAACAGGGAGCTGTTACTACTGGTAGGCCTGCCTGAACGCACAAGAGAGAGAGTGGTTACTAGGATCAGGTAAGACCTGTAACTGTGAGAGGCGGGGCTGCCAGAGAGTTGCTGTCATCACAGTGAGAGAAACACAAACATTACCCAATCAATAGCCTGGCTGGCGAGAGGAGACACTTGGAGCAGGATAAGTACCCTGACATCACTGTCCTCTTATCCTCAGATGTCCTGCCATTTCTTCCTATTTCACAAACTTAACTGGAAACTAGAAATCAAGGAATCTCAGGTGATGCAGTCTGTATAGGTCATCCTCCCAGGGCACTGGGGGAAGGCAGGAGATGGATCTGGGGGGACCAATGGAGACCATCAAGCAATTTAATGTTGTAGTTAAGTCTGAGATATGTTCCTTTGAAAAGAACCCATTTTTCTGCTTTGAAACTGATGAGATTTCCTTTTTCTTGAAATTAAAAACTTTGCCAAGGCTTTGCTAAATTTTGAAGTGAGGGTCCGTCAAATACAGCAAACTTTTCTTAGACTTGATTTTTTTCTTTGTTTATTTTTAGTTCAGCCTGATGGGCAGTTAGATAGGCATATTCAGATGTGGAGAGTTTTAAGGAGTACTTTTTAGAATTAGAGCGTGAACTGGAGGCTGAGGCCAGGGATCAGGAAAGTGGATAGTCTGTGGTAGCAGACTGTCTCTCTGGTGTCTGGTGTAAGGAGAGCAATTGTGAACATTTTTGAACACTTAAGAGCCAAGGACTTGGGTAACTGCTTTATATGTATTGGCTTATTTAGTGCTCACAAAACCCCCATGAACTAGGCACTATTAGTTTTCTTATTTCAAAGATTGAGAAACTGGTTTTCAGGGAATTTAAGTAATTTACTCAAGGTCCCACGGGTGGGAAGTGATCGTTGAATTGCTGACTTTCTCAGTGTAGTATTTCTGCCACGTAGGGGTGGCCTCAGTCTATAGCAGTTCCCATTCCCAAGCAAAATTGCTTTGAGAAGAATCTGCAAGAGTGGAGGTAAACTGGCTCTTTCTGTGTCAGGATGGTTCTCATTGTGTTGTTGGAAGGCAGTATACTGGCAAGCAGCAGAAGCTTTTCAATCAGACTGATTAGAAAGAGAAATCTGGCTTTGCTACCTACTAGTTCTATAATCTTGGGAAAGTTACTTAATCTCATTGTCCCTAAGTTTTCTTCTCTGTAAAATTTGGGTTTGCTTTGAGGATTAAAGGAGTATCTGATATGTAGTAAGCATTCAAAAATTATTGTTATTAATGCTGTATGGCTGAGGTGGATCAGGATAAACCATGTGGGAGTGGAATTGAAGTTTTTAAGATTTGGAATGTTGCTGCAACAGCAGATAACCAGATATATCCATTTTTCCCCTAAGGAGATTGACTACTGAAATATCCTGGAAGAAAAAACTGGACATAATTTACTGAGACCCTTCAAGTTCAGGACAATTGTTACCTTGTCTGCTGTCATAGGGATCCCTTGGATGGACAAAATATGACTTGGGTATTTTACCTCTGGGCTCAGAAAACACACTTCTCAAGGTTAGTCCAAAGAACTACTTGGGCCAAGGACTTATTTAAAGAAAGAATTTGATATGAAGAAGTTACTCAAGTAAAGAGTGATGATGTATAGGTCAATTTCACTTAGGAACACAGATGCAAAATCCCAAATGAAGTATTAACAAATTAAATTAAATGCAGCTGTGTATTAAAATAAGACAGCACCATTACTAAGTAAATTTTATTCTGGGAAGGCAAGAACAGTTCAACATTGCAATCTCTATAAATGTAATTCACACCATTAACATATTAAAAGAGAAAAAAAGCGTATAATTGCAATAGGTACTAGAAAAGCTTTAGATAAAATTCAATATTTATTCTAGATTAAAAAAATAACTCTTAGACTAAGGAAAGAAGGATATTACCTTAACTTTCTAAAAGGGTTTCTACTAGAAATCTATAGCACATATGATACTTAATGATGAAATATTTGACGCATTTTTATTAAAGTCAAGAGGAAGCCAGAGTTGCTTGCTTTCAACTCATTATTCTGGAGGACCCATGCAATACTGTTTGAAAAAGAAGGAAAAGGAGGAGAAGGAGGAGAAAGAGAAGGAGGAGGAGAGCAAAGAAAGATAATTAGGAAGTACTAACATTAGAAATAATGAAACAAACTTATTAATCACTGATAATAAAATTATATATCTAGAAAATCTGTAAGAATCAACTGGTAAACTATTAGAAATAATAGGAGAGTTTAGCACAGGGCTAGATATAATATCAATGCATAAATGTCAGTATCTTTCCAGTAAAAACCAATTAGAAAATATCATGAATAAAGGGTCTAATTCACATTAGCAACAAGACTATGAAATAACTCAGAATAAACCTAATGAAACATGTAATAATTTTACATGACAGTATCTATTAAAGGTTACCAAATAATTCAATAACATACATAAATGAGGGAAAATGCCATTGGATCAGAAGGCTCAGAATCTTAAAGGTGTAAATATTCTTCAAATTAATCTAGAAATTCAATGCAATGCAAACAAAATTCCAAGAGGATACTACAAGAAATGATTGAAATTCTTTTGGAAAAGAAAATGGGCAGGGATTGCCAAGGACACTTTGGAAAAAGAAAAAAGAAAAATGAGTGATGACTCTCCTTAATATCAAAATATTGCATAAATTTATAATTAAAACAGTGTGAATATAGTTTAGGAATATAATAACAGGCTAATAAAATTCCAAAATAGGCCATTTTTAAAAATTAGAATTTAGCATATGGTAAATGTGACATTTAAAATCAGTGGAACATGATGGACTGTTTAGTAAAAAATTTTGAGGGACAAAATTAAAATTTAGTACAGTTACTTCTCTACCATAATCTAAATTCCAGATGGATTGATGAAATGAACATAAAATTATCTGTATAAGTCATAGACTAAAATACAAGAGAATAAGGCCTTCATAAGCAAGAAACTAAAGTAAACCTAGAAGCCACAGTGGAAAACATTGTGACAAATTCAACAACATAAAATTTATTAAAAAGCAAAACAAAAACGAAAACCTCTCAAAATCTCAATAACTACAACTCATTGAAAACTAGGTCTCAAGCTGCTAGCCCACACATGCAAGATACTTTTTCCTATATGGAGCTTTAAATATTTGGGGGGAAAGTTAACAGCCTTAAGTGGGCATTATTGCCTTATTCCTTAGTGTCTTATAATCATAAGCATCATACAATCATATTACATCATACAATCATATTACCTTCCTGGCCCTTGTAATTGTTCGAGTTTGTGATCCATGAAACAAAATAAAAAGACAAAAACCAGACTGGAAAAAATATTTACAACATATGTAAAAGACAAATGATTAACATCTGTAGTATACTAACTGCTCTACAAATCAATAAGAAAGTGATTAACAACATGTTAGATATAAGAGCAAAACTATGAATAGGCAATTCATTGAAGAAATGTTAATGTAATGGCCAGTAAGCATATGAAAAGATACTATTTCTCACTAGTAATCAGGAGAATTAAAAAATGAAACAAGAATCAGATTTTTTTTGCCCATTATGTTGGCAAAAATTTAAAAAGGATTGATAATGTGTAGTGTTGATTAGGGTGAGGGAAACTGGTATTCTCACACACTGTTGGTGGGAATGTAGATCCATATGGCTATTCTGTTGGGTAATCTGGCACAAATTTAAAATGGAAATGTACTTTGATGCAGCATATTCCCTTTAAAAACACTTGCATATCTACACAAGGAGACATATACAAGGATGTTTCTAGTTCTAAAAAATGGTAAACAATCTAAGGGTCCATCTGTATTGGAAAGATTAAATAAATTATTGTACTTCCTTGCTATGAAACACTACTCTGAAGCTGTAAACAAAATGAGATAGACCTATCTATACTGACACAGAGAGATCTCCAAGGCATATTTTTAGATGAAAAGACTAGGTAGCATAAAAATGTATGTAGTATGATCCAATTTTTGTAAAAAAACCAAATACTATGCATGTGTTTGCATAGGAAAAAATTCTGAAAGGATATACACAAAACTGTTAGCACTGGGGTGATCTCTGGAGGAGGGTATAGTGTGGAGAGTGATGGTGAAGAGAGGCTTTCATTTTCACTTTATATACACCTGTATGGTTGATATTTTGAAAATTTTCATTGAGACACACTTGGTTGACATTTTATGATGAGACTGTGTTCTTGTATTACTTAAGTAATTTTTAAAAAATTAAAGAAAAGTAAAGGTAAGGGAATGGATTTGAAAGCTTTTCATGTTCCTTCCCATTGGGAGATGAGAAAATGCAGATGGAAGAGAAAGGAAGCAAAGGAAATGAGACTGAGTCCGGGGAGGTATTTCTAAGTACCTGGTACCATGTATATTTTTAAAAGCCAATGATACCTCAAGTCAGAAGTTTATTTAGGATCCTGTAACAGTCAGTGTTCAATTGGAGGAGGGCAGTTTTAAGGTATAAGGCATTTATGATAAGAATTAGACTTCTTACAATTGCAAGAGGAGCATATTGCAGGAGGGAAATTAAAGTCTGAAGAGAAGAGTTCAACGATCACCAGAAAGGTAACTGATCAGCCCTGGAGCAGGGGCAAGTATTGAAACTTATAGGGGAATCTGAAGGTAGGCATGTCTGGCTAGGAGAGTTGGGCTGTGAAGGGCGATGATGTAGAAGGCTATGGAAGGTTGTTGTCTTTGTGTGGTTATTATAGCGCCTTTGTGACGCTGCAGCGAAGCATCTGGTGGTAAGCCTGGGGTAGGGAAGAAAAGCTGGAGATAGAGCAGAAAAATATGAGGACAAACTGGAACCTACCAATCAATACCTATCTCACACTTGTCAACTGAAAAAAAATCCCCAAAACCTCACATCATGAGAGCTATGAGTTTCTGTTTTATTTGAGGACTTATGACTAAAGCCCAGGAGACAGCCTTTCAGGAAGCTCTGAGGAACTGCTCCAAAGAGGTAAGGGAGGAAGTCAGTATATATGTAATTGTGGAGAAAGGGTACGTGCAATCAAGCATACATCTTAGTAGAAGTTTACTGTTTATTAGATAGCTAATGATTTTAGTGCTTTTCTAACTATGAGAAGCTGCAAGAATTTGGGTTCATAAAATTTTCTCCTGAAAATATCTATCTGACAGCTGGTTCTGCCAGTTTTCCCAGAGCACAGAATGCCTCATTCCTGATCTCCACCCTGAATTCTTTCCAGATTGTATTGTAGGTCAGTGACTGCAGTAGCTAATGACTTAATTCTTACAGAAGTTGGGTGACGGGTGGTGAGTGACATTCCTTATCTGACATACTGCTTCTAACCAAAGATGACATTTTTAGTGTAATGGCTACTGCTTTACTTTTTTTTCTCTGAAATCTTGTACAAACTCACTTTTGGCCAACTCTAAGCAAACATCACTCAGGGAAGAGGAATTTTGGGAAATGTAGTTCCCAGTGTATCCGAGTTAATAAGAGAACAAATTAGTACAGATTCTATTCAGTAATCACTAAAACATAATAGGGGCATTATATAAGCTGAAAGATATTACTGTGTTATTCATACTGAGGTTGAATTGGAAAGAAGTCTACCCTTATTTTTAGCCCCCTTTGAAATGGGCCAGGTTATAAAGCCCTTCTGGTGTTACTTTGTGACTATCTGGGCTGCAAAGATGTTTCCAGAGATCAGGGATTAGCAGGAAGTGATCCATACCGGTAATTCATGCGTGCCATTCACTCAGTGAATACTTATCGGAGTCTCTACTATGTGATTGGTGCTGTGCTGGTGCTGGGGATATAGAGTTAGGAAAACTAGACATGGTCTCTCCCCTTGTATAGTTCCCATTTGTGTGGTTGAATCACAAACTCGTGGGTGTACAATTACAAGCAGATGTAAAATTTGTAAATTTGATAAGTGCTATGAATGAATATGTTATGATAGATTAAGGGGACATTTGAGAAGTCAAGGATGATTTGAGCTATGATTGAAGGACAAGCAAGGGTTAACTAGGTGATAGACAGTCCTGGTGGTCATAGTGGAACATAAAGTACAGGGTGTATGTAACTTGTCATGTAAGAGTGAAAGCATGAAACTTCACTCAACAGAGGCTGAGATGGAGGAGAAACTGGGAGTTTGTGATGACTGTTAACTGCAGCTCAGTGGGAGTTTGTACTCAATGGGTCTCTAGGCTGCCCATTAACTGGGCAGCTAGTTTTGGTTGAGTTGGCAATTGGCCTTTTTGGACAAGGAATTAGCTGGGAGTAAGAGCCTCTTACCTACAGGTTTATGAAAACTCAGAATGTCTTCTTCTTCTATGACTGGAGGTTGAGATGTAGGTCAAAGCCCAACAATTTCTACCATTTCAAGTAGACCAAGCACTTTTAGTGGGTATGACACATAGCTGTTTCCCTGGTGGAGCACATACAAAGTGTATGCTAGCAAAACTCTTCCAGTATGAACATGGGGAAGTCTCAGGGGGCAGGTGGAGCAGATCCCTAGCTGCATCTTTAACTTCGCACACAAATCTGTGGGTTCTTGACTCTGAATGGGTGACAAGGGGTTCATAGAAACTGTGGACTCTAGGGAAGATACTACCATATCTGGTGGAGAATCTGGATGAAGTATAGATTGGGAGAGCCAGATTAAGAGTGGAGTTACCAAAACCAAAAATGTGAGCAGAACTAAAAATTGTGAAGGAAAGCTCAGTCTTCAAAGGTAGGAGAGGAAGAGTCTGGAAGGTCACATAGTCCTAGAGTCAGGTATGGAGGTCTGGGCACAAATACAGGAACCTGAGACCTATGCAATGATAGTAAATATCAGAAAAAGTGGCTAAGGATAGTAGCAGTGATGGTGGTGTGCATGTCTGCGACACTTATCTAGAAAGACAGAGATTGTATGCTACAGGGTCTTTCCTCGTTGGTGGGGAGGTCAAGTGTTTATGGAACATCCAGTTAGACATGTCCTTGCTACTCTGTGTGCGGCTGCAAAATCTTAATTGCTGGTGTGTGACAAGATAAGGAAATTGAGCTGGACTGTACATCAGTGACTTCACTGTGCCTACTGTTTAGTTCAGGTGATTTTTTTGATAGAAAGACTTTCTCAAGGAAGGAAGTGACATGTTGATATGCATCTTTCTGGCCAAACTGTTTATCTCATAGCTGGCCACCACTTTGAATAGCTCTAGAGATAGCTCTGGGCTAGAGTGAAATTTAGGAGTCATCAACATATTTGCAGTATTTGAAACGATGACGTAGATAAGAGTTCCTAGGGAACATACAAAGAATGACAAGAGGAGACAGCTAAGAACAGTAACCAGAAGGACATCAACCTTTTTTTTTTTAGTTCGTTAACTGAGCATTTACTGTGCAAAGCACTTTACAAACATTATCTCATTCAATCTTCACAGTAACCCTAGGAGGTAGGTATGATTATTCCCATTTTACACAAGAGCAAACCAAGGTTTATGGTTACTAATATTCTGCACCCAATTCCAATGTGTGTACGTTTCTCCACACAGCCAATCAATTCTGTGACACAAGCTGAGTGTCCTACAATTGAACTAAATTTTGACATTATCTACCTGGAGATAGTATCAGATGCCACAAGTTAAGGGCTCAGTCCCAGAATATTGTCCCTCTCCCATTCAGACGCCAAATCAAAAGTCCAGGTTGACATCTGTGCTTCTGACCTACTGGCTGTCAATTGGAGGTTCTAATGGATCCTTCTTTGGGTACAATTAATTTGCTAGAGTGGGTGACAAAACTCAGAGAAACATTTTACTTAATAGATTATTATCAGTTTATTATAAAAGGATATAACTCAGGAACAACCAGATGGAAGAGATGCATAGGGCAAGGTGTGAGGAAAGGGTGCAGAATTTCCATGACCTCTCTAAGCATATCCCCAAACCACTATATGTTCAGGAAGACTTCATTACATAGGTATTATTGGTTAAATCATTAACCATTGGTGGTTGATTCAACTTCCAGCTCACCTCTCCCCACAGGTCAGGGAGTTGGGACTAAAAGTTCCAACTTTCTAATAACTTGGTTGGTTCTCCTGGCAAAGAGCCTCCATCCTTAGGTACGGTCCAAAAGTCACCTATTAACATAACAAAAGACACATTGATCACACTTATCAACTTAGAAAATTCCAAGGGTTTTAGGAGCTTTGTGTCAGAAACTGGATGAACACCAAATCTATATTTCTTATTATAAATCACAGTATTACAATTACAAAGCCAGTAAGTGGCAGAACTGGGAATCTAACCCAAGCTCTCTGACTCCAGAACCTATACTCATAATTGCTAAGATCTACCAGGTTGCCTCTTATCTGCAGCTCCTTCTGAGAGAGAGGGTCCTTAGGGGCAGAATCAGATAGAGGTCTAACATAGCTCACTGGATCTATGAGGTCTGACAACAAAGAAAAGGGAGTTGGATTGTAAACTGACTATACTTCAATTAAAAAATATATACAAAAAAAACCCAAAGGAGTTGAAATGAGCTCATGGGAGGCAGTATCCAGGCACACACCAGAGATGGTTGCTAATACCCAACGTGGGCTTTTTTGTTTGTTGCTTTGTTTGATAAGGTGGGTTTGTTTGTTGCATGAAGTCTCTTTATTTGTTTTATGGGTATGGTACATGTTGTGTGGCAAAGTGCCCTGGCTTAAAATGTCAGATGTGGAACAAATGCTTCCTGGATGTTGAAAATATTTTGATCATGTCAAACTGGCTAGGTTGGCATATTGTGAGATCATCCACTTGGGGCAGGACCCAGAAGAGAGCTTCTGGGATATGGGAAGAGCTAAGAACCTGCTCTGGGAGAGACCTCAGCATTCTGTAGCCTCAGGGTATGTTGTAATCTTTGCTCTGCAAATAACAGAGAAGGATTTGACTCCTATGAAACAGGAACAAGGTGGGCAGACCCCTCAGGGGCTTGGGTTTCTGAAAGAGAACCAGCTGCAGCTTTCTGCTAACTCAGCAGGCAAGAGGGCACGAGATGAGGAAGAAACTATCACAGAAGCCAAGTGCCTTCCTGTGAGCTCAGAACAACAGGCAGCAAAACTGACTTTTTCTAAAAAGGAGAAACTTCCCTAATTAGCAGCTAGTGACTGATTCAAAGTGAATGAGACTCACCGCTACGTTATTTTCTTCAAACATATACAACTACATACTATAGATTTATTCATTGTCTCCCACCACCCCTCACCTCCTGCACCCTACTAGACACTTCATGGTGGCAGGGACTTGATCTTGTTCATTGCTATAGGACTATGCCTAGAAGAGTGCCCGGCACATCACAGGTCTTCAATGACTATTTGCTGCATGAATAAAGAAAAAGACAAATAGGTCTTGGAGGAGGAAGGCCAGGGGCCCATAACCATAGAGATACTTGCAAGAAGCAAAGAGTAGTTGTTAAGAACACAGACTCTGGTATCAGACTGCCTGGTTTCAAATCCCATCTCTGCCACTTATTAACTACTTGGGCAACTTATTAACTAACTTGGGCGAATTGTTGAACTTATGCATCAATTTCTTCATCGGGAAATACCTATTTTGCAGGGTTGTCATAGGATTGAATGAGGTAATAGCTGTAAGAGACTTAGAAAAGTGCCTGGTACATAGTAAAAGCAATAGAAGTGCTTACTATAATAGGTATTATTAGTTTGGGAACGTTAGTGCTGGAAAACACAGAATACATGGAAGGAGACAGGCTACCGTTCTCTGAGTAGTTGCTCTATTCCATGTGCTCTGCTCTATAAGTTACTTGTACTACTTCACTGAATCTTTACGACAACCTTGTGAGGTAGGTGACATTATTGTTCCATGTTACAGATGAGGACACTGCGTCTTAAGTCATGCAGAGCTGAAACAGAAACCCAGTACTGCGTTCAAGTTCTTCCCACTCTAGAGTACCGACTCTAAACTCCAGATTGTAAGGAAGGGCTGTGTCTGTTTCTACTTATGTCAACTTAAAACACACACACACACACACAACCTGAGAGTTGCGGATTTCAGTTTTATCTGGGGACTCACTGAGGACTATAGCCCGGGAGAAAGCTTCTTGCATAGTTCTGAGGAACTCTTCAGAAGAGGTAAGGGGGGTGGTCAGTATGCATGTGATTTTGGAGAAGGGATATGTGCAACCAAGCACACATCTTGGTAGAAGGTTGCTGCTAGTCACAAGGAACAGATATCTTAGCTAATGGTTTTAATGCTTTCCTAAGTATGGGACGATGCAAGAATCCACATTTATTAAACACCTTTCCTGAAAATATCTAACTACCTAAAGACCTGTTCTGCCAGTTTCCTCGGAGCACAGAGTCCCTTGTTTCTGATCTTTGCCCTGAATTCCTTTCAAAATATACTATAGGCAGAAATGGATGGTGGGTAACATTCTTTGTTATACACTTATCATTTTATTCTTAGTCTCTAGCAGATAGTGGGGACTCAAAAATAGTTGATGAATTTGAATGAATGATGAGTAAATGAACACTTTTAAGAGCAGCAGAAAGGGAAATTCCAACCAAAGACTAGGGAAAGACCTAGGGAGGCTGTAGGGGCAGCCAGTCTGAAGCAGGACCAGAGCTGAGCAATCTGAGTCTGCGCGCTGGGATGAGGATGGCCCTGGGCTGTTGCAGCACCCATAGGAAGCCATGCTGAGTTCCTGGTCTGTGACTGGAGATTACAATTATGTTTTTAATTAAAAAGAAAAATATAAATATATAAAATACATTCTCATTAAAAAATGCACACGATAAAGACAAAGCAAAAATTCTCTTTGACCTACCTTTGACCATCTATTTGATGTGCACCCTCTCAGAAATTTTTCTATGAACTTAACTGGATGTGTACAAAGAGAATTATATTGTTTGGTTTTGTGCTTTTTCACAGAAGTAATATCCTGCTCTATGTGTTGTTCTACAGCTTGCTTTTTTGTACCCAACAACAGGTGTTAGAACTGTTTCTGTCTTAGTACAGACAGCTCTATCTCCTTTTAAATGGTTGCCCAGTATTCTATATGCTATTGATTGTATAAACTATAGTTGATATAAATGCTCCCCCTTTTCTCTCTCTCTTTCTTTTTTCTTTCCCTTTCTTTTTTTCTTTCTCTCTCTCTCCCCACTCTCTTTCTCCCTCTCTCCTTCCCTCCCTCCATCCCTTTCTCTCCCTTGCCTTTTTTCTTTCTTCATTACAAACTCTACTGAGCATCCTTGCAAATGCCTGTTTCTGCTCATGTGCAAGAATTTCTCTGGATAGAGAACTGGAAGTGGCATTCTTTGGCTGAAGAATATGCTCATTTAAAATTTAGTGGATAACTGCCAAGTAATGTAATTAGAGTTTATGAAAGGAGAGACAAAAAATTAGTGCTCTCGGAACTCATTGGTCTCTCTGCTTTTGAATTGTTTTTTTCCTAGTTCTGTATTGTTTTACTTTAGCGTCTCTGTGAGGTCATGCTTCAAAAATTTTACCCTACCGAACTCAGCAAAGCTAAGAAAGAAAATTGTTCTGGTTACACTAATCTCCAGGAAATTGGGGACACAGAGAGTGCCCCTAGTGGCCACATGACAGCAATGCAGTCAAGGCTGCTTGGGCTCAGTTGGGGAGAGGGATTCAGAGATAAAAGAATGGGATTTGTTGGGTGGAGAGTCAGGATGTCTGCAGTATTCGTCCGTTACAGCTTAGAATGTATCTTCATACACTTCTTTGGGGTCTTGGTGAACCCTTTACCCTAGGTAATCTTTTATCCTCCTCTGGACCCCAAATCAAGAAAAAGGGAAACCATACATTTTACAAAGTAATAAGACATTCCAAAGAACTAGTGCCATCTACAGTCCTAAAACTTGCCCACATGTTTTCGGAATTTTTCCACAGGCTTCTGTTCCTTCTTTTGCTTCAAATTATGCCTGTGTTTGCTAAAACTTTGGCAGTTAAAATAATAGTAATAATAAATGAGTAATACATGATTTATAATTCAGTGATAGTGTTTTCTGTTAAGAATTTTTAAATGAGTCTTGCAGTAATTTTGATTTTTAGTATTTTTCTTTGCATGTATTTGACTACATTAAGATACCCACCATTAGTATATCCCCTAGTGTTTGCAAAGCACTTCCAAGCCCAACATTTCATTTACTACTTGCAGCAACCACTGTTATCCTTGATTTTATAGAAAATGTGGCTCAGGGAAGGTAAGGTACTTGACTAAGGTCACACAGTCTGTAAGTGACAGAGCTGTGCTTAAACTCAGATCTACTCTGATCTGTTTTCCTTGGCCATTATATGATATCTATGGTACTCTGGCTTTATGATTTAATTTGGATTTTTCAGCCTGAAAATACAAACATGATTTTGGTCATCTCCTTTGGATCCACTGAAGATGAGGAAACTAAGGCTTGCATTTTGAGTTTCTCAAGCTTGATAAACAAGCTTCAGGTGGATAAGAGAAACAAACTGGAGGTAAAGAGTGTCTGATCTTCGCATTTGGATTTTGAAGGGAAGATACCTCAAGGGTGACAGAGAAGACTGAGTTACTGTGCAGTGGTACATTTCACCCCCACCACTGTCATCAGCACACAAACTGTGCTGTTGGGTGTTGACTGCAGCTGTCTTTTGTTGAGGCTGGCTCTGTAGGTGACTGCTGCCTGGACCTCTTGCTCAAGAGGAGGTTTCCCTCTTGAATGGGGGTACACTTGGTGGGGCTAGTGCTTGTGTATTTTCCTTCCCACTCAGAGTTATCTCAAACTGAAGCTAAACTCTAGAGTGTCCCTCATATCTTCTTCAGCTGTGTAATATGTATAAGTAAAACTTACTGAGTGCTTGTTAGGTTCTAGGTCCTATAGTAAGCTTTGTACAAATATTAACCCATGTAATCTTCACAACAGCCCCTATGAAGTAGAGATTATGATTATCATATCAGTTACAGATGAGGAAATTGATGCTCAACAATGTTAAGTAACTTGTTGAAATTCACAGTGCTAGTGTGTGGCAGAGTTGGGACAGGATTCCAAGTCTATCTAATTTTAAAGCTTGTGCTCCTAGCCATTATAAGCATCTCAAAAAGCTTCCCCCCTTTAAATAACTTCTAAAAGAGCACCGAAACTATAACATGAAAGCTGAAATGGAATAGTGACAATGACTTTTGGGCATGAATGCTATTTTTTTGGCAATGGACAAATGGCTTCCAAACATGGTTTGGAATAGAAACTTTGGAGTCTCCCAAACTTGGGTCAAATCTCAATTCTGCCTCTTCTTTATCTTTTGGTTTCCTAATCTGTAAAATGCAGATAATAATAGTCCCTACCTTGACAGTGTGATTGTGAAATATAAATGACTTAATATATGTAAAGCATTTTCAACTCTCCCTAGCCTATAGACAGAATTATGTGACAAAGCTCTGTTATGAAGACATAAGAGAAATCTGGATACTTTGTTGTTTCCTTGGGTAAAGATGAATCTTATCTAGATCAAAGGGAGCACTAGAAATGGCAAAACCCTTGTCTATTAGAAAAGTCCTATTATTCACTTGCATCTGTTGAAGCACCATGGAATGTATTTGCAGCTATCCCTTGTCAGTTACGGCCTTGGGCAGATTCGCGGACCAATCACATTTGCTTCCTCAGGTACTCTGTACATAATACTCTCTTCCTCCCCGCCACACCTCATTCATATGCCTTAGAGGGAGCCCAGTACCCCTCACTTTCACTGCTGTGTCTCTGACTAGTAAAAGTTCTTCCTTGCAGTTGCTTGCTTTTGGACTCAGCACTAGATATTTAGTCTAAACCCATGGTGGTATTTCAGGCATTAATCTGTGGGCACAAAAGGATGATTTGAACCTCGAGGCCCTCAGGTGCCCCTCAAGCCATAGCAAATTATCATAAGCCAAGTCCTTTCCTACCCCAGGACTCAACATGGTTCAGACTGGGCACATTCTATGAAGCTCCCAAGGGCCCTTTTCTTTCCTGGATAGTTAAGAAGGAGAGATTTCCCCCCTTACTTTTGGATGTGGTTCAGGAGTCAGGTTCTGGAAACACAGCCTAAGCCACATTATCAGTCTGTCAAGAGAATGGGATTCCATTTGGCTTAGTAATTGTTTTCTTTTATTAACTTTTCAGTGAAAATTTTCCCTTCATTGTAATTAGGCCTAGTGATTAGAATCTCTAGAGTTTGCTCTTTAAGCACTAGCAAGTGTTAAAGTGCCTGGGACTGTGAAGAAACTGCAGTTTGGGTTGCTGGTGGAAAGGAAAGGTTCAGCAGGCCTTCAGCCTCTAGGTCTGTTGATTTAGAACAGACATTAGGTGCCCAGAGAGACTTGGAAGAAAAGGTGTTTATAGGGGCCATTAGTGAATCCACAGGGGAGACTGAATTATTTCTCTAATAACTTGGTCCATTTATTTTTAAGATCATTTGTGGGTTTCTTACATCTTCTAGTTTGTGGGGGAAAGAAAGGAAAAGGAATATTTCTGTCCTTTTTCCTCTTTGGATTTTGGAAAACCGCCCTGATGAAGACATAAAGACTCTAGAGAAGTACAACAGTATTGTAGGTATGGAAATGCCCTTTACAGGGTAAGTATATATGATAGACAAACCCCTGATGTTCTTAATATATAAAGAGCTCTTACTGATTCATAAGAAAAATACAAACATCACAACAGACAAAAAGACAAAGGAGATGAACAGATGGTTTGCACACCCACACATACACAGAAAGACAGAAAGAAATGAAATAAAGATGACCAATAGACATAAAGAACAGCAACTTCTCATGTTCTGTTAATGCCTAACACATTGACAGCAATTAAAAAATTAAAAGCAAATTGTCATAGCCAGCGTTGGACAGTTTAAGGGAGAAACAGTACTAGTGGAGGTATAAACTGCTCTGACCTTGCTGCAGGGCAATTTGAGAATATATACCAAAAACTTTAATATGTGCGTATCTTTTGACCCAGCATTTTCACTGTTAGCTATTTATCACAAGGAAATAATTAAAAATGTGTAAAAATGATTTAGTTACAAAAACTGTAGCGGCAAAAATTGGAAGCAACTAAATATATAAAAATTGGAAACTGGTTAAATAAATTATGCTATAGGCATAGAACAGAAAATTATGCAGCCATTAAAAATCATGCTTTTGAAATGAGAAAATGCTCATGGTATCATAATATTAAAATAAGAAAATAAGATTTGAAGCTATGTGTACAAAGTGTGACCTCAATTTCATAAACAAAAGTATATTAAAAGACTAGAAGAAAATACACTTAAATGTTAACAATGATTATCTCTGGGTGGTGGGATGACAGATAATCTTTACTTTCTTCTTTTTAGGCTTTTATGTCTTTTCCAAATCTCATACAGTGAGTATGTGCTACTTTTATAATTAGAAAAAACAACAACACAGAAACAGTATTAAAAAGAGAAATTTAAGCTTGTCTCTGAAAGCTAATCTTTGATTTAATTTTTTTCTCTTCTAATTTAAACATAGTCATTTCCTTTAGGAAATGAGGAAAAACATTTTAACTGTCTGGTGGGAGGAATTATATAAAGGCAATTTTCTTTCTGGGGTATGTGGGAAATATCCCAAGATAAAAAGTATTCCAGTGGAGTTTATGTATTCCAGACTGACCCTTCTTTGAAAGGCTTTATATTACTTTTTTAAACTGCTTTATCAACATATAACTCATATACCATAAAATTCATCCTTTTAAAATGTGCAACTTAGTGTTTTTTAGTATCCTGACAGGATTGTGTAGCCATCACCATCTAATTCCAAAACATTTTTATCACTCTAAAAAGAAAATTCATACCTTAGCAGACACTCCCCAACCCCCTACCCCCAACCAACTGGCAACCACTAATCTACTTTCTGTCTCTATGGATTTGCCTATTGTGAATATTTTCTGTAAATAAAATTACAAGTATGTGAGCTTTCTCTTTCCCTTAGTATAATATTTTCAGGGTTCATCTATGTTTTAGGATGACTCAGTAGTTTATTCTTTTTAGGGCTGAATAACATTTAATTGTGTCGGTATACCACATTTTGTTTATCCATTTGTTAGTTGATAGACACTTGAATTGTTTCCAGTCTTGGCTATTATTAATAATGTTGCTGTGAACACTTGTCTACAAGGTTTTGCAAAAAAATATGTTTCCATTTCTCTCGGGTATATAACTAGGAGTGGAATTGCTAAGTCATATGGTAACTATGATTAGCATTTTGAGGAAATACCAAATTATTTACCAAAGCAGTTTCAATGTTTTATATTCCCATATGTTACTTTTCTTCCAACAATTCTTACATGTGCCCTAAGAAATATGTACAAAGATGATTATGTTTAATAGCAAAAACTAGACACAACTGAATATCCATACATAGCAGACCAGTTAAGTCAATTATGGCACACTTAGATTGCAGAATACTAAAAAGGATGAGGTACTATATATGTTCTTATTGGAAAGGATATCCAAGACATACCAAGTTGTAAAAGCAAATTGTAAATCAATATGTGTGGTACTATTTGTGTAAAATTCAACTATTACACATATGCCTGTAAATGCATAGAAGATTCCTGGAAATAGACTTAGGAAATTGCTAACAGTGGTTAGTGCTAGGAGTGGACTAGGGTATGTTGATAGTGATCTGAACTGTGGCAAGGGGAGGGAACTTACTTTTCAATTTAAGGCCTGGTGTACATCAAATTTTTAAGGAATGTGCCTTATTTTATAATAATAAGACCTTTAAGAAAGTCTGCTATTTCGTTGGTGTAGACAGTTTGATTTTCATCATTCAAGCAAGCACAGCAGAAAGGAAGTGCTTATCTGGTAGTCTCAATAGCACCCAATTATATGCAGACTCTCCTGTACATCAGAATTCTTTAATGTCTCATAGGATACTGGGCCAACTTTAAGGAACTAACTCCTTTTTTTTTTCTTATTGCATTCAGTTGGGTAAATTTGTGTTATCATGAAACATGTTTCAAAGCAAAATTTGTGGCTTATATACATTTCAGTAAATGCAGAACCCCTAAGATTAAAGTAGGAAAGATTGGAGAGACAACATTGGGATATATTTGTTGGTAACCAATTTTTTGATAAATTGCATTTTCTGAAAAAAGAGTTCCGCAGAACAGCTTGCTGTGTGACAGAAATTTCTAAAGCAATTTCTGGGTTAGAAAAAATTAGTAGAACAATTTTAGACCATGTGACAACACACAGAATTTGATCATTTAAAATGAGTCCGTTGTTGATGGAAAACACAGATTTCTGCTGTCTAAAAAAGCTTGCATTAAGAGCCCTTCGATATGAACCCCTGTGAAGGGGAAAGGGTAGGCTTAGAGTAGTTGCCTTTTCTATTAATGGGAAAATATGGGAGGCCTTGGTTCTCAAATTAGGAGACCCACGTGAGGTCAACAGCTTGGTGCCCTAGGTGTAGTCAGGATGTAACTTCTCAGTTAAATATCTTTAAAATGGGTTGTGTCTATTAGTTCCTCCCAACTTGGTTTCAACACCCCTTTTCAATTCAGTGTTAAGAAACTCAATCAAGTACCTATGTGTGCTAGGCATTATGTTAATCTCTATGGTGGAGACAATTATGAATGAGACTAGGTTCCCATTCCACAGGAACTCATTTGGGGGCTATTTGCAACTAATTTATTAAAGCTTGCCCTTTTAATTTTAATGCATATTTTATATGCACAATACTAGTTATGTTTTTGTTGAGCTTTTCAAGACTTAAGATGTAACTGGAACACTAATTAAGTGGTCTAATTCATCGCAGGGAAACTGTAGAAGTCACCTGGGGAATGGTCCCATGTGGAGCTGAAGCATCTTCTGTTACGCTGTAAGCAAGAGAATTTCAGGCTGTGTTCCTCTGCCTCTCGCTTTTCCTTTCATAAGACTTGGAATCCGCCACATCTTAAAAGAGCTGTGTTTCAGCAAAGTTTTCTTAAAGTAAATTTTGATGCAAGGAATCTTATGTTCCATTGACCTCTTGTAGCAAAAAAGTGAAATACATGCATTTTGACTGAAGAAAATTGGCCTTCATCTCTAATATAGTGAGAGTGAGGTAAACCAGGGCCAAGAATGACTACTCCTCTCACACCATGTTACTGCTTCTACTAGCTGTACCTAAAATCAATTTCATTTTATCCACAGCAACAACAAAGCCACGGGTAGAGGTAATTCACAGCCAAGGATTTTCGTGTTCCTCTACCCTTCTTTGCTTCATACACTGTTCCTGCTGTAGAGCTATCAATCCCTAAGACTTTAAAACACACACGCTGTTTTTCCCCAGACTGGAACATCTTCAGCATTTCTAAATATATACCCAAGATGATTCTGTTCTTATTTCTGGCATCTTTCACGTCACTTGAATTTATAGACCTGTTTCTAGAGAATTTCTGGTGACACCTGTACAGTTAATTACAGTACACTTGATTGAGGGAAACTAACAGCATTCATGGGGAGGACCTGCAATGTCCCTTCTTTATTTGGCAGAGGTTGCTCAGTTGGAGTTTCTGCTAGGAGACATTTTCACGTTCTGCAGCTAGTAATGCTAACTAGCTGCCATATGCAGAGCTGCAAATGTAGCACGTCCAGGCCACGGTTTATTAAATGGTGTAGTTCAAGAGTCTTCAAGATGGATTTAGTCATTGTACTGGGAACTTGGTTTGTGGGTGATGTGACCAGCCTCGATCAAAATGGAAAAATTACATAAGGTGAGCATATTTGACTCGTAACTTTGAGAAAGTAGCAGTGGTAGCAAGTCTCTGGATTTTGTGTATCTTACGGAGGTCATTTTGGGTCAAGAGTCTTGGCCAATGGCAACACGACTTTTGGTAATGGGATGCATGAAGATAGGCTGGGGAAAGGAGAGGCGAATGGGGGAAGAATTTTCCTGCCAAGAATTGCTTTCTCTGGACATGACTCTTCCTAAGTATGTAAACTTGGGTACATTACCTACCCTCTCTAAGTCCCAGTTTCCTCTCTTGTGCAGTGAAGATAACAATCCTTATCTTGTAGGGTTGTTTTGAGGAAAATATGTAAAGAAGTATGTTACATAGTTAAGCAACTGGAGACAGAGTTTGGGGTACAAGATGCTTATTAAGGCTCAACACTTGTGAAAAGAAGTAGGGTGGGGAATAGAATTAGGCAGAAGTTAAATTAGATGTTGACAAATCACAGCAGGGCAGATGAAACTTCAGCCCACTCTGCAGGGAAATAAGGAAAGACCATTGCCCATCTGAAGGCTCCAGGGTCCCCTGTCAGTCCCAAATGGTCGCACCTTCTAGTCCTACTTTGACCACACTCCCTGTAGCTGGTCAGCAAGGCCTTCTTTGGAGCAGAATGTAGTCAGCACACCTCTGTGTCTACCACAGAAAAATAGCTGTCATCATAAAACTTCATCTGAATAAGTGTTATGATCTATAGTAGCCCTTACATTGACACCTGACCAGGCTCCTCTGTGTATTTTTCCTCATAAACACTTTATAGTAAGTAGTCATATTCTAACCAAGAACAGGAGGCTTGAGGCCTTAACATTTGCTCTTTCTGCTCTTTCCCTAGGGCTTCCCATGACTGTAATAATAATCGTGAAGAAAATAAAACTAGAATGTGTTTCCATTTTAATCCCCATTTCACTTTCTTTATTATTATTGTTGTTGCTGTTGTTGTTATTTTCATTGCTTTTCTTAGGAAAAGTTTCCTTAAATGCCAAGCTTCTTAATCTGCCGCTCAAGGATCTCCATTATCTGGCCATAACTAACCTGTGTACATTTCCAACTTCTGACCCCACCACCCTTCAGCAGACTGAGCTCACCACTGTTTCTGGGACAAGGTATCTTCACTCCTACAGTCACCCTTTCCTGATGTTACCCCAAAAGGGGAAGGAAAAAGACCCCATTCCTGTCTTACCCAAAAGAGAAGAATTCAAATGGGAGGCAGAAGCATTGTGTAGTGAAAGATTTTAAAGGTTTTATTAGCAAAGGAGTAGTACACCTCCAAGAACGGGAGGTGGGCTGATCCAAGGCAGGATAGCAACGGTCTTTGTTTGGTCCTCTTGTCTTATACCCTTGCTTAGAGGTGGGCCCTTGATTGACTGACAGCTCTTGCCCCTGGAGTACTTAGTCACGCTCTTGCCTTTTGCCCATGTCCTTACCTATGATGCACACAGAAAAACCCACAAGGGGGGTGCCTAAATTGCAATGCCAGTTATATTACAATGAGCATTGGGTCATGTCTGGTTAGGTCCTTGTCACTACCAAGCAGTTGCGGCCATTGGGTTCTAACCGGTTTCTTGCTGGCATTTATTTAGAGAAAGTAAAGCCTCTTGTGCTGAAAGCGGGCATACTGCCATCTTCCGGACCATCCTCCCTCTCCTCCACCTTATCTGCCCAGTGCACCCACTTATCTAACTACCTAACACTGACACCATCCATTCTGCCCTCCTGGCTGCCCTTCACACATTTAAACGCTCCCCATTCCTCAAGGAGGAACTCAAGTGCGTGTCCATTTGATGTTGTACTGTTCTATCCTAGCTCAGAGTAATTGCTCCCTCTTTTGGATTTCTAGTTCTTAGGCTCAGACCTACTCATATTATAAAACCTTGCCATGCCTCTTTTTTCATTGCCATGTATTGTTATTACATTTATTACACAATATTTATCGAGCACCTTCTACATTCCTGGCCCTGTTCGAGGAACTGGGGATAGAGGAATGCACAGAGACAGGCAAGTTGCTGCTCTCAGGGGGAATATATTCCAGTGGTTGGAGATCAACAGATAATAAACGGAGGAATAAAGGAGATAATTTCGGATAGTGATAAGTACCCTGAAAAATAAAACAGTGAATTAAGGGGTTTCCATTTTCCATGGTTATTATGACAGGCATGGGAGGCTCTAGGGAAAGACTATTTCAGACAGAGGGAACAGCAAATGTTAAGATCCCAAGCTTCCTGTTTTTGATTAGAGTACGGGGTCTTACTACTAAAGGGTTTATAAGGAAAAACACGTAAGGTTGGCCACCAAAGCATCTGGCTGTTGGAATAGCTGGACGTTGCAGTGATTGTTGCAGTGATTATTGCATGCATTCCTTCCTTTGTTTGCTTTATAGATTGCAAAATGCTGTACAAACAGGTTTCTAAAATATTTCACTTGATAATCACAATCACTCTTCAAGTTTGGTAAGTTGAGTATTTTTTAACTGAAATATAGTTGATTTACAATGTTAATTAGTATCTGGTGTACGCATAGTGATTCAGTTATACATATATATATATATATATTCTTTTTCATACTGTTTTTCATTACAGGTTACTATAAGCCATTGACCATAGTTCCCTATACTATACAGTAGGACTTTGTTGTTTATCTATTCTGCACATAGTAGTTTGTATCTGCCAATGCCAAACTCCCAATGTATCCCTTCCTTCCCCCTTCCCCGCCCCTAGTAACCATAAGTTTGTAAGTTGGGTATTATTATCTTCATTTTTTATGAGGAAATTGTCAGATAACTTGACTACAATCCTATATTCTACATAAACTGTTTGTTGGGTGTGTCTCATTTTCCCCACCACAATGGAAACATCTCAAGTCAGGGACCTTGAAGTGAGGATAATGAAAAGAACTCGGGAGGCAGCCGGACAAGAGTTCCAATCCTGACCCTGCCTCTTACTGTGGAGTTTTGGGCAAGTTATTTTACTCTTTGTGCCCCAGCTTCATTCTTTGTAAAATAAGGATAATAATACCTCATGGGGTGGTTGTGCAGAATGAAAAAGATAATGCTTGGAAAGCCACTGGTGGAGCATTTGGCACATTAATAAATGGTCCCGCCTCTTATTATCAATACAATGAATGCAATAACACAATTATAATAAACAATGGTAAAATAATAATGTTCCCTAAGATCATACTTCTCAGGGAGCTGTTTATCCACTTATGCTGTGTATATGGCACTATTAGCTCTTGGGTGGTATTCTTCCTTGTACCTAAATCAACCTCTGTACATTATTACACAGCAGATCATTTGAGTCCCAGTGATTTTGTGAGTGATGCAAAAGAACATGTAAGTTTATCACAGGGCCTGGTATATAGTAGCTCTTTGATTAGAGGTTGCTGTTATTACAGAAGCCATTATTTCTGTATTCCTTGTTGCCTAGCCTTGTGCTGAGTGCACAGGTGTTCAAATAATGTCAAGTGAGTGCATAAATGAATGAATTAAAAACACAAAGTAGCCTTGTTCAGTTGCAGCTGAAACAAAGCCAAATGAATTAATACTGGACTTGGTCTCTGTTTCCTTGTATCCTCAGTGTCATTTGAACCAACCTGAGAGGAGAAACCATGCCTTCCCTTTCCTTTGTGTCCCACCCCACCCCATTCCCATTGGTCACTGTGCTTAGTTCAATTCTTTCTATAAAGGGAGTGATCAATAAATATATATTGAATAAATGACCAGTTTCCATTGTCTAGAGGCTCATTTCTAATAAATCAAATTCCCTGACGCCTCAGTGACTCACACCAGCATTACTGTCATTGTTCAAAGGGGAAACTGAGTCTGGGGGCTCTGGAAATTTGATAATGGGACTTCACAACTGTGGTTTAAATTTGATACCTGGCACATAGCAGGCACTCAATACAGAGTTGTTTAAAAAAATGAAATATGGAATTAATGTATCTTCACTCTTGTCACTAGAGCTTCTCTTTATTACCTTCTGTCAGAGTGGGGAAGTCCACAATATTCATTTTTTTGTTTTTCAAGTGCTTAGAGCCAAAGGCATTGCTTAGAGGCTCCCTTGGGCAATGGCATCCTAGTTGAATGCCATTAGGCAAGTCCCTCAACAGAAGCAATTTGGCCTTTGGGTCATCTGATGTTTCATTTTCCCATGACTGTTCTGCCCAAGGCAGCAAGAAACAGAATCTGCTCAGTCTTGGCTAAGAGGGCTTTTGTGCCTGTAGGTGAAGCCTAGAAAAGATCCAGCAGGGTGTGGGCCAGGCTTCCACCTCCGGAGACAATAGGTGCTCAGAATGTGTTGTGATTGAAATTGAGATCTTCCTTAGACTAGCACTGGAACCCGGTTAACCCCATTAAATCTGCAGCTTGAGAACTATAAATAGAATTTGGGTCCCTCTATTTAAAAAAAAAAAAGCGCTATTTGTTGTCAGGATATCTATGTGTTAGTGGCCTGGGTGAGGAGGAGGCAATTCTGTTTAAGGATGTTAGGCATGATTTAAAGGGTTTTCTATTGCTTATAATAGGTTTTCATTTTTCGCTGATTGAATTTATTTACATCTGTGGCTGGTGTTCCTGCTCCGCGTTGGGAGGGGGTATGTGTGTATGACCTTTTTAACTTTGTAGCACTTTAATGCAAATGAAATTTAAGGGGTGGAGGAGCAAGCAAAACCAACCTAACAACAATGAAATCATTTTCTAAATATGTTTACAATCAAATATCTCTCTCAATAATTTGATTTGTAGGAAATGGCAGAGTGCAGCGTTTTATACAGAAGCTTTTCAATAATTCATCCTCATCTCATTGATGTGCAAGCTTTTGGCTAGGTTGGTGAGTAAAATAGGTGCTCTGGCATGAGGGAGAAATTCATTTGAGCCCTGAAATCGATGTACCCTCTGTCTGACCCACCCATCTAATGCTGCTCTGTCCTGGTGACTAGAGCCTTTTCAACCTTACTAGGCTCCTGGAATTCCCCTCTCAGGTACTAGGGGCATTTGGAGACTGTTCTCTTTCCTCATGTAATTTTTTGGGGGGGATTTCTATTTGTACAGTTCCTATTAAGCTACTCAATTGTTTAAACTCTGTAGAAACTTCTGGAAAATTGACACTCCCAAATGTTAGCTTTGGAGGCTACGGGGAAGGAGAAGTGGCAATTCGGGGGCGGGAGTCCTTCTACTAGCTGAAAAGAGACGCCTCTCACAGGGTCATGAGGTCAGGTGAGCTTGAATACACAGGGAGTAAAGAGATCAGGAGGCATTTGAAACCCTCCAAACTTGAGTTAGCTTTGGAAGCTGTCTTTTCCCCAGGAATTTAACACTCTTGTGGTGGCTCCTCACAGAGTCTGTAAGATGGACTCTCTCTGGTTCTTGTGTGGGGGTCAGGGAATCCTTATCAAGCTAGTTCCTGTTTTTTCATGGAGGATGGAGCAGGAGGAGGCAAGGTAGAGGGAGGAGGTGGGCGAGAAGAAAATGGCCTGGCGTGCCCAGTCATCTCAGTCAGAGTCCCACAGTCTTCAGGCAGTAGTGTGCTGAGGCTTTGGCACTGAGAGAAGCCAGACAACGATTACATCCTCGGTAATGATAGGCAGGAGACATGAAGTTTGCTTTTGTGCTGCTGCTGCTGCTCTGAAACTTTGTGAAGCCATTGATCTGACTTCAGTGAACCCAGATGCTATTGATTCAGTGTCAGATCACTGGTAGGCCCTTGAGTGACAGCCTGAGTGGATGTGATGTTACATTTAAATTGTCCTTTTGTTTGCTTTCTAGTTGTCAAAACCTTTTGATAGAATGTGTCCTGCCAAGTGCTTGTACAGTCCTTATTAGAGTCTAAGTGCCAAGAACACGTGCTGCATCGTTAAACAAAATGAGTGGCTCATGGCCAAATTCTGCTGGTCAAAATTTGGCCAAAAATTTGGTTTTCTCCGATTTTCTCTGACTAGCTCTGAAGGGCACAGGGTTGTGTCCTCTTAAGCTGGAGAGGGTAGAAGCAAATCAGCCTTCACAGCCCCCCACCTCCAATCTCATCGGTAGCTGGGATTCCTGCCATCCCAGCCACAATCTTGGCTGTGCCGAGACCTAGAAAAGGTTTTACTAAGCATAAAAACCATGCAGGTCAAAAAGTATCTTGGGTCATCATAAGGGAAGTGGGGAAACAATCAATGGAACTAGTCTGACACATTCTCTCCAGGTGATAGCTCCAAACCTGGCCATCTATGGGCACAATATGTGAGGTAGTGCCACAGTGAAGATGTAAGGTGAGAAAAATTGAGATGTGTGAACTGGTGGAGAACATTTCCTGATGGATTTCAATTAGTCATTATTGTTATTCAGTGATTCCATATTGATGCCAGGCATGGTGCTTAGTCCTAGGGATACGTTAGTGAACCAGAATGACATGGTGCTAAAACACAGTTTAGTAGGGAAAGAAGGACCAAATAAGCCTAATGAGAAAAGCTAGATGTAATAATAGAAAAAGGACACAGTGTAGTGCGGTGGAAAAGACATAGACTTTGGAGTCTGGTAGATCTGCAATTGAATTTAAATGAGCTATTGTTCTTGAACAAATTAGTTTTCTTTGAGCCTTAGTTTCCTCCTCTGTAAATGGTGACTATAGAATGAAATGGGAATATGCATATAGAGGTGTTGCTCAGTTCCTGACACTGGTAGGTACTTGATGGCAGTGGGAAAGAAGAGTGGAATAGTGGTGGTGGAGGAAAGCACAGTGACAAGTACATGAAGCTCATGAACAAAGGTGAGTATTCATGGCCAGTTAGGAGACTGTTACAATAATAAAAGTAAGAAATAATGACATCCAAGGCTATAGTGGTGGCAATGGGGATGGAGAGGATGATTTGCTACAGAGGTAGAAAGGATGGACATGGGAATGAGGGGGATGCTAACCTCCATGTTTCTGACTATGATAGTTGGATGAATAAAAATGGTTCTTTTTATGGATCAGAGAATAAGAAAAGAGGGGATTTAGGGTAAATTAAATGTCTGTGAGACACCCAAGTGTGTATGAGATGTCCAGTAAGTATGTGGTTGGGTACATAAGCACAGAGCTTTGTGGACAGATCAGGCTAAGATATCAGAATTTGAAATTATCAGCACAGGGATTGAAATTTTAGCTATGATGTATTTCATGAAGAGAGAATGGAGTGAGAAAAGAAGGAAGTCAAAGACAGATTCATGGGGCACAATTTGGCAGCCTCATCCTCCAATGTTCAATACTCTTCCTACTTTTCCAGAGAGGGATTTAGGGGGTTCTTTATGCCTTTTGTAGAATTTTTCTTTTGTGTAACCGACTTATGAGTTTCCCTGAAATGCACAGGTAGCTGACATTTCAATTATGTCTGTATTTTTTTTTTTAGCAGATGGGAACACAGAATGTAGGAAACTGTCATGAAATTGTCAAGGTCACCCAGCCAGCACCAAACTCAGTGCTCCTTCCAACCCACCTGCCCATGTCTGTTCTTTCTTTATGGTCCTTTTTGAAATGAAGCTGTCCAGTCCTTTGAGTCTGGATATGGCATTGTGAATCCCTCATGCCTTTGATCTTCTCCTCTATGTTAGCATGGGTTGTTATTTAGTGTTGTTCGTGTTGGGAGGGGAGGGCAAAAGTAGGGAATGCGATAGCTCTATTTTTGAGCATGAATTGTCACTGTAGACAGAGGAAACAAAAAGAAATCGGTGGGAGTTGATGACACTTACAGTTGGGCAGCAAAGAAAGAGGAGTTGAAGAGAGTAGAGCTAAAAGAAGTGAACGTGTTGTTGGAGTAAAAAGACAAGAAGGAAAATACTGTTCAAAGAACCCAGTGTGAAGTGAGAATCCCGGGAGGCAACAGATGAAAGTGGAGGAGGCTGTGAGTGCATGTGTGCACCACGAGAGGCTTGTTTATTTCCCCTTCAGTTTATTCAGAGTTTGTTAATGAAAGCCCGGCAGCAGGAGATGTGCAGTCCATTTAGGAACGACAAGGACCGCTAATCTAGGATTTACCTACGCTTGCCTGAGGTGAAAGTCCCTGCTACTAAATTATTTCAAGTGACTGCACCAGCTCAAGCAGAGATCTAGTTGTCTGGCTGGGCCAAGTCTTTGAGTTAATGCTTCAGCCCACGACAGTGGAAGTAAAATCCTGAACTGGATTTCCATACTTGTCTAATACGGACTCAGGCAAGAGCCCAGGATGAAGATTGAAGCCTCTGTTTGTTTAAGGAGGCGTGCAGAATTTCAAGGAGCTTCATTTCCATGACTGAGCGGCTGAAATGTGACCTCCTAATCACACTGTGAGGCTGAGTGCGCTTTGGACTGACTGGTTTTGGATGGGGAGCTTTCACCTCTTTGGCATGAGCCTAGATAGAAGTAATGCCTTACTGCTCCGGTACTTTTTTCCGTCATCCTCAGTGAATCAAGAAATCGCAACTCCCAGCAACAGGAGGTTAAATACTGGTTGATGGGACACTTTGTTTGCTTGGTTTCTCTCCTAATCTCAATGCTGGGAGCAGGTGCCTGCTTGGCAGCTCTGGAGCCCTGGACCATCTCAGAACAACTACAGTCATGAGT
Organism: Camelus bactrianus; assembly: GCF_048773025.1. Lineage (NCBI taxonomy): Eukaryota > Metazoa > Chordata > Mammalia > Artiodactyla > Camelidae > Camelus > Camelus bactrianus. Next base: position 79,763,908 of record NC_133575.1, on the reverse strand, counting down.
CTCCAACCCACAGGCTCTCCACAGGGTCTTTCTGCTTGGCAGACCTTCTATGGCCTGGTAAACGGGGCTCACCAGCTAGCATCTGCTCTCTGGAAACTAGTCTGAAAGTCTCCTCTCAGGCCTCCAACTAACCTGCTGCAGACAGACAGGAGGCTTCTGGTAGCCTCTTTGGGTACTCTATGGGTAAGGGCCTTTGTTGGTAGAAAGAATCATTCAACTCCAGATCCCCAGATTTTAGAGCTCATACCTTCTTCCTCAAACATCTTTTAACAATGCTCCCATTGTTAACACGGTAAACAATTTCCTTACCATCTGCTTAGTCCTGTCCATATTAACACTTGGTAGCTCTACATGCTAAAAAGCTTATGATTCCTCCCATATCCAATTCAAAAGTTAAAATACGCTAAACTCTAAAATAAATGTAGAAAGTCCAAAAATCTTTTGATTTTGAAATAATGACCATTTTGCTTTCTAAATAACAAATATAATATTATTTAAAATTTTGTGGTTGATTTAGATAATCTGGTGTTGGCTCCAGGCTGACGCTAATGGAGTTAGGAGAGAGGCTACTTCTGCAGAGACCACTTAAACTCTATATGCAGAGATTCCATATTTCAAAGTTCACAACCTCCTACCTCAGCTCATTTCTGAGACTGTTCCAAACAAATATCTCCTTGCAAGGTGTTTCAGACTGATCCTAGTGAGCCTATGTTCTCACTCAAATTGGCTGCGTTTCTCTTCTGAGAAGTATCAAAGAAATCCCAATTGCATAGTCCAAATCATCTGAGCTAACTGGTTCTCTCTTAATGCTTGATTAGAAAAATCAATCTGGTTAATCAAATCTTCAAATTCACATGTTTCCTTGAAGGTGTGGCTTGACATCTAATTGTTGTTTAAGGGGAAATTCTACCAGAATTTTTACCTGTGTGCCTAATTTTCATATGAAACAATTTTCTCTTTCCTTTGAGTAAAACTGTTAACTCAAGTGCAGGTGGTTTGGGCTGAAAGAAAGAATGGATTTTCTCAGTCCCATAGTGTGGCAGAACAATCCATCATTAAGCACAAAGATGGCCCAAGGGAAACTACTAAAGGATCAGCCCAGAGGGGTATTCCTTGATTTGTTCTCTGTGTGGCTTTTTTTTTTTTTTTCATTTTAGTAGAGGTATAAGTATTGCTAATGGGAGCTACACCTTTTCCCACATGAGCACATGGGACACCAACAACTGACTTCACTGAATCAGGTACAGAGATATAAAAGCCTTCAGCAGAAGGAAGCTATAACCAAGAACATTCTGTTTATTCAACTTAACCTTACAGCTTATTGTTGATTAGCTGTAAATAATGATAAACTCATCGGTATACTTCCACCTATGTAGGATTCAGAGAAATTGAACAGGGCTCACTGTACTGTGTATTCAATTGCTAAATGGTTTTCAATACACAGGGAGCTATTTGAAATAGCCAGAGACTGATCTCATTACCCTGGCCTTGGGCTTATGTTTATGCAATGGGGACCTAGGGGAAGTGTTTGGATGAATTCTTATTCTGGGGAAAAAAAAACACTTCAAACACTCTGTTTTACTGATTGTGGCTCAGTAGGGTTATTTCTATTTAAAGGACAGAACATTTTATATTTCAAAAGTGATTACTTCTGAAACATCTATTATTTATATTAAATAATGTAATGTATAGGTTGTATTGGTTTGTAGAAACCCACGCTGTAATTTTGTAGCATGCAATCTTTTGCTTCTTTGTAACTGTCTCTCCTGCAGCAAGCAGCCAACCATAAATATTATTAGCGAATTTGACTTGCATTTTGAAAGAGGAAACAAACCACTTCTCCATCTTCCAAACTGGTGCTAGAATCACAAAGATGGATACATAATCCACAAATACCCAATGTTCCCCCCAAAGGATTATCTTATAATTGTGTGATACACATGGCCAGAGAAATGATCACTGATTTACTGATATGGAAACTGAGGCATGGGCAGATTAACTGACATTCCCAGGAGTAGTGCCCCCTCTCCCCAATTAATTTCCACCTGGAACCTGTGAATGTGACCTTATTTGGAAATAGGGTATTTTCAGATGTAATCAAGTTAAAATAAAGTCATACTGGATTAAGGTGAGCCTTAAATCCAATGACTGATGTCCTTGTAAGGAGAAGGAGGTTTGGAGACACAGAGACATAGAGACCATAGGGAAGAAGACTGTGTGATGGCCGAGACAGAGGTTGGATTGATGCAGCTACAAGTCAAAGACTCGAAGGATCACCAACAACTATCAAAAGATAGAAGAGAAGCATGGAATAGATTCTTCCCTAGAGCCTTCAGAAGGAGCATGGCTCTGCCAACACCTTGATTTCAGACTTCTAGCCTCCGGAACTGTGTGAGAGAATAAATTTCTGTTGTTTTAAGCCCCAGCCTGTGGTAATTCATTACCGCATCCCTAGGAAACTAATAAGCCAGGGTTGCATAGATAGTGAGTAGTAAGTCCGTGGATGTGCTTAGGCTTTTCTGAACTCTAGTGCAGTTTTTCCAAGATACCTCAATACCTTGCTAAGCGTGCCCCTGCTCCATCCACTCTCACTATCCTCAGCAAAAATGTTAGATAAATCATTATCTTAGGGATTTATGGCATTTTGTGTTTTAGGGTGTTGTAATTTTGTGTTTTAGGGTGTAGGAAGGTAGGTAACAGATTTGAATTTTAAGAGGACAGCAGTATAAAAATCCCATGGATGCTATCCAGAGGCAAAACTTGCTATACTGGGCAATCCACATCATGTGGAGAACATTTTCCTCCTCTGGTTTCCCCCACTGAGACTATCTCAAAACAGCTGTGATGAGCACTCTCTCTCTCTGCCGGTAACCTGTGATACAATTATGATAATGATGATGATAAACACTTATTAAGCACCCACAGTGTGAGGTGTTACTTGTTTAAAACTCATAAATGACCTGGTCCCCACTGTCATAGTGTTTACCATAGTATTGGTGTAGTGGGGGAGGTGACACTTTGTGGTCAGTTAATGCTTTGAGCTGATCTGCTTGGACAACAGACCACAATCTTTCACACTTCTGAATTTTTGTGTGAGCTCTTCTGCTGTTTCAGGGCCCCATAAACACACTGTGCTTGGAGACCATAAAAATTATGGATTCTGGAAAATTTGGACTTGTCATCATCATCAAAATACTTTGAGCCCACTTTTCTCACCCATTTACTGATCACCAATTTACTGATGAGGAAACAGGTGTAGGCAGATGAAGTGACATTTCCAAGACTAGTGGGATGAATGATACCCTTTCCCTCAAGTTCATGTCTACCTGGAACCTGTGAATGTGACCTTATTTGGAAGTAAGATGAGGTCATACTGGATTAGGCATGTTGCTTTGGTGGTTGTTCTGAACTATTGGACTTTTCATAGGTTTCACTGATTCTAGATTTCCTTGCTATGGCTCATTTAAGTCAACAGCAGTCCTGTTATGAGGAATAGCTGGTGATGGTCTCAGAATCATATATCTTAGAGTTGGAAGGGACCTCAAGATAACATGGTGAGCCATCAGCTTTAGGGTGACTGAGCTATCATTGTTTCCATTTTACAGATGAAATAATCGAAGAGAATTTTGAAGACCTGATAAATATAACACATTTGGTTTTTCAGTACTTTATACGTGTCAGGCACTGTGCTAAGTATTTTATGTGCACAATCTCACACTTAGTTTCCACAACAATCTTTATGATTTATCTCATTTTAAAGAAGAGAAAACTGAGACACAGAATGATTAAGAAATTTGACCAGGGAAGTACTGCTAGCTAGTATCAGAATCAGGTAACTGCATCTGCATAGTGTGGATACCACTGTGACCCCAGAAAGTCTGATTCCAGAGCCTAAGCATTTAATCACCATGTTCTACTGTTTAATGGTCAGAGTGAGACTCACGTCCTCTTGCTTTGGTGGTTTAGTGAAATGGTTCCAACCATTGTGCAGAGTCTATGAATCTCTCTTTACTCCAAGCATTATCTGTAGACCAAAAAAAGGTGATCATTTAATATTTTTAAATTAATATTGATTTTTTTGGATATACTGTACATTCATTTAAAAGCATTATTGAATTAAGAGTGGCTTCTTGTCCTGCTTCATGTTATTAAATCAGTGACTATTAAAAGAAGAAACTTTTTTTTGGTGGGATGTCTGAAATATTTTGATCTGGGAAGGGGTGTTTATATTCATGAAGAAGATAGTGAACCACAGGCATAGCAGAAGGAGAGCTCAATTTGGAGTCAAGCAGACCTGGATTTAGGGAGGTGGGTATAGCTCAAGTGCTGGAGTATATGCTTAGCTTGCATGAGGTCTTGAATTCAATCCCCAATACCTCCTCTAAGAATAAGTAAATAAACCTAATTACCTACCTCTACCAAAAAGAAAAGAGAGAGAGAGAGAGAGACCTAGGTTTGAGTCTTGCTTTTGTTTGCTTCCTAGCTGAGTGACTTGGGCAAGACCCTTAACTATCTTAGCTTCCGTTTTCCTCATCTGTAAAATGATATTCTATAATTATTTCACAGTGCTATTGGGAATCTCAGCTGTAGCAGTGTATGTGAACGTGTTTTATAAAAAATAGGGTTCTCTAGGTATATAGGAATATAAGGAGATTATTACTATTCCTCTGTGATACTCAAAGGATCAAGTTTGGTCCTGAATACTTCATTATGTTAATTTTTCCTGTGGTCTTTCTGTATATATTTTTAAAAACTTTAGTCACTATTGTGATGACAAGCTGGGGAACAGGTAAATTCACAAGAAAATAATATCCAGCCCTGGCATGTGCTATCTCCACTTTCTAGTTATGCCTGGACTAGTACATCCTTTGTTACATGAAGAGTTTAGATGGCAGAGAGGAAAAGAAGATGGCATTCTAGCTCTTCTGAGGGCTTGACTTCACCCTTCCTCATAAAGTATGCTGGGTTACTCCAGATCATTTTTCCAAGGCTGAGAACCTAGGAGGGATGGAAGAATGGAGGCCAGCCAAAGAGAGGGGGAACTGTTTCTGTCACTTTCCCCTGTCTCTTCTTTCCCAGATTTCTCATCTCTTCTAGGGACACTATTTATTGAATCATAATTCCAAAAGAAGAGACTAGATTCATCTCTGGCCTTTCTGAGTGACATGAAAACATTGTTGGGTCTACTGAGCGCAGACACCATTGTGAAGTGGCCAGCCAAGATACTCCTATCAATGAATCCAAGGGCCCTGGTGAAATTGTGTCTAGACGAGAGCAGAGACAAGCTTGAAGGAACCTCAGTTACAGCCCTGAATCTATTTAAGGCTGATTTGGTCACTGCTGTGACTATCCATTTCCCCTTCAATCCTAGTCATTTGTAACTGCTGAGATGCTCCAAGGCTTAGCATGACAAGGTTTGTCTCAGCTTCTGGAACTAGAGCTGTGCTGCCACCACCTGGAATTGGGGAGGATTTCAGCAGTAATTGTCTAGCTCACTCCTCGCAGCCAGCCATCCACAGACACAGACGTGTTCAATCTGCTCTCTTCTCCGAGAAGAAATCCTTTTCTCTGCAAGCTTCCTGATTCTTTAGGAGGTGCTTGATTATGGAACGGGATTTAGATTCTAGACTATTGAATGAAATGTACAAGGTTGGAAGTAATGAATCTTTAAACAGGATTCTCATACCCTTTACCAGCTACAGTTATCCATTGTGATTAATAAATGCATTAGTAACCTAGTTCTGACCAGTGCTGTGGCCCAACTGCACCTCAACTCTTCTTGTTAACCTCTTGCCTGAGGACATATAGATATCAAGAGAGACTGAGGTCCTCCTTGTCAATTAGACACGGAGCCCACAGTCAAGAACTTCCCAGTTCTTGCTTTATAAGAGCTGGGGAGTATGGAAAAGCTGCTCTTCTTATCATCAACCTATGCTGAGAGCCTTGCTACTTATCTCCTTAGTTCCATCTTCACTGCTATTTGGGTGCCAGCACAGTCCATCCTCACGGCAGAGTTCAGTTGTGAGTCTTGGCAGAAGATAAAGATGAACTTGAGTGCTTTATTTGCTACATTCTTTGTTGTTAAGGAGAGAGGAGGGATTACTCCTTCGTTGATAGATGAAACCTAGCGCAAGATGGGTAGGTCTTAGAGAAAGGAGGAGTCTTCTCAACTTTGGAGTTGGTCTGCATGTCAGGCCTAAAGCAACTGTGTGGGTAGCACCAAGAGAACTATCATTTGCAGGATCCACTCTCAAAGTAAAGCTTGCTTTATGTTCACATGGAAGAGACTGATTGTTAGTGTTGGTCATGGCTGCTCTTAGACACATTTAATTTTCATTTTGCCAAGGCAAGGCTTAAAGAGAGATGTCATGGGCTTGGAGCATACTTCTGATGCAGTCATAAGATCTGACAGAGGTGGCAATTGTGGGAATATGTAGGAGAGGTCCAGGACCTTCTTTCCCCAAGAGTATGCAAACCATAGCAATGCATAGTTTTACAGATACACCAGCAGGGTTCCTGGAATTAATCATTTTCATTTCTACCACTAGGTCTTGTACTAACCTGTCTCCTGGTCTTTTTCTTACACTGTGTGACCTTTTGACAAAGCTCTTACTGCTTTTACTGAAACTTTCCTGGTCTAATAGCTAGCAAATATCTTGAAGAAAATCCAGTTTGTTCAACAGGCTGTCTCTTGGCATTTAGTGAATTCTTATCAATGTAGACTGCCTTAGCTGGTCTTTAGATCTCATACTAAATGTGACTTTTGCAGAGAGGCTTTTCCTGACCATCTGTTTTAAAGTTGGTTTCTCTAACCTTGTCTTTGGTACAGTAGGAAAACCCTCTCTAGAGCCAGATAGATCCATTCCCTGGCTCCGCCCACGACTAGCTATATTACCCAAGGCAAGTTACTTGGCCTCTCTGCATCTCCGTTTCCTACTAAAATAGACATAATAATAATACATACTTCATAGGGTTATTGTGAGGATTAGTTATGGCACATAAAGCATTTAGAACAGTGCCTGGCTATCATCATAATCATCATCATTTCAGTCTATGTTTGTGTCTTTTATATCACTTATTATAACTTTAAATTGTCGAAGGTGTCAGTTTGGTTTTTTTTTTTTTCAGTCTTTCTGCCACTGTTCTGAAAGTTGTATGAAGGCAGAAACCATATTTGTGTTTGCTTGTTCATTCTCCTTCCCCAAGTGCTTAGCACACAGTAAGAGCTCAATAAATACTTGCCAAGAAAATTAACCATAATTTAAGGAATATTTTCTAAACAACTCAGATATCTCTTTCCTCCAAGCTCTTGTTATAAAATCTCTTTATAACAAAAAGGCTCTCAGATCTCAATCAATGGAACATTTTATTTCAATCAATCGAACATTTAATTTATTTATTTTATTACAAACAAAATGCCAGGGAAACATGTTCCAGTCTTCCGTGTAAGCCTCTTCCTTTTTATTATTGCCTTTGCCTCCTCCAGCTGGTTACAACTAGATCTACTAATAGGATCCTCATCTAGGTCCAGGCCCATAGTCAATGTCAATTATCCAAGCCATAACTAAGGAAGAGTGATTGAGGATTTAGTCTAGAGTATGAAAATTTTGAAGGTACAAACACATTAAAGAATTTAAATGTACTGTGCAAACTGTAAAGACCCCTTACCTTAACATGAAGTGTGTTAGAGATGTACCTTAGATATCTGTGTAGCCTCCGAGTCATAGATCCTACTCACTGTATACTCTGTCACAAACAGCCAGATCTCCTGGAAGCAGCTCAAGTCTCCACCTGTGCTTTTTACCTGGAATCTTTTGCTGATGGATGTATCTCGTACTCTTCTTCCCTGAAATATTTTGGGACTTCATGAATTCCTTGTACATCCAGCTGCCATTGCTGATACCAGCCTCCTCTGACTTCCAATACCTCAGGTCTCAGTGTTGCCACCCATCCTCAGCATGGATCCTGAGCTCACGCTAGTTATACTGCCTTGGTATATGATATACTGGAATTTGACTCATGTAATAATTAGTGAATTAACCTAAAATGTGGGCAAACTAGAGGCAGCCAACCTGATATTTCCAAGCAAACCACAAGTCATATAAATGATATTTAGTTACTACCCCATTTAAAAGCCATTGATGACTCCACTGGCCTCCACTATAAAGCTCGAATTCTTCATTCTGGCAATCAAGGCCCTGCACAGTAGCCTCTACCTACCTTTCTAACCTCAGCTCCCATTATTCTGCTATACAAAGCTTCTGTGAGATCCCTGAGGCAGAGGCTTTCTCTTCTTTAGCCATAGTCTGGCACTTTAAATTATATCTGGCATACTGTTCTTAGTAAATATAACAGCTACAAGTTATTGAGTTCTTTACTCTGTGCCAGACATGTAAAACATTAAGTGCTTTACAAATCTCACCTCACTTTACGGGCATCATCTCCTGTAATCCCCCAACTTTATGAAACAGATACTATGCTCATTTGCCCAAGGTCACTCAGCAAGGGAAATGGTAGGACCAGGACTTGAACCCAGATCTGTTTAGCTCCAGAGCTTGTGCCATTAATAATTATACCACATCACTTCAATGGTGGCTGTAGAACAAATACTTGAGCCAAACGATTTTCTTAATTGTTTGCCCAACATGGTGAACTTACTGCAGCTTATGTGCCTTTACAAACACCCCTTCTCTCACATGAAGGGCTTTCCCACAGCTTCTAGGTCATCAGTCACTCCTTTGGACTACCTTATTTCAATGGAGAGTACTGCCATTTGGACACCTTATAAATTCTTCCTTGTATGTGTAGTTCTCCTTTTATGAAACCCAGAGCTAGACCCTGCCCTTGGAGGGGAGGACCCATGCCTTACAATGCTGTGTATTCTCAGCCTTAAGCATCAAGTATAGGAACTTAGGTCAACTAAGTAACATTTCCTGACAGTGATGGCTTAAATGGGGTCAAAGATAAATTGAAATTAGGTTCATGATTAATTACAATTGGCAAGAGACCAATTGTTACATAAAGCTGTATCAAAACATAAAAGTCCTTTCATGTGCAAATATTAGTTACTAGGATGAGAAAGTGAAGGAACAGGGAAGAAATAGTTAAATAGTCATCATCATAACCATCATCCTTACAAGTAAATCTGCTTTAGAGGATGAATTATCCTGTTACGTTTACCATCTATTTTAGACCAATCTATGAGAACTTCCAGAAATCAGAAATTAGTTGCTTAGGCTGGACATAATTATTTTGCATTTATGGAGTAATTTACATTTATAAAACTGCTTTACAATAATTATAATGTTCACAGGAGATCAAACAAGACTGAACAGGAAATCTGGGAGGGCCTTCAAAGGCTTCCTGATGACCAGGCACTGCCTATGGTAGGAAATCTTTGGTTAAACTCTATGTAGATCTCTTTTTCTCCAGAGACAGTCAAATTTCATCGATCTCCATGTTCCAAAGCCGTTCATGAACCCTGCTGTTCTGGATGTGTGACAGCTATTTATTTCTCAGGGAAAAGGGAACTAAATTAAGCATCTTTATTTTACTCTCCTTGGCTAGAAAAATCTAATGCTAAGATTGGAACAGGTTAATGGTCCACTAAGTAATATTCAGAGCCCTGAGTTATAAAGGAAGGGAGGCCCATGTGTGAGTCTTTTCTGATGTATAAGAAAATATGTGAAATTCAGAGTTGTGAATTTTCTTCTGACTCTAGTAGATGATTATTTCTGCTGGGGTTTAATCTGGTGGTTTCACAGACTATGCTATCAAGTCTGGTATCCATTAAAAATATCTTTACATTAGGAAGAAGGGTCTGTGGTAGACGTCTTCATATACATTGACATTGAAGAGAGACACTATCTAAATGTTTTTTCCCGGATAGCCCTGATCTCTGCTATGGAGCATGCAATTTGATTACCTTGCTAGTGTTCACTTATATTGCATGACTAACAAAATTATTAATAGCTATAAAATTATTCAGGCCCTTAAAGATGCAGTCACTATGCTTCTCTCAGTGGTCTCCCACAGCAGCAAATTTTAGGCTGATTAGAGGTTGCACAGCGATTTTCATTTTAAATGTATTTTCTGTTAATTTAATTAAGCCCCCACTCTTGCTCTTCCGCAATGGCACCAAGAATCAGATGGGATCTCCTGCCTCTCCCAGCACACATCCATGGATGGAAGAAATCAGACCCGGATTTTCCGACTTCTCATCTTCAGGCTGAGTCGGTCTTTTTCACTTTACGGTTTCTTTCTGAATGACCCTGCTCTTGACCCTGGGCGTGCAATCTGAGAGCTGCATGGGGGTGGAGTGTGGAGAGGATGTTCTGGAGCTCAGCAGATGGATCCCAAGAGCACAATGGCTTACCAGCCCTCCTGTGATTGTTACCAAAACGCCTTCCTGTTTTCAAAAGTGTCTCGCCCCACTGCTCCTTTGTTTTGCTCTGCAAGGAGACTGCAGTTCTGATTTTGCTAGGGACCAAAGCCTGCTGTTTCAAGGAAAGGCAGCTGCTTGCTTTGGTGGGTGGCTTGAGAGAAGGAATTTGTCTACCCTCCCTCCCCAACCTCCTTGCTACCCCACCCCAACGTGAACTCCACTGGCTGGCTCATCAGCTCACGAAGCATTGATTTTAGAAGCTGACTATCTGCTTTTGATTGTTTGGCTGGGGCTGCAGCAAAGTCATTGATGGATCTCATTTTGAGCTATCATCCTGTCCACTCTTCTCGGTCAGCCTTCCAGAACTGATTGCCTTTTCCCCCAAATGAAACTGCACAGGCAGACAGCGAGGCTTTCTCAAGTTGCACTGTTTCCCAGGGCAGAGAACATGCAGCGCCTCCTGGGCCTCAAGCTGGGCCAGCTCCCCTCTAAGACTGTTCGTTCTCTTACCAACTCGTCATTAGGCCCAAGACTTAATTTGATCACTGCTGCCTAGGCTGCTATCCCTGAGTGGATATTGCCTGATACTGATGTCGCTGCATTTTGTGATCTTTGCTGAAAGAGACCAGCCCAGCTCAGCCCAGCTGGTGTCTCCTGTGACACAGGACACTCTCTTTCTCTACCCCTCCCAACTCCCAGTTTTTGGAAGAAATGTCATTGGTTCTCTATGGCCATTCTGGCCCCCACTGCAAGCAACAGACACAAATAAATATGCTTTCCCTCCCCAAGTCCAGTGCACTAGGATGCAAACTCGACCCCAGATCCGGATGCTTTCCCAGCTGGCAATCCATTATTTTCTTCTCCTTCAAAAAATGTGCATAATTTCTCTGTTGCTAAAATGATCTTTCTGTCACTTCTGCTCTATCTTTGTGGTGCTCTCTCTGCCTCCTTCTGGGATCTCCCTCTTTCAGTTTACTCTCCATTGCCCCAGGGCTTGCCAACCTGAACAGATACTGTGCGTTGTGCTGTTAGTGGCATACGTGACATGCCTTTGGTACTTACACTGCTGGGCCAGGTAATGTAAGTGCAGCTGTCAAACCCATAGTTTGTCATGTTTGTTAGTTCTCTTTCTTTTCTTCTTAAGTTGATATTAAACCAACTAGTAAGTTTCCTAGTTCAGTGAAAAATCCATCAGTGGAGCAGGTGGAACCCCCAGGGAGCTACACAAGGCCACTCCTGAGTTCTGGGAGAAGCTTTGGAGGAACCAAGAGCAAACCTAGGCCCAACCTGGTCACCTAGGACTAAAGATTGTACAGCAAGTGGTGGTGGTGGAGGGGGGTCCTCACTGAAATCATCTTTTGCCCAAGATAGCTAGAGAAGCCCAGGAAGTTGGCTCATCAGATTGACTTTTGTGCTCCTCTTCTCACCAGCTCTTTGGCTGTTATTATGTATTTGAACTGAATGCAAAGGGATGCTCTAGTATGGCGTTCACACAGTTACCCCAGCTCCATCACCATATATCTCCAAGTCTCAAAAGATCAGGTTTGGTTTTTTCCAGTCCTGTGGGCATCTCTAAAAAGAACTCAACCTCTGATAAAACCAGGCCATTGGATAGTTTGTTTTTTTTTTTAATTTAGAAAGCTGATTTTCAAGGCCCATTGTAGGCCTGATATTTTAATCAAGGGTCTTTCAGCACTATCAACCACTCCTTTCAGTGATATTTCCACCATTTTTTCTGCTCTGCTTGAAACACTCCAGAAATAGTAGAAGAGGCTATGTGAGAAATCTAGGCTGGAAGTCAAGAGCCAGACCTGTGTGTGGAGCTCTAATCCAAGGGAGTTACACATGGTATAGGGGTCCTTGGGATCTACCTACTAGGTTGCAGAACAAAAATTTGGGGGTAACAGCAAAAAAATGGCTTGGCCTAAAACAGGGCATCTCTAGACTGTACATTTTCAATTACCTCCTCTTTTTAGCATTCAGTTTGGCATTTAAGTTGGTTCTTGAAGTCTCTTACTTGGTAATGGTTTTTATTTCCAAGTTGTCAAGAAGGCATTTCTTCTGGTGGTGGAAGTGTGTGTGGAATGCCACTCTTTACCCTTCTCTTTGGGATTAGAGATGCAGCAGTGGGAAGGCTGGGCATGATCTGATCAGAGTGCCTTTGAAGGGAGAGCTTTCTGTTTTCAAAAGTGGTGGTGGTGGAACGATAACAGTTGGTACGAGTTTGCACCTAGGAAAATAGCGTTTGGGATCCACTTGGAGAGAATTCACATGAAAAGATTTAGGCAATAATGCCGCGAGCCCAAATGGTGCTGTCAAAACATCACAGGTAGTCACTGCAGGGTAGGACAGAAGGTGTTAGAGAGCAGTGTCATTTATTGAAATGTATCTGCTGATTTAGCCTTTGCTAATTAAATGGTCCCCCTGATGTGTGTTTATTTAGGGACAGTTATGAGTTTTGTAGCAGCAGGGGTTTGGCCCTGTGGGAAGTGCCACTCCTAATGAGAGGGGAGAAACATGGAAGGGACTCGGGCATAATCTGTTCAGGGATGCTGGCCTTGTCAGAACGGGAAGACTTGGAGTGATTAATAGCTTTCTGTCTCTTTTTTGCCACTGTCCCCTACCTCTCTTGTGTTTCTTGGAAAAGGCAGACATCAGGGCCATGACGAACAATTTTAGCACTTAAGGAACACTTTCTCTACTCTTTGTTTTTCCTGCTACAGCTCCCTGGCTGTCACTGTTACCCTTTGTCACAGGGTGGGAATGGGGGTGGGGCTTGGGAGGAAGAGAGAGGAAAAAATGCAAGGGACCTCAAAGACTTTTTTTGGTCCCCTTCCTTTGTCTTCCTGGTATTTCAGAAGGGCCAGAAACAGCATCCAGGATGGTGGAAACTGCACTCCACCCCTGCCCAGCAGGCCTACATCCTTGGCTGCTGCTCTTAATGCCTTTCCTTGTGATGTCTGGGACTGTGAGTGTGTGTGTGTGTGTCTGTGTTGGGGGTGGCTAACTAGAAACTGGGCAATCACTTTGGGCAGAAGGGACAGAATTTCAGGAAGCTGTCAACATGATATACCTCACTGTCATTCCCCCTCTAGCAAAATCTATAGTACATAGAATTACATGCTGCTATTAAGTTAATCAGCTGAATTTAAAACTTCACAAGGGCAAGGACCATCTTTTAAAAAAAATTCTCAAAAAAAAAATTCTCCAAAAAAAAAAAAAAATTCTCAGTCCCTAACACAATGCTGGGCACACATTTGTTGATTTTACAAAGGAAATGATTGTGTCATGAGGTCATCTTGGCAAGTCATCAAACTGCTCTGGAACTCTGCTTCAATGTCTGCAAAGTCCTTTTATATCCCAGGGATATTGTAAAAATTAAAAAAGGTGATGACTTTAATAATGACACTTTGCGGTTTTGTGCTCTTTCTTCCATTTTCATTGTTTTATTCTCTTTACCCTAGGCACTGTAACCTAGGTAAAAAGATCAGATACCCAGACTGGAAAAGTTTGACTTTGGCTATTTTGTAAATCAAGCTTTTCTTTCTAAGAGAACTTCATTAGGCAGCTGATTGGTTGAGTAGAATGGGATGCCCACGAAATGCAACAGAAGTCAAGCTAGATGATGATCCACTTTTCAGGAACAAAGGCAGAGGGATGGAGTTGGGGGATGGAGGAGAGAGTGAGAATGAAGTTATTTGATTGGCTAACCTCTTCAGAGCTTGAAGCAAACATTAAAAAAAAACACACATCTCATAAATCTCCCTTAAACTTGTCAGTGCTACAGCCCTCATATGCTGCTATCTTAGTTTCTATCATCTATTTTAACCTTTTTGAACAAAACCTTTTACCCTATCCTTATCAATGCTGGGACACCAAGAGTTATTATCCTCATACACTGGCTTGATTTAAATGTAAGGATTCCCCCACTTTGGTCTTCTTCCATTGCCATCCAGCATTATTTCAGTGGCATGGCTGAAATTTTAAAGATAAAAAAAATCTTCTTACCAATTTTGATTCTGGCCTCAGTGACCCAAAGAGTTGCCTTGGCCCAGAGAATTGGCCAGCACTACACAGCACTGTAGTTGGTACCCAGGCCTAGTGTTTCTTAGCAAAGGTTGGATCAAAAATACTGGAGACGGTCACTAGATGTCCCTCTTGTGTCTCTAAAGAGGCTGAGGAGGTGGGGCTCCCTTCAGGATTGAAGTAAAGGGAAGCTAAGACTAAGAGAACTTTCTTTTTGTTTTTCTTTTTACACCCAGAACGGTTTTATTCATTTAATGTATAAATTCTTGATCATGAAGGTGTTTTCAGTCATTCATTTAGTCAATAGCATTGGTGAAGTATAATGATCAAGTGTGTCTATTTGTGAACCTTGTTGGAGTATAATGGTGAAATGTGTCTATTAAAATACATTCGGAGAGCAAACGGCGGCATTGGGGTTATCTGTAGAAATAGACTGGGGGGATGGAAGAACTATTTTTTGGAGGAGAGTTGTCACTATCTCTTTGAGCTTGGGGCTGACGGGATGGAAGGAAGCCGAGGCACACACCCCTGCCTTCCTCGGCACCTGGCTTCCATAAAAGCGGTTTGGTATTGCTGGAATACCTGGGGTGCTCTACTAGGAGGGGAGGGGTTGCATTGAGTGTGAACAGCGAGCAGGACTCAGGGAACCTGGTGCCACCTCCTTAGCGAAGCACGCATTTGTCTTTGCAAACAGAACATGTCTTTACAATGTGATTGCAATTACAAAGGTAATGACATTGTACATGAATTGAATTCTCCTATTTATCTTTAAAAGACAGCAGAATATAGACATTCTATTAGCACTCCCCAAGGTAAGAGGTCCTCAGCCCTCATATCTTGTTGTGTGCAACTTTTCAGATGCCACGGCAATGTTAATCATTTTACCTGAGTAATTCTTCCATTTCTCGTTACCTGGGGGATTGTTAATGGCCGAGACTACTTCTCAGACTCTTTGCTCCCGCTCAATCAAGCCGTGGAGGCGCCAGTTTACTTTTATTGATCAGCGGGTTCCTGACAGCCTTCGCCACAAGGAAGCAGCATCATCCTTTTTTAACTTAAAGGGGAACAGATCGCCTTAAAGTTTACAGCTAAAAGCTTCTAAGCATAGCATGCAAACATTTTAGCATGCTGCTAATTGTTCTGTTTAAATAGTCCAAGCAATATTTTAGAAGGCTGCCAAACGCCGAACTCACATCCCGTGATCAGATTGCAAACCCATTTCAAATGCCTTTTTAGGCCTTTTTAATTAGACCAAGATGCACTTCATTCCCACTCGCTGACATCAAAGGTAAGTAATTGATAAATCAAATGAAGCCCTTCTCTTTGCGGAGCCCGCGAGGAGCGCCCGCGCTGCCTGCCATGTTGTCACTCTCCTCCAGCAGGGTCTGCAGAAGACTGGGCGGGCCACAGTGCTCCCTCGAGTCACAACTCTGCTGTCCACCCGCACCTCTAAATGACCAAATTAAATGATACTCATTGCACATGCTTCGATTTTCTCCCTGATGTTCTGGGCTGACTGGTTTCCTAATGTGAAAGAGTGAAATGACCCCCATGCGGAAAGCGGATCAGGCTCCCCGTTCCCTCCCCTTGGTCTCAGATGCACGTTCACTCCTGAAATAATTCCTTTCTGTAGGAAGAAGCTGTCTTCTTTCCCCCTGCCAAAGTAAAGACTACTAAACTAGCGTCTCTTAGAAGGAGAAATATTTTTAAAAAGCAGCTGGGTTGCTCTCTGCAAGAAGATGGCAGTTTTGAGAAAATCTATTATGTGTTCAAAAGCTCCTTTTCCTTTTCTTGTTTAATGTTTTTTAAAAGGCAAAAGGGAGTCTCATTTTAAGCACACAGGCTTAGGCCATTGTCGCTGAGCTAATTATGAGTTTGCTCACCCAAGACTCCCAAATATCCGAGACGACTCAGAAGGAAGGTTTACTCTTCTAAGAATTGTGAATTCAGAAGCCAGTCCCCTCCACCCCCAATGCGTGATGAAAAAAAAAAAAAACCCAAAAAACAAAAAACACTTGTCCAGTGAATTGCTTTTGATTCTTCCCGCCGGTGACCTTAATTAAGAGACTCAGAACAGGGAGGGGTGGAGTACCCTCTGTCCCCAGGGCGCCTACAGTCCGGAAAGCAAGCCGAGTTTGATATCAGCCCCAGCCACGCCGGCCTTCAGCTTCTCAGCATTGGCACACGCTGCCACCGCCGCCGCCGCCGCCACCGCGCGAGCAAAGCTGGCAGCCCCCTGGGACCGAGGCCCCGCAGGAAGACTGGGACGCCCCGCACACCGGCGCCGGCTCCAGCTGCCAGCGACCTACGTGGACTGCGCGCCAGCCCCACAGCTCCCGCTGGGCTCGGGGCTCTCCCGGCTTGGCGCGGCGCGGCGGCGTCCGCTCCACCCTCTCTTCTCAAACGTACAGTTTATTTATAGGGAGCTAAATTCTCCAACAGGGTGGGGTGAGGGGCAACGAAATGTGTCCAGCCGTCTCCGCGGCTCAGTCCCTGCGCCACAGATCCCACTTGATTAACAAGCAACAGACAAGAGCGAACCGAACCGGCCCAGGGGCCCTCCTCGGGCTATGGGGGCAGGGGGCGGGGGCGGGGGCGGGGGCGTAGTGCCGGGGAAGGAGGGTTGCGGGTGACGGTCAGGGAGGATGGCTGCTGCGGCTCTCAGCTGAAGTGAAGACTCACCGGCCAAGAGCCGGATGAATGACCACCTCTGGGGCGCTTTCTCCTTCCCTTTCTTCCTTGCACTTCCCGAGAAGAAAAGAGGAAAACAGAGAAACAGACAGACAGACAAATTCAGGGCGAAGAGACAAAGAGGGAGGGGGAGGGGAAGAGAGAATATGAATATGAATATTATATTCAAGATATGAAGATATGTGAGGGAGATAAACACCCCGAGAGAATCAAATCTTCTTTCCTGCAATCTCTACAAACACGAGAGGCGTGCAGTTCCCGGAGAGGCTCAGCTGCAGCGCCAGCACGCCCCTCTCCCCGCTCCACCCTGCCCTCTTGCCCTTGCTGGGCCTGCCGCCTGGCCTCCCCTGACTCCTGCCCGGGCTTCGCGGGCCGGGGTACCACTTGGTCCCGCCAGTGTGTAAGTTTCTGGCTCGCCCCGCCCCGCCCCGCCCCGCCCCGCCCCCTCCCGTTCCTTGGCCCCGCCCCAAGCCCGGAGCCCGCTGGGCGGCGCGCTGATTGGCCAGTGCCTGGCGTAGCCGGGCTCGGCAGCTCAGGCTCTCTCCGGCTCTCTCCAGACTCCGCGGCCAGTAGTTTGCGGCATCGGGAGGAGCAGCAGCAGCAGTAGCGGCGGCGGGCGCAGTAAGGAGACGGACGAGCGGGCATAGACGGCAGCAAAGCTCCCGAGCACCATGCCCGGCTTGCCCGGGGGGCACGGGCACCCGCGTCCCTAGCCTGGCGCCGGCCTTTGGCGCGTTGCGCTTCGCGGCACTTCGGCTGAGCAGATTCATCGGAGATCGAAACCTCCCACCCTTGCTCGCTCACACTCCCCACTCACACTCCCCACACCACACACTCACTCTTCCTTTCTCTCACACATTCATATACAGCCCGAGACAGAAAGAGAGAGCGAGACAGACCTCCCGAGTGCGCGAGCGCCCGGGAGGGAGAGAGCCCAACGCAGCGCGGCCAGCGCCTCTCCGGGAGGATGGAATCAAGACGCTCCCGCAAGTAAACTTTGGCGGCGACATAACCGTCGACAGTGGCAGCTGCTGAGGCGGACCCCAGCGACATGCGACTTAACTAGGAGGGCTTACCCCCGCGGCGGCGGCAGCGGCGGCCCTCGGAGCGACACTCCAGCCCAGACCGAGGGAGGAGGAGAAGCCCCTGGTACCCGCGGCGGCGGCCCCGCCTCTCCTGGCCGGTACTGTTGTCGCTTCCCCTTCCCTCCTCTCCATTCCCCGCCCCCGGGCTATTGGAAAGACCGGGACTTTTATTTTCTTGGACAAATTGCCATCGCCCCGTTTCCACAAACTTGACGTGGAAGCTCGGGCTGCGTTGGTAACTTTGATTTCCCAGACGCAAACGCCCGCAGTCCAACTGCTCTGTGGGGGTGACTCCGTGCCCACCTCTGATCCTGGACAGACGCGCCCCTCAAGCCTTCTGAAGCCAACCACAGTGCAAGGGAGCGCGCTCTCGCCTCGGCAGCCTGTCTCCCCTCCCCCTTCCTCTACTGGCCCGGGGACCGCCATCCGGTTCAGCCGGATACTCAGGCGGCTGCAGCGTTTGACAGCAACTCAAACTCCCTCTTGTGATCCCCCCTTTTCCCCAACAGGCCTCGAAAAGGCCACCGTGGCCCCCCCGGACCCCGGAGGGCGCGTTCCAGGCGGGTCCTCTCTCCGCAGTGAGCCAGGAGCACTGGGGGGAGGTCCTTGCGCATGCCAGGTGCACAGACTACGCGCCCGCCAGCCCCAGTGCCGGTGCGCCGCGGCCGGCCGGGCAGTGCCTGAGAAGCTGTGTCCCCACCGGCCTCCCCGCCTTCGCCCCAAGTGCCGTCCGGACTCAGCGGCGCGTCGACCCGGCCGTTCGGACGCCGTCCGACCCGCAGCCCTGCGTCGCTGCGGCCAGTTGCGCCCGGCTAACTTTGAAGGGGGAAAACTGAGTAGCCGGGCTGGAGGGAGGGGGCTCGGGGCCGCGCGGCGCTCCCTCGGCCCCCCGGAGCCCCCGGGCCCCCCGCGAGCCCCCGCCGGGTCCACCGCAACCTCAGCATTGGAGCCGGCGCGGGTGTCCCCCCCGCGCCGCCGGGCCGCCCTGGGCGGGACTCCTCCCGCGGCCTCCGGGGCCCCGGGGCGCGCGCAACAGGCGGCCCGAGTCGGCGGGAAGCTGGAGCGCCGGCGGCGTCGACCTCGGAGGGGTGTGGAGAGGCGAGGCCAGGCAGAGCCCCGCGCAGCCATGGAGTCGCTCCTGCTGCCGGTGCTGCTGCTGTTGGCTGTACTGTGGACGCAGGCGGCCGCCCTCATTAACCTCAAGTACTCGGTAGAAGAGGAGCAGCGCGCCGGGACGGTGATCGCCAACGTGGCCAAGGACGCGCGCGAGGCGGGCTTCGCACTGGACCCACGGCAGGCCTCTGCCTTCCGTGTGGTGTCCAACTCGGCTCCGCACCTGGTGGACATCAACCCCAGCTCGGGCCTGTTGGTCACCAAGCAGAAGATCGACCGTGATCTGCTGTGCCGCCAGAGTCCCAAGTGCATCATCTCGCTCGAGGTCATGTCCAGCTCAATGGAGATCTGCGTGATTAAGGTGGAGATCAAGGACCTGAATGACAACGCGCCCAGCTTCCCGGCAGCACAGATTGAGCTGGAGATCTCCGAGGCGGCCAGCCCCGGCACGCGCATCCCGCTGGACAGCGCCTATGACCCGGACTCGGGCAGCTTTGGCGTGCAGACGTACGAGCTCACGCCTAATGAGCTATTCGGCCTGGAGATCAAGACCCGCGGCGATGGCTCACGCTTTGCCGAACTCGTGGTGGAAAAGAGTCTGGACCGGGAGACGCAGTCGCACTACAGCTTTCGCATCACTGCACTCGACGGTGGCGACCCGCCGCATCTGGGTACTGTTGGCCTCAGCATCAAGGTGACCGACTCCAATGACAACAACCCGGTGTTTGGCGAGTCCACCTATTCGGTGAGCGTGCCAGAGAACTCACCTCCCAACACGCCCGTCATTCGTCTCAACGCCAGCGACCCAGACGAAGGCACCAATGGCCAGGTGGTCTACTCCTTCTATGGCTACGTCAATGATCGCACTCGAGAGCTCTTCCAGATCGACCCACACAGCGGCCTGGTCACGGTCACTGGTGCCCTAGACTACGAAGAGGGCCACGTGTACGAACTGGACGTGCAAGCCAAGGACCTGGGGCCCAACTCCATCCCGGCACACTGCAAGGTCACCGTCAGCGTTTTGGACACCAATGACAACCCACCGGTCATCAACCTGCTGTCGGTCAACAGCGAGCTGGTGGAAGTGAGCGAGAGCGCCCCCCCGGGCTACGTGATTGCACTGGTGCGGGTGTCTGATCGAGACTCCGGCCTCAATGGGCGCGTGCAGTGCCGTTTACTGGGCAACGTGCCCTTTCGGCTGCAGGAGTACGAGAGCTTCTCCACTATCCTGGTGGACGGACGGCTGGACCGCGAGCAGCACGACCAGTACAACCTCACGATCCAGGCGCGCGACGGTGGCGTGCCCATGCTGCAGAGTGCCAAGTCCTTTACCGTGCGCATCACCGATGAGAACGACAACCACCCACATTTCTCCAAGCCCTACTACCAGGTCATTGTGCAGGAGAACAACACGCCCGGTGCCTATCTGCTCTCTGTGTCTGCTCGAGACCCCGACCTGGGTCTTAATGGCAGTGTTTCCTACCAGATCGTGCCGTCGCAGGTGCGGGACATGCCTGTCTTCACCTATGTCTCCATCAACCCTAACTCCGGGGACATCTACGCGCTGCGATCCTTCAACCACGAGCAGACCAAGGCTTTTGAATTCAAGGTGCTGGCTAAGGACGGCGGCCTGCCCTCGCTGCAGAGCAATGCCACTGTTCGGGTCATCATCCTCGACGTCAATGACAATACCCCAGTCATCACCGCCCCGCCCCTGATCAATGGCACTGCGGAGGTCTACATACCCCGCAACTCCGGCATAGGCTACCTGGTGACCGTTGTCAAAGCAGACGACTACGATGAGGGCGAGAACGGCCGGGTCACCTATGACATGACAGAGGGCGACCGCGGCTTCTTTGAAATAGACCAGGTCAATGGCGAGGTCAGAACCACTCGCACCTTCAGCGAGAGTTCCAAGGCTTCCTACGAGCTTATTGTGGTGGCTCACGACCACGGCAAGACGTCTCTCTCTGCCTCGGCGCTCGTCCTGATTTACCTGTCCCCTGCTCTCGACGCCCAAGAGTCGATGGGCTCGGTGAACTTGTCCCTGATTTTCATTATCGCCCTGGGCTCCATTGCCGGCATCCTCTTTGTCACTATGATCTTCGTGGCGATCAAGTGCAAGCGAGACAACAAAGAGATCCGGACCTACAACTGCAGGTAGAGCCAACTTTTCTTTCTTTCCTTCTTTGTCTTGGGTGAATAAGATGTATCTGTCTCTGTGTGAAAAATCCCAGTGCTTTTGTTCCCTACTTCAATGCATGCACCCACTTACAGCGCTTCTTTTTGGAGGCGGGAGGAGGGGGGAGTTTGTGGCAGCCCAAGTTGATCAATTCTTTTGATCTGACAATTTGCTGGAAGACAATCATTTACTGTTTGAATGGATTCTGTCACATAATGATGATGAGCAGAAAAGCAATTATCATTTTAAAATTTGCACAGCTGTCTCTATGAGGTAGTTATGGCAGAAAAAATAAATGAGAGAAAGAGGAGAGGGAGAGAGAGAGAAAGATTGATTTTCAGCAGAGCCATGAAGTACTACAACTTGATTTGGGGGCTGTACTGTTTTGGGGACAGGTACTGAAAGGAAAGGGGGTGCTGACAGCTACCCTGTTCTGTGTAGAGAGAAACTCTGAAGAGAGCCTGTGAGTGGGAGTCTAAGGTAGAAAACAGAGTTGGGGGGAGAGAGAACAGGAGCGGTGAGGGGAAGCAGGTGATTAGTGTTTTTTAGTGTGTTCTTGGCTTGTTTTATATCCAGTCCCCAAACATCTGGCTATGTGAAGTGAAATTCTTCCAGTCATCTATGTGTTTTCAAATATCTGGTTGTTGGGCATAGAGCCCAAACATCCCAACGAGGGACTGGGCTTTTGCATCCACATGTTTCACTAGAAATTGCAATCTTCTGGAGTTGATGGCGCTTTCCTCTAACGTGGGACTCTGCTGTGGCACTAAGAGCTGGTCCCTACCAGTGGATGTCACTATGGGCTATTGTGTTACAGCTTTCCTTGAAATGTGTGCAGGATGTGTGTGTGTGTGTGTGTGTGTGTGTGTGTGTGTGTGTGTATGAGAGAGAGAGAGAGAGAGAGAGAGAGAGAGAGAGAGAGAGAGAGAGAGAGAGAAGGAGAGAGAGAGAGAGAAAGGAGAGAGAGAGAGAGAGGTGGAGGGTGAAGAGAGAGGTGAGAGGGGAGAGAGAGGAGGGAGAGAGAGGACAGCAGAATAGAAATGTGGAAACTGGAATGACAGGTAGTAACTTTTTTGAAAAAAGATTTCCTGAGAAGCACTTTGGAGGGTCTTGCTGAAGCCCTTCCTTACAATTAGATAGAACAAATAAGTCTAAGTATTTCTAGAATCCAATATCCAATTTAGGATAATACGTGTAGCGTTTTTATTATTTTTCCAGCAGTGTCTCATCGAAACGGTTGAAAAAAAAGTTTCTTTAATTTGCTGAAAATGAATGATGCTATTTCCAACCAAGGTGTGTGTGTGCTTTCAATACACCTACACACCCAGTGTGTCTTTCATGCCATCTGTGCTTGCATGTTAATCAGTCAAAATATGTTCCTGTAAGTCCGATTTGTATTTGACACCAACTGAAATGCACACTTCTGTGAATCAGAGCCCCCTGAATATGTAACAGCCATGCAATTATTGTTTCCCTTTTACTATTCTCTGCGTTACACAAGTTAGTAGACAAATGCTAACCACACATGAATATCAATCAGGTGCCATAAAAGAGCAGCTGCAATGCCTCATAAATGCTTTAATCCTGTTACTAGTGAAATGGCCATGACTTTTCTTTCCTTCAGCTCCGAGTCATTTCAGATGGGAGAAATGGAAATTAATATTGCTCTTACCTTTGAAACCTGTGACTGCCAGTGGCGATTTTTATAGGAGAAAAATGCGAGGTCTATAAAATTTTATTTATATGGAGATAATGATGGAGGGGACTCTTTTTAGGACATTTCCTCAGCATCAAGTAAATTCGTAAGACCCTTTCCCTGATAAAAAGGAAACCAACTTGAAATAAAGATATTGAAGGCTTTGCCACCTCTTGGTGATGTATGACTAGAAGTGAGAGCTCTTTCCGAGAGCTTGCCAGGGAGATCATTAAACAGGGAGGAGAGCATTCTAATTGGGGGGGAAAAAAAGCAAATCTCAGTGCTCTCCAACTTCACTCGTATGTGTATTTTGTAAAGAGCTCTGTTTCCTGTGCTGGTTTGGGATTAATGAAGTACAGTTTAATTAAATAATTGGTCAATACAGAAAAGGCTGCGCAATGAATGCCTCAGCTGAATAATTGGACGGGGCATCGCCAAACTTACCCTTCATGGGGAAACAAAATGATTAGAACTTCCCATTGATTCTGTAAACAGATTAGAAAAGAAAATCAAGCCCCAGACCTGGGGTCTTTGGGAATTTATCTGCTCCCAAGTCCGATAGGTAGGTAGGTAGGTAGCAGCAGCTTGCCCTCACTGCAAGTCTGCCTGGGTACCAAGCCAAGGGTGAGGGGAACACAACTGCTCAGCTGTAGGAAGATCCTGGGGCTGGGGGAAGAATGTGCCTGGGGAGATTGCTCAGACTTTTTAGAAACCTAAAGTTCAGGAGCTTGTCTTTCCATGTATTAAGCAGAGGTGTCTTGTTCTCAGCCTCTACAGAGCCTCTTCCTCACATGCATTCATTCTGAGACTTGCGAGATGATCTGCACTTGCTGCTTGAATTGGGCTCCCTTTTTGTATTCAGACAATTAGCTTTGTCGAATGAGAATACAGGCACCGTCTTTCCCTCGTAAAGATCAGCTTGTATTATTTATTAACCCTATTGTTTTGCTGATTATTGCTCAGAAATTGAATTTCCAAACAATAAGGTGAATCATTATGTGCGAAGTAATAAATGACTTTGAGAACCTGGCTATGTATTTAAATGTATTTTTTTTGACAAGTCTCTTAATGCTTGGTCTTTGGTGCACGTTACTGGGTCTGTGTCAGTGTTAATTAAATTGAGCTCTTTATGTTCCAGTTGCAGCACAGCTGCTTATAGGTACACCTGAATGGAGAAGGATGCTGAATGCACTAACCTTTAAATTCCTTTGCAGTAATTGTTTAACCATCACTTGTCTCCTCGGCTGTTTTATAAAAGGACAAAACAGCAAGTGTCTGCATTGCATCTCGGTTTCTCCCATTAGCGAGGAGCAAGACAAAAAGGCAGAGGAGAAAGTGAGCCTAAGGGGAAAGAGGTAAAAAGGCATTTCCCCTCATTCAAATGGGTTTGGCTATCTGATTTCTCGAGGAGAGGCGGGGGTGGGGTGGGGAGGAGAAGGGAGCAGGGCTAGGGCAGGGGGAAGGAGGGTGTGGAGGAGAGGAGCTGAGGATTTGGCAAAGGACGGGGTCTGGTCTACTCCAGCTCAAAAACTGATCAGGTCAATCACAGAGGAACCTGACCGAGGGTGTTCACCACATGGCAATTGCCTGGAGGAACTGCAAAGGGGCTTACTTTTTTTTATTTCCTTCTATCTCCTCTTCCGTTAAGTTAGGACTTGCTTCTTATTTCACCCAGGAGTTCCTTTGGGTTCCAGGGAAGCTCCAGATTTGAGCATTTTCATGCTTTCTCTCCCATAGGCTCAACTTTCCTCATCCCCACACCCTTGTTAAATGGCCACTCACAATGAGAAATTCCAAATCCAAAGTATAGAAACTTTTTTTGGGTGGGGGGAGTGGGAGGTTACTATGTTTATTATAAAAACTTTATGGCCCTCAGCTTGTTTTCGCATGTGAAAAGAACAGGGAGAAACCCGATGATGTAATGCACCAGAATAAGAAGCTGGAGCGGAGATGGGGTGCAACCCTCTGGGGTGCTTAATGTTGATTAATCAATCGCTGCATGGTTTGGGAGGGCGTTAGCGATACATGCTGCCTTTTCTATCACATAGAATCGCTGAGTACTCCTATGGGCATCAAAAGAAATCAAGCAAGAAGAAAAAAATCAGTAAGAATGACATCCGCCTGGTACCCCGGGATGTGGAGGAGACAGACAAGATGAACGTTGTCAGTTGCTCCTCCCTGACCTCGTCCCTCAACTATTTCGACTACCACCAGCAGACCCTGCCTCTGGGCTGCCGCCGCTCTGAGAGCACTTTCCTGAATGTGGAGAACCAGAATACCCGCAATACCAGCGCCAACCACATCTATCATCACTCTTTCAACAGCCAGGGCCCCCAGCAGCCAGACCTGATCATCAACGGTGTGCCTCTGCCCGAGGTGAGTGCAGCTAAGCAGCTCTGTTAGGTCCTCCCAGACCTTTTTCCCCCCATGCTGCTTGCTGGACCCCATAGGCCTCTATGGTGCCACATTCTGTGGCAGGGGTGGGGAGAACTTCTCTGCCTAAGCCCATTTCCATGATCAGGGTTTGCTACCAGTAGTTCTTGGGGCAAGGGGTAAACCAACATACTGGGCCTTCGTAGGGTGGATGTTGGGAGTGGGAGCTCAAGGTCTGAGCCTTTGGCATACCTGTGTGGTATTCTGGCCTAAGACGGATTTGCTTCACCTGTTGCCAATATGACATGCTTGCCAGCCAGTGGTACCCATACTCCAGTTAAAGTGGCTGAGTAAGAATCAACAAGTAGTCTTAAAGATGGATGAACCCTAGAAGGCTCCAGGGCCAATTTCCTAGTGTGACAGTGATTCAGCCTCCTTAAGCCCCCTGTTTGCTTTTTCTTTGGTCATATACGTGCTTTGCTGAGAATATGGATGGGCTGGTTAAAGGGAAGCAAGGAAAAAAAAAAGCCACTTTGCCATTTCTTAGTAGTTCTTATGGGGACATTTGACAAATGAGGAGGTTGAAACTGTCACTATGAAAATTTCAGGAATCAGCTATGCTTTTGAGTTAGCTCTGTTTCTCTTCACTGAGAATGAATGTTTTCAAGTGGAAGCATCTTTTTTTTACACATTATGTGGCCCGATGTTTGCTGGCTATTGAAATATTTCAGGGTAGTAGGGTGATAACATAGATGATGGTGGGTTGGTGGCTGGGTGGAAATAATAGTGCTTAAGTTAATTTCAGTTTTCCTTGAATTACTTAAGTCCCTCTTTGGTTGGAAATTTGATGCTCTGGGAGGCATGTGCCCTCTTTCAGGCCACTAATGAAAGGAATACTGCATACTTGCAGAGCACTTCACAACCATTGTCTCCTTTGATCCTTATAGTGAGGTATCTTGATAGATTGCCCTTCCATAGATGATGAAATGGAGGTCCAGAGATACTAAAGGAATTGTTCACAGACTCACAGAGTGGGGACATCCGGAGCGTACTAGACTACAGGACTCTAACTCTGGCCAGTACTGCTTCAGTGACACCTTCCTGCCTGAGAAATAATTCACCTGACATACCGGGGCTAGAATGCATATAAAATGGCCTCATAGAATTTGTATCAGTTTCATAGGGCAAAGGGTTTTAGGACCACTTTCATTGACTGCTCCTCCTAGTTCCTGAAAAATATGTCTCATCAGAATTAATGGGACCAAAAAGCAGAGCTTTTAATGAGAAACTGATGATCTTGCAGCAAGAGAAACACTTCATATTGTCGATCTATAAATCTATAAATAAGGATTTATTGAAAATCCAGTATTATTTGAGGCTGGCTCAGTTATAATGATGAATGTTAGTGAATACTACTAGGAACTAGACCATAGCCTTTTTGGAGGACTACTTGTGGACCGCCAAGAGTTCAGCAATGGAGAGGGAGAGGTAGTGCTATTAGTGGAATCAGATAGACCATGATTTTGAATCTGGGGGATGCATCTTGCTATGGAATCCCTCTGAGACTCTGTTTCCTCATCTACAAAATGGGTACATCTATCAAGCAATGTTGATCCAAGGAATAATATGACACTATGTAATGTAAGGGGTCTGACCCATAGGTGCCCCCTGAACTGTAGATCTCTTCACGAGACAATAATTGAAGAATCACTGTTGCAATGGCCTGCACACCTGAGTGTGACTCCCTAGGCACTTGTAACCAAAGAGGAATTTAAGCTGGTTCTGTATAAACAAGACTTAGAAAGTGGTGTGGTTACAGAATTCATATTGGAATTTTAAACAATGGAGGTAAAAGAGACCAAGGTTGTGGGTTCAGGTGGCAACTGCTGTTGCTTGTGGAGGTGGACAAAAGAATTGAATCCTGAGGGCTTGGTGATTATTTATGCAATGAATTCAAGGCACTGGAGCCCTGGTGTCTATGAGATGCTTGGAGCGGGGAGGAGATATATGAATATGTCTGCATGGTTTACCTAAGATCTTGGTGTTCTTTCTGAGTTTCTCAAAATGGGCAGAATGAAACAAATTATTGCTTCAGTTATTTACAAAAGCCATTGAAAGTCTGAATACTCATCCTATCTCTGACTCACAAAGTTGGATGCTCTCTTTATTTTAACAAAATCACACAGATCTAGTGTCTAGAGTCAGGGCTGAGACAGCATGTATTAGAAACAATGAGGTTAAGTGTGTTATTTCTAATACACAATCCTGGAGAATTCAACTAATAAACCCATTCAGGAAGGGGAGAGACCCACTTACAATAGAGCACAAATCAGGCCATTTAACCTGCATCTGTCACAGAGTCCTGCATGGGGAAAATGACACTTCTCCTTTTCTTCCCATACCAGAGGTCCTTGAACGTGGTCTAGGTAGAATACTTACGTACAGTGAAATATGTCAAAGAGCATGAATGATCGATTTATACATTCACCTAGTATTTGTTGAGTGTCTGTTCTTTGTAAGATTCTGCTCTAAGCTCTGGTGTTAGAGAAGTGAAAAAGATGTTCTCTGATCTCAAGGAATGCACATTCTAATGGAGGAGCTAAGCAAACAGGTGCTTTGCATTATGGAGTGATAAATGCTACTATCAGGTACAATGGCATAGTCTCCATTATTAGGATAGTAATATCCTAATACATTTCCTCCGTTTTCTTTATATTTTCCTGATTAATTAATCCATCCAAGAAATCAACATATATTAAGCAATTATAGCACAGAGTAATAAGTGCTACATCTGATAAATACAAGATTCTGTGGAAATTTCTGTATTAAATCTTATTATGTCATGTACACCTTTCTCTATATTATTTCGCACCAAAGCATACTTTTATTTGTTCATTAATTCAACCCAGGAGCATTTATTGCACAGTTAGAACACGCCAGACATGTTACACCTTGCCGAGGATACAAAAATGAAACACTTGATCCTTGACCCCAGGAAGCTTACAGGGAGACAGACAAGTAAACAGGTCATTTCAATTCAGGCTGACATCTCTTTCCTGAGCAAATGTTACATTCTTACTCTCCAGACTGGGATGGAAGGTCACTCACTATACATTAGGTTCCTCTGCTGGGCTACCTTGTGACAAACTCACTCCTTTCCTTAGCTGCAGAGTCAGTTACAAGGCTTACTGACAGATGCATTATAGAGGAGCCAGAATTGCTTCCCCAGAATTGCTTCCCTCACAGAACCCCGTCAACAATTTGAAGTTTACAACCATGCCCTTAGATCCAATCAGTAAGCATTGTTTGAGTGTCCATTATGTGCTCAGCTGTATGGCAGGTACCACGGGGATCCCAAATAAATGTAAGATGTAACATCTGCCATCAGAGTTCATAGTCTAGTTGGGGAGTTTAGATCACCCAGGTGATTTCCCTGTGAGCAACACAAAGGAGTTTCCAAGCACGGGTCATTTTGTAGCCTCCTTTGTCTTTCCCTGGAAGCCTTGCCATCATTTTATATGTAGATTGACTGTTTGAGCTCTCTCGAGGTTTGGTGCTGATTTGAGGATAACTTTTGTATCAGTGTGCAGACCTAGCCACAGCTGAACATGGTTGGTTCTAGAAACCAAAGGGAACATAACTTTAAATGCAGGTAGGCAGGTAAAGGGCGTGGAGCACTAGTCTAGAGAACTGGAACTCAGCCTTTAGAATTACAGAGACCATCTTGCCTGAAAGTGTATATCATCATTTACCCATCTTCTCATGTTGGTCAGGAAATCAGCTATGTGGATTTTGTGGTTTTGTACACAAATTTGAGGAGGGAACGTGGAGGATGCTTTGCTGTTTACAGAAGACTTTTGTAGAATTAGTGATGTCAGGTATCTCTTAAATATTTTAAATGGAAGGATGAGATTTGTATTCCTTGGCATCTTGGTTTATTTAGTTTACAGACTTAGTGTATGTGTAAGTAAATGTGTATGTATGTGAGTGTGTGTGTGTGTGTGTGTTAGGGTGTGTGTATGGGTGTATGGGGTGAAGGGAGAGTGAAGAGAGGGGAAAGGAGCTTAAAAAAGAAATATAGAACTGAGAAGAGAGAAAGATGGTAGTTTTGTCAGTTTGCTAAGATTTTTCTAAAATTATTCTAGTTTCTATAGAGGCTCCTCAGTATGGCAAATAATTTTCTTCCAATCTTATGGAATGGAGGCATGCCTACTGGGTGCCTCTGGATGCTGGAAACTGTTACTCCTTGTCCTTCAGCATCCCTGCGTTACCCTTTTTGTCACCCAGGCCGTGGTCATTGTTGGGAGGAGGAAAATGCAACTCATTTCTTCTGCTGGTAATGAAAACTTGGGTAGGACCTCTTCCTCCTCCTGCATTCAGGAGGGGTGAAATGGCCAAAGATCCAGTCTCTTTGGTGAGGTGTATTTTAATTTTAGTTTTTTAGTATTGAATGTTTTGGAGCTGACAACTCTAAGAGAGCTCCCAGAATTCTCATTGTAGGTACGTAGGGATTTAGATTTAGAGTTCAAACTCAGTCTTGAGTTCTCCCTTTTTATTTTTCCTCCTTTTGCTGGCAAACAGTAGCATCTTTGATATGAGACATCCTCAGGGTATGTGCGTGCTCTGCTAGGGTGGCTCACAGAGCAGTTTCATAAGTAGCAATGGGAGAGTTTGCAGGACGAGGATGTGTGTGGCCGATCAGATTGAATGCTTCCAATTATCCTACCGAAAGTCTCAATGCATTTTATCTTAGTGCAGATAATGAAACTGAAACATCAGTTAGGCTTTGAAGAAAAGTAAGAAAGAAATAGCTCAGCATGCTTTGGTCCCTAAAAAGAGTTTTAAAGTTAGGGATTTGTAGTTATTTGAGTGAAACTCTGAGCTAAGGAGCTGGAAAAGCAGCCACAAACCTATCAGATGTCAGATTCAGAAGTCACTAGAAAATTAATCGGTACGATGAGGCTGGTTTGGACAGCAAGATAATGACACAAATCACCACCTCCAATTAAAACAAACCAACAAACCCTTCAGTGAGCATTTTTTTATTTTACTTTCCTTGTTATGACAGGGTCTTAGAACTATCTAAGTCTTATCCCTAAGGGTCAAAAGTACCCCTCAGGCTGCAGAAGGAAGCAGTGGAAAACAGTGTAGCCTGCATCTTTTCAAGGCTAACGCCAGTTTTCTTAAAAAAAAAAAAAAAAAGGCTCCACTTTTACTGAGAGAAACTCTAGGGCCACCTGTTGCCTACACTGCATCTTATTGGCCCGTTTCACACCTAGCCGAGGCAGTGCGTTTCCCAGCGGGGATCCACTTGCAAGATGTGTTCCAGAATAAACTGTTCCTCTGTCGTCTCCATGCAACTGCTGCAGAACTGAGTTAGTTTACATTAGTATTTGCTAATTTATTATTATC
The DNA here is from genome assembly GCF_048773025.1 of Camelus bactrianus. NCBI lineage: Eukaryota > Metazoa > Chordata > Mammalia > Artiodactyla > Camelidae > Camelus > Camelus bactrianus. Next base: position 79,732,946 of record NC_133575.1, on the reverse strand, counting down.
ATTCCTTATTGGCAATTAACTGGTTACGTTAGAGATCACCGCTCTCCCCATACACCTTCACTAAAGTTGAGCTCAGCCAGAGCGCTTGCTAATGATCCCAAGATTTTTCTCCCTAGGCGACTGGAGGTAAGACATTTTCCATGGAGGGCTCTGAGGCTTTGGAATTCCTCTTATCAGAGGACCACTCGTTTTGGGTCCCAGTAGCCCCACCTGGGTTTTCCCTGGCTGTCAGTCGGATTTATAAGGTGGGAGGAGCTGCAGACCTCTCCCTCCCTAACCTTGCCGTAGTCTTTGCTGTGCCTTTGGTATACTGTGCCCCGGAGGCTGAAGCTAAGAGATTGGGGGATGGCTTGTGAGGAGTTGGAACACTGAAAAAGGATGAAATCACCTCCTGGCAGAGCTGGAGTCTTTCAGTTGTGGCGCTGCAGTGGATCTGAGGCGTCTGCTTGGAGTTTGAGATGTTGACCCCTCTGCATGTGTATCTCAGCTTCCAGGGCTTGGGGGAGGCCAAGCTTGGCTGGCTTGAGCATCTCAGACGTGGGTGAATGAAGGCATTCGTACAAGAGGCCTGTGTGTGAGAGGTGGGAGGCTGGCTCTGGAGCGGCCATTTTCCCCCACTGAGAGGAGGCTTGATTTCTTGATGTGTGACTGGCTGGCCTTTAATGTGAGCCTCATTTACTTCGAACAATTGAGAGGCTTGAAGTGAAAGTCCCAGAGGATCAGTTGTTTATAGAGGGAAATGCTCTTCAAGTTACATTTCCCCTTCGGCTGTTGTGTAGTTACGAGCGGTTTTGTGTGGGCTGTGCAGGGAAGGTCACTCTGCATCTAGTGGGTGTACTCAGGCTGCTCACGCCTCCTCACGTCCCCCAGGGAACCAGGGCAGCAGCCCGGAGCTGCAGAATAGCTCTGTCAGCCCCGGGAACTTGGGCTCCCATGTGGAAACCTCATTTGCTATCATTCAGCATTATTCAGTATTTTGCTTAAAAATACTGGCTAGGACCACACAGCTCCACAGCACTCCTGGAGGAGATGTCAGAAAGGACCAGTATTTCTACTCTATAATCATGAAAAAATGGGGTTGAGGGCAGGCAAATGACTCGCTGAGGCACGCATCATTTGGGACCAGACTGGACTCCATTTTGCTTGATGGCAGTTCCTCTGTTACAGCTTCAAAGTGTTTTCTGTCACAGAACAGACAACCTGATTAGGTTCCACAGGAGGACCTGTGGCTATACCTTTGGCCAGTAGTCGTGGTCCTGAAAAGTTGTGCAGCGAGTGTTTCCTTTGTAAATTAAACCCCATGTTAACCACAGCGATGGCACTCCATATAGAAACCCTGTGGTGGATTATTTCATAAAGGAAACAGCCCTGGCGTAACATGAGTAATCAACTCCTTACCGATTTCCTTTGTATGGCTGGATTTTTCACGTATTTTGTTTGCTTAAAGTGCAACTCCTCACACTGGCAAGATTTACAAAACCTTTGAAAGGTGGACTAATTCATTATTCCCTTGACTTCTCACAGTTTAGCCTTTCTGGTTGAATCACACTTAATTAAAAAATGTAATTATGTAATATTTAAAATACACGGAGTCCAGAGAAGACATAATATCGCCCAGATTTAACAAATGTTAACATTTCGTATTTGCTCCAGATGTAAAAAAAAAAAAAAGTAAAAGCTTACAGCTGCCCTCTTCCCATCCTATTCCTCTCCCTCCATTCTTTGTAAGTCTGTAGCTGGAAGAACAGAAAACCATAGGAGTGCTTTGGTGCTTTTTGTCTTAGCCTCTTGCGTTCACTTCGGAAAGCAGATGACTCTCACTTTGCCACCCCAGGTCTTGAAAGCTCCCCAAGTCAATACGGGTTTGCTGGGTTGAGTAGTGCCTGGCAGTTACTTTGGAAAATGAAAGGGCTCTCTTAGACTTCCTTTAAATCCCGTCTTTTGGGGAGGGAGACAATTACTTTTTGGAAAGAAGAGAAATGAGGGTGAGAGTTAGATTGACAGACAGACAGGTGTTAGGGGCAGCTATCTTGAGTTTTGAGCAGACCATTTGGGATGAAGCAGGCAAGAAGTGGCTGTGAAGCCTGCCTTCTCCTTGAGCTCAGTGTTCATGGACAAGCATCAGGGCTTCTTCATGTCAGATGCTTAAACACTGCCTTGATGTGCATAGTCTTTGGATGCTCCATTAAGTCTCTGAGTGCCAGGGTGGCCAGTTTTCAGCTTCTCCCACCGGGCCCCATCTGGCCACTGTTCTGTGGCAAGCTGCTCTCCCTCACTGCCACCAGCACTGGTCTTGGCAGTCTCTGCTTTCTGGATTATTTTTGCTCCTAAATCTGATTTCCAGAGCATGAAGGGCACCTCGTCTCTGATTGTGTAGTTTGCTCTTCTGAACAAAATGGATTCCCTGTATAAGTTGGCAGGAAGGTAAGTTCAATCCAAAGGCTAGACTTTCCCTGTAGAGATGTGTGTGTGTGGGTGGCGGGGAGAGGGAGAGGGAGATGGGGGGAGAGAGAGAAAACATTATCTGTTTCCCTCATTCACTTATTCTGCCTCTGAGGTGAGGGAGCCTTTGTGAGCTGGCCTGATTGTACACGTATCTGTGAGCTTAGGTTCTCAGAGCCTTCTCCTCACCCCTTGACACTCTGCTGGTTGCCTCCCTGAGGAAATGCTTATAAGCCTAGTCACAGCAGGGTGTGATCCCCCCAAATGTGAGGCCAGGGCACTCCAATTTGATATAGCTCAGAGACGATATCCTGGTGACTATTTTTAATTGAGAACTGAGTAGGCAGCCGCCAAATAGTCATTGCCGTGCAGACAACCTAGCTTAAGAAAACCTTATAGGGAATTGCAATTCCTTGGAAATAATTCTCTGAGGTTCAGTTTCTCTTTTTGTCTTTCTTGGGCATAATTCTGTTTAAAGTCCTCCTCTTCCTCTTTAATTCACTTGGCTCAAGGAAATCTGGTTTGGGCTGCCTGTGTGTACAGGTACTTTGCTATAAAACCATATCTTTTCTAAGTGAGATGTATGACTAGGGAGACTGGATCAGACTGCACTCATATGGATTGACTTAACCTTTAAGCAACTTTTTTTTTTTTTTAATAACTAAACATGCCTGTAATCTAGCATTCATATTTGAAACTTGACATGCTGGAGGGATGCGGGGCTCTGGAAATGTAGGAACAAGCAGAGATGTTGAACAGCTTGTTGGAAGACTGATTTCCTCCTCTGTGCTGCCAGGCACAGAGGCCATGGTGAGGACACAGGCATGCTGCACTCAGAAGACTGGCATTGACTCTGATCTTGCCGTATTGGTCATTTCTTTAATTAGTGCATTTCCATTTTTGCAAGTATAGACTTTCGAGTGATGGAGTATGCTAATGGCAACATTTATTCCTAAGAGCTTAGGGGAGAGAACATGATGGCATTAGTATTAAATAATGGCTTTTTCATAGTGAGATTTTGCCTGATTTTTTAATTGCAAAACAATTTGTGATAGTTATGCTTCTTTAGAAACAAATCTCCAGTGCTATATATGAAACACCAATTTTCTGTGTGGCTTGTGAGCTTGCTAATGGGATGTGTGTCCTTGTACCTCTAGGTCACTCGTTCTAATTTTGCCTCTACTTGTAATTCTTTAGAAAAAGAAAAAGGCGTGTGCTTTGTTGCAGTAAGAAATACAATAAGGAAATTCCTGAAATGGAAAGAAAGTTAAAATGCTTTTGCGCAAACTCTACATTGTGTAGTGGCCTGATAAGAGCAAAATTTTATAAAACTGGTAAGCCATACCTACCATGGCACTGAGTGTTGTTGGAATGGCATCGAGGGCTCAGTCTTTGCACATCTGATCATCTGGTGCCCTCAAGAAGCCATCATGGAAGGTGGAGAAAAAAATCTGGAACTGCAAAGGTTTGTGGCTGTGCATGGTGTCATATTTGGAGACATGGGATCAAAAACATGTGTGACACTCGCAGTACCTTCCTTTCCTCACCCTGTGAGCCTACTGAACTCCATTGGGACGGTTATCTCTAATGTCTGTATCACCCTGAATCCCTGTATTCCCAAAGATAATGGTCTAGAAATCTATGATTCTGGAATGGTGAGGGGAGGTCACTTGCAAAACAGACAAAACAGAATTAAAAACTTCATAAAAGAGGAGCTTTAGTTTATTGAAATCTATTATTACAAACGAAACCAGACTCCAAGACACTGAGAATTCTGAAAAATCCAAACAGATGTCTAACAGCACCAATCCAGGAACAATTACGTGAGACCAGCTCAGGGGATCTCATAGTTCTCTTGCAGCTCTGAGTGTGATTCTGTGAATTCTGCAGCATTAGTTTGAAGGGCCTCATGTAGCTGACCGCGTTAAAGTTTTGGTCCGCGGGATGATGATGGCTGCTCTGTATGTGGTATTGAGAGTAAGGGACTCAGTTATGACAGATGACACAAATAGGTACAGCCTTTTAGTTTTTACATGAGGGTGAGATATTCTGTGTCTAATGTGAATGGTATGTACATCAAAACTCGGTAGCCTCCCTATTCAAATGGGTTTTCTTATCCAATGTGAGTTCTGTCATAAAGGCAGCAAGGAGTACACTAACCTTTCTTCAGTGGGTCTGTTACTTGTTCTAGGGATGAGAAAGAGATGCACTTCTCTGGCCTGGCAAACTAGACCTTTCAGAAGAACACAAATTCACTTAAGTATAACTTATGTTGATTATCACGCTACCTAAAAATTCACTGCGCTGTAAGTCACCAAGACCTCCTTTTTAAGTTAGGTATTCTTGAGAACTGTTTTGTATATCATGATAAATTATCTAACCTTTCATACTGTCGAAGGCCAACATTATGGAAATAAGCAGCTTTTTATTCCATTCTAAGGTCAGTCTAACCAAATTATGCGACTTCTAATGCAATTGCTTGAAGCTTCCACTTTGAAAGTTTTCTCATTTTAATACCTTGCAACAGAGATAAATATTTTAAAGCTACTGTTCATGTTCAACAATATATTTCCACTGATTGTCCTTCTTTCTGCGGCATTTGTTGGCATGAGAGGCAGTTCACCATGGCTTTGCTCATTTTGCTGTTTGCTGTAGATAATCAGCAAAGAGCAGGGATGCAATAAAAACATGTATTTTTGTTGCTGTTGTTCTTTTTAATTTCAGGCCATAGGAGGCTAACTGAGCCCTACAGAATCAATATATACGGGGCACTTGGGGTTTTGCTTGAGAGCCAAAAATGAGGTAGATTTTCTTTTAAAGCAGATTTGATTTCAGAATTATTAAACTCAATGCATGTTGGATGCTGGCGGATTGCATTCAGCAGGATTTGGGGCACTATCTGTAACAAAGCAATCTATTTCTTTCAGGGAGTAAACTGCTGTTTCAGGGGAAGGAGAGGTCAGTTAGGGAGCTTTTGGGAAGCTCTGTTTTACTTTTAAGCCCCCTAAAGAATATTTTTCAGGGGCTCCTTGAAGGCAGGACCAATTGTGTGCAATTCCTTTTGTTCAGTGTCAGGTGTGATTACGTTTTGTTACTGATGAGTTTATACAATTTTTACTGTGGTTATTGTGCCCTGATCTTAAAGGGTGTTTATTCTAGGTAAAGCCTGGTCCTGTACATTGATTGCTTCCAGACTTCAGTGAATGGACTTACTGTTTAGCTAGTTAGACTCCTTTCAAAAAATATTTTGACTTTAAAATATTCACCCATTCATCCATCCACCAAATATTTGTAGATCATCCTTTATTGACCAGCTCTGTACTCAGTCCTGAGGGATAGAGAGGAAGTATAAGCAGTGCTTACCCTCATAGCTTATATTGTCATTGAGGAGACAAGATGAGAAGTTAAACATATACAAAAAAAATCAATGGGAAAAGTAAGGATTATTCACTAAGTGGTGACATGTAATTTTTAAACAATTGAAAAAAATGTTTTTATTTCTCACTATATGACAAAATAAATTCCATATGGATTAAAGACTGAAAATTTTGAGATGAAAATTTTTATTATTTGAAATAAAATTATTAAAAGAAAATATAAATAAATATCCATCTAATTTTGAAATTGGAAAGGACTTTAGAAGCATACAAGTGATGGAAATGAACACAAAGAAAAATACCAGCAGCTCGTGCTGTGTAAAATTGAGAAATGTCTATGTTCCAAAATGTCAAAAGCTAAATAAAAAAAAAACCATAAGCCAGGAAAATATTTTTAATTTCTATAGTAGACAAATAACCTATATTTATTAGTTCTACAAATATTTATAGAATTCTTACTGTGTGCTAGTCACTATTCAAAGTGCTGGGGATGCAACAGTGAAAAAAACAAAGTCCCTATCTCCACTGAGTTTATATTTTTATGGACACAAACAATAAACAAATAAATATATAATCTATTAGGTGGTGATACGGAAAAAAATAAGGAAGGATAAAGGGCACATGTTTTGCCAGGAATGAGGGTTCTCTAGGGAGGTGAGGAAGACATTTTGGATAAGGGTACATTTAAGCAATGCCCTTAAAATATAAAGAGCTCTTACAAATCAATAAGACAAATAGTGCAATTTAAAAATTATGCAAAGGATGCAAATAGGTAATTCATAAAGGAACTGTACAAGTGACTAGTAGATATAAAAATATTTCAGTCTTGGTAACCAAATAATAACAATGAAATGCTCATTATTAACTTTAATTATGAACACCATATGTACTTATTAGAAAGTCAAGCATTACAAGAGTGTATAAAATAGAAGTCTCCACAACTCTTTTCTCACCAATCTGTTACCTCAGGGGAACCACAGACAATAATTTGATGTGCAAGATGTCATTTTTTACTTATCAAATTAGGAAATATTAAAAAAATATACTCAGCTTTGGCAAGGGTGTGGTTGCATATGGAGTATAATTGATAGGATTGAAATTAATATAATCTTTCTTGGGGTATATTTGTCAATGCACATTAAAAGCCCTAAAATATCTAGTATTCCTTCTTCTGGAAGTTATTCTGAGGAAATAATTTTAGATTTGCTTAGAAATTCATGTTCAAGGGTGTTAATCTCAGTATAATTTATAGAAATAAAATATTGAAAATGTCCTAAATATCATCAATATGTGAATGACTAAATATATTTGGTACCTACATTGCTAGAATACTATGAAGTCGTTAAAATAATATTTTGAGGAATATTTAGCAAATGCTCTTGTTATAACCTACACTAATTGAAAAAAATCAGTAAGCAAAACAGCGTGTATAGATTGATTTCAATTGTTTAAAAATATATACACATAGCAAAAAAGTTGGAATGTAAATTACCAAAGCATTAATAGTTATCTCAGTTTCAGGAAATCAGGTAATTTTTACTTTTTAAATATACTTTTCTAATTTCCCAAATTTTCTACATTGAACGTGTATTATTTTTGAGATCAGAAAGTTAAAAAAGTTAACTACTATACTACACAGTAAATATTAAGGAACAAAGAGATGACATAAACAGGATTGTAAATTATTTTCATTTTTCAATCAGATCATACTTTCTAAATTTTTCTTCCTATTTTCCTTTTTTTGGAAGTCTCTCTGAGATAATAACAGGTATGGAGGTTCACATTTAAAAATAACCCTTTTCTTTACAGTTTACCTTTTAAGTGTGAGAAAAAATGTTATGAAAAATACGTTTTTCCTTCTTCATTCTTCTTGCCCATATGTATACTCTTGCACAAGTAAATTTATTTCACCAGTGTTAGACATCTGGTTCACAAATTTTATTTTTAGAATGAGCAATTTTAAAATAGTAACATTTAGCTTTAATCTATAGAGATTTTTAATACCATAAAAATGATATAGGCTTTTTCTAAGGGCCAATTTTGGTAAAATGTATTTTTTCAGTGCTCTTTTCAGGACCAAATAGCCAAGTTGATGGAGAATCTTTTTAATATTCCTCAATATTTGATTTCCTGCTTGGACTTCTTGGCTCTGAGGTATAGGGCAGCCCCGACACTTTAGAACAATAAAAAGGAGAGAGTTAATGAGTTGGTGATCATTGAGATACTCAAAATCTCAAACTCAGCCTTGACTAAATGCATTTTTTTTTTTTTTGCCAAAAAAATGGAATGTGTTTGATTCTGTTTAAGAAAGGCACATTTACTTGATTGCCTCCCCATCTATTAGCCTAACTTTAAACAGCATAAATACAACAAAGCCCAGCATCCACTGGGACACTTTTTAAATAATGGCTGGATGAACTTCTCACGTACTAAGTACTGCACTTAAATGTAAAGTGACTATTTGGCGGCCCTGTGTAGATATCAGGACTATTTAGATATTGTAAAGAAAATTCTCACTACAAACAAACAAACAGATGCTTCACCCCCACCCCCACCCCACAGCTAATAGATGAGAATGTCATCTGTACAATATCATCCTGATTGTAGATGAAGTGTTTGCCTGCTACAGGAAAACATCTGCGGCCTAATTCTGTAGTCTGTCCCTTGGATAAATGGAGACTATGAACCTCAGTAGGACTGTATTTCTTATATGTGTAATCATTTAACTAGATGAGTTTCGATTTGAATTATATGTTTTTCATGTTATAACATGGAGTATTTGATAGAAATAAATAGCAATTTCTTTTTTGTGAGTGTAGACACAGGAAGAAGGGACTAAAAATTAAGGAAAATTAAAGGAAACACCATCACTTTCTTCCCAGCACCCCCCTTTTCTATTTTAGCTCTTTAATATAAAAGTCCTCATTTAAAGAAATATTGAGAATGCTTGAAACTGGATTTTGAAGCGACTTAGGAAAAGATTCACATTTTCCCCTTCATATGGCTTAAAGATGAGATTGTTTGGATTAGAAAGGAATTTCCAGGAAATTGAAATATTTAATTAATTTTAAGCCAGGATTTGAAAGACATTAATGTGATAAAGCAGAGTCTTCTAGCTGAAAAAATAAAATGCAATACTATGTAAATTCATATCACCACTAACGTGAGTCTAAAACTCCAGAAAGGGAAAAGAAGACTGAAAGGAAGGAATTTTGTTTACGGAATTCTGATCCAATTGCATTTGCCTGTCAGTAGGGGTTTGGTCGTGACTCTGAAGAAGGCAGTACTAAACACATGCAGCTGCCTAGTATGTGTGTGAAGGTCTGATTGTGAACTTGTTTATGGGCCTTGGATAGGTCTGAAGACCTTGAAGTTCTCCCTACCCTCCACTCTCCACCGGCTGTAGTTGCCAAGGACCCGAGAAGAGAATTGATTAGACTGTGTGACTGAGAAGTTCTTGTTGACCAGTGCCATTATGAGGGAAATTGAGCCACCTAGGGAGATAGAGACACGCAAAAGCCCCCTGCAACAAATGGTAATCTCATGGGTTAGTATCTTGGACGACACATCTGTTAATGTCTTGAGTGAATATAGTATACTATCTGGCTTTCACTTGACAATTATGAAGAAACCTGTTGCTCTCTGAAGGAAAAGTAGGCTGGGTCTAGTGTCTTATTTTATTATTCACTACAAAATCAATTCATTTTCATTGTAAAAACAATGGAAAAGAACAGAAATACTTAAGGAAGTTGGAAAATCATCCATAATTTCACCAGTTAGGGGAAACCACCGTGAACTTTCTGTTGCATGCCAGATACAAAATAAATGCTCAATAAACGTTACCGGATTAGTGAAAAAAAAAACTTCCATATTTTTACTGCTTTAAAACTGGAATCACTTTAGTTGAGATCATTCTGATTCTTTTCCCATCTTTATGTTATATCATGAATTTTTTTCTCTATCATTGGAAAACATTTATAAGCAAGATATTTTCCTAGTGGTTGAATTGTATTTTGTTCTATAGATGGGATTTATTTTACTAAAACAAGTTTTAATGTTGTTTTTTTAAGTTATTTAAATTTTGTCATATTATAAATAATACTATGTTAGTTATCCTTATATATCCTTACATGGGGATCTCACTGTGATCTCTGATTGTGTCATTAGAATAAATTCCCTAGAAGTGATATTGTTTTATGTGAAGGCTTATGTATTTTTAAGACTTCTGATGTATATTACCCACAGAAAAGTACCAATGTACAGACCTAACAGTGTGTTAGAGCCCATTTCACTGTACTCACAAAGCATTATTATAATTTTAAATAATATCATCAGTCTGATGAAGGCACAGGGAAACAGGCAGTCTCATACATTGCTATTGGGCGTATAAATTGGTACCAGTCCCATGGAGGACAATTTGACAATGATCTTCAAAATTGTAAATGCATATACCCTTTGACTCAGCAAGTATGTTTTTAGGATATCTTATGGGTATCTTGACCATGTGTAAAATTACTTAAATACAAGGTTATTCATTGATGCATTATTTGATATAACAAAAATTAAAACAATATGTATGTCAAGCAATATAACCTTTTAAAAAATGAATGTTTTCTATATTGATATGGAAAGATTTCTAAATATACTGTTAACTAAACAAAAGGAAGATTCAGGAAAATATGTGGGCATACTACCATTTGTGTGAAAAACGAGAGAAAAATAAAATATAAATTTTATTGTTTTATATGTGCATGAAATTGTGTAGAATGATAAATAGGAAATTAATTAGAATGGGTACAATTGACACAACATTGTCAAATGACTATAACTCAATAAAAATGTAAAAAAAATAAATTATGAAAGATTTCATACATTCTAAAAAACAAAATTAGAATGGGTACCTGTTGGGAAAATGGCAAATGAGAGGCTAGGGCACAGGGATTGGAGGGAGAATTAGTTCTGTAGATGAAAATGGGTATCTAATTTTAGTTTAAATTTGTATTTCTGTGATTTTTTGGAAAAAAAACTCCCTTGTTTCATTTGTTGAAAAGACTTTTTTGTCAGTGCATAGTACGACTTTTAATTCTGTTTATGCTTATTTTTAATTTACAGGGTCTTGGAATCGCTGTATAGAATATATATCAGTCTTTTAGTCTATGATTTCTTTTGTTGCTTTTAAGCTATGAAACTCTCCCAACCCCGAGATTATATATCTGCACATACATGTATGTATCATCCCTTGGTATCTGTGGGAGATTGTTTCTGTGGATGCTCAAGTCCCTTATATAAAATGTTGTAGTATTTGCATATAACCTACACATCCTCCCATATACTTTTAAGTCATCTCTAGATTACTTACAATACCTAATACAAGAAAATTCTACATAAATAGTTGCCAGCATGTGGCAAATTCAAGGTTTGCTTTTTTTGGACTTTTTGGAAGTTTTTTTGCAAATATTTTTGATCTGTGGTGGGTCAAATCTGCATATATATATATCACATTTTTTCCAGGATTCTTATGAATTCATTTTTTCATTACATCTTCAATTCATGGGGAATTTATTGTGGCATATGGTTGGAGATGACTATAAAAATATTTTTCTAGATGGGTAGTTGGTTCACTTTGTATCATTTATTGTTTATTTCTCCTCCTTCCCCACTGCTTTTTTGGTGCTTCGTAAAAGTATCATATATTAAGTTTTTATATAGACTAGGAACTTTCCTGAGTTATCCATTTTTTTCCCACTGATCTGTTTGTCTACTCTTGTACCAATACCGCACTGATTGAATTACTGATACTTTATAATAAATTTTAATAGATGGTAGTGTTTGTTTCTCCTTAGTCTTTGTCTTTTCAAAAAACTTTTAGTTTTTCTGTATTCTTTCAGATAAATCTTGGAATCACATTGTTTCTCCCCCCCCCTTTTTAAAATGGAAGTATAGTCAGTTTACAGTGTTGTGTCAATTTCTGATTTACAACATAATGTTTCAGTCATGCATATACATACATATACTCATCATGCTAAGTTTCAAAATGATTATGTTGGGATTTTGATTGAAAATGTGCAAAACTGATAAATTTAGGAAGAATTAACATGCGTTTAATGTTTAGTATCTTTTTCTGGGAACACGGTTATCTTTATATTTACTCACGTTTCATTCTAACATCATCATTAAATTTACCTAGTTCTCCTTACATTTCTTGTGCACCTTATTTCCAGCTATTTGATAGTTTTGCTGTTATTTTGAGTGGGCTCTTTTTCCATTGCATTTTCTTACTGGATAAAGCTGATGGAGTATATAGGAGAGCTCTTGACATTTGCAGTTGTATTTTGCAGCTAGCGGTTTTTGTTTTCTTAGACATGGTTTTCACATGGATGGCTGGGAGACGAAAAAGGCAGGAGTTGGACTTACGCATCTGGGCATAGAATAGGCAGGACAGTGTGGTAAGACCTTGCATTTTGGATACAGACTATTAGAATTCTAATGCTGCAAGTCTTTAGCCAGTGACTTTAAGGGAAGTTACTCTCTGAGCCTCAGCTTCCTCATCTGAAAATGAAAATAATACTACCTGCCTCATAGATTCTTGTGAGGATTTGATGTGAGTCTTCAAGTACCTGGCACATACTAAGCCTTTCGTAAATATTAAATAGCTATTATTGTTATCATCATCTCTTTATGCCTAAGAAGACATCCAATTTGTACCTCTCAATCTGGAAGGGAGCGATCAGATTCTCATTTCCCCTAACAATGTACTGTAGAGGGCAACACGATCCAAATTTGAAATTAAGGAAGATTCCCATTCGCCTCTATTTAATTATTGCAAATAAATTCCACTTTTTTTTTTTTTTTTTTTTGCTTTTAGTTAGAAGTCTCTTTTACATGACAATATTCATTTTTTTCATTAGTGGCTCCTTCAAGGTTTCTCATTGCTCTTGGCTGCGATACTCACCTCTGGTTCAGCTGTGAAGTTGGTGGAGATCCTACATGAATCAGGGTTGGCTAGATGTGCTGGTAGGAGAGCAAAGAGCCCTTCTCTGATGTTATCCCCTTGTATTTTCTTTCCAGAGTGAGTGGATATCAATTTAGGCCTTAATCTGGCATTTTTCAACCTTTCTCCTGCGTGACTCTGTGCTGGGCATCTCCATTAGCTAGGAAGCTCTGGAGATGGCAATTTCATGGACCACTGGCTTGGGGTTGTGACCTGCACTTCAATAAATACTGCCCCAAGCCTTTCTTCTCCTGTGACCTGCTGCTTCCGCAGACCTGGGCTCTCTTTCAGGGCCACTGCTTTTTCTTCTTTCTTTCATGCAAGTGACTTACAAATGAATTTTAAATAGCTGGTTCATGGCGAGGAACTTCTGGGCTCACGTTCCCAGGACTGTGCTCTGTCCCAGACATGCCTTTCTTCCACCCAGGAAACCAGTTCTGGTCTCTCTCATCAGGGGATATTTTATACTCTTTTCTCAATTCGGGGGATGGAATATAGTGGCCTAAGACAGGAGCTCCAATTCCACTTTGGCCACTTGGGGACTAATTTATACTTTGAGGGGTTTTAGGGAAATATCAGGAAGCTGGGTGGGGGGAGTGGTGCAAAGGGAGAACAAAGCTCGATTCTCCATTCTAATATTTAATGTGAACAAAATGTGTGAACCCTGGCAAACATGGTTTTACTGTAAGTGAATATATTTAACCTGAGTGGAGAGTGTGAACCATGGTGAACATGGTCTCACTGTAGGTGAACTGTTGGTGCCAACAAAACAAATGAGTAGCTGGGTGCCACTATTTCCTAATCAGGTCGTATGTAGGACTGATCCACCAGTTTGCTTTTTTAATTGGCTAGATATTGTTCCCCATAATCAGCAGTTGAGTACTAATCACTTTCTGTTCATTTAAGTATAGGCTGATCTTTCTCCCCCCCTTCTTTCTAGCTTATAAAGTTGTAATCCATGCAGGTACAATTAAAATCAGAGCCACACACAGCTCAGGGTTTCCTTTGAATTTGTAGTGGCTTCGGTACGTAAGGAGGGTTGTTGCTTTGCTATAAACCACAGACCCAGAGTAAACCTCAGCTGTGCTGTAGCTATTTTGGACGACAAGTTTCTAGTTGCTTGTGTGTAATTGCCCATATTACATCATCCTAACCATTGTGAAATGTGCAAAAGACAAGGCTTATCTAATGATTCATGTCAGGTGGACAGTTCCCTTTAACGTAATTTTAGAAGCGGTTCCCAGCCCCAAACAGATTCTCCTCCTCTGCTCTTGCTTTCTTGTTCAGGCAAAAGGTAATTTAGTGATTGATAACAATGTAGCAGAGAGAAGTGTATCATATACATTGTGCTCCATAACCCTGACAGTCTACCTAAAGCATTCTATGAGATGTAGTTTCTCTCAGTGCAAGTAAAGAACCAAGGGGAGAAAAATTCCCTCCACATCAAATCAAGCAGGCATTAACCCCAAATGAAATTTAATTTCCCTATCGCTGAGTAGCAGAGGAACAAAAATCTACTTTCAATGACCGCAGAAGCTTGAATACAAATCACTCACTGGTTTTACCGGAGTTTCAGATTGTCAGATTATGCTGTCTTTTGTGATGCTAGATGTATGCTGTACAGAAGACTATAAAATGCCTCTGTGGGTGGCTGGCATTAACCCATCTTTAAGTCAGGTATGTGAAATTCCACGAAGCTAAGACCTTCTGGCATTTTCTTACCAATGTTAAACATTTGTAGACTGGGCAATAGGTCATGTTTACTCATCTATTAGTAGGAAGGGGAGTTTTAAAATAATATTTACCTTTGGCCCTGGACTTTATATATTGCATACAGAGTATAGTTTGGTAAAAGGCCTGATAAATAATATTTTGAAGTGGAAAAAAAAGATTTCTTAGAACGTAAAGGTCAGAAATAGATCAAATAATTTTGGGCCTTTTTATTGCTGAATAATGGACTTTGTAAATACCGTATGTATGTGACTATTCGATTAAATGAGAATACGTAGAGTTCAATATTAATTGGTTCAGCATCAGCTGACGGCCTGTTTACAGGATACAATGAAATTATGTTATCAATATAATATTTTATTGATTCCTTGGTTTACAAAATTAAATAAACATAGCATAAGCACTTGGAGTGGGAAATTGTAGCAGGGAACAGGATTTTGATTTGGAATTTGAAAACAGAATTAAAGGTGATTGAAGCAGAAAGCAGTCTGTGGCATAAGATTTCTGCCAGCATTTTGCGATGTAACTAAGTATATCTGGGTGTTTGGGAGGAATAAGAACCAAAGAACAGAGACTTTGGGGGAAGTGTTCCAAAATGCTTTTTTAAGGCTTATGTCAGTATTAGAAAATCCTTTTCTTGAGTAGTTTAGCTTGTTTTGGTGAGGATATATTCATTTCTTCCCTTCTATACTCCCCCTCCCCATGTTTCCTTGGTATTGTTCTAGATGTTGGTTAAATGGTGGTGAACAAAACTGCCATCGTCCCAGCCTTTGCAGAGCGGGGAGACAAAACCCCAATATAAAATGATAGTGCTGTGAAAGAAAGACCATGTGATTGTGAAAGAAAATGGGAGAAGCTGACCTAGTCTGGGGGATAAAAGAAGTCATATTTGAGTAGATCCTTGAAGGGTGGGCAAGAGTTGGTGATGCAAAAAGGTGTAGAGACGGGGCAATTGTTGAAAGCTGAGAAGGAGTGGCTTGTGTGAAGACCCTGAGGTGGGAAAGAGATGGAGTGAGAGAGCCAGGGGATTCAGAGCAGGTGGATGAGTGGGAAAACAGCACATGCTGTGGCTGGTGAGGTGAAATCTGGAATGAAACCTTAGGTCTAATCTCCAGGAGCTGTTCTTCTGCCCAACCCCCCAACCCCAGTGGCTTGAACGTGAGTGCTGAAGTTTTGAATCGCAGACATAGACATTGGTTCAAAAAGTGGAAAGGGGCTGAGACAGGAGGGTGGTGCACAGAGTCTACTGTGAATTCTGCAGGAAGCAAATGCATTTCAGAAAAGCAACCATGGAAAAGATCGATTTTAAAGTAAAGGAAGAAGCAGCCTGCAGCCAGCTTCAGATGGATGGTTTGTGGCTCAAGTGCATTCTGTTTGATGACCTTTTATGCTCATGCTGCACCCATACGCGTTAGTGAGTGGTGTACTGATGAGCTCTGTGAGATTGTGTCTGTGGTGCACACAAGGCTTATCTAGTCACATTTACTACGTAGTGTCAAGGCATTATTTATGATTTTCTCTTCTTTCTTGGCTGCTCTTGATAGAGAAGACAAGGCATCCCTCCTTTTCATATTCCCTCTGGATAAACAGACAGCAGGTCCCAGATAAGAGAGAACTCTTTACTTCCCTATTTCCTGCTTCCAGGCTCCCTTTCTTTCTCCCCCTTCCCTTTCTGCTCCAACTTTTTTTGTTTTCAGTGAAGTTCGGCTCGATAGTCAGCAGAGGGCGCACAAATGCACTAAAATCCAGCCTTTATTCCTCTGGCCACAGTAATTTCATTGTCTTTATCTCTTCATCTTTACATTCCTCAGAGACAGGGCTGCATCTTGGCCTTTTCGCTTTGTAGTATTTTCATCAAGGGCAACTATTCCCTACCGATTTTGTAAAAGTGGGGAAAAGCTACTGTCTAGATAAAAAAGGGAATGGGAACAGGATTGAGATCTGGGCGCAAATTGTGTGTGTGTGTGTGTGTGTGTGTGTGTGAGTGAGACAGACCTCAGGGTTGCTGGTCCCCTCCACGACTCATTTGAGAAGGACTTATCTTGCTAATAGCAAGGCAGAAAGTCTGCGCTTCTTTTCTTCTTTGCTTTCCCTGGGCTGTTGTCCTAGCAGCTGCCCTGATTCCTGACATGTCCTAATAATGAGGATGATGTGGCCAGGGGGAGATTCATCTTCTTCCCCAATATGACTTCTTCATTGAATTTGCTCCTTGCTGCAATCCAGAGAGGATTGTCTCCTTTTAACTGTGTGCTCTGTTCACTCTGCCCAAGGTCAGAGAAGCCAGCTGGAGCCTGTCTGCCTCCAACATCACTGGCTGTAGAAAGCCATTCGCATATGTCTGTGATGGTTCTGTGCATGATGTGTGAGAGGCTGAGGAGAGCTAGTTTAAGCTCCTCCAAAGATGTCTTGGCATGGCAGTGCTGACGAAGGTGGAGACTTGTTTGTGTCAATGACATAATCGGAGAAGACATCCAGAGCCCAGCTGCAGGGAGTGAGGAGGTGTGCAGCTTAGTACTGGCTTCTGACAAAAGCCCACACACTTCACATTTCATCTGCCCCTAGTGCCAATCTCCTTCTGATGTCTTAACCTGACTTTTGTTCTGCTTTGCTCAAAGGATTCTGGTGCCACAAAGAAATGCTTGGCTGGGTGTAGTTATCCTGGCTAGCACATTGATGCAAGTGCAGGGCGCTTTATAACTAACTAGTCTCATAGTAACTGCACACGAGGAATGAACAAGGTTTAGTTTAGCATATTCTGCCGATTGGAAGGCATCAGGCACAGTTATAGCTTCTCATAAATAATAGCGATAGCTCCGAAAAGCCATTTTTCATGTAAATTTCCTGACTATTAGTGAGTTTGGAAAACAGCTGTGTTGAAGAGCAGGTTATTTAAAAAGCCGAATGATTTCCCAATAAAATGGTTTTCAGCTTTTCCCTTTGGGGCTCTTGGGGTGCCTCCCCTTGTGTCCAAGATCCACGTGGACAGATTGCATGCTAGCTTGCGAGCCCAGTAGAAGCATTCTTAGTTTCCATGCCAGCAAAACACTAATACTCTAAACACAAAGGATATTTAACACAGTAACTGTTTCCGATGGAGCAAGGGGCGCTGCCAGCTTGCTCTCTCTTGGATGGCTTCTGTACGATGGGAGCAAGATTGGCAGTTGGGCCCAGGCTCCTCCTTGGTTTGTCGTATAAATGAACAACTTTAAAAAAAAAGTGTTTGTACAGTCAGGGTCATTCCTGCCCTTTCTCAATAGACCTGCAATCCTGCGCTGAATACTTATCCGGCTTGGTTTTGTGTCTTTGGAACAAGGGAAACTTCCAGTGACCAGTCTGGTTAATCACTAATGCTTATTCCTTCTTCCCTACTATCCCGTATTGGGTTTCCTTCCACTCCAGCACATTGGATTTCCAATCACATCAAACCCTATTAGGCTGCCTTCCATTCATAGCAGATTAGATTCCCTTACACCTCACTGCCTAGCAGGATTTTCCTCTCCACAAGGTGTGGAGTATTAGGTTCCCTTACATGGGTTGCTGCTTGTAAAGTTGCGTTTGGCACTGTGTTGTATTAAATTCTCTTTCCTATTGGCAGTCATTGGGTTATGAATTACACACTTGCAGAGTTACTTCTCTTGCACATTTTCTAATGCACAGCTCAGACCTCACTCTTCACCCCTCGGGCAGCCGTATCAGCTCACAAGTTCGGTTCCACTCAGCTGTGCCGTATTGAACACCTGTGCATCAGAGTGCACTAGAGACCGCAGGGTTTACGAAAGCAAGTGGGGAATAATCCTTGCCTTTAAGGTGTTTACAGTCTGCTGGGCAGGGACAGGGCAAGGTGGCGCATACGATGAAGAACTATGTGCATGAAGGGCAGGTGTTGGTTTTACTACTTTCCTGGTAACTGTTTATTATTTGGCATAATTAAAGCACCTTGTAAGGCAACTTGTTACGTGTAATGCCATTATTGCCACCACTCTATCCCATAATGAAAAAAAAAAAAACCATGGTGAAACACAGTTGAGTGGAAAATGGACATTTTACCGAGTCCCACTGCAGGTATTGGCAGAATTGCAATAAAAGTCTGGGGTCTCATAATATACTCAGTTCTGCTTTCATGTGTACCTAGTTCAAGAGTAGAACTCATGTGATTCTAAGAGATCCCCATCAGGCATAGAGTGATAAACATTCGTATGTACAGGACTTGGATTGCATACAGACTAAGGCCTATGTTGTTTTCTTTTGACACCGAAATCTGTACAATTTTATTCATCCCTGGGAGGGAGGGAACCAAAAGTAATGGGAAATGGAGTCAGTCATGGTTTCCCACAAGCAACAGAAAGGGGATGGTTGCCAATTGTGATCTTAATGCTCAAGAATCTCAACCTGGTGGCAAAATCACAGTCTGTGTCCCATACTAGGGTAAATATTGCCGAATTCCTTCTTCGTCTAGCTCCTCATTCCTTGAACACTCACCACATGCCAGGCACGGTTCCAGGTGCTTCATTGTAGCATCTCAGTAATTGCTCACCAGAAATGAACCTTCTCTGCGTTTGCTGTCGGTAAAAAAATCCAAGTTTACTGGCAACAAAGGGATGTGTTTTGTATCTCTTTCTGCCAACTCAACCAGAGCGCTTCATTAATGCCAAATTTCTAATTTGTTGTGAATAGTGCTTATAGCACAGACTGAAGCTTGAAATGACAAATAATGATCTCAAAAGAAATGTAGTTTAGGATAAGACCTAGCTAATAAAGACAATTCTGTGATATTGGAATGAAATAAAAACCAAAACCTTGGTGTATTTTTTCCCTCTTGACCTGGAAATCTTGTGCCATTTAAAAAACAAAATCTGTGGAAGGGAGGGAACGAAACATATGGCAAAATAGAAAGAGGTGGCAGGACTAATGTTTTTGCAATTGACTCAGTCTTTTCTAACTAGTCAAATTTATTGTACATCTAAAACCCAGAGTACGATATCCGTATTTCCTATTATAATTGTGGAGTGTTAAGAGGTTTTACTAGTATGGAAAAGTGACAATGACATTCAGAACTCATTTTTCAAAGATGTGTTACTCTTCAAACATGTGGACCATAACACTGTTTCATTGGAGTAATAAAACGTTGATCTTTCAACAGAAATGCCCTACCTCCTTACTTGACCAGGGCCATCACCAGATGTCAAGGGGCTTTTGGTCTTCTTTTCAAGGTTTACCCTGACTGCATAGGGCTTAACATGCACACCTGGACACAGATTTTATTATCCCCCAGCACTGTTCCTGAGCCTCAACTGAGCTCTTTCTATGTGTAATGCAGCATCCTCCTACCTTCTCAGATACTCCCACCAGGGTATGTACTTCTCCCTTTTTTTTTAAATAAAAGGAATGCAATTTATTTATTTAAAAGGAGGTACTGGGGATTGAACCCAGAACCTCATGCATGCTAATAAGCATGTGCTCTACCACTGAGCTATACCCTTCCTCCCCCACCACCCAGGGTATGTACTTCTATAACTCAACTATTTCATATTTCATCTGCTTTTGAATCTAAAACTTGTGACCATCACGTATGGATTATGGCTTCAGAGAAACAGTCAGTCACAATGTACCCTGCTATTCCTGGGATAGGCCTTCATTCATGATATAGTTGCCACTTTTCCCCATTGCTCATTTTTAGCTACAAAGACCACAGAGTCAGTCACTGCCTCAAATCTGGCCACCCCCTTCCCCATTAATAGCATAATGGTGAACATTCTGTACATTGCCTGTGACTCACATAATCACCATGCAAAATGCATCATTCATAAATTGTTTAGTGCGACCTTTTGCACAGTAGCACTAATTATTATTATCACAGAAGCCCAGTAAACTAGACTGGTAATTATCAGGGATTTATTTGAATGGACAGCTAAGCTATTCTTGGCAAGTTAGTCAAGGCAGTTGTCATGACAGCATACAAATATGTCTTATGAATTGGGTTAATTAGGGTAATTAATAACTGGTATTTGGCCCCCTCTTCCCAAGGTATTGCCTATGCATTATCAAAAGGGGAGAGGTAAAGTTTTTTTTTTTTTTTTTAAGTTTGCATCCCTCTTCTAAGCAAGCTACTTTTTAAATCGATGAAAACCACCCAGCCTCCAAAGGTTGCTCTCCTCGAGAAACCCTTATTTTATAGGATCTTCTCCTACTTTTGGAGGTTTTGGAGCCAGCAAGCACAAGCCACAATGAAAAAAGTTTAGTTGAAAAGAGAAGCTAAAGCGTCAGTTCCCTGAGGCTGCTGTTTTCCTTGTAGTCATCTGTGAGAGCCCCCCAGGGACCATCCCTCTGGCTTCCACTTTTGGCAGAGCCCTACTTTGTTTTTTGTTTTTTTTCCCCTCTCATCTAGAACTTTCTTGCCTTGCTCTCTAGCCTGTTCCTTGTTATCAGTTTTCTTTTCTTATTTTTCCCTCACAAGGAAGTGGTGAGTTTTCCTCACCCGAGTTTCTGCCCCTCTGAGGTTTTCCAAGTTTTAATTTTGTTGGAGGCCCTTTTTTTTTTATTGAATGCCTTGGGGACTATCTAACATTGCCTGGTGGTGGTTTTGCTCTTTTTTCAAACAAAGGAAAAGGGGCGAGCTCTGAAGAGCTTTTTCTTTCCCTTCCCTGAAAAAGTAAAGGGGAAAAGTCCTAGTTTTTTCTCCGTGCATCTCGGCATATTAAGTTGCTTTCCTTGTTATAGTGCAAAGAAAAGACAAAGGGGGAGGTTAAAAATGAAACCAGTTTTCCCCAATGAGATTATCCTTTTCGAGATATCATTGTTCACAAAAAGAATTCAAGATTTTTTATAGTGGTTTTGAATAGCAAATCGATTTCCCCGTTTCTTCCATGAAGCCAGGAGATGGGATCCAAGGACAGAAGGGAACTGAGGACATTGATTGGACACCAAATATACATCAGTTCCTGGGCTTGAACCTTTCGTATATTAGCTAACAATGGTCACAACAGCCCTATGAGAGTTAAAGAGTGTTATCCTATTTCTACAGACGAAGAAACTGAAGTACTTAAAGGTTAAGTAATTTTCCCGAGGTCACGTATAAACAGGACTTGAACCCAAGTCTCTCTGAACCAGAGCCCTTTCTTTTTCACCAGCTGGCAGAGTTTTCCAGAGAAGTGAGAGTCTTCTAGTATAAATCCCGATGACTTGTTCACATCCCCAACTCCCCATGACTAGAAATACCTAGGTCAGGGGTCAGCATTCAGGCTGACCCATAAAATTTGAGTTTGGGGACAATTCTAGGAAAAGCTTTTAGTAGAGGGTGTTAGGCTAATACTTTAGAAATGGCCAGAGCACTTTCTTCCCATGTCACACTGGAATCCCATGATCAAAAAAAGGCTGTTTCCTTCTTTATTTTACACACAGTTACCCTGTTAGGCTTTGTGTTGCTTGAAGTGGCTTGGCGATGCTCGGAGGCTACACAGGACAGATGGTACATGGAGGTGGTTGGGATCCTCTGGGTGTCCCTGTCCTAGTAAAATGGGACCAGTTGCTGACATCTGAGGAAGCTGAAAACTGAGAAAAGGGAGCTAGTGTAGGCCCATTCTCTGGTATGCCCTTTTAGCATTTAGAATGAGTATCACACATTTAGGATTTAAATTGTGTGTGTGTGTGTGTGTGTGTAGCCATTTGCCTAGTCCAGAAAGAACATTAATACATTCAACAAATAGCTACTGATTACCTACTTCACGCCAGGCAGTATTTTCAGGGTTCTAGGAAGAGTGGTGAACAAAACAGACAAAAATTCCTAACATCATGATGTTAACATTCTAGTAGGGGAAGCGAGACAATAAACAAAATAAGTAATTTAAATATATGGTATTTTAGAAGACAAGTGCTACAGAGAAAAGTAAGTCAGAAAAGAAAGATCGTGAGTATTGGAGATATTTTGCAAATTTAAATAGGGTGGTTAGGTAAGGCTTCAGTGAGACTTATTTTTTTATTCCTTCTTCCTTCACACACAGACTTTTCTCCAGCCAGGCTGATAGTCCATTCATTCTTTAGTACCTACCTGACCTACTGCCCTTGTATCCTACCAGGTATGGGATATACACTGAGGAACAAAGCAGACATTTCTCCTACCCTCACAGAGCCCGGAGTATAGTACAGGAGACAGACAGGGAAAAGATGGTTATGCAGACTGTGACTTGAAATCACGACAAGTGAGATGGAAAGCGGTACAGGTTACTAACATGTACCGCACACGGGGACCAGGATGCAGCTACTAACTCTATGGGGCTAAAGGCCACAGACAGACCACTGAACATTTGGTCTCTGTGGATTATAGTAGGAAACACCATGGTGACGTGATTACAAAACAGCAAGTCTCAATTGCTTTCGGTTGTCTAGGGATCCGTGAATTTGTGATTTCAAATGTCTGATTCCTATAATTGCATATAGATACCTTCAGCCTCCACCCCAGCTAATTACTGGCATTTGATTTTAAATGCACACACATATATATGGCTATATTTTTCTGGAAAACAAATTAATGGCTGTGTGATGTGGTGAATTGTGGGGCTGCAAGAAAACTGACTTAAAAGGAAGGAAAGCTTTAATGAAGTAACGGCTGATGTTCAGAGCAGAGTGCCTATTTTTTTTCTTCTCCTTTCATTGTGCCTCCAAAGATTCAAAACCCCCTAAAATGAAAAATTGTAGGATAAAATGTATCCTTTTTATTTTTAAACCATGGAGAGCGAAGTATTTTAATGAGGAAATATATTATATTATTCTCCTATGAACCAAGGGCTAATAGCCTGGAACTGGTACTTTGGCTCTCTAAAAAGTCCAACAAGACAAGCCAATTACGGACTCTGAAACATTTTTATTTTTAGTTCCTTGTAATAGCGATTCATTCTCTGCCATGGTACATTAACTGGGAAACAAGTTGAAATGAGAGTTTGGGCACCTTTAGAATAATTGACTATATTTACCAAATTCTTAATAGCACAGAGAGGCTAGTGGGTGGGGAATAGAGGAACAAAGGGAGAGGTGAGGGGAATAATGTGCATCCAGGGGAGCATGACTTTTAATAAAGTTATGACTTCCAAACTGACATCTGTGGAATATAGTTTAGCTAACTTTTTTTTCTTTCTGTTTATTCTTCAAGTAGACAATAGTTTGGTTATTTACGCTGAGTTCTGCCTTTATGTGCGATGTGGTGTTACTTTGGTGAGCAGGACTAATTAGCTATTTACCCCAAGTGAAGGGTGCAACGGGCACAGCCATGATCTCTGGACCACCATCTCCGGCAGTCTCCAGTTGTCCTCTGTGCCTGGGCGCCTTGCTAGCATCATTAGCTGGCCTGTTCTCTTTCCTTTTCAGGACCATTTTTTTGGTTTCTTCGGAAGTTCCCTTACTTTCCCTTTTGGTCTACTTTTCCTTTAGTGGCTCTGCTTGGCTATCTGATGGTCTTTTTGGGTGCTCCAACCTGAGGCCAATCTGGAGTGGAGCCGGTAATGCCAGAGTGGAAGGAGTCTTTGGGAAGAATAGACATGTTATGAGGGAAGCAAGTTGAGGTTAAGGAGATTGCTAAAACAAATATGATCTTAGACCTCATTAATGAAGTATAGTTTCCAGATTATAGGAAGGATTAGCCCCCCTGAACTCTGCTGCTCAGATTATATCTGGACTACTTTGTTCAATTCTTTATGCCTTATTTTAAGTAGGACACTGACAGACTAAAGTAAGTTTCAAAGAAGGTTAAGAAACTGGTTAAGGGCCTGGAGACCACATCATTTGTGGAGCAAGATTTATATTGCTTAATAGAGACAAAAATTCAGTTGCATGAAGCCACCATTATCATTGGTCTGCACTGGGAAAATGGGTCACAGAAGCATAAAACATCCTTCTTCCTAATGTTCGGATTTTGAATTAGTTCCTTTGAGTAAAAATATATACTGTTTGAACCCAGGACCAGCTAATTGTTTGACCAGCACAACAGCTTTCCATACTCAGCCTGGAAAATCAGCTCTCAGGTGTAGGGCCAACACCTGATGGGTCATTGGGTGATCATGGGGATTTCCCTTTCCCTTGTAGCATGCACTGTATTTAATCATCTCATCATTAAACAAACAAACAAAAAAAAAAACCACTGCCAGAGGCAAGATCTTAGAAAGGATGGACTGATGGCTAGTATGCTGTCTTCCATCTTCTTGACACCCTTTGCAGCTTTGTAGTGGTGTGCTTTTAGTGAGGTTAAGACGGATTTAATATCTCGGAATAGCCTTGGATGTGGCTTGTTTTCCTCCTAGAAATATTGAGAAGGTGAACATGTAGTGGGAAATTTTGAGATTTTCTGGTTTGCAGGCTCTTTTTCTAAAAGGTACTGATCATCATCATCACAAATGACAGAAGAAATATTAACTTGTGAAAATAAGTGTTCAAAAGATGAAATTTATGAAATCATTGACCTCCATAGGCTCTACATTATTTTTAGAACATGTAGGGAGAGGTCATTCCTACTTGTCTTTGTTAATTCTTTATTTCCCATGCCTTATTTATTTATTTTTTAAAGCCCAGGGGAGAAAATTTGTGAGGGAAGAGATAAAAGTCGTCTTTGTTCGCACAGAAACACAATGTGTACATTGCTGGCTTAAGACAACTGTAGTAGACAGTCTGGCCTCAGAGTCATCCAGGCCCTGTTATCCAGGAAGAGAAGACACAGAAATATCATTCTTGGAGCAGAGATGGTCTTTGTGAACAAGCTGAGACTTCCTCTGTTTCTTTTTGTGACCTTCATTTTAAGGTACTGGGTGGGATCCAGCCTGGTGAGTGATGGGGGTGGGGGATGGACTAGGGCTCCAGCAGTACCTGGAACTTTCAGCTTCTTCTGGAGAAAAGGCAGTGTCAGGTGATCAGAAGAGAAAGGGAACATGCATAAAATCCACCTCTTTAGACTCCCTGCTAAGTGTGCAAATTTCATGGTCATCTCTTCTTGTAGGGCTGAGAGCCAGTGGGTCCGCCAGGCTGAGGAAAGTGAAGGGCTCCACCTACAGGCTGTGCAGGAAAGAGCTCTATCTTCTTTCCTACCTCTGACAAGTGGACTTAGGGCATCTTTTAAGAGACTATCCAAGCTAGGGTCGGCTTGTCTCAGGACTCATCTTTATGCAAAGGCTGCAAAAAGAATTTGAAAGTCATGAACATCTGACCACTGGAGAAAACCTTTCCTGGCTCAAAAATAAGTCTCTGTGGTTTAATTAGCTACCACTTCGGACATTGATTTTTTGAGAACTTGTACTGAATGTAACTTGTCTTCCAAACGTTACAGACGAGCCAATCTAAATCCAGCCGGATTTGGGGCTGTAGGGAAGTTGCTTGATTTTATTAAGCATGGCTTATGGTCTTTCTCCCTGACACCTGACACTCACATGGAACTTGCAAAATCAAGAATTCGAGTGAGAGAGAAATAAACTCTTTCCCCCAACAACTTTTTGTCCTAGTCCTGTCCCTCGCTTAGATCACATGTGTCTGTAGGCAGTTCCGATAGCAAGTGTCACCTAGGGGAGCCTTCTTTTCCGTTGCTCTCTTCTCTGTGCTCCCACACGTGTAGACTGTTGTCACAGCACTTACAACTCGGCATGATAATTGTCTCTTCGCTTATCTCTTCCTCGCAGTAGAAATGTGAACTCCTTGAGGGCAGGAGTGGAATCTGATTCATCTCCATAGCACTAGCATCTACTCTGGGGCCTGGCACATAGTCTTAATAGTATTTGTTGAATTGAACTGAATGATTTTGAGCCTGAGCTGTGTACTTCTGCCCTTTGTTCTACAACCCACACTCAAGGACAGCCAGGGAGCAGGAAGCAAATCTTTTCAATTGTGGGGAGGGCTCTGAGTGATATCTTTTTGTTTTTCCTTCTACCCTCTTCCCCCACCCCACTGCACCCATCTACCATTTTTCACTGCTGGTTGTGTGTGCAAAGAGGTTTTAAACATAGTGCAGGATTTTCTGTGACTTTTATGTCTTTCGACCCGGGGCTGATGGCTTTGTCATTTTACTCAGTCTTTATATAGTACAGTCAAATCTGATTAATTGAGACTAACTTGGGGGAAGGCCAGTCGGAATTACAGATAGAAAAGAAAGGCAATTTTATTACTTCCAAGTTCATAGAGTAATCAGAAGTAGACTAACAAAGCCCTTGCCAGGAAGTTTTGCCAAGTAGAAGTCCTTGGATCTGCTTTAATGAATAAATAAGAATGATGTGCAGTTAACATATTTATTGTTTGTAAATTGCTTCTAAAGTGCTTAAAAACAATTTATTCTCTTAAGTAGTTTAAACACTTCCCTTATAATCTTGTTTACACCATAATTTGCCCAGCAAACCTTTTAAAAAATAGACACAGCAGCCTAACTCCATCAGAATGATCACCAAATATGAATTCGTGATGTCTGAACCAGGAAGGTATGACCCCAGCACGAGGAAGCTAGTAAGCCTGGGAATGATGTTTTGAGGAAGTGGGCAGAGCAGAGTCCTCCTTTCCTGCTTATTTGTTGCTAGTCACAGAGGCAGAGGCTCAGTCCTATTTAGAGAATAGAAAAGCTCCCTCACCAGGAAGTAACACTTGCCATCAGTCTAGCCCCCCTCAGTGGTCTAATGCCAGTTTCTACTGAGGCAGTAAAAATGAGCAAATTTACCTTTTGGATAATTTCACCATGATCAAACAATCCCCAGTGGGCAAAACTAATAGAAGATACTGTATTTTGATTGCAGTTTATCTCTAGCAATTATAGATGAGCAATTTAAGTGGCAACAAAGCAAGTCATTTGCTAGAATGAGGCTGTATTTCACCAAGCTTTATCATTCGATGTTCTTCGAATCACTCAGCTAAAGACAGTCTGTTTCCTTGGATGGATCATACATCCTCTTTCTACAGTATCCTGAGGAACAATGACTTTTCTTAATGGTAGGATATTGACAAGAAATGATTTACAAACCTCATTTGCACTAAATTTTACTTTTCCGTCCCTCGAGAAATTTTGTTGATGGAATTTACAGCATTAGGTTTTACTCTTTGGGCACTTCTTAGGAGAAATAACAGGAGGGAGTTGGGTAGGTGGAGAGGGATGAGCCCTGGTCTGGATGTCTGATGAGCTGAGTTCTAAACTTACGCCTGGGTTTCTAACAACCAGCTCTGATGCAGTGAGGGTGGTTGTGAGGTTCCCTGGGCCCATTTCCTTGTCTTCAAAATATTGAATGAGTGTGTGTGTGAGAGATAAGAAGAAGAGGGAGAGAGAGGCAGAGAGACAGAGAGAGATTAGATATTCCCTAAGATCTTTTTGAGTCTTATTGCTCTGTGGGTATATGATTCTATGATAGTCATAAGGCCAGAAGGGAATTTTTCAAAGCCTGCGTGGGACAGCATAGCATGATCAGACCGCACTAATGATTTCAAGAACCTTTGCAAATGACCACATTTGGCAGTAAAGCAACTAAATGTGCTATCATGATCTGAAGAGATAATTAATATTGCATAAAAGGATGTATTTAAAAAATTTTTTGAAAGATCTCAGAAGAGACTATAGATTTAAAACAAAAGCATTGTCAGCCAACTGGGCTTCCATTTCTTACTGTCTATAAAGCTGGACTGAGTGGAAGGTCCCCTGGTCTGGGAAGCAAGAGCCTTAGGTTCTTGCTCTGATTCTGCCAATAATTGGCTATTGATCCTGGATTCAAAAATTCTCTGGGTCTCAGTTTTTCCACCTGTTAAAAAGCGAAAATAATACCTTGCCTCTAGATTTTTAAGACTGTTGTGGTTATTGGCAAAGAGCATAGGTCAAAGCTCTGTGAAAAACAAGGTGCCATTTAAGAAAATAATTGTTAAAATTGGGTCATTGGGATACACAGCCCCACGGGTGTTTCTCGCTGTATTAGAGTGTAAAAGCCCTCTTTAAAGGTTTGATTGTATCATGTTCAATATAATGTGTATTATCCACTGGCATCTTAATATTAATAAACATGGGATTCTAATTTTTTACACTCACAAGTGATTTTTTTGATGAATGAAAGACAGGGATTTACAGGAATGGAGAGACAGAAGGGTAGTTTTTGACTTAAGCCAGTCCTTCCTATGGTCTAAATTCTTAGCAATGTTGAAACAAATACAGGTCTAGGAAACACAGTAACCTTTCCTAAAAGAGCTTTGCAAATGTTACATTTTTGACTCAGTTTATAAAAGAGACGAATGAGCTCTTTTGATCTCATGGACGTGTCTAACGTGAGCTGTTAGTCAGTCAACAAACAGTGGGTGAGCACCTGCTCTATGCCAGGAATGATGACAGGCTTTGAAGATACAGACACTAAAGACGTGGTCCTTGCCCTTAAGGAGTTTCCAGCCTAGTGGGGCTGACGTATAGGCAATACAGTGCGTTACAGATGTTAGAGGTAAGTTTACTCCTTATATTTCCTTAGGTCACCAAGGGCATTACATCTGAGAATCGGAGAGTCCTAAGTCACAGGCCAACAGTCTTGCTCTGAGGCAGCACTGTCCAATAGAACTTTATGGGATGATGGAAATATTCTACATCCATGCTGTCTAATGTGGTACCAGTAGCCACATTGTCCACTGAGCACTTGAAGGGTGGCTATTGTGACTGAGGAACTAAAAATTTAACTCTATTTTTTGTTAAGTTAAATTTAAATAGCTACATGTGTCTGTGCTATCGGACACAGTATGTATGCTGTTGGACAGCACAGCTCTAAGGAATGGTGGAATGAGCCCACAGTCAGGCTCCAGGGTGGTCCTGAGTTGACATCTCTCATTGCTTGGGCTCTTAGAAGACCCTGGTCAGGCTGCTCGAGTCCTTTAACCGTATTTTTCTATCCACCCACCGCACTAGGCTTTGAATGGCTCATTTCCAGCTGACGGCTCTGAATTATGCATGCTAATGTGCTTTACTTAACCCTGGGATGAGGTTTTCTTTCTTCCTTCCTTTCTTCCTTTCTTCCTTTCTTTCTTCCCTCCTTTCTTTCTTTCTTTCTTTCTTTCTTTCTTTCTTTCTTTCTTTCTTTCTTTCTTTCTTTCTTTCTTTCTTTCTTTCTTTTTTTCTTTTCTTTTCTTTTCTTTTCTTTTCTTTTCTTTTCTTTTCTTTTTTTCTTCTTTAAGAAAAGAGATTCCGTGACAGTTCAATCATAACAGAGGAAGGAAATGGGGCGAAGGAAAACTAGTTTATAAAGGCTTTTAAAGTGTCTCAAATCTTGCCTTTCACATAATTTCAGATGGTGCGAGGTCATTTCAACTCTCTTTAAACTGAGTTTTCTTCCTCTCTACACACACACACACACACACACACACTCTAGCTAAGATGTCCAGTCAGCAATTAGAGAAGTTGGGTTCATATATATATGTTTTTTTCTCATGCCAAAAAACATGACTGCCTACCACATTATTTCTTTTTCTGATAGTACAGATAAGGGGAGAACAAGATAAAATATCCTGGTAGGGAACCTCAGAAAGAAAACTGTTCCTAATGTTCAATGGGAATTTAGTTGGAAATAGAAATAAGTATTCAAGAGAAATCACGTTTATGACCTGATAATCAGATGACCTGTCATTTGTCTGACGGTTCAGTTTTAGAATGTACCTGCACATTTATTATTTTATTGGATCCTAGTAATAAATCTGTTGGATAAAGACAGATACTATTGCCATTTTCTAGATTGGGAAATTGAGGGTCAGAGAGGTTCAGTGACTTCTGCAAGGTCACACAGCTAGTAAGAACTTTCTCTATTTTTTTCCTTGAGGGCTCTGTGTTTTGAAGGGTTTCTAGGACTTTTCTTTGAATACTGTATGCAGTCTTTTCTAAGCTTAAACCACCTGCAGAAATAATCACCAGGGTGACTTATGGCCCTAACTGAAGCTTGTCTGTCTACCAGGAACAAGAATTTTAAAATATAGAGACACAGGGGTAGGGTGGGGGTGGGAATAGTTTAGTGGCAGAGTGCATGCTTAGCATGCATGAGGTCCTGGATTCAATCCCCAGTAACTCTATCAAAAAACATAGAGACACAAATATACAACCCTTTTTCCTTCATAAAAATTGTATACCGTGTGTGTGTGTGTGTGTGTGTGTGTGTGTGTGTGTGTGTATGTATGAATTACGATATGACTTCCCACACCTCTTTGTACTGGTTGAACTGCAAACAAAATCTTTCTTTGTTATCAAGTAGACACAAGTATTGGAGGAGTGAGTGTGCTAGTTTCCTGTGAGAGAAGGATGTGTGTGCACATAAAGTGAATGGAGAAAGAAGTGTCAAAGAATATTTGAAAGACTGGCCAGGACAGAGTTGGGGAGGGCAGACACAGAACAATATGGGGAAAAGAAGTTAGAAGTCACTCATACAGGTTGCGGGGTAGGACTGGCAGAGAAAGTACAGTGTTATATTTCTGACAGTGTTCATTTTTTTTTTTTTAACGGTTAAGTTTGGAATTGTTCCTGGTTTTTGCTGTTGGGAGTCTGATGGCGCGGGGGGCGGTGAGGTGTTCCCCCTCATTATTTCTTAATCTTCCTGCAGGAGGAAATTGCTCTAGTTGTGTTCACCGCCCTTGAACCTGTCATGTTTAAGCAGGCTAGGGTATTTTTTTTTTTTCCTCCCAAATAGTACATCCAGTCAGCCAGTCCTAATTACTTCTACTTCATTGCATTTCCCAGAATCCTAATGAGGTGTGGCCTAGTGGTGTGAGCGCAGGACCTGGAGTGAGAAATCTTGAATTCTGCTTGCAGATGTGATCCTGCTCCTCTCTAGTAAAGGGCAAGTCTCTTAACCTGTTTTGTCCTGCTGCTAATGGGGTTAATAAGAGTTATTTAGCTTATAATAGTAGCAGGAGGATTAACTACTTAATGTTGGTGAAAAGGCAAAAAAAAAAAAAAAAGAAAACAAGAAGAAAAGAAATGGCAAGTTTTTGTGTATCATGTCCATTTCCTAAGGTGGATTCTTTCTAGTTGATATTAACAAGAGGCACCTGCTCCATTGCAGTCATTAAGCACCTCCTGGAAGTGTTGCTCGCTGGATGAGGAGGAAAATTCTTCAATTCTGTGCCAGGAGCTCCGTAGAAAATGTAGCTACATCTAGGCCCAGTTGCCAACTTTCGGTGTCTGTTTTCCACCTATCTAAATATTTATCTATCTTCTGGTTTCTCTAAGGTTAAGTAAATTTTTTTCTCCCTCCTGAAACCCTCTTTATTTACTGTTACTGGTGCAGAATGCTATTAGACTTCACCTGTGGGGGTAAATGATGCCTTTTCATAACAGCCTGTTAAACATTCTGAAATTCATTGTGATAAAAGGTTCCGTATAAATGCAAGGTGCTTTAGTAATTGGCGTTCTGTTGGTGCATTGCATAACTGCATTACAGATTTCTAATACTTTGACAATTTCAAGCTGCTGAGAATATTAGCCACTTTGCGAGGTGTAATGATGGCTTTACTGTGCATGGTTGCCAGCACTCTGATGTCAGATAGTAGCCTTTTGATTAATCTCTGTTTATAAACTCAGGTCAAATTCCAGCCTGCCTTCACCATCCCTACCCTGGCATAAAATAAGAAAGTCTATTAGGATTTGAGAGGACGGGTAGGGGTTTTTAGAAAACGAGTAAACATTTCCATTACTTCCTTGAGTCAGTCCTCTTCCTATTGCTTCTCATTTACGCCTCATGAAGTGATGCTGAAGTCTGAGCTCTATCTTGCCTCCAACACTGATTTGCTGCCATGCTTGTTTAAGTCACTAGAAACTGGAGGCTACTGTGGACTTCGTTCAGTGCCTAATAATTTCAACTGAACCAAATGCCCTTTATTTAAACTACAGTCATAATTAGAGGGTTGCCAATGTTAAGCAACCATGGAGTCTGATTTTGAGAAATGTTTATTGTGCCTCATTAAATTTGAAATGGGTGCTTAAAAGATCTGAAGTAAATAGTCTGTTTATATTTTGGGGACAGTAAATATAAGTGGATGCTGTGTGTGTGCATCCTTGATTCTGCTTCCCAGTGAACTGAGATACCCCTCAGTCTGCCATGGCAGTAATCAAAAGAGCTACAACAAAAGAGAACTTTGGAGGATTTCATCGACCGCAAACAAGAAAATGATCTATTGTATTGCATCTAATTAGAAAACATCAATATTAGAAGCTAACACATTCACTGTTTCTAAGATGGTATATTTCTCGGTTGTTTTTGGTCGGCGTGATCATATATTACAGGCTTGAGCAACAAGCCGGTACAAGGGAAATGAATTTAGAATGATGTGCCAAAGGCTGTTACTCCTTCCCTCTTAAATAAGCTTGTGGAGGCAACTGGCTTTTAAGTGATGTATAATATAAATAATGAGATTGAGGCTGGAACTGGATTTGGGGGTGTTGTTTTGGCCCACAGGCACAGGGCCACCCACTGCTTTCCCTCCAAATATTTTGAAAGTCTTTTCAGCTGACAAGGCTTGCTCAATGAAATTGCACTCTGCAGGCAGTCAGGGCTCCAAAGCTGCTAAGCAGTAGAAAATTGAGACCAATAAAATAGAATTGAACAGAAATGGACCAGCTCTGGTTCTGAGAGTGCTGGACCTGCTCTAAGCCAGAAAGATGCAAAGGTAGGCTGGATTCAGCAGAGCTCATATTGTGGATCAATCCCTGGGCCATTGCTTGTGGGAGGTCTTATATTGGTTTCTTATTGTCAGTTGGACCAGCTTTACCAAATCATAGCTTCTGAAATGGAAGCTACCCCATAAGTCATCACTAGTCATCTTAGGTCATCTTGTAAAGTTGGTTGCCAGTGCCTCTAAAGGACAATTGAAATGGGTACCAAGGTTCCAAGGAAGAAAGTGGCTAATTCCTAGATCCCTTGGGCTGTGTTTCTGGGTCTTCTAGCTAGGTCTGGAGAGCTGTCTCCAGTTAGTGGATGCCAAATTTTCCTTTTGTCTCTCTGCTAGGCTATCCTCTCCTGACCTACTCACTGGAAGTAGCCAAGAAAGTCATTTGGAGAAAAATAGGTATAAAGCAGACTAATCACTTCCCTGATGCTACCATCTTGTGCTTGCTTTCCATCTCAGTAGTAGGTCATGCCAAGAACAGTGTTCCTGGGGATTTTTCTTGTCCTTGTTTTGTGGCTTATTCTAGCTGAGTCAGTATTTAACGTGGCTGTAGCACTTAACCTGTGCGTTTGTTTTCTTGGCTGCTTGAGGGGGGAATCACAGTTGGCAACTACTTGTAAAGTGCTTTGATATTTGGGGATGAAAGGCACTCTGTGCCTGCAATATAGCTTTAATGTGTTATAGTTACATATTTGGGGAAGGTGATTGGACTCCAGGGTTTGTTCCACCGGCAAATGTGGTTGATAGCTATTTACTTCTTAGGTTGAATTTTGTTTATGTGGGATGAGATAGAGTGACTCATGTGATTGGATTAGTCATTTTATTTACTCTTAAACTACTTTTATCCACACTGAAGTCTTGTTGATTTTGCATTCCTCCGTAGAATA
This sequence comes from Camelus bactrianus, assembly GCF_048773025.1. NCBI lineage: Eukaryota > Metazoa > Chordata > Mammalia > Artiodactyla > Camelidae > Camelus > Camelus bactrianus. Next base: position 79,698,906 of record NC_133575.1, on the reverse strand, counting down.
GGCATTAATTGTTTCCTCAGAGCTTTTGATAATCAGATATTATTTTAAAGTACACAGTGCCCCACAGAGGACTTAGAAGATGGTCCCAGAACCTTATTCAGAAGCCTGTTCTTATCTATTTTGGTATGATGCTTAGTCTGGGCATTCAGTAGGCTCTTTGCCTCTGAATTGCGTGGATTCCTGCAGAAAGCTGCTAGGTTTCTCAAGGAGACCTTTGTAGTCATATTTTCACTGGGTTGCTCTTCTAAAGGCACACCTCTGACCCAATGAAAGACAAGGGCGGAGAAGAGTGCTTTCCCTAAGCTGCCTTTGTCACCTCTAGGTAGTCTGATCACATCAATGGTGTCAGTGAAATTTTAGGAGTGATGATGAAAGGCCACCAGGAGGGGACCTCTTTCCACTTGACTCTGATGTTAACTACATGACCTGTGTTTCCCACTGATAGCCCTGTCCTGAAAGCTACTGGAATCCAACAGTTCTCTTCCACATGCAGAAAAGTAGCTGCCACACTGTCAGTCTGTGGCTCAGAGGTCTACAGATAAGGCAAAGCCTTATCTTCTTACAGAAATTTTTATCCACCCTAGTTTCCAAACTAGGAACATGTGTCACTACTGCCATTTCCAGAGATATGGCAGGGACAGTGGATGATGGGAAGGAAGCACCTAACTGTGGCATCTTCTCCTTGGCAGTTATATCCAGACTGCGGTGTATTTATAAGGTAATAGTTGGGAGTGGGGACAGAGAACAGATTGTAACTATAGAAGACAGTGTGCAGAATGGATGCTTTCTGAAGAAACAAGACCACTTTGGCCTAATAGAATTGGTCACCTGCTTTAACTGCCATTAGAAGCTTCATTCTTAACCTCTTCGATCTCTTCTCTGGTCATTTGCTGATGGGTTTATTACATGAGTACTTACATGAGTACTTGCTAAATCTCCAGCACTGTGGCAGTGAGTCTTCAAAAGGAAGCTGTCAGTCTAGTTAGAGGAGGAACTGACATGCTACACATGAAATAAACGTAGAGCCCGAGTAAGTGCAAAAGTACATCACACAGTCTGTACACTAAGTGCTGAGAACATGCTAAGCTATGTGGGATGATCAGTGATGTAGCTTTATTAGAAATGAGGGAAATTAGATAAGAGGCAAGTAGAAGACTTGTGTTGGATGACTGCTCCGCTAAAGATTTAATTTAGATTTAATGCTCAATGCGATGGGGAACCACTGTGAGGGTTCTTTGAACCCTTGAAAAGAGAAGTGCTGGGATGAAAATAGTGGGAAAGGAAGATTATGTGTATAGTGTTTTGCAGAATGGGCCAGAGCAAAAGACAGATGGAGATGAAGAAGTAGTGGCACAGGTGACGAAGCCTGTGGAAATGGAGCCAAAGGGATATACACATGTGCTATTTCCAAGAACTTGAAGAATTTTGTAACTCATCTGATAGGAGAAAGAGGTTCTCTGAATTTGTGATGTGAATTTGTACATGTAACACATATAAAGGCTAAATCCTCCTATGTCCATCACCTACTACCATCAAGCCATTAGGGTGCTAATTAGTTTCATCAAGTTGCAGTGTAATTCTCAAAGTTGCACACCATAGCCTGTGCACAAGTACATGCGTGTATCTGCAGGTAAGTATGGGCTTGTGCATGCGTGCGTGTGTTTCATGTTTTTCTGAATGGCAGATAGTTTAACCATCCCTAGTAAGAGGTCTGTCAATTTGTGACCTCCTCACAGGTGCAGCCTATATATATATTTTTTTTCATCTTCAGGCTTTGGTGCATTTTTATTGAATGGATGAATTGATAAGAGCCATTTTGTTTTACGATCCTAGAATTTGGGGCGCTTGAAAGGGAACATTGACATCCTTTGGATTATTCATTTCACAGATAAGTAAATTAAGGCCCCGAGAAGGATAAAATGATTCATTCAAGACCATCAATGAGTCCGTGACAAACATGAAGAGGGAATCCAGGTCCCTCCATTATACCACATCGCTCACCGTGGTCAAACTGTGTGTGTGTGTGCACACGCACATGTGTGCGTGTACATGAGAATTAGTCCTGGTGTGTATATAGGCATGGTTAGTGGAAGCTAATTTAGCTTGTTTTCCAGTTCAGGGTAAATATGAGCTTTCTAGTGATGGCAGCTCTGGGGATGGTGCATTTTATTCCATCTTCACTAATTCTTGCTTCAGCTGCTGCTGTCTGGATGGATGAGTCTTTGAATATACATTCTAGCTGGAGGCATGTTGGCTTTATTTTTATATAGAATTTACATTTTCATTTTTATGTGTCAAGGATAGGAAGGAGGAAAAAGCCATTTGTCAATTCATTTTCTAAAAATGCCTTTGTGAGGAGATGCCATTTGAACATCTAAAGCAGCAGTCACTTTCAGAAAAAGGTTATGAGTCTGATCATCTTTGATCAATAGGCACAATTATCACTATTAGACATCAGCAGTGAGAAAAAAGAATCAGCATTTAAAAATCATTCTGCTGCACATCTGATTCGGGATTCCAGTTTTCCTGTTTGCATTGATAAAATGACTAAGAGTGAAAAATTAAAAGGCAATAATTAGCAGATTGCAGTTACAATGCTTTTCAGTTTGATGGGACTTTGAAAGTGTAATTTAAAATGGCTGTTCATTTTCACATGAAAACCTTAAGGTTTGAGGAATCTCTGTTTTCATCTCAGCCTCTGTAACCTTTTGAAATTTTGTATTGTGACCTGGGGATTTATGCTGCTGGGGAAAAATTCTAGCCCTGGATATCTGCATTTACTGGGCTTCCTTTTCTCCTCAGGACTGAAGCCTCTCCTGGTGATAAATGTGCTGAGAGAGTCAGAGTCACTCTTCCAGAGACTAGGGCACAAGTCAGTGAACTGTAAAAGTAATGCAAAATGACAATTAAAGTAGGACATTCTGGTACCTTGGGGGCCTGACAACGTGGAAGTATTTGACTTCTGATGTGCCAGACTTATTAACATAATAACACACCACCCATCCAAAAGTCTCTCTAGAAACCTCCCATATCCAGAAAGGAGCTGGGAATTGAAAGGAGTCAGCAAAGAAGGCTCCTGAGCAGGGGAAAAACCAAACGACAAAACCCAAAACATTACACCGAAGTCCCCATGTTAAAGATCATGTAATTTTCCCCTTAGGAAAACAACATCTCAGCTGTTGACCCAGGACTTAACTCTCATTTTGTAGACTATTCTAACAAATAGAATTATAGTTTCCAAGAACACAGAAGTATCAATCTTGAAATGGAAGACGAGCTGCTTTTGATGTACTAATAGCACTGAGAAGGAACAATACTGAGTGTTTTATAGCAAGTTGGTGGGAGACATATGTTCAGAATTAAAGGCAAGAACTCAAAAAATGTGGTGCTTTGGGGTCAGTGGGTGTGCTGTACAGGTGCATGGTACAGTGATTTATGTTTAGAATGGTGCTCCTAAGTAACCAATAAGCAACTGTGTGATACCTTTTAAAAACAAGGCAGAATGGTTAGGATTTTAAATCAAAGTTTTAGTCCTTAGAGGAGAAAGCCCTAAGCTTTTATTTTATTTTTCTAAATTAAACCTAAACCAAGTGAGAAGTCTGCTCTCAGTGAATCCTAGGATAAAGACTTCTAATTAGAGAAAGGATTTGGGAGAAATATATTAAATGATAGGAAAGTGACTTGTTTTCCATTGAGATTGGAAATAAAAGTTTGCTCTAGACCCATTTTTGAATGTCAAAATTTAGGTTTTTCAGAAACAAATGTTGTTCTTGTCTTTTTGCTGTGTTCCTGTGTTAACTTGGCTGTCTCATTAGAATGGGGACATTTCCTAGTGAAATTAATGTGACATTTAGAGAAAATTTCCCCTCTCAAATGTTTCGTGCTATTTGCCATTTAGAATACTTAGAGAGGGGATTGGAATAATGTCAAGCAAATTTTGATTAAATAAGGCTAACCAGGCGCCAATACATTCATGCAAAACAGAAAAGCTCTTTTATTATTTATTAAAAAGTGTATTTCTGTTGTCATTCGTCAGCCTCTACTGAGATGACCTCAGCAGATAATCTGACAAAAGAGATACCATCTGAGCAGCTGGGCTTGCCTTAGAAAACAGAGCACATCAGATAAAAGCCTGTGGGCAGTCTTTTGCTCAGGAGTTCTCCACTCTGGATGTATGTTAAAATGACCTGGGAAGCTTTTTAAAAAATACCAATGCTTGGGCCCCACTCCAGGCCATTTACCTCAAAATCTCTTGGAGTGGGACCTTCACAACAGTATATATATATTTAAAGTTCCCTAGTTGATTCTAATGTGTAGTTAGGGCTGAGAGTCACTGGCTTAAGACATGCAAACTATTCATTAAGGTTATTTCCTTCTTCAAGGTGGTCTGAGTCTCATTCTTTGCTCTACCTGAAGAGTGAAAATATGTACTCTTTCAGTGCACCGGAGTTGGGTCTGAGCACACACCTTGGATCAGTACAAGTAAGAACACTTGATGTTAGGGTACATGGCCCCATAATAGGTCATCTATGGCCAGTTAGCTCAGTTGTTGGACTGTAACACTGATGAGGCCAGAATAGTGTATCCTATCCAATTAGAATAATTCTGTCAGAGGTTGTTTCCATAACTCCAACCAAACGGCCTCACAGAGAGACCCAAGACTGATTACAAAGGTGAAAGATAATGGATGACTCAGCATAGCTCCATCCACTATGGGAAAGTCAGCTCTAGGAACTTGCCTCATGACTAGTGCTTCTACTTACCTAAGGATGCAGCATGGGTCATCTGCCTGTTACAGTTTGTGCTGGCTTGGGGAACGAAATATTTACATTTGAAGACCAGCACCCACAAGAATGGGGGAAGGTTACTCTGTTAGAGTAAAAAGTGGAGAAGGAAAGATGAGAGGGTGATAAGCTTCAGTGATACTCTCCTACCTACAGCGGCAGGTCATGCCTGGCGTATCTGCCCAGGTTAACCAATCTGTACATCACAGCAAGGGAAAGAGTCTTGTTAAGGTTTCCATAAGCAAGCCTTCTCAACCCGTTTCTTCTTTTAACTCAGTGCCTGTGAGCGGGACTCCTCAAGGTGAGATATATTCTTCCGTTAAAGCCAAGAAGTAGTACAGTGACCAGGGATGAAATGTGTCTGGTTTTGCTTATTTGCCCCAGGACAGAGTTCTGGGACCATGCCTGGAGGTCACGTCTCCACAGCGCTTCCATATTTGATGCACAGCGCGCACAGATTGGACACTCTCATATGCAAAGCTATGCCAAATATTCTGCTTGAAAACTGGCTTCTGTAACATGACAGTGTCTTGAGATGTTGCTCATGCTTTCCCTGCAAAGCCAGTATCTTCTTTTCCTTTTTTGCATCTGTGTGTCTATCTATTAATTTTCTTGAAAAAATGATTTACTAAGTTTGGAGACTAAGATGGAATATGTGCCCATTACTCTTTTATTGCCTGAATGGGGTCAAATCCCGGATCCTACTCGCAGATCCAGGTTCTGTAGAAAGCAGGGGATAAGGATTTCCACCGTTTTCACCATGAGCCGGGATAAATGCAATTGAAATCCCCTTTGTATTCATGTTCTATTATGCCTGTTTTACAGAGGAGGAAAGTGAAGCACATAGAAATTAAGTAATTTACCAAAGGTTGCACAAACTAATAATTAGACTCCTGAGTGCTTAATCAATTCCCTGTTTTATCTGGATAGAATGCTTTTGAGGGGGTAGAAGACTTCCACTTATTAAATTATATATTGTACTGAGTATCACAGAAGAGCACATTTACCCAACACCATTTTTACCTTTTACGTTGGCATAAGGAATTAATTCAAGAAATGCTTGTTGGTTGACTGACTGATGGATAACCTCTTCTAGTATTGTATTCCCAAGGCAGCTTCAAGTTTGCATCCTCCTCCTCCTGTAATTATGTTTGCAAACATTTTGGCATCCATTTTCTTATGAAAAATTAGAAATGAACTGACCCTTTTGATTTTCACTCTCCCAATCCATTCCTACCAACAACACCAAAACTTACTTATGGTTTTCATCAAAGGGGATTTTACTAGATAAAAGCAGCATGAGTGGATATTACACAGCTTATCTTCAAATGAGGGCCATGTGGAGGGCATGGACATGCCTGAGTAAGTACAGGACAATGGTGGGATTTAGTTTTCTTCTCCGAAGGCTCTCCTCCTTCTTTCTCCCACCTACTCCCCACTCATTCCCACCTACTCTAGATACCTAGGTTCCCTATCCTGACTCTTGGCTGTTTGGTGCTCATGTGGTACTTATGTTACCAAGAGAGCAGGTTCTTGTCTCATCGCAGGAAGAATTCAGAAATGAGACACAGAGGTCAAGAAAGCAAAGCGAGGATTTAGTAAGTGATAGTATGCTTTCAAGGGGAGAGCAGGCAGACTCAGGTGAGTAGCGGTGCTGAGTTTCTTTGGCAAGCTGGTTACATGAGGTGTAAAAATGAATGAGTGGACTATCCATTGAGGAGGGAGGGGTTTGGGGTCGTATTTCCTGATTTTCATCACAGCTCCACCTTCCTGAAGGGAGGAGGGATTTTTGTCTTTATTTAATCTGGATGGGAAGTGTCATGATGTCACTGCAGTTTAGGTACTTCTAATCTGCAAGGCTGATTTTATTGAAATGAGGGCATAATGAGGAAAAGGTTATATTTGGATGAGAGCATAAAAGGTTACATTTGGACACAGGAGATTCCTGCCTTATCCCACCTTTCTTTATCTGCCTCCAAGACACTTGTCACCACAAAATGTGTGATTTCTTATGAGTCCAGAGGTTCCTGCTTTCCTCTATCGGCCCAAGGACCCCCATTGTTCGCAAGATGTGTGGTTTCCTGCCATTTGGCCCATGCCCCCTTTCTCTGCTCCTAACTAGCTACCTGCCTGCTCTAACAGATCTGCCATCACCTGCCCTGTTCTCTTCTCTACCAAACTCTGATCTTGAAACCAAAAGCTGCATCTAAGAGCCGAGCACAGTTAATGTGTGGCACGTAGTCATCTGAAAGGAATCTGCTATTTTGTTAGCTAGACAGCTATTGTGTTTCCTTTCCCAGGCACTTTCAGTGGATGCGATTTCAGAAGGCCCTAAGGAATGGTGAGAATGGTAAAGATTTCAGGTAGACTGGCAGGAGATGTGTTGGGGCATTTTTTAGTTTATACAATGGTTCATTGAGAGTAGTACTCTAGCGTTGGAGGTAAGATCCCCTTTATTAGGACTTTTGGTTAGTCCAGTGTCGACTTTCCCCTGCGTTCCCACCTTCTAAGTCTGCCCCTCTTCCATCCCCCCAACCACCGGATGCTCCTCAGCTGTTTTCCCATCGCTTTCATCTGGCAGGTATTCTGCACTGGCTTTTGTAAAGCCGTTGCTCAGGCAGTCTGCTGTAACCAGATTACACAGTGGTGTTTTAATGATAGGAGCTGAGACAGGGGGTTGCTTGCAAACTTCATGTTTCACATGAAAGGCTCTGGCACCCCCTGTGGACTGCCCTTCACCCTGTTTTCGGTATCATACTTGTTTGCCTTTACATCTGTGATAAAACGGAGGCCTTTCTGTATAACCAGTGCTGAGCAAAATGTCTTAAAACAAAGGGAAGTGCAGAGTTTAAATCCACAGTGGGGGATTACCTTGCCTGCATTTCCATATCTATGGAATAAACGTTTTAACATGTTAATTATCTACTACTAATAAAAATACCTTTGAACTTCCAGTCAATTTGATGGGCACAGAATTGTGTCCACTGGGGAATGGGAAGCAATTAGTTTCTGTAAAGATTTTGGGTCATGCTGTATCTTCCCTGAGTGGTTGCACGGTCGGTAGCCAGGCATATTCTAGAGGATGTTTGTGTCAAGCTGCCTCCACAGAGCCCCCAGGGCCCCCAGGAGATGGAAGGCACTCCTTAGGCTCTTGCCCTACTATGGCCTCAGTTTCTGATTCATTCATTGCCTCTTGCCCAGTAGAAAAATTCCTCCTAAGTAGGACAGTTTGGCTCTTTTCATGAATCAATTTCGTAACCTTTAAAATTTTTTTCCCCATTGCAGACTGAAAACTACTCTTTTGACTCGAACTACGTGAACAGCCGAGCCCATTTAATCAAAAGGTATGTTGGTTTGCTTGCCTATTTCGACAACTAAGCCTGATTTAATATAAAAAGCAAAAAGATTAATTTTTTCAATGATGTCCTTTTCAGATTATAAAATGAAAATACCTATCTCTTTGTAGTAGAAAATTAGGAAAATTCAGAAAAGCATAAAAAAAAATCTAAATAAAAATAACTCGTTATTTCACCACCCCAAGACAATCACTGTTGGCATTTTATCATGTTTTTTTATATAAATGTATACATAAACAATTTAAAAAAATAAAATTGGGATCATTTTAAAATACAGTTGTATGTGATGATTTAGAAATCTAATATTAGAAAACAGATACATTCAAAATCATGTTGATATCAAAATTCTTGTTGCTCTTCACTTAAATAGAGGCCTTAACATTTATCTCACGTGTAACTTCTAGTGAATTTCAAGATTACTGTTATTTTGACAATGTTGAAATCATTTTAAGGATATTTTAATGACAGAGAAGCGAATTCTTTACCTTTAAAAAACTTTGTAGATGAGAGAGGGAAAGAAAAGATATTTGCCTTATTTAATAAATCTTGAAATGTTTAGAAGTGTTTCTTTATTTTTAAATGTTTATTGAAGTATAGTCAGTTTGCAATGTTGTGTCATTCTGGTGTACAGTATAATGTTTCAGTCATACATATACATACATATATTCCTTTTCATATTCTTTTTCATTATAGGTTACTGTAAGATATTGAATATAGTTCCCTGAGCTATACAGTAGAAACTTGTTTATCTATAGAAGTGTTTCCAATGAAGCATTCAAAGCTGAGATTTGTGTGAATGGTTGGTCATAACTCAGTTATTCATGGAGCCACAATGTATGTGAATACAGAGCAGAATACTGCCAAGGAAGGTTGCATCTGGTGCTGTGGGCACTGACGTGCCCAAGGCAGGCAAGACAAGGGTTTCAGAGAGTCCTCTAAGCAGAGAACTTCTTGCGCAGAAAAACCATTACTGACCATTCAGATGATGCCTTTATTACTTTTCGATGCAAACATCCTCTTGAATGGTCCAGTGGTTATTCTGCAGCTAAAATTGAACTCTGCGTGTGTTTGTTAAAATAATAGAAATGAAATAGAAAGGCAAGCAGGGTATGTTAGAGCTGCAGTAGAGAAGATCAGAAAATTCTATTATTTTGCTGGCTCTAATCCCATAAATTTATATCACCAGAAGGGTAGGATTCAAGGAATAAACAGGTTGGTTGTGCAAACAACTTTAATTCATATCTAATTTAATTCACGATGCTGCAATAACCTCTGAAAACATGTTATATTTATCTGTATTGGTCTGGAACTGCTTGCGACCTTAAGTGATGATTGTTAATTATCTGAAAATGGATAGCTCAGTATTAACAGTCATAGCACTGTTTGCAATTTTTTTGAGGGGTGGGGAGGAATCTATTTTGAATATTTTCTTGGCCCACAGAATAAAAACAAAAGGTGAGGAATTCAAAATTATCCGACTGATTTGTTTTAGGAGGGAAAAAAAAACCCCTCTTTTTGTGCACTGATTAGAGTAACTTTGCCGCAGAAATCTGCTTTGTTTTCTGCTTCAGAACAGTTATTTCAAAGCTCCTTTGTTTTTTTTTAAACTTCTGCTAAAACAGTGACTTGCCTTATCCTCACAGGTCCCTTGGGCTAGCTCTGGGTACCTGGGAATTCTGTGTCCAGGTTTAACTCAGAGCATGAGCCAGATTTTAATAGCATGGCAGAAAGCTAAGACTCCTGGGGACCCTCACCATCTTGGTCAGACCTGAATATCCCACGCACAAGGCAAACTGATGAGATGAAAACTTACGTTCAAACATTTAGCTTTTGGGATACACGTATTTCCACAGCAGCTTTGGGACTCACTAGAACGTCTGATTTTGATTAATTACTTTATATATTTTTGTCTACACAAACATACACACAAAAGGCACAACCTGGATTTAAGAGGCCTTCAGTGGGAAAAAAAAAAGTCCTGATGTTGCCTGAAATCAAAGGGAGTGGCTTTTTACTACCTTGATGAAGAGGAAACATCTGAAAGCTCAGGAACACATGCATTTTTGCCAGGTTCTGTTTTTGGCACCTTGAGGGCTTTGGAAAACCACAAAGGCCTTGGAATTTATGGGATCAATTGAATTTAGACAAAGCACAATACCTGGAAAGACACAGGGAATCTTGTGTGCTATGCTTTTTTTTGAGGGGACTAACTGTTTTAAATGTAAAACGTGTGGAAAATGTTAAAAGAGAGTGGTGACTCATGCCAGGTGATAAGACCATGCAAACCGTGTTCAGATAGCTCATAGTGATGTTTCAAAGGCATTTTGCTGTATGTGGTTTCTTGCGGATCCATTTACATGCATGGAAAAAGCTCCTGGCCAAAGAATTCTGAATGTAATTATCAGTTTTAATTTTATTATCAAGTCCCTGTTTCTTTAAATGACAAACCAATTTCAGGCCAACTTTGAGAAATTCTTTTCCTATCCATTTTCTCTTTGTCTATTCACTTTCTTCTCATCCAAGGATGCTTCTTGGGCCCTTCTTTTTGGCATTCTCCAGCAATTGTTCACTGTCTTACAGGCAGCCTTTTTTGTTTTTCCCCTCTCTCTCTCACATCTATCTACCTCCAGTAAACCAATGGAAAGCTAGAGGGCAAGGGGGTTCTCCTAGCACAAATCAATGTTGAGAAGGGTGAAGAGTAGATTTGGAAGGCAAACAGGAGATATGTGGCACATTCCTCATAATCTACACTGAGGAATCTAGCGTTATATTTCTGTAGGTTTCTTACATCACCTGTAACCTGCAGGTGCATCCAAGGCTTATGTCAGAGTCCCAGATTAACAAGCCGAGACAGTATGGAATTTTTTCTGGATGGACTTCCTTCCTGCTATGTTTGTTTCCTTGCTATCATCTCAAAGCAAGGAAAGCCAGCAGTGGTACTTGGCCCCTGCTGCAACACTGTCTTTCCTCGTGCCACTTCTCTGTGCTGCTGTCTGATATCCACTCCTGCAGTGCTTTTTGAGCAATATCAAGCAGGGCATGAGGCTGTAGCTCCAAGAAAATAAAACAGGAAATGAATATGATACTGAAGCAGTGTGGGGAAAAAAAATGAGCACTGGCTCCTAAACCATGCATAGCACTTTCCTTTTCCACCCAAATTGTCCTGGGGTTTTTCAGCACCTGGTATGGTGCCTTGTCTATAACAAGTGGTGGCACCTGTTTATTGAATGAATGGATGAAAGATGTTGAAAAAAACCTCAGCATTTTCCCATTGAAAACTAGCATGAACCGCCCCTTTAAGCCAGCAATTTCTGCCCTTTAACATGCATTAGAACACCTGGGAGGCTTGTTAAATGCAGAGTCTCTAGCTCCATCCCTAGAGAATCTCTAGTTTTCACAGGTTCCCAAGGTGACTTGTGATACAGGTGGTCCAAGAACCACTCTGGAATCTTCCTTATGTCTTTAAAATATAGTTACAGTACTCATTTGACTTTCACTCCCTTCCCGTTCTTACTCTCAGAAGGTATTTCCTGGATATGTGGTGTGACCTACTAGCAAATATGACCTTTTGGATAATTCTGTCTTTTGGAAAAGTTTCTGATATTTTAAAGGGTAAAGATGAGTCAGAATGTTATTAACGTTCATTCATCAAGAATTTTCAGAGTAACTATTATGTGCAGAGTTTTGTTCTAAAGTTTTTTCTCTTCAAACAAACTTATCCCTCTGTTGACCACCAGAGCAAGTAATACACAGATCTGTATTTACAATACCACTGAAAAAGAACCCTAATTTACTGTCCCACAAAAGTTGGTTTACAAGTCTTTCATCTCCCAAGAGGTACACAGGTAATAAAGCAAGTGAAATCAGCATTTTTTATGCCTGGCATAAATTGTAATTTGTTTTAGGTGAGTGGCCATTTACCAGGCTGTTTTACAATTTGCAGCATCTTGCTTACTGAGTCTTAAACTGCCTTACAGAAATCCATTCATTAAGCCACTAAGTGTCCTTACAAGATGAGAGTAAGTGTACTTAGTTTGTCATATGGGCAAACTGACTTTAAGCAAGTTAACTATTCTAAGGTTTGGGGAAAGGGAGTTAATACCCCTTGCTTTTTCTTTAGAGAATACGTGACTTCTCAAACTCATACTACCAGTCCCTTAAATCCTAGTAGCCAGTTCTTCCCTATTTTATTATTTCTCTTCTTTCTACCTAAAAAATAAAAGCTCTGAGGTGGTTTATAATATTCAGCTGCATATGAAAATGATGATCAAATTTTAAAAAGACAGATCCAAAACCAATTAGAAGAATCTAAAGAGAGATCCCTGGCACTAACTCACTGCAATTAAACATTATATTTACCTTGAAGCATTTGAGTAGCCAAGACAAAATGGTAAGTACACTAGAGCATATTGTTCTCATTTTTCGATAAAGGAAGGATACACATGGGACAGGAGAATTGTTTTCCTGTTCCTGAATTTTACAAGAAATTAACAGTGAACAATGTTTGACTATAGTTTTTCAGAAGATTTAGAAACCTTTATATATGCATTTCCTATATCAATCCTATAAAAAGACTATGGATATAATATTTAATTGTAACTCAAGTAACATATTAACATATATGGGAGAAATGATAAAAAAAGATAAACGATAACCATTTATTGAACATTTGTGTGTACCTGGTACTTCATGGGGAGTGTCTCATTGAGTTTGCAAAATGGCCTTGTGAAGGAGGTTTTAGCAAATACATTTTACAGATGAGGGAATCAAGGCACAGAGACATTAGCCATCAGGCCCAGGGTCCCATAGATGCAGTGGCAGATTATGGATTATCACTTGTACTAATGACTCCCAAGTTCAATGTGCTTTCCATTACAGTCAGGAGATCTAACCTGTTATAGGAATAGAGTTTAAAGAACCTAGAGGAGTGGTTCTCCACTGGGGATGATTTGGCAATGTCTTCAGACCTTTTTGGTTGTAACTTCTGGGAGGGGCTCTACTGGCATCTAGTGTGTAGAGGCCAGGGATGCTGCTAAACACCCTGCAATGCACAGGCCAGCCTCTGACAACAAAGAAGCCCAAAATGTCAGCAGTGCCCAGGTTGAGAAACTTTGCTCTAAGGAATGGTTAATTGCATTGTCCTTATTCGCTACCTCTCACCATCATATATCACAAATAAGTTTTGGCAACTGCTGAACTGCAGTCAATTCAGGGTTGAATTCTCTGGCTTAAGGTAACAATTTTGTATTCTGGATTAAAGAAATATTCATATGCTTCCGATACCAGAAATACACCTTGAATAATTATTCATTATAAAAATGTAGAAGCCAGTAACATCATCTAGGAAGGTCATTTCCTGTCTCCTAAGGTGCCAGGGTGCATGTGGGCAGGACCAAATTTTTTTATAAAAAAACAAGCTTTGAATCTGGTCAAGCTGTGGGATTAGTCTTTACAGGAAGCCTCAAAATCTTTGCCCTCAAGCTAGAGATGGTGACACACTTTAAAGCATGTGTTTCCAATTGGTCTTAATGACCATAAAAGACTCATAGGATGATTGGTGTTTGAATAGAACTGCATCCTGGTGGGTCCCCAGGGCTGAGTAGCTGCATGACATAATTTGGAGGAGCTGAGTGAGTTGGCCTATTGAGTGATTTTAGTTTTAATACAGTTGATGCCCAGTTATTCTTCTTGAAAATAATTAGCAAACAGGTCAGCGCTTCACCCTCTTCTGCCCTTCATTTTCTGATAATTATGGCTTTCCAGTTACTGCCCTTTTGATCTTTTCCTTTTCATATTCAGGGAAGCAAGCGTTCTACATCTAGGTTGGTCATATGTTAAAAATCTGCTGTGATTCCTTTTGACCAAATGTGGAGAATGACAATGTAGCCATTGTGTACACGGCATAGCTCTTCATCATATGTACCGAATGTTCTTATCAAAGCCTCAGAGAGCCAGGCCTGTGGATGTTCAAGGTTGAGCAGATCAAGCGAGTTTGCAGTGTCATCTCCACAGGGCTCCCTTTTCAGAGGTACAGGAGGTCTGTTGGGACTTGTTCTAATTCACAAGTGTGCCATTCTCCCTTGTTGAGACAACAACACATTTTCTTGAGTGTGCCTTTGCTGCTTCCTTGCTGACTAGGGAATGGATTCACCATTCACTAGGTATTTCAGATGCATAATTTATGGTCCATGGTGCAGCACAGCTGCAGACTCTGTCAGTACATACAAAGTATTAGGAAGAGCAGATGGGGCCTCTATGGATGTACCTTATGTATTATTCTCTACCTCATGAGAAATGGTGTGGGGTTCTTGGATCGTGTGCTTACTGCATTGAATGGTGGATTGATTTAATAAGTGCAAGGAAAATTTACCCACAAACTCTTGAGCTGAAAGTGCCACGTTCTTAGCATAACGACACTCACAATTTCGTTCGAGCTTACTCTTTGGTTCTCACTTTTATCCTAGTTTCTATGTGCCAAGGCTCCCCTCTTTTCAGCTCCTGCGTCTCCTCTATTTCTTTGAATCTGGCCCTCAGCCTTTCTCAGTTAAAACAGACTTGAGTACTCTGATCCGGACAACCCTTTCTATTTTAATTGTATTACCTCGATTTCTGCCACTTTCATTTGCATAGCTGATTAGCAGATATAGTGGTTAAGGATCCAGGCTCTGGGGCTAGATGGCCCGGGCTTGGTTTTAGAGCTACAACATTTATACCCACTGTGTGACCTTGGACAAGTTATTTAACTTCCATGTGCCTCTGTTTTTTCATCTGTGAATGTGGATATTCATAGCGCCTTTCTGTTATAGAGTTATGATGAGTAAAAAAGTTAATTCATATCAAGCACTTATTACAGTGCCTCATGCACAGTAATCCCTCAGTGAACATTAGCTATGATTGTTTTACTTTGATTGTGTAAGAAGAGAATAAAAAAAAAACCTTCTGAAATGATGATATTTTTTGCAGGTGGTTGTTTCAGAGTTGTAGCTTCTTCCGCCTCGCCTGTAGTGACGCACTGAAGATAAGTGAATGAAAGTATTAGCTGCATCACCATCCAGTAGTGGGAACCTCTCTACAGTGTTGAGTTCCATGGTCTTTAAACAGAAATTTCTCTTCCTTCTACCCTGTTGGACAATCCAGTCACTGTTGGCCTCACCACAGTGCTGACATCATCCCGGCTCTGAAAGGTTTTCGAAAATCAGATCTATCACAGTTACAAATTGTCGTTCTTTTTTCAACCCAGCAGCTCCACCTTCAAGGACTTAGAGGGCAACAGCTTGAAGGATAGCGGCCATGAGGAGAGTGACCAGACCGACAGTGAGCATGATGTCCAGCGGAGCCTGTATTGTGACACTGCCGTCAATGATGTGCTGAACACCAGCGTGACCTCCATGGGATCTCAGATGCCTGACCATGGTAAGGGCTGATTGGATATAAATTGCAACCATAGATTCCAAAGAGCCCAGAGTGTCCGGAGGCTCACTCTACCACTTTAGAATAATGAGTGTACTGTCAAGGTGTGCCTTGTGCTCATGCTTCAGCAGCATCGACACAGTTTTGAGCTGTCCTGACACCTGTCCAGATTCTTCTTCATCCTCCCTGAGTGATCCCCTAGGATTGTATAACATTCAGTCATTAAAAAAACTGACTACCTACACATGTTGCATACAGACTCTTTAATCATAACTGCACTGAGCACATAGGAAATGAGCAGATGCCTTCTCACCAGGAATAAAGGCCTCTTTTTGCTTTAGTACATGAATCCAGCTGATCAGTTGAGTTGCAGAGAACCCAGCGCTAATGACGCCAAAGGGTTCAGTTTTAATTTCCGCATCAGGATGGTTAACTTTACCCAGAAAGAGACTCTGTTCTCTGACCACAGATTGTATACTCTTTACTGAGGAGACAGAATCCAAAACTTCTCTTTTTGTCTATGGGGCTGCAATGCCAAATCCCTTTAGCTACCAGGAAGATGCATGCCATTGGAGACCAGGGTAAGACAAAATGGCTGACTTAATGTCACATTCTGTGCATGTGAAAAATGCCTTAAAGCACCTGTCAGGAGTGGCAGCCTCATGTATGAAGAAGAGTCTATCTTCGTGAATTCAGCCACACATGCTTTGGCAAGAGGAGCGATTTCAAATTGTGCCAGACGTCAACCAGGGTATAAAAGCATTAGCAGAGTTCAGCTAAGGCAGAATGCTCAGATGGACTTGGGCACAAATGTCATTTTCAATGTTTTACGGATGCAAACATGCTAGGCAAACAGCCTGTCTTTTTCAATTAAGAACTATGAATTCAGCTTGGTGTGTAGGCTCAGTGAAGCTTCAGAATGCTTGGCTATGTCTTGAGAGAAGCTAGACGCAAGCTCAGCTGGAAGCCCCACTGCTAAAAGATTTAAAGATGAGAAAACAAAATCTGGTGATTATGTGCTGGTCTTCAGCTGTTTCATTTCACTGTAAACATCATTAAATGCTTTTGTTTTGGTCTTGTAAATGAATCCAAAGGAAAAAAAAATGCAGGATCCACAAAACAAAATGTTTTCTATGGAAAAAAAAAAGTTAGTCACTGTAGATTATATTAAATTGTTTAATCCATCCCCTCCCCAGCAGACCCAAGTATCAAAGTCTATAATATAGAAGTCACTGCCAGTTGTGCCCTGCTGCCTTCCCTAATTGGTGAGTGGTGACATCCGCAGAGATAATATACTTTCTGGGCAACCTTACTAAGACTAAAGATGAAAAAAATTAAACATTTATATAACTGAAACAGAGACCATTTAGTTCTCAGAGGATTGGCAGCATGTCACAGGATACAGACTGATATGTATCATTTACTAGTCTTGCGTCTCAAAGACATGCTTTTTCATTTATATCAGAAAGGGTTTTAGTTAGATGCTCTCTAAAATGAAATGACTCTAGGAAAAGAAATAGTCATAATTGATTCTCACTTTGTGCCTGGCTAGAACAACATCTGTTTTAGTTTTTTGTCGTATATCTCTAGGAAAACATCGGTGGACTGCAGCTAGTCTTTCTGAGGGAGTGTTTCTTACAAATGGGATGTATTGTGTGTATGCGTATATATACAATAGATTGTATAATAATGAGATTCTAAAGCAAACGTGTGGCATTATCCTAAGACTCTCCTATGTTTAAGATGAGGATTTCACGTGCACACACACACACACACACACATTTTTTGCTATTCTGTTTTGGCAACATTTTTACATTTTGTTTCTCAATAGTCTGTTTTCATGTATTTATCCTCATTTTTTCCATTATTCTGGAAATGGCTAAACCTTGGACCAACCCTTGGGTTTGTTCTTTACAATTTGGTTGAGCCATTGAAGTTTAGGTACAAAGGGAATTCAGGTCTTGCTTACATCTCTGGCTCCACCTTATGATATGCCAGTACTAATGAGCTTTCCATAGTGGTACTTAATTGTCGTATCCCAAACCAGCTCTAGGCTAGCCCCACAGATGCTGTCGCCCAGTTCACTGGGCTTGAATATTGCTACCTCAAACAACAGCAATGGTTTCAAAAATGAACATTTTATAGCACTTTCCTGTCTCCAACCTGGATTCACATAATAAATGTTTCTCATTTTGTCCTAAGGCGCAGTAGCTGAAAGGCAATCACTGAGTGAATTTATCATGCATGCCTGCCTGATCTTGTAACCATTCTAGTCACATAACTAGTAATCATAACCAGCATGGTTCTAGTTAGATTTGTTCCAAGGCAAGATGGTACTGTCGCTTCTGAGGACTACCGATTTAGGAAGGCAAGGAGGGAAAATGGAATCTCCTCTCAACTTAGACCTGCATTGAAAGTCTCAAAGATTCCTTGAGGGGGAAAAAAAAAAGGTCCCAGGTTTCTTTGGTTCATTGTTACTGTGATAAGCATCTCAAACCCAAGTGCCCTGAAATCCTGAAGGTTCTAGAGCTGAACTATTCTTGAAGTTTGAGTGGATGTCTCTGGAGAAGAGCAAGGGATACAATGACCTTGTCAGATGAACTCTCATCCTGATACGATTTCTTCTGGTCCTGTCAGAATCACTCCAAAGTTGGGCCAGATATACCCAGTAGAGTGCACCTTACACCTTTGCTTTGGGAAGTTTGGGTCACCTTGGATGTGATGTTTCTACTCTGAATATTAGCATCTTTCCTTGCATATATATGGGCATATGAATGATGGGGAATCTCAGAATTTTCAAAATATACTTTTGTGCATCTGTAAATTTTTTCCTTGAGCAGGAATGAGTTGTTCAGTGAGCTAATATTGTGTTGCCAGTGTTTGAGGAAAAGGTACAAACTGTATTTGCTCCTCGCTTTCTTAGGCACGTCGGGCCCTGGGCGTCTTCACACTGCCAAAAGTTTCTTTGAGCTTTATTCTTGTTAACTATCTGTAGCTGAAGGATGCTCAGCATGATTGTGAAGGGTGCTTTGTGACTCTCAGATCCCTTAATCTTCAGTAACCCTTCTCTGAGAACATTCTAGGAATGGGAACCCAGAATCACCATATTCAACCAAGGAAGGAGACTGTCTGGACGAGTTTTGTACGCAAAGGGCAAAAGCCCAGGTTTAGACAGTTGTCTTTGGATTGTGTTTTGATTGCCCCAACCAGACACATCTGTGAGCTGGGTCAGGGTGGAGATAAGAGGGACTGGCAGGAATCTCTGCTTTCTGGATTATTATCAATCCTGGTATCACTCTTGACATGCCTAAAACCAGGTCAGTGGGTTGATGGACTGGCTGAGTGGAATTTCCCAGTTGCCAGGTGACTGAATGACATTTATCATCTGCAGTGCCTTTGAATTAATATGTCTCAGCTTGTCCCCAATGCTGTAGCTCTTGTCATGGCTTCCCAGAAAAGAAGGTGATGGAGCATTCTTTATCCTGTACTTTCTACTGGCATATGACACTTAGGGGAGTGCTATCTCTCTATAGCTCTCAGAGGGCCCTGAGAACAAGTAAGTGTTGTCACTCAGCAAATTTTACTACCTGATATGGTTCCTGAGGTGATTCGGTGCTGAGCTTGGGAGTCATGCTCAAATCTTTTAACCAATGCTTTCTCTCCCTGAATTTGAGTGATTTAGTAAAATTACCACCTTCTGGCAGAGACAGAAATTTCACCATAGGCAATTTCTGCAGACAGTCTCTAAGAAGAGGAACCAGAAAGTAGGGTGGTCAGGGGTGTCAGAGGCTCATGGGCTCATGGGTTTGTTGCACAATTGGAGGTCTCTTCTTAGGGTTATTTGTGAGTTGGGTAGTGCTGGGGTTAGTAGGCTTCTGTCCCATCCTTGCTTCTCTGCATGCCCATTTGTGATGACTTAGGTGTCTCATTATGCATACCTAAATAAGTTGTCCTGATATGAAATTCAAGTTTATGGGTTCATGTCTTAGAACTGTACATACTAGTCCCAAGCCCAAACAATTTGTTTCATATCACACTCGATCTCTCTTACCGTATGATTTTAATTATTGATTATAAATTCATCAGCTGAAAAGATGACTCTAATTACTCTAATATGCACCTAATTTGGAGTTGACTGCAACACTGAATGGGTTTCCCTCCCATGCTAATTGATACCAAATGGAATCAACATGCAGAAATTTGTGATAACATCTATCTGATTTTCACATCTAAAAGCACCCAAATGCAATATAATGATTGCTTTATTTCTGGAAGTGTAGGTTCGTCTGCATTTTACTAAACTTGTTTATTTGCTAGTTTCATCACCCAAATATCACTTAACATATCTGTGGTGTAAACCATGGATTCGAAGAACTTGATCTATGCCTAATGCAACTGCTGTTGCAAATTAGCCATGAAAATATTTTGTAGGCTGCACACTATGCATAGTCTAGTTTCAACCACAGGTGTATTAAGACGTTTATACTTTCAACACTACCAACAATGTGTAATTTCATTTCATTGCCTTTTAATGAAATTATGATTCAGTGACTGAACATCCTTTCCTTATCCTCTTACCTATCCCCCTGACTCACCTCTCACCTCACTAAATTTTCAAACACTCCTTTCAATTAGTCTCTTAGCAAAATAGGGGGTTCTCAATGGAGAATATTTGGTGACATTGCAAAGCAGTGTGCTGCTGGGCTCCAGAAATGGTAGCATGGACCAGATGTTCATAGAGTAATTGAAAATTCCATTTTATCAGAATAGCATTTGCTGTCAAAAAGTTTTATCTTTACTTCAACAAAGAGGTTGATTAGATCCCCCTGGACCCGAATTAGCATCTTTGAGGCTAGATATACTGTTTTGCAATTCATGTGGTTATTTCTCCCCTGGTTTTGCTCATATAGAATCTTTTAAAAATGTCTTCAGCCTCTTGAAAATATACCAGGTAAAATGTTTAATTACTTGAACACAGTAAGGTGTACATAGGCAGTGTTTCTATATATGTGACTTTCAGGTTATTTTTTTCATCTTGCCTCAGGTATACAGCATTCTAATACTAGGTAGAAATGAACCATGCATGAATATATATTATTCATTCATTCAACAATATTTTTGAGTGCCCACTATTTGTCTCGTTCTGGAATGTGTCAGCTACTTCTGTTATTGACTGTGAAAGTTATCTTTTAGCTTTGATTATCTGGGTTTTACTGGGGTGACCAAGGTCAGCTCAATGATGAAATGAATAATTCTTTTTGATTTTAGAAATCATAAGAATAGAGACTGGGTCTAACAAAAGTTTATTAATATTGTGCCAATAAAGCAAAAGAAACAATAAAAGAAGACTGTAACAGTCAAGATCTTATTTTTAATAAGAGTATCATGAAAGATTCTTCCTTGATGTTCTGATTTGAACATTGTCACAATGGTAAACATTTTCTTTTTAAGTCCATCTGCTCTGAGATTGAACTTCCTCCTTCCTTTTAGTTAATGTCACTGTAAGATTGGTAGGTTTAATCTCTGATGTGCCCAGTTACCTGGCTGGTTTAGAGGTACTCAGTGATGCTCAATGCCCAGTCTGCCTTTTCCTTTGAAAGGTCCAGGACCTTTATGCATTCTCAGTCTCAGCCATGGCTGGGTAGGTGAGCAGATAGGTGATAGGTGGGTGTTTTTGTGTATTTCAACTACATTGCGACATCAGACAATTGGACTCCTTCCAAAAGATTATTTACATTTTATTGGCAAGGTGATCATTAGAATAAAAAGTTGTCCTTAACTGATGGAAACATCCATCCTGTTAGCAGTTGTTTGTTAGCATTATTTTGGCATGGGCCCTTTGCTCAGAGAGTTCATTTAGGACAGATCTGTTCATCTGCTTTGAAACAGAAGCACCATTCCTCGTTTTTAAATAGTGTTTTCCTGATCCACTTGGAACTTTTAGCTGTCTCATAGTCATTGTCTACTTTAAAATTTATTATTATTAATAATTACCTGTAATAAGGGATTCATTATTCATCAAGAGAATAAATGCCAAGGGCTTTCTTGACCGGTTGACACTAAGAATTTCTCTATTTCTGAGCACTTGGAAAGCATTGGAGGATGGAAGCTATATAAAGGGAGCACACTGAACAATTAAGAATTTCATTCTCTAGGAGTTTATGGCCCAATAGCACAAATGGTCCAGTATGGAATAGACTGCATAGGATCAGTGAAGAAATTAATTAAGATTATTTGAGCTGGAAAGCAAAATGCATTTCAAAAGACACTTTGGTGTAATGGGATCCCTTTGGAGGAATAGTGGAAGCCAGGCCCCGACAGAGTATGCAAGATAAAATTGTGCTCTGTTTGGGTGATTTGATAGGTGAATTTTTTTCCAGTTGCTTCATGATAGAGCAAGTTCTGCAGGCCATGATAAGTGGGGACACTGCCAATAGGACAACAGATGAGAAGCAAATCAAGTCGTTTTACAAATGGGTGGTTTCATACACTCAAAAAGTCCATTGAAATATCAAGATCATTGTCTTCTTTGGGTCTTTCAATCTATTTAACATTATTTCTGTCCTATCATAAGATGGTTAAGAACCATAAATAAACTCCATCAGGATGGGAAAACATGAATTTGAACTTTCCATTGAAATGTTTATGAAATATTTTTTTCTGTCCATTTTCCCTTCAACCCTTTTATTATGAAATAAATATGAAGAATTAAGTCTAGTCATAATATAGAAAGAAATTTCAAGCATACCAAAATCAGGTATTATTTCTTTATTGTATGGGCAAAATACTTGTGAGATGGCTTTCCTGTCTTATTATAGATGCTTTTTGTCATCCAGGGCCAGGTCTTTGCCCCAGGTATTTTTGGTCTCTGTCTTCACCAGATGGCTCATTGCCTGTTTGTTCATTTTGAGCCAAGGAAAGCTAATTTGACACATCCACTTTGGAGATGTGGCTTTTTGGCAATAAAATCTTTTAAATTTCTCTTCCTATAAGGCTTACCCCACATAAAACTCCAGACATGGGAAAATCACCAAGCACCAGATTGGAAAAGGTTTGAACTAGCCTTTAGAGCCATCAGCAAAGTTGCTTTTTAGACTTACAGAAGTTGGCAGAATGGAGCCCCCAAAACCGATTATTCTGCCATGTAGTGAGGATATAAAGCCATTCCCTATGGCTTGGGCTAAAGAGATTATCAATGAGCTGCCAGTCTCTAGAATTGTTTTGGAGCAAATCCTTTGAGGCTGGACATTTGTGTGCAGGTGACAAAGTAAAAGTGGGATTTTAGGTTTTATGGTGAACACTGGACTTCACCCCAAAACATGCAGGTCAAAGATCTACTGTTGTAGTTGGGGGAATAGGTGAGGCGGTAGGTAGCAGAGGTGATTTGAAAGGCACAGAATTCAGAGGGAGCCAAAGGAGTTTATCAGAAAATGAACTCTGGCTGAATTCATTCAAAGTTTTATCTCACTGAGGTGGCCTCGTGAGAGACACTTTGTCTTCTAAGGATTCCTGATAATCAGAAATTATAGTTCTGCTCCATTATTCTTCACAACAGTATAGACAGCAAACTTGTAAGTTGTTAAATCTGAAATAATAGCTGACACCATTTTATGGTTAGTTCCTTTTAATCTTCATAATATTGACTTTATTGAAAAATGAGTCTCTCCAGGTTCTTGTTTTAGTTTAACAAGAAGATTTTCAATTTGGTAGAAGTTAGAACCTTCAAAACACATTCATCTCCCCGGCTCCAGTGAGCTAAGCCTTGGGTTCTAATTCATGGTCTAGTACCTAGACTGTAAGTCATGCAGGAGTGCAACTGTAACCTGCTCTAAACAGAAGCATAACTTATTACACTGCTTCCCTCTTAAATAGATGTAGGTAAACAAACACTGCTGTAATTACCTGGAGAAACCTGGTAACCTTAGTTGATTGCAGCAAGAGAGCTTCCCAGGCATGAGTTTGCAAATTCAAATCCAGTGCAGAGATACATTTTCCCATTTCTGTGTGATTGCTTTCTCCACCTCTAACCTCTCCTTTCTGTCCTTAGCATGGATAATAATAGATGTTCGACCACTTGCTTTCTTCCCTCCTCTTTCACTCTGTGGAGTTTCCAACGTATGTGAACAATGGAATCTTTTCTTTTTAACACATGGAAAAGGGGGAAAAGAGGGATGGTATAGGTTCCAAGATACTCAGACTGGTCAGACCGTTCCAAGACATCACCACCTGCTGTTTTTAATCATTAATGAGGCTGTCAGTTGCTCTAATCTGGGAGGTGAACCAAAAGAATGGTTTTGATTTTAATTTAATTTAAAAATCAGCTTATTGGAAAAAAATGCCTCCAGCTTATAAGTCAGGTTGCCTACTGTTGATAAACTAAAGCAAGTCAGATGCAGACGCTAAACCATTATTCATGTGCAAATGTAAAGTACGTTAAATTTGCAGAACTATTATTATTATCACCACTAGCTAGAAAATTTAGTCCTTTTAATTCAAGGAGCCATTTTATTTCAGAGGCATGCTTCGTATAAAACTCTGTTCCATTGTTTTGTTTTTTTTTCTGGAAGAAAACTGATGCACCAAAAATTCAGAACACAAATCAATGTTCAGAGTGAAGCCCAAAGTGCAAATTCTTTTGCTTGACTCCCAGCCCATCAAACTATACATTTTAGAAGTTGAGTGATTATCTGTGAGTAGCCTTTTAAGTTTGGGTTTTCTTACACTGGATGATTTTGCTTAGTGGCAAAATGAGAATTCAGAAATACAGTGTCTATGCACAAAGTGGATTTTAAAGACCTGGAGCCAGACCTTTGTTTGTGCCAACTGTCAACTTAGAAGGTTTCATTATGCCTCTCAGAGCTTCACCAAACAGATTTATAATAGATGTCAACTGAAGTTGAAGGAAAGAAAACCTGCCTTCTTGGACTGCAGAAAACATTACCTTACTGTTGGGCCCTAGTTAGCTGTAGGGTAGGTGTATCGAATCACACTAGCCTTCTGCTAACACAGCAAGTGAGCACTTCCTGAATTCAGCTGATAATCAATCTATGCAGCTAATGAGTCTGCAAACAGACTGAACTGCTGGAGCTGGCACCAGGAAACCACCATTCCAAACTAACCATCTCTGATTAACCTTTTGGTGTTTCCTTTGTGACGCTAATTAGAGACCTATAAAACTATCTGCTTGGGCTCTTTGGTTTAAAACACAATTTTCAAAGAAACACAGTCTACTCTAAAGCTTCCATTAGTTTGGTGTTTCCCCTCATAGAGGAAAATGACCGACTTGCCATTTAAGTATGGTTTGCTTGATTAATCTGTAATGTTCCAGTAATTAAAATGCCAGAAGAAGTTGCTTCCGTAGTTGGTATAATTTATAATGCTCTCCAGATTCCAGTGGTACTGAAGTGGGCGGCAGATGTTTCTACCAACATTATATGTTGACGGTCTGAAGGTACCCATTCCTGGACTGTAGCGCTGTCTGCCAGACTCCCTGTCTGCATTCTGCTTTGGACAGAATTTCTCTTGATTGTCTAAGGGGGTTAGAGGTGTGTTTTGCTTCCTTTCTGCAGGATGATGAGCCAAGGAATGAGTATTGTACTGTTGCAAGGGGGAGTCTTGTATATTAAAGAGCTGTTTAACTCAAAATGATAGGTTACAAATGGACCTACCCAACATTCAAGCTATTATATTTGCATGATGAAGATGAAGGAGCAGCATTCCTTTCTGCTATTGTCCCCCATCCCACTCCCTCTTTGACAGTTTCCACACCCAGGAGTAAGTGTCATTGAGCAAAGAGCATTGTGAGATAAGTGTTTGAAGCTTGTTGGACTCACGTCTTTACCCTGTGCCTTTGTTTATTCATCTACAGCACCTGTACAGGTCTCATTTCTCTCTCATTTGTCCTAAATAAAAACTATCTAAAATAAATGACTTACATAATCCTAGGGGACAGAATCTCTAGATGAGGAATTGGCTCTCTATTTAAAAAAATGAGATTTGCAAAGTTAGACCTTTTTGAATTTAATTTAGAAAATGGTACTTCTTCCAGAAGCCTAATGTTAATCATCTAGGCTCCTTTAGAGATTAATATACCTATACCAGAAATGTAGACACAGAACCTAACATTCTACTTGCAGCATTACTTAGAGCCCCTTTGGTATCTTGAGTTTCCACTTAATATAGAATGTTTAAAGTCCTGAAAAGTCCCCAAAATCATTGTGAAAGGGCATTCATGTTATATCATTTATCCATCACAGCAACCCTGAGAGGGAGACAGGCACAGAATTTTAAAAAGTTAACAGAGGAGTGACAGCTATTTAAACTGAGACTCAAAGTCAGACTCTTAGCTGACTGAGAAAAGTAGAGAAAGTTAGAATGAGGAGTTGAAGAAATGAAATAAGATACAAACATTGGTGGTTGAAAGTAAGGTAGGCAGGGACAGGAGAGGCATCGTCCATACTATCCAGCTAATCCTCATATGCAAACCTGAGAATTCTAATTGTCCTTAGAGTCTGCCAGACAGACTGTCCCATCAATTCAGGCTCCAACTAATATAAGCAAGTCCTATTGAGTCAGTACAACTGCTTCTACCATACTTCATTCTCAAGATTGACACCACTAATCTGCCTGTAAATTCAAAGGCAAGCATAGCATCACAGTGACTAAGAGTACAGATTTTGAAACAAGACAGATCTAAGTTCCATGCTTATCTTTGCCACTTAATAGCTATTAACCTTACTCAAATTACTAATTTTTTGAACCCTCAATATTCTCATCTACAAAATGGGAGTAAACGTAGAAATTACTTACCAGAGTGGTTTTGAGCTGTTATCACTTAGAGATTCAGTCAGCGAAATAATCCACTTAGCGTGATTTCAGGGACACCACTGCCCAAAGCTTCTCATCTGCTTGCAGCTGTCTATGATACCTTTAAACAGAGGGTCAGACATTTCATTTTACAATTATAGTTCAAACTTCAAGCAGCCCTTGGGAAGAGGGAATGCATTTATTCAAATTCACACTAAGTTGTAAATGACTGCTATTAGATTGTTTTTAAGTTTGAATTTCATGGCAGTGGGGACATGGTTTCTACAGTATTGAAGACTAAGAGTCTTGGCAGGTGGAGGAAAGCACACACACAAAAAAGGAGTGGCAAAGGTGACAACCTCATGAGTTTGCCCAGAGCTATCAATGTCCAAATGAATGCTGGATAATTATTTGATTTCTCACTGTGAAACATCTGAATGATGAAAAGCTACCTTTGCTATCAAATCATTTTTTTCCCTGAATTAGAAGAGACTCTGGTTTGAGAAATTATAGGATGTGTATAGGAACTTGGAAGAGAGATCCATGTTAATCTACAGGACAAAATGCACATCTTCTTGAGCCTTGTGGTGAAACAAGCAAAATTCTAGTTCATTTCTGTCGGCGTTGACTCCGCTTTGCTTTCCCAATGCAGAAATGTACATGCCCCGACTCCCAGGGTCCCTGTCCTTGCCTGCTCTCCCTCTCTTGCCTCACTGCTCTTAAAGGGCTAATGGGACACCATTTTGATTATTTTTATTTGTTTGTATCTGCCTCATGCCCAGACTTTCATTAAAAAATAAATGGAAGAGATACATTTTTCATTTCTACTTTTCCTGTAAAGAAGCCACCCTGCAAAGGATCCTTTCTATTCTATTTTTCTGCCAATGGACTGAAAAATGCCCAGCTCCTACCTGAAAGGTCACATCTCCTTGTCATATGAATGAGCTCACAGCAGGTCTATGGGGACAATGTCATCTGAGCAATGATAGGAATTTATGTGCCTTTGGCTTTCTGCCTCTTTTAGTAGTGGAAAAAATGAATTTCTTAATGATAGAAAAAAAAACTCAACCAAAGCCCCTTATAAAATCCTCTCTATAATAAATGCCAGGGGAGAGCCATTTAAATACACAGTTGATAAAGGAATTTTCTTTTCTTTTCTTTTCTTTTTAACTCTTGCCTTACTTAGAGCTCTTTGTCTTATATTCATATGAGTCCGGTGGCTCATCTTCACTGGTTATAGTGTTATAGTGTGTTGAATTTAGCTGGCAGGCTGTGGTTTTGTGGCATAAAATGCTTCGGCTTGTAAGGGACCTTATGACATATTTGTGTTTGCCAATAAATAGAAATGGTGAGAGAGAGGAAGACAGAAAGAATGAGGGAGGGGGAGAGTGAGGACACAGACAGAATAGTGTGGAATTAGGGCTATGCAAAAAGAACTCAGGGGCAAGCACTGTTTTTGTTTTGTTTTGTTTTTTAAAGATTCTGGAAAAGAACTTCCATTGCTTGAACATAACATTCTATGATCAATGTAACTGGAAGGGCCTAATTTTTGCCTTTCTAAAAATCGAAATCCACATGCTACATGCAAAATGCTAAAAAGATCATTATAGCCCTAAAATGATTTAATGCCATGTTGCCCAGGGGAAAGAGAATTGTAGTTTTCGCTCTATTATTTATTTATCATAGAGCCCTGGGTAAGTCACTCACCTCTCAAAATCTTAATTCATATGTTTATAGAGGGTCTGATGAGCAATAATGTTGCTAGGATCAATAATCAAAGTGCTGTTTATGTGTGTATAACACCTTTTCTTGGTACAATAGAATTGTGAGCCAGATAATTATTTTTTCCCTCTGCCCTTCTCCTCCTTGACTTTTTGACCTGAGCACTTTACTATCAGTACAATCTAGTTTAGCAGACAAACACTGACCTGAGAGTCAGGGGCTATCAGTTCTCATCGTAGTCCACGAATTCATAGCTGTGTGACTGTATGAAAGTTACTTGTCCTGTCCAATTTTTGGGTTTCTCGTCTGTAGAACAGAGGATATTGGTAGTACCTGCCTTATGGGGTGGCTGTAAGGATTAAATGAGATACTGCGCATAAAATACTTAGGAAAGTACTCTGGAGTTATCTCCTTCTTGCTTTACTTTCCCTCTTCATTTACCCGTATCTCTTTCTTTCTTTCAAATCTTGGACAAAATTTAAATCCTTTAAGAAGCCTTTCTTGACCAATCTCTCCTTTCCTCGGCACCTCTTCAACAACCATATACATATTTTATATCACACTAATTTGCATTTTGCCTCTTTTTTGAAAATCTGTGAGGGCGTTGATAATTGTTAGGACCTTTCAAGTTCTAAGCTCGTTTATTCTGCATTTTAGGTTCTGAGCACAATCTTCTCAGATTCCTGAGCACACAGCCATTTGCCGGTGGATCTGTAATGAGTGCCCTACTCGGGTTAACAGATGGTATGGTGTGCTTGCTTTGAGGGGTAATTGCTCTTTCATCTTCATTTCCTCCCTTTGGCGTTCTTTTCTTGGAAACTGCTCAATGGCAATGTCATGAAACATGGGGTGAAAATCAAACTGAAGTAGCAGGTCACGTTTCCATTTTAGAAAAAAAAATTACAGTTCAAAACTGAGGACCAGTGATGGCCTCCCAAGGGAGGAGCTTTTCACCCTAGTATTAGAGGCCAGATAAGTTTAAGGGCACAGTGGACTTAGATTGTCTGTTCATTCCTCTTTTCCTAAACAAATTGGCTATTCCTAGTTGGTAACTGTCTCCATTTTCCTGAAACAAAGTTTAAGACTCCTCCTCCTGCTCGATCAACATGTGACACCTCTCACAGCCAGTCTATTCTTCTTAAAATCTAACACTTTAAGCCAAATCTGGCATCCTTTTTTCTATGGAGTCAGTTGTAAACTGCTAACTTTACTACAGACTTTCCCTCCCCCTCTTCCTCCTCTCCCCTGCCCTTGTCCAACTTTTTTCC
Source organism: Camelus bactrianus (assembly GCF_048773025.1). NCBI lineage: Eukaryota > Metazoa > Chordata > Mammalia > Artiodactyla > Camelidae > Camelus > Camelus bactrianus. The sequence continues at coordinate 79,669,560 of NC_133575.1, read as the reverse complement.
TTAGTGTTTCTTATTTAGTTATTTCTCCAACCCTCCCCCCTTTTAAGCTCAATTGAATTCCGTTCTCTTTTCTTGTAGGGACAACTTCTCTTTCATCATTCTATTTTTACAAAAAAAAAAAAAAAAAAAAAAACCACAGATATTTTCAATGACACTGAGGAAGAACTTTTTTTGCAGTGGCTCCAGTGGTTCAGTGTCCCCTTATGGAAGATTTGTATGGCTCCTTTTCATTGGGTACAGTTGCCTTCTTTATTACTTTTCCCCTCCTCCCACACAGCTCATAGTACACTCCCAAGAATGGAGAAGACCCTCAGTGAACAAAAGTGGATCAATTTGTTGCTCTGAATGTTACCAAACAACAGATACCAGCCACCCATGTCTGATCCCCAGGCAGCTCTCATCCACCCCATTCTACCAATGCCAGAGGTGAAATGATTTATTCTAAGATGGGGCAAGGATCAGATGAGACTTTGTATTTCCTGGATTTGTTATGTGACTCCAGGGCATTGTTCTGTTTTTCCATTTGAAATCTCAGAGGCTACTGACCTGGCAGGAAGTTTTCATTCCTGTTAGGAAAGGGCTACCCCTTCCAGTTTATAAGAGATCTTGCTTAGGGAAACTGCAGCACAGTATAGGAGTGAAGCCAGAAAGATTCAGGGAGTCAGAAGCATGACTATGAGATGGAAGGAAAGAACTGGTCTGTCTAACTAGCCCAAGGGGCATGTTTGATAAGTGCCCAGGTCTGTCTACAGTGTTGGCATCTGTAAAGATATTGGCCTTTCACTTTGTTTTTGACTCTTTGAGTTGGCCTGTCGTGCTGTCTGTGTCACTCACAATTCCGTTGACCACAACGCTTCAATTGAATTACAGCTTGTCTTCCTGAAGTTTCCTTTCCTCTAACCGTGATGGTTTCTTGGTTATGTTGGGGCTTAACACTTTTTCTTTCAAAGAATGCCTGATGAAATTCAAGTCTTTGGCTTCTGTTCCCCTCCTCTTTTCCTCTGATCTGGGCTATTTGGGGTCGAATGCTTTCATTAAGATAAATGGCATAAATTTTAAAAGATGGCTCCATTCTTTTTCACTTATTGGACTGCAGGTTTGCTGAAGCCCACTCATTCTAGATGGGCTTGCTCTTTGTGGTACTGTATGGGCATTTTGGTGACAGACATTTCTCAAAAATGACCCGAAAAAAATTTTCCACATTGTTAAAACACCCTGTGATCACTCTTCACTTCCCAGTGTTTATTGAGGTGTTTCCTAATTTTTTTTCTTTTTATTGGGTTTTTTGTTATATAGAGGGGAAAGCCCTGGTTCAGGTATCTGGATTCAAGTCCTGGATCTGTTACTAACTCCATTTGTGATCTTAAGCAACTTACTTCCTCATTTGGGGCCCCAGTTTCCTCATCTGTAAATGAAGAGTTTGGACTGGAATGATTTATAGGGGCTAATTCTTGCTGATACTTTATGACTCTTCATTTTTCATTTAGTATGAAGAGATTATTGAGGAAGCAGAAGGAATTTTGGCTGGGTTTTCCTCTTTATTCCTAAAGACCACGGCAGGATGGGAAATAGGACTCAATCCTGGGGCTTTGGGTTGTAAAAATCCTTCCATCATGGCAAGTGAAATTAGGGTGAAACTGGTGAAGATAGCTTGTATTAAACATTCTGAGTTTCTTCCTCCTCTTTGACTTTTGTTTGCATATGTTTAGCTTAACTCTGTTTTCAAGTGTGTGTATTTTTGTGAAAATGGTCCTCCTTTCCTTTTACACCCAATTCATGTTCTTGTCTTCCTTCTCCCTTACTGAATCATCGATTTCTGAATAGTTTGCAATTTTCAACTTAATTAGGTCTTTCCCCTAAGTGAAGAACACAGCTGTTCCCTCTCTGATGCTTTGGCAGCTGCCTCTGCCTTTCCCCAAATGGAATGATGAGCTCTTTCTTTCGGTTTCTTAGTTTGTTATTAGTTCAGGACTGCTAGCCCATGTCCTAGTGATGGAACTCCCAAATCCAATGGCCAGAGTTGTGCCCATTGCCTTTGGTGCCTTTCAGTCTTTTGGGGGGGCTTAATTCATGTGAAATGGGGGAATTGACAATCTTTCGGAGCTCCATTTGCCTCGTTGTGATTCCATTGTTCAGCCTTTTGAGATGCTGATTCATCTATGGAGAGAACCTCGGCCAATGTCCCTGATGTGGTTTGGATGGAAAAACAGAGGATAAGAAAGATCCTAAATGCACTTTGTCTCTGAATTAAATGGCCCTTATTTGTCCACTTCACAGATTCTCCACTTCAATTCCTAAGAAACCCGTTGCTCTTTTTTGTTTTACTTTTACGTACCTGTGTTTCAGAAGGCGATTGCTGTTTTTCCCTAGGTGCTTTGATGTTATCTGCCCCTCTGGTCTTTAATTTTATGATGACTCACTTCCATTGTTAATTTTTGGGATTTGTGCTTACCATTGCTTGCTCTTACATCTAAGATACCAAGTCAGCTTCTCCGCTCCACTCCATCTTCCCTCTCACATTATGCTCCCTGTTAATCAACCGAAAGCCTTCTGTATTGTCAGTTTAGTACTGTCGTTCCAAATGTGTGTGGTGCAGCCTGTTTTTGCTTCCCTGCCCCAAGTGCCTCATTTAACTTAATTCCTCATACTTAGCATATTAGGCATCTTGTCAATATTTCCTTTCTGAGGTCTATTTTTTAAATTTGAATGCATTCAGCGTGTGTGTGTGTGTGTGTGTGTGTGTGTGTGTGTGTGTTTTCTTTCTTCTTAAGTGATGAGATTTACTGCAGCAGAGAGTCAGAATTAGCTCTGTGCCTAGGAGGAAAGAAAGCACAGAAGGAAAGAGCATTCCTCACATTCTCAGGAGTATGCAAGGGTGAGCCGTGGCGAAACTGTATCTGTCTGCCTGCTCCTTCCCCTCCATTTGGGAGCATTGGCATCTAAAACTCCCCTTGGGTTTTCTTGGTTTCCAGCACCATTAGCCCTTCTACTCGGGGGCCCCGCATTCTCAGGCTCTCTTTGCTTGTTTCCTACTTCCCACCAAAAACTTACCTGTTTCCTGTTCCATTTCCCCAAGGTCCCAATTATTCCAAGGGATCTGTTAAACTCATTGGTCTCTCTTTCCAAATAGCATTTGATATCCTACTGTGATGGTAATCCAAAGGAATAATTAATAGTGGCATTTGGGTCACCAAGGCAGCCTGATGAGGGTGATGTCTTTAACATGGGGTCTTTCCCAGCATCCCTCTGTTCATATCCCACCAGTAGCTGGCTACATGGCCTAAGGATAAGGCCAGCTTGGTCTCCATCTATCCCAAGGAGCTAGAGCTTCCTGGTCTAACCATGTACTGAGTTCTTCTTTAGTGCCAGGCACTCTTTTGCTTGGTTTATATGCATTTATACTTTTAATCATCCCAACAACCCCAAGAGGTCAGTGCTATTATTCCTAGCTTAGAGATGGAAGAAAAGAAAACCAAGGCACAGAGAATTATTTTAAGTAATTTCCAGATAGGGCTGTTAAGTGGACTTGAACCGGGCAGTCTTGCTCCAGAGCCCACAGTCTTACACCCTGCCTCTGGGAGAGGGGGATGGTGCCTTTTTCGAATGCACACTTTACTAAGAGAAGCTGGCTTCAGATGTGCAGCAGGGGTAGTAAGCTTTCCTTTGGCAAGAAACAGATTAAGTCTTTTTTTTTTTTAATTTTGGGGGGAGGTAATTAGATTTATTTATTTAATGGAGGTACTGGGGATTGAACCCAGGACCTTGTGCATGCTTAAGCACACACTCTGTCACTGAGTTATACCCTCCCCCTTAAAACAGATTAAGTCTTGAGTTGCCCCAGTAGATCTGACTTATGCATGCCTCATTCTTTCTGGAGAGAAGCTTGCTTTTGAACACAGTGCTGTATCAGAAAGGTTTGCCTTTGCTTTTATGCACCCAAAAAGTCAGCAATGTTAAAAATCTTCTTCACCAGTCTCTATGGCTTTAGGCCCTCAGCAGGGATGGTTGTCAGATGCCTAGGACTAAACTTACAGTCTATCTTTTCTCTATTTTTGGAGCAGATGGAGCTGTGGGGAGGAGTCTCCTTGTTGTTGGCCAGCAGGAACATGACAAACGCAGGGCAGGGGCTCTGTGAAGGGAAGAGCAGACTCACCCATCCTCTCAAGGGCCAGAGTGGCTAGAAATCCTCCCTCGCTAAGATCGTGCCAGTCTCTTCACTAGAAGTAGTTTTTCAATGTAGTCATACAAAGAATTGTATGAAAAAAAAACCAACAAAAAGCAAGGTACAGAGAATGATTTTAAGTAACTTCTGGATAGGGCTGTGAAGTGGTAGAGCTGGGACTTGAACCAGGTAACCTTGCTCCAGGGCCCAAAGTCTTATGCCCTGCGCCACACCACCTCTTGGGGGGTGGGGTGGGGAGCTGCTTCCTGTTATGCTGCTTTTCCTTCTGGGCTGCGCGCTTTTATTGTCTGCTGATTACTCACAAGTGGACAGAAAGCGTCACACCTGTGGGCTGCTGCGATCATGATAATTAATACACATTGTGCTCAGGAAGGGGAGCTTTCTCTCCCTTTCCCGGTAGCCGTTATCCCAACGCTGGGAATTTAATATATTCATTGATTCCTCTTTAGGTAAACAGGATTAAATCCCGAATGAAGCAGGGAGCAGTCTTAGGCGGTTTGCGCTTTGCCCGATTTTCGGGGTCTGCATAGTTCCAGCTGTGTAAACATGATCGGAGAACTGAGGTATTGTCTAATGGAGGAGGATTGCAATTTGGGAGAGGCCCACCGTGGCTGGGCTGGAGCCAGACATTCTTCCACCCACTCTAGTCCACACCCTGCGAGGTTGCCTTGCTCAGCTGCTAGAGTCAGAAGCGAAGATGGGGCAGCTGGTGTTAATTATACTGTCATAGCTTCTTATCAGTAGGGGATGAAAACTAGACAAAGGTTAGGAAAATTGAAAGCCACATCCTCAACTATGCCTCAGTATGGCTCTAGGAAACAAAGAAATGGAAGACGCTGGACAAAATAAGGAAGCCCTAAAGATTAAATATGGCAGTAAAAAGAAAATGTCTAGTGAAACTGTAGCTGCATTTATATTCAGTTTGATTCTCTCCATGTTCACTGGAAGCAAGGGCACAGACATATTGCCTTTGAAAAGGGCTGATTTGTTCTGATACCTGGACTCCGTTTTGTTCTTGAGATTTGTGGAAATAACGACTAGCTCAATAATGCTAAAGACTGTTAATATATGAACACTATTATTGTGGAAGGAACTGTGGTTTCTCCATAACAAATACAAATATTATGGATTATCCAATTTTTCCATCCCCACCGTCCACCCACGATTATGTACAAAGTTGGCTCTGCTTAGTTCAGTAGAGTCTGGATCTAGTAATTGTTCTGTCCCTCTAAAGAGGCACATGGGCTTGCATATTCCTGAGATTTTGATGAGATAGCAGGTTTCCATGTCTTGGATTCTCCAGTTTATTCTTGCGGGAGGGTCAGTGATAGTTAACACAAAGGCACTTGGCTTTCCACTGGATGTGAATGTCAGGATATGGTCCTGATCAAGGAAGAAAAGAAAGCATTGCCTTTTAAGTGCTTTGGGTTGCTGTTGCATTTAGGGATAACACAGTCAGTTAGATTCACTCCTGATACAACTAGCTATTGAAAAACACTTTTCCTGAGATGCTCACTTCAAAGTCGTGTTGCTGAGATGGAATATTCTTTTATAGGATGAGAAGCCTCTGGTTTGAGTAGAAAAGCTAGTTCAATAGAGCACTGAGTTTGAATCATATGGGGAGTGTTGAGGAATAGAAAGGAGAGGGAAATTCAATAAATTACCATTTGATGCCATATTGGGATGTTGGAGAAATAAGACTCACTAGAGAGTCCTAGGCTAAAATGTTTACACATGCATCCTTTGTTCACTAGCTGTGGGAGTCCGAAGAGGCAGAAACAGGTCTCCAGACTAGCAGTAGGGCATATGGGAACCCCTACATCTTCCATCATATTTAACTGGGGAGGGGGGCACGCCTGTCAATGCTGTGCATGTGGTGCCCTTGGAACTCGAGACTGGGATGTCTATTAGTGCTATGCTGAATGCTGTAATTGTAGCATGTGCAGAGCATCCCATAACACTAAGCTCCTGGATGCTTGTCTGAATCATTAGGTATGAGCATTATGGGTGCCATAATAGCACTGGGATTCCTGCAACTAAAAAGGAAACACATTTGGCTTGTACTTCACTTACAATCATTTACACTTAAGCTATTGATAGTTGATCAGGATCTGTAGACTGCTGGGCTTGTGCCATGGGACTTCTAAGCATATTTGATGGGTGGAACAGACAGGGAGGCTGTAGATTTTGGCAAGCTGTAGTTCGCATTAGTCAGGCTGACTGTATCTGACACTAGAGATTCCAATTCACCAAGATGAAGCTTACTACGTCTCTAGGCTTTGGCTGATGGCCCAATGATATTAACATGAAGGACAGGAGAGGACCAGTGTTAGTCTGTGAATTTCCAATGAACAAATAGTTGAGTAGTTTATTGAATACCTTTTTGATTTTCTTTTTGGCAGACATAAAATTCATGGCAACTTTTTCCAAATTTGAGGGGATTGTGAGTTTTAAAATTCTACTTTACAATAAATGTTAACCATTCACTTTCCTAATATGGAAATGTGGGCTGTTTTATAGAGTGTGCAGACTATGTAGCTGTACAGATAATAGTCCTCTCCTCAAGTTTTTCTTGTGAGGGGTGCTGGTAACATACCCGGCTAAGGAAGTTCCAGATGCAACTGTTTCTAATATTCAGAGGGGCCCCCACAGAACCATCAGGCTTCCTCAGAAGATTCCTTGGTGGGAAGGGGGAAGCATCTCAGAGAGTAGGCCTTTTTCATATTGGTAGATTTTCTGTCAGAGTCTTGGCCACTGCTATTGTTCTTGATTGCCTCCCTGTAGCTTCCCTGGTGGTGTGAGTTTCTAGGCAGAAACATTTGATGTGATGAGGGAAGGCTACAAAGCCAAAGGAGGAGAAACAAAGTCTGAACAGAATGGTAAGACAAGAGACTATTTCGGGCAGGGCAGAGATGGATTGAATACTATGGAATGGAGATGAGGGAAATGAGATGCGAAAAGAAGAGTGAAAATTAATTCATGAGAGCACTTATTATTTATAGGTGGGCATAAAAGGTCCATGGAACTTCAGGGGAACCTTCCTTTATGCAATACCTGTGAATGTGTTGAAATTTTGTGAAGGCAATTCCATCTCAGATGCATTAGCGGAGCTGACAGCCTGCAGTTTGTGGATTATTCAATCTGGTGCGTAATCAATCTACTCTTCCCCTGCCCTGGACAGTCTTTGGGGTGTGGTCAGGAGAAAGTAAATAGAACAGATGAAGGATTTCCTCCCAGGGGAGTTCAAGAGCTTCCTTAAACAAAGGCGGGATGTCAACATCCCGTTTTATTCTCCGAACATCTTTCTGAGCACTCTCTAGGCAATTCTCTGGCTTCCTCACAGTTCTTTAAGTAATTTTTGAAACATTTAGGTACTCTGGCTAGTTTTGCTTTTGAAAATAAAAGTTGGTTTTTGTTTTAAAAAAAATCATCAGGACAGTCTGTGTCTTGTTGGGTGGTGCAGGAAAAAGGGGAGCCCTTGTATCAATCTTTATTCCCTCTGTAAACACAGAGGACCAGAAGGGAAGGCTGTTATTAATGGTAATGCAGACCAGAAAAAAGGCTATTATTTTCAGTCTGTTGAACAGTGCAAAAATGCTTCTCAAGCACTGTGTTCAGATGTTTCTTTTTATTAGCCGTCACACAAGGAATTAGACTCATTTCAAACAGTTCGTTTTCCCACTCTTGTCTCCGTAAAAATCATTCCTCATGAGTGGTTTCTTTGTTGAAATACCGCTGACCTCCCATATTGGAATGGATAACAGGGTGTTAAACATATAAACTTTTCAGCTTGCATAAACTCTGGAAGAAGGGGGACAAAGATTCCCCAGGAGAGTAAAACTATGCATCAATGTCTTTGTTACTGTCCTCTAAGTATCTTATCCAGGAAGCTATGTCAGCATGACAATTCTGTGTTGTGTGTGTATGTGTGTGTGATTAGTAAGAGCAGAGAGCTCGTTGAATGTCAGCAGGAGGTCTTAAAATATAATTCTGCATCTGCCCCCTTCTTTTCTCCTTTCCAACCCTTTTCTACCCCCTACCCCCAATCCAAGACCATTAAGAGAGTTAAAGGAATGGTACCACATCTTAATATGTAAGCAGATGATGATCCTTAGCTCTTCAGTTCATTGCCGTTTGCATTTTGCCAAAGCTGATTATTTTATCTGCAATTTTAATAACAAGCTAAATTATTTGCCATTCACTAACTGATAGAAGCAAATAAAAAAAGATTGCAAAGTGGAATTAAGGGGATAAGGAAGCTCTAGGGCCAAAGAAGGCTTTTTCTTTAATTAATAATTTCAGTTTACTCTTAGAATATTCTTTATGCTAGAGTCCAACATCTTAGATTAAACAAGCCTGCACCCTCCCTCTCTGGAACTGCCAAATTGAAATCTTCGAGAATAGAAATCATGCAGGCTGAATGAAGCGTCAAATTCTCTACTCCCAGTGCTGTCTTGTTTTCTGCACATAGAACTAGATTCCTCAGGGCTTCTCCAGCCACAGCGTGGCATTCCTTCATTAGCCTCATGTTTTACAGACCCAGTCATGAAAGATTGGCATTTTAACCAACAAGGGGCAAATGCAATAAAATTGGAGTTCAGGAGATGCAATGTTTTGGAAAAACAGATTATTCCAAGGGTGTAAAGGTACATGATCTGTACTAAATGGACGGAGCATTTAAATTTACCAGACTGGTTTTTAGTAATCTTTTGATTTGTTCCATGGCTTTTTTTCCAGCTTTATTGAGATGTGATTGATGTCTAATGCTCCATTGTTTCAACTTGTGAATGGAGATAAGTATTCAGGATGATGAGGACTGGTAGTGGTGAGTGTGTGTGTGTGTGTGTGTGTGTACACATGTGTGTATCTGTGATAGTTTTTTGTGGCCATAATTCAGACTTACTATGCATCAGCTCTTACATAGATTTTTCCAGAGCTGTGTCAGAATATCTTAACTCAGGTCATCTTAACCGAAAAGCCTTCTGCTTCTCCTGTATTCAGAATTCAAGCCAGCTCAGAAAAAGTCCTCACAGCTGTGGCCAAAAGAGATTCCAAGACTTCCTTGATGCTTCAGATGGAGCGGCCATTCTTTCTTTCAAAGTAGACTTGGACAAGCTGAAGGTCAGGGGCTCATCCTGGAACCACCATGTGCTAAAGCTGTAAAGGACTTTAAGCGTATGGTGCATTCAAATTATCAAGCTTCCTCAAAGAACAAATTAATTGGCCTTGCTTCTCGATTTGTCTAATTGCTTTTGAGGCAACACCCAAGAAAATACAGCTGGCTTTCTCCCACTAGTATGATTAAGTGGACAACTGGAAAAAGAATAATTCTAAGTAACTGTAAGGAAAAGAGCAAAAGAATAAAATTGAGCATTGTCCATGAAAGATGGATGATGACAAGTAAACATAGAAGGTGGCGTTTGCTCCCTTCAATTTTGGTATTTATTATTCATAGTTATTATTCATAAATTCCAGCACAAATGTTAGGCCTGCACCCCAGTGGCATATTTGCATTTTATTTTAAGTTGATTTCTACCTGGTTTTGCAAACAAGGATTTAATGGTTTTGGCCTCTGCTGCTATTTTGTCTTTTTCATACAGTGGCTTCTGTCCCTTTCCCACTCGCTATCTCCATCATCCATCTCACACCCCCATCCAAGATTCATTCTCTCTCTCTCTCTCTCTGTCTTTAATGTTTTAGGAAAAAAGATTTCTAACATGGAAAAGTGATATTTGAATAGATTCCCCTAAGGCAATCAATTTACTTTTAATTTGTCTGGAACTAAGCTTTTCTTTGTTGCAATGAGGAAGGATTGAAACGGCTGTAAAATTTATTAGCTTCCAGGAAGATATTTGAAATGAATTTTTTTTAATGATTGTGCTGTTTGCTGTACCCAGAAGCAGTGTCATCGCAATTACAGTATTCCAGATGGTTGCTGAAGTTACACTGAAATATCAAGATAATGCTAGACTTTTCTATGAGGCTTTTGTTAGTAATGAATAGTCCAACCTAGGTAGTTAACAGATACTAATCCCTCTGACACTCCTGTTTGCTTCCAGTGACTATTTCTAGTGATTCCTGCTTAGCCAGCTGATGACATGACACATGGTATCTTTTTTTTGAATCACTGCAAGGAACAGTGATTGGTTTACCAAGCGCTTTATTTTTCAAATGGTAAGGAAGTGATTGGAGTAACAGGAACATTTTGGCAGTCAAGAATCTGTAAAGAATTTAGAAGTTACCATTGCAACATTTTTCATTGACTCATGTATAGCATTGCCTGTTCTACAAAACTGAATGTCCTGGGACTTGATTGAAGGAAGTGTCAGTTCCTGTTAAGAAGAACACCAACTGCTGGATGCCTTTTTTTTTTCCCACCAACAGTAAATTTTCACTGAAAAAGGGGAGCTTTTTCTCTTTTTGATCATGCCTTGTTCCTCTTGCTTTCTGTACCAGCCTTATTTGTGCCATCCTTGCTACACATTGTGTTCAATACCCAGAAACTTACGACTAGCCTAAAAGTGGCCTTGTTCTCATGCTAATGACACATCAGCAATTTCCTTATTCTCGAGGAAAAAGTGAAACCAAGTTGGTGATAACATTAGGTTCAGTGCTACTTATAAGCACCATCTAAAGGCTCTGTCTTTGCAGCATAACTACCTGTAGAACGTGTGAAACGATCTATCTGTTTTTCATCTACACAAAGTCAAACAACGGGTTCGAACTCTTCACAGAAGTGACTGGGTGTTAGAGGTGTCTGATGGATGTAGGCTAAGGGACTTCATTCTGTGCACATGTTAGAATGAAACTCTCAAAAAATGGTCCCACTTTGCTCCAAGCTGCAGTATCTCAGTGTTCCTCTTTTGGGGGAATAGCTCAGTGGCCTTCTGTGACACCTCATATTTTACTTGTGAAGCTTTTTCAAATGGTTTCTAAGCACCTCGATGAAGTCCAGCACTTTGTCAGATAATTTGCTCCACCATAGAAGCCAAAATACAAAGGTTCCACTCTAGTCAATCTCTGCTTATCTCAGTCACTGTCAGCACCTCTTATTTCTCAGTCTCAATTTTCCAGGCAGCCTTCTGCTTCATTTCCTTGCTCCCCATGCATCAGCACAAATGATTTATACTTATACACATCTTGAAATCTCTTCTTTACGGATCGAATTGAATTCGGCCCCAGTACAAAAATGGAAACTCCAGGAACTATTGTGATTGCCCAAATTGCAACTTAGATTGTATGACTGTACATGCCACACTCTCATCTATCATAAATATTAAATTCTCAAGCACTTATACTTCAGTATGTTTTAACTTTGTCTCTTCGACGAGCTCAGCACTGAAGATTCCGTTGAAGATAATGCAGTTGCTTTGCATTCTGAGAGGGGCATCTTTTTAATCTCTTTTAATGTTGCACCGGGAGTAAGTGAATTTCAGGTGCATAGACTGTGAATGAGGGGAGATGCCAATGTGCCAGTTGGCATCACAGAGGCCAAATACTGGGTGGCACTTGCTAACTGATGCTGATCTGTCTAATGGTCTAGGACAAGGTCGGGGTTCCTCAGTCTTTTCAGCCATCCTCTCCATCCTAAGCTGAAACTAAATGTCACAGAATTCCTGCTGTTTAAATAGCTGTCTTGAAAATGCTAGTCTTTGCTGATCAGAATGGGCTTTTCTCTCTGCCTGTCTTCTCCCTTTTGGCAACATCCCTTTGCTAGTCTCAGAATCTTTGTTCCCATACCCTATCCCCCACCTTACCTTTCCTGAGGTATCTGCCTCCAGACATTTCTAGCTTTTCTTACTCCAGAACTCTCCTATCCTTCCCTTCACCCAGGGCTTTGCTATATGACCAAAGAAAATCTGATGACCTCAGTTTGGTAGTGGATCCTTTATTTCAACAGGGCCTTTAATGCCTCTACCCAGATGAATAAAAAATGTGGGCATTTCTCGCCATGTTACAAGGGCTGGTTTTGGCATAACTCTTCTTTGTCATCTGTCAAATAATACCACGTGGATATTTTGAATGCCAGTCACAGTTCTGGCATCCGCCTGCTGTCCGTCAGGCCATAGTGCTGTAGGAAGGGCTGCTAACTGGCAGGAGGCTAGGGAACAGAAGAACAGAAAGGAAATGTTAGGGAGGAACCAAAATGGCAGCAAAAGCTGAAAGAAAGAGAAGAAAGGAGTGAGTAAGAGACAAGTAGTGGTTTGTAGTGTATGTACTTTGTGAGTTACTTCTTGTCACACTGGAATGGCTGCAGGATAGCTTGATGTCATTGGTTCATGAGCCTCTAAAAATGTCTCTGCTCTCACTGGTGCACCCTTAAATATTTTAGAGATGGAGCTCCATCTTTTCTTGTTGAAACTTTGGGTCCTTTAGGAAGTGAGTGTAAACTCCTCCCGGAATTACAATGTGAGAGGGCTTTGGGAAGTTGTCATTTTGCAAAGTCCTAAGCCCTTATTGGATTTTTGCTATCTGCTCAGCTGGTATCTGTATACCCAAAAGAAGCCTAGCCCTTAAGATGTCAGCCAGTTCAAAGCCATGATGGAATGTCTGAAGCCTAGATCGTGTTTCCTGCTCCCCTTCCTTCCTTTCCTCCCCCTCCCTCCCTTTTCCACTGAGCCCATTGCTGAACCCATTTGCCTTGTTAAGTTACAGATAAAGGATAGATGTTCTTTCTCCTGACTCTTTGCAGGCCTTAAGATGCTTTTAAGAATTCTTTCTAGGGTAATTCTTTCCTTTGTGATTCCCAGGCATATTTGACTGGAGCATTAGTTTTTCAATGGGCATTTAAATTAGTTTTGTGAAAAAGAATCAGCATCTGCAGTGGATCTAAAAGGCTCACCATAGGTCCCATTTTTGGTTTTTATTTTTTATAGGAATGAACAATTCTATCTGATGTCAAGAAACAATGCTTGCTATTTGAACAAGTTAATTTCATAAAGCAGATGCTCTACTTGTTGTGCTGTTAACTATTATAGTACAAGACCCATTAAATATTGTTAGGATTAAAAACTCCAAGGCACATGGCAAATGTATTTTCAACTGGACAGCCAAGCATAATAGACCTCTTTAAGATCTGCATATAGTATGCAGCAAACCATTCAGAGACTTGAGATGACACTTGACTTTCTCAAGCTTTCATTCACTTTATTGCCTCTGGCTAAGCTACATAGTTTTCTTTGTAGGCTTCCATAGTGTTTCTACTAAACACAATGTAACAGTTATTTCCACTTTTAGGAGTTGTATTAGTGGCACAATATCTGGTGTGTTGACCAAGATGCTTTGTTCTGTTGCTAACACTCTTTTTTTTGTACCTTTTTCATTCAGTTAAATTAAACTGTTGTTGAGTATCTGGTTTGTACTGGGCCCTTTGCTAGGCTCTGTGGACGTGGGAGGGAACAAAACAGATATAATCTTTGCTCATTTAGAATTTACAAGTTGGCATTAAATATAGATATTAAACAAGTAATTACATGTATGATGAGTGCTATAAAAGGAGGTAGTATGGGACCTACCTTAATCTAAGGAATCAGGGAAGGATTCCCTGAGGAAGTCACATTTAAGTTGAGACTTCAGGGATAATATATCAGTTATGAATAGTGTTCAGCTGCTGGTAATAAAGATCCCTTTCTCCCACTGAAGGAAATAAATCAGTGAATTAAGCAAGAGGAGGGCTTATTTTTCCTTTTATTTGAAAGAAGTTCAGTTCTAGTAAGACAGGTCAACAACATCTTCAATATCCCAAAGTCCTTATATCCTTTTTTTTTTTTTTTAATGGTGGTACTGGGGATTGAACCCAGGACCTCATGCATGCTAAGCTTGTGCTCTACGACTGAGCTATACCCTCCCCCGAAGTCCTTATATCCTTTTACTCTGCTATGCATAGGCACATGGCTTCCATCCTCAGAGTTGCCTCATGGTAGTAAGATGGATGCTGTAGCTCCAGCTATTATGTCTCCATTCCAGACAGGACAAAGCAGGAAGGAATAAAAACTAAAGAGTCTGTCAGCTAAGTCAGCTTCCCTCTTTTAAGGAACTTTCTTGACATCCTGCCTCCATAACATTGGGCCACTCTTAGTCACATGGCCACCCTTATCTACAAAGAAGACTAGGAAATACCGTTTTTTAGCTGGCACACTACCAATCCTAACAGAAGTGGGCTTCTGTTTCTAAATACTAAAAATAGATACGGCTGTTTGGTAGACAGTTTGTTATGTCTGCTTCAGATGAGTAAGAGTTAAGTCAAGAGGGGACACCTCAACATTTATGTTTTCTTGATTAGGTGCACGTGATTAATTTTAATAGCACTTACCCTTTTCATAATCAATGCCACAATCCCTTCCATTATATCTCACCAAAAATGGCCGCACTTTGGTCATAGATTATTTTGTTTATGGAGTGATGCAGATTAAGCCAAGTGGATATTATGAGTACAATCCAGGAAGCTTTTCTGATTTACACATCACTTGGTTGTAGGTTATATTACTGTTGCTATTTAGAAGTAGCTAACTACTTGAACTCTTAGGAACTGGAACTCACTTTAACTTTCCCTTTCTGCCTCATTGATTGCAGATCACCTCTGAGGAGGTAACACATTGCTCTTGTAACTCTTACCTTGAACTATTTTAGTGTTGGAGTTTTGTCTCTGATCATAGGGATCTTTGAGTTAATACACCCAAACTCTGAATCATGAGAAAGGACTGCCAGTGTTATTGAACACATCCATTGTGGCTGGACATCTATACAAACCCAATAGAGCCTCTCAGCCCTTCTATTCCACCAGGACTTTGAAAGTTTTAGCAAAGCCTGAGATGGTGTTTTCATCATTTTCCTTTTTTTACTTTGGTTAGGACCCTGGGTAGGCTTTTTCTAGTGTGGAACCGCACTGTTTGCCCACATCTGAAGAGACAGCAGTTTCATGTCCTGAGGAGGGTAGTAATTGCTGTAAAAGGTTTGTTATTATCTACACAAAATAACATATTCTGTTCTTTTTCTGTTGAATTACTTCCTTATCCATCATGACTTAGTCATCACTGCCTCTTATGCCTCCCATGCTCTCACAAGACTGATGCTTTAAGATTTACTTCTTTCTTTCTTTTTTTGCCAGAGGTTTTGGGAGTCTCTCATGAAAGCCCTAATGACAAATTGTAACCAAAATATGTATTTATTACTACTTAAATTTAAGAAACTTTATTCTTCTATTTTTAATTTTTTTTGTCCAAAATAATCTGATCTATTTTGAACTAAGGAATTCTATGGCCTCGAGATTTGAGATTTGTGTCCCTCTTCCAAACTATGCACACTCTTCATTCATTTAAAATATGTGTGTGTGTGTATAAAATATTTTTTGTAAATGCTAAGGACAAGTTCACAAGCAGGGAAGACCAGTTTGCAAGTTCATCATTCACCCCTAATCATGTCTACATCTACTTTCATTCATCTGTACATGTTAATGTGTTTAAATTTCCACAACTGTGTGTGGATTTTAAAGTCTTACATGTTGCTTTGCCTAAGCTCAGGGTAATACTTTCAGAGAAAGATCTAGCAAGGTATAGAGTCGCAAATAGGCTCATAAGAGGACTCTTAGCTGGAAATTAGTGAATTGTTAGCTTACCTCTGTTTCAGCTGGAGCCAGCATCTTGACAGTTAATTTGTGATGATACAAAATGGTTCCTGTCTATTCTCACATCTCCACCCCTAGCCACAGTACTACATGATGGCAGGCACATAATCTCTACCAGTCTTAGGAATTCCAGAAGTAGTCTCTGCTTTTTTACATCTGATTTGTCATCATTGGTATTGTTAAGGGGCTTTGTATTGTAACTTTCTCACTTCTTAAACACACTTAATTTCCTTACTGACTTGAAGTTTTGATTTTTGAAAGGTAATTCCTTTGCATTACATTTATGAAGGTAGGTTACCTTGGGCTGGTAAGACATTCTTTATGCCAGTCTATATTCTCCATGGTTTCTTTCATATTTCATATGGGTAGAAACACTAAAGCTGGGTTAGATTTTGTTTCAATAGTATTGACACAAATGTCACTAAGTGTGGTTTGGTACTAAAAATGAGAAGCAGCAAGTCACTGCTCTTGGTAAGGATTTAAGCAACTAAAGATATCGGATCTAAGCCAGGAGTGAGACATTGTGAGTAAATGAGTCCTTCAGAGTCAAGTCTTCACTTGCATGAGGTAAGCACAGTGCACATAATACATTCACATACTTAATCCAAGAGAATAACATATTATTCTAGCTGCAATAGGGCTAAGGTGGGCTTGGTGAGATTGGAGGGTAGGACTAGACTGATTGCATTCCTAGGGGCGCTGAGTGAGTTTAACTTTTCCTTTTCCCAAAGTAGTGATTTATTTATTCACTTAGGCACTGGGTAAGCTGAGAGCAAGTACTGTCTTTGCAGAGAAGCTTCTGAGATAACTGAGTTCCCCGCTCTGGTCTTCCTGAGTTCATAAGATCTTAGAGGTGTCTGCCTCTGGAGTCTCTGCCCTCCGGGTATGCTGGGGATCCAGGTCTTCTCATGCTGTTCACTTGAAGCCACCTACTCTAGGGAAGGAGCAGGTACTTAGATCTGGGGTGCCACGTGGATGCCATTCTCACACTGAGTTGTGTTGAAAAGGAACTGCATCTTCAAATTTGAAGACAGCCACTTGAAACTAGAACCTTAAAAGAAACGAGAGCTTTATGTTGAGTGCATTGGGAAGATTCTACTGTATTGTAGTTTACCACTGTTCTGCTCGAGGAATGTGAGCAAATGGCCTATAATATGAGTCTGAAGGTCAGCTGAGATTTCCTCTTCACAGCTGGTCATATGGCTGTGGTTCCAGGGCTCATAGGCTAAGGCCTCTAGGCCTTTGTGTGCTAAACTGTGGACAAATAGGACAGGGATCCCACAGCCTTCTGGAGATACTATATTTAGACTAGGTCAAGGGCCATTTCCAGAGCTGTGTTGAAATCTGGACTCAGCCTGGATTAGGTCTTGACATTTAGCTGCTTCTAACACCTTTTCTTCAAATTATGAAGTATACAGCCAATTCAACCGTTATTTCTTGAGCCCCCTCCCAAGTGCCCCTTTACCAAAATAACTCTAGATAAATGAGGGAGAGCAGTGCCTCTTTGCTATGTCATTTACAAGTGTATATGGAAGATGTGTTATATATAGATTAATATCAGGCAAGACCTTGAATTGCAGGCTTCTGCTTCCTGCAAAAAAGCAGTCACAGCACATATTTCCAACTTTTTTTGTCATGTATTTTTTGTCTTTACAATCTCTCCTTGTTTCTCCACCTCCTCCGATCCTGCCCCAAGGATTTCTATAAATGTTACGCCGCTCATATTTTGATGCATTGTGCGATGGGATGAAAATTTTCATTAGGTCATCCTCATGCAAGAATGTAACATAAATATAAGTTGACCTGGAAAACTAGGGCTATAAACCAGACATTAACAGTTTTTCAATAGACAGGCAGAAGTTAACCCTGGGCCTGTGCTTTAGAGAAGCCCATGTAGAAAGACTTTCTGAGAGCCAAATTAAAACTTTTAACTCTAAATGAACCTGACCTGAAAAGAAAAACATGTCTTGCCAGTAATTCTAAATTCTGTCTGGTGAGATCTTCTTTGATAGGATTAAAGTAATCCATGAAAGAATTATTTTAATAAATTTGACCCTAATGAAACTTCAGATATGAAAGATAAGGAGGGATGGCTAGTTGGGTATAATTAAACGATGTTTAGCCTATGAGTGATACATGCATAGGGCCAGTTGAAGCTTCTGGGTCAAATAGAAGGAAGAGATTTCAGTGTATTCCTCCTAATGGGAAATAAAGTCATGTCAATGGTTTAGTGAGGAGATTGGCTGGTGGGACTGGTGGTCAAAAAGAAGTGACATGATTGGGTTTTCAAAGACAGCATGAGACCAATCTAAATATTAAGCACCATAATCACTGACAGGTAAGGTGGGAAAGTGTGACAGTGCTATTACTCGAGAACATGATCAAGACTTCTCAGATATACTGACTGTTGGATTCTCTCCTCTGCCTCCACTCCCTCTTCTGCTGGAACCAGTTTCAAACCCGGTTGATTTTTAGTAGGAGTTGTTGATAAAAATGCTGACTCTCAGTACCTTGACGGTTAGGATAAAGTTTTTTTTTAAATATATTTTTTCATCATAACGTGTTTCCCTTTAGGTTTTTAGTTTTGTCAGCAGTGGGAGCAGCAACAAAAATAATAATAAAAAAGTTGGGGAGAGTATACAGGGGGAGACCTACAGCTTTCAAAAAATCCAGTTCTTCACACTTGTCCCAAAAGGCAATAAAGGACTATCTAGAGGTATCATTTCCCAAAAGGGCTTGTGGGCACCTAAGAAACCAACACTGGAGAGTAACAGTGATTCCTGGGAAAAGCTGATGAAATTGACATTTTATTTTCTCCAAACAGATCAGAATGAAGGATTTCATTGCAGGGAAGAGTGCCGGATTCTTGGCCACTCTGACAGGTGCTGGATGCCTCGGAACCCCATGCCCACCCGCTCCAAGTCTCCCGAGCACGTGAGGAACATCATTGCGCTGTCCATTGAAGCTACTGCGGCTGATGTTGAAGCTTATGACGACTGCGGCCCCACCAAGCGGACTTTTGCAACCTTTGGAAAAGATGTCAGCGACCACCCGGCTGAGGAGAGGCCCACCCTGAAAGGCAGGAGGACTGTCGATGTGACCATCTGCAGCCCCAAGGTCAATGGCGCTATTCGGGAGGCGGGCAATGGCTGTGAGGCTATTAGCCCCGTCACCTCCCCTCTGCACCTCAAGAGCCCTCTGCCTACCAAGCCTTCTGTGTCTTACACCGTTGCCCTGGCGCCCCCGGCCCGCGATCTGGAGCAGTATGTCAACAATGCCCCTTCTCGTCCCTCTGAAGCTGAGCCCCGTGGAGCTGATGGCGAGAAAGTCGTGCACGAGGTCAACCCCATTCTGAAGGAGGGTCGCGACAAAGAGTCTCCCGGCATGAAGCGTCTGAAGGATATCGTTCTCTAAACCAGGCTTGGGGAAGAAGAGAGAGAAACCACGCTGGCTAGCGAAGAGGCAGGAGCTGATCATTTTAATTGCTCATCAATGGTTGGTTTTTGAGTGGCTGTATTTCAGAGCTTTCCCTAAATGTATTGTTTATAAATGACTATCATTCTGTGACAATCCCTCTCGTTTCAACAGACAGCAGGGGTGTTCCGTTGGAGCAAATTAGCTTTGGCTTTAGTTGTTTATGGGGCCTTGATATTGGGGAAACAGAGACAAATTCAGTTGTGAAAAAGTATTATGTATTAAGTGTTTGAATTTATATATTTTTCTATGTCGAAATTATAATAAAAAGTACCATTGTTTGTGGAGGATTACATTTAAAAAAGCAAAAAAAAAAAAAAAAAAAAGAAGCTCTGGACACCTTTAATAAGCTCGCCACTGTTTTGTAGTATAGACAAGTTAATGGTCATTTATTGTGTACTCTTCATTGATTCAGTGATGTGAAATTGAGCCCCTAAAAGGTTGTTTCTGAAGCTCGAGTACTTTCCAATGCCACTACTTTGCTGTGGACACCCCTGCTTTAAGAACCCTTTTGCTAGCTGTGCTATTGTTGTATTTGATATTGCAAATTGCTACGTGTGTGGTGATGGCAAAAGGCTTTTAGAGGTTGGTGTTTTTTTTCTTAAAAAAATAAAATAAAACTACAGACAAAAACAAAGCTCAAACAACTGAGACGGCAAGTGAATGAGTAAGACCACACATGAAGATTGAGTACTTGGAGGAGACTCACGTGGAGGAGACCCACGGAGTGGTTGCTCACCACCTTGCAGAATAGTTTTCCTGCCTTTCAGTCTTCTGCCCAGATCCATGATAGATCATTGCAGAAAGTCATTTTTGGATATTCTGCTATCTAATTTGCAGTTGTCAGAAATACTGTGCTGAAAGTTTTATGAGATCAATTTTTCTCATTTTCAGGCCCTGAACAGGAAAGTTGCTCCTGAAGTGATCAGTTTCCAGTCTTAGAAATTCCCCATCTCCAATCATCTCAAACTCAAAAAGACTAAATCTATTTTGAGTTCTAAATTAGCATCTTTTCAGGCATACACTTCCTGATTCAGTGTTTCCCAATCACGATTGGAATTTTAGACTGCAAAGCACGTCATGGGCTGGAATTGAGAACTCCATGTAGGATTATAAATAGGGGTAGAGTAAGCAGTACAAAGTGTACATTTAGGAAAAGACAGGTAACATGTAACAGCATCACTGATCCAATTACCATGCCTTCTAAATGGAGACACTTGGACACTTGAACTTGTCTTTTTATGATTAGTACTTTTTTTAAATTAAAAATGTGAACAAGAAACTATTAAAATAAATATCCATTAGATTTAGCTAACTCTTTGCTGTAGGCTAGGAATACACCTTTTTTTTTAATTAGCAAGTTTGTTACACACATTCTTCCCACTCCCCCATTACTAATTGTCTATTAAATTCACTAGCCAACATAGTATTCTTGCAGCCTAAGAGTTCATTGTTTAAAAATGAACAAATATGTCACCTTTGCTCTGCCTTGGTCTTAAAAGAGCTGTTTCTGGAGAAACAAGTTTTGTGGTTATGTTCTCATTTGTTTCATTTTTTGAAATTCAAGAGTACCCAGAAAAAAAAGGCTTAAAGGTTAGAGCACTAGAATGCAAAAGAGGATTTATTTTCTTAAGTTTAGGTAGATAAGTCAGCTCTTTTAAATGTTTTAGTTATTTTTGCCTGAGTTCCTGGCTTTATACATTACTAGGAACATTTTCTTTTGTGGAGGGGGGAGGGCTTTGAGGGAGGGAGTGGGTAAGGCAGTGGGGATGGGGTTAGGTAGGGGAGAATATTTCTGAAAAAGAACTTATAATGAAGCTACAAATTCATCCTTATTCCTTATTCAGTGCTGAATACTACCTCATGCAAAATATTGGTGTGGCTGCAAATTTCCCTCTGAAACTGACACAATTAGAAATCGATTACTGTACCATCTTCATTTTGGTTCATTTAATTCTCTCTCTTTTTCCCCTTTGATTCATTTCATTTTAGTAGTAGATTTTGAATTAGGTATTTATTTCTGTTTGCAAGTGAATAAACTATTTGATCAACACATTAAAATTTAATTTTTTTCATTCAATTTATAATGGCTGCCTGTAGAATTTAGACTGTTCCTTGCCTGATCCATCCTGATATTATGTTGTTAGGTGCCACCCCAAGGTCGCTTTCAAGTCAGATTTGACAGTTTTTGTACAGGTGTATTTCTTACCATGCTCAGCAGGAAGGAGGGAGCTGAACAGATTGTGGCAAGTGGGAACATTCAATGTTAGATGGCTGTTGAGCCAGAGAGGCCACTGGCTGGCATGTCTCTTACCGGCTAAGTTTAAACTGGTTAGAGTAGCAGTGACATTGATGCTGCTTTTCTCTTGTGTTTTTTTCTTCCTTTTTCTTTTTTTCAGAATTCAGTTTCAAGCTATAGACCAATCCTTTTTCCTTCTCAAAATACTTTGTTCGCAGTGGGCAGTCAGACATTTTTTGGCTTCCAAACCCTTTATTGAGCATGTTCAGAGAATTCCCCTCATTAAGAAAATATCTTTTTTTTTTCCTTTCCAGTTGTCTGATGTATACATCCTCCCAGAAGCACAAGTGCATCCTAGGAGGGCTTTGTAAGCTGGTTTTATAGGCAGGCTGTGCCTGCGAATAGGAATTTTGTGCAAGGATCCTAAATTTCCCTTTGGTTCATGTTTCCCCACCCCTTCTTTTCAACATGTCTGATAAAAAGCCACAAAGGCCAGAGGGCCAGATATTCTTCCTTTTCCCTCTCTAAACATGTTATGCATTTAAATATGAGGGAGCAGTTTCAGTTCCTAAATCCTAGGGAGTTCCATTCCATTTATTCTGATGTCCCTTTTAGGGAGGAGTCGGTATTGAGGCATGACTTACTTTACTAACAACTGCTTTGGGCATGTCCCTGAGCAGGTGAACGTCTTCATGCACTAGAAAGGGTTCAGTTTGCATTGATTGATTGCTTTCCCCCAAATATGGGGATATACTACTTACAAGGAATAGGAAGAAGAGAACCATGCCATGTGGAATCTCTTTTTTCTTCTTTTTACTGACTAATCTATGAACCTGTTCAGAAGGAAACTTACCATCCTTTGAGTCTCTAAAAGCCAGTAAAGGAAATTATGGCCCACCTTATTGCCCAAATAGGTAATGGGCCAAGGGACCCTGCAGTTCCTGAATGGCAGTGGTTCTCAAAGTGTGGTCTCTGGACCGACAGCACCAGCAGCCCTTGGATAATGGTAATTCCCTGTCCTCACCCAGACCAACTGAAGCAGAAATTCTGGCTGTGGGACCTGGCAATCCATATGGATCAGATCCCCACTAATGGTTGAGGACTTGTTAAAGCACAGGTTGAGGGGACCCACACTTAGAGTTTCTGGTTCAGTAGGTCTGGGTTGGGGCCTGAGTCTTTGCTGATTTAAAAATTCCCAGGTGATGCTGATGCTGCTGGCCCAGGAACCACACTTTGAGTATCACTGCTCCAGTGTAAACCTGTCTCATAGAGCTAATTGCACCTAAGATGCCTGTTTAAACTCGTTCATTGACACGGTGTCCCACGGATCACTAAGCAAAAATGTTAATGGAGTACAACTTAAAACTCTGAAAATTGGAACCACCCAGAGTATCATCCCAATAGTGTTACTTCAGCATACAGCTGATTGTATGAAGGGAATTCAGTTGAACTTTTCATATAGCTCTGTCATATCAACAGGCAAAACAAAAGCTGTGCACTTGAAGCAGCAAGGACAAAGGGCAGTTTGGGGAGAGGCAGGGTTTTAGAGGATAGCTCAATCGGGCATCCAAGGTGGGAAAAGGATTATTATTGTACATAATAGAAGTTCTGACTGGAATTCCAATTCACTTTATGGGGATCATTTCGATGTTGAATGTTCCCCAAAGCATCCTGACAAGTCTGGTCCACTTGGCTCTTTACCCGGGGTAATAAGACCCTAACTGACTTTGAAAAACTGGCATAAATGAGCTTATGAAGTCCATTGTATACAGTCCTAGTGTTTGCCTTCTCAGTAAAATTACATTTAAGGATGTCATTTCATGAGTCAAATTGTATCTGCTGACACTGAAGTGTATTGAGGTGTTGTTCTTTAGTTTAAGTATGTAACAAAGTAATATTCAAAGGGGATGTGTGGGGGTGGGGCTGGGACCGGGTGGCTTTATATTGATAATGAAATATTCCAGAGCAAAACACATTGTCCTAATGAAGCTGTTGCAGCTCTCTTTGTTTTCTTGTGAGGCTGGAATTGGCCTGTGGGTCACATGTTGTGCAAAAGTGAATTAA
This sequence comes from Camelus bactrianus, assembly GCF_048773025.1. Classification (NCBI taxonomy): domain Eukaryota; kingdom Metazoa; phylum Chordata; class Mammalia; order Artiodactyla; family Camelidae; genus Camelus; species Camelus bactrianus. The sequence continues at coordinate 79,645,977 of NC_133575.1, read as the reverse complement.
TTTCCAATAGAACTCATATCGCTTCTGTAACACAAAGAAAATCAAACCACCTTGTCGGAAATATACATTGTAAGGCGCTCTTGGTAAGGAACAACGCACGAAAACCTGATCTTGATTGGAAAGCACTGTAGGTCATTAGGGACAACTGATGATGCTGATTGTTGCTCCAGCTGTGTTGGCAATTAAAGATGACCTTGTTACTAACTGCAAGTTGCTGTCAACCTTAGCAAACAAACCAGCTAACACCATTACAGCACTGGTTAAGTAGATTTTTACTGGCACTGGCTGGCGTTCAGCTGAGGAAGGCTAGGATACAGACTTTAATGACCAAGAGCCAGACTAGCTCGAGCTAGAAATTCAGCAACAAATACCTCCTTGTGCTATTTGAATGCTAAGGTATTAGTTGCAAAAGGCTTTCGCCTTCTCTCCTCTAGTGAGGGGAATGAGCCTGATGACACTATTACTGTTTACCTGTCAAACCAGGGTGGAAATTTAGAGGGATGCAAGTACAGTATGTCTCATTAAGCAGTCTCTGTTGCTGACTATATGAAGATGAAATTGTTGTATATGCTGATCTGTATGTTATGTACATTTTCACAGTGATTGAATCATTGTAAAAAGACAAAAAAAAAAGACAAAAAAGAATCACCACTCTGTCTATTTTATGAAAATGATAAAGCAGCTTTATTAAATTATTACAGTTATGTTTTAAATGGTGTTATCTGCCACATTGTTTCCTTTTCTCTGGTGGTTCTCTGTTTTCCCCTTAAATGTGTTTTCTCTGCTTCAAAAATTTAATGCATTTTAGTATTAAAGGCTATTATGGAAAAATTATTGAGCGTTTGGTGAACTGTGTCTCGGAGGGTGTCGGTTGGCATGGGGGTGGGGGTGACTATTAGGAGGGAACCAGCCCTCAGTGGGGTCACTGCTGTTCCAACCCAAATGATTTCTCTTGCCATTTTCATTTCACACAATCACCAACTCTTCCAACTAAGAGGGGCCACTTCCTTCAGCCAGGCTCCCATCATTTCCTGAGTACCTCCACTCCTCCCCACCCCAGTCAATACCTTTTTCTGAGAAGGGAGACCCATTCACATCTAGAGTGGTAAAGACTTTCCTGGGTGGCACCTTACACAAGAGCACTAAAACCATTCTTTAAAATAAACCATTTCAGGCAGCCAACTTCACAGTGGGACTTCTCTGAAGAATTAATTTTAAAAAAGGTGAGAAATAGTAGAGGCTGACAGCAGGGGAAAAGAGAATTTAAAACAAAGATGACCTGGCTGCTCCTTTGATGCCTTCAGGTTTGAAAGCAAAGCAACAGGAAAGGCTCTGACTTTGCACATAACAAGGCTGCAGCGAAAGCCCTGACAAGCTTTCTTTATCCCAACTATTATTCTCTGGGACTTAGCGCTGGCGCTATAAGTATTCATTCTGGCTGCAACTGGCAGAAAAAGAAATCAGAGTAGAGAAGAAAAAGGAGCACGGAAGAACATTTTCAAGTAGTGCCTTTAATGGTTAAAGACTAACTTGCTTCAGCCTGACGTATTCTTTCTGGACAATTAAAAAGAAATGATCTCAAGGAAATCCATGGCTTCTCTGGATTGCCATCTTCCTGTTGTCTCCACCCACCTGTATTAAATGGCGATTGCATCTTATTCCCCAGAATTAGCCCGAAAGCCATAGCAATAGGCAGCTATTTGGTGCTGCAAGTTAGCAGGTGTTACATCGGCATGCAAACACAGACATGCTGGGACACACAAGTCACATACACGGATACGTGTGCAGATGTTCACAAAGGTGTATCAGAGGGAGGCTGGTCTCTCACTTGTTTGGAGGCCATTAAGTCATAGGAGGCTATTAGGAGTGCTTCTGAGTCTACACCGAAAGTACAAAGATAAGTTTTTGGCTCTCCTCCATCTACCTTTTTGTTTGAGAGGGGAGGGGAGGACCAAAAAAAAAAAAAAAAAAAAACAACCCAAAAACCTTCTCCTTTAAAATAAGATCCTTCAAAGAATAAGAGAAAGTAAATTCTCATGTAATGAAGGGCATTCACATATGCAATATACATACATCCAAGGTCATGGAACATTACTGTGACCTCTACCTAATGCAGGAGAGTGGCCAGGTTGGAGGCAACATCTCAAAGCTATTCAAATTTATGAAACAAAACAAAACAAATCATTAAAATAATCCCCTTCCTCAGTTTGGTATCAAAGTGCTTGTGACTCTTCTCAAATGTGTCACTGATTTGCTGTGTGTGGGGCTCAAGAAACCCTGGCGGGAACTGATGTCCAAGAGGGCAGTTTCTCATACGAGGGTGACAACTGCTCCAGGGTGAAAGACAGGACTAACCATGTTTTATAATTTGAGTTTGGGAGTAGAAACATGCCTGAGAGAAGACCATCTTGGATGCACTGCCACCACTTGTAAAGGGATGGGACCCTTAACCTCCCCCAAACAAAATTCTCCAGGATGGGAGCAGTGAGGTGTTCTCTTAGAGTTTTAGGTCTTAAGCTTCCTTCATGTTGCTAATTACTTAGTTGCACATGTCTGACGCCTCATCCCTGTGCTGCTTTTGATGCGGAGCAGAAAAGGTAGAAAGTGGCACAAGATTCTCTCAGCTACGTGCAATTCCTGGCTCATTGGCTGTGACCCCACCCCACTCTCCCAAGGATCGGTGTACTGTCTATCTACTTAAATTCATTACCATTCTCAACTACTCTTAAGGGACAAATAATCAACCCAGTAAGTTCTTCCTTACCAGGTTATTAACAATGGATGCTAAAGTCTTAAGGCATTTATTTATCTGAAAAACGTATTGACATTTTAGCTGAGATCTTTGAGACCTCAGTGTCATGGTCCAAGGAAGTGTTTGTAGCAGTGAGATTTTTAAGCCAGGGGGCTTTTGATCAGCCTCACAGGCAACTCCCTACTCCTTCTATACCCAGTGCCTGCTTTCAAGTCATATTAGTCATGCACGACAGAACTATGGCTCCTTTTAGAGTCTGTGCACTCTAGCTAGTCAACAGCCCTTGAAATCAAGGTCTGGTAACCCTATATTCATCTGTCCCTCTGGGTTTCAAGTAATCTGTCAAGGATGTATTCATGTGTGTTACAGGTCAGTGCAGCTGGAGTCCATCCCAATACATGTTCACAACAGGCCTTGGTGACTTTTTTAGATCCAGGAAGTTGGTGGAGGGTGAGGGAAGTTGAAGGCTAAAACAGAGTGGTAGTGGGTGGTGGTAGGGAGGGGAGGCACATGTGAAAAAGAAATTGAAATCAAGGCAATTGCAAAGAAAGATATCAGGGAGTCAAAAAAATTAGCTGGGAAAAGGGGCTGAATCAGTGATGAGCACTTGGCCATCAGAGGCCCAGGAACTGGTTCCCATGGCTGCTTCATAGTTCAGGTGGAGTTGAAAAGGCCCCAAAAGGCCCTCTATCTGGTCCTTCTCAGTCAACAGGGGCCCTGACTCGGAGCTAAACAACAAAGTGATGTTAGACAAAGAAAAAGGAGAAGGAAGGAGAGGAATGATCCCAATTACGTGCATAAAGTCTTTGGTAATGAATATACCAGGTTCCCCTAAAGGAGGCCTTGCTATAAAGAATGTAAAGACCAACCCATTTTAAAATTCCTGTCACTGATGTCACCTTGTCCAGTTTGCCTCACTGGTCCAAAATGTTTTCAGTCTGGGATGTAGTTCTTCAGGGTTTGGGATGTCAGAACTGAGTTACAGGAAATGCTAAGCACTGAGATGTTTTACCAACACTATTCTAGCATTCTTTTTTTTTTTTTTTTTTTTTTAGCAGAAAAATACAGAATGTCAGAGACCAACACACAGGCATTTTATGTCCCCAAATTAACATAAAGGAGCTTTCCCCAAACTGTTTGATAAGCTTTCCTCTGCCGGCACTGTGATGCAGGCCACAGCATCCCTCATCTGGATGACTGAACTAGTCTCCTGATTTGCCTGGACTTACCCACCCTGCCTCTATCATTCTTCACACTGCAGCCAGAAGGACCTTGCTAAAATACAATGCTGGTTAAATCACAACTCTGCTTAAAACCTGTCAGTGGTTTCTCTTAAGATGAAGTTCTAACTCCTTAACACGGACTACAAGAGTGCTTTTCAATTTTTGTGAATTGCTCCCTATAGTAAGAAGTGCATTTTGCATCATGACTCAGTAGCCACACATGTACATAACTGAAACAAACAGTTTGCAAGCAACACTTATCCTCATTACCTGCAGTGCACTCTGAGATTTCCTATTCAACTCCGTGTGCCTATGGTCAGCAAACTTTTTCTGGAAAGGACCAGATGGTAAATATTTCAGGCTTTGTGGTCCGGATGATCTCTGTTGTCACGACTAAACTTTACCACTATCACGGTGTACACAAATACTTTGTTTAGAGTTCCCAGGACTTTGTGCGTTCCCCGAAGACCCCCCAGTTTTTACATGCAGAACAACTCACCCCCAACCCTGGGTAGTAAGTGCTCTGACTAGAGACATTTCAGGATCACACAGTGCCTTACTCACAGGCCCAGATCTTGATGGGCACCACACCAACATTACCTTTATATGCCATACTTATTAAACAAAGTAGTTACCTAACCTTAATTAGCAGGCAATGAGCTAAAAAATAATTTTCATGATTACTACAGAGAGAGAGAAAAAAATCCAATCAATCACAAAACAAGTTCTCTTTCTCTGTTATTCTTTCTCAATGTATATAATGCTCACAAGTATGTAAGTAAATAAGTACATGCATATACGTGACAAGTAAAGCACCATTTAACATAAATTCAATCTCCAACCCAACGTCACAAAATGAATTTTTTCAAAGAACACAACTCAGAGGAAGAAAGAGATACCCTCGTTTCATAGCACATTAGCTTGAATTTTCAGATGGCTTCACCTACAGACTTTACAAATTGTGAAGGAGAATGCTGAAGCTTGTAGTTAGCGGCGTAGTTATTTCTTACTGCATTTTCTCTCTTGATTCTTCGCATTCTAGTGTTTACCCTTGTGTCTGAGAAACTGGGTTCATTATTTACATTTTCAGCCTGTCTCTGTGTTTCTTCTTTCTTGAAGGATTAATGCATGTCAGAACTTCACAAGACATCTAGCTGTAGCCACCCTCCTTCTACTCTGAGCCTCACGTACCATAACCCTACCTCTACAAACCTGGGCCCACTGCGCATGGCACAAGCTTTGAGGGGCCTCAGAAAGCATCACTTGTGAGTGCTGGCTGAGTATCAGACTTTTTGAAGAATGGATTGGCAGTGGGATGAATATTAAGGGAGAATAAGTGGAAAACTCTTGCTGTAATTTAGGCACAAGCTATGAGGACCTGAATGGCATCGGACCACAGTGGCAGTGGTACTAGAAAGAAAACTTGGCAAAGTTTATGTGATTGGGGGTTAAAAGGCAAAAAATGAGAGAAAACAGTTGGTAAACGCAAGAAATTATAATGGTCTGATTGGAGGAAGATGATCATATATTCGTTTAGTCAACAAATACTAATTGAGCACTTACTAGATGATAGTTAGTCTGTTAGGTGCTAGGGATATAGCAGTGAACAACATAGACAGAAAATTTTGCCCTCAAGGAGTTTACATTCTGTAGGGGAAGATAGATGATAAATAAGATTCATGAATATAGTATCTGTTATGTCGGATTGTGGTAAATGCTAAGGAGAGGAAAACAATCAGTCACAGAAAGCAAATAGTTAGGGCAGCCAAGGAAGGCCTCCCTGAGAAGGTAATTTGTGAATAAAGGCCTAAAGAAATTGGATTAGTAGCTGTCTGGGTATCTGGTCCAGAGATAGGAGGCTTGAGCAGAGCAGTAATCTGACTCAGAATTTAGCAGTGTCACTCTGGCAGATGGACTGCAGTGGGACAAAGCCAGAGGAAGAGGGACAAATTAGGAGGCGTGTGCAATAATCCAGGCCAGAGAGGATGGTAGCTTGAACCTGGGTGAAGGCCATGGAGAGGGTGACAAGTGATCCAGCCTGGATATATTCTTACTGTCTCTTTGTAGTTGAAAATGGGGATATTGATATCAATAGAAAGTTAAAGAATGGAAAGTGACAAGAACAACTGTAAAATGCTGGGAAAATATGAGGTCCTGGTAGGTGAGACAAAATAGGCAATAGGGAGGGGAGGAAAGATAATCATGAGAAATGAAAATAGAGCCATGTGGGAGAGAAAAAGGCAATTAGAATGTGTTTGAAATCAGTTTTCAAATCTCAAGTGTTTCTGGTTATACAGACTGCACAGTACCCATGCCTTTCACAGGCACCTTGTATGGTAACATGATTTGCAGCATTTTGAAATAATGAACTTGTTCTCTTTTATATGTATAGATTAAGAAGATATTTGTTCTCCTCTAAGCTAAATGAGGCAAAAGGAAATTCTAATTGACCCTGGAAAAAGTAATTAATGGGTCAGAACAGCCCTATCTTTTTTTTCTTTTGAGCAGTACTTCCTAAATGAATGGGCTATAGGCAAAATCCGTTCTCTTGTCTGCTCTCCAGTCAGCAAATCTGTGATGCCACTTCTGGGGTTCAGAACCATTGCGACAACTTAGAATTCCTTCCTGTTGGTAGAAGGCTGCAAGCAGAGTAAGTAGTACCTGGAAATTGTTTGGGCCTTGAATTTTTGAACTTCATTATGAAAAATGTCAAACATACATAGTAGTTGAGAAAATAGTGTAATAAATGTGATAGCCCCATCATCCAGCTTTAATAATTGTCAATACACGTAGACTTTGTATTTCATAGAGAATAAAGGGAAATGAGGACCCTGGGTAGATTCTGTGTTTTGGAATTCTGACATTTTATTTCTTGGCAATCAGAAGACTCAGAGTATAGTCTGGTCCAGAAATAGGAGGCTTCTTCAGGTTTTGTAGATGGAAGAACATCTGGGGGCACAGAGGAGGAGAATGATAACTTTTAGAATTGGGAAAAATCTACGAAGGAAAAGTATAAAACCCTGAGTGGCTGGGGAGCACAACCCTCCAGAAGTTATAGGGTAGGCATATTATGGTTAGCTTTACTCTCCCAAAGTTTTCAGCTCAATTGACTCATTCTACTGGGGCTGTTTCCTCTTTTCTTTTTGATGAGACACTAGTTTACTGTTCTATTTCAGCATTAAAAATCCATGGGAAAAGTAATTTACTTTGCCAATAGTTTTTCACTCACCGGGTTTTTTTCTTCTGTAGCACATTGACTTTTTAAAGTTCAAGGTCTATGTTTCTTGAAAGATGTAAGGTCTTTACAGTTTACTGTAGTGTTTTCTCATAGAATAAATGTCAAGCTTAACTTTGCACCATCTTACTTTTCTTATCCCTGAACCTTGATTGCCTTGGAGACAAAAAAGTGTGTGTGTATTTGTGTGTGTGTGTGAGTGTGTATATGTGGGTGTGTGTATGTCTATGGGGAAGGATGCTTAGAAGATTCTCGGACTGGGTGAGTGTGAAGGGGGAGTACCTACAAAGGTTTCCACTCTTTTGATCAGTAATTGTTGCCAATAAGGGAGACAACTGATGGCCACTGGTATAATTTTCCTTAGGAAATAGCTAGTTTGACACAAAGAACTCTCTAGTGAGGTTATATCAGGGAGGGTCATGCTCGTTGGCCATTGACTGACCCCCCAGGGGAGTGGTGTGGAGGACTGGGCTGGGATCCAGCAACTGCGCCTGGGTGGAGCTTGAGTTGAGCACATGGTAGTTTTTCGCTTACTTATTTTCAGATGACAGTTCAAATATTTGGCCTAGATCAGTCCCTTCTGAGGTCTCCAAAGGCAGCTGAAGATGTTTTAAATCCCTCCCAATACTTTGTCAGGGAGCTGCATCTGGCTTTGATAAACCAAAGAGAAATGTGATTAGAATAGCAGTCAGAAGGCAGTGAACACAAGAAGGTCTTCCTTTCCAGGACACTTTAAGAAAGAGAATCCTCCCATTTGGAAACCTCAAGGACATAAACACACATTTTTGGGTTGCCACTTAATGGTGGTGGCACTTCTCAGGGAGGCCTTCCCTGGCTGCCCTAACTAAAGTTTCAGTGACACCCTAGACATTTACTATTCCCTTTCCCTGTCCGATTTTTCTTTGTTTCTTTAAATTTTTTTTTATTGAAGTATAGTTGATTTACAATGTTGTGTTAATTTCTGGTGCACAGCATAGCGATTCATTTATGCACACACACACATGTATTCCTTTTCATATTCTTTTTCATTATAGGTTATTATAAGGTATTGAATATAGTTCCCTGTGCTATACAGCCAATTCTTCTTATAATTTATCACAATCTGACACTATAGAGATGCTACCTAGCAATGTGGCACAGGTAAGAAAGCATTGCAGGGACTGAGGACTTTCATTTTTTCATCTAACAGCTTGGGCCAAATCAAAAGGAGATGAAATCCGAAGGCATTTCAGAAAAATAGTTCTGATATGCATATTGGTCCTATTTGACCCAGCTGGCCCATAGGGAGCAGCTTCCCACGTGGGGCCTCAGGGATTGCACATTATAGAACGACAGAGCTTGAATAACGTTAGCCACCATTTGTTGATCATTAAGTATGTGCCAGTCACCATCAAAGTGAAATCTACATATTCTCATTTAGTCCACCCTACGTGATGGCAAGATCATTCCTATTATCATCATTCCCATTTTGCAGATGAGGAAACCGAGGCTTCCTTTACTTGATTCAGGTTCAAACAGCTATCAAGTACCAGAAATGGGGTTCAAATACAAGGAGCTTTATCTGAAAATTCGTGATTTTAACCAGCATGTTACGTTTCCTTTCTAAGTTGAAAGGTACCTTAGTGATCATTCAAGTCGCTAATTTGACAGATGAGGAAAATGAGCTGCAGAGAAGGTAAATGATGGGGCTGTAAGAGCCATAGCTCCAATGAGGGCAGAGATCATAACTATTTTGCCTACCATTGTAGTCCCCACTCCTAATTGCAGGATCAAGCATATAGTAGTTGCTCAGTAAGAAAACATACAATGAATAGAGAATAAATCAGCAAAATGGAAGTCTTGAATTATGGATCCATGAGATCCCTTACATGTCTGACATTCTATTTCATTTGCTCCTCAGATATATATATTTTTTAAATTACTAAAGGTATTTACACACTATGTGACGTAGGTGAGGGAGGCCATGGGCATGAAAGGTCAAACTTCAATAACTTCATGGTTTTTCATGAGCGAGTGCTGGCCCAGATAACAGGGACAACATTCATTTATTCACTCTGCAAATATTTCTCGAGGTCTTAATCTGTGCTAAGCACTCTACAAGGCTCTGATGGTAGAGATGTAAATCATAGCTAATTCTGTATATCTGTACAGGATCTGTTCTAGGTGACTTTTGTCTAACCCTTTAGCATGTTTGTATTGAGCACTTGTTGTGTGCCAGGTCCGTTCCAGGCACTGGGGTTACATGGTTGAACAAAACAGACAAAAATTCATGTCCTCATGGAGCTTATACTCTAATCCTTCTGACACATTTATGAGGTTTCTGATATCTTTGAGCCCATTTTATAGATGAGGAGACTAAGACACAGAGAGATTAATAACCTGTTCAGGATCTCATTGGCAGGAAGTGGCAAAGTCGGGCTTATGCCCAGGTAGTATAGTGCCCAAGACTGCTTTTAACTATTGCATTCTACTGCCTTTCAAAGAGGAATCAGAGTGTTTGCACTCAAAGGGCTTATGGACTATTTGGGGAGACAGGCAAGAAAATGATCAACTCTTAAACAACATAAATAGCAGGAGCTGACCCCCCCTGTGTGCTTACCCTGCTTCAGCCTTTTGTGTTAAGAACTTGACATATTTTCTTTCATTTCATCCTTCTAACAATCTGAAGGGATAGATTACATTATGAACCCCATTTTCCAGCTGAAACAGCTGTTGGGCTCCACATCACATGTCCTTAACTAATAAATATTTAAAATACATTACCCCAATACATGAACACAGTCTATCTTACAGAATAGCACAGTTGTAGCCTCCCCGCCCCCAGCCTTTGCTTTTACTTACTTTCAAACCACTAGGATTATTTTTTTGATCTTTCGTAGCTTGTTCACACTGTAGGACCTATGTGCTTTGCTTTGATGGTCTCTGAAAGGCCACCTAAGTTAGGCCTGATGTCTCCAGAAGGTCTGCTAAGTTTGTGCTGGGGCTGCAAGCTGCTTTCTTAATAGCATCTTGTAGGGCCTTTCAAAAATGATACTCTCACCTGGCTGAAGAAGCAGCGTGATGAAGTGGCTAAACTTGTCATCTTTAGACTTACACAGTCTGAAGTTCAAGTCCAGTGTGCTGCCTCTCTCCAGCTTGGCAAGTTACTTAACGTTTCTGTACCTCGGTTTCCAAGCACTGAAAGCAAATTCTTCTAGAGGCTTTAAGAGGAGGGGAAAGTCTATATTGAAAAAGGATTAGGAGAAGTACTTATTTTTCAGTGCCCTGTATATGTGTGTGTGTGCATGTGTGTATGTACCTGTGAGTGTGAAAGTACACTGTCCTCAATCTCGCCAGCCCAACTGACTACAATATAATAATGTATATTTGCCATTCATTCAGACATCCTTTACAATTTTCCCTTTAGGAAGTGCTGTATAATAGAATCACCCATAAAACTGTATTTCATGCCTATCTTATTAATGAGTTCACTTGTGACCACATTTGTTAAAGTGAATTTCAAATAATGACTTGCCACTTATTGTCAAATGTTAGCCAACTTTACATCCACCTCTAGTTGTCATGTAACAGTTGAGCGTTAATATTTATTGCTAGATGTTAGCGATTTTACAGAGCTTTGCTTTAAATGTTTGGTGCCTCACAATCTGTTGGCACAAAAAGTGTAACAAAGCAAATGACAGGAGAGCAGATTATAATGGAGTCTGATGGTTCATCTTTAAAAGGGAAACCTATTTCCAGGGAGAACATCTGCTCTTAATGCGGAGTGCGGGGGCCATAGCTGGGGCTGCTTATACTTTCAGCAGATGGAAGTGGCGTGGACTGGAAATTCACAGAGCATCGGAGACTGAAGTTTGTCACCTCACCAGATTGCTTCCTGGATAGTTCCTTGTCTAGCAGCTTTGAACCTGCAAATGCCAAATGGGTACACATTGTCTTACGAGTAAAAAGACAGTCCCATGTGTCAATTTCAACATCACTCTTTTGTTGAGAGACCCAAGGCTCAGAAAGTTACATGCTTCCATGTACAATACACCTGGAAAGATCACAGTCCATTTGTCTGTGGATGCATTCATAAGAATTACGTGATAAAGTCACGGCTCTCATATATGGAAAGAACCTATCAGGTCAATTAACTCACTTCCTTCTAACCACGGCAGCATTGTTCTCTCAACAATCAGTCTGGCCTTTGTCCAATTTCACTTTAAAGGAAAAGCATTTGCAAAATTCCCTTTAACATAAGGCCATTAGCCTCCTGATTGTAATATGCTTGCTTTCTTCCCTCTCCCCACCTTTTTTTGGTCAATAGTTCTCTTAAGATAATGAAATCCATACTGTGTTAAATTGCTTAAAGATCTAAAAGTAAAACCTTATTATAACAGAGCTGTGCTAAAAGAATATTGTGCGTTAGTAACTTTCCATTATGTTAACTTCTTATCCTGCCCTGGAGTGGAAAAAGCAGAGCCTTTTAACAGTACAACTAGTTTCTTCAACAGCTTCACTTGAAGACTGGTCACGGCATTCTGAGGGTTAAACTTAACACAATATATTTATATCTTGAAAATGACAGTCAAGACTTGATTTGGGGCCTCTTAAACTTTGTGCCAAAGTGTCATTTCTATCTCTAACAGGAAAGGATAATAGATTTGATATATTTAGCTTAGTACCTGTGGCTGATGGGCTAATGGACACTAGAAATATGTGGAGGGATAGACTGAGATAAGAGAGGCTAGTGATTCATGCTCGCTTATCAAATGATGTTTCATTCAGAGTTATGAATAAGCCATAATAAATACAGTGCTATGATTTGTAGTTGAGCATCAATAAAAGAAGATGAATATGAGTGGTGGAAAAAATAAGCAATAACCAGAAGAGATCCAAAAATTACTGTAAGTAAGACTTTTCATCACTCTCCCTTTCATGTCTCTGGAAAGAAGACATTTTTCACTCTTTTCTTTTTAAGCAGTAAAAATTAAAACAAAGGGACTGACAATAATACTACACATTGCACCTTAAATACATGTCAGCCCTCCTAGAAGTACAGAGCATTTCATGGTAGTCAACAGCCACAAAATCTTGATTGACTACCTACTCTGTGGAAAGCACTGTGCTAGGTGCTAAAAGAAGAAAAAAAAGGGCTTATCATAAACTCATTCACATGTAAAATGACAGCCCTCAGAGCCCTGTCCAATACACTTTCTTCTTCTTCACATCCTCTTTGTATTTTTGACAATTCATCAACATGTGGCAGTCTGCAATATCCAGGCAGACTAAAGAGACTGCTTAACAGCAACATGCTTGCCAACTAAAGAGCCATGTAATGGTGCATATATTCACGAAGCCCAAAGGACATGTTTCAAGGCAACAGCACTCCGGTAAATCTAACTCATCCTACAGCGCTAAGTAAGACTAGAAGACATCAGAAGTGCAATGCGTGTGTTTCCAGATGCATAATAACCAGAGTTATCATATTTGGGTTTGAATATAAGAAGGGATACTATGATGTTGGCTGTATTTCTCAGGTGCCTTTGTCTACATAACCTCATACTCTAATCATTTGGATGATAGACTCTTTTTTTCTTCCACTTGACACATGATCTTTTAGTAATGTGTATATGGTAAAAAAATAATTAGACTTAAAATTTGGAATATCAAATCATTTTGGCATTGTGTGTGTATTAAAATTTTTTGAATGGAGAGCATCAGGTTTCTTCGAAGGGTTCTTTTCACTCATTTTGACATTTCTGATTCTAAGTAAAACAAAAGATGCAATCTGCCTTGCACTGGGTCGACTTTGAAACTGGTTCTGGGCTTCTGGGCTATTCCCTCTCTTCTGTAGAATGTGTGTGTGTGTGTGTGTGTGTGTATGTGAAACATCTGGGAGTCAGTTAATAGCTGGGGAAAAACTCAGTGGGTAAGAGCAACTTACAGGAGGATAAATTCTAGCTTTCTTACTGGAGGTTAAGGAAAGCGATGCTCATCAGTAAAGGACATAGGCAACATTAACAGGTACTTCCGGTGAACCAGGCTTTGCTTTAATTACTTTACATGAATTCTCTCAGCATAACTCTTTGATTTGGATAATATGATTTGGATAATATTATTACCTCCATTTTGCATTTGAGGCAACTGAGGCCCAGAGACACTAAATAATGTGCCTACCAACTCATCGTCTTAAGTGGCAAAGCTGGGCATCACACCCAAGCAATGTGGCTGTAGAGCTCAAGAGAGTAACCACTTCCCTAAACTGCCCCACCCCCGTGACAGATCTCAGAGTGGTGTGGCCAGATCATTGGTATTAAAAAAAACAAAAACAAAAACAAACAAAACAAAACCTCTGAGGATTCCGATGAGCTTGCAGGGTTTAGAAATTCTATCTGAGAGAAAGCTGACCTCGCTTCTTTGAAAAAGAAGTGCCCAGGTCTGAGGGGGAAAAGGGAGGCAGACAGCAGTGATGCTCATAAGCCATTGGATGATAAATACTCACCATATGGTCAAAATGATTCCCACTGCCTCCCAGTGAGGGAAGCAGATACTTTGCGTATGAAATGCACTGTTTATTTTCCTGTGCCATGGTTTCCATTCAAATTAAATGTTTCACATCAGACAAGGAACTAATAACAAATGATCTCCTCCCTCAGTGGTGCAGTAACAAATATGCAGTCATTTGAAAGCTAGAAAGAAAATTATTACTCCCAAAGATGCAATAAATATACGATATGTTTAGAAAGTCCTTTGATGAAATGAATGCTGAAGGTGCTGCTAGCAGTACTCCTGCTTAAGAAAAAAAAAAAAACCTACTTGAAAAAAAAGAAGCAGCAGCATTTAAAAATGCTGTCTGATCTGTCAACATTTTGTTAACATGTAATACCTTAAGGACACAACTTAGAAGTAGAATCTTCAGTGAAGCAAAAACTCATTCCTTCTTCACATCACAGGAGAGGAAACGAGCAAGCAGAACAACCAGGCATAAAATTTTGCAGTTTAAAAGCAACTCAGGAAGATAGGCTGCTTTCTGCCCCCTTTCTTATTGTGATTGGTCTTTGAAAAGGGCAATGGCCAAACGTTATGCTTCTCTTCAGGAAGGCACCCTGATGCCTGTCCCCAAGATCCATTTTCATTCTCATCTCTTAGCACTCACAGTATTCTGGGGGATCTGCTATTTTTCTTCTCACAGCCAGGCTCCCTGTTTCAAGGACTCCAAGGAAATCAGTCTCAGCCTTCTATATTCAATTGCCTCTGGCCCTGATCTAAAACATTAACAGAGACAAGAAAGAAATCCAAGGCCAGGACTAGCTGCTGATGCTAGAGTCCACCCCTAGGGAGAGGTCAGGGTCAGGTCTCTGCAAAGGGAGTTGCCTGCTTAATGTTTGCCATAGCCAGCCTTCTATTTCCTGGAGCTTAGAAGGCAGGACACCACACTGGAAGGCAGCAGCACCCCATGTTGGAATTGGGGTTTCACCTTACATTTAAAAAAATTGAAATATGTATAGATTCTCAAGAAGCTGCAAAAAATATACAGAGGGGTTCCATGCATTATTCACTCCTCTTTCCCCAGTGTTATCATCTTTCATAATTATAGTATGATATTAACACCATGAAATTGACATTGGTACAGTCCACGGAGCTTTTTTCAGATTTTACCAGTTATAGACGTATTCATTTCTTGTATACTAGTGTGTATGTTTTTGTGTGTGTATATAGTTTTATGCAATTTCATTACCTAGGTAGCCATCGTGATTGTTGTAGCTATGTAGTAGGCCTTAAGAGCAGTAAGAGTGATTTCTCCCTTGCTATTTATTTTAAGAAAAAAAGTCCTCCCTTTGTTTTTTTCCATTCTTTTTCTTATGCCATGCTCATTCCATTCAAAAGTGCACTCAACAGCAACTTTTCCTACCCTCAAATTGGCTAGTTTGAATGGAGCTAGTGCCTTCTGGGAGTGGACAAAGGAACCAATTTACACTAGGGGGTTGCCAGGTGCACAGCTTAGATTTTCCTTGGGGAAGAGAATGAGGCAACCGAAGTATATATTTGGTTTGCTTTACTACTAACATCTCAGCCCACAGGCATCACCAAGAAAAGTTGTCTGATTACTGCCTCTGTGTTTTTTTATTTGTTGTTTTTTTTTTTTTTTCTGTTATGGGGAAGCTGAAGACCACAGGGGTTAAACCATTGGCCTAATTAAAAAGCAAATCAGAGCAAAACAAAAGAAAACCAAAACCACCTCTAACTTTCTAATTGGGTCAAGTGACAATTTGAGGAAAAATGACTTCCTAGTGATGTGGTATGATTTGGGGAGGACACCAAGGTGTCCTCGATCCCCACTGTTTTTCTCCAATAGCCGAGTATCGACACACTGCTCCATCCCTTTTACTGGAAGCTTTCAAGTCCCTATAACATGCAGGCATCTTCAGGAGGGCTGATGCTTTCAACACTTTTTGATAATTTACATCTTAGTATAAGTCTGTGCATTCCATCCTTTCTTGCGACTGGCTTTTTGTAAGGGAAAGCCTGTGAACGTGCTGGGCACTAGAAGCTTGAGAGGGCCAGAGAAGGGCCCAGAATAGAGAGGTCAGTGGTTCGGAGGACAAACTCTGTTCTGAGTACAGCACTTTCCAAAGCTGACTTTTCCTTAGACTCTCATCTTTCTGAGCCAACTGTGCAAGTATCCTTCTCTTTTAGTTGGATAGTTATCATTATAAAAACAAAACAAGTCAAAAGGTACAGACTTCCAGTTATAAGATAAATAAATTCTAGGGCTGTAATGTACAACATGATGAATTATAATTAAAACTGTTGTATGTTACATATGGAAGTTCTGAAGAGTAAATCCTAAGAGTTCTCATTACAAGGAGAACAATTTTCTTTCTATTTCCTTGATTTTGTATACATATGAGATGAATGTTCATTAAACTTGCTCTGGTGATCATTTCATGATGCATATAAGTCAAATCATTATGCTGTACACCTTAAACTTATACAGTGCTGTACGTCAATTGTGTCACAATGTAACTGGAAGAAAATCAATCAATCAATCAATGAATAAAGCTACAGAATTACAAAAAAAAAAAAAAGACAAAACAAAAACAGAAACTGAGTTCTATCTTTGTTTTTCCTCTGCTGTATATTCTATTGATCATTTGGTTATTCTCAGATTATTTGAGGAAGTTTGAAATAGGACACTTGGAAGGCTGCCATATATGTGAAAAGAAAGACCCCATTTAATATACCCAAACCAATTGAATTCTATTTAATTCAACTTGATTATGTGTGGTTCAGTTCAACTCTCTTCAATTCAACATTTATTGCATGTTAAGCAAATATCAGGCATTGAGCTCTGGTGCCAAATGTGTATGTTAAGCCAATAGAGAATCATTTCTGTGACATAGTACTGACACCCAAGCCGGTCACTCCATTCTCACCAGGACAGAAAGTGGTCTTTAAAAAAAAAGACAAAAGGCAGCTAGATTATCAACTGAGGATAAAAAAGGGATTTCTGAATGTAACTCACATCTCTTTGAGTCAAACGGCAACATGTTCCCTGGAGGCTGAGGTCCATCATTTCCTGGCTTTGCCTCATCTGACATGTCAGCAGTGGATCAGAGGGCTGCTGAGAGAAGTGGGCTGGGACATGACAGTCAGACCAAGATAGTAATGATAAGGGTACATTCAGCCTCAGAACAAGCATCTATTATTGGGATTTATTCTTGAAAATGGATGTAGGTTGATGCCTCCGCTACAAGCCTCACACTCTTGATTTCAGTGAGCTGCATAACAGAATGCCCATTATGCTTTAAAAGAGATGCAAGCTTGTGCCGACTTTATGTCAAGCTGGGTAAGTGCAAATGGGTTTGAATCTTAAAACACCTTCAGAGGCTCCTTTTGTCACCTTGATCTATTGTGTTGCCCAGCTAACACAACAGTGGCCTTGCTTCAGAAAATGATGCTAGCTAGTTCTTGGATTCAATTAAACTTTGGAAGCTGAGAAAGGAATCTGGATTAAGCAGAAGCAAATTCCTACATCACATGCCAAACAGCTTTAAGTTTTTTCTCAGGCCGGTTTGCTGAAAACAAACACCCTCAAATGCAGAGGCTTTTGAGGCTAAGTCATCTCCTTCATTCAGGAAAGTCACGTAGCTGGGCCCAGATGGATGACCACTGTGACAATCCTGGCTAGTAGGCGTCAACGACTTGTTAGGCAACTGTGAAGTAGTTCTCATGTTATGCAGGCAGAACTGATGGAGGAGGTGTCCAGGTCCCCGTCCAGACACGGAGACACAGACAGTCACCCGAGAGAAGCACTCATGGTGAAGTTGCACATTTTTCCCTCCCGGCAAACTCTTCTGACATCGAGTGGTGAGCCAGTGAGGTCAGCCTAAATCACACTTCAGGACGTGCCACTGACAACTGCGTAGGTGTGAGAGAGGTAGGGTGAGAGGCAGGTGTGAGAAATATGTCAGATCTTGATGTACAAAGACTTATAGCCTGAATTGCACTCCTTGTAAATTAAGAGGTATCTTAGTGGTAAGGAAAGTTAAAAGCAGGCATGATGACTGATTTAACTGCCTATTAAGCAAGACCTTCTATGTTGAGGTTTCCAAAGCAGGCATTTCTTGCTTGCTCTCTAATAAGCTGCTTACAGGTTAAGTTTATGAACCCCAGAGGCAGTGGGAAAGTGCTTCACTTCTTGCCCACCTCAGATGTAGCTCAGTCACTGACTGGAATGTTTGTGGCGGACAGACCTGGAGGCAAGAATCATCGTGGGAAGGAGAACCTCTAGCCAACTATTCGTACAATCAAATCAGATTATTTAGGATCCATCTTGAACTTTTGAGGCTTTTCTAGTTGATTTTTTTTTTCCCTCCTCCTCTTTTCTGAGGATTGCTTCCAGGGTAGGAATAAAGGAAGTGTGGATCAGTAAGATCTGTAACATGGCAGCATCACTGACCAAAAAGGTTTATAGCGGGAACATGTGGGAAAAGAGTTTGGCTTCACTGGTAATCAAAGAAATGCAAATGAGAACATTAAGATTTTTGTCCTCATCAAAATATGAAGGCAGGAAAGATGAAAATAGTAGAGCCAAAGAAGGTATGGTGAAATAGTTACCCTCAAATGGTGCTGGTAGGAATCGAAATTGGTACAACTCCTTTGGAAAACAATCTGACCGAGTTTATACTTTTGAAGCAATAATTTAACTTTTCGGAATCTTGATCTCCTAAGTGAGTGACATTAAGTAGGTGAAGTTTCAAGCACAGATATGCTCATTGTGACTTACTTATTTTAGCGAATGTAGGATACAACCAAAACATATGAGAGTGTGGGAATAAATTTAAGTACATTATAGCATATCCACATGATGCGCTATTAGGCAGTCATTAAAAAATGTGCTTACAAGGAGCTTTTAATAACATGGGAAAACACTTATGTTGTAATGTTAACTGGAGAAAAAAGAACACAAGCCTTTATATAGAGAGTGAACACAACTGTATTTTAAAATATGCTTATAAATGCACAATAAAAATGATGGAAGGAAATGCAACTAGATGGTAACAATGATTGAATTTGGGTGGTGGTGCTATGACTGATTTTTTCCTGATTTTTCTTTTTAATGATTTTGCATTTTTTCCCAATTTTGTACAAGGAACATGCTGTACTACTATAATTGGGAAAATTTTTATTCAAAAAATATTGAGTGGGGTTGGGGTGGGAATTGAAAATATTGACAAAAATGAACTTGGAAGATTATCCAAGGGTATGATTTAGCTTGTTCTTCCTATTTCTGTTTAGCTCAGAGAGTTGAAAAGTAGTTATACTTAAGTCTCAGGCTACACGACCCTCCCTGCACAGCTCATTTTACACATTCTTCTGACTCTGTAAATGTCTTTGTCCTAGGCCTTATATGGGAGAAAAAATACTGATAGTTATCCTTTATTGGATGCTATGTGCTGGGCATTAGGCCAAGTTCTTGACAACTATTATTTTATTTAATCTTCACAGAAACTCTCTGGGTAGATTATTACTATACCCATTTTATAGACATGAAAACTAAGGTTTAGAGAAGGTGGATAATGATCTAAAACATAGAGTGAGCCAACAGCAGACTAAGAATTCAAACCCATATCTGTCTTAATTATTATATTTGACACAGTTCTTGCTTTCAGAATGTGGATGGATAATAAGAACTATGAAAAACATTTCAGGTTGTGCATTTTTGCCTGGAGTTACAGAAAGCTCTACTAACAGTGGTTTAAGCCATAAGGCCACTATATAGTTACTTGCCATCAAGCCTGGAAGTAGGTGGTTCCAGGGGTGTTTCTGAACAATATGATCTGTGGGCACTGGGTGGCCATCCCTGGGATTCTTTTGGCCTCTCCTCAGAGTTTCAAGATGGCTGCAGAACTATTAAAGATCAGGTCCTCAAATGCAAGTGTTCTAGGCAGGGAGAAGTGGAAGGGGCTCTAATTTTTGCAGATTTTTCTTTTTATCATGAAGAAAAATCTTTCATAAAACCTCTACATCAAATTTCTACTTATATCTGTGTTGGGAAACACTTCTCCCACGGTCATTTGCATTTCAGCTCATCTTATGAGCAGAGACAGTGACTGCCAATGAAAAAAATAGTGTTTCAAGGATGTTTGTGTAGTAAACAGCCTTGGAAGGTAGAGATAATGCCTTCTTCCAGGGCAAAGGACAAGCCTGCTTACTGCCTATTATAAATGATTTGTGCTTCCTAAACTCACAGTTCCTTTCCTGTAACCTAACCCACTGAGTCTGCAGTTGTCATGTGACTTCCTTTTGATTGTCCTGTGGGAGCTGGGGATTAGAGAACAAGCTCAAGAAAAAGCTGAAGCACTGATCACTAATGCTCTTGTGATACAGTCCTTGTCTCTCTGGCTCAGGGTTTGTATGCTTCTGGCAGCATCCACAACAGCATGGCAAGTTAAGTTGTTAGCTTGGAAGTAGGGGAAAATCTCAAATCCTTCACAGTTCTTGAAGGTCTCATTGGTCAGAATTTTTTTCATATGGACACCCCTAGTTGTGAGAGCAACAAAGCTAGAGATTATATGGCAAAGGAAAGTGGAATAATAATATTTGGCTTAGCTAAATTAGAGTTCATTCCCTGGGGCTGAGCCCATTGCTCCTCCAACCAAGGTTTCTTTTGGTAAGAAAGTAAGGAAAGTGGTTGTTGAGTAGGCAACAGTGTTTACCATAAAAATGACCATCATAAAGAGAGAATGTGATGTGTGTTTCGGGGCAGTATAAACTGAGGACTCGGTAGCTTCAGAGAAAAGAAGATATTTACTTTGAGAGCTCGGTTTTAGAGAAGGCTTCATAAAGGAGATAATGCTTTATATGTGCCATGAAAGATAGTCATAATTTTGATAGACCGTGATGAGGATGGCTAGGCTGGTAAGAAGATGTTCCAGGCAAAGGAATAGCACGAGTCAAGATATACTGTGAAGAAAACACAGGGTATTCAGGGAACAGTAGAGATGAGTTCATTCTTATCCTAAAGTCCAATCTTCTAAGTGGCCCACAGAGAAAAGATGGAATACTGGGATATATCATGAGCTCTGTGAATTTAGAAAAATCATTTAGTTGTTGTCCATCACTGTTGCCATATGGGTGTTTAATTTGCAGAGTCATGACACATAATAATATGAATCGTGGCTCTGGAGTTCCATGGAGGTAAAATGGCCAAAAAGATATCATTACTATAGTTTATACAGTTAAAATGGCAATTCAGTTGAGACATGCCATTAAGTAGCCTACCATACAGTGAGCGGACAGATACATACTAGGAATCAGAGGCCCGATCTGAGACCTAATTTGCTCCCTCTCTTGATTCATTTTCCTCATCTATAGAATAAAGGCTTTGAATTAGGGTTTTTTAGGTTTGATATTTTACATATTTCTAGACCAGGATAATTAACCCCAATTATATGCAAAGAGTCTACTCTTGATCATGTGCCCACTTCTACTTAGCACACAGACATATTACATGCTGGCACTATGATGCATAGACATGCTAAGACGTGAAATTTGATCCCACTAAAGAGCTTCATGTCAAACTCATTTTGAAGCTCTGCTGCCTTTGTAGGGTTAATTTTTAGTTTACCCCTGTATATGTCAAACCGTTCTGCAGTGAATGAGGTCAAGATGGAACTAGAAACTGAAAGACACTTAGCTTCAGAAGTGGCATTTCAGTGAACATCTGTTGGGTTGGTTCCTTATTCTATGAGTTCCATTAGAGTGAAAGCTTATTTCTAGAATTTTCCTATCTGCTATTTTTAATACCCTATCAAATGCATTACCAGTTTGTGTGACCTGTGATGGCTCCATAACTCAGCTCACTGAGGAGTTAGGGTGAGACCGACCTCATGCAGAGAAATCTCCAAGTTATCAGCTTTCATTTTGGGACTTCTCTTTGTCATCTCCTTCAAAAACCTGTCACTGTGAAGTGTTCCTTCAGTGAGAAAGAGGGGGAAGAAACTCAGTCTGTTTGGAGCCTGTCATTCTTTATGCACTCCTTTGTGATAGATAGAAAAAGGCAGTAGGCAAGGAATCTTGTTCTGAGAGCATAGGACAGGAAGGCAGTGAGAAATGCCTCTGGTACAGAAGTCAGAGCTGCCGTGGCGATTCTTGTGTCTTGCTGGTCAGTGCGCTCTGGTTCTCATGGGAAATTGACAACCTCAACTAGCAATGCCACTCAAGGCACCATCTGAGCTCCCACTGTGTGCACACCACTCTTCTAGGCACAGCTGAGGGGGAAGGATAGAACACATGATTGCAAGGAGCTGGCTATCCAGCTGACGAAAGAAGGTTCCTATTTTCTGACAGCAAACGATTTATAGTTACATTTGCAAAACAGCGTACAAATGAGTGCAAGTCAATACGACCCAACTAGAAGAGGGATGCGCAGAGGAAGCCCAGAATGAAGAGGTGACCACAGTGAAGGAGGATTAAAAAGAAGAGTCTTCCCTGAGGAGAATTTTAAACTGAGTTTTGAGTAAAGGAAGCCCATAACACACACACACACACACACACACATGCTCCTGGCACCATTCCTTTATGCAGTAAGTATTTATTTGGCATCTGTTGTAGCATGGCACTGTGCAGGGTGCTTTGGGAGATACACGGAGGTACAAAGCTCTAGATCTGACTTCCCCCAGGAGCTTCAAATCTGTTAAGGAGGTTCACTTCTTCCCCAGTCCTGATGTTTCCTTCCATATGGAGTGACATCCCATTAGCAGAACATTGTGGCCTCTCTCTACCCCCTCATCCCCTTCTCTCCTGGGGAGAGGATGTGACCGCTCTGATTGGTGAGTTTGAGAGAAGGTGCTGGGCAGGTGTAGATCAGCTGAGCCCTCCTGTTTTGTTTGAGAGCCCTGTGTTTATGTCTTAGTTTGAGACACTTTCTGGTTTGCTCTTGCCTGCCTTTAAGGTGCAGGTCCCCACGGAGAGAGGCCTATGGAATTCCAGGGCCACTTGGGACGGGATTAACTATCAAGTTCTGGGGTTCAGAATTAGAAAGCCCACCTAAGCTATACCCTTGACTCTAGACTTTAGCAGTACAAAGGTGGCATTTTGATTTCTATCAGTTAGAATTCATGGTCTAGCTGGCAAATGACTCAGAATTCAAAGGAGTGCTGCTTATTTGGGCCTCCATTCCCCACCCTGACCAAATCTGCTCAGTCTAATAGGAGGTATGAGATAAGTCCATATATTATCATAAGAAAAGGCGAATGTGATACGTACCGTAAGTGTGGCTTGGCTCCTTTAAGATTTTTCTCTTGACTCTGCAAAACCTGTCACCAGTACAGAAAAGGAGTACCTTTTGTGATGCTCAAGGTTTACAGAATTGGTTGCAGGCTGGCCAATTTTCACTTACTTTCAACTTTCTTTTCACTTCCCAGTTGGTGACTTTCAACACTTCCTCTCATTTATAGTCCTGGCTTCTTTTCTGAGTCCTTGATTAGTATACCCAGTTGCCGACTTGACAATGCCACTTGGATGTCGTGCAGGTTACACCAAATTTAAAGTGTCCAGAACTGAACTCTTGAGTCCCCAGTGCTCCACCCCAACCTGTACCTCTCCCAGTTTTTCTCATCTCGGAAAATGGTCCCAACATCCATCCAGTTGTTCAAGCAAAAGATCTTTGGGTGATCTATGTTGGCATGTTGGATCGCTAAATGTCTGCCTCTCTTGAGTATCATGTCTCTCCTTTATTTCTGTACTGTTATTACTGTGCCTCTCAGGGTGTCAGGCACATAATGGGTACTCAGTAGACATTTGTTGAATAAGTATATTTTATTAACTGCAATTTTAGCCATTTCAACTTGCTGCAGCACTTTGGCTTTAAATCTTTGTTTTTACCCCCGTGGAATTCTAGCATCATCTTGCCCCTCTCCCAATAAGACTAAGACATGCGTTGGTCCTAGGCTAGTACAGATAGATTACTTTGGGAATTCAGAGGAGGGGGCTAGGATGGGAGAATTATGGCAGTTTCATAGAGGAAGAATAATTTGAGAAGGGCCTTGAAAGAAACAGGATTTTGCTATGGGGAAGAATGGAGGCAAGGGAATAAGACATTTTGGGTGGAGAAAGTCACTAAGGGAAATATGTAGATGTGGACAAGCATTGAGTGTTTTCGGAATGTGGCCAATAGACTGACCTGTGAAGGAATAAAATGGAGGCTACCATTGGAAATGTAGGTTACAGCTAGTTCGTGAAGAGAATGTGCCTAAAATCATGTAGGAAACATGAATCTGCTCAGTGAAAGCATGCAATATGAACTCTTTGCTAAAACTGTTAAACTATAAATGAAAGCTGCATAGACAGAGTATGAAATTAAAATCTGTTCCATTAGGTTATGACCAATTTCCTTGTGAGATGAGTGTGGCTGAATTTTAGAGAATTTCACAGAAATATGCTACTTTTGACAATGTTCATATTTCTTGTAAAAGCCTTCACATCCTCAACATTCTCTCGGATTTGCTGTGAAATTCTGCAAGTGCAATCATTCCCCTTGTCATCTCATGAAAACACATGTTTCAGGCTCATCTGTGCTGCAGGCAATCCAGTTCTCTCCTAGATTCCAAGGACAAATAAGACCTGGCCTGAGACAGAGAAAGTGAGGCGGCGAGAGGGAGGGGCTTATTCCTTCTCTGGGACTTTTCAGTTAAAGAGCCTTCACTGGCCTCAGCATCAGGGAATAATTAGTGTGTAATGTAGAACAGTGTGAGAAATTGTTCAATTTCAGGAAGAACAATTGCGGAAGAGAAAGTGGATCCATTTTCCCAGTTTCTCACTCGAATACATTTGTGCTGGCTGCTTGCTTTTGTGAATTGGAGGCTACCCAGCAAGTTGCTGTTTTTAGCAGTGATTATTTCACCAGACTCATTTACATCTCTATTTTATTTTTTTCAGAACTGCTTTCCCCTTTGGGTGGTCTCCACTAGGACTGGGGATATTCCTGAGACTCCTGAGCCTGGGCGTGTTGTATACGAGTGCAAGGAAGGAATGTCTTCCTCACTTTAGCCTGATTTAGGAAGATTGAAGAGCTGCCTTCTAAAATGTGAAACGTTGTCAATGTGGGAAACTGCGTAGACATTCTTTGGAGCTCAGAGGACAAATCTAGGACTAATACGCAGAAGTTATTAAGAGGCAGATTTGGTTTGACACAGGAGCTCTGTCACAATCAGAGCTGCTCAGAAAGGATGGGCTGACTAGTGTAATGACCTTTGTGTTCCTGAAAGTGTTGAAATAGTGGTCAGATGGCAAACTGTTAGGGGTGGGGTAAAAAGAATTCCTACATTGGGTGGTGGGAGGCTGGATAACCTCAAAGATCCCTTTTCAAATTCTGCTCATCTGTGAATCCTACTACCTGAGTATCTAATTCAATCCATGTTTTAAGACCAAGCCCTATTCCCATTTTTCTGCACAAAGCCTTATATAGCATTATCCGTTCTCCACACTTGACATCAACCATTTATGGACTTACGTTATTAGTCTAAGGTGTCAAAACAGATGTATAGAACAGATGTCCCCAGATGTATAGAACACACATACAAACAAAATCTCCATATTTCTTACCGATGATATGTTCAGCAGCCTTCTTTACTTTTAGCCCATTCCTGAATTTTAACCTAACCTAACTCCACATCCCCATTCATTTGGTAATCCAGGATAGAAGAGATACAGAGAAGGGATAAAGACATCTATTTCACACATTATTATTTTGCACTTACCTCTTTCAAGATCTTGTCCTGGGCATCAGTGAACAAAATAGAAAAAGATTCCTTCCCTTGTGGATTTTACATGTATGTAAAGTACCAGTGCATAGGGACCACTCAATATATATTAACTTCCTTTCTTTTCAAATCTCCTCAGCTAGTATGGAATTACAGAAGTCATATTTATTAAACATCTATTATGTTTTGTGTGCTTAAACATGTGATCTTAGTCAATCCTTCAAACAACCCCAAATGTTAATTCTCTCATCTACCTTCTAATCAGAGGGTCACAAAATTAAGCATTTTATCTGAGACCAAATTTTAAGTAGCACAAATGTAATTTGAACATAGGTCTGATTTCAGACTCATGCTCTTTCGTTATGTTGCTTCCAAGAAGCACAATGTTTCTTGGTTAGTCTACGGCTGGTAACTTACAACACAGCTGAGGTTCATCGTTTGTAAAATGAAATTGTGGTCTCTAAAGACATGACTCTCTGAAGGCAGACTCTCATACATTAAGCTGCATAAGAATTACATAGGAAGCTTGATAAATATGAAGTTATCAGAATTCAAATGAGCCCAGGAACCTGCATTTTAACAAGTACCTACCCACAAGTAATTTGATGCCCACAGGCTATGCACCATGCTTTGAAGGATTTAATGTCGTTTATAGCTCTAACACTTTATGCTTCTATGAGATTTTGACTAGTCCCGGTTTTATTTATAATGCGTAAGAGCACTTCTCAGATTCATTAGCAGTCAGTGTAGTCATTATCATCAACTCCACCACCACCTCCAGCACCATCAGTTACAGTTGTCTTTCATTTGTAAGCCACGTGATTGACGTATTGTTCTTTCTGGAGAACACCTGTGGAAAGGGTGGCCTTTCCTCCTCTGCTGAGACTTTATGGCTGACTGGCTGGCTGGCTAGTCCATACAAAATCAACAAAATCAAAGAGTTCTAGAGTGGGCTTTTTAAGGCCATTAAGGTACAATTAGTGACTTATTTTAGATCATATACTTTAAGAATAATCAGTGTCGTGGATTTGGACTATTCAGCTCCACTGAAGGTCTGGTTTTTCCCATTCACTGAATTTCCTTTTCTTTTCATGACCATGATGGTACCTCCTGCTATCTTTTGAAAATGTTGCCTCAGTTGGACCCACTATTGACAAGAGAAGCTTTGTGATTTGGGGCTTAACTGATAACCCTGTTCATTTTGAGGGTAAGGTTAATTGGGTACTGGCAATGGGAAATATAGGGTTTCAATAGCTTTATCTTGGAATTTACATGCTCTTCACGTCAACAAACAACATTATAAGAGGTTAGTGTATCTCTCATGTCATCTTAGCATGGTTCTGGGCCCTCAATACATGATTGACTGATTATTCACAATAATCATAGCTAACATTTATGGATTATTTAAGCATGTGCCAGTCACTATACTGTTTCACATGCTAATCACCCTGTTTAATTCTCCTAGCAACCCCTGTGGGCACTTTCATGGTCTCCATTTTACAAATGAGGAAACTGGCTGGAACTCAGAGAGCTTAAACAACTTTCTCAAGTGCACGCAGCTAGGAAGTGGTAGAGTCAGGATCTGGATCCAGTCTGACGACAGAGCTTTCCTCTCTGTGCACTATACACTTTATGAAAATGGAAGGGCAATCTCTTAGGGGAGCTTGAACATTTGGATCTTCTTCAGTTAAGGGCTGACAGGTTAAGCTGGAAGGGAAAGCTTCAATCATGTTTGAATTTCTCAAAACAGAATTCTTGCTGTCAGTCTGTTTTCTTTTCTTCCTTTTTATATTAATAAATCTTTTATATATGTCTGTGCACTTGGTAAATAGCTAATGATAATGGCTGCCACCTGTATTCCTCAAAAAAGGATTGAAAGTTAGAATGCAATTACAATTAATGTGCACGAAAATGAAAATTGTCAAATTAACGCAGAGTATTACAGTGCAGAATGTAATGCGGCAACACTTACAGCATAGAAATAAGCATCCCTGGTCTCCATTGAAGAGCCTGCAGCCTCACAACCACTTGGTCCCTCATCCCTATAAGGACAGTATCTCTAGAAGTAGACAGAAAACACAATAGCTCAGTGCTTGCTTGGATCTCAGCCTTGCCTCCTTCTCTCCTCTTTGCTTCCCTGTACTTATGCTATGGAGCACTCTTCCTTTTGGCGTTCATTAGGCTTGCTGTCATGCTTACTATCATTTTTGTTTTCATTGAAAAAAATAATTCCTGTTCATGTAACAATTCATATTGCAAAGAAAAAGTAAAAGGTGAAAAATAAAATCCTCTTCCTTCCCCACCTCTACTCATTCTGTAGCAGTCAGTAGTCACTTCAGTTTTTCATAAATCTTTTCAGAAACTTTCTGTGCAGATATAATATTTATGCACATATGTAAACCCATATATAGCTTTCAAAATGTTGATATTATAATAGTCTTTGTCAATCTGAATGGGTAGAAAAAATGATGTCTTGTTTTATTTTGTATTTCTTTAATTACAAGTGAGGTTGAATATGTATTTGTATGTTTATTGGTGATTTGTATTTTTAATTTTGTGAACTGCTCGTTTTCTATTTATTTCTTTTTCTCATTGAATTTTAATAGCTCTTTGAATATGACAGAAATTAGCCTTTTTTCCCCTGTTGAATATATACTAAATACTTGTTCTTAGTTTGTCATTGGTCTCTTTTTTTAATGGTAAATTTTTTGTCACACAGAAGGTTTTAATTTTTATATAACCAGATTTATCAAATATTTTCTTTACAGATTCCAGGTCTTATATCTTCACTTAAGAAGTCTTTCTCATTTCATTATTAATTCAAAATGTCCTTCATGATTCCATCTACCACTTAAAAACATTTTTTTTAATTTTTAAAATTTTATTTATTTATTTATTTATTTTTTTCACTGTTACCTGGTTACCCTGCTAGCATCCCCAGGATGATTCTCTAAACACCTTTATTGTGGTATGATTCCTGTACAGTAAACTACACATATTTCAGATGTACAATTTGATGAATTTTGATGAATTTTGAGAGACGCACACACCAATGAAACCACAGCTACAATCAAGATAGCTAACATTTCCATCACTCCCCAGGAGGTGCAAATTTTGAATTCCCAGTTTATCCCTTCTCACCTCCTTTACCCCCTAGTAACCATAAGATTGTTCTCTATGTCTGTGAGTCGGTTTCTGTTTTGTAGATAAGTTCATTTGTGTACCATGAGAACCCTCCAGGAGGATTTTGGAAATATTAGATAAATTATAACAAGTGTTCTATTAAGTACATAAATCAGCTATCAAGAAATACAGAATATTGGTAGGATTCAGAAACAGAGGGAAAATCTGAGAGGTAAGCATATATTTTATGTTATGGATGCCCTAAAGGGAGTTGGGGGGGGAGTATCATGCTTAGTTGCCTAAAGGCTTGTGTTTTAACACCTATATGGGACATAAGATAAAATCTTCAGTTTGTGCAAAGTGCCTCACACAAAAAATACACACCTGAAGGACTACAACGTCAATGAAAAG
The DNA here is from genome assembly GCF_048773025.1 of Camelus bactrianus. Taxonomy (NCBI): domain Eukaryota; kingdom Metazoa; phylum Chordata; class Mammalia; order Artiodactyla; family Camelidae; genus Camelus; species Camelus bactrianus. The sequence goes on along the minus strand of NC_133575.1, from coordinate 79,616,982 downwards.
GTAGACTAGAAAAAATCGTATGCAATAATACAGAGAAATGACAAGGAAGTCTATCATTGTCTGGGACATGCATGAGGAAAAAGTCTCTCCTGAAAATTTGCAACAGTGGGTGATGTTCCTCAAAAGTTTGGAGTTTTTATTTATACTACCTGCAGGGTTCGGGAACCCCAAACCAAGGATTTAACATAAAATTGTTTCCAGGTAAAACTGGGTCCACTGATAAAATCAGGTTGCAAAATATTTTCACATATAAGGTCCTGCTGAAGAAGCGCTCACAACCCAACTCACATGAAAAAGAACAACAACATATCACTGTGAATGAGAAGTGCAAATACAACAGAAAGCAGAATCAGAATCCCAACATCACCATATAGCAAAATATGATAGAGATCATAGAATTAGAATGTTTAAAATCATTACAAAAATAAGGGAAAAGACTGAAAACATAAAAGAGTAATAAAAAAAAAAACTATGCAAGCAGACAGGTTGTAAGTAATAATTGGGATTTCCAAAAAGAACAGAGACTGAGACAGAGGCAAAATTCAAGGAAATAGTGGCTAAGAATTTTTCAGCATTGATGTGAGTCTTAAATTCACATTCTGGAAGTGAAATGGATCCTTAGCAGGAAAAACAGAAATAAATCTATAGTTAGTTTCATCACAATGAAACTACAGAACTCCAAGGACAAAGGGAAGATCTTAAAAGGTAGCAGAAAGAAAGGACAGTTTGTCTGCGGGGAATGACAATCAATCTGATGGCAGAATTCTCAATAGCAACAATATAAGTCAGAAGAAAGTAGAATAATGGCTTCAAAATGAGGGTGAAATAATGAGCAACACTGAATTCAGAAAAAGGAAGTGAGATGTAAGAAGAGCTGACAAATAAATTAGTAAACATGAATAAATTTAACAATCATTTACTCACTGTAGAAAGCATCAATACCTAAAATGACTAATTTGGGGGATATAAAAAGAAGAATTAAAAATATTGGCATTAGTAACATATAAGATGGGAGGGAGGTATTTGAATTTAAAGGTTTCAGCAAGGTTACAAAGATCAACTGGGAACATTCATTTGTTGTATTATTTTTTAGATTCCACATGTAAGTAATAACACGCTGTATTTGTCTTTCTCTGTCTGACATATTTCGCTAAGCATAATATTACTCAAAAAAAAAAAATCAACTGGGAACAGCACTGCATTGAGGAGACGGCAATTCCTCCTAAACTAATTGTATTAATCCAATACAATTTGAATCAAACTTGACAGAGGATTTGTGTGTGTGTATGTGTAAATTAGTAAGTTGGTCCTAAAATTTATATGCAAGAGTAAAAGAGTAAGAATTTCCAAGAAAGTTTTAAAGAACAAGATGGTAAAAAAAAATGTGTGAAATTCATCCTATAAGATACCAAATTTTACTATAAAATTCTCTATTAAAGCAATGTACCTATATCACAATAGACAAATCCCAGTAACAACACATACATGGAAACTTGATACACATCCATGGGGAAACAATGGTCTCTTCAATAAATGGTTATGGGACAGTTAACAATTCACATAGCAAAATAAAATTAGTTCCCTGATACCATACCTCCAAGCTAGTTCTAAATAGACTGTAAAGAGCATGAACAATAAAGAAACATAATCATATCTTTTCATTAAACTTGAAAACATTTCTACAACAAAAACAGCCACAGTGTATGTAACCAAAAAGAGATTTTTCTCCAGAATATATAAGGAACACCTACTAATCAGTAAGTAGAAGTCAAACAACTCAACAGAAAACTGGGCAAAGGCTAGGAAGAGACAAATCACGGAAGAGGCTACTTGAATAGTCAATAAGCATATGAAAATGTGCACAACTTCACTAATTATCAGTGATATTTAAAATAAAAACTAATCAGATTCCGTTTCGCAGCTATCGAATTGGTAAAAATTTTAAAGTCTCACATTATAAATGCTAGTGAGGATGTAGAGCAATAAGAACTCTCATACATTGCTGGTGGGAATGTAAACTGGTACAAACACTCTGGAAAACAATTTGGCAGTACTTAGGAAAGATTCCCATGCTCCATGACAATAGCAAGCCCACACGTAGGTGTATATCCTAAAGAAACTTCTTTAGATAAACACAAGGAGGTCTGTTTAAGAAGCATTGTTTTAATAGTAAAAGAAACATCCTAAATATACATGAACAAGAGAACAGTTAAATAAATTCTGGTATAGTTTACACAATGGTGGAGTGTGGTCACTGAACCAGAAACTGAAACTTCACTGCAACTGAATACTCTACAACTATATGTACAACATCAATAAATCTAGAAAAAGACAAGTTTGAATTTAAAAAATAGCAGGGATGATGTCAACATAAGGCAAAATAAAAAGCCCTGGACCCTCTTTCCTTCTACAAATACACCGAATCAACAATCAAATTCCTTTAGGAGAAATCCGGAAACTAGTTGAGAGGCTCCTATACTCCCAGATAAGTACAAAACCAGCCACATTGAAGCTGGTAGGTAAATTCAAAACACCTTCTCACCATAATCCTACCCTTGGCACAGAACCGTATGAGTGGAAGGAAATCCACAGCCTCTAGCCTCTCCTTGGGGAGGGAAAGAGTTGGACCACATGTCTAACATTCCGATTTTTCCAAGGGTACCTGTGGGACTAGCTTCTGTCTCATCTGTCTCAGGGCACTGACAGGACCTGGTGTACTCTAAACACGTGGGAGTCAGTGAGAACAAAGTTGGGGAATGGTGATCTGTTTAATGAGTATAAGTTTTCAATTATGCTAAATGAATAAGTCCTAGAGATCTGTTGTACAACATAATCTCTATAGTTAACAATATGGAATTGTGCACCTAAAAATTTTAAGAGGGAACATCTCATGTTCAGTGCTATTACACAAACTCACATACACCCACAACAAAAACAAAAGGACAGAAGGAAACTTTGGGAAGTGTGAGTATGTCTATTACTTTGATTGTTTTGATGACATCACTGTGTTTATGTCTAAACAAATTATACAGCTTAAATATATGCAGTTCTTTGTTTATCAACTATATCTCCATAAAGCTATTAAAAACTGAATTAAATACTTAAATGTAAGATTTGGTACTGTCAAACTCTTAGAAGAAAACATAAGGGAAAATCTTCATGGCATTTTTCTTGGTAATGATTTTTTGAATCTGGCATCAAAAGCAAAAACTACAAAAGAAAAAAAATAGACAAATGGGACTACCAAGCTAAAAAGCTTCTGAACAGTAAAGGAAACAATCAACAGAATGAAAATGCAATTTACAGAATGAGAGAAAATATTTGCAAACCATATATTTTATGTGGGATTTATATCCAAAATATACAAGGAACATACATCTCACTAGCAAAAACTCAAATAACTTGATTTAAAAATGGGTAAAGACTTGAATAGACATTTCTTTGAAGAGGACATACACATGGCTAATAGTTATATTTAAAAATATGCAATATCACTAATCATCAGGGAAATGAAAATCAAAACCACAATGAGATCTCATCTCACATCTGTTAGGATGACTATTATAAAAAAAAATCAAAAGAGAAAAACTACTGGTGAGGGTATAGAAAAATTGGAACTCTTGTAGCCTATTAGTGGGAATTTAGAATGATGTAGCTGCTATGGAAAACAAGAAAGTTACTCAAAAAATTAAAAATAGAGCTCCCATGTGGTCCAGCAATTCCATCTCTCAGTATATATCCAAAAGAATTGAAATCAGGGTCTCAAATAAATATTTGCACTCCTTTCCATTGGCAGCATTATTTAAAGCAGTCAAGAGGTGGAAACAACTTAACTTGTCCATCAACAGATAAATGGATTAAAAAATGTGATATATACATACAAGGGAATATTATTCAGCTTTAAAAAAGGAAACCCTGTCATATGTGACAACATAGATGAACCTTAAGGACATTATCCTTAGTAAAATAAGCCATTCATAGAAGGATAAATATTGCATGATCCCGCTTATATGCAATATCTATAATAGTTGAACTCATAGAATCAAACAGTTAAATGTGCTTGCAAGGGGCTTGGGGGAGGGGGAAATGTGGAGTTGCTATTCAACGAGTGTAAAATTTCATTTATGCAAGATGAATAAGTTCTAGAGATCTGCTATACAGCATCATGCCTATAGATAACAATACTGTGTTGTGTACTTAAAAAGTTGTGAAGGAGGTAGATCTCATGTTAAATGTTCTTATAAGGGGGAGGGTATAGCTAAAAGTGGTAGAGCTCATGCCTAGTATGCATGAGGTTCCAGGTTCAATCCCTAGTACTTCCTCTAAAAAAAGTAAATAAACAAATAAACCTAATTACCTCCCTCCCCCCACAAAAAACTAAATGTTCTTACAAAAATAAAAAGTCTTTCAATTTCTGTGCTAATACCATTCTGCCTAAATTATGTGTTAAATTATTTGTAAATATTTTTATTTCTGGATTCTAATATAATTCATATTGTTTTTCTTAATTTCTAAGTTTATCAATGATATGTGTAAAAATTAAGTTGATTTTTTTTGTATTGCTCTTATATCCTGCAATAATGTTGAAATAGTTCTGGGAATATTTAAAAAATCTTTAGGATTGTCTACATTAATGACTATTCCAGAAATGAATAATGATGATCATTTTTCTTCCAAAATAAAAAAAGTAATCAGCAAAATAATTAGAGTATAACACCATGTATATTTAAAAACATGAAAGATACTAGATATATTCATAGATATTCCTACGTGGCTAAATTGTAAACATTTAAAAACAGACATAAAATATTAAACACCAAATTAAAGAGATACTAGATGGCTCAGAATTGGGGGTGTGAGGAGGAGGGCAATGGGATAGGGAAATGTATACAGATGCTGTGAATAAAACTGGAGGTCTATCTACCTATCAACTATCTATCCACACACACAGTGTCTGTATCTCTATCTATTCTGTATACTTGAAATATTTCATAATTGAAAAAAATAAACAACAAAGTACATATCTATAACCACACCAAACAGAGATAACTTGTTATTACATTTTGGTGAATATGCTTCCAACATGTCTGTGTGTGTGTGTGTGTGTGTGTGTGTGTCTGTGTGTGTGTGTTCATGTGTATGTGTGTATAGCTGCAGTAACAAATTACCATAAATGTAGTGGCTTAATACAAATTTATTATCTTAAAATTCTGTAGGTCAGAAATCTGAAACAAATGGGTCTTATTGGGCTAAGATCAAGATGCAGCAGGACTGTGTTCCTATATGAGGCTCTAGGGAAGAATCCATTTCCTTGCTTTTTCCAGCTTTTACTGGCTGCCTGCATTCCTTGGCTCATGACCCTCTTCCTCCAACTTTCAAGACAGAAAGGTTGCATCTCACTGACAATTCTTTTGTAGTCACATCTCCATGAGGACTGATGTGATTTGATTGGACTCACACGGATAATCCATGATAGTCTCTCCATGTTAAATTGCTTAACCATATGTGCTTAAATCACATCTACAAAGTTTCTTTTGCCATGTAAGGTAACATATTTACAGATTCTAGGGATAAGGAAGTGGACATCTTTGGGAGCCCATTATTGTGCCATTATATATCTATATCTATCTCTCTATCTGTATGTATACACATGCACACACACACATACACATATATATACACATTTATATATATATACACACTTATATATGCATTTCTTCTTTACAACTAACAAATGATCATGAAAATTTTATAATGTTAAATATTATTTGAAAACATACTTTTTAGTGACTACATAGTGCTCAATTATATGGATTATAATACTCTATTAATTTCCGTATTTGAACATTTATATTGTTTTAATAGATAATTTTGGCAAGATATCCTTTTGCTTATATCTATGAGTCTCTATTTCTTCAAGAATTACTCGATCAAATGTGTCAAATGTCTTACTCATTTTGAATGCTAAGGCTTATTTTCAAAGCACTTTCCTGAAAGGATTTATCAGTACGTACTCTCACCAACTTAAATGAGCATATCCATTTTCTAATCCCTTCACCAATACATTTTGCTATTTATAAACAAACAAACAAACAAAATCTTTATCATTTTTCTGATACCTCCAACCTTTCTATTATCAACTGCTACGTTTAGAAGTTTGCTCAGGGGTTATGTAACTACAGCCATTGGCTTGGTCCATAGATAATGAAAGTAAAAGTGCAAGTCCCAGAGATGAAGGGGAGCTGATTTTTGGCCTTGGAGGAGTCAACCAATTCACACCGAAGTGCTTCCTGTTAAATCTACTAGACAGGTTTCCTATCTCTTCTTTCTTTATTTCAGTGAGTTGCAAAATGTATGTAAATATGAAGGTAGGACTTTATGATGTTTGTTGTATTTAACAATTGTTTGACAAAGGATCATTTAGGTTGGGCAAAAGAAGAATTTTCTGCTTAGAAAATTGATTTGGACCTGTATTATATTTTGGGATGGTTATTCCTGGATTAAAAAAAAACATAAAAAACAGCATATTGAGAAATATGTATTCAGAAGGATAGGGTAATGAATATTTACTTAGCATCTCTGTGTTTGTCAGGGTTCTAATAGGAAACAGATGGCACACTCAAAGGGCAACTGAAGAGATATTGATGAAGGGAGTATTTACAAAGGTGTAAACAGGGTTAAGAGAATTAACAAGGGACAGTGAAGTGCCCTGAGACTAACAAGAGTAGGAATTGATTATCACTCTAGACTTGAAGGGAGAAGAAGAGAAAATGTGCTACTGAAAACTGGAGAGGGGATCCATAATGAGAGGGCCACTTGGTAGTAACTTCCAAATCACAGCCGGGCAGGGAGGGAGTGGGTGCCTTTAACAACACAGTTGTTCACGTCTGATTTTCTCTTTAGTACTATGGGCTTCATAAAAGAAATCAGCGAACTATGGTCTATGGTCAAAATTTGGCCCACGACCTGCTTTTATTCGACCCACAAACTAAAAATGTTTTTTGCATTTTAAAATCATTGGGAGAAAAACAGAAGAAGAATACTATTTTGTGACACATGAAGATTTCATAAAATTCAAATTTTTATTGGAACACAGCCACCCATGACCAGTCATTTACATATAGTCCATTGAGGCTGCTTTCACACTACAATGGCAGGTTTGAGTCGTAGTGACAGACACTAAATGGCATACAAAGCCTAAAATATTTACTATCTGGCCTTTCCAAGAAAAAGTTGGCTGACACCTCATTTAAAACCACAGAATCAGTCATTTAACAAATAAATGCTCTCTATAAAACAGAACTCAGGGAGAAACTTAGTCTTATGGTTTTCAAATATTCTTTCATTTGTTGAACCCCCTTTGCAAGTGAAGTAGTAAGTACCTAACTCCCAAAGTAACATAGAGTAAAAACAGAGCTGTTCTGATTGGTGTTGTAATAGGGGTAGGTATCCAAGAGTCTCACATGACTGGCTTTCCCCTTGGTTTTCCCTCTTGCCTTCTCTCATGGCAGTTCTTGAGCTACTCATAGCTCTACATGTACGTAAAATCTAAGGCCTCCATATATCATTTGAAAATTACTGATCCTTTTCATCTCTTTACTTTTACAGAAAAACAGAAAGACCCAGAGAAATTAAATGATTTACCCAAGATGATCCAGTGGTATAACCGAGACTATCACCCAAGTATGTGGATTTGAGTGGGTATGGGGCAGGGTGGTCCTGATGTTCATATAAATAAAATTTGTGTGTAAATAAACTATACTTCAATTTTTTAAAACCTCAGTAAACACCACTGCTATTAAAAAAAAAACCAAAATTTGTAAACAGGGTCAGCCTTCTCGGTAGATGAAATTTCTTCTGACCAAAGCTTATGTAGACTGTCAATACTGGAGGTGCAGTTACAGCTCATCTAGTTCAAAGCTTCCATCACACAGAAGAGAAAATATGGGGATAAAGTAATTTTGTCAAGATAAACCAGAGAGTTGCTGAAAAAGCTAGAATTCTGGCTTCTATTTCAGTGACATTTACTCTAAACCAGGCTGTCTTCTACCTCACTCTAGGTATGCATATCTTTGAAGGCAAGTTGTCTGCTTAAACCCTCTTTCAAAATATAAATAAGCAGAGAAGTAACATATTAGCATTTCACTTAATAGAAATCAGCAAGTTTTTTTTTTTTTATCATCTTTGGTATAGTGTGAGGTGACTTGGTAAGGGGCTGGCTAGAAGGGGAAAATTAGAAAGCTGCTTAGAGTTAGTCAGAAGCTTGCCTTACATGTAAGGTTATGAACTAAGAATGTTTGAGCCAGCTCTTAATTACTCAGGAATAGCAAACTAGACTTCTGACAAGCTAGACCACACCTCCCTTCTGCTGCTTCACTTCTGGGTGTTTTTCTGATAGTTTGATAGCTGCTTGATATACGGTAAAAGCATTGGTGGGAAAGATTATAATAATTGGCTCAATATATGTCTTGTTGCCATCTGTGGATGTATCTTTTCTCCATTAGTTTGGCCATTGAAGAAAGAGCCATTTGGTGCTTTGCCAAGTAGACACATGCTATAGGTAATTTTAAGATGGTCTTTGTGAATAATCCTCTTTGCAGCACAGAAATGAGGATGTTTACTGGTCCTACAGATCTAGGTGCATTTTTCTATATCCTCAGAGTTGTGTTGACTTTGAGCAACATGATTTCTTAATGTTAACAAAATGTTAAAAATTAACAGGGTTAATTTCTTCTTCCTAAAGGATCTAAATAACCAACTCCAATTTTGTCAGAACTGTTGGGATTCCCTGATTTTAGAATTCAGGAATTGCATTGCTTCTAGCAGTTCTGGAGCCAGCCTTGAATGGTTGCCAAGTGGCTGCTGGTTGGTCAAGTGGCCTTTGATGGCACAGTAGAGACTTTGATCAACTGGGCAATTTTTTTTTTCTGAGGATGTGGAAAAGATTACTAGGAAAATGGCTATTGCATGGCTGGATGGTAGGCTGCCTCTTGATTCAGAAAGATTTCTGTGGCAAATATGCTGAGAGAGGGCCTGATGTTATGGAGGCTGCATTGTAGATCCATTGAACTTTTCAGTTTCTTATAAGAAGGATTGGAAGGGCTGGTCCTCCAACTCTAGCAATCAGGTTGGGCCTGAAAACTTGGTTCACGGACATTCAGTAGGAACCATTTGCACTTTGGTGTAAGTTAGCTTACTGGCAGTGGAGTGAGCTGTTAGGGAAAGTTCCTGGGGGAGAAACAATTTTCTTGTTCTCTTGAGATCACTGGATCTTCAATGGAAAGTTTTTGCCTGTTATATACTCTTGGTAATATGATAATGCAGTCCAATTGTTGACATACTTTTTTATTCTGTGCTGTGACAGTTGTCTTTCTTAATCAGTAGTTTTACATAATTAAAAACATCATAAAACTAAAATTAGAGACAAGCTCAGACAGACTTGAGTTCTCTTTGGAGAACATCTGGCTGTCTTTGAACAATTACCTGACTTCTCCTGAAGCTCAAATTGACTCTGTTCTGTCTGAAATCAGATATCACAGCCCTTATTTAGTCAGCAATGTCTGGAACTAAATTCATCATCTGAATTCTATTTTTTATGACTAGAGTGATCAGGTGTACTGGTTTGCCTAGGGACATTTATAGTTTATACCTGCTGTCTTAGTATAATTATTAATAACTGCCACTTCTACCCTAAAAATATCTCAGTTTGAATGATCAAGTATATGTTAGCCCCTGACCATGACCAAATAACCAAATTTTGAATAGTCCCCATATGTCAAGTCCTGTGCTGGCTATTGTTCTCTGGGGCCACCTTATAAGAGAATACATTGTTGATTCTGGTCATCCACAATCTTTCCTTCACTGTATAGCAGAAAGGAGCAAAGAATGACAAGTTGACAGGTTGCAGAGTCACTGGCAAGAAACCTTACTACTCACTAGACTTTTGGATAATCTTCACTGCCTTGGAACAGGGTAATTCATGGAGGTTCTTTTGCTTCCATCCTGAAGTATAACTTTGGTTTCAAAGGCTCTGCATTGAGAAGGAGACTCCTGATCATTTCAAACATCTTTGAAACATGACATCAAAGAGTTCCTTTCCTGCCTATTTCACTCCCAGTACTTCCTCATTCCAGGTTTCTGATATTCTTTTTTCATTTTGAAAACTCCCTGGTCAAGCCATGAGACTAATGTCCTACAACTTTCTAGAAAATCTCTTTAGGAGAGATGTTCTCAAAAACAAAAGAAACAGGCTTGATTTGTCACCAATACAGCCAGGGAAATCTTGACTTGGAGCTGCGTTTTTAAAAATATGCTATCACACACACACACACACACACACACACACCCCAAAGAAACAAACAAACAAATGATAAAAGCTTATTTCTCTTTTGGGCCACCAAGAGTAAACTGGGACATTTTTACAAAAACTACTTTAAATTAGGATAATATAGGCTCTTCTTGTGTTAATGGTAAATGTTTTTTGATTTTATGTAATACATTTCATGCCAATGACCTGTCTTCCTCAGGTGGCAAGCCCAGCTTATACAGGACAGCCCCAACAAGATAAAGTATAGAAAAGGTTTTTGAAAAGCATAAACCTCTGCACCTATGTGAGGTAGTGGTATCGCTGTGGATTAACAGGGATCTGTGACTACTGCAGTAAGGGCAAGCTGGGTAAAGTCTCTAGTGTGGTACTGAGAAAGGCAAGACCTCATGTTGAGGGCAGTGATATTTAACGCAGACAAGCCTGGGATCCCCAAATCCTTCGGGTAGAGGGAATGTGAAGTTTTGATCTCTCTCTCCCTCTCCGTCTCTGTCTCTGTCTCTTTCTCGTGTGTGTGTGTGTGTGTGTGTGTGTGTGTGTGTGTGTGTGTGTGTGTGTCTGTGTGCATTTAAAATATCAGCCATAATCAAATCATTTGGGTATTGGGGTTGGAATTGACGGGGTAAAGAGACCCACCCAGTTTTAACAGATTCCTTCAACATCTCTTGGAGATGCTTCTAAAATGGCTGCTCAATACTTTATTTCTTAAGACAAAACTTTTGAATGTGGTTCTAGAGATAAGGCAAAGCCTGGACAAGAAAGGGTTATAGAACACATCATTCTAGGAATTTTAAGGTTAGAAGGGATCTTAGATACCATGGAATTGACTTTTGATTGTAATCCATGATTAATATTTAAAAAATCAAAACATGAGGAGTGATACAAGCTTGTTAACTTTGAACTTTGCTAAGTAGAGACACTGTTAAAGAAAAATATTACCATTTCTTTTATCACTATATCATAAAATAATGGTCTTTTGGTCCAATACCAATAAGTCCATAGGTTCGGATTTTTAAAGAATTGAAAACATTTAGCTTAATCAAAAACTTGCTACATTATCTTTATCTCATTCTTGCTCAGGAATGATTGACTGATAAATATTTTGTCACTGACTGTCTGTGGACTACTACTTGGGAACAATTGATTTAGTCCAACTACATTCATTTCACAATTGAATAAAATGAAGTCCAGAGAGGGAAAGTTGTGTCTTAGGGACCCACAACTGGTTAGTGATAGAGTAGGGCTAGAATATGGATCTTATGAGTTTGGTCAATGATTCTCTGCAGTCCTGGCATAGAACACGAAGTCAGGAGAATTTTTTTTCCCATATGAGATACCATATATTATGCCAATTTTTTTTAAAACATGATTTTTTCTTATAGCAGATGCTACTGCAAATTCTACCTTAATAAATTTGTCTGGAGCAACTTATATAAGTTTGGGGCTGTGCCTGTCTAAATAAAGAGATGAATGTGATTTGAGATACACAGCTGGTTGCATTGATTTAATTTATTCGTCCATTATCCAGTTGACTTTACGAGAGTAAGCAGAGGGAGAAGTTAAATACAAAGCATGATTTCTTAAGTCAAAAGGTTGTGAAAATTGTTTAAATTGTATTAGTGTCTAAATATGAAGCCTTGCCAGGGGCTTTAGCACACTTTTTTTTTTCCAAATCTACAATTGTTGGCGAGGCTGCCTCTTCACATTGCTTTAAATATCTGTGTTGCTTTGGAGTCAATCAGTGAATCCAAATGCTGTGTGGAGACTCAAATGCACACATTTACATTGCATAACAAGTGACTCTATGTGTGCCACCTTTACCTGAGAAAGTCATGAAGAAGAATTGAAGGGGCACATGCCCTCACTTTAGTATCAATATTAACACCACAACCTATAGATTGCTGGGGTCTCAGTGCTGACAGTTACCTAGTTTTTCAAACAAATGACTAGATTATGTGGCCAACTATGTACACCTAGATGCAGATTAGAAGGGGACTGGGCTCAGAGAGTAGAGATGGACTCAGGGAGGCATTTCTTTTCAGAGTCATATGTTGCATATGTGATAATATGTGAAGGATTCCAGGAAGGGTTCTGCGTTCTCATATAATGGTATTCCTGTCCCCTAGTGGCTCTTTCCTTTGGGATAGGAGGGTATTTGTTCCCTATCGATGGATAGCTCTCCCAGAAGGGAGGGAAAAAGATACAGTATCAGCTTGTAGCACTTTAATCTGGAAATTTTTTCATAGCCTTTCTAAGGAAGAGAGCCAAAGAAAGTAAGTTATCAAAGTAAAGAGGAAGGGGAGGGAGGGAGGCCCAAGCGGGCTGTCTGAAAAGGAGACTGTAGGATGCTGCTACAGCTCTCGTCGTCAGCACAGGGACAGGAGGAAGAAATTGGGAGCCTGGTTAGGGGTTATGAGGGTAGAGGAGAGAGTTCTTCAAAGACAGGCTACAAAGGCTGTGTGGCTACCATCCATCTTCCATTACTAAATGGTTTCCATTATCTCAACATACCGTTTGAAAGTTCCTTGTACTCAGTCATATTTACCAGCAGGGAGAAGAATAGGGCCTCATAAGAAGGGCCAAATAGCTTGAGCCATAAGAAGGGTTATGTGTTCTTAGCGTGAGAGTGAAGGTGTGGGGAGTAATATTGATATTGATAACAATAGAAATCTGCCAAAGAGGTAGTCAACCACTTATTCATAGGCCAGTGGTTGAATGATGCCTGGTGCTTTATAGTTTGTGAAATACTTTTATACCTTAGAGTTTATGATACACAATCTCATTTAATTATTACTTCCTGTGATAGCCAAAGCAGGCATTATTATTCTTATCTTATAGATGAGAAAGCAGAGGTTAATTAATTTCAAATGACTTGACTAAGGTCAAAAGGCAAATTTGATCTAGAATCAAGGTATTGTAAATCCAAACCCAATGTTTTTCTAAGAAACATTGCTGACATTTGGTTTTCTGAAACCTCTTAATACTTTTTTTGTTTTACAATTCAAGGATTCGTTTATTCACTAAACATTTGACAGTCTACTCTGCATAAAATTCTGTGCATAGAATCCACCCTCACAAAGGTCTCTTATAAATACTGTCTGAAAAACTGAGTAGCAATTACAAGAAGAGTAAGGTAAGCTAGATGATTTAGGAATTCAGAGAAGTGGAAGGATATAGAATCATAGCATCTTTACAACATGGAGGCATTATTCAGGCCACCTCTTCCAACAACTGACTCCAAAAGTAATTTTCTCTTTAATATCCCTGACAGTGAAGGTCCAGTGTCTGTTTCAGTATTTCCAGTAATGGTGGGTGGTGCTCTCTCCTTCATAAGGCAGTCTGTTGCGTTGTTAGATTGCCTCAACTATAACATTATAATGTTGTTTCTAGAATTGTCCTCCCGTAATATTCAGCTGGGTGGTTTAATTTATTTCAAGAACAGTGGTTCACAATCATGCATGTGGGGTGGACATGGTGGATTGTGTGTGTACTAGACTCATCAGTGGGACTTTTTCAAATTACATATGCCTCTCACCACTCCTTATCTCTTGTTCCTTTCCCCTGGCACACAGATGCTGCTACATTCCCTGACCCCAGATTTCCTGTTCTGGGTACAAATGTCCCAGGTCCTTCAACTACTTATCATATACTATGTTTTCTATGCTTTTTCATCATTCTAGTTTATCTATTTTGAACTTAACCAAGTATGTAAATGTTTCTCTCAAAGTATTGAAAACAATAGCACAGATGTGGTTGGACTGGAACAGGAGACTGTGGGACCATTGCTTTTAGTGAACTAGACAAAATACTTCTCCTGGTGTACTTTTTTAGATTGCACTCACATCTTTAGCAGTCACATCTCACTGCTGGCTCATATTGATCTTGAGGCCAACTAAAATCCCCAGGCCTATTTTGCACAAACTGCTGTCAAGACTGGTCTCATCCTATGCTGTACTTGTGCAATTGATATTTTGAACCTGAATGCTGGACTTAGCACATATTTCAGTTAAATTGGATCTTTTTGGTGTTAGGCATTTTATTCTGGTTTATTGAGATCATTTTGAATCCTGATTTGGTTATCCATCCTATTGACTATTCCTTCTAAGCTTTACATAATGCTCACATTTTACAGGCTTGGCTTCTGTATTCATTCAGGTTGGTATAAGCTTTCTTCATGGAGGAGGTAGATTTTGTGTTAGGGTCCTAGTGGGGATTCCCTTACTCTCCAAGGACGTGAACTTTTCCTGATTGGGAGAAAGTCTAATAACATAAGAGATATTTGTCTGTTCATTAATTTACTCATTCATTCATTCACTTATTGATTATTTACTGAGTTCCCACCATATCCTCAACACCACTCATTGTGCTGAGGATTACAGTAGTGAACATGACAGACATGGTAACTGCGCTTAAAAGCTTAACAATTTGGTTGAGTGACTCTAAAATCTAACTCATAACTGCTACAGTACATTGCCAGAGAAGGTTAAATTTTCAAATCATAAATTTACTCTTTTGGTGGCTTTCATATCTGTGGCTGTTTAAATACATTTCTATTCAATTTGATTCAATTCAACACATATTTATTTACTAGGCACTGTGCTAGAGAAAAAGAATGGAGAAAAAGAAACACGTTGCCTCTGCTTTATTGAGCTTACATTTTAATACAGATGATTAGGTAAGAAGCAAATAAGCAATTATAATACACTGTGATGTGGTATGTTCTCTGACAGGAATAGTATGTGGTATTCTGATCGCGTAGAGCAGTATCAAGTAACCCAGACTTGTGGAGGGGGTGGCCACAGAAAGCTTTTTGACAAAATGGCATTTTTAGATAAGATCAGAAAGATGAGTGTAAAACAAGTGAAGTAGCAGGGTAAGAATAAACTAGGCAGAGAGAATAGCTGACGTGAATGTTTGGGGGAATGAAAGAGTACAGTACATTGGGACAATTGGAAGTTGTTCCTCAGGCTGGAACCGAGTGAGGGCTGGAGATTGCCTATCATATCAGTTTGGTCTTCCTACTGAGTTTGGGGTACTAACTTGTTATTAGACACCCCATATTTATTTCTAGGGAGCTGCTATAGAAGCCAGATTGCTACCTATACACCGTGAGATAGCTCTGAGGGGTGGAATCAAAATGACTTGTTTTCCTGAAGGCTTATTGTCTATGGTTGCAGCTGTAATAAAATTAGGGAAATCCCTCACATTTCCAAGTACTTCATACTTTTCTTCTAATGTTTCTTTTAACACATGGGATATTTTTTAAACTTAGTTTTATATTGGCCATTTGAGAACTTATTTACAAAACAGAAAGAAACTCACAGATACAGAAAACAAACTTATGGTTACCAAAGGGGAAGTGAGGGGGATGGATAAATTGGGAGTGTGGGATTAAGAGATGCACACTACCATGTATAATATAGGTAAACAACAAGGATTTACTGTACAGCACAGGTAACTATATTCAATATCTTGTAATATAATATAGTGGAAAATAATTGAAAAAATAGATATATTCATATATATGTATAACTGAATCACTTTGCTGTACACCTGAAACTAGCACAATATTGTAAACCAACTACACTTCAATTAAAAAATAATAAAACAAAATAAATTTTTACTTAAAGAAAGCAGAACAAATTGGGGGATTGTCTTCATCTGAAACCGCTGTGTCAAAATATCACTTTGGATCGTGTACTTACTTCCTGTGTATTCAAAAGGACTGCACTTGAAAAAGGGGAAAAATTAAAAAATAAATTGGCCATTTGACTCAATCTTGCTAAGATGTTTGACCCTGGGGATGAAGCTCATTGTTTATAAGCACTACTTCTGCTTACCTTGTTGAAATAAAAACTGTGCAATTGCTTTATGGCAAAAAATAGCCTACTGCAATTAAAAATAAATGATAGGTGTGACTGTGCACTACATGCACACTAAATATTTCAGTGTAGGGGGTAGGAACTTAGGTTTTCATACTGTATGAGGTAAGTTAACCTAATAATTTAATCCTTTGCAAAGTGTTTGAAAAGAAACAGATTTTTTTTTTAAAGGCTACTATGAAGGCGACTTATAAAGTCTAAGATGTCACTCAATGAAGAGGTTCTCAGGGAGCATGGCTACAGGAAAGGGTTCTGAAATTTGGGTAGATGTCTAAGGTAGATAAATTGAAGGGCTGATTAGGTGAATTTGGGATTTGTGGAGAAAATCTTACGTTCAGTTAAAAAAAATCCAAGAGTCTATTATGGTTATCAGGGGGAAAAGCAGGTGGGAAGGGATAATTTGGGAATTTGAAAATTGCACCTCTTGAGGAGTGATGGAAATGTTAGCTATCTTGATTGTTGGTGGTTTCATTGGTGGATATAGCTATCAAAATTCATCAAATTGTACATCTGAAATATGTGTAGTTTACTGTTCAGGAAACATACCACAATAAAGGTGTTTAAAAATAATTCAAGACCCTAGTTTCTCTGAGGATTCTTTCTCCCTAGCATGGCACTTTTGAGGGTCTTTGAGAATCTGAGGCCATATTATAGCTGGTAAGTCTTATAGCTGGAACATAGCTTGGGCAGTACTAGGGAACAGAGGCCACAGTTGCCTTTGTGTTGGAATGCTAAGTTAGACGTAATCCCAAGTGGAGGAGAGAGAATTCCTTTACTTTATACATGAAAGTATTAAATAATATACTAATAATGATAGGAAAGTTTTATTGAAAACTTAGTATATGTCAGGCACTATTTCAGATACTTTACATACATGATCTAATTTAACACATACTACAATTTTGTGAGGTATTTACCATAGCATTATTACCTTCATTTTACAGGGGAGAAAACAAGGACCTAGAGATAAGCATATTATCCAAGATCCCACAACCAGTAAGTGGTTGAATTGGGCACATTTTCAGGCCTTTCCAGTGTTAAAACTCATTTTTGTAACCATTGTGTTATCCTCTCATCACCAAATTGCAGCGAGGTGATCCTGAGATGGTGTAGAACATTCTCTTAGTCAATAGATCAATAGTACTGGTGAAAGTCATCCATTCATTTCTCTGTCTCTCACGTAGCTGAGAGACAGCACTTCGTATTGGAAAGGGCATAGGCTTTGGACTCAGACCTGGTCCAATCCTTTCTGTACAACTTAAAGCGTGAGCATGGGTGAGTGATTTAACCTGCGCAACTCTCATCATCAGTTGCCGAATCTATAATATAAAGATCATGATGTCTATTTTGCATGGTTGTTGTAAGGAGTAAATGCAACATGATAAGCAAAATGTCTAACACAGAGCCTGGTGGATCACAGGTACCCAGTAATGGTGGCTGTTTCAGTAATTAGAAGTGGTCCAATTAGATTACTGAGTTGTGGTGATGGGCACTTAACATCTTTGTCCAGAGCCAAGGGGATAAAAACAGCACCTGCAGGTAGCTCTTTAAAGAGATCTAGCTCAATTTGTGACTTCCAATCTATCCTACCTCTAACTGCTACATCCAATAGATTAGCTTTATTGTAGGTAATAGAAATTGATATTCCTAAGTTGTGGTATTAACCTAAACTCAATTAAAGCGCCACATTGCATTACTGCACTCCTCCACCCATTTGTGATTGCACACCGCTGGACTAGATGCCAGTTTCCATGGCTTTGTTTCAAAGCAATGCATTCCACACATGGAAAGAAAACTGCAGTGCAGAAGGAGGCATGATGAGAAGTTACTTGTAGGTTCAGGAAAAACCAGAGTATCCTTAATTTATATCCCATTCACAATACACAACCATTTGTTTAGCAAAACCCCCTGCTACATTTATACTTTAAATTATTTGCTGGAAACTTGAACTACAGAAAGAAGCTGAGTTTAATTGCTTTCAATTCAATAGCAGCAAACCCACTTATTTTCACTCTTTTATCTGGGAAAGTAAATCCTTTAGTACAGTGCATTTCCCACACAGTCAGGGTTTGTTGGTTATTTATGTTTCGATGTTGGATTTTCATCTCCCTGCTTTTCATCAGAAGCAATTATAAAGCCACAATCATGAAAATAATGAGCACAGATACGTGGTTCAACATGTTTGCATTATGACTCTTTGGCCCATTCAAATAAAGCTCCAGGGTTAATTTCTTTACAAACGGAGATTTTTCCTCTTCGGTCCTACATATGCTAAAAATCAGTATTGTCACACAGCCCTGCCTTCTGTGTCCTCTGAGATTTGAATACAATGAATAAAACAAAAGAGAGGGAAAAAATGCTGAGGGTAAAGGTCCCAGGAAAAAGAATCTCAAAGTGATTCACATAGTTGAGCCCTAGAGGAAGAACCTGGTTCCCACCTGCACAAACACTGACAATTATTTGGAAAATGTCATCAAGTTGAGGGTATTTAGAAAGGAGGATGAGGGAAAGTTTATTTCTATCAGCCAACAAAAGGGCTTGGAGGATTCTGAAATTACTCTCACTCACTGAAATTAGTTCCAAAGAAAAGGACATGTTTCATTTTCCAGTGGAGATTTTATGCCAGGAAGTATAACATCTATCAACAAACAGGAAATAGTTATGAGGTTTCAAGTGAATGATGCATTTGAACACCTAGCATAGTGCTTGGCCAAGTACAAGCTCAACAAAGGTTAAGAATCCAATTAATGAAGATTTTGTATGGGCACAGCATTATACTAAGGGTTATCAAGAGGCCTAGGGTAACATCTTAGTCCTCAAAGCTTAGAAACTTAGCAAGACAGGACCCACAAATGAAGAGAGAAGCAGCAATATGAGGCAGTGGAGGTAAGTATCAAATGATGGATGCGAACAATGAAGAAGTAAGTTAGCATTTGCTGAGCATCTATTACATGCCATTGATTCCTCATGGTAATCATGAGGTTTGATTATTTCCATTTTACAGATGAGTAAGCTGAAGTTTATAGCAATAGAGTGGTTTTGTCTTGGTCACATAGGTAGTAACTGACATATCTGAGATTTTTGATCCCTGCTCCAAATTTTATACAGATCTTCCTCAACTTATGATGAGGTTATGTCCCCATAAACCCACTGTAAGTTGAAAATATCGTAAATCAAAAGTGCATTGCTGTACACTGGAAATTGACACAACATTGTAACGAATTGTACTTCAATAAAAATACATTAAAAATACATTTAATGCACCTAGCTTACTGAGTGTGATAGCTTAGCCTAGCCTACCTTAAGCCTGCTCAAAACACTTATACTAGCCTGCAGTTGGGCAAAATCTTCTAACACAAAGCTTACTTTATAATAAAGTGCTGAACTTCTCGGGTAATTTATTGAATATTGTTCTGAAAGTGGGAAACAGAATGGTTGCCTGGGTACAGAATGGTTGTAAATGCATTGGTTGTTTAACCTCGTGATTGCATAGCTGAGTGGGAGCTGTGGCATGCTGCTGCTGTCCAGCATCATGACGAGGTATCATACCACACATCACTAGCTCAGGCAAAAATCAAAATTCAAAATTCGAAGTACAGTTTCTACTATATGCATATCACTTTCACACTGTCATAAAGTCTAAAAATCAATAATGAAATTAAATAATAAATAATAATAATGACTACAACAATAGATACTATAATAACACATATTAATATATTAAATTATAAAATATAATTATACTTTATTCATCATCATAATAAAATATGATAATTAATAATAATAAATAATATAAATAAGTAATAAAGTTGAGAAATCAAGCCATTTTAAGTTAGGTGCCATCTATATTCTTTCTATGATATGTACCATGCTCTTTCCTGTGGAGAAACAGAGAGAGGCCGCTTCATCCTTCTTGTTCACCTAGAACACCTATTTGCTAGACTCCTTGTTAAATCTTGTACATATAGTATATCATTGTAGTATAGAAGTTAAGGTTATGGACTCCCTAGGTTCAACTTGTCTCTCCACCCCCCAGCTGTGTGACCTTGGACAAGTTACTCAACCTCTGTGTGCCTCAAAAGGAAACGCAACATACTTAAAAAAGAGTTTGGCACATTTTAAGTCAAATATAAGTGATGGTTGTTATGATTTGTATTATTTAATCGTTATAAATCTCTATGAAGTAGGGACTATGGTTATGTTCACTTTACAGATGAGGAAACTGAGCCTTCGAGACATGAAATGACTTTCTAAAAAAGCAAGTGTAGGCCTGCTCAAAGGAACCTATCCTCCAGGTGAGTCACAAGGGAGGCCCTAAGGGCAGGAAGCAACCCTCACCTTCCCAAAAGAAATAAATCCCAAGAGGAAAGCTGTCAATGAATTTGTAAGTAATGGCCTGGAAGGGTGTGCCGGGAATCCTAAACTTGAATTTACAGCAGCCCTGTCTGCCTCCAGATGGCTCCCACAGTCACAACCCCAGCAGACAATCAAAGGGCAGAGGAATTTCCAGAGCAGAAACTAGCCCTGGAAGCATCAAATTAGGGAGAAAAGAATCCGATTGCTTAATTGAAAATTTATAAAAATATGTACAATTATGAGTCCATTACGTGGTAAGGCACAACCCCCCCACTGGAGAGTGATTTAACTGCTGCTAGCTTTCCGCTCTGCATAGCTGAGTCTCCAGGGGGCCATTGCTCTAGCAGTTTGGCTACCTCAGCTGCTACTGCGCCTCCTCATTTTCTTCCACTCCCGAGTCTCGAGTGGTGTGACTTGGGAAGCCAACCCTGTCTTTTGTAAAGCCTGCCAGTTTGCCTATGTAGATGGTAAGCGCTGGTGATTTATGTCAGGGAGTCTGTTTAACTGGGGTTTCTGCCTTCCTGAAGCTTCCAGTGGTAATAGCCCTCCTAATTAACTCTGTTATTCTTTATTCCTCGCCCTTTGAGCTTCCTTTGAAACTCTCCCAACTTTTGATGACTCAGAGTTTTAGAGAAGCATTTTCCTGTGTAGGAATTTCACCTAGGCTCCATCCAGTCCTTCAAGTGTCACATCAGCACCTGCGCCCACATGCACTTTGTGCTGAACCCCAGTGTTCCAGTAGAGAATTGTCTCCATGTATCACAATTACACAGGCTTGAGCTAAACGACTCTGTGGCAATCCACTGGGAAAATTCATCGGCTCAAGAGCTTATAAATGGACTTAATTTACCCTGCTTAAAGAAAGTGTACCTGTGCCCGTTGACTCCTAAATGGATGGTGTGCTGAGCTAAAGCAATGAGATTCTGAATGAAAAAGTCCCCAAGAGCAAAAAGGGAAAGCTCTGAGCTAGCTTTGCAAACAAAGTGCCTCCCTGTACCTCTGAGATGCAGTTAGGAGCTGGTTTGACATAGATTTAGAGAGGAGACATGCCGTACCATTCCCAGGCATGATTTCCTGACTATAGGGGTTTGGATCATTTACATATGGAATAGATGCTGCTGTAACTTTAGAGTGCTCTAGGCTGATGTGGCAGACAGCAAGGGAACCTTCATGGAAACTATTCCAAGATACTTTCCCATGATTCATGGTGGGTGAATGGATGGAGTGAGATAACTCTATTTCAACAATATGATCAAGGGAAGCCTGGAGGTCATGCTGCCTTATTGGGATCTTGGTAACATGAGTAAGTGAAGCAAAATCGATTTCCAAGTAGATAAGACACATATATCTCTGATTCATTAGGGCTCCATACCCATGGCATGCTTGTATTTTTTTAACCTGGCTCTGGTTACTCCCACTAGGTTTTTGCAGCACAAACTAAGAAGTATAAGACCCTTTTCAGTGTTTTATTCTCCTTACTTTATCATCTTTAATCTGTTGTTCTGAATCATTGATATATGTGCTGAAGCTCATGGAAAGTTCACACACTCTGGTAAAGTCACCTCACTTCTCTTGGTCTCCATACACTACTCAGCAAAATGGGGGTGATGCCCATTGATATTACTATGCTATACTCTGAGGGACAAAGAAACCTTGGTTCTTGCCTCTGAGTATGATGAGCAAAACAGACAAAAACTGTTTTAGGGGACAAAGTCAGATTGTAACAGGATGAAGGGTTAAATGGGATGTGAAAATGTATAGGGGAATTGGGAAACAGGGACATTTGGAAGGATTGTTGGGTACCTGTGGGGATATCTATTAGGGCCTAACTTAGTTTGGAGGGTGATTTTTCAGAGCACCAGAACATTTGTTTGATTTTTAAAAATCCAATCATGGTCAGTGGCCCAAATGTAGGAATAGAGGAGTGGGTGATTGGATTGACTAAAGGCTAAAGATTTTCAAGACGATTTTGGTAGAATTGCCTAAGGAGCTGATGGATTTAAAGGTATTGGCAAAAGAGTGTTTAAAGATTGAATTGCAAACTTGAGGCAGGAGAGGGAAGAAAGTGAAGCCAGAAATGGACTGATAGGCTGATGAAAATGGAAGTCTCACAGCCTGAGGAACTTAATGAAAATGGAGAACAGGAGAAGTGGGAGTAATGGAGTGAGTTTAACAAACAAGAGATGGTACTGAAAGAAGGAGCTCTTGGCGTTCAACGGTTCTGAAGTGGAGCAGTTCTGGTGGGAGATGACATCCACTATGTGGCCCTGGGAGTAGCTTTCTGAAATAGAATGGAGGACGAAATCCTCATGGTAGAAGAGGTCAAAGAACCATGCACAGCATTAGTAGGCTTGCACCATAAATAAGACCCACCGGTTGATGGATGGAGTTGAGCTAGAGAGACCCACTGAGACTGTGGTGCCAAAGACCACAGAGAACATCGGTGAGTGGTCTAGGGGCCAAGAGAAGACAGTGATGAAGAAAGAGAGAAAAACATATATCCTGATCCCTGAGGAGAGTCTTCTGTAAGGGAGTGGAAGGCAGCACTGTGAGGTTAGAGGAATTCATTGTTAAAATATTTTAGTCACTCTAGTGCCCAGAACAGAAACTTCTAAATTAAGCGAGGGTGAAGTAAGGAAATGATGTGGTGGTTTGTGAGAGCCTCCTTGGAAAAACACTAGGTTCAATGTTCACACTATAAACCAACGCAATCATTATCCTTGCAACCTATTGATGTAGAATGTAAGAGTAGAGTGGCTTGCAGTGGGTCCTCATGATTGTCCTGTGGGATAAGGGAGTTCAATCATCCCATTTGCAAAGGAGAGAATAGACAAGGGTTCTGTGGTCAGATTTTAAAGCAAAGCTATTGATTGAACTCCCTTTAATTGGCTATCACTTTCTAATTGGCTGATGATGTACAGGCCCCTTGAAACTCCCAAGAGAATTTCCAGGAATCTGGGCTGCACAGTAGTGATAAATGATAACTTCAATAACCTTGTTTCTTTGCTAAGGGCAGCCACTGGTCAACTTTATAGGACTGTTTTGTGGGGCTTTTTCCATTACTTTCAGTTAAGGACTTTGAGATATTTGCACCATCAGTGATTTTGATCATTAGAACACAATTGACTTACTATTTGCATTTATTTTTTACTTATTTATAGCTAAGGATACTGAGATTTTAGATGCTTGGATAATAAGCATTTATATTTGTTATCCCTCCTGTATTTGTCTATTTACCACCTTCAAAAATATCATGTCCCTTACTTTGTTGAATTTATCAACATTGCCCTATGCTGTTAAGGAAAATTTTTCCATTTCCAGATTTCACAATGGATTTTGCATCCAGTCATGGATTTGGGCACTGGCAAGATCAAGCTATTTTGGAAAAATAGTGTCCTGGACAATTAACAAGGTTGTATAGTTTTGATAGTGAGATGTGTGTAGAAAATGCTGGAATGGACTCTAGAGTTTTCTCTGTAGACAGCCATACTTAAAGGTTATTTTCTTCTTCTCTAAGAGAGGGCATTGTTTGGATCTGTTTCTCAGAATTCCTTTGTCTTTTTCTCTTGTCTTTCTTCTGTTGTCCTTCAGATCAGACAAATAAACTATTGGAAATATATCATCATCTCATTTGCAGGCAAATGACTCCGACTCAAAATTGTTATGAGTGAGTATGTATTTTTAAAAAGATTCTTAGCTTGCTCTGAGATGGGAGGTTTTGTTTTCTGTACAGACTGCCCATAGAGCAAGCACCGCCTTGCATTAGTGACTTTGGAGTGCTTGGCTGAATGAGAACATGGCTGCTCCGCACTGTATTCACTGTAGTGTTTTCTATTGATATAAATTGCTAGAATTCAGGCTTTGCCTGCACTCAGGCACTATGTAGTTCTATTTGGCAGATGCATCTGAAGCCCTTAATATTTTGGAGAACTTCAGAGTTGAAGGGAGCCAACAAATTCCATTAAATCACCTCTTAATTGGTTTCTCTTTCCACTCTCTCCCAATCCATGCCCTGGGTGTTTGTGGGATTCTTCCTGATTTGATTCTCTGCATTTTTCTCTAGTAGCAGCAGGACTCCCTCAGGTGCCCTCTGAGAGTTTTACTCCCTCAGTGTTTCCTCAGTGTATTCTCAGATGAGACCGTGACAGATGCCCACAGGAGTCCTCAGACAGGGGGAGACGAGGTGCCTTTTCACACCTCTCTGCAGTTTCACACTTGCACACGGATGCTTCCTTGAACACCCGCAGCCCATCTGTTCTTACATCGGCCCTATAAAACTAGATATCATTATTAATAGCATATTTCCCCTAAATTTTCTTTATTGGAAAATTACTTGCAAGCTGCTGCCTCTTCTTTCTCAGGTAGGTCGGGTGATACTAGAGAAAATAATTCAGATAGTGGTACCTCTGAAATTCGATCTCTGAGATGCATTCAGATATAATCACACTCTTCCCATTATACTGGTCTTCCAAGAAGGTGATAAACGTGCCAGATAGAGAACAGCACTGAAGGATCTTGTGCTGTTTGCACTCAGGGGCGTCTGCTTTTACCTTGGTGCATATTTGATGCAACAGAGCTCTTGTTACAAAGTTCCCTTGGTGGGGCAGAGTCATCATGAAATGTTTAGGTGCAGTGGGGGCCTCAGAGGCTGATGGGCTGATTCAGAGTGTTTGTCTGACATTCAGTTCTTCCCGTGGTCCTGAGGCTTAATGGGTTTATATTTGGATTGGTTGCTTGGACCCTTTACCAGCATCAAAACAAATGCAGGCAATATTAAGTGCTGTGTGCTGAATTTGGCCATTATATTCCAGTTTGAATCAACCTATACTTCTGGGTCAAGTTTCTATAGTATTGCTTTCGGTGCCTTTTGACCCTTCAGAGAGAGCTACTGTTTTGTTTTCTCTGTCTTTAGTCTGTTCTAAGCTCCGTCCCCATCCCCACAATTATCCCCATTTCATCAGGTCTCTGGGAGTTTCACTTTTCCTCTGCAGCATCTTTAAACACTCTTCTTCTCAATTTACTATTTTTGACTTAAAAAAATACAAAATACTTTAAATATGATAATTCTAATAGAAATATTTACTTTGATGCAGTGATGTTCTACTCAACCACCCATTGCTATATTTTGTTGGACAACTATATTACAAACTATAAAACTGGAAGTGTTCTCGTTTATCGCCTCCTTTTCTCATTTTAGATTCCTTTCTTCCCTTTTGCTCTCTTTCTCCCCACCCCCATCCCCATTCTCCCTTTCTTTTAACCTTTAGCTGGCTCTTTTCCATATTTCTCTTTGTTGCAAAAAGATTAAACTTGCTTGACTAGGTTCTGAGTCAGCAAAGCTGTGAAGCAAAAGATAAAGCATCTTTTTTTTAACCTCCATTTTTCTTCTAATGTTCCTTTATCGAGAGGTCTTTAAAAACCTTTCTCAATGTCTGTTATTTTACACTGGTAGTTTCTTTGGTGTCATCATATCTTGATGCCTTCTCCATGACGGGATCTTGGCTGCACTACTGCCCTCTCCTCAGAGCCCTTATGTTTCCTCCCTGCATTTCTTTCTTTCTTTTTTCCCTACACTTTAACAGAAGACCTGAATAAGACACCAAACCTAAGAACTCAGAAAACTTTATGTTTTCTTCATGTCTTCAATATTTCTCCTTGGATTACCATGGAAATCTAGATTTTTTTTCAACTAAACAGAAAGCCAGACTTCAAATGACAGTCTTAAGGGAATGATCAGCCTCTAATAGGAAGCACTGACCAATCTCCTACATTTTATAAGCTTAGCT
The DNA here is from genome assembly GCF_048773025.1 of Camelus bactrianus. Classification (NCBI taxonomy): domain Eukaryota; kingdom Metazoa; phylum Chordata; class Mammalia; order Artiodactyla; family Camelidae; genus Camelus; species Camelus bactrianus. The sequence goes on along the minus strand of NC_133575.1, from coordinate 79,590,634 downwards.
TTGCTATAATGTTTTGTGTATCCAACGTTGAGGGTGGGCTGAAGAGACATCATCTGCTTTCAACATTAAAAAATAAACTTAATGAGCATAGAAGAAAATCCTCCAGTTCTAACTTAAATGGTAGTCCAGTGGTTTTTAAACCTGTTTTAACTTCTGGCCAGCTGTTTTTTGAATATGTCTGGCTTGACAATAAGGAATAGAGTATATCATAGGGTGTGGAGAAAAGGGAACCTTCCTATACTGTTGGTAGGAATGTAGTTTGGTGCAGCCATTATGGAAAACGGTATGGAGATCCCTTAAAAAAACTAAAAATAGACTTACCCTATGATCCAGCAATTCCACTCCTGGGCATACATCTGGAGGAAATTCTAATTCAAAAAGATACATGTACCCCAGTGTTCACAGTGGCACTATTTACAGTAGCCAAGACATGGAAACAACCAAAATGTCCATTGACAGATGACTGGATAAAGAAGTTGTGGTATATTTATAAAATGGAATACTATTCAGCCATAAAAAAGAATAAATAATGCCATTTGCAGCAACATGGATGGATCTGGAGATTGTCATACTAGATGAAGTAAGTCAGGAAGAGGAAAAAATGCCACATGATATCACTTATATGTGGAATCTAAAAAAATGACACAAATGAACTTATTTACAAAACAGAAACAGACTCATAGACATAGAAAACTTATTGTTTCTGGGGAGTGGGGATTGGGATGGGAAGAGATAAATTGGGAGTTTAGGATTTGTAGGTACTAACTACTATATATAAAATAGACAAAAAACAAGGTTCTACTGTATAGCATGGGGAGCTATATTCAATATCTTGTAATAACTTATAATGAAAAAGAATATAAAAGAATATATGTATATATTTATATGACTGAAACATTATTTTGTACACCAGAAATTGACACACATTGTAAACCTACTGTATCTCAATCAAAAAAAGAAAAAAAAGGAATAGATCATCTCATAATGAGATAGAAGAGCCTTGGGGATCAGAGTGTGAGTTCTGGCATCACCATAGGTCTATATTCAAATCCTAACTCTGCAACTTTCTAGTTATGTGATCTTGTGCAAGTGAGTTACTATCTTCTCTTAGTCACAGTTTCTTCATCTGTAAAATGGGAATTAATTATAGTACCTCATCTCACAAGATTAAGAATTATATAGATGAAATATATATAAGTGCATATGTGTGGCACATGTTAAATTTCATGTTTATGATAATTTTATAGATTTCTCATGAGGTAATAGTGCATTATAATGCAATTAAAATGTGCTGAAATTTGTAATTGAAGTTACAATTCAGATTTCAGTAGGATCTCTTTCTTGTGAACATAAAAATAAAAATTCTCAGATAGGTGGATGGTTGCCTGTGTAGTTTTCTCCATCTGAAGCTTCTTATTTTGTGATCTTGGCCTTTTAAACTCAATATACTTTCCAGATGTGAATTTCCAGCCCTCAGTCTCTCTTAGACTGTGTTAACTTTCTATGGGTGAGATGGGCCTTCTTTCCCACCCCAACTTTCCTTGTATGTATGTGGAGGACTGAGCATTGACAATGATTTCTGGATGGTCTGTAGCACGGTCCTTTGAGGGATTGTTTTAGGGGTTTACAGAGCTTTACAATGTCCACCACTGCTTCAGATTTTATAGTCCAGTCAACATTTTCTCATTATGATGCATTTTCTAGTATCTTTAATGAGAAAATGGATCAGATTTGGATTGGAATAACCATCACCATGGAAACAGCAGTATATTGAGAATCACCTACTATAATGTTCCTGACTGGTTTTTCTGCTGGGAGATTCCAAGGTGCTAAAGCTCTAGACAGCCTTTATGCAATTTCCTTATACCCTCCAGGTATAAAGGCCATAGGAGCCTTATCTTAAAAGTGTCTGGGTTGGGAGGAGCACTTTCTTATTTTGTTGATGTTTGTCTTTGAAATTTCAGATTTTTTGGCTTTGAGTAAGCATCTTAATGGACAACTGAGAAGGGGTTCCTTTGTTAGAATTCTGTATGACTCTTTTTCCTTTCAGCTGAAAGTAATGCCTAGATATCCTCCATTCTATTTTGAGAGGTTTGCATCTATCTCCTCTCTCTCTCTCCCCCTTTCATATATTGTACCATAGCTCTTCTCAAATTTTAATATACATAGGTCTGAGGTAGGGACTGAGATTCTGCATTTCTAATAAGCTCCTAGGGTATTTTGATATTGCTGCTTAATGGACCACCCTCTGGTGAGTAAGAAAGGGTGTAAGAGATGATGGTGGTACCCCACCCATGCTTATTGACACTCACTTCTACACACTAGAGGTTGCTTACTGCTGACACCTTTGATTCTCTGATGATGTTTTGCTCTTGCCTGTGGGAGCACTTGTTCTGTATGCAGGGCAAGCTTGAAGTGATTAGAGCGCCAGAGAGCTGATAGCCTTAGAAACAACCCTTAACCAATGTCTGATGGGAGTTTTGTGAATAAATATTCCAGTTTCCTTGTCTCTCAGCAGGGACAAATTTCTCCAGATTTCCACATCAAGACTGAGCACCTTTTGTCATCATTTATTGACTTCTCTTCCTTCCCTACTTCACCTCCCCATTCTCTATGAGTGGGAATCATTTGAGTTTTATCTTAGGATCTGCTCCTGGGGGAACTCTAACCAGTAACTTTGCTAAATATATATTTACATATATAATATGTATACTTGACCTTTACCTTAAACACTACCGTATTTGGCTTGATAAATCAAATTATGTTAACTAATAATTCATAGGTTTGACCTTCAAGTGTCTGGTGATAAGAATCCATATTAAGGAACATAAGAAATATCTGAGTCGGAGTTCACTAGTCTTAGAAATTTCATAGAAACATGATAATGTTACTGGGAAAAAGAAAATAAGGATTACCTTGGTTCTTCGTCACCCGAAAAAAAAGAATTTTTGATGAGAGACAAAAACCGTGATATAAACAAGATTTTTATTAGTGAAGTAAAAAAATAGTAAAAGATAGTACACTCCCAAGAATTGGGAGTTGGCCAATCCAAGAGAGGAAAAATGGCCCATTCCCTCGTTTTTCCTGTTTTTATATCCTGGTTTTGTGATTGAATTGATTGATTGATTGACAACTCAGGTTCCCTGAACTCTGGTTGACTGACAGCTCAGGTTCCTCGTGCTCTGGACTGTTCCTTTCCCCTTGCTTTCCCCCTGCCCAGTGCTCATTTCTATCTAAACTACCTAACATTAATACTGGCTTTCAGTACCTGGTACAACCCCAGTCAGCTTCAAAATATCAGGGGAGAATTATTTGGAAAAATGTTTAAATGCAAGGGAATGATTAATTTTATGTATCTAAACTCAGTGTATTTCATGTCAACAAGGATACTCATGAATTGAGTACACTGCACACATTGGAAAAATAAAATCCTAAATGAGTCTTTAAGGGTAACCTTTGGCCAGCTGGACTGTCACTCACAAAGGTGACTTTTGTACTAAAAATCCCATTTGAGTCCCAATTTAGTATTCAATTGTCACTAAAGTCGCTAACAGTGTAACTGCATAGCATCTTCCCAGAACAACTTCTTTAGTCTAATGGGAGTTTGATAATTAAACATTAACGTTCTGCAGAGGTGGCCTCCCACATTGCCCATATTAGGAGCTCACTGATATTTTACACTGCAGTAGGAGTTGTGAGTGGTAGATTACCAAGCTTTGGATGCATAACTAGCCTTATTTTACCAAGGGTTGCCTGGAGAAGTAAGTGCTCAAATGCCTGTTTTGACTATCAGTGCTAACATGCAGTTGAAATTGTGTGGACCTCTTAAAACATTGTTTATGGCAAAGCTATAGCTAAAGTTGTAAAGATAGACCTTTAGCTTCATATAACACTTTCCCACTTTTAAAGAGCAGTTTCCCATATTATCTGATGCAAAATACCTCGATATTTTAGATAGACAATTAAAAATTCTTTGAATGTTGACATTAACAAGGAATGAATGGCCAGATTGAAACAGTACTCCTCCCCTCTCCCTCCACAAGACTAATGAGGCATCAGGGAGAAAGTTAAGGGTCATGCCTCAACTTTGGTTTAGGCTTCTCTCCTTCTCATTCATCTAATTTTATGCAGACCAGGTTCATCACACCCTAGTAACTTTAATGAGAGCCTATCCCTAACCCTACCCTACCCTCTAGCTCTCAACTCCTGTGGTGGCTCCAAAATTTCTCTACAGGAAGAGCTAAGGAGATACTATCTATTGGTTGTGGGTCTAGGGGACTCGCCTTAAAATTGTGTTTAGCAGTATCCTCTTTTAACTTAGGTTGTATATTGCATATTAATTTAAAAAATTTCCAAGTCTTCCAAAGGCATTTTTATTCAAATAACATGAGATTTTCTTCTTATTCTTTTCTAACTTTATTTGGAGTGCCCTGGGGAAGGGCTAGCCCAAGCCATCTCTTTTGTGACATCATGAGCAACCTCAAGCCCTAATTAGTTTTCCAGAATCTGTTTTGCATTATAGATCCATGTATGGATAGACAAGGTTGTTAATCCTTTGATTTCTGTTTCCTGTGAAGTCTGCTGCTGCTGTTTGCTGAGTGATTGTGTAACACTCTACCAGGCATATATCCCTCCATTACTCTTTTTCATCAATTTTGGCTTTTTGGTTGAAGGGAGCAGCTTTCAAAAGACCATTCAGATCCTCTGTGTTTCTTGTGTTCTTAGGCTGTCCTTCTGTTAAACTTTTATAAAAGTGCTTTCTGGAGAGCCCATAAAGGAGCCTCTTCCACATCCATGTGCAGGTCTTCCTTACATCACCAATTCCAGATTTTTTAAAATTTATTTTTTAATTAAAAAAATTTTAATATTCATTTTCATTAAAGGTTATTATCACAAGATATTGAATTAGTTCCCTGTGCTATACAGAAGAATTTTTTAATCTATTTTTATATATAGTAGTTAATATTTGCAAATTTCGAACTCCCAAATTTATCCATCCTAACCCCCTTTCCCCAGGTAACCATAAGATTGTTTACTATGTCTGCAAGTCTGTTTCTGCTCTGTAGATGAGTTCATTAGTGTCTTCTTTTTTCTCTTTTTAGATTCCACATATGAGTGATATCATATGGTATTTTTCTTTCTCTTTTTGACTTACTTCACTTAGAATGATGATCTCCAGGTCTATCCATGTTGCTGCAAATGGGATTATTTTATTCTTTTTAATGGCTGGATAGTATTCCATTGTATAAATATACCACAACTTCTTTATCCATTCATTTGTCGATGGACATTTAGGTTGTTTCCATGTCTTGGCTATTGTAAATAGTGCTGCTATGAACATTAGGGTACAAGTATCTTTTCAAATTTGAGTTCCCTCTGGATATATGCCCAGGAGTGGGATTGCTGGATCATATGGTAAGTCTGTTTTTCATTTTTTACCAACTCCAGATTTTGATGACTGTTATATAAATTGAAATGAGAAACATATCTTTCACTGATTCTTAGGACACATTAAACAGGATCTGATTACACAAAAAGAGGTGCTGCCCAGTTGGCTTGCTTGATAGGACAGATGCTTATAATTATTTGGAATATAAATATAGAAGCAAATAGACCTATTTACCAGTATATTGCATACAGTGCTCTCTCTCTAACCAATGATACTGTTAAAGAAGTGCTGTAGAATCTTTGGCTTTTGTATTTTCATGATATACATAGATCCCAATGGATGGTTTATGTAAGAATTATGATTTCGACTTGCTTTCAGTATCAATCGACTATATAGGAATTTGGTACACTGTAGGGCAATGGTGCTGGGGATTTCCCCCACTTTTTCATGTAGGTAAATGAACAAAGATTAAGAAAGATTCTTAAGAACACATTATGAAAAGACCAATTTACTAAGCACACAGCTGGAGCTTAATAGTTCTTTACTGAAATGTCAGAAATTGCTGTGCAGTGTAGATATCCCATTCATAAACCTATTTCTTTTGTACCTGTCCCATCACTGAGAGAGATCCTTATCTGTTGCCAGACATATTCTGAAGACTGTTGCTTTGTTTCAATCACTTTTTAAATACCCACCACAATCAAAGGGAAAAAGAGTCTCAAAAAATATTACTGGAGTTATCAATTTAGAACTCATCCATGTGGAAATTAAGCATTACTCTGGCTATCCTTTCCAAATCATTTTGCAGAGGGGTAGGAAAGAGTATGCCCTGACAACAACATTTCTTGGATTCTCCCTGATTGTGTACTATTTTCAGTACCTCAACAGTCAGTGGAGGTATATAAAAAAACAACAAGAACCAAATATATAGCACAGGGAGCTATATTCAATTTCTTATAATAACATATAATGGAAAATAATCTATAAAGGAAAAATATATATGTATGTACATGTATAACTGAATCACTTTGCTGTACACTTGAAACTAACATTGTTAATCAACTACACTTCATAAAAAAATTAAAAAAGAATCAGTGGAGGGGCATTTCAAATTTTTTTATTGAAGTGTAGTTGGTTTACAATGTTGTGTTAATTTCTGGTGTACAGCAGTGATTCAATCATGCATATCAATATAGATATATATATTCCTTTTCATATTCTTTTTCATTATAGGCTATTAAAAAGTTTTGAATATAGTTCTATCTTATGCCAGTTTCCCTGGCCCTCCCTATAGGTCACTGCAGCTTCCTCCAATAAGAGGATACTGATCTGATATGGTATAAAGGATAGAAACAACAAACTAGTTTGAGAGAGGGTTCGGATGTGAAGAATGAAGGGAAACTGTACCTTCCTGGAACGATGGTAATAAACAATATGGTCCCTGTTTTTTGACAGAGTTCAGAGGAGATCAGAGGAGGGCTTGGTCGGGGGCAGTGACCCTGTGTGAGTGCCAGGAAATGTGCCCCAAGTTGATAAATTGCCATGGTTTTATATAACATCATAGATTTGTCAGAATTTGATCATTTTGCTGCTCCAAGAATCAAACAAACCACTACCACAACAAACAGTCCTTTTGAAAGCAAGGATGTTCTTGGCAATATAAACAGGTGCAACAAGGGCAAGATCTTTCAACAGCTTCACTCCTTACAGCAGCCAAACAGATGCATTACCTACCCGAGATTTCCTCTGTTCCTTTTTGCTGCTCTGGCCAGATCTGGGACTGTTTAATAACATGAATGATTACACTCTAACATTTTTGTAGAATCTTGTCAGCAGGGCAATAAAGAGTCCTGTGCTGCAAAAGGTGAGGTAACAGCTCAGAATGCTTTATTTCATGTTCAACATTCCTTCCAAAAAAGAGAATATATTAAAAAACAAAGCCCAGCAATAGAAATGATTAGGCAAATGAGAAATATCTGGAAGAGAGAAGATTTAAACACTCGAGGCTGTTTCCATTTTGAAAAGAGAGGAAGGATTGGGGGAGACATGAGGGAACATGATTAACGATAGAAGGATGACAGAGTGGTACCTTTATTTCTGCTTTCCTATGATGTGGGAATAAGAGAATGTTTTGTGAAATTAAACAGCAACCATCCTGGAAGAAAAGCTCAAAGCCATTTCTTTTCCATGTGTCACATGAAATAAATGAGGGCATTTATGTTACTTAGCATGTCAACACATTTTTTTTTTCCTTTTGCTAGGTTTTCTTTAGGTAAATTAAATGCCATAAGTAGGTACAGTAGCAGGGCTCAACTTACCAGGGCCATTAATCTTCATGCCTCAGGTTGGACAATTCATCCTGGAAAGTGGTCAAACAGGAAAATTTCCCCAGTGGACTCAGTCCTTTCCAGGAACATTTCATCTCCCTTAGGAACTTGGTAACGATAGGCCCCTATCGTTATGAAGGCTATATTGTCTTCATAGCATTATTCTCAGCTTGGAATTACTATATTTATTCATTTACTTGTTTGCTATTCATGTTTACTAGACTATAAGCTCTATGAGGTTATGGGTCACATCACTGAGGTCCCCTGCTGATTCTCCAGCCCATAGTAGGCCCTTAGTAAATATTCACAGAAAGATTGAATAAATAATGAGTGACCACTACACACGGCAGCGTAAGACTGCTGTTGCATCATATTGTAGTAAAACGCAGGTATGTTTCTTTATCACCTCTTAGATGTACATGCTCAAAATATCCTGAAATCTTTTAGTAAGAGGCACAAAAAAGTACTTAACACCTGCACAAGTGTATCTGGGAATTAATAAAAAATATAGTGAGGGAGCTGTCATCACACCTCTTACAATCATATTTTCACGTGTCTTGTGTGTTGGCAACTGGTAGGTAGTATTTACCAATGAAGAAAACTCATCAGCGCCAAACTTACTTTGGACAATCTGTTTTGCGCTTCTAAAAATATTTTAAAAAGAGGCGCACATCTGCATTGGTTCATTCAGCTGTAATTCTCTTTCACTAGGCCAGGTTCAACAAAAGGGTGACGGGGAGATGTTTTTTGTTCTTTGAATTTCAATGATTTAAGCAACCATTTCTATTGTCTGCTTTCGAGTCTTAACAAATATTGTAGCTACAGCCATAATTACTAGATTTTGTTTTTGTTCTGCTGAGCCATTTTTATTGAAGAATGCCAAGCACAGGCAAGATTACATATAAACATTGAATTTAAATAATATAACCCCAGAATTCAATAGACATGAAGAAAACATTAATAATGAAAAAAAGAAGGCAACTGATTTCCCCCTTGTCAGTTACATTTTGCCACTCACGCTCTCATTCTAAAATCATGCCAAAGTTATCACTGTTTCACGTGTGTTAATATGAGAGCTACTTGATTTCCCAATGAAAGATTTTAATGATCCACTTTCATTCTGTTTCATTACAAGGAAAATTAAGAGCATTTGTTTTGCGCGTTCACTCTCGTAATTTTCTCCTCCTGCTTTTTATTCCAAATGCCAAAAATGTGTGCTTATCTGTTCTGACATCAATCAGAATGAGACTGGGCCTCACAGTAAACATTATGGCTTCAGTTTCTCCCTTCACCTTAAGAGAGTCCTAAGATTGTCTTTGGAGCTAATGGTGGCATAAAAGTTGCCCTCTGCCCCATCTCTGCCCCTTTTCCTGGATTTTCAAGGTAGACTACTTCTGCAGAACTGGCAGGCTATATGGTGCTGGGAGCTCCTACTTACTAGCTGCTTACTTACTATTGCATGAGTGCTTTTCATATAACATCTCATTTAAAGCTCACAGTGAACTTACGGGGTAGATACTGTTACTATCTCCATGTACAGATGAGAAAACCAAAGTCTAGGGACGTACAGTGACTTGTCCAAGGTCACAGTCAATAAGTGGTGGAGCAGGGATTACAATTCAAATTTGTTGCCAAAGCTTGTGGCCCTAACCACTATGATATGCTGCAAGCATGGCTTTTATATGCCCTGGGAAGTCAATGCCTAGAGGCATGTTTTAGGAACAGCTTCATAAAAGGAGTTTACAAATGTAGATTTTAAATAGGAGGACCTCTCATCATCATCTCTAGCTGCCTGCCCAAGTGGGGGTTATTCACCTGTACAAAGATATGGATTCATATTTTGACTTGGAGCTCTTTTGGTAATTCAGCCAAGAAATTCCCTCCATGGCTTTACAAAATTGCATTCACCAACTACGAAGGGAAGAATCAGGCCCGATATGACTCTTATTGATTAGGCACTCGATACAAACAGAGATGTGGTACAGAATATGGAGTGTTAACGTTTACGTTTAGATACCTAAAATAAGTGTTTGAGTGCACGATTGCCTATTTCAGTGCCTTGTGAGAGACTGTCACTGGACCTGCATGGCTGAAGTTGCAAAAGATTATGGATAATGTGTTCATAGTGTCACCTGTAAGAAACACTATATGGTGCTAGGTAGGAAGAAGAAATACAAAAGAAAATGAGGAGGACTAATTTTAGAAAACACATCAAAAACACACAAGAAGGGGGAGGGTTTAGCTCAGTGGTAGAATGCGTGCTTAGCAAGCACAAGGTCCTGAGTTCAATCTCCAGTGCCTCCACTAAAAATAAAATTAAAAAGTTAATTAAAAAATACATAAAGAAGCCTGATTCCCACCCTGACTCCCCCCCAAAACACACACACATAAACGAGAAGCACTGATCAGCTTTTATACAACACATTGATACCATCAGGGCATTGAGACATTAAGAAGGTTCAATACAAGAGTTCAAGTTCAGGGACAGAAAGCAGAAAGAAGCTCTTGTATGAAGACAGGGAGTCAAGATAACAAGAGGAAACTGGAAAGGGAAAGTATCCTCTGGCAGGAGAATAGAGAACAAGGTAGGAGTGAAGCATTAAACTAGTTTTCCTCAATTTAAGTGGGAAAGGGGCTATAAGTTTACCTATTAGTGTATGTGCTGTACTGTCTTGATGCCTCTGTAGTTGAGAATTGAGCGAGGCACATACCATGTAAATAAGAATGTGGGGTGGGGAGTTGGGGGAGAATCTGGGATCTAGAAGCAGAGTCCCTCGGAGCAAATCCTAGTTCTGTCATTGACTAGCTGTGTGACCTTGGGCAAATTACTTTACATTTCTGTGTCTCATTTTTCTAATTTGTAAAATGAGACCATCCATAGTATTTATCTTGTCAGGTGGTTACAAGAATTACGAGAAATAATGTGATTAAGGATTAATCATTTAACACAGTGTCCAGCACACAGCAAGAGCTTAATAATTGCCAGCTATTTTTGTTTTACAGTTTTAGCACGATGCGGTCCATGTGTCTGTATCATTGTTAACCACAGTAGTGTATTTTGATGATGAATGCAGTGGGGGCTGGGCCTGGATGAGTTGCCTATTATTGCAAAATGCCCTTTTCATGAACTTTCCTTTGAACTTTGGTGAATGGGATTTATTTGCCAAGATTGTGAGGACAGAGTTGACTGTGTTTGGAAAAGGGTTTTACTATTAATATGGAGACTTTCAGGTCACAAAGCCCTGGGGTTCTTTTGTGGTTGTTTACTCTTTTCAGTACCTCAAAAAAAAATCCCTACTTCCTTTCCTCCCCTTAACCTTGATCCCAGTCCAGGGTGTATTTCCCTTATACATCTACAGGCATTGAGAAGGGATTTGAGAAGTGGGCAAGAAGGAGACAAGAGAGGCAAGCCAAACTAAGCCTACAATGCTGGCTGAGAGCCATGATGGCATTGATGACTTCAGCACTAGAGGAAAGCTCCAGTTTCCCTCACTGTTTGATGGCTTTTTGCGTGGTTGAAAAATAAAACCCAATCTGTCATATAACTAACTGAATTCTTTTTAATGGCTTACTTCTATACTCTGTGCAAACCAAATTCCTTACGGTAAGTTTAATGTTCATTCCAGATGTTAGTCCTGAAAGCAAATCATTTTCTCTGGAGGGGCAGTCCAATCCGGAAAATGGAAATAAAATATTGGTTTGATATGGTGCTAATGAGTCAGCCTAGAGACCTTGATTGTACTTGGTATTTAGCAATTATCATGATCAGAATATGTAGTAAGTAGTGTCTAGAGTTGTTTGAGTCAGCTGAATGAGAGACAAAGTGCAGGGTGAATTGTTCCGTTTTAAGGATGGAGATGTTGACAATTAAAGCCCATAGGTCCAAAGCTGACTTAGCCTGATAAGTGTACATTTCTTTACCTGAATCCAAAGATAACATCATAAGGTAGTTTGGAGTTTCTTGTGGCCTAAGTTTGCAGGGGTTACAGATACGGTCGGGTGACTCTCTTGAGACTTGTTTCCAAGATTCAAATGTTCCTTTTTGCATCCCAGTTCACTTGAAAGTGAATTAAACAATGGCTTCCCATTATTGACTGGCTACAGAATAGCTGTCAGCAACAAACTGGCAGGGTTAGATAAGAAAGGGAAAAAATATTTATGTGACAAAATTGTGATTTATAAAAAAACCCTCCTCAGCTACTACATGACATCGGGGCTCATGCTTACCTTAATGTCTTTGGATTGTTTAACATGGAATGTCAATGAAGATTTAAAAATACATTTGTGCTTTGTTTTTTCAATAAAATTTGATATTAAATTGTCTTCCAAACCCAACATACTTTGTTTTTCTAAAATATTTGCAAGGCTTATGAAACAATTTGTGTAGGTGGTTTAAAAAGCACCGACAATAACAACATAAACCCACATTCATGTTGATAAAAGCCCCACTCCTATACCAGTTTTTGGAAGATAAGAGTGCTATGTGCTTATGAGTCAAAAGTTGGTGACAATACTCCACCTATGTGGGTGTAACTAGAGGTTAGAGGCACTAAGTGTGTCGATGGGGATGTCTGGTTGATCCAAGAATCACCGGGTTTCATAATTGCGTTAGTCCCAGAAACCATACTTTTTATAACTAGGCTGAATATATGTTCTATCCTGGAAAAATGATTATGCCCTTAGTATCCTGTATACCTATGACACTGGTGCTTTACACAGTGGTAACAAAGTATTTGGAATGTCTGTAAATGGTAGCTTGTCATGGACAAAATGCTGATCATCCAGTCTAATGTAGATCTCTGTTATTGTCTAAGGAAGATACATTTATCTTATAGCTCTTAATATTGTCTGATGCTGTATTATATATTTATGGATTCATCATCTTTCTTGCCCGCTAGTCTTTAAGTCACACAAGGGAAAAGGATCCGGTATGTTTTGTTTTCCATTTACTATTTAGTACCTAGTATGGTGCCTAGCACATAGTAGGTACTTGATGAGTATTTGTAAAATGAGTAATGAATGAACTGCTTTATAGTGAAGGTTCCCTACGGTGCTGCCTCACCAAACATCTTTGGACCATATTCTACATTCAAATCAATGTTTATCCAAAATATGAGCTCATTTACAATTTAGTCCCTGATTTCAGCTCCTATCAGCTTGGGGTGGGTCTCATAAGACTGAATTGTACTCCTGTCTGTTGAATATACAGAACAGAATATGTATCACTAATAGTCATATGAATTGGAAATCTCTTTTAGAGCATCACCTTCAGAGAGTCACAAATCAAAGGGAATATTATTTCTTCAGGTCCCCGCCATATACTTGACCTTAGCTATATGCTGTAGCTTGATCACACATGTGATTCAAGCATGGCTCTAAAGACTTGTGACTGTCCTCACAGGACAAAGGTTTTCTATCAGTAAGATTGCTCAGTCATTTTTTCCACTATTTACATTAATTAATTAATTATCTATTGTGTTATTTAAATATTTAAAAAAACTTTTTTTTCCACTTTGTTACCAGAGTGATTTGACTAAAGCAGAAATCGGATTCTCACTTCTTTCAAAAAACTGTCATTTTGGCTCCCCATCATCTATAAAATAAAGCTTAAACTTCTTAGCATGTCATATGTGCTGGAAAATTTTCATTTGCTTCTGCAGACTTATGCAGATGCCACCCTTCTCTCATGCTCTGTGCCTGTGGAGGCTGACCCCATATGGACTGCATAAATAGACTTTCTTGTTCTCTGGCTTCCAACTGGATTTGGTCAATGGGAGTCTTCAGAAGGATGTTAAAGAGGGTGCTGAGAGTGTGGTTGTGATATTTATTTACTAGGCTTCTTCCTTGCCAGGTTGCTGGGGTTGGCTTCATCCTTTTACTGAATGTTGTAACTCCGGGTAGGCCTTCTCTGTACTCTGCCCCTTCAAAGCTTCATGGTTGTAACCGCCTTCTGTTAATTGCACCAGAGTTCTGTACCCCTTGCTGCTTGTCCTAAATCCTGCACAACACCTTTGTAAGTAGTCCCTTTATTGAAATCTTCTCAAATTACCCCATTTGAGTGTGCCATCATGATATGGCATATAAGGTCCCTTTTAATCCACTCCTTACCTACCTTTCTTCTCCAGCCACTACTCCTTTTACACCTTATATTCCAGCAATGACAATCTACCTGCAGTTCCTAGAAGGCTGTTACATACCCTTGTCCTTTTGCACACTCTGATCCCTGTGCCTGGAATGTTCATCCATCTGCTAGTCTACCTAGGATTCTCCAAATCAACATGAAAGACTTAACTTAAAAGTTTCTCTGGTGCCTGAGTCCCAAGTCATGCATGGCTTATCACTGTGACACTACTTGTAACAATATACCTATTATTATTATTATTATCTGTCTTCATGTATAGCCATTGCTAGATGATGAACTGCTTGGGCATATGAATTGCACATTATTCATCTCTGCAACCCCAGAGCTTGACATGGTGTCTAGTGTTATGTCTGTTCAATCAGAGAGCATTGACTACTGAATGAGTACTATATCCTACATTGGTTCCTCCTGACAGTCCCAGATAATAAAATAGAAGAAAATTCAGAAAATAATGGAAGTGGGAAATTAAAGCATTTGGTGAGGTGCTTTTACATATTATATTTGTTTGTACATATATGCACTGCCATCTTCTTTGGATAGGGAGGACCTATACTCTTTTTACTCTATGTATCCCATTGTGACCACTGTGACCCTACCACTGAAGTTTTGCTGCTTTGACCTTCAAAAAATAAAATGAAAAATCCAATTTTAATTTCTCATAAAATAGTTCTTATTACATTAAGCATAGAATGTAAATGGAAATCATACCAATTGTTAAGGGTATCTATTTAACTCAAGAACTGGAGAAATAAACTCAAGATAGCATTAAGATTTCACTAAATGGACCATGACACAGACCCAGGTCAATACCATATTTATCACTGAAAGTCTGTAAGACCCCACTCTAATTGATGGCTCATCAAAAATTACTGTTAACTGAAACTCAGTGTCCAGTAATCCCTAAAATATTTGCATATTTAACATTTCCAGTGTACAGTTCTCCATTAATGGCCAACCTTCCTTTAAAGAATAATTCAAGTAAGTATTTGTGTTACTATTTCTATTGTAGAATTGTGTATTCAGCAAGACTATCATTCAAAAGCAAAGACAAAGAGGATCTACACTCTTTATTCCATGTGTCCCATTGTGACCTTTGTAACCTTATTAATAGGGCTTTGCTGCTTTGACAGTGAAAAATTAAAGCAAAACAATTAAACCTTTTAAAATGAACTTTATCTGCTTAAAGAAGTGGAATAGACATCTCATAAGGAGTATCTTTCATTCACATTTGTCCAAAGTGGATATATGCTTTCTTACTGTGTTTTGCCTTGGAATGGGGTTGAGAAGGGTGATGAGGCCATGAGGCTTGATTCAATGGTCTATAAGTTTGCTATTCATCCAAAGTACCAGAAGAGTTTGTTAAAGTGTACACTCCCAGATCTTACTTTATCTTCTTCCCCAACTGAAATTCTGAACAGTAATGCTGGGGTCAGGATTGAGAACCTGCATATTTAACATGCACTTCAGATGATTCTGATAAAAGTGATACTAGGGCCATATTGCCAGAAACAGTGATTAGGTAAAAAGCAGAAAAGGATAGGTAGGAAAGTCCAAAGCAGCCTTTTGGCAAGTGAGTATCTGCTGGTTTTTTGGGGTCCAGACACATCTAGTTCTGTAGTGGAATCTTTTGTCATAATACGTCTTCATTCCTTTTATGCTATAATGGATTTGTTTTTATCATCCCTTATCTGTCCATTGCCCCTCCCCCTCAGGACTGTTTTCTCTGGTTCCTTAAATGGTGACTAGCCAATATATGATGGAGTAATACTTGTTGGAAGAGTCCTGAAAGGAAGAGATTACCTAAGTTATGCAAATTTCTCCAGGACTCACCATCTTGAATCTAAAAATGAGATGGTAGTGGTGATCACATATCATAAGCTTCAAATTCTTTTGGCTTGTGCTTCTATTAAATTTAAAAAAAAAATATGTCCTTAAAACCTAAGTTTGTGGAGTTGAGAACCAAGATGGTTATAAAGGAGGCTCCTGAATTTCCCTCTTCCCTTGGACACACAAAATATACAATTACACATGCAAAATTTTCCTCTGAAAGAAATTCAGAAACTAGCTGAGAGACTCCTGCACATAAAGCAAAGGAAAAAAATACCCATATCAAAGTTTGTTAGGGAAGGCTGAGACACACTATCACCACAAGCCCTACTCCTGGCATAGCACCATACAATCAGGAAGGAACCCCTAACTCCTGGCTTCTTCCTGAGGAGTGAATGGTTTGGACCACATATCTAGTGCCTCAAATTTAAGGCTGCTATATGATGGATAGTCTCCCAAAACACCTAACTCTGAAAGCCAGTCGGGCTTGCATTCGTGATTGCCACAAGACTATAGCAAATGAAGAAGCAGATCTTAATGGTTATGTGAGCACTCTCCTTGGCTATCCTTCCAGAGCTCAGTGTAGAGAGAGCATGCAAAAACACCCATCTCCTAGTCTTTCCCTAGATGGAGTTTGACTGCATACTTTACAAACTGCTGTCTGAGAGTCTGGCCTCTAATTACTATGCATTTATGTGCGGACTGCTATCTTCCACAGAGCCCAAAAGAGCTGGTGGGCATTTTACCCACCTTCTCCTCCTAGCTAGCTCCAATGATAAAACCAGGTTACCAGCACTTCACTGGGAGTAGCCTGTATACACATCTGGTGTCCCAGCCTTTGCAGCTGCCACCCAAGGAAAGGGCCCTCAGAAAGCCTGTCTCCCATAGTCAATGGGGTTTGCATTCACAAGTTCCCCAAACAGTAGGATAAAAAGATGAAGTTTTTAAATGAATACAGGAGCATCACCCCTCTCCATGGCTATACACCCAGGCTCAGCATAGAGAGAGCAGGAAAACTCTTCCATCTCTCAGTTGCTTGCTGGAAGGGATTTGAGTGCAACTTTTACAGCTGTCACTTAACGATCTGGCTTCTAATTAGCCTTCATCTGGTTGCTAACAGTGATCCTCCCTTTTGGGACACTAATAGGTCTTGACACACCCTCAACTACTGGGAGCCACTAGGAGCGAAGACAGAGGCTTCAACAACCATAAAAGTTTGAGAGGCAACCAGGAGTTCAGGCCAGGTTGATTAACAAGGTTCACCTTCTACGTGAGACCAATCTGTCAAGACTAGAAGAGGAGGTTATTTTATCTAATATACAGAATCCAACACAGAGGGTCAAGAAAAATGAAGAAACAAGAAAATATGTTCCAAACAAAAGAACAAGATAAATCACCAGAAATCAATCTTAATGAAACAGAGATAAGTGATTTACCCAATAAAGAGTTCAAAACAATGGTCATAAAGCTGTTTACTGAGGTGAGAAGAGCAATGCATGAACAAAAGGAAAACATCAACAAAGAAATAGAAAAAATTTTAAAAAGTACCAAACAGAAATCATAGCACTGAAGAATAATTGAACTGAAAAATTCAATGGAGGAGTTCAACAATGTATTATTAGATGAAGAGGAAAGAATCCGTGAACTCAAAGACAGGGAGATGGGGCATTGGAATTCATCTAAGCAGAGGAAGAAAAAGCAAAAAGAATGAAAACAAGTTGAGGATAGCTTAAGGGACTTATGGGACACCATCAAGTGGACCCATATACACATTACAAGGGTCCCAGAAAGAGAAGAAAGAGAGAAGGGGGCAGAATGTTTATTTAAAGAAATAATGGCTGAAAACTTCTCTAACCTGGGGAAAGAAACAAATATTCAGATCCAAGAAGCCCCAAAAGTACCAAACAAAATGAATCTAAAGAGATCCATACACCTGAGCATGTATCTGTAGAAAACTCTAACTTGAAAAGGCATATGCACCCCAGTGTTCATAGCAGCACTATTTACAATAGCCAAGACATGGAAGCAAGCTGCATGTCCATTGACAGGTGAATGTGTTAGAGCAGGCAGATAGCTAGATACGAGCAGAGAAAGGGGGACATAAGCCAAATGGCAGAAATTTGGGCAAAAAAGGAGAGGGGCATGAACCAAATTCAGGAAACCCTATATTATGTAAACACCAGGGGTCCCTGGGCAGAGAAAATAAGCAGGAACCTCTGGGCTGATAAGCAATCACACATTTTGGGGTGGCCTAGATGCCTACAAAAAGTGGGAAAAGACAAGAATCTCCAGTGTCCAAATGTAACCTTTTGCTCATTATGCCCTCATTTCAATAAATATATTAGCCTTGCAGATTAGAAGTACCCATCATGCAACGACGCCATGACACTTCTGATACAGACTAAATAAGGACAAAAATCCCTCCTCCCTTCAGGAAGGTGGAGTTGAGATGAAAATCAGGGAATATGACCCCAAACCTTTCCCTCTCCAATGAATATTCCACCCATTCATTTTTACACTATATAACCAACTTACCAAAGCTCACCTGAGCCTGCCCACGTTCCCCTTGAGAGTATACTACCTATCCCTTAATAAATCCTCACTTTATTTTCTTAACCTCTGTGTCTCATCTCTGAATTCTTTCTGTGATGAGACAAGAACCTGGTCACTGGCAACAAATGGATAAAGAAAATGTAGTATTATTCAGCCTTAAAAGAGAAGATAATCCTTCCATTTGTGACAACATGGATGAACCTGGTTGGACTTATGCTAAATGAAGTAAGCCAGAGAGAGACAAATACTACATGATGTCACTTAGAGTTCGTGGAATTTAAAAAAAAATGTTGAGCACATAGAAACAGAGAGTAGAATCATTGATTGTTTCCAGGGTCTGATGGTGAGGGGTAAGGAAAATAGGGGGAGGTTGGTAAGAGGGTACAAAGTTAAATATAAGATGAATGAAATCTGAGGAGCTAATGTATAACATGGTGACTATGGTTGATAACACTGTACTGTGTTATTTTATAAAATTATATTGAAATTTATTAAGAGTAAAACTTAGTTGTTTTCACCAAAAAAAGATAGATATGGGGAGTAACGGATGTGTTAATTAACTCAGTGGTGGGAATTCACAATGTATTCATATATCAAATCATCACATCAATACTTTAAATATATTACAATTTTGTCCATTTATACATCAATAAAGCTTAAAAAACCCAAAATGCCTAAATTTGTGACTGTAAAGTGAAGTATTTAAAGGCATGAAAATCAATAAATACTGAATTAAGTACTTGTGATAGGTTGAATAATGGCCTCCCAAAGATATCCATATCCTAATCCCTGAGGGCTGTGAATATGTTAACCTACATGGCAAAAGGAATTTTGCAGTTTTGATTAATTTAATAATCTTGAGATGGGGAGATTATCTTGGATTAGGTCCAAAGTAATCACAAGGGTGATTATAAGAGGGAAGCAGGAGATCAGAATGAGTACTAGGGGATGTGAGGACAGAAGGTGGGAGGGCAGGTGACCTCTAGAAAGCTGAAAAGGCAACAAAACAGATTGTCTCCTAGATCCTCCAGAAGGAACACAGGCCTGTTGATACCTTGATTTTAGCACAGAGAGACCTATTGTAGAATTCTGACCTTCAGAACTATAAGATAATAAATTTGTTTTATTTTAAACCACTAAGTTTGTGGTAAATTGTTACAGCAGCAATAGGTAACCAATACAATACTCATTGTGTGTTCAGCACAGTGAAACATGGTATGTAATAAAAGTGCTCTTTCTCCTTATCTCCACATGTTCAAGATCTACCTATTCATTATTGCATCTCCAATTCAAATAACACCTTCTTTAGGAAGTCTTCCTTATATCTTATAAGATATATCTTCTCTTCCTTTGCAAGAGTTATTTTCTCTGTTTCTAAAAAGCTCCATCACACCAGTCCATCCTGTAGGATTCCATGTTAAAGTGTCACTTCCTCTGTGAAATTTTCTCTAGCCATCTATTCCACTAATAACCCCTGCCCCGCCATCATCACCGTCACAAAACCAGGAAAAAAGTAGTCACTCTCTTCCTATTGCACTTAAACTAATTTGCATGAACATATATATCACACATTTCTACAATTTCTTAACTTAGCTAGCACTTTATCTAAAGATTTTTATGGTTCTGATTGCTTCTTACTTTGTATTATAGTTATTTTGTATATGTTTTCATTTCTCAATTAGACTGTAAATTTTCTGAGAACAGAAGAGACATTTTATATTTTTTGTATCCCATAATTTCCTCCCCTCTATCCAGGCATTGTGCCTTGCTTATAGGAAATGCCTGGAAATATTAGCTGAATGATTGTTTGCTTAGAAGGAAAATTAACCAAGAGCATAATGAGAATAGGCATCCTGAAATGGGCAATATAGTCATTGTTTGCATCTTAATTATGAGTTTTGAACTTGCATCTTGATTATGAGTTTTTCACATAGATTTGATATCTGCTTGGAGGGCTTCTGCATTTTACAATGAGCTTCATCTTGTCTGTTTACACAGACAAGTGCTCATGGATGGATCAGCCCTCCTGACTTCTTGGGAAATCCAGTTATGCGCCAGGAAGAAGTGGTTGCTAGGGGAGATTATGTAGAAATAAGCTGATGAATATTAAGTGATTCATATATTTGAGGCAAAATATTATGAACATTTTTATAGATTGGTTAAGCAGAAAAGGAAAGCACAGAACTTGTCATTAAGGAACTGACAGTTCTAATAAGACAAAGTTTTGTAAACTTCACCTCAATGTTTATATCTTGATTAATGTACTTCTCTACAGCAGGATCATTTAGCAACCCTTCTTTCTCTTGCTTTCTGTAGTTGGAGGCAAATACATTTTCTATGTTTCCAAATTTTTTTACCCTCAAATCAGTACCACCATGAGTACTCAGATGTTTTAATAAAAACTTGTTTCCTTTAAAATAGATGAAAGCTCTAGACCTACATAATAAAATCTTTATTTACTAAAACTGGCTTCTGTTATGTTTTGGTTTGTTTGGGCACTATAAGTGAGACAAAAGGGAGGGGCTATTTTACTTCTAAATTGTATTTCACAACAGAGCAATTCTAAAAGGAAGATGGTAATCAAGTATATGGAAGTTTTGGGATGGGGTTTTTTTCTATTAGCTTTGGTTTTACACTAAACCACCCTATTTGGGAATTTAAGTTCTTCCTAAGGCTAATTATAATATTGCAAGGTAGAGAATTTTAGTTCACAGAGCCAAGAGAGATCGTCTCCATCCCATGAGATGGGTTTCTGTCTACTCAAAGGCAATTGGTTACTATATTTTGGGTATTGATGAGATGTCTGCCCTGTGACATTGATAGAATAGTCAAATTTAAGTGATGTCCAAGTACAAGGGGAAAAAATAAGGAAGAAAAAGCCTGGAGAGTATGTGAAAATTCTGTGACAAAGATGATGATGATAATCATCATCATCATCATTATTTTTACTTAAACATTTTTGTGTGATATTATATATAAGGCACTCGGTTGGGCACAATGGCTAATGTAAAGGTGAAGAGGCCCCAGTGTGTAAGAAAGACCTGGATCCCAAAGGAATAAAACAATAAATGACAATGCAAAGAATCATCTGCTAAGGGCCAAATGAAAAATTTCCTTCTATATTGCAAGCTTAAATCTATAGCTACATACTTGACTTTTGGTCTTATATGTATCCAAGACTTTCTTTCTTAGCTTTCAACATAATTATATTTCTGTTTCTGAGGTCAGCTTCATTTGAATGTCCTGGATATGGAAAAGATGTACTAAGTCAACTTCATAGGATGGAGATAAAGAAAACAAGAAGTAGGTGTTTTAGTCAGGGTCCATAAGAGAAAAACAGAACCAATAGGATATCTATCTATCTATACATATATCTAGATAGATAGATATAAGAGGAGATTTATCAAAGGACTTGGTGTATGCAGTTATGGAAACCTAGAAGTCTCACAATCTGCCATCTGCAAGCTGGAGAACCAGGAAACCCAGTGGTAGAATTCAGTCTGAGTCCCATGGCCTGAGAACCACAGGAGCCAGTGGTATAACTCCCAGTTTGAAGCAGAAGTCCTGAGAACTAGGAGTGCTGATGTCTGAGGGCAGAAGATGAGTCTCCCAGCTCAAGAAAAAAGCAAATTTGCCTTTCCTCTAATTTTTGTTCCATTTGGGCCCCCAAAGGATTGGATGATGCCCACCCTCCATGAGGGCAGATCTTTCTACTAATGCTATTGAATCAAATGCTAATCTCTTCCAGAAACACCCTAATAGACACATCCAGAAATAATGTTTTATCAGCTATCTGAGCATCCCTTAGCCCAATCAAGTTGATACATAAATTTAACAATCACAGTAGGTAAATGTACTCCTGGAAACCAAGCTGTAAGGAAGTGTTCAGGTTTTTAGGGATAAGTACACTGTGTAGGATAGTCCAGTGTGAATCTGTGGACAATCCACTTGCCTCCCCCACCTCAGAGTATCCTGGGTGGCATTCTCTTTTGTGCCTTTGCCTTTTCTAGTCATTATTTCACTATGGTTGCCAGATATAAAGGCACTGAGTTAGAAATCCTGTCTAATTCACGACCTTCTTTTATTGTCAGTCATTTAATAATTTCTGTTGTAGAATTTCAAAAGGTATCAGTGGCTATTCATTAATTTATTCTCAACACATATTTACCTATATCTAATGTGTAGTAGGCAATGCTCTAGGAGCTGAGTACAAGATGAATAGAACAGGTACTAGCCTTGCCCTGGGGGAGCTTACAATCTAATAAGGGAAAGATATATTTTTAAATTGATTTACAAATAAATGCATAATTACAAATTGTGATAACTGTTATGAAGGACAAGTAAGCTCTGAAAGAGTGTAATGATGGGGGTTGTGGTACCACTTTAGGTAGACTGACTGGGAAAGGCTGCTCTGGGGAAGTGATATTTCAGCTGAGATCTGCTACAGAGGAGGATGGGCCTAGGGGTGTTCCAGGCAGAGAAAGCAACATGTGTGAAGTATCTGAGATGGGAAAAATTTGTCAGATGTAGGACCTGCACTGTGAGTGGGCCAAGTCAGTGAGGTTTTGTAAAAGGGCTAGAGTAATAGGCAAGGATTAGATCACTTAAGGCTGGTAAATATAAACATCTGAATTTTTTCCCTAAATACAAAGAAAAAACATTGAAATGCTTTAAGCAAGGGGTAACATGATTTATGTTTTAAAAACAACAGTCTGTTCTATAGAGAATGTACTATGGAAAGGAAAAAAAAGAAAACAGAGATAGATCATTTAAGAGCCTGTTTGAGTAGTGTAATAATAGAGAGGAAAGATGGGAACTTGAACCAGAACGGTGTTAGGGAAGGAAAGGAAAAAAGAGGTCTAATTATGACATCTTTGTGAAAAAGGATTATATTCTATTCTCACTTACTTGGGAAGCTGAGACAGAGAAAGTCTGAGGATAGAAGATCAGCTTGATGTATCTTTCTTTACCATGCTGCATAAATATTCCCATGTATTTAGTGCAGGGGCCATATTGGGTAAGACTCCAGGACATTCAACCAGGGTATTGGACTTGAATTGTTGGGTAGATGTATTAATATAGACTGGTATATCTTCTGAGAAGCCACTGACCTCTGAGGATTTTGAATGTATTTAATGGATGATGTTAAATAGTGGTTAAAAAAGGAGTTAATTATTTTTAATTTGGGTAGATTTCTTTTAAATATTTACCTAAAATCTTGATTTACTGAAGAATTATTAATATTTGATTAACGATTTACCTATTAAGTGCCTACAAGTACTCAGATTACACTAAGCACCACTGGGACATCAAAAAGGTGTAAGATATTGTTCTGGCTGTATAACAAACCATTTCCCAAAGCAGGGGCTTAAAACTGTAACAATAATTTATTTTGCTCATAGATTATGAGGATTGACAGGACTCAGCTAGGCATTTCTTGTCAGGTCTCTGGTTGTATCAGAGATGTGGTTATAGTCAGGTGGTAGTTGGAGTTGGAGTTATCTAAAAGACTTCATTCTATGTCCTGTGCTATGGTGGGGAGCCTGAAACAGCTGGAGTTGGAACAGCTGGAGTGCTTTGGATGTCTCTATTTCTGTGTAGTCTCTCCATGTGGTCTCTCCACATGGTGGTCTAAGAGTAGCTGGACTTCTTACACGGTAGGTAAAGGATCCTATAGTGAATGTCCCAAGAGGAAACAGCAGAAACCTGGCCTCAGAAGTCACCTCTGCTGCTTTATATTTGTTGAGGCAGTCACAAAGGCCACCCATGTTCAAGTGTAGGGAACTTAGAACCCATCTCTTAATGGGAGGAGTGACAAAGCATTTGCAAACATGTTCTGTTATTACCAAAGCCATGGTACCTTATTAAAACAAAACAAAACAAAATAAAACTCCTCAGGTATTAGTTGGGCATGACCAAAAGATGGGAGCACTGAAGAGAATTGTGCATATTTTATAAACATATAATATGTACACTTAGTAATGCTTTATTTTTGGAAGGTGTGTGCTATACATTTCAGGCAATGATTTAGTCAGGCTCAAATGCAGCTCCATAAGAAAACAGGGTTATCTAGTTATTGTATTTAGCAAACTAATTAGAACAGTTACTTGTGAAGCTAAGTGGAAGTGAAACATCTCCAATTCAGTGAGTTAATCATACATATTTTGACGATAATTTTGTTTTTCACAGTCTATTAGGAGGATAGCCACCATCACCAAATACCACACACGCTTACATTGTTTTATTTAGCTAAAGTACGAAGGTGTAGTGTTCTGGATATTTTTCTTTAGTAACAAATCTGTAATGGTATTAAAAATAAGCACAAACACTTCAAACTTTTGAATTGTTTTAATTCTGTGAAATGAGTTTTAATAAACAAAGCGAAACAATTTCATCCAGGTCCATAAAAGAAACTGTTATTTAACTCGGAATTCTTCCTCCTGTTCCTGGTTATTTATGGTGTGGAAATGAATAGAGAGTTTTTCTTCTTTTTCAATTTATGATAAATTGAATAACTGAGAATACATCAAGCCAAGAGGTGGGGGATGTTCTTTCTATTTTTTCTGTACTGGTGACTATTGTTTAATGCAAAACAAAATAAAACAAACAAATAACAAATGCTTGGAATTTTTTGTAGTTTCTGATAATTCTAGGTACAGAGGGGGTATCTGCTATTGGATGACTTAAAAGCCTCAATGAAAAGAATATTTTTGAAAGGTTCTGTATTAGTTTTGAATTTTTATGGTACTATCAAGGGATGATTGCTCAATATTCTGTTAGAATAAGTTTCTATTTGACAAGTAAGCATTGACCTTAGTAAAGAAAACTGAGAATGTTATTAAAATTGATCTAGATACAGTGTATGTTCTGTTGTGATGTCTAAAATGTTTCATTAAAATTTTATATGAATTTCTTATTTTGAAAGTTATTTGAAGTTTTCTTCATTATTCCAATGGAATATTTTTGAGCCAAACATGCCTTAACTTAAGACTTATCTATAAATATTTTATAAAAATAAACTAATAAAACTACAAGAATCATTTTAGGTTTTAAATTTTTAAGTATTTTTTAAATTGACATATAGTTGATTTACAAAATTATTAGTTTCAGGTGTACAACATACTGATTCAAAATTTTTTATGTTATACTCCACTTAAAGTCATTACAAAATAATGACTGTATTTCCCTGTGCTGTGCAATAATACATCCTTGTTGCTTGCTTATTTACTTATTTATTTATTTTTATTGAGGTATAGTTGATTTACAACATTATATTAGTTTCAGGAGTAAAACATCGTGATTCAGAGTTTTTATAAATTTTGCTCCATTCATAGTTATTTTACAGTTGTTATGAAATATTGGTTATATTCCCTGTGCTGTACAATATGTCCTTCTAGCTTATTTATTTCAGTCATATAGTAGTTTATACCTGTTAATCCCCTACCTCTAACAATCATTTTAAAGTCATCTTTTTGAAATGCCTTGTTTTGAATATCCAAAGAGTAGGCCAGATGTAGCTACTACATTGGTAATGGTAATAATGTATAACAGAAGCTCATCTGTGCAGAACTTTACTTGTTGGAATCTAATTTTTATTGCCCCTCCATCCAGATGTAGGAAAGAAATTTACTTACCCCTTAAGGGAGGTTGACAATCTCATGAGAGAGTTTCATTAGAGGTCATTATAGGATGGCAGACTGTATTTAAATCTACATAGAATGTTATATGGGTAGGCCAAATATATTTATTATTGCTCAATGACAGTTGGACTTCATTTCTCAGAACTGACTCTTGCTGATAGTAAGATAATGTTGGGGGCTACTGCATTACAGAGAATGCAAGCTTATGCCTCTTACTTCTTATATTGAAATTTCCAACTCATTTTTTTCAAAACTAAGAAACAAATTCATATTAACATATTAAATATAAAATATGCTAGAACATGAGGAAGTTGATTCATTATGCTGGATTTTGAGATCTGGAGGAAGTCATTTGTTATTTGGCATTCAGAATAAAACAAATGAAAATGCTGGCAGTTACTTTATCTTCTGAATATTTAATCTGATTCAAAATTTGGCCTATTTGTATATAATTTCCAGGTATATAACACAGCTTTAACCTTAAACAGTAGTCTAAACAGTATTGTAAATCAAAAAGATAAAGCCCAAGAAGAATAAAATCCATAAATAACTGTTTATATATAACTTTCTGTGAGTCTCAACAAATATGAATTTTATCCATAAGACTTCTTTAGTTTCAGTCACCAAAGAATTACAGCTACCTCCGTAACAGAGACATTGTAACAAAAGCTGATGCAATTTTAGAGTGAGGCATTTCAAGTAGAGTATAGAAGCTATGCAGTTAAATGAACATGGATTCCAGCTTCTGCCCTGTTTCTCAGCCTGGAAGTTAGCCAGGGCATTATCCCTCTGCTTCTTTTCCTGAAAAGCTTCCAGGAGATTTTTAAGTGACCCATAAAGTTCAGCATCTTTTGTTCTACATCTTATTGAAAACCAGTACCACGGCCCCCAATGGGTTGACGTTTCCTAGGCTGTGTATGCTGAGATGAGCACTGTCATCTTGATCTTGGCGGTGTGAAGACCTAATTTGCATTGGAGGTAGGGAAGGTTGGAAACCGACTCCCTTGGGCCTTGAATGTAAGGAGGTAGAGAGCCTATCACTCCATTTTACTTCTGAGCTGTGATTTATTCAATATGTCCAGAGACTTTTTAAAATGAACTGGAAGTTTCAATAAAGGCCTTGCCTTTAAGATACATAACCTGTGATTAAAAATAACCCCAGCTCAAAGCAGGAGAGTGACCTTTGCAAAAGCAGTAATGGGATATTTTGGTTCTTTTACCATACTGAAATAGGTCTATTTAATTCTGCAAATGGAATGGAGGGAAAAATGGATAGCAATTAAAGACACCTGAATCAGTACTAGACGTGGTTTAGGTGAAGGGACACTACATCTTTGAAATGAATACATGCAACTACCTGGACCTTTTATGCCAATTGCACAGGTATGGCTTACAATGGTCTTATGTGAGGACATGTTTATCCATGTAAATCTCAATGTACACCATGTATGGACGGAAAAAATGTTGCTAGATTCTCCCAGGGTGTATTCTAATGTCTGAGACATGAATATCATTTCCCCAGATGATTTTATTTCTATTGGTACTAGCTTTAACATTAGAAACTCTTGGCCCTTTACCTTCCAGTGAGTCAGATTTTAGGTTTGAGCTCCCTTTAAAAAAAAAAAAACAAAACCTAGGAATTCCCTTTATTCTTCTAGGATTCTAGGGCAGTTTGGAGCTTTAACATATTCCTTCAGGTCTGACCTGAAAGAGTTAAAGGACCAAGTGCCATTTTATTAGAACTGCTTACTTACTGCAGCAGGGAATATGGTCAGTTCAATAGCTGATTGTTGTTGGAATTTTATTCCTTCTCCTGTAATTGAGGATTGAAAAAGAGAGGTAAGGTGTATATACTTTATGCAATATTTATTTCATTTCTTTCTGAAAATGCTTACCTCTTCATACTTGCCTTTCCCTAGATGGAGTTAAGTGTTTTGATGAAGGGTAGACTGAGGTGAAACTGTAGCTCTCATTATCTGCTTGACATAAATTATGTGTCTAACTACTTAAAAAGGGGAAAAAATGGAAAGGGCTATGAAGGACCCTGGGGGTCAGGTAAGTGCACTTGAAACAGATGTGTTAGAGAAGTTGCTTCAAAGACACAAATCCATCCTTAGTAATTGCCTAGTGGTAGGGTAAGGTGCGGGCTTGTTTCTCTCTGCAGTGAGGTGTCAGGGACGAGTTGCCAGGCAGGAAACTCACTGTTGCACTGAGTTTAGAATGGTGTGCTATGTTTGTTAATGCCACTGTTTCCTTTTCAACTGCCTGCCCACCTTTCTTGAGTGGGAGCCTCTGACTGCTGCTGGAATGCCAAGCGACACGACAAATGATCTGCCAGTGTTTTCCTGTTAGTCCTGTGTAGTGAGAATTTTCCTGATGGATTAGGCCCCAGGAAGTATTAGAAAAGCAGCTCTTTTTCTTCTTCTGAATTCTCGTTGCACTTTGTACTTCTCTCCAGTAGAGCAATCACCGTGCTGTACTGTAATTATTTGTGTCTGTCTTTCCCAGTAGACCGTGAGTTCCTTGATGGAAAGAAGTTTGTCTTATTTATCTTTGTATACCCAGGGTCTAGCACAGTTTCCGGCACATACTAAAAACTCAATTAAATGCTTGTGGACCAAATGAAGGAATGAGTGAGAAAAATGTTACTCAAGGCTCTGAGGCCAGACAGAGACCAATACTCGTAAGACTACTTGTTGTTTCGATAATTGACTTCCTTAGGGCCTAAGGGAGGGCTTCTATGCCTGGGCATTAATTTTTTGTTCTGTGAGACATGGAGGTATCAGTGTTCTATCTCTTTGGAGAAGATGGCTATTTTGGGGCATTTTCTCCAAACTTCTCCCAGAGTGCAAGCATAGCACCGTGAATCTCTCATTCACTGGAACCATCACAATTGTAATTAGTCATTTTTTCCTGTATTTGTGTGATTTCTTGATTAAGATCTGTACCTTCCACTAGACTGACTCCAGTGATGGAGGGTAATTTCTTGATTAAGATCTGCACCCTCCACTAGACTGTGAGTCCAATTGTGGAGGGTAAATACCTCTGATTTTGCTCCCCATCACCCTCCCCCCCCCCAGGATCTAGTATAGCACCTGGCATAGAGTAGGTACTCCATAAATGAGGGGATGGCTGGAGACACTAAGATGGCTTCCTTTATTCATGGTTTTTCTTTTTGTTTTTGCTTTTTCTTGAATAGGAAAATATGTATTTTTATCAGTCTTCTCAGCATTACCCTGAGAAACTTGCTTCAGGTTCTCATTTAACATTTGAGCGTCCAGGCTCTTTTCAGAAAGCTTTAATAAAATTTCTTCTAATTTTTGGACCAGATTATTGATTTTCTTAGAAAAGAATGCCTATTGCCAAAGGTGACATGCTAACTTTTAAAGTGCCCAAGTTTGGAAAACTCTGAAGTTTTAATTTCAGTGAAGACTTTCTGTTAGGTTTAAAGTACTGTTTGGCGGCTGCACAGGATTCTCTCAAGGGGAAAGGCCTTTCGAGTGACACTCGGTAATTTAGCCATTAAGGTTAATGTTCATCTTCTCCCTGTCTATTGAAACTTCTAGGGTAGGCAGTGCAAATAGCTTATCAGGTAGTTTTAAAGGTCATGTGCAAAGGAAAAAAAATCCTGCACCGCTCATGAAAATGTCCTTAGTAATCAGTGCCTGCTTATGGGAGGAGGGGGCTGAGGGACTCTCTCAGCTCATCTATCTTGTCTTTTCCTCCAGGTCACTTTGTGACAGATTCTGAGTTGGTAGCTGCCCAGCCTGGAAGGTAGCTAGCTATGCACATCTCTGCTTTCTACATTAGTAAAGTCAGTAAGTTTTTTTTAAAAAAGCTTCAACTTTTTCTTTTGCTTTTCAGCCTCTGCGCTCTACCTCTGGGGTAAGTCTGACAGAGATAGGAGCAAAGAACAGACTTCTCTGTTGACAGTCGGTAGGTTTGGTCAAAACCACCTTTCATAGAAGGAGTCAGAATGAGGATGGTGAAATGCTGAGGCTTTCCCCCTGCTATTACTTTTCATTTCAGCCTGTGACAAAACTATGCCGCTGCCATCTCTCTGGCCTGCCTCAACCCTCTGTGGAATGCATGAATTGAGCCCTGCCCAGTCAGGTCTGACCACATCATGAATCCCTCATAAGCAGATCTCGAGCTTCTCAAGGGAAATGAAAACTTAATTCGCCACTCCAGATCCCAGCTGAGAGCACTGCCTCGGCTTCCTTTGAGACTTCACTGAGTTATTGGCCTTTTTCTTTCTCCTCCTTCTTTCTCCAAGCAGTAAAAAGTATGGGTTGTAGCTGCTTGGAGGATGAAGAAAAACCTAGAGTTTTTAAAAATGGTTGCTCTGAGGCAGGCATTTAGGAGTGACTCTAATAGTTCTTTCAGAAGAGTGAACTGTACCTTCGGGCTTACTGCGGTCACCCATTGAGAGAGGAATCATAGAATGAGTCTGCAGTAATGATAAAATGAAGAATGCATTCTTCTGCAGTTCAGTGCATCAATAGCTGTTTTGCATATGGATGCAGTAGTAAGATAAGAGTCATCTACGTTGCATTCTGTTTTATTATCTGCTTCTGAGAATACAGCAGCAGGTTTGGGGGATTATATTTGAGAGGAAAAGTTGTATTTTCAAAATCCTATTGATGGCTGCATCCTCTCCAGCCACTCCCTCTCTCCCTGCCTTGCCCCTCCCTTCTTCCCTGAGTCATTGCTGGGAAGACTTTCAAATAAGGGAGATGTTGTTGTTCCCATATTCAACTTATTTTTGTTTTCTAGAACTCTGTGGTCTTCCATTTTTAATTTTGAATGGGAAAATATTGGCAGGCACTTATGAGAGACAACAGAAAAGTGCTAGGTATGGCTGAGCAGATTTATTTCCAAAGATTCAGCTCAGAGAAGAATGCAGTTTTGTTTGAATTCTTATTTCATCTTGAAAAAATTAATTCCACATCTCATGGCTACAGATTTGTTTCTGAGATAGTGACCAACCTGGATACACCGGGCCCTCTTTCATGACAGTTAATTTTGAACATCAAACAGAGAAGAAAGACCTGAAGATTGGAAATAGCTAAAAAAAAAAAAAAAAAAAAGAAACAATTGAAGTGTTTCTTAGACTTTTGAGCCCAAAGTTAGTTTTTATTAACAACATGAATTTTATCTTTGAAAATAGAGGAGAGTAAGTCCTTTATTTCTGCAGATTCTTGCAAATTGCATTTTCAAGTATGCCAGGCATAATTGTAATAACAGCTACCATGTGGTAGGCATTACATATACATACATATATGAATATTCTAATTTTAGTAATCACAAGAACAGGATATATATTATCTCCATTTTGCAGATGAGGAGACTGAGGCTTAGCAAGGTTAAGTGACTCAAGTAATGTTATCGACTTAATAAGTGGTTGAATTGTTGCACTCCAAGTTCATGACTTTTCCACTATCCCTTACTGCCTTTCATGTGGTCGAGTGAGAGTATCCAAAAGGTCACTTTGTCCTTCAGTTACCAATGTCCTCTCCACATATGCCATGCAGAGCTGGCTTCAGGGAAACTGAAAATAGCTCCATGAATGCAGTATTTGTTCCAGAGCTTCTATATTCCTGGGGAAAAAATGGATAATTTTCTAAGGTATGTCATCTTTTGGAATCAAAATTTAGCATCAAATTTGGATCTCATATCACAAAGAGACTCTTGAGTATCTAAAGAACAAGCGTAACTACAAGGTGGTGATATAAAGACCAGCTCTTGCAGGATCTTTAATACAAGGAGAGTCTCCTAACATCCCCCCCAAATATAGGCTATGGGCTCCTGCATTTCTACCCAAGGAGCAGAACACTATCGGTCTTTCAGAATAAGTTATAGAAGAAAGCTAAAGACTATAAAGCCAAAAACATCCCTCTGAAATTACTAAAGTGACCAGTTTTAATATGAACATTGTCATGGGTTCTGTACAATAAAGGTAACTTTAAATGCTATCACAAATATCAAATCAGTGTATATACAACTTTAAATTGAGTTTCTTTTTGTTTTTTTTAAAAAACAAATGTTGACATAGAAAGCATGTAGTTTAAGTCTCAAACTAGGAAGTGGTGGCCAGTTGATTGAATTTACCTCTGATATTTCAGGGATGATGTTGATCCTGAAATACATAGTGAAGAAAAACAAATTAGAGAATACAACACAATACATTGAACCCCTGGTAGGAGCTCCAAAAAGCTGAAATGATCCAGCTCAAGTTTTTCTAGGTATGTAATTAAAATGTCATGACTTCATAAAAAATGGTGCCCTTTACTATGGCTACAGTATATAAAGAATAAGCTAAGTTGTATTGCATCAGTTTTAGTTAATCAACTTTATTGAGGTATAATTTACAGTAGTAAAATTCACCAATTTTAAGTGTACCATTTGATTTTTGACAAACGTATGCTGTTGTGTAACTAACACCATGATCAAAATGTAGAAATTTTTATCAACTCAAAAAGTACCATCATGTCACTTTGTAGTAAATCCCCTATCCTCAACATGGGCCAATGCTTTCCATCACTATAAATTTGTTTATTCCAGAATTGCACATAAATAGAATCATACAGTATATACATATAGTCTTTTGTCTGTGATTTCTATCATCTGTGTTGTTACATGTATCAGTAGTCCATTCTTTTTTTACTGCTGCATAGTATTCTATTGAATAAATATAATACATTTATCTATTTATTTACCAGTTGAAGAGCATTTGGATTCTTTCTACTTTTTGGCTGAATTTATGACTCATGCTGCTATGAACATTCATGTATAACTTTTGGTGTGTGCATATGTTCTCATTTCTTTTGATTATTAACTGGCAGTGGAAAACCTAGAACAAAGGATAAGCATATATTTAACATTATGAGAAACTATTTCTGAAAGTTGTTGTGTGATTTTTACATCAACACAGATCATTTGAGAGTTCCAGTTGTGCCACACCTTAACAAACCCTTGGTATTGTAAGTCTTTCGTTTTAGCCTTTCTAGTGGGTGTGTCCTGGTATGTCACAATGATTTTTAATTTGCACTTCTCATATAACTAACAACATTGAGCATCTTTTCATGTGGTTCTTTTGCCATTTTTATATGTTCTTTGGGGACATGTTTATTCAAATCTTTTTTCCATCCTTTTGAGGTAAGTTGTTAATTTATGTGTGTAGAGTTTTTTTATATTTCCTTATATCCTTTTAATATCTGTGCATCTTATTGTGATATTCCATTTTCTATTCCCGATATTGGTAATTTGTGTCTTCTCACTTTTTTATTTATCAGTATTGCTAGGAGTTTATCAATTTTATTAATCTTTTCAAAGAAACAGATTTTGGGTTAACTGCAATTTTCTATTATTTTCTGTATTGATTTGAGTGATTTCAGCTCTTAGTTATTTCTTTCCTTGTACTTGCTTTGGTTTTATTTTGCTCTTCCTTTTCGTTTCTTTAGGTGGAATCTTAGTTTATAATCTCTTTCTTTTCTATTAAAATCACTTAAAGATATTAATTTTCTTCTAAGCCTTGCTTTAGCTGTGTCTCACAAAATTTGATATATTGTATTTTAATTTATATTAAGTTCAAATATTTAAAAATTTCTCTTGCAATTTCCTCTTTGAACCATGTATTATTTAGCAGTATGTTAATTAATTTTGAATTGATTGGAGATTTTAACTTTATATTTCTGTTTTAGATCTAGTTTAATCACACCATAGTTAGAGAGGACAAACTTTGCATGATTTCAAATTTTTTAAATTTGTTAAGGTTTGTTTTATGTTGTAAAATATGGTCTATCTTGGTGAATGTTCTATGTACTCTTTAAATGAACATGTATTCTGCTGTGGTTGAGTGGAGTGTTGTATAATTATTAACTAGATTCAACTATTTGTGTCATTCAGTTCTTTATTCTTGCTGAGTTTATATCTACTAGTTCTACCACTAATAGAGGTGTGTTGAAGTCTTCAGCTATAATTGTGGGTTTGTCTGTTCTTTTTTTTGGTTATTTATTTTTACTTCATGTATTTTAAATTTCTTAGATGTATATGTATTTAGGATTATTATAACTCCTTGGTGAACTGACCCATTTATCAATATGTGATGTCTGTTTTTACCTTTTAATTTTGTTTGTTCTAAAGTCTACTTTCATATGAATATAAGCACATCAACTTTCTTTTGATTTGTGTTTGTGTGATATATCTTTTTCCTTTAACATACCTATATCATTATATTTGAAATTGTTGTAGGCAGCATTTAATTGAATCATGTTTTTTCATCTTTTCAAATAAGTTCTGTCTTTTAATTGCTGTTTTTAGATCATTTACATTTGATGTAATTTTTGATATGTTTGTATTTAAGTCCATACTCTTTCTCATTTTCAGCCCTCTTTTTGATTATTCATACATTTTTAGTGTTCCACTTCGACTTATATTTGTGATTTTAACTATATATTTTGTATAATATTTTTACTGGTTGATCTAGGAATTACAAAATACATACTTAACTTTGCACAGTCTATTTAGAATCATATGTTATCACCTCAGTTGGAATAGAGAAACCTATCGACATCCATTCCCTTTTTCTTCTCCCCTCTACACTATAGGTGTCTTTTTATTTTTACAGCTTTTTTGAGATGTAATTGACATATAACAGTCTATGAATTTATGTGAACAACATATTGATTTGATACACTTATATATTATGAAATGATTATCACTGTAGCTTTAGCTTATACCTCTATCATCTCACATAATTACTATTTCTTTTTTGTGGTGAGAACATTTAAGATCTACTCTTTTAGCGACTTTAAAGTGTATAATGCAGTATTATTAAATATAATCATGCTGTACACTAGCTCCTCCAAACTTATTCATCTTATAACTAAAAGTTTGGACCCTTTGGCTAGTATCTCCCCATTTCTCCCACCCCTTAGCTCCTGGTAACCACCATTCTACTTTCTGTTTCCATGAGTTCAGCTTTTTTAGATTCTACATAAAAGTGATATTATATAGTATTTATCTTTCTCATCTGACTTGTCTAACTTAGCATGATGGCCTCAAGGTCCATCTGTTGCAAACAGAAGGATTTCCTTCTTTCTTGTAGCTGAATAATATTCTATTGTATATATGTATATATCACATCTTCTTGATGCATTCATCTATTGATGGACACTTTTAGGTTGTTTTCATATCCTGGCTATTGTGATTAATGCTGCAATGAACATGATAGTGCACATATCTCTTAGAGATCAAATTGCATTTCTTTTGGGTGTGTATGCAGAAATAGAATTGCTGGATTATATGGTAGTTCTACTTTTAATTTTTTGAGAAACCTCCATACAGTTCTCTATAGTGGCTGGACCAATTTACATTCCCATGAACAGTGCACAAGGGTTCCCTTTTCTCCACATCATCGCCAACACTTCTTATCTCTTGTCATTTTGATGATAAGTATTCTAACAAGTGTGAGGTGATATCTCATTGTGGTTTTGATTTGCATTTTCCTGGTGATTAGTGATGTTGAGAATCTTTTCATGTTCATGTTACTATTTGTGTCATCTTTGGAAAACTGTCCATTTAATTCTCATGTCAATTTTTTAAAATGAGATTGTTTTATTTTACTATTGAGTTGTATGAGCTTTTAAAATACATTTTAGATATTAGTCCCTCATCAGATATATGATTTGAAAACATTTTCTCACATTAAGTAGGTTGGATTTTCATTTTGTGGATTGTTTCTTTTGCTGTGCAGAAGCTTTTTGATTTGATGTAGTGCCACTTGTTGATATTTGCTTTTGTTGCTTATACTTTTGGTTCCATATCCAAAAAAATCATTGGCAAGACAAATGTCAAGGAATTTTTTCCCTATGTTGTCTTCTAGGAGTTTTACAATTTCAGGTGTTATGTTTAAGTTTTTAAAACATGCCAAGTTAACTTTTGTGAATGTTGTAAGATAAAGATCCAATTTCATTCTTTTCCAACACTATTTACTGAAGAGACTATCCTTTCCCCATAGAGTACTCTTGGCTTCCTTGTCAAATGTTAGTTGATTATATATGCAAGGACTTATTTCTGGACTTGATTCTGTTCAGTTGATCTATATATCCATATTTATGCTAGTACCATGTTATTTTGATTATTATAGCTTTGTAGTATAGTTTGAAATCAAGAAGCATGATACCTCTAGCTCTGTTCTTCTTTCTCAGGATTACTTTGGCTATTTTGAGATCTTTTGTGGTTCCGTAGAAGTAAAGGTAAATAATAAACATAAACAAAATTGACTAACCATTAGCTACAGTAACTAAGAGAGAGAAGACTCAAATAAAATCAGAAGTGAAAAAAAGAAACATTACAACTGATACCACAGAAATACAAACGATCATAAGAGACTACTGTGTACAGTTATACAAAGGTATTTGACAACCTGGAATGAATGGGCAAATTTCTGGAAACATACAACTTACCAAGACTGAATCAGGAAGAAATGGAAAAATCTGAACAGACTAATGACGAGTAGGGGATTGAATTTGTAATCAAAAACCTCCCAACAAAGTAAAGCCCAGGGCCAGATGGTTTTCTTTGTGAATTTTATCAAACATTTGAAGAAGAATTAACTGCAGTCCTCAAATTCTTCCAAGAAGCTGAAGAAGAGGGAATACTCCTGAAATCATTTTATGAGTCCAACATTACCCTATTATAAAAGCCAGATAAGGACACTAAGAAAAACAGAACTACAGACTAATATTTCTGATGAATATAAATGCAATAATTCTCAACAAAATATTAGCAAACAAAATCAACAACACATTAAAAGGATCTATACCGTGGTCAATTGGGATTTATCCCTGGCATGCAAGGATGGGTCAATGTATTAATCACATTAAGAGAATAAAAGATAAAAATCATATGATCATCTCAATAGATGCAGGTAAAGTATTTGACAAGTACAGCATCCTTTCATGATAAAAGCTCTCAACAAATTGGGTATAAAAGGAACATACTTCAACAGAATAGCAATATGACAAGCCCACAGCTAACATTATACTCAATGGTGAAAGTCTCAAAGCTTTTCCCCTATAGGTATCTTATATATTACTTTTATATACACTGAAGACTGCATCAATCAAACAATGTTACATTTCTTGGTTTGAACTATAAGACATTTTTTATAGAAATGAATAAAGGAATAGTCTCATACCTAGTTTACCATTTACATTGCTCTCCTTTATTCTTTATGTCTCAATTTTTCTCTGGTAGTGTTTCCTTTTTTTACCGGAATTACTTCCTTTAAAAAATTTTTTTAGAATATTTTTGCTGGCAATGAATTACACTAATTTTCTCTCATTTAAGAATATCTTGATTTCTGTTTCATTCCTGAAGGATAATTTTGCTGGATATAGAATTCTAAGTAGACAGTTTTTTGCTTTTAGTACTTGAGGAATACACTGTTCCTTCTTGTCTCTTGCCTCTTGATTTCTAGTGAGCAATCATCATTTACTCAAATTGTTTTTCCTTTATAGATAATGCATCATTTCTCTGCCTACTTTCAAGATAAGATTTTTTTCAGCAGTTTGATTACGATTTACTTGAATGTAGATTTCTTTTGGTTTATTCTGTTTGAGATGTGCTCAGCTCTTTGAATGTGTAGATTTATGTGGTAAGCAGGATGGTCCCCCAAAGATGCTCATATCCTAATCCCCAGTACCTGTGAATATACAATGTTATCTGGGAAAAGGGACTTTGTGCTGGAATTAAGGTTATTAATCAACTGATTAATAGTTTACTTTAAGATAGGCCAAATGGGTCCAATGTAACAACATGAGCTCTTAAAAGTGGAGGAGGAAGGCAGAAAAGTTATTCAGAAAGATGTAACAGAAAAAATATGTCATTGTGATGTCACAGAAGTAGAGGTTTCAGAGAAATATGAAGCATGAGAGGAACTTGATTTGCATTGATGACTTTGACAGGAGCCATTAACCAGGGAAAGCAGAGAACAACCCCTGATGGCCAGCCAGCAAGAAAATGGTGATGTCAGTCCTACATGAAATTGAATTCTGCCAACAACCCAAATGAGCTAGGAAGTCAACTCTAACCCAGACCTTCCAGATCAGAATGGCTGATACTTTGATTTTGGCCTTGTGAGACTCTCAGCAGAGGAACCAGCTGAGCCATGCTGTACCTGACTTCTGACTTACACACAGACAGATGAGATAATAAATTTGTATTTTATTTATTTATATTTTTTAAAATTGAAGTATAGTTAGTTTACAATGTGTCAATTTCTGGCCTACAGCATAATGTTTCAGTCATACATATACATACATATATTTGTTTTTATATTCTTTTTCATTATAGGTTATTACAAGATATTGAATATAGTTCCTTATGCTATACAGAAGAAATTTGTTGTTTATCTATTTTATATATAATAGTATCTGCAAATCTCAAGCTCCCAATTTATCCCTACCCAAGCCCCCACACCCCGGTAACCATAAGTTTGTTTTCTATGTCTGTGACTCTGTTTCTTTTTTGTGAATAAGTTCATTTGTGTCCTTTTTGTTAAGATTCCACATATAAGTGATACCATATGGTATTTTTCTTTCTCTTTCTGGGTTAATTCACTTAGTATGTCAATCTCCAGCTCTATCCATGTTGTTGCAAATGGCATTATTTTATCTTTTATGGCTGAATAGTATTTCATTGTATATGTATACTATAACTTCTTTATCCAGTCATCTGTCAATGGACATTTAGGTTGCTTCCATGTCTTGGCTGTTGTAATTTTTTTTAGCTCTACATTCTTGCTCCTTTCTTTCTTAAGCCATGATGACACAAATGTTATACTTTTGTTGTCTTATCACAGGTGTCTGGGTATAGAATTCTAGGTTGACACTTTTTGCTTGTTTTTTCCCCTTCTAGTGCTTTGGAAATGTCTCTCTATTATATTCTAGATTCTGTGGTTTCTGACTAGAAGTGTGATGTCATTCTTATCTTGGTTACATATATGCAATGTCTTTTTTTCTCTGGATTCTATGAGTTTTTAGAAAAATTATCACTGGTTTTCAGCAATTTGAGTATGATGTGCCCTAGTATGGCTTTCTTTATATTTCTTCTTCTTGGGATTTTTGAGCTTCTTGGTTCTTTGCATTTATGATTTTAATAAAATTTGGAAATATTTTGACTATTACTTCTTCAAATATTTTCTTATCCCTCCTTCTGGAACTCCAATTACGTGTATGTTTGACTACTTGATATTGACACATGGGTCACTGATGATCTGTTTATCTTCTCAGTCTTTTTGCTTTTTGTCCTTTATTGTGTATAATTTCTGTTACCATGTCCTTAAGTTCACTTATATTCCCTTCTGCACTATCTAATTATCTGTATAATTCAGACTATTGCTTTTTCATTTCTAAGAAGCATCATTTGGTCCTTTTTTATACTTTTCATTCTCTTTTTTATGCTCATGTTTTCCTTGACCTTCTTGAAAATATGGACTATAAATTTAAACATCTTTGTCTACTAATTCCATAATTTCTGTCAATTTTGGCTGTGCTTCTATTGAATTATTTTTTTCTCCTGGTCGTGGGTCATATGTCTCTGCTTCTTTGTAAGATTAGTGATTTTTGATTGTAACACATGTTTGCTACATATTGTGAATTTTATATTGCTGAGTGCTGGGCTTTGTTTTATTCCTTTAAATAGTCTTGGAATTTTTTTCTTCCATACAATTATATTACATGGGCTCAGTATGATTACTTTGCTAGTGTGGGTATAGAGTGAATTTGCTACAATACTAAGGCAATACCTTTCTGAGGACTTTATCCTATAATTCTTCTATTACAAGGTCTTCCTATTCTTGCTGGTAGAAATATAAAGTATTGCAAACCCTATGTAAACTCCAACAATTTTCAGTTTATTGATTTCTAATGATTCTTGTAGTGAAATTAGAAGTAGGTTCTTACATTCATATTCAAATGTTATGTGTTAAGCACTGACCTAAACATTTATTCATTCTTTAATCATCTTTTACATATTTTCCTTATCACTAATGTTTGACAATATGTTCTTATAACTAGCATTTTCACTTACCATACCAATAAGAAAATGACTGATTGGATTCCTGAGTCTTATAGCTACCTTCCTCCTTAAGGTGTTTCTTGGGTAGAATCAGAATTTGGGAAAATACAGTAATTTCTCATTATTTATGAATGTTTTGTTCAATAAAGTCAGAGCAAACACTGAATTAGGGAATATTCAGTTATTGATTCTAGGGGAAATATGGGGTTAAGTTCCTGTGAGCCTTTGGGTACAACATTTTTATGAACATAACCTTGTTTTATACACGTTTCCATTTAAAAACACCTTATTTTTATATATTGTTGATTCATTGACATTGAACTAATGACCAATAGCACTATAACTCACACCTGAATGAATCTTATCTAACACAGATTTTTTTTTCTCCATAAGGCACATAACAACCCTCTTAAGCTTAGGCACACTAGACAGCACTGTGAGACCATGTTTTGGTGCCATATAAAGAAAACGAAATTACCAAAAAAAAGAAGCAAAAACTGTGACATTAAATATACCATGGACATTCTTTACAGTATGAGACTGAAACAAGAAGACAGGATGTCACCTTGTTCAACCTCAGCAGGGAACATGTGTATGGGAGACAAATTTTTCACTGCTCTGTGCACACATGTCTACAAATGATTGCAAAAGCTCTGTGAATATTGGTTTTAGGGTTACAATGAATTTTAGTGATTAGGCAAATTTAAAAATATAGAATCAATGAATAATGAGTATTGACCGTATTGATGTGTGACTTATTTCTTTCCACTTATCTATTCTTACTTGGTAATGCTTAAGGGCTATGCTGCTTGGAGGTTGGCACATTCTGAGTCCCTGTGACCTCTTTCTAAGACCTAACCAAATTAAAGAACTGTTTTTAGAAATAGAAAACTCAAAAGGCCAGGCGGTCATCCTAATTGAAATAAGGCTGGGGGCTCTTGCTTTAAAATTTTATGGTACTCTACCTATTTTGCAACACAGGCAGTTGGTTCTGGTATTGACTAGTTGGACCCACCTTCCCTCAGTCTGTTTATTTTTGACAGAAGGAATATAGCCCACATGGTATGCATGGTATTCAATTTTACTTCACATCCTTTTGGCCTAATTATACATTTAATTGCCTGAAATCAACTTTTTTAGTGTCTAAATAAAGTGGATTTTGTTTGTATGTATCATTAAAAAGTGTATGGGCTCTTTAGGGTACTTTTTTTTTCAATTGACTAGTTAGTTTTACCTTACAAAGGCTATTAGCCTCTTTCATCTCATGAAATTCTTTAGGTTTAAGGAAATAGTCATATGGTTTTCTGTCTGTATTTTAAGAAAGGTCACTCTGAGATTTTCTTTTTGGCTTTTTTTGGCTGTGCTATCTGTCTGTCATGTCACATTAGGCTTTTTCAAGGATCATGCCATGCATGACACTGTGAAGAGACTCAGTCTATCATGAAGATAAAGCCCCTGAATGTGAAAATGGGGGGAAAATATGCACTTTCTTGAAAAATAGGTCAAAGATGTAAAAACCGTTATTGGAAGACATATCTTGCGTCCGAGAAGTAAAGGCCAAGGAGGGTAGCCTTGACACAGTTTCAATAGAGGCTTTTGAGAGGCCAAGGGGAAATCATTATTATAAAAAGGGACATTTGGATTTACCTTCCCCTAGCCTTTTGGACAAGGAAGGGAAAATGTGGAGTGCATCACTGAAACAGAGCTTGCTTCCTTCAGGTTCCTTGCACTTGAAGCTAAAGCCTCTCAGTGAGCCAGACTACAGGGACATGCACAGGGGCTGACTTCAAAGTGCCTTGGGGAAAGTAGAAGCATTACACAGTGAAAATGTCCAAAGGCTTGACGAAAATTTTGTGAAAGTTATTTTTGTGTGTGCATGTTTCCCTCTGAAATATATTAATATTAACAACAACAACAACAACAATGATAATGATAATAATAATAATAATAATAGTAATAATAATAATAATAAAAAAATATAGTTTGGAATCTAACCTGGTATACCATTGATTCTCTGTTCCCTCTCTCATCTCCTCTAAATGAAATGTCATTTGTAAATATATGTATTTCTCCTCTCCTTTCCCTCCAGGATCAATGACACACTTTTGAGTTTCTGTACCTAAATTTCCTTTTCCTACTTCCTGCCTTGATTTTTTGGAGTTCACTTTTGACTTTTCTTCCTCATGAAAATTCTTCTCCAAACTTAAAAAAAAATCCCTGTTTTGTCCATGTGAAGAGAGTGCTTTTCTGTGCTCATCCTATTTGATAGTCAGCTGCCCCAGACATCAGCTGTCCCTCCCCAGGGTTCTCCATGTTCATCCTCTCTCAGTATTCCAAGAGCCTGTCCATCAGTGTCTTCTTTCAGCTGTGCCCTTAGAATGCTTCAGGTTATTCCTCCCCTAGTTTTGACTTTGTTCTGAACCTTTTAAGGCTCTCACCTTTACCTTTATCAACATCTCTCTCTCTCTCTCTTTCTCCATTGACTTCTTCCTCTTTACCTATAAACAAGCTCAGCTGTACAAGCCCTTTAAAATTATAATAATAAAGAGCCTGGCCTAATTGAACCCCTAATTTACCTTTGTCATTCTTACTAGCAACCATCCTGTTTCTTCCTTTATTTTATCATTAGATTTTTCAAAAGAATAACCTACTCTTATTACTGTGATTTTCTTTATCTGCAGTCTATCTTACGTTCCCACCACTCTAAAAAAATTCTAGTCAAGGCACCGAGTAACTTTGAAATCATCAAATATAGGAGCTTGTTCCAGTCTTTCTCTTCTTCCTCACTCTTCCTGCACTTTGTCATGGTTAAACCAACCTTCCTTGGCATGTTATTTCGAAAAGCGTGAAATACAAAGTAAAAGTTTCCCAACCATGCTCTCGACTCCTCATTTCTACTCCCAAGAACTAATAATTGCAACAGTTTATTGTATATCCTTCCAGAAATTTTCTGTGCATAATGAAATACCTTTTGATACAAACAGGGTCATATTACACGTAATATATTGTGTGATTGCTTTCTCCACTTAAAAATAAGTCTTATAGACCATTCCATAGTAGTATATACAGATTGACCTCATTTAAAAAATGACTGACCAGTCTTAACCTTGTAGGAATGAATTATAGCTTATTTAACTGGTCTCCCTTTGATAGATGTTTTGGTTGTATCAACAGTGTTGATATCACAGTGTTGCAGTGAACATACTTACGGAAGCAAATGTATTTGCATTTGATTAGGGTAAATTTGTGGATTTGGAAATACTACCAAGCTCCTTCACTCTCTTCAAATACGGACAGTTTCACTAATAACACAACAAATATCCATGTAATTTCCAGATGCAGATATAGGACATTTGCTTACTTTGTATTCCTCTTCACTATGTCCTTCTCCATCCCCATCCACCAAGTAATAACTAATTTGAATTTCGTGTTAATCATCTTCTTGTTTTTTAAAGAAAAATCATTTTACCATATATATGGGAAGTTTATACATATCTTTACATATATTGCTAGGTTTTATGTGTTTTTCCTTAATCTTTATAGAAATGGAATCAAATTTCTATAACTTGCTTCCACATAATGTGGGTCTAATTTATCCACGGTGATATGCCCATCTTCTCCATCTTAGAAGTTTTTTCTCCATTAGCTTTCTATCATCCTGGGTCTCTTCTTTGCTCACTTTTTCTCTTTTGTTTTCCTCCATGATTTCTTCCCATCTCTTCAGTGTGGCTGTTCTCTGAGTTTCAGTCCCAAATGCTGTTTTTCATCTCAGTTTCTACTAAGTGACCTTTTCCCTTTTTTATATCTTTTATTTTCTTATTCATGTGGATGCCTCCCAGACTTATAGCTCTGCCTCTAACTTATTTCCTGAGCTCTAGTCTATCATCTTTCACATTTTTACTTGTATTTCTTGTTATAGTATCTTAAATTATATTGATTCAAACAGCATTTAATGGATTTTTAAAAAAAATTCCAGACCCTGTGCTAGGTGCTGAAGATTCAGGGAAGTGTGAGTCATGGTCCTGCATTTTAATAGGAAAAACAGATGTAGAAAACTGCAGGCAAGTTTACATGGATTTATTGTATTTTCCTAGATTCACTCTGCTTCTTAAATTTCCTACTTCTGTAATAACACCATTCTTTTCCTCCTCACCCAGGCTTATCTTTGCCTTTCTAGTCCCTGAGTCTTCTTCCTCTTTTAGTTTTGATCTTTTTCCTCTTGCTCCACATTAAGATTCAGTCACCAGATTGTATTAATTCTTCACTCTTGTGTATAATTCTTCTTTCCCCCGCCGAACATCACTCTTCAGAGATCTTCTCTCTTCACACTGAAGCTGTTATAAAAATTTCTTTTTCTTTCAACCTCAAATTTATGCTTCAACCTATACGTTGTTTAAGCTTTACGATTTTCGGCTCTTAATATTGTTGCTACTCATCCACTCAAAAACCTTCAATAGCTATCTGCTGCCTATTGAATAAGATCCAAATTCCATAATCTCATATTTAGGGTCATCTGTAGTCTAATATCAAATTCTCTCTTCAACTTTCTTTCCTCTTACTGATTTCCTGTGAGAGGATTTGCAAACTTAAAAGATCATACGCATCAGGCAG
This sequence comes from Camelus bactrianus, assembly GCF_048773025.1. Taxonomy (NCBI): domain Eukaryota; kingdom Metazoa; phylum Chordata; class Mammalia; order Artiodactyla; family Camelidae; genus Camelus; species Camelus bactrianus. Next base: position 79,546,060 of record NC_133575.1, on the reverse strand, counting down.
GTATTGCAAATTAGTGAATCTGGCTGAGTGAGGACTGTGGCAAACTGGGAAACAAATTTCCCACCTAAAGTGTATAGCTCGTGGCTAAGCTTAAGCTGATTATTGCTATGTGGGACTTGCAAGCCTAATGTTGCCAGGTTTTTCATTTTTTTCAAGAGAAGCCAGAAATTCAGATTTTTATATGAAATCTTTGCATTTTTAGACATTGGCAACCACTTTAAAAAAAGGTTTTGTCAAAAGAACACATGGCTGAGGGCTGCCAGTTTCTGACTTTCGCCCTATGTAAACTCTAGCCAGACTGATATTACCATTTGGATTCTCACCTCTATTCTGCCTGCCTAAGATGTCTTCAGCCATTCTCTCGGCTTATCAGAATCTGTTTATAACCCAGCTCTTTTGGGAAGCTTTCCTTGGCCAGAAAGCCTGACTTTCTAAGGCACTTACTGTCTGTTTTAATCACTTGGCATTTAAACATGTCTTATATTGTCAACTGTCTTTTTTCCTGTTCCCATGTTTCTTAGAATATTTTTATAATTACACAGACAATATAAACTCATTATATAAAATTCAAAATGTATAATAAGGTACTCAACTTAAATAATAATGACCTGTTGTCCTACCACTAAACAATAAACCTATTAACATAATTATATTTCCTTATTTCTTTCTAGGAACTGTGAAAGATATCTCTCTCTCCCTTGCTATCTCTTTCTCTATCTCTCCATCTATCTCCAAATTGCCTTTCCTAAGGATTGTACCAGTTTGTATTCTTATAAAATAATGTATGAGAATATCTTTTCTCTGTCACTATTCTCAACACTAGATATTTCCATTATTTTTAATCTTTGCCAATATGATCGGGGAAAATGGTAGGTCATTGTCTTTTTATTATAGAAAAATGTATGTAATATTTATCATTTGTACATTTGTAAGTGTACAATTTATTGACATTAAATATATTTACAATGCTGTGTAACCACCACCACTATACCCCCCAATTTTTGATCAACTCCAACATAAACTCTGCCCATTAAACAATAACTCCCATATCTCCCTCCTCCTCAGCTCCCAGTAACTTCTACCTAGTCGTTATCTCTATGAATTTGCCTATTCTAGGTACCTCATACAAGTGGAATCACATAATATTTGTCTTTCTGTGTCTGGATTATTTCACTTGGCATTATGTTTTCACGGTCCATCTATGTTGTAGCATGTATCAAAATTTCATTCGTTTTTATGACTGATTAGTATTCCATTGTATGTATATGCCACATTTTGTTTATCTAGTCATCTGTCAATGGACACTTGGGTTTTTCCCACCTTTTGGCTATTGTGAGTAATATTATTATGAATGCTGGTATACAAATATCTGTTCAAGTCCCTTAATTCTTTTGGATGTGTATTTAGGGATGGAATTCCTGGGTCATGCAGTAATTCTATGTTTAAATCTGAGAAACTGTAAAGTGTTTTTCATAATGTCTGTAGCTCTTTACATTCTCATCAGTATTATATGAGGGTCCCAATTTTTCCACATCCTTACCAACAATTGTTTGTCTGTCTGTCTTTCTTTCTTTCTTTCTTTCTTTCTTTCTTTCTATTATAGCCATCCTAGTAACTGTGAAGTGATATCTCATTGTGGTTTTGATTTGCATTTCCTTGATGACTAATGATTTTGAACACCTTTTAAATATACTCATTGACCATTTGCATATATCTTTGGAGAAATGTCAATTCATATCCTCTATGTATTTTGGGATTGGTTTGTTTTATTTTTTGTTTTTGAGTTTTAGGAGTTCTTTCTATATTCTGAATATTAATGCCCTATCAGATATCAGATTTACAAATATTTTTTCTCATTTTTTAGATTGTCTTTTTACTTTCATGATGGTGTCTTTTGATGCATGAAATTTCTTGATTTTGATGATTTTTTCTTTTGTTGCCTGTGCTATTAGTGTCACATCTATGAAATTGTTGTCAGATCCAAAGTCATGAGGATTTCCTCCAACTTTTTCTTCCAGGACTTTTTATATTTCTAGCTTTTAAGTTTACAATTTTGATTGATTTTGAGTTAATTTTTGTATATGATGTCCAAAAGAGCACTCATTCTTTTTTATGACTGGTAGTATTCCATTGTGTATATATGCCACATTGTCTTTATCTATTTATCTGTTGATGGACATTTAGATTGCTTCCATATCTTGGCAATTGTAAATAATGCTGCTATGGACATTGGGGTGCACATATCTTTTTGAATTAGTGTTTTTGTTTTATGACATATTACCCAAGGCAATCTACAGATTCAATGCAATCTCTGTCAAAATACCAATGGCATTTTTCACAGGACTAGAACAAATAATTTTAAAATTTGTATGGAAACACAAAAGACCCTGAATAGCCAGGACAATCTTTAGAAAGATGAATAGAGCTGGAGGAATTACACTCCCTGAATTCAGATTATACTACAAAGTTACAGTAATCAAAACAGATGGTACTGGCACAAAAACAGACACATAGATCAATGGAAGAGAGTAGAGAGCCCAGAAATAAGCCCACACACTTATGGTCAATTAATCTACAAGAAAAGAAGCAAGACTATACAATGGAGAAAAGACAGTCTCTTCAATAAGTGGTGCTAGGAAAACTGGACAGCTACATGTAAAAGAATGAAAGTAGAACATTCTCTCACATCATATACAAAAATAAACTCAAAATGGATTAAATACCTAAATGTAAGATCAGATACCATAAAACTCCTCGAGGAAAACATAGGCAGAACACTCTTTGATATAAATTGTAGCAATATTTTGTTGGATCAGTCTCCTAAAGCAGAGGAAATAAAAGGAAAAAATAAACAAATGGGACCTAATTAAACTTAAAGCTTTTGCACAGCAAAGGAAACCACTGACAAAACAAAAATATAACCTACTGAATGGGAGAAAATATTTGCAAATGATATGATCAATAAGGGGTTAATATCCAAAATATAAAAACAACTCATATAACTCAACATCAAAAAAATAAACAACCTGATTACAAGATGGGAGAAGAATTGAATAGACGTTTCTCCAAAGAGGACAATAGGCACATGAAAAAATGCTCAGCATTGCTAATCATCAGGGAAATCCAAATCAAAACCACAATGAGATGTCACCTCAAACCTGTCAGATTATCAAAAAGAATACAAATAACAAATGTTGGTGAGGATGTGGGGAAAAGGGAACTCTCATACACTGTTGGAAGGAATGAAAATTGGTGCAGCCACTGTGTAAAACAGTATGGAAGTTTCTCAAAAAACTAAAAATACAACTACCATATGACCCAGCAATTCCACCCCTGCACATATATCTGAAATAAACAAAAACACTAATGTGCTTCTTTTTTCATTGATACATTGGTCTGCTTTTACATCGGACCCACATTATTTAAATTATTATTGCCTTGGAGTACATTTTAATATACGATAGAATGAATCTTCATTACTCTTGTTTCCTCCAAAAGTTAGATATTTTTATATGCATGTCCTAAATAGACTTGTGGCTATTTGAAGACACAGAATTTGCCTTATTCATCTATTTATTACCACCAGTACCATTTTGGCCAGTATAGTGCCTTGCATGATTAGTCTTTATTCAATTCCTAGACTCAATTTTATAGTTTCCAAGTTCCTGTTTTTATACTTGGGTTCTCATTATCCAAATCCACCTCTGAAGCTTAGGATTTTTAATATTCAGCCTCATATTTAAGGGTGTTTATTGAACACTTCTTATTTTTAAATCTGAGTGCTCTTTTGGACTCTAAGAAGTTCTTTGGCCTGTCTAGGTGTATCTGGGAAGGTTATGCTATGTTCACTAGAAGAGAAAGATTCCCATCACCTTCTTCCTTCTTCCAAAATAGAGCTACCCAAATACTGTTTCAGGTACACTCAATGTGTCTTTGGTACTACTATAAGACAGCCCTCATAGCCATCTACTGCCTTACAGAGGAAGAACATGCAAAATGTTGGCTGACTTATATGTTTCTAGGGTGGCTGTCACTAAGTGTTTTGACAGATGCCAGACAGAAAAAGTAACAATGACCCTGGTAAATTAGGGGAAAAAATACCCTACTAGGGAGAAAAAAATGATAAAAGGATGAGCTATCACAGGGAGATGAAAATTCAAATTCACAATTACTGAGTCAAAAAAGGCTAGATAGTCCCTAGCGTCACAGGTAAAGATCTGAGAGTTATAGTCGATCTTGAGCTAAATATGAACAAGCAATGCAGTGCCATTGTGAAAAACTCAACTTATGTTAAACTTATAAAGTGATTCTTCCATTAGATTGAGGGATTTAACTTTAAGAAACCTGCATATAAAATTTAGTATTATTATTACTTAGAATCATCATTAATATTTGTTTAACGTTGAACAAAGTCCTTTTGCATACATTATAAGTTTATTTGATCCTGACAACAGCCCTAGAGTTATTCATTAGTATAATCTCCATTTAACAGAAGAGAAAATCGGCCCAGAAAGGTAAGTGAAATGCCTGAGTGAATAGAGCAAGATCTGGTTTTAAACTTAGGTCTTTTGACTTCAAATTTGATGTGATTCCCACTACAGGAAAAATAACTAGAGGGAGATCACTCATATTAAATTTTTTTTTAATTTTAAAATTATTTGAATACTGTCCAAATAATAAGCTGCCCTGGTGAATTTTATATGGAAATGGATTTGTGATAACTCAATTCACAACCAACTTTTTGGAATGAATCTAATTGCATTAAGGGAAGTAGATTTAAACACAGTTATCAATGTGTATAATACGATGATTCTGATCTTGATTGTATAAAAGGAAGTGCATTTAAACACAGTTATCTATGTATATAGCACTATGATCCTGATCTTAATCATCCCACTGAAATAGATATGGAGATAGTCAAGGAAACTATGGCTTACAGATTGGAATAATATGTCCTATGGACAGGAAAGAATTTAGGGTTGTTTAATGCACAGGAAACAAAAAGAGAGATCTAATCTTGGTCTTTGTAAGAAAGGTTTTATGAATCAAAAGCTGCTCAGTTCTCTGCTAACAGATGGAACAGTCTGAAATCTGCTTCATTTGTTCATTCTTTCATTCAAAATTTTCCTTCAACTTTTCTAACATGTGCTAGTCACTCTGCCAGGTGTGGGGGATACAAAGATAAGTAGAACATTGCCCCTGTCCTCAAGGGCTCTCTGTTGGGGTAGTGGCAGATGTATAAATAAACAACAACATTCTTACATAAGCAGAATAATAAAGGTATGTATGTCCAGAATGTTGAAGGGTTAAGGAGCTCATTTAATCTAGGAGAGTCAGGGAATGGTTCAAAGAGTCTTTCTAGCTGTTTCTGAAGCTTAAATAGAACCTTGCTTGCTAAAATTGAAGCAGAGGAGATTTTAGTTTGACTTCAGGAAGGACTTATAAACATTAGCTTAAGAACGATAATGTCCCATATAAGGAGGTAAGACTTTTTTTTTTTTTTTACCTCAGGAAGATTTAAAAGTAAAAGATAATCTCCCAAAAGGCAGGAGAGTGTACCACATGATCTTTTAAGCAAGGCCTTGTCTAGCTCTAGTGTTTTTCTGATGAATTAGGAACTGATCCTACATGCCCAGAGATTTGCAAAATCAGGCAGTAGACATAATGGAAATCATGCAGTGTACCTAAAAGCAATTCAATAAAAATACTTCTATTCCTTTTATGCGTGGTTTTTATGCAAATCTGTATTTGAAGAGAAATTAAGTGTGTTTGTTGTAAGCAGATGTTCGTGTGCTCTCAGCTAGTAATAATAGGAAACCGTAGAAGGAGGTGGTGATGTGTATGAGGCAGTGGGACTGAGCAGTGTGGTTGGTGCCAATGCACTTCTTGGAAGAAAAAGAGGATTGCTGCTTTCTGGTGAATTTCTTTTGGAAAAAAAATATGTGGTTGTGTTTGAAAAACTGAGATAACAAATCTGGAAGAATGCATTAAAGCAAAGGCTTATAGGGATAACTCTCAATCTGAGGATCTTGAATCTCCTTCAAAATATGTTGGTATCAAGGCTCAGCTCGCTTCAGAGGGAGTGGATTTCCTATACTTATTAAAGCTACAAGAGGCAACACAGTGTAATGATTAAGAGGACAGAATCCGGAACCAGGCTGCCTGGGTTTAAATGCTTGTTTGTACTCACCAACAAGTGTGTGATCTTGGGCAAGACTTTTTCATCTCCCTGTGTCTCATTTCTTTCATCTATTAAGTAGAGATAATGATCATTAAAAGTATCTACTGTGTAGGGTTGTTTGAGGATTAAATGAGTGAATACACACAGGACAATTAGAATACTACTTGGAGCCTGGTAAGTGCCATATAATATTGAGCTCAGCATTTTACAGTTTTCAAAGCCCTCCCTCAGAACCTTGTGAGAAGTGCTAGGGAGGTTACATCAACCTTATTTGGCAGATGATGTTACAGCCTCAAAGGGGTTGAGTAGTTTGCTCCAGATCCAGCGGAGCCATGACTTGGACCAGGCTTTCATGCTTCATTTAGTCCTCTTTCCACGTGATCACACTTGTCATTGGGTCCATATTTCCTCCTAGGACTTCTTTAGACAACTGAGGAAAATAAAAGTGTTTTCCTGTATTGGTTTTCTATTGCTACATAAAACAGTTTCTACCTTAGCCCGCTAAAACATCACTCATTTATTATCTCCTCATTTTGTTGGGTCACTATTTTGGGCAGAGCTTAGCTGGATCCTTTGTTCAGGGTCTCACAAGGCTGCGGTCAAGGTGTCAGCCAGACCGCATTCTCATCTTGCAGCTCAACTACAGAAGGATCTGCCTCCAAGCTCATTCAGGCAGTTGGCAGGATCTAGTACCTTGTGGCTGTAGAATTCGTGGCAGCTTGCTTCTTCAAAGGCTGTGAGGGAGAGTCTCCGTTGCTTGGAGTCTTCCTTTTCAGGGAAGGCTTAATCTCTTTTAAAGGTTTCACCTTATTAGATCTGTTCCAACTAAGATAATCTCCCTTTGATTAATTAAAAGTCAGTTAGGCACCTTAATTACATCTGAAAAAAATCCGTTCACTTTTGCCCTATTATATGACAGATCACAGAGGGGCATGACATCCCATCACCTTTGTCATATTTTATCGGTTAGAAGCCGTTTGCAGGTTTTACTCCCCGACCCCACTCAACCAGAGGAGGGTGTGCAAGGGATTATGCACTGGGGCTTACCCTAGGGAGTGTCCATCACACAGCCCATTATTTTCCAGCTGCTGCTAAGAGAGGATGATAATGTCACTTTTAAGACAATCAAGTGATTTTAAAAGTCAAAGTCAGGACTTGAATCAGAGTAGCTGTGTTCAAATAGCAATCTGTTTGGGCGAACAGGTAAAGGACTACTCCCATCTCACCAGCTTATCTTTCTCAACAATTTGCTTTTCTTTTCCATCTAGGTACATTCCTGCTCAAGATATTTCACCCCTGGGGCTGCCATTAGATGCTGACATGCTTTCTTTTCACTTCATAGCCAGGCCTGTAACAGTTTAAAATATGAACCAAAATATTAAATCTTCCTTCAGTACATGCCAATAGAGGATGTAATTTTTTTTTTTTTTTGGTGAGCTTCCTTGTAATCATGGCTGAAAGATAAAAAGCTGAAATTTTCGTAGGACTGAGCCTCAAATAGTCCGTTGCATGCCCCACTTTAGGAAAGGCTCCCAACACAGAGCTCCATGACCACGTCTCTCTTGCTATCTCATCTGTTTGTGTCATTTTCCTGTGTTTTGCATTTGTTTGAAAGCTCTTTAATGTTTTTGTAAAATGAACACATATGTTGACTGATAAACAATAAATAAAGAACAGTTGGCATAGACAGCATTACAATCTCTGGAAAGAGGCTTTAAGAACCACCAGACTGTGCTATTGTGGTTTTTACCTTTCTTCTCCTTGTCTACCTGTGGATGTGTCTGGCCTCTGGGGCAAAACACAGCATCCCAAATGCTTGCAGTCTGTTACAATGCTTCTGGAGGTCCACTCTAGGAAATCATGTTAAAACTGGAGCTATACAATGAAACAAGGAAAATGAAAGGTGGGTTGCTTTAGTCCCCAGATAGTTTTAGAGAAAAAGCTAAGCCCCTACGTGCTCTTCCTTGTACCTCCTTCTTCCCAGGAGTATAAAGGGAGTGTGCAGTGGCAGCTGCATGAATTAAACAAGATGATCTTGGAAACACTAGATTGTTTCTTACAATGATGTCACCTGATCTAGTCTGAGTTACCATAGAGAAATTGTGAAAAAGAATACATTATATCACCGTGAAAGGCGCAAAGGCCCAGCTGAAGCTTGTGCTCAAGAAAAGTAGCAGTGGGTCTCCTGTTGTTTGGCTTGTTCTGTATTTACTAATCACGGATGAAACGTTATTTTGCTTTGTATTTAAGAGACCCATACAATATATGAAAGAAAGAAGAAGTAAAGAGCGCTGCTAGGCCCAGTGTTGCTATCTACTGAATGTGAGTACGTGGCTCCCAGGAGCTTGTTCCACAACTTTCTGTTGCCTGGGCCTCTATGCAATAAACTCGAAATCAGTGATTCTCGACTAGGGCTGGTATGGAGTTGTAGCAAGAAATATAGGAATCCATATGCCCAACAAACAGTGCTTATAAAGTAAATAAATAATGTACTTTGGATATGCATGTACTACTGTTTCCCAAAAGTATGTAGATGTTGCTATGATGAATAAAATATAAGCTAGTAAGTGTTGCTGTATTTATTGTAGGCTTTTCTTAAGCAATTTCTCAACAAGTATTTCCTAAATATGACTCCTGTGTGTGTATATGTGTGTGTGTGTATGAGAGAGGGAGAGGGGGAGAGAGAGAGGGAGAGAGAGAAATTGTTTTTAAGTTTAAAAGAGATCCATATATTTCAAAAGATTGGGATCCACTGCTGTAAGCACTTTCTTTAATGAGAAGAAATCTTGTCTTTGTCTATCTGCCTCTATCTCATCCTCTCTAAGCAGCTTCAGAGGGGCTACATACAATTATCTTTCTCCTCAGACACTGATGCTGGGAAAGACACAATAGTAGCTCTAATAGTAATAATAACTTCCTCTTAAATAACATCCTTTATCTAATGCTCTCTAAATGCTATATGGCAAGATCTCACTGTCATAGGGAAGGGAAATGCACAGCTAAGAGATGTTGCAGCTGGGAATAGAATCCAGGCAGGCTGGTCCCTCAAACACGTTTTCCTTGTTGAAGCCTGCCTGCCTGTTTCTGACAGGGTGGGGCTCATCTATTTCTGAATTAACCCTGAGGCTCTAGGGGAAGGCTTGGCAACAGAGTCTCTAGCCATTTGGGTGATTTGCCAAGTTGCCATCCATTCATTGCACTTAGAGACATAAGTAAATTCTTCCATATCCAGCATGGCTGAGGAAATAGAAGGCTAGTAGTCAGTTTAGGAAGCTCATGCTTCATTTTTCAATAATTAGAATATGATAAAATACACCCAACATGAAGATTAGGCTGAAGAAAAATTTTTTTCTGTGAGGATTCAGAAGGCATTTTCTAACTGGCACAGGGCCACGAAATCAGCATTACGAAACCCAGCGAACCCCATGCTGCAGATGATTGGCTGGGCTGAGGCACTGAAGTAGAGAAAGCCCAAGATAACTGAGGGCAGGTGGCAGGTGTTTTGTATCTGCATCTTGGGGGCTTCTCGGCCCAGGGTTATCCTTAGGGGACATGGGGTTTGGGGAAAAATCAGAATGTGTGTCTTTCCCTCTTCATCATTTATATCTAGACCAAGTCAGGTTGAAATTAACATTTGTGTCGCCTTTAGAGAGGTGAGCAGTGGCGGGAAGGAAACCAAACAGGGGTAGGCAGAAGCAGGATGCTGAGAGAGGCCAAGACTACTTTTATGTTTTGAGCCTCTCCGCATATGAAGAATGTAGGAAAGCCAAAAGAAGAGGGTTATACAAATGGGCACACGTTGATAACAATTTGTATAAAAGTATCTAATTTATTAGACTAGTGCCCTTTATTGGTCTCTTTCTCTCTCTGCCCCCTCTCATAGCATAGGTTCTTGTTTGCAAATCTCAATACACATCATCCAGCAAAGGGCAAGCACCTTCTCCACTGTGTCAGTCCCATCTCTATCAGAATTGGAATTAGACCTACTAAAGGTCACAGAACAAAAATCAGTTGAATTTAAATAGACATTGAGCAATTTAGGACACGAATGTAACACTTAAAGTAATTTGGTCCAGACACAAAACACCTGTCCATGCTGTGAGTCCATATGGGGGAAGTTGGCAATCTTGGGAGAGTCATAGCAGCGCCCCACAATAAGGATTAAGAAGACCAATTATCTCAGAAGCCAAATCTTCTGAAATAAATTGTCTGAGGAATCGACCTTTGAAAGGCTCAAGATCTAGAGTGGCTTGCTTAAAAATGTTTCACCCTGGATACTTCAGAATCTCATTTCCACTTTTGTAATTCTCTCCCTCCCTCTCTCGTTTTAATGGTAATAAAAGAGACATATTTATCACATCAAATATATTAAATTTTCAACCCTAGAAAGTAAATCTATTTCAAGATTTCAAGGGTGTTTTCCCAAACGACTACAGCTGCTTGAAAGGCAAACCAAGGGGGAGGTTGAGCCACTGGCAAGGAAGCTGGGGAAGGAAATGAAAGACGCCTAAGTCAGAAGGTGGGCCCTGCCTTTCTAAGCAGCCAGACTTTCCTGAGTTGACCTCTGTACTCCAGAGAGTTGTCTGGAGTCCATATGCCAATCCTATGGGTGATCAGAAACCAGGTGCCTGTTGAACTGGGGAAAGGAGAGAGAAGTAAGTGCAAGAGTATTTTAAAAAATTTTTATCAGTGCACAAACAGTATTATGAAAACAAGAATATAGGAATAAAAAACTCACAGTATCACTAAATAACGTTTCAATTTTTTAAATGTGCTCTTTACATGCCCACTTAATTTGACAAAATTATGAAAATAATAGCTATACACATGTGCTGTTCTTTATGTAATATATTGTAAATGATTTGTCATGTGGTTATATGTTCCCATAATGATCATTTCTAGTGGCTGCACAATATTACTTTAAGGCTTGATTTAGTCATCTGGATTTAGCTAGTCTATCAAAGGTCATTTAGATCATTACTAATTTTTTGCTATTATAAACAAGGTTGTTATGAACATCACGTTGCATACGGTTTTTGTAACTTTTTGTTTTATTTCCTCAGCATAAATTCCTGGCAGTTAAATGACTGGGTGAAAGGATAAGAACATTTAAATTTTTCTTGAAAAATGCTGCCAAACTGATTTCCAAAAAGACCGGAATAATTGACTAATTTCACCACAACCTGCCAGAAAACTGTGGAAAACAATCTAAGTTGGTAGAAATGTTACCTCATTATAGCTTTAAGTTAAATTTTCTGATTGCTTCCAAGATTGAACATATTCCCATACATTTGTTTGTTACATTTTCTCCTCATTTTATTGTTGTTGTTGGCCATTTATCTACCCAGGACTTTTAACTTTTCTAATTAAAATTCTAAGTAATTTAAATAACAGGAAATATCTCCCTGTCATATTTTACCAAGTTTTCTTCTTGTATTTGAGATACTTTCTTAAATAGGGGGGAAAAGTGTGGAATACATATGATCCTATCTTCAATCTTTGCTGAGAGTGACTCTTCATTGTAGTATTTATATTTTAGTGTATAGGCTGCTGGATTCAACATCAAAAAAATATCCTGAAAGGAACAAAGAATTACAGTGTGGTGATAAGACAAAAAATTATTTCAAATCTAGGGCAACATGGGGTTGATTTTCTTATGTTTTAAATCTTTAAAATTTTACATCAGTCCTTTTAGTGTCATAGCAGTGTCAATTTAGTGGGACCATGATTTGGTGAAAATAAAGTTGAATTGCAGAAAGTAGAAGCGTTCATATCATGGCATCTTCACCGACATGTGAAAAACTTTAATTGCCCTAGAGTCCATCCTTAACTCTCTAAGCCCGTGACCTTGAGTCTGACTTACTGTGTAAAGCGAATCATGTAAGACGATTCTCTAGTCTATTTCTCTTCCAGGCAAATCTTGAAAGAGGCCATGTCTTTGCTACTTTTTAGACTGCATTTCCAACGCTTTCATATTTGTGTCAGAACTTGGTCAATTTCTGAAGAAGAGAAAAAGTCTTAGCTGAAGCATGCTGGATGGGTCCCTGCCACCCTTAGGAGTACACTGTTGCTGAGGGGGTTTGTCAAAATTTATGTTTCCATTTTTGGGCTCTGTCACTCATTCTGTTAGCTCATAGCAGCTATGCTCCACCCTCTCTCACTTGTTCTGCAATTTTTGAGCATGAGAAAAATAAATTAAGAAAGATTTATAAGTGGAGGGACTGTTGCTGGCAGATGGTGAAAATAACTGTGTCAGGAGAGAGGATAGGTGGATTTAAGAGCGGTTCATTAGAAAAACCTTAGTGCTTGGTATTCGACGTTGTAAAAACATGCTGACATCTTTTCTTTCATTTTATTGTTCAAGCTTCTTTTAAAATAAAGACTCATATAGTGTACATATTTACTCATCCTTTGATATCCTACAGAACAAGAATTTCTACATAGTCTATTCATGTTCCATAAATTTTATATACTAAATTGTCATTGTTTTCCTGACACATTTATTTTACTGTCCCCTTTCCCATAATTCACAGATCTTGTCACCTCTGTCTCTTAAAATGCTTGAATCTACCCACCTTTTTCCTTTTGTATTTCTAGTTCTAAATTTATCACCCTAGCTCATACCCATTTGATAAGCTCTGAGCATATATCTCCAGCTCTTTCTGTATTTCCATGGAATGTTCCTGAGACCTTTTAAACTCATCTTATCTCTATCCAAGCTCACAATTGTCTTCAAACTCGAACCTCTTCCAGTGTTCCCAATCTTATCCATCTAGTGCAATCCAGAAACTTTGACATTATCTCTGAATCTTCCCAGTCGCTCACATTTCATAGCCAACCAACAACCAAGTCTTGCTAATTCTACTTTTTAATGTTTCAAATCCAATAATTTCAGTCCGGTTCTGTTGTCATTTTCCTAATCCATGTCTTTGTAATTTCTTACTTGGACTATTGCAAAAGCTTCCTATTATAATTCTCTACATCCAGTCTTTCCTCCTTTCAGGTGAAACCAGCATGGCTTTTCCAAAAGGCAAATCTGATCATTTCACTCTCTTGCTTACAAATCTTTGATGGCTTTCCATTGTCTTTGGTATGGTTTAAAGACCTGGTTTCTGTCTCTCCTTCTGTCCTCATTTTCGACTAAATCCTTCTACCTATCTTATGATCCAGTCACACAATTGCTCTCTATACTCGAAGTGCACTATACAACCTCATACCTCCATGCCCTTCCTTCTTCCCTGGACTAGCAGATCAATATCTAAATAGTCTTTAAGATTCAGCTTAAAGGTCACTTTCTCTGTAAAAGGATCTCCGATTATACTCTCCTCTTGAACTCCTTCCTCCTCCCCATCCTCCATGAAATTAGGCATTTCCTCTTATTTGCTTCTATAGATGATTGTGCATAATTGAATATAGCAATAACCCATAGCATTGGAATGTCATATGTATTTTACACTAGATGGGGGCATCTTTGAAGGCAGAGGCTAGTATTTATTTTATATCCCCTTCCCTACTACTTAATGTGATGGGCCCTGGAAATATGTTTGTTGAATGAAGGAAGAATGAATGAGTAATATGCTTTATCATTTTAGCTACTTTTTCTCCTTGTTCACTAATTTTTAAGCATTGGAATTTTCATTTTTTCCCCCAGAGGGTCTTAAACCTCAAGATCATGATTATTTTAACTTTTTAAATTCTTTCTCTTTTTAACAAGACTTTATGAAACATTTAAAAGCTATAACTTGACTATTTTTATGTATAAAGCTTAGCCAAAAACTCTAAAAGTGTTTCATGATGACAATTTAACACATTCAAAGACCAGGTATTGCTGTGTGTCCTCATCCATATGCTGTTCTTTTGGGTAGAAATCTTTCTTGCTGCCCCAGAATTTTAACTCCTTGTTTGTTACTGGAACATTCCACAAGACTCTTCACCTGTCTTGTCCTGTACTATTTCTTTAAAAAATTTTAATGTCCTCATGAGTCCATACATTTTTACTTTATAAGTATGCTCTCTCTTTGTGTAAAATTTTAGATTCTACTTTTTTTTTTGTTTTTGATTTTGACCTTTAGCTTCCATCACTTTCTTTATCACATTCTTTTTGTCTTTTTATACCTCATTCTGTGTCTTTGACCTGCTTCAAATTCTGTTACTTCCCTCCAAAAGAGAGCTATTTCCCCTCTTGCCTATTGTTTTGCAGATGGGCAGGATCTACATACAGTGAGGTCTTTTTCTCTCTTTCACTTTGGTTTTCCTGCGTGCCCTGCCCCCATCTCCCACAAATAAATTTTTCATGTGCTTTCTTCCTTTTCTCCTCTATGTAACTGTACATGGTCTCTTATAAAGCAGTGGAAACCCCATCACATTTCCTCAGCTGTCTTGTTGCTCATCTCTAATCACTGCATCTGTTTGCCATTGCTTGCTCCATTGTCCTTACTCCTCTTCATTTCTTGCAGAAATGTCCCTCTTTATCCTGCATTCACTGTCTATTCAGTATGAGTTTACTTTTCATCCCAAAACTCTTGAAATAAACACAATTTATTAAAACACTTGATACATGATTTTGGATCATAACAAACCAATGGGATAAGAAATAGATTATTTTGAAATGTTGAGAAAATGGGCTAAATATTTAGGGGAAAAGGCGTCACCTCACATCATGCACTAAAAATATAAATTAATTCATTGGCTAAATGTAAACATTGAAATCATAAATGGCTAGATTAAAATATAAGTGAAGATTTAATTGATAACTAGTTGAGGAAGAACTTTCAAGGCATAAAAACAATAAAGAAATCACCAAGTAAAAGTTCAATATATTTATATATACAATATTGTATGTTGTGTATAAAATATATTGTATTTTTTATACAATATAAAGCATAAAAACAATAGTACAATCAGAAAACTAGATAGGAAAATATTTCTAATGAAAGTGACCAGATTTAATGTTTTAATTTTTTATTTAACTCACAAGAATGTAACAAGAATGACATTGAGTTGACAAAACATATGACAGTTCACAAGATTTTAATATCAAATATAGTAATTAAAGAAATGTAACTCCAGTAATATTTTTCATGTAATACTGGTGTGCATAAAATGAGATTAATATTTTCATATATTGTTGGGAGTAATGCAAGCAACCTTTCTGAAAAGCAATCTCTGTGTGTGTATACAGATATGCACTTATAACACAACATGCATGAAGTCACAAAATGTTCATATTACAACTTTTTGAGAATGTATGCTAACAAAATATCAAGCTATGTAGACAAAAAAACCCACAGCAGCATTATTTATAATGATACAAAGTTGGATAATTATGTATCCAACAATAGAGAGATCTCTATATATGTCTAAAAGTTGAATACAATGCAGATATCAGTAGTCACATTTTCAAAGAAGATTCACTTCATTAGTAATACAGCAAGTAGTCAAAATGAAGATACACAATTGCCTTGCAAAATTATGCAAATTAAAAAAAAGATCTATATTGTGTGAAGGAGTCAAGTACATGCATCAAAATGTTGATGATTGTGAGATTATAGGTGATTTTATAACAACAAATAGTTTTTTCATTATTTTAATAGTTATAAAATAATTTTCAAATTTTCTTATGGTCATATTTTACTTCTAAAATTGGATAAATAACAGTTTTTTTTTTAAAGGAAAATACATGACTGCCTGTTTTCCTTTTATGAATGTGTTCTTGGGTAGTTTGTATTTCTCTGCAATATTTAATTTTTTTAAATAATTAAAAGTGCTTTCTTCCACTCTCTTAGCTGTGATTTTGTCCCCAAGTTTCCTGAGACCCTGGTATTTTAACCTAATATGTTCTCTAAAATCCAATTTGTTTGCTGATCTAAAGGTCATTTCAACTAAGGATCTGAATTACTACAAGTGTATCCCTTGGAAACATTCCAGTTAAAATATTAATTGTGACACCTGCCGCCAATTCTCTGCATAATTTCTTTGTGAAGTGAATTCATGAGAGAAACTTCTTTTGAAATATTCTATTGTAGTCCTTCTTCATCCCTTTGAAAAGTCCTGCCTCCTTTCCTCATTCTGTCCTTTCTATCTTCTATTCATTCCCTTTCTCTGGCTTCTCCTTCCCTCCCCTTTTCTCTTTCATCCTTTTTTGTCTGTCCCTCCCCTGGCTTCTGCTCTGAACAACTGTATCTACTTCACTTTCTTTGCTTACTCTTCTCCATTTATCCTTGTTTTATGCCTGTCTTATTTTTTTCTACAAGAATTCTTTTGATTTTTCTAGTCACCCCTCTGTACCCTACTTATCTATCAATCTTTTAGGTTGGCACCCTACACATACTGACATACTTATAGACTGGCATAACCTTTTATTTTCCTGTTTTTTTCCCATTAAGAAAAAATTTGTTTTCATAACTTGATCAGCATTGGCCTTTGGGGTTTGACAGTCACACTGCTGATACCTGCTCATTTTATTTCCTGCTATAACCCTTAGACCTTCTTGTGATTCCCTTTTACATTGGTGCATTTGATTATTCTTTCCTTTGTGAATCACGTTACATTTATGAATGCTTTATTGAATCTCATTTTATTGATTTCTGCCCATTTAAAAATTTATCCTGCTTGCACTCTATTTTTATGTCTATCTTGTGATGTGCAGGAACACGTGCAAATTTTATTAGTCTTCTCACTTCTATTTTCTAAGTAGTAAGTGAAAATATTGAATTGTATTGAACTCAGAGTGGATCCCTAAGGGACCACCTTGACACCTCCACCCAATGCAGTATTTGAACTGTTAGTAACAACTCTTTGTACTCAATTTGTTTTAACTAGTTCTGTATCTAAACTATCCATCTTATGGCACTTCCACATAATTTATCCTTTAATTTTTTTTTTGCTAGCCCAAGTCTCCAACTTTTTCTTTTTTAAAGTACTAAACTTATCCTTTGAAGGAAGAATTGAATTGTGATTTTGTATGATTATTTTTAAATTTACACTTTGATTAATTTGTGCATACATTTATAGAGTGTGTATAAAGCTATATAATGTGTGTGGTGGAGAAGCCACCATCAGAGATCTGGGCTGTTTCTGGTGTGCTGCTTGAGTAAGCCCCAATAATGGCTGCTGCTGCCCTACCTAGGCTCCAGCCCAGGATCAAGTTTCCTCTGTGTCCCACAGTAGAGTTTTCCCCAACTTGTGGCTGCCCCAGATCCAGTGCTGTGCTGTAGCATAGAGTGAGCAGGGCTGGAGCATTTGCTTGGCTTGAGCTAGGATGCGTGCTGAGGTAGTCACAGAAAACCCAGCATCTGCTAGTGCAGACCTCTCTCTGCTCTACTTCAGCTGCAAGCCAGCACTTACTTGTGTGCACCTCACAACAGGAGTCCAGGATTCTCTCTGCCCTCCTGTTAGTCCCAATTGTCCTCCAACTAACCAAGGTAACTCATCTTCCCCATATTGGACCCCAGGACTGGGGCACCCAATCTGTGGCTCTAATCACTTACTCCCCAGGGCAATTTGTGGAATCTTTAGGGTTTTCCATATATAATATCATATCATATCATCTGCAAATAGTGACAGTTTTTCTTTTTTTTCCAATATGGGTGCTTTTTGTTTCTTTTTCTTTCCTAATGCCCTGTCTAGGACTTCCAATACTATGTTGAATGAAAGTGGCTAGAGTGGGCATTCTTATCTTTTTCCTGATCTTAGAGGAAAAGATTTCAGCTTTTCACCATTATTCTTTTTTAATGTAAGTGTTTATTACTATAAACTTCCCTCTTAGAACTACTTTTGTTACCTCCTATTGTTTTTAGTATGTTTTGATTCCATTTTTGTTTGTCTCAAGGTATTTTCTGATTTCCCTCTTGAGTTCTTCTTTTTAAATGTTTGTTCATGAGTTTATTTTTTAATTCCATGTATTTGTGAATTTTTCTTTTTTTCTTTAGTTATCGACTTCTAGTTTCATTCCATTGTGGTTGGAAAGATACTTGGAATAATTTCACTAATTTAAAATTTGTTAAGACTTGTTTTTCAACCTAGTATGTGATCTCTCCTGCAAAATGATTTGTGTGCATTGAGAAAAATGTGTGTTCTGTTGCTTTGGCTGGAATATTTTGTACATGTCTCTTAGGTCCATTTGTTCTATAGTATTGTTTAAGCCTGCTGTTTCCTTATTGATTTTCTGTCTATATTATCTATTCATTATTTAAAATGGGTATTGAAATCTCCTATTATTGTATTGCTGTCTCTTTTTGCCTTCAGTACTCTGAATGCTTTCTTTATATTTTTAGGTACTCTGATGTTGGGTGCATATGTATTTACAATTGTTATATCTTCCTATTGAATTGAACCTTTTTATCATTATGTAATGTCCTTTCTTATCTCTTGTAACAGTTTTTGACTTAGTGTCTACTTTGTCTGATATATGTATAGCTACTCCTGCTCTCTTTTGATTACCATTTACATGGTGTATATTTTTCCATCCCTTCACTTTCAACCTATGTGTGTCCTTAAATCTCAAGTAAATCTCTTTCAGGGAATTTGAATCTCTTGTAGTCATCCTTATTTTTTGCTTATCTGGTAAGTTTAAGCAACTTCCATTCAAAGTAAATATTGATAGGTAAGAATTTACTGTTGAAATTTTGTTAATTGTCCTCTCTGTTTTGTAGTTCTTTTGTTCTTCTCTTCCTCTCTTGCTGTCTTCTTTTGTTATTTGATGATTTTTTTGTAGCAGTGTTCTTGAATTCTTTTTTCTTTATCTTTTCTGTATTTACTGTTGTTTTCTTCCTTGAAGTTACCCGACACTTGCATAACACTTTTTATAATAGTCTATTTTAAGCTGAAAATGACTTCAGTCTCATATAAAAACTCTTTAGTTTAGTCCCTTCTTCCTCCACTTCAACTTATTGTGTCAGAATTTACTTTTCCTTACGTGTATCTATTAAAATACTTTGTACTTATAGCTAGTTTTAATACTTTCATCTTTAAACTTTAATACTAAGATTAAAAGTGCTTTATGCAGTTCCATTACAGTGTTACATTTTTGTATTTTTCTATATATTTACCCTTATTGATGAGATTTATACTGTTTTATGCTTTTGTGCTATGTTTAGCATCTTTTCATTTTAACTTGAAGAACTCCTTTCAGCACTTCTTATAAGGCAAGTCTAGTGATGATGAACTCCCTCAGTTTTTGTTTGTCTGGGAAAGTTGTCATCTCTCCTTCATTTTTAAAAGACTGTTTTGCCCGGTATAGAATTCTTGGTTTCCAGAGTTTTTTTCTTTAAGCACTTTGAATGTATCATACCATTTTTCTCTGCCCTGTAAGATTTCTGCTGAGAAATCCACTGGACAGTTATATCATTGCTCCCTGTATATGACAAATCACCTTTCTCTTGCTGCTTTAAAAAGTCTCTTTTCAGGTTTTACCAGTTGAATTTACCATTGAATTTGAGTTTACCAGTTGAATTAAAATATGTCTTAGTGTAGACCCCTTTAGATTTAACATATTTGGAGTCTTTTGAGCTTAATGAATCTGGGTATTCATCTCCCTCACAAGGTTTGGAAATTTTTCAGCCATTATTTCTTTAAATAAACTTTCTGCTCCTTTCTCTTTCCCTTCCCTTCTGGGATTCCCATCATGTGTAATTTGATTTTGTTGATGGTGTACTGTAATTCTCACTGGCTTTCTTATTCTTTTTTTATTCTTTTTGTTCCTCTGACTGGATAGTTTCAAATGACCTGCATTCAAGTTTGCTGATTCTTTTTTTGCTAGACCAACTCTGATGTTGAAGCTCTCTATTGAATTTTCAGTTCAGTCATTATATTCTTCAGCTCCAGAATTTGGTTCTTTTTTATGGTTTCTCTTTCTTTGTTAAACTTCTCATATTGTTCATGTATTCTTTTCCTGATTTAGTTTAGTTGTCTGTGTTCTCTTGTAAGTCACTGAGCCTCTTTAAGATGATTATTTTGAATTTTGTCCCAACAGTTTATAGATCTCCAGTCTGTTAAAACTGGTTATTGGAGCGTTTGTTCCTTTATTGGTATGTTTCCCTGATCCTTCGTGATCCCTGTAGTTTGGCATTGATGTCTGTGCATTTGAAGGATAAGTCACCTCTTCCAGACTTTACAATGGCTTTGGCAGGGAAAGCCTTTTACCATTGCCCAGCCAGAAATGGGTGTGCTGGTTGCCAGAATCTATCAGCCAATGGGCCCACTGTTGTCTGTGGGCTAGCTGTTGAAATCTGTGCACTGGCTGTCAAAGGCCCCTGTCCATTTTTTTGCTGTTGTTCTTAGCTACGCTCAGGTGATCTAGCCATGCCAGTTCCCTTAGTGGTCTAGGTGGGACATGACAGAAGCAGGCCTCTCATGTAATATCCTGAAAAGTTGGGGGAGTCAGATGCTCACTTTGTTTTCTTCCACCATGGGAGAACTTGTGGGCTGAGGAACTCTCTCATGCTTCTGAGCTGTACCAGCTTGAAATGAGGGTGACTTGAATCAAGTGAAATTATTCTTCTTACCCTTTTCAATATGTATTTTCTCATTTTTGTGCTCCATCAAGGTGCTATAACCTTTAACCTGGATTCTGGAGTCATCATGAAGGTATTTTCATCCATGAGTGGTTGTTAAATTGTTTTTTTCTGTGGGGGCATAAGTGCTGGAATGCCCTAATCTGCCATCTTGCTGATATCCTCCTGTAACTTTTTTAAAGGATGAAGAAGCTTTTTAGGTATTGATACGAAAACATGTCCAAAGTATATTACTAAGTAAAAAGTCAAAGTGAAGAATGATAATCTACCATTAGATTGGAAAGAAGAGTGAAAGAGAAAATTTATATGGATTTCTATTGGTCTTTGAATGTATAACAAACTCTTAAAGGAAAAATAAACAAAAATGATAAAAGATTCTCATTTGGGGGCATGTGAGCTGGAGATAGGAGAGACAGAATTAGGAGGAGGACATTTTTACTTTTTGTTGTTAAACAATGTATATCTAATACTAATCTATTTAACAAATTATATAATTTTACAGTCATATCATTTATAAATTAATACCTTAAAATGCCCTGTTAATACAGATATAAATGAATGCAATTAAATATGTTATGATTATAGAATAAAGTCTATACTTATAATTTGAATGATTTACCATAGACCAAGATTTTGTTGTTTCTAACATTGTTAATTACTAAGCAAGTCAAGTTCTGTGGGACTTAGTGTTCTTGACAATAAAATAGAGAAAAGCTTGACAGCCACTCTAATAGAATCAAAGTACTTTGAAAGGATTAATTGATTAAAAGATATTGATTATTTCAAAACCAACAAATATTTTCATGTTATTAAATAATACAGAATGCACAAATTAAATGATAATACTCTTTTAAATACAGAATATAGAGAAATATTTTTCCACTTATGTTTTGTGTTTTGCTAAGTTAAAGGGAAAAGAAGTTAAAACATTCAAAAGAACCTAAACATATACGATTTACCTAGCATAAGCTCAAGCTGGAACATAAACTAAATTTGCTATTTTTCCAAAAATCGCAAAAGGTTTGCCTAGTTCTTACTTAATTGACATATACTAGAAATAACACAAGAAATAATCTATTTCTTTGATAAGGCACATATCTGCTTTTCTGTGTTCAAAAACATGTGTGTGTGTGTGTGTGTGTGTATGCACATGTGGGTTCCTGCTTTGTTTTTAACATATCAAGTAGATATTTGTCTGAGAGCCCTGTATTTGTATCCTATTTTTGTAAAGAAAAGCTTGATTGTTCTCTTTCTAGTTATTATTTGCCCAAAGTCCAACATCTCCCACTCTCTTATCTCTATTACTGGGAATTAATTCTTCCATTCTCCACAGAGGCACCAGAAATGGCAAGAACATCTGAAACTCACTTTTGTTCTCATCCTTTTAGCTCATGAGCTGGTGAGGTTTGGAAAAACTGCCCTCTTCCCCCACCCGCCCACCTTTTTAGGTATTCAGATTAGAAGCAGATGCAGGCAAAAAGATCTCCTCTGGTGAAATATCTGCTGGGAAAATGTTGGTGTTTTATATCCTGTGGAGAGGATGTTCAAAGTTGGTGTGATGAGAGTCCAACATTATACAGCAAGGCTTGTGGGGTTTCCTGATTAGGCATACTAAACAGCATTAACATCTCCTGTTTCTTTGTGAAATGAGAATCTTTACTTCTTACACTAAACATAAAACAAGAGCATTGAGCACTCCCTCATAAGTCTATGTTTCATACTTGATTTGCCTGTTTTTTCCACAAGGTATCTTTCAGTTACATTGATTATATTACCAGATTATCTGATGATTAAGGCCATTAACAATCCACTCATGAGTAGTCAACATAACAATGTTTAGTTGCCTTGCAGTAACAATTAGGTGATGAAGCAATTTACCATAATTAGGTACTATCGGAAGAAAAAAGTATCCACATTAAGGGAAGTTAAAAAGACTTCTTTCTTATGGTTAAGGACGACTGTTAACAGAGCGATTTTTTTTTCTGAATTACAAAGAAAATTATTGCACTTTTAATTTGCTCATTATTACAAACACAGAAACAATAAATGGTTTTTGTTGAGAGTTTGCCCCATGTGGCTTTCGGCAAGTTTCTTAACCTTTCTCTGTTCTTGTTCCATCAACTAGGAGGCAATGATAATAGTCATACCACAATTAGGTACTGTTGGCTAATTAACGTTTGCAAAGTGCTTTGAGATCCTGGGAAAGAAAAGGCTCTACAAATAAAAATGCACAATTTACATAAAACATTTAAATTTATTGCAATAGGCTTATTCAAACTGAAGACTCAGCAGTGAAAGTCCTTCACTTCCTATTCTTAATTTCTCTTCATCAAATAAGAACATTTTATCCATGTTTCCTATTTGTAATGTCTTTTCCAGTCCTTGAGTGGTGCTTTCTATTTTTGTAGTCTGCCCAGAATAAAATCACAATTTGCCTTTTGGTGTTGTTCAGTCATCCAGGAGCCCTGCCTAAATAAGATGAGATTATCCATTTGGGAAATAAATTTTTGCCTGTTTTTTTTTTAAGATGACAGGATTTTTAAAAAAATTTAGACATTGCTTTGTATCCTCAGTCTTGGTACCTTGTTTGTTCCTGGCATCCAAAGGAGGTAGGGGAGGAAGAGGTAGCGGGCTGCAGAGGTCCAGCTAGGTGGATTAGAAGATGTTCCAGAGATAGACATTTTATCTTAGTCACAATTTGAAAAGTCTACAGGTATTGGGGGACCTGGTTAGTTTGAAGGAGTATAACTATGGAAGGGTCAGATGTTAGGTAGCACAGTGGTCATCATCTCATATTTCTCTCCAGCTCTGCCCAAACCTGGAAGAGTATTGAGTTAGTAGGTTCAGTAACTGAGTAGGGATTCAGAATAGTGACTGAGGTAGAAGCTTAGGCAGAAGCTTAGTGAACCACATAAACACGGGTGTGAAAATCGAAGGGAAAGTTGTAAAGAGCTACAAATCAAAACAGGAGAAGAGGAAACATTTCCCGGAGGAAATGGGTCTCAAGCTTTAAAAAAAAAATATGAACATGAACTTAAAGTACTTATTATGTGCCAAGCACTAAGAGCTTTACAAGCCTTCCCACCTTTAATCCTCTCAAAAAGTTTATGAGTTAGATACTATCATTATCCCCATTTTATAGATGAAACTAGAGTATATGCAAGTGAAATAATTTCCCCAATGTCACACAACCAGTAATTGACAGAGTTAAGATTTGAACTCAGGCAATCTAGCTCCAGAATCCATGCAAAAAGCTCCTATCTACTACTGAATTTTATTGTTCGTTGGTAGAAAAAGGACTTGGGAGAAAATGCAGAATTCTTGGCAATCTTTACTGAGCCACTAGATCTCAGGGGGGCTGATCTAAACCCAAACTAAATTGAGTGGTAAGACTGAATCTGCTGATACTCCCTTCAGTTTGAATTGGCTCAGAATCTGAGAGTGGCTAGGATTTGCAATTTGAGTCACCACTGAACTCAGCTATGAGGAACCAAGGAAGGAAAAAAGCAGAGAAGCAGTAGTGGGAGTAATAACATCCTCCTATTAGAATATTGGAATTAGTATTTGTTAATTCTACTGTCTTCCAGTACCGCCATCTTCACCGAGTCAAGATGGCTCTATGACTTGTATGTGAGCTCTAGGCATAAATAATATCCGTAGAACCATGCTAGAATGTTAGCTTAGCTCACATCCTCAAAGGGACTCAAAGAAAAAGTTTCTGTCTTCCAACTCAGTAAATCTTTATGGTTTACTGTGGTCTTCAGTTCAGGTACTGGCTAATCCTGATTTTCTTTAGTTAATGAAGCCTGGTAAGATCACAACCCAGATTTGCTTGGGAGAATTTTATTTATATATATAAATAAATTTAGAAGACTTACCTTTTCACCTCTAGCTCTCTTGTTGATTGGGCTAGATTTGTATGATCTTCCTGAAATGTAATTTACCAGTTTGAACCTTCTGAAAATAGTCAACCCCCTGGAATAAAAGATATATACGTATATACATGCACACACACATATATAGCCTATGTAAGTCTGTGTGAGCTTCCCCATTGAATATATAAATCGAAACCTTGAAGTGTGAGATTCCTAATGCTGCTGTAATGTCTGGAGGTGAAAAGGGAAAAAAAGTGGAAAAGACCTGAGGGCTGGTGGTATAGTGTAGGGAAGGGTAGGGAACTAATATTTACGACATGACTACTCTATGCTGAGCTTCATGCCAAATGGCTTACCTGTACGGTATTACCTTACAAACTGTGTGAAAGAATATTATTATTTTCATTTTATAGGCGAAAAAAGTGAGGCCCAGAGAGGTTAAATAATTTGTTCAAGGTCACACTGCTGGGAAATAAGTAGTCAAGCCAGGATGTAATACAGATCTGCTGCCTGTGAAGTGTAATGTTACAATGATTCGTCACATTCGTTTTCTTTCTTTGTTCTTCGCTATGGTCTAGTCTAAACTGAAAAGTACAGCTCACTTGGAAGTCGCTTATTTTATTTAATTTGTGCCACAGTAGCTAGAGTCTATTTTTGTGGCTGGTTAAATAATGAAAATGTTGATTCTAATGTTAATAATATTTCAAGTTAATAAAAAAAAAATCATTTAGTGAGCTGGACTAGATGCCAGATAGCATGGCAAGTACTTTACATTGATTATTTCATTTGTTCTTTATAACAAACATCATGATGTAGGTATCAGTGATTATCCTTACTGAGGAAGCAAGTTCAGAAAGGTTAACTGACGTGTCTATGATCACACAGCTGGTGAGTGTCAAACCAGGACAAAAACCTGAGTCTGTCTGACTCAAGTTCTTTGCTACCACCTCTCCAGGCTCTTCTAAAATATTTTGAGTTAACTTCATAGTAAGCTGAAGTCTAAGCTTCAAGGATTTCTTTGCAACATTGTCTTCTCTGAGGGCTTTTAACCTGTTCACAGTTAGAATGAGAAATGATGCCTCAGCTCATAAATTGGTCCTGTTTGGGGATCCACAATGCAGCACTATGAGCCCAGCGGGTAGTTCTTTTTCTTTGTTAATCCTTAAGTACACTTCACTCCCACTTTAAAGTTTTGATATCCCCAGCACTAAGCTCAGTATCTTACACGTCTGGGTCATTTGGCACCTATATCCTGGTTGTGTGAGTTCTAGGCTGGCACTTCCAGGAATTGAATTGAGATGGAAGGGTGGTCATGGTGATTTTTTTTCCTTGTTTATAAATCTCAGTGTGAAAAGTGAAAAAAAAATTAATAAGGGGCTCTGAAGTAGGACAGAAGCAACAAGAGGAGTTTGTCACAAGTTTATTAAAATTATTGGAAAAAAGGAAAAAGGCCCTCACTAAAAGCCACAAAGCTTCTTGCTGTCCTGCATAAACGGGGTTTAAATGTTTCCATTTATTGTGGCAATTCAAACTGCTTTTCTTTAAGTAGGCACAGCAGTGCCTCTCCATGCAAAAGGCAGAACCTGTAAAAATTGGGCTGCTTTCTGCCCTTTCAGAAATGGAGGAGACTGAAAACCCATCACTTTGGAAATTAAGATTTGATACCTGGTATTCATTCTAAGGACTTCAGAGGTGAAGAGGAAGCCCTGGGAAACCATTCCAGTCACCCATAAAGCTGCGGGCAAGCTGAGACTTTGGGAATTGTTTTTAGAAGGTTTGGTCATTGGTTAATAAGTTACCAAGAGGAGAATAATTGATGCTGTCTTGACTGTTACTTATGTAAGAATTTCCTGTTCAAAGGACCTGTGCCATGAAAGACATAAGCGATATTAAAGGTTGCAAGCCGATTTAACAAAACAAGCTTGGTAAAAGAACTGTCAATAACAGCCCCAGGCAAATATGTTACAGCTTGAGTCAGGCTGGAGCCAGGCTGCCTGCATGCTGTTCCCTTCTACAGATGGGGCAGCACTTGGCGAAGCTGACACGAATTTGGAATTTAAAGCTATGTGGTGATTTCAGTATTTCGTTTTCCTGCGAATCAATAAGGATGATTCAAAACCAAACCAGATGGCCACGCAGCTACTGTGGAATATCAGCTACAGGCCAACTTTTATTTTTCTTCAGAATATTACCTCTTAGAACAACTTTAATTTCCAAAGTGTCTTAAATGCAGCAAAACACACTTCATTGGGAGAGTCTATAATATGCCTCTTTTTCTTACAACTACCTTCCAGATTCTCAGGAAGATCTAATACGTCTTAGAACTCAGAAAGCCGGCATGAACATTCAAAGGCTAGGGAATGTAATATTTGTCAGTAGTGGGTTAGAAGCGGGAGGTTATTGGGACTGCACTTTGTTGTCTGCTTTTCCATTTGTTTTTGTCTCAGACTAAAACATTGCAGGAAGAATCATGATGAAGATAGTTACAGAGCTGGGAAAAGAGGCCTAGTAGCCTCTAAAAGAGTGTTTTGGAAGAAGTTTATTGACCAGAAATATAATAGCCCCAGACAGACTTGTGATGTGTGTGTGTTGTTTAATACATTCTTCCATCTCTCTTAGAAACCTTCATGTTTTTCTCCTGAAACCTTAACTGCTAGCAAAGTGATTCTCTTTTTCCCTTCCCCTTCCTTGTTTGAACTTTTAAATTTTGAAATAATTTCCTTTACAGAAGAGTGGTTAAAAAAAAAAAGTAGAGAAAGTTCGTGTATACCCTTTACCCAGCTTCCCCTCATGTTAACACCTTACAAAACCATGCTGAATTTATCAAAACTAAGAAATTAACATTGGTACATTACTATTAGCTAAACTGTAGACATTATTTGGATTTCACCAGTCTTCCCACCAATGTTTTTTTTCTGTTCAAGATGCAGTCCAGGATTTCAAATTTTACTTAGTCCTCATATCTCCTTAGTTTCCTCTAGTCTGTGGCAGTTTTTGGTCTTTCCTTGTTTTTCATAACTTTGACATTTTTGAAGAGTACTGAGCAAGGTAGTTTGTAAAATGGTCAATTTGGAGTTTGGCTGATGATATGTCATGACTGGACTGAAGTTATGGATTTGGGGGAAGAATACTACAGAGGTAATGTAATAGGGAAGAACAAATCTGACTCCATATTAGATCTGTTCCGTTGGCTCTAACCCTGTGCTGTTTCCTGTGCTCAGTTGTGCTGGTTCTGCACCTTTCGTAAAAGAATGCTGCCTATAGCCTGAAATATACAGGAGAGCCCATTCTCAAGGCTCTGCTCTTTAAGGGTATAAAACTTTTCCATTCATATAGAGATAAAAAGTTGCAGAACAGAGAATATTTGTCTTCTTGGAGGTTTATAGGAACATCGTGACCCAGCCTGTGTGGACGGCTGCAAGAACAGAGGATTTCAACACCAAGACGCAACCGTATCCACTCCCCTTTTTAGTATAAAGAGCTTGAATTCTGACTTGGGGAAGATGGTTCTCCATTAATCTGCCATCTTCTAGGTCTGCTGGCTTTCCGAATAAAGTCATTACTCCTTACGCTAACACCTCACCTCCTGATTTATTGGCCTGTTGTGTGGTGAGCAGAATGAGTTTGGACTCGGTAACAGTAATGTGCCCTTTTCCATTTATATTATATTACAGTATATATGATGTCAACTTGAATTATCATTCATGATGTTAAAAATGTAACTTAAAAAAAAAAAACAGTACCCATACAGTGGATTGCTTTGGTAAGTGGCTAAATGATCAGAATAAAGTACAAAAAGTGCCTATTTCAATACCTGACAATAAATGTCCATTCCTTCCTCCCTCCCTCCCTCTCTTCATTTATTCATTCACCAGCAATTATATATTGAATCAGCCAATGCAACTAATGTGTCAAGGCTCTTTATATATTTATCTATTTAGTAAACACATATTTATTAAACGACAATTATGTCCAAGGTTGTAACTAGAGCAAGGAAAGTGAGGAACTTGCCTTGGATATAAAATTAAAGTATAGCAGTAAACAAGCGCTAGTCAAAATGAGAGCAGTCTATTATTTGAACACCAATACTAATGGCTAATAAATATGTTACATCAACCTTGATAAAATTGACATTTGTCAGATCTTTGCCATTTAGCAAATGTATGACCTTGTGCTGGCCGTTAAACTAAGTCCTGGTTTCCACAAACTTAAAATGGAATCAATGGTAGTACCTGCCTCATGAGATTTCTGTGAAGATCAAATGAGATGTGACAGAAAGTATGATCAGTGTAGGATTTGGCACATAGTAATTATTTAATTTTTGGTGATTGTTATTTTTGTCAAAACCACCAAAAGCAGTTAATTTGAACATCTCTTTTGTTATTTATAAGATTCTATCTTGTCTTGTTTACTAGTGGAGTCAATCAGATAAATCACCTTACCGAGAACATCCATGTAACACTGCTACTGCCAAAAACACATTACCAATCCATCATATAATAAATGTTAAAAATATGTTAGCCTCTTTTATTATTACTATTAGTGTTAATGTTATTATTATTGCCTAGAAGTGTGAAATGGATCCCAACTACAGGTACCTATGGAGCATTCTCTTAGAAATTGTCAAGAACTATGAGAGTCTGAGATTTTACCCTACTTGCAAGGTGCTACAGTTTCATGTATGCTATTAAAAGACACAAAATTGCTGGGTCAAAGACAAAGAATTTTATTACTCCACAACGACAGTGGTGGTCAGAATACCATTTCCTCGCATTGGTTTCCTGAGCCCGAGTTCCTACAGCGCAAGATAAACAGGGCTAGGTGATATTTGCTCATGGAGTCAGTTGATTACAGGAGAGGAATCTTGGGCTTAGGGAGCCCAAATCTTTTATTTTTTATTTTCAAATCTTTTAAAATTGGCAGTAAGTTTAGCTTACCTTTGTTTGACACTAGTTACATCTTTTAAGATTATAAACGATACAAAAATCCTTGTAAAGATAGTCTGGAACAAAGGCAGTTTAATTCCTGTGCACACTAGATATTGTGTGAAGAATTGTGTCACTACAGGAAGTAACACACATTTGTCCCATCTTATATGCTCCTCCAGGAAAGGTGATTTACTTAAGTAGGGAAAAAAACCACAAAGGAAGGCATCTCCCAATTCATTACCATCTTCTCTGATTTGCTTTTAAAGCCTACTTAGTCTGTCAAGTAAATCTCACTAGATTCTTAAAATGATAATCTGACCTCTCACTCTGGAATGTATTCCGTAACAGGAATAGCCGTGGTCTTGATAATGATGTGAACTTTACCTGTATGCTGAGACTTAGATTCTGCTTGGAACTTCTTGTCTAGTTTAGCTTCATAAACTCCTACCCTGGCTTCCTTATTTGGCTGCTGCAATTGGTTTTCTTTTTCTAGTGTGAGGCAATGTCTTGGATTTGACCACAGATTTGTTCTATAGATTGATTAATGGGTTTCTTTTCAAACTTGTATTCTGAGGTTGAGGTAAGGTTTTTAGGGGACTTCAAATTACATATGACCTGAGGTTGATTTGGTCCTGTTCCAAGGGGAAATTGACCTCCCCATCTTGCATGTAGGCTCTGTGTGGAAGAGCTGGGAAATGCTGAAGGGAGGTTTCCTTTTGGTAATGACCCAGGGCAGAGAGATCAAGGCTCAGGACTCATTCTTTAGCTTCACTCTGAAGAAGTTGTGACACTTCTCCACCCTGGGTGGGGCCAGCCTAGGGGCTAGGCACATCAGGCATCTTCTCTCCATGGACTGTAAACTCAGTGACATTGCCTTCCACTCCTACACCTTCTCCTTAGGGGCTAGCCAATGCAAGCAGTCAACTATTTTCCCTGTGTAGAAGTCTGGCACCACAAAACTCTACAAGTCTCCTCTTTAATACTCATTAATTTAAATGTATAAAACACATCCTGTTGTGCTTGATCTGGCTGTAGATGCATGCTATGAGATAACAGGGTCACAAATGAAAACATTAGAGCTGTCATTTATAAAGGCAGTTCCATTTTCCTCACCTTTTAAATTCACAGTCAAATAACACATTTTTATTTTAGACTAAACTTAATAGCTCTTGGTCTTAGTCTAGAGGCTAAATCCCAGTGAAAGTTAGAATTAAATCCATTTATTTGTTTCTTAGTTACACAAAGGGAAAAGAATAACATGTTTTGAGTGCATTCTTCCCAGGGAACATATCTTTGAAGGCCCACTATCTGTCTGCAGTATGAAAACAATGACAAGCATGAATCAATGATGCTCAGGATAAAAATGAACACAGACACTCGGTCAATTTTTCAGAAATAAGAGTAAAGACTTTTTTTTTCTATTTCCTTGAAGAAGGGCAAAGAGTCTCTGTAGTGGTGGACAAAGACACCTTTGGCCTGTTACTATGGTACAATGAAATTACCATTAAAAATTGTTGATCATATTACTTACTTATAGTGTCTCGAAATGGAAAAGACCCTAGAACTCATTAGGCATAACCTGCTTGTTTTTTACAGAAGATAATGGTCAGATAACTTATTTGCTAAGGTCACAAAAATAAAACTGCCAGAACCAATATTTATAATTGTTTCTTAATGCTATAGTGCTATTGGTTTATAGTAGGTGCTCCATAAATAATTATTGAAAGGATAAAGGCATTATTGATATGCCCTACCATATATTACCCTCCATATGTGAATGATTCTTGTTTTAATAAGATTTATATCAAAGTGTAGTTTGATATATTTCAGCTGGGATACTGAAAGTTCACAAATCATTAGTGTACAGTGAGAGGGGAGGATTCTTAACAAAATGAACACACTCACAAAATCACTACTGAAATAAAAATAGTTTATTACTGGTATCCCAGCACATGTCGCCTCTCAGTCACTACTCCCTAAATCACTATTCTGACTGATATTCCAATTTACTAGTTTTGCCCTTTTTTTGGATTTCATATGAATGAATCATATATTATATGCTCTTTTGTATCTGGCTTTTTTAGCTGAATATTATAGGAGAGATTGAACTGGATTGTTGGGTGTAGCTGTTGTTTATTTTCATTGCTGTATAATGTTTCACTGTATGACTATGCCACAGTTCACTTGTCCACTCTACTATATATGGATATTTGGGTTGTTTCCAGATTTTGTCCCATGAATATTGCTTCTATAAACATTCTTGTCCATGTCTTTGCTAAACATATACCTTTCTTTCATGCACATACAAAGAGTGGACTTAATAATATACCAAATGTTGATGCTCTGCCTTATATACCCTAGATTCATCTCTGAGGTCACCTATAGCTGCAATGGACCATTCTTATAAATGCTAACAGCTTCCCATATTCAGCACTGAGATTTCTCCACTGTTCTTTTATTACAGTGTCTAGTTCTATGAAAATTAATGTAGTTACTGATACATTTTGGTTTGTTATAATCTTGCTATTTGTTTCATGTTTACTCAACATTTTCTATGATCTTTTCCCCTCTATTTTGCCTTACTTTGAATCAATTAAATATTTTTATTATTCCACTTCACCCTCTGTCTGCTTGCTATTTATATACCTTTTTACTGTTCTTTTAGTAGTTACACTAGAGATTACATCATATATTGTACAGATGCCAATATAATTTAGTATTTGGCCACTTCTCAGCTAATCATAGGACTTTATACTTTTAATATTCATAATAATATAATTCTAATGACCTCTCCCACATTTGCATTATTGTCATCATTTATTTTAATTCTACATATGTTTTAAACTCCACAATTAAGTAATATTTTGTTTCATATAGCCAATATTGATTTATATTTATCCATACACTTAGTAATTGAATTACTTTTTATTCCATTTTGAAATTCTGTGTATCCATGAGGAACCCTTTTTGGGATTCTTTTGGTGTGAGAATATTGGTTACAAAATCTGTTTTATTTGTCTAGAAATGTCTTCACTTTGCCTTCAATTTTGAAGGCTATGTTTTTCTGGTTATACAATTCTAGATTAGCTATTATTTTCATTCAGTACTTCTAAGATACTATTCCATTGTCTTCTTGCTTCCATCACTCTATTGAGAAATTGACTGTCAGACTTATTGTTTATTTGAAATTTTTCTTTCTTCTCTAGCTGTTTTTAGAATTATCTTTCCTTTGGTTTTCAATAGTTTTACTGTGGTATGCCTAGATGTGCATTCTTTCATACTTTTTTCTGCTTAGCATTTCAATCACTTCTTAACCCTTTGGTTTGTTGCCTTCAATCATTTTGAGAAAATTCTCGATGATTACCTCTTTAAACATTACATCTGCCCAATTCTTCTTCTCTTTCCTCTCTGAGATGACAATTAGATATTAGATATTAGATATTAGCCCCCCCCTTTTTATCATACTATATTTCTTATAAATTTCTGTATTTTTTATTTCTTATTCTCATCATGATTCAGCCTGGATACTTCTTACTGATTTATCTCCTGGTGCACTAATCTTCTGTTTAGCTGCTTTCACTCTTCTGTTAAATCCATTTTTGATTGAATTATGGACATTATTTATGAAAAACTGTAGAGGTTCTGTATAATGTGATATTCTTCCAGGGAGAACACACTATCTTTTGACAAGTAGCCAGACTAGCAGTTGATTATTTTAATCCATTCATGAGCTGAGCTGAATCAAGGCTGGATTTCAAACTTTATAAATCATGGTCTACTTCTGGTTTGCTGTCACTCCTGGGGCCTTTCTCTCAAGGGGTCCCAATTGAGCCTGGTGAGTTCCCCAGAGCTCCTCCTCTTTTGAAGGCATTGAAGGCATTGAACTCCAAATTTGTCTACCCAGATCCAGTAAGTAGATGATAACTTCACTCAGCACTTCAAGTACTTTCTTGAAGTTTAGTTTCTAGCTCTGCACAGCATAAAAATTAACAAATGATCCCAAGGAATGCAGAATACTGATCTAACTTCAGTGAGTTTCCTTTCTCTTTGGAATCTTGGCCGCCTCAAGCCCTGCCTACCTTGGAAGCTCTTTGGAACCTTCAGAAAGATTCTCTTTTATATATTATCTAGCTTTTCTAGCTTTTTTTTTTCAATGAGAAGTTTGTTTACCACTAACTCTGTCATAGGAGCAAAAGTCATAACTCATTCTTAAGTGACCACATTTTAAATGCATAAAATATGCAAGATTCCTGCATTCTGTGAGAAATACCTATTGAATAAAAGTACAGAATGTAGTTGGGGGTGATCCAGCTTGTTATGAGTTTTATCATGATGGAATTTCACCAAATGCATGTTACATAAAAGACAAATATGTCTTCCTGCTGCATCCAGCTTAATGTTACCAAAGAATCACAATTAATTAGTTAAAATTTACAGAAAATACAATCCCCCAAACTCTCTAACATTATCTCACTTGATTTACAATGGAAAATCTCTGGTTAAATAACCATGTGAATAGGGTTCCATTATATACTTCTTTTGATGCATATACAAAAATTATTCTTGCTGAGCATTGGGCATTCCATGGATTTCTAATCATTGTTTTATTTTACTTCCTAAGATTTAAAAATTTAACATTTCAGTATATTTATATATGTACAAATGCTTGTATTAAAAAACATAAGCAAGTTGGTAGTCAGCAGCTGCCATAATTCCAAATTAGAGTCTCACATAGTGTTTTTATTCTTTCTTAAAAACAAGGTCTTACTATTGTAGGGGAGAGAGTTGAAGAAATTTAGTGAGTAATCTTTTGGTTGTATGTAATAAAAATTCAACAAAAAAAATAGCTTAAGCCAAAGGGATTTTTTTGACTCATATAACTGTGATGCCCAACAGTGAATTCTGGATTTAGGCCCATCTGGAATAAGGGACTCATAAGATGTTGTCAGAGTTTGGCCTTTTTTCTATCTTTAAAATAAATTTCTCTTTGTATACTGGTATTGCTTTGTTAGTCAGTTTTTTTTCCCCCTATACAGTGGGAAAGGTGGCTGTTCAATCATATTTGATAATCAGAACAGAAGAGAAACCTTTTCTCTCTATTTTCTCTATAATATATATTATGAAAAGACTCTGGCACAGTGTGAGTCATATGCACAACCATAGACCAATTGTCTGTGAAGATATGGTACTATAATTGGCAAAACTTTGGTCACATGACCAGTTTTGTGGTCAGAGATGCAGATCATTGTGATCAAGAGTTCCAGCATGATTACATATGGAAATGAGGCTGCTTGTTAAAATTTATTCCTCTAAAGTTCTCTGGAGAATGATTCTGAAAGAACCTGGAGTTACCTATTTTCATATGTCATCATGATAAGTCTGTAAGAGGTATTCAGAATGGTTTAATGCCTTTTTTGTAACTGTACTTACATGCCTGTATTTTGGTAGTTGTTAATGTACTCAAACTTTTGGGTTCAGTTCTTCCCCATTACCTGGCTCTGGCATACAAGCTTAGGCCTTAATATACACTAGAAATAAAGGAAACTTACTCAGTAGAAGAGCCTCCCTCTCAGCTCACACAGACACAATTGGTATCAAGATCTTCCTTTGGGAGTAATTGCCTATTTTCAGCTTTTGCTATTCTTCCCTCTTAGCATTTCATTCCAATCATGTTCTTCTACTTATTTTTATTTATACTCTTCAAATTATTCATCCACATTCATTCAAATGGGCAGTGAATGAACACTCATTATTTAGGTTGTCAATATTTTTTGTTCTTGGGTACTTACTTCTGAATACTTTTACTTGATCTTTTATTTTATACAAAATTTCTGGTTCCTGATGTCATTAGAATTATACTTTTGTCAACTGTGAGTGGGATAGAGGAGTCATAGTCCAGAGGTGAATCTTAAAGGCTATAGCACTCCAGAGGTGGAACACATACTAGGGGATTATCTCAGAGAAGTGAAGTAACATTGATTGCCTACAGTCTACTAGATGCTTTGCAAATATTTCAAACTTTCATATGATCTGGATAAGAGGGAATCACTCCTTCATTTTATAGAATTTGAGATTCAGAGAGCTGAAGTAACTTGTCTAAGACCATATATTATTCAAAGGTGGAACTAGTATTCAAACTTCCAGGCAACTGACTTGAAAGCCTGATTTCTTTTCAAGGAAGCAAGTGATGAAAGTTTAGATAAGGAGGCAGGAGAATACATGACAGATGCGTCCATGCCTTCTCTACCTTTCAGAGGAACTAAACTCTCTGAGGATCTGAGGATTGTGGTGCTAATGAAAAGGTCAGAATTAGTTTCAGGGTTTCTAGGATTAAATCTGTAGCAGGGGCACCAACTGAAGATACCACAGATACCAGGAACTGAAGAGATAGTCTACCAGGGAAAACTAAGGTTATAATTCCAAAGCTATCAAGTCTAAATGCCAAATTTAGAGACCAAAGATAGGTTAAGGCGAGGTTCAAAGCTTGACAGAAGCAGGATGAATGGACAGAGTTTCAGAATGGAAGGTGGGGAAATGATTTCCAAAATTGTTGTCACCAATTAAGTAGGTATTTGTGGCTCATCATTAAGGAACAATGGTTTTTAGGTGGGTACCATAGATTTAAAGAGCCAGAATTAGATCACACAACAACTAAAAGAGTTCCCAATATATTCAGCAAGGGAAAGGTCCAAAAAAAAAAAAAAAAAAAAAAAAGGAGCAGGTGAATGTCCTGGAAAGCAGTGATTAAGGCTGTGTGGCACTAAGACTTGCAGAGCACTAATTAAAAGCTGCCAAGTACTCTATCCCCTAGGTCAAACCCTTTGAATGGGAGATGAGAAGGCAGCTCAGCCAAGGCTTTGAACTGGCTAGGCATCCAAGACAAAGAGTGACAAATAAGTCTAGTTCTCAAAATAGCAGTTGCTGCCACTAGTCAATGAACAGTTTTCCAGCTTGTCCAGTGTAAAAGGGATTGTTAATCCCTCTATTGTCTTTTTCACCACACCCACAGATCAGCACTGCCATTAGTCTCCTTACACACCAAGCGCTGGCAACTCTTAAAAGGAATTTTCCAAGCGCTTTAGTTCAGTGCTCTAATGGTCAGAGCTCACAAGTCATGCCTGGATTCCTTCTGCACCTGGAAACTGTGAGTGGGGGCTGGTTTTCTGCTAGACCTCAGTGACTAATGCACACCTGCACTTTCTATTGTTCCTGTTGGCAAGAGAAATATTTCACAGAAGAGCTTGAATAGACTGTTAAGAAATTTGGGCAACAATTTCTATATGGGCCTTGTTTTATTCAAGATTGAAATTAGTGAGAGTTTACAGGATCTTAGAATTAGTATCTTTTTTCATAATTTTTTGCACTTAATCTAGTAGCTTTTACTGGGAAGAACAAGATTAAGAATTATAGTTTCTTTTGGTGTGGATGAATCCAAGGAAGTATATCTCCTCTCTATAGCTGTTATGCCCACTGGGTATGACTTCTAGATTATGATGCTGTTCCTAGGAGGTGACTTTGAAGTACTACCTTAATTCATGTTCCTGCTAATCTGCTCAAGATAACATTTATTTGCTATGTCTTTAAAAGGAAGAAAAATCTGCTATAGCTAAGAGGTAATTTAAAGGTCAGGACACACCAGTTATTTGGAGTAGAATGAATAGGAGAAGAAATCTAGGCTTTGGAAGACAGTGAGTTCATAGTTTACATTCAAAGACCTAATTCACACTGTTATGTGTCAATCTTGGCACAAAGTAGGTATTCAACAAATGTTCTATCTTGTTGCTGCAGCAGATGACGGATGCCATTCAAAGAGCTAGAACTGGAGAAGTTCAGTTATATGCAAAATTTCAGGAAATAGATTGTAGTAAGGAATCAGAAAAAGACTGCATCAGAATCAAAGCAGCAAGCTAGGCTCAAGATATGTAGAAAACCAATGGTAAGGATAGAATTTGGTGAGAAGTTAGGTGAATAGGAAAGAACAAGGATAAATTAATGGAGAAAAAACGCAGGATGTCTAAAGCTCACATTGTTTCCAAGGCAATGGATGATGCAAGAAGTCTAGAGGCATGGGTCAAAACAATTTCTGGATATTATGGGGGCAAATAGGTTGAAACTGAGAAGATAAAATAGGGCAGAGGGACCAGGCTAGAGGTGTTAGGCCAATGGTTGTAAACTGGTGGTAGTATTCTAGTTATGGACAGGTTTTGCTTGGTCTACACAGTATTTTGAAAGACACTGTAAGTAGGCAGATGTTATACTTGGTTGTAGTACAAGACTCTGAGCACCTATTGTCCAACATCAGGCCAATTTCACACATTTGTTATTCTTGCTTCCTTTGTGTTAGACATTTTAGTTTGCTACTTTTGGTGGAGGCCATCTGCTTGGCACTTTATTTCTGTATCCTTTCAGTTCCAGTGGCCATTTAGTGTCAACCATCCAGAATGGCTTTGCCCTAGGCTGAGACCAATAAGTCTGTTCTAATGAGTAGGAAGTTAGGAGGTCTGGTCTAGTTCTCCCATACTTCAGCAATATGTTGACTATGCTTCTCATCTAGTGCCTGATTTTGTCCCAGCTGGGCTCTTCACTTATTCCTTGTAACTAAGCTCAATACTTGCCCTTCAATTTCAGTACCTAGATCCTTGACTTACTCACTGGTATTGAAATCCTGTGTTGGCATCCTGTATAGTATCTCATTTCTGTTCATTGATATGTGACAGGAGCCCTTACTCATGGAGCGGGCTGATGGAGTAAGTTTGTGAATCTTCATCTAGGATTTCTAGTCAATTTAAAGCTTTTGCTCAGGCACCTACCAATTTTCCATTCAAATGAATTAACCTAAGGTAATACACAGCATGGGAGTTTATAATGAGTATTATTCACAAAGTTATTACTGTACAATGGCAATATTTGTTGATAGATTTGATTATCAAAAGAGCAACTTTAAAAGAATGAAGAAAAATCAGAAAAATAAAACCAAGTATAGGGGAGAATGATAAACTATGTATGCTAAAGCATCCTCTGTCACACACACATATATACACACACAAACAGTTTTGACAAACTGAAATTGAAATGATTGAAAGGAAAACTTGGTATGGTAGTCACTGGGGCTTTTCTGCAAATAGTTCTTCCTCCCCTCCTTTTCTGGGCCCATTGTAGGATTGTACTTCGTGGTTCCCTCACAGTTTCATGGAACCATGTCATTAGTTTTGGCCAGTGTGTTGTGAGCAGAAGTAACACAACTCATTTCAAGGCCAGAGGACCAGAACATTTAATTGCTTGAGTAAGATGATGCCTGCGTTTCTTTCCCCCTGCCTCTGTGACAGGAGATTTTCAGGATGGTAGCTACTCTGTCAACAGAAATACCTGAGTGATCACCACCATCTCTACTGCCAGCAACCCATGAAGGAAATACAGCATGGGCAAGGAATACACATTTGTTGTTTTAAGACATTGACTTTTAAGTGTGTGTACGTGTGTGTGTTTGTGTGTGTTACCACTACTACAGCATAGCTTAGCCTAACTTGACTGAAATACCTAGCTTGGATAGCAGACTCCTCCCTTTAAGTTCCTAAAAGAATCAGTCACATATTTATTGGTGATTAATAGCAGTCTGGTTTTGAAAGGAAACTTTATTTTTAATCAAAGTAGAGATTGATGATTCAGAAGGATGAGCTCCACTAGCTTATTCTCAAATACTTTTGCCTGGCTTAAATACATCCAAGCTGCCCTACTGATCAGGATGATACAGCTCAGCTTGAAATTTCTATGAGAACAAGGGTGTCAATAAGAAGGCTGCTTGCTGACCAAGCCTGTATAATCCAACAGAGAATTGACAGTTTGATTTATTCCAGAAACATGGGCTTTTAAGATTCAGTTTTGGGTCAAAATGAAAAATGCCAGGAGGTAGTAAAAAAAATTATGATGATGTATTTTTTGACTGTGAAAAAGAAATATTTAAGATTAGATAAGAAGCCTAGCCAAATAAAAAAAGGGCAAAAAGCTTTCATGTCATCATACTCTTATTCTTTGCCCAAATTGTAATTAATATCTTCCTTTGATTTCATACTTATTATTTGTGTCATTTAAAGTCAACTAGCAATATTGTATAATCCATATCTTGTTAAATATACTGATGTTTTCAGACTAAGTACTGTCATCTCAGAATAATCTCAAACTACTGAACACTGAAATCTTTGGTAGCTATGATTTATTGTTTCATTCAAATTTTTGCACAGAATTCTGGTCAAACTTTGATTAAGTTATTTCATCTTGCTAACATTTATAGAAAAAAGCCAGGGAGTCTAGTTAAAAGGACTTTTCTTTTCTCCCTGTGAGCCACTATCTGAACAAAAATTCAGACCTCCTCTTTTTGAAATACCTTTTTTCTTTCATTTTAAAATAATAAATGATAATTATAGAAAATACAGATAAGAAAAGAGTAAATAAAAATCACCCTTAAGTTCATCACCAAGAGGAACTACTGCTAACATTTTTATATACTTTTATAAAAGTGATATCATATTCTTTAGTAACTTGCCTTTTTTAATTTACTATATCATGGGAATTTTTAATCTCTTTAAATAAAGTTTTACAATGCATTTTGTGGCCTTATTTTATCATATGGATTCATAATAATTTATTTAATTGATCCCCTTATAATTGCATGAGTAGGTTGCTTCTAAATTTTCTATATTATCAAATACTGTAATGAACTGTTTTGTAGTTAACATTTTCCTACTTTTGCACTTCCATAATATTTATTTATGGCACATTTCTAGACGAGAAATTTCTGGGGCAAAGAGTATATACATTATTAAGGTTTTTGATACATGTTGTAAGATTATAAAATTATCTCCTTGTACTTTACATACCCTTCCAGCTATGAATAAGAGTGTCTTTTTCTTGGCACCTTTACAGATACTAGATATTGCCATTGTAAAATATTTGTAAATTTTAAGGGCAAAATCCACTGATTTTGCATTTAAAGGTAAGCCTCCTTGAGATAGACTATGGCTAGTTGTGCAGCATGTTCTTACACAGAGCTATATGTTAGGGTCTAGAAGTGGTTAATTTCTTTCCTAACTCTCCATTTAAAATTTGCCACAGAGCTTTGTTGTATGCAATGCCATCCATCATAACTAGAGATGTGCTGCATACAGTAACTCACCAATCATTCAAATCCTGGTAAACCTGTAATATTTGCAATTTGTGTCTATTGCACATATTTATCTATTTACTCCACTTTCATCCTCTGTAGGAAAACAACTATATTTGCCTCAGTAGCATCATTAAGGGAGAGAAATAAGTTAGCAGGTTTTACCCATTTGTATTCTTTTATCTGATTTACTGTGGAATATGATCGTTTTATTTGTGAAGTAACAATACAGAATGAGGAATCAGAATAGTGGCAAAGAAAATATTTTCTTAACGAAAAGCCTTTTTTTTTTTATTGTTTTACCAGTTGGAAAGGGAAAGCATTCAGAAGGGAAGAGTATGTCATCATAAAATTGAGTTAGATAATAGGCAATAAGGCATAACAGCATTTTCTAACCTCTTGGATAAAACTTGCAAAAATCTTCAAGAACCAATTACATAAAACAATATATCACTAGGATGTGCATTCTCTTTAGTTGCTTTGTGATTTTCCATAAATGGTAAGCATATTGCTTGGTGGAATTACAAATACATAGGGAGCTTTCCCTAGCTTGGCATTCTCTGGCTTGTATTGGCTAAGCTGTGGTTCCGGGCTTTGTTTAGTTTTTGTTTTTGTTTACAGATTATTTCCCTGAAGAGGAAAAGGAAAAAGAAAGTCAACTTGTTTTCATGCCCACCTCTAATAACATCCGATGGGGATAATATTTGGGTGTGAGTTTTCCTCTCTATTGCAGCAGTGAAGCAAAGTCACAGGTTTCTGAAGAATGGCTGAAATAGTAATATGTTGGGGATTTTGTTCCCTCCCAGATAGTCACATGGGCCAGATAACTTTTTGGATGTTGATTTTCCCCATGCATTATTTAATATCCTCATCCCTACCCCTAGTTGTAGTTTACTAATTATTTACTGAGAGGAAAAAAAATCTATTTTTCAAGGATAAAATAGATCAAAAAGGTACGATCTACTGTGCCAGCTTGTTCCGAATCACTGAAATAAGATCAGGAATCATGTACCTAGTGAAAGCTCTAGTCACCTTTGATTTAGGATTTTATTGACATTCCTAAAACTCTGTAGCATGTGGAATAATAGAATCCTTAACAGTGATTGGAATAATTCACTCTTCTTGATGATTTTCATTTTCTTCTTTAAGTAGTTTTATGTAACTTTTGTAACAATCAATACACATTTATTAGGTTTTTCCAACTCTGGACCTCCACCTTTGAATCATATTTTCATCTTTCATTAGTGTGGTAGTTAATTTCAACTCCACTGGGCTACAGGATGCCTAAATATTTGGTCAAACACTATTCAGAGTGTGGGTGTTTTAGGATGAGATTCACATTTAAATCAGTAGACTGAGTAAAGCAGATTGCATCTAATCAATTGAAGACCTGAACAGAACAAAAATGTTGAGTAAGAGGGAACTCCTCCTTGCCTAACTATTTGACCTGGGACATTGGTCTTTTCCTACCTTTGAACATGCACTGAAACTTTTCTTGGATCTTGAGCCTGATAGATTTTGGACTGAATCTCCAGCTTGCTGACTGCAGATCTTAGGACTTCTCAGTCTCCATAATCACATGAACCAATTTCCTCTCAGTCTCTCTCTCTCTCTTTCTATCTATCTATCTATCTATCTATCTATCTATCTATCTATCTATCTATCTATCTACACATACATACAGATATCTTTGGGACAAGATATCTATCTATGTATCTATGTTTCTATCTACCTAGCTCAAATCCTTGGGGACATCTTCAGCATCTCCATACCTGGCACTGTGGTGTTACCATCAGCAGTATACAGATGCTGTGATAAGGCTGACTTAAAATTATAATAAAAATCTTCCTATACCTTTTTCTGTAGAGACCAGGAAAATTAGAAAATTTTGTAGTTTTAGAGGAATTTGAACATCGACTAGGTTATTTTTTTCTTGTACTTTAACATCCTTAGGACATAGATTGGATATTATTAATTTTGCATATTCCATGACTTGTACATATTAGAAAATTAATGAATAAGTGTTTATTAACTGAATAGACATCCTCAATTATATACTATTTTTATAAGCCTTTAGTGGATGGTGACTCAAGGAGACATACACCATGGCCTTTTGGGTACAGGTCTTTTTCACTTGGGCCATCCATTGGCAATGAAGGAGTGCTCGTAGTTGTCATGTGATCTTAGAGAACGCACTCTCTCAGAGGCTTATGCATCTGTTAACAAGGTATCAGCCACTTATCAGCATTTTTAATAATCTCTACCTCTCAGAACTAGTTTCATATAAGATCATGTGATCATTTTTGTGCTTCTGAACATTTGTTGTAAAATACAGGAATTAAAAAATAGC
Organism: Camelus bactrianus; assembly: GCF_048773025.1. Classification (NCBI taxonomy): domain Eukaryota; kingdom Metazoa; phylum Chordata; class Mammalia; order Artiodactyla; family Camelidae; genus Camelus; species Camelus bactrianus. Next base: position 79,503,055 of record NC_133575.1, on the reverse strand, counting down.
AACAGAGGAAATTTATTGATTTTTGGGTGAGCTGGGGTAGGGTAAAGACCCAAATTGTAGGAATGTAAAGCATAAAATGAATTTATGATTATCTTCCTTTCATTTGAGTATCCTGTTTTCTTAACCCTCTCAGATTCCTGCAGCAAAATTCTGTAAGGAGAGAAATGAAATCCCTTACAGAATGACAGCGAGGAGGAATGAACTGGGTCAGGGGACTTTAGCTCTAGCCTGATAATTTCAACCTGACCCAAGTCAGTAATGAAAGTTGTTTGATGCACTATGGGAAATTTGATGATAGTCTAGGGCCAAGCTTAATGGACAAGTACATCTATCAGCACAACATACCACCACTGAGCAATCACATTTTTGAACTCAAAAGAATTAAGAAGGCAATGAAGGCAAAATGCTTCTCAAGGAAAACAGGTAGGTTCTTCTCTGTCAAGGCTGAGATTAAAATTCTTTGAGCCAAGGTTCTATTTGCCACCTTCGGTGCTAGTGCTGCAGAAGCCAAGTCATGGACTTTTAATTTGATTAAAAACTTAAGTGCCCTCAATTTTACTGCTTTAGGTTTGTATCATGCGTCATTGAGTCATAAGATGGGAAACATCTGTTTGAATTTGCAAGAAAGTATCAAACAGAGACTTCTTAACACAGCTCATCAAGACCCAGCAAAAGCAGAACAACCAGCAGGTCAAATGGGTAATACTATGACCATCTCCAGATTCAGAAGGTGCCAGGAATGTCTTGTAATCAGGAAAGTCACCAGGCTGCTAATCATTATAGTGCAGGTACTAAGGTCATGGGAGGGAAACTGAAACATGTATCAAACAAAGGTCTCTAGTTCAAATGTGATTAGGATTGGATATCAATTATAAATAAGGCATAATACAGATAATGGACAAGAGATAATGGTGAGGATACAGAGGATTCTTGGTTCTCAAATGAATATGGAAACAAATATTAAAGTGTTTTCATTGTGGAGTGCAAAGCAGCTGACCAGGAGGAACTGATTACTCTTTTGCAAAAATTCAAGTAAAAAAGCCCTGAGTTTCCCATTTTTACTTTGTTAATCAGGAAGAGTGTGTGAGGAAGTTCTGCTTGCGTAAACTCTCAAGTGCTGTGAAACACTGGCTCTCAAAATTGACTGCAAATGAAAATCACAGGGGAGCTTAAAAACAGAATCTACTGCCTGGGCCACTGCCCAAACCCCAGCAGTTTTGATTTAATGGCTCTAGGGTAAGGTAAAGGAACCCATATTAAAAAAAATCCTCAAGTGTTTTTTAAAGCCTGAGAGTGAGACATCATACCATCAGTCCCACATAATAGCTCTTATAGGCCAAGTAGATGGCACCCAAGTGATAAGATTTCAAGTGCCCTAAAAGTCTCCTGAGTCCCTCGGTATATTTCTGGCATTAGCCCTGCTACACTGCCTAAAATAACTATGTTCGAATTTGTATACCCTAACTAAAATGCAGATGTTATCTGGGAGAGGTAACACATTTATACCTTATTTTGAATTTCTGTATGAGATTAGCTAGCAAAGGGAGCATGCATTTTAACAGGGGATCAGAAACTCTAAAACATGGAGTGCTAAGAAGGGAAGTTATACTCCCTGTTTGTCTAGGCTTGAGGAATCACCAGGGTTGCAGGGCTTTCCATTTTAAAATCAAAATTGTCCTGAGCAAACCAGTATGAATTGGTAACCACAGGTGTGGGTGGAAGAGCACCAAGACCTCTGAGGGCTTTGGGCACCTGGGTAGGAGGAATAGGGGCTCTAAGGGAGGAGCACAGAAGAAGCAGAATAAAGGACCCATTTCACTTACTTTGCCATTTTGCTTGGAGATGATATAATAACAGAGGGCTAGAATCATTTATTGGGATATAAAATAGTATGGATGATTTCTTTTTTTAATTGCTAGAAGAAACACAAAGAATAAATTTTGTTTTGTTCTCTTCTATTTCTAGAAGCTAGTTAGGGAATTTTGTGCCTGGGGGTGGGTGTAGTTTATGTTGCCAAACATACCACAAACAAACAAGCAGACAAACAGTAAAACTTCTGATTTTTAGAAGCCTCGACTCATTGAAGAGCTTAACTGGAATGAAAAGTCCTGAGGGGATCTTTGAAAGTGGGTAGAAGAAGCAACAAGATAATGAGAGAATAGACCTTGAAAATAGGTAAAGGATGGTGGATCGAGGTATCAGGAAAAACTGGGGCACTTGGGGTGTGTGTGTGTCTGTGTGTGTGTGTAGAAGGCTGGGTGGTATACCTTGGGATGCCAAATCTGAGGCCTATTATTTGCTAAGATTTCTATGCCCAGTATTGTATGGAAGGTACTGAGTTTTCCAGCTTCAAAGGACCAATGTGAGCTTGTCAGTGGTGACTGATATACACCTACAGTCAAAGTCCTTCTCCAGTGTTCTGCTCTGTGCAATACTCTTGGGGTACCCAATAATGGAGGAGATTTAATTTACTGCTGGCCCAGCAGGATGGAGGCTCAGAGTAAAATTTAATTAAATTTAAGCAAAAAAGTGACATTTCTAACTCACTATAATATTTGCTGTTGAAAGCCTACTATATGGCAGATACTTTATTATATATAGGTTGTATGTAACATACACATGTATATACATTAACACATTTATATAATGTATGTTCATGTATAATATGCGTATTTTACTGATGAGGATCAGAGAGGTAAAACTGACTCATCACACAACTTGTAGAAAGTGGCAGAACTAGGAATTTTAACCCTCGCCTTTCCAGTTCCCGACCCTGTCTTCACCACTCATCATGTTACTTCTGCATTGGTTAAATAGAATAAAAGGAAAATAAAATGCTGAAATGCTTCTCTGGTTATCTGTTTCCTTTCTCTAAGAAAACGTGTAGGTACAGATCGAATGAGCAAATGTGTTCACGTGTTCTAAGGGGTTGGCCTCACATCTATGCATGACTTTTTGACCATTCTCCAAACTCAAGGGTTGAACTTAGTCTCTGGGATAGGCCGTTCCATGATGGAGTTGTTTGGTATAGCTGTTTTGGGGTGTGTCTGTGTATCTATCTGGAATAAGCTCAACATTATTTCTAGACACTTTAAAATGTGTTTCTTATGACTTTTTATCGCAATTCATCACCAAATGATTTTTCTCTTGGCCAGTTTCCATTTCTCATCCAACTGCAACAAGAGAAAGGAGAGCAACTCTAGAAAGTGGCAAATAGCCTGATAATTATTTTCCTTTCATATACTAACTGGGAGCAATTTTTAGATAAGTTGTGGTGTTTTGGCTTCCTAAGGTTACTTCATATGATTTTGACAGGATCTGAGGAGAGAAAATTCTTGGAGACAATCCAGCTTTAAACAAAGGTGAAACCATTAAAGATTTGAACATGAGAACAAGGATGAAAGTGGATCTGGTCATTAGTCATGTCAAGAATTCTTGCTATGGTGTCGTATTTACCTTACAAGAAAATTTGTTGACAATAATGTCTTCAAAGGTATCATTAACACATGTTAGGAGACAGACAGACAGATGTGAGTTTGATTCAGGCTCCAGTACTTGCTCTGAGACTTTAGATAAGTTAAACTCTCTAAGATACATTTTCCTCATCTTTAAGTGAAGATGATAATACATAACTCATGAGGCATAAATGAAATAATATATGTAAAATAATTAGCACAGTATCTGGCATGTAACAAATGGTCAATAAGTGTTAGCTATCATCATCATCACCATCACCACCATCATCATTTTTCTTCTGTACTAAGCACATCACATTTGCTTTTTTTCCCCTTAGCTTTTAAAAAATGCTTAAAAGCTGTGTCTGCATACCTGCACACTTCAGTAAAACAATTTAGTCCAACTGGTTCTTTAGATACTGTGTAAGCATATAGAGACAATGAAAAGCCTGTGTGAGCCTGATATTGTTAGAATTAAAATATTTCTCCTAATAACTTTATGGTAGGTTGGAGATAACAGGACAATCTTTCTTCTAGTTTAACTTAACTTGCATTCTCTTCAAAACATGTCTTTGGTCTGTAATTCTACCTTTTCAAATTGTTTTGAAACCCAAGCATTACCTTAACCCATAATGTTTGATCCTCATCTAATATGTCCAGGGCCACAATAATGAATTAGACATAGTATTTGCCTGAAGGGAGTTTTAAGTCTAATAACCATGCCACTACAGTAGCAGAAGGTGGCTTTCATGTGGCCTTGACTATGTTTCTCATTTGAACAATTTGAGTGGTCAAGGTAAGCTTTGCTCTCTTTCTCTGTCTCTCTCTCCATCTCCATTTCTCTCTCTCTCCATTTTACTTTATTTCTCTATGTGAACCCAATGTATTGGAACTTTGAATCTTTACCAGTTGGAAAGACAATGTCAGTGACTGTTCCTGAATTTTTCAATCATCAGGGACTCTTAGATGGAGGAAGGATTAGATTTCTCTTTAAGTGGCTCCAAAGAGCCAAACTCAGATGAATGAATATTAGGAAGGCAGATTTTGGCTGGAATGTAAAAACTGTCACCATTTGAAAATTGAATGGGCACCTTCGCTCTGGAAATGTTTAAATAAATGCTGAATGACCATGTGGTTGTAGAGTTCATTCCTGTATTTAGCAGGAGATTGACCTGGATGGTCTTTCCAGTTCTTAACTCTGAGGGTCTATAAAACCTGGAGAACGCTCTAATGGGTTAGATTTCCATGCTGCTAACACTTCAACATTTCTCTATTGGCATTATACAAATTACATAGCTTGTTGGGCAGTTTAATTCCTTAAATTTATCATTTCAATCATGAAAATTATAATTTGGATAGCTTCTTATCTAAAGGGTACACACAAGTCTTTAAGAATCAACGAGAATCTCATATTTTTTTATTGTCAAAAGGAAATGTGTACAATGAAGCTCTGCTCACCATGAAAAGGAAGGTGGGAAGTATTTACTGCTGTGTGCAGAGCGCTTTCTCTTACCAAGGCACGTACTTTCATCTTAGTTTTTGCTAAGGAAAGATATTAGCCCCCACCGCATTTCTCCTGCTCTGCTTTCTTGAATTCTCCCAGTTTGGCCTAGTGAAGTACTTACCTATAGACTCAGCTTTGTCCCAGTTCCCAGTCCAATCTCATCTGAAGCTTACAATCTTATGGCTTTTGATGCTGGTCTGACTCAGGACACAACATCTTAGTACTGATCTCTAGGCTCCTACTTTGTTCTTAAGTCACTATGCATTAGTCTGTACTGTGTAGTGCTGACAACTGGTTTTCTGTATTTACTCTTGAGTTCCAGCTCTTCCTTCCTGGGTATCCCAATGTGTAAAGTTGAATTTTGGCTTTGGATCATGCACTGATGCTATGTTTCAATAACTGCTTTAGTATATTTTCTTTTTCTTCTGATATAATAATAGTAATAATAATAACTATCATATCTTGGTGCTTACTATGGAACAGCCACATCATACTTTTAGAATTGAGATGGAAAACTGGAAAATTCAGAGCAGGGTAGTGAAAAAAAGTTTAGAGTGTTTTTTTTTTTTCCATATAAGAACAATGTACTTGGGTTGAGATATTTTTTAAAGACAAGAGGTACTTGGAATCCCATCTTTAATGACTGTTATAGGGAGAAATAGTTAATTGATTTTTGTCATTCAGAGATTTTAAAAATTGGAGAAGTGGGTAAAACAGAAGCAGTAGAAATTTCTCTTGAACCTAATGAAAACCTGTATGGCTCTTAAGGTGTAGAAAACTCACTATGGGCAACTAAACACTGTGGTTTAGTCTAGGCCTGGTTTAAAAATTGCTTTAAAGCTGGCTATAAAATCTTGTTCAATTAAAAAAAAACTTACATAACTGGTTTTTAGGTACTATGTGGATACAGAAAAAACAAAAAATGTGTGAAAGATTGATATTATTAGAACTAAAGTGCTTTGCTGATTGACTTCAAGAAAAGCCTAGATTACTGGTACTGGAATATTTTGCTATCCAGCTGCCTGAGGGCTGGAGAATGGACCTTCTAAACTACAATCTAATTCTAAGATTCTCATCATTCTCTGAAGTTTCAATTGAGAATGAAATTGTTTCAGATCAGGTAGAAATATTTGTTTTTTCCTCTTTCCACCAGAATTTAAAAAAAACCACATTTTTCATGATTTGTGATGAACAGGCAACTCTGTGTTTTGATTTATCTCTTTTAATGATCATAATTAAATATGATTCATCATTGTAGTTTCATCAATAAATCAAAGTAGATCACAAGGCAAAATCATCTGTTCTGTATAATCATGCGCACACAGTTTTTAAAAGAAAAATGAGAAAGGTTATCCAAGGAAAGGATTCACTTTAGATTCCTGTGTCATACCTTACTCTCCAAAATTATAGTAGCCATTTTCTCAATATCCACTCTGTATTAAACAGACATGAATTCAAATAGGCCTACCATCTCAGAAAAAAATACTTTTGGAGACACTTACTGTTAAAACTCAACTTACTAATGCATGTTATTTGTTCATAGCAAAACAGGTAGATTCAATCTCATGAAGATTGCATTTACCTGCAGGAGCATCCCCAGTTGCAGGAACTCAAAGTTCAGCCAGGCAGATAAAACTTGCTGACCAAGGGGTAGTGCAAACTACAGGCAAGATAAAATAAACTGTGAATGTGATGGGATGAGGATGGTCAATAGTCCAAGATGAAGCTGCATCATGCCTCAATGGGTAGATAGAGTAAAAAAACAGGATATCTGGGAGCATATAGTTCAGGAAAAAGTTGAGAGATGCCTGGGACCTCAGTTTTCTCACCTGTAAATGAAGCTAAATATATACCCTATGGGATAGGATATTGGGAGGATTGAATGAGATGCATATAAACATTTAGCACACTGCCTGGCACTTGGAAAAGGCCCAATTGATGTTAATTCTTATAAGAGTTAGTCATACTCTTGTAAGAATTGACTAGTAAAGAATGTGAAATAATCCCTTGCTGAATGTATTGTTTATCAGCACATTTCTGGGTCATCTTTGTAATATTGCAATACCAACTCCTACTTAGCTTGTGGTCAGTTATGAATTCCAGGTCTCTTAAACTATGCTTGTTTTTAATGAGATCTCTTTTATCCTATATCTGTGGTTGTCTGTTTTTTTTTTTTTTTTAATCTTTAAGCTTGTTCCTAATACTTTGTGCTTTCTCCTGTTGACATTATTCCTGCCTCATAGGACCTTTCTTCCAGTGTATCAACATTCACTTTATATGTTATTTCTGTGCCATAACCCTGCCAGATTTAACGTTATATGGACATTTAATTAACACGTTCTTAATTTCTTAGTCCTATAGACTTGACCAAAATTCCTATCCCCTTGCCTTTGTCCAACAGAGATGCTAGCTCTACTCAAAGGTCCATAGATGCCAAATAAGGGGCTATCAAAGAAGATGGAACATATTGTTTTATAACTTGATATTTTATTCAAACTTCTTTTGGACCCTGGGACACCCAGTTCCAGTCTTAATTTTATGGCTGAATTAGGCTGTACATAGATGGCTTCTGTTTCCCAACTACTCGAGATTTATTAACAGAAATTTTACTCCCACACTATGGGGTCAACAGCATTTCTTGGGATGTGATTATTATTACAATTCAATTAAACACTTTCATAAATGTATAATAAAATACAAAATCAAATGGGATGAAATTTAGCTCTTTAATTTTAATCTGCTGGTTGAAGAATGCAAAGAAATCAATTTGGGATTTTTTTTCTAGTTTTTGTGAAAGGTAAATATTTCAAAACAACCATTGTTCATTGCAGATTGCTTGTGTTTAGCATATCTTCTGAAATACAAATTGTTTTCATGGAAATAATTGAAAGAAATTAAGAATGAATCATTGAGTTTAACTGTAGCATGAGACTATCCAAAAGTTCATCAATTCATATTATATGAAGAAATTGGGAAACTAAATGGGCATCATTTGGTCTAGTCTTCAGATAATTATTCTTCAGTTGATTTAACATACTAGATAAAATGAAGGTTAATGCCTATACTAATTATGAAAAACTTTGTTAGTTTTTATTGAGTATTGAAACACACACAAATTAATTCTGAGCTTTATTATATTGCATTAAATCACTATCATATATAAAACACATAGATCAGAAGATGTCAAAATTTAGCTATAATATGAGTTAATACAAGACACATTTGATCTCTGTTAGAGGAAAGAATTTCACTGGAGAATAATAAATAATGAGGGATATTGCTTCTGAAATAGTATTTTGGGTTATTAGGGGCCACAGGCAAAGAAGAGGTGGTGGCAGTTCCGCTTCTCCCTTGTGTTAATGAGAAAATAATTGTTTGAGGATGTCTTTGGTTCCAAGCAAAATCCCAGTGGGGAGAGCTTTGAAGATTTGTTCTTCATACACTTTGAGAGAAGAGAGTGCTAAAAAGACCTTAGAAAGATGTTAATCAAAATTGTTAAAGTGTTCTTTATTTTAGATCCAGTATTCTAAATCTCCTTCACTGGAGGAAAAAAAAATACATTCAAATAAACCTCCTTTTCCGTACAGATCCCTGTATTGCTTATTGAATTTGTCATTTTGGGTGCACTGTAATATATTTAATGTCGGTTCATCTTGAGTTCCCCGAGAACCTTGATTCTGCTTCGTAGAGCAGTCAGTTGATTTCTGCTTTAGCACACCAGAATGGCTGTAGTGTTGCCCTCACAACAGTATCCCTCCTACCCCCTTTCTCTCCATAATGTAGATTTAATGCCCATGTAGATGTTTCACAAAGAAGTTACATAATTCTATGGTTTTCTTCTCCAGAATAAATAAAATCTTCACCGATTTCCTGCATAGAGGATCCTGCAGGAAGTGGGAGTGATTTTCACTTGGCCCATGATTCTCAATTCAATTTACATTTTGTTTAGTCTGGTGACTCTTGGCTTTGTTCTAGGTGTGCTGAAAGGAAGATCAACTTAAAGATATTTATATATGGAAGTAAAGATTCCATTCATCAGGATCTCTAACAGATTTGCTTTTCTTGACTTTGACTTCAGGGAAGAAGCAAATTAAGACAATAAGCTCTCAGTGACTTATTTTAATAAGTTATTTAGTGTGTCTTGAAGTCAGTATAAATTTGGTTTAGAACTGTATACTTTTACTTACATTCTTGAACAATCATAATCTGACCAGCATTCTGGCTTTGAGGCTCTACAGGCTGTCAATCAACTGACATTATTTAGATTACTATGTAAACCACTGATTCAATTATTTTCCATATTCTTTATTTACTATGCCATAAAATGGATGAATACACATTATAATGATGGTAAATAAAAAGTTTTGACATAAAAAAGGATTTCAATAGCCAGAAAATCCCATTTTCTGAGCATTTTAGTTAAGTTTCCTTGAACCTAGAACTATCACTTGTCAGATTACCCAGCTTGTTGCTCCATAGCTAGTTTAGATGAAGACTTGTACTGAACAATTTTATAATCAACATGGTAACTGAGATGTGGGAACTGGACCTGGCATTCTAGGACTTAAGTTCAAGTCCAAATTTTACCATTAGTCAGCTATGTGACCAAGTTAATGAATTTTCCCAAGCCTTATTTTTCACATCTCTAAAACAGGGATGACAGTACTCAAGGTACAAGGCTGATAAAAATGTTAAATGAAATAATGTATAAGAAAATATTTTGGAAACTGTAAAATGTCAGCTATCATTTTGTTATTCACACAAATGGCATTTTAAAGACTAGAGGGTTGTATTGATCTTTATACTCTCTAGAGTATCCAAATCACTTTGGTGCTTAATCCTTATTTTTTAAAGCACATGAGTGCTCCCCTTCTACTCAAACTGCCCTTGAGTATTGCTACCAATTTTCCTAGATCGATAAAGATGAAGGATAAAGAAAGATACAAGAATACTTTGATATTTGGTATTGATTAACAACAAGTACAAAAGATAATGTATTTTTTGGGGCAAAGCCTCACACCTCATAAAACTGCCCTCTTGGCTAGATATCCGGATACCACATATGATGATTTCATTTCCAAAATTCAGATTCCCTATGTAGTTTATTTATTTATTTATTTGCTTATTCTAGAGTGCTAGGCTAGTCTGCCTGCTTTTAATTTATATCTATCGAATATATTATATGGGCAAATAACATATAGACATCCTATTCCGTTATATAGTAGTTCATCTGGGCTTTCCTAGGAGAAATTGGTTTGTTTCCTGAGGAGAACAGAAACCCCCATTGCTCCCACCTACCTGTCCCTCTGCAAGAGAAGTAAGAATTTCCATCTGAGCACTATTAGCCTATTGGACAGTATTCCAAAAGAAGCAGGGAAGAAGTTTACTGTCCAAATCATTTTAGTCTAACCAAGACCAGACTCTGGAGAATGTCCTGGAGAGAACAATGCTATAACATTGCTTTCACACCGAGAAGTAAAATTGCTCTTTAAATGAGCTTTTGTTGTGCTTTCTACCTGCTATGATTTTAAAGTTAACTTTTGCACTATTTGTTTTCATTTTTTGCAAGTAACTTATGATATTACACTGTCAGTTATGTGCAGTAATAAGGCTAACCTATATAATTGATATCCACTGGTAATCATAAAGCCTTGTTTTTGAGCTTACATCTTCAACCTTCTTTCTCTTAAATCCACTTGAAATAAAACAAAAACAAGAACAAAACAGAGTAGCTAATAAGCAGCAACAAAATGCAGTGCTTGTGCTTCCCTCCTTCCCTTCTCACCCTACACTGGAGATGTTAATGAACAAAGACATGCCTAAAAGCCAGGCAATCAGAAGGAGGAAAAGTGGAGGTCATGGATAATCTGGAAAATGAATAATCAGTGTCTTGATAATGTGTGGTGAATACACTCATGTTTATGTAAGATTCTTCTTAAGTGACACAAACATCTTCCATCCCACCTGCTACTCCAGGGATTTGATTTCCTCTCCTCCTTAGGAAAGGAAGTCACCTAAGTTAGGGACTGCCCATTTCCTTGTCTCAAAATCATCCATAAAGCCCTAGAATGACAGAGAAGGGATATCACAGGTCATCAAGCAACTCCTTACAATTTAGAGGATGAGCAACTGGGATCCAAGGAGAGAGAGAAATGACTCATCCAAGGTAAAATGACTGCTTAATAGCAGAGCTGGGACTAAAAGCCAGATTTTCTGACTCTTAAGTCCAACACATCACAACTGTCAATCTCAATACTTAATTACTCTAAAGTAGTCACAGAGAAGTTAGTTCTGTTGATTTTATCTCTTCATTTTCTCCCTGTGATGGAAGATGCTGAACATTCTCTCCTCTGATTTTCTTCTACTGTGTTTAGTTCCCTTTTCTCCATCCTCAGTGCCATTTTTTCAGTTTAGGTTGTCATCATCTCTCACAATGTATCCTCCTGCCTTCAATCCCCTTTTACTCCATTAACCACACTGCTATCAGAGTGGGTGTTTATAAATAAGATCTAAAGACTGTCTTCTTCTGATTAAGATCATTCGAAGGCTTATCACCACTTATTTCACTTACTCCAGCATAAACTCCAAACAAGCCTCATCATGGTCTAATCCTTAAATTCTTCTCTAAGCCTCATGTTTCATTGCTCTTCTCAACTCCCCCATCAACTCTTTTCATTATATGACAACACAGCTTAAAATAGTACTTTGTGTCCCTAAGGTGCTATGTTGGTTCTTGTTTCTGAGATTTTGCATCTATTATTCACTAGAGTAATCTCCTTTCCTCTGTAAATAGGAAAATACTCAATCTTCAAGATCCAGCTAAAGTTTTCCTTTTGATGACGTTTTCTCCATCACTCCAGCAGAATTAATTGCACTCTTTTTATGACATCACTGTACCATTTACATATTTCATTATAGTAATATATGATAAATATTTGTATGTAACTCCTGTATTGTAATGTAAACTTCTTGAAAGAAGGAGTTTTGTCTATATCCCACCCTCCTTCCTTCTTTACACAGTGCCTGAATGTGGGGTTCGATAAATAAGGACTTGATGTGGTCATGCCCAATATACTTTGTAGGTCACAAAGATGACCAGTCATTTAATTTAATAAATATTGAGGATCCATTTTTTTATGTTGGGCTCTGTCATTCTGGTTAATATAACCTTCATGTTCATTTGAAAAAGTGTCAATCATTCTTTCAAAAAACTAGTATAGGAGGCAGAAGATAATGAATTTGTTTGGAAAGCACATTTACAAGTAAGCCCACAACAGAAAACTGTCTCTGTAACATATTTCTTTTTAATAAAGTAAATACATGGACATTAGAGCTGCTGTTTCAGTCCTTAGTACCTAAACCTTATGTCACCATCAGGAGCAAATATAATTACATATCCAAAATGTGAAAAATTCTAGTACATTAACACTGAAAAGTAACTCAATACATTGTGTTTGCTGGCACATAATTGACAAACATTAAGGGAATACAGTGTTGTTTATTCACACCTTGAGCTGGAAACAAACCTAATGCAACAGGATATTTTCTATGTTTTAACAACTAACAGGATAATTAAGGACTGATGTTTGGGTAATTTTGCTTGTTCGTCTGTTTGAATTTTTGTCTGAAATTTCACATGACTGAAAATTTGGTAAGTATTGCAAATGTAAGGCCATTGTGTCTGGCAGAATTTTTTGGTCTGCATTACTGCTTCCTTGGCTTCTCTGCTTCCTTCTCCACTTCCTCCATCTTCTTTCAACATCATTTGCTTTGCGAGTTCGGACAATTGCAGAAAGAACTGTGTGGTTCATAGCTCTTTTAGTGCTAATCTTGTGTATACAGCTGAGGTTCAGGTTTGGGCATCATTCCCCATGAATCTAAGACCTTACCTCCTTATGTCACAGAGGTTGCTGCATCTCTGGCGAACTCTTGTGGTTTTGTGCAGAGAAATCAGAAATGAGTTGATGTACCCATTTTGTCAGAGTCATAGCCAAAAACACATCAATGAGGAATCAACACCACCAAACAAGCAAGTTTGTCCTCTATAGTTTAAAAGGAATACGTGATCCAAGAATAACTGTTAGCCACTTCATTAACTCCTTGATGCAGTCTTTATTTTTGGAATGGATTCCAGCTACCAACATTTGATGCTGTCCCAGTGATCATTCCCCAGGCATTCATGTATATCCTCAAGATGTTAAAAATCCCAAGGCTCATTTATTGGAAAAATGTAACAAAGTCTTACCACATTGCAATGCCATGCCTAATGGATTTGTGACTCTCATACTAAGGGTTATGATATCTGTATATAAAAATGAAATATATATAATATACAAGATATATCTTAAATTAATTAAGATATATAGTTATATCTTAATTTCCCTCATAAGGTTATAAATTTCACATGCCCACGGGTAAATGCAACCATTCAGCATTTTGTACTTGGTGTTTTATCAGTCAAACCATAGCTTGGAGCAATTTGAGAATGAATTAGGGGACAGCTCTATGCTATAGTGCAAACAAGAAAGTGTTATTTCTCTAATTCCACAAGCATAGTTTTGGTTGTTTGAGTGGTGAGAGGGAGTGTACTTAGTCTTTTTTTTCCCTAGAAATAAATGATATTAGAGGTGAAATAATGAATGAATGAATACATTAATGAATGAATGATGGTGATAATAAACCTTTTATCCAGTGTCACGGTAATAGAATAGCATAAAATTGAATAGAATGTGGGGCCATTTACACTAAAGGGGATGAAGAATAAAAGTAATTAGGTCTATTTTGGAGAAAGAAAAGCAGCACCTAGCTGTATTCAAGGCAAGCCCTTAGCATGATAGGAAAGTTGGTACAGTTTGACTTGAATTCCCCTTTGATAATTTTTAACGCTGTTTCCATAATTTTCCCAGTTCTTGTGTACTTGTTCTTAAGGCTTTTGGCTCCCTGAAAGCTATGTGTGTTGACCTTCTCTAGCACACATCACTTCAATGCCCTAGACATTTCCAGATTGCTTTTTTACTACCTACATGCCCTGAGATCCAACTTTTTGGGATCTTACCCTGTGATGGGGCTACTGGGATGCTTTAAACAATTAATAGCTGAATGAGTAATTCTTCTTGAAAAGTAATGTTTGCTTCTCAACTGAGACCTTCCAGGCCTTTAACTTTAAGGAATAATTATAATGATAAATATTTCAACAAATGTATAGCAAACAACTTGTGTGTCTTGGCACAACTATGGATATAAAGACATAAAGACATCTCTGCACTTTAAGTTTAATGGATAAATAGATATGTAAGTTGGTGCTTAACAGTGATATGCTAATTGCTGTAATAGAGAGATGGACACAGAGAAAGGAGAAGGCTAACTGCCTGAAGAATTACAGTAAACTTCATAAAGGAAGTGAAGTCTGAATTATTCTACAATGTTGTTAGTAATTAGCAGATTTATATTTAAAAATTACTCTGGCAACAGAACAATTGGAGGAGGCAAAGACTAGAAACTGTTTCAGTGCTTCAGGGAGAGGTGAAGATAGCATGAACTAAGAGAATAGGAAGGAAACAAAGGAGAGTTGAAATGTTTCATTCTAACTTTTGTAGATAGAATCAACAGGACTTGATTGGTGACTTTTTTGGTATATGAAATATGAGAAAGAAGGATGTGCCTAGGACAAATCCCAGATTTCTGGATTAGGGGTCTATGTGAATGGTAGTGTTGTTAAGTGATTCAAATCACAAGAGAAGGAGCAGATTAGGGGTGTGTGGTGGCAGTAAGACATTAGCTTTTCCCTTCTTGGTCAAAGGATGAATAATTCAGGATGGCTACGGTAGGTGAGCACACGTAGGTCAGTTCTCTAGCTCTTTATCAGTTAGAAAGTTTTGGCCAAACTGCTTAATTTGGATGACATTATCCATATTGTACAGAACCTTTTATTTGCATTCTTCACTGTTATAATAGTGCTATACATATGAAGCAAGTATACCCCAAACTAATCTTCAATAGTGTGGACTTGGGGGAAAAACAAAACAAAGCAAATTTCTTTATCAAAAAAAGATCTTGTCCATTGTTCTGTCATGGTGTATGAAATCCTCTGTCATTTACTACAATACTTTAGTCTTAAGGTACTATAGTATCTGGTAATAAGTTAGACACAATTTGTTTACTTTTGTAAATGAATACTACTACCCTGAATGGTTAGACTTTGAGATGTGGGAAAAGGAAATTTGAGAGCATAGGACGGTCACTTTATAGGTCTAGGAAGGGCCTCTATGGTAGGAAAACATGGGCTGTATGGGAGTAGCTTGTAGGCTATTAATGCTTGGCAGAGGAAGGGCACAGTGAAAACAGCCTTTGTCCACCTCTCAGTTTTGCCTGGAGCCGGCCCTCTAGAAATGTTTCTTTTTACTAGAAAGTTACCTACAAGAACGTTATGAGATATAATTAATGGTTGTCAAATGCTTTGCAATGATAATGTCATGTACAGATGATTTATAATTGCAGCAGAAAGCAAAACAAGTAAGACTCTGTTGGGGAATGTACCCTGAATTATTCTTTCTTGATGTAGAACATTGGAGCAGATATGAAGTGAATCTAAGTGAGAAGCAGAGGTATAGATACGGTTTGATGAAGATCTTACACATCTCTGGTCAGGGGGTAAATTCCCTGTCAAGAAATGGTTGAGAAGTAGTGAGGGAAGGCTTGATCTTATTTCCTAACCTCACATTG
Source organism: Camelus bactrianus (assembly GCF_048773025.1). Lineage (NCBI taxonomy): Eukaryota > Metazoa > Chordata > Mammalia > Artiodactyla > Camelidae > Camelus > Camelus bactrianus. Next base: position 79,487,374 of record NC_133575.1, on the reverse strand, counting down.
ATGTTCCAGCAGTTGGCTGGCCAGTTTGCCATTGTGGATAAACTGGGTCCTCAAATGTTGGGTCCTTTCAAATTGGTTATACAATGCTGGGTTAGAACCAGCACAACTTTCTTGGCTCATTCTCCCAGTGAAATTAGTAGCATTTCATTTTGTTTATTTTTAAAAACAAGTCTTAATTCTACACAATCAATTCCTTATAAGTCTATGCATTCAATCTCCAGATTGTTTCTCTTAAGTGTCTCTGTTTTCCAATTTCTCTTCAGCTTTCCTCAGGACCTCAGAACATTTTGATTGATGTGTTGTGATAGCCTCCTAACCGGTTTTTCCATGATTGCATTTTTTCTCTAATTATCACTTTTAGGAGAATTATATTAATATATAAAATTGTCTTTGACTTTGCATAGAGGAATAGGCTGTGGGTTAAAAGCATGAGCTCAATATAAACTCATAAATATTGGTATTTATACAGAAACTTACCTTAGTATTATCTTGAAATTTGAGAGGAATGGCATTTTGGTCATTAAGATAATATCCAGTATGGATAAAATAAGGCTGCATAAAGTGGTTTAATATCACTTACTATTCTTCCTCTATATGAAGATGACATAGCTTTGAGTACCTATCCTGGATATACTCCATTTCTGCCTGCAGATCCTCCTTCCTCCCATCTCTATCTTCTTTGTGCCTCGGATAATGGGCCTCTTGAACTGTACTAACAGTCTCCCTTCTGCTCTGGTTTCTTATTGGATGTAGTCAATGAGATGCACTTACAAAAGATCAGAAGGCTGTAGAAGAGATCAGGCTACAAGTTGGTTGTGGTTTCATTTTTTCCCCCAAAGCTCCAGCTCCAGCTCTATCTGAATTCTGAGCACCATGTTATCCCCTTTATTCCTTTAGCTCTAGTGGTGGTGATGTATCTACATTCTTGCTAGCCTGGGATCTTAATGAGAGCTTGTTGGTTTTCCTTACCCTATTATTTTATTTCAACAATGTTAACACTTTAAAATGTTCTTTTATTAAGTTATCCTCAGTTAGCCCATTTGAATGTATGCTGTTTCCTGCCACGACCCTGACTGATACAGTGGCTTTACTGGATTCTGGCCTATTTACTGCCAGAAAGAAGGAATTCACAGAATACTCCAAAAGCAAAGCTATATTTTTTATGTTAGGTTTTACCCAACATTTACTGACATGGATAAGAATCCTATAGTGTAGGCCAACTCCTTCAGTGATTTAGAAGTACATTTGGTGACCAGTTTATCTGGGAGTTCAAAAAGGAGATATACTTTATATGAATGCTGTATTAGTCACAATAGGTTACCCTTATGCTTTAGTAACAAATCTCAGAAGATTAACACACCATCCTAACAGGAGAAAAGATAGATTGGAGAATTGTCTAGAGCGTTCTCATTCCTTTAAGCCATAAGGATACAATCAGACTTCATTGAGGAGTGCCAATCATATCGCCCTGCCGAACTTTAAGGCAACTGGGAAGAGGATTTTGCATAGCCAGGAAGGAGGGTCATATGGTCTAGGAATGAGATTTGGTAAATACATCTGCTGCACGTGCTATAACAAGATTGGTCTTATACTTGAGGTGGGTATTTGGTTACACATGCTTAATTTTTTTTCAGGCTAAAATTATTATAACTTTTGTCTTCTATTTGTCTCATAAGGCAAAGCCAAAACTTTTAAGAGCTGATCCTTTGACTTACCCTTAGTACCCTCTTGGCAAGCTTCCAGACAGAGTTAGGGTTGTCTTCTTCTATTAGGGTAGGTGTCCTTGTAAGATACTTAACATCCACCTCTCTACTTAAAACAGCAAAATAAAACAGCTCCATAATTCCACTCCAGCTAATCATCAGAAAGTATAGCCTAGAAAATTTTGCATAAGGGATCTTATAAAAAACTATCCTTTGAAAGTGGATGTTGTAGTTCATGAAAGTTTGCTGTTTAGGTTACTGTTTACCACATTTCATAGCATGCTCCTTATAAGGGTCAATAGATAAATTCTTTTCTTAGTAATAGAAAAAGTGGCTCCTTTTCTGAATAGCTTAAAATAAACTCAAGGACAGGGCAAATTGTGGAGCTGGTCATGGTTCCCTTTAATGTTGGTCTGCTAATTCATTAGGAACCAAACATATTGTTTCCTTCCAGCAAGTATACCTTGCTTCACAATATGCATTTGGTTTCACCCCTCATTTCATCTTTCTTTTCCTGCAGTTGTTTCCCTTTGTCCTTATTTTGTTATTGTTGTATTTCCACTTTATCTTGCTATGTTGTATACATGTTTATGTGCTTTCTTACAAAATAGCATATAACTACATGTAAAGCCACATTCTAATACCTGTATGAGACCCTCAATACTAAGAGACCCTAAATACTAAATTTTGCCACTAGCTAGCATGGTTGCAGCCTCTGGAAGATTTCTTTTTGCAGTGGAAATTTAGTATTTTAAGATAAGAGCACAACATAGAATTCCTAGATGTGTGCTTTTTAAACCTAAGTAAGCAGAATCACTGTAAACATCAAGTCAGTACTTCATGCAAGGTTGTCAGGAGAAGCATCTCCAAATTTGTCCCATTGTCTAGCATAATATGATTATATAGACCCATCAGAAAATGTTGCAAAATACATGAAAGGATGCTCTCATTTACTTTAGGTTTGGGGATTATCCCAGTAGTGAGTCATTTCACTTGGGTGTTGAAACCTGAGGTATATATAGCATTCAACAATTTGAGGCTCAGAGCAGGATAGCTAATTTATCTGGCTCCTAAAGCTCTGATTCAGAGCCTGGGGCAAATATTTTTAGGGGTTTTGGACATTGCTTCATTGAAAGAAGCTTGCTTTTCTTTGATGCTATTACTGAGGAAAAGAAAAGATACAAATGTTTATCTATATAAATATCTCTGTATGTATATATGTATGTGTGTGTATCTATCATATTCTCTCCCTCTCTCTCTCTCTCTAGCATCTTTTGCTTTTGTTATTCCTTTCCTGTTAGCTTGGTCTTTCCCCCTTCTATTCTGTCTCACTGACTGATACCTTTTTACTTCACCTCTGTTCATGATCTCTTTCATTTTCAGACTTGTTTCTCTCTGTCTGATATTTATTTCATTATTTTCCCTTTCAGTTTGTTGACCTTTCTTCCATCTTCTCTCCCAAACTTCAGAGAATGGGCTGCATGTGGCTTGGCTTCTACCCTCCTCCCTGTTTCTCTGCCTTCTCTGCTTGCTGCCCAGCTGAACTGGTTACTGCAATAGTGTTTTCAAAGGCAGAGCCACGTGATGCACAGAAATAGTGGATTGTCTGAAGGGGAGGGAAATGGTGTCACTGTTCTCACTTCATTTTTTAAGGGGATGTCCTATTTGCTATTAGCTTTCTTGTACTAGGGAAATTTTAGCCTATGTATTTTCTTTTGAGAGCAATTTAAAAGAGGTTATTAACATTTTTTTCTTCTTACCATGGAAACAGATAGACCATTTAGGGAAATTCATGCCCCTCTTCCCCACATAGCAGTTGCTTTTTACAATCATCTGACCTCTTTCTCCCGTCTGCTCTTCTCTTCATGTAAAAGAATCCACATTCACAACGGACTTCTAATTTTTGACTTTGAGAGAAATGGTATGCCCATCACAAATGAAAAATTACTTTTTGGTTGGAATTAGTATCTTGGGGGAACTGGCCAAATTCCAGTTTGCTGCCTAAAAGTGACTAAATCAGTTGTGTTCTTCCTCATCTCTTGTTGAATCTATTTAGCTGTGTGGCAGCCTGGTGGTCTGCCTGTCATATTGCTCTTTAAATATGGCTTCTTTCCTAAGGAGAGTGAAAGTAAGGGAAGTTTATTCATGAAACAGAGATTCTTGAAGTTACAAAGCACTAAGTTACCCAGTTCAGTGGAATAGTGGATTGGCCCACAGATCTTGAGTTCTATCCTTGATTTTACTTAACAGAAAAAAAAAATTAATTCATCCGTGAATCATTTACTTTAGCACTTACAACCTACCAAGCACTTGCCTAAGTGTAAGGCAGAGAGCCTACCTTCCCAGAGCTTACAGGGCGAGAGTCCTCAGTCTAAGCCACAGATTGGAATCACCTAGGGAGTTGAAAAATGTACTTAAAATCTGAGTTTCACCCCCTAGCGATTCTGATTTAATTCGTCTAGGTGTGGGCTAGACATATCAATTTTTAAAAGCTGTGCAGATGATTATAATGTTTAGCCAAGAATGAGATCCATTCATCTAGGGCAGTGGTTCTCAGCATGTGGCCCCAGACCAGCAATATCAGCATCAGTATCTCCTGGGAACTTGTTAGAAATGCTCATTATTGGGCCCCACTCTTAGCTTACCAAATCAGAAACTCTAGGAGTGAGGCCCAGCAATCTGAGTTTTAACAAGCCTTCTAGGTCAGTGATCTACAAACTTTTTCTGTTAAAGGACATGTAGTACATACTTTAGGGTTTGTGAAACATAGGCTCTTGTAACAACTCAGCTCTGCTCTTATAGCACTAAAGCAGTCATAGACAATATATAAAATGACAAAATAAAAAACTATGGCTGTGCTCTGATAAAACTTTATTTATAGAACAGAGAGTTGGGCTGGATTTGGTCCTTGAACAGTCATTTGTTGACTCCAGCTCTAGGTGATTCTGCTACATTCCATGATTAGTCAAAAAAATACTATCAGATATGATAGATTATTTGTTAGGGAATTAAAGGGTGTTAAGACAGTTCATTAAAGACACCTAACTTGATTAACTGGATGGGAAAAAGATTCTAACAAAAAGTATCAGCTAGTAAGAGTTAGATAAAAAGGCAAGGATAGGGCATTCTTGGCAAGGGAAGCTTTCACTCCACATTTCCTGAATATGCACCCTCTATTCCATTTAGACCTGCCTTCTTATTGCCTTATTGATCCCTGCCTCCATGATATTTTTATACTACTTCTCCTTCTTAGAATGCTATTTCTCTTCTTCCTCATCCCTTTGAGTCTTACCTGTTCTTCAAGGCCCAGTTTAGATTGCAAAGGAAGTTTAAAGTGCCCTTCCTGTCACCCTACATGTAAGATGTCAATATGTCAGAGAGACTCCAGCTGGTCATGAGGAGGCAGATGCACACCCTTTAGGTTAAAGAGCCAGAGAACTGCTGAAATCAACTGTAAATTTTCAGGTCATATTGGAAGGAGTCAAAGCTGTTGGATGAAATTGATGGATGAATACTGAGTATTCAAGACCTTAAGCAAATGACAAGAAATTTCCATGATTTTGTAATTAGAAATTGCAACAAGAAGGAGCTATTCCAGAGGACAAATTACATAGGATGAAATTAATGTTGGACCCACAAAAGAAAAACCAGGCTCGACTAAACTAGTCCAATAACCACTATAAACCATTACAAGGATTATTAGCTCTTACTTAATGAGAAAAATTGAAGGCTGACATCCAGAAACACACTCCATCCTTTATGGATGTTGGTATTTTTTCCATTCAGAGTAAACTGTTTTTACTTTTCATTATAGATAGTGAACTGTTATTTTCACTAAGGACTTTTGTTACCCCAAAAGTATTAAAAGTGTTAAAGTTCTATGTTAAAATACCTTTCTAGATACTTTCAAACCTGTCTAAACTGGACAGACCCTACCTGACTGGGTTCCTTATATTGGACAAAATCAGATAAGCAGCCTCCCTTATAGGATTCTGGTTTAGCGGGGCTTACTTCACTTTGGGTTTGCTGCAAGTGACATAAAAGCATGGAAAAGACACAGAGAGAGAATGACAGTAAGAAAGAGAGAGAGGAGTGCATTTATGAGGTTAATTCAAAAATATTTTGATATAGTACATAAGAAAATGATAGGAGTTATGTTATGGCTGTAGAGGTAGGCAGGAACTAGAAAATGTAAGACTTAATATTCTATGCTAACTTCTTTGGAATTTATCCTGACAGATATGGTGAGCCATTTATGTTTAAACATTTAAAGGGACTGACATGATTAATTTTGTATTTTACAAAGGTATTCTAAAAATTATGTGGAGGAATGAACTGGAGAGGTAATCCCAGGCAGGGAGAAAATAGTGAATTCCATTTTGGCTATGTTGTATTGAGGTACCTCTGAGGCTTACATAACTTTTCCTTCACAGTCCCAAAACTTCCTGCATCAGTTTGTAACTGGAGCACTCTATTCAAACCTAAGTCCTTCCTGGATTTAATAACTCACCTAATGAACTGAAAATTAACTGTTAATAATCACATATACATATAGAAAAATAACAGAATTAAAACAAAAAGTAACTTTAGGGGAATCAACTAGTCCAGCCTCCTTATTTTACAAATAAGGATTATAACTATAAGAAGTTTTAGGTAGGCTTCATGATAATCACAAAATAAAAACTAGTAATAGAAAAGCTAAAAGAGAAAGAAATCAAACCCTACCACTAAAAAAAATTTAAAATAAATTAAATCAGAAATGAAGACAGCAAAAGAGGAAGAGAAGAACAAAGGAACTATAAAACAGCCAGAAAAAAATTACCAAAATGGCAATGTTAAATCCTTTAAATATAAATGGGTTAAATTCTCCAATCAAAAGACATAGAGTGACTTAATGGATAAAATACAAGATCCAAACTAAATGTTGCTTACAAAAGACTCACATTAGCATTAAAGATGCACATAGGCTGAAGATGAAGGGATGGCAAAAATATTTCATGAAATAATAATCAAAATAAAGCAGGGGTGGCTATACTTAAATCAGACAAAGTAGTCATTACAAAAAAAAAAAAAAGAAGGTCATATATTATGGTAAAGTGGTCAATTTGTCAAGAGGATATAACACTTGTAAATATATATTCACTCAATGTCATAAAACCTAAATACATAAATCAAATATTAACAGAACTGAAGGGAGAAATAGACAGTAATACAATAATAGTTGGGGACTTCATTATACCACTTCAATACATCAATGAATAGATCATCTAGACAGAAAAACAAGAAGGAAACAGAAGACATGAACAACACTGTAGATGAAATAGACATAACAAATGCATACAGAATAATCTACACAACAGCAGAAGAATGCAAATTCTTCTCAAGTGCACAAAAAATAATCTCCAAGATAGACCACATGGTTAACCAAGTCTTAAAATTTAAGAAGCTTGGAATCATATTAAATATCTTTTCCAACCACAATGAAATGAAACTAGGAATAAACAACAGGAGGAAAATTGGAAAATTCACAAATGTGTGGATATTAAACACTTACCTGAACAACTAATAGTTAAAAAAAATCAAAAGGAAAATCAACAGCATCTCGACACAAATGAAAATGAAAGCTCAGCATACTACAATTTATGGGATTCATTAAAGCAGTTCTAAAAGGGAATTTTACAGCAATAAACACCTATATTAATAAAAAAAGAAAGATCTCAAATAAACAACCTAACTTTATACCTCAAAGGACTAGAAAAAGAAGAAGAAAATAAGCACAAAGTTAACAGAAGTAGGAGTGAAATAATAAAAGATCAGGTCAGAAATAAAGTAGAAACTGGAAAATCAATAGAAAGATTAACAAAAATGAGAGTTGATTTTTTGGAAAGATTAAAAAAAACTGACAAACCATTAGCTGGAGTAACTAAGAAAAATGAGAAAAGGCTCAAATAAATAAAATTATAAATGAAAGAAGAGATATTACAACAGTGATTAAAAAGAATTATAAGCACTATTATGAATAATTATATGCCAAGAAGTTAAACAACCTAGAAGAAACGAATAAGTCCTAGATATATGCAATCTAGTAAGACTGAATCATGAAGAAATAGAAACTATGAATAGACCAATAATGAGAAAAGTGATTGAATCAGTAATCAAAAATCTCCCATCAAAGAAAAGCACAGGAATGGATACTTTCACAGGTGAATTCTACCAAAAGAACTTTAAAAGAATTAATACCATTCCAAAAAATTGAAAAGAAAGGAACACTTCCCAACTTATTTTATGATGCCAGCATTACCCTGATACTAAAGGCAGAAAGAACACCACAAGAAAAGAAAATAACAAGCTAATATTCCTCATGAATAGAGATGGAAAATGCTCAACAAAATACTAGCAAACCAAATTCAACAGCAAATTAAGAGGATGATAGATTAGGATCAAATAGGAGTTATCCCTGTGATGCAAGATTGGCTCAACATACACAAATCAAGAAACGTGATATACTACATTAACAGAATGAAGGATAAAAATTACATGATTATTTCAGTAGATACAGAAAAACATCTGACAAAATTTAACATCCATTCATGATAAAAATGCTTAACAAATTAGGGAAGGAATATGTATCACCATAATAAAAGGTGTATGTGATAAACCTATACCTAACATCATACTCAACAGTGAAAAAAATAAAGGCTTTTCCTCTAAGATCAAGAATAAGACAAGAATGCCCACTCTCATTGCTTTTATTTAACATAGTACTAAAAGTCCTAGCCTGAGCAATTTAGCAAGAAAAAGAAATAAAAGGCATCCAAATCAGAAAGGAAGATGTAAAATTGTCTTTGTTTGAAGATGGTATGATCTTATATATAGAAAACACTAAAGAGTCCACTAGAAAAGTGTTTGAACTAATTAACAATTCAATAAAATTTCATCATAAAAATCAACATACAACAATAAGTTACATTTTTATACACTAACAATGAACTATCTGAAAAAGAAATTAAGAAAACCATCTCATTTACAATAACATCAAAAAGAATAAAATATTTAGGAATAAATTTAACCAAGGAGGTAAATGATCTGAAAACTGTAAAACAATGGTGAAGGAAATTGAAGAAGATGCAAATAAATGGGAAAGTATCCTATATTCATGGATTGAAAGAATTAATATTGTTAACAGGTACATAAAACCCAAGTGATCCACAGATTTAATGTAATCTGTATCAAAATTCCAATGGCATTTTTCATAGAAATAGAAAAAACAATCTTAGAATTCATATGGAATCATGAAAGACCCCAAATAGCTGAAGCAATCTTGAGCAGGAAGAAAAAATTGGAGGCATCACACTCCTGATTTCAAATTATATTACGAAGCTACAGTAACCAAACAGTATGGTGCCAGCATAAAAACAGACATGTAGTCCACTGGAACAGAATAAGGAGCCCAGAAACTAACCCATGTATTTATAATCAACTAATCTTGCATAAGGGTTCCAGGAATATAAAATGAGGAAAAGATAGTCTCATCAGTAGATGATGCTGAGAAAACTGAATATCCATATGCAACAAAAATATTTGACCATATTTTATACCATACACAAAAATCAACTAAAATGGATTAAGGACTTAAATGTAAAACCTGCAAGTCTAAAACTCCCAGAAGAAAACTAGGAAAAAGCTCCTTGACATTGATCTTGGCAATGTTTCTTTTGGATGTAATGCCAAAAGGAAATACAACACAGGCAAAAATAGGCAAATGGGATAACATCAAAATATAAACTTCTCAGCAAAGGAACAATCAACAAAATGGAAGGACATCCTACTTAATGGAAGAAAATATTTGGTAAGTGATTAATATTCAATAAATAAGGGACTCCTACAACTCAATAGCAAAAAACCAAATAACCTGATTTTAAAATGGCCTGAGGAGCTGAATAGACATTTTCCATAGAGACCAAGAAATGGCTAAGAGATATATGAAAAGGTCCTCAACAGGGAAATGAAAATCTAAAATACAATGAGATATCATGTCATACCCATGGGATAGATACTATAAAAAAAAAAGTGTTGGCAAAGATGTAGAGAAGGGAACCCTTCTACACTGTTGCTAGGAGTGTAAATTGGTACAGCCATTATGGAAACTGAGTATGGAGATTCCTCCAAAAATTAAAAATAAGACTACCATATATCCATTATATTCAGATGGGTGTGTGTCTACAAATGAACACATCTTTGCAATTCAATATAATATATATGATTTGTCTATTCAAAATCAGCATTTAGAGAAGAACCTTTGGAGTCAAGATGGAAAGAATGAACTCCCAAACACTTGTGGTATGTGTAAGAGAAAAGATTGAGAAAAGCAATAGAAGAAAACTAAGGCATTTGTGTAGGTATTCCTGAAATAAATAAACATCACCCTAGTTGCCATTTCCTGAGTATAATGTCTTATTTAACTGACAGTTTTTGCATTTCTGTTAGAAGGCCTTAAAATATCTGAACCATGTGAATGTTTAATTCTAGGAAAGTGATATGTTCTGCCTACACTTATTCTTTTGCCTCTAAGGCTTATTTTAAAAAGCATTTTGGCGGCCATATTAAGAACTTAAAATGACTCCAACAAAATTTTAAAAATAAATATAAAAACAAAATCGATACTGGTGGGATTTATAATATGCAACACATTATTGGGTATTTATCTGGACATGTATGATATGAGCAGTTATGTATAGAGGTGAATTTCATCCTTGAACCTGTTAGATGTTTTTCTCTTCAATTTTTATAGCCTCAACAAAGATGTCCACGTCATTTTCAAGCTACCAAAATTAAGAATAAAACATATTGTTATTTCTTGGATCCTATTTCTGCTGTATCTGTCATTATGTACGCAGTTGCAAATTGGATTGCCTTTCATTGTCATTTCCCTTGATTCTTGAAGCCATCGTTTCTTTGGGTTCATTCTTTATCATGTGACAGAAGATATTCTTTGTAAGACTCAGTTTGTTTCTCCCTCTTTGTTTGATTTCCTTCCTCAATAGGTTCGGTTCTTCTTCCGCCTTCAACATGACTGGTTTCTTATTACACCCTTCACTGCAATTTTAGTTAGTCACTATTAGTACCAAAGCATGAGAATGGTTTTTCTCCCAAGAGGATACACTATTCATAATTTTGGTCAGTCTTCCGGGAGAAGTCTTCAATGAAACTATGATTATTTTTTTGTCTCAATATTTCTGGCTTGAATTTGTTTACGGCATGCCATTTGAAACACATGCTGTGTTTTATGTATCTCTTGTTCATCATGTAGTTTGAAAGATAAAATGAGGAACTTGTCTTAAACCTAACCTTATCTAGTTTAATAAAAGGATAAAACAAAGAAACGACTTTTCAAAAGTCCCCTTTCCTTTGTCCTTTTAAAAAAGCCTCTAGTTTCCTCTCTGGTTCCTAGCAGGGGTATACATTGTCAGTTTTATTTCTTGGCCTGGAACACAAGGTTTCAAGTAAAATCCCTTTTTGGTTCAAGTCTGCTTCATCTACAGGAAGACTGAAGGAAAAAAAAAATCTATTTTCTTTTAAGTAACTTTAAACTATGCCTTCATGACTTCTTTAACCAAAAAGTACTGTTTGTGCCAATCTGGAACTGAGCTGAGAACAGATCTGACTTCCTTTTTGTTTCTACTTTGTATGGTTAAGACAAGTAAAATTAAATTTGTGGGACTTATCAAGATACTTGGCACAAATCAAAACTAATTTTGGCTTTTATACAATATGGAAGTTAGTAAATATTTGTTAACACCCATACAGAAATTGTCTAAGAAAAATATTTTCAAAGAGAACATTTCCTCCCCTAAGAATTCATTCTTTGTTTCAAAACCAAAGATGTGAATTGCACAGAGGAAGCTTGAATTTTCCATAAAGGGATATAACTTTCACAGTCAAATAGTCTTTTTTAAGAAAGTCATTTTTAAGAAATTATTCTGATGAGTTTTTGGTTCTATTAAATCTGTAGTGGTCATACCTTTATAGGCTTATTCAGTTAGGCACACTTCTTGAAGGAGTTCAGGATAACCCATTAACTCCTGCTTACTTATTTGTGACAATGACACCTAAGTTATGCTTTTTTTTAAACCACAAATTACTGACCATCTGGTCTTTCAAAAATATCCATATTTTTAGGAGGTAAAAAAAAGATTTGACAAGGATATTCTGAAATTATTTCTGCCAATATGTGAAAACCTAAAAAATTTCTGCTTATCAGTCTTCACATCTATATCACTTGAATACTTTGGCTGACCTGAGTCTGGGTAGTTGACTCCTCAGGCTTCACTTGTTTCCGTTGCATTTGTCTTGTGAGAGATGATGTTTTGTGACGTAATCAACATCCTTCCATAAAGGATGAGTGTTTAACTTGCACCTGGGCCTTTTCTTTGATTATAAATTATGCTTTAGCCCAAGAGTGTGTTACTTTCTATTTCCAGTCTTTTTTGTTTTCCCTTCAAGGCCTTTTGATACTTTTAGGAAAAGCAGTGCTCCAATTGATTATAAGAATATTAAGGCTAAGCCTGGGAATGGCACACTTTTCCAACAGAGTTAAGAGAGATTAGGCTGAGGTGGAAGCAAAATGAAAGTGCTGGACAAAGTAATGCTAGACAAGATCTTGGTTTTCAATACTATTTTCTAGTAAAAGGAGATAGAGCTCTTTGCAGAAACAGATGTGGCAAGGGATACATAAGATGAGCCAGATACATCTGGTAATGCTGTAAATAAAGTGCTCAAAAAACCAAAATGATGGGGGTATGTCAAAGAGACACAAGAGCCAACCTGAAAGGGCTCCCAACAGCTAAAGCTGGAACAATTTTTTCAACAAAATATAATAACAGTTTTGGATTGTAAACCTAAGTATAAAATAAATATACATGATTCCAAACTGCGATATAAATAAATTATTAAATAAATAAATAAAGGAGAACAGATAAATCTCCCATGAATATTTATGTAGAGATAACTTCCCTTCCAAGAGGTGGATCTTAATTCCTTTGCCTTGAGTGAGGACTTGACTTAGTGACTCACTTCCAAAGAATAGTGAATAGTGTATGGAAAAGGGGTAGGGGGATAATTTTATATGGAGAAACCTAACACATACTACCTAAGCCAGGTGATCAAGGCTAACATTATCAGTGAAAAGACATGTTGATAACATGTACCCTTTATGTGATGGGATCACCTCTGTGATCTTACTTTCCCAAACTCATAATCTCAGGCTAACCAGGTGAAAAACATCAGATGAACCCAAATTGATGGACATACTACAAAACACCTGATAAGAACTCCTTGCCATTGTAAAGGTCATCAAAAAATGCAAGCACAGACTGAGAAACTGTCACAGACCAATGAAAACTATACAGATATCATTACTTAAATATGATGTGGGATCCTCAAACAGGAAAAGGACATTAATGAAAAACAAGTGAAATCTGAATAAAGTCTCAAATTTGGTTAACAGTAGTGTGCCAATTTTATTTCCTTAGTTGCGACAAATGAACCATCATTATATAAGATACAAACAACAGGGGAAACTGACCAAAGAGTATATGGGAATTCTCCATAATATCTTTGTCATTTTTCTGTTAACTAAAATTATTCCAAAATAAAACAGTTTGCTTAAAAGAGTAAATGGTAAGGAGGTCTTCCAAAAGGAATAGACCATAGATATAAATTTTGCACGTGTAATAATCGTCACTTTGAGTTATAGCTCAGTTTGTTTATATGTAATAGAAGCTTGATTATGGTAAGTATTCTCAAGCAAATACATGGAGAGAATGATGAAATTTCAAGCTAATGAATGTTGCTGAGTTGGTGGTGTGTATTTCTAATACTTATAGCATGTGGGAGGAGCAAAGAGAGTCTCAACTGGAATGAGGCCCTGGATAAACTAGGTAACTATTTGAAGATTCAAAGTAAAGGATATGATCTGTAGGAGACAGAGATGAAGAGAAGGAGAGAGGGCAGGAAGGAGAGAGAGACAGACAGACAGAGAAAGAGAGAGAAAGAGAGAGAAAGAGAAAGTGGAGAATGAGGGGGGAGGATGGGAATAGTCTCCTCTAGGAATAAGCTTGGCATTGTGATATGTTTGTAATCAAATAGGAGACAGAAAAAACTAGAGTTGGGATCAGTTGCTGCAGGGAGGAGACTGGAGAAAAGGAACACAATTTAAAAAGTACATATGCAGGTGAGATATGGGCTAAAAGGAAAGCTGATGATACTTGAATTTCTTTCCAATCTGAAGGAAGGACAAAGGGAAGAGGGGATAATGTAGGCACCTCAGAGCAGGGCAAGGGGCAGGGATGACTCGCAAAGAAACAAGCAAAGATTCTGTCTGCTATACCAGATATTTAGGCAAAGAATTCCTTATTTACCAAGAGTTGAAATGACAGCTTGGGAATGCTCCCAAGGTATATGTAATCATCTAGTTACCACGTCTGCAGGAGACTGAGGCAAATTTACATCTCTAGTGATTTAAGAGGGAGAGTCAAAATTGTTGGGACTTCATTTTGTAATGTCCCTAAATAGATTTGCTGGCTTTATTTAATAGTGTAATAGTGACATTAGGAAAGCTCCTGATTGAGGTGGTACTGAAAGATATTGGCAGAGCATCTGGATTAGGGAGTAAAAGTAAAAGAGAGATCAGAAATGAGGGGAGGCCAGATTTCTTCCCTGGGACTTGGGGTTATGTAAATAATGGACAATATTACATGTTTTACCATGATTCAAAAGAATAACAATCATGCCTTATAGCCAGCTTTCAGATATGGAAAGCAGCAGCAGAATGTGAGGATAACACTTTGCATTACATTTGCCAGAAAAAATAGTCTTGACGTGAAATTTTAATAGCACTAAAAAATTGTAACAAATGTAGCCGAACATGTCTGCTGAAACAACATTTCATCTCAAATAAGATGAACAAGGAGGAAAGCAATCTGCCTCAACTGTTGATGTTACATTGACTGGTTATATCAGAACCATGGTTAAATCCAGAGTAGAACTAACTCTAAGTCCACACATTTGGTGTGATAGTTTTCAGCAATTATGCAATGGCTGAGAATAATTGCGAATTGGTGAGTTCAGTAACTTAGTCTGAACTGTCATCTTTTAAAGAGTAGTTTAAAGGCAGTTTATATGTTTGTGCTAAGCTGATTCTATGAGAAGTTCTAGTTTTTCTTTTGAAAAAAGAGAACTAAATATCAAAGCATACTATATTCTCCTTGTCTCATCCATAGAGGTTGTTCAGACCAAATTCCCAGTAAAGGTACTGCAACTGGTGACAGCATGTCTGAAAGAATGGCAATCAACTCATGTGGAAATGGTTCCCAGAATATTGGTCTTGCAAATTATTAAATCAGAGCAAACAAAGGAATCTTGAGGGTGTATTGAGTATTTAGAATGTGGGTAGGAGAAGGAAATGTTTTGAAAAGAGACTTAGAAGTAGTGACAATTTAAAGAGCTTAAAGTAGGAATGGAAGAGAACAGAAGACGAAAAGATGCAAACAAAGGCAAATGAGAGAAAAGAGCTGCAGGAACTCAAGGTGAAATCTTTCCCTGTCAAAAGCAGGATCACAAATAGGAGGAAAGAGCTGAGCTGCCATTGATGGGAAGAGGATGAAGATGATGCTGAGGGAGGCAAGGCCCAGGGAAAGAAAGACTGGCCACAATCCTCAAAGGACCATGTAAGCCATTTCAGGGCTATTTCTTCTTAAAACTGCAACCATTTTCTTTTGACTAGCCCTTTAGGGCCAGTTTTGAGGGAAATCCTTCAGATGTACAATTGAGAACAAATTGCAAAAGCATTTTGGGGTTTTCATCTTATGCACCTGGTTGGCACTGACTGACTCTCACAGTGCCCATCTTTCCTTACTGCTTGTCTCAGATTCCCAAACTGCAAGGCTGTTTAATGAATATGAGGCAGCGAGGTAAAGGAATTGCAGCAGCTTGAGATTTACGTAAAGACTGTATTATCAAGGCTTTTGTTCCCTCTTCTAGCTTCACAGAGAATATGGATTACCAAAGATCTGTGGGATTTGTAAATCAGCTCGAACATAATAATGATGTTTGGAACTTGTATTGAGTTTACTGGAGCTACTTCTTTTGATTTTAGAGCTTTACATAACCCTTTCTTGCATGCATTGAGATTGCCTTTATAGACAGATTCATAAATTACTCCTGGTATACAGAATACATGAAAGGCTGACTGTTTGCCCTGCTTGGGACCAAGACCTGAATGTTCAACTATCGGAAGGCAGCTGGAACACAATCTGTGCAAAGGCAATCAGAGCTTCCAGGTCCATTCAGTACTAACTTAGAACATCTAATGAGAATTAGGAAAACCTGACTATATCATACATTTATAAATTTAGTAACCTGGTATCTCCCCTTCTATTTTTCTCTCTGTCATATATTTTGTTCTAAAACGTTAGGGTTATTAGAACAATTTGTCTTTGATATACTAAGATGCATTTCCAGAATATGGTTAGCCAAATTTGTCTTTGCAAGAATTGTGTACATGTCTCTCTTCTATGAGGAGGAGGAAATCTTTGAGAAATATTGGTTTTGATTTGGGTTTTTTCTCCTGCTAACAAAGGATAGCAGAGACTGAATACTGCAGTATCTAAATTAAACCAATCTGTATGTCTCTCTTTGTTTAAAATGGTCTCTCCAAAAGTGTAGATGAAGCAATTCATCTGCATTGCTTGTTTTCATATTATTAATGGCTTCTCTAAGTATATTAATTACTCTATGTGTGGAAGATAAGTGATGTTCGAAACTGTATTTTTTCTTTTGCACCATCAAAGGACTATATTCACTAAGAAGAGCTTCACAGGGCTTCTTCTCATCCCCAGAGAAGGCCCCAGAGTTTTAGGTTACCACAGACCTGCCTTGGGGTTGTACTCATGAGGGGTGAGCACAGGTCTACTCTCACTGTTCAGTGGCTCTTTGACTTAGGCCTAATTGGCTACAAATAGAGCTTCTGATCCAGGTTGTTGGGACCCCAGATACAGAACCTTAGTGAAATTGCAGAAGTCCTTGTTAATAGTAAATAACCAGATTAAGAAGTCGTGGGTATGGAGGAGTGGGTGTTTCTGTCAGAGTAAAAGCAAATCTGAAATCTAGAAAATTTACCCTTAACTTCTAAACTCTCCACATCGTTTTCATCCATAGACAGCCCTCACTGAAAACTCTCTTTTGGACATCATCTATCTAGAAATAATGAACCAATAAGATACACCTACGTGTTCCTGAGTATTACTGTCTTTTGGAGGGAGTTTTGTACTATAGATGCATCTGGTGCTCCACCAATAGAGCTTAAAATAAGATTTGGAGCTTTTAAAGATTTATTATCATTTTCCCTCTCTAGTCTATCCAATCTCTTTGGCCTCATTGAGATGAGTTGTTTCAGAGTCAAATGGCCAAAGATAAACAAATGGAAAGTTTCCAAACACAGGATTGCAAAGATTTTTATGTGACTCTCCAAATAAAGGTATGAATGACAAATACCCTAAAATGAAAGCTAATTAGCGGTATGGTTTCCCCAGAGCTGATGCTTTTCGTTTGCCAACCTTCCATGAGTCCCTGAGGATTGGTTCATTCAATCTTTTTCTCCTCTAGATTATCCATATGGTCCACTTACTGTGTGTAAAACTATGAAAAAAATTGATTAATGAATTTTCTGTGCATGTATATGTTGAAACACATGCATGCATACATATGAGTGCACACACATATCCTTTCTGTGCTACAATTTAATTCAGAGCTGTTGGTTTTTATTTAGTGGTTAATATAATAAGACATCTTTGCTGTGAATACTAAATGCTATATTCTATCTACAGTCCACATGGGCAGAACCTCAGTGTATACTAAAACAAATTATGCATATGAGTTGAAGGTCACATGAAAAGCCCATCAATGCTACATTAAGGAAACCATTTGGAATTTTTTTTTCTTTTCTTTGATAATGGTTTGTGCAAGCAGCCATCGAGTTTCTGTTGAATCTCAATGTTGTATAGCAGTCCTATGGGCTACTTACTTTTTCTTCTGAGCCTTATCAGTCTGATTGTCTCACTTTGTCAAGTGTGATATATTTGACAGATATAATATTACATATGCTCTTTTCTGTTTGTACCCACATATCTTAGGCTCAACCTGCTGAGCTCATGTTCAATATCATTTCTTTAATGTTTGACTACAATGCCTCCACACTTCATAGCAATCTATAGTGAGTGTTACTTCTACCTTTTATTGGCATGCAATAAATATTTGCTTCTACTGGCTGCTGCTGAGAGGTAATATATGGGCATTTCATAAAACCAGCATGATGGTTTTGTCTGGAGAGCTGCATTTGTTAAGTGTTTTAATGTGTTATGTTCTTTGGTTCACTTTTCATTATTTATAGATATCCAGGGCTGGAAAGAACTTGAGAGGACATACAGCCCACATGGCAGCCACATCAGCCTTGTCCCTGCCTTTAAGTAACACCACAAAGACTTCCAAATTCTGAGGAGCTAATCTGTTTTCTTAAAGATTCTTGCTAAAGGAGATTCCTGACTCCATAAATCACTCATTTCTGTAACTAATAATCTTTACTGTCAGGGAATTCTTCTTTATGCTGAACAGGCTTGTCAAGTTTCTGGCAAAAGCAGCTCCTTTTAATCTGTCACAGTAGATATGGGGAGTTGTTACTTTTCTGGGGAAAACAAAGCAACGATCCTCAAAACAATTACGAAACCACAATTAGTCTTCTCTTCTCTGAGCTGAAGATTTTCATTTCCTCTTAGACCTTTATTTGAATACATTTTAGTCACATTTTTCATTCTTTTCAAGATGCTACTCAAGTTCTTTATATCTCTTTAACAATGTGTGTTCCAACATTGGACACACTACTCTGAGATTAATGTATGGGTGGGAATGAATCCCATCTCAAAATCTCAATTCCCCAAAGCATTTTTCCACTTAGACCAACCCCAAACTGCTGATATCCAATTTATATGGAAAAAAAAAAAAGAAGCTTCTGTCAATACCATTCTTGGTTCAGTCCTCCTCAATTCCAAGTCTGTCTTTATATAGGTCATTATACCTCCTCTTCCATTAAAAAAAATTCCTTCAGAGAAAAAGAATGTTCTACACATTTTCTTAATTTATCCCATTTTTCACAATATTCAATTAACTCCTCAGTCTCTGCCAAGTCAGTGATTCAACAAGGATTTTTAAACTCCAAACTATGTATGTGGCACTGTGCTCAGTGTATTCCTATGCTGGCTTAAATTATATAGCTACCTCATGGCTTGGGCTTGACTTCCAGTCCTGGCAAATTTTAAGTTAAGCTTGCTGCTATGATCAGATGCCATTCTGGAGATGTAGAGTATTTATGCAGAGGCAGTATTCTGTATCTCTGAATCTCTATATATGAGAAGTATAGGCTCATCCACTCATTGATTTATTCATCATTTGTTTAACAAATATTCATTAAGCATATACTGTGTTCTAGGCACTATGTTAGTTGCTGGTATTCAGTGGCAAACAAAAACACATAGACCTTCCATCTTAGGATTTTCAATTTAGTTGGGGAGCTGGACATTAATCAGATAGTCACAAAAGTGCTATAATATCAGAAAAATGAAAATGCTGTCAAGAAGAGGTGTAAGGTGCCCTGAGGGCATGTGATAGTGGGATCTGACTTGACAGAGAGGGGAGGAAAAGCTTCACTGAGGAAGGAAAACCAGAATTGAGACCTGACAGAAGGGCCACTAGATTCTCACTAACCTCCATAATGTCGATATACATGCCTCCAAAAGTCATTAGAGTTTTGTGGAAGAAGGTAGGGTCAAATATAGAAGGGTAGAGCTAGGATGGTAGATGTATGTTACAGTGCAGGTACAGCAGAACTGAAGGGCAAGTAAGCAAGTAGCAGATATGTCAACAAATTGATACATATACTTAAAAAAATTAGAGAAAAGGAAAAAAAAAAAAAAGAAAAGAAATCACCTGCCACAGGTTTTCAATCTAGAGGGAAAGAGGAAGCAATTAAACATTGGTACATAGGTGTGAAGAGCAGTAGTATTGCTTGGCACTGGATTTTGTGATGACTTTTTTTCCCTTCTTAATCAGAAGAGTTGATATCATCTATCAACTTTGAGGAATGGTTTTACTTTTTCTTTCTTTTTTTTTTTTTTAAATTGAAGCATATTTGATTTAAAACATTATGTAAGTTGTAAGTTTACAATATAGTGATTCACAATTTTTAGAGGTCATACTCCATTTATTGTTATAAAATATTGGTGGTATTCCCCATGTTGTACAATATATCCTTGTAGCTTATTTTATACATAACAGTTGATATCTCTTAATCCCCTAGCCATATATCACCCCTCTCCCCTTTCTTCTCCCTACTGGTAACCACTAGTTTGTTCTCTGTATCTGTGAATCTGCTTCTTTTTAGTTATACTCACTAGTTTGTTGTATTTTTTTTATTTCAAATATAAGTGATTTCATAGAGTATTTGTCTTTTTCTATCTGACTTATTTCACTTAGCATAATGCCCTCCAAGTCTGTTAATGATGCTAAAAATGGCAAAATTTCATTCTTTTTATGGCTGAGTAGTATTCCATTTTGTATGTGTGTGTGTATATATATCTTACATATTCTTTACCCATTCATTTGGTGGATTCACTTACATTGCATCCATATCTTAGAAACTGTAAATAATGCTGCTATGAACATTGAAGTGCCTGTAGCTTTTCGAATTAGTGTTTTTGGGTTTTTTTGGATATATACACAGGAGTAGAATTACTGAGTCATGTGATAGTTCTATTTTTAGTTTTTTGAGAAACCTCCATATTGTTTTCCACAGTGGCTGTACCAATTTACATTCCCACCAACAGTGTACAAAGGTTCCTTTTCCTCAGATCCTTGCCAACACTTGTTATTTGTGGGCGTTTTTTTTTTGTTGTTGTTTTTTTTTGTTTTTTTTTGGTGATAGCCATTCTGACAGGTGTGAAGTGATATCCTGTGATTTTGATTTGCATTTCCCTGATAATTAGCAACATTGAGCATCTTTTAATTGCCTGTTGGCCACCTACATTTCCTCTTTGAAAAAATGTCTATTCACTTCTCCTGACCATGTTTAAATTGGGTTGTTTGTTTTTTTGATGTTGATTTGTATGAGCTGATTATATATGTTGTATATTAGCCTCTTATTAGTCATATCATTTGCAAATATTTTCTCCCATTCAATAGATTATCTTTTCATTTTGTTGATAGTTTCTTTTGTTGTACAAAAGCTTTTAAGTTTAATTAGGTCCCATTTGTTTATTTTTACTTTTTTTTCTTTGCTTTAGGAGATTGAGTTTTAAAATATTGCTGCTATTTATGTCAAAGAGAAGAGTGTTCTGCATATGTTTTCCTCTAGGAGTTTTACAGTATCTGGTCTTACCTTTAGGTAACTAATCCATTTTGACTTTATTTTTATATATGGTATTAGAGAATGTTCTAATTTAATTCTTTTACATGTAGCTGTCCAGTTTTTCCAGCACTATTTATTGGAAGAGACTGTCTTTTCTCCCCTTCTTTGTCATAGATTAATAGACCATAAGTGCATGTGTTTATTTTTGGCTCTCTATTCTGTTTCATTGATCTATGTGTCTGTTTTTGTGCCAGTCTCATACTGTGTTGATAACTGCAGCTTTGTATTATAGTCTAAAGTCAGGAAGCCTGATCCCTCCAGCTCTGTTCTTGTTTCTCAGGAGTGTTTTGACTATTTGAGATCTTTTGTGTTTCCATACAAATTTGAAAATTATTTTTTCTAGTTCTGTGAAAAATGTCATTGGTGTTTGATAAAGATTGCACTGAATCTGTAGATTGTCTTGGGTAGTATGGTCATTTTAATAATATTAATTCTTCCAACCCAAGAACATGGTATATCTTTCCTTCTGTTTGTGTCTTCTTCAAACAATAGAAAAGATCAATGAAACTAAAAGCTGCTTCTTTGAAAAAATAAACAAAACTGATAAACCTTCAGTCAGGACTCATTGTGAAAAAAGGGAGAGGGCCTAAATCAGTAAAATCAGAAATGAAAGAGAAGTTACAACCAACACCACAGAAATACAAAGGATCATGACATTACTATGAATAACTATATGCCAACAAAGTGGACAACCTAGAAGAAATGGACAAATTTTTAGAAAGGTACAATCTCCCAAGGCTAAACCAGAAAGAAAAAGAAAATAAGAACAAACCAATTACCAGTAATGAAATTGAATCAGTAACTAAAGATCTCTCAACAAATAGAAGTCCAGGACCAGATGGCTTCACAGGTAAATTCTACCAAACATTTAGAGGAGAATTAACATCTATCCTTTTGAAATGATTCCAAAAAATTGCCAAGAAAGGATCACTTCCAAATTCATTGTATGAAGCCAGCATCACAGTAATACCAAAACCAGACAAGGATATCACAAAAAAGAAAATTACAGGCCACTGTCACTGATAAGCATAGATGCAAAAATCCTCAACAAAATACTAGCAAACTGACTCCAACAATACATTAAAAGATCACATACTGTGATCAAGTGAGATTTATCCCAGGGATGCAAGGATTTTTTAATATTCACAAATCAATCAATGTGATACACCACATTAACAAACTGAAGAATAAAAGCCATATGATCATCTCAATAAGTGAGGAATGTGATTTTTAATAGTTAAGTGATCTCATGGTTTCTACAAGCTAGAATCCAATGAGATGGGGATCTACAAGTAAGAGTTAAAGCTAAAAGTATTTCAGAATGAATGACATAAGTATGTAGTGAGCCTTAGAACATTACGACAGAGTGTTGAAACAACTGATTAAACATGTCTCTCTTAGTAAGTTCAATTTGAAAGTTGTATAACCAGTTGTGTAAGAAGATAGAGTGAAGGGTTTTGTTTGGTAAATTGAGCATCTAAAATCAAATGCTGCAAGAAGACACGAGTAAATTTTCACAAAATGTTTATAAAATACGCTCCTAAAGTGGCAAAGCCTGAGAAGGGACATACAAATTTAAATAAAGTGGAAAAATGAGACAAGATCTGTTTGTCAACTTTTGGAATGCCTTTGAAGTGTGAGTAAGGAAAACTGAGGACAAGAAGGGATGCTTCTTCAGTTTGGACAACATACAGATAAAACTCATAACCCAAAAAATGTGGTACAGAAAAGGATTGCAGATTATTTTTTAAAGAACTGAGACAATTTTTGGTTTTAACTTTATCTAGGATTAAACTATATTTTCCAGTTCTATATCTAGTTTTGCTTTTTAATTTCAAGCTTTTTATCTTTGTTTTTTAAGGTTTTTAAAAAAATTTTTAAATTATTTAAACAATATTGAAAGACCAATTAAATCTCTCTTGTTTTAATTTTGCTATGTTAAAAATAATCTCATAGTTTTCAAGCATGCATTTGTATATATCTCATAATATAGCATAATGGTTAAGAGTTTAGATTCTTGAGTCAGACTTGTCTGGATTTGATTTCTCCCTGTGCTACTTACTGGGTTATGTGACTTCAGCAAGTTGCTTAATGTCTCTGTTCCTCAGTTTCCTTATCTATAAAATGAAGATAAAAATGTATCTACCTCATAGGGTTGTTTTAAGGCATAATCATGTTAATATATATAAAATTCACAGAAAATGCCTAGCCGACAATAGGCACACTACGAGTATTGTTAAGTGCTAAATATTGTTCTAAATCCTTTATATGTACATTTTCATTAAGTTCTTAAATCTATCTCATTTGAGAAGTATCATTCTCATTTTATAGATTAATAAGCTAATCACAAAGAAGTTAACTGACTGTTGAAGGTTACACAACTGGCAACTGTGAGTCTGAAACCTAGGACAGTAGACTCAAGAAGACATACACTTACTATACTATAATTTTTCCCTTGTAAGGTTCATTCAAGAATGTTTGTACTGTATGTAGTCTTAATCAGGTTACATATGTGAAATTTATTTTTATGTTATTAGTAGATGTTATTTTGTGAATAATTTTTATGATTCTACATTGTGGTGCATTTTTAATTTATAAAAAGTAGTCTATCATGTTGGTGTGCCCTAATTTATCCCACTATCACGTTATTAGACTTTTAAGTTGTTCATAGAGTTTTGCTTTTTAAAAAATAGCATCATTATGGGTATCTTTGTAATATAGATTTTCCTTCTTTTGAATTATTTCACTAAGATACGTTCTGAGGGATTGGATTACTGGGTCATGCAGTACAAACATTTTAAAATATTTAGGAAATTGAAAGATACGAAACACACAAAGGTAAAAATCACCTGTAATTCATCCTCCTTTCTTTTTTCTTGTATATTAATTTAAAAAAAATTCTCCTTTCCTTACCTCCAGACTCACAACACATAGGAAATCACTAACCATTTAGTATACATCCTTTTTGAAACACATACACACCAACACAGACACATATATACACATATACATACACATATACAAGTTTTTTTTTAATAAAAGATGGAATTTTGCTAAATGTTAAAATATTTATACATGAATATTTCAGTTTTTGAGTAATATACTGGACCAAATTGCCTACCAAAGAGACATTATTAATTGATGATACCATCAGCAACATATAAACATATTTACTTTTCTAGTATTGGATTTTCACTTTTTCCCTTTAAGTTTTGTGCAGATAATTTTATGAACCTAAGATTGCTTGATATATCTTTTGAATTTCTTTTCATTCATATAATTTGCGTCTTCTAATCTGTTGAAGTGGTTTTTAATCTTGCCTTTAACCTCTGTTTGGGGTATGTAAAACTTATTCCTTTGGTGTCTGGATTTGCCTATGCCTCTATTAATGGGTGCCATGGGCAAATAACTTAATTTTTCTGAGATGCAATTGCCTTATCTGTAAAAAGAGATTGTGAGGATTAAGTGAGATAATTGATAAATTACATAAATCAACAATGCCTTGCATAAATAAGTTCTTACTAAAAATTCATTATCAACACCTCTTCCATTTTGATTATCTGACAATTGGATAAATATATCACTGTAGGATCTCATCCAAATCACTGAAGAAAATGTTAAATGGGATAGGATCAAGGTAAAATCCCTCCACTATCCCCAGAAGAGATTTCCTCCAGGTTGATATCAATTATTAAGAGTATCTATGAGTATGTTCATGATTCTCTGACAGAGGTATTCAACCCTGGTAATTAGATGACACATGACATTTTAAAACACACAAATACCTAGGCTCTAAACTGAATTTACTGAATAAGTATCTATGAATAATGGGACCAAAGTGTGTCTCTTTAAAATTCCATACATGATTTTGAGTACCCAAGGTAGAGAACCAATTATTTACCTAATAATATTATTCAGCTCGCATTGCATTACTTTGAACCACATTATTTAACTTTGCTTTGCAGAAGCTTTTTTGTTTGATGTACAGGCATACCTCATTTTATTGTGCTTTGCTTTATTGCACTTTGCAGATATTGTGTTTTTTATAAATTGAAGGTTTGTGGCAATCCTGCGTCAAGAAAGTCTATTAGCACCATTTTCCAATAGCATTTTCTCACATTATGTCTCTGTGTCACATTTTGGTGATTCTTGTAATATTTCAAACTTGTCCATTATTGTTATATTTGTTATGGTGATCTGTGACCAGTGATCTTTGATGTTAATACTATGACTCGCTGAAGGCTCAGATGATGGTTAGCACTTTTTAGCAATAAAGCTTTTTTTAATGAAGGTATGTATTTTTTTTAGACATAATGCTATTTCACACTTAACAGACTACGGTATATCATAAACATAATTTTTATGTGCATTGAGAAACCAAAAGTTTGTGTGACTTGCTTTTTGCAGTATTTACTTTATTGCAGTTGTCTGGAACTGAACCTGCAATATCTCTGAGTTGTAGTTCCACTTGTCTATTTTTGCTTCTGTTGCCTGTGCTTTTGTTGTTAGATCCTAGAAATCATTGCCAAGGCCAATGTCAAGCAGTGTTTCCCTTATGTTTTTAATTAAGAGTTTTAGAGTTTTAGATCTTAAGTCTTTAGTCCATTTTGAGTTGTTTTTGTGTATGGTGTAAGGTAAGAGTCTAATTTCTTTCTTTTTTTCTTTGCACGTGGATATCCCAGTACCATTTGTTAAAGAGACTATCCTTTGCCTGTTGTGTATTCTTGACATTCTTGTCAAAGATTGGTTGACTATATATATATATATATATATAGGTTGACTCTCTCTCTCTCTCTCTCTCTCTCTCTCTCTCTCTATATATATATATATATATATATATATATTTATTTATTTATTATCTCTCTATTTTCTTCCATTGTTCTATATGCCTGTCTTTATGCCAGTGCCATACTATTTTAATTACTATAGCTTTAATACATTTTGAAATCTGGAAGCATGATGCTGCCAACTTTGTTCTTTTTTTCTGAAGATCACTTTAGCTATTCTAGTTCGATAAGAATTTTAGTATTATTTTTTTTTCTATTTCTAAAAAATAAAAGTGCCATTGGGATTTTGATGGGGATAACATCGAATCTGTAGATTGCTTTGTGTAGTATGGACATTTTAACAATATTATTTTTCCATGAACACAGAATGTTTCTATTTTTTTCTGTCTCAGTTTTTTAAAAGAAATGTTTGGTAATTTTCAGTGTACAAATCTTTCACCTCCCTGGTTAAGTTTATTCCTAAGTATTTTGTTCTTTTCAGTACTATTGAAAATTGGATTCTTTTCTTAATTTTCTTTTTGGATAGTTCATTTTTGGTGTATAAAAAATGCAACTGATTTTTGGATGTTAATTTTGTATTCTGCAACTTTACTGAATTCATTTTTTAGTTATAACAGTTTTTTGGTGGAGTCTTTAGGGTTTTCTACATATAGGATCATGTTATCTGCAGAGAGAAAATTTTACCTCCTTTTTTACGATTTGGATGTCTTCTATATCTTTTTCTTAGCTAATTGCTCTGGCTAGTACTTCTAGAACTATACCAAATAGAAGTGGCAGGAGTGGGCATCCTTGTCTTATACTTCATCTTAGAAGATCTCTTGACCCTATAATCATACTTTGAAATTATCTCAAGGATATGTTTAAAACACACAAAAGGCCTTATTACCAGCATATTTTTATTATACTATTGCTTAAAATAGCAAAAAAGAAAGTAATTTAAAGTCAGTAAGGGAAGTATTGAGTGAATAATAACACACATACATAATAGAATATCATTTAATTATTAACTTATGATTTTGGATAAATTTAATAAATGGATAAATAGCTAATAATTAAACATTTTGTGCTCAGAGTAGGCATATTATCTGGCACATAATAAGAATTAAATACATATTTGTTAGATGAACACTGATGGAAATAAAGCTAAATAAAAAAGCAGGATACTGAATTGTAAATTTATAATATATCAACTATGTAAAAATATACAATTCTTATAAAGTATTATGTGGACCAAAATACTAATAAGTGGTTATTTCTAGTTGGGGGTAAAGGCAAATTGTGAGTTATTTTATTGTTCTTATTTATAGTTTAATGTTTTCTGAAATAAACATATTTTTATAATCAGAAAATGTTTGTAAAAAGGAAATTAGCTTGTGTAGATTTGGCATGACCTGTTCTTGGTGAATCCATGTTGGCTCTGAGTAATTACAGCTTACTTTTCTAAGTGCCCACAAACTGTTCATTCAATAATCAGTCTTAGAGTCTTGCCAGGAATAAACATCAAGCTCATAGTTTGTCATATTTGACATATGCCTTCTTGAGCATCCTGAAAGTTAGGATAGTTGCCTGTCTCCTGCCTGCCAACATATATCTATCCAGGTCTCCATGATTTCTCAAAATTAACAGCAATAATTTTTTGATTATATGTAAGTTACAGGATCACTCAGGACCCTCAGATATAACTTTCCTCGACCAGGAGATTTAAATTTCTTTAGTGCAACTTGGTGTTTTCTTCTCATTTATTATGGACTTCAATTTTCTCTTAAAGAGGTTTATTCTACTTGTTTCTGTTGGAAAGTCACTATCCTTGATGGATAAGACAGAAGTGGTGCAGTTCTTTCTAATCTGATCCAGGTGGAGGGTCTATCCAGTTTCTTTATCTCATTACACACACACACACACACACACACACACACACACACACACACACACACACACACACACACACCACACACAAAGAACCAAAAATTCATTATTCTTAGCCTAAATTTACTCTGATCTTCACCTTCTTGACTCCGCTCTTTTAGGTCCATATAACTTTATTTCTTTTTTCCTATTGAAAAAATAGGAAAAGGATGTAGGCTGAGACTTGATTTTACCATTTGTAAAGACATTGCTTTCTCCTCTAACCTGAGCCTTGGTTTGCTTTGCTGTAATATATTGATCAGCATAATTGCCTTACTTATTTCTCAGGCTTATAATGATCAAATGGGACAATAGATGTGCTATGCTTTGTAAATCTTGTGTTGCAGAACATGCAGTATCCTCTCCGTGAAATGGTTTGCAAATGTTTTGCTGAACTGATCCTCTTGTTAGTCTCATTGTTTCCTAATTATCATTCAAAAAAAGTGCCAACTCTTTTAAACTTTCCTGATCATTTGCATATGTCTCATCCCTTAGCTTCCTTCAAGGAGCAGTTATTACTTTTCCTCTGTGCTCTTATTACTTGGTACATATTTTGATTACTTATATAGGTAAAACTTATAAATGACAACATTATTTCATTGCGTTACAATTGTTTCTTTTAATGTCTGTCATCCCTCTCCAAACTGCAACTCCCAGCCTAGGCTTTGAGTTCCTTGAGACAAATTTGATTCATTTTTGTAACTCTGCCCCATTTCTTCTTATAAACCAATATTTGCTGAATGAATACATCAATTAATGAATCAACTAGTGGGTAACTGTACCAGCTATAAAATGCTCCACACATATAAGGAATTTTTCTTGTTTGCTTCTTTATCCTTTTCTTTTTGATTCTTTAAAATTGAGTATGTCACAGCATATTATTCAGGCAATTAATACATTTCTGTATGTCTTGTTCTTTCTTGATTGTTCTTTGATTTTATTTCAGATGTCTTGTGACACACTGAGCCTTATGTCCCCTTAGAATCTCTGATCATAGGATCATACATAATTTGTTAAATCTGCTCACTTCTTTGGTTATCACAAAGCCCTAAAAATGTTAGGGTTACTTTTTCCCTCAAAGATTTATTTTCATCTCAATGATCTTCATTAGTAGAACTGGATTTGGCATAACAAATCCTCTCTTTGGTCCTTTCAGCTTCTGAGATTTCAGTTGTTCCTTTTAGTAACCAAATAATATTTCATTGTATGACTATAACACATTTTGTTTATTCATTCATCTGTTGCTGGACATTTGGGTTGTTTCCATCTTTTAGCTATTATAAGTAATCCTGCTGTGAACATTCATGTACACATTTTTGCATGGGCATATGTTTTCATTTCCCTTGGGTACATAACTGGTGGTGGAATTCCTAGGTCATATGGTAATTCCATAGTTAACTTTCTGAAAAACTGCTAAATTATTTTCCACAGGATGCACATTTTTACATTTTAAACAGCAGTGTATAGTGGTTCCAATTTTTTCACATCCTATCCAACTCATGTTATTGTCTATCTTTCTGATTATAGATATGCTAATATTATGAAGTTGTGTCTTACTTTGGTTTTGATTTGCATTTCTTTGGTTCCTAATGATGTTGAACATCTTTTTATATGGTTATTGGACATTTGTGTATCTTCTTTGAAGAAAGATCTATTCATATTTTCTGCTCATTTTTAACTGGGTTATTTTTCCTATAATTGAGTTTTGTGTTCTTAATATATTCTAAATACTGGTCTGTTATCAGATATATACTGTGCAAATATTTCCCCTATTCTGTTGATTGTCTTTTCATTTTCATCATAGCATTCTTTCAAGCACAAAATTTAAAATTTTTGATTAAAATTATTTAACCTATTTTTTCCTTTGTTGTTTGTATTATGATGTTACATTAAGAAACCACTGCCTAATGCAAGGTCATGAAAACTTACTTCTATTTTTTTATAAGAGTTTTATAGTTTAATGCTTACATTTAGGTTTTTAATTTCTTTTTAAAATGAAAGTATAGGTGATTTGTTTTTAAAATTCATTTAAGAATTGATTTTTTTAAATTGATGTTTTATCCTTCGGCCTTGTTCAACTTGTTTTTCATCCTAATAGCATTTTTGTTTATTAAGTTTCTGTGTGTGTGTGTGTGTGTGTGTGTGTTTGTGTGTATTCCTTAGGATTTTTTATTTCTATTTCTTGCCTAATTGTTCTAGCTAGAACCTCCACTACAATGTTGAATAAAAGTGGCAAAAGTAAACATTTTTGTATTGTTTCTAACCTTTCACCATTAAATATAGTGTTGGTTGTGGACTTTTTGTAGATAGTGCTTTTTTTAATCAAATTGAGGACATTATCTTGCATTCCTATTTGATTGAGTGTTTTTATCATGAAAGTATTTTTGATTCCATCAAATTATTTTGTTTTCCTGTATTTGTTAAGGTGATCATGTGGCTTTTGTCCTTTATTCTATTAATATGTTGTATTACATTGATAGATTTACATGTGTTAAACCAATGATGTGTTTCTGGGATAAATTGCACATGGTCATAGTGTATAAAACTTGTTACATGTTGTTGGATTTTGTTGAGGATTTTTGTGTATATTTACCTAAGGCATATTCTATAGTTATTTCAATTATTCTTGTGATACCTTTGACTGGTTTTGGTATCAGGGTAATACTGGTCTCATAGAATGAGTTGAGAATTGGCCTCTCCTCTTCTAATTTTTGGAAGTATTTTTGAAATGCAGGTGTTAATTATTCCTTAATATTCAATAAAATTTATCAATTCAGTAAAGTTTATGAATGAAGCCATTTGGACCTGGGCTTTCCTTTGTGGAAAAATTTTATTGTTATTGTTGTTGTTGTTGTTGTTATTGTTACTGTTATTAATATTATAAATTCAATCACTTTACCTGTTATAAGCTTATTCTATATTCTATTTTTTAAATTGAAGTTTACAATGTGTCAATATCTGGTGTACAGCATAATGTTTCAGTCATATATATACATACATATATTCATTTTCATACTCTTTTTCATTATAGGCTACTATAAGATGTTGAATATAGGTCCCTGTGCTATACAATATAAACTTATTGTTACCTATTTTATATATAGTAGTTAGTATCTGCAAATCTCAAACTCCCAATTTATCCCTTCCCACCCCCTTTACTCCCAGTAACTGTAAGTTTGTTTTCTATGTCTGTCAGTCTGTTTCTGTTTTGTAGATACATTAGTGTCTTCCTCTTTTTTTAGTTTCCACATATGGGTGATATCATATGGTATTTTTCTTTCTGTTTTTGACTTACTTCACTTAGAATAATGAACTCCAGGTTCATCCACGCTACTGCAAATGGCATTATTTTATTCTTTTTTATGGCTGAGTAGTATTCCATTGTATAAATATACCACAGCTTCTTTATCCAGTCATCTGTTGATGGACATTTAGGTTGTTTCCATGTCTCAGCTATTGTATATAGTGCTGCTGTGAACATTGGAGTGCATGTATCTTTTTGAATTTGAGTTCTCTGCAGATATATACCCAGGAGTGGGCTTACTGGATCATAGGGTAAATCTATTTTTAGTCTTTTGAGGAATCTCCATACTGTTTTCCAAACTACATTCCTACTAACAGTGTAGGAGGGTTCCCTTTTCTCCACCCCCTATCCAGCATTTCTCCTTTGTGTACTTTTTAATGATAGCCATTCTTACTGGTGTGAGGTGATACCTCATTGTAGTTTTGATTTTCACTTCTCTAATAATTAGTGATATTGAGCATTTTTTCCTGTGCCTATTGGCCATTTGTATGTGTTCATTGGAGAATTGCTTGTTTAGGTCTTCTGCCCATTTTTGGATTTTTTGTTGTTGTTGTTATTGAGTTGTATGAGCTGTTTATATATTCTGGAAAATGTCAGTATCATCTTTTGCAATATTTTCTCCCATTTTGTAGATTGTCTTTTGTTTTGCTTATGGTTTCCTTTGCTGTGCAAAAGCTTATAAGTTTAATTAGTTTCCATTTGTTTAGTTTTGCTTTTATTTCTATTGCCTGGGTAGACTGCCCTAGGAGAACATTGCTAAGATTTATGTCAGAAAACGTTTTGCCTATGTTTTCTTCCAAGAAGTTTATATTGTCTTGTCTTATGTATAAGTCTTTAAGTCATTTTGAGTTTATTTTTGTGTATGGTGTGAGGGAGTATTCTAACATCATTGATTTACATACAGCTGTCCAATTTTCCCAACACTATTTGATGAAGAGACTATCTTTTCTCCATTCTGTATTATTGCTTCCTTTGTCAAAGATTAACTGTAAGTCTGTAAGGATATTTCTGGACTCTCTATTCTGTCCCATTGATCCATATGTCTGTTTTGGGGCCAAAACCATGCTGTTTTGATTACTATAGCTCTGTAGTATTGTCTGAAGTCTGGGAGGGTTATTCCTCCAGCTTCATTCTTTTCCTTCAGTATTGCTTTGGCAATTCTGGATCTTTCGTTATTCTATGTAATTTTAGGATTATTTGTTCTAATTCTGTTAAAAACGTCCTGGGTAATTTTATAAAGATCACATTAAATCTGTAGATTTCCTTTGGGTAGTATGGCCATGTTAACAATATTGATTCTTCCAATCCAAGAGCATGAGATATCTTTCCATTTCTTTAAGTCATCTTTAATTTCCTTAATCAATGTTTTGTAGTTCTCCATGTATAAGTCTTTCACCTCCTTGGTCAGATTTATTTGTAAGTATTTTATTGCTTTGTGTGCAGTTTTAAAAGGGATTGTTTCTTTACTTTCTTTTCTGTTGATTCATTGTTAGTGTAAAGAAGTGCAACTGATTTCTGTACATTAATCTTGTATCCTGCTACCTTGCAGAGTTCTTTTATTAGCTTTAGTAGTTTTTGTGTGGAGTCTTCAGGATTTTCTATATGTAGTATCATGCCATCTTCATATAGTGACAATTTTACCTCTTTCCTTCCAATTTGGATCCCTTTTACTTCTTTTTTTTTTCTGATTGATATGGCTAGGATTTCTAATACTATGCTGAATAGAAGTGGTGAGAGTAGGCATCCTTGTCTTATTCCAGATTTTAGTAGAAAGGCTTTCAACTTTTCACCATTGAGTATTATGCTGGTTGTGGGTTTGTCATAAATAGTTTTTATTATGTTGAGATATGTTCCCTCTACACCCTCTTTGGTAAGATTTTTTACATCACAAATAGGTGTTGAATTTTATCAAATGCTTTACCTGCATCTTTTGAGATGACCATGTGGTTTTTGTCCTATCTTTTGTTAATATGGTGTATCACATTGATTGATTTGCCTATGTTGAACCATTCTTCTGTCCCTGGGATGAACCCAACTTGATCATCATGCATGATCTTTTTTATGTGTTGTTGCAGTCTGTTTGCTAATATTTTGTTGAGAATTTTTGCATCTGTGTTCATCAATGATATTGGCTTATAGTTTTATTTTTTGGTAGTGTCTTTGTCTTGCTTTGGCATCAGGGTGATGGTGGCTTCATAGAATGAGTTTGGGAGCATTTCCTCCTCTTCAGTCTTCTGGAAGAGTTTGAGAAGGATCAGTAAAAGTTCTTCTTTGTATGTTTGGTAGAATTCCTCAGTGAAATCTTCTGGTCCTGGACTTTTGTTTGCAGGGATTTTTTTTTTTTTAATTGCTGGTTCCATTTTATTTCTAGTGATT
This sequence comes from Camelus bactrianus, assembly GCF_048773025.1. Lineage (NCBI taxonomy): Eukaryota > Metazoa > Chordata > Mammalia > Artiodactyla > Camelidae > Camelus > Camelus bactrianus. Next base: position 79,453,786 of record NC_133575.1, on the reverse strand, counting down.
GGCCTAATTAAATTATTTATTTCTTTTTGATTCAGTTTTGGTAGACTATATGTTTCTAGACATTTCTCTGTTTCTTCTAGGCTGTCCAATTTGTTTCCATATAGTTGTTCATAATATTCTCTTATGTTTTTTTGTATTTTTGTGTTGTTGTTTGTGATTTCTCCATTTTCCTTTCTTATTTTATTTATTTCTGTCCTCTCTCTTTTCTTCTTGGTAAACCTGGCCAGAGGTTTGCCGATTTTGTTTACTCTTTCAAAAAACTAGCTCTTGGTTTGATTGATTTTTCTATAGACTTTTTAAATCTCTATTTTATTTATTTCCTTCCTGATCTTTATTATTCCCTTCCTTCTGCTGACTTTAGGTTTTGTTTGTTCTTCTTTTCCTAATTCTTTTAGATGGTAGTTTAGGTTGTTTATTTGAGATTGTTCTTGGTTTTTTTGAGGAAGGCCTGTATCACTATGAACTTCCCTCTTAGGATTACTTTTGCTGTATGCCATAGGTATTGTGTGGTTGTGTTTTCATTGTCATGTGTCTCAAGGTATTTTTTGATTTCTTTTTTTATTTCATTGTTGACCAATTGTTTTTTTAGTAGCATATTGTTTAGTCTCCATGCAGTCATTTTTTTCTTGTTTGATTTTCTGTGGTTGATTTCTAGTTTTATGCCATTGTGGTCAAAAAAAGATGTTTGAAGTAATTTCTATCTTCTTAAATTTGTTGAGGCTTCTTTTGTGCCTGAGTATGTGGTCTATCCTAGAGAATGTTCCATGTACATTTGAAGAGAATGTATATTCTGTTTTGGGGGGATATAATGTCCTTAAAATACCAACCAAGTCCAACTGTTCTATTGTGTCTCCATTGCCTTATTGATTCTTTGTCTGTAAGCTGTGTCCAATGATGTTAATGAGGTGTTAAAATGTCCTACTATTATTGTGTTCCCATCAATTTATCTCTTTACGCCTGTTAGTATTTGTTTTATATATTTAGGTGGTCCTATATTGGGTGCATATATGTTAACAAGTATAATATCCTCTTCTTGTATTGCTCCTTTAATCATTATATAGTGTCATTTTTACCTTTCTTTATGGCCTTTGTTTTAAAGCCTGTTTTGTTTGATATAAGTATTGCTACTCCCACTTTCTTAGCATTTCCATTTGCATGAAATATATTTTTCCATTTTCTCACTTCCAATCTATGTGTGTCCTTCACCCTAAAGTGGGCCCCTTGTAGCAACATATTGTAGGCTCTTGTTTTATTATTCAATCTACCACTCTATGTCTTTTGATTGGAGCATTTAGTCCATTGACATTTATGATAATTATGGATAAATGTGTGTTTATTACCATTTTAAACTTTATTTTCCAGTAGATTTGATATTTCTTCTTATTCCTCTTTTTTCTTTTTCTGGTTTGATAATTTTTTTCTCGTATTACTTGAAGAGCCATTTTTTAAGTGGGGGTGTTCCTGTGTAGACTAATAATTCTGTGCATGTCTAATAATTTTGTTGTGAGGGCTATTTTTAGTATGGATGATTGTCACATATTTCTTCTGTGTGTGTTGACTGTTATCTTTTTCACCAGGGGTGGGGTTGGTGCTGTGGTGATCAGAGCCTAACCTGGTTGTTGAGCAGGGCCTCCTTTTTGTTCTGTGGTTGTCACAGCCTTGACAGGGGCCAGGTCTGCTCCTCTGTTGTTGGAATAGAGTCTTCTAGACCCATTTCTGAGTTGTAGTGTGTGATAAGTGAGGTTGGAGTGGTTCAGCTGGAAGAGGAGCCACTGAGTATTGCTCTGAATGAGATGTCCACAAGGAGGTGCCCTCTGTGGTGTTGTCTGTCACTTGTTATGCAGACTTACATAGTACACTTTGTTGATGCTGCCCTTGTCCCTGCCTCAGCCACAGGAATGTCAGCAATCCACTCAGCAGTCCCCCAGGTTCTGCACCTGCATAGTAACCAGTGTAGTTCCATGGATATCAGGCACTAGGACTTGCTGTAGTGAGGGTGCAATCACACACCTGGATCCATGGTGCACCACAGGGTCAGTCCAGACCACAGTCCCAGGTCCACGTTCAGTATACAAGCCTGCTGTTAATGCAAACCTGCTTCCACTGTGTGCCAGAACTCCACTAATTCATCTTTGAGGCAAGAGTCCACAAAGGAACCAGCAGAGCAAATTCACTACTGCTGTCTACAGCTAGAATGAAGTTTTAGTCCCACCTGTGAAATTGCAGGATCTTGGGTATGAATTCAGGTTTCGGCCCCACATCCACCCAGGAGCCACCCACAAGGGACTGTGTCCTTCCACAGCAAGCCAAGAGGATGGCTGTGTCTGAACCCCACCTCTCTTCTCATGAAAAAGTGTGCCAACCATGGTGCCAAGCAACAGTCTCTGGGCTAGTGGAGACAGGCTATGCTCTGGCTACGTTGCACCCCTCCTCCCACACATACCAGCAGTAGTGCTTTTATGGAGTTCCCAGGCTCTTCTGTTCTGCAAACATTCCCAACCACAGCCTACACCACACTCCAGCCCCCTGAGGCTTTGTCTGCACAGTAAACCCCAGTCCTTTCCCCAAGCTCATCTGCAGGAGCCCGAGCTCCAGCAGGCAGTACTGGCCCACCCCTGCTGGCTTGCATCTCAAGCTAGGGATTGCAGGGAACCACTGTCCTGGTTTCTATCATTTCTTTCTGCCAAGCGGCTGTTGCTTTCCCCTCTGAGCCTCTGAAGCTCCCTTTTTATCCCTGCTGACATGCTAAATGGAGAGGGGGTCCCAGAGTGAAAGTGTTTTCCCTCTTTTGCCACTCCTTCCTTGCAGAACAGATCCCACAACAATTTCCTTTTTATCTCTCTTTTTTTTCCCCTACCCATTTTTCAAAGGAATCTTCTTGTATTTCCAATGTAAGCGATATTCTGCCAAAGTTCAATAGGTAATTATATTGGTAATCTGTGCAAATTTTTTGGTCTGTAGGTACAATTTTTGGTGTATCCATGAGAGAGGATGAGCTATGTGTCCTTCTACTGTGCCATCTTGGCAATCACCCTTGAGTCAGTTTTGATAGCTTTTTCTCTTTCTTGGAATTTGTGCATTTCATTTAAGCTATCTAGTTTATTGGTGTAGAACTGCTCTATAATCCTTAAAGTCAGCAGTGAAATCTCCTTTTACTTTCATACTTTTCATAATTCAAGTCTCTTCTACCTTTTTTTTGGTCAGTCTAGCTGAAGTTTTTTTCAATTTTGTTGTTTCATTTTAAAGAACAAATTTTGGTTTCATTAATTTTCTCTAATGTTTTACTATTTTTAATTTTCTTTTTTTCTTCACTAATCTTTATTACTTACTTCCTTCTGTTGGCTTTGGGTTTAATTTTCTCTTTTTTTTTCCAGTTTATTAAGGTAAAAAGTTAGTACTATTTACTTTTTATTATGTATTTTTAAATGCAAGTATTTATAGCTATAAATTTTCTCTAAACACTGCTTGGCAGCATCATGTAAATTTTGATATGTTTTGTTTTCTAATTTCTTTGTGATTTCTTTTTTTGTCTCATTTTCTAGTTAGGCATGTGTTGTTTAATTTCCACATATTTGTAAATTTCCCAGATTTTCTTCTGTTGATTACAATTTTATTCCATTCTAGTCTAAGAATCTACTTTTTATTATTTCAGTTCTGCTAAGTTTATTGAAAACTGCTTTATGACCTTATATATGGTTTATCCTGGAGAATGTTACAAGTATACTAGAGAAGAATGTGTATTCTTCTGTTTTGAGTGGCATGTTTTATTGACTTCAAATTTGCTGTTGAGCCCTCTAAGTAATTTTTTTTAATTTTAGTTTTAGTACTTTTCAATTCTAAAATTTCTATTTGTTCTTTTTTATAATTTATATCTTTTATTGATAGTCTTTATTTGGTGAAATATTGTTCTCATATTATTCTTTTATTCTTCGTTCATGGTTTCTATTAGCTCTTTGAACATCTTTAAGACAGTTGATTTAAAATCTTTGTTTAGTACAACAAATGTCTCGATGTCCCAGGGAGAGATTTTTTACCTGTCTTTAAAAACCATTTTTGTGAAGTATAGTTAATTTACAATGTTTTGTTAGTTTCAGGTGTACAGCAAAGTGGTCCATATATATGTACCTCTCTCTCTCTCTCTCTCTCTCTTATATATATATATATATATATATATATATATATATACATATGTTCTTTTTTAGCTTGTTTTCCAATGTAGGTTATTTCAAGATATTGAACATATTTCCCTGTGGTATGGAGTGGGTCCTTGTTGTTTATCTATTTTAACCTGTGTATGCACCATACTTTCCTGTTTTTCACATTTTTCATAACTTTGTTTTATTGAAAGCTAGGCATTTAAAATATACAATATTGTAACTCTGGGAGTCTGATTCACCCTTACTCCACAGTTTTTTCTTGTTGCTGTTTGTTGTTGGTGGTGGTTGTTGGTTTAGTTGCTTTTTTGAATTAATTCTGCAAAGTCATTATTCTTTATCATGCATGACCACTGAAGTCTTCTCTTGGTTATCTTAGTTGTTAGCTAATGACTGGACAGAGATTTCTTTAAGTTCCTTGAACCAGTGTGTCTCCCTGCCTTTGCCAAGGGGCTCTGTATGTGTTTTTAGACATTCTCCGTCTTGCACAGAACATCAATGTCAGAGAGATTAGAGCCTTTTCATGTCTTTCCTGGGATTGCACACAGCCCAATGCACATGGTTTTCTAGATTCATAGACCTATATTGAGAGTTTTTCAAAGCCCCTAATAACATTTCATTTGCAGTTTTTTCTTTTTAGTTTTTTTTTTTTTTTTTTTTTGGTCATACTTTTGCTATGCTTAACTTATACTGCCACCTCAGGCAGCTGCAATGTTAGACAATTGCTGATGATTGTTTTTGATGAACACCTTAGGAGTAGGGCTGTTTGCACAGAGTGAGCTCTGAGTCAGATTATGTAAAGATAAACTTTGAGAATGGAGCTTTTCAGGTAGTCTCTAGACAGGTCAAATTGTGACAGTTATTTTGGGGTAGGGTTTTAAGGAGCTCCACACCAATTTTCCCCACTCCAGTGTCTGCTGGAATGTTGATTTCCACAGCTTTTCAGTCACTGTGAAACTCAGTTTTCAAGGTTACTGCAGAGCTGGAGAAAATGGGAATAGAGCAAGTTGAAATGCCGTAAAAATCACTGTTCTTATTGACATTCAGCCACTTTTCTTGAATAAACTCCCTTTGTATTGTTGCAAACCTTTGGTTAATTTCCATTGTTCTGAAAAAGTTGACATTTTTTTGCCAGTGTTAAGGTGTTTTTATGGAAGAGCAGATTTTCAGGAGTTTTTACTTCACCATTCCAGAAGTCTTTTTTCAGGAAGTACACCTTCTGTTCCTAGAATTTAAATGAAATATTCTTAAAGTGTCATGGTGGGATGAAAAATCATAGGCTTTGAAATTAGATATACTGTAGATTAAATCTTAACTAAATTACCTGTTTGTTGTGTGATATTAGACAGGTGACTTATCCTCCCTGCATTTCAATTTTCTTGTTTATTCAGTGAGGATGATAATACTTGCTTCATAGGATTGTTGTGAGAATTAAATGAAATAATGGATATAAAGCTGCTGGTACATAGAAGATATTAAACTCATGTTAAATTTGCCACTCATCTTTCTGCTTAACTGCAAACCTAGTACTTTCAATCTCAGTAAGTTTGTATGCTTCATGTTGGAGTCACCCAATTCATTTGGTACAAAAATATGTAATAATGATGTTAGGATACTCAGCCAGTAGATATCACCCCATTAGCTGTCACCTTTTAGCTTCAGACTCATTTGGAAGGTACCTTTAGGACTTGGTTGTTGCATTAAAACTCCATTTTCATTTCTGCCTCTCAGCATTGGGTTGGTTTTACTAACAGCAATACTACATTGTTGACTTATTTTCAGCCTTTATTTATCACCATGCCCCATAGATCTTTGTTAGCCCTGCTCACATGTAGCCAGTTATTTGTCTTATTTATTATTTATTTATTGTTAGATTTATATAGTGCTTTCCTCCCTAAAAGCTTAAGGCACTGTACAGAGAACTTAAAAACATGGCCCAAAAAACATTACATATCTAAAACAAAATTGGAAATGGGGAAAGTAGGCAAACAAACAGGAATGGAAAATCTGAGGAATAATGGATGATCAAGAGAAAGGGAAGAAGAGTATGTTGGGTAGTTCAGTTTCCTTCCTTCCTTCCTTCCTTCCTTCCTTCCTTCCTTCCTTCCTTCCTTCCTTCCTTTCTTTCTTTCTTTCTTTCTTTCTTTCTTTCTTTCTTTCTTTCTTTCTTTCTTTCTTTCTTCCTTCCTTCCTTCCTTCCTTCCTTCCTTCCTTCCTTCCTTCCTTCCTTCCTTTCTTTCTTGCTTCCTTGCTTCCTTGCTTCCTTCCTTCCTCCCTCTCCCTCCCTCCCTCCCATTCTTTCTGTCTTTCTTTTAGTATGCCACTCTGAGAGCTTATCTGTGGTGAGTTTTTTATTTTCAGATCTCTGGTCCAGTCTCAAGGTACCTGAGGTCATTTACAGTTCAAAAGAGATAGGTTTGTTTTACCTGTTCAGATTTGGGTAAAGCGAAAGCAAAACTAGCACAACTCAATGTTTATTCTCTTCTCTTGCCCAAATCATAGATTTAAATGGTAAATAACTTTAGCCTCAGAATCAATTTCTTTCTTGACAGGAGGATGTGCTAATGAAGTGTGAACTGTTAGTAGGAAAGTTGTATCTTGCATGGACAAGCTTGTTGTATTCCATGTTTAAAGATGGCAGACAGTGCTAAAAAGTAGCGATTTCTTTGGGCTGTGAGTCATTAAGAGCATCAAACTGATGTAAGGTACAGTAAATTACAAATATTGCCGAGGATGAAGTTGTAAGGAATAATAATAATAGTGACTTTGCTTATTATTGTTCAAGCTCTGGCATCCTACAGTATATATTTTCAGTTTATAAGCCAAATGAGTTTGGTGTTTAGAATGCAGACCTGGTATTACAGAAAGTATTGAAGGAACATGTATACATGAATATTGGCCTATTGCCTTTCATACTGACTTGCTGAGAAATCACCATTTGAGATCACCTACAAGACATTCTTTGTTCAATATCACTGTTTTATACACACACACACATTTTTCCCTCTAGTACATCAAAGTGTGGTTTATGTAATCAAAATTTATTACTCAATTTTTGTTACTTAATTACCATTAATTACCATTTATCCCAGAGGGGTTACAATAAACTATATTCTTTTCTAATTATTGCCCCATATCCTGGAATCAGATGATGTGGTTTCTAGGTGTTTTGTAAGTGATCTACAAACATCAACCTGAGTTTGTAACAAACTTCTAAGAGACCAACCTCCTAAGACTATGGAGATAGGGATATTGACTGTGGAAATAGGGATATTGACTGTGAAGATAGGGGAACTGCCTTCACCCTTCAAAGCAGGTTACCACTCAGACACAGAACTACTATTTCAGTGAAACAAGCAGGTAATAATGGGAAATGTCTCTTGGTTTGGTAAATGGCACTGTAATTGCAGTTGACACATCCTTGCTCCATCAGACTAATTTTTAAAAAGTAATTATATTCTTATCTTTTCTATCAGCATATCCACAATTATTCTGTCCTCTGGCTTATAGAAAAAAAAAGATTCTAATTGTCATGGACACTTTGAGTTTAAAATGGCATCTGGCTAAGCAGAACTTAGGATGACTCTCCTAATTCCTACTAAAATGAAACAAACTAATAGGAGCTTAAGAAATTTTGGAAAACTGAGACTGAAAAATGATTGCTGGAACTAAAGTGAAATTCTAGTAACTTTAAGAACAATGAAGCTGCTCTGCAATCTGAAAGTTCCTGAACCAGCAGTCTTTGTCACTCAAATAGAGGCAGGAAGACATTTTTCTCCACCTTTACTGTCTGACAGTGTTCCAGGGTTTGTACCAACCAGACAACTGGACAATTGCCCTGCTGCCTTTGAAAAGTAAATGGATTGATTTTTAAAATTCTTACTATAATATTCAAATAATGTAATACAAATAAGAAAGCCCAAATAACCCCAAATCTCAATTCCAAATATAACCACTAGTATTCAGTGAGTACCCTTTCAAACATCTTCTATGCAAATATATGCATAGATGTTAACAGAAAATTTTACTTAAATGATATCATGCTATATATGTTGTTGTAATATTCTTCTACTCAGTATTATGCTGTAGAGTAGATATATTTCTATGTCAACAAATAACATCTTTATCAACACTTTAATTATGAAACGTGTCATCCATGGACTCCCTGTTATCTTCTGTTCCCTGTCCTCTCTTGCCCTCCTCCCATGCCCAAGAGTTTTTCTTTTTCTCTCTTTTCCTCCTTCCCTCCCTCTTCCCCCCTTTCTTCCTCTGTCCTACACTCTTTCTATTTTTCCTTCCTTCTTTCCTTCCTTCTCTCTCTCTTTCTCTCTCTCTCTTTCTTCAATGAGATGGTGCTCTCTGGGCTAAGCCAGTCTTAACATGGCCAACACAGGTTTATTTCTTCACTTACACCAAATGAGGGATCCTGGATGGTATTGAATTCTGATATTAAGCAATGCAAAGACTCTATAGAAGAGGGAAAATCCAACTTCTTTATCAGCAAAACTATAAGAGTTTAATTTTACCAAACTTTTTTAGGTGTTGAAAGGACATTACTGCTTCCAGATAGGATGGATAATTCAGTTAACACTGTGGTGTTTTTATTGGCTTGTAAATAATATTTAGTTAAACATTTTAATATATTTCAATGTAATTACTAAGAAATAAAGTAAAACATGAATATGAACAAATAGTAGTCCTATGCCTAAAATTTCACTTCAATATTTGAGTATAGAGGAAAGAATTTTTCCTTCTTGGTTGTTTTTAGCTTGATGAATTAAATTGGTGGGTTATAAACACAAACAAAGAGCAGATAGAGAGTGCACATGAGTACAATGGACCCAGTGTTGGGGGAACAATACAGTGCTGGAGATTGCAGAAAGCCCCCAAACATATGTTTATCTAGAGAGTCACTGTTGCTCAGTTCCAGTGATCACTAAGTGAGAATTTGTATCCATTGTTGCTAGATTTTCTGATTTTCAATTTGTCTGTGTACTCTTTTGCTTTGTGAATATTGGCAAACAAAAAAGTTACATCAAAGTGTGTGTGTGAGGGGCAGTATCTGTGGGATTTTTGCTAGCCAAATGCTTTAAATTTGTGACATCTGATATGGTCATTCCCTCCATAGTGAATGAGCTGTTATTTTTGTATAACTTTAAAATTTACCCTTGTAAAATTATTTTTATTATTCAAGGATTATTGATTGAATGTCTTAGGTATGATGGGGAGAAGAATACAGAAGAAGAGGCAGAAGGGGAGTAAAAACTATGAATACAGATTACTAATTTTATCTGCAAGTCAATTGTAGGAAATATGTGATATTAATTCCATTTTACAGATTAAAAACACTGATGTTTGGAGGGTTTAAGTAATATCAATGTACCAATAGTACACAGCCAGGAAGTGGCAGAGCTGTCTTGTGCATGAGCCAAACCCTTTTAATTTTTTTTCTTTTTATAAAAATAATTCAAGCTTTCTGTAGAGAATTTGCAAAATGTAAAAGACAAATTGTAGAAGTCACCAGAAATCACACTATACAGAGAAAACTACTGTTAATATTCTTATGGGCATATATATATCTAGTCTTACAAACATATACATATATATCAAACTCAGTATTATATTACATATGTAATTGTATCTTGGTTATTTTTCTTAAACATTATACCAAGAGCATATTTTATTAGCTATCCTTTAAAAATAATATATTAATGACTGGATAATCATCCTTCAAATAGATATACCATTGTTTATTTAGTTAGATATTTTAATTGTCTCCAGTTTTTCTCTATTATAATGTCTTGCCAAACATCTTTTGGTATAAATCTTTAAATTTAATTATTTTGTAGGATATGTTTCTAAGAGTAAAATTACTCGAGCAAAGGGTCCAATGATAAGGCTTTTAACACCATGTGTTTAACTTTCAGAGATGTATTTACCAACTCACATTCCCATCCTTATGTCTGTTTTTTTTTTATCTCCTTGCTTGTCTTAATTATTATCATAAAACAGTTGTTTGTAAACATGATAGACAATAATGTTATTTTTCCTCTGTGGATAATCTTTCTCTTATTTTTGCCTTCTGAATTTCTTACAATGTCAAATTAATCTTTTTCTGTATTATTATTTTTCACTGCTTTATGTATAGAAAGTGCTTCCCTATTCACAGGTAGATACATGTTTGCTTATATTTTCTTATAGTATTTTTATGTATTAATTAACATTTAACTCCTTAATGTCATTGAAAGGCTGTGCTATCTCAGCTATACTACATTGCATTCCCAAGTGAAGGAAAAGACAATGGTTCTCAGCCATAGAGCACATTGAAACAAACACTACGTGGCAATTCATTGTACTACCTTCATATTAGCAACTTTCTATGCTGAAATGCTGAAAGGTTGCTGGAGTAATTAGAGTAAGTGCCATCAAGGGGTGTTAGTCTGGGTTGGTGTTGTAGGAGAAATGAGTCTTGAGCAGATTTGACTTAGAGAAGGATATAACATGGTCAAATAGCATACTCCATGCCTGGAGACAAGGTTCAGCCTATAATAATTTGTATATCTAGAAAAGCCTGTATCTATCTTTCTGTAGCTATTGCTTTTATACTTATTACGTATGTATGTATGTATGTATGTATGTATGTATGTATGTATGTATGATTTTGACTATTTGAAGTCTCACATCTTCTATTTTGATCTGTCCTTAATGCCACGAAAGTATCCTGGTACCAAACAGAATCTTATACTATCAGAGCTAGAAATTATCTCAGAGACCATTTTATGTTATGTAGATACAAATTAATTTCTGGAATAATGAAATGATTTGCCTCAAACACACAGCCAGAGTTGGCATTAGGATCCAGATCTATGGCTCCTCACTCAGTGCTCTTTCCATTACAACAAATTGTTGAAAGATTCCTTTTACTAGAGTGCAGATACTCATTATGAAGTAATCATATTGAGTTTGGATGTTGAAAGTGCTTTGTTTTCATATGTCTTATCATATGCATTTATAATTGAAGATACAAAGTATAAAATATATAGACATAAAAGATTTACTTTGTCTCTAAGGAAACCACATCAGCATACTGTAAATTTTCCCTATTCTGAAAAGAATGATGTCAAATTATAATTAATCTCATCATTACTTCTGATTTACTCCTTTAAGTAGAGTCATAGTTGTTATACAATTGGACCACATCTCAATTTTAAACTTTGTAGCTTTCCAGCTTGATTATTTCAGTTGTTGTTGTTGTTTTTTTTCCCCAGTTACACCAACAGAGATAACAAAGCCTAGGCTTTCAGACACATTGTAGAATTTAACTCCCCATTGTGCTGAGCTCTGGTATTTTCCTGCTTGGCATTTTTGACATGAATGAATCATTCAGCAAGTTTTTGAAGCACATCCTCTGTGCCTACTCTTGTGCTGGGAACTTCGGGAACATAATCGTCCTTGTTAACCTCTGATGAGGGTCTTCTTTTTCATTATATGGTTTGGCTTTCAATTTTGATATTATATATGGGTAAGGTCACCAAGATTCAATTTAAGATCACATGAGGGAAACTGCATGAAAGAATTTATAAGATTAAGCATAATCATTGCCACCACCAACTGCAAACATCTATTAAGTGTTTAATATGTATCAGGGGCATAAATAAGTGGGGAAAATTGTGACCATAAGGAGTGTATAATTCATTAGAATAATAAAAAACTCATAAAAGAATAAATAACAATACCAAGTGGCATATAATAGAAACAACATGAGTTGAACAAGTTGACCTCATATATGCTGCACTTCAAAAGAATGATCAAATACAGGTAGGGTGAATGTGTGTTTGGAGTGAGAGAAGCAGAGGTAAATAGGGCATTACTGATAGGAAAATCAGTATGGAAAAAAGGGCAGAGGTGAAATGTTCATGGCCTATTTTGGAAAAAAAATATGAAAAAACTAGATGGCAGATGCCATGAAAAGAGAACTGATAATTAGAATCAGGCAGATAGATATTGGTTAAAATCCTAGATCAGTCATGTAGATACTATTTGACTTTCACCTATCTGAATCTCAATGTCTTTTAATCAAAATACTGATGAAAGTATTCACTTCATAGGGTTGGTGTGAGGATTACATGAACTATGTGTAAAATGCCTCACATGATATCTGGTACTCATAAGCACTAATTAAATGACAATTCCTTTCTTACTTGTTTTAGCTGGAGTAGAGGTAGGTATAGAAGAATAGAGAGAGGTAAAATTGTGGTGGGCCTATCTCAGATTGATGATTTATCCTGTAGACCATGGAGAACCACTGAACATTTATGAAGAGATGAATAGCACGTACACAATGCAATTTTAGGACAATTAACCTTCTAATAATTCAGAATGGTTTGGAGAGGAGAAAAATTGCAGACAAAATAAATGTTACTCTAGTCTAGCAGGTAAAAGGGGTCTGTTCCAGAGTTATGGTTGAATTGGAAAGGAAGTTATAGGCAGGGAGATATGACAATGAAAGAATTGTTGCAATTTGGAGAATGGTTATGGAAGGAAGAAAAGGAGAAATAAAGGATGACTTAGAAGTTTCAAAACTGGGTTACTGGGGAAAATTAAAAAATGAGGTGAGATTATTTTGGGGAAAGTATAATTAAATTGTTTTGATAAATATTAACAAACCTGTGGTACTAAAGTGGAGAAGCGAAAATATTTGTAGTACATCCAAAGACTTGGCTCTGCCAAGGGGATATTTGAACTTTCAGTGCACCAAGAGACCATGGTGATTTGTGGCATGTTCATTTCTGTGTTCATAGGTATATATATATTTGGGTTGGGTTGGACCATTAGGGCACAGTGACCCATGTTAATCTTATGGGAATTCTTCACTCTATTTATTTATTTTTATCTTATTGTTTTACTTTTTTGGGGGGGGGTAATTAAGTTTTATTTATTTATTTATTTGTCTTTAATGGAGGTATTGGGAATTGAACCCAGGACCTTGTGCTTGCTAGGCACCACACTCTACCACTAAGCTATAACCTCCCCCAGGAACTCTCCACTCTAATTCATAATTGGGGAATCTATCTACATGCCAACTTTAACAAGAGGAAAACATTGACTTTTTTCTATCAGCCTTTTCCTACATATTAGGAAAAATCTGTATCTGATGAGGAATTTAGACAGAATAGTAACAAGCTCAATGTGCAGACTGGGCTAAGGGGAACTGCAGTGACAGTGTGTCCACTAGAGGTGGAAAAAGAGTTAAAGTGAAAAGAAACAAATCTTTGAGAGATGTTTTATTTGTGCTGACTGTACAACGGCAGTACAACCTGCTAGCTGAATTTGAATATTGTACTTTCATGGATTCACTTAGGAAATACAGTGCCTTTCTTAGAATCTAGAAGCTTAGATGTCATTCCTAGGTGTCGGGAAGTGTTCAGTTGTTGAGGAGGTGGCCCCTGTGAATTACTTTAGACAATAACAGCTTTAGTATGATATTTTGGACTTTAACATAAAACAAATATCCCAATCAGACTTGATATTCATGATTTCTCTTTTATAGGAGACCACAAAATTGGACAAAGCAAGCAGAACTTGAAATGGTTTTGCTCAGGGAGGTCAGATTTGACTAGCCTTCTATGTGTATGTGGCAATGTGTTTAATAAAAGCCTCCCACACCTTCAGCATCTTTAAAGACTTTGCCCTGGTTTGGCCTTAAATCTTTAGCTCTTGTGTTGATTTCACAAAGGCTTTCTGATAGTTCTTTTCCAATAATTCACGTCCAAGTAAATGTACCTCCTTTTTATTTCAGCTGATTGGGGGTGGCAGGGAAGTATGTTTTTCTAAGATGGGGACACCCAGTACCTCCAGAAAGGAAGCATATATTCAGGGACAGATGGTTAGAAAAGAAACATTTTTTTTTCCTCTAGATTTGTATCCATGACAGTCAATTTAGGACCCATATTATATGGGATTGAAAGGAGACTGATTTTACCTTGTTGAATTATCTGTGACCCTATGGACTGATCAAAAGGAAATGGGGGTTGTGGCACTGCTACATATATTCAAACAATCTGCCTTCAGCCAAGGGTATGACTACGTTCCTAGCAAAGGCTTCAGCATACCTTCTGCCTATTTTGATCTACTTAAAGAAATTGCTTTGTGTTGCTAGAGAATAGCTGACCCCGTCATCCTAGTCACATTTTATCCTTGAATAATGAGGAGAAAATATTCCTGCAGTAAATGTTCAGTTTATGCTGTTTTTCCCCTTACATCAGAAAGAAAAAAAAAAAGCTTTATGAAATAATGATGCTATCCCCAGCTGAACATAAGGGTTTGTCCCTAATATCTTAATCAATTGTTAGAGTTAGGAAGGTCAGCTCATCTCTAAACTAAAGCTGGAATCAGCTGTCCACCACACAAATGAAATTTGGCAAAGAAGGCCTCAGGCTCATCTAACAGCTCCAGGTCTGCTTCTCAAATGCAAGAGTTTAATGGTTGGCTTTTGGTGTTTATCTTTGACATCTTGACTGAGGGTCTTCAGAAGTTGCGTAGCCTACCTATAGACCCCTCTAAATCCTCATTAGGGTTTCTATTTCAATTATTCTGCTCAAACCCATGAGCAAGAGTGTGAAATATGTCCCTGTAAGAGCCCAAATATCAGTTTTTGAAAATCATTGTAGCATTTATTAATTTATTCATGCAGTCAGACATTCCTTCAGCAAATATTTTGGAGCATCTATTATGTTCCACGCATTGGGATAGACACTAAGTATGCAAATTGACTTACAGTTTACTTAGTTAATAAATGGCCTATTTAATAAACTTAACTTCCATGAAAAAAATCTATCTCATTTTTTAACCATTTAAAATTGACCAAAAATTGCTAAGCTCAGGTGCTCTCCTCATTCTAAACATATTTATTCCTTTCTTTTCTTTATTTTGAGATTTTAGGATTTGAGCCAAAATTCTGGTTCTAGTATTTATCAGCTGTGTGATCTTGAGTACATCACTTAACCTTATCTTACCTATTTTCCTTTTCTTATTTATTTTCATTGTCTATATTTTCCTATGTTTAAAACATGGGTAATAGTACCTGCCTTATGAGATTGTTGTGAAAATTAAATTTAAATCTGGCAAAAAAAATCTGGCATACAGTTACAACTCAGTAAATATTAGGTAACATTAATTTTTTTACTTTGAAAGAAAATCCTTTTCTTCTCCTCTATTGTCTGGGAAGTATGGACAGGAGAAATAAGCACACTTGGCAATGGTGAATTCTTGTCTCCTCTCCCTATTAAGAAAGTGAAAGATTTAATGTACAAGAGCACTGAGGCCATTAAAAAAAAATTCTGTTTAGTTTAAAATAAGTAAGCCTATGTCATCCAGCTTGACAGAGCAACTCAGATTTGATTAGAAGTTCAGTACTTGCTATGTTTTTACTGTGGTGTATTGAAGCCAGTTTCATCATGATTTCTATTTCACAATCACGTGGCTTTACCAGTTTACCTAATTTTCATTACTGCACAACTTACATGTATCCTATAAGCCCTGAGAGGTACATGAGTAATATGTTTTGTTAAGAAGAGAGCTTTAGAACTTTAAAAACAATTCTTCTCTTTCCCCTCTCCCTCAAAAAAGGATTTCCCTTCAACCAGATACTTTTGTGACCCATGATACCCACTGATGAAAAAGGAGACTATTATTAGTTCATTTTAAAAGGAGATATGAGGCAATAGCCATGATTTCATAAAGAAGTGATGACTTTGGGGTGATGTCAACATAATTATCCAGGTAGCAATCTTCCCGCTCTTTATAAACTGTATTACCTGTGTTCCCTCAAGCCACAACCAAGTTGAGTCATCCATGGGGTATCCAGAGAGTATTGGTTCCAGGGCACACTACCTGCAGATACCAAAGTCCGATGATGCTCAAGTCCCTTGTATAAAATGGCAAAGTACAGTCAGCCCTCCCTATCTGTGGATTTACCTACTGTACTGGAGAATAATAGGTGTGTGAAATGAGTTGATGGTTTTATGTGAGTGAATGTCAATTAGAAGGTAATTTTCTGTAAAAATAAACAAATCCTCAGAGTTGATATATGATCCTGATGTCTTAAGGTATTAATGAGTTCCCTGAAGGTGACATCGGTAACAGAAATTATGGATTTTTTATTTCTGGAAATTTTATCATAAGGTTCAGCACTCACTTATACACAATGTTCAGTGTAATTTTCTTTGGTTCGGCCTAGATAATTATTCTTATATAGCTGGCTTTAGGTACATGTTAACACATATGCAAGCCTTTTTATTGTCTATATTCAGAAACTGGCCTACTTGAAGACAGGCATGTCTTATCTGCAAATGAAGCCAAGGGCCTTATCCTAATATGATGAAAAATCAAGGACTATTTAAAGCTTTCAGCACAGTTGGTTCTAACTTCAGATAAGCAGGCCAAACAAGCCCTTACTTAACAGAAAATCATCTGCTGTTCTTGGCTTCTCTAATTAACTAGGGAAAAGTTCTCAAATCTCAGTTATCTCAGGTACCATTGAATGTGTTTCATTGTGTTGTTCACCACTTCTGATAACTTCAACTTTGCATTATTAGTAGACCTTTTAACAAATGTTGACATTGAAGTTTTTATTGGGTTAATAATTTTCTGTATTTTAGCAGGACACTCTGAAAATAGGCTAGTTTCTTTCTTTCTTTTTTTTTTTTTTGGCTAGTTTCTACATAGGGGCTGTGGGTAGTGACTGCAGACATGAATGTCTCCTTTGCAATTGATAGTTCTAGTATTTTTTTTCGTGCTCCTTACATATTTATCTTTTTCTGTGTGTGTCTGAGAACATTTAAGTTCTATTAGCAAATTTCAATTGTTTAATACAGTGTTATCGACTATAGTCACCATGTTTTACATTAAATCTTTGGAACTTATTCAACTAATAGCTGAAAGTTTATACCCTTTTCCCACATTCTCCCTATTTTCCCCATTCCTCAGACCCTGGCAACCAATATCTTAGAAGAGAAATATAATCTCTTTGAGATTACCTACCTCATAGAGCCCTTTGGTGATTAACATACAAATTCTCATATAATGGACCTAAAATGGTGCCTGGCAAATAATAAGTACTCATAAATTAGTAAGCATTATTATTGTTGTTGTTGTTGTTATTATTATTATTATTATTATACCTTCAAACTGGCCTTAGACAAAATAGTATTAATTCTATTACATGAAATATGAAAGCAGGCATTTTTCCTTCCTGGGGAATTGGGAAATTCTAGGGTAATCAGTATACAGAATTGATAAAAATCTATACCAATGGGCATATCATGGGAGAGGTACTACGGTTCTTAGTAATACAGACACCCACCTCCTGGGCCCATCAGCACAAAGCAATGAGGCACAGAAATCCAGAGATCACCTTCAAACACTCTGAAAAACATCAGTCTCCAGAAACACTTTGAGGAGCTCTGTTACCTAGTTAGAATCTACTGTCACCAGTAAACAGCTGGCTAACATAAACTTAGCTGTCCTGTGATAAGTAGAGTTAAAAATTCCAGAAGCAGTGTTGTAGAAAATAAATGAGTTTTATAGGACTGTGTGATTATAGGTTGAGCACACCAACTCAGTCATGTTTTTTACCTATTGTTAGCTTCAAACCTTTGAAGCATTTTGTTTTATTGGTTGCAAAGTTGTGGCTTGGAAAAAAATATAGAGAGAGAAAAGAAAAATGAAAGCAAAGCCTCTATCAATCCATTAAAACACTGCAAACAGTAGTGATGGCTAGCAGTGTTTAATAATCCATCATGGTACCCTACCTTTCAACCCTAAAACTGTCACTCCTAGAAGGTTATTGTTGGAGCACAAATGTGGTTGATTGTTCACAACAGTGTGTTAAGATGCTGTTGGTACTGAAGTATTTGGGGAACACACACAAATGGAACTTCCTGTTCAAACTAAGGTGATAAGGCACTTTTGGCAAGGTTTTGAGTGAGGATATGATTGTTGAGAAAAACAAAACAAACCTGTGTGTGTGTGTGTGTGTGAGAGAGAGAGAGAGAGAGAGGGAGATTTTTCAATGAAAAAAATATCCAAGGATGAGAATCGATCATGTAAGAAACTTCCAAGGGCTAGGACAGTGTCTTATTAACTGCTTTATTTTCTGTTGTTTTTCTAGAACCAAGCACAGTGCTTAGCCCATAGTACATAGTCAGATATTATGCATCAAGCTAAATTTTATTAAAAAAAGTTTGACTGATGCAGTCAGCATTTCCTTTTGCCCAGGCTGTGGGGCAGAGGGATGGACAGTAAACCTCTTCCTACTGGCATCTTTGGAATAAGCATTTTCTTACTTGTCTTTAGTCTCAGAGGAGGGATCAACACTACAGTTTCCCATGTCATGTCCTCTGCCAACTTCTTGGAGGTCTTAACATTCACGATTCTTAAATATCGGGAAAAGAAAAAGAAGCTAAAAGCTCAGATATAAGCTCTTCCATCCACATTTTATAGATGAAATATTTAGTATTTTAAATTAAACATGCCTAAAAATCTTATTCCAGAGAGGATTTTGCAACCATCCTGCTTACAGAGCTCTAACCTTGGAATGGAATCTGCATATGAATCAAGGTCAGCCTGTTGGAGTTTCTTTAACCAAAGTCTAAATTCAAAATCTCAACCTTAGGGAAACAGCAGGGGCTTGGTTAGAAGGTGGGAGTAGAGAACACCAGAGGGATGACATTTAGGGGACTAGTGGAAGATCTGTGTGATCTTTGGAACTGATAATTATTGCACCTTCTATCCTGCTTGATGCTTTTAAAAAATTCAGATCAAGCCTTGGAAATTAAAGAAGAAATTTATTTGAGAAACTGCTGAATAAAGTAAATAAAAACTTAGCCTGTATTGATATGCATACAATGTCTATTTTAAGGAAATCCATGGTCCTGCTCTATTCTGTAGTTGATCAGCTTACATTTTTAGTGTAGTGTAGTGTTCTGTTCTGGGTATCACAATTTATGTGGAGTATTGATCAGTCAAGATGTATTCAGACAAGGGGACCAGGATGAGGATGGGTTTGGAAACTAGACATGAGAGCAACTGTTAGGCATAACAAGAATCATTCACCCTGTTAACACTCATAAGTGGCTTCTTATTGCATTTAGATCAAGATCAAGATCAAACTCTCACTATATCGTAAGTTGCCTTAAAGGTGAGGAAGACAGAAAACCAGTTTTATTTCTAGCAAGGCATTCTACTGTCCTACCTACTTTTTACTTCCCACATTCTGCACCCTCATCACACCCTTCATCCAATCTGCACAGCTCCCTTAGAATACAATAGGATACAACAGAAAACAACCCTACCTTTGCATGATCTGGTTCCTGCCTACTTTTCCAGCCACATTGCTTCTCTCTTTGCAGTTACTCTCTCATATGTCTTAGTGACACTAGCCTTATTTCTGTACTTTGCATGTACTGAACCTTTTCTTGCTCAGGAAAAATCTTTGTACTCAGGTATTTAGCATGTTTGTTGAGAAATTAGTAGTCAGAAGCAATATTTGCTCTTGTGAATATGTTTTTTCTCCCTCTCCTAACCTTGGCTGCTTTTACTACTTTTGATTTGTCATTGCTTCTTAGAAGTTTTATTGATATGCCTAGGTGTGGTTTTCTCTGTATTTCTACTACTTGGCGTTCAATGACTTTCTCAAATCTGTGGGTCTTTTACCAGCTTCAGAAAAATTCCAGCCAAATACTACTTCTGTATGTTCTTTTCTTTCCCTTCTGGGCCTCCAGTCACATGTTATAGAATTTGCCCTGGAAAAACTAGATTCCAGTTTTCATCTCCCCAGCCCATGAGATCATGAAAAGTTTCTGTTGGCATCTTTGACTCAGCCATCGCCATTTGTTTAGCTTTTTACTCTTTCTTATCATTCATGAAAAAGTGGCAAATGCAGTTATGAGGAAAGCAGTGTACAGAGAATTGGCCTTATCTTAGTGAGCTTTCTCGCTGGGATTTTAACCCTTTAGTTCCTGGTTGACTAGGCAACAAAACCTATTCCATAAAACAATATCTATTTTGGTATTTTATCCTGTTTTTTATAGTTTATAGCTTTTCTTGGTAGAAGTCTTGATTGGCAAATTGTTCCTCCTGAAATGCATAGCTGGAAATTAAATCATATTGTTATTACTATTACTATTTTTAGTTTAATTTTTGCTGGCATAATGGATGATCCTATGTGCATTTTGAGCAGGTAGTCACCTTCGTGCCACCAGACTGAAGGATTCCCACTGCCTTAATGTATTTTCTCTGTGACAAAGGTATCATAATATTGCTATGGTGCCTGAATTCTGTCCTGTTGGAATCATTTCATTAGGTTAAAGCAGTGTACCTCTAGTTCTCAACAGTGTGATCTGATTGGATTTTACATTTCCCACAGGGTATTTGTTTAGAACATTCTCCCTCAAGGGGTTCCACAGGCAATAGATCTGTGGTCTCAGGCTTGTTCATATGATGGCAGTGGTTGGGTAACCAGAATGGAAGAAGAAATTTGCAAAGTCTATTAAAGCCCAGAGTTATCGTTCTTAAAACGTTATTTCTGCCGCATTCATTTGGCCAAAGAAAGTCACAAGGCTAGCTCCGATCCAAGCGGTACGGAAGTAGACTTCCATCTGTTGACCTGTGGCATTTTTGCTATTTTGTGGCAACAGTTTAGCTACAAACCAGTTCTAGTCAGTCTTGGAGAAGTAAGTTAGTCCAGGTCCTTCAGAAACAGATACCAAGACAGGATAAGATATGCAAAGATTTATGGGGGGAAATACCTGAGGATAAAGAAGAGTGAGCCAGAGATGGCATGGAGAACCTTTAGACCACATTGAGGACCTGACACTTATGAAGAAGAGGGGAAAGAAAATTAAATAGGAATAGCCTTAGACTACAGCAAAGTTCCAAAAATATATTTAAAAACTGGGCAAAAGATCATGACTTTCTACTAGGGCAACCCCTCTTAGCCTCCTGCTCATCCGCTCTTGTCTTTTTCAGCTTATTTATGTTGATCAACACCCTTGTTGGCTGTTCATCTGTATTACTTCTAGGGGTACCATGTTCCATCCACCATCTCCACAACTCCTGTGGGTAAAGCCCCATTGGCTATATTAGTGGTTGTTGTTTTTTAATTGTGTCTTCCTGGCTTTTGGCAGTTAAGCCCTATCCCTTGTCCTCTGTTACTTCATGGCCCTAGTATCCCCATGGATTTTAATGAACCCAAATCTGTGACCACCTTTCCTACCATCATTATCTCTGGTCTTCAGAGAATAGCCAACACTGAAATTCTTCGTTATGCTACTGCCCCTTTTACCAGTGCATTCTTGATGACCTCAGTGAAGGAATGACTGGGCCCTCCTATGGAACAATATTCTTGGCTGAGTCTTCCAGCCTCTCATAGTCATTCCAGCCTGTCTACCTCTCTAAGACTTCGTATTTCTTCCTTTGTTATCAGGCTAGGGTACCACATTCATTTCTGCTTCATTCAACATAGGCCATTGCTTTCTCCAGACTTCCAAGAATCCCATCTCCCTAGAAATTGCCACTAAGTCAATGAATGCTTGCTTATCTAGTTTTATATTCTGATATATTAGATACCCTCAAAATGCAATACCAGGAGTACTTCCCTGACTCCTTGCTAGTACAAGCTAGCTAATTCTTATAGGTCCTCCAGAGTATAAACTCTTTTTTTTCCCCCTTATCAGGCCCAGCATGTCCCCAGACAGGTTATCCTGGAATTTAACCCTAGTTATATAACTCATAGCCAGGAGAGGAGGTAGGAACAGCTCCTGAGGGTTGGGAGAGTGGGAGGATAGATGGTGTAATTTTGCAGGGGAGAGGCCTCTACAGCGTTTTCCAGCACAGCAGAAGTGCTGGCCCTTATGAAAAAGGATGGAATACATCTGCAAGTTCAGGGGACTTGGAAATCTGCAGAGTAAACATTTTCAGAGGAATTCATCCAGATGTCCCCCTGCATCTTAAAGTTCTAGATTTTTCTAACTCAGGATCCTAACCTAAACATGACACACATTCCTTGGCTGAGCCTTTAAATGTCTCTGGAGCTCTGTGGCTCTGATTATAACATCCCATGTCTGCTTCTCAGCAGTATTTGCTCTTCCACTATGGGAGATAAATACCTCTATTGATCTACAAAAAAATTTCTGTGGTTTTAACCCTTAGCCTTTAACTCTTTCTTAACAGCTTTTAGTTTCTCATTAACCCTCTTCAGATGATTCATACAACTTACCAAAAATCAGTCTATTCCATTATTCTTATAGACATATTCTTCCCATGTCTTTAAAATGTCTGAATTGTTCCTGCAGAAATATTCCCCTCCACTGGAACATTTCCCATGTCATCACCAGTGAAATTTATCAATTAGGTTTCCACTTTGTGCCAGGAGATATGTTTATCCCACATAACACTCAAGTTCTCATTCTCTTTTCCTACTGGGTGATGAGTGAGCTAGTCTCCAAATCCCATGTTACTGCCTATTTTATTGAACCTCTCCTGGATGCATTTGTGTCAGGGTCCTCTGAGAAGACATCAAAATGGGACTAGATATACAGTAGATTTATTGGGGGGATACCCTTGAAGGGTGAAGGGGAAGGAGCTGGGTAAAATTGAGAGAGTGTACATATCTTGATGTAGATCACACACCTGTGAAGGAGAGAAGAAAAGAAAGAATTGAGTAGAAAGACAGTTTGGCCAGATCTATAAGGTGTCACTGAGTTATAGTTATCCAGTAGAAAAGCCTTGCATCTGTCACTAATGGATCTTTATTTGTACCCCTGCCATGCTTTCACTGGCTGGGATCAGCCTATGGGAAGAGTGACCACCATGTAAACATGGTGATGGATCCAGAGGGGCAACACCTGGGGCCATCAGTTAGTTTGGCTCTGTAAAGCAGGAGATCTGTGGCAGAAATAAAAGCCTCACCATGTGAGTTAACATAAACTGTGGAAGTTTTCTAAATGTTTTAGTTATTATTGCTTTATAAAGCAATTTCTGTTTGATGGGGTTTTTGTTTGTTTGTTTGAACCAACCTTCCCTAAACTTTCAACTTTCTAATTTCATTTGGATTGAAATCTGTCTTTTTCAGTGCAAGAGTGTAAATACAGAATTACCCTAATTTAAAGTTTCATTTTGTGTTTTTCAAGAAAAGATTTAGGTAACAAAATGTTTGGAGGACTCATCCAGTTTCTGCCCTTAACCTGCAATCTCCTTATAAAAGTGATAGATTCTTTGGTAACTAAGCAGCCTAAATGAGAGAATAGAGATGACAATTTATCTCCTTTCTACAACTGAAAAAAAAACAAAACAGAGTTCATGTCCAATTGCTGGTGTGTCAGTTTTGTCATTTTCACTCACGCTGGTCTCCACCTACACTTGCTTAGATGAATAGCTAAGTTCTGATGATGCAACTCTGATGGCGTTTTACTTTATGAAAGTCAAGAAATACCAGCATATGGTTCCCATGGGAACCTCACCTCTGTCCCTTTGTGCTACTCTAATGATGAGAAAATAGCAGGTAAATCAGCAATAATTGCTACTTTAGTTGGATAATACTGAAGGGTATAGGCACAATGGATGACACAGATATATTATGATCCATATTTGGAAGTTGTTTTTAAAAGTCTTGATTTTTATCCATTTATGAGCTGAACAGGGCTCGGAGGATATACATACACCGAAGGCTAATTTGTAGGCTTTGGGCTTTGATGCTTTACATGCTGTTATGGTACAATGGATCACATGCTGGGTTACCTGGTTGCTCAAATAATTCCCAGTGATTACATCAGTACTTCCCCAACTATAAGCACCACATAGCATTATTCTCATATATTTCAGTGTCTGTTGTTACAACTTGGCTAAATTGAGCATAAAACAGATGAGATACAGTGAATCGCTCAAGAGCAGATGTTTCTAGTCAAGTTGGCTGTCTTTCCAACTCTGGATCCTGATTTTTGATTCTGGGTAGTCAGTCTCAACTTTTATTTGCTGGGATAATACCCATTGTACATATTGGTAATCTTTGGTAAGGTGAATAAACTCAACCTACGACCAGGTCTAAGTATGAATGTGCAGTACACAATTACTAAATGATGTTACCTGAGGAGTACTGAAGTAAAGTTTTGTGTAGTTAAACATCTGCCTACCTTTCCACTGCAACCTTGAATTCTACCGCATTAGAGTTGTTTCTCAGGCTTCAGCAACAATGGTATGGTGTTGAAGGACACTGAAAATCCATATGTTATTTGAAAGAGTCAGATATGTTTTCACACTGGGTGAGTATTCTTGTGAGAGATAGCATCTGAAAGCTTGCCTACCTTGAGTTCATATAACAGTATCGTGTACAATCTGATCATTGTTTAAGGGGCTTGAATCTTTAGCTCTTTGAATCCTTAGCTCCAGGAACAGAGATCTGGCAGCCAGGGGAGAAAGTTTAAAGGCATTTCCATTATGGAGATATTATTTAATGCACTGTTATTACCATATGCTAAATGAGCACTAATAAATTAGCAGATGCCATTAGTATTACCATCATATACTAAATTAAAACTTTTCGGCCCTGAACAGCTAATGTATCTTCAAGTTATTACCAGCAGAGAATACCCCAATAGGGAGAAAGCAGTTTGTCACATATTATAATAAATTCAAGGTGATACTATATTTGTGATTGTGTGTGTGTATGTTGGTTTACTTATGTGCATCTTTAAGTATGTTGTGTATGAACCACACATTCTGCCTGTTTCACCCCATCTGATTCTGTAGGGTACAACCAAATCTCTCAGAGACTACAGCCAATAGCCTTCATGAAAATAATCCAGTGTCCTCTGTTTTCCATAGTATCTCTGGGTTTTCAAAGTGCATTCATACTGGCTATCTCATTTAATGCTGTCCACAAATCTGTGATGTAGGTAAGAGTATTAACTTTGAATAACTGAAAATACTAGGGTTCAGAAAGAGTAAATAATTAATATAAGGTCACATAGTTTATAAGATGTAGATCTGGCACTGTAAACTTGGTCTTCTGATCCTTCTGATGTTCTTTGGGTATAAGTAAAATGATCAAGTAAGGTCTTAGTGGGGAAAATGCCCCTGGATGTATGCGTGTGGGATTGGGCTGTGGTAGAAAGAACCAATCCTTACCTGAGACTGAAATCTAATGAAAATCATGCTTATTATATGTCATCGTTCAACACTAAGATTTTATGAGGTCCTCTTTTACTTTTCTTGAATTTTCAAAAAGAATTGTTTTTAATATCTTAACCTATTTTTCTGGCTTAACTTTACTTGGATCAAAAAAATACAATAATGATTATATTTAGCTGTGGAATTCATTTCTTTAATTTTTATCATCAACTCTACTTGTTTATGATTAAAGGTTCAGATTCAAACTCCCACAGAGATATTATTTTGGGAGGAAGGCATAAATCTAGTCTGAATATACAATTCATCTTTGTTAAGCCTTATAGAGATTTAACCAGCACTAGTAAAACAAATTTAGTGACCAAACTAAGAGGGATTTTTTAAATAAGCAGGAATATATAGCTTTACTAACTACATCTCCTTTAATATCTTTTGGTTCTCTTAGAACTCAAAGTTCTTGAAAGCTGTTAAATTATCAATTTTGCTGGCATTTCTTGGCTTCAGGTAGTAAGATAAATTGCAAGACAATGAAAGAGGTGAAGCAGGTGGTAAATGAGTATTTCATCTGCAATTACCTGTAATCTAAACTCCTAACCCTTCACAACTTCACCACCAAACATTTACTGTATGCAACTCCTTTTAATTTAGTACTTTTCAAGGCAACAAGGATTTATGTGATCATCTAATTTGGGCCTAGCGTTGCAATGAATTTAGAACATTTCCAAGTATGTTTTCTTTGAAACTCTTATTGGTACACTGTCTTTCATGAGCCCTCCCATAAAGCTGGCCCTCCTTGGCACTCTCTATAATAGGCTGTATTATTTATCCTTCCATTTTGTGACATAATTATTGGTGTAACCGTCATTAGTCTTATTTGGTCATGAGCTTCTTGAAAATTGAGACTGTATTTTACTCACCTGTGTGACATCACCTAAAACTGAAATCATAATAATAAGGATTCAATTTTTTTAATGAATACGTCAAAAGTAGCAAGGTTGGTACTATGTATCTATGAATTGAATTGAAAGCACTTAGTGTTTCTTTGTTTAAATCTTTCATAACTATCAGTTTCTGCTAGGACAGACTATCCTTTCAGAACAGATTCTTATGGATTTTTGTTTTCTATGTGTGTTCAGTCTAATTGTTTATGTTTATGGGTCTTCTTTCTATGCTTTGTTTCAGTTGTAATTTTAATATAAGATTAATATATTTTATAGGACAGCACAACTACTCATTTTTAAAATCTCTAATTTCTTGAAATTCCATTTGTGGTGAGTTATATATAAAGGTTAATCTGGGAATACCTGAATGAAAATTTGGCCTTGTTTATCTTCCTCAAACTTAAAACAAATGTTTATAGTCATAATTTATTTGGGAAATACTTTTAATTTTACTTTTGAGTAAAATTTTTAATAAATGTATGTTCTCTAGGAGTCCTGTTATTTTATGTTTCTCTCTATCTTTTTATTGATCTATTTTATATCTTCTTTGTGTTCAGTGCAGCTCAGAAGTGGTTATGTCTTCATTAAATAACATTTCTTTCATTGAATCAGGATATATCTACATTTGTGGGGAATAATTGAAACATTTCATATTTTACTCTTGGAATTAATCTTGCCAAATGAATCTACTGACAAACTTGTCATTTGTCTTAATTTTTCATCGCTGAGAACACAATAAATGCATAATAATAGGTTTGATGTCATAGGTATAATTGTACTCCTGATATCTCCCTTCAGTCATTTGGGTTCCACGGAAAAAGTTTTGTTTTTCTAAAGAAAAACTTTGCTTTATTAACATCTGAAGAATACTAAATATTCAGAGGAATTAAAAAGTCAACTGCTAAACATTTCATTTACAAAATTTCTATCATAAAGAAGTTTCTGGTATCCAAATGTTTAGTGTAATGGAGAGAGGGTCAACAAAGAAGCCAATAAAGAGGAACCTCACAGACTTTATACCAAACTTTGAAATGGAGATTCTTTGGTGATCTTTCATTTCTTCTTTCTGTACTGCTCTCCCTCATTATTACCTCTCCACTTAATCTACTAAAGGTTCAGCTCTTAAAATCAAGAATTAAATAAGATAATACAAAGTTCATTATATATTGTAATATTCTACACAAATATAATTGATTACTTATTAATATTAATAAAGCCCTCACTTAATATATTAGTTAAAGCTAGTTTTTGTAAAGGAAAGCACAGAAAAATGAAAGTACACTAGGCGTAATGACTAATAATAGCTGAATTGACCATATAAGTTGCATATGCATTACCACACCAGAGGAATGAATCTCCAGTAATGGGGATTCAGGTACCTATATAAAAGGTATGAGGGGGTATGGTGTAGGATATTTTGAGGTAGAGTCTTTCTGAAGTTCTGAAATCACATGTCAGTGGTGGACATCATAGTTTTTCTATGAATGAAGCTTTTTGGGAGGAACTGCAGACCTGTAGAGGGATTTGTAGGCACTTTATGTTGTTCAAACACAGATTACAGATGAAGAGGTGGGGAGCTCTGTAGTTGGAAAGGCAGGTAGGATCTTTTGTCATGGATGACCTATTTAATGCTAAGGAGTCTGCATTTTTACCCTAAACAAAAAGGGGAATTCCTAAAGAAATTTAACCAAGAGTATGATATGATGAGATATGTGTTTTTTGGAGAATGGCTTAAGAGAGATAACAGTAAGCCAGTTAGGATGGGAGTGACTGTGGCTGCAGTCTGAAGAATGAATTGGAAAGAGAAAAATAGAAGTAAGGATCAATTGAGAAGCCATTGAACAAATCCAGGGCAGAGATGAGATGGGCTTAAACATTTACTAGAGAAAAGCAGATGCATCTGAGAGATCAGGATAAAAAGGACTATAGCAATTTGGGGAACTTAAAAGAATCCTGTAGAGATGGGTAAATGAGTGCTAGATAGTTGAGTGCTAAGTGAGTTGTGCTGGAAGAGCAGAGAGGTACTTGGTTACAAGATTATACAAGGCTATACAAATTATATGCTACAGACTAAGTGTTTGTGTTCTCCCCAAATTTGTATGTTGAAATCTAATTTTCAATGTAATTGTATTTGGAGGTGGGGCCTTTGGGAAGTGATTAGGTCATGAGTGTGGAGCCCTCATGAATTGGATTAGTGCCCTTATGAAATAGACTCCAGGATCCTTGCTTGCCCCTTCCATCATGTGAAGACATAGCAAAAAGACAGCCATCTATGAACAAGGAAGTGGGCCCTCCCCAGACACTGAACCTGCAGGTCTTTGATCTTGGACTTTCCTGCCTCCAGAACTGTGAGAAACAAATTTTTGCTATCTTTATAAGTCACTCAGTCTATGGTATTTTGTTGTAGCAACCCAAATGAAGTAGGACATCATATTAAGGAATTTGGATTTAACCCAATGTCTGTGCAAAGCCACTGAAAGATTTTAAGCAGGGGCGCAAAGTGACGGAGCAGAATTTAGAATGAGTTGGGTAAATGGATGGTAAGAAAACAACCTAAAAAGAAGTGCCAAAAAGTTCTGTATTTTAAAGAATCACTTTGTTGTGGCCCCTGAACTTTCTAACAGAGTTGGTTTTTTTTTTTTTTTCACTTGACAGGTCTAAATTGGTGAGGTCCAACATTTCAGTCATGTTCAGATTCTCACATAAGGGGAAGGTAAATACATGTTTAATTACTGATTTTTATTCATTGCAGAGGAAACAAGAGATGTTAGGTATATTTGTCTGTAATTTTTCTTTTCTCTTATATAACAGTAAAATGAGCTGGCTTGCATTATTAATATACAGGGGATAACATTCATATAAGATTTTTTTTATGGTTTAAATCTCCATTCTCTTTTTATCCTTCATTCATTTTCATATGTTTTTACTTTTTGCTGTCAAAGGAGCTAGAATTAATACGAATCAAAGGAAAACAGCTGATCTATTCAACCCATTCTTTTCCAATAACGAAAACGGCTTTTAGACAGATACCCCTCATGTAAATGGAGCTGTTGTAGCCAGACTTTCTCCAAACTGGAGAACTCCTTTCTCCTTTGTGTTGAGGATTAAATTGCTAATCAATGTTTCCTCAGAGTTAGCTTCTTCCATGTCCCAACTGGGGCTGATGAAACAGCTGTTACAGTGAACTAGCCTCTCCACCTCCATGTAGCACCAGCCGGCTTTACATATCATCAAAGCTTCCAGTTTCTTAGATGATGTGATTCAAATGGCTTGCTGGCCATGGTCTTTGCCCAAAGTATCTACTTGACTAGCTCTACCTGGGGATTGTAATCTTAGCAGTAATAATTTATTGAGGTTCAAATGCCAATATGATCTCAAAGTGGGAAGCCCTTAAATTATTATCAGTAAATACTTTATCATAAAATTAGTTTATCCTTTTAATTTCCAGGCTCTAAGAAAATGGGGCAGAATGTAAATAGGGTTCAATAGAAAGAGGACATCAGGAAGAATTTACAGAAGGTATTACTGCCAGAAAAAGCAAACAGGTGGGACATGGCAGTGCAGGATCACAGACAGCAGACAAGACTGTGTATTGGTTTGTGGACCCCAAGAGAGGGAGCGTTACTATTGATGGGGACTGGAGAGGCATAGCAAATAGGTTTCCACTTTTAATACAGTTTTATAGGTGGTAGTTATGCTACAGAAGTATGTAATTTTCGATACAGAAAGAAATATATCAAAAGCAAGAAATTCCTCCTGGGTAACTATTTTGTATGTAATCAGAATTTTCTGGGCGTACTTGGGGGTTCTTATTTACCATATCCATAGGTCAGTGACACTGTCCAGTGCTACCTAGCTTAGTTTATTTCTATCGTTAACCTGCTTTTACTTTGGCAAAATTAGCCAAGGAGGCTAAGGGAAGGATTATTTAGTTAATCTTCTGCCAAATGTGTTTTGTTTGGTTTTCATCCACCTCTCAGAGCTTCCCATACACCTCCAGTATTACCCACTCTAAGGTCTGCACTCAGACTGGAATGCATTTATAGTTATATAATAGAGCTTTCGAAGCCCCTTTTAGTCTCATACAGAAAGCCACAGTGGTACAGGGATGGAAAGTAAGGGTTTTAGAATCTGTTAGGCCTAGGTTAGCATCGTGGCTCTGCAGTTTACTAGCTTTGTAATCTTGGCAAGTTAAGCTTTCTGAATCTCCATTTCCCCCATTTGTTATGCGACAATATTAATAGTACCTACCTTACTGTGAGAATTGAATGAGATTACACATGTAAAAGTGTTTCACAGTGCTTGGTACATTGTAGTCACTCAGTAAATGTTAGTTATAAGCGCGTTATCTATATTACTTACAATTTTAATATCTTGTAAACCAGGAAGCTCTTTTTTTTTTCTCTCTCTCTCTCCTCTTGCTCCACAAAGATAGGATAAAAGAAGGAGCTTAAATATGTTTAGAAAGAGGTAGTCTAGGCTTCTGCATCACTGTCCTTCACTCTTTCCTAAGCCTGAGTCTTTAAGGGGAAGCAAGAGCTGGCTTAGTCATTATTATACGTAAATACATTTGGTCCCATCCTTTTCGTTTGTCCTAAACCTTCCACCTTCAGTCTTCGCTGCTCTGCACTGACCTACACAGATATCCACGCTCTTGACACTATTGTCAGATACCTTATGGCAGATATTTGCCAGTTGCAGAAATTGATCCATTGCCATTACCCTATTCCTCTTCAGGGTCATCTTCTTTATATTCCCCTGTCCAGGGAAAAGTTGCCACTGACAATAACAACTGAGCATTTAAAACCTTATCACCTCTGAGAAGCTATCTGCTATAGTTCTTCTCCCCAGAGATTTTCTATGAGCGAGAAATACAAAGTAATTTATTTATAACTTCTGAGTGCCCACACTGGTTTCTGACTCTGGTCGAGGATATTGTTCCCAGGTTGCATTTTCAAGGCTTGTTTCTTTAAGTGGAATAGTTCCAAGACTGGTCTTTTTCTACTGTATTGAACAGAGGACATTTTTTTTTCTTTTGAATACTATGTGGCTGGATTTTCCTTCTATACCTAGCCTGGTCTTCTTACTTCCAGGGGTGCAGTGAGGGTTAGCTTATATTTTGAAAAACTCTCTGAGCTCCTTGGATGAAAGACATCACAGAGAATGAAAATATACAGGCAATAAATAAGTCATGCTAATTGGTTGCAACAGATCTCTAAAGATGACTCAAGACTCTTTCTCCAGTCCAGCATAGTGCAGTGTTTATCAAATATACAAATTCAAAAAAAATCTCTTTTGAAGGGAGCAAACAAAATTTAGAGTTCTAAAAAGCAATGTATAAAGTCAGAAAGTCAGGGGAGTCAACCAATAGCCAAGCAAACAGCCATCCTGAGACACACACACACACAAATTGAACTGTAGTGCAGGACGAAGCAAATGAGTTTTTAAAATGGGTATATTTTGAACACACTAGGAAATACAAATTTGTATTATTTCTAAGCATAATGTGCCAAATACAGGCTAAATTATATAGCTTCAGGGATCTCTATTTGAATTTTAGTATAGTTAGTAGATGACATGTGAAAGACATGGAGTAGATGTAAGAGAAAATAGAGGTCCAATTGGTTTTAGACACATTAAGTGTTTGAAAGATTTATTTATGAACTAGTCTTTTGGCATTTGAGCTAAAGGGCAGGACACATATCTTTCACTCCATTGCCAAGACTCTACTTTTACAATAATGGTTTCTTTCAGCTGTGGTGTTTATATTAAACATGAATTGCAGATATGTGAGCAAATTTTGTGTTCAGCATCCTTCTGTCCTTGGTTTCCCTCAGTACCATTCCCATGCACTCACTGCCCTTATTCCATCCTTTAGTTACCATCTTGGGTAGCCTCCCCAACTCCAAAACTTCCCTGGCTGCCCCCACCCCCTTCACCCATTAAAACTCAGCTGTCCACTGTCATATTCACTTAAGGCCATTATCTTTACTAAGTTAACTAATTTATTTTTCTTTCCAGAGCATACAATTACATTTGATCTGGGCCTTTCCGTTACTAAAGCCAATGGAGAAAGAGATCGTTAAAATTCTAGAAATTGTATTGGGGCCAGTGGGGAAGTTTTTTGGGGGAAGGGGGATGAGAAAGAGGTAGAGGATATTATTAGCAAATGTCACCTAATATCTTGATGTTATCTGATGACTCTACATATTATTGACAGTTAGGGTAGCCCTAAGTCCATGTAAATAATATGTGCACAGACACTACTGGACTAGCCTGATAGAACAGTGAGAGAAATTGTAGTTTGGTCCTCTGGAGGGTGGTGGCTAGGGTCATAGTTCTACACTGCACACAAACCATTCCAACACTTGAGAAGAAAGGTTTATATACATTTTTTCTTCACAGTTTGAGAAATGCTGGTAGGCTTAATGTCAGATAGAAGAGATACAGGAAAGAAGGAGAGACAAATGCTTCTTAGGGAGCTAAGCAGTGAAACAGATATTTTCCTTACATTGCATAATAGTCAGCATTCTTTCACTTGTGGTAACGGAACAGAAAATAATGGGCTAGGTTAGTTGGCTTTTGTTGTGATTGTAACTGGGGCAAAAGTGTGTGGTTGCTGATGAGTAGAAATAAAAGAAACCAAGACTGGCTTTATGATTTGTATTGGAAAATACAGAGTTAATTAAAGAAAAAGAAAATAATGGATCAGGAATGTGAGAAGATAGGAGAGAAAAATACAAGAGTTAACATGGGATGACTATGACTTGGAGTTTTGGGAAATAACAAGAGAGAAGAAAAAGATATTGGGACGTTATAATGACTGGGATTTTGAAGACATAAGTAGATGAGGAAGGAATTTTGTAGTATGTAGATGCTGGAAATTTTTCTTGGAATCTCCTTACACCTCAGTACATATTTTAATAGTTTTGAATTATTTTTTATGTATTGATTTTGCATTTCTTTATATGCAACACTGAATTGAAATTGGTCCACATGGTGGGTTAGCTTTATATGGATTATGAAAAGATACAGGTTTGTCTCATAGAACCCAAGGGCAGTGGGATGGGCTGAATTGTGTACCCCACAAAATTCATATGTTGACGTTCCAACATTCAGTACATCAGAATGTGACTGTATTTGGAGATACAGATTTAAAAGAGTTAATTAAAGTTAAATGAGGTCATAAATGTGGGCCCTAATTCTATATGACTGATGTCCTTATAAGAAGAGGAAATTAGGACACAGCCACACAGAGGGAAGACCATGTGAAGACACAGGGAGAAAATAACTTCTACAAGCCAAAGAGAGACCCTCAAAGGAAACCAACCTGTTGACACCTTAATCTCAAATTGCTAGCCTCCAGAACTGTGATAAAATAAATTTGTTTTTTAAGCCACTGTAGTACTTTGTTATAGTAGTCCTATGGGACAAATACAGGTAGAAACGCATCTTGGCCTTGAAAAAGGACTAGAATCAAGAAATAAAAGCTGCCATAAACCTAGGGAGTACTGTCTATTGCTTAATTCTCTTTCTTGTTTCATTTTTCTCTTATACTGAAGACTAAATTTCCTTATTTCTATGCCTATGTGGCAAAATATGTTTGCCCTACAACTCTCAAATTTAGAATCACATAAAAAGATTAACTTGCAATTTCTGAATTTTAGATCTGAATCTCCAGAAGAGAAAGTTTGATCAGCTCAGCTTGGTTTGTGTGTCTGCTCCTTGCCAAACAGTGGTAAATTAGGGCAGGAATAGTTGGGGCACGTGGTGCAAACATGGTTACCAGAGACGCATCCCTGTGGACCTCTTTTATTATATTTTCTTGTCACTTCTGGCTACTCCATTGATTCTCTTATTTTATCACAAGTGTTTAGAAGGGATATCTAAAGATATTTATGTAGCATTTTAAGTTATTCTGTATGAGGAGGTATTTTTCTGCTAATCTAGTCTACTCTACTGCCAGAAATATAGAATATATGTTTGTAACATGCTAGGTAAGTACATTGATCGGTGCCAGGAAACATTTCTCTGCACATATAGTCCACCATATTGCCCGAAACATAAAATATAGATTATATGGAAGTAACATATTAGGTAGATCAGTTCCTAGGTATATAATATACATAACAAATGTGGCATAGATCCTTATGTTTGTGGTTGATGGACTAAAGGAGGGAATAGGATGAGGACCAAAAATTAAGAATACTATCAATAAACAAATGAAGAGCCAAATGATCCATTGTAAAGATATATGTATACCATTCATACAGTCTAGTATAAAAGATGGATAGGTAAACCATTTTAGCCATTCGGCAGGCAGCTAAATAGCACTCTGATTATGGGGGAGGTATTGTATTTTTTTCTCTAAATGGAAAGCAAAGTAAACATTTATTTTTAAGAATTTCAATTTCAAGTGAGACATTTGCATCTTAATCTTTTGAAAGGTTTTTTTTATAAGTCATTTAAAGGACTCTAAAATAATGTTCCTTTTTATAGTTTGACTGCTTGGCATTAAAAACAGAGCTGAATGTTGCCCTTCATGGTGCAGTATGGAAAAGGAACATGGATTCTCTTTCTTTCTCTGCCCTCAAGAGCTCTTCAAGCAGGAACTGTCTGAAGCTCAGACCATATAGTTGTATTTGGCCTTCCTCCTGTTTGACAAACCTTTCCCCTCTTTTCATTATTTTAATTTCAAAGCACATAGCAGTTTGATTTTCAGAACTTCATCTCTCTGTGTGAAGAAACAAACTGCATATTTAACCAGTTTTTTTCCCCCTAAGGGAGGCTAGTCAAGAATTTTAAACCAAACCAAACCAAACCAAACCAAAACATCAAATAAGCATATAACCTATCATTATTGTTTAGTGAATCTTGTTTCCTTCCATTTCTTTTCAAGTAAAAGAGTAGACCTAATCATACATTTACATGATACATATTATGTATATCATGTAAAATATATATATGTAGGTATGCCATATATGTATATATATGTACAAATTACTTGAAAATATATATTATATCTGATGGCTGCATATACTGTAATATATGGTAGCACACTTAAAAATATTTGGACTTTCATTTTTTGTTTAATGGAAAAAAACACTGAGCAATAATGGCTTTAATTACAATCAGCTCCATGAGGGTAAAATGAAATTTCTGACCTTCTCTCCAACTACACTGGTCATGGATGGATTTTTCGATTCCTTCTCTTCTGGACTCATCAAAACAACTTAAAGTTCCTATGAGAATCTTCCAGATTTATACTTTCTCAATTGTCAGGTTCTAGGTCACCAACACAAAGTCAGGAAATATTTAATACGTGTGGTTCACTGGTGGGTGGTATGACACTCTTGGGGCAAAAGAATAAGCAAGTGCAATTTGGGATTGAATTTGAAGGCCAACGAAAATTTGTCACTAATTTTCATTGGCATTCATTGGCCTTAGCCATATCTATTACTGAAAGGGTTCTTTTGATGTCATACACAGGAAAATCTGGAAATGACCAATATCAAAGTACCTTTATGCCCTGAGCACATTGTAAATGATTAAGTGGAGGCTGAAAGTGAGAACTAACCCTCTGAGTTGAAATAACTGGTTTCTGATAACTAGTAATGTATTTGTTCAGTGCTTCTAGTTTCATTTGCCGATGTTGCTCAATTCATTTATTTTTTAATTTATTCGTGTCATTCATTCCTACAACAAATACTTACTGCGGGCCCAATGCATGCTAGGCATAGTTTTAGACACCAAGAATCCAGTGATCAGTAAGACATACAGCTACTGACTTACTTCTCCCTTCTTCCTGAACAGTAGCTCATAATATAGATCTTAATTGCAGTCAATACCTTTTTTTTTTATGTGTTAGAAGCTAAATCTCTTGTAAAAAGAAAATGTGGTAAATTTTAAACTTAAAATCTCTTCTCTCTTGCTCTCACTCTAGTTCTTTAATAATATGGTCCAGGTACCTCTTACTTTCTCCTATAACAGTATGAGTTGATCAAAGGCCATCTCTGGTTGTGGACTTCATCTCTGAAGCTATCAATTCTTAGGGCCAATTCATCAACCCTGAAAGTTCCTACTAAAATGTGATGATTATTTCATAGGCATAAGTGGGAAGAAGCCTATAGGAAAATATATATGGGCTATAGGAAAAGAATTTTAAAGTCATTGATGGAGGACAATTTCTTTCCATTAGAAAGCATAGCTACAAACTCTTAGGAAATAGTGTATTTAACCAAATATAAGAAGTTATTAGTATCTCTACCATCTACACCTTTCTGGAGGTGTTACTGTAACCATAACACATACAGTGTACTAGTTTTATGAATTTTATTGTTTCACTTCACAGATATGAGCTATATATTGAGATTTAAACATAAATAATTACATCTTGTCTATGACTACATATTACTTGGCTGTTAGAAACAACCCTATGACATAGAGATCATTGCTTTTAAAGATGAGAATATTGAAGAATAAAGAGGTTATATTCCTTGAAAAATCAAAGATCACATAGCAAAATAGATGCCAGCTAGGACTCTAATCCAGGCTACCTGGCTCAATAACTCATTATGTGGTAGGCACTATGTCAGGTGCTGTGGATGCAGCAGTGACCTGTTCTTTTTGACTAGTGTGAAAGAAATACATGTATCAAGCACCCTAAGAAATAGATGTGAAATCATAAATGTGTAAAGTGTTATGAATGAGAGGCTTATGACCAATGAGACTTTATAATATGGTGGTTTGAATTATTCTAAGTGGTTAGGGAGGGATTGCCTGAGCTAGTGATTCTTAAGATGAATTCAGAGTTTGAGTTGACATTAACTGAATGTGAGAGAAGGGACGGACAGTCCATAGAGACAACAGTATGTGTGAAGATACTAAGCTGGGAGGAAGAATGGTGAGTATGAAAAACACAAATCAGATCAGTGTGGCTAGAGTACAGTGTGTGGCAAGGGAACACTGGGTGTATTGATGGAGAGAAGATGGTCCTAGAATAAGAGATAGTACAATAATAAGAGGTCTTAGAATGAAGAAGAAGTTCTAGGCTGGCCCATAAAGGGATTAGGCTGGTTACATTAATGAATTAGTTTGTATCCTAATGGCACTAGAAAACCAGTTGAGAGTTATAAGCACAAATGAGTTCACACAACATTATTATATTTGTATTTTGAAAAGATTATCCTGGCTATAGTATTGAAGATATAGGATGAAAGTAGATTCATGTACATTAATGAGGAAGCAACTGTATTTGTCTAGAAAAAAAATAATGGCGGTTTGGACCCAGCTAGAGGAAAGAAGTACACATATTTGGAAGATATTTAGGAAGTAAAGCTGTCAAGTCTTAGAGGCGGATTGGATATGAAGAGTAAGGAAGATGAATGTATTAAGGGTCAGGGAACATGGTCAGATTTATATCTTTAAAAGGTGATTTCTGAGTCAGTGATCTTTCTTTTTCATTGTGGTGACTCTTTTACACTTTCAAAGGTCTTAAAACTGGAGAGCTGAGAGAAACCTTAAGAGAGCCACAAATCTTGTTTCTCTTTCATCCCTTTATAAGAAGACAGAAGGGTTATGATTTTCAAGTCTGACAGCTAATAAGTGGCAGAACCAGAACTGGGTCCACATTCCACAACCTCAATACACAATGGTAGCTCACTACAGAATCAAAGGTTCTTATATTCATAGTTTATACCAGTTGGTGTGAGGAGTCTGGGATTGGGAGGAGAGGCTGGCCTTGGAGATAGGCAAGATAGTTATGAGAGAATCTGGAGCAGAAGAGACAAATGGTAGTAATTCTATAAAAACATTAGAGTTGACAGGTCAGGACAAAGATGAATATGTTTAGAATATATCCTCTTGTGGATGTGGCTGATGATTGGGGGAACTATGGGTCAATACTAACAAATATTGATGAAATAAATTGAAAGTGGAATGAAGATCCTGATATTTACATATATTCAAAGTGTCTCTCCACAAAATAATTATTAATTACAAAAGATAAAAAAAGTGGAGAATAAAAAAATTTGGAGAAAAGGTAAAAATAGTGGAGAAGCCCTGCAGGCACCACCCTAGTCCAATGGTCAATGTGAACACCATCTGTAATAGGACAGATTGAAATTGTGCACCACTTGATAGGATGCAGTGAGAAGAATGCTGCATAACTTCCATGATTATCCTGTCAAAGATGCATACCCTGAATTTATCATGAGACTACATCAAACAAAACCAAACTGAGGTGCAGCCTACAAAATAACTGGCCTATAATCCTTAAAGATATAAAGGTCATAAAGGCAAAGTTTGAAGAACTGTTGCAGTGAAGAAAATTAAATTGGCATGACAATCAAATGCAATACATAATTATAAATTAGATAATTTGCTATAAAGATCATTATTGGGATAATTGTGGACACTGGACTGGGGGTCTGCAAAATAGTGATGTAGCAGTGTAAATTTTCTGATTTTGATGGTTGTATTGTGATTATGCAGGAGAATGCCCTTTATGGTAGAAAACACACAGTAAAATATTATGTCGATGTGTCATCATGTTGGGAACTTACTCTCCAGTGGTTTAGGAGGAAAAAAGTTTTTTGGCCTATACCTCCATAATTGCAAATTTTCTGTAAGTTTAGCATTATCTATGTACAAAGGGACAGGCAATATAATGGTAGTGGCTGAGAAAATAAATGGGCTTTGAAAATCAGATTCTTGGTTTTATCACTTAATAGTTGTGTCATACTGAACCATTCCCTGAATCTGAGTTTTCCTATCTAAAATATGATGATAATGATATATTCTCACTGGGTCTACATTATAGTTAAGTGAGAGATGACATCATGACCATCATCATCATTTTTCCTATTGCTGAGAATTTCCTATATGCATTGAATTAATGGAGTACAGTACTTGTCAAAGTCTCTGTGATGAAGGATCAGATATTTTAAAAGTTTAATTTAATTCATCATTGATTAATACTTTAAAAAATACAATAAAAATGAATCACTAAAAATGAACTTAATATAAAATACAAGCCTACGTTTTATTAGATTCAACAAACATGAAATTACATTTTCATAAATATAATAACATACATCATAAGAAAAATAAATTAATTATAGAAACTATGTTATTCAATGAAAGTGTAAGTATAGGCAATTAATGATTACATGAATGAAATTGGAATTCCCTCTATCAGATGTCTATATGCACACTTTAAAAGATACTGTGTATATCAACAACTAAAGTTTTTAATTTGACAAATGAACCTGCTTCTGGATAATTAATTTACATAATCTAGGCTGGAACAATGATGATGCTACTTGTAAGGAATAATGTATGTGTGGCTCTTTCTGTGTTTTGTTTTAATAACACTAAGAATAGACAAATACATCTCACATAAGTATGTTGACAGGAATAAAAGAGGTTTTAAAGCAATTTCAACAAGCTCAACTTATTTATTTTTAACCTTTTACTCAAAATGAAATGAATGATGCTGTTATTTCAAAATTTATCTTCAAGTGTTCATTGATAGTCAGTCCCCAAATTTTAACCTGTAAAATTATAGTAGAATTACCTTTCGACGAAGGAAATAGATTTCGTATTTCATACACGTTTGGGTTTCAGTTGATAAACTGACCTTAAAATATCACACATTGTAGTTGTAATGTGGTCCTACTGAGCATGACTACAACACCCCTTGCATCCAATGCAACTCTTCACATGAGTTCAACAACACCTGAGTTGGTCAAGACCCCCGTTCAATGAGACAAGCACTTTCTTAGATATTGTGACAATGTCAATGTGGTTATAGAAGTTTCTAAACTTAGTTTCTATGCTTATCTCATTGTGGACTGGTAAAAAAAAAAACACAGTTCACTTAATGGCATTGGTTCACTAGTTTAGAGCTTCAGGTACCACTAGTTTAGAGCTTCAGGTGGATTAACTCAAGAAATAATGTATGTAAATCACTCAGCACAGTGAATGATACATAGTAAACACTCAATAGATACCTAGTGTTGATGCTGACATTATTAATATTATTTGAAATTTTGACCACAAGCTTGAAGGGCTTTGCTTAATGGGAAAAGTAGCATTCAGTAGTCAAGACATACACAGCTTTAAGTTAAAGTCCACAGACCATCTAAATAGGAGATGTTCACTCTGTCATCCATACAAAAGCAGGTGCTATCCATGCAAAAAAACAAGTAAAAGTTTGCTTCATTAGTAACACTTGTCTGGCCATGTAGTCTACCTTGTTTTGGTGCAGACTCCTTTGAGGAAATACCTGTGTATGCCCTATTACAAACCATTCTGATTTTAGCTGAAGTGCCCAGCAAAGGGGAACATGAGGTTTAAGTAGTCTCTTCAGGTTATTGACTAATGAGTCTCTTTATTTCCTGGAAACATGCCCCTCTTGAGCTAAGCCAGGGGGTTCCTGATGCTCACCCTTATATTTTCCTTGTACCTTCTTCCACTACTGGGGATATTTGAACCCAGGAGTTGATATTTTGAAATTGTCTAATGGCTGCATGGAGACCTCACAAGATTACAAAATTGATTTTGCACTTTCCAGATAGCAGAATGGACAAGTTTGCTTGATTCTAGTTCATTAGCCAAAATTTTGAGGACCTCTGGCAACTGCTTCTCCCTTTTTCTTTGCCATATTTTACCCTCAATAAGTGGTCTTAGTAAACCAGATCTTCTTATTGGTCATAGAAGAAATGCTGTGTACTGTTTTCTAATGAATATTCCACCCTTGCTATGAGCCACCAATTTGGTCCCATAATCATCAAAAGAGTATAATCCGGGTAGAATAATTCAGTAGTGAAAGACAGCACAGCAGAAATATATGAGTAACCAGTAGACCAGTAGAGAATTCCTTGGGTAAGAAATGACCAAAGAAATAAAAACTCTTCCTGCTATATTATAAAATGGCCTCAGGCTAAGTTTACGGACCTAAGATACCTGGAGAGTACGTATTCTTCTTTTATCTGGTATGTTTATTTATTTTTATTTATGTATGATTTATTTTTGTGGCATTGTTTGTGACATTGTTTTGTTACTGTCTAGAATGTACATGCACATTTTCTGTATCCAGTTGCAATTTTTGTGGGTCAATAGTTCTAACTATGAATTTTATTTTAAAACATTGTTTCATCATGGTTATTATTAATTGTTCAATTATCACTCTGTTCCTGTTTTTATGTGTATATGGCACAGCAGGCTTGAAACATTAGAGTAAGAGAGACCTAGCCTCCCAACCCAAGAAGGCCCTGCTTCATAGTCAGCTCACTGAAATATCTCTAAAAAACAACTGGAATGGGTGAAAAATTGAGAGTAGCAGAAGCCTTCCTAACTTCTGTTTCCTAGTTAACTTAATCTACTGAGCCCAGATTCCAGTGATATCTCTAACAGTAAATGCCACAGCTACATTTCATTGTGAAAAAAAAAAGAATTCTGAGCAATCCATAGTCCAATTTTGACTTTTAGAAAATGACTGTCCTCAGATTTGAGAAAACTTTGCTTTCTGGACTAGGAATAATTTTGGTCTTTCCCACAAGTTTTAGTAAAAATTTATAGAGATAGAATAAACTTCTACCATTAAAAAAATCAACTGAAATTTGGTTGGACTTGATAAGAGACATCTTTCTATTTTCTTACATTTGAAGAGTATCTCCTGGGTAATAGTGAAGAAAAATAGGTTAACCTGGACTTTGCTGAGATTAATTGAAAATCACAGTTTCCAAATGAGCACCACAAAAAAGCCTACTGCATTATAATTGCATTATTGTTTTCCTCAAATTTATATTATCTTGATGTTTCCAAAATATATATCATGGCTTAATCATGCTGATTTAACAATTCTCTATTCAAAAAGGAAATATATATCTATATCTATATCTATCTATATCTATATATCTATATATATCTATATATCTATGTAAATACATATATGGATTTCATAAACTTCTCATCAAATATTATTACTATGTATTATTTCTTGATAAATGCAATTGTTTTTGTGATCTTCTGTTAACCATAGTTTCCAGGTTTTAACATATTAACCTTCTGAAAGAAATATCATTCTTGCTCTCAATGTATACTCTGTGGACAATTAATTTATAAACCACTTAAGTGTAAAATATGTGCTTAAATAGGCCTTAGAGATAACCTTTACTAACCATCCAGTGTAGAGTGAGTCCCATCCCTTCCTGCCATTCTTTATATGGGACAATTGTTTATTTCACAGAACTTACAATTTTCAGTAGCTTTATTTTCTTTTTACTTGATGTCTTCTTTCCCTTGCCTCCATTAGAATATAAGTTTCATGAGGCAGGGCCTGTGCCAAACATGTTCACTTTTGTAGTCCTAGTACTGGAAACATTGCCCGGCACATAGTTGAAACCTGATAAATTTCAAGAGAATGAATGAAGATTCCTATAATTCTTTATAATAACCCTTATACTTAGCACCATAGTAGTTATTCAGTAGATTTTTATTGGTTATTATATCTTTGGATATGACATAAGTAGGTTAGAGCTATTTCCTCTGTGCAGTGATTTTAATACTGAACTTGTTCGTTAGGATGATACTACATTCATTTCCTATTATTGTCTAAACAAAGGCTGAATCTCCCCAGAGTGCCAACTCTAATAATGGACTCTCACTGTTCCACGGAGTTCCTGAAACATATGTAGCCTATTTTTCAATTTGTTTGATCAACGTGTAGTATTCAGAGAAGTTAAGTACCATATGTGACCAGTAAATCAATGTTGCTAAGGAAAATAGTGCAAAAGCAACACCTAATGCTGGAGAGGAGCAAGAAAGAGTGAATCAAAAAAAAGAGGAAAAAAACCCAAATACAGTCATTATAGTAGAGATTGTAGTACAGAGGAAGGAAGCAGATAAAAAGCTGGTTACTTACCTGGTCTCTGAGAGCTAAAGTGGGAAGGACCCTGGTTTGAAAATCTGATGGTCTTGATTTGAATCCTAACTCTGCTACATAATAGTTGTGTGACCTTTAGCAAATGGCTTAACTTCTTGGATCTTGTTTCCACCACTTGCAAAAGGGGGTACTTGTGGAATACTGTATTAAATGAGGGCATGTATATGCGGCTCTATGGACAACTACATTCTGTATTAACCATAAAATTTAATTTCAGATAATTAAAATTTTAAATTTGTTTGTGATTGTCCTAATAGGCTTTGCCACTTACTTTGGTAAATTATTTAACTATTGCAGGCCTTAGTTTCCTCATCTGAAAAATGAGCATAATTGTATCTACCTAATTGGATCACTGGGAGAATTACCTTGAATAGTGCCTGAATACGTAGAAGGTTATTAATTCATTGAAAGATGTTTCTGTTGTTATGGCTAATGATAAACCTAATTTCTCTAAAATGTGTGTGTGTGTGTGTAGGAATGAGGAAAAGAACTTACTTTATAGGAGATTGCATCAGAGGGACATACAGAAAGTATAAAAGGGCCGCTAATAGTCTACAAAGGTCAATTTAGAGATTCTATGATCCACTATAAGTTCCAAAATTAGTGCATAACTTGGAGAAAACTTCTGGACTTTCTAGAGGAGATTCACCTTCTAAAATAGCATGATAATGCCACTCATTCCCCCAAGTTGTTGTAAACAAATAATCAAAATAGTGGTTTGGGGACATTTTGCAAATATAAGCGTGTTATAAAACTGTAAATTGAGAAAATTTTAAAAATGTACTTCATCTTGTTCAACAGTAAAAGTTGGACAGGTAATACTACAAAAGTCAATAGCAATAATAACAGATTATATACTTTTCCACCCTTACAATCAAAGAAAATAGACCAGGCAAATTTTCAGAATAAAAGGTCATTTTCTTGGATAGAACATCTGGCAATAAGAGATTTGAGGGAGAAGAGTTTCAAAATGGTGTAATGAGATTCAATGAAAATCAACTTAAGCACCCTCTGCTGAGCTAGGACAGCTTGCTCTAAACACTGTGGGAAGGGAGAGAGGGTGAGGCTTACAGAAGCCATGCTCGTCTAAATCACCCCTCTTCTTACCTTTCCCATTGACTTCTCTCCCGCGATAGGTATACTTTTACAACTGTTAGCTGTGTGAGGAGGCTTTGCTTTTAATGAGCTCATCTGGATTATGACCAGTATGGTATGCTGGTAAATGTTTGAAAACTGCTGCCCTCCCAAAGCCCTCATTTGTAGCACTCTCAGATTGCCATGTTAGAAATATTCCCACTACAGCTTATTTAAGGCTACCAGTGGTTTAATTACCAGCTTGAAAAATGTTTGAAAATGTAACAGTCAGCTCTTGTGGTCTACTAGTAGCCAGTCCCAACACAGCACTTGCTGTGGCTACATTGTACATGGTTTCTGGAATATGTTATATAATTTTATGCAGAATAGTTGAGGCAGAAATGGATGCTTTTATAGGAAGCCCAACAGAGATGCATTCAACTTATTCCATTATCATAGCAATACTTTGTATTGAATATTTCCATCATATTCTCTCTAGTAAATACAATCTAAACTCTGAGTCTCTGGAAATGTTTAATTATTAATGCTTCCTAGGGTTTGACTTTTTTCAATGTTACCTTTTCTTACTTTATCCTGGTTTAAATG
Organism: Camelus bactrianus; assembly: GCF_048773025.1. NCBI lineage: Eukaryota > Metazoa > Chordata > Mammalia > Artiodactyla > Camelidae > Camelus > Camelus bactrianus. The sequence goes on along the minus strand of NC_133575.1, from coordinate 79,408,880 downwards.
CTCTGAAATATCCATTGAAATATCTATTATATTATGAAATATCTGTTGTTTTAAGAATGACATTTTAATGCTGCATCTTTATACTCATCATTGTGGCCATTTAACTAAATTGGCCAGTCATTTCAGTCTAAACATTCAGGAAAACTGATTCAATCCTCAAAAGCAATTGCCATTCACTGATTGCTTCTCCTCAGCCTGGCCATGTGCTAACCACTTGCCAATATAAAAGTGAAGAAGATGCAGCTCCTGCCTTTGCAGACCTCATCATTTTGCCAACAAAGGTAATTACTATTATGGATCGAATAGTGTCTTCTCAAACTCCATGTAGTGACATTCTAGCCCTCAGTACCTCAGAATGTGACTATATTTGAAGATAGGGCCTTTAAATAGGTGATTAAGTTAAAATAATGACATTAGAAAAGGCCCTAATCCAATCTGACTGGTGTCCTTATAAGAAGAGGAAATTTGGACACACAGAGACATCGGGGATGTGTACTCAAAAATAAAAGAATATGTGTAGACAAAGCAAGAAGGCTGCCATCTGCTAGCTAAGGAGAGAGGCCTCAGAAGAAAGCAAACTTCCAACACTTTGATCTTACACATCCAGCCTCCAGGGCTGTGAGAAAATAAATTTCCATTGTTTAAGCCAGCCAGTCTGTGGTATTTTGTTATGGTAGCCCTAGCAAACTAATGTCATTACCATAACTAAATAGTCACAATCTCTATCAGTTAGGGTTAGGTTCAGTTGTGAGGAGCATAAAACTCAAAATAACAGTGGTTTTATGAAGATGGATTACTTCTCTTCATATAAAATTCAGGTTATAAGCAGCACAGAGCTGTCATGGCATCTCTGGTCCACGATAAGCATTTGAGACCTCAGTTCCTTTCAATCTATCACCCAGCCATATTGAGTAGGTGGTCTTCACCTTTATGTTTCAATATTGTGACATCTGTATTCCAGACATGAGGATGGAGGAGTATTTGAAATAGAGAAGGCAAAGTTGTCAATGGAGGAAGAATCCTGGAAGCTGCCACATGATATTTCTGCTTACGTAGCATTGCAAACAACTATGACTCATGGCTAAGTCATAGTTATGACTTCCTCAAAGCTATGAGGAAGGTTGGCAGTGTAATATTTAGGTCAGGTAAAAAGTTTATTCCTATGAAAAAAGTAGATACTGGATAGAGAAACAAGTAGTAGCCTCTGATGCACTCTGCTTTATTGACTATCCAAATGGCATTGGTCACCCTTCTTTCCAAACATAGAACACATTTCACTCATTCCCAAAAGAGAAAACACAATGTCCCATCTAGTTACTTTGTTCATCTCAAAGTTCAAGCTATCTGGTGACATATCTTTTTAAAAGTCACATCCAGATGTGATTCATTATATTCTGCTCACTTATAAACTATAAGACAAGTTCATTGTGCTTTGGTCACCTATAAACTAAGAGACAAGTTATCTGCTTTCCCACTCACCACCCAGTATACAGTTGTAGAGAAGAAACAGAATAGTTGCAACAAAAACTCACATTTAGAAAGGGAGAAAATGAGAACTACACAGAAGTCACTCACCCACAGCAATGATCAAATCATTTGGGGCAGAAGTTGTAAACATCTTGAGCAAAGGCATGGAAGTATGAAATTGAATTTTATGAATGGAACAGTTATTTCACATAACTGATTAGTGATTTCAGTGAACTGACCAGCTTATTCTAGTGTTCATAGATAACGACTGAATTATCCCTTGATCAGTCAATTTCAAATGATCTTAAAAGTTAATACAAATTCAGACCCAACATAAAAGAAAAGGAAGAGAATGAAAATGATATTTATTGATTGCATGTTGTATTCATTCATTCAACAAAAATATAATGATTTATCACTATTTTAGGCACTAGGGGTAGAGGTGTGAAGAAAACTAGTAAAGTGCATGTTCTCATGGAGCTTATATTCTAATAAGGAGAGATAGTCAATAAACAGAAACATAATTAAGTATATGTTGTACCAGGTTTTAAGTGCTATAGAGAAAAATAAACTTAATATGGATCTTAGGAAGAGCCAGGTTGGGGTGGAGATGGTAATATTTTACACAGAGTTATTAAGGAAGATTTGAATAGAGACCCAAAGAGTGTGAAAGGTTACATTTTAGTCTTAAGAATCATACAGATTTGATTGACGCCTTAAAACACTGCTGTCATAAATATCTGTTGTCAGCATTATAATCTTACAGAGGAGGAAAAGGAAAGGAAAGATGGCAAAACCACACTTCGAAAAGAAACCAAGTGTCATCTATCAAGCTGATCCAAGGACTAGATCTATCCTCAGGTCTTATCACCTGTCATACTTTAAACCTGGCTCAGTTTCTCAGATACTGTTCAGATACATTTTGAAATTTTTATGTTTATGTACTTATCAACAAAATACATAAAATTTTTATTTATTTAAGGCAAACATTATCTTTCTATATTTTATAAGATCGGACAGTACTGAGCAGGGACGTAAGACTTTAGAAGCAGATTGATTGAAAGGTGGATCCTAGATCCACCTACCAGTTTGTTAATTTGAGTCTTAGTCTTCTAGACTTTTAAGATGGGTTATTCCACTTATCTTAAAGCTTTGTGAAAATTCAACATGAGCATTAATATGAAGGGTCTAGAATCCTACCTGGTAGATGCTCAGAGTTTATTGCCTTGTCCTTTTCCACAACATATCTATAAACCACTTTAGAATAATTGAAAAGATAATGTTACCTACAAAAATATCATTGATAAGAATATAAACTTAATTCAATTTGATGCAAATAACACATGACTCATTGATGTCAGTATAACAAGGTGGTGAAAAAGGGGGGAATGTGGAGTCAGGCAAACCTAGAGTTTCCTCCTTGTTCCAGTACTTCATATATGTGCCTGGTGTATAGTCAGGCACTTTAAATGCATTCTTGCTTGATTCTCACAACAGTCCTGTAAGTTCAGGCTTATTATTCTATTTTATTGATGTGAAATGGACTCAGAGAGGTTAAGTGATATATCCATGATCCCAAAGCAGCAAATACAGTGTTTGAATCCATGACTATTCTATTTCAAACTCATGCCTTTTCTATTATATTGTACTGCCATTATGGCTATCAGTTTGTAGATCAGATAATTATTGTCATGTGGTCTGCTTTAGTTCTCTAAAGGCTTAGGATATCTAGTAGTGCAATGATAGGTTAGATAAAACAATACCCATCAGTTTTCATTTCTGGTTCCCCATCTTTTGAGTCATTTTAAAAATTATCTATGGCAGAATCTATATTAGTTAGTCCTATTTCAGAGGAAACTTCTCAATTCATCTTTGATATTTTGAATTTCTGCACTGATTCCTAGTTTGTTGATTGTGTAACAAAGTTTTCTCACAGTTGGATCAGGCTGGCAGTGGAATGGGATGATGCAAATGTAAGTGGATATTCTCTGCAATAAAATGCAAGTTGCCATTTAATTCTGTTGCCATTACAATATTTTGGACATTAATTTTGATTTTTTAAAGCAAATGTCTCAGTTATCACATTTTCAGCAATCACTTTTTTTTTCTTTGGGGATATATGTGCTACAGGAAGGAAACTTTGTTGAGGAATACCAATATCCCTAGTATTAATACTTCAATTTGCCTATGAAAAAAATAAATGTGTGGGGCTTCCCACAGCTTTATTGATTTCACATGTACTATTGTGCCTATTTTTCAAACCATTCTTTGAGTCAACATAGTTAAGTTCTTTGAAAGCAAGAGAATAAACCTAAAAATGTTCAAAATCAGCAGTAGCCTCAATAGATCACTCTTATTTTTCTGAGTGTTTGTATAAGAGTCTCCATAGAAGTTATGTCAAACACCTACAGGTTTTGGAGTTTTAAAATGGCAATACAGAATTTTAACAGCACCAACATCAAAACAATTCCCATTCTATCTGAAAAATTAAAAACTCACAAAGATTATCATATACACTTTTGGTGAGATGGGATTTTGTTTCCGCTGTCTAAAAACAAAATAGGAAGAAAACCTATTAAACTTTCACTCTGAGTTTGATACTTAACTGAAAATCATACATTTTTAAGATAATCACATTTGATCTACAAACACATGTAACACTGAATCATTTTCCCCAGGACTTGACATTAAATTTGTTAGAAATATCAAACTTTCTCTTAGTTTTAAAAAACATTTCTGTAATTTTTATGAGATATCTTAGTGGTAATTTTTATAAGATATCTTAGTGTTATTGAACCAACAGTAGTGATTCTTGAGTTTTGTGCATTGTCATTCTAAACTAAAAATGTACCAGTGGCTTTAACAACATCAGTAACAAACTTTGTAAATAATCAACTGATACTGTTTATAACAGTTCAGTGTTGAGTTATAAGTGTAAGTACAGTGAGCACTTCTCCCATATGTAGTTTATTCTAAATTATACAATATACTTTTATAAAATAAAAATAAGTTTGAGATATTTTCTGCATTGTCAGGCTTCTGATTCAAAAAAAAGGAGCGCTATAGCTCGGCCAAAATTATAATAGTGACAATTGGATGCCTACTCTATGACAGGTGCTTTCCTAATAATACTTTATGTAATCTCCACAACAGTCTGTGTGAAAAGTATTATTATACCATTTTACAGATAATAAAATTGAGGCGTTTAGAGGTCTTATAACTTGTCCAAGTACATATGGCTAATAAGCAGTAGAGCCAGAATTTAAACCCAGATATATCTGGTTCCAAAGACTATTCTCTTTCATTACATGAAATTTCTTCCTTAGATTACTTTAAATGAGAAAACTTCTTAAGAATTCAGAACATATGGTCTTTATAAGTCTAGGTTTTTTTTTTTTTTTATTTCAGAAAACTAGCTGCTTTGGCCCTTGAAAACTGAACGTTCATATGTCATCAAAGTTAAAACTACTGTTTATTTTTTGTAAACTTAAATTTTTTTCTGGGCCTGTTCTGTTTTTGTGGCTTCTTGATTGTGAAATTGGAGGAAAGGAGGGAAGAATTGTGGTATCACTTCTAGGAATTTTGTTGTATGTTCTTACATTTACTTGAATTAAAAATTTTGTCTTTCAATCTCTTCAGTCTTCTTTCTATCATCCTTAATGTAGATTGTATAATGTAAATATGGGTCTTTATTAAACACATTGTACTAAAAAGTTCCTTTTTTGTCTTGACAATTACTAAGCTATATTGCATCTTTATGAAGAAGTGCATATTTCTCAGGGAAATTGCTCTTTTAAAAAAGGTTTAAATGAATAACAATGGGGAAAATTCCAGTTAGTTAATTATAAGGAACTGAAAAATCTAATACAAGAATGCCCTTTGGCACTAGACCCATGGCATTTTCATTTAATTGTAAAATAGATAAAATTACAGTCTTGAAAATTTATTATCTCTTAGTAATCTACTGTGAGAGGCAAACAAGTGTCGATGACCATGCCACCTTACTTAAATGATTCAGGTGCATTATTGCCTGTTAAATATAGCATTGTGCTTGCAAAATGGAAATTGATCTAGTAAGAGATTACATAAGAAATGATGAAGTTTTCCTATGTAGTTTGCTTTCTTCCATCACCAAGCTGAATTTGTCTCTTGTTTCTTACAGACATTTTGCAAAACATGAGAAAAAAAATCCCAAGTAAATCGTTTTGTGTTTTGAAGGCCTCTTCCATCCACTCTTGGTTCTTACGGTCTAACTCAACATGGTCCTCAGTTCAGCCGAAAGCATGGTGCCTCACTTTCCTTATCATTTCTTACTGTGAGCAATACTCACCCAGTGTAAAGGTAACTGTATGCCAGATGTGATTTATAGATATTAGAAACTCCTCTGCCTAAATAGTTTCTTTTGTCAAGATATCTGATAGGAACTTTTCTCTTAGTAATTTTTTTGAGTTGAATGTTGAAGAAGTTTTTAAATGCAAATGTTATATAGGTAGGTAGGTAACTTATAACAAGACATTAACTTTCTTCTTTTTTTTATCAATTAATACAAAGTTGGAACACCTACAGCATGATGAAGTACATGGCTTGTTGCAGTGGGGGTGAAAGACAAATTTAAATAGACTAGGTGGGCTACTTCTCTGGAGAAGCCTGAGGGTAGGCAATGGAGGAGCAGTATGATGGTTTTGGGTAACATTGTGTGTGTGTGTGTTGCATTCTAAGGGAAAAAGAATGGGACCCCAACACAACTGTACAGTTTTTTTCCAGCACTTGCTCTGGTTGTTAGGGCTATTGCACTCATCCATAATCACATATTGCTTGTTGGTTCTGCCATTCCAGGAAGTGGAATGACTTCTGCCTAACTAGTAGACATTATAGAAGGCTGAGTGGTTACTGGAGTGAAAAATATGCTGTATGTACTGAGATTGATGGGAAAGAAGTAAGAAAATGGAACTTTCAATATAGCTTGCCTTCTCTTTGCTCCCTTTCTCTCTATTCTACATGCCTAGGATAGCCCAGAACCTTTATCAAACTCCACACTTATTTTACTTATAAACAGGACTTAACACGTTTCCTATTAAAATGTAAAATGGCACAGACTCTGTGGAAATAGTATGGTGGCTCCTCAAAAAAATAAACATAAAAATATTGTAAGATTGAGCAATTCTGCTTCTGAGTATTTATAAAAAGAATTGAAATCATGGACTTCATGAACAGGTATTTGTACATTAATGCTCATAGAAGCATTATTCACAATAGCTAAAAGTTGAAAAAACTCGAATGTTGATTGACAGATGAATGGTATGTACAATGGAATATTACTAAGCCTTAAAAAAGAAATAAAATTCTGCCACAAGCTACAACATGGATTAACCTTGAAAATATTAGGCTAAGGAAAATAATTAGGCTAAGGAAACTGGACACAAGAGGATGAATTTTGTATGATTCCACTTATATGGGGTACCCAGAGTAGTCAAACTCATAGATATACCAAGTATAATATTGATTGCCAGGAGCTAGGGAGAAGGGAAATGTGGAGTAATTGTTTAGTGAGTGTGGCATTTCAGTTTGGGATGATGAAACAGTTCTGAAGATGGATGATAATGATGATTGCATAACAATGTAAGTGTACTTAAAGCAGGAAAGTTGTGCACTTAAAAATGGTTAAAATGGTAAATATGTTACATATATTTTATCATAATAGGGATTTTTTGGATATATGTATTTTTATTGAAATATAGTCAGTTTACAATGTTGTGCCTATTTCTGATGTACAGCATAATGCTTAAGCCATACATGAACACACATTTCATATTCTTTTTCACTGTAAGTTGCTACAAGATACTGAATAAAGTTTCTTGTGCTATACAGTATGAACTTGTTGTTTATCTATTTTATATATATATTAGTTAGTATCTGCAAACCTTGAACTCCCAATTTATTCCTTCTCACTCCCTTCCTCCCCAGTAACCATAAGTTTGATTTCTATGTCTGTGAGTCAATTTCTGTTTTGTAAATAAGTCCTTTTTTCTTAGAGTCTACATTGAAGTGATATCATGTGGTATTTTTCTTTCTTTCTGACTTACTTCACTTAGAATGACGATTTCCAGGTCCATCCATGTTGCTGCAAATGGCATTATTTTATTCTTTTTTATGGCTGACTAGTATTCCACTGTATAAATATACCACAGCTTCTTTATCCAGTCATCTGTGGATGGATATTTAGGTTGCTTCCATGTCTTGGCTATTGTAAATAGTGTTGCTATGGACATTGGGGTGCAAGTATCTTTTTGAAGTATGGTTTCCTCTGGATATATGCCCAGGAGTAGGATTGCTGGATCACAGGGTAAGTCTATTTTTAGTCTTTTGAGGAATGTCCATACTGTTTTCCGTAATGGCTGCACCAAACTACATTCCCATCAATGGTGTAGGAGTGTTCCCTTTTCTCCACAGCCTCTCCAGCATTTATCATTTGTGGACTTTTTAATGATGGCCATTCTGACTGGTGTGAGGTGATAACTCATTGTAGTTTTGATTTGTATTTCTCTGATAATTAGCGATATTGAGCATTTTTTATGTGCCTATTGGCCATTCGTATGTCTTCACTGGAGAATTGATTGTTTAGGTCTTCTGCTCATTTTTGGATTGGGTTGTTTATTTCTTTTATTATTAAGTTGCATGAGCTGTTTATATATTCTGGAAATTAAGCCTGTCAGTCTCATCTCTTGCAAATATTTTCTCCCAGTCCATAGGTTGTCTTTTTGTTTTGCTTATGGTTTCCTTTGCTGTGCAAAAGCTTGTAAGTTTAATTAGGTCCCATTTGTTTATTTTTCCTTTTATTTCTATTGCTTGGGTAGACTGCCCTAGGAGAACATTGCTGAGATTTATGTCAGATAATATTTTGCCTATGTTTTCTTCTAGGAGATTTATTGTGTCTTGTCTTATGTTTGCGTCTTTAAGCCATTTTGAGTTTACTTTTGTGTGTGGTGTGAAGGAGTATTCTAACTTCATTGATTTACATGAAGGTGTCCAGTTTTACCAACACCATTTGATAAAGAAACTGTCTTTACTCCATTGTATATTCTTGCCTCCTTTGTCAAGGATTAATTGACCAAAAGTTTGCAGATTTATTTCTGGGCTTTCTATTCTGTTCTATTGATCATATGTCTACTTTTGCTAAGTCAGGACTTTTGCTCCAGCAATTTGAGATCAGAACCTACTCCTGACTGGGTGGTAATGGCCACTGAGCAGAGAGGAAGTCTTGCTTCACACCTGGTGTCAGATCTACCACCTCTATCTCCAGGCCAACCCACTGACTAAGGTGATAGCTGTCAGCATACCCTGAGGAAAGATATGACTGGTGTCCACATCAAATCCAGCCCTCCCATCAAAGGCAGTAGGCACAGGTAGTTTGTATAGGGATGCTCCCACATAAGAATGCCCCTTCAAAACTGCAGTAAGTAACTGCTTCACCTAAATTCACAGAGGCAGAGAAAAGTTAAGCAAAATGAAAAGGCAGAGGAATTACTCTCTATTGAAAGATCAAGAGAAAACCTCTGAAAAAATAATGAAACAGAAATAAACAATTTACCAGATAAATAATTCAAAACATTAGTAATGGAAATGTTAACTGAATTAGGGAAAAGAATTGATCTTGCCACTGAACATTTTAATAAGGAACCAGAAAATATAAAAAAAAGACCCAATCAGAAATGAAGATTTCAATAATTGAAATAAATACACTGGAAGGAATGAATAGCAGACTAAGTGATCTGGAAGAGAGAATAATGGAAATCACTCAATCAGAACAGCAGAAAGAAAAACAAATTTAAAAAGTGAAAGCAATCTACAAGTTCTCTAATATAATGTTAGCCATTCAAAACATTCACATTATAGGGGTTCCAGAAAGAGAAAAGAGAGAGAAGGGGAAGTAAGTGTAGAGTGTAGGTGAAGAAGTAAAACTGTCACTATTTGCAAATGATGATACTTTAAATAGAAAATCCTAATGTTTCCACCCCAAAGCTCTTAGAACTAATAAATGAATTCAGTAATGTTGCAGGCTACAAAAATAACATACATAAATCTGTTGCTTTTCTGTACACTAATAATAAACTAATTGAAAGAGAAAGTAAAAAATAATCCCATATAAAATTGCATCAAAAAATAATAAAATACCTAGGAATAAACTTAACCAAGGAGATGAAAGATCTATATATCTGAAAAGTATAAAGCATTGATGAAAGAAATTGGAGATGATATAAATAAATAGAAAGATAATCTGTGCTCTTGGATGGGAGGGATTAATATTGTTAAAATGACCTTACTACCAAAGCAATCTACAGATTTAACACAATCCCTATCAAAATACCCATGACATTTTTTCACAGAACTAGAGAAAATGACCCTAAAATTCCTATAGAAACACAAAAGGTCCCGAATTGCCAAAGTTACCTTTAGAAAAAAAAAAAACAAAGCTAGAGGTATCATCCTCCCAGACTTCAGAGTATTTCACAAAACTACAGTAATCAAAACAGCATGTTACTGGCACAAAAACAGATAGATCAATGAAACAGAACAGAGAGCCCAGAAGTAAATTCATGCTTATACAATCAGTCAATCTATGACAAAGAAGGCAAAATATACAATGTAGAAAAGACATTCTCTTCAACAAGTGGTACTGGGAAAATTGGACAGCTACATATAAAACAGTTAGATTAAACATTTTCTCATACAATATATAAAAATAAACTCAAATGGTTTAAATATCTAAATGTAAGGCTTGAAATCATAATACTCCTCCAAGAGAACATAGGCAGAACACTTTTTGACATAAATAGTAGCCATGTTATTTTTGATGTCTCCAAAGGCAAAAAAAAAAAAAAAAAAAAGAAAAGAAAAAGTAAACAAATGGGATCTAGTTAAATTTAAAAATTTTTGAAAGGAAGCCATCTACAAAATGAAAAGACAACCTACGGAATGGAAGAAAATATTTGCAAATGACAAGGGGTTAATATCCAAATATCAGAAAAAACAAAACCCCTCATAAATGGCTCATACAACTCAATATGAAAAAAGAAAAGAAAAGAAAACCTCGTTAAAATATGGGCAGAAGACCTGAACAGACATTTTTCCAAAGAAGACATACAGATGGCTAACAGGCACGTGAAAAGATACTGAACATCAATAATTATTAAACAAATGCAAATCAAAACCACAATGAGATATAAACTCACACCTGCCAGAATGGCTATCAAAAAAACTACAAATAACAAATGCTGGCCAGAATATGGAGAAAAGGGAACCCTTGTGCTTTGTTTGTGGGAATATAAATTGGTGAAGTCTACATGGAAAACAATATGGAGGTTTCTCAAAAAACTAAAAATAAAGCTGCTATATAATCTAGAAATCCTGCTCTTGGGTATATATCCAGAAAAAATGAAAATACTAATTCGAAATGATACATGCATCCCAATATTCATAGCAGCACTATTTACCCTGGCCAAGATATGGAAGCAAGGCAAATATTCATCAACAGATGATTGGATAAAGAAGTGGTATATGTATGCAATGGAATATTGCTCAGCCATAAAAAATGAAATCCTGCCATTTGCAGCAAAATGGATAGAACTAGAGAATATCATGCTTAGTGAAGTAAGTCAGAGAAAGACAAATACTGTATGATACTACTTATATGTGGAATCTAAAAAATATATACAAATGAGTGTAATATGCAAAACAGAGTCACAGATATAGAAAACAAACTAGTGGTTACTATTGGGGAGAGGGAAGGGGGTGGGGCAAATTAGGAGTATGAGATTAAGAGGTACAAACTACTATGTATAAAATAGATAAGCAACAAGGATATTCTGCATAGCACAGATACATTGTATAGTCTTTATCTTGTAATAACTTTTAATGGAGTATAATCTGTAAAAATGCTGAATCACTGAAATTAATATAATATTATAAATAAACTATATGTCAATGTAAAAAATAAAATAAAAATACATAGGTAGGAATGATTTTTGTTTTATGTGTAGGATAGTGAGAATAAGTATCTGACTAGAGAGCTGAGTAAATATCAGGAAATAAAGTTAGATCAGTTGGGGACAGATTATAAAGTCCTTTAAAATGCAGACAGTTTATTAGTGTTAAATTGTATCTGACTAATTGTAGCAGATATAGCTTCTCCTAGCTTCCTACTAAAATCCTTTGAGATTCACAGACAAACTCACAGTATCATTGAAACCTGGTGCCAATAATCAAGCAGTTGCCAAAAATATGGGGGAAATGTCCATTAATAGGCTGTTGGAACTGAATCTAGAAGCACAACTGATGGCCAACATATGGTAAATTACTAGGAATAGAACAAATTTGATGAATTTGAAATAAAATAAGAGGACCATATTTTTGGCCTTTTCTCCATCTATTCTTTGGTTCAGCATTTGAAATTCTGTACTAATCATAAATCTAGGTGCAAATCTTTCTACATCATGGGTCCTGCTTTTTGAGTCTTCTCCCCACCATATTAATTCAGTCTCTATCAATATATCACTTTGTAAATCCTGTTAGAAACTACGACTCCCATGATGATTCAGTCATGATGTTGGAAGGGATTTGCAGTGATATATTAATTCTGGTGTCTGTGGTTCCCTGAAGTAAAGCACTTTAGGCTAGCATGGGAGACAACTAACTATCTTCCAAAAACCCATGCTCTTGCCATAGTGTAGTGTTGTATTTAGAAAGCAGCCATCCATTCAGAAATTATATTCTTTGTCCTACTCATATCTAGACATAGCCTTGTTCTTTGCTGAAAGAAGGTGAATGAAAGTGATATATATATATATATATATATATGCACTTCCACGCAAAAATGGTTAAGAAGTAGACATTCCTCTCCACTCTCTTCTATCTTCTAGATGAAGGTGAAGAATTCTAAGAACCTATGGGAATGGCAGAGTCATCAGATGAGAGGATACTGAGTTTCTAAATCTCCACGTAGATGTTTATTCACTGAATATTCATTGAACAATTATTTTCCAGCAAGAAATAAACTGACATAAGCCACTGACATTTTAGAGTTTGTTTGTTACAGAAGATAGTATTGCTATAACTAATATAGCATAGATGGACAAAGTATGTTATCTTTTAACAATGTATGCTGGTGTAGTGTTTTTTAAAAATAAACTCCATATAATAAGAATCTTAGACAATGAGTTTGGGAGGACAATTGAAGATCTCCTCCCAGTCCAGTGTAAGGTAGCAAATAAAAATGATAAAACCCTATTAGACACTTAGAACTGGGCTAGGAATTATGCATTGCAACCCTTGTTCAGTATATAATACTATATGCATCTCATAATCCTGCTACATGTGTCATCTAATTTCACCCACACAATCCTATAAGTTAAGTAATAGCATCCTAGTTTTACAGATGAGGACAGACAAATTACTCCCTAAAGTCACACAGCAATGTGTGGAGCCAGGATATGAAACCCAGTATTTCTTATTTCAAAGTCACTTTTAACTACTACTTTCTAATATTTCCTGTAAAAGAGTTGAGAAGATATATTCCAGCTGACAAATGGATAGAGAACAAAGTCAAGAGATGTCCACACACACTATCTGTTAGAAGTTTTTTTTAAAGTTTTATATATATATAAAATATATATTATAATTATATATATATATATAATTGAAGTAAAGTCAGTTTACAATGTTGTGAGAAGTTTTTAAATCTAAGTAGGTTTCTTTTCATTCAAGAATGAGTAAGACACAAAATAGCCAACTTGGAGATGATTACCACATAACTGAGACATATATCAAACATGACTTGTGAGATATAATCAAAAAGCATCTTTGTTTTAATTTCCTGTGACCTCTCCAATTGTATTCTTGGAGATGAGTTCTTTTCTTGTCTCTGAATAAAAATTAAGGTTATTTCCATAACTTTTCCGGTTACTTTTAAGTAATAGGAGTCTCATTTCAGTAAGTAATGTCTTTTCAGCAGTGTAATAATAAAACTATAAACTTTATTCAAAGCCCCATTCTTTTCTCAGTTCAGGACTGCTGCCAGGCTGACTAACTTGAATAGGAAAAGGAGTATCTTTTCTCTACCTTGCATTTTCCCCTGTCCTCCTCTATCTTGTTAACTTTTTTACTTCTATGTGGTAAGATAAAGGCAGAAAGAGAGGAGGAAAAGACCAGGAAAGGAGTTAACTTACTATACTGCCTTGAGAAGGAGCAGACACTCCCTGGGGTTGGTAGGTATTTAAGTTTCATCTTTTTTCCATGGAATGCTTTATTGCCTTCTTCAGAGATAACCTCATCACTGGAAATATCTCACAGTTCTCCTGATGCTTGTGAATGCATCTCCTCTGGTTTTTCCTTTATCGTTCCTTCATCACATAGGAATCTGACAATTCATCTTCCTGTTGGGGGCATCTCTCCCATGGCCTCTCTTGGCCGGGTTCTAAGGAACTGCACACTGGCTTTTTCTTCTGTGTGGACTACATATGCTCTATAGAATATACTCATGTGTTCATTTCCCCAACAAACTCTGGGAGTGCAGTCTTTCTTCAAATACAGTAACTTCTCTTTGCTCTGCATTAAGAGCAACTAGCCAATAAGTCTTGCCCTTTATATTGCCTAGGTGGTATGAGCAACACATCAATTCACTATCCATCATGCTCCAGGGAACATATTTCAAACTCAGCATGATTCTGTGGAAGACCCTTTCCTTCAACTCGTGATAAGGGGCAAGCCTCTCTCTACTTACACTTTGAGAAGATAGTACTCAGAGCACGCCAAAAATTCTTTCCAAAAATCTCCTCCTAAACTCTCAGTCTTTTATCAAACTATCTAACCTCTTTTATAGGCAGAAAATAGAGTATTTCACTACTAGGATCTTGAAACCAGTATTCAGCCATATTCATAAATTCCACTTGGGAAACTTCTACTTGTTTGAATGTGGTATCTGATATTTTAGAACTTGAGCCCAAACTCAGACTTAAATAATTTCATTTTAAGATCATATTACAAAAAATAACAAAATTAAACCAAACAACAACAACAGAACAAAGAAAAGAGGATATTGAGAATTACACAGGGAAATCTCAATTCTAAAAATAATCTAATTCAAATACCATAAGAAGTATTTTAATAAAACATCATGGCATCATAAAGTAGTTACAAAAAGACATTGGGGAATCTAATTTTCCAAATGGGGATCTAGTGTTCATTCCAACTTTATAGACAATGAGATATCAAAAGAGCTAATCAAGGGGTGCTATTTGAATGTCAGTCCTCCTGCCTTCTGGGGGAAATGTTTGAGCAGATTTTGAGGACTAAAAGTTAGGTCTGTCAGAACCTTAAGATATACAATTCTGACAAAATGAGGAGAAAAATTCCATCTCTGATTTCTAGGAGTACTATTTAAAAACACAGACATTTGTGAAGGGCCTATGGATGAGAAAGTGAGACTCTTTTTGCATGTGACAATAGGCATTTCATTCAAATGAACTTTGACCTAACTGTTCAAGAGTACAGAACTCAAAAAGTAAGCTACTTTGGAGTACCTAATTTTACTTACTGTTTGGAAAGACAGCCTTGTCCAACTGCAAGGTCCACTGTGCTGGTGAACAATGAGGTTAATGACACTGAAAGTGGAAAAACTGTAGCCAGTGGCTACAGCTGTAGCCTTGATGTGATGAGGATGCCCTTAGCAGTAGTACTGCTCACATTTTGTTACCTACCTTGGCATGGGAAACAATATAGCTCCAGAAAAGGTCACCTAGTAGAGCAGCAGTATGGTGTAATAATAATAGGCAAGTTGGAAAGCTTCAGAAAAGCTTCAGCAGCCACCAAGGTGGTATCATCTACCTATGACCAAGGAAGGGAAGAGGACTTGAGGGATTTGGATAGGGTGACTATATAATTTATTCTGTAAAATTGGGTACTTTTTAAGAGTGAAAGGAGCATATTAATAATTATGCCAGTACAACAGAGATTAACTAAGGATTCCTGGGCTAAAAGGGGCATATCATAGTCCAAGATTAGAGGACAAATATCTTTTCTGGATTGAGGCTCTGAATCAACAAACAATACAGCCATTATCTAGGTGTTTGGTGGCTTAATATATGAGTGGCTAAGGCATTCATAAGTGATGTCACTATATCTACTTTTTAGATGGGCATCAATCAAAATTAGGAATCAATCAAGACCATTCCTTATTCCTACTCACTCTGGTTTAGTTATTTTCCAAGACATCTAGCTTTATTTTCGGCCATGAATTATCTATGTCTCTGTGTTCTTCTTCCACATAAATTTAGCATAATTTATAATCTGGCCTTGAATTAAAGCATATGAAGTATTTTGCTTATCTTAGCTTGCTGGCTTTGAAAAGCCTTTAGCGTTTCAGTGATTTTCATAGATTTGATTAAGTTGATTTAGGCAATATGAGGGGAGAGGCAGGTGACTGTGTGGTTGGAAGAATAACAGCAAAGGCTAAGGAGCTTAATTGTGATGAGGAGGATTATGAGAAGCTCTTACAGAGTTTGCAGAAGTGCAGCAGCATTCAATTGAATTTAGTAATATTTAGCGCATACTCTGTGCTACATATTATCTGTCCTTGGTGAATTTATAATCTGTTCAGGGAGACAAGAAATCTGTACATGAAACAATTAGTGCATAAAACAAGATGATCAAATGTCAAAGTATGAATTTCAGGTAATGAATATTATAATATTTCATGGATTAGAAGGTGGTGAAAAAAGATCTTAATCGTAATACCCCACCTCCAAAAGATATTTCATCACTTTTAAATATGGCAAAAGACACTGTAACAGAAATGGCTCATCTTTCACAAAGAATCTATGCTCCTCCGTTTTCATAGTATGGAATGGCCACCTAAATACAGCAGTCCTGCCAATTGTGACGTCTCCCTACCATAAACTTTGCATTTTGTTGTGACCATATGACTAGTTTTCACTTGTGAAATATGGGCAGAAATGATGTAAGCCATTTGGGGATAGTTTTTCTTGATGAAGCTGGTGTGTTTTCACTACACTTAGTTCCTCCACCTGCCATCTAGATGCAAAGAACTCCAAGACTCTTGAAAGGAAACTAGGTCCCTGAATCACCACGTGGAAGAAAGATATATGCTGACAAGGAGCAATTGCATTTTAATGTTACATTAACGAGAAATAAACTTTTATTTTGATAAGCCATTGGAACTTTCAGGGTTTCTTTGTTACAGCAACTAGTATTATCCTAAATAATACAGGCACTAACTATTACAGGAATCTTCAAAAACAAGCCATCTCACAGTAACCTGGGATTTAATTGCTTACTGATTTGTATCCTCTATTATTCCATATAATTAGGAAATGCTTTAGCTCCCCTCATTGAGTTTACCCAACAGTAAGTGAATATAAAGGCAAAGGAGAAAATACTTTTTTCTACCTAATGCATCAGTCTCCTCACTTATTTTAAATTATTCTGAAGCTGGCTGAATTCAACAGTTGACCTCTTTACTTGCAGGATGAAACAGTGAAATAGACTAGAGAGAAAACCCTGAGTCTGGAGTTTAAATATATTCTGAGTAATTTGGAAGGGTAGTCTTTTTTGCCTGAACAAACATATTCATATTGTCTGATAAATGGTATACTAAATTCAGAATTTAGTGTATGTACCCTCCTCCATCTAGCTCTGAACTCCAAAAGTTAAGAAATTCTTTGCTTTTACATGCATTGACTGCCAATAGCATTAGATTTCTGTTAATCATGAGATTTTAGCTAAAAACTAGAGCCTGGGCTAAGGACTTTTATCTTATTTGCTTAGCAAGAAGATAGCATCAAAAATGTTTGAGGATTAGAATTTCATCATGAGGGCCCTGTTTTTGGCAGTTTGATCTGGGAGTGTTGTCATATCAGACTGGAATTGGGAGAAGAGTTACAGGACATTTTTGCAATAGTCTAGGCAAGAGATTATAAGCAAATTTTAATAAGGCATATATAAGCACATTTAAATAGAAGGAAATGTCATGTTTCTACCTTGGATGACTTAAATATAATTCTCTCAGAATGAATCTTTAAATTTAGCACAAAGTCAGTAAAACTTTCAATAGATTTTTTTTAGTTATATCTTAGAAGAAATGATTCTAAAGTTTATCTAAAGGGAAAAAAGCTTGCAATAATAGATAGGCATTGTGGAATAAGAGTAACATGAGATTGATCCCATCACATGCTAAAATATACAGTTATGATAATTGAAGTGTGCTAATAGTGTTTAAATAGGCAAGCAAGTCACTGTGAGAAAATTGAATAGTAGAAATTGGCCCAAATACATAAGTTAGCTTATGATAAGGATGTAGTTAAAAAGCAGTATCAAAATGGAGAAATATGTTTGGAGCTAACCGCTATTTGGAAAAATTAAAATAAATTTAACTTATATTAATGAGGTAAAGCAGTGCTCCTCAAGGTGTGGTTCCTGAACCATCTGCCTCAGTATTACCTGGGAAATTGATAGCAATGCAAATTCTCAGGCCCCACCCTAGAAACTTAGAACAGAAATTCTGAGGGTGGGCCCTGCCACCTGTGTTTTAACAAATTATCAAAGGGATTCTAATGCATGTTAAAGTTTGAGAACCACTAAGTTATATTATGCTGCAGTCACAAATCAACCCCCAAATTTCAATGGCTTCACAAAACTAAGGCTGATTTCTTGCTTAAACTACATGTCAGCTGGTGATTGGAAGTGGGGTCTCTGTTCTTCATAGTTATTCAGGGACTGCTGTTGACAGAAGTACCCATATCTTGTAGTTGCACTCTCTGGAGTACATGACCTCCTTAGATACTCAAAAGTGGAAGAGATAGTTTTAGTGTTGTGAGTTGATCCCTTTATTCTTTTCCACCACCCATCAAAACTAGTCATATGATCCTTCCCAACAATTAAGGGTCTGGGAAATGAGGGAGAGTAGTTGCAGTGGTTGGTGATCACTAATACATCTGTCACACATTTCTATATTAGGCCTTATACAAATAGATGAAATATTTAAAGGCAAAAAATAAAATCATACTATAGAAATATATAGGTCAATGTATGTAAAGTATCTGTCATGAGAAAAGCCTTTCTGAGTATGTAAAAAGAAAAAAAAAAAACAGAAATCAAAATGAAAAAGAATGACAGATTTTCCTGCATAGAAGTTAAAAGTGTGTCAAAATAAAATAAATAAAAATTTAAAAAGAAAGAAGTAGGAAACTACTTCTGCATATATGACAAGTTAGTAATATTAATGTGTAAGGAGTTCTTAAATCAGTAACAAAGGAAAGCATCCCAATAAAACTATGGAAAATTGGCATATTAAAAATATTGCTCTCAGTAATTATCAAGGGAATGAAAATTTTAAAAAGATATTAGCCCCCACCTCTACACTGTCAGAAGAAAAAATGTAATACACAGTGTTGACAAGAACATGGGTAACTTTCATTAATTACTCCTGGGGAGTGTATTTGGTACCATAATTTTGAAAGGGAAAGTGGCAATATATATCAAAATCCTTAGCATTGTGTGTACATTTCAAATAGAAATTCAATTTCTAAGAATATTATCTTAGGAAAGTTCTCAGATAGGTATAAAAAGTTATATGCATATGTGTGGACTGTTTGATATTTACATCTATCAGTAGGTGATACAAATTATGTTGATGCACACTTAGTTGTATTAGCCATATATTATGAAATGAAGAAAAGCAGGTTACAGAACAACATGCATAAGCCCCCCTCTGCAAGCTTTTTTTTCCCCTCACCTCAAGTTCCTTGAAAATGGACCTTTGTTGGGGACCACTCTCATACTGGGTTTTTTTCAAATGGCTCTTTCAGATACTTGATGTCTTAGCTTAAGTGTCACCTCTTCAGAGAGGCCTTTCCTGAAAATCCCATTTATATTAGGTTCCTCTATCATTCTTAATTACAGTGTAGTATTTACATCTCTCATAGCACTAATCACAGTCTGTAATAATTTTTGTTGCCTATTTCTTCCACTAGAAGGTAACTTTGGTGAGAGTGAATTTATCTGTACACAGGTAAATCCCTAGCAATTAACACAATGCCTGGTGAATAATAGGAATTTCGTAAAAGTTTGAGAGGTTGAAGGAAGGAAAGAATGGAGGAAGGAAAGGGGAGGGAGGAAAATTCATATAAAAAAAGTCTGGAAGGATTTATGCAAAAATACTGACAATGGTTATTTCTGAAAAGTGAGATAGCCAATGATTTTAATTTATTTCCACTGGACAACTCTACTTTTTTGGTGTAATGAGTTTGTGTTACTTTTAATAAGCAGAAAAAGAAACACAAAGTATTTTTATTTTGATAAGAGGAAAGGCTGTGAAAAATAATGAAGACTTGAATTAAGGTAGTGACAGTAGGAATGGAAAGGAAATGGTGAATGTTCCTAGAATTAGAAGGAACAGGATTTACAGGAGCATGAGAAGGAGTTGATGATACCAGTCATACTCTAAGAGATATAATACAATTGGAGAGTGCTTCACAGTTTCTTCCCCTCTAATATGATTCTCCTCTAAATTCTTCTTTTCATATCATTTTGGAGGAAATGATACAACACATTTTGTCTTTTTTATTGAAGTATAATCAGTTTACAGTGCTGTGTCAATTTCTGGTGTACAGCACAATGCTTCAGTCATACATAAACATACATATATTCATTTTCATATTCTTTTTCACCGTAAGTTACTGCAAGATATTGAATATAGTTCCCTGTGCTATACAGAAGAAATTTGTTTTTCATCTATTTTATATATAGTAGCTAATATTTGCAAATCTCAAACTCCCAATTTATCCCTTCCCAACCCCTTTTCCCCCAGTAACCATAAGTTGTTTACTATGTCTGTGAGTCTGTTTCATAACACATTTTGTCTGGTCTAGAGTAGTGGCACTATAGATAATAAGAGGACAGATTGGGGAAAGTTATGGAGGACCAAGTCTTAGGTTTTAGTTACTGTGTGTGTGTGTGTGTGTGTGTGTTTGTGTGTGTTGAATAGGGGTCAGAGGTAGGAAGAGGAAGAAGTCTTTGATTATTGTAAAGTTCTAACTATTTCCACTGGGCAGATAGTGATAATATTTTCTGGAAAAAAGTATAGAAGTAGAAGTTTTTCTGATCTCTTTGTTTTAGGAGAGGAGGCTGTATTACCTCAGTTTGCAAAGTGATGAGTTAGAGGCAATGATGTCAAGCTTCTGGCTTGAGCAGGAGATGCTATTGACTTGTGATAGGGAACACAGGAGGAGGATACAAATTGGGAATTTTGTTCCCTTTGGGACATTGAAGTATAAGTGTTTACTGTTGTAAACTTCTAAAACAAAAAAGTAAGTGATTCAAAATCAAATTTATTCACGAATAGCAGAGGAATTACAATTCAGAAGATGTAAATTATGGAAAACCACAGGCAGGCAAGTTGGAGAACAAAGGAGAGGAGTATTCTTTTACAGAGGAAAGGAGGAAGTTGAGAGGGGCTGTTTTGAACAAAGTTTATTAGAAGAGAGAGAGAGATTTTGTGATTGTGGTGATTTCTTATTGGCTGTGCTGTTGCTGGGCAAGAAGAAAATCTTTTTTCCCTACTGAGGTATGTAAATTAGGCTTCATCTTGCTGAGGTATGCAATACTTAAAGTATACTTTAAGTGATAAGTGGTATGTGTTTTAGAGCCCTCCCTTCAGAGCTTCCCAACTCCATTTTGAATGAGGTTTTCCTTTATTCATTTTCACACTATTTAGTTAGATCTGTGTATCTGCAGCTCAAGGAAAAATTGGAGTCTGGAAATACTGATCATCAGCGGTCATCAGGCTGTAGGTGTTAAATGAGATAGAGATGTTTGGAGGTCACAACATTTAGCCTGACCTTCCTTGAAAAACCTTGAATCTTTTCCTGTCTCCCTAATAATTTCAGATGCTTGCAATTGTCAAACTACCACACTGTTGAAAGTATCCAGTGCTGCAACTGGGCCTGCAATGGACTACCGTCTCTGTTCTGTTCAAATAATATTTGTGATTCCTGAGATTTGTTTCACTATTCTTCCTTCTGATTTGATTTCTTTTAGTTATCTAACATATGCAATTGGAAAAAAGCCAGAGTAATATTTCAGTTCCTTTTTGAGTTCTGAAATCATTCTGAAAAATTGAAATAAAAGAAATAAATCATCCATCTAACTTAGAAAATAGTTCTTGGTCCACATGCATATGGTTAATAATATATGATTTCAGTAGACATAAAGTAAGAAAAATTAATTTTATTACTGGTAAAAAAGTTAGCTTAGTGCTTCCAATCCTGTACTATAGGTTATATTACATACATTGCACTCCCCAGACGAGGACTCCAATAGTGAGAAGGAAAATTTTCCAAGGAGTGCAATAAATACTAAAGAATTAGTAAGGAATAGAGTTTCAGCAATAAAAAGCCTGGCAAGAAGTACAGGTGATATTTTCCTTTCATGTAGCTTCCTGCTCCTTATTCCACCTGATGTTTATTAGAAGAAAATCATTCCATTCATTTCCTGATGAAGAGTAATTTAGTTTAATAACATTTTCTCTTTTATTCATTGATTGTCAGAAAAATATATTTGAAGCAAATAGTTCTTACATTTCTCTAGTTACAGAATGCTTGTGTCCCACTTCCCCACTTTTTTTTTGATGGCAATTGTCTTTGCTCAGTTCTTCGAGCACAACCCTAAAGGTCAAAGATTGCATTGAACAAGTGCAGCCCTTCACCCTCCACTTCCACTTAGACCTCAGAGCCTGTCAGAATGATTGGGAGGAGGCATTTAGTGCCACATATAAGAGACATTACATGACCCATTCTCTGTGAGACCTTTCGGACCTAGCAGCCTAGATCATATTTTCTGAAGATGTAATTTTTAAGTCATTATATCCCAATGAATTGCCTTAGCCTTATATTGAATCTATAAATTGGTCAAAAACAACTAGGAATTACTAAACCAAAAATACTTCCTTGGTTAATTTTTCCTTATTCCAGAATTATCTTATTTTTTTCCCCCTCAGAATGTTATTCCTGGATTTGGGGTTCTTATTACAGTAAAAAATTTGTTATCTGGGAAATTGGATAAATCGTTGTGAGATAAACATTCCACTGGTCCAGGAGATAATTCATGTTGTACCTGGCTGTTTTCCCTTTATAATTCTCCTTGTTCATTTTGCTAAGACTTATTAAGCAAATAAAACAACAGAGAGTACAATTTGTTTTTTCTCCTCCTGCAAGTCCCCAATCAGTTGAGCCAACTTTGAGTTAGATTAATATCTTTCTAATAGTGAAATGATAACTATAAACATTAGTTCATTCTTTTATCATATTTAAAAACTGTCAATTATAAAGTACACTGAGGAAGGACTGCTCTGCAATTAAAAGGTATTGTTACTGCATTATAGTTACATTCTTAAAAAGCACCTCACTTTCTCTTCATTTTAATTAAGTAAAGGAATTATTTAAGCCCTGCTTTCCCAGAGTGATGAAGGTGTACTACTAAGCAAAGGGGTACTTACTTCCCATAAATAATTTTAGTACATCTCTTGGATTGCTAGATCTTATCATAGATTCATGGTCAAGTTTGAACCACATCACTATCAGATATTCAAAATCAATCTGAACAACATTAAGCCTTCATTTGGAAAATGCTAAGTGACTTAACATGCATAGTAGTGGTGGCCTTCATTTGTTAATATACTTTGTGCTTCCTGTAAAGGTGACCTTTATCATCAGATTATACACCATAGAGCTTGTTCTAGTTCTCAATTCAAAGGTTTAGGCTAGATGTCTGCTCATTCAAGAGGCTCAGAATAGCCACAGCAAATAGATTTATTCATTTGATCATTAATGTATATTTTAAGTGTTACAACATGAAGCAAAAAATCCAAGAAAAGTGTACTAAAAGTTAAATTCCTATTGTTAATGAGTCATATTGTCTATTGAAGACACTAATTTCTCTATAGGGTGCAGTCTTGGAGCCTTTCAGTCTAATTAGAATTCATTTCCATATTTTTCATCAATTCTTTCTTCAGCTGAAATCTTCTCAAATGACCTTTTTTTCTTCACTTATGACTCATCCAAAGACTTTATTTTTCCCCAAACAATCATTCAAGCACAACTGCATTTTTCCAGTAAACACATTCTAAGAATAAATCACCTTGTTGGTGAACATCTACTAAATGGGAGGAAGACATTGACTGTACTAAGCTTGCTTTCAGTGTCACACACACTTTCTGCATACCTCTGAGGTGGTTAATTCTATGTGGGAGGCATGTTTCTGGGGCCTCTAAAGTAAGAGAGTTGAGTGTGTGCTCACGAGCTTGCAGTTGGATTAACTATATTTGCAGTTATCTAGTGCACATATGAACTGGATAGAAACATCTACTCCCTTGTCTGAAAAAAAAAAAGGCAGTGGAGGGGTGTAATGTCATCGTTCTATACAGAGTTCCAACATGGAAAACTTCCTACCCATAACTGTTCCTTTGAGACCATCAAAGCAATTTAAATATGCATAGCTCCTGAGGCATAGCTCAGTCTGACTGACAGAGTGCTTTGCCCGTTCTCATTCTGGGTCATTCAGATGAATTTCAAAACTGTCTCTGGAAAATTTTATCAGTGTTCAATAGTATATGCTCATTACCAGACAACAATTTTTATTCGATCTTATCCTCTGACCTCTAGGTAAGAGGCTGGTTTGTTGTCAACTGTCAAAAGGAAACTTCTGGGTGGGTTTATGAGGGCCTGTGGGTAGTCTGAATGAAACAGCAAATAAAGGAATAAATACCTCTCCCTTCCCCAGAAAGATTGCAGGGGGATCATTTGCTCTCTTCTGCTATGCTTGATGGGATGATATTGTGCCCTGTGAAAATGTAAAGAGAGAAATCAAGATGATTAATACTGAGAAAAGAAAAAAAAGAACTTGTATATTGGAAGTTCTCAGTCATTTTTCAGTTAGTTTATTTTACAAAATTTGACAAATGGGAAATTATATGAGAGATGAATCTGAAAGCTTAATGAGTTTCTAGTTACCAAATTATAACCAAATTTATAGTGGGAAGGAAATAGGGACTTTTGCATATATCCTATCTTTCTAAAATTGTGAGGGCTTTTGTTTGTGTATCATTGTGGTTGGAAATGCTGTGACATTTACCTTCATGTTACCAGAAATGACACATATTGCTCTTCTTCAAGACCCTGTTATTAGTGGTGAAGTTTATATAACTCATCTTGAAGTTTTCCATATTGTCTCTCTTTCCCCCTCTATTGAGTGTTTTAATGCTTCAACAATGCTGGAGAAGATTGCAGTGCACATTATTACTCTGACATCAATTAATCACTGAGTCTTGTTATTCAGGACTGGCTCCACTTTTCATATCCCAAACAAAGTCAAATAACCGATTTCAGTTTGAAGACATTAAGCAGATGGATTCACTGCGACTTAAACGAAAAAAGTTAGGTGGCTAATTAAACACAACGAGAAAACTGAGATTTGAGTTAAAGCTTTGCCCAGACTCCGACATCATCTTTACTGAGTTATGATATGCACAAGCTAATAAAAATCTCATTTGACAAAAATCATATCAATGATTCTCCATAGTGAACGTAGATGTCAAAGATGCTAACCCAGGGAAACTGCCAAAAGCTTTAAATTCTTTTCGTAGACTTGCCGTTCATAATTATAGTTCAGCATCTTTCACAGGTTAAGACTCTTAGACTTTTGAAACTCTGTTATTGTTATTCTGCCACCTTTCATTCTAAGTACCATTTTCAAGTTAATTGACCTAGTTGTGAAAAACAAACTACTTACATTTTTTTTTCATTATGTGTTTGGACTGCCATACACATAGAGCATGTCCCTTTACAAAACACTCCATGAACACCAGCAATTATTGTTGTTCTTGAAATCTGAAATTTAAGGTGGGAAATTTAAGTAAAGGAACTTGAAGAGAAATTGCTCCTCTATGCCAGAACATGAACTGAAAGTGATCATGTAGAACATTTCAGCAGTCATCTTCCCTAATGCCATGCAAACAGTGATGCTTTTGTTAAAGAGACTGTTTCTGAGATTTGTATAAGAGAAAAAGAGTCTATAGAAATTTCAAGGAAACTTTTCAAAACCAGTTCAATTTGACAGTTATCAAATGCCCATAATACAAAACTGAATAAGTCAGAATTCTTACCCTTGAGGAACTCAGAACCCGATAGAAGAATCATTAAAAACAAAAACAAAACCAAAAAACGTCTATGAAAAGTGCACTCCCTACCCTAGTACTCCTTAGCTCTCTACCCAGATTTATTTATTGTAGCATTTATGACATTCTTATATTCCATATAATTTATATTTTTGTCTCTCCACACTAGAATTAAAGCTCCATGAAGTTAGGAGGGTTTGTCTGATTTGTTCATGCTTAGTGCTTAGAGAAGGGTCTGGCCCACAGTAGAGAATAAAGGTTGTTGAATTAGTGAATAGATGAATGAATAGTAAAAAGAAGACTGTAATGAGTATTACAATAGGTGTGAAAATAAAGTGATTTTGAAATATATAGAGAAGATGAGAGACAGGTCAACTGTGACCCTGCTCAAATGTTAGCTATTGTGTAAAGCCATCACCCAAGTGGGCTTCCTTCTGATGTGTCTTTATTCTTTCACATCTCTTTTAGAACACTTGCTATATTGTATTATCATGATCTATTCACCTTTCAGTTCATTGGACTATGAAATCTCTAAAGATAGGGACTCTTTATCATTTACCCCCAATTTCCCATTATAGTGGTTATTAAATGAATGAGTAAGGGTATAGTAAGCCTGAGACTCAGAGCTTAGGGTTGGGCTGGGGATAAGAGGTGTGATCAAGGCAGACAAAGGTCATGGTCAAATTTGAGTGTAGACTACTTTTTCAAGAAATTTGACAATAATTTGGAAGGTTTGCAGGGGTCAAGCAGAACAGAAAGTTTTGGAATAGTTGCTGAGTAGATTCATTAGGGAAATAATTATTTAGCTGTGGAAAGAAATAATTGAAATTGGGGACCTAGGTGAAATTTAGTATCATGGGTATTTAGTGTACCTAATCAGAATGTTGATGTGTCTTCCTTGAAGTAACTTACATAAATTGGGAAGGAGATTTAAGGAAATGATTGGTTGGATTAATTCAGGGTTGGGATTCAGCACTGTAGGTGTAATACAAGGTCAAGGGAGTTAGGAAGTTCAGGGAATTGGTGGATGTAATTGAAATATTAGAATATAGGATTCTAGACAGGTAGCGAGGCTAATAAGGCATTGAGTAAGTTATTAAAATCTGATATTAGGGAACTATCAGAGAATTAGGAGGATTACAACTAAAGCAACAAGGAAATTCCATGTAATGATAAGGTCTAAGGTGAGGACTCAGGTGGAACAACAAAAGATATAAACCTTTCAAGAAATTAAGTTATTGGAGCATTATGAAGTTGCCTCTAAAGCTTATATTTTATTAATTTTGTATCTTATAATATCAAATCTACTTTTTAATCAGATGATGGTTTCTAAGTGAAATTTTAAAGCCCAATCTAAAACTTTCCAAAGGAATGGGTAAAAGCAGTAGGATACATTGACTAGGTCACTAAAATACTACAGAATTGATTAATCTGAAAACCAGTAACTTGCATAATTCCCTTTGATTAAAAATCTTAATAAGTATCTACTCTGTTCTAGGGATTATGCTAGATGTTGAGAATATGGTGATGAGTATCTTGTCCTCGAGTTACTTGTGCTTATCTATTTGAAGCAATGTATCAACTTATTTAAAACATACTATGAAAAGAAATATTCTTCTTTTGATCTAAAAAGCTAGAAAATGTAGACCACCATAAAAAGATAGTAAAACATTGCTCATAAACCCACTATCTGGAGATGTCATTAAAATTACTTTTCACATTTTTAGAGGTTTGTGTGTATTTACAAAAATATGATACATGCACTGGTTTGCAAATTGCATTTTCTCATTTTCCCATAATTTCTTAGGACCACACTTCTATATCAATAAACATTTTTATACCATTTTAGTACATGCTAAATGTACTAAATAGTACATAGTATCTCACTGTATGGTAATATATTTTCCCAGTACTCTATATCTGGACATTTAGGTTGTTTCCACTATTGCACTATAAAGAAATACTGTAAACATCCCTGATTCTATGATTTTTTAAAAAATATTTTAATACATTTAAAATATTTTATTGAAGTATAGTTGATTTACAATATTATATTATTTTCAAGTATACAGCATAGTAATTCAATATTTTTACATTTTATACTCCATTAAAAGTTTTTACAAGCTAATGGGTATAAATCTTTGTGCTGTACAATATATCCTTCTTGCCTATTTTATACATAGTAGTTTGTATCTTTTAATCCCATAGCCCTAATGTTCCTCACCCCTTTCCCTCTCCCCACTGTAATCACTAGTTTGCTTTCTATGTCTATGAATCTGTTTCTGTTTTGCTATGTACATTCACTTGTATTTTTTTTAGATTCCACATATAAGTGATGTACAGTATTTATCTTTCTCTGTCTGACATTTTACTAAGCATAACATTCTCTAGGTCCATCCACATTGCTGCAAATGGTAGAATTCTTTTCTATTTTATGATTAATATTCCATTCTGTATATGTACCATATCTATATCTATATAGCATCTTCTTTATCCATTTGTCTGTTATTGGACACTTGAATTGCTTCTATATCTTGGCTATTGAAAATAGTGCTGCCATGAACATTGGGGTGCATATATTTTTTTGAATTAGTGTTTTCATTTTTTCCGGATATATAGTCAGCAGTGGAGTTACTGGGTCATACAGTAGTTCTATTTTTTTCATCTTTGAAGAACCTCTATACTGTTTTCTGTAATGGCTGCACAAATTTACATTTACATGTACAAGGGTTCCCTTTTCTCTACATCCTTGCCAACATTTGTTATTTGTAGACTTTTTTGATGATAGCTATTCTGACAGGTATGAGGTGATATTTCACTGAGGGGAAATTACATCAGAGACTCCTGAATTGACTCTTCTAGTTATTAGGCATAGTTGAAGTAGGCAATGGCTTAAGTAGCATATTTTGAAAAACCTTTGAAATTTCCCCTGACCTCCAATATTTCCTCTCCCTTAAATGTCTTGTAATTGCCTATCTTTTTGACTTAAGTATTTGAAGAAAATACAATGTTATTAAAGAGGGAAAAACATTAAGCCATTAGTGCTTTAATTTGGATGAGTTCATCAAAGAAGCTCTAGTCACTTATGTTCCTGAGGGCATGGTACTTATGAAAGACATGTTTTAATAGAGATGGGTAACAGGAAATACTGGGCATCCCAGGTAGGATGCTTTGTGGTAGAATGCAAGAGTACTGGTTTTCTGGAACATGAGGAGTGGTACCTAAAGTGAAGAGTGAACATTAAAGAGTGGAAGGGCTACTGCAAACAAATTGTCTTCACGCAACACTGGTGCGAGGAACAAGTGTTGCAAACTGAGATATACCTGACCATGTGTATGTAGCTAAAAGGATTTAACTGATGAAACAGGTTTCAACCAGTCCAGATGAATATTTCATCCTTCTTGTCTGTTTCTTTCATTTCCCTCCAAATTGCTCTGTGGAAACATATCTTCTCTAAGGGAAAAAACTCTGTTCTGCTTAGAAAAATGTGCCCATTGAAATTTGTATTATCTGACTAGATGATGGAGAAAATATTTATGATTTCTGATTATAATCCTCATCCTATTTCTATTTGAGATTTTCTTTAATATTTCCAGATAGTGATTTATATACACAGACACACACACACACACATGAATACATATGTATATCCTAAATATATATGTACTTTAAATATAAAAGAGAATATCTAGTCTATGTCAAAACCATTGTCTTTGAAACTATGTACTTGCATGGCTGCTTATCTCCTGGTCAAAACAATTATTTTTCTTTTCGAATAACCAAAAATGTCTACTACATTAAAGATATCATTTAATTTAAATTATTCACTTATTTTTTATTTAGTATGAAGGCCTTGAAGACATGATTATATCTGTCTCTAGTCTCTAGATATTCACGTATGTGTATATGTATGTGTAGGGGTATTGAAATCATCATAAATACTCACAAGCAGAAATTATGTTTTATATACAAAGATTTTCAAATGTTTATTTGTTGGTTCTGATTGTTACTGTGCTCGTTTTTAAAGAATGAGCCAAAGATGGCCTTTGTGTATTAGCCCTAAGATTGTTTATTTCTTTTCTGCAGGCTGAAGCCTATTAGCTCAAAAGCCCACTGTCACCAAACTCAAATTTGTGTATGTTCAATTATTTTTTAAATAGTCCCCCAAAGCATATTTTTAGGCATTTAGGGCTTGTCTGATTTGCATATACTATGAAACTGAGACAGGAGGGAAGGGAGCAGCGTACAACCACTGAAGGAAAGACACAGCAGTTGAGGGTAGGACAAACTGGTTAGAACCAAGATGGTGGAAGGTTTAACTTCCAGTAGACTTTGAGCCTCATTATACGCTCATTGTAATTCATTAGCATGCTAAATGACACACCCACAGGTGCAGTGACAGTTCCTAGGCTGACCATAAAAGATCAAGAAGTGGGAGTTGGCTCAGTTCTTGGAAATCTACCCCCTTCTCCAAAACAGTTGGAATAATCCTCCTACTTGTTAGCATTTGAAATTACCCAGCACATAAAAACTAACCACCCCCAACACCTGTGGCCGCTCTCCCTTTTGAGTGAGGTGGACCACATACTGTCCTAGGGCCACCTCTCTTGCCTTCTGACACAGCCCACACTCTGTCTATGCAGTATGTATCTCCCTGAATAAACTTACTTTCACTTTACTATGCCTTGCTCTTGAATTCTTTCCTGCACAAGACAAGAACCTATTCTCCAGTAACAAAACCTCAACCCACATCTGCTGGCCATTGATAAGATAGAGGCTTGTGGCTATAAGACCCCCAAGCTGCTACGGCCCTTTGAGGTTCTCTGACCCAAGGACCCCCTGCCATACTGCTGAGTGACATCACCTAGACACCTAAGCTCCCTCTGTGATCCCCTTCTCTCCAAGGAAGTTTTTTTGCCCTTCTACCCTTCTGAGTAGAGATTCCTTCACTTTAGCATCTGGACAAACTCCTGCTGTGAGGGACTTCCTCTCTCAGGAAATTGTCTAAACTCCACCCAATAAGTTTGTTTTATGTTACTGACTCTTGTAGTCATATTTTTTCCCTTATCAGCCCCAAATGCCTTGAATTCCTGACAGAACATAAAAACATGCGTTCAAAGACACAAGGAGCCAATTAAACTTGTGAAAACTTCAACTGCAAATCTAATTAAATACATTATATATGAAGATGTGCATGAATTAAAAGTAGTATGTAGAAAAAGTGAAGATTATGACAAAGCTTTATGAATATATATTTGTACAAATGTCTATAATTTGCAATGTAAAATTAAAGATACCATTTTCCCCATGTTTTGAGATAGTGGTTGAATGCAGATTTTTAAAATATTTTCTGATCTCTTAGTGGCTATGTTTGCCACTCTTCATATTGCTCTTCTTAACTTGCTTAGCTATAGGATATAAACATGAAAAGCACATACATAAATTTTTGATAGAAATCTACTTATGAACAAGAACTTCTATAATTTAATATAATACTTGTGGTTTTTATGCTTAGCTTGTGATAAATTAAATAGCTAAATTTGTCAAATAGAGCACCTGAATTTTACCTATCTAAGAAAATGCTTTGTTTCTAATGGTAGACATCCTTTCTAGGTTTTTTTTCCATTCATTTATTCACTTATTTATTCAATAACCAGTGATATGGTGTAGGTAGCACGTGTTTTGGAATTAGACTTGGGCTGAAATTATAGCTCTGTCATTTACTGATTGGGAAAATTTGGACAAGTTAGTTAATATTGTAGAACCTCAATTGCCTTAATCTCCCATTGTTTAATTACTTGATCAGTCATGTTTGTGCTTACAACCTCAAACATTTGTTGAACATGCAATATATGCATATATTACTAGAAAAACTAAAACTTTCTAGTTTAAGCAGTTTCAAAGCTGCCAAGTGCATTATTTGGAGAGTACTTACTGACAAGTAATCAGGTAATAAGATGGAACTTACTCTGGATTAATTGGGGCACAGTGTCCCCAATTTATATAGCCCCTGTCATACAGTTGATAATTGTCTTCTTTGTTGCCTTCTTTCAAAGGGAGAACTACCAAAACACTTAGACTGACACAATGCAAAAGTTTGATAGTCACATGAAGAATAATCATTAAAGAAAAGGATCAAGAAAAGTAAGAAAAGGAGAATTTAAATGACTGACTAAACAGAAGTGAACTTTGAGGATTGCAAGGTAGAGCCATAACAATTTCAACTGCAAACATTTCTGCTTTTTGTTTGTTTCTGCTCTGGTTTACTCTATTATTACTCTCAAGAAAGAAAATGATTTAATTCATATGCTTATTGCCTCAAAATAATTTTCCCCAAAAGGGAAGAGTTCTTTTCTTCTTGCTTCAGAAGTTAACTAAGCTTTTAAGAAAGAATAATATTTTTTGGTAATATTTGTCTTTGCTATGGAAACACACAGGTTTTTCTTTCTATAGGCAGAACATTGGGTAGTCAAAATTATGTACCCCAAATTCTGGGAATGGATTTAAAGCTGATTCCTGATTTTAAAATTACCTACCATTTGCTAGACCATCAAATGCCCCTTCTGACTCTACTGATGATTATTTTCAAGGATTTCTTGAAGTGGAGCCTGTTAAGTCTTCAAGCCATGAATCCAAATTTGTAGGTGAGTGTATATGCAGTTGTCCTCTGATAACTCTTTGATGTATATGAAGTCAGTGTAAGTTAAGTCCAGACCTGAGTACACATTTGTCACTATTGAAAATTGACCTCACAACTGGCTAAAATTGTTCTCTTTGTTTTTCACAGAGACCTGGTTGACCAGATGTAGATATGAGGCTTTATGTTTCCTTTTGAAGTTAAGACTTTTTGGGTGAGGGTGGATGATGGTCTATTAGATGGATCTAAACTTTAAACTTAGGATCTTTCATGATTAGTATTGGCTTGTTTTGGCTTCCCACCGTACTTAAAATAAGATCGTTATTACTTACAATGACATACAAAGCCTTAGATAATCTAGCCCCTGCATACCTCTCCAAACTCATTGCCTACTATTTTCATCTTTGCTTGCTAAGGCCTAGCCAAGTTGATCTTTCTGCCCCCCAGACACACCAAATTCATTCTCTCCCAGAGGCCTCTTCACTTTTCATTCTCTCTGGCTAGAATACTATGCCTTTTGATCTTAGAAAATGTGCTTCTTTTCATGGTCACAGCTCAAATACTGTTGCCATAGGGAGGCCTTCCCTGACTACCCAATCTAATGGCATGTTTATTCAATCCCACTCATTACTGATAGTTACTTTCTATCACTTATTTCTTCATTTTAGGCATTTCTTCATAGCATTTATCTCTATCTCAAATTGTCTTGTTTGTATCAAGACACTCACTAGAATATAAGCCTAGTAAAAATGAGGTCTTGCTATGTTATTCACAACCATATCTTTAATATCTAGAATAGTGCCTGTGCTGGAGTAAACATTCATAAATGTATTGAATGAATTAATACATTTTGACAGTAATTTACACTGCCCTACCCTCAATTTCCAAGTTCAGAAGAAGATTAATGCATATTGTGATTAAGGGTTGGGCCTCAGGATCAAAGACCCTCAAGTCTAATATAGGAGAAGGAGTCCTGAGTGTATTTCAATCTCATTCTTCAAGAATCACAGCAGGGGAAAAGGTATCTAAAGCAACCATTGATGTAACTCCCATGATTCTGAACTCCATTAAAACACTCTGCTCTCCTTTTCTCCAATATTGGAAAATTCAGATATGATGGGCTTGAATATGGATTTAAAACAGGTCTTCTCAGAAGCCTCTACCACATCATTTTCTTTTCCAATCCATTCTTCACACTATACAGAATGATCTTTCAAAAAATGTAAATGCAATAACATTCACATGACTAATTCCTTTTGGCAGATAACATCCAAAACCATTACCTTATTTTTAGAGTCTGAACAATCTGGCTTTCTACCTTCCAGCCACTTTGATCTTCTTTCAGTTCTGGAATGTGCCATGCCCTTTCTCTTAGTTTAGGTCTTCACATATGCTATTCCATCAGCCTGAAACAGTCTTTCCTCAGCCTCCTTCCCTTCCTAACTTATCCTTCAAGTTTCACACAAAATGTTACTTTCTCATAGAGGTTTTCCTTACCCTTCAGACTAGTTTAAATCTCTAATATGTACTCTTATATGCCCCTGTATCCTCCGCCATTATGCTCATTCTGATTCCAGAATGAAGAGCAGGGAATGAATATGTTTTATTTACCATTATATCCCTAGCATAGTGCCTGGCACAGAACAGGTGGCTCAATAATTAATTAAATGAAATTATTCAGTAACGTGTTTGGAGTTTAATCAGTCAGATCTATGTATATGTTTAGGTTTAATTTCATAACACAAATTAGCTTTAGAAAAGTGACAGATTTTTCTTATTTCTTGTACTATATTCCACATTATTTCTTTTTCTCCCATGAAACAAGCTTTCTTTCCACTTGCTCCCTTTACTTATTTTTTCTGGAAAGTGTCTTTTGTTAAAATAGTCTCAGATCTTTGGAACTGCCTTTTAAATTTTTTGCTGATTACATCATATCTCTCCTTATCTGTAAATTGATGTTCTTGAAAGACTATCTTCCTGGGGAAGGGGGGGACAAACAAACAAACAAATAATAACATTTGCTGTGATTCCTCCTATTTCTTTTTTTCATTTTAGAACATCAGTGTAGAATGAGAATATGTTTCACAGGGGCAGGTATCTTGTCTGTTTTGTTTATTTCTTTTATTTACAGTGCTAGAACAGTGCCTGGCACATCATAGGTTATCAGCAAATATTTGCTTAATGGAAATGTTTCTGTCTACCAATCTTGGCCTAGAGTAGAGAAGATCAATAGATTCTTTAAATTCTTGTTAATGCTTGGCCTTCTTCTGGATGGTTTAGTTTTAGATTCCTAGAGACAGGATGTAGCACTTCAGAATTAGTGTAAAAGAATACTAGATTTGGAGGAATCAGAGAATCCTCTGGGCTGATTTCAAAGTTACTATAGCCTCATGGTCACCATGACTCACATCAAACTAGAAACATATCTCCTTAGGACTGTCGGATAAATAGTGGAAATAAAGCATCAGCGATGGTTTAGATGTCAACAATAGCTGAACATATCAGTTCTGTTGCATGTTAGTGTGTTTTGTTAATCTTATTTTCATCAAAGACAAGCTCCATTGCAAATCGATCTGATGTACCTATTAGAACTTCACTTATGTGGTGTGCCAGACATTTATGTACTCACTGAGTGTTTTTTGATTAAGTTTAACTCATATTTTACATTGTGAGAACACACTGTTCCAAAAGGAAATTATCAGTGGTCAAAGTTCATAGGATATTTGGTGTTTTAAAATGTAATACATTCATTCATATGACTTTCAGGAATCTTATAGTCTAATAAAACAATATTTGCTTTCATGGTCAATTCTCTCATCTGCTGTCGGCAAATGAAAAGTTAGAAATAGCTAAATATTAGAAATATTGCTTATCTCTACTCTGACAGTATCTCCCATTATATTGAAAAACAGTGAACAGATAAATAGATGTACTTTATTTGATTTAATAGAGTAGATACATGGAACTTAGGATGTACCTACACCATATTGGGGACCTGAAGTTCCTTGTACATGCTGTTGTCTAGAGGCTGTGTTGAAACTATTCTACATCTAACAAGGTTTCAAATTTTTTAGTTGTGTTTAAATGTGACATTTTAAGTAAACTACAATAAACTTGGTTTTTAATGTCAAACTTTTTCAAACCATAGCCTGAAATTTTGTGCATTCATAATATTGTGTGTTATGTTGTTAAAAAATGGGTTGATTAAAAATGTATAGATATATTTAAAATATTGTTTCCAAGGCCAGTGAATTAGTACTGAGAAATAGAAAATTACCCCTTTTGAATGGAAGAATGTCACACCAGCCAACACATTTATTTATAACACTTTCTCTCTTCATTTCATTTTTATACTGGTAGACTGGTAAAGGAAAATTGTGGGATTCATAATAATGTTTAAGGATGCTAGAAAGACAACTTCATATCATTGATATGATTTGAAAGAAGTCTAGTCTTGTTAGAGACACGTAGGGTTTTGGCAAATATAGAAAGCTACATTTGCAAGATTTTTTTTAATTTCAAAGAGGCCCAAAGGTTTGTAATAATGTAATGGACATGTTTTCATGATAAAATAAGGAATAGTCTCATTGATCCTCAGAATATGGTCAAAGAGAACACAGTTAGGATAATAATTAGCATATTGGTTCAAGATTACTAAGAAAACAATCTTATCTGAGATAAAAGATTACATTCCTTTATTTAAAAATTTTATTGAATTATAATTGACATACAATATAATATTAGTTTCAGGTATACAACATAGTAAAGCAATATTTTTATACATTATGAAATGATCATGATGATAAATCTAGTCAACTTCTGAAACCCTATAAAACTATTACAATATTATTGACTGTATTCCCTGTGCTGTGACTTTATTTTATAGCTGAAGTTTGTACCTCTTTATACTCTTCACCTATTTTACCCATTCCCCACAAACTCTATCAACCACCAGCTTGTTCTCTGTATCTATGAGTGTGTTTCTGTTTTGTTTTGTTTGATCACCTCTTTTGGTTTTTAGATTCCACATGTAAGTGAAATCATACAATATTTGTCATTCTCTGACTTATTTCACTTATCATAACACTTTCTGGGATCATCCATGTTTCACAAATGGCCTGATTTCATTCTTTTTATGGCTGAATAATATTTCATTGAATATTTATACAATATATTTTACAGCCATCCATCTATTGATGAACACTTAAGTTTCTTCTGTATTTTGGATATATTTTAAATAGTGCTACAATGAACATAGAGGTACGTGTATCTTTTCAAATTAGTGCTTTTGTGCTCTTTAGATAGATATCCAGAAGTAAAATTGCTGGATCAAATCATAGTTCTACTTTTAGCTTTTTGAGGAGCTTCCATAGTGGCTGCAGTAATTTACATTCCCACCAACAGTGTATGAGGGTTCCCTTTTCTCCACATCTTCACCAACATTTGTTATTTGTGTTCTTTTTGATGATAGCCATTCTGACAAGTGTGAAGTGATAACTCATTGTGGCTTTGATTTGTATTTCCCTAATGAATAACAATGTTGAGCATCTTTTCCTGTGCTAGTTGGCTATCTGTATGTCTTTGGAAAAATATCTATTCAAGTCTTCTGTCCACATTTTTAATTGGGTTGTTTGTTTACTTGATATTGAATTGTATGAGTCCTTAATATATTTTACATATCAACCCCTTATTGGATATATCATTTGGAAATATCTTCTCCCATTTGAAAGTTTGCCTTTTCATTTTGTTGAAGGTTTCTTTTATTGTCTAAAATCTTTTCAGTTTGATGTAGTTCCATTTGCTTATTTTTGCTTTTGTTACCCTTGCCTGAGGAGACAGATCGCCACAAAATACTGCTGTGACATGTCAATAAGTGTACCACCTATATTTTCTTCT
The DNA here is from genome assembly GCF_048773025.1 of Camelus bactrianus. NCBI lineage: Eukaryota > Metazoa > Chordata > Mammalia > Artiodactyla > Camelidae > Camelus > Camelus bactrianus. Next base: position 79,371,642 of record NC_133575.1, on the reverse strand, counting down.
AAGAGTTTTATGGTTTCAGGTCTTACATTTAAGTCTTCAATCCATTTTCAGTTTATTTTTGTATGTGGTGCAAGGAAATTGTCCAGTTTCACTCTTTTGCATGAAGCTGTCCAGTTTTCCCAGCACCATTTATTAAAAGCTTGTCTTTTACTTATTGTATATTTTTTCCTCCTTTGTCACAGATTAACTGACCATGTAAGCATGGGTTTACTTCTGGACTCTCTATTCTGTTTCATTGATCTATGTATCTCTTTTTGTGCCAGTACCATACTGTGTTGAGTACCATATTTTTGTGGCACAGTTTGAAATCAGGGAGTGTGAGACTTCTAGCTGTGCTTTTCTTTCTCAAGATTGCTTTGGCTATTTGTTTTTTTGTTTTTTGGGTTTTTTTTTTTGATGATTCCATACAAATTTTTGGATTATTTATTCTAGTTCTGTTAAAAATGCCTTTGGTATTTTGATAGAAATTGCATTGAATCTATAGGTTGCTTTACATAGTGTGGACATTTTAAAAATATTGATTCTTCCAATCCATGTGCAAGGTATATCTTGTCATTTATTTGTTTACTTTTGAATTTCCTCAGTTTCTTTCAGAGTACAGGTCTTTCATCTCCTTAGTTATTTTATTCTAGGTATTTTATTCTTTTTTGATGTAATTGTAAATAGGGTTATCTTTATTTATCTTCTGATGGTTTTTTAATAGTGTATAGAAATACAACAGACTTCTGTATATTAATCTCATATCCTGCAACATTCCTGAACTAATTTATTTGTTCTATTACCTTTGTGGTGGCGTCTTTGGGGTTTTCCGTGTGTAGGATCATGCTATCTACATATGATGGCAGTTTTACATTTTCTCTTTCAATTTGGATGCCTTTTATTTGTTTTTCTTGCTTAATAGCTGTGTCTAGGACTTCTAATACTATGTTGAATAAGTGGCAAGAATGGGCATTCTTGTCTTGTTCCTCACCTTAGAGGAGAAGTTTTCAGCTTTTTATTATTGTACATGATATTAGCTGTGGTTTTTTCATATATGGCTTTCATTATGTTGATGTATGTTCCCTCTATACCTACCTTATTGAGACTTTTTCCCATAAATGGATGTTGAATTTTGTCAAATGTTTTCTCTACATATATTGAGATGATCATATGATTTTCATCTGTTGTTTTTGTTAATGTAGTATATCATAATGATTGATTTACTGCTGTTAAATTATCCTTGAATCCCTGGCATAATCTCACTTGATCATGGTGTATGACCTTTTTAATGTATTGTTCAATTTACTTTGCTAATGTTTTGTTGAAGATTTTTGCATCTTTGCTCATCTGTGATATTGGTGTAATTTTCTTTTTTTGGTAGTGTCTTCATCTAGTTTTTGTATCAGAGTGATGATGGCAACATTAAATAAGTTTGGAAGTGTTCATTATTCTTCAGTTTTTTGAAGTGATTTGAGAAGCATAAGTATTAACTCTTCTTTAAATGTTTGGTAGAATTCACTTGTGAAGTCACCTGGACTTTTACTTTTGGTGGAGGGAGGAGTGTGTTTTTAGATTACTGATTCAATTTCATTACTAATAATCATTCTATTCAGATTTTCTATTTCTTCATGATTCATTCTTGGACTATTACGTTCCTAGGAGTGTATCCATTTCCTTATAGATTGTCTAATTTGTTGGCATGTAGTTGTTCACAGTATTCTCTTATGATCCTCTGTATTTCTTTGATATTGTTTGTGATTTCTCCTCTTTCATTTCTAATTTTATTTATTTGGGCTCTCTCTTTTCTTGATGAGTCTGGCTAAAGGTTTGTTGATTTTGTTTATCTTTACAACAAATTAGCCTTAGTTTCATTGATCTTTTCTATTTTTTTTTTTTAGTCTCTTTCATTTTTTTCTGCTCTGATCTTTATTGTTTTATTCCTCTACTAACTTTGGGCTTTATTTGTTCTTTTTTCTATTTCCTTTAAATGCTGTTATGTTGTTTTTGAAATATTGTTTTTTGAGGTAACCTGTATTACTATGAAAATCCCTTTTAAACTGCTTTTTTTGTGTCTCATAGATTTTGGGTTGTGGTGTTTTCATTTGTCCCAAGGTATTTTTAAATTTCCTTTTTGATTTCTTGTTGACAAATTGATTACTTAGTAATAAGCAAAGCAATAATCAATCAATCAAAATGTTTATCCTCGATTTCTTTATGATTTTTCCAGTTTTCTTCTTGCAATTGATTTTTAGTTTCATACATCTGTGGTCAGAAAAGATGCTTAATATGATTTCAATCTTTTAAAATTTATTGAACTTGTTTTGTGGCCTAACACATGATCTGTTCTCAGTATATGAATATCCCATGCATTTCAGTTAGAAAACATGAGACACTGTAGAATAAAATTGAACAAGAGACATAAAGAGAAAATTTATGAATATTGTCAATTAATCTATAAAAATATGTAAACTCCAAATAATTGAAATTCAAATTAAACTATCAAACTAGAAAAACATTTAAAAAATGTAGCTAGTTCTGACAAGAATGTTGTGAAATTGGCACTCATATACACAGATTATAATAAAGTATAAATTGCTACATATTATCTTGAGGGAAATTTGGCAATACCTATGAAGAGCCTTAAACAACTTTACACCCTATGACCTAGTAAATCCACAGATTGGAAATTATTCTAAAGAAGTAATAAGAAACATGTAGAAAGACATATTTAAAGGATATTCACTGCAATATTTAACAGCAAACATTTAAAACCAGCTTAAATATCCAAAGATTGGGAATTATGATGTATCCAAATGATGATGGACTATTGATGTCCATTAAGAAGCATGTTTTAAAATAGTATTTAGCAATATGAAAAATGTATTTAATTTAACATTAGGTACATAAAGCAGAATATGAAACAGAATTTGAATTTGATTTTGTAATATTTATACACACCTAGATATATAGAAAATATTAAATATGTAATTTTTAAGTGCATATGTCATTGTGGTAGGATTATGAATAATTTCTTCTTTGTCATTTTTTCTTTTAGCTTCTCTGAATTTTCTAAATGTTTCACAATGCATATGTGCTACTTTCTGTTATTATAAAAATACTTATTTTTATATTTGTTTATACTGAATTCCTAAAATAAATTACTCCATGGAAATTTCATTAAAAAACCTGAATATGAATCTATTCAAAGCCTACCTACAACCAGCAAGGTACTCAAAATTCATTAAAACACAGTAGGCATAAAGAGAATAATTCTTCAGAAACCTGAAAGCCCTCAAAGTAGCAAAGGGTCATCCCAAATAAATATTCCTTATAATATATGTTGAAGACCAAGTACAGGTAGGAAAAAGATAAATTCAACAAGTCAGTACATAATTACATCTATCAGCATGAAAGAGTGTGGTTCTTTAGATGGCTAACTGTTTGAAAGATCACATTTTACTAGTTCCTGGGTCTTTTGTTTTTCATTTAGCTTTTTCCTTTTTTATGATGCATTAAATTTTTTGATCAGATCCACTTTGCTGTAAGGATGGATTTGATCATTTAACATTGTATTATAAGGAGTAAGCCCACTAGACCATGCTCTTCAAGGTAATTTCATTTTATCTTGGAAGTATAATTGAAGAATTGCATTTTCAATGTTAGAAGATCTCTAAAATGGTTCCTAGCATGAACCTTGGTCAACTGGATAAAATCCTATTTAATAGTGCCTTTGATAGCATCCATTTAAAACTCCAGTGCCAAATTCTGGGGGGAGAGGGACCTTGAATAAAATTAGTTTCTGAAAGAACAAGGAAGGTAACATGTGCTTTTTTCCTCTCAGAATTGATGACGATATTAAAATGTCAGATCTGCCTGCATTTAAATAGCATATTCATAGAAAAATGAGCTATTTTTGCATAGCATAAAAAAACATATACATGGGTAGTCATAGAACTTCCAGAGGACAAATGCCTATTTCATATTTTCTTTACATTACTGGAAAATAGATTGAAATGTACTCTACAAAGTGGCTTTTACAATATTGGCAAAGGGAGAAAAATGACCAACTGATTTGACTAAAGTTCTAATAATTATGAAATTGAAACAATTTAGTTCTCAATTATTTATTTTAATTCAACCCTTTAAAATAAAAGTGTATAGCTATAGAGCATAATGAAGTTACTATGTTCCCATTATAGAGAATGAGTCACCTCTACTATATGAACTAATTGTTGAAAATATAGAATTTAAAAGGAATTTTCTTGTCTTGGCAAAGATAATCTTGTAGGTAGCTACAATTTGGAGTATGTATTATGTTTTCCCTTCATAGCACAAGAGAAAAGTGAAAAACATGATTATCACTGAAGTGAAATGGGCAAAAAGCATATTTTAAAATCAACAAAGTTTATTTTTTCTAATTATGCAAATAAGGAACTGATGAAGTCAAATGTAGAAGCCACACTATCTCCTGCATGGAAAAATTTTTTAGATAATTAAAGTGCGTGTGTGTGTGTGTGTGTGTGTGTGTGTGTGTGTGTTTGCAGAGCATTTGAAAGAGAAAGCTAGCAGAGAGCAATAAATCATGGATGTATAGAGGGATTAAATAATAAGTATCCACTTAGGGTATTGTATTCTTAAATCATCTAAACAGCTGTGGCTAGATGTTGTCAAACAGCAAGTCAAGCTAGGAGTTTGTACTTTAGTCATGGTGACATATAGTGAAAACTTTTCATACCTCTCTTGGATCTTACTGCATCTAATACTACTAAGTTAAATATTTTTCAATGGCTACCTTCACCATTATTATTCTATAGTTTCTAAAAGTCAATTGGCAAAGTACCATCCAAAGAGCCCACATGTGTGATAATGTAGAAGCCAGTAGTTTGGAACCTAAAAGACAGGTGTATGGATTGAGACTGAGATTTGAGGACAGTGGAAGTGTAAATGCCAAATTGATTCTAAAATCAACCCAATTTCACTCAGTGGGTGCATACACATACCCACACACACAGAGTTTTCTTTAATTCAGCTATGTGAGATAAGACATGATTTGGGAATACATGATAATAGGGAGCTAATGTGGTGAGAATGCAAGCAGATCAAATGGAAACAGTACTACAAGTAATTTTGGGTCAATCTATGTATGTGAGTTATACATTCTTTCCTTCCAACATCTCCTAACCCCCCAACCATCCAATGGGATGTGTTCTCTTATTCTTGTGATATAAAGACCAGTAGCAGAAAGCAAGGTGAGATTAGAAAAAGAGAAGTTTGTGGCATTCTTAATTTGGAAAAAGGACATATTTTGCTGTGTTATAATCTGAAGGTTTAGTTCAACAAACATTTTTTGTATGCTTAGTATATTTCAGGACAGTGTTGGGCACTAAGGGTACTAATGTGAATATATACATGAAACGTTTATAATTTGGGGATGTTAGAAAGACAAAATAATGGATTTCATTTTAATGTGGTAACTAAGAAGAACTGAAGGCATGAGTCATGCCTAATGTTGCTCACTTTTATATCCCAATCATCTAGCACATTGTCTTACACATGGTAAATTCTCAGTAAATATTAAGTAAATTAACAGAAGTGTATGATGGGTACTATGAGATCAGAGAAGAGGGAAGATCACCGCCTGTGATTTGGAGAGAACTTCTTGGAAGGGATGATGGCTGAACTGAATCTTAAGCATTAACAATTTAGCCAGGTAAAAAAAAAAGTGGGAAGGCTCTAGGCAGAAAAAATGGCATAAGAACAGGCAAGGAAGCATGATATAGAATGTTAGATATAAAAAACTGTGAGAATTTTGATAATACCAGAGTACAATATATTTATATAGCTTATTGATTAATTTGGAGATTTTGAATGGAAAAAAGGAAGGCACTTCTATGTAATCTACATATATTGATCATGGTGAATTATAGCCCTCTCTATTTTAAATTGTGAATTTTAGCAGAAATGATAATAAGCAGTTAAAAATTGTGTTAAAAAACTATTCACACAAAATGTACAGTTACAAGTCAATGAGAATAGTGCCATGAATAGAGGACTTACTCTAGAACCAAGGGTGAATTACTTTTACCACTAACTGCAGCTTTCCATCTCAAATGTTCTTAGTAGTAATTTCAGAAGTTACATAAGGGAACATATGCTTTCATAGTCAGATGGACCCAAACATAGCCTAGAGTTTGGCCACATAGCCAGAAATTTTAGAATTATTTGTGCAATTATATTCTCCTCTCCAAAAATTGAAGGATATTATGTCTTTATAGTGGGTATAGTTTGCTTTCAGCTTAATCAGTTCCTCTTTGAAATAAGCTTCGCTAATGGGTCAGATGTGTGATAATTCAGATACTTCCTGAGATATGAATTCTGAAGACAGCTGCAGATTTTTTTTTAGCATGAATCATTTATTTTTTAAACACCCAGATAACACATGATCATTTTGGTAAAACAAGAAAATATACATAAGCTGAAAAAACTAAAATCATTCCAAATCCCACTGTTCAGAGTTAACCATTGCTAACATATTGATCTATACCTATCTAGAAATGTGTGTATGTAAGAGAAAGAGAGAGAGAGAGAGAGCATAAGAAGAGTTATTTGCTAATAAGAATGTAAATCTACTAGTATTCCATAGCCTGGTTTTATAGCTAAAAATATGTCATGGATATCTTTCACATTCAGTAAGTATAGGGCTATGAATTCATTTTTTATGGCTTCATAGTATTCCATTGATAGTATGTAATGTACTTCACGAGCTTTCTCCCTGTGAACATTCAACTAGTTTTCATTTATTCAGCAATATCCATATTGCTGTGAACAAATTTGTACAAATACTTTTGTGTTCTTGTGCTAGTATCATAGTAGGATAAAAATCCTCAAAGTAGTGTCTATCAATAAGGATGAAGGGTCTGAGATTTTACCTTATTTAAAAAGCAACCATGTTAGCCTGCTACAGTTTTATGGATGTTGATAGAAGACATGAGACTCCTGGGTTAGAGATAAAGGGCAGTTTAATATTCACAACAATAGCAGTAGCAGAATATCAGCTTTTTTTTTTTCTAGTGTCTGTGCCAGTACCCCAAGTCCCAGTTTTTACAGAGTGACTTAAAAGAGGGCCAGATAACCACTTCACCCACAATTGTTGCATTATAGGGGAGAAACTCTGAGTTTGGGAACCTGAAGTTTTTTAATGGACAGTAATCATGCCTTCCCTTTGCTCTGGAGTGAGATACTGTATCTTCTGAAGATGTAAGAAAACCAGTTCCTTTACACTGGAGGGAGACATCATCTCTGTCTTTCACTATATAAATATCCTTGGAATGATAGTCCAGAATAAAAGATAGTCAGGGGCTCACTCTCAGGATGTGTAGTAATGCTAGAGACTCAAGGACTGGATAATGGCCTCCCAATAGGAATATTGGGTTAGAGTGTATGTGCATTGTACATATTGCCTAAATTGCCTTATTTAAAGTTTATACTAACTTCTACTACTACCAATAATTCATAAGTGTTCTTATTTAGCCACATCTTCACCTACACTAGGCTTTGTCAGCGTTTTAAATTTTAGCTACTATGGTTGGGAAATATGGCACTTCATGTTCTAAAATTTTTAATTTATTTTTTTACTAATAAGATTAAATTTACTTTCATGATAATGTCTGCCATTTGTATTTCTTTTTTATGAATTTCCCTTTCATGTTCTTAGTGCATTTTTTCTATTGATGCTTTATTTTTTTCTTGTTGATTTATAGGTGGCCTTGGTATATTAAAATGTAAGCACATTATATATCATGTATTGAAAATACATGCTATATATGCCTTTCTTCTGTCTCTTAACTTTATTTTCTTAGCTACAGAAATTTGAAGCATGATTTTTACTCATTAAAACTTCTGACCTTCTTCAGAAATTATAAATTTCTTTCCACAAATGGCTCTGCATTTAAAAAAAATGAGTTCAGTAACATTCTACAATATAAAATGCATGCAGTCTTCAAATAATATCTGCTAAATTCATAGTCATTTTGAGTTCAAAAGCCTGTACTTCCTTGAATGTATCAGCAGTGTTTTTGCTTTTCTCCTGAAGTTTGTAGTTCATTGTGATCAGATAGCTTGTCACATCAGTAAGAAAATACAATATTATGAACCATGGGGGTCCAAAGAATTTAGCCCCTTAGAGCTCTTTTAATTCAAAAAAAAAATCTATGCTCAGTGAATTTCTTTAGCAACTTTCATGACCTAGTCATCTTATAGCATTCAACAAAATTAAATATCTTATCCTATTCAGCTTTTTACAAATATCTCATAAAGCAACTATGGTTAGCGGCACAAATATAAAGAAAATTCAGTCTCAATCACTTCCTCTTTCACATGACTTTACCTCATGAACTACAAGGCTGCCTGATAAATGATGAGGTGGAAACTATGTATGGAATCTTTCCTTTTTCACTTGAATAAACCGTTGAAATGTTCTCTGTTATTGAAAATGCCTCATCTATAAACAGTGATTCCAGCTTTTATATGTTTGGAACAGTTTTCAAATTATTTGTTGACAAATGGTTAAATACTAGGCATAACATGCATCACGGAAATGTTGATATTTGTCAGTGATGTCAAGTCTGATCTGTGATGAAAAAATAGACTATTCAATAAGTAGAGCTAGTAAAAATAGTTATTAATAAGGGAAAATAAAATTGAATCCCTACCTCAAACTATATACAGACATACTTTATTTTATTGTGCTTTGTAGATATTGCATTTTTAAAAACTTGATATGTGACAATCTTGTGTCAGACAAGGCTACTGGCACCATTTTCCAGCAGCATTTGTTCACTTCATGTCCCTATGTCACATTTTGGTAATTCTTGAAGTATTTCAAGCTTTTTCATTATTGTTATTTTTGTTATTTTGACTATGATCAGTGATCTTTTATTTATTTATTTATTTTTTAATCAGTGATCTTTGATGTTACTACTGTAATTGTTTTGGAGCACCACAAATCACGTTCACGTAAGACTGCAAACTTAATAAATGTTGCATATTCTCTGATTGCTCCACTAATAGACCATTGGCCCATTGCTCCCCCTCTCCTCAGGGCTCCCTCTTCCCTAAGACAGAAACATGTTGAAATTTGGCCAGATAATAATCCTACAATGGCCTCTAAGTGCTCAAGTGAAAGGAAGAGTTGCATGTCTCTCACTTTAAACCAAAAAGCTACAAATGATTAAGTTTAGTGAGGAAGGCATGTCAAAAGCCAAGACAGGCCAAAGTCTAGACAGCTTGCACCAAAACACTAGCCAAATTGTAAATGCAAAGGAAAAGTTCTTGAAGGAAATTAAGTGTTACTGCAGTGAACACACTAATGATGAGAAAGCAAAACAGCCTTATTGTTGACAAAGAGAAAGTTTTATTGGTCTGCATAGAAGACCAAAACTGCCAAAACATTCCTGTAAGCCAAAGCCTAATCCAGAACAAGGCCCTAACTCCCTTCAATTCTGTGAAGGCTGAGAGAGATGAAGAAGATGCAGAATAAAATCTGAACGTAACCAATATTGGTTTATGAGGTTGAAGAAAAGAAGCCATTTCCATAACTTCAAAGTGCAAGGTAAAGCAGGAAGTGCTGATGTGGAAGCTGCAGCAAGTTATTCAGAAGATCTAGCTAAGATAATTTGTGAAGGTGGCTACACTAAACAACAGATTTTCAAAGTAGACAAAACAGCCTTATGGTGGCAGAAGATGCCACCTAAGACTTTTTATAGCTAGAGAGGAGAAGTCAATGACTGGTTTCAAAGCTTCAAAGTTCAGGCTGACTTTCTTGTTAAGGGTTAATTCAGCTGATGACTTAAAGGTGAAGCCAATGCTAACTTACCATTCTGAAAATCCTAGGGCCTTTAAGAAATATGCTAAGTCTACTCTGCCTGTGCTGTATACGTGGCACAAAGAAAGCCTGGATGACAGCACATCAATATAATACATAGTTTACTGAATATTTTAAGCCAACTCTTGAGACCTATTGCTTGGAGAAAAAAGATTCCTTTCAAAATATAACTGCTCATTGACAATGCACCTGGTGATCCAAGAGCTCAAATGGAGATGTACAATGAGATTCATGTTGTTTCCATGCCGACTAACACAATATCTATTCTGAAGCCTATGGATCAAAGAATCATTTTGACTTTCAAGTCTTATTATTTAAGGAATACATTTTGTAAGGGTATAGCTGCCAGAGACAGTGATTCCTCTGATGCATCTGCACAAAGTAAATTGAAAACCTTTTGGAAAGGATTCACTATCCAAGATGCCATTAAGAACATTTGTGATTCATGGGAAGAAGTCAAATTATCAACATTAGCAGGAGTTTAGAAGAAGTAGATTACAACCCTGATGGGTAACTTTGAAGGGTTCAAGACTTCAGTGGAGGAAGTAACTGCAGATGTGATATAGCAAGAGAACTAGAATTAAAAGTGGAAAGTAAAGATGTGACTGAATTGCTGCAATCTCATGATAAAACTAACAGATGAGGAGTTGCCTCTTATGGATGCAGAAAGAAAGTGGTTTTTTGAAATGGAATCTTCTGGTAAATATTCTGTGAAACTTGTTGAAATGACAACAAAGGATTTAGAATATTATATAAACTTTGTTGGTACAGCAGAAGCAGTGTTTGAAAGGACTTCAGCTTTGAAAGAAGTCCTGTAGGTAAAATGCTGTTAAACAGTGTTGTCTGTTACAGAAAAAATTGTTCATGAAAGGAAAAGCTAATCAATGTGGCAAACTTCATTGTTGTCTTATTTTAAGAAATTACCACAGTCACCCCAGCCTTCAGCGACCACCACCCTGATCAGTCAGCAGCCATCAACATCTAGGCAAGATCCTCCACGATCATAAAGATTATAACTTGCTGAAGGCTCAGATGGTGGTTAGCATTTTTTACCAATAAAGTATTTTTAATTAAGGTATGCACATTGTCTTTTTAGAAATAGTGCTAATGCACACTTAATACACTAGAGTATAGTATAAACATAACTTTTATATGCACTGGGAAACCAAAAATATGTGTCCCACTTTACTGCAATATTTGCTTTATTGAGGTGGTGTAGAAATGATCCCACAATATCTCTGAGGCATGCCTATGCAGAAAAACAACTCCAGGTGAATTAAGTGCTTTGATGTTAAAAGCAAACTTTAGCACTATTTGTATAAACTTTAAGTGATTATCACCTTCAAGTAGGTGAAGAATTTCTTAATCAAACATAAAAGTGCTAACCATAAAATAAACTATTTATTGTTTGGATTATATTAAGATTAAACATTTATTTTCATTAAAATAACTCTAATGAAATACAGTGAAAAGAAAACATACAAACTGAGAGAAAGCATTCATTTGCAACACATATGTGTCAAAGGGCTGATACCACCAATAACAATAAAGTGTCTATAAATGATAAATAGGGAAAGGACAAAGAGCACAAACAGAAAAATAGGCAAAAAGATAAGAAGTAATTTCAATAAGCTTTCGGACAGCAAAGAAAATCATAAGCAAAACAAAAATTCAACCTATGGAATAGTAGAAAATATTTGTAAATGATGTGACTGATGACAATAACAGAGGGTATGGTCATACTGGATCTTGATATGTTGCTGGTGAGAGTATAAATTGGTATAACCACTTTGGAAACCAGTTTGGCATTAGCTTATATGGTTGAATATTCATGTATCCTGTGATAAAATTCCCCCCCTCTCCAAAATTTCTTGTACAAGCACAGATATATTCATAGCAGCACTGTTTGTAATAGGGGTGGAGGGAGAGGAAAGAAAAAAGGAAAGTAAAACAAAACCATCAAAATAATCACAATAAGAAAAACAAAAGCCTAGAAACACCCATCATCAGAAGAGTAGATATATGTTCAGGGCAAAAAGCAAGACCTAGTAAATTGCATAGGCTATTCACTTTTTATAAAATGCAAATCCAACTAAAATCAAAAAATATATATCTTTAGAACAGATAGATATGAGATAAATTTTATTTTAAATGCAAGAAAATGATGAAAATAAAAATCAGAATAATGATTATCTTAGGTAGAGGATGGCAGGCAATAAGCTAACAAAGAAGCACAAAGATAAATACTAGTTATTGTCAACATTCTGGTTCTCAGGTTGTGTAATGGGTTTAGTGGCGCTAACTATATAATTAAAAAATAAAACTGCTATGTATGACTCTGTGTTGCTAAAATTTTCAAGTGTGCCACACCCTGAGATAAGGTGGGCTTCATTTGATGATGACAGTACTGGCAGAATTCCCTTCATCTAATTCAACTTTTACTTGACATGTGAGAAAGTTGAGACCTAGAGAAATAAGACAATTTCCTCACATGACCTAGGCCAAGCCAATCATACTACTCAGTCTTCTCTGGTTATTGCCACAGTGACTAGATAAGGAATGCAAGCGATCCCAACGGATTCAATCAACATCTTCCCCAGAGATTTTTCTCAGTGGTGCTGGTGGTATGGACCCTTTATCCCTCAGACTGCAGATTGTGAGCATGGGAGGCTTGAAATACCCATGTCCATATCTTCCATGACTTGGAAGAGCTGGTCTGCAAAAAAGACCAGTTATTCTAGCATGCAGCAAGAAGCATAACTTAGTGCTCAATGTTGACTGAGTCCCTGATGCAGTCATATTAGATAAGAATTCCACTCCTTGACTTCCCAGTTAAATGAGCCAATAAACTCTACTTTGTGGCCAAAGCTTTTTAAAGCAGGATTCCTGGCACCTGAAACCGAACATTCTTGATCAATATATTCAAGGAATGCTAAAGACAAAGAATGAGGAACAGAGATGTATTGGAAAAAAACAATCTTCTCACAAAGCTTTAATTTTTTCTCCTGTACTCATTGACTATAAAGAGCTTATGAATACAAATCTCAAATTTCAGACCTCAAATTGGAAAGTGACATCTAGTAATGTTAAGTAATTAATGTAAGATCACAGTGCTAGTTTTGCAAATATCTGAAACTAGAACCTAGTCTCACCAATTCTAGTTCAGTGTTTTTTCCACTATATAACATTGACTTCTCTGCTTCCCCATAGTAATGTAGATTAAACACTAATTAACTATGCCTATTACTGTTAAAAAGAAACATCAAATATAGTTTAAACAAATGGGTGACTGGAAAAAAATGGGTGACTTTTAGCTAACTTCAACTTCTTTTTTATTATTATGTAAATTTAAGGTGAATACATACAGTTGATCCTTGAACAATGCGGGGGTTAATCTGAGTATAACTTACAGTTGGCCCTCTGTATCTGAGGTTCCTCTGCATCCTCAGATTCAACCAACCACGGACCTTGTAGTACTATAGTATTACTACTGAAAAAGATCTGCATATAAATTGACCCATGCAGTTCAAACCCACATAGTTCAAGGGTCTATTGTAATTCAACATCTATATACACTACACAATGACCACCACAAGTCTAGCTGCCATCAGTTGACGTCCTTCAACCATTTTTCCCAACCCCCTTATCCTCTGGTAACCACTAATCTGATCTCTGTATCCATCAGTTTGTTTTTGTTTTATTTTCTTTGTTTTGTTTTATTTTCTTTGTTTTGTTTTAGATTCCACATATAAATGACATCACAATATATTTGTCTTTGACTTATTTCACTTAGCATAATACTTTCAAGGTCCATCTATATTGTCACAGATGATAAGATTTCATTCTTTTGTGGCGGAGTAGTATTACATTATGTATATACATACAGCATATCTTCTTTATCCATTCATCCATTATTGGACACTTAGAAACAAAAGCAAAAATTAACAAATGGGACTACATAAAACTAAAAAGCTTCTGCATGGAGAAGGAAATCATCAGCAAAATGAAAATGCAACTTACTGAGGAGGAAAAGATAGTTGTGAATCATATATTTTATACGAGGTTAATATCCAAAATATGCAAAGAACTCATACAACTCAACAATAAAAATAAACAGATTAAAAATAGGCAGAGTATCTGAATAGATATTTTTCCAAAGAAGACATACAGTTGTCCAACTGGCATGTGAAAATATGCTCAAATAACTCATAAGCAGGGAAATACAGATCAAAACCACAATGATAGATCACCTCACACCTGCCAGAATGGCTATTATAAAAAAGACAATAAATAACAAGTGTTGGAGAAGACGTAGAGAACAGGTAACAGTACTGATGAGACTAAATTGGTGCAGCTACTATGGAAAACAGTGTGGAAATTCCTCAAAAAAATTAAGAATAGAACTACCATATGACTCAGCTCTTCCACTTCTGGGCATTTATCTTAAGAACACAAAAACACTAATTTAAAAATATATATGCACCCATATTTTCATTGCAGCATTATTTACAATAGCCAAGATATGAAAATAACTTCAACTTCTTTATCCATTGGTTAATGTAGATAAAACACTATATTGAGAGTCAGGAGAAGTTTCTTGTCTTTGGCTTTTCTAGTAGCTAACTTAATGACCTGGGAAGATCACTTTTCCTCACAGGGTTTCTTTGTTTCCTCATCTTAAAAAGAGGGGTTACACTTCTATAGTATATTCTTCTTTACACCACTGAAACATGGGTTAGTAAGCTGCTTTCATCATTTTTCTACACTTCTTAATAATAAGCAGCCAATGTATTACAATAGCTTCCTCAAGACAGGATTTTTAAGATATATTTTAGGCCTTAGATCTCCTAAACTACCGTTACTCACCCTCCACCTGCCTTCTATTTTGAAGTTTGAAATTCACTGAACTGAGTATGAGAAAAAGCCATTCTTGCACTATGTCAAGCCTATATCCAGGAAAAACACACCTTAGAAAATAGGAAAAAGATACAGATGTCCAATTGGTGACAATAAAGTATGGTATCATTATATCTTTAAGTGTTTACTGACTAAGATGTAGCACTGCCTTTAGCCCATAGCTGTAGGGGTTACAATTAGGAAACTATCAAATCTGTTCATACTAGTCTCCATTGTTTAAATTATAATTGAAAAACTAGTTTAGAATGAGCTCAACTATGATTGTACTGGGGCAAAAGGTAAAGATGGGCAAAACTTAGCCTGTTTCTCTTTCTAGTTATTTATGTATAGACCATCAACCAGCTAGAATTGAAAGCCAAATAGGATAGTTAGAAAAATGAAGGCTTTTAACATAAACGTACAAACTTTTTAAAAATTCCTCCTCACTAAGGAAGATGTCACAATAGAAGATAAATGTCTACATTTTGACAAAATAGTACAACTTTTCAACTCTTGATATATTTGCTTGGAACTTGTTCCTGGCTTGGTTCTCTCAGATACATGGACAAGGTTCCAAATGTAATCATCAGACTCATTGGATTAGTTAACATGTTTCAAAGAGGAACAGCTTGTCATTTGAGAAAAAAAAATTCAGTGAATTCCAAATATACATGTTTTCTGATCCTTGAGAAAAGAATGGGATACAGTGAGAGTGAGCGCAAGAGTAGAGTAGAGAGGTAGAATTAGCTAATGGAAAAATGGTTAGTAAGATTATTAAGACAACTAAAATACTGATATTTTATTAATATTTAATACCATCATCTAATTAATTCAGAATATACTACATACACTAGCTTAAAGTCCAATAAAATCTCACCTTAAACAGGTGATATCTAGTGATAGACATTTTCTCCAAAATGCCCATGAGGAATGTGGGTTGAATCAGTGGGTAGATAAGGTCACAGTTTGTTGGCCTTTGTCTTGTTTGACAGTATATTAGTGAAATTTCAGTCTGTAATTTTTAATTATTTATTTTGCTATGTTTAAGGCAATTAATGTGAGAGTTATTTACTTTTTTGATAATTAGATGTAGTGATTAGAACATGTTTTATATTACACTGGAGTTTTCTTTTTAAATAACTCATGAATAGAAACAGCAGCTGGATTTCATGATGTGGTGAGCATGGTAGTGTTTGAAGGGAGATAATAGAGAGGTACATTTTTTCTATATTTAAAGTGTCTCACGGTAATATGCTTTGCAAGCCTAACATTATTTATGGAATTGGATAGTAAATGAATAGCAGATATTCATTGCTTGCTGTGCACAATGATACCAGCTATTTGTCAACTTAGGTGTCTTTTTTCACTAGTTCCATGTTAAATAATCAGCTTTCAGGGGCATGCCTGGACTGTGTCCGGTTTTGGGTCTCCAGGAATGTGAAGCAAGCAACTGTGTTGCTCTCAGTGTCTGGCTGTTCAAATCAGAAACAACTGAATATGATAAGCAATGGAATGGACTACAGAAACAGACTAAAAATGAAAGAATTCTGTATGAGTAAGCAGATTTAGTAGTTTTTTTTTTCTGACTGGAAATCTGTGTGGCCTGGTTGATATTCACAGGTGAAAAGAGTGGTTTGCATTACTAAGGAGACATTAAGATGATTCAGATAAAGATTATCTTCTCCCACCTCCCCTTCCACACATACACATACACACACACACAAAGGATAAGTAGGTCGTTTTAATTATTGACTGAGTGCTTCACTTCATATCTTGGTGATAGGTAGGCATAATATTGGATAAACTTGGACATAAAGCATTGATATTTTGTAGAAACACCTATACATAGGGTTTGTGAAATGAAAAGTGAAACCTACTAGTCTGGGCGATTTAGAAAGACACATACTTTGATTTTAGTTGGTGAAAAGCAATTTATTAACAAAAATGTAATGTCTAGTAAAGCAAAGAGACAAATACAGAAAGATTAATTGACTACTTCAGGTTAGATATTAGATAATAATAGTAACCAAAACCACATCAGTACCTAATATTTATTTAACATTATGCCAGGCATTTTGGCAAGTACATTATTTATTGTTTTCAGAATCATGCCACACTCAATCTCAGGAAATTCTCAGACAACACTGTAAAGTAGCATGACCATTATCAGAATCTTACAGATAATAAAACTGAGGCACAAAGAATATCGGGGTTAAGTGACTTGCTGATGGTTGCAGTCATTAGGTGGCAGAGCCATAAAAACAGGCCTGGAAATGGCAGAGTGGTTATTTGCTGAGAATTATAAATTAGAGCAATGATAGAGAGCCAGCTGATCTAGTTTCTTCCCAGTGATAGTCAGGCCACAGATGGTTTACCAATCTGTCTTTCTTTCAATTAACCATTGGCTATAATTTGCGAGCAACTCCCCTTCCTAGTTCTGTGGATGTCCCCTAGTAGCAGATTGGCTCAAACAAACAGAAGGCCAATAGCGCATGACTTCTGACAATTTCTGGGCATCTTGATAATGGGCTTTTTTCCCCCTAAGGTGATACTTTCTGGAACAGAGCAATTAAAAAAAACCCTGAGCCTTTCTCAAAGCATAAGGCCAAATATTTAGGTAGAACCTATTGATCATGGCTAGAGAATGAAGAATAATTAGCCTAGGAGAAGAAATAGTTTGTTATAAAGGGATTATTTGGGAAGGTACTAGTTTAAAAGTTAAAATAACAAAGGATGAAAAGAAAATACCCATACTCCATGTCAGAAACAGAGTTTTTTTTGTTTGTTTGGGGTTTTTTTGTTTTTGGTTTTTGGTTTTTTTACAAATTTCAAGCAATCTCATTTGTTTGAAGAGCTATTCTTTCTTTCTACTGATCCTCTGTGGCTGCCATTCTCATGGTTTCTCTAACCTATCCTGCCAATGCTCAGTGATGGAATAAGATCTGCCAAATCTTTTTTTTATACATAACCAAAATCAGTTTACAAAGAGTATAGTAATAGTTCAAATCTTATTCTATTCTTGCAAACAAAATTTCAACCCAGTCATAGATTATGTCACTTGGGCTCAAGGATTCTAATCAGGCTCCTGCTGTATTTTAGTACAATGAGTAATAAAAACAAGAGGTGGCTCTGATCTCAACTTTATCCTGGAGAGGTTTAAATCAACAGTTATACTCAGTTCAAATTCCTTGATATGTAGTGTTTCAGCTGTAGATCTTTCATCTGAAATCTCTTGATATTAATAACATTACTTCAATTCCTCCCTCCCTAGCCCCTCTTCCCAACCTCATTTTTTAATTCACTCGCCCTCTGAAGTCACACCAAAAGGGAAAAAACAGAGTTCATTGTGGAGACAACATTGTCCTTTATGTCAATTAGATGCACCTTGAAATGTTCCATCATCTTTGTAAAGGTAAAAGAATGGTCAGCCTTCCAAGAATTTTCAGGAATTATATAACTTTTGACTATAACTTTTTTGGATCCCTTTAAGACATCCCAGTGCAATATGTACAAAGTGGGCCAGGTCAGCTCAATAATAATAATGATAATATCAGCAGTGGCAGCAGCAAACTGTTAATAGAACCCACTACATGTCAGACACTCTTCAAAGAACTTTACAAATTGAACTTATTTAATAGTTAATAGGAGGTAGCAACAAAAGCT
The DNA here is from genome assembly GCF_048773025.1 of Camelus bactrianus. NCBI lineage: Eukaryota > Metazoa > Chordata > Mammalia > Artiodactyla > Camelidae > Camelus > Camelus bactrianus. The sequence continues at coordinate 79,353,221 of NC_133575.1, read as the reverse complement.
TCAGCATCAGATTACAATCATTGGATGCAGTTTCTGGATGCAGGTGGTTTTCAAGATTAGCTGCTCTTGGCAAAAGATCTGGATTACTTCTATTTGCTTCCCTCAAAAAGGTTATATGCAGGGATAATACAGGCCAATATGAGTCTTCAACTGCATACAGGGAAGTCTTCCATTGCTTTTTTTTTTTTTTTAAGCTTTTCTTACTCTCTTTTTTTCTTATGTGGTTAGAAGTGGAATAACAACTGCCTAGATGATAAAGAACACAAAAGACAGTTATAATTTCAGAAATAATTCAGATTGTTCATTTGTGAGTAATTAGTTTACTCCAGTAGATGCCACTTTTGTAGCTAACTTTCCTCAGATAAATTCTCATAGTTTATGCTTTGTTATGGATTGATGAGAACAGAAGTCAAAACAATGTTGTCCCAGAACTGTTGGTGAAATCCAGTCTGAAGAACTTCTCTAAAGATAAAGACTTTTTCTCCATCACAGTAGAACTTCTTTGACTTTAATATTACTAGGCCTTTAATTATGCAATTCCAATTTTTCTCACTTGGAAGATTTCCCTGTTTTAAATTTTATTCCTTGAAAGAGGAAATGAGAAGGGATGGAAGATGATTCATTTTATCAGCATGTCCTTGCAAAAAAGCAGTTCTCAGGAGATCAATGTGAGTCCTTCCCACCCCCATTTAAGACAATATACCAACTTGAACTTATAATATTCCTTACATTGAAATCATATAGTACGTAGAAATCATTTGGTGACTTTATAGAGCATAAAACCCACTTTGTGCTTAAAAAAAGTAATCATTGTGTTTGAGGCAAATAGAAGAAGGACACTAGCCTGTTTTCCTCCATGACACTGCTTAGTACCCTTGAAAAGATTTTGAGTCTAGCCTGTTAAGGCAAGCCTACCAGAACATTGTTTGGAAATACCATATCTGACAGGTACTTATGTCTTCAACTAAGAGAAAGTCTCTTATTCTTGTATGACATCTCTCCTCTCCAACATCATTGAATGTGAGCCACTGCAATACTAGAAGACTCCTTACCCAAGTATATCAATATGAGAAGACAGCACATTCAAAGGTAGAGAGAAAACTGGGGCAAGAGGGAAAGATGAATTAAGGAGCAAGGGATCAGAATGACTAGGTATTTTAGGAAAATAATTATATGCTTCATGTTCAGAGTGCAGAATGTTGTTACATGCTTATAAATGTGAACTATGTTCTAAGTGAACTTAAGTCAAGACTCCAGATTATTCATGAGAAAATATTCTTCTTTTGTAGAAATTGAACAATTTTCTCCAGATAAAAAGTTGAGGAATAGGGGGAAATACATATACCATGTTTTGATAGAGGTGAGTGATCAAAAGCAGAACCTAGTTTTAAGTAGATATATGATCAGTATGGCATATTATTACAGAGCAATCTTTTAGAGGCAAAAGACTATGAAATACAGAATTTAGATGAAGTGCCATTATGTAAAGTATGCTGATGAAAGGAGAAAGTTGAAAGACCAGTGGTCCTGATGCAGGAAAAATGGATGTGGGGCATGAGGAGGGCCATGTCCCAGGCTCCGGTTGAGCCCATGGGATGTGCCCCACCAAGTGTGTGTCCTTGGCTTCGCGGAGAAGAGAATTCAAGAGTGAGCCACAATTGAGTAAAGGTAGATTTATTTAGAGAGATACATTGAAAGGCAAGAGAAAGGTCACGAGGTGTGGGGTTTGGGTACTCAGATTAAAGAAAAAGTAGGTACATGCTCCATAGACAGAGTGCAGGCCAACTCCGAAGAGGGAGAGAGAGAGAGGGCGGCAGCAAAGACAGCCACAAGGTGTCATGTTGCCAGTTTTTATGGACTCAGTGGCTTCATATTGCTGATAAGTGGAAGGACCAGTCTAGCTAGCCTGGGGAAGGGGCTGGGATTCCCAGGAAGCTGGCCATTTCCTACTCTTTGACCATTTGTGGCTAGCCTAGGGACTGCCATGGTGCCTGTGGGCATGTTATTCACTATGCTAATATGTTACAGGGAGCATATAATGAAGCTCAAGGAAGTCAAATCTCCACTGTCTTGAGCCTCAAGGCCTACTGGGGGTTGAATCTTTCTCCATTCTGATGTTAATTGTTGTGTTGTTCCTTGAATGACTGTGCCCTGCCCCCTTCTTGTCCTCACTCTTTAAAACTCACCTGTAATGAGCAATAAAATAATAATGGGTTATTATTATTGGTATGAAGTTCAGAAAATTCATAAACTGATACAGGGCCCCAAAAAGAAATGAGCAGAAAATACCAATTCTCTCTGTACACAGGAATTAAGGAGCTGTTATTACTGAAAACCTGGATGTGCAGTGGGGTAAATAATAAATTAAAAAGCCGCTGACTCAGGAATGTGATCCCATCTTCCTATGAAGGGAAAGCAAATGGGTGACTGAAGAGAGGGGTGGTGCAATTTTATAAGATAGCCCTGAGAATATAAAATTGAGGAACTCTATGTGAATGGAGGTGACAGACTGCTATGTACAGGAATTAAATTATATCAGCAGCACAGAAATTAAGGCTATTTTTAGTTAGATATAGCAAAAGGCTACAGTGCACCTGCACCATTTCTGGGAGAAAATATTTGCACATAACAGACCCACACGTGCAAATGCTTAGCTAGTAATCAGCATATTATCATCTTATCTTAGCAATTGCATGTTGTTTAGGGGACATGCAAGCCTTAAAAAAAGTCCTTTGAAACCTTTGCTTTGTATTTCTCATGGGGAAAAACTAACATTCTTAAATTATCTCAGTGCTCTAGTCTGCATTCTTCCCTCCTCCTGCATTAAGAGATTTGGATTTTATGCTCAGAGAAAGCCAAGGCAGATGGGAATTATTCAGAATTTGGAAAAACAAGGAAGCTTCAATTAATGGGCTGCTGGCAGGAAACCTCTGCAATGCACATTTTACTCCTACATACATTTTGTTCGCGCATACACACTCATGCATATGATTTCTTTTAACTTTTAAAGAGAGAGGATCACACTTTAGTAATGAGAGAATGTCTCTGAGCAGAATTCAATATGTGTTATGTCTTAGCAGTTTAATTTAGAGGTAACAAAGGGGGAACTATGCAAATCCAATTTCAGAAACAAAGATGAACTATTGACGTATTTTGTAAAGGCAAGTCCAATTTGAAAACCAAACAGTCTTTCCATCAACGTGTGGCAGATCTAATTAAACTTAAGTTTAATATCATGGAGGGCAGGAAAAGAGCTATCTGTGATTAATATATGTGTGGGGAGGGGAAAGGAGCGGGATGGGGAACACATTTGGAGTCCCACTTTGGGGGCGGGGGCTACTGAATACGCTATATCATAGAGATTTGAAACTTTTGTTCCATTCCCTCTCAGTGGTGAGATGACATTAGTCCTTGGTTCTGAGCCAGATTCCAAGGAAACTGCTGGATAAAGAATTATAGAATACATAATAATATGTTAGAATTAATATATTTTCTCTGTAAATTGTTTCTTACAAGAGCATAATGTGCAAGAGGTGTAAATTTCCAGGAAATAGATTTAGGAAAAATATTTCTGATTAGATAATACATTTTACTATGAAAACATTAAGCAAATGGCCTGGTTTTATAACAATCTGGATCTTTAAAGACAGTTAAGAAGGCTTGAGAATTAGTTTGAGAGACCACCTATCCAGTGTTATTTTGTTGTCTGTAGTAAGGTTACTGCTCTGCCAAGCATGTCAGTTCAGTACAGCAACCATCTCTACAGAGACAAACTCTGTCCTAAATTCTTAGCAATGGATAAAATCATATTTCAGAACACCAGTCTATAGAAACTACTAAGTACATTTCTAGATATATAAAATTAATTCTCCAGAATGTATACTAGGTGAAATGTGTAGGTCATAGTCTTCGAGATAGGCTGTTCTTAAAATAATGTTACCTTTAGTTTAAATCCTTAAGTTGGCTGTAGTTTTCAAAGGGGAAAATGTTAGCAAATGTTGAAAGAGCAACTGGAGAAGATGGCAGAGGCAAAGGGCTGCCCTAGCAGGAAACAAAGTGATAATCAGGAAGAGAGGTCTAAAAAAATTCAATATTAAAAGAAAAGAAGGAAATATTAAGCTAGTCCAGCAAAGATCAATGGAAACAATAAGCTTTTTGTTTTGTTTTTGTATCCGAACCTTTATTAAAAATGAAAAAAGTAAATACACCAAGAACTGTACATCAGAGTAAGAAAGAGATGTGACTTGGAGGAATGGAAGTTTTCAAATAATTAGCAACGTAATATCAGGGCAAATTAATGCTATTTTTGAAGAATGTGAAATGTCTTGAAATTGACAAGTCATAGGCTGGTGGCTATATTCACTGAACAATATTTTTTATTCATTTCTGGGTTAATGAGATTTCTTTCTAAGATCTTTTCATACTGAAGTGGCATCTCTGCACACTGATCTATTTTGCATTAGTTATGTTGGCCTTTTTTATTGTTTCAGTCTTTGAAATCATACAGCTTTTTATGAGCTAAGGAATGCTCCAAAAGGCAACTTGCAGGATGATTGCTGTATAAAAGGGCTAAGCTTGAAATAATGCCTATTAATGCCACTGATTTAGCAGGAATGTCTCCACTTTGTTCAGCACACATTTGCTTTTTGAATTCATTCCACTAGGAATTTTGTCTTAGGCTTTGGTGTTATAATCTTCTATTCTCTTCTATTCAGTTATCAGTTTGATACTGAATGTTGCTAACTTTCACAGAAAAGCCTAAAATTCAGAGAAAGACCAGCTTTTTGGTTGCCTTAAAGGGACTATAGTCTGCCAATTTGTGGGAAGAACGATTACACTGAGAGAATGGATGACTATTTTAACTGGTTAAATAAAACTGTTGAAAGAAAATGAGATTTTACATAAATGAAAGTAGTCTGAAGTTGACTGTTAATTTTGTTTTAATTTCAGGAAGAACATTTACTATATTTTCCTCTATTTTCTTACTTTTTATAAATTTCTTCTCTCACTATCAAGAATAAGAGAATAGATATTTGTAAAAGTAGTTTTAATGGTTTATTAACATTTCCCATGCAAAAGCAGTTCACCAAATAAATTTCTACAATCAGATATAGAAAATAGGCAATTGACTTTTTCTATGATTAAGTATTGAGCAAAGTCAAACATAGTATGCAGAAAACAACAGCTTTTTTCTTTCAATATTTCAAAGAGGTCTGCTTAATAGCAATTATTCAAAGGCAGAGAGAATGAAACTCAAAAGCTTTAATAAGAAGAGAAACTGTGCAGGAACTCCATTGCTTTATTTACCAATACACACACACACACACACACACACACACACACACACACACACACACACACAATCCCGCACACTGCTACAGTTCCTCAGGACCAATGTCTTGGAATGCCTCCAGTCATGATTAACTACATCAAAAGCCAAGGCATCTGCCACCTATGTTCATATCACAATCATGCCGAGTCCAGGCAGAGTATAGAGATGGAAGAAGATAACCAGATGCTCATAAATTACAAGGTTTCTGTGGAAAGCTACAATGCAAGGGCATTTAAATGTAGACAAAAAAAATCTTCAGTTGAAGGTTTTTCAGATATTATATAAAAATCACTTAATACTATGCATGAGTGTCTAAATTCATGTAACTAGCAAGTTGCTTTTGCCCATTAAAATAACAAATATTTTAATGCATGTGTCAACTGCAATTACAGCAGTGCTATTTATTTGCTAGTGATATTAAGAACCATTTCCACTTCTTTTCTTAACCTAGTTTCAAACATAGATTAAAATATTCTTACATATTTGACATTTTTATTATTTAATTTTTTTTCCCTGAAACTTCAGGAGTTTTGAAATGAACAGAAATTTAAAAAGTTTCTCATGGTAATTTTAGGTTCAGGAAGTTGTGAAAATTTTCAGAGAATGTTTATTGAAAGGATTCCAGCTTACTTTTGAGAGTCATGAAAGAGCTCTTTAGTTTGGAGAAGTTTTATATTCTTAGTGAACACCCATTCTCCAGAGTCCCAGACTAAATGGAGCCGACATTGACTCTTCAGAAATCCTTTTTACCCATAGTCTTTCCTGATCAGTGAATTTGAATCATAACAATTTAATATTATGCATTTATGCATGTGCAAATGTCAACATATTCCCTTCTTAAGCCCAGCCAAAAACTATTGCCAATGATTTTCTTACTTTCTGGACAGATCATATATTCTAATTGCACACTGATTGAAATTATGTTAAATGTTTTTCTTTAAAGGTAAATTCCAAAATCACTTCCGTGGGGAATTTTTAAAGAATTTTAGATATCTTAAACGTATGTTGCAAGTAGAGAATGTTAGAGATCAAGTAACCCATATATATTCTTGAAGACTAGCTCACTGGGTGGGGCCTGTGCTAGTCTTTACAGAGGATGCTGGAGAAGCCTCAGGGACCATAAGTGCTTTCCCAGGATATCACAGTACAGGCCAGGAGGTATAGGCTGGGCAACAAGGATAATGGCTTTCTTAGAGGAAATTTTGAGGGGTGCTGTTTTCCCCGCAAACCATCAGGTGTGTGTTCTGATAAATTTCACAATTTTGGTCTGTTGCTGACATTAATTTCAGTGAAGAGTCCAACATGCTGTGAACATTCTCATTTTGTCTGATCAGTTTTTTCTAAAATCCTGTGCCAGCTGTCATCACACGTGTTAGACTCCTTCGAGGTAAAACTAGAGTTTAAACACCAAGAATATCTCAGTGTGCAAAGTAGTGTTTTAAAGGTCCATCCATTAACTTTATCTTAATAAATTCTATGCTTTAATGGGAGACACTAATCAGTAGTCACTGAGATAACTTAAATGATACTCTGTCACAAACAATAGCTTTTTAAAAATATACCAGGTCTAATCTCAAAGTACACATTACTATATATAAAATAGATGAACAACAAGGACCTACTGTATAGCACAGGGAACTATGTTTAATTTCTTATAATAACGTATAATGGAAAAGAATCTGAGAAGAAAAAATATATATGTTTGTATATGCATAACTGAATCACTTTGCTGTACACCTGAAACTAACATTGTAAATCAACTACACTTCAATAAAAAATAAAATTAAAAAATATACCAGGTCATCATCGTTATCATCTTCATTATCACTATTGCTATAGTCATGAATATATATTTATATATATATATATATAGAGAGAGAGAAAGAACCACTCTGTGCCTGATATTATGCTAGAAGGTTAGAGAACATATGCAATGATTACTCAAGATATATATTTCTTCATGTAAACTAGGGCTTCATGTATATTAGGAACTGAATCAGAAAAAGATAAACCAAGCACTACTGAATAGTGAAATATCAGTGGAAAATATGAGTAGAGAGTGTTGTGGATATATTTTATATAGTAGTTTTATATTTATATTTATTTTACATTTATATAATATAGTTTTATATTTTCTTTCAATACTTTCCACATTTATTTGGGGAGGGGCTACTGGTAAATGTGCTGGGTCTGGGCAGGCAGATGAAGAAGGAAAAAGGAATAAAGAATAAATAAGTAAGCAGTGGGAGGGGTAAAAGAAAGGCTAAGTAAGAGAAGGGTAAGACTGCTATGTAGTGCAGGTTCCATCGGGACTTCCTTTTTCTTTTCCTGATAATTTATTGTTTATCCTCTGTTAGGCATAGACATTCTCCCAGGTGTTACTTCTCTGATGACTACCTCTGATATCTACTGCAACCATCCAATACTTTGTGGCATCAAATAGGGAGAACAGGTTGGAGGAGTGTTCTGACCATTATGGAAGCTTGTGCCCAGGGCAAAATTCAATTTTTTATTTGATACCAAATCTGGGCCAGTCCTAGGCATTTCCTTTTCTTAGATTTTTGTAGACGGTATTAGAGTGTTTTTTGGGTGAGTGTGGAGGGGAGCATATAATAATGGAAAGAGAACAGGCTTTACAGTCAGTCAGACCTTCCGATTCAGGTCATGTAACCATGAGCAAATTACTTAAACTTGCTTAGCATCAGTTTCTTTAGCTGAAAAAGATCGAGATATAATCAAGAATAACACCTACCTGAGAGAGTGATCATTAGGATTCATCATAATGACAATATTCAGTGCTAAACTTACTGCATGAAATATAGTGAAAACTAAGAAAATATTAGTTCTGCTACATGAATGTTAACAATTAAAGAATCTTTAAGTAGTCTGTGATTAATTACTTAAATGTTTATACATGTAATATGGTAATGTTGTCTACATTTTTATTTCTGCTGTGAATGAATATTTTACTTATAATGTTTTATAAAATTGAATTCGGTGAATTTTTTTCCTGGGGACAAGTCTGAGAGGATGAGATCAAAAGATCATGAAGATTTTGAATTGCCAAAAGGATCAGTTAACTGAAAAAAAGTTGAGGTGTACTATATTAAAAGATCATATCCCAAAACAGACTTGTAGGTTTGCAGTTCTATTCCTAGTGCTATACTATAAAAATAAAGAAATTCTCCTCAAAATAGAATTACATCAAAATTTAACATTACTCTAAATATGACTTTAGAAATATTTGTGGGATAGACACAAAATGTACTCACTGCTATGCTAAGTCCATAATATGCTCACATTATTGACATTGACATACTTAATCTCAGGTTCACATTGCATTGAAAACATGATCTGAGAAACTATCTACACTTTTTGTTATTTTTAGTTTGTTTTTATATTAAATATCACTTAGAATGATTAGTCTTCTGATGGGATTTAGAACTGTATTTTCTTAAGGTAGCTTTTTTTGCTATTTATTTGTATTTATGTTTCAGAATAACTACTTATTGTTCATGTGGTTTTGGGCAAGTTATTTTAATCTTCCAAGGCCTCACTTTCTTCCTATGTCAATGAGGAGCAGACTAACTTTCCATCTCTGTCATTTCATAATTTGACAATTCCAAGTATAAGATGGCAGTTGCTCAGAATAATACTTCGTCAGGATGATAGAATAGATGAAAAAAATCTTGAAAACAATTCAAATAGTAATAGATGTTTTTTGAAAGCCACTTGAAAATGATAAAAGAATATATAAGCATGAGATATTATCAAACTTTAATCAGTTTAAGAAATAAAGAGATTAAATGTAAGACTTGACTGTGCCCAGGACTTTAAGTGATAGAAACTACTATGTATAAAATAGATAAACAAGAAGGATATATTGTACAGCACAGGGGATTATAGCCATTATCTTGTAGTAATCTTACAAGAGTATAATCTACAAAAATACTGAATTAATAGGCTGTATACCTGAAATTAGGATAATATTATAAATCAACTATGGATCAATAAAGTAAAGAACCAAAATCAGTAAATAAAAACAATAAAAAAATGTGCCCAGGGCCAAATTTAACTGCCCATTTTGCACATACCAGCATTTGCTTTTTATACTACTTACTCTCTACCACATATAGCAGGTGTGGTAATAATGACGGTAATAGTTAGTAGTAATAGTAGTAGTAGTAATATCTGCTGTTAATTGAACACCTACTGGGTGCCAATCGCTGGGTGATATGTAACTATATATCTATACCTGTCTGTCTTTATATGTCTTAAATTGCAAGGTAGATATCACAGTTACCAGCTTATGACAGAGAAGAAACACAAGGGTATACAGGTAGACACCTTGCTTAAGTTATTTTTTAATTTAATGCTTTTTGTTGTTCTTGATGTACAATATACATTACATACGTATAATATAGGGATTCAGAATTTTTAAAGGTTATACTGCATTTAGATTTATAAAATATTGGCTATATTCCCTGTGTTGTACAATATATCCTTGTAGCTAATTTTATTTCATTTCCTTATTTATTTATTTTTAAACATAATAGTTTGTCTTGCCCCTTCCACTTCCCTCTCCCCACTGGTAGTCACTAGTTTGTTCTCTATATCTGTTAGTTTGTTTCTTTTCTGTTATATTCACTAGTTTGTTTTATTTTTTAGATTCCACATATAAGTGATATCAGAGAGTATTTGTCTTTCTCTGTCTGACTTACTTCACTTAAGATAATATCCTGCAAGTCTATCCATGCTGCAAATGACAAAATTCTATTCTTTTTGGCTGAGATCTATCTATCTATATATGTATATCTATAGATAGATAGATGCCACATCTTCTTTAGCTATTCATCTATTGATGCACACTTAGGTTATTTCCATATCTTGGCAATTGTAAATAATGCTGATATGAACATTGGAGTGCATGTATCTTTTCAAATTAGTGTTTTTGTTATTTTTTTCAGATATATACCCAGGAGTGGAAATGCTAGGTCATATAGTAGCTCTATTTTTTTTTTAATTGAGTTATAGTCAGTTTACAATGTTGTGTAAATTTCCAGTGTAGAGCACAATTTTTCAGTTATACATGAACATACATATATTCATTGTCGCATTCTTTTTCACCGTGAGCTACCACAAAATCTTGTATATATTTCCCTGTGTGGTAGCTCTATTTTTTATTTTTTTGAGAAACCTCTGTACTGTTTTCCACAGTGAGTGTACCAATTTACATTCCTAACAAGAGTGTATGAGGGTTCCTTTTTCTCCACATCCTTGCCAACATTTTTATTTGTCTGATTTTTGATTATGGCCATTCTGACAAGTGTGAGAATATCTCATGTAGTTTTAATTTGCATTTCTTTAATGATTAATGATTTTGAGAATATTTTCATGTGCCTTTTGGCCATTTATATGTCTTCTTTGGAAAAATATCTATTCAGGTTTTCTTCCCATTTTTAAATTGGGTTATTTGTTTGTTTTTGTTGTTGAGTTTTATGAGCTGATTTATGTAAGTTGGATATTAACCCCTTCTTAATCATGTCATTTGTAAATATTTTCTCCCATTTAGTAGGTTGTGTTTTCTTTTTGTCAATTGTCTCCTTTGCTGTGCAAAAGCTTTTAAGTTTAATTAGGTCTCAATTGTTTATCTTTGCTTTTATTTCCTTTGCTCTAGGAGACAGATCCAAAAAATATTGCTATGATTTATGTGAAAGAATATTCTGCTGGTATTTTCTTCTAGGAATTTTATGGTATCTTTTCTTACATTTAGATCTTTCATCCATTTTGGGTCTATTTTTATTTATGGCATTAGAGAATGTTCAAATTTCACTCTTTTATATGTAGCTGTCCAGGTTTTCTAGCACCACTTATTGAAGAGACTATGTTTTCTCCATTGAATATTCTTGCCTCCTTTGTTGTAGATTAACTGATTATATAAGCATGGAGTTTACTTCTGGGCTCTCCATTCTGTTCAATTGATCTATATGTCTGTTTTGTGCCAGTATCATGCTGTTTTGATTACTGCAGCTTTGTAATATACTCTGAAGTTAAGGAGTGTGATTCCTCCAGCTCTGTTCATCTTTTTCAAGATGATTTTGGCTTTGAAGGGTATTTTTTGTTTCCATGCAAACTTTAAAATTATTTGTTCTAGTTCTGTGAAAAATGCCATGGGTATTTTGACAGAGATTGCACTGAATTTGTAGATTGCCTTGTAAGTATGGTCATTTTAATAATATTAATTCTTCCAATCCATGAACATGGTATATCTTTCCACTTTTGTGTCTTCAATTTCTTTCATCAATTTGTTATAGATTTCTGAGTACTGGTCTTTTACATCCTTAAGTAAATTTATTCCTAGGTATTTTTATTGTTTTTAATGTGATGGTAAAAGTTTTAAACCTAGTCACTGTCAAATCTGAAACTCCAGCCCCAGATTCTTTTACTTCATTCAAAGAGTGCTTCTAGTCACTCTGTCTTGAGGCCATTGAATGTCTCCTTTCACTTTTCTTACTTATTACTTCCCCACTTCCCCTCTTACTCTTATAACTTTGCTTGTTTCTTTTAAATTTCTGGTCTAAGAAACTACTGACAAGAAAACAGATCTTGAGATTAAAATCTCTACCAAGTGTCTTGCTTTGCTCAAATGTAAATATGCATTACAGTAAATTCATAGATTATGTCTTCTTCTCTTTGTAGTGTCTGCATGTTTCTCTTACTCTGGCTATATATACATATATCTTAAATACACTTAATATACTTTGAAAAAATTAGCAAGCTATTGCTTCAGCAGGCATAATTTAAAGGGAGGTATGTAGTTAATTCCAAACGTGATCACATAGACACATGCACATTTTATTTTCTTTTGCTTCTGGGAAGGCCTGGGCCAGATTTGCTGATTGAAGTTTTATGTTTTCCAATTTATAAAATATTTACCAAAGGCATAATGGGCTTTTTACAGAGGCTATGTCAGGCTACTTGAGACATTGGTTCATGGCAGACAGCTACTGTCTATTAGAACTGTGATAGTGGTCAGTGCGCCTTGTTCTCTGCCATAAGTCTGAATTCTAATTTCAATTGAAAAAGTTAAATTGAAAATGAAGATTATTTATCATTCTGACATTGGAATTGATCTTTAATACTAACACATGAAGGAAGATTAGATATTTTAATGGATTACTCAGAGTGAATTAAAAAATAAGCATTTATTATAATTGGAAAAAATTAATATTTTATGGAGAAATTAGAATTTCTGGTGAATATTCCAGGAACTTAATGTGCTTACACACATTAAGATAAAGGAAATTACCAGCTTTCTAGTTAAAAAGATTATTATTTGGCGACCTGGTATAGTGAAAATACTATGACACTGTCTTGGAAGTGTGAAAGTCCAGGTAGCTGTCTAATTCTTGTTTGATAATTTCTATGTGGGCCAAGTTCAATTGGGCTTCTATCTTTGCTTCTCTCTCTCTTTTTGCACCTCTTTCCATCACTGATTTCCTTTTCTAATTTTTCTTATCCATTCACTCAACAACCTGTTTCATAGTACCTACTATGACTCAGTCACCAATTTGGAGTTGGGGATTCTGAAGTGAAAACAAAACAAAGTAAAACAAAAAGTCTGCCCTTATGTGGTTCTCTGCATCATGCCACTCTCTCATTCATTCATTAACAAATTTGCTAGTTATAAATGGGTCCACTTTACTAACAAACTCTAAATTTTAGTTTCAAACGTTTGTTAACTTAAGTATATAAAAAAGATCATCTTAAGCTGAGTCAAAAAAAGGTATTGTTTTTCTATAAAAATGCTTTGTGGAAATTGTACAAATTGCCTTCTATGGCTTCATTTTTCCCTTCCCTTCCCCAGTCCCTAGATCTCTGATGCTCTTTCCCTCCCTCCTCTTATCTAAAGCCTAAGCATCATAGGAGAGCATCATGATCATGGTAGGAAATACAATTGGTATTGAAAATATATGTATTTGTGTGAGAATATAATTCACTTCCTTGTATTGCTTTCATCCCTGACCATCTCTGTTTCTAGTCTAAGGAGGGCAGCTGATATATTTTACTTGCTATTAAATAACATATTTGTTCTCATTTAGATGGAAAGCCTTGATTATAGGACTGTCTCCTTTTTAACATAGTGCTGATCACCGTATTGGCTGTTAATAGATAAGTATAGTTAAATCCCATTAATTTAATACACAGAGGACTATAAAAGATGGACTCTGAATTAAGTAGAGTATCTGTTATTTTATTTAAGAATAAGGCATGTGCTTAGCTAGGAAATTATAGTTGCTCAGCAGATACTACTGACTGAACTTGAATGATATTTTATGTTGTAATACACTATGTAACTGCATAGAATTAAGTTGCTAAACATCTTATAGTTTTGAATATAACTGTACCAGAGTCATACACTATTTCTATAGAAATGAATAACCCTGAAAATGAAGAAAGTTGACGGAGATTTAAAAGCAATTCACTTAATAATCCATGTAAAAGTCTTATTCCAATGCACATTGAGGTAGTAATAAGGTATTATGTTGTGCTAAAAAAATTAAGATCATTATACTAATCAGAATTCATTTAACACAAATATAAGTACTCTATTTAACAGCTTTGAAACAGTATACAGGGATGAGACCTTATGAAAAAATCTGTGGTCAGAAGGCTGCATATCTAGATATTATGTTATTGACTGCACAGTACTTCACATTCTCTCATTTAAGGGCTAGACTTTCAAGGTCAAGAGAAATGCCAATCATGACAATGTCTTGCTTGCCCACAGATGGTGCACCTGAAAGACCTCAGAATTGTCAGTGTACTATCCTTTCTCTATGGAAAACCATGTTTAAAATAATTTTCAAAGGATAGCTTATTTCCCCTTATACTTAATTTGACCCATGAATACCATGAACTGTTATTTATTAGAGTATTTGTTGTTTAGGGAATTCAAACAAAAGCTGTTTATTGAAGTTAATAAAATATAAAGTTCAGCTTTTTTGAATAGGCAAGACCTCTCTGTATAACAGATGGCTCAACAGTTGTAAGAAAATTATTCACAACCCAAAAGCAGCACAAACAATCACTTTAAAACACTGTTCTCAATTTACATATTTTAAAAAAGAAAATGATTTTGTGCTATCTCTCTTTCTTACTGTGCCTTGAACAGATGATACAGTCCTGAAATGGACAACAGACAAACTTTGCTTCTTGATGGACACTGGATTGATGCCACTCTTATTAGCTTTTTATGAATTATGAACCCATCAGCAGATAGTGACTTCTGAAACTATGCTGATCTTAACCGATTACTATTAAAACATCAAATATGAAAGTGAAAATTAGTTTGAGGAGGTACCTATTCTATTCCTGAGTTTTGTTGCTCATTTCATTTATCTCTAAAACTGAAGGAAAGAGGCAGGAATAATCAGTTCTTCCAATTGATCAGTAGCAAAGTTCTCTTAGATGAAGGAAGCAGTAGACCTCTCAGTTCCATTAAAGGTTTAAGTTGGATGAGATTTCAAAGGCTTTCAGTGGTAATACCATTTAAAGAAAACCTTGGATATATGTATGTACATGTGTGACTGAGACATTATGCTGTACACCAGAAACTGAGACAACATTGTAAACTGACTATACTTTAATAAAAAAGAATGCAAATAAAAAAACATTGTTTTCTGTTTTACATTAAAGAGTGGGGCAATTCTGCTTCCTTTATTTTCACTTTTTAATCCTAATGTCATTTGACAGCCGTGCTTTTCTCATGTCAGTATAACCTCACATATTTCTATGTGCAGTTACCTGTTTTGAGCAAGAAGTCCCAAGGCTATTTGTGACCTAGAAGTGGATTTCATTTGATTTCTTATAGTTTTATGACTTTTTGATTTCTTCAAGTGATTCTTGTTCTGGAAAGAATTGCCAATGGGTGAGAAATAGAATTTTTCTGCATGTGAAACACATTAGCCAATATGGGAATAAATCCAATTACAATTTACTTTGTCCAAATCAAATATTCTGTCTTTTAAATTTTGCATCTTTCAAAAACCATGCTTCTAATCACTTTGACCTGAGTAAGAAGACTCAATCATAAACCCATATATAATATATTTATAATATGCCGAGGAGAATGATAGACAGATTCATAGGATTGGAAAATGTCATGAAAGGAAATTTTATCAAAAGCATTGCCTTCAACCAAATCACGCTCACATTATCTCAGATAGAGAAATAGAACCCAGAATATTTTTCAGTAAAGTATTCTAAGCTTCTAAACCCTCAAAATTTTTTCCTATTGTTTTGGAAAGGACCGGAAAGACTTAGCATTTGTCAACTTGGAGACTTACTTCCAGCAAATATCATTCTCTTTTTGAAGGGGTATCCAAAAGAGCTTAGCAATAAGTCTGCAGGAAATACTTCAGGTGTTTGAAAGAGAAAATCTAGACATCTGACAGTAACCTATTCTCTTCTTGGCCAAATGACACCCTCATTCTATCTGAGTTTATGCTTTATCTAAAGTGTGGACAGTTATCTCCATTGAAACATTGTTAATTCAGCTGATACTACAGGTTTACTCCCTTCACAGTACAATTAGTTTTATCTTGTTCCCTAACCATAGACTTTAGCTTTAATCTCAGTCAACTCTATTAAAATATGTATTATA
Organism: Camelus bactrianus; assembly: GCF_048773025.1. Lineage (NCBI taxonomy): Eukaryota > Metazoa > Chordata > Mammalia > Artiodactyla > Camelidae > Camelus > Camelus bactrianus. The sequence continues at coordinate 79,337,223 of NC_133575.1, read as the reverse complement.
ATTTTCAGATGGATTCAAGGCAATGTGGATGGATCAGCACTTTGCATCTCTTATATCAAGAAACATCTGCAGTACTGATAGTTTCAGTTGTATAAGTTCCTTATTAAGGACAGCCTCATACAATTGCAGCAGTGGAAGAGCTCTATAATAATGCATTTATTTATTTGCTATGTGTCTGTGTGCCCCTTATATCTAAACAATATTTGATAAAAATATCGTGGATATCAAAAAGGCCCTTTTAAAATTACCATATAGAGTCAATGAAGTCATTTTCCATTCACTAATGTTCTCAAAATATCTCCAAAGACAGACTCATGCTAATTCCTGTGATGACTTTGCAGCTGCTATTTGTGTCAGCAGTACACCTAAGCTAGCCATACTCAGCAAAAGGAAGGCATATTTTTCTGCCAAATCAATGCCAGACCTTGTGTTCTACATCTCTCCAAAACTGGTACTTTGGGAGAAGAGTTATAGTGGCTATCAATCACTAGCAGCAGCCACCAGATCAGATTGATTCTGATAGTTTAAACTACCTTACCAATTGTAGGCTTGTGAACATTGTGCTGTTTTCCAAAGTGTTTGCAGTTTAGATATTTCCTCACCTCTATTCCCAGTCTAAGATGCAATAGTAACCTATCGATTTTCCTAGAAGCTGTGTTCTTTTGCTAGGCTATTTCCTATGCTTTCATTAATTGGTGCATTGGTTGTCAATCATAAATCACTCCACAGGTAAAGGAGTAGTGCTATACCTACTCATGCAAGAACTTGAAGTCTACATAATTTTCCTCTGATACCACTAAGGGGGAAAAAAGCTCTGTTATTTTGCCTACTTTCCTCATTTTTTTAGTTCAAAGATTGAAAGACAGAATTAACATTGTAGGGAAAAAAAAAACTTACCCATAAATTTTAAGCCTTAGATTTTTGTCCTGCCTTAGTTACCAAGTAGATAACAGACCTTGAACAGGAGAATCACGTAACTTTTCAGAGACTCAGTTTCCTCTTTTCCAGATAATAACACGACCGTGAAAATGCTTTGAAACAACAATACATTATATTAAATAAATGGCAACATTATTAACATTACTTCAAAAACCCTCTACCTGATTTGTGCTTTTTTTCCCTGAAAGTTTATTAAGTCTTGCCTCATTTCACTCCAATTTCTCCTTTGCTATTATGAAAGAACTAATAATATAATATCTTGAATTATCTTAATTCTTCTTCCAAAGAAGTTAAAATTCCATAAGCTTTGCATTTTGGAGAGAGTTCATTAGTATGTTTAGACTTGAAACGTAGATATTCCATAAACATTGAAAAGCCACTCTCGTCTTATCAACTACATCTTAGACAATAAAGCAATAGGAGGGACTATGTTGTTTCCCTAGAATGGAATTCAAGTTTCTGAAAAGTAGAAGTAGTTTTCTTCTACTGTTTCTATTCCACTTAGACTGGCAAGTGCCTATGGGGCACGGTATTTCAAACTCTGCTTGTGCACCACTGCTTATCTTGTTCCACGATCTCTGATGGAAAAGACTCAAGAAGTATCAGCAACAGGAGACATCTGCAATGTAAGCAGTTGTGTCATTCTCTTCAGTTTGGTGGAACTGAGCCTCCAACTCGTTCAAACTCTTTACTTAATTGATACACTGAATATCTCAGATTGTTCTAATTGAAGACATCAACTAAATTCCATTCAGTAGGTTGAACTGTGGAATCTGTTGGTATAGAAATTCTTAGCCTGAAGAGTTGTCACTTTCCCATTCAGTTTCCAGATTGATTGGACTTAATGTACCTTGTAGCATGTGGCACAGCCAGAGTAAGGCTTTTTTAAAGCATTGTTTTGTATGTGATCTTGCTTTCCTGTTTGCTCTACTCTGGGCACAAATATCCTGACTACGCTTGTCAATTAGTCTCCAAATGACTGAATATCACTTTCTTAGTAATCATTTGTAAGAAAAAAACATTTACTTACATTATTTAAGATCTAAAGGGTGTTTGTTGAAATGATACTATAGGCAACTTGATGAACATTCATTCTTCTAGCTTATCAGGCCAGAAATAGTGCAGTAATCTTTGGTTCTCCTCTTTTTCTTGTACCCTACACCTGATTTGTGAGCAAATAGCATGGATTTAAATTTGCCCACTTCTCAGTGTATCCAGTGCTATAACTCTAATCAAGGTATTATTATTTTTTCATTTGTATTTTTACTATAGCCTCTAAGTTATTTCTGTGCTTCACCTTTGTCTTTACAGTCTATGCTCAACACAGCTGCTATTGTAATTTTTTTAAAAAAAATTTAAATTAAATGACTCCTTTGATCAACACTCTAATAGTTCTGCGTTTCACTTAGGGTTTAAGCCAAAGTTCTACTGATGATCTATCTGTAAGGCCCTACATTATCTCCATCACACTCATGTCATGTCTCAAACTTAATCTCCTACATTCTCTTCACTTTATTTCAGCTCATTTGACTCTAACCATATTTGCATCCTTTCTATTATTACTTGAATATTTTAGTTATACTCCTGTGTTAAGGCTTTTGTCTTGGCCATTGTGTTTGTATAAAAGCCTCTGCCATCCCCCACCCCCACAAATCTGTAAGGCCAAATTTTTCACTTCTTTCAAGTCTTTATTTAAATGTCATTTTATTCATCAACCCATCTATTCCACCTGCACTCCACATTGTCAGTTTCCTGGCCTCATAGAATTAGTTGGGAAGTGTTCCTTCTTCTTCACATTTTTAAAAGTTTGAGAAGTATTGGTGCTAGTTCTTCTTTAAATGTTTGGGGAATTTAGCAGTGAACTCATATGGGCCTAAGCTTTCTTTGTTGGTAGTTTTTTTTTTATTATTAATTCAATCTCTTTACTTATTATAGGTCTATTCAAATTTTCTATTTCTTATTCAATCAATTTTGGTAGTTTGTGTATTTCTAGGAATTTGTCCATTTCATCTAGGCTAGATAATTTATTGGCATACAATTGTTCATTGTGTTCCTTTATAATGCTTTTCATTTCATAATGTTAGCAGTAATTTTCTCTTTTTCATTTCTCTTCTAGTGATTTGAACTTTCTCTCCTTTTTTTCTCTTGGTTAGTGTAGCCAAAAATTTGTCAATTTGTTTTTTATTGATTCTATCTATTGTGTTTTTTCTCTATTTCATTTATTTCCATTGTAACCATTTATTTCCATTCTAATAGTTATTGTTTTCTTCTTTGTGCTTTTTTTGAGTTTAGTTTGCTCTTATTTTTCTAGTTTCTTAGGGGGGGACAATAAAGTTATTGATTAGATATCTTTCTTGGGGGATTTTTTGATAATTCATGCTATAAGGCTATCATTTCCAGAGGAGACGGAGAAGATGGCGGAGTAGAAGGACGCTCGCAGGTCACCCTCTCCCACAAATACACCAAGACCCACATCTACAGACCCACTCAGCCAACCAGAGCACCTGCGGAACTGACAGAACATCGCCCTCTTCAAAAGATAAAGACACCAAAAATCTGGTAGGAGAAAAGGAAAAAAAGAAAGAACAAAAGGCAAAGCAGCGCGGGACGGCTCCCGCGGGGAGGGAGCGGCAAAGGAGGACTGGCGCTCGCTTGCTGGGTCTCCCCTCTCCAACTGAGAGGCCAGCGGGAAGGAGGGGGAGCCTCCGAGGCTCGGATCTGTACAGAGCAGCCCTTGACTAACAGAACTAAGTTAAACGGGCACAGAGCGTCCCCCCAACACCCAGCCTGAGACGCGGGCCGGCAGCGGCGGGCAGGGCCAGGCTGCCCAAGCCAGGCAGAGGACGGAAGTGGCTGCACGGAGGCAGCCCCGGGGGAACGCAAGGGGCTGCGCGCCGTGGCTGTGGGTGCACAGGGCAGAACAACCTGGGCCCTCCATAAAACAGCAAGGTTGATGTGCTCTCGGGGGAAGGGTGCACACCCCCATCTCTGAAAACCCGCGGAAACTTTTCGGGGGAAGAGAGGCGGGGCTCAGGTACAGCCGCCATATCCTCTGCGCGGAGCACCCAGGCGGGGGCGGTGCGAAACCTGCATCCGCACCGAAGGGCTTAGCAGCCTCAAAGGCCAGCCTGAGACTGGCCTGCAGCCCGGGGCAGATAGGATCCTTCCATCCTGGCCCCTCAGAGAACTTGCTCCACAAAGACAAACAAGGAGCTGGGTTTTGGCTCGGAGCAGGGACAGGGCTGTCCCTCGGTCTTCCCCGAGCCCACCCGCGGAGCGCCGACCAGGGCGGAGCGCGCAGCCGCACAGAGCAGCGGAGCTACCGGCGGCGGCGCAGGTAGAGCGAGAGGGTCCCCCCCCCCCCCCAATGCCTTTCGGGCAGGAACACAGCCCCTGACCGAGGTGCTGGGAGGGGGCACGACCCGCCCTCCTACCCGGCCAGTCTGCAACATCTGACTGCGGCATCCGGAGGGGCAGCGACCCGCCCGCCCACAGCAGAGAGCTGCACCTGACCCAGTGTTAGGAGGAGGCGCGATCTGCTTGCCGACAGGTGCTGGGAGCAGCACAGAAGAGGGCGCCAACGGAGGGCCTCTGAAAACAGCAAGCTGAGCTTCCAAAACAGGACGAAGACAGAAAGACTTCACATTAAAAGCACACAGACTCCAGGAGAACACCGACAACCCCCCCCCTTTTTTTGTTTTTTAAATCTGTTTTTACCTGTTCTATTTTCTATTACTCTCTTAATCTTTACTTCTTAATTCATTTCTATTTCTCTTGGGTTTTGATGTCCTGCTATTGATTAGACACAGGTTTCAAATACATCTATTCATCTCCCCCCCCCTTTTTTTGTAAATATTTCAAAAGGACGTCTCAACCCGATCAATACTCTGCTTCAACTCACTCTTCTATTATTCATTATACACTGTTTTCAAACCCTCTTTCTCCCTTCTTTTAAAATTCTTTCTCTCTCTCTCTTATTTTTTTTTTCTTTTTTTCCTAAGTTCTATTCCTAAATAGGCATCAGATAGATAAAATCCTTAAGGACCAAAATAAACAACTGATACTCCATAAACCACAGTGCCAAAGAGGTATGAGCAAGATGAAGAAGCAGAAAAACCTTTCCCAATTAAAAGAACAAGAGAAATCCCCTGGAAGAAAGATCAACTAAATAGACATCGATAGCCTACTAGATCAAGATTTCAAAAAAGGAGTGATCGAATTGCTGAAGGAATTAAAAGAGATAGTGTTTAGAGATATAAAATATGTCAAAAATGAAATTGAAGCTATAAAGAAGAGCCAAGTAGAATGGGTAAACTCATTGACAGAGATGAGGAATGATCTAATAGCTGTGCAAAGCCGACTAGATAATGCAGTGGAACGAATTAGTGATCTAGAAGACAGGGCAATAGAAAGCACCCATTCAGAAGAACTACAAGAGAAGCAAATAAAAAATAATGAAAATAGCATAAGGGACCTATGGGATAATATAAAGCGTCCCAATCTTCGCATAATAGGGGTCCCAGAAGGAGAAGAAAGATCAAAGGGGATTGAAAAGGTAGTGGAAGAAATCATGACTGAAAACTTCCAAAACTTAAAGATGGAATCAGATATCTAAGTACAGGAAGCTCAGAGGGTCCCAAACAGGAAGAACCCAAATAGACCCACACCAAGACATATCATAATCAAGATGGCCAGAGTCAAGGATAAAGAAATGATTCTAAAGGCAGCAAGAGAAAAGCAAAGAGTAAGTTACAAGGGAACCACCATAAGGGTCTCAGCTGATTTCTCTACACAAGCACTACAGGCCAGAAGGGAGTGGCAAGATATATTCAAAGCCCTGAATGAAAAAAAGATGCAGCCTAGGATCCTTTATCCAGCAAGGCTATCCTTGAGGATAGAAGGAGAAATAAAGAGTTTCACAGACAAAAAAAACCTGCAGGAGTTTAGCAACACTAAACCCATGCTAAAAGAAATATTGAAAGGGCTATTCTAAATAGAAAAGCAGCAGGATGCTACAGAAATGAGAAACACACAACTGGAAAGGTGATAACTCATGAATTACAAATAAAGTAAACATGAAATTATAGAAGAAGACATACAAATCACTGAGAGTGGGAGAGGGCGGCAGGGAAATATAGAATATTTTTTTCTTTCTTTTTTAAATTTTTTTAACAGTAGGATGGGTTTGAGATCATGTTACTATCAGTTTAATAAAAACAGTTATAGTAATGGGTTGACAGATTTACAAAAAAGGGTAGCCACAAGCCAAAAATTTACAAAGGAGTCGCAAAAATTAAATAAAATCCATGATAATACAAAGGAAAATTACCAAACCACAAAAGGAAGAAGAAAGGAACAAAGAGGATATACCAATTCAACTGCAAAGATAAGTTCAAACTGGCAATAAACACACATCTATCATTAAATACTGTAAATGTTAATGGACTAAATGCTCCAGTCAAAAGACACAGAGTGGCAGACTGGATAATAAAGCAAGAACCTTCAATATGCTGCATACAAGAGACCCACTTTAGGGAGAAGGACACATATAGATTGAGAGTGAAAGGATGGAAAAGGATATTCCATGCAAATGGAAAAGCCAAAAAAGCAGGTCTTGCAGTACTGATTTCAGACAAAATAGACTTTAAAACAAAGGCCATAAAGAAAGATAAAGAAGGACATTTTATAATGATTAAAGGAGTGATACAAGATGAGGATATTACACTCGTTAATATATATGCACCCAATATAGGAGCACCTAAGTACATACAAGAATTACTAACAGAGATCAAGGGGGATATTGACGGGAATACAATCATAGTTGGAGATTTTAACACTGCATTAACATCACTAGACAGATCTTCCAGACAGAAAATAAACAAGGCAACAGAGAAATTACATACTACAATAGAAAAACTAGATCTGGTGGATATTTTCAGAGCATTACAGCCCCCCAAAATAGGATATACATTCTTTTCAAGTGCACATGGAACATTTTCCAGGATCGATCATGTACCTGGGCACAAAAGAAACCTCAACAATTTTAAGAAGATAGAAATTATCTGAAGCATCTTTACTGACCACAATGCCATGAAACTGGAAATCAACCACAGAGAAACAAAGGAGAAAAAAAGGAAAGCATGGAGATTAAACAATATGTTATTGAAAAAACAATGGATCAATGAGGAAATCAAAGCTGAAATTAAAAAATACCTTGAGACAAATGATAATGAAAGCACAACCACTCAAAACCTATGGGACACAGCAAAGGCAGTGCTAAGAGGGAAGTTTATAGCGATACAGGCCTTCCTCCAAAAAGAAGAACAATCTCAAATAAACAATTTAACCCACCACCTGAATGAATTAGAAAAAGAAGAACAAAAAGCCCCAAAAAGCAGCAGAAGGAAGGAAATAATAAAGATCAGAGAGGAATTAAATACAATAGAGATTAACAAGACCATAGAAAAAATCAACCAAACCAAAAGCTGGTTTTTTGAAAAAGTAAATAAAATCGACAAACTTCTGGCCAAACTCACAAAGAAGAAAAAAGAGAGAGCACAAATTAGCAAAATAAGAAAGGAAAATGGAGAAATTACAACAAACAAAATAGAAACACAGAATATCATACGAGAATATTATGAAAAACTATATGGAACCAAACTGGATAACCTAGAGGAGATGGACAAGTTTCTGGAAACATACTGTCCACCAAAACTGAATCAAGAAGAATCTGAACACTTGAACAATCCGATCACTAGAAAGGAAATAGAGATAGCAATTAAAAACCTCCCTACAAATAAAAGTCCAGGACCGGACGGCTTCACCGGGGAATTCTACCAAACATACAAAGAAGAACTCATACCAGTCCTTCTCAAACTCTTCCAGACGATTGAAAAGGAGGGAATACTCCCAAACTCATTCTATGAAGCCACCATCACCCTGACACCAAAACCAGGCAAAGACACTACAAAAAAAGAGAATTATAGGCCAATATCACTGATGAACATAGACGCCAAAATCCTCACCAAAATTTTAGCAAATAGAATCCAACAACACATAAAAAAGATTATTCACCATGACCAAGTGGGGTTCATCCCAGGGACACAAGGCTGGTTCAACATACACAAATCAATCAGTGTAATACATCACATCAACAAGAGAAAGGACAAAAACCACATGATCATCTCAATCGATGCAGAAAAAGCATTTGATAAAATTCAACACCCATTTATGATAAAAACTCCCGCCAAAGTGGGTATAGAGGGAACATATCTCAACATCATAAAAGCTATATATGACAAACCTACAGCCAGCATAGTACTCAACGTGAAAAACTCAAAAGCTTCCCACTAAAATCTGAGACAAGACAAGGATGCCCACTATCACCACTCCTATTCAACATAGTCCTGGAAGTCCTAGCCACAGCAGTCAGGCAAGAGAAAGAAATCAAAGGGATCCAAATTGGAAAAGAAGAGGTAAAAGTGTCATTATATGCTGATGACATGTTACTATATATAGAAAACCCTAAAAGGTCCACACAAAAGCTAGTAGAGCTGATTGAAGAATTCAGCAAGGTAGCAGGTTACAAAATTAACGTTCAAAAATCAGTTGCATTTCTTTACACTAACGATAAATCAACAGAAGAAAGGAGGTGAAAGAATTATACACAGAAAACTATAAACCATTGATGAAGGAAATTAAAGAAGACTTTAAAAAGTGGAAAGATATCCCATGCTCTTGCATTGGAAGAATCAATATTGTTAAAATGGTCACACTGCCCAAGGCAATCTACAGATTTAATGCAATCCCTATCCAATTACCCAGGACATATTTCACAGAACTAGAAAAAAATCATAATAAAATTCATATGGAACCATCAAAGACCTAGAATTGCCAAAGCATTACTGAAGAGAAAGAAAGAGGCTGGAGGAATAACTCTCCCAGACTTCAGACAATACTATAGAGCTACAGTCATCAAGACAGCATGGTATTGGTACCAAAACAGACATATAGACCAATGGGACAGAATAGAGAGCCCAGAAATGAACCCACAAACTTTTGGTCAACTCATCTTTGACAAAGGAGGCAAGAATGTACATTGGAATAAAGACAGTCTCTTCAGCAAATGGTGTTGGGAAAACTGGACAGCAGCATGTAAAACAATGAAGCTAGAACACTCCCTTACACCATATACAAAAATCAACTCAAAATGGATTAAAGACTGAAATATAAGACAAGATACAATAAACCTCCTAGAGGAAAACATAGGCAAAACATTATCTGACATACATTTCAAAAATTTTCTCCTAGAAGAAATAAAAGCAAGAATAAACAAATGGGACCTAATGAAACTTACAAGCTTCTGCACAGCAAAGGAAACCAGAAATAAAACAAGAAGAAAACCTACGGAATGGGTGAAAATTTTTGCAAGTGAAACCGACAAAGGCTTGATCTCCAGAATATATAAGCAGCTCATACGACTCAATAAGAAAAAAATAAACAACCCAATCCAAAAATGGGCAGAAGACCTAAACAAGCAATTCTCCAAGGAAGACATACAAATGATCAAAAAGCACATGAAAAAATGCTCCATATCACTAATTATCAGAGAAATGCAAATCAAAACTACAATGAGGTTATCACCTCACACCAGTCAGAATGGCCGTCATTCAAAAATCCACAAATGACAAATGCTGGAGAGGCTGTGGAGAAAGGGGAACCCTCCTACACTGCTGGTGGGAATGCAGTTTGGTGCAGCCACTATGGAAAACAGTGTGGAGATTCCTCAAAAGACTAGGAATAGACTTACCATATGACCCAGGAATCCCACTCCTGGGCTTGTATCCAGAAGGAACCCTACTTCAGGATGACACCTGCACCCCAATGTTCATAGCAGCACTATTTACAATAGCCAAAACATGGAAACAGCCTAAATGTCCATCAGCAGATGACTGGATAAAGAAGTGGAATATTTATACAATGGAATACTACTCAGCCATAAAAACCGACAACATAATGCCATTTGCAGCAACATGGATGCTCCTGGAGAATGTCATTCTAAGTGAAGTAAGCCAGAAAGAGAAAGAAAAATACCATATGAGATCGCTCATATGTGGAATCTAAAAAACAAAAACAAAAAAAACAAACAAACAAAAACAAAGCATAAATAAAGACAGAAATAGACTCACAGACAGAGAATACAGACTTGTGGTTACCAGGGGGGTGGAGGGTGGGAAGGGATAGACTGGGATTTCAAAATTGTAGAATAGACTACACTGTATAGCACAGGGAAATATACACAAAATGTTATGATAACTGACAGGGAAAAAAATGTGACAATGAGTGTGTATATGTCCATGAATAACTGAAAAATTGTGCTGAACACTGGAATTTGACACAACATTGTAAAATGATTATAAATCAATAAAAAATGTTAAAACAAAACAAAACAAAACAAAACAAAAAGGCTATCATTTCCAGGAATTCTTGGCGCTCTAAGAAGATGGTAAGATAATAACTGGCATGTTTGTCTATTCTATCCACCAATCTACCAAGAATGATTTTTAACCTAATACTTTATAATGAAAGTGAAGAAATAACTTGAAAATTAATAAATACACAATATAGCATTATAACATTATATAATTTACTGAATTAATCATGAATGTTCACATGCATACACCATCACATATATCTGAAACTCTAAACAAATGTTAGAAAATTTTCTTTTGGTATGAAATAACAATATCTCCTCATTAGGGATTAAAGCAATTCTTAGCCATGTGAGGCCAAAAAAAATGTTTATTCTCTGGACTGATCTTAGATGTTTTATTTCGTAAGCCTTGAATATTTTACTTCAGTTCTCAGTTGTGTTTCTTTTCATGTTTCTCAGCGTGGCCTCTTCCTTATAACTACTGTGAATCACAGAGAATTTTGTCCTGTCTTTAATTGAATAAGTGCTCTTCTTAAATGATGTGTGTTCATTAATTCTGCTTCTAAAGAAGTTGCTTTCCTTCAAGGCACACTAAACTTTCAGATTTAGCTGCATAACAGCAGAGCAATAGTTTTTTTGCTTCTTTGCTGTGATTTTATGGCTGTCTGATATGGTCACTATCTTTAATGCTACATATCTTGTTTTCTGTTTTATGTGTATCTCAGTGGCCCTGTAGATATGGGAAGAATTTTACCCTACTCTGACTTTTAACGGAGAGAGCAGTTTCAGAATGAGCCTGACCTAAGACATCTCCTGCACTTCACAGGGTCATGGGCACTTTCTTATTTGTTCTGTAAACTATTTAAGAGCTCCCCGGTACTAGCAGCACAGAGCTTTACTTTTAGCCTTTTCACACACATTATGTGAGACTACATCCATTATTAATTAAAAAATGAAAATTTTGGCTGTACCCACTCCAAGTCACGTTACAGTGGAGACACTGCCTTTGACCTCATGGGCCAGTAGGGAATGGGGATGATAGCTGGCTCAAAGTTGTAGGGCGGGGCAGGTGTGGGGTGGGGGGTATTTTTTTTTAAATGGAATTTTTATCTAGTCTAATGATTAATTACTTGGGGATGGGTGAGGGGAGCTTTCTAATCTATGCATTCCTATCATGTTTCATTTTATTTCAAAACTTTAATACTTTAATAAAATATATGATTACATATCATAATATCCATATATGTACAGTTTAAAAAATATTAATTAGTAAAAATCACTAACTCAGAAAAAAGAAAATCAAAAAGTTTTGAAAACTCCTATGTATTCATGCTTAATTACATCTCTCTCTTTCAAATTCAAGGACATCAGTATCCTGAATTTTATGTTTATAGTTTCCTTCTTTTGTATAAAGTTTTGCCACATTTACATGTGTTCCTAAACAACATGTTAGGTAGTTTGTCTGTCTTTGAACTTGGCATAAATGGAAATGTTTCGTTTATATTAACTTCTGTTTAGCTTCTTTTGCTAAACTTAATCTTATAAGATTCATCAGTGTTCCTGTTGTTTCTTCTCTGAAAAATCTGTTCATGCTTGTTTCCTAATTTTGTTTTGTTGTTTGCCTTATTCTTATTTTTATTGATTTGCAGGATTACTATAATAATACATATAAATATATAATAATATATAATATATAAGTACATATAAATTATCATTACATATAAATTATATATGATTCTAATATATGATATATATGATTCTAATAATTACTAGTCATATGATTTATAAATAAATTCTTTCATTTTGTGGCTCTCTTTTCCCTTCTATTTTTGTTATATTTTGGTGAATGAAAGTCTTATTTTTAATTGAAAGTATCAATCATTTCTTTTACAGTTTTTGTGCTTTTTTTTTGTTGTTGTTGTTTTAAAATTCTATATTTCTTTCTAAAAATTCAGCAGTTTTGCCTTATATTTAAGTTCTTAATGTGTCTGGGATTAATTTTGTATATAATGTGACATACATATTTTTTGTTTATATTTCCAGTATAAATGATCACTTGTCCCAGAAAACTTATTTAAAATTCAGTGACTTATTTTTTGACCAGGTCCCATAGTGAGTAGTGCATTTTGTATTGTGATCCAGCATTAATCGACATTTATTCAAAGAGAGACACACATATATATTTTTATTCAATATCACTTACACATATTTTGTGTGATGAACCTTAGTATTTTATCTTCTATTTTTAATAAAAATTTTGTTGAGGTAATGGCAGATTCGCTTGTAGTTTTAAGAAGTAATACAGAGAGATTTCATGTACACTTTACTCAATTTTCTCCAATGGTAACCTTTTACATATTTTTAAAATTTATTATTGTCAAAATTTATTTCATGTGATTGAGTTGTTTCAATTTTGAAAAATGCTTATTTCAGTAATCTGTAATGCCAGATTTGTTGTATAAAGCTTTTGTATGTGTGTGCATGCATATATTTTTAAACACTTTACCCTTTCCAATTATTTATTGGACTATAACTGCACCCTCTAAACTATGGTAGATTTATAATGATATATGATAATTTATTTCTTCTTTAAAATTAACTTCACTGTCCTGGGTCCTATGTGCTTCCACATAAATTATACAATCATTATGAAGTTTCATGAATAAACCACATGGAAGCTTTTTATCAATTTTGGAATTTAGAAAAGAATTTATATCTTTATTATATCAGGTTTTCCTGTGTTTGAATATATGTCCCCATTAATTAATATTTTAAATAACTTTGAATAAGTAACAATTTCCACATAATTTTTGCAATGTAATTTTATTACATTTATTTCTAAACATTATTATTGCTGTTTAATTTTATTATTACTATGATAGCTTTAAAGATAACATTTTCTACTTGTTGATAGTGCATATGAATATAATTATTCATATTGATTTATGTATAATTATTATTTTATTAATTTTATAATTTGTATGTTTTACTATTTTTTATGTAAGTGATCAAAAATAAGCAAATAATGAGAATTTGGTTTTTTCCTTTCTTATTTATACACTTTAATGGTTTTTTTCTTTGTTTAATGTTTGTGCACTGTCTAGGACTTGCAGTAAAATGCTGAGTAGAATTGTTGATTAATTAGAACTTCTGTTTTGATCCTGATTATAAAGGGAATAATGTTTCACCATTAAGTTTGTTCTAAGTTTGCTTGTTACAGATATTTTTATCAGTTAGATATTACCTTCTATTCCTACCTTGCAAATATTTTCTTATGAGCAGTTGTTGAATTTTATCAGTTTTTTCTTCATTTATTGACATATTCATGTTATTTTCTCTTTTAATGTTATGATATAATAGAAAGTATTAATACGTTTTGATATCTTCTAGTATTAAATTCATAGATTTTTCTAGTATTAAACCAACATTGCATTCTGTGAAAATAATCTAACATAGTCATAATATACCATCTTTTATTATATTGCTGGTTTTGTTTTGCTAATATTCTAAGATTTTTCCATTTATGTTAATGAGTTAAATGGGCTTTTTGTACTGCCTTTTCTTTGATTATGCAGATTCTTCTAGACTATAAAATTTCTTGTGGAATATTCCCTCTTTTTCCACTTTGTAATTTCTTACCTAATATTATGATTATTTGCTTCTTTAACGTTTGGTAGAACTTGTCCATGAAGATATCTGGCCCTGGAGTTTTTATTGTGAGGAGAAACCTTTAACTTTTATCTTTTGTAACAGACTGCAAAGCTATTCCACAGGGAGGGATTTTTATGCTACTCAATCTATTATATTATGGGAAAGACAAGTCATTTCCCTACCTAGGAAGTTGTGCTTTCTCCTCCCCATTAAGAATCACTCAGCTAGTGTGTATTATTGTATCACTATAAAGTCTATCCTTACCCTTATATTGATGAAATTGAAACCTTAAAACTAAAAGTTAACTAATGCATGGTCAAGTAGAAGTTGCAGGAATACAGCATGTGTTTCTTGACTTTCAATCTGTTCAATGTCTCAGTGACTATTTAACACAGTGTTTCTTTGATGAAGATAATTTCTTATTAACTATCTTCAGTTATAAAATGTAAATGGGTGGTACAGATTGGGAGGAAAGTTCAGCCTAAATTGTAAACTAATTCTTTCTTTCATTCACTGTTGTTAGGTGGGGAAACTTTCTTTTACTTAGTGTTTCCTTCCTAGTGGAGAAAACTCCACTTATTTGTGCCCTCACTCCTTTTCAGGGGAGAAAGAGTAACTTAATCTTATTGTTGAGCTTGAATAAACAGAGCCTACACATTCCTATCTTTTTCTCCATTCTTTCCTTAGGAGACAGCATGCCTTCAGAAATCAGGTTTTCTACTCTGATTCTCCATAAATTGCAAAGAAGGGCTGCTTCTGTGAAGGGAATATATGGTGGTCTAGCAGCAAAGAATGGGCAGTTGTATGATAGTTTTGTAGCACTAAGATTAGATAGATAAGCCTGCTAATTCAGGGCTTCAATAACAAGCAGTCATCTTGACCATAGATATAAGACACTATTTCCAGTATCAGCTCTGACAGTAATAAAAGTGATGTTTTGAATGCCATCTGTTTTATAACCATTTCTCTTCTAGCATATTCAGAACTTGGGCAGAGGAATGGGGAATAGTTCTTGCTTACCCCTCTATGTTGGCATGTTAGATTGGTACCCTTGAAAAATGTTTGAGTACAGAATTAGAGATCAAAATAACATGTTTAGAGGCTCTTTTGGAACAAGGGTACATAGCTTTGGCTTTGTACTTAAGTGTGTGTACTGGACATTTTACTTTGCCAGTTTGTACAAGGTTTTATTGAGCCATATGACTGATTTGTGTCTTTGTGCATTTAGCTTTTAAATGATGTAACCTGTGTAAGCCACTTTAAGACCGAGATGCCAGCCAAGTGGGATTTTTACCTTGGTGAGTATGATAGACAACTTTCAAAGTTGGTCCTCAATGATCTCCACCTCCTAGTAGTCACATCTTTGTGGACATCCTCTCCCCTTGAGTTTGAGCTGGACCTAGCAACTTGCTTCTAACAAGTAGAATATGGTAAAGTGATAGGATATCATTTCCATGATTAGGTTGCAAAAGCATGTGACTTCCACCTTATTAGCATTCTTTACTGCTCTTTGTCTTGCTTGCTTTGGTGAATTGCTTTGATGCCCTATTGGAGAGGTTCACATGACAAGAAAACTGAGGACAGCCTCCATCTAACAACCAATGAGGAACTTAAGCCCCCATTACAACAGCTGACAAAGAACTAAAATGCCAACAACCATGTGAATGAACTTGGATGTGGGTCCTTCCCCATTTGAGCCTTTAGATAGGACCACAGCTTCAGCTAACACCCTGATTGCATCCTAGTGGGAGACCATGAAACAGAAGATCCAGTTAATCCATGCCCAAACTGTGAGATAATAAATGTGTCTATTATATGTCACTCATTTTGAGGTAATTTGTTATGCAATAATATGTAGCTAATATAGTGGGTCACCACAGTTTAAGTAGCTTTATCCAGAAGCAAGTTATATTTTTTTTAATATAAAGGACTGCATTGAGTGAAAATTGATTGAGTCTTGACATCTTTAGGAAAATTGAGCAACTCAGCAAAGTGTAGGGTTGGCAGCAAAATGAGGCCAGCCACAGGCCTCAGCAAAGAAGCAGACCAAGGGAGACTTAGACTGATTTGGTATACCCCAGATGGTCTTGGTCAAATGATGGGGTCTTTGCAATTCAGGTTGTGTGTGTTTGACTTTGAAGTATATAAACACTGGCTGAAGCATATGTTTGGGGCCTCATGTGGTCCTCAGCAGAAGCCTTAGTAGGCAAAGGAAGCTGAATCAAGATTCAACTAACAAAAACAGTCTTTCCAGATATCAGCCTTTTAGAGAAAGATTATTGGATTCTGTTTTGATGTTTTTTCATCTACATATGTAAAGTGCATTAAATATATGTGTGCTTCAGAGTACTAGTGTGTCTTGTTAATACTTTAAAGTGTTACTCCTAAACTCATTAGTTTGAGACTAGAGTACAACATTAGCTCCTATAAATTATTTTCTGTAGGAAGAAAATTATAGTAGAGCTAGGAAGAAAATTATAGTAGTGGTGATCTTGAATTCATGTGGTTGGTCCATAGAGTGAATTGTCATTTTCTCAACAAATGATCTTGAGATGAATCTAGATTTATTAATTTCTTAAATATTGATTATGACTTTAGATTACAGAGGCCCAAATTGTGGCTTATACCACCTATATAATGGTAGTAGATTTTATTAGAAAACCAGTAAATAGATTATAAAGAGTATATGTCATCTTAGGTTGAGGTAGAGAAATATGTTAATAAAATGATTGAAAACACAAATGTAGGAAGGCAATTTAAAAAGGCTATTCCTGGATTTTTGTCTATAGGAGTCAGAGGTGTTTATGAAATCAAGAAGGATCTAGAGTGATTTTAAAAGTATGTTTTAATTTTAATATCAGAATAAGATCAATAGAAGAATGAATATAAGAGGTTTACTAAGGTAAAGCTCTTAGGCATAGAAGGCTCTATTTTTGTGAAGGAAAAAGTGATATATCAAAGGCCAGAACAGAATGATATAAAATTGTTCCATATCTAACTTCTCTGAAAAGGATATTATTAAAGTGGGAAATATCCAAGTTTAACTAGATCAGAAGTAGCAACTAGAGCCCAACAAAATCTAACAGAGAAAGAGATGAAAGCTCTCAGACAACAATCAGATATGATTTCTTGGAAGGGTCAGGATCCAGGAGTTTATTGGAAGATTGCAGATAAAGAATCCAGAAGAAAAAGAACAATTGGAGAACACATTTTATAATTAATGACAGCTATACTAAATGATTACAGAAAATCTGGAGAGATTTGATAGGGGAAAAGTAGAAAGAAAAGCATAAAATAATATAAAGGAATTATCATGTGAGTTTCAAGCCAGCACATTTATTTCAGGTAGGAATTTAGTTATAACCTGTTCCCTAAGGGAACAAGTCTGAGAAATTTAATGAATTAGGACTCAAAAGAAATGTACATCAAAAATGAGACATGTTAAAGGGGAGTGAGACAGGACAATGATAGATCAAGTTCAGACCTGGGTTAGACATTGGTCTAATGGGAGAATACCTCTTGAGTACTATTATCCAACTCTAGAAGGTGAAGGTGAACATGATTTGTTTGAAGAGTGGATGCTTTTGACAGGGCTAACTTTTATTGATTTCATATCTCTCACTACGTGAGACCCCACAAGATGAAATCTAGAGGAATATGTTAGCAAAACAAATGTCTTAGAAATCAAATAGAAAATAAAAGGAAAGAAAGCATCTAAATCCATTAAAAAGTACCAACCCTACATATATCAGAGATGAAAAGGCACCAACTTAAGAAGCAGGTTAAACTGAGTCTTCCTGAAAGGCATAAAGAAACAACAGAGGAGAATAAAACAGAAGCATTTTCCATCCCTGAGGTGAAAAAAAAAGGAAATAGCAGATATAAATGCTACTTGTATCTTGGAAGATTCAAAGACAGAGAAAAGGCACTGACTTAAGGAGTGTGTGAGAGAGCTATTAGTCAATACTAGGTTCCTTAGGGGATAAACTTCAGAAGTGTCAACATCAGCTGCACTTTTAGAAATCTGCAGAGGGTGATACTTCAACAGAAATAAATATTGAGATAAGCATGAATCTTTCTTTAAGATAAATATTTCACAAGACTAGGAACTTCCTTAACAGGAGACAGTGGGAGAAGCTACTGTGCCATAGGACTAAAAATGCTGGTTCTGAGGAGATAGTGAAAGCTATGTCACTAGGCTAAGACCACCTCAGTGTAGCATTGGGGTACCAGAGGCGTGGGACCACAGCAAAAATGGAAATAAAGAAGTCTGAAATCTACAAAAGGGAATAAATACTTAAAATAAGATTTGGTAACTGAGGTTATCACCATTTCAAATGTATAAACTTTCTCAGAGGTCACAAATAACCTGAATGACATTCAGAGAATAAAAAAATATACTGAGATGAATATTCTCCCCCAGATAAAGTCAATGCATAGTTCCAAACTTATCTCTCTGGGAAATTTCTCCTCATTGTTTTGAGCTTCACTGGTCATAGATTCTGATAAACTGGCATCCTGGCATTCTGACTTGCTGGCATCCTGGGAAAATTTACACCAAAATTATTTTTCTCGGTCATTGCTCTCTTCCCTCAGTTACTATAAAGTCTCAACTATGGTGAATTTGCATTCTTAATAAAAGGGAGTACATTATAGAGTTGGCAATACAAATTCTGAGGCCATGAAGGACCTAAATTCATCCCATTTAGAGAATTCCAGAATCTCATCCTGTGTTTACTTCCTTGTGAATCAAATCTGCTTGCAAAGAGCAAGCTTTCTGTCCTACTACCATGCCCTAAATATAAAGAGGCCTACTCCTGCAGAATAAGCAAATTTATATAAGCCACAGTCTGCAATATCAGCTTAATCAGTAATAGGTACTATTATTTTGATTTCCCTCTTTTTGACTCCTTGCCTATCTCTTAGTTGAGTTTAAAATTTGGGCAGGGAGAACATGGCTGTTACATTTAGGACCCTCTCAAACCACAACAATAAGTAAATTTTGTTGGCGTTTGATAGTAAAAATATCATTTAACAACTCAAAAAGGAGCTTTTTAAAAACATTATATTCACAATGTTTCTACAGAGTTTTTGAAGTTTTAGGCAATTTTAAACGATATTTATTTGAAATGGTACCAAATTAGCAGTCAAGGAACCTGGCTTTTATTTCCACAGCTGTTGCTAACAGTCTTGTGTAAATCAACTAACTTCTACAGGCTTGAATTTCTACAACTTTAAAATGAAAGTTTTAGATTAAGTGATTCCCATCATTTATCCATAGCAGATAACTCATAATAGCCTGAAACTGGAACTTACACATATGTCCATTAACAGTAAAATGGATAAATAAATACTGGTACATGCCTTTTGATGAATATAAGGATGCACTTCTGTTGGATGTATATATCGGAGTGGAATTGCTGAGTCACAGCGTAGGCATATAACCATGTTAATAGATATTGTTTAAAAGTTTTTGAAAATACTTGATTGTACCAATATTTTGTCTTACTTGCAGTAATAAATCAAGAAATCAGTTATTCACATCCTTGACAACATTTGATATTTTCTATCTTTTTCATTTTAGCTAGTTAGGTGGCATAAAATGGTATTTCATTATGGTATTGACTTGCATTTCCCTGATGATTGATAAATCTGAACACTTTTTAATGTATTTATTGGTGATAAAATCTTTGTTTTTAAACCTCTAGTTTTGACTTATGATTTTAGCATAGTAGTCTCAACTAATAGGAAACTTTATCAGGTAAAATATCTAGATAGTCTCAATAGAGCAAAAGAATTAAAAAATCTACTAAAATATATAGCTGAGGGCAAAAGGAGTTAAGAAAAATCATCAGGTGCTAGAAGCAAAGAGAAAGTTAAAACCAGAATGGTGATCTCATGAACTTGCTATAGTGGAATGGGGATAGGCATTCATCTGAGCAATCAAACTCAAAGGCTCTAACATTAAGGTCTTGGGTTTTATATCATGTATGGACAGAAAATTAAGCCTTTAACTCTTTGTGAGGTGAGAGGTTGGATCTGATACAATAGCACAAAACTATAAATCTTGAAAGCCTTCACTCTCAGTGAAAGAGGGACTTAGCAAAATTCTTCCTACTGGCCCAGAGAGAGTGCAAAAATACTTGCTTTACCTAATATTCTGGATGGGAAAATGTACTATGCTCTGAAAAGCTGTAATCACAAAATGAACTGCACACAGGGATAAAGACTGAATTTACACTTTTCATGAGGTTAAGGAATCACCAACATTTTAAAACAACAGCAACAACATAGAGATAAATCCGAGACCAACGATACCACTAGGTCATGTGGAAGAAATAACACTCAATGCCTATGAGATTTCTACAAGAAAAATATCCCTGCTGAAGATGAACTTAAAACAAATTAAAAATTACAAAACATATGCAACAATGATACATCTTCAGGAGAGTCAACAGTCAAAACAAATAGGATAAACACAAGAACATAAGATATAGGCCAATCTGAAATAAAATACACTAGTATATTTTTAACAATTAGACAAATTTTAAATAATAGAAATTGCAGAGGAAAATATCATAAAAACAGAACAGTCAGATTTGAAAAAAATGTTACATAGCACTTTTAACTATGAAATTTGAGGACAGGCTAAATAGCAGATTAGACAAAACTAAACAGAGAATTATTGAACCAAAAGGTAGATAATGGGAAACTACCCAGAATGTGTCATAGAGTTATGAAATTATTGAAAATATGATAGAGGTTTTAGGGACATGAGGGGAAGATTGGGAAACTATACTATAACTAATAGCTCCAGGAGAGATAAGCTAGGATAGGTGAAAGATACAAGGATGCATATCAGAGTTAGTTCTATGAGATGTATATTATTTGGGGGGAACTTAAAGTTATGGCTTATCTTTAATTTTTTTAGGTAAAGTATGAATGCTGAAAATTTGTGATTAATCACAAAAAGATTCAGAAGCCTTAAATGCATGTAAAAGAAAGTAAGTTGTTTTTTTAACATTTTTTTATTGATTTATAATCATTTTACAATGTTGTGTCAAATTCAAGTGTTCAGCACAATTTTTCAGTCATTCATGGACATATACACACTCATTGTCACATTTTTTTTCTCTGTGAGTTATCATAACATTTTGTGTATATTTCCCTGTGCTATACAGTGTAATCTTGTTTATCTATTCTACAATTTTGAAATCCCAGTCTATCCCTTCCCACCCTCCACCCCTCTGGTAACCACAAGTCTGTATTCTCTGTCTGTGAGTCTATTTCTGTCCTGTATTTACGCTTTGTTTTTGTTTGTTTGTTTGTCCTGGGCTTGTATCCAGAAGGAAATCTACTTCAGGATGACACCTGCACCTCAATGTTCATAGCAGCACTATTTACAATAGCCAAAACATGGAAACAGCCTAAATGTCCATCAACAGGTGACTGGATAAAGAAGATGTGGTATATTTATACAATGGAATACTACTCAGCCATGAAAACCGACAACATAATGCCATTTGCAGCAACATGGATGCTCCTGGAGAATGTCATTCTAAGTGAAGTAAGCCAGAAAGAGAAAGAAAAATACCATATGAGATCGCTCATATGTGGAATCTAAAAAACAAAAACAGAAACAAACAAACAAACAGAAAGTAAGTTTTAAGATGAAAGAGTTAATCTCTCAATGTGAGAATTTAGAAAATTAGCATCAAGGTAAACTAAAAGAAAAAAAAGTGATAGAAAGAACAGACATTCATAAAGTGATTAGTAAATTTAAAAAATAAGGAAACGATAGAGATCAATAAAGCAAAACTCTGATTGTTTGAAAGTACTAATAAAATGACAAAGTTTTTTAAGTATCCAACACAAAAAAGTGGTCACTAAAGAACAATGTAAAAATAAATAAAACCCAGGTATAGATAAATTACACTTTTAAAAATAATAAGATACTGTGATAAGTATTTACCAATACATTTGAAAATATACATGGAATGTAAAATGCATAAAATTATTTACATGCACATGTATATATATTTGAAACTAATCAGGAAAAAATAAGAACTAAATGAACCTATGAAGGAATCATCAGAAACTCTCCAAACCAAACTCTCAAGGTCCATCAAATTTTCAAAGAATGTATAATTCCTATCTTGTATACATAGTTCTGAAGAATATAAAAGAGAAGAACACTTTGAAATTCATTTATGAATCTATTTATAACCTAGAGATAAAAACCAAAAAGAGTATGAAGAAGAAAGTAATAGTAATAATAATTTCTAATTAATGAAAATTGATGCAAAAATCTTAATAAACTATTTATGATCCAGCTCCATTAATATATTTAAAAATATATCCTGACCAATTTGGGTTTAACCCTGGAGTATAGGAAGTTTTCAGTATTAAATGTTATAGTAAGTCTTCCAATTCCAATATGGCACATTGCATGGACAGGGAACACTCCTGGTGTAGAATGTCTTGATTTCTCAGAAGAAATATATAAAATTCTTTTGTGAGTACATGGATGGACTAATAAGAAAGGAAAATAGATCTATGGAAGTTAGAAACAATGAGAAAATATAAATTTGGAGAGGAAAGGAAACACTGGAGCAGGCATTTGTCTTCTAATATCTGGGAACATAGAATTTAGGTTAAAATGAACCACTCTATGCAGCTTCATACATCTATTGAAAGTAACATATGTAGAATAAGTAATGCACACACTTACTATTTTAAAAGAAATAAAAGAAGGTATTAAAGTATAACAAAATAATAAGTGAGTATAAAAAATGACCAGGAAAATTTGAAGAACAAAGTAGAACTCCAGAAATAAACACATATGTATGTATATACATGAAATTAGAAATTCAGTAAACAATTCAGCACAGAAAGAAAAAAAAAGCTACAAGATAGGTATGAACATTATGAGAGAATGCAGTAGAGAGACAAAGTGATGGAAATTATGAAAGAGAGATTAAGGGACATGGAAGACAGAGAAGGTCCAACATAAATCTAACTTGAGAAGCTGATGAAGATAACAGAGAAATTGGGAAAAGGTAATCTTAGGAAGATAACAGATAGTTTCTCAGAACTGATAGAGACATGAATCATCAGTTTCAAAGTTTATAGAAGACTAACGGATTCAAGAAGGGTAAATAAACAGAAATCCATGATTTGACATTCTATAGTGAAAATTCAGAACACTAAAGACAAAAAAGATAAAGCAGCCAAGAAGAAAAGAAAGATTAGCTGCAAAAGGACAATTAGATTGTCAGCTGACTTCTCAACAGTAGCAATGGAAGCCAGAAAACAGTGAAATAGTTATTTCAGAGAGTCAAGAAAATATGTAACTGTCAACTTAAAATTGTATATCTAAGCAAAACAATCTTTCAAAAATCATGGCAGAATAAACACCTATTCAGACAATCATAAACTGTGATGTTTACTACCAACAGTTTCTCACTAAAGAAACTTCTGAAAGTTGCTCTTCAGGTAAAGGAAAAGTAATCCCCAGAAGGAAGATCAGAGATACAAGAAACAATTCTAAGAGATAATTAAACATGGAGATAAAACTAAATAAAGTTTTGACCGTATAAAGCAATATTAGGCAGATGTATTCATGAGCATTTTCTGGGGTTAGATACAACTACCCCCAAATCTCAGTGGCTTATAGCACAAAATATGTGTTTCTCTTTTACCAGTCTATGAATTGTTTGAAGCTATTCTATACACATCTTCTTGTTCTAGAACACCAGTTGAAAAAAATAGCCCTCATCTTGTACATGCTAGTTTCATGGTGAAAGATCGGGCAAAGAGGGGAAAACAAGCAATGTAATAACATTTAAAAGATCTGCTGTCTGCTGGCATAATAACACTCTGTTTAAATCCCATTGGCCAAAGAAAGTAATATGGTCTAGCCTAAAATGGAACAGGTAAGAATATGTATATAATTTTATGTATTTTTCTATATTTTTTTAACATTTTTTATTGATTTATAATCATTTTACAATGTTGTGTCAAATTCCAGTGTTCAGCACAATTTTTCAGTTATTCATGGACATATACACACTCATTGTCACATTTTTTTCTCTGTCAGTTATCATAACATTTTGTGTATATTTCCCTGTGCTATACAGTGTAGTCTATTCTACAATTTTGAAATCCCAGTCTATCCCTTCCCACCCTCCACCCCTCTAGCAACCACAAGTCTGTATTCTCTGTCTGTGAGTCTATTTCTGTCTTTATTTATGCTTTGTTTTTGTTTGTTTGTTTTTTTTGTTTTTGTTTTTTAGATTCCACATATGAGCGATCTCATATGGTATTTTTCTTTCTCTTTCTGGCTTACTTCACTTAGAATGACATTCTCCAGGAGCATCCATGTTGCTGCAAATGGCATTATGTTGTCGGTTTTTATGGCTGAGTAGTATTCCATTGTATAAATATACCACTTCTTCTTTATCCAGTCACCTGTTGATGGACATTTAGGCTGTTTCCATGTTTTGGCTATTGTAAATAGTGCTGCTATGAACATTGGGGTGCAGGTGTCATCCTGAAGTAGGGTTCCTTCTGGATACAAGCCCAGGAGTGGGATTCCTGGGTCATATGGTAAGTCTATTCCTAGTCTTTTGAGGAATCTCCACACTGTTTTCCATAGTGGCTGCACCAAACTGCATTCCCACCAGCAGTGTAGGAGGGTTCCCCTTTCTCCACAGCCTCTCCAGCATTTGTCATTTGTGGATTTTTGAATGACGGCCATTCTGACTGGTGTGAGGTGATACCTCATTGTAGTTTTGATTTGCATTTCTCTGATAATTAGTGATATGGAGCATTTTTTCATGTGCTTTTTGATCATTTGTATGTCTTCCTTGGAGAATTGCTTGTTTAGGTCTTCTGCCCATTTTTGGATTGGGTTGTTTATTTTTTTCTTATTGAGTCGTATGAGCTGCTTATATATTCTGGAGATCAAGCCTTTGTCGGTTTCACTTGCAAAAATTTTCTCCCATTCCGTAGGTTTTCTTCTTGTTTTATTTCTGGTTTCCTTTGCTGTGCAGAAGCTTGTAAGTTTCATTAGGTCCCATTTGTTTATTCTTGCTTTTATTTCTTCTAGGAGAAAATTTTTGAAATGTATGTCAGATAATGTTTTGCCTATGTTTTCCTCTAGGAGGTTTATTGTATCTTGTCTTAAGTTTAAGTCTTTAATCCATTTTGAGTTGATTTTTGTATATGGTGTAAGGGAGTGTTCTAGCTTCATTGTTTTACATGCTGCTGTCCAGTTTTCCCAATACCATTTGCTGAAGAGACTGTCTTTATTCCACTGTATATTCTTGCCTCCTTTGTCAAAGATGAGTTGACCAAAAGTTTGTGGGTTCATTTCTGGGCTCTCTATTCTGTTCCATTGGTCTATATGTCTGTTTTGGTACCAATACCATGCTGTCTTGATGACTGTAGCTCTATAGTATTGTCTGAAGTCTGGGAGAGTTATTCCTCCAGCCTCTTTCTTTCTCTTCAGTAATGCTTTGGCAATTCTAGGTCTTTGATGGTTCCATATAAATTTTATTATGATTTTTTCTAGTTTTGTGAAATATGTCCTGGGTAATTGGATAGGGATTGTTTTTCTATATGTTTTGATCATTACATAATTTTAAAGTGTATTTTCTTGTTTTATTTTTGGATTTTGCTTTGTCTTTAGATTGCAAAATGGATGTCAGGAAAGCTGATTTATTACCTAAGCACTGTTTCTGTATAATCTTGGTTAAATGTTTTAGTCTCTCTGTACCTGAAACCAGTTGCATCACTCAAATTGGACGCTTGTCATCAAAAAATCAAACAGAAAGCTAGGAGAGTGTTCTCTGGGCTCCAGGTTAACAAACAAATGAAAGAAAAGGTTAAAACAATGAAATAAACAAGCGAAAAAACATTACCAACCAATATAATGTTAATTGACCAAATGCTCAGAATGTTACCAGAAATATTTAGTAAACAAGCAACAAGGATTACTAGTAGAATAAATAGAAGATACACAATTTCATAGTAAAAATGTGCTTGTAAAATATTTTACACTTTGTTGACATGTTAACAGAGAATTTCACACTTCATTGAAAAGACATTTAAGACAATTATGAGGTCATTAGTGTACACTTTAAGTCTCAGCCTTGAAACCCTGTTCTCTAGAGAATTCTTTTTGACAGTTTAGTTCTTAGCATATGCTGAGTCAGGATGAAATCTGCTCCATCTTTTCTACCCACCTAGCAGCTAGCCTTCAGAGACTGCTGAAGGAGGTGTTTCTGGGGCTTCTTCAGGATATCCAAGGAAATTTACTTAACTATTTATGACTTGCAGCTCATTCAAGTTTCCTAAAAGGAAGTCTTCATAATCTGGTACACTGGATTTCAGCCCACTGGGACTATTGAGTGACCATTTATATTTTTTTAAAAAATCAATTATAAGTATTCTTATAAATTCATATAATTATAAAGAAAAATAGTTCATAACTTAATTGCCCATAAAAATCATGTGAATATTTCTTAGAGCAATACAAACACATGGTTACAAAATTCCATTGTTTGTGTTGTATAATATTTTTAAACTTTTTACAAAACTGCGTATCATTTTACAAAGTGTTTTGCACATTGCACAAGATACCATAAATATCTTGAAAATTGTTCCATATCAGTATATACAGACACTTATATTTAATAGTGCTTGTCATTGTACTTTATGATTAAATAATACCATAATTTGCTTAATGATTCTACTGCTGATGAATCTTTGGGTGACTTCTTACACCATTATGAACAATGCTTCAATGAACTTTCTTATGCAATGTATAATTTTATGTAATTTTATGAGTATATTCACATATTTCCAGTTTTCGATGTGTCTTCTAGGCCCAACAGATTGCAAGAAATTTTGTAATGTGTATGAGGGAGTTATAAAAAACATTTAGTGCAGTTTATAAGTAAAGGTGACATACTTTATAGAGAAGATGCACACTCATTCAGGTCACAAAGTGTCAAGACAGATTTTCTGTGATACTTGTTTGTCATCTTTGTAAAATTCCTTAGTGTTGTGAGGGACATGAAAGTTTATCTGTTATGGTCTTTTTCTATTGAAATACAAAAACTGCTCAACCAAAGCTATGGTACTTGCCAATCTATTGGAGGGGGTGAGTTTTGTATTTTCAAATGATTATAGTTGTATCTTCAAAGACTATATCCAACAGAGGCATAGTGAGAGTAAATAGTGCATGTGAGAAGTGAAATACATTTTCACCACCTTTTCCTGATTGAATGCTTCCTAAGTGTTAGAATTTCCAAAGACTGAATATGTCTTTAGGTGTTCCCATAGACATATTAAGTGAGATAATTTGTACCTCTCTAGCCCTCTATTAATTCCGATCATATTTCCAAAGATTAGTGTTTGGAAAATCAGGGAGAGATAAGGCTGGGATTTGTAGATGACAGAGTCCTAGCCAACTGTGACAGTATACTCAAAAATAGTATCCAGAACCTCTTTGTTGAATATATTTCAAACTTTCATACTTTGAGTAATCTGAAGGGATATTGTATGTAACCTATTTTTGGAGGGGTTATCTTCTTTTAAGTAAAGGCTTTTGGGGGAGAAGTGGTTCAGAAAAAATTTGTAAATACATATCACAAATTATCTCAGCCTCCCAAGTACACCCTCAGGATCCAAAGTATCAACTCTTTATTTCCTAATTTAAAAGTTGGGTTACTTTAGTTATGAGAACTGATTTTAAAGAAGATTCTGCCACCCACTAGGAAAATGAAGTTAAAAATGAAACACTGTAAGAGTCTCCTGGTATTTGGGGGATCTAAAACTTGTCTCAGTTTAGTCTGTACCTGAATGGGAATAGACCTCAGTTAGAAGAGATCATATTAGCTCTGGCAGAAGGCCCCAGAACTCCTGATTTATGACACTCTCATCCAGACACTCACTGAGTTGAACATGACCTTGCTTGTTGACCCAGCACTCAGCCAGCCCTGTATGACCTGGGTAGTTATAAGAAGCTGCCCACAATTTAGCATCTAGTGGTTCATGAAAAAACCTGCCGCTGTTAGGGAAAACTTGCTCAGCCTTGCAAAAAAGGGAAGCCTGGTGATACAGTGCTCCTCAAAAGCCTTGTGAGTCGAGGAAATATTGTCCTTTTCTTCCTTCATGGCTGTAGTACAGTTCCTTTTATTTTTCTTCTGACATTACTATAGATACGTGTAAGAGGTTGTTGTAACTGAGCTGAAGAGGCCAAAACCACAAATGTATATCATCTTATTACTTTTCTTGTTGTTGGTTTATATTCAGAAACAACTCTGTCCCTTTTGCCTTTTCCACCACTAGTTTCCACTTGATCTCTCTATATGATGGATCTTTGGCACTCTGGCACTAATGTACAGATAAGTTTGTCATACAACACTTGTTCCTGATGGTTCCTGATAGGTATTGTCACCAACTTTCTTTAACATAAATCAGATTAGCATCCCATGCTGCATTATTGGAAGGAACCCACACTCTAGACCGCCTAGGTATTTTCTTTCATTTAAAGTCACATAAACCTTCTCTGTTAGTGAAAAACATATCAAGAGACTATTACTAAAACATGATTGTCTGATCATCTCTCACCGCAGAAACAGATTATTCTCCTGTAAAGACTGTAATTTTAAATTACTTGAAGTTGAGGCTGAACAAAAAGAAATCCTGCATCCTGTGAGAGTGCTAGCTACAACAAAAATAAGCTATTTACCGAGGTGTCTGAAATGTTAAATCAATTCCTACATGGGGACAATGCAATAATCAATCACTAACAAGGTTTCTTCTGTACTAGAACAATTGGCTATCGCCAGAATTTAGTCACACTATGCAGAACATAAGAGTGGAGTCAAAATATTAATCACATGAAAGAAGAAAGGATTTTCATTTTTGGATAAATAACATACCCATATATTTTAATTTAAATTCTATTCTGATTTATTAATGATTTTTAAAATTATTTGATTTTTATAATTGTGCCTATTACTTATAATTGTGTATCTATTACTTAAGTCATTAAAAATCAGTTAGACACTGTGCCTCAGGGTATATACATAGAGAAGTCAACATAGTTAAACAGAGCCAACCCAATAAAAGTCTACTGCAAACTATAAGAATGCATTGTAATTCCGTAGACAATCCATGTTGTTCTTAGCAGTGAGATAGGGAAAAAGATTTTAGAAGACATGGTTTTAGAATAGACATTTTTCCCAAGAAGATACACTAATGGTCAACAGGTATACAAAAAGATACTCAACATCACTAATCATCAGATAAATGCAAATCAAAATCACAAGGAGACATCACCTCACACCTGTTACAATGACTTTTATCAAAAAGACATGAAATAAAAAGAGCTGATGAGGATATGGAGAAAAGGGAACTCTTGTGCACTGTTTGTGAGATTGTAAATTGATACAGCCACTATGGAAAACCATATTGAGGTTCTCAAACAAACAAACAAACACTACCACGTGATCCAGCAATTACTCTTCTGTTTTTCTGAAGGACATGAAATCACTATCGTGAAAGGATATCCACACCTCAACCTTTATTGCTTTTTTATTCAGCATATGTACAATAGCCAAGACATGGAAGCAACCTAAGTGTCCATTGTTGGATAATTTAAAAAAGGTTATATATATATTTTTATATATTATAAATATATTTATGTATATAAATATATATATATTTATATATCTCCATAAAAAAGAAGGAAATTCTGCCATTTGCAATGACATGAATGGAACTTGAGGGCATTTATGCTAAGTGAAATAAGTCAGACAGAGAAAGACAAATACTGTATGATCTCACTTATATGTGAAATCTAAAAAAAAAGTGGAAGAAGAAAAATGAGGAGAAGGAGGAGGAGAAGAAGAAAGAACAAACTCATAGAAAAAGAGATCAAACTTGTGGTTACCAGAAGCAAAGTTAGGAGGATAAGGGAAATGGATGAAGGTGGTCAAAAGGTACAAACTTCCAGTTAAGATAAATAAGCCCTGGGGATGTAATGTAAAGCATGTTGGCTATACTGAAAATATAGTGACTATAGTGAACAATATTGTATATTGGAAAGTTGCTAAGAAAGTAGATCTTAAAAGTTCTTATCACAGGGAAAAATATTTGTAACCATGTGTGCTGATGAATGTTAACTACACTTATTGTGGTAATCACTTTGAAATATATAAAATACAATGTTATATGTCAATTATACCTCAATGAAAAAAATACATGGTCCTTGAGCAGTAAACATATAAAATGTCAACAGTGACTATAACAGTGACTACATCATTTTTTTACAATTTATGAAGCACTTTATCCTACTTTTGCCTCTTTATCCAAATGTAAACTTAAAAACTGTTCTATCTTGTCATGCCATCAAGGAATAGATGGTTTAAAGTGAAAACACATCTTGTACTATGCTATAAAATTAGTAAAATGTCATATTAGTCCAGGAGGCCTAATGTGACTACTCTGGAAAATCATCAACTGCTCCTTTCCTGAGATGTAAACCTAGGACATCTTAAACTATAAAAATGCATGAGGAAAAATGCTGTCTTATTCTCCCAATGAACATTATTGTAAACTATTTTTATATCTAATTCCAGATAAATCTAGTCAGATTTAGAATTTACTAGGACATAAATACATCAAACATATTTGTGTCTCAGTAAACATTCAGAGTGCTTCAACTAGGTCCACTGGGGCTCGGTGGGTCTGATACGTGTTGCAGAACTGGCTATGCTTTATAACTATGGTTCCAATTACTGTCTTTTGTTTTCCAGCCACAGAAGACAAAAGATTTACTTCTTATTTTAGTTTTCTAAATTCAATATTTCTAGATTCATATTTTTAAATGTGGACTTATGTTGGATTTTGGTTGAAAGGGAATATGTGCTCCTTGGTTTTATATTTTAAGCAAAATGTTGCTTAGAAATACATCAATATGCTAATTCAAATCATCCTGCTAGCAACTGGGGTACCTTTTGTAGATATGAGTTCTGATGAAAAGTTAATAGACATTGCTTCGTTGTAAAGATCTTGCTCAGAAACATACACTCACAGCCCAATTTGTTTCCCTAAAGCTTACATATTGGGGAGAGAAAGGGGAAAGAAAAAAATACCAAAGATTGAAGAGACTCTAGGAGCAATATATCAAAGCTTGGTTTGCCATAGGATATGGTAATAATATAGTTTACATGGGAAGCTAATGTGCAACCTGTGATTCAAAAGCTTAAAAAGTAATTGGGTACTTGTTGCTCTTGAGAAGCACTGCATATCTCTTTCTATATGTGCACATTATCCAGGCAAATTCTCCTTGTGGTATGGCTGTCTACGTAGTTTCTTGAGTTGTTATCGGTATCTGTGGTTGAGGTCTTATAGCCCTACCTTTGTAATACTCTATAGTCTCATTCTCTGTTAGCATCATTTGACTATCCAACAAATTCTCTCTTCCCGCATCATATGTGAAACCAGAATACGGAGGAAGTTAGAATCGCAGAGGAGGCAGGAAGACACGTCAATCTTCCCATCATTATTTTTACTGAGATTCTGTTTGAGACTACCCTATTTTAATTTTCCACACTTCTGGTATCTTATTAAATGAGTGAAAGTGGTTGAATAAGTATGTTAATCTATTTTCCTAACATCCAATAAGTATGCAACCAGGATTAGTTCATTTATGCAAGTTCACATATCCCAACAACCTTAACTTTTCCCTAATAGCTGTTTATGTAAGAGATTTAATTTCTGCTCAATTACCTAAAATTATTTTATTCACTTTCCTGTCTAAACACTTCATAAGAAAATTAATTAATAGTTTGCCAGTTTTATTCATCATTGGTTTCAAATGTCTTCATTTACTGGCAGAATTTTTCTTGAGATAGATACATATTTTCTTTTCACTGTAGTAGTGTTGCTCTTCAACATTTATTAAGGATCTTTTTATACTATGTACAATACAAATACATATAAAGACAAGTTCATTTTTTTGTGGGCATTTCCTCTTATGAAACAAATTGATGGAATGGTAGAGAAAATTGACGTTATGTAAGTAGTCTTTAAGATTAATAGCAGTGGATAAAATGGTCCACAAGTGAGTTTTCTGATAATTTTATAAAATTGACTTTGTTACACCTTTTTTTAGCTCCTTTGTTTGATTCCCTTCTTTTTTCTTGTTTAATGTTAACTAATACAATATACATTTTTTATTGTCCTTAATGTATACTTAGAGATGTGACAGCAAAATATAAAGAACATGAGTTGGTAGCAGAAAAATTGGGTTCAAATTCTGGCTGTATTGCTTATGGATTGTGTGTCTTTGGGTAGTTAATATCCATAAGTCCTCTTTTATCTATAAAATAGGAATATGATATTATATCTATCTTTCAGGGTTGTTGTGGAAATATAAAATAATAATAATAAATATCGAACACCTAGCATTATGCTTAAAATAGACTAGATGTTCAAAAATGTTACTTATTATACAATGCTTTCCATCCCAATTCATTTTTTTCTCATTTCAAATAATTCCAACTTTATTGAGGTGTAATTTACATGCAATAAAATTAACTAATTCAAATGTACAGTTTCATGAAATTTCATTATTTTATACAATCGTGTAACATGTCACATAATGTCACATTTCCATCAACCCAAAAGTTTCTCCTGTACTCCTATGCTGTCAAAATCTTCATTCAAAACCCATGCCTTGCCAGCTGTAGACATGCTTTTTGTCACTATGTGTTTATTTTTTCTAGAATTCCATTTAGGGGAATTTACATAGTATATAGCCTTTTACGTCTGACTTCTTTACACCATAATGCTATTGGGATTAATCCATGCTTTTGTATGTGTCAGTAGTCAGTCTCTTTTAACTGCTTAATACTATTTCACTATAGAGATAATACAATTCATTTGTCCATTTACCCATTGAAGGTCATTTTGTTTATTTACAACCTTTGCTTGCTATGACTAACACTGTTAGAAACATTAGTTTTCAAGTCCTTTTGAGTACATATGCTTTAATTTATCTTGAGTAAATTAAGGGAGTAGGATCATTGATGACTATATGTTTAACTATATAGGAAACTGCAAAACCGTGGATATTTCATTTTATATTTCCACTAGCAGTGTATGAAAGTTCAAGCTCCTCCACATCATCCAAACTTAGTATTATTAGTCTTCTAAATTTTACAATTTTCTAGTACATGCATAGATGTATCTCCTTGTGGTTTGTTTTGTCTTTCCCTAACAACAAATGATGCTGAGCTATTTTATGTGCTTATTAGCCAGTCATATATCTTCTTTATTAATCTGTTCAACTATGTCCATTTTATTACTGGGTTGCTAAACTTACTATAATTGATTAATTAGGATTTCCATTATTTTTTGACAATTAAGGTACCAAATGGAACAAATTAATTTCCAAGATTTATGATATAACTGGTAAACACTTTTTATACCCACATGTTATTTTATATGTGAAAGGACTTCCATTATAATGTTAGAAGTGATGAAAATGGACATTTGTGCCTTGTTTTCAATATTAGAGGAAAAACTCTTTCACCATTAGTATATTAACTATAAGCTTTTCATCAATGCTTTTTAACAGGGTAAAGAATTTCCCTCTATTTCTAGTTTGTTAGTAAGTTTTTCTTTTATTATTACATTTTTATTAGTAAGATGATAATCTTTTATATTAATTGAGATGATCATAAGTATTTTTCTTTTTTAGATTCTTAATATGACAATTTGCATCAATTGATTTTTGTATATTGAAACAAATTTGCATTCTTATGAACATCATTTGTTCATGATGTATTATCCTTGATACATTATCTTGACTCAATTTGCTAAGCCTTTGTTATGGATTATGTGTCATTTCTTAAGAGACAGTCAACTGTAGTTTTCTTCATGCATGATATCTTTTATTTATTCTGGTTTTAGTGTCAGGATAATGAGTTCAGAAATGTTCCTAACTTTCCTATGTTTTGTGTAGAATTGGTATTACTTCCTCCTTGACTATTTAGTACAATTTACTAATGAAGCCATTGATCCAGAAGTTTTTTTGTGTAAAGATTTTTAACTATCCAATTACTTTTTAATAAATTAAAGGACTGTTTGTTTCATTAATATTTCTTTTTCTTCTTGACTGAGATTCCATATGTACCTTTCAAAAGATATGTCCATTGTTGAAGTTATTTGTGTAAGATTTTCATAACATTTCTTAATCTTTTAATGTCTGTAAGATCTGTAATGATTTTTGTTATTTTCCTGATAATGATTTATCAATTGTATTTTTTATAAAGTTTTGTTTCTGTGATTTTGTCTACTGTTTTCTCTATGCTCTTTAATTTTGATTTCCTTCTTCTTGCTTTAAATTTTATTTGCACTTATTTTTCTACTCTTAAGGTGTCAAATACTAAGTACTTCTATTCCAATTGTGCATTCTGGAACTGGGGAAATTATCACAGGATGAGTTCGGAGACCCACTAAACCCACTGTGAGGTGCACCTGAGCATTAATCCATTAATCAAATGGCCTCTACTCTGGCTGAAGTACCACAGTGACATTTTGTGTCTCCTAGAATCAGTGTCAGTTCAGAATTAGTGATCAGTAGTCCTCAAAAGGTCTAATTATTTCATTTCCCCCAGTGTGCAGTCACCCTGGTAAAAGGCCATAGGTCCATTTGGGGAAGTGTAAGAGAAAGATTAATAGTATAAATTTTGTGTAGTGCACCAGGATTCTCTCTTTAGGGGACTCAGCCTCCCCTTCATTCAAGGGGTTCTGAATCTGTAAACTGGTTCAAATCTGGGAATTAATTGAAGGGCTGTAACTTTCTGTTTTTATAATTCCAATTAGACTTTCATTCACTTGACCTAGAACATTTTCATTTATACAGATCAAGTAAAAATTTAGTAAACTTCCTATTTATTTCACTTCTAGGAACCCCATGATTAACTACCCAATGCCATAGGTTTGTAAGAGTCAGATTTTTTCTGATTGCTGTTTTGGCTCTGCTGTTCATTTCAGTAACCACACCCAACTTTTGGAGGTTTTAGAGGTTGAGTCCCACTGTTTGGCCTCTTCCTTCCTGGGATCAAATTACTTCCATTGCATCTAGGTTTTCTAATTGAGTGTCTAGGATTTATTCTGTATGGTCTGGTCTACAGAGAACAATTACAGAATTCCCAAGAATGCTGTGTTATCCCTTGCAGATTTATTTCTCAAAGTATTAGTGAAAGGTATATCTTCTGGACCCTCCCAATGTAGGTGAGTAGGTCTTAAATCCACTCTAACATTCCAGTCTTCCTAAATCTCTGAATCCCCATCTATATTAAACCAAGGGAGTTCAAGCATTTCCAAATAGCTCACAGTGGGCCATCTTTTGGTTCAAGTTTCAACCAAATAACCAAAGAAACTGTTAACGTCCTTTCTAACTCCCGAAGCTGCAATATTAAATATGGAATCTCTGCTTAGCAAGTCTATATCAATAAATTCATCTTGATCCAGATTTATGTTCTTTCCACCGTTATACTACACCTTTAATATTTATTCTCACACATGTTTCCCAGATTTCTGCTTGTATAAATTAGAAAACTCAAGTAGTTCCTTTGGAGTGTAGCACACCTCTTCATAGATCACACTTTGCCTCTCACCTGTATAAGCCTGCTAGGACTTTAGTTATAGGTCTAGAAACAAAGAGGGGTAACAGGAGTGGATCCTGAGGAGAATCAGCTTTGTCTTGCATGGCAACTACCTCAAGGGAGGCAATTCTATTTCCTCAGGCAATGCAGAGTTAATCCCTTCAGATCAAGGTAGAAGGCTGATACCATTGTGAGTGGAGAGGTGGATACTACTGTGCTTGGGAGACCTTCCATTAGCAAAGAAAACACATCAGAATTTAAGGGCTCATTGTGCTCAACTTCATCAGCCTTCCCATATTCCCCATCCAACTTACAGGAACCCATTCTTTCCCAACCAATGCCTTCATTTTAACAGTAGACACCCTATAAGGCAGAGAATTCAACTTGTCTTGTAGTTCAGCCAGTTGTAGGATGAGATTCTATTTGATTTTCAGCAATTTCAGCCCTGTGTCTACAGAAGATAAAGCTCTTCATCAGGGTGCACACAGAAGCTCTTAGGTCATTTATAGGGTTCTTGAGCTGAGAATTTGAATCCCGGAGCTCATCCTTTTATTTCATCTATTTTTCCAGCAATATTAGGAGCAATCAGTCAATGTTATTATATTCCTTAGTTTTCAAAAAATACTTCAGAGTCACTTAGTTCTTTGCTTCTTATAAGTAGTTGATCAGGACTATCCAATGCTGATATTTTGTTTATCTCTATTAATAGCATGTACTATCAGTGTTCTTTTTACTACTAGAAATAGTTATTAACATCTTTAAATATAATCAGATTAAAGAGTCAATTCCAGAAACCCCAGAACTATTTCAGAAAATACATCCTTAAAATTTTGTTCCTCTAGAACCAATCTTGGTAACCAAATCTGTATTAGAGTTTTCTGAGAAACGGAAACAATGCGCGATATTTATATCTATATCTATACCTATATATCTATATCTATATGTTAAATTATGGAGACTAAGAAGTCCCACAATCTGCTGCCTGAAAGATGGAGAACCAGGAAAACTGGTAGTGTAATTCAGTCTGAGTTCGAAATCCTGAGAACCAGGGAGCCAGTGGTGTCAGTTCCAGTCTGAGTCCAAACGCTCGAGAATCAGAGACCAATGGTATAAGTCTGCTCTGAGTCCAATAGCCTGAGAACAAAGCGAGCTGATGTTTGAGAGCAGAAGTTGGGTGTTCTAGCTCAAGAAAAAAGCAAATTTGCCTTTCCTCTGCCTTTTTGTTTTCTGCAGGCCCTTAATGGATTGTATCATGCCCACCCACATTCATGAGGGCAATCTTTTACTCAATGTACTACCTGAAATGTTAATCTCTTTCAAAAAACACCCTCACAGATACACACATAAATTATATTTTACCAGGTATCTCAGCATCCTTTAGCCCAATCATGTTGACATAATATTAAACATCATAGTAGATTCTGTGGTGATTATGTGTATAATCTTTGCTATCATCCTACTGTTTTTATAGTTCACTGCATTATTTTACTTTTCAAACAGCAATGCACAAGGGTTCCAATTTCCATATATCCTTGCTAACATATGTAATTTTATGTTTTTTTTAATAGTAGCCATTTTTGTGGGTGTGAAATGTATCTCACTGTGGTTTTCATTTTCAATTTCTTAATTATTAGAGACAGAACTTTTTAAACATTTTTTATTGAGTTATAGTCATTTTACAATGTTCTGTCAAATTCCAGTGTAGAGCACAATTGTTCAGTTATACATGAACATGCATATATTCGTTCACATTTTTTTTTTTTTTTGCTGTGAGCTAACACCAGATCTTGTATATATTTCCCTGTGCTATACAGTATAATCTTGTTTATCTATTCTACATATGCCTGTCAGTATCTACAAATTTTGAACTCCTAGTCTGTCCCTTCCCACCCCCCTCCCCCTTGGCAACCACAAGTTTGTATTCTATATCTATGAGTCTGTTTCTGTTTTGTATTTATGTTCTTTTTTTTTTTAAGATTCCACATATGAGTGATCTCATATGGTATTTTTCTTTCTCTTTCTGGCTTACTTCACTTAGAATGACATTCTCCGGGGACATCCATGTTGCTGCAAATGGCATTATGTTGTCATTTTTTATGGCTGAATAATATTCCATTGTATAAATATACCACCTCTTCTTTATTCCAGTCATCTGTTGATGGACATTTAGGCTGTTTCCATGTCTTGGCTATTGTAAATAGTGCTGCTGTGAACATTGGGGTGCAGGTGTCTTTTTGAAGTAGGGTTCCTTCTGGATATACGCCCAGGAGCAGGATTACTGGGTCACATGGTAAGTCTA
Organism: Camelus bactrianus; assembly: GCF_048773025.1. NCBI lineage: Eukaryota > Metazoa > Chordata > Mammalia > Artiodactyla > Camelidae > Camelus > Camelus bactrianus. The sequence goes on along the minus strand of NC_133575.1, from coordinate 79,299,206 downwards.
TTCCTAGTATTTTGAGGAATCTCCATACTGTTTTCCACAGTGGCTGCACCAAACTGCCTTCCCACCAGCAGTGTAGGAGGGTTCCCTTTTCTCCACAGCCTCTCCAGCATTTGTTATTTGTGGACTTTAGCAAAGGAAACCATAAGTAAAACAAAACAACAACCTACAGAATGGGAGAAAATTTTTGCAAACAATGAAACTGACAAAAGCTTGATCTCTAGTAATATATAAACAATTCATATGACTTAATAAGAAAAAAACAAACAACCCAATCCAAAAATGGGCAGAAGACCTAAACAAGCAATTCTCCAAGGAAGAAATACAAATGATCAATAGGCACATGAAAAAAAACTCAATATCACTAATTATCAGAGACAGAATTTTTTAATGTACTTATTGGCCATTTGTATATCTTCATGGAGAGATGATTCAAGTCTTTTTTTATCATTATTAAATTGGGTTGTTTGTTTTTTGTTGTTGAGTTTTAGAACTTTACATATTCTGGATATTAACCCATTATTAGATATGTGATTTGCAAATATTTTCTCTATAGCAAGGGTTGCCTTTTACTTTGATGTTGGTATCTTTTAATGCACAAAAATTTCCAATTCTGATGAGGTCAAAGGTATCTTTTTTTCTTTTGTTTCCTGTGCTTTTGTTGTTATATCCAAGAAATCATTTCCAAATCTGATGTTATGAAGATTTTCCTCTATGTTTTCTTGCAAGTGTTAATATTTAGCCTTTATGGCTAGGTCTTTGATCCATGTTTAGTTAATTTTTGTATATGATGTACTATAAGGATTGAACTTTATTTTTTGAATATTATGGGCATCCAGTTTTCCTAGCACCATTTGTTGAAAAGATTGTCCTGTCTCTAATGAACAGTTTTGAAACCTTGATGAAAATCATTTGACCATGTATTTGAAGGATTCTTTCTGGACTCTTCATTCTATTCCATTGGTCTATATGTCTGTTTTTGTGCTACTATGCAACTCTTTTGATTACTATAATTTGCTGTAAGATGTGAAATCAGGAAGAGTGAGTCTTCCAACTTTGTTCTTTTTCCATATTTTTTTTATTTTCCATATAAAGTTTAGAATTGATTTTTCTTTTTTTGTGAAAAAAATCATTGGGATTTTGACAGGGGTTTTATTTAATATACAGATTATCTTGGATGGTATTAACATATTTACAATATTAAGTCTTTCAACCCATGAACATGAGATGTCTTTCGAGTTATTTTTTTACTACATCTATTTTTTTAATTTATATATATGTACTGTTTATTGTTTCTAAGAATGTTTAGAGTTTTAGCTTTTCAAATGTACATAGTTATCAAAGTAATAAAGCCAACCACAAAATAAGAATTAATTCAAAAAGATACATACACCCCACTATTAACAGCAACATTATTTATAATTGCCAAGATATGGAAGCATCCTAAGTGCACATCAATAGATGAATGGATAAAGAAGATGCAGTGTATATATGTAATGGAATACAACTCACCCATAAGAAAGAAGGATATTTTGTCATTTGCAACCCTTTATTCACTTTTTTTTTTCACTTCAAAAACCAGAATTTTATAACTGGCATAAACATTTCCATTGCATCAAAAATAACAAAATTTCTAGAAATAAACTCAACCAAGGAGGTTACCTATACTCTGAAAACTATAAAACATTGATGAAGGAAACTGAAGATGATACAAAGAAATGGAAAGATATCTTGTGCTGTTGGGTTGGAAGAATTAATATTATCAAAATGGTTGCACTACCCAAAGCAATCTACAGATCCAATGTAACCCCTATTAAAATACTCATGGCATTTTTCACAGAATTAGAACAAACAATTCCAAAATTTATATAGAACCATAAAAGACCTCAAACTGCCAAAGCAATCTTTTGTAAGTCTTTTTTTTCTTTTCTCTATCTTCTTTTTGTTCTCTTTTCATGGTTTGATGACTAGAGAAGTTCCTTTAACATTTGTTGTAATGCTGGTTTGGTGGTGCTGAATTCTTTTAGTTTTTGTTTATCTGTGAAGCTTTTGATTTCCCCATCAAATCTGAATGAGAGCATTGCTGGATAAAGTATCCTTGGTTGTAAGTTTTTCCCCTTTCATTACTTTAAATATATCATGCCATTCCCTTCTGGCCTATAGAGTTTCTGCTGAAAAATCAGCCAATAACCTTATGGGAGTTCCCTTGTATTTTATTTGTTCCTTTTTTCTTGCTAATATTAATATTTTATTCTTATCCTTAATTTTTGTCAATTTGGTTATTATGTGCCTTGGTGTGTTCCTCTTTGGGTTGATCATGTGTGGAACTCTCTGTGCTTCCTGGACTTGGGTGACTGTTTCCTTTCCTAAGTTGGGGAAGTTTTCAGTTATTATCTCTCCAAAATTTTTTTTCAGGTCCTTTCTCTCTCTCTTCTCTTTCTGGAACCCCTACAATGTGAATACGGGTGCACTTCATGTATTCCCAGAATTCTCTTAAGCTATCCTCATTTCTTTTCATTCTTTTTTCTTTTTTCTCTGTTCTGCATTAATGATTTCCATTACTCTGTCTTCTAGCTCATTGATCTGTTCTTCTGTCTCATTTAGTCTATTCTTTGTTCCTTCTAGTGTGTTATTCATTTCAGTGATTTTATTCTTCGACTCTACTTAGGTATTCTTTATATTTTCCAACTCTTTGCTAAAAACTTCCCTCTGTGCATTTATACTCCTCTTGAGTTTTCTGAACATTTTTTCCATCATTACTTTAAAGTCTTTCTCAGATAAATTGCCTATCTCCTCATCATTTATTTCTTCTGCTGGGATTTTATCTTGTGCCTTGGCCTGGGAGATATTCCTCTGCTGCCTCATATTGTCTATCTTTCTATTTGTATTTTTAGGTAGGTTAGTTATGTTTCTTGACCTTGGAGAGGTGGCCCTCTCTGGGAGATGTCCTATGTGTCCCAGCAGTCACCCAAGTGCCAGGGTCCAGCCAGTCCCAGTGTAGAATCTGGCCTATGTTTGTGGATTCCTTCCACAGGCTTTGGGATTGTTGTTTTCTTATTTCTGGTATCTGCTCCTGGTGGATGAGGCTGAACTAGAGGCTTATGCAAGTTTCCTGGCAGGAAGAGCTGGTACCTGCTCACAGTTGGGTGAAGCTTGGTCCTGGACTTCTGGTGGGTAAGACCCTGTCAGAGAAATTTGTGGCTTAGGAAGTCAGCTGATGGGTGGGGCTGTGTTCCCAGCCAGTATTTTGTTTGGCCTGAGGCTTCCTTACAGGCTGTTGGATGGGGCTAGGTCTTGGTGCTAATGATCCAGTCAAGATGTCAGCCTCCAGGAAAGCTCATGTAGATGAATACTCCAGAAATGTCAGCCACCAGCTCTTATGTCCCCTGTGAGCCACAGCCATCCCCTACGTCCCCAGGAGAGCTTCCAACCCAGCAGGCAGGTCTGGCCCAGGTTCTTGTGAAATCACTATCTCTGCCCTTGGACCTGGTACATGGGAGATTCTGTGTAGGTTTCCCAAGAGAATGAATTCTCTGTTTCCCCCAGTCCCATGGAGCTAAGCCTCACTGACCTTCAAAACAAGATGTCCTAGAATCTCCTCCTCCTCCCAAAGCTGGAACCCCAGGCTGGGTAGCCTGATGTGGGGCTTAGAACTCTCACTCCTGTGGGAGAGCCTCTGTGACTTAATTATTCCTCAGCTTGTGGGTTGACCACCTGAGGGGTATGGGGCCCAATTATATTGTGAGCACACCCCTCCTACCATCCCATTATGGTTCCCTCTTTATGTTTCCAGTTAAAGAAGATCTTTTTTTGCTAGGTTCCAGTCTTTTTTTTTTTTTTTAATGGTTGTTTAGTGGTGTCTTCTGGTTTCCCTTTCCAGTTATTTTTGTCTTTAACTTCTTTCAGTAGTGTTTTATAGTTTCCAGTGTATGTCTTTCTCTTCCTTGGTTAAGTATATTCCTAAGTATTTTATTATTTTTGACACTACTTTAAATGAAATTATTTTCTTCATTTTACTTTTGGATGGGCCATTGTTAATGTATAGATAAGCAAACTCTGCTGAATTTGTTAATTATTTCTAATAGTTTTAATGGAATATTTAGGGTTTTAAACATATAGAATCATGTCATCTCTTATCAGAGATAATTTTACAACTTCCCTTCCATTTGCATTCTATTTATTTCCTTTTCTTGCCTAATTACTCTAGAAAGAATTCCAATAATATACTGAATAAAAGTGGCACAACTGGTTATCTGTGTCTTGTTCCTTATCTTAGAGGAAAAGCTCTCAGCCTTTCACCATTCAGTATTATGTTAGCTGGGGTGGGAGGAGGATTCCATATATGGCCCTTATTATGTTGAGATAGCGTCTTTCAATTTCTAGTATATTGAACGTTTTTATCACAAAAGGCTGTTAAATTTTGTCAAATATTTCTTTTACTTTAATTGATATGATCATTTTTTTTCACCTCCATTCTGTTAATATAGTGTATTGCATAGACTGATTTTCTTATCTTAGACCATGGGAGCATTTCAAGGTAAATCCCACTTGGCTATGCTAAACAGTTCTTTTAATTCTTCTAATTTGTTGTCAAATTTGGTTTGCTAATACTTTGCAGAGGAGTTTTACACCAATATTCATAAGGGATAATTGTAGTTTTTATTTTCTTTTAATGTCTTTGTCTGGCTGCATTCATTTTCTAGAGCTGCCATGACAAAATACTTCAGATTAGATAGCTTAAAAAATTATTTTGTCACAGTTCTGAAGGCTAGAGATCTGAGATCAAGGTATCAACAGTTTTTGTTTTTGATTTTTTTTCTGAGATCTCTCTTTTTTCCTTATAGGTGGCTATTATCTCCCTCTGCCTTCTTATGGTCTTTTCTCTGTTCAAATATATGTCTCATGTCTCTTTTCATGCTCTAGTCTCCTTATAAGGACATAAGTCAGATTGGTTTAAGGCCCTCCTTAATGAACTCTTTTTAACTGAATTGCTTGTTTAAATGCCTTATCTCCAAGTATAGTTATGTTTTGAGTACTAGGAGGGGACATAATTCAGTCCTTAACAATCTACCTCTGAACATCCAAAATTTATGTCCTTCTGACACACACAAAAAATCACTCCAAATCAATAGCCCCGAAGTCATAACCAATTCCAGCATCAACTCCCAAGTCTCAAATTTTATCTAAATATCATCTGATTCAAGTATGGGAATAGACTTGAAATTTGATTCATCTTGAGACCAAATTTTTCTCCAGCTGTTAATTTGTAAAACCAGAGGATTTTTCTGCTACCAAAATACAATGATGAAACAGTCATAGGATAGGCATTTTCTTTCCAAAAGGCAGAAATCAGAAAGAAGAATGGGGTCATGGGTTCTAAAACTTAGCAGGGCAAATTCCATCAGATTTTAAGACTCTAAAATTATGCTTTGTCTCAGTGCTCTGTCCTCTAGGCCAACGTGGGTGGTGATCTCACTTGCCAGGTCCACTGAGGTGGCAGCCCAACTTTTGTGGCCCTCTGTGGTGGCACTGCCTCTGAGGCCCTGAGCAATGGTCTCACACTTGAGGCCCTGGGCAGTGGGAGCCTGGCTGAATGAAACTGAGGAGGAGACAGCCTTGCCTCCCCTAAAATGTGCCCTCTGTGATGTGAGTGGCAGCCCTACTAATCTCTGATTCACCTTTGGAGTCATTCTTTTCTTTTCTTGAAGGGTAATACAAGTTAGCAGCTGGATAGCTATATTATCCTGCCCTGTACAATCCCAGACATCCAACAGTCTTCCTTAATTTTGTTCCATCTGTGTCCTCTTTAGTCCAAGCTGGCAGTGTTTATGCTGGAATAACCTCATCTATATTCCTGCCTTCTGCTGAGATGGTTGATTAGATCCATGAGTCACACTCATAATCTCTTTATTGAGCAATTATTCAGTCAAACCCTTAGTGTTCTCTCCAGAACTTACTTTCTCATGCTTTTCAATGTAGGTGGGCTAAGAATTATCCAAACTGAAGTTCTGGTTCTTTTTGCTTAACTATATTCCTTCAACTTTTCTCTCTCCTCTTTTATTTTTACTATAAGCAGCTAGGACAAACCATTGTACTTCAAGACTGCTAAGAAATCTCCCCAGCTAAATACCCAAGTTCACAATTCACAAGTTCCTCTTTCCACAAAATAGTAGAATACTATTAATACAAGTTCCTTGCAACTTCATAACATTCCTCCAATGTCCAATATTAGGTTCTTTATTTCCATCTGAGGCTTCACCAGGAAGACCTTTAAAATCCTTATTTCCACCAATAATGTCTTCAACTAATCTAGGCTTTTTAACATCAGCTTCAAAATTCTTCCAGCTTCTACCCATTGCTCAGTTCCAAAGTCATTTCTACATTATTAAATTTTTTCTTACATCAACCCTCTACTTCATGGTACCAAAAGCTGTGTACTCCATAGGAGAAGAATAAAGAATTATCTATCTATCTATCTATCTATCTATCTATCTATCTATCTATCTATCTATCATCTTTCTACCTACCTACCTATCTTCTGTTGAATATATAGAGAGGGAAGGAATGAGAGAGAGAGAATGAAAGAGAGGGAGATTTTAATGAATTGGCTCATACAATTGTGAAAGCTTTATAAAATCAAAATATGCAAGGTATTCAGGAGACCAGGAGACCCAAGGAAGAGTTGTAGTTTGAGTCTATGACACTGATTGTGGTATCAGCATTAGGGCAATACAGTTCTCATAGAATGAGTTAAGAAGGTTTCTTCCTTTTAAATTTTTGTAAGATTTTGAAAAAGATTGGTGTTAAATCTTCTTTACCCCTTTCCAGATTTATTGAGATATAATTGGCACAGAATTGTGAAAGTTTAAGGTGTACAATGTGATTGATTTGATACACTTATATATTGCTGTATAAGTACTACCATAGCATTAGCTAACACATTCATCACATCAGATAATTACCTTTTTTTTTTGTGATGAGAACCTTTAAGATCAACTCTATAGCGACTTTCAAGAATATAATGCTGTATAATTAACTATAATAACCATGCTGTCGCATTAGTTCCCTAGAACTTGAACATCTTATAACTGCAAGTTTGTACTCTGACCAACATCTCCCTGTTTTCCACCTCCCTCATCACCTGGTAGCCAGCACTATTCTCTGTTTTTATGAGTTCAGCTTTTTTAGGTTCTATATAAATGTTCTAACATACAATATTTATCTTTCTCTGTCCAACTTATTTAATTTAATGCCCTCAAGTTTCATCCATGTTCCTGTAAATGACAAGTTTTCATTCTTTCTTATGGCTAGATATTCCATTGGGGGGAAATATATATATAAATATATATATATATGGAGAGAGGTGGGGGAGGGAGAGAGAATATATATCTCACCCCTTCTTCATCCATTAATCCATTGATGGACATTTAAATTGTTATGATATCTTGCTAGTGAGAATAGCACTTTAATGAACATTGCAGCGTAAATAATGCATCAAGATCCTGTTTTCATTTTCATTGGATATACACTCAGAAGTGAGATTGCTGGATCATATAGTAGTTCTGTTTTTACTTTTTTGAGGAACCTCTACACTATTATCCACAGTGAGTACCAATTTACGTTCCTACCAACAGTGCACAGTGGTTCCTCTTTTCACATTCTCACTAGCACTTGTTATCTCTTCTTGACTTGATAACTATTCTAATAGTTGTGAGTTGATATCTCATTGTGGTTTTGATATGCATTTCCCTGGTGATTAGTGATGTCAAACACCTTTTCATGTAGCTGGTGGACATTTGAATGTCTTCACTGGAAAAAATATTTGTTCACTTCCTCTACCCATTTTTAATCTTTTTTTTTTGATATTGAGTTATAAGTTTTTTTAAAACATATTTTGGATATTAACTGCTTATCAGATGTATAATTTGCAAATATTTTACTCAATCCCATGGCTTGCTTTCATTTTGTTGATGGTTCCTTTTACTGGGCATAAGCTTTTTAGTTTGATGTAGTCCCACTAGTTCATATTTGCTTTTGTTTCTTGCACTATTGGTGTTATATTCAAACAATCATTGCCAAGGCCAATGTCAAGGAAATTTTTCTCTATTTTCTTATAGAAATTTTACACTTTAAGGACTTGCATTTATGACTTTAAACCATTTTGAACTAATTTTTGTGATTGGCGTAAGATGAGGGTCCAAATTCATTGTTCTGCATGTAGTTATCCAATTTTCCCAACACCATTTGTTGAAGAGACTATCCTTTCTTCACTGAGTATTCTTGGCTCCTTTGTCAAATACTGGTTGACCATATATGTGAAGATTAATTTGTGGGCTTTCAATTCTGTTCCATTGGTCTATGTGTGAATTTTTTGCCAGTACCATATTGTTTTGATTGGTATAGCTTTGTAGTGTAGTTTGGAACTAGAAAGTGTAGTGACTCCAGCTTTGCTCTTCTTTCTTAGGAATGCTTTGGCTATTCAAGGTCTTTTGTGTATCTATACAAATTTTAGGATTGTTTTTCCTATTTCTGTGAAAAATGGCAATAGAATTTTGATAAGGATTTTATTGCATCTATAAATTACTTTGGATAATGAAGACATTTTGACAATATTATTTCTTCTGATCCACAAACATGGACTATCTTTCCATTTGTATCTTCTTCAATTTCTTTCATCAGACTCTTGTAATTTTCAGTCTGAAGATTTTTCACCTCTTTGGTTAAATTTATTCCTAAGTATTTTTTTTGAAGCTATTGTGAATGACATTTAAAAATTTTTTTCTGGTATTTTGTTTTAGTGTATAGAAATGTAATTGTTTTCTGCATGTTGATTTTGTGTCCTGTAACATTAAGTGGATTTGTTGATTATTTCTAACAGACTTTTGGTGGTGTCTTATAGGACTTTTTTATATAAAAATCATATCATCTGCAAACAAAAATTTACTTTTTTCCCTTATTTGTATTCCTTTTATTTCTTTATATTGCCTTATTGCTCTGACTAGTACTTCCAGTACTATGTTGAATAGAAATGGTGAGAGTGGTTATCCTTGTCTTGTTCTTGATCTTAGCAAAAAAGGTTTCAATCTTTCACCTTTGAGGATATTGTTGACTGTGGAGTTTTCATATATGGCCTTTATTGTGCTGAGCTATGTTCTTCTACACCCAATGTGTTGAGCATTTCTATTATAAAATTATGTTGCATTTTGTCAGATGATTTTTTATGAATTTATTGAGATGATAATATGAATTTTATTATCCTATTAATGTGGTGTATCACATTAAGTGATTTGTATATGTTAAACTATGCTTGTATCCCAGGGATAAATACCACTTGATCATGTTATATGATCCTTTTGATGTATTGTTGAATTCAGTTTGCTACTATTTTGTTGAGAATTTTTGCATCTATATTCCTTAGGGATTTGTTCTGTAGTTTTGTTTTCTTATAGTTGTAATGCCCCTACCTGACTTGTGTTAGGGTTATGCTCCTCTCCTAAAATAAGTTTTGGAGTCTTCCCTTCTCTTCAATGTCTGGGAAAAGTTTGTGAAGGATTTTTGTTAATTCTTCTTTAAGTATTTGTTAGAATTCACCAGTGAAACCACCTGGTTCTGGGCTTTCCTATGCTAGAAGTTATTTGATTAATAATTTACTCTCTTTACTTGTTATTGATCTGCTCAGATTTTCTATTCTTCACAATTCAGTCCTGGTATGTTGTATTTCTAGAAATTTATCCATTTCTACTACATTATTTAATTTATTGGTGTATAATTGCTTATAAAACTGTTTTATGAATCTTTGTGTTTCTGTGATCTCCATTGCAATGCCTCTTCTTCCATTTCTGAATTCCTTCATTTAAGTCTTCTCTGTTTTCATTTTTTTGTCCTTAGTCTATTTAATGGTTGTTGATTTTGTTCTTTTTCAAAACCCAGCTTTTTATTTTGTTAGTCTTTTCTATTTATTTTCTTGTCTCTATTTCATTTATTTCTGCTCTGATCATTGTTATTTTCTTTCTGTTCCTTATTTTGGGATCAGTTTATCATTTCCATAATTTCTGAATCTGTATCTTTTGATTGATTTTTCTCCTAGTTATAGATCATACTTTTCTATTTCTTTGTATACCTTTTATCTTTTAATTGGATGCTAGACTTCGTAAACTTTGCATTGCTGGATGCTGAATTTTTTATAATCCTTTAAATAGTGCTAGATATTTTTTGGTATGCAGTTAAGGTCCTAGAGATTACTTTAATCCTTTTGAGGTTAGCTTTTCATATTCATCAATGCAACAGTTTGAATCTTTTGGTCTAGAGTTAAATTAGCCCCCATACCAAGACTTCACATTTCCAAGGACTGTACCTGAAGTGCATTGCAAGTTCTTATCAATCTGGATTGTCAACGCATAAAATGAATGGTTCAGCCCAATGCTTTATGATGAGTCTTCTGGCTTAAAGTAGTATCCTTCTCATGCATGCACAGAGCACTATTCAGTCAAAGACTCACAGGAACCCACTGGAGATTTTCAATGTTCTCTCTCTTTGCAGTGCCCTTTTCTCTAGTACTTTGTCTCCAAATTGTAGCCATCTTAGCCCTCCAAACTCTAAGCCCTTTCTCTTCAATTCACTTAGATTACTGTGTTATGTATAAGTTCCCACTCCTTGTGCTACTGAATGTAAACTTCCTTCAGGCTTATCTAATGTATTTTACTTCTTTCAGGGATCACTCTCCTATGCTGCTAGTTATATATTAAAATAATTGATCATACATTTTTTCGTATTTTCTTATTGATTAAGGCAAGGAAGGAGGGCAAATCCTTCAGGTTCCCATGTATATATATATTTTTAATACATGTTTGCCTTGTCTGCCTCTTGATGGAATTTTAATGGTCTTACTGACCTTTGCATTTATAAGCATCTAGCACAATAGCTGGTATTAAATAAATGTTTTTGAAGGAATAAATGAATAAGCAGATGCATCTTTATTAATATCTGTATTATTTACAATAAGGATTCTTCCCTTCTTCTTCTCTCATAACTTACACTTGAGCAATGAAACATCTCAGTCCTCTGCAAAGCAATAGAAGATTCAGACTGATATTTCTTTTTTCCTGAGTTATCACTGATTGACCTTTACATATCCTGAAAGTATTTGCAAAAGGAATTTTCTAACTTCAACATTTTCTTCAAACAATATTTTAAATTAAAGTAAGTGCCATTTTCTGCCATTATATACTAAACCTTATACCCTAGGGGTAATTTTATTTCTTTCTAGGTCTTGGTTTAAATTTTATATAAGATTTCACAAGTGTGATGTAAGATATAATAGCCAAATATAAGTAATGTGAACATAATTTGATAAGGATATAGATAAATTGGTAAGTATGGAAATTAGAAAGAAACAGCATCTCTGAGAAAACATTTCTTACCCTGTCCCTTTCTTTTTTTTTCTTTCTTCCTCCCTCCCTTCCTTCCTTCCTTCTTTCCTTCCCTCCTTTTTTTCCATTCTTCCCTTATTTTATACTTACTAATCCCTAAACTCTGGATATACAACTAAGAATAAGACACATCTTATCTTTGAGGGGAAGAATGCATGTAAAAACAAGTAATTTAAGTATGATCTGATGTGTTTTATTATGGAATTACAAAAGATGCAGTGATTATTCTGCCTCGAGCAGCTAATAGAAATGCTTGCAGAGGAAGTGAAATTTGGGCTGAAACTTGAATAATGACAAGGGTGTTTTAAGATGTATTGGAAAGATGGGCAAGAAGAAGGGTTTTCTGTTAGAAGAACAGTGAATAATTCAGTATTACTAGATTAGAATTACATTGTAGGTAATGGTAAGATATGATGGTGGAGAGGAATTTTGGGGCCTCGTGAAGCAATTTGGATTTTAGAGATAAAGATAAATCAATGATGATTTGAGGGGCTTTCAACAGGAAGGTAATAAAATAAAATTTCTGTTTTAGAAAGGTAATTTTGGAGAAAATGTGGAAGGTGGCCAAAAGACCAATTAAAATTCAGTTGTAATTGTCTAAGTTAGGGATAAATTAGGTCCTCAAGTTAGACATAGTGTCAGTGACAGTGGAGATGGAGAGTGACTAAGTGCCAGTTAGACACATTTCTGATACAAATTAAAAAGCATTGTGATCTATTATATAGGAATTATATGCAGAGGAGAATGAGAGGGAGGAATGAGTTAGGGTTAAAGACTAGATTAAAGATAAGCCCATCAACTGAGTTAGGAAGGGTAGGAACAGTTTTGGGTAGGAGATTTGGAGTGCTTGTATAAACCAAATTTGTAGGTTAGAAAGAGATCTGTGTTGGAGATAGAATTTGGAATCATCAGAATATAAGTTTTGTTGAAGTCTGTGTTCTTGGATAAGTTTACTAAAGAAGAGAGTAAACAAATAAGAAGACTAAGAACAAAGTCATATAGAATATGAACATTTAGGAGATTGACAAAAAGAGAGAAGTCTAGAAGGCTGACCAAGAAAAACTAATATAAGAGGGAAGAAGAGAACCAGTAGAAATATTGTGAAATCCCAGTGAATCTGAGGGTGAAGAACACAAATGACTTTTTTATTGATGATAGATAAAGGATTAAGATGGGAGAAATCCAATATGATTTACAGTTTATGAAACTTATACTGAAATCATTATGTAGCCACAGACCAGAATGGAAATATTAAAAAGGAGAAAAGGTCTTGAGAGAAAGTTTTGTTCTAGTTTGTGATATTTTACAAAAAGAGAACTAAAGTGACATTCAAACAATGTAGTCTGATTGGCTGTGATAGATGCAGGCTGGATAAAAAAAGGAACCTTATTACTCAAGGAGCTCCAAGGATGGGTGCTCATGCTAATCAGATTAAATAATGAGTCTTTGTTACATCTGATTTAAGCTTAGGGACATAACCAGAGATGTTAATTAGGCTGCTCATGAATAGCTTCTATTACTATGCTTTGACACTTCTGATTCAGCTCGTGGATAAATCTGAAGTGTAGAAATATAAAGATGAAAACAAGCATATGTAGGTGTGTGTGTTATAGATAAACTTGGATTTATAGCTGAATATGTAATTATTTCTGTGCATATACTGGGTACTGTATTATAAATGTATACGTATCTAGTTGCATGTATTAATTTTGAAAATATTAAAATAATAATTTGCACTTATTAAGATTTTGAGAATATTTTCTCCAAACTGGTTCATTCACCCAGATGTACCTTTGATCTGAAAGATTATTACAGAGCCCTGTGATGAAGAGACCAATAGTTCTTCAATTGGAAATGCAAGGATGTTTTCAAGCAACCTGTCTAGTATCTGCAATGCTTAAAGGTTGTCAAGCTTTGTTTAATGTCTCGTGTCACAAATCTACTAAACTGTACTAGCATATCAATCTCTATTTCCCTCACATTTCTTATTACCCAAAGGACTTAGAGGTTGTTAAAGCTACTTTGAGAATCAGAAAATTATCTTTTAAAATATCACATATTTTGTGTCTGGTTTCTCATGTATTTCTCTGCTGTTCCCATAAACTTTACAGAATGTGAGAATAAAAACTAAGACTCTGTGTGTGTGTGTGTGTGTGTGTGTGTGTCTGTGTGTGTGTCTGTGTGTGTGTCTGTGTCTGTGTGTTGGGGTTGATGTGGAATGAGGAGGAATATTTATCTTCTCCTTTCTTTCTTATCAAAATAATATACATCTTACCAATATCCAAATTGAGTTTCACCACATGACCACTTCAGCCCTCAAATAGGTACCCTTAAGGAGCTCCTCTAGCATATATTGGCTGGACAATATAGTTTGACATTTGATCATGTTCTAGTGTTATGATTTGTTCTGCTTGTATTTATTTTGTCTTCTCAATGAAGATTACATGTTTCAAATTTAAAAGACCATGTAATTAACTCTATCATCTCTTCTATAAACATATTTTAATGAATATCTTAGATGCTATATTAATTTGCCAACAAGTAATCAGTTCAATTGTTTACTTCTTTTTTTGCAGTATAATTGATTTACATTATGTTCATTTCAGGTATACAGCATAGTGATTAAGTATTTTTGCAGGTTATAGTCCATTATAAGTTTTTAGAAGATAAAGTCTATACTTCCCTGTGCTATACAATATATCTTTGTTGCTTATCTATTTCATACATAGTAGTATGTATCTGTCAATCCCCTATCGCTAATTTGTCCCTCCCACCTTCCTTCTCCCATTTGGTAGCCACAAGTTTGTTTTCTATATCTGTCAGTATGTTTCTTTTTTGCACATGCTTTTTTTTATATTATTTTTTAGATTCCACATATAAGTGAAATCATACACTTTGATTTATTTCACTAAGCATAATAATCTCTAGGTCCATCCAAGTTGTTGCAAATAGCAGGATTTCATTTTTTTTTTATAGCTAACTAATGTTTCATTGTATATATAAACCACATATTCTTTATACATTTATCCATTGATGGGCATTGGGTTGCTTCTATGTCTTGGCTATTGAAAATAGTGCTTTGATAAACATTGGGGTGCTTGTATCTTTTGAATTTATGTTTATTTTTCTGGATATATACCAAGAAGTGGAATTGTTGGATCATATATATGATAGTTCTATTTTTAGTTTTTTGAGGACCCTCCATACTGTTTTCCATAGAGGCTGCACCAATTTACATTCCCACAAGCAGTGTGCAAGGGTTCCCTTTTCTCCACATCCTCTTCAACACTTTTTATTTGATATTTGATAGCTGTTCTGACAGGTGTGAGGTAATATCTCGTTTTAATTTGCATTTTTCTTATAATTAGACATGTTGAGCATGTTTTCATGTACTTGTTGGCTATGTATTTTTTGAAAAAATGTCTATTCAGGTCTTCTGCCCATTTTTTGATTGAGTTGTTTGATTTTTTGATATGGAGTTGTATAAGCTGTTTGTATATTTTGTGTATTAACCCCTTGTCAGTCATATCATTTGCAAACATTTTTCTCATTAAGTTGTCTTTTTGTTTTGTCAGTGGATTCCTTTGCTGTGCAAATACTTCAAGTTTAATTAGGTCTCATTTGTTTATTTTTCTTTTTTTTTAATCTCTTAAGAGACAGATCCAAAAAATTGCTATGATTTATGTCAAAGAGTGTATGGCCTATGTTCTCTCTGTGAGTTTTGTAGTTTCAAGTCTTATATGCCTCTAAGCCATTTTGAGTTTATTTTTGTCTTTAAACCATTTTGAGTTTATTTTTGTATATGGTGTGACTATTGGTTTAATGGATTGTGTTCTTAAAAAAAATTTAAACCAGTCTAAGACTTGTAAAAATCCACACTTTATTGTAATGAAACTGGAGATGGGCTCACCTACTATACCTTTTGCAGAAGAGTCTATAAACCATATCAGTTTAGTATTCCACAAATATTACTTAAGGTCAGGTTTGATATACACAACTTTAGAGCCTAACATAGTGTCTGGCATATAGTAGTCCACCAGCAAATATTCATTGTACAAAATAACCTTGATGATTATTTTTAAATGGCAGCTTTATAATTTCAATTTTGTAAAATTAATTAACAAAATTATAATTTTAATCCATATAGTTGATTGACAGCAAATATGGTTAATATGGTAGTGTTTAGGGGTTAGAAAAGATCTTGGAAATATTTTCTTTTGTGTACTTATAAATTTTGTACTTATGGGAAGTGTTTCATTCATCATACAAAACAAGTCAAGAAAGAGTAGTCCCTTTCTTTAGAATAAAAAATATTTTAATGTATTCAGTTCATTTTCAGTTTATTTATTTTTTGGTTTTCTGTTTCATTAATATATGCTTACAAAAGTAAAAGTTTCTCTTTATTTCTGTTTTAAATAAGTGATATCCATAGTGAGGTCCCAGACAGGTGCTAGTCTACTAACTCTTTGTTACTGGTTTGCAACAAGCTAAATATAGAATTTGAAAGTAAGCTTTAGAAAGCTTTGTAGCCATTTGACAGAGCAATTTTATGTCTTTTGAATCGATAATATAAAAATCGGCATGTCTTTTGTGTATCTTTACTATTTCTCTTCCATTTTCCTATTTATTTATTCTTACTGTACTTCATAAAATGTTGGTCTGGAACAAAGTGAAGATTTTGAAAATTAACGGTTCTTTCACCACAGATAGTTTGAGAAACCCTGGCTTAGATGATGTTTATAAAAGACTGTACTCATAAATTTTAGCAGGTTTTCTGATAAAATTCCCATTTCCTTTGCTCTCATTGAGATGCCTATTCATAGAAACAAAAATTCTGAGTAAAATTTTGCTGATCATGTTAATTTATTTGTGGACCCTAAATTTGTATAAGATTTAATATTTATGGTTCCTGTGATGCTATTTCATTTTTTTAAATATTAGATTCTCTTAAATTTGAAACACTGTATGTACTGCAAAAATATTTTAAGGTAATTATAACTTTTAATTTCAGAATGGTGATCCAACTCAAACATCAATCTGTTTAAGAGTGACATAAATTCTCAAAGTAGTTGACAGTCATATTAGCTCTGTGATATTTCAGTGCAAGTGATTTCCCCTATTTGTACCAGCTTATTTTTCAAAATAACTAAAAGTAGTTTTGACTTTCCTTCTTTTATTTTTTACATTAAATTTCCTGAATGCCTTACTTTAATCTTTTTTATTACTATTTTTATAGCCTATTCATTATTGTTGTTGCTTTTTTCCCTTAATATCAAGTTTTCCCATGTGTCCATTTTTTTTGTAGTTTGGCAGGAGCAAAGTTTTATTGGATGCATTTATACTCTTTCCCCCTCTTTCTTTCCATAATCAGGCACTCCGAAGCCATTGGATAGCTTGTTCTATGTTAGAAACTGAGTATATGAATCACTTTTTTCCATTTTAATGGCATTCACTTTAAAGTATGAATGACAATTTGCCACTAAGCCAGCTCTTATAATAAAAATAGTTTTTAGTTAGGTAATAGCTTTTGACCAAAGATCTCAAATTATGATACAGAATTAAAGGTTAAATGCCTAACACTGATAGAATAGGTAAGGTTTATTATGGCCATATGTGCTGTCTACTCCAGGGATTCCATTTAACCTTTAAGACCTAAATCCAAACTTTGATTTTACATTATTTCATAATTTAGGGAATTAAAATTTAGCAGAGATTTATTGAATGCTTGTTAAATTGCAGTCATTGTATTAAGCACAACAGGATAGGGGAAATTCAAATATAAATAAGTTAGTTTGCCAAGGTAAATTCACATCTAGTACTCAGCAAAAACAACCCATAACATGCCAAAAATTGACCACATGCCTTTATTTGTAAACTAACAAATTGTTCTGCTGAGCCCATTTTAAAACTTTATGTGAAAAGTTAAATATGGTTAGAAATAGGGAAATAAATTTTTAAAAAGCTGAAGATCACATGTTTTTGTTCATGGGCTTTCTAGTTGGCAGAGTTGACTGGGAGAGATGAGCTAACTCACACAGTGCAAAGTCAAATAAAGAGCTAAGAAATCTGTTCTTATCACTAGAAAATGATTGATAAAATAAATATAAGGGGTAGAATGCTGGTTTATATAAGATTCTGAGGTATTGAATAACATTATAAATATAATATTTGGACAAAGAAAAAAATAATTTGGGCTGATAAGAAACTTGCAGAGCTGTAAATAATAAAGAACAGTGATTAAAGTAATTTTCAACAAATATTTTTGTAATTTGCTGCAGATAGAAATTAGATATTTATTTTAGTGTTAAAAGTAAGTGCAATCTAAAATCTATTTCTTTTTGTAAGTACCAGTTAGGTATTATATGTTTTAATGATCACTATTTTAAAAATGGACATTTAAAATACATTATGTTTTGTTATAAATATAGTAATGCATATGAAATTGTTTAGTAAACTATAAAGTGCTATATAAATGATTGACATTTTACATATGAAGTCCTATAAATTTATGAGAGGTATAATATTAGAGAGGGCATTTGACAAGATCATAGATAAATAATGAGAGAGAGAATGGGTGAACACTTTGACTTGTAACCACTAGTAAGATGAAGATAGACATCATTATGAAAATAACAAAATGGCAAAGATGTTAATTTCTTAAATGGCTAGATATTAGCAATATCCTATTAAGCCAAGTTCACTAGGATTAAATCATATTAAATACTCAAGTTCAATTGTTCATTTTCTATTTTGAATTTATAGAATTACACAATCTGTACTTTATAATGGTAATAAAACATATTTTCATTCTTCATATTTTGTCTTCTAGGAGAAATGGTTGGGCCTGTAAAAGGGGAGTTTCAATGTTTTAGGAGTTTAGGAGTCCTATACAGCAATGGTTCAAAGATGTTTGTTCTACATTTTGGGTTTTGGATAGTAGAGGAAAAGTAAATTAGAATTTTTCTCTACTATATTCCTTGGGTTAGGTTATCCATTTTCCATTGACAGAACCTTACCAAAAAGAATATTCTCATTTCATTGGACATGCATTTAATCCCTGTGGGATTATATTGAACCAACTCAATTTCATTTCAAAAGGAAGGAAAAGGATTAGAATCACTAACTCTCTGCCCTTTAATCTTCTCCGTTATATCCTGTTTTATCTTTGAAAATTTAGGGGCATGGAAGAGGACAGAGGTCTTTTTTTCCTTAGGGATAAATGATGACAGATATGAGACCAATTGACTTTATGTGGTAATAAGACATAGTGGGATAAAAGCAGCTTCTAAAGGCAAATGTTAAAATTAGGTTCTATTACATTTAGGGCCGATCAATACCACTTTGTTTTCAACCATGCTTTGATGAACATTTGGGGCTTAGAGTTTGAGGATTACTAGTTTATTTGGTATATTGTGAAGCACAATAAACCTTATTATAGAAAATTGTAGCTCTTTGGAATCAATAGCAATAATGATGCCTTACATTCATATTGTGCTTTACGGTATACAGAGCAATTTCTTACAATGATTATATCCCAAATCTTTGCAATAGTAGTGGAAGTAGGCATGGTGCAGTCAAATGGTGCTAAAAGACCTTTGGAGTCATAAATCTAGATTTGAATCTTGACTCTGCTACTTACTTGCTTTAAGTTTGAGCAAGTTACTTAAAATTTTTGAACCCCAGTTTCTTGTATTTTGTAAAATGGGAATGATAATTAAAATCCATCTAGCACAGCTATTATGAGGAGCCCATGATCACATATGTTTATAGCAGGTGATTCCAAGGAGTTGAGATGTATTGATGTGTAAGCAGAGAAAATTTTATTTAATCTTCATCTACAGATGAAGCATTGGAAGCGCTGATAGGTTTTGACTTGCCCAATGTTCAACCAGGGCTTGAAATCATATTTGGAATTTAATTCCTAACTTAACATTACACCACTCTCCCTGTATAACATTTCTATAATTCAAAATGTGGTCAACGAAACATTGGAATTATTTAATATAATATTGTTTACTTTTTCCATACTATATTGTATGGTTAAAGTCAGCTTCCTGTAAGGTTTTTCTTCTTTAATTTGCATATCATCAATCATGGTTGAATTTCCTGCAGTTCTAAACAACCAATAGAATGTGGTAAAAGTGTGGTACTGTCTGCATTCTGAGGATGGGTCATAAAAGGTAATGAGGCGTTAGTTTTATTTGCTGAAACACTTGCACTTAGAGCCCAGGGCTGTCATGTAAGAGATCTGACTATTCTCGGATCCCATGTTGTATGGCTTATGTCACATTCAGAGGTTGTGTGAAGGCAGTTTGGTTAAAAGCACCTGTTATGTCCAGCCTTTCAGCCATTTCTGCCAAGGCAACAAACATGCGAGTAAAGCTGTCTTGGATGCTCCAGGGTAGCCCATCTGCCATCTAAGTACAAGTGAATAACTATGGTTGAGACCAAAAAAGAGCAGAAAAATTGTTCAACTGGACTTGGTCAGAATTCTTGACTTAGAATATCCATGAGATATAATAAAGTGGTTGTTGTTTAAGCCACTTAATTTTGGGGTAATTACATAGCAATAGCTCCCTGGAGCAGACTGTTTACATATGCAATTACATCTGTGTGGAATGCTTTTTCCTTTCTCTCTGTCACTTTGACCACTTTCTTTTTGTCTCTTTGACAGGGATAAAAGATGATTTCATAGTCACATACTTATCTTAGAGGAAAACCAAACAAGTAGGGAAATCTCTTACAGACAATGAGAAGTGCAAAGTAATGGGGGTATAGTTGCAGGACATGAATGATGCTATAAATATTATATAACAGGAGGAGAAAAATGTGACAGGTAAAGAGAAAGTTTGACTTACAGAATTATTTGGAAACAATACTTGAACAGATAAAGGTTGAAAACGACACATTAAAACAGTAGGTTAAATAAAGTTTTCTATTATTTATTTTTTAATTAGAGGATTGGAATACTGAGAGTTTCAGTTGAGGCATGATCCTATGGCCATGATATAGGCCCTTCCACAGCCGAGTTAGACAACTTTGTTTGAGCATTGATAAAGACAATATTGATAATTAATATCTATTAAGGGTATTTAATGTATCGTCTTAGTTAAACTTCACGCAAACCCTGCAAGATAAGTATAGTGTTGCCATAATTCTCACTTGAAAAATGAGAAAACCAAAACTCAACAAGGTTAGGAAACGTACCCATAGTTTCATAGTCCAACTCCAAAGCTTGAGCCTTTTCCACTCAAGCTTCCAACTGCCACAGTCACATATGAGGCCAGTTACTATTATTTTTCCCAATTTTTATTTTCTCTTGTACTGTCACAAGTAATATCATTAAGCTAGAGGGAGAACTTTTAACATCATGTGCATATCATCAAGAGGCAGAGAAGGGAATAAAGAGAACAGCTGGGAGAATGTAGGTAGCTGAATGCAAACCCCTACACTGCTGGAAACAGGAAGATTCATAAATATTTATTTTATTTTTATATTCTAGAACTATGAAAAACTCTCCTCTAAGATTCAATTAGCATAATTAAGTTCCCAAGACTTTTGAAAATTAAAGTTCCTTAACATGTTGCATTAAAGAAAAGAGGACTGCTTACTTCTAGGGAATTGCTGTTGTGATTTGCAATCTGAGGTTTGTAAGTTTTCTCTGTTGATGTTTTCAATTTGTAGTCTATACATTTGAAAGTTTCTGTTGGGAATATTTGCATTTATAGTCTACTAGATAGCAGACTGTGTGCTGAAGTTTACGTTTGCCACGTATGTTTCCAAAGTGTGCATTTGCAAATTTACTAGTTTGCTGGATCAAAGTCTGTAACTGTAGTTTGCTTGCAAACTGAAGCATTGGCTGATGGAGGAGTTTGAAATTAGAGATTGATGAAGTGTGCTGTGCAGCATACTTCCTTTGAAGGTCTACTGCTGGAGTCCTCAGTCATGTTTGTTTTTGTAGGAAAATGTGAGCTACAGGGAAGAGAACTATCTCCAAATGAAATGCCATCTCTTCAGTGGCAGCATCATATAATTTTTTATAGAAGAAGCAGCAAGAGCATTTAGTTTGGTTGGCCAAAATAGTCTTATGCTTTTAATTTACCCTTTAGTATAGTGGTTTTCCAAACATTTACAATCATGACCCCTATTAAGAAATGAATTTAACTCATGACTCAGTACACACAGACAAATATAACTGAAAAAATGGGGAACAATAATTTCCTTACTGATATGTTCTGTTCTCTCCTGTTCTACTCTGTTCTACATTAAATTCTAGTCTAGTCTAGAGTAGTCTGTTCTATTTCAAAGGAAAGTGTGACTACAACCCACTAAAATTATTTCATGACCGTAATTTATGGGTCTCCCTCTCCCCATATTCTTAAGGCTTAATGATTTATTGATGAGCAAGCCCAGGCTCCAGCCTCTGGCTTGTAATAGAAGATGGGCCAGAATGAGGTGAGAGCAGTAGGACAGCTAGAAATTCTCTTTTTCAAATCAGAAAATAAGTAAAATAGAATAATATGTGGAAGAAATCATTTGTGAATTTTAGATTTTTTTCCCTTGGACTATGTTAAAAGAAACATTGGAAACATGTAATAAAGGCATACCTCAGAGATATTGTGAGCTCAGTTCCAGACCACTGCAAAAAAGCAAATGGAGCAATAAAGTGAGTCACAATTTGTTTGGTTTTATACTGCATTTAAAAGTTATGTTTAACTATACTATAGTCTATTAAGTGTGCAACAGCAATGTCTTAAAAAAAGTACATGCCTTAAGTAAAACATACTTTATTGCTAAAAAAATGCTAACCATCATCTGGGTCTTCAGCAAGTCATAATCTTTTTGCTGGTGGA
Organism: Camelus bactrianus; assembly: GCF_048773025.1. Classification (NCBI taxonomy): domain Eukaryota; kingdom Metazoa; phylum Chordata; class Mammalia; order Artiodactyla; family Camelidae; genus Camelus; species Camelus bactrianus. The sequence goes on along the minus strand of NC_133575.1, from coordinate 79,276,927 downwards.
GGATCTTGCCTTGATGTTGATGTCTACTGACTGATCAGAGTGGTGATTACTAAAGGCTGGGGTGACTGGTGATTTCTTAAAATAAGACAGCAGTGAAGTTTGCCGCACTGATTGGCTCTTCCTTTTATTAATGATTTCTCGGTAGCATCATGCAATGCTGTTTGATAGCATTTTACAATAGAACAATAGAACTTTCAAAATTTGAGTCAATCCTCTCAAACAGTGCTTCTGCTGTAACAGCAAAGTTTATGTAATATTCTAAATCCTTAGTCATCATTTCAACAATCTTCACAGAGTCTCTTCCAGCAGTAGATTCTTTTTCAAGAAAATATTGTCTTTGGTCATCCAAGAAGCAACTCCTTATCTGTTAGTTTTATCATGAAATTGAATCTGTCTAATCATATATTTAGGCTCCACTTCTAATTCTAGTTTTCTTGCTTTTTCCACTACATCTGAAGTTAGTGATTCCACTGAGGTCTTAAGTCATCCATGATGGTTGGAATCAACTTCTTCTGAACTCCTCTTAATGTTGATATTTTGACCTCTTCCCATAAATCAAAAATATTCTCAATGGCATCTAATATGGTGAATCCTTTCCAATGGTTTTCCACTTACTTTGTTCAGATCCATCAGAGGAACCACTATCTATGGCAGCTATAATCTTACAAAATGTATTTCTTAAATAACAAGACTTGAAAGCCAAAAACACTTGATCCATTGGCTTCCAAATGGATATTGTGTTAGCAGACATAAAACCAACATTAATCTTATTATATGTCTCCATATGAATTCTTGGGTGATGAGGTACATTATCAGTGATCAGTAATATTTTGAAAGGAATGTTTTTTCTGAAGAGTAGCTCTCAATAGTGGGCTTGAACTACTCAGTAAACCATGTGGTAAACAGATTGGCTATCACTCAGACTTTTTTATTCCATTTATAGAGCACAGGCAGAATGGATTTAATACAATTCTTAAGTGCCCTAGACTTTTCAGAATGGTAAATGAGATTTGGCGTCAACTTAAAGTCATTAGCTGCATTAGTCCCTAACAAGAGAGTCAGCCTGTCCTTTGAAACTTTGAAGCCAAGCATTGACTTCTCCTCTCTAGCTATGAAAATTCTAGAAGGCATTTTCTTTCAAAATAAGTGTGTTTCATCTACATTAGAAATTATTATTTAGAGTAGCCACCTTTATTAATTATCTTAGCTAGATCTTCTGGATAACTTGCTGCTGCTTCTACATCAGCACTTCCTGCTTCATCTTGCACTTTTATGTTATAGAGACCACTTATAGAGACAAACTTTTCTCCTGATGCTTCCTCACCTCTCTCAGCCTTCATATAACTGAACAGAGTTTGAGCCTTGCTTTGAATTAGGCTCTGGCTTAAGGGAATGTTGTGACTGGATTAATCTTCTATCCAGACCACTAAATCTTTCTTCACATCAGCAAGGCTATTTTGCTTTCTTATTATTCATGTGTCCACTGGAGTAGCACTTTCAATTTCCTTTAAGAACTTTTTCTTTGCATGCACAATTTGGCTGTTTCATGCCAGAGGTCTAGATTTGGACCTATCTCAACTTGCAACATGTCTTCCTCAGTAAGCTTAATTATTTCCAGCTTTTGATTTAAAGTGAGAGTCAGGGTACTCTTCCTTTCACTTGATCACTTAGAGAATATTGTAGGGTTATTAACTGGCCTAAATTCAATATCATTGTGTCTCAGGGAATAAGAGGTACAAGGAGAGGGATGGAAATGGGGAAAGAACAGTCTGTGGAACAATCAGAATACACACATTTTTGGATTGTTTGCCATTTTATATGGCCATAGTTCATGGTGTCCCCCAAAAATTACAACAGTAACATCAAAGATTACTGACCCCAGATTCCCATAACAAATATAATAATAATGAAAAAGTCTGAAATTTATAAGAATAACCAAAATGTGGCACAGAGACACAAAGTGAGAAAAACTGTTGGAAAATTGGCGCCAATTGACTAACTTGATTCAGGGTTGCCACAAACCTTCAGTTTGTGAAAAACACAATATGTGCAGAGCATAATAAAGCAAAGTGCAACAAAATAAATCATGACTATTTACCTTTAACAAAATTTTAGGGCCATAATTTTTATGTGATCACTTAGCTTTATTTGTTCAATTTTAAAAGCAATTTATACTCATTTACAGATAATCAGCAAAATAAAATAAATTACTATGAGCAAATAAATAAAAACTACATATAATTCAACTGCCTATTAATATTTAATATTTTGATATAATTCTCATTTTTCTCATTTTCTTTATATGCCTATTTTCCTTTAACAAAAATTTATGTTATACCACATATATTATTTTACTTAAAATTATAATGTATTTCCATAGCATTACATATTGTTTGAAAGATAATTTTCATGTGAACATATTAAATATATATACTATAATTTACATATCTGTTTTTTGTTGTTAGACATTTAACTTGTTTTTATTTGCTCACTCAAATTCATAGCTAATTATAAATGATTCTGCATTGAACATTATTGAACATAAATCATAGTTGAATTTTAACCTCATTGTACATTTTCCAGGATGTGGAGTAAATGGATCAATAAGTACAATTATCAGTGCCTACATAAGTAAGTCACCAAATTTCTTTCCAGGAAGGCTATACCAATTTATGTTCTCACAAACAGCACATGAAACTTCTTTTGACATTGCTTCCTTTAAAAAAATTTAAAACATTGGTATTATCTTAAGAAAATTGTTAATTTGATATCTATTACTCTTATTTTCACTTTTGCATGTTTTATAAAACTTACAATTACATTTGAAACTATATATTCTATACTTATATATTTGAGAACAATACATTTGATTTCTCCTTTTGTAGGTTGGCATATTCAGCATCATTTACTGTAGCCTTTCATCAGTTCTCAATGTATGCCAATACAATTTGGATTATTTGTTCTGGTTCTGTGAAAAATGTCCTGGGTAATTTGATAGGGGTTACATTAAATGTGTAGATTGCTTTGGGTAATATGACCATTTTAACAATGTTAATTTTTAAAATCCAAGAACATGGTATATCTTTCAATTTCTTTAAGTCACCTTTAATTTCCTTAGTCAATGTTTTGTAGTTTTCTGCATATAAGTCTTTCACTATCTTGGTCAGATTTATTCCTAAGTATTTTATTTTTTGGATGCAATTTTTAAAATGATTGTTTCTTTATTTTCTTTTTCTGATATTTCATTGTTAGTGTAAAGAAATGCAACTGATTTCTGTATGTTGATCTTGCATCCTGCTACCTTGCCAAATTCTATCAGTTCTAGTAGTTTTTGTGTGGAGCCTTTAGGGTTTCTACCCATAGACTTTTGGTCAATTAATCTTTGAGAAAGGAGGCAAAAATATACAATGGAGTAAATACAGTCTCTTCAGCAAATGGTGTTGGGAAAACTGAACAGCTCTATATAAATCAGTGAAGTCAGAATACTCCCTCACACCATACTCAAAAATACTCAAAATGACTTAAAGATTTAAACATAAAACAAGATACTATAAACTTCTTAGAAGAAAGCATAGGCAAAACATTATCTGACATAAATCTTGGCAATTTTCTCCTAGGGCAGTCTACCCAGTCAATAGAAATACAAACAAAATAAACAAATAAGATCTAATTAAACTTATAAGCTTTTGCACAGCAAAGGAAACCACTAGCAAAACAAAAAGACAATCTACAGAATGAAAGAAAATATTTGCAAAAGATGAGACTGACAAGGGCTTTATTTCCAGAATATATAAACAGCATATACAACTTAATAAGAAAAAGAACAAACAACTCAATCCAGAAATGGGCAGATGACTTAAACAAGCAGTCCTCCAATGAGGATATACAAATGGCTAATAGGCACCTGTAAAAATGCTCAATATTGCTCATTATCAGAGAAACACAAATAAAAATTACAATGAGGTATGATCTCACAGCAGTCAGAATGGCCATCATTCAAAAGTCTGCAAATGATAAATGCTGGAGAGGCTGTGGAGAAAAGGGAACACTCCTACACTGTTGGTGAGAATGTAGTTTGGTACAGCCATTATGGAAAACAGTATGGAGGTTCTTTGAAAAACTAAAATAGACTTACTATATGATCCAGCAATCCCACTCCTGGGCATATATCCAGAGGGAACCTTAATTTAAAAAGATACATGCACCCCAATGTTCATAGCAGCACTATTTACAATAGCCAAGACATGTAAACAACCTAAATGTCCATTGACAGATGACTGGATAAAAAAGTTATGGTATATTTACACCATGGAATACTACTCAGTCATAAAAAATAATAAAATAATGCCATTTGCAGCAACATGAACGGACCTGGAGATCATCATTCTAAGTGAAGTAAGCCAGAAAAAGAAAGACAAATACCACATGATATCACTTATATGTAGAATCTAAAAAAAAAAAAAAAACAGAGAGAGAAATGAACTTATTTACAAAACAGAAACAGACTCACAGATATAGAAAACAATGTTAAATTTAAAAGTTTGGTGCAAATAGAATAAACTTTTACTACAACAAAATAAAATAAAATAAAATAAAATAAAATAAAATAAAATAAAATAAAATAAAGAAATAAAAGCAACTCCTCTACTGGCTATTTAGGTTGTACACCTTACTGTGTGTTTTCATAGGTATTTATTTCATTGGAAGGTAGAGTAGTTTGAATCAGACATCATTATTTCAAATTGGAACAACCATTTATTTATTTGGACTATAGAGTCTAACTGAGCCAAAAGACTATCTTACAGCATTAAAAGGCTTAATATGTTTGTGATGTGTTGTGTGTGTGTGAATATCTTATGTCTTCAGCATGAAACCCAATAGGATGCTCTAATGAATACTACTAAGTAATTGTTTCTAAATTATTTTTTATTTTAAAAAGTGATGGGACTAGTTTCATATTTTGAATAACTTTATTCAAACCTTAAATGGACTATCATAATGCATAGTGTAGAGTTTGGTAATATCACCATTATACAGGGTTTTGCTTCTGCTGGGTGCTTATCTAATATAATCCTCCTCTCTTGCCTGAATCCAGTATTAACATGGAATCTAAGTTGCACATCTGTCTTTAAATCAATGCTGACCATGCAAAACAGAATTTTTGTGAAAACTGCAGTTTGACTTAATAAAATTGCTACCCAATTTCCATCTTAAGGTATTTCATAAGATAAATGAATTTATATCTTTAAATCACTTCTGATGTATTACTGAAGCTCAAGTAATTTTGAACACAGTATAGATGATATGAATGAGTAAGATAATATAAATAATTGTTTTTCCTTCACTATACATGCAACATAACATGCAGTATTGGTGATAAGAAAATAGAAATAATGAAAAAGGAAAAGCAAGAGGGTGTCAATAATTATTGAATTCTTACAGTATGCTAGGATTATTGTACATCAGTTTATTTTAAGATATAAGGAAGAAAAATATTATTATAATATATTAATATGAGAGAAAATAGAGTATACCTCTAGCCTAGTTTCTGTCTTCAGTTGCAGAATAATATACTACTACTTTGTAATTTTTAGGTAGTAATTTTTCATAAATTAATAAACTATTGACAGGGTATTTATATTTAAACTGTGAATAAAACAGATTATTTTCCATGTAAATTTCATTTTTCATTTTTGAAATAAGATATGCAATATTTTCAGGTAACAAAAAGCAAACAGATTTTAATTGTTTTGACAGGCTTGATAGTAACTGTATTTTTTTAAAAACTAAGTGCCCTTGCCTTATGTTCCCTTAATAGATATAGAGATGAAATACTTTATTGATTATAATAAAATAGACAATTTTCATGGGCTAAATAAGCTTAGAAATTTTCAAAGGAAAACAAACTGTTTTTGTCAGTGATACATGGCTAACTTCCACCAAGCTTGGAATCGTTGATTTTTAGGCATCATTATAAAAATTGTTTTCTATGAAATACTGTAATTGCAAAAAGTAACTTTAAGAAACAAAAGAAAACTTGGAGATTAGTGCAAAACTTTCTAAATTTGTAGTCAACCTTTTACCTCTGTTTTCTCCTCACACCTCACTAAAAATGGCAATGAAAAAAATTTAAATTGGACATAAACCCACAAGGAAAAGAGAACAAGAAAGAACATGGCAAAAACGAAATGTTTTGAGCTGGAAGTCACAGAATTTGGCAAACAAAGGGAAGCTGAGACCTAAGCCTGGAAGGAATGGAGTGGCATGAAAATAACCCAGGAAAAGGCTAATGTGTGACCCAGAACTTCAGAAGTGCTCAGACACTGGAATAAGAACCTCTAAATGTGGGAGAAAGCTTGGTTATTAGATAGATCCCCAGGTCCCCTCCCTACGTTTATGTATTTGAGAAAGTGTCTCTCCTACAATGAAAGAAGACTGAAAGTTTCCTCTTTTAAGACATTGAATAGAGAGACTCAGGACTTGATGATTCCATAATTACTAGTCTCACAGAAATAAGAAAGAGGACAGGAGGCTATGAAAAATGTGATATCAGAAATGAAAAATTTAATAGAAAGGTTGGAAGGTAAAGTTTAGACTTTTCTACAGAAACACTGCAAGCTAGAATATTATAGTAGGACAACACCTTCAAAATTCTGAGAGATTCTTTCAAAATATTTGAATCTGTAGTTTTTCTACATACTTTGAATTATATACCTAATCAACCTATTAATGAAATGCTAGGGTGAAATAAAGGTATGTTCAGGTATGGAAGATATTAAAGTTTTACCACCCATGTGTTCTTTCCAGGAATCTACTGTGCTGCTCCCACAAAATGAGAGAATAATCTAAGTAAGAGTAAAACATAAGATGCAGGAAAGAAGGAAGCCAACATAGAAAACGGGAATGAGAATTCCCAGGATGATGTTGAAGGGAGACAAATAAAGAACACAGGTATGCAATAGACTCAGTGAGCCATCAGCCCAGTGTGGAATAGGAGGAAGAAAGGTTCTTGATAGCCTGCCTTGAAGAAAAGTAATTAAATTTATAGATTTTTGATAACCTGAACGAATTGAGAGAATTACATCTCTGATAGGGAATTTGGGGATAAAGTTTTTAAAAAGTATGTTAAAACCTGCAAATAAATAAATGCAAATATTGACTTTGGGGATAATCACTGCCATACGTGAAAGGAAAATTCAATATTCGGTTACTATCTACTTGCTAATAATCATATAAACAGTTAATGTTTACTTTTGCCATGAAGTGTGATATGATTTGGGAGAATAGGGAAAGGCAAGAGTGCACATGCGATTGTGCATGTGTGTATGTTTGTGCACATATGTGCCTATGTCTGCATGCAGGTTAGAGAGTGTGAAGGACTTAAATCTTTTCTTCCATAGTAGAAAGTCAATATATAATTTAAAAAATTTAAAGTATAGAAATAGCAGTGTAAGTATGCTATTTAGAGGTATAGTGATACATGCCAGAATACACAGTGAAAAGAATAGACAGTTATTGCCTCTGGTAGCAGAAATGGAGGGTGGAGAGGAGTAAGTTAGGGAATGTTATTTTATTATGTCTCATGTTAATATTTAATTTTTAAAGTATGTATATGGATGATACTGATAATTTATCAATTAATGGAATAAAAAACCACATGGGATGGTGCACTGTTGGTTCCCTGGCAACCCCTAGGTGAACTGGCCTCATTGATGTGTTGCTGTCCTCAGCCTATATTCATTCTTTCATTCTTTCATCAAATATTTTTGAGAATTTACAACATATCAGGCACTGTCCTAAATGTTGGGAGAACAAAAATGTGCAAAAATCTCAATTTTCATAGACCTCATTGACGGAGCACCACCCAAGCTCCTTTATTTCTCTTCTCTACAACCAGGCATTCTGCACAATATAGGATCTAGAATACTTCATATACAAGGTACCATATAAATGGATATGTAATGAGGCGAGAAATAAGCTTTACTTTCTTACAAGCCCTTGGTAGATTAAAAGGAAATAAATTAAAGAATTTTAAAAATTACTTTATTTTCATGTTTTTTGGCAGAGAAGAATTCTTATGGTAATTCATGTGGAATTTTAAGAGACTCTGAATAGTCAAAACAATTTTGAAAAAGAAAAATCTTAGAAAACACACTCCCTGATTTCAAAATATATTACAAATCTACAGTAATCAAAATAGTGTAGTACCAGCATAATGACAGACCACTAGGCCAATGGAATAGAATAGAGTATTCAGAAATAAATGCTCATATATATGTATATGGTCAATTGATCGTCAACAAGAGTGCCACAACCACTCATTGGGGGAAAGACAGTCTCTTCAACAACTGGTGTTGGGAAAACTGATGTGCACATGCAAAAGAACAAAGCTGAACCTTTATCTTATATAATATACACAAATTAACTGAAAATGAGTCAAAGAGCTAAACATAAGACCTGAAGTTATAAAACTCCTAGAAGAAAAACATAGGGTAAAAGCTTCATGATATCAGACTTGACAATGATTTTATGGGTATGATAGCAAAAACATAGGCAGCAAAAGCAAAAATAGACAAATGGGACTTCATCAGACTTAAATACTTTTGCATATTAATTGACACAATCAGCAGAGTGAAAAGGCAACCTGTAAGGGGTTGCCAAGGAGTTAGAGGGATAGGGTGGGTAAAATGAGAGGAGGGGGTCAAAGGTTCAAATTACCAGTGATAAAAGTCTTAGAGATGTAATGTACAGCATGGTGACTTTAGTTAATAATACTGTATTGCATATTTGAAAGTTGCTAAGAGAGTAGATCTTTAAAGTCCTGATCAAAAAAGAAACAAAAAGAAAAGGCAATCTATAGAATGGAAGAAAATGTTTCCAAATTATATATCTGATAAGGAGTTAATGTGCAGAATATATAAAGAACTCCTATAACTAAACAACAAAACATGAAATAATCTAATTTTGAAGTGTGTAAAGGCCTTGAATAGACATTTCTCCATAGATGATACACAAATGGCCAACAAGCATATAAAAAGATATTCAACATCACTAATCATCAGAGAAATACAAATCAAAACTTTAATAAGATATCATCTCATACTCAGTAAGTTGGATATTATAAACATACATGGTTTGCTTGCTGTTCTAGCAGCTGAGTAGTGAGGATGAGCTGAAAGAGCTGGAATAGAATCTTGGGTTATAAGACTTTTCTCAGGTTCTTAGGACAGAGTCCTATGAGTGAACAACAAACCTCATGAGAATTTTGCCTCTCCATTCAATGGTCAATAAAAGCAGTGATTTCCTCAGAGAAGTGGCATGGATTCATTATTACCCAGCTCTCTTCCAAAGTTGGCTCTGTCTACAGAATATATAATATTCAAACATCACATATTCACACCTGTCTTTGTATCCCTTTCACTGTCTTATTCATGGAAGGTACTCAATAAATATTTATTTTATACATGAATGCATGAATTTTCAGTTTTTTTAAAATGCTGAAGAAGATTTTTTCTAAAAGGGGCACTGAATTAGAAGTCAGACAGTCATGACATTAGTCCAGTCTGTCTAATGACCCAGCCATGACAGTCATTTGAATTTTGGGAAGTCACAATCCTTTGAGTGGGACAGTCCCTATCTGTAAAATGGTGTTAGGAATAAAAAAATGACAATACTTGGCTCAAATTAAAGAATGCTTTTTGACACATTTGTAAACTGTATGGCAAAATAAAACATAATATGGTATTAATTTTCAGAATTTACTACATACTTGTTCTATGTTAGGTGCAGTGGAGATCAAAAGGAAACATAATCCTCTACTATTAGTTCAGAAAGCAATATACTCATCTATCTAATTTTGAAGGACTACCTTGTTTGCTTTTTAACAAGAGATTTGTGACAGGAAATTAGATAGATAGACACAGTTATATATTAAATAGCAAGCTCTAGCAATAGGTTCGACTGACAAGTTCAAATAGATTGATTACTAACACAGACCTGCAGACAATGAAAAACCTTTGGGGAAATTTTATTTTGTTTTGTTTAAGCAAATATAAAAGTGCTATGAATTTCTACTGGCTTTTATAAGATGATAGGTCAGAACACCTGATAGTTGTGGGATCTGACCACAGTATTCCATAAAAACTAGGAAAGAGTTATAAGACTGGAAACTGAAATCCTGAGTTGTGTATCATACATCTTATACTCAATACATGTAATGTTGTAGTATGTGCTACAATAATACATACAAGTATATGCTGCAACAATACACGTATGAAAGCACTATTTTGGGCATGTTGAAGTGTACCTTTAGATTACATCCTGCTTTATTCCAGTTCCTTAACAAGACAGAGTTGCATAGCTTATAGCTTTTATATCAGCTCCAGTTGACCAGTAACGAGCTGGGTTCTGCATGGGCATAGTCCATGATGTGGAAATTCTTTAAGCACATGAATGGGAATAAGACTTTGAAATCACAAAGTTCCGGGGGGATCTCTTGTAGGCTAATGCAAAGGAGCCTAAATGCAGGGTGGAAATGATGATGGTACATCACTTTACTTCTTATTCTTTAATAGTAACAGTGGGTAGGCTTTAAAGTTGTTTGAGTCCACTTTCAAAAGTGTCTTGGTTAGTACTCAAACATTTGTAAGTCACTCTCAATCAAACAAACAAAACAAAAAGAAATATCAACAACGTTAAAAAAAACTTACTTTTGGGGAACACAATTTTTTTTTTTTACCTAGCTTATTTCTTTGCTTTTTAAAACTTTTTTTTCCCAAATAAGTTATCTCCTAACTGAGCTGTTAAGTGAAAAATAAGGAATGAAGTCCTGTCTTTAATGGAGCACCTGCAGTTAGAGGCACACAGTACCAGGACCATCAGTAGCTATCAAGCTGATTGAGGGTGAATGTTGCAGAGGGTGGCTAGCAAGGGCTTGATGAAACCAACAGTAAAAGATCCACAGTCACAAACCAAGATAAATACTGAAGTATTTGTCTTTGTAAATACTTAAGAAATATTATGAAGGCTGCTGGAGAGAAGTCATACATACATAAAGAACATTCAGTCAATGTCATTTTTTCAGCATTCAATTAGGTCTACACTAAGATCAAGTCAAGAACACTATCAAAAATTCTCTATATTGACCATATTATTGTAGCTCTGCACAGTTGTCTATAGTGTGCTATGTTTTAATGTTATCCTTTCAGCTTTTCTCCAGACAAAATAAAACAACTCTTGCCCCAACATTCCTCCCACCTGATATAAATAAAAGCCCTCCATATCCGCTTAGTGCATTTGGTGACACAATACTTTTGAAGGTCACCACATACCATTTGTACTATTGTGAAAACTTAGTGAAGAATGTCTTTAAGAGGTCATTCTATGGAGAACTGTCCTCTTTTTCTGATGATGATCAAGAGTTCAATTTTCACTTTGGCTGCTGGCAAGTTAAAAACTAAAGTTGGGACTAAATACAGCCATAATGTAGGCCTTCATGATTAGGATATTTATTTTTTCTGTTTTGTATTCAGGCCAGAAAACTTCTTGTTATTTAAAATATCTATTTCTCTTATTTTTATGTATAATTAATCTTTTAGAACATTTTATTGTATATATTCATGTTACAAGAAGCCTTAGATGTTTTTAAAATGAGGTGGAGGTACAAGTAAATACCTTTTAAAATGTCAAGTGACATAATACTTTGGCAAGAGAATAACATTCGTTCATGGGAGAAGGATTAAAAACAGCAGATTGTGGTAGAATGCGGTATTCTACAAATGATACTTCCCCCCCCCACAAAAAAAAAGCCCACACAGCCTTGTAGCCTAAAACATACATAAAGTAAGTGACTTAATTTTTATTTTTCTAATATTACTTTTTTAGATTTTGATATTAAGATAAAATTATATGTTAATGTACAAATATATTATAGAAATTTAGGAAAATACAAATAAGAAATTGTGTTGGTAGGTTATATGTATCTAGCAATTTACTTATTTTGGTTATCCACTTTTTTGGTGTGTAAATGTTTGTAGCAGTCTTTTATGATCCTCTATTTCTGTGGCATCAGTTTAAACATCTCCTTTTTCAATTATGATTTTATATTTGAGTCTTCTGTTTTTCTTAGTCTAGCGAAAGTTTTTTCAATTTTGTTCATCTTTTCAAAAAGACAGCTCTTCATTTAATTGATTTTTTTCCTACTGTTTTACAATTCTCTCTTGCATTAATTTCTGCCGTAATATTTATTATTTCTTTCCTTCTGTTAATTTTAAGCTTAGTTTATTCTTCTTTTTTAGTTACTTGAGGTGTACAGTAAGGTTGTTTAAGATCTTCTAGTTTTAATGCAGGTTTTTATCCATATGAATTTCCTTCTTAATACTTTTGCTGAATCACATATGTTTTAGTATATTTGTTTTCACTTTCATTTGTCTAGAGATATTTTCTAATTACTCTTTTGATTTTTTCTTTGATTCATTGGTTGTTCAAAAGTGTGTTGTTTAAATCCCACATGTTTCAGAAAGTTTTAGTTTTCCCTCTAATACTGATTTCTAATCATTCTATTGTGGTCAGAAAAGATACTTAATATGATTTCAATTTTCTTAAATTTGTTAAGACTTGTTTTGTGATCTAATACGTGATCTGTCTTAGAGAATATTCCATGCGTGCTTGGAAAGAATGTGGATTTTGCTGTTATTGGGGGACTATTATGCATATATTCTGTTAGGTCAATTTTGTTTCCAGTATTGTTCAGGTCCTCTGTTTTCTTATTGATCTGTCTGTATATTCTACTCATTATTGAAAATGAGGTATTGAAATCTGCTGTTATGGTGTTGCTGTCAATTTCTCCCTTAAGTTCAGGCAATGTTTTATTTACATATTTATATGTTCTGTTGTTAGGTGTCATATATTATTATATATTTCTGGTGAATCATCCCTTTTATCATTTGTATTGTTCTTTGTCTCTTATGATGGTTTTTGAGTTAAAGTCTATTTTGTCTGATGTAAATATGGCCACCCATGCTCTCTTTTGTTTACCATTTGTATGTAATATCTTTTTCCCTTCTTCTGCTTCAAGTATATCTGTGTCCTTAAATCTAAAATAAATCTCTTGTATACAGCATATATGAGAATTAGATCTTGCTTTTTATCCATTCAGCCTATCAGTCTTTTGATTGAGGAGGTTAATCTATTTCCATTTAAAGTGATTATTGATAAGGAAGGACTTGCTATTGCCATTTTGATAATTATTTTCTCTCTGTCTTTCACCCTGTTTTCCTTCATTGCTCTCTTCCTTTGTGTTTCATTGATTTTTGTAGTGACATGCTTTGATTCCTTTTTTATTTTCTTTTGTGTATGTTCTATAGGTATTTCCTTTGTGGTTACCACGGGGATTACATAAAACATCTCATAGTTATAACAGCCTATTTTAAGCTGATAACAAATTAACTTCAACCTAAAAAAATCTACATTTTTATTCTCCTCCCACTTTATGTTCATCGATATCCCAAATTACACCTTATACTGTGTATTCACTTATATACTTTTATAATTACAGTTATTTTGTTCACTTTGGTCTGTTAATTTCTATACCAGAATTAAGAGTGATTTACATACCACCATTATTCATTTGTATATTTATATATCAGCAAGCTTTATACTTAATATGCTTTCATGTTTCTGTTTAGCATCTTTTTGTTTCAACTTGTAGGATTCTGTTTAGTGTTCCTTGTAAGGCAGCTGTAGTGGCAATAAAAATTCCTTAAGCTTTTGTTTGTCTGGGAAAGTCTATCCTTTGTTTTTGAAGGGAAATTTTGCTGGATATATTTCTTGGTTGGCAGTCTTTTTTTTCTTCTTTTAGCATTTCAAATATATCATCACATTCCCTTTTGGCTTGCAAGATTTCTCCTAAGATATCTGCTAACAGTCTTAGAAAGTTTCTCTTGTATGTGATGAGTTACTTTTCTATTCTTGGCTTTCAAATTATTTCTTTATCTTTAACTTTTGAAAATTTGATAATAATATGTCTCAATGTGGGCTTGTTTGGGTTCTTCCCAGATGAAATCCCCTGGGTTTGCATCTGGATGCCCATTTTCTTTCCAGATTTGGGAAGTTTGGGCCATTAATTTTTAAAAAAGCTTTCTTCCCCTTTCTCTCTCTCTCTCTTCTCCTTCTGTGAGTCCCATAAAGTGTATACCATAGGCCCTTGGGATTTCTTACTTTCCTCATTTTGCTTTTCTGGCTACATAATTTCAAATAACCTGTATTCAAACTCACTCATTCTACATGATCATGTCTGCTATTTAAAACCCTGTAGTGATTTTTTTGGTTCAGTTAGTACATTATTCAGCTTATTCAGCTCCAGCATTTTTTGGCCCTCCCCCCCCTCCATTTTTCAGTTTTATTAGGTAGAATTGTTACAGTTTGATTGCCCATATACAATATATGGCATGTAAATACATATACACAATATACTGCACATATTTTTACATTTACATATATGTACTGTTCATTGTTTCTAAGAAAATTTAGAGCTTTAGCTTTTTACACTTAACCTAGTTATCAAAGGAATAAAACCAACCACAAAATAAGAATTAATTCAAAAATATACTTATACCCCACTATCAACAGCAACGTTATTTATAATTGCCTAAACTTGGGAGCATCTGCAGTGCACATCAACAGATGAATGGATAAGAAGATGCAGCATATACATGTAATGGAATACAACTCAACAATAAGAAAGAAGGATATTTTGCCATTTATGGGCCTTCGTTCACTTTTTTCTTTCACTTTAAAAACCAGAATTTTAAATTGGCATAAACATTTCCATTGCATCAAAACCAACAAAATTCCTAGAAATAAACTTAACCGAGGTTACCTATACTCTAAAAACTATAGAATGTTGATGAAGGAAATTGTCTTCTTGGATTGGAAGAATCAATATTATCAAAATGGCCATACTACCTAAAGCAATCTACAGATCCAATGCAACCACTGTCAAAGTACTCACAACATTTTTCACAGAACTAGAACAAACAATTCCAATATTTATATGGAACCATAAAAGACCCCGAACAGCCAAAGCAATCTTTTGTAGGTCTTCTTTTTTCTCTTTCTTCTTTTTGTTCTCTTTTCTTATGGTTTAATGACTAGAGAAGTTCCTTTAACATTTGTTGTAAAGCTGGTTTGGTGGTGCTGAATTCTTTTAGTTTTTGTTTATCTGTGAAGCTTTTGATTTCCCCATCAAATCTGAATGAGAGCCTTGCTGGATAGAGTATTCTTGGTTATAAGTTTTCCCCTTTCATCACTTTAACTATATTGTGCTACTCCCTTCTGGCCTGTGGAGTTTCTGCTGAAAAATCAGCTGATAACCTTATGGGAGTTCCTTTGTATGTTACTTGTTGCTTTTCTCATGCTAATTTTAATATTTTCACCTTATCCTTAATTTATGTCAATTTGATGACTATGTGCCTTGGTGTGTTCTTCTTTGGGTTGATCCTGTGTGGAACTCTGTGCTTCCTGGACTTGGGTGACTGTTTCTTTTCCCAAGTTGGGGAAGTTTTCAGTGATTATCTCTCCAAAAATTTTCTCAGGTCCTTTCTCTCTCTCTTCTTTTTCTGGGACCCCTATAATGCGAATATTAGTGTGCTTCATATTGTCCTAGGGTTCTCTTAAGCTATCCTCATTTCTTTTTGTTCTTTTTCTTTCTTTCTGTTCTGAAGTAGTGATTTCCACTACTCTGTCATCTAGCTCATTGATCCGTTCTTCTGCCTCATTTAGCCTATTCTTGATTCCTTCTAGTGTGTTATTCATTTCAGTGATTTTATTCTTCAACTCTACTTAGGTATTCTTTATATTTTCCAACTCTTTGCTAAAAACTTCCCTCTGTGCATTTATATTCCTCTTGAGTTTTCTGAGCATCTTCACCATCATTACTTTAAACTCTCTCAGATAAATTGCCTATCTCCTCATCACTTATTTCTTCTTCTGGGATTTTATCTTGTGCCTTGGCCTGGGAGATATTCCTCTGCTGCCTCATATTGTCTATCTTTCTATTTGTATTTTTAGGTAGGTTAGTTATGTTTCTCAGCCTTGGAGAGGTGGCCCTCTTTGGGAGACGTCCTATGTGTCCCAGCAGTCACCCAAGTGCCAGAGTCCAGCCAGTCCCAGTGTAGAATCTGGCCTGTGCTTGTGGATTCCTTCCACAGGCTTTGGGATTGTTGTTTTCTTATTTCTGGTATCTGCTCCTGGTGGATGAAGCTGAACTAGAGGCTCGCGAAGGTTTCCAGGCAGGAGGAGACAGTGCCTGCCTACTGCTGGGTGAAGCTTTGTCCTGTACCTTTGTGGCTTAGGAAGTCTGCTGATGGGTGGGGCTGTGTTCCCACCCAGTATGTTGTTTGGCTTGATGCTTCCTTTCAGGTTGTTGGGTGGGGCTAGGTCTTGGTGCTAATGATCCACTCAAGATGTCAGCCTCCAGAAAAGCTCATGTAGATGAACACTCCAGAAATGTCAGCCACCAGCTCTTATGTCCCCTGGGTGAGCCACAGCCATCCCCTATGTCCCCAGGAGACACTCCAAAACAAGCAGGCAGGCCTGGCCCACGTTCTTATGAAATCACTGCCTCTGCTCTTGGACCTGGCACACGTCAGCTTCTGTGTACACTTCCCAAGAGAATAAAGTCTCTGTTTCCCCCGGTCCCATGGGGCTCCCGGAACTAAGCCCCACTGGCCTTCAAAACCAGATGTTCTTGGGTCTCCTCCTCCTCCCAATGCCAGAACCTCGTGCTGGGGAGCCTGCCATGGGACTTAGAACTCTTACTCCTGTGGGTGGGCCTCTATGACTTAATTATTATTCAGCTTTTGGGTAGCCCACCTTGGGGAGGAATGGAGCCCAATTATATCACAAGCACACCCTTTCTACCATCCTGCTGTGGTTCTCTCTTTATGTTTCCAGTTGAAGATCTTTTTTGCTAGGTCTTTTTTTCGATGGTTGTTTAGCAGTCAGTTGTGGTTTCATTGTAGTTGTGAGGAGAGGCAAGCTGGTGGTCTTACCACTTGGCCATCTTGACTGGAAATCCCCTGTTTGGCCTTTTTATGTGTTTTCTCTTTCTTTAAATTTTGTTTTGCTCATGTATTATTTTCCTGAGCTCATTGAGCATCTTCATGATGGTTAATTTGATTTCTTTGTGTAGTAATTCATATACTTCCATTTGTTTTATGTACATATATATTTATTGAAGTATAGTCAGTTTACAATGCTGTCTCATTTTCTGGTTTACAGCACAATGCCCCAGTTATACATGAATATATGTATATATATACATATATATATATATTCATTTTCATATTCTTTTCACTGTAAGTTACAACAAGGTATTGAATATAGTTCCCTGTGCTATACAGCAGAAACTTATTGTTTATCTATTTTGTATATGGTACTTAGTATCTACAAATCTCAAACTCCCAATTTATCCCTTCCCAGCCCCTACTCCCACCCCTGGTAAGCATAAGTTTGTTTTCTGTGTCTGTGAGTATGTTTCTGTTTTGTAAATTAGTTCATTTGTATTTTTTTTTTTCTATATATCATATGGTATTTTTCTTTTTCTTTCTGGCTTACTTCACATATGAAGTAATGCCTCCATTTCCTTAGTGTCTATTTCTGGAGATTTTTTCCCCCATTGATTGGACCATTTTTCTTATTTCTTTGTGTTCCTTGTAACTTTGTACCCATACTTTTGAAAAAACTTCCACCTTTCCTAGTCTTTATGGACTGGCTTCATACACAGAGAGACTTTTACTGATCAGCTTGGTTAGAGATTGTGGGGGTCTCTGAAATCTTTCATGTGAATGTAATGGTTTTGTACATGTGTGGGTAAATTCCTAATTAGAGAGATTTGCCAGTTTTGGAGCTAATAATCTCTTTTTCCCTCTGGTATCTGTCTGCTGGACAATGGATCCTGTGAGGCAGCAGTATGCCACCCACCTCTTTTTCTAAGCAGCCTCCAGGCATCTAGGGTTTGCCAGGTCCTGTCAGCACCCCAAATTGAGCTAGGCAGCAACTGCTTCCTTGGGCGGTCTCCCAAAAGCCAGAACTTTGGTCATATGCCCTACTCTTCTCCTTCTCTCACAGGAGAGTTCTCTGAGCTGGGACAACCTATGTCTGCTGTACCACAGGCCTTCTGAAGCAACACCATGCTGCTGCCCAAATGTTTAGTTCTTAATGACCCCTAGGAGTCTGGAGACAGACCCAGCCCCTTGGGCAGTACATCCCATAAACTTAAGATATTGATTCTACAGTCCAGTTTTCTCTTTGACTCCCTAGGGAGAAGCCAAAACCTGATAGTTTCCTCCTAATCACGTGATGCTGTGCTAGGGCAGAGACTATTGTAAAAGGATGCCATAAATCTTCCTACTGCCTTCTATGTGGCTGGTGTCATGCTCACTCAGGTGTGGAAATCTCTTAACCAGTTTCTGGATTTCTCACCAGAGGCACTGGTCTTTGTAGTATTGTTGAATTAGTGTCTCCAAGAGAGGAATGAAAGTCTTGGGCTTCCACCATCTTGATGACTTATTTGTAATCTTTTAACCAGCTTTTAAAACTGGTACCAATGTGTTAATGTGTTACTCTACAATCAAGACTTTATCAATTTTTTTTATACTTTTTGTATTTTTCAGTTTTTGCTTTACATAATTTGATGCTATTTTTTCTAGAGCAGTAAAATTCATTATGATTCAACCTTTGATCAATATAAAATGATCCTCTTTGTCCTACTTAGTTTTGCTTTGATTTTTATTTTGTCAGTTATTAATATTTTAAGCATTTTTATTTTTGTCATTGCCTGGCATTTATTTGTCTATCTGTTCATTTTTAATCAGTCTACCTAATTTCATTTTTAATATATGTCTTGTAAGAGCATAGTGTGATTAGATATTTTTCTTATCTCAGAGCATGTATCTTCAATAGAGGTTTAATATCTTTCCATTTGTTTTCACAACTGATAGTCTTCATCTGACTTTGTATTTTGCAATCAAAATGAAATGAATTCTTTTAGAGTATATAACTTTTTATAATTTTTATTCCTTGGATTTTAATTCTTCTCCTAGTGGCTTATTGTTTTTCTTTGAGATATTTCTATTTATCTGAAATGTTGCATAACAAAAACTATTTTGATTGCCATTTTCACATTTGACTTGGTGTAGTATTACTTTTTATTAATGTTTCTTCTCAAACTTTTGAAAACAAAAGTTTCTTGTTTTTGATAGAAAAGAAACAACTGTTGAAACAGTGTAATGCATGAACTCTAGGAAACCATAGACAGGCTTCAAGGAATTTTATTAATCAATTGAAATTGCAGGTCAATATTTTACTTGTTTATGCGTGTATTTTTTATAAAAAATTCTTTTTATTAAATCCTGCAGAGTGATCATGATCCTCAAAACATTAAGAACCACTGCTTGAGATATTGTGCCATTGTCTTCTAGCTTATTCTGTGGAGAAGAATGTCTTTCACAATTACTAGTTTGATATTCTGCTGTGTCTATTATTCTCTTATTGTTTCAATTTATTGCCGATAATATGATTTTTAATGTTGCATTATATGTGTGTTTGCATTTTTTCTTATTTTAGTTAGATTTCTTGGTCTTTCTTCTTTCATTTCAGTCTGTTCTCTTTCTAGGGCTCTCTGGTAATGTTTCACACAAACTCTGTCCTATTTTCTACCTTTGAGAATAATAAGCGCATATATTCTAGAACTTTCATGTGCATCTTAACATAAAACTATTTTAAGAGATTTTTTTCTGAGTTGTCATGGCAATTCTCCCTTCCCTTCTTGTTTCAGAATCTTTTCAGAAGCTCCATACCAGTTTTACAAGTTCATGCTTGATTCAATAGCTATATACGTAGGCATGCTATTTTCTAGAAAACAGGAGGAATGTAGTTTCTTTAATTTCTCCTACTGTCTATTTAGATATTGGCATCTTTTTCCTTTCACAACTAGATCTGAAGTTCAGTTCATTAATCCCTACTTCAATTTGCAATACATTTATTTATTGAGGTTCTATTAAAATGAATTTAGATTTTATCTAGTTACAGCTCTCTTTTTTTTACTAAATATTGAAATCAGATGCAATTTTAAATATTTATTTGAACAGTGTGTGTGAAAGTGTACATCCAGAATACACACTCTCCCATTGCTCTTCCAATCTTGTTTACAATATACCCCCTTAGATGTTGATATACCAGGACATCACTTGCCTTCATCCATTTCTCCTCTACTTTCTGCCAAGAAACACTCTGAAGTGAGTTCTGAATGGAAGCAGAAACTTATTTGGGCAAGGAACAGCCAACCTCTAGCTCTAGTTGGCTTAAAATATATGTGCCATACATTTGGAAGATAACCACCTGTTTTTCTGATAAGTGCAGTACTTCTGTCCCAGAGCTAAGAGAAAATAGTAAGAATGAGTGAACACTTCTTTTTGTGAGTGTGTGTGTGTGTGTGTGTAATCTCTTTGGTTCTGTTTTAGATGGTTGAGAGTGAAGGTTTTTTTAGTCCACCCCTATAAATGACACTGTATATAAAAAATACATACAGACTTTGACGAATGATCTTTTTTTTCCCTCCTTTTCAGTTGGCTTTCCATTTATGTTAGGGATGTTTTTATAGTGTAACTAGGCTTGACTACCTTGTTGCCATGCTACCATTAAAGTCTCTTCTTGAAATGTTGTCACTATTATTTCATTTCTATTATATTTAATTTCTCTGTCATTTTGTTTTGAATGTATATATGTTAAGCCACAAGTCTTTATGTTGACACCCACTTTAGTTGTTAGTGCTGTCCTGAAGTTTGTAAATGCTTCTATTTTTGTTGTTTTTTTCCACATTGTTTTAAATCTTGTCCTTAGTTTTCTGACATGTTTCAAAGTATTTGTGTTCCCATGTGAAATAATACCTTATACTTAGTTCTCCATATTACTTGAATCCCCAGAACCTTGTTTTTGAAGACCTGCAGATTGAGTTTAAATCATTAGTTGACTTGGTTCATATGAACCACTCCAATTTACCCCCCACCCTTAAGATAAAAACAAATAAAACTTATAAACTAGTCATAAAATAGTGACAACAAAACATCAAATTAACTATTATTAAAATTTTAATAATAGCAACTTAGACAGTATTTGCCTCTTGCCCGATAATTAAGCTTATATGAGCATCATGAACAATCTATGAGGTAGATATTATTATTGTCTCCTTTATTACCAAAAAGGAAGCATGACAAGATTAAGTACCCTGCCTCAGTTCATGCAACAAGTGGCAGAGCCAGGAGTTAAACCCAGGTGGCCTGTCTTTTTAATGTATGCTCTTAATCACTAAAATATACAGTCTCATTACATTTTATTTCCTTCCAGACTTCTGAGACCAACAATCTCAAAAATTATAAGATAATTAGCTACATAGACTTGATTTTAGATAATTTTTTTTCATTTGAAGATTCATATAAATTTGTGAAACAATAGTATGTATATTTGCTGATTTGTGGTGGTATGGGAGCAGGGCAAGACTGACATTGGTTGAGTCCAAATAAGTAATAATACTTGGTTCACTTTTGGAGATCTGTGGTATTTATATGAAATAGGTCAGTTAATATGATGTCAGGCACATAGCTAGATACTGCAGATACACTAATTAATCAAACAGGTCTTGTGGAAAAAAAGACATTAAACAAATCATTTTACATATTTCCTAAATTGAGTCCATGGGCACAGGTTTATTAGAAGGGAAGTATTGGGTCTAATGGTAATATATAAAAAGGAGGACTATCTATCTGGAAGGTCAGTAAGATTTCTTAGAAGAAATTATATCAATGATGAAAAGAGTATGAGTTAATCAGGAGAAGGATATGGATATTCTAAGTAAAGAGAACAGAATGTTCAAAGTCTATGTGACTGGAAAAAAAAAGAGAATGGTATATTCAAAAGATCATAAGAAGTTTACTATGGCTGGAGTGGAGAAAACAAGGTGGAGACAGGCTTGAAATAAGACCCTGAAGATAGGAATCAGAATGTTCTGAGCCTTGTATGTCATGTTAAGGAGTTTGACTTTATCCAGAGGACAATTAGAAAGATAATAAGATTTTAGGGAGAGAAATGGCATGTTAACATTTGTCCTTTAGAAAAATGATCCTATGAGATATTGCAACTGTCACTAGTGAGAAAAAAGGCAGAGAAGTACCACTGGAACTGTTTGGGTAGTAGATAAGTTTTTAAAGAGTTATACAACCATAGTTCAATTCTAAAGAAGACTAAAAAAATATTGAAGTCAGATAAAATTATTCTAATAGAACTGTCATTTTGTATTTTGATTTAGGGTAAAGGTGCAAATATCATCTGTAAGTAAGAAGAAAATGAGACCTTTCCAGGGATTTAAGTAGATGCATGTTACACTAGTGCCCACAGTGAAGCAACAACTCTTTAGCACTGCAAGTGAATATTGGGGACAAATTATGATATACCTTGAGGTAATCACTTACACATAATTTATTTGGATGCAGTGGAGTTAAAAGTCAAAATTAAAATGGCTACTAGAAGTTGACTGCACCTAGAACATTGTAGGCATTATTGCTAACCTTCCATGACTTTATTCTTATACTAACCAAGTCAGAAGGTCAGTGCCCTAAAATCAGTTTTCTGCATCAGCAATCCAGCTGCATCTTGAGCAGTGAAATCTTAAAGCTTAAAATGCTGCCTTCTAGAGGTCCTCCAGGGACTTCATTATTGGAATGATGCAATCATTCAGTCAAGCCCTTAGGGCCTCAGAGTGATGGGGAAAAATACCCAACTAACCCACTGAGCCCTGCAGCTGCCATTCACAGATTGGCACCACGTAATACTCCAGGTAGAGTAACTGCCCTACTACCACAGAAACCTTACCATTAACACTGTGGCTCAGGCAGTTTGAGGATTGAAGGAAATGGCTGTGTTTAATGTATGGCAGCTGACCATTTCAGTTTCTCTCTTGAAATTCCTCAATAATAATAATCATCATCATGAAACTAACAACTATACATATAATTTCCTTCTGAACAAAACTATAGATTTGTGTAAAATTACTCCTAGACTTTTGACCATGTATGAGACAGAAATGTTTGAGTATAATGATTTCTTATTGACATAATGACAACTTTCAGCTAAGCAGTTAAGTCTATATATTTCCCCAATGGCCTCTATACATGTTGTAAATTGAAATGACATTAAAACAGTCAATCCCAGTTTCTCAGCATCAGCAAAGGGGAATTGGCTGTATTCGTATTAAAAGTCTGGTATTTAGAAGGGTTTAGACTATGTTAAGTATGAGTCTCATTAAAATATGCATTGCTGATAAAATAATTGAGCATAGACAGATACACACATTGAACTTTAAATACAGGATATCTGAAGTTGCATGAGCAGTAATTATATTTTTAATCTATCTTTGTATTTTTAGCACCTAGAATAGAGTCAGACAAATAGAAGGTACTCAACAAATTTTTAATGGGAGGATTAAGGAACAATTGAATAAATAAATGAATGAATGAATAAAGAATGATTAAATTACCTGAAATAGATCTCTTCCTTCTTTATTGTCATTTTTAAACAAAAATGTAAGGGAAGATGTTATTGGAATTTGGGTGCATCTGGGCTGGATCTAATAAGGTTTTGACTTGTTTGTTTTTATGTTTGGTGTCTTCTAACCTAAGAGATAATACTGCAGCATAAAATGATGTGGAGGCTTGGGATTTGTTTGGGACTGACAGAGAAGCGGTATGACAGTGATATTTTTCTGCTTTTTGACATTATGATACCACAACAATATGCAAATTAATTTTAATTTTAGGTACATCAGCTAGAGCATGTTTTTGAGAGTTGGAATGCAGCACTAGTTCTCTCCCCTCCAATAAATCTACTTAGGTATGTGGGGTGATCTCAGTATCACTTCTATGAACTTGTTTTCATCATAAGTGAGTCTTTCCAAATTGATTTTCAGGCAGGGGTTTCCCGTTGAATTGGAAGGCTATCTTAAGCAGTCACCTCTAAAACCTTTAAATTATTTTATCTAACACAACTATCTGACATCAGTAAAGCTCATAGACAAAGCTTAAAAGGTTTGTAGATTATTCTGGAACACATATTTTTAAAGGGTGACTTCTTAGGCAAAACTTTTTAATATCTGGATGGCTGTGCCTGTTACCATATTTTGCATACATGGTTGGCCTCAATAAATATCTGTTGTTGAAAATGCTGGTGTCCTCTGTACAAGGTATGGTAAGATGACACTTAGAAATGACAAAAAGTTGTAGGCTTTAGAAAATAGCTGAAGTAAAGCTATCTCAAATAAGGTGTGGTTCAATGCATCCCAGCATGTGCTATCTAGGGAGTAAATGGGTCTTCTTCCCACTCCCAGTTCTCTCAGTTGACCTGTGGATGACCTGGCAGGGCCCACAAATAACATTTCAGGGTGACCATTCACCACACAGAACTTGAAGACTATTACAACCTAGTTGGAGACCTTATGAGGCAGCAGATTCGAATTTGGGTGGTTTCATGTATCCAATCAGATTCAAAACAGAGGCCATGGATTTGTATCTGCAATCCCCATTTCTCATAGAATGTTGATAATTCATGGACTTCATGTAAAATCTTGCACCAGCAGCAATAGGTGTCTCTGATTCACATGCTTTACTGACATAACAGTAAGAACAATCATTTACTTAGCATTTAATGTCAGAAACTGTGCTAAGAACTCCATGTGTATTATCTAATAAATTCACACATTTATATTAAGATATAAAATACTCTTATTATCTCCTATGGTACACTGATTGCCACATGTCCCTAACTGTTCTCTGGTTCCTGTATCCACACCCTGTTTAATTTATTTTGTTGCTCCTCCCA
Source organism: Camelus bactrianus (assembly GCF_048773025.1). Classification (NCBI taxonomy): domain Eukaryota; kingdom Metazoa; phylum Chordata; class Mammalia; order Artiodactyla; family Camelidae; genus Camelus; species Camelus bactrianus. The sequence goes on along the minus strand of NC_133575.1, from coordinate 79,252,000 downwards.
TCCAGAGATGGAGTCTATATCCTCACTCATTCAATGTGAATTTTCCTTGTTAGCTGATTTGGTTAATAAAACATGTTAGAAATGATCTTGTGCCAATTCAGAGTCTGAGTCTCTTGCTTGATCACTCTCTGTCCCTTTTTCTCTCCCTCTGTCTCTCTCTGTCTCTCTCTCTGAACCCTGCCATTTTCATGTGATCCAGACTGGTCTAACTTACAGGAGGATGAGAAGCTGGCCATGTGGGAGAGAGTTAGCTAACACCAGCTAAACTGCAGAAAAACAGCCTCCTAGCTGACGTGTAGCTGACTACATATGCGTAAGGGAGTCCAGTTGGAACCGGAAGAACCACTCAGTCGAGCCCAATCCAAATTGCCAGCCCATAGAGTTATAAACTAATTTATTGTTTAGCTCAATTGTAGTTGTTAACAATTGTTTTAAGCCACAAAGGCTTGGGATGCTTTGTTAACAAATAAATAACTAATGCATCTCCATTTTATCTATTAGGAAATTGAACTCAGAAAAATTTAATGCTTTTCCCAAGGTCATACAGCTAACAAATACGAACTGGAATTTGATTCCAGGTCTGCTTAACAACAAAGTCTGCGTTCTTAATCACTGCCTCAGGACCTCACGGCACTGGGGTTTTGCATGATAAATACTACATTTTAAATGATGCTATAAGATGTTATTTTAAATACTTTTATGTCTGTTCTATGCCGTGGCATAATATGCTGAGAAGAAGATTATGTACATATGTGTGTATCTGTGTGTGTGTGTGTGTGTGTGTAAAGCAATCCATTGCATAAAACGATTTTGAACCTAAAAAGCACTATAAACATTTGGAAATAGAGAAACCCAAAGGGAAAAACACTGCACGTGCACACATACATATATTTGTTGTCAGTGCAGCACCCAGAACATCTATCTATTTAGAAACAGCTTTTTAAAAATCCTTTGGAAATATGAATTCTGGACAGCTGCTCTTATAGTGATGATGGTGCTAAATTAAAATGACATCCTGAACACCCATTCACAAGACCCAGACCAAAATAGCATAGCAATACAGAAACAGGAATGACTAAATGCTAGGGAAGATGTTTTTTCACATTTTGGGGAGGAAAAGTTCCTTATTCATTCAGTTTTCATTCATCCAGTTCTCTCATCCCAGTTTTTTGTCTCAGACTATACTTTCTGGATCTTTTCCCTGAGGAGCATCTACAGACTGTGAAAGGCATCTTGGGCCTTATTTAGGGTAGAATGATAGAGAAACACAAAGGAATGTAAGAAATACAAATACTTAAAAGCTCAGATTGAAAGCTGTGTAGAAATCTATGGACTTGAAGACTGAAGACATAGATCTTAGCTGAATGATGGCAAAAGGAGAGAGGAAGATGTGATACCAGAGTGGGCATATGCTGTAAGCCACCAGGCCAAATGAAGGAAATGCATGGTACACACTTAATGAGGATGACAAAACTAGTAGCAAGACATATTAAAACCTTAAGGGGGAGGGTACATGAATTATCTACATCTAATGGAAGTGGTCTTGACTAAAACTGGAACATGTCAAAGTATGCTGAAATTCCAAAAATGAAAATCTGAACTCCCCTGTATTTATCAGAGTATCCAGGGGTAGGTATGATCTTTCACTCAGGAATTTATTTAGATATTGAGGGAAATAAAATAACACATTCACCAGTGTACATGAATAAACTATATTCAGTACTCACAACAAGCTGGGGATTCCCAGGAGAGAAAAGGCTTACTCAGGGTCTGATGAGAAGGTAAACAAAGGGAGGGGTTGGGAATGGCTTCAGACTTTTATTGCTGTTGTGGAGTTGGTTTGGGACTGTTTGGGAGATTCACTGGCCTCAGGTAGAAGCTGTAGTATTTGAAATTTCTGCTGATCTGCAGGGGCTGAGTGGGACTTTTTATCTTGGATGTTCCAAACGTAGAGCAGGAAGGGCAGAGGGGTGGGAATCTAAAATCTATCATGGTCGAACATCAAATATGCAGAAGGCCTCTTTTTCTGTGTGTGATTTATTTTTTCCAGCTTTATTGAGATATAATTGACATAAAATATTGTGTAAGTTAAAGGCATACAGCATATTGATTTGATACATTTATATGGAGTCTTCACTTGGTAACCATAGGGGATTGGCTCTAGGAGTCCCCCCAGATACCAAAATCTGCTGATGCTTAAGTTCTTTATACAAAATGGTATAGTATTTGCATACCTTATGCACATCCTCCAATATATATCATTTTATTCATGTATAGTTGACATACAATATTATGTTAATTTGAGGGGTATAATATAGTGATTAAAGATGTATATACAATATAAAATGATCACCACAATAAGTCTAGTAACCATCTATCACTATACAAGTTTATTACAGTATTATTGACTATATTCTTTATGCTATATATTACACCCCCATGATTTATCTATTTTATAGCTGAAATTTTGTACCTTTTAATCTCCTTCACCTTTTTTCCCCCACCCCCCATACCCCTCCATCTGGCAACCATCAGTTTGTTCTCTGTATCTATGAATCTGTTTCTGCTGTTCTGATCAGTTTGTTTTGTTTTGTCATTTTTAAAAAAATTTAATTAATTGATTTTTTAATTGAAATATAGTCAGTTTACAATAGTGTGCTAATTTCTGATGTAGAGCACAATGCTTCAGTCATACATGAATATACATATATTCATTTTCATATTCTTCTTCACCAAAGCTACTACAAGATATCAAATATAGTTCCCTGTGCTATACAGTATAAACTTGTTTATCTATTTTATATATACAAGTCAGTATCTGCAAATCTCGAACTCTCAGTTTGTCCCTACCCACCCTCTTCCCCCTCTGGTAACCATAAGTTTGCTTTCTATGTCTGTGAGTCTGTTTCTGTTTTGTAAATAAGTTCATTTGTGTCTTTTTTTTTTTTAGATTCCACATATGAGTGATATCATATGGTATTGTTCTTTCTCTTTCTGGCTTACTTCACTTAGAATGACATTCTCCAAGGCCATCCACGTTGCTGCAAATGGCATTATTTTATTCTTTTTTATGGCTGAGTAGTATTCCGTTGTATAAATATACCATCACTTCTTTATCCAGTTATCTGTCAATGGACATTTAGGTTGTTTCCATGTCTTGGCTATTGTAAGTAGTGTTGCTATGAACATTGGGGTGCTTGTATCTTTTTGAATTAAAGTTCCCTCTGGATATATGCCCAAGAGTAGGATTGCTGGATCATATGGTAAGTTATTTTTAGTCTTTTGAGGAATCTACGTACTGTTTTCCACAATGGCTGCACCAAACTGTATTTCCACCAACAGTGTAGGAGGATTCCCTTTTCTCCACACCCTCTTCAGCATGTATCATTTGTGGACTTTTGAATGATGGCTATTCTGACTGGTGTGAGGTGATATCTTATTGTGGTTTTGATTTGCATTTCTCTGATAATTAGTGATACTGAGCATTTTTTCATGTGCCCATTGGCCATTTGTATTTCTTCCTTGGAGAATTGCTTGTTTAGGTCTTCTGCCCATTTTTGGATTGGGTTGTTTGTTTTTTTCTTGTTAAGTCATATGAGCTGATTATATATTCTGGAGATCAAGCCTTTGTCGGCTTCATTTGTAAAAATTTTCTCCCGTTCTGTAGGTTTTCTTTTTGTTTTACTTATGGTTTCCTTTGCTGTGCAGAAGCTTGTAAGTTTCATTAGTTCCCATTTGTTTATTCCTGCTTTTATTTCTATTGCTTGTATAGACTTCCCTAGGAGAACATTTCTGAGATGTATGTGAGATAATGTTTTGCCTATATTTTCTTCTAGGAGGTTTATTGTATCTTGTCTTCTGTTAAACTCTTTGATCCATTTTGAGTTTATTTTTGTGTATGGTGTAAGGGAGTGTTCTAGCTTCATTGATTTACATGCAGCTGTCCAGTTTTCCCAGCACCATTTGCTGAAGAGACTGTCTTTATTCCATTGTATGTTCTTGCCTCCTTTGTTGAAGATTAGTTGACCAAAAGTTTGTGGGTTCATTTATTCTATTCCATTGATCCATATGTCTGTTTTTGAACCAATACGATGTTGTTTTGATTACTGTAGGTCTGTAGTGTTGTCTGAAGTCAGGGAAGGTTATTCCTCTAGCTTCATTCCTTTTCTTCAATAATGCTTTGGCAATTCTGGGTCTTCTGTGATTCCATATAAATTTTAGTATTTTTTTTTCTAGATCTGTCAACAATGTCCTTGGTAATTTGATAGGGATTTCATTAATCTGTAAATTGCTTCGGTAATATGACCATTTTAACAATATTAATTCTTTCAATCCAAGAACACGGGATCTCTTTCCATTTCTTTAAATTTTCTTTAATTTCCTTCGTCAGTATTTTGTAGTTTTCCATATATAAGTCTTTCACTTCCTTGGTCAGGTTTATTCCTAAGTATTTTATATTTTGGATGCAATTTTAAAAGGGATTACTTCTTTACTTTCCTTTTCTGATATTTCATTGTTAGTGTAAAGAAATGCCACTGATTTCTGTATGTTGATCTGGTATCCTGCCACCTTGCCGAATTCCTTTATCAGCTCTTGTAGTTTTTGTGTGGAGTCTTTAGGGTTTTCTATATATAGTATCATGTCATCTGCATATAGTGACAATTTTACCTCTTTCCTTCCAATTTAGATCCCTTTTATTTCTTTTTTTGTCTAATTACTATCCTAGGACTTCCTAGACTATATTGAATAGAAGTGGTGAGAGGAGGCATCCTTGTGTTGTTCCAGATTTTAGTGGAAAGGCTTTCAGCTTTTCACTATCGAGTATTATGCTGGCTGGAGGTGTGTCATAAACAGCTTTTATTATGTTGAGATATGTTCCCTCTATACCCACTTTGGTAAAAGTTTTTATCATAAATCGGTGTTGAATTTTATCAAAAGCTTTTTCTGCATCTATTGAGAAAATCATATGATTTTTGTCCTTTATCTTGTTGATGTGGTGTATCACATTGATTGGCTTACATATGTTGAACCATCCTTGTGTCCCTGGGATGAACCCAACTTGATCATAGTTTTCAATTGCACATATAAATGAAATCATATAGTTTTTATAATTTGTACTTCTGTCTGACTTACTTCATTTAGCATAGTACTCTAGGTCCCTCCATGTTGTTGCAAATAGCCAAATTTTTTTTTAATGGCTGAGTAATTGTATATATACGTGTGTGTGTGTGTGTGTGTGTGTGTGTGTATCACATATTCTTTATCTATTCATCTATCTATGAACACTTGGTTTGCTACCATATCTTGGCTATAGTAAATAATGCTGCAGCAAACATAGGGATATATGTACCTTTTTGAATTAGTGTTTTTGTTGTGTTCGGGCAAATACCCAGAAGCTGAATTGCTAGATCATATATTAGTGCTATTTTTAATTTTTTGAGGAACCTCCATGTAAGTTGTCTTTTCATTTTTCCAATGGTTTTCTTCCCTGAGCAAAAGCTTTTGACTTTGATACTTTAAATCATCTCTAGATTACTTATAACACCTAAAACAATGTAATGCTATGTAAATAGTTGCTGGCATGCAGCAAATTTAAGATTTGCTTTTTGGAGTTTCCTGGAATTTTATCTCTTTCTAATAGTTTTGATCTGCCATTGTTTGAATCCACAGATGTAACACACATGGATATAGAGGACCAATTGGCAAAATGATTACCACAGAAGCATTTGCTAACGCCTGCACCCTTTCACATAACTGACATTTGTGTGTGTGTGTGTGTGTGTGGTGGGAACATGTAAGACCTATCTCTTAGAAACTTTTAAGTACATAATATAGTATTATCAGCTATAACCACCATGCCATACATTAGATCTCCAAACTTAATAATCTTATAATAAGAAATTTATACCTTTTGGCCATTCCCTATATCTCCATTCCCCTCATTCCCAGCCCCTGGTAACTACCACTCTACTCTCTGTTTCACTGAGTTCAAATTTTTTAGATTCCACAATGAAAAGGTGATGTCATACAATATTTGTAATATAAGTAACATCATACAATATTTGTCTTTGTCTGACTAACTTCACTTAACATAATGCCTTCAAGTTTCATCTGTGTTGTTGCAAATGGCAAGATTTCCTTTTTTCTCATAGCTGAATGATATTCTATTGTATGTATATATCACACTTTCTTTATTCCTTTATCTGTCAATGGGCATTTGGATAATTTCGATATCTTAACTATTGTGAATAATGCTGCAATGAACATGGGAGTGCACATATCACTTTGAGATCATGTTTTCAATTCCCTTGGGTGTATACCCAAAAGTGAAAGTTTTGGATCATATGGTAGTCCTATTTTTAATTTTTTAGGAAACCTCCATACTCTTTTCCATAGTGACTGTAACAACTTAACATTCCCACCAACAGTGCACAAAGTTTCAGTTTTCCATGTTTTCACCAATACTAGTTATCTCTTGTCTGTTTGATAGTAGCCATTTTAACAGGTGTGAGGTGATGTCTTATTGTAGTTTTGATTTGCATTTCCCTGGTGGTTAGTGATGTGGAGCATCTTTACATGTACTTGTTGTCCATTTGTATGTCTTCTTTAGAAAAATGTCTGTTCAGTTCTTCTGCCCATTTTTAAAACCAGGCTTTGAAATTAATGCTGTAATGACTCTAATGGTTAAATAAAAGCCAAGTATTACAGTCTCCTAGTTCCTCTATTTCTGGTGAAGTTTCTACTTCCAGTCTTACAAACAAATCAACTGGTTGGCTATTTTGAGCTATGAATAGAGGATGGAGCAAGAGCAAAAGAGGTGGCACACTAAGCTGCAGTGCTCATTTATACCTCATTGTGAATGAATCACTGGAACCATTTTTACATGAGAACTGATTTTAATGGAGAAAATAGACAAAGAATAGAAGAAAATCAAATATCTTGAGGTGGGAGAAAAGAGAACAAAAAAGAAGATACTGGAGATATCAGAGGCAAACAATACTTAACTATTTGTCAGAAGTATCTATGGATAAGCAGCTGTAGTATATTTGGTTCTTCTTCAGAAGATTGACTCTTCCCCAGTTTCAGATATCATAATCATCTTTACTCTGATGGTTGAAATCTCCCCTTGTTTTCCATTCCATTCACAATTGACACACCCTATGCATCATTGACAATTAAGCTTTCAGAGGTAAAGCTCTGATTTAACACAACTCTGCCACAACAAGATTGTTGAAGGGCTCCTCAAATGAATGAATAAAGTGAATCAAATTGAAAACTCATAGTTTAGTGTGACAGATCATTCATGGCTTTGCCTTACTTTCCATTCTAGTTTTATATACCATGCTTTACTTTCATAGCTATGCCTCTCAGTCCAGCTGAACTACCCACTGTTAACATGTATTCTACTGATTCGGTACTTTTGCTCCTGCTGTTCTACCTACTACTGTCTCTCTGCTTGTAAAACTTTTACCTATATTGTATAAAAGCTAGGCAGACACTTCTTTGCCAACCCAGCCTTCTCTAACCTGATTTCCCTGACCCTACTTCCCAGCCCATTTATCTAGCAATATTTTATCCCTCTTTCTAATTAATCAGAGTACTATTTTTGCATCTTTTTAGTGTTCTTTCTTTGTTTACTTGTATTCCAGTATTAACTTGAACTATCTGAAACTGTTGATATTCAATCATTTTTGACTCACATAAGCAGACTTTATATGAATCAACTTAATACACAACTTACCTCTCCTAATAGAATACAAGTTCCTTGAGTTGCCGCCAAAGTGCCTATCTAATGCCCCTCTTCTCCAGCATAATATTATTTCTTGAAATGAATGACCATATGTTCAAATTTGATCTAAACAATCAGGAATTTTCAGATTGAGTCATTTAAGTGGGAGTATTTTCTCCTCAAGATTGGTAACTAAACAGATTTCTATAAAAAGTTTCTGGATAAACTTGAGTTGAATCAGAAAAAAGACAATTTTATATATCACTTAGTAGAGTTATATGATATTTAAAGGTAGCTTCAACTTTGTGAGTTTATGATTTAATTGCCAAACTTTTTGGGTGTATAATTTTTTAGCTGCCACATGAGCATATTTCAGTTGGTCTTTGTATAACATAACATGGTTCTTACTTTTTCAGATTTTGTAATATAGGGTTTTCTCCTTAGGGCAAGATTCACCTTGATTCTAAGCACAGACTATCAATTATTTATCTTGAATTCCTTCTTATTTGCTATAGAAATCATCCATTTCCAACCCCACCCCCTGCACATCCCCCACACACCACCACCCCTGGTTCTATTTTCCTTTCAAGTAACTATGCCAGAGTGTCTATGCACAAAGGCTTTGGTTCTTATTCTATTCTTCTCTGTACACTCAATACCTACCACAGTACCTGGCACATCATAGACCCTACATTAATTAGTGTTTGCTAAAGGGAGGAAGAATGGGAGTTAGGGAGAGAAGAAGAAGAGAGGGAAGGAGGGAAAGAATGAAGGGAGGAAGGGAGGGAGGAAACCATCCCAGAAAGTCATCACATGTTAAATTATACCACCTCTAGCCAGTCTGCAATTTTGTTTTTGTTCCTCAGTTTAGGTTGAAATTCTAAAAAAGATAATATAAAAGATAAAATTTTTACTAGGAATTAGAGACAATGGAATTGAATGATTTCCATTTGTTCTCTAGATGTCAAGATAAAAGTGGCAGTAGCATTACCCCTGTGATGAACAGAACACTAAGGAAAATCAACTCTTGGGATACAGGACCAAAGCAGAGGTGCCATTGAGAAACATCACATAAATGAAAGCAGAAAAGACTTTCGCATGTGAGCTGAGTAGCAGAAGACTGACAATCTGTTTATCTATAGGGAGAAAAAAAATCTTAACTATAAAATCTAGCAGGCAGATTGCTGCCCCTCAAGCTCCAAGCCTCTAGGGCCATGGTCACTGCAAATTTCTCCCCTCCTCCACTCTGAACACATTAAACAGTCCCAAGAATGCAAAGAATAATGAATAATTTCCAAAGCTATTAGCAGTATATTCAGAACATAGGAGCCTGTAGGGTATAGCAGAGGCAGGAAGAGGATTCCCTTTTTTTTTCCCAAGCTAAATGTCTCTTAGAAAATTCTTCCCAATAGACAGTTTAGTTGAAGTGTTGACTCTAGAAAGACCATTCTCAAGGTGACACAACTTTTATCTGGTCATTGTTGTTCATTGGCCCCTTGGTTTGGGGGTTAATAACACATGAGTAAGAGGAAAATATCTCCCTTTGAAGAAAAAAAAGTTGAATTTCTGTCAATTAATCTTTTTTTTTTTTTACTTCAGGTTAAAGGAACTTTCTCAAAAAGGGCATATTCCTGCCATAGGTGTAGAAATCCCAACAATGCTGATTAAGGACACAGGTTCGGGCCTTTTAACTCAGCACCTCCACTTTGCTTCAAATGGAATGCTTCAGGCAGAAAAGATGCACAGCATGTACATAGGAATACAAAGCTTCCCTACTGAGATTTTATTGCTCAGTGGCATTACTTATCTTGCATTATACTATTAGCAAAGATCTTATAGGCTGCAGAACAGGAGACTTCCATCTCTCTCTTTATGAAACTATAAATGACCACTTTTTAAAGTGCTTCCACTATTGATAGGTAATAATATTATTTTCATATTTTTTTTCAAAATTGGGTAAGATAGACATGATGCATCTAGCAATGAAGGAACTCATAGAGAGTACAGAGGCAATGAATCTTGGTCCTTTGTGCCAAGAGAAGCAATCTTTCCTTTTAATCACATAGATCCTGAGTTCACAGATCAAATCTAATTCTTCAGCTTTTCTCACCCACAGTGTCTGATTCTGTACTGTACTGCATTTGATAGATTGTATTGTTTCCTGCATTTCAAGGTAAGTGCATGTCATACTCTCCTCCAGTGGAACTCTGAAATAAGGGTGTAAACCAGAAATGTGGAGGCATAGCAGAGTCTAAGATCAGAACAAAGAGATGTTAAGAATATTACAATACAAGGAAAATAAAATACCAACAGTTGGAATGAGGTCAGAAGTCTTTATTAGAAAGGGAACTAGGAACAAGAAAAACAGAAGGCAGAGGTCATACCCAGGCTATGGATCAAAACACTGTAAGTAATTTGTAGAGTATACATAAAGTACAAAAACAAGAATTGAAGCAAAAATTGCCTCCAGTTGTAAGTTTCACTGTAGTAGACAGTAATGACCAGCTTACCTACAGTGACCAGGGTTAAGAATTCTTAACTGTGCAGCAACTTGTCATGCTTAGAAGGGATTGAGTTTGATCTAGAAGAACATAAATCCATTCTGTTATCTATTTACCCTTTTAATATCCATCTGGAATCCAGGCCTTCATAGATTCATTGGTCCATGAATAGCAGCCAGCTCAGACACTTCCCTTCAGTTTCTAAGATGAGAAATCTACACAGCTGGGAACCAGTGATAGTTATTCCTTGCCCTCCCTCAAATCAAGTCTGCCCAAGAGATCATAGGGCTTATCTATCATATTCTAGGCGTGAAATAAAGTAGCTTATTAAATGCTGGTCCATTCCAGATAAGTCATAGAAATATGTCCTTTACCTACATCAACTTTCAGAAGGCTGATAACAGCCTAAGCTCTGTCACATAGTTTGAAATAAAAAAGAAACTTAATTTTTTTTTTTTAATTTCACCATGTGCTAGAAACTGTGTTGGGCTCGTTTAAATACATTATCTCATTTAACATTTACAAACAGCCCTTCAAATTCCATATAATTATGAATTAAATATATTGCTTCATAATTACTTTCACAATGTTCATAGTCCCTAAGTCACTTTGCAATGGGCAATTTTTGAAAATCTTTTTTAAAACAATAAGATCCAGATTAGCCTTTGGAACATGAAATGATGCCTGCAAACACAACAAGATTGTTGCATTCCTTTAATGTTCTCATAAAAGCTGTTAAGTGTAACGGAAGTTTAGGATAACTATTGCAGTAGGCTATATCCAATAATAGAGAATTTCACAAATTCGGTTACTGCCAGTAAATGTTTGTAGTCATATTTTGCATTGCACAATAATTTACTTAGAGTTAAACATTTTTATCATGGTATAATGTAGATAGAGAACAGAACTTTAAGGCAACATGTATGTATGTCTGTATCTGTATATAAGCACACATACTCACAGTCACTTATGCATAGTATCTCCATCCCAGAACCAACCACAGATATATTTCTTAGCTCCATCTTCCCCACCCCAACACACACACACACTAAATAAAAAGATTAGATGTGCAGTCACATCAGGTTTCAAACTCAGTTTAGATTCTACAAAATTCTTAGTATACAGCAATCCCTGATACATATTACCTAAGAGTGATTATTATATATCTTTTTTAGCTAGTAAGAAAAACAAAATCAGTGCTATTAATATGGTTGCCATTATATATATTTGGTGTTCAAGGGGTAGAACATGAGGACTGGGATCCAAGATTTCTTTGTCTGTTTCTTGGGTGTCGGTCATTAGTTAGGTAACTGCCTTTCAGCTTAATCTGTAAACTGCACGTGAAAATGCTCTCACCTCCAAAGATTGATGTGAGCATTAGTTGATACTTATAATATGCTTTGAAGTTCTAGGTTAAAAGGCACAACCATCTCCATCCTTGTTCCTTTTGTTTTGGTATAATTGTTTAATTCTGTTGGATTAGATAATAAAGGCGATGGTCTGTGGAAAATGTTGGAGGAGAAAAGTGCCAGATAAATGTTAAATCGTTTTCTTTATTAAGTTGACTGAATATCAAGTTTGCCTTTCGGCTGGATTTTGCTTGTTTACGGTTATCCTGAAGACAGCATGGCTCTATGTGAATTGACTGGAGAATACAGTCTTTGGGAATTCTTCTGGTAGGAGCCCCAACTTGATGCTTATTTTGTAAAAGTTTCTATTGATCTCAAAATCCACCCCATAATTGGTGACTGGATTACTTTTCCGAATCTCTGTTTGTACTGTTAGCAAAAACTCTGCAGCACTTCAGCCAATCAATGTCTCGGGCTGATGTCCTTTGAACTACTGCTTGCTGCTAAGAACGGAGGCAGTGCAGCATAATGGCTGAGAATAAAAACTCTGAAAAACTTGAATTTAATTAGTTCCTGGACCACTTACTGGCTATGTGACCTTGAGCAAGTTTTTTAAGCTCATTGCGATTCAATTTCCTTATCTCTAAAATGGGAATGAAAAAACAATAAATATCTCATAGAGTTGTTACAGAGATTAAATGGATACATCCATGCAAAGTTTTTAGCACAATGCCTGGCATGCATTAAGTGCTCCCTGGATGACAGTACTTATTGTTAGATACCTGTGAAAGCTACATCCTCAGAGCAATAAGCTCCTTATACGTGAGGGGGAAACCTTCTCAACAATGTTCTGTCAGCTGTTTGACCTTGGGTGAGTTGCACAACTGCCCTGTATCAGTTTCCTTCTCTGTAAAATGAAGATAATACTTGGATCTACTTCACAGTTTTGTTATGAAAAGCAAATGGTTAAAATGTGTAAATTGCTTAGAAGAGACCTAGGAATATGGTAAAATTGTTAGCTACTTTATAGGCTATGAAACACAGGAACATATTTGACACAGGAAATTATTTTTTTTCTAAGCTATCCATATTCAGTCTCTTCATGAATTTTTTTTAAATTAAACATGTCTTATAAGAAATTGTTATCCTCAATTCCATGGTATTTTTCTCAGTTCCGAGTTAGTTTTATTTGTGCCACTTGTCTATCATCTCCAGTCCAATGTATATGTGGCCACTGTTGATTCACTGATCCTCAGTGATTCTCCAAAGAATCAATGGGTGGAGTATAGTCTTAATAGAACATTTAAAACATTCCATTTTTCTCACTGTAGATTTGCTCCTGCTACATAATCATTGACTTGGAATTTTGGGAACAAGTTATTTTGCCCCTATGTTTTATCATCTTCAGTTTCCTAAAAATTCAACTCAAAGCCTACCTCTTTCAGGAAACATTCCTTGATGGGACAATGTAGGATATATTTGTAAATATACAAATTTCAGTAGGAACAGACCTCATTTTCATTTCCATTGCATTGCCTTAGTTCAGGCCTCCATCATTTCTGTTCAAGACTATTGCCACAGCTTCTTAAGTTTCTCACTAGTCTCTCCTTCAGTATGCTATTTATACCATTGTCAGAGTGATGCTTTAAAAAATATGATAATATCAATATTTTACAGTCTTTCAATAGCCCCACATTTCCTACAGGACAAGGTCTAAACTTTTTATCCTGACAAAAGATTCTGAGTTGTTTAACTTACCTACTGGGTGATTATAGTGCCATTAATTGGAAATAATATTGGAAACATAGTTCAAAAAATAGATTTGGCGAGTAAGTGGGGGTGAGGGAATGATAATTGAGGAATGAGTCAAATTTTTGACACAGTGAGTTGAGGATGCCTTCTACCTCTACCCCATCATCCAATACAGTACCTTACACGTGCAGGAGCTAAATACTAACAGGATCAGCTGCAAAGACATTCAGGAGATACATTTGATAGAATTTAACAATTGGTTGATGAGATATTATTAAGGATGACTCTCAGATTTACAACTTGGGAAACTGGATACAGGAAATATCTTTATGTCTATTTGTATATCGTAGAACAGATAATATGGGATTAAAAAGAGGTTTGGTGTATAAATATGAAGGGTTCAATTTATGCTAGGTGAATTTGAGATAATCATGGGATATTCAATTAGCAGTAACAACTGTGAGTTTAGAGTTCGTGGGAAAGATGTATACACCAGATTAGAAATACAAATTTGGAAGTAAATGATACATGGTGGTATTAAAGATAGAGAGGTGGGTGACCCAGGAAAAAGGTGTGTGCTTTAATTATTTATTTACAAATATATCTTTTCTTAGTAGATGCAGTCTTGTGGGGGAAAACAGGAATCCCTGAAGTCAGGGGATAGGTTGGGAGGCAGGAAAATAGGTCAGCTAGAAGGGATCACTTTAAAGTTCTATCCCAATGCCCCAGTCAATGGCATTGTGTCCCCTCAGATTTGTGAGCCGTAAAACAGATTTGGATAGAATTACGTTGCCCTCATTTCTACTTCTTTCCTTAGTATGATATTATGTTTGCTATGGGCATTCTATAAGTATTATGATGATATCAGAATGGGAATATGAAGAGTGCTTTGGTGTCCTGCAAGAAATCACTCATCATACATGACCAATAGTTGATTTCCAGAGGTTATGATTTTGAAGCAATCATAAATTTATTATATTAAAATAACTTTGCACTGAAGGAGAAAGTGTACCTTTGTTTTGAAGAGGAGCACATCTTTTATCCTCCACATGAGAGTATGCTAGCTAAAAAAAAAAAGTTACATGATCTCTATTAGTGAACTAAATTGGGACCCACAGAGTTAATATTTGTCGCCACTGTCTGATAATCTGTAGTTTTAGAAAACAGATGCATTCAGCACTGGAAATAAGTGGAGTTTTTTGTTTGTTTGTTATTTGTTTTTGCACAGATGTCTTTTGATTGTCCCCCTCCCCCCTTGCATTTGAATACATCCCACAGGGACTATTCATTGTGAAAGAAAAAGTATTTACTAATGATACAGCTTTAAAACAAAAATAAAAATTATAACAGTCTGCTTGAAAAAAAAGGCCCTCTGAAAGCTCATTTATAGATTTCCAAAGTGAAAGTTTCCAGAAATGGAAAGAATAACTGACAGCTCTATATCTGTAAAGCAATTAGCTCTAGGGCTATTTATGCATATATCATATATTAAATGAAAAAAGGAAACCTTAAATACTTTATGTAGTTTGCAACATGAGACCTGCTTCAGCTTGTAATACCTCATAATGCCAGTTTTACCTATAGTGATCTTCTATCAATAGGAAAAAATATATGTGAGATACTTGTATTTTCAAATGACTCAAATTTTGTACTTTTCATCAAACTAATGCTGAAGTCCTATCATAATATATTAAGTGTTGATACAAATTAATAATATTTCAGCTTTATGTCTGATCCTGGGAAAACAACCCGGCATTGTTCAGTGACCATGCAGACTAGTGCCAGTCTCATGCCCAACTAGAGGAATAACCTGTCTCCTCTACACACCTCGTCTAAAGTTAGGCATAGTTAATGGCCTTTGAAAGTACATTCACTCATTAATTAATTCAATAAATATTTATTGATCAATGGCTATATTAAAAGAATATTGTTGAGTGAATGAGTAACTCTAATCCAAGTCAGAATTTGTCAGTGCTAGAAGAGTGGCACAAATAAGATGCTACTGTAGTACAGAGAGAGTAGTGATCCCATTAAGAAGGGCTTCACAGAGTAGATTTTGAGCTTGCTTTTAAATTTCTATAAGAGAAAATGCATTAGCATTGGAAAAGTGGTTATTCTAGTTTGAATTAATTAGAAGTAACATCTTATGGGAGATGGGACGGGCAGATAGTCAAAGAAAAAATTATGGAAAGCTTTGACTGAAGAATGTGGACTTTATTTAATTAGTGATAAGGAACTATTGAATATTTCTGAGTATAAGATGTCATAATAAGGGTGATAGTTTAGTAGTGTTTCTTTGGCAACTATGTCAGCAATGAATTCAAATGAGGAGAAATTGGAGATAGGGAGATTGTTGCAACAACTATGTGGACCATAATTGTGGCAATAGAAATGAAAAGATGGGCAGATGATAATTAGGATTTAGAGAAATATGGAGGATGGAAGAGCCTGAGGTTAAGATAAAAGGCCTCCCTTTCTCATATAACTCGTTAAAACTTATCTTTCCTTCCATTAGCAACTTAGAGTATTAAGTAAGCTTTCTTCATGCTGCTACAGTACAATATTCAGTGTTATACTGTGAACAAAGGGATGAGGTAGTGTACAAACCGGTTATTAGTTTCAAAAGAGCAACAAACGATCACCACCTGGGAAAGCTAAGCTTTCTTTGTAACATTCTAATGATCTTACTTAATGATCCTTTTTTTTTCTCTTGTAACTTTTTGGCCTTAAAAATAGTTTTTTTGTTTTGTTTTGTTTGTTTGTTTGTTTGTTTTGCTATACCATGTAACAAAGGACTAGAAACCTTTTAGAAGTTACCATCTTAATGACTTTTAAAAGGAATCTTAGAGAAAGAGATTATAGACAAGGGGAAAGCCAACAAGAAATAGTAGAAAATGCTATTTATTTCTCCTTCAGTAAAGGCTAAAATAGCAAGAATGTAATCAAATTAAATGGCATGTCTTCAAATTACGTGTTTTCTAAGTAAAATTTTACGTCCTTCTTCCCCCCAAAGCAGGTCATTACTCTTTCCTTTTCTTTCACTTTCTGTCATATCAGAAAAAAACCCTCAACATACAGTCAGGTAGGTCCTTCCTGTTTCATAGATTCCTTAAAAGTACCGGGATTTGCA
The DNA here is from genome assembly GCF_048773025.1 of Camelus bactrianus. NCBI lineage: Eukaryota > Metazoa > Chordata > Mammalia > Artiodactyla > Camelidae > Camelus > Camelus bactrianus. The sequence goes on along the minus strand of NC_133575.1, from coordinate 79,235,539 downwards.
CGAGGGTGGAGGGGAGTGGGGAGAGGAAGTGTTAATTCGGTCTTTGGACATAATCAGATCACCTCTCCTAGTTTTTAACTCATTGCTTAATCAAAGAGTTGGTTTGTAAGCTTGAGATGCCAACGCACTGCTAAGGATTATTTTTAGTTTAGAATGTTGGGCCACGGATGCAAGGAATTCTGAGGCTCTTTGGAGGGCTTTAAAGATTTTTAGTTATGAAGGCCGAGCTGTCAGCAAAAGGAGCATAGGCTTACCACAGCCCAGCAGTCACACTGTGTTTCCTACTGATGAAGTACTAAATGACTGATTAAAAGGCTTGCTGTGTGTTGTCTCTAAGTTGCATTTTCCCTTGCGTGCATTCAGCAGCACCAGGAGACCAATATCTATTTCACACTCCAGTTCAGAGCAGCCTACCACATCCTACTTCCTCCACCTGTGAAATGTGCTGCTTTGGTTGGTGCTTTGTGATTATGGACCATGAATTACTTATGCCCAATTTGGGCGTTGCCTGTAGTTCCTACCAAAGTGACCTTAAACCTATTGCTTCTTTTCCTTATGTTATTACCTTGACTTCTGGTGAAAGGGCTATAATTCACTTAGCTAATAAAGGTGTTAAGCTACAGTATAATATTTATCCATCTTCATTAATGAGAGAGAGAAAAATAATAGGCTTGTTTAATGAGCAATCTCATTGCTGCCACTATCCCAAGTAAAATACGTATCTTTACCCTTGCCCTAGTAACTTAAACATAGAAAAGAAATAAAAATTTAGAACGACAAAGGAGGGTAAGATATGAATGAAAGGGTGAAGGGGTTTTTCAGCACAATCTCAGTCCGTGGAGATTGGGTGGAGGAGGGGAATGTTGTTAGAGGAAGTATGATGGGAAACAAAACCAGAATAAGCATTAGGCATAAACTTTCAAAATGGCCAGGTGAGATTCTAGTATGTAAATAGCTGATTATTCTTCTTACTCTGTTCATCTTCTGAACTAATTCATGGGACAATGTTTCTATTTTTAGCATCCAGTTCCCAAAATTGGTGGTAATTAGTGGCAAGCTGTGATATGCAACCAACAGTGCACCATGATTTTTGGTGGTGTAACTGGGTGGGTAGCCTCCAAGCCTCGCACTCTATTTTGTTCTTGTAGAGTTGGCTTCTGTTATTTTGAAAGGGAAAAGGGACTACAAAAGAGCCTTCTGTGTGGTCTGCCTCAAGTAAGCCAGGCTCAGAAGGACTTTTCTAGTTAATGGAGAGGTATTTCCTTGTTAGTAACTTACATTTTCACAGATTTCAATCATCCAAAACAATATTTTTTCCCCCATATTAGTTATGTTCTCTATTTCAATGAGATGGGGAATAGAAGAGATGAAAAGGGGCTACAACCACTGTCTGTAAGAGACCAGTTGAAAAGAAACCTACATATAAATGTTGTTTGTTTATCCTCAGCCTGAAGATAGGAAACACTGATCTAAAATAATACAAATAAATATAATATTAATTATGTTATAAATATTAGCAATAGAGATATGATAGCTAACATGTATCAAGCACTTCCAGCTGGTGGGACACTCAGTGTCCTTTACTTACCTATCCCATTTAACAACAAGCTAAGAGGTAGGTGCTATTATCATTTCCATTTATAGATGAAGAAACTGCATCTTAGAAAGGTTAAGGAACTGACTCAAAGTTACACACCAAATGGAGAAGCTAAAATTGGAAACTGGATCTGTTAGATTTCAAAACAAACACTTCTAACCACTCTACCATCTTGAAATAAAAAGAGCAGTAATATATTCTGCATATATGCATCTCATAATACATCTCTTTAAAGAAGAATTAGGGTAAGGGAAAAGGAAACTACTTTCTTATGTGCTAGTCACTGTACTTCTTGCTTTACTTTCATCTTTATAACCACCAAGAGAAGTATTATATACATTTTATATTTTAGGAAACTGGGTTTCAGAGCAGTTAAGTAATTTACCTAAGGTCACAGAGCTAGTAAGTAATTGAGCCAGAACACAAATTCTTGTATGTCTGAATAAAATTGAAAAAGGTGGCTATCACTAGTCTTTCATACTTGTTTCATTTCTCATTGGCCTATCTTGGGAAATGGCCAAGTTGTTATGAAAGCCAGCCTTACCAATGTGTAAACTTAATTGTTTCCCTTTAATGAGTAAGGAGAGAGACAGAGATAGAGACAGAAACAGAGATACAGGGAAAGTCAAAGATGGAGAGATTATGAGGAAAGCAATAATACATACCAGCTCTATTAGGAGCCACTCTAAATTATGGTCTCTAGGTAAATAAAGGAACCTTAGATTTTGATAAAACCTTATGTTTCATGTTCATTTCAACTCACAATCAAAATTTTGTGTCTTTTTAATAAGAGATACATTCATCTCAGTAATGCACAGCAGTTTTTAATCTGCCTGAAATTTTTCTCCCTGACAAAATATCTCTGGTCTCTGGGAGATCTCTGAGAGATCAAATAGTGAGAAAGACACAATGTTGAAAAATAATCTTAGAAAAGATTTGTAGTGTTGAGTTTAGAGGATTTTCCACCACTCTTCTGATTTAGCATTGCATGTGCTAAATGATTAGTTTTGGTCATTAAATTAACCTCTTCTAACTTTTTCTGTCTTTTAGGATGATATTATTTAAACTTTTCTGCATATTACTACAAAATGCTAAATAAGAGTTCAGAAGTCTGCTCCTTACTTCCTCTGCTTTCTCCAAGCTTCTAAAATTCATAGCCAGCCTTTGGCTCATTTCTTTGCTTCCCTGATATTGCTGCATTATAAGAGAAAAGGGCAATATTTTTGAGGGTATGGGTAATGGAAGTATTTAAGGGACAATAGTAAATTCTTGTGGAGTGTGAGGCCAGGATGGTAGATGTGGGGTAGCATACTGATGGAGTGGATAGTGCATGCTTTTAAGACAGTTGCTTTAGTTATCATTGTGACTTCCAGGTACCAGACCTGCAACTAGTCACATAAAATATATGGGAATTAGTGTCTTCTTTTATTTCATTGTGATCTGGGTTGTGGGTTATAAAACTTACTTGATATTTACTATATCTATCCTATCTTAGTTTAATATTGAGAAAGACAGAGCCTACACAGGAGTGATGCTCTTTAGTTGCTATGAGGTTAATGTGCACCTAGTAAATTTTGCCTGATTTACCAGCTTAAGATATGGAGTGAACTGAATGACATAAATATTTCAGGTTCCAAGGAAGTCCTCTTAAAAGTAGCAAAAACTTGGAAAGTTTGTCCAAGAGACATGAATGCCATTTCTTGTTCCTCAGAGCTAAGCTCCAACAAAGAGTGCAAGAGATAGTTGGAAATGGAACTTTGAAGAACCATGCTACATATCTAAGATGAGTGAGAGGATTAATAATTGAGAGACTCTGACATTTCATCAAAGGACTTTAAAGATCAGGAAATGTAAAATTATGATCATTAATTTAACAGATATTTATGTATCATGTATTATATACTTGACAGAGATCCAGTTTCTAGTTTGCAATGGAAACAAACTTGCTTTCTCCTCTTATGGTGCATACATTCTAGCAGAGGAGAAGGATGATAAACTCATAAACATATGCATAATAAAATGTCATGCAGTGATAAGTGTTATGAAAAGAATAAAGCAGGATAAGGGAACAGATGATGGATGAGAGGGGTGGATGAGAGGAAAGCGTGAATTATGTGGGATAGAGTGTTCAAGGAAGGCCTTAATAAAAGAAAGTCACATTTGAACAGAGACCTAATGATAAAAAAGAAGTAGCCCAATGACGACCTGGGGAAAGACATTAACCAGCAGGGAAAAAAAAAATAAGTTTCTGTTCATTAATGAGACGAAAGATGACCTATATTGCTGGGACACTGAGTGAGGGAGACAGTGGTAGAAGATGAGGTTAGAGAGGAAGGCAGGGCCAGATCTTATATAGACCATATTAACACATGCAGACTTTTTCCCTGAATTCTATGGGAAACAGACTACTAAGCCATATTATAAACTGGAATAACCTTATATAGGATTTTGCTGATCAATCTATATTAAGCAAAAGTATGAGAACTTTTATGAAAAGTAGGTTTCTTAAATTAAAATTTTTCTGGCTTTATTGAGATATAATTGACATATATTACTGTAAATTCAAGGTGATACATATGTATATTGTAAAATAATTACCACAATAAGGTTAGTTAACACATTGATCATGTCACATAACTACTTTATTTTTGAGATATTTAAGTCCTATTGCCTTAGCAATTTTGTAATTCTACTTGTTGCCTTTTGCTTTTGTTGCTTGTACTTTTGGTGTCATAGACAAAAAAATTGTTGCCAAGATGAGTGTCAAGGAGTTTTTCCTTATGTTTTCTTCTAGGAGTTTTATAGTTTCCAGTCTTATATTTAAGTCTTTAATTCATTTTGAGTTAATTTTTGTGAGTGGTGTAAGATAAGGGTCCAATTTCATTCTTCTGCATGTGGCTATCCAGTTTTCCCAACATCATTTATCAAAAAGACTATCCTTCCCTAAAAAGTATTCTTGACTCCCTTATGAAATATTAATTTGGCATGTCTGTTTGGGTGTATTTCTGGGCTTTCAATTCTGTTCCTTTGGTCTACACACACACAAATTTTTTTTCTCTCAAAGCCAAGGAATGAATTTAAAAAGAGTACTTACACCATCAATCTCTCTCTCCTTCTTTGCTCTCCCTGACTCCCTATCTAAAGTAGAAGATCTTATAAACTCATCTCTTTACTTGGTGTGTGCTTTATTTTGGCATCTGATGCTGGTTGAAGTAATTGAAGAAGAAAAGCTGTGTGATGACTCATAGTGTTGGTTTCTTGACTGGGCCATTCTTAAGTATGGAAAAGATAAAGGGGGGAGAAAAACAGATACATGAAGCCTCTGAAGAAAATAATCATTATAAAGGGTTGCAAATTTGGAAATTTTAGTATTGTGGGTCATAGAAGTCTTACCACTTCACCTTCAAGAATGAGAGCTAGCATTTCTTAACCACCCACAAGCTAATGCTGAGAAATCTCTCATGTAATTCTTGAATAGTTTCAAATGTGCTGGGTTTTGAAAGGTATAATTAAAGCTTATTATTCTCTCTTTCTTTGTCTACCAGCTGTCGGATCATAGGAAGAAGGAAAACAAGATTTTTTTTCTTTAATCAGTGAAAGTATTTGCTGGTTTTAAACAGAAATTGTTCCTTTATACATTAAAATCCCTCATATCTCTTTAGATCAAGGGATATTGAGTTGAGTTACAGTCAAATGAAATTTTAAACATTTAGTCTGGGAAAAGTCAATGAAGAGATTTAATGATATTATCATTTAAAAATGGGTTTTACAAAATAGTAAAGCTTGAAGTTGAGGTGGAAACCTGTGAGGTAGTTTCAATCCCATTTGCTATCAAAACTAATATGCACACATATGAGCATATCATATGTTACCATGTATATGTCCTTTTCACTTCTCCACATCGTAAAACTCTTCTTTGGGGATTTTTTTTAACTTTTTTTCCTTGCTGATTGTAGGAAGTGAGAGTTATTAAAATTATTTAAACATATTAATCAATATTTTATTTTATTTTTTACCTACCAAAAATGACAGTTTGAACTTCTTTTTAGAAAAATGAGTGTCTGGAACCATTATTCATTTATAAATATTTATTAATTTACAAATATTTTTTGAGTGTCAGGTAATTTTAACAGTTTCCCATTAGACACACTATAAGAAGTTAAGCCCCTTCTTGTTTGTTCTCTCCAAACTTTCTCTCAGTGTGAAATATTGGGGCGAAATATGAATACCATGGTATTTGACTTTGATTGGGAAATCATAGCTTTCAAGAGAATTATGTCCTTTGGGGCTTGGGGAGTTTAGAAATCACGTAAGTTTTACATTAGATCTTCTTGGTCTCATCTATCTCCAGGGCCTATGGCTACTTGTTTCACCCTAACTACTGCTTTGATGACCAAATCAAAGTGGTAACTACTCAACTTCATGCAGACACAATCCAACACTATCTCATGCTCAAATCACTTGTTTCTGAACTTCTATTCCTAGAGTTGTCCATTGTGGGTGAGGCATGAGATGCCACAGGACTTGCAAGGGTTTAAATGCCCCTTGGGGTAAAATTAAGTGAATAGGGGACAGGAGCCAGTGCATAAATTCTTTTTCCTTTCTCTGCCACACAGTTCTGTGATGCAATAGTTTATATGATTTTTCAGAAGATGGTATCAAAACATTAAGCAATCTGTAGGTCTTATTACCCATCAGTAAGCATATAGTAACACATCCTCTCATATTTACTCTTCTTATTTTCCTACCTCATTCCCATTTTCCCTCATCCTTGCTACCTTGAAATTGTACTTCCTAAAACTTCAGTAACACAGAACTTTTACATCAGACTTTGCTTTATGGGAACCCAGGATAAGAAAGGATATTGAAGCAAAAGCAATCAGACCTAATTTTTCTACAAGTGCTGCAATCTGACACAGACTTCTAATTTTCCTGTAAATTAGATGACCATCTGTGGTAGTAATGAGGGCTGTTCATAAATATCCTAGACCTCATCATTCTCGGCACATGGTAGGATTGCACTTCCCAGTCTTCTTGAAGTTAAACATGGCCATGTGACTGATTATAACTAATTAAATGTGAGCTGAAATTACATGTGTCTTTTCATATCAGAAACCTTAATAGCCAGTGTCAATTTGCCACACTGTTGAGATAGAATCTCTGTCAGTGTGGGTCCCAAGTGACTACAAAAAGCAATGCCTCCATCTGACCTGTGTTGGACATGTGGCACGAATAAGAAATAAAACATTTATTGTGTCAAGCCACAGAACTTTGAGGTTGTATGTTCCCTCATCATAACCTATTTCATGCTGACTTTATATAGCACTCTCCTTTCCCAAAGTGGAGGAGACAACACATCACATTTAGAAATTTGATCGCTTACTGTCTATGGCTCTACCTTTTTCTTCCAAAGTTGAATTATAGTTGCTGTACAGTATTATATGTTACATGTGTATAATACAGTGATTCACAGTTTTATATGTTACACTCCATTTATAGTTATTATAAAATACTGGTTATATTCCATGTATTGTACAATATATTCTTGTAGCTTATTTATTTTAAACATCATAGTTTATACCTCTAAATCCCCTACCTGTATCTTGCCCCTTCCTCTTCCCTCTTCCCACTAGTAACCACTAGTTTGTTTTCTGTATCTGTGAGTCTACTTCTTTTCTGTTATATTCACTAGTTTGTTATAATTTTTAGATTCCACATGTAACTGATATCATACAGTATTTGTCTTTCTCTGACTTATGTCACTTTATTGCTCTATCTCTTTAAAAAAATAAAACTGCCACTATGATTCATGGTGACTTCTTTTCACCAGCTTGGGAAATCACTAGTGTAAGTAACTAGAACCATTTCCATATATGTCTCATGCAAAGAACATTTCGAATATTGCTGGCATGAATGAATATTTTCTCAATCACTCTGAAATAGGCTTCTAAACTGCTCTATTCTTTGACAAATTATTGACATTAAAATTTCCATTAAAAGTAAAACTCAAAATTAGATTGTTTTTGGACATGTCTTGATTTCCAATAGCAAGAAAACTTTTATGATAAAAACATGTGTGATAAAAAACAATTTCTTCTGGAAACGAAACTGTCAGATAGATCTCATGAGTGCATTCAGATGAGTGAAATCATTTATGCTGACAATGAAATGAGTAAAAAGCTGCCTTCAATGGGAGAATCGGTCTCTCTTAAAATCTTATAAAAGGCTCAAGGAATCTGAAATAAGATTTAGTGTCTTCATTTAACAAAAACACTGTCTTACTCCATGTTCATTGGCACTGATACTCATTTTTGACCTACATCCAATTAATCAGATCAAGACTTAAGGTCAAAAAAAAAAAAAAAAAAGGCTTATTCTCCTTGGCTTCCTCTGTCCTCCTGGGTCACCTTCCTCTGGCCGCTAGGCAGTTTAGGAGCACCCTACCTCTTCCTTAAAAGAAAGTAATAACAAACATTTACACAGTGCTTACTGTGCTCCAGGCACTATGATAACTTCTCTTTAATTCTTATATCAACCCCATGAGTTAGGTATTAATATTATCTCCATTCCTTTTTTATAGTCAGGGAAACTGAGGCTCATAAATTTTGAGTCTCTTGTCCATGTTTATGTTAATTAGTAGGTGAGAAAGCCAGGATTAAAACTCAGGCAATGTCTGGAATCATGTCCATGCAATGTATCCAAGGGTTCCAAAGGAAAAGCCAGAAGGAGCACAGTGTATGAAAAGAAACTAAGAAACCCATCTACTTCTGGGAATGCAAGCTAAATGCTTTAATGGCCAGACACATACTGTGCCTGTGGGAAGCTTAGTGCAGGAGAGTAGGGAGCGGGGGAGACTCTGATAAACTGGAGATTACATGCCCTAAGTTCAGCCAAAAGAAATGTAGTTTTCAGTCCTGGCTTTTTGTCTTCCGAGAGTTGTCTTTTCATCTACTGAATACCTACATTATTACCTTTAAGTGTGCTCAGTCTACTTTAAAGAGGAAGTGCACCAAAGGTCATAATTCTGAATATTCCTTCAAAGAACTTTTTCATCTTGTACAAATGTAACTTCATACTCCCACAGAAATATTGATTTCATAACTATATTCAGACTAGAAGGCCTTTGAGAGAACCCCAGAATCCAGTTAAGAAGTTTCAGCACTCCAGAAGAACACAGGACAGAGAAGGGCCACGTTGAAACATATAGGAAGAGAAGTTTTACTTTTGCCTGTGTTTTCTCCTACCCAAAGTAAGCACAGCTCAGCACCAAGAGAGACCCCTTTGGCAGTGCTTCCTCTGCTGGGGAAAGGAGGGAGAGAGGGGTGCATCTCATGCAATGTTCTGGTTTAATTCCTTCAAGATGGCCTGAAGATTGTTAGAAACTGGAGTTAGCATCTGTTAGCAGTAGCCTCCCACAGAATGAGTTTTAACCCCAATCTGACCTGTGTACGTGTGTGTATACTGTTCAGTAAATGAGAAGCAACTACCTTTTCTTTGTATCTATTTGTGTATGTCTAATTGTTCTTGCCTCTAATGAAAGTTAACAACTGGAGTCACAGTAGTTGCAGGGTTTTTTTCCATAGTTGAATGGAACTTTAATAATTCTTAGTCACTCACAGATAGCTGATAGAACACTGATTAACATTTCTTATCTTTCCTTTCTGTCCCTCTGCAAAGTTTTCTTCAACTCATTTGGGAAAGGCAATCATGCATTATTTATATGTAAGTTCATTAATTTGATCAACCTTTTTAGATAACCCTGGGTCAACTGAAATTTGACTTATGGGGCAACCACCCATAGACTGTCACACAGATGCACCTGCATGTACTTTTCTCCACTGTCATATCAATGGGCCATAACCCCATTGAAAAAAGTCGACCTCTAGAGGTGAGGAGGATGTTAAGTATCTGCCCATTCATTTCAAAAAACAAAACAAAAAAACCAGTGCCAATCAATGTAGATTAGAAAATGGACAGGCTTATTTCTTATAGGTCAAATCACACCATCTCTTACTAACAGCTTCTGGTCACTACCGATTTGGTTTGGATTTGAACAAATTATTCAGAGTTTAATGACTGTTTCTCATTATCTATTCTTTTTTCTTTTGCCTTCTTTAGGAAATCAACCCAGAACACTTCTGTTCACAATGTTATATTTATACAATGCCTTACTTTTTATATGGTAATCTCTCAGGGAAGAATTGCTGCACATTTTCCATATTGTACATTGAGTAAGAAGCTTTTTTTTGGCCCAAATCATTCAATCATTTAACATAGACTGGAAAACACAACTAGGATTGGTTTTAATTGTGACACCCTATGTTCCACAGCAAAGGCTAATCTTTGTAACAAATAGGTTAGAAAACATTGAAAATATTTTGTATGAATGATTTCTCTTTGGAGCACCTCAAGGCATGAATCTTGTAGAATAAAAGCAATTTCTGCCAAAATAGTAAGACAGTGTTTGACATGCCTTCCCTCACAGGGTGGTGTGTTATGGACTGTCAACTAAAATTATCAAAAAAAAAAAAAAATGTTATCATTGGCGATTGTATGTGATGCTTTCTAGAGCAATCTAATTTTTTTCCATCTGAACCCTAATTTAGAGATCCCATGAAGCCAATAGTTTAAATCTATCAATCATTAATTGAGGCAAAAAAGAAACTATTCTCAGATTAGTTTTTATTATAAACCAATTGTTACCTTAAGCAATTTTCAACTGATTATTCAATTTTAGTTGAAAACATAATAAAAATTTCCATGCAATTATCCACAGATTTTTTTCCCCTCTTATACCAGGGCAATTAAAGAAGTGTTAGCTAGAATAGGAAATCATGAAAACCAGTTGCAGAGATGAAGTAACCAAGATGAATAAAGGATCTGAGATGTTCTCCAGCATCCCTTGGTAACTCAGAGGCACCATGAAAGAGAAGCTGCAGATCTCTTGATTCCTAGCACTATTCTGTTTACTTACTCACTCACTCTCTTTGTCACAACCACTGTATTTCATCAACATTTTCAGTTACTTGGTAAAAATGAGTTTCCTTAATGATTAAATTTAATGTTTCAATGGTCATTCTTTCCTTTTTAAAGGACTAAAGCAACCATTAGAACAAGAATCAATTGGTCAAGAAGGCTTGCAAATATGTGAAAGAACTGTTCTAGTGTGAGTGATTTTAAGAACAAACCTTGACTCCCCAATGTGAAAGATATATGAAAATATTCAAGACGATTGAGAGGAGATAAATTGAAATACTAATGTGTTTGAAAGTGGACATATAGAAAGAGGTTAAAGGAATTGAGATTAGTGAATCATAAACTCAAAATTTATGAGTTGTAGTTTAGTAAGTTTTCAAGAACAAGATGGTGCATTTTGAATATGATGACCAGCTAACATGCTTTGTTTTCCTGGAGGTTGAAGGACACGAAAATTCAGAATTAAGGAAGGTATTAGGTTAGTCAAAAAGAATTTATTGATCTCTCATAGTGTGGAACACAGAATCCTGACTCCTCAAATTTCCACCCTCTATTGTACATGTCCTGTGTAATCTCCTCCTCTTGAGTGAGGGTGGAACAAAGAACCTGTGACTATAATGAGATCGTATATTCTTGATTTTGTTACATTATATTGTAAAATGAATTTTTCAGATGTAATTAAGTTCCCCAATTAATTGACCTTATGATAGGGAGATTAATCAGATGGACCTGACTTATTCACCTAAAACTGGGCCTAGAATTCACCATGAAGAAGTCAGAGATTTGAAGCATGAGAAAGATTTGATGCAATGTTGATGGCTTGAAGATGAAGGGTGTCATGTGGCAAGGAATGTGACTGATAGCTGTAAAGAAAAACAGACTTCAGTTCCAGAGTCATTAGGAAACTAATGACTCTGCCAATAATAACAATGGTCCTGGTAGGAGAGACGGAGAAGATGGCGGAGTAGAAGGACGCTCGCAGGTCACCCTCTCCCACAAATACACCAAGACCCACATCTACAGACCCACTCAGCCAACCAGAGCACCTGCGGAACTCTGACAGAACATCGTCCTCTTCAAAAGATAAAGACACCAAAAATCTGGTAGGAGAAAAGGAAAAAAAGAAAGAACAAAAGGCAAAGCAGCGCGGGACGGCTCCCGCGGGGAGGGAGCGGCAAAGGAGGACTGGCGCTCGCTCGCTGGGTCTCCCCTCTCCAACTGAGAGGCCAGCGGGAAGGAGGGGGAGCCTCCGAGGCTCGGATCTGTACAGAGCAGCCCTTGACTGACAGAACTAAGTTAAACGGGCACAGAGCGTCCCCCGGACACCCAGCCTGAGACGCGGGCCGGCAGCGGTGGGCAGGGCCAGGCTGCACAAGCCGGGCGGAGGACGGGGGCGGCTGCACAGAGGCAGCCCCGGGGGAACGCAAGGCGCGGCACGCGGTGGCTGTGTGTGCACAGGGCAGAACAACCTGGGCCCTCCATAAAACAGCAAGGTTGATGTGCTCTCGGGGGAAGGGTGCACACCCCCATCTCTGAAAACCCGCGGAAACTTTTCGGGGGAAGAGAGGCGGGGCGCAGGCACAGCCGCCATATCCCCCGGCGCTGAGCACCCAGGCGGGGGCGGGGGCGAAACCTGCATCCGCACCGAAGGGCTTAGCAGCCTCAAAGGCCAGCCTGAGACTGGCCTGCAGCCCGGGGCAGATAGGATCCTTCCATCCTGGTCCCTCAGAGAACTTGCTCCACAAAGACAAACAAGGAGCTGGGTTTTGGCTCGGAGCAGGGACAGGGCTGTCCCTCGGTCTTCCCCGAGCCCACCCGCGGAGCACCAACCAGGGCGGAGCGCCGACCAGGGCGGAGCGCGCAGCCGCACAGAGCAGCGGAGCTACCGGCGCTGGTGCAGGTAGAGCGAGAGTGGCCCCCGCCTTTCGGGCAGGAACACAGCCCCTGACCGAGGTGCTGGGAGGGGGCACGACCCGCCCTCCTACCCGGCCAGTCTGCAACATCTGACTGCAGCATCCGGAGGGGCAGCGACCCGCCCGCCCACAGCAGAGAGCTGCACCTGACCCAGTGTTAGGAGGAGGCGCGATCTGCTTGCCGACAGGTGCTGGGAGCAGCACAGAAGAGGGCGCCAACGGAGGGCCTCTGAAAACAGCAAGCTGAGCTTCCAAAACAGGACGAAGACAGAAAGACTTCACATTAAAAGCACACAGACTCCAGGAGAACACCGACAACCCCCCCCCCTTTTTTTTGTTTTTTAAATCTGTTTTTACCTGTTCTATTTTCTATTACTCTCTTAATCTTTACTTCTTAATTCATTTCTATTTCTCTTGGGTTTTGATGTCCTGCTATTGATTAGACACAGGTTTCAAATACATCTATTCATCTCCCCCCCCCCTTTTTTTGTAAATATTTCAAAAGGACGTCTCAACCCGATCAATACTCTGCTTCAACTCACTCTTCTATTATTCATTATACACTGTTTTCAAACCCTCTTTCTCCCTTCTTTTAAAATTCTTTCTCTCTCTCTCTTATTTTTTTTTTCTTTTTTTCCTAAGTTCTATTCCTAAATAGGCATCAGATAGATAAAATCCTTAAGGACCAAAATAAACAACTGATACTCCATAAACCACAGTGCCAAAGAGGTATGAGCAAGATGAAGAAGCAGAAAAACCTTTCCCAATTAAAAGAACAAGAGAAATCCCCTGAAAGAAAGATCAACTAAATAGACATCGATAGCCTACTAGATCAAGATTTCAAAAAAGGAGTGATCGAATTGCTGAAGGAATTAAAAGAGATAGTGTTTAGAGATATAAAATATGTCAAAAATGAAATTGAAGCTATAAAGAAGAGCCAAGTAGAATGGGTAAACTCATTGACAGAGATGAGGAATGATCTAATAGCTGTGCAAAGCCGACTAGATAATGCAGTGGAACGAATTAGTGATCTAGAAGACAGGGCAATAGAAAGCACCCATTCAGAAGAACTACAAGAGAAGCAAATAAAAAATAATGAAAATAGCATAAGGGACCTATGGGATAATATAAAGCGTCCCAATCTTCGCATAATAGGGATCCCAGAAGGAGAAGAAAGATCAAAGGGGATTGAAAAGGTTTTTGAAGAAATCATGACTGAAAACTTCCCAAACTTAAAGAAGGCATCAGATATCCAAGTACAGGAAGCCCAGAGGGTCCCAAACGGGAAGAACCCAAATAGACCCACACCAAGACATATCATAATCAAGATGGCCAGAGTCAAGGATAAAGAAATGATTCTAAAGGCAGCAAGAGAAAGGCAAAGAGTAAGTTACAAGGGAACCCCCATAAGGGTCTCAGCTGATTTCTCTACACAAGAACTACAGGCCAGAAGGGAGTGGCAAGATATATTCAAAGCCCTGAATGAAAAAAAGATGCAGCCTAGGATCCTTTATCCAGCAAGGCTATCCTTGAGGATAGAAGGAGAAATAAAGAGTTTCACAGACAAAAAAAACCTGCAGGAGTTTAGCAACACTAAACCCATGCTAAAAGAAATATTGAAAGGGCTATTCTAAATAGAAAAGCAGCAGGATGCTACAGAAATGAGAAACACACAACTGGAAAGGTGATAACTCATGAATTACAAATAAAGTAAACATGAAATTATAGAAGAAGACATACAAATCACTGAGAGTGGGAGAGGGCGGCAGGGAAATATAGAATATTTTTTTCTTTCTTTTTTAAATTTTTTAACAGTAGGATGGGTTTGAGATCATGTTACTATCAGTTTAATAAAAACAGTTATAGTAATGGGTTGACAGATTTACAAAAAAGGGTAACCAAGCCAAAAATTTACAAAGGAGTCGCAAAAATTAAATAAAATCCATGATAATACAAAGGAAAATTACCAAACCACAAAAGGAAGAAGAAAGGAACAAAGAGGATATACCAATTCAACTGCAAAGATAAGTTCAAACTGGCAATAAACACACATCTATCATTAAATACTGTAAATGTTAATGGACTAAATGCTCCAGTCAAAAGACACAGAGTGGCAGACTGGATAATAAAGCAAGAACCTTCAATATGCTGCATACAAGAGACCCACTTTAGGGAGAAGGACACATATAGATTGAGAGTGAAAGGATGGAAAAGGATATTCCATGCAAATGGAAAAGCCAAAAAAGCAGGTGTTGCAGTACTGATTTCAGACAAAATAGACTTTAAAACAAAGGCCATAAAGAAAGATAAAGAAGGACATTTTATAATGATTAAAGGAGTGATACAAGATGAGGATATTACACTCGTTAATATATATGCACCCAATATAGGAGCACCTAAGTACATAAAACAATTACTAACAGAGATCAAGGGGGATATTGATGGGAATACAATCACAGTTGGAGATTTTAACACTGCATTAACATCACTAGACAGATCTTCCAGACAGAAAATAAACAAGGCAACAGAGAAATTAAATACTACAATGGAAAAACTAGATCTGGTGGATATTTTCAGAGCATTACACCCCCCAAAAATAGGATATACATTCTTTTCAAGTGCACATGGAACATTTTCCAGGATCAATCATGTACTTGGGCACAAAAGAAACCTCAACAATTTTAAGAAGATAGAAATTATCTGAAGCATCTTTACTGACCACAATGCCATGAAATTGGAAATCAACCACAGAGAAACAAAGGAGAAAAAAAGGAAAGCATGGAGATTAAACAATATGTTATTGAAAAAACAATGGATCAATGAGGAAATCAAAGCTGAAATTAAAAAATACCTTGAGACAAATGATAATGAAAGCACAACCACTCAAAACCTATGGGACACAGCAAAGGCAGTGCTAAGAGGGAAGTTTATAGCAATACAGGCCTTCCTCGAAAAAGAAGAACAATCTCAAATAAACATTTTAACCCACCAACTGAATGAATTAGAAAAAGAAGAACAAAAAGCCCCAAAAAGCAGCAGAAGGAAGGAAATAATAAAGATCAGAGAGGAATTAAATACAATAGAGATTAACAAGACCATAGAAAAAATCAACCAAACCAAAAGCTGGTTTTTTTGAAAAAGTAAATAAAATCGACAAACCTCTGGCCAAACTCACAAAGAAGAAAAAAGAGAGAGCACAAATTAGCAAAATAAGAAAGGAAAATGGAGAAATTACAACAAACAAAATAGAAATACAGAATATCATACGAGAATATTATGAAAAACTATATGGAACCAAACTGGATAACCTAGAGGAGATGGACAAGTTTCTGGAAACATACTGTCCACCAAAACTGAATCAAGAAGAATCTGAACACTTGAACAATCTGATCACTAGAAAGGAAATAGAAATAGCAATTAAAAACCTCCCTACAAATGAAAGTCCAGGACCGAACGGCTTCACCGGGGAATTCTACCAAACATACAAAGAAGAACTCATACCAGTCCTTCTCAAACTCTTCCAGACGATTGAAAAGGAGGGAATACTCCCAAACTCATTCTATGAAGCCACCATCACCCTGATACCAAAACCAGGCAAAGACACTACAAAAAAGAGAATTATAGGCCAATATCACTGATGAACATAGACGCCAAAATCCTCACCAAAATTTTAGCAAATAGAATCCAACAACACATAAAAAAGATTATTCACCATGACCAAGTGGGGTTCATCCCAGGGACACAAGGCTGGTTCAACATATGCAAATCAATCAGTGTAATACATCACATCAACAAGAGAAAGGACAAAAACCACATGATCATCTCAATAGATGCAGAAAAAGCATTTGATAAAATTCAACACCCATTTATGATAAAAACTCCCGCCAAACTGGGTATAGAGGGAACATATCTCAACATCATAAAAGCTATATATGACAAACCTACAGCCAGCATAGTACTCAACGGTGAAAAACTCAAAAGCTTCCCACTAAAATCTGGGACAAGACAAGGATGCCCACTATCACCACTCCTATTCAACATAGTCCTGGAAGTCCTAGCCACAGCAGTCAGGCAAGAGAAAGAAATCAAAGGGATCCAAATTGGAAAAGAAGAGGTAAAAGTGTCACTATATGCTGAGGACATGTTAGTATATATAGAAAACCCTAAAAGGTCCACACAAAAGCTACTAGAGCTGATTGAAGAATTCAGCAAGGTAGCAGGTTACAAAATTAACGTTCAAAAATCAGTTGCATTTCTTTACACTAACGATAAATCAACAGAAGAAAGGAGGTGAAAGAATTATACACAGAAAACTATAAACCATTGATGAAGGAAATTAAAGAAGACTTTAAAAAGTGGAAAGATATCCCATGCTCTTGCATTGGAAGAATCAATATTGTTAAAATGGTCACACTGCCCAAGGCAATCTACAGATTTAATGCAATCCCTATCCAATTACCCAGGACATATTTCACAGAACTAGAAAAAATCATAATAAAATTTATATGGAACCATCAAAGACCTAGAATTGCCAAAGCATTACTGAAGAGAAAGAAAGAGGCTGGAGGAATAACTCTCCCAGACGTCAGACAATACTATAGAGCTACAGTCATCAAGACAGCATGGTATTGGTACCAAAACAGACATATAGACCAATGGAACAGAATAGAGAGCCCAGAAATGAACCCACAAACTTTTGGTCAACTCATCTTTGACAAAGGAGGCAAGAATGTACATTGGAATAAAGACAGTCTCTTCAGCAAATGGTGTTGGGAAAACTGGACAGCAGCATGTAAAACAATGAAGCTAGAACACTCCCTTACACCATATACAAAAATCAACTCAAAATGGATTAAAGACTTAAACATAAGACAAGATACAATAAACCTCCTAGAGGAAAACATAGGCAAAACATTATCTGACATACATTTCAAAAATTTTATCCTAGAAGAAATAAAAGCAAGAATAAACAAATGGGACCTAATGAAACTTACAAGCTTCTGCACAGCAAAGGAAACCAGAAATAAAACAAGAAGAAAACCTACGGAATGGGAGAAAATTTTTGCAAGTGAAACTGACAAAGGCTTGATCTCCCGAATATATAAGCAGCTCATATGACTCAATAAGAAAAAATAAACAACCCAATCCAAAAATGGGCAGAAGACCTAAACAAGCAATTCTCCAAGGAAGACATACAAATGATCAAAAAGCACATGAAAAAATGCTCCATATCACTAATTATCAGAGAAATGCAAATCAAAACTACAATGAGGTATCACCTCACACCAGTCAGAATGGCCGTCATTCAAAAATCCACAAATGACAAATGCTGGAGAGGCTGTGGAGAAAGGGGAACCCTCCTACACTGCTGGTGGGAATGCAGTTTGGTGCAGCCACTATGGAAAACAGTGTGGAGATTCCTCAAAAGACTAGGAATAGACTTACCATATGACCCAGGAATCCCACTCCTGGGCTTGTATCCAGAAGGAAATCTACTTCAGGATGACACCTGCACCCCAATGTTCATAGCAGCAGTATTTACAATAGCCAAGACATAAAAACAGCCTAAATGTCCATCAACAGGTGACTGGATAAAGAAGAAGTGGTATATTTATACAATGGAATACTACTCAGCCATAAAAACCGACAACATAATGCCATTTGCAGCAACATGGATGCTCCTGGAGAATGTCACTCTAAGTGAAGTAAGCCAGAAAGAGAAAGAAAAATACCATATGAGATCGCTCATATGTGGAATCTAAAAAACAAAAACAAAAACAAACAAACAAACAAACAAAAACAAAGCGTAAATAAAGGACAGAAATAGACTCACAGACAGAGAATACAGACTTGTTGTTACCAGGGGGGTGGAGGGTGGGAAGGGATAGACTGGGATTTCAAAATTGTAGAATAGACTACACTGTATAGCACAGGGAAATATACACAAAATGTTATGATAACTCACAGAGAAAAAAATGTGACAATGAGTGTGTATATGTCCATGAATAACTGAAAAATTGTGCTGAACACTGGAATTTGACACAACATTGTAAAATGATTATAAATCAATAAAAAATGTTAAAAAAAAAAGAAGAATGGTCCTGGTAGAAGTTTTTCCCCCACATCCTCCATACATGAACTCAGCTTAGACAACACCTTGATTTCAGGATGTATCCTGCTGGAGTCTTCATCCATGGAAACTGTTAGATAATAAATTTGTGTCATTTTAAGTTGCTATGTTTGTGGTAATTCATTATGTATAAATAGGAGACTAATACACACAGGGTGTATAGTAGTAAAATTACTTAGAATACATGTTTTAAAAACATACCGTCACTTAGAGTGACAATCTCCAGGTTCATGCATGTTGCTGCAAATGGCATTATTTTTATTATTTTTATGGCTGAGTAGTATTCAATTGTATAACTATACCTGGAGATTGTCATTCTAAGTGAAATAAGCCAGAAAGAGAAATAAAAATAACATATGATACCACTTATAAGTGGAATCTAAATAAAAAAAGGACAAACTTATTTGCAAAATAGAAACAGACTCAGACATAGAGAACAAAACTTGTGGTTACCAGTGGGGAGGGGGGTGGGAGGGAATAAATTGGAAGTTAGAGATTTGCAGATACTAATTGATACATATATATATGTATATATATATATATATAGAGAGAGAGAGAGAGAGAGAGAATAGATAAACAAGAAGTTCATGATGTATCGCACAGGGAACTATATTAGATATCTTGTAGGAGCTTATGGTCAAAAATAATATGAAAATGAATATATGTATGTTCATGTATGACTGAAGCATTGTGCTACACACCAGAAATTGACACAGCATTTTAAACTGACTCTACTTCAATAAAAAAAAATATATACATACAAAAAAACTTTTAAAAAACCCATATGCCATCAAATAGGAGAGACAATAAGACAGACATCTATCAGATTAATTGAAATAGCATGGTTTCCCTTGTTCTATTATGAAAAATGGTGGTATTTCCCTCTGGTGATAATTATCAAGAGAATGACTAGACAGCTATCTGTTTACATCAGTTTGGGAAAAGCCTGTCTAAAAGGTAGGGTTGGAGTGAAGACTTTAAAAACTAGTTCACAGAATTTACATTGACCACATACATATTTTTAAATCTCTGGGATTTTTTTCTTCCTGAGAAAAAATTTCTGCACTAATTTTTCTTCATTGGCCTTCCAGATCCACTCTCTATTCTTTTCTGTCCTGCTCCATGCCTTAGGAGGGTGACCCTAAATAACTATCCCCTTGAATCCCTTGATCTCCTGCTTCTATGGGATTCAGTCAGTGGGAGCCAGTAACAGGGGATGGGAAGGTGGAGGGAGAGTGAAATCCAGGTACTTCTGCACTTCTCCTTCCCTCTCCTAGCCTCAGTCCTCATGTCCCTCTGCAACTCTGTCTCCCACTAGGCTGTTCCTCCTTCCTCCATGACTCCAGCTCTCAGCTTGTTTGCATAACACTTTTCCCTCTAACCTAGAGGTGATACTAGCTTCCCACTACTATTGGTAGTTTTGGAGTATCTCACCATTTGTTGTTTGTTCTCCTAACTCTGTGTGATGGATTGAAAGTTTGTGTCTCCCCAAAATTCATACATTGAAATTCTAACCCCCTATGTCTACCTTTGAGAGGTAATTAAGTTTAGATTAGGTCGTAAAGATGGGATACTCATGATAAGATTAGTGCCCTTATAAGAATCCATGTACACCTACTGAGGAAAGGTCATGTGAGCACACAGGAAGATGGTGGCTGCCTGTAAACCAAGAGAAGAGGCCTCAGAATGAAACCTACTTGCAGGTACCTTGATCTTGAATTTCTAGCCTCCAGAACCATGAGAAAGAAATTTGTATTATTTAAGCCACTTAGTCTATGGTATTTTGTTATAGCAGCCTGAGCTGACAAAGACACCGTGTACACACCTTTAGAAATAGAGCCCTCATTAAAGTATGTTTTTGTAAACATCTGAGTGTTCACATGTAAACATCTGTTCCCAACCAGAATCCTGAGTGGCACACAATCCAGGCCAACTATCTGCTAATTTTGTCTTTCCAAAAATTGTACCTGGCCCTTCTTTGAAGACTGCAAGTTGAAATGCATCAAGATACTGAGTTTTGTTTTCAGCGCTGTGACGTCAGCTGGCAGCAGCAAGGGGTGGATGGAGATTGATATTTATATGTTTGAATTGTCAATGCTACTCTTCAAAGACTGCTTAATTTTCTTTTTTGGACACTCTAAGGTGGGAATGCTTATTCTATACTCTGATGGTTTCTTCCATGTGGAGGGACTTTACTAGCTAGATCATTCCTGGCTTCTTTTTGTCTCCTCATTCATTCCTCTGATGGGTATGTTTCATGGTAAATTTGGAAACAATAAATTGAGCAAGAGCCACTCGGCTTCTGCTTTCCTTTAGGTAGTTGGCCTTCCCGCAAAGTGGATGCATTCTGCTCCACTCTCATGTTGGGGCACTTCTCCCAGTCGTCCACGGATATGACTGGGGCTAGGGAGGGGGTAAGGTAAGTACACTGACTTATTTGCGATTCAATATTAGAAAGTTGTTTAGCTTTCAAATTAGCTTTTAAAAGAAATTAAGGTGGTAAAGAGAGATGCTATTTATTTAGGCCACCTGCAGACCTCAGCAGTCTCTTTGCCTGATCACTGCCACCAGGTTAAGTTTCCTGGACCAAATGATCTTTTTTATTTTTATTTCTCTCCTGTAAGTCCCCTTCAAAGTGATCAGATGTATCTACTTTAGTTGTTATATATGCAGATAACTGTAAGAAGGAACATCTTACATGCTTTTAAAGCAATTGTTTTTCTTTAGAATGGGTTCTTTTTTTTTAATAACAAAGATATGATACTTAGTTAAATGTGAAACAACAAACTATTAAATCAAGAAGTAAAGAAATACAAAGATATAGGCATAATAAAGCAACTTTCATTCTAAACTTTAAAAAGCACATTTAAACAGATCACAACTGGATTTTCAAATGACAATACGCAGCAATTTCACAACAGGAAGTTAGAGTCCTGGCAGATAGTAGAAAAAATGAGGAAGAAGTATAGAGAGAGGGGATCCTTCTTCAGCACAATTTTCACAGCTACTGGTCTGGTAATTGCTTTAATTTATTTAGGGTATAATTTGGGGGAAATCTCTCGGGCAAGTAACTTATCTTTATTTTTACTTTTTAACTGCCAAGAATCAATTTTCTTGCTTACTCCCAACAATCCCATCTTTTAGAATAATGAAATTTTATGGAGTCATCACTTGCTTTTTGTAGGCTGGTGACATTTTCCTGCCCTTCTATAGACATTCTGATTTTTGACACTCTGAACACTTCTGACCTAGTTAGTTACAACTTTCTCTAGTGTCTAATTTTCTGTAATGTTCCCTTTAAACTTTTGACCCTGTTTTGGGATGGTGGTGCTCATATTAAGCACAGAATTTGATAATCACAGAGTAGCATTCAGATATTTTTGTTACTACTTCTTGCATCAGTCTATTGCTTGAGGCTTTTTTCCCTCTAATGTGGATCATCAGAAGTCTGTGCCATATTATATCTCATTTTGAACTGCAGAACTGAGAATGTATCATTACGTACTGAAATTCTTGGACTGTTCTCCTGAAACCTATTCCATTTCATCTCACAACTGCATTTATTACACAGTAATGTAATTACATGCATCATTC
The DNA here is from genome assembly GCF_048773025.1 of Camelus bactrianus. Lineage (NCBI taxonomy): Eukaryota > Metazoa > Chordata > Mammalia > Artiodactyla > Camelidae > Camelus > Camelus bactrianus. The sequence continues at coordinate 79,213,329 of NC_133575.1, read as the reverse complement.
TTATAAGGATTTGAAATGTTCACTTCAAGTGTCTTGAAGCTGTAGACATTTTCACCAGGTTTTTAAAATAGCTGAAATTATCAGCATCTGAACATTGTATACCAACTTAGGGCATAGCTTCTATGCCTAAATAAGACTAAGACTTTACAGGAAGGACAATCAAAAACTGAACATTTGTTATAGTGCCTGCAGCAGAGGGTTTGCATGGCTTACTGCAATTTTTATTACAGAGCATTGCCTATGCCCTTAGAAAGTTGCAGCATTTAGAACCACTTTTATCCTGCTGCCCTGTCTAATAATCTAAAGAATATCTGACAATTACAAAGGACTTTGCATCCCAAAGGGCTTTACAAACTACACATGTGCAGGAATTACCTCAACACTGAACGGCATCTTGCTTTAGGGATGAGTCTATGGAATCTTTCATGACTACAACTAGCCAGACCTTTGAGTTTATGACTCTTTCTAAAGACAAAGGCAACACATACATTAATTTTGCAGTAGTTTGACTCTATATTGTGCAGGAAAGAAAAGGTCACATGTCCAAACTGGATAGCAGCACCTAGGAGATATTTTTTAGAGATGGTATATCAGTTTTCTCTTTGAGTAGGAGAATTTTGTGTAAACATTTGTTTGAATATGACAAGGTATCATGAACCTTCTTTGAAGCACTTGCTTCACTAAACCACATTTCTGCATGAGCTTTTCCTTTCCCTGAGATCCAGTTTTATTTTGGGATTCAGGTATCATGTTAGCCACCTTAGATCATGTTCCAGCCTTACTACCAACTGTCTTTCTAATTCTAGCCCTTACCCTCATTCCACTTCCTTGCATTTCAAGTTAGTTGGAAATAGGAAAATTGTAGAATTAGGAGAGAGATTAGGAGTGATTACAGCTATCATTTATCAAGTGCTTTTTATTAGCTAAGTTAACACCAGGTGACATAAAAAATAAATTTAAGAATTCCTCTGGCTTCAAAAGCATTACTGAACAAAAAGAATGAAGCTGGAGGAATAACCCTCCCAGACTTCAAACAATACTACAGAGCTACAGTAATCAAAACAGCATGGTATTGATACAAAAACAGACATATGGGTCAATGGAACAGAATAGAGAGCCGAGAAATAAACCCACAAACATGGACATGGAAATAACTTAAATGTCCAGATGACTGGATAAAGAAGCTGTGTTATATTTATACAATGGAATACTACTCATCCATAAAAAAGAATAAAATAATGCCATTTGCAGCAACATGGATGGACTTGGGGATTGTCATTCTAAGTGAAGTAAGCCAGAAAGAGAAAGAAAAATACCATATGATATCACTTATATGTGGAATCTAAGAAAAAAGACAAACAGACTTATTTACAAAACAGAAACAGGCTCACAGACATAGAAAACAAACTATGGTTACCGGGGGAAGGGGTGGAAATGGATAAATTGGAGTTCTAGATTTGCAGATACTAACTAATATATATAAAATAGATAAACAAGTTTCTTCTGTATAGCGCAGGGAACTATATTCAATATTGTGTAGTAACTATGGTGAAAAAAGTACAAAAGTGAATGTATGTATGTTCATGTATGACTGAAGCATTGTGCTGTACTACTGTGCACCAGAAATTGACACAACATTGTTTTTGATATATATTCCTCTGGCTTCACACAATAGAATCTATTCAATAGGTGAAGGAAGTGGTGGTGTTCCTGATATAGCAATTTAAAAACCCAGGCTGTCAGAGGCTCTGTAACCTTCAACAAGTGGCACCACCTTCCATCTGGCACATACAGGGAGAGTGGAGAATTTTGCAGGAGGTTTTTATAGGGTGGGACTATAATTGGCATACAACACACCCGTCTAAATTACAATGGTCACAAGTCTATAAAGTTACCACCCTTAAATGTAATTGAGGCTGAGAAATGTAGACTAGCTGTGTACCTAAGAGGATAGGGAAACAGGTTTGGTGAAAAGATATTCCATCTGTGCCATACCTAATATGTACTGCGCATGTGCTTAGTATTTTCTTATATTGTTTAATTTCTACACAAACTGTGCAGGATTGATTTTATTATACCCATTTAGAGATGAGAAAAAGTGTAGCTCAAACTGCTGATACAACTGACCCAAAGTATTTTGGCCTGTAAATGTTAGAGCTGGGGTTTGTACCCAGGTCTGGTGCCAAAGCCCTGGTAAATTACCAGGTCTAAGTTATCCACACTCAGATTAAAAAATATGTGTAAGCCTATTATCATCTTCAAAAAACCCAAGGACGGAAGCTTTATAACTTTCTTTGATAGCTCATCCTAGAGTCTTTTCATTTGAAGATTAAAATGTTCCTCCTTATGTCTTATATAAACACATTGGGAATTACTTATTTTAGAATGTTTCAAAAAATTCAAAGAGAAAAATATAAATCTCTCACAACATTACAACCCGACAATAACTACTGTTAACCTATAGTTATATTTCTGGAAATTTAAGTACATTTTGTTCTACAGAGTTAAATCCTGCTATACATATTTTATTTCATCATGCTCCTTTTGTAAACTAAAAAGCCTACCATGAAAGAGTCTCCAGTTCATAAGACACTCTTCCAACGTATCACTTTTTACTAATAATGTCTGCAAGATATTTTTTCTTAGTCTGTGACATTATTTACTCAATCAATAAATAATTTCTGGACATTCCAGTTGTTTCTAATATTTTGAAATTTTTTCAATGATGCTGCTACAAAGATACCAAATAACTCCATGTATATTTTGAAGATGAGGATAACATCCAGTCCATTCTTGGTCTCATTACTTATCCAAGGTCAGAACATTATTTGTGTATTGATCTCAGGTATGGTGAGACCTGAGATAGTATTGATAAAAGACTTTTGGGTATCTCAGAGAAAGTTAGGCTATAAATCGAGTTGTTTTTATTACAATGAAGCATAGAGAGCTCAAATGGTTCTGATAATTTCTATGGAAAATACAGAATGAATTTTTTTTTACCAATTTAATGTCATATAGCTTTATAAAGTAGGTCAATATCACTAACTTGCCACGGGTTGAAGAAGCTAATTGATTTTGCTGCCACCTGTGAGCACAAATAAGCAGCAGGTCTCATACTGCTTACTGGTTGCCTTGACAGAGTATGTTTATTTAGCATTAGCAAACTCAAGAAAAATTATCTTAGTTTCACATTGCTTTATTACTCCTAATGGCTTATTTCAACAAACAATTTAGTCCTGTGGAACAGACTGGATGACTAATGTTGTCTGTTGGCACAGACTCTGGCGGAATGTTGTTCTCAACATCAAAGCAAATAGTTGCTGAGCTGTCCACAGAATTCATGACACCACAGAATGCTTGATCCCAAGAAGTTTACCATTACTGTTAGACATAGTCCATATCCCCAACACATCTGAAATATTACCAAACATGGATAGTATATAAATGTGGGGATGAAATAAAACACACATATGCAAATATACTGATTACTCCATGTACAGAGATAACATCTTTACCAGTGTAATCTCTGAGATAAAAAGGGAATGTTTTCTAATCAAGTAAAGCACAAGTGCCAGGGTACTCTCATACACTCTTGGCAGAGAGGGAGTGTAAATTGATACAAACTCATTGGAAGGCATTCAGGAAGTATTTATTAAAATTCAAAATGTACTATGTAATCAACAAGCAATCTCATCTATAAGATTCTACTCTTAGAAAAAGCAGTAATAAAATAGATAAGTAAAGATATTTATGTGCAAGGATAATTACTAAAGTTTTTTATTGTAATAATAAAACAAAAACATACAAAAAACTTGGAAGAACTTAAATTTCCATTAATAAGGGGTGATAGAGCCTTCAATGGACTATTATGTAGTCATTGTGTAAGAGTGGTGTAGAACTATATATGCTAGGTTGGAAGGTTGTTCATATCTTACCGTTAATGAAAATGGAAAATTATAATATGAATGCATTTTTGTAAATAAAACATATATTCTTGCATATCTATAGCTAAACAGCTCTATATCGATATTGATGCCAATATGAATAAATTTGATGCTTATAAAGCAATAGGGGAAGAATACAAGAACAAAAACCAAAGTTTTCACAGTGCTTTCCTCTAGAAAGTAGGAATGGAAAGACTTGAGTTGTAGTGGTTGGGGTTTTACATATATACATTATAAGCATGCATACATATATACAAATACATACATATATGCATATATATTATATTTTACAGATTTATGGATGATTTTTCACTTACTTTTCATATTTTCATATTTCCACTGTTATTGAATTTCATTCATTCATTTATTCCAGGGGTGTTAGAGACCTATCTTGACTCAAAATTTGATTAAAATTTTAGGCCATAGGAAGATGACTATTGCTAGATCTTTATCGGTAATTGGATCAGATTTTTGAAGATCTAGTTTAGGATTTATTAGTGTAGGTATTGAGACAGAATGACATGGATGCGTGAAGTCAATAGCAATTCTACAAGTTTAATTTTAATCAATGGCCACCACCCCTTAACCTATCATATCATTTACCAAGACTAAAAAAGTAGTCCACCAGTTTGCTTAGCATTTCATTTTGCTCTTTTCCCCTTCATGCCCTTTGCTCATGAGCAGTGCAATGGCTGGACACATTGAAATAGAAATATTTGTGATTCTCAGTAAGCCACAAACCAGAGAACTGGATGAGAGTTTATCCTGGGTAAATAAGAATTGACCCTCCTTTGCAAATAGTAAGAAAAAATCTGTTAGTTGTACTTTAAAACTGAAAGGGATTAGATAAGAGCTCCATAAAATATTGAGTATTGGAGATAGCCTTTCTGGATCACTAACTGGAATTCACTTTTCAGTGGAAATGACCAGAGAAAACTAGAGAATCGAATATTTTGCCCCAATATTTTGTTGTTGATAAGTGAAACATCATCACAGCAGGAAATACCAAAAATACCACATTAAACTGGTTTCTGTAACAAAGTAATGGTATCCTGAGTGACCCATCATCCTACATACTACAGTAGCTTGCTACAATTGTCCTACTTCCCTGACACACTTTGCAGACATGTCGCTTAGCTTTCATTGCTAGTGTGGACAGATTTTTGAGTAATAGAGACTTACAAATAAATTACAAGTACACAGATGGCCATATGTTGGAGAATCTCAATATGGATCTGCCAGTCCTCATAGGAGCAATACTTGGGAAGGAATTGTCCTAGGGAGATGCCATCTCTCATTTAGATGTACAAAGTGATTAGATGTAGTTGAGCTAATATTAATAATATTACTGAGAGCAAAACTTGATTGAAGGCTTTTTATGTACTGAAAACTGTGTTAGACATTTTATCTTAATTAACTTATTTAATTAGAGTAGCTCTATGAAATATCATTATTCTCAATTCATAGATGGGTAAATGGAAGTTAGAGAAGTTAGGTAACTTGCTTGAATATCACATGATAAATTAGCAGTTGAATAATATTTCAAACCCAGGTCTGTTGGATTCCAAATCCCATGCTTTTAATTCATGAGTCCCTTATATTGTCTCAATAGTAGGCACATTATTTGATGGACACTATACATGCAATAGCTTTTGGCAAGTTGATCAAAAAATATAAGAGCAATTTACACCATTTTTTAATATATTTTGACTAACACTTTGGGGACAAAACTGTTAATAAACTAGGAATTCCTTGCCTTATATTTATGTAGTTATCACTTCTATTTTAAGAGATGTCCCAGAAGGATTTACATAGTGTTTTAGTTTTAATTAATTTATCTTTCAGTCAACTACATTTAAAAACTAATTAAAAGACAATAAATGTCCCTCTAAATTCCCCTTCCATCCTTTCTACCTTAACAGTTGGGCCTGAGAAGCTACAGTAAATGACACCTTGCCTTCTGGCTTCATTTTGGGTTAATACAAAGAGGAGAGTGAGGAGATCAATCAGATGAAGACAGTGAGATTGGAGTATTTTTTCTCTATACTCTCTCTCTTTGGGGTCACCATGGACTAGCTGCGTCCATAAAGAGGCCACATAGTTACTCCATCTCAAGGTTATTATCACCATTCATCTCCCCTGGCCAATTTAGACCTCTCCTCCTCACTCTTTTTTGGTCCCAGGAGTTTGCCTTATCCTTTCTAGTGGTATTCCTTCATACTTCTTATATTTTTGAAAATATTCCCTATTTCAAACTCTGTTCAAATTCTTCAGTTTGTATGAACTGACTAGTTTTAGGCCCAGACACTGATTGATGCACATGTACATCACTCTGTAAACCATATACCTGGTTTTAAAAATTTGATCTTCCCAGGGAAAACTGGATTATTTTTAGGTTGAAGGTATAGCAATAACAGAGATAGTCCCTGATAATATTTCTAAGCAAAATTTCAAGGCGCAAGTTATCACTTTACCTGGAGCTTCTTTTCTTCCTATTGTATCAGTTTGATTTCCTGGAATGACCCTAAGTTTCCAGTACGATGGAAGAAGCTTTTGCCTATCTGGAGGTACTGTGAGCAGAAAGCCTCAGTGAAAGATTGGACCTCCATACTTTTCATGGAAATCAGAATCTTTCCTTATCAAAATTATATCATTCAGCTATGTTGTGACTAGACAAATGAGGCTAATCTCCTTAGCTGTCATGAACTTTCTGTCATATTACACACTTACACACTGGCATAAGCCCTGACTCAACTTTTTTCTTCAAAGTGGTTTTATAATTGATTCGTATGTTTCTGCACACGTGTATGGGAAGCAACATGGTAGCAAAAGAAAGCTGAATTTTATGTACAAAGTCTGTTAGAGACTCATCTCTAAAAAAGTAGGTGAGAGTAATCCTTGCCAGGTTAATTCATGTGTTTGTGAAGCTGAATACATATCATCATATGAATGTCCTACATAAAGTCACTCACATAAACTACACAGGTGTTTGTGATACTGCTGCTGCAGTTGCTACTGATGATGTTAAAAGAAACTTCTCCATTATGCATCCCTTTTAGATTTTAAGTTCTGTGTGGGTAGATAACAACCAGCAATAATAGGCTATAGAACCCTGTTGTCATTTTAAATTCTGCATGAATTTTGTACTAAATGAAAAAATAGCCCTAGACCAAGTGCAATTCTTCTTACAAGACCAAAAGTATTGTAAAACTAGTTGTAAACCAACTAGGAAGAGAGGGAAATTATTATCCATCCTAATTCTGAGAGAGATGATCTACTTATTGGATGTACATACTGGGAAAGTAATATGTTTTCTTAAGTCCTAACTTGGAGATTTTTCTCCAGATTTCAGTAGACTCTCTTTCCATAGGCATGATTGAATGAGAGTTTAAATTGGGACATATTTTATAGAAAAAAAACATCTAAGTAAGATGTCATCTGGAAGCTGATCTCTAACACCAGGACAGCAAAGATAGTGAAAGTTCCCTTTCCCTTGACGGACCTAACCCTGGCAGTGACCGGGTTTAGTGGGGTGACCCAGCTATTTATGTGGTGGGGCTTCTCTTGTTATTTTGCTTTCTTTTATTCAGTATGCCCTCAGCCTTCTCATAGAAACCCACGGAAGCAGGCCAGTGGCTGGGTAGCTCTTTGAGAAGACAACAACAAATATAAAATATATGAAAATTAAAGTAGCAGCATATGTAACTCAGCTTGTTTTATGTAAAATAACTGTTTTGTTGGTTTTAAATCTCATGTACATAATCACTTTCATTATCATTTTAGCAGTGGAAATATGAATGTTGAACCTAGGGTATTTTCCCCCAAAAAATAGCTCCTCAAGGGTTTAAGAGATACCATGCACTTGCACGTGTGTTATGTACTAGTCTGGACCCGAGTTGGATTTTTAAGGCCAAAAATAATTATGGAGCCAGGTTTATGTTGATTATTAATTAAACCAGAGACAGCACTGATTATCACTGGTAGGTAGAAATTTAAGGGCAATGTAATTTGTTCAAGATAAATTAAGTAAGAGATTCAATGGACTTTATGTTGTTGAAGTGCTATTTTGTTTAATTGCAAACTTTTGCGTAAAATGAAGAAGAGTAATATACGAAAACCGTAAGTGGGAGCAATTTACCTTTCTGAAACTCAGTGATACTGGGAAGGAGAGGAGAAGTACGTGAAAGGCAAGAAAATGTGCTGGGCATGCAAGTGGCAGAAACATTCTCAAAGATTTCTGCTGGGAGTCAAGGGAGATAAAACTAAATAGTAAGGTTGCATTTCCTTCAAATCTGCATATTCGGCAGCCCTTAAGCCATTACCTGCAGCTGAGGAGTTCCAATAAAAGTGATTTAAAAACTCATTCTGGCTTCCTCCAGATGCCAGTACCCTGGGGTTGCCACCACACATTATTTAATATGGGCTTGATGGTTTCAATCCTCTTCCTGATGCCTGATTCAGCTCTTCTGTAGGCAGCCTCTTCTGTTTGAAACTGATGAGGTGTTGCTAAATGATTGGAATTATTTTAGTATTTCCTAACGTTTTTTGTTACCGATTTCATTTGTATTCTTCTTGATTTACTTTGGTTTATTTTTAAAATTTATATATTTATTTTCCTATATGATTGTTCTTTCCCCCAACACTTAGCACCTTACTGAAAATACTGAAATCTGCATTTATAGAATTCTACTTTAGCATGCCACCTAATGAACATCCTGTTAAAAGAATAAAAGATGATCAGAATATCAGAGACTTCTTCCCTTAGAAGAAGAAAATGTGCTTTGCATAATTTTTTTTGGTTTTATTTACTTTTTAATTTTTTTATAATGGTGGTATCTTTGACATACATTATTAGTTTCAGGTGTAAAACATACTGATTCAATATTTGTGTCTATATTGCAAAATAGTGACCACATTAAGTATAGTTAATATTTGACACCATACATAGCTACAAAATGTTTTTTCTTGAGATGAGACTTTTTAAGATCTATTCTCCTGGGAACTTTCAAATATGTAATATAGTATTATTAACTATAATTACCATGCTATGTATTTCATCCCCATGACTTATTTTTTATTATTTTATAACTAGAAGATTTTGACCTTCAGTCATTTTACCCAAACTCCACCTTCACCTCCTACCTCTGGCAACCACCAATGTGTTCTCTGTATCTATAGGCTTATTTATTTATTTTTAGCTTTTGTATATAGCTGAGATCATACAGTATTTGTCTTTTTCTGTCTGACTTATTTCTTCTAGCAAAATTGTTTCAAAGTCCACTCATCACAAATGGCAAGATTTCATTCTTTTCTATAGCTAAATTATATATATATATATATGTGTGTGTGTGTGTGTATATATATATATATATACACACTTAATTATATATACTTAAAATTTTTTTTCTGTATCCATTCATCCACTGATGGAAATTTATGTTGTTATTTCCATATCTTGGCTTTTGTAAATAATGCTGCAATGAACATGGGGTGCATATATCTTTTTGAGTTTTTTTTTTTTTTAGATAAATACCCAGAAGTGGAATTGCTGGATCATATGGTAGTTCTATTTTTAAGTTTTTGAGGAGCTTCCTTACTGGTTTCCGTATAGGCTGTACCAACTTACCTTCCCACCAATACTTCACAAGAGTTCCCTTTTCTCCACAACTTTGCCAACACTTGTTATTTGTTGTCTTTTTGATAATAGCCATTCTAACAGGCGTGAGGTGGTATCTCATTGTAGTTTTGATTTTCATTTTCCTGAATGTGATGTTGAGCATCTTTTTACATGCCTATTGGCCATCTGAATATCTTCTTTGTAAAAATGTCTATTCAGATCCTCTGTCTATTTTTAACTAGATTGCTTGTTTGTTTGTTTTTTGCTATTGAGTTTTATGAGTTCTTTATATATCTTTGAACTAATCCCTTATCAGATATATTATTTGCAAATAAATTTTCTCATTTAGTAGTTCCCTTTTTTTGTTGTTGCTGATGGTGTCCTTTGTTGTTCACAAATTTTTTAGTTTGATGTGGACTCATTTACCTTTTTTCTTTTTTTTTCCACTTTTGTTGCCTTTGCTTTTAGTGTCAAATCCAAAAATATCATCACCGAGACTGACATCAAGGAACTTACTGCCTACATTTTTTTCTGGGATCTGAGTGGTTTCAGGTTTTACATTCAAGTCTTTAATCTATTTTGAGTTAATTTTTGTGTATGGCATATGATAGTGGTCCAGTTTCATCCTTTAGCATATGGCTGTTTGGCTATTCCAACACCATTTATTGAGGAGGCTGTCCTTTCCCCATTTTGCATTTGTAACTCTTTTGTCATAAATTAATTGACCATACATATGTGGTTCTATTTCTGGGTTCTCTATTCTGTTCCATTGATCTGTATGTCTGTTTTTAATGCCTGGACCATACTGTTTGGATTACTATATTTTTGTAATATAGTTTGAAATAATTGGGCATGATGCTTCCAGTTTTATTCTTCTTTCTCGAGATTGTTTGGACTATTCAAGGTCTTTTGTGGTTCCATAAAATTTTCAGGATTGTTTGTTCTATTTCTGTGATAAATGCCATTAAAATTTTGACAGTGGTTGTGTTGGATCTACATTTTAACAATATTAGTTCTTCCAATCTATGAGCATGGACTGTGCTTCCATTTGCTTGTGTCTTCTTCAATTTCTTTGATCAATATCTTCTAGTTTTCAGTGTACAGATCTTTCACTTCCTTGGTGAATTTATTCTTAGGTATTTTATTCTTTATAATACAATTGTGAATGGGATTGTTTTTTCTTTTCCTAATAGCTCCTTATTTGTGTAGAGAAACATCAAATTTCCATATATTGATTTTGTATCCTGTAAATTTACTGAATTTATTTATTAATTCTAATAGTTTTTTGGTGGAGTCTTAGGGATTTTCTATGTATAGTATCGTCTTATCTGAAATAGTGACATTTTTACATGTTCCTTTCCAATTTGTATACTTTTGACTTCATTTTCTTGCCCAATTACTGTGGCTAGGACTTCCAATACTGTGCTGAATAAAAGTGGAAAGAGTGGGCATCCTTGTCTTGTTTGTGTTCTTAGGGGTAAAGCTTTCAGCTTTTCACCATTGAGTATGTTGTTAGCTGTGGGCTTGTCCTTTATGATCTTCATTATTTTGTGGTATATTCCCTCTATACCCAGTTTGTTGACAGTTTTTATCATAAAACCATTGTTGCTGTTGATTATGTAAAATGCTTTTTATGCATTTATTGAGATGATCAAAGTGATTTTGTCCTTTATTTTGTTTAGATAGTGTATCACATTGATTGATTTACAGATATTAAATCATCTGTGCATCCTTGGAATAAAAATCACTTAATTGTGGTGCATGATCCTTTTAATGTAATATTGAATTTAGTGTGCTGTTATTTTTTTTTTGAGAATTTTTGCATCTCTTTTTATCAGAGATATTTGGCTGTAATTTTCTTTTCCTGTGGTGTCCTTGTCTTGTTTGGTATCAGGGTAATGCTGGCCTTGTAAAATAATTTTGGAAGTGTTCCTTTCTCTTCTTTTTGGAAGAATTTAGAAAAGATTAATTTTAATTGTACTTTGAATCTCTGGCAAGCCATCTGGTCCTGGACTTTGGTTCTTTTGGAAGGTTTTTTCATAATTTAATAATTAGTAGAATCTTATGCAAGTAAAAAGGGATTAATTCTGTGAGTTAGTTTTCTTTTTACTATTTAAATAGGTCATTTACATGTATACAACTAAAAATAATAAACACATATTACCAAGATGCTTCTAATGTTCTTTACCAATATATTATCACTGGAGGATTAATTAACTGGGAGCAGTAAGTGGGAAACTTGTCAAGTTGTGTTATAGTTATTGGTTTACATCTCTGTTCCTTTCACCATGAGTTCTGGGCAATCAGGATTGTCTCTTATTCATTTTCATATTCTCACACTGCCTGGACTATCAAAGGTGTTCACTCAATACATGCTGGATGAAGTGAGAATGTAAATTGGTGCAGCCACTATAGAAACAGTATGGAGATTCCTCCAAAAATTAAGAAAAGAACTACCATATGATCCAACTTTCAGTTCTGTGTATTTATCCAAAGAATATGAAAACACTAATTGGAAAAGATATATGTACCCCTATGCTCATTGCAGCCTTATTTACAATAATCAAAATGTGGGAACAACTGAAGTGCCCATCAATGGATGAATGGATAAAGAATATATATATATGTGTGTGTGTGTGTGTGTGTGTGAGTGAGTGTGTTTGTGTATACATATATATCACATCATATCACATGGTATTATGCAAAACGAAATAAGTGAGACAGAGAAAGACAAACGTTATATGATTTCCCTCATATGTGAAGTAAAAAATAAATAAATAAATGAACAAACCAACCAAACAAAAGCAGACATGGATATAGAACAGAATTGTAGATGCTAGAGGGGAAGGGGAGTTGAGAATAAAGGAGGTCAACTGTATGGTGATGGATGGAAACTATGAGCATGCTGGGGTGTATACAGAAGTTGAAAAATAATAGTGTACACATAAAACATATAATGTTATAAGTCAATAAAAAATACATGCTGGATGAATAAATTAATGGTTCTGGTAGTATATTTCTTTCTGTAGACTTGGTTCTATATCACACAGAGTTTTATATTCTGTTTGACCATGTCACTTCATACTTCTCATCAGATTGTCAGGTCTTTGTATCTTGGCTGATATTAATCTGATATCTGCCAAGATGCTTCTGTCTTTTGGTCCTTAATTGCTCATATTTCAGTCTTGGTATGTATCATAAACACATATCAACCACATTTTTTAAAGTTGGATTTTTTTTGTTTGTTAGACACTATGTAAAACTATATAAGAAGGAAAACCAGGTGCGATATGAGTTTGCTTCCATCCAACATGAGTTTGCTCTGCCAATGCCCTTTTTAAAATGCATATGCATCTGTGACGGGAGTCAAATCTATAATGTTCCATGATTTTAGGTAGAAAAAGCCAATGCTTTTGGTCATATGGTACCTAAAATCCTGTTATTTAAAAGCCCCTTTCTCAATGAGTGCTTTCTGTCTCCTACTGTCATATATTTCCCACAGATACATAATATATACCTTTCACTTGCTGCTTTCCTGGTCGTTTTTCGTTTCATTTATCCCTATATATGAGCTGTAGTAGCATCCTTTGTCTTTATATATACTAGTTTTAAGAGATTGTGTTTACTTCTTATGACTTTTGGGAAAAGTCAACTTTTACATTGTAAGGCCCAAGAATAAATGAAACTAAACCAAATGTCATATACTCTCCATAATACTCTTGCATAATATATAATTCAGTGTTTTAAGAAATAGTGATCATCTTCTTTCCAAAAATGTTTTTTTTCTTATCAAACCATAAAATCTGCTAGGGCTATATTTTCCTTAATTGCCTTCTCTTCCCTCCTTTAAGCTTCTTTGATGAGGAGATGCTTGTGGATCTAGCGTAGTGGATTTTTTTTTTTTCTCTCAGCATCCTATTTTCTATCAGGGATATTGTAAGGACCCAGTTTCCAAAAGCTTCTTCTTATGAGTCTAATTGAATACTCATAAGCATGTGCAGAATGATTAATTTTCATTAGAAAAGAGGGCTACACTGTTCTGAAAAACTATATCTTGATAGATTTCATATTCCTCTGTTTTCTTAATATCTTTCATTCTTTTTTTTAAAGAATGCAAATAGCAGAGATACCAACACATTAACTTTGTGTCCAAGTTTATTTTGGACCTTTTAAATGGTTCTCAATACAGATGCCAAGTTGAAATACCTTTGATAGTTTGCTTCTCAGTGGCTCTGGGCACAGGACGAGTAAGGGGTACTACAGTAAAGCCAAATCCAATCCCTTGGGTGTCTTCTCTCTCCTCAGTATTTCTCTTTGCCTGTTTGGCAGTTCATTTGTACTAATCAAATCTATCAGGGATTGACAGGTGGTGAGTGAGTAGTACAATTCCAACCTACTTAGCATAAAAGTAATGTTTAGTGCAATTCCTATGAAATTGTATGGTATGGTATTATTTTAATAAGTGAATTAGCAAAAGCGAGCCAGCCACTTTGCTGTCCTCACCATTCATTATTTAAAACTGTACTCATCTTGGTTATCCATGCTGGTCTCAGGAGAGCATCATTTATAATACAAGCATATTATTAACAAATGATGTCATATACAAATTAGACAATTTTATACCTTTCAAATCCAGTGATTAAGGACATATTTCAATAATATTTTATGTTTCTAAACACTACATAGTAGACTCCTAAATCTTTCTTAAATTAATATTCTCTTTCTGAATTAATATTCTCTGTGGGTACTATAAAAATTTTCTATAGTCTAAGATCCCATCTATCTATAAATAAATTAATTCTTCCTATGAATAGTGTTTTGATTTTTCTGAACATTTAATATAGCAACAGACAGGTGTATAAGCGGAAAAAGATTATTTCTTCCACTTAAGATGAAATTTGGTAAAGATGAAAAGTTGATTGTGTGGTTGAGCATTGTCAGTAATGGAATTTAAATGTTACACACATTTAAACAAACAGAATAATGCCAACTTTTAAAGATATAGGCCAATTGTAGACTGTTGTTGATGTTCAAATGATATGTAAAGAAAAATTGGAAACATATGGAAAAGAAGTTTGGATCATACATGCACTCAAAGTGTTATCTTTTTGGCTTATTTTCCAAGAGTGCATTTAGGCATAAAACCTCATGATCTATATGCCAATACAAGAGGCATACTCTTTGATTCACAACCAGTTCCAGGAAAGCATTGCAAAAAAGCAATATGTACAGTGTGGTGTATTTTCCATTTTTAAATTAAACCTGGGAATTTATAGAGTAACTAAACCTTTAATATGAAGACCACTAGGAAAAAGGATTCAGGGCCACATGAATAGATGTAGTAGAAATTTGCTGCTTTGTTTGGCTTCCATTGTCCAACTATTCATTGGGTAATATACTAATTGGATCTAGTATCCCATCTTCCATTCAGAATCAAAGGCTGAGATTCCTTTTCTTGCCCCTGGCAGCTGGGTTATAGGTATATATCCCAGGTTCATGTAATTGGTTGCTACCATCCCAGACTATGAATCTAAAGTGAGTAACATAAGGTTGAAACGATGATTATAATTAATTTAGGAAGCTGCTATCATGTCTAGCAGTAGTAGTGGTAGTGTTTAGAGGAGGTGGAGACCCACAAGTATTGATGTCTCTGTCCTAGCCAGATTGTTTCAGCTAAAAGATGATTGCTTTGTTCTTTGCTTATTATGCCTCCAAACCTCATTTGGTTTCTGCCAGTTTTAAAAGTCTGTTTTCATAGCCAATGTAATAGTATCCAATACAAGCTTCCAGTGAACCCCTTTTTATTTCCCAGAGTAGCTAGAGTTCATTACTATTACTAGTGGATAAGAATGATGACAGATATCATATAATGCTACCCAATTTTCTTGCACTAATTATGTTTACAGACTCTAGATCATTTGTTCTGGCAATTACAGGAACCCATCATACCTAATTTAACACCTAAGAGGAGACTAGTACATTTGGTAGAGCAAAAGGAATGTGTAAAATTTACCAAACACAATATTGTTCATATTTTTGAGAATGATTCATTCTCTTTTACAGAAGGGAGATAATGTATAAGAAGTATTTGGTAATAATACATATAGCTTGATCTAGAAGGCATAAGCTTTAGAAACATGAAGCCCTGGGTGTTTAATCTTGGCTTTACTATTTGCCACTTGTGTGTCCTACATAAGTTACATAAGTTTCCTCATCTGTATAAAGATAATAAGAAATGTAAAGATTAAGTGCTACAATATTAAATGTTACATTGCAACGAGCACATAGCCTGGTGCCTAATTATCGTTTAATTGATAATAATTATTACTGTTAAACATTTATTGAATGTTTAGCATGAGTCAGGAACTGTGATATTCTACATACAATATAAACTCAAATAATCTTCAAAAGAAAACTATAAAGTAAGTACTATTTTTATCCCCATTTTGAAGATGAGGAATAATGAATGTGAAGCACAGAGAGGTTACAAAACATCCTCTAGGTCACACAGCAACAATTCCATCCTTTCCATTTTATTTCTGCTTAAATTTGTGTGGCTCCTTCCTCTTCCAGTCATTGTTTTTATTTGATCTTTCAAATTTCAATTCTGTTATTGCTTTATTCTCTATGAAATGCAGGGTCATTGGTCAAAAATTTACAAATAATTCTGAAGTAATCTGTGAGTAAGCCAAGGACAAGTTATCCAGCTTTCAGTGTCTTTTTCAAAAACATAAACAAAGGCATTCATATACAATCCCTTCATTGGGGAAATTATCCTTCTAATCTGAGATATAATTTTCATTTTTGGAACATTCAAATTATCTCTTGATAGATCATTTGCATGACACTTTAAGAGCATATAACCCTTAGGTTAAGAGCAAGTAAAATGGACTCCTTTGGAAAAGCTGTATCGTGATGAGCTCAGTGAAACAAAGTTTATGTGCTCCAGCCTTGTTCTTGAGTGAGCAACTATTTTTGTGAGGCAGAGAGACCTATCATCTCTGGTCTCATGTTAGACTCAGGCAGAATAAAGGATCTCAAAAGCTATTTCTCCAGATGAGATTTTAAGCATGTGGCCATGGGCACTGCTGACACACCTGGATAAACACCCCTGCGGCAAAGAAAGGCAACAGCGCTGCCAGTCATCAGCATCTAATTCACTCCCATTTCATAAGATGATAAAAAAAATTAAAAGCTGTTCTAAAAGCAGAGGGATTTGAATCTGGCTTGGTACCAAGCCCTGTAGCTATGCTCATGAAGGGTTGGTCCTTCTCTTGGGTGCAAGCCCATTTCAGAATCCACGCCACCTGTTGCTGCTGTTTTCTATTTAAGCTTTTCTTTTTGTAAAGAGTGTGAGAAGCTCTGATTGGCAAAGCAGTTTTATTTTTTATTTTTAAATAATGCTGTCATATGAGGGTGAAATGCACCTCTTCATTCCCAGTGATCTCGTTAGGCCACACAATCTGATGGGGGGCTGAATATAACTCTCCCCCCAACTGCAGGCTGGAACTTGGGTTAGACAAGAACCATCAGCAAGTGATGCCTTTCCCCAAATGCTTCAGTTAATTTATAAGTCCTCTTTGGGAAATACTTCCAAATGTTTCTGACAAATGCACAATGCTTAAACAACAAAATTGTACATTTCTTGATTACATATTTATTTTAAAATTCATTTACCAATCTCATATTTCCACCACCTACTAAGGGTCATACTTAGTGCATGGGGAATCTGTCCAATATTTGGTTCTAAAATACAAGTCTTATAAATAAGAGGAAAAATCCAGCTCATGTATACCTATCTTATGTGCACAAAATCCATCTAGAACATGCACACCTTATGTGCACGCCTCCTTCAATTTCAACTTTGATTGGTCATCTTATGAAAAACGTGCAATTAAAAAGCAGTTTTTGCTAGGATATGCGAGTTTGTAAAGATCATTTTTGCAGTTAAAGTATCTAACTCTCCATAGAGAACCACACGTGCTAGAATTTCACTATCAGCCAAAGAGATGTATATTAACTCTTGATTTTGTGAAATATATTCTGTTGTTTCCCTTTACCAGGAATCTTTTAGGATGAGCATATGATGGCTACAAATTGTTGTTAATATGTTCCCGAGGCAGCTAACCATTTAATATTCATGCAACATTTTATTGAGCTCCTTTCTCTGGGTACAAATAAGGAATATTATCCTCACTATAAGAACCAATGATATAATTTCAATGTTTTCAGGAGAAAGGCACTGTATTTAATCTCCAAATAATTTTCATGTAATAATGGTGTATCTATAAGAGTAAGAGAATAGAGCTACTGTTATTTTCCTCTATAATGCTTTCAGAAAGGGAACAAAGGGCCTATTAATCTTGAAATATCTGTATGTCCCATCATCATAAATTATTATTTTTCATCATCATTTACTCCCATTTCTAGATGGATCTTTCCTGGTCTATATACACCTGCAGTTGTGCAGCTGAATTCTACCAAATGTTATGAGGCTTTTAACTATAATCTAATCCTTTCACAGAACTTTTTGTGTGTCTTCTATTGTAGTGAGATGGAACAGAAAAGGCAAATTATTTTATAGAACTCTCTAGTCTTATATATCATTTAGTTATAAATGTTATTTATCTTCAAACAAAACATAAAATGCATATTCACATGTGTATAAGTACACACTATGTATATCCATATGCTAAATATAAAATTTCTTATTGAATACTTGTGTGAAGAGCAACTTCAGTGCTAATATTGTTTTTGAAAACCTCTAGGCCTACGCTTCCATCCCCCAACACTTGTAGGGCTGAAAGTTTTCTAGAATCTCCTCTATTTTAAACATTCTTAATCCTTCACTTACATATCAGAAAAAGCAAAGTGAGAATATTGAGTTACTGGCACACCATGAATTTGCTAATAGGACCAAATCGTGTCACTTTGTAAATTCAAAATAACTGTGCGTGGAGCACTAAAAGTTCAGTAATGAAAACTTACATTATTAAAGACAAAGTCTTTCACCCTAAGAGCTTGTGCTGTGACTTATGATGGAATAGGCAGCATATCAGCAATAGCTCTAAATTCTCGTACCAACAAACTCAAAATGAAGATGTAACAAGAACAGTACAGAGACAATACAGCAGCGAAATCTCAAACCACTAAACATATTTTCCTTAAATTTCAATGGGGCTGTCTGAGAACCTACATAAAGGGTTTTTTTTCTCTTTCTTTTTAAAAATTTTAATCAGTTAACATCCAAGCTACTGCATGCGATATAGACTCTAATTCACTTATCACCACTCACTTTCCACTGGGATCCTTTGATCCCTGACTCCTTTAAAAACATCCTAAAAAGGAGAAGTAATTCAAAGCCAGAAAGCTCATCCTATGAAGGACTGCCACCAGAATTTACCAGTCAACACTTCTCGACCTCAATTTACTCATCTGGGAAATAAGTAGATGAGAAGATTGGATGAAAGGATCTCTATATCCCTTTTATCTCTAACATCCTATGGTCCTGAGGGCCACAAGTCTACTGTCAAGTTTTGCATTCTTTTCTTTTTATAATAAATATAAATAGCAATTAAATATAACAATTGATTTTTTCCTCCAGTCCTTAAAATTATTTTGTTGCAAAGCTGGCAGGCGATAGTTCATGCTGTAATCTGACTTTCTTAAAATTTCATTTATTTTGAGATGATGCTATGCATCACGTAAATAGGAAATCCCTGGGGCTTCCTCTTCAACTTACCCTCCTTCTTAACTCTTATGTTGCTGAAGTACTAGGTTAGGGAAGGACTTCATCACACTAGTGATGATGAGACTGATGAAGATAAGGGGGTATGAGAAAGAGCTTTCCGTTTCTCTCTTCCCACTTCATACAACTTACGTTAAAAGTTAAGAAGGAGTCTTTAAAGCAGCAGTTGTTGGCACTGGAAAAGGAAGTAAGAAACCTCATTTCTTGAGATTGGCAGAAATAAATTACAAGAGAGAAATAAATTGTAAGAGAGAGTAAACTCATTCCTAAGGTCTGAGGAATGTATATGTGCATGTGTAGGATTGTATTGATTTTTTTGAGGAGGGGACCATTCAGCATCATTGGCAGGAGGCTGTAGCCTACAAAATATGTTATCATCAAACTCATTTATTAATTATTTTCTAAAATTCAATCCCCTTAATATGGTTTACAGACTGTTAGACAGTCTGTCCTTTGTCTTTCTCTCTAGCCTCATTTTGTACTACCCTTCTTTACTTGCTCCTGGAGCCTCACGTCTTGTAGTGTGTGTTGTTGCCAGTCTGATTTTTTTTTTCACTTCTTCCCACTGCACCATGATTAGTGCTGCCTCTAGCCCATTGCACAACCTTAAGACATTTTCCCCAACTTTTCTTCTAGCTGATCCCTATTGTTCTTCTTTGTTCTCAGCATAGACGTCAACTTTTCTCCTGATTTCCTCAAACTTTCTCTCAAAACTGGGTATCATTATGAGTCAGAGACCTTTTGTTTGCATTTCCATATCAACCAGTCCTTCTTTTACTATAGCAATTGTGCCCCTCTTTATTGTGTTAAGCCATATTAACATCCATTCTCATGGCTTCAAATACTCTATATATACCAATGACTCCCAAATGTATGTATCCTCTCCTGATGTCTCCCTAAAATACCAAACTCATATATCTAATTGTCTATTCAACATCTCCTTTTGGGGATACTAATGGACAGATCAAAATTAACATGGCTAAAATGAAACTTTTCATTCTTCTCATTCTTCTCTATCTCAATTGACTAATTCATTTTTTTCGGTTCCTCAGGACAAAAACCTTGGAGTCATTCTGAGTCCAAGTCATCTTGACTTCTCAAAACTGATCACATCTCACCACCTACGTTGTTACTATATGGTTCAATACATCGTATTCTCTTACTGGAACTACTTCAACAATTTCCTATTTTCTATCCCTGATATCACCCTTTGCCCACTTCAGAAAATCCTCAATGCAGCAAGTAGAGTGATAATGTTAAAATCTAATTCAGATTATGCTACAGTTCTCTTCTTCCAATTAGTATTCAGAGTGAGATGTAATGCCCTAACAATGACCAACAAGGTCCTCTGTTATCTTTCCCATCTCTGATTTCACATTCTACTACATGCCCCTTCTTTCAGGGCCACTCCAGAAACACTGACTGATACACTGATTTACTTGTTACCATTCCTCAGCTTTGACAGACACTGTCTCTTTTCAGGGCCTTTGCACTTGCTGTTTTACCTCAAAACAGTCTTCCTCCAGCAGCTGCGTGGCTTACATATTAACTTATTTTAGGTCTCTGCTTTAATGACTCCTTTTGAGTGAGAGTATAAAATATGTATTTTTGGCCACAGTTATATCACCAGATCTAAGAACATAGTAGTCACTATGTTTGTTGAATGACTGAATAAACAATCTTAATGTTTCCTAGGGTCTGTTTCAGACCAGTATAGCTCTTCTTGGTGACATGTAGACAGGTGACTATTCTTGTCTCCCTAAAGTGGTCATAGACGAGTTCTTAACAGACTAGCTTAAAATTCTAAAAATTTATTCCCTCATAAATATTGACATATATGGTGGTTTGATTGGAGAGAACTATTTGTATTTAATTTCAGATGTGAAAGGAGATGAGTTGGCTTTCATTTTGTTTTAAGCTTGCCTGGAAATTTGATATGTTCACCATGGATAACATTCTTTCTAGTGAGAATTAACTCTTGAAACTCAACCGGCTATGTTTTGACATACTATCTATTCATAAGGCGGGGACTGATTTTAACTAAAGGATAAAAATTGGAATTTTAAGCACTGGTATTATTCAAATCCTAATCTTTGAGGGAAAATGGATTTGCATGCCTCTAGAAAGCATAGCATATATATTTGTATGGTGCATTTCTTTCTTCTAGCTACCTTTCTTTCTATGTATATATTTCTAATATATTGCATGTAAAACAGAAGGTCTCTAAATGAAATTGCGTTTTTCATTAGGAATGATGCATTCCATATAAGAGAAGAAGAGTGATTATATTCATCATCAAAATGGCAGAATAGGAGACCACAGGCCCCATACTCCACAAAGATCAACAGTTAGATAGCTATTGATGAACAAAAACAGCTCAAGAGTCCACTTAAAGATTTTAACCCAAAAGGGAACAAAAACTCTAGGATAACCACACAAAAAAGGAATGAAGAACAACTTCATTATGCCTGAATCATCCCATTCCCCAAGTCTGGTACTATTCAGTGACAAGAGGGAACTCCTTAGCTTGAAGAGTTCCCCTTGGAGGGAAAAGGAGGGCAGAGTGGGCAACAAGCTTCCCCAGCAATTCAGGCATGAAGAACCCACTTCAGTTTCATCGCACCCATACCCTGGCAAAGGTGAGACATACAGAGATGGCTTAGGACAGCGAAAAGGTTGGGAGCCACCAGTATCAGTCACATAGTGGGAGTAAGTGCAATTCCTAGGGGCCTGCTCTGCAGGGGATGCCAGCAGCTTTCATTATTGAAGAAACCAATGACCTGCACATCCACCGCAGGCCCCATGAAGAGTTCAGTGGTGGGGTTTTCCCTTGCAGGTTTTCACATCAGAGAGACCAGGCACCTCAGTCTTTCTTCACTCCCCTGCCCCCCACTGGAGCCTAGGATGTGCATTAGCAGCCAACCCCAGCCTCTGAGGCTTCATGAGTACTCAAGCATACAAAGAAGAACTCATACCAGTCCTTCTCAAACTCTTCCAGACGACTGAAAAGGAGGGAATGCTCCCAAACTCATTCTGTGAAGCCACCATCACCCTGATACCAAAACTACGCAAAGACACTACTAAAAAAGAGAATTATAGGCCAATATCACTGATGAACATAGACGCCAAAATCCTCACCAAAATTTTAGCAAATAGAATCCAACAACACATAAAAAAGATTATTCACCATGACCAAGTGGGGTTCATCCCAGGGACACAAGGCTGGTTCAACATACGCAAATCAATCAGTGTAATACATCACATCAACAAGAGAAAGGACAAACACCACATGATCATCTCAATAGATGCAGAAAAAGCATTTGATAAAATTCAACACCCATTTATGACAAAAACTCTCACCAAAGTAGGTATAGAGGGAACATATCTCAACGTCATAAAAGCTATATATGACAAACCTACAGCCAGCATAGTACTCAACGGTGAAAGACTCAAAAGCTTCCCACTAAAATCTGGGACAAGACAAGGATGCCCACTATCACCACTCCTATTCAACATAGTCCTGGAAGTCCTAGCCACAGCAATCAGGCAAGAGAGAGAAATAAAAGGGATCCAAATTGGAAAAGAAGAGGTAAAAGTGTCACTATATGCTGAGGACATGTTAGTATATATAGAAAACCCTAAAAGGTCCACACAAAAGCTACTAGAGCAGATCAAAGAATTCAGCAAGGTAGCAGGTTACAAAATTAACGTTCAAAAATCAGTTGCATTTCTTTACACTAACGATAAATCAACAGAAGAAAGGAGGTGAAAGAATTATACACAGAAAACTATAAACCATTGATGAAGGAAATTAAAGAAGACTTTAAAAAATGGAAAGATATTCCATGCTCTTGGATTGGAAGAATCAATATTGTTAAAATGGTCACACTGCCCAAGGCAATCTACAGATTTAATGCAATCCCTATCCAATTACCCAGGACATATTTCACAGAACCTGAACAAATCATAACAAAATTTATATGGAACCATCAAAGACCTAGAATTGCCAAAGCATTACTGAAGAGAAAGAAAGAGGCTGGAGGAAAACTCTCCCAGAATTCAGACAATACTATAGAGCTGCAGTCATCAAGACAGCATGGTATTGGTACCAAAACAGACATATAGACCAATGGAACAGAATAGAGAGCCCAGAAATGAACCCACAAACTTTTGGTCAACTCATCTTTGACAAAGGAGGCAAGAATATACATTGGAATAAAGACAGTCTCTTCAGCAAATGGTGTTGGGAAAACTGGACAGCAGCATGTAAAGCAATGAAGCTAGAACACTCCCTTACACCATATACAAAAATCAACTCAAAATGGATCAAAGACTTAAACATAAAACAAGATACAATAAACCTCCTAGAGGAAAACATAGGCAAAACATTATCTGACATACATTTCAAAAATTTTCTCCTAGAAGAAATAAAAGCACGAATAAACAAATGGGACCTAATGAAACTTACAAGCTTCTGCACATCAAAGGAAACCAGAAGTAAAACCAAAAGACAACCTACAGAATGGGAGAAAATTTTTGCAAATGAAACTGACAAAGGCTTGATCTTCAGAATATATAAGCAGCTCATATGACTTAATGAGAAAAAAATAAACAACCCAATCCAAAAATGGGCAGAAGACCTAAACAAGCAATTCTCCGAGGAAGACATACAAATGATCAAAAAGCACATGAAAAAATGCTCATTATCACTAATTATCAGAGAAATGCAAATCAAAACTACAATGAGGTATCACCTCACACCAGTCAGAATGGCCGTCATTCAAAAATCCACAAATGACAAATGCTGGAGAGGCTGTGGAGAAAGGGGAACCCTCCTACACTGCTGGTGGGAATGCAGTTTGGTGCAGCCACTATGGAAAACAGTGTGGAGATTCCTCAAAAGACTAGGAATAGACTTACCATATGACCCAGGAATCCCACTCCTGGGCTTGTATCCAGAAGGAAATCTACTTCAGGATGACACCTGCACCCCAATGTTCATAGCAGCACTATTTACAACAGCCAAGACATGGAAACAGCCTAAATGTCCATCAGCAGATGACTGGATAAAGAAGAAGTGGTATATTTATACAATGGAATACTACTCAGCCATAAAAACCGACAACATGACGCCATTTGCAGCAACATGGTTGCTCCTGGAGAATGTAACTCTAAGTGAAGTAAGCCAGAAAGAGAAAGAAAAATACCATATGAGATCGCTCATATGTGGAATCTAAAAAACAAAAACAAACAAACAAACAAAAACAAAGCGTAAATACAGGACAGAAATAGACTCATAGACAGAGAATACAGACTTGTGGTTGCTAGAGGGGTGGAGGGTGGGAAGGGATAGACTGGGATTTCAAAATTGTAGAATAGATAAACAAGATTACACTGTATAGCACAGGGAAATATACACAAAATGTTATGATAACTCACAGAGAAAAAAATGTGACAATGAGTGTGTATATGTCCATGAATGACTGAAAAATTGTGCTGAACACTGGAATTTGACACAACACTGTAAAATGATTATAAATCAATAAAAAATGTTAAAAAAAGTGATCCAAATTGAAAGAGAAGAGGTAAAATTGTCACTATATGCAGATGACATGATACTATATATAGAAAACCCTAAAAACTCCACACAAAAAATACTAAAGCTGATAGAAAAATTTGGCAAGGTAGATGGATACAAGATTAACATACAGATATCAATTGCATTTGTTAACACTAACAATGAAATAGCAGGAAAAAAAGAGTAAAGAAACAATCCCTTTTAAAATCACATCCAAAACATTAAAATACTTAGGAATAAATCTGACCAAGAATGTGAAATATGTAAACATGGAGAATTATAAAACATTGATTAAGGACATTAAAAGAAGACTTAAAGAAATAGAAAGATATCCCATGCTCTTGGATTGGAAGAATCAATATTGTTAAAATGGCCATACCACTCAAGGCAATCTACAGATTTAATGCAATCCCTATCAAATTACCCAGGACATTTTTCACAGAACTAGAACCAATAATCCTAAAATTTATATGGAATCACAAAAGACCCAGACTTGCCAAAGCAATATCGAAGAAAAAGAATAAGGCTGGAGAAATAATCTTCCCAGATTTCAAACAATACTACAGAGCTAAAGTAATCAAAACAGCATGGTATTGGCATAAAAACAGACATATGGATCAATAGAACAGAATAGAGAGCCCAGAAATAAATTGACAGACCTACGGTCAATTAATCTTCAACAAAAGAAGCAAGAATATACAATGGAGAAAAGACTGTCTCTTCAGCAAATGGTGTTAGGAAAACTGGACAGCTGCATGCAGTTAAAATACTCCCTCACACCATACACAAAAATAAACTCAAAATGGCTTAAAGACTTAAACGTAAGACAAAACACTATAAGCCTCAGAAGAAAACATAGACAAAACATTATCTGACATAAATCTCAGCAATGTTTTCCTAGGGCAATCTACCCAGGCAATAGAAATAAAAGCAAAAATAAACAAATGGGACCTAATTAAACTTATAAGATTTGCACAGCAAAGGAAACCATAAGCAAAACAAAAAGACAACCTACAGAATGGGAGAAAATATTTACAAAAGATGCGATTGACAAGGGCTTAATCTCCAGAATATATAAACAGCTCATACAATTTAATAAGAAAAAAACAAACAACCCAATCTGAAAATGGGCAGAAGACCTAAACAAAAATTCTCCAATGAACACAAATGGCCAATAGGCACATGAAAAAATGCTCAGTATCACTAATTATCAGAGAAATGAAAATCAAAATTACAATGAGGCATCACCTCACATCAGTTAGAATGGCCATCATTCAAGAGTCCACAAACAATAAATGCTGAAAAGGGTGTGGAGAAAAGGGAACCCTGGTACACTGTTGGTAGGAATGTAGTTTGGTGCAGCCATTGTGGAAAACAGTCTGGAGATTCCTCAAAAAGCTAAAACTAGACTAACCATATAATCCAGCAATTCCACTCCTGGGCATCTATCTGGAGGGAACTCTAATTTGAAAATATACATGCATCTCAATGTTCATAGCAGCATTATATACAATAGCCAAGACATGGAAACAACCTAAATGTCCATCGACAGATGACTGGATAAAGAAGCGGTGGTATATTTATGCAATGGAATACTACTCAGCCATAAAAAGAATAAAATAATGCCATTTGTAGCAACATGTATGGACATAGAGATTATTATTCTAAGTGAATAAGCCAGAAAGAAAAAGAAAAATACCATATGATATCACTCATATGTGGAATATAAACAAAGAAAAAAAAAAAGCACACTAATGAACTCATCTACAAAACAGAAACAAGCTCACAGACATAGTAAACAATCTTATGATTATCAGGGGAATGGGGGTGAGAATGGATAAATGTGTGAGTTTGAGATTTGCAAATGTTAACCACTATATATACACATAGATTAAAAAAAAACTAGTTTCTTCTGTATAGCACAGGAAACTATATTCAATATTGTGTAATAACTTTTAATAAAAAATACGAAAATGAATATATGTATGACTGGGACATTGTGCTGTACACCTGAAATAGACACATTATAAATGACTATACTTTAATAAAAAAAGAACTTAGAAAAAGAAGAATGAACTAAACCCAAAATTATCAGAGGAAAGAAATAATAAAGATTAGAGCAGAAATAAATGAAATAGAGACTAGAAAGACAATAGGAAAAAATCAGTGAAAGTAAGATCTGGTTTCTGGAAAAGATAAAACTGAAAAACCTATAGCAAGACTAACTTAGAATAAAACAGAGAGGACTTATGCAAAATTATAGATGAAAGAGAAATCATCATAATTGACATGATGGAAGGATAATAAGAGGTTACTGTGAAAAAATATATATGAACAAATTGGATAACCTAGGAGAAATGAATAAATTCTTAGAAGCATACAACCTCTGAAGACTGAAACATCAAGACATAAAATGTCTGATCAAACTAATAATGAGTGAGGAGATTGAAACAGTAATTGAAACTTTCTCAACAAAGAAAGCCCAAGACTGGAAGGCTTCACAGGTGAATTCCACTAAATCCTTAAAGAACAGTTAATACCAATCCTTCTGAAACTATTCCAAAGAATTGAAGAGGAGGGAACACTCCCAAACTCATCTTATAAGGCCTATATTACCTTAATGTCAAAGCCAAATAAAGACACTACAGGGAAAGAAAAATATAAGCCAATATCCTTGATAAATGTAGATGCAAAAATTCTCAACAAAAGAGTAGGAAACAGGATGCAACAGCACATTACAATGATGCATCATAATTGAGTGGAATTTATCCCTGGGATGCAAGGATAGTTCACCATATGAAAAATCAATAAATGTGATAGACTGAATTATTATAATGAGAGCTAAAAAATATATGATCCTCTGGATAGATGCAGAAAATGTGTTTGAAAAAAATTGAACACCCTTTCATAATAGCTCTCAACAAAGTGAGTATAAAAGAAACACCCCTCAACATAATAAAGGCCATGTATTACAAACCCACAACCAACATTGTATACAATGGTGAAAGTTTGAAAGCTTTTCCCTTAAGATTAGGAATAAGTCAAGAGTACCTACTCTGACCACTCCTATTCAATATAGTACTGAAAGTCCTAGCCAGAAAAAATTAGGAAAGCCTAAGAAATAAAGGGTATCTAAATTGGAAAGGAAGAGCTAAGAATGTCTCTGTCTATGACATGATCTTGTATATAGAAAATCCTAAAGACTGTACCAAAAAATTGCTAGAAAAGTAAAATTTCAGAATACAAAAACAAGGATCAAATATCACTTATGTTCCCATTTACTAACAATGAATTATATAAAAAAGAGAGAAATGAATCCCATCCACAACTGCATCAAAACAATGAAAGACATAGGAGTAAATTTAACCAAGGAAGTCAAAGATCTCTATAGATTGCAAACTCTAAGACAATGATGAAAAAAAAAAAAAAAAAAAAAACCAAAGAAGCTACAAATAAATGGAAAGATATTCTGTGTTTATGGATCAGAAAAAATTTAATATGGTTAAAATGTTCATGGTATTCAAAACCATTTATAGATTCAGTGGAATCTCTATCAAAATTCTCATTGCCAAAGCAATCTTAAGAAAGGACAACACTGGAGGAAACATACTTCCTGACTTTAAATTATATTACAAAGCTATGGTAATCAAAGCAATATGGTACTCGTATAAAAAAAGACACATAGACAAATGAAAGAGAATTGAAAGCTAGAGTGAATTTATTCTTTAATAAACCCATGCATGTATGGTCTACTAACTTTTGACAAGGGAGCCAGGGACACTCAGTGGGGAAAGATAGCCACTTCAATACATTGTTATGGGAAAACTGGATATTCATATGCAAAACAAAATTGAAGTTGGGACCCTATCTTACTGCACTGGTAAAATTAACTTGAGATAAATTAAAGACTTAAAAATAAGACCTAAAGCAGTAAAACTCCTAGAAGAAAGCATAGGGAAAAACTCCTTGACATTGGTCTTGGCAAAAATTTTTTGATATGACACCAAAAACCACAAGCAACAAACATAAATTTAACAAGTGAGTTTATTTCAAACTGAAAAGCTTCTGCACAACAAAAGAAATAATCAACAAAAGTAAGAGTCAACCTATGAAGTGGGAGAAAGTGATTGCAAATCAAATATATGATAAGAGGTACATATGATAAAAAATATTTAAGAAACTCATAATAGCAAAACAAAGTCCAACTTAAAATAGACAGAGGAACCAAATAGATATTTTTCAAAAAAAAAAATCCAAATGGCCAATAAGTACATGAAGAGGTGCTCAGCATTCAAATAATCAGGGAAATGCAAATCAAAATCACTATGAGATAACACCTTACACCTGTTACAATAGCTTTTTTAATACAATAAAAAAAGACAGGAGTTAACAAATTCTGGTGATTATGAGAAGAAAAGAAAACTCTGAGCACTATTGATGGGAATGTAGGCCGGAACAACTACTATGGAAAATAATAGGGGAGTTCCTCAAATGACTGAAAAACAGCAATCTCATTTCTGGGTGTATATCCAAAGAAGTGAAACTTCTATCTTGAGTATATATCTTCACCCCCATGTTCTGTGCAGCTTTATCGTAACATTAAGGCATGGAAACAACCTAATTGTCCTTTGATGTATGAATGGATAAATAAAATATAATTAAGATATATAGATATAGATATACAATGAGATATGATTGAGCCATGAAAAGAAGAAAATCTTGTCATTTGTAACAACATGGATAGAACTTGAGGGCATTGTGCTGGGTGAAATAATTCAGACAGAAAAAGGCAAATTGTTTATATTACTTATATATGGAATATAAAAAAAGTCAAACTCACAGAAGCAGATAGCAGAATGACAGTTTCCAGGGGCTAGGAATTGAGGGTAGAAGAATTGAGGTCGTGTTGGTCAAAGTACATAAACTTTTAGTTACAAGAGGTACAAATTCCAGGGGTCTAACATACAGCATGGTGACTATAGTTAACAATACTGTATTGTATATTTGAAAGTTACTATGGGAAGAGATTTTCAATATTTTCACAATAAGAACAACAAAATGTTAATTTTGTGAGGTGAAGGAGGTGTTAACTAATCTTATTGTGGTAAATATTTCACAATATATGTGTATCAAGTCATCATATTGTATACCTTAAACTTAGATAATGTTATATGTCAATTATATCTCAATAAATCTGGAAAAAAGAAAAGAGAGAGAGCAAACAACTGATCAGATTTTGGCCCCTAGACCAGAATCAAAGAAAAAAGTTTTTTAAAATCATACATTTAGTGGAAAGCCAATAATTCTGAAATGATATTTTTTAAAAAAGTAACTATATGAATGTGGAGGAAAAATAGGAAAGGACTTTATCTTTTTGTTTGTTTGACAATAATTTTTAGGTTTAAGGAAGAAATTTACATCTTAATAGAATTCATTGGATTGAAAAATTACTCAACTTTTATCAGTTCCCTGCCTGAGTTTCCTACAGCAAGAAAAATGAAGCTTTTTTAGGTATTTGAACCTATGTTTCCCAGGAAGTTATCTGATCTACTGATTTTGAGTAGTGAACAAGTTGGTCTGGGCTGAAGGGAAGTGTAGATACAGAAACAGCGAAGACATAAGGCTATTTTAGAATGCTGTCTCAGGATGCAGCAGGCTATGAATAAAAGGGAAATGCCTCTCCTGTACATATATAGAAGACAAATGATAGAGTACATTTCTTGAGGCTTTAGGATGGCCTTATCGAGAACCTTATTCTTCCCTTCACTTTATGTGTGTGTGTGTATATATATATAACAAAATCTGAACATATTTCTTGGAAAGTTTCTAGCAGCATAGGTTCATTTAGAATAAAACTTGACAGATATTCTTTAATTATCTTTCTGTCAGTATTGCTCCCTTCCTGGGAGGTAACCACTGTTCATGATTGGAAGCTGGTAAACTTCCTGTTATTTTCCTAGGTGCTTCCATAAATATATGTTCCTATATATATAGCATTTCTCTGTGACTTTTTCTTTTCTCTTGAAACTGTCTAAATATATTACAATAATGTCTTTATTAATGTAAGGTGATATAGTCCATATATATTAATAACATAACAGAAAATTTAAAGATATTGAAATAATATAATTGAATTCTTCTAACAGGAAGCATTAAGTACCACAAGAATGCTAGGTTTATGTGTGGAAAAATTAACATGGATGAAATATGAAGCTTTGTGAATGTAAGACTTAACTCAGACCTTGAAGAACTGTCAACCATAAGAAAGTGAAAATTAAGACTTTGGGCATTTCAGTTAAGGTTTGCAGCATGAAAAAAGCAAAGGAATAAGCATCATGAGTATGAAGGATAATAAGGTGAAGCTGACTGATCCTGATGCAGACGTCAACGTGGGGTATATTCATGTTACAGGTAAAAGAGGAAACACATCCTGATGGCACTAAATAAAATGTACTTCAGATAAGGGAACCTTGATTTTAGGAAACTAATGAAATGGCAGTGCCAGTAACTCAGATATGAGTTTTGGGACATTCTGGACTAGCACAGTGGGAATGGAGAAGGAGAAGTATATCAGACATTCCCAGAAGAAATGAAGTGATTTGTTTGATAGAGGGATTAAGAAAGAATGACTCAGAAATGAATCCAGAGTTTTAAATTTCAAAATAATGCTCATCTTAGACATCAAAAAGCAGAAAAGGAGTCTGGCAATGGGCAAGGATGGGAGGCGTGGAGAGGGAGTTTGATTTACTTATAATGAAGACTGCCTAAAATGTTTAAGCAGAAAATGCACAGTTTACTTTTCTAAATTATATAAAGAATTTTCTTCATCACCTGCCCTACTGTCTCCTAGGCCCCTACACGCAAACATCAAGAGTTCCACATTTAATGGCAACAGTGTTTGGAATTTAAAAGGGCTGGGTTATGTGAGGATATTGAAATTCTATTATGGTTCCATAGTTACTCATCTGTGCCTTGCTAGTATTGTTACAACATTTCAAATGCTAGAGGCCTCTAAAAAGTGTCTTAAGTCACTGTATTGCAAGCCTTTATCTAGGCCTGGGGACACTTCTTGTTATAACCCATCAGGGAACAGCAGAGATAACAGGTGGCTCCTCAGCCAGATGGTATAATGCATAGCTGAAGGGGAGCACGATCTCCACAGACAGGTTTCCATTATGCTTTGAGATGTGAAGAGAGTCCTTCACATTCAGGCCTCTGGTGATATTCCATCCTGGAAAGGTTGAGATGAAAAAATATAAAACGTTGTTGTTTTTTTCTCATCCCCCCTCACACACACAAAGTTCTATCAGCCAAGGAACATATACGTTGGATCTTTAGTTAAGATCCAAAGGTGTATCAGACAATGCTCTTTTCAAATTCCAGTGTTACATCTGCTGTAAAATAAGGTGATTTGTCACTGAATTGAGGTGAAGTGCATCTGACCTTTTGAGCAAATGAGACACACAAGCACAATCTTCCCCCACCCCTCTCATTTTCAAAATACTGGATCCACGTCTAGAGTAATGTTTTGGGAAAACAGTATTCAGGCTTTTTGAGCAAAGCACAGAGCCAGTCTCAGCATTAACAGAAATGATCTAACCAAAACACAAAACCAAGTCACTGTCTTGTTCTAATTTTAGTGATATTAACAAGATATGAACTCTGAACTGCAGGTGGCTGAGTGATGTTGCTAGGCAACTTTGCTTTTTATATATGAAATTGGCCCTGTTGGGTTAATTCTACATTTTGCTTAAATCCTTCTCTTTGAGCAAGGAGACGGTCGGACCTGAAGAATCTGAAATTGATAGGTGGGTAAGGCAGTTACAGGTGTACACATTGTTTGGTATTCTTTTGTAACAATCCACACAAGTATACAACTACATTGTTACAACTAAAAAATGACAACATGAAATATAGCAACCATTTTTCTCTCAAGAAGAAGAGCTTATAAATTTACTTGGTCCAAAGTATCTCTTGCTTTAGCAATACATCAAATTGTGCAGTTCCATCAGTCTGAATCAATTAGAAATTACTCACAAAGTAAATTACATTGAAAAGCTTTGATTTGTTACCAGAGTTTGTTACAATTCTCTTCAATCTTAAAAGACTAAAAGCAAAAATGTAATAATGTGACAGTGATAGTGAAATGTAACTTTTATTGAGATTGATGAGAACCTATTTGCTACATATTTGCTTTTAATAATTTAATTTTTCAAACACTGTAGAAAGAACCATAAATATTTTATTTTGAAGCTTCTACAATTTATATAACTTTGGTTTGAACTGGTTCCTGATCTTTTGAATATACTTTTTATAATAATTCTATTGACAGTATGGCTTTACCTATTTAATTAGTTCCTTAACTGCACCCCTCCGTCTGATTAAAACATGCCTTATTTATTGCACACACCAAGCACTTGCTGAAGTAAATTGAGGAATGACCTCTCCTTTTTGTAAAATCTAAGTGAATGATTGAGGGCAGGACATTAACTTTCATCTTCACAGAGGCTTTGGAAAATTTGCTTTCCCCAGCAACATTCAGGTGCAGCTGTGACCATTTGAAAATAATATCTAAGTTATTTGAAAGAAGTGAAAGCTGAAAGTGAAAATGAAAAAATTCTCATATTTAGTGAATTATACCATGGATGTTACTAAATTGTCCTGTTTATACTTAATTGCATTTCTTCAACATCAAAACATCTATAAAGAATACAGATTCATCTAAAAGTGACGATGTTGGTACTTCAATATTCAATATTAAGAATTATTTATAACTATATTTTAAATCATACATCTGTTGCAGTAGCAAAAAGGTATTTGGTTGCACTTCATTTGATTCTGAAAATGTTAATATCAAAATCTTAGGTGTTCATAAGATATGCTGTTCAAATGAGGCAATAAACAAATAAATAAATAAGCTTACTGATCATTTTTGTCTCATTAGGATCTTGTAGAAATGCCTCTATGGGAATCTCTCAGATGCTTTCCTTGCTTCAGGGTGAAAACCTAGAGAATGGAGAGCTTTCCATGACATTTTGCATGGCATCGCTACTGTAGATGATTCTTGTTTCCAGTTGGTGGTTTCTATCCAGACACTAACTTAGACACTCCATTTGGAAGTTAACTTAGTATTTGGCCATAATTACTCCTTCTGGCAGTCACTTCTATCCATAGAGGAATAGACTCTACTCTTTTTGCTATGCTGCTTAACTTTTACTATGACATTCAAATATTCAACATATTATCTGCAGACGTCTTAGCAAAATATAGTTGTGTACAGCTAGCCCTGTGTACACTTTGACTACTTTTAATGCATTTAAAATAGTTTAAATTTCCAAAAGGAGCTAAAGTATATCTGTATCATGTGATTTCTTCCAGTAAAAGTGTGATATCTTTCAGAATTCATAGCATACACAGAGATACTAGCAGCGTAGTGATGAATAAAATGTGTCCTAATTTTCAAAAGGAAGAAAAGCAGACTTCATGTATGGTATGGATTATTCACTGCCAAATTTTGCAATTAATTTATTAAACAGAGAGCAGTGATTATTAAAAATAATGCAAATAGACTTCAGAAAGTACATAACAAATATACACCATTTCCTTTTTAAATTTTATTTTACTATAGCAAGAATAGTTAGCATGAGCTCTATTTTCTCAACAAATTTTAAAGTGCACAATACAATATTGTTGACTATTAGTAAAGTGTTGGGCAGCAGATCTCTATAAAGCATTTATTTTGTTTAACTGAAAGTTTATTCTCATTGATTGGTAACTCTTCATTTCTCCCTCTTGACAGCCCCTGGCAGCACTATTGGCAATAGCTTAGATGTGGAAACAACCTATTTGTACAACAGATTAACAACTAAAGAAAATGTAGCATATACATACAATAGAATATTATTCAGCCCTAATAAAGAATAAAATTCTCTAATAAAGAAGGAAAATCTTCAATATGCAATAACATGGATAAAGCTTGAGGTCATTATCCTAAGTGAAATAAGCCAGTCAGAGAAAGACAAATACTGCATGATTCCACTTAAATGAGGAATTTTGGTCAAATTCATAGAATCAAGGGGTTCTGATGGTTGCCAGGGGCTGTTGAGAGGCAGAAATGGAGAGTTACTAATCAATGAGAATAAAGTTTTATTCCCCAGATTTGGGAAATTTTCAGTCATTATCTCTCTGAATAAGCTTTCTGGCTCTCTCTCTCTCTCTTTCTCTCTCTCTCTCACCATCTGCCCGTCTCTTTCTCTGTCTTCTCCACATGTTTGACTTCTGTAATGCTTGATGTTGTCCCTTAAGTCTCTTAAGCTTTTTTCAGTCTTTTTTTATTCTTTTTTTCTCCTCTGTAGTAACCCATCTTCAAATTCTTTGATCCTTTCTTCTGTTTGATCTAGTCTGCTATTGAACTCCTCTAGTGAATTTTTCAGTTTAATTAACGTATTCTTCACCTCCATGGTTTCTGTTTGGTATTTTTTAATATTTTCTGTCTCTGTTGAAATTTTCACTCTGTTTATGCGTTGTTTCTTAATCTCAGTGAGCATCTTTATGGCAGTTATTTTGAATTTTCTGTCAGGGAAATTATATAATTCTATTTTAATAGAGCAGTCTCAGAGATGAGGCCAAGATGGTGGAGTAGTAGGACGCTCGTGGCTCACCCTCTCCCACAGATACACCAAGACTCACATCCACGGAGCCACTCAGCCAACCAGAGCACCTGCAGAACTCTGAGAGAACATTGCCCTCTTCAAAAGATAAAGACGCCAAAAATCTGGTAGGAGAAAAGGAAAAAAGAAAGAACAAAAGGCAAAGCAGCGCGGGACGGGTCCCGCGGGGAGGGAGAGTCAAAGGAGGACTGGCGCTCACTCGCTGGGTCTCCCCTCTCCAACTGAGAGGCCAGCGGGACGGAGGGGGAGCCTCCGAGGCTCGGATCTGTACGGAGCAGCCCTTGACTAACAGAACTAAGTTAAACGGGCACAGAGCGTCCCCCCGACACCCAGCACAAGACCAGAGCTGGGAGCTGGGGGCCGGGACAGGCTGCCTGAGGTGGGTGGAGGATGGGGACGGCTGCACTGAGGCAGCCCCCGGGGACTGCAAGGGGCTGCGCAACATGGATGAGTGGGTGCACAGGGCAGAACAACCTGGGCCCTCCATAAAACAGCACGGTTGATGTGCCCTTGGGGGAAGGGTGTATACCCCCTTCTCTGAAATGCCACGGAAAGTTTTCAGCGAGGGGAGGCAGGTCTCAGGTGCAGCCATCATATCCTCCGGCGCTTGGCACACAGGCAGCGGGGGCGAAACCTGAATCTGCGCCTGGAGGCTTGGCAGCCTCAAAGGCCAGACAGTGACTTGTTTGCAGCCGGAGTCAGATAGGCTCCTTCCACCTAGGTGCCCCGCAAAGTTCGCACTGCCAGTTCAAACAAGGAGCTGAGTTTGGACACGGAGCATGGGTGGGGCTGTTCCGCGGTCTTCCTGGGGCCGCCTGCGGAGCGACTGGCTCCAGAGGACAGCGGGTGGCCCCCCGCCTTTCTGGCAGGAACGCTGAGCTGGGAGGGGGCACGATCTGCTTGCCAACAGGCACTGGGAGCAGCACAGACGAGGGCGCCAATGGAGGGCCTCTGGAAACAGCGAGCTGAGCTCGGAAACAGGGTGAAGACAGAAAGACTTCTCATTAAGAGCACACAGTCTCCAGAACACTCCCTCCCCTCATTTTTTTTTAATCTGTTTTTACCTGTTGTATTTTCTATTACCTTTTTAATTTTTTACTTTTTAAACAATTACATATCCTCCCAGTTTTAATACCTTCTAAATTTTTCTTTTAAAATAATATTATTATTTTTTAAAAATCCACGTCATGTCATTTTTATCTCTCTTGGTTTTGATCTTGTTATTGATTATACACAGGTTTCAAATATATTTTTCCCCTCTTTTCTCCTTTTTTAAAGGTTTTAAGAGACGTCTCAACCCGATTGCTATTCTGCTTCAACTTACTCTTCAATTATTCATCATACACTGTTTTCAAACCTTTTTTCCTCCCCTTTTTCAAAATTCTCTCTTTATCATATCTTTTTTTATCTGTTCTATTTATTACCTTTTTAATTTCTACTTTCTAAACAATTGTATATGCTTCTAGTTTTAATTCCTTTTTAAATTTTTCTTTCTAAACAATTGTATATACTTCTAGTTTTAATTCCATTTAAATTTTTCTTTTAAAGTAGTTATTATTTTAAAAAATCCACTTGATTATGTTTTCACTTCTTTTGGGTTTGATCTCCTGTTATTGATTATAAATTGGTTTCAAATAACATTTTTTGATCTTTTTCCCTTTTTTTAAGGGTTTTTAAAAAGATGTCTCAACTCGAATGCTAGTCTGATTCAAATTGCGCTTCTATAGTTGATTATACACTGTTTTCAAACCTTTTTTTCTCCCTTCTTTTAAAATTCTCTTCCCCTCTCTCTCTCCTTTTTTTGTTTTTTTTAAGTTTTATTCCTACATAGGCATTAGATAGATAAATAAATAAACTCATTTAAGGACCACAATAGATAACTGATACTCCATAAACCACAGTGCCAGAGAAATATGAGCAAGGTGAAGAAGCAGAGAAACCATTTCCAATTCAAAGAACAAGAGAAATCCCCTGAAAGAATGATCAATGAAATAGACATCTATAGCCTACTAGATCAAGACTTCAAAAAAGGAATGATCAAAGTATTGAAGGAACTAAAAGAGATAGTGTTTAGAGATATAAAATATGTCAAAAATGAAATCGAAGCTATAAAGAAGAACCTAGTAGAATTGGTAAACTCATTGGCTGAGATGCGAATGGATCTAAAGGCTGTGCAAAGCAGACTAGATAATGCAGAGGAATGAATTAGTGACCTAGAAGACAGGACAACAGAAAGCATCCAGTCAGAATAGCTACAAGATAAACAAATAAAAACAAATGAAAGCAACATAAGGGACCTATGGGATAATATAAAGCATGCCAATCTTCGCGTAATACAGGTCCCAGAAGTGGAAAAAAGATCAAAGGGGATTGAAAAGGTTTTTGAAGAAATCATGACTGAAAACTTCCCAAACTTAAAGAAGGACTCAGATATCCAAGTACAGGAAGTTCAAAGGGTCCCAAACAGGAAGAACCCAAACAGACTCACACAAAGACATATCATAATCAAGATGGCCAGAGTCAAGGATAAAGAAATGATCCTACAGGCAGCAAGAGAAAAGTAAAGAGTGAGTTACAAGGAAACCCCCATAAGGCTCTCAGCTGATTTCTCTACACAAACACTATAGGCCAGAAGGGAGTGGCAAGATATATTCAAAGCCCTGAATGAAAAAAAGATGCAGCCTAGGATACTTTATCCAGCACGGCTATCCTTTAGGATAGAAGGAGAGATAAAGAATTTCACAGACAAGCAAAAACATAAAGAGTTTAGAAACACAAAACCCATGCTAAAAGAAATATTGAAAGGTCTACTTTAAATAGAAAAGAAGCAGGATGCTACAGAAATGAGAAATTCATAACTGGAAAGGTGGTAACTCATGAATTACAAATGAAATAAACACGAAATTGTAAAAGAAGACATCTAAATCATTAAGAGTGGGAGAGGGAAGCAAGAAAATATAGAGTATTTTTCTTTCTTTTTTAAACTTTTTGTTTTCTGTAGGATGGGTTCGAGATATAGTAATGGGCTAATAGACTTACAGAAAAGGGAAACCACAAGCCAAAAACTTACAAGAGAGTCACAAAAACTAAATAAAATCCATGATAATACAAAGGAAAATTACCAAACCACAAAAGGAAGAAGAAAGGAACAAAGAGGAAATACCAAATCAACTGCAAAGATAAGTTCAAAATGGTAATAAACACACATCTATCATTAATTACTGTAAATGTTAATGGACTAAATGCTCCAGTCAAAAGATGTAGAGTGGCAGACTGGATAATAAAGCAAGAACTTTCAATATGCTGCATACAAGAGACCCACTTTAGGGAGAAGGACACATATAGATTGAGAGTGAAAGGATGGAAAAGGATATTCCATGCAAATGGAAAAGCCAAAAAAGCAGGTGTTGCAGTACTGATTTCAGACAAAATCAACTTTCAAACAAAGGCCATAAAGAAGGATAAAGAAGAACATTTTATAATGATTAAAGGAGTGATACAAGATGAGGATATTACACTCGTTAATATATATGCACCCAATATAGGAGCACCTAAGTACATAAAACAATTACTAACAGAGATAAAGGGGGATATTGATGGGAATACAATCACTTTCAGGGATTTTACCACCACATTAACATCACTAGACAGACCTTCCAGACAGAAAATAAATAAGGCAACAGAAAAATTAAATAATACAATAGAAAAATTAGATTTGGTGGATATTTTCAGAGCATTACACCCCCCAAAATTAGGATATACACTATTTTCAAGTGCACATGGAACATTTTCTAGGATTGATCATGTACTTGACACAAAAGAAACCTTAACAATTTTAAGAAGTTAGAAATTATCTGAAGCATCTTTACTGACCACAATGCCATGAAACTGGAAATCAACTACAGAGAAACAAAGGAGAAAAAAAGGAAAGCATGGAGATTAAACAATATGTTATTAAATAACCAATGCGTCAATGAGGAAATCAAAGCTGAAATTAAAAAATACCTTGAGATAAATGAAAATGAAAGCACAACCACACAAAATTTATGGGACACAGCAAAGGCAATGCTAAGAGGGAAGTTTATAGCGATACAGGCCTTCCTCAAAAAAGAAGAACAATTGCAAATAAACAATTTAACCCACCAACTAAAAGAACTAGAAAAAGAACTAAAAACCCCAAAAGGCAGCAGAAGGAAGGAAATTATAAAGATCAGGGAGGAAATAAATAAAATAGAGATTTAAAAAAAAACAGAAAAATCAATCAAACCAAAAGCTGGTTTTTTGAAAAAGTAAATAAAATCGACAAACCTCTGGCCAAACTCACAAAGAAGCAAAAAGAGAGAGCACAAATTAGCAAAATAAGAAAGGAAAATGGAGAAATTACAACAAATAACATAGAAATACAGAATATCATATGAGAATATAATGAAAAACTATATGGAACCAAACTGGATAACCTAGAAGAGATGGACAAGTTTCTGGAAACATACAGTCCACCAAGACTGAACCAAGAAGAAACTGACCACTTGAACAAACTGATCACTAGAAATGAAATCGAAATAGCAATAAAAAACCTCCCTACAAATTAAAGTCCAGGACCGGACGGCTTCACCGGGGAATTCTACCAAACATACAAAGAACTCATACCAGTCCTTCTCAAACTCTTCCAGACGATTGAAAAGGAGGGAATACTCTCAAACTCATTCTATGAAGCCACCATCACCCTGATACCAAAACCAGGCAAAGACACTACCATAAAAGAGAATTATAGGCCAATATCACTGATGAACATAGATGCAAAAATCCTCACCAAATATTAGCAAATAGAATCCAGCAACACATAAAAAAGATTATACACCATGACCAAGTGGGGTTCATCCCAGGGACACAAGGGTGGTTCAACATATGCAAATCAATCAATGTAATACATCACATCAACAAGAGAAAGGACAAAAACCACATGATCATCTGAATAGATGCAGAAAAAGCATTTGATAAAATTTAACACCCATTTATGATAAAAACTCTCACCAAAGTGGGTATAGAGGGAACATATCTCAACATAATAAAAGCAGTATAGGACAAACCTACAGCCAGCATAGTACTCAATGGTGAAAAACTCAAAAGCTTCCCACTAAAATCTGGAACAAGACAAGGATGCCCACTATCACCACTCCTATTCAACATAGTCCTGGAAGTCCTAGCCACAGCAATCAGGCAAGAGAGAGAAATAAAAGGGATCCAAATTGGAAAAGAAGAGGTAAAAGTGTCATTATATGCTGATGACATGTTACTATATATAGAAAACCCTAAAAGGTCCACACAAAAGCTACTAGAGCTGATTGAAGAATTCAGCAAGGTAGCAGGTTACAAAATTAATGTTCAAAAATCAGTTGCATTTCTTTACACTAACGGTGAATCAACAGAAAAAGAAAGTAAAGAAACAATCCCCTTTAAAATAGCACCCAAAGTAATAAAATATCTGGGAATAAATCTAACCGAGGAGGTGAAAGAATTATACACAGAAAACTATAAACCATTGATGAAGGAAATTAAAGAAGACTTTAAAAAGTGGAAAGATATCCCATGCTCTTGGATTGGAAGAATCAATATTGTTAAAATGGTCACACTGCCCAAGGCAATCTACAGATTTAATGCAATCCCTATCCAATTACCCAGGACATATTTCACAGAACCTGAACAAATCATAACAAAATTTATATGGAACCATCAAAGACCTAGAATTGCCAAAGCATTACTGAAGAGAAAGAAAGAGGCTGGAGGAATAACTGTCCCAGACTTCAGAGAATACTATAGAGCTACAGTCATCAAGACAGCATGGTATTGGTACAAAAACAGACATATAGACCAATGGAGCAGAATAGAGAGCCCAGAAATGAACCCACAAACTTTTGGGCAATTAATCTTCGACAAAGGAGGCAAAAATATACAATGGAATAAAGACAGTCTCTTCAGCAAATGGTGTTGGGAAAACTGGACAGCAGCATGTAAAACAATGAAGCTAGAACACTCCCTTACACTATACACAAAAATCAACTTAAAATGGATCAAAGACTTAAACATAAAACAAGATACAATAAACCTCCTAG
Organism: Camelus bactrianus; assembly: GCF_048773025.1. Classification (NCBI taxonomy): domain Eukaryota; kingdom Metazoa; phylum Chordata; class Mammalia; order Artiodactyla; family Camelidae; genus Camelus; species Camelus bactrianus. The sequence goes on along the minus strand of NC_133575.1, from coordinate 79,171,662 downwards.
AAGAAAATATAGCCAAAACATTATCTGACATACATCTTAAAAATGTTCTCCTAGAACAGTCTACCCAAGCAATAGAAATAAAAGCAAGAATAAACGAATGGGACCTAATGAAACTTAGAAGCTTCTGCACATCAAAGGAAACCAGAAGTAAAACAAAAAGACAACCTACAGAATGGGAGAACATTTTTGAAAATGAAACTGACAAAAGCTTGATCTCCAGAATATATAAGCAGCTCATACAACTTAATAAGAAACAACCAAACAACCCAATCCAAAAATGGGCAAAAGGCCTAAACAAGCAATTCTCCAAGGAAGAAATACAAATGATCAATAGGCACATGAAAAAATGCTCATTATCACTAATTATCAGAGAAATGCAAATCAAAACTACAATGAGATATCACCTCACACTAGTCAGAATGGCCATCATTCAAAAATCCACAAATGACAAATGCTGGAGAGGCTGTGGAGAAAGGGGAACCCTCCTACACTGCTGGTGGGAATGCAGTTTGGTGCAGCCACTGTGGAAAACAGTGTGGAGATTCCTCAAAAGACTAGGAATAGACTTACCATATGACCCAGGAATCCCACTCCTGGGCATATATCCAGAAGGAACCCTACTTCAGGATGACACCTGCACCCCAATGTTCATAGCAGCATTATTTACAATAGCCAAGACATGGAAACAGCCTAAATGCCCATCAATATATGACTGGATAAAGAAGAAGTGGTATATTTATACAATGGAATACTACTCAGCCATAAAAACCAACAATATAACGCCATTTGCAGCAACATGGATGCTCCTGGAGAATGTCATTCTAAGTGAAGTAAGCCAGAAAGAGAAGGAAAAATACCATGTGAGATCGCTCATATGTGGAATCTAAAAACAAAAACAAAAACAAACAAACAAAGCATAAATACGAAACAGAAACAGACTCATAGACATAGAATACAAACTTCTGGTTGCCAAGGGGGTGGAGGGTGGGAAGGGATAGACGGGATTTCAAAATTGTAGAATAGACGAACAAGATTATACTGTATAGCACAGGGAAATATACACAAGATCTTGTGGTAGCTCATGGAGAAAAAAATGTGACAATGAATATATATATGTTCATGTATGACTGAAAAATTGTGTTCTACACTGGAACTTAACGCAACATTGTAAAATGATTATAAATCAATAAAAAAATGTTTTAAAAAAAATAGAGCAGCCTCTGGCAATTTATCTTATTCCTTAGTTTGGAACATCTTTGCCTGATTCTTCATTTTTCTTAAATCTCTGTCTTAGAGTCTATGCAATAAGAAAAGAAGCCAGACACCTCCAGCCTCATACAGGAGAAGATACTTACCAGTCAGCTCAGCTAGAGATTCTGGGAGGCTTTCAAAGCTTTCTGTCAGTTTAATACACTTTCTTTGTTCTTTGCAGCCCTTATGAATCTAGGATATGCTAGGTCCAATCAGTGTACTGGGAGAAGAGTAGCTGAAACCAGTTCCCCAGAAAAGTTGGACCATTGGATAATTTATCCAACTCTTCCCTTCCTCTGGGGTACTTTGGGAGCTAGGTTTTTGTCTGCTTACTTGGTGCTGGACTAGGCGGCACTGGTGAGGGGTTGATGTCAACTGCTATCCTGAATACCCATCTCTCTTCTCACTTCCTCCATGTGGCTAGGTTATGCCAGGTCCCTTCAGCACCCTGAGACAGGCAAATCAGTAGCCAGTTCTTTGGAAGGCCCTCAGAAAATTTGTGGCTTTGGATTACCAAACCAACTTTTTCCTCTCCAGAAAGAAGCAGACAGCTGTAGTTTTTGTCTGCTCATTCTGTGCTGATCCAGGGAGGGTAGCCATGGCTTAAGCATCCCAAGCCACTATTTCAATTCTCCCCAAGATGGATAGCCTGTGCTGGGCCTGTCAGAGCTCCAAAATGGCAATACAGTTGCCAGTTCTTTGCACATACTTAGAAAAGTTGGGATATTAAATGCGTGGGTCAACTTTTTCCCTCCCCAGAAGTAAATTGAGAGCTGAGATTTTTTTCATCCACTTGTTCTGTGCTGAACAGTGAGGAGGTTGCTAGACTTATATTTCTCCTTGATTTTAGGAATGCATTGGACAAAATTTCTTGTTATAACCTAGTGGAAAAAATTTAGGTGCATGGGCTGGATAATGCTGACTGGATTACTCTCTAACAACAACAACAACATAATAATAATAATAATAATAATAAATTATTGCCAAGCCGAGGGTCAAATTCTGGTAACCTGTCCCCAAACTGTGTATTTGACCTTATCAAGCTGAACTTAAAAAAATAAAGACCTTAATGCAAACATGTAAACTATGCTTATATAGATAGTATGGTACATGTTCGAAGTCAGCATTTGGGTGCCATATTTCAGGAAAAACTTGAGCTCAGAGGAAGATGAGAAACTTGTTAGTAAAAAGGAATGTTGTCGGAGGAACTTAAAGGAATAGAGGAAGTTTAGCCTGGAGAGGAGAAATTTTGAGAAGAGAACATGATATCTATTACTCAGGATTCAAATTATACTATTATATGGTAGATTTAATCTGTATTGCTTTTAAAAAAATGGGTAATAGAAAAATAGATGGAATTACGGAGAACCGGATTTAAGTTGAGTAAAAGAATACATTTATAAAGCCTAGCAATGGAATATTCTATTTCTCATAGCATGTCAGCTTCCTCATCTCTGGAAATAATTTAGCTGAGTTTGGACAACCTTCTGTATAGCATGCTGTAGAAGGGATTAGCACATTGAGTGAGTAACTATTTACTGTGGACAATTCTGAAAACACTTTTGTCTCTAAGATTCTACTGAGAGGAGACCATACTTATTTTTAAATGTGCCCTGACATTCCTGACTCATAGTCTTAATTGAAGAAGACAACCAATGTTTAACAGGATATAATATTAATGTCAGTGGCTGCACATGTGCAGAATGTTTTTGACAAAGGCATATATCCTAGGTAAATGTCAAGTTTGAAGGCGTGGCTATAAGTGAGGAAAGAATAGGAAATGAAAGACAGCAGGCAAGGAAATTAATGAGGTTAAGGTCTTAAAGGTGGTTAAGTAGGTGAAAAATACTGTTCCAAAAGAGTGTATGTGTAATGAGTCATGAGTGATTTAAGGACATTAAGTAGTACATTTCAACAACAAAAAAATGTGTCAGAATTCATTCGAAGTTCCTTGCTTATGCCTAGCAAACTAGGGGATTACATTTTGACTCTGTTGAATATCTCATTTTGCTTTAAGAACATCCTTGTGACTAAAGCCCAATGCAGAGTAGAACCCATACCTTGGAAGTCATGTGCCCAGCTGTGCTTTTCCAATTAGCACAGCATTTCATGTTTGCCACTTAAGAGTCTGTAATGGGGGGAAGAAAGCTGAAATTCTAACTGGAGAAAAAGCTAAGGGCTTAATAGAGAGGTCAGAACTGGATCACTTTTTACTTGAAATAAGTCTTATTCATCACAACTTGAGTTTAACTACATATTCCGTACAACTTTACTGTATAATATTTTTTCTGTCCTTATCATTCCCGTACTCTTTAAAAGGATACATCCCCAATATGGTGTTACTGGTAAACAAGAGCAAGGTTTCAAGGTGGGACAGTTACATAATAGTGTGTTTTATTTTTATTGTTGAAAAAGAACAACTGTACTTCTCAAAATGTTACCATATATTACAGTTAATAAACGAGAGACTGGAAAGAATTCATGATGCTGAAATCTCAAAAAATTAGGAATTAAAATTTGGACTCAACAGTGTAGAAACAAAAATAGAATGATCCATGTATTTTGATTATTCTATTTCCATTGAATTGGCATTTCATTTCCTTTGAATCATCCTCAGGGATGACAAGGTATTAGTATGAAGAACACTAAGCATGAATTCACTTTACCAAAACACATAGACAATATCCAAGTGGCATTTTTAAAATGGCATTATATAAATAAATGAAGCACTGCCTAAATTACTAAACACTGATTGCAGTATTGTGATTTGTTTCTTGTAAATATTTTATACAAAAAATCAGAACTACTTGTTGATGACAAATTAGAGGGTTGATACTACTTTAGTCATTCATGGTATAATGGTTAAAAGCTGAGCTCTTGATTCTAACATGCTGGGCTTGAATCTACACTTGAGCAAGTTATTAAATTGGCCTGTTCCTCAGTTTCCTAATTTGTAAAATGGTCAAAATAGTACTACTTAACTCATAGACTTTCATGAGAGTTAAATAAGATAATCCATTAAAAGCATTTAGCAGTGCCTGGTATAAAGTAATCAATCAATAAATGATCATTGTCATCATTAATGAATATATCTGTCTACCCTTGTGGGGAAGTTCTGCCTCCCCAGGCTGGCCAGTTTCCCTACCTCTGCTGACAGATTCAATTAAAATTCAGATTCTGAAAATCAGTGTTTAAAATGTTCCACACTTGGGCTTTCCTTCCCACTTCAAATTTAGCTAAAAGAATAGTCTACAGACTAGAGATTGAAAATTCTGTAGTAAATGGTAAGATGCACACACTTTAAAAATTTTGAATTATAATAAGAAAAAATCTACAGACAAGTTAACACACACACACATACAGACATAATACTTAAGAGGAATAAAAATCATGCTGTATTCAAATAGTCCTGGACTCTAATACTTACTTGCATATGGAGCTTAATATAGAAAATACATATGAAATTTTTCCTATCACATAAATTTTATTTCCATATACATGAAATATTTGTGCTCCACTCCCTGATTCTCAGTTGTCTCTTATTGCTCACGGCAATTATTGCAGAACTATATCCTATAATTGGGCCCATCAAAATTGACTTGGATTCATTCTCTCAGAACCTTGATTATTACTGATAAATTAAGTCTTGCCAATTGGTTAATAGCTGCCAAGTTGTTAATGTGTTATATTTTCTTAGCAATATACCTCATTTTACTAGAAGGCTTTAGGACACAGGCAAAACCATTACTTCTGAGCCTTAATTTCCACATTTGTAAAAGCATATAAAAAATCTGTGCTCTTATCTCACAGGGTTGCAAAAGGTTAAATAAAGTACTTACAACACTTTGAAAATTATAAAGTTACATACACATATAAGGGTCATTTACTCATTCACTTACTCACTCAATTGGCAACTATTTATTGTAGAGCTAAAATGTGCAAATCACTATTCTAGGGCCTTGGGATACATCAGTGAACAAAGATCCCTCCGTTATATAGGTTCTAGTCATGTAGTGGGAGACTTACAAACAATATATAGACTATGTCAATCATATAGAAAGTGATAAGTGCTATAGAAAAAAGTAAAACAGTGTAAAGAGAAAAGGGATTTCTGTGGGGACATCTGTCATTTTAAATGCAGTGCACCTCATTGAGAAAGTGATATGAGAAAAAAGACTTAAAGGACTTGAGGAAGTTAGCCATGTGGATATTTGGAGGAAAAGCATTCCAAGCAGCAGAGGAAAGGTTTTTTACAAATAGAGCAAGTATGGCAATTCCCCCCCAAAAAAGAGAGAGAAAGGAGAGGGAGGCCACTGTGACTTCAATAGAGTGACAGTAGACAGTATTAAAGAGGTAACGTGAGGGATTAAGAGTAAGGGACAATTAATCATGTAGGGTATTGTAGGTCACTTTGATGACTTTGATTTTACTCTGAGTGAAGTGGGGAACTAGTGAAAGTCCCTGAGCAGAAGAATGACCATACCTGACTACTCTCACAACTATGCTGAGAGCACACTACAGAGGGGGAAAAAAAAAAAAAAAAGACAGCAACAGAGAAATTAGTTAGGGGGTCATTGCAGTAATCCAGATGAGAGGTGTTGGTGGTAGGGTGAAAGTAATGAAAAGTGGTCAGATTCTGGGTATGATTTTGAGGGTAGTTTCAACAGGTCTTTCTGACAAATTGGATGTAGGGTGTAAGAGAAAAAGAGGAACAAAAAATGACTCTAAAGTTTTTGGTCTGACAACTGGAAGGATGGAGTTGCCACTTACTGAATGATGGAAGGTTGAGGATGGAGAAAACAAAAAGATGTGAAGGCCAGGAATTCAGTTTTGGAGATAAACTACCTGATAGACACCTAAGTGAAGATGTTAGGTAGGTAGTTAGATATATGAGTCCTGAATTCGGGAGAGATGTCTGACCTGGAGATATAAATATAGGTATTATTGACATACAGATGTTATTTAAAACCATAAGAGTGAATGGGATCTCCCAGTTGAATTGTGCCCTGAGGAATTCTAACACTAAGAAGTTGGAGAAAAGAAAAAGAACTAGTAAAAGGGACTAGGAAGGAAGAATGAGTAGCTAGAAAATAAATCATAAGGATGTGATATCTTGGAAGCTAAGCGAAGAGAATGTCTCAAGGAAGAGGGAGTGATTGACTATGTCCAATACTGTTGATAAGTAAAGTTAGATGATAGCTGATCATTGAAGACTTTGACAAGCACAGTTTTAGTGGACTGGTGAGGGGTAAAGTCTTGCTGGAGTGTGTTTAAGAGAGAATGGGAAGGGAGAACTTCTAGAGCAAATGTAGACAACTCTTCCAGAGAGTTTTGCACCTAAGGGGAGCAGAGAATTGGAACTATCATTTGCAGTGAAAGTAGGGCCAAAAGAGAATTTTAAAATATATTTTTCAGGAGGGGATTAACAAAGGCATAAGAGAATAATAAAGGCATGCTAGTGGGAATTAGCCATTAAAGAGGGAAAATAGACTAGAAAGAATGAAGAGAGATGATTAATTGCTGAAGTAGGTGAGAGGAGATGAGATCTAGTGCAAGGGTGGAGAGAACTGACTTTAGATAAAAGTGTGGTTAGTTCATCCATGGTAACATTCAGAACAGTAGAATATTAATAACTCAGATGAAAGATTCTGACCTTTGGAATGTCAAGTCCTCTGGAAGGCTGTGCAGGAAGTATTTCAGAATGCGAGGCCTTGTAGCAGCACTCAAAACTTACCATGTAAAAAAAAAGCAGGCCAGATCTTCTACTAACTAGTTGGATAACTTTGGATTTTTGTATTTAACTTGCTGAGCCCCAGTTTCATTCAGAAAATGAAAAGATGGTTCTCTAAGGTACTTTTCGTCTCTAACAGTTTGTGATGTTATAGTGTGCACTAGTCTGGATTTAATAGCCGAAAAAACACTCTATTCTCTCTGGAGCCTTTTTTCATATGTTGACTTGGTGTATAGCCCCGAGCAAGCCACATCTAAACCAACCACATTTACTTTTGGAAGGAGGCATACATTATGTACAGAGAGAAAGAGACACACACACGTGCGCGCACGCACACACACACACACACACGCACGCACACATGCACACACACAAACACACTTTCCTTCACTCCTGTCTTATGAGAAAGGGGTGGTGGAAGAGGGAAAGGGGAAGAGAAGTGGGAGAGAGAGAGAATAAGAATGAAAACTAACTCTCTTCCCCCTATACCTCATAATAATATGGGGTAGATACATGAGAAAGAATTTTAAGAGATGCATGAAATGGATTCAGAGATATTTTGTGGCACTTTAAACACTGAAAATGGTTAACTATATGGACACTTTGCAGACTACCTGCTCTTTTATCTCTGCACAAAGAAGTTTTATCTTAATTTGAGTTTGATTCTTTCTTATTCTATTTCTTTGTCAATTTTATTTTCCTCATGAAATTGACCAAACTTATATTTCTGTTTAACTGTTGTCCTAGGAATTTATTCCAAGCTCTATTATCCTTTGCAGGAAATAGTTTCTGTTTGTTTACTCCCAGATTTCTAATTTTAGATGTGATCCCTAGGGACAATGAATACCCTCAACTCTCTGGACAGAGTAGCTCCAAGCAACTTTTATCATCTTTTCCACAATTTTAGACTCTCTACTAAGGGTTCTTGAGGCAGACTGTTTTTTGATGAAAAAATGTATTGGTCTAAATTCTCACCCTAAATCTATGGGAAAATTGTTAGAATGTAACCTTGTCTGTTTTCTTTTAACCTTTCCTTTGAACCCAAGCTTGATATGTTAACATCAAGGGCTGCCACTTTTCTGGGATTGGAATTGTTTTGCTTCACATATACTACAGAAGACAAGTGAAAAGGAAAGGGAATCTTGGTTAACCGTGGGCAGAGCAGAGCAGATAGATGCACATGAAGGGCTTCTCAGATCTATTGTTGAGTGCTTCTCAAAGTAAACACTGCTGACCTTGAAATTTCTCACCATTATTCCTCTCTCAGAGAATTCATTAAGTTGTGCCATTAAAACATGACCACTGTGCCTACTGTCATTGGGATGTTATTGAGATGGCAGTGGGATTCAGAGTCCTGCTGTCTGAAACAAAGGGCAGGTGGTGGACCCTCTGACTTAATCAGAAAAATATTTGAGTCAGTCTAGTGGCCTGAGAAGTGGGAGAATAGACATCAGTTAAAAGGAATTTTACATGTGTTTAGTTTGGAGAGGAGATATAAAGTAATATTATCCCTTAGTTTTGGAAACCAGTAATGATTTGGTTAGTTTCTGAAAAAGAAACTTCATATCCTAAACTAGAATAAGAAACAATTCTGGAATTCGATTATTCTATAAGAAAGAATAGACATATCCCTTTAGTTACAGTCCTATTCACTTCTAAAATAATGCAATGTTAGCTATAAGTCATTTATTTACTAAGTAAGTAATAAATTCACGCCCATCAAAAGTATATTAAGGACATGTGTACTTCAGTTGTGTTAATGATTCCCATGTTAAGGGTCCCTACTCTTGAAGCTAATTGATTTCACTGTCAGAATGGGGATATTAAAAAAAAAAAAAGAGCAATAACCTCAAGCTGTAGGAAATGATTCTGTTTTCGAGTTACTGCATAGCAGTAAAATACATATCCTTGGTGTATTTTGAATACTATAAAGATAACATAATATTATTTAAATGGATGAGGTAGGCTGAGATTTTAAAGTCTAACCCCTCATATCAAGCGAGCATTACTTTTTCAGCAGATGACATATCTAACCTTGTCTTGCAGTCTTCTAGGGGATATCTGAGTGGTCTGACCCTTAATTCAGCAATCCTCAAGTTCTTATAACATGTTTAACTCCTGGCAATGCTGAATCTTTCCTTTCTTTCTTTCTTTCTTTCTTTCTTTCTTTCTTTCTTTCTTTCTTTCTTTCTTTCTTTCTTTCTTTCTTTCTTTCTTCCTTCCTTCCTTCCTTCCTTCCTTCCTTCCTTCCTTTCTTTCTTTCTTTCTTTCTTTCTTTCTTTCTTTCTTTCTTTCTTTCTTTCTTTCTTTCTTTCTTTCTTTCTTTCTTTTCTTTTCTTTCTTTTCATATGCCTAAGTGTTTATCATGGTGTCACAGTGCTGAGATAAGGAAAATGTTATATTGGTCATATTAGAACCATGAGTATCTCCAATGGATGTACTGTTCCTCATTGTCCTACAACCGGTCAGGAGATGTGGATACTGATCTAACTTGTTAAACAGTTGACACTTTTGAGAAATTTTTTTTCCAGTCCATTTGCTTTTTTATTAAATACATTCCTATTTATCTTTTTTGCTTCACTTGGAACTGTAACTGTTTGAGACATGCTATTTCTATTTACCTTTCTTCTTTCATCTTAGATCATTTTCCAAAACCAAGAATCTATTACCAGGTGCTGGGAAATGGAAGATGCATGTACTCCTGCTGAAGATTATGGGGAAGGAGGAGGCTCTAAAAGATGCTAAATTACTTTTTAGTCTAGTCTTGTGAGTCTATTTCATTTAAAGTTGTCTCCCTTTTGGGATCTTTAAGCTGCTGTGTCAAACATAAAAGCAACCCTATTTTGCAGTTTTTGAGAAAGTTTGAGTATTAGCATACATTCTTCTACATCCACTCACGTCCTCTTTTGGATGATATTTTAAGATATATTAATTCTAAAATGGGGAAAATGAATACAGCTAAATATCACCCAAGGTGAAACAATGTGCCAAAGTTTAAGGAGACAAATTTACAACAGAAGTCATCTAGTATTAAAGATGAGAAAATGCACACACATACATCTTTCCACTTCCACTCTCTACCTCTTTCAAAATTGGTTATCATATTAATATTATAATATCATAGCTAATGAACTTGCATTTTATTCTATATCTGTGTTTAGTATGTGCTCATTATATGTAACAAATACATATCACTTCAAAAATATGAACATTCTCTTCTTGATGTATATTTTTAAAGTACTGTAGCATCCCCAAATATTACTTAATTATGGGTTGAGATCATTTTGGAGAGCAGGGAACCAAATCTGTAATTTTACAATGCCAGTCGATAGAAAAATAGAATCTGAAGAAATTCACTCTACAGGCAACTTTTCAGTGTTATCATATTTGTAAAGAAAATACTAATCTAATTTGTTAAACACAGTACCTAGATATCCAATAACCCTGTTTTCATGTTTGGTTTATTTTCTAATATTTTTGATTATATATTTCTAATGGAAAAGTCAGAACATGGACTTTTTAAAAGCCTTCATAATTGAATAGTACATTTTTACCATAAATATAGCTAGGAAAAATTCTGTAAAAGCATATTAACCTAAGCAAAATCAGTTTCTGACTGGCAAAATGGACATCTGAGCACTCAAACTCAGTGGGCTTAAAATTTGCTAATTGGGATCCAAAATGTAGTGTCAGTTGAGTCATCACTTCATTAAGCTGCAATGCAATCCTCTAATAATGCTCATTAATGTTGGAATGGACCTTTTAAACTACAGTGTTTTGTCAATATTAACCCATCTTCCTACCACCATGAAACCATAATTGAGTTAGTGCTTGTATTCCCATTTTACAGAGAGAGGGAGGGAGAATATACAGCAATACAGAGTGGTTGAATAATTTGGAAGAGAGTAAAAGGTCATTAATAGCATTGAAAAGACTAATGAACAAGGTTAAAAGACCTCCATTTAGTGATCCATTCAAACTCCCATGATATTAGGACACTGGGGAAGCTTTGTAACTCAGGATTCTGGGAACATTTACCCTCTACATGGACATTACAGGGGACAGGGATGTAGAAACAGAGCTTAAGCCAAGGCAGGTGCAGGCTTATTTGCATGCCACTACATACCCATTGGAACAATGCCACATGGTAATAATCTCATTTCACTCTTGCATTGTGTGGAGCAGTTTACATCGTGCTTTTATAAGTATCATATTATTTCATCTTCACAATGAATAAAGAATTTGAATGCCTCCTAACATGGTCAGAAAGCTCAGATATAAAGCACTACATATACACACAAAATCATTTAGAAAAAAAAATTCTTGAATCAGTGATGTTGAAAACAATCTGTCAGTTACTGGATTCTAATCAGATTTTTGTGCAACATGATCATAATAAAGTGATTTGTAAGTGTAAATATAACCTGAGGAGCATTTTTCCTGCAGATAGGCTGTGTATCTCTTCCTGGAGAACAGTCACAGGAGTACAAATCTAGAGTGTACCAGTATTTCCTTGTGGAGGGTTAATATCCAGGTACAGATGTATACACACTTTGTTCATTACACTAGATAGTCTATATTCTTTGCAGGACACTAAATCTATATATTAATTTAGTCAATTTCACCAAAACCATGATTATACCTTGAGTCAGGTAGATTTTACCAGTTAATCCTTTGTAAAGGAACAGTGTGCAGTGTGGAATAGGGTTTAACAAATGCATGACACATACCCAAGGGAGGAAATGTGTGAGAGACCTTGTTAGGGGGTTGAAACAGAAAGTAAACAGCTAATTTGTTTTGTCAGTATAATGGCAGGCAAGACTTGAACAACTCTTTGGTTTCATTTATTTTCTTATTTTAGTTTTGTACAGAGTAGTAGCTCCGAGCCTTTTAAAGTTTGAGTAAAGCAAGAGTATTTACTGCTGAGGAGAAAGGAGCTTCTTGTCTTGACGTTTGAGATTCTTCTTTTTTTTTCATTCTTTTTTATTGTAGTATAGTCAGTTTACAATGTTGTGTCAATTTCTGGTGTACAGCATAATGCTTCCATCATGCATATGCATACATATATTCGTTTTCATATTCGTTTTCATTATAGGTGACTACAAGATATTGAATTTGCAGATGCTTCTATATGTAAAATAGATAAATAGCAAGTTTATACTGTATGGCTCAGGGAACTATATTTAGTATCTTGAGATTCTTCTTTTTCAAAATGTGCAAAACAGTGATTTCTTCAGATGGTTGTGTTGGGGTCAATGTTTAGTCATGTCTAGTCATTTGAATTCCTTGGGTTTGAAATACTGAAATGGAAGACATGCAGAGAAGAGTGCCCAGCATTTGCTTCTTGGCTGAAGAACAAATCTCTCTCTGTCTCTCTCCTTTTTCTCCCCTTTTACCATATACACAAAGTTCTATGTACTCATGTGAATTCTTTTGTTAGAGTTATCAGTGAGCAAGAAATTATATTTCTGTGCCAGCCAAACAATGTCCACGTTGCAGTATCTCTTTTTAGACCACACTATATTTGGGAGTCGACTACAAAAAGGGCACTTGCCTTTGACTCTCTTCAAAGAATCTTCTTTGCATTCCTGGAATCACACCTAGATATAAACTAGTTAGGCCAGAAGGAAGAGACAACAGCTGGATTGACTAGCTGGCTAGCAGACATGAATGACTCTTCTCTTCTTATGACATTAACTGGAGCCATGGTATATCTTCAGCATCCAAGGAAGGTTCCAGGGTTTGGTGAGTGTTTTGGTTAGGGATAAAGTCATTAAGATGTCCCCAACTATCCTATGGACCTACCTTCTTTTTAACAGTAAATGATAGCAATAATAGCAAATGCTTAAAGAGCTCTTATGAAAGGCCAGCTCTATTTTAAGCACACCGTATACATTTTTCCATTGAATGTTTACAAGTCTTTGAGGTAGGTGCCTTTATTTATCCACATTTTAGGGATAAGAGAACTGGTATACAAAGCTTAAGTAACCTTATTACCATTAAGATTGGTCCTATACCACAATGTGGATCCTTAGTGAGTTGTTCTGGACCATGTGGTAAATGTTCTTTTGCACAGACTAGAAATAGTCTGGCACCGAGGACCAGTGGGAGCCAAACAGCCCCCTCTTTCACTTTATCCAATTAAGTCTCATACCAAAGCCTCATATATTAATATTGTAATCACAGGGAAAGGCCAATCCAGAGCATGGTAGCAGTAAGAAATCGAAACCAATGAGAAGAATAAGAGAAAACAAGTTTGCCCCGATTCATAGAAACATCTGTCCTAGGCCTTTTCAAGCCTGAGCAGGGATATCACTTATAGCCATCTCAGCTAAGCAGAAATAAAGAAGAAAGCGAGGGAGAGAGGGAGGGAACAGGAGCAGGATAGAGGGGGAGAGAGAGCGAGGACCTGAGATTTTGCCACAGTGTCTGCTTCCACGTATCTCAGGTTTCTCAGGAGAGCTTCCAAAGTAAGAACACAGCTTAGATGCTTCTGACTTAAACAATCACATGGGGGAAAGAGTCAATGTAGAGAGTAAAATACATTAAAAAGAGAGAGAGAAATAATTTCTCCAACCTTGCAGACTCAAAGACATTGCAAAAGAAGAAATGCTAGGGTCAAGTAGCCAGCAGCCATAGTTGTGTCCATTTACAGGTCCATACCAATAGCTGATTGCATATTGTCATGGCACTGTCATTTATAACCACCTAAAATTCCAGAACCTAGTGTGCATAAAATCGATATTCCACACCCATAGATATACAGGGACTTAATTCAGATGTCAAGGTCCTCCTGACATGGACGATTCAAGATCACAGCCACTCAGTGTCTTGCCTTCAGGTAAAGTCAGTAAGTCTGACAATACAACGCTCCCAACAGCAGTCTGTTATTGTCTGGAACTACAGTTAATAACACATGCAATTTAATACCCACACTGGTTTTTTTTCAAATTAAAAAAATGTTTAATTGAAGTATAGTTGATTTACAATGTTGTGCTAGTTTCTGGTGTACAGTATAGTGATTCAGTTATACATATATACACTTTTTCATTATAGGTTACTACAAGATATCAAAGATAGTTCTCTGTGCTATCCAGTAGGACCTTATTGTTTATCATCACTCAGTTTTTAGACATAAAATTTTCTATTGAATTTACAAGTCAGTTATTAAACCCCTATTGCATGTCTAGTGTTCTGGTGAGGGCTGGGTTTAGAAGTATCACTCAATAACATGAGCCTGTCAGGAATTACTGTTCTAGTTTTTGGGCCCTGGCCTGAACTGATCAGAAAGGTTGTATACATTGAAAAAATTGCTATTCAAGTTCAAATACATATTGGTAAGCTTCCAAGCTGAGTCTAAGCTTTTGTGATTCTGTGTTCAGTTTGCTTGTGTGACTGCTGGAAGCAACTTGCTCCAGTCCAAACAGAATGTCTCTGGGCATTAAGGTGGTATTTTCACAAAGCATTACCAAAATCCAAAGGGATTCTGTGGACAAATGCTGCAGTGATCTCATTAGTAGGTACCTTTTTTGTGTGTGCAAAGCCCTAGAGTGCTCTGTACTTACATTATAAGACATTCATATGGAGAATTGTACAGTATAACACATGCCATAGCTTGGGGAAGGAAATGACTTAAAGGGCTTTTTTTGAAGTCTCTTTCTCCAGTGACTTGAAAAATTCTGGTCTGTTAACATTGGATCTTGGTAGAAAAATTCTAGTTCTGGTTTGGTCTGTTGATACTATATGTGACTTTGGCTTCCCCTGGGGTAAGGTTGGATATGAGGCTGTGATAAAACAACAACTAAACTAAACAAACAAAAGAAATCCATTTAAATATAGTATTAATCATTTAAAAGTAAGCAATTAATGAGTTTTCAAAGTTATACTGGTGGAGTTATAAGTACTCATGGTTACCCAGTAATTTGTCTTCAACCACACTAGGCAAAATAAACATACACATACACATACACACACACACACACACACACATATACACACCTGCTGTATTTCAAAAGTGACAAAAGACTGTTATTTTCAGTCTGTGGAGAAGTGATTCAGTGGTTATAATGAAATTTGTCAGTGTATTGCTCCTGCTTTATTCAAGGTAAAAATATTACTTTAATCACTTTCAAGAAAATGTGATCTTTTCTGTACTACTGCTCATTTAATGTGACTGAGAAATATAGTTTGCACTAAATTTTGCATAATGAACATGGCAACTTCACAGAAAACAAAGCATTATGATCTCAAGTCCCCCTTAATCCATAGTTCCTTTGCAAATATCTATTATATCAATATGACTGACATTGAACTTTGGGGTCAGTGTTATTAATGAAAGGGTATTTGTCATTTTTCTAATGAGGATTTACTGATTATGACTAACCAAGAAGAGGCAAGGATATTTCATATAGATGGCAGCTCTAACAAATATATTTGTAAATATGGTCCTGGCCAGTAGTAAGTACCTTTTAAATAGCAGAGTTAATAGCACTTAATTAAAGTGGATGGGTAATCAAAAATTCTAGTCTTACCAAGTAGCTTGAAGTTTATTGCTATGTCAGATATTCTTCAGTTTCTCATTTTAGGGATATAGCCAGCTGAGTCCAAACTTGTCACATGCCAAATATCCAGGGCTCAGATACGAGTGTGTCAGTAGCCATAGCCACCATTTAAGAGCTGATATTAAAAAACAATTATGTCCAGTGACAAAGCAGCAAGAATTATTTTGGGAGTTTTCATTTTATTTCTCAGAGACATTAACCATCATTAACAGAAATAAGGTAAAAGATAGCAACTTGGGATCAGAAGTTGAAGTTAGGGACACATGGGAGCAGAGCAATGTTGGATGATCCAAAGCCAAGTGCAGTCACAATATCTGAACATCTATAATAATAATAATAATAATAATAATAATAGTAATAATAATAACAACAACAACAACAATAACAATAACAACAATAATAATAATAAAAAGTTACTTCCCAGACTACATGTTACAATCAACAGACTCTACACAAAGCTAATTAAATGAGAATTTGGTCAGGGTGGGAAGTGTGAGGGGACTTTTAGGGCCAGGCATTAGTATTTTTTAAAGCTCTTCAATACATTTTTTAATGGTGAGCTAGGGTTGAGAAACTCTATTTTAGGGCAGTGCTTGTCAAATTTTAATGTGCATATGAATCACCTGGGCATCTTGTTAAAATGCAAATTTTGATTCAGTAGGTATGAGATGAGGCCAGAGATTCTGCAATTCCTAACAAGCTCTCAGGTGATGGTGTTGGTGTTGGTTGTGGACCATAATGGGTAGCCGTGTAAAATGGCAAGTGAATAAGGAAGAAGGGATATTTCATGGGTGAGAGACAAGAGAAGGATGTTGAATGAATCCAAGGGTGCTCTTTTGGGTTCATCTTGATATGAACTGGAGACAGGAGAAGGCCTTTATGATTATTACAATTCAGCTTTAGCTCAAAATGCTAGCATATGCAAAGGGGCTATTAAGTTCTCGAGAAGCTCTTTCAAACTACTGTGTATTAGAAAGTCCTCTTTAGTTAGAGCTCTGCAGGATTCCTTTGTGAAAAAAAAATTCAATCCCATATTATCACAAAAATAGTAAACAATCACCACCAGAATACGTGAACAGCTTGTTTTTTTCAATGGCCAGAAACACATGTATTTTAAAGTTACTGACCAATAATTTTTTAATGGTTTCTTAAACTTGTTATAAAATGAAGAAGAAGAAGAAAAAAAGACAAGCTCTGCAGAAAGACAAAGAAAACTCATTTTAAACAAGGTATCCAAATTTAATACAAAACATACTTCTGAAAAATGACAGTCCCTTGGTGCTCGTCCCTCTTGCTCTGCAACTTTAGGTGAATTACTTAAACTACTCTCTAAAAAAAAAAAGAGTGAGAAGATATTTTTGGTGTTAGGTCCTAAATGTGCAAACTTATTAATATTGTATAGAAACTCTTTATAACCCTTCTCCCTGGGGATAGGACTGAAACGTGCATTATTGGCTAGACATGTTCTACACTTTCTTTACTGTATATAGTTATATTTTGGGAAACATGATTTGGCCATCAGTGTCTTTTTGAGCTATGCACCTACTTGGCTGAGGAATATAGTCCATCAAACATGGAGCCATGGCTTCATGTACACCACATCAGTGATACCTAAACATATTCTGAGATTCTACATGCTGCTTCAGGAGCTGTCAACATGCATTCAATCAGTCCGACCAAAGCAATGGAGAAAGCAGTCTCTGAGAGTAAAATTTGATTATTTTATGATTTCACCTGACCATAAACCTCTTTTTCCAGCAAGTAAACAGTCAGCAGCTATTGTTTCTATCCATCAAAATGTATTATTCATATCCTTCCAGTGAATACCTATCAGATGTAAATAATACAATGCCTATGTATTGCCTAGCACATAGTAGGAAAAAATGTATTAGACCCTATACATTACCTTTGAGACCAAAGCCTAGCCTTGCTTCTACCTATTAGTGTGATTTGGGGGAAAAGTGCTTTGTTAGCTTAAACTTTCTTGCCATATTAATTATACTCTATATCATGTTTGTAAAAATTAGATTAAAGAAAACAATTTGCGCTTAAGTGAAAATTACAGTACCTCACTCATAGTATGAATATAATGAATTGTAACAATCACCACCATCATTTCAAATTAGTGAAACTAAAATTTGGAGAATTGTGTTCTATTTGGGCTTTATATCTGTGGCTTATGAGTTCAGTTTATTTTTTCAAATGATCTATGTACAATTAAATAGTCATTTTCATAAAATATATATACCTACAACATCTTTGATTTAAGGTTCCAGCTGTTATTTTCAGTGTGATGCTTTTTTGCACTTCTCCCTCTTTCATTCATATTCCTCTTGATCTCTTAGCCTGAAAGCAGCAAAAGTGGAAAGACCATTTGAGCATGAAACAATTAGAATAGAGTGGTCCTTCTTTTGAACAATTAATTTTGTATGTGTATACTGGTGTACCTTTAAAACCTTCCTTTGTTTGGAGTGTTTACAGTTGACCCATTTCTGTTCACTTTAGGGTAGCTGCCTACCATATCTTTCTGACACGAAAATATGTCTATGTCCAACTCAGAGGAGATATGTAACTATGAATATTATTTTAATACTGAAATTGACTAGACTCCAGGTTAATTATTGTGATAATCCTACCTGCCTTTTCAGTTTCAGGAGGCGGTACAGTATAGAGGTTAAAAGGTAGGCTCTGACGTCAGACTGCTTGGGTGAGAAATTCCAGATCTGCCTTTGCCACCTGGATGAGCAAAGGCAAGTAATCTGACCTCAATTGCCACGGTTCCTTCAAATGTAAAATGGTCCTGATAATAGTAGCTACCACATAATATTATAGTAAGGACTAAATTAATTGTTATATGTGTAGTACTTAACTTATGGTAAGTATTCAACACGTCTCAGTTATGATGACGATGACAATAGTCAAACAATTGAAGTGGCTCACGAGAAGCCAAAGGTTTTCCTTAACATATTGCAGTTTTATAGTTCTATAAAAGTCAGTCATCACTTCTGTTCTCTAAATCACTTTGGTTTAGGATTTGATGCATTTATTTTAGGGCAATACTCTGTCCTTCAGTTTCCCTAAAAGACATTGTGGCCTTTCTTGAGGGCTCTTTTTCCTTGATAATCAGTGCATTCCAGGCTAGTATACTGCCTGTGTGACAGACATTGCAACAAATTTCAGTACTTTGTTGCCAATGGGAATTGCTATCTGGTCCGTGAGAATATGGCCTTTGTTGACCTTTGCTCTTTTCCTCACACTCATGGGAATATATAAAATATGAAAGAGGCTCCCTTACCACAGACTTTTTAAAAATGCAATTAGAACAAAAAATCCATTGAGCTAGTATTTTCACACAGAAACTAATATTCCTACAGTTTACAAAATAAACTTAGACGTATACCTCCACTTACGTGGCAGAAGTAAGCTATCTTGTCTGACTCAGAGACCAGTTACAGGCCATCCTCCCTATTCCCATAGGCAACTCTCGCTATAATGTGGTCTTTACAAGTCCTTATAAAGTCTAGGAGCATTGGAATCAAATGCACCTGGGTTTGAATGCTGCCTCTGTCACTTAGCTGCATGATTTTATTGTAGTCTACCTCCTTAAACCTCAGTTTTCTTATCTTTACACTGGGAAGTAAAGAAGTTAATACATGTAATGTACTTAACAGAATATCTGCTACATAATAAGTATTCAGTAAATGGTTGCTACTGTTTTTATTACAATCTTCATGTGCCTGATTTCCTGGATTATTTCTCTATTTCACACGCATTAACAAAGAAAATAGAGAGAGAGATCCATATTTTTTCTCTGTTTAGTGTCATTTACTTCCTCTGTCTTTTTTTTATCTTTCATTCCTTTGAGATAGCCAGTGAGGTACCCCACCCCTATTCTGTGCTGTTTTCTCATTTTACAGATTAGTTACAAATTATGGGGGGATAAAACTTGGCACATGCTTGGCATGTACATATATCAGGATTGCAAAACAATATCTTATTTATTGTGATAATTATTATTATGGGTTATTATTTGATGAGTGAAATTCATTTTATTTGCCAGAAAATCTAGAATATCTTGCAACGCCCTCTAGAGTGACTCTTGCTTTTGTATCAAATACAGCTGCATACATTATATAGATTAAAGGCTGGAGTCAGACTACACTGGAGTTGCAGCTCATTTTAAACTTTAAAACTGAAGAAACAGAAATAATCATGTCATTATGTAAAAGGCCTAGAGTGTTAGTTACTTTGGGGCAATAGCTCATCTATTGTTTTCCTTACCTACTCTTCAGCAAAGACCGCATCTCCTGCTCAATACGGGGCCCAAAGCCCTACTATTATTCTGTAAGGTCAGAGGAAAGCATGTTCTGCGGTACTTATTCAGGGATACTCAGGACAGATTTTTTTTTTTAATACCGTTAGCTCATTCACTTTCATGTTGAAAATGTAGGCAGCTGAACATCAGCTGAATAAAATTGAACAGGACCTAATATTAGTCTCTTAGGAGTTTGAAGAGAAAATGCTTCTTACCACTTGAATATCTGTCTAATCCATATAAAAAAGGACATACTAATCATGAATAAATGATGTAAATATTTATCAGTAAGACCATTAATGTGGCATTACAAATACAAGTCAGCCATGCTTTTTACATTGATTTAATTCTGCTTTGGATTTTTTCAATTGATAAAGTACGGCAGTGAATCGAATTACTTATCTATATGGCTCATATGTGCCCATGTTCAGGCTCTTCCACCAGGTGCCATCTTGCCTGCAGCATCTCTACTGCCTTCAAAAGAGCCGCCAAAGTGGCAAAGATCTTTTAAAGACTGATGTAAGTACCTCCCAAAAGGCCTAGTGCCTTTGCCCTTAGCTTAAACAGTAGCTAGCTACACCTGCAGGGCCCTGCCTCTCCTGCTGGCTATAAACACTCACCTGAAAACCCCTGCCTAACTCCACACAGCAGGAAGTACAAAATAGGACAGAAAGCAAATAGGGACAGTTCTGGTTTCAGAGCTTATCTAGGTCTTCTGTTCTTGTCAGTTCTCTAGACTATGCTCTTAATGTGTCACATTATAATTGACTTTCTGCTTTCAATATCTTGTTTCTGTGGACTTCCAGTACCATTTACATAGCAGAGGTGGTCCTGTGCCAAAGAAAATGGTCCATGCCTTAGGACAACACAGTGTTTCAATGTGTGGTTTACAAAACCCAGTGGAATCAGCCATAAAAGAGGTTTCACTTTAAGCAGAGGCAAAGGTGTAGCCCTTCTTGGAAGTTCACATATGGCTCTTTCCAGTTAGACACTAAATAACCAAAGTCTTAGGATCATAATTTATCTCCATGGTCATTTGTTTGCTAGTTCCATTTTTCTCAACTCATCTGTCCTTCTGTACCCTAGGACTTGCATGTCTGTACCTGTTATTAAATTCTTGCTGCTCCAGACAGCACCCCTGGACTCAATCTCTTGTCTGACTAGACTTATATATGTTACATAGTTTTTGAGCTGTGCCTAGTTGGGTTGCCTTAGAGTCAAATCTATTCTGCTACTGTTAACATAATTTGTAGTTGTTACTCAGTAACAGAAATACTTGTGTTTTGTCTATTCAGTAAAACTTATTATAATAAAATGGAATGATAATTTTTTCTGCATCTGCCAAAGACTTAAGGAATAATACTAGCATTATTGCTAGTACCAATTAATAGTCACTTAAAAATTCTTGAATTCAGTATGGAAATTATATTTATGACAGTTTTTCGCTAGTGAGTTTTGTTAAGTGTATGAAATGTAAGTGTGGTGACTTTATTTTAAATTTAAGTTTAATTCAAGGAGTAAATAAGGATTTCTAAGAACATAAAACAACTCTGGTGAATTTTAATAGTCAATATATATTCCAAAAAGATATGCAACTATCATTCCTGGGGTAGGAACCATGTTTTATTTTTGGATCTCCCCTAGCACACAGAAGAAACTCAGTAAACCTTAGTTTGAAGAACCAGTGAATAAACAATAGAACCAACAGTATGATATTTCCATTTGGCAAACTTATTATGGGATGTTCCTTAAGATATTTAAATACACATAGATGAAGATGATGTTTCTCAAAGTGAATAGCAGGCTTCAAAAATGTAGTTCACATTCTGTTTTCAGGCAGGCATGCTTTCTTTCTAATTGGAAAGCAATTCTAAAATTGTAATGGAAGTCAATAAGCAAATACGATTCACTATACACATTCACTTTCCAAGACTCTGTTTTTCACAACTACCTTTAACGCATAATGTAAGATGAAACTGTAGGACAATATAGTATACTGATAATGCCACAATGCAAAATACTTGTTGACTATTCAAGGGAGGAATTCTTCCGTCCTTTCAATAATGCCAAGTGAAAAAAATCCATAGTTGTAGGACACAATCATAATAGTTGCATAAATGACTTTTTCAGTACTATAACATAATTCTCCAGGAGAATTCTTAAATCATTTTTCTATATGTTTTATTCTTGATTTTATTTGAAACTATCTTCAGTGCAAATCTTGCCTAAAAGTAGAAACTGCAAGCACTGATTGACTTATGCAACTGCATATAACAACTTTTGGACCCAGACCTAGGGGGTTATATTTTTGGTCCAAGATGTGTTATATACTTACTTAATTGGTTAAGAAAAGAGCTAGACAGTGTGTCCAACTCCCTCTGGTGTAAAAAGAGGGCTTCATCTGAATGAGGTTTTCATTTCTTCTCTTACTCAGAAATAGATTCTGTGGTCCTTATAATAGTCAGGATAGGCTAGGAGGTTACATTATGGAAACAAACAACCTCGGTGTTTCATGGGCTTAAAACATCAAAGTTTATTTCTTACTTTCCCAGGATAGTGGAGTCCCCACAGTCCAGGGCACTGCCAGCCACTCTGGCAGAGCAAAGGAGAGAAGTCGATAAATCACACCCTGGATCTTAAACTTCCATCTGAAAATGACACAAGTCGTTTCTGTTCATATTTCAATGACCCCCAAAAGTCACATGGCCACATCTAATTTCAGGGAGACAGGGTAGTACAGTTTTACCATTTGTCCAGAGGGAGAAGCAGAAATTTTTGAGGAAAAGCACTAATGGATAACAAAATTCTCTCTTCCTAGCCCACCTATGCTACAGTGGAAACCTATGATGTTTCTCAAATTATCTGTATTTACTTAAAATGACACATTTTTAGAGTCCTGACCACTCCCAAAGGTCAACGTTAAGTTCACAATGTTATCTGATTTTTGCGATATTCTATGATCAAGGTGACTTCTATCAAGTAACTTCTATAAAGGTTTTTTTAGTTGTCATTCCTACCTCCTCCCACTCCCATCTTGCAGTCAGCCATCTGATTACTAAGGGATAACATCAAGGGCTCAATTTTCAAAATTAGGTGCTTAATTAGATTGCCAACCCACTGGGTAGGGACTGCCTAGAACTGCTTCAGAGCATAGAGGGTAACTAAAAAAAAATAGTTTCCAGTGCTATTGTTATTCACCAAATCCTTAATTTAATGGCCCAGATATGGAGTTGACTGTCTATGTGTATATATATACACACACATAGATATTTTAATGCCATTGTATGGTACATCCCCTTTGATAGGCTTTTGCCAGCTTTGAATCCCTCTGGGCAACAAACACTCTTCAAAGGGATTGGAAAGTGTTAATTGGAATAGCTCCTTGTTATAAATAAATTCAACCACCAATTTAAGACTGTAATAGGCCCTGATACCACCAAATATAAGCTGTAAACACTCTTTTACTATATAACCCCAGCCCTAAACAAAATTACCATGAAAATGAGGATAGCATAATCCATATTTTCTTAATTTCAATTTCTGAATGAGATGATCAATATCCTGCATTATTAAATTTCTGGACATAGATGAAGGATCATCCTTCATAGCTTCTCCAGCACCTGTTTTTCTCTAGAACCCATATGGAAAAGTTTAGTTCAAAAATTTTAAATATGGCATTTGGTTATTCACTTGTCTGTATAAAGATGGTAAAGAAGTATGACTTTAAAATTAGACTACATTAGTTCTACTAATGTTTCTACATTTGTAAAAGCTCTACAAATTTATCTGCATATCTTTGCTGTTTGTACGTTTCCCTATAATTGGTCAAATGAAAATTTAGTTAGATTTATATTTTTTCCCATGAAGTTTCTGCTTCGTGGTAGAAAGCAGTCATTGGTGAATCTTTTTAAAACTTTTCTAATCTGTCAGCTAAAAGGAAGAACATTGGGTTTTTTGGTCTTGTGGTTAGATTCTCATTGAAGCTTCTTTGATCCTGAGGTACAATTATGATGAACAGAGTGAGCATATGCATGTATGTGTGTTTTCTAACTTCTATTATATTAAGAGGAAGAATGATCCTTCAGAGACCATTTAGCTGAAGAAAAGCTGAACTGAGATCACCACAGAGCTGCCATCCTTTCCAGATAAAAGGTCAGCATTATTGGCTTCAGTTAATCGTAAGCTTGATGTGCATTACAGTAACTGCTGCCTGAAGGTGTTACCATGGACACAAATATCAACATATCTTCAGGAGGAGTTATATAGTGAAAGGAAAAGTGGGAGAATATAAAGTATCCATCACTGGAGCTTGCAAAGAAGAAAACTCTCAAGCCTCCTTGTCATACTGTCATATGTGTTTCAAAAAGTTGTGTAACACTTTTTACTATCCTTTATTGAGTGATTGATATATATCAGGGTTGTGTGAATACTTATTAGACATTATCTCACTTAATCCTCATAACAATCCTATGAAATAGATACCAGCACTATTCCCATTTTTTGGATGAAGAAATTGAAGCTCAGAGAAATTAATTAACTTACCCAAGATTATGCAGCCAGTAAGTGGTGTAAGTGGAATTCAACTCTGGTCTGTTTTATCCCAGAGTTGTACTCTAAACCTCTCTAATATATTGTGGCAGATTGTAATATAAAGTAAATCTTAATCTCTGGTTGGAAGTAAGAACTCAAATAGAACAGTGCTCAACACATAGTAGGTGTTTAAAAACTATTTATTAAATTAATTAAATATGAGTTTAATATTCCTAAGTGTGATGGGCAGAATTCTAAGATGGCTTCCAAAATTTTCCACACACCTCACATGTACATATCCTATACAATATCTAGGACTATGAATATTATGGATCTTACTCCTGTGACTAAGTTATGCTGTAAGGCACAATTGACCTTGAGATGGGAAATTTACCCGAGTGAGGCTGGTCTAATCACATGAACTCTTTAAAAGCAGTGTTTTCTCTGTCTAGTTGTAGAAGAGGATAGCAGAGATTTGAAGCATGAGGATTTAACATCTTGCTAAGCTTGAATATGGAGGGGAACATTTTACAAGGAATATGTGTGGCATTTAGTAGCTGAGAGTGGCCCCTAGCCTACAGCCAGCAAAGAAATGGTGACCTAGGTCCTATAACCAGAAAGAACTGAATTCTGCAAATGGTAAGAATTAGATTGGAAGAGAAGTTTTCCTTGGAGGCTCCAGATAAGACCTCAGCTCAACCGTCACCTTGACTTTAGCCTTGTGAGACCTTGAGCGGAGCATTCAGGCAGAGCTAAAGAATTATGAGCTAATAAATAAATGAGTATTGTTCTAAGGTGCTAAGTTTGTGGTAATTTGTTACACAGCAATAGAAACTAATATACTAGTTACAATATTAAGTAACTATACTCCATATAGTCCTTATTTTATTATGAGATTTTGTTTTTTGGGATTGTCAGTCAGCTTTTTCTATGAAATGGCTGAATCTGTGTTCTAAAATTTCATGTTCAGAGATATTTTATTTTATTGCCAATCTTTATATATTTTTGAAGATAGCCCAGTACTGCTAAGATCAACAACAAGTTGAAAGAATCACATGTACTTTTTCACTTTGAACTCACCAAATTTCACTAACCAGTATATTTCTCTGTTCTCTTTTTTATAGCCAACATACTGTGATTCAATGCTATTAATCACTCTGATCTAGTATATTTTAGATAGGCTTCTTGAAAAGTTGCAACCACCATGTCCAGCTAGAACACTATTAACTGAATCTTTGGTAGCTATTACTGCAATGTGTGGTGTACAGCTTAAGAGCTACCTAGAAATATAGTTATGTCTAAGAATCCAGTCTGAATGACAATTCCCCCATGTCTTAGGAGTTATGGAACAAATGATTTATGATATCAAATTGGAGAATTTGGATTCTTAACTGATGTAATTTAAAATGCAAATGCATTAGAAATGGTAGAGAAGTTGGTAAAACTGATGCAGCTTTGGGTTTATGCTTCAACATGATCTGATCTAAAGCTTGGATTGCAGAAATGTCATACCAAGTGATAGTGTCAGAGGTTGAGCAAATATAACTTTGTTTTTATCCTAATGGGAATTTTCTGGGGCAGAGAGCTAGGAAGAAAATCCTCTTTTAACTTGTAAACTGAGCAAATTTGATCTGGAAATCATTGAAAGAGAATAAATATGGAGCCCCAGGATGCCATTTTTATAAGTTATTTTTCTGCCCACAAATACACTTTAAGTTCAAAAGCTGGCAGCTTTACTGAGTACCATACCTGCAGTTTGGTTGAAATGCTACTATCAACCCTGTCAACTCCTAGTGGATTTCTCCCACAAGCACCAGTATCACTTAAAGCCTGGAATGAATTCTTGTTATTGTAAGTCTACCTCATCAAAGGTCTTGACTCCAAATAGAAAGTAAATACAACTGAGTAGTAAATACAATAGCATGAGTTGACTTTGTTGCACGATCTGGATAATGTTAAGAAAATAGAAAATGCATATTTTCAGCCAGAAAGCATATTATTATGTTTTCCTCTGGGAAGTTCAGTATTTTTTTAATCATTGTGCACTATATTAGTCAGGATTTTCTACATTTAAGCTGAACCAGAAGATAGTACAGTTGGGTCATATGATCTATATTTTGCAGCCTAAAGGTCACCACATGATTTCAGCCAAATAAATTATTCAGAAAACAACTTGGTACATTATGAGAATTCTAAGTTTCTGCTTCTCCTTTACTGACCTATATCTTCTGACCTGCATTACTCAAGGCTTCAAAATAAGAAGAAGCCTTAATTTTCTTTGGGAACATTGTTCTACTTACACAGTCACCAGAAAGGACTGGGTAATAGCTATGTTGTAAAGAATTTACAGGCGAAGCTTGTGCAGTATTTTTGAGGAAGGATTTCCCTATGCTGCAGTCATGAAAGTAAAGAAAGTCAGGTATATTCAGACAAAAGGTAAAATGTCATTGCACTCTGGTAACTTTTTTTGTTTATTACATTCAATTATTTTTTATCATTGTGATTTTATCATTATAATCATACCATCCTAAGCCTTACATATGAACAGACCAATTGAACTAGGAAGGCTCAAAAGAGTTATTTGAGCATAGTCCTTCAATATATTTAGGAAAGTATGTGATTGAAAGAAAAGAAGGCAGACGGTGGTCCAAAACCATTCACTGCTTAAAACAAGAGATGTGTTTGGCTAGGCCTTTGTCCTGCTTTTGTTAAGCTTATTCTCCCTTTATTGGAGACCATTAAATATCCACCTAAAAATAGGCATTAACAAACTACAGCCTGTTGGCAAAATTTGGCCTGCTACCTGTTTTTTGAGCATTTTTTTTTTTTTTTTTTTTTGGAATGAAGTTACAACCATTGATTTAGTCTCTGGCTATTTTTGTACCACAATAGCAGAGCTGAATAGATGCAACTGTATGGCCCTGAAGTATAAAATATTTCTTTCTGATATTTCACAGAAAAAGTTTGCTAACCCCTGTCTTAGAAAGTTAGCCTTCTCCTATTTTGACCCCCATCAGCTTCTCTAAGACCAATATTATGCAGAAACAATGTATATAAGGAGCTATTATACAGTACTCCGAGACTTAGTGTCAGGTTACTCCTACTGCAGGTGAAATTCTTCCACTGTGACCACTTTCTTTTAAGTATATAATTTAGTTCTTATACTTATGTTTGCATGATTTGGCTTTGTAAACTGCCTTGTACACCAGGATCTAGGTCTCACCTTTGCTTTGGTTTGTATCCTTCTGTCCCAAATCCTATTACCAAACTCCAGTACAGTGACTGTAGCTCTACTCTCCACTTGATAACTTCAATCTTGCCTCTCGCTTACCTAGACTTTGAGTACTGCTACCCACAGCTATTATCCATCCATTAGCGGAGGCATGTGGCCACCTGTATGCTTGTGTGAGTTTCAGAAGTATAGCTATCATTCACTTTGAATGCTGTGCATTGGAAGATGAATTGGGTTTTCAGCACCACTGCCTGAGTTGGTACAAAGGAGTATTTCTCATCCAGGTGTAAAGTTCTAGAATCATTTCCTAGTCTTCCAAGTTTTCGTTATTTTATCACAGATAAGTACCCATACTAAAGCAAGAAAACACATAAATGTTGGATTAGCAATTTCAATGAAAAGAAAGCAGGATGGTTTTGCCACAAGCACAGACTTATCAAAAGAAAATGTGTAGAGAGAAAAAATAGTTTCATGACTTCTGAAAGAAAGTGGAATAGTATCCTATCTCATTTTTTAAAAATTATTTCAACATTAAGTATCCAATGTAGGAAGCAGTTATTTATAGTAAAGGGAAGAAATCAACAATTTAACGTAATTTGGTAGAGAGATTTGGGCCTCAAAGGGGAAAATGTAGTTTTGGGCTGCAGAGGATGAGTGGTCTCTAGTGATGGTGATGGACTTGGTAAGAGATTTCAGATCGGAGAGGATTGTTTTCAGTGCACCAATAGAGTGGAAAATCTCACTAAGAGGCAAGGGAAAGAAAATTCCTCCCAAGATGATTAAAATGACTAGGTATGCTAATTCTTACTGAGAAATAAGCATGCTCAACTGACTAGTCAAAATCCCAAGTGGTGCATGAATATGTATAGACCCTCTACTATGTATATATTGCAAGAGATAAGGCTCTCCTTGAGTGTCAATAGTGGTTCAATCTGTTTTTTTTTTCCAATAGGGAATCTCATTCCATGGGTTGGTTGGACTTTTTCAACTGGAAGTAGCTATCTTTGTGTTTTAACTTTCTTCCACATCATTGTAAGAGAAACTGGATGGATTCCTGGTATCAATCAACCCTATTGTTTTGGTGGCACTCTTAAGGGAAATTTAACTTTGTCCTGATTGAGAGAGAGAGAGAGAGAGAGAGAGAGAAAGGAAGAAGAGAAGCATTCTCAGTGTCTCCTGAAACTCAGTATTTTCACCAAGAATGCCTGTACCATGTGAGAATATCTGACAAAATCCATTTTAGCTCATCACACATTATTGCATTATATTTCTTAGAGTCAGTCTCTATAAGTGAATCTTAAATGAAGTCTACCTTTTTATTGATTGATGCAGAGAATATTCATGATTGTGGTATTAGACTGTGAAATCTAGTGTTGGAAGCAGCTTCCTTTACTCAAGTTGAATGTGAAATATATGGCAGAGGAAACTGCAAGTCTTGATGACACATCCTGTGGAGTTAAGGTTAAAACCTGCTCTGCAGGAGCTGGCTGGATGGGACAAAATAAGCAGCCTTTGGGGCCTCTTCTCTCACATTAATTCAGATATCATTTCAAAACCTAAAAAGCCATTCAGTATACAGCCTGCCCTTCCAAGTAATCTTCAGCAAGGAACCCTGGAGTAAAAGGCTTGGAAAATAATAGCAAGAGCTTGGCAGAAGGCAAAACTGAAAAAAAAAAAAAAAAAAAAAAAAAGGCAAACACATATACAAAGGAGGTATGTGTGAAAATTCTTCTGTTGACTGCTTATAGAAAACCCACTCTAGGGTAATCATATCAAATTCTATATGCCTGAAAATGAAATTAGCATCTTTTCCAAAATTACCTACTATTTTCTACCTTTTTATAAATAATACAACAAAGCTAAGAACCCCAGACTCAATTTGAAATTTTTCATCTCTTTTGTTCTTTCCATGTAATCTTTCAAGAAATGCTGGGGATTCTTCTGCTAAATATATACTTGTGTCTCATCACTATATTTCACTTGCCATAATTCTGGTTTTAGGACTAATCATCTTTAACCTCGATTTCTACAAAAGTTTCTTTTTTTAAACTCAAACTCCAGTAGCCACTGCCTGCTTTCCGATCCCCTCTGTATATTCATTGCAGGAGCAACCTTGTCTCAAAACACAACAATGAACTTTGTTGCTTTTATACTTAAGAATCTACAATGGCTTCTTTGTGCTGAAAATGTCAAATTTAATCTCCTCCTTTACACCATAACCGCGAGTTTATCTATCCAGGTACTTCTTTCCTGTGTAACACAAACCATTCACTCTAGTCAGGGCAACATTTATCCTACTGTGCTGTGTGTGACATATTAATTCCCATTATCCAAAATAGTAACTTTTTAAACATTTGTTGCAAAGTTATCACATGCCAACCGTGAAATTAAGTTCTTTTCATAAATTTTCTCTAATATTCACAAAATCCATATAAAGAAAGAATTGTCATCCCTGTGTTTATAGCTGAAGAACCTGAATATTTGAGATTTAGTTAATTTGCTTAGGGTCAATCAGTTAGTAACAGATTGAAGATTAAAATTCACTTTGATATGACCCCAAAGCCTGTGATCATGTGCTCACTTTCTGCTAGCAGCAGTCTAACCTTTCCCACCCTTCTTTTTATCTACCAAAATTTATGCTTCCTGTCACTATGCACCTCTCCCCGCCCACCATCAAGGGTAAGCACTAATCTGGTTTCTAACACCATATATTATTTAAACTTTATACAAATGAAATAAAACATTATGTATTCTTTTGTGCCTAGATTATTTTATGCAATATTATGTTTGTAAGATTCAACTATATTGTTGTATGTACTTGTAATTTTCTCATTATCCTTGCTTTATATAGCATTCCATTTTGTGAAAATACCACAATTTATTTATTTTTGGCTGGTTATGAATGATGTTTATAAAGACAAGACTCAAGAGCTACTGGAACTCTTATAAACTGCTCTCATGGGAAGGTAACTTGGTACAAACATTTTGGAAAACATTTTGGTGGTTTATCCTAAAGTGAACATGTACAAACTTTTCGAAACAGCAATTCTACTACTCACTATATATCTAACATGTAAATTATATATTTACACCAAATGAAAGAAATGACAATGTTCATAGAAGCACCAATTATTGTCTTTTTCAATTTAACCATTGTGCAAGGTACATAGAGTCATCAAGTTTTGGTTTTATTTGAATTTGTCTTGAAAAATGAAGCTCAACACCTATTACAAATTTGGATATCATTTTTGTAAGGTACTTGTTTAAGTCTCTTGCCCATTAAAATTGTGTTGTCTTTTTCTATTTAGTTGAAATAATTTTTTATATATTCTCGATATCAATCTTTTTTGGAGAGGATTTATATATTTTTTTGGAATATCTTATCCTACTTTGTAGGTTACCTTTTCAATCTTTTATTAGTATTTATTTTTTAATGAAGAGAAGTCCTAAATCATAATATAGTCAAATTTATCAATTTTCCCTTTATGATTGATAATTTTAGGTTTCTATATGAAAATATGTGCCAAGTCCAACTGTGTTCTTATATATTGTCCTGTTAAAGTTCCATTATCTGTAATATTTAGATCTTCTGTTTATTTGATTTTTTTTCATTTATGATGATATATAGGATCAAAAATTCATTTTCCCCACATTGGACAGCAAATTGACCCAGTATAATTTACTGAAAATCCATACTTTTTACTGTGTTATGTAGTTTCAGTTTCATCATATACCAGGCAATTGGCAAAGGTATTATCTATTTCTGGACCTTCCTGTATGGTCCATTAGTCTATTTGTCTATTCTTGTGTCAGTATCATACTTTCTTAATTTCTATTAGAGGTGATGATTCTGACAGTATAAGCCCTATAGCTTTGTTTTTCTTCCAGGTTGGCTTGACTATTCTCTGGCATTTGCAATTCTGTATAAATTTTAAAATCAGTTCATTGTACTCAACAAAAAGCCTGCTGGAATTTTTATTGGTTTTGCTTTGAATCTATAGATCAACTCTTAGAGAACTGACATCTTAATACGAAGTACACTAATCCATGACCACACATTTACTCAGGTTGTTATTGGTTTTTCTCAGTGATATATTGTATTTTTGACATAGATATCTTGCATTATCTTTCTTTAGAATTGTTTCCTAGGTAATTAATATTTTAATGGTACTTTAAATGGTATTATATTTAAAGTACAATTTAAAAAATTTTCTTGCCAATATATAGAAAAATGATATTGATTTGGTCTGGTGTGCACTGACTTTGTTAAATCCTTTTATTAATTCTAAGAGTTTCTTTTTTTCAGGTTTTTATATGTTCATTGACAACTCTTATGTGAATGATTGCTTTTTTCCAATGTCATATCTAATTTGTTAGAACTTCCATTAAACAATAAATAGAAATGGTAATGATGAACATCCTTGAGTAGTTGTAACCTCAGGGGGTAAGTGTTCTGTATTTCACCATTAAAATTATTATTTTCTATAAATTTTAGTTGGCATTGTCTACCACATTAAAGAAGCTCTCTTCTTTTCCTAGTTTTCTGAGTTTTACCATAAATGGGTGTTCAGTGTTAAATACTTTGTCTGCCTCTTTTGAGATGACCATGTTTTTCCCCTTTAGTATGTTAATGTGGAGAATTATACTGATTGCTTTCCAAATGTTAAACCAACCTTGCATTCCTGGAATAAACTCTACTTGGTCATGATACATTATGCTTTTTATATATCACTAGATTATAATTGTTAATATTTTGTTGAAGAATTTTGCATCTAAGTTTAATATGGCCTATGATATTCCTTTCTTGCATTGTCCTCATCAGGTTTTAGTATTATGGTTATGCTAGGCTTATATAAACATTTTGAAAATGTTTCCATTTATTTTCTGTTCTCTGGAAGAATTTGTGTAAGATTGGTGTTATTCTTAAGTACTTTCAAGAATTCTCCAGTGAAACCATACAGCATTAGAATTTTTTTCATCAGAAAGTTTTTATTTATAGACTTATTTTCTTTAATAAATCATCTTACAATTCATATTTTTATTTCTTTTATATCATTTTAGCAAATTATGTCTTTCAAGGAATTTGTCCATTTCACCTTATGTGTTGACTTTATTGGTATAAAGTTATTTCTAATATGCTCTTATTATCCTTTAATGTGTGAAGGGTTTTGAAGATGATTCCTCTTTTATTTCCTACATTGGTAATTTGTGCTTTCTCTATTTTTTGATTAAGTCTTACTATGTATTTGTTACTTTTATTATGTTATTAAAGAACAAATGTGTGACTGTTGAACTTTCTCCATTGTATCTTTTTTCTGTTTCTGCTATTAAGTTTACATTTCCTTTTCCTCTATTTTCCTTAAGTTTTATTTGCTGCACTTTTCCTACCCTTTGGAGTTTGAAACTGAGATCAATGGCTTTTAACTTCTTTCTCTTTTCCAATATATGAATTTAAAACTATAAATAATCCCTCAGTTTTTTTTTTAACATTTTTTATTGATTTATAATCATTTTACAATGTTGTGTCAAATTCCAGTGTAGAGCACAATTTTTCAGTTATAGATGAACATATATATATTCATTGCCACATTTTTTTCTCTGTGAGCTACCATCAGATCTTGTGTATATTTCCCTGTGCTATACAGTATAATCTTGTTTATCTATTCTACAATTTTGAAATCCCGTCTATCCCTTCCCACCCTCTGCCCCCTTGGCAACCACAAGTTTGTATTCTATGTCTATGAGTCTATTTCTGTTTTGTATTTATGCTTTGTTTGTTTGTTTTTGTTTTTGTTTTTTCGATTCCACATATGAGTGATCTCATATGGTATTTTTCTTTCTCTTTCTGGCTTACTTCACTTAGAATGACATTCTCCAGGAGCATCCATGTTGCTGCAAATGGCATTATGTTGTCAGTTTTTATGGCTGAGTAGTATTCCATTTTATAAATATAACACCTCTTCTTTATCTAGTCACCTGTTGATGGACATTTAGGCTGTTTCCATGTTTTGGCTATTGTAAATAGTGCTGCTATGAACATTGGGGTGCAGGTGTCATCCTGAAGTAGGGTTCCTTCTGGATATATGCCCAGGAGTGGGATTCCTGTGTCATATGGTAAGTCTATTCCTAGTCTTTTGAGGAATCTCCATACTGTTTTCCACAGTGGCTGCACCAAACTGCATTCCCACCAGCAGTGTAGGAGGGTTCCCCTTTCTCCACAACCTCTCCAGCATTTGTCATTTGTGAATAATCCCTCAGTTTTGTTGCATCTCATACATTGTGATTAGTCAAATTTTCATAATCATTCAGTTTATTTTTTAAACGTACACTGATTTATCCATTGATGTATGAGTTATTTAGAGTTATGTTACTTAGTTTCTGTGCATTTGGATATTTTCTAGTTATATTTTTGTTATTGAATGCCTATTTAATCATACTCTGTCACACTTTGTGTCATATCAAATCTTTGCAATTATTTCTACTGTGGTACTTTAACATAACATAAAATTAACCATTTAACTAGTTTAAATATACAGTTTGATGGCATTAATTATAGTCAAATTGTTGCACAACTATCCATTTACAGAAATTTTTTTTATAATTGAAACTCTGTACCCATCAAGCAGGAAGAATTCCCCATATCCCCCTCTCCTCAACCCCTGGTAACAACATTGTACTTTCTGTCTATGAATTTGACTTTACGATGCACCTTATATAAGTGGAATCATACAGTATTTGTCTTTTTGTGTCTGGCTTATTTTGTTTAGCTTAATGTCTTCAGGGTCCATTCATATTGTTGCAAGCATCAGAATTTCTCTCCTTTTAAAGGGTAAATAATATTCCACTATATGGTTATACCATAATTTGTTTACCCATTTATCCATTGATGGATATTAAATTGTTTCCATTTTTAGGCTATTGTGAATAATGCTACTGTGAACATAGGTATACAAATATTTGTTCAAATCCCTGATTTGTTCTGGATATACACCTAGAAGAATTGCTAATTTGTACATTAATTCTGTACAGTTTTTTGAGGAACCATCATACTGTTTTGTATGGCTACATCATTTTACACAGCCACCAGTAATGCGCAATGGTTCCAAGTTTTGTATCCTGACCAATATTTGTTATGTTCTGTTTCTTTTGCTTTTGCTTTTTTAAAATAACAGCCATCTTAACAGGTACAAAGCAGTATCTCATTATGGTTTTGATTTGCATCTCTCTGATGACTAGTGATGTTGACAGTTTTTTCATGTGCCTATTTGTTATCTGTATGTCTTCTTTTGAAAAATGTCAATTAAAGTCCTTTGCTCATTTTTGATTTTGGGTTAGTTGGATTTCTGTTGTTGTTGCTGTTGAGTGGGAAGGGCCATTTATATATACTGAATATCAGTCACTTATCAGATATATGATTTACAGGTATTTTAAAAATCATTCTGTGAGTTG
This sequence comes from Camelus bactrianus, assembly GCF_048773025.1. Taxonomy (NCBI): domain Eukaryota; kingdom Metazoa; phylum Chordata; class Mammalia; order Artiodactyla; family Camelidae; genus Camelus; species Camelus bactrianus. The sequence continues at coordinate 79,136,593 of NC_133575.1, read as the reverse complement.
CCTTTTCACTCTGTTGATAATGGTTTTTGATATGCAAGAGTTTTTAATTTTGATGAAGTCCAACTTGTCTATTTTTTGTTATTGTTGCCCTGTGCTTTTGATGTACTCTACAAGAAATCATTGCAAAGTCTGATATCACAAAGGTTTTCACCTTTACTTACCTCTAGGTGCTTTATACTTTTAACTCTTACATGTAGATCTTTGATCAATCTTAAGTTTTTTTGTGCATATGGTATATTATAAGGGTCTAACTCCATTCTTTTGCATGTGGATATTCAGTTTTCCCCACACAATTTGTTGAAAAGACCATTTCCCTATTGAATAGTCTAGGAACTCTGGATGAAAATCAGTTGAGAGTACATGTGAGGGTGTATTTTGGGTTCTCTCTTCAATTGGTTTTACATATCTGTTTTTATGCTGGTATCACTATTTTTTATTACTGTAGTTTGTAGTAATATTGAAAAAGAGAAAGTGTGAAACCTGCATCTTTGTTATCTTTCAACATCATTTTGATTATTTAGGGTCCCTTGAGAATTCATATGAAATTTAGGATGGATTGTTATACTACTGTAAAAAATATCATTGGTATTTTAACAGGAATCACATTGAATCTGCAGATCATTTTAAGAAGTATTAACATCTTAATAATATTAAATTAGACAATCTATGGAAATGAAATTTCTTTTGATTTACTTGTACCTTTATGTCAATGATGTTTTACAATTTTCAGAGGAGAAATCTTTCATCTCTGTAGTTAAATTTATTACGAAGCATTTTTTTCTTTTTGATGCTATTGTAAATGAAATGGTTTTCTTAATTTCCTTTTTGAATTAGTCATTGTTAATATATAAAAAATAATTATTGTGTGTTGATTTCTATTGTGTAAGTTAGCCTAATTTGTTTGATAGTTCTAACACATTTTTGGTGGACTCTTTAGGATTTTCTATGTAGATAAATCACATCATCTGCAAGAGAAAATTTTACAACTTTCTTTACCATTTGTATGTTTTTTATTTTTTAATTTTTTTGCCTAATTACCATGCCAAATACACAATTCTTATCTGACAGTTTATTCTTTCAGCCATTAAATTTATTATCCCACTGCCTGTGGCCTCCAAGTTTTCTGCTGAAAAATCCACTGCTAATCTTACTGAAGATTTGTACATGACCAGTCACTTTTTTTTTTTTGCTGCTTTCAAGTTTCTCTCTTTGTCTTTCAAAATTTCAATTATAATGTACCTTGATGTAGATGTCTTTGATTTATCCTGTTTAAACTTCATTGAGCTCCTTGGATTTTCAGATTGATGTCTTTCTTCAAATTTGGGAATATTTCACTATTCCTTCAAGTATCTTCTACTTTTTTCTCTCTCATTTTTTCTTCTGAGACTCTCATAATGATTATATTCATCTGCTTGATGGTTTCTCATAGAGTCCTTAGCCTCTGTTCACTTTTCTTTGTTCTCTTTATTATTTTTGATACTTAGAATTGGTTATTTCAAATGTCCTTTATAAAAGTTGGCTGACAATATTTCTGATGAATATAATTGAAAATTCCTCAACAAAATAATAGCAAACCAAATTCAACAATACATTAAAAGGATCACACACAATGATCAAATGGGATTTATTCCATGAAGGCAAGAATGTTTCAACATCACAAATTAATCAACATGCTATGTTACATTAATAAAATGAAAGATAAAAATTGTATGATCATCATAATAGATGCAGAAAAGGCATTTGACAAAACTCAACATCCATTCATGATAAAAAAAAAAAAAACTCCACAAAGTGGGTATAGTGGAAATGTACTTTAGCATAATAAAGCCCATATATGACAAACTCACTGCTAATATAATACTCAACAGTGAAAATCTGAAATCTTTTAATATAGTATCAGGAACAAGACAAGGATGCCCACTCTCTTCACTTTTACTCAATATAGTATTGGAAGTCCAGTTACATCAATTAAGCAAGAAAAAGAAATAAAAGGCATACAAATTGAAAGGAAGAAGTAAAATTATCACTAATTGCAGGTAATATGATATTATATATAGAAAACCCTAAAGACCACCAAAATTCTATTAGAACCAATAAGTGAATTCATTACAATTGCAGGATACAAAATATATATACAGAAATCTGTTGTGTTTCCATGCACTAATAATTAACTATCAGAAAGAGAAATTAAAACAATCCCTTTTGCAATTACACTATCAAAAAGTATAAAATACCTAGGAATAAATTTAGCCAAGGAGGTGAAAAACTTGTACACAAAGCTGGAAGACACTGATGAAAGATATTTAAGACACAAATAAGTGCAAAGATATTCCATGCTCATGGATTAGAAGAATAAATATTGTTAAAATGTCCATATACCCAAAACCATCTATAAATTCAATGCAATCTCTATCAAAATTACAAAGACATTTTTCACAGAAATAGTAAAAAAAAATTCTAAAATTTATATGAAACTACAAAAGACCCAGATAGTCAAATCTTGAGAAAGCAGAACAAAGTGGGAGGCATCACACTTCCTGATTTCAAACTACACGTCAAGCCTATAGTTGTGAAAACAGTGTGGTACCAGCATAAAATCAGACACACAGACCAACCGAACAGATTTGAAGGCTCCAAAATAAACCCAGACATATTTGGTCAACTAATATTTGACAAGGGAGCCAATGATACTCAATAAAGAAAAGGCAGCCTCCTTAATAAATGGTGCTGAAAAACCTGGACAGATACATGCAAAAGAATAAAATTGGATCAGTATATTACACCATATACAACAATTAACATAAAATGGATTAAAGACTTGAACATAAGATCTGAAACCATCAAACTCCTACATGAAGACATAGTTGGCAAGCTCCTTGACATCAGTCTTAGTGATGTTTTTCTGGAACTGACTCCAAGGGTGAGGCTACAAAAGCACAAATAAACAAATGGGACTATATTAAACTAAAAAATTCTGCACAGTGAATGAAACCATCAACAAAATGAAAAGGCAACCTACTACATTGGAGAAGATATAATAAAGAGTAAATATACAAAATATTTAAAGAAATCATATAACTCAATAAGGAAAACCAAACAAATCTCATTAAAAAATAGCCAGAGGACGTGAATAGACATTTTTCCAAAGAAGATATTCAAATGGCCAACAGACACACGAAAAGACGCTCATCATCATAAATCATCAGGGAAATGCAAATCATATCAGTGGGATATCATTTCACACCTGTTAGAATGGCTATTATCTAAAAGACAAGAAATAACAAATGCTAGCAAGAATGTGGAAAAAAAGGGAACTCTCATGGGAATGTAACCAGGGGCAGCCAATGTCGAAAACAGTATGGAGATTCCTAAAAAAGTTAAAAATAGAGCTACAATATGAACCAGTAATTCCACTTCTGGGTATCTGTATGAAGTAAATAAAAACATTAATTTGAAAAGATATATGCACTACTATGTTCATTGTAGCATTATTTACAATAGCCAAGATATAAAAACTAAGTGTCTATAGATAAATGAATGGATAAAGAAGATGTGAGATATATATGTGTGTGAGTGTGTGTGTGTGTGTGTGTGTGTGTATCTTGCTATTTGCAACAACCTGAAGGAATCTATAGGGTATTATACTAAGTGAAATAAGTCAGACAGAGAAAGACACACACAGTGTGATTTCACTTATATACAGAGTCTAAAAACCAAAACAAACACATGAACAAAACAAAACACATATTCATAGATACAGAGAACAGGATGTTGCCAAGGGGGAGGAAGGCTAGAGAAGGTGTAGTGGATGAAGGATATCAAGACATACAAACTTCCAGTCATAAAATAAATAAGTAATTGGGATGAAATGTACATCATGAGGAATACAATCAATAATATTGTATTAATTTTGTATGGTAACAGATGGTATCTAGATTTATCGTGGTGATCATGGTGCAATGTTTGCATATGTAGAATCATTTTTTTGTACACATGAAACTAACATAATAATGTATGTCGAATATACCTCAATAAAAAAGTTGGCTGACACTTCTGTCTCTTCAATTCTGTTGTTGAACCTCTCTAGTGAACTTTCAATTCAGTTCTTTTATTTTTAGGCTCCAGGATTTCTGTTCTGTTTCTTGCTATGAGTTCTACCTCTTTGTTAATATTTACGGTTTTGTTCAGATTTCTTTTCCTGATTTCCTTTAGTTCTTTGTCCATGTTTTCTTCAACACTCTGAGCATTTTTAAGATGGTTATTTTAAATTATTTGTCTGTTATTTTTGATGCCTGTTTCTTCAGGGACATTTTCTGCCATTTTTTCTTTCTTTTAATAGACTATGTTTTCCTGTTTCTTTTTATGCCTTGTGATTTTATGTTAAAAATAAAAGTAGCCATCTCTCTGAGTCTCTGAAGACGGGATCTCTGCCAAGGAAGACCTTTACTAGTTAACAGAGTATGTTCTGTGCTTTGAGATCAGCCTGGTATGAAGGCTTAAGGTTTACTCAGGCCTTTTCTTCGCATGCATCTTGCCTGGGCCTGTGTACATGCGTGTTTTTGTTTTTGTTTTTGTTTTTGTTTTTGTTTTTGTTTTGATCCCTCCCTTATACATGGCTGCTTTTAAATATCTTATTTTCCCAAGGAGTTTTACTCCTGCCTCTTCTCAGAGCCTTAGATTTTCTATTGTACTTTCTTATAATCTCTTTGCAGCAGGAGTCTTCAGGTCCATAGTTCCCCTGCAGCTTTCATGATCAGTACCCACGTGCAATCCACTCTGCTCCCCATGGCTTTTCCTAGCCTGAAATCTGTGCTAAACTGCTTTTCCCTACCTAAACTCTGAATTAGGTGAAACAGAGATCAATCCTTCATTCATTTTCCAGACTGGTTTGAATGTTGCAAGTGAAGTCCTCTCGCCTTCCTCCAGTTTGAGGGAAGGAACTAGGACCTGGCCTCCTGCTTCCCTCAGGCTGTGCTGAGCTGTGCTAGTGAGAGTGCGAGGCAAGGGTGAGTAAAAATGCCATGGAATTTCTTACCGTTGAATGTGACTTTTTCTTGATTGGGAATTCTGTTGGTTGCTGCAGACATTTGATTGTTTTTTAGAGCTCCTATATAAAGTCATTATAGTTGCTTTTCAAATGTTTCTATAAGGAAATGTGAGCCTGGAGTTTGCTAGTCTTGTTGACATCACTCTTCTCTTTGCAGTTTTTGAGACTTAATTCATATCCAAGGGTGTGTTCTATTATGGTGTATGCCCCCCTTGTGTATTTGGGAAAAAAAGAGCATTTTGTAGATGCTGGATATAGCAGTGCAGATATTTCAGTTAAATCAATTGTTCTTATTTAATGTTTCTATATTCATATTTACTTTTGTTTCCTTATACTACTCAATTTCAAGAGAGGGGTTTTAAAATTTCCAGTTATGATTTTGGATTTGTCTCTTACTTCTGTCAATTTCTGCTTTATATATTTCGAAGCTATGTTATTAGATACAAGCAACTTTTGGTTTTTATATTTTCTTATTGCACTGTTTCTGTTACTATTTTTATGAAATGTCTTCCATTATTTCTCATAATACTTATTTCCTACAGTATACTTTCCAAGCTATCAGAGGCCACAGTAGCTTCTTTGAATAATTTTTGTTTATGTATTTTCCCATCTTTGTACTTTTACCCTTTAACTACTATTATATTTAAAAGATGTTGATTGAAAATTGCATATATAGTTTTTCCTTAATTCATTATAGCAATCTTTATCTTTTAAGATGAAAAATTAGGCAACTCAAATTGTATGTAATTAATAATATAGTTAAAATTTACCATCTCGCTTTTTTTTTAAATTGGCTCTTCTGGTCTGTGTTTCTTTACTCCTGTTTTCTGGTTTCTTTTGTATTAATCAAGTGCTCTTTTTTTGTTGTTGTGTTAGATTTTAATTATGCCTCTTTTATTATTAATAAATAGTTACCTAAGGGACTAAATATGCATCTATTAACAATAGTTTAACTCCATTTACTTCCTCCAACCCTTATGTTTTGTTATATAATTTATTTGTTACATGTGTTGCAAATCTAATTAGACATCATCATTGTGTTTTAAATGGATTTTCATTTAGCAATATATTTATCTTTTCTGGGGCTCTTCTTCCTTTTTATGGTAACTTGTTCAATTAGGATTGTTTTTCTTCATCTTGAGTTTTTTTTTTTTTCTTTTAGTAGTGTAGATACGCTGGTGATGAATAAATTCAACTTTAAATATCTGCAAATTTCTTTATTTCATCTTTGCTGAATAATATTATATTAACTACAAAATTATTTGTTTACATTTTCAATACATTATCCTATTTATTGTTTGCTGAGTTTTTGAATCTATAGATTGAGATATTTTTGTTAGATTTAAAGATTTTAAAGTTATTAATTTTTCATACATTGGTTCTATTCCATTCATTTTCTTCTCATCTAGGATTCTGATTAAAAGTATGTTAGACCTTTTGATTGTGTCTCAAGTATTTTCTTACTCTTGGATCTGTGTTTTCTTTTTATCTCTTTGTGTTCACTTTGGATTATTTCTCTTATTATTTCTTCAAATTTATTAATCTTGTGTCTTGTGTTCTATATAATGTTACAACAACTAGTGAGTTTTGAGATTTATATACTGTCTTTTGAAGTAACATAATGTTCATTTGATACATTTCTGCAGATTCTGATTTTCTTTTGAAATGCTACATCTCTTCTGATTATTTCCACCTTTTCTTATATTTTCTTTATCATATTAATTATAGTATTTTCAGGTCCTTCTGCTAGCTCTAATATTTGGATCATGTATGGGTCTCCTTTTATAGAGTATTGTATTTCTTCATTACTGACTTTCTACATGTCTGTTTTTTTTTTTTTTACCATATGCTATACATTATTCCTTAAATGTTGAGATGGATCTTGATTATGTAAATTTTTCTCTCTAAAGTGTTATATTTTGCCCCAGAATGTAGTTAAATGACCAGAGGATCACCTTAATCATGCTAAAGCTTATTTTATCGCTTTGCTAGTCTGTGTTTCAGTTTTGTTCTTTTATCCCTGGTATAGCCCTTGTTCTGTGGTGTGTTCTTTACTTCTGGAGTATGGCTGTTATGGTCTCAAGAAAGCCCAGGGTGTCAGTTCTAAAAAGGCCTCCTCTGCATTGTGTGGCCTCTTTAATTAACCTCTGCTCAACTCTCCAATTTTGAGAAAGAACCTAAATTGTCTAATTTTGTCACTCTAGCCCCATGGGATCACCAGTATGCTAGTTTCTTTTTCCCAAGAAGTAACACTCTGCCTTAGCCACACCCAGATTTTTCAATTCTGGCCCATACCCAGTTTTCAGATTTCCTCAGAGAAGAGGCAGCTGCAGATTCTTGGCTTCTAAAAGTTTTTCTCCTTTGTGAGATGCTATTTCTTCGGGTCCTTATTGCTTCTGTAGACCTCTGATGCCTTAAACACTTTACCTTTTCTGGTTGCTTCCAGTGATATTGTTGGCCTGCTGTGAACTATTCCATCCCATTTGAAAGGAGAAACTCATTCATCTCTTTTTGATATCTATACCAGTATCTCCTAAGTTGTATTTGTAACTTTGTGGGATCTGATTTAGAAGGAAGAAACATATAAGTCTGTCTGATAGAATCTTGGGAGATGGATTCTGTCATCTTGTTATTCAGCTAGTGTGCATGGAAATAAGTATATGGCCATCCACTGCTAATGACTGAAGTTGATCATTCTGCATATTCTACATTAATACATTTATTTGAGAACCTGTATCGTAGTAATACCAATAACTATCCTCAAAGTTGATGTAGAATTGAGTATTGCCTCTGAAGCTAGGAGATAAATCAATTTTAAATTTGATGTTTTCTATTTAAATACACTGTTTTCCTATCTTTAGCCAGTCATTCTCTGATACATCAGAACTAATCCAACTCCTTCATTCTATATTGTTCACATATTTTCTTTCTTAAGCAATGTAGATACACACAGCACACATATTTATCTTTGTTTATCTTGTGCCCATGCTTATTGCCTTTTTTTCAAAACAGTAACTTTTTTGAATAAAAACAAAAATAATGAATGAGGCAAACCATATGTCAAAAGAAAGGCATGTGATTTTAAGCAGAATTAAAAGAAGAGAGAAAACACACTTAATTTCAGAATCAGAACGGCTCCATGGAAGTAGTAGTATTTACGTTGGGCTTGGAAGGATGTATAATCTTGCAGGCAGACATAAACAAAATCAAAGCATTCCAATTGAAAATTTTTTTATCTTTACTGTCTTATCCTACTTGCCTTTTCATCTCTTTTCATTGACTAGTTTGAAAAGCCTCAGATTATCAGATCAGTTCATTTAGACTTGTTAAAGTTCAGAGGTGTTTTCCTAAGAACAATGAGTTTAGTAAAGTTTTGAATGGCACAAAAGTGTTATGTATGGGGCTAGAGGAAAAGAGAACCAATATTTATTGAATACCTATTGAGGCGGGAAGCCCCATAAAAAGACCGGCAGGACCCCTAGGCAGGGCCACTGCTCTCCTCTTAGCACCGTCGGGTTCCCTGGCCCAGAGGCTTTATCTCACTTTTTGCGTCTAAAGCGGCTAACTTACACCTAAAATTCTATTGGTTCCATGAGCTCACTTCTGATTGGTTATTTCCTTCACTCCTGATTGGTTATTACTCTCATTTCTGATTGGTTATTACTCTCACTTCTGATTGGTCCACTTCCCTAACTTCTGATTGGTCCATTTGTAGTACTTCATTTGCATGGAGCTCACTCCTGATTGGGTTATTTCTACAAAGCTTGTTCCTGGTTGGTCAACTTCTGTTGTACTTTACTTGCATATGATGTTGCAAAGTGTAAAACTGGCAGCCTATAAAAGGCTTGTGTAAACCTACAGATGGGGTCCAGACCTTGAAGTGTTAACTCCTCTGGACCCGCTGACGGAATAAACCTGAGTTCTCCAACTCTCTCAGTGCTGCTTGGTGTCTCGCCTGGATCCAGGTTGCTGTTACAACTGAGCTGTAACACCGAGGTGTAACACATTTTTTCTGCAACACTATTAGGTTTTAAAACCTCCTACGCTTTCTTTTATTTTTTTATCCCAGTCGTGTGAGGTAACACGTTTTCTATTTTTAAAATGAGGATAATTGAGGCCCAGTGGAAGTGAATAATTTGTTCAAATACCCTCTACTGATGTCAAGGTTGTGATTTTCATCCATCTGTCTTTGTTAAGCATGTGCACTTTGACCACATGATGCTTCTCCTCACTACACTCTGGTGTATAATTCTTCATAAGTTTTGAAAAGCTGGTTTGAGTTATATTGTGTAGGAAGTTAAATGTCAATCTTTTTAGAAGTCAAAACCATAATAGAAGTTTAAATGAAGTGATCTGAGGATTCAGAAGATTGGCATTTCAAACTAGTCAAGGAAAAGTGATGTAAAAGCAAGTGCAGGATAGAGTTGGTAAAGATGCAGAAAAGCTGAATGCTATCACAGCTGACACAATCTTCTGAAGAGAAGTCAAGAAGAGTAACAGTCCCAAGAATATGTTCAAAACACGTCTGCCAGCAAAATGAAGTTTTGTTGGCTCATTTTCTGAATACAGAAACATATAATTTTAATTTGATGGTAATCAATTGCTTTTTAGTAAATTTAGTAATTATTCATATGTATTTCATTACATGAGTAATAAGTTTCACTGTAGAAAAACCTTGAACATACAGAAGTCAAAATGAAAAACAACTGCAATAGTCTGATTTTCTAACATCCAAAAATAATCACAATTGACAAATATATTTATGAAGTATGTTTTCTACACACACACACACATAAATTATGGAATTATACTATAATGCTATTTGATCATTTTAAAACATTAATAATGGAAATTGTGAATGCTTATAAAAGTAAAAATTATATTACTATGAGCCCCCACTCCCTGTATCTATTGCCCTGCTTCACCATTATCTACATATAACCAATCTTCTGTCATTTATATGTCCACTTACTACCTCCCCCTCAGCATACTTTTAAAACAAATCTCAGATGTTGTAAAACATTATTTAAAAATCTGCAAAATATATTTATAATAGATAATTAATTTGTTTTTAAGCAATACCTCAATGAAATGATCATTTTTAACACTATTAATGATAATTTCTTGATATCCTCAACTAATCAGGGACTGTTAAACTTTCCCCAGTAGCCTAAAAAAGTGTCTGTTCAGAATTTGTTTACATCAGAATCTAAATTCCAAACAGTGACTAGCATTAATATATCTCTTATAGCATAATACTATTATTGCACTTAAAATCAAATTTATTGAATAGTCATTTATATGCAATAAAATGCACCCAAGAGCAGAGATTGATGAGTTATGACAAATGTGGATGCCTGTTTAATCAGCCCCACAAGGAGGCATTAGAATGCTTCCATCACTCAACAAAGTTCCATCATACCCCTTTGTAGACAACCCACATTACACCCTACCTGTGGAAACACTGATCAACTTTCTGTCATTATCGAATATTTTTCTTATTCTGGAATTTCATATAAATGGAGTCACAGTGTGCACTCCTTTATTTCTGAATGCTTTCATTCTAAAAATACATTTTGAGATTCTTTCACATTGTTGCATATATTGTGTATTTATTCCTTTTATTGCTAAACAGTTTTCCATTGTATGGATATACCACAGGTTGTTTTCTATTATCAACTGATGGGTATTTAGTTGTTTCCAAATAATTTTGACTACTATAAATATGGTTGCTCTGAACAAATTGGTGCAAGTGATTTTGTGCACTGCCGTTTCATTTTTCCTGGATAGAATTGCCAACTTATACAGCATTTATTTTACTTTATAAGTAACAGCTAAGCAGATTTACACAATGGTTGTACCATTTTACATTACCATCAGCAGTATATGTGAGTTCCTGTTGCTCTCCATCTTTGTCAACATTTGGTATTATAAGGCTTTTTAAGTTTAACAGTAGGTGTGTAACTGTATCTCATTTTAGTTTTAATTTGCATTTCTATGAAAACTAATGATATTCTATAACTTTTTATGAGCTTATAGGTTATTTATATATATTCTTTTGTAAAGTGCCTATCTAAATCTTTTCCCAAATATTAAAAAAATTTTGGATTATTTGTCTTAAACTATTTAGTTGAATGACTTCTCCCCCTTTTTTTAATTGACATATAGTCAGTTACAATGTGTCAATTCATGGTGTACAGCACAATGTTCCAGTCATGCATATACGTATATATATTCGTGTTCATATTCTTTTTCATTAAAGGTTATTACAAGATATTGAATATAGTTCCCTGTGTTATACAGAGGAAATTTGTTTTTTTAATCTATTTTTATATATACTGGCTAACATTTGCAAATCTCAAACTCCCAAATTTATCCCTTCCCACCCCTTTCCCTTGATAACCAAAATATTGTTTACCATGTCTGCAAGTCTGTTTCTGTTTTGTAGATAAGTTAATTAGAGTCCTCTTTTTTTCTTTGTTTAGATTCCACATGTGAGTGATGTCATATGGTATTTTTCTTTCTCTTTCTGGCTAACTTCATTTAGAATGACAATTTCTAGGTCCATCCATGTTGCTGCAAATGGCATTATTTTATTATTTTTTATGGCTGAGTAGTATTCCATTGTATAAATATACCACAGCTTCTTTATCCAGTCATCTGTCGATGAACATTTCGGTTGCTTCCATGTCTTGGCTGTTGTATATTGGGGTGCATGTATCTTTTTGAATTAGAGTTCCCTCTGGATATATGACCAGGAGTGGAATTGCTGGATCATATGGAGAGTCTAATTATAGTTTTTTTTTGAGTAATCTCCATACTGTTTTGCATAATGGCTGCACCAAACTACATTCCCACCAACAGTGTAGGGGGTTCCCTTTTCTCTATACCCTCTCTCAAATTTTTTCAGTGTGGTCAGAGTTTTCTTGTTGTAGGAACAAGAATAACAACTTGTAAGTAATTCATGGGCCAGAGTTGAAACTGAAATCTAATTTCTTTATTCAACTCTTTACGCATTGCATTCTTCCTGGAATGGCTCTATTTAGGAAGCTTGTGAGGAAGGGAGGAAAAAGAGCATCTAAACTATCAGATATTCTCCTAATGTCAAAAGACTATGTAAAAGTGTGATTTTCCAGACTCAGAATACTAGAATTAGGACAGGTGAAGTCTTTATTTTGTCCTTGACCCATTGATAGTTAATTTTCTGTAAATGTTACAAGTATATATTATTTCTGATTCAGCCTCATTTCCACAGCTTACCAAGATTTTATGTTTAGTGAGGTCCAAGAAAGCTTCAACTATTACCCTTGAACAGTTTTTCTGTTGTAGCAGACAAGTCATCACTGGTTCTGTATTTCAGGCTATACCACTTACTTGCCAGGTTTTACTGAGCCACAGGCATTCTGTCTCCTTGTAGCCCCTCAATTCTACTTGACCACCAATCTTTTGGCAGTCTTTCTCTTGTTTTGTCATTCAGAGTTTGATGTACCTCTAGTTTCATTGCTGATGAAGCTTTTTTTTTTTTTTTTTCTGTTTCTCACTCTCCCCTTGTTTATAGTGATTTATGAGCTGAAAAGGAGAAAATGCCAAGTTAACTTCACCATTTTTAACTATAAACCATTCCATACACTTCTCATTGGACTTGAAAACATAGTGGAAACTGGGCTTAGAGGTGCAATGTTGAAGCGGATGCAGTGTTGGGACTCAATAATTTCTTTGTGTGTTCGTTTTTCTGTTTAATTTTAATTTGGAGTAGTTGCAAATGCTCAGTACATACAAGGGGAAAATGTCTCTACTACATCAATAAGTTTCTTTGCATCAATAGCCTCACTTATATAGTAAGGCTAAGTACAGTAATTTAGTAAATTAAAAGGTCCATACATTTCTATCTTCATGTATACTTCAGAGAATTAAATACCAAAATAGTAGGAGTAGGTAAATAGAAATGAAGCACAGAGCAAAGCTCAAATGTGAACAGTTATGGGAAGCAGCATATTTGTAGGTTAGTCTCAAATATAGCATTCTATTAATGTTCATACAAGTGAACTGTGTAAAATCATCAAAGGCATATATCCAGAATGTTTACAATTTCTTTTTATAAGTATCTTAGTTTAAAAGTGGTGTTTAATTTTCTATACTCTTTCAATTCATCATAAATTTCTAAAATGTATGTAATATATTATTTACAAGTACATTTTTAAAAAAGAACTGAGCTTTCTTTTGTCCATTTCTGAAGAAAGATACTGAGGTAATATATTTCAGCTTAAAAGGGGAAATTCTTGGAATTAAGGTAACTTCTCATGAGAGAATTTTTAGAGGGATGTTTGGCAGATTAAAATCATTTCAACAATGGCAAATGTAACTCTAACCTTCTTGAGTACCAGATTTCTTTCCTAACTGAATATAATGTTGAAAGCTGTAGATTTTTCCTATAAAAACCTTCAAGATAAAATGATTTGAGTGCAATATTATTTTCTTCTAGAAACAGTTTTTCAATAAGATATTACTGGTAAAGGGTACAATGACTATACTTTTAACATGAAAATGTCCAACAACATATTAAATCAATTATCAATGATGCTTGTACAATGTAGGGTTTAAACTTTTGGAATGATTTATATATCCATTCAACTAATAATTTCAATAATAAATTACATTCATTTTTGTTTATGTGATCTCACTAAATATAGTGAACAGTTAAGTATGCTCATATTTTTCATCTATCAGAAGTTTTTAATACAATTTATCACTCTTTATGTGAAATATTGCATTTCTTTCCATGACATTTTATTTTCCTGCTGTTCCTCTTATCCCCTTGGCCACTTCTTTAAAATCTCCTTGTTAGTACTTATTTCTCTAGCAAATCATGAAATATTGAAGTTCCTTAGGGCTTCTTCTCATTTACCACCCAAATCCATTACATTACTATTTGATTCATTCTACCTCCCAAATATAGATGTCAAAATATGTCTCTCCATTTTTTTCTCCAATTCCTTCATCTAATTGCCTTATTTTTCTTCAGTCTCACCCTCAGTGACTGCTTCAGTTAGCTATTGTTGTGTAGCAAGCTATTCTAAATCTTAGTGTCTTAAAAACACACTGAATTATTATTACTCATGAATCTGTGATCTGACTTTTTATTGTTTTCCTCTGCTCTCACTTGAATAGTTACAGTTATGTGGCAACTGTAATGGTTGTAAAGTTCAAGATGGTGTCACTTACAAATTTTGCAGTGGGTGCTAGCTGTTGTTTGGGGCCTCTATGTCCTCTTCCATGCTGTCTGTCATCCTCCAATAGGCTGGATCAACTTCTTCATGTGGCAGTTTCAAGACAGCATTCCAAGAGGGCAAGAGCAAAATGCAAAGCCCCAATATAGCACCATGACATCATGCAGTTCAACCACTTTAAATATGATCAATATGCTGATCACAATTGAAGTTATATTTTTATCATTTAGCGCTTCCTGATCTGTAGACTTGGGTATCCACCTGCCTACTCATCATGTCTACTTGGATGTGTAATAAATATCTCAATCTTAAAATAATGAAAATTTTGATTTTTTCAACCTGTACTTTCATCAATATTCTCCATACTCAGAAAATTTATCTATTCAGCAAATATTTATTGAACATCTATTATGCCAGATGTCATTTTAGACAATAGATAAACAGTGAACAATACAAACAACATTCATGATTTTATGGACTATGTATTCTAGTGGAGACATCAACCAATAAAAAATAAAATGTCAGATTATAAGTGCTAAGATGGAAAATAAAGTAGGATCGTGGATAAAGAGTGATGGAAACTGCTATTTTGGATAGGGAGGTCAGGGAAAGCCTCTCTGATCAGGTGACATAAGACTAAAGACCAAAGTGAAGTGATGGAGTGCACCATGTATATATAGGTGAGAATCACATCCTGGGTACCATCCAGCTTCTCAAGTCCCAAGCGTAAGAATCATCTTTCATTCCTTGTATTTCCTCACTACTCTCTCAGATGGAAGCTAACTGAAATGAATTTAACTTTAAAATATATCCCATATTAGTTTACTTCTTTCCAGTTCAATTGCTATCACTTTGCTCTAAGTTATTACCTATCCTGATATACTTCAATAGTCTTAAGTACCTAGCTACCAATTCCTTGCCCTTGCAGCCAGAATGATATTTTAAGGCTATAAATCAAATTATATGACCCCTCTGCTTAAAAATTTGACTTCCAATAGCACTTAAAATAAAATACAAAATTCTTAACCTGGTTTACCAAGTCTCATTTAGTGATATCCACCACAAAATAACTTAGATGATATACTTGCATGCTAAAATTTGTGTAAGTAATCACATGTGTGCATTCAATAAATTTTGGCAAATGTTTATCAAAGTTCATGAAGTTGTACATTGGCATCTCCACTATATTTTTGCCCATAAATTATTAGAAGCTTATCAGATCTCCATTGTAATTTTCCCTCAACTTGCAAAAGCTCCAAAGTATCCATTCCTTTAAGGGATCAAAAGGTATTTTTACAGTATTATTCTTTGATATTCACATTGTGTATATGCATCAGTTTTGCATTGATACACAGAAAAATCAAGCATGAAGAATTAATTTCATAAGAATTGTTTTTAAAACTTTTGTTTACTGAGAGTCAGTAAACAGACTTCTAGTTTTTATTCCAGGTGAATCAATGTGGCCAGTGTCCACTTTATTCATCTATTTCTTCTACAAAAATTTATTGAGCAGCTACTATGTCCCTGTCCCTAGATATTCAACATTAAATAAAATGGATAAGGGTCTTGAATTCTCACAGTGTATATTCCAAGTGATGAAAGAAGATGGAATATAAGCAAATATACATATGAACAAACCAACAAAAAATAGCAAGAAAAGTAGTAAAAATATGTACTACACATTGAATTTAAAAAAGTGAAGTAAGCATCTTGTTGACTTTTTTATTTTTCTATTTATTTTTTATTGAAGTATAGTTGATGTAAAATATTATATAAGTTACAGGTGTACAATACAGTGACTCACAATTTTAAGGGTTATATTCCACTTATAGTTATAAAATATTGGCTATATCTTCTATGTTGTACAATATATCCTTATAGCTTATTTTATACATAATAGTTTGTACCTCTTAAGCCCCTAACCACTGCCCTCTTCCCGCTGGTAACTACTACTTTGTTCTCTATTATCTGTGAGTTTGTTTATTTTTTGTTATATTCACTAGTTCATTTTATTTTTTAGATCCCACATAAAAGTAATATTATACAGTACTTGTCTTTCTCTGTCTGACTTGCGTCACTTAGTATAATACCCTCCAAGTCCATCCATGTTGTTTCAAATGGCAAAATTTCATTCTTTTTAAATAGCTGAGTAGTATTCCATTGTGTGTGTGTGTGTGCGCGCGCGCGCGAGTGTGCCTGTGTATATGCCACATCTTCTTTATCCATTCGTCTGTTGATGAATGTCTAGGTTGCTTCCATATCTTGGCAATTGTAAATAATGCTTCTATGAACATTGGGATGTACATATCTTTTTGAATTAGTGTTTTTGTTTTTGTTTTTTTAGATGTATACCCAAGAGTGGAATTACTAGATCATATGGTAGTTCTATTTTAAAATTTTGAGAAACCTCCATACTGTTTTCCACAGTGGCTGCACCAATTTACATTCTTACTAACAGTGTACGATGGTTTCACCATTTTTCATTCAGGGTTTTTTGACATTGAATTGTATGAACTGTTTATATACTTTGTATATTGACCCCTTATTGGTCATATCATTTGCAAATATTTTCTCCCATTAAGTAGGTTGTCTCTCTTTTTTTCAATGCTTTCTTGGTTGTGCAAAACTTTTATGTTTAATTAGGTCCCATTTGTTTATTTTTGCTTTTCTTCCCTTTGCTTTAGAAGACAGATTGAAACAAATATTGCTATTACGTCTATCGAAGAGTGTCATTACAGGGATCATTCACTATGATCAAGTGGGATTTATCGCAGGGATGCAAGGATTTTTTAATATCCACAAATTAATCAATGTTATATAGGACATTAAAAACTGAATAATAAAAACATACAATTATCTCTATAGTTGCAGAAAAAGCCTTTGATAAAAGCCAACATCCATTTATGATAAAACCCTCAAGAAAGTAGGCACAGAGGAACATACCTCAACATAATAAAGACCAAATGTGAGAAACCTACAGCTAACATCATACTTAGTGGTGAAAAGCTGAAAGCATTTCCTCTAAGATCAGGAACAAGACAAGGATGCTCACTCTCACCATTTTTATTCAAAATAGTATTGGAAGTCCTAGCCAATGCAATCAGACAACAAAAAGAAATAAAAGGAATCCAAATTGGAAAGGAAGAAATAAAACTGGCACTGTTTGCAGATGACATGACATAGAAAATCCTTAAGATGCCACCAGAAAACTACTAGAGCTCATCAATGAATTCAATAAAGGTAACAGGATACAAAATTAATATACGAAAATCTGTTGCATTTCTTTACACTAACAGCAAACTATCAGAAACAGAAATTAAGGAAACAATCCCATTTACCATCTTATCAAAAAGAATAAAATACCTAGGAATAAACCTACATAAGGAAGTAAACAACCTGTACTTAGAAAACTATAAGATACTTATGAATGAAATGGAAGAGGATACAAGCAGATGGAAAGATATCCCATGCTCTTGGATTGGAAGACTCAATATTGTTAAAATGGCCATACTGCCCCAAACAATCTACAGATTCAGTATGATCCCTATCAAATTACCCAGGACATTTTTCACAGAACTAGAACAAATAACCCTAAAATTCATATGAAATACTGAAAAATCCTGAATTGCCAAAGCAATCTTGAGAAAAAAGTACAAAGCTGGAGGTATCATCCTTCCTGACTTCAGACTATATGTGAAAGCTACAGGAATCAAAACAGACACATAGATTAATGGAATAGAAGAGAGAGTCCAGATATAAACCTCACAATTATGGTCATTTAATCCACAACAAAGGAGGCAAGAATGTTCAATGAATAGCTGAATCATATAAATGTGTCATGACTTTTGCGGAGAGTGGGAATTTGATGACAAGAGGAGTGACCTAAGCAGAACTGAAGGTCGTTATCAATGGTTAGGGACAGTGAGTGTTATATTATGTGGTTTGAACTGTCAAATGATGAGTTTGGATTTGATCCAGTAAACAACAGGATATCTTTGTGGGAAGGTAGGCATAAAGTATCCAAAGTTGTAGGCGGTGCTTGAAAGAGATAAGTTTGGCAATGACACGGAGAGTGGATTTGAGGGCAAAGATACTTGAGACTAGGAATTTAGTTTGTAGATTGTTATGGTCTTGCAAACAATCCAGAGTAGTGGAAGCCAGAACTGAGATAAAGGGCTAAATCTGATTGCTATTAGAAACCATGTTTCCTTACTAGAGAACAAGAACAGAAAATAGATAAAGTCAAATAAAGGTACAGCCAACTAAATAGGATATGCAATTTGTACATGACCATCTATACTAAAGAGTTAACCACTCAGAAGCCTCATTTCCCTTGCCCAGAGCCAAATAATTGTATTGGGAATGAAGCAATCCTAAGAGGAAAGAGCTGGCATAATCATCTAAACAAAGCTACAAGGATCATCACTGTGGAAAGAAGTATAGTTTTCCATATACATAGCTATAGGATAGAGTGCAATCATCTTTCATCACATATAGACAAGAAGTAATATCTCCAAGATGCATGCTGTAGGTGAGAAGGTGAACCTGAGGGCTTCATAAGAACTAAAAACACATCATTTCTGGATAAATAATACTCCAGGCTCCTGAATATTGTTAGAACAAATCTTTAAGAATGTTATATGTTATTTGTAAACCCTAAGTGCTTTGGGTTAATAACTTCAATAAGGTTTTCCATTTTATAAGTTGATAGTTTCTCTGGGAAACCAAGTGTTAGAATTTCTCACTGCCAAATAAAATTAGCTATGTTGGTCTATATATATTATCCGGATTGGATGGTAGAGAAAAATACCCCTATATCTAGATGTTCTCTAAATAAACTTTAATCAATCACCAGAAAGCAGAAGATTCTTTAACATGCTGGGATGTTCAGTTAATGTCACCAAGTGAATACATAAAATAGTTTATTTGGACAGGGTTCATAAAGGAGTGAACAAACTTAGTGAAACAATTGTTCAAAATTCGTCAAAGCTAAAAGATTAGATTGACAAATGGTGGATTTACTTTCAAATGTTAGCAGAATCTCAGCTGCCAGCATTCCTGAGATTTGAGGGTGTTGAAATTCAATCTCAATTGCCAAAAACAAAGGTAACTTCAAGATTATTTGGCTTCTCCATGAATTTATCAAGTACTGAATGTTTACTGTCTATTCCTGTTTGTTTAAAAGTTGATTTTTCTTCCTAGTAAACATTCCTAGTAAATACTTTTGGCCAGTTGGTGGTGATATGATGCCAACATATAAGTGCTGCTTTGCATTTTCTTTGGGAAACAACTTGGGAGTGTAGCAATATAATTATCAACCATTATAACTTGATGAATATTCTGTTTCTAAGTAGTCTGTGTTTCCTTTGAGGTGCCCTGTATTTAACAGTGAACATTGGCAGTAGCCATGAAACAGTGCTCTTTGATATACTTAAACATTCTGAATGAAGCATTTTTTTCTTTATTTTTAAGGCCTGGAAAGACATTTGCATATGGTGGGATTAAAAGTCTGAAATAAGTGTCTAGGTTTAGCATTGGCATTTCAGTTTTACTCCCCATTGTAGGCACTTCTATGCTTCTGGGAAGGATTCCAGAACCACCAATTATGTCAAAATATGTTTTACTAAGATACAGTGAGGCATATAGTGCAGAATCCCATGATGTGTACTAAATCTTTGCCCTCTTTCCTTCTAAGTGCTTCTTCAAATAAATCAATTTTAACGTCTGAAAAAGTGAAAGCGATAAAAGAGATTTCCCAGGTTTGGGGTGGTGAAATGGCCTCCTCACTTATGATGGCAAGGCATCAGGACCCTGACATACTGTCTTCTGATTTTTGATTCCTGGTCAATCCAGGAAGCTCAAGAGATTCTTTTTCCACAGGAAAAAACAAAACAAGAACTAAAAATCTTCACATAAACTCATTATATTAGAAATATTTGGCATGAAGTAACAAATGATTGTCACCTACACACTGAAGTAGACTTTTGGGAAAAAAATGAGGGGAGATATGGGCAGTGAATATTCATATGGAAAAGAAAAGCATCTGAAATTTAAGTGAAAAGTCAAATGTCATTTTGAGTGGACTTGTTTAAGTATGTTAATATTCTGAAGATTTTTCATGAGCTGACGGTAAAACCCATATAAAGTAGAATGAGAAGTCATTTATAATAAGTGGGTGCCCAAGGACTGTCTTTTTATGCAACTGAATTTGTTCCAAGGCAGATGAAAGAGACAGAGAAGTTCAAGCTAGAATCAAATAATAAAAAGAACAATGGCCATTGATCTATCCTTCCAAATAGACAAAAGCAATACAAAGTATCACATTTCAATGCCAAGAATGCCTGGGAACTAATATCCTATAGAAGCTAAAAACTTGTGTTCTACTGTGGGAGGAAATATTCTAGATTTTTTCCTGTGGATTTTGCATTCTATTTTAAATGATGTAAAATAATCTATATAGAAATAAATTAATAGGAAACAATTGTCTTGGTTTCAGTTTTTCGTTTAGGAGAATAATTTTCTAATCATGGGAAGAAAGCAAAGTGCATAATGAAATACAAAATTCAGGTTTGCTTTTAATCAGAAAGTCACTTTTTCCCTTTGATTTTATTTGCCTCAAAATACTCAAAAGGGAGGCAAGAAGACAGTAAAAGTGGTAATAAACCGCAATTCAATAGTGTAGTCAGTACCACGTTTATATTTTAAAATTCTTGTATTATTTTATTATTACAACGTTTGCTGAATGTAAGTAGGAGTATGTAAAACAAATTTTGAGGGAGATAAAATTTATGTTAATTAGTGGCATTGATCTGAAAGTACTGCTGACTTTAGCCATTGTTGCCTACACTTAGGGTTTTCCATCACACCATTGAGGTGATACTGCATTTATTAATTGACACACATAGTGCATTCAAAAGGAACCGTAAAAATGTGATATTCCTTTCCTCTTTATCATGTTCCATTTGTGAACATTGTTTGGTGTCTGCAATAGGTGGGATATGCCACAAGCAAAATACACATTTTTGGTCAAGTGTTTCTATGATGCTGACTCTGAGGCACCTGACCATAGGCACGTTACCTGATAATCTCTCTTTACAAAAATTGTATCAGAGGAGAACAGGAACAAATTCCATACCCAGTTTCCCTGTAATTGAACTTTCATTAGGAATGAAACAGAAAGGGTACAAGCTGAGAGACTTCGCTGTCCACAGGTAAGGTGACCAACTGTACCAGTTTACCTGTGGCCAAGGGTCTTCCCTGGAGATGTGGAACTTTCAGTGCAAAAACCAGGACAGATCTTGTAAAAAAGAGATGTTTGCTGTGGTAGGATGAATTCTTAAGACTTTGATGTACACACACTATGTTGAGTATGGGCAGAAACTGTGAATGGGATATCACTCTCACAAATAGGTTACTAACCAGTTGACTTTTAGTTAATTACAAAGGAGATCATCCTAAGTGGATGTGGCCTGATCAGACTGGCTCTTTAAAAAGGGACTGAACCATTCCTGAAAAGAGAGTTCTCCTGCTGACCTTAAAGAAGCCAGCCATCATGAGGTCTACAGCCACAGCACCAAAGAACTGAACTCTGTCAACAACCAGTGAGACTGGAGAAGGAACCTGAGCCCCAGATGAAATCACAGCTTTCATCCTGCTAAGACCCTGAGAAGATGATCTAACTAACCTGTTCCTGGACCCCAACCCATGGAAACTGTTGTTTTAAGCCACTAAATGTGTGGTAATTTGTTATACAGCAATTTGAATGTGAATGAATGAAATACAATTTATGGACTTGTTGCTATTGCTTGGACTTAAAAAGGTCATTTTCTCTTGAGTCATACATTATTTATTCTAAAAATTATATACTTGAAGAAAGTGTGACAGAGCCAGTTGCCATTCATAGGTAACCTGCTGTAAGAAGAGGATGGAAAATGAGCAGAGGATGCCAGGAAGGGAGTAAATAGAATGGTCTCCCGGCACTCAAGGAATGAATGGTCTTCCACATGAAGAGGGAGGCTCAACTAGAATATACAGCAGGGAAGTTTAGCAAAATAAAGCACATTTTTATTAAGCAATGTAAAGCACAATGATTTTCAAACTCTGGCAACCAACCAATGAGTTGTAAAATCAATTGATTAGGTTGCAATCAGCAATGAAAGATGTTTTACACTAGACTAGGATAGAAAATAAGCAAATGCTTGCAAGCATAAATACCGTTTTGTGGAAATTTTGTTTCAGGTTTATATCTGTCTATCTACTGAGTTACAATGTAAAATAAGTCTCTTACTGAGGATTTTAAAGAAATTTTGGAAAACACTGATCTATTACAATGGCTTAGAACAGAACTTCTCAACTTTGACTGAACATTAGAATAATTTGGGGAAGTTTGTTTTCATTTTCGTTTTATGATTGATGCCTTAGCCCCATCACAAATTTAACTGAAATTTTTAGGGATTAGACCTGTTTGTTTATATTTCTGAAGAAAAAAATCAGTGATTTTTGATTGCAGTGAAATTTGAAAACTACTGGATTAAAGCAAGGGCGTTTGTATACTTGGGCAAAGTGCATAATTTTAAAAAGTCCATTTCCACATTGGGGTAAATATAGTACCTACCTCACAGAGGTGTTCTGGAAATGAAATAGGGTGAAATGGAGAACATAGTCCAATTTGTAGCACAGAGTAACAGTGCAGTAAACAAGTACTTGTGTTTAATCTATATAGTGTTTTTAGAGTCATTACAAATTGGTTGGGAAGACGCCAAAGGACCACACATAAGTAGTTCCAGATTTGAGTTCTCCATATTCCAGGACTTAGACAATGGGGCTCAGGATCTGTATGGCTGAATCCAAGGACTATGCAGTGTTTCTGACACAGAGGTTCTGCTCAAAGCAAAAAGCCAAAGGTGAGGTCAAGAGCTGAGTGCCACACAGCAGGTCCTTGACCACCCTCCCACACCCTATGGTTGGGAGCTCCTCATCCTTCTTGTTCTTCAGCCAATATTTCTTCAGTGAAGAGCCAAGCTCCCCAAATCCAATGCACAGTGTGCCCCTCTCTTCACTTTGGCAGCCAGCTCCACTGATGATCCACCACTCCACCCTGAGCTTTGATCAAGGTAAGCATTCAGCCTGCAATGACCACTCACTGTTAATGCAGAGAAACATCAGTATTTTCTCTTTGCCTCCCTGTGTGTTAGAGTCTGGATATTTTTGGCTATGAAGGTCTTGGTTCATTGGAGAAATAATATGCTATATGATTTTTTAATTTCCATGATATCAAAACTGGTTCTACCAAAGCAGGAAACCATCCTCTTTTGTTTTGTTTTGTTTTGTTTATATGCTCTTTTTTAAAATAATAAACTTAACAAGTATCATGGGTACTTTTTCATGAGGGAAAAAGAACCCCGTGAATGGTATCTCAGAATACAGTGATCCTCAAAATTAAGATACAAAAACTTGTCCGAAGCAGGGGACCATACAAGTTAGGACAAGATGCAGCATATTTTGGTACAGCTTTCTCATGGCTCCAGTTCCCTAAGATAATATTGTTCCCTAAGGTTACACTGTCTACACATGATGGGGCCCTGCTATATCTGAGAAAATAGTGAAAATTTTCCCCATACTCCAAATTTTAATCTTTGGGACCTACTTTATCTTTCTGAAAGAATTTATACTGGAAACCAATGCATTTTGCTCTTTTAATTCTTGAACAAAATAAAGAACTGAAAACATCCACATCCTAATCTAGGGTAATAGTGCCTCCTGTTTTCAGGTATTCAGTGAAGCTCATATCCTGAGTGGTTCCTAGGTTCCAAATAATCTGTTAAGCACTTTCTAGACTTTAACTTGCTTGATTCTCATAACAATTAAGGGAGGTAGGTATTGTTATTTCCATTTTGTAGATGAAGAAATGAGGCTCAGAGTGATTAAGTAGCTTGTATAAAATGACAGAGGTGGTAAGTTGCAGAGCTGGGATATTGTATTAGTGAGGATTCTCCAGAGAAACAGAACCAATAGGATGTGCATATTAATAGAAAGAGATTTATTATAAGGAATTGGCTCAGGCAGTTATGATGGCTGGCTTGTCCAAATCTGCACTGTGAGCCGGCAAGCTTGAGACCCAGGAGAGCAATGGTGCAGATAAAGTCCAAAGACAGGCTGCTGGAGAATTCTCTCTTGCTCTAGGTAGGTTTGATTTTGTTTCTTCTATTCAGGCCTTCAACTGATTGAATGAGGCCCATCCACGTTATGAAGGGCAATGTGTTTACTCAGAGTCCACGGTTTTAAATCTAGTCTCATCCAGGAAGTCTAACTACAGAGCTCTTCACATTTTTGAGCATTCAACATGCAAATGTCTATTATTAAGTTTTTCCAACGTGTTATTTATCTCACAACAATCTTATGAGCTTGGTACTATTATTATCCTTAGTTTACAAATGAAGACAGTGAGGCTAAAAGAGACTAAGAAACTTGCATATAGTTTCATAGCAAGTAAATGTTAGAGCTGGGATTTGAATATAGGTTTTCTAAATAAAAATTGTGTTCTTTCTCTTTTACCATACTGCCTTCAAGGTAGTTTAAGGGATGTTTTTTAAAAAGAAGTAGTTGAAAATGACAGTTATATAAATAGTCTACAGATGATTTTATTAAAATTCAATAATCTTATTTATGTCATATATATTTTATATTACATACATATATAATAACTGCTTTCCTTTGAGAAACCCCATGTCCTTTGTTGCACTCTGGAGATAATAATAAAATGTTAATATGTAGTGATCATGCATGTGTTAAGTATGCTTCTAAGGATTCTTTATGTGTTATAATTGACCTCATTTTTCAGATGGGAGAATTGAGACATAGCAAGATGAGTGGCAGAGCCAGAACTCAAACCCAGGCAGTCTGATTCTGGAGTCTGGGCTTTTCACCTCTATAATAAAGTACCTCTGTTAATAATACACAATTTTGTAGGATTACTTACTAATAACAGTAGCCATAAAAAATCAGAACATGGTGTTTCCATCACATCTGTGAAAGATATAGAACCATAAAGAAGGGAAAAATAAAAGCAGTTAAGGAGGCTTCAAGATATTACTAAGGCTCAGTGTCACTAATCATCAGGGAAATGCAAATCAAAACCACGATGAGCTATCACCTTACACCTGTCAGAATGGCTATTACCAAAAAGATAACAAATAGTAAGTGTTGGCAAGGATGCGGACAAAAAGGAACCCTTGTGCATTGTTGGTGGGAATGTTGGTTTAGTGGTTGGTAGGCACAACCACTAAAGAAAACAGTATGGAGGCTTCTTAAAAAATTAAAAATAGAACTACCATATGACCCAGCAATTCCACTCTTGGGTACTTATCTGAAGAAAACAAAAACCCTAATTCAAAAAGTTATATGTACTCTTATGTTCACCGCAGCATTCTTTACAATTATCAAAATATAGAAGCAACCAAAATGTCCATTGATAAATGAATGGTTAAAGGAGATGTAGAAATGGAATATTAGTCAGCCATAAAAAGAATTAAATCTTGCCACTTGCAACAACATGGATGGACCTAGGGGGTATTACACTAAGTGAAATAAACCATACAGAAAAAGACAAATGCCATAAAATTTCACTTATATCTGAAAACTAAAAAATAAATAAATTAACGTAATAAAACTGAAACAATCATAGATACAGAAAACAAACAAGGTGGGTGTTTGCCAAAGGCGAGAAGGGTGAAGAGATAAAAAAATAGGTGAGGGAGATGAAGAAGTAGAAACTTTGTCACAAAATAAATGAGTCATGAGTATGAAATCTATAGTGTGGGGAACATAGTCAATAATAATGCAATAGATTTGTATGGTAACTAGACTTACTGTGGTATTCATTTTGTAACATATAGAAATATATCACTGAGTTGTGCACCATGAACCAGCATAGTTTTATAGGTCAATTATACTTCAAAAACAAACAAAAAACAAACTCATAGGAAGAGAGATTAGATGTGTGATTAGCAGAGGTAGGAGGTAGGGGGAGGGGGAATTGGATGAAGGCAGTCAAAAGGTACAAACTTGCAGTTATAAGATAAATAAGTACTAGGGGTTTAATGTACAACTTGATAAATATAATTAACACTGCTGTATGTTATATAGGAAAGTTTTTAAAAGAGTAAATCCTAAGTGTTATCATCACGAGGAAAAATTTTTTTTCTTTTCGTATTGTTTTGTGTCTATGAGATGATGAATGTCCATTCACTATATTTATTGTGATAATTTGATGATGTATGTAAGTCAAACTGTTATGCTGTACACATTAAACTTATACAGTGCTGTATGTCAGTTATATCTCAATAAAACTGGAAAAAAATAAAAATTAAATAGAAAAAATATATAACCATATATACTAAGGCACAGAGGCAAAAAAAAAAAAAAAGGAATGAGGCTAGAATGGGTATAATGCTAGGTAAAGATTCCATATTTCTAATTGATGGTGAAAAAGAAGATGTCTCCTGTATGGAGACATTTAAAAATGCATAGTGGATTAAACATTAGCCCTTACGAAAAAGTCCTCAGGTGTGACGATACAGGAAATAATTCTATTCATAAAACTGGAAGATCTGAGTTCCTTTTTATAATTTGTCTTTTATTTGGATATTTATATAATTTACTAAATTAGTGCTCCTTTTATATTGTCTCAGGTTTTGAGACCTTGTGACAGAAGGCCGTGTAAGTCCTCTTCATGTATTGCTCTTCCAAAAATTATTATTTATATTGATATTTAAGTTCGTCAGAAATTTGATTAAACATGAAAGCATTTTTGTTTGAGAAAAAAGCTAAAGAGAATAGATGGAAATTAGAAAGTCCATCAGAGTCAAATTCTATGCCTCCGTGCACTTCTTGACTTCTGTGATCTTTAGACTGCGTTATAATAATCCATAGTCAACACTGTTCCCATCTGATTATGTGCTCTGTGACAAATTGCTGCACTTTGGAAACATGGAGAACAGCCTACCTCCCTATTTTAATATGTCAATGCATAGATTTTCCCTCACATATTATTTGCATATTTATATTGAATCGTGCATACTTATTTCACTCTCTCACACACACAAGCACACACGTGCACACATACACATACACATGCACAAAATGAAGGATGCATCCAAAATGGTAAACAGAGATAAGAGCGATTGAAGGCGTGGGAAATAATACTTTTTGGAATTAAGATGTTTTTTATTTTTAATTTTAATTTTAGTTTTTGCAGTATAGGCTACTTTGCTTGTAAGGAATTGACTTCAGTTATTTATATGCTTCCAATGCCCATTGAGCTTTCGCAGACTTTCAGTAATTTTTATAAAATGGAAAGGATTAAAATGGTTAAATAACACTATGCCCTCAATAAACACCACCACCAACGGCATTCCACTAAGGAAAGAGAAATATTGAGTTAGAAAACAAGAAATTCAAATCAGGTGCTACAGAAAGAAAGGGCAGAGAACCACATTATTAGTGAAAATCCTGGAGTAACAGCATGAGTGGTAGTTGATTTGGTATTCTCTTTCAAGCCTTCAGCCCTTAGACAGATGAGACAATTACCCTCTTCCACAGTCCTAAACTGTACCTTTTCTTGCTGCTCCAGCTCTTTGGGACTTAGGTAATTTACTCATGCAAGTATGCACTTATGTTATCTGCTATTATTTTTTGTTTCCTTCATTATTAGCTTCATGTTTTTATAAGCAGTTATTCACCTGGGGAAAAATCGACAGAAAAATAGAGAGAGAGAAAGAAAGAAAAGAAAAGAAAAGAAAAAGAAAGAAAGAAAGAAAGAAAGAAAGAAAGAAAGAAAGAAAGAAAGAAAGAAAGAAAGAAAGAAAGAAAGAAAGAAAGAAAGAAAGAAAGAAAGAAAGAAAGAAAGAAAGAAAGAAAGAAAGAAAGGAAGAGAAAGAAAAAGAAGGAAGGAAAGAAAGAAGGAAAGAAACTCAATAAGGAGTGTTTTTGTAAATGAGGTGAGCTTAGTAACTTAGCAGTTTTCTTCATCCTTTGTAAGTTGAAGGGTTTTGTTTGTTTGTTTATGTTTTGTTTTTGCAAAGGTATGTTAAGCATAAGCTGTTGCCTATTTGGAGAAGTATTATTAATGAGCAGCAATCATAAGGGGCATTTCTTTCTAATTATTTTTTAGCTCTAATTACACAGGTAATTGCCAAAACTTAATATTTTGCATTGGCTGTAGGTGTATTTTATATTTTTAAATATTAAGAGGCAAGGATACCCCAGTGGGGTGTCCTTTAGAAGAGATACATGTGAGGGATAAATATGCAATAGTTTTAAGTTATGAACTGCTCCATAAATTCTAATGCAAACTACAGCAATTACAGAGGGTTTACTATAAAAGTGACTAACTCTAGCAGAGATCTAACCTAAAGAAAACCCCTGTTTATTTTCTGCCATATTGAGCAGTTAGCCTTCTTGATGGGACATTGGTACCTGTCCCTTTTTTTTTTCCTGTGAAACAGAGACTATCTGGTAAGAAACAGCTTCCCACAGTCTGTATTCATGACCTCACCCCTGTTTCCAACTTTCTCTGAGGGCTTCTAAGCAAAGAGTTTCTTGCATTTGGCACTATTGCCTCTGTGAACGAAAAATACTGCAAACCACATCAGTTAACAAAGAATGCTGAAGCCATCAAGTCATCAGCTGCTGCCCTTCCCCCCATCAGCTGCTGCCCTTCCCCCCAACCCATGAAGACAAGCCTGCAGCCTGGCCTCTGCAGCCACTCACAATGGTGCACCCTGAGGGGACTCAGAATAAGAGAGGACAGAATACTGGCCCTAGATAGCTAGGTGCTTGTCAAAGGAATGAATTCAATGAGCCCAAATGTTTGCTTCCTCCCATACATAGAAAAGTGTTAAATTCTTTAACTTGAAATGTCTGGTTTTCTTCAGTTAACAAGTGACCTTTTAATGTTCCAACTACCTGGTCTTTGTTGTAAAACTCCTCCATATCCTCTCTCCTCCCCTACCTCTTCAGAGCAGTCCCTCAGAGAGATCTGAGAGGCTGTCATCCCGTGCTTGAAGGGGTTCGAGTCTTTAGAAATGTCCGCCAAATAAAACATAACTCTCAACTTTTAGGCTGTGCATTTATTTCAGTTGACATCTCAAACATTTGTACTACACTACTGGAGGTTCCTAATTACTTTTAAGATTTGACCCTTACAGGCTGAGGGAGAAGGGACAAGTAATTGAATTCCTCCCATTCTTCCAAATCTAGTGCAAAGTTCTATTGTATTATTTTTTAAAAAGCATGTCTGGTTGGTCAACCAACACAATCTCAACTACTACTCATATATTCCACAGCATTTTAAGAAAGATAAATACTAACTATACAAAATAACACTGGTTGCAAGCTCAGTCATAATGAAATGTACTAAAGTCTAAATAATAGACATGCCGAATACAAAGAAAAAGTTCAGTCCATATTTTCATTCTCTTCATTTATGTACTTATTGACTTTTATAATCTGTGTAACTTTTGAAAATATATGAACAGTTACAGAAGATTTGGCCAGCCACTAGAGAGGTGTGCGTATATTAAGGAAGCCATCTGTGAGAGAAAGAGATACTGATAGAAGCAAAACTCCAGGGTCACAAAGAGAAAGATGAGAATAAAAAAGTTAAAAATCAAATTCCAAAGAAGCCAAAGACCATAGCTCACTCCTTCCTATCCTCCTCCATCATTCCTAAATGTCTTGTCTGGGAAAACATACTCTGTTAAATTTGAGGGGAAAAAAAAGAGGGAAATGAAATTGAGAACAATTGAGGACCTTCTAAGAGCTCTCAACAACTTTTTAAAAATGAAGTTTATATTTCAGATGCAATCAAACTGAGTCCAAACACTGCAGTATTCTATGTGCTGGATGAAGGAGAAACATGGTGATTTCTTTATACACATTCTGCATGAAAAACACATTAATTAAGGCATTAGAGAAATTCTTTTGCAGCCTGTATGGAGGCCACATACTATATATAGTGTTGCTCAAAATAATGTCTTTTATTCTTTTATCGAAAGGAAGACAGGTTAAATTTAACATAAAATTAGAAGTTTATGCTTGGTTGAAAAGGCATCTACTTCTGAGAATGCCCAATGAGCTCTGTGATGAACACAGAAAACACTCTTCTCTGGAGAGTGCTTCCTGGGCTGGGGAATGAAGGGCTGGAATCTGGGCTAGGCTACAAAAATGAACACCTGAGACTCCACTTCAGGAAAACTCTAATCTTCTTGAGATTTCAGGAAGATAAAGATATTAGTAAGTGGCCAGATGCTGGTACTGAAAGCCAGATTGCTTTTGCTCTCCAAGTAATCTGTCTTTATTTGAATCGCTGGCAAATACTTTCCTGACAACTATCAGGGCACTTTTGGAAGTGTTTATGAGTGACACGTTTTATTCATCAAGAAATTAATAGATGATATTGTGATTGCCAAACTAAAATTATACACAGAAAACCACAATGAAGGAGAGGGAATTTGTTTCCTCTGTAAACATTTTCTTTTCTCTGCTTCCTTTTTTTTCCTTTTTTTTTTTCTCACAAGGCTTTCTTTTGTTGTGGTAATGCAAAACTCAACATGCCTTGTAAAAAGAGCTGTGAAGGGGTTTGGGGATTAGTTCTTATAAAGAAAAAAATGTAGAGAATCCTGCAGGTGACAAAGTAAGTAATGAGACATGCTAGGCTGTATTATTACTCCTTATTCAAAATCCTTAAACTATATATTGTGCACACAAAAGTAAATCTATTTTAGATGAGACAGACAATTCCCTTTGCGGGAAAAAATAACTTTTGAATGGTACAGGTATTCTTTGCTGATTAGAGACTTACATGTTTCTATAGTTTTGGAAGAAGAAACAATATGATTGACAACATTAGTCCAAAATGGTTGGATCCTTCAATATTATTTCAAATTTTGTTCTAATGAAAAAGAAATATTTCAGAAATAGAAGAGTAGTACTGTTAATTAAATTGGTCACTTTGCCAAAGTCCCTTATATACCAGTTGCTACAGGGATGTGTGGGCTTTTCTTTGCAGATAGTAGTGCTGGGTGTCTTAGATTTTAAATAAAATTATTTACTACAAGGAAACAGGGCTCCTTGGAGAAATAGCTGATTGCAGGATTGAGTCACCGAAAGTACCAAATGAGCCTAGAACATTTTGTTGTATAAGAAAGTAAGGAAATGCTCAAAAATTATTGGGAGCTTGTTGAAAGGACAGAGGAGCCCATTTGAGAGATCTTCTAATGCCCAATGTTGAAACCATTTATGAAACAAAATGAATAATTATAGCAATGGAATATAACCTGTAGAATAAAATAAGTAAGTCATATTGATAAATGTGAATAATGTAATAGAAATAAATGGGAAAGAAAAGGAGGCTTTTTTCTTAATATAGTATTCCAATTGTTAAATGCAAAATGAATGATGGAACTAGAAAATTGTCATTTGGTATGTAATAATTGCATAAACAGCAATCATCAGTGGATGCTGAAATTAGCACACAAAATTATAATGATGAAGAATATCTGCATACTATATCCCTACAAGATAGTCATCAATTACAAAGAGAAAGATAGTAACTTTACAATGGAGAAACCTAACAGATGCCACCTTAACAAAGTAATCAAAGTTAAAATAACCATAATATGACACATCAGTATCATATACCCTGTGATATGATGCACCGAAAAGGAGACAGTCTTGACTTCCGGAGTATTACTGTCAAAAATGCATAACCTGATTATAAACATGAAGAAACACCAGAAGAACCCAAATTGAGGAATATTTTACAAACTAAATTGTTAGTATTCTTCAAAAATGTCAAAGTCATTGTTATGGGTTGAATTGTGATCACCACTCCCCCCTCAAAGTTCATATGTTGAAGTTCTAATCCCAGTACCTCAGAATATGACTGTTTTTGGAGATAGGGCCTTTAAAGAAGTAATTAAAGTTAAATTAAATTTTATGAGTGGGCTTTAATTTAGTATGACTGGTGTCCTTAAAATAAGAGATTAGGACACTGAGGGGACATGGGGGGAAGACTGTGTGAAGGCACTGGAGGAGGATGGTCAACTACAAACCTAGAAGAAACAGCTCAGAAGAAATCAACTCTGCCAACAACTTGATCTCAGACTTCAATGCTCCAGAACTGTGAGAAAAGATTTCTCTTGTATAAGCCACGCAATCTGTGGTACTTTATATAAACGACAGTGTAGCAAATTAATATAGCAATGAAACACAAAATGAGAAATTGTCCCATATTGGAGGATACTAAAAATACATGACAACTGAATGCAATGTGGGATACTGGGTTGGATCCTGGAACATGAAAACGACATCAGTGGCCCAATTGACGATATTTAAATAAGGTCTGTAGATTAGTTAAAAGTATTGTATCAGTATAATTTCTTGATTTTGATAAATGTATTATGGCTATGTAAGATGGTAAAACCTGGGGAAGCTGGGTGGAGATAATATCAGGGATGTTTGTACCATTTTGCATGTTTTGTAAATCTGAAAATATTATAAAATTAAATGTTAAAATATGTTTAATAATAAAAAAATTCTAAAATAAGACATCATCTTCAAATATTCCTTGAAAAGTGTTTGTTGGAAGAACTCACTTTTGTGATTTTGGACACTTGATTTTTGTCATGCTCCTGAGAAGCAAATAATTACCTGTCTGCCCTGTTCACTTTCTCTTTGAAGTCTATTTATTTTCCAGACCTAAATGAGTATTTTGTAATATCTCTGCAGAAAGGAATCTCCATATCTCACATTTCATTGTATATTTCATTAAATTCATTTAAGCTCGTCTAGTTGACGTCCAGGGAGTACAGTCACATGTGTACAACTTTATTGCAAAATAATTTATAATTATTAAGTATGCCTTTGCATCATTTAATTCAGTAAATATTTATTGAGCATTTAATATGAGCAAGACCTTGAGGATAGAGAGACAAAAAAAGATAATCCTTGCCCTACAGGAATATACAATCTGGAAGGAGAAAGAGAGAAGAGAAGTGAGAGAAGATAAATTAACTTCTATTGCATATCTACTGAGGGCATCTATTTTGGATAGACACACTTAAATTCAATTTTACAAGTATGGAAACAGAAACTCAGGGAAATATTCCTGGTGGTAATAAAATATTATTTGACACTTAAAGGAAGAGTTAGAATTGGGGGCATAGCTAAGGGAGAAGTTATGTTCCAGGGAAAGCAGTTACAATGACTTGGAGGCATTGAGATCATGCTGTATTTAAAGAACTTAAAATTTTTAGTATGTGTTTAAGTATGGAATGTTTTTAGGTTAGTGGCAGGAGATGAAGTTGCTTCAGTAGGCAGCATCTTGTAGCAAGGCATTGTATGCCATCCTAAGAATTAAACTTTACCCTAATACAACATAAAGCAACTTAAGGATTTAAAGCTGTGAAAGAAAAGATATTGGCTGTGTAAAAATGAGCACTTTTTGAATTTAGAGTCTCAATATTTCCTTTTTCTTAAGTATTACAAACAAATGAATTCCTTTGTAAATGCTTACTAAATCTCTCTGTATATATAGCTTCAAATTGGCATTCTCCCCCTCAATCTTGGTTACATCCACTTTCCAACAGGAGTTTCAATTCGAGAGCCACAGACAGAGACTTGGAAAACAGATCATTTCAAGGAAAGGAAATGTTCCACTTTGTCATTCCCCTTTGGGCAACCTAGGAATGAGCTCATTCTTGCCTGCTCCCTGTCATCCCGGGATCCCCCAGCCAGACTTAAACACAAGTTCTGAAGAAATGCACACCAGTTAATAATAATGATAAAGGACACCAATAGAGCAAATTTTTGTATGATATACGTACTTTTTTTTTCTAGTTGTGACTCAAGAATTTTAAAGAGATTTTTAAAGTTGTCTGTTACTTCAAAACATGCTAAGAACCACTGTGAAGATAGTTTGAGATTCCTTTGGTTCTAAAATAAGAGCCCATAATTTCAATTCAATTGCTCTACTGTAATTTTCAGAGGGTGTTATATCTATATATCTGTCTGTGTATATCAGTTTACAATTGAGTCATAAGTTTTCTATATAGTTGTGATAAAATACAGTATATGTATGATTTTGTTGTAATAGCAGAGTATCTAGTAAATCTACTGTAACAATGAGGACATCTGATCACTGGAGGTAATACCTTTAGCTTATCTACTGATTAGAACAGATCAACAACAGCAAACATCTAAATAAGGAAAGCCAAATGCTGCCAAGATCTAACTTTTCCACTCTTCCTTTTGCATTTTGACATCATCATAGGTACCAAAATGTATGCTTAAACAATGTATTTAACCTCATCTTATAGTGTGTACCACAGATAAATCCAAAAATTATATCACATTGAGTATCATCACTAATATAGCTTAAAGAAAGCTTATAACAAAGTAGGTTAAAAGCCTCTGTCTTTGTGAATAGCATGCTATTTTTTTTTTTTTAGGAAAAAAAAGGTGAAATTGAAAACATTCATATATCTTCAAAATGGAACATAAATGGATAAATCAGAATCAATGAAATTTGTTGCCTCCAAATCATGTATGTGGGGATTAGACAGTGTGGAAGGAATGGGGAGGAAGTGATAATCATTGTGATGCTCTATATGTACAAAGGATAAAATTAAATAAGCTAGAGTGTGGGGAAAACTCTCTAAAACTAATGCAGGTAGAAACAAATGTACCAGTTGTATTTCAAAAGAATAACATAATCAAATTTAAGGGAAAAAAAACCCTAATCTTTGCAACATTTAAAATAGTAATTTGACTATACACTTTCAATCTAGGAGGATAAAATAACTTCAAATGGAATTGCAAAGAATTCTTGGAAATCTTTTGATAGGTAGATAGGTGATAGATATAGTTAGATAGATAGATATTAGACTGATATTCTGAAAAGAGTTTATATGTATTGTAGGATCAAGGAAATATGTAAATGTGTACTTTTTTTGGAGGGTGAGCTTGAGTTTTCATTATGGAAGAACGGAGATATAATTATGGAATATAAGAAGGCAAGAACTGTATGGGGATATACTGGAATAGGAAATAGCTGTACAAACTTACAACTTTCTAGCTCTGTCAGCTGAAAGGAACTAAAAGTAATGCTATGCCACATAGCATCCAGATCTTGGTTTCCAAATATTAATCCACACTAGTAGGAAACGTCTGATGTCTGGATTGAGGTAGGTAAAGCACAAAATGAGCCTGGAACATCTTGTGCCAGAAAGTAAAGAAAGTGTGAAAATAATAATGGGGGAATATCCAAATTATAGTTTGAACGGGTTCCTAATGGTCAAGTCTAAGACAATTAGAGCATCAAAATAAAGAAGAGTGATGTAATGTAACTTACTGATTTATTTTATTAAAGATGAAGAATCCATGAGTTCACGCAGATCATAAAGAGGTACATGATTAATAAACACATATTAAGATGGGTGAGGAAGTACTTTCTTACAGAATGCTTACTAGTAAATAAGAAGAAAGTGGTGGTGTTGGGGGGAAAATTGCCATTGTATAACCATCATCATAAAGACTGGTTCAGACAAGAATTATCAGTGTTGTGAAATCTGGGGAAGAAGGGTGAGAGACTGATGAGGAGCAAGGTAATGACATGAACTCAAAGTGTCTTTACAAATAGAGATTGTTAGTTGCATGGGAATAGCTACTTAACTATACGAAGAAAAAACCTGACAACACCTTGACCAGGTGACCAAAATGAACATCATCAATAAATCACACATTGTCATTGTATGCCTCCAGTTGTGACACACTGAGATGATGAAGAGAGAGCATTATGTATTATTCTGGTTGTGGATGCAGAACCTAGATCAATGGGTAGATGGATAGATAGATGGGTGGATAGATAAATAGATAGATAGATAGATAACAGAGGGTGGGAGAGAGAGTGTACATGAAGCAAAAATTTAAAATTTGGAAAATCTAGGTAAAATATATGTGGGTGTTCTCTGTATTATCCTTGATACTATTTCAGTAATTTTGGAAAAATT
Source organism: Camelus bactrianus (assembly GCF_048773025.1). NCBI lineage: Eukaryota > Metazoa > Chordata > Mammalia > Artiodactyla > Camelidae > Camelus > Camelus bactrianus. Next base: position 79,100,249 of record NC_133575.1, on the reverse strand, counting down.
TCAAAATAAAAAGTTTATACAAGAGTAGATCTTAAATTTTCTCACCCCCAAAATAAATGGTAATTATGTGACATGATGGAAGTGTTAGCTAATGCTATGGTCGTAATCATTTTGCAATACATAAGTATATCAAATCAACAGGTTGTACACCTTAAACTTACACAATGTATTATTTCAATTATATCTCAATAAAGCTAAAACAAAATTCACACATAGGAGACACAACTAACCCTAAACTATAGCTCCCTTAATAAAGAACTATTTTATATTTTAAAATAAAATGTAATAAAAAAGGAAAGTTTATAAGACACAGAAACAACTCTTTCCCTTCTCTAATTATATTTGTTAAAAGCAATCTGTAGTGTAAGTAACCTATTAATATTATTAATGAACTTTCATTATCAGTAATAGTTTTATGTATAATGTATAGGCTTTTATATAAAGCACAATCATTTTTATTTTTCTTTATCACATTCCTGTGACAGAGACAATTTTTTTCACCTTGCTGTTGGCGCAAATCCAGGTGCAAAAAAGGCTCTCTTGAATCTTCAAATGTAAAATCAATGTTACTATTAATTTCACATTTTCTCATAATTAATTATGCTTTTGACACCCTGATTTTGCAGGAGTGAATGCAATTCACTACTTTAATATTTTTTGTGTTTAGGTTTGGAGTCATTTGTGATACCATCCTATATGTAAACTGTCACATTTCATTTGAAACATGGATTCCTGTCTAGAATCCAGCAGGCATATTTGGCTTTATTCTCTATCTGGTTTACATATGATATTCTAAGCCTGCTTATTTTATTATGCTTTTTTATTTGGCTTTTCTCCAAATAATTCATTAGCCCATTCATCTATCTCTATTGGTAGAGTATCAATTTAATATGAGATAGTGATTAATATTATACATTGGGGAACAAGCCTCAGAATTAAGAAGGGAAAAGTGTAAGCAGTAGAGAATGAGTTATAGAGAAAGGGCTACATAGGAAGGCATATGAACTTGAACCTTAGACACACTAATTTGTTTCGTGGTCTTTGCACTTGCAATATCTCAATATGACCTGCCAACGAAAGAGTTGTGTGTTAACATTTACGTTTGTTCCTCCTTCCTATTTTTCCCAAGACCACCAGCTGCTGCTCTAACACATTTCTCTGGATCAGAATAAAAGTCATAAAATAAAAAGTAGAGTCACTCTATATACTCTCCATACTCAGATTCCTCTCCAGCCAACTTTTTCTTTCTCGAACCACTCATTCTGCCTGGTACTGTGGGAAATATATGATCTTTTGTGCATATCTAGAGAGTTGATTTCACCTCTGCCTGCTTCATCGTTAAATGTCTTTGCTTCCAGCCTGAATCTAAAAAAATTCTATCTGACTGAATGGCCTTTCTGAATATTTATCTGCTACTTTGACAAGTTCCTAGTTTCCTGAACTTCTGTGATTTTAGTCCTTATTACTATCTATGGGATTTTTTTTTCTACCACCCAGAGGGGAAAATGGTGCATAATTTTAGATTCCTGAGTTTTTCTTTCTAGCTTCCCTTTTTGTTTAGATTTGCCTGGTGTGACAATAAACACTTCCCCTTCCTCCAAGTAGTCATTAAGAAATTCCACATTTCCATGATTAAAGCAGTAATCTTCCCTATCATCTCTTTTAAGGTTGTATGTGGTTATAACACATTCAGTCAGAGAATATTATCCACTGTGGTTTTTACTGATTCTAGCCACCTGCATTACCATTCTGCTTCCTTTTGTTTTCTCATACCATTCATTGTTTTAATAGTCTCTTTTTTTTCCCTCTTCGCACACTTCGTTTTAAATGCCACAGATAGGAGATTGTATCAAGAATGGAAAGCTCTTTCCTTACCCCCAGAAGATTTGGAGAGTCTCTATTTTCCCCCCTTGACAATCCTTTTGGTCCTAATTGGGAAGTGGATTAATCCAGCTGTCAATTCACTTAATTGCTATGAAAACCGGATGGAGTCTTAAGTGCCAACCCATTTCTGTCAGTGACTTTAAGTCTCAGGTATTTTAATCATGTGGTACAGCTGTATTTTGTATAGTACTTGTTATACAAGGCAAATTAGGACGAATTATGAAGAATGACATAATACAAGGCAGCACATCACCTCAGACTAGCTCTTCTGAAACTATGGATTTGTCACCTCTCATAATCTAGGGGGATTTAGGGACATGGATGAAAAATATTAAATGAAAACAGTATGATTTTAGTACATCCAAAAAATGTTGCTGTGGTAGGAAGCAAAGAAGCCTGTTCCTTGGCATCTTTACTGCCCAACTAGACATCATGCTCTTGGCTGCCCTGAGTTAAAGAACAAGCTTGCAGATGAAATGTGAACTTATTGAATATGGCAACCCGCCCCAGCACTTTAGATAAACGCGATGAAATTTGCACCAGTGGCTTGACGATGGAAATATTCAACTCTCAGAAAGGTCTCCTGCAGTTTCACTTGCATACATTTTCCCTACCTCATTTGAATATCCAAATTTCCAGTTGTTTCACAAAGCAGTGTAGGATTTTTTCAGCTTGAAGTATCAGGGGCTCAGCAACTTGGCTTTAACTTGCAGCTCAACAGACCGGCTCAACAGACCAGCCTGTGATAGGAGCAGCTGAGAGCCCTGGGGGCCTGCCAACTCTGCCGCTGTGTATGCAGGCTGCAGCTGACTGGGCCGACCCAAATTTCTGTGAATGCAATATTGACATTGAATGTTTAGGTACAATCCGAATGTTTATGATATGGATATCTAAAATCCAGAGAAGTCCTATTCCTTCAGCATTAAAAAGTGAATGCATTTAAATCATGTTGGAAAAAACATAGTATTACTATAAGAGCTCTAATGCTTTTGTTCCTAGATTGAAGTCTCCAGGAATTTGTTACTTTGCCGTGATGCTGTTATCTTAATATCCTGGGAAGAATTCTCAAAAGGAAAATCTGCAAATTTGCCTGGTTAGACTGAATACTAACAGAGAAAAAATATACTATTACATTAGAAAAAATGTTTATTATCTTTCCTAACATTTAACTGTAGGGTGAGATTTTGATGGCATTACAGTAATTTGTTATCTTTACTATATGAGAAGTGAACAGATTAAACAAGCTAGCTTGCTATCTACCAGATAACAGAGAAATGTATGTTCATTTTTCCTGATTACTATCAATGCAGGTAATTATACTTCTTTCTTACACATAATTAAAGTGAAGGTTGATTTCAGTTCACTCTTCTCAGTGGTAAAATTATCAAGTTAGTTCTCAACTAATTATTTTCTATAATATAGCACTGTTTCAGATCCCTGTCACATTCCATTTAGCAAACACAAAATAACTCTGAATTAAGAGTTATCACAGCCTAGGATTTTTATACTATTAATTTGTAGGGAAAAAATCTTTAAATGGATGTTATCCAAGCTGAAAATGAATGTTTTTGAAAAAAATCCAATTGGTTTTTGTTTTTTCTTCATCTAGTTCTGAAATCTCTTGCCCTTTCACAATCTCGGTCATTGGTAGGTTTTCCTCCATTTAATTTAAGGTGGTTTAATTTGCTCAAGTCCAACACAGCCTTTTCTTACCAAACAGTGTGGTTGAACAATTTATCATTACTCTGGGTGTGTGCTGCAGTTTTTCAAGTTTATAGGTGTAGGATGGTTATTTTTGGAAACAGGGTAAGCTTCTGCTGATACTGCACAGTAGAAATATGCACATAGTTAAAAAAAGTTTTTAATCATGGAGAATTAGTGAACTCCCTTTGAACAGAAGCGCTACACTCTAATTAGGTACATGAGGCAGGGGACCCATTATAAAAGAATGTTTGCCTTACAAAAAGAGCCAGTCCCACTGATGTTCCCTTAAGAAATGCATTTCCATGGTGCACTATCAATACTATTTGGATGGCAAATTTTAGCATACACACTCTTTTTGGCACCAGATCACTTTGCAATGCTAGATGTCACTGCACCCCTGTGAAACTGCAAGATTAGCCTATAAGATGAATTTAAAGAGCGTTGACTTTGGAAATACAACTGCTATCTCCTGATTCCAGCGAACACCTCCGATATAAATTATTACTTCAGCATGATACTGCTGATCGTTTTATTTAATGGTCCATATTGCCTTGTTTCTAGTAGTTGCACAAAAATATTTGCTAAAATTAATCTTTTATACTCCATTTGCTCTGTGAGGGAGGTACTGTTATTGTTTTTGTTTGTATTTTGTTTTGCGTAATTGGGTCGTGGCCCTGCTGCAGCAAAAGATGTAGGGTGAAGTGATCTTAACTTTCCTCCCATTCCTACACTTCATGGTAGCCAACAAACATATTTCCGTTCTATTCTCATTCCCTAAACTTCCTTTGTCTGTTTAACCATATCCTTCCCTCCACCTTCTCACTATTGCTAGAAATGGTCTTTTGCTTTCTCTTACTCTCCTTTCCTTGATCCCAAGGCGAAGTTTATCAGCAAATGTTGCTGCTATGACTTTTAGAGTACTCAAATCTTTACTTATTAAAAAATTACTTTAATGTTTTTGAAAAAAACAAAGCATAAATACAAAACAGAAACAGACTTATAGACATAGAATACAAACTTGTGGTTGCCAAGGGGCGGAGGGTGGGAAGGGATAGATGGGATTTCAAAATTGTAGAATAGATAAACAAGATTATACTGTATAGCACAGGGAAATATACACAAGATCTTGTGGTAGCTCACAGAGGAAAAAATGTGACAATGAATATGTGTATGTTCATGTATAACTGAAAAATTGTGCTCTACACTGGAATTTGACACAACATTGTAAAATGATTAAAATCAATAAAAATGTTAAAAAAAATTACTTTAATGTTTTTAATAAAGATAACAGATGCATATGGTGAAGAATTCAAGCATGTAACCCCTTTCCTCCTCTGACCCTCAGCCATTTGATACTGAGAGGCACATGCTGATTCTAGTCCTTTATATATTATCCCAGAGATATTCCATCATAAATGACTAGATATGGATAACTGTCTCTCTTATTTTTTATTGAGGCAAAGTTCATATAACATAAAATAAACCATTTTAAAGTGAACAATTTAGTGGCGTTTAGCACACTCATAATGTTATGCAAGCACTTTAATTCCAAATCACTTTCATCACCCCAAAAGAAAACCCCATAACCCATTAAGCAGTTACTCCCTATTCTCAACTCCCCCAGCCTCTGGCAACTACCTATCTGTCTTGTCTTTATAGATTTATCTAATCTGGATATTTCCATATAAATGGAATCATACAATGTGTATTCTGTTGTGTCTGGCTTCTTTCAATTAGCATGTTTTTAAAGTTCATCCACATTGTAACGTGTCAGTAATTCATCGCTCTTTATGACTAAATATTATTCCATTGCATGTATATACTATAATTGCCCATTCATTCATTGATGGATAGATTATTTCCACTATTATGCTTTTATGCAAAGTGCTACTATGAATATTCCTGTACAACTATTTGTTAGTAAACCTGTTTTCAACTCTGTTGGGTATATAGTTTGTAGTGGAATCGTTGGGTTATATGGTAACGTTATGTTTTTGTTTAACTTTTTTTCATGTTCCATTGTATCACAATTTGCTTAACGATTCACCTGTTGATGGATATTGGCGTGGGTTACAGTTTTGGACTATTATAAATAAAGCTGCTGGAACATTTGTGTCCAAGTCTTCATATGGACATATGCTTTCATTTTGCTTGGCTAAATACATAGGTGTGTAATGGATGAATTTTATGGTAGGTTCATGTTTAACTTTTAAAGAAACTTCCAAAGTGTTTTTCAAAATTTCTGTGCCATTTTAATTCCCACAAACAATGAACAGGATTTCCAGATTTTTTATATCCTCACTAATATTTAGTATGGTCAAGCTCTTTACTCTTAGCCATTCTGATATGTGAAAAGTAGGCTCTCATTGTGACTTTTATTTGCATTTCTCTAATGGCAGAAAATGTTGAGTATCTTTTCATGTATTTATAGGACATTTGTATACCTTCTATGTCATGCAAGTCTGGTAATTTTTAGTGGATTCCAGACATTGTGAGTTCTTACTTTGTTAGATGGTAAATATGTTTATATGTCTATAAATATCTTTCAGCATTGTTCTAAAATGCAGTAAAGTTGCAAGATGCTTCTGATACTCCATCCAATGTTATATGAATCATGAGGTTTTCCAGACTGTGGTGGGAGCAGGCACTATTCTTGCCCTTGTGTGAGCATCAGACAGTTATTACTTCTCAGTTCCCACTCCCAGCCTTGAATAGTTTCCATACATGCTTTGGTAAATAATCAGATGAAGTCTTGAGAGGGAATTCTCTGTAGTCCTTTGGGGTTCTCTCTCTGTGCCTGTGTCCTCTCTGGTACTTGGCTTCAAAAGCTCTAGATGCCTTGGTCTCCCTAGAAAATTAGTTCTGTCTCCATAACTTAGGGAGTCCACTGGGTTCTGCCTGGATACCCCCTTTTTTGAGCCATGGCCTAGAATCTAGCTGTAAGCTGGGGTGACTATAAGGCTCACTTTATTTCTCATAAATCGCTGCCCTTTGATAACTGATATCCAGTGTCTTGAAAAACATCATTTTATATTTTGTCCATTTTTTAGTTGTTTCAGGCTGAAGTCTGCTTCCTATTATTTCATCTTGGTCCAAAGTGAAGGTACTGTATGCTGTTTATCAAACAACTTTTTTCTCGTCTGTGTCATATAGCCTAGTAATACTACCCTATTTAATCTCTCACATCTCACAAAATGCAATTAGTTTATCATATTTAATTTAAAATATTTTTATATTTTCACATTTGAGGACAAAGAAAAATAAGAGTAATTAGTACCTACTATTGTTTAAAAGATTCACTCTCTCAATAATATTACTTTAAGTTAATACCACTGCTCATTCTAAGGATTGTCATTGATAACTGACCACTTTGAATGTCTGGCAAGTGGTTAAAATTTCCCAACATACCACTTACTACTCAATTGGTAACCAGATACTTTTGAGAAGGAATTTCTCACTTTGGAACTCTCTGAAGAGATATCTATTGGATCTAGAGAATTCTGCAACTAGATTTTTATTTGGGGCCTAGATATAAATGCAGCCTACTAACACCATAAAATTTTTACATTTTTTTTCTTGAAGAAATATTACAGTGGCTCTGTTCCTTAATTATTAGAATTTTTTTTTTTAAATTCAGATTGGCATCTATTCTATTGGTAGAACTGTTCCTGGCTTCATAAACCTCCTTTCTCTTTACCACTCTTCACGTTTTCTGTTTTATCATCCCCAATCTAAGTTTTTCTAAGAAACTACTTACAATTTTTTTTAATCTATTTAAGAATTGCCAATACGATTTTGAATTTGAAAGGTTTTCTATAGCTGGCATTTCAGCTATCTGTTATTAATACCTTTAAGTAAGTCTTCCTTTTATGTTTCCTGAGAGCAATTTCACAGCTAATTACTGTGGATTCTAGGAATTACAAGGAAGGCACAATTTTCTGCTCCTCTCAGACCTCTCTAATCTGTCTCATTTGTGACAGTGTCAAGGACTATAGACTGCCCCACCAGAATATTTGTGATACTGGCTAAAAATATATATTTTACAGCCTCAAACCAGACCTACTGATCAGACTCTCTGAGGGTAAGGCCTTACTACCTCAGATAATTCTTATGGACACTAACATTTGAAGCTTTTTACTATAAATTGCTATGAGCTATCGTCATTAGAAAACAAGAGCGATAGTCATTTTGAATGGCAAAGATAAATAATTTGAATAAATTTACTATTGGGCCCCTCTCTGGATTCCTCACACTTTTATGATTTGGCTATTTGAAAAAAAAATCTTTTTTGCTTTTGTGATTTTTTTGCTTTTCTGCTTTTTTCTTCTTACTCTTTCTTTACTTGTGATTTCTAAACATTTTTGTGTTTAATCGTTTAAAACATACTCAGTTTATATTCTATTTAAGAATGCTTTGTGTTATATCAAGTTCTTATCTAATGTCAAATGTCTTACTTGATGGTTCTATTTATATGGGGTCTTACTCTGAGTTTTGTAACTGTCACTGTGACCTCATCATTGGCACAGTTGTCATTTCAATGACTTCCTTGTGGAGGTAGAAAGAACAGTTGTTATTTGCTTTGTTGGCCAAGTTGATTCAATCTATATTTTTATTTTGTGGAAATAAATGTTGAGTTTTAACTTTCCTATGACAATTCTCAAAAGTTAGACTCTTGAAAATGTTTGGGGTTCCATTTATTCAATATATGAGTATAGATGCAGTTATGAACACTAATTATAAATAATAACTGTAAGTTTATGAAAATTTTATTAGAATTCAGCTAGTTACCTCTGACTTGTTTTTAATGGATAATTATATAATTCAATTTATGTGAAATTGCTACATGTGAAAAAAAATTCTGCTGATGTTCATTAGTGCTTTTTTTTTTTGTCCTTGAGAAATGACTATGGAAAGGAAAAGTTCCTTCTTTAGAATTTTGCATTTCAGTGGCAAAAAAGTTTTCCTCATTGTCCTTGACTGTCATTGAGAATTTCCCTCTCTTTGAGAATTTTCAAAACAAAACAAAACAAAACCCTGACTTTCTTAATCTTTAGATTCTGCCAAGCTGAGCTATTAGTCTGATGTCTGGGCTGATTGTCTTTAATAAGATAGGAGGGGAAAACAATTTGACATTTATATATAAGTGCTTTATTTTTCTTTTAAGATAGCCCAGTTTTAGGCAGCTGGAGTGATAGTTAAGTACTACACCTACCAATTACCTGGCTCTTTCTTGGGAGCTGAAGACAAGTTTTCAGTATTGCTGAGAGGATATACATTTGAAGGTGTGTATCAGTTGAGTGGTTTAAGAATTTCAGAGCCTTGTTTCCTTTCTGAAATCATCTTCTAGACTTAGAATCATTAATGGCAATAGCAAATTATAGACTTCAAAATCTTTTCAAATTGCATGGTAACATTCCCCGGAATAAGAGTAAGACAGTTTTCTACCATTAAGTCCACAGCTTGGTGTAACTTTGGAGTGATTTCACTGTTTTAAAAAAAGATAGACTTTTTTTTTTTTTAATGATGACAGTCCAGTGTTCTCTTCCTTCATGTTGTCAACTCTTTGGCCAGACTGCAAGGAATTTTCAGAGATAAAAATGTGCCTTAAAGAAAATGATTTCAAAATTATATAAACTAAAATATATTTCATATTTTATTTTCTGAAAATATTCAGTTGGAATTGGACATGAATGGTTTCTCTTAACATCTATATATAATTACCCAGAAAAGTGGGATAGAGCAGTATTAATGTACAGTTGTCTGGGTGTCCAATTTTAGAGATTTGTCAAATTTATTGTTTTGAAATTTTAGGTAGTTTAACCCATCAATTTTTTTAGAATTCAAGTTAACTTCTAAATATCTCTTTTATTTAAGATACAGATTACACAAAATGAAAATCCCATATACAACTAATTCTATCAGTTATTAACTCGAGAAAGAAGGTTTCTCTATTCTCCTAATTTCCCCAAGAAGACTCTTTACTTATGCTTTAAAATGTTAATTTGTTTTAAAAGGGTGTATGTGATAATATGCTACGTGTAATATGGTAATTCTGCAAACTTCCTATCTACCATTCGTAATTTCTGAATAAGTTAGGAATATTCGCCTTTCTTCTTCAACATAATTCACATTTTATTCTATTTTATTTGGGTTCAACAAGATAAAATTTTTGTTGTCAAATCACCAATTTCATATGGTTTATTTAACCTAACTCACTTATATAACATTAATTCTTTGTAATTTATAAGCAAATGTTCTAAATTTGTTTTCTTTCAAGGGCTGATATTTCAGAATAAACACATTTACTCAAATCCCTCTAATTGTGACAATTTGTACTGAGCTAGTTTGGAATTTCAACTTTTCATAGATCTAGAAATAACTATTTGTTTTCAAATTTATAATAAAAAACATTTTCAGATGATGTATGAATGTATATAATATTTAATCCATTAAAAATAAGCCATAATCATCATTCAAGGAACAACTGGCCATTTATGAAAGTGTTGATTATTTATTAATTAAAACAGTTGTCCAAGGACTTCTACTTTTTAGCACCTCATGACCTTAAATTCTATTTCCACTGTGATTCAAATGATTAAGTTAAAATGTTTTAATAACAATGGATAGCAGTCCTTGAAAGATGGACTTTAAATTTCCAATAAAATAATAATATATGGATAAAGATAAAGAAAACATCATACCAGTTATCATTTTCTGGCAGAATTTTCATTTTTTTCCAGCAATTCTCCCCTACTTGATAGCCCTGCCATGGAAGGGAGATGTGGCAGAGCAGTATCATATCTTTTTGAGAACACATGGGATTAGATTACTGTAGCCTCTCAGAATTTACACTGGGATACTTGCACTTAATCCTTATTGGAGTGAGCAAACACCTGGCAATTTAAATTTCTATTTTCAAAATGGCCCACTGCACTTTTCAGTGAATACCTATAGGCTGTGTTTGAATCCTCTTATCCTCAAGTTTGTTGGAAGCCTTTTTATTTCCTTCTGCTTCTTCCCACACAGATGCTGATAATATTCAGATGTCATGATTATTGGTAGGTTTCTTCTCACTCACCTCTACTTCAGGGCTGGAGAGGAACACGTTGTATAGTTTAGTTGTAATATTGCCCATGGATATTTGGCATTGATATTTGTTTCTGTTTGTTTTTATGTTGGAATTTAGGAAGGTCTAAAAATCTATGTTTCTATTCCAATCACCATCTTTGATAGTTACTTTTTTAAAGTTTTTAATGAAATATTACAAACATTGATTATGTTTAAGTTGCATGTTAGGAATACATCAATTTTGGAAGCAGATATTTTTGAGGCCACATTCTTTGACCACAGTGCAATAAGACCAGAATTTAATAATGTAAATTTAAGTAAACAAACAAATAAATTCCAAAACTGAAGGTGAAATAGCACTCTTCTAAAGAACTATGATAAAAATAAAAATTAACAAAACATTGATTATTTAGAATATGATTAAAACATCCAGGGAATCAAATAAAAACTTGAAAACTAATGAGAGCACAATTAAATTGTGATTTGCACAATGAATACACAAAGATAGTGTTCCTGTATTTCAGAGAACAACTGAAACCATCTTCCTTTGTAACAACAAAAATTACAAAATAACTAAGAATTTATTTAATTGAAAATGTTCAGTATTAAATGAATAAAATAGTAACTGAACAACAAAAGGGCTTGAATAAATAAAAATACATATATATTATAAGGTAGAATTATAAAAATGCCAGTTATTTCTAAATTAATACAATAAGTATGATTTTAATGAAACACTCAATAGGATTTATTTTCAAATTGAAAAAAATGATTCTAAATTTCTGTTAGAAGAATAACTAGATGGGAGTAGTTATGAACATTTTATAAAAATATATTTATGATGGAGAATGTTCACTGTTCCCTATTAAAATGTAGTAACAAGTTATAGTAATTAAAACAGTGTGATACTGCTATAGGGTGAGTACTACACACACACTCATACACGTGCATGCACACATATACACACACATAGTATTTGAAAGAGCAGGATTCAATGGTTATAAAAGAAATCAAGGTTGTTATTTCATCACCACTGTTCCTTCATATATATTTTATGGAGCTGAGTCTTCTCTGTCCTCTACTTGAAATCTCAGGCTAGGACAAACTTTTTGCCATCATTCTCCAAGGATAAGCCTTCTTATCTTAGTTGCTGTCATCAAAATTCTCAGTTAATTTGTATGTCCAATCCAGGATAATTACCTAAATTCCAAACTTCATTTGAAGCTGAAATTTCTCCCCTCACTCATCTAGTAGCTGCAGCAGGAAATGGGGTTCCTGTAGTGATGATGCCATATGCTCACACACCATTTCAACTTACTCCTTTGCACTCAGTAAGTTGCATTTCTCAATCCCATGCCCCCTTTCGTCCAGGTAGAATCATCTGAGTGCTGGCCAATGAAATGTGGGTAAAAGCGATATATTCCATTTCTAAGCCTGGAAGCAAAGGACTTTGAGATGGCAGAGTGAAAAGGTAGAAGGTCTCCAGATTCCTATGATCCTTGCCTGGAGGAGAGCTGACCAGAACATCCAAATTAGCAACATCTGCATCAGACTGTGTGAGTGAGAAATGAACTTTGTGTCAATCCACTGAGATTTGGGGATTTTTAAATACAATTTGGCTTAATCTTACTAATATAGAGACACAATTGGTTCTTCCTTATTCCCATGTTTTGAGTTCCTAATGCTTCTCTCACAGTTTACTAACTGTGATTTCCGACATCTCTAATGTTTAAATAAGTCTTCAAGCAGCAGAGATGAAGGTGCAGGATATGTCTTTATGATTGGTACTATATTGAAATGGCATCTGGGCACCTTGTTAGTGGGGTCTTTTCATATATATTTCCTGTCTTGTTCACTAACTTTTGATTTGTCATTTGTGGGAGTATTATTACTTCTCAATTTACAAACCTCTATTCTGGTGCCACAGGCTTTTCAGCCAATTTTTCACTCCTCAGATTTCGCCGGTATGAATCAGGCATCAGTCCCCTGTGCTTCCCTAAGAGATGGAGGATGCTTATAAAACGTTCTGAGTGGTATAGTTAAAAACTGTCTCACTTACCTTAAAGTGAGAAAAAAGTATCCCTTACCCAGGGCCAACTCTTCAAAAAACTACAGGAAGCATCATTCATATACAGTAGGACACTGTGCACCAGAGTCATTCTTCCTACCAACTCCTTTGTACACTGACGGAATTCTGAAGTCCTCTGATTTCCAGCTTTTCTAGCTTTACTGACTTAATACTTTAAACAATGACATAACCCTTTATACAATTAGGTGAAAAGCTGAAGGCAACGCAGTTGGTTTTCAGACACCTCCATTGCAAATCCTGCATAAATGATCTAAAATCTCACTTTGGAAAAGAGGAGTATGGTTGTCCTCCCTTATCTGAGGTTTTGTTGTCTGCAGTTTCAGTTACCCACGGTCAACTGTGGTCCAAAAATATCAAATGGGAATTCCAGAAATAAACAATTTATAAATTTTAAATTGCATGGGTGTTCTGAATAGCATGATGAAATCTCCCTACTTGCCACTTTGTCCCACCTGAAATGTGAATCATCCCTTTGTCCAGTGTACCCACCCTATAGATGCTAACTGCCCCTTCTACATTTAGTAGCCTTCTTCGTTATCAGATCAACTGCCATGGTGTCATAGTGCTTGTGTTCAAGTAGCCTTTATTTTAATTAATAATGATCCCAAAGTGCAAGAGTAGTGATGCTGGCAATTCAGACATTCTCTTACTGTGCCCAATTTATATATTAAACCTTATCATCGAAAAAACAGGGTATATATAGGGCTTGGTACTATCTACAGTTTCAAGCATCCACTAGGAGTCTTGGGATGTATTCCTCACAGATGAGGGCAGAGTACTGTAGTTCCATTTGTACATCCAGGTGCCCACACACTTGCAAGCAATCCCCCCCTCCCACACACACACACACATACCTTAGTAAAGGATGGATTGTTCAATAAATGAAGTCATTACATATGTTCATTATTTAGGGTCACTTTACTAGAAAAATATTATATCAATATTGCCTAAATTCTGGGTTTGAAGGATATATATGCACATCCTACAAAAAGAATCTTTAAAAGAAAATATTAAGTCTATTAGATGTATAGTACAGAGATCTACATACTTAAAATAATCTTGAATAAATGTAAAAAGGCAAGAGAAAATTTGTAGAAATTTTGTAACATATAAAATATGCAAAAGCTTACTACTTTAGACTGTGAAGAACATTTACAAATCAATACAAAAATAAACACATACATTTTAAAAATTGGTACATTAGACTGAGAGAAAAAAAAGCCAGATGCAAGAGAGCATGTATGGTATGTTTCCATTACAGAAAGTTCAAGTAGAGGAAAAATTAAACAATTGCAATAGAAATAAGATCAATAATTGCCTGGAGTGAGGGTGGGGAAATAAATGCAAAGCAGAATGAAGGAACTTACTGGACAATAGACACGTTCTATATTTTGACTTTGGTGATGGTTACATGGGTGAATACATTTGTCAAAACTCATTGAACTGTAAGCTGAAATGTGACAATTTCTTAAACTTAAATCAAATGTCAATAAAGTTGATTAAGTGATGAGCAAATGATATATACTGGCAACTCACAAAAAATATACGTGGCCTCTCTTAAAGCACATATTGAATCTTATTAGTAATCAAAGTAATGTAAAATATAAATTAAAAAAAATTTTCCCATTTTCATCAAATTATGAAATCTAAAAATAATGATAATACTATTATGGTTAAAAGTATATGAAACCTTCATTCCTATATACTGCTATTGGAAGCATAAATTGGTATAGATTTAAGGAGAGCAATATGAAAATGTATACCAAAGCCCTAAAAATAATCTTAAATAAGCTTCAACACAGCTATTTTATTTCTAGAAATGAATTCTAAGGATTAATATGAGAAAAATTTTATATGATATACTGTTCATGGTTTAAAGTACAGAGAAAAAATAAATGAGCAGATGTAAAATAAATAATTAGTTTAATAAGTATTAGCAATTCCACATTTTAATATAATAAAAATTAAGGTAATTTTCATTCTGTATTTGTCCTTTATGATATGATTCCCCTTCTTCTCTCTTTAGAGAAAAGCCACTATCTGGAATTTGTTGTTTATCATTCCTATTTGTTTTCATTTGTTTGTGTTATGTTTTGCATGTTTCCTTGCTTTATATAAATGATGTCGATCTAATAATTAATGTGTTCTTTACTTTTTACTCAGTACTGTGTTTTAAAAATATATCCATTTTCAAATATGCAGCTCTAGGTCATTTACTTTACCTGCTGTGTAGTATTCCAAAGTATGAATATACTACAATTAATTTTAAATTATTTTAATAGACTTTATAGATGCTAAATTTTTGCTCTTATAAACAGCAATGCAATAAATATTTTTATGCATGTGTATTAGTTTTCTAGGGATGCCTGCAACAAAATAACACTAACTGGATGGCTAAACAACAGAAACGTATTGTCTCATACTTTTGGAGACTGAGGCATTGGCAAGTTTAATTCCTTCCAAGGGCTATGAGGGAAGGATCTGTTCTGGGCCTCTTGCCTTGGCTTGTAGATGGTCATCTTCTCCCTGTTTCTGTTTGTGTCATCTTCCCTCTTTGCGTGTCATTGTGTCCAAATTTCCCCTTTTATTTTTTAAAAAGCCAACCACAAAATAAGAATTTATTCAAAAAGATACATACACCCCACTATTAATAGCAACATTATTTATAATTGCCAAGATATGGAAGCATCCTAAGTGCACATCAATAGATGAATGGATAAAGAAGATGCAGCATATATATGCAATGGAATACAACCCACCCATAAGAAAGGAGGATATTTTGCCATCTGTGGCCCTTCATTCACTTTTTCTTTTACACTTCAAAAACCATAATTTTATAACTGGCATAAACATTTACGCTGCATCAAAAACAACAAAATACCTACAAATAAATTTAACCAAGGAGGTTACCTATACTCTGAAAACTGTAAAACATTGATAGAGGAAATTGAAGATGATACAAGGAAATAGAAATATATCTTGGGCTCCTGGATTGGAAGAATCAACATTATCAAAATGGCTATACTACCCAAAGCAATCTGATCCAATGCAACCCTTGTCAACATACTCGCAACATTCTTTATAGAACTAGAACAAACAATTTCAAAATTTATATGGAACCATAAAAGACCCCGAACTGCCAAAGCAATCTTTTGTAGGTATTTTTTTTTTTCCCTCTTCTTTTCGTTCTCTTTTCTTATGGTTTGATGACTAGAGAAGTTCCTTTAACATTTGTTGTAATGCTGGTTTGGTGGTGCTGAATACTTTTAGCTTTTGTTTATCTGTGAAGCTTTTGATTTCCCCATCAAATCTGAATGACAGCCTTGCTGGATAAAGTATCCTTGGTTTTAAGTTTTTCCCTTTTCATTACTTTAAATATATCATGCCACTCCCTTCTGGCCTGTAGAGTTTCTGCTGAAAAATCAGCTGATAAACTTATGGGAGTTCCTTTGTATGTTACTTGTTACTTTTCTCTTGCTAATTTTCATAATATTTAATTAATTACATATTTAAATTAAATAAAATAATTAATATCCTTAATTTTTGTCAGTTTGGTTTCTATGTGCCTTGGTGTGTTCCTCTTTGGGTTGATCCTGTGTGGAACTCTGTGCTTCCTGGACTTGGATGACTGTTTCCTTTCCCAAATTGGGGAAGTTTTCAGTGATTATCTCTCCAAAAATTTTCTCAGGTCCTTTCTCTCTCTCTTCTCTTTCTGGACCCCTATAATGCGAATATTAGTGTGCTTCATATTGTCCCAGAGTTCTCTTAAGCTATCCTCATTTCTTTTTGTTCTTTTTCTTTTTTTCTGTTCTGAAGTAGTGATTTCCACTACTCTGTCATCTAGCTCATTGATCTGTTCTTCTGTCTCATTTAGTCTATTCTTGGTTCCTTCTAGTGTATTATTCATTTCAGTGATTTTATTCTTCAACTCTGGATATTCTTTATATTTTCCAACTCTTTGCTAAAAACTTCTCTCTGTGCATCTATACTCCTCTTGAGTTTTCTGAACATCTTGGCCATCATTACTTTAAACTCTTTCTCAGATAAATTGCCTATCTCTTCATCACTTATTTCTTCTTCTGGGGTTTTATCTTGTGCCTTGGCCTGGGAGATATTCCTCTGCTGCCTCATATTGTCTATCTTTCTATTTGTATTTTTAGGTAGGTTAGTTATGTTTCTTGACCTTGGAGAGGTGGCCCTCTCTGGGAGATGTCCTATGTGTCCCAGCAGTCACCCAAGTGCCAGAGTCCAGCCAGTCCCAGTGTAGAATCTGGCCTATGTTTGTGGATTCCTTCCACAGGCTTTGGGATTGTTGTTTTCTTATTTCTGGTATCTGCTCCTGTTGGATGAGGCTGAACTAGAGGCTTATGCAGGGTTTCTGGCAGGAGGAGCCAGTGCCTGCTCACAGTTGGGTGAAGCTTGGTCCTGGACCTGTGGGGGGTAAGACCCTGTCAAGAGACATTTGTGGCTTAGGAAGTCTGCTGATGGGTGGGGCTGTGTTCCCACCCAGTATATTGTTTGGCCTGAGGCTTCCTTTTAGGCTGTTGGGTGGGGCTAGGTCTTGGTGCTAATGATCCAATCAAGGGTTCAGCCTCCAGGAAAGCTCATGCACATTAACACTCCTAGAATGTCTGCCACCAGCTTTTATGTCCCCTGGGTGAGCCACAGCTGTCCCCTTATGTCCCCAGGAGACTTTCCAAACCAGCAGGTAGGTCTGATCCAGGTTCCTATGAAATCACTGCCTTTGCTCTTGGACCTGGCACATACAAGACTCTGTGTATACTTCCCAAGTGAATGAAGTCTCTGTTTCTCCCAGTCACGTGGGGCTCCTGGAGCTAAGACCCACTGGTCTTCAAAACCAGATGTCCTGGGGTCTCCTCCTCCTCCCAATGCTGGAACCCCAGGCTGGGGAGCCTGACGTGGGGCTTAGAGCTCTCACTCCTGTGGGAGGGCCTCTATGACTTAACTATTCTGCAGCTTGTGGGTCGCCCAACCGAGGAGTATGGGGTCTGATTATATCACAGTCACAGCCCCTCCTACCATCCTGCTGTGGTTCCCTCTTTATGTTTCCAGTTGAAGAAGATCTTTTTTGCTAGGTTCCAGTCTTTTTCCTGATGGTTGTTTAGCAGTCAGTTGTGGTTTCACTGTAGTCTTGAGGAGAGGCAAGTTCGTGGTCCTGCCATTCTGTCATCTTGACTGGAAATCTCTAAATTTCCTCTTTTTATAAGGACACCAGACATATTCGATTCAGGCCCACCCTAATGACCTCATCTTACCTAATTAAACTTGCAATGATCTTATTTCCAAATCAGGTCACATTCTGAGATATTGGAGGTTGGGATTTCAACATGTGACTTTTGAAGGGACATAATTCAGCATAACAACATGTTTCCTTGTATATTATAGATATTATTCATGACGAACATTACCATATCCCATTTACCAGGTTAAGTTCCTTTCTTGTTATGGCTTAATAAAAGTTTTCAGCAGGAAGGTGTGTTGAATTTTATAAAATGCTTTTTAAAAATTTCTTGATATAAATATATAATTTTCTCATTTCATTTGCTAATGTTGTTTACTACATTATTACATTCAGCATTGTCGCACTTTCCCAGCATCATGGGAAAAAACATACTTAGTCGATGTATACATTTATTATGTATACTTTTCAGGTAGCAGTTGCCAACATTTTTCAACTTACTTGTAAAAGCAAGAGAGATCCATTATAACCCGTCACTTCAAGGCATGAACTTGGCGTAGATACTTACTAAGTCTTGAATGGAGCACTTTTAGCCTTCATAACTTACAGGAACTGAACACTCAGCTGCCATTGGAACATGCAGACTTGGAGCTAATCAAGTCTTCGGCTTCAGCCCCACTTAACACTCAATATTTTTGTTTTGTTACTGGCCCAGAAAAATAATTTTTTTGTTTCCAAGCCTAATCATGAATTTTTGATTTTCTTTTTTCATATGTAATTTCATCTTTGCACTTTATCAACTTTGCCATAAAGCCCTGTGATATTTTTATATTAGTGAAAATTACAAATAATTTAATTATCTACCAATGGGAAATGGGATCTAAATTAAATTCTATATGATGAATACAGAGTAGAAATATATTTAGCAAAAAGAGAATGTTCATAATATATTTTTCTGTGAAAACAAGAAAGCTAAAATTTAGCACTTTCTGGGAGCAATTCTGGTGTTCACTCCTTTACAGACTGTGACCCTAGCTAAGTAATTTAACCTGTCCATGCATTAGTTTCTTCAACTTTAAAATGAGGATAGCAATATTACTAACACAATGTTGTTGCTAGAATTTTTAAAAATACATGAAATATTTTGTATTTACCTAGAAAATTTTGTTTAATAAATTTGAGTAGTTACCAGTCATAGTCCAAATTTGTAAACCAAAATAAATAAAACTATATAAGTGCAGAAAAAGGACTACAATGAAATTCAGTAAAATGTAAACAGTTAAAATTATGGCTGGTTTTAACATTTTCTTCTATCTTCATTTTCTATAGGAATCATATATGAAAGACCATTTCAGCTAACTACCCTTAACCTCTTTGTTAGATTAGTCAGCACTTGCAATCCATTCTGTAAGGCATATTCATTTGTTCACAGAGGACAATAAATCCCCTATTTATGCATGTTCCCAACATTGCATGTTTTACAAGAGTGAGGTGGCATTTTCCGCAAAATTACTTAACTATTTCTATTTATTTTAATTACCTGCTTTAAATTAATATTATAGAGACCAATAAAATAGGAGTATGAACTATGAGTTGTAACTATGAAAAGATTTGCATCTTTTAGAATGATCAAAGATAAGGATCACCAAAACTTGGTTTAAAAAAGTTTCAAAAAACAATAAAAAATTCTACACTCATATTGATTCAAAATCATATTTATTTTTTATTCCATTAGGAAAAAAAAAAGCCTCCCAGCCTTGTCTCTAAATAAAAGATTGGTGAAGGGATGTACATTAATATGTTTAAGGTATAGATGTATTAGTTTCTGTGTGTTCATTTTCACATTTTAAGAAACTTTAATATTAATCACCAATTCCTACTTTCAATTTTGTTGAATAATATGATCTCTCTCGTTCTCACTCTCTTTCTCTCTCAACTTGTACATTTATGTATCTTTCTATTTTTATCTATCTATTCTAGGTTAAATATGTAGGTATTAATATTGAATATCTCTTTTACAATATTATAAATAAACAAATTGCACTTAAAATCTCCTTGTATGTAAAAAGTAAAGTAACTTGGTTAACAAAGTACAGGATTTCAAATTAGGCCTCCGGGAAAGAATATGACGGCAATAGATTTAGCCTTATCAAAACCAATGATGAAGAAAAGATACTTTTATAATCCAATCACATTCTAGCTACTTTGAAGAGACAGCCTAGGTTATAGGGCCATGTGTGAACTTTACACTATTCTACAAAATGACGTATATTAAGATGAATCAGCCCTACTCGTACATTTGAATAGCCCAAGGAATGACATTTCTTTCTCCTTAATTTCTTGTGATACCTAGCAACTGTAAAAGGGAGGGTCTCATTAATAATCCCATATATTGCAGCAATAATTTCCAGATCTAACAGGTTGGCTAAAATATATATCAAGTAGATTTTGTTACCCAGATGTTAAGTTTCTTTGAATCATTTGCATGACAGACTCCTTCTTGGCAAGAGCTGTTTCTTTAATATATTCTATAACACCATTAGAAGTCTATAAATATTTGCTTATAATCAATCAATTTATTTTGAAGATTATCCTGTACTTGCTTGGTCTCAATGTTTAATTTGAATGCAACTACAATCTCCCCTACCAAGCTCTGTGTGCCATTCACACACTAGTGTAGGTTCAATGGGATTTAGTTTAAAAGTATAAGATTGAATTAATCCAACTTGGCTTTTGTTTTGTTTAGTTTTAATTTTTGTTTTGTTTTGGTTTTTTACTATGTGATGTCTATTATCAATTTACTAGTTCTTTCCGTATTCAAACCTTAGTTTTAAGAACTAATGAGCTACATACTATGATGAAAATTTCCATTGAAAACATACTAGATTCTAGGCATTGGTACAGATGCAGAGTATTACAGTAAACCAGGCCTACGAAAATCCTGCTGTCATGGAATTTATATGATAGTGAGGGAAGAGTAAACTCTGGCACTTTCTATTATTAAATAGCATTGCCATGTACACATTTGTAACAATACTTTTTATACCTTTCTGGATTATTTTCTTGGCATAGATTGTGGTGGGAAAATATAAAAAATCAGTGTGTGGCAGAGACTGGCTAGTTGTTCACCAAATCCACTTTTAATTTTGTCTTTCTAAGTACACAAGCTAGAGTATATTCCTCAGCATCCTTCCCAGTCAAGTGTGGTCATGTGGTTGAATTGCAGATAACAGGATTAAGAATTGCAGATACCAGAATTTCACTTCTAGGTCATTTAAAACCTCCTACATATGATCCCTAGTGCTCTTTCCCCTTCTGTTGCTTGAATGCAAATGAGCATGGTGACTTAGAAGCCATGGATTGAAGATGGTGGAGGATAAAGACTGAAAGAGTCTGCATCCAGAATGACAATTTTCAGGAGGGCTGCTAACCATTTTATTTTTATTATGTTTGAGCTATTGTATCATTTTGGCTTATTTTAATGGCTCCATCATACTATAGAAATGGTTTGATGGTTTCTGGAACAATTTAATATATTTCTATCTAGAAAGTTAATCTAATTTGTAGTGTAAACCTCAATATAACACTATTTATTTTCCTATAGCCTTAACACTATCCATTTTTATTTATTTATGTTGATTAACCTTTTTTAGAACAAATTTGTTATGGTACCTTTATTTTAATTTGCATCAGTAGGACTGGCAAGACAGCTGTTCATTTCCCTTACTATGATTTGTTTGTATTTCCTCATGTATAAATCTTATCAGAAATCATGTGCTTTGCATACTTATCAAATTGCATCTGAAAATTGCATTCTTGTATGAAATTATGCTTTTTTTTAGATAGAGAGATTTGAATAGTTATAAACAGTACTATTTATGGGTGTGTAGTGTTTGTTTTCTTTGCCTAAAAGAATTCCATTCCTCCCCAAGAGATATATTTGTCTTGGATTGCAGAAAAAGCAAGAACAAAGGCATACCTTTTATTGCAACAAAATTATTTGTTTTTACTGTTGTGGCACTGTTGAACTCTTCTCTGTAATCCCTCATCTCAGGGATTTCAATAAATTGTGCAATAATTTATATATTTTTAACTTATTTTCTCAGGATTTTCTTTCTAACTTCTACTTATATACATTTTTTGTTTGTTTGCTTATTTGCTGAATATGTGTTGGATTACATTGAGTTGAATGAAATTCATCACCTTCATTGTATTAATCTCCTGCAACCTCAGCCAGCTGATGCAGTGGTACAGTGGCTAGTCAATTTTATTTAGACCTACATGATTTGGCAACCTGGGGCTGTTAAGTCATTTACCAGAAGGACTTTCTTTCAACTGCTGTTATATGGTCAGGCTGATCACTACACATCCTGATTTTACTGAGATTTGGCCTCCTGAGTAAGCACTGGTGGTGGTGTATGATGCCATTTGGAACTACAGGTAAACTAACTCCATGTGGGATAAATTTTAGCCAATGGGAAACAGGAAAAGGAAAGGAGACAGACAAAATCTTTCCTCTCCTTCCTCCCTCCCATGATGAGCTCCAGAGTCCTTGAGGATGATTAAGTAATACAGTGGGGATGTGTTTTCTAAAGACAGACCTTTAGGATAAGGTTTTGGATTTCTTTTTTCCACTCTTCTGAATAAAGTAAAATTCCCATTGGTGGTGGTAAATGAGACAGCATCCTCTCATATGCAGGAGCATCATATCTACTTAAGTTTTCACTTATTGTTAATTGGAATAAGATACATGTGGAGGGTGAACTGTTAGAAAATTAACTAATACAGTGCCAATCATTATGGAGTAAATGATAATTATAATATTTGCAGAAAAGTATGACTACTTTGATGGCACCGGAAACCTTGCAAAATGAAAATGATAGTCATATCACTGTCATGGAAAAGATGTTTAATATGAATTTAATCTTTTTAAGTTTACTGAGAATTTTTTATGTGTCCTAACATGCAGTCTATTCTGTAGAATATTCCATGTGCATTTGAAAAGAATATGTATTCTTCTAGTTTTGTATGGATTGTTCTATATTATAGATCATCTGATCTAATGTGTCATTTAAGGCCACTGTATCCTTATTGATTTTCTATTTGGATGATCTATCCATTGATATAAGTGGAATATTGAGTTCCCTACTAGTTTTTATTACTGAGTATGTCTCTGTATGTCTGTTAGTGTTTGCTTTGTATATTCAGGTACTGTTATGTTGGATGGATAAATATTTACCAATGTTATATCCTCTTGTTGAATTGACCCTTTTATCATTATGCAATGCTCTTCTTTATCTTTTTTACAATTTTTGTTTTAAAATCTGTTTTGTCTGATATGAGTATTGCCACCTCAGCTTTCTTTTTGTTTCCATTTGCATGTAATATCTTTTTTCCATCTCTTTACCTCTGGCCTATGTACGTGTTTAGATCTGAAGTGAGTCTCATGTAGGCAGCATATTAATGTATCTTGTTTTGTAAATTAATTCAGCCACTCTATGTCTTTTGATTGGAGAATTTAGTCTATTTACATTTAAAGTAATTATTGATAGGTTTGTACTTATTGCCATTTTGTTCATTGTTTTCTGGATGTTTTTGTAGCTCTGCTCTGTTCCTTTTATCTTCTCTTGCTCTTTTCCCTTGATGTTTGATTTTTTTTAGTGTTATATTTAGATTCTTTCTCTTTATCTTTCATGTAGCTACTGTAGGTTTTTACCATGTGTTATCATGGGGTTCACATATAATAGTCTATATTTATAGCAGTCCATTTTAAGTTTGTATGAACTTAAATGCATTCTAAAAACTCTACATTTTTCACTCCCTTCCTCCACCTTTTATATTTTTGACATTATATTTTATATGTTTATTATTTTATGTATCTCTTAACTAATTGTAGTTATAGTTAATTTTACTACTTTTGTCTGTTAACCTTCATACTAGATTTATAAGTGGTTGATCTACTGCCTTTACTATATATGTGCTATTATTGTGATTGTTTTTCTTTCATATATGTTCTTATTTCTAGTTTTAACCTTTTCTTTTCAGCCTACAAATTCTTTAACATTTATTGTAAAGACTCCTTTAGCTGTTGATGTCTCATTCAATTCTGAATTATAACCTTGCCAAGTAGAGTATTCTTAGCTGGGTTTTTTTTTTTTTTTCCCTTTCAGCACTTTGAATATATCATTCCACTCCTTTCTGGCCTGCAAAGATTCTGCTGAAAAAACAGCTGATATAATTATGGGGGTTCCCTTGTAGGTAACTAGGTAATTAGTTGGTTTTCTCTTGCTGCTTTTAAGAATCTCCTTTTATTTTTAAGTTTTGATATCTTAATTAAAATGTGTCTTGCTGTGTTTCTTTAGGTTCATCTTGTTTGGGACTCTCTTTGTTTCCTGAACCTAGACATCTGTTTCTTTCCCCAGGTTTGGGAGGCTTTTAGCCATTAGCTTTTCAAGTAAGTTTTCTGCCCCTTTCTCTCTTCTCCTTCTGGGAGTCTAATAATGCAAATGTTAGTATGCTTGATGTTGTCCTCAGGTCCATTAAACTATCCTCATTTTTTAAAATTCGCTTTTTCTTTTTGCTGTTGTTTGAGTGATTTACAATATCCTATCTTTCAGATCACTTACCTGTTTTTCTGTAACATTTAGTCTGCTGTTGATTCCTTCTAATGTATTTTTCAATTCAGTTATTATATTCTACATCTCTTTGTGTTCTGTTTGGAACTTTCTTATATTTTCCATTTCATTGTTGAAATTTTCACTGTGTTCATACATTGTTCTTCCAAGATCAATGAGCCTCTTTATGACCATTACTTTGATCTCTTTATCATGTACATTACTTATCTCCATTTAATTAGAGCTTTTCCCCTCTTTATATAGTTCTTTCATTTGGAAAATGTTCCTTTGTTCCTCATTTTGCTTAACTCTCTGTGTTTGTTTCTGTGTATTATGCAAAACAGCTATCTCTCTGTGTCTTAAAGGAGTGGCCCTGTATGGGAGATAAAGCTTATTATTTAACTTTGCCTTAGTTTTCAGTTGCCTCTCAAATCTCTCTCCCCTTATTTCAGTCCCATGGGTTCCAGAAACACATTCTTCCCTGTTGCCCTGAGCCCGGCACTCAAGGGGACTCCCTCTTGTGTGCTGTATGCACCCATTGTCTCTGGTGGGGTCATGTGAGCAGTTCAGGGCAGTGAAACTGCTCGCTCTCCATATCTGTTGGTGTCATGCAACTGACATGGGGCTTGAGGCACAGGGCTGCTTGCCTTGCGCTCTGTGTCTGTTGATGCCATGTGTGAGTAATGTAAGGCCAGAGGGGGGCTGCTCACCCTCCTCATCTGTCAGTGACACACATGAGTGGCACAGGGCTGGGTAGGTGACATGTTAACAGTTTTTAATTGCAATGTAGGTCATCTGTCACCTGCACAAAGAAAGTATGTGCCTTACTGTGTGCACTTGTAGATTTAATTTTAATAGGCTAGAATGTAATGAGCTAAGTAATAAACTTAGTTTGAGGTTTATCTTCATCTCAAATCACCGATTTAACAAAAATATAAAAGGCAATTCAAAATATGGAACATTTGGTTTTTGGAAAGAGATCTTGGCTTGAGATTTTGAATTTGTTTTTCAGTACTAAAACCTGAAAAAAATGCAAGTGGCCTCTGTAGGAAGAAATTCAGCTCTCATTCATGTATAAGTGAATGCATCCATAATAGCTTATATATATTATTAAGAATCTGATATATACATATATGTATCTAATATATATATATATATATATGTATAATATATATATATATATTAGATTCTTAATGCAATCAATATTTCTTAGGGAAACTATCATCATCTTTCTCAATATACTATCAAATTTTCAGTTCTTTAAGTAAAAGAAATTATTGCAATTGTATGGACATTTTATATATATATAGTATAAATGTATATGCGATATACATATACATATGCAATTTCACATATATTGTATATGTGATAGTGGGTTCGATGAAATATTAATATGTTGATTTTAGTTTGATGCTTCAAACATTAAAACGGTGTCCTATTTTAATTTATTTAGTAGAAAACTTCTACCAGTAAGACCAAAGATGATCTAAGGAAGCTGTGAGCACTGGGCATGGATTTAAGAAGTCAGTAAGACTGAGGTATTTGAGTCAAATATTCCAGATGATTGATAGCTTTCTAGACATACTGACCTGGAACTATGCTGAAGAAACTAGTACTACATTGCTTAGTCCAGAGCCAATCATCTTTCTCCTGAGGGAATATTGAGACATGGAGACACTGATTCTCCACAGGGACCTATTTTACTTATGAGGAAATGAAGGCTCAGAGATATTAAGTAATTTAGCAAAGGACAGATAGGTAGTAAGAGTAGAACCAAAAACTGGCAGAAGAAACCATCATTTCCAGAAATAGTATCTATATAGGGATGTTTAGAAATCCTCTCCTGCAGGACATAGAAGCAGCGGTATATAAACTTGACATAGTTAAATCGGAGTTGCACTGTCTTCCTGGATTATATGTATATATGAGACATAGTGGAGAGCCTGCCAAGACTTTTTGAAACAATGTAGAAAATAAATGACACAATCTGTAAAAACATGGAAATATTAGCCTTTATGATTCACAAATTCTAGACAGAAGATTTAAGACCTTTGAATGTTAGGTGACTATTTTCATTTATTTCTTCATTCAAGTTTTGACTTTTGAAGAGTGAAGTAAATTTTAAGTTCAGAGTCAAGTTTGTAAATTGTATCAAAGACCAAGATTTTTTTTCCCTAAATCTGTGCCTTGAAATGGAAATTGAAATCTTGTCAAGGTAGTGTGCATATGAAAAAAAAAAGCATATCATGTTTGACAGGACACAGGCTAACTTGACAAAAGGGATTTAAAAATGAAATTTATGAGTTAAGGAGATAGTGCTGATAAAAGGTGAAAAAAATCACTTAATGCCTTCATATACACAAATAATTTTACCAGTATTGTCCAACAGTTTTTCATGTCATTTTTTCCCCTAAAACAATGTTTATAGTTGATTAATTAAACCCATTGCTGTGCCTTTATGTTTGACTTTAGTCTGTTTTAGTCGTTTGTCAATCATTTCCTCTGTTTCCTTCAATAAGATTACTTGGATTATATTAGTTCCTTTGGAATAACCCATTTACTCTCAGCACCATTATTAGTTCCAAAATGTAAAACCACCACAGATCTTCACATTCTACTCACATTATTTGCCCTATTGAATAATGTAAAATACTGCATGAGCCAGAAATCACTTATATTAAACTTTAGGAGGTGACTATGTTATTTTACTTGAAGATAGATATGTTTGATATTCTATGAATCCACACGAATTAAAACAAAATAATGGAATGCTAACATCTGCTGTACTATAGAATGTATCATTTTCCCCCAATTTTACTCTATGTTAAACTTCCCTACATTCTCCTTCTTAAATGTCAGTAATAAGTGTTTGAAAAAAATAACGTTTGTTATTATTTCTCAGTAATCACATTGCTAAATGACAAATATTTAGCATATTCTTTAATATGTTTTGGGAGCAAGAGTCCATGTATATAATTCACTTAAACAAAAAATACGTTTTTTTGTAATCCAAAATTCAAATTTAGCTGGACACCCTATATTTTATCTGGCATATTAATTAGCTTGCCATTTCTTGCCACTAAGGGTTTCTAAAAGGTATTACACGACAGCTGGTATCACATCTTTGCAGAGATTCTCATTTTATTTTACTGAGATTTTTTCTTTTAACCATTTATTTGTAATGATAATGATCTCTTATATTTAAATAATGTTTAATAGTTTTACAAAGTTATTTGACATTTATTATTTCATTTGATCCTCGTAAACCCTCCGAGATTGGTGGGAACATGCACTTTATAAATGATGAATCTGAGCTTGTGGAAGTTCCCTGACTTGCCTGTGGTCACATATTCTGTTAGTAACAGAGATCAGATTAAAATCCATGTTTGGGGAGCTCTCCAGTTTATAGAATATGTTACAGTGTTCCCTAAACTATTTAAAATCAAAAGTATAAACATTACAAAATCAAAACCTCATACCTGAGCAATTTTCAGATATTCTAAAGTGCATAATACACCTTACATCTTTTCCTTATAAAAATTAAAACATTTACTTTCCTGTCCACTTTTCAATACAAGAGAATTACTTATGAATTCCAACAGGCACATAGAATTATAAATGTATCTTTCTTGTAACACTTTGTTAATTATAGAAAGAAATTGCCACTTGAAATGTGATGATGATCTATCTTTATAGAAAGTAAAAAAAAAAATGAATAGAGGCTATAAGTTCATTTTCATAAGAATGTAAGAATGTAATATGAAAAGTTTCAGAGATGATAACAGAGGCATTCATTTAGTCAATAAATATCTATATATTAAACAATCATTTGTTGATAACTGTATATGGCTCATATCATGCTTTTGAGATTAAAAAAAGAGCATAAGACACAGCTTTTTGTAGGCTCTGTAAAATAAGATGGAATAAAAAGGAAAAAAAAGTTAAGCACTGTCCCTGCTTTCATGGAGCTTACTTTCTACAATCATAGAATGTGGAAACTAAGTGTTACTAATTTTTAAAAAGATAGAGTCCTGCCAACAATGATAGGTTTGTAATTTGACTTAAAAATTAAGAGTTAGAGAGAGAGGAAAGAAAGAGAAGAGCAGTATGAATAAAGGTGCTGAGATGGAAATAGACTATTCTTATTCAGGTGACCTTTGTATGTCAAGCTAAGGGAATTAGATTTTATCTTGTGTAAGTATTTGAATAGGGCACAACATGATGAAAACAATTTTCAGAAAGATCATTCTGTTAGCTACATAAAGTCTGTATCTATTGCATACCACTGCTTTAATACACACTGTCTTTGAGGAAGCTACATTTTTGTTTGCTGTTATGTTTTCTGTGTACCTGTATTCACAAACTGAAACTTAAAAAACAAAACAAAACTGAGCAGTTAGTAGAAGAGTAAATTCTGAAACCTTGAATCTTAGAATCTCAGATGTTTCTTCCCAAAAAAATAGTGTTGGAGGTAGGAGTAGGAAGGACACAACAACAAGAAAAGCCTGATGAAAGCTGTGAATTAGTGATTGTGCTTTGCACTATAGCCATTTTATTTTAGATTACCAGAGACTCAGTCTATAGGGATAGGAAAAAATATCTTTTTTTTCCCCTAGTACATTATATGAATCTTAAGTGAAAGACTGAAATTGTACCAGGAGCTAAACATAATTTATTTCCAAATGTAGGTTTAAGAGAGGAATTTTCTCAGTGTTAAGTGGAATGAAAGTACAGCCATGTGATGCCTGGCACTGGGACTATATAATAGTAGCTTTGTTTGAGAAATAGTAGAAAAGAAAGCAGCATAACAACAATGACAAAAACAACCTGGAGACTGTGAAGAAATTCTTCACTATCCCAAAGATTTGGAGGCTGAAAAATGAGTATGGTAAATAAGTTCTTAAAACAACTAGAAAATGTAGAACATTGTTACTATCTCTGTCAAAATAAAACACATTCAGGGCCTCTGAGATGGAGTAAAAAGTTAAAAAAAAGAGAACAGTCTGAAATGAATAGACAACTGATTAAGATGAGAAGAGGATGGACGACAGAAAAACTACGGAAAATAAATGAGCAATGAGAGCCGTGCTGGAGGCTATGAAAGTTATAATTAAGTATGTGGAAATTAAATTAATGATATTGAGAATGTAATCCTTAATAACAAAGATATAAATGTGATGCTAGTGGTATGTAAATATGAAAGGAAAATTATGAGATCTATTACAAGGAAAATGAAAATGTTTGATCACAACTGTAATAATGAAAGAAATCCCTCCTGATTAAAAAAATTAAAAGACCTGAGAAATTTAAAGATAGTAAAGATAATGTAGAAGCATGCTCTCCACCTCTAAATTATAAATTCCACAGAAATAAACAAAGGAAACCAACAATAAACAAGAAAAAATAATTTATACTAAAGTAAGGCAACAAGCTCAAACATATACTATAAACAAAGAAGTGTATTTCCTTAATATAACAAAATTTTAGTAAATTTCAAAAAAAGACACTGGGAACTGAACTAAAATTTCACTACCTTAGAGAACAGGAATATTTAAGGGAAAGTAAGTGGAGAAGATTTCTAAGGGTCCAATTAAAATCCTTTAGCTTGGCAAATGGCTGAAATTGTACATAAACTATTTCAGAATGGCATACATAAATAGCTCTTGTAGAAGAAAATTTAGGAAATTCTTGTTTGGTGTATTCAATTTTCTCTATGATATAGAAAGAAATGCATCTGGTAAAAGTGATAAGGTAATGAAAAAGTTGGAATTTTGAGAAAAATGAAAAGAGTTTGAAAGATACATTATGGAGAAGGAAAATTCTAAGATAAACGTACACTATGGATTTATACTGGTTCTCCTTAACAGTTTGTACTTTTCTCTGTTCCTGATCAGCAGCCTATATATAGTAGACAGTGAGAAGATTGAAGGAGATGAATTATACCAGGACAAAGGGATATAAGCAATGGAGTTGAATATATTGGCACAGGAGTGATTTAAAGGTAAGTAGAAAAATCTAGATGGAATATGAAAATAAATTAGAAGAGAATGGATGGGTTGACAGATGGGAGTATTGTAGATTTGAGTGACCTGAGTTAGAGGAACAGATATATTGGGAGTGACTGAATGAGAGAATACATGAAAGCACTGTAGTCATACAATGGAATATCTGAGTTTAGGATTTCAGAGGCAATGCCATTGTAAAAGCTACTAGGTGCACAATATACCCACTAGATTTGGTGAATGTTTGGCTAAAATAGGGTAGTGAAGTACTTTGAAGATAAAGATTTCAAAGAAGTCATGCAGTATATGGTAAGACCTGGGTTGGAGACAAAGATTTTAAAACATATGTCAAAGGCTTCAATAAATTTGGGTAAGTTCTTAGGAGCTGAATATGTCAGTAATGTGGTTATTTGTAGGTCAATATAACTTAACTGCATAAGCCTCAATAGAGCATGCATTTCCATGATGGTGGAAAGATACTGATTTGGAAGTGTTACTGTGGAAGACAGTATGATATTGGTGTTAAGAGTGTGGAATCTGAAACCAAATTGCCTAGGTTCAAATGATGGCTCCTTCCATGGCTGTGTAACACTGGAGAATTTACATATACTCTGTGTGTCTGTTTCTAAAATGGGAATAGTAATTTTACTCAACTTACAGTATTGTTGTGTTTGTTTATTTAATTACTTAACGTAAAGTATGCTGTATTAGTTAGGAAAAAATCCAGCTAGAAGTAACAGAAAACCTGATTTAAAGAAATAGCCAAACAGTATTTTTTCCATCTGTTTCCTTTTCTGACATGAATAGATACCTGTTGGTATGCAATTCATGGCTGGTGTGGTAATTCCAGGCTGCCATCAGTGTTTTCCATCTCCACCTGCTTTTGGGGTCTACTCATCTTTGGAAGTGAAGCTAGTCTCTGTGGTTTGAAGATGGTTCCTTTCCTCCAAAACTTCTGTCAAAAAGGCAATGCAACTAAGTTTCAGCCAGGAAGAAAGGAGAAAGGCATGCAGAAAACAAAAAATTGAGAGGGATCCTCTTAGTTTCTAAAGAGTTTTCCAAGGAGGTCCAACCCAATTTTCTCTTATATCTCATTGACCAGAATTTTGTCACATGGCCACCTATCTGCAAGGGAGGCTGGGAAATACAGTTTTCAGTTAAGAACTTTGTTTTCCTAACAATACTGAGGTTCTATTAGTTTGGAACACTGAAAGAACTGATATTTGGTATTAAGTAGATAACATTTGCTAGCACAAAGTCCTTAGAACAGTAATTGGCACATAATAAACATTCAGTAAAATTCTCTATCATTGCTATTATTCTCAACTCTTAACCTTAAGGTTCACAGTGTATGGAGGAATAAGTACCCTCCTCTTGATAAAGTTATAGGGAAAATGTGCCTATGGATAAGAGCCTGTTTAAGTTAAGGCAAAGACAGCAAAAACATTTCAGTGAAGATATTTAAAACATAAAGATGTATGTCAACCATAGATCTGGTCTCCAGAGAACATGGTGTAAATGTCAGAAAGAGAAGAGAGGATTGTAAATTTTGATCAAAAAATGGAATCAGAGCATTTTAGAGAAAATGATATGGGAGAAGATAAGTAACTGGAATGCCTTACATCTTAAATTAGTATGTTTCCCATTGCTATGTAACAAAATACCACAAATTTATCAGCTTAGAACCATATGAGTTATTTTTTATCTCACAGTTTCTACAGGTAAGAAGTCTGGGCAAGACATGGGTGAATAGTCTGTTTAGGGTCTCACCAGCATGAAATCAAGGTATCATCTGGGGCTGCAGATCTCATCTTGGCTCAGAGCTCTATCCCAAGGTCATTGGTTGGCAGAATTCAGTGCCTTGTGATTGTAGAACTGAGGCTACTGTTTTTCTTCTAGCTGTCAGCAGGAACAACTCTAAGTTCCTAGAAGACTCCCAGAGTACCTTGTCATGTGGCCCCCATAGGCAGATGACCACGTTGATGTTTGCTTTATTCCCAACAAACCAGAGTGCACCCTCTTCTGTCATCAGCTGGAGAATATTCTTTGTTTTTAATGGGTTTAATGCAATTAGGTTTAGACCCACCTGGATAATTTCCCTATCTTAAAGTCAATTGATGTGGATCTTAATTATGTATGCAAAATCCCTTTACAACAGTACATAGATTGGTGTTTCACTGAGAAGGTGTGTGTATACCTGGTGACAGGGATCTTTGGGGGCCATCATAGAATTCTGCCCACTACAGAAGGTGACCAAGGAACATAGGATATGCAGCATGATGTGTTTAGTTGGCCACAACCCTGCCAAGAGAGTTGAGTAGCCTTTGCCTTAAACCAAGCATGGCATTTGGGATTTTCAGGATTCATTTGTGACCTGAATTGATTTTTGCATCTTCTTGGAAAGTGAGTTGCTTAAACTAAAATATTCACCCACAAAGCACTTAGAATCTGTTTGACCACTGAAAACAGCAAGTACATAGTATTATACTCTAATATTTATTAACAGTGATCACTACACTTGCATTCTGTTACGAAAATTTTTAAACAAGAAATTTGTTTTTAAATACTCCACAAAAGTAAAATTGCATAGTAATATAGTAAACATTTTCAGTGTCAAAATACTTAAGAAGTGACTCTCTGCATTGTAGAAATTCATATTAAATGACTTTAAAATTTGGCAATAAGAATAATTTGCAATTGGTCAGTGTTATCTGTAACATGCCTCCTCTTACCATTCTTCTGCAAATACCTGTGAATATTCATGTTTACTATGCTTAAATATCTGTATATACAATTTAGTCTCAATTATGTTAATGAATTTTATGCTATGCATTTTTAAAAGACTAAAAATAACCACTACCCAGAAACAAACACTGTTAACACTTTGGTGCATTTTCCTAAAATTATTTTAATGTAATTAACATAATTTAGGTTGTATTTGTCATTTTAAAATGCATTTTCTTTAATATACTTCTTTTTAAATGTACTTTTCTTTTTTGTGTTTTCAACATTAAGAATCTACTGCTTTTGTAATATGAGTGCATTTCAAAATAATCTGTACATGAATGCATATGTGTATATGCTATGTATCATATAATCATAAGCATATTTAATGCAAATAGCAGAAAGAGAAATATAAGTTCAAAATGAAAGAAAAAATAAAGCAAACTTTTGAAGGAAACAAACTGAAACACTAACAGTGGTTATCTTTATGGGTGAAGTTTGGGTGATTTATTTTCTTTCTACTTTTCTGTATATTCTGAATTTTCCATAATGAGCGTGGTACTAAATTTATATTGTAGGAACAAACAAGATTTTATTTAAAAATATAATTTCAGTATCATTTTGGTGAAATTCAATTTTAAAATCTATTAAAATCAAAGTTGACAAAATTAAAATTTATCTTACAGAAAAATTAGGGCAACTAACATTTTGCACTTTTCTACACTTCTAATCATACCTTATTCTGTACATTTTATGTTTTTCATGGATTTACATAAAGAAGATAGCTTCATACATTTTTAGTGCTTCTTTTATTAGTTATAAATGCAGGTTTTCCTGAAATTGCTTAGTTAACATCAGAGAGTTGAAAAGTCAGACTGCATAATCTTGCCATATATCTGCACATATTGCTGTTACCGTGTGAATGAGGTGGACTTATGAACCATCATTGTTTTTACTTGTCACCCAACTGTTCCATTTTTTTTCTGATTACTATTAAACTGTTAGATGGACAGCTCAAAAGCTTAATCCATACCAGGCTTTATGGGTTCCATATGATTGAGTTACCCAGGCTTATACAGTGGCGTGCTGGTAAACTGGCCCTCTATTTGGGGAGAAAAGAGCTCTAATTTGTAGTATTTTCTAGTGTAAGTGCTTCCACTGTGGAGACATGTTCAAGCTATTAATGATTGAAAAACCAGCTTGCAAATTCCTAAAAATTTAACAATCATAGCTCATAAACCTGTATGACTCAGTTTCAGAACACCACACCTTGAGTTGAGAACTTATCTGTGTAACTCAGGAATTCACTTAATGCTCCTTTCTAAGCAGAGAAAAGCTTGATTCCATTTTATTTTAAGCATAGTATTTTACTTGTTGCTACATCCCATGTTAATTTGGAAGTACTGTAAGTATTATGATAACTGAGGCTAAGAATAAATTAGTTGCCCAAGACTGCACAACTTGTAATTATCTGATTTTAAAGCATCCCTCCTTTTTTTCAGACTTACTACCAAAATCCAGAATCCAGGGAGCACACTCTTGTAAGCAATGTGAGGAGATGAAAATGGGTTTTTGTTTGTTTTTTAGATAGCACTAAACTATTGTGGCATTACAAATAGCCAATAGTAAGCTAGAATTCTAGACCTCTATAACCTTATTTGTATTTGTATTCCTTTTTCAAAAAAGATCATATTTAGATAAAATTGAAAATATAGTATTTTTTAGCATACACAATATAAATACTGGTTTGGGTTTTTTTTTTAAATGTTGAAAAATACATAGATTTGGAAAAAAGGACACATATGGGAAGGAAGAGATTATTGTTTTGTTTTTTATATTGCTGCTGGCTAGATAAGTGGTGACATCCAGAAAGAACAAATATTTGAGGCTTATTCATAGTTGGTACCTTAGAAACAGGAAGAGACATGTCAACATAGAGAAAAGCTTAGGCACACCTGACTGAAATTGGGAACCAATGAATTCTGATGTTTTGAAACCTTACAATAAAAATTATTGAGTGGCACTGACCAAGACTCTTCAAAATGTCAAGATCATGAAAGAAAACAGAAAATTGGAAAACTATCATAGATTGGAGGAAATTAAGGGGACATGACCATGAAATGCAGTGTGAGATCCTAGATTGCATTTTGTAACAGAAAAAAAATTAGTGGAAAAAATAGTGAAATCTAAATAAAATCTGTCATTTATTTAATAGTATTGTTCACATTTCTTAGTTTTGATAATTGTACTATAGATATGTAAGATGCTAATGTGAGGGGAATTTGGATGAAGGGTATACAAAAGCTCTTTGTATTATCTTTGGTACTTCTTTATAAGTCTAAAATTATTTCAATATAAAAAGCTA
Organism: Camelus bactrianus; assembly: GCF_048773025.1. Classification (NCBI taxonomy): domain Eukaryota; kingdom Metazoa; phylum Chordata; class Mammalia; order Artiodactyla; family Camelidae; genus Camelus; species Camelus bactrianus. The sequence continues at coordinate 79,064,599 of NC_133575.1, read as the reverse complement.
AAAATAATAAAAGAAAAAATGGTTAGAGCCCACTATTTTGAAGAGCAACCGCAAGAATATATAATGTCTTAGACTCTTGGGACCAATTTCCATACTTGAAATCTATGTTATAAGTGTAAATATTTGGGGGAATAAGAATGGAAAAATCTACCAAAAAACAGAAAATAAAATAAAACAACAGCTTATCAGTATAATACTTTATAGTTTCAAACAGTAATCATTTATTCTTGAATTCAATTATCCCGCTCAAAAACCTATAGAGAAAAGTTTCATTTTCTTCATCTTAAAGAGAGGAAAAGTAAGGTTAAGAGAAAGTTCATATCTCCAAATCACACAGCTAATTAGTCATGGAATCACAAATTTAACACAATTTATTCTAACTTGAAATTTTGTGCACTTTTTATTAACCAAACGTGATATGAGTTTACCCTGTGTTATTGCTGAAATATACTTCATGTATTGAGGGATGGTAGTTCTTGGCTAATGTCACTTTACACAGTACTTTTTTTTGCTACTATGCTCACAAGTTTAAGAAAATCACTTTCTTCTATCTAAAGGAATAATTAAAGTTGATTAGAAAATGAGCTCCTAAATTGTGAGCCTCTGAAATCACTTTTTAAGAAATAACTCTGTTTGGCTTTAATTTTGATAATGTTGTTTACAGTGAGTGTTTGATATCTATTTATTCATAATATTTGACTTTCATATGAAGGTTTAAATTTTTATATTTAAGCTTATAGGTTCCTTCACTAAGGTTGTACATTGGAGCATATATCTGTTTATATTTATTCATTAGTGTGTTGCTAATTAAAAATGTGTTTCATTAAACTTGTAAAAAAAAAAAAGGAAGACTTAAGGGGAGAATGATCATGTTGAAATTAAGGACCTCTAGGCTATAACATAACTTCAGCAGTTGAGCTGTTAAAAATAATTTGGGCAGCAAGAGTGTCAAAAGTACCTATTACTACAGAATATAAAATTCAAAATAAAATGTACATGTCAGGTATGGCAGGTAACGTTAAATAGTATTTTCCTAACTGAGACTATATAGAGAGATTTGAGTCACTTGGCTTGTGACTAATTCCTTGGATCTTAGTATCATACTCATACATGTTGTACTTTTAGTAACCTAGTAAAGTTCTTGATTACACAATTGGGTCAAGCCTACTATTATTAATAGAAACATGATGGTTTTTAATTCTTTAATATTAAGTGTTAAACTTAGGAATGATAAGATTATATTTTTGAGGCACTGCACTTCAAGAATGAGTTAATATAATATCTCTATTCCTGATCTAGCCCTTGGGTAAATTGTGCAATTGACAGATTTTTGCCTTGGCACCCTTGTGTATTTTTTATGCATTCTGGAGCCCCTCTCTTTTCTTTATTTCTATGTTTTCCAGTGCCCTCATGCTGCCTTTGCTTTTGCTAATTCCCCAACAATCCTGTCCCATTCATGAGTACATATAATTAGCATGATTCATGCTAAAGAATTGTATATCCAGTCTTTTTATATCTGCCATTCAATATTCTTATCCTTCAGTTTGGTTCTTGTCTGTACACTAGCCAGTTATTATGACTCAATTGTTGTCCCTAGTCATTCTATAAATAGAGGATATTTGCTAACTCAAAACCGTGTTTAGGTATGGTGATGAAAAAAAATCTGCAATCCAAAGAGGTTTTTAAAGTGGGCTGCTGAAAAAGTAAAACTCAATCTTCCAGATCAGAGAAAATAAGTGAACCTGCAAAGATCAGACCAGAGAAAGAAGCAGAGCAAAATCCAAGGTACTTTGGGCATCACTAATGGATAAGTAGAAACAAACAAACAAGAAAAACCCAAACAAAAATGGCAATTATTATAGGTACAAAATATGATACAGTATTCAATTCATTTCTCCATTTGTATATTATTTTATAAAATACATTATAAAATATTGAATTCCTACTATGAGCAGACTTTTTGCTAGATGCCAGGAGTAATATGCTGATTGAAACAAGACACATTATCTGTCCTTATGAAATGTTCTGTTTGTTGGGGGATACAGATATTGATTAAAAAAATCATATATATGTCTATGACTCAAAGGTGGTTGGTTTAAGAGAGAGCTAGGAAAAAATTTTACTTCCTTAGGAAGTTAGGAAAAGTCTTTTATGAGGAAGTGATATTTGAGCTGAGGTCATAAAGATAAGTAAAGATAAAGATGAAAGAATGTGGATGGTAAAGTAGGCAGCATGTTGAAAAGTCAAGTGATGGGAGAAAGCTTGGCTAGTACAAAAGATAGAAAGTAAGGTAGTTTGGCTGCAGCAAGGAGAGCAAAAGAGAATGTAGAGAAATTAAGCCTAGTTGGAGTTAGATCGCACAGGACTTTGTATGTTGTTAAGGTTTTTTTTTCTTAAGAGCAACAGGAAGCCATTGAAAGGATTCAAATGAGTGAGTGATATGACTCAAATTGTAGTATTCAAGGGGAAAGATGAAGTAGAATGCACATAGTAGCAGAAGGAGCAGACATTAATGATAGATTCAAGAGATGTTTCAGCAACAGCAAGAATTTAACAAGTGGTAGAGGAAGAGTGAGGTGACTACAATAATTTAAAGGTTTCTGCATAGCAAAAAGGATGAATGCCTTCTTTCCACTAAGTATCCTCAACTGTTCTGGCTCTCCTCTGCTTACACAGTCTAAAGAGAAATGAAATTTTCAGCAATTTCTGTCCTTCATAGATTTGTTACTGCAAAGCCTTTTTATGAAGGTCTATTAAGAAGTTGACCGTAACTACTGACCATAGCAACTTATATTGAATAATATAGACCTTCATTTATACATGTGAAAAAAAAGTCACCAGGGTTTTGATTAAAACCAATAGCATTGAATGGGAGGTTCAATATTACAAGCAGAAAAATTGCTCCTGGAAAAATAAAGAGAAAAAGAATCAAGGAACAAAAAATAACTTCAAATGTATAAATAACATATTTTCTTGATTCTGAAAAGAATTTAAGATGTATCCCCAAATCAGTTTTTAAAGAAAAATATGTACAAATTGGTTAAAAGTATGTATTAGTCAGCTCAGGCTGCTATATCAAATTACCATAAACTGGGTGGTTTAAACAACAAAAATTTGTTTTCTCATTGTTCTGGAGTTTGGAAGTCTGAGACCAAGGCTCCAGCATGGTTGAGTTTTGGTGAGGATTGTCTTCCTGTCTTGCAGACAGCCACTTTCTTGCTGTGTCCTCATGTGAAGGAAAGAGAAGAAGGGTGAGTTCTCTGGTATCTCTTCTCATTAGGACATTAATTCTATTGTATCAGGGCCCCACACTTACGACCTTATTTAACATGAATTACCTTCTGTAGTCCTTATCTCAAAATACAGTAACACTGAGAATTAAGACTTCAGCTATGGATTTTCTGCGGACAAAATCCAGTCCATAAAGAGGTGCACATTGATTTTAGAAATAAAAAGGCAAAAAGCAAGTAAGTGTGTATACTGAAATCTAGGAGATTCAAGAGGATAAAAAACAAAGACTGATACTCCAAAAAAGGAGAGATGAGGGAAAAAGAAAAATTTATTTGAAATTAAAAATAAAATGGTCAAGGGGAAGGTATAGCTCAGTTGTGGAGTGCAAGCCTAACATGCACAAGGTCCTGGGTTCAATCCCCAGTGCCTCCACTTAGAAAGTAAATAAATAAGTAAACCTAATTGCCTCCCTCCTTGAAAAATATTTAGTTAGAAAAATAATAAAAATGAATAAGTTCCAGAAATTGACACAACATTATAAACTGATTATACTTTAGTAATACATATTTATATATATATATATATATATATATATATATATATATATATATATATATATATATAAAATAAAATGGTCAAAATAAAGACACTTTTAAAATGGGCTAAATAACCACTTTACTGCATTCCTCAGCCCAAGCTGAGTGAATTCTCCACCCAACTCAGTCCACACCACAGTGCAGCACTGGATCTAGAGTGGCCAGTCACTGAGAAAATACTTGACCTTGGGATGGAAAGGTGACCCGGGCCCAGGGCTGAGCCCGGGTGGGGCAGCAGTGCCCGTTGTTGGCACTTACTTAAATAGCACCACAGAAGCAGCACAGACATCAGACAGCAGCATGACTTCTAGGTTTCTCATGACCACCTTGCTGTGTGCTCCAGTCCAATCCAAGCAAATTCTTCGGCCCCATTCACTCCATGCCACAGTGCAGCCCTGGATTTGAGGCAGCCATAAACAGGGAAGAGGTGCATCCCAGTAGAGCTGCAAATGCCTACACAGGCCGAGCACTGGACCTCTGTAAATGCATGGGCCCCACTTGACTGAGCACTCACCTCTTTTGGGGAAAGGTCCTGGTGCAGGGAGAAGAAAACATACACACACACACACACACACACACACAAAGAACAGAGACAGCTTGAGCCCAAACATCAGGGCTTATGATACAGCAATTTAGGATTAGATTTCATCCCTGACAGGTGGTGATAGCCTTTGAGCAGAGAGGAACTCCTGCCTCACATACCATGCAGACTCTAGCTCCTCTATATGCAGCTCCATCCCCCACCAAGGTGATAGCAGCCAACATATTTTGAGGAAAGATGTGACTAGTGACTATATCAAATCCTGCCTTCCCGCCAATAACATTGGGTACACATAGTCTGTGTAGGGATGCTCCTACATGAGAATACCCCTTCAAGATCAAAATACGTAACTATTTTACCTAAATTGATAGAGTCAGAGAAAGTTAAGCAAAATTAATAGGCAGAGGAACTACCTTCTATTGAAAGACTAAGAATAAAACCCTGAAAAAATAAACATAAATAAATGGTTTACTAGATAAAAACTTTAAAAATTGGTAATAAAAGTGCCAAATGAATTAGGGGAAATAATGGTTGTAAATACCAATAATTTTAACAAGGAACTAGAAAGTATAGAAAGACTCAATCAAAAATAGTAATTCAATATCTGAAATAAAAAATACTCTAGAAGAAACGAATATCAGATCCAGCGATACAGAAGGATGTTATCTGGAAGTTATCAGGAAGCTAGAATAATGAAATTGCCCAATCAGAACAGCAGAAATAAAGACAAATGAGAAAATGGAAACAATCAATGAGATCTTTGGGATAACATTAAGCATAAACATTTGCATTATAAGGGTTCTAGAAGGAGAAGAGAGAGAGAAGGGGATCAAAAATGTATTTGAAGAAATTATGGCTGAAATTGTCTCATACCTGAAGAAAGAAACAGATATCCTGGTGCAGGAAGCACAGAAGATGCCAAACAAGATGAACCCAAACTGAACAAAACCAAGACACATCATAATTAAAATGGAAAAATTTAAAGGCAAATAAAGGACTACAAAAGCATCAAGAGAAAAAAAAAAGTCATATGAAAGTGAATCCCTGTAAGACTATCAGCTGATTTCTCTACAGAAGATTTTCAGGCCAGAAGGGAGTGGCATGATATATTCAAAGTGCTTAAAGGAAAAAAAATTGCAATCTAAAATAATCTAAACAAAAAGATTACAATTTAGAATAGAAGGAGAGAGAACTTCTTAGACAAGCAAAAACTGAAAGAATTCATAAATACTGAAAGTATCCTAAAAGAAATGTTGAAGGGTTTTCTCTAAATGTTAAAGAAGTAAGGATCTATAAGAAAGGGAAAATTCCACTAGAAAAGGCAGATATATAGTAAGGATTGAAGATTACTTAAATAAACCAGTATGTAGATTAAAAGACCAAAAATTATAAAAGCAATTGTAAGTACAAAAAACAGTTAAGGGATAAGCACAGAAATGTAAAATATGACATCAAAAACACAAAATGTTGGGTAGAGGAGTAAAAAATATAGATCTTTTAAAATGTGCTTGAATTTAAGTGACTACCAGTTTAACAAGTAGATGTAATTATGGGTCAACATATATGAATCCCAGGGTAACCACAAATAAAAAACTTACAACAGATATACAAAAAAACAGAAGAAAGGAACCCTAGCATACTACTAACGAAAATGACAGGAAAAACAAAAAAATAGAAATAAACAGAAAAGAACTACAAAAACAGCTGGAAAACAAGGTAGAAAGGGCAATAAGTACATACTTATCAACAATTACTTTAAATATCAAGGTAATAAACACTCTGATAAAAATACATAGGATGGCTGTTTGAATAAGAAATCAAGACTCTTCAATGTGCTGCCTATAAGAAACTCACTTCAAGGTTAAAGACACACACAGACTGAAAGTAAGGGCATAGAAAAAGATGTTTCATGCAAATGGAAAAGATAAGAAAGTGGGAGTAACAATACATATATCAGACAAGACAGACTTTTAAACAAAAGACAAAGAAGGGCATTATATAACAATAAAAAGATCAATACAAAAAGAAAATATTACACTCATTAACACATATGCACCTAATACAGGAGCACCAAAATACATAAAGCAATTAGTAACAGACAGACAAGGAGAAATTGACAATAATACAATAATAGTAGAGGACTTTAACACTGTAATGACATCAATGGATAGATTATCAAGACAGGAAATCAATAAAACAACAGTGGTTTTAAATGACACAATAGACCAGTTGGATTATATATATCTAAAGGCTATTAATCCAAAACAGCAGAATACACATTCTCTTTAAGAGCACATGGAAAGTTCTCTGGGATAGATCATACACTAGACCACAAAACAAGCCCCAAGAAATTTAAGAGGATAGACGTTATACCAAGCATTTTTATCAAGCACAAATGTATGAAACTAGAAATCAACTACAGGAAAAAAATAGGGAAAGGAACAAACATGTGGAGACTAAACAATATACTACTAAAAAAACAATGGGTCAATGATGAAGTCAAAGAGGAGGTCAGAAATAACTTGAAACAAATGAAAATGGAAACACAACATTCCAAAGTCTATAGGATGCAGCCAATGCATTCTAAGAGCAAAGTTTATAATAACACAGGCTTGCCTCAAGAAACAAGAAAAATCTCAAACAACCTAATCTACCACTTAAAAGAATTAGAAAAAGAACAATGCCCAAAGTCAGCAGAAGGAAGGATGTGATAAAGATCAGAAAGGAAACAAAGATTAAAAAATAGCAAACATCAATGAAATCAAGAGCTTTTTTTTTAATAAAGAGAAACAAAATTGATGCATCTTTAACCAGGCTCACAAAGAAGAAAAGAGAAAGGACCCAAATAAATAAACAACTCCTCCCGCCAAAAAACAAAGAAATGAAAGATGAGAAATAACAACTGATACCACAGAAATACAAAAATCATAAATGAATACTATGAAAAGTTATATGCCAACCTAGAATAAATAGACAAATTCTAGAAACATACAATCATGCAAGACTGAGTCAAGAAGAAACAAACAATCACTAAAGTAAAATTGAAATTGTAGCAACAACAACATAATTCCCAGCAAACAAAAGTCCAGGACTGAACAACTTCACAGAGGAATTCCACCAAACATATAAAGAAGAACTAATATTCATCCATCTCAAACTATTCCAGAAAATTGAAGAAGAGGGAACACTCCCAAAACCATTCTACTAGGCCACCATTACCCTTATGCCAAAACCAGACAAAAACACTACAATAGAAGAAACTACAGACCAATATCATTTGATGAATATAGATGCAAAAATACTCATTAGCAAACTGAATCTAACAATATATAAAAAGGATAATATACCATGATCAAGTTAGATTTATTCCAGCATCACAAAAATGGTTCAACATTCAGAAATCAATGTGATTCACCACATTAAAAAAGAATATAAATCATATAATAATCTCAATGGATGCAGAAAAAGCATTTGACAAAATTCAACATCTATTCATGATAGAAACTCTAATCAAAGTGGTTACAGATGAAGGATATCTCAGCATAATAAAGGTCATTTATGACAAATCCATAGCCAGCATCCTACACAATGGTGAAAAGCTGAAAGCCATCTCACTAAATTCAGGAACAAGGCAAGTATGCCCACTCCTGCCACTTCAATTTAACATAGGATTGGAGGTTCTAGTCACAGTAATCAGAGAGGAAAAATAAAAAAATAACTGAATTGGAAAGATAATCATAAAATTGTCACTATTTGAAGATGATATTTTATATAGGAAACCCTAAAGTCTCCACCCCAAAACTATTATAACTAATAAATGAATTTGGCAAGGTTGCAAGATAAAAGATTAATATACAGACATCTGTTCTGTTTCTACACACTAACACTGAAATATCAGAAAGAGAAAGTGAAAAAAGCAATCTTGTTTAAAATTGCAACAAAAAGAATGAAATAATTAGGAATAAACTTAAACAAGGAGGTGGAAAAACTATACTCTAAAAACTATAAAACACTGATGAAGGAAGTTGAAGATGATACAAATAAATGGAAAGATATCCTGTGCTTTTGGATTGGAAGAATTAATATTGTTAAAATGACCAAATACTCAAAGCAATCCCTATTAAAATAGCCATGTTATTTTTCAGAGGACTAGAACACGTAATCCTAAAATTCATATGGAACAACAAAAGACCTGGAATTGTTGAAGAATCTTGAGGGAAAAAAAACACAAAACTGGAGGTATAATCTGCTGAGGCTTCAGACTATACTACAAAACTACAATAATCAAAACAGCATGGCCCTGGTCAAAAAAAAAAATAGATACATAGATCATTGGAGCCAAATATTGAGCCCAGAAATATACCCATGTACCTTGGTCAATTAATCTACAGCAAAGAAGGCAAGAATATACAATGGAGAAAAGATAGTCTACAGCAAGTGGTGCTGGGAAAACTGGATAGGTACATGTAAAAAAATGAGATGAGAACATTCCCTCACACCATATATAAAAATAAATTCAAAGTGGTTTAAAGACCTAAATGCAGACCTGAAACCACAAAACTCCTAGAAAAGCATAGACAGAGCACTCTTCAACATAAATGGTAGCAATATTGTTTTGTATCTGTTTCTTAAGGCAAAATACATAAAAGCAAAATTAAACAGATTATACCTATTAAACTTAAAAGCTTTCACACAGCAAAAGAAACCATCAACAAAATGAAAAGACAACCTACAGAAAAAGAGAAAACATTTGTAAATTATGTGACCAACAAAGGGTTAATATCCAAAATATATAAATAACTCATACCACTCAATAACTAAAATACAAACAACCCAATCAGAAAATGGGCAGAAAAACTGTATAGACATTTCTCCAAAGAAGACATATGGATGGTTAATAGGCACCTGAAAAGACGCTCAACATGGCTAATTATTAGAGGAATGCAAGTCAAAACTACAATAGGATATCACCTCATACCTGTCAGAATACCTATCATCAAGCAGCCTACAAATAAAAAATGTTGTAAAGGATGTGGAGAAAAGGGAACCCTTACACACTGTTGGTGGGAATGAAAATTAGAGCAGCTACTATGGAAAGCAGTATGGAGGGTTCCTCAAAAAACTAAAACTAGAAATACCATATGATCCAGAAATTCCACTATTGGGTATATACATGGAAAAAAACATAGAACTTATTTAAAAAGAAACATGCCCCCAATATTCATAGCAGCATTATTTATAATAGTCAAGAAGACATGGATGCATCCTAAGTGCCCATCAACAGATGAATCAAACAAATGGATAAAGATGTGATATATATTTATATATACATATATAATGCAATATTACCCAGGCATAAAAATGAATAAAATTCTGCGATTTCTAGCAACATGGATGGACCTAGAGAATATTATGCTTACTGAAATAAGTCAGATAGAGAAAGACAAATATTGTATGATATCACTTACATGTGGAATGTAAAAAGTAATACAAATGAATGCATATGCAAAACAGAAATAGACTCATAGATGTAGAAAATAAACTTGTGGTTACCACAGGGGAGACGGAAGGACAGAGGGACAAATTAAGGGTATGGGATTAGCAGATACAAACTACTGTGTACAAAACAGATAAGCAACAAGGCTATACTGTATAGCATAGGGAATTATAGCTATTATCTTGTAATAACTTATAATGGGGTATGACCTGCAAAAATACTCAATCACTATTCTGTACACCTGAAACTATTATAATACAGTAAATCAACTATACTTCAAAAAAAAAAAAGAAATGTTATTTCAATGGACAAATATACAGGCCAAGGGAAAAAAGCAATACTCACTAGAGAAAGACTTGTGAAATTTACAGTCCCAATACACAGGTTCTTTAAAAGCTGAGATTTAATCACAAGGTTATAGAATGCTTCTCTACCCTACATCTTATCATCACATTAACAGTACTCCAATATAATTGCAAGGGATTAAACTGAAAGAGCTGTAAAACAGAGTGTTTGTTTGAGAAGAAATACTGAGGGAATCCCAAAGGGAAAAAGAGACAAAAGCCAAGGACATTTGAAGAATTTGAAGTCTCCAGCACATTATGGCTACAACAAACATTAAACACAGTCCACTTCCTAGTGGATTAACATATCCTTTTATACTAAAAACCTATTCAACTTGGTATCTGTGATATCATGTCCAGCTTTCAATAAAAAATTGCAAGGCATGACAAAAGGTAAGAAAAATATATTGTGAAGAAAATAATCATTAGGATAACACGCAAGTATGGCATAGATGATGGAATTATCAGAGAGGAGATTTAAAATAACTGTGATTAATATGTTAAAGGCTCAAATGGAAAAAGTCAACAAGAAGCTGAAATGGATAGGTAATGCAGGCAGAGGTTGGTAAACTCTAGAAATAATCAAAAGTAAATGATAGAAATAATAATTTTTAAAAAAAGTAACAGAAATGAAAAATGCTTTATATGGCTTATTAGAAGAATCAACACAGTTGAAGAAAGTATTGATGAGTTTGAAAATACATCCTAAACTGAAATGCAAAGAAAAAAAGTGTGAAAAAAGCAGAACAGGAATCCAAGGGTTTTGAGACAATTGTAAAAGCTATAATTAGAGTATTAAGTATATATAACTGGGATACAAGAAACAAGGGAAGATTTAGCAAAAGAAATATTTGAATTAATAATGCAGAAGAGAGTGATTAGACAAAGACGATGGAGTAGGAAGACCCTGGGCTCACCTCCTCTCATGGGCACACCCAAAATTACCACCCTTAAAGGGTACATACAAAATCTTACATGCTCAGGGACCCAGGGCAGAAGCAGTAATTTGAAGGGATCCTGAGTCTAACCATCTACTGATCTTGGAGTCTCCTGGTGAGGTAGGAGGCAACTGGAGTTCACCCTGGGGACACAGACACCGCCAGCGGTCATTTTTGGAAGTTCATTCTACCATATGGACACAAGTGCTCACAAAAGACATTTTTGAATCCTACCTCTAGCTTGTTAGCCTCAGGACCCAGTCCTGCCCTCACCCACGAGCCTGTAGGCACCAGAACTGGGAAGCCTCAGGCCAAGCAACTAGTAGGGCAGGGACACAGCCCCTCTACCAGCAGACAGGCTGCCTTAAGACCCCTGAGACCACAGCCACCCTGAATAAGGCTGTGTTCGCCAAACAGCCCAGGACAAAGCCCCACAAACCAGGGAGCAGTCATTAGCCCTAGGACCCTTAGGACTCTGCAGTCAGAAACCCTGGGGCACAACTTCTCCCACCAGTGGGCAGGCATCAGCCCCAGAATACCATGGACCATGGTCATGCGCACTTTAGGTGGACACCAGCCTCAAGAAAGCAGCAGCCTCACAGCAGCAAGACCCATCCCACTCATTAGCAGGACAGCACCAACTCTGAGACATCTTGAGCCCCTCAGCTAGCTACCCCAGGATCTTGCCCCACTCACTAGCAGGCTGACATAAGTTTGAGGACCCTCTAGACTCTAGAGCCAGCTGCATCAAGAACCAGACCCACCCACCAGCAGTTCAACACCAGCCCAGGGACTGCTGGCTCCTGCACTTAGAGGCCTCTGGATAAGGTTCTGCTTCCAGTGGTCTGGCACTAGGCCCAGGAGCTTGCTTCACCTACCAGTGTGTGGGCTCCATCCCCAGGATCTCCTGGACACTAATCCTGCCCACTATATCTGGGAACCCCAGCCCTAAAACCACACACTCAACAGAATCAGGTTCTGCCCACCAATGAGTCAACACTAGCCCAGAACCTGCCAAGATTCCACAGCCAGTCACCTCATGACTGGTCCCACCAACCAGTGGCCATCAGCCTTCACACAAAGTAGGTCCTGGAAACAAACGGATTAGAGGCCAGCCACTCCTACCAGAGCACCAATAGTAGTCAACCATCTGCAACAGAAGGACCCACACAGCCCACTTGGGTAGTACACCTAGAGCATAAAATTCTGATAAACAAAGGGGAGTGTGCTGTTGGGACACATAGAACATCTCCTACAAAAAGCCACATTTCCAAAGTCCAGAAAGGTAACCAACCTACTAGGTACATAGAAATAAAAACAGCAAATTGGACCAAATGAGGCAATATAGGAACATGTACCAGACAAAGGAACAAGATAAAACACCAGAAGAACTAAATGAAGTGGAGATAGGCAATCTACTGATAAAGGGTGCATAATAATGAACAAAGAACTCAGGAGAAGAATAGATGAACATAGTGAGAAGTTTGGAGTTTTTAAGAAAGAGTTAGAAAGACAGAGAATAACCAAACAGAGATGAAAATACAATAACTGAAATGAAAAATACACAAAAAAGAATCAACATAGATTAAACATACAGAGGAATGGATAAATAAGGAGGAAGGCAGAAATGGAAATCACTGAAGGTGAATAACAACAAAAAAAGACTATAGAATAAAAAGAAATGAGAACAGTTTAAGAGACCTCTAGGACAACATTAAGAGTAATAGCATTCCCATTATAGGGGTCACAGAAGAAGAATAGAAAAAGAAAGTGGCAGAGTATGTATTTGAAGAAATAATATATGAAAAATTCCCTAACTTTGGAATAGAAACAGCCATTAAGGTCCAGGAAGAACAGAGAGTTCCAAACGAGATCAAACCAAAGAGGACCATACCAATACACATTGTAATTAAAATGGCAAAAATTCAAGATAAAGAAAGAATACTAAAAACAACAAGTTATATACAGGGAAAATATCAGCTAATTTTTAAACAGAAACTATGTAGGTCAGGAAGAAATAGCAAGATATATTTAAAGTGATGAAAGGGAATGACTTACAATGAAAATATTCTAACCTCAAGGCTCTCATTCAGATTTGATGGAGAGATCGAAAGTTTTACAGACTAGCAGAAGCTGAAAGAGTTCACCAGCAACATACCAGTTTTACAAGAATGATAAAGGAATTTTTCTAAGCAGAAAATAAAAGGTCACAATAAGAAACATGAAAATTACAAAAGGAAAAAGCTCATTAGTAAAGGCAAATGTACAGTTAATGTAGTAAATCAACCAATGTACAAAGCTAGTAGGAAGGTTAAAAGACAAATATAGTAAAATCACCTATATGCATGATAATCAGTTAAGAAATGCAAAAAACAAATGTATGTAAAATATGACATCAAAAACAGTAATCATGGTCTACCCAAGCAATAGAAATAAAAGCAAGAATAAACAAATGGGACCTAATGAAACTTAGAAGCTTCTGCACAACAAAGGAAACCATAAATAAAATGACAACCTACAGAACAGGAGAAAATCTTTGCAAATGAAACTGACAAAGGTTTGATCTCCAGAATATAGAAGTGACTCATATGACTTAATAAGAAAAAAACAAACAACCCAATCCAAAAATGGGCAGAAGACCTAAACAAGCAATTCTCCAAGGAAGAAATATAAATGATCAATAGGCACATGAAAAAATGCTCTATATCACTAATTATCAGAGAAATGCAAATCAAAACTACAATGAGGTATCACCTCACATGAGTCAGAATGGCCATCATTCAAAAGTCCACAAATGACAACTGCTGGAGAAGCTGTGGAGAAAGGGGAACCCTCCTACACTGCTGGTGGGAATGCAGTTTGGTGCAGCCACTGTGGAAAACACTATGGAGATTCCTCAGAAGACTAGGAATAGACTTATCATATGACCCAGGAATCCTGCTCCTGGGCATATATCCAGAAGGAACCCTACTTCAAAATGACACCTGCACCCCATTGTTCATAGCAGCACTATTTACAATAGCCAAGACATGGAAACAGCCTAAATGTCCATCAACAGATGACTGGATAAAGAAGAGGTGGTATATTTATACAATGGAATACTATCTAGCCATAAAAACTGACAACATAACACCATTTGCAGCAACATGGATGCTCCTGGAGAATGTCATTCTAAGTGAAGTAAGCCAGAAAGAGAAAGAAAAATACCATATGAGATTGCTCATATGTGGAATCTAAAAAAATAAAAATAAAATAAGAACATAAATACAAAACAGAAATAGACTCATAGACATAGAATACAAACTTGTGGTTGCCAAGGGGGAGGGGGATGGTAAGGGACAGACTAGGAGTTCAAAATTTGTAGATACTGACATGCATATGTAGAATAGGTAAACAAGATTATACTGTATAGCACATGGAAATATATACAAGATCTTGTGGTAGCTCACAGCAAAAAAAAAATGTGACAATGAATATGTGTATGTTAATGTATAACTGAAAAATTATGCTCTACACTGGAATTTGACACAACATTGTACAATGACTATAACTCAATAAAAAATGTTTAAAATAAATAAAATAAAGGAAGATTTAGGTAAAACATTGTAAGAGCAGAAAGCTAATTGGAATCTCAATAAAAAGATTAATTGCCATACCCTACAACAATAAAGAGGTCAAAAAAAAAAAAGCATTAGCCGCTAATACTTATACTTGGGTAGAGAGATTATGGGTATACAGTTCTTGACATTTTCACAAATTTTCATATTTTATAAGATGTGCATTTTTTACTTTTACAACAAGAAAATAAAATTAATGTGATTTTTGAAACAAAACAGTACAAAACAACAACAAGGGGAGCAGAGTAAAAATCCAAGGTTGTTAAAATGCATTTGAAGTTAAGAGATCAGTAACTTAACTTTAATCATGTATATATATAGAGAGAGAGATTGCTATATATAGATTGCTGTATATAAACCTCATGAAGACCACAAACCAAAAATCTATAATAGATACAGACACACAAAAAAGAAAGGAATCTGAACATAATGCTAAAGATCAAATCAGAAGGGAAGAGAACAAAAGAAGAAGAAACAAAATAACTGCAAAAACAACTGGAGAACAATAAAAGATTGTAATAAGCACATACCTATCAATAATTACTTTAAGTATAAATGGACTAAATGGTCCATTTAAAGGACAAAGTGGCTGAATGGATACAAAACATGATCCATATATACACTGCCTATAAGAGACTTCACATCTAAAGACACATACAGACTGAAAGTGAGGAGATGGAAGAGGTATTCCAAGCTAATGGAAATGAAAAGAAAGCCAGGGTAGCAATACTTACATCAGATGAAATACACTTTAAAACAAAGATTGTAACAAGAGGCAGAGAAGGATATTATATTACATAGTGACCAAGGGATCAAGTCTAGAAGAACAATTGTAAATATATATGCAACCAACATAGGAGTACTTAAATATATAAAGCAAGTATTAAAAGACATAAAGGTAGAAATTGACAGTAACACAATAATAATAGGGGACTTTCCCACCCCACTTACATCAAGGAACACATCATTGAGACAGGACGTCAATAAAGAAACACTACCCTTATATGACACATTAGATCAGATGGACTTTTATATATATATAATTCCATCCAAAAGCAGTAGAATGCACATTGTTTTTAAGTACACATGGAATATTCTCCAGAATAGATTACATGCTAGGCCCAACACAAGAATCAGTAAATTTAAGAAAACTGAAATCATATCAAGCATCATTTCTTTTCTTTTTAATTGAAGTATAGTCAGTTTACAATGTTAATTTCTAGTGTACAGCATAGTGATTCTATGCATACATATATATGAGACATAGTGATACCTATATATATATGTATACATATATATTCTTTTCATATTAGTTTTCATTATAGGCTATTTTGGTATATTGAATGTAGTTCCTTGTGCTATACAGTAAGACCTTGTTGTTTATCTATTTTATATATAGTAGTTAGTATCTGCGAATTCCAAATAATTTCTGAAAACACTATGAGACTAGAAATCAACTAAAAGAAAAAAAACTGTAAAAAAAACCCACAAATGTGGATGCTAAATAACATGTTACTAAACAATCAATGAATCAATGGAAAAATCAAAGAGGAAATAAAAAAATCTGGAGACAAATTAAAATGAAAACACAGTGATCCAAAATTTATGGGATGCAGCAAAATAGTTCTAAGAGCAAAGTTTATAATAATATGATCCTACCTCTGGAACTAAGAAAGATATCAAATAAACAACTTAACCTTATAGCTTAATGAAGCAGCAATAGAAGAACAAACAAAACCCAAAGTCAGTAGAAGGAAAACAAAAGTCAGAGCAGAAATAAATGAAATAGAGACTAAGAATACAATATAAAGGCTCAATGAAACTAAGAGCTTGTGTTTTGAAAAGATAAACAAAAATGATAAACAATTAGCCAGACTCATCAAGAAAAAAAGAGAGAGTCCACATCAATAAAATCAGAAATGGAAAAGGAGAAGTTACAACTGACAACATAGAATACAAATAATCATAAGATATTACTACAAACAACTGTATGGGAAAGAAACGGACAACCAAGAAGAAATGGACAAATTCCTAGAAATGTACAATCTTCCAAGACTGACTCAGTAAGAAATAGAAAATGTGAACAGATCAATTGCTGGTAATAAATTTGAATCATTAAAAAAATATACTTCCAAGAAACCAAAGTCCAGGACCAGATGACTTCACAGGCAAATTCTACCAAATATTTAGAGGAGAGTTAACAACTTTCCTTCTCAAATTATTACAAAAAATTGCATAGGAAGGAACACTTTCAAACTCATTCTACAAGACTAGCATCATCCTGATACTAAAAACAGACAAAAATATCACGCTAAAAAATTGCAAGCCAATATCACTGATGAACATAGATGCAAAAATCCTCAACAAAATTTTAGCAAACCAAATCTAAAAATACAATAAAATAATCATAAGCCATGATCAAGTGGGATTTAACTGAAGGGTGTAGGAATGGTTCAATATCCACAAATCAATCAATGTGATACATCACATTAACAAATTAAAGAATAAAAATCATATGATCATCTCAGTAAATGTAGCAAAATCTTTTGACATATTCAATATCCATTTATCATAAAAACTCTCCAAAAAGCAGGTATTGAGGGAACATACATCATCAAAATAAAGACCATATATAAGCCCATAGCTAACATCATACTCAATGGTGAAAAGGTAAAAATATTTCCTCTAAGATCAGGAACAAGACAAGGATGCCCACTTTCACCATTTTTATTCAATGTACTATTGGGAGACCTAGCCACAGTAATTGGAGAGGAAAAAGAAATAACAGTCATCTAAATATACATAGAAAAGTCTAAATATGCCAACCAAAAACTACTAGAGCTCATCAATGAATTCATTAATGTTTCAGGATACAACATTAATATACAAAAATCAATTTCACTTCTGTACACTAACAATGAACTATCATAAAGAGGAATTAAGGAAACAAGTCCATTTATAATCACATCAAAAAGAATAATATATCAAGGAATAAATCTATCTAAGGAAGTGAAAGATCTGTACTCAGAAAACTATAAGACACTGATGACTGAAATTGAAGACAATACAAACAAGTGGAAAGATATAATATGTTAATGGATTGGAAGCAGTAATATTGTTAAAATGACCATACTACCCAAGGCAATTCAAATTCAAACAATCCCTATCAACATACCAATGATATTTTTTACATAAGTCGAACAAATAATTATAAAATTTGTATGGAAACACAAAAAAGCCTGAATAATCTGAACAATCTTGAGGAAGGAGAACAGAGCTGGAGGCATCACAATCCCTGACTTCAGACTATACTCCAAAGCTACAGTAATCAAAACAGTATGGTGGTTGTACAAAATAGACACATAAATCAATGCATTTATGTTCAATTAATCCATGACACAGAAGGCAAGTATACACAATGGGGAAAATACACTTCAATAAATGGTGCTGGGAAAACTTGACAGTTACACATAAAACAGTAAATTGGAACATTTTCTCATACCATATAAAAATAACTTCAAAATGGTTTAAAGACCTAAATGTAAGACCAGAAACCATAAAATTGTTGATGAAAACATAGGCATAACTCTCTTTGATATAAATTGTAGCAATTTTTTTTTGGATCTGCCTCCTAAGGCAAAGGAAACAAAAGAAAAAAAATAAATGGGACCTAGTTAAACTTAAAAGCTTTATCACATCAAAGGAAACCATCAAGAAAATGAAAAAGAACCTACTGAATGGGAGAAAACATATGAAAATAACATGACCAATAAGGAGCTAATATCCAAATATATAAATAGCTCACACAACTCAACATAAAGAAAAACCCAAGCAACACAAATAAAAAATGGACAGAAGACCTGAATAGACATTTTTCAAGGATGACATACAGATGGCCCACAGGCATATAAAAAGATGCTCAACACCACTAATCATTAGGAAAATGCAAATCAAAATCATAATGAGTTATGATCTCACACTTACCAGAATGGCTATTATAAAAATGACAAGACTTAATAAGTGCTGATGAGTATGTGTAGAAAAGAGAACCTTGATGCTTTATTGGTGAGAATGTAAATTGATACAGCCAGTATGGGAGAATCAGAAAATTAAAAGTAGAACTAACATGACCCAGCAATTCCACTTCTGAGTATTTTTGCAAAGAAAATGAAAACACTAAATTGAAAAAGAGATATGTGTCCCATTGTTCGTTGAAGCATTACTTATAATAGCCAAGATGTGGAAGTATCCTAAGTGTCTGTCGATAGATGAATGGATATATATATATATATATATATATATATATATGCCACATCTCAGCAGTAAAACATAATGATATCTTGCCATTTGTGAAAACATGAATGGACCTTGAGGGTATTATTGTAAGTGAAATAAATCAGACAGAGAAAGACAAATGACGTATGATTTCATTTATATGTGCAATCTAAATAGCAAGCAAATGAAGAAACAACAAAACAGAAACTACCTCATAGGTACAGAGGACATAGTGGTTGTTGACAGAGGAAAGGGTAGTGGGGGTTTGGGTGAAATAGGTGAAGTGTATTAAGAGGTACAAACATCCAGTTATAAAATAAATAAGTCACAATGATGTAATGTACAACATAAGAAATATATAATAATTATAATAACTTTGTATGGTGGCAGATGGTAACTAGACTTATCACGGAGATCATTTTGTAATGTTTAAAAATACCGAATCACTATGTGGTACATCTGAAACTAATATAATATTGTAAGTTTATACTTCAATAAAGAAAAAAAGAAACTTGAATCTACAGAAAAAAAGCAATATCATCATAGAAGGAATATGTGAGGGTAAAATAAAAAGTTTTATTTTTTTGTTCTTAATTGACCTAGTTGATAACAACTTTTTCAATTAATTTAGTAATATCAGCAAAGCATTTTTAATATATATATACTTATAGATGTTTATATATAAATGAGATGAATGATGACAATGGTACAAGGGAAGGGAGAGAGTAGTCAGCATTTATTTTTGTTATTGTAAGTTACCTGTACTACCTGTGAAGCAGTATAGTGCTATTTCAAATTGTATTTGGCTTAGTTGTAAATATACATTGCAAACTCTAGGGCAACCAATAAGAGAGGTAAAAAGAAAACAAAAAACTAAAACTGATATGCTAAGAAAGGAGAGAATATGAAATGATGTGCCTAATTACAAATACAAGAGGCAGAAAAAGAAAAGCAAAATTAGAACAAAGAAAAAATGCAACAAATAGAAAAGAGTAACAAATATGGTAGATAGAAGTCTAACTACATCAGTATTTACTTTAAACAACAATGATCTAAATATACCAATTAAAAGAGATTACCAGAGTGGATCATAAAGCAAGATGCAATACCTCTTGTTTAAAAGAAATAAAGCACATATAGATTAAAAATAAATAGATAGTGAAAATGTATCATGGTAACACTGATCAAAAGAATGTGGGAGTAGGTGTAATAATTTCAAATAGAGCAGAAACTTCAGAGAAAGAAGTTACCAGGGTCATAAAGTGGAGTCTTATAAAATGATAAAGTGGTAAAGAAGACATAAATGTTTGTCATAATAGAATTGTAAGAAATAAATTTCTGTTGTTTATAAGCCACTCCATCTATGGTACTCTGTTATAGCATCCCAACAGATTGACACATATGATTCAGCAATAACACTCCTTGGTATTTGCCCAAAGGAGTTCAAAACTTATTTCCACCTAATAAACTGCACATGGATGCGTATAGCAGCTTTATTTATAATTGTCAAAGTCTTAGAAACAACCAAGATGTTTCTCAGTAGGTGAATGGCTAAATAAACTGTAGTACATATACACAATGGAATTTTATTCAGTACCAAACAGAAATGAACTATCAAGTCATTAAAAACACACACATACACAGCAGAAACTTATGTGCATGTTACTAGGTGAAAGAATTCGGTCTGAAAGGCTACATACTGTATGATTCTAACTATATGACATTTTTACAAAGGCAAAACTATGGAGACAGTAAGGACATCAGTGGTTGACAGGGGTTAGGGGAAGCGAGGGATGAGTAGGTGGAGAACAGAACTTTCAGGGTAGTGAAACTACTCTGAATGATACATGATACTATAACAGTGGATATGTCATTATACATTTGTCAAAACCCATAGAATGTGCAACATCAGAAATGAGCACTAATGTAAACTAAGCACGTGGGTGAAAATGTTTTGTCAATGCAGGTTCATCAACTGTAACAAATGTACCACTTGGTAAAGAATGTTGATAATGGGGGAGGCTATGCATATGTGGGGGACAGGAAGCATATGGACATCTTTGTATCTTCTGCTAAATTTTCTTGTGAACCTAAAACTGCTATAAAATAAAATCTATTAATATGTTTATTGTAAACTCTAGAACAATCAATACAAAAACTTTAAAAAGAAGCATAATTGAAACATGAAGAGAGGAGATGAAATAATATTAAATGCTCAGTTACAATCAAAGTAGGCGGAAAAAGAAACAAAGAACAAATATAATGCATAGGAAACAGTTACCAACATGGTATATATTAATCCAACCATATCTATAGTCATTTTGAATGTGAATAATCTAAATATATGAAGTGAAGCAGAGTGTCAGTGTGTATACAAAAACAAATCCAATTATACGTCTTTTACTGAAAAGTCTCATTAAGTGTAAAATCATAGATAACCTAGAAGTATAGTGATGGAGAATATAATGTCATGTTAACACTATTTTAAAAAAACTGGAGTAGCTATATTAATTTCAGAAAACGTCTAGATTTTCCAACAAGGAATATTATCAGTGATGAAGAAGGATAAGGGGTCAATTTTCCATACAATTCTGAACATGTATGCACCAAACAACAGAATATCAAAATACATGAGGCAAAAATGATAAATCAGAAAGAAGATAAAGACAAATCCACTATTACACTTGGTGACTTTGATAGCTCTCTTTAAGTAATTGATAGAGCAGGCCAGCAGAAAATCTGTGATACGTTTGATGACCTTAACAACACTATTAATCAACTTGATCTACTTGATATTTGTATTATACTCTACCCAACAACAGCAGAATACACATTCTTCTTGACCACTCATGGAACATTCACCAGAATAGACTCCATTCTGGTTCATAAGACACACTGTAACAAATTTTTTAAAGTGTATATCACAAAGAGTATTTTTAAGACCACAATATAAACTAGAAATTAATAGCATAAAGATAGCATAAAGTCCCTAAATGTTCGAAAATTAGACAGCACACTCCTAAGTAGCCCATGGGTCAGAGAAAGAGAAATTTAAAAATATTTTGAAGTAAATGAGAATGAAACTAAAATATATATCAAAATTTGTGAGATGCAGGAAAACAATGTTTTCATAGAAATGTGTAGTATTATATGCACATAGTAGAAAATAAGAGAAATATAAAATCAGTAATATATCCTTCAACATTAAGAAATTAGTGAAAAAAATAATTTGAACCTGGACAATGAGAAGAAAAGAAATAACATAAATTTGTACTTAAATCAGTAAAACTGAAAGCAGGAAAAATATAGAAAATCGGTGAAACCAAAAGTTTGTTCTTTGGTAAGAGCAATGTAATTAATAATCCTCTAATCATGCTGAGAAAAACAGAGATAATAAAAATAATCAATATAAGGTATGAAAGAGAAGACATAACTACTCACCCCAAGAACATAAAGAGTGTAATAAAGAAATACTATGAACAACCCCATGTTCACAAATTTGATTCCTTCCATGAAATAGACCAATTCCTTTGAAGACACAAACTACCCAAATCTCCAGAAGAAATATATATCCTGCATGGTTCTGTATCTGTTAAAGGAATTTAATCAATGACTAATAACATTTCAAAAAAAGAAAATGCTAGGGTCAGATTATCTCGCTCTTGAAATTACTAAACATTTAAGGAAGAAGCAATTCCAATTCTCTACAATTACTTCCAGAGATAGAACCAGAGTGTGTACATCCTAAGTCATACCTTGAGGCCAGCATTACACTATTCAGCATTACCAAAACCAGAAAAAAACATTACAAGCAAGGAAAATTACAGACCAGTATCACTCATAAACATAGAGGCAAAAATCCTCAACAAATCATTAACAAATTGAATCAAGCAATGCATAAAAAGACCAAGTGGGATTTATCCCAGATATGCTAGACTGGTTCAACATTCGATAATCAATTGACTGAAGAAGAAAAGCCATGTGGTCCTATCAACAGATGCAGAGAAAGCGTTTGACAAAATCCAACACCTATTCAGGGTAAAAACTTTCAGCAAACAGGACATAAGAAGAAACTTCTTCAGTTTGATAAAGGACAACTCTAAAGAACCAACAGCTCATATCATATTTAATGGTGACGGACTGGATTGCCCCTGAGACTGGGAAAGGGAAGGATGTCTTCTCTCACTATTTTCTAATTCAACATTTTACTGGAAGTCTTAGGTAGCACAATAAGATAATAATATGTATAGATTGGAAAGGAGGAGATAAAACTATTTACAAGTGACACGTTTAACTTGTCTATCTATGTAAAAAGAAACTTCAGGAACTAAAAAGAGGTATATCAAGGTTGTAGGATGCAAGGGCAAAATACAAGTCAATTTATTTTCCTATATTCAAGCAATGAATAATTGGAACTTGAAATTTAAAAATTCAAACCCCCTTTTTTTTTTGCTTTATTACTTACAGTAGTCATATTATGGAAACAACCTAAGTGCTGTCGACAGATGAGTGGATTAGGGAGTATGATATATATGTATATATATATGTAACGAAATACTCTCAGTCTTATAAAAAAGAAAATAGGAAATCCTGCCATTTGTGACATAATGGATAAACCTGGAGGACATTCTCCTAAGTGAAATAAGCCAGACACAGAAAGACAAGTACTGCATGATCTTACTTATCTATGAAATCTATAAAAGTTAAAATCATAGTAACAGAGAGTAGAATGGTGGCTCCCAGATGCTCAGGGGTGGGGGAAATTACGAGATGCTGTCAAGGGGTACAAACTTTCAATCATAAGATGAATAAGTTCTGGAGACTTAACGTACATAATGGTGATTATAATTAATAATAATGTATACTTGAAATTTGTTAAGAAATTAGATTCAAGTGTACTCACCACAAAAATAAAATGATAACAATGTGAAACAATGGATATGTTGATTAGCTTGATGTGGTAATCTTTTCACAATGTATATGTATACTAAAAATTATATTATACACCTTAAATATATACAACTTTATTTTTCAATTATATCTCAATAAACTTTGGAAGAAAACACAATTATTCCTAATATCCTTTATCCTAATTAATGATTCTTCTGTAATTGATTTGGTATATTGAAAACACCCAACAAAAATGTAAATATAAGCTAAATCGCACACACACTATATATATAAAACACTGTTTAACACTAACATGTTTAAAGTACATTATAGGTAATATATAAATGAATGTATCACAATTCATTTTCACTTGCGTCTGTTAATGAATGTGCTAATAACATAATGGGTTTTATTTTTCTCATAGATAATATAGATAATAATAGATATACCTCTCAGATAATAAATGAAGTAATAAAAGGGGACTGCATATATGCCCTCATAGATTTTATGTATCACTAAAATCTCTTTGTAGGAATGAAAGCCTAATTTTCAAAAAATGCATGAAGTTGTCTGGTAAAAATCCAGCAAAGAAGGGTGGGGAGTATGGGATTCAAAGGGCTCATACCACATACAGTAGTCGTCAAATATAAAATTTTTAAAACAATATGTTGCTAACAGCAGTGAACCCAAGTGCCCAGTTCTTCTAAATAACATGCTCTAAAAAATGGAACCAGGGATCCTTGAATAAACGGCTGATTCTAGAGCTGGATGAAGGAATATATTGATGAACCTGAAGAATCTTACAGCGCTCAAAAATAAGGAAGTCTTCAAAATCCAAAAGCATGGGAGCATGTCAAAAGGACACAGGAACCAACCTGAAATAGCTCCCATTGGTTAAAACTGGAACAATTTGAGCAACAAAATAAAGTAGTATTGGATTATAAACCAACGCATAAATAAATATAGAGGAGTCTGAACTGATATAAATGAATTATTGAATAAATAAATAGGGAAGAAGAGACAAATCTTCCCTACAGGAGAATTCCAAATAATATAGATTTGGAATCTAGATACTCCATTCATCAAGAAGGTGGAGCTTAAACCTTCTCCCCAGCCACCATCATCACTGAGGTGGACTGAAATTAGTGACTCATTTCCAGAGTAGAATATGGAAAAGGCAAAATTAGTAACTACAGTGGAGAAATATGATGTAACCAAGTGCTCAAAGTTAACATCACCAATGATAATTCACATGGATAATTTGTCTGGTTACTCCTAAATATGACAGGATGAGGACATTTCACCTCCAGGGTACTCTTCCTCAAAACCCATTAACACCAGCCTAATCTTAAAAAATAAATCAGACAAATCCAAATTAAGGGATATTCTACAAAATATTAGTACTCCTCAAAACCATCAGGGTCATGATAAATAAGGAAAGACTGAAGAAACTGTCACAGATCAAAGGAGATTAAGGAGACATAATGACCCAGTAAAATGTGGTATCCTGAGTAATATTTTGGAATAAGAAATACATTAGGTAGTAACAAAGGAAACTGAATAAAGCATGGATTTTGGGTAATTGTAATGGACCAATGTTAATTTCTTACTTTTGACAAATTGTGTATGTAGCATTTTCTAAAATGGGGACATAGAGTAAAGATACAGAATCTATAAAATTCTTCGCAATTTTTCTATACATCTAAAAATTTCCAAACTAAAACACTAAAACATTTATTTAAAAAATACTACATTGTTCAACTCCCTCTACTCCTGCACCTGCTCTCTTTCTCTCTCTTCTGTCATATACACATATGCATACATGTGAAAAGACACATGCATGTGCACATACTACTTTTGCTGACTAGTTTGCCTGTTTCTAATCCCTGACGCTATACGAAAATTCATAAGTGTTATGAAAATGTCAAACTAGCTGTTTGCATTGTTAATCCAAATTACAGCTGACTGCCTTAGTCCATTCTTTAACATTTCAACTAGCTCTTTTGGTGTAGTGTAGCACCTTAAAAGTTTTTATGAAGATATCTCACAGAAGAATTTTTATATTCAAGTTGTAGTCAAGTAATGTTTGATTTTCTTTAAATTATGACAGTTTCTACAGAAGTTATTATAATTAAAGCTAAAATGTAAGGCTTACAAAACTAAAATAATGTTAATTGCTAATTTGGATAGCATGCCATAACTTAACTCTTTGACAGGCTGGATTGCTTTGAATCTTCATATATTAGTGGGGTATTTAATTAGAATTTTAAAGAAAGAAACTAGAAAGAGAAATCTTTGTAGTAAACATATTTTAAAAGATGAAATGTAAAAATCAATTTTTGTTTTTGATAGGTATTTGAAGGTACTGAGGATTGAGGACCTTTGCTTATTAAGGCAAAAGTGTCACAACTTGGTCCTGATGAAGTCATTTCTGCAATTAAGAAGTAGAATTTGACTTTTAATGGATTGGCCTCTCCTGTAAAAATGGCATTGACCACTTTCCTCAGACCGGCAGCCAGACCTCGAATTAATGCTAATTATGTTGGTGATCTGGGGAGATTAGACGAAGTTCACTAGGAGTAGAAGACAGACCACTGACTCATTTCACTTTGGCTCCTAAGTAGCCCCAAAATGGTAATGACCCACAGTCCCTGCTTCCCTGGCTGAGATTTGATTTAGTGACCTTGAAAAAGCAAAAGACTGTTATCTCCATTTAGTAATTCCCACTCAGCTGTCCCAGTGACTTGTTTCATGCTAAATTTAAGCATGCTGAGAATCTGTTCACACAGAGTTAAGCTAGAAGGAATGTGGCTGAAGTCTTATATGACTATTTAATCAAGGGTCAGATACTTTTACTCTTCAGTTACTTCACATTATGCTACAGAAACAGAATTTGGACATGTTCTTGATGAATCATATTGAATCATATTGCTTTAGTTAAATTAAGTCCTATCATTCCTTTGTATATGAAAGCAGTATGCCAAATATTGGGTATATGAACATTTTATTAGATAAGGGCAATATTCTCTCTCCATTTTCCTGTAATGTACATCCCCATGGAGGGAGGAGGGAGATCACAATTATTTGTGCTTCATTTTTTTTTTTTTAATGACATTATCAGTCAGTGTAGAACAATGATGTCAGCAATTTAACAGACTTTTGCTTCACCAAATAAACTCAATAGTTGTGAACTTAAGTATTCATAGCTACCACTTCAGAGAATGTGATCCTTATTCTGAATTCTATTGACAAGTTCCATGCAGTGGAACTCAGGTCTTCATTACTGGTAACTGAAGTCTTTTCTGGAAAAAAAAAAAAAAAGGTTTTGGAAGCTACCACTTCTGATATCTACTTCAAATAACTGACATTTGGAGAACACAAAATGGTGACAGCAACCTTGAAATATATTCAGCAATTTATTGAAATGTTTCTTTTGAACGAAGAGCTCAACCAATCTCCTCATCCCAGTAAGCTGTTTAGTTTCATTCATTTTCATCAGCTTTAAAGCATCTAAATGGTACTTAGTACTAATACCCATCCCCAGCTGCTGCTGCAGATGAGAAGGTTTTTTTTTTCCCCAATTGCCATTATTTTTACTTATTCCCCACCCACCCGGAATCCTGATATGCAGATTTTTGTATGAGGGATGAGATTTCTTTGGTGGGGAAGAACGTGGCAAGATTTTGACTAGATTTTTTTTAACCTTCTATCACAAAAGACATTTTATATGAGTCTTAACTCTAATCCTGTTTTTGAAAGGCATAGCAAAGCTAACTGAATATGGAGCCAGCCAAGAAATATGTTCAAAGGCCTATATCTCTGTTCAATAATGCTTCAACCTGTCTAAACATAAAGCAATAGGAAGTTGTAGGCTGGGGACATTCCTAATCTGTGCATGGGACTTGAAACAACAGAAGCAAGAAATAATTCAAATAGCAAAACAATGGCATGTTTCAGAATGCTTTGCACTTTGTTGCTCAAAATACTCTCCTTCACTTCATGTCTTGCATGTTCTATCACTCATTTCCCTTGTTCTAGTAAACGTTTGTAAAATCTGTCTGAATTGAGAAAATCAAATTTTGATGGGGAAAAAAACATCATATTTATCTTCCCCCATGCCAATGTGTGAGCAATTTTTTTCTCTTACACACACACATACACACACACTGATTTATGAACCATATATTAACCCTTAATGAATATTCAAGATAACTAATAGTATTTGCTTTCTAGCTCAAAATATTTTTTAGTATTTAAAGGCTAAGTTCAATTTAATAAAATTTACTGTGATTTGTGACATACTAAAAATTTGGTGTGATTTATGACATTTTCCCTGCCTATCTACCCTGCTTCTCCTACCCCTACTGCCATCATTAACTTTTTCAAATACCTTTACACAATAATTAATACCCACAATTAGAGTTCAATTTACATGAGTATAGTTACTAATCTAAGTTGGATCATCGCCTCTAGATGATCCTTACTAAGATAACAGACATTATTAGGAATGGAGCAGCAGAGGTTAAGATCCTGATTGAATGGTGACTTTTGCTGGAGAAGGGGAAGAGGAAAAGGTTTTGAATTTGAGGTTTTATTGGGGTTGGACACATGAGGTATGATTGAGAAGACCATACAGAGCAAGCTGTGGCAATGAATGCTTTAAGCTTTCCAAAAGCACATCAAAATTTCATTCTAAGACAGCTCTTTAGAGGGAAAATATTCATTAGCAAAGTGCTCAGGTCTTGAAAGTACCAGTCAGAGTGAAACAAACAAACAAAACCTACTCTCTCTGTCTCTTTCCCTGTCTCTGATGCTTTATGTATATATATATACATCTCTGTCTCTCTCTCTCTCTCTCTCTCTCTCTCTCTCTCTCTCTATGAGAGACAGATGGAGAGAGAGATTACTCCTCTCTTTTTTTGTGAGTATATGTTTATTGTGTGCATGTGTATATGCATACGTATATATTTCTCTTGACTACAGTGTTTGACTATAGTAGCACCTTACATCTACTACTGCTGTTTCTCTTGCACTAGCCTGTGAATTAGGCATAGGAGGTCTAATTACACCTTTTTTTAAAAACGTTTCCTTGATATTTAAAAAATGTGGTAAGCAGAGCACAGGGGAGATTAATTGTCCTTTTCAAAGTCATGCAGCTAGTTAACGGTAGAGCCAGTACTAAACCCAACTTCTGAATACATCTTGGTAGTTTTCAAACTGTGCTCCAAGGATTCCTAGGGTTTCTGGGAAATTTTAGTGGTTGCTGCGAGAAAAAGGGAACAAGAGACAGTCGGTGGATCTGAATATATCTTACTTTATCTTTCTGTACTTTTCTCTCTTTATTTGTTTTAACTTGGCTCCCTTCCTGTTTCTCTCTGAGAGCTGCCTCACCCTCATCCCTGTTTAAACTCAATTTGGCCTCCATTGTCCAGAAAAGTGAGGCCACAGCTGAAATGCAAAGAAAAAAAAATAATACCTGACATTGAATTTCCAAGGTCCTAGGTCCTAGCATAAACCTTGTATTTGCAAAAGCACTTGGCTAGCCATCTCTCCTGTCCTAGAAGGAGGAAAAAAGAACTCTCTGGGCTATAGAAAAGGCAATAAGAATTTGGAGAGAATATAAAGTTGGAAATAACATGGGAACCCTGTCTAAGATCTGGTGACGTAGGGAATCCTTTAAGTTTGGATTTCCCCATGAGAAAATATTTGAACCTCTATCTCTGGTGAAACAGAGGCTCATGAAAGGCTCATGCAAGGCTCATGGAAAATTACTCCTTTGAAGACATCATGTTATAAGAATTGATAGTATGACATGTTGAACAATTGGAGTACCAGAGAGAGTTCCTTGGATTTCGAAGCTCTGGAGTGGCTAAATATGCAAATTTCCCATGGTCCCTGGGAGTCCAGTGCAGTAATTAGCTGAGGAAGAGAGAAAGCCAGCTGACATACAGGGGCTCTTTGGATGGTATGAGAGAATGTTACAGCAGAGACCAAGAGTGAATAATCCAGTAGGGAGTCAGATAAGGACACCATTACATCAAAATGATGCTAGCAAGCCAGGAAATGTAACCCAGTATTATAAGTAGTTGCATTTCAGAAAAACAAGACAAATCAAGATCAAGAGTAAGGTTGATGCGGCATTTGTATGAGCTAACTTGTAAACTTAGAATATACCACAGGGAGAAGGGGCAACAGGGTTATCATGAATTTGATCACATTTAAATTAAGATGACTGAGAAAAATAATAAAAGTGACTGAGTTTGTCTGAAAGTAAATTGATAACTATTTCTGCCTCAAACAAAATGGAGGCTCCAGTAGAAATCCATTTTAATTTTTGAAAATATTTAAGTTGCACACTTACACACTTAAGTTCATGTTACTGTGAAATTTAAACATGACATTAATATATCAGCTTACCATATGAGATTTTATTTTAACAGAGAATAGCATCCAGTAAAAAAAAGAAGAAAAAAAGAAAAAGAAAACAGATTTGAATCTTCATCAGATTGACAATCTGCCTCCTAATGGGTAAAACACATTAGTGGGAAAATGGGCACATCAACTTCTAACAGTGCATGCACGTTTTCCTCAGCATTACAAGGATGGCAGAAGGTTACTAAGCTTTTGGGCTGGAAGGATTTAATATTAAAATAAAGAAGGCCTTAAAGGTAACCTAGACTCATAGCTTTCTGTAATATTAAAGCTGGATGTACCTTACGGTTCATCGTCTCCATTTTACGATGAGAAAACTGAGATCACTGAGGTCAAGATCAGGGAGATTACTTGGCCTCCTTAACCCTGTGCTCTGGTTTTACAGCTATCAATAGTGAAGGACTTTAGTTGAGTTTTAGGAAATGTCTGGCATGGATTATACTCATGTTAAAAAATAAACAAAAAAGTAAGAAAAATAATATCCCATGGGATTATCATTATTTTGAAATATCATGAAAAGTAAGTGGATAATTGGATATAAAGTATTTTGAAAACTGTTAATCACTATACAAATGTGAAGGATCTCTATTAATGCCATTAATGAAGTCATATGGTGACTGTAGGCACCATAGTACCTAGGTTAGAATCTCCCAGATAGAGAAAGTAATCTTTTTATCTGAGTTAATGGTGCAAGGTGAAAATGAAATGATTCCTATAACATATGGGGGGCAGCTATTTTAAACACTGCAGCGTGGCTTTGACTACCCTCTTCATCAGCTTAGCTTGCGTGAAATCCACAAACATTATTAGTGGCCATAAAATTACCAAGCCTTTCTCGGAACTGACTATAGAATTGGCCTCTGTGACCTTCATCAGTCCTGCAGCCTGCTTCACATTGACCACAGCGATAGTAATTTTTTTTATTATATCCAAATTTGTCAGCCATTAATTTCAAATGACACTTTGATTTTCATGTTACTGCACAAAACTAAAAGGAGAGCCTGACAAGATTTTATTACCCTCTTTGTAACTTTGAAGATGTCAATCAAATCTTTTATAACTCTTCTTTGCCAGCAACATTCCTATGTTCTACAATAACAATATATTCTATATGGTCAAAAAAGTCACTAAAGGCTATTTGTTTTACTTTTATTAGCTGTCCATCCAATTGATTTGTATATTTGCTTTTTTTGTCTTTGTTTTTTCAAATAAAATAATCACTTTTATTATAATGGATTTTGGTATGTCTAAGGATAAACACGCACACATACAAAAAAAACAAATTAAACAACATACCTATAAAAAACCTGTTCTTTCTAACAAATGGCTTTTCCCCATTTGTGTACAGATATTACCACTATGCATTTATTTCACAGTAGCAGCTTGCTGAGAACTGTACCGGATTGGCCCTGGCCTCGCCTTGCAGGTGTTAACAGATGTCCTCAGAACACCATAACCACCTCCTGATTTTGATGATATTGCAACTCCGTGGTAGTGTAAGGTGTACAACTTCAGGACTTGCTTGATCTGCACCTTTTCCCCCTTTAAGGTCCTTATCTATCATATTGTAAAACACCTTTGTATCGTGCACCTTACGTTACCTGTCCTCAGGCCTATCTTGAGACTTGCTCAAAACCTCACTGCTTTTAAGACACTGATTTAGCCTGTAGTGTATCCTGGACCAAACTTAAAAGTAATATTTCATATGGCAGCTTTCCTAAGCTTTAAAGGGGGAAATTACGGCTTGTCCAGGAATCTGCTGCTTCACTAATTTTGAATTCAGAGGAAATATTTATTTTCTATGTACCATATTGATTGCATCAGCAACTCATGTCAATCTCAAGTGTCTCACCATGACATTTAAATATTTTTTTAAAGATGTATTATTGTAAAAATAAAACAAGACAAAAACAAAAACCCAAAAAACCTACCACTCTCTTCTTTCTGAGAGATCCTTAGATTCAGGGATGCTATAGACACTGTATCAAGAATTCATTATGTCATTTTATAAGTATCCTCACAATACCTTCAAGAATAAGATTTACTGGGTGACTGGTGAGGTAGGAATGCATGTTAATCCCCATCCTTGACAATGCAGGACAAACCTGGTAAAATCACACTTGTTAAATAAAGCAGGTACATCTTGGGTGAAGTGTATGTTTCTAAATCTGAAAGTTGATTTCTAAGCATGTCAAATCAACGTGCTAAGTGTGCTCTTTAATATTCCCTATAGGTGTAGTGAATATGAATTCCTATCCTCATGGGAGAGATAAGAAAATGGCAGCTAAGTGATCAAATGTCTAAATATCAGTGGTAGAGACAGAGTTCAAAGCCATTTCCATTTCTCCACCTTTATATCATCATTTTCTAACCTGGCTTTCACACACCCTGATCACTTCGCAAAACCATTCTTACTGAGGTCAACAATATCCATATCCTTTAAACCAAAGAACAATTATCAGTCCTCAACTTAACCTATCTTCTCAAAATATTTTCTTCTTTTGGCTGCCATGATTCCACACTCACCTAGAAATACCTTGCTTCTCTGTCTACTTATTAATGTCATTTAGAGATTCCAGCTCCTTGAGGGTTTCCAAAGAATGGTGAACTCTTCAAGTTATGTTTCACCATTCTTTTGAAATACCATTATGACCTCACTATTAATGAATAATCACTCAATCTTCCGTATATTATGGTCATTTAAAGATCTCAATCTTTCTCTGAATGATTATCATGGTGAAATTGATTTGAATAAGCCTTGGTTTGCAATTGAATTTGGGTTACGATTGCCTTTGTTAAATCCATTCAAGATGCCAGATATTATGTTCTAACTCAGGCCTCATGGCATAAGGGAAATTGAGCATTGTCTACGAATCAGTGATCTTTAGTTTCAAGTTTAACTTAATAAGAAATTGGAGCTATATTCTTTCCTTGTACCTTCAAATACATATCGCCCATTCTGATTCAGTTTACTTCTTGGTCAATAGATCAAATTCAGGCCAAATGCAGGCTAAGTTCACCAAATTCTATGAAAATGGTCAAATCTGAATTACTGTTGGGAATATTTTATATAGCGTTCCTCTACTGAAGTCTGATATATGATCTTCATTTTTTTTTCAGATTTACCAGCCCATTCTAATTATATTCTTAGACTAGATCACTTCGGGAAGTGTCCCAGAAGTTAGATTAAAAGAAATTGGTGAACATAGAGAAAAACTCACAAGAAGTTACAGACCCAGATTTTGAAGCAGCAAACTAGCTGCATCTAAATTATTCTACATTTATTTTCAAGAAAAAATCACATTGTAGGAATTAATTATTTTGTAGTCAACATGTTCCACTATCTGACATTACTATGACTTTAATCAGTATGTGAAAATCATTGAAACTGTAAATCCTGTCTTTGCTGTCATGCAAATTTGTAATGACCCAATTGAAAATCACATTTTAAAAGTCTTTATTTTTTAATTTAAAAATTTTGTCAACCAGTATGAAAAATCAGTAACAGAATCTTTAGAAGTCTCATGGGAGAATCTGGCATAGCTTATTTTTAAGAGAGTTGTATTTTATTGTAAATGTTGGTCCTTTGTACACAACCTAACATATGTCGCCAAAATGTGTTATCTCCCTAGGTAACTCTTCAGTAAAATCTGTCATGCTTTATGAGAGTCTTGACTATTTTACTTTAAATTTTATTTTAACATCTAATCCTGTATTTGGGGTATTTTATGCACTTGTATGTAATCATAGACATTTTCTATATGACATTTTGTATTCTAAAATTTAGAACACCAAGTCTTACTTGCATTATATTTTATGTCTCTTATTATATACTCATTATTTAAAAAATTGAAACATATTTGATATATAACTGAATATAAGGTATACAACATTTTGATTTGATACATTTAAAAATTGTAATTTGATTGCCGTTGTAGTGATTGCTAGCACCTTTATCACATTACATAATTATTATTCATTTTTTTGTGGTTGTAATATTTAAGATCTCATCTCTTTGCAATTTTGATAATTATAATACAGTATTGTTGCCTATATTCACTATACTGTGCATCAGTTCTCTAGAACTTATTTACTAGTCATTGTAAGTTTGTACCCTTAAACAACATGTTTCCGATTCCCTCACCCTCTAGCCCATCATTTTATACTGTTTCTGTGAATTTGGCTTTTTAGATTTCAGATATAAGTGATATCATATAGTATTTGTCTTTGTCTGAATTATCTCACTTAGCATAATGTCTTCAAGGTCCATCCATGTTGATGCAAATGGCAGGATTTCCTTCTTTCAGAGGGCTAAATAATATGCCATTGTATATATGTACCACATCTTCTTTATCCATTCATTTACTGATGGCACTTAGGTTGATTCCATATCTTGCCTATAATGAATAATACTGCAGTAAACATGGGAATGCAGACATCTCTCTGATATCCTGTTTTCGTTTTCCTTGGGTATATACTGAGAAGTAGAATTGCTGGATCATATAGTAGTTCTGTTTTTAATTTTTTGAGGAACCTTCATATTGTTTTCCATAGTAGATAAGCCAATTTACATTCCAACCAACAGTGTACAAGGGTTCCTTTTTCTCCACACCCTCATCAGTACTTGTTATCCTTTGTTTTGATGATAATTCTAACAAGTATGAGGTGATAGCTCACTGTAGTTTTGATCTACATTTCCATGATGATTAGTGACGTTGAGCATCTTTTCATGTGCCTATTGACCATTTGGATGTCTTTCCTGAAAATATGTTTACTTAGCTCCTGTGCCTATTTTTAATAGATTTTTTTGTTATTGAAAAAATTTTATCATTCACTATTTTCCCTTGATATTCTGGTTCATCATTATTACTTATCTTTCCTCTCTTCTCCTTGGATCCATAGTGTTTTATTTGCTTGTTTTGTTTTGGCCATTTGGTTTAAAGATAGTTTTGAACAGTATGAACTTTGGAGTTCAATGGCATATTGGTTAAAATCCTAGGCATGGAGTCAGACAGAAAAGTTTAAATCCTTCTCTGCTAGTTACCAGCTATGTTATCTGAAGCAAGTTATGTAAACTTTCTGAGCTTCAATTTTCACATCTGTAAAGTGGATATTACAATGCTCAGTTTACAGATACATGTTCTCAATTAGAAGATTTAATTTTGTATCTTTCACTTAGCATAATGCTTGGCACATAACAAACATATGATACATAGTAGCTGTTATTGTTATTAATATTGTTATTATTAAAACAAGTATTGGGGCAAAATATGGAATTCACATTAATGAAGTATCATCTTAAATTATTAAAATTTAATGCAATAAACACTAATATAGCTAAGTTAGTCAGTGAAACTTTGTTTACCAAATAAATACTACTTTCAAAGTTTCCATGTAATATTGGTGTATTAAGATGTAGAAATCTTAACCCCTGTGCTCATCTTTACTACAAAATAACATTTATTGAAGTCTTAGACTTTAAGAGGACCTGAAAAAGACGGTGAAATGTTCCAAGTTTTGGAAACTTTGCCTATTTACTCTCATTTTAACTGTTCATTTATATTTGATCCTTTAGGATCAGTAAGGTTTTTGTTAGAAATATTTTAGTTATAAGTAACAGAAATCTCAACACATAGTGTGTTAAGGAAAAAGAAGGAGAGAGAGAGAGATGGAAAGGAATATCTGGGTTGCTTAACAACTGAAAAGTCCAAAGTTAGAGCTGCCTTCAAGAACAGCTATATTTAGGGTGTTATCAAGACTCAGTTCATCTATATGTTATGATTCTTCCTTCAGCTGGGTTGGCTTCATACTCAAGCTCTATGAAGTCAGAAGGTAGTGAGATAGTGACCCTGCAGTGCATACATCATCTCACGTTTCTATCTGAGCCAAAAAGAATAATAGCCTCTTTCCCAGAAATTCAGCAAAGGTTTAATTGCATATTATTTGCCTTAGTAGGACAAATACCTATGCTTAAAAGAATCACTGAGAGCTGAGAAACGGTTTAGGCTAATCAGGGTATAACCTTGGAGGTTTGGGGTGGTCTCAATCTTATGCAGACCATATGGATTGAGAACAAAGAAGATATTTCTCAAAGGAAATACTAAGTGCTTGTTTTAGCAAAACGATATTGGGCAAAAAATAGATCTCTACTTCAAAGTAAGATTTTTCAAGCTGAAATGTTTAAAAAAATATACCCAAAGATGACTTAAGCACCTAATGGTCATATGGTTAGAATACTTTCTCTCTTCCACCACAAAAAACTGATCGACAGCTTGATTTGATTTGGCCAAGATGATTTGGTCAACTATCACACGGAATCACAGAATATTCTCTTTATCAATTTTTCTGGAGTATTGTATTTGAAACTGTGCCTAATGCACATTGTTGAAGGAGGTCGATTATCTATTTGCAAGTTACAAATGCCTGATGAATTTAAAGTTAGTATCAGAAAAATAAATAAAGTTATTATTACCTATATCTTTTTCCAAATATTACTCAAGGCCAAAAAAATTAAATAACCAAGCTACATAATTTGAATTTTCATATCTCACATCATATATTTGGTAAAAGTGGTAAACTATCAGAACTATGTTTTTTAAGTCAGAAGCATAGTAACAGAGTACAAAGTGACAAGATGCAAAGTTGGAACAATAAGATGGTGATAACAGGGTTTGAAATTTTGGACTATTAGCTTGAACTGAAATTCTAAAACTGGTGTTGGCACAAAATCCATTTGTACTTTGTTATCTTTCAAGCCTTGCTTGTTCATGAACCTATTGGTTTGGGGTGTGAATCATTCATCTTTTAAAAGCTTTTGAAAATGAAGTTGGTTTTTTTCAAAAAATTCTATTTCATTCCATAAATGTGTTTATCTTTAAAAGCTGTTCATCAAATTGCAACTTCTTTTAAATTTAACCATGGTCAGTGCTTTAGTAACTACAGAAAAGAAGATCAGGTACACGTGGAAGATTCAAAATGCCCCAAGTTGTGCTATATGGAAAAACTATGAAAAGACAAAATAGTGATTAATAAGGTTAATTAACATTAAAAAACTGACAAGCTGTTAATGGAATAAGAAAATGTATCAAAAACAGTATCTTTTTGTGTAACTCAGTTTTATCTTCATTCTTCTACTGCTCTTGCAATTCACGACTCAGGTTAAACCACAGACAAAAATTAGTAGATAGAGTACTTATGGTAGACCCTCTACACCCATCAGAAAACTATTACATATGGGCTTATGAAATTCATAAATTGAGTTTTTATTTTTAAGATATCTCACAAATTCCACAACCAACTACTACTATCTTCATTTTCTTTTCTAGAAAGGTGATATAATAGAAAAAAATCCCAGGTCCAATGATAACTTGATTCTTACAGGAGAGAATTAAGGAGATAGACCAGGCACTTTGTTGATACTAACACAGTAGAGTTGTTGGCCTAGGGATAAGGATAAAGAGATAGCCTCATGTTCTCGTTCTCAACTAGGAAGTCTAGTTTGAGAAGGCCATGAAAAGAGGATCAAGAAAGTCATGAATAGCTTGCAATCCAAAGAGAATGGTTTAGCTGAGGTGAGGGTTTGGCTAATGCACCAAAAGTAGAGGTTTAACTTAGAAAGCAATAACTGTCAGGGTAAAGAGACGGAAATTTAAAGAGCAGTAAGCCTATCAGTGATAATGGAAGAGTTTAGTAACAAATCTGGTGCGTGTTCCCCATTTTGAAAATTGGCAGGTCTATACTTATCCTCGGGTCAGAATTCTAGGAAGCTTATCTACTGGGAACATAAGTGTAAATCGGAAACAAAAATAGTTTCTAATAAGAAAATCTATATTATAAAGATCCTGAATTTTACTGTTTGGGAGAAGCAGAGCCACTTCTCAGCAAGATAGATAGATAGGGAGGTAGGTAGATAGATAGATAGATAGATAGATAGATAGATAGATAGATAGATAGACAGGCAGACAGACAGATAGAGATCAATAGATAAAATTAGTGAAACAGGCTGTGAATTATAGTAACAGAACATACCATCAGCTTTGAGACATGATTTTCTTAACCTTCATTGGAGGCCTGTAGGGATAAAGAGGAATTTAAAGACAAACCTTTAGTCCTTCATCAATTTTACCCAGTGTTATTACCTTCTTTCTATTCTGTTTGACCCTTCACTCTCTCCACTTTACTTATTATTTCCTATTCATCTTCAGGACTTTTGTCCTCTTATCTGCCCAACACTTAGCATCTTTTTTTCTTACAGGTTTTCCTCTTCCTATCTGTTCCTTTCTACCTGCGATTGTATATCAAATGTCTATGTATTGATACCCAAATCTATAGCTCCAGAATTCTCCTCCTTTTTATCTCCAGAAATAAAGTTTCCAAAGGAAGACAAATTTGGAAAGCCCAATTGAACAATGACTACAAGTCCAAAAGCAGATATTTGATAATCAGATCAGTGATGTAAAATGTACTAAGTTTTAAATCAACATGTTAAATATTTTCTGTTTAAGCTTTTTCTGCATACTGCCTATAATTACAAAATATTCACAAATTACGATTTTTAGAAGGTATATCTTGGTAATCAAAATGTGAAATGTTCATTCAAAGACTGATCCTTTGATAATATGTAAATTCATACATTGTCTAGATAAGAAATGCAGAAGATCACAGTTATATTTTATGGCCTGTAAAGAACAACTGATAAAAGTGAGTGATGAAAGATTTATGTGTGTAGCAATATGGTGGACTACATGTTTTGGAAAATATGTCCTTTTAAAAATAACCAGAAATGTTGGGTAAAAATTATTTTTAAAAAGTTAAATGTATTATACAAATGTCAGGAAACTAAAGGGCATCATTAGAGGGTAAAAATACTGAGAAAGCATGAATCACCAAAACTACCCTGAAGCCACGCAACATTCTTATGTCATCTATCAAGTTTTGGTTTTAATGTATCAGAAGCAAAGAAGAGACAGAGTGCAGGACCCAAGCAAGGAAGGAAGCTGAATTGAGGGTCTCATATAAAGAAGGTATATCTAAAGAGCCACACCCTCAGCTTAATTATAAGAGAAATATCTTTCCTCACTGAAATAAACAGTTAAAACACCTACTTACCTTGAACTTGGCTTTTTGAAGAAAGAAGAAAACATGTTCTGAGGACTGTCAAACACAAAATAGCCCTCATGTAAATTTAAGGCTTGCATTATAGTGTCTCTGGGGCCTTCAAAAGTCAAAGATAAGAAATAAGAATGATGTAAAAAAAATGGTGGACTAGGAAGCTCGAGGACCTTGTTCCACAATGAAAACATCAAAAAATAATCAAACTGGATAAAATAACCTTATAGGAACTCTGATAGTCAAAAGTCTACAACAACCAAGAAACCACCCAATTAAGAAAAATCCACATTAGTAATGGCAGGAAATTTAACGGCATTTTTACTCACCCATGCCCCAAACTCTCCTTAGCATGGCAAAGTTTTTTTCAGG
The DNA here is from genome assembly GCF_048773025.1 of Camelus bactrianus. NCBI lineage: Eukaryota > Metazoa > Chordata > Mammalia > Artiodactyla > Camelidae > Camelus > Camelus bactrianus. The sequence goes on along the minus strand of NC_133575.1, from coordinate 79,024,758 downwards.
TGGAGGCAGTAACTCAGTTCCCAATTTACTCCTTCAAACTGGGGAGAGTAGAATAGATCTTATATTCAATATTCTAAACAGTGTGAGGAATACATGAAGGCATTATCCGTGTTTCATCTAACTCAGGTATCAGATGGAGAGATGCAGCAGGCAAGTCTCAAGAAATCTACAGGTAAAATAAGACCCACAGATGCTTGGGGCAAAAGATTGCAGATGGAAACACACAACAGACCAACCAAGGAACTCAGTAAAAGCCAGAGGAAGACTATTTGGGAAATTAAACATTTAAAAGAAACCATGTGATCCTGAGGGGGAAAAAAAATTCACACACAAACCCAAACAAAATGCACGCTCAGAAAAGTCCTCAGAGGATTTATACAATTCCTCTTCTGGCTGACTGCAAGGAATCAGACCACATCAAGCTAATTAGTGAAGAACTGTCTCAGCACAGAGCCAGTCCACAAAGACTGAGAGAAGCAGCTGTATTTTTAATGCCCAATTTTCAACAACAATAAAAAAACAAAAGGAATACAAAGAAATAGGAAATATAGCCCATTCAAAGGAAGAAAATAAATTGGCATACATCTTCCCTAGAGAAGCACAGGGATCAAATTTAATAGGTAAAAGCTCTAAAACAACTGTCTTAAATATGTTCAAAGAGCTAAAGAAAAATACAAAGAATGAAAGGAAATCAGGAAAATGATTTATGAGCAAAATGAAAATACTTAAAAAGATATAGAAATTATAAAAAGGAACTGAACAGAAATTATGGAACTAAAAAATTACATAATTGAATTAAAAATTCACTAGAGGTTCAACAGCAGACTCAAACAGGCAGAAGAAAGAATCAGCAAACTTGAAGATGGATTATTTGAAATTATTGAGCCTGAGAAACCAAAAAAAGAAGAAGAAGAAGAAGAAGGAGAAGGAGAAGGAGAAGAAGAAAAGTAAGCAGAGTTTAAGAGACTTATGGGATACCATTAAGCAGACCAGAACATATAAAAAGCTCACACAACTCAATAACAACAAGAACAACAACAAAAGAAACCCAATTTTAAAATTGGTATACATTTATCCAAAGAAGATATACTAGTAGCCAATCAGCACATGAAATGATCTTCAACATCACTTATTGTTAGAAAAGTGTATATCAAACACCCAATGAGATACCACTTCACACCCATTATAATGGCTATTAAATAAAATATTATTTCCTTCTTTTTTATGGCTGAGTAGTATTCCATTGTATAAATATATCACAACTTCTTTACCCAGTTAACTGTTGATGGACATTTAAGTTGTTTCCACATCCCGGCTATTGTATATAGGGCCGCTATGAACATTGGGGTGTATATATCTTTTTGAATTAGAGTTTCCTCTGGATATATGCCCAAGAGTGGGATTGTTGGATCATATGATAAGTCTATTTTCAGTTTTTTGAGGAATCTCCATACTGTTTTCCATAATGGCTTCACCAAACTTCATTCCCACCAATAGTGTAGGAAGTTTCCCTTTTTTCCACACCCTCTCCAGCATTTATCATTTGTGAAATTTTTAATGATGGCCATTCTGATTCATGTGAGGTGATATGAAAATGAATATACTATATATATGCATGACTGGGACATTGTGTTGTACACCAGAAAGTGATACATTATAATGGACTGTACTTCAATTAAGAAAAAAACAGAAAATAACAAGCATTCATTAATTCAATAACAAGAATTTAGAGCAACTAGAACCCTTGTGTGTTGTTATTAGAAACGTAAAATGGTGAAGCCACTGTAGAAAGCAATATAGCATTTCCTCAAAAAGTTAAATATAAAGTTTCTATATGATCTAGCAATTCCTTTTCTAAGTATATGCACAAAAGAATTATAAGCAAGAACTCAAAAAGATATCTGCACACCAATATTCATAACAGAATTATTTCTGTAGCAAAAAGGTGGGAACAACCCAAATATCCATCAACAGATTAATAGATAAATGCAATGTTTTATATACATACATACACACAATTGAATGTTAGACACATAAAATGGAATACTATTCAACTTTAAAAGGAATGAAATTCTGATACATGGTACAATATATATGGTCATATTGAAGACATTGAAGACATTATGATAAGTGAAATAAGTCAGACACAAAAGGACAAATGTCATACAATTCTACTCATATGAGGCACTTAAAATAGTCAAATTAATATAGACAGAAAGCGGAATAGTGGTTACCAGGGCCTAGGAGGAGGAGGGAATGGAAATTTATTTTTTAACAGGGATAGAGTTTCAGCTGGGGATGATGAAAAAATTCTGGTAATAAATAGTGATGATGGTTGCATGACAATGTGAATGTACTTAATGCTACAAAATTGTAAACTTACAAATGATAAATTTTATGTTATGCATATTTTACCACAATAAAAAAATTCAAATAGCGATGAAAAATGCACTCGATATTCAAAGATGATATGATTGTGTACATATACAAGCCCATGCAGTCTACAGAGTAATTATTATAATTTATAAAAGAATATAGCATGTTTGTGGCATATAAGGTTAATATATCAATGCCCATTTTATTTCTTTATATCAGCAATTATTGGACTATTTCATTTTAAAGTTACCACATTCAGTAACAACAAAAATGTGTAGGTATTTAGGAACAAATATTAAAAAATGTAAGACATTTTTGTAGAAAATTATCAAACTTTAAAAAGATCTAAAATAAATGTATAGATACACTCTGTTCATTAATAGGAGGACAATATTAGAAAAAAATCAGTTCTACTCAAATTGATCTATAGATTGAATGCAATTACAATAAAATCCCAAGGGTATAGTTTGTGCAATTGACAAAATGAGTCTAATGTACAAGGAAGTGCTGAGGGCCAAAAATAACAAGAGTTCTTATAAAGAAAATATATAAAGTAAGGGTCTTGCCCTACTGATGATGAAAATTTACTATAAAACCAAAGTATTAAGATCAAGTAGTATCAGAATATCAAATAAGCTAATGGAATTCTATCTCTATTAGACATTGTAATAAAAATTCTTGAAACCTATCAAAGAACAAATGTTCAGTCTATAATCACAATCCCATGAAAAAAAAAGTTACCACTGCAGTCCATTTTGACCGGGCATGGGCACATCACATAGTCTTTTCTAATTAATTGAAAATTTAATATTCCAGTTCCACTAGAACGCCAGGATCTTTGTGCTGGTTATATAGCCTAGAAATCCGTGACATATTTCTTGTTCAAAGACATTTTTTTTAATGAATGGCCTTGGTAATGCTGAGAATTGCTACACTGACAACCTCCTCTGAAATCTTACTTTTTAACTAGCAGATCTTGAATGGGGAACAGCTATGTGAGCTCACCTCACTGCCGGATTGTATTGTGTTTATGATTCATTCAGTTCTTGAACTTTTGTTTGAGTTTGGCACTAAGTGGGACCAATTACCCTTTTGTGATTTCCCTGTAGTGATTACCTCTACTTCAGGAACATGACTAAGACCCTGGCATCTCTTTTCACAGAAGTCACCAAAGAGCTATCTGATAATGAGAACTTTTGGCTTGAATCACAACCATGTCTCCAAATGACTCCAAGCTTAACAATCTCAAGAGCTCTTCAGAGCCCACTGAAGTATGCATCTGTAGAATTAATTAGAAATGCCTTTGGAAATAAAATCTATTAAGTTTTTAAGGAACTGTGAGAAGCATTTTATGTGAATAAGAACATTTAAAAATAATTACACACACCAACGTAATGGGGTATATTACCTAGGAGTCATGCATGGTATATCATGACTAGGATGCAACAGAATTGAATTTCTGCATCCCAAACTTTACTGTCACTACATAAAAATAACTACTTCTGTTCAAAAATGCTTTGAGCAAAAGCTCTAATGTTCTAAATGATCCTGCAAATCCCATTTCTATATGCTTTTTAAGTTGTTTAGTTCTGAATCAGCAGTCTAAAAGTGTGTTTAAACACTGCAGGTAACCATTTCCCATGGAACAAATAGGAAGGAAATCAGGTTATGGTGAGGGCACCCAGCAGGACTCTTCTACTGTCTACTCAGTGTCAATGTAAACTGATTTCCTTAAGAAAGACACTCAGGGAAAAGAGAACAGATTGCAGGAAACATGTTCTGCATGCAAGAAAGAGCAAAGAGATGGGATACAGGATACTTGGTGATAATTATACAAAATGTTAAAAAAAATTCAGAGAAACAGTAAAGCTATAGCATAACAATATTGTAGCAGGTGGAAGTTGTACAAACTAGGTTTGCTTGCAGCAGCACAAAACAGATATTACATGAGTGATCTGGCCTGTTCTCTTTGTATTATGCAAAATAATTGCTAGCTCATAAGTTCTTGATGGTTTCTTTATCATGGTTCATGTTACTAAAATTGCTATTTGCTAAGCACAAAGTTTAAGCTAAATAATAATAATAAAATAGTGCACCATGTAACAACTGCAGAGGAATATACACATTAAGAATAATCCTAAAACAACATAAAATTCTGAGCATGTAGCTGGAAGAAATATAAAGACCTCAGGAAATTGAGATGTATTTGTGCTTACAAACTTAATTAGCTGCATGCTAGTTAGGCAAAACAGTACACAGAAGGGAGCATTATCACATGGGGTAAAATTCCAGCCCAACCTTGAACACCAAAAGGCAGCTACTTCAGTGAATAAAACCTATGCATTTTTCTACTTTGGGAAATATACACTTTGGGATAATACAATTGTATTACTAGTACGTGGAGAACTTTTTAAAATTAAACATTTTTATTTTTAGATAATTTTAAATTCATGTGTAATTATAAGAAATAACACAAAGATCCATCCCTATGCCCTTTCCACAATGGTAGCAACTTGCAAAACTGTAGTCCAATATCAAAATCAGGATATTGATATTAGCACAGAAAACGTCCATCAGCACAAGGATCCCTCACCCTTTTTTAGCCACATGCATGACTATTACCCCTAACTTTCATTCCTAACTTCTGGCAACCACTAATCCGTTCTCCATTTCCATAACTTTGTCATTTCAAGAACGTTACATAAATAAAATTATAAAATATGTGACCTTCGCGATTGGCTTTTTTCACTCAGCATAATTCCCCAGAGATTCATTCAGTTGCCTTGTGCATCCCTAATTCACTCATTTTTATTATTGGGTATTATAGTGGACCCTTAAACAGCAGGAGTGTTTTCTTTTTTCCCACTAAATACAGTGCTACACAACTGGCATTGGTTGAATCTGCTAATGCTGAACTACGGAAATTGAGGAACCAGGATACAGAGGACCCTCATATAGGGAGGGCTAACTATAAGTTATAACTGATTTTTGACTGCATGGACAGTCGGCACCCCTACCCCCTCCGAATCGTTCAAGGGTCAACTGTATTTGTATCATGGTATGGATGCACTACAGTTTTTTTAAATCATTCACACATTGAAAGATATTTGGGTTGTCCCTTATTTTTGGATTATTATTAATAAAGCTACTATTAACATTCCCATAAACACTTTTGTATAGACATAAATTATCATTTCTCTGTGCTAATTTTGTAAGAGTGCAATGCTGGGTCTTATAATAGTTGCATGTTTAATTTAACAAATTAGCAAACTGTTTTCCATAGTGGATGTACCATTTTACATTCCCACCAGCAATGTATGGATCATTTTATTTTACTGCATCCTTCCCAGAATTTGGTGGTGTCACTATATTTTTATTTTACTCATTCTGATAGGTCTATAATGATAATTAACTATAGTTTTAATTTGCATTTCTCTAGTGGCTGATAAAATTGAATACCTTTTCATGTGCTAAGTTGTCATTTTTATATCCTCTTTGATGAAATGTCTGTGCATGTCCTTTGTCCATTTCTAATTGTATTGTTTGGGTTTTTACTATTGAGTTTTGAGACTTCTTTTCAAAATACTAGCCTGTTGTTGGATATGTGGTTTGCAAACACTTGCTCCCACTCTGTAGGTTTTCTTTGTATTCTCTTACTGGAGTCTTGCAGAACAACCTTTAAAATTTTTGATGAGGTCCAATTTGTCAATTTTTCCCTTCTATGGATCATGTCAAGTTCATCATCAAATTCAAGCTAAATTTTGTATAAGGCGTGAAGTTTGGATAGAAGTGCCTTTCTATTTTCTTTTGTTTCTGTTTTGATTTGGATTTTACAATTGTTGGTGTGTGTTTGTTTCTGTGTGTGCATGCGTGGGAGCACATACACATTATCTATCTATCTATCTATTTATTTATTTATTTAGCCTATAGATGTCCAATTGCTCTGGCACCAGTTGTTGAAAAAGATATAATTTCTCCATTGAATTGCTTTTGTACCTTTCTCAAAAATCAGTTGGGCAAATTTGAATGGATTTTATATTTCTGGGTTACCTTTTCTGTTTTATAGGTCTATTTGCCTATCCATCCACCAATATCACGCTGTCTTGATTACTCTAGCTACATAGGCAGCCTTAATATCAGGTAGAGTAAATCCTCCCATTTAATTTTCTTATTTCAATATTTTATTTTAACTATTCTAGGTCTTGTGTCTTTCTATAAACTTTTAGAATGGGCTTGTTTTAATGCTGTGTAACATTTCTAATATTTGATTTGAGTTAATTAAACCTGTGTATCAATTTGGGGACATATGACATTTTTACCATTTTGAGTCTTCTAATTCATGAGCACTCTATGTGTCTCCATTTAATCAGAACTTTGATTTCTTTCATCTAAATTTTCTAATTATCAGCATACAGATCCTGGACTTATTTAGTTAAGTTTTTATTTCAATTTCTTTGGAACAAATATAATTAGTATTGTTTTTTAAATTTTAATTTTTGTAGTAATTATAAGTGTATAGAAATCTGATAGATTTTTGTTTTGATCATGAATTCTATGAAATTGCTGAATTTATTAGTTCTAGGAGTTATTTTTATAGACTCCTTGGGATTTTCTACATAGAAAATCATGTCATCTACAAATAAGGACAGATTTATTTTTTCCTTCTATATATGTTTAACTTTTGTTTTCTTGCCTAATTGCCCTGGCTAGAACCTCAAATAGAATATTGAATAGAAATGGTGAGCACAAACAAACTTCTGTTGATCCTGATCTTATGGTGAATACATTCAGTCTTTTATCATTACCTATGATGTTAGCTGTAGGTTTTTTGTAGATGCTGTTTATCAAATTCAGCAAGTTTCTGTCTATTCCTTGTTTTCTGAGACTTTTTTTTTTCATCAATAGATTTTAGATTTCATCAAAAGCCATCTCTGCATAAGTTGGTATGGTTATGTAATATTTCTTCTTTAGCCTGTTGATATGGTAGATTACATTGATTGATTTTTGAATACTGAACCAGTCTCACATACTTGGAATAAATTTCACTTGGCCATATTGCATAATTCTTTTTGTACATTGTTGGATTCACTTGGAAAGAATATGTATTCTTCAGTTATTGAGTGAAGGGTTCTATAGCTGATAATTAAATCCTATTTACTGATGTACTGTTGAGTTCAATATCTTTGCCAATTTTCTGTCTAGTAGTACTATCAATTGCTAGTAATGGGGAGTTGAAATCTCAAACTATAATTATGAATTTAGCTATTTCTTCTTTTAGCTTTATGAGGTTTTGTTTCATGTATTTTGAAGCCCTCTTGTTTGGTGCATACACATTTAGGATTGTTATGTCTTCTTGTTGAGTTGAACCTTTAGAATTATACTATATGCCTCTTTGTCACTAGAAATTTTCTTTGTAATGAAATCTACTTTATCTGATGTTAATAAAGAAGCCATTCCTGCTTTTTTGGGTAATGTTAGCATGACATATCTTTTTTACATCTTTTTGCTTTAACATATGTACGTTGTTGTGTTTGCAGTGTATTTCATGTATACGGCTTATAGCAGAGTCATTTTTTAATTCACTTGGCGAATCTCTTACTTGGTGTATTTTGACCATTGTCACTTACAGTAATTATTTATATGTTAGTACTTCTCTGCCACTTTATTATTTGTGTTCTACATGTTTCTCTATATTCTTTTTCTCTTCCCTTGGCTTCTTGTAGATTACTTGATTTTTTTTTTTAGGATTTTGTTTTATTATATTTGTTTTGAGCATATCATTTTGTATAGTTTTCTTGTGGTTTCTGTACATATTCCAATATGCATATGTAATTTATCACAGACTGCTGATAATGTTTTACCACTTTAAGTGAAGTATTGGAACTCTGCTTCCATTTGAGTCCCTTTACCATCCCCAGTTATTAAATATAGTTGTCTGTGGTATTTTGTCTACATACAATGAACACCACAATGCATGTTATAATTTTTGCTTCAACAATCGTATATGATTTAAGGAATTCATTGGAAGAAGGGAAATCTATTATGTTTACCTCTACATTATGGGTAACCATTCTGTTGTTCTCCTTTCTTTCCTGAAAGTCCAATACTTCTTATCATCTCTTTGTTTGAAGAGCTTTCTTTAGCCATTAGCCAAAGTCAGATTTGCTAGGGACACTTATCTTAATATTTTTATTTAAGAATACCTCTTTGTTCCCTTTATTCTTGTGGAATAGTTTCATTGATTATAGAATCCTCAGTTAACTCTTCTTTCCTTTCAGTATTTGAGAAAATGTTGTGCCACTTCTTTCTGGTCTCCATGATTTCAGATGAGAAACCCACTGTCATTTGAATTGGTGTTCCCCTATTGGTAATGTGTCATTTTCCTCTGGTTACTTTTGAGGTGTGTTTTCTTTGTATTTAGTCTTCAGAACTTTAATTATGAAATGTCTTGGCATGGATTTATTTGGGTTTATCCTGTTTGATGTTTAGTTGGTTCTTTGAATCTATAGATACATGCTTTTCATCAAATTTGGGAAGTTTTCAGCCACTATTTTCTTTAAATACTTCTTTAGTCACAATCACTCTCTTTTCTACTTCCAGAGCTCAAATGATATGAACATTATATCTTGGATTATAATCTCACAGGTTCCTAAGTCTCTGTTCGTTTTTATTTTTAGTCTACTTTCTCTTCGTTGCTCGTATCATGGAAATTCTGTTTATCTGTCATCAGGTTAACTGATTCTATCTTCTGTCATCCTTACTACAGAGACTTACTGATAACATTTTATTTCGATTATTTTATTTTTAATTATTAATTCCTATTAGGCTCTTTGTATAGCATATTTTTTCCTGAAGTTTTCTGTTTTTATTCACTTCAAGGTAATTTATAATTAATTGTTGATGTAATTTTATGATGGCTGCTCTAAATCACAGTCAGATAATTTCAATATTTGGTATATCTTATTGTTTTCTGTTAATTGTATTTTCTCATTTACATTGTGATTGTTATTGTTCTTATCTGACTAGTGATTTTTTGTTGTATCCAGATACTATTTTGGATATTATGTTAGGAGTCTTTTTATCCTATTTAAATTATCTGTTTTACCAGTCAGTCTTTCTAGGTTTAGCATATATATTCTGGCAGCCCTCCTGGGCTTTGCATATATTCCAACTGTGGGTAGGTCAAGCTTGCTGCTCTCAGTGATTGTGGGACAGAGAATGGTTTGGCCCACAGGCTCTACTGGTAATGATGCTGTGAACAGACTGGGTCTTTCCCCAAATTTAGGATGTTTTTCAGCCATTATTTCTTCAAATATTTCTGTGGCTACCAATGGGAGTGGAGAAGGGGTAAACCGGCCCCTCCTCGGTTCTACTATTGCCACTGCTGTATGCAAATCATACTCATCACTACCAGCAGTTTTGAGGCAGGAAATGGGTTGATCCACCTAGGCTCTGCTGGGAATGTTGATGCAGGCAGAGGCTTACTATTGCCGACTGATGTGAGGCAGTGATTTGTCTGTCCTTGTAGACCCTGCTCGTGATGCTCTCATAGCAGACTGTGCTACCTCTGCTGACCATTGTGAGGTGGAAAATGGATAGCTCTGCTGTGTTTTGCTAGTGGTATTGCTGTATGCAGATTAACCACTGTTGCCATTTGGTATGGATCTGCCTCCCAAGTCCCCACTGGGCTTTCCCTTTCCCAGCGACTTGCCCAAAAAGATCTTTTTCCCTTTTTTGTTTGTCTATCTATACATTTGTGGTTGCCATCTGCAGGACTTTCTATTGTCTAGTACAGCATATATGAGAGGTTTTAAAAAAAGTAAAACACAAGGAATTCACTGAAGTGTTGTTATCTAACTCCTGAGGACTCTAGCCTGTCAACCTTCTTTTCATTGTTGTTTTAAAATTGATTGATGAATTATTTTCAAGATATTTACTTGTGTTTAGAAGAAAAGAGGGATAAAGTAGTCTACTCTATCTTATTCTGGAACTAAAAGTGGATCATTTTTATAATTTATTTGCTGATATTTTCTAATTCTTTCATTTGTTTCAAGAGAATTCATGTTATTTGCTGAAGAATTTTCATGGTGAATGCTTTTAAAATTCTTTTCAGATAATTTCAAATTCTGATTCACCTTTGTGCTGGCATCTGTTCATTTGTCTTTTCTCATTCATATTATGATTCCTGTAGTTTTGGTATTAACAAATGATTATGATTGAATATTAGATATTTTTGTATATTATATTATGAGACACTGGTCCTATTTAATCTCCCATTGAGGTGCATTACAAGGGACAGTTGTGTATGTGTGTATTCAACTTCTTTCTGGGCCCTGCTGACTCATACCAGGAACATTGAGTGCTGGTTCACAATGCTTCATTGCAGATTGATGAGGACACAGGGATGGAAGTTAAGTTTCTCCCTTCAGGACTCCTGATACTTTCTAAGTGCAAGATGGTCACCACTGCACACCTTGTTGTTTCTGAGTGAGACGGTGGTAGATCAGCTCATTGCTTGGCCCCACTGACACTAGGGAGTTGGGTAGTGGAAGGATTACCCCATTGCTTTGTTGCTAGAAGGTGAGGATGAAAATAGCTCCTCACGAGACCCTGATGAGACTAGTGGAGGCAAGGAGGAAGTGGATGCCAACTAGCCCCACCTTCCACCACCTCATTGGCGCCAGGTTGGGGTAGAGGCTCGGCTCCCTACTGGACCCCACTGACTGAGGGGAGGTGAAGAAGCAGACTGCTCACTATGCTGATCTTGCATCACCTTGTTTTGTGTTACTGATGGTAATGGTGGTAGAGGCTCAGCTCTCCACTGGGCTCTGCTGACACTGATGGGAGATAGAGTTCCAATGAGCCCTGCTTCATACCTCCTCTTTTAGTGTCCTTTTCCTAGAAGGTTGTGGATGTTTAGCTCCTCCCATGCCCTGTTGATATCAGGAAGAAAGTGCAGTGCTAACTAGCTCCAATTCACACCACCTTATTCGGTCTCATAGTTATGCCAGGTGGCACAGGTCCTCAATGAGACCCACTGATGCTGGAGTGAGGATGAAGCAGATTGGATACTAGTTCTGCCTCATGCTGCCTTGGTAGCTCTCTTTGCTGATAAATGAGAGTGGATGCTCAGATTGATGCTGGCCTCTATTTGTCACTACTCTGAAAGAAAAATCTAGCACCACTTGCTTCCACTGGACGAGACACGAAAGATCAGCTCCTACTCAGCTTCACTTGTACCACCCCAGAAATGGAAACAAAGAGCTCCTACTTTCAATGAGAAGTGAATGAAAGATTAGTTCCATCCTCTGCCTTGCCAACACAACCCAATGGAGAAGTCAGAACAACGCTTGCTTCTGTCAAGCAATGAATAAATTAGCTCCTTGTTTGGACCCACCACCACTACTAGGCAGGCGAATTGGACTACCATTACATGCTTCTGTGTAGTGTGATTACATATCAGCTCCACATTCAGCCCCACTGAAATCATGGAGAGGGAACAGTGTTTTTGTGGTGTTTGATTGGAGTGTGATAGGTATTGTCAAAATGATTTTCTGTTATTAAGCTATTATTTTCCAGGTCCCTATGCTAGGAAGGATAAGCTTTTCTTGAAGCTTCTTTTGTGTTACCTGTTAGTGCTTTGAGTCAGAGGCTTTTGCAGCAATCTTTTCTAGATATGTGGGAGCAAATAAGCAAACTTTGAGAAGCCATGTTGTTCCTCAAGTGCTGACCTCCTTAGGTAGTCCAACTTCTTCTTTCTACCTGTTAGAGTTTTCTTATGCTTATTTATTATGTTATATCTGGGGGATTTTTTTTTTTTTTTAGCTGTAAGAGTGAGTGCCTGGGAGGCATGGCCTACTCAATCATGCCCAGAACTGGGTCTGTAGGAACATTTTGACCTAGAAAATTAACATGTGGGAAATGATTAGACACTGAAAATTAATTACTTAAAACTTTTGCATGGTCTTCACTTAATCTGCTTAACACAAACTTTCATCAGAACCTTAAGATAAAGAATAACTCGGAGTCCCAGTTTGTTATTTTTAATTCATTGTTGAAAACTTCCATGGCCTTCTGAATTTGAGAATCTCTTCTTGGTTCCTTTTTTTATGACTAAAGCATCTTCCAATTGTACAAATGAATGATTTTGCTTATTCTTCTCTCTTCTGTCATTTTTATCTTACTAAAGCCAGTTGAGCTGGCCATATTAGTTAGTAGATAAAAGAAGAAACAAACATATTTTTAAACATATATATGGCCTTTAGCAATGAAAAGGAAATCTATATTCTCTTCATAAGATCATACTTATTGTCCTCAACTATATACATTGAAGCAGAGTCTTAATTTTAGAAATTAAAAGACTTCCTCATTCCCCATTAGGTTTTTAAAGGTGGAGAGAGAAAAAATATATATCAAATCTAGAAATGTATTTTTAACATAAAGTGAGATTTATAAACATTTCTAATGGGAAATGTATAATTCACAATAGTACAACCAACTCTAGACATATGTGTTGTTTAAAATATGAAGTAAATGCTGACATCATTGAGATTTGGGTTGAAATAGGGAAAATATTTAGAATTAATTTTCTCTAAACTTAAAAAATTGTAAATTTCTGATAGATCCTTATTCAAGTCTTATTCAGGGGTTCCTGTGGGTATACTGTTCCTTGAATGTACAGAAAGTACTCAGGGGACATACTTTGGCATTTTCAGTCCACTAAAGCAGTATTGAATGCATTGAAGCAATTATTGACTAAATTACCTTGCCCTGGTGTTCTGAAAAGTATAATGCCCTACACATATTCATGATGAAACACTTACTTTTGATGAATAATTACAACCATATTGTTAACATCTAGTCATTTGTGGCAATGAGAATTGTAAGTAGCAAGGATGAATGAAAGTAAGGATATTTAAAATTATCATTTAACTAAGGGAGTTTAAAACACACACACACACACACACACACACTCATTTACAGATTAGAGAACATTTATGTGAAGTCCCCAAATTAATCCTTATATGATTCTTTTTCACTAGAGAAAGAGCATGTTTACAAAGATATCTCATTTCACTTGAAGCAGCTCCCACAGCTCTTATCATCCACATCTCTAGAACAAAATATGCTGGATAAGCCACGCTAAGAACCCAGAAAGTCATTAGAGTTATGGACTGTTAGCTGATGAACATCAGAATATCTCATGTTCAATGGCTTTGTGCTGCAGATGGCTATATTAAACATGTAGTAGCTGCCAGGTGGTAGTTTTTCTCTCATTTCCAACTCTACTATGTAATGAGGATACAGGTGGGGTAGCTGGTGAAGACTGCAGTCCCTCTTTTCCTGCATAGCTATATGTTGTGGGAAAGCTGTTCCAATGTATTTACCAGCTGAAGTCACCTCCCACATTCCCAGATTCCTGAGATGGAAGACATATTTCTGGTAGACTCAGAAGATGGTGAGCATTGTCAGATCTCATTCTCCCTGAATTGAAGCTACAGAAGTTCCATACAGGGCAGTGGCAGCACCAGTTCACCCCTCCCTGCAATACACACACATATAGATCCTGCTATTTAGAGAAGATCTGGGTGGGTCCACCATGAAGAGTGACTTCCCCATTCTACTTCCTCCAGCTCCAGCTGAACAGCTCAGAGTTTCTATATAGGGTAAGGTTAGAGCATGTCTTAAAGAGTAACAGCACCCTGTCCCTGTCAAAGTGCCCAACTTCAGCTGAATCAGATTACAGAACAATTTATGCCCAGGACATAAATTTAAGAGGACAAAAATAATAGAGCAACCAATTAGATATAGTTAACATGTGAGTATGATAACAATATTGCAGATGGATCTGAAGTTTAATAAGGTCAGAAAAAAAATAACCAGAATATATATTTGAAAGAATAATGACTTAAAACTTCCCATATTTAATGAAAAACATGAATCTATACATCCAAGAAACCCAACAAAGTTCAAGTAAGATAAACACAGAGATTCACAGCTATACACAACAAAGTTAAACATTGAAAGACAAAGACAAATAGAAATTATTGAAAGCAGCAAGAGAAAAACAATTCATCAAGAACACAGGTACTCCAATAAAATTTATAGCTGACTTATCATCACAAATGATGAAGTTCAAAAGTCAGTGGAATGACATGTTCAAAGTGGCAAGAAAAAAAAAAAGTCAGTTAAGTATCATATATCCACCAAAACTAATTTTCAAATATGAAGGTGAAATAAAGAAATTCCCAGATAAACAAAAACTGAAAATACGTTGCAAGCAGACCTGCATTACAGGAAACACTAAAAGAAGTTCTTCAGTGAATCAAGTAACATCAGAAAGCATTTCAAGTCTATATAAAAAAAATAAAGATTATTTGTACACCTATTAATGTATGTAATTATAAAAGAAAGCATAATTGCATGTTTTCTTCTTTCTTCTTTTAACTGATTTTAAATGATTTCAGAGAACATTTTGTATGTATATAACTGTATACATTGCCAGCTCTATAAACATTATAAATGTAATGCATTTAAATATAAGAGCACAAAAAGTGGGCTAGGAACAAAGTTGTACTGCAGTAATATAATGTCACTAGATAATATATCAAATCCACAGGAAGAAATGAAGAGAAATGGTAAATAAGAAGGTTAAAATAACTCTACAAATATGTAATTACTTGCCTTTCTTTCTCAGGTTATTTAAAAAATAAAATACATAAAAAGCTAATTATAAAAATGTTGGGTTCATAAAATATATAGACATATTATGTGTAATAATAATAGCATATAACAAGAGTTAGGGAGGGAATAGAGTAGGAGTGAAACACTATAGCTCACTGGAATAGGTTAATATGAATTGGAAAAATATTTTGATAAGCTAAGATGTTATCTTGTAAATCCCAAAGCACCCACTTAAAAAAAACAATTATAATTTATAAGTAATTAAACAAATTAATGTATCACAATAGAGCATATCTACTTAATGCAAAATAAGGTAGTAAATGAGGAAAAGAGAGAAAAATGGGACACATAGTAAAGAAAAAATACATTAGCATATGTTTATCCAAATATATCAATGATATCATTAAATGTAAATGTTTTAAACAATCTAATCAAAATGCAGAGATCTGACTGGATTAAAAAAAATAAGATTCAACTATATGCTGGCATAGGAGATACACTTTAGATTCAAAGATACAGACAGATTGAAAGTAGAAAGATGAAAAATACATATTGATGCAACAGCAACTGTAAAAAGACTGGAATGTCTCTATTAATATAAATGAAATAGGCTCTAAGACAAAATTTTTACTGGAGACAAAAAATAATATTTTATATTGATAAGAGCATCAATCTGCAAGGAAGGCACAGCAATTAGAAATATGTGTGCACCTAATCCTCAAAATACATGAAGTAAAAAGTGACAAAGTTGAAAGAAGAAATAAACAATTCAATAATAATAGTTTTAGATGTTGATACCTCACTTTAAGTAATGGATAGAAGACCTAGGCAGAAGATCAACAAGGGAAACAAAACATTAACAACAGCATGAACCAACTAGATTACCAAACCTAACAAACATCTATAGAAAACTCCATCCAACAATGGCAGAATATATATTTTTCTCAAGAGCATGTAGAATACTCTCCAAGGTAGACCATAAAACAAGCCTCAAAATTTTTAAAGGTTTGAATCATACAAAGTATGTTCTTTGACCACAATGTAACAAAATTAAAAATCAATAACAAAAATAAATTTGAAATATTTACAAAGATGTCAAAATTACATAGCACTCTCCTAAGTAACCAATGAATCAAAAAGGAAAACACAAAGGAAAGTAGAAAAAAATCACTGAGCTGAATGAAATAAAAACACCAAAACATGGGTGAAGCTGAAGCAGTACTTAAAAGAAAATGTATAGATTCAAAGGCTGAGATTACAAAATATTTTTTTCAAAATAATATCTCTCCCTAAATGTCCATTGACAGATGTATGGATAAAGAAAATATGTTAAATATATACAATGGAATACTACTCAGCCATAAAAAAGAATGATATAATGCCATTTGCAGCAACATGGATGGACCTGGAGATCATCATTTTAAGTGAAGTCAGACAGAGAAAGACAAATATTATATGACATCACTTACATGTGGAATCTAAAAAAATGATACAAATGAACTTATTTACAAACCAAAATCAGACTCACAGACATAGAAAACAAACTATGCTTACCAAAGGGGGAAGAGGTAGGAGGGACAAATTAGGAGTTTGAGATTAACATATACATACTACTATATATAAAATAGATAAACAACAAAGACCTACTGTATAGTACGGGGAATTATATTCAGTATTTTGTAATAACCTATAATGGAAAAGAACCTGATAAAGTGTGTATGTGTGTGTGTGTGTGTGTGTATATATATATATATATATATATATATACACATACACACATATATATACATGTATATATATGAATCACTTTGCTGTACACCTGAAACTAACACAACATTGTAAATCAACTGTACTTCAATGAGAAATAAAAAAGAATCTCTCTCAAATCAATAATATAATCTTCCACCGTAAGAGACTAGAATAAGAAGAGTAAACTAAAACTAAAGCAAGCAGAAAGAAATAATAAATATAAGTTGAAATAAATGAAATAGAGAATAGAAAAAATGATACAGAAAATCACTGAAGTCAAAAGATGGTTCTTTGAAAAGATCAACAAAATTGACAAATATTTAGCTAAACTGACCAAGAAAAAAAGTCAATTTCCTAAAATCATGAATAAAAGAAGATAGAGATCACTATTGATTTTTACAGAAATAAAATGATTATAAAATAATACCAGGAACAACCATATGTGAATGACTTAGATATAATGGAAAAATTGCTAGTACATACAGATTATAGAAACTGATTCAAGAAAAATATAAAATATAAATATATTGTTAACAAATAAAAATTTAATTAGTAATTTTAAAATTTACAAAATGGCCAGGCTCAGATGGCTATACCAGTAAATGTTACAGAAATATTTCAGTAAGAATTAACACCAATTACTCACAAACACCTCCAAAAACTGCAGAGCAAAGAATCATTCACAAATCATTCTGTGAGACAAATAATCTGGTATCAGACTAAGATGTGACAAGAACATAAAAATTTGCAGCAATATTTCTTATAAATATAGTCACAAAAATCTTAAACAAAATATTGCCCTCCCAAATTCAGCAACATATAAAAAGGGTCATATACCATCACCAAGTAGGATTTATGCCAGAACACAAGATTTGTGTCATAGGTAAAATCAATCAATGGTATACATCATATTAATAGCTAAAAAGGAAAAAAAATATAATTGTGTAAATAAATGGAAAAAAAAGTTGAGAAAATCTAGCACGCTTCCATGATAAAAATAGTTAACAAATTAAGAGTACAAGGGAACTTTCTCAGCCTGATAAAAGGTATCTATAAAAACCCATAACTAACTTTATATTTAATGGTAAAAGTCTGAATTATTTTCTTCAAGATTAAATACAAGACAAAAATGTTAACTTTCATTGCTTCTATTCCACTTTGTACCAGAGGTTCCAGCCAGAGCAATTAGGCAAGAAAATCAAATAAAAGTCATCCATATATGAATAGAAGAAGTAAACTATAACTTCAGTTTACATTATCTTGTATATAAATTTTTTTTAAAATTGTTATGACCACCTTCTAGTCAGTCCATTGGTGAAGGAAGGATCCCCTGCTCTAAATAGTATAAAATGGCTAAACACATGACATCCAACACTGTACAGATAAGATTGGCAGCAGTTCATTAGTCTAATACATTCACAACTGAAGTGAGGTGGACACTATATTCCATAAAGGACCTCGCAGATGTTGTACTTAGGTGCAGAGTAAACTAGCAGGAGCTGTATAAGTCAAGCTTTAAAAGTAACCAGAGGGTGAGGTGTTCTTGGTTTCCAATGGAGCAAGTGATTGGCTTTTTTGAATATTTTTATTATCTTGCAGGGATGTGAATGAAACACATTAGGTTGATGACTGGGTGGGGTGGAGCTGGTCCAGTTGCTAGGAGAACTATCCAAGTGGGGAACATTTCTTACTGGGTGTGGAACATATCTAGTGAGAGCAGGAAAACTTGTGGTTATACCTTTGGGGTTCTGAAGCTTAAAGATGTCAAGGTGACACTTGAAATTTTAGGAATACAGGGATCCATAATAAATCTTTTAAAACTATTAAACACATTCTTCAAGGTTGCAGGATATAAGAACAATATATAAAAATCAATTATAGTTCTATGTACTATCAATGAAAAATTCAAAAAGGAAATGTAAAAAACATTCCATTTGCAATAGCCTTAAAATAAAATCAATAGGAAGAAATTTAACAAAAGAAGTATAGACTTATACATTGAAAATTATAAAACATCATTGAAAGAAAGTATAGAAGACTTAAGTGGAAAGACATCCTGTGTTTATGGATGTAAAGGCTTAATATTGTTAAAATGGCAATATTCTCCAAATTTATTTACAGATTCACCACAATCCTTATCAAAATCTGGGCTGGCTTTTTGCAGAAGTGGACAAGCTGATCCTAAATTTGTATGGAAATATAAGTGACTCAGAATAGCCAAGACAATCCTGAAAAAGACAAAGAAAAAGTAGGACTCAGATAGTACACATTTCAAAACTTACTACAAAGCTACGATAATCAAGAGAGCATAGTATTGGCATAAGAATAGAAATAGAGAACAACAGAGCAGAGTTGAGAGATCAGAAATAAAACCAACCATTAAAGATCAAATATTACATGGTATCATTCACATGAAATGGTTTTAAGAGGAAAATTTGTAGAGGAAGAAAGTAAATTAGTGGTTGCCTAGATCTGGCAGTGGAGTCGGAGGTAATCAGGTGTGACTGCTCTGGGTCTTGGGTTTATTTGAGGAGGGGAAATTACAATGTTCTAAATTTAGTTTATGTTTTTGCACAACTTTGTGAATATACTGGTACATTTTAAATCTGTGAATTGGATGTTATGTACATTATAGTTAAAGCTGTTAAATAAATATAGAATTAAAATATATGCAAATAATTCAAAAGGCAGGAATATGGTAAAAGGAGATAAAGTTCTAAAATTCTAACATTATCAGAAAATAGTAAAGTAATACTTTGTAATAGACTCTAATAAGTACACAGTACATGTTGTAATCTCTAGGACAACCACTAAAAATAACAGTAACCACTTAAAGAGGTATAAAGTTAACAGAAAGAAAAAGGAAAAATGTAAAACTTTGATTAATACAAAGAAGTCAAAAAAAGGCAAGAGAAAGCAGACTGGTAAGCCATAGCAAATATGGTAAACAGAAAATAAATGGTATGATAGTAGATATAAATCCAAATATATTAGTAATTGCCTTAAATTTATATTTAATCTATTTATATAGACTAAATAAGTAAAAACTAAAATCATCAGCTTTAAAAGTATTTTTTTAAGTTTAAACAAACCTATGCTGCCTAAAATATACATACCTTTAATAAAGGGATACAGAAATGTAAAAATGGATGGAAAAGGACACTAATAATAGAAGAATGGTTATTCGGTATAACACAATATATATTTACAGACAAGCATTACTGGAGATACTAAGTGACATTTCATAACATAAAGTGAGTAGTTCAAAAGAAAAATAATTCAATTCTAAAACTTACTTCATCCAGTAACAGCTCAAAATAGATAAGGAAAAATAAAAATTATAGATATAAAAGAGAAATGGACACATTTACAATGATATTTGGAGACTTTAACACATCTCTCTCAGTTGCTTATAAAATTAGCAAATAATAAAACATTATGGAATGAGAAATGAGCAAGAACATTAACAAACTTGGAAAAAAGAAATACACAGAACACAGGACCTAACAAGTTCAGAATACACATATTTTCATGTCCACATGGAATATTTTAAAAATTACTACATACTAGATCTTAAAGCATATCTTATAATTAAAATTATTCAAAATGTGTTCTATGACACAGTAGCATTAGACTGGACATTGATAATGAAAAGCGAAATTAGGAAATCATCAAATGTTTGGACATTGAACTATATGCTTTCCCCAAATGATGAAACAAATAAAGACCAATTAACAACATCACGGGAAATTTAAAAATATTTTAAACTGAATAATATAATGATACAATGTATCAAAAGTTATGGAATACAGATAAACAATTATTTGGAGGGAAATTTATGTTCTTTCTTGCACATATTTTAAATAAAGAACTGAAGAATGGAATGATCTAAACTACACCATGGGAATCAGAAAAACACCAACAAATCAATCCCATAAAAAAGTAAAAGGAAGGCATTAATAAAGATAAGAGCACAAATCCATAAAATAAAACAAATGTTCAACAGAGAAGACAATCAAAGCCAAAATTTAATTCTTTGACAAGAATAATGTAATAAATTAGATTGTTGCTGCCAACTTTTCTTTCTCTCACATAATAGAATTATGCATTTATATCTATTGCTCTGTGATTTCATAGTGTCTTCCCCTGTGGGCAAACATTACTTCCCTACTACATGAATGTGCCTGGCTTTGTTACTTGCTTTGGCCAAGAGAATGTGGGTAGAAACAGCATTGTGTCTGTTCCAAATCTAAGTCTTAAAAATAAATAGCAATGTTCTGCTCTCCCACTTGCACTCTTGTAATCTGATACAGGAGAATATGCCCAGAGTGCTTTCTAGTTTAAGGAAAATGAAAAGAAACATGGCACAAAAGCAATTCTAACTTGCAGACTGGACTAAGCCCAGTTGACCCACAGAATGAAATAGAGTCAACCTACAAACTCATGAGCGAGATAAAAATATTTATTATGCAGTGTTTCTTGTCTTTTTCTTATACAGCATGAATACCTTACATCATTTATAACATTGATGGACCTCTGGCAAGATAAGTCAAGAAATAAAGGGAAGAAACAAAAATTACCAGTTTCATAAATGAAAAATGGCACATTGCTATAGATCCCACAAATATGAAAAGGATAAAACAATATTGTGAAAAAATTTACACCAATAATTTTGAAAAATTAGATAACATAAAGTCCTTTAAAAACAATTTACTAAACTATTACAAATAGAAAATCTGAGTACTTCGACCTACGTCTATTAAAAGAACTGACTCTGCTAATAAAATACTTTCCTTCCAAACAAAGCAAACAAATACAAAATACAGCAGGCTAGCATGGCATAAATAGTGAGTTTTTGCACACCTTTAGTCAAAAAGTTATACCAATCTTTCACAAACTTTTCCAAATGAAGGAAAAAAAAGAAAATACTTCGCTTTTCATTTATGGGGCAGTATGTCTTGGAGCCCAAAATCTGAGAAGAAAGGAAATTCTAAAAAGTTTCTCTTCCATGAATATGAAAGCAAATATTTAAAACAATACATTAGCAAATCGAATCATGTGACATGATACTACGTGACCAGATGAGTTCAATGCTAATAATGCAAAAGTGATTGAACGTCAATCAATATAATTCATCATATTTTAAGTAGAAAATCGTATGTTTATTTTGGTTAATGCAGAGAAATAATTTAAATAACACATTTATGATAAGACAAAAATGCACTGAGAAAGAAAGAAAGCATCTTTAGTCTGATAAAGATTATCTGCAAAACCTAACAGTAAACATCCTACCTAATAGTGAAATTTTAAAAGGTATGCCAACATGTTTTATTGTGGAAAACTGCAGCCTTTTTAGAAGGAAATGCAAAAAGCCAAGACTAGTCAAGGAAATGTTGATTAAGAAAAACAAAACTGGAAGATAAAGACTGCTATATATCAATTTATATATTGAAAATTATAGAATTAAGAGTACATTGTATTGGTATTATTATGTACAACTAAAGGGCTAGAATATGGAATCCATAGATCTACACATATATCGGCCAACCCATTTATGATAAAAATAACAATGCTGCATTATAGGGAGAAAATGAAAATGGTCTTCTCAAAAAATTGTGCTTTTTAACTTGTTAGGTTATTTTAGATTTTTCTTGTTCCCTAAGGTTTTCTTGTACTGCTATAAATTTTCCTGTTAAAACTGCTTTTGCTTTGTCTCATTGATTTTGGAATGTGGTGTTTCCACTTTCATTTGTCTCTATATTTTCAAAATTCTTCTTTAATTTCTTCAGTGATCCATTGATAATTTAATAGCTTATTGTTTAGCCTCAAGGTATTTGTCATTTTTGTAGTTTTTCTTTTCTTATAGTTGATTTATGTTCTCACTGTACTATGGTCAGAAAAATACTTGATATAATTTCAGTCTTCTTAAATTTATTGATACTTGTTTGGGGCATAGCATGTGATCTATTCTGGAAAATGTTCTATTTGTACCTGAAAAGAATGTATTCTGCTGCTTTTGGATGGAGTTTTCCATATACATCTATTAAATCCATTTGGTCTATGTGTTAGTTAAGACCAATGTTTCCTTATTGATTTTCCGTCTGGATGATCTGTCCGTTGATGTAAGTGAGGTGGTGAAGGCCCCTACTATTATTATATTACTGTTAATTTCTACTTTTATGTGTTTTAATACTTGCTTTTTGCACTTATGTGCTCCTATGTTGGGAGTACACATATTACAATTGTTATATCTTCTAGGCTTGATCCCTTGATCACTACATAATGTAATGTCCTTCTCTGCCTCTTGTTACAATCTTTGTTTTAAAGTCTATTTCATCTGATGTAAGTATTGTTACCCCGACTTTCTTTTTATTTCCATTTGCATGGGGTATCTTTTCCCATCTCCTCACGTTCAGTCTCTGTGTGTCTTTAAATCTGAAGTCTCTTGTAGGCCATATGGATCTTGTTTTTATATCCATTCAGCCACATCGTGTCTTTTAACTGGAGCATTAAGTCCATTTACACTTAGAGTAAATATTTATATATATATATATTTATTACAATTTTTAAATTGTTTTAGGTTATTTTTGTAGCTTTTTTCATTTATTCCCCTTTTGCTCTCTTTTGTGATTTGATGACTATCTTTAGAGTTGTTTTGATTATTTTCTCTTTTTTGTGTGTATATCTCATAGATATTTGTTTTGTGATTACCAAAAGATTTATATATAGCAATCTGGATATGCATGTGATTATTTTAAATTGCTAATCTCTTAATTTCAAGTGCATTTTAACAATCCTGCATTTTTACTCCCTTCCCTCCATAACTGTTTTTGATGTCATGTTTTACATATATTTGTTGTGTGTATCCTTTAACTGCTTATTGTGGATACAGATGATTTTACTACTTTTGTCTTTTAATCTTCCTTCTAGCTTTGTATGTGATTGATTTCATATTTTTACTATATTTTTGCCTTTACCAATGAGCTTCTGTAATTTTCATGTTTCTAGTCACGGCCTTTTCTTTTTCACTTAGAGAAATCCCTTTAACAATTTTTGTAAAGTGGGTATGGTGGTGCTGAACTCTTTCAGCTTTTGTTCATCTTTAAAACTTTTGATTTCTCCATCAAATCTGAATAAAATATTTGCCAGGTAGAGTATTCTTGGTTGTAGACTTTCTCCTTTCATCACTTTAAAATATTGTACCATTCCCTTATGGCCTGCAGAGTATCTGCTGAAAAGTCTGCTCATAGCCATATGGAAGTTCCCTTGTATGTAACTTGTTGCTTTTCCCTTGGTGCTTTTAATATTCTCCCTTTATTTTTCAATTTTGCTGTTTTAATCAGTGTGTCTTGGTGTGATCCTCTTTGGGTTGATCCTGTTTGAGACTCTCTGGGCTTCCCAGACTTAGATGTCTATTTCCTTTCCCAAGTTAGGGAAGTTTTCAGCTATTATGTCTTCAAAAAGTTCTTTATCCTTTTCTCTTTCTTTTCACCTTTTGGAACCCTCATAAAGAGAATGTCAGTATACTTGATGTTGCCCCAGATGTCTCTTACAACTGTCCTTATTTTTAAAGTTCTTTTTACTTTTTTCTCTTTAACCTCAGTGGTTTCTACTACTGCCTTCCAACTCATTGATTTGATCCTCTGTATCATTTAGTCTACTGTTGTTTCCTTCTAGTGTATTTTTCACTTCAGTTACTGTATACTTCATCTCTGTTATGTTCTACTTTATGTTTTCTAACTCTTAGTTAAAAACTTCTATTTTCTTACTCTGTTCATCCATTCTTTCCCAAGTTCTTTGACCGTCTTTATGATCATTACCTTGAACTCTTTATCAAGTAGATTTCTTACCCTCACTTCATTTATTTCTTCTGGAGTTTTATGTTTTACTTTCATTTGGAACATATCCCTCCATTGCCTCATTTTTCCTAATATGTTGTTTTTATTTTTATGTATTCAGTTACATTTCCCAATCTTAAGAAGTGGCCATTTATAGGCTTCTTGTGTGTCCCAGCAGCATAATCCCCTCTGGCCACTAGAGCTATATGCTCTAGTGATGCCTCTTATATGTGCTTCATGGGCGCTTTTGATGTAGTGGACTGACTATTGTGGGTGGTCTGGTACAGGGTGTCTTGGTATCTGCTCACTGCAGGGTTCCTGGCTGCAGGGCTATGGGGATCCTGGAGTTAGTGTTGGCCAGCTTATGGACAGGGCCAGCTCCCCTACGCTGGCTATGGGGCTCAGGAGGTCCCAGGGCTAATGCCTATACATTGGTGGGCAGGTCCAAGTTCTGGGCCTCCTGGTGGACAGGACTATGTCCTGGGGTGGCTGGTTGGACAAGGGGTATTAAGGCAGCTGGTCCACTGTTGGATGGGGCTGTTGCCTTCCCTGGCTAGCTGCTTAGCCTGAAGTGTCCCAGTACCAATGAGGGGTTGGGTCCTGGTACTAGAGGGAGGATTCCAAAATTGCATTGCCAGCCCCCATGTATTTGTGGTAAAATGAGCTCCCCAAAATGGCTGCCATCAGTGTTTATATACCCAGGGTGAGCTCCAATTACCTGCTGCCTCTGAGGAGGCTCTCCAAGATCAGCAGTTGGATCTAACCTAAGCTTCTTTCAAATTATTTCTTCTGCTCTGGGCCTCAGAGCATGTAAGATTTTGTGTATGCCCTTTAAGAATGAAGCCTCTATTTCTAACAGCCTTCTGTCTCTCCTAAAAGTAAGCCCCACTGGCATTTAAAGCCAAATGTTCTGGGACATTGTCTTCCTGGTGCAGAACCCTCAGGCTGGACAGCCTGATGTGGGGCTCAGATGCCTCACTTCTTGGAGAGAACCTCTGCAATTTTAATTATTCTCCTGTTATGGAGGCATCAAACTGGGGTTATGGTTTTGAACTATACCACATCTCTGCCCTTGCTAATTATTTCATTGTGGTTCCTTACTTATATCTTTAGTTGTACAAGATGTTTTCTGCTAATCTCCTGGTCTTTCTCATCAGTAGTTTCTCTCTAAATAGTTGTAATTTTGGCGTGCCCACGGGAGGAGATGAGCTCAGGGTCTTCCTACTCCGTCATATTGGCCACTTCCCCTACTTTAGAAATTTTAGGTTTGATAATGCTCTGAGAATTTCACATGGAAATATCAAAAAGGCAACTAAATACTGGTGGGTAGAGTATTCAAGTTATAAAATAAATGACAAAACTTAAGGAAAATCCAAAGGTTAGCTCTTCAGTCTCTATTTGACAATTGACTCTTTTCATTAGATATCTTCAGACAAATTTACTACCTCTAAAAATAATCATATAAGCAAAAGTGGCATGCATAGTTTACTTACATAGAAGTAAATCTTGCTAAAGCAATATTCTGTAGTAGTTGCACCTTACCTGGTTTTGTTTCTCTGGTTGTGATCATCTTGACTGCAGTAGTCATATTTGGAGTTCTTAAACTTGAGCTTTATGAATTGTCCAAAGAGTATTAAAATGAATTAAACTATAAAATTATATGAAATAATGATATAAACATTCTAAATGATATATGATGATTAGCATATATCTCATATATAATCATTTTGTGTGTATAGATATAAAACTATTATATATCATATATTTAATCATCATATATATGTTTAACCATTGTATATTCTATATGTATATTATTTTTAGGTTAAAAAAGAATGAGAATTCTATTTTAACTATACAGAAAAATGTAACAGATAATGTTACATAGAGTGATTTTACTACAAGAGTGGGTGGAAATGTGAAAAAAAATCAATTCATGAAGAAAAAAAAATCTAGAAAAGGAACCATAAAAACAAGAAGTTTGAAAAATAGAAAAAAAGACAAAGCAGAAATAGAAGAAGGCAATCAGGAGTGAAAGAAAGCCTTTTTCTGAATCAGAAATATTGGAAGATGCTTAAAGAATGAAATAAACTACCAAGAGTACTTTGATTACTAGCAGGGTGACTCATTAGTCAACTTTTGTATAAGCACATGGAAGAACCTTTCTTTGATTCTGTAATTGATTTCTTGTAAGTCTAAATCAATGCATGGCCATCAAGAAAAATGTGCACTGAACTGAAAGTCTGAGCTAGGTGAAATTTGGGGCTTAGAGATTCTTTGGAAAGCCAAGTTCCCCAATAGGGTCAACAGAATTTTCAAATACTTTTGGCAAAAGTAGACAGTGGAAACAAAAGAAGCCTGTTTGCTTGTTTTCCTGTGGCTGGGGGAGAGCGTATTTGAATCTCAAAGTGTTTATTAAAGACTGCTGGATAATGTTTGAAGTGGACTTTTAGAAGGATTCTAAAGTCAAAAGACTTTTCAGTCTTTTTAGTAGAATGACTTTAAAGTCATTTCAAATTCTTTCTGCTGGACCCATTCCCAAAATTATAATATGATATGGAATTGAAATGGGGTAATGATAAAATACCACTATCATGGGTGAAAATCTGAGGCAACTATTTGCCATTTTTGTAGCAGTATTTTATGTGCAATGATTTACAATGATGGCTTTACTTTTCCAAATAGTAAAGTCAAGATTTCTCAGTTTTGTAGGTTTTATTTATGAGATTATTTTACATGATATTTTTCTTATTAATTTATATTACATGTATGGAGATTATTGCAGCATAGCATTTATTATTTACTTTTTTCATCAAGACCTCACAAGAAAAAAAGTTGTTATAAAGATGCACTTTTTAAATAAAGAAAATTTATAATCTTCAAGATAGATATTTTTCCTGTTATTTCTGCTGCATCTGAACTAAACTGAACATATATTCAATTCCAGTTTATAGTCAAAGCTTGTTTGAATATGCATTCTTCTGTGTTACATGATTTTTACAATGGAAATAAAACATGACTCTTGTCCCAAGAGATTATGAATGTGCTCACTTGGTGTCAAAGACCTGGATAAAATGAAACAATTTTATCATTTGTCTGGATATGTCACAATATCCACATGTTGATACCTGTGTAGAGGAAACATCAATGTAATAATAGATAATAGAGAAAAAGAGGTATATCTTCCTATATAAATTAATAATAATTTCTAAGGAAATTTAATTTTGTTAATAAATCAGTACAAATAATAATTCAATTCAAAAGGGTTTTATACAGCCTCTAGTATGCATTTAATACTATGCTAGCCATCATGGGAAATCAAAAGAAATATGAAAGTACTAACACCAATTGTGTGCCAGGGCCTGTGTTAAGCTTATTACATGAACTATCTCCTTTTACTTTCAAGAAACTCTATAAAATAAACTAATTGTTATCTTGATTTTAAAGATAAAAAACCTGAGACATTAGAAAAGTACTTTTTCCAAGGTCATGCAAATAGTAAGTAGCAGAGCCTAGATTCAAATTCAGTCAGTCTGACCTAAGAGCTTGAGTTATGATCTATTAAACTCTTGTACCTCCAGTCCTAGGCAATCTAGTCAGAGAAATAGCCTACCCATCAAAATATAATTAAGTGGAATAACATGTAGAACAGGTAGATATTATTATGAGAGATAAAGAATAGACTCTGTTTCTTGCTTTTATGGAACTCAGAGGTTTTAGTTACAGTCATTGGCTACTCGGAATTACTTTTGTGGCCTGTTTTTATTTATTTGAACTCTCATGCTCAATGACTTTAAGAAAGGTGACAGGATGGAATAGGATGGAATTATTTCAACTCTTGACTTTATCCTCCCTCTCTCCCTGTACTAACACCTAATGCAGAGGTGATTTCTTTCCAAAGACCCACTTCCTCTGTTGTTACCCAGAAGCCAATGATAAACCTGGATTTTAAATGTATTATCCTGGTCCATTTTCACAGGCAGTCAGTTTCTAAATACTTATGCTTAATTTTCCTTCTCATACCTATTCCTTACATTGCATTCCTACTCTAACAGCACTGATTTGGGTTCTTTATCAGACGGGATCTTCCAATGTTCCTTAACAAGTCTTCCTACCTATAGTCCATATCTTTCCTTCTTCCTCTCCCATCCAATCTATACCCCGTTAATGACCATTCCTAAAATACTCCTCTTGTCATGCCATTTTCCAGGATAAAATCTTTCTGTGGAGAACTACACTTACAGGACTAAAAATTTAAACTTCTAGAATTTCAGTTAAGGAATTCTCAACTCTCAAAAAGTACATATCTAAAGAGCTCATATACCATTATCAAGTTGGGTTCATCCCAGGGACACAAGGATGGTTCAACATACAAAAATCAATCAATGTGATACACCACATCAGAAAGAGAAAGGACAAAAATCATACGATCATCTCAATAGATGCAGAAAAAGCATTCGATAAAATTCAACACCTATTTATGATAAAAACTCTTACCAAATTGGGTATAGAGGGAACATATCTCAACATATTGAAAGCTATTCATGACAAACTTACAGCCAGCATAATACCAAACAGTGAAAAGTTGAGAGCCTTTCTGCTAAAATCTGGAACAAGACAAGGATGCCCACTCTCACCACTTCTATGCAATATAGTCTTGGAAATCCTAGCCATAGCAATTAGACAAGAAAAAGAAATAAAAGGGTTTCAAATTGGAAGAGAAGAGGTAAAATTGTCATTATATGCAGGTGATATGATACTATACAGAGAAAACCTTAAAGACTCCACACAAAAACTACTAGAGCTGATAAAGCAATTTGGCAAGGGAGCAGGATACAATATTAAAACACAGCGATCAGTGGCATTTCTTTACAATAACAATGAAATATCAGAAAAGGAAAGTAAAGAAACAATCCCTTTTAAAATTGCATCCCCAAAATAAAATACTTAGGAATAAATCTGACCAAGGAAGTGAAAGACTTATATGCAGAGAACTACAAAACATTGACTAAGGAAACTAAAGATGACATAAAGAAATGGAAAGAGAACCCATGTTCTGGGATTGGAAGAATTAATATTGTTAAAATGGCCATACTAGCCAAAGCCATCTACACATTTAATGTAACCCCTATCAAATTATCCAGGACATTTGTTCACAGAACTAGAGCAAATAATCCTAAAGTTTATATGGAATCACAAAATACCCAGAATTGCCAGAGCAATACTGAAGAAAAAGAATGAAGTTGGAAGAATAACCCTCCTAGACTTCAGACAATACTACAGAGCTACAGTAATCAAAACAGCATGGTATTGGTACAAAAACAGACATACAACTCAATGGAACAGAACAGAGAGCCCAGAAATAAACCCACAAACTTTTGGTCAATTAACCTTTGACAAATGAGGCAAGAATATACAATGGAGTAAAGACAGCCTCTTCAGTAAATGGTGTTGGTAAAACTGGACAGTTGCATGGAAATCAATGAAATTAGAACACTCCCTCACACCAAACACACACACACACACACAAACTCAAAATGGCTTAAAGACTTAAACATAAGACAAGACATTATAAACCTCTTAGAAGAAAATATAGGCAAAACATTATCCAACATAAATCTGAGCAATGTTCTCCTAGGGCAGTCTACTGAAGCAATAGAAATAAAAGCAAAAATAAACAAATGGGACTTAATTAAACTTACAAGCTTTTGCACAGCAAAGGAAACCATAAGCAAAACAAAAAGACAAGCTACAGAATGGGAAAAAATATTTGCAAAAGATGAGACTGACAAGGGCTTAATTTCCAGAATATATAAACAGCTCATAAAACTTAATAAGAAAAAAACTCAAACAAACAAATCCAAAAATGGGCAGAAGACCTAAACAAGCAATTCTTCAGTGAAAACATACAATTGGTCAATAGGCACATGAGAAAATGCTCAATATTGCTAATTATCAGAGAAATGCAAATCAAAACTACAATGAGGTATCACCCCACATCAGTCAAAATGGTCATCATTCAAAAGTTCAGAAACAATAAATGCTGGAGAGGCTGTGGAGAAAAGGGAACCGTCCTAGACTGCTGGGGGGAATGTAGTTTGTTGCAGCCATTATGGAACACAGTATGGAGATTTTACAAAAGACTAAAAGTACATTTACCATATGATCCAACAATTCCACTCCTAGATTTTCACATATCCAGAGAGAACCTTAATTCAAAAAGATACATGCACCTCAATGTTCATAGCAGCACTATTTACAACAGCCAAGACATGGAAACAACCTAAATGTCCATTGATAGATGACTGGGTAAAGAAGATATGGTATATTTACACAATGGAATACTACTCAGCCATAAAAGAGAATAAACTAATGTCATTTGCAGCAACATGGATGGACCTGGAGATCGTCATTCTAAGTGAAATAAGCCAGAAAGAGAAAGAAAAATACCATATGATATCACTTACATATGGAATCTAAAAAAAAAAAGAACATAAATACAAAACAGAAACAGACTCATAGACATAGAATACAAACTTGTGGTTGCCAAAGGGAAGGGGATGGGAAGGGACAGACTGGGATTTCAAAATTTGTAGATACTGACAGGCATATGCAGAATAGAGAAACAAGATTATACTGTATAGCACAGGGAAATATATACAAGGTCTGTGGTAGCTCAGAGCAAAAAACAATGTGACAATGAATATATATATGTTCATGTATAACTGAAAAATTGTGCTCTACACTGGGACTTGACACAACACTGTAAAGTGACTATAATTCAATAAAAAAAAAAAGTAAAAAAAAAAAAACAACAGAAACAGACTCAGAGACATAGAAAACAAACTTACGGTTACCAGAGGGGTAAGGGTGTAGGAAGGGATAAACTGGGAGTTCGAGATTTGCAGATACTAACTAATATATATAAAACAGATAGACAGAAGTTTATACTGTATATAGCACAGGGAACTATATTCAATATCTTGTAGTAACTTAGAGTGAAAAAGAATATGAAAATGAATATATATGTTCCTATATGACTGAAGTACTGTGCTATACACTAGAAATTGACACAACATTGTACAGTGACTATACTTCAATAAAAAATTTTTAAAATGTATATATCTTTGCATATCTTTACATCAACAAAGACTGTGGCATAAACTGATGAGCTCCCTGTGGTCAAATTATTGTACTCTAATGAAATGACCTTCTACAACACTATCCATTTCTCTAAAATTTTATCCCTCTCAAGGACAGTTTTAAATTCT
This sequence comes from Camelus bactrianus, assembly GCF_048773025.1. Classification (NCBI taxonomy): domain Eukaryota; kingdom Metazoa; phylum Chordata; class Mammalia; order Artiodactyla; family Camelidae; genus Camelus; species Camelus bactrianus. The sequence goes on along the minus strand of NC_133575.1, from coordinate 78,992,843 downwards.
ACCTTTCCCATGACCAAACAGTTGCCACAGTTTTCAATCCTTATTCTGAAGTTTCACAGAATTTTACTGACACTTTAATCAGTCATATAATCACATGGTTAGGATCAATTTGAAAGTCATCTAGTCTTAACAGTCCATTTGATGATTATGTAATTTCTACAACATCCTTAAAGTTGGTCAGTCATCCAACTTTTATTTGAACACTCTCAGTCATAGGGAACTCACTATTTTGTGAGGCAGTCACTTTCATATTTGTATAGCGCAACAGATTTATTTCCCATATTAAGTTAAAATATCATCTCTGATGGTAAGTTAAAATAGCATCTCTGATGATCTTACCTATGATCTTTATTCTGTCTTTTTGTTACCAACCATAAAAAAAAAGTCCATGAGATCACAAGTACTATGGTAAAATAGAAATTATGGGTTTAAGACAAAAGCTAACCTGTGGTGGAAGATGAAGTCAAGTCAGAGAGACATAAGCTGAATCATTAAGTATGGTGATTCGCTAATATAGAAAGCAATGGGTTCTCATTTCTCATCTCTAGTGATTCATTTCTAAATGAATGACTCTAGTGGCTACTACTGGCTTACAGATCTGTCTTTAGACAAGGAGACTACGACTGCAGCTTGAATAGCATTCCCATCTTTATGAAGCCTCTGTGACTGCAGAGATTTTTTTTTTTGGTGTTGAAAAAATGAATAAACAATGATGTCAAGTGTCCCCATACTTTTTGTGTGTATCCATACAATAAATACCTGCCCAATAACGTAATCTGAATGTATAACTATCTGTTAGCCATCTCAAATTAAATAGTAAAATCCAAAACCATATACAACATAATGTTTTTAGATTATAATCATTTGCAATCATTTTGCAATGCTACTTTTGATTGCCAGTATATTTATTGTTCCTCCAAGCTTTGTGCCTTCAGTAGATTGAAAAATTATGTTATATCTTCTTTTCATGACTGATAAAAAATAATGGGGCCAAAAAGATATCTTGAAAAACCTAGTGCCTGGTTGATAGAAATCCATTTATGAACATTATGTATGTCTGATGGAAAACTATTAAAAACAAAAAAAACAAACTGCATAAGTTTACTGTCATACAGAATGTATTTCTCCATCTTGGTCAGAGTCATCTAAACTTAAACAACAAGGTCCTATTGTTTAGCACAGGGAACTAGATTCAGTTGAACCCAACAGACAGATCTGATCTGAATTTACTGACAGAACTGGAATCTAAAGGGTAGTTAGGAGCTGTAAACAAAGAGGGAATTGTCTTTTCAAATAATATGCAGTGGGAAGTCCCCACAGGCTTTTTCCAGTGAAATCAAGGGAATTTTGTGGCTGGTTGGATCTTCTATCCAGACCATGGAAACTTTCTCTGTATCAGCAATAAGGCTTCTTTGCTTTCTTAAAATTTGTCTGTTCACTGGAGTAGCACTTCCACTTTTCTTCACAAATTTTTCCTTTGCTTTCATCTCTGGAGTATCTATTTGGCACAAGAGGCCTGGCTTTTGGCCTATCTCGGCTTTCAACCTGCCTTTCTCACTATGCTTAATCATTGCCAGCTTTCGATTTAGAGGGAGAGACATGTGATTCTTCCTTTTGTTCGAACACTTACAGGCCATTTTAGGGTTATTAAATGGCCTAATATTTAATATTGCTGTGTCCCAGGGAATAGGAAGGCCCGCAGAGAGGGAGAGAGATGGTGAACGGCTAGTTGGTGGAACAGTTGGCACACACACATTTATCGATTAAGTTAACCCTCTCATATGGGCATGCTTTGTGGTGGCTCAAAACAATTACAATAATAACATCAAAGATCCTGATTACAGATCACCACAGTAAATATAATCATAATGAAAAACATTAAAATATTGTGAGAATCTCTAAAATGGGACACAGAGACACAAAATGAGCATATACTGTTGGAAAACTGTCGTGATAGATTTGCCCGATGCAGGGTGGCCACAAACTTTCAGTTTGTTAAAAAAAAAAAAAAATCTATGTGAAACACAATAAGGTGAAGTGAAATATGAAGTGAACTATGTCTGCAATCAAGCATATCAATTACATTTAGCGCAACACTTTTTAAAAATTTTTCCACTTCCCCTTCCTCTCCACCGTGAATCTTGAGGAAACAGAAGTATCAGATAAAGCTGTGGAAGAGGTGTAGCAGGAAGATTACGTACAGGTCATTGACTTTTTTCACTTTAAGTTTTTGAACCTGACTCAGGACAAGATCTCTCTGTGTTAGGAGTACAGTTTAAATTTATTGTGAGTTTTAAAGTTTTTACTCAGATTAAGACAGACTTCTCAATATACATGAGTAGGACTGTGCTAAAACACGAAATTCACCATGTAAGCTAGGAGATCATCTGAAGAAATTATTCAAGGATAGAGGTCTTATTGAATGGGTCTGAAAGAGAATAGTATGAGAAAAAATAAAATTTTTGATGATTTATCCCATTTACTTCATCGTATTCAATAAATTATTCCATACTTACATGTTTTTGAAATATTTCAAAAGTGTAAAAATTGTTTTAAAGAAAACTATAATGTACCAAATCTATTCAACTATTATTTGTTCCTTTCCAAATTAATTTAATCGATTGGCAAAATGTCATATCTATGGCAAAGTTCTTCTGTGGATATTATAAACACTTAGAAGTAGGTTTTACTGAATAAATATGACTAGCAATAGGCCAGATGTGTATCAACTATATTTTTGGACAAATGATTTTCCCCTTAATTGTCTAAGTCAGAATAGATAAAAATATTATTAAAGATAAGGCTGTTTAGAAAAGAAATCAGATGTGGCCCATAGAGAGCCAATCATGAGAATTTTATCTGGACTTATTCTAAATAAAGTATCAAAATATATTTTTAAAACTATTTTTTTCCTTCAGAATTCAATCTTATCAGAAGAAAACAACACAATAACACACACATTGAATTATCCAATTTATTTATGAAAAATGTCAAAATATCATGGATAGCATGTTCTCTGATCAAATATACATGCAAATATTTATACATATAGTTTTCTAAAAATTAATACACTGTGCTAAGGTTACTTTTTACATTATCTGTCTTTCTCTAATAGACTCTGAGCACCTTTAGAACACTACCTATGCTCTTTATCCCCAGCATGTTGCCTACACCCTGGCACATGGTGGGTGCCACAGAAGTGACTTAGAGTGAATGAATGGATGACTAATGGCTGACTGAAATCATTAAGTAAATATTTCTGCTTGAAAACAAGAGCCAGAGTGGGATAGATATCAGGAAAATACCATTCTAAGAGGATTCCAAACCTTTAACTTACGCAGAAGTCAGTACTCTTGTAGGAGCAAGAACTATGTTTCAGTGATCTTTGTACCTACCTCAATATCTAGCACTGTGCTGTGAACATAGAAATTCCTCCATAATAGTCTATGCATTGTGTTACATTCAATGGAGTAAATGCAGTACAGGTGTGCTTTGATCCTTATGGCTCATATTGCTCTTCAAGTAGACTGCTCTATTGTACATTAGCTGAGCTCTTGCAGGGGTTCACCCAGGTATGCACACCAGAGAGAAAGAAAAAGAAATAATATAAGCCAATGTCATTATGATCAGCAGGATTCAGGTTGTGATCCTTTTCACCTCTTGTACCTTTTAATTTTATAGCCCAAGTAGAAGCTGTAAATTGCAGCCAAAATGCTTTTAATGTGAATATTGTCACTCAAGTAAATCCATTGCTTTCAGATTCCTTAATTATTCCAAAGTTACTCAGTTTAGCTGTGGAGGTTCAGATTGAGAAATAAATGGCATGAATCTACCCCTGTGTTTGTCACTAAGTCATGGGGAGACAGTCGTCTATTGTCTCTGCACATCCACCTTTCAGTTCACAAAGAAGGGAAACACTTTTCTACTCATTTCTTCATGAGTACATAAGGAGGATTAACAAATTTAGAAGCCAGATGCTAGCCATTGACATATTTTTTTCACACATTTCTTTTTATTAACTTGATCCTACATTGTTCTAAATGCTTCCCTAGTGGCCCAATGTATCCCACGAGTATCCTTGGAGTAGCTTTTTCATCTAGCAGATTCTCACTCAATTTTTGTGGTATATAATTAGGGAATGATTTGCATTCCGCATTAATGATGGTCATTCTTGGACCAATACAAACCTGAGGGAAGTTTTTCTTGGGTTTATGCAGCAATATATGAAAGGAATGGAATCTAGTAATGAAAGAAGACCCCTGATTACACCCCATTGATCACAGGGCTTTTGAAAGACATACACATGTCTGAACCTTTTTTGGTTGTGATATGACAGTCCTCCACATCACTTATAAGAGAACTATTCAGATTAGTATTGAAAATGATTATTGTTTGAATGGCAGTGACTCTCTTCCTGTTCCTGCTTTACATGTAAAGTTCAGGTTGGAGAAGCTAGGGCATGTTTGTGATACTGTGAATTTTTTCTTCCATGCTCCTTGGAATACATCATTCTACTCTGCAAAGCTGAAATAAATGATATTAATACGATTTTTATAGTGTATCTTTAAATTCTTTAAGATTTTCAACTATGACACAAAAACTGATTTATGTGCTGCCATTTGAAACAATGAGCCAAAATTAGTTCTCTAATAATCACAAGTGGTGCTTAGGGGAAGAATTTAGCACTATAAAGCATTCTCTACTACTTTTAATTTAATTAGCTACAATGGTGTGCTTAGTTGTTATCTGGAAATTTTGTTAAACACAAAGAGGTGTATGTTTCCTTTTGAACTTTCACGCCATTTAGTGCTGGGTTCCTATTAACTTACAAACTGATGAAAGGGAACTACACTTTGATATCCTGATCTCTCTGAGATTCTGCCATCTAAGCCTATTTATTCTCCATGTTTGTAGAGTTCCTTTTTCTCTAAAGACTTAGATTCTGGAAGATCAGAGATCAGATACATTGCTTCCTTTTTGAATCTTTGCAGGGTAATGCAAATATTATAGACCTTTCAATCTATATAGATAGGAAGGAAGGAAGGAAAAAGAAAGGAAAGAAAGAAAGAGGGAAAGAAAGAAAGAAAGAGGGAAAGAAAGAAAGAAAGAAAGAAAGAAAGAAAGAAAGAAAGAAAGAAAGAAAGAAAGAAAGAAATTTAACATAAGCCATTCATGCCACTCAAATATAAAGGCTTCTCAGATTTCTGACCAAGGGAAGTTTAAATATGGGTGCTTTAAAGAATGCCGTAACCACAAACCACTACTTGTAACATATCTTTCAGCAAACCTCAATGTATGGAAAATTGTTTTCTTATTCAACATTTAAGTTATATGCTCTTCCTACTGTTTTTCATGTCTTAGAGATTAATATCCCGTAATCTGATATGAAACACCTAGTAAAAAGTAATTGTTATCTGAAGAACATGAAATAATCCTAACTGTCTAACATTTTTCAATCTGAGATTTAATCATACATTTATGAAATATGGCCATTAATAGTAAAGTAATACTGAGTGGACTAGGACAGCTAAGTTGAAAGGGTTCTTGGAGTAATATACATGCAGGGTGTTGTGAGTTTTCAAGATCAGGTCCCTCATGAAAAAAAAAGAAAAGAAAACAATAAAACATAAACACTTAAGAATACTATCCAGCCTATCCAAGCTCTTCCTTTCCCTCCTTTGTCTTTATGTATTAGACTTAAAGCCCAGGAATAAAAATGCCAATGAATTATTGGAAGTAATAGTACATTATGCTACATTTTTTTTTTAATTCTCAAGACTGATCTGTACCATTATTAAAGTGCAACCTATGTAGGTGTGCTACAAGGGAGTACCTTACCTTGGAAATAGGTAAGTGCAAAATGCATTCTTTGTGGCCAGTTTAGATGAATGTCTAGAAAAGATACTGAGCTAGTTCTTTAACCTGAAGATTAATTACGGAAAAGAGAAAGAATAACAATGAATGCCTCATTTTGTTTGAGAGCTCATATGAGGTCTCTTATGAAGATGTGATATGTAAGCTGACATTAGTAAAAATAAGTGTGATTTAACCAGCCAAAGAATGAGGGAAAGTGTGCTGTAGACATTTGGTGTACATGAAGGTACAAAAGTGGAAAAGCATCCAGCACATTCTGGAAATTGAAAGATTCTTAATATGACTGGAGAACAGAGAATAAAGATGAACAGAGTTTTGGATAAGGTCAGAGAAGTAGATAGGAGCCAGATCCTGAAGGATCTTATAGGTCATATCAAGGATTTTATATTTTATTCCTACATGCAATGGAAAGCAATGAACAGGTATCAAACAGAGACTTGGAATTAAAATACTTTTCTGGCCACAGTGGTAGGATGGAATTATTGGGGGGAATAATTGGAGTCCATTGCAGTCTTTCAGGCCAGAGATTCTAATGACTTGGATTAGAGTTTTGACAGAAGAAGCAGAGAAAACTAAAGTAATTCAGGAAACACTATGGACATATAGTCATCAGAATTTGATGATAGATTAGATAAGTAGAAATGAGAATGGAGAGGGAAGGATAGAAAAGTCTCCAGTGAACAGTAGAGGGAAAAGCAAATTAAGGACCTCTGAAAATCTTCAAAAAAACAATGAGACACAGGTAAAATTGATCAGAGTCAACTTTTCGTTTTTAGAACTCTGGATATTAACCCAAAACTCAAAACAATCCATGGAATATTTACTCAAGAAAACTGGCTTAACCCTGGTACAAACAGTGAGATTTGTGGCATTTTAACTTACCCTCTTTCCATCCCTCCCCCAAGTCCAGCTTCAAAGAAGCCTTGGAAACCAGCCCTGGGATGGACATATAATAAAGATCATAGAATAGAGAGTCCACAAATAGCTCACATATATATTGCCCATTGATGTTTGACAAAGACTTCAAGGAAAGCCAGTATGAAATTATTATATTTTCAAGAATTAATAGCAGAATTTATATGTCCATATTCAAAACAAATTTTTTTGACCTTTACAACATACAAAAAGTAACTCAAAATGAATCATAGACATAAATGCAAAAGCTAAAACTACAAGACATCTAGAGGAAAGCATGGATAAGTTCCGAGTAACTTTGGGTCAAGAAAAAGTTTTTAAATTGACACAAAAATTACAAATCATGAAAAAATTATCAATTAAGCTTCATCAAAATTAAAAGCTTTTGTTTTCCAAAAGACTGTTGAAAAAATGCCAAGACAAGACAGACTGAAAAGATTCTGAAAAAATATATCAGACAAAGGATTTGTACTTGGAAATAGATAAATAGATAAACTTAAAGCTCAATAATAAGAAAACAAACAATTCAATTTTAGAATAATTGATATAATATATGAATAGATGTTTCACCAGAGATACATAGATAACAAGTAAGCAAGTGAAAAGATGTTTAAAATTACTGTCCATTGGTGAAATTAAACTAAAACCATAATATGGTATACTATATATTCAGTAGGATGCCCAAATGTAAAAATACTAACAATATCAAGTATTTGGATCAAAAGGAACTCTACTACATTTCTGGAAAGAAGGAAAAACATTAAAGTTACTTTAGAAAAAAGTTTGGCAGTTTCTTTAAAAGTTAACCATACACTTACCATATAACATAGCAGTTCTAATCCTAGTTGTTTACCCAAGAGCAGTGAGAATATATGATAAAGATCTGCATACAAATATTCTTAGAAATTCTATTGGCTTTACTCATAGCAGCCAAACAATGGAAACAACCACAATGCTCATCAATTGGTGAGTGGTTAAACAAAGTGTAGTAAATAAGTGGGATGCTACTCTGCAATCAAAGGGGACAAACTACTGACACAATTATGTGGATGAATCTCAAAAGCATTAGGCTAACTGAAAGAAGCCAGACACAAAACACTCCATGCTATTTTATTTCATTTATATGCAGTTCTAAAAAAGGTAGTATTTTAGTGATAGAAAACAGATAGTAGTTGGGAGGGGCCAAAAGGTGAGTGAGGAAATGGACTGAAATAAAAAAAAAAAATTGTATTACCCATGAGATATCTATGTGTAAAAGTCAAGTAGTTAGCTAAATAAATTCATAGCTCAGAAAAGAGATTCAGGTTGGAGATATGATGTGGGAATTACTAGTATATAAGTGCTTTTTGAAACCATAAGAGTATATAAGACTACTTTGAATGGGAATGTAGACCCAAATAGAAGAGGACTCAAGACAGAACCTTGAGGAACTCCAGGATTTGGAAGGCATGTGGGATACCCACAGTGAGTTTATACCACCAGTAAATGAACTAGAAACATACTTTATACAGGCATATGGTGAGAATGTATGCCTTTCTCTGCCTCAGTTCTATGTAAAGACAGAAATACATAAATAAATGGATAATTAAGAAAAAGAAAAAGGTTTTTTTTGACAATTCCTAACCAAATGTACTCGATTGGAAGGTCCTCCCGCCTCCCCCCAAAATAATTTCCTTTTCAAACATCAGAATGTGAACTTATTTGGAAACAGGTCCATTGCAGATGCAACTAGTTAAGATGAGGTCATATAGGATTAGTGTGGGTCCTAAATCCAATATGACTAGTGTCCTTATAAAAGAAGGCAAAAGACACAAAGGGAGAACTCCAGGTGACAATGGAAGCAGAGACTGGAGTGATGTGTCTGCAAACCAAGGAACACTGAGGATTACTGGAAACTATCAAAGCCTAAGAAGAGCCACGGAAGAATCTTCCCCTAGAGCTTTCTGAGAGAGCATGACCCTGGTGACACCTCTATTTCAGACTTCTAACCTCCAGAACTATGAGACAAGAAATTTCTGTTGTTTTAAGCTACCCAGTGTGTGGCAATATATTATGGCAGCCTGAGGAAACCAATCTGCTCCAATCAGGCTGATTTGAGACTAGATTTCTTAAACCAACATATTCCTTTCCCACAAAAACAAAGACATTGAAATTTTAGTTTCGAAGTTGTAACACACAGAAGCAAATGTTAACTTTCTTTGTAGGAAAGTGCCTTAAATAAAGGCTTTAATTATTTAGAACAGGTAGTTGCAAAGAACATAGACTTAACATTAAAAGTCACTAAACACATGACCAATGCATAATATGGCAAATACTAGCATGGATAAGTCACTAAACTGCAACAGTGACTAATGGATTTTAATAAAACAGAATATGGGAAGTTCAGTGACGGCTTCTGATTCCACATCGTGATTAACCTTTAGGAAATTTTCACTTGTGGAGTTTTGGTTTAGCATTCCAGAAGAACTATACTCTAAAAAGTCTATTAATATTCCCTTTCCCAGCTATGTGTCTGTGTAAGCAGATTTTCGTCATAGCCTTCAAACACCGTAACACAATGCAGTGGATTCAATGTAGAATCAGATCATACTGTCTATCCTGCTATCTTTAGTAAGCCAGGTATTAGAGAGATATTCAAAACTGAAAAGAAATTCTACGTTATTAGCTTTCTTGGTACATATACAGTAACTACAAAAATTCATTTAGAAAAAAATTTTTTTTTTAAATTTCCCGTTTGTAATTCCCAAATGCCGAGCTGAAAATTCAATTTCAAGGATCGACAAAACTCAGATCTTCCCCACTACCACACCCAAAATCCCCAGGGAGGCACTGGCGGGCTACAGCGTTAGAATCTGGTTGGCATTGTCGACGATTCGGTTTATTACATTTTTGTTTTGTAAAATATAGTTACAAAATGTTATTTAACTTAATATATAATAGATTTATTATAATTACATTAAAAATTAATACATATTTTTAAACATTCTCAGGTTTAAGTTCTAGTATACTAAATATCAAGAGATATAAATAGCTAAGGTAAACAAAAGGTCTTTGGGGTCCTCAATAATTTTATGAATGTAAAGGTATCCTGACCCTCGAGAACTGCTGACTTAATACTTAGAGGGAGATATAGTTGGAGGGTGAGTACCTGGGAACATATTTTATTACTATTTCTGTTTAAACTTTATATTTGGAAAAAATTACAGATTTACAGAAAGTTGCAAAGATAGTACAAAGTGGTCCTATGTATCCCTCACCCAGTTTTCCCCAATAGTTATGTCTTGTGAAATCAGAAAATGGGTATGAGCAGATTCATGTAACCACTGCTGCAATACAGACTATCGCATCACCATAAAAATCTGACAGTGTATCTCATTGTGGGTAGTTTAAATAACTTCCAATCGTTGAACTTATTTTATTGCTACCTTACACATTGTTTTGGAAAAATGGTTGTTTAAGAAACTTAAATCTTATAAAACTTTAATCATTATAATTATGTCTTAAAAATGGAAGAAATTGGTTAAATAAAGATGTAAAAACATAGGTGTCCTAAGATTTAGTAAAATGACACTGCATTGAGATTTGGCCTTGTGTATAACATGGACCAAAGTTTTGGAATGAAATGATAGGCTGGGAATATTATATCTTAAATTTTTTTCATATGACAAGGAGAATCAAAGCCAAACAGAATTTCACTAGAAGTTATCCGCGGTCCAGTTTAACATGTTTTACTTTGGATTCAAAATGTGTGTCTGAAACCATATATACAACATTCAATCTTCCTTTCAAAGCAGGGCTGTAACTGCCTTTCCTCCCTTTCCAAGTGTTCCATAAAATCTTTCACAGATGCAAGCAAACATTCTCAGCCAGCCTCCAATAAATTACTTCCAATGTCAGGAAACTCATCACTTTTTGAAAAAGCCCATTTAATTTGGTAAATTTTTCTTGCTGTTTTCTCTAATGTTGATCTAAAAATCTGCTTCCCTAATGTTTTCACTCTTTGAATCTACTTCTTCCTTCTGGACTCAGAGTAAGTAATCCCTTTTCTTATCCCTTAAATATTTTTAGTAAGTTTTAAATCCTCTCTCTTTAAAGATGCTCTTCTTTAGGCTGAAAAATTCCCATATAAACTACCCTCATGTAAACTGGCTATCAGACACTTAGCCATTTTAGTTAGATTTCTTTGGAAAAGTGCCAGTTTGTTAATGAACCTTTTAAATAGTGGCATCTGCAATAAAGCACAATATTCTAGATTTAGCCTAATTTATGCAGAATGTGTCAAATAAAATATACAATGTGGCACCATTAAGCCTTGAAGTATCTTTAAAAATATACAAATATAAATAAATAAAACTCTAATTTTCAGACTACATTGTAACAGAAAAAGTGTCTTAAGTAGCATAGAAAGAAATAGTTATAACCAGGGAAATTTCTCTTTACAAAGGAAGAGCTGAATTCTTGCAGAGGTGTTATATTCATCATTGGATTTATTTTTTAATTGAAATGTAGTTGATTTACAAGATTATATTAGTTTCAGGTGTACAGCAGAGTGATTTAATATTTTAGAGATTATACTCCATTTAAAGTTATTGCAAAATAATGGTTAGATTTCCCTGTACTGTACAATATATCTTTGTTGCTTATCTATTTTATACATAGTAGTTTATATCTCTTAATTCCAAAACCCTATATTGCCCTATGCCCCCACCGACCCTGTGCCACTGGTAACCACGAGTTTGTTCTTTATGTCTGAGAGTCTGTTTCTGTTTTATTATATTTATTCCACATATAAGTGATAACATACAGCATTTGTATGTGTACAGTCTGACATATTTCACTAAGCATAATATTCTCTAGGTCCACATACCATGTTGCAAATGGCAGAATTTCATTTTTTTATGGCTTTTATTCCATAATATACATCAAACACATTCTAAAATATGTATAGTTTTTACTCCCCTCCCCCACATTTTGTGTTTTTGATGTCATATTTTACATCTTTATGATTTTCCCCTTATTGATTATTTAGTTATAGTTTTTTGTCTTTTAATCTTCATACTAGTTTATTTAAGTAGTTGATCTTCAGCTTTTACTATATATTTGCCTCTACTAGTGGGATTTTTCCTTTCCTATAAATTCTTCTTTTTTTTTAACATTTTTTTATTGATTTATAATCATTTTACAATGTTGTGTCAAATTCCAGTGTTCAGCACAATTTTTCAGTTATTCATGGACATATACACACTCATTGTCACATTTTTTTCTCTGTGAGTTATCATAACATTTTGTGTATATTTCCCTGTACCTTTCCTATAAATTCTTACTTCTTTTTATGTCCTTTTATTTTCCACTTAGAGAAGACCATCTAACATTTCTTTTACGGTAGTTTTAATATTGATGAACTCTTTTAGTTTTCTCTTGTATGAGAAGTTATTTCTCTCTCCTTCAGTTCTAAATGATAATCTTGCTGGTTAGGGTATCTAGATTAGAGGATTTTCCCTTTCAACACTTTGAATATATCATACCACTCTGTCCTGACCTACAAAGTTTCTGCCGAAAAAGCAGCTGATAACCTTATGGGGGTTCCCTTGTATATGACAGTTTTTCTCTTGCTGTCTTTAGAATACTCGCTTTATCTTTAAATTTTGCCATTTTAATTATGGTTTGTCTTGGAATGGATGTTTGGGTTCATCTTGTTTGGGAACCTCTGTGCTTCCTGTAGCTGAAGTTTGCTTTCCGTCTTCAGGTCTCCACATCAAATCCAGCTCTCCAACTAAACCAAATGGGTGCACACAGATTGTGAATAATTTCAGCAAATACATTTTTGACTTTCTTTTCTCTCTTTCTCCTTCTGGGACATGTGGATGTTGGTAGCTTTACTGTTGTCTCAAAAGTCAATTAAACTTTTATATATATACATATTTTTTCTTTTTCCTTTTCTGATTGGGTAATTTCCATTATTCTATATATCAGAATATATATATCTATATATTCAGGTCAGCTTTACATTCTTCTTTGTCACCTAGTCTTCTCTTCATACCTTCTAGTGTGTTTTTCACTTTATTTATTACATTTTTCTATTGTGACTGGTTCTTTTTTTATGTTTTCTAGCTCCTTGTTAAAATTATTACTATGTTCATCTATTATTTTCCCTAATTTAGTTAGCATTCTTATTACTATTACTTTGAACTCTTTATTTGGTAAATTATTTATTTCTGTTTCACTGATCATTTTTTAGGGGTTTTTACATGCTCTTTCAATTGAGATAAATTCCTCTGTCTTTTCATTTTGCTTAACTTTCTATGTCACTCTTAAATTAGATGAAAAAGTTACCTATTGAGGTCTTGAAGTTGTATCCGCATGTGGAAATATCCCTATACAATCTGTGTGCAACCATTTGGTTTAGTTGGAGGGCTGGATTTGATGTGGATGCACATCACATCTTTCCTCAAGGTGTGCTGGCAGCTATCACCTTGGTAGAAAGTGGGGCTAGGAGTGGAGGGGTAGGACAGGGGCCAGGTGTGAGCCAGGACTTCCCCTCTGCTCTGTGGCTATCATTGCCCTATTGGGAGCAGGGGCAGCTCTCAAGTTGCTAGAGCAGAAGCCCTGAAGTTCAGATCTAAGCTGGTTCTGTTCCCTTTAAGTATGTGGTCTCTCCATCCAGAGGGGCCAGTGCTGGTACAAGAAGTACTGATGTGGGCACTCGGTTTGGGCTTGGGCCTGGGCTGTGGTGGTAGCTCACCTGAGTCCATGCTATAATACTGAGAAAAGATTGTCTTGGTGGCTTGTTTTGGAAGAAATAGTGAAAGTCTTTGCAGGATGCAAAAATTTGACGAGTTAGTAATCCCTGGGGGACAGAGCAAAAATCACAACTTCTGGCTTGATTCTAACCAACACGCCAAACAACCTAAGAGATGCTCCAATATAAATTAAAATTATTCTTTTATGGAAAACTTAATTCCATGTCCTAAAATTCTAGAGTTAGAAAATCTGGACAGATCATCCAGTACATTCCTGTAGCCTTCATATAGATGACGTGCCAAGGCAGAAGAATATTTATTCTATTATCTCTTCACAGTTTTCAAGACAGTCAGCATGAAATGACTTCATCCTTAATTTAAGAAAATTTCCACTCAGCCCTTTGTGGAGAATAAAGTGTTCAATGTTCTTAAAAAAAAAAAAGAAAAAAAAAAAAAGACAAGACAGATTCTGGGAAAATGGTGGCACTGATGGTAACATAGTGTTTGGATCTTCCTGAATCCCACAAACTCCTAAATTACCAATAAGGGAGAACTTAGCAAATATTTTTTCCCAAGGGTCCTTCTTAAATGATCTATGAGAGGAATAGTTTCAGACACACAAAATGATCAAAGAGTAGCAGAAAGACTGGTAGTGAGAACTAAATATATAGCTCTATGCAAAATTTAGATGAAATGAGAATTAAAAAGAGAAATTATAATACAGCATGGTTATATGATGTGACAATGTAGAAATAGTACAGTCTTAAAAAAGAGATTACAGAGAGCATATGCAAGCCATTTCCTCCTTACTTTTCAGTAATCATAATTGGTAGTAGTAGCAATGGTATTGTTACTCTGAGACTGTTTCATGAGTGTTGTGGGATAAACAAATGAGCAATTATGTCTTCTTACATTTATATCACTCCTTGTGTCTTTGAGAACTCCTTGTGTCCTTGGATAAAAGGAGCTAGAGATTTAATATAAAATAATTAAGTAAAAAATTCTGAATTGGAACTTAAGAAATTCAAAGTATGAATTACAAACTCAAGGGGGAAAAAAAAGCTAAATTTTTACCTGATGAGGATAGGTAATTATCTTGAAAACTGGCTAAATAAAAAAATTAATCACTTTTACTTCCATTTATATATGATCTATACTATTGGATAACCAATATTATATGAGGGAAAATATCTCTGCGTAAAACTATTCCAGTTACTAAATAAAGCAATCTGATAGATTATCACAATTTTACAATCCCAATTAAAGAATGAAATCAGACATTATATACTTCATGATTAAAAATCTCACTTTATCACTTATAATTTTGACAAAGGGATCAAAACTGAATCTGATAAAGCCTCTGGATCTAGCTGTCAATTTGCGGAAAACACAAAGAGCAGAGGAACAATTTGAACTGTTTCATGAGTCTAAAGTTAACAAAATCCACGTTAAATGGCCTGAGTCTTTCAGCAGATAAACTGTCAGGAAAAGAAAAAGATGGAGGGGGAATTGAGTGGTATAACCATGAAGAAATGCGAGCCAGATATTTCTACAAAGTCAAGACAGTGGTAACTTTTGGAAAGAGGGAGGAGGCTATGATTTGGATAGGCCATATAAGAGAGGCTTCTGGGGTAGCCGACAGAGTTTTATTTCTTGACCTGGTTGATGGTTATGAGGGGGTTTGCCTCACAATAAAGTAAGCTATTAATTTGTTTTGTGTAGTTTCTTACATCCGTGTTTTATTTTTACCCCCCCCAAAAGGAAAAAAGGAACTAAAGCAAATGAATAGTTATATTTCTGAAGAAAGTATGTTCTTTTTTCCCTCATGTTTAACAATCCTATTGTTATAACATACATTTATGAAAACTGTTTTTCCACCCATTAGTTTTTCTCATACTTCTCAGAGTTCCCAGATTCTTTCATATCCATTTAAAATTAGAGACCACAACTCTATGTGTTAAAATTATAGGCCAGGTAGGTGAATATAACAGGAGAAGAGATTCTCCACCTACCCTTAAGTATTCTTTGTTCTCTATATTTTAGAGCTATTCAAAGTGTGCTTCTCAACACATGCTAATCCACAAACCACTACCAGTCCATGAAGAGAAAACTATAGAAGCTGAGAGTATTTAGAAATTATAGCCATTTGACAGAATAGTTTTGTATCTGTTCAACCTAATAATAAGATATTTGGGCCTAAATTCTGAATTTTTTTTTCAATTTTTTCCTTTATATTTCTAGGGTTATGTCAAAGGATCAAGAAGTCAATATTCTTAATAATTCATTTTTTTTTATATTTTACAAATGTATTTATGCACAAGAGATTGCAAACAAAACAAAACAATCCTGTTCTTAATCACAAACAGTTTGAGAAGCATTACTTTAGAGGTTCTGCTATCTTAATGTTTATTTTTGTTTGGTCAGGCTTGAGAGACCGGAAGCAGTTCATTTGCCCCAGATGAAGGCAATTATCTGTTTTAGCGCACTCATCCATTTGGAATCTAACCATAGCCACTATGCCAGGGAAATTAAGATGCATTTCTTGTCAATAATTCTTTAAAAAGAACACTTTTTTTTTTTTTAGTTTGGATGATTTAAGCACTGTCATACCTTAAAAGGAGAAGAATGTTCAAAATATAAGTCATGATGAAGTTCATGAACCTTTAATTCCATGGCTCTTTAAACTGTTCTAAATATGCATTTTGGACGGATTTATGTAAAGGAAAAGGAGATCAGCAAAGCATTTTATGATAACATTAACATAATGCCTCCAGCCATTTTTCAGATTTAAAAAGCAAAATATTTTATTGTGAAAATGTCAGACTATGAATAAAGAAAAAATTAATATCAAAAGAACCTACCAATCAATGATAATCACTTCAAGCATTTTTTGTGTATGTATTTATAATCTAAATCTCTCTTTCTCTTCACACACACACCTCACATTAACACATAAAATTCACACGTTATTCTTAAAACATGAGGATTGTATTGTGTTTTTTAAATAATTTCTTATTCTCAATAGACAGGTGTCCTTTTATCATTTACATAGGGTACAGTCTTACTTTTCACCATTTGAATTCCTTTGCATAAAAGTCTAATTAAGAAATGTCGACTTTATTGAAGATTTTATAGAGGAGCCAGAATAGGGAGTTTATATCACATTCCTATATCCAGTTGCCTTCCCACACCCCTCCACCGATGAACATACTCATAGAGCAAATAATTTAAAGTTTATTTTAGACATTTCTGTTCTTAAAGTCCTTTCTTGTTCAAGCACAAAAAAAGTATACATATTTTTTTCTGTAGTTCCTTACTAGCCACTTCAGGGTTTTCTCAATATAATTTCACCTGCTGCATCTACGTGCTTTGAAGGATAATTCAGTTCTGTCTCACCTACTACCCTCGTGTTCGTGATCATTCCCATCAAGGTGTTCAGCAAAACAAAAGTCCTCCAGTAAACAGGACACACCATTTTCTTAAAGGCAATAAAGTTTAGAAAAATGTTTGTTACTTTTCACACCACTTTTTCACTTATAACCTTAGCAGTCCTACAGATTCTTTTATATATATATATATATATATATATATATATATAAAATAGCATAAGCCTTAGTTCCTAAATATATTCCAGCCTTTGGATTGACATAATTCATTTAATCAAATCCTTATACTAGGTCTTTTAAGTAATTTATACTTTGTTTTATTATAAAATATGTTGCACTGAACATACTTTAGATAAATCTTTTGGAAAATCTCTGATTATTTGCTTAATTGAATTTCTGGGTTAAAAGATCATTTAAGGCTTTCCTCATTCCTTTCCAGAAAATTGCTGGTAATTTTTACATTACCATTAGCAGTGTATGTGAGTAGTTATTTTTCTGTAACCTTGCCAACACTAGATAATACCATTTAAAAATACTTTGCTGATTTGAAAGGCAAAGAAAAAAACTTATTTTCATTTGCATTTATATGATTAAGAGTGAGGTTACTTTTTCTATCTATTTGTTCAACAAATGTTAATTGAGTGCCTTCTACACAGCAGCCTTGCTCTTGTTTCTGGGGACATAGAAATGAACATGACAATATCCTTGTTCCACGCTTTATCAGCTGCTGTATTTCCTTTAAAAAATTGTCTGTTCCCATTCTTTCGCCTTTGGGGCCTTATTTGTATTTTTATTACTGATTTCTATGAGCTCTGTTTGTATTAAAGATAGAAACCCATCATATGCCATAAAATTTGCAAGTATGTCTCTTACTTTATAGTTTGCTTTATATTAAAGCAGATTTTTTGTTGTTGCATAATTAGACATTATTTTAATATATATTTACTCAAATATATTGGTCTTCTTCCTTTGTTTTTATGCTTTGTGGAAAATAAAAGAATATATTTATATAGGTTAGGGGGTGATTTACCCATTTCCACTTTCCTTTTTTTTTAAATTTTATCTACTTGTCGGTCCAATTTTTACATTTAAGTCAAACTGCCTTAAGTCTTTCATTCATCTGCAACTTTTAAAATATTGATTTATAGTATGAGTCAAGTCTCAAAGTCACTGTCAGATTTACCAGTTCTATTTCATTTCTAATGTCACCACCCTGACTTGAGAACTATTCACTCCTCTAGGCATCATTGTGCCAGTCTTCTATGGGCTAGGAAAAAAAATGAGGAATTATCTCAGAAAGTAAATCAAACGACACAGAGATATACACTATAAGAAGATAAAAGTCTTAGAAGATCAACAGATAATAGTAGAACAAATAATAGAAGAATATATCCTAGAGCTGAAGTGGGACTAAAATTGTTGAATTGAAAGAGCCTGCAGCCTGTCATTCCGAATAAGTGAAAAAAAAAAAAAAACTAAACTAAAAATTTCCTAATGAAGTTTTTTAAAACTAATAATAAAAATAAAATTCTAAAAGGTTCCACAGTTTAAAATAAACAAATAAAATGTAACCTCTAAAGTAATATGAATTGGATTGGCTGCATATTTCTCCTCAGGAATGCTAGATTCTAGAAGGCTATGGAGTAATATCTTCAAATTTCTAAGGGAAAATGCTTTTATTACAGAAGCCAAATTATCAACCAAGTGTGCTTGTAGCATTACTTCCTTCATTTTGTAAAAAATGAGTCAAAAAGTCCAGTTTATAACTTACATAACAAGAAATGGAAAGGCGTGAAGTTGCAGAGGGCAACCAGGGTCTGGAAAAGAAAAGATACAGGGAGGACATAATAATGGTCCCAAATATTGAAAAGACTGCCATTTGATGCTATGTTTTTTGTTTTTCCCATGGCTATTTATTTCCTACACCTGGTAGTACTATTCTTGTTCCTGAATCCCAGCTCACCCTGACCTAGTGTAGTTTGCTGCCAAGTGAGCTGTGCCAAAATTTTTTGACAGTAGTCCCTGTTTGTTTTCTAATTTCTTATTTTTATATTTTCTGTTTAAAATGTCTGGAATTTATATTGTTTTAGCTCCTCTCAAATATATCTTATAGCAACTTTTTCTCCATTCTATTTATGGTGACTCTCAGATTATAAATTTTTTTTTAAAAAATTATTTAATGCAATCAAATCTGATCCTCAGTGAGACTATAAATGTAACACTTTTCTCAGGACATAGTATTAATAAATATTCAAAAAGCTATTTATTGTTATTAGTAGGCCAAAACACAATTTTTTTCTTCCCTTACTCCTCCAAGAAAATCAGTCAACATTCAGTAACGATATGATTACATTGTTGTAATTGTGTTGTTTGTTGTTTTTTCACATCATAATTCTGATGTTGAACTCTATTTTCAAATTTGAAGCTTTTTAAAAAGTAGAAACACAGACCTATCTCTAAAGGTATTAATTGAATACATTTGGGGTTGATACAGACTTAAGCATTATAGATAAGTATCCAGGATCATGAACTGCACTTTGAGAAATTGGTAAATTCATAGATATACAAATGCCTAATCATAGTATCTGTAGCCTTTGAACTGGACTGTAGTCACCAACCCCCACTCATATTCTTCTAGTGATAGAGAACTTCTCTCACAACACAGGTTATTGATATTTTAAATAATTCTTTTTATGTAGTCTTATATTTGTAATGTCCATTAGTAATAGTGTGACCAAACATCTAGGTTTGCTCAGGACTGAATGGGCTCTGGAGACATGGGACTTTCAGTCATAAAACTGGAAAACTCTCAGGAAAACCATAAGTTGGCCACGAACTCCTAAATTCTAAAACCTTTCTTTGAAATAATCCAGAAAAAAGACGATAAAAGGATAAAGAGATAAAATGTCTAGTAACTTTCATTGTTTCAACAAGTACTATATATATGATGTGTACCAGGTACTATTCATGTAGCAGACATATCAAAGAACAAGGTAAGCTCACACTTTTTCCTCATCAGGTTTCTAGTCTTTTGGGACAAAAAGATGTAAACATTCACTATAATTAAGTGATGTGAAAGTAGGAGTACAAATTGTTGCAAGAGCATGTATCAGAGGCACCTAAACCAGATTAGTGAGGTTATTGGAAGCTTACTGAGGAGTTAGTTATTGCTTGGTATCAAGTACAAGAAATTCCTCAATCCTGTAAGACTGTCTTGGATGGTACTACTTGATCTACAATGTCTAAGGACAGTTTGCCTGGGTGAGGGTGTTTCTTTTTACTTCTGTTGTATCTGTGGCTAAAACAATAAGAATGTATTTGTTCATGATTCTCTAGGTTGACAACTTGAACTGTATCAAAATGAATAAGCTTATTACCGCTCCATGTGGGTTCCACTTGTTTTACACATAGAACAGACAGACTCTTCATGTGGGATGGTTTGAAAGGCTGGTCAGCTGACATTATTGGATGATTGTGCCTCTGTCTTCACATGGTCACCATCCTCAAAGAGGCTGATGGTGATTTTCACATGGCAACAGTATTCCAAGAGAGTAAGAGTGAAAGCTGTAAGCTTCTTGAGAACTACACAAGCTCAATTCTGTTGCACTGAATTGGTGAAAGCAAGTCACAAGGCCAGAACAGATTCAAAGTGTAGAAAACAGACTTCCATATTGATGGAAAGAGCTACAATATTGGCTATCTGTAAGCAATTTCATGGAGAAAGGAAAAGTAATTTATCCATAAATCACATTTGCACTTGTCAAAGTTTTCTCCAAGGACATTTAACTACATCACAACACATATAAATGCTTCATATGCTTGTGAATCTGTGACCACGGTTTCCTAATCTACTCACTCATCTAGATAATTGTTTCACACTTCTTTCATCTCAAACCTTTAAATCCCTATTTCTCATCCTTATGCTCTGCTAATGATTGTGTTTCCTAGTTCACAACACACACACACACACACACACACACATACCCGATATGAGTTCCACTGCCACTGTCTACTCCCAACAACTGTATTACGTATTTGCTGTTTTACTTCCTTTCACAATATATGATGTGTCTCTATTCTTATCGAAATAGAAATACTCCACTTATGAACAAGATACCACCCCCCCTCTGGAATAATCAAGGACATTTGGTCAATCCTCAGTCTTCATCTTACTCAGCCTATAAGCAGAATTTGATATAGTTAATTCATTCTCTTCTTTGAAATGTTTTTTTAATTCAAAACCTTTCACTGTTATGATTTTCCTTCTACATTTCTGGCCTGCCCTGCTCACTCTCCTTGAACCTCTTATCTTCTTGATGCCAACATATTCCCTTGAGGATCTCATTCAGTCTTAGGGATCTAAACACTATCCATACTCTGATAACCATCAAATTTATACATCTAGTTCAGGCTTTTTTTGAACAAAGTTTTTAATATCCTAGACACATATACCTCACTTGAATACCTAATAGAACCTCAAATATAAGATGCCTGCTAAAAAAAAGCCTTCCTAGATTTCTCCCCAAACCAACTCTTTTCATAGATGTACCTATTTCAATAAATGCCAATTTCATCCTTTTACTTGCTCAAAACCAAATTTAAAAAAAATTCTCCACTACTCTCTTTTTCTCACACCCCTTATCTAATCAATGAGAAAATCCTATTGACTCTGCCTTCAAAATATATCCAGAACCTATTTTTATCACCTCTATCACAACAATTTTTATCTAAATCAGCATAAATTTTTGCTTATATTTCTGCAATAAATTTCCAACTACACTCCTTGCTTCCACTTTGCTGCCCTGTAGTGTAGTCTTAACACAATGACCACAACGATCCTTTAGAAATGGAAGTCAAGACTTCTGGTTTTGGATATTTTTAGAAAACTGAAAATAGAATCATTCCCAAATGAACAATCACAAAATAAAATGGAAAACCTACAAAATCATAACTTTAAAAAAAATTCCTCAGAGAGCTGAAGTAAACCTAAGGAAAGAAAGATGTCTCCAAGGAGATATGGGATTCACACATTTATTTACCAGGAGCAACACATGGGAGGAAGGTGGAGCTGCCATAAAAACAAGGAAGAAGATTTGGGGTAAATTTTTAAATTAATTGCTAAAGGCTTAGTTTTGTTTAATGTGACAGAATAGATACTATGAGAGCTGGAGATACAGGGGACTTTGTACTCACCTGCTGTCTCCATGGGCCTTACTGTGTCCTCATGAGAAACATGGAAGCCAGGGTGAGATGTTAAAGAAAACTCGCCTTATTGGTAAAAGCCTGGGTGAAAGGATCAATGTCAGCTTCGGGAAAGGTAAGAAGCCCTGCCTAGACCCTATTCCTCTAGGTTTCTACAGGACATACTAAGTCACTGAAGGGATGAGCAGAAAAATCCCCCAGGGCACACCTGAAGTTTCATTCCTAGATGAAGGAAAGAAACACAAAAACAAACAAACAAACAAACAAAACAAAACAAAACAAAACAAAACAAAAAAAAACCCTCTACCCTTACAAAAAGGCTCAGGAAAGCATCCTGGGCTCAGACCATTAGAAATCCATATCTGCCAAGGAAGAAACCAGAAATCCTCTTGTATAAAATTCACTAAAGATACAAGGTCCAAGGCAGAGTTTGGCTGTCATAGGTAGGAGGTAAGGGAAAGGAAAGAGTTGAGAGAAACAGTGAGAGAGAGAGAGAGAGAGAGAGATCCACTCTAAGGCTCTGGCTCACAGGTAAAACTTAAAACCGATGGTGGAAGTAGAAGTGTAAGGGAAAAAAAAACAAAAAACAAAAAACTTCCAGCAACCCAATTCACATACTAAGCACAAAGTAAAACTGGAGGAATTTAAGCTGGTGATGCACTGTAGGTAAATAACAAAAGAGAAACTCAACTCAACTCCTGACTAGATTGATTCAATTACCCACAATAAGGACTTAAGAGAAGTGTGCTCAGGCATAAACACTATTTACCCCAGTCTCTACTGTTCTACATACAATGTCTAGCTTTAACAACAACAACAAAAATGAGTCAAACGGTAAAAGAAAAAAAATTGTTGAGAAATAAACAATCAGTACAATGAGACAGGTATTCAGAAGTTGGTACTAACAGAGAGAAATTTTAAAATAACTATAATTAATGTTAAAAGCTATACATGGATGAATACATGGGTAATTTCAGAAAAGAGATGGAAACTATAAGAAACAATCAAATGGAAGTGCTGAGAAAAACAGTTATAGAGATGAACATTTTTAATGGGCTCATTACTGGATTTCATAGAGCAGAAAGAAAACTGAACTTTAAGATAGATGTATATATATACATGACTGAGACATTATGCTGTACACCAGAAACTGACAGATTGTAACTGACTATACTTCAATAAAAAAATAGGTTAATAGAAATTATTCAAACTGCAATGTACAAAACAGGTTATCTAAGATTTTAAACATTGGAACATCAGTTTAAATTATGTGTAGTTGAATTTCAAGAAAGAGGTGAGAGAGAGAATTTGACAGAAGAAATATTTGAAAAGTTAAAAGCTGAGAACGTCCTAAAAATAAGAAAAGACATTAAATGACAAATCCAAGAATGTCAGAGAACAGCAAACATAATAAATACTTCTCTCTCTCTCTCTGTCTCTGTCTCTCTCTCTCACTCTTTCTCTCTCTCACACATACACACTCATACTTATACACCCAGATACATCGTATTTAAGCTGCTAAAAATGAAAAAGAGAAAATCTTGAAGGTATTGTGGGGCAAAAGAGTGAGAGAGATCACATTACATACAGAGGAACAAAGATAAGAATAATAGTAGACTTCTTTTCATACACTACATAAGACAAAAGTCAAAGAACTAGAATCACTAGAGTATTAAAGGAAAAAAATAATAACTATTAATCAATAATTCTGTACCCTGTAAAATATTTTTCAAAAATGAATAAGCAATCTAAAGCCAAAATCATTCATTGTAAACCAACCTGGACTGTTAAAAAATTATTTTAAGACAAAAAGTATATAGTATCAGAAAGAAATTTAGATCCTCCCAAAGAAATCAAGACTGCTGGAAATGATAAAAATCAGAATAAATACAAAATTTTAGGGATATTTTTAATCCCACTAAAAATAATTGATTACCTTAAACAGAAATAGGGATAATGTAATGTATATTTATAGCATATGTAAAAGAAAAATGTATGAGAAAAATATCACAAAAGATAGGAAGGTGGAATTGAGAATATACTATTTCAAACCTCAGACACTATAAATGAGGTGGTATAATATTGTTTGAAGGTAAACTGCAATTAAATCAAGATTTGTGCCATAAACATTTTATTTATAAACAATAATTGAATCTTTCAATTTAATCAAAATTAAAAATAATAAATCAAAGTACAGATAAAATAGAATTATATAATAATTTATGATCTAAAGAAGGAAGACAGAAAAGATAGAACAAATAGAAAATGACTGGCAAAATCATTAAAAAGCCCACAAACAATAAATGCTGGAGAGGATGTGGAGGAAAAGCAACCCTCCCACTCTTGGTGAGAATGTAGTTTGGTGCAGCCATTATTGAAAACAGTATGAAGACTCCTTAAAAAACTGAAAATAGACTTACTATATGATCCAGCAATCCCACTCTTGGGCATATATCCAGAGGAAACTCTAATTCAAAAAGATACATGCATTCCAATGTTCATAGCAGCACTATTTACAATAGCCAAGACATGAAAGCAACCTAAACGTCCATTGATAAATGATTGGATAAAAAAGATGTGATATATACATTTATATATGAAATCTAAAAAAAGACACAAATGAACTTATTTACAAAAAAAGAAACAAACTCACAGACATAGAAAACAAACTTATGGTTACCGGTGGGGGGGAAGCAGGGGTGGAGACATAGAGTGGGTGTTTGGGAATTACAGATACTAACTACTATACATAAAATAGATACACAAGGTCCTACTGTACAGTACAGGGAAGTATATTCAATACCTTGTAATAGCCTATAATGAGAAATAATATGAAAAGAAGTGTATATATATATATATATGTGTGTGTGTCTGTGTGTGTATATATGTATGTGTGTGTGTGTGTGTATATATATATATATATATATAAAAATAAACTGAATCACTATGTTGTACACCAGAAATTAACACAACATGGTAAACCAAGTATATATATATATAAAGAAAAAGGAAATGACTGGCAAAATGATATATTTTAAACCAACCATATCCACAGTTACATTAAATGTTAATAGTTAGGTACATCAGGTAAATACAAAAATTATCAGACTGAACAAATAACATTCAACCATATACTGTCTAGTCATAATTAGGGTGAAAAGTGAATAGATGGAAAAAGATACGCCATGCAAACTCTAATCCAAAAAAACCCCACCTACATTGGCTATATTGATATCAGAAAACATAGATTTTGGAAAGAATATTACCAGGGTTTAAAAAAAAGATGTTACACACACACACACACACACACACACAAAGTTAAAAGCAGTCAATTCATCAAGAAGATACAACAATCCAAATTACTTATATATGCAAAATCAGAGTTTAAATGTACATGAAAGAAAAAAGTGCTAGCACTGAATAATGAAATAGATCAAAAATTATATTTGAAGATTTTAATAAAACTAATTTCTGAGTAATGAAAACAAGAAGACAAAATCAGTGAGGATATATGACATTAACAACACTATCAACTGACTTGACCTAATTGACATTTATAGAACACTTCATCCAACAACAGCAAATTATACAATTTTTACATGTAATTATAAAACATAAGTCAAGGCAGACCATATTCTGGTTCGTAAAATAAAAATTTAAATGTATTATTTAGAAATTATAATTATGTGACATGTTAGTGAATTAATTAACACTATGATGATAAACACTGCAATATATAAATTTATCAAATCAGCACACTGTACACCTTAAACTTACACAATATTATATGTTGATTATACCTCAATAAAAATAAAACATATAAAAATGAAGTAAAATCATTCATAGTATATTCTCTAACCATAAGAGAATTAAACTAGATATAAATCATAGCAAATTTCTTGTATACACCCAAGTATTTAGAAGTTAAAAAAAATACTTCTAAATAACTCTTGAGTAAAAGAGGGAGTCACAAGGGAAATAGAAAATATTTTTAATTCAATGTAAATGAAAACACAATAAATCAAAATCTCTGGGCTGCAAACTAAACAAGCGCTTAGAGAGCAATTTATAACATTGAATGCTGATATTAGAAAAGAAGAAAGATCTAAAATCAATTATTTAGCTTCCACTTTAAGAAACTAGAAAAGAGCAAAATAAATTCAAAGCAAGAAGAAAGAAGGAAACAATAAAGATAATAGCAGATATCAATAAAATTGAGTACAGAAAAACAATAACTCAATTAAATGACTTTGAAAAGATTAATACAATTCATAAACTTCTAACCATACTAACAAAGGAAAAAAAAGGGAAAAGATACACATTACCAGTATCATAAATAGAAGAAGAAAAATCACTGTAGACCCTACTGATATACATCAAAATATAAACAGAATATTAACAATTGTATTGCACTAATTCTATAACTTAGAACAAACAGACCAATTCCTTAAAATAAACAAACTACCAACACTGACTCAAGAAGAAATGGATAACCTGAATTTTTTTTATCAATTAAAGAAATTGTACACAAATTTTTGTTTCAATCGAAAAAGCCTCTGGGTCCATGCCTTTTTTAATTACTAAACTTTATTTCTTTAGAGCAGTTTTAGATTTACAGCAAAATCAAGGAATTTCTCATATATCCCCTGTCCCCACACATGCATAACCTTCCCCATTATCAACATTCCCCACCAGAG
The DNA here is from genome assembly GCF_048773025.1 of Camelus bactrianus. Taxonomy (NCBI): domain Eukaryota; kingdom Metazoa; phylum Chordata; class Mammalia; order Artiodactyla; family Camelidae; genus Camelus; species Camelus bactrianus. Next base: position 78,966,029 of record NC_133575.1, on the reverse strand, counting down.
CGGTACATTTGTTACAGTTGATGAATCTACAAAGACACATCAAAAGCTCCTGAAGTCCATAATTTATACAATAATTCACCTTTGATGTTGTACATTCTATGGGTTCAGACAACTGTATAAAGACATGCACCCATCAATGTGTTATCATACAGAGTATTTTTGCTGCCCTAAATTCCTCTGTGTTCATGATTCTCTCTCCCCACTCCTCATCCCAGGCAACCACTGATATTTTTACCATCTTCATAGTTTTGCTTCTTCCAGAATATCATAGTTGGAATCACACAGTATGTACTCTTTTCAGATTGGCTTTTTTCACTTAGTAATATGTATTTAAGTTTTCTCTGTGTCTTTTCATGGCTTGATAGTTCATTTCTTTATAGTGTTGAATAATATTCCATTGTTGTAATTGAATATACCACATTCATTTATCCATTCACCTACTGAAGAATATCTTGGTTTCTCTGAGTTTTGACAATTATGAATAAAGCTACTATAAGCATGTTGTGCAGGATTTTGTGTGGACATAAGTCTTTAACTCCTTTGGGTAAGTACCAAGGAGCATGATTGCCAGATAGTATGGTAAGTGTATGTTTAGTTTTGTAAGAAACCACAAAACTGCCTTCCAAAATGGCTGTATCATTTTTCATTCCCACCAGCAATGCATGAGAGTTTTTATTGCTCCAAATCCTCACTAGCAGCTAGTGTTATCATTGTTTTGGATTTTAGCTGTTCTAACAGGTGCCTAGTGATAATGTGAGCATTTTTCTCATGACATATGATATTGAACATCTTTTCATATGCTTATTTGCCATCTGTGTATCTTCTTTGGTTAGGTGTCTGTTAAGGGTTCTGGCCCATTTTAAAAATTGTTCCCTTATTGTTGAATTTTAAGAGCTCTTTATATATTTGAATAACAATCCTTTATTAGATATATCTTTTGCAAACAATCTCCCCCTGTGTGTGACTTGTCTTCTCATTCTTTTGACATTGTCTTTCACAGAGGAGACATTTTTAATCGTAATGAAGTTTAGCTTGTCAATGATCTTTTCCATGGATTCTGTCTTTGGTGTTGTATCTAAAAAGGCCACACCCAAGAGCATCTAGGTTTTTTTCTATGTTAACTTATAGGAGTTTTATATTTTTGTGTTTTGCATTTAGGTTTGTGATCCATTTTTAGTTCATTTTTTGTGAAAAGTGTAAGATCTGTGCCTAGATTTATTTTTTTTGCATGTGGATATCCAGTGGTTACAGCACTATTTATTAAAAGGACTATCTTTGATCTATTGTATTTTCTCTACTTTGTTAAAGATCAATTGATTATATTTATGGGGGTATATTTTGGGGCTTCCTATTCTGTTCCATTGATCTATTTGTTTCTTCTTTTGTCAATACCAAACTGTCTTGATTATTATGGCTGTAGATTAAATCTTGACATCTGGTAGTGTCAGTCCTCCAACTTTGTTCTTTAATATCATGTTGACTATTAAGGGTTTTTTTTTTTTAACCTCTCCTTATAAACTTTAGAATCATTTTGATATGCACAAAATAACTTGTGATTTTGATTGAGATTGTATTATCTATAGATTAAATTGGAATGAACTGACATCTTGACAGATGACTTGACAAATTTTGGTATATACATATAATAAAATAAAACTAGTAAAAAGGAATGAACTACTGATACACAGAATCAAATGGATAAAGCTCAAAATAATTTTCTGAGTCAGAGTAGACACACAATAAAAAAATCAATATTGTATGATTCCACTTTATAACATTCTAAAACTCACAAACGAATCAAGAGTGAGAGAAAGTAGATCAGTGGTTGCCTGGGAATAAGGAGCAAGGAGGGATGGTGGGGATGCAGTACAAAGGGCATGAAGAAACCTTTGGGGTGATGGATATATTCACTATCTTAAATGTGGTAGTAGTTTTATGCATACGTGTATATAACTTATCAAGCTGTATGCTTCAAATATGTGCAGTTTATTGGATGCAGATTATATGCCAATAAACTGAACAATGGAAAGATACTATTAAGAAATGAAAGGGCAAACTACAGAGTGGAAGAAAATAGCTTCAAAATTCATGGCTGGTAAAGGATTTGTATCTAGAATATATAAAGGAGTCTCAAAACTCAATACTAAGAAAATAACCAAATAAAACAAATTGGGCTGAAGATCTGAATAAAACTTTCACAAAATCTACATATTTGGCAAATAAGCATATGAAAAGGTACTCAGTATCATTATTCATTAGGGAAAAGCAAAACAAATCCACAAAGAGATGCCACTATATGCATATGAAAATAGAAAAAAGGAAGCTGACAAATTTTGTCAAGGATGATAAGCAACAACTCTAATACATTGCTGGAGGTAATGTAAATTGTAACAGTCACTTAGGAAAACATTTGCCACATTGGAAAACACTTACCATAAGATCCAACAATCCCACTTCTAGGTATTTATCCAGGATAATGGAAACATGTCCACAGAAAGACCTTTATGTGAATGTTCATAGCATTATTCATTGTTCACAATAGCCAAAAAGTGGAAACAACCCAAAAGTCTTTCAAAAGATGAACTGATAAACTGGTCCATCTCTACAATGGAATTCTACTCAGCAAAAAAACAGGAATGCATTACTGATACACAAGCAATGACACGAATGAATCTTGAATGCATTTGCTAAGTAAAAGAAAGTATGTTCAAAAGGCTATACATGCTACGATTCCATATATATATATATATATATATATATATATATAAAACACATGGAAAAGGCAAAACTACAAGGCAGAAAACTGATCAGTGATTACCAGTTGCTATGCATAGGAGTAGGTATTTACTACAAAGGGGCTGGAGAGAATTTTGGGAAGTGATGAAATTCTTCCATATCTTGATTATCATTGTAGTTACATAGTATGCATTTGTGAAACTCAGGGCTGTGCATTAAAAAGTGTGAATTTCGATGTATATGATCATGTCTCAATTTTAAAAAGGAAAATAACAAGAAATCAAGGAATCTGAATATTTTGAAAAGCAAGTCAGACCATATCGTTTCTCTGCTCAAAACATGCAATGACTCTCCAGTACTCTAGGAATAAATGCTGAATCTTTATAATGGTCCACAGGGTCCTGAACAAATGATAAGGAGCTTGGACTTTATCCTGGGAGGCATGAGAAGCTATATAAAGGTTGGGGGAAGGAAATGAAAAATTTATAAACTTAGCCTTTTAGGAAAGCCTGTCTGACTACCATGTGTGATGCTGACAGTAAGGAGTCGAGACAAGAGGAATTGAAACTAGTGAGGAATCTCTTTCATAGTCCATGTGAGAGACAATGGCCAACTGGACCAGGGTCCTGGTGATAGGTTTAGATGGAAGTTACTGAATTCAACTGATATTTCAGAAGCCTTCTGTGATTGATTGCCCTTCTGTTCACTAAGAACTCCATTTGCACTCATTTCCAAGTGCCCAATGTAAATATGCACTTATTGATTAGGTAGTCCTTAAATGTCTCCCCTGGCTCTCTCAAATCTCATCATTTGTTCTGCCAGGATAAAGACCATGTCTTTTATTCCTTTGGTGCTTCTCCACAGCACCTAGGGCTGTTTATCAATGAGTACCCGGTTTAAAGATAGCACTAAATTTTAACCAGTCAGTGCTATAAAGGGAAGGACTTGTGAGATTCCACGAGACTTAGCTTTGGCATAGTTGTTCATAGACAGCGTATCTCCTTCATCCATTTTTCTTCATGCTGTTTTTGTGTCTTTAGAAGTCAAGTTAAAATGGAACATTTCCTCTTCTCCACTCAAATCTGTTTCCATTAGGAAGGCAATATTCCGGTTTGGAAAGGAAGAATACAAAATCTGGAACCTTTTAGAAATGCAAACAGTGAGAAAATAAAGTTGCCTCTCCTCATTCTGAATGAGTTTTTCAAATGATACTCCTTTTTTCTGCATTGCAGAGGTTATTTGGGGGGTGGAAATTTGATATACACACCAATTCAGGAAAAAAGATCTGGAATCCATCATTTTATTTCTAATTGACAGTGATTTGGAGCCAAATGCTCTCTGATCCAGTTACATTTGTCATTTTTGGATGCCTTTATTGGCATAAGACCTATAAACACCAGCCGGTCATGATTAGAAGCTTGTGAACTGGATGACATTCAGTTTGCCATTAACTCTCAGGCACATAGATCTAGCCAGAAACAGAATGCCTTACCGTGCACTAACTGATCTGGTAACTTGATCTTGCACCCCTTAGCACAGAGTTTGATTGACAACCTCCTCTCCAGAAGAGTGGGTGTTTCATATTAAACAGAATTGTATGCAAGTTTTTAGCATTTAGAAAGCCTGGCAGATAAAAAAGCTTCAACTTTATTGTTTCAGTAAGAAGCAAATTGTGAAATCAAATGACCTCAGGAAGGAGCAGTTTCTCTTTTCTCTTCTGAGTAGACACTATCAGAAAAGCCAAATGTGAATAAGAATTAGCTAGAAATTAGCATTTCAAAATTAGATAAACTCCCTAGGTTATCCAATTAGATATAGCTGCTAGTTTATATGTATGAAGAAAAGCAGTCACCTAGAAGAGATTTACTGAGCACCTACAATGTGCCAACAAATGTGCTCAGCACGACTGGGGCAAAGTTGCAAGGAAAATATGGTATGTCTCCTGCTCAAAAGGCACTTAGGCTCCAATGGGAGAAAAAAAAAAAGTAGTTCATGAAATACATAACAAAATAAAATGTAGTTAAATAACTCTTGGGTAACAGAGATGAGACTTTTAACCAGAGTTATAGAAATCATATTTTCTTGTGTACCTGAATTGTCAGGGGAGGTTTTATGAAAGAAGTCTGGAGAGATCCACTCATACAGCAAGGTCCTGTGGGTTTCCACTCTATTTGGGTTTAACTGGGAAAATATTGCAAAACCTGAAAGTGAATTTGTGGCCGTCCCCATCTGGGGGTCCCACACTGCTTTTCACTTGGTCAGACTAGCCTTCAGATACCCATTTTAAAGACTGGGAGCATTTTAAGATTACTCCCCAGTTCCCATTCCAGTGTCTAAGACAGGAAGGATTCTCTTCCAGACAACAAATAGAAATGCACACTTAATCTACCAGCATGTTTATCCTGAACGCATCTCTCATGTGAATGGCACCTACCATGACATTTTCTAAGTGAGAAAGGGATTCCATTATTGAATTGCTTGTAATTAACCTTAACATCAACTGTTCAATATTGAGTACTGTAGCAGCGAGTACTGAAGTTACTCTTCTAGATGTATGACTCACTGATAAGTTCATAAATCAAATGATACATCTCATGTAAGCTCAGAACCATGAGTGATGAGCCTTATCAGAGCTAAATAATATGTCTGGTTGTCACTTTCCTATTAATAACTATTCAGGAATGAGGATATTCTCTTCAAGTTTGGAGTCACTCTTTAGTGTCGGGGATTGTATAATCTACACTCTAGAAGCTACTGGGATCTCTGGTGATGTGCTTTTAATTGGAGAAGTAAAGGAAAGCACTTTTACACGTTTGTGGTGCTGAGAGATTTGCCAGCAGTGCTAGGCTCTGGGCTGTCACCAAGCCCTGAGACATGAATCTCTTGTGGTCATTTTAGTGCTTGTGTAACTCAAAAAGGCTCTGGACTTAAACTGAAATTTCAAAATGATTAGTCCATGTTTGCCTCTAAAGTAATTGCTCCAACTATTCTAAGAGGACGACTGAGAGCCTAAAGTTCCCAAATGACTTATCCCATACACTGTAGAAGGTTCAGCAAAGCTTCGGCAGGGCAGCCGGTGATATTTTACTTCCTCATTCAAGTTGTCTACCACCTGAAGGCTCAGACAGAAATACTGTTCTGGGGGGAACAGCATATAATGAGTTACCATGAATATAGCTTGAGCAGTTCTAAACAAGACCTGGTTTTAATTCCATGAGGGAAGCACCAAAGGGACCACACATCTTTAGCAGTCCACGAATAAAGTCTAAGAATGGGCTTATGAGTCTCCTTCCAATATGTGAAACTTATTGGAGACTTATTAGACCAGCCCTGTTACCTAGGCACTGGTCAAATCTTGGATTATAATCCGAGCCTGCAACAGCTGTTAAAAGACGTTGCCTGAATTGATTCTGGGTGGACCCTTGTGGCTATTGATATTGATAGAATTTTAGAACTTAAGTAAAAATATACTTTCACTGACGGCTTTAGAAGCACCTCAGGTGATATGTGCCCTTCCTCTTTCTTTAGAAACCTATCAGAGTTAATTCCAAGGATTAATATATGTTCTTGGATGTCAGAATGGAAGACAACTTAGAAATCAACTAACTCCAGGTGTTCATTTTACATGAGGAAACTGAAGCACAGAAATGAGGAGTGACTTTTTCGAAGTCACAAAGCTAGCTGATGGTAGTCCAAGAGAATCTTGATCAGCTGACTGTCAGTTCAGTGATTTTTCTTCTCTCTTCGGGGAAAGGAAGACACTCCAAAATGAAGGTGCAATAAAGGCATCCAAATGTTGTATTTCCTGATATGGCTTAATATTTCTTTGAGCAATTGAATTTAAGGTCATTTTGATAATAACACCTCAGATTTGTACAGAACTTTACAGTACACAGTGTGTTTTCAAAGATTATTTCACTTGGTTCTCTCCCAATAAGTCTTGAAGGAAGATAGACAGACCATGTTCTTCATTTGAGAGAGGAAGAACTTAAATTCAGAGAGGATATGTGAATTATGCTCAGTTAATTACCATTCAACCTCTGTGTTCTCCTGAATCAAAGCTCAATACTCTTGTACTTGTACTAGATAATCAAGAAGTCCATCAAGAATATGATCAAATTTTATGTTTAACCCAACCACCATAATGTTAGTCACTTTTAAGCAAGTTACTCTTAGATCTAGACACCATCCTATGTACAATTAATAATGATGGTGATAGCTATTATTTACTGAGTCCCTTGCTTTACCTTGTGAACGAAAAATACTGCAAGCCATATCAGCAAACATAGAATGCTGAAACCATCAAGTCATCAGTGGCTGCTGCCACCCAGCAGTGAAGACAAGCCTGCAGCCCGGCCTCTGCAGCCACTCACAATGGTGCACCCTGAGGGGACTCAGAATAAGAAAGGACATGATACTGGCCCTAGGTGGCTAGGTGCTTGTCAAAGGAATGAATTCAATGAGCTCAAATGTTTGCTCCCTCCTTGAGATGCCTGCTTTTCTTTAGTTAACAAGCAATCTTTTAATGTTCCAACTACCTGGTCTTTGTTGTAAAGCTCCTATATATCCTAGCTCCTCCCCTACCTCTTCGGAGCAGTCCCTCAGAGTGATCTGAGAGGCTGTCATCCCGGGGTCAAAGGGGTTCAAGTCCTAAGAAATGTCCGCCAAATAAAACATAATTCTCAACTTTTAGGCTGTGCATTTATTTCAGTCAACAACATCATGCACTGTCCTAAGCTTTTCAAATGTATTAACTTATTGGATATTAACTATATCAACCTAGTAGATTAACACTATTAGTATGCTTATTTTATAGATGTGCAAAGTAAGGCACGGAGAAGTTAAGAAACTTCCTCAAGGTAATCAAACTAATAATGACAGCACCAAGATTTGGGCTTAAGTACTTTGGACTCCAAATATCCATTCAGCCACTACTGTCAATATTGTTACTCTAGATGGATATAAGCAGTAGTGTTATTAGCCTCATTACACTCCAAATATCACTCTGTAATATATGTTGGTTCAATAATACAAAAAAAGAAAAAACCCTTTTCACTGTTTTGCAGCCATCCTCTCTAGCATGGGACCGTAGGAGATCAGGTAATTGAGAAAAGAGTGGTTTTATTATGCAGGAAACATTGAGACTCAATAGTCCATGATGATTCTAAACAAGCCATGAAAGCCTCTTTTATCAAAAAAATTATTTTATAAAATGTCCCTAAATAGGTTTATATTAAGAGAAAAAAGATGACTCTAAAAGAAACATACTATGTTTTTCTAGAACTAGCGTTTTGCCAAATATTGTGTACATATACCTGATAGCCAATAATAGCATTGAAAGAAGAGTAAATGATATAGGTTTAGGGCCAATGCAGTAGAAATGTACCAGCTGCACATATCAATGACTCAGCTGTCATGACAGAACATATTGCTATCAATGCACCTCAACAGAGTATAATGGCTAGCAAATGGTGATTTCCACAAAAACAATATCAAAGATCGTAAATTAACTGATACAGGGAAAGTTTGCATAAATGAGAATTTTGGTTTTCTGAAGGTGTTAGGGCAGAAGCAAGAAGCTCCTTAATTATTACATTCTGGTACCACAGAGTATGCTTCCATAACCCAAGTAAATGGGGAAGGAGAACCCCCTTTCTCTGATTGCTTCCCAGTCCTTTCTTAAGAATGACGTGGTTATAGCTGCTACAGTCTACCTTTGTTCCACAAATATGTTTTGAAGGCTGGGAAAAAATGAGGAAGCAAAACATAGATGACACTTCTTTCATTTGGCTTAAGCTCTAATAGAAATACTGACATTTAATGTTTTTAATCACATTAATAGAATGTATAATTATAAATGGAGGTAAATGTTCTGGAGGAACAGAACAAGGTTTCTGACCTAGAAAAGGGTGGTAAGGGCTGTCAGGGAAGGTTTCACCCCAAGTAAAATTTTAATTATGAGTTGAAGAATGAATAGCTCTTAACTGAGTGAAAGAGGGGGATCACACTGCAGGGCAAGAGTAAAGACTGCTTTGCGTACTGTGGCAGGAAGGGGCATGGCATAGTCCAGAAAATGGAAAAATGCCAGTGTGATTGGAACATGGAAAGCAAGGGAAAAGTGGTCTGAGATGACCCTGGAAACATGAAGAAACTTGGCAATATCAGCTTGTATATATCAGCAATTCTATCCCCTTCCTACCTTCCATTCCACTCCTTACATCTCTAACACTAATCCCTAATTCCTCTTCCTGTGCGTGATCACCATGTACATCATTTGAGGAATTATGGAGATTTGTGCAGTACCATATTTGACCTGCAAGCCAGACAATCAGATTCATACTGTGAAAAGATACTGCTTAGAGTTGGGCAGCCTGATGCCCAAAATGACAACAGAAATATAATCATAAGCCTCCAAGTAAACTAGCTTTACAGAGAATATTGATGTTCCTTATAAAGGAACTTAAGGAATCTAGTTCTTCATCCTAGGCCAGAGTGTATATCTTTCCAAGCACAGAAATGAGACAGTCTCATTAATGTCCCCACCCTTACCCCCTAATTTTCTCAGAGCCAGGATTATTTTTGAAACCACAGGAGATCGTTTAATGATGTGGAGTCAACAATCCACTTACAGCTGCTACTTCAAATGTGGATCTTCCCTGGGTAGAAATTTATCAGTATCTCATGGCCAGAAGTAGTTACTGATTATTCTGAAGGACATCTGATTTTATCTGACTCTTCTGATTGTGAGAAACATAGATCTCCTTACTTTTCTTCTAACCAAATAGATTCTTACCTCTCTACATCTTTTACTGTAATGCATAGCTGTTGCTTGTAGTTTATATTTCATACCTTTTCTTTGCTAATGACTCCTCATGATTCTTACTCAACCTCATGCTCTATCTCTATGTGCTTGTGAGTTTATGCCTGCTTCCTTCCTTAATTCCCAATTTTCATATGTGAAAATGAAGAGTCAAATTGTCTCAGTTTATCCCTGGGCAGGCAGGGTTTCTCAGGTATGGTTACTTCATTATCATTTTGATTAGCTCTCTTTGGATCAGGGGTCCACACCTAGCCCAAGTAGCTGTAATCACTGCGGAAGAGTCTGGAGCAGTGCTAGCGAATGTATACAACAATTAAGCGTATAGAAGATGTAGAAAAGTATACCAAAGCATACTATATTACTTTCTGATGCAGAGCAGAGGAAGAGTATACACCCCTGGAACTTTCAGACTTACATTAACGTACGGAGCTTCTTTCCAGCTAACTGAGTTCTTTGCATTGGTCAGAGCAGTGTTTTTAAAACTGTGTTCTAAGAATTTCAAGGTTTCAATAGATAAATTTCAAGATATGGGACATCCATCTCCTACTTCAACAAAATCAGATTTACAATGGTCAATTTTAGATATTTGATTTCTTTTTAAAATTTTCATTTGAAGAAATGGCCCCATAACATGGGGCTCTAGATATGGCCTCAGGGAGAGGTCAGTCTTATCTACCTAAGGTTTATCAGCCAGGCAGCCATTTCTGCCCTGGGCTGGCAGCATCATTTCATATATGATGGACTCTCTTCAAGGAGCCATATCAGGGTCGGATGAATCTCTCTCCACTCTCAATTCAGGTACCTAGTACACCCCAGCACAGAAAGCCTAAACACCCTTGGATGTTGCTCATCCACCGTGGTTGTGGTGGGAACCTGTGAGAAGAGGAGATACCTGGCTGGCCTTCTGCAAAGACTACTGCTGGTTGGAATGTGGCAGATCAGCCTAGAGGCTGGTGGAAGGGGAAACCCAGCAGCCATCCAGGCCCAAGCAAGTGCGCACGCTTTTAGAGTCTGCATCCATTCCATGAATGTCCCTATGACTAGAAGAAGATCTCTGACCCCAAAGGTGTATTATGCCCAAGGGAGAGCTCCCTTCAGCTGATTCCATGGGACAACTCTCTTTTCAGCTTCCTGATTCGTCTTTCATTTTTCTGCTCTGGTTGGCTGGAGGAAGAATTTTGTTTTAATTTGGGTAATTCCATTCATGACTTCTTTTTCTTCTTCTCCTTCTCCTCCTCCTCCTCCTCCTCCTCCTTCTCCTCCTCTTCTTCTTCTTCTCCTTCTTCTTCTTCTTCTTCTCCTTCTTCTCCTTCTTCTCCTTCTTCTCCTTCTTCTTCTTCTTCTTCTTTTTTTTTTGGAGGGAAGGTAATTAGGTTTATTTTATTTATTTTTAATAGAGGTCTTGGGGATTGAACTCAGGACCTCATGTATGCTAGGCATACACTTCACCACTGAGCTCCACCCTCCTCATGAGTTCTTGTATTTGCATTTAAAACTACCATTGCACAATATAAAGATGAATGATAAGAGTCCAGCTAAAACAATTTAAAGATTTACTTTGACTTTACTTGAGCAGCATTAAAGAGCAAATTAAAAAAAAAAAATGACGAGAGAGATTGGAAGAAAGGAAAAACACACTTTATACTTTAGCACCCTTAATGACCCTTCTTTTCTGCCTTTTTAACAAGAGGTTCCATATTTTATTTTCCACTGAACTTTGCAAATTATGTAGCAGGCTTTTGTGCTGGATAGTTTTGTATCCCAAAGATATTCTTGAGCTTTTTTTCTGGGATATAGTTAAATTTCTTGGAAGCTATTTCATCCTTTCAGGTCTTGCTTTTAAGATTTGTTAGGTGAGGACTGGAGCAGAGCTCAGTCTAGAGCTAATGATTTCCTACGATTGAAATAAGACCCTACTGTGTACTCTCTCCAGCTCCATGTGAATCATGAGATTTTCCAGTCTGGCTGTTGGGAACAGTCACTGTTCCCAGTCTTGCATGAGTGGTGGGCACCTTTATCTCTAATCCTTTTGGGAGGGATAAGGTAGTTTCCTCGCTTGAATTTACTGATAAGCACACTGCTGCATACTTGAAGGGGACCCTCCACAGGTATCAGTTCTCTTTCTCTGTGGCTCTCCTCTCCCATACTCGGTCCTGTGAACTCTGGCCACTTTGATCTGTCTGGACTCTTCCCTCTATCTCTCAATTCAGGGAATCCACAGGGCTTTACCTATAATCCCCGTTCCTGCTCTGCAGCTTGGAACTCATTAGGGTGGTAAAATGGATAAACAGGGCTCACCTCCTTTCTTCTCCCTTAAGGATCATTGTCCTCTGTTGTCTGATATTCAGTGCCTTGAAAAAAAATCATTACTTTATGTTTGTTGTCCAGTTTTTTGGGGTTATTTTATGTGGGAAGGTAAAGCTGGTCCTTGTTATTCCAACTTGACTAGAATTGGAAGTCACATGGCCTCTTTAGCAGTCCATAACCTCACACAAAAATGTCTGGTAAACAATGAAATACTATTTCTTTGGGGAGGGCCCTTATTCATTTTGAGAGTAGAGAAAAACATGGATAATCACAACAGATACCTAGTGACACTGATACCTGAGTCTGAAGAGGGAAGCGTGAAGTCCAAATTGGAAGTTTGGTTTTCTTGTTCAGGCCCAAAGAAATATTACACCAAACATAAAAGTATAAGGGAGTAAGTATCTTCTAGTTTATACCCTCTCTCAAACTTTCCCTTTTGGCTGCATTTATATTCATGACCCTCTCTGGTGCCTTTATTTCATCCCAGGAATATCTAGGGAAAATCAGGTTTATAGGATTCACTAATCCATTTGAAGAGAACACTAGACAATATTTTTCTACTTGCATTTTGTCTTTATGAATTAGCAATTGGAGAAATGTTAGGACTGTCTGAATACTAACTCCACAAGTAAGAGTTTTAATTTGCCTAAGAATGGGATTAAAGCCAAAGTTAGCATCAGAATATAAAGCCAAGACTTTACAATCTCCTTTGAGTTTTTTTTTCTTGACTTTAGAATTCTTTTTTTTTTAAATTGAAATGTAGTTGATTTACAGTATTATATTAGTTTTTGCTGTACAAAATAGTAATTAAATATTTTTATAGATTATATTCCATTTAAAGTTATTATAAACTAATGACTGTATTTCCCTGTGCTGTACAATATATCCTTGTTGCTTATTTACTTTATATATAGTAATTCGTATCTCTTAATCCCATACCCCTATATTCCCCCTCCCCGCTCCCTCTCACCACTGGTAACCACTAGTTCCTTCTCTATGAGTCTGTTTCTGTTTTGTTGTATTCATTCATTTATCTTTTTAGATACCACATATAAGTGATAACACATGGTATTTGTTTTTCTCTGCCTGATATTTCACTTAGCATAATGCCCTCCAGTTCCATCCATGTTGCTGCAAACAGCAGAATTTCATTCTGTCTTATGGCTGAGTAATTTCCCATTGTATACATATACCACATGGTCTTTATCCACTCATCCATTGATGGACACTTAGGTTACTTCCGTACCTTGGCTATTATAAATAATGTCGCTATGAACATTGGGGTGCATGTATCTTTTTAGTGTTTTCATTTTTCCAGATATATAGCTATAAGTGGAATTGCGGGATCATATGGTAGTTCTATTTTTAGTTTTTTGAGGAACATCCATACTGTTTTCCATAGTGGCTTCACCAGTTTACATTCCCACCAACAGTGTACAAGAGTTCCCTTTTCTTCACACCCCCTCCAGCATGTATTATTTGTAGACTTTTTGATGATAGCCATTCTGACAGATGTGAGATGATTTCTCATTGCAGTTTTGATTTGCATTTCTCTGATGATTAGCAGTGTTGAGCATCTTTTCATGTGCCTGAAGAATTTTTACTATTAAGGCTAAGTGAAAGGTAACACATCAAATCCACTTGGAAATTCAACTGTTAAGAGTTAAGAAGAATTGTTTATTTACAAGCACACGATTGCTGATGCTGATGGCAGGAGGTGGGGGAGACTTTCTCTGTAAAAAATAGGAGGCAATTGCTCAGGCTTAAAAAAACTGCTATTGGAAATTCTATATATTTGAGCTCCTAAGGAAGCCCTAATAGGTTATATCCTGCTGCCCTTGGTTTTTATACTGGTGATCAATGAAATGTTAAGACTTACAGATCAAGGACAGGGGGTATCTTTTAAAAAAATGTTTCGTGCTAGAATAAGCTTTCTTTATTTTATTAACTGTATCATTTTTTATGTACAATGCATCAATTATGAGAGTAAGACTGAAGGGAGTAAGACAGAAGGCAGAGTGGGAAAAACTTGGTTCAGTTCTTTGGGTATAGGCATAGCTATCAATGTGTTTGTTTGTGACAGTTTCTGTTTACTGCAAAAAGAAAATCAATCTATGTGCTGTGTAAGATCTATTTTTACCTCACTCCAAATGCATTAGCTGCTGGTATATATCCTAACAAATGCAGGGAAGTTGACTTAAAATTTTTTCTGTTCATTTGAATTTATAGTGAATTCTTATTAGTCACACTTACCATCACCACCCCACTAGCAGCAGCAGCAGGATTTTTGGATATACATAAGATGCATGAACTATTACACAGACCAGCATAGTAATTTGGTCCAGCAAACCAAAGTCACTTAAGAACATATGGAATAGGGCTGTTTGGGAAATATATATAACTCTGCTTGGGTCTCCGCTACTCTGATCTATATGATATGTGATCTAAGCTAACTACATAATCTCTCACCTCCATTTTCGCCTGACCTTATTCATTATTCAATAAACTTATGTTCTAAGGTTATGTGGTTATTTTATTTCTTTCCAAGAAGATATAAATCTATAAGTGTTAGAAGCTTTTTTTCATTTTAATGAGATTCAAAGTCTTGAAGTTATACACAGTAGTATCCATTAGATGAGCTAAAAATCCTTTATATTTTGAATATTAGATTATTTGTGGGATTTTACAAGAAAGCACTAAATTGAACACAATGAAAATCATATACATGTTGTGTATTATATACGAAAGCTGGTTATCATCTTCATGTATGTAAGTTTTCTTTTCTGTTTATTTGTTCTTTTCTGGTGCTGGCACATTATTGAGCCTCGTGTTTGACCATGTGACCAGTTTCGGGTTAAACCAAAATCCAGGCACATTGATATCTCTGGATTTGATCTCAGTTAATGCCTAATGTGGTTAAAAATACTAGAACCACTGATTTCACTTATTTTTGCCTTATGAATATAGCTCAAGAATAACACCTAAAATATATTTGTATGTGTAGATAAGTGGTGTTATTGAAGTGATTAAATATTGCCTGGAATTTAATAGTCATTTCATTCCATCAGCAACAAGTCATCCATTCCATTACAACAAATCATTCCACTGAGATGAATGATTACTTGATAGAAATGATGAATCAGTCAGTAATTTGATGTCTGATTGGCATCAGCCAAAACAGGTGACATAAACAGATCCTGGAATGGCTATGCAATTTTAAAATCAAAGATACAGATTGCTATTTGATTGCTTTTTGTTGTGGTGATGGTGGTGGTTACTTTTGTTTTGTTGATGAGTATTCTCTATCACGAAGACAATAAAGATGCAACTGAAATTGAACAGATGAAAAATTTTAAAGAGATCTTTACATGAATACTGAGATTGAAATATTTGTGCAAGTTCTACTTTACAAAATCTAAAATATCCAAACTGATGGCATCTGGTGTCCCATATAAATCTGAGGCAATATCCCCTTTGATTCTCCTGATGGCTTGATGGACTACTATCAAAGACATCCACATATGGAGCTAACCACTGTGTTAGATACTCACAGCACAAATTACCACATGTCCAGCTGCTCAAGACTTGAAAGAAATTGGCAAGATGAAAAGACAATCAGAGAGCTGAACTAAGAAAACTGGATTGTCACTAAGACTATGGCTATTAGGGCAAAATATAATTTAAAAAATATTTTTACTGGATCTGGTTAATTTTATCATTAGAATGAACTGGCAATTTGAAAAGACAATCATAGAGTTGGACTAAAAACAAATTGTATCTTTACTGTGTACCAAAGCTGTACCTACAGGGCAAATTTTAACTTTGTCGTATGGATCTCATTAATTTGACCAATGTGCATCTCTAAAAGTGGATAGTGAAGCCCCTTGGTCTTGAGGCCAAATTATCTCACCTGCTTTAATTCAGTGGTTAATATTCAACTATCCATTTCATTTCATGTTTTCATGTCTTTGTAGACTCAGGACACACATTTCATGTCTTTCTAGACTCAGGACACACAACATATCCAAAGTTAAACTTGATTGCACACAGTTGGCATAGTTACTTTTGCAATTTTATCTGCTGCATTAGCTCACCACATGAGTGATTTAGAATTCTGCATAATCGATTAAAAGAATAGTTCAGTAATCAGTCATATGTTGCCTCTTCCTCCCTTACCCTATGCACCCCCTAAAAATATCCAAGAAAAACAACACTTTCCTGTGTTTAATTTAGAAAAAAAAAAAACATATGTTAGTTTTTGAGAGAGAGAGAAAGCTGGGAATCCTTGGATTTATGGTACCAAAGGAGTTAACATAATGATCTTAGTATCATTAACTGAAGTCCATCAACTTACTTGGATGTGATGATCTAAAAGTCTTCTGATATTAATTCTATAGAATGAAAAAGAGCCATTAGGTTCTATTTCTTATCCTTTGGTTCATTTTCCTTCTTTCCTTCCTTTCTACTAATTCAGACCATAGAAAAAGCAATCTGATTTGCTGCACTATTTAAAATGGCTCTCAATATTTTCCTAATTGTATTCCTGTATATAGTTGCCTACAAACCATCTTAATGTTGATGTGTTATGATGTATTAAATCAGAATCATTTTAATTTTACTGGCTTCCTATTCTTTATTTCTGGGATACTCTGATGGATTTATTGGGGGGAGGAAATCAGATCAAAGAGGAAAGTGGGTAAACAAGTATTTAGATGTACATTTACCTTCTCACTAGACAATTTTAAAAATAAGAGAGGAACCATATAGTAGACATTTAAACTTAATATTGGACTTTGTCGTTAGCATGATTTGAAACAGAAAGGATTTATTGAAGTAGATAAAGCCAACCTTTCTACTACACCAAACTTTTAATTAATTTCTTTAATTGTGCCCAAAGGGTGTGTGATGATGGGTACCTTTTATAAATTCAAAGAAAAGAAATATATAAACCAATATAATTGATAAATATAATTACTGATGATCAACTAATTTTAGCCAATCATGTTTTTGTCTGCCCTAGCTGATTAAAGTAGAGGGTTAGAAATGGCCTCTGTGGAAGTCACATGATTTTTGCTAACAAGATACAAAGCATTTTAGCTTGTTATTTGACCCTTTCATATATTCTTCTCTACCTGAGGAAGTCTAACAACTTGTAAAAGGACACACTGCAAATAATTTATTAACAGTCACAGTTCATAGTGTGACACTGTAGGGGCAGGCTTGGCACACGGCCACTGTATGGGGAACACTCAGAGCCCGGTAAGCACAGAGGACATGGCTCAAACCCTAGCTAAGGGCCATCAAAAACGTCATCAACACTGCATGAAAACTCAGCTCTCCATTGACTAAGCCTCAGTGCTGAAAAGGACTAAATATGTAATTCTACATTGGCAGCAGTGGGAAAAGAAGTATAAAACCTAAGTGTCCTCAGAAGTTTGGGTCCTGCCTCTTAGCTATAGTGCACAGTTTTAATGACAACACTCTCATTAGCTCAGCCTTACCGGACTATTTCAAACATTCATCATCTTATGTGGCTAACAGCGTAGTTCATGCAAAATTAGTGGAGGAGGGAATGAGGAGGATTAAAAAGGCCTTGCTGCTTAAGGGAGTAAAAAGCAGGTTGTCCTGAGCTCTTCATCTAGTCCTCTACATTTATTAAGGGCAAAACCATTTATCTTTCTACTCATAAATGGAACAGATACAGCATCTCTCCCCGGGGCACCGGAGCCACTGGGGAAAGCTAGATTAGGCCTAGAGAACTGATGCAACCTAGTGCGGTGCGTTACTTCATGGAGCAGTAAGTTAGCAACACACTTTGATTCCAAATATTTTTTTAATATGTTTTGTTACACACATACACACAGAGGGAAACTGAAGAAAAAAAGATTGCCACTGCTAGTTTGGTATTGTCTGAGCTGTAAGCAGTGTGTCAGCACTTTCAAAGACGGACACCTAAGGGCAAGAGGCATGGCTGAAAGCTGGCTTTTGAGGGGATGAAGGGAGCAAGTCACCACAGGGCTGGAGAGAAACGTTTGATATGGAGAAACACATTCTGTTTATTCAAATACCAGTTAGGCCCCAGCTTCTTGCCACTTTAGCGGTCCCTGTCATTTTTCACCTGTACAATAACTCTGTCCTGGGTTCTGAGCAGATAGTGTATTGTTCTGCTTGGCCTGTGGTGGCTGGAACATACTCATTTGTCCTACTACATTTTTAATTTCAGGATTGATATGTTGGCTTTGCAACTGACTGTCAGAATAATTCATATACAAAGTATTAAAAATAAGTGTGTGGTGGTTTTATTAATGTACTCTTAAAGAATAATGAAACCTTCAGATCTGCTCTAATGAATTCTGATGAAGGGAAATGCTTAAGAATGATGTTCTTTGTACGTGCTTATTCCTCACTTAAGAAAATAAAAAAAAAAAAATCAGCCTTAAGAGGCAAAATCTCCAACAAGAACCTGGAGACCTCTGTGAATTAATAATCTTATCCCCATATATTCACTTTGCAAGAAATGGCAATTTCAGATTTCTACTTGTGTTTCGAGTTCAGGATAATAAGGATATTTTCTCTGTTTGCTTTTTAAATCCTTCGTCTCTTACTTTCCTGCTATCCTACTCATCGGCAACATGCATATATTTACAATGTCTCTGAATGTAGCTTGCTAATGTTGAGAACACACAGCCACTGTGTTTTAGTATTGCTAAGATACTGTGGATGTGACACACTGCTGGTTCATGAAAACCACGCTCATAATTATTGCACTTAAATTAGTATCAAGAATGATGAGATATATGGGATAAGCCTGTTTTTATTCTTTATTGCATCGACCATTTTTGCAGGGCAGCCATATCCACAAATTTAACGTGTGTGTGTAAACACTTTTTTTAAAAGGGAAGAAAACCTTTTGTGGTAGGTATATTGATAATACTGGTAAGTTATATTTCACCATCCCTCTGAAAAAGAAGGCATTCTGGGCACTGTGCCATTGTCACACCTCTGTCATATTTTAATCTGCACATTTTCATCTTAATTTTGTAGACATTTCATAACCACAGTACCCTCTGAAGCTAAATTCTCATTCAAATGTTTGGATAACCAACCACTCCTTGCCCCTGCCATATGCCAGCAAAAACCAGAGAGATCAGAGTTTAGCAACGGTCAGTGAGACAATAGCTTTTCTTATGCTCTTCAGAAACTGTTAATTTTTTTGGTTGCTGGGAGGCAGTGTTAGCTAGCTCTGTAATCAGCTCTATCTGGGGTCGAAGCTCACCTTTTCCACTTACTAGCTATATGAACTGATATGAGTAAAATTCTCATTTCCTCACTGTAAGTGAAGATAATAATACTCACTTTACAGGGTTGTTGTGCAGAATGGGAAAATATAATTTCCCTGCACAAAGTAGATGTCCCTTTTCTGTTGGATTCTTTTTTGCAGAGCTTTGTATTTTCCAAACATTTTCACAAACATTACTTGGTTGATCTTCATGACATCCTGATGAGGTATTCAGGCCAAACATTGTTATTGACAGATTAGGAAACTAAAGCTCATATAGCCAATCACGAGAAGAACTCTGGCCAAATCTAGGTCACTTCCTCCAAGGACACTACTGGGTTTTGAAAGAAAAATATCTCTGGCCTGACCAAAATACAAACAAACAAACAAATACATTTTTTCAGTACATGTGGAAATGCCGATATACTTACATATGAACATCAATGTATATTATTTAGATACATGTTTTCCTCAACAATTTCTTAAGTTAAAAAAAAGCGCACTCCACGTTTCTTGTATAGTGGTCCAACAAATTTAAATGTGAAGTATTATATGCAAAAGATTTTTTTTTTATTATAGTAAACTCCTGGGGGGAAATCTAAACCAAAGTAAAGCAAAATTTCTAAGCACCCTTCCTTCAGAAAAAAAACTCAAAGCTGTGGATCACCAATACATAAAGGTAGAGGGGAAATACACAAAACACCTGAATTTAACTATGTTCGTAAACATAACATAAACTACATTCACTGTGAAATACATAGAGTGTAGTGTTCACTATTTTCTCATGTAGCATGAAAAGATTTGTGAATGCAAAAAAGAAGCTCTACTCTCTCAAACCCTTGGAGTTCAAGCCAATTCCACAGGCTGCCAATGCAGCGTAAGTAGCTGACAGCCTTAACAGCCTCGATGCCACCCACTGCTGCTCTCTGGATTACTGCTCAGATTTGATGACTGTCTCCCTCAGGTGTCCCTAAGGTTATCACTAGCTTTCTGCATTCGGGATTGCCCCTTTCAGGTAATGGTGACTTTGAGGACAAGCAGGAATGCACAACAGTGCCGATTCACTGCAAGAGTGTTCTGTGGCACCAAGCGCAGCCATCAGCAGAGATGTCTAGTGAGAAAGAGACCATGTGACTTTAGACGCTGCGGGGAATACGGTAGGAAAACAACACTGTACTGAAATGGATGGAATAGTGCCTGTCCCGAAAAATGTTCTGCTTTATAGACAGTTTTACTAAACTGTAACTCAGTGATTAGAGAAAGAGGCTGATGCAATCTTATATTTATCTAACTCCTATTATGTAACTTCTCTGTATCTCTGATTCAGAAGAAAGCTCGGTTTCTGGCATTCCTCAGACTTGTACCACTACAAACCCAAAATGAATGAAGACACATACTCCTGTAAACACTTTGTTTGCACCCATGTGATAATGCTTACTCCAGTCTACCTCGATTCAGAGTCATGTTGCAGATGTCAGTCTCCTCCCCAGATCACTAGGACAAGAAGAGGGAAATAACTTTCTTTCTCCTAACCCTAGCACAGTGTTTTTGTACATCATAGACACTTAATAAATTTGTAGAATTAAATAAAATTACAATGAGACATTTTTTAAAGATGGACTTGCCATGTCATACTAATTTATTTTTCTTTGATAGCCGATATCATCTGTTTTCTAGTCTTGAAGAAGAGGAAAGATATAAGGCATTTGCCTCAGGCTTTATGGGACAGTGAAGGTGGAGGTAGGAAAGGACTGAGAGGCAAATGAAATCTTTGTTGAGAGAATTGTACATGTGAGTTTAGCAGAGAGGAAGAATCCACCATTTATTGTATATTGTATGTTTTTAGCCCCTACAGTATTCCAAAGAGGTAGGTACTATTATCCTCATTTTTAAATGAGGAACAAGAGCCTCAGAAAGACTAGACACTTGTCCAAGGTCACTCAATTAGTAAACTGTGGGGCCAAGAGCCAAACTCTTTGATTTCAAGATTAATGTTTAATTCAAGATCAGTGTCTATTTCAGTATAACACAAATGTCTATCTCTCCGCCTTTTACAAACTTTGTGTTAAGCTGAGAGCCTAAAACTATCTAGAAAGAGGTCACTATGTACAAGTGATAGCAAAAGTGCCAAAAAAATATTCATTTACCTTAGAAGTAAAATTAGAAACATTGCCTTAGATTTAAAATTAGAAGCACTGAGGAAGTTAGGAATGGGTGCAAACTAGATGTGTTAACATATGCCTATAGTCCTACATGTTAGATAAGTTAAGTCTAGAGAAAAGCTAGAGTTTAGAAAATTGTATTAAATCAATGGAAACTGGGAAAACAAGTTCACTGCATTAATTGAAGCAGCCGTTCCCCAAGAAAGGATTCCTAAGGTATCTAAGGAAGTGTGAACAAACTCAGGCTGAATGAACATTATCATTAAATGAAGAAAACATTAAGAATCAATCTCACAAAGCAATTGCCCTAGATTCTAGTACCTTTACTTTGCAAAGTAATTTGAGAATTATGATTAATTTTTATCTTAAAGTAAATCTGATATAGTTTGAAGATAGGCATTTTAAAGCTTTGCCAAATTCCTAAGAAAGATTTTACTATATAAAATCCTCCTTTGTTTATGGAGGGATGTATCTACAATTTTATAATATGCAACCAAGTAAAAGAAAAAGAATATCTCATGTACACATGTGGTTTCTTAGCCAACTCTGAAGGAAGATATCTCCTTGGTATTCCTAAGAATATCAAGATATCTTTTGATTTGTGAGAACTTCATAAAGCCCCATGCATGAGATGGGTAGATATTATTGTACAAATTTACAGAAGAGGAATGAGTGACCTATAACTAATTTGGGATCTCATCCCTACAATGACTCAAAGAAGATCCCCCCAAATACTGAAGCCTCCAGAATAAAGGTCCATGCTTGATGTGAGTGCTCCCTGTAATAACAGCAGGTCATATGTGTGTGTGTGTGTTTCTGATTCCAAGTCCTTTCAGTTTATCATAATGTGTTCAAATTATCTTTCTTAAGCTATTTTTGTATTCATGATGTCAGTGTTAGCAAAAGGTAGAGGGATTTGCTAGTAGGAAAAGTCATCAGAAGAGAAATAGTCTGATCTCCAAGATGGCTTGACAAGCGTTATACACAATGCTTGTGTCTGGATACGCATTATCATTGCATCCTGGCAGAGGCAGCGGATATAGTGAACTCTGTGACAAACTCAAATGCTGCTTCATTTAGAGCGAAATCTCATTTACCTCAGGTAAGTGCTTCTTTACTCACAAGGAAATGCTTATTTACTTGTGAGCTATTTTAAGTTCTCGGAAGAGACAGAGCTTTGACGCCAAAAGGAGAGGTCTAGCTCACCTTTAGTTGGCTCTTCTAGGCGTACTATCCATGAAGGGAGTCCAAAAGAAACTTCAGTGCTACTTTTGTTGAGAAGAGTTTCATACATAACTCTCTTCTCTTCATATCTTCCGGATCCCCGTAAAGTTATTAGGTTCCAAGTCAGGGTGGGGGGAAGTGTCTGTGTCTAATGTATTGATTGCCCTCTAGTGGATGGTGCTTAAATAATTTTTCTTTTTTTTTTTAAACTATCTGATGAACCTAAACCCTAATGTTAGAATAGTCAAAATGCTGCCTTTATATTTTCAAGGGGCAAACTTGTTATCTATTTTTGTCTTTGTGCTCATAAAGCACATCTTTAAATTAATTCAATTCTATACCATACTTCCTGGGTTGTTATCTTTTTTCAGGTTATTAAAAAAAAAACAAGTAGTTTTGCAAGTCTACTATAAACAAGGGACTGTGACTAAATAAATGATAAGCAAAAAAAAAAAAAAAGCATAATGCATGGTTTCTGTATTTGTAGAATTCCCATTTATCTTGGATGTGATATGTGCACCTAACAAAACTGCCCAGAATATCTTTTACTGGTATTAAATGCTAAATGCATCCTTTAGATGAAGAAGGCTGCTGGGTTTTAGCAGCAGATGATCATCTCATATTCTGCCCTCCCCATGATGTAACCCCACCAGATCTTAAAGGGAGATTCCCCATAAAGAAGAGTAAAGCATTAATGGGGTCTTGACTTGAGAAAGCCATAGAAATGGAGTCTTTACTAGCCCTGGAATCCAATGATACCTTTTAATTCTAAAGACTTCTTTTATTATGTAATTTTTGATTCCTATCTCTTAGGACAGTCATGACTCTTTGGGTCTCTGTTGGTAGAAGGTAACTTAGGACTTCCAATATAAAAAATATTTAGTTAATAGTTAAATAAATATAGCACTAATTAAATAAAAGAGTGGGTCAAGGTGGGGTTGACTGAGGGACTCCAAACATACCAGTTAAATCAGCTAATCATATTGATCAAGTTACTCAGATATTTTCATGTGAAATCTCCCCAACTTTCTCTTTTCCCCCACCCACCCATGATCTGGAAAATCCTTCCTTACTCCTAGATCATAGTACTTAACTGTTGAATTATTACTACTTGTTTACCCCCCCGCCTCTGCTTCAGTAGACTGTGAGCTTTTTTTGGTACTTTCTCCAAAATTTAGAACAAGTACAGGCACAGAGTAGGCTCATAACTCAATAAAAGGTCATTGGAAACTTCAGGCATCTACGGAGATATGGGTACCTAATAACATCTCTCAAACTATAATACACAGAAGACTATTTCATCTTCCTGGTTTTTTATTTAATTTGTTTGCTGCAACTATTTGTGAACACACAAGTGGATCTACTAAAACCCAAATCAAAATTACACTTTTTATATTAACAATTGAGAGAAGACCACGTTCTCACTGTTTCAAAAGCATGCCAAATAGGAACAGAGCCAAATTAAGTCATGCAGTAAATTATCTAATGATTGAGCTGAAGAAAATGATGATCTTTTTTTATGGAAATTTTAATGCCAAAATTCCCCAGAAAACAGTGTCATATTATTAGTCTGATGAGAAAAGTGATCTGAATAATATTAGGAAACTTAAAGGAGTAAAAGTTGTGTGCTTTGAAAACTGAGATTTTTTTCAATATATAAAAAAAATAGTAGATGTGGGAGTAAAGAGAATGTCATCTAAGTCCTCATACTTGTGACTACAAGGAAGCAAGGGCCTGTACTAATGTTACAGATTTTGGATATGAACAAGTTTATGAGAATGCACTAGAAAAAAGGATCTTTGGCTGCATGCTTCTGCTATTTAAATGCACAGGAATAGTATAAAACTCGAGGAGAAAGAAAGATTGAAAAAAGAAAGAAAGAAAAAGAGAGAGAAAGAAAGAGAACTAAGGCAATAGAACATGAGATTGATGCTGCAAAAAAAGTGAAATGTGTGTTTGATCTTTTTTAACTAGTTCCCAAAATATACTTTTCAGGAAAAAAATGAAACAAACAAAAAAAAAAAAAAAAAAGAAAAGAAAAGAAAGAAAGAAAATGTAGCAGAAACTTGTCTATAAAATCCCCTTATTCTTGTATAAAAATAACTTCTCTTAAAGTATTAAAAATTATTGAAACCATTGTTCTCTATATTACCCTGATTAGGAGAATCATCCAGGACACAGGCAGGAAGGACAATGAGAAGCCCCTTGTATGATAAAAATAAAGTATCCCTGTTCAATCACTGCTCTTCTGTACATCCTCATTAAAAAGAAAAGAAGTGCCTTTTTTTTTTTTTCTTTCCAGTGTCAGCAGGTGTAGAGTCCACACTGATAGTCACAATATTCAGGGAAAAAAGCCAAGATCCCAATCCCCAAATTGCTCAGCACTGGCCTAGGATTACTGGCGGTATTCAGCTTGTCCCTTATAACAACGTAGTACTAAGGGGAAAATACAGGAGAATAAATACTTACTAATATCTGAAAATTTGGCTTCAAATTCTAATTTAAGACTAAATGTGAGTGTTGGAACTCTATTTTGTTTTCTCTTCTCATTTCAGGACCAGATTAGAAGCATTTTGACTTGCCTATCCCCCTAAATATACCTCAAGCTTCAGTAAGGCAGGGACACTGTCCTTGTTCACTGTTGTCTTCCAGTACCTAGAATTGCTGGCACAGAGTTGGTACAAGTACACATTGGTGGAAGTCAGTGTAAAAGTAAATGTGGTGGACCCCTTTTCTACTTCTTTTATGGGCCTTCCTTGGATCTCAGTTTACTCTAAAGGCAGCGGTAGGAAGTTAGGAGGGCATCTTTTCTTACGGGCTCATCTTATTACACCAGCTTTTCATGAGAGGGAAAGAAGAAGAGGTCAATTCAAAGAAATTCAATAGCAAGAGCCAAGAAATTGATGGCTCCACTTAAGTTCTACTTAGAATCCTTTATCCCATCCACTGAAAGTCACACCTCCTGGTTCCGTTGCTTAATTTTATTCATGGAAGGGTAAAAGGGCCTATGAAAAGGAAGAACATTTGGGATTTTCTAAAGGTTGAAGTGTGTAGGCACCTAGTATAACTGGGACCACATTTAATAAGTAGACTCATTGGGTAGCCATAACTACTGTGAAGCTAAGTAAGTACATGACAAATACCCTCCTACTTTAAGTCCAATCAAATCCATTGATCATTTTCTATAGTTGACCTAATGCTTCACTTTTCATGATGTGTAAAGCATGCCCACAAATCAATCTTCGAAAAAACTGTTTATTTTCTGAGAGGAGTACTTAGGGAAAGACTATCAATGTTCATAGTTAGACACCAGTGGAAATGCAGTCAAAATGTATCCCCTCGCTTCCCCTCTGATTATTTAGTGCAGGTAAAGTATTTCTTTAATCATGATACATTTCTTTTATTTCAGGAATATCTGGGCTAAATGCAGGTTGATGTTTTAGCTTAAAAAATTGCTGGATTCATGTGTAGATGATATAATTCTGTCGAAGCCCTTATGGATTTCTTATCACATTGTCAACAGTGGTTGGAAACAGAGCATCATGAAATGATAAATACACTTATTAGTATGAATTCATTTGAACCCCAGAGTGACTTTAATTTTTTTGGTCCCATTGAATGACGTTTGTCAAAATATTCTAGTTATTAAGAAGAGCTTTCATAGAAAAAAACCCAAAAGCTCATGACATTTTAATAGTATTTTTAGCATCAGAATGAATGATCATTGAATTTAATATTCAACTTAAAGTATACATCAAAGAGTTAGGAAATGTTTCCACTCATCTCAATGAACATTTGATAAGAAATAGAACACACGCTTTAAGTCTGAAGACTGAGGACAATTTATTTGTTTATCATCTGGACTTGCCATCTCACCTCTGGGATGATGAGGCCTGTGGTGAGAAAATACGATGGCAAGAGAGCAAATTTTAAGGGTGGGAGAGTGAAAACCATGCCACGCATACAGGTTTTCAGGAATTTCACTGATGAAGAACTGTGAGCTGTTATGTCGAATGAGTGAGAAGAGAGAGCAACTTTATGTAGCATACAGGTATTTCTATAAAAATTATGTTTTTTTCTTTCTCCAAGAACCTCTAATAATAAAAAAGTGTTATGTGTAGGTGAATAAAAATAACGGCCATAAAAACAAGAGCAACAGCAGAAGCCACTACTCCCATTTACTGCATGGTTATCATGTGCCAGGCACTGTGCTAAGACATTTCCATGATTGATATTATTGGCAGCATTTAACTGCAGCTGATTGAGCTAGCATAGGTGGCATTCCCTCAATCTGTTCTCATCATCGATCCTCACGCATAGACATACAGTTGGTGCACCTCAGGGGTTATAGTGACAGACACTTTGTAACACAAAGAGGAAATAGAAAATGTGAGAGTTTTATTAGATTGGTGACTTTGAGCAATCCATTGTATGTATTTGTCTAGCCATTTAATGTCTTTTGTTCACCTGTATATGCTAACTCAGACGAATAAAAATACTCTCAGTGGAGTTGAGGAGCTAGTGAGTGAAGTTAGGTACACTCATATAACAATAAGAAAGGGAAAGAATGAAGGAAATGAGAGAGTGTGTGGAGGAAAGCAGGGGAAGGGGAGGAAACAAAGCTGAGTATAGACTGAATAAGAGACATTTTCTGCAGATTTCAAATTTGACCACTATCATCATAGAGTTATATGCTTTTATATCCTCTTTCTTAGAGACAGTCAGTGAACACTAGAACATGTCCATAAACTCAAGGTCGTGTCACAGAAACAGGTTCCTTCGAAAGCTAATTCATTGTTCTGCCTATGCCTACAAATGTGAAAAGCAAACAAACCAACCTTGCATTTTACGATCACTTCATTTTTCATCAGATGCTTACTTACAGATCAGGAAGGACATTCTGTAGCTCTGTCTAAGATCCTTGTAGAGCTTAAATTCTGAGATGTAAACCACCACAGAACTTTTTATCCTCTTTGTTCAATGATAAAATTCGCCTGTGGAAATGAGTCCCTGATTTCATTGCATGGACGGTAGTGGATGCTTCAGTAGTATTTAGATCCATGCTATGAAACCTCTCATTTATTTCATATATATTATTTGCCTGAAAGATAACTTCTTTCTGCTTTACTTTTAGAGAAAAAATATACAAGCCAATGGCACGATGCTCAAATTGGAGTTAAACGCAGCAAAGAATTCATACCTCCAACGCAACAATGTTTTGCTGATCTTTCATGTATGGCACCAAGCAGCAAAGGTGCAACTCCATCAAGCCTTTGATCTACACTTTCAAAGCACAGGGTACCTTTATAGACCCAAACTTTAATAGCCATGGAAGAAGCAAAACCGAACCAAACCAAAACACCCTCTAGAATTTACCCGTTAGGATCTATATGCATCTCTTCCTTTTTAGTTAGGCGGTTTTCTCCCTTCTGATTCTTTTGTGCCATTTCAGAAATGTGTCTCTGGGCTTTATAAATCTGGAGAGAAAAATCAGCACCTCTGCAAATTAGCTAGTGCAAAGGAAAATGAAAGAAATATCTTCTTTCTTGATATTTGACTCTTTAAAAATTCAACTATTTTTCAGGTTTCCCCAAGCCCCATGCCGTGTGAAAGAGGCCGATTTCACTTTGCCATTCCATATGCAACACAGGGCTGGAATCATTCCTCCAAGCAGAGCAGGTACCTAAAGGGCTGAGACTTGACAGTGTGGATATCTCCCCCGCCTCTGCAGCAGAGACCAAATGTAGGCGGTAACCAAAATCCTCTCACCAGTATCGCGGGAGGGAGTAAATACCGTTAATCTTCAAAAACATGCAAAACTTTGCTGTCCTCCCATTAAAATGTGAATGAATCCTGAACGTTAAAGTATTTCAAAAAGGAATAAAAAGAAAGAGACTATACACTATTGGAGGAAGTGGGACATAAAGTAGAGAGTGTCAAAGGCTCCTGGGAAAAATTGCAGCTCCATGGCAAAGGAAGGAAAAAACTGATTTTTGTGTTTTTGTAGCTGTATTCACAGCATCAGGCAGAAGTGTTTTAACGTTAAAACAGCCCCTAATACCCCAAGAGCCCATGCTTTTCAGCTTGTAAAACTTAGTAAACATGCAGGTCTAGAAGGATTCAGGTGTTCTTATTCACACAGCTGATTTACAGCAACTGGCTATAATGGAGAAGGTATCATCTTGTAAGCCTTGGGGTATCTCTGAGTGGGGGAAAGCCAAGAGGGAGTCTTTTATTTCTGCTTTACTTATTCTTACAAGGAGGGTAGGACTAAGTCAAGGAAAGAATGCGAGGAGCATGCACAGAAGGGAAAAAATCATGAAACATTGTTCCCCAATTTCTCTGCTTTCAGACTACTGGTTTTTCTTTCATTATTCAGAAAAATATATATATATATATATATATTTTCTCCAAACTTGTGAATATTTATGGTCTTTTCCCCTGGTTAGGAAAACCAGCTTTATTATGGAAAGTGAGAAGTGTCTGCAGAAATTACAAACAAAACGAAGTGCATTTTAAATTCCTTACAACTAATCTCATTATAAATGTGAACTTTTCTTCAATGATCATAGGCAAGACTATATTTAAAACACACTAATTTAAAATGTTAATAGAATAAGATGATACCATTTGCAGCAACATGGATGGACCTGGAGATTGTCATACTAAGTGAAGTAAGTCAGAGAAAGACAGATATCATATGATATCACTTACATGTGGACTCAAAAAAAAAAAAAAAAAAGGTTACAAATGAACTTATTTACAAAACAGAGACAGACCCACAGACATAGAACACAAGCTTATGGTTCCGGGGGTGGAAAACGGAGGTGAGGAGGGATAAATTGGGAGTTTGGGATTTGCAGATACACACTACTGTATATAAAATAAATAAACAAGTTCCTACTGTATAGCACAGGGAACTATATTAAATACCTTGTAATAACCTATAATGAAAAAGAATCTGCAAAAGAATATATGTGTATATATATGTGTATATATATATATATATATATATATATATATATAACTGAATCACCTTGCTGTACACCTGAAACTAACACATTATAAATCAGCTATATTTTAATTAAAAAATAAATAAAATGTTAATAAATAAATGTCCCCCAAAGCCGTGAATTCTAAGCATTTCCGCAGGAGCCTTTGGGGAAGGATTATTGGTAGCAGCCAGTGCGAGGCAGAAGAGGTTGAAATCAGAGCAGATGAGTCTGTGTGGTCAGTAGGGGAATCAGCTCAGCAGAACGTGAACCTCAGGTCAAATAGAAATGAGCCCTGAATAATTGTCACAATGTTAAGTAACGTAAGCGGAATGAGAGGCCTTTAGAAAGGTCTCATAATCTGAGTGTTTGTCTCTTCTGTACGACATGTCTCACAAATGCTACTTGGAGGTGGCACATTATGTTTGCCCCATTTGGCTTGCTGTACCTTCTCTCACTGTTGTGATAACAAAAACCCTTTAATGCATCTTAGCTGCAGATGTCCTCTTGCTTTTGTATCTCAAAAGGAACAGCTAAAAACCTGCCAGAGGCACTGCTTGCCCTGCAGGCTTGTTCTCTTATCATCCATTTTAGCTGATGTATTTGTGCACCTTATATTTCTGTACCATAGCTCATTTCATCCAGAAGGGATTTTGAGGGAATGCATGTTGTGTCAAGGGAACCAAGGACAAATTGGGCAAAATGAGACTAATTTTATCATGCAGGGGATGAGGCAGCTGCAGCAAAGAAAGGAGCCACCACTGAACAGTTAGTTATAAAACCCCAAGCCACTCCTTTCAGAGACTGTGTTTACACCTTACCTTGAGAATGTACTGATGGTGCCCTCTGCCCTTTAATAGCACTACCGTGACTTTCTGATATGTTGCTTTGGCCCTGAAGAATCAGGCCACATAAAACTAGAATGCTCTATACTTAAGTAGCACCTGTCATCCGACAGGCTAAATCCCCCTTACAACCTCTGGTTCATTAACTCTCATAATACCTTCCTGAGGTGACATGTATAAACCCCATGGTTTATAGATGGGGTAACAGAAAAGTCACAACACAGTTAGCTGAGTTGCCCGGAATGTTACAATATATCTTTTTTCCACAATGGCAATTGATTGTAGAGCTCTGGGCTCTAAGGATGTAGACATAACAATTCCCAGGAAAGTATCCTGTGAACCTGAAATGCCACGGAAATGGCATGCATGCAACTACAGGGGAAAAAAAGAAATACTGTTCTGTATCAGCAACATTATACAAGGGAAACCTTTGACCCTATGCATAAGGTTGACATTATTGCACCTTGAACATACTTTCTCAAGCAGAGCCTGGCATCAATACAAGAGTCTCTAGTATCATCAGTCTGATGAGCAAAAATGACAAAAGGAAGAGGCTAAGAGCATGGCACCTCATAGCATGGGTGTGATGTTAGGGTACAAGCCCAGAAGCAGCATCTGACACAGGTAGCAAAGATTCAGAAAAGTAAGAGCCATTCTCTTAAATCCCAAGACCAGGAGGGAAGCCAATTTAAGAACCAATGGAAGCAGATCTTTATGAGACAGAAGAAGAGATTAGGTCATAATTAGGCTATATGCATTCCTGCCCTACCTTTTGCGTAGTTTTAAATCAGAATACTGCATATGTAGTGGTTTGAACATTTTTGGTTTCTGATGGCTTCATTTTCATCATCATCACCATCATCACCATTATTATGTTCCTCATCATTAGAAAAGAGAGAATCTTTATGATTCTCTTCCCTGTGGTCTAGATAGTAGGCTACACAATTGTGAACCAAAGTGAGACAATTCAGCTCTCTCTTTATGGTAATAGAACAAGAAGTGTACCTGCCTTCTACTGACCACTTAGTAGGCATTCCATTTCTCTAGAAGGTGCAGCAACATTTCCTTAGTGCCAACTCTCTTTCTTTTCAAATATATGTTCTGCACAGCAAAGATATAAGTGCTAAACTGGTAGCTGTGGATAGGTTCTTTGGAGAGAAAACTATCCTCCTGGAGCCAAAAAAGAACGGTGAAGCTGCCTTAATCTTTAGAAAAAACATATTCCCTCGTGTGTGTGTGTGTGTGTGTGTGTGTGTGTGTGTGTGTGTGGTGGGTGGGGAAGGAGAGAGAACAGAGAAAGGAGAATTAAGCTCATCATTAATATGCCAGAAATGGCAGTACAAAAATGGCCCCTGAAGATACCATCTCCTAGACGGGACAAAAGTGTCCATGATGTTTGTTACTCTAGTGTAATTTATTTCATTTCACATGTATGAGCTCTTTATTCTCACTCCAACATTGAGTCCCTGTAGGGTGAGAACTCTATGAATGTTTAGAAGCAAAACCTTTCTCTAGGCCCAGGGTTTTATCTGGCCCTGGGATAAATATACAGTGATTTCACCAAATTCCTAAATTTTGTTTTCTATTTGATTGTGAAACTTTTCAAAAGGATGGAGGTTGATGCTCACTGGGGACTGAAGCAGTTTATGCTGCTCCTTTTTCATTGTGTTGTTTGGTTTGCATTCACCAAGGACTCATTTGAGAGTGATTTAGAAAAGTTACGTCTCCAGTGTCAGATCATTGCATCCAGTGGCATTTGACATCTTAGTAACATTCGGGAATAGGCCCAGACTCAAGCAATGAAGCACACAGAAGCAAAGCCCTTAAACCAAGAGTTCTTATCAAAGAGAACAAAACCTTCTGATTGGTCTTATCAGTGACATATGTATTTACTACACAACATCTTGATGACTTTTTTCGTTCATGTTCTATAGGATATGATTTATCTGAGGGAAAAAGTAAGTGATATATTCTTCTACCCTTGAATTTCAATTGAAAGATGAATAAACTGGAGTTTAATTTTTTAAAAAAGTCATTTTTAACAGTGGACTCTTCTTGAAACCCCGATGCTTACTGGCTTTATTTCATCACCCTCTCAGGTCTTGCTTGCCTCCTGCCTTTCTGTGAAAGCTTCAAGTGTTTATCTGAGAGGGGCAGCAGAGCTGAGTATTAACAAAAGAAAAGCAATGGTGGAAAGTTTTCACTCATCCTCACCTATTTGGTCCAGTATTAGCAGGTGTCCCTGTAATTCTCACCTTCAGAGGGTAGTTGCCTGCATTTTCCATCACTTTGGCCAAAAGATGACCCATTAAAAACGAACTGACTCTTGAATTTAAGAAAAATCTTATCCTAGTTTCTCATGGACTTAAGATTTTGGGTTCAGGGCATAAAATATTTGAAATGAAAAACTGATAACCCCCGAGTGATGCAAAGTGCAAAAAGCCGAGATAATAAAACACACAAGTCTTAAAGAAATCAACTCCCTTTTCTATATCTTATTCCTCTCTTTTCTATATGCTAGTCTCCTGTGTCCCATTTCCACCATCAGACTTTTTCTAATCTTTCCTGAACTGGTTGGATTTCAGCAGATTGGTGCTATCATTTCTTTACCAAAGGAGGTTGCTAATGAGTTGCATTTTTTTTCCAGCTGACTCTTAATGATCCATTTTTCACATAATAAGTTGCTAACACCCCAGCAGCAGGGCCTAAAATATCCTGACCGGCCCTGTACTCACTGATACACACTGGCTGCACTTCATTAAGGAACTGAGATACCTCCAAGTGCATCGTGGGAATGCAGTCTACAGAACAAAGGAACCAACAGAAACATGTCTAGCCTCCTGTTACCAAAGAAATTATACAAAGAGATCCCTTTGAGGCCTATTTCTTCCTCAATATTCATGTCTAAATCAACACTAGCCCTGAGATGACACTGCTGGTGAGTTGAAAAGCTCTGTGAATTGTCTATAGTAAGCAGTACCCTGGAGGAACTGCAAAGTTGCTCTTTATAAATAATCAGAGCTGTTCCATCCTTAGGAGAACAGCACATTGGTATTCACTTTGAACAACTGAAATCTCCAGATTTTACAAGTCACATGTATTTAGATTTCTGAACTTAATTCCAAAGTACTGGAATCATTTTTATTTTACTTTATCTAGCTACTTTACTTATGTATTTAGTTTTTTAGTTAGTTAGTTGTTTGCTGTAAACTGAAGAGACTATCTCTTTACAAAGTCCTCTTCTGCCACCGCATGATGCATGCATTCTGGCAGCCATAGTAATTGGGTGTCTATTCCAATTCAGGGAGGGTTTTTCAGGGGAAGCAGATTTCCTAGGCATTCCAGGTACTGCACGTTAAACGAGGCTGCCATGAAGTACAGCATGTTCTGCAGTAACATAATGGGTACTAGGTCCTTAGGCATCCAGATGGGCTTTGGATGTTGCTAATGTCAGGCTGATTTGAATAAGTGTTCGAGGAAATCTGACGAACAAAGCGCTCAAGGTCAGATATGCATACTTAATGCATGTATATTTGTCTACTCCCATCAAAGCTCTCCATAAGAAATAGAAGAGGCAAGGTTCCTTTCTTTGTGTCTGTGTGTGTCTGTGTGTGTCCATGCTAGTTCATGAAATGATTTCTTAGAATGTTATCATAATAAAAAATAAAAATAAGAAAAAAAGTCACATGATGACACTGAATTTTAGGGAGGAGAATTTTCCCTTTACCCAAAACAAGTGTCTTGAACCATTCATTTATTTATTTACTCATTCATTCACTCCATAAATACATGTGTTATGACAGGCACTGGGTTAGATGCAAGAGCTATACTTGTGAACAAAACTTCTAAGTGCCCTGTCCTCATGAGGCTTACCTTCTAGTCGAGGATCATATAATAATAAACAAGTAGATAGATAGATACACAAAATGATGACAGTTGGTGATAAGTGCTCTGAAGGAAACAGAAGGATAATAAGTCAAAGACTGGCTGGGTTTGGAGTAGGAGCAGGAGGTAACTTGTTAACTGAGATGTGAAGAATGAGAAGGAGCCAGTTTCACAAGAAGTGGAAGGAAGGGCATTCCCAGCACAGGTAACTGTCCCAAGGCACAAGGACGTGGTATTTTCAGGGTCAATAAAGGAAACATACATGTAGCATGAATCAGTGCTAGAGTCCACATAGCACAGAACTGCTTTCAAACAGTTATACCAAAAGACAGCATGGGAAGGATAGGGTTTTCCCCTACAAGTACACACTCAGACAGGGCCATCTCACACTTCTCTTATTCTGAATTTCTCATCCATAAATTAGCTAGAACCATCTTGAACCAATTTATTATTATATTATTTTTCAGGTATAATGAACTTTGGTGATTTGCTACCTGCAGTTGTGAGGAATGTTTCCTTTCTGTTTGCCCTAAATTGACCTCTTTGAATCTTCAAAAAATTCATTTAAAAAATTTCTAATGCTCTTAGACATAGGAGATGTTTGCTTTCTTTTTTTTTTTTTCTACACAATCTAGACTTTTACTTACCTTAGAACAATTCACCTTTCATTTTCATTGCCTCCAGACTGGAGTTTTTATCTTTTATTGTTTGTTCTTATTGATTATGCCCTCTATTCCTTTCATTATTCTATGGCCAGTAGGGTGACCTCCACATAGGAAGAATTGGTTTAGTGTGCTTGGTGGTACTTGAGAGGTTCAAAAGGACTTCATGCCCCCAAAACACTTTTGCCCATTAGCCCAACAGTTTGAATAAAATGTTTATCTTTGTGACTTCTTTGGATTAAGTGATTGAAGACTCTTATTTGCTAGTTAAGAGGGGTAACCATTACCTCCTTAGATACAGCCCTTTTTGAGAAAACAGCACACTATGAGAAGCTATGAGAAAGGAATTGAACACCTGGAGATGAGAAATCAGAATTAAATTCCTGGGTCACCCCTTTACTTATTCTGTGAATCTACACAATTTCTGCAGAGGTGTATAGTATATTGATTGAAAATAGGGTGCTGGATTCAGACATATCTGATTAGAATCCTGGCTCCAGTACTGACTAGATGGACAAATCATTTAACTTTGATGACCTTCATCTTCCTCATCTGTAAAACAAAGGAACCAGTTGTGCTTAACTCACAAGGCTATAGAGATAGTCAAATGAAATACTGTAGGTAACATGCTCCATCCAAAGTTAGCCCAAAGTGCAGTGTTACTATAGCTGTTAACCTTCCCGAACCTCTTTTCCTACTGGTAAAATTGAAGCAAGATTTCACCAAATCAAGGGTACTGAGATTTATGACCCTGTGTTTGTAATGTAAATAGAATAGTTTAGAAATGGGTACACATAGAAGGAAACAAGAAAGGAAACATATAGAAGCAGGAAGTAATCACTATAGACGATTCAGTGTTGTACCACCCAGATCCCTTTGCAATTGAAGAATTTATTCTTCCAGCTTCTAGGAGGGCTGTGAGCAGACATCTCTCAGCTTTCAGCTCTCTTCAGAATTGCCCTGGTGGTGTCCAATCTGTAACCCCGCCCTGCCCCCGTTCAGAATGGAGAGGAAAATAAAAGCTTGGTCCTTTTGTCCAACGTGACACAACTATGATGAGCCATCTTTAATTTTAAAATCCCTGTGGGTCAGCTGAGGACTTCCCTGAGACTACATGACAGATCAACTTCTCCTTCCCAATTTCACTTTATTCCCTTCCCTTTCTCATGTGGAGATCCCAAGAGTACTCCCTGATAAACCTCCTGCATTCTAATCTCTGTCTTGGAGACACTTTATAAGTGACTTTACGTCAATACTTGCAAATCTAATGCAGTAGCATGGGATTTTTAATTTATCTAATCCTATGTTACATCTGTATCTCCTTTCTACAGGAAGAACCCTGCTTCTCAAAAATAGAGAATGATAAAATCAGTTATGACATAAATGCTCATTTGCTTTATCCAATAACACATGAAAGTCTCAGAAAAATAATACTAAAACTATCACCCCAATATTATTAGTGAAAATAACTTTTTATATGTTTTTTCCGTATGATCTCTTTTTTAAATAATTGTATTATCTCTACTTTGATATAACACATAGCCATTTTGATATATACTTTTTGTTATAACTTCCACTTAGTATCAGTTACATAGATCATTATTACATATTTATTGGTCACCAGTACTTATGTTTCTGTCCCTTTTAGTCATTTTAGTTGGTTAAGTCTTATTCTCTAGATTTTCCAGAAAATGACCTTAGGAAAGATATTCCTTGAGTTCTTGTATGTTAATGACTTTTTTTCTTTTTGCCCTTTACACATCTTCAAGCTTTATTGAGATATAATTTAAATACAACATTATGTAAATTTAAGACATGATGATTTGATACACATATATCTTACGAAATGTTTACCACATAGGGTTAGTTAACACATCCTTCACCTCAGATAATTACCAGCTTTTTTATTATGGTGAGAACATTGAAGCTCTACTCTCATAGCAACTTTCAAGTACACAGTACAGTAATAGTTAGTATAGTCACAACACTGTACCTTACATCCCAAAACTTATTCCTAAGGGTAAGTTTGTACCCTGTGACCAACATATCCTCATATGCCCCCTCAGCCCTGGCAACAACCATTCTACTTTTTTCTATTGTTCGGCCTTTGTAGATTCAACATGTAAGCAAGATCATACAGTTTTGTCTTTCTCTGTTTGACTTTTTTCATTTAGCAGAATGCATTCAGGGTCCAATCATATTGCAAATGGCAGAATTTCCTTCTTTTTATGGGTGGATAATATTCCATTGTAGATATGTGCCAGATTTTCTTTATCCATTCATCTTTCAACAACCCTTTGGTTGTTTCCATGTCTTGGCTGTTGTGAATAATGCTGCACTGAACACTGGGAGTGCAGATCTCTCTTCTAGACAGTGATTTCATCTCCTTTGGATATATACCCAGAAGTGGGATTGCTGGATCATATGGTAGCTCTATTTCTAATTTTTTGAGAAACTACCATGCTGTTTTCCATAGTGGCTATACCAATTTATATTCCCAACTCCAGTGCACCACAGATTCCTTTTGCCACATCCTCACCAGCATTTCTTTTGTCTTTTTGATGATAGCCATTCTAACAGGTGTGAAGTGATTTCTCATTGTGATTTTGATTTCCATTTCCCTGATGATTAGTGATGTTGAGCACATTTTCATGTATCTGTTGGACATCTGAATGTTCACTTTGGAAAAAGTTTATTCAGTTCCCCTTCTTATTTTTTAACCTGGTTTTTAAAAATTACTTTGTTGTATGAATTCCTTATATGTTTTAGATATTTATCCTTTATCACATATATGATTTGCAAATATTTCCTCCCACTCACTAGGTTGCTTTTTCATTTTTTTTATTATTTCCTTTGCTGTGCATAAGCTTTTTAGATTGATATAGCCCCATTTGTTGATTTTTGCTTTGGTTGCTTGTGCTTTTGGTGTCACATCCAAAAAAAAATTCATTGTTAGGACCAATGTCACAGAGCGTTTCTCCATGTTTCTTCTAGGAGTTGTATGGTTTCAGTTATTATGGTTAAGTCCTTAATCCATCTAGAGTTAATTTTTTGTGAGTATTTTGCATATGCTTACCCAGTTTTCCCAAGACCATTTATTGAAGAGACTATCTTCTCCTCACTGAGTATTCTTGGCTCCCCCTGTCAAGTATTAGTTGCATACACATGCATTTATATTTGGTCTCTTGACTTTGTTCCATTGGTCTATGTGTCTGTTCTTATACTCTTTTGATTACTACAACTTTGTAATCTAGTTTGAAATCAGGAAGTGTCATGCTTCCAGCTTTGTTCTCTCTCAAGATTGCTTTGGTTATTTGGAGTCTTTTGTGGTTCCATATGAATTTTAGGATTGCTTATTCTATTCCTGTGAGCTCTTAACTCTAAAGTCAGTTCTTCTGCATGCGGAATCTTGGCTCATATTTCCTTTTCTTGAGTACCATAGGTATGTCATCCCATTTACTTGTGGTTGAAAGCATTGCAAAAACAAAACAACAGCAGCAAACACCCAAAACAAAACAAAAAACTTGACAATCTCATTTACATTCTGTTGTAAATTTCATGCCCTTTTAAATCTATATGCCAGAAGATTTTTGTTTCATTTAGAGCTCAGTAGTTTTGCTAGAATATGAGAATAGGTGTCTGTAATGACCTCCATTCCCAACACCAAATGGCAAGCGTAGTGTAAGCTTGAAAGGATGGCTTCCATTCTCACTGTTTTAAGTAGTTTGCATGAAAGGTTAAAAGACAATATAACCATCCATCTACATGTAGAAAGAGGCTACAAACTGACAAAATGTCATTGATTCCTACTCTTTTACCTGCTCATCATCCTATGTACTTTGACTTTCTTACTATGAACATTCATTTTTCCCCCTTTGTGTGGGAATGCTGATAAATAAATACAGGTTGTTGTGTCCTAGGGGACAGCCACAACAGTTAGCATATTCATTAATTTAATTAGGACCTTGTTTACACTTTTGCTGTCAACCATAATTATTTGTTTATTTGAACTACAGTCACCTGACTTCATTAAAAACATCAGTAGCTGTCAGTAAATGAAAGTGTGCTTGACTTTCATAATCAAGTGTAAATTTAAGAGTCTTGATTTCTAACAGGGCAAGCAATGTTTTCACAAGATGACAATGGAAATCAAAGACAGGGCCCTAGTTAAATTTAGCCTTTGTGATAAGGTTAAAGATAGGGTACTAATTAATGTGGATGCAATTTTCTGACAATACTCTCCACTTGGTTTTTATTCTCAAAGATCATTGCTTAGTCCTCCCCTCATCCTTTTTTTTTTTTTTCCAAAGCAGAACATGTTCAAATGAGCTAATGAAGGCCCTGAACTAGGTTTCATAGGGTATCATTTCACTCTGATAACTGCATATTTCTTTGGTCCAAGCTAGGAAAAATAATATTAGTCAAAAAATATTAAACTCCCTTTTTCAGATCATCACTTACCATTAAGAGAAAAAGCAACATGTGGTGAAAGAGGATGAGTTTAGAATCAGATTTGGAGTTTGATTTCTGGTTCCATTGCTTATTAGCTGAGTGAATGTGAACAAGTTCTTAAACTTTTCTGTACTCAATATCATCTGAAAGTGGGGGATGATGATATATTTGTTCTGTCTCACATAAAAAATGGATGGAGAAAATATGTTGAAACTGTAGGGTGATAGAGTAATTTCTTTGTATTATATAATTTTTTCTAGGATTCATTTATTAAGGAGTATCAAAATGAACATGAAAAATGAACATTGAATTTGCTTTTTGAAGGACTTGTTAAAGTATCTTCTATATAAATATACCAAGCAATTAATATTTGAAAACTTATTTGATGCATGGAATAGAGATGGAGAGAAGAGAAAAACTCTTCGA
Source organism: Camelus bactrianus (assembly GCF_048773025.1). NCBI lineage: Eukaryota > Metazoa > Chordata > Mammalia > Artiodactyla > Camelidae > Camelus > Camelus bactrianus. The sequence continues at coordinate 78,926,239 of NC_133575.1, read as the reverse complement.
GATTATACACCCATGCCCCAACTCAATAGCAATGTTAGGTTAGCTTTATTTTGAATTATACTGTCCTTTGTGAATTGGCTTGGGGATCACTTTCTAAAAGTGATGTGGCCATTTTTTTTTTTTTACCTTAGTAATTTCAACCTAGTCAACAGAACTGAATATTTTCATTAATGGGTTGGGATTGTTCAGTTGCCTTACGCACATCCTTGTTAACACTAACCCTTGCTAACGTAAACATTAGCCAACAAAACTGTGAGGGAAGCCAAATTTGTCCTTGGCTATTTTCCTACATCCATGCCCCCCAGTACTATCTACTCCTCCTTTTTGGCATGCTCTTCTTCCTACCCAATTGCCTATTTCCTAGCCAGCTGCAATTATTACCTGGATGTCAACTCACTTGATAGCTAATAATTAGGGTATTAGAGAATAACCAGTTTAAGGCATATCTCCTGTCAGTGTTATTTGTGCTTTTTAAAGGGGACTCATGACAGAGAAGAAAGGACCTAAAGGGATAAAATATAATGGTGAAATGACTGGTTGTAGCTTGTAGTATGTAGCCACTTACATACTCTGCTGATAGGATTTTCCTTTTCAGATACAAAAGGGACAAAAATAAATTGAGTCTGTCCGAGACAAGAGGGCTATATAAAAACAAACATACTTATAAAATCTCAATATTGACCTACTTTCTTGTGATTTGATTATCTCTCACAAACAGATCATAGAAAAAACTGAATTAAATGCAGGCACTAATTCATTAAGTTCTTATTAATCTTGTTTTTACTTTAAATGGTAATATAGAATGCAGTAATAATGGTCAAAGACTACTAAAAGAGTGGGTATATTATGTAGTGTTTTGAATTGGATAACAAGGGTGGGGACTTGTGCATCAGAGAAAATGGAATCCCATTGATAGTAAACAGCTAGCCACCTAAATAAAATTTACTACATGTTCTGAGCTAATACCACCACAATCCATTTAGTTCTTTGAGCTCATAACTGAGAACTCAGAAAAAAATTTCAGTCCTGATCAAAGTAGGCAAACTTGGACCCTGCCTTATACGCTGGTTCCCAGCTCTTGGCCCGATACAAAGCTGCTGCTGCATGGGTGACAGCCTTAAGGCCAGTTTCATTGACTCTCACAAGACAGACCATTTTATTCCTGACAGTGAGAAGCTTCAAAGAACAAAAGTGGTATCACTTCTCCCTATGCTTATTTAGGGGTGTATATATATATATATATATATATATATTTATACACACAAACATATATATGAGTGGGTGAGGGAGGGAGTCAGTGAGTACACAGGTACCTAAGTAATTATGTTAGCAATATTTAGTGCCACAGGCCCTGGTTTACTCTAACAGGGTAGGTGGTTCACTGTGATTATTTAGTCATGAAAACAATCTCCCTCTATACATTTTGGTACAAAAAGAAACAATTATTTACCTGATAGTATTTGGTAACACACAAAGTATCAATGAGGAACAAATAAAATTTAGGTAGGCCGTACCATCTCTGTCTATTGTATTCCAATCAAAATAAGTTTCTCATAAATATCCTACTTTGTGTGTTAGGAAAGGAATCTAATAGCTATTCCAAAACTCAGGAAAAGAAAATGGATTTCTCTCTAAAATTTAGGGAGTGCTATGCAACTTTCTTACTGGTGCTTATGAACTCTCTGTCTCTCTCTCTCTCTACACGTACACACAAATATTACACACACACACACACGCATATGTGCACGTGCTAAATAGGAGAGCTAGGCAACTATGCCATCTTAACTCCTTTTCTTTCAAAACTCTTAATAACCATGAAGTATAATACGCGGCTCCTGCATGCCTAACCATGCCACTTAAATGTCATTTAAATTGGTCAGAGAAGAATTTATAAGAGAAAAGTAGAAATAGGACAGCTAAGGTGCTACAATGGCTATGGGCTAAGGGATGTCTAGATAGCTGGTAAAACATTATTTCTAAGTGTGTCTTTGAGGGTGTTTCTGGAAAAGATTAACATTTGAATTAGTACTGAATAAAGATCTGCCTTCACAGATATAGGCAAGCATCATCCAATCCACTGAGGGCCAGAATAGAACAAAAAGGTGGAGGAAAAGCAAATTCTCTCTATTCTTGAGCTTGGATGTCCATCTTTTCCTGTCCTTGGACATTGGAGTTCTTGGTTCTTGGACCAGTGGACTCCAGGACTTACACCAGCAGCTTCTTGGTTCTCAGGGCTTTGGACTCAGGCTGAATTATAACACTGGCTTTCCTGGTTCTCCAGCTTGGGAATGGCATATCGTGGCATCCCTCAGTCTCCATAATCACAAATCTCCTCTTATTGGTTTTTTCCTCTGGAGAACCCTGGCTAACACAGGTGTATATAGTATATACTTACCCTCTACAAGAAAAAAATTTAAAGAAAGATGCTCAGGCAATATACCATGATTATGTAAATTATTATCATTGGGGGAAGCTGAAACAAGTGTACACAGAAGCTCTTTGTATTATTTTTGCAACTTCTTGTGAAAAACTATTTCAAAATAAAAACTTAAGAATGAAAAACTGATTATTGCTGCAAAATATATAGTGTATATATTTCAAAAATACTTTATGACTTGTAGAGGAAAAAATACTCAGGAAATGAGTCAATTGGATTTTCTAGTCAACTCAGAGTGGTTTGCTTCCTATAGACTTTATAATATGGTTAGAGAGCTTAGTTTGTGTCAGATGTCAGATGTGCAAGATAAATTTATTTACATTATGTGTTATTTATACTTCTAAAATATCTTATATCATGTTATATTATATAATCCTGAGCTCTTGAATTAGACTATGAGTTCTATGAAGATAGAGATGGTGCCTTATTTATTTTTGTATTTGTATTATAAAGCATGATCCCTGGTGAATAATGGCAGTTCAAAAATATCTTTATGACTGAATACATTTTACATCTGTTCTTCCAGTGGATATTTGCTGATTTTTGATTATTTAGCATCCATTCATTTTCCTAAAGTGCGCTGCAACTTCATTTTGATCAAATACATCAAATACCTTTTTCCCGCTTGAGATAACCTGGTGGGAAAGTAATCAGCATCCACCCCTACCCCTAGCTAAAGGATGAGTGCATGCCATGTGCTCCCTTCCTAAAATTTCAACCTTGAGATGAAGAGCAAAGATGCTGAAAACAGTTGCCATTCATCCATTCCAGACAAGATCTCCTGACATGGCTGATAGAGGCTCCTACTTGCTTTCTGAATCCTAGATTCCATCTCTCTTAGTGTTACTACTGTCAAATTGATGAGTGCACATGACCACCAAGAATAAGAATTACAGTTTTCAATCTCCTTTACATCCCTGGGTGGCCATGTGACCAAGTTTGGGCTAAGGACATGTGATGAGAGGTGATGTATGAAATTTCTGAGATGTGCCCTTAAAGTTAGAAAATACATCCCTTTTCTTTCTTTTTTTTATTCTGTTACTTGGAATATGGTCAAAATGGTGAGATTTCTTATACCATGTGTATGGAAAACATCCCAGTATTGACAGAGCAATAAGATAGAATGATTCTGGATCCATGGGCTTCACACCAAAATCATAAAAATAGTAGACGATTTTATCAAATTGTTATTAGAAACTGATATATCACACAGACAAAATGTTGGTTAATATATACAACATTAGAACTTGAGCTTGGATGTCCTATCATTTGCATCATAATTTTGATAATGATAAACTTTATCAAACTTTCAAAAATAAAGAAACTAAAGTATCTTCAGGCACACAAGGAAGATTTACAAATTTTCCTGGATACCAGGTCACAAAGTCCTGAATTTAAATAACAGGTAACATGCACACCACAGTCTCTGACCATGATGTAAAAAAAATCAGAAAATAACATTTTAAGGTTTTTTTAAATTACCAAATGCATTCCTAAATAAATCAGTTCAAAGAAAAAATTACAATGCAAATGAGGATGTTTATAGTTGAGTATTAGTGAAAGTACTATGTAGAGAAACTTTATTAAATAAAAAAATTTAAATACAGGACTATGCAGAGAAAAATACAACAAATTTCTTCATTATTGAAAATGTTAACATTTTATTTTTGTTTCACTTATTTTTTATTTAAAAGCAAAGATCATATAGGTAATATTGGAGTTTTCCCTTTCTTCCTCACCAGTCCCATACTCCTTCCTACCTTCTTGGAAGTATCTTCTCTCATTAATGTAGCAACTATCTTACAGTATTAGTCAGGGTTCTCCAGAGAAACAAAGTCAATAAGACAAGTCTATTTCTATTTCTATCTGTATGTCTCTATGTCTGTATAGAGATTGATTGATTGATTGATTGATTGATTGATTGATTGAAGGAACTAGCTCATGGAGGCTGGCAAGCCCCAAGATCTGCAGGGTGAGTAGGCAAGCTAGAGACCCAGAAGAACTGATGGGTTAGCTCCAGAAGAAGGCCAACCAGCCCAAGATCCAGGGAGATCCAATATATGTTTAAAGTTGTAGCTAAAGGCATGAAAAAAATCAATATCCATCAGACAGAAAGGATTGTGTCTTAGTTGGAGAAAGGTCAACCCTTTTGTTCTAGTTAGGCCTTCAATTGATTGGGTGAGGCCCACTATGTTAGGCAGGGCAATCTGCTTTACTCAGTCTACCAATTTAAATGTTACTCTCATCCAAAACACTCTCACAAAAATACTCTGAATAATGTTTGAACAAATATGTGGGTGCCCTATGGCTCAGTCAAGATGACATAAGAAATTAACCATCACACATACCAGTTGTGTTTTTTTTGCTCTTATTTGCTATATGTATCCAATATTGCTTTATATATTTTTAAAAACTATACAAATGTCAATCACACTCTACATACAATTTTGCAACTTGCTTTTTATTCATAATTACATTTTGATTGCTATTCTTATTGATACATTTAGATCAAGTTCATTCATTGCGTGTCAGGTAATGTATTAATAAAATAAACCATAATTTATTTAGCTATTTTTCAACTTTTACAATTTATGTTCTTCTACAAATATCCTGGCACACAGGTATAAGGATTTATCTAAGGTACACACCTATAAGCAAAATATCTGGTTTGTAGAATATGCATAGTTTCAACTTCATTTGATAATACCAAATCATGATCCAGAGTGACTGCACCAATTTGCACTTCTGACAGAATATGTATGAGAGTTCTTTCCTTATATTTCAACCAATACTTGGTCTTATCATACTTTTTATTTTTTCTAATATGGCACATAATATCTAACTTTTAACATCAATTTTCATTATTACTCATGCAGTAGGTAGTTGTCTTTTCTCTGTTTTTAGTATCTAAAGTCACTTTATATTTGGAGGAAAGCAATATAGGTAAAAGACAGGATCTGCCTTTACTACAGGATCTGACAGTGGGGGATGGTTGCAGGTAATCCCTTTTCTAGTTCTGTGGCAGCTAAAACATAAGCATTTTATTAAGGCTAGACAGTTGGATGTTCTCAAACTTTTCACAAATGCTACATTGAATGTGAGAGTACAGACATATTCTACAGTAGTGATACTAGCAGTGATGGCAGCAAGTGGTTCTTCCATTAGCAGTGACCTATGGAGACTGTACCTGTGATAATATTCTGGCTGTAGGGATGCTCCCTTTGTTTCTCTCTATGTTCTGATCCTTAGTATTCCAGGCATTGATTCTGTGAGCCATATGATAGTTTTTGACTGATATTTTTCTTTTTGCTTAAACTACCCAGAGCTTTTAATCCATTGTTTAAAATCAAAGACTCTAGTATGTTCCATTAATCTATGTGTCTGTTTTTATGCCAATACCATACCAAGATGGAAAAATAGATCAATGAAAAGAATAGAGTACCCAGAAATATACTCCCATAAATATAGTCAACTGATCTTTGACAAAGAACAAAGGCGATACAATGGAGCAAAGATAGTCTTTTCAACAAATGGTGCTGGAAAAATTGTACATTCACATGCAAAAAAAAAAAATGAATCTAGACACAGACTTTTCAACCTTCACAAAAATTAACTCAAAATGGATCAAGGTCTAAATTTAAAATGCAAAACTATAAAACTCCCAGAAGATAACGTAGGATAAAATTTAGATGATCTTGGGTGTGGTGATACCTTTTTAGATACAACACTAAATGCATAATCCATGAAAGAAATAATTGATAAGCTGGACTTCATTACAATTGAAAACTTATTTTCTGTGAAAGACAATACTAAGAAAATGAGAAAACAAGCCACACAAAAGGAGAAATTATTTGCAAAAAACACATCTAATAAAAGACTGTTATTCAAATATACAAAAAACTCTTAAAATTCAACAATAAGAAAACAAACAATCCTATTAAAAGATGGGACAAAGACCATAACATATACCTCACCAAAGAAAATATACAGATGGCAAATATGCATATGAAAAGATGCTCCACATAGTATGTTATCAGGGAAATAGTAATTGAAACAACAATGAGATACTACTACACACCCTAGAATGGCCAAAATCTAGAACATTGACAACACCAAATACTAGCGAGGATGCAGAACAACAAAAACTCTCATGCTCTGCTAGTGGGAATGTAAAATATTTCAGTCACATTGGAAAACATCTAGCAGTTCTTCAAATAAACACAGAAATATCAAATGACCCAGCAAGTCCACTATTAGTTATATATCTTAGAGAACTAAAAATACATATTCATACCAACATTTGTACAAGACTGTTCATAGCAGCATTAATCATAATAGCCAAAAAGTAGAACAAGTCCAAATAGCTATCAACTGATAAATGGAGAAACAAAATGGGTATATCCATACAATGGAATATTATTCAGCCATAAAATATGAAGAACTGCATACATACTGCAACTTGGAAGAAGCTTGAAAACATTATGCTAATTAAAAGAAGCCAGACAAAAAAGGCTGTATATGAATGATTCAATTTATGTAAAATTTCTAGTATTGGCACATCCATAGAGAAAAAAAGTAAATTAGTAGTTGCTTGGATTGGTATGAAGGATGTTTTAGGGAGTAAGTGCTAATGAATATGGAGTTTCTTTTTGGGGTGATTAAAATATTGTGTAATTAGACAGTAATGATGGTTGTGAAACTGAATATACTAAAAATCACTAAATTGTACTCTTTAAAAAAAGGTATTTTATGATATGTGAAATGTAAAATATTGTAGTTTATAAAATTATAAACATGATCTATTATAATTTTTCTAATATTTTTAACCCCACCCTTTCTATAAAAATTAAGCTTTTGATTTATGGCTCTGATTCATTGACTTTTGTATGGTGTGAGGGTGTAATTTTCAATTTTTCCCATATGGAAAGTAAATATATGGACTTTCATATATAGAACATCCATTCATTTCCAATAATATCTGGTGCTATTGGGTATTGGGAAAAATAAGTTTCATATATCACTGGTATTACTTCTGAATCACTGCAGTTATTTTGTTAAGTAATCTGACAGTATCTTTTTAAATTTAAAATTCATGTAAAGAGCATTGCAAGTCACACAAAATTTACAAACCAAATTAAACAAGAGGGTAATTTATTGCAAAGATACTGGGAATGCATAGATATAAGGGAAAGCTTGTGAATTAGATTTGAAAATAGGAACCAAGATAGTCCCTACATTACTTCTAAGCAGGAATATAAACAGCCTATAGCAGTGACAGATCAGGGCACCAACTGCTGAGAAGAATATCAATTGTTAAAGATTCATGGTCCCAGAAGAGTGTGTCCCATTTGCTGAGCTTAAGTACATGTCCATCCTTCGAGTGTACAAGGGCAATGAGAGGAAGAAGATAATAACTAATATTTGTTGAGTAGCTACTAAATACCAGGAACTCTTTTAAGCTCTTTAAGCCAACATCTCATTTTATCTTCTAAACAACCTTAAAGAATTTATCTCTATTTTGTAAACAAAGTTAAATAATGTTTCTATAATCACAAAGCTAGTTAAGTAGTGGAGTTGAGATATGAATGTACTCTGATACCTGACTCTTTGATGTTCCTTGAGTATTTGTAGTAGAAACATAAGTATCATTTGGTGGAAATTACTTGCTATAAATTGCCATCCCACAAAAAATACAAAATTTAGGAAAGAAAACCATGTTTCACCTCCCTGCAATGTATTTTGATTCTGATAAAATGAGAAAATAGTGAAAATAAAGTTCAAGTGATAAATGTCCAAAACAGATCAAGCAATTCCACTTCTGGGAATTTTTTGTAGTAGATCTAAGATGAGTATCAGTGACCTTCACCCTGTATAATTTCTTCCTCTTGATTATTGAACCTGGGGATATGCTGAGACATCACTCCCGTGACGTTACATATATGGCAAAAGAGATATTCCAGATGTGATTAAATTTACCTTTGAGTTGATTTTGAGTTAATCAAATGAGCATATTCTGGATGGGCCCGAACTAATCACATGAGCTCTTTAAATATGAATCAGAAACAGAGGAAGTCAGAGATTCAAAACATGGAAAGGAATCAATATTATGACTTTGAAGATGATGGGAGCCAGATGGCAAGTAATGTGAATGTCCTTTAGGAGAACAGTCCCCTGTTGCAGCAAGAAAACCAGAATCTCAGTCCTATCACCTTAAGAAACTGGACTCTCTCAACAACATAAATGAGCTTGGAAATGAATGTATGCCATTGTCAAGCTTCCAGACAAGAACACAGCCAGCAACATATTGATTTTTGTTTTGAAACATCTTGCGCAGAGAACCAAGCAACACCGTGCTGGACTTCTTACCTGCAGAACTATGAACTAGTAAATGGGCCTTGTTTTAAGCTGCTAAGTTTGTGGTACATTTGTTACACAGCGATTAAAATCTAATATATTTTATTACAGAAATAAAAGTATCAGTACTGTGGACACATGTTCAATTATATTCATTGTATTAGAAAAACCTGAAATTAACCTGAGTGCGCCTCAATAAGGAAATCACTGAGAATGTTATGATAGATCATGGCATTATAAAGTTTGTCAGTATTAAAATAACTAGCATAATATGTGTTGACACGAAAACATGTCTATTGTATACTGAGTGAAAAAACTTAGGTGTAGAACTATGTATATAATGTGTATGATCCTATTTTATTTTTAAGAATCATATATATCTATAAATACAGACAAATGTAAAAACAAAGAAGAATAGTTACTAAATGCCTCAGAAGGGTAGGATGAGATTACCATTATAATGAGGGAATAGGAGAAGATTATTACATTTTTAACACATCTCTGAATTGCCTGACATGTTACGACATGTGTTACCCTTGTCATAAAAACTAATTAAAAATTTAAATATACATAATTTTGAGAAAATGAACTACACCTATAACTCAAGAGGCTAGAAAATTAAAAATAGGAGGAATTAATAAAGCAGAAATTAATAGAAAATAAAATTAATACAAGATGATATTAAAATTCATACATTTTAGATTTGTTAAGTAGAAAACTAAAACGTGTAAACTTACCCCATATATATTCATAGCAGGAACAGCTTAGAGTTTATCCATCCTGATTTTGTTTGCACATACACGCACACACACACACACACACGCACACACACACACACGCACACACATGCATTCATATATACATGACTCAAGCTATCTTGGGAAGTATTTTGAAATGTTCAATAATTTGAATCATGTTTGATGCTAATTTCTAGTTTTCTTACATAATGGTCAGATCATATGTTCTTTACAATTTTCTACTGTTTGGAATTTATTGAAAAGTTTTTTCAGCTTTTGTACTAGTTTGTTTTACCTATCACTCATTCATTATGAACACATGCCCTTCTTTCCCCTGTTTATTACATTTTGCCTTAAATACTACTATGTTTAAAAGGCATTACAACCTGTGAGTTGTTTTATTAACATTTCCTGATACAGCATGGAACATTCTTTGAATCTTTATTTTCTAAGGCATATTTTTATAGTTGCATGTCTTAGAAATAACCATAATTTAAAATTGTGCTTTATTAAATTTGGAGTCTGTCTTTGAATGGACTAACTCAAACCATTTCCATTTTTTCATAATTTCTATGATAGAGCTTTACTTTTGTTATCTTGTTTTATACATTTTGACTTTATCTTTCCCTGAGGTTATCTTTGTTTTCTATTTTTACATTTTAACTGTGGGGTTTCTTTATTGTTTTTTAAATATCTCATTTGCAAGTTGGCAGCATCACTTTTGAAAAATGAACATATATTTTCTTATTATCTAGAATTAAAGGCCGTTTAATGTGTGGATATGAAAATGGAAGATATTTTCATGCAATCATTTTATATACTTGTTTCCTAACAATTCCCTTTTTTGTTAGTATAAGTTTAGAAATTTGGGCAATATAATTACTATTAAATTATTATTTACATTTTTAATATTTTCAGCCAAGAGCTATTTTTGGCATTTAGTTTGTTTTGTCACACTGCTTAATATGATTCAAGACACAATTGTATGTTTAGTAGATTTCATTTTCACTACCATGATTTCCCCTTTATTTAAATCTTCATTTTAATTTATATGAAGGACAGTTGCAATAGTCCTTGGAGTATTTTCTTCAGATTGTTATGCTTATTTTTAGCAGCTTTATTGAAATTTAATTCATATACCATTCAATACACACATTTATGGTACTTTCCTAAGCCTCTGAATATCTGAAAATATCCTTGTCCAATTTTTTAAACTAAAATTTTTATTTTGTGATTACATAGATTTGCATTGTGTAAGAACTACTACTGAGAGATTATATGTATCTTTTAACAAGTTTCAACCAATGGTAACACCTTACAAAATTATAGTATAATGACATAACCAAGATATTGACATAGATACAATCTACCAATCCTATTCAGAGTTCCCTACTTTTACTTGTGCTCTGTATATGCAGGTATGTGTTTGCGTGTGTGGAGGGGGGTAAATGTTTAGTTTAGCAAAATAGTTGTAGAACATGTGTAAAGAAGTACATTTGTACCAGAGTCAGGTTCCAAAAGAGTTCATTAACTACAAGGATCCCTCGTGTTGCCTTTTTATATTCACATGAATCTCCTGTCTGCACCTCTACACCCTCTTCCCTAATTTCTGGCAACAACTAATCTGTTTAACATTTCTAAAATATTGTCTTTTCAAAAATGTTATATGAATGGAACACTACAATGTATAATAATCTTGTTGAATAGGATTTTTTCACACAGAATAATCGTTGGAGATTCATTCAAGTTGTTGCATGTGTCAATAGCTCATTATTTGTTACTGCTGAATAGTGTTTCATTATATGAATATACCATATTTGTCTAACCATTCACCTGTTAAAGGACATCTGGACTGTTCCCATTTTTTTTTCTTGTTATGGATAAAGCTGCTGTAACATTTGTGTACAGACTTCTTGTGTGAACAAAGTTTTTGTTACCTGGAATAAATGTGCAAGAGTGCAATTTCTGGGTCGTATGGTAATTGCATGTTTAGTATTATAAGAAAATGCTGAACTATGTTCTAGAGTGGCTACACCATTTTACTTTCCCATCAACAATGCATGAGTGGTCTAGTTTCTCTGCATCCTGGCCAGCATTTGTCATTGCCATTGTTTTTTCTTTTACCCATTCTGATAGATATGTGCTGATATCATACTGTGGTATTAATTTTCATTTCCCTAATGGGTAATATGATAGCTAATTTTATGTGTCAACTTCGCTGGGCCCAGATATTTGAACAAATATAATTGTGGTGGTCTCTGTAAGGGTTTTTGGGGGTGCTGAGGGGGTGAGATTAACATTTAAACCAGTAGATTTAGAGTAAAGCAGATTTCCCTTCATAATATGGGTGGAACAAAGACTGACCTTCCCCAAGCAAGATGGAATTCTGCCAGTAGACAGATTTCAAACTTAAACTAAAACATTGGCTAATACTTTGTTGAGGGATATTGCTCTATAGATTTTCATTTTCTGTTGAGGGATATTGCTCTCTAGATTTCCTTTCTCAATACTGTCTTTGTCTAGTTTTGATATACATGTAATAATGACCTCATAAAATGAATTAGGAAATGTTTCTGCCTCTTAGTTTTTGGAATAGATTGTATAAAATTGGAGCTAATTTTTTTCTGAATCTTTTAGAATTCAACAATGACTCTATTGAGGTATTTCTTTTGGGTGGAGCTTTATAATTATTGATTCAATTTCTATAATGGCTATAAGATTATTCAGGTTGTCTATTTTATTTAGCTCAAGATTGGGTACCTTGTGGTTTTCAAGCAATTGGTCCATTTCTTCTAAGCTGTTGAATTTATGGTGTAAAGTTGTTTATAGTAGTTCATTATTTTTTAATGACCTCAGAATCCTTAATGATAGCCCCTGTTTCATTCTTGATATTGGTAATTAGTGTCTCCTTTTTAATGTCTTTATCAGCCTCACTTGAGGTTAATCAAATTTATTGATTTTTTTTGAAGAAACAGTTGTTTCCTTAATCTTTTTCTATTATTTTCTTGTTTTATTATTTTATTTCTGTTTTTATCTTTATTTCCTCCCTTTTTGCTTTAAATGTATTTTGCTATCTTGTCTCCTGTTTCTTTATGTACAATCTTAGACTGATTTTTAGAAACATTTTCTGTTTTATAATGTAAGCATCTAGTAGTATAAATTTCCCTGTCAGATCTACTTTAGAAGCATCCCACATATTTTGATATGTTGACTTTTCATTGTTATTCAGTTCATTGTGTATTCATTTCTTTGAAAGGTCCTCTCTTACCAATAGATTAATTAGAAGTGTGTTTTTAATTTCCAAATGTTTGTATATTTTCTGTTATTGTTCTAATTTCATTTCACTAAGGTCACAGAACACGTTGTATGATTTCAATTATTTTCAATTTGTTCAGTTTCTTTTTTATGGTACATGATATGGACTATTTTCATGAATGTTTTGTGGACAATTTAAAAAAAGTGTATTCTGCTGTTGTTGGGTGTAGTATTCTATACATGTCAAATAGATTCTGTTAATTGTGTTGTTCAATTATTTCTATTCTACTTCTGTCTAGTTGTTCTATCATTTGCTGAGAGTAGGATGTTGATATCCTCAATTATAGTTCTGGATTTATATTTTTCTCATTTCAACTCTATCGGTTTTTGTGCCACGTATTTTGCTTAATGTATTCATGTTGTTTGGTGGGCACACAATAAGAATGCTTATGTCTTCATGGAGGACAGAGCTTTTGTCATTATGTGATGTCCCTCTTTGTCTCTAATAATTTTCTTTGTCCTGTCTACTTTATCTGATAATAATATATTCACTACTTTTTAAAATTAATGTTTGTATCATGCTATTTATTTTTAATCATTTTACTTTAAACCTTTTATTTTTGTACTTGAAGTGACTTTCATGTAAAAGATTGTTTTGTTTTGTTTTTACTCATCCACTTTGCAAATTTCTGTCTTTTAACTGGTGCTTTTAAAACACTTAGATGTAATATAATTACTGGTATAGTAAGACTCAAAGCTGCAAGTTTATTGCTTTATTTCTGTTTCTCTTATTTCTTATCCTTCAAGTATTCTTTTCTTGATTTCCTGTGAGTTACAGGAACATTTTTAAGATACCATCTTGATTTGTTTATAGCATTTTAGAGTATATTGTTTTATATGATTTTCTAAATGGCTTCTCCAATTATTACAATATACTCATTTAACTCATCACAATCTACCAACATTGACATCTTACCACTTTGAGTGAAATATAGAAATGCTATTTCTATTGATGTACTTTGACACTCTCCAATTTTTAAATTAATTTATCTTAAATATTTCCTCTAAATTTATGCTGAACACCTTATCAGATGGTGCTATAATTTCTGTTTTGACTCAATGAAGTATGATTTAAGAGTATCATGAGAAAAATAACTTACTACATTTACCTATTTTACAGTTACTTGCTTTTACCAATCCAATTTCTTTTTTTCTCTTCTATAGTTCCAGAACTTCTTCTGTTATCATGTCCTTTCTGTTTAGTTTCATTTAGCCATTTTTTAAGGACAGGTTTGCTGCCAACAAATTCTTAGTTTTCCTTCATTGAAAATGACTTATTTCAATTTATTTTCTCCTTAATGGTATTTTTAATGGATATAGAATTCATGGAGGGGGAAGGTATAGCTCAGTGGTAGAGTGCATGCTTAGCATGCACAAGGTCCTGGGTTCAATCCCCAGTACTTCCATTAAAATAAGTAAGTAAGTAAATAAATAAATAAATAAATAATAAACAAACATAGTTACCTCCTCCACAAAAGAAAAAAAAAAGAATTCATGGTTGACAGTTCTTTTCTTCCAGTGATTGAAAAACAATGTTCTACCTCTTTCTGGTCTCCATAGTTTCCAATGAAAATCCACTTCCATCTAAATTAGTGTTTTCTATGTGTAATATACTGTCTCTCCCTGGTTACATTTAAAGTTTTTTATTTTTCTTCAGTCTTCAGAAGTTGAAGTATGATGTCTGCTTGCATGGAGTTCTTTGGATTTATCCTTTTGGGGTTTACTCTGCTTCTTGAATCTGTAGCTTTCTATCTTTTGCCTAATTTGGTATTTTTTCTGATATTATTTCTTCAAATATTTTTTCAGAAATGGTTTCTCTCTTCTCTTCTTTAGGGACTCCAGTGATATTGTTAGCTTTTTGTTATTGACCCCCAGAACCTTAAGACTGTTCATTGTTTTTTCAGTCTGTTTTCTCTTTATTGATCTGTATTAAGTTCACTGATTTTATCTTCCGTCCACTTGACTATTGAGATCATACTTTGAGGTTTTTCTGTTTTTTTTTTTTAATTTTGATTATTGAATTTTCAGTTCTAAAATTTCCCTTTGTATCTTTTTTATAACTTTTATTTTCATGCTGAGATTTTTTTTTCACTTTTTCAAGAGTTTCTAATTGTTTATTGAAGCATTTTTTTTGATAGCTTCTTACAAATCTTTGTCAGATAATTACAATATCTGGTTCATTTGGGCATTGGAATTCCCATAAGAGATATTCTGTTAAGTGACAATGAGTACAGTGAGTTAGGCATGAAAGGCAGTAAAGAAATCAGTGGTTTTATTTTTGAATTTCTTGACATAGCTAAAAGGCTATGAGATGTAGCAGTCCTTGTATACACATAGTGAGGGCCTATTTACTTTCCTACTCTTACAACAGTAGCAATAGACACTTAGATTTTACAGAGTAGTTTATCTCTTCTATGGGAAAGCAATTTGATAGGAGAGGAAACATGATGAAAGGTGAACAAGCTTCACAGAAGGAGGTGGTGAGTAGCAAGAGATGTCAGAAATTTCCCAGTTTTCTTTCTTCATGTGATAGCAAAAGTTCTTATACCTGAGTTTGCTTTATTTTTATGTGTTCTCGAAAACTTGTTTTCGTTTTTGAATTCCCAGTTATCTATTCATTGTCCAAGTGAGTCCAGCTTTTAAAAAAAAAAATTGTTTCGTTTTGCTGGGGGGAGATAATTAGGTTTATTTATTCTTGGAGGAGGTACTGGGGATTGAACCCAGGACCTCATGCATGCTAACCATGAGCTCTACCACTTGAGCTATACCCTCCCAACTAAGTGAGTCCAGCTTTAATAGAAGATGTGGACTAAAAAAGTGATGACATATCTTCACAGGTGCCAATTAAAGGTACACTTTTGAAATATGGCATCTGGATGTATACCCTTTTCCATTGTTAGGGTCAACTATTGCTCTCATTATTTATGGAAATTACAATGAGGCATTTAAAAATAAACTACTTTTATTTATTTTTTGCTTTTTCCTTAAACTAATTAAATAAGCAAAGATCCAAATATATCTTAAATTATTTGTTGGGCTTTCTTTATTCCATTGTTAATCAGCAAGGTTATGCAAAATAGCCTAAGATGGTGATTATGGATTTTTTTTCTTTTCTTAATGATTGTAACTCTCAAACTTATAAGAGTAGACTATTTTTAGTGAAATTACAAGCTGGAGATGGTATGTTGATTCAACACAGTGGGAACTTACTCTATGTATGTTAAGATACTTTGATTTATTGCTCTGTTAGTCAACTTGGAAAGCATAACTTCAGTTATGCTGTACAGCCAAAGGTGTAAATTCTTCATCCAAAAGATTAATTTAGCATTTAAAATTAAATATAATTTTAAATTAATTCTGAGAGAATAATGTATCTCCATCATTTAAAATTGGTTTTCTTAATGCATCCAAAGGAGATATTGGAATATACCTTTTTGCTTAATGTATTCATGCTTAAGCAAAAGAAAAAACCTCATACAATGGAAAAGCATAGGCTCACTTGCAAACTCAGCAATATATATTGAATGTCTATTGGGTTCCAACCAGTATAATAGGTACTAGGAAAGAGCATTCATTCACTAATTTATTTCGGCAAACATTTATGAAGTATCTGCTATATGGAAGATTTTATGCTAGTATCTATAACAAACACAAAGTGGGAGACGAATTTTTGCCCTTCAGTGTAGAATCTGGTAAGATTACATGTACAATACAAGACTATTTTAGTTATATAAGCATGCTTCTAATATTTCTGGGGATCCATGCAAGAGTACAAAATGACTGCTGACATACCATGACTTAATACTTAAATGACTAATAAAATGTTAAATAAAACTTTTTATTCACTTTCCTTGAAAAGCAAGTATACTTTCAAATGACCTGAAAGTTCAGGTATGAATATAAAATTTTTGAATTCCTCAGAATTCTGCACCAGAAAATAGAAGTGTAGGAAGAGTTACTGTTAAGTGATCTGGTCTCTGGCCCACTACCCTTCTCTTATTAGACACAGCTTTTTGCCACTCAAAAGAAACCTTGTGTATATGCGTAGGAATTTCCAAGCCTTCACTTACAGCCCATTTGCAACCTCTGCAAGCAGTTGTTCCTTGAATACCATTTCACATAGTGGTGTGTACAGTGGGAGAGCAGATTTAATGTAGAGTTTTGGGCAAGACTGGAAGAGAGGTCAGGGCAGTTGAGAAGAGAATTTTGGAATTCTAGATAACAAAGTCTAATCTAAAAGGAAGTCTCGAAGTTTTGGTGGGAACCTCCCGTTGACCCCACAGGCTCTTCATTCTGTGGCAGTGGAGCTGCTGAAGGAGTTATAGACTGAGGCCCTCTAAAGCACAAAACCCACACCAGGGGCCACTATTGTCGGGGTTTTGGGGCAATATAGCAGCCAGGAAGAAATACAGATTGTGTAGTTGGATATAATGAAGTGCATCTATATGATTCACTTATTGAAAAGAAAGGTGATTTCTACATGTATTGACATAGAAAAATGTCAGTGTTCACATGTTTAAGGAAAATAATGCATATAATATAATTGCACTTTTGTCAAAACAAAATTTAAAACATTGCACGTGCACATATTTGTACATATGTGAATGAAAACAGAGGGAAAAAAGCTATTAAGATGGCTTATCTGAGAAGAGATGAGATTAGAGAGAATATATTCTTTATTTTATTTTATGCTTTTCAGCTTTATTAAGGTATACTTAATATACAAAAAATGAACATCTTTAATGCATATATTTTGATGAGTTTGGACATACACACACACTCATGATACCATCACCACGAGCAAAGAAATGAACACATCTGTGGTAAGATGTCTTGTCACAAAAAAACAAAAAGCAAGGAGACATAAGAAATCTTTTTGGAGGTGATGGATAATATTTATACATCCTCATATGTTTTTATATATTTATTAAAGTGAACATATATTATATTTGTAAAAAATTCAATTTTTTTTTGTAATGTCAAGAAACATATATTGGTTATTTACTATGTGCATTGTACTATTAGGTGCTGAAGAAAATCTCATCTCATTTTTTGATCACTGGTCATCCAATTGAGAAAACTATTGTTCCAAGAGATAAAATTTCTTGCCCCAAATCGCACAGCTAGTAAATGGAGAGCCAGTTCAACTTCAGGTTTTTTGAATCTAAATCACTACTCTTTCTTCAACTTATACCACAGTTTAAAATTAGAGTAGTGATGTAGAAGCATTTTCTACACGTGATTTGGATCTGTTCATTCCTAGTTCTGACCAACTTTCAAGACTACCCTATGTCTTTCAGATAATTAACAAGTGATTTAGTAACTCATGCCCCATTATTATACTATAATTTGGACATTGCTCTGTTTGTGTCACAGTTCACCTCTTAATTTGGGGTATTATTTTGCTGCAATGCAACAGGGAAATCCCAGGGAATCCTAGGGTACTGAGGTAATAGCTAAATGAAAGTCCTCGTCTGATATACCAGAAAAGCCTCAATAATGTTCTAATGAGCTGTACTCTTGTGTGAACTAGTGGTAGTATTAGCAAAAACTGCAACTCACATATCCCCTAGTAACCTAAAAAACGTAAGAAGAGACAAAATAGTCCTTTATGGTTTAATAAGGTGTACCCATATATATCTCATCTTGTTCTCACAGCTACCCTGCAAGTTAAGGGTTGTTTGCTCCATTTTATAACCAAGTAGACAGAAGCTCAGAGAGGTCAAGTAACTTTCCATAGAAGACACCTATATTAGTCAGGGTTCTCTGAAGAAGCACAACCAAAAGGATGCATACGCACAGACATACACATTTGCAGACACAGTGAAGAGCCACAGTTCGAGTCCAAAGGCAGTCTGCTAGTAGAGTTCTCCCTCGCTTGGGAGAGGTCAGTCTTTGTTCTATTTAGACCTTCAACAGATTATATGAAGTCTACCCATATTATGGAGGGTAATCTGTTTTACTAAAAATCCTTGATGCATTATTAATCTCTTAAAAAAAAAAAACCTTCACAGAAATGTTCCGAATAATATTTAACTGTATATCTGGGTACTGTTGCCCAGCCAAGTTGACACATAGAATAAACCATTACAACACCATAATTAAATTTTCCCTTTAGAGTTCTCAGATAATTGAAGAGTCTAGTTATTTTACTATTTTAATGATGCTATTATTTGTTCAAATTTCAGAAAATATATAAATCATTATCAAAGAGCACTTTTATTGATAATGTTCCCACATCTTATATTTACATGATGAACCAGGGACGACAGATATTGAGACAAGTAAAAAAATGCAGCTAATTAACTTCCTTAAGTTATTATGATCATAGAAAGGTGAGAAAAAAGATTAGTCATTTTTAGTTCCTAATTTTACTCTTTCTTTAGAAAACCATAGAAATTGCATTCAAGTACCAACTGAACACTTATTTTAAAAATTATTTACTAGTACTATTTAAACACAATTTAAAAAATATAGTAATAGATAAGGTTAACTTGTTCATTTCAGTGAAAATGTTCTCTTGAAAGTTTGATAATGTACTAGGCACAGAGGCTTGAAAAATGCCTTTTGTAAATCAGGTTTCTTCTTTTAATATGAAGAGCAATAAAGTAATTTTTAGCCATTTGCATAACTCAAAAATTACCTGTAATTGCTACTTTTCTTGCATTGTACTAGAAGGGATTAAAATGTACTTTATTTGGTAATATTAGAATCTGATGAGGGTGTATAAGAGCTTAGTATTCAGCTGGAGAGTGAAATTATATTTTTGTCAAATCTGTTCAAAAAAATAAAACTAAAATCATGTCTATATGTCAAGGCTGAATCAAGTAGAGATGATTTATTTTGGATATCTGTAGTAACAATAGATGTGACCCATACTACAATACAATGTCATTATACAGATAGCTTCAAATGAGGAAATAATGTGAAGGTGGATCCTTTTATTTACACTATCACTATAATTAATCACATCAATCATTTCATAATCTGAGCAGTTGTACAGTTATCAGCAGTTATCAAGGCAGTCATATACAGAATTCTGTGTTGGCCATAGTCTAATATAGTACAAATTGAAGAACTAATTGATTTTTATTTTCTGATTAAACATGTGAGATGGTGTTAATTTTCTGCTGCTTCCAGAAAACCCAATAAAATGGCAAAAATATGATTTTAAGACAATATGGTCACACCATAAAAGTAATGAGAAAGATAATAACAGTTAGTAAATAAGAGATGTCCACACATTTGAGAAGGATATAAGATGGACACACGAGTGGTAATGACTTATGAGATGGGACAAATCTAGGTTCTAAGGACGTTCAGAGGGAAATACCAATCAGATCCCAATAAACTTGGGCTAAATAATTCCAAAAAAATTTCAAAACGGGAGGCATCAGTTACTTCAGAAACCAGGCTGAGACAAAAGATCAAACAGGGAGAGAGTTTGAAAACTGCTTATGGAGCCATTAAACTTGCAGGCCTCCTTCCTCATTCTTACAACAACAGAATCACAGAGGCTCTGAAGTCAGGGACACCAGACCAGACACTGTGGAACAGAGGAGTGTGATGCTGTACTGAAATATGCATTCAGTGAAGTCAACACATTGAATAGTGAAATGCCAAGTCCCTATTTGGTTCCCAGAACATTGACAGTGAGGACTGCAGTTTCAAAGGTAGGAAATTAAAGATTCATCTCTGAAGAAACTGAACCTTTGGTGAAATGGCCAGGTTTGTACTAAGTTGAATTAGGGTGAGGCCTGCTTATACACAGGTCCTGCTCAAGCACATGGAGCTTTTGATTAGGTTTTTGGTGCACTAGACTTAACTATAAGTAGATAATAAAGGTTCACAGTACATTTGAGAAAAGGTTTCATCTTTAAAGATCAAGACACAAAAAAGAGAAAAGAGAAAAATTTGAGAAAACAATGAAAATTCATGAATTTCAGCCTACTACAAAATCCCAAATATATAATATCTTCATAGAACTACGAGAAAATCATATAAAAAATACCAAAAATTGAAAATAAACATTTTAATATATAAAACATATGCATTTAACCTACAGATAACTAAGAGAAATCTCATAATATTCAATGTTGCAGAAAATGTGGCTCAAAAAGTGTGTCACACAAATTGCTGGTAAAATTGTAAAGCAAATTGGTCACATTGGAAAAACATTTATTATTATCTTATAAATTGAATATTCATATGCTATATGAGCTAGTATTTTCACTCATTGTTGTAGACTTAAGAGAAACTCCTACATATCTTAAGCAAAAGACATGAACAAGATTGTTCATAGCACAAGATTGTTTATAACATCAAAACTCTCTTGAAATAATGCAAATACTCATCAACAGATGAATGGGTAAATAAATTATGGTTTATTCACACAATGGAATATTATACAGTAGTCAAGAGAAAGAAACAGAGTTACCTGCATCGATATGGATAAATATTTCCAATTTAATATCAACAAAAAAATAAGCTTAAAAATGTTGCATAATAGCATAATGTGCTTTTTTAAGTTAAAAATAATGAAAACTAAGCAATAATTTTTTACTGTATACTATGTGTGTTTGCTTTGAAGGTCTATTGTGAGGACTAAGTTAATATATGCAAAATGCTTAGGATAGGACAGAACTTGGTAATATATAAGAATTCTATTTTTAATATTTTTATGAATTTGGGAATAGTTAAATTAAAAATAAAAGCTAAGCCAAAAACAGTAAGTCATAACCCTGGGTATATATATTTATATGGGAAAGGTATTATGTAAGAAAGGAAATGAAATCATTAAAGATCACTTGTCTCAGTGAGAAAAGTATTTGCAGTTATAATTATATGAACATTTTAAATATTGCTTTAGCCCTAAATTTTGATATATCTACATTAGAAACATGAGGGAAGAAGTATGTGTGATATAGGGAAGTGGTATGAGAAAGTTAATGGCAAGTTGTTCATGGAACAAATTCAACACATAATGCTTAACGTTAATGTATCAATTAATGACAATGTAAATATTATTTGATATATACCAAATAATAAGGTACTTGATATACACTGAAGTATATACCAAAAACATGTGACAGTATTAAAAGCCATTGCTTTGGGGAGCTGAGAAACAGGAATGAGGAGAGGTGGGACAGGAGACTCATTTTTCATTATTAGCCTTATTGTTCATATAGCTGTGTCATTTATCATTGTAAAAGAACAATGTAGAAAATAAAATAAAGTGTTTTTGCATTAGGTTGGAACAAGAGGTGTAAGCCAGGATTGTCTCAGGCAAACTGAAATGTACGGTCAACCAACTATTTGACTCTCAAAACTTGGTACATATAGTAGTTTGATACAAATTAAAAAATATATAGAAGTAGCCACTTCCAAGTTAATTAAATATGTTAATTTTTTTGTTTAGCTTTGTCTAGTTTTTTATTTTTCTCAGTTATCCAATTTGGCCATTTAAAGATCAGCTTATTTTTTTAATGGCTGAATATACTGATTCACTTTTGGGTGCTGTATGAAAAAGGAGGCTATATAGGTTGATACTTAAAATTTTTTTAATCCCTTGTGCACAAAATTAAATTGGCTATGGAAGCTACTGAAAAAATGGTAAAGTTCTAGATCATCAGAGAAATATGGCAGAATAGTAAGTACCTTATCTTGTTTCTCCACAGATACACTGTTTAAACAATAATATATGGACAAAAATGCCCTAATGAGAATTCTGGATTCAGGAAGCAGCAGGACCCCAGGTGAGCACAAAGCTAAAAATAACTAAAAGGTCACCCTTTTAAAAAGTGGTTTCTCTTTTGCCTCATTCAGAGTACTGGTGGAACCAGCATAGTTTAGATGCCTGGGGACCACTGAGAACAAGGAAAAGTGGGGGTGGCTTGCTGCTGGTCCAGAGGACATATACTATATTAGAAAGAGGCCAGTGCAGCTCAGCAGCCCCTCCCTTGTGGGGATAGAGAAAAGTGAAACATGCATCCAATGTTGTGGATTCAAGGGAGCTACTTGAGTGAATGGAGTACAGATGGGAATCAACAAACTCTAGAAACCTGGGAGATGTTGAGAACATTAGAGATCTAGGTGGCTTGTAGTAGCTCCAGATAATCAGCAGATAACAGACAGAAGAAAAGGGAGCAGAGATTAAAACTCCAGGAAAAGAAACTGGCAAACCTCTCTATTAAGAAATTTTATGCACAGATCCAGAGAAGTCTCTTCCTCCCGAAAAAGGTTTCAGAAGTCCCAAGAAAAGGTAGCTGGGGTAAACAAAATTGATAAACCTTTAGCCAGAAAGAAAAAAGGAGGGCCCAAAACAATAAAATCAGAAGTGAAAAAGGAGAAGTTACAACCAACACCACAGAAATACAAAGGATCATAAGAGGCTACTACAAGTGACTATATGCCAATAAAATGGACAATATAGAAGAAATGGACACATTCATAGAAAGGTACAATCTCCCAATACTGAGCTAGGAAGAATAAGAAAATATGAACAGATCAATTACTAGTACTGAAATTGAAACAGTAATTTTAAAATTCCCAACAAACAAAAGTCCAAGACCAGATGTCTCTACAGGTAAATTCTACCAAACACTTAGAAAAGAGTCAACACCTATCCTGAAACTATTCCAAAAAATTGCAGAGGAAGGAACACTTATGAACTCATTCTATGAGGCCACCATCACCTTGATACCTAAACCAGACACAGATATTACAAAAAAGAAAAATGCAGGTGAATATCACTGATAAACATAGATGCAAAAATCCTCAACCAAATGCTAACAAATCAAATCCAACAATACGTTAAAAGGATCATACACCATGATAAAGTGGGGTTTATCCCAGGGATACAAGGATTTTTCAATATCTGCAAATCAATCAATGTGATACACCACATTAACAAATCGAAGAATAAAATACACATGACCATCTCAATAGATGCAGAAAAGACTTTGGTAAAATTCAACATCCGTTTATGATTATAACTCTCCAGAAAGTGGGCATAGAGGGAACATACCTCAACATAATAAAGGCCATATATGAAAAACTCACAGCTAACATCACACTCAATGGTGAAAAAATGAAAGCATTTCCTCTAAGATCAGGAATAAGACAAGGATGCCCACTCTTGCCACTTTCATTCAACATAGTTTTGGAGCAGCAATCAGAGAATAAAAAGAAATAAAATAAATCCAAATTGGAAAAGAAGATGTAAAACTATCGCTGTTTACAAATGACATGATACTATACTTAGAAAATTCCAAAGACAGTACCAGAAAACTACTAGAGCTAATCAATGAATTTGGTAAAGTAGCAGGATACAAAATTAATGTATAGAAATCTGTTGCATTTCTATACACTAACAACAAAATATTGGAAAAACAAATTAAGGAAACAATCCCATTTACCATTGCATCAAAAAGAATAAAATACCTAAACATAAATCTACTTAAGGAAGCAAAAGAACTATACTCTGAAAATTGTAAGATGCTGATGAAAGAAACTGAAGACAACACAAACACATGGAAAGATATATCATGTTCTTAGACTGGAAGAATCAATACTGTTAAAATAGCCATACTACTCAAGGCAATGTACAGATTGATTGCAATCCCTATCAAATTACCAATAGCATTTTTCAAAGAATTAGAACAAAAAATTTAAATTTCTATGGAAACACAAAAGACCTTGAATAGCAAAAACAATCTTGAGAAAGAAGAATGGAGCTGTAGGAATCATGCTCCTTGACTTAAGACTATGCTGCAAAGCTACAGTAGTCAAAACAGTATGGTACTGGCACAAAAACAGACACATGGATCACTGGAACAGAACAGAAAGCCAAAAAATAAACCCACACACTTCTCGTCAATTAATCTACAGTAAATGAAGCAAGAATATACAATGGAGAAAAGATAGTCTCCTCAATAAGTATTGTTGGTAAAACTGGATAGCTACATGTAAAAGAATGAAATTAGAAAATTCTCTAACATCATATAAAAAAATCAAAATGTATTAAAGACTTCAATGTAATAACAGATACTCTATGGAGAAAAACATAGGCAGAATACTCTTTGACATAAATCACAGCAATATTTTTTTGGATCTGTCTCCTAGAGAATGGAAATAAAAGCTAAAATAAACAAATGAGACATAATTAAACTTAAAAGCTTTTGCACAGCTAAGGATACTATAAGCAAAATTAAAAGACAACCTACAGAATGGGAGAAAATATTTGTAAATAATGTGACTGACAAGGGACTAATTTCCAAAATATACAAACAGCTTATACAGCTTAATATTAAAAAGCAAAAAGCAACCTAATAAAAAAAAAGACAAAAAGACCTAAATAGACACCTCTCTAAAGAAGACATCCAGATGGCCAACAGGCACATGAAAAGATGCTCAACATCACTAATTATTAGAGAAATGCAAATCAAAACTACGAGGTATCACCTCACACCAGTCAGAATGGCCATCATTAAAAAATCTACAAGTAATAAATGCTGGAGAGGGTGTGGAGACAAAGAGACCCTCCTACATTGTTGGTGGGAATGTAAATAGGTGCAGCCACTATCGAGAACAGTATGGATGTCCCTTGAAAAACTAAAAATAGAGATACCATATGATCTAGCAGTCCTACTCCTGGGCTTATATCCAGAGAAAACACTAAGTCAAAAAGATATATGCACTGAAATGTTCATGGCAGCACTATTTACAATAGTCAAGACATAGAAACAATCTAAATGTCCATTGGCAGATGAATGGATAAAGAAGATGCAATATATATACATGCACACACACATACAGACACACACACACGTATACAATGGCATACTACTCATCCATAAAAAGAATGAAATAATGCCTTTTGCAGCAACATGGATGGACCTAGAGATTATCATATTGAGTGAAGTAAGTCAGGCAAAGACAAATATCATATGATATCACTTATATGTGGAATCTAAAAAAAGACACAAATAAACTTGCTTGCAAACCAGAAAGACTCACAGACATATAAAATAAACTTATGATTACCAAAGGGGAATGGGGGAGGAGGGATAAATTAGAAGTTTGGAATTAACATATACACACTACTATATATAAAATAGATAAACAATAAGTTTATACTGTGTGCACAGGGAACTATATTCAATATATTTTAGTAATTTTTAATGGAAAAGAATCTGAAAAAGAATATATATATATTGAGTGTGTATGTATGTGTGTATATATATATATATTCTCACTTTATTTTCCCTTCACCCAGATAATTGAAGTGGGCTGAATAACTGGAGAGGAGATGGGCAGGTAGCGTCTTGGAGACTATATATATATATATGAATCAATTTGCTGTTCACCTGAAACTAACACAAGATTGTAAAACAAATATACTTCAATTTTAAATATTTTTTTAAAAGAATGAGAAAGTAATCAATGCATTTCACTACAAAAAAGCAATGTATCACAAAAGAAGCTAGAAGAGTTAAGGAGAGACAAAAAAAGAAAAACAAACAAACAAACAAAAAAACCTATAAGACAGACAGGAAACAATAAACAAAATGGCAATGGCAATGGTAAATCCTTTCCTATTATTAATACTTTAAATGTAAATGGATTAAACTCTTAATCAAAAGACATAAAGTAGATGAAGGATAATAAAATATGATCCAACTACTGTTTGTAAGAGATTCCCTTTAGATTTAAAGTCACATATAGGCTGAAAGTAAAACGGTGGAAAAAAGAGAGTCCATTCAAATGGTAAATAACAGAGAGCAATTGTGGCTATATTTATATCAGACAAAATAGACTTTGAGTCAAAAATTGTCACAAGATATAAAGAAGGATATTATATAATGATAAAAGAGTTAATTCACCTGGAAGACATAGCAATTATCCACATAAATGCTCCCAACACTAAAGCATCAAATTATATGAAGCAAACATTAAAAGAACTGAGGGATATAGGAGTGACATTAAAAAAAAGGCAAAAAAGGAGTTTTCTAATGTCTTCTCTACAAAGAACATTGACAGACAATTATCCAAGGATGAGAGTGCCTTTTGAAAGTTTGAGTCCAGCAGAGAAGTACCAGCACACTGGTGTAGCAAAATAAATCTGAAATTAGGTGCATTGAAGAGGGTAAAAGGGCAAGTTTTACTTTACCCATACCAGTAATTCCTACCCAATGTTACACAGTTTAGTGCTAAAAAAGGTGCTTTAAGCCTGCAATTTTTCCCGCAGGGGAAACTAAAACCATATGAGTAAGCATTCAGGCTTCTCCAGCAGTGTAGAATGCGGATAAAGAGACTCACTTTATTCTCCCCTCACCGAGATAATTGAAGTGGGCTGAATAACTGGAGAGGAAGTGGGCAAGTAGTGTCTTGGAGACTATCAGTCAAGGATTTTGGAGAGTGTAAAAAAGACGTGGATCCTAATAACCGTATTTGCGGAATCCCTCAGGAAGCCTACCCACAAGCTACTAGAGATGCTTCTCCTGCAGACCCCACTCCCCAAGTTGCACACAGTTCACCCACACTCACTGTCATTAAAAAAAAAAAACAGCTCCTTGTGTGCACCCCAGTTACACAGTGAGGGCAGTAAGAGCAAGCCCTGAGAGCAAGCCTTTGTTGATGGCTAGTGATCATGTGCAGAAAGCCAGCCCAAATATGCAAGATTGAGAGAAAGTATACATACTTGAGCATTCAGCACCACCCTTGGAAAAACAAACAGGAGGCTGTCAGCATCCAGCCTGGCTTTGCAGGGTCAAGAGAAGGCATATAATCTTAATAATTCCATCTCAAGAAGAAATAAGAAATGTGGAGTAGATTGATCCATAGAAAAGGTCTGAGAAAGTCTCAGAATCACTAACAGGATTGAACAAAGATATTTGCCTTTCAAAGCCAGTGAGTAAAGACTGGAGGAAGTGACTGCTCATTCATATCTGAAGACAGCAATGTAAGACTTCAAGGAACATTGAAAAATCAAGGAAACATGACACCATGAAAGAAACACAATAATTTTATAGTATATGACCCCAAGGAAATGGAGATCTGAGATTGCATGATAAAGAATTTGGAGTAGTTGCTTTAAAGAAGCTCAGTGAACTACAATACAGAGAAACAATTCAACAAAATCAGGAAATAACACATGAATGAAATCAGAATTTTAACGAAGAGCTCAAAATCATAAATCAGAGCTCATAGAATCAAAGGTAGATTGATGATTGCTAGGGGCTGGGGCATAGAGGAAATGAGATGTTGGTCAAAGGGTAAAAAACTTTCAGTTAGAAGATGAATAAATTCTGATAATCTAACATACAGCATGGTGACTACAGTTAACAATACTCAAAAGTTGCTAAGAAAGTGAATCTTAAGTGTTCTCACCAAAAATAAATGGTAATTATCTGAGGTGATAGATGTGTTAATTAATCTTTGGAGAAAAGTTTTGGAGAGATAATAACCAAAAACTTCCCCAACTTGGGAAAGGAAACAGTCACCCAAATTCAGGAAGTGCAGAGAATTTCACACAGGATCAACCCAGAGAGGAACACACCAAGGCACATAGTCAACAAACTGACAAAAATTAAGGATAAAGAGAAAATATTAAAATTAGCAAGAGAAAAGCAACAAATAACATACAAGGGACCTCCCATAAGGTTATCAGCTGATTTTTCAGCAGAAACTCTACAAACCAGAAAGGAGTGGCAAGATATATTTAAAGTGATGAAAGGGAAAAACCTTCAGCCAAGAACACTATCCAGCAAGGCTCTCATTCATATTTGATGGAGAAATCAAAAGCTTTGCAGATAAACAAAAGCTAAAAGAATTCAGCACCACCAAACCAGCTTTACAGCAAATGTTAAAGGAACTTGTCTAGTCATCAAACCATAAGAAAAGAGAACAAAAAGAAGAAAGAGGGAAAAAAATTACCTACAAAAGATTGCTTTGGCAGTTTGGGGTCTTTTATGGTTCCATATACATTTTGAAATCATTTGTTCTAGTTCTGTGAAAAATGTTTGAGTACTTTGACAGGGGCTGCATTGGATCTGTAGATTGCTTTGGGTAGTGTGGCCATTTTGATAATATTGATTCTTCCAATCTAGGAGCACAAGATACATTTCAATTTCTTTGTATCATCTTCAATTTTTTCCATCACTGTTTTACAGTTCTCAGAGTATAGTTAACCTCCTTGGTTAAGTTTATTTCTAGGTGTTTTGTTGCTTTTGATGCAATAGAAATATTTATACCAGTTATAAAATTCTGGTTTTTGAAGTGGAAAAAAAAAAGTGAATGAAGGGCTGCAAATGGTGAAATATCCTTTTTTTCATGGGTGAGTTGTATTCCACTACATATGTATGCTGCATCTTCTTTATCCATCCATCTATTGATGTGCACTTATGATGCTTCCATATCTTGGCAATTATAAATAATGTTGCTGTTAATAGTGGGGTGTATGTATCTTTTTGAATTAATTCTTATTTTGTGATTGGCTTTATTCCTTTGATAACTATGTAAGTTTAAAAAGGTAAAGCTCTAAACATTCTTAGAAACAATGAACAGTACATACAAGTAAATTTAAAAACATATGTGCAGTATATCGTGTATATGTATTTACATGCCATATATTGTATATGTGCAGTCAAATTGGAACAATTCTACCTAATAGAACTGAAAAATGGAAGAAAAAAACAGAACTAAGGTGAGCAATAGAGAGCAACACAATAAAAATGGAGGATTTTAATATCCCATTTTTAATAATAGATAGAACATTTAGACAGAAGATCAATATGGAAAGAGGACTTGGAAAACATTATAGAACAAATAGACCTAACAGATACATATTCAAAATATCCCACACAATAGCAGCAACATACATTTTTCTCAAGTGCACATAAAATATTCTCCAGGCGAGTTACCATTTTAGGTCACAGAATAAATCTTAACAAATTTAAGAACACCGCAATCATATCAAGTATATTTTTCTGACCACAATGGAATGAAACTAGAAATCAATGCTATGAGGAAAACTAGAAAATTCACAAATATGTGAGAAATAGGCAACAAACTCTTAAACACCCATTAATTTAAAGAAAAAATAAAAATAAAAGTTAGAAATTATCTTGAAACAAAAGAAAATAAAAGCATAACATGCTAGAACATGAAAAACAGTATTAAGAGGGAAGCTTACAGTGATAAAAAAAAGAAGAAGGATCTCAAAAATCTAGCTTTACACCTCAAGGAATTTGAAAAAGAACAAATTAAGATTAAAGTTACCAGAAGGAAGGAAATAATAATTATTAGAAATGAAATAAACAAAATGGAGATCAGAAAAATAAAACAGAAAAAAAACACACCAAAACTGAGTTGGTTTCTTTAAACAATGAATGAAATCTACAAACACTTACCTAGACTACCTAAAAAATTAAGATAGAAGACTCATATAACAAAAATAAGAAATGAAAGAGGAGACACTATACCTGATGCCATAGAAATAGAAATGATTATGACACTACTATGAAAAATTATGTGCCAACAAATTGGATAATCTAAGAGAAATGGATAAATTCCTAGAAACATATAACCTAGCAAGCTAGAGTCATGAAAAAAATAGAAAATTTGAACAGATTATAGCTAGTGAAGATATTGAATCAGCAATAAAAATCTCCCAATAAAGAAAAGCCCAGGACCAGATAGTTTCTGGTCAACAATTCATTGATAAATTCTAACAAATATTTAAAGAAAAATTTAAGCCAATTCATCTAAAACTGTTTCAAAAAATTGAAGAGGACATTTCCAAACTCATTTATGAGATCAGGCTTATCCTGGTACCAAAGCCAGACAAAGTCACTACAATGAATCAATCAATCCACAAATCACTATCATTGATAAACACAGATGAAAAAATCCTCAACAAAATAGTAACAAACTGAATTTGAGAGCACATTAAAAGGATCATACATCATGACTAAGTGAGATTTATCCCTGAGTGGCAAGAATGGTTCATTGTACAAAATAAATCAATATGATACACCACATAAAAAGAGCAAAAAAATAAACATCACATGAATATCTCAATAGATGCATAAAAAGCATTTGACAAAATTCAACACCTCTTCATGATAAAAACAAAATAGAAGGGAAATACCTCAACATAATAAAGACCATATATGAAAAGCCCATAGGTAACATTGTACTTAATCATAAAAAATTGATAACTTTTTCTCTAAGATCAGGAACAAGGCAGGGATGCCCACTCTCATTCTTTCTATTTAATATAGTCCTTCCTTCTACTTAACATACTCTTGCAAGTCCTAGCTGGAGCAATTAGGCAAGGAAAAAAAAATCTATTCAAATCAAAAAGAAAGAAGTAAAACTGCCTCTGTTCACAGATGACATGATCTTATATGTAGAAAACCCTAAGGATTCTACATACATTTTTTTTTTAGAAATAATAAATGAATTCGGTAAAGTTGCAGGATAGAAAAACAACATACAAAAATAAGTTTTGTTTCTATACTCTAAAATGAACAATCAAAAAATAAACTTAAGAAAACATTCCCATTTATAATAACATCAAAAATAATAAAATACTTAGGAATAAACTTAACCAAGGAGATAAAGGAGTTAAATAATGAAAGCTACAAAACATTGTTGAAATTAAAGAAGCATATAAGTAGAAATACATCTCATGTTAATTGGTTGAAGAATTAATATTGTTAAAAATGCCTAAATTACCAAAAGCAATCTATAGATTTAATGCAATTCCTATCAAAATCCCAATGGCATTCTTTTACAGACATAGGAAAAACAATTCTAACATTTCTATGGAACTCCAAATGGCCAAAACAATCTTGAGAAAGAAGAACAAAGCTGGAGGCATCATACTTTCCAATTTCAAAACATATTGCAAAGCTACAATAATCAAACCAGTATGGTAGTGGCAATAAAGGCAGACACATAGACCAATGGAAAAGAATAGAGAGCCCAGAAATAAATCACACATAAACAGTCAAATGATTTCAAAAAGGATGCCAAAAGTACTCAATGTGGAAAGAATAGTCTCTTCAACAAATGGCTCTGGGAAAACTGCATTCCCACATGCAAAAGAATGAAATTAGACCCACATATTACACCATACACAAAAATAAACTCAAAATGGATTAAAGATTTAAAAGTAAGACCTGTAATCACAAAACTCCTAGAAGGAAACCTAGGAGAAAAGCACCTGGATATTGGGCTAAGCAATGATTTCCTGAACTTGACACCAAAATCACATGCAATAAAAGCAAAATAGACAAGTAGGACCACTAAAAGTCTTCTGTACAGAAAAGAAAACAGTTAACAGAGTGAAAAAGTAACCTACAAATGGAAGAAAATACTTGCAAACACATATATGATATGGGATTAATATCCAAAATATATAAGAAACTCCTACAACTCAATAGCAAAAATTAAATAGCCCCATTTTAGAAATGGGCAAAGGATTTGAATAGATATTTTTTCCAAAGAAGACATAAAATGGCCAACAGGTATATGAAAAAATGCTCAATATCAGTAATCGCCAGGGAATCCAAATAAAACCCACAATGAGTTATTACCTTACACCTGTTGCCATGGTTATTACATACAGTAAAAAAAAAAAACAGAAAATAAAAAGTGTTTGCAAAGATGTGGAGAAATTGGAACCCTAGTAATACTGTTGGTGGGAATGCAGAATGTTAGTCTCTCTGGAAAACAATATGGAGAATCCTCAAAAAATAAGGATTAAACTGCCATATGATCCATCAAGCCCATTTCTGGTTACTTATCCAAAACAACTGAAATCAGGATCGTGAAGAGATATTTGCACTCCCATGTTCATTGCAGCATTATTCACAATAGCCAAGAAGTGGAAACGACTTAAATGTACTTATGAATGAATGGATAAAGAAAATGCATATATAGTACGTACAATGGATTATTATTCAGCCATAAAAACAGAAGGAAATCTTGTTATATGCTACAACATGGGTGAACCTTGAGAATGTTATGCTTAATGAAATAAGCCAGTCACAGTAGGACAAATACTGTTTGATTCTAGTTATATAAGGTATCCAAAGTATCGAACTAAAAAGCTCATAGAAACAGAAAGTAGTATTGTCCTTGCCTAGGGCTAGGTAGAGGGGGAAGTTGGATGCTGCTGTTCAATAGGTATAGAGTTTTAGACATAAGAGATGTAAAACGTTCTAGAGATCTGCTGTAAAACTTCTGTGCTTTCAGTTAACACCACTATATTGTACACTTCAAGATTTATTAAGAGAGTAGATCTCATGCTATGAGTTTTTTAACTACAGTTTTAAAATGGTCAAGTTTTTAGTGCTTTACTCTTTGTTTTGATAGTCTGTCTGTACTACTTTTCGGATTTCAAAGTAGATTGTGAATGAACATTCTCAGACAAACACCAAGGGTGGGAAGAAATTAATAAGGAGTTTTTTTTTCTTCATTGGAAAGGAATTAACAGTCAAAATGTATTGAGCGCAGGACTCAGAAGGCTTGACAGATTGAAATCATCAAATATAATTTTTCATACTAGGCATTATTACTATGAAAAGAAACATACACCAAAAAGGACAAGAAAAGGGTAAGTTCTGCGTTGCTGAACCATAAGGGATAGACAGCAGTGGTAGTGACATCACTTATTAACTACAGCACAGTCAAACGTAAGTATTTACTGTACATATAATTTTCCTGTCTAGGTGTCTGATTAAGTTTCCCAAGCCTGCCTCTTGATTTATATAGACTTGAATGCACCATATCATCAAATGTTTTCCCTGCTATGTATCAAATAGGGGTTACATGTAAGTAGATATGTAACACAAAAATACAGACCTGGGGATAGACTAGTAAATGACATCTCCTTATATGTTTTCTAACAGGCAGTTCTAATTCATGTATTATCTTAAGGGATTTTCCTTCCCTTACATGACTATTATCATCATTTCTGTTTTCTTTCAGATTTGAGGTATTTTTAGAAATACGTTCTCCCTGATTTTTCTTTCTTAATATGCAGCTTGGGACTAAGGAGGCCCATGAGCTCCTGCATGTTTATGGCCTTGATTTTAAAAATAAAATATCCTGGGTTTTGACTTAGCCCTGGAGCAGTTTTCAGTTTTCCTGCTCAAGAGTCTAAGAAAAACAAACAAATAAACACACAAAACTGTATCTAATGGAACTTTCCTAGGAGGTTCAAAGATAGATAACATGATTTTTCTATGAAAAATTTTCCGACTTCAAACCAGAAGGTACATCGCCAGCTTAACTTTGTTAATGGTTTAACCTACATGAGACTCGGATGGAAAATTGCTTGCAGTCTCCCCCAAAGTGGTTGCCACATTTAGTGAAATGTCTGCCTATAGCCGGGGGCTTGTAGACTGTTTCTCGTTTTTTTGTTTTTTGTTATAAAATTGTGTTTCTCCCTATTAAGATTATATATGAGTTGAGTATGGAGAGTGCCTGTGTTTAATGTAAATTTTCTGAACCAAAGTGGATTAGTGGATTCTGTCTCTTTGAACAAAATTGCTTTTGGAAAACCAGGCAGGTTATCGGTGCAATGCTCCCATGGCATTTAAAAATGCTGCTTCACGTTGTAGACACAAAGTGCTCACAATAGCACATGTGCTGCTGTTCACCACCTGCAAACTGATAATTGAATCAATGCAGGTGGATTTTAGAGCATATCTTCCAAGCCCAAATCATCACTGTGACATCATGGGTATATGTTATTCATGTAAAAACCTATGAAAGCTCTTGTCCACTTTCTGTCCCCATCCCAAACCCCCTCACTCTGCCTAGCAACATCCTATAGCCATTGACAGCAGAGAAATGAATTACATCTGAAGATAACTGATCTCCTTCCATAGGGCATTATCAGCACAGCTGCACAACTTTGATGCTCTGTGTCCATACACAGATGGTCAGGCTGGAGGAAAGAGAGCATGCAGATTTCTAGTTCTGCGCTCCCCTGGCTTCTCTGCTAGGTTGGCTGACATGCTCTAACAGCTGCAGCTCTGCCAGAGTCTAGTTGGAATTCACTCATCTTTCAAAGGATGAGATAGTTCAAGCATTGGGGGCAATCTGCACACTTGGGGAAGTTCCAGAATCCAGGTACAAATCAACCCCAAACCTTTGAAATTCCCCCTACACTGAATTTATTGATCAACTTATTGTACTCCTTCCTCTTTTTTCTCCATTATTTGTGCAAATCAGCCTAATAAATATGGTTAATATGTTAATTCAGGAGAGGAAGTTTAAGATTCATTTAGGTTTTCCAATTGCATCCTAGATCTGCAATTCAACACCCTGAGTTTGAATATTTTGAGTCTGAAAACAAGGCTTCATGCTGGCAGCCAGCTTTGCAAGGGAAGGATCAGAGACAGGGAGAACAGTTCCGACAAATCACAGAGAACCCATGGAACCTTTGCCATTTCAAGAGATGCATCTTAGGGGAAATAGAAGCATGTACGCCTTGCCGTTCAGGAATAGATAACTATGAACAGGGAAGCCTCGTTTTATCTTTCTTTTTCTAACATTGTGTAGGTTATAACAAACAAAAACCTCAAAGCCCCTGTCAAACCTAGCTGAGAACAGAATCAATTTTGCATTCGCTGTTTTGTTTCAAAGGGCTGAGATAAGAACTTTTCTATGGACTTAGTGAGTATCATGCAAGTTTTGGATTATCCTTGCTTTTTACCTCACCCTACTTTCTGGTACAGTCTCTAATGCCAGCCCTCCTATCTTTGCTTAGCTCCTACCGTGCAACAAAGAACACAGCAGCCTCGTTGATAATAAGTGACCAACTTCAGGTCAGATCCTTAAGCATGTGTCTAAATCAATGAAGTTGATCTACTGCTTTCTACACTTCATACAAATGCTTTTTTCCAGCATAATGAATAATACTGTGCAATTCATGTTGTGAGTGCTGTAGAGTGAAACTTGAAGTATGGGTTGTCAAGCAGATATCTTTATAAAGAACCTTCGGTGTTCAGAGTGCTGTGATGGGTGCTAGGAGAGTTAGAAAAGTTGGAAGAGACTTAGGCTTAGCCTTCAGAAGTCCTCAAATTAAGACAGAGAGATGACAAAAATATGCTCGGATAATTTTAACAGGAAAACATCCTTAAGGCTCATAAATACCAATAGAAAATGCTCAAAGATAAAACATCAGCTGGGAAGAGGTTAACATGGGCTTAGAAACATCTTGAAACTTAGGTTTGAGGCTGATACAGAAGCTGTACATTGATCTTGTGAATTTATATATGGCAAAATGATAAACTGTATATGTCCTAGTCACCTCTGGATCCTTAAGTGTACAAAAATAGGAACATCGTGACTATGATCACATCACTTTCAGGATGCAGTGAACTATTGAGAATTTAGGGCTTCTCACACACAAAGGCAGAATGTGGGGCTTGGGCTTGTCTGCTGAGGAAAGCAAAAAGAGATGAAAATAGATCATATGGTCCTGTAGAAAATATCCAAGATCCATTCAGCGTTTTAGGCCAGTCCTTATGTGCTTTTACATCTAAGGGGAAAAAAATCGGGTTTGGAGAAGGGTTAGTAAGTTCATGGCAAATGACCTCGATAGTCAATGAGGAGAAATGCTGTGTGAGCCCTCTCTTATATTTAAGTCGCTCTATCAGTGGTACAAAATTCTCTTCCTCTCATACTATTTTACTTTCCCTTTAAGGGATTTAGATTTTTTAAGACCTTATTAGATGCAGTTTGATTGGTATGGATTCATACACAAAAGTTTGATCTTGAGTTGCTTACCATAGCTTTGTCTGGTCAACAATTACTACACATTGATTGCTATTCCTGGAGCCTCCATTTCATTATAAATAGTTCACTTGAACATATTTAAGTCATTTTTAATGAAATGTATGAATACAAAATTGCAATAAATGCATTTGCAAGAGCCATTGATGTGTTTTAACTTCTTTGCTGTAAATATATTGTAAATTATTTGTAAGGTATACATTCCTGTTTACCATCTTTAGCAGGGTTATAAATATATTATGAGCTCTTTATACCTCCTTGAGAGCCACCCTCTAAAATAAAGCATCCTTGCGTCCAATATGCTGAATGTAGATCTAGCCAGAAAGGCAAAATGCCATATGACAAAACTACTTTTCTTTTAATTTACAAAATCTAAGAATATAAATTCTTTTTTGCATTTCTGAACAGAGACAATATGGTGAAATACTGTTTCACGTCTTTTCAGCGAAGACAGATTGGCCATCACAATTCAGAAACTCCAAAACGTCGACAATGCATACCCCATATATTGTCACATTTGGAAGTGGAAACTGGTCTTTTTCCATACAAAAGGATTGCAGCTAACACACAAGTAGGTTTCAATGCACCTGCATCTCAGGCCATCCTTTCTCACTTTATTTTATAGATGTTATTCTCCTCTGTGAGAGGTGCATTTGTAAGGACAAAGCTGAAAGTATGTATTCGAAGTACACTAAAACTGAATGTGTCAATATGTATTCTCGTTCGCTCTATTTTCTGTGTAGTCTTTACTCATATAGCAGATAAGACGTAAAAGTTTTAGACTTTAACTATCTTGAAGGAAATTAGCATAGTAGGGTTTTTTTTTTTTTTTTTTGGTGGCAGACCTGATATTTGAGTAATAGAACTCCCTTTAGAAGATTGTTAAGAGACTTAAATGAGGTACTATAGACAATGGTGTTATCACAGTGACTAGCAATAAGGAGGTAAGCTAACAGTTTCCTTATACTTCTATTTAGTCTGTATTTACCCCAGCACCTGAAGGGTTAAGATAATTATAAGGCTTTAACTCCAAGGTCTGGCTAGAACAAATATGGACAATAAGAAAATTTGTTTACTTCTGTAAAGTGTCCAAAAGTGCTTCCCAGGAACAACTAATGTTTGGATAGATGACAGAGTTTTGTTCCAGGCAGAGTTATGAGGGCTTGTGCATTCTGCAGCCAATGGGCTTCTTTTTGAAATCCTTCCACTCTGTGCTACATTCAGTTTTGCAGCATTCATTTTACTGATTAAACACTTGCACTCCACATTGCTTAGCCAATTTGTAAATGTTTCTGTTTAAATTAAACAGATCTTGAGAACCCAAATCAGAATAGCTCTCTGATCCTCTTTCAATGGGTCCATTCCGAGCAGCAGCCTTACTCTTGACCTGGTCCTATCTTCATTCAATCTCACTGGATAAACAGAAAGGTTCTCGCCTTGCTGCAAAGCTTTCCCTCCTGGCCTTGCATTGGAGAAAGCTGCTCAGCCTGCCGCCGCCGCCTGTGCTGCAGTAACACGTTACAAAGCGACAGACACACTCTCCTTCTGCGGTTAATGAGTGATCACTCTAGGTTTAAAATTGTACCAAGAGTGCAGCTGCTGCTCGTGCCCTGGCTATTAAAGTTTGCAATGATGGGCCGTGTTGTTTAACACTAGAGTCCTGGCCTTCATCTAAAAGAAAATGACTCAGGAGTCAGCCAGGTAGAGACCCCCAAAACCTGGGTCCTTCTGTCTGCTCTGATCTTCTCTCCTTTTATTATATCAAATTCATAAATTTGGCACTTGGTCAACTTTGTCAGAAAATGATAGAAAAAAAAAAAAGAAACTTCTGATATTCTGAGAAATGCAAACTTGAAGCTGAGAAACAGTTTCATTAATTCTTGTCATCACCTTGAACGGAGCTCAATCCTCACTCTTATAGGGATGCGGGTGTTCAGAGGCATATCCCTCAACTTGCTCCCAACGCTTAGGCTTCCACTGTTATTTTTCACATGTGCCTTTCTTTCCCATTACTTTACCATTGGTGTTTCTAAGAAATGAAGAGCACATCTTGTTCTCAAGTGACTGTTTAATAATGCCGCTCCTGTTATCAGAAGGAGGCCCCTGGGGAGAAGTACAGTACACTTACTCATGGGCAGCTAAAATTGTATTGAAAATGGAAACCAACTTCTTTAAAAGCACAGTTGTGCCTCAAAAGAGGAGGCGTAAATCACAGTCCCCAAGTTCCCACCCTGTCCTCTATGTGTAAGCATATATGGAATTTTTAGAAGATAATATAATAGAGGACTTACAAAATTAAAAGATAAGACATTCATAGAATTGTGTTATTAAAAATGTAATAAATGAAACAACTCAAAAGACAAATGATTTTCTCCAAGATTTCTGCCAGTATTAGAATAAATCTTTCTTTTATTCCTTCTGTAAGACTAATTATATTGCTATTTGCTAATATTTCAATGGACATACAGTGGGTCTGTGGCCATATAAATTCTTCAGGCAAAGAAATGGTTACAGCTTCACATAGCAAGGTGTTTTCCCGGCTGGGAGATGAAGAGAAGGAATACTCCTTAAAATTCATGAATGTATGCCATATGTCCTAAGGGCAAAGAAAGGGTGAATGTCAACAGGGCCCAGAAATATAGTATTCCAAGCAAAAATTCCAGTTGAAGGTTAGATGCCATAAAGCAGCCCAATTTCCTTGCTTTAACTCACACTTAAAGTCCTTTGTGACTGAATTGGTTTGATGAGAGACACAAAGGGAAGGGGGAGAGGAGACGGGAGGGAGGGCAATGAAGGGCCAGGCATATCTGTCGTCAAAGAAACTGACAGGAACATTCAAAATAGCTGAGCTTTCGGGTGGGGCAAGCTAGCAGTATGCAGGGATAAAATAATCACCAAACAACTTCGGCATTTTTAATTATATCCAGTTGAAGAACTGAATATATTTTGGGAACTCCTTCCTAATGAGGAAACACTTTCCATCTGATATTAGTGTGGACAATTTCAGAGTAGGCTACCCATAAACTATTTTTCCTTTTTGAGTATTCATTACAAGAAAACAAAGGAGAAAGAATAA
Organism: Camelus bactrianus; assembly: GCF_048773025.1. Lineage (NCBI taxonomy): Eukaryota > Metazoa > Chordata > Mammalia > Artiodactyla > Camelidae > Camelus > Camelus bactrianus. The sequence goes on along the minus strand of NC_133575.1, from coordinate 78,886,503 downwards.
AATGGACTTTTATGTTTTTCTGTGATGTTGCATCAGCCTTCTCTTTTCACATTACTTCTTTTTTTTAGGGTCCATATATATATGGATTTAAAGAATCTCCATAAACAAAAATCATTTAGGGGAGCTTTTTTATTGAGTTATAATCAACATACTATGTTATATTAGTTTCAGATTTACCACACAGTGATTTGATATTTTTATACATTATGAAATGATTACTACAATAAGACCAGTTACCATCCTTCACCACACAAAGTTGTTACAGTATTATTGACTATACTCCCTACGTGTACATTATATCCAGTGACTTATTTATTTTATAGCTGGAAGTTTATACCTCTTAATCCCTTTCAACTATTTTGTCTGTCCCCCTAACACCCTCCCCTCTGCCAACTCCTAGACACAGAGAACAAACTGGTGGTTCACATTATTTCTTTAAAGGAAAGAGAAGACTGAAAAAGCATACAGAAGGAAGGAAATAGATCAATTTAAATTTGCTGGAATATCAACTCGATTGAACCTTTGCCCCAGTATTGAATTTAACCCAGGAAGACCCACACTGGGGAATTTCTGTGGCATAAGAAAGTTCAGTTTATACTTTTTTGTTGGTATTGTTTTAAGTTATGAAAGAAAGAATATGGATTAAAAGAGAAAAAAATTAACTTGAGAATCAGAAACCTTGTATTTGCTTCCCTCCAAGGATAGAACAACAACAACAACAAAAAGTCTAAATGGCAGTAGGCAGAACTTAATTTAGACATTAAAGGAAATTGAAGGATCATGGAATTTGGACCTTAATCCAAATCAAAGGAATATTAATTTAGTTTCTAACTCCTAAAAAATCTGAGACTCAGTTTTCTTCTCTGTTAAATGGAGTTAGTATTACCTAATTTATAGGATTTTTATAAGGAATAGACATGATTATAAGAAGACTGATACATAGCTGACATAAATCAATCAAATCATGACTATCATTACTGTCCTCACAGACTTCTACCCAAGGAATGTATAAAGTGTTGATGTGTCTTGTGAATTCCCAAGACCTGCTCTATGTCCATCAGAAAACCACAGTTCTCCTGGATCTGTATCACATTGTTAATATAAAGGAAAACATAGAAATTTGGGGAAGGATGGGTGGTCCAAGGCTAGGTGGAAATAGGTTAGAAAAGATGTAATCTCCTTCAAACAATTCCCAGTCCCTTGGGAGACTAGGGAAGCAGAGTAGCTAATAATATTACAAATATTTAAATGTCATTTTATCTAATGTTTGTGATGTTGAGGTTTAGTGGTGCTGCAGCTGTATGTTATTTGCAATTCAGAATCAGATGCAACTGCAATTTTTGTTGTAGTTTCCATAGCCCACATTACGGGAATCTTAGAATAAAGTTGGATGCCAGAATCTGTGGCAACTTTAAGAATTTATTCAGGAGATGCAAGTCTTTTTTTTTTAAATGGGTCATTTAGGTCATTTTCAGACCAACTGGTTGTTTGACACTGTGATTCGTCTGAAAAATGGATGAGGGAATTTTGCTTCACCACATCTTTGTTTCCTTTTCTGTAAAAAGGAAATAACGATGATTCTCTAATTATAAGAGCTTTTGTAAATTTTCCTTTACAATAAGGTTTTAAAGATGACAATGGAGTCATAAAAATAAACCATTCATTTTTTCCACACCATAAAAAATGTACAGAAATTAGGGTTTTGGAAGTAGGGATTAATCAAAAGATTGTGATAGACTCAATAGCAATTTAACATTGCTGCTGTCTCCTTTCTATTTGGTTATTTCATGGGAATGTATATCTAGAGAAACTCCTGAGCTATCTGTCACAATTCTGTGTCCTCTTCAGCTAATGACAGAGGTGAAATAAAGAAGGGAGATGGGGAAGAGAGGAAAAGCCAAGGTATATATTTTGGGTGTGTCCAGTATAAAAGAGGGCACGTTAAAGGGCTTAATAATTTTTTAAGCCTATTTGTAAAAAGCTGGTACAGTTTACTAGTTAATAGCCTGAGCTCCGGTATCAAAGAGTCCTGGGTTTGATTCCCAGCACTGAGACAATTGGTAAAGTTATTTAAAGCTCTCCCTGGCACACAGGGCATTCAGTGAAGTATAGGATCTTATAAAGTCTGTTTCTCACCTTCACCATTTCTGGCACATTGGATGCTCAAACCAAAACCAAGCCAAACTGATTTTTAGATATAAGCTAAATGCTAGTCAGCCATTGGAAAAGAGTTCCTAGGCACAAGCAACAGTCAAATGCAACAGAAAATCTAGGTTTGGGTAAAATATACAGTAGTTGCCCCCATGGCAGGAGAGAGAAATGCAGGAAGTGCCCAGAACTAAAAGTCCAGGACCAGCATGGGCACCTCCTTGTTTGCAGAGCTGGCTTTGATCTCCTAGGTCTTTATGCATGACCGGGTTTCCTGCTGTTATTAGAAGTACTGGAGTGCCTTCAGTTAGTCTCTTAAGATATACTTTTCCCTTCTTAACAACCTTTAATGGAAATTACAACAAAATCTCACAAGAAAGCTAGCCCCCATGAGGTATCCAGCACCTGGTGGTTTGAAGAATTGAGAAAAGGTTCAGATAAAACTCCAAATTTTTGAGCTTTGCCCTTCACTAGAATTCCTTCAGCTCATCAAAGCCGGGTCAGAACTCAGGTTTAACAAGCTGCAAGAGTAACAGTCTCTTTGACTTTGCTAAAACTTGAATTATCACTGGTGTGGATCAGCATTCTTTGTAATCAATTGCTTTTTTGCATTGGTCCTTTGTTACCCTAAATCAGTTCTGCTGACCAGGGTCTCCAGATACAGCCCTGCAAGTTGTGCACTTTACAACTCCAGGGGATGCCATTCACATAGAATAGAATGTGAATATCGACCCCCTGGAATTGTGTAATATGTCTGGCATGGCTGCTGATATTTACAGAGTCTACCTTTGGGACTGTGGATCCTGTTGCAAATTTAATTTGACCTCTAATTTCCTATTAGTATTTTTTAAATGATATCTTTGTTTAAAATTAGATCTTTACACTAATTATTAATTTCAAAGAGGTAAGGTAAAGCAAGACTGGTGGAGGCATGTTACTTTAACTCCTTCTTGAGGCATTAATTGTAAGATTTTTTTAAAAATTATTGATTTGACAGCTGAAATATGAGCATAGTAGGGAAGATGTTGACACCCAGTTGCTTTGGCATATGGACTATCCTGGTGGAATATTTTCAGCATATTTAGTGTGGCTTCTAATTTGTTCTCAAAAATTGTTTGATAAGCCTATGAAATGGATTGGTTTGGAGAGAATGCTTGCTTGGAGCACGTCTCCCTGTGGACATGTCTCTTAAGAACCTTCCTTCCATACGTCCATCTGGCTGCATTATACAAGTCCTTGAAGAATGGCATATTTGCCAATACCGACATATGGGCATGAAGGAAGAGACAGAGTCAGGCAGAGATCTATATACTGAGAAATAAGAACAATGAAACAGGCTGAGAGCCTGGACAAAATGTGATTATTGTAGCATTATTAATGTAATTCGTTCATTCCCTCAGTAAAATTTCACTGAGCACATAATATGCACAAGTACTATGGAAGAGAGAGATACATGATGAATAAATAAAAAGTTTCGGTCTTAGAGTCAGTGTCATAGAGTTGTTAAGCACATCAACTCCAGAGTCAAGTCACTTAACTTTGAATCTCCCACATCCTACATGTATAATGTTGGAAACTTTACTTAAGCTCTCCATGCTTTGGTTTTCTTGACTATAAAAGTAGAAATCATAAATGTAATTTCCTTACAAGGCTGTCATGAGGGTTAGGTGACTTAATCCATGTAAAGCACTAAGCTCAATGCCTAGCACATAGCTTTCAATAGAAACAGCTACATTTATTACTACTATTATTATAGCATTAACAATAATTAGGAAGCAGCACAGTAGAGCAATTAAGAGCATGAGCTCTAGAGCCAGAATGGTTTTGAAATCTAGCTCTACCACTTACCACTGTGCGATCCTAAAAAAGTAAAATACCTCTTTGTGCTTCCATTTCCATCTTACCTAGTCATCATGAGGAATTAAATGAGTTGTCACATTTAAAATGCTGTAAAGAATACCTTGTCCTCAGTATGGACTTACTAAATGTTAACTATTACTTCTAGAGGTTATATGAATGTGTCCTCCCATGATGGCTTGAGTTTCCCCCTAAAAGCTATGTCCATGTCCTCACCCCGACCCGTATCTGTGCATGTGACCTTATTTGGAAATAAGAGTCCTTGCAGATATAATTAAGTTAAGGATCTCAAGATGAAATCATCCTGCCTTGATGGTTGAGTCCTAAATCCAGTAGCTGGAGTCCCTATAAGAGAAAGGAAAGGAAGATTGGAGACTCAGAGACACAGAGAAGTCCACATGAAGGCAGAGGTAGAAATTGGAGTTATACCACTACAAACCAAGGAAAGCCAGGAACCAGCCGAAGCCAGAAGAGGCAAGGAAGGATTATCCCCCTAAAGCCTTCAGAGGGAGTACAGCCCTGCTGACACCCTGATTTCTGATTTCTGGCCTCCAGAATTGTGAGAAAATAAATTTCTGTTGTTTGAAGCTGCCAATTTTGTAGCAAATTTATTGCAGCAGCCCCAGGAAAGTAATAAGCCTTCCATTACTTTCATTTCCTTGTCTCACAAAAAATTAAGTACTATTGCCTTCTATTTTGAGAAATCTACCTTTAAATAGTCAAAAAATTATAAACTTTTTAGCACCATTTTGAACTTTTAAAGCCTGAATTTTTGTATATATGTCATTTGCTTCCTGTTAAGGACATTTGGAAGATTTCTTGGCTCTGTACAAATGTACCTAAGAATTTTGATCTATCTATTCATAAATATTTAATATATTTAATAAACATTTATTGAGTACCTACTATGTGTTAGGCATTACACAAGAAGCAATGATGTAGTCCTTATCATAAAGGAGCTCACAATCCAGCAGTTTAAGTGTGAATGAGATTTTAGAAATCTAGCAGATAAAGGCGCTGAGGACTCAAGAACTGTTTATCTTAGAATCTTCCCAGGGTTCCATGGTATTCTACAGGTCTTTTTGGAAAATACATATTACTCTGTCTCCCCCACCAACACAAATATACTAGGTGCTGCCCAGGCATATGTGTTTTGTTTTTGTTTTTGTTTTTGTTTTTGTTTTACAGCCTAGCACCAATTATTGGACTGAGATTTGTATTGGACTGAGGTTTGGCAAGTGCTAGTCTAGTCCACCTCCACTCCCTATGCAGAAATGCATCCACAGTATTCCTTTTCAGTGCTTTCCTTCATTTATTTAAAAATTTCTAGTGACAGAATTACATCCTTTGTGAGTCAACTGGGTCCTTTGTTAACAAAAGTATTAGAAAGTTGTTCCACATGTTGATCTGAAATCTAGCTCACTTAACTTCTATTGACTGGCCAAAGTTCTTGGTTATGAAAAAATAATGAATAATCCAACCCTAAATGGTGGTCCCTTAAAATGTATAACCTATTCCTTTTCTGACGTAGGCTATAGACACCTAGCTCCTCCCATTCTCATTTATTTTGCATACATTTCAGACCCTTCTTGTTTTTGGTCATTTTCTCCTGATCAAGGTCTAGTTTACCTATTTCTCTCTTAAAATTTGACCTCCATAATTGATTGTGATACTCTGGCCAGTGAAGAGTCCAGTGTGGCTGTATTTGGAGACTAGACTTATGTAAATACAGCCTATTTGTAGCAGCTTGTTTTTTGTTTTGTTTTTGTGGCAGTCACATCATCCTGCTAGCTCACATGGAACTTGAAGTCAAATAAAACTTCCAGGACTTTTTTTTCACAAAGGCTGTTTATATGTCAAGGCTCCTGTCATCCATTCTTTCTCAGCTGATTCTTCCAACATTAAGAGCAGGACTTCAAACTTATCCCAATAAACTTCATCTTTATTAGTTTTGGATCATCATTTCAAACTGTAGTAGTGAATTTAAGGGATTGTAATTCAGTCCTCCACTATATTTGCTTATTTTTTATATTTTTTTAAAATCTGAAAACTTGGTAAAGATTTCCTAAGTTAGATAAGAAGAAGTATAGCATGAGATTAAAAGAATGGGCTCTGAAGTCAAGTAGAGTTAAATTCTGCATCCTGGTCCCAGCATTGACATTTAATATCTCCATTGCCTTTGAGAATTTGCTTGACTAAGCTCACCTTCTTTATCAGTAAAATGAGGAAAATAATAAACTTACTTTATAGTGTTATTATATGGATCACATGTAATAATATTTATGAAGAATTTAACATAGTACCTGGCAGAGTCTTTCATCGATTCCTTCAACAAGCATTTACTGAGTGACTAATCATTTTCAAGCATTATTCTAAGAGATGGTAGGTATATACCATTGAACAGGCAGACAAAGACCCTTCATAGAGCTTACATTCTGAGATGGAGATGTGAAAGCAAGACAATAAACATATAAACATATAAAAATGAATACATAAAATAATTTCAGAGAGTGGCAAATGCTATGAAAAATAAGCTAGAGGGATAAAAAGGAATGAGTGAGGGAGACAATCTTTAAAGAGGCTTTATTCTTGATACCTGTGTGAGAGGGTGGAAGCAGCCACATGAATAACTGAGAGAATAGTGCTCCAGGCAGAGAAAACAGCAGGCTAAAGACCCCGAGGAAAGAGCAAGATTATAGCAGGCAAGGGACACAATGAAGGTCAGTGTTGTTAGCACACTGTGAACATAAGGGAGAGAAGGACAAGATGTGTCAGAGAGACAGACACGGGCTGGATCATTCAGGGCATTTTTATGCTATGGGAAGATTTTGGACATTATTACAAGTCCATTAGGAAGCCTTAGAAGGTTTACATTTTGTTTGTTTGTTTGTTTGTTTTTGTTTAAACCCCACCCTGAATGCTGTGTGGAGAATAGATTGTAGCTATAGAAGGAGTGAAAGCAGAAAGGCCAGTTAGGATGGAAGTTCAGCAGACAGTTAAGAGATGATGGCAGCTGGACCCAGGGTGATAGCAGTGTAAACAGAAGGAGTTCATAGACTTCAAATCACGTTTGGAATTAGATTTGACAGAATTTGTGTATGGATTCAGTATTAGAGACGAAGGAAAGACAGGAAACAAGGATGACTCCTGTAAGTCACCCATTAATGTTAGAGAGTGTTATTATCTCTAGCTTCATTCAAGTAATAAATAAAATATATGAGCTATGACACTGATGACTTTTTATATATGGAAGACCATTCTGAATCAATACTCATCAGAATGAAGCATTTTCTTCTCCTTTGGGGGTGTTTCATTATTATAAACTAGTCTAGTTCCCTAGTAGAACAATCTTGTATCATAGGCCATTGTGGGTCTTCTAGAACAGTGTTTCCAAATGCAAATCTGGAGAATAGTGCTGGTCCAAGATAAGGTTATCACAAGTCTACGGTAATAGGAATTTAAAAAAAAGAGAGAGTGAGCATTAAATTCTTACGTCTTGGATATAGAATGCTACTTTCTGTTCTAAGAACTTTATACATTAATTCATTTACTCCTCATAACAAATAGTATTGTCTCCTCTTAGAGATGGAGAACCCAAAGGAATCGGCAAGTTAGGCAACTTGCCAATATACAGAAAATATATACACATTGTTCTAAGTTTTCTGTGTCCTTTCTTATGACAGTACATTTATTCTGTTTCTTTCCTATTACTTATATTTTAAAATATACTTTTTTTTGGAAGTGATTATGGTAGTAGATGATAAATATATGCTAACATTCTAAAGTTGTGTGAAATCCAAAAATCTGGGAACAATTGCTTTAGAAATATATTGCAGTCTACAGCCTCCCTAAGCTTTGAGGCTCAGGTCTTAAGTTCTACTTAGCATTAAGAAGATTTTTAAACACAAAGCTGCTTCTGTGAGCCTTCTAAGGGCTCGCTCATGCAATTGGAGACAGATCCGTGTGCCTTTTTGGATGACACACATCCCCATCTAGGCTTTTACTTTGATTTGCACTTTAATTACAAGTGAACTGCTACTTAAATTTGAGTTTAATCATTGGTAACTCTGGCAACAGTGGTCATGCCAGAGACCTGGAGGAGGCAGTGACCATGGCAAGGGCCTTTCCCACTCATCACAGCACTCGGCTGGCAGCCACCACTGAGGAAAGCCTTGCTCTGCTTATCTTCTGGCTGGGGGCCAGGCTAAGATTGCAATGGCAAACTATGTGCAGCCCTGCAAGCATAGTAGGACTGATGAGCTATCTGGTTCTCTGCTAACTGTAAAGTTTTACTGAACTTTGGCACACTGTACGCAACTGCTTTACTTCAGTGCACGGTAGAGTGGAGGGCATGGCTCGTGTGGAAGTCTGCATCTAACTTTTTATCATGGTCATGTATTGCTGTCCTTTTTTTTTGCCCCCCTAATGGAGTAGCTGCTGCTGCATGTACCACAGGATAATGGCTATTATTTATACAGCAATTTTCATCTTCAGTGTGCATTACAAATACTAACACATTAATCCTCAGGAGAAAAGTATTATATAATGCCTCAAGCAAACATCCACCCCTTGTATTTCCAAATGAATTGAGTAGGTTCATGAAACACAATCAATGGATCATCAGTATTAGTTGGAGCTGTATTACACAAAATGATCCACTAGCACTGGAGTTAATGAGAGATGGTCACAGGTTCAGATTGCAGTACATTACTGGAGCCCCTACAGGGGAGGTATTTGCAAACCAATCTTCTGCTTCCTGGTCTCAGAGGACTTCCCTTAACAATGACTGACATTTCTTCGCAGCCTCTAAATGGGTCCAGCTGGCACTGCGCAGGATTCTCAGGTATGGTGGATTGTTTTACTTTACTCCATCTGTCAATGCTTCCTGAGAGGGCAGACTTTACCATGAAAATATTTTGATAAAACCAGCAGTGAAGCTTTACCCTTGTATCATGTCCAGGTCTCCCCTCCTCCTGTCTCACTCTCCACTGCCCATTTCCATCACACCCTCTCAGTCCAAACACAGACACACAAAGAGTTTCAGGATCTGAAAGAAATGAAGTGCCAAGTACAATAGCTTTTCAGCTTATCCTAAACATCTCCGTGGGCATTTTTTAAATGGCCCATTGTTATACAGAACATTTCCTAATTGCATTGTCTCTTTCACTTTATTACTGTGAGGTAGGAAGGAGTTATTGTTCCAGGGTATCAGAGAAGGTAGAAAAGGTTCAAAGTGAGAGCAAATCTGAAACCTGCAATTACATAAAATCTGAATTCACTCAACATTGTGTTGATGCTGATGATAAGCCAAAAACTGATTTAGATCATTGTACCTGAAACATCACAGCTGACTCACTTTTATGATTAGCAAATATTTTATTTCCTGGCAATATGTCCTACTATGTAAGAGAAGAGTCCTGAAAAGAGCTTCTTTTTAAGCTTAAACCTCTTTACCTCTCTAAGAAAATTCCATACGTTAAGTAAATTACTTCAGAACATAGTCTTTATGTAATGTACAATTACACAGTGACATCACCCAAAATGTGCATTTCCTCTTTATTTCCCATATGTAAATTCTCCCTGTGTTCTTGAAAGCAATAAGAATGAACTTACAGTAATCAAAAGATATGATGCTAAATATCATCTTTTATAACATAAAATGAAACAATATAGAGACACAATTTTCTGAATCATGGGCATTATCTTTGCATGTAGGCAAAATGAAAGATTATTAGAAAACAAAAGTTTTCTAAGAATCTCATTCAGTGTACTAAAAATGTCTTTCCTATATGAGAATGGATTGCTGTATAAGACCAACAAAGTCTTAATTTAAAAAAGAGCTGGAAGAAAGAAAACAACCATATTCAACTCCCCTCGGAAATCAGCCCAACTGTTTCTTTTGGTCCACCTTTTAAGATACACTCTCTAGATAGTCTTTCATTGACTGGTAGGTTCAAAACTAGCAGTTTCTGATTTGGCATCCAGATGTGAACCACTGCTTTTGTTGGTGGACTTGGCTTTCAGGCTCTATTTTTGATTAAAGCACATTATCTGGTATGTGAGCCCTTTGGTGAGAGAGCAATGCTGATATAACAAAGATAAAACAGTTGGATAAGCTGCAGACTCAGAAAGAAATGTTGGAACCCTGATGAAGGGAAGTTTGTCTGAAATTCTCTTTCATTTCTTTTCATTGCAAATACAAACCAACTGATACTATGTCATGTGGAGTTTCCAAATATTATTTATAAGCCAAATATTTGATCAGTTTTCTTTACATCTACCTAGAGATCTCCTAGAGAAAGCAAGCCTGGGAACAACAATAGAATTGTTCTAGTGCCTAGCAAACCAGAATTTTTATGTCCAAATTCAGAGATTCAGCTCTGCAGGTTTCAGAAAGACTTCAAGAGAATAGGTACTACTGTGAGAGAGTTCATTACAAAAGTTTACAATTGAACTGGGTGAAGAATTCTAGGAAAGACAAAAGACACGTTTTACTTTGTCTATGAAATAATTTTGCTTTAATTCAGTGGTTTTGCAACTATAAGAAAACAGTGAGTTTAGCAATGCTTCTGTGCAAGTGCTACCATGTTATGATACGAAATCTGCTTAAGCATGCATCTGAGTAATAATGCAGTTTAAAGAGAGTGAGAGTATTGGGACAGGGGCTTTGCAAGCAAATTTGAATACCCATATGACATAAGCTGTCAGTTATCATTTAATTTTATCCTAAGCAGTCACTCAAAACTTCAGTGATGTAGAGCCCACTCATTCAGTATTTCTAATTTCAGCAAATATTATATTTAGTTGGTTCAATTAAATATATTGCTTTGAGGCAATTCAGTCATGTTCATTTGCTTATAAAGGCTGTGTCAAAGGTGAAAAATCCTTATTATTACCGCGGAGCCTCTACTTGAATATGTTTTTATGTTTATTTTGTTGTGTATCCTTGAATGCATTAAATCCATATAGCTTTCAATAAATTCTATTTAATACAGATTTTTAACCAATTTCAGTAACTGACAAGCCCAGAACTGTGTTAGATCCTAACAAGATTCAAAAGAAGCATGGCATGATGAGACAAATGCTAAGACACATGAAACAATCAGAGACTAATGAAGTGCTACATCACGTGGTGAAGAGCTACTAATTTTAAAAAGCAAAAGAGATGCAGAGAAGGGTGAAGTAAATATGGGACTGGATTATGAAGGCACAGGGGCAGGATGTCAACCTTTGAGAATTGGTTTGGTTTAGGTAGGTAGAAATAAGCTGGGAGAATATTCAGCATAAGGGAAATAGCCTAAGAAAGTACATGGCAGGTGGAGTACATGCTAAGATATAGGAAATAATTTGGTAGAGAAGGACCATATAATTCAGGACCTAGAAATCATAACAGAAACTTTTAATTTGAGTTGAAAGGCAAAAGGAGATTACTGAAGGATTTTTTTTTTTACTATGAAGTATGTCATGCCCCAGAAAGAGTGCATAAAATGGATTGTGTATAGTGCTGCCATGAGTATTGGGATGCATGTATCTTTTTGAATTAGAATTTCCTCCGGATATATGCCCAATGTTCACAGCAGCACTATATACAATAGCTAAGATATGGAAGCAACTTCAATGTCCAACAACAGATGACTAGATAAAGAAGTTTTGGTATATTTCTACAATGGAGTACTACTCAGTGATAAAAAATAATAAAATAATACCATTTGCAGCAACATGGGTTGACCTGGAGATCGTCATTCTAAGTGAAGTAAGCCAGAAAGAGAAAGAAAAATACCATATGATATCACTCGTATGTGCAATCTAGAAAAAATAAAAGAAAGGGGAAGAAAAAAAGACACTAATGAACTCGTCTACAAAACAGAAACAGACTCGCAGACATAGTAAACAATCTTATGGCTACCAGGGGAAAGGGGGTGAGAAGGGAAAAATTTGGGAGTTTGAGATTTGCAAACGTTAATCACTATATATAAAAATGGATAAAAAACAAATTTCTTCTATGTAGCACAGGAACTGTATTCAATATCTTGTAATAACCTTTAGTGAAAAAGAATATGAAAATGAATGTATGTATATACATGCGTGACTGGGACATTGTGCTGTACACCAGAAATTGACACATTATAACTGACTATACTTCAATAAAAATAAAAAATAAAATAAAAAATGTATTGTATAGCTTAAAGAATGATTTATTAAAGAAACATGTTTCCTGCACTCAGTTTAAGAAATGGAATAATACAAGTAATTAAGGATCCCTTTATAACTTTTCCCAATCACATCACACTTCAGTCATTGCAGAGAAAACAGCAATCCTAAATTTTGTGTTAATGGTTCTCTTAGTTTTCCTTAGTATTTTAATACTTATGTGTGCAATCCTAAACAATGCATTATTTACTCTTCTTGGCTTTGGACTTTTGCTATGATGCTATATATAGCTTTCTGTCACTTGTTTCTTTTGTTCTAAATTGTACCTTGGAGATTCATGCATATTGATGTCTGTAGCTGTGGTTCATTAAAATTTTATACATAGTAATCCACTGTGCCAATATGACACAGTTTCTTTTTCCTGCCAACTGTGGATAGACTATTAGGTTGTATTCAGGTTTTGCTGTCGTGAAAATTGCTGTTTTAAGCTTTTGTGTATGTGCCCTTTGTTAGGACATCTTGAGAGAAAAGCCTAGGAATGTTGTTTGGTCATAAGGTATTCACATGTTCAATTTTACTAGACAATGTCATACTTTTATTCAGTGGAAATTTATTCTTCCACCAGCAGAGTATAAAAATTCTCATTGCTTCATGTTCTTGTCAACACTTAATATTGTCAGACTTTCAAGTTTTTTCCAACCTGGTGAATATATATTTTATTTAACCATGGATAATTTACACTATACAGATTATTAATGAAGGTGAGTATGGTTTATATATTCATAGGCCAGTTATGTTCCCTTTTTTTGTGAAATGTCTAGTCATGTTTTCTTTCTATTTTTCTACTAGGTCAATAGACTCTTTCTTATTGATATATAGGAATTCTTTCCATGTTCTGAATAGTATGAGTTGTCAATTATGTGTGATGCAAATATTTTCGCAGGTTATGGATTGTATCTTAACTCTACTGTGTATTTGATGATCAGATTTTTTTTTATGTTTTAATATAGTTGAACTTATCAATCTTCTCCTTTATGGTTTCAAATCTGGGTTTTTTGTTAAGAAGTCCTTTCCTACCCCAAGGTTGTATTCAGATATTCTCCTGCATTTATTTCTAAAAATTTTATAGCAAATGTTCTTGAAATGTCATATTGGAATCAACATCACCTCGGAATTTGTTCAAAATGCTAGTTCTTGAGTCCCATCCCAGACCTATTGAATCAAAATTTCTGTATAAGAGGCTTAAAATTTTGTTTTTAACAAGCCCTCTAGGTGATTCCGATCCATGCTAATGTTGGAGAAGCATTATAAGTTTTGGATTTTAAATTGATTTTGGTATATAGTGGGAACTAAAGATACAATTTCATTTTTTCCTATGTGAATATCTATTTTCTCAGTATCATTTATAATTTTAAAAAATACTTCAACTGCATCTCACAGATTTTGATATATCATATTTTCATTTTGTCCAGCTCAGAATGTTTTCTAATTTCTCCCCAGATTTCCTTTCAACCCATGTCAATTAATTTCAAAATATGTGGGGATATTCTAGATATTTTGTAGTTATTTATTTCTAGTTTTATTCTATTAAAATAGGGGCCTTACTTGATATGATTTCAATTCTTATAAAACTTAAGATTTTGGTCCCAAAATATGGTCTAATTTGGTGCATATTTCCATGTGCCTTGAAAAAAAACTGTGTATTCTGCTGCTTTGGGGTGGAGTGTTTTATAAAATCAGTTAGAGCAAGTTGCTGGATAGTACTGATTAAAGTGTTTATATTTTTACATATTTACCATATAACTCTTCTATCAATAATTAGAGGGGTATTAAAGTCCCCAGTTATAATTAGCGATTTGCTTATTACTCCTTTTAGTATCATGAGATTATTTATATTTTTAATTGTGGTAAAATACACAAAACATAAAATTTACCATCTTAATCATTTTTAACTGTACAGTTTGGTTAGTGCTAAGTACATTTACATTATCGTGCAGTCTCCAGAACTTTTTCATATTGCAAAACTGAAACTCCATACACATTAAACAACAACTCTTCATTTCTTCCTCTCCCATAGCCCCCCAAACCACCATTCCACTTTCTGTTTCTATCTAGACTACTCTAGATATCTCATATAAGTAAACATAAGATTTGTCTTTTTGTGGCTAGCTTATTTCATTTAGCATAATGTCTGCAAGGTTAATCCATATTGCAGCGTTTCCTTCTTTTTGATGGACATTGAATGTATATACTTCATTTTGGTTTTTTGTTTGGTTGGTTTTTTTCAGCTTTATTGAGATATAATTGACATATAACATTGTTGCTATATGATTACCATGGTAGAGTTAGCTAACACTTCCAACATATCACATAACTACCATTTCTTTTTTGTGATGAGAACATTTAAGATCTACTCTTTAAGAGATTGTCAAATATATAATATTATATATACAATATAAGTATAGTATAACAGTATTGTTAACTATTCAAATCACGTGTATGAGATCCGCAGAACTTTTTCATCTTCTAACTGAAGTTTGTACCCTTTGACCAACATATTCTTATTTCCCCATCCCCAGCCCCTAGTAACCACCATTGTACTCTCTGTTTTTACAAGTTTGGCCTTTAGGATTCTACATATAAGTGATGTCATAAGTGTTTTTCTTTTTCACCTGATTTATTTCACTTTGCATAATGCCCTCAAGGCCTATCCCTGTTGTCACAAATGGCAAGATTTCCTTGTTTCTCATGACTGAATAACATTCCACTATATATATACACATATATATACATATATATACATATATATATATATATATATATATTCCACTTCCTCTTTAGCCATTAATGAATTGACAGACACTGAAGTTGTTTCCATATCTTCATTATTGTAAATAATATTGCAGTAAAAATGGGAGTGCAGATATCTCTTCAATATCCTGTTTTCATTTCCTTTGGATTTATACTCAGAACTTGGATTCCTGGATCATATGATTTCTTGTTTTAATTTTTGGAAAAACCTTCATACTGTTTTCCATAGTGGCTACACAAATTTACATTCCCACTAACAGCATACAAGGGTTCATTTTCTCCACACCCTCACCAACACTTGTTATCTCTTGTCTTTTTTGTAACAGCCATTCTTTTCCATTTGTTGCCCTATAGATTACTACAAATAATTTAACATTTCAGATTCTACTTAGTGATTATATTTTAACACTATAAGTAAAATGTGAAAGTCTTACAATTATATAGTTCTCTTTGCCCTACTCTCAGCATGTTATAACTGGCATACATATTATGTTTACATACATTTCTTACCTTCAACATATTTATATATATATTTTTTTCCTTTCAACAATCATTTATATTTTAACACAATTAAGACAGTCTATTCTATTTACCATTTCTGTTGCTCTTCCTTTACTCTAGAAGTTCCGGGTTTCCTTCTTGTATTATTTTCCTTCCTCCTGAAAAACTTCCTTTATCATTACTTTAGAATAGATTTGTGAGCAACAAATGCTATTATTATTTTTTTCTTAATATTTTTATATTGCCCTCATTTATGAAAGATATTTTCACTGGAAATAGATTTCTGGATTGACAATTATTCTTTTCTTTAAGCACTTTAAAGACGTTGTTGCACTGTCTTCTAGCCTCCATGATTTCTGATTTCATGATATCAGTCCTTTCAATTAGTGTTCCCTTATTTGTAATATGTCAGTACTTTTCTCTGTCATTGATTTATCCACAATTGGTTATAATATGTCTAGATATGATTTTTTTTTGAATTTCAGAAGAAATTCAAATAGGGATTTCCTGAATTTTTTAATCTGTAAATTTATACTTTTCATCTAATTTGGGAAGTTTGTTTCCAGTAATTATTTTTCATTTTTCCTGTACCAGTCACTTCCTTCTCTCCTTCAGGGAATTTAATGATACAAATGTAAGATTGTATATTGTTGTACCACAAATCCCTTGGAATCTATACATGTTTTTCCTAAATACTTTTTCTCTTTTTCAGATTAAGAAATGTCTATTGGTCTGTCTTCAAATTCACTAATTTTTCTTCTATCATTTCCATTTGGTATTGAGTCCACCCAATTTTGTTTTATTTTTTTCTCAATACTGTATTTTTCAGTTCTAAATTTCCATTTGCTTATTTTTTCATATTTTTCATTTATCTCTCTGCTGACAATTCTATCTTTTCATCCATTTCAAGAGTGGGATCTCATTGGGATCATCTTGGATTTAGCATCTGTTAATTGCTTTCCCCTTGAGAATTGGTCAGATTTTTCTGGTTCTTGAATGATGAGTAGTTTTGAATTATATTCTGTAAATTTTGAGTATTATATTATGAACCTACAAGTCTTATTAAAATCCTTTGGAGGATGTTCGCTTTGTTTGTTTGTTTGTTTTAGCATGCAATGAACCTGGTTAGAATTAGACCAGAAGTTGTCTCACCTTCCATCAGTTCAGTTTTCAAGGCCTCTGCTATGCTGTTTAGTCTGTCCCTTGAAGGTGTCACTCAGAGGTTGGTCAGGGACCTGAGCAGTGGTTTACATGATAGTTGCTTTGCTTCTTTGGGTGTGTCTCACACATGGACACTTTGGGTGCGTGCTCATATACAGAAGAGGAATTTTCTTCTCTGTCTCTTCCCTGTTTGGGATTTCTATAGGTCCCTTTCCCTGTTCCTCTTATATGAAAGATGGGATTACATTTATTTTGTTTACTGCTGTATTTAGGGTTGATTTCTACCATATTACTATATGCTTTCCATTTATCCTACTTTTAATTTTTCTTGTCTTCTTTTGAAATGATTGTATTTGTTTCCTTTTTATTGAATTTTTCTCCTTTGTTTCAAATTTATATGCCCCATTTTCCATTTGTTTTAGCTGTTAGCCTACATATTTTGACCTGAATGAAGTTTAAAATTAATCAGGATCTTGATCTTCTTTCTGAATGATAAAAGGGTTGTAGAACACTTTACCTTTGATCTCCCCACTCCAATTTGATATGCTTTTCACTATTTAGATCTATTTTCTCTATAAATTAGATTTTTTAGTATTTTATAAGTCAATATTTGTTTTGATTTCCCCCATATTTAACATTATATTTGTCCCATATTCTCTCTTGCTAATTAAACTTAATTTTATTTTATTTTGTATAATATTTTTATTGAAGTATAGTCAGTTTGCAATGTTGTGTCAATTTCTGCTGAACAGCACAATCCTTCAGTCATATAGGAACATACCTATATTCATTTTCATATTCTTTTTAACCATAAGTTACTATAAGATATTGAACATAGTTCCTTGTGCTATACAGTAGAAACTTGTTGTTTATCTATTTTATATATAGTAGTTAGTATCTGCAAATCTCAATCTCCCAATTTATCCCTTCACTCCCCCCCCCACCCCGGTAACCATAGTTTGTTTTCTGTGTCTGTGAGTCTGTTTCTGTTTTATAGATAAGTATGTCTTTTTTTTTTTTTTTTCAGATTTCACATATAAGTGATATCATATGGCATTTTTCTTTCCCTTTCTGGCTTACTTCACTTAGAATGACATTTTCCAGGTTCATCCATGTTGCTGCAAATGGCATTATTTTATTTTTATGGCTGAGTAGTATTCCATTGTGTAAATATACCACCACTTCTTTATCCAGTCATTTGTTGATGGACATGTAGGTTGTTTCCATGTCTTGGCTATTGTAAATAATGCTGCTATGAACATTGGGGTGCATGTGTCTCTTTGAATTAAGGTTCCCTCTGGATATATGCCCAGCAGTGGGATTGCTGGATCATATGGTAAATGTATTTTTAGTCTTTTGCAGTTTTCCATAATGGCTGCACCAAACTACATTTCTACCAGCAGTGTAGGAGGGTTCCCTTTTCTCCACACCCTCTCCAGCATTTATTGTTTGTGGACTTTTGAATGATGGCCATTCTGACTGGTGTGAGGTGATGCCTCATTGTAGTTTTGATTTGCATTTCTCTGATAATTAGCGATACTGACCATTTTTTCCTGTGCCTATTGGCTATTTGTATGTCTTCTTTGGAGAATTGCTTGTCTAGGTCTTCTGCCCATTTTTGGATTGGGTGTTTATTTTTTTCTTATTAAGTTGTATGAGCTGTTTATATATTCTGGAGATTAAGCCCTTGTCAGTCTCATCTTTTGCAAATAAACTTTATTTTAGACCATTTTTTCTTCTATCTAAATTTCAACTTCTAAAACTTTTTAAAATGAGGGCCTGCTGGTGGTAAATTATCTTGATTTGTTTTTGGTCTGAGAAAGTTTTTATTTCATTCTTGTTCTTGACAAATAATTGCACTAGCCTGACAGTTATTCCCTCTAATCACAATGGAGATTATTAGTCCAGTTTTTGTGGCTTCTATTATTGCTATTGCTATTGCTATTAAGAATCCATTCATAAGTTCAGTTGCCATTATTTTTAGTTAATCCGTATTTTCTCTCTATGTTTAAGGTTCTCAATCTCTCTCTCTCTCTCTTTCTCTCTCTCTCTCATTCTGTTGTTTCACTATAAGGTATTGTTGTGTCAATTTAAAAAAATTTATCCTGCTTTTATTTTTTTAATGATTTACATCTTTTTGCCAGTCTGAGATGACAAAACATTTCTAGATGATTTTTTCAGACTTTCTTCCAGACAATTAAGTCTTCCTTTATCTGTGTTTAATACAGTGTTTAATAAACATACACAGTTTAATATGCTGTTAAAACCCCCAAAGAGTTTTGTATTTCAATGGTTTCATTTTTTATTTGTAGAAGTTTTACTTGTAGTTTTTCAAATATGGTTAGACATTAAATAGCTCTTTTTCTTTTTTTTTTTTTTTTTGCTCTTAAAATTTTCAAACTTCTGTTTATTTCTGTATGTATATGTAACATATTTATTTCTTTTTGTTTTTCAGCGCAGATAAATCCAGGCTTTATAGCTTTAATTATACATTCTATTTTAATTTTTCTACCAGAAATCATGCTGTGACTTATGATTTTTGTACAATTGCTGATCATTTTATTTTAACCTTTTCTGTTGGACTTCTTTGAGAATTGGATTAAAATTATGCTCCCCTAAAGGAGTTCATCTTTGCTTTTTTCAGTCACTCATGGATACTGCCAAAACAGCACTCCATAAAATTAAGTTGTCTGTCTGTAGATTTGGGGCCATACATGTAGTTGAATTTGGACTTCAACCCCCATGAGGGTTTCCTGTGTGTTTGAAATCTTACAGGGGATATATTTTTTTTTTCCATTTACCTAGTATGAAGTTTGAGGTAAGCAATATTCTTTCTGTTTGATTCTATATAATATATTTCTCTTTAACCTTATTTTACTGATTGTAAACTTTAGGGGCCCCAGCTTTATGTGGGTTCTCATGCTAGATATCCAATTTTGGGTAGACCTTCGACTTAATTTTATGTCACTTACCTCATATAGCTACTGTGGCCTAAGCACAAATCACCCTCATTTTCAGAAAAACAAACAAACAAACAAACAAATAAACAAAGAGCAAAATTTAGCTTTGTGTCTCTCTTTTTCACTGGATTTCTGCTTGCACTTTAGGTTTGACCTCTGTAGCTTACTTCTTTTTATGATAATTCTGCAATGTTTGTGAAATTTTTTTAAATTAGCTTTTCATTATATTAGTTGTTTTAATCAAGAGAGTTATGCAGAATATCTAGTCTACCATAATTTAGTTAAAAATATAGATTTTGAGAATGGAAGTATTACCATAAAAATGGTATTTGAGAACTATTAATTGTAATTGATATATGGAATAAATTAAAAAAAGGTCTTTCCGCAGTTATTTAAAATTAGCTTTTTTTAAATTAAAACACATTACTTGATATGTTCTAAATAACTGCAGTATGAAATACTATGATCCTACTTCAGACAGATTACAGCCTTATTAATGGGTTTCAATTAATCTTATAAAAGATCTCATGAGATTTTTAGTATTTATTTCATTGTCTTAATATCTAATAAATAAATACCATTTTGTCATTCTATCCCTCATTATCTACTTTCATGTAGTTGAAGATAATAAAGACAAGACAAATTTTAAGAGCTCTCTGATGACTAAACAATAACAAAAAAATAGTGACTGAAAGTCTATCTAGAAAAGACTTTATAGGTATAATGCCAAGGTGAGAACCACTTTCCTTAAAGTTTAATGTTCTGAATTAATTTGTAACATATTTTCTCTATAGTGGTGAAGCAATAGTGGATTCTTGCTAATGTAGTTCTCTTATTTATGTACCAAGAAAAAAACAGTATTTCTTTATTTCTACTCCAGTGAGTAGTCCAAACTGGGAGTGTATAGATCTTCAAAAGCATTTCTGTGAAATTTCTCCTATGTCCAATAGGAACTTTCTACTATATCCATTCCACTTTTCGAGTTTCTTCAATCATTATTTAACCATTCATGTCCTGGGCATCCTTTGACATGGATTATTACCCATAGTCAATCAGGAGGCTTAGGTTGAAGAATCCTGCTGAATCCCTTACGAGACGTCAAGGGAGCATATTTCAAACTGTGAATAGGGGTATTAAATCTGTGATAATATGGGTGCCACTCTTTATCCTGAACTAAGTAAATATATATTGTATTACTTTCTAAAATTAAGACATCGGTGATATTCTACTCAGGTGGAAAAAAAGAGATTTAAGGGAAGCAGCTTACCTGTTGAATGACAGATACGGAATCAAGGGATCTCAATATGTTGAAATCTGATATGCGTATATGGTAGAAACAAATATAGTGTCTTACACTTTATCTAGCTAAAGAAAGCAAAGGAGAGATATGGCTTAAAGCAGCATATGTGATTGCCACCCCCCCCAAAAGAATGTAATCTAAAGCTGCATTCAAGTGAGATGACAGGCCTATTCTTGTACCACTCTGCACTAGAATAGTGTGTTCATCTTGTAAGTACCATGGTTTAAAGGAGACATTAACACTCAAGAGAGACCTAAGATAAGAATGTTTTCAACAGTTATGCTATGTGAGGAGTAGCTTAAAAAACTGGGGATGTTATCTTGCAGAAGCCTAGAAAGAAGGTGGGGAAGAGGTGGAGAACATACATATTTCTTTCAAATACCAGGAGGACTTTCATGTACAAAACTGCCATATCTGGGTCTAATGAGTGCAAGTACAATTGTAGTGGAAAATTCACTAGAATAGAAGTGAAAGGAACTGGGTACTACTGTCAGTGCTTATGTTCATATTGCAGTGGTTTATTTTATAGATCTAAAATAAGGACATTTATCTTGATGGTTAGGATCCCTTTTAGCTTTGACTTTTTTGATGTTGGAGCAATTACTTACATAAAAAGAATTTTGTAGCATGATGCTTTCTGTAAAGGAAATGGGCAACTTCACATAGCAATTTTACAGTCACTGGAGGTGTTTAAAGGAGAAGAATGTTGAGGAACAGATTCATGGACTAGGTAGATAGTTGGACTAGATTAACTCTAAATTCTTTGTCTACTCCAAAAGTTTTTAATTAGCAAGCAAAGATGAAAATAGATTTGGAAGCACTTTTTAATGTAAAGAACGGTGCCTCTATACACACTTACACTTTTCTGTATTACTCTACACTCCTTGCCATGGTTTCAAACGTTCTCTTTTTCCAAGAAGGAGATGATGGTGTTTAATTTTATGTTTCAACTCCATTAGACCACAGAGTGCCAGATATTTACTTAAATATTATTCTGAGTGTGTCTGTGAGGATGTTTCTGGATGAGATTAACATTTGAATATGCAGACTGAGTAAAGCAGATAGTCTTCCTCAGTGTGAATGGGCCTCATCCATCCACTGAGGGCCTGAAAGAAACATTGACAGGGGAAGGGATAATTTGCTCTTTCTGCCTGTTTTTGAGCTGGGACATTTATCCCTTCTTGATTTTAAACTTGGACTTGGACTGGAATTTATACCATCAGCTCTCTTGGTTCTCAGGCCTTTGGACTCAGACTAGCCCATCAGCTCTCCTGGGTCTCCAGTCTCCAGTTTGCTGATTGCTGAACTTGGGACTTCTTAGCCTCCAAAATTAAGTGAACCAATTCCTTATAACAAATCCCTTTATATGTAAATATGGAAAATCAAAATGGAGTTGGCATTCTAAGAGAGCTTCTTAAATAGAGCCAGGAGGCCATAGAGGAAGTGTTACTTATGCAAATCTCAGCTTGGATGGAATCTGAACTTTTGAACACTTACCCTCCTATCGAAGATACTTATCAGAACTTATCAGACATTCACTCTAAAATAACTTGTGACAGCTGATCTACTTATCAGACCCTTACCCTAAAACAAATCGTGATTCCTTAAGGACAAATATTTCCTGACTTATGTCAGAGTCAATCACAATTCTCACAGGGCAACTTTGACAACCTTGTGGCCTTTGTCTTTATAAGCCCCAGACCCTTTTCCTTCCTCAGAATACTCTTTTTGTTTTACCCAAATCTGTGTCTCCTGAATTGTAATTCTTAAGCCCTCAAATAAAGCCATTTTGTTCTTTGCAGCCTTCATACTGATTATTGGTCAACAATATCAATAAATAAATGTATATATTTATATATATATTTTTCTATTGGTTCTGTTTCTCTGGAGAACCCCAATACAGAGATTCTATAAATACCTTAGAATTATATATGCTGTTATCAGGCAGCATGGGCAATTCTATACACTGGTATATAGTAGTATTTATACTATTCAGTGACATTGCATAGAAGGAACAGAAAACCTAGGTTTAAATCCTGGCTTTACTACTCATTTTCTTCATTACCTTTCCTATATTAATTTCTTTATACGTAAAAATGTTAATAATAATATTCACCTTAGCAGAATATATGTGAATTAAATTGTCTAGTACACTGTTTAGTTTGTTACAGGGCTCAAAAAGAAGTGGTTGAATTTCGAGTACACTTAGTTTATACACAGTCCATAGTTTTTGTAAACTATGACTACGGAGTCAAATAGAAACCAGCTTAAATCTCAGTTATGTTTCTTATTCTCTGCTTTATCTTACGTAATTTATATAAGCATTCTTAGCCTCGGTTTCCTAATCCATAAAATGGGAATAATGACAATACTTTCTTCATTAAGTTGCTGTGAAGACTAAATTAGATAATGTAGATAAGGTTTGTCGACTGAAATAAATGCACAGCCTAAAAGTTGAGAGTTATGTTTTATTTGGCAGACATTTCTGAGGACTCGAACCCCTTCGAGCCCGGGATGACAGCCTCTCAGATCGCTCTGAGGGACTGCTCCAAAGAGGTAGGGGAGGAGCTAGGATATATAGGAGCTTTACAACAAAGACCAGGTAGTTGGAACATTAAAAGATTATTTGTTAACTAAAGAAAACCAGGCACCTCAAGTTAAAGAATTTAGTGCTTTTCTATGTATGGGAGGAAGCAAACATTTGGTCTCATTGAATTCATTCCTTTGACAAGCACCTAGCCACCTAGGGCCAGTATCCTGTCCTTTCTTATTCTGAGTCCCCTCAGGGTGCATCATTGTGAGTGGCTGCAGAGGCTGGGCTGCAGGTTTGTCTTCACTGGGGGGTGGCGGCAGCTGCTGATGACTTGATGGCTTCAGCATTCTTTGTTTACTGATAGGGTTTGCAGTATTTTTCATTCACAGGTTCATAGTAATGTTCATATTGCTCCAAAAACGTTAGCTGTTGTTATTTGAGTAGGTACAACCCACGAACAATTTAACAGCGGGTCTAATTAACACTTTTTAGTTTAAGCTGTATAGAGAGCTACCCCTCAATAATACTTATCAAAGGGAAAAAAAACTATAGATAATAGAAAATAACGGGCTCTCTCCAAACATGTTTATTTGTCTTAAAATACAGCCAGACACGCATGCTTTCCAACTTTTCCTGGGCATCTGCCTTCTGTCTCTGCTGCTAGTAGTGCATCGGCTGGGGAGAAAAGGGGGACGGCGAGGTGAATGTATGCAGTGAGGAGAATTAGGACCTGGGGAAGAGAAGGAGGAAGAGTAAAGAGGACATGGATAGGATGTGAAGAGCTCTGAGACCTCTGGACTTCATCAATATATGTCATTTAAGAACATACACATAATTTCAGAGCAATCTTTTCAGGATTTTTAGAGTGAATCATTTCCAGTCTTACCACTGTCTATTTCCCAGGATACAGACCAGGATATGTGAGAGAGGCACCAGAAAGAATGTGAAGTGTAATGAAGTTCATGCATTAACCCTTTCTATCTCCTAGCTTCTTAAATGTGCCTTCCCATGTAATTGGCTGAAGAATCTGGGCAATGAAAGAAGGTCAGAGAGTGGCAAAATGAGTAGCAGAGAGAAACCTGCCAGCATTTGAGAAATGAAGCATAAATAAGAGAGTTCTGTCAATCTATATTTCTGAAATTTCTCTTTTCATTTAACAGCCACCTCCAAGCAACAAAATACTTCTGAGTTCAGTTGAGTAGATGAGCTGTAAATCCTCTCTCTTCCACACTTGAGGTAAGAAAGAACCCTAGTTAAACTGTGACTTCGGTTTGTATAAACATGTAGCCAGAGATAAGTTTCTTTAAAAAGGAAAATCGTTTGCAGAAAACAAGAAAGCAAAAGAGAACAGAAAGAAATGGACAAATCCATTGAAAAGAATATAATCAAAACTTAGCAGCCTCTCATAGTTTTCTTTGTAAAAGAAACAGAGTATGTGAGGCAAGGGACTCATTATCCTGCTCCTAGCCAGTAATTCATAGAGAACAGAAACTGGGAATGGGGCGGTGCTGCCTAGAGAATTGTAAGTCAGAGATAAATCCATTAGTTAGCGCCACTTACTGTTTACATAATAGGGAGCCATTTGAAAGATTCTCAGTATGTTTTGGAAGCCCTTCCACAGCCCACATACTAAATGCACAATTGGCCACAGTAGATTTTCTTCCATTCTTATATGCTTTGAATTTCAGACACTCAAACTGGGAATGCTGAGAGACAGAAATCACTCCAGAGAGAAAGGTGTATTATCCTTAGGTAGAAAGGGAGGAAACAGGAACAGAAGGAAGATGCAAACTTTTAAGCATGGCAAACACTTCAAGACAATTGAGACTAGCTTGATTTGTTTTGTTTTCAGTGAATAGAAAGATCACTTTGAGTGCATTTTTCTAGGGATAAATTGTCTAAAACCCTGTATGTGGGTTTTCTTTCTCAATGATAATTTTTTCAAAATTTAGAAAAAAAACTACATCAATAATAGTAGACACATATAACGCTTATTGTGTTTCGTGGGTATCTACAATATGCCAATTGTTGGGCTAGGTGATGTGTGTTTGTATGCGTATATAAAACAACACGTCTCTTTATCCTCACAACACGGTTATGGGTCATGAGGTGGGTGCCAGCGTTATTCTCTTTTCACAGATGAAGATGCTGAACTGAAGATAGCTTATTAGCACCCCCCCCCCCCCAATCATACAGTAAGGAAATGAGAGACTTTTCATTTGAACCTAGATCTATCTGACTCCAAAACTCATGTTTTTAATTACAACTGCCTCTCTAGTCTGGCTGCCGCAGACATCAGTGTTCCCACATTAGTGATTATTAACAACAGCTTGTCAGTATGTGTGTGGTTAAAAGATGTCACGCTTCTATAGCACTCTCACTGACAGAAATGGCTGCCCTCCTCTCCTCCTTTCTGCCAGCTCATCTGTGTGGCTCACATACTCCTTTCAGTAATCCAGTCTAAAGTTATTCCAATGAGGCTTTCTACTGGAAACCAAGAAAAATTGCATGCATTCTCACTGCTTTTTTTCTCAGATCAACCACCAAATCCAGCCCTCTCAATTACTGCCATGAAACACGGGGATAAGTTGATAACTAGATACAGATACTTCTATTACGTAGTGATCAAGTAGCCTACAAAGATGATTTTATTTCCTTAAGGATTTAATCTGTCCCTGCAGAGGAGCTCATATATAGACAATCAGCACCTAATTGTATCCCATCTTGTGTCATATATCCAGATGTGGTCATTCTCATCTTATCCAAAAGATGGTGAGCTCTTTGACCGCAGGAGCATGTATGTTACAATCCTTTTGTATCCTCCCTCCCTTAATTGATGGCATGGTGTTGCAGAAGGACTTGACTTGGTTGATTGAGAAAGAGAATGATAGAAATACTGTGCCAGTTGGCTTTTGCTGGATGAAATCACTCCAAAATGCAGTGATTTCCGTCAATAACCATTAATTTAGTTGTATGTTGGGAATTTGGGCTGGGCTTAGCTGGACAATTCTTCTGATTTCTGCTGGACTCAATCACATGTATGCAATCAGTGGCTAGTCAACCAGGCAGTTCTACTTTGAGGGGGTTGGTTGGCTGTTGGCTCTGGCAATGGGGGTAACTGGCTATGTGTTTCTCATAGTAGACAGGTTGGCAGCATTCTGTAAATAAAAGTGAAAATATACAGGACTTCATGAGGTGTAGGATCAAAACTGGCTCAGTGTTATTTCGGTCATATTCTATTGGCCAAAGGAAATCAGAAGAATAGCCTATGAATCAGAGGTAGCTGATATTCACATATTGATTGAGAAAGCCAAAAAATGAAAATTTATCAGAAACAGTTCAAAATTATTGAACAACTGTTTTGTGCAAAGTATTTTTAAAGCTATATTCACATTAATTCTGCTTGGAGGACTCCAGTAACTTGCCCAACATCACACAAATTAGTGACTCAGATTGTTTGAATCTAAATACAGTGATTTTCCTACCACTCAACACTGTTTCTCAATTAAAGACTGAGAGTAAGACAATATATCTCAGTCAACTTGCTCAACAAATCATTTTAAGTAACACTTCTTTGGCTACCATAGCTTAAAATTGAAATAATTTTTCTCCATAATTTTAAATGCATTTTACATCATTTTTCATAACTTGGCCATTGGTGTTAGGTAGACCTCACCCAAACCTTTACTCTCCACTTAACAGTTCTGAGCAAGTAACATCTTTGAGTCTCAGCATCCTTACTTGTAAAATGGGGAGAGTAATCACACTTATTATACAAAGATGTTATGAAAGTTAAACTAATACTTATAGAGTGCTTGGTACAGCATGTGACACAGGGCACTCAATAAATAAGTGTACATATATATATGCATATATATATTTACTTAAGTGACATCTTCCAAATACTTACACAAATAACTTTTTTCTTCAATACAGCAGAGAATAGCCTATCCATAGAACGATAGAAAATATTAATGATGGGGAAAAAGACGTAATAAATGGCATAGGCTTTGCCTTCCCTTCACTATAAACTCAGCACCATCAGGGTATTGGAACTCCCCCTATTACAGATGGATTGTGTAAAAGAATGCCAAAGAAAATGGAGGTTTTATTTAAATAACTGTATTTTCTACAGTGTGTCCAGAGAAACGCCCTGGGGCTGAAACTTTGACATTTGGAGGAAGCTGCCTTGTTGAATAAATGTATATGTCATTACTTTGAAAGAAGGGCTCTATCTTTGGAGTGATTTCTAACTTTAGAATTGTTTCTATTGGAAGGGGAGATATACTAAAAAATTCTCTTGACTACTGCCTCATTTATGAGGTGAAGGATTTTTAGACTATTGAATTTTTAGGCTATGTAAATTATTTTTGCATCCAAATCTAAAGGGGAAGTAAATACTTTTAAGTAAATATTTGAAATCAAATTGAAAGACTTCAGGGTCTAAAAAAAGGTATCAAAAACATATCTGTTTTTAGAGAAGACTTTTTTCAATGTGTGAATGTGTTAGTCTTATTTTCATGTAATATCTCAGCAAGAAGCATCCCAGGCTGCCAATGTTAACTTTGTCTCTTATAGTATAATTTGTAAGTAAAATTTTCTGTCCTTTTAAGGTGATAAATGTTACTTTAAAAGTCTTGAAAGTAACATGGTATATTAAGAGTTTCAGCTATAATATTTGCTATAATTGTCCCTAATAGCTAGGATATTCATTTATATTTTAAGACTATAGTTAATAAGAAGTGTTCTAACAGTCCCCCAAATTCCTCTCATTTAGAGCCTAGTTATGGCATAAAGAATGCGTAAGCAAATTTCAAATATGAAAGCACTTAATTCTGAGCATCTTTTAGTTATCACAAACATCCTACTACTTCACAAAGAACAGCAGCAAAATAAAATTGGAAAAAATGATGTTTGGAATGTGTAAGTTCTTTTTGAAGCCTGTCCATATATATCCACCATCTCATTTTACCCTCCTCTGTGTAGTTGATAAGGCAGATATTGATAATTTTTGTCTATGTTTATTCATATTAATCTGAAAGTTAACATGAAGTTTCTGGGTCAAGGCAAATTATTTTTACTTACAGCACTAACTGAATTTGCTCTCTTTTGCCTCAAATGTTTTCCGCCCAGTGAAATATGATGAGGGGCAGATGTCACCCTCCACATAACTAAAGAAAACCCTGAAAATAAGAATCTGGGATCTTATACACACATTTTCCCCCTTCTTTCCTGAGAAAGGGATAGAAACTTAATCTTCCTAATGTAAACAATTCTCCTTAGGAAGAAAAGAGGAGGACCCTAAGTTTTTAAACTTTGAGATGTAAATAAATATCTACCAGTGGGGAAGATAAGACAACTGTCTCAAGTTTGACAACCCCTAGAGTGTCTCCATGGCTCTGGGTCTTATCCTCCTTTGAAGTATCAGCACATATCTCCGGGGAGAGAAATCTCTTACTATTTATTCAGTCATCTTTTGAGTTACATAGTGTGTCCTCTAACTCAGGCCACAGATAATTTTTTTCAGAAAACCCTAACTGAGTAGTAACATAAAAGTATTTTCTCTACAGTCCCACAGGCATTATAACTCCCATGTTATGGATGGGAAAATAGAGACCCAAAGAATTAACTGACATTTCCAAAGCCTCACTATGTAGTAGTGAGAGGAAAGGACATTTGATAAGGGTGATTCTGACTCCAAGGTTTCATGCCTTTATAATACACTGGGTAACAAACTTCTATAAAACTTTTAAACAAGTAGTAACTGGAATATGAACCATTCATGCCTAGGTTTTATTAGCAAGTAAAAGTGCTTTCCTCTTAACTAGCAAACACTTCAAATCAGTTGTAAAGCCAAAATAGAGAGGCCATGGGGTTTGACTGGTTTGATGGGAAGAAAAGAGCTTTGAAGTGAGTTCTTCAAAGACTGGGGCAAATGTGGAGGGAGGAGAATGCTTAGAAGGTCAGACATAAGTCCCTTTTGTTAGAGGACTTTAGATATGGGAGAAGGTTCAGAAGACATGCAAATGTGCTCCTAACTAAAAAAAAAAGTGTGTTTGCTTACTTTATCATTTTACCTATGGACCTCCATGCCAATGAAAATCACCTTTGTCACATGAGTTCTATGATTTGCTTAGCATCTGGTATAATGACAGTATCCATGGATATATTTCTTCAAAAATTGTAATTTCAGATAATATTATATAGCAAAATAATTATTTATCAGGAAAAGTTACTGTGCTGATACTTAATATCCAGGAATCCACTCATATATATAGAATAGGTCAATGGGTTCCAAAATTTGGATCATATACCTCTTTTATTAAAAAAAAAATTTTGTTAAAGCAGTCACACCCCAATATATGTTTGTTTCCCATTCATTTGCATTCATGTACTACCATGTGTGATTTTATACATATTATAAAAGGCAAAAGTGGAAATTCTTTAAAAATGAGATTAAAAAATAAATAGAAATTTTAATATTTACTTTCCGCCCACCAGTGAGTTATCTTGTATACCACATGGGCAACCAATGCCCACTTTGGAGATCACTAGAATGCATGATAGTACTCTTTTACTATAGTTCAAATCAAAACACATGTGCTCCTGAATCACTGTGTAAGCTATTATTTTCTCACTTATTCCTAACTATCTCATTTCATTCCATGTGTCTCTTGTACTCTTTCCAGCATTTTCCATCTATCTTTTTTCCCCACTCTGGGCTTTTGTATTGATCTGTCTTCCAGTACACCAATCCTCTTTTCTGCTCTAATCCTCTGTTAAATCCAAATATAATGTTTTTAATTTCAAGTACAGCACCTTTTGATTCTAAGAGTTTCATCTGATTTTCATTTTTAAAAGATTCAAATTCTCTGGGGGAAATTCTCCATACTTTCATCTATTTTCTCCATTTTTCCTTTCATTTTATTGGCTATATTAACCATTATTTACTATGCAGTCCTTTCCTGCTATCACCAATATCTGGATCATCCATGGGTCTCTTTCTATCTTTCTCTTTTATCCTGGATTTTAGTGATTTGTTACTGTTCCTGGGCATGCCTTTTATGGTTTTGTTGAATTGAATGTCAGACTTCGTATATGAAAATTTGTGGATGATCTGAATCAAATGCTCTTCCTTCTGAAAGAATTTATTTTTTCTTGCAAGGCAGATAGGGTAAAGTCTAATAACAATCCAATCAGAGACTGAGCTGCCTTGGGACTATGGAGCAGTGTTTGTAAGACTAATTGCCTCTGAGTCAGTTGTCCTCCAACATAGCCCTCTGGTGGTCACAGCAGAGAGACAGCAGTTGACAGAACCCTCTCCGGTGAGCAGGTATTTGTCTCCACAGCACCATAACATCCCTGAACACTGTGGACTGATTTTACAGAGGCTTTCCGCTTAGCAACTTAGTTAACCTCTTGCTTCACACAGCTTAAGAATTTGGCAAATGTTATTAGGGTTAAGCCAGCCCCATGCCATTTTTACTGGGATCCTGGACCTTAAGTATTCACTTTTTTTTTCTATAGTCCAATGAAGTCACCAAAAACTCTGCTGCTTTGTTTTGTGCCTCTTAGTAGAAGTTCTCTACTTGCATAAGAGATAGGAGAGTGGAGGTCCAGAATCTTAGCCTTTCTGCCTTATGTCCAGTATTAGCAAATATCTGGAGGAAAAATGCATGTGTAGAAGGTCACCTCACCTCTATGTGGGTTCCTCTTCTGTAGAATCTTATCCCCTAAAGTTCTGTGGCTCTCTGATGCCAGTCATCTATCTATCATCTACCTATCTATCTATACATTTTAATTTATATTATAAAATATATAATTGCTTACATAAATACATATTTACGTATATAATATAAACATGTTTTTAGAAAGTTTTTTGCTTGTTCTTTGCAGGTGAGTTTCTATGCCATAAACTATTCTGTTTTAGAACAAATCAGCATTCCTCAATGTATGATGTACATTATAATTTCATCATAATTTTCAAAATCTTGTTCTAAAATACAGATTTCTGGTTATACCATAAAACAGTTGAGTCAGTATGTCATAAGGCCCTTTAGAGAGTGGCTACTTTAAGAAAATAAAGTGGGTGACATGTATGAATCCATTCTGAGACTAGCAACTGATAACCAGTGAACTAGATGAACTCTGATGCACTTTCCAGCTCAAATATTTGATGGTTTTATTATAATTTTTTATTAAGATGAGAAATAATGAAGTTTAGGAGTTCTGCTATTTACACACTTCACTTCGGGTCAGTGAAAAACTTTACCTTGTTTATCTAACCCTTTCCAAAATGTAAACCAACTGTCTTTGTTGTACCTGATTTTAATGTCAAACAAAAATCTATAAAGCATTTGGTTTTAACAGAACATCTGCTAACATCCTAACCTGCAGTGGTTCTTCGGTTTGTGGTTATTTTGCTTTTATTTACACACAAGTGAGAGACTGCAATTTTCACAGAATGGCTGCAAAGCATGAACTCTTCAGCAGATTAGCAATTGTTTTCAGAAGCTTTGGTGACAATACTCAGTAAACTTTCAGTGACACGGGAGTCTCAGGTTTATGTCTGTGTATGCATTTTCCCATCAATGAAAACTTTCGTGATTAAGGTACCATAAGGAAGAAAGAATCATCTCCCAGAAGGAAATTATTATGCCTATGGGCTTATCATGGTATAGTGCTCAGCACAACACCATATGCTGGTACTAAATAAAGGCCTTCAAATATTTAATGTTTATAGCATGTGAATCATTTCACAATATGATGCCCCTCTGTTGGGTAGCCCCAAATGTTTCTTGTAATTTGAGGATATGGGGATATGTTTGGGTGAAGTCCTCCAAAGCAATTATTTTCATGCTTCCAAATAAAAAGAAAACTTACCTCTCCAGAACAAAGGATGTAAGACCACAGTTGAGGTGTTATAATAAGAACCTTGTATCTCTCTGTATGTGTGTGTGTGTGTGTATAAAAGAGACAGACAGAGACAGAGAAAGGGAATGCAATGATTACTTGCATCTAGCTTATCCTATTTGTAGGGTAAAATCAAACTCTCCCTAGTTTCATGATGTGGCAGTGTCTCCACTGGAGAGATTCTCCAGGTGAAGAAACAGGTTTCAAAGGGTAAAGAGAATAATTTAAGGGAAAATTAAGGTGATATCTGATTGATAGATTGAATGCTAGTGAAGTTATATTTTAAAATCTGGTACTCAAAGTCAAAGCAAAGGTAAAAACAAAAAACAAAACAATTACCTAAGAAAACTCAGCATTCACTGAAATCACTTTGATTCAATCAATCACAATCAATCGTTTGTTGAGTGCATTCTACTTGCATTTTGTGTGCACCTTAAGGGAAACCTGAACTAAGTTTCTGTTCATATAGATAATGACAATAAGTGGGGGTAATAGGCCAGAAATCTCACACAGTCTCAGTTTTAGAGGTATTTAAAGATAATCTAGTTCAAACCTCATTAGATGCCTATCTACAAGGGATCATCTAGTCCACTAAAAGAAGCTTTTTTCATTAAAACAAAACAAAACAAAAAATCCTCAAAATTTTAAAAAAGCTATCTTTATAGGCCTCCCTATAACGTCTACCTTTTAGCACTAATTCTATATTGTGACTCACTATGGGATATTGTTTAGAGCTTTGCTTGTGATTATCTAAACTCTGGAGGTTGGAATGCAAAGGTTGTATAGGTTTCACCCAATTTATGGAAATAATCCTATGCAGATTTTTCTTATTGCTTTGAAAAATACAGAAGCCAAGACAATACCAGTGTTAAGAATTTAGATAGCGAGTATATTCAGGGATCAAAAAACAACTTTGTCCTGGTCGGCAGGGGCCAGCTAGAATAATGTTCTCATTTATTCAATTTGTCATCCTAGGAAAGATAAAGTAGTTGAGCCAAAAGTAGAAAGATCCTTTCTAAATTATCTGGGTTTTAGGAGAAAATAAGCCAATGAGAAATAAGCCCCTTATTCTGATATAACAGCTTCCATGAAGAAAGACCAGCAAGAGGCCAGTTTTGCACTGATAGAGAAGGGAAAAAATATGAAAGTTTGGAGGCTTTCTTATGAACAGCTTTACACATATGTAATCCATATACTATATACTTTCACATTTAAAGTGTACAATTCAGTGTTTTCAGTATACTCACAGAATTATGTAATCATCACCACAATATAATTTTAAAACATTTTATCACCCCAAAAAAGAAACTCCATACCCATTAGCAGCCACCCCTGTTCTCCCACACCAATCCCCAGCCCTAAGCAACCACTAAGCCACTTCATCTCTCTATAGATTTGCCCATTCTGGACATTTGATATAATGAAGTCATACAATAGATGACCTTTTTAATCTGGCTTCTTTTATTTAACAAAACGTTCTCAAGTTTCACCCATGTTTTAGCATGTATCAGCGTTCTTTTTTATTGTCAAACAATGTTCCATTGTAAGGATATACCAACTTTTCTTCATCCATTCATCAGTTAATGAACATTTGAACTGTCCCCACTTTTCTGGCTATTGTGAATACTGCCGTGATCAACAAGTGTATGCAATTTTTTGTATGGATGTCTTTATTCATTTCTTTTGGATATATACCGAAGAATGCAATTTTGGGTAATATAGTAACTCTGTATTTAAATTTTTGAGGAACTGTCAAACTGTTTCCAAAGTAGCTGCATAATTTTTCATTCCCACCAGTAGTGAATGAGTGTCCAATATCACTACATCCTCCACTACTTGTTATTGTATTTTTTTTTAATATCCTAGTAGGTGTGAAGTGATACAAGTTTCATTTCCATTTCCCTAATGATTCATGATATTGAGCATTTTTTCTCTGCTTATTGATCATACATATATGTTCTTTGGTGAAATGTCAGTTCACAATATTGTCCATTTTTGATTGGATCATTTATCTTATTATTGATTTGTAAGAGCTTTTGTATAGTTTGAATAAAAATCTTTTATCAGATATGGTTTACAAATCTTTTCTCCCATTATATGGGTTATCTTTTCATTTTATTGATGGCATTATTTTCATCACAAAAGGTTTTCTTTTTTTTAATTTTATTGAAGTTTAATTTTATTTTTTGTTTTGTTGCTTATGCTTTTGGCGTCATATCTGTGAATTCATTACCTAACCCAAGGTCAGGAAGATTTACTCCTATGTTTTCCTCCAAAAATTTTATAGTTTTAACACATACATTTAGGTCTATAACCCATTTAGAGTGTTTTTTCCTAATGTGGTGTGAGGTAGTGGTTCAAAATCACATTTTATGTGGATATCCAGTTGTCCCAGGATTATTTGTTAAAAAGTTTCCCAACTGAATTGTTTTGACACTCCCTTGTCAAAAATAAATTGACCACAAATGTAAGGGTTTATTTTTAAACTTTAAATTCTATTCCATTACTATTCTTATGCCAGTATTGTCTTCATATCTGTAGCTTTTTAGTAAGTTTTCAAAAAGAGAAGTGTGAGTATTACAAATTTATTATTTTTCAAGATTATTTTGGCTATCCTGGGTTCCTTGTATACACATATTAATTTTAGGATCATCTTATAAATTTCTCCCCAAAAGCCAGTAGAGATTTTGATAGGAATTGCACTGGATCTTTATATCAATTTAGGGAGAGTACTGCCACCTTAACAATATTGTCTTCCAATCCATGAACATAGGATGTCTTTCCATTTATTTAAGCGTCCTTTAATTGCTTTCTTTCTACAAAAGATATTTTGTAGTTTTTAGCATACAAATCATGCAATTCTTTTGTTAAATTTATTCTTAGATATTTAATTATTTTGATGATGCTGTAAAAATATTGTTTTCTTCCATTTCATTTTTGGATTGTTCATTGTTAGTGTATATTTTGTGTATGTCTTTCTTAGAATTTTCAATATATGAGATTATGTGATCTGCAGATAGAGATAATTTTACTTCCTCTCCAATCTGGATGCTTACTATTTCCTACTCTTGAATAGCTGGCCCAGATAGAAATTAAAGTACAATGATTAATAGAAATGACAAGAACAGACATCCTGATCTTAAGCGGAAAGCATCCAGGATTTCACTATTTCAGATATTATGTAAGCTATAGGTTTTTTATATATGCCCTGTACTAGGATGAGGGATTTCCTTTCTATTTCTAGTTTGTTGAATTTTTTTTTAAATGATGAAAGCATGTTGGATTTTGTCAAATGGTTTTTATGCATCTATTGATATGATCATATGGTTTTTGTTCTTTATTATATTAACATAGTATATTACCTTGACTGAATTTTTAGGTATTAAACAAAACTTGCTTGCCAGAATAAATCTCACCTAGTCATAGTGTATAATCATTTTTTAAATGTTATTGGATTTGTTTACTAACATTTTGTGAGAATTCTTATGTCATGATTCTGAGGGACATTGGCTTGTAGGTTTGTTTTATTTAGATGATTTTATCTGGCTTTGCTATCAGGGTGATACTGGCCTTACAGAATGAATTGGGAACTGTTGTATTCTCTATTTTCTCCAAAAATTTGTGGAGTAATCAATATTTCTTCATTAAATATTTAGTGAAATTCACAAGTTATATTGTCTGGGCCTAGGCTTTACTTTATGGGAAATTTTATTTGTTACTAATTCCATGTTTCTATAAGTTACAGGTTTTTTGGATTTTACAGTTTTTATTGAGTTAGTTTGATAATCTGTGACTTTCTGGGAATTTGTCCTTTTATCTAAATTGTTAAATGTATTGATATAAAGTTGTTCACAGTATTTTTTAATAATCTTTTTAATTTCATAGAGCTTAGTGATTATGTCCCCTCTATCACTCCTAATTTTCATTCAAAAGTTGGTTCTTCAAAGACATCAACAAATTTGACAAACTCATAGCTAGATGAAGGCAAAAAGAGAGAAGACCCAAATCATGAAAATTAAAGAATACTGTTTTTCACAGCTACCATAGAACTAGGGGGAGAGGAGGGACATATGAGTAGGCCAAATTAAAAATGCCACAAACCCTGTTGTTTTTCCTAAGGTTCAGTAGTTTTTCTTGAATACATTCCCTTCAGATTGTTGTAAGACTTTGGTTAATTTCCTGAATCCTGACAATATTGATTTTTGCAATTCTGTCAGTATTTTCAAGTCTTTTATGGAGCAGTAGATTTAAAGAGGTCCTTACTCTATGATTCTGAAAGTCATGCTTCTCAGCTGGATTTTTAAGCCAAAATATTATATTGTGACTTTTTCCATTCTCTTAGATTCATCTCATTATTCCAGACTATCGAATTATCTTTACATGTTGATTGCATAATATATTAACTCATCCAATCATATCCTGAATGTCCTTTTATCAATCTTTAATTAAATTGTTTGATTTACCTTAGGAAGGTTCAGACTGGCAAGATCCTGGAGGACTCCACTAGGAGAGACCTCTTAGTGACGAACTTTCAGATTTTGATTATCCATGTACTTTTCAAATGTGCTCCTTATCACATTGTCCTCATGCCTGCTGCTAAAGGATACATATCTAAGTTTACATTATGTACAATTTTAGCTGGACAACATTTCATTAATACAGGAGCTCCTGAATTTATAACCTCATATGTATATTGGAGTTTTATCTTTTACACACTTAACCTATGCATATGCAATTAATAAACCCTTGCTGCAGAGTTGGGCTTAGAGAATAGAGACTTTAAATAGAATAAACAATTCTGCTTGCTACTCCATTCAGTAAGCATGTGCTTTGGAGTGATTGTGAGATGGTACATATGACTCTGCTGTCCTCCCAGTTAGTCTAAGTTTCAGCATACCTCTTATAATGCAAACATCTTGCCATGCTCAGTGTGTTTCTTATTTTTTAAGATATGTATTTTTCATGCAATATGGCCCCTTAAATACAATCCAACTATTTCATCTAGTGCTCAGCGGAAGACACAGCAATACGTTTCAACACAAGAAGGAAAACTTGCTATGCTGGACTCACTGAAGGATAGTATGTAGCACTCAAACATTGTACTCCCTTAGAATAATTATAGCTATATTCTATTTATGCCTCATGAGCCAACTTTATAACCCATTTCCACATTCTCTACCCAGATGCATCTATGCCACTGAGCAAACCTGGATTATCACAAGGAAATCTTGCCATGAACAGTGGCAATAGCCTCCATTTTTTAACTTTATTTCCCAGTTTAGCCCTTAGTGTTGGTGAGAAAATACAAGCCACATGACAGACATAGCAGGAACTCTGTTTTTTGAAAATAGAGGTTATCTCTCTTTCATCAGTGTAGTGCTCTTTCCTGGAGTTGTGTGAGATATTGTCCTCCTAGTTCAGTTTTACTAGGCATACCCAAATCTTTCCAGTATTCTACCATCACGCTGCAAACTCATCGTGGTGTGCACTCAATAAAGGTTGATTATAAACTAAGCACAAGTTGAATAAAAGCTGGTGTCTCTATATACTACATCATTATTTGACAACCCAGAGGCAGATTTGTCCTTGTGCAATGACCTTGACATAAGGAGTTCAGTGATAATCAGACTGTCCAATGTGGCTCTCCAATTCTTGCTTAAAAGCTGCAGGTAGGCAGGTCTACAATTTCTAAAAAATAAGTTATGAAGAGTTGCACTGTCAGGAAAGTTATGCATGGAAATGAAATATATTTATTGAGTAAGATAATTCCCTTTTATATTTTTATAGCTTATTGATTGAGAGTATTTGGTACCTTGAAAAAAAAAAAACAGAAAATTGAAGTTGTTTTTTTTTTTTTTTCTGTCTCTATTGGGTTGTTTTTAGGCTATGCTATTCAGACAGCCTAGCTCAGAATTACCTAGAAAACAGACTAAAATGAAGATTCACTAGCCTAACACCCCTCCACTAGTTTTAAGATGTCCTCAGTTGATTCTGATATAAACTACAGTGTGAAAAGGTAGCTGCAGATAATTCTAATGTAAACTACATTTTGAAAACCACTGCTCTAGGCATTGTGGACATCTCAAGAAAGTAAAGCTGAGTTGTTCAGTAAGGCAGGGAGAAAGATTCCCCCACAGCCCACTGTATCTTGCTATGCTTTACTTTGTTAACAACAGAGGTTTATTTTTCTACTTTAAAAAAAAACAACTGTATTTTTGCCATTTCATATTTGGACCAGTTTCAGCACCCTTATTAGTGACCAAGCAATACTATTTCATCACCCTGTAGTGAGGCTCAGAGAGCCTGCTCAGTGGGAAGTGCTACACTTTTGCATAAGAATCCTGACACCTGGTCTCCTGGTTGTGGTTAAGAATAGTTTCACTTGAACTTGGTTCAGGAGAGGATTGTGTGCTGGCTGCAGGGCCACTTATTGATTTCAAAAATGTGTGGCTTGTTTCCCAAAAGAGGTTGGCTGCCACTGTGTTTATGAGTCACTTTATTTTAACATGAAGAGGAACTAAAGGGGGAATTGTTTTGAAGGATTTTGTTCTCCTAGCCCTTTTATCTTCATCAGCTCTTTAGATAATCAGTGCAACCCTATCACCATTGGAGGGAAATGTTCATTCCACTACAGACTTGTCCAGGTGTGAGAAGTTAACTTTCTCCATTGGAGGGTTACTGATGGGTCATCAGATGCTTTAGGTGAAACATGTTTATGGCTTTTAGGTAAGTTTTCTCAATTCTGTACACTGCTGTTCAGCCTGCAAATGTCTCTTTGAAATGCAAAATGGATACATGTTATAGTATAGGCAATGAGGCGATTTCTTTATTAGAAATTTAGTCCATCTGTTGTGCTAGAGTTTAGAGGAACAAAAATGCATCACAGAATTCTAGCACACAAAGGTATATTGGGAAATTAGTCTACCAGCTATCTCAGGTGCCCCTGAAGCAACTTCTGCTGATAATTGTCAACATGCATGTATTTCTTCTCTTTTTCCCTCTCCATATCTCTCAATCCTTTTTTTGTCCTCAGCCCATTCTTTTCCATTTTCTTTCTGCCTTGCCTGACTGAGGTCTGCCATTGGTAGCCAATAAAATCCAACATAACTTATAACCTAATCTAGTTCACTTTTCTGCATAGAGAACCACACAAAGCCTTTTATGAATACATTTAGGTGGAGAAAGAACTACTCAGGCTATTAGGACAGAGAAACTCGGTTTTAAATTCTGGTTACACAAGTAGCAATGTGACCTTAAACAATGGTTCTCAACCTGCCACAACCTCATTTTTTTCATGTGTAAAATAGGATTCAGTATTTCTGAATCACAGCATTAAAGGTACCACCATTCATGGCAAGCAGTCAGTAAAAGCTGCCCTTAAAACTGATTAATTCTTGGGAGAATTAATTACTTAGCTCTCCACATGAGATCATTCTTTATAAAACCGAGAGTAAAATGGGAGTTATAAAATGTCTTATGTGTTTGTAAGGATTAAATACAATATCACAGGCATAGTGTCATATCTGACATTTATTATATGTTCATTGAATGCATTTTATGCAGATTAACAGAAAAAATATTACTGGTAATAAGATCATTCATTCTGAATTATCCAAGATAGACTATTTGAAATTAGGACTGTAACCATATCTCTTGAAAAAAAATTACATAAAGTACAACATTTTGTGTACTAGCTCTATTTCTTGGAAGTAGACTAAAATATCATTTACTGGATCCCTAGGCATGACTTTAGATAAGGACTTGTGATCACCTTAGTTCCTGAGAATCATGTAAAAAGGTGGAATAATTTGCCTAGGGCTTGCTTGCCTTCCACAGCAGTATTCAAGCCCCAGAGGCAGAAAAATGGTATAAACGATAGTTACCTGGAGGTTAGCCTAAAGGAAGAGATCTGATATCAGTCCACTCTGATGCCTGGATACACCTCCAGAGCCCCATCCTGAAAGCTGATATCTAAATGCCTCTAAATGAGCCTTCTCCACTGGTATTTAACAGCAGAGTTACTGGGAAGGCAAAAACATTTTTGATTAATGAATATATTTTGTTAAGTATAATTAAATGCCTGGCACTCGACAAGAAACATTTAAAGCTCTGCAATGTCATTTGATAGTCAGATTGTTGATTTAAAGAAAATTAGAGCAATTTGGAGCTGGATTGAATACACTGCCACTCCTTTCTTTCTCCCCCTTTAATTCTCTACCTTACTGACTACCATATTGGATATATAGAGCAAAGATGGCAAATTTATCAACTGACCTCTATGAGGCTCCAATGAGAAGCAGTTAATATCTGTATGGGAACATGGGCCAAAGAAGAAGCATATGATACTATGCGAGCCTGAGGAAGGCTCCATGTATCAGGGACCATTGGGATGAAAGCAAAAGATGACAATATGTTTTGAAGTTTTTTAATTTAATAAAATGTAAACATCACCTATTAAAGCTCTTTTAAATTAGAGACTTTTCATATACATTTCTTTTGCTTTATAGCATCAATGTTTACATCTAAAACGGTACCTTATTAGGCAAGGATGAGACCATATATCATTAAGCTCTTATGAGGTCAAATAAAATAACCTACCTGAATCACAAGAATTTTATATTGTTATGAAAACCCAGATACCTGTAACCAATAATTCTATATATTCAGCTGAATAAAAAACAAAGTGAAAAGGTGAAACCAAACTTAATTGTGAAGTAAATATACTCATTTAAGAAAATAGAAATGAAAGTTGATAAATAAAATGAATGCCTTGGACATACAGTACTTACTTTATTTTTTTTTTCCTCAAGTTAAAGAAAGTTAGGAGGGCAAAGGAGCAAAGATTACATTGTTTTTTATCCATTAGTTTGCAGGAAGAAAAAGGCCCCTGTTTTTATTTGACCTTATATTGATTTAGTTCTTCACACAGAAGTTCAAAACCTCTCCTCCCTCCTTTTTTTTTTTTCCCCAAAGAAAATTTTTTTCGGGCAATCTTGTTTTCTCAGCAAAGGTTTCTTTCAAAGGAAAAAAAAAAAATCCCTGATGATCACAAAGGATGATAGAGGATGGCTTGTCCTTTTTCTTTAGAGAAAAAATGAAATAATCTATTTGCAAAATAATTGGGAAGTTCAACCAAAAGGTAAATTTGTCCTGAACAGAAGAGAAAATATCAAGAGCTAGCACAGAAAAGAATGATATTATACCAAAGGAGAACATGGAATCTAGGAATTCTCAGTAGGCCTATATTTTTCTCATAAATGCTTTTGACTTATAGTGACTACATCAGCCATATATCTAGGATGTGTGCAAAAAATTCTGGATCCAACCATACTTCCTGAAGCATCATATCTATACTTCGATATCAGATTGATACCTGAATGATACTTCAAAAGGTAGTTATATTTGGCAACAATAAATCATATGTGAATGAGGGAGATGGAAATCAGATTTCCAATTCAACTGAAATGATTGTGCTCTCCATTCTGTATCTCCATTACAGAAAAGCATAAACCTGGTACTATCTTTACAAACAAACAAATAAAACAAAACAAAAACCTAGTGATCGCAACCCATCAGGCTGACAGGTCCCTGATATATATAATCACAGTACTATCTCCAAATCAGCTATGAGCTCACTTAACTTGAGTGGTTATTGTAGGTGTTTCTGCTTGTTATGTGGTTCTTCATAATTCCTTATGGTTACCGCCCCTGTTAAATTTCTAGAGATACAACAGAAAGGACCCAAATACAGTTCGTGGGCATTTATTCATTCAAAAAGTATCACTGGCCACCTTCTAAGTAACAAGCACTATGCTAGCTGGATATAAGGGAAAAAAAGGAAGGAAAGAAGAAAGGGAGAGAGAGAAAGAGGAAAGGAAGTAGAAAAGAAGAAAGGAAGAGAAAAGGACCGGGAGAAAGGAAGAAAAGCAAAAGTAAGACTCACATAAAAGCTTGCAGGTTAATGGGGGTGATAAATGACAATAGAAAAGATAATACATTCAAATTAGCAAATGTGATAAATGCTAAAAATGAGGTATATCATGTGATAAAAGCATATAATAGGGGAATGTGAATTAAGTAAGAAATTTCAGGAGACTTCCCTTTTGTGACAATTGAGTAAAAACAAAACATCAAAAGTGAAAGGCAGAAAAGAGTGTTTCTGGGATTTGTTTCTATTCTGTACACCAGTCTGCATTCCTATCCTTGCAAACTGAGATGAACCAGGAAAGAACGATAATGATGACCTTTACCCACCCTGTTCTGAAGCCTCTTTTCAGAGCCAGAGGCAGCCCTAAACTGCCTGAAATGACATCCTTTCCTCTGTGTCACTCCCAGTCTTTCCCAAGGTCTAGAAAGACACCTTCCAAAGGGAATTTACTCCTGATTCAAAATGTACCCATCTAACCCATCATTATGCGATGATCTGGGGATGAACGTGAAAAATAAATAAAGGGAGAAGCCTTTTATTGTCCATGTATCCTGCCCATCAAAAGGTGATAACCCTTGATGTGTGAAATAGGTCTTCCTTTCAGGTTTTGAGTTTAGTTCTCTCTCTGTTGTTCTCTCCTTCCATTACTATGATATAACGTCACCAAACTCAATACTACTTTTCTTGAGAGTCTAGTCCTACCATACCACTGTCGTATATTTAGTTCACAGCAGCACAG
Organism: Camelus bactrianus; assembly: GCF_048773025.1. Lineage (NCBI taxonomy): Eukaryota > Metazoa > Chordata > Mammalia > Artiodactyla > Camelidae > Camelus > Camelus bactrianus. The sequence continues at coordinate 78,843,501 of NC_133575.1, read as the reverse complement.
ATATAAAATATAAAAATAATTAAGTCAACAAGTGTATTTTCTGAGCTCAGTTCTCTAGGTAATCAAGGCATAAAATCATGTTTCTTCTGAAATATTTAATATTTGCTTTGTTATGTCCAAAGACATTTGGCTTCTTTTTCCCTCTGAGTATTTATGTAATATAACACAGGTTGGATTATTTTGGTCAATAAAAAATATTATGCCAGTGTTACTTTTAAGAGCTTCATTTTGTTTGGTTATTAATTTTTTAAAAAGACTTTTCAGTTGCAGAAACAAAGGTTACATGAAGTGAGCTATACTTTTTTTCCAAAAGATCATAATTTTATACTTTTGAGTCTTGGGAGATGTACATCTGAAAACAAGATTGAGAATGGGGCTTCAATAGTCATTTTCTTACATAGTTAAAGATATAATTAATGAATGCCTACATTCTAAAATTTACCTAGTTTATTTAAGGAATTTTTTTCATCAAGATCTAGCCATTCTTAGTTTAGTATTCTGCCACTCCATTCCCTATTTAGGCCCATCAAAGACTCAATTCTTTATTTCCCTCATTCAGTATGCATTAGACGTTCTTGTTGATGTTCCATTTATAATGTGTCTTGCTTTGACTATTCAAAGGCACATAATTTAGATGTTTCTTATACTTTTGTTAATAAATTGCTTTCTATTTTCTGTGGCTTCCCTATTTGTATTTTATTTCCTTACATAGATTTTTAACCAACTAAATGTTCTCCTTTCTTGCCTTTTTTGCCCTTTTTTAATATTCAGAATCCTCTGCCATTTGGAAGTCTATCATTATATGAAAATTGTTACTTGAAACATAGATTGATTTATGATAGCAAATATGAAAATAATATAACTATAAAAATGCAGGCATAGATTTAAGTAACTGATGGAATCTTTACACATCGGGCTATCATATAGCAGTTAAACTGATAATTGCAAAGAGTTTATAAAAACAGTATGGATGCTTATGCTATCATGATAAGTAGAAAAGACAAGCTATGTGATTTGAAATATTATATTATTATGGACTTGTAGAAACAAATTAAAAAAACACCCTGTATTGAAAAAGTATGGGAAGTTAGTAAGTGAAAGAAACAGTGATTAATTCTGGCAAGTGGGACTGTGTAGGTGATTTTTTAATGCTTTTCTGTATTTTCCAACTTTAGACAATAAAAACATTTTAATGAAAGCTAATATTTTTTACTGCCATGCCATTTTTACTTCCCCTTGAAGGTATGCTGGACCAAGTGAATTGCACTTAGTAGATAGGATACAACAAACAAGAAGGGAAAATGTCACCTTCAAGATTAAGTTAGAAAAACTAGGGCTTCTGACTTGCTCATGCTCTCTCTTTGACTCCCTCTTCTTTCTCAGTCTGATGAAGCTAGCTTCCATGTTGAGAGCTGCACTATGGAAGGGTTTATATGGCAAGAAACTGAGAGTGGCCTCCTACTGATAGCCAGCTAGGGAACAACACAATCAGCTGAACATATTTTAAGGAACTGAACCCTGACAACAACCACATAAGTGAAGTTGTAAGCAGATCCTCCCCTAGTGTAGGTTTCAGGTAAGACCCCAGTCCTTTCAGGCACCTGATCTCATCCTCATGAGAGACTAATATAGAGGACCCAGAAAATCCACACCTGATCTCCTGATTCACCAAAACCATAAATATTTATAGTGTTAATGTGTTAAGTTTTGTGGTAATTGATGTAGCAATACGTAGCTAATACAGATATGTTTTGACACTTTTAAACATTTTAGACTTTGTCTTACCCAAATATTCACTAAATAACACTTGTGATTAAAGGATGATCCAATAATAAAAATAGGGTGGTAGAAATCTGTAGCATTGAATAAATTAAACCAAGTTTGTTTAATCTTTTGAGACAAATGGTTGTTGTCTAATATTTGGCTGTAATTTAAATCACCAAGACAAGGACTATCCTAGAGCGACTGTGAATATAAGAATTGCAATGGATGAGACTGAGAAAATAATACCATACAGAAGAGAAAAGGAGAAATTCATGACTTGTGTGTAGTCTTTGGAGAAGGAAATCTCTCTCTCTACTCTTAACTTGCACATACAGGGTACAAGTTTATTCAAAGATGATAAGTAAAAACAAGACTTGAACAGGAATCCCCAAAGCTTTCATTTTAGATGGGCCTCTGAGAAAGCAGGGATAATAACCAATTTTATTACATATCACAACCCAATACACTATAATCCCTAAGGTAATTTTTGTTCAATATGTTAATGGCCTTTATAGTAGAATCCTATACAACAGTAAAAACCAATAAATTAGAGCTTTTATGAGTCAATATAGCTGAATCTCACAAATATTTAATTTAAAAAGCATTAAGTAAGAAAGTATAAAGAATGCAAAATTTATACAAAAATTTAAATACTATACATTACTGTGTGTATAATACTATACAGTGTTTAGCAAGATAAGGGTATAATAAATATTTGAGAAAACACATGGAAATAATGCCCCCCAAATACAGAATAATGGTTATTACCTTTACAGTTGTTAGAACTGGCAGTCACACTTTCAACCAAGTGATCAAACAGTATCATGAATAGTAGTAAAATGTAACATTGCAGACATCCTGACATGATACAACATGAAGAACCAGCATCACTTATGACTTTGGAACAAAAATATTTAGCCTGATTCACATCCAACATTTACACCTAACTTCCAGTTTAAAGAAAATACAGAGGATAGAGGACCATATTAAACATCACCTGGAGGAAACAATAAGGTCCAGAATTGGGGTACTCTAAATAACAACTGGCTTGATGTTTCCAAAATACCATTATCATGAAATAGAAAAAGATAAGAGAAGTATTCTAGAATTGAAGATTTAAAGACTTAAAATAGATTTAATTTTTCATTTAAAGACTTCTTGTACATTGTTTTTTTAAAGCAGCTATATAAGACATTTATGCATGCAGAGAGATACAAGATCTCTTTATGTTTGAAAATTTTTATAATAAAAAGGAGAGAAATGATGAATTATTCATTTATTAAATGTTAGTGAGATAACTGATTATCTATTTGGAAAAAAAATGTAGATTCTCACTTCACAACAAACATTTAGAAGAAAGTATGGAAGAATGTATTCATGCCCTTAGAGTAGGGGAGATTTTCTTAAACCTCTGGCAAAAGGCAAACCACAGAGGAAAAGAAGTACAAACTGACTATATTAAAATGAAAAACTCTGGTATATTAAAAGACTCTCTTACCCAGAAAGCAGAGCGTGAGACAGAAGTTTATGTGTAAATAGTTTATCAGGGTGTATGATCTCAGGGGGCAGGAGTGAGGGACAGGGAAGCCAAAGCAGGAAAGGTGAAAGAGCCAAGACAAGGATGTATTATTAATTTGGCAACCTCTGCTGGTTGCTTTATCTCACAGGACCATCTGATTAGCCATATGAAACACTTCTCAGAACTCCCTGCTTAGGGGAGTTAGAGAATGGATTGACCCACTAGCCTCCATACTGATGGTCAAAGTTTTGCCTCAAGGAGTATTTACTCTTTCACACTTCCATGATGTACCTGCATGAAACCTGAATGGGTTCTTGTAGTGTCTCATGGCCACTGCAGCAATAGAGGTGCCAGAAGGCTAGGACAGAGGATAGGAGCTGGAGGTACACAATTCAGGCCTGAGGTAAAGTGTTGTCAGATTGTATCTTCATAAAACTGGTCAGATCTGGCACAATAATGGTATCCGCAGCAGTGGCAAGAATATGATATAAGAGAGACCAAGAGGAACTGAAGATGTGCAAAGAGTTGTCTGATACAGTCCTACCCCTTGCACCCAAACACAAAATATGGGATAGTGATTATAACAAGAGAAAGAAGTATGGGAAATGAATTCAGTAGGAAGGTATATAGGAATCTTCGACTATATATGTAATCTTTTTATCTTTAAAATCATGTATGAAGCAAATAAAATGTTCAAATTTGAAAAAGTTGGGTAGTACATAGGTGGGTGTTCATTATGCTATTTTCAATACTATTCTCTCTGACATTCAATGTAAAGTATTTCATTATAAAAATTTAAAAAACAAGTCTACAATGTTTGAAAAGGTAAATAACTTGCTATAAATTCATAGCTCAAGATAACCTTATTCTTATCTTTAGGGTTTATCATGATAGTCTTTACTAACCCTCAACCTTAATTTGGAGAGATAATTATTGGGTTGATAGTCTTTATACAATTTAATATCACTGGGCATTTAAAACACTTGTGGTTTTTCACAGTTGTTAGAGTGAAAATTTAAGTTTAAGGTGTCAGTTTTTGTGACTGCCTTCTTTCTCTATCAGCTTTACATAGTCCATTCTCTCTTTTCTTTCATGTGTCTGTTCCCTACAGATCTCTTACGATTATATGTAAAAGAGCAAGCCTACAAAGTTTTATTTCCTTAATCTACTTCTTATTCTTTGCAGCAAAATAGAATATATATTTGTTTACTTGGGGTTTCCCATAATTAGAATGTAAGTTCTATGATAGCAGATTGTTGTGTTAACCACTGTACGGCTAACATCTAGGAGAGTGCCTGGTGTATTTTAAATACTAAGTGAACACTTCATCAGTGAAGGAATGAAGAATAAACAAATGATTCTTTAAAGTCATTTTACACAGATGTCATATTTATTAAAGTCCTTTGTTGTTCATCACATGAAAGAAAGTGGAGACAGAAAGACTGAAAGTGCAAAAAACAGAACTCATGTCTCTGTGTATGGATATAAACACACACATGCAAATCCATGTTTGTCTGTGTGTATTTGTATTTATATAAAGTGTGTGTATACACACATGTAATACATATACACACATTTTTATTTCAATCAAGAGGACACGGACTTCCTGTTCTAAAGAAAAGAAAAAAGTCCTTAACAATATATATTTACATCATACTGTTTTGTCACTTGAAATGTAAACTATCCGACTTTCTAGAAAGGCAGGAACTATTCAAAGCTTACCTGAATAATATGTACCTTATTATAAACTAAAACAGAACCTATTTGAACAACTAGACTTTTCTGACCATGGGTTCCAAATTATTTAATGAACATATTAATAGTAGTTCTTATAATAACTTATAGAGAAACATTTCTGTACTTAAAAAATCTGAATATTTTATAGGCACTTCATTCTATTTGATTTATTTTATATTATTTAATTTGTATTATTATATAAATAAATACCTGACAGCCTTCTTGTTTAAACAAAGTAGGATGGTGGATAAAGGAAGACCCTGATCTCACCTTCTTCCACAAACACACCAAATCCACAATTACATATGTAGTAATTCTCACTGAAGAAGAACTGAAAACTAGCTGAACAGCTTTCTCCACAACAAGGAATAAGAGCTACATATAGACAGATAGGACAGGAAGAGATGCAGTCTCGCCAAAAACCCCACCCCCAGCATGGCAACAAACAATAGGGAGGGATTTCATGTGCCTGGAGCCTCTGCCAGAGGAACAAGGGATTTATGACCCACATCAAGCACCCAAGCCCTTGGGACCTGCACCTAGGCATAAGGGATGAGGGTCACCATAATGCCCTATATATTGGAAGTTCAAGATTCTGCCATGTAATTCTGTCCCTCAAAAATAGCCAGCCCTAGTGGATATGCTTTCCAGATGACAGCCTGGGGAAAAGGAGGCCTAATGGATTCAAATTTAATTCTGATTAAATTTTTATAAAAATGTCCTTGTCTACCTTGCATCTGACTCTTCCATATTAAAGATCTAGATGTGAATAGGAGATAATTGTAAAAACAAATACAAAGGTAAAGTATGGTTACTGGAATCGAGCACACTGATATGGTGAAGATAGAGGGAGAGGAGCACCTTACATCTTTACATCTTATGGGGGAGGGAGGGTATGAATTTTTGTTTTTCAGAACCAAATGAAAATGTCCTTGTGTGGCTCTCCCAGACTCTTGCTCTCAGCTCAAATTTAATTGACTAAAGAGTCTTGTCGCCTACTAGCTAAATCCAACCATGAATTAATCACTATCCCCCTTAACCTTATTGAGAAGTCTATCAGAAACAACAGGAGATGGCTCCAGCCCCAGTGCCTCTCATGCACAATCTCAGATGTTCTCCCTTCTCAGTCGTTCTGTTGGGTAGATGGCTGCCAGCTTGCTGATGATAGTCATGTAGCACAGGTTTAACTGACTGCCCTCAGGCAGACCCTCCAAAAACAAATTCAATTACTAAATTGAATCTGACATATTAAGGTTTATCAGCTGACCAGGAGGCTACATTGGAGGCCCTATAAACCTGTGCCCTCTGATTGATGTACGCACCACTGGTGGGGGCCCTACCCATTATAAACAATGCTTTCTTTCCGTGGGCATCATGTGCACCCCCTCTGCTTCTTGTGTGGAAGTCAGGCATTAAATTGCCTCTTTGCAGAAAATACGGTGACTTGTACCTTAGTTAAGGATGGCTATAAGAGGCCTTCAAATATTAAGGAAGCAGAGCATTGGCCCAGGGAGGCATGAAAATCAGTTTCAACTCACTGGCCAGGGTTGTTATAGAAAATAGAATTGTTCTAGGTTTCATCTTTATGAATCAAGGTGGATTCTGTACAATCATATTTTGTAACTGTATTAATACTTTGGGGAAAATGGAAAGGTCAAAACAAAATACTTAAGGATAAATCCACCTGGCTTTCTGTTAAGGACTGAATGTTTGTGTCTCCTCTGCTCCTCAGATTCAAATATTAAAGTCCTAACCCAATGTGCTGGTATTTGGCAATAGGACCTTTACAGAAATAATTAACATTAAATAAGATCATAAGGGTGAGGGTGTGATCTGATAGGATTAGTGTCCTTATAAGAAAAGACACCAGAGAGCTTGTGTTCCCCTCTACTGAGGCACACATAGAAGGGCTGTTTGAGAAATCAGCAAGAGGGTGGCTATCTGTAAGCCAGAAAGAGAGCTCTCACCAGAAACCAAATTGGCTGGAACCTTGATCTTGGACTTCTAGCCTCCAGACTATGAATAAATTGATTTCTATTATGTAAGTCATCCAGTCTGTGGTATTTTGTTATGGTAGTTCAAGCAGACTAAGGACTAAGACACTTCCTAAGGTACACCTTGGATGGGTTATGGTATTTGTTCAACTGGTTAGATTCAGTAATTTGAGATTGGGGAAGGCACATAGTTGAAGTCAATACACTGTATGTTGATTTCATCCTTATGCTTGGAGCCCTATTGATAGTAACATTAATTGAATGCTGTATGAGACAAATTGACCCTAGCCTTGTTGGTCAGATTAATCAGAGCAGAGGCATACTCATGGAAAATTCTGACAGATGCCAAAATGGTGTAGAAATGAGAGATGGATATTGTTGTGAGACAACTAATCAGCTCCTTATTTTTGGAAAATTAAGGTGCTTCAAATATTTTACTACTACAACAATGCTGCAGTGAATATCCTTACCTGTTTATCTTTGTACATACGCATTGAGTGCTTCTGCAGGAAAGAGATTCCTTGTACTTGAAATGTTATTTTAGATATATTCATTTATATGCCAAAAAGCTGTAATCATTTACACGTCTGTCAATACATTGTGAGAATACACCTTTGCCTATAGTTGAAAAATACGTTGTTTTAATTTTAATTTCCTGACTACAGGTGAGAATGATTACTTTGTCATGTTCATTCACTGCATTTCTTCTATAAATATTCCTTTCATGTGCATGACAAATTTTCTATTGGGTAGTTTTTTATTGAATTATAAAAACTCTTTATATAAATGAATTTTAGTTCCCTTTGTTATACATTATGAAAATATATATTCCAATTACATAACTTATTATGAAGCTATGCTAATGGCGTTTAAAGTCATAGAGATCTGAAAAAATTGTAGTTAAATTAGTCGATCTTTTCCTTTATGACTTACAGATTTTCTTTCTTATTAGAAATGCCTTTGCTGCTGTACATTTATTCTCCTATATACATCCTAATTTCTTCTAGTAATTCTCAATTTTTCTTGTTTATTGAAACTAATCATTTACTGCAATAGAGCACAGCCACATGTCTTCCATAAATATCTACCATGTGAGAATTTAACTTTGCAATTATTATGCACTCAAAATTTTATCATTTCTAGTCTGTTAAATGCCATCTGTTACTTCTTTTTTAGTTAACTGTCCATGTTTATAGAAAGGTAAAAATATAATATTCTTTATGAATTTATACAGCAAACTTTCATCAGGACAGTGGAAATTATGTTTTCTCTTTCATAGAGATATTCCAAAATTGACTTTGAATTTACTTTGCAACTATTTTTAGATGAGCATAATATAGCCCACAGAGGTGAAGATCCTTGCCCAAGGTCACAGTCCCAATTATCATACATATGCGTGTATATGCTTGTGTTTTCTCACTGAGCCACACTGACACTTTATTGAGGCCAAAAAAGGAAAATGTTTATAGAGAAATATGTGTGAAAGTTACAGAAGAAAGATTTTAATCAAAATTATGTATTTAATCTCTCCACTTCCGTTACCCAGCTGGAATCTGAGTTCTTCCTCATTCTACTGTTTTGGATGAGAACAGCTGCTTGTGATGACACAGGCAGTCTTCTCCAGCCTTCTGCTTCAGGCAGCAGTTTATGCCTTTTTCTTTGAAATTAGCTGGAACCATTTAAAGCATTTTCCTGTTTCCTCTAGGCACATGCAATACCAGGATAAGGATTCCAGCATCTGTCTTCTCAAGATTATGTGAAGTTTTTTTTTTTTTTTACAACATTTCTTGATTATTTGAGGGCCAGCAAATTAAGAAGGTGAGAAGGCAAGTTTGTAGCTAGATTAGATCAAGACAGAAAAACAGATGGAAAGTGGTCAATGTTTAGAGGGTAGAGGAGAAAAGGAGCCCTTGGGGATAAACAGGGATATTGCACATCAAAAGTGGTTCCATATTGAGAAAGGAGATACCAGGTCCCTACAGGATTTAACTTGGTGGGTAATAGACACTGTGAAGAGAATATTCCTGCACTGGGTATGTATGCTCTGGATTTACTTGCTGCACTAATGCCTCTCAGAAGGGTTCGTTTCTGCCTACTCAGCCCTATAGACCTCCATTCTAATGGAATCTTCTCCTGTTCTCCTCTTCTCCTGTTCTCCTGGTCAGCCTGCCTTTCTTCCCACCTGGCCCCAGTCAGAAGAACCTATTAATACTCTCCTTTGCTAAGGTTCTTATAATTCAGAAGTTTCCTCAGAGAGAATTTGCCTGGAGATGGGCAAAGAAAATAAGGAGAGCATGGACATAATAATATAAAATAAGGAGAGCATGGACATAATAAATTTTAGGGATGCCAGAGAAGAAAAGTACCAGTCTACCCACAGAATATAGAAAGGAATTCCATCTAGAGAATAAAAGAATAAAAAGCCTTTCAAAACACATGTGCATGTGTACACAAATGTGCACACAGAAGAAAAAAGGTTGCCAAGTTAGTGATGGGAAGTAAAAAATTATACCTTGGTGTAGCAGAAATCTATATGCAATCATTTACCCCTGTATAAGATACACCTATTATTAAAATTAATAATGCAAATCCCCTTACCAATAATGTGATAAAGCATCCCCATAGTGTAGGCCTGAGCCACATGATGAAGTAGGTGATGCCATTTGTACTTTCTTATTTCACCTCATAACCCTCAAATGCTAGCAGTGTTCTGTCTTCTAGAGCCTGGCTCTCATCTGGACACCAGCTCTTCCCTATTATAATGCTATGGGATTATACCCTACCCCAAGCATTGACATTTTACAAACTCCTGCTCAGCATTCAAAAGCCAAATTCCCTATGAAGCCTTCCTTAACTTCCTCTCTTCACAGGCAGGCTGGTTATTTCCTGGTTCTCAGCTCTCTTACAAGTTCTGAGTCTTCATTATTGTACTAACAACACTGTGCTGTAATTGTCACCGTCTTTGTTTCTTCCACTAGATTGTGCACTCTTTGGTGGTAGAAGCCCTAGATTTTTTTAGTAACCCCAGATGTATACCTGTACTTGAAAAAGAATAGAAACTCAATGTTTAAAGGAATCATTATCAATTTTTATTATTATTACACATAGGTTTTCTCTCTCTTCAGTGTTCTCCCCTAGAGATGTTATAGCCTAAGGATTCTGATCTTGTTTAATGTGTGAGTTGGTGTAGTATGGCCTGAAAAATTGGACATCTACTTCTGTGTAGATTTTATTTCTGATAATGGGCACGTCATCATTTTATCTGAGAACATCTAAGCTTTCTTTCTCTTTCCATTATACTCTACTCTTTTCTTTAATGTCTCATTTCCTGAATCACTAGGTATATTACATCAACTACCTGATTGTTAAATGTGTTTTTGCTATGATAAATGATAACACTACTTTTCCATTTGATTGTATATTTATATCTTACATTATAGTCCAAGGATTTGAGAATGAATACCTGTTGTAGAAAGACCTACTGGAACAATATTTTAGCTGTGTTGAGTTCTGACATGTAAATTTCATGAGAAACATCTAATGTGTCATTATATTTTTACTACACTGAAGAAAATGAAAATATGAGTTTACTGTTCTGATTAAGGGGTAAGTGAACTGATTTTTATTCTGGAAGGGTGAAAAGATACTTTTTAGAAATTGCTATGATTACCAACTCTTTCTATATGTAGCACTGGCTTTGGTGAAGTACAGAAAGTTCTGGTGTGTGTGTATATATATATACACACACACCATTATCCACCTTGCTTATAATGTTCCAATTTCATATAGTCCTTGGTAGAACCCTGGGTGATTAGGCAACCAAGGATGGTCCTGAGCTACCTTATGAAGTAGGTGATGCCATTTGCACTTTCCCATAACCACTGTGGGTGTTTACTACTTTCATACTCTAGAAGTGTTCTGTGACCCATTATTCCAGGGTCTGGCTTTTAACTGGAAACCAGCTAACCCCCATTATGGTGCCAGGGGATGATGTCCTAATGAGCGTTTCTCACAGTAAGCTCTGCTGATGTCTTGCATTAGAATTATTTCTAAGTCTTTTGTTAAAATGCTACTCCCTGGGTCTAACTCAAGAACTGAATCTGAAAATATGGAGATGTGGTACAGACTCTGCTTATTTAATAGGCTCCTCAGGCAATTCTGATTCAAAATAGAGTTTGCAAACTACTACTCTATAATATTTTCTTTCTTCACATAATTAACAGCAAAAGGAATCAACCCCTAGTGATCGATTTACAGATGCCACGGCCCAAAATGGGAGAACAATCTCTTTGGGAAGTAGCTGACCCATTCTATCACTTCACAAATCTATCTAATTATGTAAAATTATTTCATGCTTATGATAATCAAAGTACTGTGTTAGGCATACAATGTATATTTGCTTACAATGTTAAAATGCATACCCTCTTACCCCTATTAAAGCTAAAAAGATAAATATGTGCCTATATGCAGATAGAAGAGTTTTACTGTAATGATCTAATTGTGGACATGAGAAATGACTGGTCTCACTATACAGCTGCTTTCAGGATAAGTGGTTTAAGATCTACTTTTGCAAAGATCATCATTTTTGGTAGGCATTTCCCAATACTTGACTGGCTTATTGATAATGATTCTATACAGCAGACAGCTTTCTTCACTTAACTGGGATTATGTTTCACAAGTAGCCAGTCTTTGAGAGGTTATCAGACAGTGACATTACTTAAGTTTCATGAGTTTTTAAAATGAGTTTTGGTTTGTAGATAAGTAAGATATTTCATTAAACTCTGTTTACAAAATAACCCAAGTTAAAAACAATAACAAAATTTGGGGACCTTGACTGCTTATTCATTTATGAGATGAAGCAAACCTTAACTATTTGAGGGAGAAATCTTATTCCTTTCTGCAGGTACTCCAGTGGCTCACTTTTGTTAAAAAAAGAAAAAAAGAAAAAAAAATCAGTGAACTCTTCAGATAAGCGTCCTCAATTTTATTAAGTGAGCTTAGACTCTACCCTAGTTTAGTTGATTATTAAAGCATATCTGCCTATATCAGAAAAGCAATATAGATTAGCTTCATTCCCAGACTTGTCAGAGAGTATTACCCAAAAGCTTCTATCATGAAATACATGTCAAAACTTAGATGAGAGACTATCTCTGGAAGATTGCCTTAAAGAACTAAAGGCAATCTGTTTCTCTAGATAATCTTCAATTTGACTTTGGTTCAAGCTAGACCTGGATGATATTGCTCGCTCCATTACCCACCTCATCTAGTCCCAAACATAGGCAAAATTTCCTTTATGGAACTAGGTTTAGGCATAATGGCATAATACCAGTGTTGTACATTGAAAGATATTATACAACGGCCTGGTGATAATGGTTGTTTTATTTAAAGTTGTTGAGGACATTATTCACTATATTATACACTATAATACACATGAGGAATCACACACAGTAAATTTTTCTCTCTGGTTGTGTTTCTGAAAATAATTTTAATTCTTTTGAACAAAATTTTAATTGTGTGGGCTACAGCTCATGTAACAAGTTATGTTCTTTTTTTCTTATACTTCACAGCATGCAGTTTTGTTATTAATCTCACCTCTGGAATAATTTTACTTTACTAACCTTTCTAATTCCTTCAACGTGATTTCCTCATTTATTTAAGGAAAGACTTCTTGCACTGTTCATATTGGTGTATACTCTTAAATATATACTGTAAAAGGGCTGCATATAAACATAGTAATCATAAAACTGATCCGAGAGAAAAGCAAGATTTTTTTTTAAAGTTTTTTCTTTTTTTTTTCAATAGAGGTACTAGGAATTGAACCCAGGACCTCATGCATGCTAAACATGCGCTCTACCACTGAGCTATATCCACCTCCACGCAAGATTTTTAATGGTTCTTAAATGTCTTGGTATGGAGAAGAAGGCTAAGACCAGTCTACCATAATATCAGCTTTCCAGGCATCAAAATAGAACAAATGTGGAAAAATTATTTATTTTCTAGATCCTTCTTGAATCCTCAAGTGTATGCCAAAGACTACTGTATGACCATACTTAGATAAGGAGACTTGTAGACTTGGAATTAATCTTAACTAAGAATTTTTTTGTTTGCTATTCCTCCTGATAAGATTAGTTGAGCAGGCCACCTCTGTGGGATCATTGTGATTGTTGTGTACAAAGTTGAATGGTTCCATTTTCCAACATTCATGAATGCATATTTTGGACATACTTGAAACTTAGCCTAACTAAGTGCAATTTGTTATCCAAGTCTAGTCAATAATATTGTTGCATGCTTCCTTTTAACTTTCAAGCTGAAAAGTGTTTTCTCCTAAGCCCCCTTTTTTATTGTAGAGCTGCTTATTGAACTTTTTGGTATAAGACAGACAGACCACTGGCCAGTCATGATCACTAAAGGGAAAATGATTCCCAAGAGTGATGTGACGTGAAGACATAGAGCATAAACATTATAAGGACCAACTTAGGACTGAAACTCTCTCTACAAATCTGCTGTGTCTCAGTATGAGAGCAGGTCTATTACAGATGCAGGTGGCCTAATGCCTTATAAATTAGTATTGGTCATTTTTCAGTACATATTCTTGGAAAGAGGTTAACCCATTACTGATCATTAGAGCATTTTTCCTCTGTTAACATGGAGAAAATGCTTTCAATTCGTCTTCAAAATATTGCATCTCTTCAATACTTCTTTAGAATATTGCACCTCCCAATGTGAAATTTGGCAGTCACCTAGTAATAGCTAGAGTGTACAACTGAGACTAAAAAAGGAATGAGAAATGTGCGTATTTGTGTGTGTGGTGCCAGGGATGGGAGCATTCTTTTTTATTGTATTTGATTTTATGTTAAAAAAATTGCCTATCCAAAGACACACATTGAATATGAAACCACAGAAATAAATGAGTTCATTTAGAGCAAGAATATTTATTAAAAAGAGCAGAAAGAACACAACTGAGCCTTTTCAATCTGCTTGCCTCTCTGCTAGCCCCCCCAATATGATATACACCTTTTAATGAGAAATAAACATTTGTTGCTTTTGTCACAGATCAAATATCTAAGGCAGAATAAAACCAATTTCTTTGTTACCATAAAGATGTAGGGAATGTCAATATCACCTGTGACTCATCCAAGATGAACTGGCTGCCTTCAGGTGCTATTATTAAGGTATATTGCCTACCCAGATACACTCCTCAGGATAGTAGGATCCTGGGTGCAGTTAGTCAGGTCTACCGTATTCAAGTGCTTATTTTTCACCAAAGCTAAAACAGCCTTTTTAACTGAGAATTTCATATAAATTACAACAAGGAGGACTGTTTTGTGATAATAGCAGAGGACACACTATTGAATAAACTATGCAGATTTATTAGTCATTAATATATTTTATTATTAACGTAGGTGGCAATAAAATAAGATATAGCTACAGTGTAAATCTAATATAAATGTCAATTCCTTCTCACTAGGGAATTGAATATTTTGGTATGACTAAGGAAACAATTTTTGTTCTACCCATGCCTAAGATTTTCTCCCTCGTTTGTCCATTTTGTGTGATCTGTTGTGTGATCTGTGTTTGAATACTGATTCATATCTTACAGGTTTCCATACACCAATCCATGTTAGATAAATCAATCTCTTTGTTTGTAAATTGTATAAAGTTTTAACATTAAAACAAGAAGTCATTACCAGTTGCCTTTGCATAATTCCTATCATTTATACTACTGCACAAATCTGTACCAATGTTAAGACAGTGAAATGTATTTTCTCAAAATACTCTCTTAAAAATATCCTGCTGTAGCTATTTGCTAACATATGAAAGGTTGTATATTGCAGGGGTCAGGGTTTTCAGAGACCATGGTTAAAGTTAAACAGAGTACATGTAAATTAATTCTCCAAAGCTATGAACTATTATTAATAATAATTATTTCAGTATAAAAGTCCAACTCTACTTACTGTATGACTTATGGTGTTTCTTAATCTCTCTTAGCCCTGAATTCCCATAATGATATCTACTTGATACAGTACATTAATAGGACACATTGGCATAAAGATGAGCTGAAATGACATATCTGATATAGTAGTTTATCTGAAACATTGTTGGTAGATTTCATCTTTGATCTACTTCCCATGCCACATAATTAAACATCCCTTTAGCTATGGTTTTATCATGCAATTGTTTAATACCAACTTAATATATGATCTACACGAGCATAGTGGGAAAGACCTAGGTGTTAAGTGGACTATAAGATTAAAGTGAGTTTCTAAGACAACAAGTGTGTTGTTAGGCAGAGCCGATGTCAGTTTATAGGCAAAATGGAGGCAAAACTACTTTTGAAGGCTAGACAGTGATGTCCATCCAGTCTCTACTATGGAAAAAGTGAACAATAGCTGGAAGTCCTGCCAAGATCCCATATGTTGATTTGATTTAGTGGTTTCTGTCATGTGTGCTCTAGAATTTTCCCAGAGGAAAAGGATGAAACTGGAAATCATACAAATTATACTGACCTTCAGATAGGCCTCACAAAAAGTTCAAAAGATAGAGGAGGGGAGACTGGTTCAGGCTGCACTCTGCCTGTTATTAAATGGCCAGTAATTTTGTACATTTCTCTCTTACTCTAATAATCATTAGATATTTCAGTGCCCACTATGTACTTAATATTGCACTAAAGAAGACTGGGGAAGCTTCTGACCTCAAAGCATTTATAATTGACTTGGGATGATTAAATGTATACCACTGACACAACAATGAGAAATATAAAACAACATATATATTGAGCATCATATTTTGTAATACAGAATACAGGCAAGGAAGGGTTCAGAGTGGCCAGAACTTGGTGAGTAATGGGGTGGCAAATGAAGAGTTAGTTATATAGGAAGTAGGGCCTGAGTTAATGGATAGAATTTTGTAAGCAAAGGGAAAAGGGAAATGTCCTTCATTTTATTTATGTATTTAAGAACCACTTCAATAACACACAGTGTGTGCCAGACACTATAACAAGCAACTCACTTAAAAAACTTATCATTCCCCTTTTATAGTTGAGGAAACTGAGGTACAGAGAAGTTCTAGGTGGTTGGTTGAATGTGCACAGAGACATGAAAATGAAAATATATATTCCTTCTAACAATATGAATATAAGCCTGACTAGATGCATCATGTATGCACTAGTGGGAAATAAATTTGTACGGGAACATGGTAGTAAGTACCTAACAGTCAAGCAGAGAGGTTCATGTTGGCCAGTTGGAATCAATGACAGTTTTTCAGTGGCGGAGTAACATGATAAAGAGTAGAATGAATAGTAGGAAACACTGTCTAATGGGGCCAGTTGTTAAGGTAGGGAAAGATTAGTCAGAGAAGCTAGCTGAAAGACTTAGTAATCTATGCATGAGATAACAGGACCCTGGATTAAGAGTGTTAGTGGAAAAAGACTGGTGTCAGGAAAAAAAAATAAAGAGAAAATCATAACCTCAGTGTGGAAAATGAAAAAGAGGAAGAGTCAGGTTAACAGTCCTGAGTCTCAATAACTAAGAAGATGTTAGTGGTACCTCTAACAAAGACGGGGATGTCAGAAGGCATTTTATTGTTCTAATAAGTAGCCTGCTGGTAAGATGGAGCCATATGTAATTTTTTCCCGTGTGCCTGCATCTCAAGTTTTGCTTCCTGAGTAGGCTTTTTGGAGCTGCAGCTTTCCCAGCTTTATTGCACTGGCACTGGGGACTTGAACTCAGAGATAAAAGGAGCATCCTGTAACTGCAGAGTTGGGAATTCTCAAAGCTGAAATCATGGCTTTAGGAGCACATGGTGTGGCTATACACTGCACCATACTACTGGGATGCTTTGAGCACATTCTTAATGGGCAATATTAGGCGCAAATTGCCAATTAAAGCTATGCACTTAGGCAAAGTAGATTTAACTTCCATACCTTTCTGTTTGGATTTTTGCCACATTTCACTGTTTTCTTCAGTCTGTTAATTGGCCCATGCTTCCCTTTTGGATTTGTTTCCCCCCACTGTGGGTGGCACAGGCAACTTAGCCATTTGTTCCCATAAGGAAAGAGGCTTTGATAAATAGCATCACCTACGTGGTTTCATTTCTAGACTTTTCATAAGTGAGGTTAGTTCATTTATACAATGGGCTTTTAAAATGTGTTTCATACCTAATATACACTGGGGAATGCATGGCTTGGAACAAAGGCTTTGAAAACTGCCTCTCCATTCTACAGACCACTTAGTAAGAGAAATTTTCCCACAGGCAAGTTTGTCCTCTGGTCTTCTCCACCTGTAAACTTCTTTCCCACATCATCTATAATGCTTGATGTAATGTATGTCTAACTATCACGTGGGACTATTTATTTGCATTCTATGTAAGATAGATGATCTCTGTGTCAGCTGCTGATTGCAAAAGAACATTAAACAAATTAATTCATAATAAACAAACCAATAGATATGTGAATAGATAGATAGATAGGCAGACGATAGAGAACTACAAGAACGAAATATTTGTCTTATATAGCTAGGCTACTCACATGAATGTAATAGCAAGTACTAATGTGAGGCCTCTGCCAGCACTAGCTTGGGTTTGGGATTATTTGTTTAAAATTGGTGATAGTTATTTCACTGATTTTTCTCAAGAGCTGCTAAAAGAGACATAAGTGAGATGTAAGGCTTATATTTAAAAGTATCCCTTCCTATATTCTTAAGGCAGGTGTACTTTAAATCAAAACAACTTCTCACTATTTTACTCTCTTTTAAGGCTACTTAATGAAATAAGATGGGCTATTTCAATTTGATGTTTTCCTTTTTGATTTCAGAATCCACTTGGTTTGATGCAGTTATGTTTTGGTTTCTCTACAGTGACCCACACTGATTTGTTGAGATTTAAGAATAAAATATCATGAAAAGATTTTTATTCACTTATATAACCAATTCCTTACTTGCCTGCAGTTCAGAGTCCCCTTTCAAGCTAATGGGTGTAGATACCAAAGACAAAAAAAAGAATGGACCTCAGTAAAATTGGTAAATCCCTCCTTTGACAATAAAATTCTATGTAATAAGTCACGTTTGATATGTTGTTGAAACTGAGAAAGTTCCTTGCCCACTGCTGAGATAAGTGAGAGGAAAAAGTTATTGTCCTGAGGGCTATCAGCCAGGGTCTCTTAATCTTCTGTTTTGGGTGATCTGTAGTTGAGACAGATTTTTTTTTTTTTTTTTTTTTTTAGAACTTACTCACATTCTGCCTTCTGTGTAGCTCTCTCACTTATAAGACTGGTCTACTCTCATTAAAAATTTTCTCTTGTACCAAGGGGAAGAGTGAAGTCTTTGTTTAAGAAGCATAAAGTGGGAAGGATGTGACATTTAGATCCCTCATCAGTAAAGGGATGAAAACTAAGCCTATTGCCAACAAATGCATTTGGAATGCGTTTCTCCTCAAGTGATATTTATCAAGTGTCCATATATACATGGCGCCATGCTAAGTACTATACAATACAAATTAAATAGATGTGGTCCCTGCTATCTGCCAGTTTACATCTTCCTTTGATTCAAATGCTGTAGCAGAGTGCTTAAAAGGGCCAAATCAGATCATGAAGGTTATATCTCTCTCCCTAAAGGATAGGTTATTGAGGTTTCTCTTTATATGCTGGGCTGGGTGGGAGATGCAGAAGTGGCAAGGGCACTCTCTATGCCTTTTTTCTGCTAATTATTTGCAAAGGTGTCTAAGCATCTGAGACTTTAACAGGAAATTCCATAAATTGTTTCTGGTTAGTATTAGTAGCTAAGAGAAGAAAGCATTCATCTTTCTGGAGGCCTAGAGCTGATTGCTTGAAAGAATAACTTCCCCCTGTGCATTTTACTCTAGAATTTTTGGAACATATTTCTTCACCTTTATTAAAAAACCAAGTGAAAACTATCAATACGTTCTCTGCCCATCACAACTATGGACTTATGAGTCTTACGGACAGTTTCTTAACTTACTTTGAGTGGCTGCGACATATATATAGCGTGATGGGGAAAGCTCAGAATAAAAGTTAGAAGGGCTAGCTTTTAGTCCTGCTCAGACACTAAATAGCTGGTTAAGTAGGGCAAGTAGTTTCACATCTGAGCTTTAGTATCATCTCAAAATTAAGAAAATTGAATGAAATACTTTTCCGTTTTAATACTCCATGGAACTACATGTGAATTGATCAATATGTGAAAGTTGTGCAGTCATCTAAGAGACTCTAAAAGGAGAAAGGATGTCTATACCTTTATTCTGTTATTGTTTCCATAATTTATTCTGAAAATATAGATGAGAACCACTGTTGAAGTCAAATATCGCAGAAATCAACTAGTGATCTGATTAAGATTGAAATAGGTAGTCTAGAAACCCGAGAGGAAAGGCTTTTTGCTTAAGAATAATAATCAAAGATATAACTGACTAGAAAGGGTCTAATTTTACATTCTACACAAGTAACAATTTCAAATGTAAAATTTTGGGGATAGGTATCTGTCTAAATTCAGTAGAAGTACATTTTGTTTTGCTTTCAGGAAAAGGAGGAAGGACACATCTGACTTCATCTTCCCCTTCCTTTTGGATAACATGGTCAATGGCAGATGGAAAGAGCCCAGCTGGAAGATTTCCACTAAATCTTGAAGGAAAGCAGCAGTATTAAAGATAAGGGTATACAGAGTAGCCTATTTCCAGAACACAGTAATATTTTGTCTTCCTTTTCCCTTTAGCAGAGTAAATATTTCTGAATCCCATGTGTGAAGAAAAAATTACAATTCAGGGATGAAATCTTTAGTAAAATCCATTTTTCTCTTTAAAAACTTTGGCTTTCCCAGCATACGTCTCTGCAACGTTTTCTGTTTATTTTTCCATCCATATAAAAATATAGTCAAAGGATGTGAGAACTGGGAAGGACCTTAGCAATCACGCAGTCCAATCTTATTTTCCAGATGAGGAAGTACTATCAACAGAAGTGAATTACTCAGGTTCCTACAGTTGTCATTGGCAGAGATAGAGTGAGATTCTAGTGTGAACTCCAAAAAATGGAGGAAGGAGAAGGAGATAGAATGGCAAGTAAGAAAATAAAAGGGAGGAATCAGAAGAAAACATAAAATGTCCACATCTTCATATAAGATAGAGTTCAGCAAACCACATACACAGATCAAACTCAGTCTGTTGCCTGTTTTTGTATAACCCTTAATCTAAGAATTACTTTTACATTTTAATGGTTTGTTTAAAAAAAAAAAGAATGTGGGACAGAGACCATACATGGTCTATAAAACCTAAAATATTTGCTGTCTGCCCCTTTATAGAAAATATCTGCTGATCCCAGATTAAAACACTACAGAGACCACACACATGGTATAGTTAAGCAAAACCCAAGTGACCTTGAGAAAAATCCCACAGTGACTGAATTTATACAGGAACAGTTTGCTTCATCCATTTTCCACTCCAATCTACTACAGCCAGTACTCTGACCACAGAGACCAAAAGAAGAGATACTTTTTCAGAAACCACCGGGATCTTATTCTCAGTGAGCATATAATATTTAGAATAGGTCTAAGAGTCAGAAAAGAAATTATGGATTCTTTGTTCCCCCTTCCTCCTGTAGTTTTCAGTTTCACATTCTGAAGACTTGCCAGATTTCACTGTGTTTGTTTTCCCCTTCTCCATCTCTGAGGAAAGAAGTAATATGTTGAACCATATGAATATGCCAATATTCAACCAGGTTTTTTGAACTTTTTTTGTTTGTTTTGTTTTGGTTTTTGGTGGGGGGAGATAATTAGGTTTATTTATTTATTTATCTATCTTTTAATGGAGGTACTAGGAATGGAACCCAGGACCTTGTGCATGCTAAACACGCACTCTACCACTGAGCTATACCCTACCCCCTCAACCAGTTTTGACTTACAAAATGACAGTGTCTCATGGTTCAAATTAATGTTTTGCTTTCTGGTCACCTTTACTTCATAGACTTTTGCCTCTCGTCATTTTGATATCTTTTGCCTAATATTGTTAGTGATTCTTTTATCTGTGCTTATTCAGCGTCCCACTTGTGCAGAGTTTCTTTATACAATGAAGACTTAGTTCTTAAGTTGACAGACGACTCTTTGCAAGCTCTTAGTTGATAGCTGACTGAAGCTACTCTGAATACTTCATTTAAAGTGCAATGACCTAGGTGTTACTATCAACAGGCAGATACAGTGGCATCGATTCAGTTCACTAGTGAATAAATGGCTTCTATTGCCAGTTTGGGATCATCTAGTACCATATCAATGCATCTGTAAATGTGCATAACTTGTTTTTGAAGAATTTAACCAATTATTACCAGGTGGAATTATAGAAGGACTGTTTGGATATTTTAGCACCTAAGTTTCACCATCCATGGCATGTAAATGGCATGTCCTGAACTATCAACCATCCTCATTCTCACTTTTTCTTGTTCAAAGTGGTAGTCAGCCAAACTTGCAGAAATGAAGCTTGCTGTTAATAAATGTACTCAATTACAATTGGGAGATGCTCTTTCTTGCTCATATATTAGGCATCATGATACAGCAATATTAGGCATCATGATACAGCAATACAGAGACAAAGAGGTCAGCAAGCGTAGATTTCATCTCACACAAAGAACTTAGTGAATATAGTTATTGATTATGCCAGTGTATTTAAACAGAAGTGAAGAAATGGAATTTAAAAAGCTGTATAGTATATAGGAAGGCTGTTTCCATTTACTGTGATGGTTTAGAGCATGCAATTTGGAATCAGATCAAACTGGACTTGAATCCCCACTCCTCCTCTTACTAGTTATACATACCTTGGGCATATTATTTGATTTTTATTTCTCTGTATAAAAGGGAGATATCATCTATCTTATAGAGTTCTGGTGAATATTAAAGTAATATGTGTAAAATAAACATTCAATAATAGCTTTGTTATTAATATTAGTAGAAACAGTAAGAATGATAAGTTAACATGGATGATAGTAATATTGTTAATTCCCAAGTTTACTAAGATCTGAAATGCTACAGAAAAAGAAACTAGATGAAGTCACTAAAATGTTAGAGAAAAACAACTCAAGAAAATGAAGTCAAAGAAGATATGTTGCCTAAAGTGCATAAGAACTATAGAGCAAATTCAGTGATTGATATAAGCTGAAAGGGGAATTAAATTCTTACACATTTACTTTATTAATTTGCTCATTCACTCACTCTTTTAATATATGTTTTTTGAGTACCTGCAATGTTTAAGAGTCTGTACTAATATGGGGAGAAGAACATAATATTTCAGAGAAAATCTGTACACTTAAGAATGTTGTAATCCAGAGGTTTGTAGACTTTATAAAATCTTACATAGAATCTTGATTGAAAATAGAAAAAAGAGGAGTTTCTCTGGTTATATATGGAAGTGAAGAGACATAAAACCATATATACTTGTGTTCCTCTTGCCAACACCCATCCCAGAGTCCCCGTTGACACCTCCATTAACCATAAATTTTATGAAATATGGTTTGAAAACCACTGATCTAGTCTGTTATAAAGACAATTTTCATAAATTCCCAGTTTTAGGGCTCCTTTTTTAGTCCAGAACTCTGGTAGCCCCTCTAGGTGCATATGTTATAGTAGAAGCATAATAGAGTAGGCTATTTTCCACTCCTGTAAATATAATTACATTACCTACCTGTTCTTCTAGCTAAGGCTAGTGAAAGACAAGACAGAAGAGTAGCAAATTTTGAATAGAAAGGGAATACCATCAGGCAAATTTGAAAAATGTTGGTAATGTCCAGGAGGACAGGCCCAGAGGGCTCCAATATAGGGAATCTAGATGGCTAGGAGCAGAATGGATGTGCTAGGCAGGAAATAAGTGCAAATAGAGGAGGAAAAAATTTTGGAAGTCCCTCAAAATAATTTGCCACCACATACCTTTTTTTGTAACAACTTCATGATGAAAAGAAATTCATTGCATGATACCAAGGACCCTAAATTGGTTTGTTGAAACTGTGTGTTTGGTTCATGTCATAGAACAAAAATATATCTGAACAGCACTTAAAAAAAAACAACAACAAAAAAACAGAAGGTGTAAGAGAAGCATTCTTAGATTTGATTAGGACAAGAGACAAGGGAAATCTCAACATCTCAATACACAGGGAGGAAAAGCTGGTAGCAGGTTATCCTAAGGGGTTTTCAAGCTTTAAAAAGCCCTAATTTTGAGCAGTTAATTCTTGGAAGCAATTTCTGTAATAGATAATATAGCATCTAGTATACATGTAATGGGTACATTAGACATAAATAATAAATATATGACTCTGAAGTCTGCTAAACACAATACTCTGAGACGTCAAAATAATCAGAAGGGGGTACATCAAATCAAATAGTATAAAGCGAGATCTGGTGCTTTCTCCCCTCTATTCCTAGAGTGCTTTCCCAGCACAAACTTAGCTACAAACTAATACAGTGAGCACTCCTTGCCTCTCAGCCTTTCTAAATACTCTGTCTGAAACATAATTTCTCCTCTCACTCCTCTTACTAAGTCTTGCACTGCCCTCAATACTAGGTTAGATTTCACATTCAAACAACAGTAGTGACAACAGCAGCAGCAGCAGCAACAACAACAACAACAACGTCCTTCTTTGGTTGCCTCCAGCACCCCTCTGTTGCTCCAAGTCCACGCTGGCTGCATTTCTACGTGCTCTCCTTTATTGTCTCATAGCTCTGCCCTGTAGTATTACAATTGCCTGTTGTTATCCCTTACTAGACTCTAAGTTCATTGAAGATAAAAGCATATCTGTTTTGATTATCACTATATTCCCCAGCACACAGAAAGGGACAGCCACATAGTAAATGGAATAAATGGAATGAACAAAACGTTGAAAGACGAATGAACAAATAGTTCCACATATCAGTGACTGCTTTGTGTGTGATATGATTTGAAGGATGCTAGAACACATCTTTTCCCTAAAATAATTTCCTCACCTACTTTTCTGAGGATCTGACTTTCCACTATCTATAATTCAAATTTCTTTAGAATGTAATGACCACTTGTTATTTCAATAGCTAATTTATTACCATGCAAATGTATCTGGGTAAGATTAATATGTTAACACTCTGTTTCCACCGTAAGAGAAAATATGAGTTCTGAGCAATGACACATACAAGATAAAGTACTAGGATAGCATTGTCCAGTAGAACTTTTTGTACTGATAGCAATGTTACTAGTGCAACTGAGAAACTGATTTTTGAATTTTATTAAAATTTAATACTTTTTAATTTAAATTAAAATTTAATACTATTTTAATTTGTTAAATACAGTGGCTACTATATTGTGCAGTACAATTCTAGGGAGGATAAGGGAGGAAAAGAGTAAATGAAATGTAATATGGAGGCCTTCAAAGACCACCCTGTAAGGCTCACAAGTCCAGTTCTGGTTCACGGACAACTTGAATTGGATCACACCTGATAACAACAAAGCCAGAAAGGAACTACTACACATGTAGCCAACATTGTGAATGGAGAATACTATTATTTCAACATCCCCATATTCAAGAAGCCTATAAGATTGGTCAAATCCAGAAAGAATCACTACATTTTCTCAAAGACTGAAGTCCCACCACAGTGTGTGCAAATTTAAATGTTCATGTCATTTGACTTAAGTTAATTAAAATTAGAATCTTAAATTTATTAGAGCATTTTTTCTTTTAAATTTAACTCATCTTTCTAGTTGTCCTTGTTTTTAGCATTTTTAATACTGTTGAATCATAGCATGCTGACATTTTCCATAATGCTTAATGGCACATGATGACTTTGCAACCAGAAACACAGACCATTTAGGAGGCATTTAATGAATGGAACAGTCACCGGAATCAATAAATGCACTGGTTCATTTCTAAGTTTAAGATAAATCTTTCATGTGTGCAAATGACTTATCTAATAACTCTACTTTTTACTATTGGTGCAGAAACTTGAGATAAGTATGCAAATTGTGATGTTCTTTGACTTTCTGTAATTTGGCATCATTACATGTGCTTAATGTCCATAATTTATGACTGTGTAAATGCTCATAAAATATTTCATCTTTGCTGGCTGCCAAATGTATGGTTGAAAAATGTAAACTTATGAAAGTTAAAGGTGGTAATGAATTCAAATAGAATGAACCGAAACAAAGGCCATTCCTACACTGATACATTTTAAGGGTTAGTTTTAGCATTTATATGGCTGCTTCTGATATATAATCTTTTTACATAAATATCAGAGTAATTTGCCTGTTCTACCTGGATAATTATTACAGATTTGTCCACCCAAAGCTGAAATACCAATTGATTTAGTGACTTCAGTCAAATAACCAGTCAGTTAAGTGGAGAAAGAAAACATCATTAAACCAATAGTTTGACTCTAATGACTGGGTGACTGAATTGACCAGTTAATTGAGTCAGAGATGTTGCTCCAGAAGCCTGAGGTAGAGTAGACTTAGTATCTCTCATTCCTTCTGATAAAAAGAACAAAATTGAAATGAAACCATTTTTATTTGTGATTTTATATATATATGTATATATATATATAAATTCATATCAATTGCATTAAAATCTCACTTGAAGCTGAAGCCACGTCAAGAGTGTGTGAAAATGAATATAGTTCTATGAAGTTAAAGCTGTGGCTGCTCATATGCCGATAAAGGATTTTAGGTTTAAGATTTTTTTATCACATTCTTTTGCCAGATCAATCAACATGGCCTATCTTCTTAGTGCAAGATCAGCTGAAAACCCGGAAATATTTGCTTTTTTTTTTTTTTTTTTTTTTTGCCATGCTAACATGTTGAGGAACTGAGCCACTCAGTTTATAAAATATTGTGTTTGGAAACCTTTTCAGTTCCCTCTTGTCTCTGAGGCCACGTAGATGCAGACTAAATTCAAATAGGCTGAGATAAAGAAGTAAAATGAGTATCCACTTAAGCCTAAATCTAAATCTACTTTCAAAAATCAAAGTGATTCTCTGGAGAATCAGTTATTTGCCAGGTTCAATTCACCATTATCCATATCCATGACCCTGCAAGCAGAGTAAAACTCATATTTACAGGTTACATTAGGTTATCAAATATCTCCTAGTAATGCAAGAACATGATACACTGACCATGGACACTACAGATACTGTATTTACCAGCTACACTGGGGACAGAAACTGTGGTGCACTCATCAGCCTACTTAGACTCAGTTTATGGCAAGGTCAATTATTTGAGGAAACATAACCTAGTGGCTAGAAAATTACATAAATTCCAGTCTAGCCTCAAATCTCATTGTCCACTCAATAGCTAAAGAATTTTGGACAAGTTACTTAATTTCATTTATTTAAAAAAGGAAAAAAAAGAAAAGAAGGTATATCTCATTTTTTAAAAAAAAATACACTTAGATACATGCCATTTACACATGAAATACATATTTTTGGATTTCTGGGTGGGCAAAGCAACACTGAGACTTGTCAGGGAACTCTCCTAGCAGGATGACTTCTCCTCAGGTTTTAGTGCCTCCTCTCAATGTGTAATGCAAATATGCCCCCAAGGATGTATTCAAATATTTAAAAGTTGAGGTAACTTACTATATAGATGTCCTTCCACCTTCACTTCATCAATAGCAAGGTAGCCTTGATGTCCCAGAATTATTTCTTCAAAAATCACCTGGAAAAAAAAAAAAGAGGGGATTGAAGGAATCATGAAATGACAATGTCACAGGACTGTAGGAAAGATTAAATAAAGTGGATATAAATAGCCTATCACAGTGCTTAATACATTATAAGGTTTCCATGAGTAATTCCTTTGTGCATCCCACCATATTACTTTTCTGAGCATGATTTTCAGATTTATAATGGCATAACTTGGTAACTCTGAACTTACATCTCAGCAATTCTACTTTTTTAAAGGATAATAATAACACCAATATAAATATAATTCATGCCATGTCAGCCAGTCATTCATCAGTCCGGTAAAAGCTCATTACCAGTCACGGTCCAGAATTTTGTGACTTACAAGTCTGATCTCTGAAATTCTGCTTTTCTATATTATGACCTTCTTATATTCTACTTCCTTATATTTACTAAAACAATACTTTACCATCACCATGGCTAAATTCCATTTAAATCCTTCCTATTTTCTCAGATAGCACTCCACTTCTGGTTTCATTTGCTTCCCTAGTTATTCTAGAAGTCATGGTCAAACATTTGAAAATTTTACATAGCACCTTAGAATTCTTAGCCTCCTTGACTTTCTACATATTTGCTGCATACAATCCTAAACTCTGATATGACTTAATAAGAAAAAAATAAACAACCCAATCCAAAAATGGGCAGAAGACCTAAACAAGCAATTCTCTAAGGAAGAAATACAAATGATCAATAGGCATATGAAAAAATGCTCAATATCACTAATTATCAGAGAAATGCAAATCAAAACTACAATGAGGTATCACCTCACACCAGTCAGAATGGCCATCATTCAAAAGTCCACAAATGACAAATGCTGGAGAGGCTGTGGAGAAAAGGGAACCCTCCTACATTGCTGGTGGGAATGCAGTTTGGTGCAGCCACTATGGAAAACAGTGTGGAGATTCCTCAAAAGACTAGGAATAGACTTACCATATGACCCAGGAATCCAGCTCCTGGGCATATATCCAGAAGGAACTCTACTTCAAAATGACACCTGTACCCCAATGTTCATAGCAGCACTATTTACAATAGCCAAGACATGGAAACAGCCTAAATGTCCATCAACAGAGGACTGGATAAAGAAGTGGTGGTATATTTATACAATGGAACACTATTCAGCCATAAAAAATGACTACATAACGCCATTTGCAGCAACATGGATGCTCCTGGAGAAATTCATTCTAAGTGAAGTAAGCCAGAAAGAGAGAGAAAAATACCATATGAGATTGCTCATATGCGGAATCTAAAAAAAAAAACAAACCATAAATACAAAACAGAAACAGACTCATAGACATAGAATACAAACTTGTGGTTGCCAAGGGGGAGGAGGGTGGGAAGGGACAGTCATAGACATAGAATACAAACTTGTGGTTGACAAGGGGGAGGAGGGTGGGAAGGGACAGACTAGGAGTTTGAAATGTAGATACTGACAGGCATATGTAGAATAGATAAACAAGATTATACTGTATAGCACGGGGAAATATATACAAGATCTTGTGGTAGCTCACAGCAAAAAAAAAAAAATGTGACAATGAATAGATGTATGTTCATGTATAACAGAAAAATTGTGCTCTGCACTGGAATTTGACACAACATTGTAAGATGACTATAACTCAATAAAAAATGTTTAAAAAAAAACTGAAAAATTCCCAATGTCTGTTTTCCCCACACAGGCTGCTTGCTGAGCATTGCTGAAGAAAATAGAAACTATACTGATTAGGTTTGCCTTCATTAGGTCCTTGGCTGTTGCTCAGCAATTCTTTCATTTATCTTTTCTTGATGCGCTTCTGTAATTTCTACAACAGTTATTCTAAATCATTTCCACTCTCTTTAAGCCTTCAGCCACAATTCTACCTCCTCACTCAGTAAATAACTTAATTTCTTACTTTACTGAGGAAAAAAAATGCCTTGCATGAACTCCCTTCTTTTCTCCTCGTCCATCTCAAAGCTCCTCTGGATTTTCCTTCATTACCTTTTCCTTGTATCTTGTCTGTGAACAAAACCGTGTACCTCCTCCTCCCCAAGATTAATCCCTCTGTCCTCTCCTGTTCTATTTTGGTGCCATTATTTCATCAATTAGCTCCTTCTCTCTTACATCTTTAGTACTTCCCTATGCCCACTAATATACTCTGACCTAGGAAAAGCCAAAAGGAAGACAAACAAAAATAATGAAGCTAACAAAGACTTTTCCTATGAACTGCCATTCACTAAAGATTATGGCATATATCCCGCCTTCCTTTCATGACCAGCCATCTCAAAAATATAATCTGTAGTCATTTCTCCTATTTAGCACCATCTTCTTTTCAACCCATTTACAGTCAAGCTCCTTCTCCTCCACCCTCTATTGAAACTGGGTGTTGAACATTACTAATGACTTCCTAACTGCAACATTTCAGTCCTTTCTTGGCCCTTACTCTGATTTACCTCTCTATAACATTTAATATAGTACATTACACTAACCCCTCTTTACTGAAATTATCTTCTCTCTAGACTCATGCAATTCCTCAGCCTTCTGAATTCTCCTACTGTTTTGGCCATTTGTCTCTGTCTCTTCCATCGACTCTTTTTTTTTTTTTCCCCTGGTTCTTGTATTGTAAGTTTTTCTAAGATTCTGTCTTTTCTTCTCTTCAATTCTTTTTCAGCAATCTCCACTATAATGATTTCATCCACATGTATATTTCAAATATCTCTATTCAAATGATTTTTTTAAATCTATACCTTCAATACAGCTTCCTTCTTTTGGTCTCAGATCCACAGTTCCAAATGTTGAATGAGCATTTAAATGTTTTCATTTAGATAAATGTTAATACATAAACTTCAAAATATCCAAAATTTGGCTTATTATTGGTATCTTCAGACTTTTTACATTTACTTATTTACATTTCCAAATCCCCTAGGTTGATAAATCCAGAAGTAATCCTTAAAATTCTCACTTTCCCTTAAGCCATACTACTCTATCAGAATTTCTTATTAATTCTACTTCTGAAGTCTCTCTTCCTCATCCTCTCTCTCTTCTCCTCTCTTATTTTCATTCTCACTACTACTATTTATGTTCAACTTTCTGATCCCTCCTACCTATATTATTCCAATACCTCACCCCAAGTGTGTCCCTACACCAATCTGTTCAGAGTTACAAAAGTAAAACTTCAGCCATTTTGCTCAATAGCATAAAATATCTTATGTGGCTTGTCCTTACCAAAAAACTGAAGTCCAACTTCCTCAGCATAGTATGGAAGTTCTTTTAGTCTGATCCTATCCTATATTTTCTAATTTTATCCGAGACTACCTCCCTTCACATACCCTAAGCTATAGCTAAACTAGACTACTTGCCATTTTGTGAATCAAAGATCACTTTTCTGCCTATGTTCTTTTCTCCTCTGGGAAGGCTCTTTCCACATGTTTGTTTTTTGAAATCTTAAACATTTTTCAAGGTTCACATAAAGTTCTCTTTCTCCATATAGTCTTCCCTGTTTCTGCTTGTCAAAAAAAAATTGCTACTTTGCTTGGGCCCCCAGAATTCTCTTTTTATTCCTCATATTACATGAGCTCCATATTGCCTAAATAACAGTTATCTATATTTGTGAGTGATATTGATACTCAATTGTTAATTCCATGAATACAGGAGTTTAGGCTTATTTAGGCCCATCCCTCCATAACACCTAACACAGTACTGTATACTTAGTAGCAGCTCCAAAAAATTTGTAAAATGGATGTCTAATTCCAAATGTACTGAGTATTTACATTTAGAGCTGTTCTCTGCAGAGCTTCAAACACTTTGTGGGCATTATCTGATATCCTGAAAATGTTATTGAGAACAAAACAAAGGAGAGTTGCCATTATCTTTGTGAAAGACCAAAGTGGCAAAGCAATTTATTAGAGTTGGTAGCAGAGCTGCAAATCCAGAGCGCCTGACTACTAGACAAGTGCTCTATCCCCTCAACCATTCTTGCTCTCAAATTAAATTAATTCAGATTAATTTAGAAGTAAATTTCCATCTCCTTTGTTTACCCAACAGTTAGCTTTAATAGCCACATTTCCCTGGGTGGATTGTTGCTTAGAAGTCCACATCGCCTCACTTCTTCCTCTACCCTCTGCCTACTGGCAGTTTGCACTCCTCCCTGTCACTTGTGTGGAAATGCACTCTGGTTGATTTCCTTTCTCCTGGCTGTTTTAGTTTTGATGCGCCAGCAATCATTGGGCTTGTTCAGTTTCTTTTCTTTTCTGTGGTCATTCCTTGAGTGAGCTGAATTTACCTGCACTAAATTTTACACGTCATGGGTGGCCTCACATATTGGAGGGCAGAAAATGGCTGCTGAAGGGAGGAGAAGGGAGGATAATGACTCTATTTTCTGCAGAAAGGGATGAGATCATTTTTTAAACATGTCATTTCCTTTTAGATACAGAAGGTTGTTAGACTCCCCTTTATGTCCTTTTATCATCCAAGGTCATGGAAAGAGTAGGAAGAAGTTACTTCCTGGGATGATAGTGAAACCGGAGCTGTCGGGCATCATTTAGGCATAAAGATCATGAAGTACTTTGCTAACCACTAGTGTAACCAAGATGTCCGTGGGCTGGATCATGATAAACATTCCACTATGGCAGCACAATATATCAGCTTTAGATCTAGCGGTAAAAAATAGGAATTGGAGAGAGACAGCCATTATTTGACATGCCTAGTCTTGAGCACACTGTGCCAGTGTGTCTATTAGTAATGGGCAGATAGATTTGTGTGTGTGTCTATGTGTATGCGTTTTAGACATAATTCCTGACAGTGGAATCCTCTGTATATGGTGACCCAGGCAGTACTTCCACAATTCTAAGAACCAGTTGAAAAGAAAATAATATTTAAAGCATTTTTTAATTTTGTTTGCCTGCTACCAAGTAGCTGATTGACTGTTATGGTTTTTATCTTGATTTGATTGTTCTGAGAATACATTTGAAATGCTATTAAGTCTTGTGAATTTGGAGTTGTCAGGATTCCATGTTCTCCTACAAAGAAGGTAAATCCACCCAACCTACTTGCACTTCTAATTTATGATTGAACTTTGGAGGGCTTACAGGAAGCTTCCACCCTCTGGAGGACTAACTCACAACTAATTTTCACTGTTGTGTGTGACAACTATACATGTAAAATAATTCATCATCTATTTTAACCAAAATATAATTACACATTCAATCTATAATGCCTCCACTTCTGCCTGAATCCAGTAAACTGTGTTATATAAATAATAATCAGTAACAACCTGACACTGACACATAAAAAATATGCTTTAGGTGATGATGAACATTAAAATGCATGAATTATTTCAACAAAAGAATATGGACATGTAGGAATATAATGGGGGCAAACAGCTTGTTGTGCTTGCCTTAAAAAAAAATCTCTTTGTATCTCAAAACCCAACTTTCCAGTGAAATTTCTAATGAGGAAACTCTGGCAAAGGTAATCTAAGGAAGGATGACCAAAAGTGAGTAGATAATATAAAGCAATATTAAGTGCTTTATGTGACTTCAACTCAAACAAGACTTCAGGACTTCCCACTCAATGAGGAAAAAAAAAACAAAACTTTTTTTTAACTTAAAAAGAGGTAAGTTGTTCAAGAATATTAGATTCACTGGTAATGAAACATATCAAATAAGAGTAGCCACTTTTATTCAGTGGTATGAAAATAACCCAAGGTGATAACTGTGAATGTAATGAAAAAAAAAAAAAAAAACAGAGCTGAAATTGCCATGTAAATAATAATAATAGAAAGTGGCTGCTTCTGCCAAAGTACCGTCAACTGATACAGATTGTACAGCACCATAATTATCAAAACTGACATATGTAAAATGATTATACATTAATGGTTTGTAGAAAAAAAGTCATATGTTATAGATTTTTACTAGGTAGATACATAATCACAGGGAACAAAAGACCTTTAAACAGTGTAAAATTATGAAATTAATCTAAAATGGTATACTGCACACACAGTGTAAATTATGAGATCATTTTTCATATGATTAAGGATAAATTTATATACCTAGACACTTGAATGAGTGGGCTTCATTATATACAGCTATTACTACTGCCTGTGTGACAGATTTGGTCAGCCTTACTGTAAGTACTTTAACAGCAAGTCAATCCCAGGAAAGGTTACGAAGTTGGAAATTAGATTTATCACAGGTTATATGATTGATTCCAAGAACTAAAAAATAAATTGGAAAAGTTGTTGCTCTTATAAATTTACATGTATTATGTACAAACATCGTGCTAGTTTAGCAATTTGTGCAAGTCGATGGCCACATGAATACCTCGAAGGT
Source organism: Camelus bactrianus (assembly GCF_048773025.1). Lineage (NCBI taxonomy): Eukaryota > Metazoa > Chordata > Mammalia > Artiodactyla > Camelidae > Camelus > Camelus bactrianus. The sequence continues at coordinate 78,810,517 of NC_133575.1, read as the reverse complement.
TTTCTTTAAATGGTATTTCATTATTTTCACTTGGAAAGTTGAAGAATAGGAGTGCAATTTTCCCAGAATGTGTTAACTTATTTTGCTATAAACTTGAGAGTCCCACAGAAACTTTATTTGAAATTGCAGTCATGTTGTATCCATTGGATGATTTGTCCTTTGTAGTAAATGTTGTATCCCTACCATGTTATTTTCTATATTTTGGGCAAGCCCTCTATGTGGCAATAAATATGTGGCAAGGGCATGAACAGATAAGATCATCTGCTTTATGAAAAGTTTCTCAGGAAACAAAATTTCTTTCCCGATAATATATTCAGAAAGTTTTTAAGTGTTTATCCATAATATGGCGTCAGTTTACTAATGTTTGGCCAGTGCTAGAAATGTGCATAAACTGAAATTGAGTCATAAGAAAAGGATAGTAATGTAAATCATAACTTTTTGAGAAAAAACCTTGTGTTAATGTTTATACTGTGATTCCATTTTTGTGAGCAATAGACTGTGTCTACATGACACCAAAACATCTGGATGCAAAGTGAAAAATGTAGTCAGTCATCTAGATGTTTCTAAATATCCAGATGCTTTGTGTTGATTAGACAAAGATTCCAGATGATTGACTGAATTGTTTGCCCTCACAATTAACATGAATAGATTAGTCCATCTAGCACTCTGGGGAGGCAGACAGTCATGAGAAGTCAGGAGACCGAGCATGAGATCTTCCAGAGGAAGAAGTGGCTCGATAATACTTAATGACAATTTTGTTCTCATGCAAATCTCAAATTTGATTGCTGTCCTTTTTGTTAAACATTAAAACAATCATTCAGGATAAAAATTATTATTTCCTTCTGGAAATCCAACTATTTATTCTTCTGGAATAAATGTTATGTTGATTCATTGGAAAACTTAATAAGTTAGCATGGGGTCAACAGATATTAAATCGATAAAAAGTGAATAGTTTTATATACTGCCCCTCCAAGTACCAATGTATTTTCAAATAGTTTATATTAATTATAAATATCGAGGAGGATAAAAAGTTTCAACTTCTAAAGTCAGTGAAGAAGCATTTATTGAACTTGTATGTATAATTAACTGACTTATTCTTTCGTTAAACATTGAGCCACCTTATGTGCCAGACACTGGGCATAGGATGAGGATGCAAGTTGAATCAGATAGCTTTTGCCTTAAGCAATTCACATTCCAGTAGGACCTATAACAATGTTAACAGATAATAAAGGTAGAATGAGATAAGTGCCGAAAGAGCCATGTGCAAAGTGTTATTGAAACATCAATAATGGAGCCACTGTCTGCCTGGGGTAGGGGAAGGGCAGTTAGGGAAAGTTAGGAGAAATGTTGTTTGTGCAAAATTTTGAAAGAAACAGGAGAAATAGGACAACTAAAACAGCTGCAAAATACAAAAACTCCTGTTTAGAGGTACCAGAGATCTACTGAGGGAGGCTGAATTGATGAATCAAAATTCAAGAGAAAAGAGAAAATTAACCCTGCATCTGCTAAGCATTTTACCTTGTGTTCCCCTCAAGGAATTTTCTAATTCATAAGAGGCATGAATAGAGAGGCTGGTAAGCTAAACACCTGTGTAGAAGTGGCTATTAAGAGTCAGAGGGGTCTGCAAAGCTTTTTTGGCAGTCTCATGAGGCTGAGAGAGAAAAAAAAAAAATGGCGCTAACAGCTACGAAGGCAGCCAATAAATGACAAAGTTTCCAAACAAAAGGGAACACCAGAAAAGTAAACTTGACAGTTCAAACAGATTTTCCTCTTGAGGTACTCACCAAATTGTAAGTGGCACAAACGTAGATATGGAAAAACCTAGTAGAAAGTGGCTGTTGAGAGGCTGAGAAGCTAACTAGTGGGTATCAGTTAGGATTCAGTCAGGGACTCAGAACCTCTCTGAGTGATATGGAATAAAGGATTTATTATATATGTTGAATCTCATGCAATTGTGGGAGCTGAGTAGAAGACTATGGCAGGCTGATGCCTCCATACCTGGTGGGTAGGTCTAAAGTCACAAAGGGTCAGTAGGGCTAGTATTTGAGAAGAAAATCATGACTTAAAGCAAAATAGAGGAATGAGCCAAGATGGTGAAGTAGAGAGACTCATAGCTCACTGTCTTCCACAAATACACCAATTACATCTATAGACCCTCTGAATCACACAGAACAACTACTGAACTCTGGCAGAGTGTCTCTTGCTTCAAAATGCAGGAGGATTCTCACTAAATTTGGTAAGAAAAGAAAAGAAACAGAAAATTGGTGTGGGACCAGTCCTGTGGGGACGGAACAGCAAAGGAAGAAAGGCACCCTCATGTTGGGATGTCCCCTCTCCAGCTGAGAGATCAACAGGGACAGAAATGAAGCTTCCAAGGCTTGGAGGAGAAAACGGCAGCCGCTTGGCAGATAGAACTAAGAGAAATTGGCACAGAGGGTCCCTGTGAGCCCCAGTCCTAGACTTGAGCTGGCAGGGGCAAGATGGGACTGGCTGCCAGAGATCGGTGAGGAGCCTAGGGAGAGGGCTGGGGCCCACTGCACAGAGGCAGCCTCAGGACACTGGAGGGCAGTGTGATCTCTGGTTGGGGGTGTGTGCGGAACAGAATTGTCTGGAACCCCTATAAAAAAGCAGCACTGCTGGTGTGTGTGGGAAGGGGGGTGCAAGGCAGCCATGCCATAGCCGCTGTCTCTGCTTGGATCCATTGTTGGAGTGTTCTGGTGAGAAGAGATGTATGGCTTGGTCATAGCCATTACTGCTACACAGAGGCAGGGCTGAAAGCTGAATCCATACCCAGCGGCCCTGCAACTTCACAGGCAGGACTGAGATTTGATTATAGCCCCAGGTAGAGAGGGTGGATTTGCTCTCTCTGGACCCTTTGTAGACATGCACCTCTGGGATGAACAGGCAATGAGTGGAATACCGGTATTTACAACAGGCTGGTATTTACATTATGCGGAGGTGGGGCTGGGGTCTGCACTGACCCTGTGGTGCACCACGGATTCAGGTGTGTGACTGCAGGCTCACTACAGCGGGTCCTAGCATCTGACATTGGCAGACCTGCAATGATGTTTCCAGGGGCCCAGAACCTGGGGGACACCAGAGCGGGTGGCTAATATTCCTGCAGCTAAAGTGAGGAAAAAGGCAGAGTCAACAAAGAGTACTTTGTAAGCCCACATAACAAGTGACAGACAATACCACAGAGGGCACTTCCCAGTGGACATCCCCTGCGGAGGTATACTCAGTGAAACTTCTTCGCAGCTGAAGCACTCCAACCCTGCCTACCATATACCACAACTCAAAATGGATCTAGAAGTGTCTATTCCAACAATAGGGGAGCAGACACAGCCCCTGTCAAGGCTGTGACAACCACAAAAAAGGAGGCCCTGCTCAACAACAACAATTAGGGCAGGCCCTGATCACCATAACACCAACCACACCCCTAATCAAAGGGATAACAGTCAATACACACAGAAGACAGACATGACAACTACAGACTAAGAACAGCACTCACAACAAAACTATTAGATGCACACAGTCTATGCAGGAATGCTCTCACTTTAAATAAAAACAAACAAACAAACAAAAATCAGCCCTTCAAAACCACAGTAGATAACCAGTACTCCTAAATCCATAGAGCCAGAGAAACATAAATAAAATGAAGAAGCAGAGGAACCACTCCCTATTAAAAGAACAAGAGCAGTCCCCTGAAAGAATAAACAATGAAATAGACCTCAACAATCTACTAGATGATGACTTCAAAAAGGGGATGATAAAAGCACTGAAGGAAATAAGAGAGACTATGAATAGAGGCAAAGAATAATATAAAAAGGAAATAGAAACTATAAAGAGGAGCCAATTAAAAACAGAAATCTCAATGGCTGAGATAAGAGCTGAGCTAAAGGCAGCTAAAAGCAGACTACATAATGAAGAGGAATGAATAAGTGACTTAGAAGACAGGATAACAGAAGTCACCCAATTAGAACAGCAGGCAGAAAAGCAAGTGAAAACTCATGAAAGCAATATAAGGGACCTATGGGATAATATAAAGTGTGTCAACCTATGCATAATAGGGGTCCCAGAAGGAGAAGAAAGAGAAAAGGGGATTGAAAAGGTATTTGAAGAAATCATGACTGAAAATTTTCCAAACCTAAAGAAGAAAACAGATATTCAAGTACAGGAAGCACAGAGGGTCCCAAACAAGAAGAATCTAAACAGACCTATACCAAGACATAATCAAGATGGCCAAAGTTAAAGATAAAGAAATGATTCTAAAGGCAGCAAGAGAAAAACAAAGAGTTTTCCCATTAGATTTTTAGCTGATTTCTCTACACAAACACTGCTGGCCAGAAGTGGGTGGCAATATATATTCGAAGTCCTGAATGAGAAAAAGCTGTAAACTAGGATACTCTATCTGACAAGACTATCCTTTAGAGTAGAAGGAGAGATAAAGAATTTCATAGACAAGCAAAAACTAAAAGTATTCAGTAGTACTAAACCTATCCTAAAAGAAATATTGAAAGGTCTACCCTAAACAGAAAAGAAGCAGGAAGCTATAAAAATGAGAAAACCATAACTGGAAATGTGATACCTACAATGAGTTGCAAGAGAATAAACATGAAGATGTAGAAAAAAAAGTGGGGGGCATCAAAATCATAAAAGGTGGGAGAGGAGAACAAGAAAATATAGATTTTTTTTCTCTCTCTCTTCTTTTTTCCCCTTCATTCTTTTTAGGATGTGTTTGAGTCTACATGACTACCAGTCTAAAGCAAACAGATACAGTAATGAGTTAACATAGTTGAAAAACAGGTTAACCACAAACCAAAAGCACACAATAGAGTCACAAAAACAAAAAGATACCAAGCTAATACAAAAGAAAATTATCAAACCACAAAAAGAAAAAACAAAAAGCAAAAAAGGAACAAAGAATACCAAATCAACTGGAAAACAAAGTTCAAAATGATCTCTGAGATCCCTTTCAGCTCAAACATTCTGTGATGATGTCTATATTTGTTGGGGTCCACTACAATAAATTCCACAAACTAGTTAAAAGTGAAAAAAAAAAAAAAAGAGTCAAGGCAGACTGTAACCCACAAGGACTAACAGAAACCCAAGAGAACAGACTGGAACCTATGTTTATCTCTCACTGCCTTTGACTTTATCAATGCTAGTGATTTGCAGAAGGAGCTGGCAACTTTTGTTGTGGAGCAGCGCCTTGGCCTAGTCAGAGAAGCTGAAGGAGATGTGGTAACTGGAACAGTTGCACACCAGGCTGCTGTTCCAACCTAACAAGGTGAATAAGCAGATCAGCCACAATGTGCATGAACTTCAGTGGTTCCTGGACCCCTACTCCTACACCAACCTTGAGAGCATAATGGCTGATGCTTTAATTCCACTTTTCCAAATCTCACAGAAGTTTTACCTAGAGGTGAATACTAACTTAGAACCAAACAGAGAAGGGAATTTTAGGAAGTATAGTTCCTCCTTGATATAGTACAAAACCAAAGAAGACTGACCCTTGTCAACTTGGCATCCATATACACCTCTTTTAATCACATTTGTCTTCCATATGAAAATAGTAGCAACATGACCAACTATCCTTTGTACAACTGAAAACACATTAACCAAAAGAGGATACTTATCCATCTTTGGGTAATATTAATTCCTCTTCCAACTGAATTATATTCCCTGCATTAGCTAGGGCTGCCATAATAAAATACCACAGACTGAGGGGCTTAAACAATAGAAATGTTTTTTGTTTTTGTTTCCTTTTTACTCACAGTTCTAGAGGCTAAAAGCTCAAGATCAAGGTATCAACAGGTTTGATTTCTTCTGAGACCTGTTTCCTTGACTTGTAGATGGCCACCTTCTCACTGTGTTCTCATATGGCCTTTCCTCCATACATGTACACTTTTGGTGTTTCTTTTTGTGCCAAATTTCATCCTTTTATAAGGACACCACTAAAATTGGATTAGGGCCTACTCTAACATTTTCATTTAACTTAATTGCCTCTTTAATGGCCTTATCTCTAAATACAGTCACGTTGTGAGGCACTGGAGGTTAGGACATCAATATATGAATTTTGGGGGGACACAATCCAGCTCATAACACCCTCCAGATGTTCTGGGACATAAATAGTGAGATCTAAGATTAACTGCTATTACCGTATCTTCTGTCACATGGTAGAAGAATAGGACAGTGATTCAAGAAAAGGTTAATATAGTCACAAATATATTCATATCAAAATTAGAGGAAATACTCATAATTATGATAGTTCTCCTTTCTGCAACTGGTCATGCAGTCATAGCAAGTATATACAACTTCCTACATCCATTATCCATTGCATATTCTCTCTTTCTTCAACAAGCACCTTGACTGGTCCCTGCCTGTTGAAGGGCCTAGACCATTAGTAGTACTGTGTGCATTGAGTTGTTTTAGTTTTTGGCTTTTAAACTTGGTGTGTATCAGAGGATATCCTACATATCAGACATACTCCTTCTTATACTTCTTCCTGTGAAGGAGTAACCCAAAATTTCCCCTTAGCAGTTAGGATCCATCATCCTAGCTAGTACAGTCGTTTTTTAAATTTTATTTTATTTTTACTTATTTCTTTTTATTTAAGTACAGTCAGTTAGAATGTGTCAATTTCTGGTGTACAGCACAATGTTCCAGTCATGCATATATATATTTGTTTTCATATTCTTTTCCATTAAAGGTTACCACAAGACATTAAATATAGTTCTCTGTGCTATACAGAAGAAACTTGTTTTTCTTTAATCTATTTTAATTTATAGTGGCTAACATTTGCAAATCTCAAACTCCCAAATTTATCCCTTCCCACTCCTTTTCCCGGTAACCATAAAATTGTTTACTATGGTTGCGAGTCTGTTTCTGTTTTGTAGATGAGTTCATAGTGTCTTTTATTTTCTTTCTTTTTTTTTTTTAGATTCCACATATGAGTGATATCATATGGTATTTTTCTTTCTCTTTCTGGCTTACTTCACTTAGAATGATGATCTCTAGGTCCATCCTTGTTGTTGCAAATGGCATTATTGTATTATTTTATATAGCTGAGTAGTATTCCATTGTGTCAATATACCACAACTTGCTTAACCAGTCATCTGTTGATGGACATTTAGGTTGCTTCCATGTCTTGGTTATTGTAAATAATGCTGCTATGAACATTGGGGTGCAGGTCTCTTTTCGAATTAGAGTTAACTCTGGATATAAATCCAGAAGTGGTATTGCTGGATCATATGGTAAGTCTATTTTTAGTTTTTTGAGGAATCTCCATACTGTTTTCCATAATGGCTGCACCAAACTACATTCCCACCAGCAGTGTAGGAGAGTTCCCTTTTCTTCATACCCTCTCAGGCATTTATTGTTCATGGATTTTTGAATCAGTAGTCCTTTTTGACTGTAACTTTAGTGGTATCGGAAGCTCAAAGGAAGCAGGTGACAGTCTTAACTTCTAGTTTAATGGAAACATTGCTGTGTTCCCTGATGGAAACATTTCTTCCATAAGAACTAAGACTTCTAGACTAGCAGAGCCCAAAATAATGAGAAAAGTAAGAAAAAATGCTTGTAAATTACTAAGGATAGTTTATTTCCTGGATTTATAAATTTTGTTTACAGAGGGAACAAGACGATATAATGTTCACCAGTGTAGAACATTATTTTGCATCCTAGAGGATGTTAACCTCACCACACAGGGTATTACCATGCAGATGGAGTTATAATTGAATCTTCAAAAGGTTGTTCCACTGTTCTATCTGCCCGGTTGCTTCAGGGTAATGGTAAACACAGTAAAACCAAGAATCCCATGAACATGAGCCCGTTACTACATTTCATTTACCATAAAATGAGTTCCTTAATCAGAATAAATGCTCCCATAATCCCTCGTACCTAATTTTCTACAATCGTTCTGTTCTCTTACTGTTTCCCCCACCCCCACTCATTCTTCACTCACCATTTTGTGAGCAAGAACTGTATATTTTTTGTTTTGGTAACTTTAACAAATATAGCCTCAGTTTAGGTACATCTTCAAAGGATACTGATTGAAAAAATGATGGAAAAGTCAACAATGTCAAATAAAACACAGGGGTCAAAAAATATAAGGGCAAATATTAAAGAAGGTCCTTTATTCAAAACAAGGGCCATTTAAAGATGGAAATAAACAGCTGAAACAAAAGAAGAGAGATCTCAGGATGGCAAACTCTCTTACTAGCTGTATGAACTTAGGCCTCTGTTATGGACTGAAAGTTTGTTGTTTCCCCAATTTAACACATTGGAGCCCTAACCCCAAATGTAATGCTACTTGGAGATCAGGCTTTTGGAAAGGCAACTATGGTTAGATTAGGTCGTGAGAGTGGGGCCCTCATAATGGAATTATTGGCCTGATAAGAAGAGATCTGTGTGTGTGTGTGCACACGCGCGCACATGTGCATGCACACATGCCTCCGTTCATGCACACACATGCACCTGTGAAAGGTTGTGTGAGGTTATACTGAGAAGGAGGCCTTTGCAAGCCAGGAAGAAAGCCTTTACCAGGAACAGAATCAGGCTGGCACCTTGGTCTTGGACTTCTCAACCTCCAGAACTATGAGAAATAAATTTCTGTTGTTTAAGCCACTCAGTCTATGGTATTTTGTTATGGTGGCCCCAGCAGACAAATCCATGCTCCATTTCCTTTTATTTAAAATGGCCATAAAAGTTATCTGACAGGATTGATGAAAATAGTAGAGATAATATATGTAGAGTGCCTAGCCAGTGTTCAATAACAGTGGCTAATTTTTCCAGTCAGTTCTGTGCAGCTAGTATTGTGCTGGCCTGACTTATTCTTTCTCCTTCCAATTCATTTAGGGCTCTTGTTTGCTCTTAGTGTGAGCATTTGATCATTTACCTTACTCTGCTGCTTTATCTATGAATCTCTTGACTGCTGACTGTTTGCATGGACTTATATTACTTTGGCCTGTGCTATTCATGAACTCTTGATTTTTATTGCCTACCTGGCCTCTGACTCATCACTGACCAGACAGACTCTTCTTTCTTGGTGTTTACCTGGGCTCTTTGGCCAACAATGACCTGGCTTATATCTTGAATCACTTTGGCAAATCAGAGAGTATTTTTAAGGGAATTCACACCCCATATTTCCATAAAAATCCTGATGCAGTGCTCACTAAAATATCATGGAATGTTATTTTAGTCTCCTCCCACCTTGGCATTCACTTTTGTCATTGTAATTTCACTTTCTTTTAGATACCTGCACATAATTAATGGCTGTACTTACTGCTCTAGATCTCTAGTAGTTTTATTGCTTGCCTTCCGAGCTGACAAGGTCTCATGCACCAGTGCTTTAAAGCTTTCTGGATCAGCGACACTTTGAGAATCTCATGAAAGTTACAGGGGTCCCTACGACCACCACTCCCAAGTGTCTATATGCAGTTCCATATAAAATTGTGTATACAATTTCAGGAAGTTCATGGACCTTTGGAAATACAGGATTTCAACTCCAGCTTTTGAAATTCAGTATTATTCTTTTCTCTCAACTCAACATACTTTAAAAATATTTAAATAACACACTCAATTTGGGTTTTTAAAATTAATTTGTAAATAATCCAAATCTAGGAAATAGAAAGAACTATCAGATTGAGAAAGGCATTGGAAATACTAAAACAGAGACACTAACTCATGCACTTTATGTTGAAATGATTTCTTGATCTTTAACAGTGAGGTAAAAGACATTGTCCTTCCCATGTTGTCCATGTTGAACAGAGATATGGCACCATGAAGTAATTATCAGTTGTCATGTTAATGGCTGTTGACTGGGTCACACACAACTCTCTGTTGGGCATCTTACTTTTCACTGATGCTTACTAACACCATTAGGGTAAGTTCTGGCCTTAGCATTTCTGTGGTTCATGGATCAATATATGAGCCATTATTTGACTTTTTTTCATAACTTGATATAACTTTCACATATGTACTACATTATGTACTGGCATCCCTTTATAATTGCATTCCTCACTGTAGGTTCTCCAAAGACTTACACTGTAATAGTTCTGTTATCATATTCACTGTGACATCAAATTGGCATCATAATGGATTCTTTTTTAGACTTGTATCCTTTTGCATTTTCTCATTCTAATCTCTCATTATAATGGCATCGTAACTGGGTCCCAGCAGACTTTCACTGAAGTTATTATGAGATAGTTAACATCATGGCAACTCCAGATTAAATTGCACAGGAAATCAGTATTGTGAAAGAAACTTAAATAAAGTCCTGATAAGTAATTACTGGTTATGTTTAGTGATTATTTTGTTTAAACATCTCTCTCTCTATTTTAATTCAAAAAGTTCCCTAAAGACAGTACTCCACATTAAAAAAATAACTACCTGGCAACCAGGAAAATTGTGCTTTTTTAAGTGAGCCAAATTTCAGTTGAAGGTTGGCAAAACATCCAAAAGCATAGCTTGTGCTTTAATAACTGGAAAGTAAGCTGATTTTTTTTCATTTATGTTGATTTTTAAAATAGCTGGTCTTCAACATAGCTATGAGAAAAGGAAGCTGCATATACCACGCTTCTACCTCAAACTATGAACCTAGAAAAAGTAGTCTTCACCTCTCTGGATCTAAAAACTAAGGAGAAGAATCTGTGGCATAATGACCTTTCAAACTACCTGGCAATTGAAAGAGGGAAAATGTTTGTTTAGAGTAAATGAACAGTCCTTCTGTGTAAGAACTCACCACCATCAGTATTGTTGGACACCTTTGGTGCAAAACAATATATTTAATTCAGTTGATATCAAAATAAATGTGGCATAGTCCCTGCTTATAAGAATGTACACTGTAATTGTGGGCAAAAATCATATACCTTAAAATCTGGATATTAATGTAAGGCTTCCCCACTAAATACCTGATGAATGTTTGGTTAAGATAATCAGTGCTGCATTAGGAGTTCCTAAGGATTAAGTGTATTCAGTTTCTATTGCTGCTCTAATTACCACAAACAGTGGTTTCAAACAGTACGCACTTATTATCTTACAGTTCTGTAGGTTAAAAGTTTGATATCGGTTTTACTGGGCTGAAATCAAAGTGTTGGAAGGGCTGCATTCTCTTCTGGAGACTTCAGTGGAAAAATTTATTTGCCCTTTCCAGCTTCTAGAGGCCACTTGGATTCCTTGGCTCATGACTCCTTTATCCATCTTGAAAGACAGCAACAGTGTAGTTCTGTGCCTTTCTTCCACAGTCACAGCTTTCTCTCACTAACCCTGTCTTCTACCTTTATAAACCCTTGTAATTACATTGGGCTCACACTGATAATCTGAGATAACCTCTCTATTTTAAGGTCAGCTGATTAGCAACCCTAATCCCATCTGCACCCATACTTACTCTTTGCCATTAAACCTAATAAGGTCACTGCTTCCAGGGATGAAGGGGCATTATTCTACTTATCACATCAAATAAATATTAAGATGTCAGAGGAGGTAAGACTTGAATGAGGTTTGAAGACCGATTAAAATATGAAGAGGATTTTGATTGGGATGTGAAAGTAAAAACAAATTGTAATTAATTCTGCAGCACTCTTCCAAGCCAATAATGTTAGCATAGTAGAGGTTAGAAGTTTGAAATACAGACATTGGAGCTAGGCAGTCTTGTTTTCAAGTCCTGGCTCTGCCAGTAACTGCAAGACCTTGGACAAATCACATAAGCCATTTGGGCTTCAGTCTCTCATCCTTAAGAAAATGATAAAAGTAGCATCTAACTCATAGCACCATCATGAAGGTTAAAAGAGATAACACAGGAGGGCTTCTGGTTTCCAGTCTAGCATGCAAGAAGCTTGCCATTCCATCCTAACAACAGGTAAAAAGCTAAACAAACTGAAAACTCATCAACTATTCTTAGATCTATCAGAGAAGTGAGGTCACAGGGCAAGATGCTACTCCCAAAATTAGACAGAAAGACAAACACAAAGAATCACAACTTACTAAAACAGAAACTCCCAAGCAGAAACCTCAGTGGGAATCAGTTGTTGGGTAAGAAAAACTGAACTGTAAGTAATGAATTGCTAGAAGTTAAGTATGAACATGTTTAAGAGATAAAATCTCCAGAGGACTCAGTTAATATGAGGGCTGCCACATTTTAGTGAATTTTTAATTTTTTTATCCTTTTAAAATTATAGTTGATATACAATATTATATTTGCTTCAGGTGTACAACATAGTGATTCAATATTTTTTATAGATTATATCCCATTTAAAGTTATTACAAAATGATGTCTATATTTCCCTGTGCTATATAATATATCCTTGTTGCTTATCTATTTTAAGCATAGTAGTTTGTATCTATTAATCTCCTACACCAATCTTGTCTCCCCTCTTCTCTCTTCCCACTGGTAACCACTGATTTGTTCTCTATATCTGTGAGTTTACTTCTGTTTTGTTATATTCATTTATGTGTTTTATTTTTTAGATTCCACATATAAGTAATAATATACAGTATTTGTCTTTCTCTGTCTGACTTATTTCACTAACATAATACCCTCTAGACCCATCCACATTGTTCCAAATGGCAGAATTTCATTCTTTTTTTATGGTTGAGTAATATTTCAGTGTGTGTGTGTGTGTGCATCACATCTTCTTTATCCATTCATCTATTGATGGACACAGGCTGTTTCCATATCTTAGCTATTGTAAATAATGCTGCTATGAACATTGAAGTACATGTATCTTTTCAAATTTAGTCTTCTTGTTTTCTTTGCATGTATTCACTAGAGTGGAATTATTGAATCATATGATAGTTTTTAGTTTTGTAGGGACTTTCATACTGTTTTCCATAGTGTCTGCACCAATTTACATTTCCATTAACAGTGTATGATGGTTCCCTTTTCTCCACATCCTCTCCAACATTTGTTATTTCTGGTCTTTTTGATGATAGCCACTCTGACAGGTGTGAGGTTATATCTAATTGTGGTTTTGATTTGCATCTTCCTGATGATTAGCAATGTTGAGCATCTTTTCATGTGCCTGTTGGCCATCTGCATTTCTTCTTTGGAAAAATGTCTATTCAGTTCTTCTGCCCATTTTGTAATGGAGTTGCTTGGTTTTTTGATGTGGAGTTTACTTTTGTATATAATGTGAGAAAATGTTCTAATTTCATTCTTTTACATGTAGCTGTCCAGTTTCCTGAGCACCACTTATTGAAGAGACTATCTTTTGTACATTGTTGTATCCTTGACTCCTTTGTCATAGATGAATTGACCATAAGTATGTGAGTTTATTTCTGGGCTCTCTATTCAGCCCCACTGTTCTGTGTGTCTGTTTTTGTGCCAGTACCATGCTGTATTGATTACAGTAACTTTGTAGTATAGTCTGAAGTCAGGGATTGTGATACCTCCAGCTTTGTTCTTTTCTTTTTTTAAGATTGCTTTAGCAATTTAGGGTCTTTTGTGGTTCCACATAAGTTTTAGGATTATTTGTTCTAGTTCTGTGAAAAAACTCTTTGGTGAATTTTACCTCCAAGAGGTTAGCCAGATTCTCACAGTGATTATCAAAGAAAAATTCCCTCACGCTTCTGGTATGAAGGGAAAAGGAACCATTTTGAAATATGCCAAAACATTTTGTTCTTCTTAACAAGGCCTGCTCTCTAGAGAAATTATTTTACCAGAGGCTAAAATATTGGTGTTTTATCAGATCCAAACCAACTTGGAGGACCAGAAATACCAAAATCTAGCCATTTCTAGCCATCTATGTGGAGGAAGGAACTACCCCCATTCTAGCCCACTCTAGCCATCTTGTCCCACTTAAGAGAAGCACTTGTGAAGTTTACAGTCTAGATATACAGGCTCACTAAAAGGCTGACACCTAATCTTAGGATTATAGAATGCTTCCTCTTCCTTCACACATTACCAGCACATTACTTAAGGCCTATTTAACACAGTTCCTTTTATCAAAAGCATCATGTCTACCTTTCAATCAAAAATCAAAAGCTGTACTGAAAAGCAAAAACAGTTTGAAGAGACAGAGAAAGTACTCAGAATCACAGTCAGATATGGCAGAGATGTTGGAATGATTAGAAAGGCAATTTAAAATAACTATGATTAATATATTAAGGGCTCTAATGGATAAAGTAAACACCATACAAGAACACATAGAAAATATAAGAAGAGAGATGGAAATTTTAATAAAGAACTAAAAAGAAATGCAAGAGGATAAGAATGCTGTAACATAAATGAAGAATGCCTCTGATGGGCCTATGCTAGTAAACTGGATGCAGCCGAGGAAAGTATCTCTGAGCTTGAGGATATCTCAATAAAAACCTCCAAAACTGAAAAGTAAATAGAACAAAGACTGAAGTTTATGTGGAGAGGTAAAAGACCCAGTATAGCCAACACAATATTTAAAGAGAAGAGTAAGGTTGGTAGACTGATACTATGCAACTTCAAGTCTTAACTCTAAAGTTACAGCAATCAAGAGAGTGTGATATGGTTTCTTTCATTCACTCATTCATTCAAAGAATAGTTATTTATTATCTGGATCTATGTAGAGATATAACCCTTACTCTTAAGGGAATTATACTGTAGTTGTGGAAATAGGACATTACCAAATACCACGTTTTGAAATAGCCTTGAACATTTTTAAAGTTCCATGTTAACTTCATGATACAGACAGGTCTGAACATAATACTTGTTCTCAAGAGTTTATAATCCTGTAAGGAGAAAACTAATAAACACATAACTGTAGTACAAGGTCAAGTAGACTAACTGTTGGAGGTGGCATAGTATAAGGATTAAAATCATTGGCTTTACATGGATTTGAGTTTTTAACTCTAGCTTTGTCATTTCCTAGCTGTGCAATGTTGGGGTAGCTACTTAGTTCCTCTAAATCTGTTTCTCCATCTGTAAAATAAGGATAAAAGTAGTTTTAATATAATACATAAATAAATCATATAAGTGCATAGTTTAGCACATAATTTGTACTTGGTGTTGCTATCAAGATATACAGACACAATTTTATGTTGCATTCAAAGGATAGAGAGCTCACATCTGGTTTTGAAGATGAGGGAAATTTTTATAAGCAAGTAACACTTACTATGGATCTCTTCTTAGTTTCACCTGCCTTTGTCTTCTCCTGCACCTTAAAAGTGGTCTTACCAATGGGCAATATCTTCAAGCATAGGCCTGTCCTAGGTCCTGAGTCAATACCAATGGGTGCAGGAAGTGTATCAGTAATCTCATCTGCAACATTTCAGCATCTTAAAATAATTCTCTTCAGCCTTCAGTACCTAGTATCTCAATTATAGCTAACCCCATCTCCCACTGTTCTTATTTCTTTTGTGCAAATTTGGCCAGGGTCTGAGAGCATGTGCAGGCACATTTTAAAATAATAGGCCATAAAAATTCTCTCATTTTTCTGTAAAAACTGATGTATTGATGAGGCCAAATACCTTAATGTGGAAATGTTAAATGGCTTAAATAGGAGCAAAGCCGTTGAAAAACATGTTCTTGCTTATATTGTGAAAGAAAATCTGATTTGTTCATTTTTCATTGAGTGAAAAAAACAAAACTATACCAAAGGGCACAGTGTCAGTGTAAGTGGGACTTTCATAATTCATTTCATTATGTAAATTTAAAAGATTATTATTATGAACACCACATTTTCTCATTCTAGAGATGATGGAATTGCCATAAGGGAAATTTTGAATACTGAGAAGGAAGAAACTGAATAATCTATCTCTAAACGCTAACAGCTTTAGAGAAGGACTTTGAGGAAAAGTAAGCACTGCAAAAATAGATTGTAGCTCTGTACTGCAGTCATAGTAGTGTTGTGGAAATGGTCAGTTGGAATTGTGTGTTACAGCCTCTGACCCTTCTTTCTGTCTTTCATTAAAAAAAAAAAAAAAAAAAAAAAACAGAGAAGGAAATGAGAGCTCCATATGCTCTCATCCCTCTCCCACACCTGGACCTTTTCATGAGATAAGCTTTGACTTCATGTATGAGGCAGGAATGAAATTTATTTTTGAACTCCCTACCCCTCATCTCTGCATGCTCTTTGTCCCTTTCAGTAGCTCTACTCTCTGACAATATTTAGCATGTCTTTGCACATTCTGAGTTTTCAAGCAGAAAACATATCTGCTATCTCCATAGGTTTACCGTAAGCTCCTTGAAACAAAGAACATATCTATGTCTGTATCTTCTGCATGGTGCCTATTTCACACAGCCAGTGTTCAACAAATTTCTTTTGATTGCTTTATTTCTAATAATAATAGTTTACATCTGTTGCATATCTACCAAAAGCATAATGCATGCAAAGCTGTATTCTAAATACATTGTTTCATTAATATCTCAGCAACCCCGTGAAGTAGGTGACTTCACAACTGTTATTTTCATTTGGCTTAAAGAGGCCAAATAGCTACTGAATTTTACAGATAAGATTTAAATCTGTCTATTCACTATGAAGTCCCAACTCTTAACCACTAAACTCTAATCCCAATGCTCATTTTTAACACTCCATTATTACTTGCATCATGTTATGAATCAGTTTAGCATATTATATTTCCCCAATGTATTTGCATTTTATAAGACAGAGTTCAGAAGCATATAAGCTGAAGAGATCTATCTCTAATACTGGACTTTCAGGCAGAAAGTATAGGAGGAATTGGGGTTATATTTTTATAGTAGTTTTCCACTTGTTTGTCGAGTCGCATCACTCAAGTGTTTCCCCACAAATAGTAACAGTAAAGAAGCCTTAGGTCTCTAATTAAAGTAGGGAAGAAAACAAACCTTGGAAACAGCAGAGTGCATTTTGAAATAATTCTTATTAATACAAAAGCCATGTGTACCCTGTCACTCTCTCCTTGAACTAATTTCTAAGTTTCACTATTTCTTTTGTATCCTTCTGGAAATTCGGATGTCTGTGCAAAATGGATCAACACTATAGGATCAAAATATACACAGTTTCCTTCACCAATTAATGTGTTGAATCATATTAATGCTTCCTAGTATTAAACACTGTTACCCTCTAGGTCCATCCATGTTGTTGCAAATGACAGAATTGAATGCCTTTTATGGCTGAGTAATATTCCATTGTGTGTATATTTATTTATACACATAAAGAAGATACATATCTTCTTTATCCATCCTTTTTATCCATTCACTGTTGATGGACACTTAGGTTGCTTCCATATCTTGGCTATTATAAACAATGCTGCTATTTTGTGGTGACTTTAAATGGAGTATAATCTATAAAAATGTTGAGTCATTATGTTGTATGCCTGAAACAAATATGATGCTATAAATCAACTATACTTCGATTAAAGAAAAAATTGAAGTCCTAGAAAGAACCCCAAATCATCTTGGTATATTATTCTTCAAGTGTAGCTTCTAATTGCCAATATTTTCTTTAGGATCCTTGTATTTATTTACATAAGTGAGATCAATCTTAGTTTTCTTTTGGAAGCAATTTTTTTTTGAGATTTCAGGTCAATTTTATGTTGACTTTGTAACAAGAGTCTAGAAGCTTCCTTTTTCTATACTCAGAAACAGTTGAAAGACTTTCAGAATGAATTGTTTCTTGAATATTTGAAAGGAATTACTTTATAAAGCTCCTTGAAACTGGTGTTCAGGAGAAAGGCATAGCTCTTTAATAAACTAGATTTTTTTCAATGGCAATTGGTTTATTTAATTTTTTAAAAATCTCATCCGGAGCCAATTTATGGTAATTTATATTTTCATAGAAAATCATCCAGACTTTGAAATTTATTTGAACAAGGTTGAGCTAAGTCATCTCATATAATTATTTTGCATTTCTCTGTGTTTGTGGTAATTTCCCTTTTTCCATTTTTAATTGTGTTTGTACTCCCCCCCCACTACATTCTTCTTGATTAGACTAGCTAGTGGCTTTATCTATTTTATTATCATGATTTTTGAAGAAAAAGCTTTTGGATTTATTCATTAGTTCTACTGCTTTTTCTATTTACTAATTCATTAATATTAGCTTGTATCTTAATTTCTTGTTTCTGCTCTTCAGGTAAATTGTACACTTACACTAATGCATATAGTCCTTATAACAACCCTAGGAGGTAAATACTACTTTTATTCCCCTTTAACAAATTATGGCACTAAGAGGTTAAATCATTTGCCCAGAGTCATGTAGTTGGTAGAGTCACAGAGTGAGGATATGAAGTTAGCTCTTTTTATTCACTATACTATACTGTCTCCTTCGGTTTTTGCTATTACCGCCTTCCTCCTTCATTTGTTGAGTAGTTGAATGCTTAATTAATGTATTTTCCTTTTTTTATTGAAGTATAGTCAGCTTGTAATGTGTCAATTTCTGGTGTACAGCATAATGTTTCAGTCATATATATAGATACATATATTCACTTCATATTCTTTTTCATTATAGGTTACTACAAGATATTGAATATAGTTCCCTGTGCTGTACAGAAGAGCCTTGTTGTTTATATATTTTATATATACTGGTTAATATTTGTAATTAATGTATTTTCAATATTGATCTTTTATCAATAACAGTGTTTTATGTGATAATGTTTCTTCTGAGCACAAGTTTATTAGGATCTGATATGTGCTTTATTGCTATTCTGTGGATTTTCTGCAATTTTAGGTTTTATTTCCTTTTGACTCAAGAATTATTTAAGAGAGTTTTTATTTCCTGATGTCTGGGGTATTGAGGGCTTTGTTTGAATATCTTCTCTGTAGATATTCTATGTCAAATTAAAGATGCAGTATTTTTTTCTTGTTGGATGGTAGTATTGTGTCGTGAATGGGTACTGAATGTTTTCAAATGTTTTCTTCAACAACATATATTAAGATGCTCTTATAATTTTTCTTTTCCAATCTGTTAACATAGTGCATTAGACTGCTTCATTTGCTCATATCAAAAAATGCTTAGAATTCTGTGATAGTCACTTTGCATTATTGTTTTAACTCACATTTGGATTTGGGTTGCTAGTATTTATTAGGTTCTTTGCATCCTTATTCACAAGCGAATTTTTCCCAGAGTTTTACTGTGCTATCACTTATATTATCCTTGTAAGATGATATGGCTATCTTCCTATGTTTTTATTTGCTATTTAATGGTATATCAGGCAAGTTTCATAGTTGGTAAATGCAAAAATCAATTCTAGTTTACTTAAGTAGAAAATTAATTTAACATGGGGATATCATGGAGCTTATACAAGGGGAAGAGTAGAGAGCATTGTTTAGAAAGCAAACAAGAACAAAACGAAGCTGTGCAGGTGAAAAAACTTAGGCACTAACAGTAATTCTGCTGGGCCTACCACCAGTGAACCTTCATCATACCACTTCTGGATTGTCAACTCCAATAAAATAGCTGAAGGTAATTTCTAATTCTCCTAGCACCTTTTTTCACTTCCTTCATGTTGTCAAAGTTTCGGGTAGAAGCATGTCATTAGTTGGTTTTGCCTAACATATGTTAGCTACTAGGGGTTAAGGAGAGGTCATGCGTATACCCCTTCAATTTTCATAATGTTAAGGAAAAGTTTAATATGTGATTAAATTTTTGAATGTTTCATTTTGTTTGAAAAGAAAATGAATTTTCCAATTAAGTACAAAATTTGTTGGTTATTTAATTCAAATTTATATATTTAATTTTTTCTTTGCTTGACAGTTATCTGAAAAAAAAGGTAGGTAGTTCAACTATAACTGTGTACCCATTTCTTTGCAATTTTTGTTTCATATATGTAGTTACATATTTGGCATTTTAGGACATAAACAAATAAAACCCGGTCCTTTCTGCTTGAGTTTAGAATCAATTGAAAGACAGACACAAGTCATTATATGAAGACCAAAATACCTCGCTTATGATTACTCCTGATAGAACTGACAGGAGAATGTGGCTTTAGACCTTTAGTCAAGTGATCTTTTTAATACTTCATCTCTTCTTAATATAGACTTACACAACCAGTCACAGGGACAGCTTGCAAGTGCATGCTGCACCTGCAAAGGCCAGCCCCTACTGTGTGCCAGTGAGCAGATTAGAGCATTTGTGTTTGTGTATAGCAAAGATGGCTCACAAAGAAAAGAGAGACACAGAGACAGAGAGAGATTAAGCATAGTGGTTATTATTCCAAACTGTCTTTGCTTCTTTCTGTGGAAATAAATAAGTAAGTAGTGCCAGGAATGTGTGTCTAGCAGAGTCCCTCACATGGAAAAATGAGGAACAGAAAATACTTCTTTCCCCCTTAATGCATTAAGTCGAACAATATGAAATCCCCAATATTTCACCATTTTTGACCTCAAAATAATAGCAATTTCATATTTCAGTTATTTTATAAGTTATATTAAGTTCTTATGTTTTGCATTTTTTTCTTACAGTAGTCTCCCCTTATCTAGGGGGTTACATTCCCAGACCCCCACTGGATGTGTGAAACCATGGATAGTACCGAATCCTATATACACTATGTTTTTTTCCTATACAGACCTATGATAAAGTTTAATTTATAAATTATAAATTAGTTTTTTAATTGTTTTAATAGATCGCTCCTCATTTGGGGTTTGTCTGATGTTTCCTCATGATTAAACTTAGGTTATGCTTTCTGAACTGGAACACAACACAGGTGATGTTGTGTTCTTGCCAGGTAGCACATCTGGATGCACACAATGTCCATCTGTACTTCATTCATGATGTAATTTCAATCATCCAGTCAAGGTATTGTCCAATTGCTTCATTAGTTACTATATTTTTTTCCTTAGAAGTAATAAGAAGTCTTTGGAGAGACACTTTAAGACCATGTGAAAATATCCTGCTCTCCATCAACATCTCACCCTAAATTTATCATCCGTTAATGATTTTTGCCCAATGCGATATTTATTATAATTGCAAAATGCTGATTTTCCAACTTCAGTACTTCTTTCACATTTACTAGTCAGCACTTGCCACTCTACTGTAAGCAAGAGTCCTTCCTCTTCTTGTATTGATTGCTTATTTGTTTATATAGTTATCACTGGTATGGACTCATGAACTCTTGTGAATAGTTTATAGTTAATTATTGTACTTATTTCTTTAAAGTATTTTACCATGAATTCTGTTTTATCTCCTATTTATATTGGTATACTTGCTTTTCTTTTGTTAGTGTTTACCTGACACATACTTTTTATGCTTTTATTTTCAAGGATCCCATTTGAAGTGTGTTACTTGTAAACAGCATATTGCCAGTTATTCTGTCTTTTACTTATTTATTTATTTAACAAAATTTTAAAAATATAAAAATTTTTTTTCTTGTGAGAACTCCTAGGACTTACTCTTATAACAACTTTCATATATAACACACAACAATGTTAATTATGTTTATCATGCTATACATTACAACCCTAGTATTTACTTTATAACTGGAAGTTTGTAGCTTTTGACCACCTTCATCCAATTCCCCATCCCTCACCCCTACTCCCCCACCTCTGGTAACCACAAATCTGATCTCTTTCTATGAGGTAGTTTCTTTTTGAAGCATAATTGACCTACAACACTATGTTAGTTCCTGGTACACAACATAGTGATTCAATATTTCTACACATTTCAAAATTTGCTTCTTTGTTTTATACCAACCAGAAAGTATTTGTCTTTTAACATGTGAGATTAACCCATTCATATTTATCATGATTACTGATATATTCACTGATGACTTATTATTGCCATCTTTTGTTATTGCTATGTCTTAATATGCTTTCTGGGTTTTTTTCCATTTCTGCTTTATGTTTAATAGAGAAGGTTTTCCATTTCATTACTTTTTCTCCCTGTGCCTAGCTGCCTGTTTAGCTGGCAATCGGGATTCACTAATAAGACAAGCCTTAAGCATAAGTACAATCAAAAGCTACCTATAGAGTGTGATAAGTAGGTCACTGAAATCACGAGTTTTAATATTGTTCATGATCATACTTTGGAAGGCATCTGTGCCTGATATACTAGTTTGTGTAAGATTTCTACTCAAATTCTGATAGGACCTAAATGATTCACTGGTGTCCCAGTGCAATTTGTGAGGTCACTTTCCATTTATAAGTCTCTTAACTACATGCCCTGTTAGATTAAATGTAGAAATGCATTGGTCTAACAGCAACAGATCCCAGTAGGAAACAAGAACAGATATTTCTACTCTGTCTAGTATCCATTCAGTTTTGATTATATCCTCCTAAATGAAGATTCAGTACCCATCCTCCTCCACTTAGCACCTAATATACAGAGATTCTCGGGCTTAATATGCTTTCCATAGCTTCCACATTATAGGTTAAAATAGTATTGTCCCTAATCATAGCAGATGAAACTATTTTTATAGAATCAATTTCAATTTTAAGAGTAACTGGGGAATTGCTAACAGTTTTAAAATTTTTTTTGGTGTTAAACCAATAGCAGTTTCTAAAGCTGAGATTTTTGAGACTCAGACCATCAATTTTGCCTCAGTTTGATTAAGTGTAAAGGTAATGACTGGAAGAATTGCCTAAGGTAAAACTTCTGAGCCATCTATTATAGCACTATCTCAACTTACCATCATATTATCCAGGACAATCTCTATGCATAAGATTATATTTGTGTGCGTGAAAGTGTCGGTCTTTGTGTGTGTCTGTGTCAACACTGATGTTAGACCAAACCAGAATCCTGGAATCCTAGGTACCATAGAAGGGAAAAGAGACTAACATTTATCAGAACATGCTAAGTGCCTAAACCTTTATATATAACATAAAATTATATTCTTACAGTAACTTTGTGTTAGCTATATCATTTTCTTTTTTAGATTAGAAAATTGAAGTTCAGATATATTAAGCAACTTGCCCAATGTTGCACTATGTGGGGACTTTTATTTCTCTATTAAGTACCCAGTTCGTCTTCTTCTTGTAATGAATGTTCTGTGTTGTTTGGCTGATAATGTTTCCACGTCTACTTTCAGCCCCAGAGTTTAGGATGTAAACCAGATGTGGCTAATCAGAGTATTACAGTCTTCTGGATTTGGTCAAATATGAGAACAGGATCTTATCTAAGCCAATGAAATTTCATTGAAATTTCATTTCAATGAGAGTTTAGCCCTTCCTTTCCTCGGTTGGATAGAAGGCTATTATGATGTAAATCTAAAGCTACCAGGGGCCAACTGCCTGAAGATGATGCTAAGCTAGCTAAAGAAAATCAGGGACAATACATTGAGATGGTCGAATACCATCATTTGATCTCCTGAGTTCCAGCAATGAGTAAAAGCTAGGTTTATAATCATAGACTTTATAGTAATAAAGGCAAATATATTATTTTTGTTCTTAGGCTTTTGTTGAGTTTCTATCATTAAAAAAAAAAATCTTGACTTATAAAGACTGATAGAGATAATTCTCTTTCTCTAAACTCTACCTGCTTTTAAGGCCCACTTGAAGTGAAATGTCCACTGTAGAGCTTTCCCTGACCCTCTTTCCCTTCCAGCTGTACTCTCTCCTTCTTAGGCACAATGTACTTATTTTATAGCACTTGTTACATTCTATCCTGTACTAGGTTTTAACTACTTACGTACTCCTTATTTCTTCCTACTAAGGAATAAATATTTAGTGGGAAAGAGTTTTCATGTCACTTCTTATACCCCTAAGAAAAAGTAACCTAGAATGCATCTGTCTTTTACTGGCATTTGATAAATGTTTTCTAAATTAATAGTCTTATTCTTAATTTCTTACTTAAAATCATAAGTTTTAAAGTGTTTTTGCTTCCTAAGATACATTTTGAAAAGCTTCTCAAAAGAATGCTTTGATGGAAATCATTAACTTTCTTGGGGTAGACCTGTTCAGACATTCACAATATTGGGCTATATCTACATAATTTTTTTTTTGCTATAGCCACCCTTTAAAATAATCCATCCAACTAAAATATAATACCATGATTCCAAGCCATGTTTAGAAATTCAATGAATTACATTTTTTCATATGCATTAAAAAAAATACTTCTATATCCCTTGGACCAAGGAGTGGAAACTGTCAAATGTTTCACAAACACCCATTCTGGAAAACTGAGTTGTTCAAAAGTCCTTCAAAATTAAGATGGAAAACTTTTAGCCTATGAACTATTGAAAACCTTTAGTCATCTCTAAGCAGTTTTCACAATTAAAATTGCTTATTTGCCATAGTCCTAACACATTGTCTGGTTTAATAAAACATGGACTCATATATAGATTCAAAGAAATAGGAAAAAACAAAGTTTCCCCCAGATGTTTCAGAGGATCATCTCACTTACACTTTTGTCAAATGCAGGAATTTGCTTCTTTGGGATCACATGGTAGGTTATTGAAATATGTACTGGAAAAAATATACTGCCACCCTATATTCAACATGACTCATCTCCTTGAATGTAATTTCCATTCTAGAAAAAAAGGGATTAAAGTAAATAAACCAGTAGAAAACCACACCATTCTATCCTCTGATAAAGATTAAATATTAAAAGAGCACCCCCCAAAAGCTTGTAAATTGCTATTATTAAACTCATTACAAAATACACTGTGTGTATGATCTTTGTGTAACTCACATAGCAAAATATTTCGTAGAGCTTGAAAATTGATTTCCTGCCCTTCATGACATCTACTTGATGCCTGAAGGTTTTATGTAGATGTGTGCTGGTTAGTCAAAGTTTTATCCTAATTAAAAGAAGAGCATATTCCTAATGCAGTCTATTTCATTTCATGTGGGTCTTATACTTTTCAAACTCAAATTTACATATAGGTTCTTTCTTTATTCCTCTTTTGTTGGCAAGAAAATAAACTCTGTGTCCTCTTCCTTAAAATTTTAAACATTATGGTTCTAAACTGCATTTTTTATGTAACACTTGAGACCCTATAGTCTAATCATCTATTGTATAAATTCCCGATTAATGATAATATTTATTCTCTATTTTATAAAAAATGTTTTACCAGTATCTTGTTTGTTTCTAAGGACATCAAAATTGCACATGGATTAAGATCACTATGAAGTAAATTTGGAAGAAAAAGCAAATTAAATTGAAAAGATCTTCCTGATCTTTACAAAAGATGGTTTGCTACTTCCAGGATGAAAGTTGACTAATGTCCCTTTAAATTTCCCTTTAAACGGCCAGCTCAGCCATTAGGCAAAGTAAGTCTTCTCAGTTACTCTTCTACTTAATAAATGTGGAATTGGGAATAAACTATTTGGTGAAGAAGTGGACATCATATTAATTAAAATTATTTTAGGATTACAAACATTCTTTAATATCAAAGGTACACCTATTGATTAAATAAATAAATAAATAATTGGAATTAGTAATGTAGAAATTGTATTGTTAACAAATTATTTCTGTCATGTCTAGAATATATTCTACCTTTTGGAAAGTCTCCATTATATGGAATAAGTTATATTCTTAATACCACACTAACTGCCATGGAATTTTATTTAAAGTTCACTTATCTTTTCCCCCTTCCTCAGCCACAGCTTACATCTATTCTAGACCCAAATCTGTTGGATGATGGAGCAGTCAGAGTTGCCATTTCATGGTTATATCTTCTTTCTGGCTGAGTCTGATGCATATGAACAAAGAACATAAAAACTGCTATTGTAACTTGAGACTTTCAGTCCATCTGCCATCAATCAAAGGAGCTAAAAGTGAAATTTGATCTTTTAGTGTACAGTCATCTTACATACCTGAACTCAGATGGCTAGCTTGCTTGCATACTACATAGATCCACAAATCAAGAACTACTTGATTGACCTGGGTGTTGATAATGGGTTCTCATCCTAAATTTAAATTTAATTTAAATGATTTCAATTAAATTAAATGATTTAAATTAGCACTGTAATAAATATAAATACAAATTAAATATAATATTTTTTTTGCCCCTGACAGTTTGATGATTCGGTTGAGTTAATCATGTCAGGCATATTAAGAGAATCAACTTAACATTTTGCATTTTCAAACATTTTGCTTTTCAGACCTTTGTACCTGATAGTGTGTTTTAGAAAATAAAATAAATGTTTCATTCTGTTTTTAAAACATTCTCCAAAAGGGGAGACATTTTTGCTTATTTATTTTTTATTTTATGCCCATTTTATTGCTTTTTATTTATAGATTTTAATATTTTTACATGTTTGGGATAATTCAGACATATCTGAAAACAGGGAAATACTTTAAAGAAAACTAAATATTACTTGCATTATCTTTAACAAAAATAAAAAAAAAATTCTTTACTATTAAATTGAGTATGCTAACATTTATAGTTAAACAAATGAGATGGAATTAATCAGATCCCAATATTTGTACATTATGTGCATCTGAGTCCAGGGATACAATATAAGAAAATTCTTTATTATGACCTTTTGCTTCTATGGTTGAATATTTTATCTAGTCAAAATATTTCTATGTTTTGGTACATTCCTGAGAAAGGCTGGAACCGTAACTAGGTTAGGTATTAGACCTCGGTTAACTAATGCAGGACTTAGCACAACTGACTCTATTTGGGGCATTTTGTCTCTCTAACACATCATATGTGGTTTTTACTTCAGGGAGAAAAATTAAACAAATACTAAACTAGAGCATGCATATTAATATTAACTAAAATAACTGAAGCATTTAGGGCAAAGAGAGCTGATGCCTGTAATTCACTTTGAAATGCATCAAAAATTATTGGATAGATATGTAACAAATACTAAAATGTTAATTGTAGTAACTAAGTGGTGGATCACTATAAAATTATTTGAACTTTTCCATATGTTTAAACCTTTTTATAATACTAAAGGGGGGGAAAGACAAAGAAAAAAAACCCAAAACAAAATATTTCTATATTTTGAATAGATAAAAATATGTTTTGGAATACTTTATTTGAATTTGGTTTTCATGACAAATTTTCCATGTCTCCTTAACTCTTCTGTTAATTTTTATTAATCCACTTATTATATTAAATATACTATGAATCCAAAAGTCAAATCAATCAATGAGGAGGGATTTCTTTGGTTACTCTAGAAAGGAATAGATTGAATTATTATAATATTCATTTTCACCCAGAGAATTAAAAGAAGATAGTATAATTCATACCATTTTAATGAGCTATCTGGAGATCCCAAACATTTACTTTGGCACATTATAGAATGAAATGAAATAGATATTTTACTTTCAAATCCCAAAGCCTGATTCTTAGCTCTAAGTCTTCAACTATATAGAGAATTTCTAACTGAATGCTGTCCTTGGACAGAACCAGTGATTATAGATTCTTTGGATTAAAAGATCTAAAGAATATACAACATTTAATATGTGAAATTTAAAGTCAGATAGTGTATGGTACATCCATACACTGGAATGCTATTTAGCAATAAAAATGAGTATAATACTGAAATATGCAATACCATGTATGAAATTTCAAAACATTGTATTAGAGGGACTTAATCAAGATGGTGGAATATAAGTTCCAGAATCTCCTTATACCCACGTAGAGACAAACTCAACAATAATGTACAGACCAAATTCCCTTTGTGAGAAATCCAGAAATCAGTTAAGAGGCTCTTGCTCCCCAGACAAGGGAGAAACTAGCTGCATGGAACCTGGTAGGCAAATCCATGGTACTCACTCAACATAGTCCCTCTCTTGACCCAGTGTGTTGTGATAAAGAGAAAACTCTCAGCTCCTGGTTTCTCCCTGAGAAGGGAAAGATAACTCTGAAACATATGTCTAACAAACACTCAAGACTTTTCAGGAGGCTTCCTGATGTACTGGTTTCTGTTTTGCCTGAATTTAAGTACTGATACAGTAAAGGGCAGCAGGTTGGAGGCCACTGAGAAAAAGGGGAACAGACACACATTCACACACATTCACCACAGTCCCTCCACATGGCCTAATGTGGAATGAACTGGAGAAAATACCCTCAATTCTTGGCTTCTCCACTGGGAAGGGAAAGAGTTGGATCATGAATCCAATACTCTGGTTTTTGTGAGGGAACTGCCAGAGGGATTAGTTTCTGTCTCATCTGTTTCATAGAACTGAATGAATATGGCATATTGGGCTGCTGAGAACAAAAGAAGGGCAGAGAGTTTGCTGCTGCTCTAGAGGATCCACAGTACAGCAGACAGAGGCCAATAGATATTGGCAGTCTCTCCCTTGGGGGGAAAGAGAAGAGTGGAGTGTGAATTCACTGTTCTAGCATTTCAGGATACTGCCCAAGGGACAGGTTTCTGTCTCAATTAACTCAGAATGCTGAAGGGATGGGGATACTTGAGATGCCTGGGGGTAGGGGTACAGATTAAATAAGAAAACTGGCAAATTACCATGGCAGTTTTCACAGAATTAGAACCAAAAAAAAAAAAAAATGTAATTTGTATGGAAACACAAAGATCCTGAATAGCCAAAACAATCTTGAAAAGCAGAACACAGCTGGAATAATCACACTCCCTGACTGTAGGCTATATTACAAAGCTACAGTAATCAAAACAGTATGGTACTGACTAATCTATGACAAAGGCAGCAAGAATATGCAATGGAGAAGACAGTTTCTTCAATAAGTGATGCTAGGAAAACTGGACAGCTACATGTAAAAGAATTAAATTAGAACATTCTCTAACACCATATACAAAAATAAACTCAAAATGGATTAAACACCTAAATGTAAGACCAGATACTATAAAACTCCTAGAGGAAACCATAGGCAGAACACACTTTGACATAAATTTCAGCAATATTTTTTTGAAGCAGCTCCTAAAGTAATGGGACTAAAAGAAAAACAAACAAATGGGACCTAATTAAGCTTAAAAGCTTTTGCACAGCAAAGGAAACAATAAACAAAATAAAAAGATAACCTACAGAATGGGAGAAAATATTTGCAAATGGTGCAACCAACAAGGGATTAATTTCCAAAATACACAAACAGCTCATACAGCTAAATATCAAAATAAACAAACAAACAACCCAATCAAAAAATGGGTAGAAGACCAAAATAGATATTTCCTCAAAGAAGACATAATTGGTCAACAAACCCATAAAAAGATGTTCAATATCACTAATTATTAAAGAATGCAAATCAAAACTACAATGAGGTATCACCTCACATCAGTCAGAATGGTTATTATCAAAAAGTCTACGAATAATGAATGCTGGAAAGGGTGTAAAGAAAAAGGAACTCTCTTACACTGTTGGTGGGAATGTAAATTGGTGCAGACACTGTGGAAAACAGTAGGGATGTTCCTTAAAAAACTAAAAACAGAGTTACCATATGAGCCAGCAATTCCACTTCTGGGCATGTATCTGGAGAAAACCATAATTCAAAAATATACATGCACCCCAATGTTCACAGCAGCACCATTTATAATAGCAAAGATATGGAAGCATCCTAAATGTCCATCAATAGATGAGGGGATAAAGAAGATATGGGGTGTGTGTGTGTGTGTGTGTGTGTGTACACACATACAATGGAATATTACTCAGTCATAAAAAGGAATAACATAATGCCATTTGCAGCAACATGAATGGACCTAGAGATTATCATATTAAGTGAAGTAAGTCAGACAGTAAGTAATAAAGACATATATCAATTGGTATCATTTATATGTGAAGTCCAAAAAAAGTAATACAAATGAACTTCTTTACAAATCAGAAATGAACTCAGACATAGAAAACAAACATATGGTTACCAAAGAGGAAAGCAGGGGATGGGGAAGGCAGGAAGGGAAAAATTAGGAGTTTGGGATTAACATATACACACTACTATATATAAAATAAACAAACAATAAGGACCTATTGTATATCATAGGGAATTATATTAAGTATCTTGTAATAACTTATAATGGAAAAGAATCTGAAAAAGAATACATATGTGCATATGTATGTAGGTATATCTATTATATTATATTATATTATATATATGAATCACTTTGCTGTGCACCTGAAACTAACACAACATTGTAAGTCAACTATACTTCAACAACAACAACAAAAAAGAAGCAATCACACACACATACACACAAAAAGCTAGGCAGCTTATTACAGTTCCAGGAAATCCGCTGTACTGCAGACATACACCAGAAGGAGAAAGAGATTACAACATACCAAGAAAAGAAGTCAGCAAATTCCTCCAATTGAGAATTTACACATGAAAGTCCAGAGAACACATATCCACAGAAAACATTTGAGTAGCCCCCAGAATTCCTAGCAGGGCTGATTGGTGAAGGCTTTTCCCTGTATGAAACCAGTTTATAACCAGTGGAAAAAGCAGCTGCTTTTCAAATGTGCAGATGACCACACAACGATGTAAGGCACATAAAAAGCCATGAAAACATGGCCAAAGCAAAGGAACAAAAAAAATCTACAAAAAATGATAGTAAATAAAAAGAAGTATATGAATTAACTGGCAAAGAATACAAAATAACCATCATAAAGATGCTCAGTAAGCTCACGAAAATGATGCATGGACAACATGAGATTATAGACACGAGATAGAAAATGTATAAAAGAAGCAAATAGAAAATTTGAAGCTGAAGAATACAGTAACTCAATTGAAAAATTTACTACAGAGTTTCAACAGCAGAGTTGGTCAAACAGAAGAAAGAATCAGTAAAGTTGAAGACAAGTTATTTGAAATTATCCAGTCAGAGAAACAAAGAGAAAAAATAATGAAAACAAGTAAAGAAAGCCTAAGGGACCTATGGGACACCATCAAATAGACCAATATTTGAATTACAGGGTTTCCATAGGAGAAGAGAGAAAGGGACAGAAAGCTTACTTGTTAAAATTACAGCCAAAATTACAAAAATCTGATGAAGAAAATGAACACCCAAATTCAAGAAGAATGAAGAAATACTCTAAAGAAATCCACACCAAGATACAGTATAATCAAATCATAAAAAATAAAAGACAAAAAGAACATTGAAAGAAGTAAGAGAAAAAGAACTCATTATACACAAGAGAGCCTTCATAAGGCTATCAGTGGATTTCTCAGCAAAAAGATTGCAGACCAGAAAGGAGTGGAATGATATATTCAAACTGCTGAGAGAAAAAAAAAACAAACAAACTGCCTACCAACAATATTATATCTAAAAAAAAATCTCTCCTTCAAAAAAGGAGAGATAAAGATTTTCCCATACAAACCAAAGCTGAGGGAATTTATCACCACTAGACCTGACTTACAAGAAATGCTAAGGGAATTCCTTCAAATCAAAATGAAAAGATGCTAAATAGTAACACAAAAGCATATAAAAGCATAAAGCTCTTTGATAAGTGTAAGTATATAGACAAATAAAGAACACTGTAACACTGTAAGAGTGGTACATGAACACTTTTAATTCTGATATAGAAGTTAAAAAGCAAAAGTATAAAAAATAACTACAACTATAAAACATGTTAATGGATAGACAATACAAAAAATACAATTTGTGACATTAATAGCATGAAATGTCAGGGAGAGATAGGCAAAACATAGTTTTTATATGAAATTAAAGTTAAATTGTTATCTCCTTAAAATAGATTGTTATAACTCTAAATGTTCCATGTAAGCCCTACAGTAACCACAAAGAAAATATCTGAAGAAGATACACAAAAGAACATGAGAAAGAAATCAAATCACGTCACTACAAAAAGTCAATGAATCACAAAGCAAGACAGCAAGAAAAGTAAAGGGTTAAGAGCTACAAGACAGACAGAAAAATAATTAACAAAGTGGCAAAACAAGTCCTTTCCTATTGGTATTACTTTACATGTAAATGGATTAAACTCCTCAATCAAAAGACAGAGTGATTGAGTTGAACAATAAAACAAGATCCAACTATATGCTATCTATATGAGACCCACTATTTATATTTAAGGGCACACATACAATGAAAGTGAAAGGATGGGAAAAGATATTCCATGAAAATGGTAAACAAAAGAGAGCAAGAGTAGCCATATTTTATCAAAAAAATAGACTTTAAGTCAAAAAATGTCACAGGAGACAATATATCACTTATAAAAATATATAAAGTCGGTATCAGAGCATCAAAATATATGAAGCAAACATTGACAAAACTGAAGGGAGAAATAGACAACAAAACAATAATAGTAGTGGATTTCAATATCCACTTTAAATAATGGATAGAACATCCAGACAGAAGATCAATAAAGAAATAGGACTTAAGCAATGCCCTAGGACAAATAATGAAAGAGACAAATATAAAACATTCCACTTACAGCATCAGAATGCACATTCTTCTTAAGCACACTTGGAATATTCTCCAGAGTGAATTACATTTTAGATCACAAGACAAATCATAGCAAATATAAGAAAACTGAAATGTTATATATTCTCTGATCATAATGGTGTAAAACTAGACATTAATGGCAGAAGAAAAACTGTTAAATTAACAAATAAATGGAAATTAAACAATGTACTCCTGAAAAACCAATGGGTCAAAGAAGAAATCAAAAGGGAAATAGAAAATATCTTGAGATAAATTAAAATAAAAATACCACATACTAAAACTTATGAGACACAGCAAAAGCAATACTAAAAGGGAAGTATACTGTGGTAAACATCTACATTAAAAAAGAAAAAGTGGTCTCAATTAAACAACCTAACTTTATACCTCAAAGAACTAGAGAACTAGGAGAATGAACTAAGCCCAAAGTTAGTAGAAGGAAGGAAATAATATGGATTAGAGCAGAAATAAATGAAAAATAGATTAGAAGTATAAAAGAAAAACAACAACAAAAAGACAATTGGGAACCAGTCTGAGATCGCAATGAAGGTAGATACCAAACTCCTCTCCTCCTACAGATACGCTAAGTCTACAGCTACATATGGAACAATTTTAACTTAAAACAACAACAACAACAACAAAACAACAACAACAACAACAACAAAAAACAAAAAACAAAAAAACTAAAGGCTGATTGAATAAGTACCTATCAGGCAAACAATGTAAAAGCTACATCTAAGTGGGTGGGAGAGACTGGGACACATTCTTGCCATAAGCCCCACTGCAGTGTGGTGACCCACAACCAGGAAGAAATTCAAAACTTGGAGCTTCTCTCTGAGGAGTGAAAGTTTCAAACTCTACATCAGGTATCCCAACTTTTAAGACATGCACTTGAGAGATGAGCCTCCAAAACAGTTAAGTTTGAAAACCA
Source organism: Camelus bactrianus (assembly GCF_048773025.1). NCBI lineage: Eukaryota > Metazoa > Chordata > Mammalia > Artiodactyla > Camelidae > Camelus > Camelus bactrianus. The sequence continues at coordinate 78,777,443 of NC_133575.1, read as the reverse complement.
GTATGGCTTGTGCCCTGAGACACAAGATGGTAGCAATACAAGAAATGCATCTTAAAAGGACTGCATGCTTGGACTCATCAACTTTAGGCCCCCAAATCAGAGGCAGCCAATTGCACGCAAACTTAAAGTAAAGGAAGCTCACCTGCTTTTATCAAAAACTTGGTGGGAGTTTCAGGTATTTAATTTAACACACACAATTAGAAATCTACTGAAACACTCTCTGAGGATAGAGACTGGCAGGAGCCATCTTTGTGCCCTCCTCTTGCTATGCTGCAGAACACCAGTATCTCCCAGAAGGCAGAGTTTACAGGTGTCTGGTGCTCTGATTTTTGTGGCTGCTGCCCAGGGGATGCTTTTTTATAATTGAAGTATAGGTGGTTTACAATGTCGTGTTAATTTCTAGTGTACAGCATGGCGATTCAGTTATTTATATATTCCTTTCCATATTCTTTCTCATTGTAGGCAAGGTACTGAATATAGTTCTCTGCACTATAGAGTAGAACCTTGTTGTTCACCTACTTTATATATAATAGTTAATATCTGTAAGTCCCAAACTCCCAATTTATCCCTCCCCTCCTTCTCCTACCCCCACAACCATAAGTTTGTTTTTCATGTCTGGGAGTCTGTTTCTGTTTTCTAAATAAGTTAAGTTTGTCTCATTTTTTAGAGTCCACATATAAGTGACATCATACGGCATTTTTCTTTCTCTTTCTGGTTTACTTCACTTAGTATGACAATCTCCAGGTCTATCCATGTTGTTGCAAACAGCATTTTATTCTTTTTTATGACTAAGTAGTATCCATTGTATGTATATGTGTGTGTGTGTGTATGTATGTGTGTGTGTGTGTGTGCGTGTGTATGTATATATATGTATGTATGTATGTATATATATATACCACAACTTCTTTATCCAATCACCTGTCAATGGACATTTAGGTTGCTTTGATGTCTTGGCTGTTATAAATAGTGCTGCTATGAGCATTGGGGTGTATGCATCTTTTCAAATTAGAGGGTCTTGCCCAGGAGTGGGATTGCTGGATCATATGGTAAGTCTAGTTTTAGTTTTTTAAGGAATCTCCATATTGTTTTCTTTTCTTCCTTTCTTTCTGTCTTTTCTTTTCTTTTCTTTCTTTCTTTTTTTTTTGTGGCTCCTGCCCAGGGGACACTTTTTGAGTACACAGTCCTAGAGGCCAGGTGAGATTGTGTTCTTGGTTACATGAGACTGTAATAATTGGTGTCACTCAGAAAGGAGCTCATACTCCTGTCTGGTGCCCCAATTTTTGTGACTGCTGCCAAGGGACACTTCTACATCACCTGGCTTGGGTAGCCAGTGGAGTTTACACTCATGGGTCTCACAGGACTGTAACCAATGGAGAAAGAGTTCTTAAAACAGTTAGTATCCTGAGGACATAGCAAGATGCAACAGATACAGGAGCTATATCTTTCTGTGAAGGAGGCCTATTAGCTAATCATCATGACTGTGACCTGGGGGGCAGGCTTCTAATTAAATAAGCATTGAGAAGCTGACTGTAATCCTTTCCAGAGACCTCAGAGGACAGGTGTTATCTTCTAACTATGATGGTATGAAATTAGAAATTAATTATGCAAAATATTGAATGTGTAGAGATTAAACAACATGCTATTGAATAAAATATGGGTCGAAGAATAAAGCAAAAAAGAAATCAAAAAATACATTGAGTGGAAATGTAACACAGCAAAATTTATGGGATGCAGCAAAAGTAGTTCTAAGAGGGAGGTTCACAGTAATACCTTTCTACCTCAAGAAATAAAAAATTCTCAAATAAACAACCTAACCTTACTTCTCAAGGATTTAGAAAAAGAACAAATGAAGCCTAAAATTAGTAGAAAAAAGGAAATAACAGAGATTAGCACAGAAATAAATGAAAGAGACTAAAAAGACAATAAAAAAGATCAATGAAACTAAGACCTATGTTTTTGAAAAGACAAACAGAATTGACAAACCTTTTGCTACACTAACTAGGAAAAAAGAGAAATAACACGAACAAAATCACAAGTAAAAGAGGAGATATTAAAACTGATACCACAGAAATGCAAAGGATCATGAAACTACATGAACAATTATACACCAACAATTGGAAAACTAGAAGAAATGGATAAATTCATAGAAACATACAACCTACCATGACTGAATTATGATGAACTATAAAATCTTAACATACTGCTGGGAAATTGAATCAAAAAGCTCCTAACAAATATAGTTCAGGACAAGACGACCTCACTAGTATATTCTAACCAATCATTCAAACGATAATGAATACCAATCCTTCTCAAATACTAGCGGAAAAAAAAAAAAAAAAAAGAAGAAGCATGAGGAACTGTTCTAATCGTATTTTACAAGGCCAAAATTACCTAGATACAAAAACCACGTAAGGATACCACATAAAAAAGAAAATTATAGGCCAATATCCCTGATGAACATAGATGTAAAAATCTTTAATAAAATATTAGCAAACCAAGTCCAACAGTACATTCAGAGGATTGTATACCATGAAATGGGATGCAAGGATGCAAAGATGGTTCAACATCTGCATCAAACAATTCATTACACTACATTAACAAAATGAAGGATAAAAATCATATGATCATCTCAATAGAAGCAGAAAAAGCATTTGACAAGATTCAACATCCATTTATGATTAAAAACTCTCAACAAAATGAGTGTGGAGAGAATATGCTTCAACATAATAAAGGTCATATATGACAAGTTCACAGCTAATATCATACTCAATGGTTAAAAAGCTGAAAAATTTTCCTCTAAGATCATGAACAAGACAAAATGCTCACTTTGGCCCCTTTTAATCAATATAGTATTGGAAACCCTATCCCGAGCAATTAGGCAACAAAAAGAAATAAAAGGCAACCAAATTAAAAAAGAAGTAAAAATGTCCCTATTTGCTGATGACGTGATATATATGTATAAAACATTAAAGATGCCATCAAAAAACTCAGAACTAATCAACAAATTCAGTAAAGTTGCAGAATACAAAATCAATACACAAAAATTTGTTGCATTTCTTTACACTAATAACAAACTAGTAGGAAGAGCAATTAATAAGACAATTCCATTTACAATTGTATCAGAAAAATAAAATACTTAGGAATAAATTTAGCCAAGGCAGTGAAAGACCAATGTGTTGAAAACTATGAGACATTAATGAAAGAAACTGAAGAAGACACAAATAAGTAGAAAGATATTCCATACTCATTGCTCTTCCTGTGTGTCCTTTCTCTTGTACAGAACCCTCCAAGAACCCTGTCTGGGGTCAGGGGGAATTTGTCCTTCCCTCCCCCAGGTCTTCCCTGCCCTTTCTCTCTTCCATAACCTGTCTATTAACCATACCCATCCTGAGTTCATGGCCAAAAGTTTCAATAAGAAAAAGTGGTGGAAAAAGAGACCAAGGCAACTGCCCTGCTGTGGGTGCTCACCTGTTCCAGTCTTGTGAGGGAACTGTTTGGTTTTTTTGGTTTTTTGGTTTTTTAACACTTCCCGTGCTGTGCCCAATTATAAGAGGAAATAAAACTAAGCTGAAATGATGAAAAAAAAAAAAAAGAAATTAATATTAAAATGTCCATACTACCCAAAACAAGATTCAACACAATCCCCAGCAAAACTTCAATGGCAGTTTTCACAGAAACAGAATAAACAATCCTAAAATATGTATGAAACAACAAAAGAGCCCAAATAGCCAAAGCTATCTTGAGAAAGAAGAACAAAGCCGGTGGCATGTTCCCTGATTTTGAAATGTTACAAAGCTATATTAATTAAAGCAGTATGGAATCAGCATAATAATAGACACATAGATCAATGGAAAATAATAGAGAGCCCAGAAGTAAATCCACACACATATGTTCAAATGCTCTCAACAAGAATATCTAGAATACACAGCAGGAAAGGATCATCTCTTCAACACATGGTGTTGGAAAAACTGAATATCTACATGAAAAAAATAAGTTGGATTCATATCTTATACAATAGACAAAATCAAACTTAAAATGGATTAAAGAATTGAACCTAAGACCTAAAACTATAAAACTCCATTAAGAAAATATAGGGAGAACAAATCATAACATTGGACTTGACAATGATTTCTTAAAAATGACTCTAAAAGTACAGGGAATTAAAATAAAACAAAGCAAAACCAAAAACAAATAAGTGAGACTGTGTCAAACTAAAATGTTTCTGTGCAGCAAGAAAACAATCACCAGCGTAAAAAGGCAACCTATGGAATGGGAGTAAATATTTGCAAATCATGTATCTGATGGGGGATTAATATCCAAAATACATAAAGAACTCTTACAACTCAATAACAAAAAATACGGAACTCAATTAAAATTTTTTGATAGACATTTCTCTAAAGAAGATATATATATATATATATATATATATATATATATATATATATATATACACACAGAATTACAAGTGTTGGCAAGAATGTGGAGAAATTGGAATCCCTGTATACTGCTAATGAGAGTGTAAAATGGTGGATCACTGTGGAAAACAGTATATTACTCTTCAAAAAAATAAAACTAGAACTACCACATGATTCAACAATTGCCTTTCTAGGTATTTACCCAAGAGAAATGTAAACAAGATCTCAAAGAGTTATTTGCATTTCCATGTTTACTGAAATATTAATCACAATAACCAAAAGGTGGAAAAAACTTAAATGTCCATCACTGGATGAATGGCTAAAGAAAAGATGGTATGTGTGTCTGTGTATATATAAATGTTAATTGTTATTCGATCATAAAAGTCTTGTCATATGCTACAAAACGGATAGAAATTGAGGACATTATGCTAAATGAAACAAGCCAGTCACAGAAGGACAAATACTGCATGATTTCACTCATATGAGATATTTAATATAGTCAAACTCATAGATACAGAAAGTAGAGTAGTGGTTGCCAAGGGCTGAGGAGAGTGGGGAATAGGGAGTTGCTATTCAGTGAGTATAGAGTTTCATTTATGCAAGACTAAAAAATTCTAGCGATCTGTTGTATAACAATGTGCATAGAATTAGCAAAACTATACGAAAACTATACTATACACTTAAAGATTATTAAGAGATAGATCTCATGTTATGTGTTTTTTAGCACAATACAAAATAATTACACTGAGTTAAAGAAGTTAAACACAAAGGGATACATAATGTATGATTCTTTTCCTATGAAGGCCAACCATAGGCAAAATATGGTGCTAGAAATCAGAAAGTGGTTGCCTTGGGTGAGGGTGAGGGTGATAACCAGAAGAGGGCATGAGAGAACTTGAGCTTTCTGGGCTAATCTTAATTTTGAGTGGTAGTTACATGGGTGCATAAAACTGCAACAATTCATTGAAGTAAACCCTAAGATCCTAAATTTTGTATGTAAATTATTCTAAAAGAAAAAGAAACAAAAAATGTTAAACTATTTTTTTTCCAGAGGTTAAATAGGTTATCTTTCCTCCTTAGGAAAAAAAAATACAGAAGAAACATTGCTAATGGAAAATGGTTATAACCTGTGCTTAATCAGATGAAAGAAATGCTACGTCTAGTTAACAAAAATTGTGTGTAAGTTTAAAAAAAAATCAACTGTCTCATATTATATTAAGCCTGTAAATAGGAATAAATAGTGGAAGTGGAAAATGGGATTATAATTTTTATCTCAAAAGGTAACAGTAAAGGTTTATAAGAATAATCAGTGTTATCCTGTGGTGTAATTAGATAATGTACATGGGAATAGAATGTATTTCCATCAAATATCAATAGGTCTACAACTGTAGGGCTTAAATAAATGGTAGATCCTAGGATAAAAACTGGTAGAAATAGGGAGTAAGACACAGGAAAGAATAAATACCACACCCAAGAAACAGGCCAGGGTCAGGAACCAGGAAAAATAGTATTAACAAAACCAAAATACAAAGCCAGGCTCAGATAGATGTTGATGAAACTGAGGTAAAAAATTTAAAAATTTTAAAAATTAAAAGTTGAGGTTAAAAAAATGGCAAGCAGGAAATATTTTTCTTTCAAAATACAGTTCTCATGTTTATACCAGCAGCCTCTCTCCTGTGGGTAACTAGGAGAGTAGACAAAAATCCAGAAGTCAGGTACAAACTCTGAACAACAGTGATTCAGAAACAGCCAAGGTTTATAATACAAACAGCCACTCTTTTAAACCTGTAACTGAAAAACAATCATAAAAATATGCATTAAATTCTACTTGGAGCAAAAGAGAAATTTATTGATATTGGTTTGATCACTGGGGAAGACATTTAAGAGACCAGAGCAAAAATAAGGTTGCAGTTTAGGTAAAGCTATTATTTTATTTGTATGGTTTATACTATATAATAACTACATTAGACAATCTGTGAGCTATCTATATATATTTATCCCCAAAGTGACGAGAGATGGAGAATAGCTGCACAGCTTGGTCACCATTTCATCTTGTACTATAGATAATCTGTCAGTATTTACCTTGTCATTTAGCCATTCAAAACAAACAAATTACAACGCCCCACCAAGCTTGTTATAGATTAACTCTATACTTGGACCAAAATAATAAAAGTCAGCACTTACAAATAGAGTTTTCACAGGAAGTAAACAAGCAAGGTATTATACACACTTACATACACACATACACACACATTATGAAAACCTCCTTTTTCTCTCTTATAGGGTAGGTTTCGAGCACTATAGCTTTGCTTTAAAGTATTACTCATTAATACAAGCCAAAGCAGAAATCCATGGCAAATACCCGTTATAATTTCAGCATTGCAAGCACAATTTATAAACTTTCTAACAGAAGAATTGTAAGACTAGAAATATACTTTTTAAAAGTGTAAGCAGCATGTAAGTTTAAGTAGTCATAATGCAGTTTAAATAGAGTTACAGAAGAATTTTATGTTCTGCAACATGAAAAGTTGTTAGCACTTTACTTTTCCAATGTATTGCAATATTTTATGTATTATTAGGGTATGTTTTTGATGTGCATTCTTTCTTTTTCTTTTATATGCTTTTTCTCTCCAAATATTTACCCAGAGTAATAAAATATGATTATCTAGTCCTTCTACCATTTCCTGTAAGTACAATTTCTTTTTAAAAACAAAAATAAACATATTATCAAGTATCTACTTTTGCAGACCCCAGCAGTTTTATTGAACAGCAAATGTTCATTAGTATGCGCTGATATGAAGACGAACTTAGTGACAATTCCCAGTGTTCCCTCTTTCATAAACAGATTGTTGATGGCTGATGCATAATCCATCTGAGCACTGCAATAAAAAGAAAATATCACAAAATGTGCATAGAGCTTCATAGAAATGAGTGCCAAAAATTTCGATAGGAAGGGGATATTCACACGTGCACACACACAACCATGCTCTTTACTTAAATTTGTAGAAAATTGACTCCTGTTGTGTTTTTTATTGAGTAGATGTGCCTTAAAATGGGTTTCATTCAGTTCTCTTAAATGGGGCACTTTATTCAATCAAAGAAAAAAGTACTATAACCCATATCAAAATGATAGTATACTTTGAGAGAGTTTAGCTATGTTATCAATGCCAAAGCATCCAGAGGAAATGTAAGGAAATTCTGTTAATCATACATACGTTTTACTATTTGATGCCAACCATCCATATGCTTTAAATATGTGGATGCTTTGGCATCACAAAAAATAAATAAAAAGAACCCCTCATACTTCCTAGTAATTAACTCAATGATGTATTCATTCATTCTACAAATATTTATTTTGTACCTATTATATTCAATATGCTATGTTAGGTGTTGAAAAGGAAGCATAGGTGTACAAGGATCAGAACCTGTGTTCAAGAAGCTTAAAACTAAGATAGAAGGGATAGAATGTAAATACAAGACAGAATGAGGTCTATGCTTTAAGAGGCTAAAAATTGTCATGAGCATTAATAAATAAGATGACTTTCCAAATCTGATGATCAAGGTAATGTTTAATCTGAAATTTGAAAGAGTGGTAATAGTTTTATAACCAAAGACTAAGAATACAGTAGGAAATATGTAAGCAAAGAAATTTATGCAAGAAAATTCCATGTGCATTCATGAAGAGTTGTAATCTGGAGGAACAGTAGTAGATAACACTGGGAAAGTAGGTTTGATTTATATTTGAAAGGACTTTGAATGTATAATTTATATTTTATTTTTAAGTGACGACTACACTAAATGCCATGGACTATGCTGAAAAGAGTTTTAGATATTCAATTCCTTACATGAGTAATTTTCCCTCCTTCATCTTCAGTTTTTCTATCTGGCAAATAAGAGGGACATATGATATCATTTCTAAAGCTCCTTCAAGGTCCAAAAAGTATGAAAAGATTTCATTTGTTTGGTAAGAGAATTCCATGTAAGGATCATGAGCATGAGAAGGATACAATCATCATTATACTCTAGGAAGTTGTATCTGCTATTGATGTGCAGAATGCATTGAATTATGGAGACTATGAATGTAGGTAGAGTAGTTAGAGGGCTTTTGTGACTGTCTTCACAGAGCTTGATTTGGGATGACAACACTGGAAATGGTAAGGAATAGACAAGAAAGACCCTTGTTTGTTTGTTGGTCAGAAAATTACACATGGAATCAGTGTATTTTTAATTTTATTTTCAATCAGTCACAGCTAGACCATTTAAATTTTTTATAGTAGAGCTTCTAAATATGCAGAGTAAGACTCATAATTCCTCTGCTGCCATATGGGAATGTCTAGGGAGTCTTAATTCTTTCTTTTCACATGTTTGGAAATGCTGTGATGAAAGATACTTTAAGAACAAAGTATTACCACTTTTCATTAACTATCATTCACATTCACTAATGGGCATTTTCATGAAAACTTGATTTCCTCTCTTATCCCTATGTAATGTAACAAATTAGACTATGCCTGTGTGAAAGAACACTTTCTCAATATTTATCTAAGCCAAGTTTAAGCAGAGATGAACATAATACAGTCATAATAGCTCAATGAACAATGAGATACTGTGTTTATTTTTATATAAAGATATGCTTAACACTCTTCATTTCCAGTAGGAGCCCTTCTGATATTTCAGATGCCAAAGACTAAAATAAAAGAAAGAAAAGTGCTCCAAGAAAAAAAACAATATGCACTGATTTTGAAAACTGACACTTCAGAGTTTGAACTTCAGCCACTGAATAGCTCTGTGCTGAAATTTGCTTTACTTGTCCATAAATATTAGAACTGCTATTGTAAAAACGTGTGGTGCATATCAAATGAGACAATGAATGAAAGATTATGGCTTCATTCCATGTAATGGCTGACATGTAATATATATAGTAGTTATTAGAAACACGCATAAATAACTTGTAGCTTTTAGGTGGTCTTTGCAAGTGGTTATGAGTGAGGCAAAAGAGAAAGCAAGATAAAGGTATTTAGGATCAATGAATGGCCAAAGGACAATTGCTCTTCTAATATCATTTTCAGAATTTAGGAGGATAGTTGTAAAAAGGAGTCAAGACAGCACCAAGAACTATTCCTAAACACTGGCAATATATTTAATGGTTGATTTACTAATATTTAAAAATTAATGCACTTTAAGCCAAGTTTTTGCTTACTATTTATAACCAGATACTTTCTCTAGATACAGGACATAGTAAATAAATATGGTCTTAACACTGTTGCCCATACAGGAAATTATTAGTAATATGATGATAGTGTAAGTTAATGAAGGTGGTCTTCATATGTATACTTGTCTAAACCAAATATGGCAGAGATGAACAATTGGAAAAAATTACTTCTGGCATTGAATGAAGTGATCCGCAAGAGATGAACAATAAAACATGGAGAAAAGCTAGTTGTTTCAACTTAGATCAAATTACTGTTATTTGCAGTGAGTACTTTATATGAGTTCTTGGTAATTTGAAGTTAATTTCTAGTCTCCAAAGAACTAGATGTGATAGGAGATACATATTAATAAATTAGAAATATTAAGTTCCTTTTTAAAAAAAAGGTCATATATGATGAAATAAAAATTTATATTGTTTCCTAAATATAAATCTCATTTACTTACCTGCACTTCCTTCTCATGATAACCATGTTTTTTTTTTTTTTCATGGTAAGCCAGAAATCTGAAATCTTTAACCTTTGGGCTACAAAAGTTTTCGGGTGCTTCACTGCTGTCAGTAGACATGATGCCATGGAGAACTCTGATTGTGATTATGATTAATAATGTGTTACTCTCCAGACTGCTTCTGTAAGTTTCATGATGAATTGCAGTTACAAATTTTCATTGCATTGTAATGGTTGATTTACTGATGTTTATAAAATGAAAGGTCAATTCAATAGTTGAAAATAGTTGCAATAACATTGATAGTGAATGAAAACTTACTTGTAAAAAAGGTAAAGAGTAGAGAAAATCTGGCTAATAATTTATAAAGTCGAACAGTTGAATATGCCTAATTGCCCTATTTTCTTCCAAAGGTCATAAATTTTGTCATGTTTTGTAAATGCCAGAGTTGCAGTGTCACATATAGAAATATTCCTAGTACACAGTGCCAAAGATAGGAGTTCAAAGGAAGATGGAAAGGGAACTTTGAATGAATCTTTCTCTATAAATTATCTGCTGAGAAAGGCTTGAAGAAATTTTGGAGTCAATGTTGATAAAGAATAAAGAGAAATGTATTGCAAGAAGAGAAAATATTTTAAAATTATTTAAGCACCTAGATTGATCTGGTTTTAGATGTATACATTTTGACAATATTCACATTTCATTTTGCTCATGAGGCAGAGAGAAGGAAGGAATTTTGCAAGATATCTGAAAGTCAGTACTTGTGTTTAGCATTGCTTTTTCTCTCAAGTTTCAGTTTTGATGTTCAAGTATTTTTGTTTTAGGACAAGGAGAAACAAGAAGCTCTTTACAGTGCGAGAACACAGCTGTACTATTTCCCAGAATGTACTGAAGTTACTAATTTCCACTGTATTCAGAAATTGATTTATTGATGTTTGTAAAACAAACACTACACTTATGATTACTTGATAATTATAATTATATAATTTTCTTTCCAGTTTCAGTGTCAGATTAATAATAAATCACCCCAAGTCATATAGGTTTTTTTTTTCCTATTTTGTTCTAAAGTCTTGTAACTTTATGTTTGCCTATATTTGCCAAAAATCATGTCGGTGTATTCACAAATCCTCTAATTTTGTTTCACTGATCTATGTGTTTATCCCTTTACCTAAAACCAAATAGTCTTGTCTTAAAATTGGGAAGTGTGGCTCCTCTAACTTAATTCTTCTTTTTCAATTGTTTTAAATACCTTAGCTCCTTTATCTTTTCATACACATTTTAGAATCATGCTGTTTCTATCTCCAAATTATCTTTCTAATATTTTGATTGGAATTGGATTAAGTCTATAGATCAATTTGGGGATACTAGATATCTTTATTATGCTGAGTCTTCAAATCCATGAGCATAGCGTGTCTTTTTCTTTATTTATAACTATTTCTTCATTGTCATTTGTAGTTTTCAGTATAGAGGTCTTAAATATGTTTGCTGGATTTATACCTAAATATTTTCCTTTTTTTGAGAGAGAGAATTATCCATGGAGCTACAATCAATCCATTGTAAAGGGATTTTTTCTTTCAAATTTCAGTTTCCAATTATACACTAATAATATTTACATATACAATTGATTTGGGTGGGTTGACCATATATTCAGTAATCTTACTAAATTCACTTACTCTAGATTTTTTTGTAGATTCATTGGGATTTACTATCAAGACATCATGCCATCTGCAAATAGGGACAGTTTTATGTTTTCCTTTCTAATCTACGCTTTTTATTTCTTTTTCTTGCCTTATCACACTGGCTAGGATGTCCATTATGAAGGGAGTGAAGAGAGCAGTCATTCTTCGTTTGTTTCCAGTCTTAGGAGGAACCATCCAGTTTTTCAAGTTTAAGTATGATGTTGTAGATTTTGTTCTAGATATAGTTTGTCAGGCTGAGGTGATCCCTTTCTGGTTCTAGTTTGCTGAATGTTATATATATATTTTTATCATTAGTGTATGGTCATGTGCTTTTTCTGCATCAAGAGATGATCATGTTGTTTTCTTCTTTAGCCTATTACTAACATGGATTACACTGATTGATTCTTGAATATCAAACCAGCCTTGTAGTCTCAATAAAATATTAGCAAAAAGTTTATGGGTCAATGGTCATGAGGGCTATTGGTCTGTAGTTTCCTTTCTTTGTAGTCTATCTGTCTGGTCTTGGTATCCAGGAAATGCTGGCCTCATAAAATGAGTTGGGAAATGTTTCTTCTTCTTCTATTATTTGGAAGAAATTATATTAAATTGTTGTCTTCTTTAAATGTTTTCTATTTTTGCCAGTGAAATCATATCTTTCTGTTATTGATGTCATGCTTAATTTCATTTTTGTCATAGAACATACTTCATATTTCATCAATTCTTTTAAATATGCTAAGGCTTAGTTTAAACCAGAATATAATCTATATTGGTTAATGTCCCATGTGCACTTAAAATGTATAGTCTACTGTTCTTTTCGGTTGAGACCTCTATAGAAGTCGATTAGATCCTCTTGGTTGAATGTATTATATAGCTTTCTGATATCACTGCTAATTGAAAGAGGATTGTTGAAGTCTCCAACCATAATTGTGGATTTACTTGTTTCTCTTTTAGTTCTGGAAGTTTTCGCTTCATATATTTTGAAGACCTGTTTTTTGTTTCTCCAGAAACATCCAAGTAGAATAGAGATTTCACTATTGAAGGGTACTCCTTTCTCACTTACATAACATATATGTATATTATACCCAATTTAAAACTACAGGAACTAAAATGTATGAAAAAAAATATTTTTTAAATTGTTCTCCCCAGATTTTTAAAATAGGGTTAAAGATTGTAAAAAAAAAAAAAAAAAAGTGAATTGTGTCCTCTATGTAAAATTGTTGACACCTTCTTAATCTTGTATTCTTTCTTATTTTTAGTTTTTGCGCAGATATTAACCTTGTAAATATACTTGATACTGTTTTATTGTTTAAAAATTACAGCAGTTTAATGTCATATATCTCTTAATTTTACTTCTTAACTTGCTTCTGCTTTTTATAGATCTTCCAATTTTCCTTTCTAACAGATATATTTTTAAAAACCATCTGTGTATTGCTCACACAACTCTTTGCATTGCTACTTAAATATACTGGCCTGTTTTGCCCTTTCCCAACTTTAGGCTTAAATAAATTGTATTTTATTGAAATCTTTAAGTTTTTAAAGATTTCAAATTTATTTGCATAAGGTTACAGAAATCGTTATGCAATACATTCAAAAGTTCAAAGGACAGCCCAGTATCCCCTCAAAGTCACCTCTAAAATCACAAGATTCTGCTTTGCTTCTTTTATGTTCATGTAGTTGTCCATACTAGATGACACAAATTTCAATGTTTTAATCAAAACTGCTTCATTCCCTCCCCAGTTCCCCCGTTAGAATAGTTTCTATTTCACATAATTTGAGAGAGGGAAGCGCTTGTTCTATTTGTAAAATGTGCTTTTACATAACTGATATAGTAGCCAATATCTGAGTGATTAAAACCACCACAATTTAACTTCTAACCTATTTCAGGCTTCTTTTATTAGCAAAAGTATTTCCTGATTCACTTTCCCTCACTGGCTTGCAGCTCTGTTATAGCATGGATATTGTTGTCATTATCTTCTAAATTCTTATATGTTAGCTAAAATATTTATATTTTTATTACTTTTTGCAGATTCAGTATTCTCTTCTGCCACTTTCATCAACTTACTTTCTCTATTATTCTCCCATTTTGCTAGTATATTTGTTTTTTTTTGTTGCATATTTTTTGCTTTTTTATATTACTGAATCTTTAAAACATCTAGTGAAAACTATTAGTTTTGAGTCTTAAGGGGACTTAGAGTACTAATTTTCATTTCTCTTATTAGCCATTTTAGTTTCTAACTTTGCTGTGTCATCAGTGTGAAGTTCTAGAGGATAAGGACCGTGACATTTTTATGCAGGGCATGCAGATTAACTCTTTTATGCATAGTATATCTGCAAAACAATAAATAAAAACAGATATTGCCTGAGATAAATCTTATTGGAATGTAAAGAATTTTCTGAAATGTTAGCAATAATAACTGTTATAATTTTCCTCTTCAAACAACTTACACTCTCTAACTAGAAAATAACATAATTGTGACACTGTTAAGTCTTAGAAAGATCAAACACAAGTGTTTTATTTTAAGCCAGGTTAATATTTAGAATCACTTTCATGACTATTCTCTCATATTTTGAGAGTTTAACAAATATTTCCACTTTGAAGTTTTATATATTCTAACTTTAATATGAGTCTTGCCTACCAGGCAATTTTCCATAATGGTAAGAAATCTATCTGCCCACATTCTGCCAAACACTCTGGAGTTTGCATATATTTTCTCTGAAATTATCCTATTTGCTTAAAAATTACCCAAAATATTCCATTTAAAGACTGTATAATCCCTGACTCATCTCTAAAATCTTACTCATGGATGAATCATATCACAACTGGTTTATTTTGAAAATAACAAATCAAAACTAAACAACATCAATACATCTTTTATACATTTATAACAATGTTTAAAATTCTAGATTCTCATCTCTCCATTCTAGCATTGGCAACTTCAGGACCCAGTTGATTCCTAGGAATGAAATTTTAAAAAAAGAAAAAAAAAACCTTAAAAAAAAAAAACCCTGCAGGTTGTATTCGCTAGTCCCTGTCAAATCTTGGGAGGCAGAAGGAGCTCATTTGGGATATAAGGTGGCTGGGCAACCCAAAATCCTTGCTTTATGAACAGGTTGCCTCTCCTGTCTTTCCCCGTTGTACAAAGCCAATCTTCATGGATGGATTCTGAGTAATAATACCACAGAAGGGCAGAGAAGGACTGTTTCTGCAAAGAATGAGTGCTTTATTAGTGACCTTCTGGGCCTGAAGGAGAGAAAAAGGTCTGTGATTTGCTTCCATCCTGAGCTTCAATTTCCTTAATGGGTTTAGGTCCTGTTAACATCATGCCTCTACACTCACTAACTCGTCTCATTGCTTTTAGAACTAATTTGCTTTTTTTTGGTCTATAATAAAGAATGTACAGTCACTGATCTTGAAAAGATCATTTTTGACAAAGAAATTCACTGCAACAGGCTACTGAAATTTAGGAGAGGCACTGAGAATTGTAAGCACTGAGGAAACAGGGGAGTTACTTGGACTTATACAAGCATGTGCTGTAGAGATGGAAACAGCAGGTTGAAACTGAACATGGCAAAATTTAGTCTGAATGTCAGGAAAAGTTGTCAACTCTGAGACTTAATTAGGTAGTGGAATAGTTTCCCAGAAGAAATGGCAGAAATTTATTGCTGGAGCTATTTAAAATTGGCCTGGACAGAGCACTAGGGAATATACAGAAGGGGGCAATCCTTCACAAATTCTTGAAGATTGATGTAGATACCAACTGGTCTTTTGCATTTCTAATGCTCATGACCATTATTCAGGCATTTCACTTCACAATGCTAGCTAAATGTGTTCTTCTTACCACTGTAACCCTGAAAATCAGAACATTACATGATACCAACAGGGATATCTATAGTTACTTTTTGAAAAAAGTGATCCTAGCTTAATATTCCCATTTACTTTGTTAATCCTATGGCTGTTCTGTCATTCTTTCTTCCTTCCTTTTATGGTTGGGCAGAAAAATTCCTTCCAGGAGGCTTCTGATTAATATCCTTTTCTTTCCTATCACTCATCTCTATGTGTGGACCAGGAACAGTCAGTCAGTCAGTTATTTATTTATTTATTTAGTTAGTTAGTTTTTCCCTTTTTGGACAAATAATCAGTTATTTCAATAGCTTATCTACTTTTCATTTTTCATTGGAATAAGGATCCAAAAAAGGCTTTTTCCTCTTCAGCTCTCTTGCAAAGCCCTTTGGATATGCCCATAATCATTACACTTAGGATTCTGGTTTAGTAACTCTTTTTTCCATTCAGTCTCCAAATAAAAGAGGGAGGAAGTAGAATCTGAAACTAGTTGAAATGCTACTGGTAACTATCTCTTCAATAGCATTTACAGCCAAATCAGTAATTCTAGTCTGAGTGAGATATGTGAGTATTTTTTATTTGAGAAAAAATATATATACACAATATTCCTTGGCTATACTCAGTAGTATTTTATTCACTTAGAAATATTTCTTTCCTTTTAGCAATATACCCTGCACCCCAATTAATACACACCAAGGTATACCCTAGAGGCATACAATATTCTAGTCAGTTTTGGGCTCCTCTCTTCAGACTTTTTCAGCCACTTTGAAAGTTAGAGTAGTACCTCTGTATCCCTTCTTTCTGTTCCTAATAATAATAGCAAAGTTAAAAAAAATAACAACAACAAAGCCTAGTCTATACCAGACCATGTGTTAGGTTCTTTTCATAGATTATCACATTGAATGATCACAAAAACCCTGGGAGGTAGATATTCTTATTAACCTCATTTTCAGGAAGATAACTTGTCCATGGTCACACAGATAGTAATTGGTAGAGTAAGGCCTGGAATAGATTGTCTGACAGCAGTGTACAGACTCTCAAAACCACTGCAATGAAATGACTGAAGTGCCTCTGAATAGGGAATAGAGATTCCTGGAGAATGTATTATGAGTTTTGAGAACCTTAAGAATAAGTGCCAATGAATTATCTTCAGTATGATAATGTATGTCACAGTGATAGTGCAAAAAATCAAAAAGCAAGACAAATTCCTTTGATATTTGACATTCAAATTCTGTATGTCCTTTTGCTTTTTTCAAAGATTCAATTTCCAATGTCAGGAAAAGATTCAGCTTAACCACAAGTTGGGAAACCCATTTTTCACCAGATACTAGTACCCAATGGGTGATTATTTGGAAGTTTTCTCCTAATTTTTGAATACTAGCCAAGATCACTGCTCTGTTAGCCGAAATTTTCAAATCCTTTCATAATTTCATAATTCTGAAAAACATAATTAGGTCACCACTAAGCCATTTTTTTTCAAATCAGATAACCTCAATTCCCTTAAGCTATCATTATTAAATATACCTTTGAACTATTTGGGGGCAATGGACACAAGTTAAGCTTAAGTGTCATTCTCATAGAATAGTACAAGCAGAAATGAACAGATAGCAGAGTCTAATGAGGGCTTTACAGAAAGGGAGAATCATCTTTGTTATTCTGCTCCTATTTCCATTGTTTCAATTATTTATGATATTCTAATATATACAATTTTGTATTATTTTTCAAAATGCAGTTGCATTGCTTAGATCATAATCAATTCCATCATTTAAATTTAAAATACTTGTTTTATAATCTGTATTACTAATATATGAAGGTTACAAAATATCTAAACGTGGGAAACCAGATATGCTTCATACTCAAATTTGGTATTAATATGCAGTGAATTTTCTAAGCTATTTTTAATCAGCAGAAAATGCCAGAAGTAGTATCAGTCTAAAGGGAACAAATAATGAGAGTGGCTGAAAGCCTACCTTGAAGCTGTTTTTGTTTCTGTCAATACCAAAGAAAACAATGGTACCAAATGATAAAGGTAGCTTTGAGGCCTTGAATGCTTTTTGCACCAGAAGCAAAAACATATTACTAATTCGGTAGTTAGAGATAAGAAATCAGTCAAGAAAAATCTTATAAGAAATTTATGTAGATGAAATAATTTTCTGCTTTTGGTCATGTGTTTGTTATGCCAGGAAATTCTGAAGAGTTGTCACTAATCAACAGTCAACTTTAAAGTGAAGGATCTGAAAATGCTAGATAAAAATCTGACAAAAAGTAAGAAATCATTATGGAGACTTATTTTCATTTATGGTTGGGTGAGAGAAATTTTAAAATATCACCCTCCCCCAGAAAAGAGTGGATTAGATTTTGTGAAAGTTAAACACCATCATTTTAAATGTCACACAGACAGATGCTCTGAGCAAAATTTCACGAGCTAAATTATAATTGTTCTTTCTATCATAAGGGGGACAGAGATCCCACTGGAACCTGGAATCCATGTGGATCTACAGGGTTGAATGAAGGGTTGGGAATTGTAAAAATTGGAATATAGCCAAGAATCTTTTTGAGTTAGTGTGACTGAAATGAAGAAAATGGAGCCATAATGGAAGTTTCAGCCCAAGGAGGATAAAGAAAGGAAGGATACAAATTAATTATATGTACGCAAAGTCCAAGCAGAGTTAAAATGCAGAGGAGCAAGGCAGGAAATAGGAAGAAATACCCGTGAATAAAAGCAACCTAGTCATGGAGATTGACTGGGGCAGGGACTCTCAGAACGCTCTTAGCATGGTTGATAAGAGTGGAGGTGGAGAATTATGTTGGAGAGAAATTTTCCAAGGCAGCAGAAACTTGGTTTGAGATTAATTTTGTTATGGATGGATAGTGGTTTCCTTGCAAATGTAAATGACAAGATTCTTTACAGGCTTCCTGATAAGTCAGAATCTAAGGCTTAACTACAGTAGAGATTTCTTAACTCAGCTAAGAGAATTAGAAGAATGAGAAAGCCACAGATTTTAGCAGGTTATTATAATTCTATTTGTACTTTTAGTACTATTTCCCCCTGTATCTTGTCTTAAGTGCAATGGTCAGCGTGAGACATGACATTACTGTACAATCCCCATAAACCTGCTTGTTCATCTTCTTCAAAGACTGGATAGCCAGGCCATCCTTGGTGATTCTTCTTAGGAGAGGTATTGTAGCAGCTATGCTTTGAATTGACATTCCCATAGGGTTAAAGGCCCTATTGATTAATTGAGGTGGATATAACTTTAGCCCTCTTCCAGAGATGACACTATGGTAATTGGCTAATACTGCTCTCTGAGTTTATGCTTTTCTCATGGAGACGAAATGCTGGATGTGTCAGAAGTCTCAGGGATAGCAGAACGGGTTTTGGCACACTGAATTTGCATCTGTGAAACTATTCTCTGATTTCTATTATACACAGAGAAAAAAATAACCCAGTATGTGCTTTTATCTATGAGGATAAAGCATGACATAATGAAAAAAATACATCGTTCTACAATTAAACACCTCTTAGCTATATGATCTTGGGCAGGTTGCCTCAACTTTCTGAGTTTCTGTTTCCTCATCTTTAAAAATGGAGATAAAAATACTATCTATGTCACAGTTATTCAGATTAAACGAGAAATTATGCCAGTGCAAATGTCTGGCCCAAAACTGACTCTCAATGAATACTTTTAAAGTTTAAATCAAAGGACTGTGCCTAAAACAAAAGCCAGTTCTCTTCAAGTTAGGGTCATTCTTGTTTTCCACACACAGCAAATATTCTTTACAACATTACTGTGCATTTTCTAGTCACTCATGCGCAGAGATTGCAAATTTTTCCTAAGAAAGATTGACACAAAGTTCTACCTCCTAGTGATGCAATTTAAGCAACAACTTGATAGAAGGGGCAGCATTAATTTCCATAGGTATGCCTCATACTGAGTGACCTACACAATTCTACAAGGAGAGAAAAGGATCAATAGATTCCCTTTCATAGAACTAAATCAAGAAGACAGAAATGTGCTGTGATGTTTAACTTAATTTTACCAAAATATAAATGTAAGAATTTACTCCTTTCTGTCATAGGGGGAAAAGGTGGTTATAAACTCTTTTCACTTATCAAACTGTACCCGCCCTTTTTTTGGTGATTTGTTATGTGAATCTTTTTTGAGGTATTACTAGTAACATTCAGATGAGAGCAAACTAAGGGATCCCTCTGTACATACATATACAAATACCCACTAACACATTTTTAGGGCTTTTAAATCTGAAATTATATACAAACTGTAGTCATATGTATAAAGGAGGAGAGACTGCATAACAGGTCAATTTGTAGTAGCAGTTCATAGTCCAAGAAATATTCAGAACTACTGTCTTCACTGCTTATACTTCTATTCCATCCTTCCCCATCCATGATTCCTCTCAGGGAATGAAGCAATAAGGCACATGAGAACTTTCTATGTATTGCTATGATCATGTGATTGTTGTGTGAGCTAGGTCTGTCCTAACTATCAATTAAGGTAAGCATGTAGGAAATTGTTGTTTATTGTAATCATTTCAAGTTTAACTGGTGGTAAAAAATTATCGACTTGTATCTTCTGAAACTCCAAAATAAAAGTAATCTACCCAGTTCCTGTTTGGCAATTTACTTTCATTAAATACTTTTAAAAGTTAAACCAAAGGAACTCTTTGTGCTTTTATAGTAAAATATCTGCTTGAGTCCCCAGCCAGGACACACTGATTCCTCAAAGGATCTAGTAAAATCTTCATGATGCTTAGCTCTTACAGAGGTTTTTCTGGAAAAAAAAAAATCCATGTTTATCTTTCTATTCTTAAAAAGTACACAACATACCAACCTAAAAGAAGTAGTATTTATGTTTTACACTACTCTGGGTATGCCTTAACAACTAATCAAGTGTTCAATTATTTTTTTCCAATAGTTGTCTGTTGAGTACTTACTATATATCAGACACTGTTAGCCTTTGGTGATTCTATGGTAAGCAAATAGATATGGCACTCCCCAAATGTCCCCATGTAGAATAAATTTAATGAATAGAAATTCATTTACACTCACTAAAATCAGGCAGGACTAAACTAACAGTCTTAGACATTTGAAAAAAATGACAGGTTCATCAATATTTGGATAGCTACACTCTGTACTAAAGAGTCTCAAACTTCTCAATGCACAAGAATCACAAGAGAAATTGTTCAAAATATATATTTTCGGATCCAATCTCAGTGTTTATGGTTAATTAAGTTTGGGGTAGGGCCGTAATTGCTATATTTACAAGCACTCAAAGTGTTCCCGATGCACTTGTCTATGAATTTGATTTAGAAAAATAAACTACCCCATAGACTCTGTCACTGTAAAAGATTATAAAATTCTCAGCATCTTTCACTGCAGATCTCTTTCTTCAAAGTGACAAATTTGAACTTTATGTTTCTGCTGGAAGTGGAAGAGGGTTATAGAGAGCTAGAAAGAGCATCACTCCCAACTTTAAAAGGAAGCAAAGACAGAAAAACAGCAAGTTCACAATTTTTCTTGAACCTATTAGAATGCTAAGTTTGCAGGGCAACAAAGTCAAAAGAGGGACAGGCGCCTGCAGGAAGAGACAGGGCATTGACTTACTAGGGCAAAATGCAGCCCAAACCACTAAGAGTTCAGCTAAAGTGATTGGTGAATCAGTGGACACTTGGTGAGGGAAAGCCTCTGCAGCTTCAAGTACAGGAGTGCACATATGTGTTGAAAAGACTAGGAGAAAAGACTGAGAAAGTCCCCCTTGTGGTACAAAAATGGGGAAGGGCCATGGCAGCCACTAAAGGAGAGGCACAAAACTCCGTGGGGACCTTTCTCCCAATCAGCCTTAAGAAGCAAAGCTTTAGTGTTTGTGGAGTCTGAGTGAAGAAGGACAACAAACACTATTCCCCTTGAGCCCTGGTGAAAACCCATTAGCTAGGAGAAAGGAAATAGAGAAAACAATCCTCCACCTCTGAAGTAGTGTGCAAAATGCATGCTGGGTTTAGAATTACAGCCTTAGGAGAACAGAATTATTGAAAAAAGTCAGGTACATGTTACCAGCGTAAGACTTAAGTTCAGTCAGAACATCAGAGAACATCCCTCAGCCCCTACTGTGAGGCTAAGAAAGGTGGAGTTGCATGTAATTCGTGAAAGAGAGATTCAAAGCTAAGAGTGGAACATATATAAGAATGGAGCATATAAAACCCCTCTGGCAAGCCAAACCCCACCTAAATACAAGGTATCACTAGAAAAAGTTAAAACCTGTGGTACACTTAGAGTAACCATAGCAACAACAAACCTTAAACCCAGGTTAGCACTTAATTAGGTTAATTCAAACCACTGCATTAGAGATTCAGTATGCACATTTCCAGGCATAAAAATTATTTACTTTTGTTTCTACCATACTGCACAAAATGTTTGGTTTAAAATAATTATGAAGCATAAGAAATAGCAAGAAAAAACAGCACATTCATATGAGACAAGAAAATATCATAACCAGATCTACATATGACACAAACGTTGGAACTGACAGGGAACTAAAAAAAACAAACAAAAAAACCCCCAAAAAACTATAATAAATATTTTTAAAGATTCTAACAGAAAATGTGAAAAACATGTAATCAGATGGGTAATTTCAGCAGGGAGATGGAAATTACAAAAAAAGAACCTAAATAAGCTGTTAGAAATGAAAAATACTGGAACAGAGATGAAGAATGTCTTCAATGATCAAATCAGCAGACTCAGCAAAAGCTGAGGAATAAATCAGTAAGATTGAAGATAGGCATATAGAAGAAAAAAAAAGAAAGAAAGAGTGAGAAAAAGAATACCAAGCATCCATGAGTTGAGGGACACTATCAAATAATCTAACATGCAAGTAATTGGAATCCCAAAGGAGAAAGAATGGAGCAGAAGAAATAATTGAAGAAACAATGGCGAAGAAGTTTTCAATATTTATGACACACACGAAACCACACATCCAGAAAGTTCAGAGAACACCAAGAAAGAAAGATGCCCAAAAGAAAGAAAAGAATAAAAGGGAAAATATGCATCTAAACAGATCATATTCAA
Organism: Camelus bactrianus; assembly: GCF_048773025.1. Taxonomy (NCBI): domain Eukaryota; kingdom Metazoa; phylum Chordata; class Mammalia; order Artiodactyla; family Camelidae; genus Camelus; species Camelus bactrianus. The sequence continues at coordinate 78,754,778 of NC_133575.1, read as the reverse complement.
ACCATTGAAAATAAAATGACAGATGTCTTTGGAGCCTGCCAAAGGAGAGACTTTAGGTAAAGTCTGCCTTTATTTTTAGTGATAGGTGAAATAATGCAACCCCTCCCAATGATATTTACATCTGGTCCCCCAAACTTGTGAATATGTTACCTTACACAATGAAAAGGACTTTGCAGATATGATTAAGTTAAGGATTTTGAGATGGAGACAAGATCCTGAACTATCTGAGTGGACCCTAAATGCAACCACAAAGCTTCATAAGGGAAAGATGGAGGCAGAAGGGTCAGAGTCAGAGATTGAAGATGCCATTACCGCTGGCTTTGAAGATGGGAGGAAGAGTCATAAGCTAAGGCAGTCTCTTGAAGACGGAAAAGCAAATGGAAAGAATTCTCCCCCAGATCTGCCAGTAGTCCTGCTAGCACCTTGATTTTAGCCCAGTGTAAACTCAGTGTTCTCTACTACACTGACATTATTGGCTTAAACAGAATATCTCAGAATTAATTATAGTAATCTCAAGTCTTAATATAAATCCTGTCCATATTTTAATCTCTCTTCAAAGCCTCATTTAAGGCTTATCTCCTTCAAGAGGCCTTCTTCAGCCTTCTCCAATATCTAATTGTGTAGCTGATGTAGAATAATGCCCCATACATCCTAGTCCCAGAACCTGTGAATGTTTCGGGTTACATGGCAAAGGGAACTAAGAATGCGGATGGAATCATTCAAGCTTGCTGCTCAGCTGATCATAAAGTTAGGATATTTACCTGATTTTCTGAGTAGGTCCAAAGTAATCACAAGGGTCCTTAAAGTGGAAGAGAAGGTCAGACAGAGGAAGATGTGACTATGAGAGAAAGGCAAGGAGAGATATAAAATTTCTGTCTATAAAGATGGAGGAAAGGGGCCATGAGCCAAGGAATGTGGGTCAGCTCAGAAGTTAGAAAAGGCAAGAAAATAGATTGTCCCCAAGAACCTTTCAATAGGGAAGGAGCCCTACCAACACCTTGATTTTATCCCAGTGAGAATCATGTTGGACTTCCAACCTTCAAAACTGGAAGATAATAAATTTGTGTTGTTTTAAGCCACTAAGTTTGTAGTGATTTGTTATAGCGGCTATAGAAAACTAATGCATTTTCTGTAATCTTTTTCTAACCTAATAGTTTCTCCTTTATCAGTTGTAACTTTTAATTTGGGATAATTTAGCAGTGTTTAAAGCAATGAATATAACTTACGATCTGGCATTTTCTTTTTCCAGCTTGCCTGAAAACGTAGTTCACATCCTCACCCTAAATTTAGGGCCTGTTTTATATATCTTCTATTTTATGTAGGTATAGTTTTATTTTATAATCAGTATTATGTTTAGAATCTTATACTTTTCACTGTTAAAATGAACGCCTTCCTTATTTATGAATTTATCACGACATGCTAGGAAATAATCTTTGTTTCTCCACCTATTTTGTCATCATCCAGCTTGGCAAACACTTGCTTAATCCCATGTTTTAAAATGAATTGAAATTAAAAACATTAAGTTTAACAACATCACATCATATGATTTAACAAGTATTTATGCAATAGTAGTATCAGTGATTAAAGACTGACATTTTAGTTTTGCTGTACTTCCAACTAAATGCAACAGCCTTATTAGCTGCTTTCCTTCACTATAGTATAATAGCTGGATTTTTTCCTTTAAAGTTGAAAAAAGAAGTTGCCCTCCCACTGTGAAACTAGCAAAATTGTAATTAGAATAAATTTCCCTGTGAGGTTATATATTTGGTTGTAACAATTTTGCAGGCAGAGACGAGTGACCCAATGCTTAACTGCTTAAGCATATAAAAGGCTACGCCTGCTGGGTCTAGAGAAGTAAGTGACTGAAAGAATAGAGGATGCTAGGGAAACCTGGAGCCATTTTAATTCTAAAAACCAGGAACAAAAATGAAAAATGGCTAATAAGAAATATAGACCCTTGTTGGGGAAGGAAAAAAAAAATCCTCTATCCTTTCTAGGTTCTTCTGGCTGGTCTAAGAATTAAATTGACATGGGACAGATTAACAGGAGAAAATCAAATTTAATTACATATGTACATTAATTACATACATACATATGAGAATCAAGGGCAAATTAGGCAATTGAGGTTTATATGCCATCTGAGAGAAGGAGAAGGAAGTAGTGTTTTGGGACTTCAAAGGGAAGGAAGGCAACTCACATGGAGAGGGAAAAACAAATGTTCAGTAAACAAATGCTTTGCTATGTCATGCAGAGACAATTGGACACAGAGTGGACTCTAGTCTCCTGGCCCTGCCAAGTGAGTTTCCCCTACCACGCTTAGTCTATATTCTTTTTAAATCTCTCTGGCGATAGTGCTCCTCCTGGACCAGGTCCATTATCTAAATTCTTCTAGGCGGTTAAGGAGGAGGTAAAAAGACTTCCTAAGTCTTCTGTTTCTTAAAAATAATCTTCATGCCAAAGAGACACATTCAGGAGTGGCAAATTTTGCTCCCCTACACCCTCCTATGTTTGATGCACTCATACTATCATAATAGATTACAGTAGAGTTGCTAGTCTCCATGTTGTATCTGAACAACCAAAGCAAGGTATAAAGGTTGATGAGTGAGGCACAGAGAATCACACGGTGGGCAATAAAAATATTTATTCATTGAAAATAAATTTATTTTAAAGGCATAATGACTCTCAATTTCTGTAATTGGCATGTAGGAGGGTTACCAATAGGTCTTAATCCAAGAAGTTGTTATACCCCAGAAGCGTTTGGTAATATGTAGGCTATTTTTCCACAACCATTGGGAATTACTCTTGTCGTTTAATGCCTTGGGGCCAGATATACTAAGTGTTCTTCAAGGCATAATTCAATTTCATACAATGAAAAATTGTGCTATGTCATGACATCAGTGTCCTCTTGAGAAATACTTTGCCATCATCCTTTTGTCTGCCGCTCAAAACCCCTACTTAGACATATTTTTTCCAAAGATAACAAAATTTATTATGCAAAGTTCTCTCCAGGTCTATGGATCAGAATGGGGGGAAAGAATAAAAGCACAACCAAAGTTAAAGACCTAATTAAGGAATCAGGATAAAATTTTAAAGTCTGACAATACAAAATGATGGTGAGGATGTGTAACAAATAGAACCCTCATACATTCTTGATGAGATGCAAAATGGTCCAACCATTTTGGAAAACAGTTTTGTAAATTCTTACTATATGATTCAATAAATCTATTCCTAGGTATTTAAATAAAGAAATGAAAATCTGTATCTGTCCACACACACACACACACAAAACTTTTATATGACTGCTCATAGCAACTTTCTTCATAACAGCCAAAACTGGAAGCAATTCAATTGTGGTATATTCATACAATGTGATACTACTCAGCAACAAAGGAAACAAACAACAAATATGTACAATATTGAAAAATTATGAGTCTTAAAAACATTAAGCAAAAAAATCAGCTAAAAATAGTATTTTTGAATATGAAGCTCTAGAAAGAACAAAATTAATCTACAGTGATGGAAATCATAACACTTGTTAACTGTATAGGAGTGGGAACAATTGATTGCAAAGGGCTCTGGTTGTTTTGATGTTTACACAAAAGCATACATTTGTTAAAATATATTGAATGGCACAATTAAAGTGGATGAATTATTTTGTATTCAAATTATACTTCAATAAACTTGGGAAATATTATGAAGTTTTAAGAAGTAACAAAGAACAAGAAATTACTATAACTGAAGGTAAATGATAATTTATTCATTTGCATTTAACTAGAATTTAATCAATGGATATGCAATATTGAGTGATTCACAATTCTCTGTAAGATATGATTCCTGTATTGAGCACATAATATGTGACAGACATGTTCTAGTGCTGAGTATACAGGAAAAGAAATGTATACAGCCCTAGATCTCACATTCCAGTGGGGAATAGGTGATAAACACCTACGTAAGATTATTTCAGAGAGTGATAAGTATTATGAATAAAATTAAAAAAGGTAATAAAATAATGACTTGGGGGCTCTTGGCTACTTGAGCTGGCAGGTCAGGGAGGCCTCTATGAAAAAATAACATTTAAGCTGAGATTTACATTTTGAGCATTAGTCTATCCAAGGCACAGTGTGAAGCAATGTTTGTTCTCAAATAAGTGCTGTAGACAAAGAGAGAGAGAGTGATAAATGTATTATAGGCTAGATTTGAATGAAAGATAAACTTTACTTAGGTCCTGAAACTTTGGCAGAATCACTAGAAAGGAACAAAAATGGAAGCCATTCCATTACAATTACTTCAATCACCTTTTTTTCTTCTCTACTGTATAATACTCTAATTCAATCCCTCTTTCTTATGTTTTCATGGCACCTTTTCCCACTATAGTAATTATTACATGACAGTGGGATTATTTGTTGGCATATCTGACTCTCAAATTGGATTAGTATTATCTTCAAAATATAAGCTTGTATCAATCAGCACCAGGCATAGTAGAAACTCAAAAAGTGAGTAAGTGCCTACTACAATAGTCATCAAACTGACTTTCTGCCTCTATCGTCACCCCACCTCCATCCCTCCTGAAACAAGCAACTAGATTAAACGTCTTAAGACAAAAATCTCAAAAAGTTCCATGTATGCATACTGTATACTGCTTTTAAAACATGGGTTCCTAGAAAACATAACTATTTTTGCATATAACTGCTAATTACTTGAAGTAGTCATCATAAAAGCAATAGGCACATAGACTGTAAATAGTTAAGAGGCAGGATATTTAATGGTTAACCCTACTGGCTCTGGAGCCACTCTGCCTATGTTCAAATCCCAACCTAGATTCAAACCCCAATTATCCCACTTAGGCTACTGAACCCTACTGTGCCTCAGTTTCTACATCTGTAAAATTAGGACAATAATAGTATCTGTCTCATAACATGATTATAAGTATTAAATAAGTCAATACTTTAAAATGCTTAGAACAGTGTCTAGAATGTAGTATGCATGAATTTAAAAGTAGCTATTATCTTTATAATAATTATTATTATTTCTATTACATTATTATTACTGAGATGAGATTATGTGAAATGCAGCAATACAGGTCTGAGATAAACAAAAAAATGAATGAAGGAAAGAAGTTACATTTCTATAAAAGACGACAATGGCTTACATTTTTTGGCTACAATCTTTTCTCTATTCCTTCCATTAAATCATTCCCTTTGTTTAAGCTCATTTTTAAACTTGCCTTCTCAATATTCCTTTTATGACTGAGTCTCACTGTGAATCTGAGTTGTAATATGCTATATTTGATAGTACTAGTATAAAAATAAATTGAATTGCTTTGTTTTCCACTTAAATGTAAGTAAACAGTTTTTTGATGTTTTAAAGATATGCTAAGCTTAAAACTGCATTAGTCCTACATTCCTAATCAGAACTTGATTTTTAAAGTAAGTTTGACATTTTAAGAAGATATTTTTTTATTTGAATCTTTAGAAATAATCATTCCTAAATTGTTGGTTTTGAGAAAATTAATCTACATTCAAAAATAATAAGCAGAGTATGCTTTTGAAGGAACAAAAGAGCATAACCCTTATGATAACCATTTGATTTTATAGTCTACCAAATCAAGTGTGTTTCAAACTAGTCTCTTGTGAATGTATATAAACAAAACTTTATATTTCAGTAGATGATTTTTCATTGATTTGCCTGGAGCAAAACTAAATGCTCAGCTAAAAAGATGACAGAAAAGTCATTTAAGCTGTAAAAACCCAACACGTTTACATTCATTTAGAAGAATGACCTTAAGAAATTATTGGAATTGTTGAAAACCTAATGCTTTGTTTAATGATAATATGTTAGTGTTGTTTTTGCTGCTCTACCCTTTTTAAATAGTATAATAACAACAGAGAAGGAATTTGTTAAATCATCATTATTTAAAAAAGTAGAAGTTTTTGCTTTTATAATCTTCTATTTAAGTGCATTCTATGGTTTCTTTATAGAATTTCCAAATAATCATACACTTTTTTAGTGAGTGTAAAACAATACAGCTTCATTTGCAAACTTTTTAAATCAAGGCCTCATTAAGCATATGGACTTTACATTGTTCACTGCATGAAAAGGAGCACATTACATTTCAAAGTAGGCATGTCCCCTCCTAATCTTACACTGAAAAATGAATATTAGCACTGCCTGAAGTAACAACCAATGATATAAAGGAGAATGCCAATCTCTAAGATAACTAGCTCTCATAGCAAAAAGAGCTTTTGTAGGTTAAAATTGATAGCTTGGACTGCAACCAGAAGTAGATAACGTCATAAATTGAGAGCAAAGTTAAAGTGTTCCATAGAGCTAATATTAAATACCTTTGGACCAGTATTCAGTGTGTTCTTGCCATTTAGCCATACATAAAGCAAGTTTACATTAAGCAGTCCCAAATCATAGTTTCAGTACATTAGTCTAAATATTAAGGTCCTTTCTTATTGTCACACTCTTTCTAAATCATGACATGGACATTTATTATTATTCACTGGTTCCATCCTAGACCTTAGTGCAGTACTTTGGTAACACAATGGGTGCTTAATCAATCCTTGTTAAGAATATTTTTCTTTGGTAGTATTTCATTTATGGGCAATTATTTTGGTAATGCATGGGTCATTCTGCTATGGCCAGTAGGATGTAAAAGGACATCATTCAGGCAGCTACTAGAACCAGAAAAGTTAGTGCATATTTTTGTATTTACAGAGCTGTGCTTTTATGTCCCAATCAATCAATTTTATGATTATGGCAGATTAGTCTAAAGCTTAGCAGAGGCTGTATTTGGTAACTATCATGGACAGAGCAGAAAAAACCATTGGAATCTGTTACATAAATGTGTAATTATACAAATTAAATCCACAGCTGAAAAATGTTAAACATGGTTGATATGTATATGTAATGTGTATACATTGACAAGAAGTAAAAAGAAGAGAGATTTACGGTTCGTAACAATTTTCAAAAACTTTCATTAAAAAAAGAATGTGCTATATTTCCTAGATAAGCTGGTAATTTAAACAGTTTAAACACAAGTTTCTTAGTAGCTAGTAATTGCTCCCCAAAAGGTTAACCTGTTCAGCAGTACTGTGTAGTATTTTGCAATAGTAAACTCTTATCTATAGTTGCATTCTCCTTTCTTGACATAATCTCTTAATTCTATTATATGAGCAATCAACACGTAAAACCTTTCTTAGTGCTTTTCTTGTTCTAAGTTAAATCAACATGAAAGATTCAGTAGTTTTTTTTTTTTCAAGAAAAAAGAGAAATGCTTATTTGAAGCAATAAAAAGTGTAACCCCTTGTTAAGTAATTAAAGTTACAACTCACACTGTTTTGACCAATCAGGTGTAAATAGCTGTGTTTGGCAGAAGTCAATTAGTACATCCTTAATAGGCTAATCATTTTATATTTAATTATCATATCAATAACACCAACATACCCCTACAGCTAAATTGATAGTTATTATACCAACTAATTACAACCAAAGTTAAAAGGTAGCTTCATAAATGTTCTATTCATGAAATGCAAATTCAAAGAGGAAAAAAAATAGACAAAAATGGGTCTTGATAGTTTCTCTTTTAAAAATTGTGTTCTCTTACTAAACTAAGCATGTCATGTGACTGCCTTTAGGAGTGAATAATCTAGAAAAAGAAGTGAATTTCAACTATTTGTGTATTTATAAGAAATACAAAGCAAAATATACATACATGTGCATGTTATTAATTGTGACTAAAAGATTAAACATTCGATCTTGAGCTCTTTGATTTTTTTATGCAGTAAACACTATGATTCTATGGAATGCTGGAGACACAAAGCTGAAGAAGGTCTCTGCTTCAGAAAGTGTACAATGTAGTGGGAGTAGACAACATAGAACTAATTAAATACTGTGATAAGTATTATAAGAGAGGCATGGACAAAATGCTATGGGAGAAGTAAAAAGAGAAGAAATAACTGCAGAAAAGTCTAGGAAGGCTTCATGGAGGAGGTAATAATAATCTGAATCTTCAGATAGATAGGATTTTTCTAGGATAGCAAGGGAAGAAACAGCATTCTATACACGTTCAAAGGCATAAAGATATAAAAGGAGAAGTAATATTCAAGGAAGTTTGGTACAGCTGGAATTTAGTTTGCATGTCTGAAGAAAAGAGAAGCTTTCTATAGGGAAATAGCCCTATAGAAAGACTGTTGGGCTCTGTATTCCACACTAAAGAATTTGGACTTTATACTGTAGGCAATTGGGAGTCATTATCATTGAAAGTTATTAAGCAGAAGAGTGATGGAATCACTAATTGTTTTTAAAAAAGTAACTCTGTTACCAATCTAAAGAATTGTCTTGGTGACATCATTGAGACAAGAGTCAGGGAATCCTCTATGAACTTGTTCAATAGAACAAGTAAAATGATGGGGGATAAAATGAGATTGTGACAATGGAAATGGAAAAAAGGTTGAAGGCTTGAGAAAAAATTCAAAGATAGACCATAAATGGTTTGGAGACCAGCTTGGATGTGGGGTTTAAAAGAAATGAAGGAGTGAAAGATTAGGCCAAAGTTCCTAGCTGGGGCAACTGGGTGAAAGATTGCAAAATTGATCATTGTAAAAGAAAGTTAACAGGGTTAAGAAAGAGAAGTCTAAGTGACAATACTTTCATGATAGGTTGATTGGAAGTACTTCAGAGACATCTAAAAAGAGAGTTAAAAATAAAGGGCAGAAACTCAGGATGAAATTGGAAGGTGTGGATTTTAGATATATTGAAATACTCAGTATTTTTAAAGACATGGATGACAGCACCCAGGGAAGGAGAAGAGAAGAGAGCAGAGGACAGAAGACCCTGGAGGAAAACGTAAGAGAATGTGTGGAAGAAGAAACAGTAAAAACATAAAATTAAAAAAAAAAATGATAGACAATGCTTTTTATTATATTTAAAATTTTACTTACCTAAATATGTTATAATGACTATTGAAATACTTCATTTCCTTGTTAATTTTATTTTTGGCAAGTTACTATATCAAATGGTTTATTTGAAATTGTTTTCTAAGTTTAGAAAATGGAACTCTAAAACATACTCAATGATATGTATACTGATGTCAATTTCTTGGCTTTGATGTTTGCTAAGAGTTTTTATCAATAATGGATGTTGAATTTTGTCAAATGCTTTTTTTTCTGCATCTATTGAGATGATAATATGACTTTTAGCCTTCATTTTGTTAATGTAGCTTATCACATTGATTTGCAGATGATGATCCATACTTGCATTCCTGTAATAAATCTAACTTGGTCATGGTGTATGATCCTTTTACTGTATCATTGAATTCTGTTTGCTAATAATTTGTTGAGGATATTTGTATCTATGTTCATGGGGATATTGACCTGTAATTTTCTTTCTTTGTAGTGTCCTTCTCTGGTTTTGATGTCAGGGTAATGCTGGCCTCATAAAGTAAGTTTGGAAACTTACTTCCTCTTCTATATTTTGGAAGAGTTTGAGAGGAATTTATATTAATTATTCTTTAAATGTTTGGTAGAATTCACCTGTGAAGCCATCTGGTCCTGGGCTTTTCTTTTTTGGGAGATTTTTGATTAGTGACTCAACCTCCTTACTAGTAGTTGGTCTGTTAAGATTTTCTTTCTTCATGATTCAGTCTTGGTAGATAGTAGGGGATTTCAATGCCTAACTTTCAACAATGGATAAATCATCCAGACATAAAGAAATATCAGGCTTAAACTATATGTTAGATCAAATGGACATAACATTTACAGAATATTCCATCCAAAAGCAGCAGAATACACATTCTTCTTAAGTGCATACAGGACATTCTTCAGGATAGATCAAATGTTAGGTTACAGAACAAGTCAAAAAGTTTGAAATCATATCCATCATCTTTTCAAACCACAATGATATAAAATTAGAAATCAATTACAAGAAAACTGGAAAATTCACAAATATGTGGCGATTAAACAACATGCTACTGACTGACCAATGGGTCAAAGAAAAAAATCAAAAGATAAGTCAAAAATATCTTGAGACAAATGAAAATGGAAATGCAACATACTACAATTTGTGGGATGCAACAAAAGCAGTTCTGAGGGAAGGCCATAGTGAGAACACATACATTAAGAACAAAAGGAAGAGCTCAAATAAACAACCTAATTTTACATTTAAAGCAACTAGAATAGAAAGAACAAGCTAAGACCAAAGTTAGTAGAAGAAAGGAAATAACAGAGTAGAGCAGAAATAAATGAAATAGATACTAAAAAGACAATAGAAAAGATCAATGAAACCAAAAGCTGGATTTTCAAAAAAAATATAAACAATACAGACAAATCTTTAGCTAGACTCACCAAGAAAAGAGAGATCTCAAATAGCCAAAATATGAAAACAACATAAGTACCCATCAACACATGAATAGATAAAAAAGAGATGATTTATACACACATACAATGGAATATTATTGAGCCATAAAAAAGAATGAAATCTTGCCAATTCAACATGGATGGACCTGAAGTGTATTATACTTGGTGAAATAAGTCAGACAGAGAAACACCAATACCGTATGTTTTCACTTACATGTGGAATCTAAAAAATGAAACAAACAAGCAAATATAGCAAAACAGACACAGACTCACAAATACAGAGAACAAACTAGTGGTTAGCAGAGAAAAGAGGGGTGAAGGGAGGGGTGAAATAAGTGAAGGGAATTAAGAGGTACAAATTACCAGTTATAAAATAAATAAGTTACAGGGATGTAATGTACAACACAGGGAATATTGTTAACATTTATAATAACTTTGTATGACATGTAATCTATAAAAATATCAAACACTATGTTGTACATCAAAAATCAATAGAATATTGTAAGTCAACTACACTTCAATTTAAAAAATCAAATAAATAAAATTAGAAATGAAAACGGCGATACTACACCTGATACCACAGAAGTACAAAGGATCATAAAAGACTGCTATGAGCAATTATACATCAACAAATTGGACAGTATAGAATAAATGGTTACATTCCAACCCAGACTGAATCATGAGGAAATGGTTTTAATGTTATACAAGAATTACATAAGATGTCACTATTGGGGGAAGCTGGGTGAAGGGTCCAGAGGACTCTATGTACAGTACAATACTGTTACCTACACACAGGCCTCCTTTGTCTCTCACTTTAAAGGAAATTTGAGTTGATTTTCTATCACTTGTAATCAAAAGAGACCTCATCAATACAGTGTCACTGAAGTAAAAAATAGATAAATATTTTCTCAGTATTTTTTGACTGTCCTGTAAAAGAAAGGGCAGTACTGAGAAAAAAAAATGACAACTGAGAATTGTATTCCCATTGAAATAAACATTCAAGGACAAGTTAAATAAAGATCAACAAAAGGAAGCCAAAGAAAACAGAAGAAAGGAAATGATTTTTAAAAAGGAGAAGTTGATGAAATAGAAAATAAAGGTACAATAGTGAATATTAATAAAGACAAAAGTTGGTTCTCTGAAAATACTAATAAAATTTAAAAAACTCTTTAAAGAAGTAGGAAAAAGGAGAGATGATGTAATTAATCAACATTAGGAATGAGAAAGGGAAACTTACATATAAAGTAGAGACTTAAAATACAAAATAATATTCTAAAGAACTTTATGGCAATATCAGAAACTTAGATAAAATAGAGAAAATCCAAGAAAGATTTCAGTTATCAAAGCTAAGTAAATAATATTTACAAACATGAATGACCAAATGGTGTTATAGAAAAATTCTGACATTCAATGGACAGATAATTCCATACTTAAATAAAAATTACAGAAAAAAAGAGAAATTGGAATAATCTATGTATCCTTTTATGAAGGTAGCATAACCATGACAACAAAACCAAAAAAAGGACAGTGTAAGAAAGAAAATGTTCAGACCAAGTACACTTATGAATAGAGACAACAATCCTGAACAACATATCGGCAAACTAAACCCAACAATGTATTAAAAAATAACACATCATGCCCAAATTAAGTTTTCTCCAGGCATACAAGAGTAGTTCAACATCTAGTTAATAATACTGTATTATATACTTGAAAAAATTTAAGAAAGTAGATCTTAATTGTTCTCACAAGACAAAAAATGTTAACTATGTGTGGTGCTGGATATGTTAATTAGCTCGATTGTGGTAATCATTTCACAATGTGTATGCATTTCAAAACATCATATTGTATACCTTAGATAAATGCAGTTTTATTTGTCAATTATACATCAATGAACTTGGAAAAAATTTGAACTATTTCTTAGTTTAGAATTTGAAAACAATTTGTTTGACATAAATTATTTGCATAATACACTTCAGATCTTTCTGTAATTGGCTGTAATAGTAGTCTGGCACTGCTTTCACAGTTATTCTTTTTTGTGTGTATGTATTTTCTTCCAATTTTTAGAATTTAGTTGTAAACATACTGTGTGTGTGTATATATATATACACATATCTATATATCTATATATCTATATATATAGATATATAGATATATGTATATATAGTGTGTCCTGTTTTTCGATTTATATATTTTAAATACTTTCCACGTTACTACATAGTCTGATATTTCAGCATAATATTCAATTCAGTGTATTACTATAACTTCAATCATGTCTCTACTAAGAATATTAGGCCCATTTTTGTTTTATTTTAAAGGAAAGTTTGGAGTTATAAGTGGTGTTCCGAATATAATAAATAAAATTTTCCAAAAAATTAAAAAGTAAAATCTCTACAATCTTTAAAAATGCAGAAAAGTCATTTAATACAATTTATGACAAAATGAAAAATCTTAGGAACTTATGGGTAGAAGGGAATGTTTAAAAATTGATAAGGTGCATCTCCCAAAACCTTAGAGCTAATATCATAATTGTGAAATCTTAAAAGCATTCTTCTTAAAATCAAGAACAAGACTCACCATATTTTCAACAAGAACATGATGTTTTGGTGGTTCTGGCCAATGCAGTAAAAAATAAAATAAAATAAAATACGTAAGAAATAAGAGAAAGCAAAAGGCTGATAGTGCTATTTCCTACATAAAAACCTCAAAAGAATCCACAGACAAATTATTATAGTTAATAAGAAAATTTAGCAAAGTTGTCCTGTATATGATTAATATACAAAAGTTCATTGATTTCTGTATTTTAACACCAGATATTTTTAAATGCATTATTTAAAAAGGTGGAATTTAGCATTCTGCTTCTCTGCAGCTCAGAGCAGCTTGAGACAGATCAGTTAGAAAAACTGGATGATAAACAAATTCATCTGAGAGCCACCAAAGCAACAAGGACCACAGGGGTTAAGATTCTATAGAAGAAAGAACTTTGGAGAGGTGAGCTGAGTTCAGCTTCTTTTCCACTGGGAACACTTGCCAACTCTGGGTGCAGGCAAGAGGCTGAAAATCTGAGCTTGTCCTGGAAAAGAGCTACTGTTAAAGAATTGAGAAACAATTCTACAGTATGATCCAGTCATTCCAGCTGTACACAGTTGTCCCAGAGAAACAGAAACATGTTCACACAAAACCTGTACACAAATGTTCATAGCTGTTTGATTTGTAATAGCCCTAAACTGGCAACAACCCAGATTTCCTTCAGCAGGTGAATAGTTAAATTATGGTACATCCACACAATGAAATATTATTCAGCAATTAAAAAAAAAAAGAAAACTAACCATACACACAACTTGGATGGATATCAAGGGCATTAAAATGCTGAGTAAAAGAAGCCAGATGTTAAAAAGTATATGCAGTATGCTTTCATTTGTATAAAATATCTTAGAAAAATGCTACTAAACATTACTGATAGAAAATAAGTCAGTTGTTTCCTGGAGTTGGGGGTAGAAGAGAGAGAAAGGATGGAATTACCAAGAGGCATAAGGAAACTTTTGGAGGTGATGGATATATTCATTGCCTTGACTGTGGTGATGGCTTAATGGGGGCATACATATGTGAAAACTTACCAAAATGCATGCTTTAAATATGTGCAGTTTATTGCATGTCATTTATACCTCAATAAAGCTGTTGAAAAATAGAGTTAAAGAAAAAAATAAGCTGTACGTACGTTTTTTAAACATTTATGTGTGTTACACTTCAATAAAAAGTTTACTTTAAAAGTAATTTAGAGTAATCTCTGAAAACTGAGCATATTTATCTAATTTTAAAGCCAAATATGACCTAAATTTTAAGCATGTATGGCAGATTCTCTCAATAAACTTTAATATGCTATAAAATGGTGTATCTTTAGCTAGTTATTTCAACTGAATTAAATTCTTGCTTTTATGCCATGATCTGGAATGCTATTTTATTTGAAATATAAAATAGTTAACACTGAAAACTCACTATATATCATTATAAACCAGCATTCTGTGTAAGAACCATCTAGTCTTTCATCCTTATAAGCGAGCCTGTGGCTCTTCTTCCCCTTGCATAATGTTTTTCTCCGAAACACTCATAATACATGTACGTTATTTAAAATATACACAGTATTGTGTGACATTTCCCTTTGGAAGTAAACTTGCTTTTTATTCATGTAAAATTCAGGGGGAAGTAAGCTTTGGTTGAAACAAAGTTCAAAACTCTATAGGCCGCCCACTCCTTGATTAAAGTTCATTTACTCTGAATTTATGAGTTTAATTTTTAATTTACTTATTTTAATTTTTAATATTATGTCCAGAAAAAGTTAGAACTACCTTTCAATGAAGTGATTCCAAACCATCTTACCTACAACAAAATACATTGCGGGTCATGTTTACATTAATACAGGTTGAGTCCTAGATATGACTCTGCCTCCTCCACTACCAATCAAAAAAGCTTATCAGTATACATGTACTGTTTTTATAAAAATAACCTTGAGTTCCCTCTACTGTATCAAAAAAGAAATTCATATGCAGACATTTTGGTACTTTTGTTATTAGCACTAAATTACTTTTAAAACCCCTCACAACTAATTACATACAATAAATAGTTAATTGTGAAACAATTTTATGTCAATGCTCAGGTTGTGAAGTCTTACCCTAGTGTTAACCTTCCAATTTTTAACAAAATCTTAGTCTTACAGCAAGAAAAAATTACCCTGAAATGTCATTTTTAAATATATTGATTCTTTTCCTCCTTATTTTTCCTTCCTTTCTCATTTCTTCTCTTCCCTTCCTTTTCCCATACCTTTTCGTTTTTTTAACATATAATTGAAGTATAGTCAATTTACAATGTTGTGTCAATTTCTGGTGTACTGCTTCAGTCATCCATGAACATATATATATTCATTTTCATATTCTTTTTCACCATAAGTTACTACAAGCTATTGAATATAGTTCCCTGTGCTCTAAGTATTCTTTCCTTTCTCTCAATCCCCTTCCTTTTCTGAATACAGCCCTGAAGTCATCAGGTGAGGCAGTGGAAGGTAGTGAGTTGAGGGGAAGCTGCAGGGGCCATGATCAAGATATAAGAGCAAAACCTGGGTAAGAAGGGCATCTGCTTAGAGAGACTGCCTGGCACAGGATATTCAAGCTCAAGCAGGATGAGGAAAGCAGCCACATGTGGAATCAGAGACCAAGTAGAGTCAGGAGGGTCTCCCCCTGGGAGGGAGAGGGCTCCGCAAGGTGTCAGCCCAAGCAAGATGAGAAAGGCATTGCACAACAAGGAAGACAGACCAGAGCAGGGAGGTGTTGGAGTCAATACTTGATGGGAAGTGTGTTCCAAAGAAGAGGCCTGGCACAGTAAGTCAGAACCTAAGTGGGGTGAAAAAGGCATGAAATTCAAATTTCAGTGTCTATTAATAAAGTTTCATCAGGGTACAACCACACCTGTTCATTTCTGTATTGTTTATGGCTGCCTTCTTGCTTCACTGGCAGAGTGGAGTAGCTGCAACAGAGACCTTTATGGTCCCAAAAATCTAGCATATTTACTATCTGACCCTTTGTAGAAAAAGCAAAGCTTACCAACCTCTGTCTTACTGTTTTGGTATCAAAATTTTGCTGGCTTTAGAAAATGAATTGGGAAATGTTCCCTATTTTTACTCCATGAAAGAGTTTTTGCAAGATTGATGCTATTTCCTCCTTAAGTGTTTGATTCATTGGTGAAGTCATCTGGACTGGAAGATTCCAATTTATAGTAACAGAATTAATGTATTAACCCAGAATTTATCAAAGTGTGGTCCTGGTAGCCCTGAGAGTTCCTGAAGCCCTTCCAAACATTTCGGGGATATTCTTGATATTTTTATTGATTTCTAGCTCACTTCCACTTTGCAGAGGTTTCTTTTAATGTCCAGCACATGATCAATTTTGATATATACTTCATTTGCACTTGAAAAGTGTGTGTACTCTGTCATTATTGTGTACAGTTTTCTATATAAATTAGTAATGTTATTTTTGTGTTTTTTAGATTGTCTGTGTCCTTGCTGATTTCTTTTTGTCTGCTTGCTTTCTCAGTTGATAGAGGTACGTTAAAATCTCCTACTGATATTGTGTATCTATCTTTCTCCCTCTAGTTCTTTCTGTTACTGTTAGTATATTTTGAAGTTATGATTAAGTGAACAAAAATTAAGAATTGTAAATTCTTCCTAGTAGGTGTACTCTTTTTTCTTTAAGAAATATTTCCATTATCTCAAGTAATTCTTCCTGTCTTAATGTTCATATTGTCTGCTATGAATATAGTTATGTCAACTCTCTTTGAGTTTGTGTTTGCATTATATATCTTTTTCACTCTTTTCCATTAAATGTTCAGTCCCCTTAAGATGTCTCTTTTAGACTGTATACAATTTTTATCCAATTTGACAATCTTCTCATTTAATTAGCATATTTAGTCTATTTATATTTAATACAATTATTGATAGGTTTGGGTTTATATTTACTATCTTGTTTGCTCAGTCCCTCATTTATGTTCTTTTTAATTCTTTCATATTTTCCATTGGATTAACCAGGTATATTTTATTAGAACAGGTTTCTTTCCATTAGTTTGCTAGTTCTATGTTCTCGTTGCCTTTGCCCTAGAACAGTGGTAGACAAACTTTTTCTTAAAGGGCCAGAGAGTACATATTTTATGGTTTAAGGGCCATACAGTAACAGTTTTGCCAAGATACTGCAAAAGTAGATAAACGATGAGTAAATGAATGGCTGTGGCTGTGTGAGAATAAAACTTTATTGAAAAAACTGGTGTCTAGCCCATGCATTGTTGCGTTCCAATCCCTGCCCTGAGCATTAAAACATGCACAGTTGACTTATTGAAATTCAATGACTTAGACTACTCTTATCTCTTCTCAAACAATAGTAGGACCATAAAACAATTTAAAAACATTTAACACTCTTTTGCCATTTTGGCCATTGTTATTTTGTACTTTATTTCTGTATATATTTTTAACTTTTCATTTTTAAGTAATTATAGATTTATAGAGAAATCTATTTACAAAGAAATCTTGCAAAGATAATGTGTACTCTTCATTTCACCTCCCCCAAACTGAATATCTTACATAACTATACTACAATATGAAAACTAACAAAACAGCATTAGTAGCGTTCTCAGAGCTTATTCAGATTTCATAAAATGCACATACTCGTGTGTGTATGTATGTATGTGCAATTCTATTCAATTTTATCACATGTGTAGCTTTGTATAACTCCTACCATAACCAAGATACACAACTGTTCTATCACTATGAGGCAATCTTGTGTTACCACTTTATAGCTACACTTACTTCCACATCCTTATCCCAATCCATAACCCCTGGACAGTACTAATCTTTTCTCTATCCCTATAATATTGTTTATTCAAGATGTTATAAAATGGAATTATTGAGATCTATCCAAGTTGTTACATGGAAAGAAAAATTCGTTCAGTGCTAGGTACTAAACCATGGCATAGATGTGCCATTATTTAACTATTCTCCTATTGTAGGACATTTTGGTCATTTCTAGTTTGGGGCTATTATGAATAAAACTGCTATGAACAAATGTTTTGTGTAGACATCAATTTTCATTTCTCTGGGTAAATGCCTAGGAATATAATTGCTGAGTTGTATGATAGTTGCATGTTTAGTGTTTTAAGAAACTGTCAAACTATTTTTCAGAGTGATGGTATCATTTTTCATTCCCACTAGTAATGCATAATCCAATTATCTTTACATCTTTTCCAGCATTTGGTGTTGTCGCTATTTTTTATTTTGTCCATTTGGAAAGGTGTATAGTGCTATCATTGTGGTTTTAATTTGCATTTCCCTAATGGCTAATGATTTTAAACATCATGTGCCTACTTGGCATCTTTATATCCTTTTCAGTGAAATATCTTTCCTGTATTTTTCCCATTTTTAAATGAAAGTATTTATTTTTGGTTTTGTTTTTTACTGTTAAATGTTGAGATAGCTTTATATATTCTAGATATGAGTAATTTGCCATTTGTCAGGTATGTACTTTGCAAATATTTTCTCCCAGTCTGTAATTTGTCTTTTCATCCTATTAACAAGGTTTTTCACAAAACTTTAATTTATATGAAATTCATTTTATCTAAGATTTCTTTGCCTAGTTCTAGATTCCAAAATTTTCTCCTGTACTTTGTTTTAAAAGTTTTATACTTTTAAATATCACATTAATTAAATTAAATTAATTAAAATTTATTTAAATTAATTAAATTAATTAAAAGTTAATGATCTATTTTGAGTAATTTTTCCATAAAATGTGACTTAAGGTCGATGTTTTATTTGTGCACCTATGCATGTCCAGTTCAGCATCAAAGAAAAAGCTGTCTTTCACCATTGAATTGCTTTTACATCTCTATAAAAAAAAATTAGTTGGCCATGTTTTTGTGAGCCCACTTCTGGGTTCTCTATTCTGTTCCATTGATTTATGTGTCTATCCCTCTACCAATATCAGTCTAGATTACTATCGCTATATGAATGTCTTAAAATCACATAGACTGATTTCTCCCTCATTATCCCTCTTTTTCAAAGTTGTATTACTTATTCTAGTTCCTTTACTTTACTATATACATTTTAGAATAATCTTGCTTATTACTATAAAAATGTTTGAAATTTTGACAGAAATTTGTATATCAGTTTGGGGAGAATTGACATCTTTGCAATGTTGACTCTTTCAATCCATGAACATGGTTTGCTTTTTGTTTGTTTAGATCTTTGATTTCTTTTACCTGCATTGTGTGATTTTCAGTAAACATCCTGTATATGTCATGTTGGAATTAAACCTAAGTATTCTCTTTCTTTGGAGCAATTGAAAATAATACTGTATTTTTAATTTTAATGTCCACATGTTCTTTGCTGGTATATAGTTGTATAATTCTTTCTTTTTTTTTTTTTACATTTTTATATTGCATCCTGTGACCTTGCTGAACCCACTTATTTCTAGGAGATTGATTTGGTAGACTCCTCAGGATTTTCCACATAGATGATTATTTTAATCTGCAAATTTGGGACAGTTTTTTTTCTCCCTTTCCAATCTGTATGCTTTTTATTTCCTTTTCATGCTTTACAGTGGCTAGCTAGAACATCCAGCATCCAGCATCATAAGAATGGTAATCCAGCATCATGTTGAATTAAGAATGGTAAGAGTGGACTTCCAAGACTCTGTTGAATAGTAGTGGTGATAATGGGCATCCTTTTTTTGTCCCAGATTTTAGTGGGAAGCTTTTGAGTTTTTCACCGTTGAGTACTATTATCAGAGAAACGCAAATCAAAACGACAATGAGGTATCACCTCACACCAGGCAGAAGGGCCTTCATTCAAAAATCCACAAATGACGAATGCTGGAGAGGCTGTGGAGAAAAGGGAACCCTCCTTCACTGCTGGTGCGAATGCAGTTTGGTGCAGCCACTATGGAAAACAGTATGGAGATTCCTCAAAAGACTAGGAATAGACTTACCATGTGACCCAGGAATCTCACTCCTGGGCATATATCCAGAAGGAACCCTACTTCAGGATGACCCCAATGTTCATAAGCAGCATTATTTACAATAGCCAAGACATAGAAACAGCCTAAATGTCCATCAACATATGACTGGATAAAAAAGAAGTGGTATATTTATACAATGGAATACTACTCAGCCATAAAAACTGACAACATAATGCCATTTGCAGCAACATGGATGCTCCTGGAGAATGTCATTCTAAGTGAAGTAAGCCAGAAAGAGAAAGAAAAATACCATATGAGATCGCTCATATGTGGAATCTAAAAACAAACAAACAAACAAACAAACAAACAAAGCATAAATACAAAACAGAAATAGACTCACAGACATAGAATATAAACTTGTGGTTGCCAAGGGGGTGGGGGGTAGGAAGAGATAGACTGGGATTTCAAAATTGTAGAATAGATAAACAAGATTATACTGTATAGCACAGGGAAATATATACAAGATCTTATGGTAGCTCACAGAGAAAAAAATGTGACAATGAATATATGTATGTTCATGTAACTGAAAAATTGTGCTCTACACTGGAATTTGACACAATATTGTAAAATGATTATAAATCAATAAAAAATGTTTAAAAAAACGGTAAGAGTGTTTACCTCCGCTAAAAGAAAAAAGAAGAATGGTAAGAGTGATCATTCTTGCCTTGTTCTCAATATAAAGTGGAAACATTTTGTCTTTCACCATTAAGTGTGATGTTAGCCATAGGTGTTTTAGATATGCTTTTCAAATAATGAACCACCTTTGCATACCTGAAGTAAATCTCACTTGGACATGGTATTTTTTTTTTTTTTTTTTTTACAAATTGTTGAAATTGGCTAATGTTTTGTTAAGGATTTTTTCCTGCAAATTCATGAGAGATATTGATCTGTAGTTTTCTTGTTTTGTATTGTCTCTTCTGGTTTTGATATCATGATCATACTGAATAAAATGAATTAGGAAGTGTTTCATCTTGGTTGAATTGTGATAGTTTGTGATTTTTAAGACATTTTTCCTAAGTTGTCAAGTTTATGTGTGTAGAGTTGTTTGCAGTATTCCTTTATAATCATTTTAATGACTTCAGGATCTGTAGTGATACTTCATGCTTCATTCCTGATATTAGCGATTTGTGTCTTCTTTTTACATTTGTCAGACTTGCTAGAGGATTATCTATGAAAAAAAATCGTTAAAGAAATGGTGCTTTCCATCATTGATTTTCTCTATTGTTTTCCTGTTTTCAGTTTCACTGGTTTCTGTTCTTGTCTTTACTATTTACTCCTTCTGCTTACTTTGCATTTATTTTGCTTTTTTTAATTTTCTAATTTCTTGAGGTAGGAACTTAAATTGTTGATTTGTGGTGTATCTTTTTTTAATGTGAGAATATAGTGCTGTCAATATCCCACTCAGTACTATTTTAATTCCACATGTTTTGATATGTTGTATTTTTATTTTATTCAGTTCCGTATATATTTTTAAAAATTTCCCAAAGACTTATTCTTTGACCTATAGATTGTTTAGTACTGTTCTGTGTAATTTCCAAGTGTTTCAAGATTTCCCTGTTGTATCCCTGTTATCAATTTCTAGTTTGATTCCATTATGATTAGAGCACATACTCTGGGTGATTTTAACTCTTAAATTTGTTGAGGTTTGATTGTGACTCGGGATATGGTCTACACTGGTGGGCACAATCTGTGGGCACTTGAAAAGAATGTATATTCTTCTGTTATGGGTTGATAATTCTATTACATTGAGTATATCATGTTGGTTGATGGTGTTGTTCAGTTCTATTCTTAAATGATTTTCTTTAGTCTAGTTGCTCCATAAATTGTTGCGAGTGTAGTTTTGAAGTCACAAACTATAATTGTGGACTTGTTCATTTCTTCTTTCAGGTCTAACAGTTTTGTTTCATGTATTTTGAAGCTGCGTTGTTTGATGCATTCACAATTAGGATCCCTCTGTCTTTTGATGGATTGATTCTTTTAGCATTATGTAATTTCCCTCTGTGTCCCTAGTAATTTCCTTTGTTCTGAAGTCACTTTATGTAACATTCACATAGTTACTCTTGTTTTTTTGAAATCAGTATTACTATAATGTCTTTTTTCATCTTTTTATTCTCAAACTACTTATGCTGTTATGTTTGAAATGAGTTTCCTGTACACAACAGACTTGAGGTCATGTTTGTTTGTTTAAATGTACTCTGCCAATCTTTTCAATTCTGTATTTAGATTGTTTATATTTAAAGTAATCATCAATATATTAGGGCTTGAATCTACCATTTTATTTATTTCCTGTCTCTCACATTCCTGTTTCTCTTTTTTTCTTTCTGTGCATTACTTGAACAATTTTTATTCCAACTTGATTTATTTATATTGCTTTTGAGTATATTACTTTGTACTACTTTCTTAGTGGTTGCTCTAGGTAATAAAATATATATATATAACTTATCTCATCTTACCAATATTGGCATTTTACTGCTTCAAGTGAAATATTAAAACATGACTTAGTCTCTTTGTCCTTCCCCATGTTTGTTGGCACTGCTGCTATGGCAGATTGGGCCCACCACTTCCACCAGTTATAGATCTCCTAACTAGGTCTCTACTGGCTTTTTTCTTTCCCAGACATTTGGCCTGAGGAAGCAGGCTTTTCTGGGTGTTTTGTTTTGTCTATGTATGTTGGTCATTCAGATTTGCAGGTCTTTGTGGTTCCCAGTTTGGAATATATAGGAAAGAAAAAGAAAATCCAGGGAATTCACTGCAGTGTTGTTCCTTAAATTCTAAGGTCATTAGGCAGTCCACCTTCTTTCTATCTTTCAGAGTCCTTTAATAATTGCCTGCTGAATTATTTCCAGGTTATTTGGCTGTACTTAGAGGGCAGGAGCAGGGAAAAGTGACTCTCTACCAACTTCCCTGGACTAGAATAAACACACATACACACACACACACACACAGCTGATTGTTAGTCAAGGTAATTTTCTATAAAGTTGCTATGAATACTGAATTAGCAAATAATGAATTATTGCTGTGAGAGAAAATAAAGAGTTAGTTTCCTATAAGCCAAGTTTGTCAACCAATCAATACATAAACTTATCTTTCATATGTTTCTATACAAAGATGCCTTTTAAAATATGTATTGCTGATCGATTAACATTGAACTCACAGCCAACAGCACTACAACTCCAAAACAAAGCTTATCTAACACACTATAAGCTCATCCAACATCTCTGTAAGGTAAATCATAGCTTTCTTGTGCTTAAGAACACTAGACAGCACTTCCACACTATGCTTGGGAACCATTTAAAGAGTGAAATCACCAAAAAAAAAAAAAAAAAAGAAAGTAAAAACATTAGTACTGAATAGACATGAAAAGGACTCATGTTTATAGTATGAGAACTAAAATGAGAAGTCAGAGTGTTGCTTGTGTTACCTCAGATAGGAAGGTGTACCTTGGATGACTCAAATTTTTCACTATTCTGTACGTGAGTATATCCTCAAATGATTGTGAAATTGTTATGAGTATTGATTTGGGGGTTATAAATAAATTTAGTACATAGGAAAATTTTGCAAATTATCTATGAATAATGAGAACTGACCTTGTTAGCTAAGATTAGAGTTAGAGTTAGAATTATGTATATTATATGTGCATGTATGTTTTATATATTTATATACTAAACTTTACAATATATTATTATTATGGTTATTGCTATTAGTATTATTTTAGTCAGTATTCACTTATATTAACTCACATATTAGCCTTTGTAATGTTGCCTTTCATTTCTTTCTGCATTTCTGTCATTCTAACTGGGATAATTTTCCTTCTTGAAGAACTCTATCATCTCATTGGTAAGATTATAGTTCTGTTTGTCTGGAAACATCTTTATATTATTTTAATCTTTGTTTTTTTGCTTGGTGTAGAATTCTAAGTTGTCAGGTTTTTTATTGGGTCTTTAAATATGTCATTCTATTATCTTCTAATTTCCATTGTGTCTGTTGAGAAGTCTTATTTCTCCTTGAAGAAATGTGTCTTTTGTTCTTGCTTTTACGATTTTCTCTTTATCATTGATTGTCAACAGGCTTACTATGATGAATCTAAGTACAGTTTTCTTTTTATTTATCTTGCTTAGAGTCAGTAGGGTTTCTTGAATCTGTGGCCTGAAATCTTTAAGCCATTCTTTTCCAGCTTTAGTAAGATATAATTGACACAAAGCATATCTAAGTTTAAGGTGTACAATATGATATATATGTGATTATCACAATAGGATAATCACACCCCCATTACCTCATATACTTATCATTTACTTGTGTTTGTGTGATAGTATTTAAAGTCTACTCACAGCAACCTTCAAGTATATAATACAATATTCTTAATTATAGTCACTCTGCTGTAATTAGATAGATCCCCAGAACTTACTCACTTAAAAAATGGAAGTTTGTAGATTATACTCCATTCAAAGTTGTTACAAAATAATGGCTATATTTCCCTGTGCTGTACAATATATGCTTGTTGTTTATCTACTTTATACATAATAGTTTGTATCTCTTAATTCCATACCCCTATCTTGCCCCTATCCCCTTCCCACTCCCCACTGGTATTCACTAGTTTGTTTTCTCTATCTGTGAGTCTGTTTCTGTTTTGTTATATTCATTCATTTGTTTAATTTTTTTAGATTCCACATATAAGTGATAGCATACAATATTTGTCTTTTTCTATCTGACTTTTTTCACTAAGCATAATATTCTCTCAGTCCATCCATGTTGTTACAAATGGCAGAATTTCATTCTTTTTACGGCTGAGTAATATTCTAGAGTGTATATATAGTCTGGAATGCTGGAATGAATATATACATACATATATACATATATATATATATATATATATATATACACACACATATATATATACACACATATATATATACACACACACACACACATATACACTACATCTCTACCCATTCATCTGTTGATGGACATTTGGGTTGTTTCATATCTTGGCTATTATAAATAATGCTGCTATGAGCATTGGAGTGCACATATCTTTTCAAATTAGTGTTTTTGCTTTCTTTGGATACATTCATGAGAGTGAAATTGCTGGATCATATGGTAGTTCTATTTTTAGTTTTTTTGAGGAACTTCCATACTGTTTTTCATAGTGGCTGCACCAATTTACATTCCCACCAGCAATGTGCAAAGGTTCCATTTTCTCCACACTCTCTCCAACATTTGTTATTTGTAGATTTTTGATGATCACCATTCTGATAGGTATGAGATGATATCTCTTTGTGGTTTTGATTTGCATTTCTCTAATAATCAGCAATGTTGAGCATCTTTTCATGTGCCTTTTAGCCATCTGTATGTCTTCTTTGGAAAAATATCTGTACAGATCTTCTGCCCATGTTGAACTGGGTTGTTTGTTTATTTTTCAGTCTGAGAATTTCTACTTTATTTTCTTTAAATTTTAGTTTTCTGGAGGAATTCTCCATTTTTATCACCTATTGTCTTGAATATACTAATAATTTCATATTCTACCTGATAACTCTTAAGATTGTGGTCATTTGTGAATCTATTTATATCATTCAGTTTAAAATTCTATTTCTTGGCATTTCTGTTTTGTTTTAGTTTTGACTACTAGACTGAGTGTATGCTAAATTTTTGAGGTTCTATATGATATTTTCTTCCTCCAGAGAAGATTTTGCTTATACAACAGATGGTGTGGTAACATATCATCTTGATCCAATCAGAAACTGGGAATACTGAAGTTTTGGTGTCAGTTTCCTAAGACTTCCTCTTACTCTGGCTCATTTCTACTTCTAGGGTGAAGTCTTTCCCAGGGAACCAATGAGCTGCTGAAGTTCACTAAGGCATTTCCTCAATAGTGGTTGGTAAATTGCAATTTTTGTCTTCTTAAGACCCTCTGGAAGTTTTCATTCTGCCCTTCAGAACTTTCTTCTTGTTTCTCACCCTCCTGCTTTGTACAGTTCAAGAATTTGGTACATGTTTAGGAAAGGAAAACTGGCATTACGTCAGGCTCAGTTTGATGTACCTGCTTTTTTACTAGGTTCTTACTGGCTGTTCAAAGCAGACTCAAACTCCGATTTTTTTTGTCTCTCTTGACCTAGAAGACTACCAAAAGTTGTACTTGTTTCTCTGTCTCTTGGCAGCAACCTAGTGTTCTGGCTCTTTGCCAGAACAGCCAAGTAAGAATAAGCAAATGCTATAGAATTCTCACTACTACTCTGTGACTCTCTTCTCTGTTACCCCTCAAGTACATTTTGCTTAGAAGTTGCTTGATACTTTCAAATATATTTTTAGTACTTTATCCAGATTTCAGATTGTTATGAGTGGGAGGCTTGGTCTACCTCAAGCTATACTGAAGAAATCTCTTGCTTAAGTTTTATATAGTTGCAAAGTGGTCCTCTGTTATTATGCTTTCCTAAAATGATAACCTCATTCTTTTTAACAAATTTTCACACCAGTTAAAGCATTTTGTGTATCTATGACAGTAATATTTATCGGCCACATACTTGAACTATTTTATAAGGACAAGAATTTTATAATTTGTGGGCTTTTTTCACTTTTAATCATTTTATTCATCAAAATAAAATCCCAAGTATAGCTTTTGGAGGGAAATTTGACAATTTCCTCCATTTGTTTTCATCCGTTATGTATTTATATTGTGTCCACCAAAAGAATACATAGTGACTAGTTATAACATAAGCTCTTCTTAGATACGGACCATTTACCATACACTGAAGTAATGAATCTAATTGCAGAATCATAAAGTGATGTAAATTTCATAGAACTTCATATATCATGGATTTATGTTTAGTGACAGTTCTGAAATAATTTGTTCAGCAGGAAGATATTCTGGTAGTGCCAGTTAATCTTCCTTCTCAAGCCCCCCATTACCTTTGATTATGATGAAAAACTAGAAAATAAGAAGGTCAATATGAAATATTTCTCATTTGAGGAGCATGTTGATGAATAGACAAAAGGCAAAAAGTTTTAATATGAGGTCAAATTAAGTCAAAATTTTTGGTAAAAATAAAAGAGTGAATGAAAGAATGAGTGACTGAGCTGTAGGAATTAGGTAACAAAGGCTCACCTCCCATCCTTAGCATATTTACTCTCTTGTAAAAATTTAATTTTCTTAAGTGAATGTCAATTAAGTCTCATATATGGCCTTTTAGTTTGGTATCTAATTCTACCTGAATTACAGAGAAGTTGATGTGGTTAAAGGTATTTGACAGTCATCCTGAAAATAATGTAAATGTTTTAAAATTTTTTTATCCTACACTCATTTTCTCTACCGAGTGTCTAAAAAATTGTATTTTCAAAAAAAAAAAATCTGATCATATCATTAAAAGCTTAATTAATTCTGCCTTCTATAACATAAATATGAATATAAACATATATATCATCTATTTATTATAGTCTACTGGTCACAAAAATATATATCATTTGCCTATATATAGCATTCCGTATTTCTGTTTTAACTACTTCAGGAAATGTAAATCATATCTTCCTATAGCAGTTACTTTTTATGATAGAAATATTACAGTAAAATAAACAGTGTCATTGTTGAAAGGAATGTCAAGCTGCTTTTGAATTGACTAAACAGCAACTGATGTCCTCAAGGACTGTAGTGTATTATGACCCTACCCTGCCAATCTGTTTAGCTACTGACGCTTCACCATATGGGGTCAGAGCGGTGATTTCTCACATAATGCCAAATGACCTAGAAAAGCTTGTAGCATTTGCATTGTGAACACTTGCTAAAGAATTAGGCACAGATGGGGAGGTTTTACCTTATATGTTTGGATTTGTTATTATTAAATTACTGAATGTCACTTCTATGTATACTCTGGCCATCATGGGAAAATCCATGGTGCTGAGACTTTAACGTCTGTTGGGGTCTTTCACAATTTGAAGTGCTCCACTTTGGCTTGAATTTGATAGTTTATAGTGGTACACATGATTCTATAAATCTGAAGAAGAAGAAGTATAAAACAAAAATCCTTGAGAGAATTACTAGCCAAAGATGTTCTAAAAGACATCTTCCCCTAAGAGGGAGAGAGAACTTGGATATAGATACTGTAGTGGGAAAAGGGGTAAAGAATTTGATAGGTTTTAATACTCACTTTTCTACATGCCTGCCATATAGAATGATTATCTCACAATGTCATGTGAAAAAGCATCTTAAATAAAAGCAAATGGTACAAAGGATGCTAAGGGGCATGTGCAAGACTTCAGGATAAAGCAGTTTTAGAGTGTTTACAGGATTGTCAGTGAGAGCAAAGTCAATAGACACAGTGACTTTATAGACGATTAGGGGCACAATGTTAAGAACAATGTACAAAAAAACCCAGATACCTCGTTTCAATGTAGGAGAACGGAAGTTGTTGCTCTACCTAATACTATTTATATTATGTTGAAAATGAGCATGTTAAAATATAGGCAACAAATGGGGTTGCTGCTGACATTAAAGAGGTATTTCTTAGGGTGAGAAAATCAAGAAAATGTGAATGGCAATTACCACACACAAGCTTTAGTTCAATTAGAATAAATAGTGGGGGAGAAAGGAATGCCTCTGAATGGCAAATGGGGGTGGGGGGCAACTAATTGAGAGTCACAAGGCATATTATCTGGCTTTGACTGAGAAGCCATAGACTTTTTTTCACCCATTGCCCCATGCTTCCCCCTGTTAATTTTCTTTCATTTTTATATTGGTTTGCTGATGAATGTATTTTGTTCCTCCTTTCATCATCTGTCTCTTAATGATGCACAACCATCTGACCTTGGTCTCTCCTCATAAATAGACCACCACTACCACAAATGCTCATAATAAAATTATAACCTTGAAAAACACATTCTTCAGTGAAAGGTGCCCAGTGTTCTCCATTTTCAAGAATCCTGAAATCTGTTCAGGATATGAGACTTTGAAAAAAGAGAGGTTATCCTGAACTATTACACCCAGTTCAGAAATGCTGCCAAATCCCTTGTGATGAGTAAACTACCATTTCATTTTCAAATAGCTCGGTGATGTCTTGTTCTACATGATTTTGCATCTAGTGAGCCTGCAAAATACATGCGTTCCAGTTAAATACACACTAAATCTTCTCATTTTGCTGTCTGATGGGTGATTGGATAATTTGTTTTTGGCCTTGGGTTAAGGTCTTACTCTTTTTGCTGATGAGAATATTATCTGTTGAATTCTGATTATGCATTAAATTCCCCCAGTTTTACAACAAAGATTATAGTTTTTAATTGGACCATTTTTGCATAAACAAAAAAATAGTATGTTAAAATTATCTGTGGTAACCATGATTACTGCACACATTGCAGAATCCTAATAAGCAGTATTTTCTTCATTTCTGAAATGAATTAAACCATAAGAGTGCATGCAACTCTCGGTATCACCAAATCCCAGAAACTGTTGTATGCTGCCGTTTCTGAAGTTAATCTAGCCCTTTTTCTAAGCTTGCCTGATAGTTTGTACTTCCCTTAGAGTGTTGTCTTTCCTTGATGCTCTCATAGATGAAAGAAAATGCTTTATGTGAACAAGCTGAGACTTGTTTAAGCTTAAAGAAGCTGCTTTAAGGAGCACACTACCTTTCGGAAACACTGCCTGAAAAGGGAAATGTAGAAGGAATTTTGAGGATGAGAAACCTGCCCAAGTGGAAATTGTTACATGGAGAAGGGATGGTTTGCAGAAGCATAGGGCAGAAGGAAAGAAACTGAATTCATCCACTGTAAATTGAATAGTATCCCTCTTAAAAGGAGGTTGGTGAAGGTAAGAAAAAAAATCAGAGGAACCAGACTGTACTTTGCAAAGATGTAATGCTATCTTGCATATTCTTTTATAGTAGTTCATCAAGGGCTAAAGTTATGTTTCCAGGGCCTATTTCTATGTAAATATTTCAGCATATAGTATAGCTTAAAATTACATATTTATGTGCTAAGGAGATAACTGTGTGCCCGTTGGCATGCAAAAGAACAACTTGGTGTGGAAAGAAACATCTGTGTGCAAATTCTTAACTCTTGAATTTATATTACAGGACTTAAGAAAACGCATTTTTCCAACACATCAGCCAAAGTTAAACTCCCCAATGCCAACTACTCATGCTCACACAAAGTGTTCTCACTCTGTAGGTAGACTGGCCACACTGCACTTTTGTAAATGACATAGAGGCATCCTAGTTGAAGTCTCCTTGTCTATTAGGCATCCCAAGTAAAATGGCTGCTATATAAAAAAACTTTCTTCTTAACATCCACAAGAGAAAGACAAGAGTTTATAAAAAATGAGCTATGAATTAAGACTTCTGGGTAAATGTGGGCCAGTGGGGAAGTCTTTGGCCAAGCAATCTGGTCAAAAGGCCCAACATCCCTGTGTGTGTGCAAGTACATGGACATTCATTTACATAACTCTAACTTATCAGACTTATTTAGAGAGTATTTTCTGGATCACATTAATTACATGACTGACTCAAGAAGACCCTTCCAGAGCTGTTAAGTATCTGAATTGGGTTTGATAAATTGATCCACATCTAGAGCATTTTGGGAGTGGTTATCAATTATACAGTTTGCCAATCCTGTACAGAAATATATTTCTGAGGAATATGTTCTTCTGAGATTATGGTTTCATATGTGTGATTAGAATAAATCATTCAATCAAAGAGTGGCTTCCATAACTGACTTTTCCACACTTTGTGACATAAAGTAGACCATTTAGTCGTTTGGAGCATATTTAAGCCACATATACACAGATATATCTTCCTAGTAGCAGTGCTAAGAGAATTAATGTTTATAAAGCACACTGGGATTCTAAGATGAAAGGTTCTAAGGAAACACAAATTATTAAACATCCCAATAAACATGCTCATCTTGAAAGGTTTAAGACTAATGAGCAGCACGTGGTTTACTCCTTGAGGTCCTTCTCAGTTTATGTTATTATTGAAGGAAGAAACTAATGTTATTGGCAGAGTCAGGTACTTTAGAAGGCTAACTCTCTCCAGTGCAATCATAATTATACACACACATACACACACACACACCTTAAGGCAAATCATTTCCTTTTTAACAAAGGAAATAACATTATGCCTCAAAGTCAGGCCCCTCATTCTGTGTAATACTATCTCTAACTCATGACCTGTTACACAAGGTGCTATTTTTAACTGAATACTACTTAGCAAGATTCAATTTTAAAGTGCATGAGTTATAAAAACTGTACCCCCAGAACTGTATTTTGAAAAAATAAGTACCTATCTGCCAAAAGTTCCCTTGTCTCTTCTGCAACTACACAGGAATGAAAAAGAAACAGCTGGAATGGAATTGTACCCATTTTCACATCCGTGGCATATAAAATCGGAATGCACTGAGGCTAATCCCAGTTCTGCTACTTACTAGCTATGTGAGCACAGACAAGTTTTTAAACTTCTCATTTCCTCATCTGTAAAAGTGATTAAAAGTATCTCTCAAAGTCTCTGTGAGCATTAAAAGGGACAATTAACTTAAAATACCTACCATAGTGCTTGGCATACCGTAAATAGTCAAATAAATGGTAGGTGTTTCTGTTTTTGTCATTAGCCATATTGCTCCTACTTTGGCTGCTACTATTATGACTCTTGCTGCTGCTACTACTATTACTACTGTACGGCTCTGACTGCTGCCACTCATCCTCCTCCTACTGCTACTACCTAGTAATACCTCTGTTAAAGGTCATTTTAAAGGATGTTAACTTGTCTTACTGCAAACAATTCATAGGTGTCAGGCAAAGTCACTGTCAAATATTAATCTGTGTGTAGTAGGTGCCAATCTGACTTTTTTTCCTCGAGGGCCTGATTGTGTTCTCTTCTTCTCTGGGACAACTTGAGCTTTTTGTCCCTGCAATACTGTCGACACAGACTGCACGATGACATGGCAGGCAGGTAGCAAGTCAAGCAGGAATACAAAAGGGCACATAAGTTAACTGCAACAACAGCAACAACAACAACAACAACAACAACAACAACAACAACAACAGCAGCAGCAGCAGCAGCAGCAGCAGCAGCAACAAATATTCGCAAGTGTCTGTCTTCTGTCCCTGATACCAAAGCTGCAAGGAAGCCTGCTTTCAGGTTTGTGAGAGACCAATTTTGTGGTCAACGTGTGTAACCATAAAATTCAGGCTGTTATCAGTCAAATAAACCTCTTTCATCAGCTTTCTGAGAAACACGCTGAAAACCTAAAGACACAATTTACTTCCATGAAGTGAATGTTTTATTCTCTCATTTTGACAAAGACATAGGAATTGCCCAGGTGAGCAAAAAAGCCCTCCTATTAACACTCTCTGACTTACCTGATCTACACTTGAAGAAGGAAACGGTGCAAGTTTTTTTTTGTCAGTGCAGAAATGCAAATAAACTTTGGCTTAGTTGGACCACAAGGAATGAAACTTTGTATTTATGCTCAATTCCTTTGCCATTTGCAATAACTGTTCTTTTAGACTTGCACTTGTGCAGGCAGATGGAGAGTGGATTCTAGGGAACTATTTGTCAGGAAACCTAAATGGAAAGTGGTTAATATTTAGAGAAGTCCAACTTCTGTGTCTTGATTTCTTAATTCCTAAAATAAGACTGTCATAATATTTAGCATCCATATATAATAGGGCTGTTGGGATGATTGGGTTAATAATTTAACGGGCTTTGAAATCCTTGATTAAAAAGTATGATACAAGGAAAAGTAATGTGTGCAATTATGTTATCAAACAGGAAGAATCCCAATTTTCTTCTGTGCAATAAACCTGCAATGTGGACCAAATTTTCAAAGGAAGGTGTAATGGGTATGCTTACCAAATTTCATGTACATGCGTTATACCCTCAGAAGCATATAATTGCGTATGCAAAATGGATAATTGCATACAAAATTGCCCATTTGTGTGCGCAATTACCCATTTTATGCACACAAATGCTTGTTTGAAAATCTGGCCCTAAAACTCTAGCAGTAGAGGAAAAATCAGCTTGCACACATGGTTTCTGAAACAGAAATTATGGCCTGCCTTGACTGTATAACTGCTGTCAAGTATTTAAGCTGTCTTCTTTTCAGAGTTGAATCAGAATGTATTTTCAGACTGTGTAACAAGACAGTAGCATGAAGGATTTTTTTTAAGATAAACATAGAAACTGTTTATCCAGCTGCCATGAAGATGCTGATATAGCTCCTGACACCAGCAGCCAGTGATGAGGGCTGTGTAATCACTGCTGGGTATAAGAGGCTATTGTACATAGAGGAAAAAGGAACCATGTTTGATCAAAACTCTGAAGCATTATGTTTTAAAGATCCCCACTTTTCCATGGTTTAGGATGATGGCAAACAGCCAGTTAAATACTGGTCTATTTAAAAGTAGACTGCTTTTTCTTTTCTTGTTGCCTAAGAACTGGCATTTACATAACTCTTGAGATTTCTTCATTAGCAAATAAAGACCCATCTATGTTATAAGTAGCTTCTGTAGGAAACAGGAGCCTATGAGAAGAAAATCAGAGTGCTGGGGTGAGGGTGCTTTACAAAATTAGCTCTTAACCTTTGAACTTGAATTTAAGTCGTTATTTATTCTTGCTATTTCTTTCAACAGACTAACTCATTGTTAGAGAAATTAATCTCCAAAATTCCCATTTCAGGCCCGGTTATTTCTCTTTCAGAGGCCTCTGGCTATACCGCTATTTTCCTAACGGCTAATTCATCCTCTCTTCAACTCTAGAGTGGCTTCTCCTTGTTTTCACCACTCAGACCACACTTGCTTCCTACTAAAGAGTCTTTCATTAGGATGTGTCAGACTTCCTGAAGTGTTTCCTTTTATGCCGGCTGTCTGAGCTCAGTCCATGTCCATCTCACTTCTCCTTTCATCTAGCTTTCTCACTTTTAACTTGATGCTTTTTGCAGGAAATTCCTATTCCCCCAAGGTTGGCAAACACTCTTCTTCCTCCTTTTCAAAAACCTCTCTTATGTCACTAAAATTCTCCAGATTAAAAAGAAGTCAGGTGAAAACTACCCTCCCAAACCTGTCTGTTTAATCTTGTGAGGATAAACTTCAGCTCACAAAAAATCACAAACATTAAGACAATGTAGCCTGTATTATTATAGATTCTTGCCACTGATTTATTGCCACGCTATAAGTCATATGTATAAAAGGGTTCAGTTATTGTTGTTTCAATGCACATTCCTCTGGAGGAAAAGAGGTGGAGAAATAGACAGACTCGGCATCATTTATGTAGTGAGCATGTTACCTGTCGCAAGAAAATACCACCTTTTATTTCAACACCCTTTTACCAGTTATAATAAACTTCAAAATCTATTATTCCATTCTCTCCTCCTAACAACTCCAGCAGAGATAAGTAGTAATAGAGTCATTTTTAGGGATGGTAAACTGAACCTCAGCAAGAGTTGTACTTAACTAAGAGAATATGGCTTATTAGTGATGGATCCATGATTCTGATCCAGATTTTGTAAACTGCAGAACCAAATTCTTTCCCCTCCACTCTGCTGCCAAAGTTTAAATAACTATGTATGCACAGGATGAATAATGGACATTAGAATATTCTTACCCTCTACCAGAATCATCATAGGTCCCTGATGAGTAAAATTACTAAAGTTGTGGGAATATCTTGAAATGTATTAATATTCAGCCTTTAAAAGAAAAAAGCTTTATCCAAAAAAGATACAGCTTGCCTTTACTTGCTAAAGACTTTCTTACAAGCAGATATTTGGACTTCATTTCTATAGGTTCTCTTACTCTCAAGTATAGTTTTTTTCCAAAGTCAGAGAGCAGATATCAAACTACTTTACAAGTAATGCCACATGAGGCTAGAAATCATAGGCTCAATCAATGCTTTAGTATTGTAAGGGGGAAGAAAATGTACTTCTATCCTGGTAACTTCAACTGTAGTTGAAATGGTTTCTAGAGATATGATAAGAAAAATTGTTCTTGAGAAAATACAAAATTTAATAGCCCATTTGTGTGGCAGAAATCACTGGTAGATATGATTACCATGACTTAGGAGTTATTTTCAAGTTCAAGACACAGTCTCATTTGGAGTATAGACAAAACACCAACCAGTGTGTACAAAAGAGAGCACTTAATATCTGTAGAATGTCCTCTAATGGGGTTTAAGCAGAAACGTTTGAATAATTATAATATATAGACAATAGTTTCCTGATCCAAAGTGTAATGTTTATTATAGAGCTGAATAGATTATATCCTGCAAATAAATTTATAAGAAATTACTATTTAAATAGAACAATAACACATTTTTAGCAAATCAATTATTATTAAGAGTAAATTCACCATGTCTATGTATTTTTAAAACTGCTAACAGAAATACTTTTAAAAAATTTGCATAGTGTTTTAAACTGGATTCTTTATGTAAACATTCGTGCATTTCCCAATGAGTGTTATGACAATTTGTTAACAGTATGTGATATTTTCTTAATGTCACTTTTCAAAATTCTTAGATCTCAAGAGAATATCATTTTAACATCATTTTAAGGAACACACATTTATGAAAGAAGTATTATTCAAATGTTGTTGTACTTATCTTTGAATTATCTAACTTCAAATCCTGATTTTGGAGTTACGCAGTGTACAAATAGATAAGTACATTTAAATAATAAGCAAAACACATACATCAAGATTGTGATGTTAATCTGTGAATTCGTGAAAAATTATCTAAGACCAATGTCAAGGACTGATTTGTAGATACAAGTCATAAGTACATGTAGTGTAACTATTTCACTTTATAAAATATTATCCTTGAAATAATTGCAAACTATTAAGTTTGTCTCTTTTATATAAATATGCTCATTCACCAAGAGAAAAGTAATTAAAGGTAATACCAACAATTGCTGGAGAAAATAATCATATGAACTTGCTGAAGCATCCTTTTCATAACTTCTATTTGGGGGGTTTCAACTAAGAAGCACAGCATATCAGTATTAAGTCATAACAGTGATAATAGTTGGCAACAGTTGAAAAAATATTTTGACCACATCAA
Organism: Camelus bactrianus; assembly: GCF_048773025.1. Taxonomy (NCBI): domain Eukaryota; kingdom Metazoa; phylum Chordata; class Mammalia; order Artiodactyla; family Camelidae; genus Camelus; species Camelus bactrianus. The sequence goes on along the minus strand of NC_133575.1, from coordinate 78,718,856 downwards.
GAGTCTATTGAAATTAAAGCCAGGACTTAACTGAACTTAACTGATGAGGACACAATAATTATATGGGCAGGATTCGCTTCTCTTCTATTTCCATGACTATAGAAAATGGTCCTCAGACTTGGACACTGGGTGAAAAGGGAGAGAGTGATCAGTGTATATCCATCCCTACAATTGAAAGACACAGCTCAAAACATACATCTTATTGATGGTTCAGAAACATTTCTTTATACACAAAGCATCATGTTATTGTTTGAATAAACAGAAATATAGGAAGCTCACAGAAAAACACATTTCAAAAATGAAAAAAAAAAGCAGAAGGATTTTGCAAGCTTAGGACATTTTTAGTGTTTTTATAGAATCTAATTGGAATTGTTTTGTACAAAGGAGATTGCAACAGGCATAGAGAAGATTGATGGGGTGAAAGTGAAGGCTGTAATTTAGCTCTTGTCATCTTTCAAGTTTTTTTGTATAGGGAGTGTGAGAGATTTGGTTTCTAGCAATATCATGTAAAGTGAGAATTTGTGGGCTTTTATGTAGATTGTGGGGGCACTGTCAACAACAAGGGAAGGGTGCAGCCTAAATGAAAGAGCACAAGAGTGCCCCTGAAGCTCCTGTCACACTCCACGAACTTGTGTTTATGAAGCTACGTGCAGTGGTTTCATCACATCATCATGTGTGCACAGGCAAGGAAGAAGAGGTAATTTCAAGTTCACATACCTGGTAGACAATAAACTTGCCCTGATCCTCCCTACATTTTCTTCCACTCTCTCTTCCTCACCCTTCACCTCATGACACAACACTTCTCTCACACACACACATGCACACACACACCTCTCAAAACTGGAGAAAGTATCCCAGGTTGAGTTGTAAGTATAGATTCCAAATTTGAATAATATGATCCCCTAACTGCTGACTGTTATTATTCTTTCAAAAATTTTTTTTTACAAAAGCATGAGTTATCTGTTGCCATAATAATGCTGCATATCAAACCATTCCATTCTCAAAGGCCTAACCAATAACCATATACTACTGCTCATAAGCCAGTGTGTTGGCTGGGAAGTTGTCATGCTGGTTGAGCTTAACAGGGATCTCTCAAAGATCTGCCAGTGAGCTGGGCAACATTGCTGCTCTTGGCTCTCTCGTGTGAGTGACACCTCATCTGAGGCCACTGGGCTGAAAATGCTCTGCTCCACATGATCGCATGTCCTCCAGCAGAACAGCCTAAGTTTGTTCTTATGGAGGGGACAGGAACCCTTAAAAAAATGTGTGTGAGGCCTCTCAAGGCCTAGATTCAAAGCAGGCTCATCATTAGCCACATTCTATCGTGACAAATGTAAGTAGCAAGGCTCAGATTTAAGGGGTGGGAAAACAGGCTCTAAACGTTCATGTGAAATCCCATTGCTAAGAGTATGGATACCAAGAAAAGTGGAGAATTGGGCCATTTTTGCAATCAATCTACCACAAGAATATTCTAATAAAAGAAGATCCCAAAGATTCAAGTGTTACTCACAATTGGAATTCCTTAATTTACACAAGATCTGAACAACAATGAAGCAGGTGTTCAAATGGAGGACTAGGGCATATCTGCATCAGATATCTGTATGACTTCAGATCTCAAATCATTTACTTTCTGCTTAAATTTTACCTCTTTAGAGAGGGCTCCCCTAAAAGTTGTACACCCTCTTTACTCTCTATCCCTTTACCTTGCTTAATTTTTTTTCCTAGCACTCATCACCACCTGACATACTGTTTATTTGTTTTTTTCACTTGTCTCCCCCAACAAGACTGTAAGATCCTTGAGTCCACAGATTTCCTTCATCTTGTCCACTGCTGTATCCCCAACACCTAGAACATTATCTGGTGGAATAGATTCTCAGTCTTCAATAAGTGTTCATTGAATGAATGTCATAATAGACCAGCACTACTGAGATCCCATATGCACTGCCTCAAGAGCTAGGCATAAAAGCCACAAAGCCCACTGGTAGCTATATTTAGTTCTGGCTTAGGAACTAGCATGTGATAAAGTCATATTTCTGTTTCTGACTTCTCTTTAATAAATCTCATGGACTGATTCTATTGTGATCTGTTTTGACCCTAAAGCATCATGTCATCTCAGTGCATTCTATTTTGACTCCTAACCACAGGTAAGCCATTAGTTTTACCTAACTATAAATCTATGCAGTTCTTAGTTTGTATAACAATGCTTCTTGCTTTAGAAAGAGATCATGGAATGGTGAAAAGACAACTTTGCAAGCATAAGAACCTGGGTTCAAAGCTCATTTCTGCTTTGGTTGTGACTTTGGAGGAGTCAGTTACCCTTCTGAAACTCATTTTTCTTAAGCCTGTAAGATAAATTATATTACCTACTATATATACCCTAAGCTCATAGTGGTCCCCTTAATGGAAATCCTGTCCACAGAAGTGGACTACCAATAGCCATGTTTGTGCTAAATGATCCTCTCCAGTCACATCTGAATGGCCCAAATCCAGCCCAGATTGAACCAGTCAGCTTCTCTCACTATCTACTTCTATCTCTGGAATTAGAAATGAGGCTTATGAACTTGGGGCCTGTGGAGTGCCATCTTCTGCCATAGAAACTGAGTAACAGAGAACTATGCTAAACACTGAGAGAGAGAAAGCAGCCAACCCTCAGGGGAAAAAAAAAATTAGAGGCAAGAAATGGAGGAAATGTGATCCCTGATTTCCTGACAGCTTCTAATTTTCTCATTCCGATTCTTTTCTGAAGCCTTTCTATTCATGCCTTTGGGTGTCATGAAACATTCCAAGTTCCAAACAGTAAATACCCCCTTTTTTTGTTAATCTAGTTAAAGTTTGTTTCGGTTATTTACAACCCAAAAATGCAAAGTAATATACCTCCTCTGAGTTGTTGCAAAGATTAAAAGAGATAAGGCCTGAAAAATGGCTAGCAAGCTGTACATTATTATCATTTAACTCTGCAGGAACTATGCCTGGCCTAACCCTCACCTATCTGTCATGCCTAATCGTGTCCCCAGTGACTCTGCTCACTGCTTACTTGGGCAGTAAGACTGATAGGTTGTAGAGATTGGGCAGGTTGTTGTACTGAACTGTATCGAGGTCTGCTCTCACCTCCCTAACGATCTTGCTCCTATCTTCATAGCAGTCAAACTGGTTGAAACTCCAGGTCTGTCATTTGCTAGCTACATGGATATTGGTAAAATACTTAACTCATATTGCCTCTATTTCTTCTTCTGTAAAATGAGTTTAACAAAAATACCCACTAAACAAATTGTTGTGAAGCTTCAATGATATAACACATGATAAGCATTTTAGAAGAGCTCTCTGATATTGAACTAGTTTGCTCCTAGAATACTTTGAGCGTTTCTCAATCAACAGATATCCAACAACAGGACTTAACATAGTCTCTTTCAAAGACACTTCATTATCTGTTGATAGTATTAACTAAAATCCACGGATACTAACATACCCATTCTGATTATTCTTGTTATTTATATCCCTTTAGTACTTATGAAAATATTCCATTCTTTTGCACTGCCTGATAAATTAGATTTGCATTTAGAATATTCCTACAGAAAAATAGCTCCCCTTAACTATACCATAAATTCCTTAATGACAGGAGCTGTATCTAAATTTTTTGTTTCCCCTCAAAGATGTTTTTAACTACGTTTTATATTTGATTCACAATGTTTTCTCACAGTTCACTTACCTTCATTAACAATATATATTATTTTGAGGTATTATATAATTTAGATTTCATTATCATTATATTACTGCAATGTGTTAAATTTGTAATAAAAGTGAAATAATTGGCTTTGTGATATCTTTATTTGGATTTTTTGTTTTTGTTTATTTGGAGCATGCTTGTATTTTATAAATACCACATCAGAGATTTTCTCCAGCTTTTTATCTTCATTGTGGTATTCTTTTAACTGGACTCGATTTTACCTTATGTAATTAAAACTGTAATACTAGAAACAAAATTCCCTAGAGATTAGATCAGAGTGACAGGGCACTGTACCCCATGGGGTTCCAGGTCTTTTAAATACAGATTTTCTTAGAAAATGTAATCTGTAGTTATATGTCTATACCAACTAAATAGTTTTATAAAATCACAATTTTTTTAAGCTAAAATCTGTTGGCCCAGTGTCAGGCCTCACAGTACTTTAGAGCTTTTTGTTCTAAAGGGATTTATAGTGAACTTAGTTATTAAATCCTTACAGATGTGGCCTAATAATATGTTGATTAAGTGTTTCTGCCCTGATAAAAGTGGTTAGTACTTTAAAGACTATTTGCTCTATTGAACTGTTTGATAAATTCTTTAAGTAATAGAACTGGCCACCTCTTTCTATTTCTGCTCTCCTGATGAAATTATGACTCTGTTTGAAGTGATTTCTGCACATAGTAACTAATTCACAAAAAAAACCCTCCTCATGCATGAGTTCAAAAATTTTGGATTTATATATAAATTTGTTCTTTTTCAAGTTTATTTTGATAGTCTCTTAAGAGTAATGGTTTACTTCATTACATGCTATTCTTTGCCTCATAATCATTATAAACCTCACCAGAATTTTAGATAACGTTAAAATAATTGTTCTTCCATGATAGGCAAAAGAGAGGTCTTTCGTATTCAAGCAATAACCTTAATTAGTGTTTAGTTGGAGTCCAATCTACTCACCCAGAATTGTACATAGCTATTCCTTCCATACTAAGCCAAGATGTTCAGGGCTATACTTTTTTCAACCATCTGGCATTTAAACACCATAAATATACAATAATGTTACCTGATATATTGTCCTAAATAAACAGCACTGCAACAGTCTTCTAATATATCCTAGAATTCTACTCTCATTATCTATTTTTCCCATGGACTTTAATTATTTAATCTATAATCTCAAAGCATAAGGAGAAAGTTATTCAAAAGAGTTTCTTGGAAGTACAGAATATTTGAATAGTATGTACCTTTGTGCTAAGTATTCTGGAAAGTTCATTTCCATCTTCTGTGGCCTAATTTTTGAAAGACTACACATGTCTTCTGATGCAAATGTTCCATATAATATAGTGGAGAAATAGAAACTCTTAATAGAGACCTTTCTTGAAAACTTACAGTTAAGCAATCTGTATCAGGGCTCTTAGAAAATTATCTAGGAATTTATTCTTAGGAAATAATTATGAATGTGTAACAAACTTTATACAAGGATGTCAGATGCAATATTGTTTACAAAAATAAAAACTTAGAAATTACTCAAATGTTGGAGGGCTATATAATATGCCAGTAATGATTATCTCTGGTAGCTAGGATTTGGAATTTTTTTTTCTTCTTTGCTTTTCTATCTTATTAATATTTTCCAATGAATATTTATTATTTTATAAACAGAAATAGAAATATTCACTCAAGTTCATGCTGTGGTAGCTTTTCTGCTCTTGATTCCTTGTTGAAATGCCCTTGGCATATAGGACAATTTAATAGGTCTAAGTCCTGATTTCTAATTCTTAACTCACAGTGATGTGTGTGCGTGTGTGTTTGTGTGTGACTTTGACTAAATGCTATAAAATTCCTGAGCCTCACTGCTTTGTCATTAAAATTGGCTTAATAATAACTTCTACGCCTACATGCAAGCACCTAATCTGTATCTTGATGTCCCTTCCAGTTGTAAGATCTTAGATCATATGGAATCATGAAAAAAAAAAAAAAACACAATTCAAGGAATGTAAGGAAAAGATTATTAGCATTAATATAAGACATCTGAGAGCATGTGAGTAAATTCCTATTAATCATTTAAAGAAACTTTTTTGTCAGACCCAGAAGTTGATTTACCATGAAGCTAATTTACACTGGAATGGGCCTTTAATGTATTCACATGGATTTAGGTATATATAAAATTCAACATAAGACATTTGAACCACAATCTGTTATGGTGGCTATCTTTTTCCACTCCAACTTTCCTTCACATGTCCCCTTCTGTCAGGTAGTACTGGAGTGATTGTACATTTTGGGGTCCTATATAACTGAGGGAAACTTGAATTGGGGATACGCCATTTTAAATGCAGTGTCTAAAGACAATTTGAAATGTTTCAATGAAACACCTAAGAAATTACAGACTCCTAATTTAGGCATATATTAAAGATAGTTTTTATCATCTTAAAATTTATTTATTAAGGAAAATTCAAATAAAGAACAATAAATAGAGTAATGACATAAGAGAAATTATTCTGATATCATGAAGTATTTTTAAAAACTCACTTCAAGCCAAAGCAGCAATTCATTAAGAGAAAGACATATTCATTGAATAGGAGTAATGGATACGCTTTCGGCTTTTTCGATAATTCAATTAAAAAGAAATGAATCATGACCACATTGAAAAAATATTTAAATTTCTTGCTGATTTGATGTGAATTACTGACATTGATAAAAGTGAAAAAAAAAAACCCTCAAAATCCATCAGTAAAGCAAGGACATTGGTGACACACTGGATAACGAGTGCTGTCAATTCTAAGATTACTTTGAAGTTGTCACTGCACAAGAAAACTTGAAATGCCCTTGAAATCTCACATCTGACTTATGAAAAATATTTGATAAAGGTTTCCTAAATTTGACTATAAACCTAAAATTTATATGGCATTGCCAATAATGAGTTATAAAACTTAAAGGAACTTTTCTAAATTATCAATGATTTTAAAACAGGATTTAATCATATTATAGTACTGATTAATCTTCTTAGTCTCTCTATAGAAATTATTGCAAAATCATTTTCATACCTGCAGATCACTGATTATGCAGTCAAAAAGTATAGATAAAAATACTGTATGTGTGTAAGACAATAAAAATGTTCTGATCCCTTTTCCTGAATGCTGTCATATTTATGGTATTTGACGTATTTTTTGAAATGTGTAATTTATTACAAGTTACTTTATCATTCTGAGTAACTATTAGCTTTTGTGCTCACTTTACATACTTAATTGTAATTGATATTCTTTTTCTTAAACATAATCCCCCAAATTATTTAAGCTGCAGGTCTCAAAAATCTCGATCTGCCCATTATCATACAACCTTATTTTCTATCATTAATTCTTCAGGTTGAAATAGAAAAATGTGGAAAATCCATGATAACTCTGTTGACTAGACCAGGGTACAAGAAAATACAAAAAAAAAAAAAAAAAAGAGAGAGAGAGAGAATCACCTACTATATTAGTGATTTCCCCATTCGGTATTGCCATTTCTCTAAAGAAAGAGTAGTAAAGAAAAACTGGTGGAATTGTCGATGCATCTTAGCATTTAAAATCCCAAAACAAAAAATTGATAAACCAAATCCTAAATTGTTTATGTTTTCCATTTTAGAATGACCAAGACTGCTTAGAATGCAAAGTTGTTTAACACTGGGGATTTATTTTGCAATGAACTGTATATAAAACCAGAAGTGTGAATGCTAAGAAATGTCATGGTAACTGAAGTATATGAGATTGTGCTACATGTTAATAAAAACACAGTTTCTAACTGTTCATTAAAATTGATTAAACATTGTAACTTTGGAACATGCATTAGGGTTTAGTTTAAGCAGTTGCATTCTATGATATATGATGTCCCTCATCGATGCACTTTGGTTTCTTTTATATGTGTGATTTTTAACCCACTGCTTTAAATATTATATATTCCATTTTTCCCAGAAGTGATTACTGCACCTTAAAAAAAGAAAGTTGATTCTTATATGTATTCTAACATTCATAGAAGAGTAGGCAAGGTTTGACAATTATAAAGTCTCTCAGATTCTGTCTGAAAGTGCTAAAACAATATAAATATGAAAGAAAAATGCCTTGAAAAATACTCTGAATTTGTGTTTTGGTTTTCATTTAATTTATCTTATTAAGGCTTTAAATCTCTGTATGCATTTGTGCAGATGTTTAGTTCTGCCACCCTAGAAAAGATCACTCTGTAATAGAGCAATGGCTTTGATACAAATACTTGTAACTCAAGAGAGTGAACATTTTACTTCTGTGATAAGAATATATATCTTTGCTTAAAGTATGACTTTCCATTTGTCTGTTTAATAATCTTATTAAATAACTACTGTAAGTGGATCCACCTCTAACACTTGTGGGGCCTGGAGCAAGAGTATTAATAAAAGCCCACATACATTATCTATAAATATTTACAATTTATAAATCAATCTAACAAATATATCATCATAATGACAACATTTTAAAATACATAGAGCTATAATTTTTATATGACTGAAAATGAGCAAAATATCAAAGCTGACCATATTTATTACTCTGATGCTAGGTCAGCAATGTTTGGAGTAACTATATATATATATATACACACACACACATACATATGTATATATATATAAAATACATAAATTATATTTTATTTCATAAAATTTGCTTTTCTTATTTTTATTTTAGTATAATCACAATTTTATAATTAAGTTTTCATGTAATTTGTTGGCTATTGACACTCACGATCTAAAGAAATAAAAAATAAAATGTTATTGTAGTCATAATGTACAAAATTTGAATATATTTTATCAAAATATGATTAAGAAGTAAATGTATAAATAAAAAATTAAATTTGGTTTTCATATATAATTACAACAAATTATTTTTCACATAAAATTCAAAATATTTTATTTTACTTAGATGACAATACAAATTACATTTAATGAATAGCAAAATTTTAAATCAAACTTACATGAATAAAACTGAAATTCTATTACTTTTGCAAATGTAAGTAAATTTTATTACATGTCTTTGTAAGTAAAACTATTCACAATTCTACTATTCAATGTAAGTCAACTAATACATTTAATGTATGCTATATATATGTAAAAAACTACAACTTCAAGAATTATGTCAATTATTTAATATTGCAAAATATTCATCAGCTGCCATGTGGGAATGTCATGTTAATATGTGAATAATTCCAAAGCTATAAATCTGAACATGCACTAAAGCAATAAAATTGAACCACTGAGAACTACTGGGAATTTATACTTTATTTTGTAAGAATCTATTATACATATATGATATCTGAGAGGAAGATTTTTATTATCTACCTTTTATTGAGTTTATTCAAATAAGAACAACATCAAGATCTTAATAGATACTGGGCATAGGCTAAACATATGAAAAGACATTTCACCCAAAAGGAAATATATAAGGCAAACAACCATATGGAAACTTATTCATTTGACTAGTAATAAAAGTAGTAATCATTACAAATCATTATAATAAAAGCAAAGTGTTACTCTGCTCCTATTAAAATTTTTTTAAAAATCAATATTTTTAAAAGCCTGATAATGGGAGACCATGTAGAAAAACTGGCATATTCACACTTTTCTGGTTGTGGGGTAAATTAGGACAATTATTCTGGAGAGCAATTTGAAATTTTCAGCATTTGAAGAGACAAAATTGCTCATATCCTTTCATTTCAAGGAATTGCTCTAAGAAATTTGTTCAAAAAAGAAAAAAAAATCCCCATATACGAAGATGTATATATCTTTGTATTAGAATTTTGGAGACAACATCAACGATTCCACATAGGAAAAGGATTAAGTAATTATACTACATCAAATGTGTAAAATATCTATTAAAAATGATAAATAAAAAACTGTAGCAAATGAAAGAAATATTTCCTAAGTGAAGAAACAGTACAAAATTGAAGACACAGTATGCTTAAAGGATGTAAAATATTCATACATATGGCTAAAGACTTGCCAGGGAACAGAGACTTAAAAATAGCTGTAAGAATATGTGCAACTTTTTCCTTTCTAACTTTCTTGACAATATAAATAATTCCATTTTAACTTGCATTTATGTAAACCTAGTTTACATGCCATTGCCCATCATTTCAGTATGCCTAATGACAACCCAGAAAACATCCTGATCCCCTATCTTCTCTTCATAACTCTCCGTCAAAAAGCCCAACCCTGGGCAAAACCAAATATTTAGTATCTCTGCACCTATACACAGGCTGATTGCTGCCAGATGAAACATTATGACAAGAATTTTAGTAGGACTCTAAATTAATGAACACCCATCCTCAAATCAGCCACCAACCACTCTGGTAATTTTAATAATGTATTTTTCCCTCTTGGGTGGCTCTCCCATACCCTACAATGGTTACTTCTAAATTAGCTCCGTTGACTTCAACTATATGACCTCTCCTCCTCCTCACTCACTTTCAGCAGATTATTTCCCAGAGAAAATACAAGCCATCTAACAGGAATTCTCTCAACTTCCATACATCACATTTAAAAACCTACCTGAATCTAAGATAAAGCATAGGATAATGGTTAAGAACGTAAGCTCAGAAGGCAGACCTCTTGTATTTGAAGCCTAGCCTTTTCACTTACTAGCTGTATAATTTGGGGAAAGTTAGAAAACCTCTCTCTAATTCTGTCTCCACCAGAAAGATAGGAATGATAATAGTCTTATATAGGATTGTTGGAATAATGCTGCAAGAATTTTTCCTTATGAATATGTTAGAATAGCATTTATCATGTAATAATGATTCAGTAAATATTAGCTATTATTATATGAACTCTTTCTTTTTACCTTTCATTTTTACTTCAATGTCTAAATAAACCTCTACTCTGAAGTATGACTGAATTTCATCATCTCATAACTGTTCAAGAACATCACTGAGAGGAATTTCCTTTTTATTACTATATTTTCAACCACTTCTTCCATAGAGGCTTTGTTTCCATTGGTATTTAAATATGCTTAGATATCTTCCCTTCACAAATAAATTTCTCAAAATAATTGTTTTTACCTATTGTTCTCAAACTTTAGCATATGTCAGAATCAACTAGAGGGATTGTTAAAACAGATTTCTGGCCCCATTCCTAGAATTTCTTATTTAGTTAGCTATGTAGGGCCAGACAATTTGCATTTCTAACAAGATTTTGGGTGACGTGTCTGTTACTAGTCCAGAGGCCACAGTATGAGGACTTCCGGTCTATGCACTCATCACCCACATACTCTTAACTTTCACAGCTTTCACTTCAGCACATCTTTAGAACTGGTCTATATAAGATTAACAATGATTAGAACTGGTTTATATATGATTAGCAATGACCTCCAGGTTGCCTTTGGATACTTATTTTGCAACAACTGTCAGTCATTTTTCTTTTTATGTCCTGGAGAAATTGTATTGTGAAATTTCACCCTACATTTTGTTGGACATGATTAGAAATAAATCAACCGTAACTCCCCAATGACGTAGACATCAAAAACACATAAAAACAGCAACAGCCTTCCAGGGCTCCCAATGAATGAAAACAATTGGAATACATAATAAAATGAAAGACATAAAATAAAAACTATAGCAGTCTTAGTGATTTGGACACCATACCCATAGAGTGGAAATCAAAATTACTCTATTTTTTACCCTAAGTCACCAGTTGATACTGATGCAAGTGGAACTTGAACAACACTTTGAAAAACTGTGATTATCAAGATAAAACCAAAAGTGTTAATTTGAGTTAAGAACCTCTAAAAGATCCAGCTCCAGCAGACTCATGATTTTGCAAAGTATCTTTTCAAAGCTTGTGCCCATTTTCTCATTAAGTTGTAATAATTTTTCCATACATTCTGGTTATAAGTCCTTTGTTGCATGTATATGCTCTGAATATCATTCCCCAGGCTGTGAATGGGTTACTTTTTTGCTTTCTTAATGGTTTCTTTTGATAAAGAGAAGTTCTTATATTTAATAAAGTCCAATTTGCCATTTTTAATTTTAAAGTTAGTACTTTTGTATATTAAGAAATATTTACCCTTTCCAATGTCAGGAAGATGTTTTCTGTTTTACTCTAAGAGTGTTTTGATTTTTTCACTCATAATGATATATTAAGCCATTAGGAATAGATTTTGTTGAATGGCAGACATTCTCTTATGTTTTAGACTCAGATATCCTTTAAAATCTTAAAAATTAGTGAGAGCTGCAAACTGATTTTGTTTATGTGGGTTATATCTACTGGTGCATACCATATAGAAAGTAATAATGAGAAAATTTAAGAATATTTATTAATTCAATTATGATAATAAAATCACGTTAACATAATTAACATATCAAATAAAAAATAATTATACTTTTCAAAAAAAGCTTATTTAGTGAGAAGAGTAAATCTGTTTTGCATTTTTGCAAAACTCTTCAATACATGGCAATAGAAAACAGCTGAATTGTCATATCTGCTTCTCTAATCTGTTATGCTGTATTGTTTTGTTTGAAGTTTCTGAAGAAAACTTAGTCTCACACAGATTGCCATTGGAAAAGGGAAAAGTATTATACAGATCTTTTGAGATAATTGTGGACATTCTTTTATACTACAATTTGACAAGTGCTAGTTCCTCAAAGGTTAGTTGCAGTACAAAATCTGAAAATAAAGTATCAATGAACCTTTTGCACTCTTACCTTAAAAGTAATTGTATTTTGCATGTTGAAATGGATCTTTGACCTATGCATGATTTTGTAACATCATATATTGATTATTTGGAAAATATTTATTCATTGATTTATGCAGATCTTTCAAACGTTAACACATTTTTCTATATAATATTAAAAAGTCATATTAGTTAATACTACTCTAGATCTCATCTCAAAAATATTTGACTACTTGGAAGACGTCAGTTTTACAGTGGTAGATACAAGCTTTCCATAATTCCAGTTTTCACTATAAGGTCAAATTTTATCATAGGCAATAGATACTATGAGTTGTTTCTCTTCAAGTGGCAGGCTGACCTCACTTATTTTCAGGAATATGTCCACTAAATAATAAAGTCTTAATAACCAAAGTTTGACAATCATTCTTTCAAGTAAATATGGTGTTCCATGTTAAAAGCGGCTAGTTTATCTGGCAACTCAATCACACAGTTTTTGTTTCTTGAGGCAACTATCATACTTAAGTACACAGCAGAAGTACTTTATTACATTCTTTTCATTTCATCATACAAAATATTAAAAATATGTATACTAAAGGTTGAGAGTTAATAAAAGTAATAACTTTTAATGCTTCATCAAGGCCATTCTTAAGTGAAACTGTTTTTTTTTTTTACTGTGCATGCATGGTGGTAAACAATACAATGAATGTTTGTATAGTTTATTGCCACTGACTTGATTGGTGCTAAGCAACCATGAGCTTTAACTCTCACTTCTTTTTGTATACCAACATTGCAAATGCCAACACAGTGAAAAAGATAAAGAATGTCTTACTATCTTTATGAAAATAGTTTTTACCTCAAAGACTGCCTGAAAGTGTTTTGGGAACTCCCAGGGTCCATGGACCATACTTTGAGTATCACTAGTGTTGTCCCAGATAAATGTGTTTCTATGTCTATCCAAATGACCAAGCACAATTTACTAAAAATGATCCTTCTTTCTTCATTGTATTACAATATCATCTTTGTCATAAATCAGGTGGCTGTGTATGTGTAAGGCTGTTTCTTGGCTCTTTTCTCTGATCCATTAGTCAGTTGTGCCAGTATCACACTGCCTCAATTCCCATTATTTTTTAATAATACACCTTGATAGCTGATAGTTTATGCCCTCAAGCTTTTTTCTTCAAGATATCCTTGGCTGCTCTTGGTCCTTTGCATTTTCATTTGAGTTTTCAGATTAGCTTAATTATTTCCTTAAAAAAAACCTGCTAATATTTTTATTGTGATTCCATTGAAATTATAGAATAATTTGGAAGAATTGACAAATTTGCAGTATAGAATTTTCCAATCTAACATGATATATTTCTTTAAATATTTAGAAATTTCTCATTATAATGCTTTTTAGATTTCAACGCAGAGGTCTTGTACACCTCTCATTTGAGGAAGTCTTAGATACATGATTTTTATTCTTTGGGGTGAAATGTTTTAGTTTTTTTAAGTTTTTTATTGTGTTAAAATACACATAACATAAAACTTAACATCTTAAAAATCTTTAAGTATAGAGTTCAATAGTGTTAAAATGTTCTCTGTTGTGCAACCAGTCTCCAGAACTTTCTTATCTTACAAAACTCTGCACCCATTAAACAATAATACCCCATGAGCCCATCTCACCAGTGCCTGGTAACCACTATCCTAACTTCTGTCTCTATGAACCTGAGACTTCAAGATAACTCATATTAATGGATTGATACAATATTTGTCAGTTTGTGTCACTTAGCATAGACTCTTCAAGGTTAATTCACATTGCAGCATATATCAAAATTTCATCCATTTTATGGCAGAATAATATTCTACTGTATGTATCCACCATCCTTTGTATATCCATTTATCTTCTGATAGACACTTGTGTTGTTTCTACATTTTGGCTATTGTGAATAATGCTGCTATGAATATTGGTGTACAAGTATCTGAGTCCCTACTTTCAATTCTTTTGGGTATATTCCTAAGAGTGGAATTGCTGGATCATAAAGCAATTCTATGTTGAACTTTTTGAGGAACCATCAAACTGCTTTCCATGGTGGCTGCACCATTTTGCATTCATACAAGAAATGCTAGATGCTACTTTTCTAAGAAAAGTATTTCAACTTGTATGATGCTGGTACATCAACAGTTTTGGATTTTCTATGTATATAATTATGTCATCTACAAGTAATGAAAATTTTATTATTTGCTTTCCAAAACTTATACCTTTTATTTATTTTTTCTTTCCTCCTTAGACTGGATCCTCTAGCAAAGTACTGAATAAAACTGGTGATAGTAGCCAGTCTTGTCTCATTCCTGAGTTCAGTGGAAAAGTTTCTAAAATTTCTTGATTGAGTATCATATGTGCTCTAAGGTTTTTGTGAGCAGTATGGTCCCCCAAAGATGTCTGTGCCCTATCTCTTAAGTTTGTGAATATATTGTGTTACATGGCAAAGAGACTTTGCAGATGTAATTAAGATTACAGGTGTTAGATAGGGAGATTATCCAGGTTGGCCAAATATAAGCACATGAGCCCTTAAATGCAGAGCATTTTCTCTGCCGAGAGTTAGAGAAATAAGGTAGAAGAGGAAGCAGGAGAAAAGTAGCAGAGGAACCCAGAGAAATTCCAAGCATGAGAAGGATTCACCACACCATTACACTGGGGTCATTTACAAGGACCAGACAGAAGTCTCTAGAAGGCAAGGACAGCCCCCAGATGATAGCTTGAAAGGAAACTGTGTATTACTATTGTACCATGCACTCTTCAAAAAAAGATTCTTTCTCAGTCTCCCGTAAATAATACAGTCATGCCAATGCCTTAATTCCAGCCAAGTCCACATTTATGGTCATAAAATATCTGAAATAATAAATTTGTGTTGTTTTAAGCTGCTAAATTTATGCTAATCTGTTATGGCAGCAGTAGATAACAAAAACATGTCCTTTATCACATTAAGAACATTCCTCTCTAGTTTTAATTTGCTTAGAGTTTTACCATAAATGGTGCTGAATTTTATCAAATGTTTTTTCTACATTAATCAAGAAGATCATATGAATTGTCCAAATTATTTTTCTGTTAACTGATTTTCTGATACTAAAGCACTCTTACATAACTAAAATAAGATTAGTTGGATATAATGTATTAGTCTTTTAATATGTCAATGATTTCAATTTGCTAATATTTTATTATTCTGGCATCTATGTAAATGAGGAGGCTGATTTGTAATTTTCCTTTCCTGCCATGCTCGTGTCAGAATATGGAATTGAGGTTATATTCTCTTTAACAAAAACATTGAGGAAGTGTTTCTTGTGTTTTTTAAAGAGTTTGTACAAAATTAGTGCTATTTCTTACCTAAATATTTGGAAGAATTCATTAGGAAAGCCATGTGAGCCTGTGTGTGTGTGTGTGTGTGTGTATGTATGTGCACTTGTGTATATGCACGTGCATACGGAAATATTTAATAACAGAATTTTCTTTAAAAGAAGTCAGAGTATAAAGATTTTCAGTGTCCTCTGTCAGCTTTGGTAGATTATGTTTTTTGAGGAATATTCAATTTCATGCAAACTGTTAAAGTGGTTCTTGTAACCTCTCATTATCTTGAAATATCTGTAGAATCTGTAATGATGTCCTTATTCTCTCTCCCTTTTATTTTCTTCAGTAGATATTCTAAGAGATTTATCATTTCTATTAATGTATTTAAAGAACCAATATTTGACTTCACTGATTTTTCTGTTTTTCTGTCCACTTTCTAATTCATTGATTTGTACTCTTATCTTCACTATTTCCTTCCTTCAACCTTCCTTGTGCTTAATTTTTTTCTAGTTTCTTGAGATAAAAGCCTAGATCATTTATGTTCAGTCATTCTTCTTTTCTAGTATATGCAGTCAGGGTAATGAATTTCCCTCTAATACTTGACTTAGCTGCATCCCTCGTGCTTTCTTTTGTCATGATATATAGTTATTATTTCTTCCAAAATATTTTATAACTTCTGTTTTGATTTCCTCTTTTACCATAGATTATTTAGAAATGGATTGCATAATTTCCTGACAGTGGAATTTCATATAATTATTGCTTTCTCATTCAGTTTTAGCTTAATTCAATTACGGTCAGAAAATAAAATCTGAGTTACTTGACACTTTGAAATGTATTGAGACTTTCTCTATGAGTCAGTTTATTGTCTATGTTAATAAATATTTTATATACACTTGAAAAGAACTGAATTCTGTCATTGTTAGGCACAGTGTTTTATATGTCAATTAGGTCAATTTAATTGTAAAGTTCAAATCTCTATGTCATTTTCATTTTTTTCATGTGTTCTATTATATGTTGAGAGAAATGTGATGAAGACTACTACTATGATTGCAGATTTTCTGTATCTATTTTTATTTTGTCAATTTTGCTTTATATATTTTGGGGCTATGGTATTAGCTACATAAAGATTTAGAGTTATGACGTTTTCTTGTTAGACAGACACCTTCATCATTTTGAATGTATCTCCTTATCCCTAAGTAATGCTTCTGCTCTAACATTTACTGTCTGGTACGGGTATAGCCACACCAATTACTTTTGATTAGTGCTTACATAGTGTATGGTTTTCATTTATTTTTCTTTCAAATTTTGCCTTTCCTTACCTTTAAATTTTGTATCTTTAAAAAAATATGCGGCTGGAAATCAAAATTACAATGAGGTATAATTTCACACCAGTTAGAATGATCATCATTAAAAAGTCCACAAATGATAAATTCTGGAGAGGGTGTGGAGAAAGGGAACCCTCCTATACTGTTGGTGGGAATGTAGTTTGGTACAGCCATTATGGAAAACAGTATGGAGTTTCCTTAAAAAACTGAAAATAGACTTACCTTATGATCCAGCAATCCCAATCCTGGGCATATATCCAGAGACAACTCTAATTCAAAAAGATACATGTACCACAGTGTTCATAGCAGCATTATTTAAAATAGCCAAGACATGGAAACAACCCAAATGTTCATCGACAGATGACTGGATAAAGAAGTTGTATATTCCTCTCCAACTGAGAGGCCAGCGGGACGGAGGGGGAGCCTCCGAGGCTCGGATCTGTACAGAGCAGCCCTTGACTAACAGAACTAAGTTAAACGGGCACAGAGCGTCCCCCTGACACCCAGCCTGAGACGCGGGCCGGCAGCGGTGGGCAGGGCCAGGCTGCTCAAGCCAGGCAGAGGACGGAAGTGGCTGCACGGAGGCAGCCCCGGGGGAACGCAAGGGGCTGCGCGCTGTGGCTGTGGGTGCACAGGGCAGAACAACCTAGGCCCTCCATAAAACAGCAAGGTTGATGTGCTCTCGGGGGAAGGGTGCACACCCCCATCTCTGAAAACCCGCGGAAAGTTTTCGGGGGAAGAGAGGCGGGGCTCAGCCACAGCCTCCATATCCTCCGCGCTGAGCACCCAGGCGGGGGTGGGGGCGAAACCTGCATCCGCACCGAAGGGCTTAGCAGCCTCAAAGGCCAGACTGAGACTAGCCTGCAGCCCGGGGCAGATAGGATCCTTCCATCCTGATCCCTCTGAGAACTTGCTCCACAAAGACAAACAAGGAGCTGGGTTTTGGCTCGGAGCAGGGACAGGGCTGTCCCTCGGTCTTCCCCGAGCCCAACTGCGGAGCGCCGACCAGGGCGGAGCGCACAGCCGCACAAAGAGCGGAACTACCAGCGGCGCAGGTAGAGGGAGAGCGGCCCCCCCCCCCCCCCGCCTTTCGGGCAGGAACACAGCCCCTGACCGAGGTGCTGGGAGGGGGCACGACCCGCCCTCCTACCCGGCCAGTCTGCAACATCTGACTGCGGCATCCGGAGGGGCAGCGACCCGCCCGCCCACAGCAGAGAGCTGCACCTGACCCAGTGTTCGGAGGAGGCGCGATCTGCTTGCCGACAGGTGCTGGGAGCAGCACAGAAGAGGGCGCCAACGGAGGGCCTCTGAAAACAGCAAGCTGAGCTTCCAAAACAGGACGAAGACAGAAAGACTTCACATTAAAAGCACACAGACTCCAGGAGAACACCGACAACCCCCCCCCCTTTTTTATTTTAAATCTGTTTTTACCTGTTCTATTTTCTATTACTCTCTTAATTTTTACTTCTTAATTCATTTCTATTTCTCTTGGGTTTTGATGTCCTGCTATTGATTAGACACAGGTTTCAAATACATCTATTCATCTCTCCCCCCCCCTTTTTTTGTAAAAGTTTTAAAAGGACATCTCAACCCGATTAATACTCTGCTTCAACTCGCTCTTCTATTACTCATTATACACTGTTTTCAAACCCTCTTTCTCCCTTCTTTTAAAATGCTCTCTCTCTCTCTTATTTTTTCTCTCTTTTTTTCCTAAGTTCTATTCCTAAATAGGCATTAGATAGATAAAATCCTTAAGGACTGAAATAAACAACTGACACTTCATAAACCACAGTGCCAGAGAGGTATGAGCAAGATGAATAAGCAGAAAAACCTTTCCCAATTAAAAGAACAAGAGAAATCCCCTGAAAGAAAGATCAACGAAATAGACATCGATAGCCTACTAGATCAAGATTTCAAAAAAGGAGTGATCAAATTGCTGAAGGAATTAAAAGAGATAGTGTTTAGAGATATAAAATATGTCAAAAATGAAATTGAAGCTATAAAGAAGAGCCAAGTAGAATGGGTAAACTCACTGACAGAGATGAGGAATGATCTAATAGCTGTGCAAAGCCGACTAGATAATGCAGAGGAACGAATTAGTGATCTAGAAGACAGGGCAATAGAAAGCACCCATTCAGAAGAACTACAAGAGAAGCAAATAAAAAATAATGAAAATAGCATAAGGGACCTATGGGATAATATAAAGCGTCCCAATCTTCGCATAATAGGGGTCCCAGAAGGAGAAGAAAGATCAAAGGGGATTGAAAAGGTTTTTGAAGAAATCATGACTGAAAACTTCCCAAACTTAAAGAAGAAATCAGATACCCAAGTACAGGAAGCTCAGAGGGTCCCAAACGGGAAGAACCCAAATAGACCCACACCAAGACATATCATAATCAAGATGGCCAGAGTCAAGGATAAAGAAATGATTCTAAAGGCAGCAAGAGAAAAGCAAAGAGTAAGTTACAAGGGAACCCCCATAAGGCTCTCAGCTGATTTCTCTACACAAACACTACAGGCCAGAAGGGAGTGGCAAGATATATTCAAAGCCCTGAATGAAAAAAAGATGCAGCCTAGGATCCTTTATCCAGCAAGGCTATCCTTGAGGATAGAAGGAGAAATAAAGAGTTTCACAGACAAAAAAAAGCTGCAGGAGTTTAGCAACACTAAACCCATGCTAAAAGAAATATTGAAAGGGCTATTCTAAATAGAAAAGCAGCAGGATGCTACAGAAATGAGAAACACACAACTGGAAAGGTGATAACTCATGAATTACAAATAAAGTAAACATGAAATTATAGAAGAAGACATACAAATTACTGAGAGTGGGAGAGGGAGGCAGGGAAATATAGAATATTTTTTTCTTTCTTTTTTAAATTTTTTTAACAGTAGGATGGGTTTGAGATCATGTTACTATCATTTTAATAAAAACAGTTATAGTAATGGGTTGACAGATTTACAAAAAAGGGTAACCACAAGCCAAAAATTTACAAAGGAGTCACAAAAATTAAATAAAATCCATGATAATACAAAGGAAAATTACCAAACCACAAAAGGAAGAAGAAAGGAACAAAGAGGATATACCAATTCAACTGCAAACATAAGTTCAAAATGGCAATAAACACACATCTATCATTAATTACTGTAAATGTTAATGGACTAAATGCTCCAGTCAAAAGACACAGAGTGGCAGACTGGATGATAAAGCAAGAACCTTCAATATGCTGCATACAAGAGACCCACTTTAGGGAGAAGGACACATATAGATTGAGAGTGAAAGGATGGAAAAGGATATTCCATGCAAATGGAAAAGCCAAAAAAGCAGGTGTTGCAGTACTGATTTCAGACAAAATAGACTTTAAAACAAAGGCCATAAAGAAAGATAAAGAAGGACATTTTATAATGATTAAAGGAGTGATACAAGATGAGGATATTACACTCGTTAATATATATGCACCCAATATAGGAGCACCTAAGTACATAAAACAATTACTAACAGAGATAAAGGGGGATATTGATGGGAATACAATCATAGTTGGAGATTTTAACACTGCATTAACATCACTAGACAGATCTTCCAGACAGAAAATAAACAAGGCAACAGAGAAATTAAATACTACAATAGAAAAACTAGATCTGGTGGATATTTTCAGAGCATTACACCCCCCAAAAATAGGATATACATTCTTTTCAAGTGCACATGGAACATTTTCCAGGATCGATCATGTACTTGGGCACAAAAGAAACCTCAACAATTTTAAGAAGATAGAAGTTATCTCAAGCATCTTTACTGACCACAATGCCATGAAACTGGAAATCAACAACAGAGAAACAAAGGAGAAAAAAAGGAAAGCATGGAGATTAAACAATATGTTATTGAAAAAACAATGGATCAATGAGGAAATCAAAGCTGAAATTAAAAAATACCTTGAGACAAATGATAATGAAAGCACAACCACTCAAAACCTATGGGACACAGCAAAGGCAGTGCTAAGAGGGAAGTTTATAGCGATACAGGCCTCCTCAAAAAAGAAGAACAATCTCAAATAAACAATTTAACCCACCAACTGAATGAATTAGAAAAAGAAGAACAAAAAGCCCCAAAAAGCAGCAGAAGGAAGGAAATAATAAAGATCAGAGAGGAATTAAATACAATAGAGATTAACAAGACCATAGAAAAGATCAACCAAACCAAAAGCTGGTTTTTTGAAAAAGTAAATAAAATCGACAAACCTCTGGCCAAACTCACAAAGAAGAAAAAAGAGAGAGCACAAATTAGCAAAATAAGAAAGGAAAATGGAGAAATTACAAGAAACAAAATAGAAATACAGAATATCATATGAGAATATTATGAAAAACTATATGGAACCAAACTGGATAACCTAGAGGAGATGGACAAGTTTCTGGAAACATACTGTCCACCAAAACTGAATCAAGAAGAATCTGAACACTTGAACAATCCGATCACTAGAAAGGAAATAGACATAGCAATTAAAAACCTCCCTACAAATAAAAGTCCAGGACCGGACGGCTTCACCGGGGAATTCTACCAAACATACAAAGAAGAACTCATACCAGTCCTTCTCAAACTCTTCCAGACGATTGAAAAGGAGGGAATACTCCCAAACTCATTCTATGAAGCCACCATCACCCTGATACCAAAAGCAGGCAAAGACACTACAAAAAAAGAGAATTATAGGCCAATATCACTGATGAACATAGACGCCAAAATCCTCACCAAAATTTTAGCAAATAGAATCCAACAACACATAAAAAAGATTATTCACCATGACCAAGTGGGGTTCATCCCAGGGACACAAGGCTGGTTCAACATACGCAAATCAATCAGTGTAATAATCACATCAACAAGAGAAAGGACAAAAACCACATGATCATCTCAATCGATGCAGAAAAAGCATTTGATAAAATTCAACACCCATTTATGATAAAAACTCTAGCCAAAGTGGGTATAGAGGGAACATATCTCAACATCATAAAAGCTATATATGACAAACCTACAGCCAGCATAGTACTCAACGGTGAAAAACTCAAAAGCTTCCCACTAAAATCTGGGACAAGACAAGGATGCCCACTATCACCACTCCTATTCAACATAGTCCTGGAAGTCCTAGCCACAGCAGTCAGGCAAGAGAAAGAAATCAAAGGGATCCAAATTGGAAAGAAGAGGTAAAAGTGTCATTATATGCTGATGACATGTTACTATATATAGAAAACCCTAAAAGGTCCACACAAAAGCTACTAGACCTGATTGAAGAATTCAGCATGGTAGCAGGTTACAAAATTAACGTTCAAAAATCAGTTGCATTTCTTTACACTAACGAGAAATCAACAGAAGAAGAAAGTAAAGAAACAATCCCCTTTAAAATAGCACCCAAGGTAATAAAATATCTGGGAATAAATCTAACCAAGGAGGTGAAAGAATTATACACAGAAAACTATAAACCATTGATGAAGGAAATTAAAGAAGACTTTAAAAAATGGAAAGATATTCCATGCTCTTGGATTGGAAGAATCAATATTGTTAAAATGGTCACACTGCCCAAGGCAATCTACAGATTTAATGCAATCCCTATCCAATTATCCAGGACATATTTCACAGAACTGGAAAAAATCATAATAAAATTCATATGGAACCATCAAAGACCTAGAATTGCCAAAGCATTACTGAAGAGAAAGAAAGAGGCTGGAGGAATAACTGTCCCAGACTTCAGACAATACTATAGAGCTACAGTCATCAAGACAGCATGGTATTGGTACCAAAACAGACATATAGACCAATGGAACAGAATAGAGAGCCCAGAAATGAACCCACAAACTTTTGGTCAACTCATCTTTGACAAAGGAGGCAAGAATGTACATTGGAATAAAGACAGTCTCTTCAGCAAATGGTGTTGGGAAAACTGGACAGCAGCATGTAAAACAATGAAGCTAGAACACTCCCTTACACCATATACAAAAATCAACTCAAAATGGATTAAAGACTTAAACATAAGACAAGATACAATAAACCTCCTAGAGGAAAACATAGGCAAAACATTATCTGACATACATTTCAAAAATTTTATCCTAGAAGAAATAAAAGCAAGAATAAACAAATGGGACCTAATGAAACTTACAAGCTTCTGCACAGCAAAGGAAACCAGAAATAAAACAAGAAGAAAACCTACGGAATGGGAGAAAATTTTTGCAAGTGAAACCACAAAGGCTTGATCTCCAGAATATATAAGCAGCTCATACGACTTAATAAGAAAAAAATAAACAACCCAATCCAAAAATGGGCAGAAGACCTAAACAAGCAATTCTCCAAGGAAGACATACAAATGATCAAAAAGCACATGAAAAAATGCTCAATATCACTAATTATCAGAGAAATGCAAATCAAAACTACAATGAGGTATCACCTCACACCAGTCAGAATGGCCGTCATTCAAAAATCCACAAATGACAAATGCTGGAGAGGCTGTGGAGAAAGGGGAACCCTCCTACACTGCTGGTGGGAATGCAGTTTGGTGTAGCCACTATGGAAAACAGTGTGGAGATTCCTCAAAAGACTAGGAATAGACTTACCATATGACCCAGGAATCCCACTCCTGGGCTTGTATCCAGAAGGAAATCTACTTCAGGATGACACCTGCACCCCAATGGTCATAGCAGCACTATTTACAATAGCCAAAACATGGAAACAGCCTAAATGTCCATCAACAGGTGACTGGATAAAGAAGATGTAGCATACTTATACAATGGAATACTACTCAGCCATAAAAACCGACAACATAATGCCATTTGCAGCAACATGGATGCTCCTGGAGAATGTCATTCTAAGTGAAGTAAGCCAGAAAGAGAAAGAAAAATACCATATGAGATCGCTTATATGTGGAATCTAAAAAACAAAAACAAAAACAAACAAACAAACAAAAACAAAGCGTAAATAAAGGACAGAAATAGACTCACAGACAGAGAATACAGACTTGTGGTTACGGGGGGTGGAGGGTGGGAAGGGATAGACTGGGATTTCAAAATTGTAGAATAGACTACACTGTATAGCACAGGGAAATATACACAAAATGTTATGATAACTCACAGAGAAAAAAATGTGACAATGAGTGTGTATATGTCCATGAATAACTGAAAAATTGTGCTGAACACTGGAATTTGACACAACATTGTAAGATGATTATAAATCAATAAAAAATGTTAAAAAATAAATAAATAAATAAATAAATAATTACTATTTAAAAAAAAGTTGTATATTTTTCGATGGAATAATACTCAGCCATAAAAAAGAATAAAATAATATCATTTGCTGCAACATAGATGGGCCTGGAAACCATTATTCTAAGTGAAGTAAGTCAGAAAGAGAAAGAAAAATACCATACGATATCACTTATATGTGGAATCTAAAAAAAAACCCAAAAAACAAAAAGACACAAATGAACTTATTTACAAAACAGAAACAGATTCACAGATATAGAAAACAAACACAATTAGCAGAAAGAAAAGGGGTGAGAAGGGGTAAATAGGGAGTTTAAGATTTGCAGATACTAACTACTATATATAATATAGATAAACAAGTTTATACTGTATAGCACAGGGAACTATATTCAAAATCTTGTAGTAACAATAATGAGAAAGAATATGAAAAGGAATATATGCATGTATATGTATGACTAAAACATTATGCTGTGCATTAGAAATTGATGCAACATTGTAAACTGACCATATTTCAATTAAAAAAAATATATGTGGCTGGGTTTTATCTTTTCAATTGATTCCAATAATCCTAATCCTTTGACTTGGAGGATTCTGCTTTTTTTATTTAATGCAATTATAGTTGGATTTATATTTATTTTATTTGTGTTAACTTTATAGTTGTTTATTATTTTACTATTCTAATAATTACCCTAAAGATCACATCTCATATGCCTTACTTATCATGCTTTAACAAAAATTATTTTTATCACTTCCCTGATACTTAGAGAAACTTAGAACATTTAAATCAATTTATGTCCACCCTTTATTATGTTATTTTCTACATATATTTTCAATTTCTCATAATATTGTGGTTACTGATGTGAGCCAGTATTCATTTATATTTATTCATGTATTTTTCCTTCTTGTTGTTGTTAAACATTTCATTCTGCTTTTTATTTTCTGTGTAAGATGATTTTCCTTCCAAAAGAGCCACCTTTAATTTTTCCTTTAGTGTGGAACTGCTGGTAAAGAATTATTTGTTTTTTGTCTCTGAAAAATAACTTTATTGCAATTTTACTTTTATTTTTAAAATTACTTTGTTCATTTTTTGACTTTAAATTTTAAAATAAAATGAAATAAAGAAAATCACATTAAGCAAATGTATAGTATAAAACAAACATTCTTCTATAGCCACCACCCACTCAAGAAATAACTCATTCAGTTACCAAGGGTGCCTTCTATGTCCTCTGTTTTCACTTCAGTCCTCACCCTCTTTCAAAAAAATGTCCACTGTTCTGACTTTTATAGTAATTTATAGTAATTACTTACTTGCTTGGTTTGGTTTTATCATCCCAGTTTGCATTCCTAGACATTATAGTTCAGCCTTGCCAACTTTTAAAATATATGTGATATATATTTAAAATATATTTATATTTTTATAAATTTATTTATTATAAATTATATTATAAAATATTTTATAAAATTATATATATAAAAGTATATAATATATTTATAATATATATTATATATAGTATAGTATATACTATATATAGTATGTTATAAAATATGTGATAAAATATGAGAAATATTCTGTCTTTTACAATCAGTATATTCTTTAATCCTACTCTTTCTTTCCCTTACAATTTACTTGCTGAAGAACCTGAATTATTAAAATTTTAGACTGTCCCACAGTTTGAATTCTGTTGATTGAACACACATGATGAGTCCAAAACATTCCTTGTATTTTCTGAAAATTGACAACTAGATAGATTTAAAACTTGATCAATCTCAGGTTTAAACCCTTCAGCAAGAACAGAGTAATATTGTGTTCTATTATGAAGAGACACACAATGCCTGGTTTTCTCTTTCTTGCTTTTATTTTAGCAACCATTCATATATATAAAGCATACATCTCTTAAGTAATTGGGAGGTAAATAAATTGATATATACTTATTCTATTATTTTGTGTTCATTTACTGGAAGAATTTTAAATGGAGACACTTCCTCTCATCTACTACTTGGTTATCAATTGGTAGAGTTTACACAGGAAAAGCAGTATAAAGAAATGAGTCCCTCCACTTATTTATCCAATTTCCAAGACAAAATGAATCAGTTCTGTCATCCTCAGAAGACAAAAAATCATTATTTTTCTGTTTAATATAATTTAAAACTCAAGAGATTAAACACACTTCATAGATTTCAATCTTTGCTACATGCATACTTACTGAAACACAAATTGTCTTGCCTTTGGCCAGTGGGGCCCTTCCAAATTTTCTTCTAAGTCCTTTTGACATGACCCTAATAATCTCTGACAGTTTCCTTTTTACCTAGTATCTCATAATGTCCCAGTTTCATTTTCTACATGTTTCCCCAATACCTGGGATCAGTCATTTTCCCCCAAAAGTCCTGGTTTCACTGAATTAAAAGTTATATTTCAAGACTACAATCTTAGTGCACTAGGGATATTCAATGCTATCGGGTTTGTAATTATTTCTAGATCTTTTCATGGAATAAAGCTAGGATATACAAAAGGATGGATGGATAATAGATAGATAGATAGACAGAAAGAAAGAAAAATAGAACATTTCTAGATAGAAAGAAAAACAGAACATTTCTAGAATCGCATAATCTCCCTCATGCCCCTCTCAATCTATTTCTTCTAAGAGGTATCCATTGTTCTGCTGTCTATCACCATATGTACTCTTGTATCATATGTGTCTTGTTTCTGTCAGTCATCATTATGTCTATAAGGATCATCCATTTTGGGTGTAACAATAGTTCATTCATTTAATTGCTGTATAACATTCTATTCTATAAATATACTGCAATATATTCTACTGCTACTGAACATTACAGTTATTTAAATTTCTTGGCTCTTATGGATAGCACTGCTGCAAACACTTCTATACATGCGTTTTGGTGAACATAACCACTCCTATGGACATTTGTCCAAGAATAGAATTGCAAGACCACTATGATGGACATACGCTTATCTTACATATTCTTCCAAACATTTTTCCAACATCGTTTTACCACTATACACTTCTACTAGTAATGTATGAATGCTCAGGTTGCTCTACATCCTTGCTAAGACTCAGTATTTCTAGTCTTTCTAATTTTATCATTTCTGGTGTGTGTTTGGGTGTGCACGTGTGTAATCTCATTGTGTTTTAAATTACATTTTTTAATGAACAGTAATTTTGAGCATCTTTTTGTATGTCTACTGGCGATTGCAGTCTGAGTTTTAACTGGTAAAATTTTCTGGGTTTTTTTTTTTTTTTTTTTTTTTTTGCCATTTGCCTTACCTTTTCACTCTCCATTCTCTCAATGGTTTATCTCATCCAGTGCAATAGATTTATTACTACCCATACACCAGTGACTCCCAAATACATACTTATATCCAAGACCTTGATACCGGGTCTTAAATCCTTGTATTTAAATGCTCATTCTACATCTCCCATCACTTCTTTACCCTTGTTTTGTTTCAGGGTTTTTTGTTTTGTTTTGTTTTGTTCTGTTTCTTGTTTGTTTGTTTTTTGGCATTTTGCCCTTCCTCTTCTTGACTGAAACATTGATGTGAAGACTGGAGACACAGCAGTTATCTTATAACCATTAGACAATTAGCATAAGGACAAAAGCCAACACATTAAGAATGGCAGAAGATAAAGGTGAGGGGAAAAACCTAAGCCATTGGTAGCACTGTGTAACTGCATAAACCTGTACATCATAGTACATCACCGGGACATCACCTCCACAACAGGTGAATATAGCAAAGAACACAGGATACCTTCCCCCAACTCCCTAGTTATCAGTCAAGGGCCATAGCATCACCTGGGAAGGGCAGGCTGCTAGCATTTCTCATCCCTACGCCCACCCCCACCCAAGCTACTAATTGCAAACATTAAATTCTAGGTGAGTGTGGTGGAGAAGTTGAGGACTCCTTCCTTCACCAAGTTTCCATTCATATGGTAGAGTCTCTATTCCAATCACTGCAGGCAGAGAATCCTGGTATTCTGATCCTGGAATCCTCAACCTGGCTCACTTATAGGGCAGAAGTTAAATACTGAGAGGCAGAGAAGGCCAGAGGCTACCATGTCCAGCATCCACAATAGTGATACAGAGATTTTTTTTTCCCTGCAAGCGTAGGAAAAGTTCATAAGAACAGAGGGCTCTGAAGCACTCCACAGATGAGCTGTCTTCATCTGAAACAGTGTGTGAAAAAGCTCAAACCTAAGGGCCCTCTCGAAAACAATGAAGATTTTGGCAATAAGCAAGTAAAAAGAGACAGGTAGCTCCATGAGACCAAAAAGCTAAATCATAGGCCAGCTGCTTTACCAGAGAAAACTAGGGAGAGAGATAGCTAACAGACGTTCTGATGTAAGAAGAGAGCTCAAATACCTGCCTCAACAACTACCCCTGCAAAAGGGCCCCAACTTAATTGGATCAAACTGTGGAACAACTTAGGATCAAAAGGGCATTATCAAAACAACAGAGCAATGACCTGCAATTAGTGGATCTTGGCAGCTGGATGTATGAGAAAAGGAGACTCAAAGCAATGACAGCTAAAATGTCATGTTAATGGCATTTGGTTAAATGACTGCTAAAACCACTATCATTCCAGAGTGCCTGTGCACATGCCCAAAGGCTACACCCTCTGAAGTATAACATAAAAGGCTTTACATTGCAAGGAAGCAGACTCCACTAAAGTAGTCTAGTCAAGCAAACACCAACAAAAAGCTTTGGAATGGTGCGTGTGGGGGACAGGGTGTCAGAGGATACCAGTATCCAGAATTGCTCCAATATATTACCTAAAACTCTTAAAAAATACATGTAAATCTTCATGACCTTGGATTAGGTAATAGTTTCTTAGATATGACATGTAAAATGCAGGCAACAAAAGAAAACACTGATAAATTGTACTTCATCAAAAGTAAAAACTTCTGTGCTTCACAAGATATCATCAAGAAAGTAAAAAGACAGCCACATAATTGGAGAAAATATTTGCAAATCATATATAATAAGTAATTTATATTCAGAAATGAAAATAACTCTTATAACTCAACAATATAAAGACATATAATTACAAAATGGGCAAAAAACCTGGAGTCATTTCTCCAAAGAATATATGAAGATGGCCAACAAGCACATGACAAGATGTTCAATGTCATTAGTCTGTAAAGAATTGCAAATCAAAAGCATGATAAGATACCCACTTCATACCCACTAGGATGTCTAGGATGTCTTTAATCAAAAAATATAAAATAAACATTGACACAGATATGGAAAAATTTGAACCATCATACACTGCTGGTGGGAATATAAAATGGGCAGCTACTATGGAAAGCAGTCTGGCAGTTCTTCAAAAGTTAAACATAAAGTTTCCATATGACTCAGCAATTCCACTCCTTGGGATATAACAGAACTGAAATTATATATCTTTACAAATACTTGTACACAGATGTTCATAACAGCATTATTAATAATAGCCAAAAAATGGAAATGACTCAGATGTTTATAAACTGATGAATGGGTAAACAAAATGTGGTATATCCTTACAATGGAATATTATTTGGCTAAAAAAAAGATGAAGTCTTGATACATGCTACAACATGGATGAACACTGAAAACATTATGCTATATGAAAGAAGTCAGTCACAAATGACCACATTGTATATGATTCCATTTGTATCAACTATCCATAAAGGCATATCTATAGAGACAAAATATAAATTAGTGGTTGCTTAGGACAGAAAGGAGGGGAAGATTGAGTATTAATGGCTAAACCCAGAGGTTTTGGTGGGGAGAGTGATGAAATGTTCTATAATTGACCGTGGTTGTGGTTTTACAACTCAAAATATTTTAAAAACCATTGATTAACAGAGTAAGCATCAATTATGACAATGATGTAAGCTCTTCTGTAACACTGGTTTCATATAAAATTTTAATATGGAATTTTAAATAGTTTATCCTTTATAATCTCATAAAGAAATGTATTTTGTATGTATACACAATTTGTGTGATTTATCCCATATTTGAAAAAAAGAACCAAATCATTTGTGTGAAAACTATAGCCTGTGAGACTGGCTATAATGTAATAATTTGAATAAAGTCAGTATGTCTGAAGATGCTGGGCTGAATTCTAACTAGCATTCATTAATATCTTGGTATATAATTACCCCTGCGAGTAGAAGTTGCATTATAAAGATGATTTTGCTGTAAATAAATCCTAATCTATATTGAGAAGTGTAACATGTTTAGAATCCTCTTCTTCTTAAGAGAAGCATTTTGTTGTGTTTAGATGATTATGAGAAAAGAATGATAAATTTAGTAATAATAGGTTTAATTAATAGCTCTAAAATATTTACTTTCAAGATACAGATATTCAATTTTACACTTTTATAAGTGTTCACATAATAAGATGCATGTTTAAAAGCTCAAATGAAGTGATCTAATTGCCTGGATCAAAACAAAAACTTTGAAAGTAACAATTCTGAAAAATAATGGTATGTTTATTTAAAGAATTTACAACCTTTCAGCTATGCCAATTTTGCTTTCCAAAGTTAGCACAGCTACACTGGAGAAACTTTCCAAAATATTTGCCTGAAGTAATCAGCTTTTAATCAATGTTTCTGGTCAATCAATATTTTTGTCACTTTTCAAGTAACAGGTTACAACTTGTTTTGGCATTGAAAGGAAACTTACTTTTGGCTGCTCCCTTCCTTCAATTAATCACTCGTCACTTTAAATCTATGTTAGAAAATTCTCTCTATCGATGTAACCTGTGTATGACTAGCTCATGTTGCTCAGGTTCTCACCCTTAATGGCTATGTTTTCTATATTTTTGTGTATTTTCAAAATGGTTGTGAAGCCAACAAAAGAGAAAGAAGATAATAGTAGTGGTAGGTAATACAAAGGAAGAAGGTTATTTTCATGATTCTTTACATTCTCCAAAATTTCAAATACTTCATTATCTATTTGAAAGTATCTAACAAATTTATTCTTCCATTTGACATAACATTTTATGAATTTCCTATCAATATGAAAGAGGGAGACAAATTTTTTGGAAATATTTGAATTTTACTAGCAATTTAATACTCTTTTTGCAAAACAAGGCATCCATTCTTTCCCACCTAACACTTAATATGCAACTTGTTCAGAATCTTCTTCAGACCACCATGTAATGGTACACAAAGCTGAGGTGTTTTATTTATTTCTAAATGGAAAACTGTGGCTCTATAACAAGCTGCCACAAATAAATTGGTGACAAGCAAATTGATTATTAGTTTTACAATGTGTCCAAAATAAGTATAACCGATTTTTTTTAGCATTGAATTGAATTATGTAATTGTTTTGGCATTTTGAAGACTTGGAGATATACATATTAATATGTGTATCTATCAACTTTTTGAAACTAGGCAATTGTACTTGGGCCTTTTGGTATTTTAACAAATATTGCATAGCATCCTTAGTATTTACTACAGGCTTGAATAAGGCACTTTTCCAAATTAAACACAATCTTGCAACCAGGAGTTTTTAGTCAGGTTACACTTAAGAACAGGTTCAGTCAAGAAGTCCATTTTCTGGAATTAGAAAATTTCTATCCAGGGACAGTCTTCCAAGGGTCATGTTAGATGTTAGGAAATATTGTAGGTAGGCTTAGCTATTGTTAAAATATCAGACACATAATAAGATTTCATTTATCACACTGTTATTGCTTTTAGACATAAGTTTCATAATGAAATTGCAACAGCTAAAGGTTTAAATCAGTCCCTATAACAGATGCTTTCCTCTAACCCTGTAATAAATTCCATTGGCCCATCTTTGATTTCAGCTTTAGCCTCAGTGGCCAGTTCCCACTGAGCTTACTTTCAGCTCACACTTAGCATCTCTTTTTTTGTTTGTTTGTTTTGTTTTGTTTAGTTTAGTTTGTTTTTGTCTTTCCCACAGCTCCTTCTCTGAAGTCAGTAAGGGAAAGAAAATTTTTACATCATCTTGTTCAACTCCTATCCTACAGATTAGGTTTCTTTTTGGTCACCAATCATCATGTAACTATGCTTGGGACAAATTCACAGCATCACATAGTACAGGTTAGGGACAGACTATTGGAGATACTGAAAACCAACTTTCAACAAGAAGAGAAGTATGCATTCCCACTCCTTCCATTTTTGAGAATTGTGTTCACTGCTTCACTCCTAAATCTTATGGAGACAGAAGCTCAGAAATCTTGGCCAATTTATGCCAAGTCACCCAGCAAATTAATGGTGGGCTCAAGTTTAGAAACGGGTCTTCTGATTCAGATCAATGTTTATTTCCTATACCAGTGGCTCTGAAAGTATGTCCTTTGCATCAGAATCACCCACCCAATTGCTTGTGAAAAATCCAGATGCCTGAGCCCCATTCCAGGTCTTTCTCTGCTTTTCTGCCCCATATATTTGAACACATGAATGTCATGAGCACTTGAGTCTTAACAACCTCCTAGGGAGAAATATTGGGGAAAACTTCTGATTGACCCAACTTGTGAGATATCTACTTCAGTATCAATTAATCGGCAGGTAGAAAAAAGACATTCCACATATAAGGATAAGTCTCTGCCCAGACCTAGAGGTTAGAGAGGCATTTATGAGGAAGAGGTAGTTCAATTTAAAAAGAACGAAAAATTTATGTATTTGGAAAATAATGAAAAAGTGCCTTGGAATAGATCACAGCATGTTTTGTATCATAGCAGACTGACTAGTTTGAACTTTATTCAGTAGATAAGGGGAAATCATTACAGATTTTTTTAGCAGAAAGCAACATGTCAGTTAAATTAAGATTAATCTTCTACCAGTAAGTAAAATGAATTTGAGTGGAGATGGCTCAGAAAAGTGGCTCACAAACTTATGTGTGTATAAGAAATATTTATGATGCTAGTTTAAAAAATGCATATTCCAGTCACGTGGCCTCAGAGTCTATGGTTCTGGGGTATATTCCAGGCAGTGTTATTTGTAATCAGCACCTCACATGTTTCTTACATAACATAACCTGAGACCAGGTATTTCATACATGCATATACATACGTACATAGTCAAAGGCTTCATACATACATACAACATAAAAATAAAATATACAAATGTTCCTTACATACCTAGTATTTGAGAGGTTTTGCTCTTATTTGTCTTTACGTCAATTTTCTTTACAAAATTACGAAGATATGTAATTTGGAGTGGAGGGGAATGTGGCAGACAGAAGAACTCGAGCTGTCTCCAAAGCAGGCAGCTGTGACTTAGGTCAAGTCGACTATTGCCATGCAGAAAATTAGGTCCAGTTTTGTTTGATTATCTGCTTTTTCAGAAAAAATCAGGTACCTAAATTAGTATGGTAAGTCTCTCAGTTTTTAAATGTGTAATATAATCTGTGTGTGTGTGTGTGCATGCAAACCAAAACAAACAAAAATTTGATTGGATTTGGCTCAAGGGCACCTAATGTAGCTGATGACTTCCGACCTTTCTTGAGTAGCACACTCAGTCTAGGTTACTCCATTTTTGTAATTTTTAAATTATTCTTGTGTGTTCTTGGTTTCTTATTTACATTTACTTCTATGGTGTTGTATATGTCAATATGTCCTTTTTAGACATTGACTCTATCTGTCTAAGTCAGCTAAGAGTTCCTCAAAAGCAAGAACAACATACCTCCATTTCAACTCTGCTCTACTTACAATAAGCACATCACAGGGGGAGGGTTGACTTATGTTAGGACAATAGATGCCATTTGTGGTCCCTGTGTTCTAGTGATCATGAACCTTTTAGCCTAGTATTAAAATATATTTGCTAATTACTCATGAAAAGGAAAATAGTCAATACATTATATTTTCACTTATACCCCTATGCTACATATATTTATGCATATAGAGTTTCCTTGCATTATTCTCTCTCCATTTCTGCAGTACAGTATATGCTGTGTGTTGTGCAAATGTTTCCTCACGCTTACTTTTCAAGTGGTTTCTCAGAGCAGATGTTCCCCCAAGTGTACTTTCTTCCTCTTTTACTAGCATTTCTTTCTATACAAACAACAGATTGCTTTTCAGCTGTCCTTAAGATTTAAGGAGAAAAAAAATTTACCACTACAGATGTTTGATTCTCTCTCCCCACCAGAAGATTCTTAGCAGAGATTTATAAAGAAATATGCATCCTTCCTCCTCTCTTCTCTGCCTGCTTAATGTCATATTATAGAGCTTGGCTTTAAAATCTTTTCCATAGAGTTATCTTCTTTGGATTTTCTGAATAAAATTGCCTTCTTAGAGTATTAGCATAAGATGAAAATGTGGTGTTCAGAGACTCGTGAACAAAACTCACTTGTCAAGTATCAACCAAATAGAATAATTTTATACATCTAAAATTAAAAAGGGATAATTAAGAGTGTTGTCTTCATCTGAAGTTAATTCTTCTGATTGTTATCAAGGGGGCTTGTGAGACTAAGAATAAAAATACAGGTGTCAAATATTGGACTTCACATACCTACTATATATTGCAATAATAATTGTTGTGCATTATCTTACTAGATCTTACATTTGAGTAGCATTCTGCTGTTTACAAATCATTTTTACCTACAGTATCCCACCTAATCTTCACACAGCTAGTATATATTGCATTATCCCCAGTTTCACAGTTAAAGGCTGAGAACTGGTTTACCCAAGCTCACGCAGCCACCAAGCTGGGGTGCCAACACTCCAATTCAAATTCAGTTTTTTATTTGCACTGGACTACTCTACCTCTCTGCCACTTCTATAATGACTTTCAAAGTATTCTCAATTGCATTTTTAACGTTTTATTGAAATATAATTCAAACATCATGTAATTTACCCATTTAAAGTGTACAATTTAATGCTTTTTAGTACTCAGAGTTGTACAACCATCACTAAAATCTAATTTTAGAACATTTTCATCTCTCTAAAAAGAAACAGCATGAACATTAGCACTCACTCTCCACTCTCCCTCCCTCCAGGCCCTAGCACTATACTAATGTACTTTCTGTCTTTATGGATTTTCCTATTCTGGACATTTCATACAAATGCAATCATACAATATGGCCTTTTGTGTCATATTCTTTTCACTTAGCATACTGTTTTCAAGGTTCATCTATGCTATGACATGTATCAGTATTTCATTCCTTTTTATGATTGACTACTATTCCATTGCAAGGATATACAGTTGACTCTTGAACAACATGGGTTTGAATTGTGTGGGTCCACTTATATGCAGATTATTTTCAATACAGGCAGCCCTTTGTATTAGTAGTGTCGCATCTGTGGAGTCAACCATCCACAGATTGTGTACTATGTTTATGATCCACAATTGGTTGAATCCACGGATTTGGTACCCACAGATACAGAGGGCCTACTATGGGATTTGAGCAGCCATGGATTTTGGTATCCAAGGCGAGTCCAGGAACCAGTCACCCAGGGATACCAAAGGACAACTGTACTTTTGTTTATCCATCCATTAGTTGATGGATCTTTGTGTTGTTTTCACTTTTTGACTATTGTGAGTAATGCTCCTATGAACATTCAATTGCTTTTACACATGTAAAATATTCTTAGTATTTTTATTTGGTGAGTCTGTTCAAAGGTCAGCAGAGGAGTGTACTTGTGGCTCATCCGAGTATCTGAAAAAAAAGTTGGGTATGGCTGGAAGCTTAGAATAAAGATTTTGAAGCAGAGAGTGGTGACAGTTGAATTTAGAGTTTTTGGAAGGTGTCAGATCCAGGAAGGCATTAGAGACCATTTTAAAGATTTGATATTTTTCCAAAGAGCACATGAAAGCCACTGAAGAGTTTTAATCAGGTGAAGTGATTTGTTTGTAATTGTACAAAGACTACTTTGGTTACACTGTGAAGAAAATATTGGAGCGGAGGCAGGAAGACTTATCAGGAGTCTATTTCAGCACTGCCTTTAGAAAAATCAAATCTGTGCATTGCCCTTACCTAAGAGGTGTTGCTTCATTTCTGTCTGGTACTGAGGCTTCTCTGCAACTATGGCAGGTGCAGTATCCTATGAAGTAATCGTTCAGGATGTTCTTAAATATTTCTCCAGCCTACTTTGGTATTGGTAAGTAACCCTTTGCTTTCTAAGTAACAGTTCCTTTGGCTTTTCGTCTACATTATAGTGTCAAAGGGAGAGAGAATGTCAGAGATCTTCTAAACTGAGTCCTTCATATTACATAAAACAAAATGAAGCTCAGAGAGATTGTTTCATCAAGATCACACCTGTGTGACTTATGTCTCTTGACTTCCAGTAGAATATTCTTTCCACTAGCACATGCTTCTTTCTCAAATTAGCATCCACCATTCAACAAGTAATTGGGAATACCTATTTGGGGCCTAGAACTGAACAAAGTACTGTGAAGATTGTTAGGAGTGTAATTCTTCTTTTTTTCAACCCCTTAGAAGCCCTTGAAGACATGAGATTTATTTGTCTGAGTTTCTGGATAACAATCACAGGGTCTCTGGAGGTATGACAAAAGGTAAAGTCCAGCATTATTTGGACTTTCATCCTTAGGTAGGGAATCTACTCAAATCCCTGCCTCAAAGCTTTTTGTGAGAAATAAGTGAGATAATATGTGCTATGCATCTTTCACAACGTCTGGCCCATAATAAGTACATAATGATGTTACGGAAAAAGTGTGTTAATCAAAGGACAAGCTCAATGGGGCGTCCGAGAAGAGGAAGATCAATATGGGCTGGAGTCATCAGAGAAGGAGTCATGGAGATAAGGACACTCTGGATTCGGCTCTGATTGAATGGAAAACACTGTCTGCCTTTCTTAGCCAGTCAAGTAGAGTGAACCTATAGATAGCAAAGGATTCTGGGGTTGCCTTCTAGAGGTTGCCTTCTTCCTCTGCTTAATATGGCCTCCAATGCAACTTTAGAAATAAATGCTGCTGAGAACTTGGAATTTAATGTTTTTTTTTAATCACTAAGTGGAAATGTGTGGCTATTTCAGAAGGAGCCATGAAGGTGAGCAATATGTTTATTGATTATATAGCATGATTCATAACTTGGAAAAAATCTAAGTTAGGATTCAGGAGGCATTTTATGGACTTTGAATGCTTGGTTCAAATTTCCTCTTTTGTTGCCTTTTAAGATACAGTATCTTCGGGAATTGAAACAGTAACCTAACAACGTTAAAAATATTGCTTCATCCCTTCTCATTATTCTGTAAAGTAATATGAATTTGCCCTTTTAGTCTAGCTTATTTTCTTCTAATGGAAAGATCTGCTCACATAAAACACATCAGTACAGGTATGATTGGCCATACCATCTACTGGAACCTTTGATCTTGGGTCCAATTGCTTGAACTATTACCATTTACCAGCCTTTTCTGTCAGGCTCTTTAGCCCTGGTCAATGAAAACTACTGTAAGTATCCAGAATTTCCTATGTGTTTCTTATATATTTCAGAGACCTAAAAGCACATGGTAATTCTAGGATTTCCCAATTGGCAGTTCAAAACTTAGTGCAGACAAGCTTGCCTAATTATCTGTCAGCATTTGAGGTAGAATTTAAAACAAGAATGTCAAGTGATCCTTTAAAAATTGAGTATTTTTAGTCAAGTAAATATGAAATAAATGTCAGTTACTTCTTAATTTTGTGATCTGTGGCAAAATACTTAACCTCTTTGATTCTAAGCTGCTTTTTTGAAAACTGGAAATAATAAAACTACCTACATCACAGGGAGTATAAACCATAAAGTAAAATAGTGTATAAGAAAGAAGCTTGTCACCAATAAATAGAATAGCTTCCCACTAATGAGCTCCTACTTTGCAAAGTACTGTACTACATACATTTATAAGTTTCCTAGGGCTGCCATAACAAAGTACTACAAACTTGGTGGCCTAAATCAATGGAAATTTATACTCTCAGAGTTTTAAAGGCCAAAAGTCTGAAATCAAGGTGTCAGCAGGACCATGGTCCCTTCAAAGGTTGTAGGGAAGAATACATCCTTCTTCTACCTTCTGGTTGTTACCACTGGCATTCCTTGATTTTCAAATATATCACTTCAATTTCTGCATCTGTCTTCACAAGCCTTCTCCCCTGTGTATCTGGAACTCTGTCCAAAGTTTCCTTCTTATAGGGCACCCACCATATTAGATATAGAGCCCACCCTAATCCAGTATGACCTCATCTTAACTTGGTTACATCTGTAAAGGTACTAGTTCCAAATAAGGTCACATCACAGGTTCAAATGCACATGAATTTTGAATTTTGGAGAGACACTATTCAACCCAACAGATAATGCTTAAGCCATTATCTCACTTAATTTTGTTAATTTTGCAAGGTAGGTATTCGTATTTTCATTTTAAAGCTCACGTAACTGAAGGTGAGAGTGATTTGACAAGGTCACACAACTCCTAACCAGCAGGGCCAGTATTCTAGTTTATAGTAGACTGGATTCCAAAACTTCCTTTTCACTCTATCATTATGATCCTTCTTCACCATTATATAAAAATAAGAAATTTTAAAACCTCTTATCTCCTTACTGTGATGGTAGTGCTTATTTGTATGGAAGACTCATTACAAACTAGGATGAGAACTTACTAGAATTATGTACTTTAAATTTTAATACATATTGAAAAATTGTCCTACAAAAAGGGTAGCTTCAATGTACATTTCATCTAACAATATATTATTAGAATTCATTATTTTTTGCCTTTACTAAAATGTTTGGTCAAAAATAATATCGTATTTTTGCATAATTATGTGTTTATTTGAGTATTATTAAGGCTAAATAGTTTTAAATGTTTGCTGAACATTTGTATTTCTGATTTTGTGAATTGCCTGTATTGTCTGTATATATATTTAATAGATTATTCTATTGAGGCGTTCTATTTTACTTATTAGTATATAAAAGTTGTATATATATATATATGCCATCAATCTTGTATCCAGGACATTGCAGCTAATTTTTCCAAGTTGTGATTTTATTTTATATTTGCTCATTTTTTAACTGAAGATTTAAATTATAATGCATTCAAATAATTATGTTTATTTGTTAATTCCATATTTTATCTCTTGCTTAGAAAAACTTTCCCTGCTTCAAAATTTTAACATATTTTCCTGTATTTTCTTCTTGTACTTATATGGTTTAGTGTTTACATTTAATTTTTAATTCTTTTTTTTAATTTAGGAAATAAAGTATGCATTGAGCTTTGAGTTTTTAAATGTTTTGTCAATTTTCCCAATAATTAAATAATAACTCCTTTGTTCATTCATTTGAAATGCTACCATTATTATATATTAAATTTGGTTATGTATAAATTTGCTTTTGAACTTTCTGATGTGCAATGGAACCAGTATCACATTATTTAAATTATCGCAGTTGTATAATAATTTTAATATCTTATATACCAGATTTATATTGATTATTTTTCCCTCAGAATGATATATTTTCATTCCTTTTCTTCTAGATTATTAATGTTTTTTCTAGATTAATCATATTGAATAATGTTAGAAATACAAAGGACTTAGAATAGTCAGAACAATTTTGAAGAAGAAATCAAAGTTGGAGAACTCATCCTCCTAATTCCAAAACTTACTGCAAAGCTACAAAATCAAGACAAGGATACTAGCATAAGGACAGACATATAGAATTCAGAGTCCAGAAATAAAACACACATCTGGGGCCAATTAATTTTCAACAAGGGTTTCAGGATCATTCAATGGGGAAAGAATAGTGTTTTCAACAAATGGTGTTAGACAAACTAGATATCCACATGCAAAACAATGAAGGTGGGCCTGTGCCTCACATCAAATACAAAAACTCAAGTCAAAATGGATCAAAGATCTAAATTTAAGAGCTATGATTATAAAACTCTTTGAAGAAAATTTAGGAGTAAATCTGTTTCGTTGGATTAGTCAGTGATTCCTTAGGGACTATACGAAAAACACAAGCAACAAAAGAAAAAAAATAGGTAAGCTGTGCTTCATTAAAATTAAAAACTTTCATGCATCAAAGAATACATCAAGCAAATGAGAAGATAACCCATAGAATGAGGGAAAATATTTGGAAGTCACGTATCTGATAATGGACTAGTATCCAGAATACATAAATTACACAATCCAATAATATAAAGACCAATAATCTAATTTAAAAATAGGCAGAGGATTTAAACAGATATTTCTCCAAAAAGACTTACAAATGATTGATAAACACATTAAAAGATGCTTAATATAGTTAGTCACTAGGGAAATATGAGTCAAAATCAACACATACCACTTTACATTCACTAGGATAGCTGTAATAATGGGGAAAAAAGGAAAAAACAAATGCCATGAAGTATGTTGAAACAGTAGAACCCTCATACATTGTTGGTAGGGTATGTGAAACAGGGCAGCCACTGTAGAAAACCTTTTGGTGGTTCCTAAAAAAGCTAAACATAGCGTTACCATATGACCCAGCAATTATACAGACACACACACACACACACACACACACAAGAATTAAAAACACAGGCTCCTACACACACAAAAAAACTTGTACACAAATTTTCATAAACACATTATTAAAAACAGCTAAAATATGGAAACAACCCAAATCTCCACCAATTAATACATGGATAAAAAAAGTGCTATATCCATACAATAAAATATTATTCAGCTATAAAAAGGAATAAACTACTGACAAAAGCTATACATACATGGACCTTGAAAACATTACTCTAAGTAAAAGAAGCCAGACACAAAAGGTCACATAATATATGATTCCATTTTATATGAAATGTCCAGAATAGGTAAATCCATAGAGTCATAAAACAATTTAGTGGCTGTTAGGGTTGACAGGAGGAGGAAACTGAGAGGTATGGCAGTCTTTTTGTGGTGATAAAATGTTCTGGAATTAGATAGTGGTGATGTTTGTACAATAGTATAAATAATGCTAAAAAACATTGAATCGTGTGCTTTTAAATAATTAAATAAATTTTATATTGTATGAATTTTACTTCAATAAAATTGTATTAAAGAACATAAAAATATAAATTTGAAAAAATACAATTATGATGAATTGGAGTATTTAATACTCTCAAAAAATTAATATATAATTTGAATGTAATTCTAATTAAAATCCTAGTATAGTTTTCCATTACTAGAAAAATATTCTTAAAAATTTAAGTGTACACATAAATACCTAAAAATAGCCATTTTAAAAAGCATGAAAATGAAGAAATGTGAGAAAGGACTTTTTTTTAGCAGTTATCAGAACACTGTAGTATTGGTATAGAAATAGACAAATATATCAGTGGAATACAGAAATAAAAAAAAAAGCTCAATTAATAAATAATTCTGAAACAACTGGTTAATTTATTTTATAAGAAAAAAGTGTGTATTGACTATCTTACATCATATAAAAACAATTCCCAAAGTTATTTAAGGCTTAAATGTAAAACAATAGATCTTAGAATTGAATCTGCTTGCCTACTCATATAATCTGGTGGTAGAGGAAATCCAGAGGCTACAAAAGAAAGTCTAGATGTGTTTAGCTATATGGGAATGCTAAATAGTAAATAGTACAAAAATTCATACATGAAGTTAATAA
Organism: Camelus bactrianus; assembly: GCF_048773025.1. Classification (NCBI taxonomy): domain Eukaryota; kingdom Metazoa; phylum Chordata; class Mammalia; order Artiodactyla; family Camelidae; genus Camelus; species Camelus bactrianus. Next base: position 78,677,051 of record NC_133575.1, on the reverse strand, counting down.
AGGAATATTAGATTTGAGTGAAAAGCCTATATTTGCAATGTAAGTAGATAAAGAGCTACCCTTCAAACATTTTATAAATCAATGAAATAAAGAACATGGGCCAAAATATGAATAAGCAGTTCATAGCATATGAAGTCCAAATGGTCAATAATCATACAAAGTGGTTCAATATCACTAGCAATCAGGGAAATGCAAGTTAAAGTTACAAGGAGATTGATTTTTTTACCCATCCATCAGGCAATAAAATAAAATAATAAAGTGCAAAAACACATATGACTAGCATGGATGTGGCGTAAAGGTACTTTTTAAAGGTTAAAAGAGAGATATTAGTTTTTGCAAATGTCTGAAAAGATGATCTATTGGTTTAATACTAAAATTAAAATTAACTTTAACAAAGTAATCCCATTTTAGAGCTGTATCCCTTAAAAACAGAAGCAGCAATAAGGATATAGGTCATGGAGCGTTTATTAGTGCATTATTTGTAGTGCAGTGAACCCAAAAACAAATTAAACACCTACCAAGAAAAGAATGAGTGCATATACTTAGGGTCTGTCAACACCATGGAACCTTATATGGCTATTAAAAATAATAAATTACAGCTGTACCTGTTTACTTGGAGTAATTGCCATGACATATAGTTAAATGAAAAAGTAAATATGCAGGCAGTATGTATGTTATAATATTTTTGTAAAACAATGTCCAAACCCCTCTGCATGTGTGTATGTTTTTATATGTGTATATAAATATGAAAAATAAGGACTTCTGCATAGCATAATAGGTTTTTAAAATTATTTATGGAGGATATCATTTAGGCAGAGTGGGGAGAGGAGAGAACAAGGAGAGGTAAACTAAAAGCCAAAAATTTAAAAAGTGGTAGACTTCTATTCTAAAGAGGCATACATGTTATACGTTTTAATCCTATCTCATTTATGTAGAATTATACAAACATATATGGTTTTTAAAATACATATTTAAATAAAATAAATCTGTAAAGTTCTAGAAAGTAAAACTAGCTCTGACTAGGATTGTTTTGAATATTGAAATTAATCAGGGGAGAACTTACAACAAAACAGTGTTGAGTCTTCTCATCTAAGGATGGTATATCTCTTCACACATTCTAGCCTTCTATTAATGTTCCCTTGTAGAGTTTTTTCTTCCCTTCATACAGGTTCATCACATTTTGTTTTTGATGCAGTTTAGAAGTTTAAAGCTTTTACTTTTCTTTTTTAAAAATGATATGCTTATTTTTAAGTGGAAATTACAGTATAAAAGTGCATTCAGTGAAAACTAAATTATATGAAATATGACAATACAATTTATAAAAAGGTATTATAAATCTTAGATTATCACATAATATTTATCATGAGTGTCTGAAAACTCAAGAAGAAGGTATCGTAGTTGAACTTTAATACAAAAAACAAAAGTAGTCTATAAAAGAATATTCTGAAAGAATATTTGAAATCTTGTCTTCTCTTGAGCTCACCTCCTCTCACAAACACAACAAAATCACAACTGACTGCTGAAAAACCATTGATTAAAAAGATGGGAACCTACAAAAAAAGATCTTCTACAACTGGAGACATAAAGAGGGGACTACAGCGGGATAGCAGGAGTGTATTTGTGATATAATAGGGTCCCATACCCTCCAGGTGGGTGACCTACAAGCTGGAAAATAATTATATTGCAGAGATTCTCCCACAGGAGTGAGAGTTCTGAACCCCATGTCAGGCTCCCCAACCCAGAGGTGTGGCATCAGGAGAAGGAGCCCTCAGAGCAGTTGGCTTTGAAGGCCAACAGGGCTTTTAATTTCAAGAGTCCTACAGGACTGGAGGAAACAGAGACTTCACTCTTAAAGAGTGCACAAAGAATCTCACATGCACTGGGACCAAAGGCAGAAGTAGTGATTTCATAGAAGCCTAGGCCAGTCTTGCCTGCTGGTCTTTTGGGTCTCCTAGGGAGGTGGGAGGCAGCTGTGGCTCACCCTGAGGACATAAAAGCTGGTGGTGGACATTAAGGGAGTATTCATCTGCATGCACTTTCTGGAGGCTGAGATCCTGCTTGGATCATTAGCACCAAGATCTTGCCTCACCCAAGAGCCTAAAGGCTCCAGGGCTAGCACCCTTCAGGACAAACAACTAACTGGGACGGAACACAGACCTACCCATCAGCAGACAGGCTGCCTAAAGACTTCCTGAGCCCACAGCCACCTCTAGACAGCCACCAAGACACAGCCCTGCCCACCAGAAGGCCAGGACCCATCTCGATCCTCCAGTGGGTAGGCACCAGCCAGGAAGTTTGCACAAGCCTCTAGAACAGCCTCACCTACCAGGGGGCAGACGTCAGACGTAAGAAAACAATGATCCCACCATCTGTGGAATGAGTCCACAAACGTAGGCCAGACCCTACCCTGGGACCAGTTGACCCCTGGCCCTTGGGTGATGAGAGGGGAGTGCACTGCTGAGATACATAGGACATCTCCTACAGAAGGTCACTTCTCTAAGGTCAAGAAACATAACAGATCTACCACATCCATAAAAAATGCAAATAGAAATTTAGAAAAAATGAGACAGCAGAGGAATATCTTCCAGACAAAGGAACAAAATAGGAATAAAATCCCAGAAGAAAAACTAAGTGATGAGGATATAGACAATCTACCCAAAAAAGAGTTCAGAGAAATTATTGTGAAGATGATCCAAGAACTCAGGAGGAGAATGGATGCACAGAGTGAGAAGTTAGAAGCTTTTAACAGAGTTAGAAAATATAAAGAATAACCAGAGTTGAAGAATACAATAACTGATATAAAAAATACACTAGAAGAAACCAACAGTAGACTAAATGAGGCAGAAGAATAGATCAGTGAGCCAGAAGACAGAGTACTGGAAATGACTACCACACAACAGAAAAAAAAAAAAAAAAAAAAAAAGAATGAAAAGAAATGAGGGCATTTTAAAAGACCTCTGGGAAAACATCAAGTGCACTAATATTCACATTCTAGAGGTTCCAGAAGGAGAAGAGAGAGAGAAAAGGCCTGAGAAAATATTTGAAGAGATAATAGGTGAAAACTTCCCTAACTGGGAAAAGGAAACAGTTACCCAAGTCCAGGAAGCATAGAGAATCCCATATAGGATTAACTCTAAGAGGAACATACCTAGACATATTAGAATTAAATGATAAAATTAAAGAGAGAATATTAAAAACAACAAGGGAAAAGCAACAAATAACATACAAGGGAACTCTCATAAGACTATCAGCTGATTTTCCAGCAGAAACTCTGCAGGCCAGAAGGGAGTGACATGATATGGAAAGGAAAAACCTACAACCAAGAATACTCTACCTACCAAGGCTCTCATTCAAATTTGATGAAGAAATCAAAAGTTTTACAGCCAAGCAAAAGCTAAAAGAATTCAGAATCACCAAACCAGCTTTACGACAAATGCTAAAGGAACTTCTCTAGGCAGAAAAGAAAAGGCCACAACTAGAAACAAGAGAACTATGAAATGGAAAATCTCACTGGTGAAGGAAACACATAGTAAAGGTAGGAAATCACCTTGACACAAACTTGGAGGAAGGTTAAAAGACAAAAGTTGTAAAATCATCTGTATCCACAATAAACAGTTAAGGGATATTCAAAATAATTAAATGTAAAATACAATATCAAAAACAGTAATCGTGATAGAGGAGAGTAGAAATAAAGGGTATTTAATATGCATTTTAAATTAAGACATCAGCAACTTAAAGCAATCACGTATATATATAGAATGCTATACCAAAACCTCATGGTAACTGCAAATCAAATATCTATAATAGATAATACACACACAAAAGAAAAATGGATCCCAACATAACGCTAAAGATTGTTACCAAATCACAAGAGAAGAGAACAAAAGAAGAAAGGTGAAAAAAAGATCTACAAAAACAAATCCAAAACAATTAACAAAATGACAACAAGAACATACCTATCAATAGTTACCTTAAATGTAAATAGATTAAATGCTCCAACCAAAAGCAGACCGGCTGAATGAATACAAAAACAAGACCCATATATTTGCTGCCTACCAGAGACTCACTTCAGATCTAGAGACACATACATACTGAAAGTAAGAGGATGGAAAAATGTATTTCACACAAATGAAAATCAGAAGAAAGCTGGAATACCAACACTTATATCAGACAAAATAGACTTTAAAATAAAGATTGTTACAAGAGACAAAGAAGGACACTACATAGTGATCAAGGGATCAATCCAAGAAGAAGCTATAACAATTGTAAATATATATGTACCCAACATAGGAGCACATCAGTATATAAGGTAAATGGTAACAGACATAAAGGGGGAAGTTGATAGTAACACAGTAATAGTGGAGGACTTTAACATCCCACTTACATCAATGGACAAATCATCCAGATAGAAAATCAATAAAGAAACACAGGCCTTAAACGACACATTAGACAGGAGGGACTTATTTGATATTTATAGAGCATTCCATCTGAAAACAACAGAATATGCATTCTTTTCAATTGCAATGGAATATTCTCCAGAATACTGGACCACAAAGCAAGACTCAGTAAACTTAAGAAAACTGAAATCATATCTAGCATCTTTTCTAACCACAATGCTATGAGATTAAAAATCAACTACAAGAAAAAAACTGCAAAAATCACAAACACATGGAGGCTAAACAATATGCTACTAAACAAGCAATGGATCATTAAACAAACCAAAGAAGTCAAAAAATACCTAAAGACAAATTAAAATGAAAACACAACAATCTGAAACCTATGGGATGCAACAAAAGCAGTTGTAAAGGGAAGCTTATAGCAATACAAGCTTACCTCAGGAAAGAAGAAAAATCTCAAATAAGCAATCTAATGTTACACCTAAAGCAACTAGAGAAATAAGAATAAACAAAACCCAAAGGTAGTAGAAGGAAAGAAATCATAAAAAAGGAGAGAAGAAATAAATGAAATAGAGACAAAGAAACAATAGAAAAAAATCAATAAAACTAAAGCTTGTTCTTTGAAAAGATAAACAAAATTGATAAACCTTTAGCCAGACTCATCAAGAAAAAAAGGGAGAGGGCCCAAATCAAAAAAATCAGAAATGAAAAAGGAGAAATTACAACTGACATCACAGAAATACAAAGGATTATAAGAGGCTACAATGAGAAACTATATGCCAAAAAAATGGACAACCTAGAAGAAATGGGCAAATTCTAGAAAGGCACAACCTCCCAAGTCTGAATCAGGAATAAACAGAAAATATGAACATACCAATAATCAGTAGTGAAGTTGAATCAGTAATTTAAAAACTCCCAACAAACAAAAGTCCAGGACCAGATGGCTTCACAGGTGAATTCTACCAAAGATTTAAAGAAGAGTTAATGTCTATCTTTCCGAAACTGTTTCAAAAAATTGCAGAAGAAGGAAAACTTCCAAACTCATTCTGATACCACCATCACCCTGATAATAAAACCAGAAAAAACATATCACAAAAAAAGAAAATTATAGGCCAATATCATTTATGAACATAGATGCAAAAACCGTCAACAAAATACTAGCAAACTGATTCCAACAAAACATTAAAAGGATCACACACTATGATCAAAGTGGGATTTATCCCAGGGACACAAGGATTTTTCAAGATCCACAAATCAGTAAGTGTGATACACCACATTAACAAACTGAAGGATAAAAACCATATGATCATCTCAATAGATGCAGAAAAAGCTTTTGACAAAATTCAACATCCATATATGATAAAAAAAAAATCTCCAGAAAGTAGGCATGGAGGGAACATACCTCAACATAATAAAGGCCATATATGAGAAAAAACACAGCTAACATCACACTCAATGGTACAAAGCTGAAAGCATTTTGTCTAAGATCAGGAAAAACATACATACTGTTTTTATTACTGTGGCTTTGTAGTATAGTCTGAAGTCAGGGGGAGTGATTCCTCCAGCTCTGTTCTTCTTTCTCAAGATTGTTTTGGTAATTCGGGGTCTTTTGCATTTCCATAGAAATTTTTTAAATTTTGTTCCCATTCTGTGAAAAATGGCATTGGTAACTGATAGGTATTGCATTAAATCTGTATATTCCCTTGGGTAGAGTGGCCATTTAACAACACTGATTCTTACAATCAAAGAACATGGTATATCTTTCCAACTGTTTGTGCCATCTTTATTTTATCAGTGTCTTATAGTTTTGGGAGTACAAGTCTTTAGCCTCCCTAGGTAGGTTTATTCCTAGGTATTTTATTTTATTTTACTTTGTTTGATGCGATGGTAAATGGGATCGTTTCCTTAATTTCTTTCTCTGATATTTTGTTGCTAGTGTATGAAATGATACACATTTCTGTATATTAATTTTATATCCTGCAACTTTACCAAATTCATTGATGAGCTCTAGTAGTTTTTTGGTAGTGTCTTTAGCATATTCAATGTATAGTGTCATGTCATCTGCAAACAGTGACAGTTTTACTTCTTCTTTCCCAATTTGAATTCTTTTTATTTACTTTTCTTCTCTGATTGCTGTGACTAGGACTTCCAAAACTATGCTGAATTAAAGTGGGGAGAGTGGGCATCCTTACCTTATTCAATATAAACCAATATTCAGAATTTGGCAAGAATTTCAATATGAAAAATAATTTAGTTTAGAATATATACAGTATTTGGATTATTTTCCGTATCATATGATTAATCTTCATGTTTCAGGATCTTTTATCAAATGGACAAGAGAAAGGATAAAATTTGGTGCTTTTCTTTTTTTTCCTTTCCTTGGTCTTTATTGAGAATCTTGTTAATCAACTGGCAGTCTTCTTAATTGTCCCTTGTTTGTCTCCTTATCAATCTGGAAAATGGGGTGGCAATTGTTGATAGATATGAAGAGACTTTTTAAATTTTTAAACAAAAATACTGCTCCTCTGTTATTTTCTTCTCCACTTTTTCTTAGTTCTGGCCTCTAACCCTCTAATCACCACACTGAAAAGTTGGTATAGGAGCGCTAAGAACTGGACAACATACAGGCTCAGTGAAGATAATTAAGAATTTACTTACTGCAAATGCAAATGTGAAACACATTAAAAATATTTTTATATTTCAATTTTGGTTGCCTATGTGCCTCACTTTATGAAAATTATGCATAAAAATAAGAACTAACAATAGAAAAAACAGGGTTTGACTATTCACCTTTCAAAGTTATTACCTTTACAAAAGGAATCAATCTAAATTTAAGCCATCAACTTATCTCATCATTTAAAATATATTTATAAAAATTAAGTCTTTTACAAAATTTAAGGAATTTTTTGTTGCTTATAGTAAGGTAAAACCTCTTTGCAGTTACCAAGCTATAAGTTAGATCTGATCAGCTAATTAAATCCTTCCACAGTGGACATCCTTTTATGTTACTGCCATTTCTCTTGACTTCTACTTCCTTCAGTTTTGTTATCCTTTAGAAATATTGTTCTAGTCAGGAAAAAATAATTGCTGTTGAACATTTCTAGAAACACAACAAAGTCTATAATTGTGTCCTAAACATGATAAGTATTAGATCAAGTCTTTTTGTGGTATTTTGCCTAAGTCTATGCGAAAGTCTTACAGAAGAAAACCAAAAAGTTGAATATGTGTACACTTTATGCTTGAGATTGCTTCTGCCAAAAGGGTGTCTTTTTCTGCCAACCATATTAACGTTGTTTGCAAGGTGGAATTTCAACTATCTGGCTTTGGAATGGGACTCCTAACTCATTGTTCATAGGCCACAAAACAGCTAACAGATTGTAATTGCTCTGAGTCACTATTCATCTTGGCCACATTCAACCTGGTAGCCCATGGCAAAAACATAGCTTCTTCCATTCTCAACCCCTCAGCCCTTTATTTCACCAGTGGGGTTACTGATTTTAAATAAAGTATCCAAGTAAATCTTCTTTCTACTAATCTTCTGAATCTCTCCTTAGCATAGTATAAGTGTTTGCAATTTTAAAGCTGTTTAATGAATAATGGCTCCTAAAATAAGACTGATTCCAATCAAGATCAGTTGTTTGCTTCTATGAGTCCTGATAGATATGTGAAATTCAGTACAGATCTTCAAGCTATAACTATTACCAGACACTATCCTCTTTAAAAAAAAAAAATCTACGTGAGTTAATCAAAGAGACTGTACCAATCGAAGGCAATATCATAATACTTTTAAATTAAAATATTTGAGATTTTGAGTAGCTCTAAAGGGTAGATTAATAATCATCTAGAATGATCCTTTCATTTAGAAGCTGAGTAAGAGGCCACAAACTTCCTACTTGCAGAGGCAGAATTGAGATTCTAGAGAATCTAACTTATTATCTTATTATATAAAATGGAATGCATGTTTCTCTTTATAAAGCTCTGAAATCATCCCTTTTTCTTCTACAGAACTTTCTGCAATGCAATACTCTCCCTCAGTTAGGCAAAATATTTATTTCAACAAACTTTAACTGACATTTAATTTTTAAAATGATTTTAAACATATCTAGCCCTTTAGACGATTTCTAATCTAACCCAGTCCAATCTGTGATTTTCATATTGGCAAATCTAGGTTAACATCAAACCTCTTAATGTTATTTCTATTTTACTGGTGAAGAAATGGAAGATCAGAGAGTTTTGGTGACTTGTCCAAGATGTCACATCTAGTAAGAGTGGGAACTGGGCATAGAACTCATGGCTCCTGATGTTCACCTTCAGCTCTTAGTGCTAAAATCTTCAGCGTAAAAGGGTCTTAGCACTCAGCATTTCTTCTAGTAGTTACTGTGTCAGGGAGTTACAAAATATCAGAATTTCCTTTTTATTATCAGGCATTCTATACTCATAGGATTTCAGGGACATTAGTTATAAGCTACACTCTCACTACAGAGAAAGACATGGCAAATGTCAGAAATAGATGAAGTGATAGAATAAAAGCTGGTAAAGTGCTTTGATGGCAAAGGTTATGCAAGTGTGAAGGTAGACTCTTCTCACACATTCTGTCAATGGGAATGAGGAGACTTTGAAGTGCAATTTAATAGCCAAACAGAAGTCATAAGCTGACCAAAACTATCTGGATCTTAGTGTCCTTCAACTGGAGTATAAATTATTACTATGGAGTAATGATAATCTATTTTTTATCCAGGAAATGATGAACAATTCTGTGTACCTTTACCTGAATTATTATGCACTGGTGCTCACATAAAAAATGCCATTCAATATATTTTTAGGATCCTCAATCAAAACTTAACGGCAGATGAGTGAAAGCTTTTAACTGAATCTGTGGCAAAGGAAAAAATTTATTAAATAAATATATTTTCATTGCTTTCATTTGGGAACAGCTCTCTGACCTGCTCAGTGATCCCTTCTTCAGTTAAGTAGGTTTGAATACCCCAGATCATCGGTGTGCACTCATCAAATAGGTAACGACTCAGTGAGACTACAGAGCAGCTGCAAGCATCCTCAGTTTTAAAGCACTACCATTTTGCTTTCTGAAAAACAACTTTGAAAGACTGTAATTCTAGTACTTGCTAATAAAGACATTCTAGAAAACAGAACACTGTTTAGTCACTGATGTTCTCAATGTGTACCTCATAGCGGTTTTAATTTGCATATTCATGAATATTAATGAATCGAACATATTTCCATATGTTTATTAGCCATTTGCATTTCTTCTTATAAAGTTTCATTTCAAATATTTTTTGATTTTCCTATTTTACTATCTCATTCTTACTGATTTGTAGTTCTTTGAATTTTCTGGATACTAGTCTTTGTCAGCTTTATGTATTGCAAGTATCTTCTACCATTCTGTGCCTTGCCATTTCATTCTTTTGGTGATGTCATCTAATAAACAGAGGTTGTTAAATTTGTATCCAAAGTCAATGACATTAAATACACTACATTTATTTACTATGATGCTTTGATGCTTTATTATTTCTTATTATTTAAGTTACACATGTAAAACTTGAATCTCTGTCTCACAAGGCTATGGAAGTATATTGAGTAGAAAACAATTGCCTCCTTTCAGTATTATTACTCCATTGCTCATCCAAATTTAATAACTACCAGATATTTTTCTAGACCTCTATGTTTGTTTGTGTGTGTGTGTGTGTGTGTGTGTGTGTAAAGGTAGTACAGAGTAATAGTTAAGAGCACATGGGAATCAAATCAGATAATGGGTTCAAATATGATCCTTAAGGTTCACCAACTATGTGACCTTAGATAAGTTGGTTCACTTTTCTTTTTCAGTGCCCTCCTCTGCAAAATGAGGATAATACTCACGTCTACTTCACAGAGCAGCTATGAAGATAAATGCATGGAAGTCACTTAAAGTGCATAGTCCATAAAACAATAACAGCTAACATTTATCTAGCAGTTACTATATGCGAAGCACTTTTCATGCATTAATCTATTTAACCATCACAGCTATTGTCTCCATTTTTTAGGTGAGGAAATTAAGGCACAAAGGGGTTAAATAACTTGCCCAAGTTTATACTGTTCGTAAATGGAAGGACGAGTTTATGAAGCCCAGGAGGTCTGGCTCCAGAGTTCACATTCTTTATTTCAAATAAAAAATTTATATACTTAAGGAGTACAACATAACAATTTGATATACATATAAATAGTGAAATGATTGTTACAATCAAGCTAATAATATACTCCTCACATACATTTTATTTTTTCTTTTGTCATAAGAGGACTTGAAATGTATTCTCTTAGCAGATTTCCAGTATTCAATATAGTACTATTAACTAGAGTCATCTTGTAGTATGTTTGATCTCTAGACTTATTTATCCTCCATAACTGCAACTTCATACTCTTTGATCAGCACCTCACAATTTCCCCCACCTACTCACACCTGGTAATCACTATTCTACAAAGCTCATATTCTTAACTACTATACTATATGCTAACCTTCTCCTCAAAAGTGCTCCATAGATGTTTTTTGACATTATATACACATACAAATATACAATTTAGTGGTTATTTTCACATAAATGGCATCATACTAAGTATATTGTACTGCCTTCATCATTACATAATACGTTAACAAATTTTTCCATGTTGGTACTTAATTTTTTAAACAGCTATGATATATAGAATATTTGCCTATTATCTTTGTCCATTTGGGCTGCTATAACCAAATACCATAAACTGGGTAGCTTTATAAATAACAGAAATTTATTTCTCATGGTCCTGGTGGCTGGGAAGTCCAAGATCAAGACACCTGGAAGATTCATTTTCTGGTGAGGACCTGCTTCTGGTTCATAGATGGATATATTTCTACTTCATCCTCACATGGCAGAAGGGGCAAGTTAGCTCTCTAGGGTCTGTCTTATAAAAAAGCAGTAATCTCAATCATGAGGACTCTGCCCTCATAATCTTATCACTTTCCAATAGCCCCACCTCCTAAAACATCATCAACTTGGGGGTTAGGATTTCAATATACGAATTTTGGAGGGACACAAAAATTCAGACCATAGCACCTACAGTATGTTTAAACATTTCTTTGTTAACAAACATTCTATGGTTTCTATATTTTTGCTATTACAGTCAATGTGGCAATGATCATCCTTACACATGCATCTTTTGACTGCATGTGTAAATATTTCTGTAGGATGGATACCTAGTAATAGAATGTCCTGGCCAAAAGGTTTGATGTTTATTTAGGTATTTGCTCAGGTAGGGCATCTCTGAGTAAATACTGGTTTTATAAGTTACATTAAATTTACATTATACATTATGATACATTTGCTTTCCAGGACCAGAATTTCTTGAATCTTCTTTGCTCTCTGTCTCTGCTACAGCCCAAATACCTAGCTTTATAAATAATCATTTTCTTTCTTTCACTTAGAAAGTACCTTTCTAACACATCTTATAATATGCTTAGGTAAGAATTTTATAAGCATCCTATTTCCATTCTCCCTTCTTGAAACCAGCCTTAAAATGTCTATCAATTCATTTGTTTTATTGGTAAATTGTATCACGTTCAGTTTTGTTTTCTTTCTACATCTATACAAGCCATTTACAGTATCAGTGCAGTGCATCCTCTATGTCTGCTCACCTTCCCCTTATTCCATAAGCAAGTTATCAATTATTTGGGCAGGAGCATAAAAAATTATCTATCTGCTTAATAGGACTGATTATGGGACCCTGTGGACAGCATTCTGCCAGAACTTTTTCCATAAAGTAGAGACAAATATGTATATAGTTGTTGGACCTAGTCCCTTTAATCTTTTCATCTATCTGGGAGTCCATCCCAGCAAATGCAAGAGAATATAGGTAGATAGCTTATTTCCCAGTCACACACCCCTTTGGCTAACAAAGAATGTTCTCTTCAGATTTCATCTCTACTTGATGTAGCCTCCACTTCCCTACCTTTATCTTTGAAAGTTAGTCAAGCTCTTTTAATTGCTGTTTGAAGACTTGAATATAGCATGTTTGGGAGGCATTTACCTGTGAGAAAAGTTGTACATTTTCTAGAGAGCTAGAGGAAGCCTGTCATCCCTGAAAACACTTGGCAATCTGGGGATTTTCTTGACCTCCTTTGTGGAGTACATCTCTAGCCTGAATGAATTGTTTCCTTTTAACAAAAGGTTGTTTTTTTTTTTTTTTTTTAGTATTTGAGCCTTTCATACAAGCCTAATAGTAGAATGTTTTGCTTTCATTGTAATGCTGGTATACTTGAAGAAGAGCAGTCAATTCTATTCATGGAGGGTGATAATGAGAATGACTTATTGTATAGACTTGAGTATGTACAAATCTAGTAATTTTTCTAAAGTTGCTCTATTTTATTTTTAATCAAAATTTGTTTGAGTCAGCTGAGATGTCCAGTGTAATTGATAGCTAAGGCTAGAAGGTCCAAGTTTCTGAAGAACACTTTGAGCTCTCAGAGCATATTAGGATTTCTAATTTCTGTCACAACCAGCATGAGGACAATCAGATTAAGCACTCAGGACATGCTGGGTTTATTGGAATGCAGATGTCAAAATAAGTACATCCCAGTCTTTACTCCTCATTCCTGTTCCTTTTGCCCCAATCACCTTGGTCCAAGGAAAAGAATACTTTTGCAGCATGTTTCCCGTAATCAAAAAGAAATGACATATTAAATGTTAATTGTTTCCCTGATGGAAAAAGGGATGGATACAAAGTTGAATATTTAACTACCCAGAATTCCTCACCTAACATCATATGCTTGTCTTTAAGGCATGATAACGTATGCTAGTCCTAGCTGAAACTCAGACCCCAAATTCTTATGATTACCTACCCTTATAAACTGAACTGTACTATATATGAGTTTTTAAAGGATCCATTTTTTAAAACAAACTTTTAATTTTGTAATAATTTTACATTTACGGACAAGTTGTGAAGATAGTATGCAGAATCTCCTTATATCTCAGTCAGTTCCTCCACTGTTAACATTTTATATCACCTATGTTTATTGGTCAAAACTACTGACATTGAGCCACTATCATGAATTAAACTAAAGGATCCATTTTTCATTCTAGGTTTAGTTTAAATAAGGAATAGGGTCTAACACTGGCATCTCAGATCTTAGTATTCTGAGGGCTAAACATACTTTGGAAAGGTAAGAGTGATGGAAGAGTTTTAGGGAGAAAAGCCTCAAGCCCAACTGACCTAGGCATCTCATTTCCTGCTTCTGTTCTTTTAGATGACACTCCTGGTCCTGTTAACCTAAGACTAGGAGGAAGGTTGGAATTTCTAGGCAGAAGACAACCTACTGCACCAAACACAAGGCACAGAAGAACAAAAACAAAAGAAAATGGAAAGAAGTAAGAAAATATCACAGAGAAATGAGTTTTCAATCATTGTCTGTCCTTCCACGAAAAGCTACACCTCTTATTAAATATGTGTCTCTGATGCATACTAGAACAACCACTTCATGGAGGAAATTTGTGATTAGGGGAACTCTTAAAAATACCTTTGTAAGTTAAAGTATACCACAAACAGTAGTTTATCAATTTTCATAAAATCATGATACAAATTATTTCTCAAATTTTGATGGTCTAGTTTTATTACAATAATATGCTTTTACTTAAAAGCAGGGTAATAGTATTTTATTGGTAACCTCTTGTCTAAGAAACTAATGGCATGAAGCTCAAGATTCTGTCAACAAAGCTGGATATTATAAAATCCCAAGGTTAGAGGGACTTTTGATCTTCCTTCAGTTGGAAGAGAAGGTGACATAAATTACTTCCAACATCTCTAATACAGTCTTGTCTCTTCTTCAACTTTAACATCTTTGAACAGCCTTGTTTGTTGGAAGGTGTTATGTTTTGTTTTGTTTTCCTGCATTCAGCCAATATCCATCTCACTATAACATCCATTCTTTGGTTCTAGTAGGTTTGAAGCAACTGACTGAAGCAAACACCTGGAATAATCCTCCCCTTTCCTCCAATATATCTGAAGATAGCTATCAGTTCTTGTACACAAACCTCTTCTCAGGCCCCAAATCACCCCAATTCTGGTCTATAAATCAATTTTTAAAGCATTTTACTTTTTTTTCAGAGTTATTGATTTTAGCAAAATTACAACCTAACCTGATTTTTCTTACTGAATGAATCACTTCCTTTTTGTTGAGAAGCAGTATGCATGGCAGTTATGAGTGTATGCTGTGGAATCAAAGAGAACTGAGTACAAATTCCTGGTTTTGTGACTCTGGGCAAATTATATAATCTCCAAGACTCAATTTACACCTCTGAACAATGGATATGGTAATAGTGCTTATCTCAACATATCTGTGTAAGAATAAAATGAGGTTATCCATTTAAAGTGATTAGCACTAAACTAAAATTTATCTATTAAAAACAGAGAGTAAATACTAAGAGTTCTCATCACAAGGAATTTTTTTTTTCTTTTCTTTTGTATCTATATGAGATGATGGATATTCACTAAATTTATTGTGGTCATCATTTCATGATATATATAAGTCAAATCATTATGATATACACCTGAAACTTATACAGAGCTGTATGTCAATTATAGCTCAATAAAATTGAAGAAACAAACAAACAAATAAAAATTCATCTATTGTTTTTCTTTGTTATGGTTGTCACATTTCTTGGAAACAATTTTATACCAACCTATACATGATATTACAACAAATAATGCATTTTAAAATGCACCACACTAGTTTTCTCTTCTCTACCCACACTCCCAACACACTAGTACCCAAGGAAGTATAAGGGACATTTTTTTTTTAGTAGGGTATAAGATAAAATTAAGAGAGAAGCAAACTAAACTTTATTAACTTTGTTCCCACCAAAATGTTACTTCAATTGATTTTCACAATACCCTTCTTAGTTACATGTTTTTCTATCAATTGTATTGTTCTATTCTACTTTAGTCAATGATGGTACCAATATTCAGTTGATACCTTAGTTTCTGAGTGGCTTGCCCCTGTCCAGGTACTTTATTTCAACTATATCAAAAAAAGTTTAAGTGAATTATCAATCTTATCAGGTAGACTCTGATTACTAAGATATTTTTCAGTCTATTACTATGACACTATCTCAGCATGGATGTCTTATAGCATCTTGACTATTGTAGTAGTGATAAAACAGCCTTAAAACATGTTCTGAAAGAGTCAAAAGTTTTTGAGGGGAAAGTTTAGTATAGACAAATGCATAAATGAATTGCAATAGAGTTTTAAACTTGCTTCTGTTGAATCACAAAACTCCAGAAAATGTTTAAGATTAGACATGCCTGGAATAGTTAAGAAGAATAATTTAATAGTGATTTTTTTTTAAATGATTGCTAATAAAAATGATCAGAGCTCTGTAACATCATGTAAAGAAATAAGGAAATAGAGCCAAGATGGTGGAGTAGAGACACTCACAGCTAACCCTCTCTCACAAATACACCAAGAATTACATCTACAAACCCACTGAATCACATAGAACACCTACTGAACTCTGGTGGTGTCTCTCATTTCAAAATAGAGGAGGAATTTGGCAAGGTAGCAGGATACAAGATTAGCATACAGAAATCAGTGGCATTTCTTTACACTAATAATGAAATATCAGAAAAGGAAAGTTAAGAAACAATCCCTTTTAAAATCATATCCAAAAAAAATAAAATACTTAGGAATAAATTTGACTAAGGAAGTAAAAGACTTACATGCTGAGAACTACAAAACATTGACTAAGAAAATTAAAGATGACTTTAAGAAATGGAAAGATATCTCATGCTCTTGGATTGGAAGAATTAATATTGTTAAAATGGCCATACTACCCAAAGCAATCTACAGATTTAATGTGATCCCTATCAAATTACCCAGGACATTTTTCACAGAATTATTACAAATAATCTTAAAATTTATATAGAATAACAAAATACCCAGAATTGCCAGAGCAATACTGAAGAAAAAGAATGAAGCTGGAAGAATAACCCTCCCGGACTTCAGACAATACTACAGAGCTACAGTAATCAAAACAGTGGTATTGGCAAAAAAAAAAAAAAAAAACAACAACAACAACAACAACAGAAATACAGCTCAATGGAACAGAATAGAGAGCCCCCAAATAAACCCAAAAACTTTTGGTCAATTTATCTTTGACAAAGGAGGCAAGAACATGCAACAAAATAAAGACAGTCTTTTCAGCAAATGGTGTTGGGGAAACTGGACAGCTGCATGTAAATCAACAAAGTTAGAATACTCCCTCACACCATACACAAAAATAAACTCAAAACGGCTTAAAGACTCAAACATAAGACAAGACACAATAAATCTCCTAGAAGAAAACATAGGCAAAACATTATCCAATATACATCTCAGCAATGTTCTCCTAGGGCAGTCTACTCAAACAACAGAAATAAAAGCAAAAATAAACAAATGGGACCAATTAAACTTACAAGCTTTTGCACAGCAAAGGAAACCTTAGGCAAAACAAAATGACAGCCTCCAGAATGGGAGAAAATATTTGCAATAGGTAAGATTGACAAGGGCTTAATTTCCAGAATATATAAACAGTTCATACAACTTAATAAGAAAAAACAAACAACCCAATGTAAAGGGGGCAGAAGAACTAAACAAGCAATTTTCCAATTAAGACATACAAATGGCCAATAGGCACATGAAAAAATGCTCAATATCGCTAATTATCAGAGAAATGCAAATCCAAACTACAATGAGATATCACCTCAGACCAGTCAGAATGGCCATCATTCAGAAGTCCACAAACGATAAATGCTGGAGAGGGTAAGGAGAAAAGAGCACCCTTCTACACTGTTGGTGGGAATGCAATTTGGTGTAGTCATTGTGGAAAATAGTATGGTGATTCTTCAAAAAACTAAAAATAGACTTACCATATGATCCAGCAATCCCACTCCTGGGCATATATCCAGAGGAAACCTTAATTCAAAAAGATACCTGCACCCCAATGTTCATAGCAGCACTATTTACAATAGCCAAGACATGGAAACAACCTAAATGTCCATTGACAAATGACTGGATAAAGAAGTTGTGGTATACTTATGCAATGGAATACTGCTCAGCCATAAAAAATAATAAAATAATGCCATTTGCAGCAACATGGATAGACCTGGAGATTGTCATTCTAATTGAAGTAAGCCAGAAAGAAGAAGAAAAATACCATATGATATCACTTGTATGTGGAATCCAAAAAAAAAAAGACAAACAAACTTATTTACAAAAGAGAAACAGACTCACAGACAGAAAACAAACTTAGGGTTACCGGTTGGGGAAGGGAATAGGAAGGGGTATTTTGGTAGTTCGAGATTTGCAGAAACTAACTACTGTATATAAAATAGATAAACAAGTTTATACTGTAGAGCAGAGGGAACTATATTCAGTATCTTGTAGCAACTTACGGTTAAAAAGAGAATGATAACGAATATATGTATGTTCCTATATGACTGAAGTATTGTGCTGTACACCAGAAACTGATGCAACATTGTAAACTGACTATACTTCAATAAAAATGTATTTTAAAAAGAAGAAATAAGGAAATAGGTATGCTTTCTAAATATCAATAGAGTACAATGATTAAATACTTTGTTGAAGGAATCACAATTTCAAATTGAAGTTGCTTTAGTAATAGAAGTACATCTCAGCCTAATTTTTATCTTTAAAAGTATCTTTTTTGGTCAATGCTGTACTCTATAAAAGTAAGACAGCTTATTTGTAACAAATATCAACATTAAAATGGTTGAATGTGGGAATTCCAGAAAATGCAGACAAGAGAGCACCTTTAATCAACTCCAATATTGAAATATTTTTCCCTCCTTCCATTTTGGGTCTCATCGATATTGCCAGAATGGTGACTGTTCTGTCAAAAAAGTGCATAGGAGAAATGGAATAGTAGGCATTTTGGAGTCAATTTTGGCTGTCAACCTAAGAAACCAGTTACAACAATAATCGATGTCATTAATGGCAATCTGTCCTAGGAAGTGAGCAGGCTGCTAAATATTCAAGAAAAGTTACTGGACAGATCACAAGAAACAAATCTTTGTAGTATGTAGTCTCATAGTTGCAATCCCAGTGACACTGAACATCCCAAATCACCAGGTTCTATTTAGTGTCTGCTAAGTGTTTTGAACATGTGAGTACCATTGAGGTACTAATTGTTGCTGTTTATCATCCTTGGCTATAAGACTGTAAAATCTGAGGAAGAGATGTTTAAATGATAATTACCATTCTTCCTTTCAAAAGAGAAAGCCCTGAAGCAATTTACCTATTCCTACTAAGCAGAGTTTGACAAGCAAGTTTTACCATGAATTTATTGAAAGACTATGATTCTGGCAACGTTTTCCAATCATTGTGCCATGACAATTTGAGCCATTGTCAAAACACTGTGTGTGCTGAAATATTCTGAGTTTTTTTACCTCCAGGCAGTTGCTTTTTTGCCAAAATCCTTGTTTCTAAAAGTCACTGCTTTCAGCTTCTGCCTGCAACTCAGAGATAAAAGCCAACTAGTTCCTTTGAGAAACATAAACAACTGAATAGGGCAATCAAGATTAAGGAGGAGACCTCCAGTACAAATGCAGTAGGTGTCCTGGACTGCATTCAGGCAAATCAAAAAGTATTTGCAAGTATTCAGTTACAGATTGCATGGGAAATGTAAATTTTTAAATAAACTGCATAATCTTTCTGCCTAAAGCGGATACACATCACAGACAAGCCATGGCTCGTGCTGCATTGCTGAAGCCTGGGGGCACATGCAGCCAAGTCATTTTCCCACTGCCTTCGGGAGGCAAGAGAGCAAGCTCTGCCCCCTCTGGTCTCTAGCTGCCTAGCTGGAGCCAGGGGGTATGCGCACGTCACATAGGGGAAATGCTGTGAGTGCCTGGTAGACAAGGGGGTGGGTGTACCTGACAATCAGAAAGACAGTTCTTGGCAGGCCACCACCCTCAGGGCACTGCACAGACAGTAGACTGAAACACACCCCCCAGTTTTCCTGTGAAAAAGTCCTGTTTGCTTAGCCTAGAGCTTCACTCTGAGGGGCAGGATCTATGTTTCCTATACACATAGAGGCTAAGGAGGCACTCCAAGGGAAAGTAAGCAGGGAGACAACATCCTTGTGTACCCCCTTGGCCTCACTGCAGCTTGACAAGACTCCCTAGAAAGGACCTTATACACTGATCAGGAGCCCCAATTTTGGAAGCTGTTGCCCAGAGGACAACACTAGACCTCCTGGTCTGGAGGCCAGCAGGAATTATGATTGTGGCCCCACAATCATAGGACTGTATATATCTTCATACTTTAAAAGCTGCTGCCTGAAGATCTGGCATCCAATCAGCCTGAAACTAGGTGCTGGGGTAAGATTCCTCCCCTTGGAACACTGACAGGCCTTGGCAACTCCTTAGCAACAGGAGTGTATCAAGAATAAATCAGGTGGCACCCCACACAGAGTTGGGACAGGCAAGTGTGGTGAGTCAAGCCCTCCCTGCACAGCAGCTAAGTTGCAACTGGGTCGAGCAAGCAACCTAGGTTGTACCATTCCCTTGCAACAGCTGACTCACAACCAGGCTAGAGCACCCTGAACTCCACCCAACCTGCACAAGGACCAAGCTGCAAAAAGGATGGGCAAATAACTCTAAACCTTTCCTCTCTGTATATGACCGGACAGCAATCAGGCCAGGTGGAGTGCCCTGACCACTGTCCTCCCTGCACAGCAGACACAGCCAGTAGACACTTATAGCCCACATAAAATTGTGGCTATCACTATAGAGTGCCTATCTCTTGTAGCCAGTGGAGTTTGTGCTTCTGGGCCACATGGAACAGCTCTTACACAGACCACTCTTTAAGACTGAGGGAAGTAGCCATTTTGCCTCATACATATAGACAAATAAACACAGAGACAAGCAGACTGAGGAGACAGGGGAATACATTCCAAATCAAAAAAACATGGCAAATCCCCAGAAAGAGACCTGAATGAAAAAGATAAGCAACCTATTTGATAAGAGTTCAAAGTAACAGTAATTAAAATGCTCTGTGATCTCTGGAGAAGAATGGATGAACACAGTGAGAACATCAACACAGACAGAAAATATAAGAAAGTACCAAACATTAGTTATAACTGAACTGAAAAATACATTAGAAGAATTCAAGAGCAAAATGTATGAAATAGAAGCATGAATCAGTGAGTTGGAAGATAAAGCAACAGAAAACACTCAGAATAGCAAAGTGAAAAAAAGAATTAAAAGAAATGAGGATACCTTAAAGAATCACTGGAACAATATCAAGAGGAAAAAACAGTTATATTATAGGGATGTCAGAGGAAGAAGAGAAAGGGTCAGAGCAATTATTTGAGTAAATAATAGCTAAAAAACTTTCCTAATCTGGGGAAGAAAACAAGCACCCAGGTCCAGGAAGTCCAGAGAGTACCAAGTAAAATGAACTAAAATAAAAACACACTGAAACACATTATAATTAAATAAAATTAGAATGTATAAAAGTTAAAGAGGGAATCTTAAAAGCAGTAAGAGTAAAGTGACCTATTACCTACAGGGGAAACTCCATAAGGCTATCAGCATATTTTTAGCAAAAAATAATTACAGGCCAGAAGGGAGTGGCATGACATATTCAAAGTGCTGAAAGAAAGCAATTGGCAACTGAGAATTCTCTAATGAGCAAGGTTATCACTCAGAATTGAGAAAGAAATTAAGAGTTCTATAGATAAGCAAAAGCTAAAGGAGTTTATTACCCCTATCCAACCTTACAAGAAATGTCAAAGGGACTTTTCTAAACTAAAAGGTAAAAGCACTAAATAGTAAGAAAAGATTAAAAAGTAAATTCTCACTAGAAAACATAAATAAATAATCAAGGCAGTGGATCATTCTCTTATAAAGCAAGTACAAAGGAAAAAAGACAAAAGTAGTAAAATTAATTTAAAATACAATAATTAATCAAGGGATACATAAAGTAAAAAGATATAAAATGTGTCATCAAGAATATAAAACTTTGAGTGGGGAGTAAAAATATAAAGTTTTGGAATCTGTTCAATATTAAGTTACTATAAACTTAAAAGATATTGTTGTATGTATAGGATGCTATATGTGACTCTCATATAACATATAATAAACATATAATAAAATGCACAAAGGAAAATGAGAAAGGAAAATAAACATAACAATAAAGAAAACAATCAAAGCACAAGGCAAGAGAAAAAGAGAATAAAGGAACAGAGGGATATTACAAAAACAGCCAGAAAACAATTAACAAAATGGAAATAAGTACATAACTATCAATAATTGATTTAAATGTAAGACTAAATGCTCCAGTCAAAAGTCATAGGATGGCTGAATGGATAGAAAAACCAAATTCCTTCTGTATGCTGCCCATAAAAGACTTGCTTCAAACCTAAAGACATTCACAGATTGAAAGTGAAAGAATAGAAAAAGATACACCACACAAATGGAAACAAAAAGAAAGCCAGTGTAGAAATACTTACATCAGACAAAATAGACTTTGAAGCAAAGACTGTAACAAAGACAACAGCATTACATAATGGTAAAGGAGTCGGTCCAACAAGAAAATATAACATTTGTAAACATTTACACAACTAACATAGAAGCATCTAATACAAAAAGCAAATATTATCAGAAATATAGGGAGAAATAAACAGCAGTACAATAATTAGAGGGAACTTTAATACCTCACTTATATCAGTGAATAAGTCATCTAGACAAAAAATCAATACGGAAATACTGGCCCTGAATGACACTTTAGATCAGACAAACTAAATAGATATATACTAAACATTTCATACAAAAGCAGCAGAATACACATTCTTTTCAAGAGCACATGGAACAATCTCCAGGACAGATCACATGTTAGGCCACAGAATAAGTCTCAGTAAATTAAGAAGACTGAAATAATATCAAACATCTTTACCAATAACAATAGTATGAAACTAGAAATCAATAACAAGAAGAAAACTGGAAGAAAACAAACACATGGAGACTAAACAACATACTACTAAACAGTCAATGGATCAACAAAGAAATCAAAGAGAAAAATTTTTTAAAATACCTAGAGAAATACGAAAATGAAAATACAACTTTCCAAAATCTATGGAATGCAATAAAAGTAGTTCTAAGAGGGAAGTTCATAGTGATACAGGCTTACCCTAATAAAAAGAAAAATCCCAAATAAACAATCTAACTTTACATTTAAAGGAACTAGGAAAAATAAGACCAAATTAGTAGAAAGAAGGAATTAATAAAGATTGGAATGCAAAGAAATAAAATAGAGACTAAATATCAATAGAAAAGATCAAGGAAAGTAAGAGCTGGTTTTTTGAAAATATAAACAAAATTGATAAACCTTTAGCCAGACTCATCAAGGAAAAAAGAGAAAAGGCCCAAATATATAAAATCAGAAATGAAAGAGAAGTTAGAACTGACACCACAGAAATGCAAATATTATGAGAATACTATGAACAATTATATGTGAAAAAATTGGACAACTTAGAAGAAATGGATAAATTCTTAGAAACATACAATCTTCCAAGACTGAATCAGAAAGAAATAGAAAATCTCAATACACCAATTAGTTGTACTGAAATTGAATCAATAATTTAAAAAATCCCAAGAAACAAAAGTTCAGGATCAGACAGGTTAATTATATCAAACATTTAAAGATTTAGTATCTACCCTTCTCAAACTATCTAAATAACTGAAGAGGAAGGAACACTTTCAAACTCATTCTATGACACAGCATTGCTCTGGTACCTAAACCAGACAAAGACACTACAAAAAAAAAAAAAAAAGAAGAAGAAGAAGAAGAAAATTTCATGCCCATATTTCTGATAAACATACATGCAAAAGTCCTCTACAGATCAGAAGCAAAACAAATTCAATAATGTGTTAAATGAATCACATAACATGATCAAGTGGGATTTATTCTAGGGATGCAGGGATGATTCAATATCCACAAATCAATCAATGTGATACATCACATTAACAAAACAAAGGATAAAAATCATATGATCATGTCAATAGGTGCAGAAAGAAACATTTGACAAAATTCAACACCCATTTATAATAAAAACTCAACAAAGTGGGTATGGCAGGAATGCACCTTGGCATAATAAAGGCCAAGCATGACAAACTCAGAGTTAACATTATACTCAATGGTGAGAAATTAAAATCATCCCTGTAAGATCAGGAACAAGACAAGGATGCCTGCTTTCACTGCTTTCGTTCAACATAGTATTGGAAGTACTAGCCACAGCAATTATACAAGAAAAAGAAATACAAGGCATCCAAATTTGATGGGAAGAAGTAAAACTGTCACTATTTTAGATGACATGATACTGTGTACACAAAACTCCAAAGACTCCAACAAAAAACTGTTAAGAACTAATAAATGAATTTAGTAAAGTTGCAGGATACAAAATTAATATATAGAAATCAGTTGAATTTCTATACACTAAAAACAAACTATCAAAAAGAGAAATTAAGCAAATATTTCATTTACATTTACTTCAAAAAGAATAAAATACCTAGGAATAAGTTTAACAAAGGAGGTGAAAGACCTATACACTGAAACTATAACACATTGATAAAAGAAATTGCAAAGGACACAAATAAATGAAATGATGTATCACACCCATGGATTAGAAGAATCAATATTGTTAAAATGTCCATAGTACCCAATGAAATCTACAGATTCAGTGCAATCCCTATCATTACACCAATGACATTTTTCATACAACTAGAACAAATATTCCTAAAATTCATATGGAACCACAAAAGACTCCAAATCGCCAAAACAATCTTGACAATGAAGAACAAAGATGGAAGTTTGTTCCTTGATTACAAACTATAGTACAACTATAGTAATCAGAATAGGCTGGTACTGGCACAAAAACAGACACACAGATCAATGGAACAGAATAGAGATCCCAGAAATATAACAAAGCATATATTTTCAGTTAATCTACAACAAAAGGAGGCAAAAACACATAATGGGGAAAAGACAGTTCTTTAAATATATGGTATTGGGAAAACAGGACAGTGGCATGCAAAAAAAATGAAACTGAACCACTGTCTTATATTGCACACAAAAATTATCTCAAAATGGATTAAAGACTTTAATGTAAGACCTTAAACCACAGAACTCCTAGGAGAAAACATAGGCAATAAGCCCTTTGACATCAGTCTTAGCAATATTTTTATTTTGGATATACCTCCTCCGGCAAAAACAACAAAAACAAAAAGAAACAAATGGGACTACATCGAACTAAAATGGTTTTGAACAGTGAAGGAACCCATCAACAAAACTAAAAGGCAACTTACTGAATGGAAGAATGTATTTGCAAACAATATATCTGATAAGGGTTTGATGTCCAAAATATATAAAGAAACTCATACAACTCAATAGCAAAAAAAAGAAACAATTCAATTAAAAAATGGAAGAAGATGTGAATAGACATTCTTACAAAGAAGACATACAGATGGCCAACAGGTACATGAAAAGTTATTCAGCATTACTAACCATCAGGGAAATGTAAATCAAAACCACCATGAGACATCACCTCACACCTGTCAGAATGGCTATCATCAAAAAGATAAGAAATAAGTGTTGGTGAGGATATGGAGAAAAGGGAACCCTTGTGCAGTCACCATGGGAAACTGTAGTAGTTCCTCAGAAACCTAAAATTAGAACTACCATAACATCCAGCAATTCCACTTCTGTGTATTGATCTAAAGAAAACAAAAACACTAATTTGAAAAGATATATGTACCCCTATGTTCATAGCAGCACTATTTACAATAGCCAAGATACTGAAGCAACCTAAGTCTTCATCAATAGATTAATGTACAAAGAAGACATGGATTTCTATGGATGGACCTAGAGGGTATTATACTAAGTGAAAAAAGTCAGACAGAGAAAGAATAATGCCATATGGTTTCACTTATATGTGGAATCTAAAAATCAAAGCAAATAAATAAAACAACAACAGACTCATAAATACAGAGAACAAACTACTGGTTACCAGAGGAGGGACAGGTGAAATAGGTAAAGGAGATTAAGAGGTACAAATTTACAGCCAAACATGAGTAAGTCACAGTGATATAATTTAAGGCATAGTGAATCTAGTTACAATATTGTAATAACTCTGTATGGTGACAGATGGTAACTAGACTTCTTGTGGTTTTCACTTCTTAATGTATAAAAATATTGAATCACTATGCTGTAAACCCAAAATTAACATGTTATGTCAATTATAATTCAATAAATAATTTTAAAAACATTAATCTTGTTAAGAGACAAAAACAACAACAACAACAATAATAATAATAATTGAAAAAATAGACTGGCCTCTAAAAGAGCTTAAATCAATCTAGCATTGGTCAATGGCAAAAAAATAGAAAGCTTCACTCTGTCATTCATATGCCAAACACATATCTGGCATCACTTTTTATTAGGCATGTTGAACAATTTTCTATGATGATTAAATCCTCATCAGGAAGTTTTAAACAAGATAAATGCATTTATATATAATAGGGTTCCAAATAACTGAGAAGTCCTCTTAAGATGAACCATATTTCTGAGCACTATTACTAAGAACATAATGCCATATTATTTGTTAACAATTTTGAGTGAGAACAGGAGCTGTAGTACTTTACTAATATGGCATGAGTCAATAATTCATGCAAATAGTACTTACAATTATAAATTACTTAATATTTTCCAAAGAATATTCACATTGTTTATCTCATTTGGTCCATACATACAAGCACTGGAAAGGAGACAGGGCAAATAACAGCAGATTAAAGCCATCCAATCAGCAGGACACATAATGAGAGATTTCTCCCAAAGATGTAGAGCATTTGGATGCTAGGAAGCCACACAAGTGACAAGTACCCACTCCAGGAGTGTTTAAGGGATTTTTATACCTCAGGTTGGGCAGTTATGAAATGGTTGCTCAGTATCTTTGTTCTATACATTGCAGAAATCTGACGAATTTGTGGCTTAAGAATGAGTTCCAGACTTGATACAGAGTTCCCTGTAGTTTTCATGTTATTTTGTGAGTCTTTTCAGGCATTGCAAATGCTCTAAAATGTTTAAATTAAACAAATTAATGCATGTAAAATACAATTCACTCTATGTATAGCAAGATTTGGAGACAATATGAGAAATCTAAATTTGAGGAAGCCTTGTGTGAATATGAGCCCTTGGCCAAATTGTCCTTCTACACAACCCTCTGCTTAACTCCCTCTTCCTCCACCAGCTCCCACCAATAGGCTATTTTCCTTTGATGACTTAAGTCAGTTGTGTGGAGAAAGGTTCCAGGAAGAAAGAATTGAATTCCTCTACTCAAGTTACCCTCTTTCACAGAATCTTCTGTACATGCATTAATTTATGGAATCCTGGAATATCTAGTACTGGGGCAAAGTCAGGCCAATGCTGAGTATAATGGTAAGCCAAAGCCTAGATTTCTATATAATAAGCACTTTTCTATTTGCCCTTGTGTCACACTAACCCTTTACAAAATGCATAGCACTTCACATAATTACTTTAAAATAAATTATACTTTAAATATATCAAACTTTTTTTGGTGGCTGTTAATGACTTGGAGTACTGCTAAAGCTTTATTTTCTGAGCCTTGGCATTACTAAATAAGATGGTTTCACTTTATATTACTAATAAATTATTATTTAAAATGTTGCTTAATAACATTGGTTAATTTAATCATTATATAAACAAACACTTGCCTGTACCTTAAGAACTAAATGAGAGAAACAGGCTGGGATGTGCATTGTAAATTCTTCCTAATAACTGGTGATGAGTGCAGTAACGCCCTCTCCCTATCCATCTGATTCATCATAAATCTTTCAAATCAAGATTGATTTTTTTTGTCTGTCATTTTAATACTAAACTTTCCATTAACACAATACAACTGCAGACAAAATTAAATACATTTTAACATGGTAAGTTCCTTTTCAAAACCATCTTTCATTTTCATGTAAATGTAGATGCCCAGCCCCTGGCGGGCATATGTTTTTATCAGTATGCCACATCACTTGATTCAGTCATACAAATAAAAAGTAATGAGCTTCTAGGAGTTTTATCATTATAATTCTTTGGGTATATTTTACATGATACAGGTCATTAAAAATGCAAAGCTAAGATAGCATATTTATTTGGTGGAATCACTGCAGAATACTAGTTTCACCACTAACTACGTACCTTCTTTATATTAACCTGTCACTTGTGGAACATAAAAATAGCATAGAGAGTATACTGGATTTGACCATCATGGACTATCAGTAACTATTGGCACTCTGTATATTCACTCCCTTCAACCAGTGCTGAACTTTTCTTTCACAATCAACCAAGTATCCTTAGTTTCCATTTGGACTCCTCGTTCACCCTGACGTACTTAAGCCTGATACTGATCTGATATTGCATCAAAGTTTTACCTTCTTTTGCTAGAGGAGATAACATATTGACCACACATTCAATAAGGTCTTCATATTCATTTCCACCCACCAAAGCATATGCATTCACAATATTTTTACCTACTGTATAGTATTATATTCACCCAGTGGTGGATGTATTATTGGAAGGCAGAAATCCAGAAAGGAAAGGAATAATCTTTTGAGATTTACAGAAAGTCCAAATCCTATGCAAGTCAAAGTTAACTTATGGGAATGGGTAGGTTTTTGGTAGATTGGGCAAACTAGTCTACTGGTGTCTCATGCCTGAAAACTGAGAACATTTTAGGTGTAACTTTAGGAAAGAAGATTCTCTATTAATAAAATGACTAACCAGGTTTAAGAGTGGGGCACAGAAAGGAGCAGAACTGATAATACTTTGCTACATGAGTGGAATGATGGGGAAAATTGGAATATTGTTTTAAGATATCCATGGCAAGAAAGGTAGTGGTTAGAGTTCTGGGGCTATGTTTCTGGGATCATCGGTGAGAGTTAATTTAGTACTGTGATACTGTGATTTGGGGTGGGTGAGTAATAAACAATTAAATCAATGGATCAAACAAGAATATAGAAAAATATTAGTTGATCAGTAAATTCATTTCACCTCAATCGCTTTTCCTGCTGATTGTATTTTGCACACCTGCTCATTGGATCTTGACTTATTTTCTGCTGCTTGATTATTTTCAGCACTTTGAGTGTGTTGCTTTTCACTAGACACAATCACTAGGTTTTCACCTGAATATAATATTTGTCTTTGTGAGAAACCATCAACCCTTTGATGCCTGTAGGGTTAAGATTTCTGCAGAAACATATCATAGAAGCATTTCTTCATCTGATATATGATTTGCATTTACTGGGTATCCTAGACATTTTTAAGTAAAAGCTGAGTAAATCCACTTTTAGAAATTTGGTAATTAGTAATTACTTATTGTATTCTTGAGTCAAATATTTTATTTCTTTGGAAAATCTGTGTGTTTAACCTGGACACATAGTGTTATTTTATGTCAATTATGTTGGATATCAGTAATATTCTTCCCTGTTGACTTCAAAATTAGTATATGCAAAGCCAAATAATTTGTCTTTCCACAAATCTACTTCTTGCAATTGCTTACAACCATAAATGGTGATCATTCAAGTTGTGTTACTCTTTCTTATCCCTTTACTCACACCCACTCAAACATATCACACTTCCAGACTGTTGATTCTAATGCTGAAATCACATTCGTATATCTTCTTCCTTCCATCTGCCCTTGTTCAAGTTCTATTTCCTACTTGGATTGTTCTCTGTTTCCAATCCACTGTTCACAGAATTGTCAGAGGGACTTCTAAACAGTGATCTGACCAAATACTTCTCTAACCTAAAAGTCATCTAGCTGCTAGTATTTTTCAAAGCTTATAACATGGCCTCCAAGGTCCTTCACATCCTTGGCTCCTGCCTGCTGTTACCATCTAAAATGTAGAGTCTATTTCACTAGGTTTGATTCTCTGATGGCCACCTAAAGACATTATAGAGTCTGAAACAGACTCTAGAGTTGAAGTAATATCTGCATTACTATGCAAACACCAGCATCTGTATCATTCTCTCACTGGAAAACTTTTTCTTTATTTCTAGGCCAATGGTATGGCTCACATTCCAAGTATACCCTGTTTTGGGCTTACTGAATCTACCTTTTTCAGTTAACAGCATGAACTCTCCCCATATTCTGTTGGGAGACTTGTAAAACAAAACAAAACCAAACAAAAAACTAAGACTTTCTTCTTTGAATTTCTCATGCTATTTCTTCCTAAAAGGACATCACACAGCAACTCTGTATGTCTTGCATGTATATGGCAAAACTAGGTGGAATTTGGAAAGCTTTTAATTAATAACCAAACACAGGTTTTATACTTTTAGAAAACTTTCATAGAATTTATCATTCCTAACATAGTCTCCTTTAGAAATAAAACTATTCTATTTAACATAAAACACCAGTCTTTCCAATAAAATACTATCTACCAATGAACAGCTATGTTGGAATGGGAATTTTCAAAAAACCAGAAGGTGAGAAAAAAAGAGATAAAGGCTATTTAATGACAGCAAGAAAAGGTTGGGTTAGGTAGGAGAAAGAACTTCCCAAATATACAGAAATATTTAGTAAAACAGATTTGAAACCTTTCCTAAGACTTCCCAAGGGTTTAGATAGATATGTGTTTGACTTTTATTTTCAAAAGACTATTAGAATTACAGGATAATTTTTCTTTTGCATTAAAGTATTGTTATGGCTCTTCTGTTACAAAGTAACACATACTGATACAAGATAATTTTTAAAACATAAAAAAACTGAAGAAAGAAAAAAAAACATGTAGTACATCATAAAAGATAATGACTTTTAACATTTGAAAATATTTTCTTCCAGGCTTATTTGCATACATCATTTTTATTTTAAAGATCATTTTTTCTTTTAAAACTAAAATAATTTTTCATCTTTACATCATGCGTGATGATGAAAAGCTGAAAGCCTTTCCTCTAAGATCAGAAATAAGACAAAGATGCTCACTCTCACCACTTTTATTCAATGTAGTACTGGAAGTCCTAGCCACAGCAATTAGGCAATAAAAAGAAATAAAAGGCATCCAAATTGAAAGGGAAGAAGTAAAACTGTCATTATTTGCAGATGACATAATATTATGTATTGAAAATGCTAAAGACTCCATCAGAAAACTGTTAGAACTAATAAACAAATTCATTAAAGTTGCAGGATACAAAAAATCAGTATACAGAAATCTGTTGTGTTTCTATACACTAAAAATAAGCTAGTGGAAAGAAAAATGAAGAAAATAATTCCATTTACAATTCTATCAAAAAGAATAAAATATCTAGGAATAATTTAACTATGGAAGTGAAAGACCTATATGCTGAAAACTGTATAAAATATAGATAAACAAAATTGAACAAGACATAAATAAATGGAAAGATATCCATGTTCAAGAATCAGAAAAATTAATATTGTTTAAAATGTCCATACTACCCAGAACAGTTTACAGATTCAATGAAATCCCTATCAAAACTCCAATGACATTTTTCAGAGAACTAGAATAAACAATCTTAAAATTTGTATGGAAACACAAAAGACCCCAAATAGCCAAAGCAATCTTGAGAAAGAAGGACAAAGCTGGAGCATCAGATTTCTTGATTTCAAAATCTATTACAAAGATGTAGTAAATAAAACAGTATTGTACTGGTATAGAAACAGATACATAGTTCAATGGAACAGAATAAAGAGCCAAGAAATAAATCCAGACATATGTGGTCAATTGATATACAATGTTCAAAAGAAGCCAGGGATATACAATGGTGAAAACATAATCTCTTCAATAAAAGGTGTTGGGAAAAGTGGAGAGCTACATACAAAAGAATGAAACTGGACCACTGTCTTAAACCACACATGAAAAGTAACTCAAAATGGACTGAAGACTTGAACATAAGACCTGAAACCATAAAACTCCTTGAAGAGAATACAGGTGATAAGCAACTTTATATCAGTCTCGGTGATGATTTTTTGGATTAGACACCCAAAGCAAAGACAACAGAAGCAAAAATAAACAAGTGAGACTACATCCCATAAAGTGCTTCCACACAGAAAAAACAGCCAGTAAAATCAAAAGACAATCTACTGAATGAGAGAAAATATTTGCAAATCATACAATGGTTAAGGGGTCAATATCCAAAATATGTAAAGAACTCATACAACACAATAGCAAAAAAAATTCTGATTAAAAAATCGGCAGACGATCTGAATAAACATTTTTCCAAAGAAAACATACAGGTGGCCAACAGCCATGTGAAAAGATGCTCAACATCATTTATCATTAGATAAATGGAAATCAAAACTACAATGAGATACCTATATCACAGCTGTCAGAACAGCTATCCATCAAAAAGCCTACAAATAATAAATGTTGGCAAGGATGTGGAGAAAAGGGAACCCTTGTACACTGTTGGTGGGAATGTAAATTGGTGCAGCCACTATGAAAAATAGTATGAAGTTTCCTCAAAAAGCTAAAAATAGAACTACCACATGAACCAGCAATTCCATTTCTGGGTATATATCCAAAGAAAGTGAAAACACTAACTTGAAAGATATATGTACTCTCTTGTTCACTGCAGCATTATTTACAATAGCCAAAATATGGAAACAATCTAGGTGTGTATCAACAGATTACTAGATAAAGAAAATGTGATATACGTAATATGTATATATTATATAGTGGGTATATATATATATACACACACACACACACACACACACACACACACAATGGAGTATTATTCAGCCATAGAAAAGAATGAAATCTTTCCATTTGTGACAACATGAATGGATCTTGAGGGTATTATGCTAAGTGAAAGAATTCAGAGAATGATAAATACTGTATGATCTCACTTATATGTGAATCTAAAACAAACAAACCATGTTCACAGATATGGAGAACAGATCTGTGATTGCCAGAAGTGTGGCGGGGGGTGAGGGGTGGGAGAAATGGGTGAAAGGAGTCAAAGGTACCAACTTTCAGTTATAATGTAAGTAAACACTGGGGACTTAATGTACAGTATGGAGTATGGTGACTATAGTTAATAATGCTGTATTGCATATTTGAAGATTGCTTAAAAGTTCTCATCACAAGAAAAAAAAATCTGTAACTCTGATAATGGATGTTAACTAGACTTTTTGTGGTGATCATTTTGCATTTTTACAAATATTGAATCATTATGCTGTACTCCTGAAACCTAATATAATGTATGTCAATTATACTTCAATAAAAAAAAAGAAAAAATGATTTTTCCTACTATGTTTCTTAATGTAAAACAGCACATGTTCATTCAGAGTAAACTAAAACTACAGATAAGTAAAAAGATGAAATAAGCATATAGGGGCATTTTAAGAGAATACTCATGATAGCTCTTATACAAGAAAATGGTAAGCCTTTCTTTTTTAGGAGAAGTCTATGAATTTACAGTTTAAATATCTATTTAAGAAAGTATTGGAAACATAAAAATCAGGGAGTGATCCACTACTACAGTTGACATATCAACCTCTTAATATTGCCTTAGGAGAATTAAAAAAAAAAAGTTGGACGAGTTAAATTGTTTCACAAAGACCTTTATCCAAAATTACTCTCTCATGAAAAATACTTCAAGCAAGCTGCCTATAATGCAACGTTCAAGCATTAAATTAAAGGTCAAGAATATGCTAATGAGAAGCATGCAAAGTTCAGAATCCTTTCATCCCTGCTGACCAACTGTCTCTTCTAACTCTTCTTATTGTCCTTACCTCTGATTTTATAAATACCTTTTGCATCTCATTAATTCATATTCCCCTATTGCTTTCCAACTCTATTCAGCAGCAGAACAGTTCCAGAAATCACATCCACCATAACTCTCAGGACAAGTTATCAAATGATAAACTAAAAAGTTTTATTGCCAAGTCTCATTCTCTTTCCCCATCATTATGCTGCTGTCCTTATTATAGACTAACTGGAAGGTGCCAAACACATAACATAACTGCTACCACTCCCCACTTCTACAACCCAGGTGTGGCCTCAGAATTATTCTTAATGTTGAATTCAAGCAATAACTATTACTCAGTGGAATCTGTTACATGAGATGAAACTTCTGCAGCATCCCTGGAAGCTAATTAACTAAACTACAGAGAAAGCCTCTGTTAAGAAAACAGACACACTTCTTGTTACTGGTTATACCATGAGACTATATGTGGCTCCAGGTAGCCTTTGAGAAAGTTGCCCTTGCCTAGTTGTAGCTTTCTGTTATCAACTCCATTTTTCATTAGACCGGCTACTGCTTCTATATTCCCCTCCTTTCATTCCTAACCTGCCTTTATATCACTCTACTACTTTATTCTTTATTCCAATGTAAAACATACTCTTTTTTTATTCCCCTGATTCCAGAAAAGGTAAATTGCTTCCCCTCTGTGACTAAATTTCCCTTAATTTCAGGTCAAAATTTCTCAAGATATAGATTTTCCTTCTACAATAAAGACCAAATAATAGTGGCTTTAAATATATAAACATTTATTTCTCACATAACAAGTCTGAGGGTGAGTAGTCCAGAGCCAGTCTTGGTTACAGATTCCTTCTTTTTTTTTTTTTTTTTTTTTTTTTTAATAACTTTAAGACTTTACATACATTACAACAGTGCATGAGTGATACAGGTTGTAAAATACTATTCTACCCCTTTGGATTTTGCATATGATGGTTCTGCATCAGTCACTGCAGGTAGGTTGAGCAAGCATTGTTTTTGTGTTTGTTGTTTTGAACTTGCATTCCACTAGGTATGATTCAGAATAGATGAATACTCCCTTTACATTACAGTTAGCTAAAAAATTGCCTGGCAGCCCACAAAACAGGATTTGCTCTAAGACCAACCAAGAGTCAGGTGGAGACTGAGGACGCTGGGGCGGGCTGGGCCAGCGGCAGTAGTGTTTAGCTAAGTGTGGAGGGCGTTAAAAAGAGAGTCCTGGTTGGAGGCGAGGCCTGCAGCACTAGCTGTGTAACCTTCAGGATGTGGCTGCGCAGCTCCATCCTCGAACATTTGCAGAGCGATCACAACTGAGGGGGCACGTAGCTGCAGGTGGGCGTCCCTGGGGCCCAATACATGGGCACAGTGACAGGGTGGGGGGGTCACAGGAGTGGGGGAGTGGGCAGTTAGCAGGGTACCTGCTGACATGGCCATAGTGGTCCCTGCCATCATGCCCATAGTGATCCCGTTGCCTCTGGATGGAGGGATGGGCGCAGGGTACACAGTCGCCGTCATGCCTTTGGGCGGTGTGGTGGATGACGTGAGGGGGCGCCGTGTACAGGGGCTGCGTGTAGTACGTGCCTTGTTGTGCATACGGGCTCTGCTGGGGGTAGGCACTTCGCACGGCGTACACAGCAATCTAGTAGGGTTTGGGGGAGGAGCAGGGCGGCACTGCCCTGCTGGTGGGGGAACAGGACACTTTGTAAGGTGTACCAGGAGTGTAACCTGTTTGGAAGGTAGGATTCACTCCAGGGTACATGTTGGGGGAGTAGGCAGGAGCTGCTGTGGCGTAGCCCATGGGGAAACCAGCTGGATAACCAATTCCTTTGGCATTTGCATTGGGAACCCAGAAGAACCCGGGCTATAAACAGGATTCAGGATTTCAAGAATGCACCGTGCGGGCAGCCTGGGCCTCGGTGGCCAGCGCTCGCCAGTCTGGTGGGGGCTCGGCGGTGGGGCTCAGCACGGGGCACGTGCAGCGGAGGCCTGCTCTGATGCCGGGTTGAGCCGCGAGGCCTGGTCGCCACCGCCGCCGCCGCCACCTCCACCTCCCCGGCTTGCGCTCCCGCTCCCCTGCTCAGTACGGCAAGGCCCGGCCTGCTCTCCCCGCAGACGGTGCCCCTTCTGTCTTCTGAATTTGTCATTGTCACTATTGAAGTGCCAGCTCATATTTTACATGGCTGCCCCAGTTATTGCCATCTTTACATATTAGTTAGTTGGATGGGGAGAAGGAAGTGGAGGGTATGTCCTTTCCTTTCATTAATTTTTAAATTTTTTATTGACTTATCATTGACTTAAAATGTTTCAGGCGTATAGCAAAGTGACTCAGATATAGATATATTTTTTTTTCTTCAGATTTTTTCCAATATAGGTTATTAAAAGATATTGAATATACTTCCCTATGCTATACAGTAGGACCAGCTGTTTATCTATTTTATATATAGTAATTAGTATATGTAAATGCCAAACTCCCAATATATTCATCCATCCCCCTTTTCCCTCCTGGTAACCGTAAGTTTTTTTTTTTTCCTATTATCTATGAGTCTATTTGTTTTGTAAGTAAGTTAATTTGTATAATTTTTTAGATTCTACATGTAAGTGATATCATGATATTTGTCTTTTCTTTGTCTAACTTACTTCACTTAGTATGACAGTCTGTAGGTCCATTCATGTTGCTGCAGATGGCATCTCATTTTTTATGGCTGCATACTATTCCATTGTATATGTATACCACATCTTCTTTATCCATTCATCTTTCAATGTGCATTTAGGTTGCTTCCATGTCTTGGCTATTGTAAATAGTGGCATGCCCTTTTTTTAGTGGCATAACCCAGAAGTCTCAGACATCACTTTTGTTCAACCCCTTTTGTCAGAATTTAAGTCACATGCCATACTTGACTACAACAGATACTGTGAAATGTACTTTTCAGCTGGTCTGCTTTATGCTCAGCTAAATATTGAACATTTCATTTTTGAACAAACAAGGGGAGAATGTATATTGGTAGCAGCTAGCCCATTCTATCAAACTGCTCTTTTCTGGTCTAGTCATACCTTTGAACTCTGACCACAGAATTTCCCTGAAAGGTTATGTGCTCAGTTTGGGATATACAGTATTGGCCTATATCTACAGTTTCCTCACCCCACAGCTCTGCTCTCTAATCATCTTGATTCTTTCCACCTTGTAGAATTAAATACATAACTTTATGCTTATCCATAAAAAGTGATGTTATAATAGTGAAAAAGGTATGGAGTTAGAGATTCTGGATGTAGAACCTTGGGGAAGTCATTATATCTTTCTAGTTTTTACATCAGCCCTGTAGAATCCTAGGGAGCATAGAATGAGGTAATATATGCAAAAGGCTTCGTAAATAGCAAAACACTATAAAAATGCTTGTGACTAGCCCATTTCTTAGTGCTATTTTACAACTGTCTCTCCACAACTTTGCCAGGGTATAGCTTCCTAATTTGGGAGTCCCAAGCCCTGATCTTTCCCTCAGTGATTTACTTCTGTAGGGTCCCAACTCAGCTTTTATCTCTTTATCTTTGGTATAGTCACAGCTCAATTATCTTTTGAGTTATTTGATCCTAGAGAGATTAGGGAGACCTATCCACATGGGATTTTACTGGAGTTGAGTTTTCAGTTGCCCTCAGATTGTAGAATGGCATGACATTATTCATTTAACAGCACTCTATATCCTATATGAACTCTACTTTGGACCTACCTATTTAAGAGTGGGGTTTGTATTTTCTAATCCTTGACAGTATTTAATCTTCACATTCCTTTCCTGGGTGATTTTTTATTCTTTTCAACTATTTAACATAACTGATTTTGGCCATATACAAATTTTATCAAGGTACAGCAGTTCTACTGGTAACTATAGAAATATGTGTTCCCTGTTCCTAATCAGAAAGGAGAAAGTCTGGTTCAAATGAGTTTGCTTTGTTTACCGAGGAAAAATAAATACTCTTATCCATGATAGTGCCTGTTATAAAATTGAGAACCTTATGTAGTAAGGGCCATAATATAAAATATGCAGAGCCTCATATTTTCAGAAAATTAAATGATGCCTGTCACTAATCATTCTCTAACAAACAATTGCCCGCGGATTTAAAGTAAGGCTATTTTATAATTTTGTAAGCTTTGTTAAAATATAGGGTAGGGCAATGGTTTTCAGGCACACACTGAAAGCTTATTGGCATTAGACAAATTAAAGTTAATGATTTAGAATACACTTGAAATGTTTACACTTTCAATAAATGAGCAGTATGAGAGAGAGAAGTAAGGTCTATTGAAAGCCTACTCTTTGCCACGTTCTATACCACTTCCTTTATATAAATTTAATAAAAGATAATGTCAATCCTGAGAAGTAGGTATTACTGAATTCTCATTATCCCAATAAGGAAAATGAGATTCAAAGATTAAGCATATCATTTAAGTCACAAAGTTA
The DNA here is from genome assembly GCF_048773025.1 of Camelus bactrianus. NCBI lineage: Eukaryota > Metazoa > Chordata > Mammalia > Artiodactyla > Camelidae > Camelus > Camelus bactrianus. The sequence continues at coordinate 78,639,387 of NC_133575.1, read as the reverse complement.
GTAGACTCAGGACAAACTCCAGTCCACCTGCTTCAAAATCATTGTTCATTCTTCTAGATAAGACTACTTTTCAGAAATACATAAAGGTAATACATAAATATGTTTTGAAATAAATATATTCTTTTAAAACTGATTGTCTGTGTTTTGCAACTTATAATGTCTACCTTTTGCAACAAAAGAATGAAGTTTGGATATTGTCAAGCTATGCGATACAGTCTATTTTCTTCATCATTTACTGCTGATAAAGCCTGAAGTATAAGAGCTTTCAAGTACAATTAAGGAGTGACGAATTTTAGAGTAAATATTAGAAATATAGTTTTCTTAAGTATATCAGACTTCTTCTATATTAGACTATAGGTTAATCCTCCAAAAAGAAGTTGTTGATAACTGTGCAGCTGAATTAATTAAATCTAGTCCTGGCACTAGCTGTAGAGTATGTGAAATATAACATGCACACTGTAGAATTTTAGTTATGATTTTTCAGTAAGGAGTGTAGTTGAATAAGTTGGTCTTGATCCTGGCCAAGATGGTGGGATAGAGAGACTCACAGCTCACCCTGTCCCACAAATGACCAAGAATTACATCTACAAACCCACTGAATCACACAGAACACCTATTGAACTCTGGCAGAGTGTCTCTCGCTTTGAAATACAGGAGGATTCTCATAATGTCTGGTAAGAGAAAAAAGGAAAAAAAAGAAAAAAGAAAAAATCAGTGTGGGACTGGTCCTGCAGGGAGGAAGCAGCAAAGGAAGAAAGACACCCTCACTCTGCGACTCCCTCTCTCCAGCCAGGAGGTCAACTGGGACAGAAGTGGAGCTTCCAAGGATTGGAGGAGAAAGTGGCTGCCACTTTGCAGACAGAACTAAGAGAAACTGGTACAGAGGGTCCCTGCCATCACCAGCCCTAGACACAAGCTGGCAGGGACAAGCTGGGACTGGCTTCTGCAGATCAGTGAGGAGCCTGGGCAGAGGGCTGAGGGTCACTGCACAGAGATAGTCTCAGGGGACTGAAGTGCGGTGTGAGCTCTGACTGGGTGTGTGTGTGGAACATAACAGCCCGGGATCCCCATAAAGAAGCACCGCTGCTGGTGTGCGTGGGGTGGAGGTGTGCAACACAGCTGCACCATAGATGCTATCTCCACTTGGCTCCACTGTTGCTGTGTTCTCATGAGAAGAGAGGTAGGGCTCAGTCACAGCCATTGCTACTGTGCAGAGGCAGGGCTGAAAGCTGAATCCATACCCAGCGGCTCTGCAACTTCACAGGCAGGATTGAGGTTTACAGCCCCAGGCAGAGAGGGTGGATTTGCTCTCACTGGACCCTCTGTGTACCTAGGCCTCTGGGACAAACAGGCAGTGAGCAGATTTCTGGCACATGGTGGGGGTGAGCACGGGTATTTACAATAGGCCAGAGTATCATACCGTATGTAGAGGCAGGGCGGGGGTCTGTGCTGACACTGTGGTGCACCATGGATTCAGGTGTGTGACTGCATGCTCCCTATGGTGGGTTCTAGTGCCTGACACTGGTGGATCTGCACTGTTGGTTCCGGGGGCCCAGAACCAGGAGGACACCAGAGCAGATGGCTGACATTCCTGCAGCTTAAGTGGGGACAAAGGGAACATCAATAGAGTACTTTGTAAGCCCACATAACAAGTGACAGACAACACCACAGAGGGCACTTCCCAGTGGACATCTGCAGAGGTATACTCAGTGACCCTTCTCAGATAAAACACTCCAACCCTGCCTACCACACACCACAATGCAGAAATGGGTTGAGAAGCCTCTATTCCAGCAACAGGGGAGAAGAACTGGCCCCTGTCAAGGCTGTGACAACCACAGGACAAAAAAGGAGGCCCTGCTCAACAACAACAATCAGGGCAGGCTCTGATCACCACAATACCAACCACACCCCCAATCAAAGGGATAACAGCCAATACACACAGAAGACAGACATGACAACTATCCAGACTAAGAATAGCCCTCACAACAAAACTATTGGATGCACACAGTCTACACAGAAATGCTCCCAATTAAAAAACAAACAAACAAACAACCAACCCAAGACCACAGTAGATAACTGATATTCTTAAATCCATAGAGCCAGAGAAATATAAATAAAATGAAGAAGCAGGGGAACCACTCCCAATTAAAAGAACAAGAGAAATCCCCTGAAAGAAAAAAATGAGATAGACCTTGAAAGTCTACTGGATCACAACTTAAAAAAGGGGGTGATAAATGCACTGAAGGAAATAAGAGAGATTATGAATAGAGACAAAGAATACTATAAAAAGGAAATATAAACCATAAAGAGGAGCCAATTAAAAACAGAAATCTCAATGGCTGAGATAAGAGCTGAGATAAAGGCAGTCAAAAGCAGACTACATAATGCAGAGGAATGAATAAGTGACTTAGAAGACAGGATAACAGAAGTCACTCAATCAGAACAGCAGACAGAAAAGCAAGAAAAAACCAATGAAAGCAATATAAGGGACCTATGGGATAATATAGTGTGTCAACCTACACATAATAGGGGTCCCAGAAGGAGAAGAAAGAGAAAATGGGATTGAAAAGGTATTTGAAGAAATTATGACTGAAAACTTTCCAAACCTAAAGAAGGAACATATATCCATGTACAGGAAGCACAGGGGTTCCCAAATAAGAACTCAAACAGATCTACATCAGGACATATTGTAATAAAGATGGCCAAAGTTGCAGCTAAAGAAATGATTCTAATGGCAGCAAGAGACAAAGAGTTAGTTACAAGGGAACCCACATAAGGCTTTTAGCTGATTTCTCTATACAAACACTGCTGGCCAGAAGGGAGTGGCAAGATATATTTAAAGTCCTGAATGAGAAAATGCTGCAACCTGTGATACTCTATCCAGCAAGACTATCCTTTAGAGTAGAAGGAGAGATAAAGAATTTCACAGACAAGCAAAAACTAAAAGAATTCAGCGATACCAAACATATCCTAAAAGAAATATTGAAAGGTGTACTCTAAAGAGAAAAGAAGCAGGAAGCTACAGAAACGAGGAAAGTATAATTGGAAATATGATTCTACAATCAGTTGCAAGAGAATAAACATAAAGATATTAAAAAAAGAAAGGACATCAAAATCATAAAAGATGTGAGAGGGGAGCAAGTGAATACAGATTTTTTTTCTCTATCTCTTCTTTTTTATTTTCTTCATTCTTTTTAGGATGTGTTTGAGCCTACATGACTACCAGTCTAAAGAAAACAGATATAGTAAGGGGTTAACATACTTTAAAAACAGGGTAACCACAAATCAAAAGCATACAAGAGTCACAGAAACCAAAATGAAACCAAGTGAACACAAAATAAATGTATCAAATCACAAAAAGAAAATCAAAAAGAAAAGAAAGGAACAAAGGAGAAATACCAAATCAACTAGAAAACAAAAGTTCAAAATGGTAATAAACATATATCTATCAATAATTACTATAAATGTCATTGGACTAAATGCTCCAATCAAAAAACATAGAACAGCAGACTGAATAATAAAACAAAAGGCTACAATATGCTGCCTACGAGAGACCCACTTTAGAGTGAAGGACACACATAGTTTTAAAGGGAGAGGGTGGAAAAAGATATTTCATGCAAACGGAAATGACAAGAAAGCAGGAGTAGCAATACTCATATCAGACAAAATAGACTATAAAACAAAGGCCATAAAGAAAGATAAAGAACACTATATAAGGATCAAAGGAGCAATAGAAGATGAGGATATCACACTTGTTAACATGTATGCACCCAATGTGGGAGCATCTAAATATATAAAACAAATACTAATAGACATTAAGGGAGAAATTGATGGGAATACAATAATAGTAGGAGACTTTAACACTCCACTATCATCATTGCACAGGTCTTCTAGACAGAAAATCAATTAGGCAATGGAGATACTAAATGACACAATTGAAAAGTTGGAATAGGTTGGTATTTTTAGGACATTACATCCCCCCAAAACAGAACATACATTCTTTTCAAGTTCTTATGCAACATTCTCTAAGATAGATCACATACTCATACACAAAAGAAGCCTCAACAAATTTAAGAGAATAGAAATAATTCCAAGCATCTTCTCTGACCACCATGGCATGAAATTAAAAATCAATCACAGAAAAATAAACGAGAAAAAATCAACTGCATGAAGACTAAACAACATGCTGCTAAAAAGCCAATGGGTCAATGATGAAATCAAAGAAAAATTAAAAAAAAAAAACAAACCTTGAGACAAATGACAATGAAAACACAACCACACAAAATCTATGAGATACAGAAAAAGCAGTCCTAAGAGGGAAGTTCACAGTGACACAGGCCTTCCTCAAGAAAGAAGGAAAATCTCAAATAAACAACCTAACCTACCGCCTAAAAGAATTAGAAAAAGAACAAACAAAACCTAAAGACAGCAGTAGAAAAGAAATTATAAAGATCAGGGAGGAAATAAATAAAATAGAGATTAAAAAACAATAGAATAAATCAATCAAACCAAGAGCTGGTTTTTGAAAGAATAAACAGAATTGACAAACTTCTGGCCAGGCTCACCAAGAAAGAAAAGAGACAGCACACAAATAAAAAAATAAAAAATGAAAATGGAGAGATTACCACCAACACTACAAAAATCCAAAAAATCGTAAGAGAATACTATGAACAGCTGTATGGCAATAAATTGTACAACACAGAAGAAATGGACAAGTTTCTAGAAACGTACAGTCCACAAAAACTGAATCAAGAAGAAATAGATCACTTGAACAGACCAATCACTAGAAGTGAAATAGAATCAGCAATAAAAAACCTCCCTGCAAACAAAAGTCCAGGACCAGATGGCTTCACTGGGAAATTCTACCAAACATACAAAGAAGAGTTCATACTGATCCTTCTCAAACTCTTCCAAAAGACTGAAGAAGAAAGAATACTCCCAAACTTATTCTATGAAGCCACCATCAGCCTGAAAACAAAGCCAGACAAAGGCTCTACCAAAAAAAACTATAGGTCAATATTGTTGATGAACATAGATGTAAAAATCCTCAACAAAATATTAGTAAACAGAATCCAACAACACATAAAAAAGATCATACAGTATGATCAAGTTGGATCCATCCCAGGGACACAAGAATGGTTCAACATATGTAAATCAATCCACATGATACACCGCATCAACAAGAGAAAGGACAAAAATCACATGACCATCTCAACAAATGCAAAAAAAGCATGTGATAAAATTCAACACCCACTTATGATAAAAACTCTAACCAAAGTGGGTGTAGAGGGAACATATTTCAAAATAATAAAAGCTGTTTATGACAAACTTACAGTCAGCATAATACTCAATGGTGAAAAGTTAAAAGCTTCCCGCTAAAATCTGTAACAAGACAAGGATGCCCAAGTCAATTCAATATAGTATTGGAAGTCTTAGCCATAGCAATTAGACAAGAAAAAGAAATGAAAGGGATCCAAATTGGAAGAGAAGAGGTAAAATTGTCATTATTTGTGGATGACATGAAACTATATATAGAAAACCCTAATAGCTCCACACAAAAACTACTAAAGCTGATAAAAGAATTTGGCAAAGTAGCAGGATACAAAATTAACATACAGAAATTAGTGGCATTTCTTTATGCTACCAATGAAATTGGTATCAGAAATATCAGAAAAGGAAAGTAAAGAAACAAGCCCTTTTAAAATTGCATCTCCCAAAATAAAATACTTAGGAATAATTCTGACCAAGGAAGTGAAAGAATTATATGTGGAGAACTACAAAACTTTGACTAAGGAAATTAAAGATGATTTAAAGAAATGGAAAGATATCCCATGTTTTTGGATTAGAAGAATTAATATTGTTAAAATGGCCATACTACCCAAAGCAATCTACAGATTTAATGCAATCCCTATCAAATTACCCAGGACATTCTTCACAGAACTATAAGAAATAATCATGGTATTGGTACAAATACAGAAATATAGATCAGTTCAACAGAATAGAGACACCAGAAATAAACCCACAAACTTTTGGTCAATTAATCTTTGACAAAGGAGACAAGAACATACAATGGAATAAAGACAGTCTCTTCAGCAAATGATGTTGGGATAACTGGGCTGCTGCATGTAAATCAATGAAGTTAGAACACTCCCTCACACCATACACAAAAATAAACTCAAAATGGCTTTAAGATTTAAACATAAGATGAGACACTATAAACCTCTTAGAAGAAAATATAGGCAAAACACTATCTGACATAAATCTCAGCAATTGATCTCCTAGGGCAGTCTACCCAGGCAACAGAAATAAAAGCAAGAATAAACAAATGGGACCTAATTAAACTTAGAAGCTTTTGTACAGCAAAGGAAACCTTAAGCAGATCAAAAAGACAACCTACTGAATGGGAGAAAATATTTGCAATAGATGAGACTGACAAGGGCTTAATGTCCAGAATATATAAACATACAACTTAATAATGAAAAAAAAAATCAAACAACCCAATCCAAAAATCGACAGAAGACCTAAACAAGCAATTCTCCAATGAAGACATACAAATGGCCAATAGGCACATGAAAAAATGCTAAGTATCACTAATTATCAGAGAAATGCAAATCCAAACTACAATGAAGCATCACCTCACACCAGTCAGAATGGCCATCATTCAAAAGCCCACAAACATAAATGCTGGAGAGGGTGTGGAGAAAAGGGAACCCTCCTACACTGTTTGTGGGAATATAGTTTGGTGTAGCCGTTTTGGAAAACAGTATGGAGATTCCTCAAAAAACTAAAAATAAACTTACCCTATTATCCAGCAATCCCAATCCTGGGCACATATCCAGAGTGAGGCTTAATTCAAAAAGACACATGCACCCCAATGTTCATAGCACCACTACATACAATAGCCAAGACTTGGAAACAACCTAAATGTCCATTGACAGATGACTGGATAAAGAAGCTGTGGTTTATTTATACAATGGAATACTACTCAGCTATAAAAAATAATAAAATAATGCCATTTGCAGCAACATGGATAGACCTGGAGACTGTCATTCTAAGTGAAGTAAGCCAGAAAGGGAAGGGATAAATTGGGAGTTCAAGATTTGCAGATACAATTATATATATATAAAATAGATAAACAACAGATTCACACTGTATAGCACAGGGAACTAAATTCAACTATTCAATATCTTGTAGTAACTTATGGTGAAAAACAATATGCAAATGAATATATGTATGTTCATGTATGACTGAAGCATTATGCTGTACACCAGAAATTGACACATTTTAAGCTGACTGTATTTCAATTAAAAATATACATATATATATATATATATATATAAAAGTTGGTCTTTATTCCAACTGATGTCTGAATAGTTACTTGAAAAGTTAAAAAAAAGTATGTTGATTGATTACATCATTGATGTCATTAATATTCAGATATATATTCACACAAGGAAAATATGTTGACCAATCATGCAATAATGCAAATTGCTCTTAATCTGGTTTAAGTCTTAACATTTGAGTTATAATTTCCAAGTCTGATTGATGTAATATTTATTTTATAGATTAAAATAAAAAATATCTAACCCTCAGAAAGTTCGAAAAAAAGAGTAGGTTTATGCTTAGAAGACAGTGTGAACTCGGAACAACTAGAGATCAATTCCAAGGCCAGAAGATCCCTAAGGTCCCTTCCAACCTTCTCTTTTTAGTCCTAAGATAAATGCCAGTTTCTCCTTCTGAGTATACACAGCATGTAACCTTTACGTGTTAAACCTTTGATCACTTTAATTTTACATATCCTATAATACTAAGAATCAAAGAAAATGAAAAATGCGCATTTTCAAACCTGCACAACCTGAATCAAGAACTCCATGGCTCACTTGGTTTTGGTGAGGTACAATGCTGACTAAACTGAGAACTGACTTAGTCACACCACCATTCTGGAGAAACCAGAGCCTCCTTCTTAGTGACTACTTATTCTATTAAATGACTGAAGGACCTCAGACCAAAAAGTACCAAAATTGGTCCCAGTCTACAGTTCAAAACAACCGTCATACTCACTATGGTAATTTAGGGTAACTAGGGCATTAGCAAACTCTAATGTGCTTTTCAGTTCAAAAACAAAAAGAATGATGTATAATCTGGACAAGGTACTGACCTAGAGCATGTGATACCACCATTAATGGGATGTTTCTTCTCACCTATGCTGTGAAAATAGGGTTAAAAGTTTGCAACAGCAATTTAACTGCATAAATGTCTAGTTACAGCATGACCCAAGCCCAATGTACAAAATACAGAATATATAGAACAAAGCTCTTTTCTCATAAAGAAGATAGTCTACATAGGAATGGGAGATATCTAAACTGGAAGTTTTCAAGGCTGAATTCTTAGAGGCACCGTTTACCTACAATATTTTTACATTAGAAGCAGTAACATTTAGTGTCCTTGAATATGCAAGAAATTCTTTTTCTATTCTAAGGTTAAGACTCTTTCATATTAACTTCAAGTACTTCCTCTATGTCGGTACTACAGAAAAATAAACAGAATGTCTTTTAAGGTTATAAAACCCTTATGAGGATAAACATTCAACATGAAGTTTAAGGCCCAGTAAATATACAGCAGATCTCAATGTATGTGAAATCAGACTAAGATTATTTCATATGTGGTGTTGCTCTTGAAATGAGTTCTTCACTTTACCATCAGGTCAGGAGTACAGAATCACATGTAGTGGAAATTTATTTTAACTATTTCCCTTTTTGTTTGTCTCATTAGTCAGTCTATTATTATTACACACTTCAGTTGAAGATAAGAAAATAGGCACAGAACATTTACCTTCTGCTTCACCTAAGCTGTAGTGAAGTCAGGCTTTCTTCCCAATAACACCAAAATATTTGCACTCTGTAAATGACAGAGAATAGTTGTATATTATGACATGAGAGAAAGATATGTGATACTGTCACCTACAGAAAGGGGATTGGGTGAGCCAAAATGAACTTACTCTGAAATCTTTGACGAAAAGTATTACACCCCTTCATTGTGGGTGGCCAACTAGTTGGACAAACTTCCCTCTAGTATTGAGAGTAGCTTTTGACATTAAACCAGAAAGACACGATGACATTTTTAAGCTCACCAACACTCAACTGTCATAGGTAAACTGTAAGAATTGCAAAGAAAGGAGAGAGGGCGTAAAGCAAGTAACTGCATAGTTTCTAATAAATGTCAACCTACTGTTTCTTGTTATGCTCTAATTAGATGGCCTTAGAATGATGTGAGAGAAGAGAGGGGTGGGTTTTCAAAAAGTCTCACTGAGTTTTGAAGGCAATATTTTTCAACCACAACAATAAAACTGTTACAATTTTATGAGAAGGACACCTTATTTCAAATGAAATATACTCAAAAATTATGATAAAAAGAACTCAAGAAAAAAATCACTGATATGCCTGTCAGTATTGTCTACTATGAAGTTAGCAGATCTCTGTCAAGTTATACTCTTTTATCATTTCCCTTTGTTTATTTTTATTATCTCTTGTCTATTCTCAGAAGATAGGGTTATGAAGGTGATCATGGTTAGACATAGAAGTGAACTCTGTATCCTCAGTACTTGCATTTGATTTAGCTTAGACATTTACATTCTGGAAAAATGTTTAATAGTATTAACATCTCAATAGTTGGTCTCATATCTCATTAGGGTGAACTTCACACCACTCTTAGCAATCACTTTATTTTGAAAGGGCAAACTTTCCAAATTTTTTTCACCTGGGCAAATAAGATTAGCAATTATTTATTGCCATATAGCTAGCTAGGTGACTCGTCTGTATTTTTATTTTTAAGTTTTAGTGGAATATATATGCATACAGAAGTTTTTTACAAAATTTTGCTGATATGTAGCACATAATTTACAAATAATAAAATATACATAATTCTTTATTATCAGTTCTATAATTGATTCTCCTAAGGAAGTAATTTTGTTGTTGTTGAGGTAATACCGGTACTGGTTTATAACAGCATATAAGTTTCATGTGTACAACATTATATTTCTACTTCTGTATACTCAAAGCATGCTCAACACCAAAAATTTAGTTTTCATCCATCTAGGTGCTTCATCTTTAGCTGTGAGGGTAAAATGTTGCTTCTATCCTGTGTTGAATACTTGTTATGCTAGAAATTATTCCTTGACTTCCTCAAGTTTCACATCTTTTTTATATACTTTCTGGACTTAATGGAACCCTTTACATTCACATGAGGTAGAGATAGATAGGTAGCTTAAAATTCATAGCAATAGTAGCATAGTCACAATTTAAAGAATGTAATACATATATAAATGTAGCAACTGTTGATATAAATTTGTGTGCAGGTTCACACAAATGCTGTCAATTGATCTTCGACAAAGGAGCAAAGGTAATTCAATGGCAAAAGGATAGTCTTCAACAAATGATTACAGAACAACTGGACATCCACATAAAAAAATGAATCTAGACACAGATCTTAAACCTTTCACAAAAATTAACTCAAAATAGATCATAGCTCTAAAATTTGAAACTCAAAACTATGAAGCTCCTAGAAGATGCCATACCTGAAAATCTATGACCTTAGGTATGGTGATGGCTTTTTTTTTTTTTTTTTATGGTGATACAACATAAAAGCACAATCCATGAAAGAAAATATTGATAACATAGACTTCATTAAAATTAAAAGCTTCTGCTCTGTGAAAGTCACCATTAAGAGAATGAAAAGATAATCCATAGTCTGGGAGAAAATCTCTGAAAATACATATCTAATAAAGGACTGACATACAAAATGTGCAAAGAACATTTTAAACTCTACAATAGTAAACAATCCAGCAAAGACAACCAAAACAACCCAGAAAACAAACACCTCACCAAAGAAGTATTATGGATGGCAAATACACATATGAAAAAACGAAAAAACATTCAACATCATATGTCATCAGGAAATTACAAATTCAAACAAGATACCACTGCACACCTTTAGAATGTCTAAAGTCCAAAAGATTTACAACACTAAATTCTGGTGAGGATGTGGAGCAACAGGAACTCTCATTCTTTGCTGGTGAGAATGCAAAATGGTACAGCTACTTTGGAAGACAGTTTGTCACCTTCTTATAAAATTAAACATATTCTTCCCACGCATTCTAGCAATTGTACTCCTTGATATTTACCTACATGAGCTGAAAACTTATGTTTACACAACAACCTGTGTATACTGTTGATAGCAGCTTTATTCACAGTAGGAAAACTGGGAAGCAACCAAGATTTCCCTCAACAGAATGAATAAACAAACTGTAGCACATCCATATCATAGAATATTATTCTACAATAAAAATAAATGAGCTATCATGTCATGAAAAGACATGAAAGAACCTTAAATACATATTGCTAAGTGAAAGAAGCTACTCGGAAAAGGCTAAATTCTGTGTAACTCCTAAATTCTGTATAGGACATTCTGGAAAAACCAAAAGTGTGTAGACAGTAAAAAGATCAGTGGTTGCCAGGGGTTAGGGGGAAGGGAAGGATGATTAGATGGAGTAGAGATTTTTAGGGCAGTGAAACTATTCTGTATGATACTGTAATTGTGGATATATGTTATCATATATCTGTCAAAACCCACAGAATGCACACTAAGAGCAAACCCTTATTCCTAAATGGAATTTAGTTAATAATAATAATGTATCAATATTGGCTCATCAACTGTGACAAATGTTAATATTAGGGGAAGCTTGGAAGTGGGTAAGGGTAATGCTAAGGAAATATATGGAAACTCACTGTACTTTCCACTCAGTTTTTCTGTATAAACCTTACACTAATCTAAAAAATAAAGTTTATTGATAAAAAATAGTGTTCAGGAATGTGGTGACTAAACTGAGAGGTTTTTTAATGCAAAGTCTATTTCTGCAAAAGAGAAGTATAAAAAGTAGACATACGTTGATCATATCTGCTTAGTAACACATATTTAAGTAAGAAAATAGTACTGTGAAAATTGGTTAAAAATAGAAAAATCTATTAAGTAGTCTGTTTCCAATGAAAAACATATCTCTAATATTTATAGTACAACCATAAAATTGTGCATATCTGAAATTACATCTTTTAAAGGTTTTAAATGTGATGATTCCATACCTCATTTTACTAATCACCTCATGCATTTGTTGTGTGATAAGTGATGGGGGGAAATGATATTAACTATGTTTCCCCAACTAAATCATAAAATAAAATGTTTTTTCTAGACTAATTTTCACTTAAGTATATACCCAACTATTCTGTCTGCCCAAGGGTACTTGCTAAAACTTAAAACAACTACAGGTTCTCAGTACTCCCTCCTGAACGAATCCAACATCTAAAATTTCTTATTTGAATCAATCAAAGTGTAGTCATATGTATAACTTAATTAGATCCTATTAAATGCCCATTGCCTTTAATTTTGGGTACCACTCATTCATGTATTACTTTCTCAGGAATTGTGTCTCACAAAGCTACTCAAGGCATTTCTAATTTAAATTCTCAGCTTCTTCAACCTTTCCCTACCCCTTTTAATAATTACAAATATTTTGATTTACTCAAATCTGCCATTATATATGAATGAATAAATGAATGGCTGAACGTTTGTTGACTTCTAAAATAAAGCAAAACATTATTTTAAAACTAAACCTGATGGAGTACACATGAATACACACTCACGTGTGTGTGTGTACATATGTGTATTCACTTGGAGGAAAAATTCTCTACTCTGAAAGACATTCTTTTTAAAAAGGTAGTCTCTAAAAGTTTGTTAGGCCCAAGCTGAGAGAACAACTAGAAGCTACATAATTTGCCTAAATATTTTAAAGTTATTAATTAACAAACTATTAAATAAAGTATATCCTGTCCTCCTACGTTGATGTTCCTAACAAAATTGATGCTCATAACATTGATCTTTATAACAATAAAATTGGTAAAAATGTACAAAAGCTATGATTTTTATATAACTGAAAGCTGGAAAACTATCAAAAATCCCACTGAATGAGTACTTTCATCATGAAACAGCAATATTCAGATGAGTAATAAAATAAAGACATACATAATTCAAAAATCACCATATATTAATTCCATGAATGCAATTTTTAATTGCTTTATTTTGGTAAAATAAGTAATTATGTTGTTAAAATGAAGATTTTCACATATGTGTTATAGTGACAGTAATGATTTAAAGCAAGGGTCAGTAAACTTTTTATGAAAAGGATCAGATAGTATATATTTTCAGTTTTGTCAATCATCCAGTCTCCACAGCAGCTACTCAACTCTGCTACTGCAGTGTGAAATCAGCCATAGAAGATACATAAGTGAATGGCCATAACTGTGTTCCAATAAAACTTTATTTATGGACACTGAAATTTGAATTTCACGTATTCATGTGTCACAAAATACTAATCTTCTTTTGATTCTTTTTGACACAGAAAAATTTAAAAACCATGCTTAGCTCTCAGGTCACTCAAAAACAAGCTGGGTTCAGCCTGCAGGCTATATATTTCACTGACACTTTGTCTAAAGAATTTTCAAAAAATTAAAAGTGCTTTTATTCAGAGTGAATAAAATTTAAATGTAAAATTCATTATGAAATAAAAATTTTCATTTTCATTTTTCACATGCATCTTCTAAAAATATTTCCTATAAATAATTCAAAATAATGAATTAAAATAAAAAGACAAAGTACAAATTGTAAGTTGTGGAAACTAAAGATTTAAATCATTTTAAATTTAAGGTAAAAGTTTTATATCATCTTCTGAAAATTAATTAAATCTTGACTAAGGATCAACTTTAAAAATAAAATGATTTACAATTTTAGGGATAAATGTTCATATAGTTGCCAACATATGTACAGAACTGTGTACACACAAATTTAAGAATAAAATGAATTAATATTACAATGTAGCCCTCAGCTGTTACGTGCAACTTTTGTGAATACCATGCTGATTTGTTAAGTACCCCTAGAATCACGAATTAAAATATCACTAGAAGTAAGAAATTAGACATTTGACACTCCTGGGAAATAATACGTCATTAAGCAGTATCTATTGCATTCATGCTATCTAGAAATAAGGACTAGACGACTTAATTATTTTGTCTTTTCTCTTAAGCATTTCTGTTCAAATTCTCCCCATATCCTGAAGTAGTGGTCTCTGATTTTGGCACAACACAAAAAACCTCTATGGCATTCTGATACAATTGCCTTTTATTTGGAGTACATAAAGAAAGAGATGTGGGGTGAAGCCCTAGAGTCTAAACAGTAAACCACATGAGCAAAAGTGAAGATCTACTGGTCTTATTATGCCAGAATAGGACTCCAGAACCTAAGTGACAAAGTATATATATGTTCTTTAATATGATTATTCAAGTATGTATGTTTATATATGTCCTTGAAGGGGGAGGGGTCTGTATTAGTTATTCATTGCTGCATAAGAATATTACCATGAACTTGGCAGCTTAAAACAACAAATATTTGTTATCTCACTATTTCTATGAGCCATGAGTCCAGGCACAGCTTAGCAGCGTCCTCCTACCTCAGAATCTCACAAGACTGCTTTCAAAGTGTCAGGTGGGGCTGCAGTCTCATATGAGGGTTGGCCAGGAAAGGATCCACTTCCAAGTTCAGTTCGTTGGTAGGATTCAGTTTTTCATGGTTGTAGGAGTGAGGGCCTAATTTTCTTGCTAGCTATTGGCTGAAATTCTTTGCAGGCTGTCAGTTGGAAGCCTGTAGCTCCTGGAAGTCATCCTTGGTACCTTGCCATGTCTTTGTTCCCAACATGTCCATTTGCTTCCTCAAAGAGAGTAAAGAAGAAACTTCAGGAGGACTGGTTGCAGTCTTATATAATCATGTAATCACATGCACATAACAACATACATCCCATTATCTTTGCCATATTCTATTCATTAGAAGCAAGTCACAGGTCCTTCCCACACTCAAAGGGAGGGATTACACATGAGTGTGGGTATCAGGAAGCAAGTGTCATGGAGCTCATTTTAAGAGTCTGTTCACCATAGGGTTTCTCTTGCTTGGATCTAAGATGGCACTGAAAATGAGAATAGACTATTTCTCACTGTACTGGATTTATCTGTTATAGATTTTTAATGATATGAATTATTTTTCAATTTTTTCCACTTGCTAAATACTTGTTCTACTTTGTTTTTCAAAACAGCTAAAATTCCATGTAGTCAATTATAAGGTGATTAGGGAAGAAGAAAAAATAGTAGAAAAAGGAGGAGGAGGTAAAGAAGAAGCAGAAGAAGAGGAGGAGAAAAAAGGAGGAGGCAAAAGAGGGAGGAAGAGGGAAAAGGAGGAGAAAGTAAGAAAATAAGGAAGAAAGAAAGAAGGAAATGGAGGGAGGAAAGAGGAAGGAAGGCAGGCAGGAAGGAAGGAAGGAATGAAGGCAGGCAGGAAGGCAGGCAGGCAGGAAGGCAGGAAGGAAGGAAGCTGTAACCCCCCAAAAATTACATAGGAGCACTTGGAAACAGGATGTCAATCCTAGAATGTGAATACTGTCTACTACAGCAGGTCAATACAATCTTTGTTTTGGACAGGTGGTGATTTGGGGCCTCTGGATGTATAATGCATAAGAGAAGTTTCCAGAGGTTAATACTTAAATTCTCCTTCTACTTCACAGGATATGCCAACCAGGTCAGGTTATTCTGATGTCTGATCACCCACTTGAGCTGTCTGACACTGTCCTGTTTCCTAGAAACCTTTCTTCAGTAAAGACAGACAGGATGATTGTTTTCTCACTCAGCTGTCACGGTCTTGCCATAGAGATCTGCCCACACATATATAGTTTTGGATAGAAATAGAGGAAATAATTGAGAACAATCTGTCATATAAATCTTAATGGTCATTCTTCATTAATTGTCAACTCAAAACTGACTTTACTTATTTCTATTACCAATTTTGAAATCTCAAATTATGAACCTGCCATAAAACTCAGCATCAGATTAAATGGAATACATTTAGGCTATGTATTTGTATATCCATTCCACTGCTCAGAAACTGTGACATATCAAATCTTTATCTATGTATTTAATATGCTAAATTATATATCATACCTGTACCATGAATCTTAATGCACCAAAAAGAAATGATAAACCAAAAAGAGCATAATAGAAATATGAGATTGCACATGACCAGTTTGATTTTAAGGTCTAAGTGACAAAACCTCCCCTACAATCCCTCTCCAAATCTGAAAAATCCAGTGTTTCTGCTGTGCACAAATTTGAATTGTCCCCATTTATAACCTTATGGTCTCTAAATCCAGTAGCTTTAAACAACAAATCAATCATGAAGTGCAATGAGAGGTCATGGTGAAGGTTAGAGGAGTTTAGTTTTGTGATTGTATAAAAATCATAACATATTCCTTCTCTCAAAAGCAAGCCACAATAAACAGCCAAATTCACGTATCTCACAAAGTATAGGATTAGGGTCTTATGAAGTATTACATCCTGGGAAAAGTGGTATAGTAGAGTTGACTAGCTCTACAATTTACAAAAGTAGAAAATGCTGATGAAATATAAATATATAACAGAAACTATAAAGCTTCCATTATAGAATGCTTTGCAAAGATGGCCAAGAAAAGAGTAGTAACACATACATAAAAAGCCTGATATTCTGGGCTACTATTATAGGATTTTACAACATTTGAAGAAAGGTTTCTAAGTGTGAATCAAATTAAATTTAGTGAAGATGGACTGAGGATAAACAAAGGTAAATAAATACAACAGAAGGGAGTAAGTCCTCATGAATCATTTCCACCAGAACCTTGCGTCAAGCCTTTCTTAAATATGACTATTATTGTGCATATACACCAATATTGTATTTCCCCAACAATCACTGGAGTATCATTCATTGACTGAAAAATACTAGCTAAAAACATTTCTTTAGCAATCAGAACAGAATTCCTTTTGTTTTATCATAATTTATGTAAATTTTACCCTCGTTGCTTAATTCAAGCAGAGTAACCAAAAATATTACTCAATATATATTAATCAAATAAATTGTATAGCACATGGAATATACCCAATGTTTTTATAACTTTAAATGAAATATAATCTTTTGAAATATTGAATCGCTATGTTATACACCTGAAACTAATGTAATATTGTAAATCAACTATACTTCAATTAAAAAAAATTAAATAAATATGTATTATTCAACCAAAAATGTTTAAATTTAGATTATGGAAAGTATGGCAGCAGAAGTTATGACATTTAAAGGAGTGTGTAAAATAGAATATCTCCTGTTAAGGAGCCTAACAAAAGCATACTACTGTTGAGTTTGTAATACATTTATTTCTAAATTAATTATTCAATCAGTTTAGAGATGAAGATAATTCATCTTATAAAATGTATTTTTCAGTGTCTGATTGAGGGTCTCACCTGCTACATTAGTGTAGAAGAGTGACACAGCAGGCACAATGAAGAAGGTTAAATGACTTTGGCCCAGTAAGTCCCATGCTTTGATTCTCCCTAGCAGTTCATTCCATTATAAACTTAATCAGAAACCTTTTCTTTTTAATGTTGAGAAAAAGCATTTTGATATTACTAACTCTATATGTAGGATTTTCAAATCTTATTAAATGGCTGATTTACAGTTATTCTAAATTGACTTCTTATTTTTAATACACCTAGTAGGATGATGCTATAAAAGCTTTTAAGGAAGCCAATGAATCTTTTGGAGTGGACTCTACGATGTTTCAATCAGTCTGTATTAAGCCATGATCGTCATAAGTACCAAATGAATTAATACAGTAAAATTTGGGGTGCTACATTAAGTGAAATAATAGTTGGCAGATACATATTTATGGTTAACCTACACAGAGTAATAAACTTTTTATTTTTTACTGAAAATGATAGGATTTTTATTGTGTAAGCTATGATTCTATTGCATTTGCGTAATGATTTGTAGTTGCTGAAAGTTGTTAGGCATTCTAAAAACCAAACTATGAATGGGATTACAATCTACCTAAAATTTACTGCATTCAGTAAAGGGCTAAAGCACTCAAGCTTTGAAATCATCTACTGCAAAGACTGTTTATTCCCCATATAAAATCTTACTGTATATTGTGTCCTCAAAGATACAAGGGCTGCAACTGAGCAGACTGCTAAACATCTCAAATATTAATTTATTGGCTTCCAAAGCTGTGCTTGCAGAGCATACAGAGTAGCAGATTAGAGGTTGGTAAGAAAGAATAAGTGAGATTTGACAATTCTATTTGAGTCTTCTGTGGTTTGGAATTGGAATATTTTAAGGCTACACAAGCTGAAAAAGATATTTTGAACAAATAGCTTCATAAAGCAGGTTTGGTTTTAAAAGCTGGAGGGATTTCAAAAATTCATTTTATTCTTCAGAAATAATTAGAAGTGGGAAGCAGTTTATTGAAAATATCAGAAAACACAAATAGTGCAAACTCCCCACAGGCGAGTATCTTGCTATTGTCTCACCCTGGTGTGACTCACAGCCTATCTGGCACAGGTGTCTCTGCCTTCTAAAGGCACATTTATCCCCTGGCCTTGGCATTTAATTATTTATTTCTAATAATCTGGGTGGCAACAAAATCAGGTTTTGTGCATTTTACAATAGTTTTTCAGAATAAGTAATGAACCATGCCTTGGAACAATTCACATTTGGGGAAAATACATGTTTTGTAGTTAATTGATGTCTAAGATTGTCTTGCATAGGGGGAAAGATGAGGGAAATGATACAAAGAAGAGACGGAGAAGTAGGAATTAGGTCCCTGCACAGCCTTGGTAACAGAAAGAGCTTATCAGAGTAACATAAGGCAACCAGTCTATTTTTGAACATTATAATAATTTCAGAAGAAAGGAGAGAAAATGATCTGCTGTTTTAATGGTTCATCCCAAACCCTGGGGTGAAGAGATGAGCAAAACAAGTTCAGACAACAAAGGACGGCTCCAAATTCTGAGATTTATTAGTTTTCATTCACAAATGTATGCTTTTATCTTGCTTTTGCATTTTCAGTGTAGACATCTCTTTCTTTAGTTTACCGGTACAGTATTTCTCCCATTGTGTAAATATATTCAAAGGGAATAAAGGGAATTAATTTTTTTCCTATTTGGACTCCTTAGAATTCTTAAATAACACGTTTCCCAATAGAGATCCCCTAGCTAATCACCACTCGAAAAACACATTGCTCTAGAATCCCAGAGAGGTGACATCCTTCAAGACACAGCCACTCTCCACCAGCACTAAAGAAGCCACACTGAGAATTAAGGAAGGAAAGACATTTCACCTCTGTTAACGCATAATTAACAAACGAGGACTAAGTTCCTTCCTCTTCTGTTGGTAAAGGGTATTTTGTTAGGTTGTTTGCAGGTTTACTTTTGCCACTGGTATTTTCTCAGAAGACTTCTACCCAGCTATCCTTTCTCACTATGTATGACCTTTGTATTGGTGCGATTTAAATTTGATTTTCCAACTAGCTCAGTTACCTCATGACCAGTCCCCAGAGCCACAAAGTCCCTTCACTTTTCTGCTTTGTAGTGCCAAAACCTTCATGCCTCGCTGAAAACTGCATAACATTAAACACATGCTGCAGATATATGTTCAAATTAGAGATGTAACAAACTATCCATTGAGAATCCACTAAATCACTGAAGCAACAAACCTGCAGATCCAGAGTTAGCACCAGTAAATTACAATCTACAATATACTTCTCCCTCTGATGATAAAAGTAAAGCATATTTTATTTTAAAATGCTGACAATAACTCCTAAGCAATCAATACCTTTCTTGGAGAAGGAAAATTGCACAGCCCCAACTGCTACTGTACATACATTGAAAAGGACAGATGAACTATAGATGTGAGCCCTTCAGCAGAGCCCAGGTATGAAAAGTCTTTGGCACCTGGCACTTAGATTGGATTCAGCAGTCAGTCCTTGAACTCTTCGTGTTACGTGTACTGAGCTTCTCACGTTTGACAGCATGTTGTCTTGCAAGCTTGAAGGATGTCTAAAAATCAAATGTCAGGACTCTGTTGACAAATGTGTGGCTTTCCCCAACATCCTCTTCATTGGCTGTGGGCTGAGTTTATGCAATAAAAACTGAGCAACAGCAAGGCAGTGTCATATGGAATACTAAATGGAAAATACTATATTCCTAAAGTGGCAAATCACTTGCTGAGGAAGAGATGTTACTTCTGCAATGAAAAATAAATCAAAAAAAATTTTTTTAAGGAACAGAAAGAAGGAAACTTCTCCTAAATGGAATCTGATTCTATAAAAGCATATGCTGGAGACTTATGCCTATATTATTCACTGTGGGACTGAGTCTTAGAAAACAGCATAAATATAGAAAGTAAAGCTTATTGGGCGGGTGGGGAGGGGTGCACAGGAATAGAACTGGGCAATAAGCACATAAAAGTGTTCCTTATTTATGGAATACACAAATTCAAAATGTCGGACTCTGTGATCACTGCCTAGTTACATTCCGATAAAGAAGAGTTATCAGCAATTTCCCTAGATGAAACTTCAGTACCATTACTCTTAAGTATCAAACGGCTTTTTTTCAAAATTCAGCTTATTTTTGTAGTTGTGCTGTCACTACATCTGCGAATGTTTGCAAATACTTTCAGGTTTGGGAAATTTACTTTCCAACTCGAAGTGCCCTCTGTGATCCAGAACTAGATACTTCCATTTATAACATTTGATGGATCGCTTTCCATATGTATGTCCTTCAAGGAAGTTTGGCAACTTTTAGTTTTATGGCTGATGGCAATCTGTGTTAGGGGCACAGAAAACGGCGAAAAGCTGTATGATGCTTCAAATCAGGGAATCCACCCAAGCAAGCATCAGAAAATAGCTTTAGTAATGTTTCTGTGTAAAAAAGAAATGTATGAACCTGGAAACTTCAAAAAAGAAAAGTTGTATCTTTAAATTACTGCTAGGAACTAGCCCAAACTGATACAAATTCTTTCACTGCTTCCATATATAGTAAGGAAGCACCTTATGCCAGGCATTAGACTAGTAATACATCTTATTTTAAAAAATAGGTAAGATATTATCTTTGGTCTCTTTATGGGTTTGTCACCTATGAACTTATAAAAAAAAAAAACCTTATGGAAGGGATTCATATTTTCAGCCTACATGGCCCCCTATTCACTTGTTGGTTTGATTATTCATTCATTTAATATATATGGAGTTAAATTTTATCCCTTTATAACTATGTAACAAAAGATATTTTCTCTGCTCTCAAGGTGCTCGTGAGCTTGTGAGGAGACAATTATAATAAGAAGGGTAGAATGCTGTAATAGAAGTTTGAACATGAGAGTTCATGGAGTATGTTGGAAACTGCCCATAGTCAGCTGTGCCTGGATCTTAGGGAGCCTGAGTGGAAATCAATGGTTAGACAAGAGATGAAGTGGTTAGGACCAGACTGTACTGGGGCTTAAATGACAGAGTAAGGAGTTTGGAAATTATCCCTTGTGCATTGGGAGGCCCTTGAAAACTATTATATAAGAGAATCATATGACCAAACATGAATTTTAAAGGTAAGTCCTAAAATTAGGTGCAGGGTGGTCTGAAAAGAGGGAATGATGAAAGAGTAGAAACAGATCAGAATGGCTTAGGAAGGTCTAAACATAGTCCAGGCTAACTGTGATTAGGGGAGGAACCAAGGTGATGGCAGTAGGAATGGAGAAGTAGGTCCAGATTTGGGGCATATTTCAGAGATGAAACTGGTAGGATTTGAAAACATGTGGCTGTGCCATTTTGTGGTGATGCAGAGGGCTATTTGGGAGAGGAAGGCACTGAAAAGGACCGTGGGATGCTATTCAGTGAGGAAGATACACAAGAGGAGAAAAGCACATATAGGGGGCAGAAAATAAAAGTTTGGTTTTACAGATGTTGACTTTAATGTGTCTGTCCAAGAATCGAGTAGAGAAGTCAAACAGTTAGAAATAGAAGTCTATCATTTGAGAAAGAGATGAAATAAAAAACCTCTCGTACATACAGGAGTTTCCATATATCTATCCTTCTCTGTAGGATATAGATCTTCAGTGTATTCTTTTTTTTTTTTTTTGCTAAACTTTTCTCAAGTTTCATCTGTTTCATTCTAGTATTTGGGGATTCAGTAAACCAAAATTGATAAAGAAAAAAGTAAATTATGTCCTTATCTTAGTCATTACCTCCCATCGGTCTTCATCTGAAACAATCTGCCGCTCCCTTGGTCTGTTCCTTTTATTCCTTTGCTTTCTGTCTTTAGTTCACTGATCAGAATTGCTGATAATGCAACAATAATTTGCAATCAAAGGGAGAATGTTTGCTGTTTTCCATCTCATTCCTCTCCAAATGAAGTGCATCAATTATTTCTTTTTTTTCTCCCTTTTCTTCTTCTTTTTCTTTTTTTTTAACCTCAGCAACACATTGGTCAGATGTCTTTGGGAAATAGTTTCTGTTGACACCCAGATTATTTCTTGGGTTTCCTTTGGGGACAATTCAGATATTTCCCTGAGGACACACCCTTGCACTAAGTCAGTTTGCCACTTTGCAGTTTCACAAGGCCTTGCTGTACATCCTTTGATAACTTAACTGTCCAAAAGAGCTTGAGGACATATGCCAGCTTGAAGATTTTCCTATACCCTACCTCAGGATCATTTGCAAAATGTTAACCACCCAGATTCCCAGGGAATGCTATGGTTCACAATTTTCTATTTAAGAAATGCCTATTTGTTTCCTAAATGGAAGCCAATGATGAAGGTTGTTTGTTTGTTCTTTTTCTGTTTATGGCTTGATTGCCACTTTGTTTATTATTTTCTGGCTGCTTTGTAATTCCTTTGTTCCTTTCCTCTTCTCTTGCTATCTTCCTTTGTGATTTGATGATATTCTGCAGTGGTATGCTTTTGCTTATTGTTTATTTCACTTTGTTTTGTCTTTTAACAGCCTTTGAAAATGTGGAAACTTGTCAAAGATCTTTTTTGAGAATCTAAATAGATTATACCTACTGGACTCCTTTATCTGCATGTGTATTTTCCCACTGGA
The DNA here is from genome assembly GCF_048773025.1 of Camelus bactrianus. NCBI lineage: Eukaryota > Metazoa > Chordata > Mammalia > Artiodactyla > Camelidae > Camelus > Camelus bactrianus. The sequence continues at coordinate 78,616,358 of NC_133575.1, read as the reverse complement.
AGAATCACAATAGATCAGTCATGCTTGATTTCTCCTTGTACAAAGCTTGTTGCCTTTTCTCCAAAACATTATTTACTTAAGTGTTTGATAATGGGAATAAAGCACACCATTTGTCAACCACTCAAGATAACTACGGCAATATGACAGAATGCCCGAATTTTCAAATGATGACTTATTTGTTGGATTGAAATTAGTAAATATAGTCATTGGAATGTAGAAAGCTTGTTCTCAGAATATGATTGTATAACAACAATGCCACAATATAGATATGTCTGTTGTATTTTCTGATGAGTAATGTGGATGAATGTGGTGTTTGCTCCAACATTGTGAGCGATGATGTAAGGGAATAAAACTGGAGCCTTAGAGCCCACAAAGAAGAACAACCAAAAAGCAATCCCTGAAAAATAAATAAATGGACTGATTAAAAAGTTGGTGCTTTTGGATTTGACATTTTTGGGGGAATGACTTTTGATAAGATGAAGTGAAATACCAGATTTTAAAAATGCCAGGTTGTTCTTTTCTAAATAGATTTTTGAGTAACCTCTTTTTCTTTCTCACTTTGGAGGGGAAAAAAATCAACCTTTTTGAACATAGTACATATAGTTGCCTAGGCAACGAGCACAATAACAACTACAGCATCCATGTGAACCTTAATTATAGCATTATATTAAACTAGCACATACTAATTCTTTAGCAAAACACACATACTCCTTACTATGGAGAATATTATCTATTGATAGATACATGGCCTTTCAAATTAAAGTGCCTGCTTCTTTACAAAAATAGTTTCATGACAAATGCCTAAGAATTCTAGCAGCTTCTCTCATGATATTTCAAGAATGAAACCCAAGGCTGATGAGATGGACATTCTGTTTATATTATGTTCACTTTTTCAATTATTTATTGTCAGTGATAGTTTAGCTCAGTGAGAAGGGTTTTAATTATTATGTTTTCAGTATAAAACATGATCTCTTCTGTAAAAGAGCTTAAAAACATATTAAGGAAATAAGACTGTAATGTAGAAAAAGATCCAAGAATATCAATATTTAAATATTTTCACATATATTACCTAAATAATATAATCAAGAGTCGACTTGAATCAAGCACCAGCCTTTGATATTGCTGCATAACAAAATGCCGCAAATTTAGTACTGAAAACAACACAAATTTTTTAGCTTACAATAAATACAAATTTAATTAGTCCTGTAAGCCCAAAGTCCAGGTGGGCTCAGCCAATGTTTCTGACCCTGGTCTCAAAAGGCCACAATCAAGATGTCAGTTGGCTTGGGCTCTTATCTAGACGCTCCAGGGAAGAATCTGCTTCCAATCTCATTCATGTTGTCTGAATTCAGCAACTTGTGGCTATAGGATGGAGGTCCCTGTTTTCTTCTTGTCAGTTGGAAACTGTTCTCAGCTCCTTGAAGTTGTCAACATTCTCTTTTTGGTCCCATCCAGCTTCAAGTCAGCAACGGCGGCACACCAAGTCCTCCCTGTGCTTTGAACCTCTGACTCCTCCTTCTCTGACCAGCTATAGAAATTCTTTGCTTTTAAAGGACTCACTTGATTGGATCAGATCCACAGAGGTCACCTCTGTATCTTAAGATCAACTGACTTGGAATTTTAATTACACCTGCAAAATTCCTTTGGAAATTTATCTAGATTAATGTTTGACTGAATAATGAGGGGACAGAAATCTTGGGTATCCATACTAAGAATACTGCCTACTACACTATGGGACATGAGGAAGGGATGGGAATTATTGAAAAATCTGCAGAGTTGAAATGGGCTTGAACTTATCTTTTAAAAATAGGTATAATTTGAACATTTGGAGAAAGGACCAGGGATGTCATTCTGGGTGGGACAAACAGCATAAATCAAAGCAGAGAGATTTAGGCAACGCATAGCTTTTGTACAGAACACTAGGTAGGCTTGTGGACTGTTAGAGGCATCATGATCTAATGAAAAGTGAACTTTATAGCTGAGTGACTTGTGCACCTGGTGACTCAGCCTGCTCATCAATAGAATGAGGGCAATGATAGAATATAGATCACAAGATTGTTGAAAGTGATTGGAAATTTGATAGACATAGAGGCAGACAAACATAAATACAGAAAGAAAATTTCTAGCTTCTGTTAATGCATACTAGGATTAACATATTTTTTATCACATAGGGTTGCATTATTAATTCATATTCTGGTTATAGGATTATGGGATAACTTCTGGTGGTTTTTGCCTGCTAGGTATGCATTTCACTTTATATTTTTAGCTTTTAAAGTATCATCAACCCCACATAATTCTATGTATCTGGATAATTGGGGAGAATATTAAATCGAATGAAATAAGAGATTTGGGGGAAGAAATATCACCTCTGCCCCTGCTCCCTATCCTTGCCACCCACGGTTGACACAACAATACTGATTACCATAATTTGGATATAAATTTTGAAATCAGCTAACAGTCCTTAACAGTAGTATCATGCTTTCCAAGGTTATGGAGGAAAATGTCATTTGGAACAGAATAAGAAGTCTTCATGCATTAAAGATAGATAAATTATGTCTTAAATTTTTTTACTCATCTATATAATCTATTAATTATTTACTAAGAAAAATGAACTGGATACCTACTACGCATCAGGCACTGTGCTTGTGAATTACAAAGATGGACAAGACATGGTCTCTCTTCCAAAACATCTTTTTCACTAGTGAGGGAGTGCCTAGGAAAAGCTGTTTTCCTCTACTCTCACACATCTGACACCAAGTATCTGGGTTTATTCCCACACCAATCGATTCTCTGATTCCAGCTGGGTGTCCTAAAATTCAACTCAGTTCTGACACCATCTATTTAGAATCATGGCTTGGTCTTTCTGGTGAGGAACTCCCATCCAGGAGCCCACCAACTTACCTCATTAAAACAAAATACACTATTATCACCCAGGAAATTCCTAGGGAGTTAGCTCTGTGTCAGGAACCAGGGTCAAAGCCTAAATATTGAAACAAAAGATGCTCCCAGCACTCTTATCACTTAGAAGATTACAATGGTTTTAGGAGCGCCACCGTGCCAGGAACTGGGGCAGAAAGGAATATATATGTATTCTGTATTTCCTATTATTTCACAGGGAGATGTAAATATATGCAAGCATATACATCCATATACACAACACACATGATTAATTATAACAATCTTGATAGTTAATACACAGTATTATTATATGTTAGGCATTTTATTCATAAACTTTCTGTTAAACTGTATCTGTGAGATCTTGAGTATCTATACAGTACACTGACAAGTCTCTGCCTGTTTATGCATTTACTCACTCCACGAGCATTTATTGGTATTTCTTATTTCCCAGGCTATGTCACACACTGCTAATACCAAGATGAATAAGGCAGAGTCTCAACTCCCAAGGAGCTCATGGTCCAGTGATTGTAAAAGATATTCCAAAGAATGCCATGCAGAGGTGATAGCTCTAAATTAGTTATCTGCAACCCTCATGTAAGTGTGAGTCTCACAGTGCGTGGCCCTGAGAAACTAAGTGAAACCAAAATTGTAATTCCTATACTTTAAAAGCACAAAACAGAAAGTTACAGTAAATCTTACATTGACAGGAATATGTATTAAACGAGCATATTTGCCAGCCCTCCTTTGGGTTAAATATGACCCTTTTTGTGATGGCCTTTTAAAATGCAAATGCCCCTGGAGAGTTAATCCATTAAATCAATATCACATTAGCGGCTTTTTTTCTCTGATAGAAGGAGCCCAGGGCAGCATGAAGATACAGAAGGTTGGTAATGAGGAGGGAGGGTACATCGAGGGATTTCAGAAAGAAGTCCATCTACTTTACACTTTTGCTGAGGTCTTGATGCTACATTTCTATCTTAATAAGAACACTTATTTTAAACAATCATTTTACTAACTAGCACTCTCAATTTTCTTTGCATATCTTCACTATACTTCTCAATCCATTTTTACTAAAGACATTTCATTTTGCCTCTCAGTAGTGTGAACAAAAAATACTGCAAACCATATCAGTAAACGAAGAATGCTGAAGCCATCAAGTCATCAGCGGCTGCCACCAACCCCCAGTGAAGACAAGCCTGCAGCTTGGCCTCTGCAGCCACTCACAATGGTGCACCCTGAGGGGACTCAGAATAAGAAAGGACAGGATACTGGCCCTAGATGGCTAGGTGCTTGTCAAAGGAATGAATTCAATGAGCCCAAATGTTTGTTTCCTCCCATACATAGAAAAGCAGTAAACTCTTTAACTTGAGGTGCCTGGTTTTCTTTAGTTAACAAGTGATCTTGTACTGTTCCGACTACCTAGTCTTTGTTGTAAAGCTCGTATATATCCTAGCTCCTCCCCTACCTCTTCGGAGCAATCCCTCAGAGCTATGTGAGAGGCTGTCATCCTGGCTCGAGTCCTCCCACCAAATAAAACATAACTCTCAACTTTTAGGCTGCGCATTTATTTCAGTCGACAGTAGCAAAGTGTAATAGCTCAGCAACAGTACTTTTTTTTTTTTTTTTGCAATTTGGAAAGAAATTATAAATAAATACATGCTACTAACTCTTTGAAAAATACCTTGAACAAAAAGATTTATTCTCATTTTAAGTCAGTGTACATATGTCCTTAGCAATTGATGCCATTTGTGAGCAAATCTTCACAATGATTTCCAATAAAAAATTGCAGAGGCAAAATCTTCTCACTGGCCTTAAATATACCATATACTTTTCTGCTCTTTCTTTGTTTGGAAACTCAGCTAACAGTCTTTCATTAACTATACAATGTTTCTTTTAGCCTAAATTTTCTAAAGTGCTTATCATAGAGCCCAAATAAAATAATACAATACAACCAGTGAATTTTTGCTGAACTTTTTTAACATAACTGCATAATGAAACAATATTGTTTTCCTTCTTCTATAATTGATCTCACCAAGGACTGTTTTCTTTACAACTTTCTTTTATGTTTTCTCCTTTTTATGTCCAAATAATTAATGAGATATTGCCAAAAATAGCATTCCCACCTTATATACCTATAAAGTAAATAATAATAACCCTGTTCTTGGCATATCAAAACAGAATGTCACCAGGCACATTTCCTGATAACTGTAATGACAAGACAGCTATTACAGTGGTCTGACTACAGCATTTGAGTTTGCAAGCTCTTTAATACCAATAGAGTTTCTGTTTCCAACTGTCCACGGACTTGAGTAAGCTATTTAATATATTTGCCTTTATTTTCCCATTTTAAAAGGCAGAAAAGCTTTTTTTTACATCAAAGGAAAGCACTGAGAATAAGCGGACTTAAAGAAAAAGTTTATACCTAAAAGCAAAATTATAAGATATAAATATTACATGTATCCTTGTGTGTATATTTTATACATAATATTTCTATATCTCAATTTTATTCTATGGTTATAATGCCTATATCAAAGTCTATAACTTATTGCTGTAATGCAGTCTCCTTAATATTAATCTAAGGTATAAGAACATTTAATTTGTTACATTGTATATTTTGTTACCATGGTTTCACATAATCATTTTGGGTGAAAATATAATTGTAAAGTAGTTGAACGCACTTTTTATTATATAAATTTTGATGATGTCAGGGCAAATGAGAGTAGAGTGAGTCAAAATATAGATGGGTCAAGAGGGCTATTGAAGTTTTGTGGGGCTGGGTGACGAGACCACTATTCCCTCTACTCCTGCACATGTTTGATACTTTCTGAGGAAAGATTCACATAACTTTAAAAATATTATGTTCAGTAACATAACCTAATTTTTAAATGCTTAAAGTTTGTATATACTTATGAAGCTAACTGTATTTACAGCTACGATTTTTAAAAACACAATTATTACAACCCATGGGGAAGTAACAAGCTTTAATAAGGACTAGTGAAAGAATCTGATTTAAAGAGTTAGTAAAATATTAAAACTTGGTATGATAATTTCACATGAGTTATATGAAATGGGCTCTGGAAATGAGCACATTTTAATTTCAATATCACAGAAGGAGGAAAAAGAACCACTTTCAGTGTTTTTCAGCTTAGCTCCATAGGAATCAAATCAATGTTTCACTTGGACAGAGGAGATGGGAAACCCACATCTCCTGACTTCCTAATTCTGCAGGGTGTTGTTAGGATTTCACAACACTAGCTGCTTATTTGAAAGTTTGGTTTTAACCTCATATTTTATATGTGCACACAGCTTCTCAGTTCCAAAGTAACAGTTGTGAAATTATCAGATAGATGAAAACAACATCACCAATAGAACTATAAATAGTGACAAAGAGAAGTAGATAAATACATGTTTTCCATTTAGGTCTCAGGGTTTCAGAAGCACATGAGGGAGAAAAAGTGAAAGGCCCTGAATAGTTTCCTCCCTAGTCACTGGCAGACAGAATAGCAGAACTCGTTTCATATTTCAGAATATTAAGCCTACTTTTGAATGTAGAATGGAATGTCTATAAGAACCTGGTGGCATATTCTTAGAGCAGGTATTAAAGTATTATTATGGAAAAAGACTTTAAAATTATTGCAGGGAAAATTCATTCCATAAATAGTACCCACTACAAATCTGTAAATATTTAAATACACTTTGTAGGATTTTTTTCAAAGACACATTTTACTCTTTATAGAAGCATAATATACATGCAGAAAAGTGCACATAGCAAGATATTTTAATGCTGTTTGGCTTACATTCGAATCAAGAAGAATAAAAATTTAAGCAGATATACTGCATAAATGTAATTAAGTATAACAAGACCAGTCTGGTGAATTTGTTTCTTTTTGTCCGTCCCTCCCTCCTTTCCCCTCTCTTCCACCTGCCCCCCTCACCATCTCTCTTCCTTTTTTCCTCCCTTCTTTCTGTTAACAGATGTGTTTGAAATCTTACTGTATGCCTGGAACCATATCAGGCATTAGGGATAAAGCAGAGACCAATACAGACATGTTTCATACCCTCACAGATTTTCTAGTCTATTGGGAACAGCAGACAAATAAGCAGGAGACAATATGAAAAGGTAATAGGGGAAATCTATTATGTTATGAGAACACGTTCTCTTTTCCTTGTTGTTAATCCTGTTTAGTGAGCCCAAAGTGAATCCCTTTGTCTTTAAATCTTACAATCTATATCATTTTCATATAAGCATTTCTAACAATAATAGCTCAAAGTATGCTTCTCACTTCCCTCTTCACACCAGGCACATACCCCCACATTATAGTTCAATTCCCTGGTACCCAGCACAAATTCGTTTTATTTTCACAAGGTTCTAAAAACCCAAGAGTAGCACCTATTCTTTTTAATCAACTAAGTCACTACATATAAGCAGCAGAATCTCTAGATAACTCTTGTTGAATCTCCAGTGGGTATTCTAGAAGGAGGGTAGAGGATGTATGGGCTTGCGCACTTCTGTTTTCTACATGCTTTCTTCTGTTTGGCATTCCTGGATAGGACTGATAAGTCATTCCTGACAGTTTCTACTATGTCATAGGTTATTAAAACTTTCAGTCTCTCTCTCAACATTTTCTCTCTTTTCTCCTTTCATTTTCAACACCAACTTCACTCAAGTGACCCAAATCTCTATAAATATTGGATTTTACATGGGAAAACTTACAGTATTCATTCAAGATTACTTTGCAATCTGAGACCCATAAAGAGACATGCACATGTAATAGCTCTCCCATAAAAAGTTGTGATTTCTACTTAATAGGACTCCTATACACAACATTTTAAATTATAGTTTTGTGTGCCATTGCTATTAATGTAATTATCTATAAAAATTTGTGTAGTTGGAACATGAGAACATTGCTAATGGAGATTGTTTACTTTAATTACAATATACAAATAATATTAGAAGTATACTGAATCACAAGAAGGGGGACTTAGAGTCTAGTCCTCTTGAAGCCACTTACTACCAACTTGCTGTAGCGTTCCCTGGATTTTAGTTGCACTATCTGTTAAAAAAAAAGGTACTTGCATTGCCTACAAGGAACGGACCTGTGCTACTTATCTCACATGGCTGTTATGAGGCTCCAAACATATGATGAAGACTTTTTGGAATGGCTTTTTAAAACTATAAAACACAATACAAATATAAGGTGAAAATTTTATTCTACTATTAAACTTAGGCAGTTGACTTTTACCTTCATTACTGCTTTTGCAACACATTTTTGCTTTAAAATCTGGCAAATCAAACACTCGTAAGATAGAGTTCATCGTCAATTCTAGGTTCCAAGCAAAACATTCATTTTTGTTAATTATAGTGCTATTTTTTTTCATCAGGATAACTGGTTTTACTCCCTGTGTGAACTGAAGAAAAGACAGTGCCTATACCTTTAGAGTGTCTTAGCCCCATCCTGTGATCTTGCATATTTCCCTTTGAGTTTAGCACTTACTTTTTGAACGAAATGAACTTGAAATACTACTTTTTTAGAGTGGATAGAATTTTTCTTTTACTTTATCTTTTAATTTGTTACTTTTTTTTTACAATTTTTAAAGGTTACTTTCTATTTACAGTTATTACAAGATATTAGCTATATTCCCCACATTGTACAATACAGTCTTGAACCTATTTTACACCCTATAGTTTGTACCTCACATTACCTCACCCTTATATTGGCCCCCAAACTGGTAACCACTAATTTCTTCTCTATATCTACGTCTGCTTCTTTTTTGTTATATTCACTAATTTGTTGCATGTTTTAGATTCCACATATAAGTGATATCATATAATATTCATCTTTCTCTGGCTTATTTCACTTAGCATAATGCTGTCCAACTCCACCCATATTGCTGCAAATGGTAAAATTTTGTTCTTTTTTATGGCTGAATAGTATTCAATTGTGTATAAATATATTAAAATAGTATTTTTGATGCCAGAATTTCTAAAGAGAATGGTAGGATGGTTCATTTAAATGTTCAAATTTGGCTTTTGTATTATGGAAGAAAACAACTCAGTGAACTTGGCTTGTCAGTACCTCTAGCTCTCAATCTAACCGAAGATCATGAGGAAGCTATCTTCTGAGTAAACAAAAAAATATGATAGTAGGGAGTGGAAGCTTCAGCATACAGTAGAAAGGAAGAGCCTGGCCTAGTAGGACTTGATGTTAGTTATTTTTTCTGTTCCTCCTTAAGCTATAGGACTCCCCAGGTCCCTATTTCATAATCTGTAAATTTAGGGGTGTGAATGCAATGGCCATACAATTTTGCAATATTGGTATCTATCCTTCTGGAAAGTAGTTGGCTAAAAGTAAACAGGCCCAGGCAAGTGTTAGCCTTAGAAAATTCAACTCCAGTTAAGAAGAAATCTTAATTTGCTACTAATAGAGATAATTTATGTGGCCTTTCCCCTGTATTTGTATGTGTGTGTGTATGTGTGTCTGTATGTGCGCTACTGTGTAATACAGATATAATTTATGCAGTAGGATTTCCAACCTAAAGATCCATTATTATAAATTTATTTCTATAAAATGATTTCACCCAATATTACAGAAATGCCTACTGTGTTATTCCCACTATAGCCACCACCTAGAGCTCCCAGTATAATAATAAAACTTGGACTTTGAGAGCACTTAGCACCTGGTTTGTCAGCAAATTTTACAGTTTTGTGCTATCACTTCCCAATGATATTATTGCTATGGACCAGAGAAAGGGAGGGAAGAGAAGGAGAGGGATGGAGGGAAAGAGAGAAAGAGAGAGAGAGAGAAAGAGAGAGAAGACAGAATCCTAGAGATTAAAAGAAAACAAGCAAATCTTGGGCATGGGTTTTTTCTAAAGATCCTGACATTAAAGAGGTCTCTATCTGATTTGAGATGGTAACCAATTTAGAGCTGATTAGCATTTTGGTGAGAAGCAGGATGGCAGACACGAAATTACTGGCTTAAGATCCAGAAGACCAGAGCTCGAGCCCACCTAGCTCTGCCATATAAAAGCTTTGTGTAAATCATCTCTTTTCTCTGGGCCCCAGTTTTCTCTCCTGTAAGACAAAGAGGGTAGACTAAATGATCCCTAAAAAGACCTTCCATTTTGAACATTCTACAATGATTTAAGAAAAAAGATACTGTGAAAAAGAGGCTTGTTGGTCTTCATGAATGACTCATCCCCGAGTTAATACTAAAATAGTGCTTCAAATGAGTACTTGGTTAATGTTGGCCCTTTAAGTTGCATAATTTAAGTATGTCACACAGTGAAATGAAGATGAAATAAAGGAACTGGAATCTGAAGTTGCTGTTCCTACCACTTACTCCTCATAGGAGGATGGACAGATGCCTTGCTTCACTCTAACATTTAAACTTTTCTGAGGTGCTTTATCTAAGGAATTCTGTATATTTCAAACTGGTTTCTCAGAATTGCCAAGTAAATACAAATTCTCCCTGGATTCTTTCCTGCCTCTGTCTGGATCATTTCTCATTCCACATAGGATTTTAATGTCAGATGTCCCATACGTTTTAGCTGATATACTTTGAACTATTCCTCATCCTGGAAGAGTATAATCGTGGTATTTCATGCATTATATAACTGAGGAGAGAAAGGGGGAGCCCCCCCTCCTCCATATCACACCAGTGTAGACTACCCTGGGCTGTCCAACACCTACTGACTTCTACCTCCTAGGCATCTCTGCCTGATAGAAACGGTGATTACTGGAGTGTCACTCACTCACAAGGTCACCTCAGGCAAGTCACTTCAGATTTCTGAGCCTCTGTTTCTTCTTATGTTAGTTGAATTAGGTGATTTTTTTTTCCAACTTAAAAGTTCTTGATTTTACATTGATTTAAGCACAGTTTGGCATTGTAAAGTCATATGAGAGCAGGAGCTGTATTAGAAGCACTTAAGTAATGTCTATGCATAGGATCCATGGGTGGATTCGCCTATGTAAATCCTAAAGGCACAATTTATGACGTGCCGTAAGCTAGTTAGGCTTCAGGATAGTGCTTATAGCCCATTACTGCACAGGGAGAAAAAGCAATCCACTAATCCTTCTCATTGCTTCTCAGTTCAGTTGAACCCTCCAAAGTGCAAGTTACAGGGGCAGATTTATAATCTGAAAGTGAGACACTCGATACTGAAAGTCTTGGTGGAGAAGCCCCAAAAGGCCTGCAATTATTTTTCTGCACACACTTTCATAAAGTTATTAGATATCCTTTTTGGAAAAGAATGTCTGACAAGGGACACAGCATGTGGTTCAGCTCCAGCCATGAATTTGATATAAGGTTTTCAAGAAACCACAGCAAAGGGCAATAGGAGTCTACTTATCAGCTCTCTCGTTTTCTTATTTCCACTGTATGCATCTGGCTGATCCTTTGCTTTATATGGAAGTACTTGACAGGATTACAGATGCTTTCTAATAGAAAATCATGCTGTTATAGATAGGCTTTGGACATTCCATTTGTTTGGAGAGAATGCCTTAAAAATAATACCACAACAAAGTGTATGCATAAAGGATGGCAAAAAATTACAGATAAGAATCCAATATGTTAGGTGAAATAATAGCTCTTCTGTGCTGCCTATCTATGACGAATAATTGAAAAGCAGTTAGAGAATAATGTAGACGAAGAAAGTCAAATATACAAAATGACAGTAATTAGGTATGATGGCATTCACAAAACTGAAAAGCAATTGACAGACTAGGAAAAGTACACATAGAATATACCTCAGACTGAAGTCATTCAATGTAAAAGGATCTCTTAGACATCAATAAAGATGAACAGGCATACAAAAATGGGCAAAGCTAGGATGGGGCAATACAACAAAGAAGAAAATTAAAAGACTAATAAATATAAAAAAAATTTTAAAAGGCAGGGGTTGTTCCAAAGAAATTATATTTAAAAACCAAACAATATTATTTAACCATCAGGTTAACAAAGCATTTTAATAAATGATTATATTCTTTCTTGGTAAAGGTGCAGGAAAATGGACATTGTCACCCATGATTTGTGGGAAATAAGTTAGTACAGTCTTTCTTAAAGAAAATGTGTTAGTATTCATCAAAAGCTATGGAATTTTGCATGCCCTTTTTTAAATATAGGGATTTATACTAAGGAAATAATGTATGAGCACCAAGATGTTATTACAAGAATACTCTGAAGTGTTATTTATAACATGAAATTATAGCAACAGACTAAATATCCAATAATGGAGTACTCATTAAATAAATACTGTATATCCATACAAAAGGAACGCTCAGCAATCATCAAATATGACGCTGAAGAACATTTAATGATGTGGAAAATGTACATAACAATAACGTGAAAATATCATATTATTGTGAAGTGTGACCTTGTTTTAAAAAGTAAATGTGAGCATTATATACATGTACATGTATATACCCAAAAGACATGCACTTCAAAAAAAAATTATGTTTAACATGAGGTAGTGAGATTGCTGACATTTTTCATTCTTTAAATTTTGTTATATTGCCAATGTTTTTCAAAGTGCATATTATTTTTGTAAGAAGAAAAATATTTTTAAAGTCTCAAATATACTTGAAGACCATGTCATTACATTTGAATGTGCATATTTTTATGCCATCATGTTAAAACCACTACAAAATAGATGAAATAAAATAAAACAAAATCTCTGCAGTCTCTTTTAAATTTGTTATAATATGGAACAACTTGAAGATATTAGTTAACAGAAAAGTATAAAGAAGAAAATGAAAATCATCTATCCTAACACCCAAAGAAAACCACAGTCAATATTTGGCACATATACTTTTCTATATAGATAGATACATTTATAGATACATAGTCTTTTTATAAAATGTTTTTTTGGTACATGTATATTTGTAACCTGCTTTTCCACTTAACAATATATCACAAACATTTCCCTTAAATGTAATTCAAAAATTATTTTTATTGGCCTCATATTATTTTATAACATAAATACACTATCATTTATTTAATCACTACCCCATTATTGAGCCTTTAAGCTGTTGCCATTTTATTTACACTATTATGGCAAACACTTGTATGACCATCCATATGAATTAATCTTGGACTGCCTTTCTGACTTTTCCTTAGGATGAATTCTTAGGTCTGGAATTATTGCTTTTAAGTATCTAGTAAACTTTGCCAAATTGCCTTTGAGAAAAGTTGTACTAGTTGTACTAATTAACACTTCTACTTTAATTGTGTGGGACTTGCTGTTTCTCTATACCTTTGTAAACCATGAAGATTACCATGCTTTCCTAACTTTGCCAAGTTAAATAGTGAGGTTTCACCATCTTTTCCATATTTTTCTTTTGTAATATGCCTATTCATGACATTTACCCTTTGATTTGTTGATAGTAACATTATTCTTATTGACTGATAAAAATGTATTTTATATTGAGAGTATATATTGGACACGGCTAATATTAGGAACATTCAAAATAAAACTTAGTGAGATGTAGTAGATACCAAACAAATTAATAAACCAGTGGAGTAGATACCTTATACTAAATATCTACCACAACATTTTGACTTTCTGTACTTCTGTTCCATAGTACCTCCACTTCAACTAAGATTAAAGTATCACATGACTACAGTCTGCATTCTTTTATCTTACAATGTTTTATATTCTGCTTTCTGATTAGGATATTTGTACCTTATCTATATCAGCTTTTCCAGATATTTTTGTTGTCTGGCTTCTTATCTAATCTACTAATGCTAGATGTAGAAAAGGACATACAGAGTTCTGCTGGCATCAGAAGCCAGAGGGAGCAGGTTGATTCAGATAAGGACATTGAAATGTTCATTGGGTGGAAAGCTTATCATAGAACATCAAGAATCCAAAAGAGGAAGATAGATTTATCAGATGGAAATTATGAGAACCAGTTGCTCCAAATTATGGGTTAAGGTTACCATATAAAGCCATTTCTCTTATCTTTCATAATAAAAACCTCATGTACTAATAAAGAGAGGGTGATGGGTGAGAATTGAACAGAGAGAGCCATACATAATAAAATGTTCATATAAAACTTGTGAAAGTTTAAAACTTTGACCTGAGCTGAGATAACTGCACTTGCTACTTCCATGCTGTTGATTTAGAATTAACATAATGAAAGCTCCTAAGATTTTGCAAGCTAGAAAACTGAAGTTTTCTTCATGAAGTTATACCAGCATTCTGAAGAAGGTTATGACTTAGTGGGAGTTTGGGTACTGGATTGGTTCTCATGTTTACAAGCTTCCACTGACTATACCACTAGAGGCCCCAGAAAAAAAATCTGGCTATTTTTTGGGGTAAAGATCAGAATGGATACTTTCTACTAGAAAGAATCACTTGAGAATGCATTTATAGGTAAAGCTCAGATAGGATAAGCAATCTGATCTGTAATCTAAATAAGAGTGTTACTTTGTTACTTATCCTTTTATAAATAGCAAGGCAGCTCTACCTTCTGATCTTAATGACCAAATGACTCATAAGGAAAAGGTGCCAAAAAAACCTTTTACCTGATAAAAAGCTTTATTTATGGTAGAATTAACCTGTAGAGAACGTCTGTAGACTACGGTCGTTAGTAATGACACAGAGGATAACAGCTATGCAAAGCAGACCACTGTAAAACTTTATCAGGAGTAGGAATAAAACCCTTGCTAAGTGAATGCTTTTGAAAAGGTTAATTTGTAGCTAGAATAATTGCACTATTTTGAAAGAGTAGTCTGAAAAGCAGCCATACTCTATGCTGGAATTGAAAAAAAAAAAATCCTCATGACAGGAAAATGATGCATGTTGAAATACTGTCAGATTCTTTAATTCCCATTTTGGCCCTTATTAGAAACTCACAGATCACATTATTCTTCAATATCTGACCAGTCATAAATGTGCTACTTGCTCATGCTCCTCAACTGAGGGGACTTCCCACAGGCACTGGGAATGATCAGGATAAGACAACACAGACAAGGGGAGAAAAAGGAAAGGAATATATACTAAAGAGCCATTTCAATTCCAACCATTTTTCACTTTAATAATATTTTAGTCAACAAATAAAAAGCCAAGGTTTTAAAGAATATTGATCTTTTGTTTCAGATGTGTGCTAAAGCAAATACGTAGTTTCCTTTCAGGAACATCCTAAGCAGAATCTGCAGCTGTCTAGAGAGGCTGATATCAAACGTGGACAAGATCCTCTTCCTTTGGGGGCCTATCACCCTGTTTTCCTGCCTCATCTGAAATTGACACTTTTAGGATATCTTTGGCTAACAGTATAAGATAAATATGTTTAAAGTAAACCTGTGAAAGGGAAGATTTAGAAACCGTAAGAATGCTGAGCTAATATTTCATCAATTTCCTCATTTCACAGATGGACGAACTAAAGCCCCAGAGAGTAAAAGTGAACTGCCCAGAGTCCCTCCAAATGAACATGCTGTGAGAGAGGATAGCATAGGCTAGAGAAAATTCTAGCCACTCTCAAGAACACAGCAAAAATTAGTAATACAATTTGCTCCCATAAATTTATCTGATTAATTAGCTAGTTTTTACCTTAAAGGATAAAAACATTCTTAAATGAGAAAAGGCAAGACATCCAAGTTTTGAGGAGATGGGTTAGAACAGAAGGGTATGGTGACAGGGGAATATGATAGAAGGCACCAATCAGGGAACGAAAGATAATGGAAATATTCATTGTCAGCTTGACAATGTAGTCTGGCCTCCTGATTCACAAACAGAGGAGCAGGAGCTAAATGCATAGTTTCTTTCCTCAGGTAAGAAAAGAATCTTGATACTAATTTAGAGATGCAAAGAAAAGTCTTAGGATAATATGGATAGGGGATGCAGTAATTTCCCTATTTTCGATTTGTGCTTCATTCATTCTCTTCCATTAGGCCTTGCCTTTCGGCCACCTTCACTAGATACCCAAGTTCACATTTTGATTTCTCACATTTGCATTTTATCTAAAAATATGAAAACCACACAAAAAGAAAAAAAAAACTCTTTTCAAAGATTTTGATGAGGTAAGTTAAGGTCAATGTTCTCAGCTTTAATTCTGAATGTCCTTGTTTTTATGAAGTTAAGTCAGACCCTTAATATACAATTTAAATGCAGCTTTGACTGACTAGAAAATGTTATTTTAAATCCCCAGAAGACACAGATCAAAGGACAGTAAAAATGCATCCATATTTGATTTAATGATGCTTTGAATTAAAGTAAAAGGAACATATGTAAAAACCTTGATCCATGGATTATTCAAGTTCAGTTTAAGGCTTTACATGAAGCCATAGCCTAATATATAATACATAACAGAAACTACCTGTTTGTAATAAAAATATCTATATGTCTTCAAAGACATTCTAGGTTGCTAAGCCTAATTTTGTGTGTTGTATTTATAACTTTAACAGTATCTTTTTCTTCTCTTGGAGAGATTGTCATTTTCTTCTGTTGACCTCTGCAGGCACTTTAACAGGGGCCTACACCATTGTTTGTCTAATAACAACTGAAATTTCTCTTTCAGTCTCTCACTTTTTTTTTTCACAGTACTGTTTATTGAGCTGCCTCAGTTCATCTTTCCCACTCTCACTTCCATCCACACGACATCTGGAAAAGTGCTCCCATTGTATTCAACACTTTGCCATTTAATCCACTTGGCCAACCAGTCCAGGGAATTCTGCTGTCACTTCTTCCCAGTGAATTCTTAAATAGTGACCCTCAACTACTGTCTGAACTTCAGATCCATGTTGCCAAATGCAGGATTTAAATCTCCACCTGGATACCCCACTGGTCCTTTCAATATACATCCATCTTAAACTGCAGTTCCAGACTTTGCTTTTTCTGTTAATACTACAACCTCTCTCCCAGCCGCTCAGACTTCAGCACTTCAGTCACCCTAGACTCCTTTCTCTCCCTGGCCCTTCACATGTAATCAGTTTCCAAGTGTTCTCAATTCTACTGCCTCAATATTTCTTGCATCTGTCTCCTCCTATTTGTTGGCACTGCCAACGCTCTGATTAATGCTCTGGTTTCTTTTCATACTGGGCTACTCTAAAATCTTCCTAATTGGTCTCTCACTCTTTATTCCTCTTCATGCCATTGAATGCCACATACACCATTAGAGAAGTCTTTAGGGCAGCCCTGATCAATCACCACCATGCTCAAAAACTTTCAATATCTTCCTATTGCCAGCCAACAAAGTATTAATCCCTGACCCTGGTATTTAAGGTTATCTATGGTATGGTACCAAACTTTATCTGTTATGATTCCTCTACATTCAGCTTAGGCACCAATGAAACTAAACTGCTGACTTTTTGAAAATGAACTATGTGACCCTATCATTTGCCTTTGATCATGCTGTGCTTTCTCTCTGGCCTGACCCTCTCTACATAGAGAGATACTAGACATCCTCCAAGGTCCATCTCAAATTGACTTCTTCTCTAAAGTCTTCTGTACCTGCCTGTTTTAGCCATTTCAGTGTACCAAAATTGTAATTCTAAAAGAAGACTTTTAGAGGCAGCCTCGAAAAAACATAGGTGAATGCTGCAAGTTCATGTAGACCATACTGAAGCTCAGGAGAAGTAATCTTTGGGTGCCATGTAGAAAAATACTCTGTGTGGGTAATCATTCAGAGCCAAAAGATAAGATCAACCAGGTTGGGCTACATCAGGTATGGCCAATATCTGGTAGATTTTCCTTTTTTTTTATGTCCATGGTAGATTCAAAACAATCTTTTGCTCTTGTGACTCCAGTCTGGGGCATAATTAATCCTAGAAACCGTAAACCAAGAGAAACATTACCAGAGAAATATTGCCAAGAGAAACATTAAACCAAGTAGCTATCTCTGGGCTGGGTATTTCCTAATCCCTGCCTATCCATTTACCTATGAACTCCAATTGCATTCTGGCCTTAGCTATGTTGTGGAACATTTTTCTGTAGTTTGCACTATGCATCATTTATGTATTTCTCTTATTTTCCCCTACTGGGCTATAAGATCTTTGAGAAAAAAAGATTACATCTCAGTCATTGCAGCCCTAGAAATCCTATGTAAGGAATTAAGATGGCAATCTCCTCAAAAGAGGGAGGATGGGGCAGGAGCTGTAGGGTGGGAAGCTGCATATGCATATGATACACACTTTTTTGTTCAGACTATGTATATTTGTGGTGGCTTGGTAGGTGCTGGTGGAAGTCATGAAAGAGCACTAAAGCCCTCTCAAGCCTCCCTGTGTCACTTGAACAGTACCTCACTTTCTCTTTGGTTTTACCTACTCTTTGGAAGATATATCAGTAATGGCAACTCTGCACATAGACCTGCTAAATACCGTTATCTTCACAATAGTTCCAGGTGGGAACCACTGGTCTTCCTTCCTCTCCTCCATCACTCCCTTCCTTTCTTCATTTCTTCCTCCTTCCTTTGCTTCCTCTTTCTTTTCTTTTGTTCCTTCCTTCTTTCCTTTCCTATCAAAAATAAGATGGATTCTTTGGAGCTTGGATACCAAGAATAGTAGTTTGCGGATCAGACTTAGTATTCCAGTTCTGTCAGTATCTATGTGCCTTTACACAAAAGACTTGAACTCTCTGTTCACCAGTGTTTTTAACTAAAGCTTTGCTTATAACATTTTTGCCTTAACATAGAGTAGAGGAGTGATAGTATGCTAAGAAAAATAAGGCTCCGAAGTACAAATTATGTTTATGTTTCCATTTTGAGTAGTGTGGATCCCTTCAACAGTTCTTTGAACTTATCCATGTGGATGAGATTGATTAAACCAGGAATATATTCAGGATTGGAATAGTCTCTATATTTTTAGTATAGTTTATGTACTTCTGCAATTTCAAAAATATAATTAGAAATTACTCTTTGTTCTTGAACAAATTAAGAACACTTGTGCAATGAAATGGCACAAATGCTCATTTTGCTTATGTTAATATTTCCAGAAAACCTCAACACTATCTGTTTATGATTCTGGTAATGTAGATGGATATTGTTTTGCTATCATTGCATCATCTGTGAAACTACAGAATTTTACCATCCTAATGGGGCTTATCTCAATAAAGATTTAAGGAAATAATTTTGCTGTCATTTGGACATCCTATTATCATCTACTCAAAATTTGGCACTAGAATAATGTTTTCTTTTATTCATTTGCTTTTGGAAGAAATATGAAATTTAGAACAGGTTTTCTAGTAAAATGGTGATTGGATAAATTTTTTTTTTTAGCAGATTGTCTACATTTTACCTGCTGCTCGGGGTTAATTTAAGTTGCTCGTTACTGTCTATAAAATGCTACATGATGAAAATACTCTCCTCAACAAGTATTAGGTTTCCTTTTTTAGGGGTATATTTTTACTTAAATAATAAAGGAAATAAATTGGTTCAAATAACTAGAAGTCCAGAGAGAGAGCAGTCTTCAGGGTTGATGCAATTCAGAAGCTCCAGCTCCACTTTTTCTGAATTCTCTCTTCTGTACTCTCATTTGGGTGGTGTTGGGTGCATTCTCAGGTTGATATCGAAATGTCTACAGCAGTTCTGGGCCTCAGATTCAATTAAAATGATGTTCAGAAGGAAAGTGGTATGTCTAGATTTTCATTTTGTTTTGTTTTGCTTTTGGTTTGCTTATAAAGAGATCCAAAAGCTTCTCATGACTGAATCAACGGTAGCAAGCAGGTGTCAGTAAACAAAGTCTTCTATAAATGAAGGATTTTGCCATGTATTATTGCCTCCACACAGAGGGATTCTATGGACCCACTTTTGTATCCTGCCTAATATATATTAATGGAAATAATTTCATCTAAACACTATCTTAACACCCTTTAATATATTTTCCTCATCTGTCTTTTTTGACAAAGTGTCAGTGTCTCTAGTAAATCATAATATCCTCAAAGAAAACATGATTATGTATATGTGATGTTGAGCAATTTATTAAAAATGGGAAGAAAACAATAGAAATTATATGTCCAATGCCATGTGAACAGATGATTGTCAAGATTTACTTATTTCTTTTCTTAGTGAAAGACTACATTCCTTTTGTAGTTCTTCATAATTATCCTCCACTTATCCAGGCAACATGCTTTTGTATAGATCAAAGAACCAAAAATACGTGTTAGAGTCTTCATGCTGTCACTTACTACCAGTGCTACACTGAATAAATTACTTAAACTTTCTGAGCCTCATTTTCCTCACCTGTAAAATGGACATAATTCTTAGCTCATAGTTTTTTTCATTCATTAAATGTTAGTTTTTTTCCCCTTTATCCTTCACATTTTTCTTTTTTCCCTTTCCCACTTTTTTCTAACAAAAAGCCTTAAGTATAATACTGGTAACTAAAGTAATATCTGCCAGTAACGTAAGTCCTCAAGAATGAATGTCACCAGTCTTTCAAAGGGATTCAGTGCCATTCTCTTTTCCATTTCTGTTTGACTTAATTTCTCATTAGAAGTCCATCTCCCAACCAGACCCTTTAAATAAGAAGTTGGAAGTTTTCTTGCTTTCTTTTCATTTGCTTTACATACTTGAAAAATATACTGTTCTTACTGTTTGCCGTTTGACGGATAAAAACACATCTCCCTATCGACTGAGATGTCCAGGCTCGTCTCAAAACAATTTGATTTTTTTGATCTACTCCATAATAACTAGGATAATTTTTACTTTGTCACTTTCATTTACCTTCCAGGTCTTTGAAGAAACAAGGTGTCAACATAGCATTTTGGTTTTCTTACAGTGGAGATAAAAATTCCTGCTGATAAACTGTACTAATAACTCTCATCCACATTTCATTTTAGGGTAAGCCAGACAACCAATAAATTGTATTGCTGTGTTATAGAATATGTCCCTTCATTTAGAACTGATTCAACAGAAAAATATTTGAAATTAATTTTCAGCAGATAAAGAAAGTTACAAGACAGCAGAATTATAAATGTCAAGGTAAAAATGATGTTAAGGAATTTTTTTTTTTTAATGATTAGAAGTGGTGGATTATGCATCATTTCAGGACTGCTCTAATGAAGCTTCACTGTATTTACTTACAAGAGTATTATTAGCATAGCAATTTTGTAAGATTAATATTCTGCTAAATTGTTTCAAAGGTTTCAGATAACTCTTCTAATTTTATGGGAAATTGTTACCAAAATTACATCTCTTATGAAAAACACTTATTAATGTACCAGACAAGATAAATAACATTTTAATAAATAAGCATTATATTACAAAGGAGTTATATCTTATTTGAACCTGAAATAATGAGTAATGGATCATTTAAACTTGATACAATGAGTAATGAAAACTTTTAACAGCACTGATGATTCACTATGTCATTAAAATATACTGAAATTTCAAAAGAGAGACATTAAAATCATCACAGACACCCATTCAGAGTCTACAAGAATAAAGCCTGAATTATCTTCCATGCTCTGGCAGAGCAAGAGACAGAAGCTGCTTGCACAGGTTGCTCAGTAGAATCCTAAAAGGAACAGAGTCTGAATAATTTATTTCCCCTGTAGTTGCCCAATACTGTACTACTAAATGGTATACCTGATGAAACTAACCCATTGTAACTTGACATCTTAATGGTCTAGTGTTAATTTTGACTAGACTTTGTAGCATCATTTATTTTTCATTATCTCTGTAGATTTGTACTGACTCTGTAAGATTGTTAACAACTGAATGTAGAATAGGAGTTATAAATCAAGAATGAAAATGGGAAAAGCAACTTTACTATAAAATGTGTATCATTTTCATTTCAATAATAGGGTAAACTACTAAATAAAGCTCTTTGTTTGCCATGATCAAATTTTCTTTTTAATTTTTTATCAGCACAACACTTCTACCACTTTCAGGAATTATTTCTAATCTCCTCCTGCTTTTTCTATATGGATTTTTAAGTGTTGCTTTTTTTTTCCCTTAACATATATGTGATATCTAGTTCAACTGCTGATGGCTGTGTTTTTGCACTTGATAATGTTAGATTGCAAAATCAGAGTGCTACTAATATAATGAATTTCTCTTTGAATTATCTTCCAGAACCAGTGTTGAGCAAAACATATAATCCTCTCCAGGTTGGCAGGTTCAGGGAAAGTAAAAAGTTATGTCTAAAGATGGCAAATGTTAATTACCTAAGTCTTTTTTTTTTTTAACTTTCTCAAGATTCAGGGGAAAGATATTTGAGCTTTCAGAATTGATAAAAATTTTAGCTGGAGCAGCTCTTTATAAGAAATCATTCCAAATATAATTTGGTTAATCAAAAACCAGCAGCTTTGGCACTGCAAGGAACTTTAGCCCCATCTAGCAAAGTTTCGTCTCTGGAATTTCACAACCAATGTAATTGTGTCCATTTTGCAGTTGCCAATCCAACTCAACGATTTCATATCTCACTTGGAATCTGTCAGACTCTCATAGACATAACATTCAGCACTCAACCTGGAGGTCACTAAGTTGTCCAGATGGGAACCAATATGACTTTAACAGCATCGATGCAAATGCAGCAGTTGCCAAAAAGAGACTATGAGTTTCTCATGAGATTAAAAATATGAATGTAAGGTTAGAACAACACAGTTATCAATCAAGATTCTGAAAGATAGTTGTCTTGGGACACACTTAAGGGAATATGTTATTAATGTTTTTGTTTTTAACTGGTAGCTTTTTGTTCTACCTCATGTCTCCCAGTTTTCTAACTTTACTTTTCATATTTTTGATCCTACAACATAATGATTCCTCCATACTTATTAATGGTTCTGTAACAGTGACTCTCAAAAATGTTCTAAAATGTATTTTGTGCTATTATTTTTAGACACCAAAATTATGTATACAAATTTCTCAGTGTGAGACCTATCAATAATTACTAGTTGTTATATCGATTAGTTTTCAGTGTGGTCTGTATTTCTTCCCAAAGCCAATCAGCCTCACTAGCTTGAACCCATTACCTATGTCAATGCTGCTCTTTCATAAAGATATTTGCCATAAAGATAAAAATTCTTAATTTTTATGTAAATATAGCTTATCTATTTATATGGAAATGACCTTTTACATGAGCTATTCAATTTCAAGTAGCACTGTTTAGAGTACTTAAGTAAAATCTCTTTTATGGATCTCTTTCAAACACAAATCAGAAGCTCAAAAAACTATGTCTTAAAATTAATGCTCTCTTGAATGGGTTTCAGTATCAACTCAGGATCAAAAAGGACAACTTGGACAAATTTAGTAAATGACAAAGGGGAAATGTGCTTTTCACATTAACATGTTTGGTGGCAATGTCCTTAACTATTCTTACCTTCTCAAATTACTCCATCCTAAATCTGACTGGAATTTGCTTTCTAGCAGCAAATTATTTATTGACTCATCTCCCCCCATGCTTGTTCAGGCAAGAAACAGGAAAAATATCTCTGTAATGAAAGTGTATTCATTTTGTCTTCCCAACGTGAGTTTTATTGTTCTCTTTTGTCTGACATTTACCATCACCTATATTGACTAAACCAAAATCAGTGCTATCCAAGGAAACTGAGTGAGCACAACACACTTACATGGAGGCCAGTAACCAAGATCATAATCCTTAGGATACAATGCAAACTACATTCGACTTCAATCAGAAATTGTCCTTTCTGAAATATGAATCTTCACCAAAGCACCTATGACTATCAAAGCCCTAACTGTTTTTCATAGTCACTAACCACTCAACTTTAGGAAGGGTGAAGGCTAAATAATCTTCCAATGCCTCCTCAAGCTTTTTCTTAATTCTTGCTATTGTGTGCTAGATAACTGGCAACCAATGGCCTAAAAGTGAGACTCTAGCAGATCAAATGTCACTAGGAATGTTCTGCTCTAAGTAAGCAATTGGCTGAAGAAAAGCAAGGTAAAATAACAATGTAAAAAATTAATAAACAGAAACCTCAATTAAATAGAGTTGGGAGGGCTCTCAGAAGGGGAAGCTCTCATGCCCTGTGATGATAACAGAGGCCAACAGGAAGAAGGAAGATTCCTCTTTTTTCCTGGCAGCATTCAACCAATGAAAACCATGGACTCTGCCTGCTATAGCCATCCCAACTTCCACTTTCCCTCTATAAAAGCATTTCCCTTCCCTTGCTGTGAGGGCAGTTGCACGTAGCCCACCACAGTTTGTGTTACCCAAAAGCTGGGTTCACCTCTTGGTGGGTGTCAAGCCAAAAGATAAAACCATGCCAAAGATCAGAAGAAGAAAGGATTTATTATTACCCACAGCAAGTAAGAACACTGGGGATCTTTCCCAAAGCAATGTCTCTCCAAACAGCAAAATCAGGGAAGTTTTAAACTAAGGGCATGCATATTCATGAAGAGGCTTGGGTGGCTGGTGGCTGACAGAGTCCAAGCTTTAGTTGATTGAAGTCAGGAAGGTCAGAAAAGCTCAACATTATTATCCCTCAGGTTCCAGTTGATCTAGTGGTTGAGCACTTCAAGCTAATCTTTAACAATGAAATAGAACTGGGAGTCTTTATAATTGATATACTATATTCGCTATTGTTACTTCTCTTGCTGTATAACAGTCATTTGTTTCTGCATTCTTTTGTTCCCTTAAGATCATTCATTACTGATATGTGTTCAAGGGCAAGAACTGTAGCCAGGCTTAGATCACAAAATGGCTTAGGCCAAAAATGGCTTCTCTTCTCTTAAGAAAGCCATGCCTCGTTCTCTCTCTCCAGGCACCCCCTACCCTATGTGCTTAGAGTTGCAGACTCTGAATTGCAATTCTTTGCCAACCTGAATAAACCTGTTTTTGCTGGAGAAATAAGTGGCAATCTATTTTGTTTTAGGTCAAAATTGGTGGCTTATATGTTTAGAGAAGATCCCCAACAACTCCAGGGCTGGTAAGTAAACAGGTACCCACATTGGGCCCACTATTGCTCACTGCTTTTCTTGCCAACCCTGGAGTTTTAAAGGTATATCTTTCTCCTGGATCCCAGCCCTCTTTGCATTTTGAAGCTCTCTGGGTTTTATTTGGGATCTGTTTTAAGATTTCATCCTTTCTGGTTAAGGACTTGTTCTGTATGTGAGTACTTGTTTGGCACTTCATTGTCATTTGAAATCAGACTGTTCCAACTGGAATTCGTTCAGCATTCAGTCCATTTCTTTTGGAACAGGAGCTGTTCCTCCAGGAACTGACTAGCCTTTGGCCTGTGCCTTTGGGAGCAGGGGCTGTTTCACTGGAACTGTGCCAGTTCAGCCTTCAGCCCATTCCTTTATAATAGTGGCTGTTCTATGGGAAATGAGCTAAGAAACCTTCAGCTTGGCTCCTTTGGGACAAGCTGTTCCCTTAGAACTGGCTGGTATTAGGCCTGCAGGCTGTTCGAGATGTTTGAACTGTTTAAGCTATTTCAATTGTAATCTGTTAGAGATATTTGAGCTATTGAGGCTGTTTGAGTTTTTTGAGCTATAAGATGTTTGAGATGTTTTGACTGTTTAAAAATTATTCTACTTTAGAGAAAACCCTCTGAGAAGTGGGATCCCAGTTATCTAAATATCCTGACTCCCCCTATAGGGACTCTGGGTTACTTTATGTTTAAATACCACTGTCTTTCCTTATACACATTTTTAACTAAATGGACCAACTTGACTAATGACAATTTAGAACATCAATGGCTATTATGGGGAACTTTTGAAATCCTCAAACTTATGTTTCTTAAAACTGAATTGGACTATCATAACTCTAAAATTTCCAGAACTGAATGGAATGCATATTTTGATTGATATTTTGAGGCTTCCAAATGTTATCAGTAGCCTAAAATTGCCTTTCAGCAAAATAAGATTTTAATATTAATTAAGACAAACAAAGGCAAAATGGCTTTTGAAGTCTCATGCTCCTCCTCTTCCTTGCCTTGTCTCAGGCTCTGCCTTCAGACTGCCTACACCTCCTCTATACCCTCAGTCCCCCTATACTAATTCTCCCCCTAAACTTCCTTTTTTTTCCTCCAAAAATGTCCCTCTCCCTTTTCCTCTGAACTTATGAGAAACTTCCCTTTAAAATTAAGCCTTCTGAGGATCCAGAGATTAAACTCTTAACTTTTGGTATTTCCTGGACTAAAACTGAACTGAGAGCCACAGTCAAAGATTTTCCCAAAGCAACCAAAGATCCTCACAGATTTGCTGAGGAATTTAATATAGTCATTCAAACTTATCAACCTGGTTTCTCTGACTTAAATGAACTAGTTCATATGCTTTTCAGTGAAGGCCAGGGCCAGCACTGGATGAAAATTGCTAATAAGGAAATTCTTGTAAGGTCTCTAGAATTACAACTAGGAGACCAGCCCACTTATTATATGATCAGGCCCAGGCAATCTCTAGGTGACTTCATTGAGCAATTCATAGGGCTTTTCCAAAGCCTGTTGATTAGAACAAAATTCAGGCTTGCACACAAAAATCTGATGAACTGGTTCATGACTATTATGATTGACTTCAGAATGTTTTTAAAGAAAATTCTGATCTTCCTTCAGATGTTGATTCTATACAGGTAGCTTTTAACTCTGTATATATTAATGGGCTGAACTAGAACCTTTCTCTTCTAGTACAAAAGGATGAGGATAGAATGGGAAGCTATGTCCACTCCAGATTTAGTTATACTGGCAAACCAGCTCTTTCATACTCTGGATGAGTCATCTAGAAGGAGGACCACTAAAATTATTCTTCAACTCCAACAAATGAAGGCCCTTAAATGAAACCAAAATCCTCCTACTTTCTGCCATTATTGCAAAAAACCAGGACATTGGAAAAAATAGTTTTACAACTTTAATCACTTCAGACTTCTTCAATCCTGGAAACTGCCTTTCCAATGTCGTCCCAGTTCTCTAAGAAACTACAGGGACTCCTCCCAATCCTCCCTCTTAATTGGCTTGTAGAAACATTTCTCCAGATTGGGGGTGAATCTCTTTCAGCCCTAACTGATACCAGCACCACACTCTTCGTGCTCAACCCCACTACTACAGAACAGTCCCTGTCTTGGAGCACTAAAACAGTTCAAACAGTGGAGATTTCTAATGAACCTCAAGAGGTTCTTATCTCTAAACCCACTCCCTTTTGTTTAAGCCCTTTGAGAGACACACACCTTTTTCTCCTTTGTTTCTCCACTCCTAGCCACTTATTAGGCTAAGACTTCTTAGAGAAACATCATGCCAGAATTCCTTTCTGCTCAAAAGTGGAAATAGTTCTAGAATTTGACAGTAGTCATCAAATAAACCAACCAGGTGAATTCAATAACCCTTTGATATATTTTATTTTCTCTCTGATAGTACTAGAGCTGATTCTGGAAACACTGATAATTTGTCCCTATTGAATCACCTACTACTAACATTAAGGGTGCAATCTCCACCTGATATTGGCAAAATTCACAGTGTCTCTCCCATCAAGATTGAACTAGATCCTTCAAAACCTCTTCCCAGAATTAATCAATACCTTAAAAGTAAAGACACCCGTTAAGGCATAAAGTCTATAACAGAAGATTATAAGGCTTAAGGTCTCATTATCCCTTATACTAGTTCATATAATACTTCCATTTTACTGGTGAGAAAACCTAAAGGAGAGGATGGAAGTTTGTCCAGGACCTCCAAGAAATAAACAATATTGTTATCTCCCAACATTCTGTTGTCCTGACCCTCATACACTAGTAGCATCCATTCCCACAAAGCAAATTCTTTACTGTAATTGATTTATTCAGTGCATTCTTTAGTATTCCAGTTGATGAACTAGCCAATACATTTTTGTCTTCACCTGGGAAGAAAATCATTTCACCTGAACATTAGTAATGCCTCAGTGTTATATTGAGAGTCCTTCTTATTTCTCACAAATCCTGAAGGCTGATCTGGATGATATAAAGTTCCTTAGGGGTTCTACTTTGCTACAATATGTGGATGATTTGCTTCTTTACTCTCCTTCTCAAGCTTCTTCACAGAAATACAGCATCCATCTGCTAAAGCTTTTAGCCCTAAAGGGACATAAGGTCACCAAGAAAAACTGCAGTTTTCCCAAACCCAGGTTTAATATGTACGGTATCTGATATCAGAACAAGAGCTACACCTAGACCCAGATGGGCTTCATAGTGTCCTAGGTTTCCCAAAACCCAACATTAAGCATCAACTGTGATGTTTTCTCAGGCTAGTTGGTTACTGCCAAAATTCGATTTCAAATTTTTCTCTTATGGCTAAACCGCTGTATGTTGTACCAAAGAATAACAACTCCAACCTAATTTTATCAGAAGAACCAGATAAAATAACCTTTATTGGAAGAACCAGACCAAATAACCTTTAAGGACTTAAAGGAGAATTTAATGAACCCACCCTTGGGCATCCCAATTTTCAGATCCCCTTTTTCCTTTTTGTATATGAAAAAAAAAAGAGAATGGCCCAGAGTACTCACCCCAAATCATGGGAACCACCACCAACTCATAGGGTATTAAAGCCAGCAACTGGACCCTGCGGCACAGGAATAACCTCCTTGCTTTAAAGCCATTACTTAACACTGCCCTTTCTGTAAAGGCCACCAGGTGCTCGCTTCAGCAGCACATATACTAAAATTGTTAAGGCCACCAAAAAAAGTGTGGGATCCCTCTAACCATTTTTGTACCTCATGCAGTAGAAATCTTCCCGAACTCCCATCACACTCAACATTTCTCAATCAGCCACCTCACCTCCTCTAAAGTCCTTTGTTAACTGCTCCTCATGTAACTCATTTATGTTGTAATAACCTTAACCTGGCTACTCTTCTCTTCCCCATCACCAACAAAGTCCCTCATGACTGTTTAATGATGACAAATCATCTCTGAACTCCTCATCGTGATCTGCAGGAAATTCCTTTGGATAATGCTGACTTCTCACAATACTGAGGGTTCTTATTTAAAAGGTGATAATGGCAAATACTTTGCTTGGTTTACTATTGCAACTCCTTTTGATTTTGTTGAAGTAGCACCTTTACCCATGGTTACTTTAGCTTAATAGGCTGAATTATACACTCTTATATGGACTTGCGCTTTAGCCAAGGGCAAAACTGTCAATATTTATACTAATAGTAGATATGCTTTCAGAGTAGCTCATGATTTGGGAATATTGTGGAAGCAACATGGCTTCTTTAATTCCAGCAGAAAGTCTCTCTTCAACCTTGTTGAAAAGGCTCTTATCAGGTACTGCTAACTATGAAAATCCTGGGAATAAACCCTTGGATTACATGACACACCTAAAGAAAACACCAAACCCTGACTAGACCTACACATCATCTGGTGACCTAAAAATAAAGATTTCTAGGAATTAAAGTGGACAACATCTGATAAGACAGCTTTCCCAAGATATCCAGACCAGGCCTGTTGGAAATTTGTCACCAAACCTTTAATGATGACAATACTTCAGATGATCTCCAATGTCTATGATCTTGATAGCATATGGACTTTAGATAAAAAGTGCCCAAGAGTTCTCCCTCTTACTCCTTTTTATAATTTGAATGTAATCTCAATAGATTTCC
Organism: Camelus bactrianus; assembly: GCF_048773025.1. Classification (NCBI taxonomy): domain Eukaryota; kingdom Metazoa; phylum Chordata; class Mammalia; order Artiodactyla; family Camelidae; genus Camelus; species Camelus bactrianus. The sequence continues at coordinate 78,587,002 of NC_133575.1, read as the reverse complement.
AATTTGTGTGCTTTCCCTCTGATATGACACTACATCCAGGAAAGATCCTTCCTGGCACTGAAAGACAAAAAGTCACTGAAACTAGAAAACCTGACCTTGATCAGCAATGCTTTCAAAGAAAGACCTTGATCAAAAGGGGAAAATGTAAAAAAATAAAATAAAAATAAAACAGAAAGAAAAACCTCAATTAAATAGAGTCAGAAGACAAGAAGGAGGACCTTTCATGTCCTGCAATACTAACAGCCCAAAAGAAGAAGAAAGACTCTTTTCTTTCCTGGCAACAACTCAGCCAATGAAAAGCTATGGACTCTTTGTTTAAGATAGTCTTCCCAACTTCCAGTTCCCCTCTGTAAAAGAGTCCTCTTTCCCTTGCTGTGCAGGGACTTACACATGGTTCACCATGGTTGCAGACTCAATTCCAATTTTTTGCTGATCCTGAATAAACCCATTTTTGCTGTAGAAATAACTGGCAGTCTATTTGTTTTAGATCAACAATACTTCGGCATAGATTTTAGTATTGACTGTGTCTAACGAATACAGTCAAGTTTCAACTATCTGAATGGAACTAGTTTGAATAAACTGATGTTCACATGAGGAGGAAAAGTAAAAACATTTCATGTCTTGCAAAATGACCTCATTTAAATGACTGGTTTGGGGTAAACAATACTTCAGTGAGTGAAGTTCAACTGTAGATTTCAGTTCAAAAGAAAAGAGAACGTTTTTTAAACTACATTTGCATCATGTGTTCCAGACATTGTCTTCTGCAATAAATTGTTATAGTCTTTAGGGAAATGTGAAAACTAATATCTTCTTACATACTGTTGCACTTTAAAATGAATATCAAAAATGTTACATAGCGATGAAAAGTATCCTTGTGAGTGAAACATCCAATGTCACTTTAAGACTTGCAGTTCTCTGCATATTTTATGCAAATAAATTTTAATTTTTCAATAAGGAGTCAACTATTTAAACTGATGCTGAAGCACACTGATTGACCTAATTAGATATAAAACCTGGTGACTAAAATCACCAAGAGTATATGATCTCATGCCCTAGGTAACACATTCAGTGTTTTTATTATTATTGTATGATAATTCAACCAGTTTTTTTCTGTAAGAAACTCTCTCTGGGCTAAGTAATTGGTAGTTTCTCATGCATGTTTTAATAGTCTTCAAAAAAAAGGTTTCTGAACAAATGCCATCTACTATGGAATACTATTTGAACTGCATTTATTTCTACAGCAGATTTCCCTAGTTGGCCAATTAATTACAAGGTATAAAGGTCTTTTTAAAGTCACTTGGAAAAAAAAAGGACACCAGTTATGGTTCACTGTTCTCATCTTGAACTGACTCTAATAATGCAAGTAGTGTATGTTATAAATACCTTTCCAAAATTGTTAGGACAAGATATAAATAAACAAACAAACAAACAGACTGTTCAAAATTGTCATTAAATACATGGTGGGGGTTTTGTATTATTCTCATCAATTTTGTGTTTGAAGAATAAAAGGAATCTATATGCATTTTTTGACTATGGCTTAAGAGAATATTTAAACAGACAGAACATTGTTATGTTAACAATTACTTTGATCATTACTGAAATATTTAGATTTGGATAACTGAAGAAATAGGATCACAATGCAATAGAGATTGAATTAATTTCTCTTTTTTGTGTGTCTGTTCTTCAAACCAGATAATCACATTTTAAACAATGTTTGGAACATAGGTTTTGCCAGACTAAATATGCTTTCAAGGTAAATATTAAAAATGACTAATGTATTTACTAGTCATTTAGCCTCTATTAAATTAATCACAGACAAGATACTGATTTTCTCTTAAATAAAAATTAAATTAATTTCAAACATTGTAACATTATGACAGGATTTAAGATATCCTGGGATAAGGATATTGATTTGATCATCTATATCCAGAACTAAGTCAGAATATATCTATAATGAAGCTGAGAAATCTCCATGGTCATAGCAGAGCTAAAATGGAGGGAATCCCCAGAGTCGCAGTGGATGTAAGGGCATTTTATTTTTTACTTAATGTTATTACATATTCCCAATGTTAAAGAACCAACATAAAGTGCATGGCTTGTAGAAAGCACTTGAGAAACATTTCATGAATGAATGAATGGGAAAACTACAGATAAGTTCTAATTACAATTGTATATTTGGCACACATAACAAATGATTCATGAAAGCTTAGCCCTTTTATTTTTTTAGGCAGTTACTGTTTGTAGACATCCAGGTGGTTTCACCTGTAAATCACTGTTTATGAGAAATATGACTATATTTTAGGTTGATATTTCCTTTCCAGCTAGTCTTTTCACTTTCAAGGATATCAGCTAGCAAGTCTACCTATTAGAAAGGCACTTTTTGCATTTTTGAAATGACTCTAACCCCCTAAGTAGTATTTGAAATTTGTAAAAAGCCTCTCCAGGGCTCCAGCTGATATTTGCCCTGGCCAAGAGGGTTGGGCTTTTTCCCTTTGGGCTCACTGTTGATAATACTGATACAGATCTCTCACTTCATTAGCTTTCATAACAGCATTGTTTCCCTCACTGCTTGTGAGAAACAAGACTATAGAGATTTTCTAGAATAGTGGGAAACTTGGCCCTTATCACCCAAAAAAGAGTGAATTTCTGCTTCCATATACTCTTATCACATTGGAAAGCATATTAATCACAAATGTACATTGTGAAGTAACTCAATACTATATCTTTAAAATTAGTTTTGATTGGTTTTGTGTAGTGCTAAAAAATATAGATGTGAAACATCTGTAAGAAGTAGTTGCAAGGAAATAGGACTATAAAGAAGATGATAGGCTGAAAAACAGTGCCCTTGATATGATAAATAATACATGGCCCAAAGACAGTTTAGCATAATAATAATAGATAATATTGCTACTATTAATAATAGCTAGCTTTTATATAGCACTTATTAAGGACCAGACCCTGGTTCTGAGTGTTTTATTTATCTTAACTAATTTAATCTTTACAGTAATCTATTAAGTTGCTACTATCATTAAACCCATAGGATAGATAAGGAAACTGAGGCATAGAAAGTTTGAATAATTTGCCCATGGTCAAAAGGCTAGTAACAGATGAGTATTTGAACTGAGAGGCAGGGGAGTCCAAGAGTGTACTTTTTTTTTTTTTTTTTTAATGAGTATAGTCAGTTTACAATGTGTCAATTTCTGGTGTATAGCATAAAGTTTCATTCATACATACATATATTCTTTTTAATATTCTTTTTCATTATAAGTTACTACAAGATAAAGAATATAGTTCTCTGTGCTACACAGTATAAACTTGTGGTTTATTTATTTTATATATATATTAGCTAGTATCTGCAAATCTCGAACTCCCAATTCATAGCTTCCCACCCCATTGCCCTACTGGTAACCATAAGTTTATTTTCTATGTCTGTGAGTCTATTTCTGTTTTGTAAGTAATTTCATTCATGTCTTTTCTTAGATTCCACATATAAGTGATATCATATGGTATTTTTCTTTCTCTTTCTGGCTTATTTCACTTAGAATGGCATTCTCCAGGTCCATCCATGTTGGAACAAATGGCATTATTTTATTCTTTTTTATGGCTGAGTGGTATTCCATCGTATATATATACCAAAATTTCTTTATTCAGTCATCTGGTGATGGACAGTTAAGTTGTTTCCATGTCTCAGCTATTGTAGATAGTGTTGCTATGAACATCGGGGTGCATGTATCTTTTCGAATTAGAATTCCCTCCGGATATATACCCAAGAGTGGTATTGCTGGATCATAAAGTCTATTTTTAGTTTTTTAAGGAATCTCCAGACTGTTTTCCATAATGACTGCACGAAACTACATTCCCACCAGCAGTGTAGAAGGCTTCCCTTTTCTCCACACCCTCTCCAGCATTTGTTTGTGGACTTTTGAATGATGGCTATTCTGACTGGTATAAAGTGATACCTCATTGTAGTTTTGATTTGCATCTCTCTGATAATTAGCTATATTGAGCATTTTTTTCATGTGCCTATTGGCCATTTGTATGTCTTCACCGGAGAATTGCTTGTTTAGGTCTTCTGCCTATTTTTGGACTGGGTTGTTTGATTTTTTGTTATTAAGTTATATGAGCTATTTATATATTCTGGACATTAAGCCCTTGTCAGTCACATCGTTTTCAAATATTTTCTCCCATCCCGTAGGTTGTCTTTTTGTTTTGCTTATGGTTTTCTTTGCTGTGCAAAAGCTTCTAAGTTTAATTAGGTCTCATTTGTTCATTTTGTTTATTTTTGCTTTTATTTCTATTGGTTGGGTAGATTGCCCTAGGAGAACATTGCTAATATTTAGATCAGAGAATGTTTGGCCTATATTTTCTTTCAGGAGTTTCACAGTGTCTTGTCTTACGTTTAAGTCTTTAAGCTATTTTGAGTTTATTTTTGTGTATGGTGTGAGGGAGTGTTCTAACTTCATTGATTTACATGCTCTGTCCAGTTTTCCTAACACCATTTGCTGCAGAGACTATCTTTTCTCCACTGTATATTCTTGTCTCCTTTGTCAAAGATTAATTAACTGTAAGTCTGTAAGTTTATTTCTGGCCTCTCTGTTCTGTTCCATTGATCCATACGTCTGTTTTTGTGCCAATGCAACACTGTTTTGATTACTGTAGCTCTGTAGTATTGTCTGAAGTCTGGGAGGGTTATTCCTCCAGCTTCATTCTTTTTCTTCAGTATTGCTTTGGCAATTCTGGGTCTCTTGTGATTCCATGTAAAATTCAGGATTATTTATTCTGGTTCTGTGAAAAATGTCCTGAGTAATTTGATAGGGATTGCACTAAATCTGTAGTTTGCTTTGGGTAGTATGGCCATTTTAACAATATTCATTCCTCCAATCCAAGAGGATGGGATATCTTTCCATTTCTTTAAATCAACTTTAATTTCCTTAATCAATGTTTTGTAGTTTTCTGTGTATAAGACTTTAACCTCCTTGGTCAGGTTTATTCCTAAATATTTTTTGATGTCATTTTAAAAGGGATCATTTTTTTCCTTTTCTGATATTTCATTGTTAATGTAGAGAAATGCCACTGATTTCTGTATGTTAATCTTGTATCCTGCTACCTTGCCTAATTATTTTATCAGCTCTAGTAGTTTTTGCTTGGAGCCTTTGGAGTTTTCTATATTTAGTATCATGTCATCTGCATATAGTGACAATTTTACTTGTTCTTTTCCAATTTGTATCCCATTTATTTCTTGATTCTTGTCTGATTGCTATGGCTAGGACTTCCAATACTATGTTGAATAGAAGTGGTGAGAGTGGGCATCCTTGTCTTGTTCCAGATTTTAGTGGGAAGGCTTTCAACTTTTCATCATTGAGTATTATGCTGGCTGTGGGTTTGTCATAAATAGCTTTTATTATGTTGAGATATATTCCCTCTATACTCACTTTCGTAAGTTTTGGCCATAAATGGGTATTGAATTTTATCAAATGCTTTTTCTGCATCTATTGAGATGATCATGTGGGCTGTGCATGTCTAATATTTTTGTCACAAGGGATATGTTTAGTATGGATGGTTGCCCCATCTTTCCTCCAATATGTGTTGGCCGTTATGCCCTTGATTGGGGGTGTGGTTGGTGTTGTGGTGACCAGAGCCTGTCCTGGTTGTTGAATGGGACCTCCTCTTTGCTCTGTGGTTGTCACAGCCCTGACAGGGACCAGGTATTCTTCCCTCTGGTTGGAACAGAGGCTTCCAGACCCATTTCTGAGCTGCAGTGTGTGGTAGGTGGGATTGGAGCACTTCTGTTGGAAGATGAGCTGCTGAGTATTCTTCTGCAAGACATTTCCAGTGGAAAATGCCTTCATTGTGCAGACTTAAAAGGTACACTTTGTTGTCCCTGCTCTTGACTTTGCATCAGTCACGGGAATGTCAGCAACCTTCCCTGGTATTCCCCAGGTTCTGCACCTACAGAGCCACTGGTGTAGATCCACTGATGTCAGGCACTAAGACCCTATGTGGTGAGCATGGAGACACGTACCTGGATCCACCATGAGACACAGGGTCAGCCCAGACCCAGTCCTGTGTCTGCATATGGTATGCAGGCATGCTGTTAACACTGACCCTCCCCCTCCACAAGCCAGATCTCCACTGCCTTGTCTCAGAGGCACAGGTCCACAAAGGCACCAGCAGAGCAAATCTGCTCCTGCTGCCTAGGGCTAGAATCAAGTCTCAGTCCCGCTTGCAAAGCCAAGAAACCTCTGGGAATGGATTCGGGTTTCAGCCCCGCCTACACTTAGGAGCCATGCACCAACGATTATGCCCCTATGGAGCAAGCTGAGAAGACAGCTGTGTCTGAACCCCACCCCTTTGCTCATGAGAATGCACACAAACAATGCTGAGCAATGCGCTCTGGGCTAGTGGAGATGGCTGCTATGGCCAAGCTTTGTTGCGTCCCTCCCCTCCATGCACACCAGCAATGGTGCTCTCTATGGGGGTACCCAGGCTGTTTTACACACTCACAGCCTCAGCCCGCACCACAATCCAGTCCCCTGAGGCTACCTTTGTACAGTCAGGCCCAGTCCTCTTCCTGGGCTCATTCGCTGAAGCCAGAGCTCCAGCCCCTAGTCTCACCCTGCCCCCACTGGCTCACGTCTTGGGCTAGGAATCACATGGACCCTCTCTGCTGGTTTCTCTCCGTTCTGTCTACCAAGCAGCTGCTGCTTTCTCCTCTAAGCCTCTGGAGCTCCCTTTCTGTCCTCGCTGACCTCCCTGCTGGAGAGGGGACTTCCTAGGGTGGGGTACTTTTTATCCTTTGCCACTTCCACCTTGGGGGACAGGTCCTACTCAGATTTCCTTTTTCTTTTCTTTTTTTCCTCATACCCAGTTTTGTGAGGATTCTTCTTGTATTTCAGACACAAGAGATATTCTGCCAAAGTTCAGTAGGTATTCTGTGCAAATTGTTCCATATATAAAGATGTAGTTTTTATTGTATTCATGGGAGAGGGTGAGCTATGCATCCTTCTACTCTGCCATCTTGGCCAACCAAGAGTGTACTTGTTTTAAGTCCCATATTTGCCATTTAGTACTTGTGTGCTATTAAGCAAGTCACTTAAACTTTCTGGTCCTGTTTCCTCTTCAATTAAATGGGGTCAACAATACCTACCACACAGGGTATTTATGGGTTAACAATTGTAAATGATATAATGGTTGATATTTATTAAGCATGTTCATGATCTTTACTCTTCTTAAAGCAGTTAAGAAGGCTTTGTAGTCAAACTCTGCTACTTACTTGTTATGTGGTGTAGAGAAAACATTTTACATCTCTAGAGCTCAGTTTCTTCATCTGTAAAATGGGAAGCACATTGCCACATCTTCAAAATAAAGATGGTAATACCTATTTGATAGGTTTATCATGAAGATCAAATGAGGTGATGCATAAGTATTTAGCATGATTCCTGGCATATAATAAGCACTTAATAAATAATAATTTGAAAAGTTTAATCAATAAGAAATTTCTGAGGACTCTGGCTAAAACAGATATGAATACAAGCAGTCAATATTATTGCCTCATGCCAGATTCTCACTGAATGGGAAGATAAAATGAGACTGAATAATACAAGTGTTAACATAAGAGAAAGGCCCAAAGAAAGGCATATATTCCATGTTACTGTGGCTTAAAGAACTTTGCTTAGATGCTTAGTAGTCGAGCATTATCATTATTAGAGACTCAGTAGCCCAAGTTGCTCAGATTCAAATGTACTGGGCATTATAGCAACACAAGAGGCAAAACAATATCCTGGGGACCATTTAAGATAGTAGCACTATAAGGCTCAAAGTAGTTTGGGAAGACACTAGAAGTTTGAACTAGAAGTACGTAAGTCTTATTCTAAGCAATATTCCATAAAAGAAAGTATGTTTATTTAAGGATTATAAAGCATATTGACATGAGGGATGTTATTGGGTGGGACGAAAATATCATAAAATTAATTTATGGTGGTGATTGCACCATTCGGTAAAGTTACTAAAAATCATTAAGTTGTATACCTGAAATGGGTGGATTTTATTATATTAAAATGTACATCATTATAATTGTCAAAAGAAACATTTAAATAAGCTGTTGGAATTAACACTTGTTCCTTGTATCATGTTTAGAGGCAAGAGAATAGAGAACTGAAATTTATTAAGCACTTAACATATGCCAGTCACTCTGCTAAGGGCTTTACCTTAAAGGTGTCCCATTTTATACTCACAACATCCTACACAGTAAACATCATTACTTCCATTTTACAAACGAGGAAACTGAAGCATGGAGAAGTTGAGTTACTTACCTAAAGTCATTTAAATAAGGGGTGACAATTCTAGGTCTTTCAAAAACAGTCTAATGTAGTGATAAGAATTTAAACTCTGAGTAAATGTAAATTTTGTCTAATAGAGAGTTGTCTTATAAAATCCCACTAATAATTTTATAAGAAATATTTTTATATAAACCTACTAAGACTAAAAGACATTGAGTAATGATACCTGGTAATATCTGATGAAGCACTAAGATGTATGTTGTGGTCTATCATTACTGAAAAATTTTAGAGGACAGAGAAGTCAACTTAAGTTAGAGTACTGTGGAAAGTTTTGTGGAGAAGAATAGAAACACATAAGAAGACATTCCATCTGAAAGACATTAAAAGGCACTGGAATTAAAGTTGCTATGATATGGTCAAAATACAAGGTCAGTATTGTGAACATACACCATCTGAAGACACTACGCAAAATCAATCATTTTAGAAAACAAAGTCATTTGACCTTCACTTCTATTCTTTGCTTCCACTTATTAGTCTGTATTCACATTGATATCATTGGCTCTTTTCCTCTTTGTTCTTTTATTTTTTCTTAATAATCTGTTTTTAAAATTTTATTATGAAAACTCTTAAATATATAAAAATAGAAAGCATTGTACAGTGAACATTCATATATTCAATTCCCAGAGTCAACAATGTTCAAGATTTTGCCAAACCTATTTTATCTATTACCTCTCACTTTTTGTAATAAGTGATTTTTAAGGTTTATTGACAGTAGATTAAGATTAGAATATAACAAATATGCTTATAGTCTGAAATGTCTTATAATATTTTATACAGTCTGTATTTATATCATATTATAATATATATTCTAAATAATTGACTTCTTCTAATTCAAGAAGTAACTTAGAAAAAATATGCCTCAAAACAGAGATGTCCATTCATTACATACTATTTATTGTTAGGGCACAATGTGTTCTCATTACATCTTCACCCAAGCACTCTTTATACATACTCTGTGTTCTTAACTCTCATGGAGTTCCTTGACTACATGTAGCATAAAACTGACCACTCTGTACAATCTTTCACAGTCTACTAGTTTTTCCTCCAAATCCATACTCCCTTTATTTTATAGGCACATAGCTACCAAATTTGAGACTACATTTCCCACTTTTCTTGTAAAGAATTAGGTTTGCATCAATGGGATGTGAATGGAAGTGAATGTGTACAAAAGTTGGATCATCTCCACTTGAAAATCAGGTTACTCTCTCTAGATTTTGATTTTTTTTTTTTTGCCTCTGTCTGCATGTTGGAATATGAACCTGGAAGCAACCCAGCTTTGATGATGCAGATGAGAACAACACCCTAAAGGGTGGATGAGTAGAGAGAGGGAAGAAATTTGTGACCATGAATGACTCCGTGGAACAGAGCTGAAAATTCAGCAGAGACTTATAAAACCATTATGGGGGAGAAAAGTAAATGTATTTAATAAATAAATTAATAAACAAATAAATATTTATGCCACTGTATTTTGGGGATCTCTTTGTTATAGGAGTTTAACTTATACCCTAATTATTGCACTAGTATAACATGCTGTAAGTGTAGAAAAAATAATGGCTTTGCAGGTCAGTCAGACCTAAAAATCTTAGCTCTAGCACTTATATATGACATTGGTAAGTTATTTCAACTGTATGAACTCATTTTCCCATCTACAAAATAGTAGTGCCAATATCTACCCCTGGTGTTGCTATGGAAGACTCAGTGAAACAATGGATGTATATCATCCTGTATGTGCCTAAAGTACAGAGTGATGCTTAACAAGCATTCTTTCATAGCCTTTTTGTCACACTCATTAGAGAAAGTGTTTTCTGCTTCATTACTGAACTAATTTTTTTCATTCAATATTTTCACTAATGGCATCAATTCTTCCTATTTATACAATTTAATTAACCTAGTCAATGTCTAGTGTTGCACACCAGTTTTTTTTTTTTTTTTTTTACTTTTAAAATAGAGTTTGACATATACAGAGTCATTTTAAGAATACAGATATTTGGCAACAGAAAATCACTTTAACAGACTTTTTGATTCTTTTCAGATCTCCATGCCATGGCTATGATGGCTTAGTGAACAAACAAATACGTTTCATGTCTTCTTGGATAAAATGACTGGTCAGAGAAGCTTTTGTATTAATACAAGACTTAAATCACAAATCCTCACAACATTCTGGTGTTAAAACAGGAAATGTGGTTAATCCCTCAAGTCTTTGTAGGATTTCATCATTGTGATTTAGTGTCTAGACTCAAATGATGAAACTGACACAAGAAGGCAATGACTTTAAAAAAAAACATAGCTTACTGGAGTGGTTTAGAGATAGGGACTGGAAACAGAGTTTGGACAGCTCAAACAATATTTTATTCAGTAAATTATTTAGTCTATGTGTAAGAAAGTCAGCCATAAGAAACATTATTATTGTATTATTTTCAAAGGACGAACAGCTGTGAAGTGATAACATAGAGAAATTGGTTGAAATTATAACTGTGCAATTTGTAGCCAGAAATACATCTCAAAAATATACTACATTACATGAGATTTCCTACGTGAGCTTTAAAAATCAGTAATTCGCACCCTCAAGCTCAGGTGAGTCACGTAGTATGTTGGTGACAAAATACAGCCTTGGACAAATTTTCTCCTAGTGCACTGATATCCATTTTGGAGAGCGCACATGGGTTAATGATACACCAATGTTACTTGCTGCTAATAAAAATGTGAAAGATTAATATTTCTGGTGCTTGAAACTCTTTTTCTATCAGCCGGCCAAATAGAGTAACGAGATGGAGGATAATTGTTTCTTATATCTTGCAGTCAACAATGCTCACTATCTAAGGTATTTTCTTCCCCAGATACTTAAAGGAATTGCATTATGAGTTATTTTCTATCAAACAGTATTAACTTTGTTCTAGATGGAACACTCTTGATTTTCTTTGCCGAAGAGTGCAGCAGTTTGGTGTGTCATGCATTACTGCTCACTACAGACTGTCAAACTCATTCCATTTGTGACAGGAGTTGGAATTAAACCTTATTCTCCAGAGATGTGATGCCCATGTATTAATCTGATCTGTGCTTCCTTCCAGGCCACCTTGTACATTGCTACAAGAGCTTCTCTTTTTGCTGCAAAATCCACCTTATTTATTTTTTGTTTGGTTTGTTCAGATGTAAAGAGAAAAGCATTTTTGTTTGCCCTTTCTATAGAAAGATGTCTCATTGCCCCTGTTTCGCATGAGGTCAACCTTCTACTGAGCTCTAGCAGCACAAGCAGGCCATCTCATCATACCTCCCTTATTTACTACCTGCTGCTCTAGCTTTGTCTCCTTCACCTCTGATTTAGCAGCTATCTCTAATGCTACAAAACATCATGAAGCCCCAATATTCAGAAGCTTCAAACTCTTTTACCTGTATCAGAGGACTTCTGCTTTTATACCTCATCTGAGATTGCAAATCACTGCCTTTATATTCTGTTTAATGATGACCAAGAGAGACAAAATCATGTAATTCTGGGTTAGGAGGTAGGGTGGATGAGTCTTGATTATTGCCAGTAAAGAATGATGGATAAATGGCTGAGTTGTATTTCTAAACTTATATACATTTGGACTAGCATTAACATATGTGTTAAGTCTTTTCCTCTAGGAGAGCATATTTTTAAAATATTGGCAAATAAGAAAAATATACTTCAAAATTTTGCTCAGATAGCATTTCTCAACTGAAAAGACCAAGGTCATTTATAATTGTCTTAATTGATTCTGAAGTTGAGTAAACATAGAGATTAAAATAGGATACAAATTTGTATTTGCTATCATAATTTAATAAAAAGTAATGCATGGCCTCTGGGAATGTGTATTAGCTTAAATTTTGGTCAATCAAATTAAAAGCAGTGGCAACTTATTTCAACTGCACAATTTTGAGGAAGATTCTGAACACTGTTATTTTAGAAAATGATTTTTCAAGCTAAGAAATATAATTGGACTTAATGCAGTATTAATGGTCACATTGTGGTTTCCCTGACATTCTAAAACACTCTTATGCTAATAGAAATGTCAGTTCACGTTGCCTTTCAAATACTAAATGATTCATGATTGGTCGTTGGGAAGGCATTTTTTCCCCCTAAGCATAATGCCTCAGCATGACAGTGTGTTGGAGCGTATACTTGTTGAAAGGAATTTCAGATATGTGCTGGGATATCCATCAGTAGTCTTGTTAAGTTTGGTTTAATTTACGAACCCCATGTCAGAACATCTGTGCACTTAGAATGTCTCTCTAATGGAACCTGGGGCCTAAGGCCTTTAGAGGGATATAATAATCAGATTTTATTCCTAAGGCTTTTTCTAATTTTCCCCATTGCACCCAGTTAGTTATGTGCCAATTAAAGGTAATGATTGTATTGGGTCAGTTGCTGAACTAAACAGTCAAATTAACAGAATTGAAAATATTCTGGCAATAGAAGAAGTATTTTGATAAGTTTTTATACTTAGAATCTCTGAACATACACCAAAATTGCTTTCTAATGATACACTTAATTTATGTAACACCTTTCTAAAGACCTTAGAGTCCATTTATGGAGTCAGAGTGTGAAGCAGAATATATTCTTCCCCATTTTCCCTCAAACATGGGACTTAAGGTTTAACAGATACAATTTCTTCAAGGTCACAGTGCCAGAGTGACAGTGTAATTGGGAATGGGCATGGTTTTCAGTTTGCCATACAGTTGTTTGTCCAGGCCAAAGAATAACTATCATCCCTCCTATCTCAAAATGATAAGAAAGCTTCCAAGATCTTCATTTATTCACAGCAGACCATGAGCAGACCTAGAAAGCTGGTCACTTCACCATAGAGGATTATTTAATCCTTATTTAGCATCCTTTAGGTGAAGAGTAAAACTATGTATGTATCCTAATTTCTCTGTTCCCTAGGGTGACAAGCCACACATATCTATATCTGAGAGAGAAAATTAAAATATGACTAATATTCACTGCTGACAATGGTAGGAGATAGTGGTTACTCTCATTCACTGTCATTGAGAGTATAAGCAGATTAAACATTTTTTGGAGGGCAACTGGTAATATGGAACAAAACTTAAAGGCACATGTATTTTATTTTCCTGTATAAGTTTTATTTTAAAGAATCCATCAGACATTATTGCTTCTGGCAATATGGCAAATTAAACTAACTGAGGGAGTGCTCTTAATTCAGAAAAAAAAAAAATAGATCCTGCATAAAGTATAATATTTGTTGTATTGCTTGGGACACACAGAATAAGGAAATCATCAATGGACTAAGAAAAGGGGAGCTAAAAATAGAGGAGTGAGCAGAAAATGCATGAAAATATTTTGTTGCCCTGAAGATAAATGCTGAAATCCATACTGCAGGTACAAAGGCGCATAATGGAATCTGAGAATCCTGGGTAAAATGGAGGCCCCTGGGTGGATAATAAAAATGAAAATGTTCTGGGTCAATAGCACCCAGTGGCCCTCAGAAAAAGTAAACACAATTCCTCTTTGGAGGAAAGCATTCAGGATATACAAAAATGAAGAAAAAATAACTAAGCTTACAAATGAAGATCACAAAACACAAAACAAAGTGAACCATCATGAGCTAGAGTCAGTAGGGATAAACAACAAAAACTCAACAGATTTAGTCCCATAGGGGTTCCAGAATCTAAAATTATCAAATACAGAATATATGAAAACTACAGTGAAATGGAAAACCACAATGCATAAAGGATAGAAGTATAAAATGAGTAATCAACAAGAAACTACAAATGTTAGCAGGTAAATTTGACAAAAAAATTAAAACAATAAAATAAAAATAGTCATTCTTGATATAAATGATAAATTCAATGGATATGTTAAGTGGTGAACGCATAGACAAATAGACAAAAGGAACAGAAAGAGAGCTGAGAAAGAGAACTATTTTGTACACGAAGTTTGATATACAATCAAAGTTGCTAGGAAGACTTTATTCCACACTCTTCTTGAACAGATGTCAGCAAACTATGGCCACTGGGCCATATCTGGTCAACCATGTGCATTTGATTATGTACTGTCTATAGCTCATTTTGCTCTACAAAGGCAGAGTTAAGTAGTTGCAATAAAGACTGCATATTACTCAATGTTTAAGATATTTACTATCTGGCCCTTTATAGAAAATGTTTTCCCACCTCTGTTCTTGAAATATTATTTTGCTGTTTGTTTACAGTTCTATGAATCTTAAAGATATTAATTCTTTCCAAATTGAGTAATAATGTCAATGCAATTACAATTAAAATACTAACATATTATTTTGAGTAAATTTACAAGCAATTCCAAAATTTATTTGAAAGAACTAGCACCCAGGAATAGTCAAGAGAAACCTGAAGAAAAACAAAAAGATAGGGGAAATTACCCTATTGGACATTATGAATGATTATAATGATATGAAAATTATGAAAATATGCTATTGGCTGAGAAATAATAATAATTTTAATCATTATTAGTAGTCCTAGTAGTACAATAGTAATAGTTAACACTTATATGGTACTTACTATGTGCTATGTGCTAGACACTGATAAAAACCCATTTAATCTTCACAACAAACTTATGAGAATAGTGTTCCTTTTCTTTATTTTACACATTAAAAAAAAAAAGAATCACAAAGAAGTAAAGTAATAAGACAGACTGACCAATGAATACACAGATTTCAGAAGGAGACTTGGCAATCTTTGTATATAATGGTGTGTAACAAATCATCCCAAAACTTAGAGGCTGAATCAACAACAATCATTTATTCTGTCAGTTTCTGTGGGTTAGGAATTTGGGCGTGCTCAGCTGGGAGGAGCTAGCTTGGGGGTCTCATTAGGTTGCAGTCAGATGCTGGCAAAATAAGGATCATCTCAAAGACTTTGGTACCTGGACCAGGAAGACCCAAACAGCTGGGGGCTGGAATACTTGGGGCACGTTGGGTATTTCTATCTAGTTTCACTTGCTGTTTTCCTGCATGGTAGCTTCAGAACAGCCAGAATTCTTCCATGGTGTTTTAAGGTTCAAAAGTCACATGTTCTTAGCAAGCTTGGCAGAAAGAAACTGCATCATCTTTTATGCTCTAGCCTCAAAAGTCAACCAGTGTTACTCCCATGGTAGTCACTGACATGGCCAGATTCAAGGGGAGAAAACACGGACTCTTACTGTCTAAGGAAAAGTGTTCACATCACATTGCAAAAAGAGCATGTGAAGTGGACTAAATTTGTGCAGCCATCTTTGGAATATAGACTTAGCCACCATCTGGCACATGTGGAAACAATCTATGACTGAGGAGCCACGGCAGGTCAGTGGGGAAAGGATGGACTATTTTATAAGTTGTAATGAGGTGATTTGTTATATATAAAAGAGAAAGAGATTATATCCTCATCTCACCAACACCAAAATCAATTTCTGATTGATTAAGGACTAAATGTGAAAGAGAAAACCTAGAAACTTATAGAAGTGCTTTATGGCCTCAAAGTGAAGAAGGATTTTTTTTTAAAGACACACAAAGTACTAACCATAAAACACAAGATTAATAAATTTAATTACATTAAAATAAGAATGTCTGTTCATGAAAAGACACAATAAAGAAAGTGGGAAGACAAACAAAAAACTAGGAGAAGTTATTTGAAGCACATAAAACTGACAAAATTTTAGTATCCAGAATATATAAAGATTCTCACAAATCAATAAGAAAAAG
This sequence comes from Camelus bactrianus, assembly GCF_048773025.1. Taxonomy (NCBI): domain Eukaryota; kingdom Metazoa; phylum Chordata; class Mammalia; order Artiodactyla; family Camelidae; genus Camelus; species Camelus bactrianus. Next base: position 78,570,975 of record NC_133575.1, on the reverse strand, counting down.
ACAAACAACTCAATAGAAAACTGGGCAGAAGCATGAATAACCATTTCACAAAATAGGAAAAACAAAAGGACCATAAATATATTAAAAAGTTTTTAACCTCATTAGGAATCAGAGAGATTTAAATTACTAGCAAAATAAGATAAACATACCAAAAAATTGGCAAAAAATTAAAATATCTGTCCGAATTAAAAAGTGTGATAATACTAAAATGTGGAACAACCATAATACTTATATTCTAATACTCTGCTTATGAAAGTTTGAAACTCTACAATCATTCTGGAAAACAATTTGAACTGCCTTGGAAATTTGAACATGTACCTATTATATGATCCATCAATATAAGAGAATGGATTAATAAATTATAGGATAGTTACAAAATGGAATGTTTAAAAATGAAAATGAATCAACCATAGCTACACACAACAGTGTGGATAAACTCTTAATATAATATTGATGAACAAAAAGCAAATTGCAGACTATACACAGTAAAATAAAAAGTTTATAAAGGTCAAAAACATGCAAATCAAGTACATTGTTTATACATTCAGGAATAAGAGAAAACTCTTTAAAAAAGAGCAACAGAAAAAAATTCAGGAAACTGTTAAGTGGATTGCAGTCAGTGGAGGCAGGGGAATGGAATAAAAATGGAGAAGGAGCACACAGAGACACAAAGGAATGATAATATCTTACTTTTTGAGTGATGAATTCTGTTATTGTGTTACATGTATATTATAGTTACTTTAATCATATCAGTTAATACCTGATAGACATAATGATTAGTACAAAGTATCTATTATACAAAAACTGTTGCATAATTATGTAAAGACATATGCTAAAGGACAGTCATTGCATTATTTTTAATATCAACAGACTAGAAACAACCAAAATGTTCATATCTGGGAATAAATAAATTATGGTACCACAAAATGGAATGCTCTGCATCCATTACAAAGAATGTGGAATTTCTGTATGTTCTTACACAGAAGTTAATCTTTGATATATTGACTGAAAAAAGCAAGCTGCAGAGAAGGTTGGGATATAATTCTATTTTTGTGAGAAGAAATATTATATATACATGATATATATAATATTTTACATATAACATAAATAAAATATAGATATAAAATATTTTACATATAAAAGTTTTTATATATGATGTGTATGTTTATACCATATGTGTAATGTGTATATGTAAACATACCTATATGTACATAGAAAAACATGCTAAAGGATACACATTAAAATGTTATTGGTGTTCATCTCTTAAGAGTATAAATGAAGGACAAAAAGAGAACATTTACTTTCAACTGTTTATATTTCTTTTTTGTTTGACTTTTTTTTCAAAAATCATGTTATTTTATTTAAAAAAAAGATTTTAATGAAAATTAAATACAAATCTCCTCTCTTTCTGACCCTTATCATTGAGACAGGAGGGAGAAGGTCAGGGCACAACCACTGAAGGAATGACACAGCCACTGAGGACAGGACAAACTGGTTAGGACAAAGATGGTGGAAGATTTGACTTCCAGTAGACCTTGAGCCTCATGATGCACCCACAGGTGCCATGACAGTTCCCAGGCCGACCATAAAAGGTTAAAACGTAGGGAAGGGGAGTGGAAGATTCCTGGAAATCACCACTTTTTCCCCAACATAGTTGGAATAATCCTCCTATACGTTAGCAAAATCACTGAGTCCATAAAAACAACCCCATGTCTTGTGGTCGCTCTCTCTCTCCTGCCTTCTGAGATGGACAGTACTCTGTCTATGGAGTATGTATCTGCTTTTACTCTAAACTAAACACTCCCACACCTCTCGGTCCCTCTCCCTCTCAGCTTTCTGAGATGGCCCACATTCTGCCTATGGAGTATGTAGTTCCTAAGCCGCTTTCTCTTCTGAGTGAGATGGACCCCACTCTGTCTACGGAGTGTGTGTCTCTCTAAATAAACTTGCTTTCACGTTACCATGCTTTGCTCTTGAATTCTTTCCTGTGCAAGACAAGAACCTATTTTCTGGTAACATCATCATACAAAGCTTGCCAAAGTCAGCAAATCCCCATTTTATTTTTTAAAAAGTAATCCAGGCACTATCCATGCTGTACTAAGGGAGCTCTCTGCTATGACCTGGCTGGCAATGGAGTCTTTGGTCATGACTTGGTGAGGAGGAGATGTACCAAAGAGGGTCCCTTTTTATATAAAGGCTACTGTCAACTAGCATGTTCTATCTCAGAGATTGTTGGAATAGCAGAAATAAATAAAAATGCATTTTTCTCTTCATGAGCAAAGTCTTTTTTTTCTCCGCACTTCTTGATGGCATTCTTTTTTTGTCGTTCTTTTCCATCCAAATGAGGTCAATTGAAGCCCCCATCAGTGTGATCTTGCCAAAAGTTTCAAAAGCAGTTACATGTTTTGAACTGCTGCATAAGCTCTTGTTTCCCAGAGCAGCTCTCCTCCCTTCCTCACACCTTTTCTATTAGACCATGTATCAACAGGCTCTTTGAATATAAGCATCTGAACCAAGGAACAATATTAAGAGATAATATATTATGTTTATATAGGTGTTTTCCCTACTATTCAATGTAATAACATTTTCCTTCCAAAAGACCTTGTCACAAAAGCTGGCATTTCCCCCCATGATGGTACTAGTGACCATTTCATACACTAAAGGAAAGTAGAATCAAGGCAGTATCATGCTGATTTTTCTGACTGCTATACTTCTTGTCCATTATAACCCAAAAGCTTTCTTTCTCGGGCCTTTCTTCTCTCCCACCCCCCATCAGCCCTTCAAAAGGGCCCATTGCCTTGTACAGTATAAAAGATTAAGTAAAATGCTCGTGCTGTGAATCAGAACCTCAAACTGTTCACTTTCATTTTTTTTTACCAGTGATATAAAGTTGGAAGACTCACCACAATAGCCATATATATTTAAGAGTATAAAACACCTTGAGCTGAGAATATAGCAAATGCTTTAAGTTTGCTCTTGGAGAACTGTGTCCCCCACCCCCTCAAAAAAATCCACATTCTCCAAGTAGTAAATTTCAAAACAGAAGCGTGAAGAAGGTAATATTTGTAAGTCATTTGTGATTTAAGGAGACAAAAACTTCAAAAGCAGTATAGAGTTTACATGAGACCTGAAGAAAAATGTGAATTAACGAAAGCAGAGAATGAATAATTGGTCAAATAAATAGGCATGATAAGAAATTATAGCATGAGTTGATCATTCTTCACTAGGGAAAAATAGATCTGGAGCTCAGGCTTCCTCTGCTGTATTTCTTAAAATGCACCTAACTGACAGGTTTTAATCCTCTTTGGACTCCTTTCCTATCTCCTCTTTCTGCTCCCTCTTCCTCCTCTCCTCATCACCACCCCTTTAGGTTCACTGAATTGTTTACATGCTAGAAATTCACTTTCTCCGTTACCGTTTGCCAAAGTAATTCCATGGTTGGTTCTGCCAGCTTACCTGATAGGTCTTGGTCCTGACTTCCCACGTTGGCTTCTCTCTGGCTGTCACCTTTCCCAGTGGGGTGTTCTTTCCTTTTCCCCCTTTCTGTCGATGGCTGCCTCAGGCTACAAGGTAGTCTGAAAAATGAATAATTTTATATTTGAAAATTATATGTTTGACTTAGAATAACGGGGCTTAGGGCTCTAAGGGCTTCTCTGTCCTTAGAGAAAAGGAAAAAAAAAAAAACTGGTATCTAAATGTTTGGCTGCTAAGCTTTACTCAAATGAGGGGCAGAGGGCAGGCTGTCTGTCTATGCAAACCACTGCCAGTAGGAGTTTGGACAAAATATTTTGGCTGCCATCCTACAGTAGCATCAGGCTGTGTTATCTTTTGTGCCAGGTTCCTGTGTTTAGGACCATGGGAGGCTGTCAATTTGAGGTACATGCAGAACAAAGCATAATAAGATTTAAAAAATTAGTATGTGAGAGGTATATCCTTTTTAGTATTAGTTTCTACTGTGAGGAAACACATTTCTATTAGAGACTCCCTGTTGTCAAGATAAATGCAAAAATGAAATCTAAGGAAATAGTTTAAAGTTTAAATGGTTATTGGCCAAAATATTTTCATATTCTGAGAAATCTGTGTATTACAGGTTAAAGTATCTGATTTATCTATGGTTGCCTGAGAACTGCCTTTGGAAGGAAGGTATCACACCTCCTGTAGTGTTAGCTCTTCGACTAATGGTACTCAATAACAGGTTAATAGTGAACTGTCCATCGATGTGGTAGTTGAATTTTTTTCCCCCTTTTGTCACTTAGCCATTTGCAAAGTTAAAATTCCATGGGTTCACTAATACTAGAATTATTGTTAGGAATAGAGTGCTAGCTGTTTATAACCCCCAAAGGTAGATCCATGACACCTGAGAGAGAACTGCAATTATTTCTTGGAAAAGTAAAGCTTACGTTCTTAAGCCAATTTGCTTCTATTAGAAAGTAGCAATATTGCAAATATGCAAACCAATGAGGTATTTGAACTATAAGAGCATTCTAGTCTCAGTAGGACAGTGTAAATCTATGCTATGTGGAGTCTTCCAGTCTGGGAAACCAGCTGGGCGAGATTAAAACTTTTAAACTTGGCCTCGATGAACTTTGTCCTTTGTAACTGAGTAAGGAAAAACATGTTCTTCCTTATGAAGGCATGTCTACATGATTCAAAAACCATAGGTTAGGTTAGTCATCTCAATCAAACATCTAATAAACTTAGTGGTAAAAAAAATTCCAAGAAATCAAGAAATGATGTTTTTTTTGTAGCCCAAAAACATTTGACAGATTTCTCTTTTCTTTTTGCTAGTTGTTTTCCATTGTGTAAAGAGAGCCTAAGGCCATGATTCCTAATCCTGGTTGTGTAACAACTCAAGTTGTCTCCAGGAATGTCAGGAGCTGTCAAAAACTCCCAAAACAAAATTACTTTTTATTCCTTTCAAATCACAAAAATATGCCACATTGCATAGTTATTGGAAGTCATGAACTCAAATATCTGAAGTGTTGTTAATTCTAAAGTAGACCAGAAGTAAGTGATCCAGCCTAACTCTACTATAGAGTTATTTTTCTCTGTCTTTAAATGTTCAATAATGAGGTTTTTAAAATGGTGTTTTCAGAAATGGTGGTGAAATATGCTGATTTCCAGTGTGGTGAGTTTTTTTTTTTCACGTGTTTGTTATTTTATTGTTATCATTGTTGATAGCAGTTTAGAAAGCACTGGGATTTGAAAATAATTCTGGTTAGCAGTTACGCTTCCACCTGTATGTGGGGAGGTATTTCTGTTGGAAAAACAACTCTATTAGCACTTTTGATTGCAAGTGACAGAGACTCATCTAAAATTGGCTAGAATGATTAATGATGATGATGATAGTCATGATAATGATAATACATTTTAAAGCATTTTGACTCACAAAGCTAACATGTCCAATAATACCTAGCTACAAGAAAGTCTAAATTCAGGTGCTTAAACATTTTCATCAAGACTTGATCTCTTGGCCTATAATGAAAAATTAAATAAAAGGGAATACATATATGTAAATAAATCACTATATGATATACCAGAAATTAACACAACATTGTAAGCCAACTATACTTCAATAAAAAAAAAAAACTAAAAAAACAATATTCTATCTCCTTGCATCTCCTGGCTCAGCTTTTATCTGTACTTGCTTTATGCGTTTTCTTCTGTGGCGGCTCTTCTTTGTGCAGACAGACTCTCCCTAGGTCATAGCAACAACCCCAGAGTTACTTCTACAAGCTAACAACCCTAACATAATGAAGTAACCCAATAAAAGTCTTAGAGTTCACTCTTATTTGCCTTGGTCCTATCCAAGTGGATAAACAAAGATCTGTGATGTTGATCAAGCCCGGGTCATGCTCCTACTCCTGAGACCACGAACTCTACTCAAACCCCTTGCATTGTGAAAACTGGATGGCAATTGGTTCCTCATATAAAAATGAGAGTAATGCAGAAAGATACATGAATTAGGATGTTGGGCTGGCCAAAAACGGAAATGTATACTTCACCAATACACCATACATATTTTCTATATACACTGATAGTTCTCTATACACATACAAAAGTGTTGTTAATGAAAAATGAATCAGTTGATCTATGAAAGAAATGGAAGATTTTGTTCAAGCCAAACTGAGGATTATAACCCAGGAACAGCATCTCAGAAAGCTCTGAGAACTGTTCAGCCCGTTAGAACTCAAAGCATAACTATGTAATTTTTTGAGACAAAAGGCTATACGTTAAATGACAGTTTTATTGACAGTTTACACAATTCAGATCTGCAAGTACAAAGTAGTGGGTCATGTGACCCATTACAAGCTCAAAAAGGAAGGTTATTTTTTAGGAGTTGCCTTGTTGATGCTAGGAGACTGTTGCTCTTTATGGCTGAGCAGGTATTTCTGCCGATGGGGGAGGTTTGGTAGATGCATAATGCATATACACAATGCACAGCAGAGGGGAGAGAGGAGGCTGAAGGGCAGTGAAGAATTTTTCATGTTCAATTTTTTCTTGTCTTGCTATAAAACATGAATTTTATTTCAGTGCATATGGTGCTAATATAATAATCTTAAATATTTATCAAACAACTACAATATGCCAGGCACTGTGCTTGTCCAACTTTCTTTCCAAAAACTTTGAGGGACAGGAGAGGAAGCTGGGGCTTTGCTGAGACTGGAGCTCTGTTGAAGCTAGGGATCCTAGATAGACAGTGTAGGAGAACCTGCAAAGATTCCTGAGGCAAAGGCACAAAAATGGAGCAGAGAAAGACATGTTATGAACCTCAAGGCAGTTCAGGCAATGTTAGGAACTTTTCTACATGTTGTCTGTAATCTTCACAATAAGCCAAGATAGGTTGTATTAGGCCCATTTTGTAGATGGAGAAACTAAGTCTGAGAGACTAAATGATTTGCCCATAACTAGTTAGAGTCTAAGCTGGGACTTGAACTCAGATCTGTATAGCCTGAAAGTCTGTGCTCTTTCCTTATTCAGCACTCACGATTTACATTATACTTGCCTATATACAATTTTACATAAATGGATATTATACTTTGATACTAAGAAGTTAAGATGGCTTGAAAGCAATCTAGGTAGAAAGAATTGACACATGAAATCTGACAATAGTAAAAACAATATTCTATGTTGGAAGCAGAACCGAGTGGATTCTCTCATTTGACAAGACTGTTGACAGCACTAACGACATTAACATCATAGAACATCCTTGATCTCATCATTCCACCCCTTTGATTTCAAGATAACTGTACCCTGGAAATTAAATATCACTCTCATCATTGATGCTGCCTATAATGTGAGTAGAAAGCATTACATTAGCTTTGAAAACTATTTTCAGTAATGTTCCTGTACCATAGAAGTTAATGCTTAAGAATATCTCATCGGAGAACAAATCACAATCAAACATAGAAACATTGAACAGGCCCATTGCAACCAGTCAACTCCATCATGCAGCAAATCATACATTATTTATGAAATAAAATCTGGGAGTTATTCCAGAGAACATACCAAAAACTAGAGATAGGGCTTTTCAAATATTTCAATCTTGAAGTGGCCTCTCTAATACATTAACAATTTATTTACTAACAACATTTATAGTGCATGCAATAGTTTTTTGAGTATCAAGTGAATCTTTCATTATAGTCATTTGTATTATGAAATCAGTCTTTCCGCACTTGGTGGTTTACTTTTTAGTGGGTGGCATTGGGCAGATTTCTGTGGTTCAACTTTGTCAGCATTTTCATTATCAGCATTTCTTTTTTCCCTCAGAGCTATTTCACAATCGCTCTAAATTGTATCTGGCTAAAACTTGGCATCTAAATTGCCACCTTAGATAGAATTCTGTCTCAAAGAAAATCCCAGTGTCAGTCTAATGAGCTGAATTGTATATATAGCACAGACATTTTTAGGAAGTTCCAATCTCTATTTTTAAACTCAGCTATAACTAAAACACTGAGATAATTATGATACACAAGGCATTGTTGATGAGAAGACTGTTAGCACATTAATTTTTCTAATTAGTTTTCTCAACTAAGACTAGGAACCTTGAAATCTTTGTTTTCATCCTAAGAGGGAATTGATTCAATTCAGCGAAGTTGCAGTGAAAGTATTTTCCTTTTTTAGTTGTTATTTGGCATAACTCACCTAGTTGAAATTTCTAAAGTGTTACAGTTTATCTTAAAACTTTTTGTTTGAACATTGACTCAGGCTGTCTTTCCATAGTTAAAGTGGGACAGAATCGATGCGTTGCAGGCTTCCTCTGCTGCTTTGTGTGATAAACACTGTCTAACAAGTCAGGAAAAATCCATTTTGATGCTACTTCCCCAATTAGACCTGTTAAACGGTCTTTGAATGACTGAATTTGGTTTTAGTTTTACACCCAGATACATTGCTAAGCTAATGTTTTAAAGCAAACTATAGTAACATTAATTTCTAAGAAGTGCCTTTTTTAAATCAAATCTCTAACTATAAGCAAATGAAATTGTAATTGTTTTGTTGAGATTCAGTGTAACTTGATTACCTTCTAACAACTCAGTAATTTTTGTAAATTCTGTTCATTCAGTCTGAAAAGTTGCAGATGACTTGTATGTGTATAAGAAAACCGTGTCATTAGCATATGTTCTGAGGATGCCTTTGAATACATGCACATATCAGGAAGCTCAGTGAGGAAAAAATACTGCATTCATTCAAAAACTATTTGCTGAAGCTCTTTGTTACCACGTGCAAGAGGTAACTCTGAGGGATGTGAAGTGTAAGCTGACACACACCTTCAAGGAACTTGTTATCTTATATGAGAAATAACAGCTGTGTAAAATCTCAAAAACCAAAGCAATACAGGATAAAGATCAGACAGAAAAAAAATTGCTATCACTGAGCAAAGCTCAGCTCTTTTTTTTTTCCTAAAAGTGAAGATGCAAATATACTTATTCTCTGACTACAATAAACCAAACCTTTTGTGACACTATTTGACGAAGCCTGATAAATCAGGTCACTGTATGATGCATAATTTAGTGGGTCAAATGAAACTACTTCATAAACCTGGCAATGGTCAGTCCTTCTGCAGGTTTGGTCAGTAAATTCTTACAGCATTGTAATTTTTAAATAGCCAGATTAAATCAAGGCCACCTTGAAGCTGTTAAACTATTGCCGCTGTGATTATATTATTGTTAAAAATCTGCATTTCTAAAATGACAATTATCTCTAAAACTGAACTAGTGCCTCCTTCAGGCCAGGACCATTGTGAATGTTATTCTGTGCAAGAAGTACAGGTAACATACCTGGGTCAAAGAGAGAGAAAAACTGGATGGTTGAAAAATGTGAAGTGATTAACCAGAACAGCTTTAAGTCAGTCCTTGCATCAAACACCATGAAATAATGTCAGTTGAAAGATTTTTCAAGTCTAGACTCTGTCCCAGTGGGAAAGTAGATTTTTTTCAAGTGAAGATCCCTCCAGATGTAGTCCTGGACCCCAGCTAATGCCATCTGTTCCTATTGACTATTCACTACTGATTCATAAACTACCACGTAGTTTCTGAGGTAAGAACACCTCAATCAGTGGTCACACATAATAAACTAAACATGGTGACACTATTACTTAGAGCCCAAGAGATGTTATGAAATTTTAATTGTCTTCAAAGAATTGTGTGATTCCAGAGAAACAAAGAATCAGAATATAAAGGTTTACAATGTAGACTACTTGTAGAAACTATTTGAAGGTGAAAAGAGAATTAGACACAGTTGCTCTACTTTCATTTTCCTGGGCATGTTAAAATGGAGAGGTTCTTTGTTCTTTCAGATTATATTGCTACACAACACTCAGAGTCGTCTCCCAATACCTCACTTTAATCACTAATAAACAATGTTGTACTACTTGACAGTCACTGATTTTTTTGCCAAATTGTTTTTGGAAGGGTGTACTAAGAACTCATTGCTTATGATTTAGCTAACAATGGACCTACTCTTAATAATGAGGAGTAACCAATCATTTTTGTTAACACACTGAATCTTATGTAATCATCACCAATATCATTTAGTAAATTTAAAAACACTAAATGTCTGCCTTTCAAACTAGGGTATGTGGTGGTATGCAGGGAGAAATGTACTTGTAGCTTTAGATACTTTGAAGTTAGACTATTTTCTGGAAGAGCCAAATTTACTCAGTGATAAAACATGTTTTAAATATTATGACAAGCATATATTTTATATGTATGACAAGCATGATATATTGTGGGGTGAAATGCAAAGTTTGTATGATTGGATAAAACATATGACTTAAAAGAAATCCTCACTCTCACCCTTCAACAGTGCCTAACCCACCCCACCCCATTCTTACCCTCCTTGCCTTATGTATCGTCTTTTCCTGTTTTTTATGAGTACTTTGATGGAAACAATCTGAGAAGCAGAAACAAAATTATAATTTGTGGGACAGAAAAATAATCTGAATTCATTGTGTGACACTAACTCACTGATATGCTCAGCCTCAGAAATAGTCTCTTTTTCTATTGTAAACATATTTAAAGGTGGTCACTAAGTAGACATGGATTAATGATCATAGCATCTCTTGTGGAAGCTATTTGCAGTAGGTTCAGAAACAGAAAGTCTGCTCTATACACAGGAGACCATGAAAGAGAAAGGTTATTGCACCTCTTCCCTTGTCCATGGTGATCAAGTAGGGAGTTAAAAGAACTGGAGATAGAACCAGGGACTAGATTTCTGGCTGAACAGGATTCATAGAGCAGCTTGCTCCTAAGCTGTCACAACCACAAAATGAATATAAATACTGACTGAGCTTGCTACCGCCTCCAGGCTAGAAGATATTCCAAATTTAAGCCTGTGACTAAACAGGCATATATTATCTCATATAACTGTCACAAAGACCCTACACATGAAGTATCATCATTTTGTAAGTGAGGAAATATTTTTAAGTAACTTGATCATGATCACATTCTGTTTTCTTTGGTTTTTCATTAGTTTTTGAGAATATTTCCTGAGTTGTTCATTATAGGCTATCACACCTCTCCACTTGGTACTTGAGGAATTTGAACCAAGAAACAATTTTCAGCTTCCTTGTTTTAACACAAGAACTTTTCATTAATTCTCCTATGAGGAACTATGAGGCACTTCTCTTTGCATTGAAAAGCTATTAGGAGATTAAACTCATGCCTACTACATCCTGGAATGGAACCATCAACACAGTCAGGTGTTAATTTGAATATTTTAATTATTTTTTGGAACGTCATGAAAATGAACATTGCATTTGGAAGTCACAGCAGTGAAATTGTGATTTAAGTATTAGAGTTGTTTTTCCACATGAAATTTTTTACTGCTTGATTGCACACCTACCTGGTGAGAAAATGAGTATAGTTCCCAATCTCTAATGTAGATATGTTTCCAATTTTTCAAAAAGAAATGGCTCCAGTGTTTAGGTAAGGATTCGATGAATGTATATAACAGTTGCAGTAGAATGTCTTGAAATATGAATTTTGGTGGATATAAGACTAGTCTACTCTTTTTCCATAGAAACTGGCTGTTTTTGAGTAGGTTAATTGTTCTCCAGTAGCCTGATTTTTTTTTCAGTCATCCAAATTTATTCCTGTCATCTGATAATATGATCATATTATCAGATATGTTTATATTAATCATAAAAATATGAACTAGCATTCTAGAGTGTTGATGCATTGCTGTTGAATGCTTTACATTCAGAATAGCTATCTTTATGCTGGACAAAAATGTTTGGGCAGTAGATAGAAAGTTACTGTACTTACCAGGGATCTTATACTAGGGTGAACTGCAATAATAACTTACAATAAAGAAGAAATCAATGATACATTGTTGGTGGGTAAACAAGAGGGAGATCTTATAACGCCCAATGGCCTGGCCTAAGATTTGCTAGTTGCTCCCCAAGGATAGTTTGATAAATGTCAGTGTAAGAGCATTTGGAATGCTTTCTTCTTTCTAATAGTTACATTTGGTTTTTTTCCTTTATTTTTCTATTAAAATATAGTTGATTTACAATGTATTGCTAGTTTCTGGTGTACAGCATAGCAAGTCAGTTATACATATATGTATTCTTTTTCATTATAGGTTATTACAAGATATTGAGTATAATTCCCTGTGCTATACTGTAGTACCTTGTTTGTCTATTTTACATATAGTAGTTTGTATCTGCTAATCCCAACTCTAATTTATCCCTCCTCCCTCTTCCCCTTTGGTAACTATAAGTTTGTTTTCTATGTCTGTGAGTCTGTTTCTGTTTTGTAAATAAGTTCATTTGTGTCAGTTTTTAGATTCCACATATAAGTTATATCATATGATGTGTCTTTATCTGACTTACTTCACTTAGTATGATAATCTCTAGGACCATTCATGTTGCTGCAAATGGCATTGTTTCATTCTTTTTTATGGCTGAGTAGTATTCCATTGACTATATATACCACATCTTTATCCAACCATTTGTCAATGGACATTTACATCGTTTCCATGTCTTGGCTATTGTAAACAGTGCTGCTATGAACATTGGGGGTGCATGTGTCTTTTCAAATTAGTTTTTCTCTGGATATATGCCCATGAATGGGATTGCTGGATCATAGGGTAAGTCTATTTTTGTTTCTTTTAAGGAATCTCCAGACTGTTTTCCATAGTGGCTGTACCAACTTACATTCCCACCAACAGTACAGGAGGGTTCCCTTTTCTTCACACCCTCTCCAGCATTTATCATTTGCGGACTTTTGAATGATGGCCATTCTGACTGGTGTAAGGTGATACCTCATTGTAGTCTTGTTTTACATTTCTCTGATAATTAGCAATTTTGAGCATTTTTTCATGTGCCTGTTGGCCATCTGTATGTCTTCTTTGGAGAAATGTCTATTTAGGTCTTCTGCTCATTTTTTGACTGACTTGTTTGTTTTTTTGTTATTGAGTTGTATGAGCTGTTGTATATTCTGGAAATTAAGCCCTTGCCAGTTGTATCATCTGTAAATATTTTCTCCCATTCTGTAGGTTGTCTTTTTGTTTTGTTTATGATTCCCTTTGCTGTGCAAAAGCTTGTAAGTTTAACTAGGTCCCATTTGTTTATTTTTGCTTTTATTTCTAAAGCCTTGGGAGACTGACCTAGGAAAACATTGCTACAATTTATGTCAGAGAATGCTTTGCCTATGTTCTCTTGTAGGAGATTTATGGTGTTTCAGTCTTTAAGTCATTTTGAGTTTATGTTTGTGTATGGTGTGAGGGAGTGTTTTAACTTCAATGATTTGCATGCAGCTGTCCAGATTTCCCAACACCACTTGCCAAAAAGACTATTACATTTGATTTTAAGTTTGCGCAGAAAAACATAACCACCTAAACATAAAAGGACTGTGAAGACAATGCTCAATAAAATAAATTGATTTAATAAGTTCAGCTAAAGTTTTGAAAATCTTCCTTTGCTTTACTTTTTAAAAATTGAGATAATGAATTAGTAAATTAAGTTGATAGGAGAAGAGGAAAGAAAAATATCTGGGAATACATGCCCTAGTAAACTCACATTTTAGGCTAAGGCTTTTGTTACCATTTATTGATATGTTTTCCTTTTAAATATGCTTTTTCCATTATAAAATACAAATTAGCAAAAAGAAGAAGATAATCAATGACCCATTAACATTTTAATCTATAGACATTCAGGGTTTTTTTTCTTTGTATTTTTTACATAAATGAGATCACATTTTTATATTGTCTTATTTTACTTTTTTCACTTCATCATTAACCATAAAGATCCTTTATTTCATTAAATATTTTTTCTACTAAATCACTTTCAATGACTGCATAGTATTTCATTCCATTTTTTCAATGTCCTTAAATGTATCTACCCAAAATCTTGTTTGGGATATTTCGGACAGTTCTAATTATTCACTGTTATAAACAATACTGCCATGAATACTATAGAATATACATTTTTGTACACTTATCTGTTTATTTTTAAGATAAACTTCTATAATTGGACATTTTGAGTCAAGAATATAAGTATTCTTAAAACTTCTGGTGTATTTCCTGACTTCTCACTAGAAAGGCTTTATGGAAGAAAATTCTTACCAGCAACGTGTGGGAGCATTTATTTCATTCTATGCTCCCCAACACTGGAATGCTACTTTCAAAATGTTAAATAGCAATTTATTAGTAATTTCTAACACTGATTTATTAGAGGCCAGGTATGTGATATATACTCCAGTAACAAACCATTATCCAGGCAAATATGTGAAATGAAGTAAAAAGCAACATGGTGCAGTATGTGAAAGTTGTAAGAAGTAGTTCAACTTGCTACCCTTAAGTCAATTTGATTTTAATGAAAGTTGGTGAATTAAAGTAGGAATCCTACGGTCTTGGAAACTATAGCTTCCAAGAGGCTGATTTCTCATTGGGTCATTTACTGGGTGATGCAGTCTCACTGATGCATGAATACCTATTCCAGAATGTGTATCTTGCAGCAGATGTTTAGAGTTGGGAATTTCTGCCTTTGCATTGTTCACAAAGTTTGTAGTCCAGGATACCTAACATACTTGCCAAATATCCTTGAGGGGACCATTGTGACTCACATCTTTTTAAATATTATCTGTCTGACAATAATATTCTAGTAAGTCTGATTTCACAGAAAAAATAAAGGCTCCAAAATCTTACTGTAAGAATCTACCCTACACTTGATTATAAATCTTTTAAAATTTTTGGATAAATCTTAACCAATGCCTGACTGTTGCTCATAAATTCAATCTTACACAAATATTCAAGTAGGACATTGCTAACTTTTCTATACACCTAATTTTAGTGTAGGGGATGAATGGTGTCCTCCCAAAATTCATGCCTATCTGGAACCTCAGAATGTGATCTTATTTGGAAATAGGGTCTTTGCAGACATAATTAATTAAGGATCACTAGGTGAAATCACTTGGGATTTAGGGAGGATCTTAAATCCAATGACTGGTGTCCTTATGAGAAGTGGAGAGGACTCAGGGATATAAAGGAGAATACAGTGTTAAGATGCAGGTAGATATTACAGTGATGTATCTATAAGTCAAGGAACATCAAGGCTTATCAACAACCATCAGAAGCTAGGAGATAGGCACAAGATGGTTCCTCTCTCAGAGCCTCCAAAAGGAATCACCCCTGCGAATATCTTAATTTGGGAGTTCTGGCCTCCTGAACTGTGAGAGGCTAAATTTCTGTTGTTTTAAGCCACCTAGTTTGTGACACTTTGTTAGAGCAGCCCTAGAGAAATAAATATATTTAGAAAGTTCCTTAGTTCAATATTTTCAGTAATTCATTTGGGTTAATTCTCCTTGTCTATGCCTACAAGATTTCATCTTCTCCATGGGTCTATCACTTGAGAACACTCAACACTGACTAGCAGTAGATGTTAATGAAAACGTACTACTTTCTGAGGCCAATGGGGCTGTGCAGATTGGAACTGTCTCAGCTTTCACACTGACTGCCAAAGAAAAAAATACTTCCCCTGAAAATCAATTCATAATCTGTTGCATATCTGAGAATGGTTTCTAACAGTCTTGAAGTGTGTCTCACAAAACAAGAAAGAAACAACAATGACGTTTTCACAGTGAACCTACAGAAAGATATTTCCCCTCCCCATTTTGGCGAATCTTTGCACTGAACTCTTTCTTATTGTTCTTCCTTCCAATTTCACTAAACATTTCACTAAATTTTATGTGCGAAAACAAAAGCATGGCAGTATTTCCAGTGTTTACTTAGGTTCAGGTATGAAGGTGAACACTGGTGTGATTAGCTGCTGAAGAGTATTTTTCAATGGAGAAGCTGAAGGAGAATTTTGCCTTAATACCCTGGTCCAGCAAGACTATAGTGATATTTTCTCTCTACTTTCATACTTAACCTTGTTGCCAATCATCATCATATTTGCAGTTCAAACCTCTCTGTAATGCAAGCGCCACATGAGTTAATGCTTAGATCCTGTTAATACTATGAAGTGACTATAGACTGCAACTTTTTAAAGGATCTTTAAAGCCCTTGGTGTCTACATTACCTTCCTAAGTCAACAACAGAGATTTCAATTTTAAGCATTATGTTTTACCCCTTTTCATGTACATTACTAATAAATAAGAAGATTCTTAGTCATAATAAACAAAAAAATCATAAATTATGCTACTATGGTTTATTAGTTGTCTATTGCAGTCTGGTAAATAACCCCAATATACAGTGGCTTAAAACAACAAATATTTATTATCTCACACTCTCTGTGGATCAGGAATCTATATGTGCCTCATCTGGATGTCTCTGACTCAAAGTGTCTCACAAGGCTGCAGTCAAGTTATCAGTAGGGTCTGCAGTCACCTCAAGGTGCTACTAGGGGAGGATCCACTTCCAAATGTACTCATGTAGCTTTTGGAAGGCTGCAGGTCTTCACTGGCTGTTTGATGGTGACATCAGTTCCTTCCCATGTGGGACTCTCCAAAAGGCAGGTCAAAACATGGCAACTCAGAGTGAGTGAACAAGACAATGAGAGAGCAAAAGAGGGTACCCAAGGATGCAATCTCTTGGGAATCTATTCCCGTGAGTGACATTCTTTCATTTTGCTACATTCTGTGTCTAAAGAAAGTCACAAGTTCTGGTCCACACCCAAGGGGAGAATGGTGCCAGGGCACAAATATCCAGAGGCAGGATTCATTAGGGGCCATCTTAGAAGTTGCCTACCAAATATGGCTAAAATGTTGTCACAGACCTTCTTTAAAGCCATTAGATTGCTACATATGATTTTATGAATATTTTATGGGCTCTGTCTCATCATTATTAAAAACATTATGATCTGGTCAATTTTAGTATTCTAACACAAGATGTACGTTTTTCTAAACTTGGTTGGCTCTCCTCATATAAGGCATTTTAAGCTGCCTTTCTGGGAGTTTTAAATAAGCAAAGCCTGAGTTTTCTAGTGTTGCTGACTGCCAAATATTTTATTATACATTAAAAAAAATGGAAATTCTGTAAGGATGCCACTTCCTAGAAGCTCTCTTCAGGCTTGGGAGACACCAATGAGGTGAATCAAAGGAATGAGCAAATCATCCTGATTTAACATTTTAATTGGTAGAGAAAAGCAAAGTTAAGAGAGTTGTCTAATTCTTATGGCTAGGACTTCCAATACTATATTGAACAGAAGTGGTGAGAGTGGACATCCTTGTCTTGTTCCAGATTTTAGCAGAAAAGCTTTCAGCTTTTCCCCGTTGAGTATTATGCTGGCTGTAGGTGTGTCATAAATAGCTTTTATTGTATTGAGATATGTCACCTCTATACCCACTTTGGTAAGAGTTTTTATCATAAATAGGTGTTGAATTTTATCAAATGCTTTTTCTGCATCTACTGAGATGATCATGTGATTTTTGTCCATTCTCTTGTTGATGTGGTGTACTATGTGGATTGATTTACGTATGTTGAACCATCCTTATGTCCCTGGGATGAATCCAACTTGATCATACTGTATGATCTTTTATATATGTTGTTGGATTCTATTTACTAATATTTTGTTGAGGATTTTTGCACCTATGTTCATCAAGGAAATTGGACTATAGCTTTCTTTTTGGTAGTGGCTTTGTCTGGCTTTGGTATCAGGGTGATGCTGGCTTCAAAGAGTGAGTTTGGGAGTATTCCCTCCTCTTCAATCTTTTGGAAGAGTTTGAGAAGGATTGGTATGAGCTCTTCCTTATGCGTTTGATAGAATTCCCCAGTGAAGCCATCTGGTCCTGGACTGTTGTTTGCAGGGAGGTTTTTTATTGCTGATTCTATTTCACTTCTAGTGATTGGTCTGTTCAAGTGATCTATTTCTTCTTGATTCAGTTTTTGTGGACTGTATGTTTCTAGAAACTTGTCCATTTCTTCTACGTTGTCCAATTTATTGCCATATAGTTGTTCTTAGTATTCTCTTATGATTTTTTGTATTTTTGTAGTGTTGATGGTAATCTATACATTTTCATTTCTTATTTTGTTTATTTGTGTGCTGTCTCTTTTCTTCTTGGTGAGCCTAACCAGAGGTTTGTCAATTCTGTTTACTCTTTAAAAAAACCAGCTCTTGGTTTGATTGATTTATTCTATTGTTTTTTAATCTCTATTTTATTTATTTCCTCTCTGATCTTTATTATTTCCTCTGCTGACTTTAGGTTTTGTTTGTTCTTTTTCTAATTCTTTTAAGTGGTAAGTTAGGTTGTCTATTTAAGATAAGAAAAAGAAATAAAAGGGATTCAAATTGGAAGAAAAGATGTAAAATTGTCATTATATGTGAATGACATGATACTATATATAGAAAACCCTAAAGGCTCCACACAAAAACTACTAGGGCTGATAAAAGAATTCAGTAAGGTAGTAGGATACAAGGTCAATATACAGAAATCAGTGGCATTTCTTTACACTAACAATGAGGTATCAGAAAAGGAAAGTAAAGAAACAATCCCTTTTAAAATTGCATTCAAAAAAATAAAATACTTAGGAATAAATCTGACCAAGGAAGTTAAAGATTTATATGCAGAGAACTACAAAACATTGACTAAGGAAATTAAAGATGACTTAAAGAAATGGAAAGATATTCCATGTTCTTGGATTGGAAGAATTAATATTGTTAAAATGGCCATACTACACAAAGCAATCTACAGATTTAATGCAACCCCTATCAAATTACCCAAGACATTTTTCACAGAACTAGAACCAATAATCCTAAAATTTATATGGAATCACAGAAGACCCAGAATTGCCAAAACATTACTGGAGAAAAAGAATGAAGCTGGAACAATAATTCTCCCAGACTTCAGACAATACTAAAGAGCTACAGTAATCAAAACAGCATGCTATTGGTACAAAAATAGAGCTATGAATCAATGCAACAGAATAGAGAGCCCAGAAATAAATCCACAAACTTTTGGCTAATTAATCTTTGACAAAGGAGGCAAGAACATACAATGGAGGAAAGACAGTCTCTTCAGCAAATGCTGTTGGGAAAACTGGACAGCTGCATGTAAATCGATGAAGTTAGAATACTCCCTCATACCATACAAAAATAAACTCGAAGAGAAGAAAACATAGGCAAAACATTATCCAATATAAATCTCAGCAATGTTTTCCTAGGGCAATCTACCCAAGCAATAGAAATAAAAGCAAAAATAAACAAATGGGACCTAATTAAACTTACAAGCTTTTGCACAGCAAAGGAAACCATAAGCAAAACAAAAAGACAACCTACAGAATGGGAGAAAATATTTGCAAAAAATGAGATTGACAAGGGCTTAATGTCCAGAATATATAAACAGCTCACACAACTTAATAAGAAAAAAACAAACAGCCCAATCCAAAAATCGGCAGAAGAACTAAACAAGCAATTCTCCAATGAAGACATACAAATGGCCAATAGGCACATGAAAAAAATGCTCAATATAGCTAATTATCAGAAAAATGCAAATGTAAACTACAATGAGGTATCATCTCACACCAGTCAGAATGGCCATCATTCAAAAGTCCACAAACAATAAATGCTGGAGAGGGTGTGGAGAAAAGGGAAGCCTCCTACACTGTTGGTGGGAATGTAGTTTGGTGCAGCCATTTTGGAAAACAGTCTGGAGATTCCTCAAAAAACTAAAAATAGACTTAACCTATGATCCAGCAATCCCAATCCAGGGCATATATCCAGAGTGAGGCTTAATTCAAAAAGACACATGCACCCCAATGTTCATAGCACCACTACATACAATAGCCAAGACTTGGAAACAACCTAAATGTCCATCAACAGATGACTGGATAAAGAAGCTGTGGTATATTTATACAATGGAGTACTGCTCAGACATAAAAAATAATAAAATGCCATTTGCAGCAACATGGATGGCCCTAGAGAATGTCATTCTAAGTGAAGTAAGCCAGAAAAAGAAAGAAAAATACCACATAATATCACTTATGTGGAATCTTAAAAAAAAAATAAAATAAAAAAGAGAGAGAGAGAGAGAGACAACCAACTTATTTACAAAACAGAAACAGACTCACAGACATAGAAAACAAACTTGTAGTTACCAGTGGAGAAGGGGGTGGGAAGGGATAACTTGGGAGTTCTAAACTTGCGGATACTAATATACATAAAATAGATAAACAAGAAGTTTATACTGTATAGCCCAGGGAATATTCAATATCTTGTAGTAACCTATGGTGAAAAAGAATATGAAAATGAGTATGTGTATGTTCTTTTATGACTGAAGTATTTTGCTGTACACCAGAAACTGACCCAACATTGTAAACTGACTATACTTTAATAAAAAATGAAGAAAGTCGTTATTTCATTTTTGACCTAAACCTTAGTTTTCATGGCAACAAATCAGGAACACAGCCTCTGGAGTTTTGATAATTTTGCATAACTTTTTTGGCCAGAAGCTTATCCAACTTGGCAGTTCATAAAATTGCTATATATTTTTTAAAATGCATTTTACATTATTCATTTCATGCAAAAGTTGGTACATGCATAGCTTTCCCTTAACTCCTACTAGAGTAACATCAACCCTGAACATCCAGTTCATATAAATACACTCTGTAGTCCAAATGAGGCTGACTTTACATTCTATTGTGTCTCCATACTGAGGCCAAAGACATTCAGTCTCATCAATCTTGCATAGTCTGATATCTTATATAACATTTCAGATGTATAATTTCAAGCTTGGTTGCATTGATAAAATTTCTTAGCAATTTTTATTTACCTTATTTCTTAATACTGGTCCTAGGTTTAATTGGATGGCTAATAATTTGCTAAATTTTGCTGTATGGAAAGATAGTTTGTGTTCATATATTTGTATTTATGCCTAAAATCTTTTGTTTTTGTAATTCAGTCAAGCTTGTGTTGCTGCTGATTAAACATACTGTTAATATTTCCAATGACATGTCTTCTTGGGTATGTGTATTAGTTTGGTGAATATTTATGAGGTTATCTGATCCGTGTTCATAATATTTAAAGATTTGTTAAGAAAAATTATGTTGGCTGACAATGTTGTGACAAATGTGAACATCAATGGTAGAAAGGACGAAAACACTTACCTTCGAAATGACAAACCTTGATAAATATGAAAATCAGACCTGATGATGAAGTTTATGAAAGAAAAAAAAGACCCATAGAAGAAATAAAGGACAACAAATGCACCTATACCACAAAGCTTAAAGCTTATGTTGCCAAATCAGTAATAAGCAAGGCACGTAGAAAAATAACCTACTGCATGAGAATTGATCAAGATTGATGAGGAAACTCACCAAGCGATTAAGGCAAAAATGTCTCTATATTAGAATTAAAAAATTACCCAGAAAATGGAATAAAATGTTGGGAAATTGGTATACTAAAGCAAAAAAGAAAATTTTTTTTAAATTCAAATCATGATAAATAAAAATGAATTAGTAAGAATTGATTGTAAACAAGGCATAGTGGATGGAAGAAAATTATGATCAAGAAAAGTTGGCTCATAAAATAGTATTTAGCTAGAAGCTTAGCACCACAACATGAAAAGACAAAAGAGAATGCTAGCGACATATGAGACTGCTGCTTCATACAACGTCTCTGAATTTTCCTTATCCCAATTTACAAGAGATGAAAGTTCTATTTCAGAGATTCCTGTGGAGGAATACGAAATATTAAAACAAATGCATATATTCATGCCATGACAGGTAACAATACAATTAGAATGATTAAATGCTGGTAAAGTCCAAGACTTAAAGGACTAAGTTCTAACTCTTAGAGAAGTTGTAATGAGTCCAAAGTGGCCAGCCCTTAATGAAAGAGCTGCCCTTGGAAGATGGCATGCATTGGTCAGTGTTGGAGTATTAAAGCTTCGTTGCAAATGACGGATTTCATATTGTTCTGTGACTAAGCAGTGCTACTCTCTTGAGTATCAAATCAAATCTCTTCAATTAAAAGTATATCTATTAAATTTTAAAAGTCAAGACACATTTGTGTTCCACATCTGCACAGTAACTGCTTGAGTTTTCCCATTATGACTCAGGATATTTAGAATCTTGGAGGAAGACAGATAGTTTTGTGGCTAAGAGTATAGTTTCTGGAATCAGACAAACTAGCGTCAAATCCTATCTCCACCACAGAAGAGCTGTGTCACCTTGGGAAAGTTATTTAACCTCTCAAAACCCCTGTGGCCTAACGTGAAAATGAAAGTAAATGACCATAGCCAAATCTTAGGATTGTTGGAAGGATAAATGAGAGAATATAAGTAAAGCATTTAGCAAGTGCCTGACACACAATAATGGTACTAAACTAAGGTGGTCCTTGAAAGAATCACAAAAGTAATACAAGTTAGGCACTTGACACAGTATCTGGTTCAGTGTATAATGCTCAATATATCTTAGTTATAATAATAATATTAATATGTCCATTGGAATTTAACTATAATTACAGGAAATAATTTATTCCAAAATAGGGGAAAATGCTAGGTGCAAAACTGTCTGCAAGCTTAATTTTTTAGATGACACAAGTAATGTGAGTGAATAAAGGTGTCAAATATAAAGACGTTTTGGGTAAAAACTGTAATGTATCCCCCCTTGAACTCTGTTATCAATTGCACTCCCCTCCACTCCTGAGAATAAGCACTGCTATTACTTACTTTTTTATATGTATATACATGCAAAGATGTGTGACCATGTGATCATACTTCATGTATTATTCTACAACAAGCTTTGTTCCATAACAACAGATCGGATTTCTTTCCATGTCAGTACATATAGATTTACCTTACTTTTCTGTTAACTATTGCATAATCATCTGTAAGATGAATACATACTACTATATTTAACCATTTCCATAATCATGGACTTTTAAGTTTACTATAAACAATGTTACAGTGAACATCCATGTGAATGGCTTTTTGTGAATATATGTGAATAAATATTTATCTGAGATACAGTCCTAGAAATGGAATTGCTGGATTGAAGAGCATGCAAATTTAAAGCTTTGTTAGATACTGTAAAATTTGCCTTTAAAAAATCTGTTCTAATTTATACTCCAAGTACAAATACTAGGTATGATAGTGTATGATAGTATTTGTTTCCCGACAGTCTTACCAATGCTAGAACACTGGACATTCTCTCTTACTTTTTCTGTCTCACTCTCATTTCTTTTTTGCCTTTTCCGATGAGAAAAATAAGCTGTTGTTTAATTCTCATTTTGCCAAACATTCATGAGATGAAGTGTTTTTCCATATGTTTATTGCCAATTTGTATGTCCTTATGTGTGGACTATCTATTAATATCCTCTGTCCACTATTTTCTGCTTGGCTGTTTAATTTCTTCCACTCCTACCCCATATTTACAGCACATTTTTCTATTCTGGACTTCAAATATTTGTCTGTTATATATAACATGAATATTTTTGCCCAGTCTATCACTTCTTTTAACTATGTGATTTCTTTTAGAGTCCACATGTCTACATTTTTTGCAGTATTTTCTGTCTATATTTTTCTTGTATAACTTCCAAGTTTTGTATCTTGCCTAAGAAAACACTTTTCACTCCAATATTATATTTAAAAGGTACTTCCCATGATTTTCTTCAAATGCTTTTTTAAATATTCCTTCATGTTAAATTTCTTAATTACATTTTAAAATTATTTCTATTTGTGGTGTGAAAAATATATCTAATTTTTTTTGGCCAAATAGTTATCTAAAAACAACCAAATATATTTTGTTGAAAAGTGCATCTTTTCTTGCTGACTTGAAATGCCATTTTTATCATGTAGTAAATCCCTATAAATAAATGGGTTTGTTTCTGGACTCTCTATTCTTTTTTATTGTATGTTTGTCTATCCCTATGGCCTATTGTCATGCTGCATTATTTTAATTATTATAGTATTATAGAATGTTTAAAATCTGTTGGTACAAATCCCACTACCAATTCATTTTTTTAAATACCTTAACAGTTACTGTGCATTTTCTCTATAAAAATTAAATTGCCAGTGCCACAAAAATCCTCTTGAGATTTTGATTCAGATACATATTGTTTACTAGATTAAGAAATATACTTTCATTCTACACAGTACTGGAAATCATAGCCAGAACAATTAAGCAAGAAAAATAAAAGGGACCAAATTGGAAGGGAAGAAGTAAAACTGTCACTATTTGCAGATGACATGATATTATGTATAGAAAACTCTAAAGACTCCACCAAAAAACTATTAGAAATAATAAATGAATTCAGTAATGCTGCAGGATACAAAATCAATACACAAATATCTATTGTGTTTCTGTACACTAAAACAAATTATCAGAAGAGAAATAAAGAAAATAATCCCATTTACAATTGCATCAAAAAGAGTAAAATACCTAGGAATGAATTTAATCAAGGAGGTAAAAAACCTGTACACTGAAAACTATAAACCACTGATGAGAGAAAGTTAAAAAGATAAAAATAAATGGAAAGATACTCCATGCTCATGGATGGGAAGAATTAATATTGTTAAAATGCCTATACTACTCAAAGCAATATACAGATTCAGTGCAATTCCTATCAAAATTCCAATGGGATTTTTCAAAGAAATAGAACAAACAATCCTAAAATTAGTATGGAACCACAAAAGACCTCAAATAGCTAAAGCAATCTTGAGAAAGAACAAAGACAAAAGTATCGTGCTCCTTGATTTCAAACGCTATTTCAAAGCCATAGTAATTAATAAAACAACAAGGTATTGGCATAAAAATGGACATAAAGATCAAAAAAACAGAATAGAGAGCCCAGAAATAAACCCACACATGTATGGTCAATTAATTTATGACAAAGGAGCCAAGAATATATAATACAAAAAGGATAATCTCTTCAATAAATGGTTTTGGGGAAACTGGACAGACACATACAAAAGAATGTAACTAGTCCACTATCTTAAACCATACACAAAAATTAATGGAAAAAAGATATGAACGTGAGACATGAAATCATAAAACACCTAGATTAAAAAAAACATAGCCACTAAGCTCTTTGACATAGATCTTGGCAATAAATTTTTTAAAAATCTCACACCAAAAGTAAAAGAAACAAAAGCAAAAATAAACAAGTGGGAGAATATAAATCTACAATGCTTCTGCACAGCAAAGGAAGCCAGCAATAAAATGAAAAGCCAAACTACTGAATGGGAGAAAATATTTGCAAACCATATACCTAATAAAAGGTTAATATTCAAAATATAGAGAGAATTCATACAACTCAATATCAAAAAACCAAACAACCCTATTGAAAAATGGGCCGAGGTCCTGAAAAGATATTTTTCCAAAGACATACAGATGGCCAATAGGCACATGAAAAGATGCTCAACATCGCTAATCACTAGGGAAATGTAAATCAAAACCACAATGAGATATCACCTCACACTTGTCAGAATGGCTATTATCAAAACAAACAAACAAAAAAAAAAGTGTTGGCAAAGATATGGAGAAAAGTGAACCCTTGGTACACTGTTGGTGGGAACATAAATTGGTGCAGCAACTATGGAAACCAGTACGGAAGCTCCTCAAAAACTTAAAAATATAACTACTATATGATCCAGCAATTCCACTTCTAGGTATTTATCTGAAGAAAAAACCCACTAACTTGAACAGATACGTACACCCCCACTTTCACTGCAGCACTATTTAAAATAGCTAAGATATAAAAATAACCTAAGTGTCCATCAATAGATGAATGGATTAAAAAAAATGTGTTACATATATGTATAATATAATCCAGCCATTAAAAATAATGAAAGCTTGCCATTTATGACAACATGGGTAAACCTTGAGGGCATTATGCTAAGTTAAATGAGTCATAAAGAGAAAGATAAGTGCTATATGATCTCTCTTATATGTGGATTCTAAAAAAAAAGAAAATAAAAATAAAAAACCAAGAATCAGAAACCAAACAAATAAAAAAAGCAAGCTTATAGATGCAGAGAACTGAATGATGGTTGCCAGAGCAAGGGGCAATGGATGAGAGACATGGGATAAAAGAACCAACTTGGTAAAAAAATAAAATTAATTTTTAAAATTATATCATAGCAAAATTGGCCCAAATATATAATGCTCTGATACAAAAATCCACTTTAAAATAAGGGTGTAAAGTCCATAAAAATGAGTATTTGTGGCAATCAAGTAAAATTAAATTTAAAGATGTATATAGAATGTTGAATACAAAAAAAAAAGAAATGCAGAAGGTCTTTAGGCTATTCAATCTTTCTGTGTCAGAGAACAGTCTATATCTCCATTTATTACTATTCTAAGCACATTTTTGTAACTTATTTTTGTATGATCTTGTACATATCTTTTAAATTATATTCCTTTATATTGAAAATTGTTGTTGAAATTGTGAATATGATCACTATATTCCATTCTCCAATTGGTTAATTTGGTGTACAGTAATTCTTTTAAATATATTGTTATTAATCTAGTTTGAAAATGATTATAGACAATTTACTGGATTTTTAGTTGCTTCTCTTGGATTTTCTGTCTAGCAACATATGATCTGTGAAAAAACTGAATTTTGTTCCTTCATTCCGTGAGAGATACCATGAGTATGCTTACTCAACATCCATTTGAACCCTCTTTTAGCCACAACAAATAGAATATGTGACCTATATTTTCTAGAGTTTCTTACAGCTAGGCTTCTGAAAAGAATTTAGGTTCAGTAAACCACATGCACTCAAACTTCACTTTAATTTGGAAATGAATTATATGGAGAGGGGGCAAACTCAAGTCACTCATGTTTTCTGGCAAATTTGTAGCAAAGACATCATGGTTCTGCAGACAGCATCTGTTTTGGTAGCTTAGCTTTCTCATTGGCAGGCAATTTCCCAATATGATAGCTTCCTCAAGACAAGACAGGAGCTCCCTTTGGGGCTGAGTTCTTTATGGTTTTAGAAGTTATTACTGGTAGATTCTGCTTCTTCAACTTCCCCAATGATTAATAAATATTTTTCTGTTAATCTACCAACTGTGATTTCTGTTGTCTTGAAATTAATAATACCTGACCAATATACTTTTTAATATTTAACATGAATGAAATTTTCTTATTACAATTAGTATAAATTCAAGAATTACGTTGAAATATTGGCAGTAATAGTAAATAACATTATCTTATTCCTAATTTCAGTTCAAATGCATTATACTTCACCATTAAGGATAATGTTGGCTGTGGCTTTATGTATTATACTGTTTATCAAGCCATAAAATTCTCTTCTTACTAAGAAGAGATGATTTATTTTAGTATCAAGTATGTGGGTTGAAATTTATTGAATAGCTTAATAAAATATGAGCTATTTATGTTTTCCATTTATTTCTTAATACATATTTCCTGATGGTGAGGTATCTTTTAAGTTTGGGGACAAACATTAATTGTATATTTTATATACTTTTTAATACAAAGCTTAACTTTACTTATTTTAAAATTTGTGATTAAAAATCATACAGGTTATATTACAAAAATTTCCATTTTCAAAGAAAAATGTTTTTCCAAACACAGAACAACACAAAGAATCATGCAGAGCTTGGGAGATCTATGCATAATCAAAAAAGTGTCTAAAATGTAAAATTTCAAAGCATGGATGCTTGTCTAGTGACTATAACTTCTAGTCTTTAGGTAAGTTTTGAATGCCATGACAAATTCCTCTATCTAGAAATAGAAAATGAGACAGGCTATAGGAGAGAAACCTTGAGAATTAAAATATATATGGCAATATGGATAAAAATATAGCAATAACTAATGTAACTATAATAGCAGTAACCATTATGAAAATGATAGTAGTAGAACAATCCTTACAAGTAGCCATTTTATCATAAAAGCATAATGATGTCCCTGTAAATATCAGTTATTCTATACTGATATCTAAAATAGGAAATAGGAAAGGGGCTTAGTTAAAGGAATGAGCAGGACACAAAGTAGGAGAGAGTAGCTGTAGATTTGATTTGCCTGAATATACTGGCTGAAGCCTCCTTGGATTGATAAAATTCATCATGCTATGATCAAAGTGGTCTACAGAATGTTAGACTACAATTGGGCTCTTCATTTTCATAAGATCAGAAGCTTTCATACAGGTTTGATAAGACTTTCTCTTTCTAGGACTTGTATACAATAATTCAAGTGTTCTTACCAAACTGTCTTTGAACATATTTATTTATTAAATGACTCTCATCCCAAGATGAAACATATTTCCACCTTGTCAGGTATCAATTTTTCTTTTAACATCATTTGATCAAGCTGGGGAAACCAATCAAGATGGATAACAGATTCTCAAACTTTTACGAAAGGAAAAGTTTAAGGTCTTCTAAGACTAAAGATCTGACAGGCAAAATTATATATATTAACTATCTCACTATTAATTTTAAGTAATTTTAAAGGCTACCTCTTACATGAGATGATATCTGGACATTTTGAATTGGATATGGTAACTATTAATTCTCTTTGTAAGAGCAGTGTATGCATGTATGTGTGTGCATATATCTGTGTGCATATACTTGCAAATGAAAATTCGTAATTAACAAAAGACTATAAAAATAAGAATTTCTAATTTATGAATACTTTGTTCTACAGTTTTCTACTTAAATTTTTATATTCATGGATATAACATTATTTTGTTAATCAGACATCTTACTATTAACATGTCGATTAAACTTTGACAGCTTAGATCAAAGGTAGGAAAATTTTTTCAGTGAAGTTTTGGTAATATGGTCTCTGTTGCAACTTTCAACAGTAGTATGAAAGTAGCCATAGACAATACATAAGTAAATGAATATGGCTGTGTTCCAATAAAACTTTATTTAAAAAACAGGCAGTGGGCAATATTTGGTGTGCAAATTATAGTCTGTCAACCCCCAGGTTAAATATTTGTTCATCATTTCACATAAATAAAGTAAAATATTAGAACAAACAGGCTACAAAAACATGTGCCTGTTTAGCAAAACAATACCAATGCACTTTACTGTTTCAAAATAACATGCTTCAATAAAGTGATCCCTGACTGAGAAAAAAAACATACATACACAGATGTTATTTCTTACAACAAAGATCAATAAGATAAGGTAGAGAAAAGAAAAAACAGGGTTTTGAAGGTACAACTTTTGACAATGTTGATTACCTTAGCTTTTGAAGAGAATATGTTTGTGCTTGTGGTATTTAGTCAAAGTCTGATGGGCAATAATACTAAAGAATAGTAAATAAAAATATTCATTATTTTTTTGCCAGTATACTAGAGCTGCCCTATTAACTTGAGTAAATGACTCCATAAAAATGAAGAGCTAGAACAAATTAGGGTCCAAAAGGAAGGGGCACCTATTTTTCATCATATTCCTGTCTATATTGATAAATATCCAGCCTCAGAGAAAAAGACGATAAACATATGCAGCAAATAAACAACCAAATTTTGCTTCCTTGTCACTTTACCTAAATTACTAAAATAGGAATGTTGAATCCTCCAACTATAATGGTGACTCTGCCTATTATTCTCCATTAATTTCTATATGTTTTTGTTTTGTGTATATTAAAATCCTATTATTAATGGGTGGACCTAGAGATTATCATACTAAGTGAAGTAAGTCAGACAGAGAAAAAAAAATCACATCATATCACTTGTATGTGGAATCTAAAAAAATGAGACAAATGAACTTATTTACAAAACAGAAACAGACTCCCAGATACAGAAAACGAACTTATGGTTACAAAAGAGAAAGAGGGTGTTAAATTAGGAGTTTGGGATTAGCAGATACAAAATACTATATACAAAATAAACAACAAGATCCTATGGTATAGCACAAGGAATTATATTCAATATCTTGTAATAACTTATAATAAAAAAATGAAAAAGAGTATGTGTATATATGTATAACTGAAACACTATGCTGTACACCAGAAACTAACACAATATTGTATGTCAAGTATACTTCAATTTAAAAAATAAGTATTTTTTTAAATCCTATTATTAGATACATGCACATTTAGGGTTTTTATTTCTTTGATGAATTAATCTCTTTATTCTTACGGAAGGTCCATCTCCATCCCTAGTAGCATTCCTTGTTTTATAAGTCTGCATACTTGGTCTGATATTAGAGAAGCACTCAGCCATCTTCAATCAGTTTTTAAATGGTATCTTTTTTTCTATTCTTTTACTTTTAACCTGTCGTTATATTTAAAGTGAATTTCTTATAGATGGCATATAGATGAGTCTTAGAATTTTCACCTAATTTTTAAATCTATGTCTTTTAATTTGAATTTTTAAACCATTTATATTATTGATATGGTAGAGTTTACAACTATCTTGCTATTTATTTTCTATTTGTCCCATCTGTTATTTGTTTTTTTGTTTATCTTCTTTGTATAACTTGAGATTTTTTTAAATTCCACTTTATCTCCTCTATTTGCTTATTACTTACACCTCTTTGATCTAAAATTTTCGCAACTGCTCTAGCATTTACAATATACATTTTGATTTTATTTCATTATATCTTCAAACAATATCATCCTTCAATGTGTATTATATTTCAGTACCTAGCAAAGTATTTGACCATGGTAGGTGGTCAATAAATATTTTTATTAGTCCCCAGTTGGCATGAGGCTTTCTGAATCTGTTCTTTCTATGCCTCACTCCCCCATCTCATAAATATACTTTCCACAATGAGCCTTCTTTTACTAACTCTACAGCTTTCTAAATGTATAACCTTGGACAAGTTACTTGACTGAATCTCATTTTTCTCATTACAAAATGGAGACAACAATTCCTATATTCTGAGTTGATATGAGGATTAAATGAAACAACATACGTGAAAATGTCTGGGGCATAGTAGGCACTCAATATCAGTTTCACTTTTTCTCAGGCCCAATTTCTCACAGTCAAAAGAGAAATTTCCTTTTTCATCTTATCTAGACTATTTCAATATAAGTGGAGTTATAATTAGGGAGTTTTAATAAGTGGATTTTAAGAGGCAAAAACATCTTTTGCCTTTGCTTTTCTCGTCATCTTTTTTCCTTTTCCTTGTACTACCTTTCCTCATTTCTCAATTCTTAAGCACATCATATATGCTATCCTTTTTGTATCAGTTATTTAATGGCAAAATAATTGCAAGCAACACCACCAAAACCTAATTTAAATGTAACAATAAGAAATTATTTTTGTGAATCTAGAATGGCTGAATAGTTGTTCTGGTTTCAACTAGCCTTGCTTACGTGAGTAGGAATTGGCTATTTGTTAAGTGATTTAAGATGGCCTCACATAGAAAAACTAGAGTGGTTCTGTCTTTGAACCACCAGCAAGTTAACATGGGCATGTTCTCATAGTAATGGCAGAATTCAAGTTCAAGCTAGCCCAATCACACAAGCACTTTTTAAGTTCATGTTTATATCACAATTTGATAACATCTCATGGGCCAAAGCTAATCACATCACTAAGCCCAGCATCAGAGTAGAAAGATAGTACAAATTGACATGTGAGGGATATGGACACTGAAAGGCATAAAAATTAGGACTGTTAAATCTTATATCCAGTGTCAGATACTACAGAAACAAAGAGGAGTGAGATGCCATCCCTATCCTTAAGAAGCAGGGCTCTGAGTCCACGGGTGGAGTGAGATAGATATGTAAACAATAAGTTCAGTCACATTTACAAATGTTCAAGTAGAAATCCATACATGCAACAAAGATTCTGTCTGAGAGGGAAGAGGGAAGAACAAATATGAGAAAAAACCTTTATAGAAATTAATTTTTGATACAAACTTCAAAAAGATGTAGGTGTTATGGCATGATAACATATTGCTCTGGCATTTCGAACAAGCTCAAAGGTCTGGAATTCATTCATTAAACCAATTATTCCACAGATCCTGATGAGAATAAAAGTGAGACAAAAGACAAAATACCTTCTAACTCTTAACTTTTTTATAATAGTATCAAATAATATTATGACATATAATAACTACTTTTTAATGAAATGAATGTGATTTTCATATTTATTTCATAGGAATATGTTCAGTCATCCCAATAGAAAAGTTTTATTTTTTAGTTTATGAAACATTTATTTTGTGCACTTATGGAGTTTTGGGATTCAGAAATAACTATTATGATATGTTATTCTGATATTTTTATCTTAGTCTCAAATCCAAGAAGTACTAAAATGTCAAATGGATTGATGGGAAATGAAAATAAGAAACTATTTTTGGCTAGATTATGAGGTCTGTTTTTAAAATGAAGAGATTCAGATGACAATCAATTCTTTGAAATATTAATATTATGGAGTTTTAGATAATACTCAGCATGTGATAGTAAATATAGTTAATTTAGATGATCATCACTGTTTATTGAAAAGTCATTTAACCTTAGATTTATAGATTCACATATCCCCAATTTTCACTAGTTCTTCTTAATCCCTCAACTAAATTCATGTCTCTCCCCACCACCATCAAGTTACTATCTGTTGAAAATAACAAATGCTAAGACTACCTCCAAAAATCCGACATGAAAAATTATTAATCTCACTGTTGCAAATCAAAGTGGAATATTATTAGTCTTTTCCCCATTTAGTAGCAAGTCTATGCCTTCCAACCATCAAAAAATAAGAGTTGTTGCTGGGGATAACAAATTAGAGGAATATGTTACCCAAAAAAGACTAGAAATTCTAGAATAAAACAGTAGTAGAAAGCCAAAATCTGAACCTAGAAGTTGACGCTTATTTACTGACTGCTCCTCAAAGGTCTCATGCTCATTCGTTCTCTACACAACATTCAGTACGTACAGGCATACGTTGGAGATATTGCAGGTTCAGTACCAGACCACCACAATAAAGTGAATGTTTCAGTAAAGTGAATCACACAAATTTTTTGATTTCCCAGTGCATATAAAAATTGTTTACACTATACTATAGTTTATTAAGTGTGTAATAGCATTATGTCTATAAAATGTACATACATTAATTAAAAAATACCTCATTGCTTTAAAAATGCTAACCATCATCTGAGCCTTCAGTGAGTTGTAATCATTTTGCTGGTGGAAGTTCTTGTCTCGATGTTGTTGGTTGCTGGTTGCTGAAAGCTGGGGTGGCTGTAACAATTTCTGAAAGTAAGACAACAATGAAGTTTGCCACATAAATTGACTCTTCCTTTCATAAACAATTCCTCTATAGCATGCAGTGCTGTTTGATAGCATTTTAGCCACAGTAGAACTTCTTTCAAAATTGGTGTCAGTCCTCTCAAACTCTGTTGCTACTTTATCAAATAGTTTATATAATAGTCTAAATCATTTAATGTCATTTCAACAATCTTCACAGTATCTTCCATCTCAAGAAAACAGTTTCTTTGTGAATCCATAAGAAGCAACTCATCCATTCAAGTCTTACCATGAGATTGCAGAAATTTAGTCATATCTTCAGGCTCCAGTCTAATTCTAGTTCTCTTACTATTTCTACCACATCTATAGTTACTTCCTCCACTGAAGTCTTAAACTTTTCAGTCACCCATGAGGGATGAAATCAACTTCTTCCAAACTCACGTTAATGTTGATATTTTGACCTCTTCCCATGAATCATGAATGTCCTTAATGACATCTAGAATGGCGAATCCTTTCCGGAAGGTTTTCAATTAACTTTGCACAAATCTATCAGAAGAATCACTTTCTATGACAGCTATAGCCTTACAGAATGGTTTTATTAAATAATAAGATTCAAAAGTCAAAACTAATCACTGATTCATGAGCTAGAGAATGGATATTGTATTAGCAGGCAAGAAAACATTAATTTCACTGTACGTCTTCATCAGAGCTCTCATGTGACCAGGTGCATTGTCAATGAGAAGTAATATTTTGAAAGGAATCTTTTTTTCTGAGTAGTATATCTCAATGGTGGGCTTAAAATACTAGGTAAACCATGTTGTAAACAAATGTGCTGTCATCAAGGCATTGCTGTTCCATTTATAGAGCACAGGTAGAGTAAATCTGGCATAATTCTTAAGGGCCATAGGATTTTCAGAATGGTAAATGAGCACTGGCTTCAACTTAAAGTCACAAGCAGCATTAGCCCCGAACAAGAGAGTTAGCCTGTCCTTTGAAGCTCTGAAGCCAGACATTGACTTCTCTCTGGCTATAAAGGTGCTAGATGGCATCTTCCTCCAATAGAAAGCTATTTTGTCTACATTAATTGTTTAATGTAGCCACCTTCATTAATTATCTTAGCTAGATCTTCGGATAACTTGCTGCAGCTTCTACATCAGCACTTGTTGCTTCACCTTGCACTTTCATGTTACGGAGACAGCTTCTTTCTTCAAACCCCATGAACCAACATTTCCTAGCTTCAGACTTTAATTCTGCAGCTTCCTCACCTCTCTCAGCCTTCATAGAATTGAAGACAGTTAGGGCCTTACTCTGGATTAGGCTTTGGCTTAAGGAAATGTTGTGGCCAGTTTGATCTTCCATCCAGACCACTAAAACTTTCTCCATATCAGCAATACATCTGTTTCACTTCTTTATCATTTGTGTGTTTCCTAGAGTAGCACTTTTAATTTCTTTCAAGAATTTCTTTTACATTCACAACTTGGCTAACTGTCTGGCACAAAAGGCCTAACTTTCATCCTATCCACGCTTTCAACAGGTCTTCCTCACCAAGCTTAATCATTTCTAGTTTTTTATTTAAAGTGAGATACGTGTGACTCTTCCTTTCAATTGAATACTTCAGTGCCACTGTAGGGTTATTTACTGGCCTAATTTCAATATTGTTGTGTCTCAGGGAATAGGGAAGCCTGAGGAGAGGGAGAAAGATGGAGGAATGACCAGTCCATGGAGCAGTCAGAACATACACATTTGTCAATTAAGTTTACTATCTTAAATGGATGTAGTTCATGGCACTCCAAAACAATTACAATAGTAACATCAAAAATCACTGACCACAGATCACCACAACAAATGTAGTAATAATAAAAAAAGTTTGAATATTGCAAGAATTACCAAACTATGACATAGAGACACCAAGGGAGCAAATACTGTTGGAAAAATGGCACTAGACTTGTTTGACATAGGGACATGACAAACCATCTATTTGTAAAAAACCTGGTATCTGCAAAGTGCAATAATGTAAAGCACAATAAAATGAGGTATGCCTGCATATATATGTATATATGTATAATTATATACTACTCTATGCATATTAATTGAAGCTCGTTGAATGAATGTTGAATCTCTTGCTTTATTTTATTACATTATTTAATCATTTAATATATGTGACATGTTGCTGTAAGTTTACTAAGGGTAGGGACTACACACTTTATGTATTTTTAAATTTTTTCCTGTTTTAAATGAAAGTCAATAGAAACAGTCATGCTAAAGACAACTTTCAGAAACAGAAAATCTAACAGTTAATCTGAGCATCTTATTATAACTTCTTATTATGACTTCTCAATTTGTTATTTATTTTTAATTATAGTTGCATATTATAATTCTTAAATTATAATTTACTTACTATTTTATAATCCTTGCCCATATAAAAATATATTTTACATTTTGAAATAATTAGGTATATCTAATTGCATATTTTAAGAATTTAGTACACTGTAAATACTTCTATGTTTTAAGTTGTAATTGTGGTACAATATTCCATTCCATTAATAAACAATAATTTTATTGAACATAAATGTATTGGATAATCACCATGTACCTTTACCCCATTATTTTACACGCAGAACCTTTCCAGTTGTTTTCTGTCATACATAATGCTACAATCAACATGTTCATTTATAGTTTATTGCATACTATAAAATATCAGCCCTGGATGCATTTCTGTAACAAATGTTGCTTGATCAAAGGGAATGCATGTCTTTACTGGCCTCACTGTATATATATTCCATATTTTTCTCCAATTTTGAATACCACCAACAAATATATATGGTTACCCTTCCAGCACTAGGTGCCATGATTTTTTAAAATGTTGACAGCATATATTATACATAGTCATGGTCTCTGTAGTGCCTAGCACAGTATGTTGTGCCGCAGTAGTGAAAACATAATAAATATATACTGCATGCCTATGAAGTACCTCATGCTTTGAGATGAGAAATGAGATGATAGGGAAGGAAACAATATTAACACTCAGAAGAAAATGCTGGATGAACCAAAGTATTTCTAAGAGAAATATCCAAGCATGACAAACACACAACAATAAAGAAGAATAAAGATCATTAATAAGCAACCATAAAAACACTCTAAAAGTGAGATGAGACCAAACATTTTAATGTATTTAAAGTGCTTAAAACAGTACCTGATATACATCATTACATGCTAAGTAACTGTTTGGGATGATGACGATGAATTTGACTGCATGTTTTAAGTCATTTAACCCTCTACAGAATCCTATGAGGTAGGTATTAGTATTGTTGCTATTTTGTAGATGGGGAAACTGAAGCAGGTAATCATTTTTTAACTTGCTCTATGTATATCACAGAGCCAAGGAGTTAAATCTAGAATGATGTTTCTAAGTAATTACACTAATCTACCTCCTGTTAATTGTTGATTAGATAAGTGAAAGTGTGTCTCCAAAACATGGTACATTAAAAAGTTAGTGCAGAAATTGGGAAAACTTGAGATGGAAGAGAAAGTTTAGGAAGTTTACACCTGATAGCCTCATTCTAAGCAAAGTGTGATGACAATTCTCTAAATGAACTAGGAAGAGAAGTAAGTAGAAGATTTGAGTTTAAGAAGGAGGAAAGGGAAAACAAAGTTTAAAATGACAATAAACACACATCTATCCATAATTATCACAATGTCAATGGACTAAAAGCTCCCATTAAAAGACATAGGGTGGCAGATCGGATAATAAAACAAGAGCCTACAATATGCTGCCTAAAAGAGACCCACTTTAGGGTGAAGGACACACATAGATTGAAAGTGAGTGGATGGAAAAAGATATTTCATGCAAATGGAAATGACAAGAAAACAGGAATAGCAATACTCATATCAGACAAAATGGACTTTAAAACAAAGGCCATAAAGAAAGATAAAGGACACTATACAATGATCAAAGGGAAATGAAAGAAGAGGATGTTACATTCATTAACATATATGCACCCAATATAGGAACACCTAAATACACAAAACAAACAGACATAAAAGGTGAAATTGATGGGAATGCAATTAATAGTAGGAGACTTTAACACCCCACTAATATCATTGGACAGATCTTCCAGACAGTAAATCAATACGGCAATGGAGATACTAAATGACA
This sequence comes from Camelus bactrianus, assembly GCF_048773025.1. Taxonomy (NCBI): domain Eukaryota; kingdom Metazoa; phylum Chordata; class Mammalia; order Artiodactyla; family Camelidae; genus Camelus; species Camelus bactrianus. The sequence goes on along the minus strand of NC_133575.1, from coordinate 78,533,779 downwards.
CAATAGAACAGTTAGACTCAGTTGGTATTTTTAGGACATTGCATCCACAAAAAAATAGAATATACATTCTTTTCAAATGCTCATGGAACATTCTCTAGGATAGACCACACACACGAACACAAAAGAAGCCTCAACAAATTTAAAAGGACAGAAATTATTTCAAGCATCTTTTCTGACCACAATGTCATGAAACTAGAAATCAAACACAGGAAAAAAATGAGAAAAAAAACAACTGCATGGAGATTAAACAACATGATACTAAAAAACTGATGAGTCAACAATAAAATCAAAGAAGAAATTAAAAAAATACCTTGAGACAAATGACAATGAAAACACAACCACACAAAATCTGTGGGATACAGCAAAAGCTGTCCTAAGAGGGAAGATAGCAATACAGGCCTTCCTCAAAAAACAAGAACAATCTAAAATAAATAACCTAACCTACCACCTAAAAGAATTAGAAAAAGAAGAACAAACAAAATCTAAAGTCAGCAGAAGGAAAGAAATAATAAAGATCAGGGAGGAAATAAATAAAATAGAGATTAAAAAACAGAAAAAAATCAATCAAACCAAGAGCTGGTTTTTTGAAAAAATAAATGAAATTGACAAACTACTGGCCAGGCTTACCAACTAGAAAAGAGAGGACACAAATAAACAAAACAAGAAAGGAAAATGGAGAAATTACAACTAACACCACAGAAATACAAAAAAAAAAAAAAAATGAGAAGACTATAAACAACTATATGGCAACAAATGGGACAACCCAGAAGAAATGGATAAGTTTCTAGAAACATACAGTCCACGAAAACTGAATCAAGAAGAATAGATAATTTGAACTGACTGATCACTAGATATGAAATAGAATCAGCAATTAAAAAACTGCCCTGCCAACAAAAGTACAGGACCAGATGGCTTCACTGGGGAACTCTACCAAACATACAAAGAACTCTTACCGATCTTTCTCAAACTCTTCCAAAAGATTGAAGAGGAGGGAATACTCCCAAACTCATGCTATGAAGCCACCATCATCCTGATACCAAAACCAGATAAAGACACTACCAAAGAAAGGAAATTACAAGCCAAAATCATTGATGAACATAGATGCAAAAACCCTCAAAAAAAATTAGGAAACAGAATGCAACAACACATAAAAAAGATTATAAACAATGATCAAGTTGAATTCATCCCAGGGACACAAGGATGGTTCAACATATGCAAATCCATCAACTTGATATACCACATCAAAAAGAGAAAGGACAAAAATCTCATGATCATCTTAACAGATGCAGAAAAAGCATTTGATAAAAATTTAACACCCATTTATGATAAAAACTCTAACCAAAGTGGGTATAGGGGGAACATATCTCAACATAATAAAAGCTATTTATGACAAACCATCAGCCAGCATAATACTCAGTGGTGAAGTTGAAAGCCTTCCCACTGAAATTTGGAACAAGACAAGAATACCTCCTCTCACCACTTCTATTCAATATAGTATCGGAAGTCCTAACCATAGCAATTAGACAAGAAAAAGAAATAAAAGGGATCCAAATTGGAAGAGAAGAGGTAAAATTGTCATTATATGAGGATGACATAATACTATGTATAAAAAACCCTAAAAGCTCCACACAAAAACTACTAGAGCTGATAAAAAGAATTCAGCAAGGTAGCAGGATACAAGATTAACATACAGAAATCAGTGGCATTTCTTTACATTAACAATGAAATAGCAAGAAAAGTAAAGAAACAATTCCTTTTAAAATTATATCCAAAACAATAAAGTACTTAGGAATAAATCTGACCAAAGAGGTGAAAGACTTATATGTGAAGAACTATAAAACATTGACTAAAGAAATTAAAGATGACTTAAAGAAATGGAAAGATATCCCATGCTCTTGGATTGGAAGAATCAATATGGTTAAAATGGCCACACTGCCCAAGGCAATCTACAAAATTAATGTGATCCCTATCAAATTACCCAAGACATTTTTCACAGAACTAGAACCAATAATCCTAAAATTTATATGGAAACACAAAAGACCAAGAATTGCCACAGAAATACTGAAGAAAAGAATGAAGCTGGAGGAATAACCCTCCCAGACTTCAGACAATAGTACAGAGCTATAGTAATCAAAACAGTGTTGCATTGGCACAAAAACAGAAATATGCATCAATGGAACAGAAGAGAGTGCCCAGAAATAAACCCACAGACTTATGCCCAATTAATCCTTAACAAAGGAGGCAAAAATATACAATGGAGAAAAGACAGTCTCTTCAGCAAGTGGTGTTGGGGAAACTGGACAGCTGCATGTAAATCAATGAAGTTAGAACACACCCTCACACCATACACAAAAATAAACTCAAAATGGCTTAAAGATTAAACATAAGGCAAGACACTATAACCCTCCTGGAAGAAAACATAGGCAAAATATTCTCTGACATAAATCTTAGCAGTGTTCTCTTAGGGCAGTCTACCCAGGTAATAGAAATAAAAGCAAAAATAAACAAATAGGACCTAATTAAACTTACAAGCTTTTGCACAGCAAAGGAAACCTTAAGCAAAACAAAAAGACAACCTACAGAATGGGAGAAAATATTTGTAGATGATGTGACTGACAGAGGCTTAATTTCCAGAATATATAAACAGTTTATACAACTTAATAACAAAAAACCAAACTATCTAATCCAAAAATGGGCCGAAGACCTAAACAAGCAATTCTGCAATGAAGACATACAAATGGCCAAAAGGCACATGAAAAAATATTGCTAATTATCAGAGAAATAAAATCAAAACTACAATGAGGTATCATCTCACACCAGTCAGACAGGCTATCATTAAAAAGCACACAAAGGATAAATGCTGGAGAGGCTGTGGAGAAAGGGGGACCCTCCTACACTGTTGGTAGGAATGTACTTTGGTGTAGCCATTATGGAAAACAGTATGGAGATTCCTCAAAGACTACAATTAGACTTACCATATGATCCAGCAATCCCACTCCTGGGCATATATCCAGAGGGAACCTTAATTCAAAAAGACACATGCACCCCAATGTTCATAGCAGCACTATTTATAATAGCCAAGACATGGAAACAACCTAAATGTCCATCAACAGATGACTGGATAAAGAAGTGATGTATTTATACATTGGAATACTACTCAGCCATAAAAAGAATGAAATAATGCAATTTGCTGCAACATGGATGGACCTGGAGATCGTCATTATAAGTGAAGTAAGCCAGAAAGAGAAAGAAAAATACCATATGATATCACTCATATGTGGAATCTTAAAAAGAAAAAAGAAACACAAATGAATTAATTTATAAAAAAGAAACAGACTCACAGACATAGAAAACAAACTTATGGTTACCAGTGGGGGGATGGGGTAGGAAGGAATAAATTGGGAATTACAGATTTGCAGATACTAACTACTATATATAAAAATAGATAAACAACCAGTTTCTTCTATATAGCACATGGAACTATATTTAATATCTTGTAGTAACCCACAATGAAAAATAATATGAAAACAAATGTATGTATGTATATGTATGACTGAAACATTATGCTATACACAGAAATTTACACAACAGTGTAAACTGACTGTACTTCAATTTTAAAAAACTTAAAAATAAACAAAAGGTATTTATGTGATAATAAAAAAATTTAAAAATAAAGAATGAGAAAAAAAAAGGAGAAAAGTCGTACTTAACAGCCATTGTGGGGAATGAGTCATGGATTCAGTTCACTCCTTCATTCAACAAATATTTATGAGACCATACTCTGTGCCAGACTTTGTTGGAAATGCTGGGGATACAGTAGTAAAACACACAAACACACACACACCCTACACATGGTATATCAGTGATGGAAGGTGCTAAAAAGGAAAAATAAAGCAAAGTAAAAACATTCATTGACTGTTAGTGGCAGTGGGAAAAGAGTTCTATTTTATACAGAAGAGTCATAGTCTTTCTGACAAGATGGTATGTAACCCAAGACCTGACGAAAATGAAGGCATGGATCATGCAGATATTGGGAAAATATTACACACCAGACAAAGAACAGCAAGCACAAAATCCCCAATGTAGGAGTATGGTTTATATGTACATGGAAGAGAAATGAGACAAATATGACCCAGTGAGTAAAAGGGAGAGAGAAGGAGATGAACTCATAAAAGTAGTGGTGAGAGTTCTGCGAGGCATGGAGAGCCCTGTAGGATATTGTGGAAACATTTTACTCAGTGAAACTGGAGGTCATTTCAGAGTTTTGAGTAAAGAAATGACATATTCTTATGTTTTAAAATTCTCTGGTTGCTATGTAGCGAAGAGACATGGTAGGAGGGGCAAGGGTGGAAGTAGTAGCTTTTCCAATAATCTAGGCAAAAGAATATGAGAGCTTGGATTAGGATAATGGTGTTAGAGATGGAGAGAAATGAATGGGATCAGGGTATATTTCAGAGATAAGTGGACTAGTACTGGTAGATTGGATTGATGAGGAGATGAAGAAATAAGTCAAGGCTGATAGTTCAATTTTTAGTTTAGGTAAATGAATAGATAGTGTTACCATTTACAGAGATAGGAAGAAGTGGTGATGGACCAGACAGGTGCAGAATTAAAGAGTTTGGTTTTCCACATTGTTTAGTAAATTGGGGAATAAGTCTTGAAGGGTAACTCCAACAGAGCCAGATTACCCTCAGAAAGGCGTATGAAATTAAAGGATTTATATATACAGGTCCTAGAGAGAGAGGCATGGTATTCCTTGAGGGCTATGCAAAAGCCCCCAAATTTGGTCATGGCAGGCAAGGAGGGAGTAGAGCAAGGACCAGTGGGCAAGTACCGTTATTGGGGGTCATGGGTGTGGGAACTTGTGGCACGTGGGAAACATTCTCAATGGGTAATGAATGTAATTCCTCTACATGAAAGGAGGGAAAGGGTGAAATGAGGAAGTCATCATGAGGCTTGTTGCTTGAACATATCTGCTGGGATGGGTCTCAGAAATGGGCCATAACTAGGTAAAAGTTTAAAACAAGCAGAGCAAGTGCCAGCACTCAGGAGTCATTGAGACAACAAGTAATAGTTTTAAATGAAACAGGTATTAGGTTTAAGATAGCCAATACACCTACATATGGTGGATTTGTAGAGTAGGCAGTTGGACATATGAATTTGGAGCTCAAGACTGAGGGTGAAAATATTAACTTAGGAGTCATCACTGTATAGGTAATATTTAGAGTCTAAGTATGAGATTTATTAAGGAAGTAGGCGCAGATATAGATAAGAAGTCCAAGAACTTCCATACCAAGCTGTGGGAAATCCAGTGTTTAGAGTGGGGCTGGGATTAGGGTGAAGCAAGTAGGACACTCACCCTGGGCACAAAATTTAAGAGGGCACCAAAAAACTCAATAACATAGAAAAATACTGTTTTACATAATATTTTTTAAAAACCAAAATCAATGCAAAAATCCTTGATGAAAAAATATCAAAAATTTAAGTAAAGATACGATTAGCATTACTGATGTCCCCCTCTGCCTCAGGCTCCAATATGGCTTGGCAGGGCACTGCTTCACAGTCTGGAAGATGAGGAAGAATGGGCAAAGCAGATTTGATGCTGTCCTCACTTGACTGAGTTAAACTGTAGAGGGAGGACATGTATTTACAGTGGATCATTGAAGCTGTGTTGGACCAGGTAAACTCCATTAGACCTAAGACATGAATAATAATCTTTAACTTCATCATCTTTAGGCTCTAATAAGGAGACTTGAAGATTCATAAATTTTACCATATAAATTTTTAAACATTATGTAGAAAAAGAAAACAAACAGAATCAAACAAACAAATGAAAAACTGGAGGGGAAATACATTTGTAGCAAACAAATGGATAATTTTCTTAACTCAAAAAAAGTTCTTACATCAGAAAAAGACAAACAGGTTATTTTTTTTAATGGGCAAAGAATGTAATAAGTCACTTAATAGAAAAAGATACAGAAGAAACTTTAAAAAGTGCTCAAATTCCCTCAGTTTAAGAAATGCATATCCATACGATGAGATAACCCTTTAAACTACCTGCAAGCAAAAACTAAAAAAATAAAAACCCAGTATTAGTGAGAGTTGAGGTAACAAAGTTCTGTCAAACATAGTTGATGAAAAGTCAAATTTGTTGAAATACCTGAAGGACAGTTGAGCTATATCTATCAAAATAGTAAATTCACATACTATTTGATGCAGAAATTTCACTACTATAGATTTTTCTTCCACATTTTTTAGCCAAAGTATGCAAAGATATATGGGCATTAATTTTCTTTGCAACATTTTTTATAATGGTTAGAACTTTGAAACTCTCAAAGTATACACGTGTGTGTGTTTGTAAATATATATATATATATATATATATATATATATACACACACACACACATTTGTGTACTGTAAATATATACATATATATACTTATAGTACATAAACACTCCTAGATATACTTATAGTACATAAACACTCCCGAATAGCTATAAACCATGTACAGTATATATGTACATAGATATATACAGTATGTATATACACATATGGTATATGTATACATAAACATATGCATATAAACACATATATAAATGCATAGGGAACATGGAATAATATGCAGCCATTAAAAAGGATGAATTAGATCTATATGTACAGATGAGAAAAGATACTTGGTGAAGAAAACAAAGTTTTTTACAGTCCATAGAGTATAACACCTTTCCCATAAATAAAAAGGAATTGCACTATACACATTTAAACTGGGATGTATGTGTGTGTGTTTGATTTATTCTGTGCAAGAATGTACATGTAATTTTAAGATTAACTTTTTGAGACCAGGACTAGGAAGAAGAGAGGCTTTTATTTTTCATTATATCTGACTGTACTATTTGAATTATGTGTCTGTTAGCATATAGTATGTTTTGTAAATGTCACAGGTGGTGGAATTATGGAATTTTTGTTTGTTTTCAAGATATAAATGTGAACCTAATTCAAGTTTAAGAAGTTTTACAAGTGACATATTACTTGGGAGAGAGATGGAGTGCCACACCTAAGTTAAAAGGAGCTATGAAAAGAACATAAATACAAAACAGAAACAGACTCATAGACATAGAATACAAACTTGTGGTTGCCAAGGGGGAGGAGGGTAGGAAGGGACAGACTGGGAGTTCGAAATTTATAGATACTGACAGGCATATGTAGAACAGATAAACAAGATTATACTGTATAGCACAGAGAAATATATACAAGATCTTGTGGTAGCTCACAGCGAAAAAGAATGTGACAATGAATATAAGTATGTTTATGTATAACTGTAAAATTGTGCTCTACACTGGAAATTGACACATTATAAACTGACTATAACTCAATAAAAAAAATGCTAATAAAAAAATAAATAAAAGGAGCTACGATACATAAGTGCCCTACAACCTCTCATATGAATAGCACAAATTTACCAAAGTCCTATATTGGTGAATAAGATTTTGTTTTACAATAAATTTACCAAGTTTATCAAATAATCATGACAAATTACATTAAATGATTTTATTTTCAATAATTCCATTTATGTGCAGCATCAAATCATAGATATACAAATTTTAGTCATCCTAGGGATGTGTCAATTGCATGAAATAAGGCAACTAATGGGACATTTCTTCTCCTAAGATAGATTTGCTCTAAAATAATACATTTTAAGTAAATAGCATAATTTTGTCACAGCATTTGCACTGAGACTTATTTCGTATATTTATCAAATTTTCTTTAATGTGGTTTTAAAGTGCTTTCAACAATTACATCTAATTTCCCTAATGTCCTGGGATGCCAGATTCTTTCTTGCAACTACATTTTAGTCTGGAAATAAATTGTAGAATGATTTGATTTGTGGAAATATACTTGAAAACTAATTTTATTGAGTATGAACTCAGAAGTTATAGTGCTTGAGGTCCAATTATCAGGATACCACTTAGGATCTGTGTGGCCTTAGGTAAGTGACTTAGACTCTGTGCCTCAATTGTCTTAGTCATAAAATGAAGATAATAACTGTCCATGACTCATTTGCTTGTTAGGATTACATGGTTTAGTCTATGTAAAGCACTTGGAATAGTATGTGACATAAAGCAAGCACTAAATATGCTAGTTATTGTTGTTGTATTTGCAAGAGTATTATATGCCCATGGGAATAAGTGTAGAGTAGAGACAAATAAAAATTCAGAATAAAAAATGTATATGAATATATATAGGACTTAAATTGCACTTAAGTTATGCATTGTTGCCATATGAAGTAGACATAGAACTGAGGTTTAGTCCTCCTTGCCACTATGCCCAAAGCTTTGCACCTTTGTACAAATCACATGTCCTCACTGAGCGTGTTTCCTCAACTTTAAAATGAAAGGCATGTGTTAGAAAGCCTGTAATGTGCATTCAGGCTCTAAAACTATCCTAACCCTTAAGTAGTCGTCAACCAAATAGTTGATGCATGAAACTTGTTGATAGGAATAGGTCTGATAAAATATTTAATTATCACCGAATAACATGAGCGCGCACACACACGTTTGTGCATATTGTTTGGGGGAGAGGGATATGATGGATCAGTGCTGGGAACACTTATTTTATAGTAATGTAGTAATTTGGATGTTAAGTCTATCAAATGAAGGATCAAATAATCAAGGGGTATGAAACTTCACCTCAGGTCTACATTCTCATTACTTTTAATGAAATCTTCACTTCAATCTTTCCTCCTCTGCTTTCCACATTTGTAGATAAGCTTAGCACCTGTCTTAACAAAAACTTTCACAAGTAAGCAAGCACAGCAAAAGGGCAGTTCATTCTTGTTACACTGTATCCAATTTGTGCAAAAAGTTGTTTGAAAGCTAGTTCTCTCTCCCCGTGTATGAAAAATATCAGTTTGAGGAACTAAAATGGTTAAAAAAAAAAATCCCACATTGTTAGGCAAACTGATTTAGCAAAGGTCCTGCAGATGCATTTTACTAGGGTAAACTCTCCTTATGTAGATTATCAAGGATCTCGGGAGCAAATCAAAAAAGCAAAAGAGATGTTAATAATGCCTTCGAGATAGAAAGAGGACATGAAGAATCAACATTAATGAAATATCCATTGCTAGAAAATCAGATTTTCAAAGCCTCCCATCCCCTGAACCAGTGTAGTATTCTACGGCAGAGGAATAACCAAACTATAGTAACAATACTCACTCATGCAATTGGTATAATTTACAGACTCAATGAGCTTGCTATTGTATCCTGCATTCAAGACCATTAGCTATAAATGCAAAATGCTATCAAGCAACCATTTTATGCCAACAAGTGAGGCTGAAGTTGACTTTTATAATATTTCTTTAATTATGACTGTATGATCAGGGCTGCCAAATTGTACAACTCCAGAGGGGACAATTTATAGCAAGTTGTGGTCTGTGAATTGCAACCCCTGGAACAAATATACAAACTGAATGTGGCCCTCTAGAGTCATGCAATGTGATAGTTCTGTCATGAGTGTTTAAGCAGCTATTGAGCAGATGCTCTTTTTAGTTCATGGTTCCTAGTTTTAGTGATAACAATATCAAAAGCCTTCCCAATTTTGTAGGTTATTCTTACGGTTTCTTCCAGATCCACTGTGCCGCCAGTCTCTCTAGAAACCACTGGGAAACAAGGCCAGAAATCTAATTCTATCCATGAGTAATAATGAATTTCAGAAATGTATATAGAGTCAGGAAGGAACTCAAATCTCGAGCTGCTCCTTCAGGAGTGAAAAGTTTGAACCCCACACGGAGGACCCCCAACTTTTAAGACCTGCACCTGAGAATTAAGTCCCCAAAACATTTATTTTTGAAAACCAACGGGGCTTACTTCAGGAGTCCCACACCCTACAGCTATCTGAGAAATATCTCTAGAAGGTATGGCGCTCAGACTCACCAGCCCATGGCCCAGTGTGGAAGCCAGTTCCAGGGATGCCCAGACTGCGTGGGAGAGGTTCTGTTTGCTGGTCTGGAAGCAAGAGTTGGCCTGAGGGGCAGGCGTCTGATTTGGCACATTCAGGAGCCTGCTGGAGTTGTCTCAGAAGGAGACAGGCAGGCACCATCTTTGTGCCTTCCCTCCACGGGCCAGGATTTCTCAAGGGGTTGTTTTCACAGGTGTCAGGTGCCCCAGTTTTACGGCTGATCCCTGATCTTACGTCAGGTGCCAGGTTTTACTTCTGGTGACCCGATTTTACCTCAGGTGCCTGGTTTTGTATCTGTCGCCCCGGCTGTATGTGTCAGGCCCTCGACTTTAGGTTTGGTGCCCGTTTGGCGTCAGATGCGGGTTTTACATCAGTGCCGGGTTTTACTTAAGGTGACCCGGCTTTACGTCTGGCGCCTCATTTTGACGTCAGGTGCCGGGTTTCACGTCAGTGCCGGGTTTCACTTACGGTGTCCCCGGCTTTACGTCTGGCGCCTCATTTTGACGTCAGGTGCCGGGTTTTGCGTCAAGTGCTGGGTTTTTACGTCAGTGCTGGATTTTACTTATGGTGCCCCATCTTTACGTCTGGCGCCTCATTTTCACATCAGGTGCCGGGTTTTATGTCGAGTATCTGGTTTAGGTCAGGTGTCCCAGCCTTACGTCTGGTGCCAGGTTTTATGTCAAGTGCCCTGGTATTACGTCTGTTGCCCTGGTGTTTTTTGTTTTTTTTTTCCCCCGAAAATGTAAAATAAAGCTTATTATTTGTAGTTTACAAGAATATGTAAAATTTTTAAAAAAAATAAGTATCTACATACAAACTTATAAAATTAGTAAATTATTTTAACTAGGAATGTTTCTGGATAGTAAACAAAAATTGTATTTTAATATACCAACAACAGAAAGTTTGCAACTGAATTTTAAAATGAATTCTATAATAAGAGCATGAAAAAATATTAAATACCTAAGGATATAAGTAGATCCCCCTTATCCATGGGGAATATGATCCAAGCCTCCAGTGGATGCCTGAAATCGAGAATATTACTGGACTCCATGTATAAAGTTTTTCCTATGCATACGCATAATAAACTTTATCTTATAAATTAGTCACAATAAGAGGTTAACAATAATTAATAATAGAACAATTATAACAATATACTTTAATAAAAGTTATGTGAAGGTTCCCCCCTAAATATTTTATTGTACAAGTTTAATACTTTTCCATCTTTTAACTAAGCACTTTTATCACATCCTGTGGCACTGTAGCTTTTGCAGATTGAGGTGGAACAGCAAAACTAGCACAAATTTCTTTTTCCTTCTTCACAGTTTCATGGATAGAAGATTTGTTCTTATTAGATCTCAGTAACCTCAGCATATGATTATTTTTTCCTTTATTAAGTTAAGAGCTTTCACCTTTTAATTTAAAGGAAGAACTTTATGGCTTCTCTTTGGCATATCTGAATTGGCAGCATCACTACTCATCACTACTCTTGGAATTTGGGTCCATTATTAAGTAAAATAAGAATTCCCTGAATACAAGCATTGTGATACTGTTGTAACCGAGCAAGACCCTATGGGGCCTTCCAGGAACAGACCCCTCCCCCTAGGTCCTTTACTTTAGCCCCTCTCTGAATTACCTAGATAATAGAATCTGATACACACTTCTTGAATTGTTTTACAGATGCTAAACCCCCATCAAATGGAAGAAGTTAACTACTTGATGACCATGAGCCTGTAGCCCCCAGATACCGTGGAGTCTTAGGATTGATAATGTTAACGTTTGTGACACTGCCCTGTTACCTCACCATCAACCAGTCAGAGAATTGTGCATGAACTGATCACATGCCCTGTGACTCCACTCCTTCACCTTGCCTTTAAAAATACTTCCCTGAAACCCAATGGGGAGTTTAGGTTTTTATGAACATTAGCTGCCCCAGACTCCTTGTCTGGCTGCTTACAATAAACCCTGCAATTTCCTTCACCATAAAAAAAAAGTATACAAAAAGAGCACTTAAGTAATTAATGTATAACTGCTTTTTTATTCCCTTTTCACTGGTAGAATCAATTCTACCATGTTGTATAGGGGGAGAGATCCTGAGATAATTTCAATTTACCTATTATCAAAATTCTTCATAAATGAGGGTTGAGAGGATTTAATAAGTAATCTAGATCAAGCAGCCACATCTGTTTATTACCGCATCCCTGCACGTTTTCACTGTATTATCAAACTGAGTCAAAATGTGACAGATTGGTGAGGATGGACAAGGCCAGGTGAAAATGGACTTATGGTGTATGTAACTGAGAAGAAAATAAATTGGGTTTCTCACACCCACGGTGCTATAAATCATGAAGGAAAATCCAAAGAGTCTGCGAGTTAGTTTTTCCTTTGTCTCCTCTGGAAAGTTGGGAAATCAAATATTTTCTTTCCAGGTCATTTGGATTTACTTATACTTTGAGAAAGTAGGCAAGTCCTTCCATCAGAGACATAAGCATACAGCTGTATGACCCTTTATCCATTGTGTGGATTCCACATTCCCAATCTTCCTTTAGGTATTGGCAGAAGCAGTTTAGCCTTAGTTATAAGTGATAATGAATAAAATCATCATTATCAACTGTTACATTAGACAATTCCTGCCTGCTTTCCAGAGATGAGTAGAGGTGGATTTTGAGCTACCTGGCTTTCTAAATATTCATTCTCTCTCTCTCCAAGCACCTGAGGCAAAATATAAGGTGTGGCAGACAGATTTGAAAATACCCACTCCATGATCCCTGCCTCTGTGTAATCCCTTTTCCTTGAATGAGGGTGGGATTTGCTTCTAAGACATTGAATATGGCAAAGGTGGTGGGATGTCACTCCCATGAATAAGTTACATTATTTATGACTGTCTTACTAGCCAATTTGTTCTCTCTTATTTGCTAGCTGTGAAGAAGCAAGCTTCCATGAAGTAAGTGGCCATGTTGGCAAGGAACTGTATGTAGGTGGTTTCCAAGAACTGAGGAAAGCATCTAGCAAGAAACTGAAACCCTCAGTTCTGAAGCAGTGAGAATATGAATTCTATCAACAGAGTGACTTTGGAAGCAATCTTTTCCTGATGAGACTGCAAACCCAGTTGACACATAGATTGCCACTTAGTGATTCTCTGAAGCAGAGAACCCAGCTAAAGCTGTGTCCAGACTTATGAGCTGCAGACACTATGAGATAATAAATGTGTGTTGTTTTAAGCCACTAAGTTTGGTGATTTGGTTTGCAGCAATAGAAAACTAATACCAAAGTTTTCTGAAAGATATTAAAATACATGAGTAGTCTATGACTCAGTTATATGATATTGTGATCTCATCAGCAACTCCTTCCAACTGAATGACTTCTTTGAACATCCTGAGATTAGTCCACACAAGACTAGCTCATGCCTATGCTAGCATCCTGGTGAACCTTCTAATCAAAGATAAGAAATTCATTAGTAAATTAATCAGTGCTTTATGGAGGATTAAGTGGAGGGTGTAAAGAAAGAGGAAGCACTTTGATTCTTTGGTGATCTTACTATACTTCCAGCCACTTCAGATCAGCCCTCTGCTTCTGTCTCTGTCATCATTTTTCTTTACCCGTCTCCAACCCTGCCACATAACTTCAATGTTCCCCAGAGTAGGTAGATATTTGAATGGTATAGCCAGAGTTTCCAGCTGTATGAGAGGGACAAAATAACTTACTTTTTTTTGCTTCTAGTCATTTAAGTGCCTGAAACTGAAACAACTTTTGCAGTTTCATAAGCAAGATATTTGATCTTTATAAGAGAATATTCAGTTTTCCAGATAGTACAGCATGTATTGGAAAAAAAGATGAGACTTTGATTCAGCACAAATTAGTAGGAAGAACTGAATGAGTGCAAGTATTCAAGGAACTTGAGGTTTATTATTTCAACAATCACATGACTAAAGGAAGGTATAAGAACACTGATCTAACAAGAGTCTCAGAAAAAGCAAAAGCTGAGATTAAATCACATTTCTTTATAAGAGACTTAATCATCCTTTAAAACACAAGAAGTAGCAAAATTATCACATTATATCACATAACACAAGAGTTACATGAGTCTGTTCTTTTGAGAACTTTTCAGTATTTTGTGGAATTAATTAACAAAGTTTTCCAGTACCCCTGAGAGGACTCTAACAGAGTACTTCAAAGAACTAGGCCAGTCAAATACAAAGGAGTAACTTAGAAGATTAAATTAAATTAAATACTAAAATTCTAAGGAGGATCTCAAAATTCCAATTCTGTCTTTATTTCCAGCCACCAAAAATCAATCTCATTTCCTCACTAAAAAATAATTACAAAGACTATTACTTTGAAGTTTCACAAATACCAAATGTGTCTTTTATAAATAGAATTTTCATGAGATTTTTTTTTTCAAATACATGAATTGGAACTTCAGGCATGTCTGTGTAATATTCCATTTCTTAACTTTATCCTTTCTAATGCACCAGACATACCAAAGGAATAACTACATACACACTGAGTGGAAAATGGGATAATGGATTTGGCCAGATTTCCTAAACTATACTCCTCAGATACTAGTGTTTGTAAGATATTAAGGATTATAACTTGAACAAAGTAAGTCTGATAATAGTTTTATTTTCAAAATTAAATGTTTCAGTAAATTTGTGCAACCACTTTGGAAAACAGTTTGGCAGTTCCTCAAAAAGTTAAACATAGAATTACCACATGACCCAGAAATTCTACTTCTACGTATATACTGAAGAGAATTGAAAACATATGTTCACACAAAAATTTGTACATGAATGTTCATAACAGCATTATTCAAAGAAGACAAAATGTCCATCCACTGATGAATGGGTAAACAAAATATGGTATATCCATACAATAGAATATTATTTTGCAATTAAAAAAAGTGAGAGATTGATACATTTCACAATATGGATGGATCTTGAAACATTATTCTAAGTGAAAGAAACCAGACACAAAAGGCCACATATTGTATGATTTTATTTATATGAACTGCAAATGGGCAAATCCATAGAGAAAGAAAGTAGATTAGTGGTTGCCTAGGCTGGGCCATGGAAAGAATGGAAAGTGATTGCTAAAGTAGGAGGTTTCCTTTTTGGGTGATGGAAACATCTAGAATTAGATAGTGGTGATGGTTTCACAACTCCTTGAATTTACTAAAAAACACTGAATTGTACACTTAAATAAATAAACTTTATGGCATGTAGATCTCTCAATAAAGCTATTATTAAAAACTAGATTTTTAATATGTGAAAGAAAAATCACTATTTATGTAACTGCTAATATGGCATAACAGAATAGTAGGATGTCTTATGAATATAGAAAAAGGAAGCTTGAAAGGAATGCTGATTGTCTAGACTTACAATTTCAGCATATTAGTAATTTAAAAATTCTTAATATAATAATTTTTTTAAAATTTACCTAATGTGTTATAAAGTTTTAAAAAAGCATGAAAGTCCAATTTTGGTCTTATCTTTCAACATATCAATAAGAAGTATATTTACTGTCTACTTTAAACCAAGTGTGCTTTATATTCCATGAGCTTCTGTTGGTGTTCCACAAATTTATAAAAAAAAAAAAATACTTTATGGACAAATAAGTTTTTTAAAGAAAAGTCTTTTCCTTTCAGGACTTGACAACCGGGTAAGAGTAAAGAAAAAAAAAAAGATTGGATAGTTCCAGAACAGAAAAAAAATGGCACCATTTTATTGTAGCAAGCATTCAGGAAATGTTTCTTAAATAAGTCAGGAGGAACTGGTCAAAATGACCAATTCCAACCTACACTGATTGTTGCAATGGATCTTGCAGAATCCTGAGACAAAAGCACATACAATGGATCAGGCTTACTTCCTCTTTGGAAAATGGATCTACCAAACAGAGTTTTCCAATCTGGGAGCAACTGACAATCAATTGAAATTTGTATTAAGACTATGAGCTCACTTAATTTGCTGTTTGATTGTGCAAACAACATGAGGAATGGAGGGGCATATTCACAAACCTTAGGGAGGTTGTTTTAAGCAATCTATTTAAATGTGTTAAACGTAGATAAACTCTTCCCTTTGTAGTCTACTTACTCCCTCATGATATTTGAGTTCCTTATAATAGCAAATATATTAAGACCTCTCTTAAGTTCTGAGACCTTTTTATTGGTTGTTTCATGATCAACAAGGTTTGAGAGCACCTTTTAGAGGGTTAAGAACTTAGATTTTTCTTAAGTTCTTAACCCTCTTTTCCAAAGGACCAATATCAATGACTCCTACCCTTGTCACCTTGATCAAGACAGCCTTTATTTCTTTGTTTCACAAATAAAGCTGGCTGTGTTGGTTGCTTTTTGGTGATTAAGTCAAATAGACCAAATCACATATCCTCGTCTGACTCCTTCGACTCTTCCTTTGCTTCAATCTTGGCTAGGGCTGCAACGACCGCAGGAGCAGCAGTAGTGGTGGCAGCTACGGGGACAGCAGCTATAACTGCAGATGGATCAGCCAAGAAGGTCTTGACCTTTTCAGTGGGATGGTAAAATCAGTCTCCACAGATAAAGCCAGGACCTGCTTATACCTATTGATGATAGAATGGGGCACAGATGCAACAACTGGGTAACCAATCTGCAGACATTTGCTGGCAACATTGCAGACACCCTCCAGGAAGCGGGAATGCAGAGTCTCTTCTGTAATATCAAGCATTTCAGTGTTGTAGATGCTGCCATTGTCAAACACCTGCTGGATGATCAGTCCAAAGGAGAAGGAGGAGATGTTCAGCATGTTCAGCAATGTGGCTTTGCTGGTTCCCACTTTGTCTCCAGTCTTAAACAGTTGCACATCACTCCGATTTGATGGTATACCCCTGGAGATTTTAGTGGTGATGCCCAAAGCCTGGAAGAAGGAGATCTTCTCGGGGCCCAGACCAGTGTCCTGGGCAGGCATGGTGATGTCACACAGGGGTATGGCACCAGTACGGGCAGCAGTTGGCACCTTATTGTCCAGCAGTCCCTGATCTCAGTGAGGTCCTCCTTGGTGAACACAAAACCCAAGTTCCCCTAGATGTGTGGCAACAGTTTCTCCAGAGCTGGGTTGCTTTCCAGGTATCCTCGGATGGCCTTGTGCATCATTGTGTTCTTGTCCATCAGCACCACAGCCTTCCCGCGGAGGGACATGCAGATCTGCTGCTGCGTCTGCTTGAAGCCCACATTGTCTCCTCCCACTATGAAGCTTTTCGGATCATCATCCAGAAGTTGGATAATCCTTAGGAAGTAATTGGACTTCTAGGTCGCCCTATCTTCCTTGGGCACTATGGCAGTGCTTCAGGGATTGCCATGCAGGGTTTAAAGACAATGCCACTCACACGAGGACGCCTGGCGAGAGAAAGTAGGTGTTGATCTTGATGAGACTTTTCTTTGCTTCCAGGCTGGCTGATCCTTCCTATGCAGATCCATGCTGCTCTGACCCAGATTTCATCTAACTACCTGCCAAAACTGAACTGTGATTGTGAACAGAGATATTCCCACCAGTTACTTAAAAAGAGGTTTCCTGTTAGTATGAACTTCATAATCCTTGAATATAAATAAATACAAAGTATTAAGAGATTGCTGGGTGCAGAGAGAAGGGAGAGAAGTTAAGGAACATTTTTGGAGGCATTCAAAATTGTAAATCCAAATTGGGTGACAAGGATAATTGAACAAGAAAGACACAAAATGCCAGTGTGTCTATTTCTTTAGTTTAATTTCAATTTTATTTACAAAAGCTGTGGAAGCAGAAATATTATTAAACAACATCACATAATGGGATTCCTTGATCCCAACTGTTTTTTCTGTGTGTGTGTGTGTGTGTGTGTGTGTGTTTATACAGGATCTCCTTTTCTCATCACCGGCAATAATACAGGTTCCTTATGTCTTCTTTTCAATAGTAAGCTTACATTTTCAATTTGTTTGAGTTGAACAGTCACTGTGAATTCTGATTAATTCCGAGAGACAAGGGGATAGGGCATCTTGCCAAATGGAATTAGAAAGTTTTAAACAAAATATTTTCCTTTTATTGTAGCAATTTATATTAGGTGGCACACAAAAAGACCTCACCAGATGGCTTTGCTTACTCCACTTTGAATTATGTATTTAGTCTTTAGGCCAGGGGATTCCTATTTACTTAGTATAGTCATAGAGTACCATGAGAGAGTTCCTGCCTAAAAGTTAGTGCCTAGCTTAGTTTCCCGGAGTGTTTTATTTATCTAGAATAACCTTTCTTTTTATAAGTTCTGAGTGGCTACTGTACATAGGAAGTCAAGGTAACCTGATTGCATTTCTGCTGAGGTTGTTATTATCAATCCATTTTCTCAACCTAATTGAACTCTTAGGCTGATAAAAATAATATTGTTTTCACAAAAGTTGTTTTGTCTCATTATTATAGCTTCCATGATACTTTCTAATTACACTATCAAATATTCATCCATTTAATTAAAGTCTCTTTAATTAAAATTTGCTAGAACTTTAAACCTCAGAACACCCAAGAGCTTTCAGGTTTTAGTGAACTTAATTGGCACCTTCAGCCAAAATAGTATTTCATAAATAAATATTAAAACTTTTTTAATACAGGTCCATTATATACCCATTGAATATTCTCATATGAATCATGCATACTTAACAAAGGCTTTCATGTATTTTAGTAGGCAGGGTGAATAATTGAAAGATGATAAAATATAAATTTGGGCCATATTTTTGTTTGCTGGGCTTTATAATGTAAAATGAGCAGAAGAGCTTGCAGCATATTCAGAACTGTTCTACAATTTTAAATAGAAAGATAACTTTCTAGTTTATTAATATTTTAGAAACCTTTCCAGCTTAGCTAAGAGCAAATAATTTGGGGTCAGATTTTATTTTAAAATGTTCTAATATTTGCTCAGAGAGTCTTGGATTTTTATCTTTTTTAAACATACTTTTAATTATTTAAAAACAAATTTTATGAATCTTTAAAACACAGACTTTGAAAAAGTATCTGTTTGTTTTTTGCTACAAATAATTAAACTCAACATAAAAAACCATCATAACATCAGATGCAGCTATATCAAAGAGAATATATTCCTACAAAATTCAATGATGAGCACCAGAGATTTTCACTTGTATCAACTTAGGCAAAGCGGTAGAGTGCTATGGTCTGAATGTTTATGTCTCCTCAAAATTCATGTGTCAAAATCCTAACCCCTAAAGTTATGATATTAAGAGGTGGGGGGCCTTTGTGAAGTGATTAAGTCATGAGAGCAGAGCACTCATGAATGGATTTAGACTCCGTATAAAAGGATCCAAAGAGACCCTAAGCGATTCACAATATGAGGATACTGCGAGAAGTAGGCAGTCGGATTCCCTTCCTCCACTCCAGAAAAATCACTGTTCTGATTTAGGTGCATATTATTTCTATTTCTGTCTTTACACTATACACTACATATGCATACTGTTAAATAATAGATAATACTGTTTTCAACATTTTAAAACTTCATATAAGTGGTATAACTTGCAGCTTGTGATTTGCTCAACACTATATATTGGATATTTATCCATGCTGACACATGTAGATCTACATCATTCATTTTCACTGCAGGATGGTATTCCATTAGGTTAATATACTACACATTAATTATTCATTCTTTTTTGGTATACATTAGTGTTGTCTCAGTGTTTTGCTGTTGCAAGCAATGTCCTAAGAGCACTCTTGTATATGTCTCCTTGTACACATGTGCACACATTTCTTTAAGTTATATGCTAGGAATGGAATTGCTGGGTCATAGAATAGGCTCATCTTCAGATTTATCACATTAACACCGAAGTATTTTCCAGATGGACTGGATTTGTTTTTGTGTTCTCAATGTTCTACTCCTTCAGCTGCACTTGGTGTACAGACTTAAATTTTTGCCATTTTGGTGGATGGAAAATTGTGTGTTCTCAGGCTTGAAGTTGAGTAGATTTTTCTGTGTTATTGATCATTTAGAGTTCCTCTTTTGTGAATTATGTTTTCATATACATAACCCTTTTTTTCTCTTAGTGTTAGATTCTTTGCTTTATAGTAGTTATTTCTGTATTTGGATTTTTGGATATTGCTTCTTTGTCAATTTATTCTAATAGTCTATTCATTATCTCTGGGCCAGCCCTACACTGGCATAGTTATAGTAGCTTTATGTTACCTTGATACCTGTTAGAGAAAATTCCTCCATATCTTTCCTCTTCTTTAAGTGTGTTTCAACTACTCTTGGCTTACTGTATTTCTACGGAAATAAATTTGTTCAGTTTCTGCCAAAAAACACTGTAAGGATTTTGATTGGAATTAAATTGAATTCAATTTCTGGAATAATTTGGATGAATTGACATCTTTATGACATTGATTCTTCTAAACTACAAACTATGGAGTTTCTCTGCAACTATGTAGATTTTCTTTAATGTCTTTCAATTGAGTTTTAAAATGATTTTTAAAAAATGACTTGCACATCTTTGGAATTTATTTCTAAGTGCCTAATATATTTCGTTACTATTTTAAATGACATCCTTTTGTAACATTACACTTTATAACTATTTGCTGCTAGTAATTACGCACCCAATTGATTTGGAATATTGACCTGATATAATCATAGACTTTTATGAAGACTTTTATTAATTTTAATAATTTATTTATAAATTCTCTTGTATTTTCTATGTGTGCAATCTTCTCGACTGTAAGTAATGAATATTTTGTTTCTTTCTTTCTTATAATTGATCATCTTGGCTGAGGCCTTCACTATAGTGTTAATAGGAAGCAGTGATAGCAAGCATCCTTATCTTGCCTTTTTTTTTTCCTTTGGTACATGAAAAACTTCCAAGACTATACTATTAAGCATAATGTTTTTCACAGTTTTGGAAAGATACTCCTTATGAAAATAAGATAGTGTTTTTCTATTTTTAATTTGCTAGCCAAATATGGCAAATTTTGTCAAATGATTTTTCTGTGTGTAATGATGTAAAGGTATAGGTTTTCTCCATTAGTCCATTAATGTGGTTAGTTATATAAACAGACTTTCAAATGTTAAATCAATCTTTCACTGACAGGATAAGCCTAGCTTGGTCATAATTTTAAAATATATATTCTATATTCAATTGCTTATATTTGGAAGATGTTTGCATCTATATTCCTAGTTGATATTAGGTAATAACTTTCTTTCTTCATAACTTATTTATCTGACTTCAGTATCAAGATTATACTAGCCTCAAAAAAACTGAGTTGTGAAGAATTTCCTAATTTTCTAATATCTGGAAAGTTTATTCAACAATTCGAATGATCTGCTCTTCCAATGTTTCTTAGAAAGATGTATGAAAGTCTGGGCCCATTTATTTGTGTGGTGAAGGGCTGGATAGGGAAGAGTTTTAACTACTGATTTGATTGCTTTAATGGTTATCAGTCTAGTCAGGGCTTCTATTGTATTGACTCAGTTTAAAGTTATATTTCTTTATAAAACTTGGTAATTTTTATCTTATTTCTTTAGAATTTTTGACATAAAATTGTTGATAGTTGTAGCTATTATTTTTAACCTCTACTGTATCTATATTACATATCCATTTCATTCCTAACACTATTTATTCACTCTAATTCTTTTCTTGATCAGTCTTGCCAAAGACAAGTCTATTCGTGATTTTCAAAGAACCATTTTTTTCTTTGTTGATCCTCTTTATTGGAATGATTATTTTTGCTTCATGAATTTCTTTTCTTGTATTTATTTTCTAATACACACTATCTTTGAATTTATTTTGTTGTTGTTTTTTTGTTTCTAAAATTTAATGCCTATCTATTTAATTTTCAGCCTCTAGTTTTTTCTAACATAAACATTTAAGGCTATAAAATGTCCTTGAAATTCTGTTCTACCTGTATCTCATGAAGTTTATGTTATGTTTTAATTGTTGTTTAGCACTAAATATTTTTTCCTGCTTTCCATTATGGTTTTTTGACATATGAATCCAATGGTTTTTTGGTTTTTTTTTTTTTTTTGGTAATTTTCAAAAGTATGTTACTATTTTTAGTTATTTTGTTTTCATTGTTGAGAATGTGGTCTGTATAATTATTCTTACAAATTTGTTTAAACATTTGTGGATTACTCTTTGGTCAATTTTCATAAAAGATCCATATGTGCTTGAGAAAAATGTATATTTCCTACTTCTTGGGTGCAGGGTTCTGTGTAAATTCATAAGATCAAGCTTGTTAGTTGTGGTATTCAAATTTCTAATGTTTTTACTAATGTTTTTGTATATTTCATCTACCATTTAATGAAAGAATCATTTGAAAATTCTTCCACTCTTATTGGGAAATTGTTTCCCTTTATGTTAGTTTTGTTTGATATAAGTTGAGTCTACATTATTAGATACATGTGAGTTTAGAAATTTTATATATTCCTGGAGAAATGTACTTTAGCATTATGTAGTAGTGCTCTTTATCCCTAAATATGCTTCTTCCTTAGAATACTTTTAAATACTATTAATAAAGCTACATCAACCTTTCTCTTAATTAGTATTTTATTCTATATGTTTTCAACTTCTTTTGTGTTTTTTGTAAAGGGTTCATGGCTGTATTTTTTTATTGCCATTGAATATCCTCTGTGTTTTAACTGGTAAGTTTAGTCCATTTGCACTGTTATGATTGTGATACAGATTTATTTTTATCATATTATTTTAAGCTTTCTATTCACCCTTTTTTCTGTGCTTCTCTTGCTCACTTTTTTTTAACCTTTTTTGGGGAGGGGATTGCTTGAGTGTTTTAAAATTATTACTACTTTATTACCCTTTAGCATTTTTAAAGTTATGCTGTCTTCTTATTTTTATGAATACTCTTATAACAATAATATACATCCTTGACTTAATGAAATCTAATATTAATACCTCTTCCCTTTTTCAGTCAATACAAGAATCTTCAAATACATTAACCTTGACACAATTTCTTCTATTCTAGATGTTGTTCATGGCCAACAATTTAGTTTCACCTTATTTTCTTACTTCTAATATTAGTTGTTATCATTATCATTAAATCATCTCTAGCATCACCATCATTTTGTAGTCCATGTTAGTTTAGATCAGAAGTCAAAAAACTTTTTCTGTAAAGGACTAGATAGTAAATGTATTGAGCTTCGTGAGCCATACAATCTGTTTTGCAATTACTCAGCTCTGCTGTTGTAATGCAAAAGCAGCCATAGGCAATATATGAATGAGTATATTAATAAAGGTTGCTCAAACAGAATCAATAGGGGATACACACACACACACACACACACACACACACACACACACACACAGAGAGAGAGAGAGAGAGAGAGAGAGAGAGAGAGAGAGAGAGAGATTTATTATAAGGAATTGGCTCAGGTGATTATGGATGTTGACATGTCCCAAGGTCTGTAGTTGGCAAGCTGGAGACCAAAGAGAGACAATGATGTAGTTCTAGTCTAAGTCCAAAAACATGAGAACCTGGAGAGCCAGTGGTGCAGTTCCAGTCCAATGGCCAGCATGCTCAAGACCTAGAAAGAGCCAGTATTTCAGTTTTAATCTGAAGGCATGCAAAAATTATGTCCCAACCTAAAGGCAGTCAGGTGGGAGGAGTGTCCTCTTACTCTCGGTAGGGTCAGATTTTTTGCTCTATTCAGGCTTTCAACTGATTAGATGAGAGCCACCCACATTAGGAAAAGCAATCTGCTTTATTCAATCTACTGATTTAAATATTGATCTCATCCAGAAGGACCCTCATAGACACATACAGAATAATACTTGACAAAATGTGTTAGCATTCCATTATCCAGTCAAGTTGACACATAAAATTAACCGTCACAATCAACATGGCTGTGGTCCAATAAAACTTTATTTACAAAGCAAATGGTGGTTTGGATTTGGTCTGTGGGCTATAGTTTACTCATTCTGGTTTAAATGTAAGACATTGGCCCATATCTTTGTCTACCATTCTTTCTGGTATGTTAGTCATTCCTACTGTGTTTATTGTTTCTTTTCTTAAAGTCTGTCGGTTAGAGTTTCTTTCAGCACCTTGTCTTTTTTGACTGTATCTTGGTTTTTTTTTTTTTTTTGTAGTGTTTTAAAGTCTATATTTATAAATCTTTAAGCATTTCAAATATATTTATCTGCATCTGATCTTTTCGATAGCTCATGCTGTTCAGGCTTTAAATTTGATGATTGGTATTTATGCTGACCCTTATTCATGGTGACATCTTGCCTTGTGCATCTTATAATTTTTAATTGTTTTCTCATATTCAACTTGATTTTATCTGTGGGAATATTGCATCTCCCAAAGGATTCACCTCCTAGTAGCATCACCTTTTGGGCTAGGATTTCAGCACATGAATTTTGGGGTGACACAAACATTCAAACCATAGTGAACGGGCTGCATCAGTAGACTGAATCCCATTCAATAACGCTTTTAACCAAAAAAGAAGGATTTTGTAATATTAGCAATACCTGGCTTCACAGCCATTTATACCAAAAGAAAAAAAAGTCTGAAGCATTTATTTGGTCACAAGCTCCTTGTGATTTAGTTGTAAGCTGATAGAAGTCATCAGGACTAGTCAAATAGTTTGCTTAGTTCTCTCCTTCCAAGTCCATGGTAGGACTATACGTTCTCACCTGCTTTAAATTTAGGTGAGGCCAACTGAGCTGCTTTGGAAACTTTAAGGGCTGGTGTGGTGTCTCTTTTCCTGTCTTATTGACCATGGAAGTAGGTATTGTAACAGAATTTCTGTCAGCCTAGATCCCTGAATAACTGTGATGAGCAGAGCACTCCCTGTCAATCCATACTGTATATTATGTGTGCGTGAAAAATAAATGTTTGTTAAGTCACTGAGATTTTAGAGTTCTTTGTTAATGCATCATAACAAAGCCTCCGTTGTCTGGTATATTGCCCCTACTCCAACATCAAAACAAACCAAACCTAATTTTAATCTTTTTTAAAAGAAATTTTGTATAATATTGATAAGATAAAATAATCTCATCCTATGATGCAACATTAAATCACATCTGAAGTATTGCCTTAATTCTGGATATTATAATTTAGGATGAACTTAAACAAACTAGAATGAGTTCAAGGGAAGGGAACCATGTTGGTGATAATCTAGAAAACATGTACATGATAAATGCTTTTCTTTCTTCAAGTTTTATTGAGATATAATTAACATACAGAACTGTGTAACTTTAAGATGTTCAGCATAATGATTTGACTTCCATACATCATGAAATGATTACCACAATAAGTTTAGTGAACATCCATCATCTTTTATAGATACAAAATAAAAGAAAAAGAAAAATAATATGTTTTCCTTGTGATGAGAACTTTTAGAATTTAGGAGTTGTCCTTCAACTAGTACAACACTGCTGAGTTTAAAGAACATTTTAATAACTTCTATTGTCAATAAAACCTAAACTCTTCAACTTAGCACTGAAGACTCTCAGATATCAGTGAATTGCCTATTTCTTCATCCTCATCTTCCCCTACTCCACATACTTAATGCGTGGCTTCAGCAGAACCAAATTTATTAGAGTTCCCAAAAGTGTCATATTTTCAGTGATGTTCTTCAACCTGGGATGCGTTAACCTATTTCTTTTCAAGATTCAGCTCAAGACATACTTCCTCTGGAATGCACTGCTTGATTGGAAAGGTGGAGTGGCTGCTCCTTCCCACTCCTTTCCTTATTTCCTGCCAAGTGGAATTAGATACTTCACCTTCCTGTTTCCATAAGACTTGTGCATAGATGAATGCTGACAGGTGTCATGTATTTTTATAATAAAATTAAATGGAATTAGATGACTTCCTGGCCCCTTCAAACTCAAAGAATCTATGTAAACATAAGATTGATGTTACTAGGTTCAGTGCACAGATTTCATGGTGAAATGTCTTCATAAGGAGATATTAGTGGTTAGTATTGATCTCCCTGGGTCTCTCTGCTTTTCTGAGTTTTTGTTTTTGTTTTTTCTGTAGAGATCCTTTATTTGAGTTGAGAAACACATTTGATGCAAAATTGGCCTTTTTCTCAAAATTTAACTTTTTAATAATAGTAATATCTTCATGTTTCTCTATGAATATTTAACTCTTTATTTGACTATTTTATGCATACTTTAAGTTACTTAACCTTAATGTAAATTCCATGAGCTCTGCAAAGTAGAAATTACATCAGGCTTATGAGATTCATCTAAAGACATGTAGCTAGTTACAGAAAGAACTGTACCAGAATGCAGCTAAACCTCCTATAGGTTCTTAAGTATGTTGTTAAAAAGACACATCATTAAGTGGAGAGATGGGAAAACTAACTGTTAAGATTTCAGTTTATCCTGTATTTATTTTTAGGTTTAATACACTTACAATAAAATTGCCAATAAGCCTTTTTTTAATGTGACAGAATTACCCTAAAATTTATTGTGAGTAGTTGAAAGGCAAGAACACCAAAGAACTTATTGGAAAAAAAAAGAGTAATGGAGAAGGCCATCAGTCATTACAGTTTATTTAAAACATCAATAATTCAAACAGCATGATACCAGTGTAAGAATAACCAGATCAATGAAACAAAATAGATAACATAAAACAAGCCTTAGAACTCATAAGGAGTATGTGGTAAAAGTGAAATCATAAATTATTGGAAATAGAAAGATGAATTCAAAAAATCCTGCTGGGATAATTGATTATGTTTTGGAAAAATAAAAGTAAAACACTTATCTTGTTACTCTACCAAATAAGCTCTGGGAGAATGAAAGAGATAATTAAAACATAGTCAAACCAGAGAAACAGAAATGTAAAAATATACACCTGTCACTAGTAATACCTATCAATGATACCTACGTCAGGTAGTGTGAAAAGGATCAAATATATTTATACAGATAAGCATTTAATTATTGGCACAACACTATGAAATGGTTAATCAGTGGCAAGACCAGAATTTGAATTCAGGCAGATCTGATTCCAAGTCCCACTATATTCTACTGTTACAAGTATCTAATTTGGAGAGATCATTGTAAAGTCAGATGTAATTGAGAACAAGATAAATCTTACTATATAGACATGAGTCTTATAAGGGGAAAGATTTGGGAGCATGGAACCTCTATAAAATATGGTGTTTATCATTTGGATTTTTCTGTAAACTTTTCACATCACAAACTGAATCTTATGTGCCGTGTTGTGAGGCGTGGGGTGGTGGTGGTGGGGATTCATTGTAAGTGAGGAAAAAAACATAAAAGAATAGCTTTACTAAACAATTTGAAAAATGTTGGATCATTCACATGCAGGAGAAGTCTAATATTTACATGAGAGGAAAGCATTGATTCCATTTCTACAATGAACATAGGGTGATTGAGGAATATTGAGGAATCCAAAGAACGTGCACCATTATGGTATGAAGTAGTGGGACTGAGCAGATGCGACAAATAATGCTGAAAGAGAGAGCAGTGACCACAGTGAGATGGTGGTCTTGAGTGACTCTTCTCTGGACATAAGGAAAATCATTGGTGTATATCACTGGGAGGTAGAGGACTGAACAGAGAGAACATGAAAAATGCAATCAATCCTTAACAAGGTTTATTCATAAGCATGTATACAATATTCCTGGGAACTTTTAGAAAATTTTAATACTGGACCATTTAACAAGAGGTCTGGAAATCTTGCATTAACAAGTCTAGGAAAAAGTGTATAGACAATCCGCTCCTTGGCAATAGGAATTTTAGCTAAATACCCTGTACTACTTTCAATTTTGAACTTGAAATGTAAGATTCCTAGTGCTTGGCTCAACTGAAAGGGCAAGAAAAATCCTGACAGACTGCTTCCATCAGTATGCACACACAAATCACTGCTTATCCTACAAACAGTGCTTTCTCTGCCATGACGAACTCTAACATCTGATCGAAAAATCCCAGGTTGTTAATCTCGTGATAATCCTACGGCAGCTGTATCGCAGTCTCTCAGAAAAAAAGTCTATTTCTAAGCAAATCAAGTTTGATTTGAGTTGAATTATGGGATGTATAGAGAATTGTTTTACCCTTGTTGCTAATTGTGTTTTTCACATAGGAAAATAATCATGGATCAGTCAATCAGTAACCCCTTCATTCCTTAAAGATGCATATTTCTGTTGATGGATTGGCCAATACAAAATTTTCAGCATTTCAAATGGTTAATCATCCCAGGAAATTTCAGATTGATTATGTTCCTTACATAGACTAATCTGTTAAGGAGTTTGATTAAAAAAAATGATTAAAAAACTCCCAGTGCTATCATTCTGCTGGATTTGTTTTTAAGTTGAGGCTTTAAAATAATTAAATAGTACTTGATGAATTGGAAATCTCTTCCAGTAATTGCAGAGATGGTTTGCTTCTTCATGTTCTGCAAGGCTTTTAACATTGTCTTTATACATACCAAAGCCAGCTTAAGGAATACACACACACACACACACACACACACACACACACACACTCACACACCATTGATCATTCCAACATGGATATAGAAGATTCTATTTGTTCTGCTGGCTACCCTTTTGCTCCCTAGGAATTTCTGTTCTCCCCAAATGATATTTAAAAATTAAACAAAGGAGAGAGTTTGCTGGAGACAAGTACTTGTGCAAGGAATAAGAATTTTGATGTTTAAGGCTTTGGGGAGGAGCCTGTAAAAATGTTAAAAAGAGCACCAAACACAGCTCTCAAATCCCTTTATGCCAATCCTCACACAGCTCTTAATCCAGGCATCATTCTAATGCCTGTTACTAGCTCTTAAAGCCAATGGTGAAAAAGAGGGTATGGGGGAAGGGATAGCTGGACAAATTTAGGACTAGACTTTCTCATCCTTATTCATACACAAATTATCAATTTAAAATTACATAAGTATTTGGGTGAGTTTTGTTTTGTGGTCTGTTTTGTTTGTTGCTTTGATTTCTTTTTATTTTTGCTTTGATAATCTTTTCAAATATCGTCAGTGTTTTCATCCTGTCAGACGGACTAGAAACTGAATGTACAGACACTCAAGCAGGGAGCTTAGACCAATGAAAATGTCCAGATCAGTGTTTTATTAGAGGTACAAACAACAGACCTGGCTACCAGGAAACCAGGAAACTAGGTTCTGATCCTGCTTTGCCATGGGTCTCTTTGTACTGATATTTCCTCATTTGCAAAATGGACAAAATAATGTTGGCCATATCATCATTGATATTGTGAGGATGAACTGAAATGAAGGGTGTGGAAGTATTTCGAAACTTACAAAACCTAAAAAAAACCCAAAAGGGTTGCCATCCTAAGAAAGAAACAAAAGAGGACAAAGAGTCAAAGGTCTTGACATTTTTCTCACTACCAATGAGTTTAACAAAGCATAAAGCAAGGAAATAAAAGCATTGTTATATTTTATAAATGAAATTATGAAATTGTTCTATCAGCAAAAAGTACACACACACATGCACACACAAACACAGAGGATTTATTTACTTTTCCTAGAAATGTTGTCTCTCAACAATGTGTCAACTAGGAGACTTTGGATACAGCTAGCTTTACCATAGAGAGAATACAGAACACACTCTTGGAGGTACTTTTATTACGTTTGATGTCATAGTCAAGCCTTTCTGTATTTTTCTAGTTACACCTCCGATTACTGATTCTTTTTCAAACACCGTGTAGTGAATGAGCTGTTTCCAGAAGCCTTTGGTTTTTCCCTTAAATCTTTAAAGCCTCATGTTTTGAAAAAGTTGCACACATATGGCTAATCAAGCCAATCATCCTTAGACACAGAAAAATCCTTTTCATAATGTTTCATATTTTCTCTTTGATATTTCATTCTTTTGATATTTCCAATGCAGTTCTCATTGGCATTGTTTAAACAATATACTTGTTTTTCTTAAAGTATACACACATGGCTCAGCTCAAAATTCAAGGCAGCAGCATAAATGATGGGTAGAGTGTAGATTCTGGAGACATAGAGATTCAGGGTTCTTACCCTAATTCTACCACATATTAGCTGTATGACCTTGGGCAAATTATTTAACTTCTCTGAACTTCAGGTGGTAGTAATACCTTCCTCACAGGGCTGATGAGATTCTTAAAAGATAAATATATTAAATTTCCACTGCAAGGTCTGGCATCTAGAAGGTAACTGATAAATGTTACTACTAGGATAATAACTGTAGATTTGAGTAAACAATGAGCATGTTCAATTGCTTGGCAGATATCATTGATAAATTACCAGTACACTTGGACTTGAAATTTTTAGTGCCTATTGCTTATATACCTTCATGTGTACCTCTTTGTAAGTTCAATGACTACTAGTTTTTCACCCTTAAAGTTCAGTTCAGCAGAAATTTATTGAACACTCACTGAGTGCCAGTCACTGTGTTAAGCACTGGGGAGTTGAAGATGAATAAGGCAGGGACCTTTCATGGGAGGAACGCTTTAGGATCCAGAAGTGAAGAAACTCATTTTATCTATCTTAGTACTGAGGAAAAGGGAAAAATATTGATGATTATCAGCTGAATTATGTGTTTACATTTTGATAAATGGCATCTAAGATTGTCCTTTATTTGTTAAAGTGTAGAAAAATGGAAAAAAAATTCACTCTTTTTGCTTTTCATTAATCTGCTTCTGTGTGTGCAGATAATGAACATCAGAGAAACAAGGCATCCACCAACATTATATTATAAATTCTCTCAGTATTTCTTCTGGGTTTTTATTGCTTTTTTACATGTCTTGACATTTTCATGTGAGTAAAATATGGCCCCACAAGCTGTTCTCAGTCAGGTCTACAAAGGGAAAAGTCATTCAATAAACATAAAAAAATAAGGTAAAAGAAAGTGCTGGAAGCCAATCCACAGATGATATAGGTTTGAGTGTTCTTTTTTTTTTTTTTTCACTTTGATTAAAACTGCATGCAATAGTGCATTTGAGGAATATTATTTTGTTGTTGTTATTGCCCCGAAAATATAGAGTTAGACCAGTTAGAGTAACCACAGGTTACCCAGCTGCCTTGGATGAATAGAAAAAACTCTAAAGGATAAAAATCTTTGTCTAGGTATACAATAGCTGATCAGATCATAAAAGTATTCTGTTAGATTCATGTTCTTGATGGAAGGAGTTCAAATCCTTAGACAGAACACAGGGGTTGGTTGTACGAGACCTCTGGGCATTATCCCAACCCCAGAGTTCTGGGCTATAAGTGTAGGGCTGCTCCCGGTTTCTTCTAATCCAGATCCTCATGACTTCAACTTCAGATTACCTTCGGTCCCCAAAGGATCCTGGTGTAGTGCAGAGACTAAGAAGTCAGACTTGGAAGCTAGATAATGTGAATCTTGGCTTTTGCCTCTTACTATCTGTGAAGTTGGAAAAAGTACTTAACTTCTCTGTCTCAGTTTTCCCACCTGATTAAGAATACCTGCTTCATAAGATCATCGTGACTTTTAAAAAATTAACAGATGTCATATGCTTAGACTTATACCTTGCATGTAAGAAGTGTTGATTGCTCTTATCAGTAGCCTGACTTGTTTAATTGAAAATGCTGTCTGGATTTTTGGTGAATTTTTTTTAAAAATCCATTTTAATTAGTCAATGATTAGGAAGATATTGGGTATTCACCCTGTGATCAGCACTATGATTGATGCTGAAAAAGAGAAAAGTATAAAGACTCTTGATTCTGATGTAGCCCCTAATTTTTGAAATTGAGGAGCAATGAGATGCTCCACATTTTAGAAATGGTTTTAAAAGATTAGCTTTGTTTTTCTCTCTTTCTCCCTTTTACTATTATTTAACTTTAAGGAAGTCACATCACAGCATGGCTTTGTTCCTGTTTCTCTCTCTCTCTGTCTCTCTCTGTCTCTGTCTCTCTGTCTCTCTCCCCCTCTGTGTCTCTTAGGTACAGTTCAGTAAGATTTCTAGTCTGATGAGAATTCCAGTGTCTTCACCAGTCTCTTGCACTGAATAAGGTGCAAAATCCTTCAAACAGCTTTCTCTGTAGATATATGTCCATTCATATGGATGACTTTTTCTAATTCTGCCCTATGTATGAAGGCCTTCTTATGCAGATGTTAACCACTAAGTATAAAAAAAATTTATTTAAAAAATAAAAAATAAATTAAAAAAATTTTAAGTTTCTTTTGTATATAGCACAGGGAACTATGATCAATATCTTGTAATAACCTTTAATGGAAAAAAATGTGAAAATGTTTATATGTGTGTATATGCGGGACTGGGACATTGTGCTGTACACCAAAAATTGACATATTGTAACTGACTGTACTTCAATTAAAAAAAAAAATGCAGCACAAACAGGTTAAGTAGTAGAAATTTCTGTACCACAAGTCATATTCTGTTGCATTTTCTTTTCCTTAGTTTTGGGAAATGCAGTTGTTTTTGCTTTAATTCCCTATTTTGGGGAATCTTCCTCCTACGTTCCCCAGAGTGGTTACCTTCAATGACCCTCATCTCAAAATGCTGTCAAGAATTTGATGTGTTCACATATTTGGAGAATAATCAGCCTCTGAGCTAGTTCACATTTTATACCTGTTGTATCCTGATGAAATTGATTTGCCTCTCAATGTAGATGTTCAAATTCTTTCTTTGATCTTTCAAGGCATATGCAAGAATCTTTCTTATTTTATCTCTGCTTGAATTGATGAATGCCATGACCTGTCCTTAAATTCTGACTTAGAATAAGGACTATTTTAGTTGGCATTGAAATCAAAATTTGTTCCAAAGATGAAGTGGGCCAATGGGATTCAGTGAGAGCACTCCTCAGTATATTCTCCCACTGCATATGAAATAACCACTTGCCTCACTTGTGACAAGGAAGGATATGACATTTGTAAGGTTGTGGAGAGAAAGGATTTCCTCTTTGTCTTGTTTCCGTGAACAAAATCAGTTCATGGTCTACAGGAAAAAATTAAAACTCTACCTTTTTCCTACAGTCAGACAGAAATATCTGACCTGAATATAATAAATGCCCATCTGAAAGCACTTAATAGTAATAAATTATTTTCTCAGTGTCTTTGTTATTGTCAGTACCATTTCCGATAAACAACATTTACTTCCAGAATATTTGAATTCTTATGTGTTGTAAACAGAGAAGTGTGACATGGTTTCTTTCCCATGGGAATCTTCCTGAGAGCTCATTTGAGCTGTGACCTGCTTAAGCTGCCAGGAAGTATTAGTATTTTTGTAGGATCTTTAAAATGGAGATCCAGAGTGAAGGACAATGCATCAGAATGAGACCTTTTTACTCTACAGCAAACGAAAAATACCAGAAAGTATATTTTCTTTCGTAGAGAAGTGTTTCACAACTTTCACCCTTTATCAGACATTCTTAATAGGGAAACCTTATCTGTGAAATTACTTTTCCTTCTCAGTAAAAATTATTCTATGCAAATTGTGTGACTTGGATCCTAGAATTCTGGCTGGCAGCAGCTAGATTTAAAGTCTGTGACAGTATCGAGGCAAGTATGAAATCCCTCTGAAGATACGGGATTGATGCAATTCTAGGTGAATAAAGTCATAAGTATAGAAATATAGTACAGTAGTTTGGGTACATTTGTAAATGGGATTTTCTGTAAGTCCAAGAATAGTCTTTTAAATAGTAATCTGATGTTATTTTTTAAAAAGGAAGGGATTGGGGAAAGGAATAACTGTTTTGGGGATAAAGTCTTTTATTTGTTGGATTCTTTTGACTTCCAGAACTGCTTAAGGACAAAGAATCACCTAAGCATGTTATCATAAGAAACAAATGTGGTTCAGTTGTGATAATAACCACAAACATTTTGCATTTTCAAGGCATTCAATTCCTGAATGTGTCCTGTTTGTTTTCTGGTCTTTTTCTTCTGTGGAAAGCATAGTGTCCCCTGCATTTACAATGCCTCATTGCTTAGCTAATTTCTCATCCTCTAATCGCCCCAATTTAAATATCACTTCCTTCAAGAAGCCTTCCAAGGTACATCAAATTAAGTTTATGTGTTCTGCAGCTTTCATAGTACCTTTGACTTTTATAGTTTAGCATATATCACATTGTATTGTACTTAACTTCTTCTCACATCTTGCTCCTTGACTAAGTATAAGCTTCCTCCACTATAAAAAGGTAACTGTTTTTTATTGAATTTATACTCTAGGCCAGGCAGTATTCTAAGCACTTTACATATTTTATAGTTTTTACTCCTCCACACAATGATAACTTTTATCAATCTGTTTTATAGATGAGCAAACTGAGGCATATAAAGATTAAATATCTTGCTCAAGGTTACACAGCTTATGAGTAGTAGAGATAGACTTTGAATAGACACCAGAGTGTAGCCTTTTAGCCATTACTTTATGCTGTCTCCTTAAGGTCAGGGGCCATGTCTGGCTGCTTTCCTGTTATAATCTTAGAGACCAAAACAGTGCCCGGTAGAGAAAAGTTTCACAATAGTAAGTATACACAAACACATCTGTGGAATGAATCAGTGCATTCACAAAGAAAAGCACCAGTTGTTAGGCAGACAGCATATGCAGTTGCAGGAATATAGCTGGTTCTTGACTGAAACCCTCTTGAAATTAAAATGAATACATTTAGTTATTAGATTCTAATATTAGCCCTGATACTTGCCCCACTCACATCTACAAATCAATATTGTCTTTCCAGAAAACTCTTCGTGTTTTGTTTTTTTCAATTTAATCAAGTCACAAAGAGAAACAATGCATACAACATGGATCTTTAGATAGAGGAAAGTGGGATCAGAAGTTTCAACCTTAGTAAGGGCTGGGCCAGATAAGAGGACAATGGTAGGCATACCTCAGCTGATGTTTGCTTTGACTGATAGGGACTTGAATTTGCATGAAGATTTCTATATCAAAAAGCAGAAAAACAAATGAGCATACAACTTTTAGCCTACAGTTTCCCAACAATCTGCAATTCCATCTGACACAAGCTTATTTTTAGGTAGACCCGGTTGATGGGTATGTGCATACTCACACACACACGTATTTGTTTAAAATAAGTACACTGCACTTATGAACATAACTCTTGGAAAATATCAAAAGTTAAATGTTGGGTTTGACATTTTCTATAGGCTTAAAAAAAAAGCCCTGGTTGCTTCATGAATCCTGGTTAAATTGGGTCTGCATGAGTTATTGCCAGTTTCAGTCCATGGCAACATTATGTGGTATCTTAGACGGAGCCTGATCATGCCCCAGAGAGACAAGTTTGTCTAGTGGAATATGTCACTGGGCGACATCCAGAGGAGAGATCAGAGGATCGTTTTCTTCACTCAAAAATTGCCTGGTGTACTTTAAACAAAGCCATCAGTAATGCTGATATGTCAACATAATTTAATTTATGATCTTATAAGCTATTGCCCTGAAATCATTAAGTAGTCTAAAAAAAACACTAGAAATGATCAGTGTATCTTACAAAGGTCCTGAGACTTGTGTGACCTTATGAATACAAGTTATGGACAAAAAGAATTTTCTGCAAAGAGGTCCTAGAAACAGTGTCCAGTTACTCTTAAACCTCAGACTGAAATTGGCATCCATATTAAGGAAAGAACAGAAGTAATTTCTCATATTAGAAATTGTAGGAAAGACTGGTTATGTTTTGTTGCTTCTCTGTTAGGTTTTCTTACTCAGGGAGGTTGCTATGGTTTAAAACTGGCTGTCCTTAGAAAGTCAATACTGATGTGTCATGATGTAGTACATAGTCATATATTAAGATATAAAAATGTTTCTTTCTACTCTGACCACTGTTTACACGTGTGTGTGTGTGTGTGTGTATGACTTAATTAATCCAGGTATATAATTTTGTACAGTTGTTATTAAACTCACTTAACCTGTGGAAACAGCAAATTAGCCTATCCATTGAAGCAACAAATATACGTGAGAATCAAGTGGCAGTCATTTACAGGTTATTTCAAGAATGTCCATAAAACATTTCATTTTTTTTAAATATCCCAATCTATTCTTTTCTTATATCTGCAAGCCTATTCCACCTTCCAAAAGAGTTATCAACTAAGACAATACATTTGAACAACTCCTTTCCTTTTGCCCTCCCCTCACAATTTTAATGGGTTTGGGGAATGATAGAACCAGGTGTTTCTCTTCTATATAAACAAGGGCTATGCCAGATATCCACTGTAGATTTCAGGTACTACTTTCATTTTTAGATTTTAAAAATGTAATTGAAAAATATGCATACAGAATATGAAACATATTTGGGTTTTCTTTCAAGTAAATGTCACTTAATTTTTTTCAGCTTTATTGAGATATAATTTACATTTGGCATTGTGTAAGCTTAAGGTGTACAGCCTCTTAATACATTTATATATTGCAAAATGATTGCCACCATAATTTTAGATAACACCTCTTTCCCATCACACAATTACCATTTCTGTTTTGTGGTGAGAACTTTTAAGATCTACTCTCTTAGCAACTTTCAGGTATATAATACAGTATTAATATAATCACCATGCTGGACATTAGATCCCTAGAACTTATTTGTCTTATAACTGACAGTTTGTACCCTTTTACCAACATTTCCCCATTTCCCCACCTCCTAGCCTCTGGTAACCCTCAGATATTACATAAAAATCATTAAAGTCACCTAGTAAGGAAAAGCAATGAATCTGAGACACATGCATATGAGAAGCTCACGATCACTGGGTTCTGTTCACCATGTGTAGTTTGGGAAAGAGTTTATACTTGCAGATTTTGTAGGATAATGAATGAAAAATACAAAATTTTCTTCTGCAATGTTATGATTCTAAAGCCTGTAAACTTGAGAGTTATAGGTTAATGTCCTTTGTCCTTCTAAGGAGCATTGAAATGATTCAAAAGTAAAGTCTTCTTGTATTCTGTGTTTTACAGCAGGTAGTTAATAAAACCTACATACTTTAAGTTTTGCGTATTACTCAAGTTACATTATACACTGGATACATATATTTAATTTACTATAATTTTATACTAAATAATAATATCAACAGCAAAAATGATGGAAACCGTAGACTAAATGTTTCTTTTCCATTTTATCACAAGTTGAAAGCTAAAAGTCGAACTGTGTTTTAATCCCTCAGCACTTTAACCCAATTCCTTACAGACTGGAATCTCACATTTCTGCTACAAGTGATGTTAGATGCCAATCAAGTTAAGTGCCACTATGTCACTATACAGGATGTCAGAACAACCCATGTGAGAGTACCAAGGGAACAGAAGAAACTACCTTTTAAGAGGTTTTCAGATATGCTGCTATATTTCTTTATAACAATTCGATAGTGTTTGATTGATATGGTAGTTTTTACCGTGCTATAAATGGACTTAACAGACATAAGAAGAAGCTATGTCCTCTGGTGTATATCAGAAAAAAAAAATTAACAGTAAACATATTTGAATAGAGATAATTAGAGGAACCAGTGGGAAAAATAATAAACAGTTCAGAGTAATAAGATTATTTTATTCTCTGAGAGGAAACTCTTTGGAAGATTAGAGGGGACTGGGAAGGTATAAAAGTCAAAGCTACTTTTTAATTATGTAAGGTAGGCATGAATAACCTTGTAGGTAACCAAACTAATATTTCATATTAATGGTAGAAGAACTACAGAATATGATATAGCTATATGCTGATGAGTAAATT
Source organism: Camelus bactrianus (assembly GCF_048773025.1). NCBI lineage: Eukaryota > Metazoa > Chordata > Mammalia > Artiodactyla > Camelidae > Camelus > Camelus bactrianus. The sequence continues at coordinate 78,496,233 of NC_133575.1, read as the reverse complement.
TCTGGATAAAGAGATCTTAGAGGATTAATTAATAAATTCATTAGACATTGCCTCTATATAAGGTATCTATAAGATACAGAAATTTATCTGACTGATTTAGGCAAGAGTATATCACTTAGTTATAAGGAAATGAAAGCTCTAACTAATAATTGCACTTGGACAGCACTGCATTGACCATAAACAGAAACAAATCAAGGAGGCCTTCATGAACTAAACTTAAGTTCTCTTAAACAGATTTCTCCCCCAACTTCCTACATAATTGTGAGATCTGGACACTGTGAAATTTCCTTGATGTGTTCTATAAACCATAATAAACAATATATATAATGCCAATTAGGTCCTAGATCATAAGCACTCTAATACATAACTTAGGTTTTTACATACAGCTCAACTCAAATGTGTTTAATTGCTCAGAGCAAATGGCAACTGAACATACAGAAAAATAGTTTTAGTGAACTGAAGAGGGGGTAATTGAGAGCAGAAGGACCAGAAGCAACACTTAAATCACTCAGTGAAATACATCCTTGATCAATAAGCTATAACTGAAACTGGCTGAAGCTCCACTACAATTACGGATCAGCCTTTCTATAATTCTGAGATTGCTCTTTTTGAGCAAAGCCCAAGTATGCATCCAAAAAGCAAAGATGATACTGCCCTATTTTTTGTAACAGCTGATAGAACTGCTAACTAGGCACACAGTGTAAATTGTGCCAATTGTGCCAAACACGAGGCCTTAGATTCAAGCTCAGTTGTGAAAAGTGTAAGTACCTCGTTGTTTTTCTGGGCACCATATATTGGTGGTAAATCCTGTCAATAGTTTCTTCTTCAAAGAAAAAGAATGGTGCAAGGGGGAGTTACTACCTTTTAAAATAACCCTTATGACCTACAGTATCCACAGAAACAAAACAACAAAATTTTTGCTTTATAGAGGGAAGAAATATAAAACTTGTGGGGAGTGTATGGGGATGGGGGAGAGTCATCGTCTCTGCAGTTATTCAGCTGATGATTTATCTCATCCTTGACTGTTTCTGATAGGTTCCCTTCTAATTTCAGCCCAGACTAAGCTTTGGACCAACCTAACGATATTTCTAATCCATACAACAGCAATAAAGCCAGTTTAATTCTTCCTACAAGGTCCTAGAGTGTCTAGGATCACCAGATTCACACCAGGCTTAATATAAAGTGAACTTTCTCTTTTAAGGGAGACCCAAAACTAATTTACTTCTTCCAGATTTCAGCATCAGTTCAAGTGTCAGGCTAATAGATGTGGTTTCTCTCAGTTAAAACCTAATTTTGGCTTACTTCTTTCCAGTCTCCCTTTCCACTCTAAAGATATTTTAAAATCATTTCTGTAATTATACAGTATAAACATACACATTTACATTATTTTCCCCATTTAATACTATATTTCCACACATGTTTCTAAGTCTTCAGAAACATGCTTTCCAATGGCTGCACAATATTTCATTCAGGGGATGACATCATAGATTACGAAACAATTCATCTATCAGTTGCTCCCAGTTTTTCACTATTATACAACTGCACTCTGATGATTATCATCGCGTATAAAATGGATTAGGTTTAGGATGATTTCTGAAGCATTGTGTCTTAGAGGTGAACCGATCGAGTCATAGAAATACTGTTTTTAAGATGCCTGATACTTATTTTCAAATTGCTTTCCCAAAGTGTTTTACCAAATTCACTTCCACTAACCATATATACGGAAGTCTGTTCCCCATACCTTTGCAAGCATTGAGCATTTTCACTGTTTTAAATAATTGCTAATTTGCTAAGAGAAGAATTGCATTTCATTGTTTTAATGTACACATTTTATGTTACTCGTGAGCTCACATATTTTCCCATAGATTTGTTGACAGACTCCTTGTAAATTGCTATTAGGTTCAAACTTTTCTAGAAATCCCCAAGCGGTATCTCATATATGCTCATGTTTACTAGTTGCTATCTTTTATGACAAAATGGACTTAACAAATATCTATATTTGTTGCATTTATTAATACTGATTTGCTCTGAGGCAGGCAGACTTTCAGAAGCAGAACAGTTTACTTTTTCTAACCAAAAGCACTGATACTAAACGTGTGTTTGAAAACCACTTGGGAAATTTGAGCTGAAAATTTCAGTAAGGAAAGACGGTCTAGGTAAGAAAGAGGCCCTTTAGAATAGTTTAATCTTTATGATTGTCTCCTCAAAAGCAATCTGGGGAAAGCATGTATGTGAGTGACTACAAAGGGAAGCAGGGGAAAAAAAAGAGTGAATAATTTAATTATAATTTTAACTGCTACCAATATTAAGTCAGTGGTGTAGATAAAGCCTGAGCTTTTTATTTTACCCCAATTATTTCACAGCTTTCAAGGTTCTTTTCATTTGTATTATTGGCCTTATATTATTCAAATTCATCACCTGGTATTTATTCACTTTCCACAATCGCTGTCATTTGCTATTTAGACTCTCTTCTTGTCTGAGTCACCTAGGTGTCAGTGATAAGTACTAGAGAAATAGAGAGAGAGAAAACAGCAGGGTGAGGGACTGTTAAGACACTTAATTGACTGTTTGACATGTATTCCAGACATGTGACAGGTAATAATTAAGACTGCTTAATTGGTTTCTGAATATTAGAATGAGGAACAGTAGCAAAACTGAATAGGACTAATGAAAGACTGAATTACTATAATCAAAACATTCTCATCTTTTCTCCAGGTAAAAGACTTTCACATACAATATGGGTACTGCCTTTCTCATTGAATTGCCACAGTGATTATAACCAAAGTTCTGGTTTAATTCTTATAACTAAAGAATGTTAGGAAAGCATTTAAGAGATTAAAGCTGGAATTTATCACATAAAGGAAAGATTGTATTATGAGGAAAACACGGTATTTTAGGTATATTGCTGTGGATATTTAATAATTACATGTGAGGGTTAACATCCTTGAGATAAAACCAGAAATATATAAAAATAAACAAATCCAGAACGCATACTCTTGTGTTTTATTTATCTTTTCTGATATTATGAACAGGTTTCATTAGGACAAAGACCTCCCCTCCCCCAATTGACTCATTATCTGTTCAATCTGACATTATAACAGAAACACTTTGAGGTTCTATTAAATTAGGCTATATACACTTTGTGTGGCCAAGTCTATGGTTTATTTATCTCTGAAGCTCCAGATTCTATTACTTATATAGTATGTTTAGCAAATATCTGTACAGTGGAATTTTTAACAGCTATCAGAACAAACCAGCAAATTTCCTAGTATCTTTTCTTTCTCTCTCTCTCTCTTTTTTTTTTTTTTTTTTTTACCCCTGTTGCCTAATTGTGACTCTGTGTGTGTGTGTGTGTGTGCAGTTTCCCTCTTCAGGACCAAACAGCTGGGCTTCCCCCACTATCAAAAGCCAGCATCTGCCAAACCCAAGTTTGGGAGATTGCAGAATAGATGGAATTCTCAGGGGTGCTTTGTCCCAGAGAATGTGGAATTTGAAAGCAAAAGCAGATGGAGTCCAAGAAAAAGACAGCTTGATGATGATGATTTTAATGATTAAATGGAAATCGAAGAAGGGGCCATAGAAGGATGGAGCAAACTGGAAAGCTGTCACAGGGTCACACAAGGAGAGGAGAGGAGAGTTTCAGAAAGTTTCAGTGAACCAGCCTAGCTTTCCTTAAGCAATAAGCCATAGGCAAGAACCCGAATGCTCTAAGAGCCCTGAAGCTCGAGGACAATAGATGTGTGTACTGCCCTGATTAGTGATGGCAGGAGACACAGATGGCTGGTTAACCCGTTAGGTAGTCAGGGAGGGGAGCCACCAGGGAATATGTGGCAGCTTCATGTAGCCAGACCGGAACAGGTGGCAGACAGCTTGAGCTGCGTTCTTTGTGTTTCGTTTCTGACCTTATTTAAAATAACAGTAGTAAAACGCCTATTAGGCCTTAGTTTTACTTTTTTGTTTTCCTTTTCATCCCACATTGGTGAATGGAAGGGCAACGTCAGGAAGCTCAGTCTCAATTCTGCCTTAATATTTTTATCTTCCCTATTTCTTGTGACTCTCGCAGTCATGATCTTTCTCCGAAAACTGCAATGAAAAATGTTTGAGGGTGACCCAGATAGCTCTCCCTTTAGGGAGAGTACTGACTGCTCAACCTCAAAACTTATCCAAGTCACCCTCATGCTAAGCAGCACAGTAGCTTGGCTCTGTAAATGTGTGAAACTCAAGGGCAGCCATGTCAAATGCAGATGTAACAGCAGGTGAATTCTGTAGGTGAACATACCTGTTGTGACATGTTTGTTTATTGGTTGAAGTGCACAAAAAGGCTTTAGGTAATATTATCCATTAAAGACAGACACCAGAGAGGCTGATGCATAAGATAAGTATATAACCTATGAATTGCTTCAGGCATTTTTTGATTTGTTGTTAATCCAATTTTTGTGGCTTGCTCAATTTTGCATTTCAGTGAGAACATTTTTTTAAATGCTGTAAAATAAAACAGAAGTTGTTTTTGTTGTACAACTGCAAGGAACCAGATTTTCAATTTGGACATGCCTTTCATATCAGGTGCTTGTGACACAATATTTAACTGGTTCAGAAGAATGTGGTATAACCTTTGCTCTCCTTATAGTAGAAGAAAAGGCAAAACGAGTTAGAAAAAGATGCCTTAAGTAATAGCTGACCAGGGTCAATTTCAGACCAGAAACTCTGTGGGGCTGTTCTAAAATGATTGTTTTTCCTAGACCAGAAAGATATTAAGAGGCAACACAGAAGAAAAGGAGGAAAGGCTGGCTTTGTAATTACCAGGCTTCCACTTGGCTCCTGCATGTGGGTAAAGTAGGTTTCATTCATAGGAGTTCCTCCCAAGAAATAAATTGGGGAAATGTTAGGTTAAACAGTGTTTAAGAATTATCTTTGCCAAGAACCTCATTCATCATTTATAGGCTTAAACATACTGTGAAATTTCCAAAGTGTATACAAGCTATGTTTGCCAATCTTCTTCAGTTATATAGAATCCCCGTGCCCTTTTTGTTACAGAGCATCTCATAACATAGTGAGCTGAGACAGAAATAGCTTTTTGGAACTGTGAGGCCAAGCCATACCCTGTGTCATATCAAAACAGAAACTACAAGAGTAACTGTTGAAAGTCAGGTGAGTCACAAATCCAGTGAAGATGAGGGGACCATGATAGCTTTAACTTAATAACTTTCTAACTCAACATTTCCTAATGTGTGTGGTGCAGAATTCCAGTTCTAAATGACATTGTTAAATGTTGGGCAAAAATGTGATTTTGTTGAAAAAGGAGTTTAGGCAAAGCCTGATTCAACAGAATTAAGCGGATTTCTTTTAAAAGGCACCACTCAAAACTTTTTTAAAAGCAGATACTTCTTGAGGTGGGTATCTAGTTCACAATGATTTCATTTTCTTTGAGAATTGTCTCTATTACTCAGAAATATGTCCTCTGCAGTCACGTTTATTCAGATTCCATGGCCATAGCTGATCGATCAAGGAAATTAAATATTTGAACTTGAAGGACCAAATAAGAGTAACTGTCCTTGTAGAATTTTGAGCTGAGAGATACAGAGGCTGGACATCACCACTGCCTGTCATTTAGGTGGTCCATCAGAAGTGGTTTTCAAATCTGACTCCACTTCACACTCATGTGGAAGTTATGCAAAAACGCTGATTCACGTGCCCAGTCTAAGATCTCTAAATCAGAATATTTTATATCTGATTTCTACAGCAAATATTTAATAATGTTAACTAAGAATTATTGAAGACTTGCCATAAACTATATGTCAAACACTGTAGTTCTTAACAAGATTTCCAAAAAGATTTTATGCATCTTGTCCAGCACTGGTGTCAGAATGTACATTTGGAAAGTCCTGTAAATTCTTGTTACTGAGATGTTCGGTAGTTACTCTTACTGAGATTCCATCATTTAACTTTTCTTTTGATTTATGTGAATTACCACAGTATCCTTCCAATAAATTCCCTTTTAGGCTTATGCTAGCTCAAGTTGATTTCTTTTACTTGCAACTTAAAAAACCTTAACTAATACAGTTTTGTGAATTTCCTAGAAGGGGATTATAGCATGCTTCACAACCTTACTTGACCACTGGATGCCTTTTTTCAAGGAGCTTCTTGTTACATCAGTGTTCTGCTGCACGTGCTTTGGGAAGCACTAGTTTCAAATAATTGATAAAACAGTGCAGTGAGTTTCTTACAGGTTATATACTGAATGTTGAGTTTTAAGCCCAGATTCTGGGGGTTACATTAATTGTTTTTCTATATGTTCTTAGTATTAGGGACCCTCAATGGTGATATACTCAATTAAATGCAAATAAATAAAATCTTGATACTCAGTTTCAGTATCTTTCTGGGAAACAAGAAGTCAGGGCTCTCCCTCAACACTGCAGTTATGTTTGTACATGATAAGGCTTTCCCAATCATGTGTAGGTTTTACATTAAAGACATCTCATTCTGCATTGCACCCAGAGACAAGACCCAGATGGTTTAGTCAGTGGCTGATCATTCTACTGCCGTAAGTAAAAAAAAAATATGTTATTAATTGAATTGGCAAAAGTAATAATTTGCCCTTTTGAATACCCAAAAGATTATGGAAATGCAGAAAAATAGCAGAATAAGATGCAGTGGAATAGCAGCAAATTCAGTTGAAAACCAAATTCATTTATTAGCCATTTATTAGCTCTGCCTCTTTAAATAAAGTCTTTTATACTTCTCTAAGCCTATTTCCTGTTCTATAAAATGGAGATAATAATTTCACCTATGTTTTTGGTTAGGACTAAATAATATAATAGTCATTTTAATACTAGTTACCATCTAGTATTAAATATTAATACATTTCAATTAATATATTTCTACCTGCTAGGCACTGTGCTAAGCCCTTTGAATACACTGCCTCATTTGCTTTTCTAAATAATCCTGTGAAGTGATTACTACTCATTTTCCTATTTGGTAGATGAGGAAACCTAAGCTCAGAAATATTAAGAGCACTGCCTAAGGATGCTCAGTAAACAGAAGAGTCAGGATACAAACCTAAACAGTTGGACTTCAGTGCCTACATTTTGCAAGCATTCAGTATTTTAGTCATTGCCTTCAGGAAGCTTCATCCTTCCCCTTGACTAATCAGCAATAGAGAAACATTGTCCTGACAATACACTCAGATTGTGAAGAAACAAACTATAAATTTGAGTGAATGACACTGGTAAATCTGGCTTCTATTCTTGGTCAAGTTTGGCATCTTTGGAAGGATGATTTCAGTGGAAGGGAGAAAGAATTGAATCCTCAAGAGAATCAAAGTAAAACAAGGAAAATCGACCAGAGTACCTGTGTCATAGGAATAAAGTTGAAGGAGTGACAGCATTTGGGTGGGATTAGTGAAGGAATGCCATGTGAGGTGAGGGTTTTAACTGGAGTAGGAATGTGAAAAAGAATAGGCTACGACAAGCAGAGATAAAATGTTCAAAGTCTGAGCAGTAAGGATGAACAAACTTGTTTGGATGAAGAATAAGATTTAGATGAAAAGGTATAAGAACAATAAGGAGAGCTAGATTGAGAAATGGCCCAGGGATAAAGTGCCTGCCACCATTTCATACAGAAGCTGTTATTTATTGAATGGTTACTCTGTGTGAGGCACTACCTTAATCATTTTACTTTCATGAACTCATCAAATGCCCATACCAACTCTATGAAGTTGGCACAATTATTGGGTCTATTTTACTTTTGAGGAAAATGTGGAACATAGAAGTTCGATAACTTACACAAGGTTACCAGGAAGTGGAAGAGCCAGAATTCAAACACAGAAAAGTGAGCTTCAGACGCCATGGTCTTTACCACGATGCTCTACCACTTTGTAGCCTTGCTTGGCTTTATTATGTGACTCCCTTTCTCATAAAACTAAAGTAGTTTCTTACTGCTTTTATTAGCAAATTTATATTCCTCTGCCTGACCTTTAGGGACCTCTATCAACTTGCTACCCTTGATCATCAACATCATTTTTCATCACTCTCTCCAAATGGACCCTCCTCCTCTATTACAGGGAAATTAATGTTTCCCGACTAGGAATGCCCTCTTTCAACTGATTCATTGTCTCTGAACTCCTTTAAAATTCAGCTTAAAAAATTTAGCTAGTTCCTCCAAGAAGCCCTCTCTGACTTTTCCCATCGAATATCAATTCTAAATTACTCTTTTTCCTCACAAAATGTATTAGCTCAGGGGATATTGAGTGAATATTGATTATTTTGCCCTTAGTAACCTTACTTGGTAAGCGATATTGAGTCTATGTGTTTTTAAGCATGTGTCTTTCTGCTAAATAGATTATCAGTTCCTTACCATTAAACAGTGTATTTGTATCCAACATCCATTTGATGTTGACCACATAGAATAGGTGAAATAGCAGCAAAAATAATGGGAAAAAACTTTTCCTTTCTCACCATCTGTCCAGAAATAGATTTGTTTAAAAACTAAGTTCAGACTGTTAATATTTATTCCCAACCAGAAAGAAATACCAGTGATATAAAAGTTGAGACTCATTTTCTTATTGTGAAAATCAGATCATTGGTTCAAGAAACAACAGAGCTTAGCTTTGAAATAAGTGTAGATTAATCATGCCTTTTTTAAAACAAAGGTTTTAATTATACAGGGCCCTGCAGAGGTTGTTTATTTCATAATTACTGAAAAATGGCAAGTATCCCACATAATACCCTTTCCTGCTGAATATGGAAATGTACTTGCATAAGAGCAGATATTTGGCGACCAGACAATGGAGAAGATTCCCATTTGTGCTTAGTGGAATGGAGTCAGTTGGTACTCACTAATTCAGCCAAGGTTCTCTCTGCTAGTGGCTAAACATGCCTGTCCCTGTAGCTAAACAAACACTGGATTATTTATTTTCCTTTTGGCAAATGCCAGAGTGGAAATGTCGACAATACTTGTTGTTTATCGTGAATGACTGTTGGGGGAGATCCCTTGGTAAAAGGAAAGCTGTACAAGCCAAGATAATAAGGATCAATTTAAATGCTGTGGAATTCTTTGTGTGCGTGTGTGTGTGTGTGTGTGTGTGTGTGTGTATCCAAGCCTTTATGTGTTTTTTGTGTTCTCTGAATACCCTGTGTTTCTGTGGAATCTTTCTTTTGTAGGGCTCCAAGCTCAGATTAAAAGAACTAACATAAGTGACCCATTGTTTACTCAGTGTCCAAATAGTGCATGGCTCTTTTTGAATCCTTGAAGTTAATAATACAGACTACTCATGGTTTCTGCCCTCAGAAATCTTGTTCTTACATAAATATACAATCATCTAACTCTCTAGGTGAAATGGTTGTGAGTAAGAAAAATATGTAAAATATATGTAGCAGGTGAGGCGATTTAAATGTATTTGAAATTACAGAGAAAGTGTTAAAACATGCATAAGTCTTTGTTTCCAATTGCCTCAGGTGATTAAAGCATGGTATTACTGAGGACAAAGTGCAATGGAATTAGAAATTAAGTAGGAGTCCAAAGACACGAGTTATAGTTTCAGTGCTACAATTAACTAGCTGTTTGACTTGAGCAATGAGATCACCCTTACCATCCTCACAAATGGGAGTATATATTTGTGAAAATGCAGTTCAAACTTTATTAGTAATAGTCTTTAAAAAAAAAACTTTTTAAAAATATGATTGATATTTTTAAAAGCTGTACATATTTAATGTATACAATTTGATGAGTTTAGAGTTACGTATACACCCATGAAACCATCACCCCAATGGCATAAACATATCATCACCTCCAAGAGCTTTCTTCTGCCTTCTTTATTTTTTAGGATAACAGCACTTAGCATAAAATCTACTCTTTTAGTAAATTTTACATGTGCAATAGAGTTTTATTAGCTATAGGCTCTATGCTGTATAGTAGATCTCTAGGACTTGCATTACTGAAATTTTGTACACTTTGAGCAACACCTCCTCATTTCCTCCTACCCTCAGCCCCTAATAACCAGTGTTATACTCTCTGCTTCTATGAGTTTAATTATTTTAGAATCCTTATATAAGTGGGATCATGCAGTATTTGTCCTTCTATGCCTGGCTTATTTCAGTTAGTATAATGTCCTCAAGGTTCACCTATATTGTCACAAATGACAGGATTTCTTTCTTTTTTATGTTTGACTAATATTCCATTGTATGTAAGTACCACATTTTCTTTATCCATTCATCCACTGATAAACATTTTGGTTACTTCCATGTCTTGGCTATTGTGAATAATGATGCAATGAACATGGAAATGCAAATATCTCTTTGAGATCCTGATTTCAATTCCTTTGTATATATACCCAGAAATGGGATTGCTAGATCATATAGTAATTCTATTTTTAATTTTTTAAGAACCCTCCATACTATTTTCCATAATGGCTGCACCAATTTACAATCCCACCAGCATTGTACAAAGCAACCTATGGAATGGGAGAAGATATTTGCAAACCACTTATCTGATAAAGGATTAATGTCTGAAACACATAAGGAACTCCTACAGCTCAGTACTGAAAAAAAAAAACAAACCCCAAATAACCCAAGTAAAAATATGCAAAGAGCCAATATAGATATTTCTCCAAAGAAGACAAACTAATGGTCAGTAGTTACATGAAAACAGGCTCAATAGTACTAAACATCAAGGAAATGAAAATTAAAATCACAATAAGATATCATCTCACACCTATTAGGATGGCTGTTATCAAAAAAGCAAGTCACCAAGTGTTGGTAAGAACTGGAGAAAAGGGAACCCTTGTAATAGTTTTATCACTAGACAAAAAGACATGAAAAATATTGTTTTAGAAAAGGAATATCACAGGCCAGAGAATTGAAATGTCTTATTACTACCTTATTTCTTTTTCAGAACACATACATTTTAGAGAAATTATTCTTTAAATGAAAAGTCAACTTCATCATTTTTATTTCGATATTTCATAAAGGATGACCCATTACTACTTGTGTGATTGGGGCAAATTATTTAACCTCTCTAAACTTTAAGTTCTTCCTCAGGGATAAGGGTAATTGTGTACATAAAATATTTAGCACAGGGCTTGGTACATAGTAAGTGCTCATTAAATAAACTCTAGAGGCACTAGAGTATTAAGAATAAAACTGCTAGAAAACAATCTCATTTATAACCATGTCAAAAAGAATAAAATACCTAGGAATAAATCTAAGGAGGTATAAGGCCTATATTTGGAAAACTATAAGACAGTGATGAAAGAAATTGAAGACAACACAAACAGATGGAAAGATATGCACTGTTCATGGATTGGAAGAATTAACATTGTTAAAATAATCTTACTGCCCAAGACAATCTACATATTGAATGCAGTCCTTATCCAAATACCAATAACTTTTTCTACAGAACTAGAATGAATAGTTCCAAAATTTGTATGGAAACACAAGAGACCCTGAATAGACCCTGAATTGTCAAGACAATCTTGACAAAGAAGAACAAAGCTGGAGGTATCACACTCCCTGATATCAAACTATACTACAAAGCCATAGTAATCAAAACAGTATGGAACTAGCACACAAACAGACACATAGATCAATGGAACAAAATAGACAGCCCAGAAACAAACCCACACTTACACTGGAAATTAATCTACCACAAAGGAGGCAAGAATATACAATAGGCAAAAGACAACCTCTTCAATAAATGACTTTGGGAAAACTGGACAGTTACATGCAAAAGAATCAAATTGGACTACTCTCTCATACTGTGCACAAAAATAAATTCAAAATAGATTAAAGACTTAAGTGTAAGATCTGAAATCATAAACCTTCTAGATAAAAACATAAGCAATGAGCTTTTTGACATTGAGCATAGTGATTTTTTGTTTTTTTTTTTTGTTTTTTGGCTATGCCTCCTCAGGCAAGGGAAACAAAAGCAAAAATAAACAAATGGGCCAACATTAAACTAAGTGTTTTCCACAGTGAAGGAAACTATCAATGGAATGAAAGAGCCACTGACAAAATGGGAGGAAATATTTGCAAATGATATATCTGATAAGGAGTTAATATTCAAAATATACAAAGAACTTATACAACTTAACATAAAAATCCAATTAAAAAATGGGCAGAGGATCAGAATAGACATTTTTCCAAAAAAGGCATACAGATGCTCACCATCACTAATCATCAGAGAAATGCAAATCAAAAACACAGTGGAATATCACCCCACACTTGTCAGAATGGCTATCATCAAAAAGACAACAAATAACAACTGTTGGCAAGGACATGGAGAAAGGGGAGGCCTTCCACACTGTTGGTGGAAACGTAAATTGGTGCAGTCACTATGGAAAACAGTGGGGAGATTCCCCAAAACATTAAAAATAGAACTACCATATGATCCAGCAATTCCACTCCTGGGTATTTATCAGAAGAAAGCAAAAATACTAATTAGAAAAGATAGATGCACCCCTATGTTCATTGCAGCATTATTTACAATAGCCAAGATATAGAAGAAACATAAGTATCCATCAATAGATGAATGGATTTTAAAAAAGTTTTTTATATATATGTTTATATATATATATATATATATATATAAAATATTACATATACATTATATATAATGGAATATATATAATGGAGTATTATTCAGCCATGAAAAAGAATGAAATCTTGCATTTGTGACAACATGGATGGGCCTAGAGGGTAAGAGAATATTATTATAAGTGAAATATGACAGTCAGAGAAAGACAAATACTATGTGATTTCACTTATATGTGGAATCTAAAAAATAAAACAAATGAACAAACGTAACAAAACAGAAACAGTTACAAATACAGAAGACAAACAAGTGGTTACCAGCGGGGAGTGAGGAAGGGAAGAAAGAAATAAGTGAGGGAGATTAAGAGGTACAAACTTCCAGTTACAAAATAAGTGAGTTACAAGTATGAAATGTATTGTGGGGGAATATAGTCAATAACTATATAATATCTTTGTATGGTGATGGATTGTAACTCGACGTCATGGTGATCATTTTGAATTGTACAGAAATGTTGAATCCCTATGTTGTGTAACAGGAACAAAGATAGGATTGTAGATCAATTATTCTTCAAGAACAAACTCAGGAAAAGAGATCAGATTTGTGGTTACCAGAGATAGGGGGTGTAGGGTGAGAGAATTGGATGAAGGCAGTCAAAGCTTCCAGTTATAAGATTAATAAGCATTAGGGATGTAATGTATAGAAAAAAATAAATAAGGCCACTAGAGTCCAACTACTTGGGTTCAAATCCTAGACTTCTTATTTTATTCGCCATGTGACCTTGAACAATTTATTTAACATTCTTAAACCTAATTTCCTCTTCTGCAAAATAAAAATGATGGTATCTACTTTATTGGATTATTATGAACATTAAATACAATGAGATACGTAAAACAAGTCCTGGCACATAAAGCTCAATAAATGTAATTCATTCATTCAACAAATGTTTATGGAACATTTCCCATACACCTGTCACTGTTCTAAGTTCTGGGACACAAAGGTGAACCAAGGCAGAAAATAATCCTTGCCTTTATAGATCTCCTATCCTGACTTGGAAGATAGACAATACATAAGCAAACAAATAATATCAGATATAAGTGTCGTGCAGAAACTAAAACAGAATGAAGGACTAAGGAGAGACTACAGAGGCAGGAAGCATGCTTTTTTACTTATGGTTGTTAGAAAACGCTCCTTCCCTAAGGAGGTAGCACTTGATCAGAGACCTGAAAGATGCTGGAACAGACAGCGATGTACAGACCTGGAGGAAGAATATTTCATGTAGAGAGAGCAGCTGGTATAATGCTCCTAATAAGGCAAGAATAATATTAGTGTTCTCTATGAAGAACAAAGACATCAATGTGTATGGAAAACAGTGAGTGAAGAGGGAAAGATAAGTAGGAAATGGGATCAGGTCAGATAGGTAGGCAAGGGGCCAAATTGTGTTGGATTGTGTTAAATGCTAGCTTTTACCATTGTTATTGTTAAGCTCAAGGGGTTTTGATTATGCAAGTAATGCTTTATTCCATTTAGTAAATCCTCATAAGATCCTATGAAGCAGAGACTTCTTATGATAACGATACTAATAGCAATAATGGCTGACTTTATCATTTGACCTTTTCCAAAGTGATTTTCACATACATGATCTCATTTACTCTTTACAACTACCCTGTAAGTTATTATTAGTAACTGTAAGATAATTATTAATACCTTTATTATGAGGAGACAATTTTACAGAGAGTAAATTTCTTGTGCAGTCACATGGCAAAGTATGTGGGAGATACAGGGCTGAAAATCTAACTCTAGATTATTGCTTTATTTGTATTATGCCTCTCTGTCTTGTTGACCAGGTTAAAAAAAAGTGATCAACAGAAGAGCATCTGATTTAGCAATGAAATAGAGGCTAGTTCCACAGGTACAAGTAGAACTCAGGATCCTAATTTCACTACCTTAATATAATCAACATCTGAATTCAGGGTGCTTACCTGCTATTGAAGATGTAATTATTTGTTTTAAGTACTTGTGAATTTCATGAATAAACATCAAGTGTAGATTACTAACTTTGAAGAGTCAGTACAAATTCCTAATAGTTGGACATTGCTTTTAGTATAAGATTCTGTAAGGAGTGAGTATTGCTTACTCCCAGCCTCTGGTGTTTTCCATTAGTTCAAGGATAAAGTAGACTTATGAGGAACAACATCTGAATTTGATTGAACAAAAAGATAATCTCATTTAGGAAGAATGATACATTTCAAAACACAGAGATGCTGGAGCTTGGCGCCAATCCATTCTATATATAACATTTATTAAGATGTATCAAATGCTGGCCAAGTTTATTGTGAAACAGGAGACACAGAATTGGGCAGTTACTTTGTCTTTTGCTTTAAATATTTCTGAGGTTATTTTGTAAGGCAAAAAAAATGTCAAATGATACAAAGTGAATTGTAAAATAGAACAAAAATTTAAAAAGAAAGTAAAAGCTATATGTGCTACTGAAAAATCAACTTTTCTTTTAGTCATTTATTTTCTTTTGTTTATCTCTTTATCCCTGATATTCCAGGAGCTACTTTTGTTATGGTTGCCTCTGCTCTGTGTCCCCAGGTAAGACAATCCAGTTAGCCATCCTAATTATATTAATGCTCCGCTGATATCCAAAGACACCTACTTTGCTATTGTGAACTATATTTCACTAAGCCTGTTAGCCTGTTGACATACCTGTTGATAAGTCTAGTCAAGAACATTATTAGGTATGATAGGAAACACAATGAAATTCATACATAGCTTTTGTCCTCAAAGTGTATGCAATCCAATTAGAGTCCAAGCATGCATAAATAAAATCTGATAAAGTATAAGAGATTATACACTATATACCCACTCGGATACACAATCTTAAACTTCAGGCTCTTTTTGGCTTTAGAGAAATCCCTGTTGCAAAAAATCCCTGTCTTCAAATGCTTTACAAATGACCTATAATAATACAAATGGATGCTGAAAATTCTCTTGCATTCTAAACTGGGTGAGTTATCTGTCTTTTGAATACAATTCAGAGTGCTTGAATGGTGATTGACTTAGAGATAACTTTTCTTATATATGGAAATGTACAGACCTAGTAAGTTATTATTGCCTATTCAACACTATAGAAAGGATATCAGGGCACCATTTTTTCATTGAATAAAATTAGAAATGGTGGTTGGATGTCACTGAAATATTACTACATCCACGTACATTTGGAGATAAGCTTATGTGGTCTGGTCTGAGGACTTAACCAGCATTGATAGCATTGTTTCTCAAAGCATCGTCTGTGGATCGCTCTCATCAAAATCATCTGCAGTGTCTGTTAAATTACAAAACCTGTTAAATTACAAAATCTTCAGCTCCTGCTCATCTCTACTAAATCTAAATATCTGGAGGCAAGGTTCAGAAATCTCTATTCATAGCAAGCTCCCCAGTTATACACCAGGTACACATGGAGCCATGTTTAAAGTATAATCATAGGTTTTATAGAGCAATAAATTTCATTCTTAAAAAATTTGCCCATTTCAAATATATAGTTATTAATAAATGAGGGAGACTCATATTCCCATCCTGGGATAACTAGTAATGTTTCCCCATTGCTTTCTTTTTTCTTACTACTTATTTTCATTTTATTGTGGTGAAATATATATAACATTAAAATTGACATCTTAACCATTTTTCAGTGTCTAATTCAGTGGTATTAAATATGGTCACAATGTTTTGCAATCATCACCATGATCTATTTCTAAAAGTTTTCACCACCTTGAACAGAAACTGTGTACACACTAAGGAATAGCTCCACATATTTCTCCCCACCAAACCCTTGTAACCTTTCTACTTTCTGTCTTTATGAAATTGCCTATTCTGGCTATTTCTCATATAAGAGAAATTGCACAATATTTATCCTTTTATGTCTGGCTTATTTTATATAGCATAATGTTTTCAAGGTTCATCCATGTTGTAACATGTATCAGGATTTTTTTCCTTTTATGGCTAAATAACATTCAATTGTATGTATATACCATGCTTTATCCATTTGTCTGTTGATGGAGATTTAGGTTGGTTAGGTTGTTTCCACACTTTGGCTATTGTAAATAAAGCTACTATGAACATTGGCATGTAGGTATCTGGTGTAAGACCTAGGAGTGGAATTACTGAGTCAAAAGGTAATTCCCTGTTAAACGTTATGAGGAACTGCCAAATTGTTTTCCAGTTTATATTCCTATCAGCAGTGTATGAGAATTCCAATTTCTCCACATCCTCAACCATACTGTTTTACATTTTTTTTGAATGACAGCCTCCCTAGTAGGTTTGAAGTGGTATTTACTTAGGTTTTGATTTGTATTTCCCTAATGCCTATTGATACAGACATTTTATGTTCCTATTGGCCATTTGTATATCTTCTTTGTAGAAACATCTGTTCAAGTACTTTGCACATTTTTAAATCAGCTTGTTTGTCTTTTTGTTGTTGAGATGTAGGAGTTCTTTCTGTAATCCGAATATTAAACCTTTATCAGATACATGATTTGCAAATATTTTTTCCTGTTCTCTGGGTTGTTTATTCACTGTCTTGATAGTGTCCTTTCGGGCAAATGCTCTCTAGTGGGCACCAACACAAGACACAAAGTTCCACCAAATTTATGCACATTCCCATAGGTTTATTACAATGTCTATTTCCAGAATTCTTTATCTCTGGTCTTTGAGCTTGCTTCTTCCTTCTCTCTGACCAAACAGATATATCACCATCCACTGATTATGTGTCTGTAAATCCTTATCTCTGTCCACTTCTACGTCCATTGATAGTAGTCTTGGGAGATTTGGGGATATTTGGTCCTATGAAACCATTCCTGAGTGCTGCTATAGTGTACTAACAATCAATTGTTGGCTTGCACCAACATAGTGAGCTGTCTCAGCTATGAACTGGACTCAAGCAGTACTGAGTTTATGTAGCAGCAATAGCACTTGAACAGTATGGAATCAATAGTAAATATAAGCATTGTAGGGTTGGAGAGTTTTGTTTCTTTTCTTGAATACTTTGATAAAAAGAGAATGACGGACTCAGGTCAGTCAGTTAACAGCTCAGAACCCACATGGAGCTCAGAACTCTACTGTATTTCTTTCCTAGGCTGTTGTAACACATTAACACAATCTAAGAATACAAATCTATTGTATTACATGTCTGGAGGTCAGAAGTCTGAAATTAAGGAGCTAGTAGGTTTGGGTCCTTCTGCAGGCTTTGAGGGAAAATCCATTCCATACTTTTCTCCTAGCTTCTGATGGCTGCCAGCAATTCCTGGCATTCTATGGCTTATAGGTGCATCATTCCAATCTGTTTCCATCTTCACATGACCTTTCCCTCTGGTGTCTCTGGGATTTTTCTCTTCCTGTCTCTTATGAGTATATTTATAAATGGACTTAGGGCTCACCCTAAAGATCTCATATTGAAATCTTTAACTTAAAGTACATCTTCAAAGACCCTATTTCCATACAAGGTCACATTCATAGGTATCAAGGTTTAGGACTTGAACATATCTTCTGAGGCCACTATTCCACCCACAATAGCCACCATTGCAGCATTTAAAGAGACCCTCACCTTCAACAGTCATAGGGCTGACTGCTAAAAATCAAATCAAGGATTTAATTGTAAGAATGCAGAGATACAAAGGAGACTGAATATGCAGTTTGGTAAGTCTCCTATGCTCCTATCACCTGATAAGGTTAGAGTGGAACCCTGAGACCTGTGATGTGGAATTTTCAGTGGATGTATTTGAGGAAAGGATGGAGCTAAATCAAAAGAACACCAATCATACTGGATTAGGGCCCATCCTAACGACCTCATTTTGACTTATTTCCTCCATAATGACCCTATCTTAAATAAGGTGACATTCTGAGGTACTGGGGGTTAGGATGTCAACATCTAAATTCTAGGAGACATAATTTAACCCATAACACAGAGATCTATTTTTACCACTCAGAATCTTAAGCAGAGACAAACATTCTTATTACTATCCTGGCTAATTGTAGGATTCCCTTAAATACGGACTGCAGCTTGATGCAGGTGTCTCTTGCAGGCTCTGAGGGAGAATCCATTCCATCCATCTCTCCTAGTTTCTGGTCAGCAATAGTTCTCTGCCCTATCCCAACCAGAAACATCTTCCTCTGTGTGAGTGCTAAAACACAGCTACAAGCACACAAAGGTTCCCCTTTCTTTTAAATTCAGGCATGTATTTTAGATGCTTTTATTATATTTATCCTTAATTCCTACTATGTTTATAGGTGTGGGGAGAGATTCTCCATTAGCTCAGAACACCATGTACTTGAAGCTGGCATTTCATTGATTCATTTTATTAACACATATTAAGAGTCTGATGTTTATGCCACATAATGTGCTAGACATCAGTAAGATAATGTTTCAAAGCCCCTCTCTCAATTTGCTCAGATCCTAGTATAACAATAAAAACATTAGCCACGTAATATTGGCTTGATTCTAACCAGTTAGCAACTTGCTTGGCTTCATTCTTCTACCATTTGTAGGCAAGAGCCTTGTGCTCCATCACAACTTCCAAGCACTTCTCTCTGAACTATAAAGATGATAACAACCTACTCTTTAATCACAAAATTTGAGAATGTTCTTTAGGCCATGGAGTCTGAGATTACAGCCCTGACCACGCCAGCTAATATAACCAACTTCTGTTATCTACTTACTTATCTTGATTGCCTCCTCTGCCCTGAGAGGATCATTTTGCCTTTTTTCCCCCTGTGATTTAAACCACTCTTTTAATGCCACATAGTGATTTGGATTCATGACTGTCTGATTGCCTTTAACTCTGGCAATTCTTTAGGTCCAGCCATCTGCACAATGGGTCTAAGAAACATTTCAGTGAAGCATCATAATATGGCAAATTCAGAACTAAGGAAGTCGATTTGGATGTAAATTAGGATCTTGAGTCAACAGACGTATCTAGATTTTCTGGTTTAGTGTCTCAGTGTCTATTTTGGTTGAAACAATTCTGATTAAATCAGATGTTCTTTTCCTTTGTAATTTTCATTATGGAGTTAAATGTCTTTTATATTGAAGCAGAGTGTTTCAAAGTATTAAAGGGCACAGATTCCTATTCCAGTGAGGCTCTCCTTAAAAGTTACTCTATTAAGTCTTAATTTCTCTCTACCCTAGAATAAAAGCAAAACTTGTTTCTGTATGTATAGTATAAAATGATTCCAGTTCATACTGAACCATTCTTATTCACATCCTAAAGTACACCATAAAATTTGTTCCAATTCTCAAATTCTTTTTTTTTTTTAATTGAAGTATAGTCAGTTTACAATGTTGCGTCAATTTCTGGTATACAGACAATTCTCAAATTCTTACAGGGGAAAGTTAAGAAAATCAGTTTAGAAGAATAAAAGACTGTCTTATCTCTAGGTAGAAGTTCTCCAGGAAAAAAAGAGAAACTACCATACAAAAAAAGTTATTAATGCTCATCCTTAGGTCATGTCCTTGTAGAGGAATATCACTCTTTAGTTTGTAGACTTTTTTTTAGAAAAACATATATACTTTTTTCAAGTTAAAATATATGTGAACTACCTCACCATCTGCTAATTTAAATTGCCAAAGCATTCTTCTAGGAGTTTAGAGCTGCATTTCTCCAATGTAATTATAATCCAATTTTGATAGTTGAATATTTCATCCAGCTACTAAGATGCTGTCTGATCCTAAAATATGTCTGTCTAGAACATCTGGACAGTTGAATGAATGAAAAGTGGGTTTATTTTAATGATTTTGATAAATGCCTTCAGTTAATCATGAAGACTAAATCAGTTCAAACTAATTTCAGGGAAATAATCCACGTGCCACATGGCTAGGAATAGCCATACAACTTCAACTAATATTAAGAAAGATCCTTCAAAAAATTCTGAGGAAGAAAAGAAATGTACTCCAGTTTATGGTGTAAAATGATGTTTGCATTTCTAGTTTTCAAAATCTCAGGCAAATCAAAGTAGAAAGCTAGCTCCTTGATACATCAAGGGAAAGACTGAGGAAAAATGAGATCAAGGCAGAACTATCAGTGGCAATTTAATGATGATTTCAGGCGTGTACCAAAAATACACTTAATAAGAAATTAAGAGGTAAAAGGAAGACAATTTTAAAGGGATTTGAATTCTGAAGAAAATATCTGTGTATAGAGATACCAAAAATGGTTTCTTATAATAGTGTTAGAAGTATGTAGATCCTAGCTCTTAGAATCACTGTAATTTTTGTGTTTAATGCCCATCTTTTACCTTTTGTTATTTTGTTTTTGACATGAGGTCAAACAGACAAACAAAATCTATATCTCTAGGGTTACTCTATGCCCTTGTTTGTCGGAAAAGGCTCTGGGTAACTCATTTTATCCTGGTGTAATCTTAATGTGCTTTTTTTCACTCTCAAAAGTGTTCCGGTTTGAATGATAAATTATATGCTCACTCTAGGAATGAAAGAAACTTGAATAGTCCCATATAATATAAAAGTTATCTGTGGGGCCTAATTTATTGTCTTCTGTCTTCAGGCACTTTAAAGTCCCAGCAATTGAACTATCTAGTTGTCAATTATTACCGTGCATTCCTGTCTCACTTAGTATTAATTAAAGTGAAATCAAATTAAAATACTTAAGTATTTCTTCCAAGCTTTTATCTTGACTTATGTGATGTTCAATTGAGAAGAGCATTATGACCAATAAGAGAGTACTTTGTAAGTGGTTGTTCCATTTATTGAATTACTTAAGGAGAAATAAGCTACTTTGGTAAGATTTCAATTTAACATTTTCCCCAAAGAAGTGTTTCCCATCAGAGTAGTGTAAATATTATTCTTATGATTTGTGTTAATCATGTTCTTTTAATAAGGTAAAAAAAAATGCCACTCAGGCAGTTGTTAAACAAAATAATACAGTTAATGGCATATGGATTCCACAGGTATTAGCTAATCTAAGAGAAGACTTCCTTTCATATCTTTTAGAATTTTTTACCTGGCATCATATAGGGTTTGGGGCCAGGTAGATACCAAGACTGTGCTGAGTTAGTATCCACAGTGGGGAATTTAGCTGAGAGACACTGGCGAAAATGAAGGGTGATTTAGTAAATGAATAAGAGACTGTGAAGATAGTCCTGAAGCTATAATACAGGTAGAGAACAGAGTGTCTGAATCTTGCAGAGGTTGTAGGGTTTGAAAAATAGAGTATGAGGTGAAGGGTCGCTTGACCAATTCTGCAGAATTTTCCCCTTCTTGCATAGGTTGTTTTCCTGGACCTTTGCAGGAATGATGGCTTAATCCCAAGGGCTCTTAAAAACACCTACATCAGAAAGCACCTAAGACTCAACGTTCCTAGTCTGAATAGAGATGCTAAAAGTTGCTAGAATCACTTCATAAGAAGTACCACACATTTTTCTCCTTGAAATTTTAGAAATTGCCTTTTTTTTTTGGCAGACCAGCTGCTTCTTGGACAATATGGATCTCTGTTTTGACTTGAGGGAATTTTCAGTCAAGTTCTCCATAAGAAAGCCCAATTTATATTGAAGATAACCTTAAAACTGTTTGTTAGAAACGGTTTTAGAAGGCCATGTTTCTACTCACTTTTAAATAAAATAGTTTATAACTGTTATAGCTTCTCTTTACACATTGGTATTTAATGCCCATTTCTGAAAAGTGCATAATTATTATGTTCATCCCCAACTTTCCAAAATCTTCACATTTAATCCTGATATTTAATTAGATATTTTTTTCAGGAGGAATGTGTGGATTGTGGCTGTAAAATATAGTGTCAACATTTATAAGGAAAATCAGTGAGCCCCCTGAGGCTAGAATGCAATAACTCCAGTTTTGCCAAATGTCACTGGAACCTTAGCCTCACTTCATCACGGAAGTGAGGTGCCAAGCATGCAGACATATAATGGTAAGTACAACCAATGATTTGTTTTATTTTGTTTCCTTTGTTATCTTTATTTTTAAGAAGATCAACCAAAAACAAATACACATAGCTTCTGAGAAATGAAATGTACAGTTAACACAGCATAAAGCCCAAAGTGTATAGGTTTTCAGCAGACACAAGGAAGCTCTCAAAGTCTAAGGAACAACACTACCCTCACTCTCTTTATAGCCATGCCTATTAAAAATTATTTTTTAATGTTAGAAAAGTTAAATCAGGCATTGTCACATTGTCAATAAACCCATCTTAATATGCCACACCTTCCAATTGACTGATAAAAAGGCAATAAGCAAAGTATGAATAACTACTGGTAAGGACTGAGAGATGGTAAAATTTTAAGATTATCTTGGGAGCAATGTTCAAACAAAGTACTACAAGGGCCATGAACCTATGTTGAAACAGGAGAGGATGCCTAGTCTTGATTCCTCTTATTTTTATCCGAGAACAACAACACTTTTACATAGAAATGCTTTAAGTGTGTTACTTGGGGTAAGACTTGGACTTTTGGTTTTAAAAGTAGTACCAAATAATAAGAGATCAGTGCTCAAAAGACCCTTAGAAATGGTACATTCTAGGGGTCTGTATGGGAACATGTGATGGTTAATTTTATGTGTTAACTTGGTGAGAATGTGGTTGTTTGGTCAAACACTAGTCCAGATGTTGGTGTGAAAGTATTCTGTAGATGTGATAAATATCTACAATCAGTTGACTGTACCTAAAAGAGATTACCCTCAATAATGTGAGTGAAAGACTTAAAGAGTAAAAACTGAAGTGAAGTAGGAATTCTTTTACCCAAGACTGTAACATGGAAATCCTGCCTAAATTTCCAACTGGTAGCCTGCCCTAAAGATTTCAAACCCAAGACTATAACATCAATTCTTGTCTGAAGTTCCAGCCTGCTGGTCTACCCTACAGATTTCAGACTTGTTAGGCCAACAATCACATGAGCCAGTCTTTTTAAACAAACCACAAATTAACATCCTATTGGTTCTGTTTCTCTGGAGAACCCTTCATGAGACAGAGCAGATACTTTGGTTTTGTAGGCTATTTCAGAGTTCTAAAATAATTTTTAGTTAGAATGTCTTTGCACAGAGCATAAATATTCCAGTTCCCCCAGGTACTCACCATTTCCTGTTGTTTTACATTCAGTTTGCTCCTGAAAGTATCTGAGTGTGAGATTTCTCTCCTAAGCTACCCCCTCAGATTACAGATGAAGAAACTAAAGTACACAGTTGCAAATGGTCTTATCCAAATTCTTAGTGTTTTTGAAGAGCTAAGGGTAAGGCTCAGATGACCTTGCTTCCAGAGCACTGTACTTCCCATGACCCATTCCTGTCTCCCAGTCCTTCCTTTTGGAGCCTTATCATGAGCTTAGTTTCAGCCTAGCTCACAAAAGCCACCCCAAAGTAAACAACCCCAAAGCCAGTACAGTTTGACCCTTCTCTGATAAGGCACTTAATTCAGGCCTAACAGTGCTTGCTTCTGCACTTCCTCCCCAGCCAACCATAGGAAAGAACTTTGAGGGTGGCCTGCGTATGCAATTCAGTGGAAGATGCCATGGTCTTGATCTCTTTTCAAGAAGGTTTTGTAAAAGAGTTTTTTAAACAAAGTCTTGTTGTAAGATGGACTCAACTTTACGCCATCTCATTTCAAGAATACACAGGAAAGTTTTATTACGAGTTTCATAGCATTTTGCTTTCTGTGTAAGGAATAGAATCAGAGTTGAAAAGGACCTTTGAAATGAGATCTAACCCTCTTATTTGTTAGGAGAACATTACTTAGAGAAGATAAGTGAGTTATCCATAAGATACAGAAAACCAGGGCTGGACTCCAAATGTCCTGCTCATATTCCACTGTTTTTCCCTCACACCACAGATTTTAAATGTTCTGAGACTCATTAAAGCAGAACTAAATAAGCAGTTTTCAGTTCTAGATTCTTTGGGTTACTCTGTCAAAAATACCTTAGGATTGTGTTTTCAGAGGCAACTCCACTTTGATTTTTTAATTTGCATTCATTTTGTTTTTGATTTCAAAGCAGATAGCATGTGCTCAAGATGCTTAACACCAGTCACAGAGTTACATACATTCTCATCCTGATAAATAGAAAAGGAAAGCACACAGAAGAAAATGACTCCATTTCTTGAAGGTGCACTGTCCTCTTTTCTTCTCGGATTAATGCTATCTGACACGAACATTGCAATTCACTGCATCATGCAGAAAATGTAAAAGGACAGTTTTTCTGAAAAGCAAACCATAGCTTTTAGAAATATAACTAAAATGAAAAGCAGCATGTAGCTGGGTCTTCTGGTCAGGCACATGGAAAATGTTTTCTATCTGGCAGCATTTACCCAGAGGCCAAAAGACTTCACAACCAAGCATTTTGCTATTCATATAATTGTGGTTCTTTCTCCTATTCTTCCCCCAATTTATCTCCTTTCTGCATTCATCTTTTCCAAACTGCCTCCTCTGCCACTCCACCACATACTAGCTCTCACATGAAAATAAATAACTCATTACTTGGACCCTCCTTCCGTTCATTCTATCTCCCATTCCCCACAAGATTTACTAAATCAGGAGGATGCTGTAGATAGTGTATATGAATTTTTCCAAAGGATAGGACAGGTTCTCACATTATCTTTGTGCATAAGATGGACCAAAATCTGGAACTGGTATTAGAAAAATGAGGTTGATTCACAGCTGGCTGATTAACAACACCCAAAGAGTGTCAATTAAATGGGCAACATCAACTTAGAGAAAGAGCTCTAGTGAAACACCACAGGAATCAGTCCTTAGTCCTGCTCTGCTTTCTATATTTAAGGATGGCCCCACCAGCCTATGAACACTATGAGGCCAGACATTTCATATTCACCATTTCCAGTGTTCGATTTAAATTAGTCAATAAATGTATGTCTAAGAATCAATGACCAAGATGAGCATGCTGATCAAATTCATAGGATCAAGAGTCAAAAAAGCACTCAGTCTCAACACAATATTGATAGCCTGGATAACAAACCGGATCTAATGAGTACTTGGCTACAGACATACCGTAATTTGTCAAATATAGCAAAGAGTAAGTTTGGTTTAAGAGCAGACTGAGTTTAACATATAATTAAAAAAAAAAAAAAAAAAGACTCTGGAGACATCAACAAGATGGCAGAATAAGAGATACTAGCTTTCATTTCCAACAAAAAACAATTAGCTATCCACAAAGGAAAATAGCCTTAGGGGTGCTCAAGAGTCCAGTGAAGAACCTACAGTAACACAGTAAAGTAAAAAAATTGAGAACAATAGCGTGGAAAAGATTGCTGGAGAGAACAGCTTAGCTGAGACGTTTGGAAACATCTAGGAACAGAGAAAGGTGGGGTCTGTCAGTATCAGCCACATGGGGGGTGCTATTGTACTCCCCAGTCGCCTGCTCTGTGGATGACCCCAGCATCCTTTGCTGCTGAAGACTTCAACAACTCCTCTGACAGCCGCAGAATCCTTGCAGCTTTCACAGTGGAGGACCCCATAGTGTTCATTGGCATGATTCCCAGCACACTGCTCTGCAGAGGACACCAGCAACTTTAACTACTGAATTAACCAACAGCCATTGCCACCATGGAAACTCTGGGAAGGAGAGGCGCTGCCCACCCCTACAGAAGGAAATACTATTGCACCATCCTGGGAGCAGGGTTCCCACCCCCTCAACCCCTCACAAGCCCCAGACCCCAGAACTACAGCTGCTTCATGTGCACCTCTCTATCTCACCATGTACACCTGCACTAGGGACCCAGCTCCATCATTGCCCATGGGTGCCCATGTATTAGACACTAGCACCATAGAAATAGAGAGTAAAAAGGTGGTTGCTAGGTACATGAAGGAGGCAGGAATTGGCAGTTAGTTTCTGTTCAATGGTTATAAAATTTCAGTTATGCCAGATGAGTAAGTGCTGAAGATCTGCTGTGCCTATGGTACGTATACAGTACAACACTGTGCCTGTAGTTAACAAGACTGGACTGTGGACTTAAAATTTCATTAAAAAGATAGATTTAAGTGTTTCTACTGCAATAAAAAACAAATTTAAAAATTTTTTTAAGATTCTAAGGTTATTAATTGCTAGCACAAAATGTTATAAGCACATAATAGGGCTGTCAGTAAAGCTAATGTAGGCTTAAGTTTCATTAAAGAAAAATGATATCCTGAGCTAAGTACAGTCGAAAATCCACATATAATTTATAGTTGGCCCTCTGTATCCGAGGTTCCTCTGTATCTCTGTATCTGAGGTTCCACATCCATGGATTATGCAGTACTGTAGCATTTACTATTGAAAAAAATCTGCACATAAGTGGATCCCTGCAGTTCAAACCCATGTTGTTCAAAGGTCAACTGTAGTTGAACTCCTATTCTAGTTTCTAGAACATTCACATCGGCAAAAATCAGTTTTACTAATGATCCAATTATCCAATTATAGCTTGCCTAAAATGGAACTTCCTTTTGAGTGTTTTGGCATCCATTCAAGGATCCTAAAAATAAAATATAATTATATTATAATTAAAACAAAGGGACTTGTTAAACAGTCCAGAAAGTTCCTTTGTAGACACAGTAGGAAAAGCACCCATTAGAAAAAGAAACCATCCTATCAGTCACAGTATAGAGCATACTTGAGAACTGCCACTATAAATTATGAAATTATAGTCAGAAATGCCCTTTTACATAATGGATTTAAAATATCTAAAATACCAAAGAGATGGTAAAAGAAAATACAGCATGCTATGAGTGGAAAAGCACTCAGAAAAGCATCGTACTTGAGATAAAGTAGCACATAACCTTGGTCTACATTGGCAACATTACGGCCAGACCATTGTACTCAGTTCTAAACACCCCTTGAGGAAATACAGCATGTTGGCAGAGGACTAACAGGATAATTGGAAAACTTGAAACCATATCATTTGAGAAAGAAGTGAGGCAACTTCAGATGATTTCAATGGAGGAAAAAAAAAAAAAGATTCATGTTGGACTAGATATCTGACCTTATTCTTGAAAATATTCATTACATTTATTCTGTTAGTTTCAATGATCCAATCTAGAATTAATAAAGCTGATGGTACAAACATACCAATGAGGGCTGAAGATATGAAAGAAGATTTGGTCAATCATAATTTTAAAAAATTTGAAATGGCTGCCTTGGAATTATGTCATTAAGATTGTTCTTTAGGTTATTATTTACAACCTTAATGCTAAGATTTATATCATAGATTATTGATAAAGAAATCACAATTTAGAACAATTCTACTGAGGGTTGAGATTGAATTTCTTCCTTAGGCTTGGCATTAAAATTTTTCTCTCTGAAAAATTCTTTCCACCTATCCTGGCCCCTGTGATTCTCTTTCCTGATTACTTTTTTAAAATGAAGTACCATGAGCCGTAAGTTAGTTCTTATTTGGAGAATGGACTTTGAAGTTTTTAGCTATCCAGAACATTACCAAGCAGTGGACAAGAAGGTGAAATATTTGTTATCAGGCCCATGATACAACCCATTTCTATTGGCTTTATCACTCTGTGTCTTAATGCAAAACGAAACAACAGTAAACTAGAAATTTGGTGAAAGGAGGGGTAAGTTGTAGGCACATTGACCCAATAGCTGAGAATCCTTAGAGACAGAATAATTATAAGTAGCAGGCTGAAGCATAAAGAATATGGCTTTGCTGACCATTTGGGAAAACAGCCCTACAATCTCCATAAATTCTGAGTGCATCACTCATTTTCAACACAAAATGATCCTTATTTATAATAATCAAATGTTATTAAAAATGATCTTATTGAATTATCTAATGGATATCTGCTTTAGGGAGTTATAATGTCTTATTCATTTTTAAAAATTTTTCTAATTTTAACATAGTTTAAATTTTAAAAATCAGGCCAATGGAGATTCACATCAGTTATACGGAAAGTCACTTATCTAAAGTGCCCCCATGCCTAAAGATGTCACTGCACCTTATCCTAGATTTCACTCTTCCACACTGTTCAATTTGAATTTATATAGCAGCATTAGTTGAGTCTCAGAAATTGACCTTACTCCACTTCCCATCCTAAGGATTTACAATTGTCACTATATAATGTGATGGAGTGGGATTTGGGAAGATAGGCATAACCTCATACTCCAATGTTAACATCAAACTATCCCTGGAAATAAAGACATGAGAACTACATACCAAATGTTGTCAAGATGAACTGTCCAAGGGTATTTATTTTTTTCCTGAACCATTTTACTGAAAGTTCAAATTTTTTTCATTATGTTTTTTCCCAGTATTTAACCATTTAATTAGTAGCAGATATCACCATATTTGAACACAATTTGATTTAACTAATAATTACCACCCAGAAAAATTGCTCGTAAAGCAAATTTCTATAAAACAAATGATCTCTTTCCATCGACCTTTATAGTAATGTAAGGAATGTGTTCCTGAATTTTTTTTTTTTTTTTTTTTTGCTGTTCCTGCCTCTAGGTGATTATAGCACAAGAGGGGTAGAGTTACTCTACTAACTCAGAACATCTGCCACCTGCCTGAAGCCATGGCTCAATTCAGGCATGGGATGCAGGAAGCCCTGCTCTTTCCACCTTGCTTCAGTTTCAGATGCTTGCCTCATGCAGGCAACTTCTCATCCCCTACTGCCACAGCCCAGATTTGATGGCTCATCCAAGATCAGTCTGTGGGAGATACGAGTAGCAGCTGGTCACATCCTGCTGTTTCTGTGGCAAGGTACAGACAACTGGAGATCTCATTTTGTATATGCTCCTGGAAGCTGTTTGTCTGCTGGCAAGTTTCTATTCATGTGAGGTTTCTGGAAACATATATTGAATTTATTCCCTACTTTTCTGTTATGGTGCATTTCTCATTGGTGAATCCCATGTAATAGGGTACACCTGCACTGTTGAATCAAGAAGCAGGGAAGCTGCCTAGTAAAATTAACAGTTGGCATTTAGTGTTAGGACACATTACTGCATTTGCAAATTCACTCAATAAATCCACAGACTTTTATATCCCTGTGTGTGTGTGTGTGTGTGTTTGTGTGCTTATATTATATTCCCAGTTAAGAAATTATCACATCTCTTGATTGCTTCACATCATGACTCAGTGTTCAGGCAGCACTGAATCAGCATTTTGTGAAGACACTGTTATTGGAAGCTTTGTCTTTTAGCTAAGATGTACAATTGAAGTCCTGATCGCTTTAAACTCACTAACTGTCCAATGCCTCTTTTTCAAGGATGTGGATGTTAATTAGCTCCAGTGTCCTAAACCAATTCTAAATTAGGTAATTATGTTGTATATCCAGCCGTTTCTGCTGGGAAACATGTTCTTCACTTCCTGTCTCTAACTGATGGCCAGCTGTTAAATAGCCTCCAAGTTTTCCCCAGAGATGGTTACACATCAGAAATGATTCTTTTATAGGATGTTTTCAGAACGTTCAAGATGAAAGGAGCTATGTAAATGGTATTGTTATTGCTTATTATTATTATCAGTGACAACTCTCTTCACAGTATTATCGCATTAGTAATTTGGAGGCAAATGACAGTGTTGTAAGAGGCAGCTCAGAGATTTTTGTTAGAAAAATGTATTATAGACTGAATACTTTGCCCCCCAAATTCATATGTTGAAATCCTGGCCCCCAATGTGATTATATTGGGAGATGGGGCTTTTGGAAGATAATTAGGTCATGAAGGTGGAGACCTCATCAATGAAATTAGTACCCTTCTAAAGAGGACCCCAGAGAGCGGCCTCTTTCTGCTATGTGAGTTGTCAGTCTGCAGCCCAGAAGATGGCCCTCACAAGATGCAGAATATGCTGGCACCTTGATCTTGAACTTCCAGCCTCCAGAACTGTGAAAAATAAGTTTCTGTTGTTTAATATCCACCCAGTTTATGGCATTTTGTTATTGTAGCTCAAACTAGATAAATTTTTGCCCAAAAAAGAATTCATATTGGTCTAGTACTTCCCAAGTTCTTAATGGATGCATATATGTTAGCAGAAAATAATTTTAAATTCATCCTGATTTAAGATTTCATCAAGTGTATGATGGTGAAGGGGAAAAGGAGAAAGTAACCTGAAGCTTATTTTGAAGAACATTGGAAATAATACTCAAAATCTTGAGTAGTCTATTGGATGAAATATTCACTAGTGATGAAAGGGAAAGGTAATGGGAATTTGCCTTGTGAGCTATCCATGTCTCCTCACTTCTGAAAATAAAAGAAGCTTACATTTCCCCAAAAGACCAAGTACAAAAAGTCACATTTAATTAGAGACCAAATTTTACAACTACAGAAGAACACCGATCTATTATAACTCAACTTCTAATGGACACATACACGTTCCAAAAATTAAGGAACTATAAATAGTATTGTGCATTTATACATAGATGATGTGTCTGTGAATATGAGATGTGTGACTCATTTTGTGTATAGAAATTGTGCTGGTCATGTCAGCTATTTTGATAGTCATTGAGGTTGAGATAACTCCTAGTAAACAAGTTGCACGTTAATGGAATCCATGTTAAACCTTTTTTTTAAGTTGCATTATCACAGTAAGGACACAAGGTCCTCAGGGAGGGGAGGCAATTGGAAGGTGGTCAAGTCTAATCATCCATGGTCTGAATCTAGTGGTGAGACAGCACTGTGAGATGGATTTTATAAAGACATAGTTTCCCTCTGTGACAAATTCTTTTAAGATTAACACTATAATCACCAAAAAAAAAGAAAAAGAAAAAAATCCTTGGCTTCTCTTAATAACCCTTTGTAGATTTAATACCCAATCCCCACCTCCCCCCTCAAAAAAAATGCCTTGCATGAGATTAGCACATTCATGCTCCTTTAGGAAAGAGATCATGTTTTATTTAACGTCATAGCCACTGCTCCTTGTAGGATACTGCAGGAGCTCCATTAAAAACTTAGCAAATAGAAAATTGTTTCTTGTTTTTTAAAGTTTTTACCATTTCTTGAAGCATAACAATTTATATTATCAACTTTGTAATAGTATTTCCTTTAATTTAGCTTAAAACTGTCTCTTTATTGTTCCAGAAACTACCTCCTCTCATTCTGGGATTTTTGTGAATGAATCTGTAGTCATTCAAGTTATTTATCTGCTTAACAACTATTTAGCTCCTCCCATATGCAAGTATGATGGAGGATACAAAGACAGAAAAGTCAGATCTCTATCAAAGCTTCTGTTCTAGTGGAGGAAGCTCTGGCAGTAGAAAGCCTTAGTGCCCCAACAGAGATGCAGAAAAGTGCTATGTGACCTCAAAGGAGAGAAAAATGGCACTGCATGTCAGATGAATCAAGCAGGGAATGAGCCAGCCTATAATTCCAAAGTAGAACCTTGTTTTGTTCGGAAAGGGTCCCTTTAAAATCTCTTACCCATGGCATGTATCGGTGGGTCATCTTTTAACCCTTTTGTGAAATTATTTGCTGTTCACAAAGTTGCTTATTATCATTTTTTAGGTAACACTTGGATTGTTCAGAGACTGCTTACGTCATTGGTTACTGTGGAACGTGATGCCAAGTCCTGATGTGTTAAGTACTCTGAGGTAAAGGCTTGTCTCCCTCAAAGTTTTTCATAAGACACTTTGCACCACTCATGCCACTTATAAATTGATTTTGTAATTCCAGAGTTAGTCTAGAAAAGACCTTATGTATGTGCTGTGCACAGTTGCTAGTCAAACCAGTAGATGAATTCCTAATCAAACTTGCTTCCTCAGAACAGGGCTATCTTTCATATCACCTTCATTTTGTTTTAAAATAAGTTGTCGAGGGATAGGTCAAGCATGTACAAGTCACTGGTCAACCTGCTTTTCCTCAGCTAATGGGAAATGTCTCCTGTGTTTCCATTTATTATAAGTTATTATGATAAGGAAAGGGCAAGTACCAACAATCATTAGTCAATTCCATAAAAGAAATCAAACCTCACTAGAACTGAATGACAAAACACTGTAGTCAATTTCTTTCCTGAAATCCATTAACCTCTCTTTCATATGAAACCTCTCACAGAATTTATTTTGATCTGAATACACATTTCTTTTATTATCAGTTACTGTACCACACGCTGTATTAAATGTACTCTGCACACATGGAGAAGTTAGGTGACCCAGAAATTAAGTAGCTATCCTGTCTTGTGATAATATAATATCTCTCAGGAAAATAAAGAGGTCATTGGTGACAGTAATATGATATTAAAGAAGTAATCTGAGATTCGGGAAGATAGTTGTTTAAAATAATGAATAAAGACTTAGGGTCTCATTCATGAAAGAGAAAGTATTTCATTTCAAAGATGATTGAAAGGAAATTAGCAGGCCTCCCATGATAAATATGTAACTCACTATCTCTTCCCTCCTGTCCTCACTTTATGCATATTAAATCAATTAGTTCCTTGTTACTCTAAGCAAAAAATGCTTGTTCATTGATTGATGAGAAAATATGTTCCCTACAGGTGTCCATTAGTTTCTTTTCATAATAACATAAGTGAAAATATATTTTTCACTTCAAATTCTTGGGTAGAATTCTCAATGCCCTAGTGTTAATGCCTGCAGCAGAACTGTTCTGAAACTATTCTTACTTATGCTTTGCTGTGTTGTTGAACATCTAATGAGAAAACATATCTATCTGTGGAATACTGCAGCCATCATTTAGTATCTGCTAGTAATCTATACTAGCATTTTGAGATCACATTCACAAGTAGTGTTAGAGGGACCTCAAAGGGAACACTTTTATTTAAAATAGGAGAGAAAATAATAGCAGCAACCACAACAACAATACAAAAAGGGACACTTTCATACATTAGTGTAATTTTGCGTGATGCTAAAACAATGGGTTGAAAAATAAAGACTTCAGCTGATCAATTGCTTGCTCACTGTACATGATTACAAATAATCAAATCAACAATTTCCCAAACGTTTATTTAACTTGCTTTCTTGGTGAAGTGAGTGCCCTGCACTGGCACGGTTTTGACAGAGTCTGAACCACAACATGAAACATTAGAGGTTGGATAGACTGCCCAGGAGTGAAGTGAAGATGTATTTGATGACCAAGAATGCACCAAGAAGTCTATCAACAGCCCATGGCATTTATGGAACTGAAGCATTTGTACCTGCAATTTGCATAGAAATGATTTTGTGGAGTTTACAAATTGCAATTCTAATCTTTGGAAAGTCTTTTTTGATAAGTGCAATAGTATATGCACCTCTCTGACATGAAGGACTGGGTTTGAATTGAGAAAGAAAACCTCATTGGATTCCAGAACAGATATTTATTTTTGAAAATGAGTATATGCAAAAGGGATAAGAAATTTTGCTTTCAGCTTATTTTGGGGTAAAATTGAATCAATATCAGTTTTTAAACTTAAAAAAAAACACAACTTAATGATGTATTCTTTGTGTATACTCACTCTGTAATTTAGTACTTTTGGCACCTCTCCCACTTCCACTTATTCCAGATATATGACTCCCAAGGTGGATGATCAAAGTTCCCTGAAAAGAATTGGTCAAAATACTTCCTAAAATGTGCTAAGAACAAATTTATAAAAGAAAAAAGTAGCAATATTTTTACTGCTTTTGATCAGCACTGTTATTTCATTGGGTGACCAACTGAAAATTCATTAGTTCTCTTTATCTAGATACTCTCTTATCCATCTAAATATGCAGGACCCCCCCCACACACTCACATACACACGTAGTCTTCAGCCGTGTATTGTAACTGCATTAGTTGTGCCATTTCTAGTCTACAGAAATACTTACAATCATTCTAAGCAACATACACCCCGTAGACCCTCCTACACTTACTGGAGCAGTTAAATTGTTAAGATACTAAAAAGAAATAAATAAAAACAGACTTTATCACGTGATAAGAATGGCACAGAGGACAATACATTTCTTAATCAAGAGACCCAAGGGGAAAACACTACAAAAAGTCAGGAGATAGGAAGGCTGGCTTTATTTGCAAATGTTTACAGAAGTAACTTATCAGGACACATTAAGTTCCAAGTGACAAGAATCAACTCAAATTAGGTTAAATCAAAACTGAGAATCTCATTAGCTCATATAGCTTAAAAGGATGCTGGACAAACTAAAAATGGGTGGAGGAACCACAGAAACCAGGACTTTGGGGTCTAGAAACAGAGTCAAAGGTACTAATTTTATATAGAGATTACATATATATTTAAAATATTTATATAATAAATGCACCATATATATAGTATATTTTGATCAGCTGGGAAATTTTCATTTTCATTTTGAAATACCTAGCATTGTCTAATAGAAAATACTGTGACATTACAACTGCTTGGAATATTTAAAGTGCTGACTGGTGATTCTTAGAGTACATTCAGGTAAAATCTGTGAGAGAAAGCAAAAAAGAACTGGGAACAGAATAGAGATTTCTCAGTGAGCCAGAAAAACAATGATATGACCCAGAAAGTATTGAGTTGATTAAAGAACTTAAAACAATATCTAGCACTTAGTGTTCAATAAACATTAGTCCTTGTGCTGTACTTCAGATAACTTATCTCATTTATTCCTCACAATATCCAAATATATAAAAGGTCCCATTTTACAACTGAAGAAATCGAAGTGCCAAGTAACATTTACAAGATCACAAAGCTTATAAATAAATTATTTATCTGGGAGTGGAACCCAGGCAGGTTTTTCTAAAACCTCGTATGTTATACTACTTGTCAAAACAATGCATTATGGTAAAATTTTAAGTTATGCATTATGATAAAATTTTGTCATTATTTTTAAGGTAAATTTCCTCATATAAATAGGTTTAGAATAAAAGCATAGATAGTTTAACATAAAAAAATCTTTTCATCTTCAGTATTTTTATTTATTTAAAGTTTAATGACATACAAAAGTAAACCAAGACTCAATACATGTAACTCTTTCAAACAGTTTAAACGTGACCCACAGGAAAAAAATACATTTTACGCCATGACCCAGTAAACACATGTGTCTTATTTATAAAACTGAAACCAAAATTTTATGAAACAGTATTTACCTTATCACACATAATGCACTCTGTTACTTTATATGCTATTTTATCACTTTAAAAAAATTATGATGGCCATGGCCTCTGAAACTGATTTCTTGATCCACTAATGGGTTGTGATCTAAAGTTTGAATGAAAAACACTCATATAGACAGTGATGGTTTAAACAGCCACGCCTACTTCTTTTTTTAGCTTCTAAGTATAATTGGATTCTCCAATTATTAACTTCAACTAAAAGAAAAAAAAAAAAAAAAGGAGAGACCTAAAGCCCCTACTCTAGCAGGTTGTAGTCAGGATTCACTCTTCTTGACTAAGGAGGCAGGTAGTGGTGGTGCCTCACAAGCATTATTTCCTCAAGCCATTTTTCTCCTTGGCTTTCTTTAGCCAGCTAGGATCCCAGACCTTTATTCCTCTTGTCTGGAAGGTAACAAATCTTTTTCTACTTATATTTTACACCAACATCCAATCATAACCAACTTCCCAACTTCAGTCTAGTGGAACAAAATGTGACAAAAATATGTCAGAAAACCCCAGAAAAAATGGCAGTAAATACATCGAGTCCTCTACACAGCCTTAGGCCACTGGTGTCAACAGTAGACCCTATAATTATTAGCTAGTACTGGATAAATTACATACATAAATAAGTATGGGTCAATCTAGTTAGCCTATGTTTTTTATTAGTATTTTGATGGACTTGCTACAAATTGTCTCTTTTAAAATTTTTATGAAAGCAGAAGAAACACTTGTTAACATTGAAAGTTTTGGGTCAAACCTTCCAAATAGCATAAGCTGAAAAATAAATGGTGGTTAGTTCAGTCTAACACTTTTCCCCTGCTATTTCAAGCTATTTTGTCGTATTTGGGGGATTAATTTTTTTATTTTATTAAATATAAACCACAATCATTGTTTGATGGTACTGGAGATACTTCTGGTTTGTGGTTTATCCAATAAAGACACTTTTCTTGCTCTCCTTCCCAATCCACATCTTCCCTAGATTGCTCTTCAAAGTATAAAATAAAGTATGACTGATGATAAATTATTAATATTTTATTCACCTTGCAAATTTTACTTTTTTTCAAATAATTTCATTCCATTTTTGAAATACAGGTGCCATTATGAAAAACATTTTTATAAAAATACTAAATTATTTTAAAGAAAAAGATTCTGGATATTTGTTTTCTGAAAAATAGTGTGTAATAATAACGCTATATTGGTTTTTAGCATACAATATTTAACAAAGGGCTGACATTGACCATGAGTGTCATATACTCAAACCCTCTAAAAGCAAGTAAGAGAACACCAAAGGCTTTCTGGAAGACAATGATTTTATCGCACTGAAAGGTACACACCTTTACACATGTGAAAGATGACTTGTAATGATATGCAAAGGAAAGGAAGTGAGCCTCCATCTCATAAACAGTAAACTTTCCCAAGTGCAATACAAGAACATATTATCAGCCTTAGTCCCTCCCTAGAATTATTTTTCAAAGAAGAAAAAACAGACATATTGAGGCTTAGCTTAAAGAATTTCTTCAAATCTTTATTTGGCCTTATCTCTTACATACATCCTCTTCCTGTAGCTAAGTACACACATACGGAAAAAAGAGATTCATTAGCCTCTTAGCCACACAAACCTGACAGAAGTCCCCAAAGAATCCTACACAAAACAAGAGAATAGTTATATAAATCATTTATATAAATAAATGTCTACTCTCATTTCCTATTCCAAGAAGCCCTGCACTGTTGACTGAGGTTCCAGATAAAGAAAAGAAGTATAAAAATCTCTTTCCATAAGGCAATATTGATTGCTTCTAATATAAAGAGAATTACCAACTCATTTAATGAAGATAATCTAGTTTTATTTGTTAGGGAATAAGGACTCATTATTTTTACTCATGGGATATGACACCTTCTGGTGTTGGCAGCTGCCAGACTATGTCAGCACCTGCCAATAGCAGTTAGTGAATTGGAGAAAAATTGACAACTTTATGAACATCTGTGATTGCTATCGCCTGTCCTAAAACATGTACTCAAAACTTCTTCATATCCTTGACAGGCCAAGGTAAAATACATTTAGTGACTTAATCATTGTTATTCTAATTTTCTAAATCTGGCTATTCCTATATATCCTTAGAGGTTCTTAGCTCCTGGGGACAGTTTTTAAAAAATAAGCTATTTTAGAACAGTGTTTGACTTACAGAATTATGGTAAAGACAGTACAGAGGGTTCCTATATACCCCTCATACAGAATCCCCTATTACTAACATCTTACGTTAGAATGGTACACTTGTTACAATTTATGAACCAATATCAATCATTTTTATTAATTAATATCCAACCTGTTCAAGGATCCCATCCAGAATTAACACATTACCATTAATTCTCACATTCCTTAGCTCTTCTTGGCTGCGACAATGTCTCAGATTTTCCTCTTTTTTTTTTTTTTTTTCCCTGACCTTGACAGTTTTGAGGAATATTGGTCACGTTATTTTGTAGAATATCCATCCACAGGGATTTGCCTGATTTTTTAATTATTGTTATTAGACTGACGTTCTGTGTTTTGAGTTGGAAGACCACAGAGGTAGAGTCTCATTATCATCACATCATGTCAAGGATACATACTATCAGTGTGACTTTTCACTGTTGATGTTACCTTGACCACCTGGCTTAACATAGTGTTTCTCAGGCTGCTTCACTGTAAAGTTAACCTTCTTTCTTTCCCTTTCCACACTGTATTTTTTGTAAGAAAGTCACTGTGCACAGCCCGTACTTAAGGAGTGGGGATTTATGCTCTATGTCCTTAAAGGTGAAGTAGCTACATAAATTACTTGGAATTATTTTGCATGGGAGATTTGTCTATTCTCCCCACTTACTTATTTATTCAATCATTTATTTATACCAGTAGGGATTCATGGATCTTTATTTTATACTTTGAGGTATTTTATTGCTCAAAAATCTCCCAATTTTATCCATTGGGAGCTCTTTCAATTGGTTCCTGTTTATGTTTGAGTACTCCCCACCCCAATCAATCTGGTTTTCTTCTTTTCTTTTCTTTCTTTCTTTTTTTTTTTCTAGAACTTTCTTAGTTTTAGGTACTAAAATATGCTCCATGGTTCTCCATGTATTTTCTGCCCCAGTCTTATGATCAGCCATTTCCCAAGAAGCCTTGCTCCTCTCATTGGAGAGTGATCTTGGAAGCCATAATCTGTGTGTGCTCATTGCTATTGGAGTGCTGTCAGTTATTGGCTGTCTTAGCTGACAGAAAAAGGAAATATATGGGTGTATAACTATAGTATAAATAGTACACATATCTATACATATTTGTACATGTATCCATCTCTATATTAAGCTCCTGATGTCTCCATCATCATACTGATGGTCTCCAAACTGTAATCCAATTATCAACGGAATCATTTAGATTCCTCTCTTCCTTATCTGTAAATTCCCACTCAAATAGTGAGAAATCTGACTCCCACCATCAACCATATATTTACTGAACTGCTAC
The DNA here is from genome assembly GCF_048773025.1 of Camelus bactrianus. Lineage (NCBI taxonomy): Eukaryota > Metazoa > Chordata > Mammalia > Artiodactyla > Camelidae > Camelus > Camelus bactrianus. Next base: position 78,457,220 of record NC_133575.1, on the reverse strand, counting down.
ATTTCAGTATACATGTATTTCAGTATCAGGATTGATAACCCTGGTGTGAAAACTTGACGAAGTAGAGTACAGTGTTTATATGCACTTCCTTTTGCCTTCAGTCTTACAGACTCCATTCATTTCCTAAGTCACTTAGATCAGCAATTTATTCCACCATCCCTTTCAGTGAGGCTTTAGAAGACGTTTGTAACATATTTAGATTCTTATGCCACATTTTGCATTTCATCTTGGAATGAGTACATGAAGGATTACCCTTTGTGCTGTAAAAATTGATGGATTTTGACAAACACTTAATGTCTTATTTTCACCGTTATTGTATCATACAAAATAGTTTCACTGCCCTAAAAAAAATCCCCTATGCTTCACGTAATCAACATCCCTAAACCCCTAGCAACCAGAGACTTGTTTACCATCTCGACACTTTTGTCTTTTCCAGAATGTCATAAAATTGTAATCGTACAATATGTAGCTTTTTCAGACTGTCTTTTTTCACTTCGCAATATGCACTTACTAGTCGCATTTTTTCATGTCCTGATGGCTTTCTTTTTATCACTAAAATGTATTCCAATGTATGGGTGTATCAGAGTTTGTTGTCTACTGAAGGATTTCATTGTTTCCCAGGTTTGGTGATTATGAATAAAGCTACAGTAAGCATTCATGTGCATATATTTTTTGTGAACATAAGTTTTCAAATCAATTTCATAAATACCTAGAAGTATAATTGCTGAACCATATGGCAAGATTATGTTTAGCTTTGGAAGAAAGTACCAATTATTTTTCAAAGTACCTGTATTTATTTTTTCATTTACACTGCAATGAATGACAGCTCTTCTTGCTCTGCATCCTCTCCAGCAATTGTTATTGCCAATTTTTTTAGAATTTTAACCATTTTAATAGGCTTGTAATGATATCTTATTATCTTAATTTGTGATTCCTTAATGACAAATGATGTGGAACAGCTTTTCATATGTTTAATTTCCCCATCTGCATATCTCCCTTTCTTGTAATGTCTCTATCTGGATTTGGTATTAGGATGTTGATCCTATACAATGAGTTAGGAAATATTCCCACTGCTTCCATTTTCTGAAATACATTGTGGAAAATTAGTATCATTTTTTGTCAAATGTTTGACAGAATTCACCAGTGAAATCATCTTCCCATGATGATTATGGCTTTGGAAGTTTATTATGGATTTACTTTCTTTACCTGATACAGGGCTACACAAATTATCAAGTTCTCCTTGTGTGAGTTTGTGTTTTTTGAGGAATTTGTTCATTTTATCTAAATTATCAAATTTGTGGACATAAATAAAAATTACAGTATTCATTATTATCCTTTTAATGTTCATTTATGTCTTCCCTCTGTTTTTCTTGGTTAGCCTGGTTAGAGGTTTACCAACTTTACTGATATTTTCAAAGAACTACTTTTAGTTTCATTTTATCTATTTTTTCCCTATTTTTCAATTTCATTGGTTTTTGCTCTGAATTTTATTATTTCTTTTATTCTGATTGCTTTCGGCTTAAATTGCTCTTCTTTCTCCAGATTTTTAAGGTAGAAAATTACAATATTAATTTTAAATATTTGTTCTTTTCTAGTATATGCATTTAATGCTATAAACTTCCCTCTAAATACTGATTTTGCTGCATCTCTCCAAGTTTGATAAGGTATATTTTTATCATCATTTCAGTTTAAAATGTTTTTTAATCTCTTGAGATTTTTTTTTTTTTGCCCCATGTGTAGTATAGAAGCATACTGTTTAAGTTCCAGCTATCTTTCTGTTATTGTTTTCTAGTTCTATTCTACTGTGGTCTAATAATATACTTTGTATTATTTCTATTCTTTTAAACTTTAAGGTGTGTTTTATGGCCCCAAATAAGTTCTGTCTTGGTGAATGTTCTATGCAAGTTGAAGAAGAATGTGTATTCCATTGTTGGATGGAATGTTTTCTAAATATCAAATAGATTCAGCTTATTGATAATGCTATTCAGGTAAACTATATCTTTACTGATTTTTTGCTTAATCTATCAATTACTGAAAGAGGGACAAATTTAACTATAATAGTGGATTTCTTTCTTTCTCCTTACAATTATCTCAGTTTTTGCCTGAAGTGTTCATAGGCTTAAGCACATTAATACTGTTATGTTTTCTTAGAGAAAATATGTATGTAATGCCTTTCTTTTCCCTGATAATTTTCCTTATTCTGAAGTCTACTTTGTCCAAAATTAAAATTAATATGGCTACTCCACTCTTCTTTTGAATTGTGTTAGCATGACATATTGTTCTCCATCCCTTTACTTTTAACCTATTTGAGTATATCTAAAATGGGTTTGTTATAGATAAAATATAGTTGGTTTTGTTTTTTCAGCCACTCTGAAAATCTTTGTCTTTTAATTGATGTGTTTAGACCACTAACATTTAAGGTGATGACTGATATACTTGGATTAATATCAACCATGTTTGTAACTTTTCTATTTGTTGCCAGAATTGACTTTTTCTGCCTTCTCTGGTATTTGTTGATCGTATCATGTAATTCTATTTTCTCTCCTCTCTTAACATGTCAATTATATTTCTTTTAAAAATTATTTTAGTGGTTTCCCCAGTATTTATAATGTACATTTTAAACTAATATAAGTCCACCTTCAAATAATACTATTCCGCTTTACACGTAGTGCAAATGCCTTATAATAGAGTATTACCAATTTCCCTGTCCCTTATGACATTTTCTGTCATTTATTTCACTTATCTATATGCTATAATCAACCAATACATTGTTACTATTATTACTTTAAAGTTATTTTTAAGTAAACTAAATATTTTATATTGCCTTTAACTGTTCCTCCAATACTCTTCCTTTCTTTATGTACATACAAGTATCCAAGTTAATAATTGCAAAGGGATTCTTAGACACAATGCCAACCTCTGTATGTAGAGGCTTTCCCACACCAACAAGCAATTCTCAAAGTCCAGCATAATGTCCAAGAATTCAACTCAATTCTCACACTATCTACCTGGAGAAAGCATACATTCCACAGGTTGAGGGCTCAGTCCTTCAAGACAACACACACACCCCAACCCCGATCCTCACTTTAAACACCAGTCACAAGCCCAGGTTGTTACCTATGCTTCTGACTAACTGGCTACAAACTGGAGGTTTTAATGACTACCTCCTTGGGTTTGATTAATTTGCTAAAACAGCTCGTAGAACTCAGGAAACTCATTTACTCACTAGATTACTGATTTGTTATAAAAGGATATTAAAGGAGATTAATCAACAGGCAGATGAAGAGCTACATAGGGCAAAGTCCTGAACCAAGGGCTTCTGTCCCTGTGGAGCTTGGGACCTGGCACAGTGGCATGCAAAAGTGTTCTGATTTCTCAATGTGTAAGCACTCTGAAAAAGGGACCAAAAAACTGTCTCTCTGGGTTTTTACGGAGATTTCATTACATAAGCACGATTGACTAAATCATTGGCTAATGGTGATTGATTCAATCTTAAGCCCCTCTTCCCTCTCAGGAAATCTCCAAATATTTGTTCTACTCTATTCTCTCTTTCTTCTCCTTCTGGTATTCCAATTACTTGTATGTTACATGTTTTGTAATTGCCCACAATTTTTGCATGGTCTGCTTTTTTTTTCCTCTTCTTCTGTTTGATTTTCATTTTGGGACATTTCTATTGATCTATGTTCAAGCTCACTGATTCTATCCTCAGGCACATTAAGTCTACCTTTAAGCTCATCCATCAAATGTATTCTTCATATCTATGGTGATTTGATTTCTACCATATCTTTTTAATTTTTTGATATAATTTGTATCTCTTTGCTTACATTACACGTTCCTTCTTGTATGTTGTCTATATTTTTCACTAGAGTCACTAACTTATTAATCAGTTATTTTAAAGTTCTTCTCTAATATTTTGAACATCTGTGTCATATCTTCATCTTGTTCTTCTTGCTTTGTCTTCTCAGGCTGTCTTTTTACCTTGTCTTTTGATGTGCCTTTTAATTTTTTGTTAAGAAAAAACAGGCACATTGTATTAGGTAATAGGAACTGCAGTAAATAGACATTTAGTGTAAGCACTTATGTTAATCTGATTAGGAGTTGGCCTTTCTTAAATGTTCGCTATAATTTATAAGTGCCAGAGACCTCAAATTATCTACAGTCCTTATTTTTTCTATTCTTTTAACTTTGGGTTTTCTTAATTACTCTTCCTCAGAGAGTCTGTATTTTACAACTTTTTCATTTTTAATCTACTATTATTATGTTGAAACCTTGTTGGTGAGGTGGTAAGAGAAGTGAGAAGAGTATTCCATGTTCTTTCAGTTAAATCCTAGTCTTGTATTGGGCCTCTATCTCTGACTGTGACCTTCACAAGCATTTCTTCTTGTATAGTTTTTTTTCCCCCTACTGATCAAGTAAGGAAGAATAGAGGGGGCTGGAGTAAGAAGTTCCTTCCCCCATGCCTTTGAGATAACACTCTGGTAAAGTCATTTCCCCTGGAGGGTCGTCCTTTGTTATGTAGGTTTGGTGCATTTGACTAGGAGTATTCTTCCCCTCCCACTGTCAGAGCCAACAGGTAATCTTTCTCATCTCTTTCCTATAACAACCTGGTAGGATTCCTGGAGGTATAACCCCCAAATATGCAAGAAATTTCTCAGTCTCATGATAGTCAACATTCAACTTCCAGTAATTTATCAAAGTTACTATTCCAATGATCTTACAAGCTTATGGCTGTGGTGGCTTCTATGCTAGGTAAACAGATCTTGGTTCTGATTCTCTTGGATTCATCTGTCTCTCCACAGTTGGGGGTTGTAGTTTTCCCTGCTACCTCAGTTCTATGATATGTCCAAGAAAAGTCTTTGTCCAGCTTTTTCTATTGTAAGGACAGGAGTGATGACTTCCAAGCTCTTTACATGGAGGTAAAACTAGACATCTTTCTTAGGACAGATTTTACAAATTGTTTGTATTTTACAAATCCAAATTACAAAAGATGTTTACATACACCTAAAAGCATGTTTAAACCCAATAGAAAATCTCTTCCTACTGGTTCTGTTCCTATTTCAAAATGCCAGATAAAATATAGGGTATTTTTACATCCACAGCTTTAGAAATTAAAAGAATGAATTCTACCATTTTAGCATTATAGAAATGGTAAGCAAAATAATTTATTTCTTAGGCTTCTATGTAGTGAGACACAATGTCAATTATAGATAAGTAATGACTTTACATTCCGAGCTGAATAATATTTAAACTTTATATTTCTCTTTAAATTTCCATTCCCACATTAAATTTCATAGAATGAATTACTTTAGGGAACACTGTGAACCAGTCTGAGGTGTGTATTTTAATTATTAAGGAAAATTTTTCCCTCATTAATCTCCCTTGCTAACCAAGATACACATGGTTTTGATAACAACCATTAGAGGGTATTTAACTCATAGACTGTCACAGAGGCAAAAATTAACTTGAATTTGTTTAAACAAAAACACTGTTGCTGATTGTTAAAACTTGGAAAAGAGTCAATACATTCTAGAAAGACAAAATCAGCACTATTTACTTAATAAAAAATAAAATAAGATCACCAGGAAATACACTATGGAGTATTTGGTCTTTTTCTCTCAATAATTAATTAACTGTGTACAATATATGTAACTGAATACTCCTCCCATTATAAAAGAGCTTGGTTGAAAGAATCAATAGGCAATTTTTCTATATTCTGTTATTCAAAAACTTATGTATAGCTAGTTATTTTATATTGTTTGACATAAATCAAAAACTGTTTTCACCATTTTTTCCTCATTGAATTTGTGCCATAAGCTGAGTTATTTAACCTTGGGTATTTTGTTGTAGTATTAAAATAGAAAAATATGGGAATTTAGAGTGGAAAAAAAAAAGCCTTACTTTACACCAACCACATTCTGTAGTAGCTCAACACTAAGGTCCAGAGATATTAAATATTTTGCTTTTTTTAAACAAGAATAAACAGTTCTAATGAATATCACATAGAAGTTGAAATCAGTAAAACTGCTGAAAACGATTTTTAAAAACTATTTAAAGCCTTTGGAAATGATCTTAAGGGTGAGATGAAAATAAATAAACATCTATTTGAACCAAGATTATTATCTCCTTTTCCCACCTCCCAGTTAAACAAGGCCAGAGACTCTATTTCAGCCTGATGCAGCTAGGAATATAGAGATATTTCTTCCAATAGCAACCAACATGGAAGAGTTTCTTTCCAGAGAAGCAGTGTCAGCATTTCTCATCCTCCCCCTGGCTGCTTGTTGCTGAAGCTAACTTATGGTTGAGTACAACTGGGAGAGGGCCTTCTTTCTTCTGCTCAATCCTGACTCATGGAACAGAGGCTCTACTTTGGGCACAGCACTTTGAGAATACTGAACTCACCACTCTTGCTCCATCTTAGTGGGTAGTGGTTTTATGTTAGGAGAGGCAAATTGAGACTACTGTAAGCTGCTGCCCACCTCAAAGTGTGCTTACCCAGTGAGTACTCATCCAATAAGTGTGGTAAAAGGCAACTGGGAAGAGATTCAATATACACAGTTTACACCAGAAATTAACACAACATTGTATGCTTCAATTAAAAAAAAAAAAAAAAGACAAAAAAATAAAATAATAAAATAAAAAACAGAGGAAAGTGTAGGCCAGCTGGTTTCAAGGAGATAACCAGGAAAGAAACAACTGGGAGAAGCTCTCTAGGGATCAAAACAAAAATCAAATACTGATACAAGAAAGTATTTCTTTAAAGGAGCCAGAATTTCATTGAATTCATTTGTAAAACTATTTTTGCCCTGAGGCATTGTTGAAAACAATTGAGTAATCATCTGGCAATTATTGGGGTTTAATAGCTGGGTGTGGTCAGAGAAAGGAGAAAAGAACACTTCAAAAACCACTGTTATCCCAGCATAACTGAGACTATACCAAAAGCTATGCCTCTATGAGCATACAATATCAGAGGCTGAACACTATAGGGGGTGGGGGGGTAGACTAGAACAGTCAACCACTAATAAATAAACAAATAAAAAGCAATAACAAGCTCCTGGTGGGCGGTGGGCAGTATTGCCCAAAGTTGCTACAACATATTATCTAAAATGTATAGCTTACAATAAAAATTATGAGACATATAAAGAAACAGAACAGGATGCCCCATCCACTGGGGAAAATAAAACAGCCAAGAGAAAGTACCTGTGACAGTGACATGATGTCATCGTTATCAGAAAAAGACTTTAAAGCAGCCATTATAACCATGTCTACAAAACTAAAGGAAGTCATGATTAAAGAAGTAAAGTATGACAACAATGTTGCATCAAATAGAGAATATCAATAAAAAGAAATTATTTAAAAAAAGATCCAAATGTAAATGATAGGGTTGAAAAGCACAAGAACTGAAAAAAAAAAATTTCACTAGAGGGGCTCAACAATAGATTTGAACTGGCAAGAGAAAGAATAAGCAAACTTGAAGATAAAGGAATAGTGATTACATAAGCCAAAAAACAGAATAAAGGATGAAGAAATACAAGAAATGTGTACAACATAAGTGAGCCAAATTATTTATTATAAGATTACCAAAATGAGAGAAGGGAGAGAAATGAGAAGAAAAAATATTTGAAAAAACAATAGCTGAAAACCTAGCAAATTTGTTGAAAAACAATAACTTACATAATCCAAAAAAGCTCAACAAACTCTAAATAGTATAAACACAAAGAGATTCACAAAAAGATGCTGTCAAAATGCTGAAAGTCAAAGACAAGGAGAAAATATTGAGAGGAGCAAGGGAAAAATGACTCATTAGTTATAAGAGAATTTCAATAAGTTTAATAACTGACTTCTCAGTAGAAATAATGGAGGCCAAAAGACAAACTGCTCAAAAAACAAAACTGTCAACCAAGAATCCTATATCCAATCAAGTTATCTTTCAAAAATGAATCTTAAGTAGACTTTACCAGATATACAAAAACTGAGAGAATTTGTTGCTGGCAGAACTACCTTACAAGGAATATTGAAAGAAGGCCTTCAGACTGAAAACAAGTGACCTCAGACAGTATTCAAATCCACGTGAAAAAACAAAGAACATCAATAACATCAAAAAATTATACAAGACAGTAGAAATGAATTTTCTTCTTTTCTTTTAACAGATTTAAGAAGTAATTGTATAAGATAATATGTAAAATTCACAAAAATATGTGGCAGTTAAGCAACATATTCTTATATAACAAATGGGTTAAAGAAGAAATCAAAAGGGAAGTTATTATGTACTTTGACATGATTGGAAAAGAAGACACAATCAAAAAAAAAAAGGATCCAACTAACATAGTACTTAGAGATTTACAGCTATAAATACCAATATTAAGAAAGAAGATTCAAAATTAACAACCTAACTTTTCACATTAAAACATGGAAAAAGAAAAACAAACTCTGAGAAGTAAACTCTGGAAAAAGAGAAGTAAAGATGTAAACACATGAAAGAATGTTCAACATCTTTAGTCATCAAGAAAATGCAAATCTAAACTACAATGATATACCATTTCACACCCACTAGTATGGCTAGAATCAAAAAGTCAGACACAAACAAGTGTTGGTGAGACTGTGGAAAAATCAGAACCTTCATACACTGCTGTTAAAGATTTAAAATGGGGCAGCTGTTTTGAAAAATGGTGTAGAAGATCCTCAAGTGATTAATCATGGAGTTATCATATGACCCAGTGATTCCACTCCTCGGTATTTACCCAAGAGATGAGAATATATGTCCACACAAAATCTGTACACCAATGTTCGTAAAAGCATTCATAATACCTAAAAATTGGAAATGGTTCAAATGTCCATCAACTGATGAATGGATAAGCAAAATGTACTTGTTGATATAATGAAATATTGTTCAGCCATTAAAAGGAATTATGTACTGATACGTGCTACAACATGGATGAACCTTAAAAGCATTATGATAAATAAAAGAAGCTAGTCACAAAAAATTACGTAATATATCATTTCAGTTATATGAAGTGTCCAGAAAGTAAGTTAGTGGTTGCTCCTGGGGGAGGGACGAGGGCTAGAGGAGTGATCATTAAAGGGAACAGAGTTTCTTTTTGAGGTGATGAAGATGTTCCAAACTTGACCACGATGATGGTTGCACATATCCAAATACACTAAAAACACTGAACTGTACACTTTAAGAGGGTGAACTGTATGGTATGCAAATTAATTATATCTCAATAAAGCTGTTAAAATAATCACATAGAAATTTTTTAGTATTAAGACGAGCAGGTTCTAACCCTCTTAATTATGCCAGAAAATCTGTGAGTTTCAGTCAAGTGCTTTCTCAGGCATAGGGGTGGTAGCAATCAGCTCTTACTTTGAAAAAATTTGCCTCACTCTCAGTTACATGATCCAATTCCCTGCAGAGGCGGGGTAGCCCTCCTACAAGGAGAGAATACAAGTCAGATTCTTAGATTTTCATAGCACATGCTTCCTGCTCAACTGCTCTTCAAAATTCTCAGGATTAAAACTAATGATACCCAGGTTCTGTAAAAGCCTACTGAAGCCTGTTGATAATTAAGGCTATCAGTCTAAGGCAGGGTTGACAAGCATATTTAGTAAAGGACTGCATTATGTTTTAGGTTTTGTGGGCCATACACTCTCTTTTGGAAGGACTCAGCTCTACAATCATGGCATGAAAACAAGCAATGACAATATGTAAATAAATGAGCGTGGTTGTATTCAAATCAAACTGTATTTATTGACACTGAAATTCTAATTTCACGTAATTGTTATACATCATGAAACATTTTCCTTCTTTTTTTTTTTAACTATTTAAGAATGTAAAAATCATTCATAGCTCATGGGCTACATAAAAATAAGCAGTAGATTGGATTTGGCATTGACTTGTGGCTTGTTGACTCCTGCCTAAGAAATTTGCTATCCATCTACTCTAGCTATTTAAAATTTTTTAACTTTGTAACTATTTATTCACCAGAAATGTTTGTACCTTACTATCATTAACTTAACTTCTGAAAAATGTCTTACTAAGCTATATTTTATCTATATTAGCCATATAGAAATCTAAGAAAGTGTCTTTAAAAAGAAGTTTCTGTTTGTTCTATAAAATACAAAGTTATCACTCATTATGTGATGGTTCTTGTAATAATACAAATATAATAAATTAATTTGGGAATCTAATATGGGGAAGAGTTTAATAGTATCATTAAAACCTAATGCTTCTTTTTATCAAATGATGAGAATTAGATATTCCACTATGCTTTCACTTTGTGGCCTTGGCTTCCAGAATTCAAATTTAATATTCAAATTCACTAATTATATTAACTCAGATTTTGTTAGACTTATTGCTCTCTCTCTATATATCTGTATTTTAATATTTCTATTATATATCCATCTTTTATTTTGAAGCCCCTCATCTCTGTTTTGGAGGTAATTGAGATAACATTTTTAAAGTCATGAGAATAAAATTATTGTTACTTTAAAATTTGGCAGCAGAATTCTTCAGAGAGTGAAATCTTTTCTGGCAAAATATTTTAATAGATTGTTGGATATTAAAAATTTGATCCACAGGTCATGGCCTGTCTGGATGGGAAGGTACATGTGGAGGCAAGTAAATAGCTGAATTTCTTTGGACAGAATTTGCAAGAGGGGAGAGATGCATGGGGTTAGTAACAATGAGAGACAATAAAACAGAGAGAGGAGCTGGGTAAATGACAATAAATGAGTAAAGCTTTCTAGTGACAAGAATGGTCAAAGAATGCCTGGTATTTCATTTTAAGTGTGCAGTTCTGCCCTATATTTTGCCATCTCCCAATGCCTTCAAACCTTCAATGAAAGGCTGCTACAATTAAGTTTTGCATCAGTGCTATATTGAAGAAGTGCTAGGGTAAGTCTAGTGTTTGACAGAGTTGTATGATGACTGTACACTTGGAATATGTGAGAAGCATTATAGGGATCAAGAATATGGTGGTATCAGGAAATCAAAGACAGAGGTGATCAAGAGAAATGCAGATTAGAGATACTGGGAATGACCTTGGGCCTCCCACCACATATGGGTGGGGATCTGAGTCTATTTTATTTAAATATTTTTTCCAAGTGAAATGTCAAACCATTTACTATTTTGCTATATTTATTTAAACATAGATGAAAAATAAAATTATATTTATATATAAAATACACAATGTGATGATTTGATATACATATATATTGTGAAATGATTACCACAGTCAAGTTAATTAACACATTCAGCATCTCACATTGTTACCTTTTTTTTTTTTGTGGTAAGAACACTTAAGAGCTATTCTCTTAGCAAATTTCAAGTATATAGTACAATATTATTAATTATAGTCACCATGTTGTACATTAGATCCCCAGAACTTGTTCATCTTATATTAAAAGCTTGTACCCTTTTTGGCCAACATCTCCTCATTTTCCCCACCCACCCCACCCTTCTTGGTCCTAACTGCTTGCTGCTCAAAAATCAATACTCTAGAGAGGCAATGTTGATAGAAAGGAAAGTTGCTTTTAATTAGAATGCCAGCAATATGGGGAGATGGTGGATTCAGTGTCCCCCAAAACCATCTTCAAAGGTTCTGCTCAGCCATGAAAGTTTTAAATGGAAAACGGGAAGTAATCTCAGTTAACCATTGAGATAGTGGGTCAGAGTTATTGCTATCCCTGACTGCATGCTGGCTTGTAGACTTCTTGTGATCTTTCCTTAGATGCTATCTTGTTCACATAGTTTATTTGCGAGATTATTGAAGGGTAAGCTAGGGAAGAGATCTGGTTATCTGTTAATTACTTATTCTCCATTTCTACTTCTTTGATCTAGGAAAGAACCAATGTGAAAAGCAAAGTATTGTGTGATCAAAAGAAAGGCATGGGGGTGCCTGGTTTAAGGTTAGTGACAAGACAAAAGGGATCTCCTGCAGAGAGCTCTTTCCTGCAGAGAGCTCTTTCTAGCCAAAAGCTGCTTACACTTTGATAACTACCATTCTAGTCTCTGGTTGTATGAGTTCAAGTTTTTAAAATTCCAGCATAAAAGTGAGATTGTAAGGTATTTGTCTTTCTCTGTCTGGCTTATTTCACTTAGCATAATGTCCTCCAGTTTCATCTCTGTTGTCAAAAAAACAGGATTTCCTTCTTTTTTGTGGTTGAATAACATTCCATTATATGTATATAGCACAACTTCTTTATCCATTCATCTGCTAATGAAACACTTAGGTTTATTTCATGTCTTGGCTATTGTGAACAATGCTGTAATTAACATGGGAGTGCAGATATTTCTTTGAGGTACTGTTTTCATGTCCTTTGGATATGTGCCCAGTAGTGGGATTTCTGGATTATATGGTAGTTCTATTTTTAATATTTTGAGAAACCTCTATACTGTTTTCTATAGTGGCTGTATCAATTTACACCCCACCAATAGTGAACAAAGTTGTCTTTTCTCCATATTTTTGCCAATATTTGTTACTGTCTTTTTGATAACAACTGTCCTAACAAGTGTGAGATTATATATCACCGTGGTTTTGATTTGCATTTTCCTGATGATTAGTGATGTCGAGCACCTTTTCATATACCTGTTGGCCATTTGTATGTCTTCTTTGGAAAAGGGACCTATTTAGGTCCTTTGCTCATTTTTTAATCAGGTTATTTGGTTTTTGCTGTCAAGTTGTATGTATAAAGCAACCTACAGAACAGGAGAAAATTTTGCAAACCACATACCTGATAAGGAGGTAATATCTAAAATACATAAGAAACTTAATTTTATTTAAATCTTAAAATACATGTTGACTTTAGGTTATCAAAGGACTTAGGCATAATCTAAGTGGCTATATTAATTTATTTGCCTAATAGCATATGTTTAGTAAATGTAGAACCAAAATTAGAACCTGAGATTCCTAATTTCAGTTTAGCATTTTATTATGTGTCGTCTGTTTTCAAGGAGGAAGGAAAAGAAGTTCCATCATTTATGCATTTTGAAATTCAGAAGTCTAAAAAGTAGAAAAGTATAAAAATTCACATGCATAAGCTTCTAAATTTTCAAAGCATTTCACATAATAATTTTATCTTTGTGACAGAAAAATTTTCTGAAAAATCTAGTCACTGCCCCTATTTCTTACTAGTCATTTGTGTGAAATGCAGTAATTGCTCTGTCAAAAAGCAGCCAAAAAGGGAGCATTCTCTCCCCTTTGTTCTTATTCCCTGACTGGAAAGCACTAGCAAGACTAGCATGTTGATTTCAGGAGGCGGCTTTCTGGATTTCGTTATTTGGCAAGTTTTACTTACCGTGTTTACTTTGTGTTATTATATCATTAATATTTTTAAACATAAAACTCCAAGAGTATTTTTGGCTTTTGGGAATTTTTTGCTATCTATACTTCTAGCTATCTATGTGATCTAGCTATTAATGATTATTTATTTTTAATATATATTTAACTACAAAATGCATTTCCAATGCTTCTATACCCCAATGTTAACGTTCCTGATTTCCCTCTCAATTGTCTGTAATCCTTAATACTTCTTAAAGTAACTTTTTTTTTTTTCCAGAATGGGTACAGGGATAAGATCTTTTCTAAACCCTGCATATATGAAAATAGTTGTATTGTATTATTAATAATAATTGATATATTAGTTCCTGGAGTTGTTGTAAAACAATTGCCACAAACTTAGTGGCTTAAAACAATAGAAATTTATTCTGTCACAGTTCTGGAGACCGTAAGTCTGAAATCAAAACCTGCAGGGCTGTGCTCTCTATGGAGTCTCTAGAGGAGATTCTACTCCTTGCCTCTTCCAGCTTCTGGTGATTCTGGACATTTCTTGGCTCCATCGCTCTAATCTCTGTCTGCATTTTAATATCAACTTCTCTTCTTCTGTGTCTCTCTCCCATAACTCCCTGTGCCTCTCTCTTATAAGAATACATGTGATTGCATTTAGGGCCCACTTGGGTAATCCAGGGTAAGTGCCACATCTCAAGATCCCTAATTATATCTTTTGGCATGTAAGGCAACATTTGTATGTTCCAGATATTTGATGTGGATATTTTGAGGGAGGTTCACTTTTTAATTTAATACAGTCTATATGTCTGATTTATTTTAGAGGGTCAGTTCTAATTCTTACTTGGTGAGTTTTAATTTTATCATTGCGTTATCTTACATTACACTACTCCTATATTTATTTTTTAACTGTGTTGTCTTTTTTTGCAATCTCAAACTATATTTGCCTTGCCAAAGTCATGTTTTATAGTACAGAAAAAAATGCATTTTTGTATAAGGATAAACTAAAGCAGGTAGTTTCTATATCGTTCTTCTGTTTCCTTTAGTAACTTCTTTTTTCAGAGATGTACTTTTCTTCTTAGCCTTCACTTGGGCTATAGCATTTTTTTTTATAAACCTCATATGTTTCTTTTTAAAATTTTTCCAAAGTACAGAAATACAGGCCTTGACTTTAGCCCTCCTCACTGACTATTCAAATGCAAATGAAATCCTTTCACATCTAAAGCTGGAGAGGGGGCTGCTATGCAAATGTCTTAGGCTCGGTTCTAGAAAATTGTGTGCTGTGCTCTGTCTTCCTTTCAGCCCTTTGTACACATTGCTTCTTTTGGAGTGCTGAGTCTCCTTTGCTTCTTCTGTACTACTACTATTCATTGTTCACATCTAAGCTTAAATAACATTTCCCTTAGAGATAAACCAGGAGATCGAGATTTACAGATACTAGCTACTACATATAAAATAGATAAACAACAAGGTCCTACTGTATAGCACAGGGAGCTATATTCAATACCTTGTAATAGCTTATGATGAAAAAGAATATAAAAAGGAATATATATATATAAAATGAAAAAAAAACACAAATCATTTCCTTTAGGAAGTCTTTCTTGATCTCCCAGTAGTTAATGAGATGCTGTGCCTTTATGTGCCTAGAACACCTTGTACATAACCCTATCACAGCATGTATCATACTATGTTATAACTGTCTGCCTCCCCTCTGGACAGTGAGCAATTTGAGGGAACAAACTGTGATTTGTTCACATTATGTTCTCAAGACATAGCACAATGCTTAGCACTGGTAGGCAATCAAAAGGAATTTTGAATTGTGATCTTAGAATATGTCACCTACAGAAGTTCTTCTTTAAACCACCAAGGTTTAGCTTGTTATCTTTATTCTGGGTTCACATAGTACCCTGTACTAACCTTTATCATAAAACATATCACAATGTGTGATGATTTTATAATAGTAATTAGAATTTATTAGGCATTTACTACATGCTAAACATTGTGCTAAGCAATTTGTACATACTCTCTAATTTAGTCCTCACAATGACCCTGTAAGTTAGTACTATTATTCTATTTTAAGAAGAAGAAATGGGCATAAGGAGGTTAAGCACGTTGTCCAAAGTCGCGCAGTTAGCAAATGGGGAAGCTTGGTTTTTCAACCCAGACAATTTGACTCCAAACGTCATTCTGTCAACCAGTACACTATACTTCTCCCATGTTTGCTTCTGTCTCTGACACCAAACTGTCAGAAAATTCTTAGTAGCAAGCATTGCATCTTCTTCCCATTGCCTACCATAGTATATAATTCATAGTAGCTGTTCAATAAATTTTCTGTATAAATAAATGAATGACATAAAGTGAAGTTCAGATTACTGCTCCTTGTGAGTTCAAATACATTATTAGTATTTCAGAAAATGAAAATATAGCCTATAACTTTTAAATTCTGTACTTACAGTATTTTTAAAAATGTCTATGGATGAATAAGCATCATTTAAAATTATTGCTCAGATATGCAGCTTAGGTCCCTAAAGAGATATTAAATGTGTTTACTTCCATCCAGTACATAAAGAATATTTACTACTTCTACATATATTTTGAGTTTATTAACAGTGGGCCAAAACTCTTCACAATAATTTGAATCGTCAAATATTGTATCATTTAAACCATGTATCTTTCAGAATTAGATTTTCTTAGTCTTGGATATCTTTTTATCTTTTTCATAAATTTTCAAATATTCTCCTAGCAACATATTATATGAAAGGTCTGGCACTCAGGTGATCAATACCTTCATCTTCAATACCTTTGATCCTTCTACCTCTTTCACAAACATCGCCAACACAACACTGGCCTTCCTTATGCGTCCAACCAGTTACTGTCCCCTACTCAGAGTAATCATTATCCAGATTTCTAATGCTATAACGTAGTTTTCTTAGGCTGTTTTTAAAATTTTATAGAAATTAATTACCTTGCATCAATTATTCTTTGTATCTAGCATCTTTCAGTCAATGTTGCTTCTGAGATTCATCCTAAATGTCACATGTAATAGTGACTTTTTTTTCATTTTTATTGCTGTGT
Source organism: Camelus bactrianus (assembly GCF_048773025.1). Classification (NCBI taxonomy): domain Eukaryota; kingdom Metazoa; phylum Chordata; class Mammalia; order Artiodactyla; family Camelidae; genus Camelus; species Camelus bactrianus. The sequence goes on along the minus strand of NC_133575.1, from coordinate 78,440,865 downwards.
GATAATACATTGTATGAACACATTATTCATTCTACTATTGAGAAATATTTGGATTGCTTTCAGTTTGGGGCTATCCTGTACAAAGCTGCTATGGACATTCTTCTATATTATGTTGGTAGATGTAGATGCTCACTTCTTGTGGGCATGTGCCTAGGAGTGGAAATTGTTGGGTTGCATGATTAATATATGTTAAGCTTTTGAAGATATTGCAAACTTTTTCCAAAGTGTTTGTACCTATTTATACTTCCATCAATAGTGTCTGAAAGGTCCAGTTGCTCTCTATCCTTTCCAGCATGTAGTATTGTGTCTTTTAAACATTTTTATTCTAGTGAATGTGTAGCAGTACCTCATGGTGGTTTTAATTTGCATTGTCTTGATTTTTTTTTTTTAATGTGTGTACTGGCCATTTTGTTGCTGAAAGATTGGCCCCTGTCCCTGACGAGCCAAATAACTCAGAGACAGGGTCTTGGAGCTTAGAAGAAAAGAGGCAGCTTTATTGCTTCGCTGGGCAAAGGGGACTCAACAGATTCAACACTGTGAACCCACCTTGGGGATGGGGCAGGGTGATTATACAGCCATAGCTCAAACAATAAAGCATCAATAACCATCAACAGAATTATTATCTTTTCATAAAACTCAAAGTGGTGTCAAGGTGTCTCCAGGTTGTCAATTCTATAGAGGCTAGTGGTTGTCACTCTTTCCCAAGGCGTGGTCTTCTTGGTAATTCAGGCTATTTTGTAAGGTTACAATCCCACGACCTTTTTCCTGGAGAACAACTCAGAAGCCAAACATGATTATAACTTTGATTACCAGGATAAAGTAGAAACAGTAAAATCAATAGCTTTAGTTTTAACAATGGTCTTGGGGCTGTGAGTAGTAACTGGTTGGTCAGGTCTGCTGACCGTTCTAAGAGCAAGCAACAAGCATAAAGCCAAGAACCTGTTAGTTTAAGTGTGGCCATTTTATTATTTCTCCTTCACTTTGGATATATCTTTTTGAAGAGCCTATTCAAGTCTTTTGCCCATTTTATTTTCCTTGTGTCTTCTTCTACTTGGCTTATCGCTCTGAATGCTTGTCCTTTGTTATATATAAAATTTGCAAATATCTTTTCTTACTCTATGGCTTTCCTTTTTATTCTTTTAATTATTTCTCTGATGAAAATATATTTTAAATTTTAATGTAGTCCAATGTATTACGTATTATCTTTATGGATATTGCTCCTTGTGACATGTTTAGGAAATCTTTTTGTATTCCAAGATGAAACCATTGTCTTCTTGTAGCTTTATGTTTTACCTTTTATATTTAGGTCACAATACATCTGGAATTAATTTTTTTACTATAGTAGGAGGGAGAAATCAAGTTTTAATTTGGATATCCAATTTATCCAGCACCATTTATTGAAAGTGCTATTCTTTCCCTCATTGAATTTTAGTGCAGACTTAATCATGTAACTCTACTTCTGAACTCTCCTGTTTCTCCTATTAGTCTATTCTTGCACAATTAACAGTGTCTTAATTACTATAGCTTTAAAATAAGCCCTAGTGTCTGGTAGTGTATATCCTTCAGCTTTGTTCTTGTTCTTCAAGATCATCTTGGCTATTCTGGGTATTTACTGCGCTTATAAATTTTAGAATGAGCTTTTGAAATCACACACCCACACACACACAAACCAGCTGATATTTTTATTGGCATTGCACTAAATCTACAGATAAATTTGGGGGAGAACTGATGTAATTACAATATAAAGTCTTCCAATTCATTAGCCTGTTTTATTCCTTCAATTATTTAGTTTTCTTTAATTACTCACAGCAGTGCTTTGCAGCTTTCTGTTTAATTGCTGCTGTTTTGAAGGTGGTGAGTCTTTTTGTTTAGATGTTTTCAAGATTTTCTCCTTAACATTAGTTTTCTGCAGTTTCACTGTGAGTTGTTTATGCATGGCTTACTTTTTGTATTATTCCGCTTGGGGTTTATCATAATTCTTGAATTGTGGTTTAATGTCTTTCATTCATTTGCAAAAATTCAAACCTACTTTCTTGCCATCTATTTTCTTAAAGATGTTGCTCACAGTAATTTTATGTCAAATTCTCAACCGAATAGCTGCACTCCCAGCAAGTCTTCTTCTATTGTCCATAATCTTCTCTTGAAATTGATTTTTGTTAAGCTGGTTATCTTTTTAATTGTATGCTAGGCACTGTCTATGAAAAATTATGGAAGCTCTACATGAGGTTATCTTCCTCCAGAGGAGATTTACTCTATTTCCTATGCAGGCTGCAAAGGGGCAGATCACCTGAATCGAGTCCTGGACTGAAGAGCCCCATTCCTACTTTGCAGTCTCTATAAACTCCTTCTCCTTCTGTTTTGCCTACATTCCTAGAATTGAATCCTTCATGGATTCCAACTGAGAGCCTGTAGTGCCTCTTAGTGATGCTACATAATGGGGGATCCATTTGCTCCCAGGACATGAAACTGCAGAAAATTCCACTTTGCTTTTCAGCTGTTTTCTGCTTGGGTGTTTACCATCTTGCCATGTGCAGCTTAGTGAGAAAACGTCTTGAGGAAGAAATTGGTGCCAAGTGTTTAGCTCATGTAATTGTGCCTTCTTCCTCTCTGGAATCTTAGCCTCTCATGCTGTGATGCATCTGAATATCAGAAATCCAATATCTGTCCCCAGAATTCTGTGACAGTGATCAAAGCTATCCTGATCCTCTGCCTCTTTCTTAGCATCAAGAAACAACAAATGGACCAAGAGGAAAAGCAGCAGATAAAGGCTTACCTCAATAACATTCCCTTTTCTCTAGGATTTGGACCTTCAAATCCTAGTTGTCTTTGAAATTATCCTGAGACCTTCAAAATAAATCTTGAATTTTATCCAGGTTTTCCCTTTGTTCTCAGCAGGAGTATTGGTCTGCTGCAAGCTATTCCATCAAAGCTCATAACATATTTCTTTTTTAAATTAATTCTACCATAGGAATCTGTCGTGAGTTGAAAATACCACAAAGTTCACATAAAATACTTACAGTATTTACTATGTATTAAGTCACAAAGAAAAATTCAATAAAATACAAAAGCAGAAAACATTGAGGTTACTTTACTTTCTCCAACCTCAGTGTCATCAACTAGAAACAAATCAAAATATTAGCTAAAAAACATAAACGATGACTTGAAAAAATTTTAAACTGTTCTCATTAACTTGCTTTAACAAGAAAACAAAACTAAAATACAGAAAATTTAGAAAGAAGAAATCATGAAGTCATTGCATCTCAAAGTTTTAGTCTACAAACAAAGTGGTTCTGAGAGGAATATGTATAGCCTTAACTGTATTTACTGAAAGCCAGAAAAATGGAAGATATATTAATTTCAACTTCATCTTAAGAGATAAGAAAACAACAAAATAATCCAAAGTAGGTTAATTAATATATAAAAAATGAAGTAACAAAAATAAATGAAAATTGGAATACTTAATAAATATATAATCCAACCCTTTAGAAATAACCATAAAATAGATATTTAACAAGTATAACCAAGAAGCAAATTTTAAAAAATTAAGAATGATAAAATGTCATAACTACAGATAAAAGATGAGCTGTTTTCAAGATATCAATGAAGTTTTACCAATAAATTTATAAATTTTTATGAAATAGCCCATTTTCTAGAAATTATAGATGAATAAAATTGACTCAAATAGAGAAGAGAAATTGGTTTTTAATTGCAAAGTACAAAGCATAGACCAACCTCATACATAAGCATAGATGACAAAATCCTAACTGAAATATTAGCAAAATATTTTCAGGGAAGTCTTAATATATTATTACCAAGTAGGGACAATCCTAATATTGCAATGCTTTAATTGTAGGAAAAAATGTAATTAATAGGTCCAAGAAGAAAATCATATGATATCTAAACTAATGCTGAAAAACAATAAAATGGAAAATAAAACTAATTCCTAACATTTTGATATTATAAAGCCAGACACTCAATTGGAAATGTGAACTATATATATATGCTGACAACTCACAGAGTGGAAATAAGAAAATCCAATAACTATTTTTTGAAATTTATCCAACTTTACCAATTGTCCAGATGAAAATTGAGGAAATAATAAAATACTATTTCCCTTTCAATAAATTGACAAAATCAACACAAAAAAGTGAGATTGATAATATTGAATTAGTAAGGGCTTTGGAGAATCAACATTCTCATACACTCTTGGTGGTAGTGCAAAATAGTACTGCCCATTATTTACAGGGCTGTCTGACAGTATTTATCAAAATTGTAAATATGTGCACCTAACAGAAAGAAACTACACTTTTCCTCTCCCTAGACAAAAATTATTAAGGAGGATGAGTACTGTCAAAAAACTTAAACAAGCAGAACTTTAAAACTTTACTTCTAAAGTTATGGCTGAAATCTTAGAAATGTTAAAAGCAAAAACCACACAGAGTTTGGGCAGTAAGACTGAAGAAATTAGAATATATCTGCACACGAAAATAGGAGGAATTAGATGTTCTTTGCTTCTGAGAAAAAGGGAAGAGGAAAGAGAAATATGGTTACTGTCAAGGATTGGGGCAGGGAAGAAAGATCCTAGCATCATGGCCTAGTGACCAAACGACTTTTGAACATGGAGATTGTCATACTAAATTTTGAGAGACTCGTTTTTGAAATGCAAAACCTATTTTACTTCTCAAAATTTGAGTAAAGTTAACTAACACACACAAAAAGCCTTTTTTGAAAGGACATGCTTATTTGTTAGAGCTATATTAGTGCTAAAGACTCAACATTGGCTATCACCAACAATAGCCACCGAGATCTAGAACAACATAGTAGCGCTATACATAACAAACAAACAAACAAACAAACCAATAAGTCAAATGTAAAGGAAGAACTATTGTATTGAGTGTTTTTCTTGTGAAAGTGATGGAGGAGAGGCAGAGTTCTATATTTGACACAATATAGTACATCACAGGGGCTACACATGTGTCAATTGGCAAGATTATCCATAAACTAAATGATTTCACAGGGATAAGGAAATATACATGAGAATGTGAGGTTCCTATGAATTTCCAATGGACTAGAGGTGGAATTAACCTTATATACTTATGTAGATACAAAAAGGCAGAATGAACTCGCCTGACATACTCTAAAGAAGCTCAGTTCCAATTCCTGGGATCTAGCCTAAGGAAATACCAGCATTAATGCCCAAATATTCATGTATAAAAGTGTTTGTTGCAGAATTATCTGTGTTCAGAAATTTGAAAATTACCTAAATGCCAATTAACATGACAATGGTTAAAGGATAAGGAATAATACATACTAAATATATGAAAGATATGAATGATGCATATTAAATGAATAAAGCTCATGGTAGAAAAAATGTGTTTATAATCACATTTTTTGTAGAAAATTAAGTCCAAATGTATTGCTTTCAATATATCTAGATGTATTTAAGTTTATATGTGTGGGTATTTCTATATTTGTATATATGTGTGTGTGTGTATCTTTACATACAGATCTGAAAGAAAGCCCACCAAATCATTAACATGGTTGCTTCTTGAGAGCAAGATTGGGACAGTGAGAGGCAATGTTTTTGGTTATTACCCTACTCTTCTACATTATTTGAAGTTTCACAGTTATGCATTACTTTTAAATTGTCTTTCTTCCCCACTAGAATTCAATCTCCTTAGGGCAGGGACTTTTGAATCTCTTACTATACCTTCAGTACCTAGAAAAATGACACAAATGAAATGGCTCAGTAAATATTTATTAGGTTATGAATTGACAGAGAAGGGGAGATAGGTCAAGGAACTGGTTTCTCAGATATCAGGGGAATATAACATCTTTCAAAGGAGGAGAGAGTGGTCAATTATTGGATGTGTCCAACAGAAACAAATTAGGAAGCATCATCAGAAATAATTCATGGATGAGAATCAGGTGCATAATTGGGAGTTGTGGAAAATTAGTATGACATATTATTATCTGGGAGATATTATTTTTTTTGCAGCATGTTTCTCCATTGGTTCTATAGAGTTATATAGCATAGTGGTTAAAAGCATGGACTGCAGAACAAAAATGCCTGGGATCAAATGCATCTCTGTGACTGGCTGGATGACCTTGGACAAGTTACTAGAACTGTCTGTACCTCCGTTTCATCTCTATAAAATGAGAATAATAGTACTTAAAGGTTTGTTTTGAGTATTAAATGAATTAGTATATTTTAAGCACTTAGAGCAGTACCTGTTACACATAAAGGTTCAATAAATACTAGCATTTTTAACTTAAGAAAGGAAGGAAGCAAAGAAGGGTAAAGAAAGTGTTCTGCTGGTAAGAGAATACCCATAGCTTGGTTTCCTGTTGTATAAGGTGGCAAGTGCAAGTAATCACTCACCATTGCTTATGAATCCTTTTTCTTGTATTTTGTGAGCTCCTTCTTCAGCTTTCGTAAGCAACAGTGTCATAGCCTTATTACTCTTCCCAACTGAAGTGGGCGAGTTTCATCCATCTTGTTCCATGTCTCAGCCTCAGATTCTAGGTGGTATATTAATTTGGGATCCACAATTTTTCCTTAAATACTCAATTACATATGTGAAAATTCACAATTCCTAGCAGATACTTCTACGTGGATTTTTTTCAGTTTCTACATAAATGATTTGTCCCGAATACACTTCCCAGCATGCCATGTAATATTTCCATTCTGATTCCTACTTTCTGCCAGTTGTATTATGGGACTTAATTGTCCCTGAATAGATGTAGACTAGCAGAGGGGCAGGGATACTTTAAAAGATAGTAACCAAGACTTGTGCTTCTGACCCTCATAGAATAAGAGGGACAAGATAGACTCTCCCACCTGCAAACAAACCAACCAACCACACAAAATACATGAAATAATTGTCTTCAAACCACTGAACACCAGGCAATGAAGGACAGTGGTATCTGAGAAGCAGAAAGCAAAATGAGGCCTCCCAAAGCCCTATGTCACTGCCTGGAGAGATAGTGGCACAGAGAGGGGGAATCAAGGCATAGCCTAGAAGAGTGTCTGACTTGAGGAGACATTTTTGGGAGTCTGGCAAGACCAAGGGGATTGGAATTCGGAAAGAGCTGCACAGAAAGCAAACAGTAGAGGGGCCCCCTTGAGTATTCAACTAAGTACTGATCATCAAATGCACGTGAGAAAACTACCCAAAGCCTGGGAAAGAACAGGACCAGAGATAGTACCTGTTTCCACCAACCAGACTGGAAAACCTTATGATTCACAGGTCACTGAGTAGAAGGCCTTGCCTTTGTGGGAAATAATAAGCCTAGGTTAAATAATTTTTCAGTCCCACTCAATAAATCTAAACAGTAAGTCCCCAAAAGATCAGTTTATATCCAAACAATTCAACTGAATCCCAGAAAAAAAAAACTCAAGAATATTTTTAGGAATAGAAAAATATGCAGCATCCAACAGGGTAAAATTCACAATATCTAATATCCAATCAAAAATTCAAGAGTCATGCAAAGAGGAAGATAAAACCAATAATAAGGAAAAAAACCACTCATAATGGACTCAGAACTTACACAGATGTTAAAATTAATAGACACGGTCCTTAAAACAGTTATTAAATTATATTACATAGGTAGAGACATAAAAGATACAAAATTGATACAAGTCAAATATCTAATGATGAAGGCTACAGTGAATGAGGTAAAAAATACACTAGATGGATGGACAGAGATTAAATATTGTAAAAGAAAATATTAGTAAAATTTGAAGATATAATGATAAGAAATAATCAAAATGAAATATGGAGAGGAAAAATAAAGAAAGGAAGGAAGGAAAGAGTGAGAGAAAAAGAGAAAGAAAGAGGGAAAGAACAGAGCATCAGTGAACTATGAGACAACTTCAGGTGACTTAATTATAGGTGTAATTAGAGTCCCTGAATTAGAGTGGGTTACAGAGAGAACAAGCCCATTACAGTATCAGGAGTAAGAGAAGTGATCTCTCCAGAGACTACAAATACTAAAAGAATAATAAGAAAATAATATGAACAACTTTATGTCAGTAAATTCTACAACTCAGATGACATGGAAAAAGTCCTTGAAAGGCATACATTATCAAAGCTCACTTAAAAGGAACTAGATGTCCTCAATAGCCCTATATCTATTAAAGAAATAGATTTTGTAGTTAAAAAGCTTTCAGACTTAGTGGGTAGAGAAGAACTAAGTTTACAGTCATTCTAGTCACAAAGTCTGAAAGCTCAGAGCCATTCTAGATTTGTTGTTCTTTTGCATTACCAATATTTAATCTCTAAATCATTTATTTTAATTTCAACACCAAAACAGATTTTGAAATAGTCTTTTACTTTCCAATACTCATTGCCACTGTCATAGTCCAAACACTACCTTTTTTTTTTTTACAGAAATATTGCAATAGCCTTCAAAGTTGCTTTCCAGAATAAAATCTATGGCCCACACTTTCCAGATGAAATATTAGGCAAATTCCACTTCCTTCAAATTAACTACGTGATAAAAGCTATATTCTTATTATTTCATACATGACCCTTGGTGATATAGCTTATTTCCTGTCCCTCCTCTCTTCTCATTCTATGCCCCAGCAGCATGAAACCAGATGTAATTCCTCAAATACACCATGTTCTTTCATGTTTCTATGAGTTTGCATAAGCTCTTTCCTTGACATGGGCTGTTCCTTCCCTTCTTTGTCTGGTGAAAAATAGTCATTCCTTAAAACCCTGCTCTACCAAAACTCAGCCAGGTAGTTGTTTCTTAAAGCTTAGTTGTGACGTGAAGTTTGAAATCACACCAATGAACTATTGATATATCTTGTACTTTCAATGACTCTTTCATGCATGATTTTATGCCATTAGGTATTGATCATTTGGAAAATGTTCACTCACTGAGTTGCACAGATCTCCCAAATATTTTTTCTCCTTTTTTGGGGGGAGGTGGGTAGGTAATAAGGTTTATTTATTTTTATTTAATAGAGGTACTGGAGATTGAACCTCAGACCCTGTGCATGCTAAACATACACTCTATCACTGAGATACACCCTCCCCTCTAGATCTTCCAAATATTGACATATTTCATTATACAATTATCACAAAGTCACCTTTATTATTGTCATCACTAATCTTGTCAGAAAAGTGTTCAAGTATTGGGAGGCTGTCAATCTCATGGAAGGAATAATAGCAACAAGTTTTCCAAAATTCTAACTTCTGCTTGAAACCTTAAATATTATCATTATTTTCAAAAAATACTGCCAGTTATTTTCCTTGAAGTAACAGACTCACTTCATTCATTTTTGAGAAAACATCTGCCAAATATCCAAGTCTGAATAACAATAATTTACATTTATCCTTTCTAGTAAAAATAATGTTCTATGAAAAGAGTGGCCTGTTGAGCACATACCATAAACAATTGCACAAGTGATTTTCCTTGAAATAGCATATTAACTGGTGAAAACTAGTCACTCCTTAAAACCCTGCTCTACCAAAACTCATATAGTACTCCAGTATGTAGAAATACTTTACATGCACTTCTATTTCATCAGAGACTATTAAGACATGTACACAAATGTAAGTGTCAAGCTTAAATAAAATTAATACATTTTACTGCTTCATCAAGGACGTTCTTAAGTGAAACTGTTTTTTTTTTTTTTTTCTACTGCAAGGAAACTGTTTTTTTTTTGTTTTTTTTTTAACTGCAAGTGCATGGTGGGGAAGAATATGATTACTAATCTTACTGTTTGGTGTCACTGCCTTGTTTCACGCCAAACCCCCTGTAGTTTTACCCATCACAGCTTTTGCATCATCAGTGTGAATGTCAACACGATGAATAGAAGCCAACATTTCAGGATTATTACAAAAACGGTGTGAATGTTGTGGATTCCCTGAAGACTGCACTCTAAGAGAGAAAAACCATGATGGAGAAATATGGTAACTGCTAGTGCCACAGTAATTGGGATTTAGGGAAGTTTCCAAAAATTAGCTGAGATTTATTGTTTACTATGTTCTCATTACTGTGCTGAGGATACACTGGTCTACAAAACAGAAATTTTCAAAAAGTCTTTAGCTAATATTTGTCCCTGTCTCAATGGAGTTTAGCTACTAATGAGAATAAGTCAATTGAGAAGAGAGAGCTGTTTGTATAAATTTCAGCTGTACAGTAACTTAGGACAAATGGTTGCAGTAGTTCTCCCTCTTGTGACTCATATTTGAGATTCAAACAATATAGTAGCTAAATCTTTTAATTCATCGTAATTCAGTGATATTTGTTTTGCATAATAAGCAACAAGCCAACAGCTGTGAATCTTTTTGAACTGTTTTGTGTTGATGCCTATATTCTCTGTAGCTTTTCAGATCTAGATTTCAGGGTGCAATATTGCTTACATTTTCATTTCTTCCTTTTACTTTTCATTTTTCCTCGAGACTGGGAGGATGACTTCTAAGAGAAGATTAACTAGAGATGTAGGAATTACAGAGACAGGCAAGCCATCAGCTTCACCAGGACCTAAAATGGTAAAGGTCCTACAGAAATTGCTGATAACCCGAGGCCATAAATGTCTCCCATTGTCACCTGGGGCTGTTTGTCAGTGTCACTCTCTACACTCTACAAGGTCTTTTTCAGATCCAGTTACAGTCATGAACTCAGTGCCCTACTAACTTCTCTCTCTCCTCTGCTGTCAAAATCTAGGGAAATGATATTCACAAATGGAAACTCACATGTGATTTTAGCAGAGGGTCTGGGAAGACACATTAGCAAGAAAAAGCTTCAAATAGAAAACAGTGCCACTGAGTTGAAACACATCACCAAATTGATTCCATCTAAATTGATTTGCCCTGTCCAGATGGTGTAAGTCGTTGAGACTATTTCCAAGAACAAGTTAACAATTTTAAAGGTGATTCAAGGGGGTGTGGTTGACAATGGCAAATGAGCTGAGCTTTGGTCCTGAGGGATAAGTATCTCTGTTCTGAATTACATTAAACTCTGCTGTTGAAGTAATTCAATTAAACTCTATGGGCTTCTGTTTTTCTCATCTAATAAAATGGGACTATAAACACTTCCAACAAATTTCACAAGTTTCAAAATGGAAGAATATATTAGAAAGCATATTGTATATATGAAATTTTTAAATGTTTTAAAATAATAACTACTGGACTAAAGAAACACTATAAAGTTGAGTATTTTTAGAAATAATCATCATTCTTAGATATAAATGTTGCTCTTTAAATAGGTGTAAAATTATCTTTCCATTTTAAGTCCTCTTGTGCTATTTATTCTTACAAGGAGAAATAATATATTTCTTAAGTAGTAGGGGAAAAAAAAACACAAGTATTTTTAATTCTTCCTTAAATTAAAGAAGCATTTCTACTCTCACCTTCATTCGTTCTTCCATAACCACCCATAATCAGGAGGTAGTAAATAATCTAGCCATACAAAACTTTCTTGTAGAACACACACAAAAACTTCTTTTGTGCTTCTGTGTTTTCACATCTTCCGTATAATTCTTTTTCTTCTGATTAATTCCTTCTCACCTATAGAAACCCAGTTGAAAGGCCGTTTTCACTGTGAAGCCTTTCTGAACTCCCCAAGACAGAGTGAGTAGAACCTCCTCTCTCTTCTCATTACATTGTGTACTAATTTTATACAACTAATTGCAGAATAGATAAACCACCACTCACTACATTCTATTGTAACTTTTTACCTATCTTTTCCCTACACTAGACTGTGAGATCGTTAAAGGCATTGATCATATCTTTTTCCCACCCTCTGTACCCCGCACAGTTTCAGCTGTGTAACTGTTAAACAGAAATGAATGAAAGCACGAATACACCCTTCCAGCTAAGCCTGCTTTAGTGGATAGATACGTGACAGATGGGGACAGCTCTGTGTTGTCTCCATTGTGACCCATCACTGACTATGGATCTCTATGTGACTTTTATGTAGATGTAGTTCTCTCATCCCTCTGTCCTGGCACTCCAGAGAATGCCTTAAACCTGCCTCAGATACTCTTATCCATCGCATTATTTAAATAAAATATAATTTGGCATTTAAAAACAGCACACAAACAAGTATGAAGTCAGTCATGTAAAATGAAAGCTGAACTTCCTTATACTGGCAAAATCTACATCAAAACCTGAGCAGGGAAGGAAAAGGTTTTGTGTGTTTGTTTTTTGAATTGTTTTTTTTTTTTTTTCTTTTTCAGTATTCCCATAGAAGGGATCAATTATGGGCATTAGTTCCAAACTCTTAAAGAGATAAATATTTGAATCTCTCACACCTGCTGCTTGGCCACTTGAGTTATTTAAAATCTATAGCACATGATTTCTAATATTTTAATAAAGGGAAAAAGAAACACACAGAACAAACAAAAAATCTCTAGTTATGGCTTGCAGACTATATGATTACTTCCAATATTTCTTGATTCTTTTCCCCAGTAAGTTCCCCAACGTTCTATAGCAGAGATTGGCAATTTTCTTTTATGTCAAAGGGTAGATAATAAATATTTCAGGCCTTATAGGTCAAGAGGCAAAATCGAGGTACTTAAATTAAAAAATGAGAAAAGCAACTTCTTCAATTTTTTATTGGCAAAATTCAAAATATAATAATAATAGAGAACAACTTTTTGCAATACAAGTCTATTGAGAAGAATGGAATTCTTTTTTGGGAAAGGAGCCGTAACATTTCGTTGAGTTGCGGTTCAAAATTAGCATTCCCAATTGTTAAAGTTAACTGCAAATTTCATTTAATGCTGATCTGTAATGAGATTTTAAGTATTTCATTTTTGAACATGTCTTTTCACACAGATAGGTAATATATGTGGCATCAAAATGCTGATAACTGCATCATTATGATTTATAGTAGCAGCAAGAAATGGTAAGAGCATCCTATACAGCCCTAATCAGAACTACTCAACTCTGCTGTTGTTACGCCAGCTCATCCACAAAAAATAAATGAACGAGTGTGGCTGTGTTTCAATAAAACTTTATTTTGGAACTGAAATGTGAATTTCATAGAATTTTCACATCCCAAAATACTATGCTTCTTCCAATGTTTTTTCAATCATTAAAAGTGTAAAAATAATTTTCAGCTCATGAACTGAACAAAAGCAGGAGGCAGGCTGGATTTGGCCCATTGACTGTAGTTTGCTGACTTTGGCTCTATGGTGTGCCTCTGGATTACAGCCATGATTATAGTTGACATTTTTTTTTTTTAATGGAGGTACTGGGGATTGAGCCCAAGAGCTTATGAATGCTAAGCATGTGCTCTACCACTGAGCTATACCCCCTACCCACTACAAATTGACTTTTGATGGGATCCGTGGCAGAAGGGGGACAAAGAAGCAGAAAAGAAAAAAAAGGGAGATCTAAGCTGTTCCTTTCTACTAGACCCTCTCTTAACTGCCCCATTCCCACACCCCTGCTCCCAGATTCCCACTCTCCTTCCCTTATGCCACTATCCCCAGACTGGGTATACTCATCACTCTGCAGTATAGTAAATATGCCATCACTGTATGGCAGGCAATTCACTTCTTCATAATACAGTATTTATATTGTCTCAAACCCTACTGATTCTACTCTCAGGCAAGCAAAGAGCCTTGCAAAATGACCGTTAGGCTTCTCATGAGGGGTGTGTGTGTGTGTGTTTGTATTGGAAATGAATGAAAGTATAGGCAAGCGAACATGAATATGGAACTGACTGGACCAATGGTCATACATGAGAGTAAAACAGGGAACCACAGTTCTAGAGCATGGAAGGAGAGAACTGTGATCTTCCACTGTGACTAGATGAATATCAATGTGTCTCTATATGGTGATTAAGATGTAAGATGTTTGAATCTTCCCTGGTATCTGCGGAAACTGTTAACAATTGTGCTTTTTCTCCTATTGGAAAATTAATGAGAAGAATAGAATTTTTCTTTTGGGGAAGTGGGTGGTAACATTTCACTTGGGGTTCAAAGTTAGTATTCTTTAGCACTAGAATTGATTGCAAATTTTGTTAATGCTGATCTTTGATGAGGTTTTATTGTATTTCTAAGTCCGAAAAGAAAAACTAGAAAGGTAGTTTATCTGTATCAAAATTAAGTGAATTCTAGACACACACAGAAACTGCTAAATGTTTTAGGCCTTATTACCATGAAGCACAATGGAAGATGTCATAGTCACGCAGAAAGAGAATATATTTAGTGGTCACATAGTCCTGGTTCTTAACTCCATTTTTGTCCTTTACTAATTAAATGATCTCAATAAGTTATTCAATCTCTGTAAACATCATGTTTTCCTATTTGAAACCTCACAAGGTAGGCCTCATTATCTTTAGTTTATAGATGAGCAAGTGATGTAACCCACATAGTCCCATAACTGGAACTCAGAAAGAACCATTTTAATCTTTATAAATAATGTAAATCATTAAATATGTCCTATTCACTTTGTACTGGTCACTGTTTAATAATAACAGCATACTAATTATATGATCACACTCTTCTCCTGGGATTTCCATTCACCTAACCCCTACATACCCAACACTAGCCTTCAAGGACCCACTGAGAATGCCACAAAATGCTATGAAGACTTTCAGATGACCCCAGACCAAAACAATGTCTCCCTCCTGTAAGGTCTCACAGTTTGTACCTCTTTTCTTTTGGTATTTATTTCCTATTTTCAGTGACACCCACATCTATTCAAGTTCTTCACGTGCTTGGAATCATAGAATGTTAGAACTGGAATGGACATAAGCTACCCTTTCACCTGATTCTCCTCATTTTACATAGGGAAAAAGAAATACCAAAAGGCAAAATGGATTGTTAGGAGTCACACAAAAGTTAAAAAACAGCTCAGATTTCTCAACTCTGAATGTCATTATTTTCCCACTATATTACTTGTCTGATATATCTAAATTCTCTCCTACCTCTCCTGCCTTCGCTAGGACCAGTCATCCAGTCTTACCACCTTTATGCAGATTTTATTTCCTTTCAAATTCTACTCAGCAATATATCCCATGGTATAATAACCACAGACCTGCCTCTATTGTTTTTTAATCTCCAAATGTGTCTTCTCATTGCAAGTCTCTTTCTGGTCCAAGTCACACTATAGTCTGCTGCCACGTTAACTTTCTGAAAACATCAATTGTCATTCTACTACTCGAAAAATATTCAGGATTCTATATTGCACATAATACTTCCTGGAACTGGAGGCTTTTCACAACTTAGACTTGCTTTGTGGCTGATTATAAGTATTAAAGAAGTAACTTAAGCAAAAGTGAAAAACTCAAAATCCTATCTTCGTCATTTCTTATCCAGATGATATCCCATCTCTGTCCCAGAGATGTGACCTCTTCATCTATTGGTGTTTTTGCTCATTTGATTCCCTTTGCTTTAAATGCTTTCCTTTATTTTCATTTATTTAATAATCACTCATTTTTCCAGATCCAGCTTTAATTCCAATTTATATATGAAGACTTTCCTTACCATCCCAGTCCATGGGAATTATACCTTTCCTTATCATCCTAGATATATTATTAGTAGTAGTATATTTTACTTTGTATTATTATTCATCTTTTTCTATATATGTAATGCCTCCAAATAGATTTTAGAAAATTTGTGAGAAGGATCATAACTTGTATATATTTTTATCTCAGAATCTGACTATCAATAATATTCATTGATCAACAAAATTTTATGTTCCTCTTGGTAGATAAAAAAAAAAGTCCCCAAAAGACAGCATGACTCCTGCTTTGATTAATTCAATAGCATTTCCCATAGCTAGATGTATTTTTTTTTTTCCTGACGACTTCTTAGAACTTGATTGTATTAAGTAGGTCTGGTTTCTTTCCAATTAAGACATAATTTTGTTTCCACAGTTTGCTTCCAAAATTATGGTCTTCAAGACCAAATGAAAAGTGTGCTTGAATGACTTCCATATTTCAGCAACTTGTTGGCATTATGTGGCTCTCAAATTGGTTTTCATAAACTTTGAATATAATATATTGTCTGTTCATAAACAAATGACAGGAACAATCAGCTTATGTAATATATAAAAAGGATGTTATATAGTGAGTAATTATGGCCTGATTCACATTTGGCAAGTGGACTTGACTAAAATAATTCAGCTATAATATCCAGCCAGATTTAAATAAATAAAATCAGCTCCTAGAAGCTTAGCTATATGGCCAAAACTCTACACAGGTGACTTTCTCTCTTCATTGCAAACCAGATTCCATAGGAAGTAAAATGAGTTGATAGAATAGGATATGCTTTAATGTAAATTGAACTTGTAGAATTTCCAAATGACATACATAATGTGGCTATCAGATGCATGATATAGAACTAAATGTCCCCAATTTTTTTTTTAAAGAAAGGAGAACATTTGCTAAAATTTTAAATGATGTCTCATGTCTTATTTTGTCTTATAAATAAATTCTGGTGCTATCAACATGTGAGTCAGTAATATTGTTAAATATTAAAATAATGAAAGCTGCACATTCAATTGCCAGGGAGCACACATTTTAATTCCATTTTCAGGGTGGGCATGCTCTTTGAGTTTGGAAAATGTCATTTTAAAGCAGCACTTATGGGGTCGCAGCTCAACACAAATCTTGGCAGATTTACATAAAGGTAAATCTCTGGGCCAGGGTGACAGAGTGCCATCTCCCCTCCCCCTGCCACTAGACTCAAAATTTATGTCCAGGCTCAAAAGTCATCTGATAGGCCAGTTATACCAAGGTATTTTCAATAAAGCATTTGGAAACACAGAAGAAAAGAAGGTGGAAACTGAAATGATTTTCTGCGTAGTATATCCTTGTCATAAATCACAAATAAGAAAATTGTGATATAAATTACCATTTTATTAAGTGTCACTTAGCATTCATGATTTCATCATTCTGGTAGTTTGGAGAGTGTACAAAGTGGCCAATAGTCTAAGGATCAGCATACATACCCAAAACAGCACAGTGTTGAAGCTATGGAAAACCTGGGGAAGGAAGGTAAAAATGCAGAAAGGAAATGAATTCACATATAGAAAGCACACAACTCCACCACTTTGATCACTCTTGGAATTATCATTGTAGTTCAAATAAATTACATTTTTCACACAGGTAGCCTAAGATTATGTATTTTTCTGTTTAACTGTGGTGTGTGTGTATGTGTGTCTTTACCCCTGTGTGTGTGTGTTTGTGTGTGTGTATACATACACAGAGAAAGAAAGATATATACAGAACTAAATCAAACAAAATTCTATTCTAATATATGTATTTGAATAAAACAGATGCTTGATTTAAGTCTGTGATAGTAAGGCATGAAATGAGTCAAGAAAAAGAATTAATACACCAGCTACAATTTACCATGGCATATTTACAAAAAGTTGGATCTGGGGAAAGGTCTTGGGAACTGATAACATTGAACACTAAAGAAACAAACACAGAATCACACATTCCCAGCTCTATGTATAGACTGGAAGAACTAATTTAGCTTTATGATTCAGGAAACAGAATTTGCTGGAAGATTTTGTTCTGTCCCCAACAGGAATGTGAAGCAATCTGTGGTTAAAACTGGAAGGATATGGATAATTTCTTGTAATCTCTAAATATGTATGATTTTAAAATGATAGTTCAAACGAAAATCTAAGAGTCAATTTGTGGATTTTGTTTTCTTGTTTATCATGTCAAAATATTCACCTACACTTACACTTCCATCTGTAATGTAATAAGAAGTATCAGATTTATCATCTTGCTTTAACTAAAAATTAAGCAAAATATTTAAACAATGGTTTTCAGACATCAGACAAGAGACAGTCCAGAATAGTTATTTCTGAAAGAAAGGGAAAAAAATTAGGTAAGTCCTATTAATTGTCCTGGCTTACTTTCTGGAGAGCTCCCAGGCTGTAGCACAGCAAGGAGGGATCCAAACAGAGCCTGACAGTTTCCCAGATTTGAGAGAAACTTCAACATTCAGAGAAATCAAGGCAGATAGAATTCACAGGACAGAGTATCATAGAAGAGAGAGCTACCCAGAAAAAGAAAGTTCTGAAGCTCTATAGAAAGTTTCCCTTGAGTGTTTGGTGATATACTGATCTACACATGCACATCAGGAAACTACTGAGGTCGGGGGAAGACTAACCAAAAAACAATAAGCAGAAAAATCCCTGAAGCTCACGTAGTGCTGGCGTAGTCATGTTCCATTAAGTCAGAGGTCAGAGTGGCAAGACCTTCTAAAATCTGGGAAATCAAATGGGGTTCTCAGAAGGGTATTTGCATTGGTAGTGGAGCCAAATCAGCCCTAAGCTGAAAGTTATTGGATCTGCTTAACAAAACATAAAAGCTAGACACAAAAGGACCTGTTTCCAAGTAACTTAGCTGCATCACAGAACAAAGTTCTAAATTTGTTTAAAGGAGTATCAACCTATCTGACACCAATGATGTAAATTTTACAATTTCTAGCATCATCCAATCAAAAATTAGCAGCCTAGCAAAGAAGGAGGATAATATGATTCTTAATGATAAAAACAAACATTGAAAGGAAAAAGACCACCATGTGAAATAGATGATATACTTAGTAGACAAAGACATTAAAATAGCTATTATAAATATAGCACTATAATCAAGAAGGTAGAGGAAAGCATACACATAATAAAGACAGACTTGGGAGATATGAAAATGATCTAAACTGAACTTCTAGAGATGAAAAATACAATATCTAAATTGAAAAATACACTTGACGGTAGTAAGAGAGATTAGATACTGCAAAAGAAAATATTAGTAAATTGAAGATATTAGTAGTAAAACCTATCAAGACAGGAAAATGAAGAGGTAAAGTGACTGCAAGAAAAGTGCACAGATCCGCAAAAGGCTGTAGACCAGTATGATGTGTGACAAAAGCAATATTGTTCACTCTTGCCATTTTTATTTACCATTTCACTAGAGGTCTTGACAATAGCCATTTGTTTCAGGAAGCCATGCAGAGTTTGAAGTGACTGAAGAATTCAGCGGTAAGAATAGTCTGCATGAAACAACTACAGGTAAGAACATTTTGAAAGAAGTTGAGAAAACACTAATTCAGTGTTCAAATTGAAATGGAGTTTGCTAAGATGTGTCAAATTGATGATGGTAAAAATCTGTGTGAAGCAAAAAAGGGATTATTTGAACAAATTTTCAAAGCTCATGTGAATGTGAGGCATTTAAAGACTGGTTATTTATTGTATTATTCATCAGCAGGTAAATTGTGGAAAATATTTGAGCTGTCATGTGTTATTGAACCAGTAGAGTCAATGGCAAATTTCACTCACTCTTGTATATAGAACCATTGTCAATATGAAAAGCTCTCTTACCCTACCAGACAACGGTTTGAAGACTTAGTACTCATATTGTTTTATTATGATTTTTTTGAGCTCAGAGTTGACACTGAAATTGTTCTGAATAAGAATTGTTTTGAACCACCATTTCTGAACACTAAAAAGTTTTAGAAATTGGCTTTTGCTGCAGACTTGATAATGTTTCTTAATGAATTCAACCTACAATTACAAGGCAAACAGCACTTATATGTGAAATTTATACTGTGGCAACAATTTCAACGACAATTAACATTTGCATCATAAATGGTGTCAGGATGCTCTATACACTTCCCATCCTATAAAATGTTAAAATAAGAAACAAGCTTTCCGTTTCCCCACAAATTTGCGTGGGTATATTTACTGAGCTCAAAATACAATTCTGGAGGTATTTTTATGACCTTGATGTCAGTATAAAAGGAAATTTCCATTTTTCAAAATCCAGACTATGCCACTGAGGAACTTCGACCTAACCTTCAGTTGGAACTGCTTAATCTGCAGTATAGTGACATACTGAAAGGCAAATATCAAGAGCAGAATAAAATAGAATTCTTTATGTCTTTCAGGCAATGAATATGCTCACTTAAAACCACAGGTCTATGAATCGCTATCAGTGTCTGGAAATATCCATCTATGTGGAAAAAAAAAAAAACATGTCGGTGATGAAATACATCAAATCTCATTATAGAGCAGCATTAAGAGATGAACATTTACAATTGATTTTGATGATAGGGACCACTACCTTTGAATTCCAACTAAGTTAAATTTTAAACTCCTCCCTCCCCAAAAGAATGTCATTCTTCTGATTAGCAAACTTGTACTACAAAATATTGTACTCAATTATGATTATATTTTGAATTTTATCAACAAAAATAATGGAAATTTGTTTTCTCAGTTGTTATATAAGTACCTATACAATATCTTCAATTTTGCCTTTTGGCCCACAAAGCCTAAAATATTTGCTATCTGGCCCTTTACAGTAAAAGTTTGCCAACCTCTGGTCTGAAAGGTCCTACATGTTCTGATCTCTCTCTACTTCCTCAACCTCACGTCCTATTAATCTCCCCTTCACTTCCTTAACTCCAACCACCCTGTCTTCTTAGCTGTCCTTCAAATACTCTACGCACATTTCCACTTCAAAGTATTTGCTTTTCCACATCCTTTGGCCTAGAATACTCAACCTCTAAATGTAAACATATGTATCCCTTTTCAAATTTCATTTAAATGTCATCTCAGGGAGATCTTCCCAGACCACCCTATGTAAAACTGCAACAGTATCACCATCTTTTCCTACTAGATGCCCTCCAAATGGCATTTCCTATTCTCCTCTGTCTTCATAGCATTTATCACTAAGTGACAGACTATAATGTTTATTTCCTTGTTTGTTTATTGCCTGTCTCTTTTGACTAAAAAGTCAGCTCCACAAGGGTCCAGAATTTTTCCTTTCTCTTCTATTCAATAGTAAAGCCACAGTACCTTGAACAATGTCTGACACATAGTAGACCCTCAATAAATATTTAACACATGAAATTTTCAGAATTGATTCTTAAAACTTTTCAAAAAGTTAAAATATATACACGCCTACACAAATATCCATGCCTTGCATTCATCATCTTCTGTCCTTTTAATCTTCTTTGCTCAAAATCATCATGTTTTTCTTTTCTATTAGCCTACAGTTACTGCTCACAAATGGAAAGTAAGTGGTGCACGGTAGCAGTTTGGGTCATTACCCTGTATTTTCCTGTTTCATAGTAAAATATTAATAATAGTAGCTAACATTTTAGGCTTTAGAATGTGCTAAGCACTTGGTTAAACACCTGTAGTAAATGTCTGTTTTTGCTTACTTCCACCACCCTTCTCTCTTCTGGTCAATACATACAAAACCCTTATTTTTCCCTTTTGGGAACTACCCCTCTCATGTCATGCTGTTTCAGTGACTTTCAACTCTTGCTGCACATTCTTTTCACCAAATTTAATGGCTATGACCCAGCAGCCTCTATCTTTTAAAGAAGTGTTTCCCAGGAGTTTCTAAGGTTTAGCCAGAGTTGAGCATCACTGTGCCATGCAATTCTCATAGACCTGAAAATGACGGGGTCTTTCTATTCTTCTCTAATGATGGGTACATGAACCAGCCTGGCCAATGAGAGTACTCAGTACCCCTGGAGACAATGATTGGTTCACAGTCAAAACAATCAGAGGATTTATAGGAATAGATATGGACTCAGAGAGAGATATGACCTTTTTTTTCCTTCTGGAAACCTAGACATTGAGGACAATGTCATCCCAGAACTGCCAGGGACCATATATTTCACAGTATGGAATGAATCTGCCAAGAATGGTGTCAAAAACAAAGGAAAGGAAAGCTGGGGACCCAGAAAGAGAAATAGAGGAACACAGGGGGAAAGACTGGAGAAGGAGAGAAAGTAAGAGAGATCTGAAGCCCTGATGACATTATTTGAAATCTTAGATCCAGTTGATTCTGTTGTAATTTAGCCCCATTTTTTCCATTCAAGTTATATTCATCAATATATTCCTTCTTATGTTTTGGCTACTTGAAGAATCTGCCACTTGCAACCAAGAATCCTGAATAACACAGTATAATACCTTATGCATTAACTTATTTATTTTTCCTAGCTGTATTGAGGTATAACTGACAAATAAAATTGTATCTATTTAAAAGGTAGACTGCAATGATTTAATATACATATATGTTGTGAAATGATTACTACAATCAAATTAATTCACATCCTTCACCTCACATAGTTACAGTTGTGTGTGTGTGTGTGGTAAGAATATCTAAAATCTACTTTCAGCAAATTTCAAGTTTACAATACAGTCTTATTAACTATAATCGTCATGCTAAATATTAAATCCCCTGAATCTATTCATATTATAAATGAAAGTTTGTACCCTTTGACCAACAACTGCCCATTACCCCAGCCCCCTAGCAACCACCATTCTACTCTTCTGTTTTAGGGGTTCAATTTTTTTTTTTAAAGACTCTACATATAAGTGAGATCACACAATATTTGTTTTTTCTCTGTCTTATTTCCTCCATGTTCTTATGTTCATCCATGTTGTCATAAATGATAGGATCTTTTATCTCTTTTATGGCTGAATAATATTATATCACTTTTTGTTTATCTATTCATCTGTTGATGGACATTTAGGTTGTTTCCATGTCTTGGCTATTTTGATTATGTGCTAACTTATTTAAATCACGCAAGAGCTCGGTGAAATATATGAAATCATTTTCTTCACTTTTTAGATGAGGAAATTGAGATTCGGAGTAATAGATAACATATAGAAAGTCATATAGTTAATACATGATATGTGTAGGTGGCATTCAAATTCGAGTTTCCTTACACTGTGCTCAGTATCCCTTGATTATTTTATCTTATCTATCATTAGCTGACCTCGGGTCACCTTCCTGTCCAAATAGTTTTTGTTTGTTTGTTTGTTTTTGTCAAAATAGTTTTTGACAAGAAAGTTGGCATTTGATTTAAGGCCTACCAGGGCAACTAACCCTATAACAACTACTGTAACCATAGTTTATCCTTAAATTGCACTGGCTGCTCACAGGTTAAATTTCGCATTTCATACTTAAAACTTTCTTATAGTATTTTTTCCATATATAGTAGCTTATCTTTCAAGAGGAAAACAAAAGTTAACTCTTTGGGGAGAGAACAAAGCCTGGGAGTGATGCTGGGAGGGGCTGTGGGGGGCTTGGCAGGGTGTGTGGAAGGCAGTGATGTCTGGGGAAAGGCAGCTCCTCCTCTACCTCCCCTGTTCCTGCAGACACACCCCTCCCTAGACCCCTCAGGCAAGCACCATCTCACTCACCTGCCCGAAGTTCCGTGCCCGGAGAAGGGAAAATGGGCTCAAGGAGAGCTGTTCCCTGCCTCCTTTTCCTGGTCAGCCAGCATAAAGTGGGAAAAGGGGTCTTCCATAGGCCCCAAGAGTCAGGGTCAGGGCAACAACCTCTGGGCTGATAGCACAGCAGGCCTCCATTCTGCTTTTGATTCTTCTAGTCTGTTTGCATTCCTGCTCCATAAGACAGGAATAATTAATGAGAAACAGAGCAGGAGAGGGGGAAGAGTGGCGGGAAAGAGCTGCCTGACTGTCAGCCCTGTGCCCTCACCCTCAAGCAGGAACCCTATCCCATTCTCGGGCTGTATCCTGATCAGTGCCTTCAGCACCTGTGGGGCTTGTTCCTCTCTTCTTCCTCTTCTCCCCTCTTAAAGTCAACCATTTTTATTACAATTTCCATTTTTTTCTTTTTTTTTAACTTTTTTTTTATTGAGTTATAGTCATTTTACAATGTTGTGTCAAATTCCAGTGTAGAGCACAATTTTTCAGTTATACATGAACATACATATATTCATTGCATTTTTTTCTTAAGCATAGACCAATTGTAGGTTCAAACTCACCTAAGTAGCATTACAAAAAGACAGGTACTGCTATTAAAATGATTTCATCTGTATGAAAAAATGGCATTTTGGATAGAATTCAGTGCTATAGAGGTTCAAAACAAATAAAAAACACCTGGACAATCAGACTACAATAAGGGATGTTCTTCCATGGAAAGTAACATTTTGTATTTAAAAGCCTCATAATTATTTCTAGCACAATAAGTTAATGAATACAGTTAAAAATACTTATGAGTACTCAAAAGCTGGTGACCCACCCTGCCTTACCTGATTGTCCCTTATTTGGGGCACTAAGAAAGGCTAATTGTTCTGTTTCTCTGCTGAACTCTTCCTCTGTGGCCTATGAGAAGGCACACCTTTGTTTGGCAAACTACCAACAACGACAAGAGAACACATGCATTATTGATGAGTTTGCTTCTGAATTAAAAATCAAGGTACATACATGTATGTATATAAATACCCTATCTTTACCTGTGGAGATGGCACTGTTTTAATGAAAAAGGAAAAACTGGTGTGATTGTTTGTAGAGTTATATTGCCCCCAATTTAATTGCAACATAAATTGGGAGAATGAATATAAACTTCAGGGTACATAATGAAGAAGGGATTTTTTTTTTTTAAAAATATATCTTTGGCTTCTGTTTGGGTAGTAATTCTAGCGGGGAAGAGACAATCCAAAGTGAACAAAGGATTGCACACAGTTCATTTACTCTTAGGTATTCCACACTATCATTCACTTCTGAGTACTCGGCTCATTTTCTGTTGTGCAGTTTGCTGTAAGTCTAAAGAAGAATATCTCTATAGAGCAAAGTAACCACCCTTCTTTGACCCTCCCAGGAGTGTGTCTCAGAGTTTGTTAGAGAATAAAGCTACAAGCTATACATCAGCTAACAATTCACTTTCTGCATTGTTTACAAACCAGGGTTCAAAGATACAAGAGGGGATCAGAGGAAAAGGCTTATTGCATTTATTCCTTTTATTTTTGAACGGGGATAGATTTGTCTATTTGTTTTCTCCGTTTGTTTTCTCCTGCCCACAAGTTATCTCAATACAGGAGAGATAACTGTGTTCAATAGTTGAATAGCTGAAAGAGTTTGAGTGACATAGGGATGTTTTCATAAATACATAGAAAATAGCCTTGTGACTTTTCCTTTATAAAATACTTTCAGAACCTTACTGTGTAACACAATTGCTTGGTCATAAGTGTTAACAAAATTGCTCGAAAGATAGTAGAAGAGAAATAAGTGAAGGAAAGGCGAGTACTGGATGACCTCACTTATATGTGGAATCTAAGGAAGCCAAACTGATAGAGTAGAATGGTGGTTGCCAGAGGCTGAGGGTGAGGGAAATGGAGAGATGCTGGTCAAGAGGTACAAACTTGCAGTTATAAGATGAGTATGTTCTAGGGATCTTAGGTACAGCATGGTGACTATAGTCAACAACGCTGTATTCTATGCTTGAAATTTGCTAAGGGAGAAAATCTTAAGTGGTCTTACCACAAAAAAAAAAAAAAGTCATTACGTGCAGTGATAGAAGTGTAAACTAACTCTATTGTAGTAATCATTTCACAATATTTATGTGTATCAAATCATCACTTTGTACACCTTAAACTTACACAATGTTATATGTCAATTATATCTTATTAAAGCTGGGGGAAAAAAAAAGGTAGAAGAGTTTGACAATAATGATTTTCTACTTTTTAGTAGTAAGTGAATACTGGAACTCTCTAGGACATACTTAGAAGATCTCAAAGGAAGATGCCAGGAACTCAGAGCATGAATTCCTCTTCAGCTCTGGTTGACTTGTGTGAATTATTTTAAGTCTTGAGCAAAGAACATGACTATGACTAAAAAGAACGAAAGTTAACACAAAAATATCAAGATTACATGAGATTTAGTAAAACAACTTTTTCTTTTTTTTTTTAATCGTTACTGGAGCATAAGTCCAAAAATGCTTGATGTAAGAGCCTTGTAGATGACAGACTGCCTAACAGTAAGAAGTTCCTTGTCAAATTATTCCTGAGGAACATTAACAATTCACCAGTGAGAGAACTTGGCTTGTCATAGCAGTTTATTCTGACGGGCAACTTCTTCTTTGGTTCAGAATGTTTTAAAAGACAAAAATCACTGCAGTTATGCATCAAGGACTCCTTGGTCTCTTAGATCTGATGGTCCCTTGAACCCTAAATTAGCCACGGGGAACTACAGTGTAGGAAATCATTGCAACCTGTGCACCCATTACTTTAATGCATGGATTGCCCCCTGCTTGAATCAAGCAAATAGCATAGAGAACAATTAGCATTTTTAAAGCACCGTGAAACAGTGTGAAGTTTTTTTTTTTCCTCATATACCTTGAAATGAGGTAGATACTATAGTGAGGCACAAACTTTAACCATATCTTCATTTTCTGTTAAGAAGTATTTCATTTATAAATTGCATTGTTGATCGCCAGGAAAATTTACAATATTCAGCAGTGGTTGTCATTAATAACTGACTATTTTTGCATTTTAAACATTTTTCTCTAAGAATCACAAAATCCTTTTAACCACTCTAGTAGTATGTTAGGAATTGAGGAGAATTCTGCACTTCGTGAATACTCTCATTTGCATGGAATCAGAGCACCACAATTCAAATTTGATTCAACAAGCTTTCTTAAATGCTAACTTACAAACAAACATTTGGCTGGACACTGGTGGAAATCCATAATAATGAAACACATGCCCTGTACTCAAAAACACACAATTTAGACAGGAAAATAAGGTATGCTCACAAATAACTTTTTTAGTACAAATGCATTCATGTGCAGACATATTCTCTAGCAACTGATTAACTTTCTGAAACACAGATCTTCAATTGCTCCCATTTCACCTTCATGCCAAAAATCAATCATATTTTGCCAGACCCTTTATCTGACTCCTGCCTGCCCCTCTAGCCTCATTGTTTCCTTAAATTCTCTCCATTATCTCTATAATCCAATCATAATAAGTTCACTGGTCAACTTTGTTGTATTGTTGTGATTGTTAGTTAATTTTTAGGATAATGTTGAATTAAACAAGTAATAAATACATTCCTTCAGTAAAATAATTACAATATTACAAGTAAGACTAAAACACAATTTTATACACAACCCAAACTCCCTGTCTTGTCTCCCAGTGGTAACCACTATTATCAGTTAAGGACGCATCCCTCCAAATGTCTTTTGAACACAATTACATACACACAGTTGCTTTGTTTTGTGTTTTAACCTGAAGGAGATCATACTTTGCATGGACTCTACAATTTATTTATTTTATTCAACAGATAACTTGCTGATTTTACCATATTAATGTTATAATACAGCATTTCCATAGCCTTGGTTAATAGTTTTAATCTCTTCTTTATCTATGTCCCCTTTTTATTCCTTAAGCTGTTCATTTGAATTTCTCTTCCTTTTTTTCTTAATTATATGCAAGAACAATTTGTTTATTTTGGGGGCCCTTGCAGTTTATTAGTTTCTGTTTTATTGATCAAGTCTCTGTTTTGTTTTGTTTTCTATTATTTTTGCATTATTTTTATGAATTTCTTTCTTCAGTTTAATGGGATTATTTTGTGGTTCTTCTATCAGCTTCTTGAGTCAAAAGTTTTTTGGTTATTTTGTACTTTTGTTTTCTAATAAATTCATTATATATATATATATATCTCCCCAAATCTCCCTTTTGGTTGCATTCAACCAGTTTGATGCATGGTGTTGTTCAGTTTTAAATAAATTGTAATTTTTATTTGTATTCATTTTTAATCCAAGATATATTCCAAAGTGTGCTTTTAAATTTATGGGTGTATAGGACTTTATTTTCTCTTGTTTCATTTCAGTTACTGCTTTCTAATTTTATTGTGTGGTGGTCAGTAAGGGTAAAGTGGCCTAGAAGATTTTAATCCTTTAATTTGTTGAGATATTTTTCTACAGGCTTAGTAGATGGTCTGTTTTTGACAATATTTCACGTGTTTGAAAATAATCTGTATTCTTTTTTTACAGGTTCAACTGTGTGTGTGTTTATAATATGTTTGTTAAATTGAATGTGTTAATTGTAAAATTCAAATACCCTATATTCTTTCTTACTTTTTAATGTACTTGATCTAGAAACTTATTGAAATATGTTACATTCTCACTATGACTACAGATTTCTCAAAATTCTATCAGTTTTTCTTGATATAGTTTGAAAATACATAATTAGGTAATAAAAGTTCATGACTTTTATATATTTTGACGGATTATGCTTTCAATATGAAATATTCTCTCTGTGCCCTTTTGAAACTTATTTCTTTGAATTCTGTTTTTATGATATTATTAATAATATCACACTTGCTTTTCTTTATTAGTATTTTCCTAGTATATTTTATCTCATTCTCAAACTCCTTGTGCCTTATGTAAATAACAATTGAACTTTTTTAGCCAATCTGAGAGAGCTTATATTTTCTTCTATATATTTATTTGGTTTTATTCCTAATATGTAATTTTGTCTTTTCTAGTATTCATTTCTTCAGTTTTTTAATTGATTTTTTCTTTTAATTTTTTGAAATATGTATGTGAGTGTATGTTTGTATTTAGGTTTATGTGCATGTGTATTCTGCTAGTAGTTATCTTTACATTTTAATACTAAAGCCAAGTCCCCCTAAAACTGAGTTCCTCTGCCAAGTTCATGATTAGCCTCTCTAACTAATGTGCTTTTTCCCTTTCTGGTCCAATACCTGTTCCGCTCAAGACTGAAGAGTTATCAAAGAAAAGGGAGCTTGAAACCCAACAGGACTCTGTGTGGCCTTCCCAAGTACAAAAGACTTTCTGTGTCTCCCATTTCTGTTTGTAGAAAAAAAGGTTTCAGCCTCCTAGACCTTCCTTGAGTTCCAAAGGGCAGCTTCAAACAGTTACTAATTAAAGGAGTGAGCGAATGCAGAAACAAAAGAAAAGCAGTCAAGAAACAATAGTGCAGTGATAGGGCAGGGTCCTGGTTCCTTCTGGGGGATGTACATAACAATTTGATACATATCTCTGAGTTCTTCTACAGGAACTCATGCCCCCCACCCAGGTGGAGGATGATAACTTCAGGCTGAGCACAAGCACATGGATCCCAGACTGGTTGGAACCAGAAGGCTGATGACTTGACATTCCTGGAACACCACCTTGTTACCTCCCCACCCACCAATCATAGGAAGGTTACACACCCTGTAGCTTTTCTCCCAAATTTTGCCTATGAAAACTCTTCCCTGAATTCCACTGAGGAGTTGGGGTCTTTTGAGCATGAGCTGCCCCGTTCTCCTTGCTTGGCCCTGCAATAAACCTTCCTCTGCTCCAAACTCCAACAGTTTGGTTTGTTTGGCCTCACTGTGCAATCAGGCACATGATCTTGGGATCAACAACAATACAAACACTTTAAATTAGATTTTCAAAAATGTTAAATGGTATTTCTTTTCTGTCCCTCAACCCTAAACAAGAAAGGTAGCCACATACTTACATACCTCTTTTCTTGCTGCCTCCCCTCTCCCTCTTCCCCTTTTAAAATGTGGAATTTCTGTTCTGGTTTTGAATTTAACTTATTTTTTTTCTTACCATCCATAGTATTCATTTTTAACAATTTTTATTTGTTTCTGTAGAGGAGGAAGAAGAGTTTTTTCTCTACCTTTCTGAGTTCTTGGCTGAGATTTCTGCAATAAAAGTCAGATTAACAAGAGAAGAACAAACCGAAGTTTATTGACATGCATACCTCCTATATACACGGGAGATATCCAGGGAGAAATGAGTGCCCAAATTGGTTTAGAATTCCAGTTTATATAGCATTTTCAATAAAGAACAATACATCTGTGGAGAAATGACAGGACAAAAGAAGGTAGTTTTAGACCCCCCCCACCCACCCCCCAGAGTGGAGATAAATGCTAGTTAGTAAAGTTTGTTATGTAGATTCCTCTGGTGCACTCTCCAGGCTATTTAGAGTCTAAAAGTTTTCCTTGGTAAAACTTTAAAGTTATATCTGGTAAACTTTTGCCCTTCTGGTAGAGAAGAGAAGAGGAATACCTTTGTAAATATATGTCCTATTCTTAGGCAAATAAGGAGAGAAAATTTTTCTGGCATCTGCTTCTTCTCAATGGCCTTCAACTCAAAATAATCCTTATGCCAAAGTGACATATTTTGGGGTGGCATAATGTGCTACCCTTTGGTTCTTTATTCATCATTGCTTCTTATATTTGACTTTTCTGTCTGGAATTTATTTTTCTTCCTGTTGTAATACATACATACAGTATTTTCCAAACTTCAGCCATTTGTGTATTACCTTCCAATTTTTCTATCTGAATACTGCTGTAATTTTGTTATTAATGATTTATTTAAATTCATTTTTAACTCAATTTAAACTCATTGTGCATAATTACATCCATGAAATCATAGGTTACTATGCCAGTCACATATAACTATTAATTTAAAAAATTGCCAGTGTACAACCAAAAAAAAAAAATCATCTTGTGTATCATGTAGTGAAAATGCCTTATTTGGAAAATACATACCTAATAATGCTTTCAGGAAAGTTCTGTAGTCAAGAAGTTTTATGATTCTTACACATCTGAAAGAGCCAAGACATACTGCTTGGTCTTAGGTTTCAAACTAGGATGAAAGTTGGAAAGTGACAAGGTCCGTGACAACACAGGTTACCTTACCTTCTTTCTAATTTAAACATTGATGCTTCTGGTTTCTTCCCGGGAGTCACAGCCATTTGGGAAAATTTCTCACTTCTCAAACCCAATTTCTTGCCTAAAAGCTGACACTGACACAGCTATTATCTCCTCCAAATGTCAGGTGTGGTATAATTTGAAGAGGCCAAACTGACCAGTTTCTCATCTTGTAGTACTCCAATTATCCCTGCTGGTGGTTGCCCTTGAGTTTCTTCTTACTGTTTGGTATTACTTTCCTGCAAGTATGGACAATTCTTGGTGCTTACTCCCATATTTTATAGGAGAATAGCCCCTCATGCATTTTGGGGCTGTTTTTTTCTTTTCCTTTAGGCTAATCATTTATTGACCTTCTCCCTGTTTAAAGGTTTTCTCACAGACTCTAGTCCACCTTTTTTTTTTTTTTTAGGATAATCATAGATTTACTATTTGTTTGTATCAGTTATATATCACTTCTTGAAATTCAGGGTTTGAAAGAAAAAAAAACCTATAAAATAAGCTCAGGCTCTCATCTTAAAATGAAAGTCACTAGCAGGATTTTGACAGCTGGCAATGGAACAGAGAGGTATTCTAGATGGAAAGAGTAGTACACTGTTGTCTTTGGAGGTTAGTGAACAGTCCAGTTTGACTCACAAGGGGTGGGGAGGGAAATACTGGAAGATGTCACAGGAAAGATTAGCCTGAGAAGGAAAACACAGAATTTAGAAGTAAGCTCTGGGAAAGCATGGACTGTCTCTGAGGTTTTCACCACTGTTGCACAAGCATCTAGCACAGTGGCTGACATAGCAATTATTAAATAAACTTGGAATGAATGAATGAGTGAATGAGTTAACGAAACTGAGATTTTTCACAGCACAAGTGTAGGAATAAAGATGATAGATTTTCATAAAGTCCCAGTTCTTAAAGAGAAGATGTGGGGTTGAGAGAAGGGAATTAATGTATACCTACTTATAATAAACAGTATATATATTTTTATTGAAGTATAGCCAGTTTACAATGCTGTGTCAATTTCTGGTGTACAGCATGATGCTTCAGTCATATAGGAACACATACATATTCATTTTCATATTCTTTTTCACCATAAGTTACTATAAGATACTGAATATAGTTTCCTGTGCTATACAGTATAAACTTGTTGTTTATCCATTTTATGTATATTAGTCAGTATCTGCATATAAAATGAATACTTCTTAATGCAAATCTTGACACATGAATTATCCAACGGAACTCAAGATAATAATGGTTTGTTACATTAAGGTCAAGGGTCAGCAAATTTTTTTCTATAAAGGACCAATTAGTAAATATTTCAGACTCTGCAGATCCTACAGTCTGTCACAACTACTCAACTCTGTTGTTGTAGAGTGAAAGCAGCAACAGACAATATATAAACAAATGAATATGACTGTGTTTCAATAAAACTTTATTTACAAGAACTGGTGACAGAAAGGATTTGGCCTGTGGGCCATAGTTTACTGACCCCTACTTCAGGTGACAATATTATAGTCTAAGAGGATTTTTCTTACTACATTCTTGACTAAGCATTTCACTTTCTTAAAGCAGAAAGATGCTGATTATTATGAGTTCTAAATAGGAAGTAGCTTTCACAACTTTCCATGCATTGCACAAGCATTACACTCGTTAAGACATCGGAGAGGAAGGTATCAGATTTTATAAAGGTATAAACTCACACAAAGAGAAAATAAATGGCCACAGAGCTGCACAAAGAGTTAGTAGAAAAGGGAAAATAATAAACACTATTCGTTCAAAATGAAACCAAACTTCCCAAGTAGCACTTTTGTTAGCACAGATGAGTGGTTTCATACACCTGTCTTCTAGGCCCTGAGAGAGCTACTCTTCAGAAACTCTGGCTTGATTATTGCCAGTGATGTAAAAGTGCCACCACATGGGAAAATTAAAAAAAAAAAAAGAAAAAAAAAAAAGACTTTCTTCAGAGATATTTTTCCCCTCACAAGCTTTGGCAGCATTTAATTTAATAATAATTAGTTTTCTTTTGTTTAAATTTTTATATGGGTATAGGGGAAGCAAATTTTTACCTCTTCCCTCTTAGGGTTTTTTTTTTGGCTGGGCCTGAGAATTAAACTGACATAAAACAGATTAACAGGAGAAAACCATATAGATTTATATAAAGTTTACATGGCACTGGGGCCCTCATAAGGAATGAAGACCCAAAGAAATGTCAAAACCTACATGCTTTTATAGTAGGTTGAAGAAAGGCAGTTGTGGAAGAGGAACTAGACTTATGTGGGGAGGCAAAAGGAAGATAAGATTTAGTTTAATAAGATCCATTTGTACAGAATTCTCTTCGTCTCTACTCATCCTTGATAAGAACTTTTCTTTCCTTCTAGTATAGGGCAGACATATAGAAATTTCATCTCCTGCTTTCAGGAATCAAAAGAGGGGTCAGAGTGCCTTTCTTGCATCTGCTGTTTCTCAAGTGCTTTTAATTCAAAATAATCAATATGTTAAGTGCATATTTTTGTGTGATGTACTCTAAACTCCTTCATGGGCAAAAATGAACAAAACATCAGAAGAATTGTGATAATGATAGACTTGTCATTCTAATATTTTTTCTCTACTTCTCTGCAAAGCTCTTTAGATGGCCTCAATTTTCTCTTGAAACACATGTATGTGAAAACAGATTTTTCAGGAAGATTCAGCAAAAAACAGACAAACAAAATGAAGCCAGAATATTTGTTACTGCCATTTTGAAAACATTTGACCAGAGAGACTTAAATGTGAGTAGGGTGCCCAAGCTGGGAAATTTAGTGGATACCGGAAATCCCATGCCTTTTGTCACCATGAAGAAAATGTCAGGCCTATCTTATCAGTTATTTTCAGAAAAGTGATTCTATAAAAGTGTTTTTCCTTTTCTCTAATTCTGTTCACAAGATCCAAAGAATTATTCTACTCTTATGGCTGTGAGTTTTCAAAGGATTTGTTTATCATAATGCCAGTCTGAAGAGTATCTGAAGGCAAGTTTGAAGTATATTAATTATAGAGTACGATGGTTGCCTTTAAATTTCCAAGTTAGTAAGTGTTGCGTCACTGACTTGGGGTGACATATTTTCCTTCTAGAATACTTTTAAAAATGCAAACGTAGGAACAGAAAACTCTCACTTCAAAGAGAAATAGAACTGTTTTGAAAGACAGCCTTTGAATGCAATCTTATTCAAAAAGAAGCCTATTTAGAGAAAATGAAATCCAAAAATGTCAACACCTGTATTCTGCCTAAGAATATGCCTTCTTTTTGACAACAGCACTGGTAAGCTAAGAGTACTTTTGAAAACAAACACACTTCATTTTATTTGGTTTTGGAAAAGACGGTGAAAATGTTATGGTGCCCCTACCCTTATAATATGTTTTCATTATAAAATAATACATTTCACAAATTTGATATGGGCAATTGCCTAAACCCACAGAGTGTATATTAGAAGGCTCAACCTCATTTTAAAAAACAAGTAAGTTGTTTAACGAAGATTTTGTTTTCAATCAAATGTTTAATAAAAATTATTTTAACATTGTCAAAAAAAAAAGTCAGAAGATGTGTGTATGTGTGTGTATTTTTCCAAAATATCAAGTCAAACCTGAGAACATGAGTTTATTTGCTATAATTTTGATCAATTTTTAAAGCTGGAATATAATGGGAAAAATATGTTCTCACATCACAGAATTGATTTTGCTTTGTCTTTATAGAAGATTATTATAAAGACTCTTTGATCTAAAAGAAAATGGTCTTTCTTGTTGTTAGTGCAGAAGATATTAAATATGACAAAGATATGCTTTTTTTTAATAATAGCTTAAATAAAAACATTACAGATAACAACACGTGCGTTCCTCAACTAAGAAAAGACAAGATAAATGCCACTGTCACTGTTAGTTAAATAAGGGTGATGCAGAAATTGCAAGGAGGATGTTGGTCTGCCAGGGATTTCTGGTGGCCATATTTAATAATACATGCAGCTTTGCTTCAGGGGTTTACAACAATAAGGCATAATGAGACAAAATGGTTGTGTAAACCCCTAAAGAAAACGAATGCATGTATTATTTAAAACATCTTGTGTTTTGTAATTTTGCTCACAACTCTTATAAAAAATTTTATCATTCATTTTCCAGAAGAATATAATCACAAGTAAAGATAATGTTCCTAGGTGGAACCCAATGATGTTATTTTGATTAAACATATTTCTGTCTATGTAATCCATTTTCTTCCAAAAACATTTTTTAGCATCTCTCCATTAAAACTTACCCTTACATTGAATAAGCACTACAGTTGGTCATATAAACTAAATGGTCATATTAATTGCAATATAAGTGCCATATCTCTAAGTTGTCTGACAAATTTTTAATTTTACAATTTACCTGTAAACTCTATATTTTACATCTAACTCGTAAGAGTGAAATGATGTGTTAGGAATTAATTCATCCTTCTATACTGGTCCACTTGTAACCTAATCGAGGAAAATTCCAACCTAATGATAACTATGTTTTAGTTTTCAGAATGTTTTACAAATATCTTCAGAAAAGTGCAATATTTGCTTTCCTGTTTATGGTTTTAAAAAATATTGGCATGGTACATTTTCTCCTCTTTTACCTTACTTGCTTTTTTTGTGTGTCTAATATGACAATCTACCAACCATTTCAGAAGTGGTTCATAGGTCTCTGTTCGTATAATGTAATAAAGAAGGTAAAGAAGGGCAGACATTAAGAAGAGTGATTTTTTTCCCCTTTAACAACAGACTCATACATGCACCAATCAATATTAAGTTCAGAAAGATGTGCACTTTGACCACTAACTTTGTCAAAGTTGGAGATCAGACTGTAGCTAAGGGAGGCGAAACTGGGAAAAATTGAGGTAAAACTGCAAGATAGATGGAAAAATTCAGATTACACAATAATATTAGGATTTGGTTACTTTAAACCCATGGCTGAGCACATTGGATTATCAATCTAAAGGACGATAAGAGATGCCAGCATGGAAAGCAGAGGATAACTGAGTAATGGGAATTCAGGCAGATGTGACATCGAAAACATTCCTGTTTAGGTATTTTAGAAGCACTTACAAGGCAACAAGTCCATTGGAGAACCCTGGGGAACCTGTATTCCAGGCAGTAAATCCAGTGATTGGGAATACTGAGGTGCAAGGCGTGAGCTAAAGCATCACAGTTAGAAGAAGACCAAAAGCAAGATTCATGGGTCTCATTGTACCCCTCCCCTTCCCAGCCCAACCACCCTGACAACCCCTCCACCCCCCAAATAATAAGCTCTATAGTACTTTGGCTTCTGAGGAGTGGCAGATCCTGAAAGGGGGTGCAATGGGAATAATTAAGAATGATAGACTGCCATAACTATTAGGTGTCCTAGAGGTATCTAAACTTTTTTTCCCAGATGGGGAATATGTGGCTCAGAAAAGTTACTCAACTGCTCATCTTCTCTGAGACTGTTTCTTCCCATGAAATGGAACTTTGGAGAAAATTATATACAAGATAACAATTGAAGGTACCTAACTATTTGCATCTGCTCCTTCCATAAAATCATCCCTAACCGTCCTATCTAAAAGTACTAAAAGGGAATCCTGAGAGCCACATATACCATCACCTTCAGCCCCATATACTTACTCTTTAATTTTGATTTTGGGAGGAAGCATTTTCTCAGAGGAACAGGATTTGTTTCACCTCTGAAGTATTCTAGCAGACGGAATGATGACTAGAGAAACAGAAAGCTGCATGCTAAGTTAACTGTCTCCTCTAAAGCAGAGTTACTGAATATGATTATGAAATATAAGTCACATAGCATGGATTTTCAAGGTCATTTATGATTTGTGGAATCATAATTGTTAAATCTGTGTACCATAATATGCTTTTTGTTCTGCAAGGAACAAAACTAATCTGCAGTATATATACCCTATGTCCAGAATATGTCAAGTTAATTACAATTTGGGGCATTGTCATATTTGAAGACAGGATTATATTTCTCCATTCTCACTCTCACTATCTGATGTTTGGAATCACTCTAAGATCAAGCTGTAATGTAACTGACACTGGGTTCTTCTCAAACAAAATGCAACCAATAATGATAAATTTATGTACAGCCATTTTTCTCCAGAGAGCCAAAGAGCTTTTCAATAGGGGAGAGAAAAAGGGGGGCTGGTGTTCATGATAAGGTATTTTGGCATCCCTGGAGTGTAACTTTGGCTGATATACAGGTGTCAGGACAACACATCTTTATAGTGTGCACTAATGGAAGAAACATGATGAATGTCCTTGAACAGAGTATGAGGAGGAGAGAAGAAGCAGAGCCCAGGGACAGATGGTGCTGATTTATTACTCTCAAATGTCAGAGGGTAAGTGTTTTCTGCATATTGAGTTAGAGGTAATGCAGAGGTAATGTTTGCGATTATTGTGTTGGGCTTGATATTTTGATACTGAATTTGAATCAAATTCATCTCATCTCTTAAACAGGCTTATTGACAAAAGAGATGGCTGGATTTGAAAAGGCCTGATATCTTTTGGGATATGCTCAGGAAAACAATGCACTGGGTCTATGGCTCATGAATATATTTGAAATGCATACAGGCTTTTTTTTTTTTTTCCATTGCCTTCATTTTCTGTGACAATTAGTGTGTGATTCAAAGTGACATAACCAAAATTCATTGTAACTAAAGCAGCTACTGTATTGTGTACTGCCAATGAGATTAAATCTAAAAGAGGACATTGTGGATAGACAATCTCTTGGCATTGCTTCACTGATCATCTCTGCATTGTGTGGATTTGATCTCAAAGAAACAAGTAGATGATTTTTTTTTGACCTTTTCATTACTTTGGTATCATTTATGATAACAGATGTTTTAAATTGTTTAATAGGTAATTCAATTGTATTAGGTTTTCTAGACTTCCAGATTGAAATAAGTTTGTGGAAATTGCTTAGTGATTAAATTTAAAATAGGCAAGAACTCTTAATTTCATTTAATCTGTACCCAAGTGTCTGAGAAGGGATACCGTATATATTTGCCCACATTGTAAATTAAGCTTCCTCATTTATGAACTCCGAACTGATACATATGCAATTGACAAGATGTGTCTGGCTATCAGTGAGATTATTATACAGTTTCACAAACTCTATAGCTGAACATTCTATAACTTGTTATTTTCATTGTATTATCCATTAAGACATTTTCATTGATTGTAGTTTTCAGAAACAAGTGAAGAGGAAGATATGATCTATGCATAAAAATATCAGCTTGAGGAGACTGAAATTCTATTCTCAGTTTCTCCTCCTGCCTCATTTCTCTAACGAAAAGTTCCTCACCTACAAAAATGTAATCATTTACACTTATTGTACACTGTATTGTGTAGAATGTTTACAAAGAACTTTGACTTCAGCATAAAATGAAACCTTTAAAAATAAGTAAGTAGCTAATATATTTAGATACATAACACATTTGTATAGAAGTTTAAAATCTTGGCACATGTTTAAAAATGTTTTGTAAATTGTTATGTGTAACAATCCTATAAGACAGTCAATGTCTGTATCATTGACTCCATTTTTGTACATGAGCTAACTGAGATTCAAAGGGAATAAGTGATTGATGTATGGTCACTCAGCTATAAAGCGGAGTAAGCCGGATAATAACATGGGTCTTCAAAGACAAGTGTTCATTATCCTATGCCGCACTGCTTCATTTTATGCACGGTAGATATATGTGTGCTATCATCGTACGTCTACGTTGTGGGTAATGACACGTCTAGTCTGCTATTTATAAAAATAGCAGGGAAAAAAACGAACAGAATACAAACTATGCAGACAATATAATATTTGTTGAATTAAAACATTTGTTAAATTAAAACATAAATAGCATAGAAGACATGGCTTCTCTCTAGAAGTTTAATCAGGAGACAGATGGGAATATTTGTTGAACATCTACTAAATGCCAGACCCTGTAAAGAACTTATATTAACAGCTTATTTTGTCCTGTCCCATCTACTTTGATGCAATTTTAATTCATTTTAAAGGTTAAAACAGTTGTAAATGATATGGCAGTGT
Organism: Camelus bactrianus; assembly: GCF_048773025.1. NCBI lineage: Eukaryota > Metazoa > Chordata > Mammalia > Artiodactyla > Camelidae > Camelus > Camelus bactrianus. Next base: position 78,402,376 of record NC_133575.1, on the reverse strand, counting down.
GAGGAAAAAAAGAAAGAAAATGAATGGCACCATCCATCTTTTAACAGAGCCCCCAAAAATAAAAATAAAAAAAGAGAAACATTTAGGATTCCATATCATGCCATAGAAAGACAAGGAAAAAGCAAAAGAGCTTACCACTCAGCAGGCCAGCCTAAGGGCTGACTAGTAGGAGGGCAGAAGAGCAAAGATCAAAGAAGCTGCCTCAGGGTCACATACCTCAGGGTCACATGCCGGGGCCTTTGTGGATATGACTTACACCAAGTCCATATTTACCCTACAGAAATGTGATAAAGACTAATTAGGGTGCTCAACTCCAAAAGATAATATATTTTTAAAATTTTTTCCAAAAGATAATATTAAAGGAGACTTGTCTAGAAGCTCATTCCTTGGGGATTTCTAAAGAAATGGTACTTTTCTCTCTATCTAGTTCCACAGCATTGTTTCTGACATTTTCTACTGGGAACTACTGTAAAGATTCTTATCACCTTCCCACCAATATCCTGTGTCCTTCCTTCAGACCTCTCCAGCATTTCTGTTTACAGGTCTCTTCACCATCTGACACAAAACTAACAAATCCAGCCAGACTGAGTCTCCTTTTTCAAATACATTTTAAATTAAACACTTCTTTTATTGACATTAGTTGTCCTGATTTAACTACAATTATGGGACAGAAAATATTTGCATATTTGCTCATTATAGGCATCCTCGCCAAGGAAAGCCCAGGGTAATGACCACAACAGGTTAAAAAATTAGCAAATTAATTAATCGTACTTTCATATACAGATTTATTCTCTAAGTTAATGATTTGTTTCATTAAAATCATTTTCACTTAATTGAGTGGATATCTGACATATTCAGTAAGCCTAGCTTTCTAGTGAGAAATGTAAGCTTCAAAAGGAAAAGATTTATGGTTTTATATGACTATAAAAGTAATCCATACTTATTATAGGAAAAATAATAAAATGTATAAAAATGTAGTATAAAACTATCCATAATTTCATGACTCAGAGGTAAGCATTGTTAACATTTTTGTGTAAATCAAACAAGCCCTTCTCTAACTACACACACACACACACACACAACAACACAGAAGCAATGAATTATGACTGATAGCAATAACTAATGACAGTGATCTCAGACCCTCAAAATGTTTAGATATCAGTATTAAGGCAGAGATAATAAGATAAGTGTAATATTTTTAAACCAATAAAATAAAGAACTGAAAGTAAAACAATTATAGTAAGTCTTTTTTGTCCTGGCAATGTTTGGGAAAAGGATAAATATACTTATTCATTTTAGATTTTGATAACATAAGTGAAACACTCTAGAGCTACCACCAAGGTAGAGCAGCCATATTTCTTCCAGATCCTCCCTCTTATAACTAAAATTATACTGGACATAACACAACAAACAAGCATAGGAAATCTCTGACAGATGGAAAGAAGAAAACAAGCTGCCTTGGGAACTCAGAACATGAGGAAGGATGTGTTGGTGAGTTCTCTGGGTTTCCTTATTAACTCCCATATACACCAGACAGAAGCCCCCAACCCAGACACACCAACAGGCACAGAAAAAGCTTTAAGGAAAACCTGCTGTGTCCAAAGGACCAGAACACGGTGGCCTAACAACTGAAAAACATTTTGGCTATAACTGCCTGTAAATGTCTGCCCTGGGCTGCTGTAACTCATGAAACAGAAACTGATAGCACTGAAAGGAGAAAAAGACAAATCTCTAATTATAGCTGGAGACTTCAACATCCTAACTGATAGAACTATCAGACAGAAAATCAGCAAGCCTATAGAACTGAACCATATAACCAATGGACAGGATCTAATTGAAATACCACAGACTATGTGGTTTAAACAGGAGAAATTTATTTTCTCTCACAGTCTAGAGGCTAGAAGTCCAAGATCATAGGTCAGGATTGGTTTCTGGTGAGGCCTCTCCTCCGGGTTTGACAGCTGCCTTCTGGCTCTATTCTCACATGGCCAAAATTTTTGAATTAATGTCATACATAGGAAACAATCACTTGAAAATTAGCAAGCTAAAAATGAAAGAGCTGGAGAGTAAATCTTGCCATACTGCCTTAGCTACTGCTGACTTGCCTATAAGTTTTCATTTCTGATTTGTCTCTTTATGAGCTGTTTAAAGAAAAATGTTGATAGGACCACAAATTCTAAAAGGACCTTTGCCCACAGTCAAGTCACCTGAACATTCATATCCTATGAAGACAATAAATTAAGAGGGGATAGAAATATCCCATATAGGGATGTGTATTTCTGAAACTAATGAAGAACTGGCCTCATTGTTATCAAGAAGAAATGTAACCGAGCAGGACCCTATGGGGCCTTCTGAGGACAGACCCCTCCCCCATCTCCTCTGCTGCAGCTCCTCTCTGAAGTAGCCAGATAATAGTATCTCATGTATATTTCCCACGTTTTTCAGATGCTAAAAACCACCATCAAAGGGAGGAAATAAACTACTTGATGATCAAGAGCAAGTAGCCCCCAGACCTTCTGGCACCTAGGGGTTGATAGTGTTGACCGCCCTGTTACCTCACCATCAACCAACCAGAGGATTGTGCACGAGCTGTTCGGGTACCCTGCAACACCCATCCCTTACCTGGCCTTTAAATGTGCTTTGCCAAAACCCTTCAGGGAGTTAGGGGTTTTCTTGCGCGTGAGCCACACAGTCCTCCTTGCTTGGCCCTGCAATAACCTTTCTCTGCTCCAGACTCCAGTGTTTCGGTTTCTTTGGCCTCGTGGTACGCCGGGCACAGGAACTTGCATTCAACAACAGAAATAAAAGCCACTGTTGAACAAAACAAATTTTACAGATGTTGACTAGAATACATAACTTTCCCATGTATTTTCAAAGGCAAATGTGTGAGTTCTTTCCTATGCCTAAAATAGGTAGCACAACCTATCTCTGAATGCCAGCGGCACACAGACTGTGCGAGAGTCACATGGACCACACTTGTGCATAACACGCTGGCAAACTGTGACACAGAAAGGCAGGAATGTGCTTGCTGAGTGTTCATTTTACTTGGTCCTGTACTTCACAAAATGTTTTTCTAACACTCTTGATTCTTTGATTGCTGATGCAGCATCCTGTAGGCCTTCAAAAACAGATTTGCAGTTCAAATGAGGAAGATATATTTTCAGAAAAATGAACACTTGGTTTTATGTTTTTCCATTTCCAAGAAGTAGCATTAAGAGAAGCTGAAGAGGGTGGGGGCAGAGGGTTGCAGAGATTTGAGAAGGCTGGAAATGTCATTTAGTATGAGGTAAAATCAACTTTGGTTCCCCAAATGGTCCTTGTTTCTAAGAGCATGTTTCATAATGAAAAGTGAACATTAAGTTGAAAAATCTTAACCTTAAAATACTTGAATGGAATATAAATTTTGTCCCTAGAACCTTAAATGGCTGACATTTTTAGTTGTTATTCTTCCTCATGATCATTCCTTTATATACTCTGTTAGAAGGTTCATTTGTTATACATTTTCTAGTAAGAAAAAAAGAAGAGGTAAGTAATATTATGAAGTTTAGCCACATTATTTTTACCTGCATATAAAAATTGAAAGAAACAGAAAAGAAGAAATGAAGGAGCACAGAGCCTATCACTGATTTTGGGTTCCCACCATCATCAGCAAATTTGAGGGAGATATGTGAATACCAGAGGTCGGGGGAGGGGGAGGGAGAATTGGATGAAGGTGCTCAAAAGGTACATACTTCCGGTTATGAGATCAAGAAGTACTAGGGATGTAATGTGTAGCATGATTAATAAAATTAACACTGCTGTGTGTTGAAGATGAAAGTTGTTATGAGAGTCAATTCTAAGCATTCTCATCATAAGGAAAAAAAATAATTTTTTCTTTTTGTTTTATTTTGTACCTATATGATGGTGCATGTTTACTAAACCAATTGTGATCATCATGTAACTCAAATTATTTTGCTGTGCACCTTAAACTTGTACAGTGCTGTATGTCAGTTAGATCTCAATGAAACCAGGTGGATGGATGGATAAATAAACAAATAAACAAGCAAATAAGTAAATTTGAGGAGAGGAAGGTATGAACATTTGCAGTTTATGGATCACCACAGAAACATCGTTCTCCTTCCACGTTGCCCCCTCCCCCCGGCCCTGCTATGGCAACGTGTTTCACCACATGCTGCTTTTACCCCCTTCATCTCTTACTCCCCCATTCCCTATACATAGGGTCTGCTCCAGAGGTTTCTTGAATCTGGGGAACCAAAACACAGCTCCTTTTCTCTAAAAAGGTTGTCATCCTAAAGAATTCTTCGTATGAGAGGTCTACTGTGCCAACCTACTGCTGAGATCAAATCCCCACCATTCTAGATTGATTCTTTCAAATCTCCATCAGAAGCAGGGAGAAAGAAACAAAAGAGAAACTGGGACAACTCTGCATTCACTGACATTCACTGATGTAATCTTTTTAAACTTATGAAATTTGCTCACACATGGTCTCACTAGTATATGTATTGCCGAAGCGAGCACACACATGGTCTCACTAATGGTGAATTTAACTTGCATCTGCACACAATAACTCTCCTCTTCAGTAAAGTTCATCCCTAATAGCAACCTGGAATACACTTGGTCTTTGCCAAAAAGCATCTGGAAGAGAGATTGTTATTTCGGGGACTGTTACTTTTTACATGTCATTCTCAGCTAGGAAGACCTCAAGGTAGAGAAGAAAAGCAGTTTTATGACAGGATGGAATCCTGTTTCATTTTCCTATTCTCATTCTGACTCAGCCACACTGGCCTCCCTGCTTTCCTTCTAACCCAGAGGTACACTCCTGCCTCAGGGCCTTTGCATTACTATTCCCCTGCCTCAGAAGTTCTTCCCCCACAAACCTCTCTTCCTTATCATACCTCTTCTCTACTCATGTCAACCATTAGAGAAGCTTTATTTACCTCCCTATTTAGAACTGCAGACTTCTCTCCTCAGTCCCAACTCCCATCCCCTGCTTTACCTCTCCTCATAAGATTTATCATTATATATGTTATTTATTTGTCTTTATTTTTCTGGTATCACTAGAAAATAAGCCCCAAGAAAGTAAGGATTTTTATGTTTTATTCATTGGTACGGCCTCAGCACCCAGAAAAATAGGAACTCAAATATTTGTTGAATAAATGAAACAGTGAATAAGTGAATAAACGAGTGAATGAGTAAATGAATATTGGGCTACAACAGCACTAGATATAAATCTACATTCTAAGTATCCCATACAAAAAAAAAAATCATCAAGTTGCACCACGAATGACTTGCCATCATCTTCAACTTAATCATACTTTGACTTACGGACGATATCATAGACTTTGTGTAGGGCAATAGTTTAAGTCATTCATTGACTTCTTATTTGTCAACATCATGAACACTGAAGATTCTTTCCAATTGTGTGCTAGTAAGTTAGCTAAGCATTGAAATGCTGACCGATTTGGCGGGCCCTGCTCGTGGTTATTGTGTTGTTTCCCACCCCCACTACACGTGAATGGGTCTCCTGTCATTCCTTTTGGGTGCCATTAGATTTGCTGTCTGCCATGGCAGTAATGGACAGCTCTAGAGCAGATCTTTCTGAAGTATCATTGATAACAATGTCACAAAGATTGTGAGGAGTCAAAGGCCAACAAGCTTGACTGATGAGGAGGAGGTGTGGGCAGCTGATATATTGCCTCAGTGAGGGAAGTTTAATTCTTCCTATGCCTCACCGGCTTCTGGAAGCAGCCAGCCATTTTTAAACAGAAGCCACAGCTGTGTAGCAATACCTGGTCTCTTGTTTTTTACCACTTTGACATCATTCATCATTCTCCAATTTAGCTATCTTTGCATTATTTAGTTCCACGGCTGCTAAATGTGTGTCCTCCTACATTCTCTTCATTAAAGTTGCTTCTCAGCACCTGTGGTTTATGGTGCAGAAATCTGACTTACAGTATCACCTGACTTGGCTTCTTTTGCCATTCTGTACGCTGTCAAGTTAGACTACTAAGAGAATTTTTAAATAGAGCACTCTTAGCCTCTCAGAATAATCAAGCCCCTCCCCTTCCCTACCAAAAAACTCTACTATACTATTAGGAAATACTCAGTGTTGCTGTTTTGTAGTTTTAACTGTTTTTGAGCAGTAGCGACATACTGTGATTTCATATAACCATAGATCCCATGGAACATTAGAGATTATCCATTTCAATGACCTGATTTTTCAGATGAGGGAATTAATGTCCCCAAAATACAAGTTTCTTGTGCAAGATCATAATGCATTTAACTACCTACATGAATATAATTCTATAATAGAACCTGTGCTAACCTAGCCCTTGAGTCTGGTTATCTAAAAAATGGATGTGTTAATAACAAAAGATAAGAATATATGAAAAATTTGTCACTGTAATTCTAATTTTCTTTACTGTTCTAAAACATAGTCATAAAACATTACATGGAAAAGTTCATTCAGTCGGTCAATATATGTTATGCATCTGCATTGTGCTTGGGGCTGTGCTGCAGTGCTGGGGATATAAAAGTCATAACCCCTAACATCAGAATATAATGGGAAAATGAGTAAATAGATATAATTACAGTTAAGTATAATAAATAGCAATACAGCAAAAATGCAGCAAGTTATGGGAGCACAAAAGAGCTGTACTTAACCTAGACTGTGATGGCAGCAGGGATCAGGGAAAGGTCTCTAGAGGAAGTGATTTGAAATTGAGATATGAACATGAGTAGGATTTAGCTGAGTGAAGAGTTGATAGAGGGTACTGCAGGCAGAGGAAGAGAAGTCATGGGTGAAGGCCTTGAGGTAAGAGAATCCATGACGTGTTAAGAAATAGAAAGGAGGCTCAGCATGGCTGGAAAATCAAATGGCAGTAGACTAAGGCAAGAGATGCCACTCAAGACATAGGAAACACCTTATAAATTCCACAAAGGAGCTATGGCTTTATCTTAAGACCAGTGAAGAAATCTTTCAAACAAGGGAGTAGAATGATAAAATGTAGGGTTAAATAAGGTGACTCTAGCTACCAAAAAAAAAAAAAAAAAAGAAAAAAGAATTAAAGAATGTAAAACTGAAGTCAAGAGAACAGTTAAGATGCTTGTTCAATAATATGGGCAAGAATGTTGGTGGCTTGAACTAGAGCAGTGATAGTGGAGATGGAGAGAAATGGATGAGATCAGTAGGTAATTCAACAGATAGATCCGGCAGGGTTTGGATACTGACTTGATGTGTTGGAAGACAAAATGGAGAAATCATATATGACTATCAGGTTTCTAACTTAATAAGTTGGGTGGATTACAGTGTCATTTGTTGAGATGGGAAACACCAAAGAGTAAAATTGAGTGTGGAAGCCAAAAAGACTAACTTTACACATGTTCTATTTAAGATGCTTATAAGACAGCCACATAAATTTGTATAGTAGGCCATTAGATATATAGGTCCAAAGGTCAGGGAAGAGATCTGAGTTGGAGTTGTAGATCTGAGAGTCATCAAAACATACATGTTAATTGTAGCAATGAGAGCAAATGATATCATCCAGTGAGAGAATATAAATTAGCAGTGAAAGGATGAAGAGAAGAATCCTGTAGGCCATGAATGTTTAAGTAATGAGCAGAGGAAGAGGAGGTAGGTAAAGGACATTTAAACATAGAAATCCAAGACATTTATTGTCTTGGAAAACAAAGGGAGAAAATTCCCCAAGAAGCACTGGTTTAAAAAAAAAAATTCTCATATGCTGCTGCACAACCAAGTAAAATAAGAATTTTAAATCATCCATCACAACAACAAGGTTATTAGGAACTTTAAGAACAGTTTCAGTGATGGGATAATCATGGTTGGCATTCATTTATCCTCTTAGTCAACAGATATCTTTATTGAGCGCTTACTTTTATCCTGGCACTGTGTTAGCTGTTGCAGATGCAATGGTAAGCAGGAGCATCATCCTCATTCTCACGGAGCTTGCAATCTAGTAAGGGAGACAGACATTAATAAAAGAGTCATGTAAATAAATATTAGGTTGCTGCTCTGACAAGGGAAAGTGTTATGTATGAGTGTACATGAAATAGAGGGGCTGTGACCAGGAAGGTTTCTCTGTGGAAATGACATGAACTAAAATGTAATGGATATGTGTAAATCAACTAGGCATGGCAGAGTGAGGATACTGTGCTGAATAGGGTTCTGGGTGAAGGAGAGGGCATTTGCAAAGACCTGGGACAGGAAGAAACATGGCATATCCATGGAATTAAAAGAAAGTAAGTGTGTCTAGACTACAGAGAATAAGAGGGAACGTGGTAAGAAATGAAGCTGAGAGAAGTGGAATCCTGCAGATCATGCAGCTAAGGATTTGTCTTTTATCTGCAAAGCAGTGGGAAGCCATTGAAGGGGTTTAATTGTAGACATCTATCTTGGGGCAAGGGATAGGTTTGATAAGATCAGACTTGCAATTAAAAAGGTTGTTCTGGAAAGGGAGTGGGGAGGGATAAACTGGGAGTTCAGGTTTTTTAGATACTAACTATATATATAAAATAGGTAAACAACAAGGTCCTACTGTATAGCACAGGAAACTGTATTCAATACCTTGTAATGGCCTATAATGAAAACGAATATGAAAAGGAATATATATATGTATGAATCACTATGCTGTATACCAGAAATTAGCACAACATTTTAAACTGCCAAATTTCAATTTAAAAAAAAAGGAGGAAGAGGTTGTGCTGACTTCTATTTGTAAAAAGGATGTGAAGTCGTTAATACAGGGAGAACTGTTAGAATCCAAGTCTGCAGTGGTCCAGGCAAGAGATAGCAATGGTATGAACTAAAATAGTAGAGATGAAAAGCAGTAAATAGACTTGAGTTTATTTCTAAGGTAAAATTGATAATATTTTCTAATTAATTAGATATGAGCTTGAGGAAGTAGAGGCGTCTAAAACAAAATACAAAAACTTCCCAAGTTTTTGCTTTGAGTAAAGACATTGCAACATATGTTCTAATAACTTTGGCTAAGAAATTGGAGCGAGAAGAGGGAATAGCTGGGGATAGACATGAGGTTAATATAGACATGAGGTTAGTGAAGGAGTTTTTTCCTATTTGTTTTTGTTTTTAAAGATGGTAACTATTTAAGTATGACAAAATGTTGAGCTAGAGAGAGGGAAGAAATGTTCATATACAGGAGAAAGGAGAAATCAGCAAAGACTGTGTTCTCCGAAAATGCAGAAGGAAGCAGACTCGACAACACTTGGGGAAGAAGAAGATAATGGGTGGGGATGCAGGTAAGTCAGGAAGCTGGTGATGGGATGATAAGGACACGCCCTTTCTGATGGCTGCTATTCTCTCTGTGAACTCATCTGCTGAACGTGAAATGGGATGTGATGGTGTCAACATTTGTTACCATATTGTTTATATTAGTGAAATTTTAAAAGCAATATGCATGCTTACCATAGGGGATTGGTCAAATAAAGTATGATATGTGTTACACTGTTCTAGTATGTAGTATTTAAAAATCATGTTGTAGAAGAAGAGTATTTTAGATCACAGGGAACTATTTACTATATGTTTTACATGAAAGTAGCATTTTACAAAACAATATGCCTTGTATACTCTCAATGAAAAAAAGCAAATATTGAATATATACAAATTAGAAAGATATGCATCAAAAATTAATTATATATATTATATATACATAGATATATACAAATATTGTCTATGTGTATGTATAATTTTTGTAGTTTGTAATTTTCATGTGGTAGCCCCAAGCCTGGCTCATTGTATTTTTACTGTTTTTTTTTTTAATGGAGGTACTGGGGATCGAACCCAGGACCTTGCACATGCTAAGCATGCACTCTACCACTGAGCTATAACCACTCCCTCAAGTATTTTGGATTTTTACTTTTTTGTTTTACTGGCTCATTGTAAATGTTCCATAATTGTTGTTAAAATGATATAAACTAATGCTTTAACCTTACTTCAAAATAACAGTATATTGTATTGATACATGTGAAAGTTAAGAGAGTAAATCCTGAATTCTCATCACAAGAAAAACATATTTTTTTCTTTTTTAAAAAAAATCTATAAAAGATGATTGATGCTATTTAAACTTATTATGGTAATCATTTCATGATATATAAGTCAAATCATTGTGTTGTACATGCTAAATTTACACAGTGCTATATGTCAATTATATCTCAGTAAAACTGGGAAAAAAATTTATTGCTATGATAAAATAATGTAACAATTAATTTTTATCCTCCCTTTAATACTTAGCTCCTTGGTCATATGGATTGTCTTAATAAAAAAATATTAATAAAAAATAAATTCTCACATGGCAAAATTAAAAAACAGCATAACTTACATAATACTGTTAAGTGTACAAAATGTAAATAAATGGCTGTAGAATAGTATTTCCATTGAAAAAGCGTAAGGTTGACTTGTGCATTAATCAAAATAGCTACCACATTTTTAAGCTACATGCTAAATACTATGATTAGTACCCTTCGAGCAATTCGGTGAGGGTGTCAATAAGATCGCCACTTTCTGGATGAGAAAACTGAGGCCTTGAGAGGTCATTTGGTCAAAATCATTCACAGGGATGAAGCTGATTCAGGTTTAGAACCCAGGTCTGTGTGATCCTGGTGACAATGTGCTGTGCTACGCAGTGACAGGAATTAAAAACCAGCTTCTATGGGCCTGCCTCACAAACCCACACCTCTGTTAGCATAATCCCCATTTTAGTTGAAAAAAACAGAAGCATCAAATGAACCAAAAAAAGGAAAAAAATTCCACTTTGATTAATAAGTAAACACCATTTATTTCACTAAAGTTATTTAGACAGTTTTTCTGGCAGGCAAATTAATATTGCCAGTGCTACAGAAACAATCACAAGCCCTGTCTCATTCCTTAAATAATTAGCCATAGTTAAAAAGCTTTTTAAAGGATAAAAATAAAAATTGAGTGAAAATTGAAAATGACACAAATGGCACTTTTTCGTCATCGAAAAAGCTTTTAACAACTGTAGAGATGATCTAAGGGTATTTGCTATTTGTGCTGCCGTTTCAAACATCACCATCGCCAGCTTTTATTCATACTTAGGATCAGGAAGTGTAAGCAAGCTAGAAACAATACTCTTTTCTACATGTAGGTGAAGCCCTAAACCCATTCTCCTAATCCATCTCCTCTTCATTCTTCCGACAAATATTTATCGAGCATTTACTCTGGGCTTGTTTTCAGGACTGCCATATGGGATATAGTTATTCTGATGTAATTTGATTGAAGTCATGACAACTCCCAGCTGATAAAGTGAAAAAGTAAATTAATCTTTATCATCAAGATATTTGTAAAGGGATACTATTTTAATTAATGCTGTAGAATTTCTTTAAATGTCCTCTACATCTTGTCCTCCACATCAGTTAACCAACCAACCAAATAAATAATTAAGAAGAAAGAAGTGAAATAATATGTTTCAGCAGCCAAAGGCAATAGATACCTTCTTGCTGTTAGAGATACCTCGCTGGTGGTATTTGAGAGGGTTTGTTTGTTTGTTTTGATTTGTTTTTTTCTTAAATCCATTAAAATAATAATAAAAATATTTTACATCTTTTCAGCTGAGAGGCTGAAAGGATTTACAAAATTGAATTCATCCACACAGCTGCTATAAAAGCAGGAGAAAATGAAAGAAAAATATCTATTGTATTAAAACAGAACTCATGCTATAGCTAAGAGGTTGTTTCATGAATGACAGTTTTTACTTTAATACAGTATTATTGTACAGAATTAGAATTGTTTATTCAATAAATTGGGGAGTTAAAATGTAACTGCCTTGGTTGGCCACCCTGGATGTCTGATATAGGATACAGCAGTAATGTACATTGGTCCTTTAAATAGAGTAAGAATGAATTACTATTATCGCTTGTCTTAGCATGGGTTTTCCCTAAAAAAGGAAACTGAGACAGAGACAAAGGCTGATGGAGGTAGTTAAATGTGAGAAGGCAGGAGCAAGGAACAGAGAGAGGGAACTAGGAAGGAGGGAGAGCCTTTCTGAGGTGATGTGGAGAAATGTAAAATTATCTGATCTGAACATTCATGGACTCCTTTGCTCTCTGGGACCAACAGACTCACTCCCTCCCTCTAAATTCCTTCTTCTTGTCAACAGTTCTGAGACCAGGACTTAATGGCCTGAAATGGGCCACATCACAAAGAAAAACAACTTCTTTTGACAAGATTGTAACACCTACCTAACCAAATAGGGCCACCAATCATTCGACAGCGCTCTGCTCGTTTTATCTCTATTCCCCTATAAAACCCTCATCATCCTCCAATTTCCTTTGTCTCCTCGTTGCAAGGACTTGAATAAAGTACCAATTACCTGGCAGTTTTCCATGTGTTTCCCATCATTACAGGGTGAATGCTTGATCTTGAAGAGAACTTCTGAGGAGCCTTCTGAAATGCATCTCAAAATCATCTACTTATGGAGAGAAAAGGATAAACATTTATCCCTCATGCATCAAGAGTTGGCCTACAGGGCTCTAATTCCCCCACACAACTGGGTAGCGCCAGCTTGAATGTGAATAGATTTCAATGGGTATTTCATGCTTCAGCCTCAGAGAAGCTCTGGGGTAGGAAGCCCAAGACTCAAGGTGCTGGCCTGGGGCAAGGTACCATCAGCCTACACCTGTGAAGAACTGTGAGCTGTGAACTGTGAGCACCTGTTTCCATGTGAAATGGCCACTCTGGGCGGGGCTGCAATGAGAGGAGAGGCTGAGAGGATCTGAAGTGATGCCAGAGATCCCTGCAGATGTAGGACTTACTTGGATGGTGTTCTCACTTTCCCAACTTCTTGGGAAGAGACACTTGACCTTCACAGAATTTGTCCCACCCATATGTGGATGACTTTTCTGTCTTCATTTGAAGGACTCTTGAATTTGGTTAACCTGCATCTCCACCCAAATGGAAGATGACAGTAGTAAATTGTATTAATCGCCACCTCGATCCCTTTTGCCATCCTCCAGTTGCTGTGAGTACTGGCACCTTCTCTGAAAAAATCATCCTAGGATGATTTAGTCCTATAATGAAAATGAAAGAAAAATATTTAGTCTTCTCATCCAAGAAGACATGCCCCCCACCCCACCCAGAGGGCAGACTGCAGCCAATGACTGACTGACCAGCTGATTCAGGAGTCTCCTAAAGGCAAGACTTATTTCATGGTGAGATCCATGCAGTGGTGTTCTGGTAAACACTGATTTGTAATGTTTGCTGATTTCTATGGTACAGATTCTCTCACTATGGCTGACGTTAATCTGCCAATCTGACATCTCAAAAAACAGAGTTGGGATAAGATACTGTAGGGGATCAAATTTAGCACCCTCAAATGTCCCTTTGGCATGTGGATTATTTCAAGCTGAAAACAATCAAGGCTCAAAGGACTCAAGAAGTCCTTCTTTTTACCTCTCCCTTACTGCCTAAACAATGCAGATGGAGAACCTGTTTTAGGAAGGCAGCTATCACCCTAGATCACTACAGTACGAACTAGGTGTGTAGACGGCGAGGAACCTAGCAAAGTGTTAAAATTCCTCTCTGTGTCCCATCATCTCTGCATGGCCCAGCAAATATTTGCTTACCAGTCATTTGCTTTTCCATCTCCATGTCAATTGCCTTCGTCCCCTTTGACATCCCAAACCACTGTCCCCAACATCCTCTATTGTCTTTAGTTGAAAATAGTATTTAAGATGAGGGTTTCAGCCATTTTGGAGAGTTACTCTGTTCTCTTGGGTCACTCCCATATGCACTTGTTATTAAAATTTTGTTTGATTTTCTCCTGTTAATCTGTCACATGTTAATTTAATTCTTAGAGTAGCCAGAAGAACCTAGAAGGGGAGAGGACAGTTTCTTCCTCCCCGACAATGTGCGCAATCTGCTCTTACAAGCCTGCTCCAGCACACTGCTCAATTCATGCCGAGAGCTTCCTGTGGAAAGCACAGGGTAAGGGCTTAATAAATATCTGTTGGAAGCTTCATTTTTTTTTTTCTTGACAACTTTCCCTGCCCTGGCTTGGTTTCCTCACTTGCCTACAGACTCCTCCATGAAGCGCTTGTACAAGAATTCTAGCCTCAGGCTCTGCTTCTAGGGAACCCAACCCAAGACAAAGAAAAGGAGGATCAACTGCCATGGAGTACTGTGCTCCTGAACCCTCTCTATAGGGCTCCCAGGTCCCCTGGCTATCACTGCAACCCTGCCTCATAATTATCATAACCCTGTTATAATCATTGTGCCCACCTTGTTTCTGATGGTTAAGACAAGAACCTGACGTCTATTATTTCAGGATCCCTTAATCTACTGTTATTTTCAGGGGACTCAGTTCAGTAACAGTAATTCTTACTATCAGCCCTTGCCTACAGAGGATGGCAACCACCATACTCCTCAGTGCTGATGGTACCTGCTTCACCAATGCATGCCTTATCACTTGGGTCAGTGGGATAGCCTCCAGACTTTACTGGAGGAATACAGACAGCTGGTGAGTATTCTGGTCATTCAGAATATATCCTCTCTAGCATGCTCACTTCACTAAGTATTTTGATCCCTTTTCCATCCTCTTCCAAGGCAGTTCTGAAATTTTTGCTTCATTTATTTTGGGCCATCCCTTTATCTAAAATTCCAAGTATCATCCTAGCAGTATATTAGCACCAGCATCGGGGATCCTTGACAGGGTGTTTAAATTATGTTATAAGAGAGTGTATCAATATTGACAAATTCTCACCTCTATAACTGAGAATTAAGAAGTTTTCCCACACCTTCCCTTGATCCAGCACCCTCAGGACAGAGTCCCATAATTACAGTATCAGCTCTTGGTACATATTGGCTAAGGCCTCCTCTCCTTCTCAATCAGGGCTTCCACTTTGATGTAATAAATGTACCACAGATGAGAATGTAACCCTTCCCTGGACCTGCAGTGCCTTTAGAATTAAGGCCTGAGTCTGATACTCTGGGTGTAGAAAATGAAAGTCTCTTTAAATACATCAAAGGCTCCTTGACTTTCACAATTCACCTTAAATTGCCTTTCACCATTTCTCCAGTGCATCTGTCACACTCAGCAACAACTATCCATTGTCCATTGTCCTTATCATTACTTATCATTACTATTTGTCCTGAACCTCTCAAACTCCTGAGATACTGTCACTGTCAATGCATTCCCCTCCGTATGGAGAATTTGAACAACTGCTTTGCTATGACATGCCAAAAGGCTATCCATACACTACCTACCATCAGTGGCAGCATTCTTATTTCCAGTTAGCTGATGAGTGATCTAGCTCCAATATTCCATTTTAAAGTCAACTTCCTTGGAGCATGCCTAGCACCAACTATCCAATGTCAGGTTCTCCATGAAACAGCCTCTGAGATGGATATTTGTGTGTAGGAAGTTTACTGAGGAGTGCTCTCTGAAACAACACCTAGGAAGCAATGAAAAAAGCAGGACTGGGCAGAGAGACGTCAATTGCAGAGCAGTAGTAATAAAGGCCTTATTTGATCCCCCAGGGAGCTCTGGAGCAGAGATGCCTCCCCAGAGCTTTAAACTGACCAGTCACTGAATGTGGGCTGCCTCAAGGTAGGTACATAACCTTGGCCAAGGCAGCTGCCTTCAGTAGAGTGCAATGCCCAGAAAGGGACTCAAATGTTTGCGTTCTTAGCAGACAACACTCCCAGAAGCTGGGAAAACGAGTGTCCTTGTTTTGAAAGGAGGTTTGGAGCAACACGTTGAATAGTCACTGCAAGATCATAATTCAGAACTTGTCATTGCCAATAACTGCCTTGCTCCCCAAATTTTAACTTCCTATTCTTCAACCAGCACCTCCTTTTTTTAAAAAAATTTTATACCCTAAAATACCTTAACTCCAAAAATCTTTGAACTGAGATTTCCAATCCACTGATCCTATTCTTTATTTTTCATTCCTCACTCCTTTGAATTCCTCTCACCCTCTACCCATCTTAAATCCATAATCAATTAATGTAATCACCAACTTGCATTTAGTATAGGATAACAGTCCCTGCCTTTTCTCACACCCTTTTTCTTTTTTGGCCAAAGTATGACTCTACCTATATCCAGCTGCTATGGACTGAATTGTGCCCCTCCTCCTTCAAATGTGGAAGCCCTAATCCCCAATATGACTGTATTTGGAGACAGGGTCTTTAGGAGGTAATTAAGGTTAAATGAGGTCATAAGGATGAGGTCCTAATCCAATAGGACTGGTGGCCTTATAAGAAGAGGAAGGAACTCTCTCTAACTCCATGGACTTTCAGAGGAAAGGTCATGTGAGGACAAAGCAGATATCTGTAAGCCAGGAAGAGACTCCTTACCAGAAACTGAACCCTGCAGGACCTTAATCTAGGATTTCCAGCTCCAAAACTGTGAAAAAATTAATTTCTCTTAAGTCACCCAATCCGTAGTATTTTGTTATGGTAGCCAGAGCTGACTAATACACCAACTCTCTGCCTACTCTGTTTCTGCACCTTTGCAGCTGAACCTGGCTAAAGAAAAATACCCACTCACACTAACTGAAGTTCACTTTAAATTTATGGCCATGAATCTCAAGTACACAATGATGCCTGTCTATCATTATAAACATCCTAACTTTATTTAATTGTTTCACTCTCTTAGATGAATATTTCATCTTTCTCACTCCTCAAACTCCTCATACTTCACTACCCATCCTCATGAGAGATGATAACTTTGCTTCTTCATCATTGAGAAAATTGAAGAAATCAGAAAAGAATTTCCACAGATCCCAGCCAGACTACAACTACCCTCCTACAGTATCTGCAACCATATTCCTTGCCCTCCCGCTTGCTACCACAGATGAAATATCCACATTATCATCTGAAGCCTCTCCCTCATCTTGTGTACCAAATTCCATGTCCTCTTCATTACTCAAGGGGATTCATCCAACAATCCTCTTCCACTTCTTTAATTTTTTTCCCTTCCTCTGAGATCCCTTCATCAGTACATAATCGTGTGATTACTTATCTCATCTTAAAGAAAACTCTTTAGTCCTTATCTTCCCACTAAATAATGCTCTATTTATTTGTTCCTTTTTCAGTAAAACTCTGAAGGGTAGCTTATACATTGCTGTTTCCAATCTTCTCTTTCAATTCTCTCTTGAAAGCATTCTATTTCAGCTTTCACCACCTGCTACTCCAGTGCTCAGGGTCATCAATGACTTCTGAGTCATTAATTTCAGTGATCAATTTCCAGTCTTCAGTTTATTTAAACTAATACAGCAATTCTCAAACAAAGGAGATTTTGCACACCAGTTGCTAAATGTCTGGAGACATTTTTGGTTGTCATAACTCAAGGGATGGCGGGTGGTGTCTAGGGGATAACATACCCAACCGGCATCTAGTTAGTAGAATCCAGGGAGGCTATTAAGCTTTCTGAATGCAAAAGACCCTCTCACCGCCCCCCAACCACCACCAAAGAATTCTTCTGTTCCTCAAATCCATCAGGCATATTCCTTCCTTAGGGCCTTGGTACTGTAATGCTGTCCCTTAGATAGTTACATAGCTGCTACCTCATACCTTTCAAGTCTTTGATCAAATATCACTTTTTCAATGAAAACTACCCAAATCGTCCTATTTATAATTCCAACCAATCTCCACACCCCTTATAGCTCTTACCACATCCTTATTTTCCCCCCAGTGTGATTATCACCTTCTAACATACTATATAATTGTCACATTACTTATTGTCTATTGTCTTCTTCCCTGAGAGCAGGGATCATTGTCTGTTTTTTTACTGCCATACCCCTCAAGTGCCTAGAAGGATGTCTGGCACACAATCTGTGCCTGAAAAAATAGTTGTTGAATTTATGAATTTAAACTAGAGGGAGATTTGGTGCCAGTTTCTGCCACTAGCTTTTACAAAAAATTAATTTTTGATGGCAGTGGAAAATTTCTTTTTGAGCTTTTGTTTTCTTGTGTCTTTCATAGGAATTGTGATTAGAAGTTCCAAAAAAGTCTGTATCTTAAACCAAAATTCAATTTTCTTTTATGTAGGATGATTCCAGGCATCAACTTTGATCCTCTTGGGTTTGGGTGCATCTTCATTCTTCTTTGTCCACTCTGAAATGCTTTAAAGTTTGAGAAGCATCAATACTTCCTATTTTTCTTGTAGTTGATCATAGAGAATACACTAATTGAGTTCATTCTACACACCTTTTAGTTTTGGGACAACACTTTGGGTCTAGTCCTACTATATCTCTTTCACCCTTATCCCCCACCTCACCTTTTCACAAGAAAGAAACTGGCTTTCTACACCAAAAGAGTTTCTTTGAAAAATGCTCTTTCCTTTTTCTTTCTAATCAGAATATAGAAAAATCTGTGCTTGTTCTCTTATGTTGAGAATAAAAGATAATCTTGGAAAGCACATTCCATGACTCTAGGTCTCTAGGCAACTCCTATGTATAGACAGCTTCATTTGAATCTTGGGAGAGGGTAACTGAATCCACTCACTTGTCTGCATCCCATCTTCCTTTCTTATGTATGCTTAGTTTGCATCAGATACTAAAGATAATTAATTTAGTTACCCAGCAAACTTAGCATTTTATTTTCAACCTGACTCATTTCCAGATATTTCTTATAGGTGCCAACTCCCCTGCTTATTTTTTTTTTTTTTTTTTGGCTTTTCTTTTCTAAAGATTTAAGTAAAAACTTATTGGCACATCTTCAATTTTAAACAAAAACACACAGTCACTTTTTCACAATGAAAAAGCCATCTAGGTCTGTAAACCTAAGAACTGAAAAGCTAAATGACTCATTGAGGTCTTATATGTAGCCTATGACAGAGCCAAGTATAGAGCGGATATCCTAAATGGCAAGGCTTGGAAAGACAGCACAGTTCTCTTACACCTTCCACAAAGAACATTTGCATTTTCTGCCATCCTGTGCTTTGAAACGCCAAGTCTCTCTCCTGACTGTTGGCTTCTGTTCATTTTTACATTTGCCTTTCTTTGTATAAGTAAATCATTAAAATCAAATGCATTCTGGTGACATAGGATTCGTATTATGGTAAACTCTGAATTTTCATGATTTATGATGTCACATGAATTTTCTATGTATTGGCAGAAAGCAGTGTAGAGTTTGCAGTCCAAATTTCTTTTTAACTATCTTGATACAAATGGAAGCCATATGAAACATTATGTATTGACAAGGTTCTGTTGAAAATCTACCACTGATCAACCCTGGGCCTGTGTCAGTTTATTGTAGTCACTCCCCTTGTCTAGTACATTAGCTAGTACTGAGTGAGTCTGTTGGCCATTGCCAACGGGTATTCCCTCTCTGTTCTGTGACCTGAATCCAGATTACTTGGGTTTAGATTTGACGGTCAAAAACAAGCTTATTCATATAACATGTTCATTTTGCTGATAGTAATTAAGAATTTTGCTCAGCTTTCAGTCTCTGAGGTACGTGGGTGGGAAAAGCAATAGCAAAACAGTCAAGGGAACTGGAGGATCACTGGGACTTGGTGACACATTGGATGTGGGTGGTAGTCACTTGTAGAAAGCTAGACAAGACGTGCCTCTTGAGTCACTGGGCTAAATATCAAGATGTATTGTGTTTCCAAACAAATAGTAGGATAATGGCAAACTCGTAATTTATTTTTTCCCACTGCAACATAAACATGATAGAACTAATTTTAAGAGTTCCGTTCCCGGCCTCCCTCTGGATATCTGATGGTCACTTTTCAGGCATTTTGTTAACATCACAGTTGCAGCTTCATGAGAAGCTAGTTTTGATTAAGAGAATTTCTGAATACTTAGAACTGAAATGGAGTTCAGAAATTGTTTTGCCCATCCCTCTGATTTATACAGATAGAAAACTGAGGCGCGGAGACTTGAAGGACCTGTCCAATCTATACCTCAAATTGCAGACCGAATAGAGTCTAGAGGTCCTGACCCACATCTACTGTGTTTTCCTCTATGCCACATTGCCTGACCTAGAAATTATTAATAATTGTAAAACCTTCTTTTTCAGCAACTGAAAATGTGTTATCAGCTACCCTTGAGTTGTGATATTCTGTCACTTGCAAAATCATTTTTAGAGATCACCACAATGCTATAGGATTAGTTAAAATCCTCGGTGGGGTTTTCTAAACGTGGGGCCACTTCTATTTGTATGAAACAGTAACCACAGGAAATTTTCTCCACTGCTAAGGTTTATCATATATTAACCTAAGAGTTTAAAGATGGCTATTAAAATAATGATGCTTGATTGTAAGGCATTTGTATGTGTTTTTCCTAAGCAATCTACATAAAGATCTGCTAGATACCGCTAAAGGAACATGCGCAAGACTTCTCATGAGTGAAATCAACTGACCTCACTAGTTTGAAGGCTCCGTCAGAGTTCACGCCAAAGTGCAGAGGGTTTCACACTGATGTACTACATTACCCAGATAGCTGATTTGCTTGTCACTAATTAGAGCAATAGCCCTGACTTTCTGTAATGCACTCTCCATATTCTTGTTCTACATTGCAATGAATACTTGCAAGAAACTGAAATGAAGATAAGAAAATAAATCCTGGTAAATCACAATTAATCAGCTTTCAAGTTTTGGTTGCCATTGACTGCTTTGTCCCTCCCACCCCTCACAGCTTCCCAGGACTGCATTTGAAATAATGCTGGTAGTTTTTTCTTTCTATGGTTTCATGATTGATTGGCAAGCTGGATAGCAGCACATTATTCTGTTCTACCATTTTCCCAGTGGGCGGTACTGCACAATAGTGATGGGGAACTGTAATGACACTGCATTAAAAGTCACTAAAATATAAATATGATGCGAACTTCTTCATTGCATGAAGCTGGATCCCTTTATCCATTTACTTACATCACTTTTTGTATGGAGCAGTGATGGAAAACGTTAACCCTCTGCTTTCCAAACCCGCTCAAATAGGATTTGAATCTAAATGCTCTTTGGAGACACACTTTAATATAGGTGTACTCTGGGACTTAAAGCACGGTCACTCTTTGTATTTATGCAATCTCCTTTCTAAGCACTTTCTATCAGAGGAGATTTAAAGCAGATGGAAATTATTCGTGTAGTTATGAATTGAAAGCTCATAAGCTAGCTGCTCTTCAAAGTGCTCAGAACACCTGGGCCACCAGAATCGCTGAAGTAGACAATGGCATTTATACCGAGATTACAGCATCATCTTATTCTAAATGGTATTTTTGTCTTTAGAGTGCATGAGGGATGCCAGCGCTTCTCAGTGCTTAATTGGTTTTCTCCCTTGACTTTAATTAAACTCACCCTAAGCTTGCAAAACCCCAAGGCTGCTGCTTAAGGGTGAGAAGCCCCAGTGTTCACAGCTCTGAATACAGTATGATAAAGAATCAATTGTACTGTTTGATTAGCTGAATATGCAACTATTTTACGTTTTTAGACAGCAATATTGTTACATAATCAACAGCGTTTGAAAAATTTGTCTTTTGTGGATGAACAGGCATCAGTTTTGTAAATCTCCAACAAGGATTTTAGAAAATATTTAACTTGCCAAGCTGTAATGCATATGCTCGCTGCCCAGCCATGCATCATTTATAATTTGCCCAATTATAAAGCCTCATTATTTAATATTATGACATTATTTAGGTATCATTTACATCTTCTAAAAAGAATCTCGGCCTCTGGATTTGTTTCATTTCGTGGTATGGCAACGATCAAGGTCTTAAACATTCTGGACATAGCCCAATTCCCATCTGCTTCCTCAGCCCTTTATTGGAAGGTTATTTGAATTGACTGAGTCAGTTGCACCTGAACCGGGAAAGGAGTCTTCTGTCTTTTCTAGGATGAGTCAGCACTCAGTTTTAATATTGTACCTGTACCTAGGGATTGGACAATAAAAACACGAATAAACACGTATCCTTACAGCAGGTATCAGAGTTATATAGTGCTGGAAGCCATCCTGACCAGCAAACATAAATTAAATACTGAGTCAGGAAAAGAGGACAGACTAGAAACCTAGCTAAAGTGCTCACACACTACCTGCATATAAATGATTGAAACTCTAGAATAGCACTTCAGGAATGCAGAATTCCTGGCTGTGTGTTTTCGTAATCATAGGCTCTGCGCCTTCTTGAGGACTTAATATGCACCAGGTACTCTGCTGGGCACCTAACATGTGTCAGAAACTGAGGCACAAAGATGTGAAGTAATGCACCAAAAATCACATCCGTAGGAAGTGGTGGGCCCAGAAGGAAAACCCTGGCAGTCTGAGGCAAATCCCATGTGTTTATCCACCACATATAGTGAGACTCAGAGTTAGCAGCTGAACAAATCTCAGTGTACTGATTTGCAGAGAAGGGTGAAAGATTGCTGTTAGGCTCAATGACCCTGAAGATTAAAAAGCTATTCTAGGAACATGATTAGTAATGTTTTAATAGCCCCATTAGAATTCAAGTAAATGTCCCCAGAAGCCTTATAGGCTAATATTCTCATCATGCACTGTTCTCCCAAGAACATGACTAGAAAGAGGCACTCCTGAATCAAAATCGAAGACCAGGCTCATCTTGTCAAAAATTGATTTCAATAATTTAAACATTCAGCAAATATTTGTTTGGCTACTCACGGTGTGCCAGGTACTGAGTTTGGTGGTGTGGTTTGCTTCCTTCTCATCAGAAGGGAAAACAGCATCACGAGCTAGGAGTTCCTGCGAGTTGAAACACGGAATGAAAACACAGCATGGGAACTAAAGCATTAAGTTCCATCAGGTTTATTAAGAGGGCTAAGAAGACTTGGTGGCTGCCTTCAGGAGGTTTTCATTCTGACTGAAGGTACAAAACACGTCCATGAAAAACTAACTGGTTTAATTTGGTAAAAATATAGACAATAACTACTGTGGAAATCTGAAATAAATGAGAGATCACTATGGGGTCTTAAATGTTAATTTGCAAGCAAAAACCTGGGGATCTTGTAAAAATGCAGATTCTGATTCAGTAGGTCTGGGAAGGGGCCCAGGATTCTGCATTTCTCAAAAGCTCCCTAGTGCTGTTGGCTTGTTTATCCACAGATCATATGTAGAGTAAGGAAGAGCTAAGAAAATTAGGAAGATGGTTACAGAGAAGGGGAGGCTTGAGCTGGGCTTTGAAGGGGGATTAGATATACATAAGTAAAGAAACAGATAGAGAACAGTGGCAGTGGCACAGGGGGAAAGTATCAGAGTGGATCAGGGATTTTATGTTGCCAAATACTATTCTTCCCATGGTGGAAAAATTGGTTAGGACTAGATCTTGGGGAGACAGGGAGAGAGGTGGGATGCATTCCAGGTTCAGAAATTTGAACCTTAGTGAAATGAGGAATAATAAATGATTATGTTTTAGATTTTATAAAAAGAAATCTATAAAATTAACTGCAGAAGTTTCTACTTGATTTGAATATGTGGGTCTCTATTTATTTTCTTGAGCAATGGTTTGAATTTATTTGCCACCCTAAAGCATTGAGTCCTGACTTCATGGAAATGTACACAACATAAAACATTCAGATAGTAATTTTGCAAAAATTAGTAAAATCGATCCATCATTATATTGTTTAAACACCCATATTAATTGTCAATGTAGAGATAGTGGCCAAATGAAGATGATTTGAGGAATTAATCTATTTACAATGCCTCATTGCTGCATTTCCTCAAATTCCTACAGGCAATATTTTGTTTGCTTTTTGCTGTTGTAGCCTTCTGCTTCAAATGAGAGCTTACCTTCTATGGTTGGAATAGTTTATTGAGAAGGAATTACACAAAGAGAGCTTAAAATATGAAGAAGACTGACACAAAGATGATGTGAATGATTGTGTCACCATGCCTGAGAGGGCAACCTGCATCTTGTTCAGAACGTTAGTGGTGATTAGGATTCAAGAAATGTCATTGAACATTTTGGTTTTACTTCTCCTAAAAATAAAATGGATGAGTTAGTGCCTATATGATGACAAAATATGTTATCAGTTCACTGAAAATGAGTCAATTTGGCATTTTTTAAAAGAAATTTACTTTCACTTTTCAACCATGGTTTTGGCCTTGAAGACATAGCTTTACATACTTTTGAAACACAGAATATTGTGCTTTTCATTCATCATTAAAATGGTAAAATTCTACAGACGGTAGTTATTACTTGACTCTGCGATCTGGAGATAAGTAGCACTATAGAGTATTTGATTCATTTTCTTGTATACAATGAATAAATAACCATTCTTCTCAAGTAGAGAAGCTCAAGGATCTCAGTACATTCTCTTCATCAGAAAAATGCAGATTTTGTGAAAAGTCAATATAAAACACAAACTCCTGTGGCTGTCCTTGAATTCAGAAATCAGATCACATCAGTTGTTAAATGAGTAAGAACTATCCACTTTAAACACTGGAGACACTAGGCAAAGACAGAAATAAAACTTTTCAACATTGCAAACTTGGGCAAGTCCTAGCTTTAGAAGAACTATAACAACCTTACCAAAGAAACATTCACTTTATAATTGAATACATATAAACACATTTTAAAAAATTACCCCAAAATGATCAGGCTTACAGTAATAAGCAGGCACCCATCAAGGCAGTAAACGGGCATGAGGCCAAAATCATTAAGATGTAAATTACAATTTAAACTTCAAAGCAGTAGAATTCTTGTGGACCATTTACAACATTGCAGATTGTTATTCATACTTACATGGCCTCCTTGGCTGCTTTGTTCACAAGTCTCAAATGGAAAAGACACTCTGGGAAACATTAAGTCAGTTGCTACTATGATTTAAAATGAAACTATTCTTGTATTTATCTTAATAGAGCTAGTAGGTCTGTCTTGGTTTCTGTGGTCCTTGTAAAAATTTACTCTGCATTTAAGAATATTAGGGCCTTTCCCAGAATTGCCAAAGCAATTCTGAAGAAAAAGAACAAAGCTGGAGGCATAACCCTTCCAGACTTCAGACAATACTACAAAGCTACAGTAATCAAGACAGCATGGTATTTGTACCAAAAAAACAAAAACAAAAAAACCCAGATCGATGAAACAGAATAGAGAGCCCAGAAGTAAAGCCATTGTCCTATGGTGAATTAATTTATGACAAAGGAGGCAAAAATATACAATAGAGAAAAGGCAGTTTTCTTCAACAAATGGTGTTGGGAAAACTGGATGGCTACATGTAAATCAATGAAATTAGAACATTTTCTAAAATCATATACAAAAATAAACTCAAAATGGATTAAAGACCTAAATGTAAGACTGGAAACCACAAAACTACTAGAAGAAAAGATAGACAGAATACTGTTTGACATAAATGGTAGCAATATTATTTGGATCTGTCTCCTAAGGCAAAACAAATAAAAGCAAAAATAAACAAATGGGACCTGATTAAACTTAAAAGCTTTTGCACAACAAAGAAAACTGTCAACAAAATGAAAAGACAACCTACAAAATGGGGGAAAATATTTGCAAGTGCTGCAACAGACAAGGGCTTAATATCCAAAATATATAAAAAACTCATACAACTCAATATGAAAA
The DNA here is from genome assembly GCF_048773025.1 of Camelus bactrianus. NCBI lineage: Eukaryota > Metazoa > Chordata > Mammalia > Artiodactyla > Camelidae > Camelus > Camelus bactrianus. The sequence goes on along the minus strand of NC_133575.1, from coordinate 78,376,857 downwards.
TCCCAGTCAAAAAGTGGGCAGAAGACAAAAGTAGACATTTTTCCAAAGAAGGCATACAGATGGCCAATAGGAACATGAAAAGATGCTTAATATCACTAATTATTAGAGAAATGCAAATCAAAACCACAATGAGGTGTCACCCACATCAGTCATAATGGCTATCATCAGAAGTTTTATGAATAATAAATGCTAGAGAGGATGATGTGGAGAAAAGTGAAAACCTGCACTGTTGGTGGGAATATAAATTGGTGCAACTGCTACAGAAAACAGTTTGTTTCCTTAAAAAACTAAAAATAGAGCTACCATATGATCCAGCAATCCCACTCCTGGGTATATATCCAGAAAAAACAAAAACTCTAATTCAAAAAGATACATGCATTCCAATGTTCATAGCAGCATTATTTACAGTTGCCAAGATATGGAAGCAACCTAAGTGTCCATCAACAGATGATTGGCTTAAGAAGATATGGTATATATATTGTATATATAATGGAATACTACTCAGCCATAAAAAAGAATGAAATTTTGCCGTTTGCCACAACATGGATGGAACCAGAGAATATCATACTTGGTGAAGTAAGTCAGACAGAGAAAGACAAATGCTGTAAGATATCACTTATATGTGGAATCTAAAAAAATAATACAAATGAATCTATATACAAAACAGAAACAGACTCACAGACATAGAAAACTAGCTTATGGTTACCAAAGGGGAGGAGGGGGAACAAATTAAAAGTATGGGATTAATAGATACAAACTACTATACATAAAATAGATAAAAAACAAAGATATACTATATAGCACTATAGTATGTATATTATATTCAATATCTTATAACTTATAATGAAATATAATCTGGAAAAACATATAACTGAATTGCTTTGCTATACACCTGAAACTAACACAATATTGTAAATCAACTATACTTCAATTTAAAAAAAAAGAATATCAGGGTCTTTAAGAAATGTTAACTTGAATTTATTTTCTGTATATAGACAACTACTGAATTACCATGAAAATTATAAATATTTCCCAGTGTATCTGGAACAAATTTGAAATTTTCCAGGTTCAGGTCATTAGCGATAACTTTCCTTCCCATTAAAAGTATTTTAACTTTTACTAATAAAATAGCATGTGCAACATAAGATAAGAAGTATGATGTTCTAGGTTTAGAGATTAGAAAAATATGAGCCATCTTTTTGATGAGCTGAGTCAGCAATATAAATGTTGTACTGTGTTTAAAGTGTAAACCAGAACTTTAACCTTTGGCCAAGATGGAGTAACAGGGGACCAGATTTACCTTCTTGCCTGAAACATCAGAAAGCCAAAGTATATATGAAACGACAGTTTGTAAGACACTCAGCATCAGATGACAAGGAGAGTGATCCTAGATCGAAGGGAAAGAGACAAATTGAACTGTAGGATTGCATCAGGTTGCTGGTTTGAGAGTGTTTATAGCCATGGTTCCAGGAAGGAAGAACCTGGCTGAGTCTGGCAGACAATCAGAGATCAGAAGGTGGAACTAGGAGGACCATGGCAGCTTGAGTTCGTAGGACACAGAACTGGAGAAAAGAGAGCTGCACAGAGAGGGAAGCCCAGAGCTCTAAACAGAAGATCCCTCCTGGAGTATTCTGCAAAGTGCTGATCAGTGCGTGCATGTCAGGAGACTCAGGAAAAGAACCACATGAAAAGATTAGAGGGAACAGGATTCAGCACTCTCACAGGGTCAGGAAGAGTGCCTCTTCCCACCAGCCAGACTAGCAAACCCCATAGTTCATGGGTCAAATACTCACAAAAATATTGCCTTATTAGTGGGAAATAACTGGCCTTGGACTAAACATGGCTGTAGTCCTCCCTAATGAATCTTAAAAGCCAGACCAGAAAGGATTAAACTATTCCACATGTGTTCCCTTGTGACAGGGAAGGCCACGCATACGCCCTGGTTCTCCCAGCCATCAGGGGAGCGTGGTAGGAGTACCAGTGCAGTCTCATTTCAGCCCAACTGGAGAGTTCTCTAGCAGGCAACTGTGGGTGCTGCAGTCAACGGAGCTGTGGTCTAAGTATTTTGTTGCCCACTCTTCCTTTACTTCCCTCTGCTTTTACAGATGTCAGGCGGACATGGCATTCTGAAGGCTCTCCCTGCCTAGTCTAGCTTCCGCCACTTCATCCTTCACAGGTGTTTTCTGCAATTAATCATTTGCTTTTCTAATCCTATTTTAGCATTAGCTTCTTGTAGGTCCCAAAGTAACACAATCTAGGAATTCTTTAGGTGGACATATTATTGAACTAAGGAGACACGCCAGGGTATGCCATGCAAAATAAAAATGAGTGACACCAAGTTTATTATAAAGATATTTTATAAACTTATACCCTTATGCTTATCATTATTATCAGTAATAATGATGGTGTTGATGATGAGAATAGAAACGAATGTTAATATTTATTATGTACTCACTATATTCTATGTACTATTTGTGGTGCTTTCCATACATTACCACTTTTAAGTCTCCATAACAATTCTATCAGATAGACTCTATTACTTTTCCCCTTTTAGAGATGATAAACCAGGCTTAGAGAAATTAAACAACTTACCCATGTCCATACAGGTAGTAAAGCATTAAAATATATTACAAACCCAGGCAGTCTGCCACAATAGCCCACATTTTCCATTATCACATCATTCAGTCGACATGCTTCAGTTGGCTTCTCCAACTCCGGGACCCCCACCAGCTTCAGACATCTCAACCAAGCTTCAGTAGGTCATCAGTTTCCAGGCTGACTCTTGATCCCAGTCATGCTCTGACCCAGAGCCAGGGGCCACTACAGTAAAATGTGGTTCTGTACTGCCTTCTGACCTCAAAGCTGAGAGAACCCCAGGAACCTGCAAGACCAAGGACACTACCATCTAGATATAAATGGAAGACAGCAATTGGAAAGCATGGCTCCCAGGAATAGAAGATCACTGCCTTTGAAATGCTGTCTAAAGGAAAGAGAAATAATTCAGAACATTTTATGCAACAAAAGAAAGATGATGAGAATAACTTTTGCTTTATTACTCAAATTACAAATGTTCACAGACATCAATTCCTTTAAAAAGTATCAATGGAATTTAATGAGTTTAACTTCTTGATGATTCTCTGAAGAGACTGACTTAAATTTGTGCAGAGTTCTGACACTCATGTTGATCTGAAAAGTGTAAATATTCATGTTGAAATGTCTAGTAAGATGTGGCCATATGACATTAGCTTTATATATACAAATGCCAGAGTGTTTAGTTGAGGCTGAATGGAAAGCACCAGAACAAAATTACTCTTATATTAGTATACTCAAATAGGACCTACGGCTCTCTTCTGAATTATGCAAAGTTTAAAGAAATCTTATTCTTAAGAGCTAACTGGAAGAAAGAAATCCTTTAAAAATCCTTTGCATCACAGAGAAAAAATGTGACAATGAGTGTGTATATGTCCATGAATAACTGAAAAATTGTGCTGAACACTGGAATTTGACACAACATTGTAAAATGATTATAAATCAATAAAAAATGTTAAAAAAATCCTTTGCAAATTCATACAGAATCACAAATGGATTATGAATGTTCGGAAGCTATAAGACATCAGTGGAAACCCATAGCAAGGATGGGCAAACCTGTTCAGCTAAAATTGGAATGAGCAGTCTGAAACCTACAAATCTTTAACCAAATCAGAACCTCATTAAATTTAGAAAAGTGTCATTGAATATTTTTAGAAATATACCTCTCCACATTTTCAAGTCTATTATCAAAGCAGGAATAAGTAAGAAATAAGCTCATTGTTAGTGGGTCAAGTCTACGTTTACTTTTGTAAATGCTTGACAAATTCAATAAATATTAAATAATAGCAATAGCCTAGGAAAGTCAGGTCTCAAAGAGCTATTGATGAACAGAAATCAGGAAAGATTAACCAATCAAGATAAAACCAAGTCTTTTAAGCTGTTGTTCACTTATATACAAATGGAAATGCTGAATGTTATTCGCTGTTACCATAGCTTATAATAAACTGTACAGTTGTGACACTAATAAACAGGTCATTTTCAGTTTGGTTTTTAATTACTCTGTTCCTACATTGAAAATAATTTGAGGTCTGTTAACCTGGAAGAAATGAATACAGAAACAGGAAGGGTATAGTAGTGTTACCTACTTTTCAGGTTTGCTGATCCTAAGCTCAGTTGTATTAACTAATTTGCATTAAAATTCATTTACTACACCACTTTACATGGTGTCAATCATAGAACAAATTTATATAGATAGAATACCCTCATAACTGATAGCATTTTCTGTACCATTCATGGACCCATCTTTAAGTGTATGTAAATTTCTCCGGGCAGCTCAACTTGTTTATTTTCTTACTGCTGAGACCCACTACTGTGTTAAAATGCACCTGAGAAATTTTACATGGGAGATTTTCATACATTTGCCAACAATTTTCTTAGGCAAAGCCAAATTTTGCTGTTATTCAATTCTTTGATAACCAAGTATCAATGGTACCTTCAGTTTATAAGATGATTCACAAAGCCCTCTAAATGCACGCTAAATTGATGAGTAGGCAGAATAAGTACCCGGTTTTACTGATGTAGAAACAGAGACTTTTAATTGACGACCTGACATAATATTGTCAATTCAGATGTTTTCCCAACAAATGTCCTAAAGAGCTTAGACTCAGCAAATAGAAAGTAAATAACAGTGCATGAATGCACATCTGTAAATTTGATGGCAAATCTGAGAAAAATGCAGACAACAGCAAGTTACAAAGAGACGATGGGTCCTTTCTTTAGAAGCAAAGGTATTATGTGGCTTGTCAAATCTCTGAATACCTACTACAATAACATGGATGTAGCAAGTGCTCAGTAGACAAGAAGATAAAGGAAGTGTTATAAAATAAATTGACCATAGAGCTTAGAGAGAATCATCATTCCTGGGTCAAATCCAGCCTATGTCATTTACTAGCTATTTGATATCACCCGGCCACATCATCTCTCTAATCCTGATTCCACATTAGCAAAATGGGGAATGATGATGAAAATACTTATTTTTCACAGAGTGGTTTGAAAAATTAAATTAAATAAATAAATAAAGTGGCTGGCATTTACCAAATGATCAAAAATGTTAGCTCTTTCTTCTACTTAGTGAAGCTCAAGTAAATAACATGCACAAAACAGAAGAATCAGTAAACAGTGGGCAGCTGTAAACAACAAAAAGAGACTTTCACGTATGCAAAATAGATGAATAAGCTTTCCAGGCACCCACTGGAATTTTCAGCAAAACAGAGAAGCATTATAATATTGTGAGAAATATTTCATTTAATATTGAGAAAGTTAATATTAATATTTCAAGAAAAAAATTCAGTTAACAAATCCTCATATATTTTCCAATTAGGCTATTCAGATGCCTTTGTTTCAAATTGTCCATAGGTAATTTTGTGTGGCTTCATTTTACCATTTATATCATGTCTTAAAGTGAAGTCATTCAAATTTCTTCTTAATACACAAACAGCTAATTTTCCCTTTTGACCCATCCTGGTCTGTTATCAAAAATTATTTGAGCTTGCTTAATTTTGAAAAGTAATATACTCCCCCATCATATTTAAATAGTTATCTATAAAAGGTAGAATATAGTTTCTATGTTAGTCTTTCTGCATGGTTTTCCCAGTCATACAGCAAACACATGTGTGTGACATGAGTGTGAACTGAGGTCAGAATGAGTAAGTACCAGAGATTGTGACATAAAAATATGCTCACTGGCCCATTATTATTATTTTTGTTTTTAATTAAGTCAATGGTCCAATTCCGTTAAATATATTTACTTTAAATTGAGAGTCATTCAGTTAATCTTAGAAGAGCAAAAGTAAAATGGTGACAATAGTCAATAAATCTTGAAATTGTGATGGATTGAACTCTAGAAAACTAGTGATTTGTGCCAAAACCTATGTGGACTACAGATATATCCTATTAAATACCAATATATCTGATATGTAATTTACTCATTATACAAGGGGATACATTTTTGAAAAAATAACGGTCAGTGTGATAAGCAGATTTTGTTTTTTTTGAAGCACTCTGAAGTTGATTTAGGTAAGTTGATGTGACATAGCACTTTTGTTCATTATTTTGTTTTTAAAGCCCCAGATGGTATAACTAAGATATCAATATTCACATTCAAATGGATTTGACATTAAATGTATAACCTTTGACTGCTTTTAAGGCATTATCTGTGTTTTTTTTTTAAAAAGCAGAGTTTGAAAAAAAAAAAGATAGCTTCAACAATTCAAGCCATTTTAGTGCTTGGATCCAAATTTTTAAAGAACCACTTCATATACGCCTTTGCCGGGCTTTGAGATTTAACATGGTTGTCAGACTGGATGAAAAGGATCCCTCCTAAACACTGGCTCCTGCTCTTCCTAGCCGAGAAGAAGGTCCTTAACTTAATCGACCTTGTCTTTCACTAGTGACAATCTATGCCTGTTAGAACTCAATGTGAGATTGTCTAATGGTGTACATTGGTCTTACCATGCCAGACCTAGGCTAAAGGCTGATTCATTTAGTGGGGAAACTTTATCTCTTTATACTCTGTCTTCTAAAATCTCACATCGTTTTAACCAGTTACTTCAGGTGGGCAACGCTTTACTATGATTAAAACATAAATATCTTGCTATTCATTTCTTAACCTCAGATCAAAACAAGGTAAAGTAAGGGGAATTAAAATGAAACTTTGAGCTAAGCAATAACCACTCAGTAATGAGTTGTGATTTATGTTTTTTAGGATACCAGCTCTTCTCCTTATTTCCTAGACAACTGTTAGCTTTGAAGGGTAAATGCTTTTATTCTATTTCCTTCTAACTTTTTGACTGCCTTCTGACTGTCTGTCTTTCAAGGCATCCTCTTTCTATAATGAAAGGCTAAAATTATGTTTTTTCAACTATTAAATTTTCATTGGGTCTGAAAACTGAAAGAGAATCATATCTGGGAATAGGAACTCCTGAGATTTATTTCCAGTTTCATTTCTGGTTGTGACACTTAAGACAACTCATTTACATTCTTTTATACTCTCATTTACAATGCGCTCATGCACTGCAGTCTCTGTCACCAAAGTACAGGTGGTAAGAGATTTCCAACTAAAGAAGATAGAAAATGGAAATGAATTATGTCACTAGAGACAAACTTGGGCATCTAGATGCAAAGGCTAGCCCAGTTCTTTGGGTCCCCAGAACACCTTACCTGGTCTAAAGGACATTGTGACTCTCTCATCCCCCAAGGTGGCTCTCCACTCCTTGAGCTCATAGGAGAGACCAAGAACAATGTGGTGACAATTAGCAATAAATATGCTATTCCCTAAAACCATCAATAAATATAGTGACTCAAATATTAAAAATTAACTGTAATCTTTCTGTCTGTTGTATATTATCCAAGTAAGGTTCCAAGGCACTGAATAAATATTTGGCACCTAGTTTCAAGTATCCTTTCTCATTGTCAGAGCACACACACATTTTATTCTTGCATATTGATAAGTGGTCAGCCAGCCAGATAGATGCCCTGCAGGTAATAAGCAAATTCACAAGTGAAAAGCAACAAATAGAGGTTATTTTTCGCTGTTCACCAATCTTTTTTTTTTTTTTTTTGCAGCTTAGTCGTGACTCATAAAAGCATGCCTATGAACTTTGTGTTTGGGTAAAGGAACAAAATAACTCATAATTCAATAGGAAGTCAAGAAAAGACCAAAGTCCTTCCTACCAGATTGACAATACTCTGTCCAACTAATAGCCAACATGTTTAGATATGTTGAATGCTTTGTTCAGATTATCCCACTTGACCTTCATAAAAACCCTATTAAGCGAGTAGTATTATCATCCCCATTTTACAGCTAAGGAAACTGAATCTAAGCTGCATTAAGTAACTTGCTTAGGGTAAACCAGCTGACCCAGGACAGTTTGACTCCATACCCTGTCTTTTTAACCACACTATTACCTCTAATCCCTTCTTGGCTTTCTGGCCCAGTTGCGCTAGCTCAGAGGTTGGAAAGCTTTTTTTTTTTTTCCTGTGAAATCCCATGTAGTGAATACTTAGGCTTTTAACTATGTGCTCTCCATTGAAACTACTCAACTCTGCTGTGGTAAAGAGAAATCAGCCATGGATAATACTGAAACAAATGGGCATTCCAATGTGTCAGGAGACTTCATTTAAGGACATTGAAATTTAAATTTCATATAATTTTCTGTATTAAAAAAACATTATTTTTTTTGGACTTCTGTCAATCATTTAAAAATGTAAAAGTCATATTTAGCTGTGGGCCCTATAAAAACAGGAAAGGGGCCAATGTGACCCAAAGTCTGTAGTTTGTTTGACCCTTGACTTAGCCAACTGAATAAGTGGATTCCTTAATATATACTTATAATTCTGTGTGTGCTTCACCTGCCCTGAGACGTCCTTTCTTATTCCTATGCCAAGGATGCCATTTGGGTTGGCTTCCAAAGACATTTATTTCCCAAAGCTCCTTCTCTGACCAATCTTACCTTCTCTTTGACACACAGCCTTCAATTTCTTAAATTAATATTCTCCCCCCTTATCAATAACATCAGAAAATAGCTAAAACCTTTGATAATGAACTTTTCAAAAGATTTTGTGAGTCTTTCTGTGGTAGAGTGGATTGTAACTCTATTAATGGGTTGATCAAGAGGAGAAAAAATAGACCTATTATTCCAACTTCTTGCTTCAATGTCTGACATCCAAATGTCAATCTGCCATCACTCTGCCATCAGTGGTCTTTGAGGTTCCTCAATATCATTAGAACCACAAAATATGAAGCATGAAGCTTCGAGCATGAAGAGCTTTACATTAAGTTTCGAGAATACCATCCATATATCCTATGTGTAGTAACCTTGTTTTTATAAATAATAATTTAAACCCAGACCATATCCATGGTACAGGCTATGAATAAGGGCCATGAATGCACTATGAGGAGCTGGCTGGTACCACTGTCTCCATTCCTTACTGTCTTGGAGATCTACGCATTTTGCCTTGTATATTTTATTCTTTCAAACTACTTTCTCTAGTTTCCTTTCTTTTTCTCTTCTTCTACATCTCGATTTTTAATTTTGCCTTTATTATTACCTGCTAGACTCAGCGTGGGGTAGTGGAAGGAGTCCTAACCTTGTATTGAGAAGAATGTAGTGTCAGTCAGAACATTTTCAATTCTAAGAGACAGAAACCAAACTAAAACTAGCTGAATAGAAGGTCCAGGGTGGGGAGGTGGGCAATGAAGAATAAGAATTAATTGATTTATATAACTAAGAAGTCCAGGGGGATGGAAATGTTTTAAAGCACAGTTTAATCAAGTTCAAATAATAGCATTAAGACTGTTTCTTTCTCCAACTCTTGACTAAGACCCTGCTGGTTTCTACTTGTCTTCTTTCCCAGGAGGGTTTCTCTATGTAGTAACAAGATACTTGCCAGTAGCCCCAAACCAATGTCATTATTACAGTTCCTAATTCCAGACAAAAGGATAGCATATTTCCTAATAGTCTTGAAAAATTCCAGTGTAAGTTTTTATTGGGCTGTGTTGGATCACATGAGTATCACTGAATTAATCACTCTGGTCAGAATCATGAAACACAACTTTTGGCTAGTTTTGGAACTGTTCCTACCCCAAGGCCACATGGAAGACCAATGTGAATAGAACCACATAAGCATAGAAGAATTCCAATGCAACAGGGAAAAGTGGGTCTTCAAAGGAAGAAGGTAGGCTGAGACAACAAATACATGTCCATGAACTAGCATTTGTGAATGACTTCGATTAAAGCAAGTATGACACAAAATGGGGGAAACTCTGTATATGCAGTGGCTCTGAAATATTTATATCTAATAAATATACAAAGACTTACTGTGATTTAGGCTTGTCAGTGAAGTCTAAGGTTACCCTAAACATTATTTTGCCCTTAGTGAATATAAGGCTCTAACCCTTATTGATTGCTTTGCAGATTATCTAAGAGGTATACTATCACCATCCACAAAATTTTATATGGATATTAAGTGCCTCTTATGTTATCCTGTGATATTGTTATTACATTAGCATCTTAATTTTATAGATAAATAAGACTCAGAGATCTAAGTAGGTAGTGAAGCCAGGATTCAAACTTATTTTTGTTGTTTTCCCTGATTCCAAAATTCATATTCTTCCCTGCTACTGTGCTGTCCTGTAACCCTCAGGGCTAAGGAGAGATTGGCTCCTATAGAGGCATTCTTACAGGATTTACACATAAAGAGGTGTGTTCTGCAGAGCAACTCCCACAAACATGATCCTATGGTTTATTTGGACAGTAATGTAGATGCTTCATCTGGACAGTGATGTGTGGTTTAAATGCTGGAGAGTTTTCAGGGTATGGGTCCCTGTAGTCTACCAATAGCATTCCCTTTCTTCTTTGTAAGTTTTCTGAGAAGGGAAGGTTTTCAGTAGGGAAAGTTTTCTGAGAAAGAATAAATAATAAAAAATCTCATGCAGCAACAATAACCTGATGGCTGCTTATTCTAATGAGATAAGAGGGGTGTAGTGATATTCTACTTACACTATATAAAAATTCTATCTTGATTTCCAGTTAACTTCAACTCAGTACTTAGAATTTGCTCTCATAGATCACCAGAGAAAACATTCTACATAAATAAGATTTTTGAGAAAGCAGAATATTCTGCAAAGCTCTTCCTTGGCCTTAGAAGCTGCGACACTTTTCAAAGGTACTTCTTTACTTCATACTTGTAAAATTGATAGTCTTAAACCAGTAAAAAGTTCTCTTCAAAGGCTCTACTTGAAGCCTGTTAAGAAAATAATCATACTCTATCTGCAAATAACATGATATTCTATTTGGAAAATCCTAAGGAATCCTCAAAAAAAAAAAAAACTATTAGAACTAATAGATGGGTTCAGCAAAGTTGTGGAATATAAGGTCAATATACAAAAAAAAAATGTATTTCTGTACACTAGCAATGAAAAATCCAAAAATAAAATTAAGAAAGCAATTCCAATCATCAGAGCATCAATAATACAACACTTAAAAGTAAATTGCACCAAAAAGGTGCAAGATTTTTACACTGAAAACAACAAAATTCATTGAAAGAAATAAAAGGTCAAATAAATGAAAAGATATCCCATGCTCATGGATTAGAAGACAATATTTTAAGGTAGCAATACTCCCCAAAATTGATCTACAGATTCAGCATAATCTCTTTTTTGCAGAAATTGACAAGGTTTCCTAAAATTCATATAGGAATGAAAAAGCCACAAAAGAGCCAAAGCAATCATGATTTAAAAAAAGAACAAAGTTGGAGAACTCACACATCCTTACTTCCAAAGTTACTACCAGGATATGGTAATGAAGACTGTGTGGTACTGGCATAAAGATAGACACCTTTGGAATCAATGGAATAGAATAAACAGTCCTCATATTTAGAGTTAATTGATTTTTTGACAAACATGCCAAGACAATTCAGTAGGGAAAAAAATAATCTTTTCAACCAATGGTGTTAGGACAAGTGTCTAGCCACATGCCAAAGAATGAAGGTGGACCCTTGCCCTATACCTTATATAAAACTTAACTCAATATGGATTAAAGAGAGGGGTGAGTATAGCTCAGTGGTAGAGTGCATGCTTAGCATGCACGAGGTAGTAGGTTTCAATCCCCAGTACCTTTTTAAAAAAATTTTTTTTTTAAAAATTCAGTTAAAAATATGGATCAAAGATATAAAAATAAGAACCAATATTATAAAACTCTTAGAAGAAAACATAGCTGTTAGCCATTGAGACCTTGGATTAGGCAAGGTTATTTTAGATATGACACTGAAAACACAAACAACAAAAGGAAAAACAGATAAATCAAACTTCATCAAAATTAAAAAGTTTTGTACATTGAAGAATTGAGAAGATGACCAAAGAATTGGAGAAAATATCTGATAAGGGAATTGTATTCAGATTATAAGAACTCTTGGAACTTAATAACATAAAGATGAATAACCCAACTTAAAAATAGGCAAAGGAACTGAATAGATATTTCTCCAAAGAAAATATACAAATGGCTAATAAACACATGAAAAGATGATCAACATCATTAGTCACCAGAGAAATGGAAATCAAAGCTACAGTGAGATACCACTTCACACAACTAGAATGGCTGTAATAAAAAAAGACAGTAACAAGTATCGGTGAAGATGTGGAGACATTTGAACTATCAAACATTGCTATTGAAAATGTAAAATGACACAGAGGCTTTGGAAATAGTTTGACAGTTCCTCAAAAATAACCCAGAAATTCCACTCCTAGGTATATACCCAAGAGAAATGAAAACATACTTCCATACATAAACATGTACACAAATGTTCCTAATAGTACTATTCACAATAGTCAAAAAGTAGAAACAACTCAAATGTCCATCAATGGATGAATGGATAAGCAAGGAATAGTATATCTATGCAACAGAACTCTTTAAAGAAAAAAATAAGCAAATGACATATTGATATATGCTAAAACATGAATCATGAATGAGCCTTAAAAACATTATGCTAATTGAAAGAAGCCAGACATAAAAGATCACATATTACATGGTTCTATTTATATGAAGAGTCCAGAATAGGAAAATTTATAAAGATAGAAAATAGATTAGTGGTTGCCTAGGGATGAGAGGAGAGGCAAGGAGGAGGAAAATGCAGAATAACTCTTAATAGGTAAGGAGACTCTTTTTGGGGTGATGAAAATGTTCTAAAATTGATTTGGTGATGATTGCACAACTGTGTATATATACTAAAAGCTATACACTTTAAATGGATGACTTGTATGGTATGTGAATTATATCTCTATAAAGCTGTTATTTTAAAAGAATATAATTGTAATTAAATTGCATAAGCCATTTTTGAATTATTTTGAACTAAACTTTCTTGACACTCTAAGGTTTCATTCAAGTCAATTCAGTGTATCAAGTACTCTGCCACAGGGGTTGCCAAGATGAGGAAGTCCCAGTCTCTGGCCTCAGGGTAATCTTAATCTAATAGTGAGACAAAACAAGCAAATCAATACCTTTACTATAAGGCAGTATGTGGTATATTAGTTAGTATTAGACTAGCTGCTGTAACAAATAAATCTCAACATTTCAGTGGCTTCACACATTTGTTTTTGCTCATATAATAAGTCTGTGCAGGTGTTGGCCTTCTATATGGTGATGATTCAGGCACTCTGGTACCCTTCACTTTGTAGCTCTAGCATCCTCTAGGGCCCCAGAATCATCGGCATCCAGCTGACAAAGGTAAGAGAGAGCAGGCAGAGAAGGCACACCTGCTTCTTTACTTCCTTGGCCCTGCTTCATTCTTTTCATTGGCAATAAGTGGTCCCAAGGCCTCACATAGATGCCAGGGTAGCTTGGAAATATAGTCTCTGGCCAGGCAGCCACTCCCAAGTGATAACTGTATGCAATGGAAAAGTTTAACCCTGCTGAAACTAAAAAGGGAATTTACTGGCTTTTAGAACTATAATTTATGAGAATAAGTCTAACTTCAGGCATGGCTGGATCCCAGGTGCTCCAGCAATGAACTCAAGATTCAATGTCTGTCTTTTTCATCTCTGATTAGCTCTGCATTAGATTTATTTTGAGATGGATTACAATATGGCAAAGAAATCCTCTTGCAGCTCCTGACTCAGATAGTTTTTAGTACTCACTCTCTTGGAAGACTAGAGATCCATTTTAGAAACCCATTTTCTATTAAAAGCCATACTAATCCCTATGAAGAACTCTGATCGGGCTGACTTGTATCACACAAGCAACATTGGATTGATCATTTTATCCGGTGATGAAGTGCTCTGACTGGCCAGTTCTGGCTCATGTATCTACCTCCATGGCAGGAAATGGGAGGATCACTGGATTGACAGTTTACCAGGTGAACTTTTTATGAATCTTCATTCATAAAAATAAAAGGGTTCTTTATCAGAAAAAAGGGAGAAAGGATGTGGGCAGATAAAAATTTCTGTCTACTTTAGGCAGATATCCTGAAACTGTATGTGAGGCTCTTGACAAAATTAAGTGAAATCAGTCTTTTAAACCCAAGTAAAATACAAAGGTGTGGCTTTCAAGATGTAAAGACTTACAAAGTAGACTGAAGAGTTTTTGAGGTTTGCAAGAGACAAAGACCATCTAGACTAATTCTAGGATCATTGCTATGGTCTCTGGCTTGGAGTCATTGGCTTTTCAAAGTAACAGTTGTCCCCAGATTTGAGTGTGTAAAACATTCCCCTGAGGCATGAAAAGAAAAATAATTTGCTTATAATTTACAAGATGTCACTGACATAGTTAATTAAAAAAAACAAAACAAAACACAAACCATTAAATCGTGGAATCTCTTCAATATAGATATGGTGAGGGATCCAGAAACTATTTTGCTTTGTAGAGGTTCCTTAATTATCCTGTGACAATTGTAGAACTTAAAGATACATTACACATTTTTCTTTTAGTAAAAGATACGTGTTCCAAGTAAGTGTGCCAACTTTATTCTGATGACAAAGGCTTTCAGTAATGTTACCTAGAAGGTACTTTGAAAACAATGAACACTCTATCAACACTTTCAAAAGGAAAGTGATATTTTAACAATAATGGAAAGGACATTTGGTTTTCACAAGAAATTCACACCATGGAGAGAATATCTTAAAAAGAATATTTGGAAATATCTCCAGCATTATGTGACTTCATGGCTGAAACTATGGGTTCATCAATAAAAACAAATAATACACATGTAATTTCATCCTTAAAATTTTGAAAACAATAGAAAAAATACAAGACATGAATTGTTTACATAAAAAGAAAAACAAATGACCCTTAAATATGTGAAAAATGCTTTTTCATTTAATAAGATATTAAAATTAAAACTATAGTGAGATAGCATCTCTCAAATGTGCTGACAACTAAGACTATTAAGTCTGGAGAGATAGGCACTCTTACATTTCTAGCGACTCTGCAAAATGTCACAACCGCCATGAAGGGTTATTTGGCAGTATCTAACAAAATTACGTGTTTTCACTTTCTGATTCAGTAAGTCAACTTCTAGGAGTCTACCCTGAAGCTATAACTCTAGCAATATGAAACATATGCACAAGGTTATTCATTGCATTGTTATGTATAATAACAAAAAACTGGAAACAACCTAGCTATTCATTCACAGGGGACTGGTTGAATAAATCATTATACATTCACATAGTGAGGTACATGCAACTACCAAAGTAAAGAGAAGGAGGAAGATTTGCTTATCTTTGCAAAAAGAAATACAGGAAGGATGGAAGGACTAACTAGAAACTTATCCAAAACAAATAAAAATGAGGCATGAAGTGAAGGGGATAAAGATAGAAGTAAGTCTTCTCCTTGAATATATCTTTTTATATATTGTTTGACTTTTGGACAATGCAAATGCTTTATTTAAAAAATCAAATTAAATCTAAACATGTATAAACTTTTAAACACAAATAGAAACACATGAGCATCAATGTATATCAAATACAACTATACAGAGAAAATTATTGAAGTATTTTTGATACAGTACCCTGACTGTACATCTTGAATTGGCTATATTTCAAAGACTAAAAGAATTGCAAAAAAAAAAGCTCGGTAAATTTCTTGTTGTTAGTATTATTGATTGTAAGTTTGAAACTAATCCAGGTATATTATAGGATAAAGTAAATAAATACACATGTATATGTGTTTAGGCATCTATGTTGTCAGAGTAAGAAACAGAGATACATCAGAAAATTCTGTAATTTAAAACAATGAACTGAAAGCTGCTATGGAAAATGGTATGGAGGTTCCTTAAAAAGTTAAAGATAGAATTACCATATGATCAAGCAATTCCACTTATAGGTATACATCTAAAAGAATTGAAAGCAGAATGCCACACCCATATTCACTGCAGCATTATTCACAGTAGCCAAGAGGTGGAAGCAACCCAAATGCCCATCAACAGATGAATGAATAAAGAAAATGTGGTATATCCATACAATGGAATATTATTTTCTTAAAAAGAAGGAAATCTACATGCTACAAGATGGATGAACCTTGAGGACATTATGCTGAGTAAAATAAGCCAGACACAAAGGGCCAGATACTATATGATTCCACTAATATGAGATATCTAGAATAGTCAAAATCACAGAAATAGGAAGTAGGATGGTGGTTGCCAGGGGCTGCAGAGAGGGGACAGTGGATAAATGTTGTTCAGTGGGTATAGAATTTCAGGTTTGCAAGATGAAAAAGTTCAGAAGATCCATTATAAAACAATGTGAATACACTTGGTACAACTGAGCTGTGCACTTAAAAATGAGTAAGAGGGTAAATTTTATATTATGTGTTTTTTATCACAATTAAAACTTTTTTAGTTAAATGAATTGAAAATATCAGTGTAAACTGACCATTTAAGTAAGCATTTCTCCTAGCTTTGACATGGATACTCCAAGAAGCAAATGACACCCCAGAAGCATTAACACATCTTGTGCACTTCTGAATTCAATTTCCTAATCAAAGAAACCAGGGTGCCTTTGAGAAATGGTGATTCCAGGTCTGAGGCAGGGTGAGGCTGAGACAAGGAGGTTCTCAAACACTAAGAGAGGCATGTCACCTCAAAAGAGTACAGGAACTCCCACTGGCCATATTTGAAACAACTTGGGCATTCAAAAGAATAATAACTAGAATTAATTGTAACACAATGAATCGATTAAAATCCATTAGTCTATAATGATACTTACTCCCCCTTCCAAAAGGAAAAAAAGACAAAAAGGAAAAAGTTGAATAGAAGGAGAGCTCTTCTTTATAGGATGCCAGTTAAAATATTAAATATAAAATGAATAATAGATTTAGAAAACCACTATTTTGTAACTTCCAAAGTGAAAATTGATCAAGGTAAGGATCACTGATGACTGCTAAAGCAATTAGGTGAAAAGTTATAGAAAACAATATCCATGTGTGGAAGCATACCTAGGAAGTGTGGAAGTACCTTTACAGTGGAAGGGTCTGGAGGTCATCACCTTAAAAAAGTGATCCAACTTAGTGTCACAAGTACAAGTGCAGCCAGACCTAACGTGCCGACCAAGACGGTGCAAGTCGAATGGAGCAATATCACCTTTGAAATACTCTGCTGAAGTATTTTATCTTAATCTAATCAAGCCTCTAGGGACCTTACTTGTAGTTTATAAGGAATACATGAGATTTTTACAGTTAAACAATACCAAGAGGAAACAATCAGATAAATCCAAAATCTGGGACATTCTGCAGGACGACAGTCCTGGATTCTTAAAAAAAAAGTGAGTAGTATGAAAAATATACAAGATGAGGAGAGGTATTCTTTTCTAAAAGAGGCTAAATAAACACACAAAATTGTACTGGGTGAACTTAGATTGCACATTGGTTCAAAACAAACAGCTATAGAAGACATTTGTGGGATAATGGAGGACATTTTAATCTGGACTGCATATTAGATGGTATTAGGGAATTATTGCCATTTTCTTAGGTGTGATAATAGAGTGATTATGTTAGAGAATGTCTTTAAGCCTTAGTAGATGAAAACTGATTATATAAGAGCAAAGCCCTATGATGTCTGCAGTTTACTTCCAAAAGATTAAAAACAAAAACACCTAATTTAACTGAAAACCATTATAAAATTGGTGCTTGGAGCTCACTATTGAGCATCAGTGTTTAATAAATTCAGTCAACAGTATACTCCTTTCATTCAGATCTATCTATTTTTGTGAAGTACCTTTTCGACTATGGCAACCATTAAAACCAGGTATGAAAATATACTGAATGTAGAATCAGGCCATTAAATCACTGTATCATAAACTATTAAACCAAGAATGTAAAGTAATGAACTACATCCAGTCTTTAGTAAATTACTCTCACTAAAATATCATTATGTATAACATTTATGATAACATACGAGTGAGAACAAAAAGGCTTTTGTAGCATTAAAAGTAAAATATAGAATATTTTCAGGTATTTTTATTTCAACTTTATCTCCCTTTTTATTTCTGTTTGGAGAGCATGCATTAGAATGTGCATAAACTGTTATTACAGTAGTTTGTGTACATTCTTAAGACTCAGACAATAAATACGCATCTAATCTATTCATGATTTTTATTTTTATTGAAGGTGTGGACTGGCTTGAGTGGTGTGATATGAGTCAATATGTAAGGCTTAGCCCTCTATGAACAAATCTTGAAATATAGAAAATTTTGAGAAAGAAAATATTAGTTCCCTAGGGCTGCTGTGACATAGTACCACAAACTGGGTGGTTTAATACAACAGAAACATTCTCTCAAAGTTCTGGAGGCTTCAAGTCCAAAATCAAGGTGTCAGCAGGAATGGTTCCTTCCAAGGGCTCTGAGGGAAAATCTGTTCCATGCCTCTCGACTAGCTTCTGGTGATGGTGACCAATCCTTAGCACCCCTTGCCTTGCAGATGCATCACTCCAATCTCAGCCTCTGTCTCTACATGGCTTCTCCTTCTGTGTGTTTTCTCTTGTTATAAGGACAACTGTCATATGGATTAAAGACCCACCCTAATCCAGTCTGATGTCTTCTTAAATAATTATATCTGTGGCAAACCTATTTCCAAATAAGGTCACGATCTGAAGTACTGGAAGTTAGGGCTTCCACATACCCTTTGGGGGGACACAATTCAACCCATCACAGAACCTACTGGATGTTTTCTCCATCATATTCTATGTAGTGATTCTCTGTCTCAGTCTTTTTCCATCATGTTTACATTCACATATTTGGTAGAGAGAGATCTGAGGAGAAAGGGAAAAAAAAAAAAAAAGAAAAAGCTCAATATATCTGAAGATACATTTTGTGTTGTGATTCATTTTACAATATTTGAACTGGAAAGGATTAATTATTTTGAGACTGCTAGAATTGTTATCATGTCTTATCATGAAATATTTTTTTTTCTTTTTCCAAATACCAGAAATAAGGACTATGAGTTCTAGCCTTGCAGTTTCCTAATCCACATTATAAAGCATGACTCTTTTATTAAATTTTCTGTAGTCTTTAAATTCACAGCTTCACCCTTTAGCACTATTATAATTCTTGTTCTCTTCAAGTTATCCGATCCAACATGTACAGTGTCTCTTTAAAATGACTTTTCTGCAGATTATTGCCTTCAAGGTCTGATTTATCTTCCTTTAAACTATGGCTCCTACTTCCTTTGACATGATATGTTCCTACATTTCACTTCTAACCAATAAATCTTAAGGCTCATCAGTGTGTGACCTGTTTAATTGATTGGATGCATTTGCAACTGCATTCCTAATAGATACATTAGGCTTGAGGTAAAAGGAGGAAATGTTTGGTTTGTCATTCTTGGTTTTTCTAAATACAGAAATGTGGACATTGATTCCTATACCTCAGTCTGCTTCAAGTTGTTCTGTGTTGTTTAATATGGTTTCAGTTTGATGGGCAGCAGGAAAATCCTATTTAGCACGCAAATGTAAAGAAGAAAAACCTCTTCTGTGAGAATAAAGCCACTGTGATGGCTACTTAATAAATAGTAAGTAATAACAGTAGTACTCATGGGGGAAATAGCGCAAAATAGTCTTTTATTGTTGGACAAAAAAAGCAATCACACTTTTTAAAGACCAAATGACTTGGAAAAGCACGCTATATTTGTAAACTGTTGAATAAGCATTTACACCATTTATTGAAATTCCCCTTTTAAGGTGTAGAGGATATTGTATTTAGGAAGTCATGTTTTCTATTCCCAAGGTGAGTGCACTGTGCCAATCCCACAACTACACATTTCATTTCAAAGATTTCTGCTCACCAGTTCAGGCCTTCAGAAAAGGTGTAAAGATTCTTACTCTCCTTTTTCTTTCTCCCTTCCTTCTTTCATGCTCTCCTGCTTTCTCTTTAGCTTTCAAAATCTACCCTCAGGAAATGAATTGATAAGCTCATTTACACCAAGCCAGGGGTTCTCCAAAAAAAAAAAACAAGGGTGATTTCCAGACTTGCAACTTCAGTGTATGCTGGGAACTTGTTCAGAATGCACATTCTCAGGCCCCACCCCAGACTGACTGAATCAGAAATTCTGGGCATGGGGCCTAGCAGTCTGGGTTGTAACATGACCTCCAGGGGATTCCAATGATCCCGATGTTTGAGAACCACTCCACTTACCCATAAATGACAGATAGGTTCTATGCTAGCCACAGCAAGAATACTTGCATTATTTTTAAAAAGAGAAAGAACTGAATTTCTAATTAAGGAATTTTAGTCACTAGCTGTCTTAGCCTGTTTGGGCTGCTATAACAAATTGCCATAGACAGGGTGGCTTATAAACAACAGACATTTATTTCTCACAGTTCTGGAGGCTGGAAGTCTAAGATCAAGGTACCAGTGTGCTGGGATTTTGGTGAGGACCCTCTTTCAGGCTGAAGACTGCTAACTTCTCATTGTAGCCTCACATGATGGAGAGCAGAGAGGGGAAGCAAGTTCTCTTGTAACTCTTAAAAGGGCACTAATCCCATTCATGAGGGCTTCATCCTCATGATCTCCTCTAAACCTAATTACTTCCCAAAGGCCCTACCTCCTAATACTATCACATTGGGGGGCAGTAGGTTTCAGCATATGATATGGGTGGGGTGGTGAATGCAAACATTTAGTCAGTAACACCAGCCAGTCAGTGGGGTAGGTGATCAGGGGTGGAAGGCTCTGAAGGCCAATGGCAGTAATAGTAACACTTTGAGGACAACCTTGCTGCCTTCATGGCTACATGAGAGTTCCTCGTTCCTAGGATTCCCAGCTGGGTTTGCCAGTGTCCCTGGGTCTAGTGATCCTGAAATCAGCAAATTTCACGTGAGATTTTATGATGCGTTTTATGGTTCATTTTCATGGAGTGGTGGGGACAATTCCAGATAACCTAGAAGAGTAATTCTCAAAGTGGTCAAGAATTGTTTAGGCTCAAATAAAAGGGCTGTCATAAAGATATTAATTTTTTAGTTGGCTGCCTATGTGTTGTTCTTATTTTTATAATTTGTGCACATCACACCAGAGCTCCACTAATTTCTGTCAGGGAGCTAGGTATTCGAATTAATATTTAAATGGCAAGAGTTGATTCCCTGGGCAAATAAACCATTTCACTGTAATAGTAAAATTAATCAAGAGCTTTTCTATGCTGAGTATGGCTGATCTAATCTTGAGATCTTTATTCTATAAGATATAAATTCTGGAGAAAACATTTCTCCAGAATGCATAATTGTTCCCCCTTTCATGGATTTAAAAAAAAAAGTATAATAAACAAGACAATATTTAAAAATTTTAAAGTATCTGTTACTATCAACTTTCATTGAATTTATGGTGTCATAAGTGTCCCTTGTGGACTATAAATATTAAATGAACCCTATAGATAGATGTCTGTAGTCACCTTGAGGTACTTTTAAATATAAACATAATATTTCTTTTTACTTAAAAACTTATTCATTTTAATAGAGACCAGTAAATACATCAATTATGATTAACACTCATTCAACAAATATTTGAAGGCTCACTCGGTGTACTTACTGCATTTCATATTCTCTCCATGAATGCACGCTCCATCTCTATTTTGTTTGCTGCTGTTGAACAAATAAATGACCGGCTGCAGGAACAAAGGCTAGGAGCTATGGGAATATAAAGATAAATGCCCAGTGGTCCCTGCCCTCAAGAAGCATATAGTCTTATGAAGTAGATAAAACATGGCTCATTAACTGCAAAGCAAAAATTGGTATGTACAAAGAGAAAAAAAACAGATCATTGCTGTTGGATTTTCAAGGCATGACAGACTACATTTAGCTAAGGAAATCAGAAAAGTCTTCCTGGAAGAGAGGAATCTGCATTGGGAGAATATGACTACGTAGAAGTGGGAGGGGGAGGCATTTTGGGCACAGAGAAATAGTCTAGACAAAGAAACTGAAGCAGGAAATGCAGAACGCTTGTTGAATGTAAGAAGAAGTGAAAAATAAAACCGAAAGGGGTAGTTGCAGCCAAGCAAAGTACTTTAGAATGCTTTCAGTCATCAGCAGGAAGCAGGTGAAGCTATCTGACCAGAAAATAGAAACTATTACAATAACCTGATGAGAGATAATGGCCCAGACTAGAATGAAAATGGAAAAGGAAAAAAAAACAAGCAAAAGGACTGACTGTATTAATCTTTGTCTGATGAAGATTTTTGCAAGGTCCTCAGGCCCCTAAATCCTCAACCAGCATTCTCCCAGGGCCAGTTCCTAAGGATTAAATATACAGGGAACACTCCAATCAAATGCATGCACATCTCTTAATCAGAGTTTTGACCCCAAAACTCCTTCTCTAGAGTCAGGAATGGGCCATATGTGGGGGTTAAAAAGGTTGATTTTGTCTCTAACAGAATCTCTGACCCTAGCCCTCTAGATTTTACCATTTCACTGTGAGAAGGCCAAAATGGGGGAAGGGAGGTGGAAATCCCTCCTTTCTCTTGGGGAGAACTAACTATTTCCTTCTTTTCTGTCCCTGGGCACCACCCAAACCAGAATCAACCCATTGTACCACAGAAAATGGCCAAGTTCCAAGGAAAATCAGGTGGGTTTTCAAGGTGGGCCGGTTTAGGGAAGAGACGGTTATCTGTCAAGGAGAGAGACAGAGAGCTAGAGACATAGACAGAGAGAGAGCAGATCCTACAGAAGACAGAGATTTTACTATACCCTTTAATCCTCTAGAAGAAGCATCATCCCCCACAAATTCTACTGAAGAGTTTGGAGTAACAGTGAAAATTATGGGACATTGTTGCCTGCCTGACTGGGTTCAAATCCTGTTCCTGACACTTATGTGACTTTGGACAAAATACTTACAACTCTCTCTGCCTTAGTTTCTGCATCTTTAAAATGGGGACAATAATGGTACACCAAACTTAGCATCATTATCATCGTGGACAGGACAATGCTTGTAATGTACTTAGAATGGTGCTTAGTTCTTTCCATGCTTACTTGATGTGAGCTGTTGCTTCTTTAATTGTGAGTCTTTAACTCATGTCAGGAGGTACTGCGTCTTGGAGAGGGGCAGGGGCGAGAGACCTGAGTACCATTTAAAATTAGAACATACGCTTTTTAAAATGTTTATTGGCACAGGATCATAATTAATGAAGGAATGGTGGATGGGTGGACACAGGAAGAAAATAACAAATTATATCAAGATTTCACACCTGGATGACTAAAGAGACAAAGAGTTGGACATCAGGAGAAGGAGCAGGTATTACAGCCTGCATGTTGTTTACTTTTATGTTCATGATGCCACTCTAAGTACCCTTGGCAAATTACAGATAATAAGCACTTATATCAGTAAACTTACGTTACACTGTGTTGCAGTAACAAACAATCACAAAATATCACTGACCTAAAACAACCAAAAAAATTTTTTTCACTCAAACTACAGGTCTATTGATGGTCCACTGCAGCTATGCTCCATGATGTATTTACTCTTGAGACTCAGATTAGTAGATCAGCCTCTTTCTGGGATAGTTCTGATCTCATGGTAGAGAGAGAAGAAAGAAGGTGCGCTTAGAATATCACATGTTGGCTCATATAGTATCTGCTTGGAAAAGACTTATACTTCATTGGTCAAAGCAAGTCACAAGGTCAATCTCGGCATCAATGAAGCAACGAACTCCCTTACAGAGGGTTCCCACAGGATGGGGCCAATAGATTCCCAACAGAAATATAATTTACCACACCAGGGCTTAGTAGTCTATAATCAAAGAAAGAATACATGAACTCAGTCTACTCTGGTACATGGATTATGGTCTGTCTTCATGAGAAAGAATCATCAATAAAATGTTCTAAGATGGCTAAAACCTGGAAATAAATTTAGGTACACTACAGGAGATAAAAACATAAGCAAACAATTGGTGAATAAGAGGTTACTTGGGTAGAATTGAAAATGAGATGCAATGAATTGGTGTAGATCTCAAAAGTCATATTACGCATTCAGGTTTGAGTAGGAAATGAGAGAACAAAGTCCCTGTTAATATAATGTTGGTAAAGGTTAAAGAAGAGATTAAGGATTGAGAAGAAGGTGTGATAGTTAAATGAGATGTCTGAAAAGTAAGTAAGTTGATCTGCAGGGGGAGAGAAAAGAAAACAGAGTGAGTGTGGTGGTGTGTGTGTGTGTGTGTGTGTGAATAAGAGAGAGGGAAAGAGAGAGAGATGAAATAGCAGTATTTGGCAGTTCAGTTAACAAGGGAAACAAAAACCAGCAGGGTCAAAAATCACAGGAAATTTACAAGATTGGAGATAAAAAAAATTAATATTATTATAGCCAATATATTTGGAAATGTTAAATACCTGTGTCATATGAAGGAGGTGGGAAGGTATCTCAGTTAGGTGTTCTGGAGATGGGGCTTCATAACAGGCTTGTGGATTAGAAGCTGAAATTAGAGAATGCTCTTAGACTAATTTATTACTTAATTATCATTTACTTAATGCCTGCCCTTTCCATTTGCATATGATCAATTTCTCCCTTAAAATGTTAATATATTATTATTTATAAATGTATTTAGCTTAAATTTACTCTATGCTTCTAGACACAGTAATTCTAGAAGTATGATAAAACATTATCTGTTTGTGACACGCTAGAAATTTTGAGTTGATCATTATCAGAGCTCTAAGAACTAAGAGCGTGCCCCCGTGAATCATTTACAATTATCATAGTACTTCACCCGTAGTAAGCAATTGATAACTGTTAAGTGAATGAAAGAATTACAGTTTTATTCCTACTGTTTTCTCTAGAATAGTTATTTGAATGACCAGTGAATCCAGCAATTGTATCTCTTTGAACCTCAACCTTCCCAGATGTTAAATGTAAAGTGGATTACCCACTATCCTCTTCACATAACTGTTGAGAAATAAGAAATGCAAATGTAAAACAGTCTGCATCCATAACATTTGATGACTCGTTTGGAGGTAAAGTGATGCAGTAATATTTTAAGTTAAGATTCTGTATTTTTCAAATCTTAGTGGTTTCTACTTAAATAAAGACCTAAGATGGCATCTTTGGAGAGTCATGCTAGATCTATGTGATATCAAACACTCCAATGAAAACTGAAAATATGGAACAATATCTAGATATTTTTATGTATTCAAAAAACCACTACTATATGCACAAAATAACTGGATGTTTTAACCATAAGAAATCTGACTTTCAATTATTCGTCCTGAAATTAACAGGTGGCATATAAAGAAAGTTCTTGAACTTGGCAAACATTTAAGTTTTCCCATAGGTCCTTGACAGAATAAAACTTTAACCATAGAAAGCAAAGATGCCCACTATGGATTCTATAGAAGTTTATTTCTCCATGACTTTGCAAATATCATTTCCTGCATTTAAATAATGTATTTATTTCCTCATACTAGACAAAATCGAAAAAACCAAAGAAATCCCATATTTTTCAAGTGCAATTTCACACATGTATAGTAAAGCATAACTATTTCTGACAGTTTTAGAAGTTTTGAAAGCATCATTATCAAATAAAGCTCTGAGAAATAACAACATGTTTTGGGTTTTAGTCTTTTGTTTGTGTATTTGTTGTTGTTTACCCATATCACTGCAGTTAACTGAGAACAACATTTAACAAAGTCCCTTGCACATTCAAATACATGTTTTTGGAATATCAAACAACTTATATGTACTCTCAGAAAGCAACAACCATAAGCTAAGAGGGGTAGTGGTAAAAGGTTGCAGTTAAAATTAGCCTCTCCACTTACATTAAAATTGTTAATTTTTACCACAGCATAATTTCCTGGCTATCAAAAGATTAATTGACTTTCTTTTAACAAGATTCCTTAAATTATGTATGCATCACTAAAAATAGTAGTGATGGTTCAATATATTTGGGAAATTATCATCTAACATGAATAAATCTGATAAGATATTTAATGGATAGAACGATTCTATCACCTATTGAACTATCAAACCAGGAACAGCCAAATGTGATTCTTTCTTGGACCCTTTAAATCATTTAAACTCAAGCATTTGGGGTCATTTTTTTTTCAATAACTAGACTTTAATATGCACAGTTTATAGTAGGTACTAATATATTTAAAATGTTTCAGACATTGAGTATACTGTATCACAAAGCCATTTTCTTCAAATTAATAATACAAAGCTTTCAACTTTGTTTAATTTGGCATGGAGACAAAAATACCGGGAGATAGCAGAAGGCACTCTGTCTACAATCCTTTCTCCACCCTTCAGGCCAGGCAAACTTGCAAAGCATTCTGAGGCTCTTAGAACTAATTGCTAAGCAGCAGAGATGCCACTTAATTAGAGAAAACTAGGAGGAAGCAGTAATCTAGAAACCACAATCTGATTGGAAGTAGGAACATCATTAATGGACACAATTCCCTTACTGAAAGTTACTAAGGCATCTAAAGTAAAGGGAAAGGAAGTGCTTCTGAAAGAGGAATCTCTGTGATTCCTTTGAGAAAGAAAGCCAGTGCAGCCTGTGTTTTATAAAGTTTAGCAGCATTTTACTCCCTTCCATCTTAAGTAGTGTGTTAGTTGCAGAATCATGGCTTTCTCTCAGCTACCCTTTATGTTGCGTATGAAGAAGTCTCCTGTGTGTCTGCTCTGGCTGTTTTTCAGTGTGTTCTTTAAAGACGCTGTTCAGTGGTAAAAACCAAGCAATTTCGTTTGCCTAGAGGACTGACTTTCAACCCCTATCAGCTCCAGCGCTTTACTTTTTTCCTGCAGTATCTCCCGATAATGTGTTCAAAAGAAACCCCCAAAATACCCTTGGTACCAGATTGCCTGTCTTGCTAGCCAGAAGTATGTGGCTTTTCAAGATAAACTATAACATAATTGCATTGTCACATTTAAATCTCAGGCTGTGGAGTCCAGGGGTAAAAGCATATCAAATCTGGGTATTATACAAGATGTTGGCAGTATATAAGATGCTATCTCAAATCCATCAGGGAAGCAGTGTACAGGCTAGTGAGACTTGCGATGAATAACCAAACGATGGTTGGGCATGGAGGGTGAACGGGTTTGCAGAATCAGCACAAGCCACGGACAGAGCTTTGCTTTCATCGACTGATGTCTGTACCAGTGTTTCAATGCACATTGGTTAAAAACACTGTCAAGATCGATCCTCTAGGGACATATCCTTTCAAAGTGGTGTTTGCCAATAAGTGTGCAGCTGTCAAGTTCTACAATTTATTATGGGTTTTGATAGCACAAGAAATGTTTACAGATTTAAAAAAAAAAAGTGGGGGAACATACAGGTGAAGCGAATGCCTTTATTCCTGTTGCACTTTATTTGGTTAAGAGTACATTATCAGAAAAATAGAAAAGCTCATTTCCTCATCTTCAAGATGGCATCCTTCATAAAGCAGTCATTTTAGAGTTCAGATGGCAGGACAAGAATGAGGGCAGAGGCTAAAGATGAATCAAAGAAAACTGATACCATCAAAAGAGGATAGAAGTATTAAGAAAGGAAAAAAGCTAAATAAATTTTTTTATTTGCCTTGGAAAACCATGTGAGAGGGTGGTGAGCCTGTAATTCACTTTAAAGGCACGGGGACTGAAACTGACTGGCAAGTAGGTCTGGGACTAGAAGGATGGGAAATGAGAATTGCTATCAATGTTCAGCTATACCTTCAGAGAAGCCCTACCAGGTTATGTCTCAGAGGAATCTCCCCAATAGCTACCTGCAAGCTAGCTAAGAGCTGGAAACCTACACTGGTCTTTCTCATCATCATTCTTAAAAATAGAGGGAAGGGAGTATTCCCAGTGGTAAGTTTAACCTGTGTTTTCCCAACTTGGAGATCTCTAATGAAGGGGGGTTTGAGTTATGAAAGTAATTTCTGACTCTGAGCTCAATAAAAATTGCCAATACCCCATCCCTTCCAGTCCTTCCATTACCACCTAGCAAAGTTCCTCAGTAGCTAGTGCCTTCTTGGGGATCAGCACTATAATTGTCCTGAGAAGCTGCTAGCATGCATTTAACTGCTCTATCCCAATGCATCCGATGCTGTCCACTGACCTTGGTATGATCTGGTCGTTTGTCATTGCCTCATTTTCACGACTCCTCCTATAATCATATGGCCCTTGTTACTACTAATTAAGATCACCATACATCCTGGTTAGCCCAAGACAATCTCAGATTAATTCTGTTGACCCAGCATAAATCTTTATAGTGCCTTCTTCCATTCTCGAAAGTGCCACCTTCTACTGGAGATGGACTTTCTCCCATCAGTTTCTAATTCTTGTTTAATGAGGCTTCCAAACAGAACAGTCTAACTCAGTTTCTCACAGTTCTCATACTTTTAGAATTCTTTTGTTTGTCTTGTTCATTTGGATTCTTCCACCCCGTGATACGGCAGAAAGAGTAGAGATATGGGAACCAAATTGATTGGTGCTCAAATCTCAGCTCTGGTACTTACTAGCTAAGTAGAGCAAGGTAAAGTCTCAGTTTTCTCATCATGAAAGTGGGGATAATGATTAGCTCATATGATTGCTTTGAGGATGAATCAAACATAATATGAGAATAAAACCTAAGCACAGTATCTAACGTATTGCAGAGAATGAAAAATATGTCATCTTTTCACTCCTCTCTACAGCTGGGAATATAAAACAGCTTCTCCAGGGCTTGGGCCACAAAATATTCACCTAATGACATCTAACATCTCTTCAAAATTCTCTCCTCTTACTGACAATTTCTCTTACAGGATATTGAATAAATTCTTTACCCACTGAATTATTCCCTCAGTGATTAGAAGTGACCCCCTCCCCTCTCTTCCAGCCTATACTTCAATTCTTAGTCTTTCATAGAACCATAAATTTCAATGAGCCCATTACCATCTCACTAGGAGACCAACAGGAAGCTTAAACAAAAAGAACTCTTGGGCATCACCATTTTAAGTAGATCAGAGGTTGGCAAATTTTTTCTGCAAAGGAGCAAATTGTAAATATTTTAGGCTTTGTAAGCCATACTGTCTCTGTCACAACTACTCAACTCTGCCCTTATAGCACAAAAGCAGACATAGGTGTTTCATAGATGAATAAGTATAGCTGCATTCTAATAATACTTCATTCACGGACACTGAAATTTGTATTTCACGTACTTCACATGCATCACAAAATGATATTCTTTTTTTTTCTTTCCATCATTTAAAAATGAATAACACCATTCTTAGTTCATAAGCAATACAAAAACAGGCAGCGAGCTGGATTTTATCCATGGGTTTTAGATTGCCAATCACATAGTTTGACTCTTGGTTGTAAATGGCAAGAAACAAGCTCAAATGAACTTAATCAAAAAAGAAATTATTTGTTCACCTAATCGAAAGTCAAGGAATATATATTTCAGGTATAGCTTGATCCAGAGGTTCCAAACAGTGTCAGCAGTCTGTCTCTCAATTTCTCAATTCTCCTCTTCGTGTTGACTTCATTCTCATGTCCTGATTGTGTTAAGTTGGTTGTCCATATTTATAGAGCTTTTTCTTCTATATCCAAATATAGCAGAAAAGAAAATGAATATTCTACTTTCTAGAACTGTTAACATAAAATACTGGGCCTGATAATCAGTACTTTGAACTGGATCCTGTGTCCATCTGTAATCCAGTAACTATGACCAGAGACACAAGATGTCCAATAGCATATTCCTGTCCCTGGGGCTTGGGTGGTTATCAACTCCAATCAAACTATACAGAAGATCAATAATTCCAACAGGGTATTTTAAGACACTGCTACCAAAGAATAGGAAAGGGATAGGGGTGATGTTGGGGTATGTTAGAAAAAGTAACAAATGTATATTGTATACCGTGGAACATGCCCATCTTTCAAGGGCATTCAAATTTGGCCCTCCCTGAGTCCCTCTAAAAAAATGAACTTAAATATTTTGAAAATAAAATCAGTTCAGTGGCATAAGGTTGAACTTTCAAAGAACACCATTTCATATATATGTATGTACGTATATGATGAATAAAACAAGCCTCAGCTTTTCCCTGTAACACAAAGAGGTTATATTAGACTTCGATAAATTTTCTGTAAAGGACCAGATAGAAACTATGTTAGGTTTTGTGGGCCATATACTTAGTCACATTTTTCTTTCTTCGTTTTTTTCCCTCTTACAACCCTTTTAAAAATGTAAAAACCATCCTTAGCTCAAAGGTCATACAAAAAAACAGGCGCGATTTGGCCTGCAGGCTATAGTTTGTCTTCTAAACTAGATGATCACTAGCACCCCCTCCAGCTATGCTAATGTATGATTCTAGGCTTCTGTCTTTAGCAGCTGATTCCTACTGCCTCTGCCCAGGGAGATCTCATCCTTTCAAATGCCAAGACCACTATTATCCCCTCCCCTAGGAAGTGTGGTGAAAATATCTAAATGGTTCTGTGCTCACCTGCATCCTTTTTGACCATTGACTACTCAGGTATCCATATTCACTGTTCTCACAAGATACTCTCTTCTTGTGGGTAACAGCTTCTGCTAGGCCAGAAATATGAGGAGGCAGGTCAGGATTACCTTTCTAAAATACAAATATGATAATAGCATTCCACTGTTTAAAAGCCCTCAGCTAAATGGTGAGCACAGAACCATTTATATATTTACACCACGCTTCCTGGGGCAGGGGATGATAGTCATCACCTTCAGGGCAAGGATGGATTCTTCTCAAGCTGGCATTTAGGGACCATCACAATCTAACTTCACCTGGCTTTTCGGCCTTACCTCTCATTAAGACAGGAAGGAAAGGGGCAGGACACAACCATTGAAGGAATGACACTGAAACTGAGGACAGGACAAACCGGTTAGAACCAAGATGGCAGAATATTTGACTTCCAGTAGACCTTGAGCCTCAGGGCACACCCATAGTTGTCATGGCAGTTCCTAGGCTGACTTTAAAAGGTGCAATATGGATGTAGGGCCCAATTCCTGGAAATCCCCACCCCTTCCCCAAAGTAGTTGGAATAAGCCTCCTGCTTGTTAGCACATGAAATTACCCAGCCCATAAAACCTAACAACGCCACATCTCGTGGTTGCTCTCTCTCTTATCTTTTGAGATGGCCTACACTCTGTCTCTGGAGCGTGTATCTACTTTTACTTTAAACTAAACACCCAATACCTCTCAGTCTCTGTCTCTCTCACCTTTTGAGATGGCCCACATTCTGCCTATGGAGTGTGTATCTCTTAAGGAGTTTTCCCTTCTGAGTGAGATGGACCTCACTCTGTCTATGGAGTATGTATCTCGCTAAATAAACTTGTTTTCACTTTACTATGCTTTGCTCTTGAATTCTTTCCTGCACGAGGCAAGAACCTATTCTCCAGCAACATCATGACTTTCTTCAACTGCTTTGTTCACTACCAATCACAGTCTACTTATATTACTCAAACTTGTCATGCATTGGATGCTTTATACTTTTGCATAATAAGGGACTACTCACTTTCCCTATGATGGGATTCAGAACATGCTACCCACAAATATAGCACCTTAACATATGGAAGTTTTAAGCTGAAGGAATTTGAGAAATGGCAGGTATAGGAAGGACTCTCTGACTTCTTCCTTATTCTCTGAAACAGGTCATAAAACCCTCATGTGAGAGATATCCTCTCTATACCCAGAGGAAAGTAGCATCCTTAGCTCTGAAGACAAGAATCTGAAGAGACAGGCTTTGCTAAGCTTCCCCCAGTTTACTACCCTTACCTCATACCCTTTTGTCCTATCACGTTTTCCCATGACTTTCTACCCTTCATCAAATTTAGTATAAAAATGCTCAAGTTTAACTGTTTCTTTGGGTCTTCACTTCTTTATGAAGGCTCCTGTGTCATGTAAAAGCATATAGTAAATAAATGTGTGGGCTTTTATCCTGCTAATCTGTCTTAGTTTAACTTTCAGATCCTGCCAAGGACTGAGGATCAAGGAAATGTTTTTCCTTCCCTACACCAATAATCTGCTTCCTTTTTATCAAGCTCTAGAGATCTTTCCTTCATAGACCACATCCTCTTTGATGCCTTCATTGCCCTTACCCCTGGGAAGAATATACTCCCTCTTTGTACACCTTTATGATCATATTCCTACTTAGTTATACAATGAAATCATACCTTACGTGGGGAGTGAAGCTCTAAAAATATAAGAAAAAAGAAATCTTCATATTAGTTTCAAATTAACCTTGAAAATAAATATCTTAGAAAGGTTATCCTTAGGCTGAAAAGTAGGTAAAATAGTTGCCTTGCGTTTAAGGTCCAAGTTGTATGAAAAATATAAACCGTAAACTTGAGAATCACAGGCAGCACAAAGGGAATTGCAATTTCCTGTCTTTCATTATCATGCTAATTATAGGGCCTTGCTCACTAAATGGATTAGTGGACAAGCCAAATTGGATTAGTGAACAAGCCAAATTCTCCCTGTCTTTCTCTCTCACTCAACTTATCTAGTTAAATATGAATACTTCAAATATTCACTGTGTCGTCTGCTTTCTCTTTATAACATGAGATTATAAGAGTCCTGTGGGCAGGAATCGTGTTGCTACCGGAGATTATGGGTTCTTGTCTTGAGTAGGAAAGAATTCAAGAGTGAACCATAATAAAGTGAAAGTAGATTTATTCAGGAAGGTACACACTTCATAGACAGAGTGCGGTCAGTCTCAGAAGGCAAGGGAGGCAGCCCTGAGGTGTAAGGGTGGTTAGTTTTTATGGGCACAGTAATTTCATATGCTGATAAGTGGGAAGATTATTCCAACTGTTTTGGGGGAAGGGGATGGATTTCCAGGAATTGGGCCCTGCCCAGCTTTTGACCTTTTATGGTCAGCCTGGGAACTATCATGGTGCCTGTGGGTGTGTCACTTACCATGCTAATGTATTACAATGAGTGTATAATGAGGCCCAAGGTCTACCGGAAGTCGAATCTCCCACCATCTTGGGCAGAGTTTGTTCTAACCAGGCTATGTCCTATCCTCAGTGGCTGCATCATTCTTTCAATGATCTGCCCCCTTCCCTCCTGTCTCAGTGTCACTTTGCATCCTCAGTCTTTATCCACTATGACATCTCCTGGGTGCTTATAGGTGGAGCATTACAGATGCTTATTAAATGTGAAATGGGGTTGAATTCCATATTTCTTCAGTGTTTTCTTATTTCTCTTAGTGCTTACCAAATTAATTCTATATAATTTGTTGATAGGTGGTAGACCATCTTGAGTGGAGAAAAGGAAACTTTGGGCAGCAGGCCTTTCCAAAGTAGCCCAATGATAGCTCAGTTTTGTTAAATATAAATGATATTATGCTGCTTTCCTTCCAATCATAGGCCATATCCAATAATTAGATAAGGAATTAGATAAGACCAAAGTGAATCCATTTTAATTTGTCAGTTAAGTCCTTCTTACCCCTTTCATGATTGGAATCAAGCAGTAAGCCTGCTAAATATCCTTATATTTCCTGACAGTCCAATAACAAAGTTCTCTAAATATTTTGGGCCTCAAATCCTTTTAATTCATCTAGTCCTTCATGTTACTCATCATATGAAATTAACCTCAAATCTATAAAACTTTTGATAGTTTCTCTATGCCTTTCTAAATAGCAGGAGACTTTTGAATATTTTTCTTCCAGTACTGAAATAAAGGACTTTCTGATATAGTCATCTACTAAACTTCTCAAGGAATGAATCACATGTTGACATTTTAAGTAAGGCAAAGTATTCTGCCCTCTTACCTGTTTTAAGAGCTTTGACTTCAAAACACCACAAAGGATTAAGGAGAGGGAGGCTCTGTCCTATTAATATGATTCTCGGTCAGCTGGTTATACTTGAGAATATATTTTGGCTGTCAAAGAATATTCTCCCATAAACAATGTTCAAAAACAATTTAATAATTAAAGCTCTAAATATTAAATAAATAGATGAATATGTATGAGAGATATAAATACATAAACATGACTTAATAATTAATTCCTAGTATTTTCAGTTGGTTTCTCCCTAGTGCAGCTCAATTAGAGGGAAGGGATATATCTGAGTCAAAACTCATATAACAAACTAAAGGACTCCTTTCATGCATAGCCTAAGAATTACCTTAGCTTCATCTATATCCCCACTCTTCTACCTCTACTGCTGGTAGACTAAAGACCATGTGACAAGGAATAAGCTGGTTAACATTTGTTCTGTAATCAAGTTTAACATAACTCCAGGTGTTCTCACTCGAAGGTCATTCAGCAAGCAGATGGAAGAGAAGGGATACAGACCCAAGTTCCTCTGATTACATAGCCCGAGCTCTTAGATGCTCTACACTGTCTTCTCATGTAGCCTATCTCCCTTTGTTTCCTGTTCTCTCAGGTCAATGAAGCCTGAATAAAACACAGGATGATTCTAATTTTTCATGATACATAAAGATAACCATATAAGTGACGTTTTAGTTCGTTCCTCTTCTGGAACTAGGTCAATGAGTCACAGCAAACTGGATTGACAAATGATCTTTCACATTTGACTAGGCTGCATGTGCTAGGCAACATGGACAATAAAACAGTGATGTTAAAATTTGTTTTTGTTTCCCCTTTATTAAGGATTTGACAGACTAGCATCCAAATAGCTATAATACACAGCAAAAGTATGGGGAGATAAATGTCTAAGGAATGTAAAATCATAATGTTGGAATGCTTAATGCACAATTCAAAGATAAAGGCACGTTAAAAGGTTTGTAGTGAGAATTATCATCTAATAAGGCATTGGGAAAAGGAAAAGTGTTTCTCTTGGGTGCTTTTGGGTTTGGTGATGAGAAAAGCAGGGAAACAAGTTACCATGAGTTTCCCTTTCTATGACAGGAAACACACACTCTCATTCCAAGAATAGCAGGGAGTAGATCATCTTTTGCCAGTGCTTCAGGGGTCTACCTAGAACTATTGTTTAACCCAGTGGTTAGAGAATTTGGCTCATTGTTATTTAAGTTTGTTTCCTACAAAGCTACTCTATAGAAAAATGGATCGACCAAATGCAAACATTGTTTTCCTTCCCTACACACAATCACGTTGTAGAATTCTGTTAACTGTCAGAGGAAACAAAATGAC
The DNA here is from genome assembly GCF_048773025.1 of Camelus bactrianus. Classification (NCBI taxonomy): domain Eukaryota; kingdom Metazoa; phylum Chordata; class Mammalia; order Artiodactyla; family Camelidae; genus Camelus; species Camelus bactrianus. The sequence goes on along the minus strand of NC_133575.1, from coordinate 78,341,780 downwards.
TATGCTGACTGTACTATAGTTTTCAGACATAAACACAGTATTCAAATCTGCAGATCCTGATGATTTTTATTCCAAGATTCTATAAAAATTGGGTCAAAGTTATTGTGGGACTATTCTGGGGGTATATTTATACATTTTCTCCAAAAGGAAAGTGATGATACTAAAAATGATAGGCATCTAAGCTTAACTTCTTTACCTGTATATATATATATATTTTTAAGAATATATATACATATATATGTAGACAAATTATATTAAGAAAAGACATTACCTAAAAGCCATAATAGCTCTGTGAAAACCAAATCCTGCCAGTGTAAATTTACCTCTTTCTGCAGCAGACCTGATAAACTAAAATAGGGACTTTTTTGAGGTTTTCAATTCCATCTTGCTAACAGCCATCAGTGAAATGGGAGAGTGTGGTATGAAACTTATAGTTATTAAACTGGGCTACAATTGGCTGTAGCATCATGTTTAGAAAGTGTCATCAATCTAGGTAATTTAATAATTAAAGATTCAAAGTTTCCAGTCCCAGAATTTTACAAAAATGACTCTTCTGAGATTTTTAACACCATCACTACAAGTTAGGCTAGAATTAAAAGATTATACTTGTACTTCCTAATAGGTCAGAACTTTGACCTATAGAAAATAATCAAAGAATAATAGAGAGGAATGGAGAAGTAAACCAAACGGACTTTCAGATTTTGCACTTGGCAAGAATTCAAAAACATTTGTTGATAAATTTAATTTATGTCCTTTGGTGTCAGAGCTGTTAATCGTTCATTCTACCTATATTTAGAGAAGGCTTACTATGTACCAAACACTATTCTAGGTGCTGAGGATCCAGAGATATCTATTAGGCAATGGGAAATTTCTTCATTGTTTTTTTTCTCTCTTTTTAATATTGGATGTTGTAGGACTTTGCGAATATCTTTATGTAGCATTATTTCTAGTTTGTCATTCAAGCACTAAAAACCCAGGATACAGAAAAAAATTACTTATTTGTAGTATTCATCCCTAAGATAGTCACTGGGCTTATTAACTGACATTGCTATCTCTGAAGATGTTAAAAAGTTATTTTGGACTGAGTAAATCTTGGTACTTTTAGCTGAGCCAGTACTATACCTTCAGCCTTGTGATAAACTCATATCAAATCAGGTATATACAAAGATGTCAAGGATTCCTTCCAACTCCATTGCCACTTCTACATGATATAAGTATTTTCCAAGTATATGAAATTGTTTGACCCCAAATCAGCATCTTCTCTTGCTTTTTGTCACTTGCCTCCTGGGCAAGTCAGAGCTAAGAGAGAAGTAATCATTTAAGATCTCAAACACAGATAATGCATTTTATGTAGTATAACATAGTCTTAAACATAGCCACAAATCTGTAAACCCACCCCTAGAGATGTGTACGTACCTGCTCAGAGACAGAAAGATGTCCTCAAATCCAGGGTGACCAACCATCCCAGATTGCCCAGAACTGTCTCAGTTTTAGCATCGAAAGTCCCACGACATGGGAAACCTTTCAATCCCAAGCAAAAGAGGACAGTCAGTGCCATTAAACTTCAATGAGTTGTATCTTGACAAAATTTTTGTCAGATTATGAGATAGGATCCCACGGGTTAGGACCAGTTTTTCTCAGTAGTGTGGTAGCTGGATTTACCGTGATGGCAGGAGGGAGGGAGTCAATCTGTGATCATTTTTTTTTTTTTTTTGTAACAGCTCTTATCACCTTTATTAGTTTGTTTGACTGTCTCCTAGTGTACACATACCATTGTTACAGTCATTGCGAACTCTCTTTTCAAATCTTTTATGTAGGCCAGTTCACAGCAAATTCACAGTTGAAATGGTTTGGATTTTTTTTTTTTTTTTTTGGTAAGTCCTGTTTTGCCATTCAGAACTTGAGTTTTACAATTTAGAATCTATTTTAATTCCTCATAAATCATACACAAGTGTGTAACCATAGTATATATATATATATGAGATTGGTTTTATATATATATATCATATATGTCATATATACATGTATATATATATAGTATACATATTACTTTATAGTATAAATCAACTCTTTCTTACATTTTCACCTGCTTTTTTCATGGGATAAAAGGAAATATGAGAGCTGTTCATTAGACTAAGTGAAAGACACAATCACAATTGGAAGTTTGGTACATACCTGGACATTTCAAGCAAGGCATTTTCAGATCAAATGTGTCTGCTTCTAAATGAACAAAACCCTAGTCTTTGTCCCAGCATTGATTAACAGGAGGACTTAGAAACAGAATGGATTTTTGTCTACAATGTAACTATAAGAGCAAAAAGTTTTTGAGTGTTTTTGTGGCAGAATGCCATGCTTAGAAACTAGGGTGTCCTAAAGGCCCTATTAACTGATAATTGATTTTTCAAAGTTATGAATCACTCTGAAAGTCCTTCAATCCACCATTTCCCAGAAACTGGTAGAGTCAGAGATCCACCAGGCACAGAAGCTTCCTGTGTTGAATATTACAGCATAGTTGCAGGGCCAGATGAACTCTGCTGGTACTTATTGCCTTGACCTTCACATGACCCAGGAAATCAAGGAAAACTATTTAGAAAAATATTTCAGTACTTAACCATTTTCTCAGTTTCCTCCAACTCTCAGGACACACACAACAAAGGAAAAAGGATAACTAACAGTCAAAACTCCAAATATACTTGACTTATCCTCAGAAAAAAATTTGGTAAAAGTATGAGGTGGGAGATAACAAAGAGTTCATTTTGTCCTTCTTATAAATTCTTTCTATTCATTTTAGATTATTTTCATAGTCCTAGAACTAAAAGTCAATATTGGTGTTAAAGAAATGTGAGAGGAATTTTGAGCAAAATTTTGAAGCACTTCAGGAACCAGGAGAACCAAAGTCGACTCTATTGCACTCCAGGAGTTTACAGACAAAATGTGATTTATTGATCTGAGATGCATTCAAACAATTTTATTGTTACCTTGAATTATAGATGCAGAGAAGTGCTAAGGGCTGGGGAGGTGAGTGCAGGGGTGCAGGGGCTAGTATTGCAGAAATTAACCCATAGATCTACCAAGCATACCCATAATCCCAGCGTGAATTACTGAATGGCTGGAAACTAATAACAAAAAAGTTTTTACTTTCTGTCCAAAATTTAAATAGAAATCAGACTGAGTACAGAAGTATATTTTTAAAAACTGCTAACTTAAATATCATCTACCTCCCCAAGTTTTATGCAGGTAACCCAAGGCACTTTATCAGTACATTTTCCAATCCCCATAAATTAACCAGAGTACCAGATACCAGAACAAATTAAAAGGGACAACTTTAATAACTTAATGATCCATTCATATGTCTAATTTTGATGACACATCATTATACAAGAAGTAAAATCGAGCAGCTTCATTCCAGTTTACGCTTATACTGAAATTTGTAAGCATTCTCTTTAGTTTCCACACAGAAATCATTAAAAGAGTTCTAAAAATCAATGAGACCATTTGATTTGTGTATCAACCTACTCTGTAGTAGAGAAAGATAATAATATTCACTAATTTCAAAATTCTTTAAATCCATTGATTTAAAAGTAGTCAAACTATATCTCAGCCCCTTGCGGTTTGGTCTTTAAGAATTTTTATCGAACTGAAAAACATGCATTTACACTTCCATTGTTGCCCATTTTTGCTTTAATTTGGGTCATCTCAAAGGTTTCTTATCTTCCGTAACAAATCATTATGGATTTAGCCTCCACAATTTATTAAAACTCTTCTTGAACCTATTTATGTTTTGAAGTTAGTCATTTATCATTCTAATTACTTTCATAGATTTACTACTTGCTTCATGAAAAGATCTTCATTTGCTCTAAAATTAGCCATCTTCAACTGCAATATTGCCCCTGGCTCTAATTTTTATGGGATTCGTTTAAACAAGCCCAAATTCACTCACCTGTATATTTCATGATGTTAAAAACTATGATCATGCTCCCATATTCAGAAGCTTTCATTTTGGTAAACATAGCCTAAGTGTAGTGTAATTTTTAAACTCTTTCTGATGTTCTTAGGCCCAGAGTACTGAGATGATTATTTGTAATTAGCAATATCTCCTCACACTGGGATGGGGAAACTGACGCATGGAGAAGAGAAGTTGTATTACGAGCACAGACACCAAATCAGTTTAGCTTTGAAGAATAGGATCTGAGCTTAAATGTTCAATCTAAGACAGAGAAATTCTCAAGCATGGGTCTTTCTGACTGTGTGAGAATCACTGGGGATTGAGAGTGCTGGAGAAAATACAGATTCCATGCATATAACACCAAAGATTCCAATTGAATAAGTCTGAGGTAAAGCCCAGAAATTCTTATTTTTAATGGGCTCTTTTATTAATTCTGATGTGCATCTAAATGTGGGAAACCATTGATATAGCAGATCATTGGTGTCCCCAAAATACAGTAAGGGGGGATGGTGCTGGGCTATTTTCCAAGACTCAGCCCCAACTGTACTGTCTCCAATATCTCCAACTCACAGCAGATAGAACCATTCTCTGGGAGATTAAAAAATAATTGAATAGCATAATTGTGCTTTTACTGATCTTTCACATAATGATTTAATATATGTAATGTACAACATGAGTTATATCTAGCCTTTTGAAGAGTGGATCTCATTTTTTTACAGAAAATGAATCTTTTGCATTGGAAGCTGCCTTGTAATACATATCCCAGTGTTTTATTTTCACAAAATGTCTGTCAATTGAAAACATGTAAATCAGCACATACTGTGCTCTGGCACAGCTGGATTATAAACCCATTAAGAGCCAGAATCATGGAAATGATAACCTAGTCTTCAGTGTAGCTCCACCATTGCTTACCTCCAGCTGTTGTGTATCCAACCTACAATAGGAACATATACGTACGATCTTGGGAGAGTTCCAAGAGCTTAAGAAACTTTGACCGAAATAATTTAGTTTGGTTTTAACCAATTGCAGTGTGTGTGTGTGTGTGTGTGTGTGTGTGTGTGTGAAGGGAGAGCAGGGGAGAAACACAAAGAGAGGAAGAGAGACTGAGAATGGAGCACTGTAAACTTTTCTTCAAGCCCACATCCTGAATAATGATGAATGAAGAACAGCATAGTTCATTGGTGAAATCTAGTTGTGTTTAATTCAGTTAGGCACACATAACCCATACTTTGGGATTTTTGCTTTTAAAAGGTTGTGATTGTCATTGCAATGATTTTTCATTTATAACATGAGAAAGAGAAAAAAAATTGTGTTAGAGAATTGATGATCTTGTTGGGAAAAACCTCCCTGGACAACCTAAACTAAGAGGGTGTGATGCCAGGGCAGTGCATTTTATTGTTGTTGTTACCAAAGAGAAAATTGTCCTTTCAGCCATAGCAATAGTGCCTGACAGCAACTGCTTCCTGTGAAATTGTTCCAAGCACTCTTCCATAAAGAAGGGTTCTATTTTACTTGCACCCTGCTTATATTCCAACTCCATCTACATTCTACTCCAGGCCTTGGTGTGTTTCTCCCCCCAACAATTTGGCCATTTAATGCTCGTACAGGCCTATAATTGTGCTGATGTCATCTAGCCAATCAATCATAGAACTATTCATTAGGGTATCTCCAATCAGGGCAGAGTCAAAGTGAACTATATTTATTTTGCTACTAAACGTCAAATGATGGCAAATTAAACTCTTATTGTAATGATGGTATTAAAACGAATGGTGTGTGATTATTTTTTTTTTCCTCACCATTTTGTTATTTTTACTAGACAAGATAGTAAACATGGGTTTTACTGACTTGAAGACTGGAGCAGAGCTGAAAGAAAGAGGGCAGAGGGATTTCTATTTCCACGTGAAAGGCCCCCTTATATTGTCTGGATGGAAAGCAAGTCGGTAAACACTATGTTTTAGCAAAATAAGAACGCATGAGCATATTTTCCATATATAGTCAGTCTATGACCATGTGTCAGCACTAAAAATAGATGCATGTAGGTGCACTGAGTACTCCAACAGCAACACAAATCCCACAGAAACAAATTGCTAGTTCTAACCAAAGAAAAATAATCCACAGGCTTACATATTTTCCTCCTGCAAAAATGTGCTCTTTTCAAAATTAAGGTTAATACAATATTTTATCACGGAAAAACTATATCATAACCTTTCATAAATTTGCCTAATATAAAAGGTCATTAGTGAAAAGTGGAAAATTGAATAGCATTGATAAGAATAATTATTTAGTGTTTTCTCTTGGTTTTCAAGCACCTAAAAGTCAAATGTTAATTAAAATAGTTAAATAAATAAGAAGAAAATTTTAAAGTAAGTCAAGTTTATCCTTTACAGCTGTCCCTGTCTTGAATTGCTTCAAGACGTATTAAGAGCTCTCACTTTAGAATCATTAAGGACAGTTTAAAACGGATTTTCACAGCAAGAGATATTAACATTTTAGTAAGATTTTAATGGAGGGTTTCTCACATGAGGCAACACTGAAGAGAAAAGAATGTTTAAAGATGAAACTTTTAATTAACCAACATTTTTTTGTTGTTCTGCTCTTTTTCCCTCAGTAACATTCCCTTTCTTCTAGATTTTGCAGTAAGGTCACAATAACCCTTCACCCATCTCACCATATTCTCTTTCTTTCAGTGTCCCTGTGTCTGGACCTGATTTCACCATAGAATGGAATAGAAGACCTGTTCAGCCACGGAGAATATTTTATTTATCAAAATACATTTGGGCAAGGGCCAAATTCACAAGCATGACTATGAAAATCTTGGCATTAAAAAAAAAAGAGTTTTAAATACATTCTGAAACATCTTCCAGTACTTCCCACGATGCCAGTGTTTCTTTAGTTCTGCAAATAATTTTATAAAATGAATACGTCCTAAGAATTCTGTTAAGAAGATCACAAATTTCTTTATCAGGCACATATTCAGCCAGTAATGAAGCAAATCCAAATTTTCTCAAACACAAGAAGTAAAATTTTGTAGTTTGATAAAGGTAAATATTTTCTCAAACAATATGTTTTGGCCAATCATAAGCACTCAAAGGCAAAAATACATTATGAAATCTAAAATATTCATTAAGTTGAACAACTGAACTATATTATAGACCAGTGATCTGAATTATAAGGAACAAAAATCACTTTTGTCTAAATAAACCTATTTCTATTAAGAAATAATATAAATCTATTTTTTATTTGTTCAGTGTTTCTGGAGGGACCTAAAGACTGGGCGTGTAGAGTGTACAATGAACAAAAATGCCCTCAGTCACACTGCAGATTTGGCTGAGTGAAGACATCACTGCTGATGCGAAAGGGCCCAGAGAGCACAGCGTGTACCACTGAGGGAGGCGCTGGGGCGTTGCTCCTGGAAGCACTCACTGACTGTAGGCCTCTAGAGACTGAGCAAAGCTGTCATCACTTCTACCCCTGCCAAGATGATTTCCATCCAGTTCGTTTTTCTGCATCACTTGTTTCCTATTCAAAGGCTAAAGGAGGGTCATTTGATTAACAATGTCTACCCTGAGGCTGGGAAAGCCAGGGCCTGGGCTTTTTGGCTTCTGTCAAGTGGAACATTAGCTTTGCCTCCTGTGGTGGAGGATTCCAGAAACATAAGGGGAGGTTAGACCCCTGAGTGACCAAAACGCATGACAAATGACCACCAAGATTCACTATTCCAACTACCTAACATCAGCATATAGCGTTCTTTCTACACCTCGTTTTCTCTAGTATTGCATGGCTCTGACTTTGAGCTAGGTTTTTTTCTAAGCATTTCACAGTCATGCCTTAGTATCTGCAAGGAATTGGTTCCAGGACTCACTATAGACACTAAAATTTGTGGATGCTCAAGTTCCTTATATAAAATGGCTTGGTACAGCCAGTCTTCCATATTCACTGGATGAGGAACCCGCAGATACAGAGCACTGACTGTATATTGACTCGTGTAATCTTCACTATAACCCTGTGACGTAAGTACTATATACTGCACATTTTACCAGTGAGAAAACTGAGGCCCCAAAAGATTAATTAACTTTCTCAAGGTCCCAAACCACTGCATAAAGAACATTCTTTTGTGATACAATGTAATTGTTCCTATACAACCAAAACTACCTTAGCTCTCCAAAAGTTACCCAATGGACTGAATGTTTACGCTCTCCCCAAAACTCATATGTTGAAATCTGAACCCCCAAGGTGATGCTATTATTAATGGGGATACTTCAAGTCAGTACAAGTTTACTGAACACTTACTCTGGGCAAATGATGGTTTCTACTCTTAAGGAGCTAATATTTCCCCGAAACAGATATGTATACAGTCACAAACTATAACATGACACAAAGGTGCCAAGTGTTCAAATTATGGTAGCAAGAAGGGAAAGAGTCATTCTGACTCAGGCGAGGGGAAAAGCTTATCGTTGTAGGTGGCAAGTTAGTTAGCTTTTCAAAGAGGGTAAGATGAGGAAAGGGGGTGGGAAGAAATAAATTTGGGAGTTTGAGATTTAAAAATGTTAGTTACTATATATAAAAACAGATTTAAAAAATATCTTCTGTATAGCACAGGGAAGTATGTTCAATATCTTGTAATAACCTTTAATGAAAAAAAAAATGAAAACGAGTGTGTGTATGTATCTGCATGACTGGGACATTGTGCTGTACACCAGAAATTGACACATTGTAAAAAAGAATAAAGATCTTTTAAGAAGACAATATAGGGTTCAGTAACCTGAACCGACTAAGATAAAGTATCAACCGCAAATTCTTATCACTTACTTTATCCAGCTTTAAATCCATGATGTCCTGATAATGGTCATTGTTTCTCTTTTTGCATCACTACCCTTCCGCAATATTCTAATTGGTAAGTTTACTGATAACCAAGACACCCCAGAATTTTAATGATGATCAACCATACCTGAAAAATACTTGGGATGGTAGAAATTTAGTTAAATTATGCAAATGCATATAGCACCGTAAGGAAAATTATATGGATGGATGCTATAGCCCTCTTTTCGGCATCTAATCACAAAGCCACAAACGGTATGAACTATTTCCTACCTCTACTGCCCATTCATCTTCCCCTTTCTCTCAGCTAGCTCCTCCACTTGCCAGGGCTCTTTATCAGGTCAGGTGAAGGATCTGCGCTTGGTGGTTCTGATCTGGATTCCTATATTTCTTCTTATCACTGGCCACTGGACCTAACAGCACGAGGACCTCCTTCATGGATGCTATTTCTGTCTACTTCAGTTGTGCAATGACAATCTTATTCAAGTTAATAATGTAACCCCATTTTTTGCCTGGTTACTCAGTATAAATGAGGCACCTGAAATGGACAGTTGATATTTTTTTCACTTATCAATTCAGTGTAACTATTATTGGTTCCCCTGGTAAGAACTTTACTCCATTGAATAGTAAGATCTTTCAATCAACAAAACTTGGAGTTGATATACAAGTCTTTTATTCGGTGGATATTCTCCCACTTTCTCCCATTGGTTCCCAGAGCTGTGTAATGTGTAATATGGATGTTGTACCATGCATTGATCATTGATTCAGATCAACTACTTCTATGAATCTCATAGAAAGTACCTAAACCTCACATGGTCAGCTTTCAGTTGGCACAAAGACCTTGACCTTCAATAATACATACCACACCACAATTCAATCTATTTCTGGGTGATGGGTTCATAGAAAGACCAGTGAAATACATGGGAATCAGCTAATTCATTTTCTTCTTTTGATAAAAGGTGAGTTTTTGGTTGAAGGTAATATTGTGTGGAATACTATGACTCTTTACATGGCACTTAGTATATGGATGATGGTGCTAGCAGAAGCATTATGGACAAGGAACGCATATCAAAATATTTTATTCCAGCAAGGAAAACACAGGCATCTTCATGACAGAGTCCACAGTAATCACCTGTCATTAGGTGGCCGACTGTATTGGGGCTCAGGTTCAGATGTTGCTGTAGGAAAATTGGCTCTTCAGTAAGGCCTACTTTGGTGAGAAAGATTTTATATTATTGATGTCAGGCCAAAACTCCATTCCTGCCACTATAGCTATCACCTTATAATAACCCCTGAGCAGGCACTAGAGAGACTGGGGAAAGAACCCCTACCATTACTATAAGGCAAGATGATTTTTTTCTATGATTATCGAAAACCTTTTATGCCAACGATGACTTTTGGTGAATGTTCATATGGGACACAAACAAACATTCTCACACTCGGTGCCCATTCTGAGAGATCCATGCAGAAGCCTCTTACTTAAAATACCCTTATCACCAATCCTCCAATCTTATTCTTTCAGACTCTCTGATCACCCAGCCAAACCATTAGCCACTACTCATGAATAAGTAATGATCCACACCTCAGGCCATATATCCTTCCAGGCAAAGTGGACAATGAGATATATAGCTTGATTTTCAGCCAACTGGAAGGAATTCCCTTCATCAGTGTCTTTCACGGTAACCTCTAAGTAAGCCTGTAATACTGCAGTAGCCCACTTTTTGCCTGGTGTCAGCACATCATTCAGAGCCATCTATAAACCAGGCTCATTTTCTTAGTTAGCTGGCCATCAGCAAATCTCCAGGAAGTCAAAGGTGTCATTTACAAGAAGGATGACAGTACAACCAGAATAGGCATATTGGGAGTGTGAGTCATTTGCTCATACAAATTACGTATGCTTACAGGACCTATTCAAGTCCAATATTGTGTATACTACTTCCTCTGAATGATAGAATGCTGTTGTATGCCCAAGCTTATGACTTAGTGGATCAAATAACACCTAGCTCATGATGGCTAGTTCAGGGCATATAAGTACTTGATATCCATGGTCAGGTTTTCAGTCTCTACTAGAGCCCAGATCAGCAAGCTAGGAGCTGTTTCTCAAAGGAGAAAGGTGATTTGACAAAGAAAACATAGCTTTATTCTAATACCCTTTGGGTCTGCATTGTGATTCTCCTTGCTACAGAAGACTTCTCCCACGATCCATCTTTCATCTCAACTTGCAATGAGTACATTTTATACTGGGTCATACCTTCCAAGTGACAGAGCAACTTGCCTTGCAGCCTTCATTTCCTCTGGGCCACTTAATATATATTTTTTCCTCCCATCCCTACAACTCTGGACTCTGCTGATATAGAGATCTTAAAACCCCATGAAGGAATAATTTTACCATTGGACCCAACAATGGATCCTATCTCTACATACTATCTAGACTTTCACTGCCTTCAGCTGCAAACAAACCAGAAACCAATTCCAGATTTCCCATATTTCTGGGAAGATATTTTGCTGCAACTAATCTTTGCTAGAATAATCTTAATGTCTATATCAGTTAGCATTCTCAGATGCAAGCAACAGAAACAAACTTTGGCTAGTTAAGTGTAAAAGAGGTTTATTCAGGGATATGGAGCAGCCTTCAGAATCCTCTAAAGAGTCATAAAATCTGGCATGAAGAATATGTAGCAAACAAAAAGCAAATTGTGCCACAGAACTGGTCCAGTGATAAACCCACTGCTACTGTCAGTGCTATTGCTTCTGCCTCTAGAAACAAATACAGCAATTTGCACACGCTGGGCACTGGATTGTGCCACTAGACTCACTGACACTGTTGCCTGTAGAAATTTAATTCCTCCATGCCATAAATATTTAATAAGTGTCTACCATATGCCTGGCAATGTTCTCAGTGCTGAAAACATAGCAATGAAAAAAAGAGAAAAAAATGCCTGCTCTTATGGAATTTACATTGCAGTGAAGGGAGAGAAACAATAAACAGATTAATAAAGTATAAAGTACATTAAAGGCTGATAATTACTAGGGAGAAAAATAAAGTAGTGTAAAAGGGATAGTCAAAGTCAGAGAGAAACTGCAACTCTAAATAAGATGACCAGCAAAAGCTTTCCTAACAAGTGACGTGTAAGTAAAAACCCAAGGAAGGTAAGGCAGCAGAAAAGAATCCAACTCTCTGTGCAAGAGCATTTCAGGGTGAGAGAACATCAAGTCCAAAGACTCTGAATTCAGAGCAGACCTAAGATGTTCAAAGAACAGCAAAAAAGCCAGTGTGACTAAAAGAGTTTAAGCAAAAGAAAAATGAGATCAGATAATATAGGGCCTTGCAGACCAAGGACAAGACTTCAGCTTTCACTCTAAGATGGAAAACGGTTAGAGAGTTTGGAGCAGTGGACTGGCCTGATCTCATATATTCTAATAGGGTAATTCTGGCTCCTATGTAGGCAGCCCAAAAGAATGACAAATGCATTCATTCTTTCATTCATTCAACAAGTATGTACTGAATACCTAATATCCATACACATTTTTAGGTGCTTGAATACAATACTAAACAAGACAAACAAAAATCCTTGTACTCCTCTAGCTTATAATGTAATAGGAGAAAACAGAATGTATAGAAGCAAATAAATATACAATACAGAAGGGGGTGCTAAATGCTCTGAACAAATCTAAGGCAGCACTAATGAAATACTGCATCACATGGATGGGAAGTACCTCTTTAATTCTGGTGATCAGGCAATTCCTCTCTCATACAGAGATTTGACCAGAGATGTGAATGAGGTAAGAGAGTGAGCTATGCAGATGCCTGGGGGTAGAATGTTCTGGAAAAATTATACAGTAAATCCAAACACCCTGATACAGGAGCATTATTGGTACATTCAAAGAAAGAGCAAGGAGGCCTGTGTGGCTAGAACAAAGTGAGAGAGGAGAGTAATTTCAAATGAAGGCATAGATGTACGAAAATGCCAGATCTTATAGGACCTCTGTAGGTCATTCCAGTGACTTTGGATTTCATTTAAGTGGCATGGGAAGCCATTGAAGGGTTTTGAGCAGAGAAGTGGCATAATCTGCCATACCATTAAAGACTTGCTTTAGCACCTACGTAGAGAACAGACTAATGAAGCTTGTGGTCAGGTGCCCACAGCCCAGTACCTTATCTGAGAATGTTTTGAGGGATCTATATGTATCCAACACTGCCCATGATAATCTGGGTTCTCTCAGATCAACCAAGTATTAAAGCTGGGCAGCTTCAAGATCAGTCCATCATTATTTGGAGGTGGTACATTCAAGATCAGCAGAGCCAGAAGTCACATAGCTGCATAAGCAGGTAGTCCATATCTCCAAATCATTCACTTCTCTTACACCAGTCCCTCTTCGTAAGTTCACACCTATGGTCAGATGGAGGAGGTACTTTATGTTCAACTAATCAAGAAAGAATAAAGCTGAGCTTAACTCATGGCTGGACCAGCTTAGTATATGAGAGGAAGCTTAAGTAAACTCTGGCTGCACTAGAGCCCTACCCACAGGTAGCTTTGAAAGACGCTCATGAAGGAAAATTCTCTCATTGTGTGGAATTTCATGTGGTTTGCCAGATTATCCACTTCATGAGAAAAGAGAAGTGGTCCAAGGTCAAAATATACACAGACTCATAGGCAGTGGAAAAGAGCTTGGCTTATCAGTCAAGGGCCTAGAAGTAAAGAGATTAAAAGATCAAGAATAAGGAGGTCTGTGGAAGAAATATAGTGGATATACCTATGGGAAGATATTTATTTTGCCTTTTAACATCTGCCAAGGAGTATCCAACATGGAAGAGGCGCTACATAACAAAAGAAAAAGCATGACTAGACTGGTTAGGCTACTCCAGTCTGGTACAATAGGCACATGAATGGAGAAGCCCAGGTTATAAGTATGGAGGCTAAGCATGGGTTAAATATCATGTAGTCTCACTAACCAAGCCTGATCTAGTTACTGCTGCTGCTGAATGTACAGTCAGCTGGCAACAAGGACCAAATTTGTGTCACTATTATGGCACTTTCCCACAAGAAGACCAATCAACCACTTGAGGGCAAGGAGATTACATTGGATGTCCTCCACCCTGGAAGGAGCACCAATTCTTAATGAGTAGGGTTGACAAGTATCCTAAGAATGAGCTTGCTTTTCTCGCCCTAGCCAGCATGATTACCTGAGAACTTACAGAGTGTTTTCTGCATCAACAAGATACCACATTGTATTGTGGCAGATCAAGGGACAAACTTTGCAAAAAAGAAGGTTCAGTGATTGGCCCATGTCCATGGTATCCACTGATCCTATAACATACTGTACAGTTTAAATGTTGCTGGCCTGTAGGGCGATGGAATACCTCTTAAAGATGCAATTGAGGCATCAGCTTGAGATCATTTCTTAAAAGACTAGGATATGGTATATAACCTAAGCCCTCATAAGTATAACATATGTCTCTGAGAACTGAGGAGGAAAGTAAGAATTGCCTTACTTACCTTTACCTTCAATTACCCACCTGGGCAAGGTGTACTTCCTATCTCTCCAACTTCAGACTCTGGATACATTCATTTTCTATTTCTGCTGTAAAAATTACCACACATATTCCAGTTTAAAACAATACAAATTATTATCTCATAGTTTTGCAGGTAAGAAGTTCTAGGGTCATGCAAAGCCAAAATCATGGTGTCAGCCAACCTGCGGTCTTATCTGGAGGTTCTGGGGTAGGAGCCACAACTGAGCTTTCAAGTCATTGGCAGAATTCAGCTCTTTATGGTTGTAGGGTTGAAATCCTCATTTCACTGCTGGCTGTCAGCTCTTTCAATTCCTTAAGGCTGCCTGCATTCCTTGTCATGTTGCCTCCTCCATCTTAAAATCAGCAACAGCACAATGAGTCCTTTTTATGCTTCAAATCTCTGCCTTCTCCTTCTGTCACATCTCTTCTGACTTCCTCTTCTTCCACCTAAGAATATTGACCTGCTTCTAGGGGTTCATGTGATTCATTTGTGCCCAATTGGTTATCCAGGATAATTTTCCTAAAAAAAAATCTGATTAGTAAATTTAATTACATCTGCAAAGTACCAATTGTCATGTTATATAACATAGTCACAGATAATAAGGATTAGGGCATAGATATTTTAGCACTCTAATAGTTCAATGAGGTTTATACTCTGGGAACCAAGACTGTTAGCCAATACACAGTACGTTAATTAGCAGGTTATTCCTGTGTGCAGCTGACACCCATTCAGCTGAAGAATTCTGAGAAACTGTAGAACATGGCTTAATGCTGTTCTGTCCAAGAAGTGAGGAAACAGGAGTATTTATACACTCATTCCTATCAGTTATTGGTTAAAGGCTGCTCTCAGGGGTGCTAATTTCCAGGGGCAGCCTGCTGAAGTTAGAGGTAAAACACACTCTTGTAGCTAGAGATATTCCCCAAGCAGAAGTTACACGTCTTACAAGAAGACAATATAGGGAAGAAATTCTAAAACTGGGCTCGGGGCACTCCAGCACTTAAGATACTCACAAGGCAAGGATAATCCAACAAAGTATACCAAGAAGGAACAGACAATTAAGTAGGTAGATCTAAAGAAAAAAAAAAAATGTTTTCCCCTTCTACCCTTCTAGGCTCTTCGCTGGGTCTCTGTAACAAAAGACAGATTAACAAAAGAAAAACAAACAGAAGTTTATTAACATATATATCTCATGTGTATGAGAGAAACTTGGGGATGAATAATTTAAAAAGATGGCTAGAGCTGTGGTTTATATAGCATCTTAACAAAAGAACCATAAGTTTTCAGAGAAGGGAGGCAAATTATGAGAAGGCAAATATATGGGAAACTAATGGTGGATAAAGCTTAGTTAGTAAAATTTGCTATGTAGATTCCTCTGGGTCTTCCTCTAGACTGAGGATCTAAAGTTTTCTCCAGTGATTAACTTTTGTCCTTCCTGATAGAGAGGGGAGGAGGAACACCTTTGTAAATTTGTGTCCTCCTTTTAGGCAAATACAGGAAGGACAGAGAGCTTTTCTTATATCTGCTTCTTCTCAGTTGCCTTCAGCTCAAAATAATCTTGACGCCAAAGTGGCCTATTTTAGGGTGGCAAATTCGGCTAACTTGCAGAGACAACATTTTCCCAGAAGCCGAGGAGGAAGAAATCAAATTATGTCAAATACAGCTCATAGGTGAGTAATATGAAGACTGAGAACTGAGTTTACGATTTAGGAACATGGAGATCATTGGTAAACTTGCCAAGAGCTACTTCAGTGGAGCAGTGGAGATAAAAACCTGATTGGAGTGAGTTCAAGAGAGAACAGAAGATAATGAAGTAGAATCAGCAAGAATCGACAACTTTAAGGTTTGTTTTGGTAAAGGGGGAGCAAAGAAAGGTAATAATAGCATGAAGGAATATAGCATTGAGAGAGTGCGTCAACATGGAAAATATTGCCCCCTATGTACATAATGTTGGGAATGGATACAACAATGATGAAAAACAAATGAAACAAGGGAGGAAAGGGATACCTGCATAGGCCTTGAGCTGATAAGGAGGAATGAAAGTGAGTGTGTAAGTGATGGGGTGGTCCTCTACACTGGTTCACTGCATTCACATCCATCTTTTTCATGAAATATCAGCTAATGAAATCTAACCAATTAAAGACCCCTTTACTTGACTTTAAATCCTTCATGAGTTTTTGTTTCCTGTTCTGAATGTCAGACTTGGCCTTGTCCTACTTTTTTTGGTCTTAATTTCCCCACAGCCTCACTGATCGACCTTCATGGCATACAATAGAGGACCAACCTTTTCCTTAATCAAGTGGAAATGAAGATTTTCCAGCCCATCACTTAGCTGTGAGCGACCTTTCCACTAGTCTGGCCTAAATCTGATGTCTCTGTTCTGAAAACAGGCTTCTGCTGTTTCTTTAGTCCCTGTTCTGTTAATATTCCTAATACTTAGCTCTTCATAGGGCTGGGCCCTCTTTTTCTTACCAGTAATGCACATCTCTGGGATTTGCCTGCTGCCCCAAATCCTAGCTTCATAGCTAGAACCCACATACATTGTGGCAGATTTCCTGGAATGCTGTCTACCTCCCAGCTTCTTTGATCTTCTAATATAACTCACATTATTGTACTTTGATCATCTATTGTTATATCCCACTATCTCATATTGGAATCCCTCCCCTATTCTCTCTCTTTCTCCCTCTTTCTCCATTACTAATTCCTTTTCTGGGCGGACAATGCTGTATTTTGTACTTACAGTTCTGCTTGGAGCTCTGGCAGAAACTGAAGTTGGCTCAGTCACCTGAAGGTCTAGACATCCCACAATCTGTCCTAAACCACTATAGTTAGTGGCTATGTCGTGAAAAATTACACTGAAATTATTGTGATGTACTAATAAAATATATTAATTGGCACATTTTAGTAGGAAAACTAAGTCTAAAACTACCACTCAAATTCTGACATCATTTTCATTTTTCTGCCAAAGCTTAGGTAAACCTAGCCCAAACTATTTGTTTCCTATGAACCTGTTGGCTTTGTTCTGTGCATTTTGAGTATATCCAGTAATCTCCATCATCTTGTTAACTTGAAAATAAACAGTGGCTGAGTAAGTGGATTAAAAGTTAGGTAAACAGTCCCTGTGATTATAAATACAGTGTGGGACTTTCTGTGACTCTCCTTTCCTCCTGCCCTGTAATTAAATTTGCCTTCTTCACTAGGAATCCAATTAAAAAACTGAACACTATGCTTCTTGAACTTGACCATCATATTGAATAATTCTAGTTCCTATCCTTTGCATTGTTTAAATAACAAAGTAGTGTCATTTCATTTACTTGTAAATCTTTTAAATTATTTAATTTTGACTACCTTCAAAATAGAAATGGCTTTCTTTTTCTCCAAATTGAGATATTCCTTTCCTGTTCAGCAACACTGCTTTCATTTAACAATTAAAATGTGACTGCACTGAGACTATGAACTATTGAGCAAAGTTGTTGCTATGCTCAAGATATTTTAAAAGTTTATAGGCAGCAATAAAGGTCTTCACAATGAAAAAAGTATGCAAATGTGATTAGCTCTCTTAAAAAGGGAGCAGAAAGCTAGCATATCAACACGCAAAGATCTTGCCTGTAGCAAGTCATCTACATTGTTAATTACTAAGCTCACTCTGGAAACTGAGCCATGATACCAATGAGATCAATGAGCTTAGTGGGCTGTTAAATACTCAGCAAATAGCTCTTTACCTTAAATATAATCTTTGGGATTAATTTGAATAGTTTACCAAAGCATACAGTTAAGTGTGAGTCTGTTTTACTGGGAAAGGATAGGAAATAAAAATAAATTTTATCTTTTTGGCTTACTTTTTAAATCCACAAACAATTGAAAAACATCTTCTCACTGATTAAAAGAAACAACAACAAACTATATCTCAAAACATATATCTTCAAATTCTGTCTTATGAAAATGACCAAGGATTTTGATGGGAATTAGAATATGCCACCACAAAATATACCACTTTGGCAAATGGGTTATGTTGATCTGAAGGCAATTTTGAAACAGCAGATGCAAGAAGAGCCCTCTGCCCTCCCACTATCTGGCTAAAAGCAGGGTATAAATTCCGCATGAGAAAAGTAGCCCCATTGTATCCCAAAGGGGAGAGTAACTCATCACCAGAGATGGGGAGTTGATGCCAAGATAAGTGTGCATAAACAGTGTTTACCAAAATAATCATTATCTTTTGTCAGTAACCCCATATATTTCCTAGTGACCTTTCCACAATTTATAACACTAAAAGCCCAAATGTTCTCCTCCTTGTCTAGTCACTCCTTCACAATTTATTGTCCTTTGTTAAAGTGGTATATAAGCTTTTGGGTCTAATCACATTTTTGGGCTTTTACTTCTTTTCTGTGAACCCTCCCCCCACACACATAAAAATATTAACATCAATAAAAATTGCATGTCTTTTATTCTGTTAATCTTTTGCCAGTTTAATTTGCAGGTCTTAGGCATTTATCCTAAGATGATAGAGGGAAGGCTTTTTTCTCTCCTAGAATCTACAATGGCAAGTTTCATCTTTCCACAAGAAAGAGGCAAAGGTAATATTGTCAGTCTCTGGTCATCTTTGGTTACATAAAAAGTCAAATTTTCTCAAAGGAAATTACTAGTACTATTACTTATCCCCTGTCCCCTTGAAAACTTTTAGTTGATAACAGAGCCATTGTACGGAACTGAATTCTACAACTCTGTTCAAAGTATTTGCAATTATACATGCATTTTTAATACACTATCTGCTCAGGTACTCTTCTGTCAATAAATATTTATTGAGCACCTATTTGATGGTACCTGCTGAATAACATAGTGCTTGACCTTGTGGAATTTATAGGAACGCAGACATGAAACAAGTTATCACAAGGTGATAAGTGTCAGAGTGCTAAGGTGTCAAATAAAAAACAAATCTGGACTTAGGGAAGGAGAGATGTGATTCAAAAGGATTATTGCGAGAAGGGCAACAAAGACTATCCCAGTAGGGGAAGGAGAGCAATTCCAATAGGAGATATGCTCTGACCACTGCAAGCATCTCAAAGGTCAGGCAGAAAAGGGTTTTTCTTCTACAAGGAGAAGTAAACAAATCTAGAAAGACATGAGTGTAGGGGAGTGGGAACGTCGATGGAAATGGCACAATCAGGCAGTAAATCATGACACAGACTCTCTCCTTGACCAAACTTCAGTCAGGCTTCTTGGAGCCCTATTCTCATCTAGGCCTCAATCTTGGCCTGTGAGAGTTTCAGATTCTCTGCACAAATGATTTCATCCAGCGCCCCCACACTAAGAGACTGTAACATATACACAACTGTATATAAAATAGATAAACAACAAAGTCCTACTGTATAGCATAGGGAACTAGATTCAATATCTTGTAATGGCCAATAATGAAAAAGAATATGAAAAGGAATATATATATATAATATATATATAATATATATATATTATATATATATAAAACTGAATCACTATACTGTATACCAGAAAGTAACACAACATTGTAAACCAACTATACTTCAACTTAAAAAAAAAAAAATTTACATCTGAAAAAAAAAAAGAGAGAGATTGTAACAAACACTATCATTCTTTCTAACAACACAAGGTAGCACCCCTAGAATGATGCCCCAACCCTCTTAAGTTCCTGTCTGAGAAAGCTCAGTGGTGCTAAGAATATGTACTATTTGTTCCAGCCAAAACCTGACTATAGCCCCTACCCCTACTTCTCTTTACTTAGAAGCATTTACTTAAAAATCTTAGAATTCTAAACCCTTCCTGTCTCCCTTTGAGTTGTATATGTAGCTACTACAACTGAAGCGTGTCTTTCTCAAGAACCTGAGAGCTTCTTTGAAAAATAATCCTCAGTAAGGATAAAGGTCCCTGTCTCCTAGTCTCTGTGGGAGGGTAGGAGCCTAACTTTGATAAGTACCACTTAGCAGACACAGGTGGCCTAGTCACATTGAAATGATCAATGCACTTACCCACATTTTTGCAATGTTTCACTTCCCTGACTCTGCTTGAGCACCCCCACCCCCCACTCATTCCCCCTACCTACTTCCTCATTCTCCATTTGAAATGCTCAGTCACTTCTGCACAGATCAAATTTGAGCTCAGGTTACACTGGGGTCTCTCCCCTATTTCAGCAGGACGATTGAATACAATCTATCTTTACTGCCTTTCACTAGTGTCTGGCTTTGTTTTTCTTTAATAACCAGAGACTCTTTAACCCTGAGGTCGGCCTATCCTCAGGAGGGGCCACTAACAGGGAGTTGTACACTGGTTCAGGTTGAGGGCGAGTCAAAGTTGAGGAGCCTGGGGAAAGGAAAGAAACTTAATGAAAGTTTGATCAAGTCAGATTAATGGACATTTAGTTCTGATTAATTAGTGGGGACAAACAGTTCAACTAATCATTTATGAGACAAAGAATGGGAATCTGTGTTGTCATAGGTAAATGACAAGATGATCTGTGGGTCTTATCTAACTCATGTAAGAAGCATGGCCCTTTGCAATCAGCCAATTCTGGGAACACAAAACGGCTAGGGGGACTTCTTAATTGTTGCTGCTTTCCCTGAGCACCGGGCACAGGTAACATTCACCACTGTCAGTGGGAAGACATTGTAGGACACCAGTCTTTATTAAGGAGTTAGAAAAAAAACCACCCAGTCCAGTGTTATATAAGCTCCTTTCTGAATGATGGGTTGGAACAAGGCAGATAAATGGTGCTTTAGTAGAAAATATTAGCCTGTGATGATACAGATTAATGCCTGTATGAGGACTTTCAAGTTCATCCTTCTTGTAATAAAAAGAGTACAAAAGGTGAGAGAACCGAGTAATATGGTGACAATGGTGAGTTTTACCTGACCTCTGTGCTCCTGGAAAACAGGGAAGGTTAAAAAATTTCCCCACCCTTTGTGTTCCATGAAACGGTTTACTACAAAGAATCCGCCTTTGTCATATGACTTAGATAAGACTCACTGATCCCCCTCATAGACATAAGACAAGACCAGACATGGACCCTCCAAATTCCCATTCCTTTACCTCATAATTAATTAGCTGAACTGTTTTGTCCCCACTGATGAGTGGGAATAATACGCTTATTAACCAAACTTTGGTTAAGATGCTGTTCTTCCCCCAGGTCCTTAAACTTGTCCCATCTACAGCCTGAGCTGAAATACAACCTTCTCGGCCATCTGAGAACAGGCTGACCTCAGGATAAAATATTCTCTGATCTGCATACTATCCCTTAGGGCACCCTTTCATCCAACTTCCCCACATCGGTTCTTTCTAGCTGTTTGCTCCTCTGTAAAAGGGAAACATTTTTGCTTAATTCTTGAGGCTGGCAGAACTCACACAGCATTTTCTCTATTGCAATAGTTCTTTTGTCCCTTGCAATTATCTTTTTTTTTAAAATTGAAGTATAGTCAATTTACAATGTTGTACTAATTTCTGGTGTACAGCATGCTGATTCAGTTATACACACACACACACACACACACACATATATATTCTTTTCATATTCTTTTCAATTATAAGCTATTACAAGGTATTGAATATAATTCCCTGTGCTTTACTGTAGGACCTTGCTGTTTATCTGTTTTATATGCAATAGTTAGTATCTGCAAATCCCAAACTCCCAGTTTACTCCTCCACCCCCTCCCCCTCTGGTAATCACAAGTTTCTTTTCTTTGTCTCTGAGTCTGTTTCATAAGTAAGTTCATTTCTCATTTTTTTTTTTTTTTAGATTCTACATGTAAGTGATATCATATGGTATTTTTCTTTTTCTTTCTTGCTTACTTCACTTAATATGACAATCTCCAGGTCTATCCATGTTGCTGCAAATGGCATTATTTTATTCTTTTTTTATGACTCAGTAGTATTTCATTATATAAATATACCACAACTTCTTTATTCATTCATCTATTGATGGACATTTAGTTGTTTGTAAATAGTGCTGCTATGAATACTGGGGTGCAAGTATCTTTTCAAATTAGTGTTTCCTCTGGACATATGCCCAGGAGTGGGATTGCTGGGTCATAAGTTTCTCCTTACTAAGTTCCGATTTGGTTTTTATTTGACAGTGGGGAGAGAAGTAGGCACGGGACAGATCATAGGGCCTCACTATCCCAAGACAATGGCAAAGCACTGAAGGTTTTAGAAAAGAGTGATGCAATTGGATTTGCATAATGAAAATCTTTGAGACCTTGGACACTTGTATAGCTGATGCAGCTTTCAGTGAGGGAAGAGAGAAGACTAGGGCAGGAGGAGAGGATATAGTCATTTTGAACATGCTGAATTTGAGGTGATCTGGAGACATTCAGCTAGAGCAAGAGACATGACACTGAAGCCTAAGGGAAAGATATATATATATATATATATATATATATATATATAGAGAGAGAGAGAGAGAGAGAGAGAGAGAGAGAGAATTAAAAGGATATACATGCTTATCAAAGCCCCTGGAGTAATGTGCTCTTAAATTTCAAACTGTAACATATATGTTCTCTTCTGTTTTAGTCCCAGTCCTCCCTGAATCATCACTCCAATTTTAACTTCTATTTTTGTTTCTCTCTGTTTGCTCTTCTTTCTTTAAAATGTGTGGATACTAGTGTATAAGCTATAAAAGTCAACTCTGCATCAATAAAAAACTGGATGAATATTTGTTATTCCTCTCAGGCCATGGAGCTTCATTTAACACATTTAAGTAGTTGCTAATTGCTCTCTTCATAAGGAAATGGGATAAGTATCAAATTCTGTTTGAAACTTATTTACCATATAATAGTGTTTTAACACAGGGTTGGCAACATCTTTAGTCCTAAGTGTAACAGGGTGGGTAGAGGAACTAAGAAACTCCTAAGGGCTTTACTAGATACTACTTCGGAAGTCGTGAGGCATAGGAAAGCCAGAAAGATGAGACGTGGAGAAAAAAGGTAACAATTTAGAAAAAAAGATAAAAGAAAAATAAAAAAGGAGCAAAAAGCAGAAATTATTAAAGCACACATAGTGGAGAGTTTTAAAGGATAGGGTGGTTGGTGATACCAATATCCTTGTCAAGGGGTTCCCAGTGCCTTTACAATATTAAAACTTTAGTTTTAAAACAATTTTGTAAATATTGGCAAATGACTTTATTAAGGTAGACCAACTTGACAATAGAGTTCCTGCTTGTTCTAGATCTTACCATTCTGTGGCTACAAAATAATGTCAAGTTTACTTTAAGAACCAAATTATGAAAGCTCCAACCAGTTTGTGGAAATACAGCCCTTCTTAAACACTTGCCCAGTGATTTGGGGAGTTTCCATAAATGAACCTATCAGCTGTCATCCCTCCTGTTCTCTGGCATCCACTGTCAACATCCTATGCCCATTAATCCCCTCAATAAACATCCTTTGCTGCAACTGCTCATCACGTGAGTCTTATGTACATGCCAGGGCAGCTGCTTCCAGATCCTCCCAGCCCTGGCAATGAGCCACACAAAACTGTGGGTGCTGAGAGCATCTTCTCCTTCTCAAGTCTCTACCACAGTTTTCACCTGAAACTACTTCTTTGTTCCAGAATCTTACATAGGCTTAAACTGATCTGTCTTCTTCTAGCCTTCTCTCCTCTAACCATTCAAGTAGTCATTCGATGTGCCCAACACTGTGGTGAGCATCAGGGATAGAATGATGAAGAAGACAGACATGGTCCTTGGCTTTTGTGGAGCTTATAGTCTAGTGACAATGATAGCCCAAATAACAAAGGCTAAGTGCCTTATGGGAATTCTTTTTTTACTTTTTACCATTACTGTGCCAGGTAAGGACTGTTCTTAGCCTCATTTTACCGTCCTAAAGTCATTAAGTTGCTTGCTGCAAGTCACAGAGGTAGTAAGGGCAAAAGCAGGATGTAAGCCCTGGCCTGTATGACTCTACAGCTTATGCTCTTGACTCCTAATAGGCCCCCTCAAAACAAGTCCTCAGGGCTAGACATTTTCTAGCGATCAGATCTACCAACCTCCTCACCCACCTTACTTCTTCCATCAACCCCTTTGTACCAATTCAATGTCCCTCCCCAAGACTTGCTTCCCACCCCCCCATTAGAAGCTCAAGTATGCATCAGTAAGTATAAATGTAAGTCAGGGTAGAGGAAGTAGGCAGAAAGGAGATATTCTGCGTACTAAGAGCATCTGTGAAAAGCGTCCTAGGCCAAAAATGCTTTCATATCAGTCAAAAAACCCTTTCTGATGATAATCGTCTAGTGAAATGTCTTTGAGACCAATGCCTACAAATTTGCCATATCTTTCAACTAAATAACGATAGTCAACCTGCTCTAAAGAGAGCTCTTCTTGCCCCCTAGAAATCTCTTTGGTTATAAACAAGATCGAATCTGCCAGGGTGACGATACTAAGGCAGCAGAATTAGGGACTTTATCTGAGTTTGGGATGTCCCTGGCCATAGGGGTTCTCAGCACATCCCCACACAAGCGCTAGCTGGAAGTTGAACTGTCCTCCACATTCCAAGGAACCAGTGGGCTCCACTCACTGTGTTGTGCCTTTTGAATTGTTTCTCTGATTGTGAGGATTGGTGTATGCTGAGCCACCCCTGCTCTTTCATTTGGGCTCCTCTGTGATAAGCAGTACACTTCTGAGAGGTGGATGACACGTAAAACACTCTAGCTGTGCCTCTCTGTAACAGACACTGGAGCAATGAATGCTACCCTACTGAGTAAGTGCTGAACCCATTCAAGGTTCTAGCCAGTGTTGAATGTTTAATTACAATTTACTTTCTAGCCTCATAGAGTAAGATATTTTTAAACTCTAAAATGTTCCAATACTTTTAGATTATATTCCCTTCCATAAAATGCCAGTCTGTCTGGAACCAGGGCCAAAGGTTTCTTCCTTTGTTGTCATTCTCCAAATATTGTTTAGCAGAGAATATCCACACAGTTATGATGAAAGATTTCTCTGCTCAGTGTAAAGCTAGCCAGGAGAAGGAAGAAAAACCTGCCAATCAACTGATTTTTTAGATGCTACTTGACGATAGGGGACTACTTGATACTTAACAGAACTGACCAATTCACACACCTACTAAATCACTGCATGGTCATAGTCTACACTGTCCAAAATCGTAGCCATGTGGCTATTTTAAATTTAGACTAAAGTTAAATAAAATTAGCATTTCAGTCCCTCAGTCACACTAGCCCCATTTCAAGTGTTCAATAGCCACATGTAGCTAGTGGCTATTGTATATTGGACAGCACAGGTATAGAATATTTCCATCATCACAGAAAATTCTGTTGGGCAGCACTGGTCTTGAGGATAAAGCTGCTGTTACTTTATGGGGATACTTCAAGTCAGTACAAATTTACTGAACACTTACTCTGGGCAAATGATAGTTTCTACTCTTAAGGAGCTAATATTTCCCCGAAACAGATATGTATACAGTCACAAACTATAACATGACACAAAGGTGCCAAGTGTTCAAATTATGGTAGCAAGAAAGGAAAGAGTCATTCTGACTCAGGCGAGGGGAAAAGCTTATTGTTGTAGGTGGCAAGTTAGTTGGCTTTTCAAAGAGGGTAAGATGAGGAAAGGGGGTGGGAAGAAATAAATTTGGGAGTTTGAGATTTACAAATGTTAGTCACTATATATAAAAACAGATTTAAAAAATATCTTCTGTATAGCACAGGGAAGTATGTTCAATATCTTGTAATAACCTTTAATGAAAAAAAAAATGAAAACGAGTGTGTGTATGTATCTGCATGACTGGGACATTGTGCTGTACACCAGAAATTGACACATTGTAAAAAAGAATAAAGATCTTTTAAGAATAAAAAAAAAAAAAGGATGAGATGAAAATAGTCAGAAATTGACCAGTGGCTGGTGGGATGACTAGGGAGGAGTAGAAGAACCATTTCAGTGGAATATGAGCAAAGGGTACCAAGGTGGAAAGTTTTGAACTTGCATGGGGAATTGTAAGTGTTGTATCAGTTGCCAGTATGTGCTTATAGAGTTCATATTTCAAAATCTAATTCTTTTTAATTCCTTTATAAAATTCTGCAGTTCAGGTTATTTTAATATTCATGATGGAAATGCCATTTTAACTTCCCTTGTGATTTGAAGATAAGGTTTCAATCTAACTATTGCTGCCAGGCTAATATTTCTTTCATATATATCTCTATGAACCAGAGATTCAATTTATTAATTTATAATAAGATATATAACTATCAACTGTCCAGGTGTTTGTGTCCACTGAGCTACATTCTATTCCTGCAGGCAAATTTATAAAGGAAGTCAAATTATAAGCACAAGATTGCTTGGAGATCCTGGAACTTAAGCAAGGGCATCAGTTGGGTGTCCCTAATAGCTAGTGTCATCCAGCTATGACAGCCTAATGCATCTATCACCACTATTAGAATTTACCTGGATGATTCTTTCTTCAGGACAATGTATAGCATGCCATTTCTGTTTTCAGAATCTGTAGCAATTTCCTGTCTAAATTAGTAAATCTAAACTCCTCTACCTGACATTTCAAGGCCCTACTTAATCACATGACATCTTACTTAGTTGAATTTATCCCCTATTAGGGTACATAACATAACAAAACAATATAATGCAGCCATTTTGATGTGACCATTTTAACACAGTCATTTTGATGCTAAGACCTTTTGATGATGTTGCCTGAGCAAGATTGTTTTAACACAGACATATTTGACAGATCCAAAAACACAAATAATTAAGCTGTCAGCCCTTTTTTTAAAATGCCCAAATATGGAATGCAACATCCATGACCCCCAACCTATTCCCAACTCTCTCCCATATCTACCTTGGCACATTCTCCTCTGTGTCCCCATGCCTTGTTCCATAAATGCTCAGTGTTTTTTAAATAAATTAATGAGTGAATGTTAGCCAATCACTATGTTGTTCTGTACCTTTGCTTTAGCTCTCTGTCTTTTCAGAGTGAAGAGACTTTCCTTTAACGTGGATCTTACTGCAAGTAGCTTTCCTTTGTTTATTAAATAATTCTTAGTAGCATCCAAACTTGAGTTAAATGATTTTTCTTTCTTTATCATCTTCACTGCCTTCTACTTTTCAAGCCACTCTTTTCATGATAGTAACCCCAAGGGTCTCAAAGGCACCTCACACTCTATCAGAAAGCAAGGATACAGGTGGAAGTAGGTGGATACATATTGTGGTGGGAGGGTAAGGATCATAAAGTCAAGGATTCAGGAGAACAAGGCTGGCAGAAATAAGCAGGGACATAATTCAGCTCTAATATAGTATTCTTCATAGATGTCAAAGCCTTCTCCTTGCTCTTCCAGATATTAAAGTCTATATGATACCTTCCCTATTCTACATACAACCCTCTACTATCATCTCCATTCTCTACTGAAGACCTCACCTCCTACCTCATTGAGAAAGAATGGCCTGAGATGAAGCTGGAGAACAACACAAAATCCAGATTATGGGCATTTAGGAAGTATAATTGATAAGATTTTAGGGTGGATCATATAGAAGTGAAGAAGAGAGAGGAGTCAAGATTGGCTTCCTGTGTTGGGTTTATATTTTCCTAGTTCCTTCTTAACATTAGGGTGTAGACTACTGAGGATCTTGGTGGTTTGTTTTGTTTTGTTTTTTTTAAGAGAGTCTAAGTTTCAAATTCCCACTTCTTACAGACCCAAGGCTTTCTTGCCCCTATATGGCCATGAAACTCCAAGTCCCCCTTATGAAGAACAGTAAATGTTCTCAGATCCACTAAAGTATAAATTTGTTCGTTCATTTAATCAACAAATATTTAGTAAGTGCCTGCTACACTAAACATTATTATAGGCACTATAGATACAGAATAAATAAATCAAAGTCCCTGCCCTCATGGAATTTATGTTGACCACTCCTGTTTTGAGGTTTCTACTTGGGGTCTATTAAGCAAAGAAATATCAAAAACTTAAAAATTAAGTGATAGTATAGCTATTTTCCCAATGTCATACTGGAGCATAGGATAAAGGGCTCACCCAAGGATTATTTAATTCTTTAGGGGAAAGTACTTAGTTTGACATACTATTTACTATTGACTAGGGCTCAGAATATGAAAAGTCACATGTTAACTTGTTAGGTTTTGCTTAGCAAATGTGCAAATCATTCCTAGTAGGTAAAAAATAGTAATAATAATCCTAAAGATTGTGATCTTTTTGCCTTATGGGACATTAACTAACCAATTCTGTGTCTAATTCAACAAACATTTCAGTGTACCTTTCTTAGTGGACTATTAAAACCCCTACTCTTCTGATTCCCCTTGTTCCAACTTTACCATCCTGCCTTTTCCTTTGTTAATGAATTAAATAACTCTTTGACACATCCTCACTTTATATTTGTATGAGAATCATGTTTATAACATTTTATAAATCACACATTTACAGTCCCCCAACAATTTCCTTTCCTGCAAGTTCTGATATGCTTATAAAAGGACGCTTGTTATACTCTATCCAGCATTATTAGATGTTTAATAGTAGGAGGTTTTCTTCATTCACCCGCCCATATCTCTAGAAAAGGAACACATCTCTTCCTCTCTGTACTTGAAGTACATTGGCCTTCTTTCATTTCTACAGAGCCATTTCCCTCCCCCCTACTATTTTGCAGCAGTTTTTTCTCTCCCTGGAATTCCCCCTCTAATGCCCATTTCTTTCTGCTTGGTTAACCTCTACTCTTCCTTCAAAACTCAAAAGTTATTTCCATAGGAATCTATCTTTGACTACCTTCAGCCCCAGAAAACTATTTCAGGTCCTTCTGCTATAGGATTTTTTTTTTTTTTAGGACCATGTACAGTTTCTTCAGAGGCACTTACCAAAATTGCAACTCATTAAGTAATTTGTTGTTTGACATCTACCTCCCCATACAAGATTGTAGTACAGCTTCAGATTATTAAGAATAGAGATTGTGTCTCTTTTCTCACAGTTTTCTTCTTAGGTGCTATCAAACCTCTTTGTTAGTACCTCTTTGTTAAAAATTCGTTTAGTGAATTAACAAATCTGCATTATCTTCTTTCTCCCCAGGTGACACAATCATGCCCATGACTTCGATTAACATCTATGTTGATAATTTCTAAATCTGTATTTATAAGTTATGCCCTACTCCATAGTTGCAAGTTCATATTTCCAATTTTCTCTTAAAGACCTGTAGCTGAATATAGTATAGGTACTTAAATTCAACTGATTCAAAAGTTAATCTGCTGTCTTTTCCTACAGATGTGTCTATTTCTTATTATACCACCATCTACACAGTCATCAACTTTGGAAACAGAATCAACTTTTGTGCCTACTTTTCTTTCACTAACTACATACAATTAGTCACTAAATCTTGTCACTTCTACCTCCAAGGATTTTGATCACATTTGTTCTTTCTCGAGCCCCTTGACACTCTCTTAGTTTAGTTCTTCATTATATCTTGTTCAAATATTCCAAAAGTTATTTTCTCCCTATTTGTCACCTACACAGTATCCAGTTATTTTTTTTTTAAATAAAGACTCAATAATGCAATTCCCCAACTCAAAACACATCGTTGAAAAAATTTTAAAATTGCTTAAAACTGTGATGCCCCCATTACCTATAGAATAGAATTCAAGCCTCTTAGAACAATGTTAAGGAACTCTTCAAAATCTGAATAGACCTATTTTTCTATTTTCATCACATTGGTCAACTTTGTTCTCTAGGAATAAGTCTATTTGCTTATTTTTTAACATAGCCTATGCATTCATGCCTCTATGATTTTGGTCATGTGTCCTGTATCTACAATGCCTTTCTTACCACTTTTCTTCATTTGGCAAAATCACACATATCTTTCAAGGTCCATAGTTTTCTATAAAGACTTTCCACCTTCCCCCATTCCTCTACAGGCAAAATTAGTTCCTCTGTCTTCTCTGTTTTCTTACAAAACTTTTTCTATTGTATTTGGTACATAGCTTGGCAGAAAATGTAATCCAGATCTTAAGTGCATAGCCAGAAACAGCTAGGGATTCAGACATGTTTGGGCATGTTCTGATGAACTGATGAGACAGGCTCAACTGAAGTCTATTTTCTGAGGAGTCTTCTGAAAAATAACTCCAGCTGTGTCCACTGCTGGGGTTCAAACATATCTGGGCATGTCAAGTAAGTTTAAGGATCAACCAAACAAAAATCTATTTAGAGGAAAGAATGAAGAGGCTTTATATGAGAACACATCTTTTAAAAAGAAACAGTAAGGCACAAGGAACATAACTTACTAATATAGGAATAGTTTGCAAAGGGAAATAGAATTTTGTTTTTGTTTTTGTTTTAGTTTTTAATATAGCACAGTGCCTGTTATTCAAATCTTCAGGGGTTAGATGTCTAACAACAGAAGATATGGAAACAGTGAGATCATAAAATTCATGTACTATTAAAAAGAGAAACAAAAAGCCCAAAATGAAGTCATTTGCACTAAGCCCCACAACAGCAAACCAAGATTTAATACCTGCCTAACTGTAATTTCAACCTCTCCCAGGAATGTAATCCCAAATCAGTCAATCTGAAATTTTCTGGTCCGCCATAGTGAGGTAATTTGTCTGATAAACCCCTTCAAGGAAAGATGAGGTAATCCACTCTTTCCTTGTTCCTGCCCCATTACTTATAAAAGCCTCCCATTTTGCTCAGTTCTTTGGAGTTTCTATTTATTAGATGAGATGCTGCCTGATTGATGAATTATTTAATAAAGCCAATAAGATCTTTAAAAATTTACTCAACTGAATTTTGTTTTTTAACAGACTTGGCACTGAAAGGATCTGAAGTGAACTTCTGATTGCTTCAGGGACAATGAGAAACACAGGTGTGGCACTCAGGAAACCTTTTGAGTTCTCTTTCTTATGAGCTCTGAGGGCCATAGGTAAGTTTCTCTTGGTTCTGAGCTTTGTTCACTTTGTCTTGAGTTCCTCATCCAATTGGCTTTCCAGTCTGTAGTTCCCCATTTGTCTGGAATCCCAGTCCAGTCAGTCCCCAGTCCCCATTTGTTGAGGTATGCTATTTCAGTCCTTTTGGCAGTCTGAGGTTCCATATTGGGTATTATTGGTGGTGTGCACAGAGCCTTCTCTTGCCTAGGACACAGTAATATCTCTTGGATACTGCCAGTATATTAATCGGCACATGTCTCTTTGTCTTGTTTTGTGTAGATAAAGGCTATTGCTAATGGGGATCTCAGGAGCCAAAAAGCCACAAAAATTTGTGAGCATGGATCAAGCACTTAAAAGCTATTAGCATACTCACCAATTAACTCAGACTCCAATGTCAAGATAAGTTGAACACAGGTTGGGTTAGATTGACACCAGGTCACCT
This sequence comes from Camelus bactrianus, assembly GCF_048773025.1. NCBI lineage: Eukaryota > Metazoa > Chordata > Mammalia > Artiodactyla > Camelidae > Camelus > Camelus bactrianus. Next base: position 78,310,178 of record NC_133575.1, on the reverse strand, counting down.
GCCAACATTAAGGAAATTTCAGTGCAATGAGACACACTGTAAAACACCACACAATCTCCAACCCAGCAGTACATCTTCTTTAGCTATTAGTTTGGATCAAGAGACCCAGAGGTTTAAAATAATGGGATTTTTAAATTTCAAAGAATTGAGCATGCCATTTTTCAGCACATCTGCTTATTTTATGTCTAAAAACTATAGTATGGAAGCTGTAAGTCTCTAGAAAAATGTCAAAATCATACAAAAAAACAATCTAGAATGACAATGGTCCTTATGGGGATAGTTCCAATTAGACAAGATCATTCATTTAAGAAGTGCACTTGAAAATAAATGTTCCCTATTCAACCAGAATGGGTTACCTAGTTTAATTGGTATGTGGAAGCTTCCACAAGGCTTCAAGATTCCAAAATAGCTTTGAGACAGGAGGGAAGGGGGCAGGGCAAAGCCATTCAAGGAATGACAGCAATTTAACACCAAAATGGTAGAAGATTCACCAAAATGGTGGAAGATTCAACTCCTAGTTGGCCTTGAGGATTAAGAGATTTGACTTCTAGTAGACCTTGAGCTTCATTATATTCTCACTGTTAACAGTGTGATCAATAACATGCCCGCAGGTGCCATGACAGTCCCAAGGATAACCGCATAAAGCCAAAGAATGGGCCGTGGCCCAATTCCTGGGAGTCCTAGCCCTTCCCTAGGGCAGTTGGAATGGTCCTCCCTGTAGGCCTGTGAAGCTACTGAGCCCATAAAAACTGGCAACACCACGCCTAGCGGCCCTTTTTCACTCCCTCTTCTTTGGAGACAGCCCACACTCTGTCTATGGAGTGTGCACCTACTTTTACTTTAACCTGAGCACTCAATTCCCACACCTCTTTCCTTGCCTTTCTCTTGCCTTACATTCTATGCAGTAAGTATCTCTCTAAAGAAATCTACCTTGAATTCTTTCCTGTGCAAATCCAAGGACCCACACCTGGCGGGGCACGTCCCAGGGGCTCAACTGAGACTTGGGACACTGCCCTCTTCATGCCCCACATCCATTTTCCTGCATCATCTCCACTTAAAGATTCATTGCAAAAAGGCTAATGAAAAATTAAGAACACAAGAGATACCTAAAAGAAAAGACTGACATAAATTCTACTGCTCCTCTCTATTCTCCTTATTGAGTACTCAGTAATCTAAGATGTCTTTCCACTTTGAAGAGACTACAAGACCATAAATAAAAGTATGCCAAGCTAGTAGCTTTATAAACACCCCCATATCTACCCTCAAATGAGGGCCCCTGCATCGGGCCTTCCCAGAGTTGAGGAGATTCTGAGGGATTTTCTAGTAAATTGCCATGTTATTCCCTTAAACAGCCAAGGGAAACTAAAAATTAAAATCAATACAAAACCTTGCCACATTCTGGTAGGTAATGGAGCTACAGTGTCTACTTTAAATCCCACTCAGAGTTTGCAGAAGGGACCCTGGAAAAACTGGCAAAATCCAGCTAAGAGTGAAAATTCTTACCACAGTCAGCTCTCCTGAATTTCTGTCTTGTGGTATCCAATAAAGAGAGGAAAATAAAATATCTTTTTCATCCTCTTTGGGGATGCCTCTGGAGTCAAAGAGGTTGTTCAATACTGCCAAAAATATTTATCGTTTGTCCCAGCTAAAAACAAAAAGTAGCTCTGTGGTTAGAAATTGGCCAAATTGCAGAGCCTGGTAGAAATTTTTTTAAGCCTTCACCTCTAAGCTAAAATAAAACTATGTACCCAGAGGGAGGGAGAAAACAAAACAAAACAAAACTTCTAAAGCCCTTATAAAAGGATTTATGGGTGGATCAACCTATGATGTCATTTAAGTTGCAATCTAATTCCTTGAAGAATTAAAACAACTGTCCTTATCTTATAAATCTTTGCAAAACCAGAAATGTGGCTCCAGGAACTCTTATCTAGTTCACCTCTTTAAAATACCAGCTTCAGGGAGTTAATTCTCCTTGAAAGAAAAACAAAAGAGGCAAAAGTTATATTGAAATTTAGGCAAATGAAAAATCTTAAGTGTCTTCTCCAAATATTAATAAAAAGCTTTAGCCATCTGAGCAGGTAATCTCTAATTATTCCATCTTCCAGAAATGTAATTTGAATTCAAATTTCTTTTATAACTACCTGATTCATGGTGAAAATATTAAAATAAGCTGTAAGGTCTTTGCATATATCTGTATATATATGTGTGTCTATGCATGTGTTGTAGATGTATGGTATTTTCCACATCTGGATGGTATTACTAAAATTAATTTGTGAAAGAGTTTTATTTAATTGGCCTAAAGAAAATTAAGCAGTTATATGCATTGTGTATTTATAAAATTCCTAGAAATATAATAAAAACAAACCCAAATGCTTTACAAGTTCACGTGATCTGGGATAATCTCTAGTAAATACAAGCTAGTTTAATTGTCTTGGTTTAATTAAAATTGACATGTCTTTAGAGCTATCAATATTAAAAATATTGCAGACATACAACTTCTATTCTATCTGGGTTTACTAGTCAAGTAAGTTTATAGTATCTCTGTTACAAAACTTGTCAGCATAAATAAATAAATAAATAACTTGGCATATGAAATATTCATAGATAATCTAAACATAATTGTTGTAAGCAAGTGAATTAAATAGATGTAAGCAGGATAAAACAGAAAAGATATATTCTTAAAATAATTTTCCCAAATCTTTTTGTAACCTGAAATCTTAAAGTTTTGCTAAGTTACATTAAATGATGATTGACCATTAAATATCTAGATCTTTTTTATAAAACATTCACTACTGAACACGGGTTCATCCACTTTTACAGAGGGATTAAAGATGTTTGTGTCTATTAATAAAGACGTTTTGTGCCACACTGAAAAATTTACTATGAGAAAGCATGTTTCTAGAGATTATAAAAAGTATTTATAAATTTGTCAAGCCACAGAATGCTAAGAAAAAGCACAGTTCACAAAAGTTTATTTCTTTATTTTTAGTAAAAATTAAAGTTGTTTAAGATTAAGTATTCTAATATATATAATTAAAAATATATATATATATATATAATAAAAGCTGCTAGAAATAGTAAGACAAACATCTCCATAAGCAAGGAAAGTAGGCTGTGTGTTTCCAGTAAGAGGAGCGGTAGGTATGAAGAATGGCGATGCATTTTTCTTAAGAAAAAAGAAAACAATTTTGTACTAAAGTGAGACTGGTTATTTCAGAGTGGGAAAGAAGAAAAACATAGGACAAAAATGGAGTTTTATGGAGAAGAAATCTTGAGAAAGAAATTTATGCAAGATCAAGCTGGTTAAGATTAGAATAAACTTAAGTTAAATAAATGTTAATATCAAAAGTAAGCTGGTGCAAAATTAGAATTTGGTTTTCTCTCTGTTAAAAGGACAATGTTTTCGTCAAATTTTAATCTGCTTTTGATAACAGATTGTTAAAGTTTCTTTACCTTTTAAGTAATCTGCCTCGAAAGCAAAGATTATGTGTTTTACCAAAATACCTTCCTGTAATCATTTAACTTTCTGTATTTGCCTGTGAAGTCTTCAATTATCACTTTGATTAAATGGATAACTAAATATTGTTTCATAGTAAAGTATGATACTATTTGACCAAGTATTTTTGAATCTTTTGATATTTTTAATAAATTTCCCCCAAATCAAATTCTAAGTAAACCCTTTTTGATTTTGAAGCAAATTTGAGATGTTCCAGAGGGCCCCTGGAACATCTCAAAATATTTGTTCTCTCTCCTAATAAAAAGAGAGATGTTTAATTAGACTTATTTGACATATTAAATTACATGGGAAATATTGTCAAATAAAAAATAATACTAATCCTTCTTTATGTTATATTTGTATATGTAATAAGTGTTTCAGAAGTTCTGTGAAATTCCTGAAAATCTGGTTTGTCCTGGTATAATATTATCACTCATAATTTCAGTTATCACCTTAAAATGTTATATAGCACAGAAATAACATTTGTTTACCAAACGAATGTTCATCAGATCTTTAACAATGGGCATTTTTAAGTCTTTGTCATTTACAGAGAGTTATTGTCTTAGGTATTTTTGCAAAAGTGTTCCTACAAAAGTACTTTCATCTTCATGGAAAGAACTTTGATAAGTACAGGTTTAAATCTAAGGTCATAAAACTGAACTGGATTCAAGCAGAACAAGAATTAATCACATGGGAATGAATGACCTAAGGAGGATGATTATAATTTTTATGATTTTTTTGTTTGAAACATTTCTGATTCCTTAAGGTTTTGGTTTTCCAGATTTAAGGAAACCTTTTCTCTTAAGCAATTGATGACTTACAGCAATTTGATAAAGTATACTCTGTAAACAGAGATGAAACTTCTTCTCTCCATCTGATCCTTCCATAATTTGGAAACTCTTGAGTATTTTTTCCTGGAAATATAATTAGTTATTTGCATAAGTTCAGTAAGAATCTATTCTCCTTGTTACAGAACACAATTGGAAACACTGGCTAAATTAACAAATCTTACAGCTGAGAGAGATGTGTACAGATTTCCATATGACCAGATGGCTTTAAGAAACAACTTGGAAAAATCATCCTGATACCTTGCTTATAGGGTTCCCAGCAGCCTTACCAGGTGAGTGGAAGCTCACTGCCTGGCAGGCCCAGGAACCTCCATGTGTTTTAGGGGACCTTGAGAAGAGAGGAAATCTTCCAAACTATATGTATTGCAGGTAAAATCCAATAGTGAATTATTGGCTTGGCTTCCTGGCCTCAGAGGCCTTTAAGAGTTCAATCTGAGGTTTCTTATGAAAAGTTCCAACAGAGCAGTCTTAAAAAGAGTTTATATGGTCAAATCACTATTTTTGCTGCAAATCAGGCCAAGTTTAATGCAAACAAATTAGTTTTACTGTGATTACCTTTGGTAAAAATCATAAAGAAAAATCTTATGTTTACTCCATTCTACAATGTTTATTACATTCTACTCCTGTTAATTGTCTTTGATGTTTTGTTATATGCTTTTGAACTGAACTGGATCCTGAATTCTTCTAGTTCCCTCAAATAACTAGCTACAGCTCTCCACACTAACATTTTCAATTTTCGCTCACTTTTCAGATTTGGAATCACTAAGAACAAAGATTTCCTTTGAGTCTCCTTCGAAGGAACTGTAACAGAAACTCCTCGCTACCCAGATGGTTGCCAAACTTCAGGGATTTGAACCTTAGGTATACATCTATCTCACAGCTGAGGAAGTCTCCACCTGACATCTGGTTATACACACCAGCTGGAGACCTCAAAATCAAATTGACTAGGAAGAGAAGTAGCTTACGTAAAGGTAAGCTGCTTCCTTCCAAGACACTGGATCAAGATTTTGTACTTTAACCGAACATGAAACCCTTTCTTCTTCTTCTTCCCCCTCGCCCCTTTACTCAAGCATTGTCCTGGAAAGATAATGCCATCATCCATACTCCCATTCCTAAGTGGAGTAACCTGTGAAATTTAGAACAACTTTTTTTATTTCAGGCTAGGAGACTTACTTCCCAAATACAGTGAAAACCTAACTGACCCATGGCTTGAACGAGCAAATGCAACAGTCCCTGCAAATGAATCCGTTAGCAGTGCCACCTTAGTGAAAGTGGTTTGTGCCCTGATATGGTTTATCTTTGTCTATGTCTTTGGGCATATGGGTGCCTAGATGGCTGGCTCATAATCAGGTAACACCACTTGGGTTATCTAACTTTGCCCCTAACTGCTCACAAATGAACTGAGACACCTCATTGGTCAACTCCCCTGAATCTACATCAGTGACTTAGAAGGGACCTACCAGGAGATGTTCATGACTCAGGATTCACTTCCCTTGGCAGGGCCCTAATTCCTTGGTTAGGAATAAATGTAAATAGAAATATGAATCTCTCCTTAACTCCTAAAAATATTGCAGAATTGACTGCTAAGACAATAGCTGTACAACAAAAATCCTTAGACTCTCTGGCCAAAGTTCTTAATAATAAGATAGCCTTTGATTATCTCTTAGCTGATCAAGGAGGTGTCTATGCTGTGGCCAGCACCATCTGCTGCACCTGGAAGTTGAAGCTTGGTTACATCAGATCACTGAGCAAGCCCCTTGGCTTAAAAAGTTGACTTCTTCAAGCTTTCTCTGCCTTATTTAATTTTGGTTGGTTTGGGTCTTGGCAACCATGGCTCCAAAGTGCCCTCCAAACATTGAGAATCATTCTGCTTATAATAATCATAGCAGTCTCCTTAACACATGTACTCTCTCAAAAGTCTTAAATGAAAGTTCCCATCCGCTAACCACCAAACGAATGATCTTCCTTGGACTGGAACATCAGAAAAGAAATGGAGAAAATGACTGGCTAAAAGACTGTAAATCTGAAGTCATGACTTGTGAATACCAAACAGAGATCAACAAAAACTGTGAGAACTTTAGAGCCACAACTGGTAGTGGTGCTAATGCTTTGAATTTTGATCACATCTCTCAGTTAAGCTGAAAGTCTGATCAAAAGGAAAGAATCGTTCAAAAAAAAAGAGACAGTGGACCTGAAATGGAGTCATCTGTGCAAAGCCCCATGCCAGCAAACTAAGATGTAATAGGGAAGCTAATTGCAATTTCAACCTCCCCCAGGAATTTAAGGAAGTAAATCTTAAATTAGTCAATCTGGAGTTTTGTGGTCAGCAGTAGTGAGGTAATTCACCTGCTAGACCCCTTCCAACCTCCAAAGAAAAATGAAATAATCTGTTCTTTCCTTCTCCCTTCCCCGTCTGCCTGTAAAAGTCTCCCATTTTGTTCAGCTCTTTGGAACTCCTTTCAATTTCCTACTTGGGATGCTGCTCAATTCATGAATTGTTGAATAAAGCCAATAAGATCTTTAAAAAATTTATTCAGTTGAATTTTGTTTTTTAACAGTCCTAATATTATCTTGATCTGATTTGCTCCCACAGGTTGATACATCCTGGGAAACTTCAATTTTTTAATATTAATAACAGTTTCTGGTAGTGTTTTGTACCCATTGTCCCTGTCGTATAACAGTGATTATAAATGGAGATTTATTTTCTTCGCTTGGCTGCAAGGAGACCATTATTTATTCTCTGTCAATGTTCTTGGCTGTTTCTTTTTAATACCCTTTGTTGGATCTTCCTCACCTCCCAGACCACTAAACATTGTGGTTTTCCGAGTTTAAATCCTGAGACCGCTTCTCTCCTCTTCTATTTACATTCGTGTCTTGGATGATCTCATTCAGGCCTATGGCTTTATAATACCATCTCTATACGGAAACCTCCTAAAATTAAATCTCCAGCCTTGAACTCTACCGTGAATTCCAGATTCAATCTTATTTCCTGCTCAACATCTCTATTTTGATGCATAGCAGACAGCTCAAATAAATTACGTCCCAAATGAAACTCTTGATTCTTAACACCTCCTAACCAGCCTGGCTCACAGACTTTTCCAACTCAGTTAATGGCAACTTCATTCTTCTTGTTACTTGGGACAAAATCCTTAGTGTCACCTGATTTTTCTTTACAACCCACAACACACATACACACATACATACATACATCACACATACCAGCAAATCCTGTTGGCCTTATATTCAAAATACAGATTATCCAGAATCTACCCACTTCTTACAGCCTCTACTTGTACCATCCTAGTCTAAAATCATCATCAAGTATTAATTTTCTAATTAGTCTCTTGGCTTCAACCCCTACCCACTTCTCCTCAGCTGTCAATTCTCCACCCAGAAGCCAGAGTGAACCTTTTAAAATGTAAATTTGATCATGGCACTCTTCTACTCCAAACACTTCAGTGGTTTCTCATGTCACTCAGAATAAAATCTAATTTCTTGGTCTGGTCTACAAGGCACACATGATCTTGTCCCTGCCTTCTTTTCTGATCTCATATCCAATTCTGTCCTCCTGTCTCACTCAGTACTAGCCACCCCGGCCGCCTGCTATACATTAAATTTAGCAAGCAGAATTTTGCTTTAGGGCCTCTGTATGAATTATCTTGCCTTGAATTGCTCTTCCTCTAGACACTGCATCTCTTACTCCTCTGTTTCATTCAAGGTTTGCTCAAATGATACCATCTCAAAAAAAATTTCCTTGGCCAAGCTACTCAAATAAGCCACCTTCCCATCTCCCTTCATTCTCTATTCCTTTACCCTGCTTTATTTGTCTTCATGTATTTCTTAAAAATTTTAATTTATTTAAAAAAATTTTTTTAACATTTTTTATTGAGTTATAGTCATTTTACAATGTTGTGTCAAATTCCAGTGTAGAGCACAATTTTTCAGTTATACATATATTCATTGTCACATTTTTTTTTGCTGTGAGCTACCACAAGATCTTATATATATTTCCCTGTGCTATACAGTATAATCTTGTTTATCTATTCAGCATATGCCTGTCAGTATCTACAAATTTTGAAATCCAAGTCTGTCCCTTCCCACCCCTCACTCCCCTGGGCAACCACAAGTTTGTATTCTATGTCTATGAGTCTATTTCTGTTTTGTATTTATGTTCTTCTTCTTTTTTTTTTTTTTTTTTTAGATTCCACATGTGAGCGATCTCATATGGTATTTTTCTTTCTCTCTCTGGCTTACTTCACTTAGAATGACATTCTCCAGGAACAAAGAAGATGTGGTATATTTATACAATGGAATACTATTCAGTCATAAAAACTGACAACATAACACCATTTACAGCAAAATTTTTAATTTATTATTCTCTCTCTATATATATATATGATTCAGAATAGCAGTAACTGTGTTCAATACTGATATGCCAGCATCTAGAATAGTGTGGGAAGGAAGAAAAGAATGTCTATTGAGTGATTCAATCAATGAATAATGTTGGACATAACCAGTAAGACTAAAAAAAATGTGCTATTATGGGTCAAAACCTTAAAGAAACCTAGAAGTGCTACAGTGTATTTTTGTAGAGCAGTCATTAATTTGGATATGTTGCTTTTCTGTTTTGTAAGTCACAAATTAAAGGAATTATTTAATTATTCCCCATAAAATGGAGTTATTTAAGAACATCTGAAGGCATATTGTGTTAATACATGTAACACTTGGTAGATATCTAATGAGCATGTTCCTACTGTAGTCACTCATCTCAGTAGACGTGATGATTCTGACCATTTTACCAATTTATATTATTCATATTCTAAGTTATACAGCTTAATATGCATTCATAATAAAGATTCCATGAGCTAGAGAGCTACTATTACTTTGTCCCCCCTAACTTTGTGAAATTTCCAATTGCATTTCAACTCATTCTTCCTTCTTTCAACTGTTTATACCATGATGGATATAAAATATATCTACCACTGTAGCAAGTATTGAATAGGTGCTTAGTAAATATTTGTTGAATAAAATAATTGCCAGATGCAAGTTTGTGTGCCCAACATACAATGAGGCCAAACAAATCAAAACGGAGTTTGGAGCACAGAAAGGTTTATTACAGGGCCGTGCAAGGAGAACAGGTGGCTTGTGCTCAAAATCCACAAGCTCCTTGATGGTTTTCTGGGAGAAAGTTTTAATAAGAAAAATGTGGGGTGTGTGACTTTCTTTTGTTTGGTTGGGGGTGAGGTAATGTGAAGGAAAAGCTGGGCTGGTCTAACAAGGTAACTCACAGGTCTAGGAATGTGAAGGAGAGGCTGGGCTGGGCTAACAAGTCTAAGTATTGGAGTACTGATCTGAGTTCTGCTGGACTAACTTGTAAATCTAAGTTAATTAGTGTTGGTTTGCTGTTTATGTTTTTTTGCTAGCCAGCTGGGTTTTCAAAGATACATATCTGGCTTTAGAATGTTGGTTTGCTGCCTCCCCGCCTTCACTTTTGTGATGATAATGCTGCTAAAGCTGTTCCATGCCTATTGGCCGAATACCCCAAGCTTGTACTTTACCCTATAAAACCTCATGTGCACATCTTGAAGGTGCTCAGAGCTTCGGAGCAGAAGCCCCTCTGAGCCTGCCGGCGTAATACATCTGAGTACTCCAACCCTCCGAGTGGTGCTTGTTTCTTGACTGGCCTGTCGTTTCTGTAACAGTAACAGGGCGGTGCTCTAGAAACCTTGTGCTCAGCCTGAAGTTCCCATCCTCCACCTGGGTGGGGGCCTCTGTTCCTGCGAAGAACTCAAATGTATTGTTCTGTGTATCCCTTGAGGATGCACCAGGACCCTGTCCCAAGGCTGCACTATTGTTTCTTGACTGCTTTTCCCTTGTTTCTGCATTCCCTTACTTTCCTAATTAAAAACTGTTTGAATTTGTCCTTTGGAACTCAGGGAAGGTCTGGGAGGCTAAATAAAGCCTATTCCCTACAAACACGAAACAAAGATGTAGAAAGGATTTGTACCACAGGGTCCTGCTTAGTTTCAAAAGCATAAATATGGTAATAATTCTATGTATTTGCCTCAATGTGATCTCAACCAGATATAGAAGTTGCTAACACTAAAGCTTATGTACTGTAGAGTCAAAAGGCAGAACGGTGGGTCTCCAGGGCTGGGGATGGGAGTGGGGAGTGATGGCAAGTGGGCTTAAGAAAAGTTTTGGGTATGATAAAATCTTCTAAAACTGGATTGTGGGGAGGTTGGATATGTTAACTGAAATAAATGCACAGCCTAAAAGTTGAGCGTTATGTTTTATTTGGCGGGAGGACTCAAGCCGGGATGACAGCCTCTCACATAGCTCTGAGGGACTGCTCTGAAGAGGTAGGGGAGGAGCTAGGATATAGAGGAGCTTTACAACAAAGACCAGGTAGTTGGAACATTAAAAGATTACTTGTTAACTAAAGAAAAGCAGACATCTCAAGTTAAAGAATTTAGCGCTTTTCTATGTACAGGAGGGAGCAAACATTTGGGCTCATTGAATTCATTCCTTTGACAAGCACCTAGCCACCTAGGGCCAGTATCCTGTCCTTTCTTATTCTGAGTCCCCTCAGGGTGCACCATTGTGAGTGGCTGCAGAGGCTGGGCTGCAGGCTTGTCTTCACTGGGGGTTGGCGGCAGCCGCTGATGACTTGATGGCTTCAGCATTCTTTGTTTACTGATATGGTTTGCAGTATTTTTCGTTCACAGATAATTTTATACATTTACTAAAAGTTATTGAATTGAATACTTACAATGGGTGTAGTTTATGAAATGCAAACTATGTCTTAATAAAACTATTTTTTAAAAGTATATGTAGAAGCTCGAGATATCACAAGTACTTCAAAGAACAGTGCATAAAAAAATTTAAAGACAAATGTAATTGTTTTCCCTTATGTTTATTTGGAAAAAATATCACATAAAATAACAATATATCTTTTGCAGAATGAAAAATCTTTTGAGTATTATCATAATGGGTGGTGAAGGGGAGCAGAATATGCCATCCCCAAATATGTATCTTTGAGGCTGATTATTTTTTTAAGGCTTCAGATACAGGAGAATCTCTGAAAATAGTAGGTGACCTTTTGTGAGGGAAATTTACATTTAGAAGAAAAATCTCCATTTGTAAGGGTGTCCCCTTCTCCATACCAGTAAGAGGAGGATGACTAAATCTCTAAGAACTCTTGTTAATGGAAAAAGCAGGGTCTTAAATCTGCATAACAAACATACCCTTATTTACAGTGCTTTTCCTGTTCACCCTGACTCCCCACCCCCAATACCATCTTTTGTCTTTAGCTGGAGATGGTTTTTAAGCTTGGGCCATTTCAAGGAGTTACTCAGTTTTCCTGTGTCTCTCCCATGTATATAGGATGTAAGCATGTTTTTAAACTTCCGTTCGTTTTTCTCCTGTTAATCTGTCCTCTATTGCAAGGAAAGCGGTCTAAAGCCAAGAACATAGGATGGTAGAAGGAAAATGATTTGTCCCTTTACAGTTGGGAGTAATTATGAAAAGAAATTATTTGATTTCTGTAAGCAAAACACATAAGAATTCTGAATATAATTTCATAAAAAAATTTTGACTATTTTGATTCTATAATACAAAATTACATTTACATTTTAATCAATTTACATGTTAATATACAGTTGCTCCTCAAACACAAATATAATATATGCTATTTATATACAAGCAAACCATACTTTTTCTCACATAAATGCTTAAAATTGAATAATAGCATTTCAAATGGGAAAAATAAAAGTCTATATTTATTAAATATCTAAGATATACAACAGAATTTAAAGTAAACTTTATAATGCAATATTTAATAATACAGTAATCTAAAATAATTTTTAACTTAAAATTATTTTTACATAATCTAACTATCAGTCAGGGTTCTCCAGAGAACCAGAACCGGTAGGAGATATATATATATTGAGAGAGATTTTTTTTTTTAAGGAATTAGCTCATATCATTGTAGGGCTGGCAAGTTCAAAATTCATAAAGGAGACTGGCAGGCTGGAGACTCAGGCAGGAGTTGATGCTGCAGTCTTCAGGCAGAATTTCTTCTTCTCCAGGAAACCTCAGTTTCTATAGTTTTTGTTCCTAAGGCCTTCAGTGGGTTGGATAAGGCCCACCTATATTACTGAGATCATCTCTTTTGCTTAAAGTCAGCTGATTGTAGAGGCTAACCACATCTACAAAATACCTTCACAGCAGCGCCTAGATTAATATTTCATTAAATAACTGGGTACTACATCCTACCCAAGTTTGCACATAAAACTAACCATCACAATCACTGTGTATGCAAAAATTACAAAATTTTTTTATATATTCCCAAGAGGATTTTTAAATTATCAATTAGTATAGAAGGGGTTCAATAATAATACATAAAACATGTTGGAGGCCACGATCAAAAGCAATGACTTCTCCAAATTTTCTTTTTATATTCCCAGAAATTTGTTTTAAAAAATCATGACCAGAAACTCTAATATCTAAAAGGAGTAAAAACAAAGCTTTTATAGTGAAGATGTGAAGACTCCCAAAGCCCACTCATTTAGCTTCCTGTCAATCTTGACAGCAAGCACTGCCATGAGAACCCTACCATCCCTCAAGGCACTTTTGAAAATTGTTGATATGCCCAAATTATAAACTCAAATGCCTCTAGGAAGAAGGCAAATAACAGAAATGAGTGAAGCCTATCAGGAACTGGCACTTGTCTGCATTGACATGAACACAATGGGGAGCAGTGGGGACTGTGGTATCCTGGAATGGACAGATCCTGTCTGAAACACAGCAGCTCCTCAGCTCTTGCTAATTGGTACCCTAAAGGGATGCAGGCACCATGTCGACAGATCTAATTTTTCAATTGCTGGAAATCAGGATTTTTATGAATAAATAGCACCTTGACTTAAAAATTTTTAATTTTAAGATAATTAAATAGGGTATTTTTTTTTCTAGAAATAGATTAGCAGCTGATACTATTCCCCTTACTCCCTCCTACACATACACACACACACGCACACACACATTGTTGCAGTTGTACTCCATTAAATAATTCTAGTTTTCACAAGTTTTTATCTTCTTTCATGAATATACACTTTCAAATCCAACTGAGGAATAAAATTGTACTTTGGTAATTTATAGAGAACATAAAATACTTGCTTACTTATAAGGAAGATATAAAAAATTATTATTGAACATTTATAGGGAAAAGATTGTTCACATTTCAACAGCTGTTTTCTTCTTTTTTTCCTAGTGAGGTGGTGATTGTTAGTTTCCTTTCTTTATTTACTCTAACAAGGCATATTCAATTTTCTCTCCCATTCAAAAAAAAATGCACTGCATTATGATTACTTGAAACATAATAGAGTAATTAGATAGAAAAGTTGCATAGAATTTTTATAGAGCTCTCACTTGGTCATGTGAACATGTTCAAGCTTGCTTTGCATTGGCCAAATTCCAACCACTGCAGCAGCATCTGTTACTAGCCAGGTTTATCTATCCTTTCAATTCAAATTGCATAACAGAGCACAATTATGTAGGATTTGGGGCAAATATTTTCTATTTTTTTTTTTACTGGACAGGAAACAGTACTAAACATGTCAAAATAACAATTTTGGAAAGAAAGATATAATTTGAAACAGAATGAAAAGCTTTTGATCTATACTCTTTGCATTTTTGTATTAAGTTAAAAGGATAGAAATGATGAAATTCTGCACAGTTCTCAGCATGTCATACCCAGCACGGCATGCTTGAAATGTGATCTTTGTTTCAGCTTGACCACCCAGTGAAATACACATGAATAAGAGATGTCTTTATACCGTGTGTGCTATTTAACAGAGACACCTCCAGACAAAGGCTTTTGCAAACAAATCCATGAAAGGGTTTGTATTCAGAAGGTTTTGCCTTGCTCTGCATTTGTACTTGGGGTAACAAAATAGAGTAAGGTACGTAGGGCTTGTCAGAGGCTTGAGGTAATTCATAAAATTGGTTTGCTCAGACATAACATCTATAGTCTTTTATTTCCCAAGAACATAACTAGCTAAATTATTTGTTAAGAAAAGAAAACAATAATTTTGAGTTGCAATTGTAACGACAATCTTCAAATCTGATGATTAGGCAGTAACTTGGATTTTTCTCCCTCATTTACAACTCTGTATTTCTTTTTGCAAATTATTCATCAATATTCTTAGAGGGAGAGTTAACATACCTCAGAAAATGAGGCTTACATTTTTGCAATAAGGAGAAAAGAAAGTAGTATAGATATGTGGGTTGCTATTCTCAGACTTCATTGTGTTATCTTTGCTAAAATAATGACACATTCCCAGGTCCTAATATGTACTCAATTTTATGGGAACCACTCCAGACCCAATTATTATCAAGATAAAATGTGAATTTGTCAGAATGACATGATTTTTGGTGGACTGCAGCAAGAAACCTTCCATGACCAGAGCCATCCTTAATCCAAATACATAACCAAAGCATGACAGTTTTGCATGAAATTCAAAGTAACCTAAATCAAGTCTTTGGTTTAATGCCTTGTGATCATGCAAATCCACAGGGATACACTTGAGAGTATAGGTTTCCAGACCTTATACCAGAACTACCGAATCAAAATCTCTAAGGGAGGGATCTGAATTTTTAAATTTTTATACAAGATGTTTGGGAAAAACTGTTATACCTCAAATGATATTGTGCCAAGAAAAGACTGGATGATAATTGGAGGGGGGTGGGCACACATTTTTTTATCCCAGCTGGGACACTTTGAGAGAGAAAGGGGGTATTTTTAAAAATTATACCAGAACATAGGCACAAATGGGATCATTCTGGGCAAATGGGGATCATTTGTCAATCTAATATTACTTCACACTTGAATATCACTTTTTTAAATAAATAGACTTTAACTTTTTGAAGGGTTTTAGATTCATAGCAAAACTGAGGGGAAGGTAGAGAGAGTTCCCTTATACCCACTACCCTCCCCACACACACACAACTCCCCTCATTAACAACATGTGGTACATTTGTTACAGTTGATGAGCCTATAATGACACACTATTATCACTCAAAGTCCATAGTTTACATTAGGGTTCACTCTTGGTGTTGTAGATTCTACGTACAAATGTATGTCATGTATCTACCATCAGAGTATCACACAAAATAGTTTCACTGTCCTGAAAATCCTCTGTGTTTTGCCTATGCACACCTCCATCCTCCCTAAGCCTAGGCAACAACTGATATTTTTAGTCTCTGTAGTGTTTGCCTTTTTCAGAATGTCATAGAGTTGGAATCATAAAGTATGTATATATCCTTTTTAGATTGGCTTCTTTTACTTAATATACACTTAAATTTCTTCCATATTTTTTCATGATTTGTTAGCATATTTCTATTTAGCTCTAAATAATTTTCCATTGTCAGGATGTACCACTTTATTTTTTTTTTTAATCCAATCACCTACTGACAAATATCTTAGTTGCTTCCAAATTTTGCCAGCTATGAATAAAGCTGCTATAAACATCTGAGTGCAGGTTTTTGGGTAGACTTAAGTTCTCCATTCATTTGGGCAAATATCAAGGAGTGAGGTGGCTGGATCACATGGTAAGAGTGTGTTTACTTTTGTAAGAAACCACTGCAAACTGTCTTCCAAAGTGGCTGTACCATTTTGCATTCCCACCAGCAATGAATGAGAGTTCCTGTTGCTCCACATCCTCACCAGCATTTGGTGTTCTCAGTGTTTTGAGTTTAGGTCACTCTAATAGGTGTATAGTGGTGTCTCATTGTTTTAGTTTGCAATTCTCTAATGATATATGACTTTTAACATCTTTTCATATGCTTACTTGCTATCCATATGTCTGCTGTGGTGACATATCTGTTTAGATTTCTGCCCATTTTTAAATTGGGTTTTTCATTCTCCTGTTGTTGAGTTTTAAGAGTTCTTTGAAATTTTGGGTACAAGTCCTTTATCAGATGTGTCTTTTACAAATATGTTTTCTCAGTCTGTGGCTTGTCTTGTCATTGCCTTGACATTCTCTTTTGCAAATCAGATTTTGATTTTAATGAAGTCTAGCTTATTAATGATTTCTTTCATGTATCACACTATAGGTGCTGTATCTAAAAAGTCATTACTACATACAAGGTCATCTAGGTTTTCTTCTACATTATCTTTTAGGAATTTTATAGTTTTGCATTTTACATTTATGTCTATAATCTTTTATGAAATTACTGTAAAGGGTACAAGGTCTGTGTCTAGATTCATTTTTTTCATGTGGATGCCCAGTTCTTCCAGCCAGCATCATTTATTGAAAAGACCCTTTGTTTCATTTCATTGTATTGCCCTTGCTCATCTGTCAAAGATTGGTTGACTCTATTTACGTGGATCTATTTCTGCACTCTCTATTCTGTTCCTTTGATCCACTTGTCTATTCTTTCACCGATACCCCATTGTCTTGGTGACTATAGCTTTGTAGTAAGTCTTAACTCAGGGGGTGTTTGTCCTCCAACTTGTTCTTCAACATTGAGTTGACTATTCTAGGTCTTTTGCTTCTCCATATAACTTTAGAATTAGTGTGTCAATATCCACAAATTAACTTGCTGGGATTTTGATTTTGATTGCATAGAATCTATATATCAAGTTGGAAAGAACTGACATCTTGACAGTCTTCCTATCCATAAACATAGATTATCTCTCCATTTTTTGAATAATTCTTCTTTGAGATCTTTCATTAGAGCTTGCAGTTTTCCTCATATAAATCTTCTACATTTTTTTAGATTTAAATATAAGTAGTTCATTTTTGGGGGTTGCTAATGTAAATGATAGTGTGTTTTTTAAATTTTAAACTCCACTTGTTCATCTGGTATACAGGAAAATGATTGATTTGTTCCAGGAAATTTTTTTGTATGTCAATTCTTTCAGATTTTCTACATTTTCTACATAGATGAGCATGTCATCTATGAATAAAGACAATTTTATTTCCAAATCTATATATATTTTATCTCCTTTTCTTGTCTTATTACATTAGCTAGGACTTCTAGTATGTTGTTGAAAAGGAGTGGTGAGAGAGGACATCCTTGCCTTATTCCTGATCTTAGTGGGAAAATTTCAAGTTCCTCACTATTAAGTGTGATGTTTGCTATAGATTTTTTGTAAATGTTCTTTATCTAGTTGAAGAAGCTCCCCTCTATTCCTAATTTACTGAGCACTTTCATCATGAATGAGTGTTAGTTTCTGTCAAATGCTTTTTCTGCATCTATTGATATTATCACATGGTTTTCCTTTTTTAGCCTCTTGATGTGATGGATTACCTTAATTGATTTTTGAATGTTAAACCAGTCTTGTATACCTGTGATTACCCCACTTGGTTATGGTAAATAAGTCTTGTTAGATTTTACTTGCCAATATTTTGTTGAGGATTTTTATATCTATGTTCATGAGAGATATTGGTCTACAGTTTTCTTTTCTTATAACATCTTTTTTCTGGTTTTGGTATTAGGGTGATGCTGGCCTCATAGAAAGACTCAGGAAATATTCCCTCTGCTTCTATCTCTGGAAGACAATGTAGAGAATTGATATAGTTTATTCACTAATGTTTGTAGATTTCTCCAGTGAACCTACCTGGGCCTTGTGCTTTCTGTTTCAGAAAGTTATTAATTATTGATTCAATTTCTTTAATTGATATAGGCAAAATTGTTTATTTCTTCTTATGTAAATTTTGGCAGATTGTATCTTTCAAAGAATTGGTTCATTTCATCTAGGTTATCAATTTTTTTGGCATAAAAGTTATTTATAATATTCTTTTATTACCCTTTTAATTTCCACAGGATCTGTAGCAATGTCCTTTCTGTCATTTCTGATATTAATAATTTGTGTCTTTTCTATTTTTTTTTTCTTAGTTGGCCTGGCTCGAGACATACTGATTTTATTGATTTTTTTCAAAGACATAACTTTTGGTTTTGTCAGTTTTCTCTATTGATTTCCTGTTTTCAGTTTCATTGATTTCTGCTTTGATTCTTACTATGCATTTTATTCTGCTTTGAATTTAATTTGCTCTTTTTTCCTCTAATTTACCAAGATATGTCCTAGTTTCCCCCAGCTACATTTGGCTCTGTTAAAGCCAGATTAGGCTCTGGTAAAATAGATTTTCCTGAGGGCTGGCCTTGATAAGAACAGAATGTTCTGGTGTATTTCAAAATAGTTTTCCCCTCCCTTTGCAGGAAACCTGAGGAGATTTTTGTCCAGTATTCACTGTGAGAACCTGGTAGAGCTCCTGGAGGTAATACTCACAAAACATGGGGGCCCCTGTGACCAGGTCTTTAAGATATTTTAATTTTCAGAGTTGTCTACTCTGAACCTCCAGCAACTCATCAATTACAGTTCAGATTTTCCTATCCAGGCACTGGTTCCTATGGAGGTTTCTGCTGGTGGGTTTCCGTTCTGGTAACTTGTGTTTCTCTGTATCCACCAGTCTGCCCCTCTAATTTTGGTGGCAACAGCTTGCTCTTTGACCTCACTTCTCTACCCGATTGAAGAAGAGGAGTTGATTTTTCATTTTGTTCAGCTTTTCACTTATCGTTAAGATGGAGTGGTAACTTCTAAGCACCTTATGTGCCAGACTGGAAACTGAAAATCTGGTCATTACTTTTCTTTCTATTTTCAAAGCTCTTTCAAGTGGAATCTTTGGTTGGTTCCACTGTGCTGTGCTGTGAATTAAGCTAAACCTTGCAACCAACACTTAGCACCTGAGGAAAGATAATTCACTAGAAGGCATACATTCTCTTCTTACACAGTGAAGGTTAGCTCCTGAAACTGTTCAATAGGATGCCCTCAACACCAAGCATCACAGCTCTTACGGAGAAACCTCTTGCAGTCTCCAGAGGTTTTGCAAATGATTCACAGGTGTAGCTGGTTTGACGAAACAGATGTGTTCTTGAAGAGTTGTGTGCAAATTGAATTTTTGTTAATTGAATCTTATTTAGAATTCATTTTAGGAGAGCTAGCTATTTAAAGTAGCCCTTTGGTGAATTCTTTTGTGAAATGAATAATTGCTCCTTAATTCATCTTTTTATGTAAATGCAAATTTTTATATGTGGCACTACCTTAGAGCTATGTATCAACTCTAGGCCTGTGTAGGAAGCATGGTATACTTGTGGCTCTTGGTAACAATACAACTCATCTTTCTATAATTAAAGAAAATGTTGTGTATAAATAGCTGAATACATCCTATATGCAGTGTTATGTTTGGAAACAGAAGTAGCCTAGAACTATGAACTTGAAGAATGGCAGCAATTTGAAGTAAAATAAACTGGATGCTCAGTCAACATTGATGAATATGACATTAATAATACAGATCCAATTGACACTGTACTGGTGATTCTGATCCTATAGGTCTAGTAGAGGGCCCAGGGATGTGTATTTTTAACAAACATTCTGCACTGCCTAACATAGTAGTCACTAGTTACCTGTGGGTATTTAAATTTAAATTAATTAAAATTAAATTCAGTTCCTCTGTGGCACTAGTCACATTTCAAGTGCTCAATAACCACATATGGCTATTGGCTACCCATATTGGATAGCACAGATTATAAAACATTTCCATCATCTTGAAATGTTCTATTCAACAGTACTGCAGTGATTCTAACAATGAGCAATATTGGGAAACACTGGTTTAATTACAAGAAGACTATCGTTAGAGTCAGGACCCTAAGGTTGTAAGCTCTACCAGAGAAATAACTTTCTGTGGTATTAGTTTATTTGTTGTTACAGTTGCCACTGGGAGCCATTCTGCTGAAAACTAAAAAGGTCTTGCCTCTTTCCCAACGTTAACCTTTATCATGCCGATAGTAATTTCATGCTTCTGCCTTATATATGGGTAAGACTACAAAATGAAGAGTGGTTTTCATTGACCACAAATGAAAATCAGTTTCATTACTTTAGAGGCATACCTCAAAGACTGCATGAGCACCCGTATAATTTCTGAAGAGGGTACAAATAGAACTGATAAATTCCAAGTCAAGTAATACATTTTGGCTGGTGATATTTTCCTTGGGTAAATTTAGTAGAAGACAGAAAATGTGTTATCGGATTCATATGTTGTATTAAAAGATATTATAGAACCTGAGAAAGTGCTCAGTATTTATAGCTCAGAACTTTGTTTCATAGACAAACTTGTATCCATCCTTCCCTTCTATTATAGATAAATGAGTTGAAGCATAAAAGCTTCTGATCTAACTGCTCTCTGCCTCAGTTTCTCTCTCCATAAAATAGGGTTAATAGTTCCCACGTCATTTGTGTGTTGTGAGGATTAAATAACACATGGTGAGCATTTGGAAGAGTGCTACCTACGCATATCAAGGGCTTAATACATTGTAGCTATTCCTGTTGTTAATGTTCTCATCAACTCCATCACACAGTTAATCACATACCTGGAAATAGGACTGACCTTGTTGACATTTTAGTCCTTCTATCTGTATCATGTTGTTTTCAAACACAATCTACCATATTCCACTATGTTACTCGACTCACATAGAGTGCCTAGGATCTCATCTGTATCTGGCAAGAGAGAAGCTGCTTGGAAAATCCATTTTTGTCCTGTGTTGACTTTTTGTTTTCCAGATCAGTTGACCTAAATCTTAAGAGAACCTGAGAACCCTGCAGACCCAGGAGTGGACCAGGCCTTAGGGCTCTGAAGGAATTTACAAGCATTATAAAATAGTCAAAATATTTCTGTTTTTATCTATCTATTTTGAAAAGAAAAGTATATAAAGTTTGCTTTATTTCCAGTAAACATCTATATAGGAAATGACCAAGCTCATATTATTTTTTCTTCTATTAATGCAGTCTACCTTGACAGGTAAGACTACAAACAAAATGTCACTTTCCTGGTTTAAGTTTAACCAGACATTTCAGTGTTTCTCACAAGGATTACATTTTCAGTATGGTTATTCTTTGACTTGTTTTCCAAGCCTCCAGCTAGTACTTGGTCTTACACTTGCATGTTATAGTCATCTTTCCTTGGTGAGGTCAGTGATTCTGACAGGATGTGTATCTTTCACTCTATAGTATATAAATTTACACAGCACCGTATCTGACTGGCAAGAAGTATCATGTGTTGTTATGGTAAACCTTTGTGAAGAGTCAAGCTCTTCAAATCCAGACTGGCGTAGAGCCAACCACAAGACTTCCACGCTAATAGATCAAAACCAAAGGAAAATAACCACATTATAGAGTAGATTTGAATTCAGTCATTTAGAAAAAAATCAAACCCTCACACTCAAAATACATTTAGAGATCAGGTAATTCAAAACAGTATGTTCTGAATAACCTCTTGGGAAACTATTGGGTGCGAGAGATAAAAGACTGCTTTGTTTCAAACATCTCCCAGACGTTTCCCATCTCTTATGGAGTCATAACTAAAGACCTTGATTTTTCATGTCCCCTGGGAGTAACCTCTGACTCATCACTTAGCTGCTCTTATGGTCCTCTTTCCCACCCACCTCACTCACTGCCTGGGCTCTCCCTACTGCTTTTCATGCCTCCCTTCTGTTCCTTCACAAAGCCCACGTGTCATTGCTCTGCCAAAGACTTAGTTCCTAGCCAATTACTGAGGAAGCAAATCAATTGGAGACATGAGAAAGAGAGAACCAAGATTTTTTCCTAAGCCTTCCTCTAAACCCCTGATTAGTGTTTTACCAGTAATAGCTTAGTTGGAAATCTCTGCTTTCCTTCCTTCTTTGGAGCAAGTTAAAATTGTATATGTTTGCCTGTCTAGTGTCAAGTTGTCTCAGGCTGAAATGATGTAAGGCATAATAAAGGGGTCCAATTAGAGAGCAGGGCTGGAATAAATTTCTAGGCTTAAGATGGAGCCACTCCTGCCAGGGGGAACCACATCAGCAAACTGAAATTTTGATAACCTTCCTGTCCTTGTCAATGCTCTTCTTGACCAAAAATGCAGTATATTCAGTCAGTCCCCAGATGCCAAGTCAACTCTGGGCTTTCTCATTCCAAATGAGGTTGACTAGGTGGCCCCAGCCAATCAGATGTTTTCTGTTTGTCTTTTCCTTGTTCTTTATTCTTTATCCTATAAAAGCGTTCTGTCTTCCACCCCGTTTTGCAGTTCTCCACAGACAACTGTCCACTTCAAGAAGTATTGAAGTTTGTTTGTATCACCTACAGTGTCATCTTTAATCCTTTTTTAACAATATTCATCAAAGAAAAATTAATTTAAATTGACTTTATTCTCTGTAGTACTCTCGAACTGCGCTTCGGAAGAGAGTTATTTGGAAGCTTGTTAATAGTACAAATTCTTGAACCCCACTCCAGAATCAGAGTCTGCAGAGTGAGGCCCTGGGAATCTAATTTTCTTCAAAATGTCCCAGGTGGACTTGATTGTGAATGGACTGACACTTGAGAACTCATTGATCCCTGCCTTCTAGATCCCCTCTCCACATACTGAGGTGGTAGGAGATAAAGCTCTGGGCTGATCATCAAGCCTGCTGACACTCCCCTAAGTCAGCACAGGTAATTGAGAGTTGATCTATTAACTTTTGAAAATTACATTAGAAGAACATAAAAGGCCCCAAGCAAGCAAGAAAGATGAGATTCTTGTCTAACAGGAGATTTTTTTGTATCTTATACAGTTTATCAACGAAAAAAAGGAAGGAAAAAAATTTTAATGCAACAACAGAAAGGTCACAACCAGACAGCTGATGAAAACAGGTTCTTATTGTTCTTAACCAAATTCAGATTGCTTTTACCTTGTAACCACTTAGATGATTTTACATTTTTCTTGCCTTCATCAGGCAGGCACACATTGGGAAAGTTTGCTTGTCTGTTACATCTGCATTAAAAACACTGCTCTCATCATGTATACTTGCCTACTGTTAAAAAGTAATTTTCATGAAAAAGGTAAAACCATGACCCTTATACAGATATAAAATGACCACATGTTTATGATTTTATTTGTCATTATTAATGAGGGAACTTGGCAGCTTTTACAACTGGTCCAAAGACAGATACATTTATACATGTATACATTTATAGATCCCAAATAGTGAACTTGCAAACAGAGGCAAACTAGCTTCTGATTTCTTCTTCTTCTTCTTCTTCTTCTTTTTTTTTTTTTTTTTTTTGCTGAAAGGCCTCTGTCCTTCCTCCTTAGGATAGAAGTCATTTGGAGGTTCATAGACAAGAAGAAAGTCATTTGCATCATTGCCAAGAGTTCTTTACAACTTACAGGATTATAAAATACCTCAAAAGCAATTGAAGACTAGAACCATATAAACTGGAAATATGTGCCCTAAACAATGCATAGCTTTCCACTGAAGCACAAATGTTTCCCTACACTGCTGAATACATGATAGCTCCCTATAGCTATTAAATCCTAACTTATCTCCATGACTTTCAAACTTCTCTTTAACCTTGTTTGCTTTATGCTGTTCCTTTGATTTGTCATGTCGTGTTTACTGACTTCCAATTTTTTAAAAAAAGGTCCTAGTTTTAGATGAATTTAATTTGATTATAAGATTAGTGCATATTCATTTTTGAAATTTTATAAAATACAAAGGAAAAAATGTAAAGAAGAGGATGAAAATTATCTGTAACCCTACCGCTTCTGGAGGAGGAGATATACTACAACACTATTCATGATCAAGGGAATTTGAAGACTTTATAAACCTATTGTCCCATGGCTCTCAACACCCAGTTTGTTAATGGTCCTGTCCACCTACCAGATGAAGACTTCTGCCCTTGCTGTGGCCTGGATTTCAGAAAGTCAGCACCTGCCATTTCAGTCTACCCCTTTTTCACTCCTGTCAATATGTCTGCAATGCAGACTTGGTCCTTGTGCTCCATCCTAACAAGAGAAGAAATCCCTTGTTCTTCTAAAGCCACCAATCAGTGACATTCCCATGCGCCTCTCCATGAAAGTGTAGCTGAGCTTCTACAGAAGGGCTCTCTAAGGCATTTGGGAAATTAAGAATATTGATCTAGTTTTTCTCCATTTGCTTTGGTTTGGAAAGACTAGGTCAATGCCACGTGAAATGTTCCAGGGGGGTTTTACATCAAGCTATGGCTGATGCTCAAAGTCCTGTACTAGACCCAGTATTTCTTCATTACCCTAGGGTATAAGCTGCTAGTCAATGCCATGCTTTTTAATCTGCAGAGCTAGAACGGTAAAGACGCCATGGGCCAGCGGCCTTCCTACACTCACTTCTACAAGACTTTCAATGTTCATCCCAACAGTAGCAAAGCTAGAGAGAACCCTCCACACCCTCAGATGCAGGAGCCAATGGCACATTGATTACCAACACGTGAACATACGCATGGAACACATGCTTGACCCTTATTGGTTGTCATATCTGTGTGTTCACGTTAAACATTTACAAGCCAACTCTCTGAAAACAAAAGGTTTGATCTGTAACATTTGCCAGTTTCCATGGTATCAATGGTCCCACCATGGCTGATTTTAAACTGCTGCTATGATGTCATCCATGGACTTGGGAAGAGATTGTGCTCAATAGGTGATCATGAGGCCAAAGGGGCTAGCTCTAGCAAAATTGCCTCCTACCCCCGCAACCCCCACAGAGATGTCTGGGTGTAGAGGACACTTAGCCAGAGCCAGCTTCAGAGATTGTCATGCTGATCTCACTGAGTGACCCACAAGACTTTTGTGGCTAGCTGGACTGTAAGTCATCACATCCCCTCCCCTTCCTTCTGTCCTTGGACTTGGGCTTAGGTCTCTTGTACAGGTATTCTGGCCCAGGTATGTGATGACTCAAGTGAGCCAGAGCCAGCCTCCTTCCACACCACTCACAAGAGGCTTTAGATCTCTGATTTATAGTAAACACAGGTTGGGCAGGAAAATTCCACCCCAAGTGGACCCCTGTGGTCTGGGGTCCTCTGAAATAACATTATCTATTCTCAGTGTTTATTCCTGGCATTAAAAACCCAGTATTAGGGTTCAGATTTTTCTGTTGAGGGCCTGGGACATGTAGCTATGGGCTTACCATGTAGGCCCAGAGAGAGGTCTTAATAAGCTGTTTTTCTTTTATTTTTTGTAGCTTTATAAAGGTATAATTGATAAGCCATAAAATTCACTCATTTTAAGTATAAAATTCAATGTTTTTGTTTTTGTTTTTGATTTTGTTTTCACTAAACTTACAGAATTGTGCAACCATGACCACAATCTAATTTTAGGACATTTTTATCACTTCAGACAGACACCCCATACCCATAAGCAGTCAATTCCCATTCCCACTACCCTCCCCTCTCAGCCCTAAGCAACCACTTTCTGTCTCTACAAATTAGGCGTTTCTGGACATTTGATATAAATGCAATCATATACCATGTGGCCTTTTGCATCTGGCTTCTTTCACCTATCATAATGTTTTTGAGGTTCATCCATGTTGTAGCATGTGTCATTCCTTATTCTTTGTATTGCTGAATAATATTCCATTTCATGGATACATTACATTGTATTTATCCATTCAAAAGCTGATGTTTGTAGATACTAACTACTATATATAAAGCAGATAAACAACAAGTTTCTTCTGTATAGCACAGGGAGCTATATTCAATACCTTGCAATAACCTATAATGAAAAAGAATATATATATATATATATATAACTGAATCACGGTGCTGTACACCAGAAAATAACCCAACATTGTAAATGAACTATACTTCAACTTAAAAAAAAAAGCTGATGAGCATTTGAGTGTTTTCTACTCTTTGGTTATTATGAATAATGCCACTCAGAACTTTTGTGTAAAAGTTTTTGAGTGGACTTATGGTATACCCCAACATACCTAGGGGTGAAATTGTTGGGTCTTAAGCTGCTTTTATACCTATCTGAGCCCAAACCGAGAGTACCTGCAGACTTATCTCAGAAAGTGGTACAAACAAAACACCACATTCATGACGTTGCCTCATCAGTATCAGACTGTCAATCACCTCTCCCTCCATCTGTCTGTATCCTTCTACTAGCTCCTCTCGCACTGTATTTCTCTGGTCATCCAAGCACGAGTTGTCATGCCTTCAGAATCTCACACCCAGCACTCATTTTAGAGTCTTGTATATTTC
The DNA here is from genome assembly GCF_048773025.1 of Camelus bactrianus. Classification (NCBI taxonomy): domain Eukaryota; kingdom Metazoa; phylum Chordata; class Mammalia; order Artiodactyla; family Camelidae; genus Camelus; species Camelus bactrianus. The sequence continues at coordinate 78,283,747 of NC_133575.1, read as the reverse complement.
CTTGTAAGAGTCTGGTGTTTTTCTTACCTGTTCTTTATTTTCCCTGCTCTAATTCACATTATCCCAGATAAACTAAGCTTGCCATATTCCATAGAGTGGATGGTGACAAGACTTTACCCTAAGTTATTTACCTAGAGAGTGTCTTAGATTTAAGGAGTCTTAGGGAAAAGATGGAGGAATTATAATAGCCAGCAGCAACTGAATGTACTGCCTCTGCCCTGGCCTTTGTTGGCTCTGAGGCAAGCGTCTGTCTTACCCTTTTCCTACTGTAGGTATAATAAATTTTATTGACTTTTAAAGAAGACTTACTGTTGAAATAATAAATCTTTATAAAGAGAGTGTAAATAGGTTTGTATTATCCTTTTTATTGACTTACCAATATAACATAAGTACTTTTCAATTGAATAATTCTTCAAAAACATAATTTCAGTAGCCGTATCCTGTTCCCACGTATTGCTGTACTATAATTTATTTAACCATTTCCCTATTTGAGAGGCATTCAGGATTATTCACTGTTTTAAGGTGAGTGACACTAAGACATATTTTGCTGCATTTTAAATTCCTTCGGCTAGATTCTTTTTAGTGGATTTGCTGGTTCAAAGTTTGTGAATATTTTTAAAGTTTGTATTACTGACACAAAGGCCAAGGCCAGATTTAACTCTACCTCTAGCACGAAGCCTTCTTTAGTCCCTGTAGCCCAGTGACTTCCCTCTTTCTCTAAACCAATTGCACTTAAACAACTATGCATTACCCCACAGGGACTTCATGGAATTTTTCCAGAATTCTTTGTTTTCTTTTTCTGTCTTTTTTTGCATTAATGATTCAACTGCAAACTCCACAAGAATGGAGTCTATGCCCTTTATTTTATTTGAATTCTTCACCAAACTTTGTTTCAACTGCATGAAAAACAGAAATAGTATTCTCAATTTCTCAGAAAAACAAGCATTTCAAAGGACAAGTGGCACTCCTCTAAACACAGGAATTAGGAATTTGTTGACATTATAGCTCATTTGAGTCTGCTCCCTTAACCTTTTGAGTTTGATAGCCCTGTTTCTTCAATTACTAGATTTGCATATTCTAATAACCCTAGAAAATCTTAGCTTTTATGTTATAAACACGTCTCCTCTAGCCTATGACCTTTTGTACTTAAATTAGCAGAGTAGATCTAGCTAATCTTTCCTGCAGCTAAAACATACACCCTTCCTAATATCCTGAGTTCTCTCCATTAACCCTAAGAAAGGGTCAAAAGAATAGACAATAGTATAGGCCCCATATTTACTGCCATCCTTGATTTACTGAATAGTCATATATGAGATTATTTTTTCAGTCAAGCATAATAGAAAAAGCAGAGACCTAGAAATTAGGGAACATGGGCCTTAGTCCCAATTACACACTGAGTGTGTGAACATCAGAACGTCACTTAGCCTCCCTGGGCCTCAGTATCCTTACCTGTTGTGGTAGGCAGAATAATGGTCCCCAAAGATGCCCATATCCTAATTTTCTGAGCCTGTGAATATGTTAGGTTACATGACAAAGGGCTTTGCAGATGTGATTAAGTTAAGGGCCTTAACGTGGGAAGAGTATCCTGGGTTAACTAGATGGCTCTAATATAATCACAAAGGTTCTTAAAAGTGGAAAAAGACAGAAAAGAGTCAGAGGGAGATGTGACTTTGAAGATGGAGGAAGGGGCCATGAACCAAGGAATGCAGGCAGTGTCTAGAAGCTAGAAAAGGCAAGGAAATGGATTCTCCCCTTGATTCTCCAAAAAGAAACAAAGCCCTGCCAACCCCTTGATTTTGGCCCATTGAGACCCATCTCAGACTTCCGAGCTATAGAACTATAAGATAACCTATTTATGTTGTTTTAAGTCACTAAATTTGTGGTAATTTGTTACAGCAGCAATAGAAAGCTATTATACCTGTAAGGGAACGGGATGGATGATAAAATTTGTAGCAGGTCTGTCAGATGAGCATCATACAATTTCACATTTCCTATAGTAGTACTTAGCTATCTGTGAGAAGGAATGAGGCAGTCATTCTCAGAAACGTAATAGGGAAGAACAAATCTGACTCCATATTAGATCTGTTTCTTTTACTTTAGCCTTTGTATTCTATTGCTTTTGCTTCAAGTTAATCACTCATGGGATTTTGCTTATACCTTAAAGTATACATAATGGCCCATCTCTGGATACCCTGCCTCCCATGCTTGAGTGTTAAGATAAAATACCTTTGTTTAAGCTCACAGGAAACATCCTGACCAGGCCCACCTATGAACGGCTGTAGGAAGGAAGAAATTAACACATCCCCTTTGGAGTCCGGAATCAGAATATATTTGCAACAACTTATTGCCTCTTTTATGTTACCTCTTTATCCCCCTCCCCATCTTTGTTCTATAAAAGAACCTAACATTCAAACCCAGGCAAGATGGTTCTTTGGGACACTAGTCCACCATCTTCTTTGTCTGCTGGCTTTCTAAATGAAGTCACTATTCCTTGCCCCAACGACTCGTCCCTTGATTTAGTGGCCTGTTGTCTGGTGAGCAGTACCAGCTTGGATTCAGTAACAGAAATACTTGAATTATTTCTAAACAACTGAAGTGGTATTTAATATCCAAGTGTACTAAAAGAAAATAATTAAAAGGCTATAAAAAGGCTTATATTTAGTGGGTGATTACTTGGTAATACTATTTATACTCCTTTATTTGCAGATGATGAAATTGAGGCCAAGGGTAGTTCAGCGACTTGACCAAGGCTACAAAATTGAAGACAGGATTCAAATCTAGGCAGCATGACTCCAAAACCGAAGCTCATTATCCTCACCTCACCATATACTGCCTCCCAGGACTAGTGTAAGTGTGTGATGCTAGGGAAGCTTTTAGTGAGAAACAAGGCCTGGAAGATTCACTGGGCCCCTGGCATCTACTTAGGAGATTTTTAAGATCTCCAAAGTCACCATCTTACCCATCTTCTTACAGACTTTGAACCACTTGAGAAATGTGCACAGGATTCACATGGGAATGAAAATATCACCTGTCATGTTTGTAAATCTGACTGGCTTGAACTTGCAGCAACAGTTGGGCTTTCTAACACCAGCCTCCTGAACTGAACTGACTTCTTCACCAAACAGCAGAACCCAGAAGCCAGACCTTTCTCCAAATTTTACTAATCAGATGAGGCACTCCTCACTCCATGAGAAGGAGGGAAAGGAATTCCTATCAAAGAGGTCTATTTCTAGTACTCACCCAACTTGCTCTAGCAAAATGTTATAACTCTCTAAATCCTCTCTCCTATTTCAACTTCTGGATTTCTCTGAGCTTGGCAATATTTTGCCTCAAATTTGTTTTAGAGATAAATGTTCTAATGATCTGTTCAGGGGTATAAACGTTACTTATTTATCAACATAATACATTGTACTGCTTGTCTCTCCTCTTCCCTTGGGAACTATAGATCAAAATATCTGAGAGGTTACCTTCTTTCCTGAACACTGAAGCAAGTAATTCTTTTCAAAACTCAGCAGTTTCAATCGACCACTCTAGTTTTATGGCCAATAATAACACTTGTTATTATGTACATGAAGATAAGGATAATCACACTTATGCCTCAAGTCATAAAATGATCGTCACGAGAGTCAGGATTTTTTTTTTTTAATATCACAAGAGTCAGGAGTTCAGAATGTTTATATTTAAAGCTATAATTCTGTTTAGTTTGGGCTTCTACAGAAGTCTGGAGGTTAGAAAGAGAGCCATTATTAATGATGTTATTGTGAACAAAATACACCTGCACGGAACAGGTAGCATCACTGGATATGGGGTTGGCCAAGGATATTCTCTGCTTCTAGATTCTATAGACTATTTTTCAGGATGTTGAAGTCATCAGTTCAAAACAGTGACTAGTGATTGACTTTAAACAAAGCACCAGGACCTAGCCATTCTCAGAAGCTGGAACCCACATTTGAATCATTTTTCTTACATCTCAGAGAATCTGAGATAGGCAGGAGCTTATTACCAGCCCTTTATGCATTTCCTCCCAATTCTTATAGTACTTTCAAAGTTGCTGGTTGTTTAAAAAAATTCTTTATGAAAGGTTGGTCTGTGTGTAGGAACAGATTTAACTTCCTTAATTATGTGTTTCAGCTCTCAATGCCAACCCTATTCTGTTTTCAATTCCAAGTTAACCTTATAGCTAAGGCTAATTTTAAGCAACTTTTTTTCTTGATTAAATGAGCTTTACTGTGGTCATAAGGATCATATAAACTTCCTACTCATTCTCTACATAAAACAGAATATTATTGAACAGAACAGTGTACTTGAAGTGAAGAAAACAGAGTTTGTTTCTGTTAAGAGTAAGGCCATGACTGATCTAAGCTGTAATACAGAGAGAAATAATCTTCCAAGTTACATAGCCCAGTTGGGTTGAATCTACTGCATCGAAAAGCATTGCAATATGTAAGTACAAAGCATTTATGAACACAAACTAACTCTTTCCATTACCAAATTACCTGAACAATTTTTTGCATAAATTATTAGGCACTATGTTTACCAAATATAGCATATTATACAGATGATGAAAAAGAATACCAAATGTTATTATTTAGGAAGTATCCATATTGATAGTAATATATTGGTCATATTTAATTTCTTTCCAACTTAATCCTTCTACGATAAACAAAATAAATAAATTATATTAATTTCTTTATTGTGATGTTTCTAGATGGGCTTATTTGATTTGTCTCTTCTTTGGTACTTTGCACACCTTGAACCTGTGAATATTTTGTGTGTCCTGTTGTGTTCCTTTTATATCATATTTCATTTTTAAAGATAGGATGGCCAAATATTTTTTTTGAATAAGAAAAAAGCCACTTTAAATTGTGACTAGATGCAAATAGGCATAATTTGAATGTATATAAAACCTTTGACCATGTTTCTTTTGTATCGTTGTAATTCCTCCATCAATTTCTGAATTCAGTTTCTTTCAAAGAGAGCCTGAAACCTACATGCTACTAGGGAGGCAGAGTTGGACACTGAGATTTCTAATTTACTTTCTTTGACAGGTGAAGTCACATGTATCCAGAAATTGCTAGTACTTACTCAGCTGTAAGTACAGATGAGACCAGGGAGATTTTCTTGCCAACACTGGCATTCATTTGCTTTGAGGATTTTTCTCGCACTTCTCTTTTTCTCCGCTTACAATAGACGGCCTAGTTGTTTTAGATGGATTACACCTGTTTCTGAGCAAATCAAATACATTTAAAGCCTTCCCAACATACACATGGAATTTGTGAGCTGCCAAGAAATTCACTGTTTTCCAGAAAGTATAAATCTCTAAGGCATAGTTGGACAATCCCTGTTTCCTTAGTCTTGGCGATGCTCAGGGTTCCCCTCTTCTGTTTGTTTTGTTTTGTTTGTGGCTTGATGAATTGATCTCTTCATTAGGCAGAACCACCTGGAAGCTGAGGAACATGGTTCCCGTGGTCCTTGACTCTGTATCCTAGCTCTCAACCAGTGAGCCCCAGAAGAGCTCTGACCTCTGTCTCTCCATTCACTGCAGATGCGATCATCCTTTTACTTCTCATTAAGAGCAGTGATTCCCCTGCCTACATGCGTGCACATAATAGTTTTTTTAAAAAAATAAATACAAGAAACCTAAGAATCAGCAAGGCAATTTGGTAGTCTATAATCATCATTTGCCTGTGCCTCTGATTTTTCTTCCTTCAAATTATTGCATATTTATTCTAATCCTAGTTTCCTGTTCAGTCACAGTTGCTGTAATACCCTTTGCCATTAATTCTGTGTGTTTCTATATTTTTATTTCTCTAATTACTTTTTAAAAATTGATGTAGAGTTGATTTACAATGTTACATTAGTTTCAGGTGTAAAGTAGTAACTCAGATATATATATATATTCTTTTTCAGATTCTTTTCCATTATAGGCTATGACAAGGTATTGAATGTAGTTCCCTGTGCTGTACAGTAGGTCCTTGTTGTTTATCTAGTTTATATGTATTAGTGTGTATGTCTAACAATTTTTCTATAAAGATGGTTATTTTTATTTTTCTTGATGCTAGATGTGTCAAAAGGTGGCCACTTGTCCCATATCTGACCATTCTAATCACCACGTTCTAAACCCTTCTGCTCAGTATCTTTTTTTTTTTACATAATAAACCAGGTATTAGAGTTCTTTCCTGTTCATCACTAGAAAGATTGCCACTAAAACATAGCATCCTTCAATGTATTTGTAGGTGTTCAGCCATATGTTACTTAACATCATGGACATCTGAGTGGGTGACATACACCTTGAGTCAAAAAGCAATCATGTTCCAAAGCCATAAAATCTTCCAGCCCGTCTCTTCTACTTTATGCTGCCAGTCCATCCCTGGATAGTTAAAATCTCTTACTACTATTTCCACTCTGATCTCTTTATAAGCCTCTTTTTTTGTGCCCAAATCATTTTGCAGTCCACTTGTTCCTTTTCATCTGGGGGTTTCCAACATACAGTATTCTAGCAGCTGGTTTACTAAAATATGTCCCAACATGTCCAACTTCAAAACCCTAACAGTTCTGTGCTATTACAGGCTCTTCTTTATCCTCTACCATTCTAATAATAAATCCTTCAGGTATACAATTCCCACCCTCTATTGCTTCTTACCCCTTTGAATTGGGGTTCTGGTAAGTATAACTAGAGTAAGGACCTTCCACATGCTATTCCCTACTGATTTTAGTCAAGAACATACTATCTAGGTACTAAATTTGGTATCAACCAAAAGAGGTTTATGTAAATCCATTCTCTAAGAAAAATGTTATAGCCATTCTTAAAATTCTTGAAACTAATTTAAGAGACGTATAGCAACGGCTATAGTAACCATGAAGTCATAGCTTAAAAATGAACAGCATTCCCACCGATTCCACCCTAGCCGTGCCTTTGTCACTTCATGTCTATACTGGGACAATGGTTATGTAGTCAAGCTGCCTAACTACAGGCTCTCTCTGGCGTGTTCTTCCAGAAAATTACTGTCTGAACAACCTTCCTAAGACACCACTGACAACAAGCCATCGACAACAAGCCATTGCCCTATGATGATCTTACTAAGTGCTCCCAGTAAGTTTATATTCCTCTACCTTGCTTTTAAAAGTTTGTGGTGATCTGACCCATGACGTGTCCAAACTTATTTCTTACTAATACACAACCTCTACTCTGGTCAATCAAGCGTCCACAGTCTATGACCATTCCATTCTTTTCCATTCTATTAAGTGTGACTTTGCTCCCTGTGATTCCTCTCTACAGAAAATAATGCCTCTTTTCTCCTCTCTTAGACTGATAAAAATATTTTCCATGCTACAAGGCCCATTTCAGTGCCCACTCCCTACATGAACACTATTTTTCAACACGCAGGAAAGCAGAAAGTAGATATCCATAGCTCACCACCTAGATTCTACAACCAATTGACATTTTGTTTTGTTTTATTGCACACGTATCCATCTACCCATCCTTCCATCCATCCGTTAATCCATCTTATTTCTGGATGCATTTTGTGTGTTAGATATCAGTTCAATTCACCCCTAAAAACTTCATTATATAGATCATTCACTAGAGTTCAATATTTGGTTTTGGTTCTTTTTGTTAGGTAAAACTTGTATACAGTGAGATACACAAACAGTAATTGTATAATTTGGTGAGTTTCGACAAATGCAGGTGCCTGTATAACCCAAAGTCCTAACACAATATAGAACATGACCATCACTTGAGAAAGTTCCCTCGTGCTCCTTCACAGTCAATCCCTGTCCCCAGCTTCGGCAGAGGCAAAATTGTTCTGATGATTTCTACAATAAGTGAATTTTCTTTTTAAGAATTTATTTAGATGGGATCATACTGTTGATACTCTTTTGTTTAAATCTTATTTCATTCTGCATAACGCATTTGAAATTAATCCATGTAATTGTATATATAAATAGTTTCTTTTTATTGCTGAGTATTTATTGCTGAGTATTGCATTGTTTATACTTTCTTGTTGAAGAATACCTTGAGCTGTTTCCAGGTTTCAGTTAGTATAAATAAAGCTACTTTCTTGTACAAATATTTTTGTAGACATATGTTTTCATTTCTGTTAGATAAATACCTAGAATTGGAATTGCTGAATAACAGGGGTGGTATATAGTTAGGGTTTCCTTCTAGATTTTGGTGGTTATTTTGGTGATGTGCTTTGATTTTTGTTTATTCCATTCTTTCTGTACACATGATTTTTTTTTTCATGATTAAATATACAGAATATAAAATTCACCATTTTAACCATATTTTAAATGTACAACTCAGTGGCATTAAGTACATTCACAATGTTGTGCAACCATCACCACTATCAATTTCCAGAACGTTTTTCATCAACCCCACAAGAAGTCTTGTACCCATTAAACAATAATTCACCATCCTCTCTCTCTCTTCCCTAGCCACAGGTAACCTCCATTCTGTTTTCCATCTTTGTGAATTTGCCTATTCTAGGTACCTCACGTAAGTGGAATCATACAAAGTTTGTCCTTTTGTGTCTGGCTTATTGAACTTAGCACAATGTCTTCAAAGTCTATCCATCAAGTTTAGTTTTATGAGAAGCTACCAATTTTACGCTCCCACTAGCAATGGATGAGGGTTCTGTCTGCTTCACATCCTTGCCAACATTTACTGTAATCAGGTGTTTTAATTTTTAGCTATTCTGCCTACTTAAGCTCAGTTTGACTATATGCTTTTCAGAATTCCTGTTGCTTTGATAGTCTGCACCACACAATTTAGATTGAATAGTTCTCTAAGCATTCTGTGTCTATGAATTCCTTTCCTCAGATGGACCTCAAACTCCTTGAGATAGGAACTGTGCCTTATACTGCTTTTATTTACTCTTTGTGCTACCTAACATTGGATCATGCTCATAGCAATTGTGACCATTTGAAAACACATTGAATTGGAACCTAGACAGAAGGGGATTTAGCTTTAATATACTAGTTACTGTTCTGTTGGCAGATTTTCTTATTGCAGGTTGAGGTGTTGAAATTTCAAGTTGTCTTTACTTCATTTTTGACCTTTCTCTAACTATGGACTCAAAAAGCATACTAGGAAATAACATGTCAATAATCTCTAAAGTAGTAAGCTGAGAAACATCTATGGTTGCTAAGGGACTGTTAATTAAGCCATAGATTTCATTTTGTTAACTGGTTAAATTCCTCCATGAATATAGATTCAGGAATAGTAACTAACAAAAAAAAAAAAAAAAAAAAAGAGAGAGAGTAAAAGAAGCAGAAACAAGGAAACCAGCATATTTACTATTAATTTCTAGGAGATAGCTCATTTTTTGACAAATTGAGTTCTTTAAATTTAAATAAAAAAATGATTACAAGCTGGAATATAGCTCATTAATACATATTATTTTTTTCTCTTTATGAATAGCTTATTATATATCAGGAAATTAAGCATTTAAATAACCTTATCTTCAATACCATGTATCACCTACTGCAATGGACTGAATTGTGTCCCCTCAAAATTCATAAGCTGAAGCTTTAACCACCAATTTGATGGTATTTGGAAGTGGGAGCCTTTGGGAGATTAGGTTTAGGTGAGGTCATGAGGGTGAGATCCTCATGATGGGGTTAGTGTTCTTATAAGAAAAGACACCAGAAAGCTGCTCTCTCTCCACCTAACCCACTACCATGGGAGGACACAGGGAAGGCAGCCATCTACAAGCCAGGAAGGGAGTCCTCACCAGAAACTGACTATGCTAACACCTGGATCTTGAACATCTACCACTAGATCTGTGAGAAAATTACTTTCTGTTGTTTAAGTTACCAAGTCTTTAGTATTTTGTTGGCAGCTCGAGCTGACCAAGGCTTTGCTTTTACCAAAGCTCTGCCCTTGACAAAAAGGCATTTTTCTCAGAAAACCACAAGTTAAAAGTTTTCAAGGAAAAATCCTGCTGGCACGTAGTACACTCTCAGTAAATGCATTTTGAACTTAATTGAGCTGGAAAAAGTCTACTTATATTGGCAAAGGCAATCAATTCATGCATCTTATGACAGGTACTTCAAAACAACTACTTATCCTAATGGCCACCTACCATTAGACATCAATTCCTTCCTAAGTAAAGCATTAGTCCTAGTTTAAATGCAAACACAGTTTTGAAGTTATATTAAAACAATGTCAATGTTAATAAAAATTAGTGAATGGGGAAAAAAAAATTAGTGGATAGGATTACCTAGCAGGATCTGAAGAAAGGAAACACAGAAAAGGTAGATTTGTATTTGTCTGGGTGGATGGAGGTGGGGTGAGGAGTAAAATGGATGGAAGACATTATCTAGAATAGCAGTGGAAGAATGGCTACAATTTAAATATTGGGAGAATTCACACCAAATTCTGGATTTCAATTTCCTTGAAAAATCAGATCTAGAAGCACTGGGCTAACATTCTTGCATGTCAGTAACACCTGGAGTGACATGGTCACTGCCCCTTTCAAAAGGGCATTTGCTCTGTCTTTTCCCACTGTCTCAACCGTCCCCATGACTCTTACAACAGGTGTAACTTCATTATGGTATTGCCAAGCCCCTGTAGGCTTTCATTTTGCCACCCTGGTCCAAGACCTTGAAGGGATAGAGCTAAATATGACAATGACAGAGGGAGAGGAGACCTCTGGGCACTTAAGAGTGAGAGAGATTTTGAACACAGTAAGGAGGGAGGGAGACTGCTTAGAAAGGTGACATGGCTTGCTTAGGTAAAGTAAATGCAGGTGAGATGCACAGAACTTAAAAATCTGAGCCTTCATTTTCTGGAATGCCTCCTACCTATTTTCTATGTCCCTCTAAAAAATTGATTAGGGGACCATATTATGCAATTATTGCCATAAGCCACTTCCAATGGAGCACTGCATTTCCAATTTATTCTAACAATTTGAAAATAATCTGTAGTTACCATTCTCAGTGCTTTTATTATTCAGGATGAAGGTTAATCAAATTTTTTGTTGTTAATCTACCACATTTGTAATAACATTTTGAATAATTCAGAAGTCTGCATTTCAAATAGATTCCATACTTTCAAATTATTTTCACTGAGAAATACAAAGTAATGTAAGTGAGGTTGCAAAGACACATTAATGTTATCAAATGTAGTCACATACACCCAGATTTGCTATAAGGGGTATCTTATTTTTGTTGGCTTAAAACCTGAAGGAAGAGGTTGCCATCTCTTCAAGCTCGACTATCTCTTTGTGATCAATAGAGTATTTTTATTAACTGACATAAGTGCTTAGCATAGAGACTGAACAAAGTTAATAATAAATGTTACCTTTCTTCCCAGACCCACCCTCTTCCTTCCTACAGTTTTCTTACTATTAATTGAGATAGCAAAATTGAATTAAAACAAACTTAACCATACTCCACAGACAGAGACCCTTACCAACCCATATAAAATGCTGCTGAGAAATTTAGAACATTAGAGGGATTGTTGACTAGGAGAGCAACTAATCTTTCAAATTAAACATCAGTTTAATATCAGAAAGAAATATAGGAAATTGACAACCCCCAAATTCCCTTTTCTTCTGTTGCAAGCATCTTCATTGTAAGCATCTTCATTCCTTATCTGGAGTCTTGGGTCAAGACCTTTGTTCATTGGCAGGTACATTGTGGGAGATGCTGTGACTAATAACGAGGGTAGGAATTTTTGTCTTTTTATTCACTGCTGTGTCCTACAACTTAGCAAAGTGAAGTGCCCATCAGGTGGTAGACACTCAGTAGAACACGTGACTGCCAACCCTAGAAAGCATAGTTCATGCCCTTGAAGAGTTTGAAGCTGAAACAAAGAAATAACAAAGTATGACACAGGACACAACTGATTTACAAAATTACAGGGCATGAATGAGTATATTCAGATCTTTTACCACCCTAGTTTGTCTTGTTCTTCCACCACACATTCCCATTAAAGTTCATGGATGGGGTGAAATTAAGCCAAAGACAAGGAATGTGCAATTTTCCTTGATATTTATGACATTTCTCATCCCAGCTCACAGCTATGTAACATAGTGCTGACCCAAAGTTGCAAGGCCTTGGATTGCAGAGTTTTGTTGGGGGGGGGGGTGGAAAATGTAGATTTTTTAATGCTTCTTTCTTATATTTTACTTTAGTCAAATAATTTCATCTAAATTTTTGTTCTTGAAGCATGAGAGATATGAGGGGATTGTGGTGGGCAGGGTCAGAAAGGATGCTTGATTCGATTCGTAATGTTCCAATGCATAGTGTTTGTGACATGTATATACGTTGCTTCCTTTGAACTCCAGCAAGAGGATCATATTTTTGTAATGCAGTTCTCAAGACATTGACCCCCACTGCTACAACTGCTGGCAGCCTGGAGCTCCCCACTCAGAGCCTCCTGTTGCCATACTAGGCAGCACTTTCAAATCGCTACAGTTGCCAGATCGCGTCTGTGTGCTGGGGAGGGGAACTTAGAGATGGGAAGGGCGGTATTTCCATTTGCCTTCAATTGTTTTTCAACATAGTGGGAGACCAGAGAGAAGACAATGAGCAAAGAGAGTAAATATATGAGCAAATGCAATAGTCCACTCCACATACCTAAGCGCTAAAGGGATTCTTCATACAGAAAACTCCATGAGAGCAGAAAATTGTCCACCCCATTCCTGCTCTAACTCCAGCACTTAGAACAGTGCCAGGCACACAGCAGATACCCGCAACATATTTGTTGAATGAATTCATTCTTCATAAAGGAGTGATTAGAATCAATGCAGTTAGTATACAAAGGCCATGTGGAGTTTCATGATGTCAGTTTTGTGTAAGAGAACAATAAACAGATTGGCTGGTAGGAGGCAGAGGAATGTGGCTGAAAGATATGAAATAAGGTTTCTAAAAGTAATGAGTTATATAGAGAGAAATCATATAATTTATTATCCCAACCTGGACAATCTGAAGAGTGAAAGAGGGCACTTAATAATCATTCCAGAAGAACATGTATAAATCCTGACTGTCCCAGGGAACTGGGATATATGGTCATTCCCTTTATATGACACAAAGTAAACTGAGTAAGGGCTTGGGCTGATGAAAATAAAGTTTGAGAAAGATTGTTTTACTTTCCACAATAGATATAGATTTGAAATCTGAAAGAGACAGAGACAATGGAAGACAGAACACCTACTAGAAGTGTAATACTTATAATCTAGGGATGATAGTTTGAGAATAGAGAGGAAGGGGTAGATCTGAAGGAGTTTGTGAAGAATCAAGCAGAATTGATTAACCAAGGAATATAAATGTTCAGTCATAATACTGCCTTCAGTGTTATTTCAAAAATATATAAAATTCAAGCTCAGATAAATTCTGCACTCCACTTAAGCTGTCTCCATACCTTCTAGCTCTAATATTGGAACACTTACTTAACCTCTCTGAGCTTCAGTTACCTGAGGGTCTAATGTAACTAAAAGTTAAGTCATCCAAATAAGCCTTCTCATACTTTCAGACCATATTGGAAATTCTAATTTGGTCCCTTAGAACTAATTTTTGTGTGTTTTTTCTTTTTTCATTATTCTTAGCCAGGAAATTTCATAAGTAAAATAATGTTTTGAGAATTATGGAAAATACCTTAAAACAAAACCAAAAAGATTAAGTTCCAACTATAAAATCAGGATTTTAAAAATCCTTCATGAATAAACAGTAAGATGACTCAATTTTGAGCCAAAAAAAATTTTTTTTTCGGGGGATCTTTCTACCAATTGCATCTTGTGTCTTTCCTATGTCCGAAAACTTTTCTGCTGAAAATCACAACAAAAATGGTTAGATTTGGAAAAATTTGAGTTCCTCCTGGTAACATTTGACTTTCAGAAAGAAAATGATTGAACAGAGTCTTTGAACAAGAGAAACCCTAGTTCTACTGGATAACTTTATTGCCCCTTTCCACCAACTCTGAGAACGCCTCTCCCTTTGCCTCATAGCAAACTGTTATGGGCCTTACAACCTCTGGCCATCACTCATCCATGTGAACACTGCCTTGTCCAGAACGGTCTGACCCCTCTGATTTTCTACTCTTTTTCTCATCCAGAGCCCTGGGTTCAGCCACAATACAGTTGGCATTTTGCCTAAACTTCAGAAAAAGAGAATTTATTTTCTAATCTCTCCCTCTCATTTCTGTTTACACACTTGACTTGATGGGTAAATTTGTTACATAATTCTCTTTAGTGAATTTCTACCATAATTGCAGCTGAACATCACTGCTGGTATGGGGATCAGTGAAAAGAATAGTGGAAATTCTCGATAGCACCTAAGTGTCATGAGACTCTTCTTTCCCACTGTAGAAACTGAACCACTTCTGAGTTGTTGAAATTATTGCTAAATATATTTACAGTCTTTTTTACAATAAAAAGCTTTATTACTCTTATTATGGGCCAAAGAAATGCTTTAAATCTTGAGTTCTGAAGTAATATCTCCTGTCCTAAAAGCAATGAAGCTTTTCAAGAGAGAGGGAGAAAGAAAGTGCGTTCTGAAAATGTAGTTTATGGTTTCAGAATTTTGTTACAATTTTGGTTCATATATTTTTACTATGTGTAACCTTTATATGTAAATTAAATGATTATGTAAGACAGTGCACTATTTTCATAAAGTAAGAAATGATTTTATAGCCTAAAAGATAGAGGAGTATAAACCAGTAAGGCAGCTCTGCATGTGTTTGATGGTTATGAAATGACCTGTTTGATTTTCTATTACAGACCAGCAGATGATGCTGCCCTGGCCCACCAGACCCAGACTGCAGGGTAGCTGACTTCTCATTAGGGAGTCCTATGGTACAGAGTTCATTCATAGCCTGTAATAAATAAAGTGCATTTAAAACCTCATGTATAGAAACAGCCTTCCATTGTGAAAGTGGTATCATAAAAAAGACTTTTATCCTTTGAAATGCTATTGGAGAAGGAAAAAAAATTTATTTTCTGACTAAGCCCTGACAAATGAGTTTATCATTTGGCCATATGGGATAGTGTATGCACACATGTCCAGATAGTCAAATTCATTCAAATTGGTCCAGGCAGACTGATTCATCAGTTCTTCGGAGGGAAAGCCCAAGCTGAGTTAAATAAAGTGTTCAAATAAAAGCACTTTAATTACCTCAGGGGAGAAGTAGAGAGAACTTGGCCTCAAGTCTTAACAGAATTCCGTAATGGCTTTAGTGAGTAGAAAATCATTTGTGATTAGGACATTCATTGTACACAGAAGCTTCAGCAAAAGTAGGAATCCTTTTCATCTTCTCACTTACTCTTATTTATCTATTTGCTGAGCAGACTGTGTATACGTCCATAGTACAGACATACATTTAGGTCAGGCAGGTGGAGATTATTGCAGATTCCAAACTAATGGAGTTTGGGTTAAGGAGGTTTTACTCTCTCTGTGTACATGACAGACACAAGCAGTAAAGAACAAAGTGTGCCACCTGTACCTCAGATTTGAACTTATTCTGTTTTCCTCACTGCCAGTGCCATAAATTTTTCCTGTGATATTGGAGTCGACCTATTTCTTTCTGTTTCCAGCATTGTCCTTTGTGATAAAAAAAGTGTGTGATCAGAATTTTCTTAAGAATTTGTAGATATGTGAAGCAAGATATGCCTGGTTATAATTTTCTCTCTTGTGATGGTCATCTACTGTAATTATGTCTTTATTGAACACCAGTAACTCAGAAGAGGTGACACAAATTATATTTATGATACTTTCCTAGCTACCTTAAAGTCTGTAAGTGAAATGATGCAGAAAAGGTCAATGAACTGGGAAGGTATACAGAGATGAGACATGTTTGAAAGAAAAAAAAAAGATTTAGAGAAACTAGTAAGAGAACAAAATAGAATTTAATGGATTGGAGAGATTCTAGGAATATGGCAGAGTAGGAAGCACTAGGAATCTGTCTCTCCACCTAGACAACAATTAATTACACTGGCAGAATCTGTCTGATGTTACTACTTTGGAAGTCTGGAATCTGTCTTATGTAACTATTTCGGAACTCTGGAATCTATTGAGCAGTTGCAACTTCCAGGAGAAAGCTTGCATGGAACATACAGAAAAAAATCCTAAAGAGTTCATAAAAAACAGCAAAGCTGTAGGATATAAAGTTAATGCTCACTAGTAAGATGCACTTCTATACATTACCAATGAACAATCTCCAAAGGAAATTAAGAAAACAATTTTATTTACAATAACATCAAAAAGAATAAAATACTTAGGCATTAACTTAATCAAGGAGGTAAAGGACATGTACGATGAAAATTATGAAACTGCTGAATGAAATTAAAGAAGACATAAATAAATGGAAAGGCTCCTATGTTCAGGTATTGGAAGACTTAATTTGGTTAAAATGCCAATACTACTCAAAGCAATCTACAGATTCAGTGCAACCCCTATCAAAATTCCAATAGCACCTTTTGCAGAAATAGAAAAATTCATTCTAAAATTTATATGAAAGCTCAAGGGGCGCCAAGTGGCCAAAACAGTCTTGAAAAAGAACAAAGTTGGAGGGCTCACTCTTACTGATTTCAAAACTTACTAGAAAATTACAATAATCAAAACAGTGTGGTATTTGCATAAAAACAAACTCATAAATCAGTGGAATAAAACAAAAAGCCCCCAAATAAACCCTCTCATATATCGTCAAATTATTTGAAACAAGAGTTCTAAAACCATTCAAAGAGAAAAGGTCAGTCCTTTGAACAAATGATGCTGGGAAAGCTGGATATCTACATGCAAAAGAATGAAGTTGGACTCTCTTACCTAGCATGATATAAAAAAATTAACTTAAAATTGATCAAAGACCTAAAGCCTAAGAGCTAAAACTATAAAACTCTAAGAAGAAAATTCGGGGGAAAGCTTTACAACATTAAACTTGACAATAATCTCTTCAATATGACACCAAAGGCACAGGCAGCAAAAGAAAAATAGATAAAGTAGACTTCATCAAAATGAGATGCTTTTGTGCATCAAAGGACACTACCAACAGAGTCAAAAGGCAACCCACGGAACAGGAGAAAATATTTGCATATCATATACCTGATAAGGGATTAACGTCATACTATATAGAGAACTCCAAAACCCAACAACAAATGAATCAATCTGATTTAAAAATGGGAAAGGACTTGAACAGACATTTCTCCAAAGAAGATATACAAATGGCCAAGAAGCACATGAAAAGAGATTCAGTGTCAATAGTCATTAGGGAAATCACCATACATTTGATCTCTTTACCCATTTCACCCTCTTCTTCACCCGTCCCCCTCTGGTAACCACTACTCTGTTCTCTGTATCCATGTGTTTGTTTTTGTTTGGCTTGGTTTGGTCATTTATTTTATTTTTTCTTTTGCTTGCTGTTTATTAGTTTTTTTTATTTTCCACATAGGAGTGAAATCGTATATTTGTGGTGAGAACATTGTAAAGTATACAGAAGTAGAAATATGTTGTACACATGAAACTTATAGAATATATAAATCAATTTTACCTCAATTAAAAAAAGAAGAAAAAAAGTCCACAATGAGATATCACCTTCCACCTATTAGGATAGCTACTATATATTTAAAAAAAAAAAAACTAAAACAGAAAATAACGTGTTGACAAACATGTGGAGAAATTGGAACTCTTGTGCATTGTCAGTGGGCATGTAAGATGGCACAGCCTCTGTGGAAAACAGTGTGTTGGTTCCTTAAAAATTAAAAATAGATTTGCCATATGATCCAGCAATTCAACTTCTAGGTATATACCCCAAAGAATTGAAAGTAGGGTCTCAAAGAGATATTTGTATACCCAGGTTCATAGTAACATGTTCACAGTAGCTAAAACATGGAGGCAACCCATGTCCATCTGTTCATTGACACATGAATACATAATCAAAATGTGGTAAATGTATATACAATGGAATATTATTCAGCCATAAAAAGGAAGAAAATTCTGACATATGCTAGAACATGGATGAACTTGAGGACTTTACACTAAGGTGAAATAAGCCAGTCACAAAAAGACAAATACTGTATGATTCCATTTACATAAGGTACCTAGAGTAGTTAAATTCCTAGAGACATAAAGTAGAATGGTAGTTACCAGGAGCTGGAGGGATTGCTAAATGGGTAGTTACTGTTTAATGAGTAAAGAGTTTCAGTTTTGGAAGATGAAAAGTGTTCTAGAGGTGGATGGTCATGATGGTGGCACAACAATATGAACATACTTAACAGGACTGAACTATGAACACTTAAAAATGGTTAAGATGGTAAATTTTGTTACCAATATTTTACCACAATGAAAAAATTGAGGAAAGACACTTAATGGATTGTTTTAAGTCTCCATTATTAGGGACTTACAGAACTGGAGCTGAGTGGAAAGTTAGATTCCATCTAGTAAAATCCAGCCTTTTACAGGCAGGGAAACTGAGAAAAGTCAAGTGTCTTACAAATTTATGCTGCTCCTTAATGGCTGAGCTAAGCCTTCTGACTCCGACCTGGTTCTTTCTAGTAGCTGTTCTTATTCTAACCTCACATGCGGAAGTTTGAATTAATCTTACCTCTCAGATCATAGCATATTATCTTACTTGGTCCTCATAAGCTTCCTGTCATTAATTAATTAATTAATAGTCCCCACATCCATTCCATACTTTCCATCAACAATCATTCCACTGTGTTTACTATAGATGTGTTCTTGCAAAATGTGAATTTGGGGTTCATTCATTTTAACTTATTTGATAATATTATGTCCTATGTCATGGTATTTCTTAGTTTTTTCACTCAGTACTGTTTTAAAATCCATCCATATTGCTACATGTACATTAATCCACTGCTTCTGACTGCTACATGGTTCTCCACATTCTGTACCCACCGCAGCTGATGCACAGAATTCCTCCACACTCCTTCCATCAATAATGCCATAGTAAATATACTTCTGCATGGTTCTATGGACCCCAGTGAGAATTTACCTGAGATACAAATTATAATTATTTATATTTAATTGAGTATGTTTAATTTGAAAAAGTATTGCCAGGTTGGGAATTTCAGTCTATAATTTCACTAGGTGGGGAAGTGTTCTTTATCCCTACATCATACCAATGTTTGACATCCAGCTTTTAAATTTTTTCCATTCTGACATATGTAAAGTGACTTCACATACATTTCTTAGATTAATGATTTTGAGCATGTTTTCATATGCTTATTAGAGTTTGGGGATTTATCCTCTGTACGTTTCCTATTCTCAGCATTTGCCCATTTTTCTGTTGAGGTTGCTGTCTTTCTCTTGTTGATTTATGAGTTCACTGTATATTTCAGATATTAATCCTTTATTGAATAATTTTAGACACTGCTTATGTCTTCTTTTATTCTTTCACTTGCAAGTGCACTTTTAAATTGTATCTTCATGGTATAGATATCCTTAATTTTCACATAATCAAGCAAATCAATTTTTTAGATTATGATTTGTGTTTTTGAAGTTTCAAGACATCCCTGAGTACCCCTAGGTCACAAAGACATTCTCCTATATTTTCTTCTAATAACTATAGTTTAACTTTTTACATTTGGGTTTGATAAACCTAGAGTTGACCTTTGTATCTAATGTTAAGTAAGGATCTAGTTTTTTTGTTTGTTCTGTTTTGCTTTTAATTTTTTTGTCTTAATTTTGAAAAAATGATGGATTCATAGGTAGTTGCACAAATAGTTGAGAGATCCCATGTGTTTTCAGTTTTCCCCAGTGGTTAACCTCATGTGTAACTATAGCACAATATCAAAAATAGAAAACTGAATTTGGTACAATCCACAGACCTTATTTAGACCACTTTTATATGCACTCCTGTGTGTGAGTGTGTGAGTGTGTGTGTGTGTGTGTAGTTCTATGCAATTTTATCACATGTGTAGATTGTTGTAACTACCACCATCACAATCAGAATATAGAACTGCTTCATTACCACAAAAATCCCTCCTGCTACTTACTCCTTTATGGTTCTACCTATCCTGCCCTTCACCCATCTCTCATCCTAACCCCTGGAAACTACTCTTCCTCTGTTCTCCATCTCTATAATTTTGTGATTTTGATTGTCATCCCATTATTTAAATAGAATAATCCAGTATGTAATTTTTTGAGATTGACTTTTTTCCATGGAGTGTAACACCCTTAAGAAACATTCAAGTTTCATCAATAATTTCTTCTTTTTTATTGCTGAGTATTATTCCATAGTATAGATATATAACAGCTTGTTTAATTACTTACCTGTTGAAAGACATTTGGCTTGTTTACAGTTTTTCACTATTATTAGTAAAAGTTTCTATGAACATTTTTGCACAGATTTCTGTGGGGTTATACATGTTAAATATCCTAGGAGTGGAACTTCGGTATCATATGGTTTAAACTTTTTGAGTTAACTTTTCGTTTAACTTTTTAAGGAACTGCCAGACTATTTTCCAAAGCTGCTGCACTATTTTGCTGTCCCTCCAGCAATGTATAACAGATCTAGTTTCTTCATATTTTTGTCACTATTTGATATTATAAATTTTTTTTTAATTTTGGCTATTCATATAGGTGTATCATAATATCTCATCATGGTCTTCATTTTATTTTCCAGAGAGTGATGTTGAATATCTTTTCATGTGCTTATTTGGGATCCATATATTCTTTCTGGTGCACCATTGGTGATATAGTGGTGAGCATGGCTGCCTTCCGTATATTCTTTTTGGTGAACTGTCTCTTCATGTCTTTTGTCCATTTTCTAATTAGATTGCTTGTTTTATTTCTCTTTTGAGTTTTAAGTGTTATAATAATAGTCTTCTGTTGGATAAATGGTTTGCAAATATTTTCTCCCAGCCTGTAACTGTCTTTTCATCTTCTAAAGGACATTTTTCTAGTAAAAATGTTTTAAATTTTGATGAAATCCAACTCACCAATTTTTTTTATGGATTTGCTTTGATGTCTATGAAAGGTTTCTTGTCTTCCAGTGGCAATTTTGGCAGTTTATGACTTTCTACAAATATATCTATTTCTTCTAGATTTTCACATTTTTATTGCATAGATTCATAATACTTTAAACAATTATATCTACAGTAATTTTAATTTTAAAAAGTACTTTGTTTATTCATATCGTTTTTTCTTTATCATCTTGGCCAAGCTCTGTCTATATAATTCACCTTTTCAAAGAATTAGCTTTTAATTATGTTGCTTTCTCTACCATTTGCTGTTTTTCGTGTTCTACCTCTGTTTCATTTATTTTGTCATTATCAACATCATTATATTCTACCTTCTCATTTGTTTTGTGTCTTTCTTTTGTTCTTTTCACAATCTCTTGAGTTGAATACTTGGTTCACTTATTTTTTCTTTATTTTGTAGTAAAAATTTAGCACATACAAAGGATATGCATAACATATACATAAGTAATAAAATTTTTCTTCTCTAGGCATACATCAACCACATTTATACACAGATGGGCATTTTAACAATTTTTAAGCCCTAGGGAAAGATTCCTCAGCTTCCCTTGAAAATTGTACTTAATATAGATGTTTTGGTGATAATTCTTGGCTAAAATCAGAGACTGGAAAAAAAAGATATATCATGAGAAAAATGAAAATATGTATTGAAGATATCCATGAAACTGCTGCTGGTCGATACATCACATTGAAAAGTCTGTCTTTATTTTTTTTATCATTACTCTAATACGTCACTCTTGAAAATTATTATTGATTTACTTTATTTCGTCTTCAAAATGGGTATAACATTTGTTGTTATCACTATGATCTGATGATAGTTTAGACAGTACTGGTAAATATTCTCAGATAGAATTTGCTCTTTAAGAAGAAATCCATAATTTTTCAGAAGGGTTTTGTTCAAATTCATTATACTAATTTTAATTGCTACCTTAATGTTGTTTAATTACTTAATACATATGCCAGAAATAATTGTGAGAAAAATATTCTTTAATTTTTTACCTTCCCTTTTTTACCACTTCACTGTGGTATTTTATTTGGAAAAAAATATTTTCTGTTAATAATATGTGCAAAGTATATAGTCACTTAATAAAACAATTCTTTTCAATATTCAGCATGCCCCATGCTCATTTCCACCACACTCTACACATTATAATTCCCTTCTTTCTCATCTGCCAGAAACTGTTATTGCAGTAGCATATGCATTATTCCTTATGATCCAACTCAACAAATCCTTTTTGATTTCCTACTATGTGTGATTCACTTTGGTTACAAGGGTGAATATTATATTGAAATGCTCACAAAAATACCGCTATTGTTGTTTTCATGTATGTAATATCAATAACCCTCTCTTTGTTTTTCATCCTAATCTCCTGGTTATAAAAATATAAATGCTAAATATAGTTCAAAAATATAAATTTTTAATAGAATGTGAGCAAAGCCATATTCTTTGGATTCTCTTCTGCTTAGGCATATGGATTGCATATAGCCAGATGGATTGTCACCCTGCATATATAAGAGATATAGATCAGAGGATTAATGAGTGTAAGGGAAATAATAGTCATTTGCATTCCATGAACAATATGGGGCTACTGAACGCTTTTGAGCACTGGAGTAAAGTAGAATGGCTAGGAGGCCAGGAGAAGAAGTAAGGGAACTTGTGCAGCAGTTTAAAATGCAGTGATTGTACAATAGAGAAAAGTAGTGGATAGTAAATGCATTAAAATATCTATTTCCCAGTTAGTTGCATAGGGTTAACATATTATTTTTAAAGACTCAATAGAGTTTAGATAAACTTTAAGCAGAAATTGCTATAACCATCTATTAAGAAGAATGATCTATATTTCAATAAAAATAAATACTTTTTTAAAAAATGAAAATGAGATTGCAAGTAAAAAAAAAAAAAGAAAATTATCTTACAGTTATTTACTTTGTAGCTCATCTGTCATTTTCTACTCTTTCTCACTTTCACAATGATCCCCTTGCAATTGTCCACTAGTGGCTATTTTTTTGTTTTTGGCAAAGCTTAATGTTATCCATAAATATAAGTCTCTACTGTGCATTACCTTTTCCAAATGTATTCATCTTTCCAACAGTATTTTCACATTTTATTTACATGTCTTTCCTATCATTTTCCTTTCTTTCTATGGTTTTTAGGTCCTAGAAGCCAAGGAACATTTCTATTAATGTCAAGGCACAGACACTTTCTAATGGTGATCAATGCCAATATTTATCAAATGTAGGAGTTCTGTATATACGAACTGTCTAATGGTTGAGAGCAGAAATAGAGTTAATACAGGCAACAGGGAATACTTTTCCTGAGTCAAATTCACCTCTTCTTCTCTATCTTCACCCAATTCCATCAGCTTTTCCCATTCATCCATTCTCTTCTTAAATCTCTGAAATCTGAATTCTTGCTGCCATCACTCAAATGGAAAGTACTTTCCCAAGGTCATCAAGATTCTCAAATATTTACAGAGTACATAGTACATGTTAAGCATACTACAAATTAAGGACTCTACAGAGTGGTGGACAAAACACAAGTAATCTTTGTCCTCATGGGTACAGACACTAGAGAAGAATACAGAAACTAACCAAAGAATCACACAAATCAGAATTAAATATTTGACAAGTGCTATAAAGGAAAATAACATGACCCTACGAAGAGAATCATAATGGTCTTCTCATTTTGAGGGGAAAATAACATATGTCTTTCTGAAAAAAAAAATGTTGAGATCAAGGCCTGAAGAATGAGAAGAGATAGATAGATGAATAGAACAGAGAAAGTTCCAGAAAGTGGGAAAGGCACTTTTTCCCCAAGGAAAGATAATTGATGCATTAGAAAAATTGAAAGGTATTCTGTGTAGCCACAGCATAAAGAGCAAGAGGAAAATTGGTGTGAGAAAAAGTTGGAAGGGTGAGCCTAGGAAATACAATGCAGAGCTTTCTTAGGCCATGTTAATAGGTGACAAGCTGTACTATGGGTGTTTTCCTGAAAGTACCCATCGCTTACCTCCATCATTTCACTGATGAAAATTCAATCACATAGTCACACCTAACTATAAGAGCAGGTGGGAAACACAGTATGGCTAGCCAGTGTACTCATTTCTTATTGCTGCTATAACAAATGACCACAAACTTGGTGTCTTAAAACAACACAAATTGATTACATTTTAGTTCTGGAGGTCAGAAGTCTGAACTGAGTCTCAGTGGGTTAAAGTCAAGGTAGGGCTACATTCCTTCTGGAGGTATTGGGAAATAATCTGTTTCCTTGCCTTTTTCAGCTTCTAGAGGGTTCCGACATTCCTTTGTTCAGTTGCTCCACTCTTCACTTATCACTTACTAGAACACCCTTCTTCCCTTTGACTCTGTTCTTGCCTGTGCTATAATCTGTCCTAATTTTGAAACTGTTTCATCTGTTGTTTTCTCTGGTTTTTTTCCAATCAGTTTAATTCTGTCATCTTCTGGCCCAGGAACTTCCCTGTTTTCTACTTTATTATTTCCTAGCCTGTTTTCTGGGTTTGCTAAACTTTCAATAACTATACTCAACTCTTCTCTTGTACATAACTTCTGTTATCAGTGTGAGTCTTTCTCACCCACACACAGGTGTGTCTCTGTGCCTCTCCCTGTGCTAAATGCCTCCTCTGGTGAGGATGCACTCTCTTCTTTGTTGTTCCACATCCTGAACATCCCTTCAGACCCCACCTCTAGCTTGTACGTGAAGTTCCTGTTACCACTCCAGCTTAGCGGATCTCTCATTTCTTAACTATTGCCTTTTGGGTTAATATTGTACATATAGCATTTAGTTCATCTGTAATTGATTTGTAAATGAGAGTTTTGATGCTCCAAATACATAGTCAATTCTTCACAGCAGAGGTCATCTCTGGCATTAAAACTTTTTTTTTTTTTTGCTTACTTTACAGTGCCTAGCTTAGTGCTGGAGATACAGAACCTCAATAAATACTTGTTTATCTTTTTTAATTAATTATTTTTAAATTTGGGGGTGGGAATTAGGTTTACTTATTTATTTATTTTTAGAGGAGGTACTGGGGATTGAACCCAGGACCTCATGTATACTAAGCATGTGCTCTACCATTGAGTTATACCATCCCCCCAAAAAATACTTGTTTATTAGCTCAGTCATCATTTTTCTTTCACTCCCCCTTCTTTATCATCAGAGTCTTAAGTTTTTCTTGAGGGGTAAATACTTGATGGCAGGACAGAGGGCAGGTGGTTAATTATAAGGAGGTGAGGTGGAGCCCCAGACATAAAGCAATGCAGGCCAACCACGGCATTATGCATTTTCACATATGGTGATTAAATTCTCACTGACATTAACATATGACAACCTGTTGAAATGATTTGTAAGTCTTTTAGGGTTTTACAAACAGCTTTATCTCTCAGTTCTACATGATGAAATGGCAAAGAATTATTTATTATGTCTCTCCACCACTGGCATATGGAATTTTTAAAAGATTTATTTTAACTTTGGGGTCCTCTTGAGATTAGAAAACTGGCAAGAAAAAGAATGAAATCTTTGTCTCCTCAGGCCCACAGCACTGTAAACTCGACCATGCTATTTTGTCAAGGATCTTCCTCTTATCCATGCAAAGGAAGTGATTTCGTTTTATTGTAATGTAGTTGTAAAACTCAAACAGCCATCATAATTTCATTAAATCATGCTGAACTTCATAGAATTGCTGAAAAGGATTCATAATATGCAATATTTGTTCTGCAAACTGACTGAATATTTATAATATTTAGTCTATACCGTGCTATTTATTCTAAAAAATGACATATTTGTTTTTGTTTTCTTAGTAGAGCATAAGGCAAATTATATTAATTAGGCTATTTACATGATTTCCTAACTTAGAGCAGTGAAACTTGCCTTCAGCTAGCAAATAATTGGAATTACAATTGCTAGAGATATCACAAGTTTGTTAATTATATCAGGCTTCATCAAGCTCTGATAGGTCGCTAAATGGTCTTTCTTCTCTCCTCCCCACTTCTTCTTTTTTCTCCTCTACCTCAACCCCTGCCCCTCCGTTCCTTATATAGAGGGAAGTTGCTATAAACTAGATATACAGTACGTGGTCATCCGAGCTACAATTTCCACTTCAGAGTTGGTGGGAGGGTCTACAATCTTCTAGAGACAAATAGATTAGTTTGTTATTGTTTCCTTTTCAAGAAAAAAAGGGCTAAAAGTTAAGAAGGGGCCAGGTCTTACCCTCTCTGCTTTTCAAAAACAATGGAAATTTTAAAGAGAAACATGAAAAGTAGTCCCTAAAAAAAAAATTAAATCTCCCAAATTTAATACTATTAAGATATATTTAGATGTCTTCCTAGGCTTTTTTATAATTTGGGAATAGAAGCCAGTTGGGGAGGGGTCCAGGTAAGAGAAAAACATGACTTGGAACAAATCACTCATTAGTGAAAGAAAACATAACTACCTTAACTATGGGGTTATCTGATTACATCATTGCTGCTTAAAAATGTACAATGCCTTCCCTCTGTTCTTAGAAGACCACTTTTCAGAATGTGTTTTGAGAAGACAAGTTCCTTAGCACCTGACTCCTCAAATATAATCCTAAAAATCAGTGGGACGTGTTCCACACTCAAATAATTCCAGGGAGTGGTGTGTACTTACCTCACTCTGGAAGAGCCACACTGCATTTCAGAAGAGTAAAGGCTCTGAGAAATCCCACAGTGAGGGCAACTAGTATTTCCAAAACATTTTTTGGAGGGGTGGGGGAAAATTAGATAAATTGATTGATTGATGGAGGTACTGGGGATTGAACCCAGGACCTCATGCATGCTAAGCGTGTGCTCTACCACTGAACTATACCCTCTCCCTCCTCCAAAGTATTTTTGAGCATAGGTTTGGTTCTCTTTTGTTTTTTCTCCATACACCTATTGGCATTTTGTGAATTTACTGGAGGAAATCATGCATTATGCTAAAGTCCAGCCTGCTTAACCCATCTGAGGAGGCTGGTCATTGTATCTCCAGCCTTACCTCTTCCTAGTTTCCCTCCTGCTTCAATTCTTTTCAGTTCCCTAAAAGAAACTATCCTCTCTCACCTCCTGGCCTTCCTTCACTTAATGAACACCTTCTCAGGCTCTGGGTTCTGAGTAAATGTCATTTCCTTGGCAGTGAGCCTTTCCTGCCCCTTCATCTTTAAGACTGGGTTAGGGGGTCCTTTAAGGGGCAGCTTTCTCTATCTGCTCTCCCAGGCCCACTCTGTTTGCTTGTATACTTGTTTGTCAGTGAGCTTCGTGGAAAGACCTTTTCTGTGGTGTCACTGATATGTCCTCAGGCAGCGGTGTGCTGGAGCTGGCTTGTACTGGCTCACAAGAGGCCACTGTTACAGTTTCAAGAATTTTGTGAGCCGGTTGATGTCCCCTTGGTAGCTTGAAATCAGCCATGGTGGGCACATTTCTGCTGCAGAAACTGGCAAACACAACAAAGCAGGCTTGTTTTTATCTGGTTGTTAAACAGTCACCAGAACCCCACTGACTCAGTACCTAGCATAGCACCTGGTACCTGGTGTATCGTGGGCATTTAATAGGCAAGGTTTTTTTTTTTTTTTTCCAAATGAATGCATGAATAGATAAACAAGTTCTATTTTTAAAATATTCTCTGTTGCCTCCAGTTTTCTACTTCTTAGACTCTGAGAAGAACCTTCTTCATGTTGCAAAAGCCTTTCTCCTGTCTTATTTCTTTTTTTAAACCAATTTTGCCTCAAGGAAAGGACTGTGTCATTTATTTCTACGTATCTTACCGTGCTTCCAGAGAGTAGGTACAGCATCATTTTGGAATGACAGCTATATCTATGAATGGAGCTTCTGTCTCACCATCTCTAGTCAGTCAATCACGCCTCCTCTCTCACTCCAATGCTAGTAGGCAGTCATCGAGCCTCGTGTTTTTTCTGAAATACACTGAGTGTAGAGTTACCGTGGTGCGAACTTTGCATGCAATTAGCGAAGGCCCAATTCTGCTTATCAGATTTTCCAGGTGAGAAGGAGAAGAGATAAATACAAATATTGTTCTCTCAAAGCTTAGTGTCTTGCCTAATTCATTTGAATGATTTGATTACTATCTTGGGTCAGGTTCCCCAGAAGCCAACCTGGAGACGAGGATTTGTGTATAAGTGATTTTGTGTGTGTGTGTGATTACAATTTAAAAAATACTTTTAACTAAAGAAACCTTTTTTCCTTCTTTATACATCTAATTGGATCAAAATCTAAAATCTTAACATTAATTAGAAGTTGGAAATTGTTTGGAGCATGGGAAATTTAAATCATTCGACTTGTTAATTTGTATTTTTTCAGGCTTTTTTTCATTTTAATTTTCAAGTTAAAAGTCATTGAGTTGATCACTGAGTCTTGTTATTTTTTAAAACTTCTTTATTGTGGTGTAATTTCTGCACAGTAAACTACACATACTTCAGATTGAGTGAAAGTGATTTATTAAGGAAATGCTCTCAGGAGAAACTGGTAAGAGAGTGAGGGAAGCAGGGCAGAGATGGGAAACCAGTAAGGGTCTAATCTTGGTGAAAACCCTGGGGAACATAGGCTCCCGCTGCTGCTCTGTTCCACAAACTCTAGGGTGTTCCTTGTCAGTTGCTGCAACCTGAGGCAAGGGTGCTGCGCTTTCATTCCCCTTTAGTCTGAAGATTGGGACAGTTGGAAACAAAAGTACCCACGGGGAGGGGCACACAGATATTATAGGGGATATCTAAGGAGATCCGCAAGGAGCACCATTAAGTCTAAAATGGGATTATCAACAAATTCAGAGTTAAACTTGTTTGCCTTTTTGATATGCTTTCATTACCTTTAGTCTTGGTTCTATTGTTAATCACCTCTTTGACCTTGGGCACGTAAATGAAGTTTTGGATCTAAATTCCCTCATGTATGAAATGGAGGCGGTTGGACTACATATCTCTAATGTTGCTTTCAGATCTGACATTCTATTGTTTGTCAAGAACTATGAAGGGTCTGAGATTTTACCCTACTTGCAAGCTAACAAATTAGCCTAGTGGAAGACATGAGACTTCTGGGTTAGAGACCACAGACAGGTTATTATTCGTAGTCATAGCCATACCCAGAGTATCAGTATTTGTATAAGTTCCCTGAGCCCCAGTTTCCAAAAGCAGCACGAAGAGGGC
Source organism: Camelus bactrianus (assembly GCF_048773025.1). Lineage (NCBI taxonomy): Eukaryota > Metazoa > Chordata > Mammalia > Artiodactyla > Camelidae > Camelus > Camelus bactrianus. Next base: position 78,254,652 of record NC_133575.1, on the reverse strand, counting down.
CAGGTGATCTCTGCATAGGCAGTGGGTTGCATTATAGGAGGGGAACTTCAAGCCTAACCTAAATAGTTAATAATAGGCAGTGAGCATGCCTGATCTTTTCCTGGTGGGAGACATTATTTTGAGTATATGTACAGAAGCAAATCTGCCCTTTATTCCAGCAGGAGACACTATATCTAGCAAGGCTGTTCACCATACACATATCCTTAAAAAGACATTTCAGGACAAAGACAGTGCATCTCCTTGTTCAGTGTATAGAAAAGCATGAGTGCTATGGAGAACTGTTTCCTTACATTGTTCTAGAGTCTGTTTCACCAGTTGTTTCCCTTAAGATCAAAGCTAAGACAGGGGAACTAGAAATGGGCAAACATTTTCTGGAAACTTGAGTAAATATACTCCTTTCTGATCAGATCATCTCTTTGAAAACTGTGGGAGCCAGTGAACTTGGTAGGCAGGTTCTCATACTCAGGATGTGTATCCCATAATACACATGGATGTGTCTTTCTGTCCTTCCTTCTCTCTTTCCCTTTTTATTCAAATTTCCCTCCTTTTCCTCCTTCTTGACAATATCAGCTACCTAGTCATTACTAGGACTAGACACACTATTTCCAATCTGAACTAGGACCACACTGTTTGCTTTCAGAAATATATTCAAATTCGAGAATGAACAGTAGATATGATTCATCAACTTCCTAGCAAATCCATCCAAGTTATTTCCTCATCTATGGAAAGTTTCTCACCTTGGACCACCTTCAGAGAGAATATAATCAAGTCAGGCAGATAAGTATACCCTCACAGGCCCAGGGCAAATCATAATTTTAATAAAAATTGGAAATATGACCCATAACATAGGGACTATGACTCTCTAGGCTGTTCAAATACATCATTTTCAAGGCATAGTATGGACAGGCTACAGACATCCTAGAGTGCTAGGAATGTTTTCCTCATGCAGTAAGTTTTCCTCAATCTATTTTTCCTAACTGACAAAGCAAGCGCCTTGAATATTTTCTAGAAGTGGAAAATGTATCCATTATAAATACCTGAACTAAACATTTGCAAAATTGATGTCTACTCCAAATAATAATAAAACTATGCCCAGCCAAAATACTAAAAAATGGTCAGTTGAACAGATTAGCATGAGACTCTACACCAAAAGTCAATTTTCTCTGAATTTTAAGTAACATAGCCAATTTCAAGATTCCAGGAGAAGTTAACGTTCTTGAAACTTTCAGATCATCTCAGTCTTTCACAGGAGTGAATTTTTTAGTCAAGAGGTCCTGGCGCTTTTCACATGGGTATAGGACAGATTCTTTAGTCCAAACAGAAATATGTTAGCTAACATTTTCAGGTGATTATGTCACACAGTTTAAACCCTGTTTCTCCACTTTCAAAGCAGAACTGGAATAAATGTATAATTTGTCATCCACAAGCGTAAGAAAGTGAGAATGCTTCTTGTGTGTGTCTGCTGTGGAATGAGTCACATTTCTTTTTTCCTTATGTCTCAGTGATATATACACAGAGCTGCATTATTAACCTAAGCCCATAAGACAAAATCAATAGCATTCAAGAATTCCACAAACGATAAGTGAAGGAAATCCTGAGCTGTCTGCTGCATTCCATACTTCCTCTGGGAATGGGTTGACGACTGAAACTGGAGAATCACATACTTGAAATTACAGCGTTTGGCCCCACCTGTGTGTATGTGTTGTAATCATCAGAATAATAGAAAGTCATATTTCAATATGGTTTATTTTCCATCCTTCTCAGCATGTCTCCTTAGGAGTCACTTTTATTAATGAGACCAAATTACAAGCAGCCCTGGTTGCTTGTCCTTGCTATAATGAATTTAAGCAAGTAGCCAAAAATAGTCCCTGGTAATTATGTTTTATAGGTATGTATTCCATGTCATTTTTCAAGTTGCTGGCAGAGTGTTGTGTACCCAGTAGGTGCTCAATAAATATTAATTGATGTTGATGTAACAGTTTCCTTCAGGAAGTAGTCAATTTCTCGTATGTGTGCATCTTTTGTTTTTCTCTCAGCTTCCCTGATTACAAGGCCCTGATCAAAGACTTTCCCACATCCTCATGCTTAGAAAAGCACATACTTTAAAAATTGCTAAATTCCTTTTTCATAACAAAAGAAATTGCTGTCAAAATGATTTCCTCGCCACATTTAGCATTTCCTTTAAAAAAAAAAAACCCACAGAACATCATATAATATCTTGGACAGTATTTATGGTGGGAAAAAAAATGCTGTTTATAATCAAATCAACCACAAAACAGGACTCTTTCCTTCAGCAAGGCCAGGGCTAAAGGTGATTGGAGTAGGTGGCTGCTCATTTGAGGCTCAGATATATTATTTTAAAGAGTCGTGTTTGAAATTTCCAACTTTGGGAGAGCCTTAAAGGCTATTTAAACTGGGTGAAGGGACTGTGGTACCAGAGTGGGAATGCACATTAATTTATGCATGACTCGGGGTTGCTTTTTCTGATTAACCTGTTTCTACCCACTAGCAGGAAAGAGAAAAAGAAAATAGGGGGTGGGCACATGCTTGCTTCCGATGACAGGAGAAAGCCGGGCCATGGGACACGTGAGGTCAACGAGTCACCATGATGGGAACACCAGGGTAATTTGTGCCTTGGGCAGGAAGATTGCTTATGACAAGGGCCCAGAAAGGAGAGATGATGAAGACAACCTCTATTAACTGCACAGTTTCTACCTAGATCAACAATATTCTTAAGTTTAAATAAAGAGGCCATTTGCATTATAACAGTGGTTCTCAACCCTGTCTGTATATTAGAATTACCCAGGGAGCTTTTTAAAAATACAGAGGCCTAGGGCCCACCCCCAGAGATTCTGATTTAATTGGTGTGGGATAGAACCAGAACACTGGTATTTTTTAACCTCTCCCAAGGTGATTCTAATGTGTTGCCAGGTTGGTGAACCACTGATCTACAGGAAATTGAGTAATTCAGGCTTGCTTCACACAGGTGAATGATTTGTAGTCAGCGTTTTTCGGAGAGCAGTGGTTTTCAAACTTTAGTGTGCCTCAAAATGTCTTGAGGGTATTTGCATATTAAATTAGCACCTTCAGATGTGTCTGATTCCCATTCTCACACTTTGATGAAGGAGCCTGAGATGAATGAGAATGATTACAGTCTGACATATACATAGAAGACAAGTTTGAGAATGCACACTCTGGACTACAGCTTTGCTACTGAAGGCTAGGTTCTCAGACCAGGAGCAGAGTAGCTTCAGCATAATCTGGAAGCTTCCTTGAAATTCAGAATCTCAGGTACCTATCCCAAACTTGCCCAGTGACTCGGAACTTATAGTTTAACAAGATCCCCAGGTGATTCAAATGCACAGGAAAGTCTGAGACGCACTGGACTATAGGACACTTGAACCTCCCTTATACTTTGACTATTTTCTAAATACTTATTCAAATCAATAGATGAGTGGTCCTCAAACTTTAGTATAGAACAGAATCACCTGGAAAACTAATAAAAGAGGTCCAGGTCCCCTGAAGTAGGATCGAGCCTGAGTCATATTAGTACCAAGGTCCCAGGTGATTCTGACACTCAACAAAGTTTGGTAACTGCATAATGTGATGACTGGTAATCATTTTTTGTCTGTTTGCTTATTGTCTATGTTCTCTACTAGAGAATGAATCCCACGAATCTACTTTGTTCATCATAATACATCTAGCATCTTGTGTAACACCTAGTAGGCAATCCATAAATATTTGAATGAATGATTGAATGAATGCACTGTTTACCTTTAAGTATCAAATATTGGCAAGAACATGTTCCGAATGATTCTCCTCCCCTCCCCTTAAATTTTGGAACCAGAGCTTTTATTAACGTGTGGGAGGTTTATGCAGGCGGGGTGGCTTTCTAAAGGTTAACTTGAGGGGGAGAAGAGTTGTCTCTTACTTCTGGCCACCCCCCTCCCCATAAAGCTCATTAGCTCTAGAGGGTAGCCTCCCCTTATCTGCAGTTTCGCTTCCCATGGTTTCAGTTATCTGTGGTCTACCACGGCCTAAAAATATTAAATGAAAAATTCTAGAAATAAACAATTCAAAAGTTTTAAACTGCACACCATTCTGAGTAGTGTGATGAAATCTTGAGCTGTCCGGTTCCTACCTGCTTGAGATTCCCAACCATCAGCATGTCATGGCTCGAGGATCCAGGATCACCAGAAGCAGATGATCTGACATATCATCAGAAAGTCAGTGGTAGCCTAACGCTATGTCACAACACCTACATCATTCACCTCACTTCATCTCATCACATAGGCATTTTATCATCTTACATCATCACAACGAGGGGTGAGTACAGTACAATAAGATATACTGAGAGAGAGACTAAGAGACTCCATTCACATAACCTATTACAGTATATTTTAAAAATTATTCTATTATTCGTTTATTGTCGTTAATCTCTTACTGTGCCTAATTTATAAATTAAACTTTATCATAGGTATTATGTATAGGAAAAAACATGGCATATATAGAGTTTGGTACTATCCACGATTTCAGACATCCGTTGGGGGTCTTGGAATGTAATCCCCACTGATAAGGGGGAACAACTGTACAAAGGCAATTCTCCTCTGACCTCCCGTGCACTTCAGGAGGGTCCATGTGTACCCTGAGGAAATGCTTGTACTTTGCTTCATGTTTTCTCTGCAGGTCTGCAGGCATGTGTGTGCACGTGCATTCCAATGCTCATGCAGGCGCGTGTGTGCATAGGCTCACTAGCTTGCATGGGAGTGGCTAAATGGCTCTGAGGATACAATGAAAAGAGTCGGCTCCTATATTATTAATATTCTCACTAATCTCATTATCATATCTGTAATGTGATTGAGTGATGATGAAGACTTAGATTTATATATTTGGTTGACATGTTTGTGATGCTCTTGATTTAGATGGCTAGAAAGCTACATCTGTTCAGAATTCAGAGGGTATTTAGTAATTTTTTTTATTGCTACTGCTAGAAAACGGCATTAAAATTTTACTTTGCTTATTTAACTATACCAAACCTTCCAGCTCTGAACTGAATATCCTTGAGTATAAGAAACAGTGTCATTGCATTTTTAATAAGCACCCCGGGTGATTCTGATAAAGGTGTTCTCTTGATCACAATTTGAGGAAACCTGGTCCAGAGCAGTAACTAGGAAAGAGCAGGAAAAGCAAATATTTATTGAGCCTTTATTGTGGGCCAGGCACTGTGCTACTAGAAGCCTTTCTGCATATCACCTCATGTATAGAGAATGAGGCTCAGAAAAGTAAATAATGTGCTTGACGTCATATAGCTTCTACATGACGGAGGTCAGAATCGAACCCAGATTTAGTTGAGCTCATACCTTCTGGAGACCGCCTGAGCTGGGAGTCTAATTCAGCTGCTTACTGCGTGACCTTGGGAAATTGCTTAACCACTCGATGCTTCAGTTTACACATCTCCACAATGGAAATAATGGTAGTACATACTTCACGGGGTTGATGAAAGATTAACTGAAATACAGGTATGCGCTGCTTTTCGAAACATCATGTTCCGCCACTTTGCTTTGATGAAAGACTCAAGTTAGTACCTGTTTTTGCTAACTGAAAGAAATCCGAAGAGAATTTTTGCTTTTACGACGAAGGGCAAAAAGCTAAAATAGCGTTCAGCGTTTGTTTGCAGCGAGCTGTTACAGAAGCAGCGCCAAGCTCCTTCCCCGGGAACTACACTAGCAGCGTCTCAGCATCAAGGCACCATAGTTGTGTCTGGGAGCATCTGTGCTTTCTCTCCATTTATCTTGTGCATCCATTAGCAAGACGGGTCCTAAGGTAATTGTTTCTTCACTTCATGCCATTTTGGCTTACAAAATGTTTCACAGCAACACTCTACTTTCCAATAGTGAGGGAAACCTGTAATAGATGTACTCACTCAAAAGAACAGCCTACATACAGCAGGCACTCAGTAAATGAGAGCTGCTGCTGCTATTATTATTATTATTTCTATTATCATTATCATCATCATCGTTGTCATCATTATCTGATTCCAAAGAACTTGCTGTATTCAGCATCATGTTACCTCCCTACCGTTGTAATTGTAACACATTCTATAGAACACACAATTGGCCTTTGGAAAGAAGAGAATAAGTATTGTGTAATAGTATATTCAACACCTTGAATCAGTCACGCCTCCCTCCCCTCTTTTCAGTCTCTCCCTCTTTATTCGCTCCTTTTGCCTCTGCCTTCACAACACACAGGTCTCTTTGGGATTCAGTGGGCATCACTGAAGATAGTTGTTGAGTGGAGAGATATTCAGGAGGATGTAATTGAGGGAAAAACCCAGATATCAGAGGCCTAGGCAAGGGATCTGCACGTTATTAAGCAGATGAACATTTGTTTCAAAGAACAATCCACCCACCAATTAAACATTTTAGCAACAAGAGGAGCCTCCATAAACAGTGGCATCAACTTAATTTCACAGTTTAGACAGGTTATTTTAGGATTTAAGTAGTAAGGGGATGGGTATAGCTCAGTGGTAGAGTGCGTGCTTAGCATGCACAAAGTCCTGTGTTCGATCCCCGGTACCTCCACTAAAATAAATAAACCTAATCCCCTCCACCAAAATAAAAATAATAAAAATAAGATATAAGTGTATTAGAAAAGTCTTTGGCCACAGATAATATTCTGGGGTCACAGAATTCACGTTGACTTTAATCACACCTAATTAGGTTCCAAACTTCCACTTCTTCCCTGGTCAGGAGGGCAAATACAGCCGACGGGTTATGAATATGGATCTCAGAGTAAGCGAAGGCCTGGCGCTGTCACTTTATTAGCATTGTATCTTTAGGAAAATTATTTCACTACTCTGAGCCTTAATTTCTGCAGTGATAAAACAAAGATAATAAGAATTCTCCCCTTAGTTGTTGCAAAGATTAAATAAAATACTGTCAATAAAGTATCCGGCATACTGTCCGGCGCCAAGTGCCAAAAATTATTTGCTAATATAATAGCAATTATTTTGCCACTCGGTGTCCTACTGGTCCTAGTAAGCCTTTAAAGCCTCCTATAGCATCTGGGCGCTAGCTGTGACACCTTACAACATTACACGGATTATTTATTAACTATCCAGGAGCTCAAACTGGGTTTCCGCGGTTCCCCAGAGAGCTCAACTTGGTAAGGCGCGTGGATTTGAGTATTGAAACAGAAGCCAAAGGTAATTTTTAAACAATGAATGCTGCTTCACATATATAAGAACATTAAATAGGATTATAGTGTAGTTCTTAAGATTTAATAGGAGATTTTTAAAACATTTTAAATTATTATATTACTTGATATTCTTTCCATTGGGAAATGAAAGCCAAAAATGATACACTTGTTCAACCACCCACATATTTTATTCTCATTAAATAGAAAATGCAGTATTCTGAGCATGAAGCTTTCTGGAATGAGATTTTTTTGGAAGATGTGACCTTTCCTCCTATTATCTTGGAAGAAAAATCAATGTATTTTCCACCTTAATGCATGCATACTAGGGAGAAATCAGCCACTCGGATATTCCAGTGTAATTATTTCATTATAAGAAGTAAAACCTAAATATAGGGTCTTTCTAGTTTAAATAATTAAAGCTTAAAAAATCGACTATGAAAAACCCTAGTGAGCCAAATTCATATGTGATTACTGAAAATGTAATGTTTCTCCCTCTTTAGGAGCTTTATTAAAAACAAAGTTACACCACTTAACACAGGACATCTTGTCTTGGAACCCCTCAGCACAGAAAGAGTCCCCACACTCTGTTTTACTTTCTGTGATCTTTAGAGAAGACTGAAAGTGAACCTATCTGGGGCAAAGGAAAAATCATAGGCAAAAAGTTCAAAAATGCATTCCAATGAATTTGTAAACTCAAATGGAATTTTCCCAGGTAAAAAATATACAATCTACCCAAAATATAACTTACCAAACTGACTCAGATAGAAACAGAAAACTTGAATGGACCCATAAATGGTAAAACAAATTGAATCAGTATTTAAAAATCTACACACATATACATACACTCAAAAACACATACATACCACATGCCAGGTTTAGAACATTGCATAAGCCTTTTTTTTTTCTAGGAACATTCAGGGAACAAATAGTCTCTACTTTATACAAAATACTCCAGAGAATTACGTATGTTTAATCTCAGTGGTGTGTACATGAGTGTTTGTTAAGTTATTCTCTTGCTTTTCTATATATTTGAAATATTTCCTAATTTAAAATTTAAAGAAGAAAAATTCTGTAATGTAAGTCAGAGAAAGACAAATATCATATGATCTCACTTATATGGGGAATCTAAAAAAATGATACAGATGAACTTATTTACAAAACAGAAACAGATTCACAGACATAAAAAGCAAAGGGGGAAGGTGGGGAGGAATAAATTAGGAGTTTAGGATGAACAGATACACAATATTATATATAAAATCAATACACAACAAGGTCCTACTGTACAGCACAGAAAACTATATTCAATATCTTGTATAACCTATAATGGAAAAGAATCTGAAAAAGAATATACATATGTATAACTGAATCACTTCACTGTATACCTGAAAATAACATAATATTATAAATCACCTATACTTCAATTAAAAAAAAGAAATAGGAAAGAGCTTCTCAGGGAAGAGAGAAGTTACGGAAAGTCAGAAGAGGAAGCAAGAAAGGGAGTAGAAACAGGTGAAGAAGACAGAAGAATAAGTGAGCATGGATTGAGTTTGGGGTCAAAGAATAGGGCAAGAGACTGAAGAGAGATTTTTGAGTAACTGACATGGAGATAGAGAAAAAAATTTATCTAGGATTGAGACAGGAGGAAAGGGGGCAGGGCAGAACCATAAAAAGAATGACACAGCAATTAGCAGCAAGATGGTAGAAGATTGAACTCCCAGTAGAGCTTGAGCTTCGATATATGCTCATTGAAATACAACAGCATGCTAAATGGCACTCTTACAGGTGCCAGGACAGTTTTAAGGCTGACCATAAAAGGTCAAAAGGTAGGTGATGGTCTAATTCCTGGGAACCCCAGCCCCTCCCTCAAAAGTAGTTGGAATAATTCTACCACTTATTAGCATAGGAAGTTACTGAGCCCATAAAAACTAACCACCCCACACCTCATGGCCTTTCTCTTGCCTTCTGAAACAGCCTGAGTTCAGTCTATGCAGTATGTATCCTTCTGAATAAATCTACCTTTACTCAACTGCGGCTTGATCTTGAATTCTTTCCTGAGTGAAGTCAAGGACCCACACTTGGTGGGGTACATCTCAGGGACTCAACAGAGACCTGAGACAAGGCCATCCTCTCGCCCCACATTTTTGCTGTATCAGGATGTTTTGCTTTGTGTTGTGTGACCCAATTAAAAAAAAAAATCTCCATGTGCTTAAATGCTCTTTGAGTCAGAGTGATTCCTCTTTGGATGTGACGCCAAGATTGCCCTAAACACCAGCTCCAAAGAGCCCAAGCTTCATTTGGGTTATGTATGTACGTTACCCAGTTAGATTTCAATTTGTCAATATTATATTACTACCCAAAGAAAAGTGCCATCAGCACAAGAGAGGCTCGATCAAATTGAAAGCATATGAAAATGAAAATGCACAATATTCTGGTTTGCATTTTGGCCACATTTAAAATTATAGAAACCTACCTGGTTTTACAAATTCACAAAGAAAGACAGAAATTTGCAATAAAAAAAAAATTGAGCTATGGTTCTTCCTTCTCAAGACCTGAAGAAACAGGATGAGCCAAATTCCCCAAACGTTATGATTTAGGCTTCTTCTACAAACAATTAAAGCTTCAATCGACAGCCTCTAAACAGATGAGAGAAGGAAGGATGTGCTAAGAGGTGATATTTATGTTGGCTCTTCATAAGAGCAGGAATTCTTTGACTGTCTCATGTCATAAACCCCTGATTAACATATTGAAATCATTGCCGATCAACTTCTCAACATGGTAACGACTCTTCTGGGGTGGAGTAGCCAGAAACACGCCTGAATGATGATGGACTATGTTTGTTAAGATACACATTACACCTCGGCATCCCCAGAAACCAGACTCCAGAAAGTCCACCCTTAGAAAGCCTGTGTTCTTTTTTCACTAAATCAAGTGAACCTCTTTTAGAGAATTAAACCTTCACTTTGAGAGTAGGAGTAAGAGGTGGGCCATTCCAGAAAAAGAAAACTTCAGAACTTTAAAAATTAAGGGATCATATAACTTAGCAATATCAAAAACCTAAAAAGATTAGCTTAGCTCTTCCCAAATAGCAAGTAAAAATGGCATGCATGCAAAGCATATCTAAAGTGCTGTAACTACAACAAAATGAAATTCTCTGGGCAGCTGTTACGTAACTTATCTAGACATGCCTTGAACTGGTGCAGTGGAAATTGCGTAAACAAAAAAGGTTACATGTGCATCAGCTATTGTGTTATGGCTTTACCCCACTAATTTATTCTCCCTGGCCCTGACCTGGATGTTAGCAGCCAATAATAGCACTTAAAAAAAAAAAAAAAAAAACAAACCTTACCTTTTACCTATTTCTCTTCTTTCAGTTTTTCACTCTGATACATCAACAATCTGCTGCCTTGGTCATGAACTACTTGCATCTTATTATACCTACAATGATTTTTAAACAGAAAGAAATCTGCTCTTGGGAACTCTAATCCTTCCATTATGGAAATAATTAAGCTCTTTTATTTGCAAGAGGAAAATCTTTGGGGAGTTTAGAAAAACTATCAAATGGAAAAAAAAAAAAAAAAAGACGACAAGATATAAACAGACCCTGGATACAGAAATCTCAGTTAGTGTTTCATATTTAATGGTGCAAAGGAACCTTGAAAAATGAACATGTTCAGGATTTCTCCTCTGTCCTCTGTTGGAATTGTTCAGTATAATTGGTAATTTTAAAAACTCCAAGACACATAAATATGCAACCACAGAAAGGTATATATCGTTTTCTGCTCTAAATACATATAAGGGAGTGTAAATTCCAAACCCACGTTATGGCTCTATATCACCGCCACCACACCCTCCTCCCAATACTTGAAAAGCAGGAGGAAAGAAAATGCCTGCCAGAACTTCTTTCCTACCGCAAGACTATCTGCTTAACCATCAAACACAATGACTAATTGGGTCATTTTCTGAGATGTCTGGCTAGTTAGAATCTTTGCTAGGGGTGAAATCTACCTGTCCCATTGTAGAACACTGCAGTGTCAGCAGAGCCAGATCGGGACCTTTTAAAAAAATTATGTATTCTGTGATTAAACATACAACTTTATTTTTCAGAATAATACAAGTATGTATGTTGAAATTAAAATAACTTCTCCATATAATTTCTGATTGCAAAACTCCAGGTAAGTTTGTTACAGTTGTACCATTCTTTGTTGTCTCTGACGTCCCAGGGCCTTAGATTTGCACTTGGCCTGCCAGTTGGGTAAACCAACACGGCAAGTTTTCCTACTGACTGTATGGTTTTATTTACTTATTTGTTTGTTTTATTATTTCCCCTGCTTCAGTAATGATTTTTCTGGAATTATACCTTAGGGTGTCCCTAAACTCTCTAACTTGACCAATATGGCCATTATGTTGATTTCAAAATTGACAATCTGGCAACAGAAAGCTCAGAGTAGAAATTCTCATATATTCTTTTGGATTCTTTCTTTAGAAAGATGCTTCTCAGAAAAGAAATACCAGTGCCAGAGGAAAAGAACATTTTCCTCATTTGCACATCATTCATCTATCCATTTATTCATTCAGCAAATTAAGTGCCTATTACGTGCTATGTATTCTGTTAGACAATGACAAAATAGAGATGAACAAGACACACTTCTATTCTAGAGGGGTTTTATATCCACTTAAGTAAAAAACAGTTGTTACCAGGGGATGGAGGTGGGGGAATATGATTGATAGTATATAAGATCATGAACTGGTAACAAGTACTAAGTATACCATAGAGATCAAATGTATAATATATTGAACATAGACAATAATATTGTACTATATGTAATGTGATAAATGTCATTACAATGGCAATCATGTTACAATATGTAAAAGTATCAAAGTAACATGCTGTACAGCTTAAATTTCTATAATGTCACATGTTGAATTTATCCAAGAGAAAAAGAAAGTGATGATATTGTGGGCCATGCCTCTCATCTAACCACAGGGAAAGGAAATTCCATTTGGAAGAGGGAGACAGCAGACAGGCTTTTATCAGTGCGTTATCAAATATGACTATAAGTGCTCCTACCCCATAAACATAATCAAATTGTAAGTGCTACATACCAGGGGATGTTTTTGCCTTCTTTTGAATTTGTCCACGGTGCCTAGAAATACACCTCCTGGCACATATTAGGTATGTGATATTTATGTGTTATTTACATATTACACATGTACATATTATTACATATTAGGTATGCAATATTTATGCAATATTTCTGTTTATTATGTAATATTTACATATTAATTGTCACAAAGCAATTGTGCCTGTATTAATGAATTTGTTCTCTACGTACACTTGTGAAACATTAAGCATCATTTCTTCAAATGGCACTGGTTTCGTTAATTTTTGCTTGTGATATAATCAGTAAAATGCTAATCACTATGTCAGATCAATATATGAATACAATAATACATTGGTCTGGGTTTCAAATTGAAAGTTCACATTTTTAGGAGCCAAAGATCCAAGTAAGCTGTTCTATACTCAGAATCAATCTTCAAAAGAGAGGAGATATGAATAGCAGGATAAAAAAAACAAAACAAAACTGAAGCTTTTGAGTGTGAGTTAGCTAAGAACAAAGAATGTCTCATTCCTTGTCCACTCCCTCCCTAGCTTCTTGCCCAGAGCCTGGGCCAGTAAGTGGTCAAAATATGTTTGGAAAAGAGAGATTTCTGAAAATCAGCTAAGCGATAGGCATGCTGTGGTAGTCCCCAAGTAAAAGGGGCAAAGAGGCATTTCAGGCATTAGATATCATATGCAAAGCTTTACAAACCTGGAAAAGCAAGGTGTATGTAGGGGTAAGGCCAGTTCTGTAGATCTGGAGAATCTGGTATGTGGAGGGAATAGCTAGAGAGATAAGGCTGAACACGTGGACAGAAAACAGGCAAAAAGAGTTTGTATTCTATCCTGAACTCAGTGGGGAGTCACTCTTAAGTTTTAAGCAAGGAAAGTAGCATAGCAAGATTTTTTTTTTTTAAGAAGGATCATTTGGTAGCAATAGGTAAAAGACTTTGGAATTGAAAGCCATGTGAAGTCAGGTTAGACAACTTTCGGAAGCTATGGCCATCATGCTTCAAAGCCTCACGGTGATTTCTTAAACCTCTTGTCCCTCTCCTGCAGTTCCAAATCATCTTGTTTCCCTTGTGTCACAAAGCTTGTTTTTCTTCTCCCTGTTCAATTATCTTTTCATTCTGCCATTGACCCTCAGTTGTACCTGATACCATTCATTTATCTGCTTATGTTGTTTCGGATGCTTCTGTTTTTCATCTCTCTCTCCAAAATGCCTAGCTTGGTGGTGCCCAAAGTAGAAATAAGGAGGTAATACATATGCAGAGGAGGTAAAGAAGGGTTTCAAACCTACATCTGTTCACACTCTATCGCTAAAGACATATTGTCTCTCTAACCAGACATAGTGTCAGCTAATGCTATTTTTTTCAAAATCCGAAATCTAGGAAATATTCACATTGTTTAATATACTTCAAAAATTTACACATTATTATTATTTTTCTCTAATACATAAGTGCTATACTTTACTCTCGGCTTTCCTCGAGGTTATAATTTAATGGAAGAAGATAAGAAAAGAATGCTATAATCCTCTATTTAATTTAGTGCTTTGCATTTTACCCAGAAGCACTTTGCCTCAAAGAGGAGCCCATGAAATCTTAAGTACCTACAAGATCCACAGCCCCCTTCTGAGAGAAGTGGCCCCAAGCTATTCTTTCTGCATTAAAATACCAAAGCTCAAGCCCAGGGGTTCTACCCATGCCCTGACTTGATAGCGGAGGCCATTTTCCTCTGAAGTGGCTTTGCGTGAAACTGCCCAAGAGGACTGCTCCATATTGGATGTTTGCACACTAAGTTGGAGGAAAAAACAGGAACATTCAGAACAAACTGGTACTCAGAATATGTCCTAAATGATGATAAAATAGTTTGCCAATTTTCTGTGAGATCTATGTACACCCCAGGCTAGAAAGTTGCTGAGACCCAAAGTGATTGGAGAAGTGGTCATTTTTTATCTCATTTTCCTGTGTACAGCCAGAAAAAACTTAACACTGAAGGTAATCTGAGCCTGTCTATTCCTTGCTATCCTGTATCTTTCCATACATTTCATATATACTATCACCCTGCTGTAAAGATCACATAGCTATGACCTAGTTCCATAGATAAGTGAAGGGAGGCTGAGAGATATTTGTGGCCAGTTGCAACTAGTGTTGGGTTGGGAGTCAGAGGTTCCTAAATACAAGTCACAGGTCTTAACCGTGGACAGGTCACTTAATCTCTCCAAGTTTCAGTTTCTTTATCTTCGAAATGGGAATGTTAATGGTACTTTGATCATAGGATTTTTGTGAGGAATAAATGGGAAAATGCCATGTCAAGTGCTGGGAACATTGTTTGCTGACACAAAAGTGCTTAATAAATGCCAGCGAACATTTTGGAAGGTACATGAATTACCCACTCTGAAACAGCTAGGAAGAGATGGAAACAGAATTATCCCTATCATTTATTTCTAGCCTTGCTCCTTTTCCCCGACAATACCATAGTATTAATATCATAATAAGCATCTGTTAGAAAGGTGCTGAAAAGCACTCACAGTATTTGTGGTAATGTTAAAAAAAAGAAGAATTCAACTTTCTAAATCTCTATAATAATAAAATAAATTTGAAACAAACTATAGTATAAAAATATAACTGCATTACAGAAAGGTTAACTAAATGAATGGTTGATAAAATATTAACTTATTTCCAGGAAAAGGTTGGGATGTTTAATATACATAACTAACTTCTGAGCATAATACCTTAGAAAAGAGGCTAATAACTTTCAATCTCTCTCTCTCATCATAAAAATAATACTAGGTTGTTAGAACCTGGGTCTGTTTCAGGCTGACATTTCTAAAAAAGTTAATTACCATGATGTATGCTAGAATTTTTTTTCTTGAAGTATAGTTGACGTACAGTATTATATAGGTTACATTATAGAATATAGTGATTCACAATTTTAAATGTTATACTCCATTTATAGTTATTATAAAATATTGGTTATATTCCCAGTGTTGTACAACATATCATTGTAGCTTATTTTATACATAATAGTTTGTACCTCCTAGTCCCCTTCCCCTTTCTTGCCCCTCCTCCTCCTTTCTCTCTACTAGTAACCACTAGTTTGTTTTCTGTATCTGTGAGTCTGCTTCTTTTTTGTTATACTCATTAGTTTGCTGTATTTTTTTAGATTCTACATGTAAGTCATCTTATACAGTATTTGTCTTTCTCTGTCTGACTTATTTCACTTAGCAAAATGCCCTCTGGGTCCATTTATGTTGTTGCAAATGGCATCATTTCATTCTTTTTTATGGCTGAGTAGTATTCCATTGTACATATACCACATCTTCTTTATCCTTTCATTACTGATGGACACAGCTTGTTTCTATACCTTGGCAACAGTAAATAATGCTGTTATGGACATTGTGGTGCATGTATCTTTTCAAATTAATTTTTTTGGGGTTTTTTGGATATATACCCAGGAATGGAATTGTTGGGTCATATGGTAATTCTATTTTGAGTTTTTTGAGAAACCTCCATACCTTTTTTTCACAGTGGCTGCACCGATTTACATTCCCATCCACAGTGTATAAGGGTTCCCTTTTCTCCACGTCCTTGCCAACATTTGTTATTTATCTTCTTTCTGATGATAGACAATCTGACAGGTGTGAGGTGATATCTTATTGTGGTTTTGATTTGCATTTCCCTAATGATTAGCAACGTTGAACATCTTTTCATGTGCCTTTTGGCCATCTGCATCTCCTCTTTGGAAAAATGTCTATTCAGGTCTTTTGCCCATTTTTTAAGGGGTTTTTTTTTTTTTGATGTTGAGTTATATAAACTGTTTATATATGTTAGATATTAACCCTTTATCAGTCATATCATTTGCAAATATTTTCTCCCATTTAGTAGATTGTCTTTTTTGTTTTGTCAGTGGTTTCCTTTCCTGTGCAGAAGTTTTTAAGCTTAATTAGGTCCCATTTGTTTATTTTTGCACTTATTTCCTTTGCTTTAGAAAGCGGATTCAAAAAAATATTGCTACAATTTAAGTCAAAGAGAGTTCTGCCTATGTTTTCCTTTAGGAGTTTTATAGTATCTGGCCTTACATTTATATTTTTAATCCCTTTTGAGTTTATTTCTGTATACAGCATTAGAGAATGTCCTAATATCATTCTTTTACATGTAGCTGTCCAATTTTCCCAGCACCACTTATTGAAGAGACTGTATTTTCTGAATTGTCTATTCTTGCCTCCTTGTCATAGAGTAATTGACCGTAAGTGCATGGGTTTATTTCTGGCTCTCTATTCTTTTCCTTTGATCTATGTGTCTGGTTTTGTGCCAGTACCTTGCTGTTTTGATTACTGTAGCTTTGTAGTTTAGTCTGAAGTCAGGGAGCATGATTATTCCAGCTCTCTTCTTCTTACTTAAGGTTGTTTTTGCTATTCAAGGTCTTTTGTGTTTCCTTACAAACTTTGAAATTATTTGTTCTAGTTTTGTGAAAAATGCCTTTGATATTTTGATAGGGTTTGCATTGATTGCCTTGAGTAGTATGTTCATTTTAACAATATTAATTCTTCCAATCCAAGGACATAGTATATCTTTTCATCTGTTTGTGTCATTTTCAATTTCTTTCATCAATGTCTTATAATTTTCAGAGTACAGATCTTTTGCCTCCTTAGGTAGGTTTATTCCTAGGTATTTTATTCTTTTTGATGGGATGGTAAATAAGATTGTTTCCTTAATTTCTCTTTCTGATAGTTTGTTGTTAGTGTATAGAAATGCATCAGATTTCTGTATATTAATTTTGTATCCTGCAACTTTACTGAATTCATTGATGGACTCTAGTAATTTTCTGGTGGTATCTTTAAGATTCTCTAGGTATAGCATCATGTCATCTGCAAACAGTGGCAGTTTTACTTCTTTCCAATTTGCATTCCCTTTTTATTTCTTTTTCTTATCTGATTGCTGTGGCTGGGACTTGCAATACTATGTTGAATAAAGTGGCAAAAGTGGATATCCTTGTCTTGTTTCCAATCTTAGAGGAAATGCTTTCAACTTTTCACCATTGAGTATGATTTTAGCTGTGGGACTATCATATATGGTCTTTATTATGTTGAGTTATGTTTCCTCTATGCCCACTTTCTGGAGAGTTTTTATCATAAATGGATGTTGAATTTTGTTGGAAGCTTTTTCTGCATTTATTGAGATGATAATATGGTTTTTATTTTTCCATTTGTTAATGTGATGTATCACATTGATTGATTTGTGGATATTAAAAAACCCTTACATCCCTGGGATAAATCCCATTTGATCACAGTGTATGCATTTTTTATTAGTATCTTTATATTTCTGTGCAAATATCAATTCAAAAGACTCAGTTAAAATTTAAGATATGAATTGATAAAATGTTGTATATCCATATAATGGAATACTATTTGCCCATTGAAAGGAATGAAGCACTGATACATGCTACAACCTGGATGAAACTTGAAAGAGTTTTTCTAAGTTAAATAAGCCAGTCAAGAAAGACCACATATTGTATAATTCCATTTACATGAAAAGTCCATAATAAGTCAATTTGTAGAGATAAAAATTAGAATAGTGTTTGCCTAGAGCTGGAATTGGGGTGGTGAGTGACTGCTAGGGATTCTTTTAAGGGTGATGAAAATGTTCTAAACCTAAATTAGGATGATGGTCACACAACTCTAAAACCACTGAATTGTACATTTGGAAGAGTGAATTGTATGGTATGAGAATTACATCTCAATAAAGATGTTTAAAAAATTACAGGTAACACTTGTATTCATCAGCTATTGCCACATATGCTGTATAACAACCCACTCTCAATCTCTGTAATTTACAACTGTTGGCATTCATTTCTTGCTGCTGGGTGGGGAGTTTATCTGGAGTGGCTCTGCTTTAAGCTTCAGGTCAAGTTTAGGTCTGTGACACATTTATTGTTCTGAGGTCCAGGCTAGATGATCAGCAGCCATCTGTGGTATGTTTCTCTCCTCTTAGAAGTTAGAAGTTCCCAGAAGGCCAAATAGGAACACATGATGCTTCTTAAGGCCAAGCCCAGAATCAGCACACTGTCAGTTCCAGTCACATTCCACAGCCAAGGGAAGTTACTGGCCAAGTCATGCATTAATGGGGTGAGGAAGTATACTGATCTTGAGCCCACTTATACACGGGATTTTTCTTCAGTAGTATATGCTGTAGTACTACGCAATCTGCGGATGCAGAATTGTGGGTACTGAGGCATCGTGTTTGGGCCAACTATGAAGTTATACACAGATTTTGAACTGCACGGAGAGTCAGAGCCCCTAATCCCTCTGCGTTGTTCAAGGGTAAGCTGTATTCTTTTCTCAGAAAAAAGAACGAATATTTGCTTCCAAATAATCAAATCTACCACATCCTTTGATGGTATTTTTGCAGTGAAATTCAATGTAGTTATTGACATATATCTAATACTTTAATATAAATATACACCCTATAGTATACATTATATAGTATATACTACATAGTATGTGTATTTATATTATAGAATAATATAAATAACTAAATTACGTGTGTATATATATACATATATATATAGTGACTGCCAGTATGACTGTCTATAGGAAAAGAAAGGAAAATTCATTAAAAACAACAATAAAAAGGACAACAATGTCACTCTTCTTTGTTTTATCGGGAACAATGCCACAGTGCCAAAAAGCTGTCCAGAAAATGTTCTCTCATCGTTGCAATATTGAGCAGTTGAACTATGGATCAGTAGCACGTAAAATAGCAAAATGAAGCCAAGATGCCTTGCAGTGTTGCAGGTGGTGCTGGATGTTGGAGCTTTCTAGAGTTCTGCACAGTGGTGGGGCCTGAAGGCCTAGCAGAGGGGCAGGTGGCATGTGGGCTGGCCCCACCAGAAACCAAACAGGATATTGTCCTGATTTACAAAACTAGCACTGTGGCACCACACTTACTTCAAAGCCATTCAGTGAGGTCGGAGAAGCTAGCACTTCTATCCAATCTCTAGCTTCTCAATCTAAATGGTTAAGCCAAAGCCAAACCTTTTCTTTTCAGAATTAATATTTGTAATTAAGTCAGAGACCTCTGTATTTCCCTTACAAACATAACTATGCTTATGCCAGAAACAATCTGGTGCTCAAAATCTCAGAAGTTTAAGTTTTCCAGATTTAATTTGAACGTGACATATCCACGAATGTGATACTGAGGAAGTTGCAACAGCTGACTGCTAAACTTCCCTGAACAGGTGCTGATTCAGCTAATGGCAACTTTACATCGAGGGCAAAAGTTGCTTGCTCTCAACAGCACAGAATTTCCACAGATGGCCTTGAAGCTAGCAAGTCCGGAAGCTGTTTAAAAAAAAAAAAAAAAAAAAAGCCCTCTCTTCAGCTATGTCACCCTGGACAGGATATAGATTTTTGAGCAGTTTGCTGTCCAAATGCTAAGTGGTGAGCTAAGCTACAGCTGGGTGGCTTACAAAATAAAGGACTGTCCTTTAGGTCTAACACGATGGTCAAAATCCATCTCTCTTTGCCTCTGCTGAGTCCCAAGAGGACAGTTGTCTACATATAATTATATACAATTGGGCACAGTCAGTGGCTTCATTCGGGAGAGACCCAGCTCTGATCTTTGCTGGCTCTCCAATGACTCCTGAACCATGAAGGAGGTGGTCATGCCAGGTCAGGGTTTATTACGGAAACAGAGAGTTTGAAGGGACTGACACTGGAGCTGACAGCAAGGCAGTTGACTTGTGGAGACAGGACTATCCATGGATGCCTGCACTGCACAGAATGCAGAGAACCTACCTGAGTGGTTTCTTCTCTTACCCAAAGTGAAGGAGAACAGTAAAAACAAAAAGAATACCTTGACTTGTTCAGCAACTTTCCTTTCCCTGACTATTCAATGTCAGCTGTTCAGAAATTCTATTCTGTTCTTTACAGGGATACACTAAGGGAAAGATTGTGAATTCTAATAAAATCTGATGGTAAGATACTTGAGCTTTTACAAAGCAGCATTATTTTACTAGGCTGAATGTTTATGCAATTCACTGTAGACCTAAGCAATTTGGCCTGCTAATATGTTGTACCAGCAGGTTATGTTCAGCCATAAAGACACCTTCTGTGGCAACCCCCTTACCCTTGTAAGAAACATGATTATATGCCAAGACACCGAGATAACATAACAAGAAACTGTGGGGTTTTCATTAAATTGAAAGGAAGTATAGTCTGTGTATTGTAATAAAAAGATGTGCATGTCTGCCGCAGAAAAATTCATAGATTCATGCTATTACCTTTCTACATCCCCCACAAGAAGTTGAAAAGTGATGTTCATGAAGGTAAATTAAAATCCTGAAATGTAGTCCTAAGATGGAGGTGATTTTTGTTTCTTTTTTTTTTTTAACCAGAAATTGGAAACATGAGAAAGAATACATAAAAAATCTTGTGCTCTAGGAAAGACAATATCAAGAAAATGAGAAGACAAACCACAGACAGGGAGAAAATATTTGCAGAAGACATATCTGATTAAGGACTGTTATCCAAAATATACAAAGAATGCTTAAAACCCAACAATAAGAAAATGAACAACTCGATTAAAAAATAGGGGAAAAATTCTGAACAGACATCTCATCAAAGAAGGTATATACATGACAAGTAAGCATACGAAAAGATGCTAAACATCATTTGTCATTAGGGAATTGAAATTAAAACAACATTGAGAGACCACTACACAGCTATTAAAATGGCCAAAAGCCAAAACACTGAGAACACAGGTGTGGATGTGGAGCAATGGGAACTCTGATTCATTGCTGGTGGGAATGCAAAATGGTACAGCTACTTTGGAAGATGGTTTGGCAGTTTCTTCTAAAACTGAACATACTATTACCACACAATCCAGGAATCATGTCCTTGGTATTTACTTACTCCCTTACAAAACCTGCACATGAAATGTTTATAGCAGCTTTATTCATAATTGCCAAAACTTGGAAGCAACCAAGATGTCCCTCAGTAAGTGAATGGATGAAGAAACTGCGGTACATCTAGACAATAAACTATCATTCAGCATTAAAAAAAAAATATATATATATACATACATATATATGTATATATATATACATGCACTTGCACACAC
This sequence comes from Camelus bactrianus, assembly GCF_048773025.1. Lineage (NCBI taxonomy): Eukaryota > Metazoa > Chordata > Mammalia > Artiodactyla > Camelidae > Camelus > Camelus bactrianus. The sequence goes on along the minus strand of NC_133575.1, from coordinate 78,233,235 downwards.
ACAGATAATTAACCCAGCCTGTTTACTCATTACCCAGCTTGCAAAATAGAAAATTGTCATGATATTAAAACTCTTTGTTATGCCCCTCCCCATTGCCCTCGCCCTCCCCCACCCCAACCTTCTCCTTAAGGTATTACACTCATTTTTGTTTTCCTTCCAATGTCTTTCTTTAACACAGTTGTTTCTATCCCTAAGTAATATGTTGTTTAATTTTGTATGCTTTTGAACTTTATTTAAATGGAATCATGCTGTCGGTAATCCTGAGATTTGTTTTCATTTTGTTTTGTGTTGTATTTTGTTTTTGTTTTTGTTTTTTGTTTTTGCTGGACCTTATAGTAATATGATTATCTCTGTAGCAGGGGTTCATTCTTTTCACAGCTCTATACAATTCTGTTCTAAAAAAAGCTCATTGTATTTTTCCCTTTTCTTCTCCTGTTTTTGTACATTTGGTTGTTACACATTTCTTTTTTTTTTTCTTTCTTCTTATTTTGCTATTACAAACTTTTTTTACATGTCTTCTTGTGAACTTCTATAAGAGATTTCTCTGGGGAGTATTCATAGAGGTAGAATTGCTAAGTCCTATGCTATGTATATCCTCATCTTTACAAAACAGTGCCAAATAGTTTTTCAAAGTTGTTTATGACTTTATACATCTATCGACAGTGTATGAAAGCTCTGATTACTCCACATCTCCTATAATATCAGATCTTTTCTTTCTTTCTTTTTTCTTCCTTTCTTTCTTTTTACCAATTTGATGGCTTTAAAGTGATATCACATTTAATTTGCATTTCCCTGATTACTAATGAGGTTGCTCTTGCATTTTTTATCTATTTAATTGGTTTCATGTTCCTCTCTATGAAATGTTGATTTAATTTGGTTGTTTACTTTTCATTAGTTTTTTTTATCCTTTTCTTATTGTTATATCTTCTCCCAATTTGTGACTTCTCATTTCACCCTAGTTATGCTGTCTTAATTTTTATATTGTCAAATTCATCCACTTTTTCCTTGTCATTTGCATTGTTGGTATCATCTTTAAGAAATCCTTCCATGTAACAAGGTCATAAAGATATTTTTCTATGCTATCTTATCAAAGCTTTCAACCACTGCTTTTTACATTTTTATTTAACAAATCTGAAACTCATTTTGTGTATGGATATAGCTTACATTTTTCTGTATGGATAGTCTGTTGTCCGAGCATAGTTTGTTGGATATTCGATATTTTACTCACTGATCTACAATACCAGCCCTATCATAAATCATTTCTATGTATATGACCCTTTGTTCCTGGAAGATTTTTACTATTTCATAGGACTATTTGTCTATTCCTAAACAAATGCTACACTATCTTATTGACTACTGCTTTATTTGGTCTTAATATCTGTTAGTACAAGACCACCTCAACTCCTTGTTCTTTGCTATCAATTTTTTGGCGATGGCTGCCCTTTTCTTTTCCATATAAATCTGTATTAGTTAAGGTTCCCCAGAGACAAAGAGACATAGAACTAATAGGATATAGATAGATGATAGATAGATAGATAGATGATAGATAGATAGAGATATACATACACACATATCTATCTTAAAGAATTTTATTATTAAGAATTGGCTAATGTAATTGTGGAGGCTGAGAAATCCCATGATCTTCCATCTGCAAGCTGAAAACCCAAGAAAGCCTGTGGTGTATTTCCAGTCCAAGTTTGAAGGCCTGAGAAACAGGAGCACCAAAGTGGTAAATCCCAGTCTGAGAACAGGAGGGATCTGTCGTGTCAGCTTAAGCCATCATGCAGCGAGTGAGAATTCTCCCTTCCTCTACGTTTTTGTTTTATTCAGACCATCAACAGGCTGGATGATGCCCACCAGTAGTGGGGAGGATGATTGACTTTACTCAGTCTACTGATTCAAATGCTAATCTTTTCCAGCAACACTCTCACAGACATACTCAGAAATAATGTTTAACCAAATATCTGGGCATCCCATGGCCCAGCCAGTTGACACATAAAATTAAGCATCATGGAATCTTAGAATCAAATCTGCAAATTATACAAACACATGCACACACACACACACACACCTTTTTTTTTATCAAATCTAAAGGTAGATTTAGGAAGAATTGATATATATATGCTGTTGAGTCTTTCTACCCACATCTATTTATTTAGACTTTTAATGCTTTCTAATTTCTGATTTAATTGAATTATGATGAAATAATGTGATCTATAAGATACCTGTTTCATGAAATTTAGGACTTGCTTTATGACCTAGTACAGGTCAATTTTTGTAACTTTCCATGTGTGCTTGAAATAATGTATATTCTACAAGTGCTGAGTCCATTAGATCAAGATTGTTAATTATGCTGTTCAAATACTTACATACTTATTGATTTTTGTGTGTGTCAGCTTAGATATACTGGCTTTCATTTGGTTAGTATTTGCCTAATTTATCTTTTCTCATTTATTAATTTTGGCCTTCCTGTGTCATTATGTTTCTCATATGTCTTTCTGAGTAGCATACAGCTGCACTTTATTTTTTTATGTAGTCTGACAATCTTTGTCTTTTAACTAGATGTTTTAATCTATTTAAATTTACAGTGATCACAAGTATAATTAGAATTTATTTCTACCATCTTATTTACTGGTTTCTATTTATCCTGCTTTTTCTATTTTTTTTTCTTTATTGTCTCATTTTAGATTGGAACCTTTGGGGTCACATTTCATATTTACCCAAAATGTTAACGTGTATTCTTAACAAAGTCTAAAGTTAACCAATTTCTCCACCCTCCTCCAAACAATGCAAGGACTTTAAAACACTGAACTCATATCACCTGCAAAACGATATGCTACAATTCCAGATTTTAGATCTACCCTGATTTTGCTAACCCCATAAATTGGGCATTGTTATTAGTGTTTATGCAGTCAATGTCTGTTTAGATATGTGTACAAATTTACCGATTTCTTGACTCACCATTCCCACTGGCATCTCAGTGTCTCTGAGATGATTTCCTTTTTGGCCTGAAGTACAACCTTCAGAATCTCCTTTGGTGGAGGTCTGTTGCTGGTCACGGGCCTCAGTTTTTCTTTATCTGAAAATATCCACTTTGATGATCTTTTCTTTTTTCATCGTGCTCTCAGTTTCATATGCTTTCTGCAAACATAATAATTTCAAGTACTTTATAGCCTACATTTGCTAATTCCAATAACTCTGGTCTGGATCAGGTTTTATTCTACTGCCTGTTGTTTTTGCTGAGCAGATTAATAAATCAAACAAATGAGTGGCCAAAGGAGACCACACATCATCTTTATTATTGATAGACATGAATATAGGTCTCTTAACCAAGAGAAATTATTCATCTTGGTTCTCAGAATTAGGCACAATCACCCAAGTCTCAGGACATGCTGAACCAGAAGAGGACTTCTCATATGTCAGGAGGACAGGCCCTTGGAGGAGGAGAGCAAAACTTCTGTGAGCAAGTCACTCCCAACAGGAAGAGATGTATTACTGAGTTAAGCATGCCTCAGTATTTCCCCCAAATATTCTGATCAGATACGTTCCTCCATTAACCTTCCTCCCCAGGTGAGAATAGTATAAGGGCAGAAAAATACCGGGAGTATAACACTAGTGAAGATCTTTTAACCTCGCAGTAAACGGTGGGAGGAGGGAAGACATGCTGACCCTCAAAGTGCTTTGTGTCTGTACCAGTTTGCTAGGGCTGCCATAACAAAGGACTACAAACTGGGTGGCTTACAGAACAGAAATCTATTGTCTCCCAGTTCTAGAGGATAGAAGTCCAAAATCAAGGTGTCAGCAGAGCTAGTTCCTTCTGAGAGCCATGGGGGGATATCTATTCCATGCCTCACTTCTAGCTTCTGGTGGTTTGCTGGCGATCTTTGGGGTTCCATGTAGATGGCATTTATCCCTGTGTCTCCACTTTGTTTTTTCTTTGTATGCATCTCTTTCTCTCCACAGAGAATTCTTTCTATAAGGATCCCAGTCATATTGGATTAGGGGCCCACCCTACTCCAGTATGATGTTGTGTTAACTTATTACATCTGCAATGACTGTTTCCAAATAAGGTCACATTCTGAGATACTGATGTTAAGTAGTTAGATAAGTGGGGACACCTAGCAGATAAGGTAGAGAGGGAAGATGGTCCAGAAGATGGCGATATGCCTGCCTTCAGCATAAAGGGGCTTTACTTCCTCTAAATGAGTGCTAGCAAGAAACCTGTTAGAACCTGACAGCTACAACTGTGCAGTGGCGATGAGGACCTAATCAGACATGAGCCAATACTCATTGTAATATGATTAGCACTGCAGTTTAGGCACCTCCCCATGGGTTTCTCTGTGTGCACCATGGGTAAGGACATATACAAAAGGGGATGAACATGATTAAGCACTCCAGGGGCAAGAGCCGTCAATCAATCAAGAGACCACCTCTAAGTGAGGGTGTGAGAGAAACGGACTAAACAAAGACCACTGCCATCCGCCCTTTGATCAGCCCACCTCCCTTTGCTAAATAAAACCTTTAAAATCTTTCACTACACAATGTTTTGTGAATTTTGACTATAAGTGCATGCTCCTTGGAACTTCATCTGTGGAAAACTTTTGAGGCCTGGATTGGAGATGTGTTTCTCCGGAGAGGATTTGATTTTGATTTTGCCAAGTGCCTGGAGTACATCCAACCTGCAACTATTATGAAATAAATTCTCACTGGGAGGTTTTTCATACTGCATAGGTAGTGTGAATTCAGACTCCAAACTTGCCCAAGGTCCAACTTTTGTTTAAAAATTCTAAAGAAAGACTTTTTTTTCCCCCTGTTCAACTCTGCATTGAGACTAAGATAAGCAAGCTTCCTTTCTGCCCTTTTCTGTCCGGTAGGAACTTTTTTAGCTCACCCTTACAATTTTGGTCTTAAGCCCTTACAATGACTACGATGATATCTAAGATTTTTGTCAGTGTCTCCTACAGATTGCCCCTTCCCACATGGTTATTAGCCTCTGTCTTCAAGCCTCTGGACCAAGTGGTCTTAAACACTGATGCTCAGGGTCACCAGGATTTACAGATGTGTCCAGGTTGAAAACTAACTTTTGTACTAAATTTTTGCTTTACTTTTACTTTTGGCTTTTAGGTGTTTTTCTTGCCAATAAAGATATGCAAATAGAAATAATTTATTAAATGCCTTTTATCCAACATTTTCAGTTGTTTTCCCTCAAAGAATTATTCATGTTGTCTAGCCTGTTTTACCACCCAAAAGAGATGTCTAGGTCGGGTCTTTATAGGAAGAGTTGCATCCAAAAAACAATAGCCAATATTTATGGAATGCTAATATTATTCTCAGGGCTTCACATGAATCACCTCATTTAATCTTTACAAAAACCACATGAGGTAAGTATTCAGTTTTCAAACATAGAAATTTAGTCTTAGAACAGAGAGTATACTTGCCCAAGATCACAGGTCTCAAAATTGATGGAGATGAAATTCAAGCTCATCTCTGTCTGATGCCAAAATTAGTGCTCCTAACACTATCGCATACTACTTCCCAAGCTAAAATGTTATTGAAACGAGTATGTGCTGATTATGTGCATGAATTTAATAAAAACACTGTAATGGCAGACACAATTATTGTTTTATCCATTGTTCCACCTCCCCTCCCCCAGTGCCTATCAGGGTGCCTGGAACATAACAGGAGTTTATTAAGTATGTTTAGTAAATTAAACAATAAAGGCACATAGGGACTCATAGTTACATATGAGTAGATGTCAAGTAAGATGACCTGTTGGTAGTGGGCTGACAATTTGATGATACCAAGCCTTTGAGCAGATTTCTGGAGCTCAGTGTTTTTAACGTTTTTATTTCAAATCGTCTGGCCCTCAGTAATTAAATTTATCCTAGCTCTGGAACTCCTAATATGCCTGTAGTTCTAAACACATTTTGTTTCCAGTTCATACACTCAGAGACTGGGAGCTAGTGATTTTTCACCACTTCTTTCTTCTTTTATAATGTTTAGATAGAATCCCAATCACTGTTAGAATGTTGAGTTTATACTGCTGCTACGAGTAACAATATTGCATGCCTACTTTTATTTTATACTTATTTTTTAAAACAATTCTGCAAGTTATTATTGTTGTCTCCATTAACAAATGAAGACCCGAAGAGGATCACACAGTTAATTAGCAGAACAGTAAGTCATGAAACCACCTGTAACCACAAAATTCCCAATGCTTCACCTACTCTAGATTATCCCCCATAATCGCCACAATTTGTAAAACACTGCATAAAGGCTGGGCTAAATTTGTTGTTTGATGGTATATTCAGAGCAAAATGTGGTCTCATGAGTGGAGTCAGTAATTGTTAACAGGAAGAATAAGGAGTGTGTGTTTGGGATGGAGGGTGGATGATGGCAATGGAAAAGCAAACTGCTTGGCCCCGCAAACCCACTAAGCACTATTGGACCACGAGGCCTTTCCTTATAGTACTGTCTCCTCTTCCCTAAGGCCCTTCCTCCTTTATAGGGCTAGTAAACCTCTACATCCTTCAAGGCACAATCCAAATATCACTTCCTTCAAGAAAACATCTGTAAACCACTCTTGGTCTTCCTACTAATTTGCTCCCCAGCATTCTGTGTATTACTGGTCGCACTGTTGTTTAATGACTCATGTATTTATCTCCCCAAATGTAGTTGTGATCCAGGAAGAGAATAATATTTTATCTCCAGCAACTAGCATGGCACCTGGCACATTTAGCATGAGTGAATCAGTGACTAGATTTAATGGAACTCAGAATTGATCTGGAAAAACTTCATGGTAATAATTCTTACATGGTTTCAACCCTTCATCTAACAAACAAGTACTTTCCTCTTTTACCAAACCTTCTCTTTATTCTCTTTGAGATGGTCTGCAGAAAATGGTCTTAGATATAATGAAAATAATACGACGATACTTTAAACTTGTGTAGAGATTTACAGCTTCCAAAGCACTTTCCATTACATTTTGTTTTCTCAGCAGGCCTCTGACTTAGCCTGAGGAAACTGAGAACTGAATCACATGCTCAAGAGGTATTAGAGCCAGGAGCTGCTCTCTTGTCTGCTAGCATCAGCCCAGAGCATTCCCCTCTGTCCTTGTGGTTAAAACTCTCATTGGCAGAGGAAAACTTCAGTCATTAGAATCATGTTAAGTTTAAATAAATGATCATTGGATGATGTGATTCTCCAACTTGAATGTAGTCATTAGGAAAGCTTGTTTAAATTACAGATTGTCAGGCTCCATCCTCGAAGATCCTGATTTGGAAAAGTCTAGGATGGAGCCTAAGGATCAACCAGTACTCCAGGTGATTCTGCTGTAGACATTTCTCAGGCCACAATTTGTGAAACACTGGATGAAGGCTGAGTTAAATTTCTTCTTTGATGATATATTCAGAACAAAAGGTAGTCTCCTCAGTAGAGTCAGTAACTGCGAAGAGGAAGAGGAAGGAGTGTGTGTTTGGGGTTGGGGGCCGGGGGGTGGATGGTGGTGATGGAAAAGCCAACTGACTGAGAGGCAGAAAAGCCAAGGTGGGCATGATACCTGAATTGCCTGTTGGTCTTTTTTTATAAGGCATAGAAAGAAAATCAGAAGACATACTCTGTTGAGTTTGTAATATTTGCAGCACGTTTCCAAGGCATTTTGTATTGGAAAAAGAACTCTGTTGATGCAATCCCATATCTAGCCCTGCCATTTGTTCTTTTTCTCCCACAGAAGGTGTTACTTTCTATTTTTTCCCTTTCTGCTCTCTAAACTAGGTATCCATTTGGTTGTTTTTAATTGTCACATTTGTTCTCATACCAACATGTTAAATGTAACTTGAGCAAAAGCCAAACCTGCAAATCCCTTTTTTCCTCTTTCTGAAAAGCCACACAAAACTGAAGTTAGAGATCTGTATGTTTCTTTCTGAGCTTGGGTTCCTCATTACATTTCTGAAGTTCTCAACTTACTACTTACTGTTCAGGAGCAGAAGAGAATCCAGATTCGCTTTCAGCTACTCGGCATCTTCTGAATATGCTGAGATAAAAAAAAAATGCAGATGGAGACAGAAAATATAGTGATTTAGACAAGAAAATTTACTTGTTGAAGTAATATTTGTTCTGCATATCCTATTGTCTTATTGGCTTCCAGATAAAATTGACAAACATCTTCTCCAAAATAAGATTTTGCTTCCAAGCCCTGATAAAATCACGAGAAAGAATACAACAAACCTTTTAAAATCAAGCTTAAAGGAGAACAAATATTTGATAGGTTAATAGCAGTCAAAATAAGTCACAGCATATGAATGTCAAGCAACAGAGTTATTTTTTTTTTATTTTATACAATAAACTTCAAGCTTTTCTGAAGGGAAAAAAATCACTAAGAGTTTAAGGGTACAGAACTCACTGAATCAGAAAGTCAAAAGTTTATATCAACCCTCTGTTCTCATATTCAACTCCCTCACTTACACTCTGTAACAGGAGAATATTTTTTGTGGTGATCAGACGTTCATGGGAGCTGAGATAGCAAGACAGGACAGTTATTTCAAGCCTACTATGTGACAGGCCCTGTGCTCAGAATATTTTATTTCAGTCTTATAGAACCTTATGTCCAATTTACAAATCAGGAAATGAGTCTCCAATGTTAAGCAACATGCTTAGAGTCATGTGCTATTAAATGACAAGTTGAACCCAGATATGTCTGATTTCAAAGTTTATGCTTTTCAACAAGGTTAATGTGTTCCCAAGCTTTTTAAGTGTAATAACTGATTTTTCCCCTAAATGATAATCATTTATCATAACAATAAAAACAAAGAGGACCTAGAACAGTAGTCTATCAGATCTTCCTATTTTTCAGTTTAACTCTGAAACATTATACTTTGTAGAGGGTACACATTCAATTTCAAAGGTGCAAAGAGTATTTGAAATAACTGGCACTTAACACAGCTTTCAGGTAATAGGGTTTGAGTTACTGCACTGGAAAATGAAAATCTAACTTCTGAAATTTTGTTCATTATGTATCAGTATAATGTGAAAGGCAAAACTCCAAAAAAAGAAAAAAAACATAGAAGAAAAGCATATTTCGGGTAAAAGCCTATACACACAGCACATTGATCAGCTTTTGGAAAGGATGTGCTTTGGACAGCCCAAGTTGGACATCCATGATAAACAGTCAGGTGTATAGATGCACCTGGAAATCAGAGCTGGAGCATCATGGCTGGAGACTTAAATTTGAGGGCTCATCAATAAGTAGATCATATTTAAAGCCATGAAACAAGATCAACCACCTCAAGAGAAAGCGGCGATAGAGAAGGGGGGTGAGCAGGAGACAGAGGCCTGAAGCACAAACACATGATAATTCATTTTCATACCCGAATCCCCCATTACACAACCAAAGTAGTCGTACTTTCTGTGTCTAGTGGAATTTTAGACATTACATATACTTATAACATGTAACATCACTGGTAAAAGTGAGGTTATTAATAGGCACAATGTCTTGGGACCTTGGGTCTGGAAGCATTTAAGGTCACTGCAGAACCAAGGCACCACTCAGTTGAAACAGCCCTGAGGCATAGTAGTTAACAACTTTGGCGGTAGAACCAAGTTATTTGGACTTGAATCCCAAATTCGCTAAACCTGTCAAATGTCCTTGGGCAAATTACTTGATTTCCTCGTCCCTCAGTTTCCTTGTTTATATAATAATGCTATCTACTCCCTAAGGTTCTTGTGAGGATTAAATGGGCTAAAATATGTAAAACATACGGAGCTCAATAAATAATCACAATTCTTATCCAAGAATCGTGTTGCCACTGATGGGATCCTAGCAGTTTTCTTTTCCAGGCATCCCACCCTCCAAGAATCCTCTCTAGGAGCTCACCGCATCACAAGGCAGCCGTTTCTATTTTGGCAAGCTCTCCGTGCTGCACAGTCACTTTCTACAGGGAAATCAAAATCCTGCCTCCCTACCACTTCTACACGTTGGTCCCAGTTTTGCACTGCAGAGAGCGGCAGAATAAGTTTCCTCTTTTAAGTGAGGAGGCCTCCAACCCCTGAAGCAGCTCCCATGTGCTCTTTGATCTTTTCTTCCCTGGGCAGAGCATACCCTGCTCCGTCAACTCTTCCGTATATAAAATAAATTCAACTCCTCAAACTCCTGGGACCACCTCATAGATAGATATTGCCATTTGGAAAGTTCCTTTAAAATTGGCCTATGGAATATGTATATCGAGACCCACAAGAGCTTGTAACAGTGCAAATGTTAAGCCACATCTGACTGGAGCTGAGAGGGACGAAGCAGAACAGTGAGCCCACCAGGTATTTGTGAGGTCCGGGGGATTGACGACTTTAAAAGGAATAAAGGAAAACTCGCTTAATAATTCTGCTAAGTGCAAAGCTAAAGTAAACTTTCCTAAAGTGTTTTTCCTAACTAGAGCAGAACTCACCCAGCCTTTCGATGATACGGATGCCTATTTATAAATGAGTAACTTCAACACGCGGGTCATAACATATATATGAGAAATATTCTTTCAATTTTGGAGTGGCTTTTCATTAAAGGTATCCGAGCTGGACACCTGTGAAGATTCATAACCCATTATTTATCTTGTGCATTTCTATAGTGCCTGTTGCCATAGTAACCAGCTCACACTGAGATATGAGACAATAAACAAATAAGCTTGGAAAGACCACTATGGTAGCAGATACCTTGAATCATGATTATTGTACTATGATGAATAGGACAGTTGATGATGTTCTATTGGAACAAATGATGAAACGAGATTATATTGGCCCCTGGAACAGTATACTGGAAGGAAAGACCGCTGAGATGCATGTGAAAAAACTTGGGTTCAATGACTGGCTCCATCGTTCACTAGCTGTGCAAATTTTTCAGAATATTTGAACTTAGACTTAGCTCCCATATTTAAAAACCTGAGATAATAAGATTTACTGCACACTTATTGTCTTTATGAAAAACAAATGAAAGGGTGCTGCAAACAGCTTGTTGTATGGGGGAGCAAATGTGAGGTCGTATTCTAGAATACACTTGTCTGCATTACTGTGCCTCATTTTAAGAACATCTGTGTAAAATGAGATCAAAAATAAGCCCGAGTTTCCAAAGTTGACACATCATGACATGATTATCACTCTTTAACAGTGTTTTCCTAAGGTAAATCACAAGTCTCTTTGTAGAGTTAACTGAGTTTTTTGGAAACTTCCCTTTAAGTTCTGCCTCCTCCATTTACTATCTGGAGGTACTTCCAAACAAATAAATTTCAACTGTTGGTTGCAACAGATAATATCTGAGATCCCTTACCATCCTCGGTAGTGGTGGTAGAGATAGCTAGACTGTATAAGCAAATAGCCACCTCATCTGTGAAGGGACTTAAAATGTCAGCCTTGTTTCCATTGCTCATGTGTAAGCAATAGACAGTCTTTTAAACCAAGTGATGCAGTGTTAATATTTGGGAATCCCTTCTTGGCCATATGGTATAGTTGAAAAAGTACTGTATTGGGGGTCAAATCTAAGTCTTGTCACATACTAACTGTATGGTCCTTGATGAGTCATTTAATGTCTGTGTAAAAGAAACTCATCTCTAAAATGGAAATGAGAACATGGACTTTGCAGAGCTCTATGAGGCAAAGCAACTGGCATGCAAGAAATGATAGTTGTTATGAATAATATCCATCTAGTTTCTATTGACATAGCCTTTATTTTCAGTGAACATAAATTGGATTTTAAATTTATTCTGGACACTGAAGCTAACCTTGATCTTATTGTTACTGAACTCAGGTTTGGCTGATTGCCACTCAAAAGCCAATAATTCAAGAGGCAAGTGTCAGTAGAAAGGAAAGGTGCTTTAATCAGAAAAGCTGGCAATCTAGGCAGAAGGTGCACTTATGTCCAGAGACAAACTCCAAAGATTCTGCTCAGTCATGACAGTTTTTAAAGGAAAAAATGGGAAGAATCTCAGTAAACCATCAAGGCAGGAGGCTGAGTTCTGCATCAGTCTCCCTTGTGTGCAGACTGGCTGATTCTCTCTTAAATGTTATCTCACCTCCGTGATCTGCCTGCAGGGTTGCTAAGGGGGCTCTTAGGGGTAGAGAGCTAATCACTCTTTAACTACTTAATTCTTCATTCTTCTTTTTATCTAAGAAAAGAATCAACAGGTTAGGTGAGACATGGTGTTTACTCAGGAGAGCATAAATAAGTTCTTTTAAGGTTAGAGGGGGACAGAAATGGGTGAACAGGAAAAGGGCAAAAGAGTTGCTTTCATTATTGCAAAAATTGAAACAAAAATCTAGACTAGTAATGATTAAGGATATTACCAGCCAGAATATTCATAGCTTTTTGACCATGTGTATAGCTCATCAGATTTGGAACATTAGATCACATTTCTGTATATTCGTCTGCAGCGGGATTCAGATTGCAGAAAGCATCTGTTTCCCAAAGTAGATTTTTGGAACTGTTTTTGACACATGCAATTTAGGAAACTGCTACAGAGCTGCTGCTTGCTATGTGGCTGGGCAAGCATATCTGGCAGACTGACGGAGAAAGTTATCACCTTCAAAATAAAGATGGTGGGTACAATCACTCATTCATAAGGATGCCAACTCCTCCATGAAGGCTTCCAGTAAGGACGAATCTTTGTTTCCTCTCTATTCCCATGTGCTATGTTTGCATTTCTATCCTAGAACTCACCAAACTCCATCATGTGTTGTACTCAGTTGTAAACATGATGTTTCAATTCACAGGACTATGATAGGTCACTCCCATTTCCCACACTTCTATCCACAGGAGGAAAGGGGGCAGTTCAGGAACTCTAGATCTAGAAAGTCCAGACATGATTCTCTGGTCTCCACATTGTCCTTGTCACTCTAAAGTGAGTAGGCCTCTGCTTGTTTCTGGAAAGATAGATAGAAATCTCTGCCTCCCTGGTGATGCTCACAGTTTTGCCACATTGATTTGCATCGATATCACCCACATTAATTTCATTATACCTTCATCTCTGTTTAAGCCACGAGAAGGTCAGAACTCCTAGGTTATCCTTTAAGTCCCAACTCTAATCTCATAAGGTGCTATGGGCAGTGATTAAACCTCCTCCCCTAAAACACTTCTCATTATCACTCCATATCCATCTTTATTTTTATTGTATTTTTCTACATAGCACTTATCAACACCTGGATATTTTTCTTATTTCTTTATTGTCTGTCTCTGCTTTAGACTGTAAGCTTCCTCAGGGCAGGTATTTTTCAGTGTTTTATTTATTACTTTTATTCCCAATGCCTGGAATTGTGCCTGTCACATAGTAAGTGCTCAATACATATTTGTTGAAACTTATGGTTGCCAAGGGTGGAAGGTGGGAAGGGATAGACTGGGAGTTTGAAATTTGTAGATACTGACAGGCATATGTAGAATAGATAAACAAGATTATACTGTATAGCACAGGGAAATATACATAAGATCTTTTGGTAGCTCACAGAGAAAAAAATGTGACAATGAATATATATATGTTCATGTATAACTGAAAAATTGTGCTCTACACTGGAATTTGACACAACATTGTAAAATGACTATAACTCAATAAAAAAAGTTTAAAAAATTACATATTTGTTGAATTAATGTTAAATCAACAGTAAATTCTTGATCTCAGAGGTTGTACCCTATTTGTAATGGTCTCTGTCTCACTGCATTGGATGTTAGACATTCAATAAATGTATATTGTATTGAATTACGTTGAACATCTCTACTAACCTAAGTCTTTGACTTCTTCTAATGGTGCTGATATTGCACCGACTAAAACACGGTGGCTCATGTAACCTAAGTGTAGACTATGAACACTAATTTAGAACCTCAAATAATATAATGAAGAATTGGGAGTAGAAAAAAATTCAAAGTATATAGGATCTATTTTTACTACTTGTTTATAGTCTCTGGCAAAACTGACTTATACTAGAATCACTGCCCAACATTAATAAAAATATAATACAATGTACTTCTAGCCCATGAATAAATAGGGAATGATGGGAAATCGCTAGTAACAGGAACCTTCATACTTCACTACATGTTAGCAACAATCTGACATCTACTTATAGACTCCAAGCTACCCCATGAGTATGGTCCTAACAAATGTGTCCATCCCACTGATCATCCTAAAAAATGAAGACTTGCCTGACTGGAAGAGAGGAAAAGATAGCCGCAGGGCGAAACTGTTATAAGTGCTATGTGGCAACCTAGAAGGTAGAGGTACCAAAATCAAAAAAGATTTCTTTGGACAGTATTTCCAGGAACATCAAGATCAATTGGAGCTGAAAGAAGGCACCAGAAAAAGGTTAAATAAAAATAAAACAGATACTTATTAAAATGAGAATGTTCTAATATGTTGATAAAAGTAGGAACACTGAAGTTTCGATATGTGCTCTTCTGCATAAACTAGAGAAAACCAGAAGTGTTTACCCAGAGTATTTAAGATCTACAAATATATAGCACATTTTGGTGTCTGAAGCACCCTTTATTTTGACTAAGTTTGAAAGAAAGATTTTTTTGTTGTAATTTTTTTGCTCTTTCCAACTTGACTTCATTTTCTCTATTTTGTTAAGCTAATTCTTATGTCTAAAAAATGTGCAATAAAAACATTGTTGTACATGTTAGCAGTTTCTAGATTTATGTGCTTTCAGTGTCTTTGGGCATTTAAAGATAAATTACAAAGCTAAAAAGGTAGAAATAACTTTAGAACGGTGCTTAACTTGATGGATTTGCAGGTTTTTCAGATCTATAGAAAATTGCTCTTAGGTGGCAGTCACACTGTTACAAGCTAAAATTAATACAAACCCCAAAACTCATGTGAGGAGGGAGTAGTGCTCATTGGTCTGAGCCCAGAATTGGGTCTCTCCTCCTGGGCACTGTGACTGGGAGGAAGTCATATCCATTTTAACCCCATGGTGCCTCAGTTTCCGAATTTGTTATAAGGAAGAACTCCTGACCTACCTTGCTGAGCCTTAGAGATTTAAGGATGAAATATTACTGCTCTTGGAAAATATGAGCCGCAATAATGCTAATTATTATTACAAAAATAAATGCATGTTCATCATATGGTAATTTAGGCAGAATGAGGTTGGGGAAAGGAGACTCTCAGAGCTCTTTTGTGTCAGTTAAATGAGTCCTCTCCGTTTAGTTGATTCCCTAATAGCAGTCGGCTGAACATGAGATTTTGCAAACAGTACAGCGATGACAAGGTTAGCAGCATGAAAGAAGATTACAAAAAAAAAAAACCCTCAGTTTTATGACTCATCTAGATTATAGGGCAACAGTCCAGCTCACTGCAACACCTTGATACCAAAGACCTGTATGTCCATATCCAGAATTCACAAGCTATCAAGGCAACCCACGAAGAGTCACTCTACCCGAATGTGTCAGTCCCACTGCCAGTTAATCACGTTGACATGGCCTCTATCAGCATCCCACAAAATCTAAGGTACATACAGGGCCAAAGAACTGGTTACTGCAATTAGAAAGAAAATAAAGAATTCCTTCCTGCAAAACTTCTTGCTAATTAGAATTATTATGCCAATCTTTTAATTATACATTCAGTCCTTTCAGCATGACAGTGACCCAAGATAGACAGAAGCAGCCTATCAAGCTGGCACTTGAGAATTTCATGGGTTCTGCCTCACTTATCTTCCCTGCTTCAGCCAAATAAATATTTATATCATTATCATTATTGTGTTGTGTGGTAGATGTACATAGGGATTTTTAGGCACTAAGATAGAAATAATAGTGTTTTCTGGTAGGGTCACCGAACAGGGTGGTGGTGAAACAGTAGAGAACTTAAGTGGCCATCAGTTTCAAAGAACATACAAGGAAGCTGTCAGACCAATTTGAATGCATGAAGGGGTGACTCGAAACATAGTATCCCAAGAATTTCCTCTAAATTAATGGACAATAGAACAGAAAGAATTGAGACTAGAATGTATTAAAGAGGCATGGGGGGACAATTATGAGAAAATATTTGTTGGATACACAAAGTAGGCAATAATGTAGAGAAGTGACATTTGCTTCACCTGTTTCAAGGGGCCATTTTGAAGTTATCTTTAAAAATTGTCTGATTGGAAGCTTTCTTCTTTCTTTTTTCTTTTTTTTAAATCAGTGGCTGAAATCACCTGAGATTGGTTTTGCCTCCAGCTTTCCTCCTTGCTAGCCATCCTTTACTGGGTTGCCAGGGTGACCTTTTACCTAAAATTCAAATTAATCTTGTCGCTCCCCAGCTTAAAATCCTTCAATGGCTCCTCTTTCCCTAAAGCACAAAGTCTAAACTCCTTAACTGTGATTCCGAGGGACTCAAAGATCTAATCCCTGCCTCATCGCTCAATATTTGCTGCTCTGAACCTTATTTCATTCCCTTCAGGCCTTCAGGATAAAGTGCAAAGTCCACAGCCTGGAGTCAATGCTCACCTTCCAGCCTCCTAGGCTACTGCTCTTAATTCTACTGCAGCAGGATTTTCGTATCTTTTATATCCTTGCAAGTATTTTCTTTGTTTCTAAAATGCTCCATCATACCAGTCTATCCTATGGGATTCCATGTTAAAACATCACTTCCTCTGTGAAATTTTCTCTAGCCATCTATTCCACTAATAACCCCTGCCCTGCCATCATCACCACCACAAAACAAGGAAAAAAGTAATCACTCTCTTCCTATTGCACCTAAACTAATTTGTATGGACATATATATCATATTGCATAAATATTAAGTGGTACATATTTACTTACATGCCTACCTCTCCCCCTGGATCAGTGTTCTCCAAACATTTTTGTTAACACACACCTATAAATAGCAAATATTAATCATGTACCCCAAATATATGTATATTTATTGATATATAAACTATATATATGTACTGCTATACCAATATTTTATGTACACATGAAACACAAAAATAGAAATTAAAAAAGATAACTGAAATATGAATAGAAGTTCCAATAATCTGATAGAGTGCTTTGCACAGCCCTCACTGGAGTGCATGTACCTCTCTTCAAATTAGCTTATAATAACAAGACTGATAATGAATTAAGTCTTGATGTATATATTACATCAATTCAACAAATGTTATAAATGCCAAGTATATGTCATGCACGCATCTAAACACTGGAAATAACAGCAATGAGTAGGGTGAATTCCTGTTCTTGGACTTGCGTGCTGGAGGGAGGGGTAAACAAGAAACAAGATAATTGCATAACTTGATTGTATGCAGCTTGAAGGGATGATGTGTAGTGTAGTAAAAAATAACAGGTTCTGAAATTAGGAAGACATGGTTCAAATTCATGGTTGACTATTTACAAGTTCCATGACCTTAGGTGAATAACTTATTCAATTTCAACTTAAGTTTCCTATAAAATGAGGATAAGTTCCAGCTCAGTAGCATGCTTTAAGAATTTAGAAAGATAATGGTCAAAGTTTCTGACATAAATGCTTAAATGGTAATAATTTTATAAAGACTTTGCTGTCCCTAACAACTCCCCCTTCTTGCTAACACCTCCTCTCTGAACTGTGCATGCCACCTGGGAGATCATTCCTCTGCTTAGGCTGTATGCACCTCTAGGTCAGGAAACATCATGTTATGCCACTGTGCTTGGACCATAGGGAACATTCCTTAAATGCTTTTTAAATTATTTGTCAAGTAAACAAATAATTAAGTGTGTTTAATCAAGCATTAATGGAAAAACAATCTAGCCATTTCCCCATCCATCCTCCCAAACATTGGTTTTAAGTCATATTGATGTCCCTCAAAATTAGGCAGAAATAGTTTTAAAAAGGAGATTTGAGGGTTCTTGACTTGTGTCATTCTGAAGTAGATAACACCTCAAAAGTTGGTTTGTAGTGACCATGCCATAAACCAGATGCATCGTGAAACACCAAAGTTTAACACTTTCACTTTCTCCACATTACTCTTGACCTTTCCTTTATACACTGAATTCTTTCTCTTTCAGAAATGCAGGTCTTCGTCAATAATAAAGTGATCGTTCATAGTTTAGTGGCTCATTGCTGATGGGGTGGAGATGGCCCAGTACAAGGATAACAGAGAATGTCAAATGTGTAAGTGGATATTCTGCTTGCCTTGGTCTCCTATATCCTTTGCCTTTCTGCCTTCTTCCTTCTTGTCATGTATATTAGGTAGCATATAATTGGATGTCTTCAAAACTGAAGTGAACATGTAAAGCAGTAGCAGTGACTTCCAAAGAAGCAGAAATCCAAAATTATCTCTAACATCATGATTTTAAGGTATAAATGTCACAATATTCATCTCGTTTTCATTTTAGACTTTGGAGACTTTAAATTTTCAATTAAACTTTTTATTTTGAGATCATAACTGAATTTCCATGCAGTTGCAAGAAATAATACCAGGAGATTCGTTACCCTTTTCCCAGTTTCCTCCAATCGTACAATTTTTTAAATTGATAATATTCTTTAGAACAATATTTAATGAAATTTCACTTGATAGCCTTTTTTTGTCCATGATGAATGTTTAGTCACAATTTTGAAAGGGTGTAGCAGGAGAGGAATGAGAGCCTGATCATCTACCGATCTTCTCTGGTCTGTATACTCATGTCGTTCTGCTTCTGACTCCCCGACTCCCTTTATGCTATGTTGCCCCCACAATCATCTTCTCACCTCCTCAGACCTCTTCCAAATACTATGTTCTCTGCAGTGTCTAAACTTTTTCCCTTGACTTAACAGAACCTATTCATGGTAGCCCAATTTTAGCCAATTCAAATCTCTTTGGGAGCAGGCAAGGTAAAATTTATAAATGACTAAAAAGCATGTTTTGCTTTTTAAATGATGACTTTTAAAATATTTATTTTACATTGTCCTTTGCAGGGGGAGGTAATTAGGTTCATTTTTATTTATTTACTTTTTTTTTTTTTAAACAGAGGTACTGGGAATTGAACCCAGGACCTTGCGAATGCTAAGCAGGCATATTTTTAAAAAATAACTCATTTTTCCCATTACAAGAAAACTAATGTTCCTATAACTTTAAAAAAAATGTAAAACGAAGGTACATGAAAAGAAAAAAACCAAAAACAATAATAATCCCATTGCTCAAACAGATCAACTACTAACATCTTGCTGTATATATTTATAGGCATTTTTCAATGTATACATTCATACTTTTAAAAAATGGAATAATATGTATGCTATGGATATGTTTTTATAAACTGACTTTTCATTGTTCAATACTCATATACAACTTTTAAAGGCTGCATATTATTCCATCGCATGAATAAACCATAAGTTATTCAACAATTTTCCTACTTTTTGATGCATCCTCTTTTTCTTCAATTTTTTTTCATAAGATTGCCAAATTGACCTACAGAAAGAGATTATAGATCTTTGACTTACTATGAGGTTATGTTCCAATTACCCATCGTAAGTTGAAAATGCATTTAATACACCTACCAGACATCATAGTTTAGCCTAGCCTACATTAAACATGTTCAGAACACTAGCATTAGCCAACCATTGGGAAAAATCATCTAATACAAAGCCTATTTTATAATAATAAAGTCGTGTAATTTATTGGATGCTGTGTTGAAAGTGGGAGACAGAATGGTTGAATGGGTACAGATTGGTTATAAGTGTAGATCATAAATTGAACCATTGGAACTCAGGGATTGTCTAAACAAATATCTAAAAATGCTCGCAGTGTAGAAGGTATCTATCCTAGCAGTTCTAAAATTCATAGCATTAATAACTACTAGAATTAAACATTTTTTTCATATCCTATTGAAAGTTCATATATTTTGTTTTGAATTTCCCTGTTGATATCCTTTGCTCACTTTTTTAAAAAATAGCATATTGTTTTTTTTTCTTTTTTGCTTTGTTATACATTGAGTAATTTCTTGAATTGCTACTGGTATTTTTACTGAGCATTTAAATTTTTTTAAATTAATTTTTTGAGATACAGTTGATTTGTAATATTCTGTTAGCTTCAGGTGTACAACATAATAATTCAAATTTTTGTATACTGCATTCAAAGTTATCATAAAATATTGGCTATATTCCCTGTGTTGTACAATATATCTTTGTAGTTCATTTATTTTATACTGAGTAGTTTGTACCTCACAGTCCCCTACCCTTATAGTGCCCCTTCCCCCTCCCCTCTCCCCAATGGTAAGCACCAGTTTGTTCTCTATATCTGTGAGTCTGTTTCTGTTTCTTCACTGAGCATTTCTGGGGAACTAAAGCTTTCATTTCCTGACTAAATGATGAAGTCACTAATATAATGTTTGCACCTCTTCTGTTACCTAAAAGATGATCTCATTTTGCTTTTTACTCAGCATCAAGCTCATTTATGAAGATTCTGGTTTAAAAAGGTGAATATTGAAAGTCTTGTTGCATCACATTCTTGATTCTAAAGCCACCCCTTGTGTAACAGACTCAAATTATTTAATTAGAAATCTTATTTTTATGGTAAAAAGTATTTTCCACTGAATTTGCTAGCGTTGTTTAGAAACTACTTTATGACGTAATCTCACAGGAAACTTTTAAGTACGCCTAGGAGAGAAAAATGCAAATTGTTATAAACAACACATCTTAATATTACCTGATTTGTGAAGTAAGTAAATGTAAGTTAAACAAAATTTATTTTATACATAAACTAATAGATATTTTTATTAAAATAGAATTGCAAGTTGGAAGTAAAATAAAATGTTAGTGGCCTTTAGTCACTCAGTTTATAAAACAGCTCAACAATATTTCCATGTGTTTCAAATATTTTAATTTACTTCTTAAGACTTACAGATGCATCACTCAAGTTACTATGTGCATCCTGGTAACAACAGTCAGGTGATCCATGTAATGTATCCTTTAATAAGTTGCTCTTAACACTCTCAGGATAATCTTTCCAAATTAATCACAAGCTTAAGAAATTCCATGATCAACAAATGCTAAGGAACTATAATTCTGCAAATATAGTTGTATACATTAAGGTTTGTAATTGGTGAATACTCAATCTGGCATGAATATCTTTGGATGCTAATTCTAGTACCATAAACTTAGTAGCTAGATGACTAGCTGCCACTCTTCCCTCTGCAAGTCTCAGGCTCCTCATACATAAATTTAGTTGAGTTTGTTTAGATGATCGCTGTGTTGGTTAGTTTTATGTGCCAAATTACCTAGGCTATAGTACTCATTTATTTAATCAAACATTGATCTCAGTCTTGCTATGAAAGTATTTTGCAGATGTGGTTAACATCTATAATCAGTTGACTTTAAAGAGATTATCCTTGATAATGTGTGTGAGCCTCATCTAATCAGTTGAAGGCCTTAAGAACCAAAACACTGAGATTTCCTAGAGAAGAAGAAATTCTGCCTCAAGACTGCAGCATCAACTCCAGCCTGAGGTTTGAGCTTCAGGCCTGACTTACAGATTTGGGACTTGAAAGCCTTCAGAATTACATAAGCAAATTTCTTTTTTAAAAAAAATCCTTAAAATAAAGCACTCTTTCTCCCTCCCCACTTCCCTCCTACCTTTCCTCTCTTTCTCTAGATAGATAGATACAGATAACCTACATATATATACATATATATGCACACACACACATATATATACATATATTTATGCATCATATGTATATGTATCTCCTATTGGCTCTGTTTTCTGGAGAACCCTGACTGATAAAATCACTAATATTTCCTTTAGTTCTAGCATTCCATGATTCTATCAAAATGAATTAAGAAGACCATCACGATTGCTTGCTTATGGGCGATAAATAATTAAAAAATCACTTCTCATTAGTCTACCAAGCTAGAAAAAATATAACAATGGGGTTACTTCTGTTAAGAGAGAAAGTGTGTGTGTGTGTGTGTGTAGATAGATAGTGTTTATTTGTGTGGAAAGACAGAGACAGAGACAGAGTTCTGTTCCATAACCTTTGAAGGATTATTTCTTGCATCTTCATTGCTGAAAGTAAATTTAGCTTTGAGGGAAGATGCCAAAGTGACAGCGCTGGACGCTGAGGCTCTCTATCAGTGGCTGTCTAGTGAGGTAAGACAAAGACAGTGCACATTTCTCATGCAAGGCACTGCACAGTTATAGATCTCTCAATACTTAAACCACTTCTGAAAAATGATGGATTAGTCACTGTTGAGTACAGAGTATCTGACTCAATATTAATATACTAATAATATTATTGAATGTGGTCAAACTCACATTCCCATAAAAGGCATATTAACTATGCTCATTTGGATCATGGGCACAAATATCTAATCACCAATTTAGCAGCAATGAAATCAGCATAGTAGGATTCGTAGAGTAGTCAATACAGAAGTATAAAATGCACATGGATAATATAATGTATCATCCTCTCTGCAACCTCTACACATAATAGGAAGGAATGACTTAAAGGCTCCTTTCCATTAGAGGGCTTCTTGTTTGGTGTTAATAAAGGTGCTAAAGCCAGCCAAAAACTACCAGGAGCACAACAGTAGTCAAAGTTGGGTTTATTAGGCTGCAGCAAAGGAGAATGTACACAGGTGGACAGTAGGGGTGTCTTGAAAGGAGGGAATTAGGGAGGAGGACTTGGGGGGTTGGAGGCTGGAAGTAGTAATGTTACCGAACTCACGTTCATCTGCTCAGAAGTCAGTAATCAAGAGGAAAGTGTCAGTAGAAAGGAAAGTTGCTTGAATAAAAAAAAAAAAAAAAAAATCACCAATCTGGGGAAAAGGTGGATTCATGTACAGAGATGAACTCCAAAGATTCTGTTCAACCATGACAGTTTTTAAAGGAAAAAATGGGGAGAAGAATCTGAGTGCATCATAGAGGCGGGAGCTTGGGTTCTGAATCAGTCTCCATTGCTGTACAGACTGGTTGACTCTGTCTTCAGATGTTATCTCGCCCTTGTGATCTGCCCCCAGGGTTGCTAAGGGGCTCTTGGAGGTAGAGAGTTAATCACTCTTTAACAATTTAATTCTCTATTCTTACTTCTTTTTATCTAGGAAAAGAATCAACAGTTTAGACACGGCATGGTGTGCATTCAGGAGAGCATAAGTCAGGAGTCAGTTTCAGTTGCTTAGTGATCGCATTCCTCTAATTAGGTTCTTTTAAGGTTAGAGGAGGACAGAAATGGACAAACAAGAAAGGGGCAAAAGAGTTGCTTTCAGTAATAGGAATGGTTTTGCAGGAATGGGACCAAATCCGTAAACTAAGGAGTAGCTGGAACTGTCAGTATACTTATCTTTACAACACGTGCATCTGTGCAGAGTTATGGTTGTTCTTGTTACATAAGTTTATGTGTGATCTTCTCTAGGAAATATGGGTCTAAACGAGCTGGTGTTAAAGCCCCACTATTGTGATGATGGTTTGCTTTGGTGCAGTTCATTTTGTGAGGCATCGGATAGTTTTTCAGGTGTGGTTTCTCTTTCCTTTCCTAGTTTCCCCTCACAGCCTAGCTGCCGGTGGGATCATTTTTTATTTTAATGTCCCTCAGCCCCACTTCTCGTCATTTTTCCACCTAAGCTAAAGGATAGACCATTATCTTCTGGGGACTTGATCAATCCAGATCTGTACCACTCTTTGATGGGTTATGATGATGTACCGTGTTTTTGATAGTAGTTGCTTTGATCTCCACAGGCATCAAGCCTTCTTATTCTTTGTGTTGAATGATCGATTGTTGTATCAGCAAGCATGATAGCAGCAGCGCAACAGCGTTTAAAAGTCTGGAATTCACATATCTGGCCACTGCAGCACAAACACTGAGACAGGCACTATTATTAAATTTTGGAAGGTACTTCAAAGCCACAATCCTAATACAAGCCATGAAAATAAGTCCAGAATCTGTTTCAATTTTCCTTAGATAAATAAGTGACTTCTTTTTCCCTTTGATTTAGATATGTATTGCTCAAATTTTCAAGTTCAAATCTCCACAATTACTATGTCTTAATGAAAACATTGATGCTGAACTAAGAGCTGTCATTTTTGAAAAGAAGGGGAATAACTGCGGAGCATAAGCTAAAACTTCTGGCTGAATATTTTGCCAGTTTCTAACTTATTTCAATAGTTTTAAATTTTGATTTTTGTTGTTTTGTTTTTTTTCTGTGATCCAGTGTCACTGACTGCATATTTATTAGCAGGTCAAACAATATTAGAACAAAACAGATGTTGTAAAATGTAGAAGAAAGCAGATTTACTGCAGACTTTGGGGTTTCTTAGACCTGATTTACTAGCTATGTGAGCTTGGACAAGTTTTTCTGGTTTTTTAGAAAACATCTCTATGTCTCAGTTTCCTCATCTGTAAAATGGAAAGATAAATATTACCTATATCAAAGAGTTTTGATGAAGAGTAAATGAGTTTATAAAGTACTTTGGTCAGTGACTAGCACAAAGTAAGCACATTAGGAACACTTGTTAAATAGTCTTTTTAAAAAAGAATACAACATATGTATTTTTGAACCATAAGTCTTTTCCATCTGATCCTTAAGGAAAAACAAATTGAAAACCAAGAGGTCCTCAATTTATATATATATATATATATATATATATATATATATATATATATATATATATATATATCTCATTAAGGTAACTGGTTACCCTGATTTTATTGGCTATTATAATTATCTGAGAAGATATTTACATATTCTTAAACATCAGTTCAGACCTACTGAAGCAAATTGTCTGGGACTACACCGTCTTTGGTAAGCATTGTAGTACAACCTTTTCTGTCAAAAGGAATTCATATTAAGATTATCACAAGTACTTAGATTTCTGAATATTATGCTATTTTCCCTTATTAACTACAGTAAAGAGCAACTGAAACCAAGAAATTGACCACATACAGTAACGAGCAAAAAATGAACAAAATTATTTATAAAACTAAAACCAAAAATTGTGCCTTTAAAAAAAGGTACATACTGTGTCATATCATAACCATAACACTAACTTAGTTTTCATGTGTTCATTCTGTAGATATTTATTGGGTGCTTGCAATGTGCTAGGCACTGTGCTAATCTCAATGAAGTCAATGGAGATTAATACAGGACGTAGTTCCAGCCCTCATAGAACTCACCCTTAGTGATAGCTATGAATATTGATGATTCTTACCTGTGATGACTGGGCTAAGGAATGCCCAGATAGCAGGTAAAATGTCATTTTTGGGTGTGTCTGTCTTCAAAAGAGATTAATTAGCATTTGAATCTGTAGATCTAGAAGATCACATTCATCAGTGCAATGGGCATCATCCAGTCCCTTCAGGTCTTGAATAGAACAAAATAGCAGAGGAAGGGAGCATTTGCTCTCTTGCTTGACCTGGGGTATCCATCTCCTGCCCTTGGGAATCAGAGTTTCTGGTTCTCAGACTTCCCAGCTTGGACTGGGATTTGACACCATCAACCCTCAATTCTTGGACCTTTAGACTCATACTGGGATTTGCACCATTGGCACCTCTAGCATTTACGCCTTTGGATTTGGACTGGAACTACACCTTCGGCTTTCCTGGACCTCCAGCTTGCAGGTGACAGATCATGGGACTTCTCAGCCTCTGTAATCCTATGAGTCAATCCCTCATAATAAATCTCTAGGTATCTGTATATATCCAACTTGTTCTGTTTCTCTAAGGAACCCTGACAAATATACTACCAGTTAGTAGATATGCCATAGATGAAGATGATGAAATGTACTGTATGAAAGCATTTTTAACTTTTGTTTAAGTTGTATCTTTCACTCAGTGAACACATTTTGCATTTACTGAAGCACTCCCTAAACCCTTTCATCATCTTCCTGTCATTGTTTCCAGACACTCCTAAATTCGACCAAAAACAAAACAAAACAAAAAAAACCATGCTATAAAAGGTATATATTTAAAACAAACCCCCAAGCCCATCCTTTACAAATCTGATCTCTTCCCCATCCCTTTCTTGTGTCCTTCCAAAGATACTCTAAGTATTCTACATTTATATTTCTGTGCATGTGTGTCTTTCATGCAATAGTAATATATTATACATACAATTCTGTATGTCTTTTCTAATCTTTTCTAATTCTCCCATTTGGTCCTGACAGATATGCTTCGATTTTTACTGATGGTGTCATAGTATCCCATTATGTAGACACATAGTAACTTATTAAACAATTTTCTACTAATGAACATTTAGTTTGTTTCAATTTTTTTGCCATTACTAATAATGATACAATGAATATCTTACTGTATATGTGTACAGGTATGCATGGGGAACACATCCTGCAAAGGAGAATTGCTGGGTGAAAGGATATCTGCATTTGAAATCTGGATATAAATTGTCAAATTCCCTTTTAAAAAATTCATTCCAATTTACCATCCTACCAAATATGTGAGAGTGTCAGACACTGTTACTTTGCCAATCTGAAGGTGAAAATATCAATCTCTTTGAAGTCTGAATTTGCATTTATTTGTAATGAGTGAAGTTAAGTATATTTTCACATCTTTAAAAGAGATTCATATTCCTCTTCTGTGAAGTCTGTCTTCACGATCTTTGCCTATTTTCTATTGGATTATTATTCTTTTTCCTATTGATTTGTTCTTTATATAATACTAAAAACAAATCTTTTTTTCATATGTCACAAATATTTTATTTCCTGGATATTATTTGCTTTATGTTTTGTTTTTGATGTTTTATCTTGTAGAAAAAAATTTATTGCATCCATTCAAATTTGCATGTTTCATTTCCTGTGTTTTCTATATTCTGTCATGTTTTCAAAGTCCTTCCCTGTACCAAGATTATTTTTTAAACTATACCATGCTTTCTCCTAGTACTTTTATGGCTTCATTTTAATGTTAAAAAGATTTGGGGGGATCTATCAATTTGTAATGTCACCTTTATTGTGTACTAAATTTAGATATGTACTTGGGTCTATTTCTGGCTTTGCCTTCCATTAATCTGTCTCTGGAGATTTATGTGTATCTTATTCTATAATTACCATGACGATATAATATATGGTTGCATCTGGTAGTGCGAGGCTCCCCTCTTTCATCCTCTTTCCAGAATTTTCCTAGCTATTCTTACATATTGATTTCTCCATATATAGTTTTCAGCTAGCACATCTAGTTTTTGAAAATTCTTTGTATAGATTTATAGATTTATAAAAATTCATAGATTTATTTCTTTAGAGCATTGATATCTCTGAAAGTCTTCTTAGCCAAGAATAGGGTGTCTTCCCACTCATTCAATTCTGTTAAGTCTGTCAGTGGCAAAGTGACCAGTGACAAAGCCTTATTGAGATGCAGATGTGGGGCCTTTGAGTAGGCTCTGTCACTAAATCAATGACCAATTCTAACACAGAAACCAGCTCAGTATTATGTGCATTTCATATTTGGACTTTAGCCAAATTTTAAATGACTATAGGCCATGGATATGTTAAATCTGTGAATGCTTAAAAAGTCTATCGTAAAATTAGTCATACATTTTCCTTTTTATCCAGGAAAGCTACTGAATCGTAAATATATACAGTAAATAATAATTATAAATATGTATAGTGAGACATTTCATGTTGCTTGCAATGTGTGAACTTATTTCAAATTTCATTGTCAAATACCACCCACAAAGGCCCCCCAAATTAGCTTTATAGGTGTCTCTGCCAGTTAATTAGTAATTATTAATGAATTATATCACAGTTAATGAATTATATTCACCATAGGTGAATGAATGATGTGTTGGCTGGCTCTCTCTTTGGCCTTAACGCTCAAATTGACATTGTGGTCAACGTAACACATGACTTCCATTTATGGCTATTGTCTTCCAGGTGACAGCAGATGAAACAGTTGCCATAATCTACTTTACCTTCCTTTCCCATCTGTTAGCGCACACACCATCACAATATGCCATGGGATTCAATCGGCCCCAAATGTACTCTTGTCATATTGAGAATGCTTTTCCTATATTTTTTCAAATCACTTGATGTCCTTCAACTTCTTTCTGAGAAAGTACAAGTGGTATTCGTCAGAATGTTCTCCATACAACTGTCTCATTTTGCATTTAAAAATGCAAACAGAAGCAAGACTTTGGCTTTCTAAAACTCTTCATTGCTTTCTTACTCATCCTGACAATTCCAAATTCCTTATCATGGATTACAAAGTCCTTCAAGATCTGGCTCCTACTTGCTTTTCCAGTCTCATTTTTTTTACCACTCCTGCAAAGCAAACTATTTTCAGCTCCTTAATTTACAGTGCTCTCATTCACTTCCAGGGGACTGCTGGTAAATTAGCTGGGGGTAGGGGTGGGGTAGAGTGAGGACCTTGGAAGAGAAAGCCCTGATTTGTAGCATTTGCTGATTTTTGCAAGATAACTGATCTCACCTTGAGCTGTTTCAAGATATAAATGGTTTAATAATTAGCTTGCCAAATTCCTCCAGCACAACTAGTGTTTCTCTGCATAGAATATTCCTCCTAGCCCCAGTATCTTGCAGTCATCCTTCAAGATGACAGGTCTCAGTTTTGGCATCATTTCAATTCCTGCAGGAAGTGATCTCTGATTATCTCACAAGTGGGTGAGAGGCCTACCCTATGTGTTCTTACAGCACCTTTCCCCTCTTCATCACCTTTATTGTCTCAAGTTGCAACTGTCTACTTACTCTTCTTTCTCCCCCAATTGCCTGAAAGCTTAATGAGGTCATGGATTACACTTGAGGGCTATTGAGGGATTACTAATGAGGGCTATAGTCCTAGCATCTCATTCACAGAGTTCCTGGCATATAGTAGGTCAATAAATATTGGTTAAATTAATGAGTGAGAATTTATTCATAAAGATGTTTCATTACCTTAAATTTGTCATTTCATTACACTATGACAGAAAAGAAATCAGTAACAGTAATGAAATGGAATTTGTTAAAAATTAACATAAGAACAAACAAGGGGGTGGAGAGGGATAAACTGGGAGTCTGAGA
Source organism: Camelus bactrianus (assembly GCF_048773025.1). NCBI lineage: Eukaryota > Metazoa > Chordata > Mammalia > Artiodactyla > Camelidae > Camelus > Camelus bactrianus. Next base: position 78,204,339 of record NC_133575.1, on the reverse strand, counting down.
TTTGCAGATGCTAACTACAATATATAAATAGATAAACAACAAGGTCCTACTATACAGCACAGGGAACTATATTCAATATCTTATAGTAACTATAATGAGAAAGAATAGGAAAAGGTATATATATATATGTATAGTATACTATATATATATATATGTATATATATATATATATATATAAAACTGAATCACTATGCTGTACACCAGAAACTAACACATTGTAAATAGACTATACTTCAATTAAAAAGCAAAACATAAAGACCATCATCTAAAACATCAAAAAAAAAACCCATAAAAACAAACATATTATCAAAGAACAAGTATGTTCTTTTTTCTTTAATAGAAATATAGTCACTTTACAATATTGTGTCAATTTCTGGTGTACAGCCTAATGTTTCAGTCATATATATACATACATATATTTCTTTTCATATTCTTTTTCATTATAGGTTACTGCAAGATATTGAATATAGTTCCATGTGCTATACAGTATAAACTTGATGTTTATCTATTTTATATATAGTAGTGTCTGCAAAGTGTGTTCTTATTACAAGTAAAAAAATATGGTCATAGGTATATTATTTAAAGCTTATTTTAGGAATCCTCTAGAATAAGTGCATCCCTGGTACTGAATATGCTAGTTAATGTTAACTTAACAGGTTATCCGTAGGGTTTTTTGGTCAATATGAGTAGTGTGCACGTAGTTGGCGCTTGAGAAATTTGTGTTGAATTGAATGACTAAAACTGCAGAACCGATGCTTCCTTAAAGTGAACAGGGCACCGGGCTGCTGGTATCCTTCCTCCGGGAGCATCTCAAAGGGCCAGTTTTGCTTTATTATATATAGTCCAGGGATAAGTGATTAGAACAAGAGGAGTCAAAAGAACTAAGAACTAAGAAGTCACAGCTGCTCACAAAACAACTAGAGAATTAGTTCAGGGGAGAACTGAGCAGTAATCAAGGACTAGTGTGTGCGGAGAGCACAGTGAACTTTCTCTTACACAGTTAAAGCAATGCAGATGGAAAAAAAAAAAAAAAATGTGACTCAGCTCAGTTAAAAGAAAGCTCTGCTTTGTCAGAAATCCTCAGAAGATCCTGCCATCAGGATCTACTTACACTTGGATGATCTGGAGCACGGTGGGGGGGAGGGGAGACCTCTGAAATGACAGCCATGACTAAGTGCAGAGGTGTTAGACCTTGAAAGACTCTCAGAAAATGTGGTGTGAACAATATTTTTGCTAATATTTTGCTAATACTCTGCTGTGGATGGAAAATCAAGTTACTCCTATTTTAGTCCTTATATCTTCAGCTAGCCCCCTCTGGATTGAGAATAAATAGAATAAATCATTGGTTTGTGGTCTTTTGTGCTAGAACATGGTGGGGAGCTTAACATGAAATGCTGATTCACGGAGTAATCTGAGATATGTATCACCCGGCTTTCAGCCTGTTTTCTTAGCACCCACCCAAACAGAGTGTTCTCAATGTGAAATCATGACATTTGCACTTTTGATTTTTCATCACACAGCAGGTAAATCCTTTAATCTCTGGGTCCACAACACTTGCCAAAGGAGTGTTGAGATAGATGTTGCTGAGGATTGGGCCTCAGAGAGTGCAACCCATGCCCCTTATTGCTTCTTTTCTCAGCTGCCATTTTCATGTTCAGTGTTGGGCACCAACAATTCGTGAGCCTGTTTCATAAGCCTGTCTGCAAAAATCTAGAGCAGAAACAGAAGCTTAGGGGATCATGTGGAGAATATGAAGGGTCAGGCACTACCACCCCGGGAAGACCCTCTCCAATATCCAAATGGTTGCCAAAGCAGGGGAGACTCTGGGAGAGATGATACTGAACTGTCTGTCTGTCCAGGTAGCATTTGAGAAAATCGGGACCCTTGTAGACAAAGAGATGGAGAGCTGAAGCAAATTTATGCTTTTCTTGGTCAGCTATGGGCAGCAGTGAGTCGAACAGATTTTCCCTGAATCTGCTCCCTGGTCCCTGAAGCAGCCACAAGCTGGCATTGGGTGAGAATTGGTGCACAGTGATCTAAGAGAAACTTACTGTTACCTGGGGTGAGGCTTAAGGTCACTGATTCTAAGACAAGGCAGATCACAGCAACTCAACTAAACCTCATTTTCTGCCCCTTTTTGCTGTTTCAAGAAATCCACTAGCAGGAGCAAGGAAAAATAACACACATGGCTCTGAGCTTGCCCCTTTACTTACTGTGAATCTATTGTATGGTGCATTAATAATTAGGCTTTCTTGTACTGAATCACTTCTACTCAGTCTAGGTTCCATCTAAAGACTGTATGCAATGACACGTCTTCTGTTTTTGTTGTATCTTCATGTTAAAGGATAAACTGTCTGAAGATCAATGAATGCTTCATCCTCCTCTTTGCCCCTTCCCATTGATACCTATATTTTGTTTATGCATTAACTCTGCAACCAAGCCCCAGATATCTCCCTATTTGCAAGCCATTGGTTTCTTTGTGACCCAGGAAAATGTGTCTTCATGAACTTGCTGCTGAATTAGCCAGAGAGTAGGGTGAAGGGGAGAAAAGGAAAATGATACATGAAGAAGCAAACACAAGAAACAATCGGGAAGTAGATGGACGGGAAATAGAAGAAAAAGCAAGTGCTGCAGAGTTAAATGGTAGGATCATGAAAATAATCATCACTTATAAAAATAATCTTTATTTTTATATAGGTAATTTTAGTAACTTCAGTGAGGAGGAAGAAAAGGGATTAATGATTCAATGTTTCTAGGCATAAGTACCTGGTAGTAATTTTGTTTTTTGGGTTTTTTTGAGCGAGAGGCAGAGAAAGGAAAACCAAATAAGGATGAAAAAGAAAGAAAGAAAGAAAGAAAGAAAGAAAGAAAGAAAGAAAGAAAGAAAGAAAGAAAGAAAGAAAGAAAGAAAGAAAGAAAGAAAGAAAGAAAGAAAGAAAGAAAGAAAGAAAGAAAGAAAGGAAGGAAGAAAGGAAGGAAGAAAGGAAGAAAGGAAGAAAGGAAGGAAGGAAGAAAGGAAGGAAGAAAGGAAGAAAGAAAGGAAGAAAGAAAGGAAGAAAGAAAGGAAGAAAGAAAGGATGAAAGGTCAAACTCAGTGTTTGATTTATCTGAAGCCTCATCTTGAAAGTTAGTTATGTGTGATGCCAAACAGACATCTTGGTCCCTGATCATTTTATTTGTTTTCAATCATCAGCATCACAAAAAACCTAACTAAATTAGAAATTAATTCAGTCAGAAAAAGTGAGTATCTTTTTTCAAGTGACTTTATGTCTATTTTTAAGTAAATTATTCCAAAACATAAGAATACTGTTGTGTCAAAATTAGCAGCCTGTGGAACAGAAGAAAACATTCTAATTATTTTGAGTTAAAAAAAAAAAACAAAAACCTCAAATGATCTTGGCAAGAAAGTGCTGCTTCTTTCAGGTTATTTTTCTTGAAGCATATTTTTTTTTTAATCTAGCAGATAGAAGAATCTTGAAGGTTAAGCTTTAAAGTACTACCACCTTCAAACCTGAACATCTGCTTTTAGGAGCTGACATAACTTCACAACTTGATTTTACACAAATCTTCCCTTTCTAATTTCAAGCAGAACTTGCTTGCATTTTTTTCTTTTGAAATAGTTTATGATCACTGACATTGAGCTACCAGGCTATTAGAAGGAAGTCATATTTCCCAAATTACCTTGGAAGATTCTATGGCTAGAATTTTAAAAAATGGAATATCTTGTACAGGATCTGAGTTAATGTTTGACTTTAGCATTTAAATAAATAGATTGTCCCATTCCGTGTTGGAGTAATTACCTGGAAGGTTGAAGAAAAGCAGTCATTTCAAAGTCAGAGGGGATAAAATAAAGACCTGCTGGAGATGGAGGCTCTTTGCTTTCCTCGGGGAATAAGAAATGGGTGAACCACTGGGTGAAGGAATGAAATGGAAAGAACAATTTACAATCATCAGGACATAAAAAAATTGCAAACGTAGACTCCCTGGTACCTTTTGGTACCAGGTGAATGGGGAAGGGGATTTCTTAGTAATAGTCGAGGTCCCTGTAGGATGATGCAGTTGGTGTGGGTGATATGATGTTTGACATAAAAGCCTGGATAGGTAACTGATAGTCCATTCCTTGACCTGTGTTTTAAGAGCAGCCCAGCAGAAACGTGCATAGGCACTGAAGGTGATCAGAAAACACGGCACTTTCTCCAATGTGTATCTTCCAATCAGTTTAACCTCAGTTGTCACGGCAGCTTATCAAACAAGAATTTCAGCCTCATTCAATTTCTAGAAAAGTAGTCGCTTTGTCCAGTTACAAGATGAAGAAATTAGCAATCCATTTTAAAAGAGGAATGGATCACTTTGGGGAATTGCTGTTGAGGTTTTACCATGGGCTTCTTCCAATAAATATGGTCTGTTTGTCATCATTGGAGAACTGGGCAATGATGATTCTGAATGCACCCCTGGTCTCAAGTCTAGAACCTAATGGGCAGGAGTTCATTTTACTATAATAGAAGTGAATTAGAGTTTCAGTTCAAATTCTGACAGATGATACTGTCACAGATACTAAATTACACTATCAGTGGCAGATATAATTCCCATATTAAACCGGAGATTAGCATTAGGGCAAAATGTACTAGGGCATTATAAGAACACATGCACTAAGGAAGAGAGATTCTAATTTTGAAATGAGATTGGGAGAATAAGGAAAGGGCCATGAGTGGTTTTTAGAATCATGCAAAGAAAATTACTTTGCAAAATCAGTGTGAGCTGAGGCAAGATAATTATCCTAATATTTTCAAAAATTACATTTGATCTGCCTATATATTGTATAAGGAAAATTAATACCTTGCTAATTATAAAATATAAATATTAGAACTTGAGAAAATTTATACAAATTTTCAATAAGCAGAAAACGACTCATACATTTAATTTATATGCTAAGGTTTACCACTTAATAAATTGCTAAACTATTTTGTTGTTTATTATCACAGCAGTATTTTTTTTCAAAAGTACTATATTATCAGTATAGTTGTGATGTCTATTTTAGCATGACATTGAGTAATTTATCTTTTTTAGTAATAGTTAATCATTTTCATCATGAATCTATTTGCTATACCTTTTAGCTGCCTATTTATTTTTCAGCTGTTAAATATATAAAGAACTGTGCTTTGGGCAGAAAGGTAGAAAAGAGAAAACATTTTCATTCATAGCAAGTTTTAAGTTATGTCCCAATTGAAAGCGACGTAAAATAATAATGTTTAGTTCCTTCAAGTGACCTCCCATTTAATGCAAAGCAATGGGACTTTGCAATAAGTAACAGCAAGATTTATTCTAGATCAAGAAGCATCACGACGCCAGCCGAACGTGAGAAAATCATACAGCTTCACCGTTTCCCTCAGATAACTGTGTTCGCAACACAGGTATAGAATGTCTTGTAACAGCTAAGTGTATGGAGAAGACTGGCCCTTGTCAAGATACAGTAACGTTTCTCTCTTCTCAAAACTACCTTAAGAGATTTTCAGAGAAGGTACTTTGTCATTACTTCCAGGTTATTTCAGTTTGCTCCTACATGGACGCATGTAGAGTAACAGATATATTTTTTTTTAATTGAAGTACAGTCAGTTTACAATGTCGTATCGATTTCTGGTGTCCAGTATAATGTTTCAGTCATACATATACATACATATCTTCGTTTTCATATTCTTTTTCATTATAGGCTACTACAAGATATTGACTATAGTTCCCTGTGCTCTACAGTAGAAACTTGCTGTTTATGTATTTAATATATAGTAGTTAGTACTTGCAAATCTCGAACTCCCAACTTACCCTTCCCACCACCTTTCCCCCCGGTAGTCATAAGTTTATTTTCTATGTCTGTGAATCTGTTTCTGTTTTGTAAGTAAGTTTGTCTTTTTTTTTTTTTTTTTTTTTTTTAGATTCCACATATTAATGATATCATATGGTAATTTTCTTTCTCTTTCTGGCTTACTTCACTTAGAATGACAACACTATTTAGTTGGCAGCCTCTGGAAGAACTGTCACTCAAATTTCCTTTTCTCTCATGTTGACCTGCTGCAAGGGTCTAGAAGCACACTTCTGTGTGTGGGTCAACCCACTTGGATATCCTGCTCTCACAATAAGGAAAAGTATCTCATCTGCATAGTGTGAGACTTTAGGGACTAATTCATAGATTTTAATGGTCTTTTCATTTACTGCACGGCATGAGGTGACAATCACAGTTTGTTTTGTTCTGCCTAAATTTGATTTTATATCATTTTCACATATGGCATTTCAGCATTATCACCTCTGGGCTTTCCCCATAGGAGCTCCTGATGTGACAGGGTACATAGAAAATGGTGCTGGATAATGGAGCCTGTCAAGAAAGGATGGATAGAGAGTAAAGTGGATGTGTCATTTCTCTGTCGTTCAGCTGCACCATAAAGCTACTTTCAAAATGTGACTTGTTATTTGGTGAGGAGAAGATTTTGCAGGCTAAATCTCCATGAATGGAACAGTTGCATCTCCATTTTCTGTAAATATGAGTATGTACTTGATTCTTGATTCAGTTATCTGCCCCTGGCTCACCGTCATGTGACAGGACAAAAAGCTCAAGGCTGAGCTTGGAGACAAGAAATATATGTAAACAATCCTCCTCCTCATTAGAGCGTGCTTATTAAAAGCTGCTCATACTCTCTATTGAGAGCTTTCCATGTCAGGCCCCGAACTAAGCCCTGTTCCAAATATCACATTTAATCTTTGCAACAGCTCTGTGAGTTATATTCTGTGCTTAGCCTCACTTTCCTGATAAAGAAAATGAGGGTCAGTGAAGTTAAGTAACTTTCCCAAGATACATGATTAAAGGACAAAGCCAGAATTAGAACCAGATTCCAGACCCCACACTCTGTAGTGCTGTTCCCCTTGGATATGCATGTTATTTTTCAGGTATCTTTCGATGGTATTCCAAAGACAGAAATAAATGATTTTTTTTTTTTAGGTTATCTACATGCCCTTTATCCATTCTTTCCATAAGCATAACTATTTCAGGGGTTGACTTTGTCTTGAAGACAGTATGTCAAATTTTATACTCAGATAAAGGTCGCTGAAGTAGTGAGCATGTGCCTATGGGATGAATTTGTCTACTGTGAATTGTACATCATCCCAACACTGTGGTTCGAATGACTATATTTATTATGTGGACTGGGGTGGAAACGAGGTGTGGGTAATTGTGCTCCAGCACTAAAAATCCATAACCAAATTTACCTGAGAATTCATGAAGTTTCCTCAAAATTCTGTAGCATGCAGTTACCTTCACATTCCTGAATATTGCTGGATTCTTCATTTAATTAAGTATCCTATTTTAAAGCCACATAAAATGCATTATGCTCTATATATCTTTTGACTTGTGGCCAATTGTGTATAACACTCTCAAATCTGCCAGCTGTGTTTAAGGAACAAAAATATTTTGTTTTCAGACAGCTTGATAGAAATCCTAAAGTTTGCGAGAAAATAGAACTTCTTAAAAAAATTTTTTTTGGAACCACCAGAAACTTGAAGGTTAGATTCAAAAAAGAAGAGTCCTTGATTTTACTATAATAGAAGCCTTGTTGTTTTTCAATAATAATATGTTGCCAAATTACATTGAGCGGCTTTTTCACTGTGACTTCGAGTGAGTCCCTTTACTTTTGGTTTGGGATCTGACAGAATAAAGAATGCTTTTCCTGTCTGAGCCACATTGTGCTTTGCTGTGTTAATCACAAAAAGAACATTTTAGGACCCACAGAGACTGGTTAAAGGAATTTAGACCCTAAGAAATGTTGTGTCTAAAACATAATTAAATGTTATTTTCAGTATTTCTTCCCTCTGCCTTAAGGACAGAATCTTCACTTGCCCAAATTGCTTCGAGCTGGTGGTGGAGACAGATGGTGGGTGGGAGGGGAGGGGGTGTCACTGCCTTTACTCTGAGCCTTGGAGCTTCGACTCAGAGGGGGATCTGACCCCCTTTATTACTTCTATCAAGGGAGAGGCTGGGAACCTGTGATGACATGTACTTCCGATCTCTGCCAAGGGTATAATTCTATTAGACTAGAGTTTTGCAAACTCTGGATGGCAACCCAGTGGTGGGTTGTGGAATCAGTTTAATGGGTTTGACCAGCATTTTAAGAAGAACTTGGAAAAGAGTATATTGCACATTTTCAAACTTCTGTTTCAGTTGTGTGTGTGTCTCTGTGTGTGCTGGGTCACGATATAAAATGTATTTTGTAACTGTCGGCTGCAAAATAACAAGGGTGAAAACTGCTGCACTGGACTGCTACCTTGGACATATCAATTATGACGTTCTTTTGCTTTATTTCCAAATTAAAGAGGCCTTTTTTCCCCTGAGTAAATTAGGGAGCACAGCAAATAAGCAGGATTTCTAAACAAAGGGCTTCAAGCAGCCAGCTTGCATATGTTTCTCGTTCTGAATCAGTGCAGCTATGCAGCTCTGGGATTGTGCCCTCATCTCCTGCATCTTCGTAAAAAGACATATCTTGCATTAAAAAAGCAGATATAATTGATTAATATCTTCCGTTTGTATAGGGAAAAAAGTAATTATATATCAGAAGTCAAGAGATTCAGATCTAAGTGAAAAATTTTCACCAATATTTACAACTGAACACCGTAACGTACAAAGTACAGTATTGGCAAGAGAAAGAGGTCAGGAATACAAAAAGGAATGATACCCAGGCTCCGTTGTCAAAGATATTTACAGTCTAGTTAGAGAGAATTGTAAAGCAATAATTCAAGGGAACGACCAACGCGGGATTGTCCAAGTCCTTGGTCTATTGGCTCTCAAATCCATTCCTCGCACTTGCCTGCTTTGCTCTGTGTCATTAGGCGCTGACCCCTACAGGTGGCATTGCCAAGGTTCTTTTTGTCAGCTAGCTTCTACTTGGGTTTAAGCAATGAAAGTCACCGGTAAGATATCGAAGGACAGGAAGACAAACGCATGGTCTTCCTATCCTTCCTTCTTGGTGTCCACGGCACCAGCTTCCTTAGTAGAAGCCTACCATAGTTCCCAGTTCCTCTTGTTGGCCCTGACCCCAGAGGGGGTTCTGGTTCGGTTCGGTTACGTCTGCTCCTCTCTTTGGTCTCATTGTCCAGTTACTACAGCAAATTCCTGTTTTTGCTAATTTCTTGATTGCTTCCCCATTCTCTGCTGGCCCCTCAGAGATCTTTCATAAGCTGTGTAGCAGTTTTCTGCATTAAATTCCTCTTGTTTTAGGTACTCAAAGTTGTTTCAGTTTTCCTGGTTAGACTCTGATTAGTAGAAGAGTTTAGAAGAGATATTTGTGTATCATCATCATAACAATGACTGATATTCATTTAATGCTTCCATAGTCAGGTATTATTCTCATTGCTTTTCATGTATTAACAGCTTTATTTCACAGATGAGGAAACTGAGGCACAGAGAGGTTAGTTAACTTGCCCAAGGTCATATAACTGTTTAAGCATTGCCTTGTCCTGATTTTTAATTTGGATTTTTTTTTTTTTAACTATCCAGTGCTTCACCTATAAAATTCTTCTATTATGTGTAACCATGCCTCAAATTTATCATGTATTTTTTACATCCAAGTCTCTTTTATTTAATTGATTGAAGTATAGTTGACACATAATATTATATTAGTTTCAGGTGTATACCACAGTGATGTGACTTTTATATACATTATGAATTGATCACCAAGATAAATCTAGTAACCATTTGTTGCCATACATAGTAATTGTAATATAATTGACTACATTTCTTATGCTGTATATTACCATCCTGTGACTTATTAATTTTATAACCAGAAGTCTGTACCTCTTAGTCCCCTTCACCTATTTTGCCCATCCCCTACCCTTTTCCCCACTTGCAGCATTTTTTGATACTGAAGGATTGCTTGATTGATATAAAGGAAAATTTATTAAGCATCTATTACATACCAAACACTTTGATGGGTTGCTATGGTTGAAAAAGGCATGATGACTGTGTCCTATAAATAAACAACCCCTCTTCCAACCTGCTTTTATAAGTATGATGTCACTGCTAAAATTGAGGGCTAAAATCAAGTAGAATAGACTTCCAAATCCCAGTCAAGTGAGCTCTAGATGGTTGCCCGGAAATGATATCAGTTTACTTTTGAAATAAATTTGCATTTAGAAATATTCCACTCTGATCCTCAAAGAAATCATTTTGCAGCCTTATCCTGAAAACCAGTACTCCTTAATTTGTCCATCTGAAGTAAACATTCATTTTAGTGCTAGGGTAAATCAGGTCTGGGAAGCAATATTTCCTTCATAGCCATGTAATCCTTGATGCACAACATTATGGTTGTTTCTCATTACTGTAGTGTGGGGAGCTACTTTTCTCCAACTTTCTCAATCAATATAATATAAATCTATCAGCTACGATCCAAACAACCCTCTGGGTATGGATTATTCAGTATGCATACAAGGCTACTCATATGATGGACTGAAATGTACAATCAAGCAGAATGATGTGCACACAGCTGTTTTATATTTAGTTGGCTTTCTAATGTGAGCTAATTTGTTGTAGGGACTGAGGGCATTACTAAGATTTATTTCAAGTTTAGGATGAGCTAAAATTATTGTTTGAAGGTGAAACTTTAGTCTCCAGTCAACTTTAACAGACATTACTTTCGTATTTCTTAACGTCAGTTTGAGTCAAGTGTTTGATATATTAGTACACACAAAGATAATAAGGCTTCACAACACCTCCTCCCTCCCTGAAACCAACATCTTAAAGCCCCTACTTTCCTTTTATAAGGAGGCATGTGAATAAAAGCAAAGGTGATATGAATATCACTTAGACTTGAAAACAGTCTACTTGAAAATTAGATGGCGTAACAAAATGCAATATTCACCTTGTTCTTAGATTTATCTCTTAGCTAAATGCTCTGACAGAAGGTAGGGCTGGTCAATGGATACCTAATGCATGGAAGTTGCTTTTATTTATGCATCTTTTCCCCTTGGGCAAAAATGAAGCACAAAAGAGAAGAGAAAAAGACCTTGAGAGAAGTAAAATGTCTTCCTCTGGTTTCAGAATTCAGTGGCGCTATCTCCTGAAACTATACCACAGAAGAAAAACCTTGTAAGAAGAGAATCAGCCTCGAATCCTTATGCAAGAGAACTACAACTACTAAAACAGAGGAAGTTAGTGACCTCGAATTGAACAGCATTGCTTTGGTTGTGAAACCTAAATGTACTTTGTCAGGAGGTTAACAGGGTACAGAATGTTAATTGTAACAACCATGGAAAATAGATGGACCAGAACCATTTAATTTCATCAATGGATATTTGTAACTTATTGAGAAGTCTACACTTTAGAGGAATGCTAGTCTCCCTTTATAAGAATTCTAGTTGTTCTTGTTGGCTCATTATAAAGACCTGATTTGCTGTTTAATTTGAAATCCTAGCAAGTAGAACACATACCTATTTTCTGCACCTAAATAAGCAGGTAGAAAGGTATGTTATCCATGTTATGGAATAAGATTTTATTTAAGCACCCTGCTATATTAGTGACCCATTAACTGTGTAGTGATACAAATGTTATCATTGAACAACTTTAAAGGCAGTGTTGTTTAATAGTAGGAAACCAGCTATACAGTTCAAATATTAGCATAGGGCCTGAAAGAAATCAAGATGCAAATGAGCTAAGTTATAACCCAGAAGTAATATTTTAAGTTCCACCATTACTATCTGATGTCTTTACCCACTTTGTTCACTGTAGTCTTCTCAAGGATCCTTATGGTAACTTTCTCCTTAATATCTTCCAATCTACAGCTCCCTCCATTCTCACAGCCACTTCACTGGATCAAGCCTCCTCTCACATAGACCATTACAATATGATTCCAAATGGTACTATTCCGTTCACACATGTCCTTTCCTAATCCATTTTAATTCATTCTCCAGTCATCAGTCAATGTGACATTTCTAACACATACATTTAATCCTGTCAATTCCCTACTCAAAACAATCCAGGGTTTCCCCTTTCCCCTCAGGGTAAAGTTCAAATTTCTTAATATAACATCAGTTCCTGCTCAATCTGACTTTGGCTTGTTACCTCTGAGGTTTAAGCCCGGTGTCGGTAGATTTCTGTGGTTGATTGAAATAGCCAGTTTTTTAGCCCTTTCCATGAAAAAGTGGAGTCTATTTCCCCATCCTATGAATATGGGCTGGCCCTGTGACTTTCTTGGATTATGAGAACATCACCAAAGTCAGAGTGTGAGTTCTGAACCTAGTTCTCAAGAGGACTTACAGCTTTCGCTCTTGCTTTCTGGGAATCCTGCCACTGCTATGTGAAGAAATCTGGGCTAACTTAGCCATCGTGAGCATGAATGACCACATGAGGAGAAGAGACCCAGCATTGATGAGCCAGCCCAGCAAAGTTCAGCCCAAATTTTGGGCCCACGGAAATGTGAGCCAATAAATAATTATTATTCTAAGCCACTAATATTTAGGATGACTTGATATACAGCAAAAGCTAATGCTATCCATATTTTCCATTGTTCTTCTTTTTAATTTTGATGAAAATGTATATATTTTTAATTGAAATACAGTCAGTTTACAATGTTGTATCAATTTCTGGTGTACAGCATAATGTTTTAGTCATGCATACATATGCATACATATATTCATTTTCATATTCTTTTTCATTAGAAGTTACTACAAGATATCGAACATAGTACCCTGTGCTATACAGAAGAAATTTGTTTTCTATCTAAACAAAATGTTCTTTTTAATCTCATCATGAAAGAAACAGAATCATGACTCATGTTTCACAAATTACATGGCTCTGTAATAGTCCACGTGTTTCTGAGAGTTCCATCCCATCTGCTCCGGGAGGTTGTGGGGATGATAGTGACATGGGGGGTTGGCCGTGGGGAGGGATGTCCCTAGAGCTGAATCTACGTAATGCACATTTATACATGAAAATCCTTGATTCGATGGCTTATTGAATAGAGACAGAATGATGCTGGCTCTCACATAATGTAATTATGAGTGGGCCCAATCCCATGAAGTTACATTTAACAATAAATCCAAAAGTAACTGAGGGTACAGACATGAAGTGATACCTATTCCCATGGAAAAATATTCGGACTAGCTTGTCAGCCCTTAAAGAATCTCAGATTTCATTAGAGATGAACTGAGTACTCCCTTCTCTGAGCGAAGGATAAATCTTGGCATGCTACTCTAGGTATGAAATCTGTTTGGGACTTCAAGGCATTCCTTTGAACAGGTATCTCAACTTTAAGGCTCTCCGAAGGATTTGGTCAAGGCAGAGAGAAGGGTGAAGTAGACCTCCTACTCAAGGAATTACCAAGGCATTGCCTCCCCTCTGGACTCTCCAGATTTCTAACCAGTGACCAGTAAGCCTAAATGACTTGGAGTTACAGTCACTGCCCTGAAAATCTATCTTTCAGAATTTCTTTTCTCTACCCTGATGGCTGTTTCTCTGTGGGGGAGGGGTCTTAATTGTAATTAGAATAATATTTTAGGTACCGGTCACATCACTTCCTTCTTCACAGATTTTTTTTCTGCTTTTTTTTTCTACTTTCTTTTTTCTTGGAGGGGATAATTAGGTTTGTTTGTTTGTTTGTTTGTTTATTAATGGAGGTACTGGGGATTGCACCCAGGACCTTGTGCATGCTACGCACACACTCTACCACTGAGCTACACCCTCTCCCCTTAACTTTATCTTAAGTAACTTTCTTCTTGCACCATCTGACCTATAACAAAATGACCTGGAGTCTTAATGACATATGTGAAAATTCTGCTCCAGCATTATTAGCAGTGTGACCTTGGACAAATCATTTAACCTCTCTGGGTTACTCTGAAAAATGAATATACTACCTACCTTGCAGGATTGTTGTGCTCCAATGACATCATGTTCCACAGAACTTTCCCTATATGACGTGGATTTACCATCTCCATCAGAATTATCTCTTTTATTTTTCCTTCAGTCAGTCATTCAACAGTACTTGTGTGCCTACTCTGTGCTCGACACTGTTCAAAGAAGTCAAACCAGTCAAAGATTGCTGCCCCTGAAGAGCTTATATTCTAGTCGGGGGAGACACACAATAAAGAAAATAAATGAGTAATATATATAGTATACAGAAAACGATAAGCATTATCAAAAAAAAAAAAAAAGTAGAACAGAAGAAACAGCATTACAAAAGCCAAGGTGGAGTGGGGGTCACAGTAATCAAGGTAAGCTTCATTGAGAAAAAGTGTTTGAGCTAAGATTTGAAGAAAGCGAGTGAAATAGACAAATGGATATTGGGGGAAGAAAACTCTGGGCAGAAGGAACTCTGCCCCTAAGTGGCAAGCATGCTGGGCATGTTTGAAAGACAGTAAGAAGGCCAGCGTGACTGGAGCTGAGAGCAAGAATGGGAGAATAATACAGGAAAAGGTCAGAGAGCTCATGGGGGCTAAATCATAGAGGACCTCACAGCTATTGTGAACACTTTAGCTTTACCTCTGGTTGAAATGGAAATGCCCTGACTTTCATTTTTAAATAATAACTTTGGTTTCTTAGTTGAAAAGAGACTCCAGGGAAAGAAGGAGGGAAACAGGAACACCAGTTGGGAGGCTACTGCTGATGGTGGTGGCAAGGACCAGTGTGGTAGGTGTGGATGTGGTGAGAAGTGGTCAGATTCCAGATATGTTTTGAAAATAAACCAACAAGATTTCCTGATGAATTAGACATGGAATGTGAAAGAAATAGAGGCATCAAAGCTGATGCTAAGGTTTCCAGACATTTTGCAGAACACATTTCTCTCACATCCCCCCATTAAAGCTTATTGGTTTTGTGTTCTATTTAATCAAGGTCTCAACATTTCCAACTAACTATTAATGAATAAATGTTATTTCTGTATAGTTTTGGTTTTATTTTATTGTTTTAAACTGACCCTAGGTTAGGCAGCCAAAGGGTGTAGTGATGCTTGATTTACTGGGCTAAGATTCAGTCAAGGATCAGGGCCTATTAAGTCACTTCCCAGGAGATCTTTATGCTGCAAGCCAGAGTTCTTGTGACAAGCCTGTTTCCATGCCTCACTATGGTAGCTCCCTTTTGTTTAGACTCAAAATTACTTTGGCTCTGAACTCCCTTAGGTATATAATTAGGGATTAAATCTAGGTTCTTAAAAAGAGCTCAAAAGGCAAAACCTAACTGTTACAAATAGTAGGAACATTTATCCTCATTCACCTTAACTCATCTTATTGACCTTCCAAATTAAATACTTTAAACTTAGCTCTTAAAACAGAAGCTTCCCAATTCCTGTCCCACCCCTCAGTCCAAAAAGTTTATGTTTGAATTTCCAAAGGCTTCTAGGTGTTCCCATGAAGAAAGCAAAATGCTTTCTATATCAAATGGGAGGACAAGTTATTCTTTGCTGGATTAATTCCAGAAGCATGACCATTGATTTAGTTCCCAAAATCATCACTTGAGGAAATGCATGAAAGAGTAGGGTCAGGAAATACCAAAATGTATTTACCATTTGATGACACAGAGAATTTGCTTTCCAGGCTTCATATGTTGACTTTAGCAGAGGAAGAAAATCTAGCATTTTGTTAGCTCCTTGATCAGGACCATGCTAGGATTAAGAAGGATTTGGTCATTGACCATTTCTTCTCATTTTTTAGTAGATGTTGAAGGAAAAACAATGAAACAGTATTCACCAGTGTTTTGTGATTCCTTGTTTTAAATTTTTCTATTTCAGAGTCAACCTAAAAAGATTACAGCAGTATTTAAAAATAGTTTCCAAAGTCACTTTAGGGACACTGTTGATCAACTGAGACATGCCTTTTCACCTTTTCATGAATCAAGATAAGATATTTTGTCTATTTCACTCTCTGACTACTCTTTACCTTCATAAATTGCTTATACTTTATTTGTCCGGAAAACTCCCTGACCTTCATGTTTGGTCAGCATAAGACCTTTGCAACACCTTTAGTCTTTCTATAAAACAATCATCTAGCACAATGAAATCTAACAAATGAAGTATTATGTTTTTAGGTAATATTATAGGATAATTAATTATTATAAATATGAAGTATTTTTTTCTGTAATTGACATGACTGAGCTTACTACCTAAAGACTCCAACTTCATCCTTAATTAATTTAAGAAAATGAAAACATAGTTTTTGGACTTAGACTGTATATAGAAAATCAGCAAAGTTTAACTTTTTCTTTCACTATAGATTAGCTTTCATCCTCTTACATTTATTATCTACTTACATCATGTACTAGAGTATCATATCACACAACTTTATAATGAGATTCTTTGGTGTATGCAATTCAGTACCAAATTCTCTGGGGATCCAAAACAGACCCACCTAATTCCTCAAAATCCTAATATACTACCATAAGTTTCCACTATATTAGCCATCTGTCAGATTAATTATTGTAGATATGACTCCGTGGGAATAAACAATTTAATAGACTTGTCTTGGTAGAGAATAAATTGATCATTTCTTGTAGAAATATTAACTCTTTCAGACTTTTGGAGCCCTTATTAAAAAAATTATCAATGTAAAAACCAAACAAACAAGAACAAAAGACACTTACTTCAGGAAATGTTCTCTGATAACCATGTTGAATATGTCTTTTTTCCCCATGAGTCCCTTCAACATTTGTGAATTAATTTTTTCTGGTACTCTGTCATTGTACATTGCCTTTTCTTATCTTTCCATTCATCTATTTGGTCACTAAAAAAATTGAGTAAATGATTCACCTCTTTAAATTGTGTTTTAAGATTTTGTATATATTGTTCCTTTCTCATGTAACTATAATCCGTCTTGTGTGTCATACAGTGTTATGGGCTGAATAGCATTGCCCCGAAAATCACATGTTGAAGTCCTAACCCCTAGTGCCTCAGAAGGTGACTGCATTTGGAGATAGGGTCTTTAAATGGGTAATTAAGTTAAAATGAGGGCAATAAGGAGGGCCCTAATCCAATATGACTGGTGTATTTATAAAAAGAGTAGATTAAGACAGAGACACATACAGAGGGATGACCATGGGAAGGCAACAGGGAGAAGAAGGTCATCTTATAAGGCAAGGAGAGACACCCAGGAAGAAACCAACCCTGCTGACACCTTGATCTTGGACTTCTAGCCCCCAGAAGGGGAAGAAATAAATCTTTGTTGTTTAAGCCACCAAGTCAGTGATACTTTGTTATAGCAGCCCTAGTAAACTAATGCATACAGCTAGCCATCTTTTTAGTGGTTTGGGTAGAAAGCATTAAGTCTCTTATAAATGTGGATTTGGAAATAGAGTCTTTTGTGAAGTATTTGTAAATCATGATGCTTTTCCTTCAGTGTCATTTCAGTGTCATTCAAAGTATTTCCTGTCATATTGACCTGTTGCAGGGTTGAGTTATAAGGCGCCATTGCTCATTTGATTTGGTTGTCAACTCTAGATGTATGCCTTCTTTCAACATATGTTGGCTAGGTGCCTGTGGTGTGCCAGGTACTCATCTAGATAATGAGGATACGGTGCTGAGTACCAAAAAGTCCTTCCCCTAGTGGGAGTTGCATCTGAGTCATGGCAAGAGTCAGTGTATACCAGTGGTTCATTTCTTATCTTTATAAGAGTAGATTTTCTACCTTAATGTCTTCAAGATAATAGTCAACTATTTTATAATTGGTTTCTACTGTTGCTTTAATAATATTTTCAAAGTTTGGAGCTTTGTGAAAGCCCAAATATTTTGAACTGCTACATTTTAATGACATTTAACCATGCATAGAATATTGTATACAGCAGTTCAGCACATGCTTGATAAATTGTTATAATAATTGCTCCTTAAATTTGCTGTGGTAGAAAGCGTTAGGTATCACCAAACACTCAATTTCCCATAATGTTAACTCTAATAATTAAAACTGTTTCCTTTACCACATTGAGTTGCTACATCATTTGGGTATTAATTACCATCTATATTAATTTCTGCCTCATTTTTATATTTATTTTATAAGATGGTAGAACATAAAGTTGATTTTGAAAATTTCTTTTAAAAATCACAGACTCTGTTAGCCTGCCTTCCATACAGTACAAGCACCACTGGCTAAATATAGTCTGATAACATATTGTGGAAATGGAAATCTCCTGATAATATGGTAAATGTTTAGGAAACCATCTTCTGACTTGTTGCCAAAACATGATAAATCTCCTAGGCTAATAAAGTATCTGAGATGTTCTTATGAAAAGAAAAATGACCACTAAAGTAACTTACATTATATTTATATCTGTTGGTTTCAACATCCTTTGGGGTTCTCCCCACCTCTGCCTAGAAGAATGTAGAAGTCTTACCGCTTTCCTTTGTTTTAAAAGTTTTTTTTTTTTTAATTTGTTTGTTTTGGAGGTCAGTAAGGGAGAGTTCCATCTTTGCTAAATTGATTTCTACCTGATGAACAGACATAGCAAAACATTCCATTGCTTAGTTTCATGCAATAATTTTTATCATACTGGTTTTGACATGGATTTGAATCTGATACAGTTTATACATCTCTAATTAGAAATAATGAAGAGTGGATGTTCATGGTTTTACAACTGTGTTTTAATTTTTACCTAAAAGTATTGGTTCTGACATGGATTTGAGTATGATGCAGCTTATACATTTCTAAAGAGAAGTAATGAGTAAATAAATGCTCATTGTTTTACTCATTATTTTAATGTTAGGGGTTTTCGAAGATGATACAGACACACACTGAAAATTCAACAGATGACCTTAAAGTGCACTAACATTTCAACTGACATTTTCTTACATGATTTATACTTTGCCCAGTGGTCAGACAGTGAATCAGTCAAGCTGACTTATCCTGATTCATGAAAAGGTGAAAAGGTGTGTTCTCTGTGACTCAATGCCTTCCCTGGGGTGATTTTGGAAACAGTTTTCAAAGACTTATTCTAACTTTTTTAGGCTGACTCTGAACGTCAAAGCCCTGAAGACAAAGAAATCAAAACAACAAAATGATAAATAACATTTGGTTATTATATTTGTAAAACACGACTTCTTCAAGACTGGTTCATATTTTTAAAATTCATTACCTTCTCACCAACAAATATATGCATTTTTATTTATTGTGAGAATGAGTCCAGTGACATTTTTCCTTCATATTTTGGATGTGGACTGGGGAATTATGCACATATTTGAGAATAAGGACATATTTAGAATTCCACAAAGATTACTCAAAGAAAAAAATGGTTCCAAAAAAATTTGACATTAGAAAACAAAGCAATTTATTCCCAGGAAGAGGTAGAGAGTACTTGGAGGATGACATTCCAAGTAGATTTAGCTGTAAAGAACACTTTTTATTTTTTACATTTACAGAAAGAATCAAATCCAGAAAGCAGTTATAAATAACAGGGTCATTTAGTTAGATGAGAGAAGCTGATTTGTTTTCTCTGAATAAGCACATACATGCAGCTGGTGTTGCCAACTGCCAAAGCTTTGGGCAGTATGTGCAGAGAGAAGACAGAGGCTGCCCTTGCCAATAGAATCCTCCGAGTCGTAAGTTCCACTGGTTTCAGGAGTAATGGAAATGTATTGCTGCCTTAAAGAGGACATAGGTTTCATTCACAGGAGTTCATTATTCAAGACCATGTAAAGTCCTTCTAAATCAATGGAAAAAGACTGTACATACAATGATCGTCAAAGACCAATTGAAGAATGAGGTAAGAAGTGAGTGCTCCATTAACCTCTCTTTCTTTTGTCAAAGCAAAATCAGGAGTGAAAGGAAAAGGTAAAGTTGAAAAAGAAAGAAAAAAAGATCTAATTCTATAAACAACATACCTAACAGAACTGCTCAAAGCATAAAAGAAAAAAAATCAATCCTTTCTTGCACATCATCTGTATGAGCCTAGGATGGGAAAGCAAAGCAATATATAGCACTTGCTTAGCAGAATGTCTTACAATACAGTTCATTGCCACAAACAAATAACAGCAATCTACCTCCTCTTTGAAATGAAATAGAAATCAGTAAGCAGTCTTCATCCGATCAAGGGACTTCAATCCACAGATATGTGGATTTTGGTGTCTACAGAGTATCAGTGTTTTAGAGTTTAACTAATTATATCCATCTAATTGGGCAGTCTGTTTGAGTTTAAAACACATTGCAGATTCAGCCCACTCATATATTTTTAAGGACCTTTAGTTTCATTAGATAAATTTAATTTTTTGGAGGGGGGTAATATTAATAGTGCTTCAAATGATAGAGAACTTTTATTGTAGTTAATCACTCTATGAGTATGTAAGGCCTGTAACTTTGTGTTCTAGTGATAAAATTCAGTCTTGTGTTTCCAACTGATGCAGAGGCCACAACAAGGCTTTATGAAAGAAGAAAAGTCAATGGGCTTTTTCAGTCTGTAGCAGGTTTAGAATTTCAAAATATAGATAGAGTATATTTCTAGTTGTTGATATAAATCTTTACTGGGCAGTTATTTTGAGCTATAGGTGACCTGGGTTAGAGAAGGGATTACAGAGAGAGAGAGCAATAGGATCTCCAAATAGTGGATTTTTTAGAAGTTACTATAGAAACTTTGGAGAGATGTCATCACTGATCATAAAGTTGACACCTATTTGATTACCACTACTCAGAAATGACAGTGCCAGGTTTATTACATATGAAACCCTACCTTGTATTTAGTATTGGGAAAATATTGTTATTAAAAGATGACATGTTTCTGAAAACCCAAATTACTTTAGGACATCCAGTACCTATACAATCTATTAATGTTGCTATTCCATTACTCTGTTTTTAGCTTCAGATTTCAAACAAACAAAGACAAGTTTGGAATCATTTCTTCTCAGTTCAGGAATAAGAAAGCTAAAAACAGAAAACATTAGCTTTAATAATAATTGAAGTAAGCTTCAGTCTTGGGAATCATGAAAGCCAAGAATTTTTAATTTTCAAAGCTATTAGCTATAGTACTTGACCTGGTTCATATACACATAGTGGGTGTGATGAAGGACATAGAAAATATCATATGCAGCCAAAGAATAAAACATAAGCCTGAGAAAGAAAAATCAAACAGAATAATAACAATGTAAGTCAGCAAAACTAAGGTTAATTTTTATACTAAAGTTGTATGCTCTATATATGTCACATGAAGTCTAAATTGCAAGGGCATAATCTTCAACTATCAATAATTTAGGTCTTGGTAATGCATTTTGAATCATTCATAAAATATACTCTCTCTCTTTTTTTTTTTTTTTTACTCCTTATAGCCTATTACGGACTCTGGAGACAGACTGCCTGGGTTTGAGTCTCAGCTCTACCACTTATCAGCTACGCAATGCTAGGCCAGTTGCATAATCTCTTTGTGTGTCAATTTCTGATAAATGGGGATATATGGTTTGTTCTGAGTATTGAGTTAACATGTAAAACACTTAGAATAGGGCCTCCTGACCTATAGAAAGTAATTTTATATATATACTATATTTATATTATTATGTTATATTTTTGTTACTATTATTACTAGTAACACATCCGTTAGGAGGTAGATAGTAGAATAAAAGTGAGAATAAATAAAAAATACAGATTTATATTTATGTGTTTAACAATTACTCAGATCCTAGTGTATGCTAAACATGATATTGCTAAGGAGATACAGATAACATAGCGTCTCTAATTATGGGCAACTGGGCAATTATGAAACAATGTGGTGAATGTTGCATGTTAAGGGCACCTAATCAAAGCTAGTGAATCAGTGAATGCTACGTAAGTGCAAGGACTCATTCAGGGAATTGCGAATAGTTCAGTATCGCTGGATTATAGATTATAAGGGGAAAGTGTTGAGATACAAGACTAAAAGAATAAGCAGGGACTTTGAATGCCATATTCAAGGGAGTAGATTTCACTCTGAGAGTGATAGGGAGATCCCAAAGGATTTTCAATTAAAGTAATGTCATGACTTGATTAAATTTTAAGATAAAACTGTCAGGAGGGTGGAGGATGGATTGACAGAAGAGTGTAGGGGAGCAAAATTAAAACCTGAGATTAAAGATGAAGCCATTTCCTAATACAGGTATAAAATTATAAGGATCTAAATTAATCAGTGGTCATAGGGATAGAAAGGAAAAGACAGACTCCAGAGATGTTTAGGAGACATACTTCACATGGTTTGGAAATCAGCTCGGATAGGTGGGCAATGTGAGGGGAAAGATAAGTTAAGGATGACTTCAAGAATTCTACACCAGGGAAATAAAATAGAAAGTATAGGAAGAAGAGGAAATTCTGGAGAGGGAATTGTGCACTCAGTTTAGGTCATGTGAGCTTGAGTTACCTGTTAGACACCCACGTAGACAGTTTTATATATGAGCCTGCATATCAGGAAAGAAATCTGAGTTGAAGATAAAGACTTGAAAACTGGCAGTATGTGGTGATAGCTGAAGACGAGGGAATGTGTGGGTTTAGCCAGGAAGAGAGAGAATGATTACTTGGGAAACAACAGCACTTAATGGATACATTTAAAAAGAGGAAATCTGGGAGGAGAGTGAGGTGGCGTATAGACAGAAGTAAAAGGAAATCCCCTGGTCTCTCTTAACTTTGTTAAGAGAGTCAAGGAAGAAGAAATTTTATGAAAGGTAGAGGTGGCAAATGATGCTATGTTGTCAAATAAGATTAATTCACTCCACATGCATTTACTGAGTACCAACTATATGCCAGATCCTGTTGTAGGGATAAAGAACAGAAATAATCCATTGGATTTAGCAACAATGGAGTCATGGATGACCCTTACCAGAGAAGATTCAGGACTTGATGAGGGCAGCATCCAGATGATACAAGTGGCAGTGTGTTGAAGAGAGGATGGTACTGAGAGGGTAGATGTAAAACACATAGTAGTGCAATTCTGGAACCTTGATGGACCAAGCTAGCGTGGAAGCCTTCCTACTGCAAATACCTGAAGAGACTGGATAAAAGATAACTAAAGTTTCAAATACGCATGTAAATATCTGTGCTCCCAGAAAACTAAAGGGAAATCTCTACGTACCAGAGAAAACTGAAATGGTAGATTGGTAAGTACACAAAGCAACACTTTGTCAGCCATGTAGCATGGGCATGGAATGAATACGTAGGCAGCAGAATTAAAATGAGCCCATACTAGATAGGAGCTTTGGTTTTAGATACTCACAAAAAGGACTGGAAACAAACTCTTGGCTCCATTCAAGGTGGAGGCAAGAGAATTGAGATATGTGTGATTCCAGAATAAATAGGAAATCAGAATAAACCATCAAAGAAACTGAACATGCCATGTTAGCTATCTACTCTTCCACGTATAAACACAATAATTGTCATTAACAAAAATAATGGCATGACTTTAAGTTTTTTTCCCCCAAACATCAAAGATCACTATAGTACACAAACTCATCAGGAGTTTGAAAATGATTTCAGTCTCCCCAACTCAGTTTTTAGAACTACTGTAATCAGAGATAATATAAAAAATGAAAATTACAGGCAATCTCACTTATAAACATAGGTGCAAAACTCCAAAGTAGAACTGCAGCAAACAGAATCAAGCAACAAATAGTAAAACTAAGTAAATAAATGAATAAAATGGATATCACGACCAATTAGATTTTAACCCTAGCGTGTCTAGCATTTCATTATTTTTCTTAACATTCCTGCCTCTCCTCACAACATATATCTTTTCCCTCATTATATCTAGCTACAAGAGTTGTTCTTTCACATACCAAATACTGCAATAGTGATTCTTCCTGCTCAGGCTCAAGATGTTATGAATTAGAAGCTACCTAGAAACTGACTAGCTTAATGGGAAAGACCTTTCTAAAAGAAGTCCATGTTCCTTCAATAAGGTAACCAACAGGCTATCAATATTTATTTAGTAGGGAAAAGGGGAACATATGAATGCATATGAATATATATTCCTATTGTGTAGACACACATGGTAGTTGTAATTCAGGAAGTCTACAATAGTTTCCTGAGTTCATATTTAAATGGAAACTACAGCAATTGTGCATGTTGGAGACAGACTGCTGCTTAATGACACAATTTAAACCTCACATCTTCATTCCATCGATTGTATTGGGTTTCCATTTTGAAGGAAAAATATTGTTTTTTCCCTTTGGGAAAAAAGTCATTCTATTTGCTTCCTTGACCACTTCCAAAATATTTGGAATTATGCTTCACATTCTCCAAAATTATGCATAGAAGTTATTAATCTGGAGATTCTGGATGTGGTTGACACACTGTAGGTCTTCAGATTATATTAAAATATCCTAGTTAACTTGAGAGAAAGAGACCACTTGCAGTAGTCATTGTTCTTTCAAAAATCAACATTTGGAAGTGTTGTTTAAGAGAGGACAAATAGCTTGTCAGTATTGCATCAGTTAGTCAACATGTCTTGAGCAAGAACCTACTTTGGACCAGATATGATGCTAGGTTTGGAGGATATAGTGCATAATAAGTCAGACTCACCCTTGCTCTTGTGGACTTCATGGATTAGAAACAACCCTGGTTTCTAAACTCCAGCCATCGAAAACAGTCAACTACCTATTTCCCTCTTTTGCCTCCCTCCCAGGGACATGTTTCTGTCTGCTTGGTTTAATGAACCATAAATATAGAACCTGCTTTGACTGAATAAGGTCAGAGTCCTTTCATCTTGTCATAATAGCCTCTGACCACTCACAGAAAACATTACACCAGAGGTAAGAATTACTTGTAATTTATCTGAAAACTTTATTAGTTATCCACTCCCAATTTCTTTCCCTGTCTGAACTTGGTTAAAAGGAAGAAGAGATTTTGAGATGCCTAAAAGAAACATATTTCTTAAGGCTGTCATGAAAGAAAATCAAAAAAATGTGTCAATAAGGAGTGGATGATTAAAACATTAAAGACTTGTAAACTTGAGGACTCAAGAACAAATAAAGTACAGCATGGGTTTTGGATGAATGAGTGCATAAAAATTGTATTATTACCTTTAACAGACAATTTTGGAAGTTTGAGAATTGAATTTTGGGAATAAATCTAGGTAAGATTCACTAGAATTTTCTGAACTAGAGGAGATTAAGCTAGATTCAGAATGTCAGAGTACCAGAAGTCATGTTTACTTATTTGAGGGGTATATTGTAAACACAAAAGCATGCAAAATCAAGAATTCATCACATTTAAAAAACACTGAAGGCCTATACCAAATAAGTGTATTTTACTTTCAGCTGTAATGACAAGAGAATTAATCTGTGCCAGTTTTGTGGATAATTATAAAACTTTGCGAGCTCTTGAATACTGTCTTCTTGTCCATTCTGATCACAACCTATACCATCTGAACTATAAAGGAAGAGCACAGACTCAGAGTAACCTGTTTTAATACCCTTCCATCATCAATTGCTACTAACTCTAGGCACATGTTTATCTGTAAAATTTATTCCCACTGCATTTACTTGGATGCTATACCACTGATCTGTTCCGAATATTAATCTCACAAGCTATAAATACTGTAACAATGGAGAGAGTTCATAGTGTAAATTATGAATTTTTCCTCTGGTTGCAAATAGTCTCAATTCCAAAGTATGAAAAGGGAATGCAGAAATTGCCAACAGTCTTATGAGAAAATTTGTATTAAAAAGCACAGCAATAAATTAGACTATTCCTAAGACTGTTTGTTTAATGAAGAGGATATTGAGGTGTATCTGGGGTAGGGTGAGCTCTAGTAACAAGAACTTGTTGCTAAGATAATAGCTATTTGCAGTAATAGCTCAGATGAGAGTCTGGGATCGCAATGTTTTATACTTTGGAGCACTTGTTACAGTAATTCTTTTCCTGGTACTTTGTGATCAGATCCCTTTGGTTTCTTGAATCAGGTTTTATACTTTGTGACCCAGTACGTGACAGTGATATACTCAAATAGGTGTATACCTCTCATAAGGGCTAAAAGCATCCATGTTTGCTAGTTCCTATTGAAATGAAGGCGGTATATATGGCACCAGCAAATGCATGGACTGCTGGGGCTCAGCTAAGTAGATTTCCAGATAACTTATATCTAACCTTGTAAGGACCAATGCTTTTGCTTAAACCTCTTTTTCTCAAATGGATACCTTCCAAAATGTATTACACTTTATAAGATTATATGAAACATAATCTCATCCCTTCTTAATTACTCAGAGTTATCAAATATAGGACTATAGATACACATTCAGTTGCTAACAAAAATTATATAAGTACAGAAGCCAGGAACTCACTCTCTAGATAAATTACTTTTATTGGACTGAATTTTGGTCGTTTTCCTCTTTCTCATAAAGTAGAAGAAAAGATTGTGCAACCACCGAATCTCCTGTGGGTGTAGCATGACTACCTTTCTGCAAAATCGATTGTTGAATCAAAATCCGAAGAAGCCTTCTCCTAAGTCATTGTTTTACTTTCCAGAAATTTTTACTGTTGCTATAAGCCTCTTTTGGACTTGTCAGCAGCATCCTGAACATCACCCACTGTTTCTTAGACTTATCACATTGTACCGTAGTTTACTCTTTCATTAAAACTGTAACTCTTCAGACTGAAAAAAAATGTCAAATGGCTGATATGCTAATAATGAAATACAATGATGTACTCAAGGACTCCTGAGAGGTAGGTGGCTAGTCCCTTACCCCCCATCCCCCATCAAATACACATGTATTTTCACCCCTGTCAAAGAGTCTGCTCCCTTAGTGTTTACAGGCCTCCTGAGAACTGAAAATGAAATGGCTGTCAGACGCAGACGACTACAGAGCATGCAACAATACGAAGTCAATTATCTTTTGGCTACTGGCCTTCCTTGGTGTCAGAGTCTCCACCATCGTTTTTCTTTCTCTGATTGTTCATGCTTTCTCCATCCTTTCCTCCGGACTTCTGCTTTTTCAGATTTTTGTACCTGGAAGATTGACTTTTCTCAACTAATGAAATGTATTCTCTGTTGATGAACCAACCAATCACAGTGTGAGAGGGTGGCCTGCCCCAGGCTTTTTACCACATCCATTCCTGCTTGCTGCACCGAGGATGTTTCTCTCCTCTAAGAGGCATTTTCTTTCAGCCCTGGTTTAGACAGTTGAGATTCTTGAGTGGCTGTAAAACATTCCTCTACTTTCCAACTTAGTCCCTCTCGTTATTCTTAATCTGTTTAAAAATATTTATCAACTGTCTTCTATGTGCCAGGTGCTACGTTAGGTACTGGAGATCAAATTGAGAGCAAGGTAGTCATGTTGCCTGATTTCATAAAGCTTCTAGTCTCATACAAAAGACAAAAAAGCAAATATTGGCACTAAATTATAACACTAGATAGAGACTCTCTTCCTCTCTTATGCTGACAATAAAATGTGGTACTTGAAGAAGTGACAAGGAATTATCATGCCTTTGAAACAGTAGATCAGAATTAATCCCCACATCCATGTAGAAGAGGGTTTTGGTTTGGTTGGTTTTGGCAGAAATGTTGGACATAGACAACGTTTTGTGACATTTCTCCTCTGTCTGTAACACTTCAGAAGGCACGATTTACGTGGGATTTTCTACTGTTAGTAAATAAGCTATTTTTGAGACTTTTTGGCTTCTATTTCATTTAATGGCCATAAATGTAAGAGTAACTATATGTCATGACATAAGAGCTACTAGGTCCCATTTTGAGATTGTTCCCTTCAAAATCAGGGTTTTGTTTCAGATTAAATGTTTTACCCAATTAAAAAAAAAAAAAAGCTAGACACAGCAGGGGAGGGTAGAGCTCAGTGGTAGAGTGCATGCCTAGCACGCACGAGGTCCTGGGTTCAATTCTCAGTACCTCCATTAAATAAATAAATAAATAAAATTACCATCCCCCCAGTATAAAAACATAAATATTTTAATTTGGTTAAATATACTACATTTGAAAACAAATTAATCACATTTCTACTTGCCCCTATTTAAAAAGAAAAAGAAAAAGAAAAACTTTGGAATCTGATTTGGTGTGCTTTTATGCAGTAGGGAAAAAACAAATGAGTATGCCCATACATAAACTCTTGCTTTTAACCCATGTCTTTCTTTTGACTCCCATGTACTATAGACACTTGGCAGAGAGATATTTATTTCCAAACATAATTTTCAATAAATTTGGATTTTTACTGTCAAAAAGCAGCTCATAGATTTTGAAATAATATCTGGAGCACTTCATAATCATAATCTTGAATGCATGAGAAGCCTCCTGAATTTAAAAGAAGAAAGGAGTTTATAGTTCATCTCTGCAAAAAAAAAAAAAAGTCAATAAAACTGATGTATCTTATGGGTGGTTTTAATATCACATATTCCATAATTCGAGTCTCGCCATCAAACCAAAAGGTAAATAGAATTACTAACAGCTTATTAGATTATTAATTATAAAACTTTTGCATAATAATTGACTCAAATAAATATTTATTGAACATCTATTGTATGCCTACAGCAGAATATTACTAGAAACTTGAATGATCAAGGATAAGATGTCTGTAGATGATGCATCCAAAAAGGTGGTGACCTCAGGGAGAAAACTAAAATTTACCTGTAGTGTTGAGGAATCTTCTAGATTCTGCACTAAATCTGCAGCTAGGATTTAGAGATAACCACACTCAGTTTAACCTAACTAATTGTGTTTCCCCTAATTTTAGGAGCAGTATCGTTGATGGGAAAAGGATTGGACTTGGATCTAGAGACCTGAGTTTCAGTCTCAACTTTCTGTATTTAATCTTGGGCAAGTCACTTCAGCTTTCTGAGCTTCAATATCTGTCTTTAGAACAGAAAAAAATGTAACTTGTCCTGCAAACCTCACAGGATGGCTGTGAGAATCATATGAAAGAATGCCCTTTGTGATCTAAGGTTATGTCTACAAAATGTAATGTTATCTTTCTGTCTGCATATTTATTTATTAATAAGTATATTGTGGTTGCTTTGGATCGTTTACTTGGGATGAAAGACACGTGACACTGTCTTGTACTATTACACAGCTTATCCATCCCTTTTGCAAAATTGATCAAGCTTAACATTTTCTTCAGTCCGTAATTGGTGCTACACTGCTAAGTATTTTGTACTTTAAGGAAAACATCTAGAGGAATGTCTTCACGTTTGCATTCTAGTTTCAAGTTTTCATTTTCTTTTAAAGCGCAGATAAACCAGTGTTTCAGTGTGTCAAATATATCTGTGTCATTTAAACATAAAGTGAATGGGTCGTATTCTTCCAAAAGTAGCTAAAATGCTATATTTTAAAAGGTTAGGCCTAGTGGTGTTCTCTGCCCACAAGCGTATATATTGGTATTTAATTGCTAACAAATTGTCAACCTCTGTTTCTCTTTATTTTTTATCCTGAAAAACTATGTGTATAATTTTTTTTCTATGTTTAGTGGAAGTTAAAATACTGAGCACTAAGTGTTTTGATGCAAGAGTATAATTTACCCCCGTTCTCTTCAGAGAGGTAAGTATCCCTTGACATCTGTGGTTTTCCTTTCATTTCTTCTGCCCCCTTTTCCTGGTTCTCTCCTTTTACTTCTTGAAGTTTCTCTTTTCTGCAACCATCCTACTCTCCCTACCCACCCCAGGATTTTTTCTGATTCATGTTTTATTGTGTTTGCAAAATTTCCCCCCTCCGGTGCTTTCCACAATAGGTTCTTCTTTTCAAAGTAAGATCTTAATTAAAATGAGATTGTCTTCTAGGCACTGGGGGTTTGCTTTGTTTTACTTTGTTCTGTTTTACTGCCTTTGCAATATGATGAGTTAAGAATTTTAAGAAGAGAAAATGAAATTAAAGAATTTCCTCTATCAACATTATCTACAGTTTAATGTTTTCTCACCCAAACAGTTCCAATTTCTTTTTCTTTCTCTCTCTCTCTCTTTGTTTCTTTCTTGCCATGGGAGAGGAAGAGAAAGAGGAAAAGAAAAAAGAAGCGGGATCAAGAAGGCATGGGGCCAAGGCATGGAACCAAACACCGCAATGAAATGTTGACCACTTTTCTCAACCATTCTAGCAAAGAAAGGCCAAGACTCCCACAGAATCACAGGAATCTAGAGTTTCTCCATTCTATCTCGATCATCATTTTCATAGTTCCAAGAAGAAGAAGGTGAAATATCTCTGGCATAACTCCTTTCTTTCCCCACAACCCTCAACTGATATTGACAGTAGTTAATATCACCTTGTTCCCACTGGATGTCCTTGCTCACATAGTGCTGCCTGCTGGGCAGAACTCAACCTGCTTTACACAATGACTTTACAGAGCTCTGCATTTTAACGCCGCCATGGATATGACTCAAGCAGATGATGGTCTAGTCGCAAATCCAGACATGCTTTCTGAATACATTTTTGCTGCTTATTTCACCAACGAAGTGTGATACTTCACAGTAGCAACATTTTTTAATTGCCGTTTTGAAAAATGATGCTCATTTCATTTGTACAGCTTATATTCTCAAGAACATCTTCTTGGAATGTGCTTGAGTACAACTATATGTGGACATTTGAAACAGTTTGGGGTTAAACCGTCTGTTGAGGACATGCAGAGACATGAGAGAGGTAGAAATATTTTAAAACCATGAGAAGAGTAAACATATTTAAGCGAGTCAAAAATTGAAAAGCCAGCTTTTTTTTTCTTCAGCAAAACAAAGAGAAGACATCTCATTAATATTTCTCCTAAGTAACCAAAGGCTTTGGCATCGGCACCCTCAAAACACAGACTATTGCATGCTTTTTGTTAAAATGGATTCTTGTTCAACCTGTCTCACTAGTTTTTTTTTTTCCTTTTTTCTTTGAAACACACACACACACCACATTCCTCTTAAAGATAAACTTTATTCCTCCCATGTGCCAGAGTAAATCTCCAGATTGAAGGAATATCTAAGTACTGAATTTAAGTCTCACCATCGCCATCAGTCCTGCTGCTCTGACCAGTGTGAGATAACACCACAGTGACCTGAACTGAAAGTTCTAAAACCCATCGAAACTTCTCTGGGCTGTGACTTACTGTCACTGACATTTTGATGCTGATATACTGTAGATGAAACCCATAAATGCAATCCTAAATTCCAGGCATTTGGATTTGTCAGTTTAATTCAGGCATCACCTTAGTTAAAGCTCAACTTACTGTATTTATGCAAAAAGAAAGGGGGAGGACGGGGGCAAAAGACATTTTCATTCTGCAAGAAATATTATCAGAGCTTTGCGGTATTATAATCAGTGCACGCAGAAGAGTGCAACTCCAAACAGTAAGCCGAGTTGCAGTCTGGCAAAATAAGCCCTTCAAAGCTCCTGAGCTTACTGCTATTCACCTGGTGGATTCTCTCCATCGTGAAGCTGAGGGAGTCCATTAAGCCTGTGTAACACAAGCTTAAAGGTGAAATGGAAGGCTCTTAAGAAAATAAACTATTTAAGTTTCTGAATCAGAAGTGTGCATTATGTGCTGAAAACTTAAATATGACAGTAATGCCACATACATTTGTACAATAATGATAATCACATTCACATTCGAAAGAAAAACATTTAAAAGTACATTTCCTTCACAGTGCTAAAAAAAAAAAAAATCAAAATCAGTATTCCGGCTTTGCTCTGAAAGAACTGAAGTGAGCATAGCAGTCAGAGAGTGCACTGTGCTTTGCAAGCGCTGTCATCAATTCTAATAAATCCTTAATCCAGCCCTTGATAGGCAGGTGAAGAAGAAATTGATTTTTTTCAGATAGTTCGGTATAATGAAAACACAGAATGTAAGAAATGTAAGTATATACACACATTTTCATAGTGAGAGGAACTTTTTTTATTTTAGTATTCAATTTAGTGCAAGGAAAATAGAGCACATCCATCGAAGGTAGTAAATGGGTGTTAAAAATGTATGTGGAGACCCGTGACATCTCCAGTCGCGCTGAATAGTGTTGGAGTTCATCACATGCCCAAACACTTTAAAAAGCAATTCAGCCAAAGGCCCAACCCTAGAAGAGCTCGGTGAGATAAACAGTTGTTCCTTTTACTTTCAGAGAGCGTGTGTTTTAATGGACACTTGGACTGAGACATCACCTGATTCGTCCAAACCTTGAAATGCCAGCCACCATGAATGTATCAAGAACGTCAGTCTCCTGCCTAGTGTGAGTGTATCTTTCTTCCAAATGTCCTTTGATTTTTACTCAAATTCTATCCAAATGCTGGTAAAACAACCCAAGAGGAAGACATTCTTGGGTTCCAGATTAATCGTAGCTTTTGTAAGAAACTGCATCATTAATTAAAAAAAAAATTAACCTTCTCAACAGACCATGGATTGCTCTGCTTTTCATTCTTGAAAGAGGTGTCTTCTGAGCTTTTATCTGTTAAAAATTTTCTCTTTGGAACTAGACCACTACTCCTACAGTTTGTGAGTGTTTAGGGAAATGAATAATTTGCTGTAGGGGAAAAAATTGTTTCTTATCCTGTTATAAAATGAGCTTGAGCTTTGTTCCTTATGACCCAGATTCTCATGACAACAGCAACAGTGACCTTGCCTTCAGGTCCAGGAGCAGATGATGCGATCGCCCAGAATGAGCTCTGATTTCTGGTGTTGACTTTTCAGGTGTGTTTTAGTGTTTCAGCATCAAATTTCTTTCTTACAAAACAGATGGTTACAATCTTGACAAAGGATGTCTATGGAGAGTGTTCTTTGTATCAGATCCACCTAAATAAAAAGACAGATTTTTCCCATTGGGACAGGCAGCCAAAAGAATGACAAAAAAAATCAGTTTATAGGGACTTTGGCACCAAATATAGTCCAGGAAATTACTCCAAACCTCACTATTGTAATGGACTCTAAATTTTCAGCAACTGAAAACCACACTGCACCAGCCAATTGGTAATAAATTTAAAGTACCAGAAGATGATTTCAGAGAAAGAAATTGCGGCCATGGAACAACATATTTCTAAGATCAATGGGACATATCTGTCTTACCGGAATAGGATACACTTCTGGAAAATAAAGTAATGATCTTAGAAGGCGGAACAGAGACTCTTTTTAATATCTTCCTCCTACTCCATCTTAGAGGAATGGGATGAGAGTTAAATGCTGTAGGTCTCTTGGAGGTATTAAGATAGAAGCTAAAAAATAGCATTTATAATTCAAATCTTCCTGACTCTCAAATCTTTTGAATTTATGAAAAATGCATAGCATTTAGATCTGCTTAATGTACTATATTTATAGCTTATGTATTTGAGAAATTCCCATTACAATAGTTTGTACTTCTTCATATTATGCACACACTATAGACAAGCATTAACACATGAAAACAAAATACTTCCTGGTTACCCAGCGTAAGTAATAGGTCAATAAACCATGGTTTTAGCAGTTAAGAAAGGAAGGAGATTCCAAGGTCAAGAATTCTTTTGGGAAAATATCTTGCTTTTCCTTTAAATTTTCAATCGCACCGAGATAAGAGTGTTCTTATCTTTTTCACAAAAAGTCCCATCTTTTTTCACAAAAGAGCTTTTAAAGAAAAACTAAAGGGCTGTGATGTCTTTATGGATGAAAATCAACCTGTAAAATTTTTCCCGGAAGTTTGTAAGTAATCGTTTGTGTAGATTGCTCAATACAAGTTAATTTGTTACATTAACACAGGAAGTGAACTATTACATCTTCTTTAATACTTCATTCCATTTATTCAGTCATTCATTCATGCTACAAATATTTATTTGATATTTACTTATCATCTTGGGCACTATGTTTGACAGCAGGGATACAGAGTAAAAATAAGGCATGTCTTTGTCCCAGAGAAGCTCACAGTCTTGTGGATGGCAGAGGCTAGAGGCAAAATTTGCCTTGTTCATCCCAAACTGATGAAATTAAAGCCTTTGGGGTTCAGCTGTGCCCCGGAGAATACAAAGTAGAATCAAGGATCAGAGACCACCTTGAAAAATTCATTAATAAGTAAAATGTTCTCAAGACTTGATTTTGAAATTTGAAGAAAAACAGAATGAGCCCCATACAACCTGAGCAAATTCTCTGAGCAAAGAGCAACCACTGCCAGTACTGATCCATCTAATCCCAGGATTACAGGAGATCCCAAGAGAGCAGGAAGGTTTGTTTTAAGTGGGATTTTGCTACATGAGAATTGCCTGAAGCCCTGTGGGCTCCCTTGCAGAGCTTTTTTTCTCCATGCAGAGATATTTGCTATGTCTTTGCTCAAATAGGTTTATTGCCTATTTGAACCCTCCAGGTGGTGATATCAGTTGCAAAGAATACAGAAATTCAACCACCGAGGTTGCTTTTTTTTTTTTAAATGCAGTTTCAGTTTTTCCAACCTGTTGTGCACTGTGTGTAGATACACATTTGGCCACAGAATGAAGTGTCGTGAGGCCTTTACAGAGTGCTTATCTGATACTATTCAAAAAAAATGGAAACTCCGCTCAGCTATGTAAGATAAGGGCAATCTAACCTTGCCTGTGGTGGTACATATCTTACTTAGAAGATGTACAATTCTTGCATTGTAGGGAATTAGGGGGAGAAAAATGTGAATCTCTGCTAAAAGGCTCTTACCAGTCAAATTTCCACTCGTCAAAGCGATTCTGGTGTATGGGGAGTTGTATGATGATGTGTAAACCAGGTACAGAGCATTTAAAAATGTAAAATGAAAGCTTAATATTCCTTTGAAGATAGAATGAGGGTTAAAAAAAACATTAAAAAGGTTAAACGTAGTGAGGTGTTTCTTATCCTGGGGGTTGGGGGAAGAGAGGGAAATGATATTACCAGTCAAGAGCTAAAAAGCTATCACATTCATTTTGTCTAGAAAATGGTGTCTAATTCATTTTAGGTATTTAAGGATAAATTATAATTCAGGGATTAATCATTTTTTGATGAATTCACTCTGTTACTGAATGATGGTTGTTTCTGCTGCTGTTTCACTTCCTCCTCCTTCCCTTTGCTTCTTTTTGTTTGGTCCCAGTGATACAAGAAAAAGTAGGGGGGCATGAGAACATGGCTGTGTCCCAGGTCTCGGTTGAGTCCCTGGGACATACCCCACCAAGTGAGGGACCTTGGCTTCACACAGGAAAGAATTCAAGTGTGAGCCACAGTTAAGTAAAGGTAAATTTATTTAGAGAGATGTATACAAGGTGGGAGTAGGAGGGTGGTTAAATTAAAGGTAAATACATACTCCATAGACAGAATGCGGGCCATCTCAGAAGGCAAGAGGGCTCGACTCCAATGTGTGGTGTTGCTAGTTTTTATATGCTAATGAGTGAGAGGACTATTCCAACTACTTTGGGGAAGGGGTGGGGATTCCCAGGAACTGGGCCACTGCCCTCTCTTTGACCTCCTATGCTTAGCTTCGCATCGTCATGGCATCTGTGGGTGTGTCATTCATCTTGCTAATACATTACAACGTGTATCATGAAGCTCAAGGTCCCCTGGAGGTCAAATCCTATCTTGGACCTCCAGGTCTATTGGGAGTTGGCTTTTCTACCATCTTGGTGCTAATTGCTGTGTCATTCCTTTAATGGCTGTGTCCTGCCCACTTCCTTCCTGTCTCACCAGGTCCAGGGAGGATATTCAGTGCGTACATGCCTATACGTCACACAGGTTGTTAAACTATAGAGATGCTTCATACCAGTTAATAAACGGCTGCTGCCCTGCATCCGTCAAGTGCTACCCCACCGCCATGAGGTCCCAGTATCTTCCTCCCACAGCTCCCACTCTCCCTAGGGCCCCTTGACTAAAGGGGTAGGGACTGGCAAAGTCAGTGGTTCCGAGGGGTGAGGGGTGACTCCAGAACCCTTTTCCGGTGGTATGGCTGGCTTCTGTTTTGAGGGGTTGGTATCTGTGTTTTCCCAGTTGCTCAATATTTGGGGGCCTCTCTTTTCCAATCTTCAGATTAAAAAAAAATTATTGAAGTGTAGTTGATTTACATTAGCTTCAGGTGTACAGAAAAGTGATTCAGTTCTACATATACATACATATTTTTTTTTCTTTTCTGATTATTTTCCATTATATGTTATTATAAGAAATTGAATATAGTTCCCTGTGCTAGACAGTAGGTCTTTGTTCTTTACCTATTTCATCTATTTTATAGGTCCTTGTTGTTTACTTATTATATATATATATATATCTGTTTTATAATGTGTGTCTGTTAATCCCCAGCCCCTAATTTATCCCTCCCTCCTTTTTCCCCTTTGGTAACCATAGTTTGTTTCCTATGTCCGTGAGCCTATTTTTGGTTCCAATCTTCAGATTTAAATGACCAGATTTAAAACAGGTTAATCAGAGATGACCCGAAGCAATATTTACTTCCAGTGCTCCCACTTGACCTTTAAGTAACTATCCCTGCCTCCCAGCTACCCTGCCCTGGTTCCACCATTCCACCTACGTGTCCTGTGTATGGATATCTGATTCATCCCTTGGATTGTAGTGATATAGGTTGATCATGCCTGAACGTGTTGCTCTCAAGACTGAATTGTTAACAGATAACTCATGGAAAAAGAATATTTTAATACAAAGTAATAATAATAATCATCTTCCATTTTACATCTACAGCAATATAATCGTTGCTTTGGAGGTACTAACCCTAATCCTTATAATCCACAGTTTACAGATGAGCAAATTGAATCTCAAGAGCCTAAGGTAGTTGCCTAAAATCACAGAGATAGTGAGAACCAAAACAGGGATTCAAAATCAGGTCTGTCTCTGAGACTCAGGCTTATATATCACCATGAGACCTAATTGCAGAAGTTGGGGCTAAGTAGGAAAATGGAAGGCACCTATTTTAGTGCTTGGGGCTGAGAGGGAGGTGGTAATTCCTAATTAAATTAGATCCTTAAGGAGGTGGCTCCATCTAAGAGTGCACTTGAGGTTGAATTGGAATCCAAACATTAAAAGAAAAAAGCAGTGTTTGCGACATAATCACAAAATCATACAATTGGAACATGTATGAGGTACAATCTAACATCTATGACAAATATACCATGATAGATGTCCTGGAGCATCTTGACTACTTTCAGTGATGAGACAATTTCCTCACAAGGTAACCCATTATTTCATTGGCCACATTTGATTACTTAAAAAAAGTATTCCTTAGAGTAAATAAGTCATTTGGTAGAATGATATACATGTGTGTGTGTGTGTGTGTGTGTGTGTGTATGCAGAGAGAACAGTTTATATAAATATATTCATATTCTTCTCACGTCTCCTCTTTTCCAGATTAAACATCATAAATATTTTCAACTATTTTTATATGAAGTGAATTTTAGATCACGTATGATATTCAATGTGTCTGCAATTGTTTTTCAAGATGTTCAATTGTCGTTCTGAAAAAAAAAAAAAAACGCTATGTGGTCAAATAAGTTGGACTAAATATCTTTCCTGCACGATTCTTTTTGTTTGAAAAGTTGATGCGTATTTTATATCTGCAGTTATTGAGCCAGACTCCGATTCACCTGATTTTCAGGAGTCCAGGCACTTCCTGTGAGTCTACTAAATCCATGTTCTTCCTGGACTAAATGAAAGAGAGAGAGGAAGAGAGGGAGAGAGAGATTAAATCAGAGCCATTAGGTTGGAGATTCTCTGGGGTTAGTTTTGAGAAGGCAGTTTCTAGGTGAGGTGTGTGGGACTAACAAGTGTTTGAGGAGGTGGATTCCAAAGTGCTTCTGTGGGAATGTGTCCAAGCGGAACAGACGTACTGAAGCATTTGAAGTCATTGACAACGGTATAGGCACCAGCCTGGGCCTAAAATGTATCTTCTAGATCTCCTTCTGGCTCATCTCATCTCGAATCATGTTCACTAATAACTTATTACAAAAAGTAATTGTTAGTACGTGTGATGTGATGGCCTCTGAACTATGCTTCAACTGAATTGATGCCTACGAGTCACTGATGCTCTTGATATAGCAGCAGTCTTCAGAGAGGGCAAACGACTCTGTGCCAATGGGCAGATCTCTGTCATCAATTATGTCATAGAGAGATGTCGTCCAAACTTTAATCTCGATGACATGGCTTTAAAAGTGGGTGAATCAGTGTTAGACAACACTGATGGGATCAGACAGCTTCCTCCCTTGTCTGGCAGATTTGCCGCCTCTCAAGGAACAAGTCCCAGAATTACACTTTTTTTCTGCTTCTCCTGACTTGATGGACCTGATCTCTGAAGCGTGACCTCTGAGTCTGGTGATAAGTAAAGTGAAAAACAGAGGAGTTTCTTGCTCTCCATCAGCAAAGTTTGTTTTCCTGGGAGGAAATTTAATATACCTTTGTTTCTGCTTCTCGGGTGTAGGCTGCACTAAGTACTATGTGGAACCATTTTAAGCAGTTTGAAAGAGTCCAGCCAGTGGCTCATTGTGTGGAGTGATTTGTATTCTGTGCTTGGGAGTAAAGCGCGTTTATCCATTTCTGGTCTCTTTCAAGAGCTTACTGAGAGGTGTGGCATAGCAAGACTCAATTCTGAATGAAATCACCCAGTGGTCCCCCACCACACTGCTTCAGGTGAGTCTCATGCTGGTCAAACTGGCCTGAATGGACTGGAAAGGATGTAAACCTTTGGGGATTTGGGGGCAGGAGGTGCTGTTAGTACAGAAACTTGGTTAAAAAGAGAAAGAGAAAGTAATGAGCATGACTTGTCTGCTATTTACAGGCAAAAGCCACATTATTCCAGAAAAAGCCACATTTATCTTTGAACACTGAAAGACCAGAAACTGGCCCACTGCCTGTTGCTAAGCCAAAACCAGCCCGCATCTCAAATATGGCTCCTCCTGGACGTGAGGACTTCAATCCTGTGTCTGTTGGCATATGGCATTAGATGTGCCCAACAGGACCAGGTTCTAGAAACAACAGCATAAGTGTGGGCGAGTTGGATGGCAGTAGAGGTCATCTGCGTCTTATTGTATAACCTAATATTTCACATAACTATCTCACTTCAAGGCTGCTCGGCTTATTTAGGGTGAAATAATAGTTGCTTATGTGATAAACTCTAAGGAGCATCGTGCAAGGCTTCCTATTCTCTTTCCATCTTAACCGATCTGAAATCTCGTGTTTGCAGTTCATGTTGTAAGCACTGGGTACATAGTCTTTGCTTTCCTGGAGCCTGGTGAGGGTGGCAGACATTAACCAAATAATGAACCAAAACGTATACTTAGAAAATAAAATAAGTGTTACTAAGTAGAGTTCTGTGTACTGCGAGACCACGTAACAGGGATGTATGATTAGGTTCTTTGGTTGCAAGTGACCACAATTTATTTGGGTTAACATAAGTAAAAATTAGAAGTATTGGAAGGATTTGGGGCAATTCAGTGTAAAGAAAGAATGGCTGATAAACCAGGGGTCATGATAAACCAGGAAGCAGAGCTGCTTCAGGGATCTAGGGAGCAGAGATTAATGGACAGGGTCTTCAGATGAATCGGCTCGATTTGC
This sequence comes from Camelus bactrianus, assembly GCF_048773025.1. Classification (NCBI taxonomy): domain Eukaryota; kingdom Metazoa; phylum Chordata; class Mammalia; order Artiodactyla; family Camelidae; genus Camelus; species Camelus bactrianus. Next base: position 78,165,001 of record NC_133575.1, on the reverse strand, counting down.
CATCTCTACAATGCTACTCAAGGTGCACATTCCTGTGAGGGAGAGTCTGAGTGGCTTAGTGCTGGTCACAGTCCCATTACTTGGTTAGGGAAAAGAAGATTACCTTGATGGATGGTCCTATCAGCTCTGCATGCATGAGGGAAAGGACATTCTCCAGAAAACCAAGCTGTGTTTCCCAGAAGCAGAATGGGTATTGTGCTGGTAAAAACAACAGATTTCTGCTAAAGAGGAAAACTGGACTAAACCTCAGGGAAGGTTTCCTGGAAGAGAATTCTTTTTGAACCAATCTATGAAGGATGAGGAGGAATTAACTAGGGAAAGACTTAGGTGTGCATTGTCATCGCGGGGTGGCTTCCTTGGGATCGAGAAGTCACAGTGCGTGCTCAGATGAAAGGCTAATTAAATACAAAATGAACTCCTTAAAAATTTTGCCTGATGGATGCCCATTCAACATCATGCATGGATTATTCATTCTCAAGCATCTCTATTATCAGCAGCATCTCTACTCCCTCTAAGTACTGGAATAAAGCACACAGTCTATGAGAGTCAACAAAATCATCTACACGTTCTCCCCTTTCAGATGCTCGCTTATGACCTTTAAGGAAATGTTGGAGAGAAAAGCTGTTCTGGAGACTAATTCCCCCATGGTGTAGTCTACCACCCTTGTCATCTCTTAGCAGAGGGTTTCTGAAGAAAGGGATTATTGTAAACTGTGAAACAGTAGGGAATTTCTCCTCTTTACCTGTTATTATACTGAGGAAGTAGATTTCCCCAAGCACCTTAACACATTAGAAATATAGTCCTTTCTTTCTTCACTCTTTTGAACTGTGTAGGTAATTACCCCTTGCTAGGCAAAAGTTACATCATTCTGCAGACTGAAGCAGCTTCTGTCTACCACTTACTGTGCAGCATTGAGCAAAGCAGTTTACCTGATTCTGCTTAGGTGCCTTCGTTTATGCAAGTGGTGATGAAGCAGACTCTGCAGAGACCTTGACAAAATTCATCTTTTCTCTTATTTTACAAATAAGGAAAAGTGGATCCAGAGAAGCAGTGTGACCTGCCCAACATCACACAATTTCTTGGTGAGAGAGCTGGCTTTAGGACCCAGGTCTGTCTTCCGTTCATCATGCTTCTTCTTGGAGAACGTGGATGTGTCATGAGAAGAAAACATTGTATGTGAAATAGAAACTAGGGTTTTGGATCCTAGATGTGACACTGTTAATCTGTATGACCTTGGGCATTCACTTGAGCTTCCTAAACCTTGCTTTCCTCACCTGTTAAATGGGGATAAGAATGCCTGCCCAGTCCCTTTTGGGGTCATTTTAAGGATGAAAGGAAGAGAGCGTGCATAAGGCTACTTTGAATAACACTATAAAGGTAAATGCAAATATTTGACATTGCTGTTATAAACTACATTTTGAAATATTAGGGAATTGAAGCTCTGAGATACTGAATAACTTACCCAAGGTTCACTGGGTCATTTTCTGTATAAGGAGATCTCTGTACTTCTAGCTCATTTCCCTTTCCTCTACACTCTATACTCTCCTGTTGGTCTGGAAATGCGAAGTGTCATATGCTAATTTTTAAAAATTTAATCTTTAATTAAGCCCTACCTAGAGTGTTACAATATGGTAATAAATGTGTATTTCTTTATAATTAACTCTATTCCCAAATCTGCACCTTGTTAAAAATAAACAAGAAAATAAAACAGTAATAATATGTAAACTAGTATATTGAAAAAAAATTGACAATTTTTTAAAAGTTGAATTTTGACCTTCAACTGAAAAGGGAGAAAACATTTCCCAAAGTCATTATGCAGCCGAGAAGCATAAGAATGTCCTCCTCCTATTGTGTCTAACATTGATGACATCAACCTTGGATCTCTCCTAATGGAAATACTACAAGAGCCCCAGAAGGAAAGGAAACTCAGATTATGAGTCAATCAACCCCTTGTCTCAGGCCAGAGTCCCTAGGATCTCAGGTAGGATGCTTTGACCTCATCCAACCTTTTCAATATTACTCCTGCCTTAAATCATGCCAACATCATCATCTTCACCATCAACCATCATTGTCATCCTCCTTATTCTCATCAATAATAAGATTTATTGAGCATTTACTATGTCCCTGGCATGATACATGGTGTATTACATGCACTTGCTCATTCAAATCTTACAATGGCCTCAAGTGGTAACTATTATAATTATCTCAAGATTTAAGGGCCAGCAATGTGTATCTCATATATCTTTCTATCCCCCACGGTGCTTGTAAATAAAGATCTCTTCCATTTCCTCTTCTATAAAATAGAGAAAACAATAGATCACTCCAAGTGTTGCTATAAGGATTATATGAAACACCATAAAGCACCTAGCAGCCTGCTTGGCCCATAATGTGCCCTCAATAAGTAAGTAATATTTATTACTTAGATTTGAATCGGAACACACACACTTGTTTGGGGAGCTTCTGATGAAGAGTAACCTCTAAAACCTAGGGATGAGGAATTTTTAAAATTTTTTGAGCAGTTTAATCTCCCAATATTAAACTTGGGATACATCAGACTCTCAGAAAATCTTGCTTCTTTAGGTTTCTATCCCTTTCCAGAGCCTCTCTTTGAACTCAGGCTAAAATCTATATTCTTCATTCTCCATGGTGCTAACTAATGCAATTCTCTAAAAACAACTTCAATAATAAAAGAGTTACATATTATTGAATTCTATTAATAACATAAGAAGATTCTTAAGTGAAGTATTAAGTTAAAATATGTCCAATGTGTTTCTGTATATATGTGTATGTGTATATGCATATGTATATACACACAGGAATATATATATATAAGGGTTTGTACATAATCATAGACCAGAGATTCATTAAAATACCTAAAAATACTGAGAATGGATTATAGATGACTTGTGTTCTTTATCTCTTTAAGAAATTTCTGGACATTTTACAATGCACCTAAATTATTTTCACGTTGAAAGAAAGAAGACCCTAAATTTTTGAGGTCTGTAACTCACAGCCATACCCCATGTCTTCCGGAACACTGAGACCATGACAAGGCCACAGCAGAGCTGGCCCCAGAGCTTCCTATCATCTCCTTGTAAAACCATGATTTTTTTAATAATGGGCTTCCAAATTAAGCAGGTGGGGATTCTTGCTCATTCCTATTCAAGTTTGACAGTATAATCTTGATAATAATAGTAGCCTGACATTTATGGAGGATTTACTGGGTGCCAGGCTCTGTCACTCTCCGTGTAGTCATTCATGTAATGCTCAGAAGAACCCCAGGAGTTAGGTTCTCTTCACTTAGCAAACATTCGGCTCCCACGCTGGAACAGGCACCATTCAAAGCACTTGGAAAACAAGGAACAAATTAAAGATTCCATGTGGAGCTTCCATTCTAGTGATGGGAGACAAATGATGTCTCCAATTTACAAGCATAGCAACTGAGGTACAGAGAGGTTAGGCAACTTTCTCCAAGTCACAGATAGCAAGTGTTGGGTCTGTGGTTTGAGCACAAGGTCCCATCCTCAATATTTGTGCTTTCAACCACTACACTGCAATTGGTTAAAAAAGAAGTCCCATTTGAAGTGTTATGCAAGAGAACTTGTCATGGGCACTTAATGAGATGAATCCTGACTATAAATTCACATTCTGACCTTGTATGTTATGCAGAAAGGAATCACTTCAAATTCTTTCAGTTGAGAAATGCTGGCTTTGCGGTCAAATGCCGTTTGTTTTGAATAAGAAGAGACAGGGTAATCCCCAAATTCTGAGTGTTTCTAGACCCATGTATATGACTTACATGCCATAAATATCAGTGAAGGAATGCGATAGATTTGCCAACATACTCTGCCTGATTTCCTGTCCAAGAGGACTGGACAGCAGGTGCTCATAAAACTAAGTCTGATCAAAGTTTATAGAAGCAAGAGAAGAAAGATAAGGAAATGTAACCTCTCATCCTATCTTGGAACTGAACATGGTTACGCCCCTCCTCAGCTCAGCTATTCAACAGGAATGGCGTCTGGGCTGGGCTCCAGGCCGGACTCTGGAACCTGGATCCAAAGAAAGTTCGTCTAGTTCTGTGTACACGAGAGAGATGAGGCTCAGTGTTTGGAAAGCTCTGACTGAGCTGGATTGTGCCTGACCGCATTACTTTTACGCCTCTGCTAATTTGTCTGCTTATGTTTATGTTTAATTGAAAGGCAAAATATCCTGAAATAATGCATGAAAAATGAAGAGAACAAACCAAGACATTCAACTGCTAGCTGGGGCCTAATGTTTGGATTTACGTTGAGCCTATTGTTTGGATTTACGTTGAGCCTTTGAATGATTTGAATGATTTAAACTTAAATTCTAAGCTAATATCCCTCCACATAAGTGGATTTGGAGCTAGACTGGAAGAGGCTGAACACGATCACAGGCCCTTCTGAGTCCTGGGCTTGCCCACAGTGAGAGATTTCAAATGAAAGTAATAGTGCCAACCACATCCTCCCAAGATTTCAAAAGGTGAGTTGCTCAAATTCCTTCCTGGTTACAGCCTCTGAAGGTAGCATATAGTGGGCTCTGAATAAATGTCTGTTGGATAAATGGCTCAGTGCCTGGTTTTGATTCCTTCAGCATGAATGAAGAGGGTTTTTTAAAAGGGGTTCTCTATTTCTAAGGAGCTTTTTGTGTAATTTCCACAGTAGTCTTGAAAAAAGTAAAAGAGTATTTATAAATACTACACCATGGGGGAATTAGTCTCCAGAACAGCTTTTCTCTCCAACATTTCCTTAAAGGTCATAAGCGAGCATCTGAAAGGGGAGAACGTGTAGATGATTTTGTTGACTCTCATAGACTGTGTGCTTTATTCCAGTACTTAGAGGGAGTAGAGATGCTGCTGATAATAGAGATGCTTGAGAATGAATAATGAATAATCCATGCATGATGTTGAATGGGCATCCATCAGGCAAAATTTTTAAGGAGTTCATTTTGTATTTAATTAGCCTTTCATCTGAGCACGCACTGTGACTTCTCGATCCCAAGGAAGCCACCCCGCGATGACAATGCACACCTAAGGTTTCCTGGAAGAGAATTGTTTTTGAACCAATCTATGAAGGATGAGGAGGAATTAACTAGGGAAAGACTTAGATGCTTTATTTATTTATTAATTCTGTCGGATAAAGTAACTCTTGCTCCTAACAGTTTGAATTCAGTGTAGATACAGAATAACACCAAAACAAAGCCTCTGGAAGAGACATCACGTGAGTCCCAGGAAAGAGAAGTGACGAGAAAGTCAGGATAACATATTTTACGTGCAGCGTGTTCCTTCAGTAATCTTGAAAGAGTCCCCTTCTGAGGTACAAGCAGCTTCCATCTACTTGTCTAGCCCAGGGTTACAAAAGCTTTCAGAGATGGTTTGCAAGGAGCACGGGGAGGGGGGCTGTGGGCAGCCGCTCTTTATTCCTCCTTCACTCACACGGCACCCTGCCTTCCTGACCCTGAGCTTGCTTTGGGTACATTGCTAAGCAGAACGTACAACAGAATGATGGGTTTGTTTTCGAGGGTCTCAATCGTGCCCTTTCTTACTGTTTTCATTAAAATAATGAATGTCAGTCTTCGATCCAGTGTGACTGCAGGTTAATTGGTAAGCGTTTTTCTGGGAGGGGCTGTCAGGAGGGGAATTGTCAGGCCCTGCTGTGTGCTGCTGATAGCTTCAGCCATGGAGCGAGCCCAGCAGAAACGGCCTGATTAGCCCTGTGATTATTTCATATACGATATAATCAGGCTGAGATAGTACAACAGTGAAGTGTCTGCCTTCTTTTGAAACAAAGTACAAGAAACAGCACAGAAAAAGAGGGCTAAGGGGAGGGTGGGCCACTTCCTGGGCAATCAGCCTCCAGTGATCTAGAAGAGTCCGGTGGAATCTCGGTTCCACGGAGGTGGCCGTGCTCATTTAAATCAGACCTGTTCAGAAGCACATTAAACAAAACCACCCTTTCGGGACTGAGCTTGGGTGCGAGCAGGCGAACAGACAGACAGACAGGCCGACAAAGGGTTTCAGTGTGTTTTGTGAAACCAACCAACCAACACACATTCCAAACCAGATTAAAAGCCTGTCTGTCCTCTGTCAGAAAAGCACTGTCTCATAGATATTTGCCTCCTCTTCTTCAAAACGTGCCACATAGACTGGGTTATGAGAAATCAATCCTGCCGGAGGGCCTTTGTAACTTTCCTCCGTGGGCAAGCTGCTTCCTGAGAGTATACAGAAGGTTCAGAGACACATTAACTCTGTCGTGGCCGTCAGGATCTGGTTTGGTAAAGCGCTGCTCTTCCTCACTAAATATGCTCTAGTGTGTCCCTTAGGACGTGGCTTAGTCCATCTGGGCTCAGCAACAGACTGGGTTGCTTAAAAACACCTGCAGTGTACTTCTCACAGTTATGGAGGCTAAGTCCAAGATCAAGGTGCCGGCATCGTCACCTTCAGGGGAGGGTCCTCTTGCCGGTCTCTCTGTGTCCTCACATAGGGGAAGGGGCAATGGCGTTCTCTGGAGCCTCTTCTATGAGGGCTTAATCCCATTAATCCCATTAAACACCTTCCGAAGGCTCCACGTCCTAGTACTGTCATCTTTGGGAGTTGGGATTTCAACGTATAAATTTTCGGGAGACACAAACATTCAGACTACAGCAGCAAGTTACTGGTGTAACACAAAAATCAATGTATCCTAATGGCCTGCAAAGGTCAGTTTACTTCAAAACTTCTTCAGTCCTACAAGGACTCCCTTGCCATCAGGAGAAGGGTGGTGGCCCTTTAGCCATTGTACCTCTTTGAACCCACTCACCATCCTCTCCCACGACACACTGCTTAGTCAACTGGGCCATTACAGAACATAGCTACTTTCTCTCCTCAGGACACAGACTGTGGTAGTCTCCTGCCATTATAACGCCATCAGCCTTCACTTTTCTGCCACACCAAAGCTCTCCTTTGCCTCAAAATTCTACTGGAGATTTGCCTCCTGTAGCAAGCTTTCCCAGCTGACCCTACCAGCTATGATGACTTCTATCATCCAAACTTTCATTTTCATCTCTATGGATTGTATGACACTGAGAAATGTTTATCTGGACAGCTGCACAACTATCACACAAACACACTCACATACCCCCACATGCTCATGGATTCTTGGACTCATTGCTTTCGATGGGACTATATTCTAAGGTATTTTACAAGTTCCTGTTAGGCTAGTAGTGGCTACCACATTCACATGGCACCTGACTGATGCCTAAGAATTCGGAAAAGAATGAATTCCTCAAAACAGATGCTTGAAAAGAATCAACCAAGAAATTGTATGTCTTTTCACTCTCATCCTCCATGGGTCCATGTCACTTTCCACTTAAAACACTATTATACATTAAGAGCTATTCATTCCCTTTCTTGCCTCATGACTATTACCAGTGATATCAGACATTTCCAGGTTCAGGGCACAACCATTTGTGGAGAGAAACCTTCTCTCCTCTGCTCAGATCTAACTCACTAATTAAACTAGTGTGTGTATATATATATATAATTGTGGACACACACATACCCACCCATCTATATCTTTGTAGTGAACAAGAAAAAAATGTATTTAGAAACAAAACTTTTTTATTCTGCTATTCTGAGACATGGAAGTATATTTAGATTTGACCATTGAAGTGCTACATTTTTCTGGTCAAATTTTGTACGTAGAAATGAACATGTATTTTGAATGTAAATAGTCAGCTACCGAGTCAATACAAGTAGAAGCTAAATTCATGGACCCATTTTCTATTCTTTATTCAAGCCCATATATTACCAGGGATTTGGTGCTGGGACAGAACTCTGAAGGGGCAATAATTCTGTGAAAGTGACAGGAGGCCCTTTAGCCATTGTCCCTTTTTGAACCCATTCACTTTATATTACGGACCCCTGTGGCAGAATTCGAGTAGAGCAACAATAGCAACATGACTTCAAAAACAAAGGACAAAACAAAGATTTGGAAATCTTGGAGGGTGGAATTGAATCTTCGCCACATTCAGTGAGCATTCATTCATGAGCATTCAACTAGGCTTGATACCATCAAATGTGCTATGTATGTTATTTGCTATGAAACACAAATTCTGTCTTGAAAATATGAGTTATATATGTTTGTCGCTTAATCTCCTCTTCTATTGTAGAAAACAAGGAATTTCTGTTGAATTCCATTATAGAGCTTTCTAATAAACCCAAACAAAAATGGAGAGGAATACCTGACTCTCTGACTGACAATATTTGCTGCTGAGTATTTCTCTGGTTATCAGCAACCAGGGTCATTTTTTGATCTTTAGAATGTTTCAAAAGAACCTATCAAATTCATTTTCTACTGTTGGCCCAACTACCTTATGGAAATTTGAACATAAATTGTAGAAATATCACATGGTAAATCAATCTTCTTGGAATATTCAATATTTATTCATATTTGGGGTATATTTGGCATTGAGTCAGATTTTAATATAGTGCACATACTTTTTTTTTTTCCAACCTGAAGCAATGAATTTTAGGTCCACTCATTTCCAAAGTTTCACACCCCCCACTCCCCTCACACACACATACCTAATCATTGTCGTATGCTGTATCCTACCAAACTTTTAAAGGCAGATCCACAGATTTTATGGTACTGGAGACATCATTGGGTTTGGCCATTTAGGGATAAAAAAATGACAGAAAAGATTGTGGTTGCCCTTAGCAACTACTGCATCACATGCTGTTTGTGTTATCTGTGAGCTGCAGAGCATCACCTTCTTTTTAAGAAACACAAACATGCACACAAAGTACACCCCATGATGGTTTTCAGCTAATCACAGATTCTCCAATAATAATAACATAAGAAGTGGCACACACATTCTTTTGATTTCACTCTCCTATTTATCATGTGGATATTTTCAAGATGTAATACTTTATTTTGTCTTGTTTTTAAGAAACAAATCCACTGAATGATATTTTTATGAAGAAAATAAGAGGCAGGGGTGCATTAGATTTGATCACAAGAGCAGGCTGTTTAAAATAACAATAACTACTTCAGTCAATAATTTGAAAAACTCCCCAGTATACAAATCTGGCTTTCAGATGATTTTCTCTCCAATTCCTTGATGTGTATATATTAATTTTTTCTTCTTTAAAGGTCTTTATTATAAGGGGACATTGAAACAGAAACATCAGTTTTTATCCTTGGCATTCTGAATGCAATCAAATAATGTTTGAAAAATTTTATAGGCCAAAAGGAAGTTGTTTTGTGCCAATTTAGCTAATTAGACTTTTAATAGTCTCACCTCTGAAAATTTTTACTCTGTGGGTTGGCTGACCTACCTGTCCTTTCAAAAAGGTAATTATAGAAAGGAACTGCTAAAAACAAAAAAAAAAAAGCTCAGGTATTCCTCAATATGTGAGGTATTTTTTAATATAAAAATAAATATTATTCTCCAAAGTTTCCTGTAAAACAAAAGCCTTCATCTGAGGTTCTTTTACTTTTCTTTTCGTTCTTTCTCTTTTTTTTTCTTTTTTTTTTTTTTTTTAAGGTGGGATACATTGAAGATTTATCACTTTAAGAATTTCTCTTCAGTGAGAAATTGTGTGGCCATTAGGGCCATTCACTAATACTATCTTTCTCCTCTTTCTGGTACATGGTAGGACTGGATTGTGCATCCTTCCCCTTTGAGTTTAGTTGAGGTCATGTGACTTACTTCAGCCAATGAAATATGAGCAGAAAGGGCACGGGTGACTTGATGGATGGAGCCGTTAGAGCCAGTGCGCAGTTGGCTACTTTCCCATGTCCTGCTTCCTCAGCAGTTGTGGGAGCACGTGTGCAGATAGAGTTTCCATCAGCTCAGACACCTGAGTTGCTACTCTGAGTAGGATGCCACCTGCAGCTAAGATTGTGAGTGTTTTCAGTTACTGCAACATTATCTTACACAATTTGATGAATATAAAGATGAGAAGGAAACAAACAAAAACCCTAAGGCTACTGAATTGCAATCAATGCAGAGGAGGTTAGGTTGCTTTTGTTTCACCTTTAGGTTGCAAAGTTGAGGATAGGGTTGTATCTCCTTTCCAAGAACCCTGTGGTAGATTACAAAAATAGCCTCTCCCTTTCTTTTATCCATGTCTTTTTGTCATGTTTTGTTTTGGTTTGTTTTGATTTCTCCCAGAGTCTTCTATTTGACTCTGGGTTTAACTATACGACCTCCTTTGGGAAGTTAGCAAAAGTGAAAGAAGAGTTGAAAATAATTGCACCATTGGATGTGCTCTCTCTCTTCCTTCTCTTTCATTGCCATCAGAACATGCCTGGGGTCACCTACACCGAGCACACCAGAAACAAGACCGTCACGACCATGGATGTGGTCTACGCACTCAAGCTCCAGGGCTGCACCCTCTATGCCTTCAGTGGTTAAGCCTGACCTTGTAAGATTTCTTCTGTAGCAAAGTTAAGGCCTTTTTCAGGGCCACTTAAAAAAAAAAAAAAAAAAGGAACATGCACCTTTTGGAATGATGAGAGATGTAGGAACAGATCCAAGTGGCCTAGCCATCCCAGCCAAGGTCAGCTTAAGTAAGCGGACAGCCAACCAAATCCCAGACACATGAGAGAACCCCACCATTATCAACAAAGCCTTTAGAAAAACATTGTAGGCACATGAACAATAAAGACTTAGTATTCTATGCCAGTGTAGTGTTGTCATTGTTTGGTGCAGAATATTACTGTGGAATTAAATAACTGATACATCCTCCTAACCCTCCACTCCTCACCTCTACTCTCCACAGACCCCTTTGAGACGTCATCCCCATAGAACAGCCCTCAGCTTGCTATTTCCTCACAAATTTCCCTCCCACCTCTCTCATGAAAAATTATTTCCCTGGGAGATACATGATATAAGCTACCTTTTACAAAACTGGTGGTACTTCATCTTTCTAGCATGTTTCTTCTACTGCCAGGCTCTTTTTACGTCCTTGTCCTCCTTGTCTCAATATTGGATAAAAAAAAAAAGTCTTTTATCCAAATTGTGTGCATGTGGGTGTGCATGTGTGTATATAAAAAAACATTCCACATTTTGGGTGATTTCTTATATGTAGAAGTGTTTCTAAACCTATATACTTTGCATTACTCAAGTCTTCTCTCTTCTAACCCAGACAACAGGCTCAGTGGGAGAATTAATCCTGTATATTTTATACTTCAGCTAACATTGAAGTGGCTCTTATGTTCTCTTGCTTTACAACTGAAGGTAGGTTAAGGAAGGCAAGACACAGCCAGGCAATGAAAGCGACCTCTCTGAAATTTTCGTAACCCATTCTCCCATTTGTTTGCAGTTGGTTTTCTCTTCTTAGAATTGGGTCGCAGTGATATTTCATTGGTTGAGTTCATCTATAAGAAAGGAAAAAATGTATTTCTGAGAATTATAAGCCAAAATATAGAAAAAGATTTAGGGTATCCCAAAATATATTATTTTACAGATCTCTTAAAATTCCCTCAATCCACTGTGGTATTTTTGCTTATAAAACGTCTCACCCTTGTCCAAAAGATGTTAACAGATGTTAAAAGAAGATGTTTTGGGCAAGTCAATATTATGTTGAGTCAATATTACTTCTGACAGTCAGAGCCCACCACCACATTATTTAAAACTTTCTGAAGGTTTTAATCCCCAGGTTTGTAATCTCCTTTCAAGAACATGAAAATGCTTTTGCTTTCCTCATTCATTTTCTCTTTCCCCATCTGGAAAGTATTGATCCCTCTGTTTTTCCCTTAAGTGTGTATTATAAGCCACCAGCCAATGTGATTGCATTCCCACTCTTTTGTTTTATCAACATGAAAGATATATTAGTAGCTCTCTAGAAGTAATTTTTTAGCCATTTTTTTTTGCCACATTTTGGATAGGGTTACAGAAGCCCAGTCTTAAAAACCAAATCCAAACCTCTAATGAGACAAAGAAGAGAGACTAAGGTTTGCTTCTGTTTTTCTTTCTGGTATGGTATCTTTTAAGTGGTCTCACTCTGCATCTATTTCTGCTCCATATGCATTTGATAGGTATATGGATAGTTTTGACTAATTTATAAAGTGTAATAGCTTCCCTGACAATAAACTGTCATTTCCTCGTTGGAAATCCACTAAGTCTATCAAAGCAAATCACAGTTTTGGAGCACTGTTAAACACTCTGCATATTTTCATAGTAAATCAGCACTTGGATATTTAACACAGGTGTTTCTGTAATTGCACTACTTTCGGAAAATTCAGTGCTCAATGGCCCTCAAGCACTTCCACCTGTCGAGTGTATTGGTCCATTATTAGTGTACCAAATGAAATTATAAACTGTGTAAAATGTTAACTGATTAAAGACTTGGTTTTGTTTATTCTGATTCTGGTTATGTTTTTCTTGTCACTTCATTCATGTTAAGCATATTTTCACCTCCCTCAAAAAGGAGTTAAAGTTGCTAATGCTATATTTAGCAAGAAATACAGATGTTATATTCAAATTTAGACCTTGAATTTAAGGAACAAATAGTTTTCTATGTTATAAGTCAGATTTTGAAGATGAATGAAACTGTGAAGGAAAAACCGGGCTGGTCTAACAAGATAACTCACAAGTCTAGGAATGTGAAGGAGAGGCTGGGCTAGTCTAACAAGATAACTCACAAATCTAAGTATCGGAATACTGATCTGAGTTCTGCTAGACTAACTTGTAAATCTAGGTTAATTAGTGTCGGTTTGCTGTTCATGTTTTTTGCTAGCCAGCTGGGTTTTCAAAGATACATATCTGGCTTTGGAATGTTGGTTTGCTGCCTCCCCGCCTCCATTTTTGTGATGATAATGCTGCTAAAGCTGTTCCATGCCTATTGGCCTAATACCCCATGCTTGTACTTTACCCTATAAAACCTCACGTGCACATCTTGGAGGTGCTCAGAGCTTCGGAGCAGAAGCCCCTCTGAGCCCGCCAGCATAATACATCTGAGTACTCCAACCCTCCGAGTGGTGCTTGTTTCTTGGCTGGCCTGTCGTTTCCGTAACATTTCTGGAGGCCCCAGCGAGATACAACCACGCCAGCCCCTTGACTGGCCTGTTGTTTCAGTAACAAAACAAAATAGAAAGCCAGTGGACTACTGCAGCAAAATAACTCCGTGCTATACTGTTTTAAACTACGCTGGGTTGATAGTTTATTGCAAGGTTATAAATTATTTTATAAATCATCCAAAAAGCCTTTTTTGAGCACAAATAGGCATGGAGCTGGAGGAGTGATGCTTAGCATTGTGCTATGAGAAATTCATGCAGGTTCCCAGCCCCCTCAAAAATCTTACCATCTAGTTTCAAAAGCAAAAACGAATACGGTAAATAATTAGCAAACAAGTGGATGCTAAAGCTTCAGGATGAGGTGAAACTGGAGGTGAACTTTAGAAAACTTGAATAGAAAAAAGGGTGATCTCCTCGAGGTGGGTGGGAAGCAATTAGCACTAGCAAAGGCATAAAAGCAAGAATAAACATGAAGAAGGCCTTGTAAATTCTAGCTTGAGAGATTGGAAAAATAAGCTACCATTTTTGCTGTATTCAAAAGTTTGGATTGTTATAATTTTATTATCATTTATTACTCAGCATTTTCAAATTTCCATTATAATTTCTTACTTATTCTATGATTGATTTAGAAATGCATTTTTAATTTCTGAAAGTATCAGTGTCCTTTTTGTTATTGATAATCTAATTTAATTGCTTTATTGTCAGAAATGACTCTGCATGATATCCATTCTCTGAAATTTTTGATAGCTTCTTTAGGTTTAATATGTATTCAGTTTTTATGAATATTTTCTTCAGAAGAAAAGGCATAGCCTCCAACTGTTCAGTGCAGGATATAATACATAATTAGGAATATATAATTATGTCGACTGAAATAAATGCACAGCCTAAAAGTTGAGAGTTATGTTTTATTCGGTGATCACTTCTGAGGACTCAGCCCAGGATGACAGCCTCTCAGATGGCTCTGAGGGACTGCTCTGAAGAGGTAAGGGAGGAGCTAGGATATATAGGAGCTTTACAACAAAGACCAGGTAGTTGGAACATTGAAAGATTACTTGTTAACTAAAGAAAACCAGACATCTCAAGTTAAAGAATTTAGCTCTTTTCTATGTATGGGAGGAAGCAAACATTTGGGCTCACTGAATTCATTCCTTTGACAAGCACCTAGCCATCTAGGACCAGTATTCTGTCCTTTCTTATTCTGAGTCCCCTCAGGGTGCACCATTGTGAGTGGCAGCAGAGGCCGGGCTGCAGGCTTGTCTTCACTGGGGGTTGGCGGCAGCCGCTGATGACTTGATGGCTTCAGCATTCTTTGTTTACTGATATGGTTTGCAGTATTTTTCATTCACAATTATATATTCTGTAATTAAGATTACATATGTAAACACACATATATAATCCTCCCCTTAACAATACACATCCATTAAGTAAAATGTATTAATTATGTTGTCTAAATCTGTAATTTGTATTAAACTCTGTCTCCTTAACAAATCCATTGAGAGAAGTTTGTTGAAATCTTGCAACTGTAATGATGGATCTGTATATTTCTCCTCGAAGTTCTACTCTTTTTTGCTTTAAAAATTTTGAATCTATGCTATAAAATACATGCATATGATCCCTTTATCATCATGTAGTGACCGTCTTTACCCCTAAAAATATTTTATTTTATGGTATCTTTTGTCTGGTATTAACATAGCAATACCATAATATCTGTTTTTAATATCTGTTAGTATATAGTTAGTGTTTGTTTGGTATACATTTTTCAATTCTTTTACTTTCAAAATTTCCATGTTTTTATGTATTAGACATATCTCTTGTAAAACAGTATTTGGATTATTTTTTTTTAGTCAATCTGACAATCTTAGTCTTTTAATGGGTGAGTTTAATTCAGTAATTTTTATTGTGACTTTGATATAATTCAACTTGAACTTGTTTCTACAATCTTTATAATTTCCCTCTCTCCTGCTGAACTTTAATTAAAAAGAATAAAATAAACCAATATCAAAGTTTCAAGGACATTACAACACTTCAGTCCTGATCACTCCCTTCTGATTTCCACAATATTGTTTTTCATTTTTTTTAGTTCTCTTCTCTTTAACCTCACATATTGGATATAATTTTTGTAATTATTTCATAAGGATATCTTTATATGCCTGCATATCACACTTTCTGTATCCTCCATTCACTTTTTCCTATAAGACATTATTTCTGTGGTTATTTTCCCTCTGCCTAAAGAAGTTCTTTTGGTAATAATCTGTTGGTGATGAAGTTTCTCACTTCTGGTTTATTTCAAAATGATGTTTTTCCACCTTTATTATTGAGAAATAGTTTTCTGGGTACACAATTGTAGGTAATGATTTTCTCTCAGCAGTTCTAAAGTATTATTCCACTCTCTTGGATTTCATTGTTGTACTTAAGAAGTCTGCAGTTACTTTAATTGTCATTTTTTTGTAGGTGACTGTTCTTCCTCTGAATTTTTGTAAAATCTTTTGGCCTTTGATGTTTTACAAGTGCACTACAATATCCTTAAAATTGTTTGTTTGTTTTTTAAATTTTGCTTGGTATCTGTTAAATCTTGTATCTGTAGATTTATTTTTTTTTTTAAAAAACCCGTTCTGGAATAGTTTCATCTATTATCTCTTTAAATAAAATTCTTCTCTATTCTCTATATTCTTTTCTCCTGATACAGTTAATTATATTAGACTTTCTCATTTTATCCAATGTCTCATTTTATCCAATGTCAAAATTCTCTGTATCTCTCTAGGTTCACCCTGGGCAATATCACTTCAGTCACTATTTTTTCTCTTAAACTGTTTATAATCTGCTCTAAAACCTATATAGTGAGTTTTTAATTTAACTATTTTGTGACTTCTACATGTTTTATTTGGTAATTTAGCAAATGTTACTGGTCATTTTTGATAGTCTTTTATTGTTTGCTTATTTGCATGTGATCTTTCTTATCATTAAACATTTCATACATAGTAACTTACAACACGTGAAGTTCTTGAGGGTCTAAATCTGTTATCCCTGAAGGAAAGAGTGAGTCAGGGATTTTAAGTCCATTCAAACTTTCAAATGTAAATTCTACAGACAAAAAGGATCAGTTATGGGAGACAAGGAAATAATATATGCAAGCTTTTCTTTAGGAACTTACAAGATAACAATCTTGAGTTAACCAAGAGATGACTGGAGAAGCTACTACAAAGGATGGTCAGCAAGCAATGAAACTCTTTAACAGTATACCTCAAGCTAAAACCATTGAGTGGAACACCAAGAAAACACAAGGAAAATTATGGATGTCTTGATAATGATAAAACAATAGAAGTTAAAGAAATCAGGAGAATGGAGAAAGAAAGTAGAGGCAGGAGGCAGAACTGGTTCACTGATTGCCTTATCAGTAACAGCTGGGAGTCAAAGAATATCACTTAAAAATTACAAAGCAATAGAAGACAGTGGTGTACCAAGGAGGAATGTGTGGGTGAATAGTAGGAGTGGTTCATTTATGTATCTGCAGGAGACAGTATTTTGTCACTGACATAGTTTAGAATTTCTGGTGCATGGTAATAATAAAAAAAACAAGTATATTCAATTGGTTTTGTTATTGTTTTCAAATTCTTTATAGACAATGTAGCCCTTATTTCTATACCCAGGGTGGACCACTCTCAGTGTTCCCCCTTGATATGCCACCAATAGGAGTATAAGCATATCAAACACCACATAAGTAAATCCTAGGAAAAATAGTATTTCTGACTAAAACTGATTCATGAGAGCATGAGGAGGAAATGGCGAGGAATAAGAGATTTGCTAATTTTATCATTGCTTCCAGTAGGAAACTAACAGATACAGTTTGAAGATATAGCATACCAAGGTATTATGTAGTCATTACAAATATAATTACTTAAGCAAAAGTACAAAGTTTTCTAAGTGTCAAAGGATCTATAAGAAAAATAAAGCAAAGCAAGCAGACCTCATTGTGGAAGACTTTATTTTAAAAAATGAAAAAAGATATAAAATACTATGATGTTAATAACATATCTGTTATATCATTAAGTGTTAATTGGCTAAATTTACAAATTAAAAGAGAAATGATTTCTGATTTTATGCAAAAGATAAACTCAACTCAATTTTTGAATAAGAAATATACATCAAAGTGACTGAGACAGATTGAAAATAAAAGGTAAGACAAACTTTTCCTGAGAAGAGGCAAACAAAAAGAAAGCATAGATCATGCTCTTACTATTAGATGAGACGATACTCAGTTTCAGTTGAGATGTAATAATGGAATTCAAGATTGTAGGGGGATTAGAAGGAAATTACTCAATATGTAAGAAGTAAAGAAAAACTATAGCCATGTATTTGAGATGTTTAAGCAAAAAGAGAATTTTACTATTACCTAAGAGCTATACCTGGGCCAAACAGAAAGTAGCTTTGATCAATGGACAGAACCTCTATCAAGTTCTCATTTCTTCATTCCTTCTTTTTCCAAATATTTATTATCAACTGTGCGTCGGGCACTGTGTTAGCCACTTGGAATCATCAATGAATAAAACAGATGGAAATAATGGCTTTCACGAATCTGCATTTTAGTGGGGAGAGACTTCCAGTAAAAAGATATAACCAGACAGAATGTAATCTAAGAATAAAGATGTGTCAAAGAGGAAAGCATAGAAGAAAAGTGAGAAAAGAGAATATAGAGGACATTGCAATTTTAGATTACGTGGCCAGAGAAGGCCTCATCAAGAAGATAACATTTGAGCAAAGAACTAAGGTAAAAAACCATTAAATCAGCCACACAAATGTGAGGGAAAACTGTTGATGGCAGAGGGGAAGGTAGATACAAAATCTCAGAGGGGTGTATGTCTGGCAAATGTGAGAAGCTGCAACAAGGCTAGTGTGGCAAAATTGAGGGAATGAGGGCGGGTACAGGACATGAAGTCAGAGAAATAATGGGGAATCGCTAGCATGGTCTTTAAGGCCTTGTGAGCCTTTGTAAGGACATTGGCTTTTACTTTGAGTGAGCTAGGCAGTCATTAGAGGGCTTTGATGACAGGAGTGACATAATCTTCCCCTTATAGGCAGGAGGGAAAGGGAGGGAGAAAGAGTTAAATTGGTAAGGAGAAAGGGCATAATTAAGTGCCTAAACTGTGTTACACTTAAAGCTGAAGTTGTATTTTTCTTTCCACCTCATTAATAAAGCTATTGTAGTGTCCTGACAATACTCAGCTTATGACATCTATAAAATGTTCATTCCCTGTGCTGGACAATAGGACCTTGTTGTTTATTTATTTTCTATATAGTAGTTAGTATCTGCAAATCCTGAACTCCCAATTTGTCCCTCCCCAAGGACAGGAAGGAACCTGATTCAATACCTTATAATAACCTATAATATAAAAGAATATAAAAAGGAATATATATATATATACATATATATATATGTATAACCGAATCACTATGCTGAACACCAGAAATTAACACAACATTGTAAATTGACTATACTTCAATTAAAAAAACCCATTCCATGATGAATTAAGTTTACAACTGCTGAAAATTAAATGTAACATTCTAGAACAATTATCAAACTTTAGGGTGCATCAAAATCACCTGGAGAGTGTGTTAAATCACAGATTTCTGAACTTAATCCACAGTTTCTGATTCAGTTCCGCCGAGGTGGGGCCTGAGAATTTGCATTTCTAACAAATTCCCAATTGATGCCTATGCTGTTGGTCCAGGGCATAAACCGAGATCCACTGGTCTAGAACACATGATGCATGTGATGGTTTGAGAATTATTGGCATTTTTAGTAATACTACTGAGGAAATGACCTTGTGTTTTGGCCTCGAGTGTTTTAGAACCTCCAGACTCTTACTCTCTCATCATTGACATCTGAAAATAAAATGATTGGGTCCTTTCTGTGTTTATTCATCGACCACACATTAATTTAAAAGTAAATAAGAAAGGTATAAGCTTTCTTCTTACAAAAACTTGCTTGATTTTTCACAAATTCCTGAAAGGGATATTGAATTTTTTGAAGAGGTCAAATACTTTGCTGCCAATCCAAATGCATTCACACTAGAAAATACTCAAATCATCGAATTCCTATTGTTAATAAAACTTAGTTTTTCATCGTTGCCAGGACTCTTCAGAAATTTATGAATGGGATTCCATTTTTACTGTAACTATACTGTCTCTATTCTGAAGAGGAGATACACAATAAGGGTTTACATGGAATATCATCTGGACAGTGATTTTTCTTTGTTTGTTTTTACCAGTTATCATCTTTTTAAGAATAAAAAGTATAAGAAACTAGATAAACTTTTCCAAGGGCCTTATGCTGTGATTTTAGAAAGTGTGCCTGGAAACAGTTGACTGTTAACTGGAATGCTAACTATATTGAACAGGATTAATGTGCTAAAAGTTTTCACAGGCTAAGAAACTTCCCATAAATATTCTTTGCTATCAGCAAGGTGAATGGGAAAAGCATTTGATATTGCTAAATTTTTAAGGGTTTATTACTGTCAAGGGACATTTCTTCAGTTTTGTGGCTTTACAGATGTTGAGTTAACCAGTGAGGTTTCACATGTTAATTTAGTACTTAGAAAATCTGCAAGCAAGTGAGAAGCAGGAACAAAGCCAACAAGATAAATGTGGAAAAGAGGGGGAATATTTTTTAAAAATTGTCTTAAAAGATTTGTGAGCTTATCAATTTCTTCCTGCAAGAAATGTTGGCAATTGACCTGTTATGCCCTGAAAATGAAAGGTAAGTGTATCTAGTTACATGTACATTTGTTTTCCAAATCCCAAAGAAAACATAAGACAGTATAAGTCATTTAGACTCAGAACATGTGATCCATTAAATCTGTCAGCTTGGTGAAAGATGATTTCAGGATGCAGTTATCCTGTGACTCTTGTTTGAAGTGAAAGAAGAGACAGATCCATTGGGCTGAGATTATTCCAAACCTCTTTATTTTAAAACTGTGCTTTGCGGAAGTTTTTGTTATAGTTTGTTTAAGTCTGAGGAACATTCACAAAGAAGAGACAGCTGATGACATGCTTATATTTTTATTCTTAGTCTCTTTATTTGAACATTTACTTTTGAACTTCTGAAAGTATATTGATTATTTTAAATATGTAATTTCCTCATCATGGACAAAGAGAATTTAAAACATAGGAGACAATTTTAAACTGTCCATATTTGCTCTATTCCACAGGCCAAATAATGATATTATATAAATATTTTAAATACTACTAATCACTGATGAGAAACTTTTGTTTTGTATATTTAGGTAATTTTAATAATTACTAGTAAAGCTAGGTATATATGTTCACTGAGAAGATTTGTGATCTTCATGAACATGAGCCTTACTATTAAAGTCTGATATTTTTCCAAGTATCTGGGCAGAAGCTATTAAAGCTAAATATTATCTGTCTTTGTACTTTCCCTGTCTTACACATAGCAAGCATGAAGCAATAAAAGTTTGTTGAGTGAATAAATACAAGGTATTTCAAGTAGTTAATAGAAAACATTAGACCTCAACACAGCAGTGCTATTCTATTGCTTATTAAAATTTTTGTTTATTACTTTTTCTATGCGAATGTGGTAGATCAAGCAGGATGAGATACAAGATTTTACAAACATTCATGTAGCACTTAATATGTGTGCTTTCCAAATATTAACTTGTTTAATCTTCATAACCACCCTATGAGGTGACTACTATTTATTTTCCCCATTTTTCGTCTGAGGAAACTGAGGAAAAGAGAGATTAAGAAAGTTGCTGATGACAGAGCTAGAATAAAAACTCATCCAGCCCCAGAGAACATGCTGTGAACCACTAAGCTATATACATTCTTTTCACATTCTAACATTTCCTTCCTTTATTGTGCAGGCGGGAGTCAGGACATTAAAATGATTGCAAAGTAGGTGATGCCTGTTATGTGTAGCTGGCAGGTAAGATGTAGTCAGGGGAATCATTGTCTATAACATAGAGGTGAGATCAGGGATTTTTGGAAGAAGTCTAGATTCAGGGAGTGAAAAGAAGGTAGCTGGGAGAATTCATGCAGAAGGCAGCATCATGAGAGCACTTCCAGCACAGCTAAAGGAGGAGAGGAAAGCCCTTCACACTTCGACCACCAGCACCACCACCATCATCATCATCATCATCATCATCATCGTTTGGGAAAGAAGGTGTATGCCAGTGAAACTCTGACCCTTTCACAACAGTCTCACCCAGCATTTTCTGTTTAATTTCAGCATACAGGGTTACATGACCCCTTCTAGTTGGACAGCAACTCAAAATAAAGGAGTTCTAGATGAGGTTGGGATCAATCAACAATCTACAAAAAAATAATTCACAATGAAAACAAAACTTTATGTGTGGAGATTTCATTGCAGCATTGTTTATGATAGCAAAAAAATTGGCAACAGCCTACATGTTCAACAATAATGAAGAAACTAAGTGAATTATGGCATATCCATACATTGGAAAATAAACAACCTTTAACATCGTATTTATGAAGAGAAATGTCATAGAAAATTCTTATGATATAATAGTAAGTGAAATAAAGCAGTACACACTGCAGTGCAAAATGTTAGCAATAGATCTCCCTAAGATAGTGAGAAAATGTACAATTTTCAATACTTTAATTACACTTATCAACATTTTCCAAGGTCTTTCTGATGACTGTTAATGCTTTTCATAAGTCCATTAACTACCAGACTTTCAAAAATAAATTTTGAAAGTGTTGAAAAGCAATTCTGACTATATATATCAAGAAAGAAAAAGATTTATTGGATGGATACTGTGACCCTCACAAAAGCAAAGAAAGTTTAGGGAAACCAGGCCTCATGAAGAAAAGGAACCAGAGGGTTTCTAAATATCTCAGTTTAAGTTATTACAGAATCATCTCTCCAGGGTATTTCCATCTGATCTCTTAGATTCAATTGCCTTAGTTTCTATGTATCACCACTGACAAACAAAATTCTCAAGGAGAGTCTCATGAGCCCACCTTGGGTCACATATTTATTCTATGATCAGGGGAGCAGAGTTCTGTCATTGACAGTCTATCAGAATTATGTGGAGTGGGGAATGGCCTATTTCCTGAAAGAAAGGATTATGGTCAGACAAAATAACCCATGTAATAACAGCAGAAAAATAGTGTTTCTTTTAAAAATTCACACTCATTAAATCCCCAGGTTGTGACAGCACAGAATAACTGAGCATATTTTGGGAACTCCAGGGATGGTCAGTGAGGAAGGTGGAGGAGACCAGAGTTTGGGTAACTGTCTTTCATAGAAGGCACACTATTGATTTAAGATCAAACCATGCAAAGGAAAGTGCTGAATTCAGACTTTAAATGAATTGTAATTAGTATTCAAGGGGGCTTAGTCTGCAGGAAGGATCCTATAGCTTGAGTTTTTTGGCAGCGCAAAATTTAGAGTCAAATGGGTATGTATATTTACAGATTTGAATGGTACAAGAAAGATTCGTTCTCTAGGGAGTTACACTACAGAGAAGGGAAAGGGTGAGTGCCCTTTGTGGACCACACAGTGGGCTAAGAACTTATATTTTCTCTTCACAACTCAACAAGGTAAGATCTATCCATATATTAGAGTTGAAAAGCCAGTTCAGAAAAATTAAATCACTCAGATCATATACCAATGCATGGTAGAGCTGGAATTCAAACTCAAATTTAGGGTGTTGGGATCCAACTTTTGGCCATTGTGAATAATGCTGCAATGAACATTGATGTACAAGTTTCTGTTCAAATCTCTGGTTTCAATTCATATGCATGTACACCTAGGAGTGGAATTGCTGGGTTTCATGATCATTCTAATGTTAAACTTTTTCAGAAAGTGCCAGATTGTTTTCCACAGTGGCTGCATCATTTTACATCCTCACCAGTAATGTCCAAGGATTTCAATTTCTTTATAGCCTCATCAACATTATGTTCCTTTTCTTCCTTCCTTCCTTCCTTCCTTCTTCTTCTTTCCTTCTTTCTTTTCTCCCTTCCTTCCTTCCTCCCTCATTCTTTTTCATTCTTCCTTTCTTCCTTCCTTCCCCCTCTTTCTTTCTTTCATTCTTTGTCTTTCTTTCTTTCTTTCCTTCCTTCCTTCCTTCCTTCCTTCCTTCCTTCCTTCCTTCCTTCCTTTCTTTCTTTCTTTCTTTCTTTCTTTCTTTCTTTCTTTCTTTCTTTCTTTCTTTCTTTCTTTCTTTCTTCCTTCCTTCCTTCCTTCCTTCCTTCCTTCCTTCCTTCCTTCCTTCCTTCCTTTCTTTCTTCCTTTCTGTCTCTTTTTCCATCCTAGTAAGTATGAAGAGATGAAATACATTTCATTGTGATTTTGATTCAAATTCTTCTAATGGCTAAGAATGTTGAGCATCTTTGCATTTACCCATCAGCCATTTGTATATTTTCATTGGATCAATGTCTATTCAAGTTTTGTGCCCATTTTCCTAAATTGCATTATCTTTCTGTTGTTGAGTTTTAGGAGTTTTAAAATAGTTTCTGCATATTAAACCTTATTAGATATATTATTTGCAAATATATTCTCTGATTCTATAGACTCTCTTTCTGCTTTCTTGATAACATCTTTTGGTGTACAAAATTTTTTAATTTTGTTGATGTACAACTTATCTATTTTTTTTTCTTCTGCCACTTACTCTTTTCATGTCATACCTAAGAATCCATTGCCAAATTCAAGGTAATGAAGATTTAACTCTATTTTCTTCCAAAAACGTTGTGGTTTTATATTTTTTAGGTCATTGATCCATTTGAGTTAATTTTTGTATATGGTATGAGGTAAAAGTCCAATTTCATTCTCTTGCATGTGGAAATCTAGTTATCTCTTTTTCTGACCTGCCCCCATCATTCCTTGAATACGTCCTTGCTTTATAACACAACAATATGTTCTTATGCCTGTTCCAGGCCTGGAGTTGGTTATTTTTCCAAGGAGCTCAATTTCCTTTTATGAAGAATGGTATTTAGAAATCAAGATTTGGGTGCCAGGGGTGCTTATTACTACTGAGGTAGTTGGTGGTAGGATCTTTTAATGGACACTACAAAGAAATACAGTTTTTAAGAAACAATGAGTTCATACTGATATTCTAATTCAAGTGCAACAAGAATCCTTCCTCATTTTCACCCATTTCACATTTTTATCTTCCTAAGGGACAATATACAATTATTGATTTTGTCACTAAAAGTGAGTAGAGGAGTTTGAATGAGAAATGTCTTGAGATTTTCCAAATTTTTGTTCATAATAGAGAACTTTCTCCCTCTGAATCAATGTTAATGAGGTAGTGGGATTAAGGTGTTTCTTATTACACCCCAAAAGTCATGCTTGTTTAATATACTGGTTAGAATTTATTATATGCATACTCATTATTTTTATTATTTTCTATTCATATGCCTGGGAACCTTTATTAATGTTGTTTCACCATCTCATAAAAAGAGAGAACATGAAAATGTAGTTAAGGCTCATGTGTAATCACAACTCTTTAGTCTGCACACACCAGGATGCAACCTTTTTGGGATTTTAGCAAAATAGGGCAATCAACCTATGTTCATTTTTTCTTGATGCAGTTTTATTTCTCTAGATGTATAATTATTTCGGTGAGGGGAGAGCCTAATAAAATATTCTGACAGATTTTCTGTTGGATTTTAAAAGGAAATTCTTTCAAGTTTTAGAATAGAGTCCAAAACTTTATAATGACTATCAGAAAATTCAAGTAGTTGAAAAGACCATTTAGATGTTTCATACTATGGTATAAAAAAAGACAACTGGAGTTATGCAGCAAAACAGGAGCCTGTATTTGATCAGCAAAGACAAAAGGACTCAGCAGGAGATTCAGCTACCAGGCATGAAAGAGGTGGCAATTATATGAAGCATATTTGCACAAAATAAAAAAATATAGGAAACTGAATCATCTGCTGTACACCAGAAATTAACACAACATCATAAACTGACTATGTTTCAATTAAAAAAATGGAAAACCACCATCTCAAATGTATGATGGTAATTAGTTAAATGGAAGCACATATTGTGTTCTTTTTTCTTTTACACTTGCATAGCAAGTGACAGTAGAGTTTGTTTAGCACAGAACATAACTGACAATCTTTTTATTGCTTGATTATACATAACAAATTGTTTGATTATGTGATAGGGCAGTCAGGAAAAAGAAATTGAGTATAGTCCAGTTTTTTTTTTTTTTCAGTCACCTTAAGACCTAAATTGAATTATTACATTGATCACTCAGTGATAAATAACTCTGAATTGTCAGGTTGTGATCACAGATAGGTGAAAAATGCAAGGTCATGCAATCATCATCTTACTGTCAAAATCTGGTAAAACATTCTGCTGAGGAAAGCTCCAAGTCATAGCTACTTCACTCTTAACTTTATCCACAGATCTCTTCCTGTGTTAAGTTTTCCAAATTTCAATTCAAAGTGAGAAGAAGTAGAAAAGAGAAAAAAAGAAGAGCAAAAAAGAAACTATAGAATGATTTGTAGGCTGTAGGGGTTAGAAAAATAAATCCTAATAGCCATTAATATATTTACATCATATATTTGCATAGGTAATCTTAGACACCTCTATCTTAACTGATTCTTACATTTTTGGTATTAATCTGTTGCTCTTTCCTCCTTTAACCTAAATCACATATGAAGTAACAAGCAAAATATCTTGGGAGACACATTAACATTTTGCTAATAGATATATTAAGGGAAAATATTTCTTTTTAACAACTTAATTACATCTACAGAGAAAAATATACATGTAAGTAAATTTATATAAGACTTCCTTTAGACTATTAACTTATATACATGTACAAATCCCTTTGCTCATTGAAATGAGAATCTATCTTTTTTTGAAGGTAACACATACCAATTCAGTATGAATGATGATGTGCATTGATGTCCATTAGGATAGAAGATTGACTACATTTTCTACAGGAATAATAGTGAATGAGGTCTGAAGCCTACCCTACAAATAGAAAATAATCACAAACATGGGCACATATCCTTTTAAAGACTCAATTTCTGCATCTGGGTTGGGGAAGCTTTTTTGGTCCAGGAGGAAAATGATACTGAATGACAAATGATGCTGGAATGTTTCACTACTCGCACAAGACCAGGTGATGCTCACAGAATCTTGGATCATGATGGAGGTGGAGTTGTCTTTCATTTCCATTAATTACCTCTTAATTCTTCAGGCTTATTAATAGCTTTATGAAGTCAGAGCTAAAACTTGACTAGGCTAGTCTGTGTCAGTAAGCAACACTGAAGGAGATTTTCTCTTTCTTCTGCACAGAAAAAACCTTTTGGTCATGGAATGTTCAGGGACACAAACAAATACCTAAGCATGTTCCCTGATATGAATTTTTTCAGGACTCACAAGGAAAAAAAATCCTGTTTACAGTCGGGGCTCAGATTTGACTGACAGAAAGAGGGGTGATATATAGAAGGCAGATATCAAAGGGGAAAAACAAGAACTTCATAAGTAATTCATCACTACTGAAGAAGAATCTGGCAGAGTGGGCCAGATTCAAAATATAATCTCATTGCTCTTCTATTTTAGAATTTTCTTTGCTATTGTTGTTTATATATTTTTACATATGAATTTTAGAATCAGCTTTTCTAATTCCAATTTAAAGTAATAACCCATTAGCATTTTTATTGGGACCACATTATATTTATAACTTTTCTTGGGGAGAATTTACATATATGTAAGATTAAGTCTTCTTTCTGCATAGGAACATGGTGGGCCTATCCATGTGTTCTCATATTCTTTTTAGTGTTTAAAAGTTCTCTCTAGCATTACTGAACAGTGCACTTTAAAATGGTTAAGAGAGTGAAATAAGTCATACAGAAAAAGAAAAATACTGTATAATCTCACCTATATGTGGAATCTTTTAAAGAAAAAAAATCTGAACTCATAGAGAACAGAATGGTGGTTGCCAGAGGTGGGGGGTGGGGGGCAAAACTGGTGAAGTTGGTCAAAACTATAAACTCCCAGTTATAAGATAAATAACTAAGTAAGTTATAAAGATGAAATGTAAAACTTTAATGGTAAATTTTATGTGTGTTTTACCACAATTAAAAGTTTTAAAAAATGAAGACCGGTAGATAGATAATAAAATATAATTAAGGAAGGAAATACTTCTGCTCTGTCTGGGAAATAAACTAGATAATCTACTAAGAAAAAATTTTTCCTCATGTAGATATTATATATTTCTAAGTTCATTCTTGGGTATTTTATAATATTGTTGTTACTGTTACTGGTTATTTTGCCATAAAACTTTTAACTAGTTAATTTTATTGCATATGTATGTATATATATATATGATACTCATACACCAGTATTTACTCTACTGCCTTACTAAACTCTTGTTTGCTTTCAGTAGTTTTCTCAGTTGATTCTCCAGTTACAAAATTATGTGATTTGCAAAGAATGATAGTACTTTTTTCTTCTTTCCAATTTTTATACTTGAATGTCCCTTATTTAATTGCTTTAGCTATTGTATGTAGTAAAGTGTTAAATAATAATGAAGATAGCAGACATTCTAGACTTCTTGCTGATTTTAGTGGTAAAAATGGCTGTGTTTCCCCATGGTATTGAATTTTGGGCTGAGATAAATACAGTTAATCATGTTAAAGAAGTATTGATCTATTCTTATTGAGTTTTTAAAACTGAGACTTGTCATTGAATTTTGTCAAATACCTTTTCAGCGTCTATGGAGATGAGTATACAATTTTCTACTTGAATCAATTAATATGATCAATTATTTTAATAGATTTCCAAACAGTGAACCATTCTTGATTCCTACAATAAGTCTTAATTGGTCTGGATGCATATTTCTTAAAATGTAGTGCTGGATTCTGCTTGCTAATATTTTGTTTAGGATTTTTCTCACTATGTTTTTTGTTAAGATTTAGTTAATATAGCATAATATTCACCCTTTTAAAGTGTACAATTCAGTGATTTTATTAAAATCACAAGGTTGTGTAGGCATGACCACTAATTCCAGGATATTTTCATCACATCAGAAAGAAACCCCTTACTAATTAGTAATCACTCCTCAATTCCCAACCCTAGCTCTGTAAACTACTGGTCTACTTTCTGTATGTATGCATTTGCCTATTCTGGGTATTTCATATAAATGGAATCATATGGTATATGGTCTTTGTGAATGACTTCTTTCACTTAGCATACTATTTTCAAGGTTCATCCATGTTGTAGCAGGTAATTCATTCCTTATATTACTGAGTAATATTCCATTGGATATACCACTTTTATTTATGTATTCATCCATTTATGGACATCTGGATTGTTTCCAATTTAGGGCTCTTATAAATAATACTGCTATGACTTTCACATACAAAGTTTTGTGTGAATGTAAGATTTCTTTTCTCTTGATTATATACCTAGGAATTGAATTGATGAATTGTACGGTAGCTTTTTAAAAAAAAATTTTGAGACATATCCAACACTGTACAAAATTGTTGCACTATTTTACAGTTCTATCAGCAATAGATGATGGTTTCAACTTCTCCATATCCTTAATCACACTTGTAATTGTCTTTTTTATTATAGCCATTTAAATGTGTGTGAAGTGGTACCTAATTGTGGTTTTGATTTTCACTTCTCTAATAAATACAGCAGGTCAGCATCTTTTCAAGTGTTTATTGGTCATTTTTGTTTTTGAGAAATGTCCATTCAAATATTTTTAATTGAGATATTTGTTCTTTTTTAGTTCTCTGTTGAGTTCTCTATACATTCCAGATATTAGACCTCATCAGATAAAGAATTTGGAAATATTTTCTCTCATTCTATAGGTTGTCCTTGCACTGTCATGATAGTATCCTTTAGGCACAAATATTTTTAATTTGATGTAGTTAAATTTATCATTTTTTCCCCCTTTGGTTCCTTGTGCTATACGTGTCCTATCTGAGAATCCATTGCCTAATCCAAGGTCACAAAAATTTACTGCTGTGTTTTCTTCTAAGGGTTTTATGGTTTTACCTCTTAGGTTTAGGTCTTTGATCCATTTTAAGTTTTGTATATGGCATATGGTAGGGACCCAATTTTAGTCTTTTGAAAGTAGAAATACAGTTGTTCCAGTACCTATTGTTGAAAAGACTATTCTTTCCATCATTGAATTGTTTTGACACCCTTGTTAATGATAGGTTAATGATGCGTTGACTGTAAATGTATGGGTTTATTTATGGACTTTTTCTTTTATTCTGTTGATCTTTATGTTTATCTTTATGCCAAAACCACACAATCTTGGTTGCTGTAGCTCTATAATAACCTTTAAAATTGGGAAGTGTAAGTCATCCAACTTATTTTCTTTGTGCTATTATTGTCATAAAAATTACAGTTCTACATATTGTGTATCCATCAACTTAGTTCATTTGTATTTTAATCATATAGAAGAAAAAAAGTTACAGACAAAAATACATTTATACTCTTATATTTACACATGTGTGTTCCCTTAATGGCTGTCTTCATTTCTTCATGTTCTTTATTTCTTCTAATTTTAAGTCAGATTATTAATTTATTTATTTTTATTTTGCTCTATTATCGGTATACATATTTAAGGCCATGAATTTCCCTTAGCACTGTCTTAGCTGTATTGCATAGGTCCTGCTATATAATGCTTTAATAATATTAGTTTTAAAGACATTCTTCAATTTTTAACTCCTTATTTAACCCTCAAAAATTATGGGGATTTGTTTCTTTTATTTATAGGCAGAAACTATTGTTTTTGTGATTTCAAAAAAAAATTTATAAAGTCCTAGACTTATTATAATCAGAGAGTATTTTTCTGTATTACATCAATATTAGTGAATGCTGTAGAGTCTCTTGGAAAGGTTTCTTCTTTATTTTTATTTTATTTTATTGAAATTTTTATTAATTTTTTAAACTTTTTTTTTAAATTGAAGTGTAGTCTATTTACATTGTTAGTTTCAGGTATACAGCAAAGCCATTCAGTTATACATTTAAATATATTTTTCAGATTCTTTTTGATTACAGCTCATTACAAGAAATTGAATATAGTTCCCTGTGCTATACAGTAGGTCCTTGTTGTTTGTCTATTTTATATATTGTAATGTGTATCTATTATCTTCTCTATTTTTATTATATAGCATTCAACATATATCAAAAGTTACCTGTCAATTATATTACCCAATTCTTCTATATTCTTATTTTTGTCCACTTGATCTGACATAGACTGAAAGAGAAATTGTCATTCTACTAGTGTATTTTTATCTATTTTTCCTTTCATTTCCTATGATTTCTGCTCCATAAATGCTGCTCCTATGTGACTTGGTGCTAGATATACAACTCTATTTTATCTTACATGTGAATTGTATCCTTTATCACTTTAAAGTGTCCACCAGGGTTCTTTTTGATACTTTTGACCTTAATTCCATCTTTTTTTAATATTAAGAACCTGATCCTTGGCTTCTTTTTGTTTGTATTTACCTGGTATACATTTTCACTTGCCACTTCTTTGAACCAGTTTGCCTTAGGTGTGTCTCTTGTATATGCAGCATGGATTTTGGCTTCACTTTGTGATCCTCAGTATTTCCTTTTTTACAGTCAAATGTACAACTATTTCTTGCCTCAACTATTACTATGCCTCATCATATTTAAATGGCTTCTTTTAATTCTCATCTATTACAAGTGAGGTAATCAGTGGACTTTACCTCTATAGTCTTTCCTTCTCCTACCAATTTATATTAATTATATGATTTCTACATTTTTAGGCCTTCTAACATTTACATTCTGTTCTGTCACTCCATCGCCACTTTTGTTTGGTCTTAATTGTACAATTAAATGTATTCAAACCTCATTGTCAATCTTTTGGTTTAATTTTCTCTTTCATCACTTTTTGGCTTAAAATGGTCTTCTTGTAGTTTCCTTAGAAAAGCTCACGGAAACAATAGTCTCCGAAATCTTGCCAGTTCAAAAGCATTTGTCTGTAGTCTTTACACATGAAGGACAGTTTAACTGAATATAAATCATTGACTCACGATTTCTTTCCTTGAATATCTTGTAAATGCTGCTTCACTGTATTTTGGGGTAGTTTTTCTGAGGAGAAATCTGAGGCCAGCCCCATTCTTTATTCCTTATACACATCTTGATCTTTTTGTATGACTTCTCAAAAAATTCTTTAACTAACTTTAACAACCCATAACTTCACTGGACATTTTCCAGCATGACCATTTTGGTTCAGTTTTCTCCTATACACACAGTGTCCCTTACAGTGTTCTTCCTACATGTAGATTTGCTTCTTTTTTTTTTTTTAGTAGAGTTTTATTGAGGTATATGCTTAACTATTTGTTTTAGTTTTCTTCTGCAGGTACTTCTATTACATGTAGATTCATTCTCTTTTGCCTGGTTTATAAATCCTCATTTTCTCATCTGTCCCTTTAAATTTCTTTATTCATTTCACTATTATCATCATCATTATTTGCTTTCTAATTTTTATCTTCTACAGTTATAACCCTGTTTTCCATATTTGTTCTCTTTTGTGTATCTATCCCTTTTGTTATTGTTTCTAATATTGTTGTTCTTCACCTACTTATTTTCTTAGTGATTCGAATTCACACTTCATGACTTCTGGCATCTCATCATTTCCTTCCCAACTGTATGCTTCTTATCCATTATCTTCTTTTATAAATGTTATAGATTCATTATTTTTAAGTAGTGTGTTTTATTTGAACATATTCTGGTGAATGTTCTTTTGTGTCTAATTCTGCTACTCTTTTTTAATATTTTTTCCTATAACATTTTGGTACCCATGCCATGACAGTCCCTCTCTATATAGTTCATCACTGAGTGAGTTGCTTTTCCTGGGCTATTTGTAGGCTTGTTGGAGTGGAGGCCACCATAGCCATCCAGGCTTTACACGCATAGAATTTCTCATTCTCTACTACCACAGAGGCAGATGACTTCTTGCAAATATTGCTTGCAAGTTATTCTTCATCTAGCTCTATTTCTTATTCTTTGAAATAAACTGGGATTAACCCTGCTAACCTGTTTCTCACACCTAGTTTTCAGCAAGAAAAATATAATTTTTGCACTTCACGGTGAGAACTTCTCCTTCAGGAAGATTTTGTGCTGGTATTTTCTGAAATCTGCTACTTCTGGGTTAGCTTGTTACTCTTTGTGTTTCTTGTCTTCATTTCCTCCCTTGTGGCTTTTGACTGATCTGTAGATTATATTTGTCTCATGGTCTTGTGGAAACTGTGGTTTGAGGATCATGTACTTATTGGAGTTCCCTCCTTTTCCTCTTCTGTAGTAGGAGGAAAAAGGCAAAGATAGAAACAGATATTCTAAGTTTTTTTTCTGATTTGATGATGATGTGCCAATTTCCCTATAACAAGTTCTACCTTCTCTATGAAGTATGAGGCAAAGGGCAATGATGGACAGTTTGAATATTTAGGAAGAATAAACAAAATATGAAAAAGTGATTGCAGAGGGTAAGAAAGCAAAATTAAAGAGACATTTGTTAAAGTTGCTGGGATTTGTTGCGTGTTCATTTAATTTGTATGACCACACGTATAGAGTAATAGATACCAATCCACGTGGTTGTTTGCTGCTTATCTGCTGGGCAAGAGATTTATCATCTAGATTCAAATTTTTTCTATGTTAATACTATTGAAAAAAATGGTGAACTATGGTGACTGTGTGATCTAATAGGAACAATGCTTTTAACGAGAAGGAAAGTAAAAATCTGCAAGTAATATTGAGGAGCAAGGAGGATACCAATCTCAGCATCCGAGTTTTATGCATTATAAAAGAAAAATCAAACAGTGTCCACTTGAGATAATGGCAAGAAAAAGAAAGTATTTTCAGCAAATTGCCAAGTTACAGGATAAGCAAATGAAAGGAACATTCAGAGAAGCTGTGGATATGGAAGAATTTTCCGCTAATGGACCAGGATTTTCCAAAATCAGAGTGGTAAGTTTATGAAGAACCACTCTCAGTGGCTAAGAGGGTCTTCTAGCCATCTTCAACTTTCAGTGTTCAGTAATTTTCCAAATTGCAGCTAGGCAAGTATGCCTGAGTTGATACAGTTGGAGTCAGAAGTTTAACGGTACATAGGTAATAGGTGACAGAATTGGGCAATACACAGAACTTCTTTAAACCTTTGTTTCCTCAACTCTATAGTGCTCCTATGAAGACAAAGGGAGATCATTCTTATATAAAGCACCAAGCACGGGGCTTGACGTGAAACAGACACATAGAATTGTAACACCTCTATTTTTTAAATTCCAGATGTTGCTTCTTTAGGACACACATGGGTATCCTCTAAGGCTTCATTGACATGCAGTCAAGACTTCTTTGGTACATTGCAGTGGGGTCTGTCTTTAGTTCTTCCTCATCACGGGCTCTATTTAGGCCACCTCCTCCCTCATTCCCTTTCATAGATTTAGTCTCTCCTTCCTACCCTCACTTCCATTCACATCAGAAGATATCAGAAGACTCAGACCTGGGTATGAACACTGTCTTTGCCATTGCTATGGCCTTATTGCTGAGTTGGCTGTAATAATCCTTTTTTCCCATAATTGGGAATGGGAATAGCTCAACCTCTTTCTCCAATATCCTCTACTGGAAAAAATATAGGACTGTATGTACTCGCCATTGAATGGAAATTCCCAGAGGCTATGGTCTAGATGCACATGTCTACATTCCTTTTCCTTCAAACTCTAAATTCCTCAAAGTTTCACAGTATAATAATGGTTGGCTTAATATTAAGAAATAAGATGGGTGACAGTTTTAAAGTAGTTGAGTTTTGGAAGAAAAGCTCTCTATTTGACAATTTATCTGAGAGACACTTCAATTTTTTTTTCTCCTACATTTACTTTCCCTTTGATTGTTGTCATAGTCAGGATGTGGATGACCAAAGCCACTCCATATTGAATCGACAAGGTGCAGTCAATTAGGCATTGTTGCCTTGCTGATACATCTACTGTCAGAATATGGCAACAGCTGGCAGGGGTGAAAGATATCCCGGGACTATTTCTAGGCGCTCAAATGAGAAGTCTTTTCCTTGAATGTGATAGATGTTGTTTGTAGATCCCCTGAGGACAAAGTGTCTCTGTCAATATGACTTAAATGCTTAATCTCTGTACTATGCTGAGAACACTGCCCAGGCTAAACAAATCATGTCCTTTTATTCCATTTATATGCAACTGAACAAAGAATTTTCACTCTAATAGCATTTGAACATTTAAACCTGACATACCTCCATGGAGTAACGTCTCTATGTATTAGCTGTAGATAATATAGTATATAATTATGTAATACAATCATGTACAGTATTCGTAGTCTCCCAAGATAGCTGGATGTTGAGTTATGCCAAATGAATCATGTAAAACACGTACAGATTCTTTGCTAATTGGCCCATTGTCAAGTACTAAAATTCAGAGGAATGAAAGGGCATAACAGTTTGATATTTGCAAAATCCCTATTTTCCACTGGTTCACAACCTTCTAAAGTAAATTTATCCATTGACCAGATTCAGAGCACAGCTGTGCCAGCTGTAAGATTGAATGCATTCTCAATTCCCATCTCCCCTCTATTTTCATAGATTGCTGAGGAGTTGTGGGGAGTAAGCTCAGTTGGTTTCAGAGTAGAATGACAGTTTATTATCAGTGAGTGGCTGAGGGCATAAAGGGTAGTGGTAGGGGTTATGGAGGAAGGAGGGAAGAAAGTCAGAGCAAGCCACACAATAACGACATGTTTGTTGGAAGACTGCTGGATTACAGTAACCTAGCCTCTATATTAAAAAAGGTAAAAAGGGGACATTATATCAGGCAAAAGAATAATGAGAAATGCATTACGTGATTTCCAAGGCACATAGACTTGATTTTTTCTTTTTATAAAAAAAAAAATGCATCCAAATCCAATAAGCTAAACTCTGAATGGATTTCCTTTCATAGTTATTCCGAATTCTGAATTCTAATGGAGTACCAGATGCAAAGTCAGAGAGAATTGCCTCGCTGATGATTACCAGTTGAACAACAAAGGTCTTCAAAGTGGGTTGGATTTTTTTCTCTGTAAACCGTTCATTCTATTTAATAACATCTCTGTATTACTAAGACTTAGAGTGGTATTCTTCTTATTGAAATGCTAGCAGCTCTATACAGCTAACTTCTGGCTGGTATCTCACAAAATAGTCCCCAGGTATCATACTTCAAGGTAAGAAACATTGCCTTGGAGTAGAAGCTTGAAAAATAAAAAAGAAAACTAAAAGTCAGGACCTTTACCATATTTGGGTCATATTTTGACTTTCTCCATGTTACCATGAGCAGAGAAGTATACTGTTTTCCAAAGTAAATGTCCCTGAAACGATCAATTAAAAAGAGAGGCCACACAAACAGGTTTTCATTTTATGCAATTGATAGAGTTCATCTGGATTATTACTTTAGTGATTTAAGTACTGAGTGTTTCTCTGGTATCATCTCTAAAATGGCAATAATCAAACTGTCTTAATTTTAAGTCTGCAGCAGAAATTAGCCTTAGTAATATTCTTTGGAAATTATGAATGAAAGGTAAAGAGTTTTACTACAAGAATTACCTGCTGAAGACAGCAGCTCTCACATCTTATTGAGCTGGAGAAGTGAAATGCCAAAGCAGTGAAGGACCACACTGCTCATCATAATAAAGAATGAACTTAAGGTTACAAAGGAAGTTGACCTCAGCTTACTCCTGCTATAAGCCCGATTGTTTCTGATCTCCCAGTTTCCTGAAAGTGGCTTCCCGGTGTCTGTTACTAGACAATACTGAAGGAGAACTAGAAGCCCCATTTTATGAGACATCCCTCTTCCTTAGACTTCATTCAGGGTAGAAGAAGTGCAGCGAAAGTAAATATGTGAAGAAGAGTTAAATTTCCAAAGAACACACACGATGCTCCTTTCTGCACTGATATTAATGAGGTATTTCTTTAGTATTGTTTTCTTTAACTCCTTTGGACTCTGCGGGATTGAGAGACGGGGATGTGCTCAATTTATTCTCAACATACCCCAGGTCAGTAAATCACAAAATGAGGTCCAGTGATTATCTGCCTAGGAGTCACTGGGGTGCTGGTTAAAAAGAAGAATTCCAGAGTCACACCCAAGAGCTGTGAAAGAAAATTTCTTAGAAGAGGGCTCAGGAAACTTTCTGAAGGCAATGGAGAGGAAAGCAGCTGATTTAAGTAACTCTGTAAAACAGTGTTTGGATTAGATAGTATTAGGCTAAAGCTAAAAAATAAAAGTAAAGAAAACTACAAAATCTTTGAACTTTAGTTGGTAAATTTGTTTCTCACAGTGAAACAGGTAAGCAATTCTGAAACTGCATGTATACTGGCTTTGAACAAATGAGTAAATATGTTGTAGATAATATAAGCCAGCTTTCACACTGTCAGAAAAAGAGGTTTACAGAAAAAACAAAAGAGGAATGCTAGAATGAACCCTGTGGTGTTGGATTAGACTTGGAGATCTCAACATGAACTCATGTTTATTTTAATATATATACACAAATCAATAAAGGAATAAATATAGATGGGTATGAATGCATGGTCTAGCACATCTACAAATATTTCCTAGCTCTGTCCTTTGAGAGGCTTAGAAGCAGTGACACCCAAGACACAATGAGCATACCCAGTGACCAGGTCTTGGTTTCTAAATACTATTCTCCAGTAAAAGGAATCGGGGATATTAGTGAAATGGCTGATTTTAGAACTAGAGCAGGGAAAATACAAGCTGCTCCTGTAGCATCTTGTGGCCCATGAAAGTAAGGAAGTGCCCAAGGGAAAAAGAAAAAAGGACACAATAGTCAATCTCAAAGAACCCCCAATGACCAAAAGTGGAACAACTTGAGTAACAAAATAAATAATAATACTGGACTATAACCCAAAGAGTAAAATAAATATTCCTGAGTCCATACTGATATAAATAAATTATTGAATAGATAACAAATGGGGAAAGGGGGATACCTCTTATTTACAGTAGAATTTCAGTTGATAAATGTAGAAGAAATGAGGAAACTAGAAAATCAACATTAGAATACCAAAGTGATAATTCCTGCAGGCAGGATCAATGGATGGATGCTAAAACTAGTGAGTAAAACTTTAAGGGAAAAGAGAAATTTTGTGTAGTCTTAAAGTATCTCCCCTCAAATATTAATCACTGTGTTTTTTTTTCTGACACAAATTCTCTGATATGCCTCCCTACAGCAGGTAAAACTTAATTTAGTTTCCCTTGAGTGCAGCTGGATTTAGTGACTTGTTTCTAATAAAAATAATATGGAAAGGGAAAAATAGTAACTTTGCAATGTAGAAACCTAGCAGACACTACTTTAACCAGTAATCAAGGTTAAGATTACCAGTAATAAATTATATTGATACTATTGACTCCCTGCTATAATACAATGAGAAGGTAATGTCACCTCTTTAATATACACCCTTCAGATCCATAACTTCACACCAATCATGTGAAAACATCAGACAAAGGGTTAAGGTCATGAAAGACAAGGACCAACTGAGAAACTGTCACATCCTGCAAGAGATTTAAGAGACACAACAACTAAGCCCAATGTGGTATCCTGCTTTGGATCCTGCAACAGCAAAAGGACATTGATGCAAAAACTGGGTAAATTTAAATAAATTCTACAGTCTAGTTAATGATGTTGTGCCAATGTTAATTTCTAAATTTTGATAAACATACCATATTATGTAAGATGCTAACATTAGGGAACTCTGGATGTGGAGTATATGAGAATTCTCACGTCTTGCTCAGCTTGGGCTACCATAGCAAGATACCATAGACTGGGTGGCTTAAACAACAGAAATTTGTTTTTTCACAATTCTGGAGGCCAGAAGTCCAAGATCATGGTGCCAGCATGGTCAATTTCTGATTAGAGCACTCTTCCTGGCTTGTAGATGGCCGCCTTCTCACTATGTCCTCACATGGCCTTTTCTCAGAGTGTGTGTGCGCGCGCGCGCGCGTGTGTGAGTCAAGGAGAGAGATAAAGAGAGGAAAAAATGTAAGATGATAATTTCAATAGAGCCATTATGATGATTTTGCCTCATCAATATATGATTATCTAGTTTGTTGCTATTTATAATAGCCAACCAAGATCCTTAAAACTTGGTTGTGACTGCTTGTGTTTTCATAGACACTAATCTGTCCATAAGTGTTTTTTATGTGTGGTAGTATAGCAGAAACATGACTTTAGTTGTGAAAACACATAAGTTGCTAATAAAGAACTGAGAACTGACATTTTTATTAATGTATTATAAAATGTTATATGTACACCAATAAATAGACATCAATGAGGCAATGGATTGCAAAATCTCATTTTGATAGCAGTCCAACTCTTCAAGGTCAGGGAATGGAGAGAAAAAATGTTGACTATTTAAGATTGAAATAATTTCTGAAGAAGTTTGTTCCTGCTGCCTTTTCATTGCCTATAAAAAAAACACAAGTAAAAATGCAAACTAACAAATTTCAGTGGTTTGTTAATAATCGGTCTGCAGTGAATTAAACCTGAATTCATTCTGTTATATGTGTTTGGCAGCTTGGAACTCTATATATTTTAGTTTTTCTCTATTCCCTAAATGCAGATTGCTTGATGGTGTGTAAGAGAGCTAATTAGATATAAATACCAACCAGCACCCAAATAACAAGGATCATAATGATCATACAGTGAACAGCTGTGCCATTCGATAAATTGGTTTCGTTTCTAATACTGCAGCAATTCAAACATTTTCTAGCTCCAAAAATGTTTTTCCCCTTCATAGGCCAGATTCAATTAAAAAAAAAATGTCCTGCTAATGCAGGACTTCAGAAGGCCGGAAAAATCTGAAGCTTTGTGAACTTTTGTTACAAAACCAGACAGAATTCTTATTGATTCTGGCCTTCTCTGATTTCTTAACTGATAGCACAACAACATATAGGAGTAATGCTTCTGGGACAAGTGCAAGGAGGGAATACTGGATTATAATTGAGGATGGAGAAATAAATAGCTGTCTTCTATAAAACTGAACCTTACTCGGTTTCATTTTGTTTTGTTTTTCCATTTTCTGTTTGATCTGCCATTGAAAAGGTTTGAGGCAGTGTTTCAATGTCATTTTAGAATTGACAGCTCTAAATGCACTTTAATTCAGTATATATTTATTTAGTGCCTACTCTGTGCTGGGAAACCAGAGAGACATTGTTTCCAGAGACATTGTTTTCTCCTTCCCTCAAGGAACTAACAGTCTAGTTTGGGGAAAAGACCTCAAATCCCTTAATATTATAAAACAAACTAAATACAAATTGTCATTTCTATGGCGGGGGAGAGGGCAAGGCACTGCGCTAGGAAATCATGGAGGACTAAGGAGTGACCTGAAATAAATAGTTCAGGAAGTCTTCTCAGAGGAAGTCACATTTAAGCTGAGCCCTAATTTAAGTCATTGAAAAAGGAGTACCCCATGCTTCCACAAAACAGAAAACAGCAAAAATTCATGCTACTTACTGGTGATCATATCTCAGTCCTATTTTGAAATTTCAAAAAACAGCTGCCAATTTCTAGTTTAAAAATGGTGCTTAAATGCCTTGCCACGCTCCTAAAACTCCATTAAAGTGATAGTCAAAAGTTTAAAGCAGGAAGGGGGCATCATAGTAATAGGATTAAAAAAAATAGGCAATGAGACAACAGAAAACAAAATTTTGCAGCACAGAAAGCAGATGGATGAGTGGAAACTGACTTGGTACACCCAGGAAAGCTAAATCCCAAGTTTGTAGTGGTAAAAACCATGAAACAATCAGTTTCATTGTATCCCACCAAATCTAGTGACAGGAAAATCTCAGGAAGGTGAATAAGGGAATAAAAATAGGAAAACTGGTTCAAAACATTCCCTTGAATTTACTTGAGCAGTTAAAACCCAAGCCTCTTCTCTATGTCACATAGCTGATACACTGCCCTTTTCCTATCCATGGACAAATAATGGAAGGTAATTTTTCAGAGAAGGTAAAATAAACGATCTCTTGAATGGGAAAAACTAGGTATAACTAAAGACTGGGCTACTGTATTAAAACAAGAGATTGTGTGAAAGTTCAAATGTTGGATATTAAGAACCACATAATTCTTCTCCCACCTAGATTTCAGAATGCTGACAGCCAGGTCCCAACTCTATAGTAAGGAGATTAGAAAATCCTGCTGTCCCTAAGGAAATGATTTAGCCAGATCACACTACAATGAGGCTACAGTGGACAAAACTCAGCGTGTACACAGAAATTCCAACTTTTTAAGTGCTCATAATTTCACTATGAAGTGTTAGCCAGTGATCACTAACCATTTGAAAAAAGTCTCCAATATAAAAGGTGGATATCAAAATAGACATAACAAAGCAACTTGGCGGAAACAGAGACTCTGAATGAAAAAATAATTGTAAAAAATTAATGTCCTCAGAGAGATAAGAGATGTTATTAACCTATGAAACAAGAACTGTTAGCTATAGACAAAGAAGTATTAAAAGAATAATGAAGAGCTTTTGAAAATTAAAAAACTTCTCAGACATGAAAAGCTCAATAAGAAGGGTTGAAAAATAAAGTCCAAGAAATATCCCAGAAAGTAGAGTGAAAATACCAAGAAGTAGAAAACAGGAAAAACAGGAAAAATAGAAGAACTATCCAGGCGATCCAAGATGCAGAAAGAGAGAATCTGGAAATCAAAGGGGAAAAAGTAAGCAAAGAATCAATTCAGTAAAATACCCCAGGCTGAAGAATGTGAGTTTCCAGACTGAAAGGGCCCATCAAATATCTACCCCAGTGGACAAAAATAGCCCTCACCAAAATACTTCATCATCAAATTTTAGAACTCTGGAGAAGAGAAGAATTTCCTAAAAGGTTCAGGGAGAAAGAACTCATTTCACACAAAGGATCAGATCTCAGAATAGTATCTGACTTCTCAACAGTACTGGAAGCTAGAAGAGAATGAAACAATAACTTCGAGATCCTGACAGAAAATTATTTTCAACCTAGAGTTCTATGCCTAGTGAACTATGAATCAAGCTGAGGGTAGAATAAAAACTTTTCAGATTTGCAGAGTCTCAAAATCTGTGCTACTCAGGCACCCTTTCCCAGGAAGTTACTAAAGGGGATTATTTCTTCTGAAACCAGAGAAAATACCCAGAAAGGGGAAAAAGACAGACTTGATCATACACAAAAACTGGTTTTTAGAAGGACATTCATTGAGAAGGTAAAATTGTGCTTGAATATATAAAAGAAGATTTACACAACTAGGTAGAGTTTAGGGTGAAATGAGTGATAAATACACAGAAAACAAAGCAATCAGATCCAAAACAATTGTTAATCGAGGGGGAAACAAAAAGTTGGATAGTAAAGTAAATAGTTTACTATATAACTCAGCTCAGGTAAGTGTTTGCTTAGTCATAATCATGTAAATGCTGGGTAATATATTAACTAACTGATTGAGAAGATGGGGCACAGGAAGTGTAGTGGAGGTTGTAAAAAGAGAAGTAACTCTTCATCTTCTACAATAAGAAGGAAATCGATAATGCCAAAAAATTAATGATGAAATTAAAGTGTAGCAATATAAACACATTATATGGCAATATGGCAGTAAATACCAAAAAGATCAGTTAAAAAGAATGAGCTTGGTTGTTTCTAGGTGGCAGGAAATACGGGATCGAGGGAGTCAGGGAACTGTTCTTAATGTGTCTAATAGAACTGTTTGACTAATCTAAATTATGTACCTATATAACTTTGATTAAATAAAAACTAAATTAAAAACAAAACAAAAAAAGTGAACAGCTGCCAAAATAGAGGCTTCCTTACATATTTAGGATAAGTTTCGATTTACACCAACATAATAGTTCTAATGACTTTGAAATAAAGTGATGGCATTGCATGGAATTATTTGTTGATCTCTTGTTGATGCTTAATTGAATCCAAATTCTGTTGTAATAACTGACTCTACTCTCTACTTGCTGACCCAGCAGCCAGAGTGTGGTACAGAGTTGGTGCTCAATAAATATTTGTTTTCTCATTTCTCTCTTAAAGATTATTTGCCCTATATCATTTGGCGTTGGTTATCCTGATCTGTTGTTGTGTTAGATTCTTTTGTGTGTTTGTCCTAGCTTCTCACCTGTATGCTAAAAATCTCACAATCCAACATCCTCCCCAATTTTCCTAGCCCTGCACGTGGAACAATTTGTCGGGGGTATATCTAAAGAATGTTTGTAGACTTCTGCTGACTTGAAGTTTCAGGATCTTAAAACTCTGGTTTATTTCCAACTCTGAGATTGTTCTTTTTTTTTTAATTTGGACCCATTGACTAGGATGCTAAATGGTTTGTGTTCAGAAAAAGAGATGGCAAATTCATGACAAAATATTCCATGGGATGCACAGGAATCAGTGGCACTGCTACTAGTTGTATTAACAAGAAAGGTGTTGAAATCTGTGTTAAGATCTACTCTAAAGGTCTGAAGTTCTACTGCTTATATCTACATCTTCTATCTAAGAAACACAAACAATTATTACTCAAGACTATTCACATGGGATAATAACCTGCTTCAGGTACAAAGGAGTTTGTGGCATGGCCATAGAACTTAAAGATTCAGATCAATTTCCTTATCAGCACCAAATGAGCATTTCCAAAAAGATTTTTAATAATGTATCTGGTATCTAAAAGAGTAAAGGTCACATTTGAAAGGTGCAAGCTGATAAACTTTGTGCTAATAGATTTAGTGGGATTATAGGCCTATATATCCAGTTAAACTCAAGTCATATTAAATCCCAGTGGGCAAATTGTACATTTCAATTTCACATAACTCATTTCATAAAGTAAATGTTTTCTTATCATATAAGTAAAATAAAGTATAATATAGAAAATGCATAAGCACAAAAAAGTATAATATCAAAAGGATGAGCAAAAAATAAACATTAAAATGACAGATAGTAAAACAGAAACAGACTCATAGACATAGAAAATAAACTTATGGTTACCAGGGAGGAAAGGGAGTGGGAAGGGATATATTGGGAGTTCAAGATTTGCAGATACTACTATATATAAAATAGATATACAATAAGTTTCTTCTTTATAGCACACAGAACTGTATTTAATACCTTGTAG
This sequence comes from Camelus bactrianus, assembly GCF_048773025.1. Taxonomy (NCBI): domain Eukaryota; kingdom Metazoa; phylum Chordata; class Mammalia; order Artiodactyla; family Camelidae; genus Camelus; species Camelus bactrianus. The sequence continues at coordinate 78,121,852 of NC_133575.1, read as the reverse complement.
TAACCTATAATGAAAAAGAATATGAAAACAAATATATGTATGCATATGTATGACTGAAACATTATGCTGTACACCAGAAATTGACACAACGTTGTAAACTAACTATACTTCAATAAAAGAATGACAGGTAATACCACCATTCAAAGATAAAACTTGATAACATTTTGTCAGGTTGAAACATATCCTTATAGTCTTTTTCCTAAGTATGTATGTGTGCTTGTGTATAAAAACACATTTTTCCTCAAATTTAGGTAACATACAACATATTATATTTTAACCTGATTTATTTAAGTTTAACAATGTATTTTAAGCATTTCCCATGTCAATAAGTAATCTTATATAGCATAATTTTTTAATGTAGCATACAGTTCAATTATAAGTCTCCACCTCACATTACACCACTCGGCTTTTACAAGAGACCTATAGTAGTATCTGTTTTCACTAGCTGAAAGAAATACAAAAAGGATTTTCACTTTTACAAAAAAAAAGATAAAAGGTGACAAGAGAAAATAGCATTCAGTGTTTGTTTTGCAGTGAGCTGTTATAGAGGCAGCCCACACCACGTGCAGCGAGAGTGGCCCCGCCAAGTTCCTTCTCTGGAAGCTACACTCAGCATCTCAGCCTCAAGCTGTCATAACTTTGAACTGTGTCTGTGAGCATCTGTGCTTTATCTCAGCTTATTTTGTGTATCCATTAGCAACATGTGTCCTAAGGTATCTAAAAAGCCTAAGAGAGCTTGGAAGGGGGTTACACTTAGCATAAAAGTGGACATAATTAAGCAACTCAACCATGGTGAATGAGATAAAGACATTATGCATACATTGAACTTGCCTGCATCCACCACTCATACTATTTACATGCAGAGAGAAAGAATCTTGAAAGCTGCCGAAGTTACAATTGGTTGTAGTTGTATAGTAAAGTGGTCTTTTTTTATCTGACATCCAGTAATGGATAAAATGGAAAGTCTGTTTGTTGAATGGATTGATGGGTATACAAAGTGTGGTGTTCTAAGTTATCTTACACTTAAGGAGAAATCAGTCAGTTTTTTTAATGAGCTGAAACAGAAAACACTGAGCGATGGTGATGAAAGTGTTTGCAAAAGTAGAATTTAAAGTAGTTGTGGGTGGTTTGATCGGTTTTTAAGGCAAGGGCAGCTTTATAGCTTAAAGGTTACTGGAGACAGTGCTTCAGCTGACACTGAAGACAATGAAAAGTTCCAAAAAGAAATGAAGAAAATAATTACAGAAGGTGGTTATTCATATAAGCAAGTGTTTAACTGTGATGAAAACTTGATTTATTGGGAAAAATAGCCCAGCAAAAGATTTATTTCCATAAAAGAAAAGCAGCTTAGGGGACACAATGCATTGAAGGACAGGTATACCCTAATGCCTATTATTAGAGTCACCAGTGATGCTCTCCTTAGGCTTCTACTAGTGTACCCTTCAGGAAGTCCAAGGGCACTTAAAGGTATTGATAAGAATACACTTCCTGTTGTGTTTCATTCACACCTAGGTGGTTGGACTACCCAAGTGATTTTTCTTCTGAGGACACAAGTGAATACATTACTGTAGAGGAAGTAACTTCCATCATAAGGTGTCTTCTGATTGTCAGTAATTGTGCTGCTCATCCATCTGGCACTACAAGTATGGCGGTAACATTTGTGTTCTGTTCTCATCACCAAATACTATGTCATTGCTGCATTCATATGACCAAGGCCTAATAGCCACAATTAAGGCTTATTATACACAAAATGGGATGTGTTTTACTGTAAGTGCCACTGACAGAGAGGTCAACTCTGAAACATCTGAGATCTGGAAAGACTACAACATAAAATTGGCAATTGCCAACCTTGGAGATTTTTCTTGATAAGCTAACAATCTTAATGAGAAATGGTGTTTAGAGGAAACTGTGTCCTGAAGCAGTGTACAATTTTAAAGGCTTCAAACCAACGACAATAAATATATCAATAGGGACTTTGGTTAAGGAGGCTGGGTTTCTGGAAGTTGACAAAGATGAGGCTGAGGAGGTTTTGGCATCTCATGACCAAGAACAGACAGATGAAGAACTGATACAATTTCAGAAGGAAAAGATGTGAATCAAAACCAAACATAATAGCAAAAGGCCTGAAAGTGAAGTCATCCAGGAACTGAATGTGAAGCATTTGCAGGAGATTTCCACTACGATTGACAGTGCTACAATGATTACAGAGAAGTATGACTTTAATTTTGAAAGGGCACATAAGTTTAGGGCAGGTTTGCAGGATATTTTGAGTGTCCATGAAGAATTGTATGATAGAAAAACGTGTGAAGCTAAACAGTCATGCATACTGTTGTATTTCAAGTCTTCCACATCAGCCACTGCAGATGACGAACCTCAACCTTCAACAATGAGACAGGGTAGACATAGAAGAAGGTATAAGCATTAGTGGAATCAGATCACGATGAGATATTATAAGATGACTCTCTTCCTCTCTCCCCTACACCCCAGGCTCCTGTACCTCCCACCATCCCAGCCTCTCATGACTCAGCCTAACCCACCATCATCACCACCTCTCAGCCTTCAGTGTGCTCTCTGTCTTCCCAATTCTGGTAAGTGAAATTACAGTGTACATACATTATTCCTATTTTATACAAGCTGTGTATTTATTATATCATTCCTGCTTTGACTATATGTTAGTAATTTTTTTTAAGTTTTATGTGTTATTTGGTAAGATTTGGTGGGTTTTTTTTCAGTCTGGGAGTGCTCAAAACTTTTTCCATATAAATGAATGGTAACTGCTTCTTTGCTTTATGCCATTTCAGCTTAGGAAAGGTTTCATAGAAATGCAATATTTTAGGACAGCAGGGGAAACCTGTATATGAATATGCCATAATTTACATAATCAGTCTTCTGCTATAGGACATTTGTTTCCAATATTTCTTGATTATAAATTAAGCTGATGCGAGCATCATTGTGCGTGCATCTTTGTATAGATCTGTGATTATTGCCTTAAAATAAATGTCTAAAGTTGGAATTTCTGGGTCAACCTCTTCCTACTCTTTGATTCAACAATTGTACCACTAGAAACTTAGTCTAAAGGAATAATTAAGGCCCATTTAAACAATATTTTTAAATCCACTTTAAATCTACTGCTCATTTAATAAATAGGGGGTGGGAAAGGATAAGTTGGGAGTTAGAGATTTGCAGATACTAACTAATATATAAAAAATAGATAAACAGTAAGTTTATACTGTATTGCACAGGGAACTATATTCAGTATCTTTTAGTAGCTTATAATAAAAATATTAAAATTAATACATGTATGTATATATCTGACTGAAACATTATGCTGTACATCAGAAATTGACACAATATTGTAAATTGACTGTACTTTAATTAAAAAATAGGTAAATAAATAAATAGAAAAATGACTTTGAATCATTTAATTTTGGTCAAATCACAAAAATTTACATTTCTGCCCAATCCTCATCCCCATCACATCTCATTGACATAAGGGATAGTTTTATTTGAAAGGTCTTCAAGAAATTCTGGGAATTACCTATGCAAGTAATATCTACACATCTATGATAGAATAAAATCCCCTGCTAAGATATGATATTCAATCTAATTAGCAAATTCTGTTCATGTAGGAGAGTTGGGTGAGATGTATCTCAAAGACTGAATTGAGAGGGAAATATTTTTCACAGAAAAGAAAATGATTTGATCTTTCCAATATAAGGCAATGCTTTGATCATTCCATTTTAAGGGCTCTGTCCAACCAGAGTTGTGTGTCTATGTAAGTTGAAAAAGGAGACCTAACATTCTCCATCTCTGCTTTCATTGCTTCCATAAACCATTTAACTAATGTAATGATATTTTTAAAGTTTTGCTTTAAAGCAACTAAGCAGACAGTCTCCATTAGAAGTAAAGTAATGGAAACCACACTCAAGGGTCAGTGCAGAGGAAGAAGTCATGTGTCTTAGTTGCTAACTCCATATTTTGTTTTTTTTTTTTTTAAAAAGGTAGTCACTGAATCCCCTATCTCAGTGAATTTTTCAAATACTGTGGCCAGAACAACCTGGGGTCTTTGTTAAATATGCAGGTTCCTGGCACTACCCCAGATCTACTGAGTAAGACTCTCTCAGGATGAAATCTGGAATCTACATTTTTAATAAATTTCCCAGGTGATTCTTATTCATACAACCATCTACCTGAGAACCATTACTCTCATTGATTATAGAACTTAGAGAAAACCCTCTACATTTCTAAGGAAAAGATCAGGAATGAAAAAGTATGATAGACAAGTGCAGGAAGTGGAGATTAGATCACAAACGTTCACCCTCATAATCATCAGATCCAACCCCCACCCCTTACACAAATGTTGTTTTATTAGTTTGCATTTTTTCATAAATGTTACAAATTTTTTAAAAAAATCAGAACACAGAATGAAGTGTGTAGTAAAATGCCATTATATAAATTCACATATATACACAAACTAAACACCAGGACATACTATACAAATCCTACTATGTAGTATCACCAGAGTAAGAGCAAGGTTGGCCCACAATAGCCTGTAATGTTTGACACCTGAAGCCACCCTGGGGTTCTCAAAATGCACCAATGAAGTGAGCTACAGGTCTTATTCATCAATCTGATTTTGAATTTCTTCCTCCTTGCACATGAGGATTTCCCATACTTTTTTTAATTGAAGTATAGTCAATTCACAATGTTGTGTTAGTCTCTGGTGTCCAGTATGGTGATTCACTTACACACACACACACACACACATATTCTGTTTCAGATTCTTTTCCATTATAGGTCATTACAAGATAATGAATAGAGTTCCCTGTGCTACATAGTAGGACCTTGTTGTTCATCTCTTTCCCATATTTACTTTTTAGCTGCCTTGTATGCAACACTTTGGTGTTATGTATTATTTGGAAAGGTAGCATAATGTAGTGGTTCCAACAATGGACTTCAGATCCAAACTTCTTGGGTTCAAATCCTGGCTCTACCTATCAATAACTGTGACCACAGGCAAGTTTACTTAGCCTTTCTGTATCTCAGATATTCCCATCTGTAAAATGGGAATGCTAATAACAACTTTCTTACAGGGTGGCTGTGAATTTTAAATGAATTAATAAATGTACAGCTCAGACAATAGTGCCTGATTTATAGCAAGTGCCAAGCATAAGTTATTAATACTATTTCTATGTGTTTTTAAGTATGAAACATTTTCATTAGCTCATATGCTTCCTAATAAGTTTTGCAGTTGGCAAAAGAAAACCTTGAATTACTCTATCTCTTTTTCCTTTCTCAACTTACCTCTCCCTCATTTCTCTACATGATGCCATGATCTCATTAGCATTCCAGATAAAATAAATCTGAGTCCTCAGAGTCTTCTTTTTTTTAAATTTTATTTATTTATTTTTATTGAAGTATAGTCAGTTTACAATGTTGTGTCAATTTCTGGTGTACAGCACAATGCTTTAGTCATACATGAATATACATATATTCGTTTTAATATTCTTTTTCACGGTAAGCTACTACAAGATATCAAATACAGTTCCCTGTGCTATACAGTATAAACTTGTTTATCTAATAAAGTCTTCTTTAATTCTTTTTCCCCAGTCCACAAGTTAAATCCATTAGCAAGTTTTCTCGGCTCTACCTCTTAAATATATCCTAGCTCTGTCCATTAATATGGGCCATCATCATTCTTCTCTTAGTCTGCCATGGTAGTTTCCTAACTGTGCACTTGTAACACTAAAGTCCATTCTCCACAGCAGCTGGAGTATTATGTTTTAAACCTAAATCAAATCACATGACTCCTTTTTAAACTTTCATTGGTTTCCCACTGTACTTGGATTAGAATCCAAACACTATATCGTGGTCTACAAAAGCTCTTATGGTAGCTGGTCTACCAAGATTATGACCATCATTCAAGAGGTAGAGTCTGTTCTTTCTCCTTGAAGTTGAGTCAGCCGTGTGGCTTGCTCTGATTAATAAGATGCAGTGGAAGTGACACTCTCAGACTTCCAAGCTCAGATCATAAGAAGTCTAACAGCCTCTATTTCTTTCCCGGTGGAAGTCACTTACCATGTATGAAGTCTGTCTAACCTAAGACTACCATGCTCTGAGGAAGCCCAAGCTTGTCATATGAGTAGATATAAGACATGTGGAGAAGCACTTATACACCCGGGCTACGACAGTCTTGGGCAATCCAGCACAGTCCAGCCACCAGATGAACACTGACAAGTATCTTCAGTTGACGCCACATAGAGCAGAAGAATCACTGAGCCAAGGTCTACCTAAATTCCTGACCCATAAAATCCTGAGGAAAAATAAATTGTTATATTAAGTCATCATTATGTTTGGAGTGGCTTGATTTGCAGAAACATCCATCATGATGCTTTCCCCCTGTGCTTCTCTACACTCATCTGAAACTAAGTTGTCTGTATTTAAACTATGCTTACTCTCTTTTTCTTCTTCTGATATGGAAACCTTATTCCTTCCTCATGGCCCTGAAAGTTACTATTCCCTTTGCCCAGTTTTGAGCATAGCTGGCTTATCATTAAGATCTCAGCTCAGCTGTCACCTTGTCAAGCAGGCCTTCCTTCGCCACATTATCTGAAGTAGCTTCACACAACCACTGTGATCATTCTATCATACCTCTTCATTTTATTGCCTTAAGTATTTAACATTATCTGATGTTGTTTTGATTCTTCATTGTCGATCTTCTTTCATGAGGATAGAAGCTTTGTCTGCTTTGTTCACTGCTATGAAATTAACACAGTGAATAGTGCCTGGTACATAATAAGTGCTAAATAAATATGGATTGAATGAATGACTAAAGGGGAAAGCGTGGTCTTACATTCCACTCGCCCCAATGTAGTGACTATTGGTTGCTGTAATAGATAGCCTCAATTTTCCTTCCCTAAGTCCTCTCTCTACCATTTTATCCTGTCCTGTGCCATCAAGAGGCTAGCCTCTAGCTCTGGATCAGCATGCTTCATTGCCCTGTAGCTTTTGGTTGGTTTTGGCCAGTGAGAGGCACTCACAGCAGATTAGAGGGACAGAAGAGAAAAGAGTCAGCATGTTTATTCTAATAGCTTCCTCTCAGAGAGTTCAGCAGCAGTTAGCTAGATCCCTTTTCCAAAGATCACAACTCCCAGAGGGTGATCTTCTATTCCAGTAGGGCTAATTTCTCTGGGATCTGGTAGTATTTTCCTCCTCTTGTCAATCAGGCCAGGGGACAGTAAAAACTCCTCACTGTCACTAGCCCTAGTGTGCTTCACCATTTTTTGTTGGTTTCCCTTAACCCTGCCCCCAACCTTTAAATAGTCTTTTCATTTAAAACTCTTCTTTTTTTTCTCCAGTGTGCCATCATTCCCTGCCCAAACCCTAACAGTTATAGTTCTAAACAATAGCTCCTTTTTTTATGTAGCCATTCTAGCTGATTTATAGTACTTTTAATGATTTTCATAAGTAAGCTATTATGTATATTTTCAATTTTAGTTAATCGACATACTTTTTCATCTCTCCCTAGGTAATCAAATATGGCTGCAGAGATTTACCGCTCTGCTTTTGAAACTAGTTTTTTTGAGCAATGATGGGCCTATGAGTATACACATACTCCTACACACATTTACACACCCACAGATAACACACCTGTTTCTGCTTTCACAGTTGCTTGTGCTGAGGCAAACTCATCATCTCACTTTGTGGATTCTGTTCTCACCACCTCCAAGCACTCTCGCCATGGAGACCCACTCCAGAACTGTTTAGCTCTTCTTTTACTAATATGACTCGTATTGGCTCTGAAGGGAAATTACACCATCAAGGGCAGGGAGTGAAACTAGGAGAGTTAAGGGTGATGTAATACATAAAAGAGACAACAGTAAACAATCCAGATTGGTACTTTCATCAGTGCACAGACCAAATCCGGATGCAAGGAAGGATAATTTGTCCCATTTAGCTACGTATGCTACCAACTTAATGAGAACACATGTTTGTAAAAATGTTAGTAGCTTTGAATAGAGGCATTGGCAAGATGGTTGCTTTTGTGAGTCTGGCTGCAAGGACAAGGCAATTGCAACTTCATTTGAATGCAAAAAGAAGTTTTTTAAAATGTTAGCTGAAAGTAAATGACAGTGCTAACTGATAGTAGGATTTATCTTTAATTTCAAGTCAGACTTTTAAAATTATTTCTATGAAACTTTCATGCATCTATAATCACAGAAGCATAACGTTTTATAGCTTGGAAAACCTTCAAGATCATTTGTTCAAAGAAGAAGAACAGGGTCTAGAATGATTGGTCAGAGGTCAAAACTGGGGTTATAATCCCTTGTGTCTTTCGCTTTCTGCCTCTGTTCTTTCCTTTTGATCAACTATTTTCCAAATGTGTCTTCCATGGTCCAAGATGTGGTGGGGTTGGGTAGGGTGGTCAGGTTGGCTGCTCACAAGGCCAGGAAAAGAGGAGGGCTGGGGGAGGGCATACCTATCCCAGTCCACTTCAATAAAAGCATCTCAGCTTTTCTTACTTTTATATATCTTTTTGTATAAGATTTTGTCTGGAAAACTTTCCTTGTGTTAAAGAAAGAGAGAGATTTGAAAAGCACCATTCTATGCCATGCTGTTAACCAAGCGAGAAACTAGCTGAAGAAATCTGCAAGAAAAATTGCATTGGTTTGATTGAATCTGGTGGCACACAGGTAAATGTTTAAAAACTTGCCCTCTGAGGGGAAAAAAAATTCTTGATATGTAGCATAGGCCGATTTCCATCCCATCACGGCTGATTTCAAGCTGCTAACATGATGTCAACAAGCTTGCAAAATTCCTGAAAATTTGACAGTCGGCTTTCACCAGCTATTGTGGGCTAGTTCCAGTGCACCACTGATTGAATTCCTTCTGTGTGCAATGCACTCTTGTGATTTTTCTGATTCTTAGGTTTGTATTTAAATAACCAACTAATAGATAGTTCTGTTACTGAACGAATAAATTTAAAGGCAAGGAATCAGTCTACAGGACTTGGAGAAAATCTTCTCCACACTTGAGTCTTTGCAAATTATTCATTTATTTATTTATTGGTTTGGGGTTTGGGGAGGGAATTTGGCCACAGGTAAACACGTGTCATCTCTTTGCTGAAAAGCAGCACATTTAAAGTGGAATGCTAATGAAACAACTGTGGATGAAATCAATAACCATCCTGGGGGTGGACGAGCATGTTTACACACATATAGAGCTCTTTATTCACCAATAACATCTGCTTTTATAAGCAGAGAGGTGCTATTTTATCAAACATAGAAAATATCTTGAGGTGGACTTCTCTTCTTGTTTCATCTCCCTTGTAAGCCATTCAGTTACACCCCTCTATTGTTCACAGAGGTCCACACTAAAAGAGAAAGTTTTCAAGGGATAAGAGAAGAAAAAACAAAGAAGGGATAATTGTCGAAATATTTATGCCAAGGTCCTTTCAATGAAAATGGCCTCTTTATTCCTCCTTTTCTCTAGTCCAAAGTATGGGGGGATTTGCAGATATTAACTACTCTATATAAAATAGATATACAACAAGTTTCTTCTGCATAGCCCAGGGAACTATATTCAGTATCTTCAATAACCTATAATGAAAAAAATATGAAAAGGAATATACATATGTATATGGATGATTGAAACATTACACTGCACACCAGAAATTGACACAGCATTGTAAACTGACTATACTTCATAAAAAAAAGAAAAAAAATTTTAAATATGGGGGGAATAGGGAGTTGAAGCATGTCTCACACCATAATACCCACATTCTTACCTTACAATGGGTACATTACAACCCAACTGTATTTATCGAAATTGTGCCAGCTAATGTTTCAGCTCTTATCTTCTGTGTCACCTTCTTAATTTCTGACATTAAAATCTCAGGGGTAGAAGAGACATCTCCATTTTCTTTCGTTTCTCACAATTTCTTCCAGAGCATATAAAACACTTAATAATTAAAGAGTAAGGGAACTCTATTGTTCACAGAGGTCCATCTGCCTTTCTTTAATTTCTGTGTAGGTTGGTGATGAGAAGGAAACAAGTGTAAGAAACTCCAAGCCACTCTTCTAGGTTTTTTTCCACCTTTTGAAGAATTTTTATGCTCAAACTGATGAAAAATGGATCTTTCAGTAAGAAGGGATTTCCTGTGATACATTTTTAACAGAGTTGAAAATCAATTTGATTACTTTAATACATAGTCCAGCCATATACAAAAATCTAAGCAGACATAGTTTCATAGTCAGTTTTATGAGTTCTCTCTCACTACCTTATGATAAAGAAGTGGCAATTGCTCTAATATTGATTATGTTAGTAGACATCAAACCTGCTGCCCTGACAAGTTCATGATAAATTCCAATTAACCCATGCTCCATCATCTTACTTACCAATAAATGCCTTCAGTGGGTGGTGGTCCTTTGATTCCCACACACCTTGCCCAATCATTGTCTCCCCTTGATAAGCATCACAGACTTTACTGGTAGTGAGGAAGATGCTGACATTTATTTCAAATCATGCTATCTAGTTTGACTCTCTTGTTCCTTAAGAAAGTTGGCACTGGGATAAGAAAATAGATAGCTAACATCAGCAGTCACAATTAGATTTTAGACTGAAAAATAAAATAAACTATGACATCGCAGGGTTTCCCATTTTAAATTAATCAGGGACATATCTTCATTTGCTTCATTTAAAGGTATAAGAATATTTTCGATGCCGGATCTGAAATTTCATCCAGCAATCTTGAGATTCAAGCTGTGTCCTCTCTGCCTCTTTTATCACTGCCAGTAATAAAGATTCTGCAATCAGACTTAGCTGACAATTTGGTTGATGATGCATGAGCCACAACAGAAAGCACTTTGGCTCTTCTTGAGTGATCTTGGTCTTGAATTCTTGAAAGGATCAAAACTCTGAATCCATCAGAAAACTAAGATATGATTCAAAGATGCTTATAGAGGCATACGGAGCACTGCTAGGCCACATGGGCTTTAGTGTGTCCTTTTTGCTTTAATTCAAGGTATTTAAAGTAGCAAAGGAGGAAAAGGAGATACAAATAGCAATTTGCCTTAATTTAAGACAACTTTAAAGAAACAAGAGGTCAAAAATACCTGAGTGCAATTTAATTCTCAAACCTGCATGAATATGGGAAATTTATAGAGGATTTCATCAAAAGTACACATGTGTAAAGCTGGTCAATTGATAAAGAAATGATTTCTAAATTACTTGAAACAAAATGTTGAAGGATGAACAAAATAGAGTATGTATTTTCTGCTGATTTTTCCATATGATATTGCTTTGTCCATTTTACTAGATCCTGACCAATGAAAAGTTGGACAATGAAACAGCATAATGTCTGTCCCTTCCCCTATTTTCAATAGCCAACTACTGAACTGTTCATCTCTCCCCTCCACTGTGATTCAAGCTAGGCCCCATTGTTGTTTTAAAGTTACAAATGAGTCATTCTCAATCCCATTAAAATCCAACCCAAGCATTATCTGACTGCTCCTTCTTGTCTCCATTTCCCCAACAGGAGTACTTTCCATGTATAAATCTCTATAAACTGCCATGGCCTCTTTCCATTCCTATTCTACGTAGTGGAATTTCATTCCTGACATAACCTGAGGCTCTATGTTACATAAAAGAAGCCTACAGGATCCTGCCCCTATGTGAGAGGAACAAGGACAAAGAATACAAGAACATTAACCTTTAGAGAATGTTTTCCATGTTGCAGACACGATGCTAACAGATAGTGCGGTGCCAAATGGTGCCTGCCGAGGCCCTGTGAACCCCAAACTTCCAGCCCTTAGGCATCTGCCTGCTCTTCTTTGGAAGATAAAGTACATTCTTTCCTGACATGTGTTTGCCCTACCAGAATTAATAGCCCTGGGAAATGGTTAAGCTCACAATAGCTCAGACTGACTTGTCTCAGCCCACATTTCCTTCTTATCAGAGTCATAAATCCCACTACCTTGCCATACACCAAAGCCCCTTACCTCACTTATAGCCAATCAAAAACCTGTCTCCTTATCCCTTTGTGTTCACAAACCTTTTCCCAATAAAAGAACCGGCATCCTCACCCCGGAGCTCACACGGGCACCTGTCGTCTGTGTAGCTTGTTATTGTCTATAGCAGCATATCTATTAAACTTTTCTTTGTCTCTTAAACTTGTCTTTGTTTTTGGTAAATTCTTTCACTGCCCATGACACCACCCGCCGTGTTCTCCAACAGATAGCTATTATCCCATTCAATCCTTAAAACAATCCTTGTAGCAGTGTTATCATTTTACAAATAAGAAAACTGAAGTTTCAACTCAATTTTATTCAACTGCAAATCCCATACTATTCAATGCATCCAAAACACTTATTTGACTGATTGAACTGAAAACATACTCAGTAGGTTGTGGAAAGTAACAAGTTCGGTAGGTTTGACAATATCTTTCCAAACAGGAACAGAGCTCAAATGAGATAGTCATTTAATGCAGGAAGTAAAGTTCAATTGAATTTTTTAATAAAGAAAAAAATCTCTACAGGTGGCTGCTGGCTTGACCATTTTGAGGAACTTGACCAATTGATGTAATCGGTTTGCTAGCTTTTCACTGTATTGAAATATCCAATTGGTGGTTTTGTTATCATTTACATTTACTGTGAAAGTCCAAATGAAAAGTGTGTGATAGTAAATGAAAGGTGACTGACTAGGTTCCAAGCAGCATGAGAGCAAAATCTTGTGGTCCTAGTGGTTCATAAGTTGCATGTAAGTGAATAAGTTAAAGATTTGGCAGACAAGAACTTAACAATTCTACAGTAAGAAATAGGAAAAAGAAAGACAAAAGAAATGCTCATGTTATATTCTTATTTTGTGAGGTTCTTATATAAGCATTGCATATAGTCTTGAGTTTCACATGCTGAGAAATCGGGGAGGCTACAGAGAAGAGTAACAAGAACTAGAGTAAGGGAAAAAAGCGAGTTTAAAGAAATTGATTTTATAATTTATTCCTATTAAATATTATGTCATACTCTTATATAAGGCTCAAAGCACTTAGAATCGACCCCTGAGTAATGTGGGAGTCAGGGGTGCTGACCCTCCCATGCAGTTGAAAATCCACGTATAAATTTTGACTCTCTCAAAATTTAACTACTAACAGCCTACTGTTGACTGGAAGCCTTACCAATAACATAAACAGTCAATTAACACATATTTTGTATGTTATATATGTATCTACATATATTTTATGCATTCACAACATACCTAACTTTTTCTTAATTCTTTTCAATATTTCTAGGCTATGCAGTTTGTCTGAGTTTTTTCAAATTGTTGAAAATCTCAAAAAGTTTTCCAAAATATTTATTGAAAAAAATCTCATGTAAGTGGACTCGTGGTTTAAACCTCTATTGATCAAGAGTCAACATTACTTAGAAACATCTAATGTTACAAAATTGACAATAAAAAATATGAATATTAAAAAAAATGAAGTGGCAAAAGGAGTCAAAAATGCTAGGTACTATGATAGGTCATTTACATATGTTAGTTTATTTAATATTCACATTTAATTTGTAGTTTTTTCCCTTTTGAAAAATGAAAAAAATTAAGTCCTAGAGAAGGTAAATGATTTGCCCCAAGTTACACATCTAAAAATATAGCAGAATAAGGACTCAGATTCTGAATTCTTTAATGTTTGGATATTTGAAAGTACTGGAGCATAAAGAATGCATAGATCTAAGAGACAAAGAGGGAAGTGACTGGTTGAATATAAGGTAAGAGAAACTAGTAGGAACCAGATCACAAGGGTTTTAGATATGGAATTTTGATTGTATCTAAATGAAAGATAACCGAAGAGTTTTAAGATGGGAGGGGAATGTTTGGGTTCATGTCAGAAAGGTAAGTTTGGAAGTATCAGAAAGAAGTAAGCATATACAGAGGCATGACTGGAGGAGAAGTGATCTAATACAGTAACAAGTTCTGAGCACCTGAACTAAGGCAGTGTCGGTGGGAATGAAGAATAGATTAGAAACTAGACTGAAAAGTTATTTTAGAAGAATTAGTAGATTTTCATGACTATTCACATGTGAGTAGTGAGAGGGAGAAATCCATGAAGACTTCTAGCTTCTAAGTTGAGTTGCCACTAGGGTACTTACATAATACATACAGATTAATAAAAGACAAGTTTGTGTATGGACATACTGAGCTGACATTCAGACATGTTAAGGTTAAGTTGGCACTAGAAAATCCAGGTGAAGATTTCTAGCAGGCAGTTAGACATATAGGTTCACAGCTCAAGAGAGAAATATAAACTTGCTTTATGAATATGAAGCCAAGGATTTTTAGACAGTAGTCAAAATTGTAGAAATGGACAACATTGCTCAAGGAAAGCGTGTGACGTGAAAAGAGGACTGACAAGAAATCAGGCAGGACACTAAAGTATTAATGGCAGGTGGAGCGAGGGGAGAGAACACTGACCTATGATCTTCCATGTGACAAGCCCTTTGCCAGGTGCTTTACATATGCCATCAGTGCAGTAGAGTGGGGGACAAAAGTTAAGCAGAGACCCTGGAAGACAGAACTCGAAGAAGGAGGCAGTTGTTAACAAAGTCATATGTCAAAGAGCAATTAAGAAAAACATCCAATTGATTTGGCAGTCAGGAGATTATCGGTGGCCATGTTAGGGTAGTTGTGTGGAAGGAAGTGAGAAAGAGTTAGGAGCTAAAGTGTAGCAATTGTTGGAGATAACTTTTTTTTTTAATTTTCAAGAAAGCTCGGCAATAAGGGATGGCCTAGAGGAGATAGCAAGGTCCAATATGGCAGCCCTTATAATATAAGAAATATGCAAACGTTGGCACAGAAATTCCTATCTTTTGTCATTGTACCACTGGTCACATAAAGACATCATTGTGATTCTCTTGGGCCCCCTCTGAACTATTGACTTTAACAATTTGATCAGCTTCCAGCCAATACCATGATTTAATGTATTATCTTCAGCTTGGCCTTCCTTGATGATCCTTATTTATTTCTATTTACTTTTCTGCTTGAGTTAATTGGTCTCTGGTTCTTATCATCTGTCTGTACTGAGTCCATTTTGTATCATTATACACAGAACTGGAAATCCAGGTATTGGTTGCATTTTGAGCAGTCCAAATACTTCAGCATTTCCTTTCCAGCTCAGTGAAAGATTTCACAGTGACCCGTCACTGCTAAATAGTACCAATTGACCTAGTTTGCTAAACCCATATCGTAAACCTAGGAAAAAGATATTGGTTAGAATAATTATTTGGTTAGCTAGGTTTAGAAGTGTGATCTATGTTAAAACTTAATTTAAATTTAAAGCATCCCATTTTCTTCCATCTTCATTTCTTTCTGTCTTCCCTCCCATTACTCCTCCATTCCTCACAACTACTGGCAATTTGATGACAAATTTTGTGCATTTTACAAGCTATCTTCTTGCTGTCTGTTTTTCACTTCTCTTTCCTATGTGCTGGAGTCACCAAAGAAGACAGAAAGCAAATGTTTTTGCACTCATTATTTTTCTCTTGTCATTATCAAAATTACTATTATGTAAAAAAAGTAGGTTTTTTCCCTCAAGATTCTAATGCTGACTGGTTCTAGATGGACTGATCTTCCTAAAACTTAGATTTCTACCCCCATCACTACCCCATATGCTATTGTCTGTATATCTGTGAGTCTATGGATAAGGTTTTGCAAAATAATAATTAATGTGTGTTTTTCACATTTGACAAACAATGGTATTTATGCTTATTAAAGCTTTGCTTTTAACTTTTAATTAGTCTTTAAAATAATAATTATTATTTTCCTACTGCACACTCTACCATTGCTAGCTTTAGCAAAATAAAGAAATTTGGTAATTAGCATTCAGACTGCTAATGAAAATGTGAAAGTACTGAAGTTACAAATAGATCTAATGGTAATTACTGACTTTCTGTAATCTAATTCATATTTGTTGGCATCCTAGAAATAAATAAATTTGCTAGAGCAACCAGTTAAAATTGGAATGCTATGATTTAGAGGGTGAAAAAAGAAAAGTACTCTGTTGGTCAGTTGACATATTACATTGTCCATCACAAAGAACCATTGTTTTTAACCAGTGTCTATAACATTTCCCCATGAATTTTGCATTTCTAATTATCTCAATAGTTGTTACCAACATACTATAATTTTTTTCATAACAAATTTATTGTTAATCTTTTTTGTTTTAAACTGTATGTTGTTTATACCATTTAGAATAGAGTACAAATTTCAGAATATCAAATTACTGACAGGATGCTGTCATTACAAAAATGTTGGAAACCACTGGGCTAAAGCTTGGTGTGCACAAATTTCTGTTTTGAAACCTTACATAATTCTCTCAAGGGTGGTCCAAATCCAAATCAGATCACATCATAGAAGAGTCAATTTGTATACTCTGTGCTAGTTTCAGACTACCCACATTATTTCATCAACCAACAAGTGAATGAAAATAAAGATATATATATACATATATATGTATATATGTATATATATATGTTTATAAAATGAACAAGATTAGCAGGGTGATGCGATTGGTGAATGGTATTTCAAAACCACACGTATAAATCTTTTAAGACCACATGACCAGAAATTGCTTAGCCACATTACCATCCCTCATTTTAATACACCTATAAAATTCTTTAGCAGGTCCCCACTCACTATCTGCCTTAACCGTCTAGTGCCGGCAGATAGCTGGAGGGATTTTGCTTAGAGAAAAACAGGAAATCCATCATTTCAGGCGGTGAGAAAGAAAACATTTTCTTCTGTCCAGGGCAAGATTTTAAGTCTTTTGCACTTGCCTCACATCAGAAAGAAAATACACACTCGCAAGCAAGCTTTTAACTGAAAGGTTAGCTTTTCTGCAAAGTCTGAATTCTACCTGAATCACAGAAACTTCAAACAGTCTACGGGCACAGGCTTCAGAGATCTGGATAAAGTTGCAAGGCTATTAAAAAATGCTATGGGCTTTAGATTTTGACAGAGTTCAAAAGCTGATACTTTCATTTGAAAGTGTAATTTTCAAAGGAGAAAAAGAGATGGCTAAAAGAAAGTAAACAATTTTACTTCCCTTCACTGATTTTACCAAAAAGTGTTGGCTATATTTCAGAAGACTGAATATCTGTCACACGGCAAAAGCATTGTTTTAAATGGCATGTGATTAGGTGGCTACAAAAAAATGAAGGGCCTGTATCTTTTCAGTTCTTTTGTTTGTTTTTGGGGGGTGGGGGGAGATAATTAAGTTTATTATTATTTTTTAATGGAGGTACTGGGGATTGAACCCAGGACCTCACGCATGCAAAGCACACGCTCTACCACTGAGCTATGTCCTCCCCATCTATTCAGTATTATATGAACATACTTGAACATCAGCTGTGAGAGGACGGCCAAACAATTTCCTTCTATACGAGCTGCCTCTTCAACATTGGCATTAGTGTCTGATTAAAGCTTGGTGAAAAGTCACTGAGTTATTCTGCTTTCGTTCTTTATCTGAAGGACCAGAGGGCAGAAAGTTTTGATAAGGCTGTGGACCTAGAAGAGTTCTCACCAACTTCTCCTTCTCCCCAAGTGGTCCAGTCAGGTACAGTTCTGTACTATATCATTTTCCAATTATGGTTCTTTCCTCAAGATGAAAAACATGACTTTTATGCCTCTATGTAACCCCAAAACATCACAGGGCCCTACGTGACCCAATCTGTGAAAGGAGTTGCATTTAAAAGAATGATACATTTTAGAAGGCTCAGGCTGGCCCGGAAGATTTGCACAGCCTTCTGCATAGAAAGCTTACCAGAGACGTGACAAAGGTATCCTCTGCTTTTCGAAAATTCATGTTATGTCACTTAGCTCTTACAAAAGACTTATATTAGCACCTGTTTTTGCTAACTGAAAAAAAAATCCAAAAAGTAATTTCACTTTTACAAAAAAAAAAAAGGTGAAAATAGCATTGAGTATTTGTTTTGCAGTGAGCCATTGTGAGGCAGTGCACACCCAGAGCAGTGAGAATGACATCCCAAAGCTCCTTCCCCAGGAACTACCTTCAGCATCAAGCTGCCATAACTTTGAACTGTGTCTGCGAGCATCTGTGCTTTATCTCGATTTATTTTGGCATCCATTAGCAAGATGTGTCCTAAGGTAACTGCTTCTTTGCTTTACACCATTTTGGTTTGTGAAAGGTTTCGTAGGAACACTACTTTCAGATAGCGGGGGAGACCTCTATATACATATTCCTGTCTCTATCCTCAGTTCCTCGGCATAACAGCTGTTAAAAATCTTCCGTGCTCTCTCTCATCTACCAAGTTCTTTCATTGCCATAATGCTCTCTCTGTTCACTTCCTCCTTCTCTGCCCTGCAGAATACTGCCCCTGTGAGCAGAAGTTGTCTCCAGTAAATCTCTTCCCATCCACAGGCCATTCTAGAAGGGCTAGCAATTCAACAGCTTTATTCCCTCCCCTTGGCAAGAGTGGTTCTTCCCTTACTCTGACTACTCTCTTGCAGGAAATTGTCATGAAACATCTCATTACATTTGAAACCCCCAGTAGTACCTAGCACATCCCTAAGGTCATTTTAGGTGTTTAAAAACTATTTACTGGTTGAAAAATGTGCAGATTTTACTAGCATCCTATTCTGGAACTACTTCTTTCAGCTCCTCATTTTTTGCCATGTCATATTAGCAGAAAAAAAAAAAAGAACTAGCAATGTACTTTCTGATCTATGAGAAATGTTAAAACAGACTCACATCTTAAGGTACCTAAAATATAATCCATAAGATCAACACTCAGGGATGTTGAAAGACTACGAAGGCTCATAGAAATGTTGTTCTGCATGCCAAACTGACAGTGGTGTCATCCACATTACCTGTGCTGCAGCCTTTGTTTGAGAATCATGTCCCTCCTTCTGATATGCCTGGGCTAAGAGAACATTCACAAATGAAGAAAAAAGAATAATGCAGAATTCACACATATACATACCACTTCTATGAAGAAGAAAAATATATCATTAGGTCAATTCTTGATGTTCCACATTAAAAGAAAGGACCAGAGACATAAAGAAACCAAAAATCATACTTATAAAAATTAAGACAATATGAGTTTTTTTTTTTTGTTGCACATTTGCCTTGACTCACATTTGGCCTTTCAATAATGCAAGGGTTTGTAGTCCTTGAACACACTACAAATGAGAGTGGCAGAAGACAGACTGGGGACAATTTTGGTGTATGCTTAGAAAAAAATCACAAAGCCATGTGAGTGGATCCAGTACAAATCCACGCTGCCTAATGTCAGCTGTTCTTCCTCTGCTAGTGAGCAGTCCTTTTATTCCTTTTTACTGACTTCCTGTTATGCTTCTGAAGTGATTTCTCCAGGCAGGCTAAAGGATTCTGGTGTCGATATCTGTGTGGGTGTTTTCGCCACACCAAACAACTCTCCGACACCAGCTGAGTCTCCAACAACTTAATTCTGACACTATCTACCTGAAGATACCATCACATCCTAGAGGTTAAGGTCTCAGTCGTACAAGACCGTCTCCTCCTCATTCAGGTGCCAATTGCAAGGTCAGGTTATGAGCTGTACTTCTGAACAACTGGCTGTAAATCAGAGGTTCCCATGACCCCTTCCTTGGGTTTGTCTAATTTGCTAGAGTTGAAATAGGGAAGAACAAGTCTGACTCTATATATTAGATCTGTTTCTTCCACTTTAACCTTTGTGTTTTATTGCTTGTTAATCACTAAAGGGATGTTGCCTATAAGCTTAAATTATATATAATAGCTCATCTCTGGGAACCCTGCCTCCCAGGTAGTGAGCATTAAGCTAAAATACTTTTGTTTTGCTTACAGGAAACATCCTGACTAGGCTAACCTGAAAATGACTGCAGGAAGGAAGAAATTAACACCCCCCTCTGGAGTGTGGCCAGAACCAGGACTTTACTCCCTCCCTTTTTAGTATAAAAGGAGCCTGACTTCTGACTCAGGAAGATGGTTCTTTGGGACACTAGTCCACCATCTTCACAGTCTGCTGGCTTTTTGAATAAAGTTTCTATTCCTTGCCCCAATAATTCATCTCCCAATTTATTGGTCTGTTGTGCGGTAAGCAGTATGAGCTTAGACTCAGTAACAAAGTGGCTCACAGAACTCAGAGAAACATTTTACTTACTACATTATCACCAGTTTATTATAAAAGGACATAACTCAGGAACAGCCAGATGAAAGAGATGTATAGGACTAGGCGTGGGGGAAGAGTGCGGAGTTTCCATGCTCTCTCTGAGAGGCACCACTCTCCCAGCACCTCCACAGGTTCACCAACTCAGAAAGTCCCTGAACACCCTCTTTTGGGTTTTTATGGAGGCTTCATTGGATAGGCATGAATGGCTAAATTATTTATCCTCCAGTCCCTCTCTCCTACCTAGAGATCAGGGGGTGCCACTGAAAGTTCAAACCCTCTAATCACATGGTTGTTTCTCCTAACAACCAGCTCCCATTCTTAGGTGCTTTCCAAAAGTCACCTCATTAACATAGCAAGAGACACCTTTATCCCTCTCATTACAGAAAATTCCAAGGGTTTTAGGAGCTCTGTGCCAGAAACAGGGAAGAAGACCACATTTTTTTTTTTTTTTTTTTTATAAATCACAATATCACACAGGCCTTCTCCATACTCCCAAGCCCATACTTCATCTTTGGTCTTTAAAACACTCCTATAAGAAACCTCACTTTATACTTTCCTGAGAAGATTGGGGGGCATCAACTTCTGCAAATTTTCTCCTTTCCACATCAAAATATCTATCACCACATTTTCAGTACTGTTGTATAACTTCAGGAAAGATGCCTTCTTCACCCTTGGATCATCACCGTACCTTTGCTCTTAATCCCATCTCGATCCATTTCCCCTAAAACCTAGCTCCATCCTTTATACCAGCTGTCATTAACTCAAAGTTTGATCTTAGCCCACAGACTTGTGTTTTTTTGTCTGCATGGAGTTTTGTTTGGTTTTGTTTTTTAATGCTTTTAGACAGGACACACACTCTTAATTTTGTCTCTGCTCCCACTCTTTCCTACTGAACTACATTCACTGGCTTCAATTATTTACCACCTGCCCAGACCCTGAAGACATTTGAGCCTTTGACCCCTGCCTTACATCTCCAGGCCTTTTCACTGGCTCCTTTGCTTCTGTTTAAGTTCTCAGAGACTTCATATCTTAAAAAAAAAATACAACTTATCTCTTCTTTGGACCTTGCCATCTCCAGAAGCTACTATCTGACCCATGCTTCTTTGTACCCCTCTATGTCCTCACTTTACCCTAATTACACTGTGCAGGGTAGAAAATAAACACACACACACACACACTCACACATATCCAGAGTTGAATTCTACAAGTAATAACAATACATATTAATGAATGATAGATATGGCTCCTTTTCTTTCCAATTTTGAAAAAATAATTTAACCCCTGAGATTCAGTTTCTCTATTTGTTAATATCTTTCCATCGGGTTGTTTTAACAAAATAAAAGGTACATAACTCACATCAAAATATTTGGATATTTCTTTTAAGCCCTGGGTTTGAGTACCTACTGATTTTTCTAGTTATATTAGTCCTGAGTAGACAGAAATTAACATAGAACCTTCTATCCTCTGATGTCATTTAGCTCCATCTAGATGTAGACCCTCACAGTACATTTCCCAGTGTCTGAAGCCATGGAAAATTTCTTTTTCAGTCATATGTTCATTTGTTTCCTCCTTCACATTGGCCTTACCATTTCTAAGGATAAACAGACACGAAAGAAGACATCTGTTTTGTCCCTGAGTACAGCCTCTTGCAGGTCCAGTGAATGAATTACCAACTGAGAACAGTGCTCTTATAATTTAACCACGGAGACATAAACTTCAATTTCTTCTTGTTTCTCTTTCACTAAATTCTGAGAATTACAACTGATAGGAAAATTGCCGTTATCTGACAAATCTGAATCACTTTCATTATGAACACCAGCCAGGGCAGGAAACCTACCAACGGAACTGCTGTGCTCATATGAAGCTGCATTAACTAAAAAAGGTCAACTTTGTTTTGCTGTCTTTTAATTTTTTAAATATCTATACTATCACAGAAAGAAGCACAAAAGCCTTCCAACTAGAAATGAAATGAGTCACCCAAATATGTAAGTCCTTCAGGTGTTCTCACTGGATGAAATAGCGAGATTGGCAAGGCAGGTTTAAAACATAAGCAACGTGGCTTGACATCAAGAATGCTGGGAAGACCTTCTGCTCCCCTCCCTTAATCTAGTTCCATATTGTTGCCTAGGCTAGACATGCTTATAAGCCAGGATAAACATTTTCATTCTCCATTAAGAGCCAAGGCTGAAAATGTAAACTCTCCCAGGAGAGACAACACATAAACTTCCCTTATTCACACTGACGTAAAAATGACTGATATCAGATCTTTCCCTGAAAGCAGACTTTTAAAGGAGATGAAAAGTTTCAAGAACTGCTTTTATCTTAGGCTTCTTATTTTCCAGCCTTACCTCCCAAAATGATGGATATCGTCACTTGCATTCCTTTAACAGGAAGCCTCTGAAAGCTCCAAACATGAGGCAAAACGTTGGTTCCATATCAAGATCCTTCTTGCTGCTGCTACCACATATAAATGCTCAGATTCTTGGCCTTAATCCTGATCTTTTGTAGCAGAGGCTGCTTTTCTGGGTTCCTGACTCTGCGATGCCTAAGTTCTTTACACTTATTATTGTTACTCACTGTGCTCCTTAATACATGTGCGATTTTCCCAGCCTTGTTTAACCATCTGGTTGCCTAGTTTTCATCCTAGATCTGGTCTTCTTGAATGAATCCTCTCCCTGGACTTATCGCGACTCCTCATTCCAAACAGACCATGCGCCTGATGGCAGTGCCTATCCCCGAGTCTATTTCTCCATTTTGCCTCAAGTCTCCAACCAAAGTTTGACTATGCTCCTCTGTATAAAATAATCATAGGCCCACCATAGAGCAGAGAAGTGGCTATAAATATGAATATTTCTCACCTTACTTAAAGAGAGTAATGATGACTGGAGAAGCAGAGAAACAGTACTAGGTAGCAGGTAAGCATTGGGACTCTAAAGTCAACTGCATTTAAATTCCATCTTCTCCCTTGACTACTTTTATGATACTAGGCAGGAAATGATGAGGCCAGTGTGAGGGAGTAAGGAGATGGACACATGACTAGAAAAGAAGTTCCACATTGTTCCAGAATGCTGGGCAGGATATTCTAAGAGTTTATATATAGAGTTAAATGTCTTTAAGGGACAGAGGGTGCTAGTAGCTGTGTTAATTTCTTTGGACCCTACATTAATATAGCTACAACATTTAACATGTACTCACACCAAGGGCTTAAAATAAATACCCAAAACCACTCAGTCTTAACTTTTTCATGTATACAGTGAGGATAACAATCCCATCTACCTCAAAGAGCTGTTGTGACATTAAGTGGTATATTCAGGTGAAACACGTAAGAAGCACAAGTAAGGGCTCGATAAATGTAGGCTGGCGGCATCATGGTTAATCTCTTTGGTTTTGGTGGAGAAGAAAAAGAAATCATAATTCCAAGTGATCATCAAGAAGGTCTGAGGTTGCATCCAGCTTGTTCAGCACATCATTTGTTTAAATGTCAATTGAGGGTACCAAATATTGAGGGTACTCACTACTGAGACCAATGGTGCCTCAATGGTCGATATAATTGAGATCATCTGCATCTCTTTGTGTTTTACAGTTTGTTGAGTTGTGTTTACCTAGTTGTTAAAGTTTTATTTTCTTTCTATTGCCATTTTCACTTTAAAGGAATTTGGCCAAGATATGGCTTTACTCTGAAGGCATAGTGATGTGTGTCTGTTATTGTACCATTTGCCCAGGGTAAAGAATATTTAGTTTAGTTTTGTTTTTTTAAAGAATGCTTGGAAGTAGGGTCAAATATCTTGAATAATATTTGATATGCAAGGGAATTCAATAAGATGTATATTTTGCTTTCAGGGAACAGATAAGTCAGGTTTCAAAGACCTCCATGAACTCACATATTTTGGCTGTTGAATTACACTCTAAATAGTGATACTAGCAGGGGTGCAGTGGAGAAGAACACTCTTCTCATGCTATCTGACTTTAGAAAAACAAGCACAAATCAGCAGGCTTTCTGGGCCAATGACATTCTCTTTCATCTGGGCAGCCTGACACACATGTATCTCCACAAACAGATTGTCTGCCTTGGGGGGTGAGTGCAGACTCAGCCAATGAGTACACTGAAGGCATTCTGACCAGAATGCGACCTGGTCAGAGGAATAGTCATGTGATCTAATAGTGTAGTCACTAAAGGGGAAAACAGAATAAAGCAACCACCACCAACAACTTCAGAGACAGCAAGCTCAGTCTGATAAAGGGCAAGCTGTTCCCTGAGTCAGAATATTGAATCCTTGCCCCACACCCAGATAGAGCCTCCAAGAATCAAGAAGGCACACCTTGGGTGAATACTATATTGGGAGTTATCAACTTCTAACAAAGCAGCCAATACAAATGGAAAACATAGGAATGCATAATTAGAGAGGGGCGGCTGCCTCAAATTGAGCTAACTCTAGTGACTATTAGTGACAAGCCTTTAAAGCAACAGGAGATTTTAGGCAAAGGACACGAGGAGAGTTTATCAGTAGGGGAGGCGACAGACTTTGTAATGTTCTTACCATCAACGATGCATTTCAGGAAGAAACCACGTCAGCAGTATCATCTTTGAACATGAAGGACAATGAGATACGTAACAGCTGTTGCCCATTTTTTAAACCATTCCAATCTCAATGAAACGTCCTTGGGAAGAATTTGGAAAACAAACCTTGCCCAAATCCTACTATAATGAGGCAAATACCATTAGAAACAAATTGGCTGCTTGGGGCTTGCAACCACCTCTGGGAGATAGTAAAAAGCCCTGGAGTCACAAACATTGATACCAATGAATTTTTGATCTCAAAATATTATGGGGAAGCTCAGTAGCAACTTTCCAATTTTATTTGCTGTAACTAAACAGAAGAAATATAATTTGTAGATTATCAGAAGGCCCTAGTTCAGATTGTAGAGTTAGTAATTGCCAAATTTCTATTTTTAAAACGAAGGTGTTTCTATACCAAAGCCCATTAAAAAAAGAGGAGGGCTGAAGTTAATATGGATTTTTTTGATTGTGATGAAAAAACACATAACGTGAGATTTAACCTCTTAACAAATGTTTAAATATACAGTACAGTATTGTTAGCTATAAACATGGTGTTAAATGGCAGCTCTCTAGAACTTTCTCATCTTGTATAACTGAAGCTCTGTATTCAAAGAACTCCTGCCCCCACCAGCAACCACCATCCACTTTCTGCTTCTATGAGTATGACTACTTGTATTTGTCCTTCTGTGACTGGCTTATTTCACTTAGTATAATGTCCTCAAGGTTTATCCACATTGTAACATAGGACAGAATTTCTTTATTTTAGTATGGATTCTTCTTTCTTTTTTTTTTTTTTACTCTCCTGAAACGCAATACCTCTAAAGTATTTAGATTCTGCATATAAATTTACTTCTACACTGAGAACTTCCCATTCAACACCTGTAAGAACTAAGCATGTTTTTTTCCAAGATACTAAATTTTATCATTTCTTCTTCAAAGTTCAAATAGCAGGCACCCCTCACTAAAGAGGCTAAGGTCAGTTGACATTTTTGTAAGCTTTAAATAATAGACCAACAGAGCATATACTCCTCTTGTAGGGATTTAATAAATGCAGTCATCCAGCAATTAAGAAACTAGACCATCTTTATAAAATCAGTTTGTTTTTCATTTGGCAATGAAAATATGTGTGAATATTTGGATTTTCAGAAAACAAAGATCCCAGAAAAAAAAAAATTGGGGGTAGTTTAAAGACTATATTGAAAAAAAGACAGACAGGAAAAGTAGAATAAATAGGTAAGGAACGTATGCTTCAGCTAACATTTTCAAATGTCATCAATTTTCTATTCATGCTTTTTCCTTATTTTCAATGCCAAACTTTTAATCAGGCCAGGGATTCTGAAAGAAGGGAGCAACGTTGTGACCATAGTACTACAATGTTATGATTCACTATTGTAACATAACTATTATCTAAATAATGACCGTAATTTGTTCTTAACCCACAGTCCAGTTAATTAAACATGTACTGAACATCTTCAGTGCACAGAACACAGTATCAGGCACAGTGGAAAGGATAAAAATGATTGATGAGACAGTTTCTACTGTTAATAGTTTACGGTCTAGACATACAATATATTTTTATTCTGTGGCTGGAGAATAATTAATAAATGCATTAACAGGTATATAAAATTATACTGAAATGCCTGACTTTCAGCATATGAGGTATTCCTGAAAATGTATTTATTTCTTGAACCATTTTCTTCAAATTTTTTATTAATTTTTTGAACATATTTCAAACAGCTGCCTCAAAGTCTTCAGTTACTAAATCCAACATCGTGGGCCCACTCAGAGTCAGTTTCTACTATCATTTTTTTTTTTTTCCCCTGAGCATGGGTTATATTTTGCTATTTCCTTGCACATGTAGTAATATTTTGGCAAAACATGGGCATTTAAATAATATACCAACTTTATATTTTTTTTATTTTTATCAGGGTTGTTTGTTTTGTTTTAGTAACTGCATGAACCTAAACTGTGGACTTTGTCTCCCACATTGTGGCCAATGATGTCTTCATTTTTTTTTTTTTAATTAATGTAGCTTTCAGGGCATCACCCCTTTATCTGCATAGCTTAGTGGTCAGCCAATTATTTGGGCAGAAGTTTTATTTAAACATTTTGAGCCTGAAAGGCATCCACCCAATGCCAATCAATTTGTGTGTGGGTTCATGAGTTAATTTGAATTTGCTGTCAATTATCAAGTCTCCCTTGGTTTCACTTTTGGCTTGGCTCTCTGGAGACTTCCCTATACATGTGTAATTTTCCTTTCAACCGAGGATGTGTGATTGAAACACATTTGCCCTTCTGTTGATCTCTTATGTCTAGAATCTTCCCATTAAATTTCTGGCTGGCCCATTACTTATTCCAAATCTGTGAGTTTAGACCAAAGCTCTGGTTTCCTTTCATTTTTTCAAACCTAGTACACCAATATTTGCCAGAAAAGCTATTTTTTTAACTCTCATAATTAAGTCCCCCTTTTTGGCAGCAAGTTCTCTGGTTTTCATGCATAGCCCCGGTGAATGTTAAAATACTATTATTCTTGCTGACCAAGCATTGATGGGGAAGTGAGGAGGTGTCTTCTCCAGGCAAGGAGATCATAATATTCTCCCTGTTTTAACTAAAAGCTCTTTCAGTTTTTTCAAGAATAAACACTTCTCAATTTGTTGTTAGACACTGCTCCATTTCCAGTGCCCTGAAATGTTTGTTTTGACTATATTTTCAGTTTCATACTTGTATTTTGTAGAGAGAAATCACCAATCTCTTCACATCTCCATAGCCAGAAGCCCCTCTAACATTCTCTTCAATAACTTTAATTAGGATTTGGCCCCCCACTACGCCACCAAAATTTGTCAAAGTCACCAATAGGCATCACATTGCTGAATCCCATTTTCAGTCCTTATCCTTCTTGACCCACAAGCAGCATTTGACATCATTAGTCACTTTCTCCTTCTTGAAGCACTTTACTTGATCTCTTGGGAAGCAGTCTCCCTTTAAAAAATTCACTGGCATCAGTGGTTATTCCTTATCAGTCTTCTTGGCTGGTTCCTTCTAATCTTCATGACCTTTAAATATTGAATGACTGGAGGGCTCAGTCCTCAGATCTCTTGTCTTTTCTATCTACCCTTACTGCCAGGGTGGTCTCATCTTGTCTCATGGCTTTAATAAATCCTAGACATTGAAGATCTCCAAATTTTGTCAACTTTCTCAAACCAAGAAAAATGAGTAAAATATAAAACAATAACATAAAATAAATTTTAAAAATATCAGTTACTATATTAAGTGTGAAGTGACTTCTTCCCTTAAAAGCGTCAAGTGGTGGATTGGAATGAATTTTAAAAAGGTATCTCCCTAAGATGTCTTTTATAGGAAACATTCTTAAAATGAAGTAATAATGAAAGGGTAAAAATAAAGGAATGGGCAAGTGAATGTCAGAAAAATGCTAAAATAAGCAAGAGTAACATTATTAAAACAATAAAAAGTAGAATTTGAATTTAAAAGCATCAAGCAGAGTAAAAAGCATGATTAATATAAAAGGTGGAATTTACAAAAAGATATATCAGTTATATAATTCTTTGCACTGAAAAAGATAAATTTATTAAGCAAAGCCTGCTATAAATTCAAGAAGAAATTGATTTTTAAATATGACTGTAGTAAGAAACATCAGTATATCTCTTTCAGAGGTACACATATTAATAGGCCAAAAATAAGTTAATGCTATATCATATTATAATGCCTTTCACTATGTATAACATATGTAGACCTTCATCTCCCTCCGATAGAGAGCTTTTTTTCGCATCCACTGAATATTTTTTAAAATCATGTATTTACCACAAAATAGAAAACTTAACACCTTCAAAAGATGCTACATGCAAGCCACATATTCTGTCATAATCCAACAAACTAGAAACAAATTATAAAATGATGCCAAAAACAAAATCAAGAAATCTTAAATATGTAGGAACTAGAAAAGGCAATCTTGGATGACATTTGGTTCACAGAGGCCATCAAAATTGAAATTAAAACCATCTGGAATAAACTGAAGAGGAAAACATTTCTACCAGAACCTATGGGATACAGAGACCTCTGTACTTAAAAGAAAATAAACAGGCTTAAATGCCTTTATATTCAAAAGGAAATATGAAAATATATGACCTCATTTCTCATTAAAAATGTTTGAGAGAACTACAAGATCAACCTTGTAGGAACTAGGAATAAATAGACAAAGCTGAAATCAGTAAGTTGGAAAGCAAAAATATATAAATAATAAATAAATATAAAATCTTTTTAAAGGAAACATCAATAAAATAGTTAACTACCTCATAAGCATGGTTAAGAATGAGAGAAAGCACATATATAGTATTACAATTATAAATGAAATATAACCACAGATAGAGATTATATAATTCTCTTCTGAAGAGATTGAACATGCAATTCCAAGACAACAAATTTTAATACCCAGAGAAAAAATTGATGATCTTCTAACAAAATATGATTTCTAAAAATTACCCCAAAAGAATTGGAAAACTTAACTAGACTAATTATGATAGAGAGATTGAAAATGTGGTTCAAGGACTGTCATTGAAAAAGGAGAAGCAGATTGATTTAAAGTTGAATTTGTCAACTCTGTAATGAACAGATCATTTTCATGTTATCTATACTATTTCCAGAGGAAAAAAATGAAAGTTTTTCCAATTCATTTTATGAAGCTAGCATAAGTTCATTATTCACGACTAGGAAAAGAGTATTAAAATAAACCTTATAAGCCAATGTGAATATATATGTAAACATTCTAAATAGCATATTAGAAAATACAATTCATCAATGTATCAAATTATAATACACTGTAGCCAATTAGTGTGTATTCCACAAGTGCAAAGTGTTCTATATCAGGGTATCTAGCTGCATAATTCATTTAATTAATAAATCAAAGGAGAAAAGCCATAGTATTATATCAACAAATGGTAAAAACTTACTTGATAAAGTTCAGCAGCCATTTCTAGTAAACTATCTAAGTAAAATAACAATGGAAGAAAACTACCTAAATATAATAAATACTATCAAAAACCTCAAACAAATAGTGTCTCAAAAAGTCAGACCCTAAAACCAATACAATTAAAATCAGTAGCTAAGGGATCGAGTTTTTATCATTATTTTCAACATTGTCTTGGATATTCTAGCAACTGCACTAAGGTAAGACAACTAAATAACTGGTGTGGATATCAGAAAGGAGGTAAAATGATTGCACAATAGTTTACCTGAAAAACTAAACATAATCTTTGGGAAAAAAATTAGAAGAGAATTTAATGAGTTGCTTGAATAATACATAAATATGCAAATGTTAAGTGCTGTTTGTTATTCTAGCAATAAGAACTTAGAAAAGACAATGGGAAAAAATATTTTACACACAACAGTGAAAAAAACTAAATAAATAGAAATAAAAACAAAGTCAAAGAACCCAAATGGAGAAAATGATAAACACTTACAGAAGAGTTCAAAACAAGGTCTGAACAAATATAATAAAACTATCAGTTATCTTAAAACTAATCTCTAAAATCAATACAATTCCACTTAGAATCCCAACAATGTTGTTGTTTCATAATTGGATAAAATGATCTTAAAATTTAGATTGAAGGTTAAATGACAAAGGATAGCCAAAAATTATGAAAAAAAGTTGGTTGATCTTGCTTTATAAATAAAGTATATCATAAATCCACTTTAATCAAATCAGTATTGTATTGGTATAGGCATATGCAAGTAGATCAATAGAACAC
The DNA here is from genome assembly GCF_048773025.1 of Camelus bactrianus. NCBI lineage: Eukaryota > Metazoa > Chordata > Mammalia > Artiodactyla > Camelidae > Camelus > Camelus bactrianus. The sequence goes on along the minus strand of NC_133575.1, from coordinate 78,091,358 downwards.
AATGGAGAAAACTGAAATAGATTCCAATATATGAGAATTTAAAATATGACAAAAGTAATATTTTAATCCTTTGAGAAAAGGCTGACTCTTTTTCATAAATGTCACTGGCATAATTAGCTATTCATCTAAAAGAAAACAAACTTAAAACCTTCAGTTAAACCATGAACAAAAACATTAATGCATTTCAGAGTGATTAAAAATTTAAATGTGAAGAAAATGATAAAAGTCATGTAAGAACACACAAGAGTTTATATGTAAAATCTGGGGCCCGTAAAAATGATTAGCTTCTTAATCCAAACTGGAAACTCAGGCAGTTTAAAAGGAAAAAAAAAGAAAAAAGTAGATATATTAGACTGTATAAAAATGTAATACCATGGAAAGACAGTGAAAACATGTATCTATAATTTAGGTATAGGAGGAAAGCTGTTCTCGTAGGTTGCTGGTGAAATTATGCACTAATTGATAAAGCTTTTCTTGAAGCATTGTCGATAGACTCTCCAATCTAGAACTCTCAATTTTAGGAAATATAAAAACAAAAATAAAAACACCAATAAATGAGGATTATATATAAGGCTATATATATTACAGCATCATTCATAATGGCAAAAAAAGAAAGAAAAAGAAATGAATGTCTTTCTGTAGGGGCACTACTGAATAAATTATGCTGCAGCTTCAAAATAGAATCTGCAGACATTAAAAAAAGAATTAACCCTTTCTATACCAGCTTTCTTTGAGGAATTTCCGTAGGTTATATTTGAATAAGAAAACTAAGTGCAGAAAATATCTGCGGGTGGGGCCCAGGAATGTGCATTTTACAGTTGCCCAACAAAGTTTGAGAATTTTTCATAATTGCTGTGAATGAAAAACTACTCTACATAGGGAAATCAGGATTGATCAAGTCCTGTACATAAATAGTAGCTCTCCATTTTTTAACCCAAACAAATGCATCCTTACTTTGATGCTGTTAGTCTCTTAGAAATCCAGACCAAAATTCTTGATGGGCATTCAGCCTTTAACAGCTCCTTATCTCTCTTCTTAGAGTAACCATATGCCAAAGGGTCAGGTGGCACTTTTTAGGGAAGCACATTCAGACACAATATTAAGTGGAATATTCTTGCATGTGCCCCTATTCAGATCCTTCTTAAGAGTCAAGAGTTAGACATAACACAATCAGCCTTCCAGTACTATGATTCTTGACAATTCTTAGATTTCTTTCTGCAGGTTTTATGTGTGTTCTAAATAAATGCCCACCATCCCCACCCTGCCACACACAAAATAAACCTGCATAACATTCAGTAGTATTGAGCTGTAGAAAATATTTTTAGAGCCCATGTATGTCATTCATTGCTTTAACAAATTTTTACTTAGCACTGGTTTTATACAAATATTATAGCAGTTTTTCTGAGTATGTAATGATGAAAAATAAAGACATGGTTCCTGGCCTCCTGAATCTTAAAGACTAGTGGAGAAGACAGACAATAAATATGTGTAATTATTATGTGTAAAAAAATTCCATAATGCTTTGATTCTTAGACTTACTTTTTTTTTAACACCTCTGAACTCTACATGTATCTTATAATTGATGATGTATCAAACTTAATTGGCAGAATTCTTAGTTTGTTTTAAAATAATGATGCATCTTACAATTGATGGCATGTGGTGCAATGAAAGAAAACGTGTATTCACAAACTGGAGTATGTATTATGAATTTTTTTTTAAGTGAGAAAAGCGAGAGAAGATAATGGGCCTACTGAGGAAGGATCAGATAATGTTTTCTTTTATATTTCTTTTGGTAGAATTGATCTTTACCAACTTCTACAACACTCATACAATTTTTTTTTAAACCTTCAGAACGTTTAATCCAATCCAAGAAAAAATACCAGGAGTATGTAAGTATTGATGCTTGTTTTCAAATATTACCTTAAAAGTTATCAGCTATAATATTTTCTGAACTATGGTAGTGGAGGTGGCAGTGTAAACAAATGGAAAAACTTGCAAAGTATTTAATAGAGTCAACAGAACAGATAAGATGTGAGAGGTGAGGGGTTCTGATATGGGTTGCTTGGTATGAAGCCATTATGACATATAAAAACAACTATTAGCAGGACTATTTATAATAGCCAACACATGGAAACAATCTAAAAGTCCACCAAGAGGTGACTGGATAAAGAAGATGTGGTATATACATACAATGGAGTATTACTCAGTCATAAAAAAGAATGAAATAATGCTATTTGTAGCAGCATGGATGGACCTAGAGATGACCATATTAAGTGAAATAAGTCAGACAGAGAAAGACAAATATCATATAATATCACTTATATATGGAATCTAAAAAATGGTACAAATTCTGCTTGCAAACCGAAAACAGACTCATGGACATAGAAAACAGACTATGGTTACCAAAGGGGAAAGGGCAGAGAGGGATAAATCAGGGGGTGGGGATTAACAGACACACATTACTATATATAAAATAGATAAACAACAAGGACCTACTGTATAGCACAGGGAACTATATTCAATTTCTTATAATAATATATAATGGAAAAGAATCTGAAAAGAAAAAAATATATATGTATGTAAATGTATAATTGAATCTCTTTGCTGTACACCTGAAGCTAATGTTGTAAACCAACTACACTGCAAAACCCCCCCAAAAAAACAAAAAACAAAAACAAAAACAAAATTGTTGATGAAAATTTACCAGAATAACAGAAACTAATTTTTCAGAGCAATTTTACATGACATGATTGTCAAATTTATGTTCTCAAAGAACAGAAACGAAGACTTTTACCTCAATAAATTCACATATTACATAGAATAATGTTATATACAAGGTAGGTATGTTTTAGCTATCACATAAAATGAAGCAAAAGTGGCCAACATGCCTGAACAATCCATAATTTGGATCAACTATTTAATCCACATGACTAGTGAATACTATTGATGGCATCTAGAAAGATTTCTTTAGTGTGGCTTTTTAATCAGAAAATCTCAAATCCAGTGATAAGAACAATGTTTCTCTCAGCCTCAAACAACAGCAATAAGTCGTTTTAAGTATCAAAAAGCAACAATACATTTTATTGCTGAAGAAATAGGATTACTAAAGTGTATTTATAATAATAAGACCAAATAAGCATTTTTGAAAGGACTATCATCTATTGGGAATTGCATTATCACTGTGTTGATATAGTATCTAATGTTTTGGAACCAGTAATAAGCAATCCTTTCTAGTTATATAATGAATGCTTTTCAAGATTTCATATCTCATTTATTATCTCCGTGATGTTAGAAAGTGGCCAAGATTTTATTTCTAATTTTATAGACACCAAAAGCCTCTGTGATACATAAAAAGAAACTCACATGAGCTACTCTGTATATGTTGCCATTGGAGATGTTGGACGGCCACCTGGCAAGGACGATGTAGAGAAGACTTAAGCACTGGGTTAGTGATTAATCTATATCATATAAATTCCTACTACTCTGAGAGTCTATGAAAGTCAATACAGAAATGTAGTTCTCCACTGGACTTGAATTTTACCTGTGCCCCCTTATGTAGAGTTAAGAACTTGGGAACCAAAATCACACTACATAGGTTCAAACGCTGATCCCACCAGTTTATTAGCTTATAATTTCAGGTAATTTGCTTTACTTATCTGTTTCAAAGTTTCATAACACAGGGATAATGATTGTAGTTACTTCAAAGAGTTGTTGTGAGCATCCAATAATATGTATAAGGCATCTAGCATAGAGCTAGATAAATAGTAAATACAAAATAAATGTCAGTTGTTCTTATGACTATTATTCACCAGGTGATTCAAGAAATCTGAAATATTTAACTTAAAACACATCCATGAGGCAGCATAGCACCAAGTCACTGTCAGATATAGATGGACTTGAATCCTAGCTCTAGCTGAGTATCACTTTTCCCATGTGTAAAATGGAAGGAAAAATTTTTTTCTCAAGTGTGGTTTTATTTTGTATGGTTTGAATAAAGTAAGGTATGATGGAACAGAAGGCATTATTATTTTTATTTTATATAATGAAATCAAACACTGGTTATTTGGATACATTTTGGAATATTTTTCTCCTTCCATCAGAATGCTTGTCTCTGATGAGGCATAGCCTTAGTTTTAAGTTCTCATGGAGGTATTATCTTTGCATTGTTAGTCCTAAAAATAAAAACTCTTGAAAATGTGCTGGTTAAGCTTACAATGGCCTAGCTCTGAGCAATATTGTGTTTTTGACTGCAAGCAGAAACAAATGTGAAATCACAAATTGCATGGTTGATTTCTACCCTGAGCTTCCTTCTAGCATTTGCTGTATGGGTAAACACTCAATCGGAGAAACTTGACCTCTCTGAACTATGAGAATCATAGCCTTACCCATCTATTCAACAGACTGTTCCTTCAAATACAGAGAAAAACAGAGTTGACTGTGCTACAGTACTCATAATTAAAGAATCAATTCACTATACCATAGTCTGACTTGGGCAGAAGATAAACAAGAATATTATCATTTCACAGGGCAATGGCCCAATTTAAAATGGCCCGATTTAAATGGCCCAATTTAAAAATAACTCTAAGTTATTAAGAAATACTTGATAAATCAGTGAGCATGAAGTATAAATTCCTTAGTTTAAATGTCTATGTATTCCTTGTGATGTGTTGTATTTATTTCCGATGTACTGTAATCACTGAATGCAGTTAGCATATGAATTTTGAGTTTTACTCAAGCTGCAGGTAACACTAATTACTGAGCCATCAGTTTGGCATCTGCATTGAATGCGTCTGTATTCATAAAAACACAATGATCCTTGGAAGTTGAACAATATGTTCTTATTAATGAATGCCAATATATGATTTATATAATTTTCGGTGTATTTTAGATGTAGATGCATTTTAGTCCATACCCAATCGAATGCATTCATAGTTTCTTCTCTAATTTTCTAGAGTAAACCCTGCCTATTGTAATGAACATAATGTCAATGTATTTCCTTGGGCAAATAATTAAAGGAAACTTGAATACTTTAGGCACAAAAGCAAAAGTCAAATATCATCACAAACACAGAAAATATATGTAAGTCAAGTTTTAAACAAGCAGATGTATGCGTTTTCCTTTTTGGATAAGGAGAAACATTTCTAGTCTTTCTGTAAAATACATTTGAATTGCTGTTTTTCCTCCCTGCTGACAAAATAGATTAGTCTAGATGATGTCTGTCCATAAAAGGTTTTGCACTTTTGACTCAGCAATTTAACTGCTACCAAATTACCCTTTTACCAACATTCTCCTTGTCAAATGTAGAGAGAAATTTGCATTTGTCATTTTGGTTCTTTATCACTTTACAGCCCTTCTATCATTCACCTTTTCCCTCTTTCCTTAAGAGGCAGAATACAGTAGTCGAGAGGTTTTTCCTTCCTGTGCCTATCAGCAGTTTCTACCTGCAGATAATGTGAAATATGTTTTAAAATAATGCTGATAGGTTTAAATAAGGCAGGTTAGATTCAGTGTAATCGAACATCATTTCTGTGGGCTGCATTTTTAGAGCCAGTATTCCTAGCACATGTCTGCTTTTAACAACAGGTGCGATTAAGACTTGGGAAACTGTGGTGAAATTTAAACAAAAGATATTTAACCCTATGACATGTGTTGTATTGAAACTACTCATCTGAAGCATGTCTTCTGGTTTAAAATCACTGGGCTAATCAGAAGCCCGGTTATCCTTTGAGGCATTTCCCTATTACCTGCACACTGTTTCCTTACGGCCACTAAATACATCAAAGGGTCAGTAGGGTCAAGCTGAAGTAAGACAGCAAAGTCATGGGGGCCCTTAGTTTAATGGAGGAAGGCCCTGCTTCCTCACACCCTGAATCTAGCTTATTGGATATTTATTCAAATCACAACTGAGGGAGAGCACCTCTGGGGAAGAGACATGACTATTATCCATCTTAGTGTCCCTCTGTGCCTATTACAGTGGGTGTCACAAAGGAGATGCTAAATAAATGGTTGTAATGAATGAATGAATCAATGATGTACAAGCAAATAAAATGCTAATCAACCGTAAGAGTATTATATATGCCCAAATGAGAATTGGATGGGAATTTTTGTTTGTTAGCATTTCCTGAGAGAGTAGCCAGAGGAATGGTTAGAGTACCACCAGAGCGGAGTTCCTCTCTTGGTTGATCAATCTTTTGCTTCTCCTGAGCTCTCAGAGAGCATAAATGCATCCTATTACAAATTGGAAAGACCAAAAAGGAAATTTGCATCCTAGCCTACACAGGTGTTGGGGCATTTAGATATGGTGGTGCTCTAAAGATCTGCTTGTCAGATATCACCAACCTATTCAAAAAAGCACAAATTCAAAGAAAAGTAATTAAATCAATTCTTTCCTTAGTGAAGCTGAATCAAACAGCAATGCAATGCACTGGATTGGGTGATCTTGCGCCATATTGTCCACAATGAAATGTTAAAATGAAACAACCTTACAAATGGAGATGTTTCTTCCCTCTCTTCTGACTGTCCAATGGTTAATCAATTTGGCACATATTCAGTGGCTCTGACTCTTTGGCTCATATTATATAGACATAGCCATAGACTAAACTGGCCCAGGCATATTTGAAATGCTCACTCAGCATGTGCTTTCTACGTGCTCTGCTTTAAGCCACATTTTAATGAAAAGAGAATATATTTCAAGGTGTTCTCTGTTTTAACATTTATCTGTTAAGAACTCAGCTTAATGCACACACATGGATAATATGTATCCAAGTTTTCTCTATTAGACTTTGGATAAACACTATTAACGTGCTTTATGGCACATATTAAATGTTAATTCTTTTCCTTTTTTTCCCCCAAATGAATTATAATCCACAGTACATTCACAACTTTTGTGTTTTGACAGAGTAATTACATTTGCCGTATCTGGTAGCCTGATGGCAGGGGTAAAAAGCCTCAAATTAAGCAGTCCTCGAGTAATTCTCCCCTTTAAAGGATGTATTTTAACAAAATATGATCATGATTAAAAGTGCTAAGATGCTGAAAATTGTGTGGGCTACAGAAAGATGAGAGTCAGAATTTATCTCCGTTGAAGTTACATAATGAGAGGTTATAGCAGATATTTGATTAGTGGACTGTAAAAACACCAAATCCGGAATGGAAATTTAGACAGACCTACTGTGTGTAGTACTTTCTCAAATGGCTGCCCATTATACTGCTCATAAAAGAAAAGTAAAGCATTCTCTGATTGCAAATAAGTATACAAAGTATTCCCTCTAATTTTCGGGGGGAAATTATATTCTTATTCTCTTGGCTGCTATAGGCATGGGTTTCTAGGGACCCAAGAACATATCTGACTGAATTCATGACTTATTCAGAAGGGATGGAATTAAGATTCTTTTTAGTACCCTTGTCACTGAATTCTTCATTGTCTGAACAATAAAAAGTTAGGTGCAATGTTGGAATAGATGACTTTTCAGGTCCCTTCCAACCCCAATACTAGATATATTCATGATCCTAATATCATCCAGGTTTCCCTTGCCAAGGTTGGAGAAATTTGAAGTAAAAAGATGAATCTCAACTCTCTTCCTAGAACTCAAGCCGATCCTTAGAGATTAAAGAGAAATTCTACCACACAGATGGAATTGCTTAATGAGAACAAATGATACACATCTTTAAATGTTTTGCTTTGATTCCAAGTAGTTTCTCTAGAGAGAAAATGTTGCTTGGGAGTGTTAAGGGCACACGTACTTCTAAGGAGAGCAGAGTTCATTGCCATTAAGAAAATTTTGAAGGTGAAAATCAGAATATTAAATAAAAGAAGATATTGATTAAGCAGCTAAAAGAAAAAGATGGGCTCTTTACTTATCTCAGTAAATACTCAAGTGCTTAGAAAATCCTTTTGGGGGACTGATGAAGATAAACCCCTAATAATAATCTTTGGAAATGTAAACAATGCATCTTAATAGAAAAGACTTCAAACCTTCACTCACAACTTTTACTTTCCAACAATTTGGCTAAAAGTAGCTCAAAAGGCAGGCATTTGGCATTTTAATATTCTGTTTGAAAAGGAGAAAGATAAATTATAAAAACAGAATTAATTTTGCTATGATCTGATAAAAATTTCAAGGATCATCAATGTTTTCATATTTTAGCACATCATGATGCATTCCTAATTATGTGTGCCAAATTCTGTCCAGAAATAAGTAAGGCCTGTTCTCTGAAAGTATTCCCTGAAAGAGAAACCTACTATATAAACTACGTAATCTACTAGTATCTGTATAATATTTTCCTAAGAATGGCAGTAACTGTAAACAATTGTGCTATATTTATGACTATATCTCAGAACTCCAGAATAAAAGAACGGTGATGATCATCTTTGCTATATTTAACAGTCTCAAGAATTAGCTATATCATCTTCATTCTCCTCAGGACTCAGGACGTGGATGTGAGGCCTCATGATTTCACTCCTTAATATAGGCCGGCAGGACAAAGGATAAATGTAGAACCCAACAACGGCAGGGGCAAGTACTGGGGGACCACTCCCAGCAACAGAGGCTGAATTTGAAAGTGCATCCAGTTGAATAAGGGACTATCCAAGAAGCACAGAAATCTCAATCCCAGTTGAGGAAATATTTGAGAACCAAAATGAAAAAAGCAGGATCCCAATAGCCAGCCAGGTAACTAAATCAGAGACTTAATAGACAACAGTCCTCAGACTTCTAGGCATGAAAAGAAATTTCACCCAAGAAATCTATCTGTAATTAACTGGGGTGGTAGGCAGGATAAGAGGTTGAATCTAGAAGTAGGGAACAAAGGTCTGTAGGATTGGTCTAACAATGAGAGATAGGGAGAACTGAAACTCAGAGCCAACAGAGAATCCTTAGGCACCTCCAGTTCTAGATCTGATTAGTACAAAGGAAATGGGGAGAGTAATAAAGGATTCAGTAAAGTAGTGAGTAGGTCCTGATTAGGAGTCCATGCTATTTGAATCTTTGAATACTATATAATATTTAATGCACATGAAAGTATACACTTAATATATATTGGCAACCAGAACATATGATAATAAAATAAACACCTGAGAGCCCACCATCCGCCCTCATTGCTACAAGTAACGAATCATTGACTCTACCTGTATACTTCTTCCTTATGGCAACCCCCTACCTTTCTCCAAACATAAGTCTATTTGCAATTTTATTATCATTTTTTTTTAGTTGAAGTATAGTCAGTTTACAATGTTGTGTCAATTTCTGGTGTACAGCATCATGTTTCAGTCATACATATACATACATATGTTCCTTTTCATATTCTTTTTCATGATAGATTACTACAGGATATTGAATATGCTGTAGAAACTTGCTGTTTGTCTATTTTATATATAGTAGTTAGTATCTGCAAATCTCGAACTTCCAATTTACATTCCCACCTCATTTCCCTGCTGGTAACCATAAGTTTGTTTTCTATGTCTGTGAGTCTATTTCTGTTTTATAAATAAGTTCATGTGTGTGTGTGTGTGTGTGTGTGTGTGTGTTTAAGATTCCACATATGAGTGATATCATATGGTATTTTTCTTCCTCTTTCTGGCTTACTTCACTTAGAATGATGATCTCCAGGTCCATCCACGTTGTTTCACTTGGTTTTAAAAACAGTTTTAGCACACATTTATGTACTCTTAAACAGTACATTACTTGTCTTGCTTGCTTATTAGGGTAATAAAAATGGACTCATACTATAGATAGTCTGTAGTGACTCACAGTTTTACTTATTTCTAAGATTTGTCCAATTTTTGTATGTGAGCTGTAATTTATTATTTTTCAATGCTGTATGATAGTCTATCTTTTCAATATACCAAAACTTATCTATTGATTTATCCATTCTCCTAGCAATACTATGAACAATGCTGCTATTAACATTCCATATACAGTCATCTTAGTGAACATATACAAGAGTTCCTCTAAGACCTACTTCCAATTTGGAGCTGCTGGGCCATAGGGTATATAGATGTTTACTTTTGCAAGATAATGCCAAATTATTTTCCAAAATGTGTGTCAAATTGACTCTTCCCTTCAGCAGATTCTAAGTGTTTCCATTCATCGTTGTCTTTGCCAATACTTGGTAATGATAATCTCAAGTTTTTCAGATACGTAAAGTGTTATTTCATGGTATTCTCAATTTGTATTTTCCTGATAAGAATGAGACAAACATCTTTTCATGTTTTTATTCTCCGTGTTGTTTCATCTTTTGAAAAATTCCTCTAGTAACTTTTGCCATTTTAGCTATCGGGTTTGGGTTTTTACTTATGGATTTGTAATAGTTTCTAAAAATTATTTTCTACAAACTAATCATTCTAAGTTACATGTATTGTAAATACATTATCTCAATTTCACGCTTGCCATTTTACTCTTCATAATGAACAGAAGTTCTCATTCTTAATGAAGTCTAATATATCAATCTTATCTTTCCTGGTTAGTATTTTTTGCATCTGAATTAAAACACTTCTACACTGAGGTCATAAAAATATTCTCCCATGTTTTTTTCCTAAAAGTCGGTTTTACATTATTTTACAAGTGAGCCAAGAGTAAGGAATTGAAATTGAAAGAAACAGGGAAATTTCAATGATTCAACAAAATTTTCTGAGTGCTTACAATGTTTGAGGTATTGTACTAAGGGCTGAGTCTTTCATTATCTCATTTATGTTTGCCTCTTTAAATACAATACTTCCGTTTAGCCTTCTGCTTTCCCACATATCAGAAGTTTGTTCTGATGATCATCACCTAGAGAGTTATTAGAACAGAGTTCTTCAATTCAATGTTTAATTGAGCTGTGTCTACTGCTCTGGTTCTATTTAGCTATTGTTACTCATATTGATTCTGACTTTCTTAGTTTTCAGAGACTTTTTATGCAGGATAGAGACTATATGTATGTAAAAAAAAGTGCCTTCCGTGGTTTACAAAGGATGCTTCATTAATATGTTTTGTAAAGAGAAAAAAAAAAAAAAAAACGACTACATGGTAATCCAGAATAACAACAACCAAAAAAAAAAAAAAAAAAAAACTTTAGATTTTTCCAAGAACTTTATTCAGGATATTGGACGTGGTGCCTTATTTTCTTTCCAAAGCCAATGCATCAAGTAAGCAAGCTCCTCACAGCCCCCTGAGCTCCAGGTGTTAGAGTAGGAAGTGTTTAGATGGCAGAACAATAAAAACAATCACAATGAAGCTAGACATCTTTATTTCTATGTAATACAGAGGGTTCTGTAATATTCCTTGCAGAAAGTTTCTATTAAAATAAGGAGCACTGCAATGAATATGCTGTGATGGTTCTCTCCCAGATGAAAGTGATGGCATATCTCAGAATGGTCTGTTGTCCAAAGAGGTGACTTCAAGTTCTGGGAACTGGTGAACATTTCTTGTGGAGTATTTATGATGTGGACTAAAATTGTATTTGCTATGGATGTGTTCTGAATATAAACTTAGAAGATTAAATAATTGCTTTCCTCTCAGAGAAGCTAACATTTCTCTTTTCCTTTTCTTTTCAAGTCCCTACTTGGCCAAGGAGCAGAACACTTTGAAAGCTAAGTATGTGACTTTGTCCTTGCTGATTAATATCTATCAAATTAATTTGATACACTCACTCTTTTATTGATTCCAAGAAAACCTCAAGTATCAGACACTTATGAATTTAAAAACTATAGGTCAGACCATTGCACTTATTCAGTTCTCTCAATAAAAGGTCATCAGTAGGACTGTTTGTACTTGACCTCAGGAACTTTCAACACAAATACCTATGGCTGGTTTGTAATGATGACACCATTGTCATCCCATATCCCATATCCAGAGATGCAACGTTCAGAACTCATATTTATAAAATGGGCATGTAAGTAGGAGCTTCTTTGAGACACTGTAAGAGAGAACATAAATAGGGTTTGTGGCTATTGGAAACTCAGTTGAGAACCATTGGCCACGTTTCAAAATGATCTGCCTTATTTCCTATTGTTCACTGTCAATGCAATGCCACATTGTTTTGAGATCCAAGCACCTTGTATATTTATAACAATTCTGATCCCCTGCTTTGTGGTTGGTCTGCTTCAGCCACAATAAAGATATCATGTACCTTCCACAGATAACAAGACACATGATAAAACCCACAAGAATGAGACTCCTGATAAGACGGCAGTGTCTTTAAAACCTAATCAGTTTATTTGATTTTACAGGCCATAATTTTTAATCACCAAAATGTTCCTGCAATGGAGAAGCAACTTTTATAATAGCAATGATATATTACATTTGGAAAATTCTAAAGCCCTTTTAATAACTGTCATCTTATCTGAGCCCTATAGTAACTCTGTGGTAAGTACAATAGGTATCATGTCCTCCAATTAACAGATGAGAAACTAATACCAAAAGAAGGTTAAGCGACTTGCTCAGACATACAAAAAATTTTGTCAATAGCTAGGCCAGACCTAAGGACTCAGATTACTGTCCTTACTTCTTTAAAATAAGATGACTTGAAATAATCTGTGTTTTCTCAACTTCTCCTCTTAGCCACAGCATAGCAAAAAATGTCCTACAGGAATGCACCTGCACTTCTATCTCCACTAAAAATAAAGCAAACCTGATTTTTTCTAATTGTTTTATATTTGAGCCCTGCATAGTATTTCCTATTAAAAATAGCATATGAGTACAAAAAGAATAAAAAGATTTAAAAACCTCTGGAATAGATCTCCCACTTTCGACTTTCTTTCTCTGATTAGTCAAGTACTAATTAGTGAAAGGTTCATCTGTTCCCCATTCATGGCTTCATTGTTGCTGTGGTGTATGATTGTCATTTTGGCCATTTAGTCATCTATAAAATAACATTATCCTATTTTTATTAACAAGTACAACTGTAAATCTCTAACACACACATACACATGTGGTTTCGATTTAGCATCTGTGCATTTGAAGACCATGATCACATAATCTTGCAAGTGACAGAGAATCCAGGTTGCCCCATTCAGCTTTAGATGGTTGATGGTTCAATAGGACAGCTAGGACACTTTTATTCACCACAAAGTGAAACAGAATTGTACAGGGACTAATGATGACATCAGCTGTCATCAAGCTGTGGGGAGAAGAGGTGTGGTGATTTAAGAAAAAATGTGCAGACCAAGCAGACTTGAGTGTGTTTGAAAGTTTCTCATTTGCATTAGGGATGGGCTTAGGCTGTTTTTCCAGGTAGCAAGGGCAAAATCATAGATATAAAGTAATAGTTCAAAAATACTGTCATTATACAAGCAGCAAATAATTGGAAAAAATTAAGTGCTTTTACATAGCTACAAACACATTTAAATGGACAAGAATAAATTTAACAAAAGATAGGTAAAACCTCTAACCTTAAAACTACAAAACATTATGAAAAAATTAAAAAGGACCCAAGTAAATGGGAATTAGAAGAGTCAAATTGTTAAGATAACAACTCTCCCTATGAACTGTTAAATTCAAAGCAATACCAGTCATAATCCTACTAGGCTTTTTTTGTAGAAATTGACAAGCTGATTATTAAATTTATATGGAAAGGTAAGGGACCTAAATATCAAAGGAATTTGGGGAGAAAAATGAAGCTGGATATCTTAGACATTACCTAAGTATATACTACAAAGCTACAGTAATCAAGAAATCATTGCACTGGTGTACAGATTGGCAAATTGACCAAGGGAACAGAATGGAGAACCCAGAACTAGACACAGGCTTCTGTGGTTATTTGATTTTGACAAAGGTGATAAAGCAACTAAACTGTTGAAGAAAATATTTTTTAAATGTATGTTAGCATAACTGAGTATCTATATGGAGGCTGGGGTTGGAGGAGGCAGGGACAACCTTGACCTCAAGGTAGATGCAAAAATTAATTTAGGTAGATCATAGACCTAAACATGAAAGCTGAAGCAATAAAGCAGGGAATATAAATATGGGAAAATATCTTTTGACTTGGAGTGAGTCAAGGGTTTCTTATCACAGAAAGTAAAATCCATAAAAAATGATATAGCATCAAAATCAAAAATTTCTTATCAACTTTAAAACATATAAAATATTGATGCTTTCTGAAGAGACACAAACTAAAATTATGCTTAAAAATCTGGTTTACTCATATAATTTCTGCTGTGTGGCATTAGTAAATGTATCTATATCTATATCTGTATCTATCTATAGCTACAGATATAGATATCTCCAGCTCCTAATAGCACTGAAGTTCTTTGTGTGAGCAACAAAGATACTCAAAATCCTGATTGCTGTGACAAGCCCCTTATTTGTATGCCCAGATAGCATCCTGCCCTTCAGTGATGATGTCTTGCACTTAGTGGCCCTATGTGACAAATTCCAGGAAGAAAAAAAATGGGACAGCACTTGTCTTTCTATATATTTTCTAAAAGTTATTATAACCATTGCATTAACTGTATGCTCCAAATGTTCATTAAAAAGCCCAAACCAAACCCTTTTTACCTTTAGTAATTGTGAAGGATCTTTACATATTTATATAATACATTGCCCATTATATGCATGGCCTGTTTTTACTATTTTCAAGCAGAGAATATTGTTTTAAACTAATAATAAACCAAAATTAATAAAAAAATTCTCATCAAAACTCAAATTTAAGAAAACAATCCATAGACTAGTAGAATGCAATTGCAAAACCAAGTAATTGCAGAAGACTAGCATTCAGGATATATTAAAAAAAAAATACTTACACATCAATAATAAAAAGACCAACAACTAAATTAAAAATTGATTAATAATTTGAACAGGCACTTTACAAAAGGGGATATACAAATGGGGTGATAAGTACACAAATAAATGCTCAACACAATTGAAAGGAAATGCAAATTAAGACCATGAAATATCACTATACACTTCACAGTGCTAATAAAATTAAAAAGACTGACAAAACTAAATGTTGCCAAAAATACAGAGTCATTGAAAGTCTCATATATTGTTGGTGAGAATGTAAAAACGTTAAAAAACTATTTTGGAGAAAGGGCCAGAATTTCTTACAAACATACATCTTCATGAAGAACCACCAATTCTGAGTGTTTACCAAAGGGAAATTAAAACATCCGTTCACAAATCAACAATACAAGAATGGTTGTAGTAGGTATCTGTTGGTACATAACTAATTGCCACAAATTTAGTGGCTTAAAACAACACAGAATTATTATTTAATAGTTTTTGTGGGTCAGGAACCCAAGTGCATCTTCACTGGGTCCTCTGCTTAGTGTTTCACATGACTATAATCGTATTAGCTGGGATGCATTTTTATCTTGAGGCTCAACTAGGAAAGAATTCACTTTAAATCTCACTCAAGTTGTTGCAAGAATTGATTTGCTTGCAGTTGTGGAGTTGAGGGCCTCAGCTTCTGTCTCACTGTTTGCTGGAGGTTGCTTTTATCTCCTTACCGTGTGGTCTTCCCAATGTGATTGCTTATTTCTTCCAAGCTGAATAGGGAGATAGAGTCTCTAGAAAGAGAATCCTAGCAAGATAGGGACTCATGTAACAGCAAATCATGGGAGTGACATACCATCACTTCTTCTATATTCTGTGGGCTAGAATGAAGTCACCGGTACTCCCTACACTCACTGGGAAGGGGTTATACAAGCACAGGAGCACCAGGTAGTGAGGACAATGGGAGAACACCACAGTCTGTCGCCACCATGTTCACAGAAGCTTTATTTATAATAGCAAAAAATGGGAAAAAGCCAAGGTGTTGGAAAAGAGGAAAACTGTTAACACAAACCATGGAGCACACATAGAAAGGAACACTACTCAGCGATGATAAGGGACTCACTATTGATACATACAATAATGTAAATAGATCTTTTAAAATGTTGATTGGTGAAATAAGCCTCACACGAAAAGATTATATACTGTATGATTCCATGCATTTGAAATTCTATAACAGGAAAAACTAACTTATGGTGAGGAAAACCAGAACAGTGGTGATACCTGGGTGATGGGAATGGCATTGCTCAGGCAGGGACATAAGGGAAATTTCTGGGATGAAGTAATGTTCAGTATTACCGCTATAAAGTAACGCATCTGATCAAGAATCTTAATTTAAATCACTCAAATACTGAGAGTCATGCTGTACCAGTGACATTAAAAATTATAATACTTACTGAAGTCTTTTTTTCATAGTTTATCATTTAGGTAGTTTTCAAATAATAAATGTGGAAGAAATGATAGAATTAGAAACATCACCATTTTGCAACTCCCAATGTAATGATGGATTCAGGAGATGATTATCAATGGTTCCTAAAAACCACTGGGTGAAAGGATATTGGCTAACAGGACAGCCACAGATCTCAGAATATCATCTCAAAAATTATGTATTGGTTGTAAAGATACCTTATATTGGAGAAATATGGTATAAATAACGTTAAATAAGGGATCAAACTTGGCATCATTTAGAATGAAATGAACTGATAATATATGCCCTTGATAGGATGCAATGGAAAGCATACAATATTGTGTGTGAATTTTTCTTGCCAAAAATGTGTACTCTGAATCTAATCATGATGAGACAGTCTGACCATACATGGCCTGAACTCTAAAAATGTCTACTGTATACAATAAGAAAAGATAAGAAGGGCTAATCTAGATCAAAGGGAGCTAAAGAGATATAACAATCAAATACGGAAGTGACTCTTGAATAGACCCCAGATCTAAAGCTAAAACTAAAGAATTTGGGGGGAAGAGTTGAAGAAAGTTGAATATAGACTCTTATTTAATACTTATTGAACAATGTTAAATTGATTGGATGTGACTCTAGTATTATGGTTATTTAAGATAATTTCCTTGTTCTCAGGAGATACATGCTATATTTAAAGGTTAAATTTTGTGCTATCTGAAACTTTATTTCAGAGGGTTCAGCAAATAATAGATAATAGATAGAAAGTTAGATCCATAAATAGAGCAAGGATACTGGTCATTTTGGACAGTTACTCAATTCTCCTGGGTCTCTCCCATGTATACATGTTATTAAACTTCTGTTTGCTTTTCTCCTGTTCATCTGTCTCATGTCAATTTAATTCTTAGACCAGCCAGAAGAACCTAGAAGGGTCAAGGAAACTTTCTTCCTCCCCGACAATACCAATTGGTGAATCTAAGTTAAGGGTATGCACGCCCTTCTTTCAACTTTTATGTAGGTTCAAAACAGCTCAAAATAAAAATTGGTGGAGTGTAGTTTCACATTTAGCCTTGACGGAGTACCTAGTACCAGATTAGCCTTCCCACTGTAAATAACTATAAAATTTGACAAAATATATGGAACAATAGTTTTCAGATATTACATAATAGACCATACAGGTTATGATTTGCTGATAGAAGAGAAACACAGGAAGTGAGCCCAGTTATTGCCCTGATTTTCTGCCATGAGGTATTCTCCAGACTTCATTCAGAGAGGTGCAACACAGAACATGGCAATCTTGCTGAGCTGAAGAGACAGAGTTCAGTTAGATGCCGGATAGGTGGCTGTAATTTGTGAGGCAAAAATAACAGACAAGAGGGAGCTATGCAGAGAAGAAGCTCTAGAATTCCACAAAAGGGCTTCAGTGAGTCTTTAGAGGAATACAAGCCACATTTGTGCAAGGCAGAAAACAACTACCCATTAATTGAATGGAGATTACATAAATTTCAAAGTACTAGCAGTCATTCAAATTCTGGTCAACCAGATAGAAAAGACAATAGCGAGTACCACAGACATTCAGATGAGATACTCACATGAGATTTAGTTGCACACCTAAGACATAAGGCTACTTCAACTCTAGAACAAGCACTACTCCACACCTGCCTGAACAAAGCTTATAACACGCCTCCAAAAAAATCAAGCTGGCACACAAGTAAACGAATTACCTGCCAGCACAAAATTCAATATGCCCATCAGTAAAGCATTGAAGAACTGATAAAATACCCAGAAGGAAAGCTATGATATTTATTTTAATATCCAGAGAGCTGCTCAGTTTCCAATGAGGGTCCTAAAATGTTTTCAGTATTGCATAAATTTTTCTTTTATGTAACTCAGTGTGGCTGGTGAAACTTTCTAATTTGAATAATTCCCCAGTGAAAATAAAATATGATGGCATTATTATACATACAAGATACAGTTTTGTTAGTTAATAATCCCTGAAAAGATGGCAACTTAAAATGTAAGAACACAGACTCCTCGGCTAAGAATGAATGAAACCTGAAATTGGAACTCACAAAATGTTTCCCAGAATATGTTGAAAATTTCAAGGCACTTTGAACCATGATAATATTCTAGATAATTTCTATCACAGCCATTGCATTCAATGTCTCCCAAAACAATTTCTAATTCTGATTGGTTGAGTCAAACCATTCTCCTTACTAGCTTTGTTTATGTCACAAAGTCCTGTTTGATTTTTAATGCAAAAATAGCAAACAGACGTCTTGCCACTTGGAGGAGGCTGAAACTGGAAGATGATACACACCATGCCATCAGAGACAACAAGATATTGCAGGGTAGCTTTGCAAAAATAATTGTGTCTTATATAGCATTTTTAAGGATATGGAACAGCTATGTATCACCAGTATCTACAAATCTATTTGATAATTTGTGATGTTCAGTTAAAAACCTGGAACTTTCATCGAACACTTTAAAAAAGAGAAAGTATCTCAGTAAGAAACACTTTTTATAGAACCCGTCTCAAATGTTTGAAGAAGAAGGAAAAGGAAAGCCTGAAGTGGTAATGTCTCTGCTTTCTTCACAGGGCTTACCTGATTTGTGATTTCCATGTTTTCTGCAAGAGCTTAATTGAACCACATTGTTTTGACTTTTCACTTTCAATTAACATCCTCTGCCAAGTGTGAACTCGCAGAGCCTGGCTTGGCAGTTGCATACTTAACAAGAAAGTTTCTGCATGTCTATTTTGAATTTAAATGAAGATGCTGTAGATATCAAGTTACAGCTGAAAGAAATGAGTAGGGAACCGGCTTAAGTTTAACTTTTATTAGAGTAGGGTACTTGAATTTAATTTGGCTAAAATAATCTCTGTCTCTCTGCTATTTAGAAAAATGTATGTGTTTTGTATGTAGTTTTTTTTTTTTTATTGAAGTATAGTCAGTTTACAATGTTGTGGCAATTATTCCTGGTTTACAGCATAATATTTCAGTCATACATAGACATACATATATTCCTTTTCATATTCCTTTTCATTATTAGTTACTACAAGATATTGAATATAGTTCCCTGTGCTATACAGAAGAAATTTGTTGTTTATGTATGTAGTGTTTTGATTCTAGGGTACATAAAATAGGACACACTCAAAAATACAACGCTGCTACATCAAAAATACCATTAGAAAGATAGTTTCATTTGTAAAAAAATGGACTTATTCCAGCATGCTATTTCCTCCTAGCATACTTTACACTGTGTGCTATACATCAAGAAAGTAAGACATTGCATTTTCTACAAGCAGATTATTACTGGTAAAGATGAGCTTTCTTGAGTTCTGGGAAATGTTAGATGGATGCTCTTTCACCACACAGCTCTACTTCATAAATAAGAAGAATATTTGATATGGCCATTCACAAGTTAGAGGATCAGGAAATCCTTCAAAGTCCACTAGTTTTCTCTTACAAATGTAAAATAAATAGATCTGGACCTTGTCATTTACTTTGGCCGGCATCAAACGCACATAATCACATGGGTCTGAATTCTGACATGACAGTCTGAATCTTTTTTCCGTTTTATTAATGGCAAGAGCACTATTCCTACAATGACATTTGACTCGGTATATACCTTCTAATGCTTTAACAACGTTGCTCGAGTTGATCTGAAAGGTAGGTTATATTGTTGAGACATTGTGTAAATCATAAGCAAAGATCGTGGTAATTCAAGTCATGCTTCATGTGACCAATACCTCAGAACACTCGAAATGGAGAATACGTATTAATGAGGTCGAGTGAAACAATTTCTCGAGGTAAACTTTTTTTCATTTTTTTGCATGCCAGTCTTAAAAATGGTGCAAAGTGACATTTCATTGCCTTAAAACCTTCACACTTATGCAATCTGAGATTCTAGAGAACTCTTACTTATATCTTGACCCCGTTTAAGAAAGTACTATTCTCCCTGAAGCTGTAAGGGATAGATTGGTATCATCAGAATCCAAAGATAAGGAAAAGATAAAGCATAGTCTGTCAGCGAAGTTGAAAGGAATCATTATATATGGATTATTTTTTCCTCTGGGATGAATATATTGATACATACCACCTTCTCTGATAGTAAGATTTTAAAAGCCACAAGACTAATACAATAAGAAAATAACCCGCTTATAGGCAAAAAATACAATTAGCAGGTGCCAGTTTTCAAGCTGTGAAAAGATAACACACATACCCTTGTTTTTTCATATTTTGCAACTTTACAACCTTATACTCAGCACTTCCCAGAACCCCGGGGATAGTTCACATTGTACTACCAAGATTCAAGAATAAAAATAATATCTTGGCTCAAAGACATAATACCTCACATAAAATATTTCCTCAAAATGACAAACCAAAGGACTGATTTCTTCCATTGATACAGTGAGTGGAGTGCTACACAATTCTCTATAATCATTTCCTTTTCAGCATTTAAGAAAAACGTGTTCACATATTTCAGAAATAACAGTGAAACTCTGAATACATTAAATAGTGTTTGAGTAGGGCCTTGCTTCCATAGCAGAATTGAAAACTGTTGGAAAACTCAATTACATAAGAAGACTGGCTAAGAATTGCCAGGGGAAGGCTTTGAAGTAAATACTGAAGAAAAGAATATGTTGTGTCCAGCTAGTGACCCATGCTGTCTCGGAGAGGCCAGAGACTGAAAAGCGTATGGTCAAGTTTCCAGAAAAATAAATCATCCTCATCTTACAGTCTTCACCCCTGTGTGGCCAAAGTTGCTTGAGAAATGACAAGGAGGGACTATGTCATAGGAATCCCTGTCAGCGAGCTGTGGCAATAATATTCTGGAGCAAGCCAGCAAGCTCAAAATGCCTCCTATCAAAACAGCACAGTGACTGTGTGGTGCCAGTAAAATTGAGAAGCTGGAGCTGTGTTTGTGAAGCACTGCAGATTAATAAACAATTCACTTTGTTCTTTCCATGTCCTTGGGACATAGAAAGCAGAGAAGATCTCAGAAAGCCTAGGCAGCACCGACATCCAAGGAACAACGAGAGGCAAAAAAAAAAAAAAGAAGAGAAAGAAAGAAAAGAAAAGAAACAGAAGGGACAGAATCAAAAAATAAGCCAGAGAGATTTTACCAGAGAGTCAGTGTGAGGACAAGCAGAAAAATATGGTACGTTTCTAGTCTTGCCATCAGCAACAGCAGTAATCCCGACAGTCCCCCAAGTTTCTGTTAAACCTTCAAAGCAGGATGCTAAATCCTTTCACAAATTTTCTTAAAGCTGTGACAGTGACAACAAACAGACCATCTCCTTACACAGTTGAGCAACCCTAAAGAGATGAAGAATTTTTAAAGAATCCATAGCCCTAGAGTGTTTCTGTGGGTTTGGAGAATTCTCTTAGCGAATGCATATTCTGCAAAAAGAGGGTGGTAAAATTAGGCATATCTCTTTACCTTGATAAATCAGTGCCAGGTGATGAGTAAAATGATTCTGGCTTTTTGCTACCAAATGACAAAATGGTGTGTGGTAAACATTTGTTAAGATCTCTTTCCACAAACTCTATTGGGACAACTTTCTGTTGGATTTGATTATATTGTTGCTTATCCTTCCATAAATCTTGAGTTGTTGGGCTCAGAGCAAGTAGCACACTTGTTTTTCATCCTAGAGAAACTGCCCACTTACTTCAATCTCCTTTAGCAGCAATCTGTCCTGCAGTGGGGAAAATGGTGGGATTGTACAAAGGAACAATGTCTGATTTTTGTCCTTCAATTTTTACAAGTTTTGGTTCAAAAGTGATGCTCAGAATTTGTGCTCAAGGGATGTCAAATTGTCAGAATTATCTTCCTGCAAGTTTTTTTTTTTTCCTCTCTCACAAGTGTGCTTTGTCTAAGAAGCTCTCTTTGATGTCAACATAACACTCTCGATGTAAGCAGTAGCCGTGGTTGCTTTCCTCACTTTTGACCATGAGTCCTATGTATGTTGCTTGTAGTTTTCACACCACTGTGTATAATCTTTTTGAAAGATTATTCTATGCGTGTTTCTTTGCACTTTGCCTATCTCGAATGAACTTATGAACTCATGTTGATTTTTACATTTGTGTTTCCTCACAGTTTTTTATTAATATATGAATTATTTATTGTGAGAAGATGCCATATTCTGTGAAATTAGGTGAGGGCAATCAGGGGATTTGTTTCTGCAAAATCTCGAAATAAGAAATTAATTTAGTCATTCATTCAAGTTTTATTCGATTTTGTGCTGTGCCCTCTATTAGAGATAAAAATATAAATAAGGTAGAAGATCTGTCTTATGAAGTTCCTGTTCCGGTATAACTGTGATAGGTAGTGATAGGTACTACCAGAGGCTATGAAGGATCTAACTCTGCTTGGGGCAGATGAAATAGGGTAAAGCTTCACAGAGGACACACTTAAACTGAGTCTTGTAAGAGGAGGGATATCTGAAAGGTAGCAGAATATGCCACCCCCAAATTTGCCTCTCTGGCATAAGAATTATTTTGGACTGATCATTTTGAGAAACAACAGACACAGGAGACACCAAAAACAGAGTAGAAGTTATCCTTTTGAGAGGAAAATTTACAGTTAAAAGGGAATCTCCATTTGTAAGGCTGTATCTGTAACTGGATGACTCTACACTAGAAAATTTTATCACTGGGACAGGCTCTGATTTAAATCTTCATAACAAAACTTACCCTTATTTACTAACCTCTCTAACTGTCCTCCTTCCCCACCTCCCCACCTTTCTTTTGTCTTTAGTTGGAAATGGTATTTAAACTGGTGGCTTAGGGCCACCTCCAGAAGTTACTCTTTTTACCCTGGGTATCTTCCATGTATATGTGAGTATACATGTTAATAACCTTCTGTTTGGTTTTCTCTTGTTGATCTGTCTCTTATTACAGGAGTCTCAGCTAAGAATCAGAAGAGTAGAGGAAAACTTACTGTTCCTTCTCTCCGTATCTCACAAAAAGATAAAGCAAGGGGGAGAAGCCTAGCCTAACATGACCAGCACAGATAATAAGTAGCCGAACTTGGTCCTACTAAGTTAAAACCTCATCCTGTAGGTCAGTAATTCTCTTTGGTGCACAAAAGAGTAAGCTAAAAAAGGGTTAAAAAAAATGTATCTGTGCCCTGGACATCACCCTCTAGGGATTCTAATTTATCGGCCTATGATGAATAAAGAAAGTAATTTGTAAAAGCTTCCTGGAGTTGACCGAAATAAAAAAGCACAATAATGTGAGAGCTGTGAGTCTCCTCAGTTCTATTGGGGGACTTACATAATGTTTCTCTGACTCATCCATGTGTGTAAGTTTCACCAAGTTCTTTCTTTTTTCTTTTTCTGCAATATTTCAATGTATGATACTAGCACAATTTGTTTATCCATTCCCTGTTAATTGACATTTGGGCCATTTCTATGTTTAGTTCTTATGAGTGAGGCTACAATGACCATCATTTTATGAGTCTTTGTGAACATATGGACTCGTTTCTCTTGGTTATATATATAGAAATAGAGTTTCTTGATCATAGGATAAGCATATATTTAGTTTATCCCAATGTAAGTCTATTGTAATATGTTTAGCATATATTAAGAAGATGCCAAACTAAATTTAGTATCAACTAAATTTATTCAGAGTGGCTGCATAAACTTACACTTCCACCACCAATATATGAAAGCTACAGTTGTTCTATATGCTTGTCAACTCTTGGTAATATGTCTTTTTAATCTAACTAATTTTGGTGAGAATGTACTAGTATATCACTGTGATTTACTTTTGTGTATGTTGGGTCATCTAAAGAAAATTACTGTTTTTCAATGCCGTTTTATTTTAGTTGATCAGTGGCCTAATATAATTTCACTGTCTTACAAATAAGCATGACTACATATTTTTGGCTACTTTAAAAAAATTGAGTTGTAATTCACATGCCATAATAGTCACCATTTTAAAGTGTAAAATTCAATGATTTTAAGAATATTCACAAAGTTGGGGAACCATAAACACTATCTAAATTCAGAACATTCTCATCACTGCGAAAAGAAACTCCACACTCAGCAGCCACTCTCATTCCTCTTTCTACCCACCCCAGCCTCCATCCATCCACCCTTGGGAAACCATTAATCTATGACTTTGTCTCCATGGCTTTACCCATTTTGAACATTTCATATAAATGGAATTGTGCAATATGTTGCCTTTTGTATTTGGCTTAAGTTAGCATAATGTTTTCAAGGTTCCTTCATGTTGTATCATTTGGCAGCACTTCTTTTCTTTTATGGCTGCATAATATTCTATTATGTGAATATACCATATCTTGTTTATTTATCCATCAACTGATGTACATTTGGGAGGTTTATGCTTTTTGATTATTATGAATAATGCTGTTAAGAACATCTGTGTATGAGTTTTTATGTAGACATGTTTTCTATACTCTTGGGTATATACCTAGTAAAATTGTTGGATCATATGTTAACTCTAATTTTTTGAGCAAAGGTCAAATTATTTTTCAAAGAGGTTGCTTGCATCAGCTTACATTCTCACCAACAGGGTGTGAGGATTCCAATTTTCCCACCTATTTGCCCATAGTTATTTCTATCTTTTTGGTTACAGTCATCCTGGTGGATGAAAGTGGGTATCTCATTGTGGTTTTGATTTGCATTTCCCTGGTGACTAATAATGTCAAGCATCTTTACATGTGGCTCTCAATCATTTATATATCTTCTTTGGAGAAATATCTATTCAAACCCTTTGTTCATCTTTAAATTAGATTATTGACTTTTTCTTAATGATCTCTAAGATTTTTTTTATTATATTCTGGGCATGAATCCTAATAAACAGATGTTCTTAATTTAATAAAATCCAATTTATTGTCTTATTTAATCTTTTATGGTTTTATTTTATGATTATGTGTCTCCTTTATGAAGAAAGAAAGCTACCACTTTATAATCACAAAGATACTCTCTTATGTTTTCTTCTAGAACAGAATTTCACAATTTTTTTCCATAAAGGGCCAGATAGTAAATATATATAGCTTTGTGGGCCATACATTCTTTATCATAACTACTCAACTTCACCATTATAACATGAAAGCAGCCATAAATAATATATCAATGAATGAGATGGCTGTGTTTCAATAAAACTACTTACAAACAGAGGTAGTGGGTCTGATTTGGTCAATAAGCCATAGTTCTAAAAGTTCTGTTGTTTTATCTTTCACATTTAGATTTATTGTCCAGCTCAATTTGATTTTTATGTATGGTGTGACATAGGGATTAACGTCCATTTTCTTCCATATGGATATAAAATTACTCTGACACCATTTATTAAAAAGACTATTCTTTCTCCCACTTCATTACAGTGAGATCTTGGATGTAAGTCAAGTGACTCTATATATGTGGGCCTATTTTGGGATGTCTTATTCTGCTCTCTTGGTCTATTTGTCAATTGCTTTATCAATACCACACTGCCTTAATCATTATAGGTTTATAGTTATTCTTGAAATCTAGTAGCGTAAGTCCTCCAACTTTTTCTTCTTCAAGATTGTATCTACTATTCAAAGACATTTGCTTTCTGCTATAAGTTTTATTATCAGCTTGTCAATTTGCACACCTAGTACACACACTCTGCAGGAATTTAATTAGGATTGCATTTACTCTATAGATCAATTTTAGAAGAATTTACATCATAACTCTAAGGAGCTTTATGATCAATCCATAAACATAGTATGCTTTCCCTTTTATTTAGATCATTTTCAACATCTTTTGGAATGTTTTGTTGCTTCAGGTATAATGATTGATCACATTTTTCATTAGATTTATTTTTAAATATCTGATACTATATGGCATCTTTTTATTTGCCAAATTTTTGTTAGCTTACAGAAATACAAAGAAATGTTGCATCTTGACTTTTTCCAAGTAACTTTGATAAGTTCACTAATTAAATCTAATTGTTTTTGAAATTTTGCTTGTCCCTGAAATCCAAAAGTCTTAAAACAACTGAAGAAACTACTGAACTAGTATAAAGTAGAAGTAATAAAAGCATAAACTAAAATGGTGAGTATGAGGAAAGATTTAAGAAATCTATAAAAGATACAATCCATGGAAATTGGAATTTTTGTGCTAATACAACCTGAAAATTAGAGTCTATCAGGTTTCTATCTTGAGTGGATGAATAGTTAATGTTGCTATTTATCAAGGTACAAAATACAAGGAGAAGAAAATGCTTAGAAAAAAATAATGAAATTAATTTTTAATAAATTCCTTTGAGTTTTCTATAAGGTATCTATGGGAAATTTTCCATTAAGGAATTGAAAACAGAAATCTAGACTTCAGCTATTGAAAGTTTTTAAGAATACAAACAATAGTGGAAGTCACAGAGATATAGAGGAAAATAGAAGAACAATGTATAAAGTGAAAAGAGAGCTAAAGATTTTAGTATGGAAAATGCCAATATTAAAGAAGCAGTGAAGTGAGAAAAGTCAACAAAGGAGAACAAAAAGAAATGCTCAAGAAAGGAGAAATGCTCAAGAGAGGAGAAACAAGAGAGGGTAATAACGGAAGCCAATGAAAGAAAGATTTGCAAGAGGTAGAACATGTTCAACAATGTCAAGTACTGTAAAATGGTCAAGTGATAAAGGAACTGACATTGGAATTACCCATTTAGAAGTTATTAATGACTTTTTCCAGAGATATTTCAGCAACGTGATGTTTGGAATGGAAGCCAAATTGAAATGGATTAAATTGGAGGTGAAGAAGTCAAATACAACAAAGTGGAAGGGTAAATTTGGGAGTCTGAGATTTGCAAATATTAACCACTATATATAAAAATAGATTAAAAAAATTTCTTCTGTACAGCACAGGGAATTATATTCAGTATTAATAAACTTTAATGAAAAAGAATATGAAAATATATATGTATATGCATGACTGGGACATTATTCTGTACACCAGAAGTTGACATATTGTAACTGACTATACTTCAATTAAAAAAAAAAGAAAAATTAAGTGAAATAGTGTTTGTAAGATCTTGTATGAGGAGAGCAGGAGAGAAGGCTCTAGACAAAGGGTGATACAGGTTCAAAGTAAGGTATTTTTGAATGAGAATATTTGATAATATTTATATCTCTAATAGAAAGACCCAAAGAGTTTGAGGTTATAGGTGTAAGAGAAAATAATTCATGGAATGAGGTCTTGGAGTAGATGGAAAAAGAGTGGATCTGATGCATAAACACCATTTAAACTAAACTTTCTTGTGATGGCATAAATAGAGACATAAATACTCATGTTTCACAGATGTTAGAGCATGGAAATTGGATATAAGTTAATATCTGCTAGTTTTGATCTTCTCCCCTACCTAGTCTCTCACATTCTATTATCTACTTAACATTTCTGAATTACTTCTAAGTTGTCCTCAAATGGATGAAAAAAAAAATCCCTCCCTTAAACTCCACTTCTTTCATATATAACATACAGTGCCATAGAGACCTTGTGAGCCTTTAGAAAGTCTTTCTTTGGTGACATGCCTTTAATTATGCATGTAAAAATCAAGCAACAGATTCAAATATTATGTGATGGTCTTTGTGAAGATAAGAATGTATAAAGAGCAAGCAGTCATTCTACCCCTTGCTACATATCCATCTTCACCTCCACCAAATACAAAATTCCAAATAGAATCAAGCTAACAGTAAAGCAACGTATGTTCTGAAAATCTTTATTATAAGCTATTAATTAAGGGGGCCTGGAGACTTAAAGAAAGCAATGTCAATTATTTGCATTCAATACAGTGAACATCAACAAAGAAATACATAGATTTTAGTGGAATGTGACAAGTAGTTTACAGTATCAATGAGGATGTTGAGACATCTGGTAAATGCAGGCTTGTGATTACATTAATCAAAGGAAACTTGGACGGCAATAAATTGAAATTGACAGGTTTAAATAATTATAACAGAAAATGAGTGGTCAAGATAATCTTTAAGATACTTCCTCAATATACATGTAATATTAAGGTAGCTTATAAAATTCAGATTTGCTCTCTATGGACAAGCAAGTGAATATTTTTTAATGTTTCCCTTTGCATTTACCACAACATGCAAAATACATAAGTTGATGAGTGGGAAGTTAATAAAAAGATGAGACTGTGAGCTCCTAAATTAATTCATTAGTCTAATATTCATGGAATATACTTTCCTTTCACTGCACACATACAATTCATATTAGCATTAGTGGGAGGAAATTACACTTGCATGGGAAGACTACAGCAATCAACATGCAAAAGTCTAAGAGAATTCTTTGTGAAGAACTTGCTGTGTCACTGTTTATCGCAAAAGTGCTGTCTACATGACACCAAAAGAAAACATTCAGTTATCCAAATGTTTCTTAATAGCTGCATGTTTTACATTGTAGATGAAATATATGAAATAGTTTTTGCATTTTATCATAAAAAGAAAAGGTAAATGGAAAGAGTAACTAACATTTGCTAAATATCAGTCTTGTGCCAAGCGCTGTGCTAAGTCCCTGACAAGTGTGGTTAACGATACATAAGTGCTATGAAATCATCCCAGAACTCCATGGCTTAAAGCAATCATTTACTCTTATGATTCTATGGGTCAATTAAGCATTAGTCAATATCAAGACTGGGCTCAGCTGGGCAGTTTTTCTGATCTTAAGCTCATCTTGCTCATGGATTTGGGTGCTGACTAGCAGTTGTCTGATCTATGCTGGGCCCCCGGTAAAGTGGTTTGTTCTGCTCCAATATCTCTAAGCTTCTCCAGGGAGTAGCAGGGTAGCCAATGACAAAGGAACAAGAAGGCAAGCGGAATGGTGCAAGAGCTTTACATATTTTGGTCACATTATGTCCTACAACCTGCCATTGACCAAAACAAGCCACATGGCCAAGCTCAAAGTCAAGGGTTGGGGAAATATACTCTACATCTATAGTGGGAGAAACTGCAAAGTCACCGGGCAAAGGGCATGGATACAGGATGGGGTAAAGAATTGGGACCATTCATGAATTTTGAAATATATACTATTTTATTTAATCTTTGACATATCCCAATATATTATCCTCAAGGAGGAAATTAAAAATAGAGAGGTTAGGTGACTTGCCCAAGTCATAGAGGTAATACATTGCAGAGCTAATGCCAAAGTTCATGGTCTTTGTTGTCATTCCAATACGTAACTTTCCATGCATATAGTTAAAATTTGCAACTGAAATGAGGTCTGCCAATTAATTGCTACACAAATGATATTGACAAGTAAACAAAAAAAAAGTGTGTGTGTGTGTGTGCATATATATATATATATAACCATATAAAGCATATAGAGTATTGATTAACAAAAACAACCCCTTGACTGAATCAATGACGTGACATTTAAATCATGCTTTAGTTTTCAACTGCTCCTAAATGTAAGATCTCGGTCAGAGAGGTGCTTGGCAAGATGGCTTTGTCTTTCTAAACCTCTCTTATCATCCTACTTGTGAAGAAATCACACTGTTTTTCTCTTTCAGATTCTGGGCTGAGGGACGGTGAAGAAGTAAATTGTGAAAGCAGATTCACCCAAATTGTACACACATACAGACATATTTTGAGAGGGAGAGAAACAAGTTGAGGGAACACATATCATGTGGCTTCAGTTTTCTCAATAAGGATATTAATAATAATACAATCATGTACTCAGAGATTAAAAAACAGACTCACAGACAGAAAACAAACTTATGGTTACCAAAGGGGAAGGGGGGATAAATTAGGATTAGAAGTTTGAGATTAGCAGATATACACTACTATATATAAAGTAGATAAACAACAAGGACCTACTGTATAGCACAGGGAACTAGGCTCAACATAATAACCTAAAATGGAAAAGAATCTGAAAAAGAATACACACACACACACACCTATGTGTAACTGAATCACTATGCTGTACACCAGAAACTAACACAACATTGTAAATCAACTATACTTCAAAAAAAAAAAAAGAAAAAGATATTTAAGTTTCTTCTAGTCTTAAATAAACAAATAAATAGCAGCATACTTTTCCCTGCCCTTTCCTCAAGTTACTGCTGTATTTTTCTTTTTCCTTTCAATGTCAGTCTACACTCACCGCTGCTACTCCCTGACACCACATTCTCTTACGAATGCCTAGCTTCCTTCCTCACTCTTCTTGCTCTCTCCAATGTTATCTTTCATCTTTCAATCACAGATATTTTTATCAATCCTCATCTTTTTCCCTCTTTCCAACATATGCCGTTTGCCTACTCTTCTACCACTTGAAGTTTTATATTTAGAGGATATGTAGAGATGTGAGCTGTGTGGGCACAGGAGCCAGTTTGCCTGGATTTGAATCCTGAATCTTCCACTTCAGAGTGCTGTGGCCTTTAATAATGATCCTCTTCATGCCACAGCTTCCTTATGTGTAACAAAAGGGTAAGTATAACACCATAGTACCCAAATCACAGTTACTTTGTTCAAACTCATTCTGCTCACCCACGACAGGCCAGTAAATCAGGAGACGAGGTCTTGGGGCCAGGAAAAATGACTTTATTTGGAAAGCCAGCAGACTGAGAAGATGGCAGAGTAATGTCTGAGAGAATTATCCTTCCAAGTTTGAATTCAGACTACTTTTATACTAAAAGGGGAAGGGGTAAAGTCCTCATTCCAGCCAAACTCCGGAAGGGCTGTGTCAATATTGTTCTTCCTGCATCCACTCACAGGTGGGCCTGGTCACGATGTTTCCTGCGAGCTAAAGAAAGATATTTTAGCTTAACGCTTCTTACCTGAGCAACAGGATTCCCACAGATGGGCCATTATGTATAATTTAAGCTTATAGACAACATCCCTTTAGTGATTAACAGGCAATGGAATGAAAAAGTTAAAGAAACCTTTTATTAATAGAGTCAGATTTGTTCTTCCCTATTACAATATGGTTGTCATGAGGATTAAATGAGGTCATTTATTGTAAATACTTTGAAAAATGCCTGGCACAGAGTAAGTACTCAATAAAAACTTTCTCCTTTGATGATACTGCATTGCCCTGTCTTCTTCCTACATATTTTTTAGCATAATGACTTTAATTCTTCCTTCCAATCTCTATTTGTATGTGTTTACCCACAGTTTATTTTTCTATACCCTTTTGTTAATCTTACCTAATATCAAGAATTTAGTTATTACATTGATGTCCAAAACTCTCAAATCTATGTCTGGTTTAATTACTCTCTGAATGATACTCTCTATTTCAATTTAACACAGTTTTCTCCTATTTAATTTTCTACTGACAAACAGAAAAACTGCACAGTGGTCTCATCACATAATCCCCTTATATACTTTAAGATCACATCTTTCATGCGTTAGCCTTCTTTTTACTAAGCTAAGTAACTCCAATCCCTTTAACCTTTTCTCGTAGATCCTGTTTTCCATTCCTTTGAAACTCTTTATTATGCGTTTTTGTACCCTCCAATATCTCTATGTTCTTTTTGCACTATGAAAATTCACTCTTCAGAATATTCAGAAAATGATTGTTGTAACCAACTAATGCTAGTTACAGTGAAAGTGTATTCTAACCTTGGGTGCTAATCCCCTACTATGCTGTGGGTCAGAATAGTAACTTTCCTGTTCTTCTTGATTCTAGCCAGGTCTGTTCCAAAGGATAAAAAGGTAAAATTAATATAATATGAATAACATTATCATGACCTCTGTCAAAGTTGTGGGTTTTGTGCATAGCAATTTGCCTTTATTAATGCATACTGTGCACTATGTGAAAGGAATTGAACAACCTAGAGTCCAGGATTGGGCACATCTAGGTTTATTCCATATCATTGGAGGTCAGCTAAGGAGTTCTTGTGATGATATGCCAAAGGTCATTCTAAACTAGAAAAATCAAAACCCAGAAGCATAGTGGATGCAGGAATCAACTTAAAGGAATCTAGTATCCTATTTATGAATTAGGAGCAAATAGGCACAGATGACTGTAGACAATTTAGAGATGCAAACTGCTGATGTTTTATAAAATAGCTGGATAGCTAGGGACGTGGATTTGATTTCTGAATCCCTCCACATCAAATTTTCCTGAAAGAATCCCCTTTAAATCACTGTCCCCCTGAACACTCTGGCCATCTACAGCATATACTCAACAGTCTTTCATCAGGGTTTCTAAGAGCTTCAGGAACTGTTTGTGTAACAATTACAACTAAGCTGAAAACAGTCATATCGTTATAGCTCTATTGTTTATAGATTGACGGTAAAGAACCTACAGGGATCCAGAACACTACAAATCTCCAAACTTCTGAGGCTGCAGGGAAGTTTCAAAAGCACTGATAAGAAGCAGGCTGCAGACATTAAGCAGATATTGACTTATGTTGAAGACAGTCACACACGTATCAAACTGTGAGGTAAGTATTGATCCAAGACCAATATTTAACTTAAGGAACAATGCATCCTGAGTGGACCCAAAACCCCAGTCAATACATATCTTTTTATATACATTCCATTACCAAAATTAATTGTGACAAAAAATTTGATCTACTTTTATTTTGACATCTGGAGAATATTTATAGCAACTCTGGAAAGTAGGTAGCACTTTCTGTTATATTACTGTAGTCCATTTATTAAGTTAAGGGAAGAACCAAAGTAAATGTTATTAACTTCATTATAATCAGCTTTGTGCTTTCCTCCTGCAAAGATCTGTAATTTACAACAATTAGGGGTAGGGTCTAGAGAAGAAAAAAATTAGAGAGAGAAGACTTGGCTTAAAATTTCCATCTTAACATTTATTAAATATTTAGCCCCGTGAAAGTTTTTAACCATTCTGAGACTCAACTATACAAGAGAGAAGAATATCAATGGCTGCCTGACCCGTCAGGTTGTTATGAGAATCAAATGAGATCAAATTCTAATCCAGCTACCACTCTATCCTTTATCACCTCTTTACTTCCTAATGTCTTGAAGGAGTTGCCTAAATTCACATTTTACTCATTATCCTCCCACTCACATATCAACCCACAACAATCTGTCTTCCAAACCCACCACTAAATTAAACATGTTTTAATAGCCAAGACATGGAAGCAACCTAAATGTCCATCGATAGATGACTGGATAAAGAAGATGTGGTACATGTACATAATAGAATGTTTAGCTGTAAAGAAAAATAAAATAATGTCATTTGTAGCAACATGGATGGACCTGGTGATTGTCATTCTAAGTGAAGTAAGCCAGAAAGAGAAAGAAAAATGCCATATGATATCATTTATATGTGGGATTTTTAAAAAATGGTACAAATGAACTTATTTGCAAAACAGAAACAGACTCGCAGACATAAAAAAAAAAAACTTATGGTTACCAAAGGGGACGGGGGGGAGGGTTAAATTAAGAGTTTGGGATTAGCAGGTACAAACTTATATTTAAAATAGATAAACAGCAAGGTCCTACTATATAGCACAGGAAAATATATTCAATATCTTGTAATAACCTATAATGAAAAAGAATCTGAAAAAAGAATATATACATAAATGTATGACTGAATCACTATACTGTACACCAGAAACTAACACAAGATTGTAGATCAACAATACTTCAATTTTATAAAATGGGTGATGATAAAATTGTGGTTTTTTTTATTTGTCACCTACTTCTTCATTGCTGTGTGATGGATACTCACCTTGTTTGATTTCATCACAGTATTTCTCACTCTTATCTACCTCCCAGTTTGAAGGTTTCTATCCCTTGGCTTCATGTCTCTGTGTTCTATGGATTTCCACTTCTCTCTATGGCTCTTCTTTTCCAGTATCCTTCAAGAGCGCATCTTCCCCTCCCCAGCTGTTTTTCATTACGTTGTGCTGAGCCCTCTTCTCTTGCCGTTGTGCACACTCTCCCTGTGTGATCTCACTTAGTCTTGTGGTCGACCAGGACCACCTATGAGCTGTTGATTCAAAAATCTGTAACTCACTCACTTACTCAAAAACCAAGCAGAATATCTTGCTAGACCAGCTCTCTTTCCTGATTGTTAGACATATGTATCTGACTGTTCACAATGGAATTCATCATCTTCTTCATCAAACCTGATCTTTCCCATTCTGTGTTTTTATATCACCCCGTATCCAGTTGCCCAAGCCCCATATGTGTGTCTCATCCTTCATTCCTGCAGATTCTGAATTCCCACACTCAACCAGTGGTCTATTCCTTTTGCTTTTTGCCTTTCTGAATTAGGCAAGAGAAGGAGCTATGTAAGTAAATAAGAGAACATTCCAGGCAGTGGAAATGTTAAGGTTATTCTCAAAAACAGCCAGGAGGCTAGTGCATCAGAAACAGTGTGGCTGGGATATGATGAGGAGAAAGTGGTAGGAAATGAAATCAGAGCATTAGTGGAGTATCCCTCACTTACCATCTTTGTTCAAATGTCAACTTATCAGCGAGTCCTTCCTGAGCCACCCTCCATCAATTAGCCATCTTTACATTCACACTCTGCATCTCCCCACATACAACTTTATATTATCCACAGAATGCATCAAGTTTATTTATTATTATCTGTTTACTTTCCATCTCTCCTAGTATATTGTTATTTCCAAGAGACCAAATATCTTATTTTACTCACTGATGGGTCCCCAGTGTCCAGGAAAGTGCACAGAACACACAGTAAGTTCTCAATCATTGTTGACAGAGCAAATATGTCACATACTTGGAGCATAGGAGGCACTCAATACATTGTTGCACTATTATTATCATTATTATAGACTGCTAATTAAAATACTTTGAAAAAATAAAACAGAAACAGACTCACATAGAGAATAAACTTATGATTACCAGGGGATAAAGGAGGTGGGAAGGGATAAATTGAGAATTTGAAATTTACACCTCTTGGGGAATGATGGAAATGTAAGCTATCTTGATTGTGGTGGTGGTTTCACTGGTGTATACAGTTATCAGAATTCATCAAACTGTACATCTGAAATATCTGTAGTTTACTGTATAGGAATCATACCACAATAAAGGTGTAAATTAATTAATTAATTAAAAAATAAAATACTTTGAAAAAAAAAAAAACATGCAAATACTAAACTAGAAATCACAAGCCCAAAGTGCTTAGTTAGTTATTTAGGGTAAATCTGAATGAAAAAAACTCTAGTATCTACCAGAGCTCTAGAACATGCCATATACACCGCCTGGTGTCCAGCTCACACAAGCATAGGGCAATGACATATGAGGCAGTAGTTGTGACTGGAGGTTGGAGAATGCAGTAATATTAAAACTATCCTTAGGGGAGAGGGACTAGCTCAGTGGTAGAGCACGTGCTTAGCATGCGCGAGGTCTTGGTTCAATCACCAGTACTGCCATTAAAAAATAAATAAATAAACCTAATTACCCCCTCAAAATAATAATAATAAAAAAGAAAAAAATTGGTATAAAAAAGCAATTGTTTAAGAAGAAGAACTAATCTTTGGTTCTCTGTTAAGGTGTTTGTGGAGAAATCTCATCTCATGGCGGCAACTGTCATGATACTATTAATAACAACAGAAAGAGGAAGACCTCAGTGTAACCTCATTTTCCAACCTGCTAGATCTGACTAGTAGTTGCCTGGCCCCAAGCTTGTCAGTAGCCCTTGGTCCAGCCCCTCCCATCATGCCCACCTCTGAGGCTGTGCCAGTTCCTGACAGCAGCGCAACATGTTAACTAGTACAAAGCGAACCTTTATTACCTTGTAAGGAGGGGTGCCAAATAGACTAATTTCAAACAAAGTTAATTGCCTTGGGAAACTGAGCAACATGCTGTAACAAGGACATTTATATTAAATAAGAAAAAAATACATATTATAGGAAAAACAATTTAGCTTTCTGAAAAACATTAATAGGACTCCGTAGTTGAAGCTTTCTCTATGGAAAACAACCATGAGTTATTGTAAATAGCTCAATCAAGTTAGCCATGTGTAGCAGTTGGTTCCCCAAAGCCTTTAAGATTATTGGGGGCATTAATAAGGGGAAAGGAAATGCTATTACTAGAAGCAATAGATCCCTTTTACACTTGGGATCCAAGACTCAGCTTTGAGTAGTGGACTGTATGTGAAGCTGAGAAGAGGTCACAGTAAAAATGGTCCTAGTGGTGTTTAGCTGTTGTGTCTACACTAGAATCAACCACAAAATTAGAGCAGTACTGAAGTCTACAGGAAAGAAAGTAGGTACAAGAAACAATGGATTTATCTTGCCAGTAAAATTTAAAATTAGAAGCAGGAGTTATATTTTATAGTATCAATCCAGAAACTTGTACTGGGGCTGAAAGTACAGGGTTTAAATCTAAGAACCAGTCCTTAAGTAAACATGGAAGGAAGCAAATGTAGGAGATGCTGAGATCCAGATACATACATTCCCAGTATTGAAGATGAAAGCAGACCCTTTAGATGGGACAGAATCTCCCACATTTCATCACTTGACATTTTATTTAAGTTAGCTCATTTTTTTATTTAAATAAATATATTTATTTTAAATAGGAGCTATATTATAACTGATGGATCACTATCATTTGTTAATAGAAATGATCAGGCAATTAAGACAATATGGATTAAACGATATTATTAAATTCCAACTGGATACTGTTGCTAGTCTTTGCCTCTCAGCTTGAAGATCACGTTTGTGTTTCTTTTAAAGGGCCATTAGCAACTGTTCAAGAGTTATTAATGAAAAACTTACCCTAAACTAAGAATTTCTCATTAATGTAATCAGAAAACCTGAATGAGCATTGAAAAGAAATTCACTTTCTCACTATGAATCACCTATCATGGGCCTGGGTCCCACCAGTAGTATGTATTCCAAACTTAGGAAAATTTAAATTAAACAAATAACTGTTTAGATGCCACTGTCTAAAAGGAACTAAATGTGAGAAACAAGCACAAGGCCAGAGTAAAAAGATCAGATGAATAATCAGGAACTGGTCTATTTACAGAAACTGAAGATATGAGACAGGAACTGGTATATTTTTAGTAACTGAAGAAAGTATATTTTCAGTAACTAAAGATATGTATAAAGATAAACCAGTCAGCTTGTTTGAAATTATACCAAGATTTTTTTTTTTTAATCTCATTTGTTTAGGGGGAGGGTATAGCTCAGTGGTAGAATGAAGGCTTAGCATACACAAGGTCCTGGGTTCAATCTCTAGTACCTCCATTTGAAAAAAAAAAAAAATCTCATTGATTTAACAACAGCCAATAGTTTTTTTTTTTCTCCTTCATATTCCCAGTTGGTGACTCTGGGTCAGCTCTGGCTTTACAACTTGTGCCTTTTCACTGTGGGACCTAAGCTGAAGGAACAGCCTCTATTTCAGTCTCTTAAAGCTTCAGCTCAGATGCGTCACACATCATTTCAATCAGAGTTCACTGAGTAAAGAAAGTCACATGGCCAAAATGAAAATCAATGAGGCAGGACATATACTCCACATGGAAACACTGAAAATCACATGGCCACAGACAAGAATATAGAATCGTCCTATGGAAAGAATGAGTGCAGCTGACCCTTGAACAAAGCAGGGGTTAGAGGGCCCTGATGCCCACCCAGTTGAAAATCCACATGTGACTTTACAGTTCACAGTTCTGCATCCAGAGATTCAGCCAACTGTGGGTTATGTAGCACTGTAGTAATTCAAACTCATGTTTTTCCCGGGTCACCCATAATTATGAACAATACTGTCTACCGTAAGGGCCATGCTAGTGAGGACCAGTGGCAAATACAACTGCCACTACTATTTATTGAGTGCTAACTATGTGCCTCCCTTTTCTAAGTGCTTTACATGCATTTTTTTCATTGACTCCCCTCAACAACCCTAAGAGGCGATAATTCTTATCCAAGGAGAGAGTTGTATCCCTCTTCAGAGACAGATGGGAGGAGTATATGTGACAGGCACTCATGATGCACTAATTTAAGAGAGCAGCAATTTTATGGGGGTAACTGGCTAAAGAGTTAGCCCTATAGTGTCCAGACATGGAACACAAAACAGAAATTCTGGAAGGATGCAATATAAATATAAAGCACACATGAGGAAATATACTGAATCCAGGAGATATTTTGGGACAGGAAATGGGTAATTAAGGTGTTCATACCACTGTAATTTGGATACAGAAAAGTTTTTTCTTTTAGTTACAAGCTAAGGAAGGCTGGGATGCATGAGTTAGATTTTTTAATCCATATTTCTCTTCTAATTATCGTCTTCTATTTTAAGCATAATCTCAAATTACTTTTTTTCACTTTACCTTTTCTACTTTACTTAAAAAAATAGGTTATTCAGCAACACATGATGGAGAAGGAAATTATCTCAGAATAAACAGCTATTAATGAACTAAACTTGGGTCTGTTCACCTGATGCACAGCAAAGCCAATCCACTGACATCGGGTTGCACTGAAGGAAAGTACAGAGCTTATTACAAGGTACCAAGCAAGGAGACTGGGAAGCTAATGTTCAAAAGACCCAAATTCCCCAATGGGTTTCAGGGAAGGAGTTTTAAAAACCGTGTAAGGGAGAGTGTCATGGGGTACATAATCAGCTTGTGTACAAGTGCCTGATTGGTTGATGGTAAGGTAATAGGGTGGTATTTTAGGAATCTCAATGATCAGTTTTCTGGCTCCAGCAGGTCTGGAGTCTATGTGCTGGTGGTCAGCATGCAGTTAACTTCTTCCACCTGCTAGGGGTTTTAGTATCTGCAAAACAACTCAAGGATATGGCTCAGGACCTTATCTATAGCCCTCAAGGAGAACCAAAAGTCCTTGACTTTGTTTTATGGCTAAAGTATTATTATTTTGTCTTGTTTGATTGCTTTACTTTGTTTATGCATTTTCTCATTTCTCTGATGAAATTTGCTCTGTGGAACTCAGGGAAGGTATACGGAGGCTAAAGCTTTTCTATAATCAAGAGTCAGGGTACATGGGGGTTTGTCCCCTGGAAGGCCCCACAGGGCCCAGCTTGGTTCCAAGATCATTAAGTTATACAAAATTAAGCTTTGTTTAAAAAAAATTAATATATTTTCCTTATTTTTCGTATTTGTCATGTACCAATAAAAACAGAACCATGCATTATCACCAGTCCAGAGACTGGTATCCTGAATCAATTTTCTAAGTACCATACTTCTATTATTGAGACCACAGAAAACTGTTTCAACCACTGTGACTTAATCTCTCTAACAATTCCCCTTCACATTGTTACCCTTTGTATATTACCTTTCAGCTTCTGTTAAAAAAAAAGAGAGAGAGAGGGATTCTGCTTTTGCCTTAAAGGTATTTATTTTTCCTTGCACCAGTAAATGAATTACATGATAGAATTTAGCACCATGGGAAACTTTGTCTCTCTTGAGGAATTGATACAGATTTGATATGAATCCTACTTTTCATACCTTTGTAACTTATTTTGTTCTGGCTTCCAGGAAGCCCAGAGCCACCCTTGAAGTTCAATTACAGAAATTCTATTTATTTTTATAATTAACATACATGCATTCCCCTTTCTCCTTAGTTTATAATTTTTATTCTAGCTTACTTTCCATATTTTGCTGGCTCTATTTGTCAGTTTCTTGAGTATGGAGTCAATGACTGATTCACCTTTATACTTTGATGGTATTTTAACATATAGCAGATACTTAATGCATATTTGTTCAATGTCTAGTTGGCTGGTTGGTTAGCTGGCTGGCTGGATGGATCAGACCTTATACTTCTCACTTGGCTAGATATATCATTTTCTTCCATACTGAATATTTTAGGAACCACAAGAAGTAGAAAACCTTATGGAACAATTAAGGTGGGAAGTCACCAAGTGTTAAGATGTTTGCCTTTAAAATAAGGCCCTATTCCCAACTGCTATCCTGGAAAACTATTAATAATCTTTTGAAGATAATGTCAACATTATTCACAATAGCCAAGATATAGAAGCAACATAAATGTCCATTGACCGACTGATAGATAAAGAAAATGTAGTATATGTATATCGTAGGGACTATATTCAATTTCTTGTAATAACATATAATGGAAAAGAATCTGAAAATATACATATATATGTTTGTATGTGTATAATTGAATTGTTTTGCTATACACCTGAAAACAACATTGTAAATCAACTATACTTCAATAAAAAATAACATTTTTAAAAAGCAGAGAAAAAGAGAAACTATGGTATATATAAACAATGAGAAGCAATGTAGTCTTAAAAAAGAAGGAAATGCTGCCCCATGAGACAACACAAATGAACCTGGAGGACATTAGGCCAATTTAAATAAGCCAGTCACAGAAGGACAAATGATTCCACTTATAAGAGGTATCTAAGAGTCAAACGCATAGAAGCACAGAGGAGGTAGAATGGTTGCCAGGGACTGGGAGGAGCAGGAAATAGGGATTCACTAAGCAACAGGTATAATGTTTCAGTTGTGCAAGATGAGTAAGTTCTAGAGCTTATCAGATATCAATTGTACAACATTGTGCCTGTAGTTAACAATACTGTATTGTGCACAAAAGTTTGTTGAGAGAGTAGATCACACGTTAAGTGTTCTCAATACAATGAAAAAAAAATTAAGTGAGAAAAAGATAAAGATAACATCAGCAAATCTGCCACATGCATAACTATGAATGAATACTATAAATGTACTTACACATGTCTCTTTCCACGCTGAAATGCTGAAAAGATATTTGTAATGTTGCCAGGTTTCATTTTGCTTGATTTATCTGACACTCTGTCGGCTTAACTGAAATCTCTGGCTTTATCACATATTTCATTCAAGAATGTCATACTGTTTTCATTCTTACTAGCTCCCTCATCCTTAACCCACTTTTACTCTGCATCCCACATTCTAACAGTATCCTGTTTTGGGAAGCAAATTCCCCTTCAGGAGGAGTTAGAAGAAAAGTCAGCCTTTTTAAGCAAATTTTATTTCGGATACAGAATGATCATGGGTTTCCAAGTGTGTCTACTAATTACTAAGGTGACTGAATCAGATGCTCCTCTTAATCAAACAATACTTCAAACTGTTCGAGTGTGGATCATCTCCCAAGCATTCTCCTAACATGCACCCAGGTGCTCAATCTCTGTGTAGCTTTCTGCATCAGGGATAAATAAAGTAAGTGTGGACTCTGGGATGAGGTAAACTAAATACATTCTTCAGATAGCTTTTGCATTTGAAAGAGGAGAAGGTTGCCATATGAAAACACACATTAGTAATACAGAAAATAACTGTCTGCATCACGTTAGACAGAACTTGGAATCCATATATGTCTTAGTCCAGTTGGGGCTGTAACAGAATACCGTATTCTGGGTGGCTTATAAACAACGGAAATGTATTTCTCACAGTTCTGGAGTTCTGAATTTCAAGATCAAGGTGCCAACAGATTAGGGTCTAGTGAAGATCTACCTCCTGGTTCATAGTTCATCTTTTCTCTGATACCCTGGCAGGGTGGAAGGTGCAAGGGAGCTCTCTGGGGTTCTCTTTTATAAGAGCACTAATCCCAATCATGAGGGCTACATCCTTGGGAACGAATCACTTTCCAGAGGCTCTGCCTCCTAATAAGATCACATTGGAATTAGGTTTTAACATATGAATTTTGGGTAGATGCAAACATTTAGTCTATAAGCCACATGTTTGGCGGTTATTGAAGAAAATTCCACCAGGTGCTCATGTTTTTGCAGGTTGTGGCAAAGAAGGCAAAAAGCCATCACAGTGAAATTCTTTCATAAAAGAAAGGGATGACTGAAGACAGTTCAAGGATGGCATAACATGTGGAAAGGAAGTAACTCTGTATTCAAAAGACATAGCTCATGTAGCTGTGCTACCCAGAATCCAGAGAGATTCATAGTGAAGATTAACAACTGAGAAAAAGGGTGTTCACGTCAGGTCAGAGATGATGGTGTTTTTTACATCTATTCAGTCTATACTCTATCTCATCTGCCATGTAAATCAAGACTGTTTTCATTTATTATTATTATTATTTTTTTTTTATTATTATTATTTTGAGTTGCACATCTTGTCATAACAAATGCAGTGAATTTAAAGAAAATCTCTAGGTGGAGTAATTGCTCCCAGAAGTGATTATCTTTTAGTGCCAGAGGACAGAGAAGAATCGAGGGGCAGTGGAAAGGGATCAAAATAACACATTGCTGCTTGAGAGATTCAGCAGTATTTACTGGCAGGAATATTAAGACTTGCCAGCAGTCAGACTTTGCATTCGGCCTTTCAAAATGCACTGAGATCGAAGCCAAAATGTTGGGGTGCAGCTTATATAACCATCTGACTCTGAAGCTGCTCCGAAATAACCTTTTCCTGCACCACACAGTCATAGAGTTGGATGGGGGAATTACTTCACAACTGGATTAAATCTTCCTTTTTTTTTCCTTTAATTAACTACACATGTCTATTATGCAAATACAGTGTCAGATTTTGAAAAGGATATCTGTATAAGAATATTCACTTCTAACTACGTTGTGATCTGCAGGTGCGCAGCAGAAACCCCTGCCATTGTCCCAAGGCAGTGTCTGTCAATCCAATTTAATGATCATAAAGATCTTTCTCTGACTCCAAGGACCAGGGGTTCATTCAAGCAGATATCCTGTAGTAAGTTTTCTTAGTTGGCAGCAGTAGATCTGTGCCCAGGGGTCCTTTCATTATACCTATTTAACACTTCTTACTATAAAGCCAAAATTCTGCTACCTTTCATGATGGCACAGAGGGATGAATTTTTAAAAATTTAAGTGAATGTCTCAGCTGTGAGATTATAATCTGTAAAGACTGTGAAAATACTTCTTTAAAATTTAGCACAGTACTAGGCACCCAATGGGCACTCAAGAAATATTAAGATGCTGATGATGATAGCACTTTGGGTTTAAGGTGATGTCAATTCTGTTTCTGTGAGCACTCAAAATTAGTCAGAAAGCTGTGCCTTCTGCAAAATGCTTACCTAAATCTGGTCAAAACTCATTCAGCAACTTGTGGCAAATGCTCTTGGAGACTCTTAAACTACCAATGTGTATGATGATTATATTCTGCTTCCAAATGAGACTGGAAAGTATTTCTGCAGTAGAGCTATTCTTTAGATAGGAAATGTTTGGAGTTTTTTTGTTTGTTTGTTTGTTTTGTTTTGTTTTTTAATGAACTTAATAAAATCACCATGTACACATCTTCCTTCTTATCTACACCCAGTGTATTTTTCAGTTTTGTCTCAGAAAAATTATCGATAAAAGTTAGGTGATGTCTTAATATTCTAAAGAGCTCAAGTATATTACCTAGATTTTTCATTGTTCCAGCATAAATATCTAAGAGATACTCCAGAAAATGGTATTCCCTTTTTAAAAATGGAAGAGCTAAGTCTGAAAATACCTAGTGGTAATCTTATCGGTTATTTGAGAGAATTGCCACAATTAAAATGTAAAAATGGAAATCTCTTTATAGATCTTGACAGCCAGAAGGGAAAATTCTGGAAATTTTAATGGTATTCTGGGTAAAAGAATGCTGTCTCATTCAGCACTTTGGCAACTCTGATATTTT
This sequence comes from Camelus bactrianus, assembly GCF_048773025.1. NCBI lineage: Eukaryota > Metazoa > Chordata > Mammalia > Artiodactyla > Camelidae > Camelus > Camelus bactrianus. Next base: position 78,047,725 of record NC_133575.1, on the reverse strand, counting down.
GCCTAAAATAGAGCAGTGACTCTCAACAAAGAAGGTATGGCTTCCCCATGGGGCATCTAGAAATACATAGGGACATTTTTGTTGTCATAATGATTGGGGGAGGGCCCTACTGACATTTAGTGAACAGAAACTAGGAATGTTAGACACCCTGCAACATGTGACATAATCCTCTACTGAAAGAAAAACTGTTCCATGACATGAGAGTTGTGAGAATATGTAAATGAGTGATTATAATAATACTGAGATTTTAGAAGAGATGAACTTATTAGTAATAACAAGGCCTAGTGAATGACCATGTCTATGGAACTGAGGATTACTGAGAAAGCCAGGTGTTACTTCCAGAGTTCAGAACCCAACCTGATTCCTGATTATGGAGGGTAAAATGTCTAGAGGAAGCAGTGTCTTAGTCCCAGTGTGAGGTTTCACTCTTAAGCCATTGATGGTGTTAAGAACATCTAGAGAAGCTGAATGTCATTTCTAATAGTCAGGCCCCCTGCTGAACTCTGACGATGGGATAGAAATCCTGAAAAGATCTGAAAAAGAGTAATTTTAGCACACTCTTAATTCCTTTTAGAGGAGAAGAATAATTATTTTTGAAGATTTGTGTGGGTTTCCTTTGACTCCTATTTACGGAGTTGAAGATGCTGTCTGTGGAAGCCAGGTATTATGCCAAATGGGCAGGTCCCCTTTTCATTCTTAGTGATGGTGAGCTCATCCAATAAAATGACTTTAAGTCCCATCTATGTGGCTGACTCTCAAGCTTTTAACTTTAGCTCAGACATCTCTTCTGAATACCATACTTGTATATCCAATTGCCTATCAACACTCCACATGGAAGTCTAATAGACATTTCAAACTCAACATCTTCAAAACTGAACTCAGTATCCCTCTTCCACCGCACTACAAAAGCTGCAGTCTTTCCCTTCTCAGTAAATGGCAAATTTTACCATCTAGAAGTTCAGGCTGAAAAGTTGAAAATCACTCCTCTTCCCTCTCTTTATCTCATACTCCAGATCTACTTCATCAAGAAATCCACTTGGATCTTTAAATCTTACCCAAAATCTAACCTCTTTTCGCCATCTCTAGAGCTGAAACCCTGGTCTAGTCACAATCATTTCTTGCCTGGATTACTACAATATCCTCTCAACTGGACTCCTTGATTCCACTCTTTCCCTCCTCCCCTCCCTTCCCCTTCCATCCACCCACCTATTTCCCATCAGACTATACCCAACATAGCATCTAAGTCAGACATCATGTCATTCTTCTGCTCGAAACCCTGCAATGGCTTCCCACCTTACTCAGAATGAAATCTGAAATTCTCAGAGTGGCCTCCAAACCCCCATATGATATTCCCTCCTGTCAATAACTCTCTGGACCTCACGTCCTGCTACTTTCCTCTTCACTCATTTAGCTTTAGCTATATTGACCTTGTTGCTGTGCCTTGAAAACACCAGGCATGTACTCTCACTAGAGGCTCTGCACTGGCTGTTCTCTCTGCCTGGAATGCTTTTCACCAGACATATGCATGGTTAACTCCCTAAACACCTTCCAGGTTCTGTGCAGATATCACCTTCTCGATAAGGCCTACCACAACCACTCCTATTTCAAATCCCAACCGCCTACCACTCCCCAGCAGTCCCAATGCAGTTACCTTGCTCAATTTTTTTCCCAAGGAATTTACTACCTCATAACATACTATTTAATGTGCTTACCATGTTTATTGTCTATCTCCTTCCCACCCCACTCCCAAGTCTGTAAGCTCCATGAGACCAGAGATACTTGCCTGTTTCATTCACTGCTGTATTCCAAGTCCCTAGGACAGTGTCTGGCACACAGTGAGTGCTCTATAAATATTTGTTGGGTGACTTTTAAATGACCCAAAACACATTGATGTAGTTGAAAATTCTTTTTATACACCATAATTTGAGGAAATATTTTTCTTTGTTTTGTTTGAAACTTAGTGAGCATTTATCATCATTTGGGGATATCATGTCAAAAACAGCACTGACACATAATACTTGAGTATTTGATCATTGGGTAGATACAAAGTCAACATTGGTAGCTGTTATTTTACCTACAGTTACAAGCATCTGACTATTGTATTATGTCTTCTTGCTTGGTTTTGCCTGTGCATTTGCATATAAAAATACATATTTTAGTATGTTACTTTCCTTTCATTTATTCTTCATGTTACTGTATAGGATTATTTTTGTCTCTAGTAGTGTGTATCAGTAGGTTATAGTAGGTACAAATTTCATTTAAGAATTTTAAAGCAGGTTTTCAGAAATACTTACTATACAGGAGATACCGAGTTGGGAGTCACAGTAATGGAGTAATTAATACTTTCGGACTGCGTACTTCATGTTTAGTTTGTGACTTTCCAGAGAAAGACAGCTGGGCACTCCGTGAAAATATGGGGCAGATGGTACAAATCAAATCCACTAATATTTAATGAAAGACTACCTTGTGGAAAGCACTCATCAGCTCTGCAAACCTTCTTGCCAAGGCTAGGAAGCACAATTTGCATGTCTATGATGCTAAGTAAATATAACTTCTCTGCCACCATTTGCTACAACTACAAATTGGACAACTTTTGCAGAAAGTCTTTGTTCTTCTCTCCTTCTCAGTACAAACCTTCCAAGATAGATTATTCCCATTCCCATATGACTGTACCAAACTGCTACACAGGAATGACTAGTCACTTAATTTTGACAGTTTGAAAGCAAACTAAAATTGTTTTCTTCTTGCTCCTAGAGTTCTTCTGCCCTTGTAACCTTGAACCTTATTTGAAGTGCATACTAACATGACATTTTGATGCATATAGTTACTATCCCTGTCTTGCAGGGCTATGCTGGGTGAGTCTACTATCTGGCAAAGAACCAGTCAGCCCTTTTACTTCCGTATATTGCAGATGACACTGCTGATGCTGGGGTTGTGCATTTGTCCAATTTTGGCTGCAAAGTCTAATGTATGGTCCTTTAGTACCATATAAATAGCAGTTTTTTAAAGTTCCTTTCACCAGTCTGAATCCCAAAGCACATAATCAATAATGAAAGTTTGATACTTCTACATGAGCTGGGATGAAGAAATTGTGGGTGAATGGCAGGTTATAAGTTCTTTTCTAATGTAACTTTCTTTAAGGAAATCACTGGGGCTCTAAGATATCATTACCTATTCGAGCACTTGGCCAAAACAAGGAACTGATTCCTGAGATTCATGCACACCCTCCCACAAATAGTATAAGTCATTTTAATGACCTCTGGTGTTTATGATTTAGCTTTTAGTTTCTATAATCTAAAGTATAGCAAAGTTTTCCCTCCTTCCTGGCTTCCATTCATTCACTGCCTCCCTTTCTCCTTTCTCTCCTTGCCAACCAAGCTCCAGCTGTGCTCTGAGCTGCCTCTAAGTTTTCTCCATCACCCCCACCAGAGAAGCAACTGCCACTGCCAATAGCAAAGAAGGAAAGTGGGAAGGAGGGAGTGGGAAGGAAAGGATGCTGGAGCATTATAAAGAAGGAACAGATGAATGAACTTGTGGTGATTCTGGCCCCCTTCAAACCCTCCAGTGCCACTCAACTCCCAACCCCTATCACCAGTCAGAGCTGTCACCTGAGAAGCAAGCATCACCTGAAGAGAAACAACTGCCACCACCTTTACTTTGGAGCTGATCTCAGCCTTGAGGAAACTATGTCTCCACCTCTGCTTGAAATATGAACTCCAGAACTAAGTAGAAGTTTCTGGAGTGTGGGGTGGTGAAACTTGCCAAAGGTCCTTCTGGAAATGTCCAGAGTGCCATAAATTCAGGAAACAGCCAGACTGTCAGGGTTGCAGCTGCTCTACAGATCAAGAACTCTTTGCCATCTAATGATCCACAACATCAAGGCAGAATGGCTTTCCATTAATGCTAATATTTGACCAAGAAGCCAAGAACCGTTTTGCAGACTTTGGGCACAGAAACCTACTAGCTTAGCTCTCCCTTACCATGATGGCTGATGTTGTTTGTGCAGAGATCCCAGTAAACCAGTGGTCAGGATTCTGTCTTCAGCTGGTAACCAATGTCACAAACTCCAACACCATGGAGCACATGAAAGAGTCGACATTGGATACAATTTGTTATGTCTGCTAAGATATTCACACAGAGCAGCTACGGGATCAATCCCATGAGATTCTGACTGCCATAATCCTAGGGAAGAGGAAAAAAGATTATAATAGTAAAGTTAGTGGTACTAAGACACTCTTGAAATACAGGAGTTCTTTAAAGGAAACTTTGACAAAAAATCTGAAAGGCAATTTCTTTTCCATATAGTCTATGAAGCAACCTATTATCAAGATAATAAGGTATTAATGACTACATTACAGAATCTGGTGAAGAAAATGTCCTTGTATTATCAATACGTGGAGACACATACAAGTCCTGCTCTTTTGTGATTAACACAATGACTTTGATGAAGTGGCCCTATAAGGAATAAAATTCTGGTCCAATGTGTGTGATGACAAAATAGAGTTGGCCATTGAAGCATAAGAGGCAGCAGGATAAAGAAGGCCCCAGATCACACAGCAAGATCTATGCTAAGGGAACACTACAATTGAGGTTCCAATTCTCATACAGACACTAGGGAATGATGATGAAAATGATGCTCCTGGCCACCTGATGTGAAGATAACATTGTCCCACCTGTCCTTCCCTCTCGTAAAGAATGGATCAAGAACCCTGATTAGTGATACCAGGATACCACTGTGGATACCACTGTGATAGCTTTTGCCTGTATCTTGGAAGAAAAGAAATCCAATAAGCTCAAACTCCTAGTTATACAGGCAATGCCTATCTTAATATAATTAATCAAAGAACTCCTGTGTAAGTTATTTGATAGTCAAGTATATAGCCTAGGGGCAGATTTTGTCAGTTGCTCCATGAAGCTGCCATCAGTGATGTCTACTTGGTTCCCTTGTTAGAATATTTGAGAGAAGGCCTGAGTGCTGAACCAAGAATGGCATCAAAAGTGTGCTGAGTTTTTTGCAATCTAGTTGAAGCTGCTTATGAAACTTCATAAGTGATGATCAGGGTAAAACAGCTACTTACTGCTTATCCTCATATTTCAGAAGCTCCTAGAGATCACAGGCAGGCATGATGGCCACCAGAATAATGTGGGAAGTGCTGCACATGAAGCTTTGATGAGAACTTTAAAAAATAGTACCAAGCACTATTACCCTTCAGTTCAAAAATTGATGCTGGCAGCTCTAACTACAAAAAGTGTATCAGTAGAGATGCAGTCACATAGAAAAGCACTTCTGAGAAGATCCAATTCAGTGACCTTCAGTCTTTACTGTACATAACTCTTCAAAACATTTTCTGAAAAGTGCAGCATCAAGATGAGATGATGGTCTCCCTGTTAGGGATTTTCCAAAGCACAGTTGGATATGGAGGATGCAAGAGGATGACCTGATGGCAGTTAGCACATTAGAGGAAATTTTGGTTGGTGAATTCCTAAAGTATATAGAGGCCTCTAAATTCTGCTGAGTATGAGTAGTTTGTTGAAAAATTATCCTGAGTTCAAGGTTTTATTGGAGACTGTACAATAAGTGGATGGCTTATGTCACACCTTGAAATCCAGTATCTTGCTTTTTGTTGACAAAGAACTTGGGGAATGAGAATGCCCATAGGTCTGTGAAGCCACAGATTCTGCAAGTGTTTGGTGATATTGCCCTTGTTATTGGTGAAGAGTTTAACAAATACCTAGAGGCACTATTGAACATGCTTGAGCAAAACTGCCAATCCCAGGTGAACAAATCAGAGTGTGACATGGTAGATGATCTGAATGAGCTAAGGGAAGGCTGCTTGGAAGCCTATTCTGTAATTGACAAGGATTAAAGAGACAAGGATCTAAGGGTAATGCATACCCAGGGGTACTGCTGATGAAACCAAGAGTAGAGTTAATCTAGCTTTCTTTGATCACATTGCTAGACTTGAGAATCATCTGAAGAATATACGCACTGGTGCTGCTGAGCCAATAAGGAACTTCTTTACAGCATTTGTAAAGAACGTGCTGAAATTAGTAGCATCTAGGCTGATGATTCTTGAAGTGTTAACTGAGGAACAGAAATTCAAAACTAGTAAAATATAACACTGTTTGATGGACAGCAAAATACCTAAGGAAATCGAAGAACCAGGACAGTCTGTAGTGGTGGGGATGATACCTAAGATCATCCCTGGAAATGTGCAGTCTTTTAAAAAACATAGAAGTAAGGAGTGTGCACAGATGCTGAAAACACACTACACTGAAAATCCTACCACAGAAGGAGCAGCTATCAGCAATGAGACTGTTGGTTAGCTACATAAACACCGACTTCAGAGAAAACCATTAGAGTAGCCATTTTGGAAAAGAGAAAACTAACGGGTTTACTTAATTGGAGGTGGTGGAGGAGGGAGATGGGGGTGGGAGGAGGGGAAGACGAAGGGAAAGGGGAAGGGCAACCTGAAGGAAAAGAAATGGAAGTTATTTCTTCCCAGGGAATGCTACAGTTTGTGTTTCAGTGTTGCTGAGTGGAATGACCGGTTTTTCCAGAGAGGAGAGATTGGGATCAGCAGTTGTACTTTGTCGTAAAAAGCAGCTTGAACCTATGCTACTGATGATGATAATGGAGCCTGGGCTGGTGTACGTTTGCCACGCAGCACTGTACACATTCAGGCTAAAAGGAGGTAAGGAATACTCTGCAACCTAACTGTGGATGAATGAAGCTGTATCTGCATTCTCAACTTTAAGTCATAGAAATTTATCTTTTTCCTTAAAAAAAGTGGGACAGAGTGGGGGTGGTAAATGGTGCATTTCATAAAACTAACTGAAATTCTGTCAACTGATGGACTGCAGGAGATGTAAAAGAAAAAGAAAAAGAAAAAGAAAAGAAATAAAGACACTTTTTAGCTTTTTGATTGGTTGGTTTTAGTTATTATCATATTTTAAGGAAAATCCTAGCAAATGGTCAGAATAAAAATCTAAACTTCTAAGACAAAAACAAAATGAAACAAAGCAAAGCCAAAAAAACCCCACAACCTAAAGAAACCAAAATTTAAATGGTTGAAAGTGGCAGTGCAAAGAAAAAGCTCCCTCTTGACACTTCATATGGCAATCTCAATATCTACCCCCCATAAAAAATGATGCCAAGGAGGTGACAAAAAAATTTACAATAAAAATAAATATGTAAAAATACAGCAAAGCTTAAGTAACTATTTTGATCTATGAAATGAAGATAAATTTAATGATCAAACAAAATCCAATAAATGAGCCATTTGGAAATTGTTTGACTTTCTATTGTCTTTTATCTATTGTCTACAATGTAGTATTGTTTTCTTTCAGTGCTTTAAAACAATTAACCACAAAACAACCAAAAATATGTGCATAAATGATGTGTGTGTATAATGACACCTCTTATGATGAAAGGAACACTCAAAAAAGGGTTCATTTTTCCACTGCAGTTCAATATTAATATAATGATCTCAAGCTTCCCACAGGAAAAGCAAATTTTAGGAAAAATACACATTTATCCCTCTCCTAAAGAAGAGGGAAAAGGCAATCTTCTCCTTCATGTAGATCTATGCTAAAATTGAACTTCATCTAATAGTCTTTTATAATAATATTCAGTTAATGATATTTGTGTTAAAATACTCCCGAACTATATTTGACAGGCCCAGGCACCCATTTCCAGCCCGATGCTTCCCAACTGATCCATTTTTTCACAAAGCAAAAAGGTGAGTAGGTTAGTTTGAATCAGGCCAAATACTGATAAAAGCAAATCTCTTGTGATGGGCAGGCCTCCAAAGCTTGTTGAAGGCTCATTCAACTAAGCATTGATTAAGAGTGTGGATGCTTATCTGAGGTGTATCCAAACTTATCTGAAATTGGACATCTTTGTTCTAAAAAAAAACAGGCCAATAAACTGACACTGATTTTGATGTTTTGGTTCATAATAGGTCACAAGTATCAAAAGAACAGCTCAACCAGGAAGTGGAGATATGGCTGGAAATAAGAGCAGGGGGATTAGAAATGTAAAACTGTCAAAACTCTGAAAATGTATGGGGACAATGAGTCTCCATGAAGTGGAGAGTGGTGAAGGAAGGAGGTTAGTGTACTAGCTTGAAAGCAAAACAGAAATTTGCCTCAGTGTTGTTGTGGTGGTTGTTTTAATCATGAGTTAATCTAGTTTGAAATTTCATTTAACTTTGAAAGGTAAAATGAGATTTTTGTGTTCATCAAAAGAAAATGGGGGGAGGGTGTAGCTTAGTGCTAGAACACGTGCTTACCATGCATGAGGTCCTGGGCTTATTCCCCAGTATCTCCTTTAAAAAAAAGAAATTAAAAAAATAAGTAAACTTAATTACTTCCTCACTGCTCCCCAAAAAATGTTTTTAAAAAAGGTGGCATAAAATTTTTTTTAAAAAACAAGAAAACAGAGAAGACTTCAGCTTCTGGGAAGATGGAGTATATGTATTTTTCCCTATTCTTCCTGCTAAGTACAACTAGTGAGCCTTGGACATTATATGTAAAACAAACGTAAGATTCTGAAAGGTGGAGAAAAAGAAAACGGACAACTAGGAAACTTAGGACTCAAGGGAAAAAATAACAGTCAATCAAGAGACCACAAGGTGGGACTGTAAAGTGTGACATCCAGTCTGGGAAAGTTCAGCAATTTCTTAAAAAGCTAAGCATGCAACTACCATACCAGTAATTGCACTCCTGGTCATTTATCCCAGAGAAATGAAAACTTACTTCTGGACAAAAACCTGTATACCATTATTCACAGCATCTGTATTTGTAATCACTGAAAACTAGACACAATGTAGATATGCTTTAGTGTGTGAATAGTTAAATGAACTGTAGCACATCCATACCATGGAATACTACTCAGCCATAAAAAGGGACAGACTATTGATACACACAACAGCCTGGATGAATCCAAAGGGTATTATGCTATGTGAAAAAAAAAAACAAAAACCAACCTTGAAACATCATATACTTTGTGATTCCATTTATACAAGATTCTCAAAATGAGAATATTCATGTCAAAATTATAGAGATGAAAAACAGATTACTGCTTTCCAAGAGTTTGAAATGAGATGGAGGAGGGTGAAGTGTCACTATAAAGGAGCAGCATGAGGGAGATCTTTGGGGCAATGGGACAGTCTTGTTTCTTGATTGCAGTGGTGGTAACAGAGATCTACACATCACAGACTGACATGGAACTGTACAAGCTGCGATGGTTCATGTGTCAACTTGGCTGGCCACAGGGAGCCCAGATTAAACACTATTTCTGGGTGTGGCTGTGAGGGTGTTTTTGATGAGATTAGCATTTCAACTGGTGTACTCAGTAAAGTAGATTGCCCTCCCTGATGTGGGTGGACCACATCCAACCCACTGAATAGGGCCTGAATAGAATAAAAGGCAGAGGAAAGTGGAATCTACCCCTTTTTTTCCTACCTCACTGATTGAGCTGGCACATCTCCTCTTCTCTTCTCTGGCCCGCAGACTGGGATCTACACCATCAGCTCCCCTAGTTCTCAGGCCTTCGGACTCAGACGGAATTACATCACTAGTTCTCCTGGGTCTCCAGCTTGCCAATGACAGAGCATGCAATTTATCACTGGCAGCAAATATATGGAGGACATTTTCTCTAAGCATGAGGACAAGCCTGGTCCTTTGTAAATAAATGTTTCACTAAAAATAAACTAAGATGCCCTTAATTACTGTTTCAGAGATGAAGAAACTGAAGCTCAATGAAATTAAGACACTGCACAAATCCATATGGCTAAGAAGCGGCAGAGCCTAGATTCATCGTAACCAGAACACTGCACTACTCTCTACTGCACAAATCATCATCACTTAAAAAAAATGTTTAGCAATATGTTTAATCTAGATGTCAAAGTCATTTACTGCTCCTTTCTAGGAGCAGATTATTTTATTTGCCAGCACTTTAGAAAGTTCATATTTTTCAAGGCTATTGAAAATATGATTTCGGAAAAATACTGTATGGTTAACTGGGAGAACCAAGCCTGCTAGTCATTGGGGGTTTCTCAACCAGCTGAGTCTACCTTCAAGGGATCCATCTTACTCTCCGGAGAGGAAGGACCCAGCTGCATCTCTCCTCCAGCATTTTGTCCAGCTGCTCCAAAGTGCTTTGCTTGCAGGGGTAGCCACGGCCAGCTCTTTCTACGAAAGATAAAGGATCTTGATTATGGCAAGTATTCCTGCTGCAAACCATACCTTTTTGCAGTTGCCTGTTTGTTTTATTTAAAACCATTTTGACAGCTCTCCACTTTCTCTGCTTCTATAAATAATCAGCCTTAATGATAAAGTCTAACCTGCACATTCAAATGCACATTTACCTCTATACATTTCCATGCCCTGAATAGTCACCGCTCCAAAGACATCAGTTTTGAACATGAGCATATGGTTCTCAGAACTTCGTATTTCAAATCTGCAATTCAACTTAAGAATTGAACATAATGTTTTCATTAACACTGATGATATATAAAACTGCTTCTTAAAAAAATAATAAAACCTGGACTTGAGCTGTGAGGTTGGAGCTTTGGAGCGCCTTAGGATTGAATTTTTATGTTGAAAAAATTTCTGTCTGACAGCAAGATAAAGCATGCATAAAGCACTGTCTAAATTCACAAAGCTTCTGCTCAGGCCTTAATAGAAACTTGTAGGCAAAGGTTCCTCGATTGCCTAACAAATGACTTTTAGTTCAATGCAAGTGCTCTGTAATTGACCTTTGCCCTCACTCTCATTTGTCTAGATAGTGTGAATGCATCCTGCTTGCTGACCATCAGCTTCTCTAATTCCCCCTCAGAGCCCCTTTCGGTGCATACGTCACAAAGGAGACGGCAGAGAGGTACAGGAGTCACACACAATTGCATGTTACTCTGGAGTGACATGGGACTCTACAGAATACCGGGCACTCAGTGTGCACACAAAGAACCGAAATACAGTCATTTGAAAGATCTTTCAATTAAATGTATTTCTAACAAAAGATGCCAGCTACTCCCCGTCTTACCCCAAACGGAAGCATTCAATTTATCCATTAATGGGGAGCCGAGGGAGCTGCAGTCCAACTTCCTCCCACTGTGCCCAAACTGTTCTTAATAGACCATCTCTTTGAGTAAAGAGAGGAGTTCAGGCATCATGCAGAATAAATTCTTGACTTAATTTAAAAGCATTTCAAGAAATGGAAGATCCGTGGTGAGACTCTGGAGAACTCCCTTGCAGAGACTTCCTCTTCTTACTGCTTGTAAGAAGTAAGAAAGGGAAAGAGAAAGCCAAAGGGCATGTGATGTAAACTGAATTCCTTGAAATCTGTATCTTCTTCCCTCCCAGAGAGTGGAATCTCTCGGTGGCTGCCACGGACCACGCCCCCTCCACCAACTCCGCCTTCTAGTGATCGCTAGCCTTCTGCTTTCTTTTTTCAATTTTTTTTTTTTAAAGTTGCAGGTATAGGGGATTGAACCTGGGACCTTGGGCATGCTAAGCACGCACTCTACCACTGAGCTATACCCACATCCTTTTTTATTCTTTTTTTTAATGGAGCCTAGCCCTCTGCTTTCTATCATGTAGCCCACCTTCCTTTTTGCTGCTATCCTTAGCTTTCACTCCCAAATTGTTCTGAGTTTCTTGGTGAACAATCATAATATCAGTCTGCTACATGATAATGATACATAAAGGAAAGTCCAAGAAAATTAAGTCATTGAAAACAAATACCTTGACAAAACTGAAAAATCTGTAACTGCATAGAAATAATGAGAAACTTTCAAATGCACCTTTGCAATAGCTTTGCAAAAGTTTACATTTTATACATATAATATATAAGCCTGGTATACATAAACTATATGATGTAATATATAACATATATTTTATAATGCAATATATGTATTTTTTATATATGGCTATCTTTCTAAGAAAAAAAAAAACCCCAAGAGAAACAGATAGCTCCCAGTGATAAAGCAGTGAGCTTTTAACTTTGACATCTCATCTGAATTTTGAAAGAAAAATAGAGTAAGATTTGGGGGAAATTGAAAATTGGTAGTCCAAGGGTTGAATTTTGCCTGGAGATTTTTTTATGTTTCTGGAGGAGGGTAGCAGAGACTTTTGTTTCGTTTCATTATGTTTTGATACAAATACAAATACTTTTTGGAGGGGAATACACTCTCCAGTTTTCCTCAAGTAGCACCCTTCTCTATTTCCCTCCACCTGGCTGCATCACACTCCTGGCACCAGACAGCCTTTGTGTTAATAGTTCTTCTTGGCCTGGAGAATTTTCAGGCTGAAAGAGACATTAGAGATTATCTGGTCTCATTGCCAAAATCATTTCCTGTCGTCCCACTCTTCCAAATCTACGCAATGTTACTTGTAATAGAAAAGAAACACAATTCGAAATGCTCTTTTCTCACTGCAGTCAGTGCATTTCTGATGTTCCAGTTCATGGCAAGTTCACCAATTTGACAGCTCATGTGCTTTTAGCATGCTTCCTTTCCTGTCGGTCACAGAATAACCTCTGTGTACTATGATAACATCCACAAGAACAAATTTGTATTCCAAGTCCAGCGGTAGTGTAGCAACTCCATATGCATGCTGCAGACAGAGATGGAACTTGTGAATGTGATTTACGGTGAAAGGCTTCAAAGATGTGTGGGCACACCTCAGCATAGACATGTAAGTGCATTTACTCACTGGTAAAGCTTATTCCTATGCCTGGTTTTACAGTGACTTGAGGAGGATCCTTTGTCCTTACTGTTGTTGTTGCTCATGTATACGAGTTAAAATCCAGTGGGGTCACAAACAGAACTGACTCAATAATGAGTAAACTTCATTGGGAAGCAGAGAAATTGCATTTCTGTTGCACGTGGAGGTTTAGATGGCCTTTTCCCCTACACATCTGCCTAGAATTTCCTATTGCTACTAAGGAGAATAAAGGGAAGGCCATTTGGCAGAAGAAATGCTCTTCCTCCTAACTTTGCCTGAAAACCCCTTCAATGGCAAGGAAGGCGAGAGTACTACCTATACCAGCCACTGTGCCACATACCCGAGGGCTGTAGTCTAAGGATGCCTCTCTCTTTTTTCTTTTTTAATTGAAGTATAGTCAGTTACAATGTGTCAATTTCTGATGTACAACATAATGTCCCAGTCATGCATATACATACATATATTTGTTTTCATATTCTTTTCTCATTAAAGGTTATTACAAGATATTGAATATAGTTCTCTGTGTTATACAGAAGAAATTTGGTTTTTTATCTATTTTATATAGTAGTTAATATTTGTAAATCTTGAACTCCCAATTAATCCCTTCGCACCCTCTTTACCCCCAGTAACCATAAGTTTGTTTTCTACGTCTGTGAGTCTATTTCTGTTTTATAGATAAGTTCATTAACATCTTCTTTTTCTTTTCTTTTTTTTTTTAGATTCCACAAATGAGTGATATTGTACGGTATTTTTCTTTCTCTCTCTGGCTTACTTCACTTAAAATGACCATCTCCAGATCCACCTATGTTGCTGCAAACGGCATTGTTTTATTCTTTTTTATGGCTGAGTAGTTTTCCATTGTATAAATATACCACAGCTTCTTTATCCAGTCCTCTGTCGATGGACATTTAGGTTGTTTCCATGTCTTGGCTATTGTAAATAGTGCTGTTATGAACATTGGAGTGCATGAATTTTTTCAAATTAGAATTTCCTCTGGATGTAGGCCAGGAGTGGGATTGCTGGATCATAGGGTAAGTCTGTTTTTAGTTTTTTGAGGAACCTTCAAACCGTTTCCCATAATGGCTGCACCAAAGTACATGCCCACCAACAGTGTAGGAGGGTTCCTAGGACAGTCTCTTGAGCACGTGGGAAATCAAGTGGCAGAGTTGGAAACCTCCAGCTCAGCAAGGCACTGGCAAGTTGGTCACTCTTTGTAACAACTTTTAGAGAACTGGTTTTTCCTGAGTCAGAGTAAAGTGGATTTCAGAATCCTGAATTGATGCCCTACCAAGTTCTCCCCCCAGTCCAATGGTACCCTGGTTGATTCTCTGTATCAGCAAAGTCCTTCCTTATAGCATTAGGAGAGAAGTAAGGTAGGACCCATGTCAGGAAGGATCATCATCCTCAACCTGGTTGTCTTGGATGGTACATAGCCATCATCAAAAAGATAAGATATAACAAATGTTAGTGTGGATGTGGAGAAAAAAAGGAGCCTTATTCAGCTGGTTGAGATTGTAAACTGGTATAGCCACTATGGAAAATAATAAAATTTCCTCAAAAAATCAATAGTAGAACTACCATACCATCCAGAAATCCCACTTCTGGAAATATATCCAAAGGAAACAAACACTAATTCAAAAGGATACTTGTGCCCCATGTTCATAGCAGCATTGTTTACAACAGCCAAGACATGGAAGCAACCTAAGTGTCCACTGATGGATGAATGGATAAAGAAGATGTGACATGGTACTGCTTGTAAAGAACTTAAGACCTTGAGAGGAGATGAGGCATCTCCAAATATTCATTTACATTTAATCTACTGCTTTTACAAAAATACATGGGTAGCATTCCTTATATACAAGTATTATTTAGCCATTAAAAAAAACGAGGAAATGCTACCATATGTGGTGAAGTAAATGGACCTGGAGGGCATTATGTTAAGTAAAATAAGTCAGATAAAGAGAAATACTGTATAATTTCCTTTGTACATGGAATTAACATAGAAACAAAGACATGCACCCCAAATTCATAAAAAAGAGCTCAAATTTGTGGTTACTAGAGGTGGGTGAGGGGGTCAGGTGGAATAGGAGGTGGGGAAATTGGAAGAAGGTAGTCAAAAGGTACAAACTTCCAGTTTTAAAATAAATAAGTACTAAGGATGTAACATACAACATGACTATGGTTAAACTGCTGTATGATATACAAAAAAGATGTTAAGAGAGTACATCCTAAGAGTTTTCATCACAAGGAGATTTTCTTTCTTTTCTTTCTTGTATCTATATGAGATGAGAGATGTTAACTAAACTTATGGTGGTAATCATTTCACAATATATGTAAATCAAACCATCATGCTATTCATCTTAAACTTATGCAATGATCTATGTCAATTATGTCTCAATAAAATTGGTGAAAAAAAATCTCAAAAACAAACCCCCTGCCTTCATGAAGGTTCTCCTCTAGACTGTTTTCTCTGTGTGTCCATGTGTGCATGTGTGCATGTAAATGTGTGTGAGGGTGTGTGTTGTTAAATTCCGAACCTTGTGAGATGTCAGTAGCTAGCCTGAGATACTCTCAAATTCCTGAAGCACTGCATCAAACTTTAGGGCCAATAACCCCTGTTTAGTGATTCGTTTCCCTCTCCTTTGTGCAAATTCTGATTTGGACATCACAGTGTGAGCGTGGGAAAGGGAAAAATAGTTACAAGGGTTGGTGCTAGTACTCCCAGGATAAATGTTGATGTACATACGTAATGTGGCCACAGTGTGACTAAAATTGTTTGCCCTTTGGTAGGACAAGAATACATAACTTCTTACTCATTAAAAATTAAAAAAGACACTTTAGTAATCACCTCTTCCATTTAGGTTTCAAAACAAAATTTTGTGGTTTTTTTTTTTTTTTCCTCTTTACACCTTGCAAATAGGAAGCAGATACAGCTGTGTGAGAACTGTTGCCGAGATTGGCAAAATTTAAAGCTGACAGCTTCACAGAAAAAATAAAGAGATTCTTAGTCTATAAAGCATGTGCATGTACAAACACACACACACACACACCCCTCTTCCAGTAAAAATAGTGTGTTCTTTATCTTGTCACCCAGGAGAAGGCTACTTGCTATTAGCTTAAAAGGTCTACAGTGATTCTCAGATCTATTTTCTTGTGCTTAGAGTAGCCTCAAGAACTTTCTTCTCTTCTTCTGTCACTCAGTATTTTTAAATTTCAATCCATCAATTATGTGTTGTGTGTCTACAGTGTACAAGGAACTGTCTTGCAAAATGGGAGCCAGAGTACACATGGTACTGCTTGTAAAGAACTTAAGGCCTTAAGAGGAGACGAGGCATCTCCAAATATTCACTTACATTTAATCTACTGCTTTTACTAAAATACATGGGTGGCATTCCTTAAGAATAGAGCTATTACTTTTATTCCCCAATAAAAGATCGATATTATGTAAACCCTTGTTAATGACCTTCAGACACCTGGATACTATTTGTTGCCATCCAGTTTCCCAAAGTCCAGACATCTGCTCAGTCCACTACTTGGAATATTGAAAATGAAAATGGTAGAAGAATTTTCCTATGCATTTCTGTGATTTCATCCTCAACTTCTACCTAGTATGAGTCTGCTAACACTTATCTTAATCTAAAATAATGGCTGAGTGTTTCATGAGCATGGGCCAGTCTAACAGACTGAATCTCCATGAGAACAAATCACGTCTGTGTTGGGGGACGGTATGGGTATAGGTCGGTGGTAGAGTGCATGATTAGCAGGTCCTGGGTTCAATCCCCAGTACCTACACTTAAGAAAATGATACAAATTCTATTTACAAACCAAAAACAGACTCACGGACATAGAAAACAAAGGATATGGACAGTACTTTCTTTTTTTTAAATTTTTATTTTTTTTTATTTTTTTAAATGGAGGTACTGGGGATTGGATCCAGGGCCTTGTGTATGCTGAGCATGTGCTCTGCCACTGAGCTATATCCCCACCGAATACTTTCTAATAGTTATCACATAACTGGCACATTGGCCCCAAAATAAAATAAAACCTTAAGGGAGACTATAATTTCAAGAAATATGCCTGAAGTCCCACTGTTCTGCAAGTAAAGTATATGATAAATTCTTGACTTGCTTACCAATGGAACCATAGGCACTTGAAAAAGCTCTGAAGGAAAGGGTTTCTCTGGAATTAAGATTGTCAAAAACATGCATTGCTCACATGTATTTTGATTTCAGCAAAAATTATAACAAAAATGCCCCATGATTATTTTATGGATATGATGCTAAAATAGGAATATGGACCTGGCTATCCATGGTTTTTGAGAGCACTGGGCAAGACACTAAACAAAAGAATATTCTGTTGATTCAAGGTGATATTTCTTTTCTGGCAGCAGAACCTTTTAGAAGCTTAAATAGCCATAAGTCATATGAGTTTCAGAAACACTTAAATGCATAAACAAATAAATTTTATCTTTAGAAAACAAAACATTAAGTGACGTGGTGAGTACTTCAGCTAAGTAAGCCTCTCAAAAAAATAGACTTCAACCAACTAACTCAAAGAGCAGGAGTGTAATGTTTAGGTAATCAAAATCCAGCATCACAGAGCAGTCAGAAGGCTTCCATGTATGTACAGAATTTTATGAATGTGCAGTTTGCAACTTCTTATTGGTCAAACAACTTGAAAGCCAAGCAACTAGCCTAACTCCTCCAGAGATCTGGCTATGTGCTCATCCTTAATGTGGTCACTTGTGAAATTATGAACTTTTTATTGACTGACTATAAAGATAATTCTGGCAACTGCCTACACTAGCTACCAGCGGGATACTAACTGTGGAGCAAAGAAGGAGGAGAGTTTGAAGAGAATTTATCAAAATAATTACATGAGAATACTTTCATTAAAAAAATAAATTGGTATAATTAGAACAGAATCATAACTCTTTCGCAAGTGCTTCTGCGTATACTCCATCTTTGTTACCTTTAACGATCTGACATTCAGTTAAAATGAAGTGCTGCTTCCGCAGTGTAGAAAAATTCTGATTTACTGTTTCATTCAATTCTTAGCTTAATGAGAAATGATACCGAATTAGTTACTTTTAGCAGGAGATTATCTCTCTTAACCTTGTTTAATTTTATCTGCCCTCTGCAACTAAATAATGCAGGAAGAATGAGAAGACAGGTAGACATTGTCAGAGTTTAACCAAGAGTCTCTTTCCTATGGGACGAAGAAATACTAAAAATTAAAGTGGAAAGAAATAAGAGTTGGAAGAGTTATAAAAAGCTAACATTTGTTAGTTACAATAAAAAGCAGTGTGTTTATAGCTCTTTTTAAAACCTCAATATTTCTTGATCCTCAAATACTTTTTTACTAAGACCGTAAAAGGTAACATAAAGAGATGTTTTTTGTAATTGTGCTTTGAAATCCTTCAAAATAGACTCTCTAAGGCCTGATAAGGTATGCATTGTCATAATTGGTGCATACATGTCCATGTTAAAAGGAAAAGAAAAGAAAAATTGGTAAGGAGTCATGATACCCAAAATACATAAGAACTGGAAGAATTTCTAAAACACTTTCCCAAGTAGAAGTATTCAAAACTTCAGCTTTTCCCCTCAATATTTTCAATGAAAATTTCCATCTTGTTGGACAAAGAATTTCTTTTCCCAGAATAATTCCATCTCGTTTGACTTCCCTCTCCGTTTTTCCAGATTCCTAAAGAGTATTTCCTCCATATGTTTTTTATGCATTAAGTACAAGTAAATTTCTACTATGGATTAAACTCCCTTGTTATTTAAGCCCTCTAAAAAGGAAAAAAAATGCAAATCTTTAAAAATAAAAGATGAATCCAGATGCTAAATATCATTCAGAACAGAATGATCTAGAATATCACAATTAATGAAAACCGGAAAATAGATGGTAACACTTACTCATATTTAAAACGCTTTACAAGTAGTAAGTTCCCTTTTACCATTTTCCTCTTGCAATTTCGCAGATAAAAGAGTTGACAGGCAGCAGGAAAGTGGCTCTTGCCCAAGGTCATATGACATATATGCTCTTACCTTCTAAACTTGTTACATTGTGGTTTAGTTTGACAACTTCAAATTCTGCAATTTCAGATTTTAGAAGCTGCCTCAGAAAAACTTTGATAGTGGCAACATAACAGCAAGTAAAAAGTAAGCACATTTAATCATGGGAAAATGTGAAAGAATGCCAACTAATTCTCTGACATACTAAGAAATTATGATTCTAGGATATATCTTAATAGCTTGACTTTACTTAAGTTTAATGGACAAATAAGTAAGAGAATATGAATTCAAATAATTTTTCTCAGATTTACTGTAGTTTAGAAACCATTTAATAATACATTTGGGTGCAAATAGTGGAAGCTGGGGTAGGGAAGATGCGGAGGGGAGCTATTTGATGGAACTAACCAAGTGTATGACTTGTGAACTGAACTCTGATTTACAGAATCATTAACCTTTGAGTTGGAGGGGATATAGTGGTCACCTAGATTGGTGGTTCTCATCCCAGATTATTAAATTAGACTTGATGGGGATGGGGCATCTGATCCATTGATCAAAGTTTGGGAAGCCACTCTATGCCACTGCAGGAATTGCTCTGCCATGCCTCCGGTATATTGCCATCTACTATGAACACCTCCAGTGGCAAGGAGCTTTTGGTTTCAAAAGGCAACGAACTTCACTTTTTTTTTTAATTGAATTATAGACAGTTACAATGTGTCAATCTCTGTCGTACAGCATATTATCCTAGTCATGCATATACATACATGTATTTGCTTTCATATTCTTTTTCATTATAGGTTATTATAAGATATTGAATATAGTTCCCTGTGCGATACAGAAGAAATTTTTTAATCTATTTTTGTATATAGTAGTTAGTATTTGCAAATTTCAAACTCCCAAATTTATCCGTTCCCACCCTCTTTCCCCCCAGTAACCATATGATTGTTTTACTGTGTCTGCAAATCTGTTTCCGTTTTGTAGATGAGTTCTTAGTGTCATTTTTTTTCTTTTTTTTTTAATATTCCACATATGAGTGATATCATATGGTATTTTTCTTTCTCTTTCTGGCTTGCTTCACTTAGAATGACGATCTCCAGGCCCATCCATGTTGCTGCAAATGGCATTATTTTATTATTTTTTATGGCTGAGTAGTATTTCATTGTATAAATATACCACACCTTCTTTATCCAGTCATCTGTTGATGGACATCTAGGTTGTTTCCATGTCTTAGCTATTGCATATAATGCTGCTATGAACATTGGGGTGCAAGCGTCTTTTTGAATTAGGGTTCCTTCTGGATATATGCCCAGGAGTGGGATTGCTGGATCACAGGGTAAGTCTATTCTTAGTTTTCTGAGGAATCTTCATTCACTTTTTAAAAGCTTTAATTGCTAACTAAATTCAATTTGACAAGAATATACACAAAGCCTACAATGTTCCAGGCACATTGTATACATTATTTGTAATTCTCACAGAAACTCCATCAAAATGATACTATCACTCTCATTTGAAGATTAGAAAAATGAAGCTCTGAGATGCTGAATGGCTTGTCCAAGTTCACAAAACAAAGTGGCAGAACTGGCATCAAAACCCTATACTGTGTATGGCTTCCTTTTTCTTGTTTAATTCTTAAAAATCCCTTACAGAGGATGTGTTATTATCTCCAAGTTACAAATGAGGAAATCAAAGATTAGAGCAATATAGTGATTATTCAGTGTAAAGTTGCCAGTAAGTGATTGATTGATAATTCAAACTCAGTTCTATCTGACTTCAAAACCTGAGTTCTTAAACATCATGCCTTAGACTTTCTCTTACATTTGAATATAATACATTGCAATACATTTTTTTAAAATAGAAGTAGTGTAGAGAAGGTGGTAGCCAACTCCAGTAGCAAAGGGGGTCTGTTCAGCCTTCCAGGTGAGGTGCTAAAGAAGCTTGGTTTCAAAAGACAAACAGATCATCAAGGCAAACAAAAGGGAGATGGACAATGGGGGCAGATGAGCAGGTGGAACAGTGTAGAGCTAGGAAACATGGCCATTAAAATCTGCCTCCTGTACCTTCCACATGTCACTCTCTGGATTGATGTTTATTTTTACGTTCTTCCCTTTGTCACCTCACTGGCTGTGTGTTTCCTCAGAACATTTGCTACTATAGCAATAATGGCTATTACTTATTGGATACTTATTATATGCCAGGCACTGTCCACAGAACTTTACACGGAATGACTCATTCAGTGCTCACAAAACTCTTTGAGGTAGAAACTATTAATAGGTTCATTTTACATATGAGAGAACTGAGGCACAGAAAGAATAACTAACTTATACAAGTCATAGAGCCAGTAAGTGGGTGAGCAAGGATTTGAAGCCAGGCAATCTAGTTCTAAAGACTGCTTCTTAACCACTATACTCACTGTTGCCTCTCTAGCCAGTGTGATACTGTGTGATGATCTGTTCAGTTTCTTGTCTCTCCTCCCACTTAAATGTAAATTCCACAGGGCAGGCACTATGTCTGTTTTGTTCAATGCCATATTCTCAGCAACTAAAATAACACTTGGTACACAGGAGATGCTCAGCAAATAACTGTTCAATGAATGAATGATTTTAACAAATATTCTTGAGTATCTATTAGATGCTCACTAGGCTGTGCTAGGTTCTAAAATTTCAGAGGAAATCAAATTCTTCTTCCACCAGATAATCCTTAAAATAAACAAAGGCAGGTTTTTAAGTTTCTTCTCTTCTAGCATTGAGTCCTATTTTGTTCCTTCTTCTTCTCATGTGACATGATAATACCCAGGACTTGCCCTCTGGACAAGAACCATTCATCAGTAAATATAAGAGGCACACAAAACTTACCAGAGTGCTTTAGGAATGGTCTGACTCCCTTCTCCTGTACTCTATGCTTCTTTTAATGCAACCCAAGATTGTCATTTGCGTTTTTAGCAGCTGTATCATATTGTTGTCCCTTGCAGAATTGGCAGTGAAATAAAAGTCTTTTTAACAGTAACGCTGTGATACTATGACTTCCCCTGTTATGAATTATAGAGTGGAAATTCTACAAATGTTTCTATTTTTAAATCAATATAGAGAACTTCATAATTACTTCCATAATGAGCTTTCATCTCATTACTTCAGGAGCATTCTTTCAACTTATAAATAACTTTGAATCTTGAGTCTTTGAACCATCTTACTTGTTACCCATCTCAGAATCGAGTCATCAGCAAATTCTGCAAGTAAGACAACTATGTGTCATTCAGATAATGGTGCGATATTTTGAAAAGGAAAGAAACAAATACAGAGTTCTGTGGCAAGGCACTAGAGACCCTTCTTCAGTTTAACAAGTATTCACCAATTAAGACTTTGGATTCAGCTATTCAACAGGTTAAGAATGTTATGAAAACCAATGTATGTATGTATGTGTATGATTGAAACATTATGCTGTACACCAGAAATTGACACAGTGTAATTGACTGTACTTCAATTAAAAAAAAAAAAGGAATGTGAACCCACCTTTACGGTATGATCCATATCTATATTTTAGCATTTAACTGCAAAATAATCACAGATCATTTTTGCCATATGTTTTGCTGAAATCAAAAGGTCTCGTATGCCACGCATGTTCCTGTCAATCCCAATTCCAAAGAAACCCTTTCTTCCATTGTTTCTTCAAGTACTGTGGGGTAAAATTGTCTGGCAAGTCAAGAATTCATCATATGCTATGGTTTCAGAACACCAGAACTTTAGGCATATTTTTGAAATTGAAAGTCTCCATTTTAAGATTTTATTTTTTGCCAATAACAGTTGTGTGATAACTTTCAGAATATATCATCCATGTCCTCCTTTTGACCATACAAGATTCCCAGTTATTTTGGTATTTCTTCTCACCATGCTTCTGCCTCTAGAGTCACCGATTTTTTCCCCTACTCTGTATCTTTGCAAAATCTGATGCCCTTTCTCCTATTGTATCTATTTTTAAACAGACTATTATCTTTAATTGCAATATTCCATTGAGTACCATCCCATTAAGTCTCAGTGACACCTATTTGATTGTATTTAATTTATTGCATTAAAATTTTTAGCTGATTTCCAAGAGGGTTTGTTAGCATGTTTTAAAGAGAGGTTTTCCATTTTTCAATATAAAAGTCAATGTATTTCATTCATTTACTTTCTATCCACTCAAATTCTAGGATTATGTTCCTGGCTTCCTCCACTTTGCTTTTTGAGATTATCTCAAACTTTACCTAAGATATACATATTTTCAAAGAGACAGATGGTTCATCACAACACATATTCTAAGTGTTTGCTATTCTAAGGAAGACCATTGCCCTTGCTCAAAAATTACTTCCCTGCTCAGTGTTCCCATGCTGGTCATGAAATAAACTAGGGTTCAATGAAGGAAATTTTTAAACCTGATTTTAATGAACTCATATAGTAGTTAATATGGATAATAAGCAAAGTAAACAAGTATTAGTGTGAATTTAAAGTAAAGGCAAAATGCAGAATTTTTATGTTGCTTTATCTGGAAAATTGATGTCTGAGGATAAAAATTAGCATAAACCTCATTAATGTGTAGTATTATTGTTCAAATCAGTAGATATTATACTGCAGTTAATTGTATTAGCAATTAAGACAAAGGAATTCTTGTTAGCTTAAATAAAAGCTCTAAAATAATCATTTCAAACATGTGAAATGAAATAAATAATTTTGTTTAAAAAGCATTTGTCCTTTGAACTTCAGTCTATTCAACTTCTGAAATGCTTATTAAAACAGAGTTCTGTTCAGCACATTTTAGACTTTAAATGATTATACCACCCAGTATACATTTCTTTAAAGCATCAGTAGCTGACAATACTGTTTTATAAAACATTTATATTAGATTATACAAGTGCCCTTACACTTCAAATAACAAAAAAATAAAAGCAAAACTTTGTTAATTAGGTGACAAACTGAAGGGAGTTACAGGGAACTTGTTCAAGGAGGCCAAACCTTCTGAAATGATTTGAAATTTTAGAACTAATGATGGTAATGTCTTAAACCTGCTAAAGGAAATCAATACATTCTTTGATTGCTGTTCTCTTTGCCAGTTGGTCAGGCCCATATCTGATAATGACAGAGTGAGATCCTTCCCTGAGTAGTGTCAGCTCAGAATTGCTACCTGGGCAATTATCACTAAATTAAGCATTGATGGAGCTACAAAAACCTTCCTTTGATGAGATTTTTCGAAGTCAGATCTCATCATTAGAAATATATACGAATGTTGAGTTCTAATGCTAAACTCTTCATTAATATGTACCAACCTTCATTTCACATGAACAAACACAATGGCTTTACATACACATCATCATCAGCAGCATCATCATCATAACAGAAGGCAACTGGATTAAAAGGAAATAGGGTAAATGGAAAAAAACAAGTGTACCATAGAGGTCAAAATCATCACTTAAGACATGCAGTTTCCAGATGGTTTTAAAGTTTGTGCAAAGTTTAGAAGTGTTTAAGCAATGGAATTAAGGCAAACTCAATGTTATACACTAAGACGTAGATAAAATATAACTGAGTTTATTTTCTACCACAGTTCATGGTTTAGTTTTATACCCAAATGCCCAAGCTGAAAATCAAATGACTTAATAAATTTCATTTTATATATATATATAAAATACATAACTGAGTGCCAGTCATATTGAAACGAGAGGGTCAGAACCAATATCTGCTTTCACAGACCTGAAAGAGAAACAGGGAAGATGGACAAAGGAAACCTAGTAGGGAAGATGGACAATTAAATAACTAAAGAAGTAATTACCATAAAGAGTAGAGAGTGCTCTTGTAGGGAATTAGGGGAGTGGATACCTGAAAGTGTTGTTCTTTGAGGAAATGACATTGACGGTGGATCTGAAACATGACTGAGAAATATACCAGGTAGAAAGTAAATATGGCCCTTGCCCCTCACAAGAAATGGTCCAAATCTTCAACATTTCTTAACTGAATTATGCAATAATTTTCTAACTGGGTCCCTACCTCTAGTTTTCCCCCTAGTCCAACCTCTACTTAATGCCCCAGGTAATTTTTCTTAGCCATCAATAGCCTTCAATGACGCAGTATTGCCTAGTGTAGAGAATGACTTGTAGACTTCTTAGCAAAGCATTTATGCTTCCCACTCTTACCCCAAGTTCTCCTGACAGCTTTATTTTTCATCACTTCTGGAATGTGGAATTACAGTTCCAAGTTATTTGATCTTAAGATTTGGAAATTATCTATGTGAGCCTGACCTAATCAGATAACAGCTTCTAAAATGGAACCCCTTCATTTGACTCATCCACTCCACTTAGAAGGCAGAAGAGGAGGTCAGAGGGGGATGTCAGAGAGATTCAACACACAAGAAGGAATCAATACAACATTGCTGGTTTTGAAGTTGGAGGAGGCCATTAACCAAGGAATGTGGGCAGACTCTAGGAACAGAGAACAGTCTCAGACAACAGCCATCTGGGAAATGGGGACCTCAGTTCTACAACCTTATGGAACTACATTCTGCCAACAACCTAAATGAGCCTTGAATCTAATTCTACCCCGGAACCTCCAGATAAGATCCCAGGCTTCCTGACACCTTGACTTTAGCCTTGTGACAATGTAAGCAGAGCACCTAGATGCATCCAGCTGGACTTCTGACCTACATGAACTGTGAAATAATAAATGACTGTCATTTGAAGATGTTATATTTGTGGCAATTTGTTACAACAGAAATTGAAAACTAATATCAAAAGCATTGACATAACTACAAACTGAATATAGCTCCACTGGTATCCGTCTCCAGGGTCTTCTCCTTAAAGAATTTCTAAAAATTATTAGTCATTGTGGTTTCTGGATGTTCTTGTTCAGTCCTGCTTATTTAGTAAGTATCACAGATACCCAGTGATATGTTCAAGTTAGTTAAACTCTCTGAGTCTCAAATGCCTAATCTGTAAAATGCAGATGATAAAACAAAATTGGAATCTACTTCAGGAGATTAAATGAATTAATGATTACAAAATACTTGGAATAGGGCCGGGCATATAAAATTGTTCAAAAAACATATTTCATCATCTTTTTGTCTGCTCTTAAATGACTCTCCTTGCTTCATCCCTTAATAACCAAGTTTTGGTGTTCACATGTGCATTTGCTCAAAATGCAATCTGTAGAGATTGGTGCTAAGGAAAGACAAATATGGAAGTTCTCTCTCTTTCCAATCTGAGAGCTCTGAGTTTCTTTTGCCAGAAACTGCTACGTTTTCTTTGTGGTATCCATATATGGTTCCTTATGTTGGTCTATAGATACCAAAAACCAATTTGGCTTAAAGAATATGAATCCCTTTTGTAGAAACCTTGATTTGTGTAGCATCACTTCACTCTCAGTGTAACATTAACAGTGTTATACCCCCAGGCAACCATGACTTGAGACCTTACTGATTAATCATTTTGGCCCCAAATTACACAAGTTATGCAAACTTTTCATCTGTTTTACTGAAATTGAGACAGCTTTTTAAGACATTTTCTTGAATCAGTTTTTAGGAATCATCAATTTTTGAGATGAAAGGAATGACTCATCCACTCCACTTAGAAAACGAATTAACTGATAGTATGCCAACAGGAAATGTGATTCAGGTGATTAAATTTACTTCCTGATGAAAAGTTTAGGCCCTGACCTGTCAGATATAACTAATACTCCAGGTATGTGCCATTGGTTTTCATTTTAGTTGATATGAGTGGATTATAGAATTTCCTCCGTAAACATACTCATTCAGGAATAATTCTTGGATCCAAGCTCTAGATTCCAAATTATAATTGGATTAGAAAAAAAAATTCATATCCTCCAAGACAAATTCTCCTTTATAAAACCTACTAACCCTACCTTTCTTATAAGCAATTGTTCAGTAGCTATGAAGAATGTAAATTATAACTTTCTTAATACCCACTTTTTAATCTTTGATTTATTGAGATAAAGTTTATATACAGTAAAATACCCAGATTTAACATGTAAAATTTTATGAATTTGACAAATGTACATAACCATGAAACCACCATTATAATCAGAATGTAGAGGTTCCCATCACCTTATAAGGAACTTTATAAGGGACTTTTGGGTCCCTTTATAGTAAATCCCTTCTTAAGAAGATATTCTTTCTACCCCCTGTCCCAGGCAATGACTGATCTGATATCTATATTCATAAATTAAGAATTAGTACTACCTGCTCCAAAATTTCATATAAATTTAAATATATAGTATGTAGACTTTTGAGTCTGGCTGCTTTCTGTCAGCATAGTGTTTTTGAGATTCATTCATTTTGTATGCACTTTTAGTTTGCTCCTTTTTGTTACTGAGTAATATTCCATTTTATAAAAACTACTCTACTTTTTTTCAATCTCCTTTAAATAGATATTTTAGTTGTTTCCTGTAGTTTCATTTCTCTTGGGTAAATAAATAGTAGTGGAATCACAGGTCACTGGGTAATTGCTCATTTGTCTTTATAAGAAATAGCCAAACAGTTCTCTAATGTGGTTGTAACATTTTACAGTAACACCTGCAATATATGAGAGATCCAATTGTTCTACATCACAGCAACATTTGATGCTTTTTTTTTTTAATTTTAGCCGTTCTATTGTGATTCTATTGTATGTGCAATGGTATATCAGACGGTTTGAAATTTTAGGTGCTTTTAATTTGTGATTCCATGTTGACTAATAATGTTATGTACATTTCTGTGTGCTTACTGGCCTTTAAATATCTTATTTTGTAAAGTAATTACTCAACTCCTTTGACATTTGATTGGGTTGTATTCTTTTATTGGTGACTTATAAGCATTCATTATATATTCTGCATATGAATCCTTTGTCAGCTATAGGCACTGCTAACATTTCCCCTGCTCTCTAGATGATATTTTCATTTTTATAAGTTTCTTTTATAAATTCAACATGTGAATTTTTTTATTTTATGATTATTGCTTTTATATCCTCTCTTAAGAAATCATTGCCCATCTCAAAATTGTAAAGATAGTCTCCAGAGTTTTCATTTAGAAGCTTTGTAGTTTTAGCTTTAATGTTTACATCTCTAATCATCTCCAATTAAATTAATTTGTGTGTATATTGTGAGGTAGGGTTCAAGGTTGGTTGTTTTTCACGTATTTATCCAATTGTTGTAGCACAATTCATTGAAAGGAAATGTTTTCCTCATTGAATTGCCTTGAAAATATTTTCAAAGTTCAAATGACCATATATATACATCTGTGTTTATTCTGGTCTTTCTATTCAGGTCCATTGATCAGCTTATCTAGCCTTATGCCAATGCTACACTCTCTTGATGACTATAGCTTTATAGAAGCCAATTTAACACTGTCTATAAGAGTCTATACACCAACTTCCTTTTTATTTTTAAAATTGTTTTGGTTCTTATAGCTCTTTTTATTTCCATAAATTTAAAATCTATGTGTTAATTTCTATTAAAATGTAATTTTTACTGGAGTTGCATTGAGTCATTAGATCAAGTTAGAGATTGTTGACATATTAATAATGTTGAGCCTCCCAATCTTTGAATATGTTATGTATCTATCTCAATTTATTTGGGCCTATCATTAATTTTGAAAAATTCTCAGCCATTATTACTTCAAATATTTCTTCTTTTCTTTCTCTCTTTCTTCTCTTTTTGGTGCTCCCACTGTATGTATGTTACACCTTTGTAATTTGTTCTTGGATAATCTGTTTCTCTCCTTTCTTTTGTCTTTTTTTCTTTTGACTTTTCAGTTTGTGAAATATCTATTGACATATCTTCAGGCATACTGATATTTTTTTCCTTGACCTTGTCCAGTCTACTGATGAGCCCATCAAAGACATTTTTCATTTTTGTTACAGTGTTTTTTATTTCTAGCATTTCCTTTGATTCTTTCCTTGATTTTCCGTCTCTGTGCTTATGTTACCCACCTACTCTTGTCCGTTGTTCACTTTTTCCACTAAAGCTGTAAGTATACTAACCATAGTTATTTTAAATTCCTGTTCTGATAATTCCAAAATCTCTGCCATATCTGTGACTGATTCTAATGCATGCTTTGTGTCTTCAGACTGTGATTTTTGCATTTCAGCATGCCTTATTTTTTGCTGATAGTCAGACATGATGTGTTGTATACTAGGAATTGAGGTCACTAGGTCTTAATGTGAGATTTATGTTTATCTGGCTAGGAGTTAGGCTATGTTCACTGTTTGCTGTAGCTGTGAGTGTTAGAGGTTAAAATTTCTGATAGTGTCCTGGTTTTTTTCTCCCCCGTTGTCTTTGGGTTGCTCTAGAGACTCCTATTTAAATAAAGTCTGAGACTTAGGGTTCTTTTAGCTGTAATCTTCTGTTACTATACAGGAGTCAGGAGTCCAATTGATGTGGTGGTAAGATGAGGGGGAGGGGGAGGGAAGCACATAGTTCTAGGATTATGACTTAATCTTTTAGTGAGCCTGTGTTCCTGGGCTGTGACCTTCATAAGTGCTTTTCAGCTTATTTTTGCTCCTTAGGTGAGACTGGAAGACTGGAGGTGGCTGGAGTTGGATATTTCCCCTTCTGTCAGGTCAGTTACATGCTCATAAAACTCGAGATAATTAGGTTCTGTCAAAAGTTTTCTTTAAGAACAGGCTTTTGTTAGGGAGAGCAGAATATTCTGGGTGCTCTTCAAAATGGCTATTCTGCCCCCACCTCTCCCCGTGCCAGAAGGATAAACGAATTTTGCTCCCATCTTCACCCTGCAAACCTAGTAGGGCTCCTGGATAGAACTTTAAAAAATGTAAGGGCATCCCTAAGACTGGGCCACCCATTTTTTTAACTCTCAAACTCATCCACACTGAGCCTCCAGCAATTTCTCAATCACAGTCCAAGTGTTCCTACCAGTACTGGCTCCAGCAGATCCAGTTCTGCTCCTGTTAAGCTATGAGTCTCTGTGTTTGACTATCTTTACAATTTTCAGGTTGGCAGCCTGTGACCTCAGTTCTCTTTTGGACCTAAGAAGAGTTGTTGATTTTCAGTTTGTTCAGCTTTTTCCTTGTTGTGATGACTTCTAAACTCTTTATGTTTTAGACCAGAACCCAAAAGTTTTTTCTCTATTTGTTTAGAAATATTTACATTTATATTACTATATTTTGAGCTTTTCAGCATAGATGTCTTACACATCTCTTGTTCAATTTGTTCCTAAATATTTTATGTTTTTGATGTTACTGTAATTTTTTAAAAATTCATTTCCAATTGCATGCTGCTGATACACTGAAACTCAATTATTTTTAAAATTTATCTTGGCCTTGTAATCTGAGAACGTGATCAATTTACTTTTTATTTCTAGTAGTTAATTTGTACATTCCTTAGGATTTTCTAAATATATAATCATGCCTTCTATAATTAAAAGGTCTTAATTTTTCCTTTCCAACTTTTGTGTTTTTTTGTTTCTTTCTGTTGACTTACTAAAGTGCCTAGGACATCCAGTACAATGCTGAAGATAAATGCTGACAGAAGACATTTTGTCTAATGTCTACTCTTAGGGAAATAGCATCCAATAGTTCATCATTAAGAGTAATGTTTGCAATAGGCTTTTTGTAGATCCCTTTTTACTGGATTGAGCAAGTTTCCTTCCTAATTATTGAGAATATCTTGTTTTTAGATCATGAAGAAATATGAGAACTTGTCAAATGATTCTTCTGCATATTTTGAAATGATTTTATAATTTTTCTTCTCTATTCACTTAAAGTGACGAGTTACATTGATTGATTTTGAATGCTAAACCAATCTTGCATTACTGGAATAAACCCCACTCACTCATCACGTACAGGAATACCTCAGCAATATTGCAGGTTCAGTTCCACACCACTACAATAAAGTGAATATCACAAAAAAACAAGTCACATGAATTTGTTGACTTCCTAGTGCATGTAAAATTATGTTTACACTATACTGTAGGCTTTTAAGTCTGCAATAGCATTATGTCTAAAACAATGTACCTACCTTAATTTAAAATATTTTATTGCTTAAAAATGCTGATCATTATCTGAACCTTCAGAGAGTCATAGTAGTGTAAAATCAAAGAGCACTGATCACAGATCATAATAACAAATATAATAATAATGAAAATGTTTGAAATATTTTGAGAATTATCAAAGTGTGACACAGAGACATGAAATGAGCTACTGCTGTTGGAAACACAGGATTGCCAAGAATCTTCAGTTTGTTAAAAAAAAACACAATATCTATGAAGCACAACAAAGAAGTACAATAAAATGAGGTGCGCCTGTATTATCTTTATATCTATCTATCTATCTGTCTATCATTTATTGCTATATTTAATTTCCTAGTGTCATGTTAAGGATTTATTTTTGGTTTATATTCATGAAGAACTTTAGTTTGTTATTTTCTATTCATGTAATGCCTTTGTCAGATTTTGATAACTAGCTTATCCTGGCCTCATGAAACAAATTAAGAAAGATTTTCCCCTTCTTCATCTTCTAAAAGAGTTTTGTGAGATTAATGTTATTTCCTTCCTAAATGTTTGACAGAACTCATCAACAAGAATTCATCAACAAGAACTCATGATCTGGAAATTTTCTTTGAAGAGAAGTACTTTTGTTATACATTCAATTTCTTTTATAAATGTAGTCATTATAACTTTCTGTATCTTTTCATGTGAGTTTTGGCAATTTCAGTCATCCAAGGAATTAATCCATATCATCCAATTTGTCAGTTTCGTTATCATTAAGGTTATTCACAATATTCTTTAGGTATCATTTTAACGTGTGTAGGGTCTGTAATAATATCCCTATTTTCATCCTTGATATTTGTAATTTGTATTTGACCTTTTATTTATTCATGGATCTATGACAGAGTTTATCTATTTTATCAGACTTTTCAAAGAACCAGCTTTTTTTGTAAATTTTTCTATTGTTTGTGTTTTCTAGTTTATTGATTTTTTGCTCTTATCTTTCTTATTTTCTTTCCTCTGCTTTGGGTTTAATTTTCTCTTCTTTTTTTTAGCTTCATATGGTAAAAATTAAGATCAATAATTTTGAGCCCTGCTTCTTTTATATAAAGAAGACTTGCTTCTTTTATTAATTCAAAAGTATACATTTCCTTCTAAGCATGGCTTTAGCTACTTCCCACACATTTTGCTATGTTGTGTTTTCATTATCATCCAGGTAGATTTCTTTTCTTTTTTTTTACATGTACCAGCCATCTTTTATTGGACATGAATTCTCAATTAGGATATGAAAAGATTTACATGATTGTGTTCCTCAAGGAGGAATGCCAGGCAAAAAAGGTCATGGTCAGGAATGCAGAGTCACACTCCACACTGGGCCCTCTTCAGTGGTACCTGCATAAACACTCACATTTGAGTTCCTTCTCAGAAAGGCAGTAGTTGAAAAGCACATAAGTTGCTAGCACCATAAAAACCCCAGCGATGTTCCCTTTCTTCGCATTGATACACTTGTAATAACCTCTTTGATATGCTCCATCAATGCCTTTAGGGATGAAATCCCACATCAATGTCCAGCTTGGTAGCTCCCCTATTTTGACATCCCTGAGTTTCTTCTCCTTCACTGGTATCACTGACACCATGTTGGTGTCTTGGGGTCCACTGCCCAGGTGGATTTAATTTATAACTCCCTTGTAACTTCTTCTTTGACTCAAGGGTCATTGACAAGTAAGTTGTTTAATTTTGAATCATTTGAGGATATTTCTAGATACTTTTTTATTACTGATTTACAATTTATTTCTATTGTGCTTAGAGAAAACTATCTGTAACATTTAAATCGTTTGATATTTATTGAGAGTTATTTTAAGGCTCAGCATATGGTCTATCTTACTTAAGTTTCCACGTGCAGATGAAAAGAATGAATTTTCTGCAGTTGTTGAGTGAAGTTCTATAAAATGTTAATAGGATCAAGTTACTTGATAGTGTTTCTATCAAATATTAGTGGTCACTAACTTCTTATTTAGTTGTTCTCTCACTTACTAAGAGAGGTTACTACATTCAATTGAGATAAATGTCCCTTTTTTGGGCCAATAACCCCTCTTTTCTTGAACTCTCTTTTGTCTGATATTATTGTAAGCACTTCACTTCAGTTTTTCTTATGCTTACCATTTACATTGTATATATTTTACATTCTTTTGCTTTTGATGTATATGTGTTTTTATATTTAAGTGTGGCTCTTGAAGGACACATAAAGTTGTGCCTTGCTTTCTCACCTAGGATAAATTATTGAAATAATCCAAATGATGACAATAGAGGAAGAACACAGAAACAAAAAAGATACATAAGAACTAGCAAGATGGTAGATTTAAACCTAACTGCATCAATATTACATGAAATGTAAACAGACTAAGCAATACTTTCTACTTAAAAGTTTCCTTTGGGTTAATTCAATACTTTAACATTTTAAAAATTCTTCTATTTTTAATATATACCTTTGATTTTTAATTATACCTTCTACTGTCATTTTAGTAGCTGCCCTAAGGATTAGACTATGCATCTTAATCTTATCACAGTATACTTAAATATTGTACTGATTCATGTAAAAAATAAATACCTTGAAAGTTAAAATGTCATATACCCACCAACCTTTGTGTTATTATTATCATGTATTTTATATTTGTATAAGTTATAAATTCAACATTGAAGTGTTTTTTGCTTTAAACAGTTATCTTTTAAAAATATTAAGAGGTGGGAGAAAGATAATATTTTTTAAATTTACCCTCATATTTATCATTCTTGATGCTTTTCATTTTTGCCTGTAGATCTGAGTTTCCACCTGGTATAATTTTCCTCAGTCTTAAGAACTTTCTTTAGCATTTATTGGAGCTTAGATATTCTGGTAATGGTTGATCTTAAAATATTTTTATATCACCCTCATTTGGAAGAATATTTTCACTGGATACTGAATTCTGGGTTTACGGTGGGGTGAAGGTTTAGCACTTTAAAGATGTAATTCTTTTTTCTTTCGGTTTTCATTGCTTTTGGTGAGAAATTTGCTGTAACATAACATTTTTCTCCTATTTGTAATCTGTCTTATTTGTCTGCTGCTTTCAATACTATATCTTTACCTTTGGTTTTTCATAATTTGACTACAAAATGTCTAGATGTGGTTTTCTTTTAATTTATTCTACTTTGGGTTAGCTAAGCTTCCTGGATCTGTAAATTAATGTTTGTTTGTTGTATTTTTAACTAAATTTGGAAATATTTCAATTATTATTTTAACAATGTTTTTATACCCCATCCTCTCCTTCTGGGATTCTAATTTCCTGTATTTTAGATGCTTAGTAATGTCTTGGAAGTTATCAATATTCTCTTCATTTTTTGTAGTATTCTTTCTTCCTCTTCTTCATATGAATAATTTTGATTGACATACCTTCAATTTCACTGAGTCTTTCTTCTATTATTCTTAATATACTGTTAAGTGAATTTTTCATTTCTGATATTTTACTTTTAAATTATCCAATGCCAATTTCACTTTTTAAAATAGACTTTATTTATTCACTGAGATTACCCAATTGTCCAGACAATGTGACAATCTTTTCTTCTAAGATCTTGATCATATTTTAATGGCTGCTTTTAAACATTTTTCTGCTAATTCAATAATCTAGGTCATCTAGAACTCCTTTTCCACTAACTGCTTTTTCTCTTGATTATAGATCAAATTTTCCCATTTCTCTACAGGTTTCATAATTTTTTAACATTTTTTCACTGGACATTTTAGGAAATTTTTTGTAGAGTCCCTGGATTCTGTTATGTTCCTCTGAAGAGTATATGTTGTATATTATTTGCTGATCAAATTGAACTCGTGGAGACTTGCTTTTATGCTGTTTTTGTGATGCTCCTTTTTTTCTTTTTTCCTTTTGTCCTAAGGTGAATGTCTTAATATTGTAACAAAACTTTTACTTCTGAGGCATGACCTATCTGGGGTTTCAGTGGTAAAGCCCAGGTATTTATCAAGCCCCTCTAAAACTCCAAACTCTGTCTTATTTGCAGTGGTTATCTGCTGAAATATCTGCACAGCATTTTCAGTCTTTTGGCTCTTCTTTTTCCTGGGCTTTTTAAATTATCTGCCATAAATGCATGCTTCATGGATCTTACAAGGATTCAAGGGGAGTTTACATGCAGATTTGGGAACTGTTTGTCTCTCTCTGTAACTTCTTTTTTGTCAGAATCTCTCTCTTTTTATTTCAGACTTAACCAATATCCTTGAATTCTATTATTTAACTCCTCAAGCCAGGCTTTCCACTTGATTTCTAGCTGCCTCACAGTTCATGTTCTTGGCAGTATTTCAGGGTAAAAGCTGTATAGACATGGCTCTCATAATTATTGTCTGAGTGAGCGTTAGTCCATTACAAATTTGTTTGCCATTACTAGAACTGAAAAGTCAACAAACTAATATTTAAAACGACAGCACTGGGAGCCATGTTTTTGCAGTTCTTTCTTTGTCCAGCCACTCAGTCTTGGATTAAAATGGAGTGCTGTATCATCTGTTTGTCAGTGACTCAAGTTCCTACTATAACTTTAAATTCAACTTTATGTGCCAAACCCTATAACCAAAGGTTCATCTTCCTAATTGTTTCTGCTTGATCTTTTCTGAATTTTCTGTTCCTGAGCCTGCTGGTAACACTAGTTTCACACCTACTTACATCTAAGATCTGATTGATGAAATATCTGCTAAGTAAGCCAAAAATACTAATAAAATATGACCTTAATGAGCGATTTGAGAACAACTTACAATGCAGCAGAATACTCTGCCAATTAGTCAGGGGAACAGAGAGGCAGTGCTGCTTCTGCTTATGGAATTTTATTGTTTAGCCAGGAAGAAAAAACACAGTCTATTTCTTCTTAATGGAAGTATGACTTTTTACTTCTCTGACCATATTTATTTTAATACTGTTCTCTTCACTTCAAAGCTGGAACAATTGCCTCTGGCTTTATTTGACTATTGTCATAGAATTTACCCCCATGTTACACTCCTGCCACTCTTTATATCTGTCACTGCTCTGACATTTGCAAATGAAAAGAAATTTGAAGGGCATGTATACTATGATACAACCATAGAAACTCTCTCCCCAAAATGTAGCATCTAGTGTTAGTGATAGTCCCCAGCATCATGACATTCTGCAAAGCTTAGTGACATAGAGTGGATTGATTACCACTGGGTCAAGGAGAACTAAGTACCTGGAAAAATCAGATAGGAATGTTGGAACAGAATACCAGGAGGCAAATCTTTAAAAACTAATGTCACATGAAAGTTATTTTCTTCTAATAATTCCTTGAAATTAAGTTATTCAATGTTTCTCTAGAGAAGACATTGAAGAAAGATAAATTTATGCCTTTGAGATAAAGCAAAGGAAAGAACACCATGTGACTGAGTCTGTCACATACTAGTTTACCTCTTTCTTTCCCATCTGATTGTAAACTCTTTTATCTATGAATAACTCATAGTTGCAAAATGACAAGAGGGTGAATTCTTCCAAGTCCTAAATATTATATAATTTATCCAACTGTAGCTCAGTAATGGAGAGATGTGTGTCCTTTAATGCATTTGTTTGTGTACATGTATAAATTATAAGCCCTCCAGACATTGTTTATCTGTATTCAAAATAGCTATGACTCAAAAGACCAACTTCTTCCTACTTTGGTGACAACAGTCCTTGGTTTGTGGCTATAGCTGATGTTTGTAGAGCCTATCTAAATGCATAGATTCCTTTGTGCTTTTTAGAATACTCAAAAATGGTACTCCATCTTTGCTTTTTTCACTGTTGGTTGATCTTTCTGCTCCTAATATTCACTTGTAGTCCACAGGCAAGCTTCATTATTTAAGACTCATTTTTTCTAGTTCCTTAAACCATATCTTAAAGCCTTGTTGACTGCAATCCCCTCTTCATGTGGTATCTACTTGGTAGACACATATATCTCGTTCTTATATCCAAACCAAAAAGATAACCATAATGTATACACTGTTAACTGATGGGCATAAAAGTTCTTCCTGACCAAATTAACTGTAATTCAAGACATTAAATCCCCCTGTTAAAGTACAAATGCTTCCTGGAAAGGGCAAAACATAGAACTCTTTCAAAGCATTAACTCTTTAGCTTGAATTATTACCAGATTAGCCATAAAATAGGGTATGACTAAAGAGTGGGATATACAGAAAGGCTAAACGTTGATGGAAGGGATCCAAAAGAAAAAGATCCAGAGCACTGGGCGGCCTGGCACAATTACTTCGCATGATATTTGGCTGTGTCAGGCTCTGAGTACTCAGAAGACATCATAGGGCACTGGGTGCCTAGGAACAAATGGACTGGAAAAGTACTAAAGAAAGGCGTTGCCTGTTTCACAACTTAACATTGAGCTGACCCTCCAGGCTCTCGTCTACCTCAGATGTCCTGCTAGCATTGGCGTAGGAGTCAGTTCAGTGCTGGTAGCCTGGCTACATTCTAGTATCTTGTTTTTTAATTCTGGATATGACTTATAGGTGCTGTTTATCTAAACACAAACACACACACACACACACATTTCAACAGCAAGATATTGCATCTTCAGAGGGTGATGTATAAATGAATATGAAACTACTGACCTACAATCCTTGATAACTGCTTTTATTTTATGCATACATTACATAGATGGTGGGGGGATAATCAATTCACTGCATAACACTTCAGGGTAAAAAAAAAATCATCCATAACCGGATGGACTATTTACAAATGCATCATAATGCAGTATTCAAAACTGGAATCCCTGTCTGTCCAGAT
Source organism: Camelus bactrianus (assembly GCF_048773025.1). Lineage (NCBI taxonomy): Eukaryota > Metazoa > Chordata > Mammalia > Artiodactyla > Camelidae > Camelus > Camelus bactrianus. The sequence continues at coordinate 78,010,215 of NC_133575.1, read as the reverse complement.
TTGCATCCAATAAAGTTCTATGTATCAAATTCCCAGTATAAGAATCTGGCCCTCTATTAGCAAATGTTTAGTGTCTACATAGGTATTAAACAGGACCCAAGGGCATCTCCAAATTGTGTCCCTGTAAATGTCTAACTGTTAGAAGAGGAAAATGTAATTTGATCATCTGAGCAAGTTACTATTATGCTCTCTTTTTAGGCTTCCCTGGTCTGCTCTTTACATTGCCCAGACTCTGTGTGGTGATTGAACATTGTCCAAGCTGTGCTGCTGTTCAAAACTGGACTCACGTTGCGTTTGTGCAATTGGAATGAGAAAGTGTTGGGGAACACAGCTTTCCTAGTCATATGACTGCACCAAGCACCGGGAGGCCTGAGATGTGAGACAGCCAAACAGTCTGTCAGTTGTAGCTTTTTCTTCAACTCTGAAGTAAATCTTGAAATAAATCTTTACTTCATGACATTTGTTATATCGAAACTAGATGTTCGCCAGAAGCGGAAGAGCAATAAACAACAACCTCTTCCCCTGTGGCTAGTGCCAGAAAGAGTCAATTAGAAATAATGCTTCGTGATGACTGTCTCATGAGAAACTGTATTAATTCAAGAAGAACTCAGAGGTTGGTTGGTTGGTTTGTGTAAAGCCTATAAATGAGCCTTGTGGAAGGCCAAGTCTAGACATTTGTTTTTCCAAATAGCTTGAAGCTCTCGTTCTGACTTTCTCTATGTGCGTCCCACTTTATGACTTTTTAAAAACAGCTTTATTGAGATATAATTCACAATATCGTACAATGCATCCCTTTCAAGTGTGCGATTTCTTGATTTTTTAGTATATTCACAGAGTTGTGTAACTCTAACCACAGTCTAATTTGAGAGCATGCTTATCAACCTAAAAGGAATCTATTAGCAACCATTTCACATTTTCCCCCAAGCTCCAAGCCCTAGGCAACCAAGAATCTCCTTCCTGTCTCTGCAGCCTCCTTATGACTTTTGTAATGCTAGCTTTGAGAACGATCTCTCTGGGTTAATAGTAAGTACTATTTACTGAAAGCACTGTAAAAGGCGCTGTTTTGTATGCTGTCCTCAATTCACAAAACCACCTTATGAAGTAGGTATTAGCCTCCTCAATTTACAGAAAGAGAAACTAAAGCTGAGATAGACTTTGATACTTTCCCATAGTCACATACTTGGTGGAGCTGGAATTTTTATCCAATTCTGTCTGCTCAGAGTTCCCATGTTTTCTCCAGGATGCTAAAGTGTGGTGGAGTATAGGAGCTTAACTCTTAGGTTGAACCACATGAAATTGCCAACATTAAGTCATTTTTCACCTACAAAGATGGCAATTTCATAACATTTAACCTAGATAGATGCTTCAGTGCCTTCCATTGGAATGAACCTTAAAAGAATGATTATTATGTCAGTCTGCAAAAAGCTTTTAGTGTAAGAAGGTGGGATCTGCAGACAGTAGTGCAGCTCCTCTATACTACCAAAGCTCTTTTCTCCTTCCTCCTAAAGACACCTTAAACAACCTTACACCCATGAGGGAATCTACCTGGCTCCAAGTTAGTCTCCTGAAACAATTGTAGGTGTTTTATTTTTCAAATGTTGAATTTCTTAATGAATTTATTAAAGGAATAGAAAATTGTAGGGTCTTTTACAAACAGAAGGGACATTACTGGTCCGACATGAATATGGCAGGAGCCCAGAGTCCATCTCAGACCTTTAACTTGTTCCTTAACAGCACTTCTCACAGTGAGGATCTGGGTTGGGATAAGGTTCAGGAATAGGAGCAAGGTTCAAGGAAGAGATAAGGATATCCATTTTTCACATTATTTGGTAATGGCTACATCAAAGCAAATATGTCAAAATATCACGTAGACGTCAAGATACGAAGGACTCTGTAGGCGTAAGATAGAACCTAGGACCCTCACTTCGTTAGCTTAGAGCTCTGCAGTTTATTTTGATTTAGCAAGGAGCCACACAATAAGAATATAAGCAGTATCCAATGGGAAAAAATCTCTTATTGAGAGTGATACATCTTGTATCTGGAAGAGCTATTGACCTTATCGCACTGGTTTTAAACACACAAAAAATAATGATATGGGTTGGTAGAAGGGCAAGGGTGTTTTTGCTCTCTTTTTGTTCTCTTTCCAGTTACGCAGGATGATCACAAATCTTACTTCCTTTGGAGGACTGCTTATGGCGCTTTACTTAAATTTAGCTGTTTATCCTTTTTAAGAATACCTGATAGATCATCCTTATGTGAAAGAGCCAGACCATTAAAAATGGATAACTGCCGAACAAATTATAATCTTGTCTAATTTCTATCAAATGATTCTGTGTGGCATTAGCAAATACTATATAAACAAGAAACTCTGTGAACTATTTTATTCCCTAATATTCATTTTGGCAACAAATGATTCCTCTGGCTGCAATTAGGTATTGTCTTATCTTGTCCCATAATTCCAGATAGTAGGAAGGAAAAGGGAAAAGTTTAAATGCAAGAAAGTGCTAAATTACCTCATAGGTCTTGGTTCGCCTTTCATCTTCCTTTTAAATCCCCATCATCGCAAGGAAAGTAAATAGCAGGTTGTGTTATGATGGATTAGCGTTGGCAGATGCACAGCTGGGTATAACTAAGGCAGTGGTTGGAAGCCAAAGTTCTTGTGGATTACCTACATCTGTTGCCCAAGTTGCCTGTGTCTATTGACACTAATGATAATCTTCCTTCTTAACAGGCTTAGCACGTAGGATGTCTCTGGGGACTTTCTCACCAGAGGTGCTGCTTTTCTGTTGATTTAGAGATCCACCTGTCTAAACTATAACTGCATCCAAGCTACACAAATTCTTCCTGTGTGTATATTTTGGATACGACTTGATATCATTAAAAGGACTATCAATGCCTCTCTTTTGTCTGGCTGTAAATCTGAACAGAAGTGCCGCTGGCAAACTGTTGGCAGAATTCTTCCCAATTCCTGTGTCGTGGTGCCTGATTTCTGAAGAAAGTCCTCACTGAGGTTCTTTTAAGGTCTTTAATACACATTTTTAATTCCTTTTTTGAGTATGCCAATTAAAACTGCTCATCCTGGGTCTACCAGAAGGCAATGACATTTCTATCCTTTAGACATCCAGAAATATGAGGATTTTCAGTCACTGAGGTAATCTCCTGCTTTATTCCAGATTCTCCACCTCTAATTCAGACTCTTATAGATAAATATTAAACTCTTCCTGCAAAAGCCATAAATCTTCTGGTAACTCTTATGGCAACATTATATAGGATTCTTTCCTTCTGGGGGTTGAACTAGCAGATCGTAATTTATCCAGTACTATTATCATCTTAAAAATTTTTGTCCTGCAGAGTCCCATTAGGTTAAAAAATGTCTCATCATTATATTATCCAGAAGTCCTGACTTCTTGCTGAGCTAGCTCTTCATCCAGTTTTAAACCATATCCAGGGAGTGACATTTTAGGATCAACACTGGGCACATAGATTGAACCTGCTCTTCTAGTCAAAACCCATTATCTCCTTGAGAAATACTGATATGTAAATTACTTTTTACTGATCACTTGGATCAGGGCTATATATACCACAGCTACTAGGCAACCTCTATGGTAGAAACATGTAAGGGATGTCTTCCAACCCAGTTTGGAATATGATTTTTCTTTTCTTTTTTGGGGGGAGGGGTGTTAATTAGGTTTATTTATTAATTTTTAGAGGCAGTACTGGGGATTGAACCCATATGCTCTACCACTTGAGCTATACCCTGCCCCTTGGAATATGGCTTTTCTAATCCTCTCAGAATCTCCATTTTGTTTCTTTCATCACTGACAGTTGTAATTATGAATGATCAAAGTTGGTGCACTGTGTGAATAAGGCTAACTATCACTTTGGAAGTGAGATTGTGATCAGCTAACTACTTTTCTTCACCTGAACATGGTTTTAGTTCCCTCTTTGTGAAAGCACTTCAAAAGACACTTTTGAATCTGCTCTGAACATCCCACAATAGGGCTAAATGTTTAGATACCAAAATCATTCAAATATTATGGTGTGAAAAGTAAATTTTATATTTCCAGTAAAGTTTATAGCTACTAGAAAGGAACTGGTATGCTTACTCATTGCCCCCAAGAGAATGCTTTCTTCAGAAATGAATGGTTTCTTTTTATTTTTAAGGAATGGGAATCATACAAATGGCAAAGGAGACTGAGCTCTGGGACTGAGGTCAGAGGAAGATGAGCTATATGTAAGATGGACTTTGCCAATCAGAGAAACATTGGTAGCCATTGAAAAGAGTCGTGTTTTCTTTAGTCACCTTGAGTTTGGGGACTTCCTGTATAAATTGGAAAAAGAGCTTACTTGCATGCGCTTGCATGAGCACAATGAAAGGTGTTGCGGAAAACATCCCAGGGTGGTTACCGTTGGTTACCTTAGTTCAGAGAGACAGGTAGTGGGAGTGGAGAGAAATGTTTACATTTTTTAAGCCTTTATCATTTTAGAGCAGTTTTAGGGTTATAATAAAATGGAGAGCAAGGTATAGGCATTTCTCATGTACCCTCTGCCCCCACACATACATAGCCTCTCCTATGATCAATATCACTCACCAGAATGATACCTTTATTTTGCTAAAGATGAACCTACATTGACACATCATAATCACTCAAAGTCTATAGTGGACCTTAGGGTTCACTCTTGGTGTACTATATTCTATGGATTTGGACAAACGCATAATGACAGGTATTCATCATTATTGTATCACACAGAGTATTTTCACTGCCCTAAAAATCCTCTGTGCTCCACCCATTCATCTCTTCACCCTCACTCCCAGCAACTATTGATACTTGTATTGTGTCTCTGGTTTTGCTGTTTCCAGAATATCATACAGTTGCAGCCTTTTCAACTCAGCTTTTTTCACTTAGTACTATGCATGTAATTTTCTTCCATATCCTTTCATGACTTGATGGCTCATGTCCTTTTTCCCCATTTTATTGAGATATAATTGACATTTAACATTATATTAGTTTAAGGTGTATGATATAATGATTAGATATATGTACATATTACAAAATGATGACCACATGTAGTTAACATCCATCACCTCACATAGTTGCAAAATTTCTTTTGTGATAACAACTTTTAAGAACTACTCTCAGCAACTTCCAAATATACAATACACTATTGTTAACTATTTTTACATTTCTTTTTAACACTGTACTTTCCGGATGTCCCACAGCTTGTGTTTCCATTCACCTCCTAAGGACATTTTTGTTATTTCCAAGTTTTGACAATTCTGAATAAAGTGACTATATACATCCATGTGCAGGTTTTTGTGTGAACATAGGTTTTCAATTTCTTTGGGTAAATTAAAAAAAAAAAGAGTTGTAAAGCACTGGGTTAGACCTTAGCTCTCCATTTAGCTAAGATATCTAGCCAGCAATAATGCTTCATTCATCAAACATTCAAAAACAACAAATCAGTTTGCATTTGGGTGTCTCATTTGTGTCCCTTGTTGCATTATCTTCTTTTTTTCTTATTAGCATTAATTATCCTATTTATTGTATTAATAACATTAATAATCTTATTACTGGTTACATTTCCAGTAAGAGTAAGTTTAATTTTGGTTTTTTGTTTCTTTGTTTGTTTTTTTGAAGGAGGAGTTAATGAGCTTTATTTGTTTTTCTTTATTTTTTAATGGAGGTACTGGGGATTGATCCCAGGACCTCGCGCATGCTAAGCATGTGCTCTACCACTGAGTTATACCCTCCCCCTCAGTATGTTTAATTTTGTAAGAAGCTGCCAAACTGTCTTACAAAGTGGCTGTACCATTTTGCATTCCCACCAGCAATCAATGAGAGCTCCTGCTGCTCCACATCCTTACCAGCATTTGGTGTTGTCATTTTTTTTTCTATTTTGGCCATTCTAATAGGCATGAAGTAGTGTCTTATTGTTATTTTATTTTGCATTTCCCTGATGAGATAATGTGAAACATCTTTTCAAATATTTATTTGCCATTTGTATTTCTTCTTTGGTGAGATGTGTGTTAAGGATATTCATGTTTAAGTTCCGTTTTTTTTTTTTTTTTTAATTGAGCTGCTTGTTTTCTTATTGTTAAGAGTTCTTTGCATATTTTGGATAAATGTCTTTCATCAGATGTGCCTCTTGCAAATGTTTTCTCCTAGTCTGTGGCCTGTCTTCTAATTCTCTTGATATTGTCTTACACAGAGCAGAAATTTTCAATTTGAATGAAGTCCACTTTATCAATTATTTCTTTCATACATCATGTCTTTGGTGGCAACACCATATCCAAGGTCATCTAGATTTTCTCCTATGCTATCTTCTAGGACTCTTAAAGCTTTGCATTTTTCATTTATGATGGTCTGTGATCCGTTTCAAGTTCATTTTTGTGAAGGGTGTAAGGTCTGTATCTAGATTCATTTTTTTTAATGTGGATATCCATGTTTAAGGTTTTTTTCTTTGTTGCTTTTCTTGTTATAACACACACTTATTACCACTATAATTTTAAATACCAAAATGCATTTTTAGTGGACTTACTTTTACTAAGAAAAATTGGTTAAATCTTTGTCCCTAATACTGCAATAAGTGCTAGACTTTTCATTAAACTGCATTTGGATTAAAGCATGGGATGTTGTAGATAGTGTCACAACCACAGAATTGCAGATGTGGTTTTAAGATTGTTTCTACACATCACACTCAGTATTATTGAGAAACCCCAAACCACAAAAGTGATTGCCCACACCTCCGGAACAGGTGAAAATATGCTTTGGATATTGCAAGATCATATGAGTACACCACTACTATTAAATGGTGCCTTTTCCTGCTGGCTTTTCTTTCAGCATAGAAAGAGAAATTTTCACATGACAAGAAAATTGGGTAAGAAAAGAAGCATCTTGTGTGGACCTGAAGATTCTTTCCTTCCAGACAAAATCATGAAATGAATTCCCTCCTCTGATAAATTCAACTCCCTTATCCCAACATATAGAATTTGAAGTTAGAAGAGACTTTGAGGATCAAGCACCTTGATACAAATCCCTCCTTTTACAGAAAATTCAACTGAAAGCTATAGGTATTAAGCGATGGCCCCAAAGTCACACAGTTACTAAGTAGAATCCTAGTCTACCGTTTTTGTTTTCAATTACATCCTCCACAACTTGCCCTTGGAAATCTTGCGGCCACTGGGGGCACAAGAATATGAAATGAAAGTGTCCCTCAAGGTTCTTTGGCACAATGTTGTAGAACAAAATGAATAAATGTGACTTTTAGAGTTCTTTTTTCATGGAAGAGCTCCACAACATGGAGAAATAAAATGGTATCTTATAAGGAACATCTATAGCTGTAAACAAATGTAGCTGTCCCTGAAACATAGTAGAAGTAAACATGTTTCTTTATAGCACATTAATGTGTGCTAAGTTGTACTTTTGTGACAATCTGAAGAGAAACTCAAACTTGCAACAATGTCGTGATCAGCTGTGAGTGAGTTCTGTTGGAACTGCTTTGAAATGATCAAAACAATGGAATGATCATCAGCCATATTTGTGACCTCACATCCAAGTTTCATAACTGTGTGGTTTGAGCATTTTGAGAAATACTACAACATGTCAAACAATGTAAATAGAGAACATTTAAAAGGAAGAAGAGTGCGCATTGGAAGGATAGATGAGGCATTCAAATTCTGATATTGTTTGCTTATGACGAAGATTTAATAAAGACAAAGTGACACCGTTCATACGTTTTCATGATAAAGTTCACCAGAGGAAAACATGCGGGTATGAATCCTTTTCCATAATTTTTATATTCTGCATGATAAAGCGTACCCTAAGTATTAACTTCATCTTAGAATAAATCAGTGTAACTCTCCAATTCATTCCAATTCATTCAGCCTACAGAAAGAATTTTTTTTTTGGGGGGGGGATCAGAATAAGTAATATAATTACTTCCAAAAACCATGTGAGCTTTTGTGTTGTGTTTGTTTTCTTTCTTTTATTTCCTTTGTAAATGGTTACCAAATCCACTTGCCTCTGAAATGTGTTGAGCATCCACAGTTATTTCTCATCATAAACCATATCTTGCCTTTATCTGAAAATATATAAGAACCCAAAATATATACCATTTATTAAATTCTAATTATGAGTCAATTATTCAACACTTTACATGGTACATCATTTATTTCTCACAACAAATCTGTAACACAGCTGTAATTTTTCACATGTACTAGATGAAGAAACTGAAACTGAGAGATAATAAGTAACTTGCCCAAATTAATGCATTTAACTGGGATGCTGAGCCAGGATTTGATGCTCAATCTGCCAAGGGTGAAGTCAAACTCTATGTATGCTCTTTCTACTCTATTACATTTACTCCCTAAGAAAATCATGGCATCTTGGATTTACAGTGTGATTTTTCTCAAAAAAAAGAAAGAAAATCCAAGATTCTTTCTGATTTGGGCCTTAACATAAGAAATCCTTCATTAATGTAACATGCCTACTGAAAGGCCATGCATGATGAGCCTGTATCCAGCTACTTCTGCATCTCTTAAAAGTGTTACCAAATGGTTACTTTACCCCTTTCCCCTTTGGCCAGAAGCCCTCTTCCCCACATTCCCAAATACTTTTTGATGGTCCTAATTATTCCACCCTTTTTTAGAAGCCCTTGATTGAGCTTCTATGGAACAATCCTACTGCCTACTGAAAAGCTCCTGTGGAATAAAATCTTTTCTTTTGGGAATCTCTTCTCTATCACGATCTTTCATTTTCAATTCCTGGCTTTGAGTATCTGTATCTTCTTTACTGTTTTGTCTTCACTTTCTGTGAGATGAAATACGTACCCACCGTGGAGCTCCAAGACAGCCATTTCTTTTGCTTTTCTCACCGTTCTCTCATTACTAGTTCTGCCTCCCTTCTCCCTTCTCACAGCACTGCAACTGCTGATGTCCTTCAAAAGTGTTTTCTTTGTCCTATCTTGAGTCTATTAATGCTTTTTGGCAATCTGGAATATCAAAAGGTATGCTTTCAGCTTACTTTCTCCTTTATCATGGTGGATAAAGTACATTTAATACACGTATAAATGATGATTGCCTCTGGCAAGAAAGGCAAATGCAGCATACTCTCTGTAGGTCAATAAAATAAGTCCCTTGAGGTTCCAACCTTATTTGAATAAAGTTATGTTCACAAGTGGGGCCACAATCCTTTGTGATTTCTCTCTAGAGCTGTCTCAGTGAACTGCCAGTTGTACTGGACTCTGCTCCCTCTGGGCTTTGAGAGTTCACTTTTGAAATTTGTCTGCCTGTAGTACAACAAGGGCTACTGGTTGCCAGTTGTCATAATGTTAGTAAATTTCCACTGATCATCATGAGCATCTTACAGCAGCTGCCAGATTATAATCCACCATAGAAATAGAGGGGGAAAACCTGGGATAATTTTAGGTAATACATTTCTTAATGCTGCCTTTTAGCCTTTGTTGTAATGTCAAGATCTACCTATTCACCCCTAGACAATTGACTGTTGTTTACGGAAATTGAATATAACAGAAAACAGTCATAGGTGAGCTCTGAGGTCATGTTTCTAAAAAGTGCTGATAGAATAATGCAGCCATCTCTAGGAAAAAAAGTGGATATGTCTTAAGATAAAAACTGGTCAGGGCCAGTGTTCCTCTTTTCTGGGTACAAGCAACTCCTGCATTTGGTGAAAGGCAGAATGTAAACAGTGTCTCTTCAAAACAAATATTTAGAAAAATATAATGATTTTGAAATGAACGGTGCAATTCTAAATGTCTTAAACTTGTTTTATCTTAACATTGGGAATTTTCTGTTCAACTGTGAAAGCAAAGCTTTGGGGGATTAAATTAGGAATACTAGGGATATCCTGAGAAATAGAAAAGGAACAACTGTCACTGTGTATGTAGACTGTCCCACTTGAGATAAATTATGAGGAAAGCACTTTATCAAGGAAGGGATTAACTAAGGGTGTTAACTAATACAATTAATAGTGACGTAGGATGAGCCCAAGTTGTTCAGCTCTTGGTTAAGAGCAGCCACTAAGCAGCAGTTGGTCCCTTGAATGCTTTTGATGTGTTTTGAAAATAGCACAGCTCAAGCCATGGATTGCTATCCTTTTAAGAAACACCAGAAGATTACAGACAGTGGTGAGTTGGAATCACCTACCAGGAGATGCTGAATAGTTTCCTGGAACCTTGAGAGCAAGGCTATTCTGTGTAATTTCACTTTCTCTTCTCTGTTATTTGTAGTCTTGTTTCAGGTATGAAATAGAAATCATTGTTCCCTTTAAAATATTATTCACCTTGACTCAGAGTCTTCTTTAGAGGATGCTGACTATTGGAGATTGTTCAGATGTTTCGACATTGTTGATCGCAAGAAGCCTATTGACCTGGATGGTATCTCTGAGGCTGATATCAAGCCCAAAAGGACTCTGAGAAGCAGGATGGGCAGCCACTTCTCCCCTCTGGGTCTTTCAGCTAGAAAATCTGTTAGACATTATCTGCTCCCGTGATGCATTTGTCTCTAGCATGCCTATGTCCTCCATGCGCTAGTATTTCATGTCTTAAACATGAGTTGTAAACCAAGTTTTGCTTTCAACTGTGATGAAAACTCTCAAAAATTCTTATAGAAGAAGAGCTGTCAGAAATCCATCAAGATTAAGCTTGAGTTAATTTTGAAAACTTTGGAAGATGTGGACACGAATTGAATTGCTTCGATCATAAAAGAGAAAATATTTAAAATATCAACATGGTATTTGAGGCAGGACTAATAACAAGTGGACTTGAGGGTAACTTTGGACCTCAAAGGCTTCATTTTATTTCCTAGCTAGTCACAGTTCTGTCTCCTTTGATAAAGAGTGAAGGACTTCTCAGTGGGAATCCTTGGAGATTTTTCATTCATTCTGAATAACTAACTCATTCTATCTAGACCTTACACAGCTAGATAAAAAATGCAGTTGGTATAGAATGAAGCAGCATGACTTCTGGAAACCCAGGCTGCTAATATCCTCTCATGCAGGTTTTTATGTTTTATGTGATTTAATTATATAATATTCATTTGATTCGGGACTGTGACTGACAGTCTCAAGAGCTTCAAGGAAGCTCACACTGGGGGAAACAAGAGAAGAAACAGGCTCAAGGAGTCTTAATGTGGGAAGTCCTGGAATAAAAAATGAGCATGTGCTTGTAAGAAAATGTGTTACTTTCAGATCTAATTCTTTAAGAAGGTCAGTAGCCTGGAATGTGTTCAAAGAAGAGCCGATGAAAGCAAAGTGTCCAACTTGGAAACATGCCTATCGAGGAAAACGGTTCAATTTTTGTTTATCTGTTTGTCCCTTGACATTGGGCATCCGATGTGTGCATTAGAGAGTTAAAAATAATCCTACTAGCCTAGCCCCAGTTTAGTGAACCAAGAATTAGTGGGTTATCTAAAGACAATCGCAGTAGAAGCTGGGCAGGAGGAGTACACCCACTCCTGAGCTAATTTTGGCTGTCTATGTTGAATGTTGGCAAACCAACCCCAACAAATCCTCTATTTTCACAGTAAGTGAAAAAGAGAAGGCAAATCTTGTGAGCTCAGGACATTATCCTGAATGACACTAAGCTGTGTTTTGTTTTCTATTTCGAGTGCAATAATAACTACAATAACAACAACTATTACTATTACTATTACTGTTACTGATGCTGCTGCTATGAAGAAGCTACCATTTACTGAGAATCTACCAAGGGTCGGGCATTGCCATAAGCATTATCCATGAATGATCTTGTTTAATCTTCATTCATTCTTATGAAGTGGGCACTATTTTTATTCACAATTTAGAGATAAAGAAACTAGGACACCAAGAGCTTCAGCAACATGCCCAAGGTCACACAGCATGGAAGTGGCAGAGCCAGGATTCAAACTCAGGCAGATAGCCAAACCTTGGAAATATCACTAACCAGAGTCACTATGCCCTTCTTGAGTGACCTCGCTACCTCATTTTCTCATGGATCCTTTCAATAAACCTCCATCCCTAGGGGTAATCTGGGTATGTCTCTTTCTTGCAACTTTAAGGATCTTAATACCACCGCTTAAGCAACCTTGTTCTTAGTCGTGGTCTATTTTTAAATGGGATAAAAACCTCTCCAGTGTGACTCCACTAAAAACTAATAAAAATAAATTTATATTGGATACCTACTTAATTCAAGATGTTCTATGAGGCTGTGTGAAGGATACTTTACAAAAAAGCATTATATATGTTCACTTGGTTTCCTAAAGTTTACAATCCAGATAAGAGGTACTGTGTATATTGTTGACATAAAGATAAAACTCACAATACAAGAAGTGTTTGGGAATGCTAATAGCTCCAATTTAATAAGCATATTATGGGCCAGACTCTAAGTGAAGTACTTAACATCCTTTATCATATTTAATCCTTACACCAGCACTACAAGTGCTACTGTTATCTCATATTTAGAGACGAGGAAACTGAGGATCAGCAACAGAGAGTATTTTGCTCAAAGCTGCCCAGCTAGTAAGCAACAGAACCGGACCCAAAACCCAGGCTATCTGACTTCAGAGACTGAGCTCTTCACTAAGTAAGTGACACGGTCAGTACATATTTGGGAGTACAGAGAAGGAAAAGAAATTTTCCTCTAGGCTAAAAATGATAACTATATACTGGGTGTGAGTTTTCATTATTATGTAAAGTTTAGTTGTAGTTTGGAGTAAGCAAACATGATATATTCAAACGGAAACTTGCAAAATAGTAACATTAGAATATGAATATTTGCATTACAAAGGTTGATTTGCTTCACAAAGAACCATCACAGATTTCCTTTAAATACCAGTCTCCCCTATTGAGCTCAGAATATGATTGGATTCCCCCACACACACTGAGGGAAAGAAAGAAGTGAATGTATACAATGTTTCTGTAATATGACTATTTTATAAAACCGGATACAGCTTTACCATATTTTATATGCAAACTCTGAGGCTTCCAACAAAGACCAAATAGATAAGAAAAAAAAAAAAACTTATTTATCATCTTGTCTGACTCCCTCGTTTTCTAAATGAAAAAATGGAAGCTCAAGAGAGGTGACTGGGCCAGAGTTACACAGCTAGTTAGTGGCACACTTGTTAGCGTTTTGCAAGACCCATGTCTTTTGTCCTCCAGCCTTGCTTTCTTTAAACTGTACCACTTCACTGTGCTTTAACAGGAAACAAAAAGAGCATCAGTAAATCTTAGGTAAAATATTATTCTCTATTGTTACAACATATGGACACATGTGCTCCTAAATACAGGAGGATGGGGTAGCGATGAAGTAGCCCATATTAACTCCTATCGCAACATTTTTTCAAGTTGACTCACTTCTCCCACCCAATTTCTCTCACCTTGTTCAGGGCCCCAGAGATAAATGCCATTCATATATCTGAAAGCTAAGAAGGTTCTTGCTTGGCTCTGTGACAACCTTCCTTTATCAGCGGAGCCTCACGTGCTTTGGATGTGACGTCAAATGTGATACTTGCTTTGCGTAAGCAGTTCAGAACAGCTTTCTCTACCAATTCACCTGGGCTGATAGATTTACTGTATAACTTCTTGGAGTAATACTTGTAAAAGTTTAAAGGTGAAATGCTCTGTTTTCACTCCTGATTTGTTTGAAGAATAATGTAAGCAATAAATAAGTGAAGTCTGCAAATAAGAGAAAAAGCCCAAGAAGAATTTTCATGTGGATGATCATAGATGAAATATAAGCATTTACTCTCCTGAATTGTGGTGGATCTAATAGCCTGCAGCCTATGTGATCGGAATTTCTATCAAGTTAATACTCGGTCCTCATTCTGAGGGGTGTTTGACTCATACCATTTATATCTTGGTCTGGTTCATTAAACATATAATTTATTGGTTATTAAAATGCCCTGCAGTATTTTTCCATTACAGAAAAATATAAAAAGTGATTTATGCAGCTTGTGTGTAAATTGATACATGTCATAAAGACAAGAGTTGTAATTTGTTTCCAAATAGTACTTCTTTACTCTCAGAACTGGTTACAGCTTTCAAAGCCTAATCACAGTGAAAACTTGATTAAATCTGTTGGTTGTATTGGTTTGGGTGCAAAAAGCTCCCTTCATAAAATCTATCACTCAAGATAACGTGTACAACTCTTAGCTTTTGGTCACAGTGAGCACCCGTGTGGGTTGACACTTAAAAATGGGCAAATCAAGAAAAAGAAAGCTGCCTGGCCCCCGTGAGGTTACCTATTCATGTTTTATTTCCCCAACAGTCATTTCTGGCAGCAGGGCAGACAAGACAAAAGACAAATGGTGACTCAAAGGAAGGACAAAATGAAATGAAAATGAAGGACAAACATGATAGGATATTTGCAAGAAACATCTTTTTGATGTTCTATCTATTGAACATAAAGAAAAATCCAAGTCCAGGGGTTAGGGCTCCGGATCATCAAACCTCGTCTTGACTTAGAGTGGCTGTCTGAACTCTTCTTCCCCAAACACCAATGTTTGCTGTTTGTAAACGAAATATTTCTCACCATAAAATAGAGTGCTCTCGTTTCAGTAAAAGGTCAAGTATGGATGAAAATCCCTTGCAGTACTAATGACTTTTTCAATCATACTTCTCCTTTGAATATATACAGCTTCTTTCCTTCCAGAATGTCCCTTGTTTGCTTTCAGCTTCTCCCTTGCCTGCAGTGCTGGAGCTATGCATACGTGATTCTAAGACAAATAAGGGGCTTGTCATCTCAGAGCCATTAATTTCAGTAAATAAGCATTTGTTGGGTTTTAAGTATTTTATCATTAAATTCACCATGTATTTGGTGCACTTTTACTCCAAATCATATTTTGTAGGGAAATTTTAATATCACTTACACTCCATTATCATAAATGAATGCCAGCAACATTCTTAAGAGCTGCAAATTCTGCTACTTCACCTTCCACAGCCATAAACTCATTCACCCTACCCATCCTAATGGGGCTGGATTAATGAAGCTTTCAAAAGTGCAACATTTGGTGAAAATTACAGAAGTACCTGAAGGACTGGTTATTTGCAGATTCACTAGCAAATGATATTGTGATTCTGGCTGCTGACTAGCATCGATGTCATATATCCTACTGTACTGCCTCCAAGATGCACTGCATTCCACTCCCTGTCATCCACACTAATGGAGAGGAACAATAAAACAGATAATAAGCAGCAGGTCACTTGCTGATCTCTTCATTACCCTGGAGAGTAGAGAGTGGGGATGTAGGAGCTGCCACAGGAGAGCAGTACAACTTTTTTTTTTTCCTTCTAAGGGTAATCATTAAAAAAAATTCAAATACAAATAATTTGCATTTGAAAACTGCCTACCTTGTCCATTACCTGCTTTTCCCAGGAATTAGCTTCCCAGGACCCCCCCCCACCACAAGCTATTTCTCCTGTTCTCTCTAAAAAGCCTTATGCTTTCTGCTTGTTTCCTTGCTCTCATATCCACCCCAAATTGAAGTATGTCTGCTCCACGTTCTACTTCATTTCATTACTGATTTATGCTTTCCAAGGTGACATAGCACACATGTAGCCATTCTCAACGGTCCAGGTATCCATTGCCACCTCAGTGAAACAAAAAAGTATATGATAAACATCATACAATTTGAATAGAAAGATACTTTCACAGTTTGATAAGGAGTATAACAAAAGTGCTAACAGTGAACCACCTGACACATTTTCAATAAAATGAGAAGGAAAATACAAGGATTTTTACTATCACTGCAGTTATGTAGCATTAGAAGATGGATCATGAGAACTAAAGTATTAAAAACTCTGTTGTTTAGCAATTGGGTAATAGTGTTGACTGACTGAAGAATTTGCTGGGTTAAAATAAGCATGTTAAAATAGCTTGGAAATCATTGAAAATTTAAAATAAAATTCAGCCCAAAAGTTTACAAGAAAGTGGAAACAAAGGAAATAGAAGAAAATAGGACTAAAAGAAAATACTTAAGATCATTTAAATAAATGTAAATATCTCAGTAATCACTATAAATATAAATAGACTAAACTCTTCGGCTAAAAGACAAAGATTGTTCTACTGAACTTTGTTTAAAATCCAGTATAAACTTTGTAAGATTATACAAAATGTTAAAGATGAAAACATTATACTATGCAATAATAATCCCAAAAAAGTGACTGTAGATATATTAGTACCAGACAAAATAGACTTTAATAATTAAAAAGCATTTTAGAAACCTGTACAGGAGATAAACAGGGTCATGACATAATAACAAAGGCCTAATTCACCAGAATGATAAAGCAATTCTGAACTTCTACTAATCTAGTAACATAGTTCCCAAAACATAAAACAATGACAGAATTACAGAGAGAAGTTGATAACTATGCCATCATCATGAGAGATTCCAATAATTGTCTCTGTAATTGAAAATTTGAGTAGACTTAAGAAATAAATAAGGATACAGATGATTTGAACTGTAAAATTTGAAATGTGAAAGGATTGGTATCATACAGACCATGTTCTTTGACCATAATATAATTAGGACAAAAATCACATATTTTTAAGGATTTATGCTACCATTTAATTTTTTTCCAGCTTTATTGAGATACGATTGACAAAAATAAACTGTATATATTTAAGGTATACAATGGGATGGTTTGATATATGTATACATTGTGAAATGATTACCACAATCAAGTTAAGTAGCACATTTATCACCTCACAGTTACCTTTTCTTTTTTTTCCTGGTGTGATGAGAGCAATAAAGATCTACTCTGTTAACTAATTTCAAGTATACAATACAGTATTATTAACTATAGTCACCATGGTATTCATTAGATTCCCCATAACTGATTCATCTTAAGGAAAGTTTGTGCCCTTTGATCAACATCTCCTCATTTTCCCCACCCCCTAGCCCCTGGTAACCACTGTTCTATTCTCTGGTCCTGTGAGTTCAACTTTTTAAGATTCTTCACACCTTTTAGGATGATTATTATCAAAATACAGTAGATAACAAGTGTTGGCAAGGGTAGGGAGAAAAAGGAACTCCTTTTCAGTCTTAGTGACAATGTAAATGGGTACAACCATTATGGAAAACAGTATGAAGGGTTTCCTCAAAAAATTAAAATAGAACTACCAAATCATCCAGCAATCCCATTAATGGATATATGTATGCAAAAGAAATGAAATCACACATATTTTTATACATAACAAGAAACCCATTATTGAAAATTTAAAACAAAAGAAATTCTAAGTAGCCTAGAGATCAAGGAAAACTTCACAATAAAAATGTGAAAATATTTAGAACTGAATGATCATGAAAACATTTTGCATCCAAACACATGGATGCACCTAAAGTGGTATTTTGAATAAATTTTATAGCCTTAAATTGGTATATTATGAAAGAAGAAAGTTGAAAATAATAATTAGACCATTGATCTCAGGAACTTAGAAAAAATAATGAAATAAATCAAAGTAAAAGAAAAACTGAAGAGTAATAGTTAATGAAATAGAAAGAAACATAAAATAAAAAGGATTGACAAAGGTAAAAGTTTGCTCTTTGATAAGATTTTTCTAAATGACAAACTTCTAATGGAATTAATCAAGGAAAAAAGAGAGTGAGAAAGGGCACAAGTGAGAAAAGGTACAAATAAACAATATTAGGAATGAAAAGTGAATTATAAGTATTGAGGTTGATATTAGACAGATAATAAGAGGAGACTATATATAACTTTTTGATAATAAACTTAAAGACAAATAAAGTAGTAAATTTCTAGAAAAATAAAATTTCTTGAAACTGACTCAAGAAGAAATAGAAAACCTGAGTAACCCTAAACCCATTAAATAAATTCAGTTGACAATAAACAAATAAACAAACAAAAACTTCCAATGAAGAAAACATCAGGGTCTAAAAGATTTCCAGAGAAATTCAAGAAACAGATGATTTTAGTCTTACTCAAACTCTTTCATAAAATAATAAAAGGAAAGCACTCCTAATTTATTTTTCAAGGCTAACTTAGTACTTATATCAGAACCCAACAAGAATAGTTAAGAAAAGAACTTTTATGCTTTTGGTGAGAGTGTACTTTATTCCCACCACTTTGCAAAACACAGAACGTTGATCCTAATGGATGAACAATAATATCAATTATCTAAATTATGATTTCTGATAACTTTATTATGAAAAACAGGGGGAAAATTAAAGTTATAAATTTGAAGCCAAGCTTCAGTCTGGATATCCTATAATAATGAATCAAAACAGTTGCCTGTGAGTCAACTGAAAAATTGTGATCATTTCCTTCTCCCATTCCTTTCAGGGGCTAATTCAAACCTTTAATACTATTCTTTTCAAGCTCCTTCACCTTCTGTCTTCACTTCCTTTTTCAGAGATAATAGATGCTATTGAATCTAAAGCCTCTCAATATTACTCCCTCCTTGTTATAATTTATTTGCATCTGGCATATAAATAGTCTATCTCCTCCAATTACAGAGAAAGCAACTAAGATAATCCTTCCATTTGTGCTGTTGCCCATCTCCTCCAGCTTTTCATTCCATCAATTATTCCCATTTTGTCCTGTAATTTCAACATCTTTCCATTTATTCTTTTACATCCACCAATTTCAGTTCAAAACAGCATTTTCCATCCACACATTTAGGAAAATTAAAACCTGTGAGAGGTTCTTGACTCCACTCCCCACAACTCCAAATCTGCAAAAACCCAAATCTTCTTGCCAATTCTATTCCCTGACTATTTCTCACATTTTCCTTTTCTTTCTATTCCCACAGCCACGGTCTTGATTCAGGACTTCATCATCATACACTTCCAGATTCATACAGTGTCATCTAATTGACTGTATGGTCCAGAAGAAAAGCATGGATCTTCGAGTTGGGCTGTGTTCAGATTTCAACAATATATTTTCCTACAGTTGTGACTTTGGGGACATTAACTTCTCTAAACCTTATTTTCCTCAGCTATCAAATGGGATGATAATGCTTGTTCTTAAGTGTTCTTGTGATGATTAGGTGATATGATATATACAAAACATTTAATCCTGTGCCTTGCATATAGTAGGCATTCCAGGAATGTTAATTCTCTCTGTCCTTATAGCTTATTCTCCTCCAGTCCTTCTTCTACACTGCTATGAATGTGACCTTAACACAAATCTGATCATGTCACTTCCCTAATGAAAATCCTTTGGAGGTTTTAATTTGCCCACATGTTGAAATCTAAATTCCATTAACATGAAATATAAGGTTCTTCATCAGTTGACCCTTCACCTCTGTCTTCACTCTGCCTCAAATTCATGAGCTCCTTAAATGCACAAAAGGAATTTGCCTGATCCACTTTTAAATCCCTAGGGTCTAACAACAGTGCTAGATTCAAAATAAATACTGTTAAAATGCAATAAATGTTCATTCAAATACATGTCTAAATTTTGAATGGAATTCACTTCACAGCTATGAAATAGTTGATATTTGGGAATTCCTTGTGTGGATTTTGATGGGAGGTATACGTTGCTATTAAATTAAGAAAAAATGACACTTCTATTTTGACATGTTTGTTATTTTGTGATCATAGGCATCATTGGTTTTGATTTACTTTGAAGTTTCTTAAACTGACAGGATAATATCAAGCATTAGGAAAATCCTAGCTAAGTTAATCGTGAGGGGACGGATCAAAGGGAAGTCAATGGCATGTAATGCCAGAATCAAACAAAAAAGCAACATAGAAAACATCTCAAATAGCTTAATTTTATGTGATAATCATGGTCGTTTCGCTTTGTATTTAAAAAAGGATTTTCCTTCTAAAGATCTCCAAGTATGCTGAATCTATTATCTTGCTGTTACTAATACTAATACTAAAGTCCCAGAGAAATAACAAGAAACTATAAATGAGGTAAATATAGCTTGCTTTGGACCCTTCACATTTTTTTGTTTTAAAATGTCAAATGTTTCTGTTTTTCACTAAATTCAGACTGCTGAGCACTGTTGGTGAAAATCATACAACTAGATATTTTGCTTCCTCTATATTTGTGGTCACCTTTGATCCCTAAACCACCTTATAATCTCACAGTATATATTTCCATAGCTACTTCAGATCTTCCCTATTGTTCTGAAACCTCTGTGATGCCTTATCTCCAAATCCTCCTTCAGTCTCAGAAGATAACCTTCCCTTTTTCTTTCACACACACACACACACACACACACACACACAGCCACAAAACCTACAAATCTATCTACACCTATCCTTTCCGTTTTCTTCTCTGTAACAAAAGGTGTCCCTTCTATTTAAAATAAACCCTCCACCTCTTCCCTGGTTCCCGACTCTTCCATGATTCTCAGGGATTTTTTTTTCCACTTCTGATGGTCCCCTCTCCTTTTTGTGTTTTCATTTTCTCATTCCCTACTGGATCCTTTCCACCTTCATTCCAAATGCTCAAGACTTAAAAGCATCTTAACCCCACCTTTCCCTCCTGATACCACCTTCTATCTCTCCGCCTCACATTTTCTAAAAAGGTTGCCTACGTTTTCTGTCACAATTTCCCCACATTCCACTCACTCCTCAACATGCTTTGAGTTGGTTTTGCCCAACCATTCCACAAAAAATTTTTTTAAAATCCTCATAAGGACACTAATGACTTCCCAGTCACCAAATCCAATGTTCTTTCAGTCTTCCATCTTATTTGAACTTTGCATAACAATTGATAATGTTAAATTAACCACAGACTTCTTTTGGAAACACTGTTTTGGCTTCCTGGAATATGAGGAGGACATTTTTTATACCTCCCTCCCATCTTATTTTTTTTGCAGATTAATTCTCCCCTAACTAAACTTAGGTGTTGCCAGTTTGCAAAGTTGTGTCCTAGACCCTCTTTTCTCCTCTATTCTTCTCCCTTTTCCTCTCTTCCTTTTCCTCTCTTCCTTTTCAATCACACACCCTCAAGGAGATCACATTTAGCTCCGTAGCTTCAGTTGCTATCTACATGCCAATGACCTTAATTTGATGTCTCTAAACCAGAGTTATTTCCTTCACTCTAAACATGAACGTCTGCATACAGATTGGTCATCTATATTAGCATGTCTCACTGAAATCTCAAATCACAGACTCAAATCAAACCCATTATCTTTTACCCCCATCCCCAAAAACTATCCTCTAGTTTTCCACATTGGAGTACATGACACTATCAATCCACCAAGCTGATCAAACCTGAAATCTAGTGATTACTCTTGTCTATTTCCTTACTTCAACATTCCCACACATCCAGTTGGTCAGCAAATTCTACCAGCTCTACCTCCAAAGCAGGTCTTGAAACCGTCTACTCTTCTCCATCTTCCCTGTCACCACCCTAGTCTAGTCCTCCATCCTCTTTCTCCTGGATTACTACAAAAGCCTTTGACCTACATGGTCATTCTTCTTCCAGTCTTCCTCTTCTACCACCAGTTAGAGAAGACAACTAGTAGCAACAAATGCAGCAACTACTTGTCTTATTTATTAATCCACCTGTAAAGATGCTGGGATAGATCTTTAAAAATAAGAACTGTTTTTAAAAACATAACCACCACATCATTTTCACAGCTGTAAAAAATTAATAATAATTTCTTATCTAGGAATCTTCAAATCTCTAGTCACAGTTTACATTCCCTAAGAGTATTATGAGGTTTTATTAGTTTTTTGTTGTTGTTGCTGTTGCTAGAATCACAGTACAAACAAGATCCTCTCACTACGTTTGATTGATGTGTCCTTTAAGTCTCCCCCTACTTTGTAGATTTCTCCTTCAGATTTTTATTTCTTTGAGTTTCTTTCCTGAAAAAATTGAGTCTTTTGCCCTGTCAAATTCTCAATAGTCTGGATTTCCTTGTCTGTATTCTTGTGGTGTCACTGAACGTGTTCTTCTGTCCTGCATTTTCTACAAACTCATAGTTAGACCTACAGACTTGATCTGATTTAGGTTCAGATTTTGTACAAGTATCTCATAGGTGGTATTTCGTACAAAATCCTTAGGGCCTGTTTTTTATGTTAGGAGCCATTGATGATCTTTTCTTAGATTTCTTATTTTGTAGGGCTTGAAAATGATAGTATTATCAACAGGAGGGTCTTTTAAAAAAAAATATATATATATATAAATATGTCACTCCCCTGCAAAAAAAGCCTTCAATGTCCATTATTGTTGGGATAAAACTCAACAACCTTAACATGGATCCTTACAAGTTTATCAACTGGCAGCTGCCTATCACTGCAGCCATACCTTATGCCATTCTCGGCCTCATAATTTGGACTCCAGACATACTGACTTCATTGCAGAGTCCTGGATGGGTCTTACTCCAGACACTTCAGGGCATTCAGAGGTGCTGGATCCACCATCAAAATTCTTTCCCCTCACTTACACTATCACTTAGCTAACTTCTTATCGTGTCTTCTACATCAGTTTAAGTATAGCTTCTTCAGAAAGACCGTCCCAAAAGCCTAAAACTAGGATAGCACCACCTGCTATTGGCTCCTACTGCAATTTGTATTTCTCCCTTCATTACACTCTTGTCTCCTCCACCATCTACTTGTTCATCATTGTAGCTCCAACACCCAAAGAGTTCCCAACACATAGCAGGTGCTTAGTAAGTACCTGTTGAATGAGCTTATGCCACTAAAATTTCAGCTTTTCTTTTTGAATTGACAATAAAATATGTTCATGTTATCCTCTTATAAAGCATTTTTATATAAACCATCACATTAAATGCCACAACATCCCAATGAAGACAGAAGAAGCAGACTGACTTCGTTGTGTTTCTTCTCTGCTTCTGTGAATTACGACATGAACATCGCTACTATGACATTCTGTCATCTTGAATTAATATTGTCTGAAGTAGTCACTTATTTCTTCTGTTTTGTATCTGGGATTCTAACATATACAAGCACACTAAGATCAAAATCAGGAATGTGAAGGATTTATATTGTCCACTGCAACTTAATCATATCTGTTCTAAGTGGCAACCTGCTAGCACTCATTCTCAGCATCAGCCCCTCCAGGAAGACTCTCCTGAGCCTGATCCCAACAGGGTTAATGATTCCTTCATCCAGGGTCTGTTGGAATTTTGTCTGTACTTCTGATATTATAGATACCATGTTTTGTCTACATCATTTATACCTGTTAGTGCGTGATTCCCATGAGGATAAAGATTAAGCTTTACTCATTTCTATATTTCAAATGACTAGCACAATGCCTGGTACACAACAGACGCTCAATTCATAATTACTGAATCATTGGCATGGATTAACATCCTCTCTTGTCTATAGGTAGTTCTTGCATAATGAAAAATATTTGAGTAAGTTTGCCGTGGTGGTGGCAGTACTTGTTACCTTAAAAACAAATGGAATAAAGACTCGTGGTCAAAATACAACACTAAAAAAATGAAGCATTAAAATGTTGGATCCCAAGAGTTCTGGGTTAGATGGTAAAGTGTATGCAGGAATCTAATTTTAATCTCCCTGAACCTCACTAAAATACAGGAAAAAGTAATTTTTAAAAGACATAAATCCAAAAGGCTGGGGAGAACATTAGAAGAGATAAGAGGAAAGCAATTTTTGAAGTGGAAAGCAGATGGATTAGTGTTAGCTGACTTAGTCTGAGATGGTAGGGACCTCAGCCAGCAGTGGAGAATGCTGAGAAATAACCCAATTTATAATCCAGTATCCTCATAAGGTTCAAAATTGGCAGCACCAGGTAACTTTGGACCTAAGAGTTAAAGGAAAGAACTAAACTTTGGAGGTTTGGGTGAAACTATCCGAAAAGCAATTTACTCTAGAAAGACCCTTTCTCTCATTTCACAGAGTTAGATAACTGTCCTTCCCATACGTCCCCAGGAGTCTGGAGCTCTACACTGTAGCTCAGGGTGAAACAGAAAGAGCCACCAAACTGGAAAACACCAGGCACCTGGACACTACCTAAAACAAGGGGATTAGGCAACCATATGCATAATTAATTGAATGCTTCCCTCACTAAGCTTGGGATACTGGCAGCCAGTCTTCCATCCCCCAGGCAAGAGATTGGAAGTCTTCTCTGGAGAACCTGATGATAAGCCCTAAAAGAAAAACCTAAATATGCAGATACCAGGGGGGTTTGCACTTGAATGGTCTACCCACACACAGAGTAAACAAACTACATCCCAGGCTCTGAGTTACAATCAACACTCTTGACCGTGAGCCACAACCAAGGATTAGCATACCCTGTGGAAAGTATCCAATGCAGTAGTTGGAGACAAGGATAAAAACTAAAAACCAAACAACTTATTTTTTAAAAAGAAAAGACAGAGAAACGGACAATACAAGAAACTTGAAGGAAATGAAGACAATGCAAGGAGGAGAAAACTTTATAAAACAATCAACGATATACTCACAAAGATAATGCATTACATAAGAATGAAGCCACAAGATGCTTTAAGAAGGAATATTCAGAAAATGGCAATAAACACACATATACCAATAATTACTGTAAACAGGAATATTCAGAGAACAAAGATTAAAAAACATATATGGAAACTAAACAAATAGCAGATAGAAAGGTTTCAGGTAATTAATTTTAAAACTATGTTATTTTTCTGGGTTTTGTGATGCTTATAGTGGTGGACAGTTTTTAATATTTGTAAATTTTGTAACTTATTCCTTCCTTATTAATAGATATTCTTATTTTACCTAATACCTAATTTTGTGTGTGTGATTTTGTGTACATTTGCCTGAGGCAGACTCCCAAAACTGGACAGAAACTTCAGACCCCTCAAAACCTGTGTCTGCCCCAATGACAAATCCATATTTCCAGTTGTTCACATTGAAACTATAGGAGTAATTTTTTTTTTGAAGTGTAGTTGATTTACAATGTTGTGTGAGTTTCTGGTGGACAACATAGTGATTCAGTTATACATATATATATTCTTTTTCATTATAGGTTATTACAGGTAGTGGATATAGTTCTCTGTGCTATACAGCAGGACCTGTTTTTATATCTGTTTTATACATAGTAGTTAGTTTCTGCAAATCTCGAACTTCCAATTTATCCCTTAGAAAACCTCTTTCCCCTTTGGAAACCATAAGTTTGTTTTCTATGTCTGTAAGTCTGTTTCTGTTTTTTAAATAAAATTATAGGAGTTATTCTTGACTCCATCCTCTTTCTCTCACACTCCATGTCCAATTAGTGAGGAAATCTTATTGGCTCTGCCTTTAAAATATATGCATAACCTGACCACTACTACCACCTTGGTCCAAATCACCATCATCATTTGCCTGGATTTTTGCAAGAGCCACTTAATCTGTCTTCTTGCTTTCATCCAAGCCCCCTTACTGTGTATTCTCAACACAACAGTTCAAGAACTATCTTCTTAAACCTAAGCCAGATAATATGATTCCTCTGCTCAAAACGTTCCAATGTCTCTCCACTCACTTGAGCTGGCTCTACATTTCTTCTCTGACCTCGTATGGAACTATTTTCTCTTTGGCTTACTCTGATCGGCTCACACTTGACTCCTTTGCTTATTCCTCAAAGATACCAGGCATGGTGCTCCCACTTTTACATTGACTGTTTCCGTTTCTTGGTATCCTGCAGATATCTGTAGGACAATCCCCCTAACCTCTTTCAAATCTCTGCTTCAATGTTACTTTCACAAGGAGGCTTATCTTGACCATCCCATTTAAAATTGCTACCCAATCCAACCCAGCTCCATGACCCGGCACTCTCAACCTCCCATACACTGCCTTCTTTGTTTAATAGCACTTTTCACCTTGTAATATATTACATAGTGTATTTATTATGCTTGTGGTTTATTGTATGTCTACTTCCATTAGGATGATAGCTACATGACAGTAGGGATTTTGTTTTGTTCACTGATACATCACAAGAACCTAAAGTAGTTTCTAGACATATGAATGGCCAATAGACATATAAAAAATGCTCAATATCACTAATTATCAGAGAAATAAAAATCAAAACTACAATGAGGTATCACCTCATACCAGTCAGAATGGCCATCATTCAAAAGTTCATGAACAATAAATGCTGGAGAGGCTGTGGAAAAAAGGGAACCATCCTACACTGCTGGTCGGAATGTAGTTTGGAGCAACCATTATGGAAAACAGTATGAAGATTCCTCAAAAAACTAAAAATAGACTTACCATATGATCAAGCAATCCCACTCTTGGGTATATATCCAGAGGGAACATTAATTCAAAAAGATACTTGCACCCCAATGTTCATAGCAGCACTATATACAATAGACAAGACATGGAAGCAACCTAAATGTCCATCAACAAATGACTGGATAAAGAAGTTGTGGTATATTTATACAATGAAATACTACCTTGCCATAAAAAAGAATAAAATAATGCCATTTGCAACAACATGGATGGACCTAGAGATTGTCACTCTAAGTGAAGTAAGCCAGAAAGAGAAAGAAAAATACTATATGATATCACTCATATATGGAATCTAAAAAAAAAAAATGGACACTATGAACTTATCTACAAAATGGAAACAAACTCTCAGAGTTAGTAAACAATCTTATGGTTACCAGGGAAAGGAGGTGGGAGGGGATAAATTTGGGAGTTTGATATTTACAAATGTTAGCCACTGTATATAAAATAGATTTTTTAAAAGTTTCTTTTGTATAGTACAGGGAACTATGCTCAGTATCTTGCAATAACCTTTAATGGAAAAAAATATGAAAATGAATATATGTATGTATATGCAAGACTGGGACATTGTGCTGTACACCAGAAATTGACAGACTGTAATTGACTGTACCTCAATAAAATAAATAAATAAAAATAAATGAATAAAGTAGTATCTAGAATATAGAAGGGGCTCAATAAATATGTAATGAATTTGAATATAATATGCAGATATATGAATATATACATACATATGGATGCTGTGAGGATGCAACTGTGCATATACACATATACATACACACATACTGTAAAAGTATACAATATCTCTGGAAGAATATAGAAGAAAGAAATAACACTGACTGCTTCTGGAAAAAAGGGGCTGGTTAGCAAGGGGAGAGGGTAGAAATATTGCTTTTCACTATACACCCTTTTGCACTGTTTGAAATTTGAACCATATGAATGAACTATCTTTTCCATAAGTAAATCAGGGAACAATGCAAGTTGGACTTCATTACATGGTTTTCCCTCCTGATGAGATCCCAGAAATATTAGGATATTCTCACACTCTCAATTTTTACTATCATGTAAATGTTGACAGAGTTCTTTAAAACGCATGTATAGAATTCAGTGGGCCATGGAGAAGAACAGAGTGCTAAGTCCTGAAAAGAAGGTTGGCTACAATAAGATGAACTTGGAAATCAGGTGTCCACAACACTAACACAATTCAGTATATATTGGTAAGTGAAAAATAAGCCAAATCAAATCACAAAACTAAACCTATAGCATTATCCTCTTTATATTTTAGAACATCTTTGTGTGTGATGTATGCATAGAAAAAAATCTAGAAAAGGGAAGCAGTCACATCTTAATTTTTTAACTTTTTTTGGAAATAATTTCAATCTTAAAGAAAGTTGCAAGAATGACAACAGTACAAAGAACCCCCACGTATCCTTTTCATAGATTCACACATTAGCATTTTACTCTATTTACTTTATTGTTTGCTGTATCTCTTCCACATACATCTACATCTATTCACATATACACACACAAATATATATACACATAACATGTTTTTCTGAACCATTCAGGAGTAAGTAACTTGCATAAAGCCATTTACTCCAAAGAGTTCAGTGAGCATTTCCTCTAAATTATAATATTCTCTTACATTTCCTCAGTTCAATTGTCAACTTCAGGAGCTTTAACATTGATACAATACTTTTGTCTAACCAACCAACCATATGCCAATTTTTTAGTTCACCTAATAATTTCCTACATGGCATTAATTCCTATGTATCATTCTGTGTTGTTTTATGAAGAGCATAGCTTGCTTTTATAATTTTTTAAAACAATTTTAATAATTATCTAGGGAGCTAGGATAAGCAAAACACCATCTCAAGATTTAACTTCTGGAAACAATTACTTTTCACAGAGTTAGCATACATATATGGGTCTTATGGAAGGCTACTTTCTTTTCCTAGAAAACTACTAGTCGTTTCTAGATACTTCATTTTCCTGACTGAGTCCCAGGATGATGACAGGTACTGAATCCCAAGACAGCCTGACACTTAAAGGGCCATAGACAAGAAAGGTAAGATTTATTTATCAGTACCCTTTGCAATCTCTCAAAAGAGCATAGAATCTTCTAGTCAGTTTAGGAATGATCCTTCAACAGTTGTTGTTTCTTTTAAATCTAATTCTAAAAAGCAAGTTTTGTTGTCCTGACATATTAAGTGTGATATTTCTCCTTTCACAAGAAAAGAAACATGAGCACTTAAAGGAGTAGCAGAACCCATTCTCTGAGTCTTTCTTTCAAGTTCTTGTAAGTGAATTTTCCCATCCTCCTTAAATTTCTATGGTTCTCATGCAGCAGCATCACCACAACACTTGAGTGATGCACTCCATCAGTGTCCTGAACATCATCACTGGAGGGCCCGAGCAAGCTACTGGAATCAGACAGAGGCAAAGCAGTAACAGAGCTTAGAAAAGGCAGTTGTCCTTCAAGGAGGCCTAAAGAGATTTTTATAAGTGTGCATAAGGATTGCGTGCAATTAACCGAAGTCTCAATTCTTAAATCACTTTTAGATTTTAAAAGAACTATTGTGCTTTTTCTAAAATAAATAAAATCAATTATTGACTGCAACTTTTAGAGATGAATTTATTTTGAGTAAATGTTGCCAGGCTTTAAACTCCTACCAATGGGCATTTTATTGAGTAAAATAATTTTTTAAAATTTATTCATAGCATCATTAAGGATGTGTTTATTGAGCCATTTGAGGATAATCAGTAAAATCACTAGCCATTTTTAGAAAACCTTACATCAGAAAAGTGGAGACTACAGTTACAAAAAGACATTATCATCACAATTTAAAACTCCATATGTAGAGCATATATTACCTATTTTCATTAGGAAAATTATCCTATTATCTATACAGCATCTAATATAAATTAAGGCCATTAGGGCAAATTTTACAACATTATATTGATAGAAAAATAAATTTGAATTTAACCACCTATAAAGTACTCTACTGAGCCATAGCACAGTGGGTATTGAAGGTGGAAAATAATGTCGAAAAAAGACTAAGCACTTATTTCTGTCTTCCTTGCAGAGTGGCAATATATGTACTTTGCAAATCTCCTGGCATTAGCAAGACACCCACAGTAGGTGGGTGGGGAAAGGGAGCAATAAGCAGTGAACTGCAGGGTTGGCTCAGTGGCAGAGCATGTGTTTAGCATGCACAATATCCTGGGTTCAATTCCCAGTGCCTCTGTTAGGGGGAAAAATAAAAATTTTAAAAACAAAAAAAACCCACTAAAACTGTAGTATGTGGTAAGGTCGTTTTTTAAAGACCAAGAGCATAAGACATGGCATATTAAAGACTCTTCCATTTGATCTGCAGACTCATATAGTAGAAAACTTGACTAACTACAACGATAAATAAAGTGAATACTGACAAGAAAACGAACACAAGGTATCATTTTGTCTATTATAATTTGTGTTTTTCCTAAGACTATTGCATGGCTCTATTATTTCAAAATGTATAAGCATTAAATGTCAATTAGCTGAAATGCTCAAAAAATAGAGTCCTTTGATTGAAAGAATTTTTATCTGATGTTTAAGTGATAACTTTTCCATTTCTACACACTTACTGATTATTTTTCTAAAATATATGAGCCCATTTCCATGTCTAGTATGCTGAAGTTAATTGAATCTTCCTTTGAAGACTCATAATCTTGCAAGGCCTCAGGCTTATCAAACCAAACATCGGTGATTCTGTAGAGGATGGTAGGGGCGTGGCTTTAGTCAGTGTTCACTCCAGGATATACCCTGGAGGCTGGACTTGTAATTAAATACCTTATATGTAGTTTATTTTTATTATTTTATTATAATTTGCCTCTTTCATCTAAAAGTTGTGTTTCAAAGAATAAATAAGAATGTTTGCACAATATGAGGCTTCCGGCAAGTGGGGGCCTGTTCATTTAAAATTTTGTTAAAATTAGAAAGTATAACTGTCAGATTGCATTTCCAAAATGGTTCTTTGAACTTCTTATCAAAATGCTAAATGATATGTTTTAAGCATTTAATTTTTAATTTCCAAGTTCAATTTTCAATTTTTGTTATTTAAAAAATGTGAGGTTTTGCCATACTTGAAGATAAAAGCAGAGAAAATGGTATCAGAGAAACAAGGAATAATTCTCCCATGAACTTTGATAAAAGAAGTTGATGAGATTATTATCTCAGTTTAAGAATATTTCCCTAGATGGGAAATAAAATGTTGGAGAAGATTAAAAGAAAGCAATAGAAGTAAAAATAAATAAATAAAAGTTATCAATTACTTCATTCTTCTCTGACTAGTTCCACAGTCTCAGCCACTGAGCCAGAAATAGAAATGAAGCAGAAGCCTGAATGAGTAACGTATCCCTCTGTCACCCTTGTTAACAGAATCAGCTTACGGGTGAAACACAATGAAACAAATATATTTCAGCTTAAAAAAGAGACAGCCTTGGCATATACCTTTTTAAATTCAAGGAATTAAATTCCCAAACCAGAAAAATATTGGACTGTTCCTTCCACTCCACCTACATCATCCAACACTCATTTAAACTGTCCCCTTCTAGAAACATTTTGTATCCTACCTCTTCCATGAAAAGCTGTTCTGATCTTCTGGTCTAGATAATCTTTTCCTCCTTTGAAATACTAAAGGATTTAGTGAGTATATGATTCATTCATTATTTATTAATTCATTGCCTTCCAACATCTTTTTAAATCAGTTTTATTATTTTTCCGATCATAAAATTAAATGTGCTGTTCTTAAAAATATAGCTTATAACGAAGTTCTAGAGAATAAAATAAATATCAGTCATAATCCAACTACCAGGAAATAATTCCTATTAGTTATAAATGTATAATTATATTATTTTGTTTCTAAAACTGGAATACATTCTGCTCTTCATCATATTTTTCATTTATCATTGCTGCATAAACACTTTCCGATGTTTTAAATATTTTTCAAAAATGGGTTAATGGGAATTCTACTTCTAGTATGAGTGAGTATACTCTTAAAATTATCCTCTGATAAATTAAAAGCTATAAATTAAAAGCATGTGGATTTGGAAGAGTCAAAGTTTGGAGGAAGCAACTGGCATAGAATAAATTTTATGTTTCAGACAAAAGGAAATGAACAAAGAATCACTAGCAGATTTAAGATACAAAAAAATGCTAAAGAAAATTCTTCAGATGGAAAATAAATGACACCAGAGAGAATCTTAAATCTTTAAGAATAAAAGAAGAGAATTCAAAAAATGTAATATTTGAGTGAAAATAAAAGGCCATTTCTCGCTTCATTTCTTTAAAATACATACATCCACTTAAAGTAAACATAATATCATTCTCTCGTGGAGTTAAAATGCAGGTAGTTGTAATATATATGACAACATCACATAAGAGAAGGTGAGGAGGGGTAGTAAATGATCTATTTGGTTGTAAGACTGCATTTTATGCAAGTAGTAAAATATTAATCCTTAGAAGACTGTGACAACTTCAAAATGTTTATTGTAATTTCTAGAGAAACCACTAAAAATTTCAAAAGATGTAGTTAAAAAGTTAATAGAGAAATTCAAATAAAGTTGCAAAATATATTCAAATAATCTAAAAGAGGGCAGCGTAGTGAAAACAGAAAGACAAAAAAAAAAAAAAAAAAAGAGGGAACAAACCAAAACCAAATAGTAAAATAGATCTAAAGACAACCATATCAATAATGACATTAAATGATAATAATTGACATACTCCAAATAAAAAGTTAGAGATTATCACAAATGCTAAAAACCCAAGACCCTGTCTTGAACATACATACTTTTTATGTCTATAATATCCATACTTTAAATATGACACAGGTGTGTGGAAAGAAGAGACTGAAAAGATGTATCATGCAAACCATAAGCATAAGAAGACCACAGTAGCTACACTGATAACAGCTAAAACACATGTTAAGAGAAAGACTATTTTTAAAGGTAAAGGGGCATATTTTATAATTATAACAGAATCAATTTGTCAGAAAAAAATTATAAATATACATCTGCTTTATAGCAGAACCTCATATCCATGAAGCAAGAATCGACAGAATTGAAGAGAGAGATAGATAATTCCAAAATCATAGTAAGAGATTTTTTACACTGTTCTTTCAGTAGGTAATAGAATACCTAGACAAAAATCAGTTTGAACATAGAGGCTCTAAAGAATGATATCAGCCAGGTAGATCTAACTGATATTTATAGACTAGGACACCCAGTAACTACAGAATACACATTCTTTTCATATGCACGTGGTACATTCACCATACATACATACATTTATTTCTGACCATAAAATAGATCTCAGTATATCAAATTGAAATCATAGTCTTTGAGCACAAGAGAATTACAAGAAACCAATAACAATAAGAATCTAGGAAATTCTCAAACATTTGGAACTCACCCAAGATACTTCTAAGTAATCCATGAGCTGAAGAAGAAATAATAAAGAAAAGGAGAAAACTTAAAATTATTTCTAACTGAATGATAATAAAAACAAAACATGTCAAGATATAGTGCTTAGGAGGAAATATATAATTTTAAATGCTTTCATTAGAAAATAAGAAAAAACTTAAATCCATGAACTTTTCCCACTTCAAGATGTTAAAAAAAACAAGAAGAAAGTAAACCAAAAGTAAGTAGAAGAAAGGAAATAAAGGTGACAGCAGAAATAAACACAACAGATAATACAGAAAATTAACAAAGTCAAAAGCTGGTTGTGTTAAAAGATCAACAAAATTAATAAAACCCAAGCTAGGTTGATTAAGAAAAAAAGAAAGAGAATGCAAGTCATTATCAGGAATGAAAAAAAAGATGCTAGCATAATGATAAAATGAAGATAATTTAAAATTTTGAAAAATAGTTTTTAAGACATACTTTAATCATTTTCAATATCTTACTTTAAATGGACAAATTCTGGAAATATGCAACTTATCAAATTTGACAGGATAAAAAAGATATTTTTCAGAAAATAGAGAAGAGAGCTTCTGCTAAATGGTTTTATGAAGTCAGCATAACCTTGATATCAAAAACCTAACAAAAATATCACCAAAAGAAGAAGAAAACAAAATTAAAGACCAATATCTGTCATTAATGTAGATGCAAAAACCCTTGAAAATATTAGCAAACCAAATCCAATGATACATTGGAAAGATAACACAATGACTAAGTTTATTTTATCCCAAAGATGCAAAGTTACTCTAACACTCAATAATAAATCAATATAATCGCCATACTAACAGAATAAAGTAGAAAAAAAATATGATCATTTCAATAGATGTAGAAAAAGGATTTGAGACTATTTAGTAACCATTCACGATTAAAAACAGAAATAAATTTACAGGAAATTCAAAACAGAGAAAACAAACTCCTCAATTTGATTAATCCCACCTATTAAAAAAAAACCAAACTAACAACACACTTAATGGTGAAATATTAAACACTTTCTCCTAAGTGTTATACTGATAGTCTTAGCTATTGAAATAGGGCAAAGCATTTCTTTAAATGGAAGACAAAAAAAAATTGGAAAGAAAGAAGTAAAACTCTCCATTTCCAGATGACACAATTGTTTATACAGGAAATTCTAAAGACTATATACAAAATAATTACTAGAACTCACAAATGAATCTAGCTAGGTCACAGGATACAAAGCAAATATCCAAAAGTGAATTCTATTTTTATATACCAGTAAATGAGAGGAAAATGAAAATTTAAAAAAATCATTAAATAACCCTTCTCCCAAATATAAGAAATTTAGGAATAAATCTAACAAAACATGTGAAAGATCTCCTCACTGGAAACTACAAAACACTGCTGAGAGAAATTAAAGACATATAAAAGTAGAGAGCCGCTGTCATGAACTGGAAAACTCAACATTGTTAAGATGTAAATTCTCTCCCAAATTAACCTGTAGATGCAACACAATCCAAATTAAATTCCAGCAGGGATTTTTTTTAATTGCCAACTTGATTCTAAATGTATATGGAAATGCACGTGACGTAGAATTGCCAAAAAAATTTTTTAAAAAGTGAATGAAGTTAGAGTACATATACAGCCTAATTTCAAGACTTACTATGAAACAACAGTAATTGAGTGTGATATAGACGAAAGGATAAGCAAACTGATCAAAGGACAAAAAGTCATCTATAAGTAGGCTCATATGTATGGTCAAAATATTTTTCAACAGAGGAAGAAAAGTCTTTAGAGCAAATAGTGCTGGAACTGGATATCTATATGGGGAGTGGGAAATAATGTTGACCCCTACTTCAACCCACATTCAAAAATTCACTCAAAATGGATTGTAGACGTCAATATATATTAAAAAAAAAAAAACTAAAAGCATAAAATTTTAGAAG
Organism: Camelus bactrianus; assembly: GCF_048773025.1. Taxonomy (NCBI): domain Eukaryota; kingdom Metazoa; phylum Chordata; class Mammalia; order Artiodactyla; family Camelidae; genus Camelus; species Camelus bactrianus. The sequence goes on along the minus strand of NC_133575.1, from coordinate 77,975,664 downwards.
GAAACATAAGAGAAAATCTTTGTGACTTTGGGGTAGGCAAAATTTTTTCCAACAAGTCACAGAAATCACTAACCAGAAAAGAAAAAGTTATTAAACTTCATCAAACTTAAAAACATTGCTCATCAAAAGATGTAATACTTACATCTGACAAAGGACTTGTATCCAGGTTATATAAAGAGCTCTTACAACTCAATAATAAAAAGAATCCCCCTCAAAAAATTTTTAAATGGACAAAATATTTGAACAGATACTTCAGAAAAGAAGATACACAGATGGCCAATAAGCACATGAAGAGATGCTCAACATATCAGTCATCAGAGAAATGTAAATTAAAACCATAATAGTAACATATTAAAATGACTAAAATGTGAGGAAAAAAAAAAAACTCCAAGTTTTTGTGAGAATATGGAGCAACTGGTATTTTAATACATAGCTGGTGGGAATGAAAAATAGTACAATATTTTGAAAAACCATGTGGTAGTTTCTTAAAAGTATATATACTCATACCTATTATAAAACTCAACCATTTCACTCCTAAGTATTTACCCAAGTGATATGAATGCATATAGATACAAAAACTTGTAGATAAATGTTAATAGCAGCTTTAATTGTAATAGCCTCAGACTTGAAACAACACAAATGCCCTTCCACAAGTTAAAAGATAAACAGATTGTGCTGTATTCATATAATGGAATACTACTTAGCAATAGAAAGGAATGAACTATTAATACATCTGACAAAATGAATGAATCAGAAAATAATAATGCTAAATGAAAGGAGTTGGACAAAAAGAGTACATTCTGTATTATTCTATTTGTATGAAACTAGAAAATGCAAACTAAGTTAGAGGGACAGAGAGCAGATCACTGGTTGCCTGGGACATACAGAATAAGAGATATATTGCAAAGTGGCATGAGGAGTCTTGGTGATGGAAATGGGATGTATTTTGATTGTGCTAATATTTTCATGGGTGTATATAATTGTCAAAACTCAACAAATCGTAAAGTTTCAATGGATGCAGTTTACTGTGTGTAAATTATGTCTCAGTACAGTTTATTTAAAAAGACAGAATAATGGCTGTATAATATTTTGGCGTTTGTATGTACAACAATGTGTTCAGTGAAAACTCTTACTGGATATTTTGGGGAACACTTTTAGTGAAAATAATATCAAATAGGCAGATTCAAAGTCTAAACATTCCATGAATGCAATCCAGAGATGCACCAGAAAGAACTGGAAGACTGAGAGACAGATTGACCACTGGAGAAACAAATGGGGTGAGAAAACAATATTTTGGCCAAGGTGGTGACTGTCAACAAAAACAGCAGAGCTCCTTCTTGCTCAGCAGCACTGAAGAACATTCTGACAAGTATTTTACTCAGCCATTTGTGTGCCTCAGGTATAGAATAGCTTAGAGAGGTTATTTGTTTGGTGTTCATATAGTCCTGGGGACACTAGGGTAGCAAATAGGGGGCTTGTCAATAGTCCATGGAACAAATTGCCCTGGGAGAATTTATGAAAGATTTCAGAGATTATGGTGTTGAATGAGTCCTATTTGGAAAGTGAGAGTTAACATCTTACTTTATAAAACCTGGGATTCAACAAACCTCATTAGCCATATCCCTGACACCACTGAAACTTCTTTCTTCACTATCTGAGATAAATTGGGCGACAAAATGTCTTCCCCCTGAGCTCTTTAGAAAAGGGAGACAATAAATCCAAGGCATTATTGTTTGCTGTTCACCAGAAAAAGGCAGATCTATTTACTTTTTCCTGGCACTTTGGGAAGCCTTAGTTACCTATAAATTATTTGGTTACATCCCAGAGGGACAAGTAGACTGAAAAAGAATATCAAGGCTGTGAATCAGTGCTCCAGAAGTTCATGTCTGGTGGCAAAATTAGGCACCCATGACAGTCTTGCCTTTTCCTCACTCTTTTCCCCCATATTCTCCTTCTCTTTGTCCCTGGATAGGCACCTGATACCTTGCAAACACCCCTCTTTTTTTTCTAATAAAACATTTCAAAATATAGTTCACCCTATTCCTAATTCCATCGATTTTTAAATACCACTCAATACATATGAATATATACTTATCCATCATTTGAGGGTCTCTACTCATCCTTCATTGTAACACTATATTGATGACAGAAAATGATCTGGGTGAAGAGAAAGAAATTTCCTATTTAACTATGTTTAATTGTTCCATGTAGAAATGTCTAAAGTCGTAGCAACAAAAATAGTGTAGAAGGGCCCATATAACATTGTATGATCAGATGAAATTTTCAATTTCTAAATGTTTGGTTTTGGAGTAATCAAAAGTTGCCTAAATTTGGATACTATTTCTTTAAGTGCTTTAATTCAAGGGCTGTTTTCAAAGAATCAATTGTTTAACTTTTAAAATTAAAGAACAATTTTCTCATGGAATGATAACCATCCTGGTGTGCTGAATTTCCACTCCACTATTTGCTGTTATATTATAACAATGTTAGTATTTCGTTTTCAAATTAGTGTTGGAGATATTCAACAGTAATCAAATATTTGAAGCTCTTGTAGATTTGGGGAATTTGATTAAAATGGAGATTTTACAAATTTTTTTTTGGTTTCCATTTAGATACAGAAGCATGAAAGAGTTTTAAAAATGAAGTCTTAACAGTGTTAACGAAATCCTTTTGGTTTCACTGCTGATATTATCAGTCTACCCTTGCAGAATGTCAACTGCTAAACATATTCCATCCCTGGACTGGCACAGCACTAAGAAATTGACTTCACCATCTGGCTTTCTAGCATTTTTATCAGGTCTTTTTAATTAGGTTCAAATCGGTGATCTCCACCTTTCCCTGCTTCTACCTTTTTCAGTGCCGTTAAGACTGAACTCATTGCCAGTGCACTGCAGCGTGCTCAAGTGGAACTTAAATTGAATAGTATTTTCCCCCAGGTTTTCACGCCTTACATATGCTAGCAAAAGTCATGTCATGCTTGCCCAGTAGTGCATATAATTCAATTTTTGTTTTATTAAGATATGAAGATGACCATTACATTCAAAAGCCAGGCAGCCTTAAGAGACCTAAATGAAAAATGGGATAATAGTTAGAGAAATTAAAGAGCTCTGCAAGGTAACGAAAAAGGAATGGAGAGCACTGAAATTTTGCTCTTGAGCTTAAACTGCTGGAACAATGCATATAATAGAAATACTAAAACATTTTCCAGTTAAACCTAGTGTCATACTCTCTTACCAAAAAAAAAAAAAAAACTTTCATGGGGTTTGTGAGAAGAGGAAAGGCTAGTCAAATTTGGTTATGTCAAATCTTTCCTGTTAATTGAAAATGATCTCAGCTCAATAAAAGTCTAACCTCTGTAGAGAAAGCTGGTCGGCTAATGGGAGCTAAGTTTTCCCTCTGTCTGTGGCAGGAGAGCTGACTGGAGGTGATGTTACGGTTCATCTGATTTTTTTGTCCTTAATAAGGAAATGTATAGTAAGCTTACCACCTTCATAATAGTCACCTCAACAGATTCAAATAAAATTGATTTCTAGGGAAGCCAAAGAGTGGGTTTTTGGTGTGGAGGCGGAAAGAAGTCTTATCCTCAAGCCTCATCCTTATAGGATGAACGCTCATCTGTATTTCAAAGAAGCATCTAAAGCATTAAGGATCCTTATTCACAATTTGTTCAAGCAAATAGATAAATATGAACATGTGTATATATATATATATGTGTGTGTATATATACACACACACACACACACACATTGATGGCTATATCAAGATGTACACAGTAAATAGCCTATAATGAAAAATAATATAAAAAGGAATATATGTATATGTATAACTGAATCAGTATGCTGTTCACCAGAAATTAACACAACGGTGTAAATCAACTAAACTTCAATTAAAAAAAAAACATAGCAATAAAAAGGAAAAAAAAAAAAAGATATGCATAGTAAACTCAAAAAAGCCAAAAAGACTGGCTCTTCCTAATTCGTTAAGACAGTCCTTGGAAGGGTGAGTTACAGATCTCTTGAGTTCCTGCCATACCAACCTGCCCAGGACAAATTGAGCAGATGAGATCTTTGATTCCCATATAAGTCGACATGCATAAACAGATTTAATTGTAATGTTAAATTCAAACTGATGATTCTGGATTTCAAAGTGGGAGGACTTGAGGGGTTTGTACCCAGAGTGATTGTCTATACTATACTGAGATCTGGACTCAAAAAACCTGACCTATGCAGGCTACTACTTAGGAATTCTATGTACCTTTTTTTCCATAGGTGTTCTAAATATACCTAGGATCCTTCCATCTGAACCTTCAAGGCTGTATTTCCCATTCCTCTTTCAAATATCCTCCCCACCCTCTAGCACAAAGGATACTGATTTGGGGAACCTGTATGGCACAGCACCTGTTTGAAATTGACTTGGGAAGTTTGAAGTGGGGGCATCCAGATTCAGATTAAAATAGCACTAAGGGGAAATCGTATGGCCCAAGAAAATAATTTTTCCCTGACTTTGGCTCACCAGAATGCAACTGCCCACAGTTTCTGGATATTCTGTTCTCTAAGCACTTTACAAATAAATGTATGCTGCAAGAGCATTTCATTTTCATTTTTTTTTTAGGTAGGGGGCGGGGTGTCATTTGGAGGGGCTAGCTTCAACCTTCATTACTCTAACCAATAGCTACAGTCTTTGCTAGCAGTTTAAGTGACCCTGAAATAATTTATATATTTTTAGAATCCTCTCCTAAGGCAGTCAAGCCAACCACAGATTATTAAATTCATTGAGTTTTTCCTTTTTGCACATTTTCTTACTGCAGATGCGCTAAACCATTCAGCAAAAATGTAGGATACTGCAGAACAAGTGGAGACCTGCAGAGCTGTAATAATTACAGGATAATATAGAACTAAAATAATTCTTCTGAATGTTGAGGTTTAATATTATCTGTTCTTTTCCTCTGCATTCTCAGTGGAACAATTGACTCAATTTCTCCAGGCACAAATCTTTCACAACTTCTTCTTAACTTTCTGAGCAATTCTCCTGGCAGGACTATATATGGTAGCACATGTCTCCCCCTCGACTGAAACAGTCAATCACATTTTAACCCACCAGGTCTTATTTGTCCATCCCTATTTTACAGCAATGTTTTTAAGAACCAGTCTTAGCCGGAGGGATAACTTAACAATCTAAGTAACAAATTTTGACAAACCTCCCCTTCCCTGAGTCACAAGTTCAAATTCCTTCAAGGTTGATTTCTTAGTAGATGAAGTTAGTGGCGCAATGAGTTCAAAGAGGAAAATCTTCAGAAGGGAATCGAGTATTTCCAAACCCCTAGAGAGACCTACATCACCTGCTGAAAAGTTTTGCCTCTGCACAGCATTTCTAGGGCCTGGCTAACAAAGATCTCAGTCTCTTGTTGGTGAACACTAAATATGACAATATAGCCTTAACAAGAAAGGCTACCACATCCCCATTAGTTCGCTGTCTGTTTCACCCGGCACAAATTGGTACTCAGCCCTGGCGAGTAGATACTTACAAGGCTTTTGTTTCACAGACAAGCTATAGTCTAATAATATTTCAGTACAAGTTTCTGGATGAAGAAGTCACCTTGTGATTTGCAGTCGTGCTAGCCATAAATCTTGGTCATAGGCTAGGAGTAGACTAAAAAGTGTGTCAGTAATTCATGTTATGCTATGATATCTCATTTAGCGATAATATGATAAAGTGTGACAGCTGCAGCCTGTGACTAATCATGGCCTCACAATGAAGCCTTCCTATGTGGAAAGCAAGATTTCAGAGAGTCCAGCAAATGAAAAGGAGCTGCTTTGCCCATCAAGCCAAGTTTAGCTGCACGTGCAGCTTCTACTTTTTGAGAGGTGACATAGGGTCGTGTGGGTGGCTCTCTGGTGTCGGAGGTTTTTCTAGTTTCAGATTTCAAATGATTAATCATCATAACACTCCTGGATCGGTATTAGTATTTGCATTTTTCAGGGAATGGAAAACTAAGGAAAAGGAAAACTTAAGTTGCTTTTTAATGCCCCCACGGAAAATGCATAGAAGAGGGAAAATGAGTATGCTTGCGTGAGTGTGTGACTTTTCAGATTATCCATATTTTGATAATTTGAAGTAGCAGACAGAAAAGCTAGTTCTTATACCAGAAGCCTGAGGGATGTGAGAATTTGACATCTAGCCTATCTTTATTGGCTTTCCTCTTTTTAAAACCTAATGGATTGCTTCCTGCAATACAGTGTGCCAAAATGCATAAAAATATTTCAAATATCCAGAGGGGCTTCACATCCATTGATCAGGGTTTATATATTGATTTGTGGCTCTCAGAGACCCATTCTTTCCACTTCTCTCTGTTGTAAGGAAAATGGAATGTATACTAATTTGAACTGAAAGAAGATATGTAATGGCAGGAGCTGGTTTGGTTTTTTTTTTATTTGTTTGTTTGTTTTGTTTTGTTTTTCTATTTTGGTCTCAGAATGTTGGTTACATTAAGTCATGCTATCTGGTAATGATCAAAATAATAGCCTGAGCCACTCCTGGTACTCCCCGAAGTCACCCTAGGATCAAAAGGTATGCTTTCAGGATCTTTGTTATCTGTTCACTGTAGAAGTTAGACTCTGGATAGCCACCTGAAAGGAAATATAAATATTTTTAAGTTTACAGGAATCATACACACACACACACACACACACACACACACACCACTCATATGTTCCCTTTATAGGCGTGTTTATCAGGTTCAAGCCAAGGTGAAACAAACATATCCCTTTTGCTCCATAGAAATATGGAGAAATATATTATCCAAAACAAAATGATGCAAATAGATAACAAGAACATATAAAAGATGAGGAGAAGAATTCAACAAGTCCCTACATGAAATATATGAAAACTAAGTTGTGGTCGATTCTCAGAAGAGATGGAATTTGCAGAATTTTTTTGACTGATGGTTAAAAAAACAGCTTGTTGAATTGGGGCTAGAATGATATTCCAGACATCTGGCAGAAAAAGTCTTTAAAGTTAAGAGAGAGAGTGTAGAAGCTAGAAACAGACAACTGGAAAAAAATGGACATGTAATGAAGGTGGCTGGCCTGTTAGAAATGTAGGGAATACTCAAGAGGGTAAGAAGTCAAATTAAATGAAGATGAAAGGTATCTAAGGAAGCCATTGGTCAACCTTTTTGCTTCTGGTCAAGATGAAACCTAAACTATCTCTTAAAAATTACCAAATACCCAAGTTCTTAAAGTTTTACAAACCTGTTTCTTCATTTAAGCAGGTAATTTCAATGGCTCCCCAGGTTTTAATCTTTTCTAATATGGTTTTTACCCACCTAAATTCTCCTGCTGTTATTATCTGACCTTTGGAGCAATAATCCTCTGAATTCTTAGTCTTGAGAAAATACACCTCCAACTCCCAAAATATAGACGACAAATCAGAATTTTATTTGATTTCAGTTAATGTGAAAACCTTGTTTGGCCGAAATCCAATGATCAGATATTACATCTTTCTGTCTTGTTTGTCACTGCGCTGCTAAACTTATTTTTCACTTTGCAAGGCAACGCTAATAGGTGTAAGTACTTTTATTTTGGTTTGGATGTGACCAAAATTAGCAGCGTGAGACCCAAAAGCATTTCTTCATTTTACCCATCCGAAATGTGATCTTGATAAATCTGTTGGCCTCCTGTAAATCCTGAGAGATGCTGTTTCTTTTTGTAGCTCTGCTTTTCCTTTTGTCACCCAGACAAAGAATATATTAACCTTTGTATTTTGGTCCAAATTGCTTCACCTCAAACATTCACTGAGCACCTGTTATATGCTGGGTACTGTACTAGGGCCTTAGAGATGTTAAGAACTCTGGTCCAAGTCATTATCATCTTTCATCTGAACAACTTCAGCAGCTTTCAAAGTGGTTTCTCTGCCTTCACAATGGCTTTCTTCCAATCTTGTCTCCACTCTGCAACCAAAGTGAGCTTTCCAAAACAAAAGTTTAATTGTGCCACTCTGCTGCTTAAAATTCTCCAAATGGCTTCATTCTGGCGGCTCCAAGATAAAGACTCAATACCTTACCTTGGCTTCCATGGTGCTACACAATCTCCATCCTCATCCTGTGCCATTTCACACTGAGGTACCAAACATATTAAATTTCTTTCACTTCCTCAGAAGCTTTACATGATGTCACTCACTTCAGAAATGCTAGTTTCTTTGACGGCTCAATCCTTCCTCATTCGGCTAACTCCTCATCTTCCTCGGGTCTCAGCATGAAGGTTACCTTAGGGAGCATTACTCCAAGTTCACATTATGAGTCGTGCAATTCCCTGTTAGGTTCCCCTGCTTTATGCCTCCATAAGACTCTAATATATCCCAGTTGTAATGTATTAGCCCTGCTTTCACCCATCCACAGACTGGGTGGCTTAAACAACAGAAAATTTTTCTCAGAGTTCTAGAGGCTGGGAAGTCCAAGATCAAGGTGTCAGCAAAGTAGGTTTCATTCAGAGGCTTCTTTTCTTGCCTTGTAGGTGGCCACCATATCACTGGGTGCTTATGTGACCTCTCTTTATGCGGGCACTCAGAGAGAGAATGCTCTGATGTTTCTTCCTCTTCCCATAAGGATACCAATTCTATTAGATTAAGACTCCATGACCACATTTAACTCTTGTTACGTCCTTATAGCCCCTATCTCCAAATACTGTCACATTGGGGGTTAGAGCTTCAACATATTAAGTTTGGAAGGACACAATTCAGTCCATAGCATATAACATTCATTATCTATTATAGTTAAGGCATATTTAAGATCTGTTTTGCCTCCTGTACTGTAAGCTCTGACACAGTAAGAACTTAAGTACTTTTAAATGAATAAAGAAGAGTAAGACTTGGTCTCTGCTCTCAAAAAGCAATAAATGTAGCTCATTAATTAGGCAAAAGTAAAACTGCTTATAATATAGCATAGCAAACTTGATTACAACTGTCTGAACAAAGTACAATTGGAAAGAATTATTAATTCATTAATTCTGAAGTGGATGAAAGTGAAGATGGGGTGGGAGTCAGACTCAAGGAAGCTTTCATAAAGGAGACGGCATTTGAGCTGGGCTTTAAGAGAAGATGTCTCTACTGCTTTGACTATCACTATAATTGAGGTTTGCTTCCAAAAAAATCTGTAATAGCTCTTAAATGTGTATTTCCAATGACATCCTTGTGTTGTGTTAGTAAGCAGCTTCCTTGAGCTTATAAATCCACACTGTACAGCAAAGTAGCCACTAGCCACATGTAGCTATTCATATTTAAATTAATTAAAGTCAAATAAAAATAAATGTTCAGTTACTCAGTCATTCTAGCCACACTTTAAGTGCTCAGTAGCCACGTGTGACTACCATATTGGACTGTGTGCAAATTACAGAACATTTCTATCCTTTCAGACAGTATGCTAGAAGCAATGCATTCATTTATCTAACAAATTTCTATGGAGCATCTGCTATTTGCCTGGTACTGTGCTGGATGATGATGGACACACAGACAAATATGACAAGGTTCCTGCTTCCCAAAGCTCATTCCATGAATGAACCCTGCTTTACTTCTGCAAATTGGTTCATGATGAATTGCATTTGTTTAATTTAATAAACTTCAAGATTACTATCTCTAGGCATGTGTGTGCTGCATGCAGTTTGTTGAATTGAAAGTGTCTCAGATGCTCACAAATCAGAAGCATAGCTATGAATGGAACTTTGAATAAATCTGCTACTTATTAGGTACCCATTATGTGAGCACCCTGTGCTGAATCCTATGGAAAATGCAAAAGAAATATAAGACAAAATATCTTCCCTCTATGAGTTTATAAATTAAATAAAATATTGATTATAAATATAACTAATTTATAAGCCATGAATATATTTCTATTATTAAAGTTAAGATTAAGGAGACTGGATTCACATAAATTTAATGAGTAGAGAACAATAAAAGAGTATATAATCAAGTGCCGGAGTATATGAAATGAACTTAGAAATCCTATGCAAATTCAGAGTTGAGAAAGAATTACAAGAAGTGAAATGATCAAGGAAGACTTTGGGAAGGAAATGCTGAGAGTAGTCATGAGTTACTGTATAACAAGTGACAGAAAACCAACACAAATTGGCTTCCAAAAAAGAGGGATTTGTTTGATTTATGTAAGTGGGAAGTTTAGGTGTGGACTATAGATGCAAATGTAGCCAGAGAATCAAAGTCATCACCTCTTGCTCTTTTCTCCTCTCCATCTGTCAGCTCTACTGTACTCCATATTGGCTCTATTCTTAGGAAATAGAGCCAGGCTCTCCCCTCGTGGTAGCAAGATAGCTACAAGCAACTCTAGGCTGACATCCCACTATTTCAGGAATTCCAGTGAGGAGAGCACATCTATCTCTTAATACATGCTATTGGGGTCATGTTATTATCTGTGGACCAATCATGTAGCTAAGAGAAAGCAATGCTGTGACAGGTCAAGCCTAGGTCACAACCTCATTGCAGGAGGTGATGAGGGAGTACGGAGAGCTGAGTAGTTGTAATCCCACAAAGAAAATTGTGAAAATGTATAAAAGTAAAAACAAACAAAAGCAAGGGAATGAAAGTTAGATAAACAACTAAAGTCCGATTCAACATAGGCCTTGAGGAAAATACGGAATTTGAATCTTTCTCTAGTGGAAAGGTGAACCCAGTGTCCAAAGAAAGAGAAATGAAATAAAGGTACAGAGAAGGAATTGTTTTATCACAGGGGAATTTATCAGATAAGAGATTATCCATTTGGCTTTGATTTACCATCTTCAACATACCCTGGGCAAAACCTTTTTACAGTCTTGGCTGATCCAGTTAACACAAAATAAAACAAAACAAAACAGAAACAGAACAATAAGCAAACTAATTGATGAAATTCATTTCTGCCCCCTTCTGTCTGACTGCCTGCTTTTATCTTTGATTTGTTTCTGTTTCCTGACTTACATGTGTTCCTTGAAGTTTATATAACCAGTTAGTGTTGAATGTTTCTTACCACACACCCCCTGCCTTCCTAGATCTCAAAAAAGCTTCATTTTTAAATGTAAGTTTTTCTTAATATTCGGAGCCAGCCAAATCCCATAACACTAAAGCATGATGCGTGTCACCAGAGAATGACCTTAGCATATTGGGATACTATTCAGAGTTGCTAACTTTTCTCAGAAGCTTCATTAGTCCAGTTCAGTTAATGACATTGACTCCTTTAGTGAGGACTACGAAAACCACATAGATATCTCTATGTCTGGATTTTTGCCCTATTCGACATATCACCCATGCCAGAGTGGGGAGAAAAGTCTGCTCCAAACAGAAAATAAGGGAGGTGCATTGTCCGTAGAAAATTTACAGACAATAAAACAGACTAAAAGTCACTCTGCTTTTTATTATCACCATGCACCTGCATTTTAAACAATGTCAGGGATAAAATACTCCTCTGGGGAAAAAAAAATCTTTGATCGGTCTGAGTCAGGGTTTTTCAACCTCAGCAATATTGACGTTTTGAACTGGATGATTCTTGCTGGGGTGTGGGGGGCTGCCCTGTGCATGTAGGATGTTTAGTAACATCCCCAGCCACTACCCACTAGATGCTAGTAGCACTTTTCCCCAGTTATGACAACCAGGGATAAATTTGGGAGTTTGAGATTTGCAAATGTTAACCACTATATATAAAAACAGATGAAAAACAAATTTATTCTGTATAGCATAGGGACTATATTCAGTATCTTGTAATAGCCTTTAATAAAAAAGAATATGAGAACAAATATATGTATATATATGCATGACTGAGACATTATGCCATACACCAGAAATTGACACGCTGTAACTGACTTTACTTAAAAAAAAAATGTCTCTCGACATTACCAAATGTCCCCTGGGAGGCAAAAATCACTCCTGGCTGAGAACCACTGGTCTAAATTCAAAATAATTGCAATGATTACTATTAAGACTTCATCATTTACATTTTGTTACTTTTAATAATAATATTTATTTCTATTACTTATCTCATAATAATCATTATATCTGACATGCAAATGAACTCGAAGAACTTCCAGTTATACATTTGGCCTCTGACACACAAGGATCCCTCTATGTGCATTCATTTCAAGAAAAGGTTCAGAACAGTTTAGAATCATCTGAGCTTGCTTTTGGTAGATTTCACATCACTAACTCTGTGCTTTTGTGTATTCCTGCATTTAAATAGTAGCTTCAAAATAAACAAGAATAGCACGGGGATTTTAACAGCAAGGAAACTGGACCTGAACTGCATCAATACTGTCATTATATGTTACTACTTGAATTTTTTATTTGGATTTGGTGTTTTGGTGTAGTAAGTGGAAATTTTAGTTAATAAATGAAATATTTTACGGAACTTGCATATATTTAAAGTTGAAATGCATCCTAGGTGGGGGGGAGGGTAGAGCTCAGTGGTAGGGCACATGCTTAGCATGCATGAACTCCTGGGTTCAATCCCCAGTACCTCCATTAAAATACATAAATAAATAAATAAATAAACAAACAAACTTAATTACCTCCTCCCCAAAGCAAACAAAGAAAAAACTAACTAACTAACTAAATAAATAAATAAAATTTTAAAAATAAAATGCCTCCTATTTTAACTTACTGAATTGTTTTAAACTGTTATTGAACTATAACATTCCTATTTTATTGTTTATTATTGCAACACACCAATATGTAAGTATACGTTTTTCCTTAAAAAATACATTAGTATAAGTAAAAGTATTACTCTATTATTTTTTTCTTAATAAACTTATATCTCATAAACTTCCAGTAATAGGATAAATAAGTACTAGGGATGTAGCGTATGACAATGAAGATGGCTTTAGTTAACAGTGCTGTGTGATATATTTGAAAGTTGTTAAGCAAGTAGGTCCTAAGAGTTCTCATCACAAGGAAAAAACATTTTTGGTTTTTTTTTATCTATATGAGATGATGGATGTTAACTAAACTTATTGTGGCAATCATTTCACCAAATATGTAAGTTGAATCACTATGCTGTACACTTTAACCTTATACAAGTGTTGTATGTCAATTATATTTCAATAAAACTGAAAAAAAAGTGTTAATCTGTTACTTTTTTCTTTTCCATATTGTAATATTTATTTCATTTTTTATACTTTACTGGCATGATTACACTCAAAAAATTGAAAATCTAAATAATAATAACAATAATCAATAAAAGAAAATCCTCACTCTCTTGGCCATCAATTTCACTCCATCGTCATCACTGAAAATGATTTGTCCTACAGAGGAGGGGGATGATAAAAATTTTTTCCAGGTACAAATATGCCACTCTTCGGCAGAAAACAAAGTTTTCTACTGCAAGGTCTTTCGCACTAAAGCAGTGTTTCTCAACCAAGGGCAATTTTGTCTCTCCTCCCCAGGGGACATTTTACAATGTCTAGAGACATTTTTGGTTGTCACAACTAGGGAGGAAGATGCTACCAGCATCTTGTGGGTAGAGTACAGAGATGCTACTAAACATCCTACAATGCACAGGACAGCTTCATACAACATTTATCTGGCCCATTAAATGCCAGTAGTGCTGAAGTTAAGAAACTCTGGCAAAAGTGGTGATGCCCAGAATTACACAATCTGGGCATTGTGTAATTCTCAATTAATTCAGCAAATGTTATTAAGCCCAGCAAATATTATTAAGAATGCACAGCCCAGCTAAATTAAATGCTAAATGAATTGGACCTTAATATTACAATACACTTCTCCATTATGAATTTCTAACCACCCTGCTCGTTTTGTATCACTACCTATATGCTCATCTAACTGACAGTGCATTTCACACCTGTAATGGGTTTCTTTTCAGCTAGGGTTGAAAAAGGGAGAACATTTTAACATCTTCATTCCCAAAGCTTTTTTAAGCTTAACAGGTGAAGAATTAAATTCGGAAATGTGAAGTACACTCCAAATCCTAAAGATCTTGCCAGTATTTGCACAGAAGACCTAAAACCGCGTGTAATCCCTGTGACAGTCTGAATCCAGAGTATGGAAAACTGAGTTTTAACAACCCAAATTAAAAACTGTAATTAGGTTGCAAAAATGCCCCTATTACATGATTTTTATAATCCTCCAGTCTTCTATGCAGATGAAAAGTAAAATTCTAATTATCTACTCATTGAGTCCACAGATAATTCAGTGACATCTGTAACCCAAACATTTTCCATCTGCTAAAAAAAAAAAAAAAAAAAAAAGACTTTAAATAAAAAAGAAAAGGAAGATAAAGGCAAGAAATAAAAGCCATATCTTCTCCTTGGAAAGAGAAGATGTTATATTTGAATAGGAACTAACTAGATATAAAATTTCCTTGATCTAGAACTAGGTACCCTGTTGCCTGGATAAACTCTTAGGGGGCCAGTAGTGAAAGCTCTTTCATTTTCACTTTAATTACACTGAATTACTTATTAAATGCACAAATCTCCAATAGGTCTCAGTCTTACATACTAGCTCATTTCTGCCAGAGACCAGTTAATAGTCAAACTGAATTTATACAGTCCCAGCCTATCTTATTAGCACATTACTAATGCAGGTTAGTCAGTTAGTCAGATGCGCTTCTTCAGTAGTTAAAGAGACATCATTTCTCCTGTTGTGAATATGCTATTGCTTCTCATATTTGTACAGATAAAAGTAGGTGGGGGTAGAGATCATGAAGCTGTGTTTTCATCTTGTGACCATATTAATGTCATGAGCACAGATTCTTGATCGTAGATGGGATTTTCTGACAGAGACCGTCTGGAATAAGTTAAATATAAAGACATAAAATAGAGTTACCAAAAATGCATGAGAATTTGAAAAGATTTGGATACTTGAATAAACTGACCCTGGGACTGCCAAGTATTTTATTACTTATTAGAAGGCAAGATTATGGTTATAATAATGACTTTCTTTAATATGCTACAGTTAAACTTTTTACTACAAGTTTCTAATTGAAAGTAAATCAGCCTCAAAGAAGTTACTGCTATAAATCTGAGTAACCCTTTTCAGCACTTATGATGTTTTCACAGCAATAGGAGCAGAAACAAACTGCTAAAAAATAATGAACATTGTCTGAGCTGAAACATGGCTCCCCTCCAGCTCACCTCTAGGACAAAATGAGATTTAAATACAAGTTCGAGCTAGATGTGGTCCTATTCTCATATATCATTTTGGGTGTCCAACATAGACCACTAATCCTACATACAATGGAATGCAGTTTTGATTTGTGCTTCAACTTCACTTGCTGTTGATAGCAGCTGTCTAAATTTCTAAACCATTAGAGATGCCATCATTAACTGCTAGAGGAACTTGACTTCCAATTCCAGAATTAGTTAGAACCATGTGACAATGTAAAGAAATTTAACAAGAACAAACATAGCTGGAAATAGCTCAGTACTACGATCTTCCCTCAAAGTTGGTATCTTGGCATTTACAGTTTCTTGACACCCTTTAATAAATAAACCTTTCCCTTTGATAGCTTCACCCAGCATCTGCAAGAATGGATATGTGTACTGCCCTTTCCAATCACTTAGAGTTGATGGAGAATTGGCCTGGTCTTTGGATAATTTAAAACAATTTTGTACTCATCAGAATAAGCTTGGCTATGCCACTAGTTTATTTACCCTTTGTATAAAGCATGATATGGTCCAGGAAGCTCTACTCCATCCTGTAGCCATGTCACGAAACACATGACCTCCAAAGTCATTGCAGCAGTCTAAAGAGGAGTAGAGGATGCATACAAAGTCTTTACTGACTCAGTCCAGAAAAGTCATGGTCCCTGTGCACTCGCCAAAACTACGCACAGGGCTCCAATCTAAATGTGAAAGAAAGTGGAAAATTATAGGAGACTCATGGAAGTTTGTCAAGAACTATTTCTGCCAGGCATTTTTCTCATATATTCTAGTCACAGTCATTTTGTCATTCTGCTCATATATCTGGGATGTAAACCTCTGCTGTTGAAATTTAACTCTATTTTGCCTAGGTCCAACAGGCATGAAAAAATGTCCACCATCTCATTCACCAATATAAAAATCCAGGAGGTAATAAGTGAAGTTTGTTTTGACGTGAGCCAATTGTGGTCAGATGAGACATCTGATCCAGTTTAGTTCGACAACATGTAACATATGAATAGTTTAGAACATGCCTCAAAAATGCTTTGATTCCAATCCAGGAAACCAGCACACCTTGCCTGCTGATATGAGGCAACCATTTTGAAATTGGCTAAGAGTATTAATCTTTAGGCTGTCATGAATGCCTATAGGCTGCCTTCTATAACATTGATTTGGCTGTCAAGTTGGGGTAAAATGTCAACATCTCATACTGCCCAATTAAGGCTTTAGAGACATACTTCTTCTTGCAGAGGAACAAAAGGTCTGTCTCTTCTTATGCCTCACATAACTCAATGTATGCAGTGTACAACATCATATTATAGAGATACAAATAACTGGAACACAATACAGCTGGGACTCAGATTCTACCCAAGTAAAGCACACATACCAGTGACATGGTAGAAGCTGCCCTCATTAGTAATGATGTATAAGGACAGTAGTGGCACTTTTTTTTTTTTCCTTTGCAACTTGGATTGTCAGAAAGTAATATTTCTCAAATTTTGCACATGTGACAAAAAAAGTTCTACTTGAAACTCTCAAGTTTCCTCTTATTCTTTGAATTTTAATGAAATCTAAGTATGGACAACAGTCATGGAAGATAACTGCCAAATGGGAAATGGTATGGTCCTCTACTAAAGAGAGCATCTTAGCCCCAGCCCATTTTGCATAGTTCAACAGCCATATTTAATAGGACTGATAGTAATAGGAGTAGCCCTACGCTGTTCTCAACTGAGACCAACCAAGAGATCCTTTAGCTGTCTGCAGTGAATGATGGTTATCATATGGCTTTGGCTGTGTTTGAACCTGTTGGGTTGGTTTTTTTGTTTTGTTATGTTTTGGTTTGGTTTGGTTTGGTTTGAATTTGAATTTGAGAACACATGAAACTGACTGGTTTTATTGGAACAAAAACTCAATATGATTGAGAGTATATGGTTGCCAGCTATTCCCCCAAATTCCTTTCCCTGCTTCTTCCTATACACAGGGCTTCTCAGCTAGAGACAACATTTCAAAGCTTCCCTAGCAGACAAATGTGGACATATTATTAAGTTCTTGCCAGCGGAATAACAACATAAAAGATGTGTACAATTTCTGCCTCACTGGCTTAAAAGGAAATTGCTTAAACTGGACTCCTTTTCTCGCCTTTCCACGAGATGGAACACAGCTGTACCAGAAACTCAGATTTGATCATACCATCCAGGAAATGCCCTAGGAGATGGCACAGTATCAGGATGGAAGGAACCTGTATCTCTGAATAATCTTCTCAAGCAGAGAAGCCCCACCATTGTAGACTAGCTGGATTTTACTTAAGAAATTAAACTTACACAGGCCACTGTGTTTTGAAGGTTGTTTGTTGAAACAGCTTAAATTTTACCTTTACTGGAGCATTTGCCTCTGGTGCCCCATCACATCCCCGTGGCCCAGCTCTGATTCAGTCTCCAGTGGACAGTGCCTTGTGAGCTCAGATCCATCTCATGCTGACTGCACCCCTGAGATGCATGGGGCTCACCTTTCTAGCCTTCACATCAGGGCCTTCACTAATGCCTCGGAAGCCCTTGCAGGCCACATGCTACCCTCAGATAATGCAAGACAAGAGGCAGTGGGTAAATGCTCCACTCTCTTCCTCCAGGTGTTACAGGCGAAGAGGGAGCAAGAGAATTGTTACGTCCCAGGTCTCGGGTGAGTTCCTGGGACGGGCTGCCAAGTGTGAGGATTCTTGGCTTCTCACAGGAAAGAATTTACGAGTGAGCCATAGTCAAGTGAAAGCGAGTTTCTTTAGAGAGATACACATTCCATACGCAGAATGCAGTGCAGAACGCGGTGGTCTCAGAAGGTGAGAGTGGCCCCAGGGTATTGGGTTGCTAGTCTTTGTGGGCTGGGTAATGTCATATGCTAATGAGTGGGAGGATTGTTCCAGCTATTTTGCAGAAGGGACTGGGATTTCCAGAAATTGCATCACCGCCCCCTTTTTGGCCTTTTACGGTCAGCCTCGGACCTGTCGCGGCGCCTGTGGGTGTGTCATTTAGCATGCTAATGTATTACAATGAGCGTATAATGAGGCTCGAGGTCTACAGGAAGTCAGTTCTTCCACCATCTTCCCCCTAGCTGGTTTTAATCGGTCTCTGTCCGTATCCTCAATGGCTGTGTCACTCTTTTAACAGTTGTGCCCTGCGCTCTTCCTTCCTGTCTCACAGGGAGACAATTCTGTGAAAAAAATTTTTAAGAGAACTGAAAATGTTTCACCTGAAGAAGAATTATTAAATATTTGAAGGGCCTGTATGTATGTAAATATTTGAAAGGCGTGTATAAAAGAAGAATTCAGTTAACTTTCATTCGTGTGATCCCACATAGGAGAATGAAGACTGAGGTAGACAATGCAGGGAAAATGACTTCATTCAGTTCACCGTAAGTAAGAACTTTAAAAATTCAAAATTGTTCAAAGTTGAGTTTCTAAAACTTATTTTTGAAATAGAGTGACAGGTTACTTAAAATTCCCCAACAATTCCCACCACCTGCTCTTCTGTACAGACAGACAAGGTCTCTCAGGTTCTCTCTCCTGCCGTGGCTTCTCCTGCTCCCCACCTCGCCCCACCCATGACAAGCCTTGACAAACTCCTTATAATTCTAACACACCAGGCTACTTCATCTCTCTGCCTTTCCACCGTGCTGTTCTTTCTGCCCTTTCTACCCCGCCATCCATTTGTTTTCCTAGCAAACCTCACTCTTCACAACCCAGACTGGGCATTTCTTCCTCTGAAAACCTTGCCTGAACCCTGCCCCACCCCCACCACATCCACACCCAAGAGTTAACTATTCTCTCCTCTGGACTATCTGTTCCTTTCAAATTCTTATTTTTTCTATTATTGCCCACACTGTAGCACAATGATCTGCCTGCACGTCTGTCAACTCTGCTAAACTGTGTTTCTTAAAGTCAATGACAGAATCTTATTAATATTTTTAATTGAGGTACAGTCAGTTATAATGTGTCAATTTCTGGTGTACAGCATAATGTTCTAGTTATGCATATACATACATGTATTCATTTTCATATTCTTTTCCATTAAAGGTTACTACAAGATATTGAATATAGTTCCCTGTGCTATACAGAAGAAGTTTGTTGTTTTTAATCTATTTTTATATATAGTGGTTAACATTTGCAAATCTCAAACTCTCAAGTTTATCCCTTCCCATCCCCTTTTCCCTGGTAACCATAAGATTATTTGCTATGTCTGCGAGTCTGTTTCTGTTTTGTAGATGAGTTCATTAGTGTCCTCTTTCTTTTTTTTTTTTAGATTCCACATATGAGTGATATCATATGGGTTTTTTTTATTCATTTTTGTGACTGCATCACTTAGGAAGGTGTCTGGCACGTAACAGGCATACAATTATTTGAATAAATGATTTTAGAAAGAAGGAAAGAGAGAAATAAAAAAAGAAGGAAAGAAAGAAAGAAGGAGGGAGGGAGGAAGACTGGAAGTTTTTAATGGGGTAATACAGAGAGAAGTGAATCATGAAGAGTAGTTATTATGACTTACCCTTAAGGTTTCTACCAACTCTGAGTGTTTGTGATTCTAGAAAAAAGAAAAAAAATTGCCAGCTGCTCAAGGCTAATTAGACTTATTTAAATGAAAATTAGGTTAAAAGATCAGTCATCATATAGGGAGGAAACTATCTCAAAGCAAAAAGAAATTTTATGACGTTTTAACATCTTAAATTGTTGGGTTACACCAATCAAAAGTTAGTACATGAAGATTCTCTTTGTACCATTTAGTACGTGCTTGGAAATCAATTGCACCTACCCTGTAGTTGCTGAGTGAGAAGAGAAGTAAGTGAACATGTGTGTGTTCATGTGTGTACATATGTGCGTGTGCATGTGCATGCATATCTATGAGCAGTATACTATTGTCTCCCCTGCAGTGAAGCAATCAGGTAAAGAATCTGAGTTCTATGAAAGGAGTAAAGTAAAATCGATTGCTTTCTCTTAACTAAATCCTCACAGTTACAGAATTGTGAAGCCCTCATTTATTAACACAATTACTACATCACAGCTCTCTATTTCAGACCCAGTTGGACACTAAAATAGTTCTGATCTAATAGATAAACCCAGTTGTTGTTCCCTACTTTGTATTGGCTTCTGCTTAAGGTGTAGCAGAGCTTGGGAAGATCCTCATTAGGGGCAGCTTCCCTGACTCTTGCTTCAGTCACTGTTGGCATGATGGTCACAATAACAAGAAGCTACCCTAAGGAGTGTGACTTCAATAAGGACAATTAGCAAACTCAGGGCCTAATCACAGTGACCAACCTCCCCTCTAACATCCTCCAGTACTTTCCCATTAGCTTACCCCCAGGTTTAAAAATTTTCCTACCGTTTAATCCAGCAGAGCTGAGTTCAGTCTCTTTCTCCTATTGTAACAGTCTCAAATAAAGCCTCCCATGCTGGTTTATTATTATTATTATTATTATTATTATTATTATTATTTAAAGAAGCTACCCTATACCCTGCCCATATGGCCCACTAAATTTCTTTTACCACCTCCACTATCCTCTATGGTGGAGGAGAATCCAGAGATGAGGCAGGATTTTATTTTACACACAACCTCACAGCTCTGTACTTATTCTGAATGTTAAAGCATGTCTGTGTTTCAGTATTGATAGTAATTATTAGAATTAGGTGAATTTGTGAAGATAAGAAAGTTGTGCCTTTAGCAGTCCCCTTTGGAGTGCTTTCTTCCTGCCCTTTAAGTTTCTCAGTGCTTAGTATCCTTATAGTTCTTCTGTCCAGGATCCTCCACATAGACACTCTCCATTTTCTGGAGCATTTCATAATCCCTGGCCACCTCACTCACCTTAAAATATATCTATACTGAGAACTGGTCTTTTACCGTCTTTAAAAATGACTCACTAGAGAATCTGATCAATTAATTCATTGTGATCTGTTGATGGATAATACCAACTAGGGTTGAACCATGGCTCCACCACTTTCTTGTGTGTGCCCTTGGGTAAGTTACTTAACTTCCTTTTGCCTGAGTTTCCTGTAAAATGGGGATAACAAGAGCAGCTACCTTATAGGGCTGTTGTGAGGATTAAATTAAGACATAGAAAGAAAGTGGTTAACCTAAAGCCTGGCACATAGAAAGTACTCAATAAATATTAATGATTAATAATCATATTTTAGGAGGGAGTTTTGTTTGGTCAGAACTGCAGACCTTGTGGAAGATCCCTTGGGAATGATTTGGCACATATTTTGTCAGTTCCATGGAGGGGGACCTTAGTGGTTACTCTGCACAGCTGGACACTGTAGAAAGACCAATGAGAGAATGCATCCTTCCACACCCTCAGAGGTACAGCTCTTTAACATAAAGCTAAGAATCCTTTTAAGACAGGCAAGTACTCTAACCAAGGACGCCCCTGGGAACTATTGATTTTCTAAAACCCTAGTGTCTTATGAGAAGTTTTTAAAAATACCTTTGCCTTTTATCCCTAGTTTCTCTCAAGTGATGACTACTCTCCGGCGTTGGCTGGGCCTGCGCATTTTGACATTCTTTATCAGACAAACAACTGTGTCCCTGTGCTTGCCCTTATACATCTTAATGACTGGTATCAAAAATCCCAAGAAAAATGTATTATGGCCAAATGTAATGTGCTGAAAATCATTTTTCCTTTTCATAGGGATCATTTCAGTTCTAGAAAGTGTGCTTTTTTAAGTATATTAAAAGAAATTCAGACAAGTTTTTAAATCCTGTTATCTCTGTAATGACTTAGTTTCTAGACAAAATTGGCATCCTTTTAAAAGCTTCATTTTTTTTTTCTGTTCTTCCTTTTTCAATAAATATGGCCTAGAAGATAAGCCTGTTGTATGAACCCACAGACTGAAGGCAAAAACAGAAGACAGGAAGGAGGTTACATAATTTCGTATGATAAAGCCAAGATAAGAGAGAAATCAAATCACTCTCATCTCTTTGCAGCTGATTTTGAACTTGCCAGTGTAGAAGGTAATAATGCACACTTCAATCTATCTTCCTAATAACTACCTCTTTAATGAGACTTTAATTGTCTGCGTGTGTTGTTCCCATTCTATTCTTTTGTTTTTAAACATTTACAGTTTTTGCTTCTTTTTTTTTTTTTTTTGCGGTCAACTTTACACATTCAGTATTTTCTATTTTAAAAAGTTTTGATTGAAATGTTATCTTAGCTTTATATTTCTTCTCCTTCCCTCCCACACTCAGACACCAGCCCCTTTGAAGTATCTTGAGTGACCACATACATATTGCCTGAGCTATTTCTGCCATGAGTTTAAAAGCACCATGCATAAGTCATCCCCTATTTTCTTCTCACTCCCTTTCAATTCAAAGTGTGTGCTCTCTTGGCAATACAAAATGATACATTTCAACAGAGCACAATTTATAAAATGCCTGTTAGACCATTTTTGTTTTATAAGGAATCAAATGTTCATGTCTTAAATATTGGCCAATCCTAAGTACTTTAGAGTGGAGGTTATAAGAGCATGACCCAATAATGTCATCGTATGTCTTGAAGTTAACTTAATAATATTATTATCTTCAAACAAATGTTTCCATTCATCCTATTCCACAGACCATTTTCAATTATAAACTATAAACTAAAATTGAAATTGTCAAGTCCCATCAACAAGTGTTGATCAAGCACATCTCAGCTCTTTAAAGCCACTACAGCTGAGAACATGTCTTACTGAACCAAACTGGGGTCCACTTGCCTGCGTGCAGTAAAGCCAATCTACAGACACCAGGTTATGGTGAAGGAAAGTGAAGTGTTTATTATAAGATGCCAGACATGGAGTCGGGACAGCTAGTGCTCAAAAACCCAAACTCCTTGTGGGTTTCAGGGAAGCATTTTTAAAGGCCAGGTGAGGGAAGGAGTTCCAGAATATGGGATCAGCTCATACACAGTTCTCTGACTGGTTGATGGTGAGGTAACTGAGTGGTGTCACAGGGTTAACAACATCAATCCACAGGCTCCAGTCAGCCTGGGGGTTACAGGCTCATGGTCATCAAGTAGTTAAGTCTTCCATTTGGTGGGGGTTTTGGCATCAGTATAACAACTCAGGAAATGTGCATCAGATACTATTATCTGGGTACTCCAGAGAGGAGCTAAAGTAGAGGATGAGGGGAAGGGGTCTGTCCCAGGAAGGTCCCATAGGATCCTGCTCTGTTACACATGTATTTTCTTCCTTGATTTCTCTTCCTATTATTGCCTTTCCACGTATATTTGTGATTTAAATTTAAGTTTTTGAATATGGCTACTGAAATAACTACAATGTTTGACTAAACTGGGATAAAATCAAACAGCTTTTTGAATTTATTTCCTGAAATGAATGGCCAAGGGTGAAGTTTGAAACTTAAACCAAATTCTACGTATTTCCAAACAATTGATTCTCGGCAAGTATAGAATTGCTTAATCATTTTAAAACTAAGAAGTCTAAAAATTAGTTACTGTGTAAAAGGCATAATCGACCCTCATTATTTGCAGATTCCATATTTGTGAATTTGCTTCTCTGCTAAAATTTATTTGTAAATCATAAATTCAATTCACATTGTGCATTTTCTGTCATTTGTGGACTTGTGCAGTGAAGAAAAATTTCAGTCGCCAATGTGTGGGTTCCCAGCTGAAGTCAAACAAGGCAACAATTGGCTTCCTTGTTTCTGCTCTCATGCTATAAAAAGTGTACTTTTTTTGATTTATTTGCTGCTACATTTTTCACATTTTTTGTGCTTTTTGTTGGTGATTTTGCTGTTTCCAATGGCCCCCAAGCATAGTGTTGAAGTGCTGTCAAGTGTTTCCAAGCTCAAAAAGGCTGTAATGTGACTTACACAGAAAATACATGTATTAGATAAGCATCATTCAAGCATGAGTTATTAGTGCTGTTGGCTATGAGCCCAATGTTAATGAGTTAACAAAATGTATTAAATAAGGTGTATTTAAACAGAAACACACATAAAATAAGTTTATATATTGATTGGTTGATGAAGATGTTGTCACCAAAGGCTCACAGGAACCTAACCTTGCATTACCCCTGGGAGCAATGGTTCAATACTTTATAAAACATAATTACCACAAATAATAAGAATCAATTGTATTTTAAACTCGGGTTCAGTTAGAACCACCAAGAAATTGGCTACACAAATAAATTAAGAAAGTGTCTTTCTATGCCAAGATCTCTGGGTCATAGGCCCTTGAAATTTTCCATAAGAAGAGTACTAAAATTGAGTTAATTTATTTTGATAAAGATAATTCCCTGTTTCAGACAATAAGATGTCTGTGATCAGCAAATGTATCTCTAACAAAGTTTAAAAAGAACATTTGAAAATTCTTAGTTACCTTTTTTTTTCCCGTAGCTAATAGCTTTATTACACTGTAGCTGATTCAAATACATTGATTCATTGTCAGCTAGTTTTCCCCTTTTAAACAATATCATGATTTTTCAATACTGCTTTAGCCATCTCTCGGCTTCTCAGCTAAGAATGCCTGTCTCAGGTCCACCTGAAATCCACCACAGGTGCTTGCTGCCGCTGAGACTGCTTCAGGGACAGAAGATACTCTTGGTTGCTCAGTGCGTCCTTCTTTGTTTGCCTTGGACTTTTATCTCTGGTGCACGGTGGCCTGTAGTCCACCTCAGGTGTAAGCCATTCCTGGCCAGCTCCATCAAGCCAGTGGTCGCTCCTCAGATCACAGTGTCAAGCAGCCACTCAGCTCACCTTGGCTACCTTATAACACAGCAACAGTGAACATGTGTGATAAGGTCACCAAAATAATTGTTGCCAAGGTATATAACCCCACAAAGTGAAACCATGTTTTAAAAAGTCAGGCAGTAAAGAGATTTTTCTCTTGTCTAGTTTCCTAAATGTGTATAAGATATTGCATGAGCTAAAAAAAGGCCAAATGACAACATGTGAGAGATGATTTTGTTGTGGTGGTGAGGTGTTGGGTTGTCCTTGGTTATCATTTGAGGCCAATTCTATTTCTTAGGGTAGAAAATGTCTTTGGTATACTGTGTTGCTAAATAATAAAACTTAACGCTCTTTTGCCTTGAAACAATTTATTCTATCATCTCAATTCTTACAGCACCAGATTTGCAATATATGGTAGTCTACAGTATGTTTGACAAGTGGCTTGGGTTACAAGCAAAGTAGAGTTCCATCTGTTGGCAACTTAAGTGCAGTAATGCACCCTAAGTAAGGGCTGTGAATAGAACAACGGGGCTACTTTGATCGTTCTGTAGGCAAAGCACAATAAGTGTTGATTAATGTGAGATTTATTGACAGGTTATGAACCAGGGAGGCAAGAGGGTGGCCAGCTAGTCACTGCCTAATGTCTAAATTGCAGCACCAGAGTGATTTTCACTTTCCTTCAGCACATTTCCTGTATTCCCATTTTAAGTCACAGCAGTCATAGATTTTCTACCAGTCATCTTCACCTGTTCCTTAGCCATCGGAAGACCTGCTTATTTGGCACTAATTCTAGGTATCTTCCCTAAATTTTTCTTGGCTTTATTTCTTCCCATTATGCCTTTTAAATAATAAATGTAATTAGTGGTTCCATAAGACTTAATATTTAAAGCACTTTCATAGTTGTTAAAAAGTCAGTCCTTACCACATCCATGAAAGTTAGACCAGGTCTGTTCTCTCATCTACCCCAGACGCCTTCCTGTCAAAAATAAAAACTTTATAAACTCCGTTTAGTGAAGGACCACATTTTGTATATTCTCAGCAGACCAGGGTGTGAGTCCTGAGGACTTAATCCACATTTAACAGTAACTGGGACATGTGCTAAGGTACTACTGACCATATGCTACTTCCAACAAGGGGTCAGGTCTTATTTTATTAAGCTTGTATATAATACATAACACATTTCCATACACACCTGGGCAATGAAAAGAAAATTGATGACTATGAGTAAGGTAAGTAAAATATACTCCCTCCTGGATTCAAAGTGATTATCTAATTGAGGCAAATTACCTTATCCAGGATTTGCTTATAATAGAAAATGTAGCTCCTGAAAGGCTTAATGACACTGAATTGGTACCCTTTTGAACTAAATTACTTCTTCAGAGAGCAAAATGGTCTTCCTGGAAGAGGTAATTTACCTTAAACATATGAGCACTTTACCTCAAAGAAAAAGTACCAATTTGCTCCGGGAACACCATTCTTTAGTTGCCCACCCTTCTGCACAAAGAATTGGCCATTGCAAACTATTTGTCTGTTACTGTTTAAGTCTTTCAAAGTACAGCCAGTGTTTTCCTCCTTAAAGTGGCCATATTGGAACATTAACTCTCTGAGGACAGGGATCTGCTCTCAGTTGGAAATTTAGTTTGTGCTAATTAAAATAGTATGCTTGTAAAAGGTTTGTTTCATGAGGGGAAACTTCACTGCTGTGACTCTAGCACAAGTGAGGTGAAAATGGCTGATAATCCTTCCTAGGTAAAGCCTGTTTGGGGGAACAGCCCACTCCTTTAATTGAATTCATTCTCTGAACCCTTGAAAAATAGCAATAGTCCAGATCCTGAAAACCCTCTCAGTCAGTCTTTTATCAAACAGTTCTTATAAGTGCTAATGAAGAGCCCCCCTTGAGCTCACAGACTCTCTACTGCAGACCAACCCTCTGCTCCAAGCACTATTTTAGGTGTAAGGCCTTTTGTACAAACATTCTCAAATACTCTTATACTGTGGATTCACTATTTGGACTTTATTTTTCTTGCACTTCATTGTTGCCCTTCTGCATATTTCAATAAGCCATCCCTAAATCCTTTTTATTGCTATGATTGCTTTTGCTGTTGTGGCTATTCGGAAATGGAATTGGCAGAGGCCAGATAGAAGAAGATATTCACTGTGTTTATTTCCTTACCACTCAGTATCTATAAGCGTTCTATTCCCATCTATGATATTCATTCCAAGCCTGTCCAGTTTAGACCTTGGTTTTATCTTTCTACTGTGTTTCTAATCTGGCAAATCTTGGTGGTATTTGTAATTTAAAAAACCAAACCAAACAAACAAACAAAAAAAAACCCTTAATTTCATATCAGCAATGAATGCAGTTAAATGTCCCTGGATCATTAAGGAGGATATTAAACAAAAATATTGTTAATATCTAAAACTATTCTGACATTATCTTACATTTTCAAGCCACCTGATATTGCGCAAATGAACTTTCTTCATTTTCTGGTCACTAACAGATGATTCACTGATAATCATTTCTTTGTCAGACCTTTACAACCTAGTGTTTACCACAACTCTGGTTTCTTTAGGCTGCAGATGTCAAGGCTTCTCTTCTTGTCCGTTTCCCTACACACTCAAAAGAGACAGGTCTTCCTCACACAGCCCCCTCCAACTGCTCAGTGGGCTTCAGTTCAAAAAGCTCTGTTTAATTTACAGATCAATGTGTTTCTGTTTGTTTCAATGAGCCCACACACTGTTAAGTGTAATTTTTCCTGTGGTTAAATGCATGTTTTTCCTTTGAGAGTGACTGTTTTGTAATGGTGTAACTACAGCCCACACTTACTCCTTAAAAACAGAATTGACCTTTTTTCTCCTTTTCAACCTTATAAATTTTCAAGAAAGCTTGAGAGATAACAAAACCTGATTTCAACCTATCTCATTGTACATCAGGCACATTGCCTTCTCCACTGGATTGTATCTTTGAAATGGTAGAGCAATGCACAAATCTACCATGCACATGTTTAATTCATTGGCTGACCTTTTAAAACGTAGATTTTGTCATTAAACTAAAAGTGACCCCAACCTTTAGATCCACAGTACAATAACATTTAGACCCATAATATCTCTATACAGGGATCCGTGATTTAAAACCAGGGGTTTAGGATTAAATAAATTGATCTTTCTCTCTCTTTTTGCTTCCAAGTTCCACTCTACTTTTTGTCCATCTCTCACTCCTGAGAGATGAGGCAAATTAACTCCTTACAGTTAAAGGGAGCAGGAGACTCTAGGAGAAAGGAACCATTTTTCTGAAACAACATTTATCAATTGTGGATCTGAGTCATTAAACTGACTTTGCTGAGGTGGGAATTGTCACAAGCTGTTCCCATAACCCCTCCTTCTTCCCCACTGCACTGCCCACCCCTCAGCACACACCTGGTCTCTGGACATTGTACAACTTTCCTATCCTGTATTATACGGCAACTAATTCTGGAACTGTGGCCTCCTTGACAGGTGAGACCAGGTCAATGTATCTTAGTATCCCCAAAGCCTAGCACAATGCCTGGGACATGTGGGCTCACTGAATAAATGTCTGGACAGGGATCAGTTAAGTCATTAATTGAACTTTAAATTTTTCTGATGCTCTGACAGTTTTCTCCAATCTTGAAACTACAGTTAAGGGTGAACAGAGGGCAGAGCCTCACAATCGCACTGTCCTGAATTCCCTCAACTTTCATTCTATCAAAACAGAAAAAGACATAATTCTCGGAATGTTAAGAGGCAGTGGTCCAGTCAGTGCTGTCTTTACTGTGCCATTATTAGCTAAATAGAATACACCTGCATTAATATTGCCATTAAATTATCTGTAAAATTCCAGACTTCCACTCAAAGTACTATGGTCAATAGGTTACTGAAATACATCCGCAATTGTTCATTGATACTGGCAGAAAAACAAAGATAAATAGACATACTAAAATTTATAATCATGCCTTCTTTTATGGGCTCTACATTTATCTGACAGTATCAATAAATATCCCACTACAGGTACAATGGTATCCAGAATTCATCAGAAAAAGACTTTTAAAACATCCTCACATCAACAGAAAATGACAGACACATGTAAGTGAAAACTAACTTTATTAGAAAAATAATTGCACTGAATTCCTGTAATTGGATGGCTCTAAAAATCACCACAGTTTCAATTACTCAAGGATTGTGATGGAATTTCACCTCGTGAAAATGCAAGAACTTAACCAAATTATTTATTTCTTTTAAATGGTGGATAACATGAATAGAAGTATTACTATGTTATTTAAATCTAATTTAAAAACATAATTTACATGATGAAAATTGCCCTACTTCTTAATCAGAGTCACTGTGGTGGAACTGTTTTAATAAAAGTTTCTTTTTTTATATATAATTTAGCTTTCCTATTAGAAAATGAATTCTTCTATCTCCAAATTACAAATTGGCTCGCACTTTTAACCTTTTCTCTGATCCCGAAGCTTGCCTGAGACGGAGTGAAGAGGGTGCCACCGCATAACCCCATTGCCTTTGCTTTGCATTTCTGTCCCATACAATTGTCAGACTTGTATTATGCTAGTCCCCAGTTTAACACCATTACTACCCAGTGAGAGAGTGCCCAGAGAAAGAGGTGGAACTGAACGTGTTCCAGGCGGCTAACCTTCCCATGGCTCCCCATCTATCACAAGGCACCCAGCCCCCCTCAGCTTCTTCCTGCAAATGTGATTGCTTTCTCATCACCAAGGAGAAGCCAGGGCAGCATGAAAAAGATATGCAACCTCAGGGAAAAGAAAGGAGATATGCAAACTAAACAGTCTTTTTATAGATATCATTGAATCCCATCAATTGTTGATACTGACCCCTGACAGGAGGAAATTGCATGGATTAGCAGAATCGAGAATTACAGTTCTAAGAATCATTTTAGGTCATAGGATCAAATAGCTGGCAGGTACCTTAGAGACCATTTCTCCTACCCTTTCATTTTGTCAACAAGGAAACTGAGACTCAGGGAAAATAAGTGACTTGCCTATTGTTGCACACTCATAAATGTATCACCCTGAACTAGAACCCAAGTCTCTTAACTTACAGCTCAGTACTTCTTCCCCCATCACCCATTTGGTTCCAATGAGTGAAGCCCAGCGCCTCAGTGCAATTATTTTATCAGTGCTTTCATCCTCACCCTCTCCAGTCCCTCAGAATTTCTTTTGCCTATCTACTCTCTTTTCAATACATATTTACATTTGAATGTATTTTATAATGTAAAACCTGTATTCCTAAAGCTTTTATTTTTTTTTCCATAACTACTACCAATCTAACTTTTGCCAGCTTTAAAGCCCCTGTTCCCACATGTCACAGTCACCTGACCTATATCAGGCCAGATTGTTTGCCCACAGGACTGACAGAGCTCATAAAATTCAATGCCTACTGTCAAAATTCATGGTGACCTCCCCAAGGATATTGTTAAAAGAAATGAAAGATGATGCAGCAATTTAGTTAATTAAAAATACACTTGTAATGAGTTTGAAAGAAAAGTAAGCATTTTCAGACACCAGCATGACAAAATATAGATGCTAAAGGACTATATGCAAAACTACTTAATCTTATAAATGTCATTTTAATTCCAGCTAATGGACATGGACACTTTAAAAAAAATGTAAAGGAACTGGATAGTAATTGATAAACTCTGCCTCACCAAAGTAGGGCACTGCATATAGAAATCTAGGCTCCGTCTTGATTTTACATATTGTGTTAATGAGTATATAAAAGGCCTATTTAGGTTTTCATTTAGATGTTTTATTTAGGATGGAAAATTAGATTATGTGTGTAAGAAACTGCCATTGAATTATAATTACACATAAGTCATCAGGATATGAAGTTTTAAAAAGTCTTATCAGATAATGTAAGCAGAATAGTAACAATAAATAATACAACAATGAGAAATAGCAATTGCTCTGAATTGTGTATTAAATATATCAAAACTAAATGACTATATAGCACTAAGATGGTTAAATTGCTCCCTTTTTCTGCTTCTTTCTCCTCTATTTCTCTTCTCTCTAATCTATCCTCTATACCTAGCTATAACATTCACTTTTGGGGGTATTTGCCCATCCCATGACCCCATTTCCTACAATCCCCCAGCAGGGGTGGGCCCCGACTGCTGTATGTGTACCATGTACCCAGTACCACATCTCCCTCTGAGCCCATGACGATTGGACGTGAGGAAACCTCCATTCTAAGCTGGGCTGATTTTTCTTCTGGGCCCTCCCCTAAGCCATAGCTGATCAGATGAGGGTGAGCATTTACCTCAAGGTGTGCCAACCAGATTCTCCTAGGCATTTGGACTTGGGAGGCAGAGATGTGGGTCAGCCTCTGCTGTTTGAATAAACCAAGAACGTTAGAAATGCAGAAGCTGCAAGGAGGTCATGCTTTTGTATTTACTGTATTTGCTGATATTATGAAATTTGCTCCGGAAAGAAGGTGGTAAAAAAGAGAAGCTTCCCAGTTTCTTGACAGCTTTCCAATCAGTTTCCAGTTACCCATAAGATGGAAGCTTCCCTTTCTACCTTGGATTTCCCTGAAACACTGGATTTCTTACAAACATTTTTCAATTAAGCTAGTTTTAGTGGGCTTCTGTTATCTACAATGAAATGCACTATAAAGACCCTTTTTCTGTCTTTTTTCTTTTCTTTCACCTTTTTTACAAACACGCAAACTACATATACACATACGTACACTTACATATTCACACACATGCATACTTATTTAAATTTTAAGTCAAGAATTCTAGAACTCCATATAGTGGGCAACTTTGAATCCCTATACTTTGCCACTTTATATCTTTATTCATTTCATCAGCTACAATGTTTTTTAGGGATCTATAAAAATAACAGGAAATGAGTGTTGGGAATCACCTGTCCCAAAAGGCCTGCAACACATTATGTTTCCCCTCTCTTCACTAGCGTCTCACTGGATACGGAATCATACTTCCTGACTTAGTCTTGCTGATATTTCTAATCATTCACAGAGCATGTGTACTTATTGAAATTAATAGCCTACAGTTCCAGTGTGACACTGGAATAGATAACTTGAAGCTGTGTCTCCTTAGCTATCTGTGAGCAGCAATGTTGTGATTCATCTTGATGTTAGCAAAATATACAGAAAACATCTTAGGAATGAGCTATATGGTTCACTTTTTATTCAGTTACATAACTACAAAGATTGGAAGTGATATTCTGTGTTACAATTTACATGGCATGTAGACTTGGGAGGATTGATTTGTTTGTTTCTTACTACCTTGGAAATTGATTGGTAAGTGATCGAATCAATATATTTATTGTCCAGTCATCAAAGGTAGCTAAAGTACAGGGTCCCTATACTGTCATCTGTGAGTGTAATTGTTGTCGGTTTTTCCAGTAGAGTAGATTTAACTTTTGCTGCATCTCATCATGTAAAATTTGAGGCTATTCGCATAATATCATGTCAGAAGACAATTACCTTAAAATCCTGGGTTGGGGGGAAAGGCTTTACCAAAAACTGCTAACTAATATCAATTCTTTTGGTGGGGGGAGAGGTAATTAGGTTTGTTTATTTTAGGGGAGGTAGTGGGGATTGAACCTAGGACCTCGTGCATGCCAAGCAAGCATCCTACCACTTGAACTATATCCTCCCCCACTAAATAATATAAATTTTGACTTTAAAAATATAAGGTTCTAAAGGAGAGGAGTCAATCAATTCAGAGGGAGCATAAGAAGTGAAAAACCTTTCAGTCAGTGTCACTGTCTCTACTTCCATATTCAATGTGGCAGCAAGGAGTTATTGAGCATCTGTGAGTAATCTATACATGTATATCGTAAACTGACTACATGGGAGATTCTATGCTTGACTATGTGAGCAATGCCAAATGTAAAAGATGTAGTTAATACCTTTTCAAACGGAGTTTAGAACTGGCTAAACTCTAGAAAGACATACTGAAATTAAACAATGTGAGGAAAATTCATTAAATGCCAAATTATTTGTAGAGGTAATCAGTACAACACAAACTCTAAAAGGGGAAAAGATCCGTTCACTCAGCAAATCATTGTGCCAAGTATTGAGTTCAACTCTGCAGTTGCACCTGAAGGGACCAATAATAATTACATAGGCAGAGAGGTAGATGAATAGCATTCCTAACGGAGTGAACAGCAGAAACAAAATACAAACAAGGAGCATATTTTAGGGACGCTAATTAGATCACTTGCTTCTTATAGGGGAATCATGACATATACTTCAAAAAGTTGTTTAAGGCTAAAGAGATATAGAGGGTCTTGGAAACCAGGCTAAAGAGTTTGGACTTCACCTTTGAAAGAAGTGACAAGTCACTTGAATAGCAGTGGCAAGCAAAATTTTGGGCAAGAAAAACATACTATCACAGAGTTTTAGGGAAAAAAAAGAATCTGGTGGTGAAAGCATGCTTTCAGGGTATAGATAAAGTTGAGACTCAAGATAGATTAATTAGGAGATCATTTCAATAGTCTAAGTGTCATATGGTAAGGGCTGGATTGGGAAGTCAGCAGCACATAGAAATAGGAAGCAGAAAATTTGAGAGGCAAGGATTCAAAAGATATGATTGGATGTGAAGGAAAAGAAAGGAGGAGACAGTCAAAGGTTACAGTGAGGTTTAAGACCTAGATGGTTCAAAGAAATTAATGAGTCAAGACAGGAAGCTAATTTTAAGGAAATTTATGAGTTCTGTGTTTGGCATGTTGAATTGGAGACAATATGGGGCTTTCCAAATGGAGTTGTCAGACAGATTAGTTAATGGTGGAAATGATAAGCTGAGAATATAAATTCTGAAATCAAATACATAAAGTATCAGCTATTCTAGAGTCTGCTCCCCATGCTAGGAGACGTTGTGGGAAATGAAGACTGGCGACATAGCTCTGCCCCAAGAGTTTATAATCCAAGTAATATATTCAATGCTAAACTATACTGTGCAGTGCTGTAAGAGTTTAGAGAAGACAGAAACACAGATAAGCCAGGACAATCATGGAAGGCTTCTTAAAAGAGGTGGTACTTGCATCTAAACTAAAGAAAAGCCTGTATGACTCGTGGAATTTCTTAGCATATTGGTAATGTTAACAATAATGATAAATATTTTCGAATTTAATTTTGATAAGTTAAATAATGATAATATCTCTTCCCAGCCAAAAAAATCAGTCTTTCTTCATAAGTCTAGACCCTGGAGATGTTGGAAAACTAAAGGAGAATGTGGCATTGAACTTAATAAACATTAGGCATGAGGCTGATAGCACTTTTTCTATCCCTTTCCTATCTGGTTTACATGACCCTGTTTCTGAGAAAGCATTGGGGCATCACTACAGAAAACCACTTAATTCTCTTAGCTTGTGATGTGGGATCAGAAAAATAAATGAGTTGCCTTAAAGGATGAAATAAGTGACTGGAATAAAATTTCTTCTACTTTCAGCAAACATTTTAGAGTGTTTACTCCTCAGAGCACTAGGCTAGGTTGGAAGGAGCTTGGAGAGTAAAGGCATACAAACATGACAAAGGCATATCCTCTGCTCTCAGGAGCTCGTGGTCTGGTAGAGATGATCATCCATACATAAGACAGAGTATATAGAATCAGAAGGGAGACAAAGGCAGTTCTGAAAGTTGTGACCCAAAATCCCTATGATAAGGCATGGAAGGGTCACTGGTAAACCTTGCTCCAGTGACAGGGTTCAGCCAGGACCAATTGGCAAACCACGTAAAATTGCAATAGGCTTATCAGTTAAAGAAAATGACTTACAAGCTGTATTCTGCATTTTGAACTCAAGCGTTTATTTCTAAATCAATTGCAGTTTGAAGAAAAATGTAAATGAAGAGCTTCTTTTATTTTAAAACTTAATTTTGGGTGATGTCATGATTCAAAGCATCAGAAATAGTCTTGAAAATGAAAAAAAAAATCTTCTTAACTCCCATTTTACAACTCTAATATTTCAAGCAAAGAGTTGGATGAAAATAAGAAAGAAAGCGAAATCAGTAGCTTTTTGGCTGGAAGAGTTTGGCACTCTTCCATGACTTGCTTGCTGCAAGAGCCAGAATTTGATTCAGGAGGAGCGGAAAGCTTCTCCATGCTGCTCCGGTGGCCCAGAGATTCTGGCTTTGGACAGCACCATCTGGACCAGTGTGAATGGCAAAGTCAAACCTCCCACGTGCATTTGCCTGACTGGGCAAATCAACTTCAGAGCAAGGGCAAAGGCTGCCTCTTGGGCTCCATCAGCTTTCTTCCTTGGTAGTGTGGATAGCTCCAAGGTGCCACCGCCATCATGAAGAGAGTCAGGCAGCTTTTCCTGTTGCTGTCTGTTGCAAATCGTCCAATTGTGAGTTGCTATTTATCCCCTTTTTTGGCAGCTATAGTTACTCAGCTTCCTGTATCATCTTCTCCTCTGTGAATCAAAGAGCTTTCCTTGCATATAAATCCTAACAAGTGTCTTCTTTGGCAAATCCCTCATTAGAGGAGGTTTTTCCTGATTGTTTTATAAATGGGTGTGAATGTGGCTGGTGAGCCTGAGCTGAGCTCCATGGACTGTATTGTATCCTAAATCTCACTTATGATTTTAGTCTGTCAATTATTTTAGTCATGCTTGCTTTTTTCTCTCACTACTCTTGACCAAAGGCAAAGTTCTGAGATCACTGCAATAGATTTTGAAACCAAATTAAGAGGTCACAAGCCTACACAACAACCTATGCTTCCATACTCCTTGTCCCCAAGAAAATCTAAATACCATCTCTGATGCCACTGTTCTTTTGTTTTGTTTTAAACCAAGTGTTTCCACCTAAAATCAAGCTGAGAGAGGGAGACACACTATTGATACTGCTGCCTGTCTAGTGCAGTGGGTATCTGCTGATGTTATCTTATGCAATAAAAATAACATTTTCTCATTTTTACTCCCCCTTCACCCATCTGAATGGGCAAAAACAGATCTATTCCCAAATAAAGTAAAGGTGGTGCTGATGATCAAAAGTGACAATAGCACGCAACCTGCCAGTTTGAATCCATTTCCAAAATACGTGTGCAAACTTCTTATACCTTAATATTTCAAATGTAAACTAGTCCAGCTAGTTTCCTGGTTCTGAAAATAAGCTATACATAAGCATTTTGAAGTCCTCAAATTGTCAGCATTTAGGCCAGAGAAAGCTCTAAGAGACTTTCTGCCCTCCGTTTATAAAACTGAATTTAGAAAATAAAATAAAACAAAACAAAAAAAGCTGCCAGCTGGGTTTCTTAGTTGAGCTGACTTTCCAAAAAAGTTGAGATTTTATTTTTAACCCTAATGAGCTCTTTGTCCTAGATTGGGCAAGAATGCTCTAGTGAGTACATATGTGGCTTTAGTAAATAACCATGAAAATGTAGGGATAATGCCAGATGTAATCACTTTATAAGAATGGAGTTAGTCAGAATCAACACACAAAGGTAACCTACTCCGAGTACAGGTTTATAGATGGGTTACGTATATGGGAATGCCGGAGGCTAAACCAGGTCATTAATCCAGGATGTGCCCTCAGGATTAGAACAGAACTAAAGACGGCTGCAACCTAGTCAACTGCGCTGTAATTTCTCTGAAGAATGTGCCTATATTATATGGTAGTTGCCTGCATGGAGTCTATAAAAAGGAGAATTGGATAGAAAGAAACTGCTTGTGTTAACTAACTCTGTCCAAGAAAGACAAGCACTATATATTGCAATAATGATAATGATAATTATGGAATCATAAACATTATCATTTATTGATGTTTAAGTGACTTAATATATGTGAAGCACGTAGAACAGTGCCTGGCACAAGTATGTATTCACTAAGTGTAAGCTATAATTATTATGAAGCTGTAATAGACAATAAAGCACTCTCCTAAGTAATTTACAAACTTTAGTTTAGAACTAAAATCTACAGCCAGCCCACAATCCTAACTGTCTTTGCCAACCTTCAACCCCACTCCAACCACACACCCAAATACTGATGAAAGCTGGTCCTTCACCAGGACTAGACACAATTTGAGCACCACCTTCTCCTTCATTCTTAAAATCTCATCCTTCAAGAAGGTTCATTGATTTTATTTCACTTTGTTAATATGTCTGTCACTTATTAACTTCTCTGTACCTCCAGTGTCACCACCCTGGTCCAAGCCACCATTTTCTCCTTCCTAGGCTATTGCAAATAACCTCCTAACTGGTCTCCTTGGGTACCCCCTTTCCCTTATTTAAGCAGATTCTCCATAAAATAGCCAGAGTGATCTCTTCAAAACCCAAATCTGATCACTGTTATTCTCTCTACTGGTTTTCTATTGTTCTTACACTATTATTAACCAAATTATCAACTAATCCTGCAAGACCATGCTTAGTCTGTCCCCTGCTTACCTCTCCAATCTCAAACTGTACCACTGCCACTCTTTCTCTGTATGTTTCAGCTACACTGGCTTTCTTCCAGTTCATAAGAATGTGTTTAAAATGAGAACTGGATCTGGAAAGTCAGGGAAGTCCTCCAAGGAAAATAAGGTTTGAATTTAGGAGCTGGAGGATAAGCAGTAGAGCCTGGAGGGGTGGGGATGTGGGGAGGAGGAGAAGTAATTTGGAGAAAAAGGAGACCATTCCAGGAACAAACAGCATGAGCAAAAGCCCTGAGGAAGAAATGAGCTTGGTATGTTCTAGAAAAGAAAGAGAGTGTAGCTTAAGTGTAATGATCAAGCAGGAAAATAATACAAGTTGAGGCCAGGCAAGGAGTAGGAGGCAAGATGTGTTGAGGCTACAGCCCACCATAAGGAATTTGGAAATGATGATGAATAAATGAACTAAATAATTAGACCTTCAGTTTTGTAAACTACAATTTGGTCCTTACTTCAAATTTTAAAAGATAAGTTTCACCCTTGTTTTAGCCAAATACAAGCGTGTGTTCTTCGTAAAGTCATCAATGAAGCCTGGTGGACCTGGCTTGGTAGCCGGTAGCCAAGAGGTGCCAGGGTGCAGAGAAAGGAATGTGTTGCTGGTGGGGTTTCAGGTGCACTGGCACAACTGTGCAAGACAAGAATCTGGCCCACATTGTCTGACACAAGCCAACTCTATCCCCTTTGAATCCAATAACTATTACTCAACAGTTGAGAGCACAGAACCAACAAACAGCTTGCCTGGATTAACCAATTGAAAGACGTGCCTTCAAATTGCTTTTGAAAAATAAAGTCGATTGAGGAGCAACTTGGGAGCAAAGAGAAATAAACAAATTACGTATTTGCAATTCCACAATGATGTATTTAAATGATGTGCACATAGGAGCTGGAAATTAGCAGGCTGAAAAAAATGAAAGAAGAGAGAAAGAAAGAAAGAAAGAGAGAAAGAGAGAGAGAGAGAGAAAGAAAGAGAGAAAGAAAGAGAGAAAGAGAGAAAGAAAGAGAAAGAGAGAAAGAGAGAAAGAGAGAAAGAGAGAAAGAGAGAAAGAAAGAAAGAAAGAAAGAAAGAAAGAAAGAAAGAAAGAAAGAAAGAAAGAAAGAAAGAAAGAAGGAAGGAAGGAAGGAAGGAAGGAAGGAAGGAAGGAAGAAAGAAAGAAAGAAAGAAAGAAAGAAAGAAAGAAAGAAAGAAAGAAAGAAAGAAAGAAAAAAGAAAAGAAAAGAAGGAAGAAAAGGAGAAAGGGAAGAACCCTCCAAAGTTTCAAATGAAG
Organism: Camelus bactrianus; assembly: GCF_048773025.1. Taxonomy (NCBI): domain Eukaryota; kingdom Metazoa; phylum Chordata; class Mammalia; order Artiodactyla; family Camelidae; genus Camelus; species Camelus bactrianus. The sequence goes on along the minus strand of NC_133575.1, from coordinate 77,937,150 downwards.
AGAAACAGACATAAAAAGAGCATTTTTGACTTGTTGACTTTTAAGACTTTTTAGGGAAAGAAAATATCTTCTTACAGAGAAATATTGCCTGAGAAGCATCCCAGCATTTTTCAAAAAGTGTTTTCCAACAAGGGCTTAAGGCAATTTTGTATTATTCATATATTTTATCATCAAGAAAAATAGCTATCATTTCCCATGTTTTAAGAATAGAGAAACCAAGGCGCTGCATTCTTGTGCAGCGTATGCAAGTCACTCTTAACAGACCATGAAATGGAACTGCAGTTTCTTGGTTTCTAAGCTACCTTAGTTCACCATTATCATGGAAAATTCTGTGAGGGCAGGGATCTTATTCCATTGCCATTAGTACCTTCCACAAAGCAAGCCACATAGTACCTGTTCAACAAATAGTTGTTAAATGGCTAAGTAAACCATCTTGCCCTGGGCTTGGAAGTGCCATTTGCTCTTCATTCATTGTCTAGAGTTTCTTTCCACTACCAGTAGAGAGCCATATAGAACTTGCCAATATCAGTGTCTTGGAAACTGAATATATAGCAATTTGGCAGGTTGCATTGTCCCACTTATGCTTTAGAAAATAAGTTTCTTTTTAGACATCTGTTTGCTTAAAACTCTTGAGTTTTGTTAATGGTAGTATTTAAAGACAGTTATTTTTAGTTGACATTTTCCATTTTAGCAAGGAATGAGCATACCATGTGTGGTTGCACTACTCTCCCTGCGCAGTCATATCAGGGAGGTCGTGGGCTCTGGCTTCTGCTGGGGAAATGGGTGTCTGGATTAATCTGAGCTTAACTGGTCATGCCCTTCCAAATCTTCACATTCTACCAACCTTCCAGACAGCAGAGTAAGAGCAGTCTCACTCTATCCCGTGTGGGAGTCTACCTTGTTCCTGTTTGAAGAGCAGCTTTCTCTAGCTAGCAAAATAGTATGCTCTAGCATATATTCTAATTTGTTAATCTTTGTGTGAAAGATGGCTTATTGACCTATCATTCAGATGCAAATTCAGTATATATTGACCGCCTATCAATGTGTTAAAAGTGGGGTTAGGCACTTTACCCACTTTGCCTTACTTAATCCTCTCAACAATTTTATGAAATAGGTGTTATTATTCCATATCACAAATGGGTAAACTGAGTCTCAAGGGAGCTATGTTACTTGTGCAGTCATACAAAAGGGCATTCCAAGCTTCTCGAGTTATTTTTGCCTTGGCTACTGTATCATTCTTCCCAAATGTAACGTCTTGTATTCATTTTCTGTTATGATGAAAACAATGCATATTCATGACAGAAGTATCTTAACATAGAAACAAGAAAAAGGGAAAAGGAAAAAAAAAAGAATGAAAAGTAGCCACAATAGAAGCCATTTAGAGACAACTGCTGGTAATGCCTTGCTATATGTTTTTCAGGGATTTTTTAATGTACATTTTCAAGGAATCATACTTTGGATAGTTTTATAATCCTTTTTTCTCAGTTAACAATTATGTTCATATTATATTCCAATAAAAAAGACTACATCACAATTTTAATGGCTAACATATTCCGTCTCATGGATATGCCATAATTTATTTAATCAGTCCTCCTTTTTCCATACTTTTAAGCTCCTTCCAATGTTTTTCTGTAACAAATCATGTTTCAAAGAGCTTTAATACAACTCTGTTTTTGCCCACATTTTTATTAATTTACTTGAAATAAATACCTAAGGTGGAATTTCTGGATCAAAGGGCATTCACATTTCAAGGTTTTTTTTTTTAAATACATATTCATTGTGTCTCTTAATTTGAGCCCAGCACTAAAGCCCAGGCCAGTGGAGACATTTTTTAAACAGGAAGAAACGTTGCCATGTTCTTATTCTCTTTTCTTATGATTACCCGACCCTCGCATGACTTATCATTCCCCAGTCATCGCTTCTTCCAGTCATTTGCAGTCTCTGCATTCATACTTTGCCAGTAATTCGCTTAAGACAGCAAGAGGGCAGAGTTAGAATCTGAGTTATGTCTCTGTATGAATGATGACTGGTCACAGGTAGCCATAGAACTATGAGCAGGCAGATATATAATTATTAGCATTTGGTAGCTGAATGAATCTTTCTGAAATAGGAACTTCTGAGTCCAATAATTCGGCTATTTAAGATTTAATTTCACCTTCTTTCTGTTCTTTAGATTTATGTTTCTGATTATAATTCTTGCTTTCAGTCACTAATCCCTAATACATTTAAAAAAATCATTAGACATATTTTTCTTCTTACATTTTTTTTGTCTTGGGAGGAAATGTGTTTGCGCATTGTCTACAAATACGGTTCAGGTTAAATGATTTCATCCTCAATGTTGAAATACAATTAGGGCTTAAAATGGCCTGTAAGAAATGCCATATTTCAGTACCTGTGAGTAGAGGCAAACAGCCTGTATTTGAAAATGAATTCATCTCTGCCACATGAAAGGAGTTTCTTTGATGCTTTCACATCTCCATTAAAGGCCTGATTGTCCAGTGTCACAACCCTTTTTGGCCATTTTCTTCTGTTAATGGGAAAGTCTTCCCTCTTTAGCACATTAATAAATGAATGATCATAATGAAGGTCCAGGCTATAAAGCACAAACCCAGAAATACCCAGATACATTTTGATTGCTTCAGGGCAATTCTTGTTACAGTAGATACTATTAAAATATCATCTCTATAGAGAGACAAATACAAAGATGGCAAATCTGCTGTTAAAGCCCCCATCGAGCTGGACTCACCACTGCTGGTGTCTAACACAACCGGATGCCTAGCATCATCTGCTGCAGCAGGATTTCATGTGCACCCAGATATCCCTGTCAGTAGTCAGAATCGCAACTCTTTCTCAGTTAGCATCATCTTATTTTGAAATCCTGGCAGTGTATAAAAAATAAGCTGTATGAAATATGTAAGCAAGATTTCCAGAAAATGCCCTTTGCAGCCCTTTCTCCCTCTCCTTTTCCAGAATCAAATCTTTATTTTGAATTCTGTTCACCTCCCTCCTGGGTGACAACAGTCATCTCACAATCCTCCCTACATCCAAATGCATTCCACTACAATAAATCCTGTCGCTCCAGCGATGGCATAAATACCTAACTTCTGGTATATTACTGACATACAAAGGTGAGAAATCATAAAGGAAGGTGGAAAATTAACAGTCAAGGAGGATGGGAGGTGAATATTGAGGAGGGGGCATGATTTGAATGAGTAAGAGGGAATGAAATGTGTATCCACCCTCATACACAACAGCACCCCATCTGCCCTGACTCGATGGCCCATGCTGGGGCTGTCCGAGAATGAGAGAGAGAGATTTGACTGCAGTTCCCTGCCAGGTTGCTAAGCCAAAATTTATTTAAGGAGCAGCCTGGAGGACACCCACTTTGAAGGAACAGCTAAATATTCTAAATTTCCTTCCCACTCCCGCTCCTCTCATTCTGTGTGTGGGGCTCAGCCCCCCCGGGGGCCTCAGACAAGCTTATCCATCTCTGTAGCCAGTCCTCCCGCTTCATGCTTTGCTGCAAGAGCTTGCAGTGAGCAAAAAACTGCTAGCAAAAAATATGAAAGCAACCTAAACGAAAAAAGAGCCCAGCAAATTCTCAGTGTTTTAATGTTAGAAAAGAAACTGCACATTGACCATTCTAGTCTTTCCTTAGAGACTCCTTTCACTTTGAGTTAAAGGACAGAGCAGGAAGGAGAAGCAGTTAAGGAACTTAAGGTCTGGATTTTCCTTCCAGCACTCTCAGCAGTGCAGTGCATGTATCTATGTGTGTCTGCGTGTCTGTTTTTGTGTCTTGAAGTTTAACCCTTTTCTAGAAAACACAGGGTAGCAATTAAGAACCTGGGGTTTCCTGTCAGATGGAAATGAAATTGAACAAAAAAGCTCTTTCATTTATTAACTATATAGCTTATTGGAAGCTTTTAATTCCTGAACTTTCATTTTCACATCCATGAACTGTAAATCATCATAGTATTACCATGAAATCTAAATGTTGTCAAGTACGTATTATGGTGCCTGGGCCCAAAGTAGGTGCTTAAAAAATTGCTGCTGGGGCTGCTGTTATTTTATTATTCCTGTTCTAATTTTCTTAGTCACTAGATACATAAAATATGTCTCTTTTTCCAGGCCCTTCCCCCACTGTGTTGACAGGGCAGGTAATAAAAGTCTCTGGCTTATTAGAGGATCTATCTTACAATCAACTATTGAGCCTAGTAGGGTTGCTGATTCATTGTCTCAATATCGTACATTTCATTATGTTCTATTCTAATTTCCTGGAAACTGCTCATCGCTTGCCCAGAGCACCAGCACCCTAGAACATTCATTCATCAGATGTTTCTTGAGCTCCTGGTGTGGACTGGGCATTGTGCTATGCCCTGAAGACACAGTTGTAAACAGGATTTACATGGTCCCTATCTTTGAAGAGTTCCTGGTTTGGTTTTGTTTATTAGGAGGAAGGGTGATGTGAGTAGAGAGAGGGACGGATATGGTCCGTGCTATGATAGAAATTAGCAGCCAATGTTAAGAAAATAAGAGCAGGACAGCCTGGGTGAAGTGACAGTGTCAGGAAAGGCTTTCTGGAATAATTGCGTCCAGACCTATGTCTTAAAGTGTACATAGAAATTATGTACAGAGAGAGGAGAGGGTTATTCCAGACAGATCTAGCAAAATGTGCAAAGATGTGGGCTATGAAAGATCAGAGCATATAAAGAAATACGAAGAAGATCAGTATGACTGAAGAATAAGAAAAGGGCCGGGAGATGGAGAGTGCGGGGAAGGAAAGTAAGACTTGGGTAGTAAGAAAGGGCCAGATCATAAAGGTCCTTAGAAACTATTTTAATGAGTTTTTTTAATATTATTCTGAAGGAAATAAGAAGTTGTTGAAGTGGTTTAAGCACCCTAACCTCAGGGAGAATAATGCAGTGTTAGAGGAAAAATGATTATAGACATGTACACCAGTGAAGAAGCCGTTGCAGTAACCCAGGAGGGAGTGAATGAGGCCTGAAAGCAGTGGCAGTGGTGTTAGAGAGGAGAGAATACATTGAAGAGAGTGAAGAAGTAGAATCAGCAAGGTTAGCTATGTCATTGCTAACCATCTCGTATGTTTTAGTACCGTTAACAAATCCTTATCGAGCACCTATTCGTTCTATTTATACGAACATGAACAAGGCACCATGTGCATGCTTCCTGACAGAGAAGATGAGAAGGGCAGGAGTGGGGCTACAAGCCAAGCACTGTCAGAATGGTGAGGAAGGCGACGTTACTTCCGGTTGTGGTGATCTGTAACGTCAGGGAGAGGCAAGGTGACGTAGATGTTATCTGACTTACTTCACACAGACTGATGCATAAGCCAGAATGTCAGGGTTTGAAAAAAAAAATGGTTTTGATTATCAAAAATATCCCAGAAGATTTAAATCATGCCTTAGTCTCTCTGATGAAGAAAAACATAGTAAGGTAAGCTTGTTATTATTACCAAAAGTTGCCAGGTGAGTATGGAACCAGAATCAGAAGAATTATACTGCCTCAACTTATCAGCTATGGTCTGAATGTTTGTGTCTCCCTGAAATTCACATGTTGAAAACCTAACGGCCAAAGTGATGGTATTAGGAGGTAGGGCCTTTGGGAGGTCATTAGGTCACAAAGGCAAAGCCCTCATGAATGCCTTATAAAAGAGGCCCCTTAGAGTTAATTTACCCCTTATACCATGTGGAGGCACAACAAGAAGTCTGCGACCCAGAAGAGGACCCTCACCAGAACCTGACCATGTGGGCACCTTGATTTTAGACTTCCAAGCCTCCAGAATTGTGAGAAATCAATTTCTGTTATTTATAAGCCAGCCAGTCTCTGGTATTTTGTTATAGCAGCCAGAAAAAACTAAGACAGCTACTATTTTTAAATTTTCAGAAAGACTTTCCTGAAGGAATGAGATCTAGAGGATAAGTAAGAGTTAGCCACACAAAGACAGAGAGAAAGAGTGTTCCAGGCAGAGGAGACAGCATGACTGAAGGCCATGATGTGAGATACTGTTCAGTGTGAGCTGAAAGAAGTCTAACACGTGTCCAGGGAGGAAAGAGTGATGGGGAGAGTGATGAGAGATGGGACTGAACCTGAGAAGCCTTGTAAGACATTGTGAGATTTTTGGACTTCACCCGAAAGGCAACTGCAATTTGCTGAAGTGTTTTAAGGGTGGGTTTGACCAGAACACTTTTTCACTTTAAGATCACTCTGCCTTCAGGTCAGAGCAGTATTTGAAAGGAAACAAGACTGGAGGCAGGGAGACCACACAGGAGGCTCTTGCAGTATTCTAGACAAGAGGCAACAGTGGGTTGTGACAAAGAATATGGAGAGAAATGTTTAGGGGTCAGAATTGATCAAACTTGGCAAGTGATGGAATAAGACGTGTGGAGTGAGTCTAAGAAGAATCCCAGGTATCTGGCTTGAGCAACTGTGTCGGTAGTGATGCCATTAACTGGTACGGGAGACACTGGAAAAGAAATAGTCCAGTAGGATGGAAAAAATAATGAGTTCTATTTGGGACAGGTTGCGTTTCAGTCACTTGTGTGACATCCAAATAGAAATGCCAAGTGGCCAGTTGAATATATAGATCTAAGGCTTAGGGTGGAGGGCTAGGCTAGTGAGATCTCTTTGAGAGACACAGGCACACTAATACCAGTCTCTTCAGTTCCTTCTACAGATACCTAGTCTAGTCCATCTTGAACTCATCTTAATTATTTTCGCTCATAGAGGCTAATCTTATTTAATGCTTATTTACTAGTCAGTAATCAGGAAAGCCATCATGGAGGAGGTGGCATTTGACATGGACCTCTGAAAGGCAAAGACAGTGATGAAAAGAGGGAATTCTAGGCAAAGAGGAAAGAGGCAGAAAAATAACTGTTCAGGGAAGGTGAGTCTTCCAAATTGACTATAGCATAAGAATTATACATGCACTCAAGTGACTGTGTGCCAAGAATTATGCTAGCCAAGAGGGATACAAAGTGTTGAATAAGGTGGGCGGGGGATATAGTTTCGTGGTAGAGTGTGTGCCTAGCAAGCACAAGGTCCTAGGTTCAATCCCCAGTACCTCCATTAAAAGATAAATAAATACAACTTAATTACCTCCCCCCCAAAAAACAGGTAAAAAAATAAAGTTGAATAAGGGGTGAGGTCTACACTCCTTTAAGAAGCCATCCCTCAACTTCCAGGCTGAGTTACAAGCACGTCCTCTGTGCTTCCTGAGTACCCTTGACTCAGTCTCATTATTGGACTTAGCAGCATTATATTGAAAGTATTTCTTTCTTGTGCCAGGCTCCTCCACTATAACAAGAATTCTTCTTGTTTTATTCACCATGTCATCCTCATGCCTGGCACAGTCACTCATCATGGTAAGTACGTTCATTGAAATGAACTGAACTGCAACAAAGGAAAATGGGGAAAACGTGGGAGCTAAAGCTGGAGAGAAACATACTGCGGAGAGGTCCCGATGTCAACAGAAAATGTTGGGGTTATATTGGTAGGCAACATGGTGCCAAGGAAAGTTTTTGAAGCTGATTTTGAAACAATCGTAGTGTGTTTTGACAATATTGATTTAGCAGCCACATCTAGAATGCATTGGAGGAGGCAAGATGTTAGTTAGAAGGGTATACAACACAACCAGATGACTTATAGTAGGTACTCAGTAGATATTTACTGAAAAAAATGGGTTCAAGTCAGGGGCAGAAAATAAAGAACGGGTGCAACTTAATAGTTAGGTGAATGTTATTAGGTGGTATTCACCTCTCTGGAATACTTCTACCACCAACAGCGTGATGTATATTTTATACTGCTGTAGTGTGAACCCGTTATAATAGGGTCTCACTGCAGCAAGCATAAACTTTGTTTCCCACATCTCTTTTTTTAAAAAGTTTCTTTCAATGAATTAATCTTAAGGAGATGATGTTATTTTACATGATTTCATTGGGACTCAAGTCATTTAGCTGCATGATTAATTCTTCATCAAGCGCCTGCATGCCATCAGGGACATACCTATACACTGAATGTTTCAATTTGGGAAAACAGAAACAGCTTTAATAGTGATTATTGCTTGTGAAAATTTTCAGGGGTGGGAGACAGGCTATTATTGATCAAAATGGGCATCATTCCGCTGTCTTTGTTATTTTGTTGTGGAGACTCCTAGACATTTGCATTTGATTATAGCGGTTGCACAGCTGTTCTGTTTTCTCATAACTTGCTCTCTGGTACCAAATATCGTAGACAATCCATCAGAACATCAAAGCGCCCTATTTCCAGATTCTTTCAGCCCAGAAGCCCAGTGACAACAAGGCAAGGTTTATCTCTGGATCTAATTAATGTGAGGATCCAATTATTGTGCTGTATGGGCTCAGTTTTTCTAAGTCAAGCCTATGGATCTATATTGCACCTAGCTGGGTTTTAGAATACTGCAATCAAATTGGCCAGTCAAACGGAATGGACAAATTGTATTTAACAAAAACCAATGAAAGAGAAGGGAATGCAATTTTCTCTTTCCTTGGGAAGCCACTGGCTTATGTAACTACTATATTCTGGTGAATGTTGTAAGTTTTCATTATGAAGACATTGGATTTATTTGAAATCTATTTTAAAAAAATCAATGCGTCTATTCCACCTGAGGGTTATTTTATGCTGAAAACAAATAAGATTATTTTTCTAATATTGAAATAAGTGCTTCCACTGCTAAAATAAATGATTTATTTCAATAGAAGAAAATTGACATCTGTCTAAAGCAGTTTCATTTCTTATGATTTATTTTATTTGCCTTATATAATTTTATCTCTTTATGAATGAAGTTAAAGTTGGATTTTTATTTTTTATTCTGCTTAGCTCTTGTAATTTGGACAATTTTTGCTTCAGACAAGTCTTCGCTGGCTTGTGTACATCTGTACTGAAAACATTAGCCTTAAGTGAGGCCGTGATGGAAAGCCACATGGGTGCCCAACCTCTCTGTAATAAGCTGATTAGAACATGCCCATGTGTTCAAGCCCTAAAGGTAACCAGGAAGAGAAGAACTATAGAAAATCAGGCAGCAAGATTACTTAAGAAAGGATCCAAGTCTTTTAAATTGGAGAATAAGAGAGTTTTCACTCCCTGTTCTATGCCCATAAGGTAAAATATACATGAATATGCTAATTTGTGCAAAAAGAAACACAGGGAAGACAAAACACAGAATAATATGATTCATTACCTACAGGAAATATGTGCAAATGGGTGAGAAGGATGGGGAGAAAGAAACAGACTAGAAGAGATGGATTAGGGAGTCACTACTCTGAGTATACGTTTTTGGAAAGTTGTGATGTTGGACCCATGATAGTGTTGCACATAGTCAAAAAATAAATAAATGAAATCAACAAGAATGAAGGAGAACCCAAAATGGAATACAAACAAAAATAAAGGAAACTAATTGTATTTCAGATGAATAATGTCACCGCTCTGAATGGAGAAAGAAAACAAACAACTCAAGTGATGTTTGAATACAGTATTTTAACTAGATATTCAGGTAAAAAGGAAAAGAACTAGAAACAAATATTAACCCTAGTTAAGTAGGTTTGTTTCTTCACAGTACTATAATTAGCACTTTTGAAAACATTTTATGCCTATTTTAGGAATGAGCAGATAAGTAAATACATTGTGGATTATAAGAACCAGGGTCTCACTATAGAAGGGAGGTACAGATACAGAAAGGGGGAAGAGCAGAATGAACCCTGTGGTATTTTCTTTCTGTTTTTAATTTCTTTCTTTTTTTTTTAATTGAAGTATAGTCCATTACAATGTGTCAATTTCTGGTGTACAGCACAGTGTCCCACTCTTGCATATACATACATATATTCATTTTTGTATTTTTTCCATTAAAGGTTATTACAAAATATTGAACATGGATCCCTGTGCTATACAGAAGAAACTTTTTAAATCTATTTTTATATATAGTGGTTATGTTAACATTTGCAAATCTCAAACTCCCAAATTTATCCCTTCCTACCCCCTTTCCCCAAGTAACCATAAGATTGTTTACTATGTCTGTGAGTCTGTTTCAGTTTTGTAGATGAGTTCATAGTGTCTTTTTTTTTTTTTAGATTACACATATGAGTGATATAATGTGGTATTTTTCTTTCTCTTTCTGGCCTACTTCACTTAGAATGACATTCTCCAGGTCCATCCATGTTGCTGCAAATGGCATTATTTTATTCTTTTTTATGACAGAGTAGTATTCCATTGTGTCAATATACCACAACTTCTTTATCCAGTCATCTGTCGATGGACATTTAGGTTGCTTCCATATCTTGGCTATTGTATATAGTGCTGCTATGAACATTGGGGTGCATGTATCTTTTTGCATTAGAGTTTCCTCCAGATATATACCCAGAAGTGGGATTGCTTGATCATATGGTAAGACTATTTTTAGTTTTTTGAGGAATCTCCATACTGTTTTCCATAATGGCTTCACCAAACTACATTCCCACCAGCAGTATAGGAGTGTTCCCTTTTCTCCATAGCCTCTCCAGCATTTATCATTTGTGGACTTTTGAATGATGGCCATTCTGACTGGTATGAGGTGATACCTCATTGTAGTTTTGATTTGCATTTCTCTGATAATTAGTGATATTGAGCATTTTTTCATATGTCTATTGGCCATTCATATGTCTTCATCAGAGATGTGCTTGTTTACGTCTTCTGCCCATTTTTGGATTGGGGTTTTTTTTGTTGTTGCTGTTGTTGTTAAGTTGTATGAGCTATTTATATATTCTGGAAATTAAGCCTTTGTCAGTGGCATCATTTGCAAATATTTTCTCCCAGTCCATAGGTTGTCGTTTTGTCTTGCTTATGGTTTCCTTTGCTGTGCAAAAGCTTATGAGTTTAATTAGGTCCCATTTGTTTATTTTTACTCTTATTTCCATTGCCTGGGTAGATTGCTGTAAGAGAACATTGCTAAAATTTATGTCAGAGAATGTTTTGCCTATGTTTTCTCCTAGGAGATTTTTTATGTCTTGCCTTGTCTTGCATTTAAGACTTTAAGCCATTTTGAGTTTATTTTTGTGTATGGAGTGAGGGAGTGTACTAACTTCATTGATTTACATGCTGCTATCCAGTTTTCCCAACACCACTTACTGAAGAGACTGTCTTTTCTCCACTGTATATTCTTGCCTCCTTTGTCGAAGATTAATTGACCATAGTGGTCTGTGGATTTATTTCTGGGCTCTCTATTCTGTTCCATTGATCCATATGCCTGTTTTTATGCCAATACCATGCTTTTTTGATTACTGTAGCTCTGTAGTATTGTCTGAAGTCTAGGAGGGTTATTCCTCCAGCTTCATTTTTTTTCTTCAATACTGCTTTGGCAACTCTGGGTCTTTTGTGATTCCATATAAATCTTAGGATCATTTCTTCCAGTTCTGTAAAAAATTAAATCTGTGGTATTGATTGTAAGTACAGATATCATTATACACTCATGGTTTTTAATAGATTGGTAGCATTGATTAGATAGATGTGATAGATGACAGATACATAGATAGAAAAACACACACATACACACATACACACATACATGCATGCATACCTACACACATTATTTCTTAGCTTTTTCTGCAAAAGGGCTTAAAAACAATTATACCTCATAATAATGAGCAAAACTAGTATTCACTCTCAGTTTCTCAGTATCATTTTCTACCAAAAGGAACCAGAGTCTCTTGGAACTGATTCCAGAGCTGGGGAAGAGAGGGAAAAAAATGAACCTTGAAACAACTTTGGGGGCAAGAAAGTAAAAAAGTGCTCGAAGAATGAGGAAGTCATGTCAAGAGGACCCAGGATTCAGCCTGAGGGGCTCCATTGGCCAGATCTGGGACAATATGTACATCAAAATAAGTGATAACAATGGATTAACCCATAGAATAAAATGAGAATATATGAGTCAAAAGTAGCATAAAAAATGTTTGAATAAATAAATGGAGAATAAGAGAAAGCTTTCCCTTGCAGTAGAATTCAAACAAATAGATGAGGAAGGGCTAATATGGTGTGCTGAAAAGAGCATATCATCCCTTCTGTGGTATTTTTGAGGAAACAAAAAAAGAAAGTCGTAACCTGATGTCTGAGTCTAATCAAGGAGAAATAACAGGTAAACACAAATTGAGGAATATTTTACAAAATAAATGGTCTGTTCTCTTCAAAAATGTCACAGTCATTAAAGAGGAAGAAAGGTTGAGAACTGTTCTAGGTTAAAAAAGACACTTAAGAGACATAATAAGTAAATGCAATGAGTGATTCTAGATCAGATTCTAAGAGAAGTTTCTTTTTCTGTTGTTATGAAAGACAGTAATGGGACAAAATTTGAATAAGGTTTAGGTAATAGTATTGTATCAATGTTTGTTTCCTGATTTTGATGGTTATACTATGGATATGTAAGAGATTGTCCTTATTTTTAAGAAATATACATTGAAGTATTTAGGGGGTAAAGGAACATCATATCTACAACTTATTCTTAAACCATTCAGAAAAACTAAATTGATACATTGATACACATGTGTGAAAATCATATATATATATATATATATATATTTATAAAAACAGAGACTATGAAAGTGGTAAAATGTAAACATGTAGGAAATCTGGGCATCTGGGTGAAGGGAATATGGGAACTGTACTATTTTTGCAACTTCTCTGTAAGTCTGAAATCATGTCAGAAAAAAAGTTTAAAACTGTGAAAATAAAATGTTTCCAATGAATCTATCTCAGTGCTAAGATGTTTGGGATCTGGATTACTAGGATCTTTTGCAAATTTAAGGAAGTGAGCCATGAAGAAGTAATTCTCACTGTCAGAGTAGTTTGGATTAAATCATTCTGTGGCCTATTTTTCCCTTTGTTTCTTGTTCAGTGTCATTAGTATGGAATCTATGAAAGCTCCACAGAAAGATGATGCTAGATTGGCCCCAATCACATGAATCAGGCCCAGTTGTTGCCCTTTCCATACTGTCTTGGTGTTGATTTGACTTTAGCCCACATCATCTTTTCATGGAGGTAAGGAACCTAACTTTCAAAGTAAAAGTCAAAATATAAACTTAATCATGTCTCCCATTCTCGAGAATTCTCCTGTAATTGCTATGAATTTCTAGGACTTTGTAGTGTTGAACGCATCCTAATCCATGCATTGGGATCTTTCACATCTTTAGAATAAATCAGGGTAGCTAAAGATTAATGAAACTGAACAGTTCCTTTAGACTGAGCACTAGCTTAACTACAGTCCAGGACTTAATGTTTTCTCCTTAAGGAAAAAAGTATATTTGGAAAGGTAGAATTATTAAAAATACTTTTCAAAGTGAAAAAAAAATCTAAAAACAGAGCTAAGTCACCTCTTAACTTGGCAATAGCTGGAGGTGGGGATGGGAACGAGGTGGAGATAAGGGAATGGAAGTTTAGGTGGAACCATGTTGCTCTACTTTATCCCTGGAACACAGTTACCCATAAGATAAATTGTGAACTATGTAAAATTTTATTTCTATTTCCTCAATCTTCCCTCATCCCCAGGCATTTAGTGTCCTCTTCCTCTTTTCTTCTATTCCAACTTTTACAACATGCTTCATTCTCACTAAGGGGTAAATGACTATACAAATTCAGTGAGTTACCTTTCATAGGGTCATTAAGATTTTAACAGATATCAATACCATAAGCCAAAAAGCTAAAACTCCAATGGCAGACTTCAGGCATCTGCCAGAAGATGAAAGAAATCATGGGGAAGGAGGGAGAGAGGGGTTCTAGGTCTTTCCAATACATCTGATATCACATACTTCTATGAAGGACTAGCCCTAACTCCGTCAACCAACATGTCACAATTACTTTGTACCCTAATACAAGCTCAATGCTCACCCTGTGTTTAGGTTGCCCAAGTTGGCAGCCTGGCTTCTTAGCCCAAAACTACTTTGGCTATAGATATAAAAGGACTTTCAGTCAACTTACATTTACATAGCACCTTCCATCTCAGGGTGTCTGTCTTTTTATTAGGATCATTTTTTTTAAATATCCATGGAAGATTGAAACATAATATTTCCTTTTCACGGATGAGTAAAATGATTCAAAGTAGGGTGTCACTGTGAGCTAGCAACCAAAAGTTAGCAACAGAATGACAAGAGAGACTTCTGCCTTTGCATTCTATATCTGAAAACAAACAGTTTTACAATAGGACTTGGACTCTTCCTGGTGCTGTGTCTTCTGTGGAGCTGGTTTAAAACCAAACCACCCAGAGCCTAGGTATCCATATTTTGTTGGAAATGCCATTTGGCTTTACATCATCTGCCATAATCTCTTTCCCAACTGGCCTGATATTCTTTCCCTCTTACGGATGCTGTAGGGAGGATGGCAATGCTGAGTGGAAGTTTGGACCAGATGGCCTTAAAGGGCCCTTCCAAATACAAGATTCTCTAATTCTCTGATTTAATTTTGATGATTCAATTTCATGACTTTGGCTATCACTAGATGAAATTATGTAGACATTCTGCCTTCCATCTGCCCTCAGATATATGTCAACTTGTCTCTATCCAAATTCATCACATCAGTCAATGATTAAGCACTCATTTACATGCAGTATTCTACAAAGTGTGTCCTAAGGGCTCTGACCCACAAATATGAGTAACAGTTAGGAGCAGCAGGTATAGTAGAGATGGACACATCAGGTTATCATAGCTTGGGAACATCAGGGAGCCTAATCAGCCAGCTAATTCTCCAGTCCTGATTTCAAGCCATGAAGCAATCCTTTGACTGTAATTTGAGGTTCTTCATAGAGGGACAAAAGAATGAGAATGGGCTGATCATCAAAAAACAATTATTGAGCTATTGAGTGCTTACTATGCACAATGCTAAGTACTTTACACATATTAACTGACTTTAATTCTCACAGCAACCCTATCAGAGAGGGACTAGAATTATTACCTTTATTTTATAGATAAGAAAATTGAGGTATGCAGAGTTTAAGTAATTTTTCCTAGGTCAGACAAGTAGTAAGTGGTAGCCCTAGGACGCAAATTCAAGAAATCTGGCTCCTGGCCCGTAAAGTCTATTATGCTATAGTGCCACTGCAAGTAGGCATGCCACTTGATTGTTATTATTTATTCTGTAAGGTAATTAATCACCCAGCTGCTCCTAAAACTAAAGCCAAAAGAAGGGGTGGGTATAGCTCAGTGGTAGAGCACATGCTTAGCATGCACAAGGTCCTGGGTTCAATTCCTAGCACCTCTGTTAAAAAACAAAACTAAACTAAAGCCAAGACACAATGTCTCCTAATAACTTAAATAGTAAAACATCTTTAACGGAGTCTGAGAGGTTATTACATCTCTTTTACACCTCTCTGGTCAACTCATTCTCCACAACTTCCCCATTCTCTTTCAACCACCAACACACCCTCCTCTCTCGTTACTCACAGAGAATGATATCACCTCCTATTTTTCAGGGAGAAAAAAGCTATATGTCAACTCCCACATCTTCCCAATGTCAAATACACCTCCCTCCCTCTATGTGCACCCTGTTGTCTTTCAGAGCTAACCCTTCTCCTGTGCTTCATGTCTTCACAAGAATCTTATACCATCAATGACACATTTTCTATTCTATATATTTATTCATCCTTTCCACTGAATCCTTTCTACTGACCTTCTCAGCCTGTCCAATTAGAACAACTAAAACCTTCACTTGAGCCCACATCCCCCTCCAGCTATTAACCCATCTCTCTTCTTGTCTTCGCTACCGTTTCTCAAAAGAATTGTCTATCTTCCCTGTTTCTATTTCCTTTCCCTCGCCGCTCACTCAGCTCACTCTAATTTGACTCACACCCATCTCACTCTACCAGATCACCTTGTATCTAGCACAGTTCTAATTCCTCTTATTTGAACTTAAAATATATTTTGACACTGTTGACCACTCTTCCTTTTTCTTGAAACATTCTTCTTCCCTGGCTCCCCTTAGATCATGCTCTCTTGGTTTTACTCCTACAACTCTGGATGTTTTTCCTCAGTCTTCTTTGCCAGCTCCTTCTTCACTACCAGCCATTATATGTGCCTCAAGGCTGGTATATACCTGGGTAAATGTAAAAGACCATATTTTCCTCTTAATTTATCTAAAATGCATGTGATGAAAACAAAAATTACAGCATTAGCTTTTGGGGTTTATAATGTATGTAAATGTAATACTTAAAACAACTATAACGCAAAGGATGGTAGAGGGGAGGTTAACAGACCTATGTGGTTTCAAGGTTCTACACTTTTCATGAAGTGTAACAATATTAACTCTAAGTAGACTGAGAAGTTAAGGATGTATATTGTAATCTCTGGGATAACCATTTAAAATAATATAAGGAGCTACAGCTAAAAAAAAAAAAAAAAAAACCCAAAGTTAAATCAAATGGAGTTTGAAAATATTCAAATAATCCAAAAGAAAGCAGGAAAGAGGGAATGGAGGAATCAACAATAGACAGGACCCAACAGAAAATAATAAAATGGTAGACCTAAATGCAACCATACTCATAATTATATAAAATTCATTTTAATGAAATTCAATTTATCAATCTTTGCCATTAAGAATCAGTCTATTTTTTTGTGCTTCTCCAAGTGGTATAGCTGAGACTTATATTCGGGACTAACTCCAAAGCCAGTTTTTATAGCCATTGGCCATTGTGCTGCCTCCCACTAGCTATGGTTCAGGAAATCAACACTCTCAATCTTGGGCAGGAGGAACTGCACAGGAACTCTGCAAAAGAGATAATCTCAGGTTTCACATAAGCAAAGAAACCCAAAAGTCCTGAAAGCCCTAAAGAATCTAATAACACAAGGGACAACTCCTGTCCGGGGGGTGACTTACTGCTCCATAGCCAAAGAATGATATAAAATTCTGTAACCAGGACACAGGTGTTGACGGTGTGGATTTTCTCCTTTGGTTTCAGGAGAACAAGAACTAGATAGAGCCACCATTGGCCCTACAGCAACACCAGCTTCAATCTAATCCTTGCTTCTGAGATAGCCAAGCAGTTAAGCTCAAGTTAAATTAGAACAGCAAGATTGAGTATTCACTGATTGATTTTTGGTTTAAATCCAGTTTAATCAATGAATCCCATGTATGTTGAGATTCCCTGTGATTTCTTGGCCTTCTTCCCCCCATCTTTATGCTACCTCTTGCTACATCTTTGTGCCATCTGCCCCAAGTCCATTCTATAAAACTAATTAACAGTCATCCTAGGACTTCCGATTTCTCTTTTCACCCCAAATCCCCCAGTGCTGCTGGATCTTGTTTCCATGGTAACAACTAGCATTTGCTTCTGTGACTTTTCATTTCCTTACCTGTAACTTACCCTGTAACATACTAAAATCTGACTTTTACCTCTTCCTAAACCCCATACAGCCCTTCATAGTGGAACTGATGTTTCCAAGATCATCAAAGACCTCCACGTTGTGAAACATAGTGGAAGATTTTTGGTTCCCGTGTCTCAGCAGTATTTGACCCTGTTGACCATTTCTTTCTTCTTGAGAAATTCTTTTCCCTCAGCCCTCCTTATGCTCATCTTCTGGGTTTCCTCCTACTTTTCTGTCTATACCTTCCCAATTTTCTTTACAGGCTCTTTTTCTTTTATGTGTCAGTTAGATATTGGTGTTCATTTGGGCTCCGTCTTAGATTTTCTGCTTTTGTCGGTGTAACTTAGTTTTTTTTTGTAACTTAGTTACAATTGCCCCTGTTAGCTGCAAATGCCAGATATATGTTGGTATCTCTCACATCTCTGTCTCTATCCTTGTTCTCATCTCTAAGCATGAGGCAAGTCTGATGAAATGTCAGTTGGGTATGTCCACTTGAAAACCCCACCAAAGATCTCAATGAACTCACGCTCATTATGCCAAAAATTAATTGCCATCTTTTCACTTATCACTTCCTCCTCCTGTTCTCTGTCTCAGTGAGTTGCACCTCCAAATACCCAATCACAGTTTTGCAATGATCAGAAACCTGAACGTCTCCCTTGATTTCTTTGTCTCCCTCATTGACACCTCCATTCAATCAATCACCAAGCTCTATCAATTCTCTCTCTCTCCATCTCTCTCTCTCTCTCTCCCTCTCCCTCCTGCCCGCCCTTCTCCCTCTGGAATCTACTTCTCTCCATCTTCACTGCCAACACCATTGTCTAAGCCACCATCATCAGTTGCATGGATTATCACAATACCTTCATAACTTGTCTCTTTATTGCTAGTCTTCTCCCACTTAGATCCATTCTTCACACTGCTGCCAGAGTCATCTTGATAAATTTCAAAGCATTAAACCTTTCAGTGGTTTCCCATTGCATCAGGGGAAATTCAAAACTCTTTAAGACTGAATCTAGATACTTAGAATCAGGGGATTCTGAGATAGTCTGGGTTTAAAACTTAGATCACTAGCCAGGTAAACTTGGGTTAACCTCACTGAGCTTCTGTTTCCTTATCTGTAAAGTAATAATAATAATAATAATAATAATAATAATAATAATAATAATAATAATAATAATAGTAATTTAAAATACCTCATAGTGTTGTTGTGAGGATTTAGTAAAAATGGACATGAATAAAGCATCTTAGAATGTGTTCTGTCTCATAATTAAATAAATGCTATCTTTGATGTTATTATTATTATTATTATTCAACAAATATTTTTTGAATTTTTACTACATAACAGGAATGGTGGTAGGTAATGGCCATGCTATTTTGAACAAAATAGACAAGGTTGCTGCCCTCTGGGGAACTGATTTACAATCTAGCCACATTTCTTACCTCTCCCAGACTTACACTCTAAATTGTACTACTGTAGTCCCATTATATGCTCTTTTTCTCATGCTGTTTTTCTCTCCTCTGGGTGTCTTCTTTGGTTCTTCCTGTTTCAGAAAACATTCTCTTCAAGTCTTTCCTCACCTATTTAACTCTTCATCCTTCAGATCTCCACTCAAATGTCACCTCCAAGATTTCTATAACTGGATCAGGCCCCTCCCTACTTCTTAATTCTCTCTCTACCTTAGCACATTTGTATTTTACCTGTTCATATATGTATACCCCCAATATACTCTAAACACCAAAATATGAGAATGTCTGTAGGTCTTATTCACCATTGCTTCCCCAACTGTCAAACATACTGTCTGACACGTGTAGACATGAAGTAAATATTTATGGAAGGAAGTAAGGTAATTAGTAGAGACCACAGGGATCCTTTTGCCATGATAGCATTGTGGGGGGTGGTCCTTAAACTAATGATCACCTTTGTATGTTACATTCTATAAACTAATATGTCTTCAGTATCACAAGTCATCATCTGGAATATTTATTCACTTGGAAGGCAGAGAGAGGGTAATACATGCAGAAGACATCTTAGCAGCTATTATTTGAACTGGTAACTGTGCACACTTACTGTCATTCTGCTTTGTAATAATGGAAAGACTATTTTGAATAAAGACTCACAGGAGTAATTAATGCTAGTTGAATTGTTGAAAAACAGCTATCATGTAGTCTGAGAGTTGGCATCATACCCTAAAGTAGACCCCTACCTGCACTCCATCTTGTTGAAGAAGTGCTTGTACAAAGTTCTCCTAAGAATAATTAATGTCACATCTCTACACACCATTGTAGGAGGTGATAACAGGCTGTGCTGCTCAGAAGAATTTCAGAAATGATTAGAAACATTAGTGGGATGTCTGACCAGAATTGGTTGGCCATAGAGAAAAGCATACAAGTCCAACAGTGACAAGGTTGCCAAAAGTTGCCAAGCATTCTCAGCCAAGTTCTGGCCCTCATCAAGTTTCCTAGCTGCAAAGATACTGCAACGTTTTGAAAGATGTACTGGCACATGGCAAACACTTCTGACTGTAATGTAGTCCTGGATAGTATTACAACAGAATCATGTTATGGTTCCCGAACCCTTTTCTTACAGAAAAATCCTTCCTGAAAGATCAATATATAAAGTAGCAAAAGGTAGAGCTACTCCCCTTGGTCCCCTTCCTATTCCCCTAACATAATGACCACTAAGGGAACAGTAGAAGGATCACTGTGCAGGCAATTAGAAAACAGACTCATAGAATCCCAGGGTAGAAACAGAACATAATATAATTCAGTCCAACCATCCACCCTCTGCTTGAATTCTCTTCTACAAGAACCCTCCAAGCTCTTTCCCCCATAGCATTTCTGCTCCTGGACAAATCATTTCCCCTCTGCAGACTTTAGTTTATACACCTGTAAGAAGAGGAGTTGGATAAATACACTCCAAAGTCTTTTCATCATAAAAACATGATGCTAAGAACAGACAAGAATCCTGACCCAGAAAGTAGATCATGAAACTTGTTAAGTTTTACATTCTACACAACCTGTAGTCCAAAGGAATATAATCTGAAGCATCCTATAGGTCTGTATAGTAGCTTCAGGGATTCTGAAACCCCTCTGAATTTTCATGCAAAACTGGAGCATTCTTCTGGTAATGGAGCCCATTGGTTTTTGTTCGTTTGTTTGTTTTGTTTTGTTGTTTTACTTTGCATTCATTTATTGCAATATTTTGCATTTAAAAAGGAAAGCCTAGAGCTTTTAATAAAGTTGTTTCTTTGAGGGAGTGATATTCGGCTGTTTTAGAGCACGCTTGGCCTCCTTTGAATATTTGAATTTGGAATAGTTTTTTTTTTTTTTTTTTGTCTTTTTTCATTTTCAAGAAGCAATTTTTTCTGGCTCTTCCTAATCAAATCTATGTATGTTCAGTTCATGGACATCCAAATGGTGATTAAGAGGTACAATATTTCTTAAAGTTTCTTTGTCATATAAGGGTTTTTAAAATTTTTATTATATTGTGATAAGAATGCTTAATATGATACTCTCTTAACAGATTTTTTAACTGTACAATGAAAGTTTTATTAACAAAAGGACTAGTTCCAAATGCCACAAAGTGGTACACTGATGAGTACTTTCCTGATAGGCTGCCTCTTTAATAAAGGAGAGAGGAGAGGCTTGATATTGTCTTAACCTAAGTATTTCTTTAGATCCCATTATTTTCTTTCAACCATTTTCAGAGTTCTTGTGAGAATACTCATACCTGAAATGTAGAATCAAAATCTGCCTAGAACTCTTCTTAGTATGTTTGTTTCTTGTAATAAAAATTCTGAAATAATTTATATGCACTATAGGACTAAGCAAGTGAGTAAATGTGTGGATGTTGTAGGGAGTCAGGGTTCTCATTGTGGAAGAAGGAAAATACAAATAAGGGATGAGGAAAGATGAGATTAAGATTGGCATTATCGGTGTGATACCTTTGCCATGATACCACATTAGCAATGAGCGTCCATAGTATCTAGATCTTGATATCTAAGTATCATTCCCCATTAAAAGGAACTACGACTCCTTGGAGAAATGTCTGACGCCAACTTTGGCTGTTCTAGAGCACTCTTGACTGATGCTATTTCTAGGAGAGGGAAGGTATAAGATGAGCCTGAAGTATCTTGCCTTAGTAGAAAGTAAGAAAGTACTAGACAAAAAATAATAGGGGATGTGGGATTTTGAAATAAACAGGTTGAAAGGGACCCCCCCCCCACCGCCCTAGTAAATCTGGCACAATTTGAGCATCAAAATAAACTTAAAAGGTAATGAATAATAATCCATTGAATAAAATAGGTACGCAGGAGTCCATAGCAATAAAGTTAATTCATATATCTAGATCTACAAAATGGAAATCACGCCAGTGGCCCAGCCCAGACCACAAATCTAAACCTAGGTCAGCCTTCATTTACAGGAAACGCCTGTCAAGGAAACCTAACACCAAACACAATCCACCAAATCAGCTTTGGCTAGCTTACCCTAGAATAGAACCTGCCAGCATTATAAGGAAATCCCTGACCTCTAGCCAATCATGCCGTGTTTTCTGAATTTGATAACTGCACTGTACTCATGTAAGATAATTTCTTCTTTTTAGGAACGATACAAAGAACAGTTAAAAGCTTATGAGCATATTCTCAAATAGTTTATTTTAAATGTTTATATAAATATATATAGAGAGAGAGAGAGACAAAGAGACAGACAGAGGGACAGACAAAGAGACAGAGAGAGACCAATAAAACAAATGTGGCAAAATATTAAATATTCGTGACAGGTAAAGCTGGGTAAGGGGCAGTCAGAAGTCTTCTGTATTGTCCTTGCGACTTGCCTGTAAGTTTGACATTACTTCCAAATAAAATTGTTTAAAATTTAAAAAATAACCAGTACTGATATTCATCCTAATTTCAAATGATAAATAGAATCTCTTTAAAAACTTTCTTGCTCAGGAAATTAATTTACTGGGAAATGTTTTTTGTTTAAATGTGTTAATTTTCTTTCCAGTGAACAGAATAATGATGTGAAATATGTGAACCACTGAACACAGCAACCCACCCAGAAGCAACTTTTTTAAAATTAAGGACAAAATTTTCCTACTCAGTACAAGGATGAGAAGCATAGCATTTTACTCGTGTATACACACTCAAAACTCTACTTGTATGTCATGTCATTAAACTTCTTTCTCTCAGTTAAAGTCACCACCTGGTCAAGCTCTATTAATAGTTTCCCTGTAGAACAGCAAGCAGAGCAGTGGACTGGGAGACCAGAAGACCTGGGTTCAAGTCCCAGCTCTGTCACTAACTAGTCACGTGGGTGTAACTGTCTAACTTCAGCTTTCCCATCTATACAGTGGGACATCCAATGTGGGTAATGATATCCTGATAGATTCAGGAGCACACAGACTTTCTGTAAGAGCACCTGCAGTTGGTCTTGTCACGAGGAGTTGTGTGAAGCTGGTAGTAAGTGTCGGACTTGCTCATATACTTGTCTTTCTGTTTAATCTGACCATCCTCTAGGGTGGAGCTTGTCGACAGGAGCTATATATTCCTAAAAGGAATTTGACAAGCTGCTTTCAAGAGTAGTAAATTCTGGACAATCAGTTACAATGAATTCACTAGCTTGTGCATACTGAGGGCCATTTTGTTTCTTGTGTCTGAAATCTTCCAAGTAATCATTTTGTGTTGGTCCAGAAAGTGACAACAAGGGAAATAAATTTCATTTATCCCCTCCCCCCTCAGATCTTTCTTGGGTACCTTTGAGACCTATCTCTTTCACTTACTGACAATTGTATGTTTTTTTCTTCCTGTTAACTCTGCTGAACCAATCTTCTTATGAGAGAGTAGGAACTGAATTGTATTCTGCCCTCAGCAGCAACAATTTTGTCAGTTAGATTGTGACTGCTGAATCTTCATTCCCAGGATGTGGCGAGATAGGGCGACAAGCTTCCAGACGGCTGACTAGCTATTTTGGGACTTGTAAATTTGTGGCACAACTGACTTGTGAATCAATGCTTGTGTAAATGCATCTGATACCAAACATAAAATCCCACCATTTTATTTGAGTCTTGTTCACGTTAAAATCATAATTTTCTCTAATTCTTCCTCATCTTCTCTTCACATTTTATACCATTCATGAAACAAGCAGGATTAACTACCAAAAAGAAAATAAAATGTAGTTGGTAAACATAGGACATACATAGCACTTTACAATTGTAGTCCCTCTACTTTTTTTTTTTTTTTTTTTTGCATCTTCACTCTCTTAGGTAATTTTCTCCATCAAAATCATTGTCCATGTTAGTTTCCTTCAGCTGTACCTATAGGGTTCTATAACAGGGGATAAGGTGACTTGGAATATTAAGTAACAAGCTGGGGAAATGAGTGCTGTGTTTCTAATTCCTAACATCAGTGCTTCAGTTCAGTCATCTGTAAAATGGGACTAAGGATACACATGCTACATAAGTAAAAATTCATGAGAGAATCCAATGGGATATAAATTCAAAATGATAACACAGGTACTAAGATTTTTACTAGGAGGAAAACTGTTGGATTCAGAAAGCTCGAGGTCCAGCCTGAACTCATTAGTAGCTACCAAAGTGATACTCCTCAAAATGCACCAAAGCTGTCACACTCTCCCTGGTGTGAGAAGTGGAAGTTGTATCAGTTTTCTACTACTGCTGTAACAAATTACCACACTTAGTGGCTCAAACAATGCAAATGTATTATCATACTGCTGTATGGAGTAGAAGTCTGACATGGGTCTCATTGGGCTAAAATCAAGGTATCAGCAGGACCAAATTCCTTTCTGGAGATTGTACTGGATTATCTGGGTGGGGCCACTGTGATCGAAGCAGAGGTTGGGATGAAGCATTTTAAGGATGGACGAAGGGGTCTATGAGCCAAGGATTGTAAGTGGCCTCTAGAAGATTTTATTTTTATTTCTATCATTTATTTTATTGAAGTATAGTTGATTTACAATGTATTAGTTTCAGGTATACAGTATAGTGATTCAGAAATTTTACAGATTATATTCCTTTAAACATTACTACAAGATGTTGTCTATAACTCCCTGTGCTATACATCTGTCCTTGTTGCTTATCTATTTTTGCTGTTCTGATCAGATGATTTCCACTATTCTGTCTTCCAGATCGCGTATGCCTTCTTGTGTATCACTCAGTCTGCTATTCATTCCTTCTAGCGTGTCTTTTATTTCAGCTATTGAATTATTGATCTCTGATTGGGTCTTTTTTATACTTTCTAGTTCCTTGTTAAAATGTTCACTATTTACATCAATTCTTTTTCTTAGTTCAGTTAACATTTTTATCACCGATGTTTTTAACTTTTTGTCTGGTTTCATTATTTTTTTCAGAGGTTTTCTCTTGCTCTTTCAGTTGAGAGTAGTTCCTCTGCCTTTTTATTTTGTTTAACTTTCTCTTCCTCTATGAGTTCAGGTGAAACAGTTATCTACTGTGGTCTTGAATAGTGTTTTTATGAGGGAATGTCCCTATACAGGCTGTGTGTGTCCAATGCCTTTTGTGGGAGAGCTAGATTTGTTGTGGATGCAAACCACATCTTTTATCAAGGTGTGCTGGCAGCTATCACCTTGGTAGGAGGTGGGGCTGGGGTTGGAGGGGCTAGTCCGCCACCAGGTGTGAGGCAGGACTTCCCCTCTTCTCAGTGGCTGTCACCACACTATTGGGGTTAGGGTCTGAAGCAGAAGCCCCCTGGGTTGGCCCAAGCTAGTTCTACTCCCTTTAAGTGTGTGTTCTCTCCTCTCCCCACACTGCGACCCATGCTCCAGAGGAGGAGAGTGCTAAAGCAAGTGGGACCCGTGCACACGGAGGTCCAACGTGCAGCCTGCACAGGTGCCTGTGTCTCACACAGCCTCCGGTGCAAGTCCCCTCTGTCCCTCACAGCTGATCACTGTCCCCAGCCTCCGCTACCCCCACCGTGCCAAGGAACTGCTCTGCAGGGCTGCCAGCAGGCCTGTGTGGGCTCTCAGCATGTGTTAGGAGGTGAGATGCGGTGGAGCAACTGCCATCAGAGATCTGGGTGGCTTCTAAGGTGCTGTTTGAGAAGGCGCCGACAATGGCCGCTGCCACCCCACCCAGGCTCCATCCTGAGACGTAGTCACCTCTGCATTCCACAGAAGGATCTTGTCCATGGTCACAGCCACTCTAGTTACAGTGCTATGCTGTGACATGGAGTGAGCAGGGCCAGAGCATTCACTCAGATTGGGCTGGGGCACACAGTGAGGCAGCTGCAGGAAACCCAGCAGCTGCCAGAACAGACAGACCACTCTCTGCCCGGCCTAGAGGCCCAGCCAGTGCGTGCTTGTTCCACACAAGCAGAGTTCAGGCTTCCCACAGCCCCTCTATCTGTCCAGTAGTCCTCAAAACCAGCCATGGGGCCTTGTCTCCTCTGCACTGGATCCCAGGACTGGGATGTCCAGTCTGTGGCTCATATGACTCACTCTCAAGGGTGGGAAATCTCTTTTCCTCTGCGTCCCCTCCCAGGGACACAGGTCCCAACCTGATTGCTTTTATTCCCTTCCTACCCAATAACATGAGCATCTTTCTTACAACATTGATTGTACAGGAGTCTGCCTGTTTCCAGTTAGTTTTCTGTGAGAACTGTTCCACATGTAGATGTGTTTTTGATGTGCTCATGGGGGCTGGTGAACTCCATGTCCTCTTAATCCACCATCTTGATCACTCCTTTGCTGCCTCTAGTAGCCTGAAAAGGCAAGGAAACAGATCCTCTCCTAAAGCTTCCAGAAGGAATGCAGAACTCCTGACACCTTGATTTGAGCCTTTAAGACCCATTTTGGACTCTTAGTTTTCCAAATTGTAAGATAATAAAGTTGTGTTGCTTTAAGTATTGAGTTTGTGGTGATTTGTCAAAGCAGATAGAAAACGAATATAAGGAGAATCCATTTTCTTGTCTTTTCTAGATTCTAAAGACCACCAGCATTCCTTGAATTCTTGCCCTATCCTCCATCTTCAAAGCCAGCAAAGAGAGAGCAAATTTTTCTCTGATCCTTCTTCCAATATCACGTCTCTTCCTGACCTTAGCTGGGAAAGGTTTTTGAGTTTAAGAATTTATGTGATTAGATTGGATAATCCAGAATAATCTTCCTATATCAAGATCCTTAATTGTTTTCATATCCACAAAGTTTCTTTTGATATACAAGTTAATTTATTCACAAGTTTCAGGGATTAAGATATGGACATCTTTGGGGAGCCATTACTCTGACTCCTGTAGAAGGCTTCAGTTCTATACCTAATTCATCAGCTCTCTAGAGATGCTACCTTGGGAAAATGTTATCAGCTCTCTAGATCATAGACTTCTTTATCTGTGTAACAATTATAATACCTTGCTATGTCACACGGTTGCTCTCAGTATTGAGTGAAAGCGTCTGAAAGCACTTTAAACTGCAAATGTTACATAAATACATGGGATAATTATTTCAGGAAGGGTGGAAGCACAACAGTAACAGTAAGTAAATAACGGATAATGAAAGAGATATGGGTATCCTACCTGTCCTGCACATCAAGCCTTATCAAGCTATTTATACACATACTTGGGCGTGTCCCCTGTGAATGTACAGAGTCCTCTCAAACTCTCTTTTCTGGACGCTTTCATTTATCGCATTAATTTGAGTTGCCATACAGCCACTTGAGGGTGGCATCTTATAGCCTAGCTGCTTCTTGCCATGGTGCCCTCCACATCCATCCCATGTTCTCCTGCTGCTCGTGAAGCTGTACACTCTAGAAGTGCCAAAGAGATGCTACTATTACTTCAATGTGCATTGAGCTGAGGCCTCACTGTGTCCACAGAGGATGTCCTTTTCCTCCATTTTGCCTCATATTTGGTCACCTGACCACAGTGGCTGGGCCGTTAAAGACTGGAAACAATGACGACTTAGAGTTCATTCAAGGTTGCTTTCACTTTGTGCGGTTACCAAACCAGCAAACAAGATTGGAAGGAATATATACCAGAAGCAAAAGAAAATCAGTGTTGAATGCATCCTATGCAGATAGAGAGATCTGCGAGATTAGACGAATCAAACATCATGAGCTTGCTGTTATATGATTTTAGCCTGCAAGAGGGCCCACATCAGCACTCAACAATCTGCCCATTACTATTCATCAAATTCTCACTACACCACAGTCACATACTTCTGTGTCCTATTGCTTACTGAATCATTAAGGCTACTTGAAGGCTGACCATGGCATAACACATCATGTCCTCACAAGTCCTTTGTAAATACAGGTCTCTCTGCTTGGGCCTGCAATGCCTCTACTCAAAAATCTCAGAAGTCTCTGGGACTAGATCAGAGGACAGACACCGGGCTATCCTCCCCAGCCCTTCTCCTCCAGCTCACCTTTGCCAACCTACCTACTTTACAAGACTCTCCCTGCCATTTCCTCACATCCTCTTCATCTCACTCTTTCCACTCTTCCTCTTTTCCTTCCCCTAGGCCTCTTCTCTCCAAGTGACAACATCCATTAAAAGGGACCCTGTGGATTATTCTTATCAGCTAATTAGATGCACTCAGATTTGTATGAATGTCAGGCTCAACTGGGACCACTGCTAAAATTATATTTGTCGTGGTATACAACCAATAATAGGTACAGTTATAATCATATAACAGATACAGTTCATAATTCAAATATAAAGGCAAATGTCTTAAAGCCAAGAAGCTGGTGATCTAATAAGCTACACAAAGAAACCAGATCTAAGCTATTTCTGTACACATAAAGACAAAATCATTATAGAACCACATCAGTTGTAACTTTGGGCAGAACTAATTAACTGAGCTCCTGAGACATGGAAAAATCTGTTCCTGTCACTGGGCAAACAATAGCTGATCAGTTTGACTGAAAGTTGAGGTCAGAATGGTTTAGAAAGGATACTGCAGTCACCCGTGGAGAAAGAGCTCTATCAAAGAAACAGCCACAGCCACACTCACAATTTCATGGTCTGTGGGAAGAATCTGGGGTATGTGCACATATATTAATGCCTTTCCCAGCCACTATGAGATTTGGTGTATACTTAAAGCTTGCACACCCTCCTGATGTGGTAGATCAGAATGATGAACTCAGACCAAAGACTATCACCAAATAAGTACACAAGGAAAAAAAAAAAAAAAAGCAAACATCTCAGAGTTCCTCTCTCTGAATCACTCGCATGACTGAGCTGGCCATTTAATTCTTACACTTCCCATTGAAGTGTTGTCTAAACTGTTTCTGCCAAGGGGCTCCAGGCTCTGTAGGAGCCATCAAATCAGCTCTGGCACTGGAGGTGAGCAGACTGTTCCATGCACGCCAGGGAGTGGCAAGGAACTGCTTGTCTGCCATCATAATGCAGCACTCAGGGACCAAGGGACTTACAACAAGGGATGTGCTATGGAGGGAGCTTGGTTCGTACCCAAGCTTGTACTTTAATGCTGAGGTCATTTCCCTTGGGAAGAATACAAAAATGCCAAACATTTGGTTTCAATGCAATTTCGTGTCCCAGAAGTGCCTGTTTCCACTGATTCCATTCATCCACGTTGAAGGTTTTGCCTGCACTGTAGTGATTAATGAACGTTGTATTTTGCTTAGGGCAAAAATGGACAAAATTGGGAGCAGGGCACAGTGTGGTAACTCCTCCAGTGTTAGAAATAACATAGAGAAGTGCTCATTCTAACTCAATAGAAGAATCAGGTATCAGTCAAACTGTAGAGTTGGAAATAACTGGTCAAGTCAGTCCAACAATTGGTCAGTGGTTACTCAATTGCAGGTGGGTAAAACCTTGGTTCTTTGTAACAAGCTGTGTTATTGTAGGTGTTTGAAGGGCAACCTATCTCCTCAAGATATATTTCTACCTATTTTTTTCTAATATATAGTGTTTCTAACATCCTCTGTGTATTCTTGATAGTGTGTGATGGTCTATGCTTTATAAATTCTAGACAAAAATATTTTGTTTTTTCATAGACTTCTAGATGAGAGAAATAGGATACTCCTTTACTCTGTTTCCTCCACTATTTCTATTATTGTCTAGAATGTGATACAAGCTGGAAAAGACTGGAATACTTTTGATGTCACAGGTGACTCTCTGACCCTTTCAAAGCACATTAAGGTTCTCAATAACTGAAACAAACGTGAATCAAAATGTCAGAGATGTAACTTGTAG
The DNA here is from genome assembly GCF_048773025.1 of Camelus bactrianus. Taxonomy (NCBI): domain Eukaryota; kingdom Metazoa; phylum Chordata; class Mammalia; order Artiodactyla; family Camelidae; genus Camelus; species Camelus bactrianus. The sequence goes on along the minus strand of NC_133575.1, from coordinate 77,907,626 downwards.
CATATCCATTGTCACCGTCCCTGACAGGATTAGTAGGTTGCAATCTCTTTGTAACAATTGAAAAAAAAATATATATATATGGCAAATAAACCAGCATGCTCCTGATTCAAAGAGGGAAAATGCTTCTGGCTTAAGGAACATAATTTGAATATCACAGATACCAAAAGTGTTATCCCTGAGAATGAAACTACCATTGATAATCGAACTTATCGTTTTGACTTTTCCCAAGATCCAGAAAATGAACCATTAGTATGTAAAAGTTAAAGAAAAAAATGCACATCTGACTGACTCGCCACAACCTCTTCCTCAGTTTCATCATTAACACTGAATGTAGGTTTATGAAGACAGAGAAATTAGACTTAGCAAAATAACAGTGAATGGATTTGTGGGGAAGCCCTGTATGGGATGATTAAGGTGGAGTTAAGGGGGAGCTAGCTGTGTATTTCCTAAAGAAAACTAGAAGTTGGCCATGTGAAATTTTCTAGAAATTGCCTTCATTTTGTGACGAAGATTTGTTCTATGTTTTAAATGCATTTAATATTTTTGAATGAGTGGCAGTCTTAGAAATTGAACAGGCTATTCCCCAAAGGTTTCTAAAGGAGAATGATAGTTCTCTGTCGTACTCCAGCAACAAATGCGTTTTTGTCATTCAATAAAGACCATACAATGCTCATGAAATTGCAAGGGAAAACAACAATCCTGCCAAGAACAAACAGAAAGGTAAAATGCCAAGCCTCTCTGCAGTTCTTTTTTTTTTCTCCAAGTGCTAGAAGTGTTGGCAGACATGTGTGTGCAGGGCCGTGTTAATAAGCAAATGAACACGTTTAACCTCTGGGCCAGATGAGCTGTATGGAAGAGTCATGTCAGATTGTGTAATGTCTAGGGGAAGCCACGTAAGATGTCAGTACAAACTAGGCTGGTATCCATCAAATATTAGGTTCACCAGCTTCTAGGAAATGCATTACCACCCAATTAAGTGACTTTCTAAAAAGAAAAGGAATAAGATAATTGTTTCAGTGAGCTATTGCTTTTGGAAAGTATATTTCTTGGAAAGCAAAATTATCAAGTTAGGAGAGATTTACAGAGATAGTTTAGACAAAGTTGCTCAATTTACAAATGGGAAAATTGAGACCCAGGTAAGGGAAGTGATTTCCTCTAGGAGGGTGCACAGAAAAGCAAAGAACCACCTGAACAGTGCTGAATCTACATATGCTGTTTACAAAATGTTCCATCAGACTGCCTGCATACCCTTCTGAATTTTCCTCTACTGGAGACCTCTAATTCTTATTCAAAATACAAAATACTTCCTGCCGTTTCCACACAAAGTATTCCATGAGGAAAGCAGACTGGATGCTGTACGTAATAGTGATAAATACAAAAGAGGTTAAGGTCAAATCGGGGGAAATTCAAATTTACTTACGATCTAAACCCAAATTAAACCTATGTGGACCAAGATGTGTTCTTTCAATTTGAGCACAGGCTGTGATCATCTTCCTTCTCTCTTGAAGAAAGCATAATTTGCTCACTAGCAGTATTCCCGTTTAATAGCCCATGTGATAAATTAACAGAGTGCTAAATTAAAGGGATTTCATCTGTAATACTACTAATTATTTCTTCATCATGGAAGAATGTCACCCGTAGCCTTATTTTAAGTTATATATTCTGTTCTGTTTTCATACTCAAATGCTACTGCACTAAAAGTTAAAAGAGAAACAGCTTTTCTATGGCAAGAAATACCCTTTCTTGCCATAGAAAGAATATCTCATTCTGCCCCTCACTAGCCATGCAACTCTGGACAAGACCACTTCTCTGAGTTTCAATTTTTTCATGTATAAAACCCAGTTCACAGAAAAAGAGTTAAGATCAGTATGCAAAAATGCTTGACATGTAGTAGGCATTGAAATTAGTTGAATATGAGTGTTTGGAAAAGCATTATCTTCTGTTAGCAATCCAGAATTGGTTCATGGAGAATGAAATGGAATAAAAACAGAGAATGCTCTTTTTCAGGCTCATAAGCAACTTTTAAACAATGGAGGAGCATAGTAGTGAAAACATGAAGAAAATAATGTAAACTTGTCCTGTTCCATAGGCCTGGGTTTGCCACTAGATAATTCCTTCTTCCTGTATAAGATTATATGTGAATTAAGTCTCTTAAGCTGGAACAGCCCTGGGTGCTTTATAGATAGCATGGGTATTAGTGGATATTAAAGGCATACATACATACACATACATAAAGTGCCTGTACACATATACACACATGCATGGGGCTTGCCATGAGAACCTAGCCTAATGCTATATTTGGTTTAAACTATGAGGTGGTTTTTCTTGTCTGTGCCTTTTGAATCTCTATTTGCACCCTCTGTGTCAGAGGCTATCCTGTTTCTCAGCAATTGTTGGCTTCAAAGAACAGGAATGTATTCAGGCGAGCTTAAATAGATAGGAATTTAATAAAAGGCTGCAACAAACAATCTCATGGAAATCCAAGGGCATCCAACAAAGCCCAGTTAGGAAGCTAGGAACCGGAAATTTACCTGTTAAATCAGAATCCACTGTTCACCCTATCTCAAAAAAGCCTCTCTCATCTTTGCCCTTCTGCCTCCTCTCTCTTTCTCAACTCACTTCCTCTGCTTTCCTATAGCACAATTTGGCTAAAGCAGCCATTCAGGTCAATTATCTGCTCAGTTTCTAAGTGATTGCAACAATCACTAAAATATGTTGTATCTCTTAAATATTTTACATGAAAAATATTTTTATTGAAGTATAATTGACTTACAATATTATATTAGTTTTAGGTGTACAACATAGTGATTTGATATTTTTATACATGACAAAATAACCATCACAGTAAGTCTAGTTACCTACCATCTGTCACCATATAAAGTTATTAAAATATTTATTGACTATATTCCCTATGCTGTACATTACATCTCCATGACTTATTTATTTTATTACTGGAAGTTTGTACCTCAATCTCCTTCACCTATTTCACTCATCCTCCTAACACCCTCTCTTCTGGCAAACACCTATTTCGTTTCCGTATTTATGACTCTGTTTCTGTTTTGTTATGTTTGTTCATTTGTTTTGTTTTTCAATTTTTAAAAAAATTTAGGCTTTTAAAAAAATTTTATTGAAGTACAGTTGCTGTACAGTGTACAATCTAGTGATTCACAATTTTTAAACGTTATACTCCATTTATAGTTATTATAAATATTGGCTACATTCCCCATGTTGTAAAATATATTCTTGTAGTTTATTTTGTACCTAATAGTTTGTACCCTTTAATCCTTTACTCCTATGTTGTCCCTCCCTGCTTTCCTCTCCCCACTAGTAATCACCAGTTTGTTCTCTATATCTGTGAGTCTGCTTCTTTTTCATTATATTCACTAGTTTGTTGCATTTTTTAGATTCTACGTGTAAGCGATAACATACAGTATTTGTCTTTCTCTGTCTGACATTTCACTTAGCATAACGCCCCACAAGTCCATCCATGTTGCTGCAACTGCAAAATTTCATTCTTTTTTCTGGCTGAGTAATATTTCATTGTATATACATACCTCAGCTTCTTTATCCATTCACATGTTGATGGACACTTGGGTTACTTCCATATCTTGGCAATTGTAAATAATGTTGCTATGAACATTGGGATGTATGTATCTTTTCAAATTAGTGTTGGTTTTTTGTTTTTTTTTTTCAGATATATACCCAGGAGTGGAATTGCTGTGTCATATGGTAGTTCCATTTTTAGTTTTTGGAGAAATCTCCATACTGTTTTCCACAGTGACTGCACCAATTTACATTCCAACCAACAGTTTACAAGGTTTTCCTTTTCTCCACGCCCTTGCCAACATTTGTTATTTGTGTTCATTTTGATGATAGCCATTCTGACAAGTGTGAGGTGATATCTTATTGTGGTTTTGATTTGCATTTCCCTGATGATTAGTGATGTTAAGCATCTTTTTATGTGCCTGTTGGCCATCTGTTTGTCTTCTTTGGAAAACTGTCTATTCGAGTCTTCTGCTCATTTTTTGATTGAGTTGTTTTTTTTTTTATGTTGACTTATATGAGTTCTTTGTATGTTTTGGATATTAACCCCTTATCAGATACATCATTTGCAAATAGCTTCTCCAGTTCGTAAGCTGTTTTTTCATTTTGTTGATAGTTTCCTTCACTATGCAAAAGTGTTTTAATTTGATGTAGTCCCAATTGTTTATTTTTGCTTTTGTTTCCCTTGCCTGAAGAGACATATACAAAAAAATATTGCTAAAATCAGTGTCAAAGAGTGTACTGCCTATGTTTTCTTCTGGGAGTTTTATGATCTCAGGAGTTATGTTTAAGTCTTTAATCAATTTTGTGTTTATTTTTGTATGTGTATATGAGAGAAAGTAGTCCAGTTTGATTCTTTCGCGTGTAGGTGGTCAGTTTTCCCAGCACTATTTATTGAAGAGACTGTCTTTTCCCCGTTGCATATTCTTGCCCACTTTGTCACAGATTAATTGACCATGTAAGTATGGGTTTTTTTCTGGGCCTTCTATTTTGTTCCATTGATCTATGTGTCTGTTTTTGTGCCAGAACCATCTGTTTTGATACTGGAGATTTGTAGTATAGTTTGAAGTCAGGAAGTGTGATATCTCCAACTCTGTTCTTTTTTCTCAAGATTGTTTTGGCTATTAGAGGTCTTTTGTGTTTCCATACAAATTTTAGAATTATTTGTTCTAGTTCTGTGAAAAATTCAGTTGAAATTTTGATAAGGACTGAATTGAATCTCTAGATTGCCTTGGGTAGTATGGTCATTTTTACAATAATAAATCATCCAATTCATGAGTAGAGTCTAACTCTGTTTTTTGTGTCATCTTCAATTTCTGTCACCAACATCTCATAGTTTTCTGAGTACAAGTCTTTTACCTCCTTGGTTAGATTTATTCCTAGGTACTTTATTCTTTTTGATGCAATTGTAAATAGAATTGTTTTCTTCATTTCTCTTTCTAATAGTTTGTTGTTAGTGTATAGAAATGCAACAGATTACTGCATATTAATTTTGTATCCTGCAACTTTACTGAATTTATTTATTAGTTCTAATAATTTTTAGGTGGGATCTTTAGGATTTTCTACAAATAGTATCCTGTCATTTGCAAACTATGACAGTTTTAATTCTTCCTTTCCAATTGAGACTCCTTTTATTTCTTTTTCTTGTCTGTTGTGGCTAGGATTTCCAATACTGTGTTGAACAACATTGGCACGAGTGGTCATCCTTGTCTTGTTCCTGCTCTTAGAGGAAATGCTTTCAGATTTTCACCCTTGAGTATGATGTTGGCGGTAGGTTTGTCATGTATGGCCTTTATTGTGTTGAGTTATGTTTCCTCTATATCCACTTTGTTAAGAGTTTTTGTCATAAATGGATGTTCAATTTTGTCAAAAGCTTTATCTTAATCTATTGATTTAATTCTTAGTTTGTTAATATGGTATATCATATTGATGGATTTGTGGATATTGAATCCTGGGATAAATCCCACTTGATTATGGTGTATGGTCCTTTTACTGTATTGTTGAGTTCAGTTTGCTAATATTTTGTTGAGGATTTTTACATCTATGTTCATCAGTGATATTGGCCTTTAATTTTCTTTTTTGTGATATCTTTGTCTTGTTTTAGTATCAGGGTGATGCTAGCCTCATAGAATCCTTTTGGAAGCAATCCTTCCCCTTCAACTTTTTGGGGTAATTTGAGAAGGATAGGTGTTAACTATTCTTTGAATGTTTGGTAGAATTCACCTGTGAAGCCATCTGATTGTGGACTTTTGTTTGGTGGGAGGTATTTTGTTTTTTGTTTTTCTTTTTTTTTTTTTTTTAACTGATTCAATTTCATTTCTGGTAATTAGCCTGTTCATATTTTCTATTCTTCCTGATTCAGTCTTGGGAGATTGTATGTTTCTAGGAAGTATCTGTTTCTTCTGGAGTGTCCATTTTATTGGCGTATAATTGTTCTCAGTAATCTTTTATAATTCTTTGTATCTGTGGTGTCACTTGTAACTTCTCTTTCATCTCTGATTCTGTTTATTTGGGCCTTCTCTCTTTTTTCCTTGATAAGTCTGGATAAAGATTTATCAATTTTGTTTATCTTTTCAATAAATCAGCTCTTCATTTCATTCACCTAGTGTTTTTTTAATCTCTATTTCATCTATTTCTGCTATGATCTTTATTATTTATTTCCTTCTCCTACTTTGGGTTTTATTTGTTCTTCTTTTTTTAGTTCTTTTAGGTGTAAGGTTAAATTGTTTATTTTAGATTTTCTTGTTTCCCGAGGTAGGCTTGTATCACTGTAAACTTTCTTCTTAGAACTGCTTTTGCTGTGTCTCCCAGGTTCTGGATTGTTGTATTTCCATTTTCAATTGTCTCCAGGTTTTTTGTTTTTTGTTTTTTGTTTTTTGTTTTTTTGATGTCCTCTTTGATTTCTCTAGTGACCCATTGGTTGTTAAGTAGCATATTGTATAGCCTCTATGTGTTTATGTTTTTTGCATTTTTATTCTTGTTGTTGATTTCTAATCTCATACCATTGTGGTTGGAAAAGATGCTTGATAAGATTTCAATCTTCCATTTTGTCTGATATATGTTTTCCTACCCCAACTTTTTTTTGTTTCCATTTGCATATAATACCCTTTTCAACCCTCTCACTTTCAGTCTATGTGTCTTTAGATCTGAAGTGAGTCTCTTGTAGGCTATATATATACATATCTTATAGGCTATTTTATATATATGTGTGTGTGTGTGTGTGTGTGTGTATATATATATATATATATAATTTTTTACCCATCCAGCCACTCTATGCCTTTTGATTGGAGCTTTCAGCCCATTTACATTTAAAGTAATTATTGATAGGTATGTACTTATTATCATTTTGTTAATTGCTTTGGGGTTGTTTTTGTAGTTTTCTGTTTTTATTGTTCCTTTCTTCTTTGGTCTCTTCCCCTGTGATTTGTTGACTATCTTTAGTGTGTGTTTGCATTCCTTTCTCTTTTTAGTGTGTGTATCTATTACATATTTTTCACTTGTGGTTATCATGATGTTCATATATAACAACATATATGTGTTTATTTTAAATTGACAGTCTCTAAAGTTCAAATATATTTTAACAACCCTATATTTTTACTACCCCTCACCAGTGTTTAATCTGTTTAACATCTTTTTGTTTTGTATGTCTCTTAACTACTTTTTGTGCATATGGATGATTTTACTAGTTTGTCTTTTATCCATTTTATTAGCTTTATAAGTGGCTGATCTACTACCTTTACTGTATGTTTTTCTTTACCTGTGAGACTTCTATTTTCATTAATTCTCATATTTCTAGTTGTGGTCTTTTCTTTTCTGCTTGGAGAAGTCTCTTTAACATTTCTGGTAAATTTAGTTTAGCTGAACTCTTTACCTTTGCTTATTTATAAAACTCTTTACTTCAAATCCAAATGATAGTCTTCCCAAGAAGAGTATTCTTGGTTGTAGGTTTTTTCCTTTCATCACTTTGAATATATTGTGCTACTCCCTTCTGGCTTGCAAAATTTTTTTCTGAAAAGACAGCTAAGAATCTTATGGGAGTTCCCTTGTATGTAACTAGTTGCTTTTCTTTTTCTGTTTTTAAGATTCTCTCTTTATCTTTAATTTTTGCCATTTTAACTATAACGTGTCTTGATGTGGAACTCTTTGAGTTTATCTTATTTGAGACTCCATGTTTCCTTGACCTGGATGTCTCTTTCCTTCCCCAGGTTAGCAAAGTTTTCAGCTATTATTTCTTCAGATAAGTTCTCTGCCCCTACCTCTCTCTCTTGCCTTCTGAGATCCCGGTAATGTGACTGTTAGTATACTTAATGTTGTCCCAGAGGTCTTTTACACTGTCCTCACTTTTTTTAATGTTTTTTTTTTTTTTTTCCTGTTTAGCCTGGGTGTTTTCCACTAATCTGTATTCCAGTTTGCTGATCTATGCCTCTGTATCATCTAACCTACTACTGATTTCTTCTAGTGTACTTTTTAATTTCAATTATTGTATTGTTCAGCTTTATTTGTTTCTTCTTTATATTTCCTAACTCTATTAAATTTCTCACTGTGTTCCTCCCTTCTTCTGGATTCATTGAGCATCTTTATGATCATCATCTTGAACTCTTTATCAAGTAGATTGTTATTCTCCATTTGGCTTAGTTCTTCTTCTGGGGTTCTGTCTTTTTCATTCATTTGGAACATATACTTCTATCTCCTCATTTTGCCTAATTCTCTGTGCTTATTTTTAAATATTAGGTAAGTCAGTTACATTTCCTGATTTTGGAGAAGCAGCTGCACACTACCCTCTGGTCATCTGACTTATATAGTCTAGCAGTTCCCCTATGTGGGGTGCATGAGCCCTTCTGTTGCAGCAGTGCTAACTACTATGGGAGTACTGGTAGGCATGGCTGGACCCTGGCCCAGTTGGCTGCTAGGTCCTTCTTCATGTGATTGCTGGGTCTGAGCAGCACTGGTTGCAAGGACTGGGGTGTCCTGGGGCTGGTGTTGGCCAGCTGGTGGGGGAGGCCAGGTCCCAGGATGGCTGCTTATACCAGGGAATCCCAGGTTGGCTGCGCGGCCAAGAGGGACCCAAGGCTGATGCCAGCCTGCTGATGTATGAGTAAGCCCTGGACACTAATAGGCTAAAAGGATGCTCCATAATGTTGCTTGCCAGCACCATTGTCCTCATGGTAGAATGAGCTCCCCAAAAGTGGCTGCCACCAGCATCTATGTCCCCAAGAGGAGTCCAGTTGCCTCCTGCCTCTCCAGGAGGCTCTCCAAGATCAGCAACTGGGTCTGACCAGGCTCCTTTCAAATTACTTCCTCTGTGATGGGTCCTAGAGCATGCGAGATTTTGTGTATGCCCTTTCAGAGCAGAATCTCTGTTTCCTCCAGCCTTCCATCTCTCCCATACCTAAGCCTCACTGGCCTTCAAAGCTACATGTTCTGCAGGCTCATCTTCCCAATGCATGCCCCCTGGGCTTGAAGACTGATATGTGACTCAGACTTCTCACTCATTAGGGAGAACCTCTGAAATTGTGATTACCCTTCCATTTGTGGGTTCCCTCCTCCAGGGCTGAGTCTTGACTAGTCCTCATTTCTGCCCCTCCTATGCATCTTGCTATGGTTCCTTCTTTTTATCTTTAGTTTTATCTTTTCTGCTGGTCTTCAGGACATTCTCATAAATAGTTGCACTCTAAATAGTTGTAATTTTGGTGGGCCCTTGGGAGGAGTTGTGCTCAGGGTCTTCCTACTCTACCACCTTGGCCATACCTTCTATATATATATATATATATATACCTATAATTTTTAATAACAGGATAATTAGTGGGTAGCTTCTCTCTTCTAGGGCCCAATATAAGGATTCCATGATTTTTTCCTACCCTCCAGCCTTTTTCTTAAGTATGGTTTGACTTTTGTATTTTTGCTCTATCTTGCTTGCACAAGCCACATCTATAATTTCCAGTTTGGATTCCTTTGGAGTGGAATGAAAACTAAAAAAGACCTGTGAGAGGAAGTGATAATGGTATCTGTGATTTGCTTCAGAATAATCGTGGTGAAGGAGTGGGTGGGTATCTAAAACAAGATTGGACATGTATGGATAATTGTTGAAGCTGGGTGATAAGAATATCCTGTTTAATTATACTAGACTCTCTAATTTTAGACATATTTGAAATTATCTATAAAATAAAGTAAAAAACAAAATATGTGAAGCAATATGAATGTAGAATCTTCTTAATTATTATAATTTCCCCATCTTTTACTTTTTTCTCACCCACGCCTAATTTGACAGACTTTTTTAGCACCCTGCATTTACTGAGTCTTACAAAGGCATTCAGCCTAGATTTCATTGAAGCAACAATTCACTTTGCATTCATATTTCATCAGTTTACATAATATTTAATTAAATCACATAATTACATTATTATGTACAACTGGCATAAATAGATTTGGAAGAAACTCAACTAATTTTCACTAAGCATACAACTCAAAATGTTGAAGCAGAAGTATCTGGGCAAACTAGACACTTCTAACCACACTGCTTCTAACCACACTACTAACTATAAGCAATTAGTGTACCATGCCTATTGGTCCTGGGTCTCACTGAGTGTCAATTAATCAAGCAAGATGATTAAGTGGAAGTTCACTAAGACAGAATCTGTGGTATTTTATTGTTGTTGTTGTGTATGTGTTCTCCTACATTTTTCAAACTTTAATTCTGACTTCAGTTATCTTCTTTCATGATCTCAAACTTGGGACAGTTGAAGAGTTTATGCTTGCCTCGAATGATCTTCTGGAGTGTAATGTAGGCAGAGGGACCAATTTTTTTCAGTTACTTATATTTGGCAAGGATGGGGGAACAGGGGTGTTTAATTTCCATATACTTATTATTGTGTTTTTCTGCTTTCTCACAACTCTCCGATTTGCTCACTTGAAAAAAAAAAAAAAAGAAGTAGGTTGTTTTATGGACATTGGCTTTGACAAGGAGCCTGATTATACTTGCTAAGCCTCCTAGTAGCAATACTGAGGAATTAATTAAAATACTCAGATGAGAATACCTACCCAGAGAGGCAAAGAATGAGTGTGCTAGTAGTCCCCAGCTCTACGTTTCTGTAATCATTTGTTGAAATACCTTGAGGAAGTAAGTCAGTTTTTATTTCATGATGCAGGATGACAAAAGATGATATGACATACCAATCTTTTTACAATGATAAAACCATAGGGACCAAAATTCCCTCTTTCTCCTCCTCCCTCCATGACACTTCATAAAGCTGCTTCTAGAATGAACTAGTCATACTGCCCATTGAGTTTCTTTTATCAAACTCATAGCTGTGGATGTTGGAAAGGGCTGCTTTCCCTTCACTTAACCATTTTAGTATGACTAACTTGTGAACACACAGGAGCAAGGCAATTGGCTCCTCCGTTTTCCATCTCGGGTATGCAGTAGCAGCATGCTTTCTGAGTCATGCAGAGTCCATTCTAAAGAACGCGTGCTGTAAGCTCAGAGGGGCTAATAATCAAATTAGGCTGCTAACAAATGGCAATTTATAATGCTGAAACTAATGAGAGGTCGAAGAACTAAACTCTGCAAGGAGTTTTAATTATCCTGTCCTTTGTGACTGCACAAGAAGGAGTTCCTTTTAAAGGAATACTGTCACCAGTATTCAACTGGTACTTTAAGTTTCACTAAGATTTACATAATGTACTACAGAAATGGGAAATACATACTTTCTTTCAAGTAAAGCAGGGATCTAAATCCTTCTCTTCAGGGTTCGAAAAAAGCACTGTCTTGCTTTGATGTTCAATTAGAATACCATTTATTGAATCTTTTCTTTCCTATAGCACTGATGGAGAAACACAGAGCCTCTCTTCAAGGGAATCTCTAGATGGGATAGAGTATATTAAAAAAAAAAAAAAAGCTGTAACAAACAAAATAACTAACCAGGGTTTTCTGTCCTTGTTTCCTGTGCCATTTCACTTTCACTCTTTTAACTTTTTTTTTTTTTTTTGCCAGTTTGTTTGTGCTTTATTGATGCTGTGATGCTCAGACTTTGACCATGAACTTTAGCAGCAGGTACAGCTGTTTCTTCTGCTGCTGCTTCTTGGTCTTCAGCCTCTGCTTGTGCTTGTTAAACCAGGTGCATGTGTTTTCCTGAGCTATAGATCCATAGGCTTGTACTCCTTGCCCTTGTAGAATTTCCGGAGGTTCCCTTTCTGAGTGCCCACAGTGAGGACGTGGGTAATAGATTTGCAAACAACTAGGATCTTGGAGAGCTTGGATGCTGTACCACCTGTCACTTTGGTGACCTCCAGCTAGGACAGCTCCGCCTTCAGGTCACCCAGCTGTTTCAGCACCTCCATCTTCTTGCCGCCAAGATCTCAAGCCTTAAGCTTGGCCATGGCTGCACAAACTGCTGCCACTGCCTGCTCTGAGGGAAACAGTTTTTTTCACTTCTTATTTGCACTTTCCTCTGCCACATATACACCCACACACACCACCACAACTACCACACCCACCATTTCTGCAAGTCAAAGTGCTCTTCATCTCTCAGAGCCTAACTCCTTTCTAGGCTGTGTTTGAGATGGATTTATTTATTTGTTTATCTAGAGGGGAGTGTCAAAATTAAGTAACTGAAGAAAGTGACAATATGAACTGAATGTGGAACCTCTTGGGGAAAAATCAAAACAAAAACCTGCTACCCTTAAAAGCTAGAGAAAAGATTAATTCAGTGACATTGGAAATGTTAGCATCAATAGATTGTGAGCACAGCTAGTCTGGAAAGGCTTTTGCTACCAAGAGGGTTAATTATCCAAAGGTAATGTCTATCCATCAAGCCAATTTAAGGACAAAGAATGCATCTGGGTGAGGAGTTTTCTTTTATCAATAATTGTATCAATAAAACAGCAAATAGAACACAAAAAAATCGAGCACGTCCACATCATCAGGGCAGCAAGACAAGTAGCCCAGAGCATTGAAGGGTCTGGGTGCTGAACTAGTTGCCCTTATTATTGAAAAAAATGTTAAAGTATAAAAGCAAACCCAACAAGGAAATAGGGAATGATGCGAATAACAAAAACTTTCTTCCCAAAAAGGAAGGAAAAAATCTGGAATTTCTTCTGCTAAACTTGTCATCCCCACACCCCACCATGTGAAACTGTTACATTATTCTTTTAAACAATTAGCCCATTGTTTTATGAGACAGTGTAGCTTAAGGGCTAAGAGCATGGGCCCTACGGTCAAACTAAATCCCAGTTCCGTCACTTATGAGCCACATAGTCTTGGGCGGGTTACTTTTTTCTTTCTAAGCCTCAGTACCCTCATTTGTAGAACTGAGGTAATAGCCAGTCAGCAAGAGTCCAGGCTTTGGAGTCAGACTGCCTGGTTTCCAATCCTCTGTCCTACCACTTACTGGCAGCGTGACCTTGAGCGAATTGCCGAACATCGCTGTGGCTCAGTTTCCCCCTCAATTAAATGGGCTAGATTGATTGTCAGGACTTCACAGAATCACTGTAAAAATTATAGAATATATGCGAAGCACCTGATAAGAGCTCCATAAATGCAAGTCATTAGTACCTACCTCAGAAGGTTGTAGTAGGGATGAAATGAGGTAATGAATGATAAGCTTTTAAGCTTGGTACAGTAAGTGCTCAATAAATGCTAGCTTTTTAAATGTGTTTTCCTTTTCACTCTTCAACTGGTTTTTGAGCTTCTATAGGACAGAGTCTTAAATTTTTTTTCTTGATTCTATAATGTCTAGCACTGTTATATGCAAATAAAAGTAACTCAACTATAGCCAAAGGAAAGCATAAAGAAACAAGTCATCATGTAATAATAGAAACTCAAGTATCAGAAATGTGAGCTCACAAGCCATGAAAAGATTGGATTTATTAAAAATTGATGTTACAGGTCAAAGAACATGACTGATTTGGGGCAAATTATAGATATTATCAAGAGACAACAATTTGGCATTTGATTTCTTGCTTGTATAGGGGAGAAAAAAATAATTTTTCTTCTACTCTTCTAGGTTCTTAGCTTATAGATCCCCTATAATAAAAGCCAGATTAACAGGAGAAAAGCAATTTTAATTACATACATACTAAGTAGATACTGGAGCCTCAGAAAGATATGTGGCTCAAAAGGCAGCAAGACAATAGACGCTTATATACCATCCTAAAGCAAGGAAAGGAATGGGGGTCTGGGGCTTTAAGGCAGGGTAGGCAATTCACGGGAAGATGAGAAAATGAAATGTATGGAAAACAAAGGTAGCCCTGAAAGGCAGATAAGTTTCTCAGGTGAAAAAATGATCTGTGATAATAGCTCTCTTCCTGCTACGAGCCCCCTTTCTAAGGTACATTTCGTTTATAAATGTAGATTTCCCTTACGAAAGGGCAACTTCTACTCTGTTTTCAGAGCTTCTCCTTTGTCTGCAGCTTCTCAAAATCCTTATGCCAAAGAGGCATATTCTGCTCCCCTTCATTTGAAAATATTGATGATTACAATGAGTGATTCAGCAAAAAAATGTCCAAACCAATGGTATTACATAGACACAGCTTAGAGGGTAGTTCTCACACTTGAGATTTCTGTTAATCACCTTTACAAACTTCATCACATTAGTATACCGCCAAAAACTGCCTTCACCATCTACACTTTGTACACATACCACCTCTACTATTATTTCCTTAATTTCCTTTTCTTGAAACTAACTTAAATTGTGTTAAAAACAAGACAACAGGCCCAAAATAGAGTCACTTATGCTAAGCCCCCAGTCACCAAGACTTAATTATAGTTCTGGCCTCTCCCCGAAATGGAATCTTACACCAATCAATCGGGAATCACCTGGTTAGCACTAGTGAGGTAGTCTGCCTGTTATCCCCTAAAGGGAAGTGATTGTCACATCCAATCCACTTTTTGCCTGATTAACTTCCTTGTTCCTACTGCTTTCTGCCTATAAAATTCTTTCACTTTGTACAGCTCCTCAGAGCACCTTTCTATCTGCTAGAAGGGATGCTGTCCTATTCATGAATTGCTGCTTAAAGCTGTTGCTGGAAAATGGGGCACACGGTCTCCACCACATCCCAGGATGCACCCCACCAAGTGAAGGTCCCTGGTTTCACATAGGAAGGAATTCAAGAGGGAGCCATAGTAGAGTAAAAGTAGATTTATTCAAGGAGATACACACTTCATAGACAGAGTGCAAGGCATCTCAGAAGGCAAGAGAGGCCCTGGAAGATGGGGTCATCTTGGAAAGTGAGAGCAGCTCTAAGAGATACATGTTCCACAGGCAGAATGCGAGCCATCTCAAAAGGCCTCAGGCTGCATGCGTGGTTAGTTTTACAGGCTCTGTAATTTTGTATGCTAACAAGTGGAAGGATTATTCCAACTACTTTGGAGAAGGGGCTAGGATTCCCAGAATTGGGCCCCTGCCACGTTTTGGCCTTTTATGGCCAGCCTCTGAACTGCCATGGAGCCTGTGGGTGTGTCATTTAGCATGCTAATGTATTATAATTTGCGTATAATGAGGTTCAAGGTCCACTGGAAGTCAAATCCTCCACCATTTTAGGCCTAGTTGGTTCTAACCAGTTTATGTCCTATCCCCAATTGCTGTGTCACTCTTTTAATTGGTTGTGCCCTTCCCTCCTGTCACAAAGCCAAAAAGGTCTTTAAAAAGGACTCAGTTGAACATTGATTTTTAACAATTGGTTTTGTTTATTGTAAAAGAAGAGTTTATATAATTACATGAAATGGGAACCAGTATAATTTATCATAAGTAGAAAGCAAGAGTAAAAATGAATATAATGAAAATAAAACAATGTTCTTCAAATCTAGATAAATATTGTTGCCTGGCAGAGGCTCCTGAGTCTGTGAGAGGCTCCTAAGTCTGTGGCTTTGAGACCTGCTTTTTCTTTTTTAAAATTTTGTTTAGAACATGTCAGAGAAATGTTCAAGACTAACTTGCACCAAAGTGAGAACTGAAAAAGAATTTAAAAGGGAAAACTTCGCCACTCTGTGATTCAGTATTATTTAATGTCTATATATTCTGTGGGCCACCTGAAACTGTTTTGTGATTTCATGAAACACTGTCCTAGATGATCAACGAAGAATGGCTTCTGGATCCCCTAATGCCTGTGCAGTAGTGTTCTCAGAGTGTCGCTGTTACTGAGGCCGGACCCTATGAGGCCTTCCCAGGACAGACCCCTCCTCCTATGTCCTCTGCTTTAGCTCCTCTCTGAAGTACCTAGATGACAGTATCTGATGCACATTTCCTGAGCTGTTTTACAGATGCTAAAACCCTCACTAAATGGAAGAAATTAACTACTTGATGACCGTGAGCCCGTGGTCCCCAGGCCTACTGGAGCCTGAGGATTGGTGGTGTTATCCTCTGTGACTCCACCCTGTTACCTCACCATCAACCAATCAGAGGACTGTGCACGGGCTGATCACATACCCTGGGATGCCACTCCCTCACTTCACCTTTAAAGATGCCTCCCTGAAACCCAGGGGAAATTTGGGGGGTTTGAGCACTAGCTGTCCCAGATTCCTTGTCTGTTGTCTTACAGTAAACGCTGCATGTTCCTTCACCAAACCCAGTGTCAGTAGATTGGCTATACTGCGCACAGGCAAGCGGACCCAAGTTTGGTTCAGTAACATAGCCCCGGATTACCTGCATCAGAATCACCTATGGGTGCTTGTTTAAAATGAGGAGTGTTAACTAATCAATCACCACTTAATCTGGAGACTAGGACTCAATATGATACATTATTAAGAAACATCCACGGGTGATTTTAACGCAGAATAGAATTTGAGAACCAGGGCTCTATTATAACAATTATTGAAGAAGGTGATACCACCCCTATATCAGCTCTATAGATACAGAAAAGCTGAAAGCAAAAGTGAAAGGAGAATTTAGCTTAAGGCGGTAATCTGCCCCAGACCCAAAGAGTCAGGCTACAGCCTGGGAGATAAGCACTGCATTTAATTGGAGTATTTTAATACCAGGGTGAGGTTAAAAAGTAAATAAATAAAGGAAAAGGAAAGGAAAAACAAGAAAAAAAGAAAGGCACCCAGCCATGAGAGAAAAGATTCAGTGAAGAAAGGGATTGATTTACAAGAAAAGATGAAAGGAATTTACAATGTGGCTTTGCTAAGTGATCACTAAGCAGAGGTGTGATAACAGTTTACAAATGTTTGAATCATATACTAAAAAAGGGGGGAGGAATTTGTTAAGTAAGAACACGATAGGATAATTAGACATTAAGAAAATGTAACTGACCAAATTCTCATTCTCTATAACTCAACTGAAGCGTTCCTGCTCTGCTTATTGTGTCCGACTTCTGCCCTAAGGGATATGCTCTGATCTTCTCCCCTAAAGAGGCTGAAGCATCGCTCTTGTGTCTGTGCCTTTGTTCAAGCACACTCCTCTGAAGGTGAGCAGAATATGCCACCCCAAAATATGTTTCTTTGAGGATTATTTTGAGCTGATTATTTTTGAGAGTCTGCAGACACAGGAGAATCTCTGAAAACAGAGTAGAAGTTGCCTTTTGCTGAGGGAAATGTATATTTATAAGGGAGCTCTCCATTCGTAAGGGTGTATCCCTCTCTGTACCAAGAAGAGAAGGATGGCTGTAATTAGCCCAAAATAATCCTCATGCCGAAAAGATACATTTTGGGGTGGCATATTCTGCTCCCCTCTACCATATTAGTGACTCTAAACTGCTGTCCCCAAATTTCAAACTGATCAATGACACCTGAAAATACCTGAATGTTGGAGCAATGCCTTGGACTACCTGCTTCTGCCCCCTAACACTTCAGAGTCATTAACATCTTGAGTGAATTTCAGAGTCCACTTACTGAAGGACTGTCACAGCAGCATAGTGGTTTGTAACTTTAGACTCAAAACGTTTTTCAGATTTATGTAAGGATCAACATATACCACCTGTATTTCCCCTCCCAGTCCCATTATAATTTGATGGTTCCCTTTACTGTGGACTCACATGAGCTTAGAATGCTGTTCAATCAGCCAACAATTTCCTGACTGAATTAAGTTAAGAAATGTGGCATAAGTGGCATAATTTGAGATTCAAGCTAGACTAGACTGAGAAGCAGAGTAAGGGCTTAAAATACACTGCTTGATGGATGACCTGAACCATTGCTGGGCGTCTTCCATCTGTGTGTTTTATATAATAAAATAGCACTGTCCTTTCCAAGGAATTTCACATTACCATAGAAGATTCTCTTTCATTGTATTTTAATTTAGGTTTAATTTAGAACATATCTGTATGTCCTCTTCATCAGTTGAATAGTGTTTCTTTCTATGCAAAGTAGATAAACGATTAATCTCTAAGGCTGTGAATTGTTATAGTGGACCTGTTGTTGCTTTTGTCGGTTCAGTACTTTTTCCCTCCTTCACTCAGGAGTAAAACCCTCCTTCCCTCTGGAGAAACACAGTTCATATGGTTTTAATCCTGCCCTGGCCATTGGGGTGGTCTATGACAGGAGAGTATGCACATGACCCAGGTTTGGCCAATCAGAATACCCCATTATCCTGGCCCCAGTGATTGGTCCAGGGATGATCACATGATTCAAGTCAGACTAGCCAAGTTGCTTGGGCTAAAATCACTGCATGCAATTCTGGGGTCATCTGCCATGCCTGTGCCTCTGTGGAGGAGACCTGTAAAAGAATACAAACAAGCAGAATTAATAGACAGAGAGTTGGAACTCCTGGATCTAGCTGTGCCTGGAGCTCATTGAAACCCCCCTTCGACTACACAAGTACATGAGACAACACATTCTTTTTTGCTTATGTTGGTATATATTGGGCTTCTGACACTTGCAACCCAAGTATTTCCACATAACCCATTTCCATGTTTTACTTAGGAAAAATGAATTAAACATAGAGGAATACCTTACTTTCTGTAATTGATATCTTTTTCAGAAGTTGAGGGTAAACAAATTTTTGTGAATCAAATCATATGAAGGGGAACAGAATATGCCAGCATATGCCTCTATGGCATAAGGATTATTTTGAGAAACTGAAAATACAAGAGAAGCTCTGAAAGCAGTGGAAATTATCCTTTGTAATAGATAATTACATTAGAAAGGGGGGGTCTGTAGCACAAAAAGAGATATTATCAGAGATCATTTTTTCACCTGAGTGATTTACGTGCCTGGCAGGGCGAGCTTTGTTTACCAAACATTTTCTCTTCTTACCTTCCTGGGAGTTGCCTTCCCTGCCTTGACCCTACCCCTTTCCTTAGCTCAGGATGGTATATAAACTTCTATTGCTTGGCCCCCTTGAGTCATATCTTTGCTTTGTTTTTGTTTTTTTGGCAGGGGGGAGGTAATTAGGTTTTTTATTATTTATTTTTAGAGGAGATAGTGGGGAATGAACCCAGGACCTTGTGCATGCTAAGCATCTGCTCTACCACTTGAGCTATACCCTCCCCGCTGAGTCATATCTTTGTGGGGCTCCCATACGTATGTCTATGCTGTGTAATTTAATTTATGTTTCTTCTGTTCATCTGTCGTTTTGTTACTGGTGCTGGGGATGGAAGAGTTTCAGCCAAGAACCTAGAAAGATAGAGGGAAAATTATATTTCCTCCCCTATACATACTACATTAAAAATATATATATATATTGTTAAGACTTGTTGTGACTCTTTCATGGTACAGGGGGTTTTTTGGGGGGGTGGTTATGTTTTTGTTTTTGTTTTTGTTTTTAAGGAAAGGCATTACAAACATGGAAAAGTGCAAGTAACTAATGGTGATTCCGGGAGAGCTAGCTACTTGGCTGGCTTTCACGATCCTGGAAAGATAGCAATAACTTCAGTGATTTCATTACTTCTCGGTATTAATTCTCACTCTTGTAGTTTAGAAATTTGATTTAGTTGGTACACTGAGATAGGATCTATCCCTCAGGGAAGGATTCCCAATAAGCAAGCTCACAGAGACTAAAATAGAGAATCAAAATGCCAATTGATTAATGGACAATGAGAAGACAATCGTCCATCGGAGCAGAATCCTTGCATCAGCAGATCATTGCATTTTGTTCTTGAGGGCAGAAGTTTCACCCTGATAATCTTGATTCAGCCACATATGCTTTTCATAGGCCTATGGTATAGTACAGGCATACATCAGAGATACTGGGCGTTGGGTTCACTGGAATAAAGCAAATATCCCAATAAAGTGAGTCACATAATTTTTGGGGTTTCCCAGTGCATATAAGAGTTATGTTTACACTATACTGTAGTCTAAATGTGCAATAGCAGTATGTCTTTAAAAAGTACATAATCTAAAAATACTTGATTGCTAAAAATGCCCAATTACAATAGTAACATTAAAGATCACTGATTACAGATGATCATAACAAATATAATAATGAAAAGTTTGACATATTGTAAGAATTACCAAAATGTGATGCAAGGCACGAAGTAAGCAAATGCTGTTGGAAAAATGGTGCTGATAAACTTGATCATCACAAAGTTGCCACAAACCTTGAGTGTGTAAAAAATGCAGTATCTGCAAAGTGCAATAAAGCAAAGTGCAATAAAATGAAGTACGCCTGTATATAAAAGTTTGAAATTAAGTATCAATGTTAACAAATCATAGAACTGCACATAAAAATCTGGATTTACAACTTCTGTTGAAAAATCAAAATACCTACCAGCACTAATTTATCAATCATGGTGTCAGTTGGCTGGATCTGATTAGGGCCTGAGCCCTTTGTATGGGACATGGTCTCTCCTATATTCTAGCATCCCATCAGGCTCATTGTCTTCATTTATATTCCCTTCCTGGCCTACACAGGCATTTGAATTTGATACATTTAGAAAGGAAAGCTACATGTGAAAGCAATGAGCTCATTCCTGCCCCCCAGCCACAGGGTTCGATTCAACAGTGGGAATGTGAGTGAAGCCAATGTAATTAGAGTGAATCTCGGGGGGTTTGCTGGGAATGCTGGGGCAAAGATGCTCACTGCATTTTATGCTGCAAATGAAAAAGGAGGCATGTGTGTCTGGGTGTTGCTGACAGCCATTCTGGGACTATAAGGGAAGCAAGCCTTATGATGCTAAATTACATCAAAGAAGACAAGAGAGACACCAAAAGAAATACAGTCAGTCCTTTGGGACTTGAGCGAGCTGCAGGATCAAGCCTTACCTTACATATATGCTGGAGTTTTCAGGTACATAGGTGTCATTACTTAAACTGGTTTGAGTTGGGTGTGAGGGGAACAGAATATGCCACCCCAAAGTATACCTATTTAGCATATGGATTATTGGGGGCTGATTACTTTTGAGAGGATGCAGGCACAAGAGAATCTCTGGAAACAGAGTAAAAGTTGCCCTTTGTTAGGGAAATTTACACGTATAAGGGAAATCTCCACTTGGCTTCCTCTCTGACTGGACTATTTAGATGACTGAATCTCTGGGAACTTATGAATGGAGATGATAGCCACCCAAATCTGCATAACAGCCATACCCTTGTGTACTGTGCTTTTCTTGATAGCCTCCCATAACTGCTTCCCCCAAAGCTCAGTATCTTCTTCATCTTTAGCTGAAGATGGTATTTAAGGTGATGGCTTCAGCCATCTCACCTGGACAAATTACTCAGTTTTTGTGGCTCTCTCCCATGTATATAGGAGGTATACATGGTATTAAACTTCTGTTTGTTTTTCTCCTATTACGCTGTATTTATTATCGAGTGTCTCAGCTAAGAACCTAGAAGGGTAAAGGGAAAATTATTTTTCTTCCTCTACAGATGATTTGTCACAAAAAGTATTCTGATACAGGAAAGGTATTTTTTTTTTCCCAATAGAATGTCTAGCAAAACTATTGTTATTCTTGAGAGCATGGCAAATCCCTTAGAAATCCTGAAGCCAAAAATAAGGTTAAGAATTACTACTCTCAACTACAAAGTATAATAAACTTAGGATTCACTTACTGAATTCCACTTTTAGTCCTACCTTCATGAGATTGTGCTTAATGCTCCTGGCTTAGACTTTTGGATCTTCTCAAATTATTTTGCCCTCACAGGCAACTTATTGCTTTGCCCACACTTGGCTAGTCCCATATCTCTTTCTAAAGATTTAACATTTGAGGTCAATTTATTAACCAAATTTCCAAGGTTTCTGGGAGATAATTTATAGGCTTACTCATGTACTGTAAATAAGAGGAACATATATGACTGCATGGCATATTATCTACTTACACAGGATATTTTTAAGTCCAGGAACATATCTCTTAGCTAACGAATCATTATTTGGCCACTCTAATAATCTGAAGTAGTGATAAAAATCAGGAAGAAACTAAAAGATCTTCCTATCAAGCCCAATTACATATAATGAAGTTCTCACAAAAATGAACATTGCTTCAATCAGAGGATCTTCCCCTAGACACACCTGAGGTTCTTAGAGCCACTTACTCTTACTTTGTACAGAATTCAAACTAAACGGATTTCTTGAGTTGTGAAAGTTTAGAAGTAATCTATCAGAAGTATTTGTGGAGATGGTATTGTTAGAAGTAGGGAGGGAGGATGGAAAACAGACAGAGAGACCAAGAGAGAGACTCAGAAGCCACAGCATTATTATTGAGCCAGAGAAGCTGAAATCCAAGACTGGCTCTGAAAGCAACACAGTATCACATACAAGGCTGTACAATTGTTGGCATTTAATTTAATGAACCTGATTAGCCTGAAAGTTAAATTGTGTCCAGTAGCTTTTATTTAAGAAGACGTATAACTGTGTGATATATTTTAGAAGTGTTTCTTCCCAAAGAATTAAGCTGTAGCTTTCAAAGAAAACTTCAGTTGTAACAAATAACACAGTTCTTGGCATATGGTAGGGACTTGTAAATCCATTTTGCCTTCTTGTAGATCCATGTCTACTAAGTAATAATTTGAGCATGTGTGTGTTTTGTATTTGTTGGGGGGAAAAATTCATTTATGTGGAATATTACTTACCTATTTTAAAAAAGCTTTGTTAAGATGACTATATTTTTTAACTATAAATTAGGCCATATAGTCTGATAAAAGATTTTTCTCCAATTCATGAATGTATGATGTGAAAGTCTTACAAAAGCATAGAAACAAAATAATTCCCCTTTATTTCAAAGAGTAAAATGAGATGAAATTAGGGCTGTCCAAAAAAAATAGTATCCAGGACATGTTCTGTGTATAATATAATCCCTTACCAACCACAAAATTTCTTTACATGAAATCCTATCCTTCAAGAATTTACTTTGGCATGACTTCAAGAGAGAGGATTTGGTTTGAGCTAGGTTAGTTACCTCTATTGAGCATAATTTAAAAAGAAAGGAATGACACATTGCTATGCCCCTTCTAGGATTTGGAAGTTGCTCCTGCAAATGAGAGGTCTTGGAGCATAAACTGCATTAGCTTCATGGTAAATTTACCTCTGAGGAAGGTAATCCTTCACATGTCCAGAAAGTAAGTAATGGTAGATATAAATTAACTCTACAGAATCATTTATTATAAAGTATGTATTCCCAGAATTAGCCAAACTCTGAGGTTTGAGGGCACAGTCAAATTCACAAGATTTCTAATACTAACTACAAGGAGTTAGAATCTACTATTGAAAAGAAACAGGCCCCAAATGGAGTCACTTGTAAGGTCCACCTAGACTTAATACTTAACCTAACTACAATTTCAGCCTCTCCCAGGAGTGGAATTTTAAACCAATCAATGTAGACCTTCCTGATTAGCATAATAAAACACCTGCCATTCCCTTCCCCTCAAAAGAAGATGACCTGGCCTGAAACAAATTTATTTTTTGCTAATAGCCTTCTTGTCTGGGCCAGTTTCTGCCTATAAATACCTTCTATTTTGTACAGCTTCTCAGAGTGCCCTTCTGCTTGCTTGGTGGGCTGCTGCCCAATTCATGAATTGCTTAATTAGGCCAATTATAGCTTCAAATTTACTCGGTTGAATTTTGTTTTTTAACACTACAAAGTTGGAGGGCACCATCCCCTAGACTGCCCTCACTTTTGACACCAATTGAGAGTTCAGGGGCATTCCCAAAACCTTCCTCAAGTTTGATAATTCACTACAAAGACTCAGAGTATTCCTTTGAGGCTGTTATACTGACAGATGTGGTTTATTATGGAAAAAAAGCACAGATCCAAAGGAAAAGGCTCATAGGGCAGAGGATGGAAGGATTCCAAATGCAAAGCCTCCGTTGTCCCTAGGATATATTACCCTCCCAAGGTACATGAGCTTTGTGTCTGAAAATTTTACTGGGGCTTCATTGCAATGAATGATTGAGTGAGTGATTGTTTGCCCACCTGGCTGAACTCAATTTCCAGCAACCTCCACTTGTCCCAAGAGCAGGCTGATACCACGTGGTCTGAGGGGCTTATTATGTTACCTAATTTGCATAAACCATCAGGTGTAATTGAGGGGCCTACCATGAATAACAAAGACACTCCTATTGCTCACAAAATTCCAAAGGTTTAGAGGTTACCTCCTAGGAACCAGGGACAAATGCCAGGCCTCACTTTGGACAAGGACAAATTCTTCACTACACACTGTAAAATGCCATTGATACACTCTTTAGGATACTTCTAATTTTATTTTTATAAATTTAAAAATATTCATAAGTTTTTGTAGGTCACTATGGTTCCCTATCTTTTTTTTTTTTTTTTTTTTTCTTGCCGGCTTATAAATTCCTCATCTTCATCATAGTTGCCAGGTCGTGAGAGGGGAGATTATTTTGTCAATATGATTTAGGTCATCTCTGCAAAATGTGACAATTTATAACTGTGACAAATGTCAAAACTGGTTGAATTGATTTTATTTTTGTATTAACTATTGCAAATGACAGCAACACATTTAAAAATAAATTTAAGGAAGGAAAAGAATTGATTGACTCACGTAACTAGAGTGTCTTACAAGGAGAGTATCTTGCTTTAAGAATAGCTGGAATCAGACTTTCAGAAAATACTATCATAAGTTCTTGAATATCCATTTTATATATATTTTTTCTGTTGGAATTCTAACCCTGATCACTTATTAATTCATTTCTCTTTTAATTCTTTGAATACATTTATGACAACACCTTTGAAGCCTTGTCCGTTATACTCAATATGCAGCATTTTCTATTGACTGCATTTTTTCCTGAATATAAGTTACACTTTCCTGTCTCTTTGCATATCTGTAAGTTTTTAATTGGACATTGCAGATAATATATTATGGTGATTCTCGATTATGCTGTATTCTGAGGATGGTTTTTAATTGCTCTAATAGGCAGTCAACTTTCAAGGATTCAAACTGTCAACTCTGTTTCCTCCATGGTATGTAACCCTGATATATCTGCTCAGTTCTTACCGTTTCCTGCTGCTGCTATTTTTACCCAGGCTTTCCGGGAGTTTCACCTACACCTGCATATCTTGGTGGTCAGCCAAGGATTTGGGCACAGTTTCTACTCAGACGTTGGGGCAAACTTTCTCTATAGTTCTCTTACCATTGAGGTTTTTCCCCTAAATTCCTCGGCCAATCTCAAGTTCTATCCTTTGATACCTCAAGCTTCAGTTTTCTGCCCTTCTGAGCAGGTTGGGGAACAAAATCAGATTTAAAAAGAGAGAGAGAGAGAGAGAGAGAAGCAGCAAATTCACAAACCCTCTAGTGTACCTAGTGCAGCTGTCTTTCAAGAGTAGATACCTCTTGGTAACCTCATTGTTATCTCACCAGATGCCCTGGTGTCTCCCCGGCACGTGCATAGTTTGGCATTAAACCAGCATTAGCACAGTTTATGCTTAGATTTTGTGTCTCACTCAGTTTGCAATTCTGCTTCCAAAATTTTCCACTTAAACTTACAGTTGCTTTTCCAGTTTGGACCTCTTCACTGCTATCATAATGCTGTGATTTTATTTATTTACTTACTTACTTATTTATCTATTTATTTATTTTTTGCTGTTGTAGACTTGGTGGTAGGGAGAACCCCCAGGAAAGAAAGCCACAAACTTGTAATTCTGCCTCCTTGAACTGCAGTTTTTCGAGAATAAATTTTCCTCCTTCTTCTGTCTGCTTTTGGACACCTTCCAATATCTTTAAGTGCTGGGAATATATATATTCTAGATTTCCAAATTGTTAACTTCACAAGGTTTCACATAACCACTTCACTTTGCTGTCATTAATGGAAATACTTCAATAAAACAGTATTTTGAAAAGAATCTAAAAGGAATTTGTGGGCTCAACATAGTCATTGGGAATTTTGATAGCAAACTGACAATAGGACTCTTTTCTTTGTTTTCACTTATTGGCGTCACATGGATAGAATGTCAAGTCTATGATTTTTTTTTCCCAAAGCCACAGAAATAGCCAATTGTTAAACCATTGATTAGATCATCCCAGACACAATCTTATGGATATTAAAAAGGTAGAAATCCTCTATCTCATGAAAAAGAGTTGATTGTGTAAAATCAATTAAAATACGATTTGGCCAATTGCACTGTGTATACCAAGAAGCAGTTACATGATTCAGCAGCCTATTAGCATTTTTGAAAAATATTAACTTGACTGAATTCTTTCATTAAGATTATAAAGAAATTCTACCAATTTTTGATCTATACATGGAGAAGATTATATGCCCATGTAATATCCTGCTTTAGAAAACTGGATTAAAAAGATGATTCTCTTAGAAGTTGAGAGTGGTAATTTTTTTTTCTTTAAAAAATTTGGATTAATTTAGAAAGCAAGTTGAGAAAAGATTTTAATTTGGAAGAATAAGTCCCCTTAACTGATCCAAATGTATGTATCAAAGTGAGATTACTCTTAGAACAGACATTAATTTTAATGTTTATATTTTCCAAAACATGCATACATGCACGTGCGCATACACACACACACACACACACACACACAGGGCATCTCTTGATGTTCAACAACTCAGATTTTCAAAAGGCATTGATTCCACTTGTGCCGAAGAGTCCTATTAACTAAATAAATAAGTGCCACCTCTCCAGGTGGATAGCAATTCAAAGATCATTCTTTAACATTTCAGAAACATAATACTGAGCACCTCTTTACAAAGAATGTCTCCCCACTATTGAAATTTAAGTACAAATTTCAAATAGACCAATAGTAAAAAAAGAATAGTTCAATGCCTTGACTGCTAATAAGAAAGGCAGCTGGTAGGACAAAATCAATTTTGTATAAGGACCAGAATTGCCATTTGGGACCAGACTCTGGGCAGTCAAAAGATAAGACTAAAATCTTCCCCTGATTCTAGTGTTTCCTCAGGATTTCTGCAAAAAGTGCTTTCCCCTTTGTGGTGTTTCCTTTTGCAGACTTTTTCTCCACACCGTCAAAGAATTTTGATAAGAAAGCCATGTAAGGAAAAGTTAGAAGGGAAAAAAGAAATAGCTAATATATTTGAGAAAAATAATGTAGATACTATTTTGCTTTATTTTTCTAAAAAGCTCAGTTCAATAAAGTAAAATACATTCTCCAGATTTCCTACAGTTTATACAGAAATAACAAGGACATGTCCATGTGGAGTAATTTTTTTTAACATTTTTTATTGATTTATAATCATTTTACAATTTGTCAAATTCCAGTGTTCAGCACAATTTTTCAGTAATTTTTTTTATTTAAGCACAAATCATGTCACATTTTGACAATGTTTTACAAAGCAAACCTACCTATGTGCATAACACTCATATAAATAAATAGAAAATTCCCAGCTTCACAGAAACCCTCATAGTCTCTTTCAATTCCTTCTTCCCTAAAGGTAACTACTGGCATGTGTTCTATCACCATAGGTAAGTTTTGCCTGTATTTTTTTTTTAATTTTTATATAAATAAAGTAATAAAATGTGTATTTGTCTCACATCTCTTGCTCAGTATTTGGTTTTGTGACACATTCATTGATGTTGCCTGTATAAGTAATATGTTCATTGTCATTGCTATATAGTATTCCATTTTATGAATATGTCAGGATTTATTCATTTTACTATTGATGAACATTTTAAATGCACCCAGTTTTGTTTTTTATGAATGGGTGTTTCTATGAACATCCTTATACATGTCTCTTAGTGAACATATGTACTTATCTGTAGGATACACACCTGGGAGTAAAACTGCTGAGTCATAGTGTAGTCTTATGTTTGTCTTTAGTAGATATTACCATTTGGGGCAATTTTGAATGGTTCTTGACAGGTTTTTAGGGGATGATTTGGATCTGATAAATACCATAAATGTCCTTCAGCTGCAAACATTCTCTGAGATTCAAGGAGCATGAATAGAATACTGAATGTGATTCACATGCATTCACTCATTCAACAAGCTTTTGGTAAGCAATTTAATATGTCAAACACTGTGTTAGGCATTGGCATTACAGCACTGAACAAATCAGTCTCTGTTCTCACCAAGTATCTTTACAATTCCCTCTATTAAAATCATTTGTATTTAGCAGAAAATGTAGGAGAAAATCTGTGACCTTGTGTTATGAAATAAATTGCCCAACCCCCCCCCCGCCAATTCATATGTTGAAGCCCTAACCCCCAGAATCTCAGAATCTGACTATATTTGGAAATAGGGCTTTTAAAGATGTAATTAAGGTAAAATGAGGTCCTGTGGGTGGGTGCTAATCTAATATGACTAATGTCCTTATAGGAGTAAGAAGAGATTAGGATATAGACACGTATGTGCACAGAGGAAAGACCATGTTAGGACACACTGAGAAGGCACCATCTGCAAGCCAAAGAGAGGCCGCGGAAGAAACCCAGACTGCTGACACCTTGATCTTAGACTTCTAGCCTCCAAAGCTGTAAGAAAATTGATATCTGTTGTTTAAGCCACTCAGTCTGTGTGTGATATTTTGTGATGGTAGCCTAGCAAACTAACACACCTTGGGTTAGGCAAATAATTTTTAGATATGGCAGTAAAAGTGTGAGGCATAACAAAATTCTTAAGCTGAACTTAATACAAATTCTAAGCGTTTGTTCTGCAAAATGCTGTTGAGAGAATGGAAAGCAAGCCACATAATGGGGGAAAATATTTGCAAATTGTATTTCTGGTGAAGGAATTATATTAAGTATATGTAAAGAATTCTCAAAACTTAATAATGAGAAAAGTAAAATCCCAATAACAATAATAGGCAAAACATTTGAAGAGACACTTCACCAAAGAAGATATCCAAATAGCATAAAAGCATATGAAAAGATGCTAGACATAATTAGTTATTATAGAACTGCAAATTAAAACCACACCTATTGGAATGGCCAACATTAAAAGGACTGGCCGTACCAAATGTTGGTGAAGATGTGTAGGAACTGAAACCCTCATACATTGTGGGTAGGCAGGCAAAATGGTACAACCATGTTGGAAAACATTTTGGCAGTTTTATTATAAACATACACTTACCTTACAACTGAGCAATCCCACTCTTGCTTTTGTCCAAGTGAAATGAAAACCTATGTAAAAATTTGTTTGAGCATGCTCATAGCAGCTTTATTCATAATTACCCACAACTGGGAACAACCCAAATGTCCCTCACCAGGGGCAGGAGAGTGGATAAACAGACTGTGGTACATCCGTACAAGGGAACACTACTCAACAATAAAAAAGGAATGAACTTCTGATTCCTGCAGCAACATGGATGTGTTTCAAATTCATTATGCTGAGATTATATATATATATATACTGTGTGATTTGGTTTACATGTTATTCTAGGAAAAGCAAAAATTCAAGAATACAAATCAAATCAATGGTTGCCAGGGAATAAGGACTCAAATACAAAGATGACAAGAGATTTTTGAGGGAGGAGGCAGTGATGGAATTGTTCTGTATCTTGATTGTAGTGGTAGTGGTTACATGACTCTGTATATTTGTCAAAACTCATAGAACAGTCAACAGAGTGAATTTTACTGTCTGAAAATAAAATATAAATGACAAAAAACTGATGGACTTAGATACCCACACACAGTCAAACACCATCCTTCCTCCTGAAAAAGAATCATTTGCCTAGTTTTCTAAAAGTAGAGAAAAGTTCAAGGATGAATAGGAGTGAGGCAAAAGATCCCATGGTGTGTATGGAGAAATGGAAACAATGTATTATTGCAAAGGAGTGATGCTGAAGAAGTAGACAGGAATGAATTTATGGAGGGCCTTGTATGTCCTGCAAAGGGATTGTGACCTTGTACTGCAGGGAATGGGAGCCACTGAATGATTCTGAGAAAGAGAATGGAATGGTCAGCTTTACATTTTAGATAAATCAGTCTGGCTGTGATAGATATAATCTGACATGGAGGAAAACTAATAGCAGGGAGATTGGTTGGAAGGTGTTTGCTGTAGTCCAAGTGAGATATGAAAAAATCCTGAGCCTGGTCAGTTGTAATAGGAATAGAAAGTCGCAGGAGGTTTCTGAGTCCTGCGGAGTGTGGAGAAAAAAATTCAAGAAAGCAAGAAAGGAAGGAATGACCTCAGAAAAGGATCTTTTAACTTTGGAGGGCTTCAGAGTACCTTCCTCTTACTATCTTGTTTCAGTCATAAGGGAGAGAATCACTACTGCTGGACCCTCTTCTAATTTCCATGATCGGAACACACATGAATCCCAGATAATTTTTTTAAATTACATGGCCTCACATGTTTTAGATGTTTTGATGAAATCCAGATGACTAATGAATAACAGTGATTAAATGACCTATGGTTAGGATGACCATATATCCCCATTTGCTAAGAGATAGTCCCCATTTATTCCTGATCTCCCAGAATAATTATTATAGTGTATTTATCATAGTGTCTCCTTTCATTCGCAAAAGCACCCTGGTTTGGATGGTAAAATTTATGGTCACCCTAACCTACAGTAGCTTCCCCATGTGACTATTCTTCAGGTGGAGACAAGGGGGAGCATAAAAATGCCAATTAAATTAAGCATTTGAATATAAGCCAAGAGAGATTTGTTCATCTACAGGGGCCTACAGAAAATTAAAATAGAATGGAAAGCTGTATACACTGCATGTATATATACCCAATTAATAGACTTGATCCTCAAATAATTATTGAGTTCCTCCCATTTACTGTTTCTTT
This sequence comes from Camelus bactrianus, assembly GCF_048773025.1. Taxonomy (NCBI): domain Eukaryota; kingdom Metazoa; phylum Chordata; class Mammalia; order Artiodactyla; family Camelidae; genus Camelus; species Camelus bactrianus. The sequence continues at coordinate 77,877,067 of NC_133575.1, read as the reverse complement.
CTTTGTACTAAATTTTGTGTGAAATGTAAAACCTTAACTATCCCTCGGTACTTCAAAATTTCAACAGAGTGCCCCAAGGCCGTGAAGGGAATTAGGAGGTTGTGACTGGTTGTGACATCCCTGACTGTTCTCCCTTCAGAGAGTCATCCTTCATTCTGTCTTCTATAATCCTGTGAGAAACCAAAGCAAGCCTGCTCAGTGGGGTTCCTTGAGAAATAGTGAGAATTCTGCACTAAATCATCACCTCCCTGGTGCTAGGTCCACAGAAGGCAGACAGAAGAGAAAAGAGGCGTAACAACTTTGCTGCGTGGCACACTGCACTCTCACGTCAAGATTGGTTTTCGATACGCCCCAAACCCTGTTTTCACACTTTGACCATAGTGGTAAAATATAATTCTGGCCTGCGTAAGCCAATATAAAGGTGACGGACAAATAGAGAACTGAGGCAAAGAAGATCAGAAGAAAAATAAAATTGCATTTTATTATGTCTACCTATCCTACTTCTAGAAAGGACTCAAGGCAGTAAACCAGATGAGCAGCTGTAATGAATTACAGTCATTATTAGCAAAAATTAAATGAGGAGTAGCCATTATGTTGCCTTTTTTTTTTTTTTTTTTTTACTTCTTTTGCTTGATCTTTAGTTTTAAAATAAATTAAGAGTCCTGCAAAAACTCTTCACAGGTTCAACAGCTTGAATAAGATACTAACTCCGAAGATTAATACTTGGCTCTTTTATCTTTGTAACAGTCTGATGCCTTCAAGCATTCTAAAATGAAATTGAATTTGAATAAGGATAGCACTCCTGAGGTCTGTAAATTGTCAGTTCTCAAAAAGTTCCTTCTCTGTATTCCATATTCTCTTTCTAAAGCCTATATGACAGATAATATAGACTCAGTTCTAAGTATAAGATGTTACATACATGTCAAAATTTTCTTTTTGAAGGAACTGATGTGCTCTTCAGTTCCATTAAATCAAAAAGATATCTACATAAACTTTATCTACAGAAGATGTTTTGACATGGTCAGCATGGGCTTTTGCAAAGAGGTAAGGAGAAGGCTCCCCTCCTCATCCCTTACCCCCTGTAGGGCCCAGAATAGGTACTAAATCAGTTACCACCACCATCTGTTCTATTATTTATTACGTTACTCTGTAATTTCTCTGTTTCAGTATCTATCTCCCCCACTAGACTCCATGAACTGCTTGAGGGTAAGGGTTGTTTCCCATTCATCTTTATTTCTCTGGCACCTAGCATGAAAGGAATTCAGTAACTTGTTGTTGAACAAATAAATAGGGCCTCATTTTAAGTCTGTTTGGGGCCATATACTTAACACTGTGCCTCTTACATAGTAAGAGATCAATAAATGTTAACTGTTATTTGCTATAATGGGGTCACATGGAGCTGTCCTGGAGCAGATTCCTCCTGGCTGTTATATTGTCAGGAATTTTGCAAGCTGGTTGTTAAATTATTGGTAGAAATAGCCCTTTGGGGGAGAATTCACACCATGGAAATTGGCCAACGCCACAGTTTTACACACACACACACACACACACACACCAACACCAACACCACCACATTGGCAGTTAAACATTTACCAGCACACCACTGAAGTCCGATAACATACTGCCTCGGGGCTTGAATCCCCCTAAATGTTATGAATGTGCATATATGATAAAGTATGCATGTGTCGTGTGTTGGGTTTAGGAGAGAGAAGGAAAAGGAACAGTGAGCATTGAGGAAAGACTGATGGTCCACCAGCAACTGAGTGAAGCTCCAAAACCAACCTCCCATCACAGCTCACCTGTCTCAGACAATAGACTTTGCAACCATTTATGACACAGCATCTCCTGGTGGGCTTAATTTTGGCCAACAAGAAAGAATTCGCTGATGACCTCAAAAGTAGCAATTCCACATCAACCATTATTGTCCTTCAGAAAAACTTCGAATGCTGTGACACTGACAATATAAAGATATTCTAACCACTTTAAGTTCTCCACGATGAAGTAGCTTGCCTTGAAACATTGTGAATTCTTTGTGTAAATTAGGCAGGTTCACAAGGAAACTGGATGAATATCTGCAATGATACTGAAGAGCAAATTCTCACCAGCTGATTCTTTAGCACACCTTGCTTCTCGAAGTCTGATCTGCAGACTTCTTGGGACCCACCTCAGACCTATTGAATGAGGAGCTGCATTTTAATAAGAGCTTCAGGTTATTCATATGGAAATTAACATTTGAGAAGGCTTTGCTCTAGGTCACCTCTAAGGTCACAGCTAGCTCTGGGATTCTGTGCCTCTATTATGACTTGATAAAGACATACAAATCATGCTTATAATATTTGGAGGGAAATAAAATGACAGAATGAAACAACTCTACATTAAACTCCAGATACAAGTTCCCAAATAATCTCAACATACTTAATGATAGGCAAGAATCAGCAAGATGAAATTCAAAAGGCAAAGTATGAAATCTACATTCAGACAAATTCCCAAAACAAGGGAATCAGGCAAACGCGCAGGACTAAGTCCTGCCAAAGCATCCAGGTGACTGACACATGGGCAGATCCTTCCGTCCTAGTTTCTGAGCTCCATTCACGTACTCTCATGGGTTTAGTTACTCTGTGAGTTTTCTGAAGTCACTGCAGGAATATGGAATGACTTTCTGAACTAGATCATTTAGTAAGACCCTTATAACATCTGCTTCTCTTGGGCTCTCCCCATCTCCCACTGGACCTGGAATGGAGCTCTTTACCAAGTAGTGAGTGCTTAAACAATGCTATTGACTGATAATAATTATTAATAACATTTTTAGGTAGTGCCCTTGTTTCTATACCTTTCCAGTGACAACAAAATCTGTATAACACAACAACAAAATATCTCCATAATGGAAATTATATTGACAAACAGCATATATGGTATGAATTTTAATAAATCAGTTAACAGCCGATAAACTGCTACAATTCCTAAATAATATACTGCAACTAATATATTCAGTTTAAACTTAATACTATAGACTATAAATGTTTCCCCAAAGTGATCAAATCCATTCACCACGTCTCTGAACCACTGCATTTCCTCATGATCAGTGCTGGGTAGAACAGAGTTGGCAAATGTGCTGAGAAGCCAGAGCTGGTGTCATGAATGCAGAATGTGCAAATGATGGCCTGCTGAATGAGGAGGCACAAGCCACCACACGGGGGCGGCAGGGAGCTCCCTCAGCATCCTACCTCCCACTTTGGGGAAGTGAAACCCATGGGTCCTTTTGCTTGAAGGTGCAGTTCCCATCAAGACACCCACAGAAAGGAAGTCGAATCACAAGATTTATTATTACTTACAGATCTGGGGTTGGGGGGAGGGGCGCTGGCGGTGCAGTGAGCCGAGGGAAGGGCAGTCCTCCGTCCCAGGTCACAGGCCAGCAGGAGACAGAGAACAGGGCAGTCAGCAGCTGCTACAAGGTGGCTGGGGCAGAGCTCACTAACTTGGCGGGCTTGGCTTTAAGTGTGGTTATTTTAAAAGATGTTTGGGGAAAAGCAAAGCAGGAACATATGGCGGGCTTCCTAAACTCAAGTCCTTATCTAAATGTCCAGACTCTGGGTGTGAGTAGGGTTATCATACTATAAAATGCCTAGGCTGCAACTCAGAAAAACAAAGTTATTTTCCCCAAAAGTTGTTTTTCCCATTGCAGCAAAGTTCTTGTAAAGGGCCAGACAGTAAATATCTTAGGCTTTGCGTGTCATACAGTCTCCGTGGCAACTACTTAAAAGCAGCCATAAACAATAGGTAAACAAATGAGGGGTGAACATGGCTGGGCTCCATTCAAACTTGATCACAAACAAAACAAACCTGACCACAACATGCAGGCCATAGTTGGCTGACCGTGTGGTGGAAGATTCTGTATCACAAGAAGCCAAGGTCCCCTTTGGCACTTAGTCCAGGGAGATATTGCCCCAGTTCACGTGGATTTGCTCTCCTCAACGCAGGAACCTATATGGGCCTTCTTTCTTCAATAGCAACCAATAAGTATGATCAACACACATATCAATATTGAAAGTAAGAAAGACACATTTGCACAAATGTGTCTTTTTTTCCCATTTCTCCTTCTTTCTTCTATCCTTTTGTAAATGCAAGGCCACATGCTATTCTGCTTATCTTTCTCTAGAAAGAATTCAGAGATGGATGCAGAGGTTAAGAAAGTAAAGTGAGGATTTATTAAGGGATGGATAGTACACTCTCAAGGGGAGAGCAGGCAGGCTCAGGTGAGCAGCTGTCCTGAGTTTCTTTGACAAGTTGGTTACACAGAGTGCAAAAATGAATGGGCGGAATATTCATTGGGACGGAAGGGTTGTATTCCCTGATTTTCATCCCAACTCCACCTTCTCAAAGGGAGGAAGGATTTTTGTCCTTATTTAGTCTGGATTGGAAGTGTTATGGCATCAGTGCATGATGGGTACTTCTAATCTGCAAGGCTAATATATTTATTAAAATGAGGGCATAATGAGCAAAAGGTTACATTCAGACACTGGAGATTCCTGCCTTTCCCCACCTTTCTTTGTTGGCCTCCAGGCCACTTGTCACCCTGAAATGTGTGACTGCTTATCAGCCCAGAGGTTCCTGCTTTTCTTTCTCTGCCCAGGGACCCCTGGTGCTTACATGATGTGTGGTTTCCTGCATCGGGCCCATGCCCCTTTTTTTGCCCAATTCCTGCCATTTGGCCTGCATCCCACTTTCTCTGCTCATATCTAGCTATCTGCCTGCTCTGACAGTTCTGAAGGAAAATTCACACCGAGAAAATTCTTTGGATCTAATAATAGAGATGGGCAGGCCCATGAGCCAAGGCTGAGCTAAATTGCCTGGAGAAATCTAGACTGAGAAGGATGGAGACATTCTGTTCTTCATCCCCACTACCAGTCATGCCAGAGGAGTGACCATTTAGAGAAAACATCCCTGCCCTCTCCAGGGGACCTAACCAATCCCCCTAAATCTGTTTAGTTCCAATTCCGTGGTACTCCTTCCCATGACACTACTTCCCATACTGACTTATTTAACCAATTTGAAGAGGATTAAGGGCTCAGTTGACACTTACAAACGAGTTTTCCTGTGGTTGAATGAAAAACATCTTCTGGCTGCTTTGAGCAGTAGCACCATGAGTTAGAATGTCAGATAAAGGAATCTGGAAATTGGATCCCATTTTGAATTCAAGCTGATGTCAGAAAGGCCTTAAAGGTTCTGTTTTAATTTGCAAATTGAGATTTACCAGAAGCCAAGAAAGACAAACAGTCCTCATCAAGGCTGCGTTTTTGCAAGTTTAATCCACAAGTTCACAGTTTCTTTGACCCTCGTGGTGCTCAAGATTGCTTTGCGTCTCCCAGAACACCGGGCAATAAAAGGGAGCTGATCAATGGAGAGAGACCTACGCTGCGTGTGAGAAGCTAGCCATGGGGAATGATAAAACTGTTTTATTTCATGCTTGAGTATATCTAATATTTTTTTCAATAGTTTCAATTCAGAATTTTTACCCTGCTTAAAACAAAACAAGGAGAAAACAAACCAACCGACTAACCCTTATTTTAACTTTTGAAATGTGTTCGAAACACTGATTTTGGCTTTGCTCCAGAAGAGATTGGGGAGGTTAATTTATTTCTTTGAGAAGAGAGACAGTATAGAGTCAGATAATCCAGCTGTTACAATTTTGAAGAAAGCATAAATGTGATTTAGAAGCATATTCACCTTGCTATGTGCCTGCTAGTAAAAGATAGTACTGAAATCCTCAGCACAGGCAACTGCCGTAATCTTAACGAACTGGAGCCTGAAAACCATCAAGAAATAGCCACAACATCTGCAATCCAGAGAGCAAGCAAGGGAGAAAACTATGATAAACAGGGAAAATGTTCATACTCCGTTTATTCTTTGTAAGACATGCATCAAATATTCCCCAGGGTCTCTCTTTAAACACAGAAATGAATACAGGCTACTTCCCCTTTCACAGAAATGAATGTTGAAGAGACGCTTCAATCTCATTGACTAATTCAGCTGTTCCTTTAAATTGAATTTTTAAACATATGGGCACACAAACCAATCTATATGCAGAACAATTCTTTGAACAGCATGCAAACGGTTTGGGATTACATGCTAGGTATCACACAAGTGAGTTTTCTCAGTACAAAAGAATGAATTCCTTATTGTGACACTTGAGATAACAATACTAAAGAATTCCAGCTCAACTTTAAATTGCTCCCTCCAACTGCTGTAGTTTTCTTAGTATGAGTCTAACAGCCTCCTCAGCTTCTGGTTTCTCCCACCAAATAATAACTGCTTATCTCTACTAAAGAAGTGTTCATTGATCTTGTCATTCAGTCAGTCATTCAACAAACATTTATTGAGCAACTCTCATGTGTCTGGTACTATCTGAAACACTGAGACTAGAGAGATAAAAATGGAACACACCCTGTAAAAGTTACATTCCTAATAGGTATGACAGACATATAGAAACTATATCCAAAAAAAGAGAGAAAGGGAAACATATCCCTGATCAAAGATTTTTATTCCAAGCCCACAGATCTCCTTTTCATCACTGTATAACATATTGACCTTGTGTTCTAATTTACGTGTGTCCCTGGCAAATGCCTCCTGTCAGTCATCTTTCTTGGAAAAGAAATGCTGACTAAACCAGGGCCTACTAATGTGCGCACTGACAACCAGGACGGAGCAGCCTGGACTGTGCAGGGGGCCTGTAAGCAATGATACGTGAGGACGGACAAAGTTCAGCCCTGAGATTTCTACTGACATGTTATTGGTGCACAGTGAGGGTTTCAGCTGCTGATTCTGCCCCAGATCAGTTGCCCATGGTTTTAATGATGCGAGGAGCTGACGAAGGGAAGAGGAGATAGGAAGGAAACAAATGGCTTTAAATATTAAAGTATTTTTATGGTCTAAGCAGGGTTGGTATACAACCAGTATGCACTGGTTAGGGATCTGTTCTGATTGCTCACTATCTTAATATCACCCTGGGTATGAGTACCAAATTTACTGTATAAAGTGCATAAGAATTGAAATAAAGTGTGATATATATATATATATATATATATATATATATATATATATACACACACACATACATATACACACACATATATTAAAATGTGATATATATATGTACACATACATACACACACACACACAATGAATTCATTTAGCCTTTAAAAAGAAGGAAATCCTGCCATGTGTAGGAACGTGGATGAACTTGGAGGACATTATGCTAAGTGAAATTAGCCAGTCACAAAAAGACAAATACTATATCATTCCACTTCCTTGCAGGATCTAAGATAGTCAAACTCATAGAAACAGAGGGTAGAATGGTGATTTCCCGGGACTGGGGGAGAGGGAAATGGGAAGACATTGTTCAACAGGTATAAAGTTTGTTATACAAGAGGAATGAGTTCTAGAGATCTGTGGTACAACATCCTGCCTATAGTTAACAACACTGTATTGTGCACTTACAAGTTTGTTTGGAGGGTAAATCTCATGTTAAGTGGTCATACCACAATTTAAAAAGGGGAAATAAAATAAGATTTTGAAGAACTGACAAAAAAGAGAATCTGAGTCTTTGAAACTGTCACCTTTAAGACTCAATTAGGGAGGTGCCACCTGAGATGTGTCTTTAAAGGATAAATAGAAGTTAGGCTTGCAAAGGGAGGGCTGGAGATGTTCTAAGCAGAGAGGATGCACTCATAAATAAGAAACATCATGATGAATTTAGGTGAAAGTGTGACAAAGCAGGGCCCTAAGGAGCTTTCCCGGGACAGACCCCTCCTCCATCTCCTCTGCTGCAGCTCCTCTCTGAAGCACCCAGATAATAGTATCTCATGTATATTTCCTGAGTTTTTCAGATGCTAAAAACCACCACCAAATGGAGGAAATTAACCAGTTGATGATCATGAGCATGTAGACCCCAGACCTTCTGGCACCTAAGGATTGATCACCATCAACCAATTAGAGAATTTTGGACAACTAATCACATACCCTGGGACACCTCTTCCCTCAGCTGGCCTTTAAAAATGCTCAGCTGAAACCCTTCAGGGAGTTTGGGGTCTTCTGGGCATAAGCTATCTGTTCTCCTTGCTCGGCCCAGCAATAAAACTTTCTCTGCTCCAAACTCCAACGTTTTGGTATTTTTTGGCCTCAGGCACTTGAACTTGCCTTTGGTAACAAAAGTACAATATCTCAGCACGGATGAAGAGGAAAGGTGGGAGACCAGAAATGTACACAGGGTGCAAAACTAGAGCTGGTCTTATAGGGAATGTTATGGAATTTGAACTTTATCCCAAGAACCATGGGAAGCCATTTAAAGGCTTAAGTAAAGCAAGCTGGGGAGAGGAGTCCCCCAGATGATTGAATTTGCATTTGAGAAGGTTACTCAGGCTGCAGTTTGGAGAATAAATTGGACTGGGCAAAGGAAAAGCATGGGTATAATTTTGAATACCTGAAGGTTGCAGTTTTGCTGGGCTGATACAGCAGAAGGGGCAGGTTACATGACTTTGGAGACACCAGTAAGGGGCAAACAGACTATAGGAAATTGGAGTAGTCCAGGTAGTGAATGTCTCTCTTATATGAGAGGGCAGCTGTAATGAGTTTGAGGGACAACTGAGTTGGAAAACTTGGAGGTTATAACCAGAGAATGAATTCTTGGAGTGTAAGATTTCTTAGGTGGTGATTCATAGTAATTGTGATATTGTGATTTATAATAAATAAATATTTTGGTCTTTAGTTCATGATTCCTGGCTTACAGCTCCCTCAAACCCTTGGAATTTCCTAAGCAATAAGAGCAGTGGGAACGACTTTTGTCATAATAGCTCAGAGCCATAATGGTGAAATGAATGTCTTCTTATTCATAACAAGCCCCTTTCAACTACAACTAAGTTCATATTAATGAGGTGACCTTGGAAATCCTCTAAAGATGAGGGACTGGTTGCCAGGGGAACCAACCAGGATTTAAGGGTTGAAATTTTCAGTCCCATCCCCTGATTTCTAGGGAGGGGAGAGGGGCTGCAGGTCTAATCAATCACCAATGGACTATGAGTTAATCAATTATGCCTCTGTAATGAAGCCTCCATCAAAACACAAAGGGATGAGGTTCAGAGAGCTTCCAGGTTAGTGAACGACAATGCATCTACACACAGCAGTGCCAGGCCCCAGACTCCACAGGGACAGAAGCTCCTGTGTTCAGGACCTTACTTTGCCCTGTGTATCTCTTCATGTGGCTTCTGATTTGTATTCTTTAATATCTTTCATAATAAACTGGTAAACTAGTAAGTAAACTGGTTTTCTGAGTTCTGTGAGCCACTCTAGCAAATGAATTGAACCCAAGGAGGGGGTTGTAGAAACCTCTGATTTTATAGCCAGTCAGTAGTAGCGTAGGTAACAACTTGAACTTGAGATGGGCACCTGAAATAAGGGGGAACCCTGTGGGACTGAGTCCTTAATCTGTGGAATCTGATGCTATCTTTGAGTAGATAGTGTCAGAATTGAATTGAATTGTAAGACACCTAGCTGGTGTCAGAGAATTGTTTGTGTGGGGAAAAACCCACACGCTGGAATTGGGCGCAGAATTGTAGTGTAATAAAAATATCTACAGTGTAGCCATAGATATTGAATGCAGAGGTAGGAGTAGAAGCAGACAAAACCCAAGGCTGCAAAACAGTCACAATTCTGATAGTGCATCAGAATCTTCTGTGGTGGTTTTAGAAGTTACAGAACCCAGGGCCCCCATCCTGAGACATTCTGATACAGTAGATGAACTCAGGCATATGCACTTAAAAAAAAAAAAAAAAAAAACAACTTCTACAACTCTTTCTAATGTGCAAGCTGAGCTGGGAACCCCTGAGATTGAAGTTGGATGGATTACAAATACAAGCCCCGAATCTCCAAATGACAGCAAATTTAGTCAAGATAGAGCGTGTCAATAGTATTTAAGGGACAAGAAGAGGAAGTGATTGTGGCATAGCCAGAGGGTAAAAACTTGAAAGGAGCAGGGTTTTTTACAGGGGGGTAAAGGATTTAACTCAGCATCAGAGAGCAAAGGATAAAGGTGTAAACTTCACCTCCCAACAGTGACTTCCTTTGAACTAGATCATAGAGCACAAAGCTGTGTGTTCATCCCCAGTTCAAAACTGGCATTTCCAAATTTCTACTTCACTATTCTGAGAAGTGGCTTTCGGCATGTTCTCATATTCTGAAACTCTACATTTCACTTTTCAGAGCTCATGGCCATCTGTTAGATATTTTATTCACTTTTAGATGACCACTATGTGGGGGAGGAAGAAATTTTCCTCTACCCTGCAATAGTTCTTCTGGCTGGTCTAAGAATTAAATTGACATGAGACCAGTTAACAGAAGAAAATCAAATAAAAGTTTAATAACATGTATATCTGGGAGAGACCCAGGAGAGCTGAGTAAATCTCCAAAAAGGCCAAAATCCTCACCTGAAATAACATCTTAAGCTAAGGACAAAAGATGTTGGGGTAGTGGTTTGGCACTTCAAAGAGGAGGAAGGCTACTTACATGGAAATAGGAAAGCAAATGTTTGGTAAATAACTGTTTGCTGGGCCATGCAGACACAATGGGACACAGAGTGGACTGATTTCTACAACCTGCCCGGTTTTCCTCACCACACCTTGTCCATACTCTTGGCAGATATCTCTGGTGATAGTTCTGTTCCAGGAATAGGCCCTCTATCTAAATCCTTATAGGCAGTTAAGAGAGAGGTGACAGGAAAAACATCGTGAGCCTTCTGTTTTGTTTTGTTGTTGTTGTTTTTTTTTTTTAATAATCAGCCTAAAGTAATCCTCATGCCAAAGAGACACATTTTGGGTGGCAATTTTGCTCCCCTGGAGTCCCGCAATTAATCATAAAGGCCTTTTAACTCTGCAACTCTGCTTTGCTGGAACTTTTCATAAGGAATCTCTAGGCTGAACTTTAAAATGTTTCTCAAGGCCAGGAAACCAAGCCAAGATCTTACCATCAGATTCACCTTTAATGCTTATAAATTTGGATAAATTTTCTCTTCTTGAGGTCCTCAAAATATTGAGGTCCCTGCAACTTCCAGGAAGTGATCTTCCTGAACCTGGCAAGGCTACTGCGAACCCTGTACCAGGAAGGTACCAGGCTGCTTTTCCAAGGGACTTGATTGGCTCCATAAAGTCAACCTTAGTTCCTTAAAGCTGTCTGGTCATACCTGATTCCATATACATTCCCAAATATGACATTCCAGTCAAAGCCTTGGTAATATAATCAATGTTTCCACTTGTATTGTGGAATAAAATTCACATTTAATGACCAAAGACAAGAACAATTTAAACATAAAAATTGCTCTCTGCCCTTCGGCCTCCTCTCTCCCCTCACTGTGCATTGTGTATCTGCATTACACATTGACCAAACCAGGCAAACCTCCCTTGTCAGCAAGAATACTGCTCAACCATAAAGAGTAACATTCTCCTAGCAACAATAGACAACTCCTTAAAAGATAACATTCCTTCTTGACCTTCTAAGGGGTCACATGATCCACCAGGATGACACTTAGATCTGGATCATGTAAACTGTCAATCATACGTCATTTCATGGACAGCCCTCTGTCTCAAAAAATGTATATAATGGTGCCTTGATTTCTAACCCAGTGGAACAGTTCTCAGAGTTTTCTGAGTTGCTCTTCCCAGGTTATAAACCTCAAATTTGGCTTGAATAAAATTTTCCATTTCTTTCTTATATTGACTGACTAATTTTTACAGACAATATCACAGTATCTTGTTAGAAGGAGAACAGATTCTTAGTGAACAATGTAAATAACTAAATTGCGATGAAAACAGGAATGCTAACTAAGAGTTTCCAAATTCAGGTAGGGAGAAAAAGATAAATGTCTCAATTCTGCTTACAAAGGTATAATTTATCAAATTGCTGTAAGTCATTGTTAGCATAAGATGAAAAATTTCCTCACACTTGGAAAACAAAGATTAAAAAGAAAATAATATTTTAGACCAAAAGTCATAAAAATTATAATCATATTTATTAGCTCATTTAGAAACCTATATTTTTCAAAAGTTTTTTCTGTGAATCTTCTTGAAACATTTTTGCAAAAGCATCAGAATAAAACAGTAAATGTCTATAAGTGACAAAGGAATTAAAATGGCATAGTTGAAGATATGATTCATTATAATACAAATGACAAGGAAATTTGATTATTTCTGTGACATATAACATTTTAAGATAATAATTAGAATTACAACTGATAACATTATATCCAAATGTTTGGAACTTCATATAATTTCTAGAACATTTATATTAATACATATACTCATATAATATAACCTAACAAGGCTTATCACTTATTTGACAATACTTCCCATGTAATTTAACATACTAAATAAACCTAATTAGTTTAACGCCTCTCTTTTATAAGGAGAAAATAAATCTTTTGAGATGTTCCAGGGACCCCAAATTATTTCCAGGTAAATAAGGCTTCTTTTAGAAGTTGATTTTGGTGTAGTTTGTCAAAAATATCAAAAGGTTTTAAAATACCTGGTTAAATAGGATCATAAGTTACTGTGAAACAATACTAGCTATCAATTTAATCAAGTGACAAAGATTTCACAGGCAAATACAGACAGTCAAATAGCTGTAAAAAAAAAACTTAGTTCTTATAATATTGAAAAGACTTTTTTTCCTTCTAAGTAATCAAAGACTTGAAAAAGACAAACTGTAGAAACTTTGTTTTTCTAGTAAAATTGTATCAAAGGTAAAGAGAAACTTTCTTTACAATTTCTTATTAAGAGAAGACCAACAATCTAAGAAAACTGTCCTTTTAGCAGATGAAAAATATTGTTTTAGTTTTACGTAAGTACATTTTTTATATTAAAACTTATTTTTAAAACCCTTTTCTAAGTGCATTCAGCTAGATCACACATATAATTTCTTTCCCAAGATTCCTTTTCCATAAACCTTTTACAACTTTCTATGTCCATTTTAGCTTGTCTCTTTTCGTTTTTCTCCATGCTTGAAATAACCACCTTTATTTTAGAACAAATATTTTCATTTCTCTCAACAAGATAGTATCCCCACTCCTCATATTTTTTCTTACCCCCAAATACATCTTATTTTCCTTGCATACAGAGATGTTTTATTGTTTCTAGCTTTAATTACATATATGAATTCTTAATCCTTAGAAACTTTAAGAAGTAAACAATTGGGTTTTTTTGCTTTGTTTTTTGTTGTTTTTTTTTTATTGAAGTATAATCGATTTACAATGTTGTGTTAATTTCTGGTGTACAGCATGGTGATTCATATATATATTCCTTTTCATATTCTTTTTCATTATAGGCCATTACAAGATATTGAATATAGTTCCCTGTGTTATGCAGTAGGACCTTGTTGTTCATATATTTTATATATAGTAGTTAGTATCTGCAAATCCTGAACTCCTAACTTATCCCTCCCCACCCCCTTTCCCCACTGGTAACCATGAGTTTGTTTTCTATGTCTGTGAGTCTATCTCTGTTTTGTAAATAAGTTCATTTGTTTCTTTTCTTTCTTTTTTTAAGATTTCACATATGATATCACTATCCAGTCATCTGTCAATGGACATTTAGGTTGCTTCCATGTCTTGGCTACTGTAAATAGTGCTGCTATGAACATTGGGGTGCATGTATCTTAAGAAGTAAACAATTGTGAACTGTCATTTACGTTAGCATCTTGTGGCTTGGAAAATTTATAAATACATTTTATAATTTCTAGAGACATATGCTATTTCAGAGTACAGTCTTTATAAAGTACAAAATATTTACCAACAGACCCAAATTTGTCTCTAGTTTCTCTACAATAGGAGGCCAAAAATAGACAGACTTATGTTCATTAACAAATGTTTTATTATTTTATATTATTTGGAAATGATCTAGGTATTCAATGAATTTAACACATTTAACTGAACAAAACCTTAAAGATTTTAGATGCTATTTTTAAGTACATATACCATAACATAATTATTTTTTAAGTTTAAAAACTTTTATCCTACTTACATCTACTTAATTTTATTTGTTCTTAACAATCATATTTAGATGACCTATGAAAACTTTATGAGATGTTGGACAAAGTCAACCATCATCTCAAGCTTTTTGTTGTTGTTGACAAAATTTGTAACATAGAGAACATGAATTTATTTGATTAATAATTCAAGTAGAATAAAAGCTGCATGTCTGCATTATATTGAATGGTGATGACTCTGAAGACAAGCCTATTTTAAGTAAACCAACAAATGTAAATAAGTTTGTATCTACAAAGATTATTTTTTATCATGTTAACTTAAAAACATTTGGGTTAACTTCTAATGTAATATATTACTTTCAGGTGCACAACATAGTGATTCAATATTTTTATAAATTATACTCTATTTAAAGGTATTGCAAAATAATGGCTACCTTTCCCTCTGCTGTAGAATATATCCTTGTTTCTTATCTATTTGATATATAGTAGTCTGTATCTCTTAATCCCATACCCTATCTTGCCCTCCTCCCTTCCCCTCTCTCCACAGGTAGCTACTAGCATGTTTTAGATTTCTGTGAGTCTGTTCCTCTTTCATTACTCATTTGTTTTATTTTTGAGATTCCACATATAAGTGATAACGTGATAACATAGAGTATTTGTCTTTCTCTTTTTAACTTATTTCACTAAGCATAATACTTTCTGTGTCCATCTACATTGTTGCAAATGGCAGAATTTCAATAATTTTTATGGCTGAGGAATATACCACATCTTCTTTATTTATTCATCTGTTGAAGGACACTTCGGTTGCTTCCATACCTTGGTTGTTATAAATAATGCTGCTATGAACATTTGGGTGCACGTATCTTTTTGAGATAGCATTTTCATTCTCTTCATATATATTCCAGGAGCAGAATTGCTGGATCATATGGTAGTTCTATTTTTAGTTTTTTGAGGAACTTCCATACTGTTTTCCATAGTGGCTGCACCAAATTACATCCCCACCAACAGTGTTCAAGGGGTCCCTTTTCTCCATATCCTCACCAACATTTGTTGTTTGTGGTCTTTTAAGACGAAAGCCATTCTGACAGGTGTGAGGTGATACCTCACTGTGGTTTTGACTTGCATTTCCCTGATAATTAGTGATGTTGAGCATCTTTTTATGAGCCTGTTGGCCATATGTCTCTTTGGAAAAATGTCTATTCAGGTCTTCTGTCCATTTTTTGATTGAGTTGTTTGTTCTTTTGATGTTGAGTTGTATGAGATGTTTATATATTTTGGATATTAACCCCTTGTTGGTCATATCACTTGCAAATATTTTCTCCCATTCAGTAAGTTGTCTTTGTTTTGTCAGTGGTTTCTGTCACTGTGCAAAAGCTTTTAAGTTTAATCAGGTCTTATTTGTTCATTTTGCTTTTGTTTCTTTTTCTTTAGGAGACAGTTCTAATGGCATGGTTCTAATGTCCTAATATCTACAAGCATTTTGAAATAAATGGGGGGGATGGGGATGGTAAAGATACGTGAGCTTTTGAATTGTTTATAGAAGCCACATTTCTAGTTTGTAGATATTTACAAGATGAAGTCAGTTGTTTTAATTCCCCAAAGAACTGGGTTGCTGCCTAAATGATATAAAAAGGCCAATCCACCAATCCAACAACATTATTTTCAGTTTGCTTCTTTACACCAAGGAGAAGGTTTACACTGAAATGCAAATCAAAAGATTTATATGCTCTAGAACTGCAGGGTTTGATATATTATGCCTTCAAAAAATCTACACAAGGCATTCAACAAAGGCCCTCTTTCTAATCACACAATTCAATGGCAGGCCAACTTACCTAGAGGCAAAAACTTCCACTAGTGCTCCTCTTAATTCCAAAATATCAGCTCCCAGCTTCCACCTGACACTGTGTGGGCTCAGGCAACCCTGTTGGCTCCCTTCAGCATGTTCAATTAACATTGCCAAAAGGGTGGATTTACCTGCCCTGTTTTACAATACCAGGCAGGGGAAATATTCCCCAGTGAGACACAGTGTCCGCCCACACAGTACAATCAGACAAAGAGATGGAACCACTGTACACAAAGCCCATTCAAATACACCAATTTACCTACAAACTGTCACCTCAATTCCATAGATTCCTATACCTTTAACAATAGCCTCAATTAGAACCCCATCAACAGGTCTCGGTCGAATGATATTGGGTAGAAGAAGCATTCCTGGCCAGACATAACATCCATTCCCATAAAACACCCAGGCAATGTTGACATAACTTCTCTACATAACATCTTCCCAAACATTCCAACCTTTAAAACACTAGCAACACATGCACTTTTACGTTTTCTCAATCTGATTGTAACCCAAGTCAGAGTTCCACTAATGGGGTTTAGTACCACAGCTCACTGGACTCCCACATCAAAGAATCTCAGAAACTTCTCTCCTCCATCCCCTGGCCATTTTACCCACTTCTGTGTAAAAAGTCTTGGGTCCGCAGTGAGGGTTTGAGCCAAGGGACCAAGGCCTTTTTGTCAAGTCTTTAACTTGATTAATCAGCCTAGCTGTTGCTGGTCAGTTTGCTCTGTGTAATTTTTCTCTTCCGGCTTTTAAAATTTCTCCAAACTGAGGAAAAAGAGATTTGTTTGGGGACTTTTAATGTTGGGAGACTAGTACGGGCTTACTTTGTCCCACCCAACCCTAGGTAATGCTGTATTAAAATCTGTTTTAAGCCCATCAAAGTCCATTTTATTCATCCCATTTCTTATAGCTATCTAAGGATTTCTACCCTGCTGGGAAAAGTCCCATGACTCTTTTCTTTCTAATTTCTCTTTGTTCTCCTGTTTGTCTTATTTGCCTTATTTCTTAATAACCTTTTGCAAATTTCTACCTTTTTTGGGAAGAGTCCCGTGACTTTCCCTTTGGCTTTTTTCCCATTCTCTTGTTAAATAACCTAATGTTTTTATTAGCATCTGTAAGACCCATGAATGTAGGGTGAAACTGCAGATTCAATAAGGCACCCTGAATTTTTTTTTTAATTATGGGAGTTATCAAGGCTAGTCATATTTCTTTGTATCCACCTTTGTCTTTCCACAGGTACTAATAAAATAGCTGTTTGCAATGAGTGCTCTCTAAAAATTTAGCAATTTAGAAGTTTTTTCAATTCAAAGGATCCATTGTCTAGCCATTGACAAGTAGGATGTTAATAGCTACTCAAACCAATAAGCCTTGCAAGAGATGTCCCACAAGAGAGTGCAAGGATGCAGCCTTCACAAGATCCAGAAAAGTCATTCCCAGAGTCAGCCTAGATAAGCACAGACCTTTGTTGTCACAGGTGGCACTAACAAGACAACGAAGGTTGAAACAACAAAGGTCTGTTATGGACTGGGACCCCTTTTGACAAATTCCCCTGAGAGCTGGCATGGCTGGACAAAGAAACACCAGTCACAAGCTCAGGTTGTCACCTGTGCTTCTGACCAACTGGCTACAGATGCTCAGAATCCCGGTCTATTTGACTGCCAAATGCATGCAGGTATATGTACTTCCAGATGGCAGAGACCAAAGAGAATATTCTCACCGGTCATAAAGCCAAGTGCTCAGGACATAGGACAAGATGAAAAGAAAAACTCAACCAGTTTTTCTTAGATGCACATTAATAGCTCTAGCTAAGCCATGGGTCTCTTGGTGCCAAACTAATACTTAGGAGGGATATGCCATGGGGCTAGGGATTGTGTGTTGCTTTACAGAGTACCTCACTGCATGGAAATTTTATGGAGGTTGGCAGGTGAGCTAGTGTCAATCTAACCCATGCTGTAACCAACTTATCCTATCACAGGTGCCTCCTGGAGGTGGCGAGTGCCTTAATGGCTCTTAAATGCTTGATACATGCCCACCAATCTTGTGGCTTTGGCTTCCAAGATGTCCCTCAGCAACAGCTTTTACCTCATGTGCATCTTAACCCACGGAAGTCTGCCTAAAAAGATGCTGATCTGATGAGCTCCACAAATTCACCAGTCTTTGGGGGCCAGCCCAGAAAACAGGCTTAAAGAGGCTATGCTTGCATCCTATCCTATGGATTTTCCTTCTTATTGCAAATGACACAATAGAGACAAAGAAAAATAGTGACCATCTCTAGGAGGAAATGGATCAATAAAGCCAAGAGTACTCTACCAAATTTACCAGTCACTAAGTCTAAGAAGCTAGCTCCACAAATATTTCTCCTGCTAATCTAAATTGGGAAAAGAGAAAAAGGGCTCTTACCACTCTCATTTCCAACAGACTCTGCAGGCAGAGATTTAGGAGACTGACATGGGAAGAATTCTTGCCTTCTGCTGGTGCTTGTCAGATGTCCCCAGGATCTCGCAGCTGAAGCAGCCTCAAAGGAAACAGAGTCCAGCCAGGGAAGTTTATCCTACTGACACCACCAACTGTTGAGGAGGAAGAAATTTTCCTCTACTCTAAGTTCTTCTGGCTGGCTGAAGAATTAAATTGCCATGAGACACATTAACAAGTGGAAATCACATAAAAGTTTAATAACATGTATACCTGGGAGAGACCCAGGAGAACTGAGTAACTCTCCAGAGTGGATGAGGCTCTCACCTTAAATACCATCTTCAGCTAAAGACAAAAGATGTTGGAGGTAGTGATTTGGGACTTCAAAGGGGAGGAAGGCTATTCATGTGGAGATGGGAAAGCAAATATTTGGTAAATAAATGTTTCCTGAGACAATGTTACAGAGACAATGTGACACAGAGTGGACTCTGATTTCTAGGTCCTGCCAAGTTTTCCTCACCACACCTAGTCCATGTTCTTGGCAGATATCTCTAGTGATAGTTCTGTTCCAGGAATAGGCCCTCTATCTAAATCCTTATAGGCAGTTAAGGGAGAGGTGGCAGGAAAAACTTCCTGAGCCTTCTGTTTTTTAAAAATAATCAGCCTAAAGTAATCCTCATGCCAAAGAGACACATTTTGAAGTGGCAAATTTTGCTCCCCTACCACAGCCTCTTAGGGAAATAAAGTGAATCCTGTGGACTTGAATCCAGACAATTTTAAATTATTTTCTATAAGATTCAGCAGTCCTCTTCACTTACTTGGTTTTCAAGATATTTGTGTGAAAGAGGATAATGATGGAGTGTGATTAGATAATGTAAATTAGATCATTTTCAGAAAAATGGAATTCTATAGAATACATTATGGAGTGTTTAGAGTAAAGGAAATTCCAAATGACTGACTCTAGTAACAGTAGTAGTAGTAGTAGTAGTACTAATAGTAGTAATAGTAGTAATGAAGTATTACCAATAAATGAAAAACGTCAAGTCTTGTTTATCTAGTAGTAGCTTTTATTCTTTATCTTTCAAATTGCTTTCCCTATAAAAGTAACGCAAGCTCCATGTAAAAGTATTGAATAATTCAGAGGTATCTAGAGTAAAAGTATATGTCCTCTTACCAGAGCACCACTCCCAACTCTTCTGTCCTAGTGTGCATCTTTTTCCAGAACTTTTCATATGCATTTATAAAGTGTATACATATATATACATATATAAATGTATTATACATTTTCTGCAACTTCTCTTTCTGTGAACATATATCACAAATATCCTTCTATGCCGATACATATGGATGAACCTCATTCCTTTTAGCATCTGTATAGCATTTCACAGTATGTATGCACAGTGATGTTTTTAAACATATTCTCTTTTTTTGGATGTGTGTTTCAAATTTTTTTCTTTTATAAAAATAATTCTTCCAAAAAATTCTTATGCACATATTTTTGTGTGCATGTGCTAATATTTCTGTAGCATATATTCCAAAAAGGAGAATTGCTAGATCAAAAGGTATGTATATTTAAAATGTTGATAGATTATTGCCCAAGTGTCCTTCAAAAAATTTCCACAAATATCAAATGCCCATTTCTCCCACCTTCTTGCCAGTTGTGTACATTATCAATCTTTTTTGTTTTACAAGTTAGCTGCTTTTTATTTGCATTTTTTGATTTCAAGTAAGATTTCTTTGATTTCAAATAAGGCTGAGAGCATCTTTTCCTATTTTATTGGCAACATCTCTTTTTCTTGAATTTCTTCATATACATTAGTGTTATGGATGGGGGAGGGTGCCTTCTCCTTAATGATTTATAGGAGCTCTTTATATATTGTTGATATGAACTCTTTGTCTATTATGTATGTTAAAAATATTTTTTGCCAAATCCAATGCCTTTTTAAAAAAATTTTGTTTAGGATGCCTTTCATAATACAGAAATAAAATTTTAATTTTCATGCAATCCTATCTTTCCATTTCTTCCTTTATGGCTTCTAGCTTTTATGTTCTGCTGAAGAAAAACTAGATATAATGTAGCCAATATTTTTTAATAACTGTAAATAGAAAGTAACCTTTCAAAACTGTATTAAAAATAAAAAAGAAATTAAAAAAGAAAGACTTGCCCACAAAAGATTATTTTAAAGATAGATATTCTTTTACATTTTCTTCAACTGTATTGTTGCAGGTTGAGTTACCCAGTGTGCAGAATCTGAGACAGAGTTGAGCCTTTTGTATGTTTATTGGAGAATGTTCTCAGGACCAACACCTCTGGAAAATGGAGGGCAAGGAAGCAGAAGTGGTCAGAGGACAAAGCTGAGCCACCATGCTGGGCCAATGACAACCTCAGCCCACTTTATGGGCACCTCTGGAGCTTGAGTGGACCTTCAAAATTTTTTTTAGTTGAGTTCTTTGAGATGGCCAGGCCTATATATTCCTGCCTTTTCATAGGTCACTGGATGTGGGCTCCCTGGGAAGGGGTATGGCCCTGGGGGAGGCAGCTCTTTGCACCTTGAAGCAATTACTGAAGAGGCTGGAGTCTGAAGACTGTCTTCCAACAGCACTCTCAGCAGATGGGGCAGTAGGTCCTTCACTGAAGAGACATCTGGGCCGTACCTCAGAGTGTCCACCACATATATGTATGGTTTAGAGTCCTTAATCCATCTGCAATTTAAGTAGACAGAGGTTCTGATTGTCCTATTCTAGTAGATAACCAATTCTTCCAACATTTGCTTGATAGCCCATCATTTCTCATCAATCTTTTTAGGCGTCTTTTAAAAATTCAGCGAAAACGTTTAGTAATTTGTAATCTACTTGGTGTTTATGATAACACAGATACAATGTGGGTATTTCCTATTAAGTTAGAGAAAAATAATTGACTTAGTTCAGGCTGCTGTAACAAAGTATCACAAACTGGTTTATAAAAACAGAAATTTATTTTTTACAGTTCTGGAGCATGGACGTCTGAGATCAGGGTGCCAATATGGCCAGGTTCTGGTGAGATCCCTCTTCCATGTTGCAGACTGTTCTCGACTTTTTGTTGTATCCCCATGTGGCAAAAAGAAAGAGGGCTCTTCCTCCTGTTGTAAGGACACTAATCCCATCATGAGACCTCCCCCGTCACAACCTAGTTACTTCCCAAAAGCCTCACCTCCTAAAAACATCTTAACTGGGGGTTAGGGCTTCAACATGAATCCTGGGGGGTGAGGGAGACAAAAATGCAGTCCATAACAATAATCAAAAAACAGAAGAATGTATCAAATCATAGGACTACAGAAAAGAATTTTCTATCATTGAAGCTATTTTATCATTAGAACCATACATCGGCAAGACCAGAAGGGAACACAGCACATATTTTCCAGTCTCCTCGTTTCCCAGATGAGAAAACTAAGGCTTGAAGAGTGGTAAGGTTAGATTACAAACCAGAACGTATGACGTGATTGCCAGACCAGTGTTATTTCCTCTGTACCGGGTTGGCTGCTTCTAATATATCATTTTATAATGTAGGCCTGTGAGGCCTTTTAATACTTTCATTAAAAGATTCATTTGTTTATATTTATTTATACTTTCTAATATGCCCTGTAGTTGAAAATAAGAAAACAGTATTTCTTTAACTAATACTTTAGACTGTTCCCAAAGCTCAACTGGCCTCTCCTCTCATACTCTAATTATTTGGAATTAGTGTAAAATCTTTTGTGCTGGCCCCACTCTCATAGAAACCATGGACTAATTAGCAAGTAGAAGGCACACCAAAGGCAGATGATACTATATTGGCTTGTAAGGATAATTGTAAGTTTACTGATAAAAATCAATTTTTATCGGCTCACTTATACTTCATAATAAGGCCACTGTGGCACTTCCTGCTTAAGGCACACAAGTGAGAGCTAGTGTGTATTTGATTTTAATAAATACTGTCTGTGGGAAGCCCGGACAGGAATGAACAGATGTTGGAACCATATGATAATAGTGTGGCAGGGTAAAAAAACCTGTGCATTTATATGGCACACCTGGTGTTTATGATACTTTTGCAACTTTTATAACTACAGCATCTGGCCCTTTGCTGCTGTTCTTTAATTTTCAAATACCCAGGATCTTATGTCTCTTGCAGTGTATACATGTCCATCAGAAGAAGAAAAAAAGCAATAAACATGTCATGAATTGTGCAGAAAGAGACTACTGCTTCCCCACAAGGAACTTATATTAAAAGTGTTAGTGAAATTAAAAAATATGAGAAAACATTTGGATCAGCTTTTCCCAACTCTTAAGGGGCAAAAAGAATTCACTCAAGGATTGCTACACCACCCATCTGCACTACAAACTTTCCCAATATTTAAAAATTTCCAAGAGATCATTGGTGGGGATTATCTAAAGTACATACAGCACTATAGGCTCTAAGTAATGCCACTTGTATGCTATTTGATCCAAGTGATATAGGTTGAGGTGGACAAAGAATATAATTCGATTTAACTCAAGTTTGATTGAATTTCATGATTTTTCATTTGAGTTTTAGAGGGTGTTCATGTGTTAAGAGATACCAAATGCATACACCTGAAACTAGCAATATTGTTAACCAACAATATTTCAATAAAATTTTAAAAATAACTTTAAAAAACCACACCAGATGTAAAATAGTTCATCTAAATTTTCAGCTGTTCTAATGGGTAAATCAGGTTAATAGTGTAACTCACAGAAAAGTTAATTTTAAAGACATCACTGGACACATACACACAGCTTTATGCCAAAGTTCATTTAGTAACTCTAACTCTTCTGGGGTCTTCTGGAGTAGAACTTGGAAGAAACTTCAGAGCAGTGACTATGATCTGATTTCTATAGCAAGACATACTCCCTGAAGGTGACCCCAATTTTGGCAAGATACTTTTTTCAAAAAACACATCCAACTTAGATTTTTGTGATGATGGACATGCAGGGGTTGTCAGATATCAAACTTATATTAAGATTTTCATGAATTGGATAGATTTCAGTAAGGAAGAAATCCCTCAGATGACAACCTGAAATCCCTAACTCAGGGATGGAAAACACTCAGTGGGGTAATGGATCACGGATTCTTTCTCACTGAGTACCAGAAACCTTCAACACAGGGCCCCAGGAGCCCACTTCCAAGCATTCAGAGTTGGTTTATGGGATAAGCCAGGAAGGAAAGACAGAGGGCATGAGATAGGGAAAGAAAGGAGAACCAATTCAAGGACGCTTTATCATGTGGCCCTTCACTCTGAGTGCTCAGTCAGGTAGGACCACATAAGTTGCCTCCTGAAATATAACCCAAGACCATCCATGTGAAAGAAAGGCAAAAGTATTTTACTATCAGCTCTGTTTCCCATTGGCTAAAGGTTGCTCTACAGGGTATTAACTTTCCCCACCCCACTTCCAGGTTGCCCCTGCTTGAATGCCTTCTTGGAGCATCCCTGAGCAAGGAATCAGAGGAGCCCTGTGTCTAGAAGTGAGAGTCACTTGTGGCTGTCCAGCGGCAAGGGACTGCCAGTGGCCCCCTTGCATTGAAGCGGGTCGAGGCCTGCTAGGTTGCCCCGGTACGACTGGGTGGGAGATGAAACCAGGGGATTTGCAGATTTGCACGAGCAGTGTTCGATATGCCTTATACGGGGCCTGCCAATGAGAAATTATGAAATTCTTTCATATAGTAGGGACAAACCAAAGAACAGTTTGTCTTCTACAGCTGTTATTTTTAAATTCCCCCATATAATTTAAGCCTAAACTGTAAAAGTTTGCTCCCCTTTCAATTAGTATTTTAATGAAATAATGCCACGGAGATTGGTTACTAGGATAAGCACCATGGAATTGATGAAAAATGGATTTTTTTATTAGTATTTTATCCTTATTAGCAAGGAAATTCCACAATCATGCCATTACACATAATTTTGAATAAGCACTTTCTCATAATTATGAAATATAGCATTATGGAATCTAATTTAAATAATTCCACTTATTCTCTGAGGTTTTTAATCACATCTGTGATTTTTTTTCTCCAAGACCAAAGATGACAGGTTTTACCTTTCATGAAAGAAGACAATTTACTTATCAACAAAATCTTAATGTATCATAATTACTAACATGTCTATTTCCCTTTCTGGCATTGATTCTAAAATATTTTGAAATAATGAAATTGTTAAAACTTAACTTTGTGGAGATGCTTCACCACACTCCTACTTAGCCTGTTTTACTAAAATCACCCAAGCATATATCCATGCGTATTGAGAATGGGGTGGAGCATTGTGAGGTGGAGTGAAGGAAGTTCATTTGGAAAGGCAGTATCGTATCTGCCATTTATTCAACTCTCGAAATGTGCTCGTACTGTGCTAAGCAAATGCTATTTGTATATCACATCATTTAATACTCACCAACAGGTGTTTTTATCCGCATTTCACAGATCAGAAAAATGAAGGTTAAGTGGAGTAATATGCCCCTGGGCAGATAGGAGTAACTGATTTAGCCAGGAGTCAAATGAGTGTCTTTTATTTCATCATTCAAGCTGTTATTCAGCACAGTTAGCTGCCTATGATTTAGATGTCTGGAATGACCAGGGGAGGACCTATAATTCTTTGTATACTGAGTCCGTTAGAAATTGGGTCTTCTGCTAAGTGTCTGTAGCCAAGTGTCTGGAAGTATGTGTCATGGCTCGCTCCTTTTGCAGCTTAGATCCGTGGATGCCCTGTCCAGCTTGACTGCCAAGCACAGTCCTTTCCCTGTCAGCTGCAGTCAGACCATATTTTTTGGCTTTCTTTTTGTATATTCTTTTTTTTCTTTTTTTATTGATTTATAATCATTTTACAATGTTGTGTCAAATTCCAGGGTAGAGAACAATTTTTCAGTTATACATGAACCTACACATATTCATCATCACATTTCCTTCTCTGTGAGCTACCATAAGATCTTGTGTATATTTCCATGTGCTATATGGTATAATCTCGTTTATCCATTCTACAATTTTGAAATCCCGTCTATCCCTTCCCACCCTCCGCCCCCTTGGCAACCACAAGTTTGTATTCAATGTCTATGAGTCTGTTTCTGTTTTGCATTTATGCTTTGTTTGTTGTTTTCATTTTTGTTTTTTTGATTCCACATATGAACGATCTCATATGGTATTTTTCTTTCTCTTCCTGGCTTACTTCACTTAGAATGACATTCTCCAGGAGCATCCATGTTGCTGCAAATGGCGTTATGTTGTCGGTTTTTATGGCTGAGTAGTATTCCTCTTTTGGTATATTTTTAAAGCATTCCAAGCAGTGCATTATTCCCAAGAAAATTAATGCTTAAAAAACAATTACATCTCTATTCCTCAATTTATCATCAACCTTACAGATGTTCATTTTGAGATTTTGTGATGAAGTTTCTAAGTATTACATCCTCAACTGCACTAACAATTTGAAAACTTTGATGCTATTTGGCCCTCTTTCACAGGAATAGCTCAAATGGCCTCCCTAGTCACTTTAAGCCCACATCATCCCCATCCATATCCTCAAATGTTGCATTAAGCAATATTCACTAAATTCATTAAACCTACCCATTTTTCTCTTAACAGGTGCAAGTAGGGACATGGGTACTTAATGAAATTATTATTTTTCCTTTCTCATCCAGCAGAAATGACCCAGCCTAGGCAAAGTGGGTTAGAGGCAATATCCTGGGTTCTTTATTTCTAGATCATGGGTGGCTCAACTTGGAGGCAACCACATTCTCTCTGCCCCAGTCTCAGCAAATGTTTCTCTGTAATTGGCAATGCTTGACCAAATTAGAGGCCTGTATATCATGAACCAAGACTACTGAAAAACCGTGAGCTTAATTAGTTGGCAGGTAGAATGTCTTCGTACATGCCCTAGTTCCTGTTGGAACAGTGTGTTCAAACGGGTCATCACACCAAGACAGAGGTTAAATCTTTCATCTTGTTTTGCTTCAAGTTTCCAATTGACATATGATACCATTTAGTGATTATAAGAAGGATTAAAGCACTATAAAAAGTGTCTATGGCAATAATTAGCTAACTCTACATTAGAAGGACAAAAGACACTTAGAAAGTTTGCTTACCTAACTACTAAGCTTTGCTCTGGGAGCGGTCGGGGTTCTTTTGCTTTGGCAGGTTGTTAATGTCACTTCCTTGATAGAGCAATGAACATATGAGGAGAGTTAAATTACCTACAGAGCAGTTCCTGCACTATGGATCAAGATTCTTTGTGACAGCTCCCAAGAGGGAATAAATGCTTCTCTGACATAGTCATATCACTGTCTCAAATCCTTATGTTGATCCCAGCCCAATAGATGCTATGATCACCCTGTAAGTCAAGGCAGTCTAACTGTTGTAACAAAGAATTCCAATATCTAAGTGACTACACAGAATAAAGGTTTAGTTCTCATTCTCCACAAAGTCCAATTAGGTGATAAGTGGGAAGCCTTCTACCAAGCCAGTCAGGACCCCAGATTCCTCCTATGGTGTGTTCTGCCATCCCTAGTGCCTTGGAGTCCTCCACTGAATCTTCTGCTTCTGGCTGGGTGACAAGGGGTGGAAGAAAATATGGAAAAGTTTCACCTGTTTTTTAACAGCCTTCTCCAAATCATGACACACATGGCCTCCACTCACATTCCATTGGCAAGAACTAGTCACGTGGCCCCACCTAGATGCAAGCAGACTAGGAGATATAGTCTAGTGATATGCCCGAGAAAGGCAAGGAAATGGATTGCAGCTGATGCAACCACAACGATAAGCACATTCCAAAAGGATGCACTTCCGTAGCACCTTGTTTGTTTACTTTGTAACACACCACACAATGCCCATACTTTATTTGTTGATTATCTTGAGGATTACCCGTCATTTTGTTTTATTTGTCTGTCTCCCCAACAAGAATATACTGAGGACAGTGACCGTGTCTGTGTTTTCCACTATTGCATTGCCAGCATCTGGTACCTCACAGGCACTTAAAGAGTTGTTAAGTGCCAGTGCTATGGTAACAAAGATAAGGGAATAACCGTAACAGTTCCTTAATTCTGAGATGTACTATCTAATGAGTAGCAGATTTTCAGTGGGCTGGGGAATCACCACCATAATAAATATCCATGTTGATGATAAGACACATTCAGATTCCAAAAATATTAATCAGAAAGATGGATAAAAATGAATAATAATTCTGCCTGATGGACTCTGGAAAGTTTCACTGAGGACGTGTCATTTGAGCTAATGGAAAGATGGCACTGCCAGGTTTTAAAAAAAGCTTAGAAAAGACATTTTGGACATGGAGAAGAGCATGCACAAAGGCAGAGCAGCTTCCTCCCTTTGGGAACAGTGAGTATTTTGGTATAGTTAATGCGAAGAGTGCTTGAGGGGAGTGAGTGGAGATGTGTCTGGAAAGGCAGGCTTGAGCAATGGGGTGTCACTGACAACTTCGAAGCCAAGAACTGTCATTGTCAGGCTTGTGTTTTACCAAGTTCCTTCTGGCAGCAGGCGGAAGGGTACAACTAGTTGGGACTAGAATCGGGCCAAGGAAGACACTTATGAGGCCACTGGAAGTGTGGGAAGTAAGTGGAAGGGTGTTTGTTCTGTACATCAGCTCCACAAAATACAGTACGAAAACACACAATACACAATTCTTTACAAAAAATATTTAATATAAATTTAAGGAGGAGAAAAAAACACTAGTTGTATAGGGTTATTTATCACGTACAATTTCTCATTACCACATGGAATTATCTTGACCCCCTCATGAGAAATAGAAATGATTTTGTTATACAGAACTCTTCTTTATAATGATATTCTTTGCAATGTCCTATACTGAACCCCAGTTTTTCCTTTTGTCTGCTTTAGCAATTAAGAACATTCCATCTCCATCACCTATTAAACTATTGTGAATGTGGGGATGGGATATTTTGCCTTCTTTAAGCCCATTGCCAGATCTACCCTCTCTCCTCTGTAAATAGGAATTTATCAGATTTTTTCAATGTTTTATTTACAGATTTGAGGCACTCCTAACACACCTCTTGCTCTTAGTAGCATTGTGATTGTGGAGCTGAGAAATGTAAACCTTCTGAGAACTTTCTAGATATATCCCAGTTTAATGGAAGGAACAGGCTTTAAGAAAGAGAAAGAAAAATGCCATATGATATCACCTATATGGGGAATCCAAAAAAAAAAACAAAACAAAAAAAATGAACTTATTTATAAACCAGAAACTGACTCACAGACGTAGAAAGCAAATTTATGGTTACTGAGGGGGAAGGGGTGGGGAAGGGATAAATTGGGAGCTCAGGATTTGCAGATACTACTACTGTATGTAAAATACATAAACAACAAAGTCATACTACATAGCACAGGGAACTATACTTGGGCTGAGTTCCAGCTCTGCCACTTACTGTGTGACCTTGGGCAGGTAATTTAACCGGTGCCCCATTGGTTAGTTGTGATAAGGAAGAGGAAGTACCCCCCTGCTGTAGGTAAAGGGCCTAGGACATTGCCCCAGGGCTTGGCTAACGTGAGTCTGATCCATTCTCTGGGGCCCTAGCCAGCCATCTCCCCACAACCCAGATTTACCATTTTTCTTTTCACAGCAGCACTACATTTCGATTGGCATTCAAACAGTATTTTTTCCTTTTGTTATATTTATTTATAGAAAACATTTTTGCATAGCATTCCTTGTCTCTTGCGTTGTATGTAAAGTTGTTTTCTTCCCTAAGAGGCATAGCAGGCAATTCTGCCCATTCCGCCCCGTCAGCCTTCTTAGCATTTTCTCCCACAAGGTTTAGTTTCTTTAAACTTTGTTTCCTTATCAGCAGTAGGATTTGTTATAAAAAAAAAAAAATTAAACCAACAGCAATTAGTTCTTAGCTGGTCCCTTTAACATGTGCTTTGCTTTGTATGTGTCTCCCAATTAAGTAGTACCATCGTAGTGTGTCCATACGACCCCTCTTTTGTCTTAAAAAAAATCTTATTGTTGTTTTCTAAAAGTTGGAAACACCACTTCTTTCTCATTCAGGAGACAGTTTCAATGAAATTGCAATTTTCTAATTTCCAGTTTAGTGCACACGACTTTATTATCTTTTTTAGTAGGTGTTAATACTTTGGATCCAATCTTTTTGCCCTGAACTTTTACTGAGGTTTCAGCATGGTGAAGTCTTTCTTCCACTCCCACATATCTAGTTATTCTTGGTCTATAATCATTCCATTTGGGGTCTGGCTCTGTTAGATTTTACTTAACCTCTGCAAACAACCTTGCTTATTCCTCCTACTCAATTCCTTTGGCTATGTAAACTTGATTACATTAAAAACAGATTTTTTTTTTTCTTTTTTCCTGCAACTTATGACTTTCTTTTTCTTTCTCTCTCTCTCTCCTTCTTTTCCTTCCTTCCTTCTCTCCATCTTTCTTTCTTTCTTTCCTTCTTTCTTTTTTTTGGTGGTGGTCGTTGTAGGAAATTCCTTTAAAAGTTCTTATTTATTTTAAGAGACTTTTGTTTCTTTATTGTACAAGGTGGGCAAGAATCACCCTTCTGTGCAGTTTTTCCTCTATACATTAAAAGCAACTTAACACATCAGTCAGTCTTGAAATCACTTGGAAAGTAGCGATTGTCTCAGTATCTCCATCAGCAATTTGGAGCATCTGATTTGGAGCATCCATATTTCCTACTGACAGAGCTGAAAGGGACATTACAAATAGCATCCCCTGCTTCCAGCCTCTAGCAAAGGCTCACCTCCCAAAACACTGAATATATTCAGAGAACTCCTGGGGAGGAGGAGGTTTTCATCACCTCTTCTAGGTTCTTCTGGCTGGTCTAGGAATTAAATGAGACAGATTAACAGAAGAAAAATCACACAAAAGTTTAATAACATGCATACATAGAAGAGACCCAGGAGAACTGGGTAATTCTCCAAAGTGGCTGAAACTCTCACCTTAAATACCAACTTCAGATAAAGACAAAAGAAGATGTTGAGGAGAGTGGTTTGGGACTTCAAAGGGGAGGAAGGCTATTCATACGGAGATGAAAAAGCACATTTGGTAAACAAATATTTACTGAGTCATGAAGCGACAATGTGACATAGGAATTTTAACAAACTTTGCTGGGTTCCTCTCTGTCTACATACCTTGTTCTTACTATAGTGATCTAGGGTGATAGCTCCCTTCCTGAAATAGTCATCTATCTATACCCTTTAGAAGTGACCAGAGCAGTAAGCTTTTATACCTTTTAGACAAAGAAATAATGCATTTGTGAATTGACAAGACAAAGGGGTTTGGGCTCAGAGTAGTAAATGGTGAAGTAACTAGGTTTGTTTATACAATCTTCTAGGCCCTAAATTCCCCATCTCCAGTGATAAGAATGTCAATCTTCCTGGTACAGGGAGGATGCCTTTCACGTAGGAGATTTAGCTCCTGCTTTCAGGAGGACAAAAAAGGACCAGAGTATCCTTCTTGCACCAGCTGTTTCCTGAGTATGTTTAATTCAAAATAATCAGTACGCTAAAGAGACATATTTGGGGGTGACGTATTCCTCATCCCTTCACCAAAATACAGGGAATGGTGTCCAGTCACATATGCTGGAGCTTGTGTTTTGCAACTACATGAGGAAAGAAAAAGTTTTGCTTGGCAGAGGGGGGCCGAGGGAGACGGGGTGAAGGCTCAAGGGTCTGGAATGAGCTCTGTCTCCGCTGGATCTTTGGACTAGGTTGGGTGCTTTTCCATAGAGAGCAGATCAGAGGGAGAAGCTGAAGAACAGAATGCAATCCTGCTGCCCAGAGGCAACATCCTTGACATAGACAATGGCCTTATCTTTATAGAGGAGGAAAAAGAATTTTTTATGTTTTTCCATAAACGTGGCATATTTAAAATTTCCTGGGGGTGGTATATTCTGCTACCCTTCATCATTATGGTCTATAACAGCAGTGAGGTCACGCTAGGATACTTTAAGGGCAGTAGAAACAAACAAATGGGAGTGGGAGAGGAAGAATACCGAAGACCTCAATCATGAAAGGAATTGGCAAGCTGGTTTTTCGGCTCAGGTGACACATTCCTCTGGGGACTCTCAGAAATAACTGGGGAACATTTGCAGCTTTTGAAGCTGAGACCCTGCTTCTACGCTGTTGGAAGTTAGCAAGTCAATGAACATCTGGGTTACAACTGGCAACCCTCTCCCATTCTAGCATACAAAGCACAAGGTATAGAGAGCTACAACTCAACATTGTCATGTTCTGACCTGAAAAAGAATTTAGGCTACTCCAGAAATGGAAAACTCTCCAGCCCCTCCGACCCCACTCCCACACTCACCTCCACACACAGGCACACACATCTAATCTTGTATAATTTAGAAGCAGCATCCAAGGCTGCATGGTCAGTTTGCACCACCCCACTCCACAATCACACAATCACCCCCAATCTGCACTCCCACCAGAGCACAGAGCACACTTGCTCTTTTGAAATATTTGGTTTCTGCTACAAAGTTCAACCTGTTCTTCATGGTCTCCTATTTCCTGCAGGGAGGAAAATCTTTCACCACCCAAAATCTCAGTTTGTATTTAGCACCCTCCAAAGCCCAGATTTTATCCCTTACCATTGCCACCTCTTCTTCTCTTTGTGTCCTTCCATCATCTTTCTTTTTTCTTAATAAAAAAAAATTTTTTATTGAAGTATAGCTGATTTATGTTTCAGGTGTACAGCAAACAGCAAAGTAATTCAGTTATATACATGTGTGTGTATATATACACATTTTCAGATTCTTTTGTATTATAAGTTATTTCAAGATATTGAATATAGTTCCCTGTGCTATTCTTGTGTCCATCATGTTTGCTATTCTTGTTATTTTTGTAGGTTCTTGTTTATCTATTTTATACATAGTAGTTTGTATCTGTTAATCCCATATTCTTAATTTATACCTCCCCTTCTTCCCCTTACTTTGTTTTCTATACCTGTGAGTCTGTTTCTCTTTTGTGAATAAGTTCATTTGTATCATTTTTTTAAGATCCCATATAAGCGATATCATATGATATTTGTATTTCTTTGCCTGACTTACCCATCTTCTTTCTACACCGCACCCACCTCCCTGCTGGAAAGTGACTAGCAACCTACTTTCTCTAAGAACAAAAGGCTTCTTTGCATTTAATCCCCCAGAGGATTGACATTTGAATAAGGGACAATCCTCCAACCAAAGGAAATTAATTACACCTGAGGAAATTGGGGACTTCAATAAAAGGTCCTGAAAAGTTTTTATGGAGAGTGGGGACTTGCTGTAAATCCTAATGAGACAGGAGGGAAGGGGGCAGGGCACAGCCATTCAAGAAATGACACAGCAATTAACACCAAAATGGTGGAAGATTCAACTCCCATTTAGCCTTGAGGATTAAGATGGCAGGAGGTCTGACTTCTAGTAGACCTTGAGCTTCATTATATGCTAATTGTAACATATTAGCGTGATCAATAACATGCCCACAGGCACCATGACAGTCCCAAGGCTAACTGCAAAAGGCCAAAGAGTGGGCAGAGGCCAATTCCTGGGAATCCCAGCCCCTTCCCCAGAGTAGTTGAAATGGTCCCACCTGTAGGTGTGTGAAGCTACCCAGCCCATAAAAACTGGTACCACCACGACTTGTGGCCGCCTCTCTCAATCCATCCTCTTCAGAGAAGGCCTGCACTCTGTCTATGGAGTGTGCACCTACTTCTCCTTTAGCCTGAGCACCCAACCCCCACACCTTGTGGCCTTTCTCTTGCTTTGTGAAACAGCCTACACTCTATGCAGCATGTATCTCTCTAAATAAATCTACCTTTACTCAACTGTGGCTCGCTCTTGAATTCTTTCCTGTGCAAAGCCAAGGACCCATATCTGGTGGGGCACGTCCCTCCTCATGCCCTACATCTGTTTTTCCTGCATCACTACCACTTAAAAATTGCATGCTTTAGGGTAGAGTAGGGTCCTTCATTGAGGCAAAGCCTTGAGACTTCCAATCCACACACCCTACTCTCTTTCCCTGCATCTTTTTCTTGAATTTCATTTCCTTATAAATCTTTCTCAAGTTTTTCAGGAAGGGAAGCATTTTCCAATGACAACAATAAAATCTAGATTCTGCTGATCCTAGTTGTTTTCTAGGCAAAGGGAGTAAAAAACATACCTCATGTAAGATGGAGAGACAACTGATCTTGGCTAGGGAAGTTTCCTTGTCACTTTCATCTAGTGATTAATTTATATCTTCAGTAGCAATACATTCTAGGGTTCCTTTCCTCTGAAGAATTTGATATGCTCTTATTGGTCTAAAATTTGAAATAACATAAAGGTTCTTTTGATAATCAGTGAAAAACTGTCTTAATATGGTCTTGAAACAAGACCAAAATGGCCAGGAAAAGGCCATCCGTGGAAAAGGGATTGTTCTTGGTCTAGTTTGCAGTAATGAGGACAGGACCTTGGTGGGTGAGCCTAAATTATGCTGTTTTGTTATTCAGAAGCAGTGGGATGGAGATGGATCCACAGGAATTGTACGTTCGTAAATAGAAGTAGGTTAAAGTAATTAATCCTATGTCTTGCAGCTCCAACATTTTCTCCCTTAAGAGAAATTACCCAGGGTCCAAGGCAGCTAACAGCAAGGTGCAGTGATAAAGCGGTCGAGTTGTCTCTGACTTGGGACCTGTTATTTGTTTCAATGCATGTTAGTCTGTCATGTGCAAAGCACATGCTTTAAGCCAAAGAGCAAGTGTAAATTTGCTGTAACCTCATCTCCTTGCCAGTCACAGATATGGAAAATGCTTTCAGAAACATAAAGTCACATTTTTAAAAGCAACTCACTGGAACTATTCAAGAAGCAATTAGATGCCATCCTGGGGGGAAGAAAGCTTCAATAAAATGAGTGGGTGATTTCTCTTAGCATTTCTGATATTTCTAGTTTCATGCTTAATGAAACGGAAGCATGAGAAAGCAGCTCTGCCTGCTACTGTTTTTTTTCTGGGGTAACTTTGAAGTCATTTTTTAAAAATTTCAATGTTATTTAGGCTCCTGGAAAAATAATTGCATTTAGGAGTCTTACCCTTATCATGTTCATCCTGAAACTAAGGTCTTCATCCATTCATACAACAGGAAACCCCAACATTCATAAAACCATCTTCATAAATTCATTCACAGAATAACAATAAAAAAGATGAATCTGCGGTCTTAAAGCTTCACCAGCCTGAGAATATGTGTATTCCTTTAAAACAAGCATAGAGGACTTACTACGTGCTAGGCATGGTGCGAAGCATCACACCTAAATTAACTCACTAAATACCCAAAACCTTCAGCCAGAGGAGCTTAGATATTCCCACTGTAAGTCTGAGGCAACTAAGGCTCACAGAGGTTAAGTAGTTTGCCCCATTAAGTGGTGGAGCTGCTCCAAAGTGGTTCCAAAGCCCAGGAAGTCCCGTGTATTCATCCCAGTACGCAGCTTCCCCTGTACATGGCATGCTTCTAAGGCACATCAGTAAAGGCATCTGCCAGTCTGTGAGCATCAGCATTAAAACTCCTGGTCTGACACTGATTAGAAAGCGCCCCAGGCATGTGTGGAAGAGCAGAGTTGAAATATACTGTGCCTGGAAGACACCGAGTCCCTTGCTGGTTCAGCAACAGATTGGAAACCCAGGGGCTGTTAGTTCTCCTCAAAGCTTTGTGTGAGCACAGATGTGACCTTGATCTCACTAATGAACCATGCAGACCTCAGTCTTCTCATCCATGACTTGGAAATGGAGACTCTGAATACTTCCAAACATACCCAGGTGACAGGAAATTTCAAGAACCTTAGGCTCTTATACTTGATGTACAACACACGGTTCTATATGGAGTTAAGGCTATGCTCTATGCAGAAACATGGACAAAAGACCTATTCTCCTTTAGGGGGAAAAAAAAAAGCTATTTACGAAATATTTCCTCTGCTAATAAATGTCACGTTGATGGATATGGCTAAATAGAGCACTGAAGGAATGGAAAGGCCTGCCATTTCCAGGAATAAACTTTTTGAATTTTGTTTCTCGACTTAGTCAAGGTAAGACAGTTTTAATAAATATGGAGCTAATAACATAGTATTATTTTGAGCTTATGACTTGTTAAGCTTATTTTTTATAATGATTAATGATGTATCATTTTAAAAAGCTTGGGTGATTCATCAACAGAGCAGCATGCCTTTAAAACAGGTGTTCTGGGAATTTAGAACCTCTGTAATGCAAAGCTTTTTGAGTCTCTAATTTGGGAATTTCCAAATTA
Organism: Camelus bactrianus; assembly: GCF_048773025.1. Lineage (NCBI taxonomy): Eukaryota > Metazoa > Chordata > Mammalia > Artiodactyla > Camelidae > Camelus > Camelus bactrianus. Next base: position 77,841,534 of record NC_133575.1, on the reverse strand, counting down.
CCCTCAAATAGGAATAGAAACCAGGAAAGTTGGGGATATCTACTCTTTGTTCTCCACATTACTTCCATCTTCACAGGATCTTAATCAATTCAGCTATAACAAAATGTAAACTACAAGTAGAGTCCAATTTCAAAGGAGATCGGGCAACATTTTCTAAAAAAGGTTGTGTAGCTTTCATACCAGTATTTTTCTTTCAAGTATTTTGTCCCTGCTGTCATCTTAAAGGATTAAAAAGAAGAAGAAGAAGAAGGAGAGTAGCAAAGCTGTGCCCGCTCCAGAGCTCAGATGTTTTTAAAAATGTGGACTGCTTCCCTGGAATTATTTTTCAGAAGGAAGGGTATAAACTTTACTTTAGATAGAAAACATAAGGTGATGTGACAAAGACCAAGCAGGAAAAAAAGAAGCTGGTAATTACCCACTGAATTCCACTCCTCTGAACTCATGAAATCATCATTTGATGGAAAGATAATGATCATGACTGTACTTTTGTTTCATGGTATTTTTAGCTTATCTGAAAAGAAAGTCAACATGAGCGACCAACAAGAAGTGCTTAAATTATGATATACCTATATGATAGAAGATGCTACAGCCATTATAACAAAGCTTTTAGTAGAATATTTAATAACAGAGATTGTTTATAACATAAATGAGTAAAAATAGCAGAATACAAAGTATATGAAGAGTGTGAACTCAATTTAAAATATATAGCTAGAAAAAAAGAAACAGTAATGTTAACAAGGGTGTCTGGCAGTGGTTTTATTTGATCCCTTATACTTTTCTGTATTTCTCAAATATCCTACAATGAACATATATTTGCTTCCCTACTAGAAAACAAATAAGCATTTTTAAAGTCTTAAAATTCAAAATTTCCACTTACTTTCAGATAAGTAACATATGTTGACTTATTTTTATCATTTATTTCTATTTTTCTAGAGCCAAAACAAGTTACTGTGACATAAGGCCAAGAGAGACAGAATTTTACTTTTTATACTCCTTCTATCTCTCTCTCTCTCTGTCAAGGTATATGCCCATATTCTTCCAAGTTCTGTAAGCCCAAGCTGGAGAGCTCTCATTTTACACTATGTTTAGCTTTCCTCTGTAAAGAAACTCGTCATGTTTGTAATTACCAAATGTTAATGTTTTATAATGATTCGTTTATTCATCTATTCACGCAACATTGTCTTATTGAGGAGCACAGCCATAACCTTGGTGTAGGTGTAGGGGTTAGTTAGAAGGAGGAAAAACTAAAGACGGGAGACCAGTTAGACATGGAAAGACACATGCCTAAAACAGGTTGGTTAGCATTAGAATGTGAAGGAAGAAAGTCAGAAGATATCCTGAGAGTATAAAAAATGGAATTTGATGACCTTCCGAGGGTACTTATGCCTAATATGTATGAGATAGTGTGCTAATAAAGGCCGTACCACGGTAAACAAGACACCTTCTCCTCGTTCCTCAAACCTCCAACCGAACCTCACTCTCTCCACCTCACTGTCAACTGATGTCCTGGGAAAACAGAAGTAATGAAAAGAAAACTTAATCAAAATTCCACCTCCAAATCTATACTTCTCTACTCTCTATGCCATATATTCTGTCTTTCTTCCTATTAAAATGGAAGACCTACTCACCCCTTCATGTATGGCCTGAATCTCATCCCCTGTTATCTCCTCAAGGACCTCACTCTTATAGTTGCCCAGCTATTCTGCATCCTCCAAATCTCCCTCTCTAATGGATCATTCTAATCAAAACACAAATGTTCTGTTATTCTTTCATCTTAAATAAACATTCCCTTGAGCGCAACTCTCTCTTGAGCCATCACCCTGTTTCTGCTGAAATTAAGATTCTAAGAGCAGGTATATTGTCACATAGTTATATGATTTTGTAAAATTTATTAAGATACAAATTATTCTCATGTGGAGAAACAAAACTGAGAAGAAGCTTTGGAAACTTTCTGTAAAACAAGCAAAAATTTACAGACTCCTGATTTGGCTGAATATGAAAGGTACCCCTTTTGTCATCTTTAAACTTATTTATTAAAGCACAGAGAGAAAATTCAGATAAAAATTAATGAAACATGTAGCAAAAGTGATAAAGATGAGTGGTGAAATCAATAGAAATTATTCTGACATTGAGAAGTGAATTGAAACATTTTTTCCAGATTATGCGAAAAGCAGTAAGTCATTAAGAGGAAGAGATAAATTTTGAATAGATGTAATGAATAGGCTCTTGGATTGTTTAAGAGTTCAAATAGTGAAGAGAAGTGAATCATATGAATATATCGGGAAAAGATTAAATTTCTTGCTGATTTGATACAAAATACTGACATTGATGAAGATAACATAAAATGCATAACAATGCTACTTACAATGAGCACATTGATGCAAAACTGGTTAATGAGTGTCATCAATTCAAATAGTATTTAATATTAGTCACTGCACCAAAAAAAAATTGAAATACTCTGAAATCTTCCAGCTCATAAATTAAAGAAACTTGATAGAAGTTTCTCAAATTCGACAAAAATCCTAAAACTCTATATGATATTACTGATAATATGTTGGGAAGGTGAAATTACAAGAGTTATCCATTAAAAAAAAATTGATCAACCATGATAAAGATGATTGACTTCTTCTCAAAGAGTTTGCCGACAAAAACTATAGGGGAAAAAAGATAGTATAACAGTGTACCAGACAGTTAATTAGTAAGAGTATGATGTTATTTGCCTGGATTTGTGTCATGTTTGTGGAAATAGATGATTCATTGTGATACCTTTTCTCATTCTGTAATAACTGTTACTGTCAATTGCTGCAATAACAAATTAGCCCAAAACTTCTACAATAACACATGTATTATTCCACATCTGTAAGTCAAGAACTCAAAGTGTCTTACCTTGGTAGTTGTCATTCAGGGTCTTTTATGAGGCTGCAGTTAAGACGTCAGCTGGGACTGCACTTAGGTGAGGGTTTGACTGGTGACAGTGTTGCTAAACCTCCCATTCCTGTATAATGAGGATCCCCTTTCCTCCAGTTTCCAACATTTTCCACTTTCCTTTAAGCCCTAGCCCTCATCTGAAGTCTCCTTAAAGCTCATCAGGATGCTATGAACGGTCTCATCAATATTCCTTAGGTTTAACATAACACCTCATCAAAATCCTTCTACTTCCTACTTACTGCCTAGTTTCAAAGATTCTCTATATTTTAAGTTTTTATTATGGCAGCACTCCACTCTTGGCACCAAAATCTGTATTAAGTATCTTTTCTTGCATAACCAATTAGCCCCAAACTTAGCGTCTTCAAATATTAAGCATTTATTACCCTATGGGTCAGGAATTCAGGAATGGCTTAGCTGGGTGGTCCTGGCTCAGAGTCTTTTGTGACATTGCAGTTAAGCTGTTAAGGAGGCGGTTGAGATCACGGGGGACCATCTTGGAAGCAGAACACAACACGTGCAAAAAAAATATTTGCCTTCACATCTTATTTTTATTTGTAATTTTATTTTCATTACATGCACAATTTGCTTTTTCCACCACACCTGGATCTCCAATAACTCAGACCAAAACTCTTGGCTTCTCTCATTGTCTCTGTTAGGACATTCTGTTAGGTCTACCTTCAAAAAAAAATCCCCAGTTCAGTCACATATCACAACCTCCACTGTTACCATGCTTCTTCAAATGAGAATCATTGCTCACTGAGATTTACTGCAAGAGTCTTTTCATTGGCCTTTCTGCTTGTATCTTTGTCTCCTTATTGTCTATTGGTAAAAGGCAGAGTGATAATATAAAATAATAGCCATGTCATGTTACTACTTTTCTCAAATCCTCCAATGACTTCCTGTCTTACCCTCAAACAAAAGCCACCATCCTTACATGTTCTATAAGGCCCTACCGGGTCTGGACCCTGTCTGCTCTGACTTCCTGCTCACTGTGCTCCAGCTACAATGGTTTCCATGCTGTTCCTACGTCGAAAACTTTGTCTTTTCTGTTCTTCTGCCTGAATACTCTTTTCCCAAATACACCTCTTTTTAAATAAATAAACACATTACATTACATTACATTTTACTCTCTAAAATATAATTTTGATTGCCTCTTACCCTCCACTATAATGTAAGCTCTCTGAGGGCAGGAGCTTTGTTTTGTACATGGTAATATTCCTAGCACGTAGAACAAGGCCTAACACATGCTAGATGTTCAATCAACCTTTACTGAATGAATGAATAGATAAAGGAATGAATTGAGTAATTGAATTTTTGGACAGGTCACACTAGAGCTAGGATTGTGCCATGTCAATATGGTCAAAAGGAAAAAGGATACAAGAAAACAATGATATGATTGTCTGCGTTAAATGCTGTAGAAAGAAGAAAATGAGGCTGGGAAAAAGAAAGGCCAAATTTGGTGCTTAGAAGATTATTGATAGAAGAGTTGTCATGCAGTTGTGGAAGCAGAAATCATTGCCAGAAGTTAATGAGGGAGGTAGGGAAGCATAGATGCTGTGAATATCCTTTTGAGGAAGAGGATAATGAAAAAAGAAAGGGAAGCAGAGGAAGGGAGATAAGAAAGGAAGGAGGGAGGAAGGAGAGAGAAAGGGAGGGATAAAGAGAGAGGGAGAGAGAAAGAGAGAGAACCCATTGAAGTGGTTAAGATCTTAGGCTTTGGAGTCAGTTATTCATTCAAATCCCAGCTCCACCACTAAATACTTGCACAATTTGGGGCAAGCTGCTTAAACTCAAGTGCCTCAGTTTTCTGTCGATTGAGGCTAATATTACCTACCTCATAAGGCAGATGTGAGGATTAAATGAAATAACTCATGTAAAGGGTTGGGCTTGATTCACCTTCTTGAACACAGTGGGAGCTTAGTAAGTGCTAGCTTAAGAATAAGTAATTTTATAAAGTCACAGGGTTGAGAAAGGGAGTTTGGGTGGGTTTTTTTCGAATATGGGAAGTCTTGATCATGCTTAAAAGCCAAGAGGAATAAGTTAGCAGAGGGAAGAGACTGAACATTTCGGGTGAAACAAAAGCAGGCAAGCATCGGTAGTCCTGAAAAGAATGGGATTGAATGAGAAGAGCTTCTTTCTGACATTGAAAAAGGTAAGGACAATTGAATGGATGACATGGGGAAATTTAAGAGAAGAGAGAGAGCTGACTTGTATTTAATAAAATGGAAGAAATCAAGGCATCTGTTGAAAGGATGAAAATGTGGGGTTTAAAGCTGTCCAATGTACTGCCTCATTCTTCCAAGTGTGCCTTCCCTTTTTAAAGGCTCAAGCACCATTTTGACACGAATCTATTCACTTTTCCACTTTCTCCAGTACAATCAGACATTGTCTTATGCCTGTCTTTGTCAGAGAGGGAACATTGGAAGTTTCTTTTAAAAAGACGATGTTCATGACTCAGTAGATTAGATATATATACAAAGTGTAAATTGCTCAGACTGCATCTCAAAAATAATTTAAAGAGGTTTCTGTATCTTTCATACTAGGTTGTTGATAAATATATAAAAAATGGATGGGTAAATCATTGGGCATTGTACTGCATCAACATGGTGATTGCATGGCAAACGTTTTCTATTTTTCTGTTTGCTAAAGCTAGCTGATCTAGTGTTTAGTTGGTGTTGTTTGTTCGCTGTTAAGGAACGGGGTTTCTTCTGGATTGAGACTGGGAGATGATCAAGAGCAGACGGTACCTGGTGGGCTGCTCAAATCTACAGTAGGGTAGTCACACTGAAATAATCACATTGAATAGAGCTGCCGCTCTACCACAGTAGCAGTGAAGGTGGGTTAAAAAAAGAAACAACAACAGCTTTCAGATCTTAGTGCTTGCTGGTGACATTACTCCAAGGTTGTCAAGCTCTACTTGTAGCTTTGAATAAATTGAGGGAAATAGGAGAGGATGAAGGGGAGAAATGGTGGGTCAGCCCTCAGATTTGAAAATGTTTTTTTTGGTCTGAAAATATCATCATCATCAAGAACAACAAACATTTGTTGAGTACTTAGTACTTGAGAGTGGTTCTAAGGTCAGAGGAATGATTTTTTTTAAATGTCACTGCTTAGTGTTAGGAGATTTATCGAAAGAAAAAGAACACATCAGTTGGAAATTACTTGCACGGCTTTTAAAAAGACAAATGGGTTATCTAAATCATCCCCTCGTGTGTCTTCTAAATTCTAAGAAGCCCAGAAAATGTTATTAATTTAATGTGGAATATGTATTGTATTTTTTCACACCTTCGATTTAGATAGGATCACGATAGCTGCACTGTTTCCATGATAATACATGCTTTTGAAAATATGTAGAGGACAGAAACATTTACATCATTGCTTAAAGCTATCCCTTTTTTGCTATTGATTCCTTAATGAAATTACTGAACCTCAATAATAATCCCTGTGGAAATTTTAATTCATTTTATGATAGTTTTTAGAAACACACAGTGTAACAAGTGCTAAGGATTGGGTATTTTTTTTTCAGTTTCAGAATTTGTCTCTCCCTTGAATCCATACCTTCAAGTTACTTAGCAGCCTGAGTGTCTTGATTGGAATCAGCTGAAGAATCATGCCCTTCCCCCCGCCCCTGCCCCTGCCCCTGCCCCTGCCCCCGCCTTAGGCAGAGAAGGGTCAAGTCCTAAAGAAGTACACACTTGTTAAAAGCTCAGGTACTTAGAGACTTGCTTTGGAAACTTGTTGCAGAGAGAATCTCAGAGAGAGGGGCGTGATGCAGGAAAGAAAAAGGGCTAGGAGGGAGGTTATGTTCCAAAGAAATGGCTTTTTAAAAGGAAGGGGACTCCAGGATGTTCCAGGAAGAGACTATTCTGAAACTTTGAAGAAGCTGTTCATCCTTCTGAATTTCAACAGACTGCTGAGAAAGTAAGTACCAATATTAAACTGGAGTCTCAAGACAACCTTGAGTGGCCTCACAAGCACCCCTGAACGTGCTCTGTATGGTGAAGTGGCCCCAAGTATATATGTTACAAGATAACGTGAAAATAGAGTATCTGACTTGTATTTCAGTTTTGCTTCCTTTTTCTCGGCTCTGTATTTTAGTGTAGTTTTATTTATTTACTTGGGGTTTATAAAGTGAATTAAAGAGAACTAGCATAACCAAGTCACCAAAAGCTTCAGCAAAGAGAAATAAATATTAGGTAGGAGTAGAAATTGGTACAACCTTCCTAAAGGGAATTCACATTGAATTTCATGGCCCCTAAAAACATTTGTAGCCTTTGACTCAGTAATTGAATTTCATGGCCCCTAAAAACATTTGTAGCCTTTGACTCAGTAATTCCACTTCAGGAAATCTTAAGGAAATAATCAAATGTGCATAAGATTTTTGTTTTGTCTGTTTTTTCAAATTTAAGTAATTATTTATTTGAATTAAGTTAGTCTTTTTGTCGTAAGGTTTTATGCAGAAGATTAATCTAGAAGACTAACAATCTTCTCTCTCCCCTCCTGCTTTCCATGATAGATGATTCAGAAATGACAGAAAAACATCATAGTAGAAATCACCTGGGATTCCACTGCCCAGAGACAATCACTCTAATTACACTCTTTATTGTTATTTTCTTCCAAACTGTGTTGTTAGGTTTCTATCCGAGGCCACCATTACAAATTATTACAAACTTAGTGGCTTGAAACAACACAAATGTATTATTTTACCATTCTCTAGTCAGATGCAGGTCTTACTGGGCTAAAAAAACAAACAAACAAAAAAATCAAGGTGTCTGCAGCACAGCATTCCTTTCCTTTTCAAGCTTCCGGAAGCCACCCACATTCCTTGGCTAATGGACTTCAAAGCCAGCAGTGTTATCTCTCTCTGCCTTTCCTCCATAGATACAGTGCCCTCTGACCACAGCTGGGAAAGATTCTGGGCTCTGAAACACCAACATGATTAGGTTGAGCCCATTCAAATCATCCAGGATACTCTCCCCATTGCAAGGCCCTTAAACATAATCACACGTGCAGAGTTCTTTTTGCCATGCGAGGGAACATACTCACAGGTTTTAGGAATTCAGGCATGGGCCTCTTTGGTGGGGAGGAGGGTATTATTCTGCCTACTACACAAACGTTTTCATGTATATTCAAAACTGTATATTTTCTAAAATTGGAAACAAAGAATTTTGTATCATGAATTCCTTCTACTTATGTTTTGAGGTTTTCTCCATGTCACTAAATATTTTTTTTTAAATATGACTTTTTAAACACTAAATGCTAATTTACTGTAATGTATTTAGCCATTTCTTTGCTGTTGAACCTGTAGGTTATTTTCAACATTTCTGAAAACCTAATTCAGCACTGTTTATGAACATCTTCTACATAAATCTTTGTGGATAATTCTAATTACACTTAGGATAAATTCTTAGCAGTGGAATTCTTTAATGAAATATTTTAGGAGGACATGTCTTGAGAGAGTCATATTCATCTTTCAATAAATGTCTGAACACCTGACAGTTTTACTTGTGCCTGCTGTCTTCATCTTCACTAATTCTGCCTGGGTTCATCTCACCATTTCTGGAAAGAATAATTACAATATCTTCATGACAAATTTCTTTCTCTCTAGTTTTGTCATATTTCAGCCTGTTCTCAAGATAGCTATAAGAGGGGTCCTTCTGAAATTCGTAGATATGAACTATGAAATCATTCTGTATTGCCTACAGGATAAAATCCAAGGGTCTCAGACTGGCATCAAACTATGATTTGTTTCCTACTATTCCTCTGGTTTTATTTCCTACTCTTACTTCACCCCCTACAATTCACACTCTTACCACATTTGCTGTTTCTTGCATTTGTGCCTTCGTTCATGCTATCATCTTTCCTTGGTATGTCCTTTTTTGTCTAACTCGTTCGTAATCCTTTGAGATTTAGCTCAAATATAATTTCCTCCAGAAAGGCTGACCAGCAGTGGTTCCTTACCCACTCCCATATCCTGAACCTCTCAAGGCTCCATAATATCCTCTGCATATCACTATCACTGCACTGAGTATATTTTCTCTGTCAATATTTCATTTCATAATGATAAATGGTTTAATCCACAAGGAAAATATAATCATTCTAAAAGTGCATGGTCTAGCAACATGGACTCAAAATATATAAAGCAAAAATTTGTCATTTACTATTATAAAATGACTCTATGTTAAGAACGCTTTTTATGGCAGAGGGGGCTTAAGATCTATTCTGTCTATACTAGATTGCTTATTTACTAGTTAAACAGAATAAGTTTTTCCATCATCATACTTTCCAACTTTCTGTATCCTTATGTATTCAGTGTATATCTTAAGTCAATATGTAGTTGGATTTTGTTTTTCTCTCTAGCCTAACAATCTTTTCTTTTAATTGGATCATTTAGTCCATTTATATTTGTCATACTTACTGATATGGTTTATATCTACCACCATATTTTGCACTTTCTGTTCCAACTATTCTGTGTCCCCTTTTCCATTCTTTCTTGCTATTTTATTATTTTAAAGTATTATTCTTTTTTCCTTTAAATATTTTGGTAGTTATAAGACAATTTTTAGGGGTTAACTAGACATTAAAACACACATCCTTATATTACCCACCTCCCAGACAATAAAAAGACCTTAAAGCACTTTAACTCCACTGACCTACTCCTGCTTTATATGCTATTTTGTCATGTATTTTAATTCTATATATTATTAAATCCTTGACATTTAAATTATTTATTTATTTATTTAATACTGCCTATGTTTGTTTATATTTATCCAGATGTTTACTAATACCTTTGCTCCTTTTGCTCTTCATTTCTTCTTTCAACTCTGACCTGCCATCTAGGACCATTTTCCTTCTTCACTGAAATAATTGAAATACACTCCAGTATTACCTTTATCGTGGGTCCCTTTGTGACAAACCAACTCAGACTTTTTGTCTGAAATTTTGTTTTGCCTTCATTATTAAAGGATTTTTCTAAACCAAGTATAGAAATGATTGACAGTTAAGTTTTCATCACAAGAAAGACTTCATTCTGGTCTCCTGATTCCCATTACTGCCTTTGAGTAGTCAGATAACCATCTATTGTTCCTTAAAAATAATCTCTTTTTTTTCTGATGGACTAATGACTAGTTTGCATTTTCTACAATTTTATTATTTTGTGTCTAGGCATAGATTTATTTTCACTCATTTCTTTTGAGATTTGTTTGGACTCGAATCTGTGGATTGACTTCTTTTATTATTTCTAGAACATTCTCAGTCAAGGTCTTTTCTAATATTCCCTCTGCCCTCTTATTTCTCCCTATACTTTGGGGATTTCAGTTAAACATATGATAGAGCTTCCTACTGTACCGTCTAGGTTTTTAACTTCTCCCTCTTTTTATTTTGGGAATCTCTAGGAGCATAATGTATAGTTTTATCAGCTATAACTAATCTGTTCATCAAGTTCCAAAATTCAGGTATTTTATTTTTTATTTGCATAATTTCTATTTATTTCTTAGACCTGTCTCAAGTAAACTTGAAAGTATATTCACTACTCAAGTTTTTTTATTAACTTTGTGTTGAAATATAATATATAAACAGAAAGTAGAGAGATTATAAGTATACAAGTGGATGAACTTTCAGACTCAGCACACATGTAATCAGGTTCCAGATGAAGAAATAGAGCATTATCAGAATTCCAGAAGCTCCCTCACGCACACCCATGACACTTTCTAGACACTATTACCAAGGGAACCACTCTCCTGATTTATCACAGCATAGATGGTTTTGAATGTTTTTGTAGTTATACAGAATGTATGCACTTGTATCTAGTTTCTTTCATGCAACATTTTATGTATAAGATTCATCTATATTGTTTCATATAGTTGTAGATTGTTCTTTCTCCTACTCTACAATATTCAATTATGTGAGCATACCGAAATTCCTTTACCTATTCTACATTTTGGTATTTAGGAAGCTTCTGTTTGGGGGCTGGTGAGCATATGAACACAGTTTGTTGGTTATTAACCTAGGAGAGGAATTGCTATGTCATAGGGCGTGTATGTAAGTTAGCATAAAGAGATACTGCCAAACCATTTTCTGAGGTGATTGTACCCATTTCACTCCCATCAGCAATGAATGAGAACTCCATTTGCTCTACACTTTGTCAACACTTGTTATTTTCTATCTTTCTCATTTTAGACATTTTGGTCGGTGGACTTGCACATTTTTATATTTATTATCCTCAGTGTAATTCTATAGTTGCAGCTATAGGTTTTCTTAGTTGATTAAATACAGATCTGCCTCAACTTACCATAGGGTTACATCCTAATAAACCCATCATAGGCTGAAAATACTAAGTCGAAAGTGCATTCAAGACACCTAACTTACTGAACATCACAGTTTAGCGTAGCCTGCCTTAAATGAGCTTAGAACACTTATGTTAGCCTCCAGTTGGGCAAAATCATCTAACACAAAGTTGGTTTTATAATAGAATGTTGAATATCTCATGTAGTTTATTCAACACTCTACTGAAAGTGAAAAACAGAATGGCTGTATGGGTACAGAGTGGTTGTAAGTGTATCTGTTGTTTACCCCGTGATCACATGGCTGACTGGGAGCTGAAGCTCCCTGCTGCTGCCCCACTTCATGAGAGTGTATCATACCATATATTGCTAGCCTGGGGAAAGATTAAAATATAAAATTTGAAGTACAGTTTCTACTGAATGTGTATTGCTTTTGCACAATTGTAAAGGCAAAAAATCATAAGTCCAACCACCGTAAGTTAGGGACCATCTGTGGTTATTAAGGAAAGTGGGTTTTTGGGGTTTTTTGGTTTGTTTCAATTATAACTGTATCCTTTTCTTTAAACTGTTGTTATATTTTAGTTTTAGCACATTGTGATCAAATGATATGGTCTTTATTATCTCTGCTTTTTGGAATTTGTTTTCTTTTCGAATCTAATGTGCGATCAGTTTTATAAATGTAAAAAGGATAGTTGAAAGTAATATATATTCTCTGTAGTGTTTTAAGTCTGTTATGACAGCCTGATTAATATTTAAATCATTTATTGTTCTTTCTACTTAATCTGTCTAAGACAGAAAGGGCGGATTAAAGATTTCCACTTCAATTGTGTTTCTCTCATTTTCTTGGAAGCAGCACATGTAGTGCAGCGGCTCTCAAATTTTAGCATGCATGAGAATCAACTGGAGGACTTGTTAAGATGCAAATTTCAGAGCTGGAGAATATATCTGAGGTGATGCCTGGAGTTTGCATTTTTAGTCAGCATTCTGATGCGGGTAACGCAAGGACTCACCTTTCAGATACAGTAAGGTAGTGTCTTAGCGAGTAATAAGGACCTGGGTCCAAATCCCTGTTGTGCCCTTAACAGTGCGAACCTTGAACAAGTCATTGAATCTTTCTGTGCTCAGTTTTTTCATCTGTAAAATGAGAATAATAACCATTGCTACCACATGTTGTTCTGAGCGTTAAATTAGCTCAGGCACATGAAAATGGTAGTATAGCACCTGGCCACATTGTTCATTACTATATAAGGCCATTCATTGACCATGTTCTATTTTGTCAGTGCAAAATGACCCCACCTCATTTATTGAATTCTACTTTGATTATTATTAATCACCACTTATACATTTTATTACATTTTTCTATTATATTTTTGCTCATTTAAAAAATATTTTTAACTTCTAAGGCACTTTAGATATCTTTCATAAGTTGCAGATAGTCTTGTTTTTCTTTTGTTAATTCAATCTGAATCTATTAATGGACTTAACTCATTTATATTTACTTTATCTTCTATAAGCTCCTTTTGCTTTAATATTTTTGTATTTTTATGCTGTTTTGTTTTACATACTATATTTTTCTTTGCTTTTTTGTTTCAATATTTGGAAGAAATTAACCATCTTTTTAATTTACCTTTGTGTTTAAAGAGTTGTACCTATATTTCTCTTACAAATGTTAGGGATGAAATGATATTTTTCGATTTCTTCCCTTCTGACACTATCACTATTGTAAATAGAGTAGTGTTTTACATAGCTGGATGTTCATAAGACTTATTTTTAAACTTCGACTTTTAAAAATTTCAATCAGGAAATGTCTGGTCTTGCTTGCCTCATTTATTTTGTATTATATTGATCTTCTTCCACTCAAAGTTTCCTTCTAAACTTTGGATTTTCATTTTATTTGATCTGGTCTTCGTGTGATTGGACAGTTTTGATCTCCTCGATCAGTTCTTCCTATCTTCTTACCTTTTTTTTTTTTTTTTCTCATTCTGGAATAAAAAAAAAGTCTTTTAGGGCTTGACTCTGAACACTAAACAGCATCGTCTCCTCCAATATTATTTACATATGCCCTACTGGACTCAAAAGGCATTTTTCAACCCTCACAAAATACATCATTTATCTCTGATTGAAATAAAAATAAAATAAAGTGGAGCTAATTAAACCACAATAAACACTGACTCCAACAAATAAGTCCTAAATAGACTGAGCTATGGTGTTTATAAGAATGAAGTTCTAAATGTCATAAGCTTGCCTTGTCTTTCTATCCCTCGTCTGCCTGTTTGGTGGAAGAATTCTTTTTATATGGATGCTCTGAGCTTAGTGTGTGTTGCCAGAAGAAATCAGACCCACAAGACTTTGCTTCTGCCTACCTCTCCAGCTTTAGCTTGTTCTACTCCATAGCCTTGTCATACTGAATTTCTTTCACCCTATCAAATACTCTCAGTCAGGATACTTCTGACTTTAGGTAACAGAAACACTGACTCAAAGTAGCTCAGGTAATGAGACTATTAACTCAACACTAGAGGTCCAAAAGTGTGGTAGGCTCTAGATAGAAATCAATAGTTAGTTATTATTATGAAACACTTCAATTTATTTTAGTTTTGTGCTAAGCTCTCCACAGTTTGGCTTCATGTTAAGGCTGGTTGACCTCTGTGTAGCAAGGGGATTGCCAGTGGAATTAAGGGCTACAAGCTTTTCTCGATCACATCCAGTAGGAAAGAGAGTGGAAAATCTCTCCTTGAAGCACAGGCCAGGTCTTTCCCTTTAAGTTTTATTGGTCTAAACAAATAAGAGTCGCCAAGGAAATGCCACACACTAGTTTAAACTAATAAAACTCTCCTGAATAGCCAGAGATGGATTTGGATACCTGAACAACACTGAAATCACATTCAGAGTAAGAAAAGGGCAAATGGGTGTTGAAGAGTCAGTGAAGAGTGTCTACCATGGATGTTACCTTCTTTCTCAGATCCTGATCTTTGCCCACAGTGTTTCCTCTGCCTACAATACTTTTTGCCTCTCTCTTTACTTAGCTTCCTTTTACTTATCTTTCAGCTCTCATTTTTTCCCCATTTTTATTGAGATATAATTGAGATACAGCACTGTATAAGTTTAAGTTATACAGTATATTAATTTAACTTCCATATAGTGTAAAATGATTACTATAAGTTTAGTTAACATCCATCATCTCATACAGATATAAAATTTAAAAAAAAGAAAAAATGGATTTTCTTCTTGTGATGAGAACTCTTAGGATTTACTCTCTTTAACAACTTTCATATATACCATATAGCAGTGTTAACTATAGTCATCATAGTATATACTACACTGCCAGGACTTCTTTCTCTTATAACTGGAAGTTTGTACTTTTTGACTGCCTTCATCCAGTTCCCCTACCATCCCACCACCCCTACTTCTGGTAACCCACAAGCCTGATCTCTTTTTCTATGAGTTTGCTTTTTACTTCTTCCTCTTTTTTTTTCTTCTTTTTTAGATTCCACATATGAGATCATGCAGCATTTGTCATTCTCTGACTGTTTCACTTAGCATAATGCCTTCAAGTTCCATCCATGTTGTCACAAATGACAGGATTTCTTCATTTTTAATGGCTGAACAATATTCCATTGAATATATATACTACAACTTCTTTAGCCATTCATCCATTGATGGACACTTTGGTTGTTTCTATGTCTTGGATATTGTAAATAATGCTGTGAACATGGTGGGGCAGATATCTTTTGATATCTTCCCAGAAGTGGAATTGCTAGACCATATGATAGCCCTATTTTTAATTTTTTTTTTTTGAGGAACCCTCATACTGTTTTCTATAGTAGCCACACCAATTCACATCCCCACCAACAGTGCATAAGAGTTCTTTTTTCTCCACATCTTTGCCAACATTTGTTATTTCTTGTCTTTTTGATAATAGCCATTTAACAGATGTGAGGTAATATCTCACTGTGGTTTTCATTTTCATTTCCCTGATGATTAGTGATGTTGAACATCTTTTCCTGTGCCTATTGGCCATGTGTATGCCTTTGGGAAAATGTTTATTCCAGTCCTCTGCCCACTTTTTAATCAGGTTATTTGTTTTCTTGAAATTGAGTTGCATGAGTTCTTTATATATTTTGGATATCAACTCCTTATTGGATATCTTCTCCCCATTCAGTTGGTTGCCTTTTTGTTTTGATCATTTCGTTTGCTGTGCAGAAGCTTTTCAGTTTGATGTAGTCCGACTTGTTTATTTTTCATTTTGGTGCTTGTGCTTGTAGGTATCATATCCCAAAAAATCATTGCCAAGACTCATGTCAAGGAGCTTTTTTCCTATCTTTTTTTCTAGGAGTTTTATATTTTTCAGTCTTAGATTTCAGTCTTTAATCTATTTTGAGTTAATTTTTGTGAGTGGTGTAAGATAGAGATTTCATTCTTTTACATGTAAATATCCAGTTTTCTCAGCACCGTTTATTAAAGGGACTGTTTTTTTCTCCATTAAGTATTCTTGACTCGCTTGTCAAATATTAGTGACTCAGCTCTCATCTTAAATGTAATTTCCATGCAAACTGCATTATAGAATTTGAGGCGTATGTAGATTTTGTAGCTTAAGTGCGATTTTGTGGATAGGGTAAAGATAACTGAACAAGTTTAGAAATATTTGTTCCTAGAACATATCTCAGGGTAGAGGAGGACTGTACCATATGGCCTTATAGGCTGTGTGCTGCAATTGAATGACACCCCCCTGACTAGAGCCAGGGGATCAGCAAACTATGGCCAGTGGACCAAATCCAGCCACCGCCTCCTTTGGTAAACAAAGTTTTATTCAAGCACAACCACATTTATTGATGTATGGCCTACAACCAAAAATATTTACTATGTGTCCCTTTATAGAAAGAAAAAATACCATTCTCTGACTTGGACAACATAGAGGCCCTGTCTTTAGGCTTTGTCTTGCCAAGAGTTGCTATATGTGGGGAACGGACTTGAGACGGACTACCCTCACTGTAAACAATAGGAATGTGACAGGGTTCTTTTACCCCTTTCACTTGTACTTTGTGAGCACGTAGACCAGTGACCATCATCTCTATAACAATTGGGAAAAGAGGGTGTGGCTGGGACAGGAGTCAACCCATGAGATTGACAAAGATGAGTGGCTCACACTTGTTAGATTCCTCATACCATGCTGTCATCGGCAGTTGTAAGTCACTGTAGGAAACTGGGATAAATGGGAAGTCTATACATCCGTCAAGGTTCTTGCTGCTTTATCTTCTGTGTTAGGCTGTAGTCTCTGAATAGATGGGTTTCTATATCTGTTGTCCTTAAACAAACTTAGCATCCTTTTATACACATGTATCCATCAATCACATTACTGGGCTATAGTGTAAGCTCAGATGTGTCAATCTGTACTGCTGGCTGAGGGTCTTATGGGGATGTAAGGTATGAAGGTATTTACTTAAAAATTTGCACCTGATTTCTAAATGGTGAACTTGTAAGACAAGGACCATATCTTACACTACTTTCACCTAGAAGAAGATTAAATGCTGGGCTGCTCAATAAATGCTTGTGAATGTAGAATAAAAATAACATGGTCTAGCTGGGCAGTCTAGCAAGATTGAATGTTTTGGTTAATTCATTGTTTTAAGAAGGAAAAACTTCAGAACACTTCCTACTACCTGCAATTTTATGTGTTCTCTTATATAGAGATGTAAGTGAAATAGTAATAAACCCAAAATAAGTGCAACTACAATGGTGTATTTGCTGTTAAAAGCACACATAAGGACTATTATGGTAGACTATATCCTTGATCTGTAGTCATAGCCATATTCATAAAAGGCTCGGGACGTAAGCATGCTTGAGCTGCCCCAAACTAACAAGGCAGCTCTGCGCTCTATTTCTTGGAAATGGCTTGTGGAAAAAAAAAAAAAAAAAAAGTCAGAGCCTGTCAATTTCAGAAAGCCCAAAGTCCAATTACTCAGAAAGATGAGGCCTTTTTATAAAGTCAGAAATGCTTAGAACCAAAGGTGAATTGTGATTCCAGCCTACAAGACGGGTTCATGAAAGGTAGTAAAGATAGCATAATGCCAACCATGTCCTGAATATGGAGCCCTAGCTCTACCTTGGTTCCTAGCTCATTTGCAAAAGGCATGAGGCCAAAAGATGAATCCAATAATTCTTCCTAGCATGTGCTAGACACTGTTTAAAGCACTATAAGTATGCCATTGAATAATATGAGCAAGGTCTACTCCCTCAGGGAGTTTGTATTCTATTGGGGAAAGACATGTAAGTAATCAGATTCAGTGCAGTATAATGATCATATAATAAATGATAAAGTACTGGGTGCTGTGAGAGCACAGATGAAGAATGCTGAAACAACAATGAAGGAACAAGCAAGACCTGCCTGAGAAATTATACTAATACCTCATATATGGGTTGCAGTTGACTCAGCAGGGAGGGAAGTAGAGAGTTGGTGAGAGTAGTGATGAAGAACATCCCAAGGAAAGGGAACAACAAATGCAAAGGTACTGAGGTGGAAACCACTGGGGAGCGGGGAAGAATTGGAATTTTAGATGGAATAAATGATTTTCTAGAAAAATGTATATTTACCAAAAATAATTCAAGAAGTATCCTGACTGACATAAGATTAGGCTTAAGGGGTAGGTAGAGGTGACATCAGGAACAGTTTTGTTGATTGTGCTAAAAATTTTGAACCATGTTAATGATTTTAGAGCAATGAGAAGTCACAGAAGGATTTTGAACAGGATAATAGCATGATCAGATTTATGGTTTCTTAAAGAATATCACCAATTTTTGTATAGAAGCCCAGGAATAGAGATAGAGCGAAGGTAGTTTGTCCAAGTGGGATACAGTCCACTTCTTTCCTTCCCCATGCTTCCATCTGCAGGGAGCAGCAGGTAGTGTAATAACTGCTACCTCTGATAAGTCAGTTCATGATGTATTTGATCCTTTGGATTAGTCAGGCAAGGCTGTTAGGCTTCAGTTACAAACAACCCCCAAAGCTCCATGACTTAAGTTTGTTTTTTGGTTTATGATAGATTTTCATCTTGAGTCAATTGGTAGACTCTGCTCCATGTCATCCTCATTCTAGGATTCAAGCTGACAGAGAAGTCATGATCTAGAGTGTTACTCACTGCTGGGGCCTTCACTTGGGGTTACATAAGTCAGAGCAGACTAGCTCCTAGAGCTTCCACCTAGAAGTGATGCATATCACTTCTCACAGTGAGGAGTTATGAAGTAGGCCTACAATATGATTCAAAAGAGGAGAATAAAATTAGTACAATCAGAAGACAACCTATAGAATGAGAAAAAATATTTTCAGATCACATGTCTGATGAGTCTAGTATCCAGAATACATAAAGAACTCTTAAATCTCAACAACAAAAAAGAACCCAACTAAGAAATAGCCAAAGGACTTCAGTAGACACATTTCCAAGGAAGACGTAGATATGGCCAACAAAAACATGAAAAGATGCTCAATATCGTTAGTCATTAGAGAATGCAAATCAAACCACAATGAGTTACTACTTCACACCCACTAAGATGGCTTAAACTTAAAAACAAAAACAAAAATGGAAAATTACTAGTATTGGTGAGGATGTGGAGAAATTGGAACCCTCATAACATTGCTGGTGGGGATGTAAAATTGTTCTGCTACTGTGTTTCCTCAAAAAGTTAAACATAAAATTACCTCATCACCCAGAAATTCCACTCTGAGGTTTATACTCCAAAGAATTGAAAACAGGTACTCAAATACATGCAAACATGTTTTCACAGGAACACTGTTCATAGTAGCCAAAAGGTAGAAACAACCAAGTATCCAACAAATGATGAATATAAAAATAAATTCTGGTATATATATATATATAATGAAATATTATTTAGCCATAAAAAGGAATGAAGTAGTAATACAGGCTGCAATGTGGATGAACCTTGAAAACATGCTAAGTGAAAGAAGCCAGACACAAAAGAGGTCACACATTGTATGTTTCCATTTATATGTATTATTCCATTTATATGCAATATCCAGGACAAGTAAATCCTTTAGAGACAGAAAGCCGATTGGTTGTTGCCAGGAGCTAGGGGATGGGGGAAGGAGGGATAATGGCTTAATGGATATGGGGCTTCCTTTCAACGTGATGAAAATGTTTTCGAACTAGATAGAGGTCATGGTTGCACAACACTGGAATGTACTAAATGCCGCTGAATTATTCACTTTAAAATGATTAATTTTGTGTTACATAAATTTCCCCTCAATAAAAATAAAATTATGACAAGAACTGATGACTACCACAGCTCTCTTTAAAAGTCTGTCATGAAGGAGCTTACAGGATATTCTAAAATATTTAAGGTACCAAAATGCATTTTAGAATATAATGTGATTCTTTGGGAACTGTTTTCTTATAACTGAAGTCCCCATCTTCCTTTGTAGTTCTTTTCCCTCCTATGACAACATCAGATATTTTCCTCCATATTTACGTTTTTTCACTTTCTCTCCACAAAGGTCATAATCAGCAAGAAACTTTGACCAAATATCTACTTCCTGAAGATCATTAGGTTTTCCCTTGTCCCTTTGTACACAGAGGATCTGGCATGGTGGGCATCTGCATATTTAAGAGCCAAAGCTGGCAGAGTGTTATAATTGTTCATGAAGAACCGGCTTTAAGCAGGGGTCAAAATGATCCAAATCCTCAGATCTGGCTCAGAGTGCTTGTTCTGTGTTTTTTTAATGACATGTTGGCCAGCCCTGAAAAGAATCCATCAGAGGAGCTAAGAAATAAAGAAGGTTAGGTATGCCTGCTAAAGAAAGGAGGACCGGCACCATTATCGTCTCAGGCTTCAGAGTTCTTGCTGTTCAGACCTTAATATGCTTGCTGATCAAGAGCATATTGATAAAAGTCTGATCACTCAAGGTCACTTTCTGCCCAGAGGTGGTTTGGTGGTGTGGTCAAGTCATGAAATTCAAATTTTTTTATTTGCAAAATAAAATGAAAGATATTTAAATTGTTAGAGCAGGTCAAAATAATTTGTCTAATGGTTCCGCAACCAGTCACTGTCCTTTGTATTCTAAGTTGACACTGCCGACAATGGTCTTTCCTCTATCAGATTTTTCTACCTCAGCAAGTGATACTCGGAGAATCACTCCAGGGGTATGGCTGGCACGATACCAGCCCTTTCATCTTTGACAAGCCTCATGTAAAGCGTGATGGGTTTCTGAGAGCAACTGGGTCCAAATGGGTGTAGATAAAGCAATGGGTGATGATTTCTTTTCATTGCAGGACACTAACAGCATGGGGACAGATGGGAACAGGCTATGATATGAAAAAAGGGGAGGAAGTGAAGAGATAGAGAAAAGGCTAGTCCGAAGAAATTTTTGAAATTTTGAAAATTCTGAAATGGGATTAAAAATCATGTTTCCAGTTCTTACTGGCTGTATGATCTTGCACACTTTACCTTTCAGTGCCTCAGTTTCTGCATCTATAAAATAGAGTTAATAACCATACCTACCTCATTGGGTTGTCATGAGGAATAAATGAAATCAATTCACGTGAAATGTTTAGAACAGTGATTCTCAAACTTCTGTGGGCATGAGAATCACCTGAAGAGGCTTGTTAAAACACCATGCTGGCTCCCACCCTCTGACTTTGATTCAGTAGTTCTGGGATGGAGCTCGAGATGGTGCCTTTCTAACAAGTTCGCAGATGATTCTGACGCCAGCGGTCTGGGGGACCACACTTTGCAAACCATTGCGTTAGAATGATGCTTGGCATGTGGTAAGTTAGGAATTACTGTTTTATAAAATTACAACTCCTATTTATTAAGCATTTACTATTTGCCAGGCACTGTGGAGATTATTTTATGTGTTATTGCCTCACTTAAGCATCGCCACAACTCTCTTAGGAGGTGCTGTGACCAGTAAATGATCACAGAAGAAGAATGAACACTTGAAGTGGCTGGGGAAATTGACCGAGGCCCCACAGCTTGTAAGTGGCAGAGACGCAAATTAACTCAGCCTGTCTGACTCCAGAGATGATGCGGGTGACCGCTGGAATCTGGTACTGCTTTCCATTTCAGTAGTGCCTTGACCCTGCCCCAGGTCCTTTTGTACTGTTCTCTTTGGCACCAAGGGACCACTCTCTTTGCCAGGCTCTGCTAAACTACAGGTTCAAAATGTCTCTGTTAATTCTTCCCCATTATCTCCACTCTTCTCCACCTGTTAGCCCCAGTCAAGCAGCATTTGCCCAGTAATCACAACCTGGGTCTGGAATGTGCCCCAACACAAATGTTTCCTCTTTTCTATTTTTCATCAATACCTAGCTTAGGTGTCATCTTTAGAAACCCCTTCCTGATCACCTCTCTCTCCCTCCCCTTCTCTTTACCCCTTTCTCACTCCCTCTTCCCCCAAACTCTCTCTCCCTTGATGTCTCTCCCCCTCCCCTTTGCTCCTTCTCTCTTTCTCTCCCCATCTCTCTCTCTCAACCCAAAAAAAAGCTGGTTGCCCTCTTTCCTGAGAATGTAGTACTGGGTAAGAGCAGAGGACTGGATTTGAATTCTTAATTTACTTCTGCTCCTTACAAGCTGTATGACCTTGAGCAAGTTACTTAACCTCTCTGGGCTTCGGTCACATCATCTGGAAAATGGTGATCATGATAGTGCCTACCTCAGGATTGTTGTGAGGATCGAATGATTTATCTATATAAAATGCTTAACATAGCTTAGAGGATATATACTGCAATATACAAAAAATACTCAATAGCCTTTCTTAATTTTTTTTGTATTTTTATTACTTCCTTTTCGGACTCCAGATCTGGTAGACTGGAGAGGTCGGTATCATTGTTCTTTCAGGGGATTTCTCTTGTTCTTTTAATTGGGAATAGTTCCTCTGCTTCTTTTTACTTCTATTTCTCTGACTCTGTGAATTCAGGAATAATAGTTATCTACTCTGGTCTTGAAGGGCTGTTTTTATGTGGCAGCGTCCCTGTGTAGCCTGCAGGGAAAAAAAAAAAAGACCCTCAAAACATTAGCTATGATTTTTTCATAGTGTCTTCATAATATAGTCCATACCTAAAGTCTAGACCCAACGTTATCACCTTATCACACTGTATTATAACCATCTGTTTCCTTACTCATGCCCTTTGCTGGGCTAGGAGCTCCCTGCTGTAACCCATTGCTTGAGTTTGTGGTCTAGGTCATCAGTCTGGGTTCACTGCTCGCTGGACCCCGTTCCTTTCACTCCAGGCCACGTACTTCTAACAGCTCTCTTGGCACAGTACGATTCTCTGGAGACTGTAAAGGGGCGGTTTGGGGTTTTTTTTTTTTCCTTTTAGTTATCTAATGATTCTCACAGTGTGGTCTTCGGATGAGCAGCATTGGCATCACCTGGGAACTTGTTAGATCAGGAACTCTGGGAGAGGGGCCCAGCAATCTGTGTGTTCACAAGCCCTGGGCTGAAGTTGGAGAACTGTTCTCCCACACCTGGCTTAAGAAATGTCTGATTTCCTAGGGGTCTAGCTGCTTTCTTTTTTTTTTTTTTTTTTTCCCCCGCAAGGCATATTGTTTTTGAGATTTTTTTCCAGGGACAAACTCCAGCAATATCACAGTGAAATAGGCATTACTGGACTTGGAATTCATATCAGGGTTATAAGGAGAAAAAACCATGGGTCTCAATATTGTATGTAATATTCTTAAACTCACTGAGGGTCGGGCAAGCTGAAAGTTTCTAAATCTATGCCATTCCTAGGAGGAAAATATTTTTAACCATCCTTATCGCAATTAATAAAGCATCAAAAGACTTAAGGAAAACAAGGCTCTCTCGACAACAACAAAAAACCCTTTATGCTAAGCTAAGACAATTTCCCATTGATTTCAAGATATCTCTTAATCACATATTTAACTCCTCTATTGAATTGCACTGCCTATTTATGTGTACAGGCAATTACTGACAACTGTAGAGAATTTTAACTCCTTGAGAGGGTTCCAGAGGCAAATCCTTAGTGAAAAAACAAAAGTGGCAACTTTATCAAAATACTGTCGACTTCATTTCCACACTGCTATGTATTCAGTTGTCTCTCGAGCTCCTCAAAACCACTGCAGCAGGCTTTGTTTGCCAAGATCTGAGCAAGAGTCTGGGCTGGTGAGGCTACAAAGCCTCACTTTGGGGGCTACTTCAGAGAATACTGGGTGGGGAGTTAGGGCACCTGGATTCTAGCCCAGGCCCTTCTGTGCGCTAGCGATGCGACCTTGAGCAAATCACATCCCGTCTCTGCTGCATTTCCTCGTCTATAAAATACAGAGCTTTAGACTGGGTGATATTTAAAACATATTACTTCTCTGGAGTTTCCAGATGGCCGGAAGGTCAAGATTTAGAGTTAAAGTGATAGTAAAAACTGAGCTCACCTTCCTGTAAATGGAACTGTGGGAACATGACTCTAAATGGGTCTTGCCAAGGGCTGCGTGGAAGCCACTGGAGATCAGCATAGATGTTATGAGACTGATGGGAAGGCGGATGCTTCCCAAGCTCTGCCTCCTTCCCGAGTGCAGGCTGAATAAATACCAGACCCAGGGCCTCTGAGAGTCACCCTTTCTGTTAAGAACCATCCAAGCTCATGCTGTTTAATTTTTAACCCCCTTCCAATAAACTCTGATCATCTCTAGATGCCTCACACTCTTGAACATCTGTTTTCAGTGTTCGTGACTGGGTAGCCAGGGGTTCTGAAAGCAGCATGACACCCGGGGGTCCATCTGGAGTTACATAGGACTTCCTGAGGAGATTCTTTCTTCACTCTTCAGGCCATTCTTCCTTGGAGACTCCTTCCATCTCAAAGGCTTAGGCAGTGTGGGGATTCACTGGTGTGTGTCATTGAAGCAGGTGGCAGAATGACGCACTTTTTTTTTTTGTTTTTCCCCCATATATTTTGGTGAACTGCAAAACATTCCTCAGAGCCTCTTAGGTATCTAAGAGTAACCCAGAAAATATCTTTAAATGTGGAGAACTTTTTTTGAGGGGGGAGTAATTAGGTTATTTTTTTAATGGAGGTACTGGGGGTTGAACCCCAAACCTCGTGCATGCTAAGCACCTCCTCTACCACTAAGCTATACCCTCCCCGCTGAAGGTGGAGAACTTTTAAATCATTGAGTGTTTAAAGTGAAGCCTTATATTTTTCAAGTATTAACCTACATGTCGTCCTTTTAACATCCATTCTTAACAAGATTTTCAGAAACAATGACCAAAGTAGAAGAGAGCCCCTGATTTACTCCCAAGAAAAGAACTAGTGATAATTAACCCCTTCTCTGCAAAGCTGCAGATTCAAAAGCTTTGTGGTGATAAAGCTAGGCTAGAGACAGGTCAAAAATTGCAATTTGCTGCCCACGGCAACACTAATTGACTCATTCTGTAGAATTTTCTCATGCTACTGTTAACCTCTAAATGTTTGTTTGGGTCCACCACTATAAGTCTGATGCCTTCTGATTTTGCCTGCCTGATTTTGGATCATTACCCTTGCTTTACCGTTAGCTTTCATGTTTAAATTCCAAGGATTTTTTTTTTAAGCTAGTAAATACTAAAACAGCTTCAAGATGAACATAAGCATCTGAGTGCCCCGGGATCTGGCAGTTAGACAAACAAATGCAGCCTAAGCAGATGTTTGAACAGCCAGGGGAGGCCTTAGGCAGAACAGAGCACTCTGACTGCAGGAGATGCTGGCGGAGCCCAGAGACCGTCATTCCCTAGCTTGTAAGGAGCCTAATCCCCCAACATCATGCCTCCAGCTCGGGAAGTTTTACTTCAGGCCTCAAAGTACGTTCCAGGAGCTACGCCTCTCTTCTCCCAAACCTCCGCCCGAAATGCCCCATCCCCCGGGAGACTTACGGCAAGAAAACCAAATGGGGAAGCACAGCATCAAAGCAACAGAAATGAAATCTCCAACGTTCTAAAAACACTTTTAACATAAGAGTTAACATTTGTAGAGCACTTGCAATTTGCCGGCCCCCGCGCCCAGGGCTTTACCGGGATGATCTGATTTAATCCCCGCAGCAGTGGAGGAGGGGAGGCGCTCTTATTACCTCCTGTCTGAGCAACAAGGAAAATCGGGCTGAGGGAAGTGAGGGGTCTTGCCCGTGGTCCCAGAGGTAATAAAGGACCGAACTAGAATTCGGAGTCAGGCTGACACCAGAGCCCATGTTCCTAACCCCTACACTACGCTGGGTATAGCGTGTGGGGGATGTCGTTGCGAGGACCATTTGTAGGATGGTTCCTGCTGACGACTGTCCCAGGCGTGCCACGCAGCGGGTCAGCTGCCGGCACACAGCGACTGCGCGTGGCACTCCAGCCCGGGGCCCAAATGTCTGTCACTATCTCTAGAATAGAGCTTTGCTGGGAGAGGTCACTCTGCCAGGCACCACTCTGCAGATTAAAAACCATCACAGTCAAAAATTGGCCTGACAGGACCACCAGGTAGAAGAAATAAGGAAGGGGAACAGCAAAGGCCTGGAAGATTTGAGGGGAGCCTGAGGGTCCTTGGAAGTAGAGAAGAAATAGCTTCTACAGCTTGTTCAACAAAGGCACCTCGTGAAAGTCTCATTTGAAAAAAATCCAGCCAACTCACCAACGAGCAGGTGAATAAGAGGTTGCTAGCAAGTATACAAAACCATAAAAAACAAAAAACAAAACAAAACCAAAAAACCCTGCTTTTTCTGCATAGTCGCATCCTCAGTGGCTGTTCTCGCTGATTCTATCCTGGCATGCCAAGATTGCTTCAGCGCCTGCCCTTTGAAACACAATTATCCTCCACAGAGGAGTCCAGAGACTCTGGGTCAGGGAGAGGTCCACAGGTCACCAAGCTATTCTCCTGGCCAAGAGAGCGGTGCAAACAGAAGAGCCTTCCAGGAGCTTGAAGAAAATGCATCAGGAGGGAGGAGTGGGTCAAATGGGAAAAAGCTGCGGAGAACCCAAGGTGACAATGGCTCCCCAAGAAGGCCCCATGTCTTTTCCTTGCATTCCGTATAACACACTGAACTTTGTCCCGTGAGCGTTAAAATCCAGTTTATTTTAGTTATAAGCACACGCATTAGCAGTCAGTGGCGTGATGCAACTGCATTTTTATCTGTTGCACCTGTTTTGGGCCTCCTGGAGTGTTTCCCCGCCACCACTCCACCCTACCCCACGTCCCTCAGTTGTTATGTCTGGAGAATGCAGGCAACAAAGCCCATGTCTCTGGGATCATCCTGGCTCCCTGCCTTGGATGCTACGCTCCGTTCATCCAGTTGGTGAGGTCCTGCTCTGAGCCAGGCTCTAGAATAAGGCACCACCAAGGCTACAGAAGATCCTTAGACACAGACTTCAGCCTCAAAGAGGAAAGAGAGCTGTAAAGAAATGTTTCCCAAATTTGAATTTTCCCCAGCCGCAGGAACTACAAATACAGATGAAGCCACTTAATGGCAATGACCTGGTTCTCTGCATCTTACTCCCACCTGCTGATGGAGGAACTGCAGGCTCTGTGCCAGTAATGTTAGCGTGTTAGCAAAAAGGCACTTGTGAGTTTGTACTTAGAGTCCAGTCCCTGCTCTCCGTGGGGCTTGGACAGGAGCTAAATGGGGACTTGAACTAGGCGCTTGCTCCAGAAGGCACACAGTAGATGAAGGACGCAAACTTGGTTCTGTTTGATTTCAGGACCTGAAATCGTAATAACTATCCAGTTACTATCCTCCCGCACTTTGAGTTTTGCTTGTTTGGGAATGGGAGCTTTCCAGTGGAAATTATTTTGTCCCTGCATTTACACATTCCAAACTTGAGTTAGGAGTGTGGGTATAGGGGACACTGGAGAAGGCAATAAGAAAAGATTAAAGCCCCATGCCCCTACAAAGCCAAGTTTACAATATCTCTCAGCTGTAGAAACTGAGAACTGGGCTTTTTACAAAGCGCTTCCCCATTCTGGGGGTAGAGAGTTCCCAGCATTTGCTGGCAGGGAACACTGGGCTGGTAAGCGGAGCTACAAGCTACTGAGTACACAGCACACTGCAGCCTGCTCTCCACCTTTATTTTTAGATTCTTTTCTGTGTAATAGTGGGAGCTGAGGCTGCCCTGCTTGGAATATGTTCTGCCCTATTTTTCACTCCTAAGACTATGGTTTCAAATTCACCTAATTACTTCCCTATGCAGCACTAAATCACAGTGGCTTCAAAATGGAGATGACCCAGTGAGTTTAATTATTCCCTAATGTGCCTCGCTGTGGCAAAGGTGTGTTTACGACATAAATAACCATTCTCTAGGACAGCAAGGGTTTTTGTTTGTTTTTACTTTGTTTTGTTTTATAAAGACTATAAGATTTATCTGGGTTTTAAACCTTGAGTGGCATCTTTTCCAAGTAATGGTACACTACAACAAAACTGTTCACAGTAACTCATTCACAATCTTTCTCCCTGTCTATTTTAAAGAAAGAGACCAAGTCCGATTTTTAGGGAATTTGCATCAGCTATCACCCCAATGATTCTTTTTTTCATGGAAATCATTGATATGCTGATAAGCATTTGGTGCTATTTATTGAGTGGTTAAGTTAAAACATAGCAACACATGTGTTAAAGTAAGAGCAAGACAAATGAAAGTATAAGAAAGGAAAGTTTGTTGGCCTTTTATCCTTTGACTCATGTCTATTGGAAAATCACAATTTTATTTCTCTTTGAGTCTTCAATTTCCCTTTGATTTTTTTCCTCCTAAAGCAGAAAGCAGTATGGCTCGAAAGAGAAGATTCTCAATTCTTTCTAAAACAGGGTGGCCTTCTCTCAATTATCAGGTATTATTTCTACCCCACATTTGGAAATGAATCCAGAGATAAAAAGATTTTTTGCTTTGTGTTTTTGTTAACAACAGACAGACTTCCTGGAAGGGCTTTATGTACCTGTTTCACGGGGAAATGGAACCGGTTGCTCTGAGATTGCTCTGAGTCCTGATGCAGGATTAGACTTTAGTACACGTTTTAGTTAGACCCCACTTAACTCTACACTGCCAAGAGCATGACGAAGAGACTCTAGGGGTCTGGTCCCTGGAAGGAGGATATCGACATTCAAGAGGAATTTGTTCATTTCAGTTTTCATTTGTCTAACCTTTCATCCTTGAGAAAATCTGTAATCTACTCATACCAAAATATAGCAGAGCAAAAGTTATGTTGAATTGAATCCATTTAAGATCCTGGAGTCCACTGAAACCAAAGATAGAACTGGAGTCAGGAGAAGGAAGGGGCAGCTTACAGTAGATGACATTCATTTGTGCTGCCCTCTCTGAGCCACACATCACAGGGCTTGGCTACCTCTGCCACATCATACCTCTTCCACTAAGATGCCAGAATTCCCCATCCCTGACAAAGGCGATGAAGGGGATGCTATGAGACTGTGGGTTCCTACATAGATTAAGAATTTTTACCAGATCAGTTAGAGCCATGGAATAGCATGGTCCTGCAAATGGAGACCTGAGTTCTACGTCAAGATTTGTTCATCTCCAACCTGGGGACTTCTGAGCCTCGGCTTCCTCATCCTTAAAATGAGAAAGCTGGATAAAAGACTGTCTCTGTGGTAGCCTTCAGCTCTAGCATTCTATAATATTTCCCTGCCTCTCCTCTTCCTCCTTTGATTTAAAGCAAACCACTGAGCCCAGGGGACTGTCTCATTCAATGCCTTTGCCAAAACATCTGGGATACATGAGGCATTGGGGCCAGACCCATCTTTATTTCCTAGGCAATGAACCACTATCCTCTCCCAAACTCTATGTAAATGTATCTATCATCTAGGGTCCAGGACTGTCAGCCATGTTAGGTCATTCTTCCATTCTGCTTTATCTTCTTTTCTGCTTTTTTCTTTTTTTAGCTAGGTAATGGTTGTTATGCTTTCTTTTCTCGTATACCTTCAATTCAAGGGTTTTTTAAAAAAAATTTCGGGGGGTGGTAATTAGGTTTATTTATTGATTTTTGAATGGAAGTGCCAGGACCTCATCCATGCTAAACACATGCTCTACCCCTGAGCTATACCCTTGCCCTCTAATTCAACAAGTATTAAATACTTGCCAAGTTCCCATTACTGGACTAGAGATCATGGTGGGTTGAAGATATATATATATATATATATACACACACACACACACACACACACACACACACGCATATGGGAGAGATGAGATTTACACAGGAAATAGTTGTATATAGGCCACCATTTGTAAGTAGACTACATACAAGATAATTAAATGTCATATTATGTAATGGAAGCTGTATGAGCCGTGGGCCATCAACAAGCAGAGAGGGGGTTGTAATGATTTAAGGAAGACTTCATCAAGGAAATAGGGTTATAATTGGCTCTTAAATGATGGGTAGGATCTGAATAGGTGGAAAAGTGGGAAGGCCTTACAGGATGGCATTGCAATCTGAGAAAAGGTAATGTATTAAATTAAGGTTCTTTTGGTTTCAGGCAATAGAAACCACCCAGAGCTCTGCTATTCAAATGTCACCCTGAAACCAATGACATTGACATCATCTGGAAAACTGTTGGCAACAAAGCATCTTGGCCTGCACCATAGGACTACTAAATGAGAATATGCAATTTAACAAGATCGTCAGGTGAGTCATGTGTGCATTAAACTTTGCCTAACATGAGAGTAGGGTAACTGGTCTCAGCTTTGAATGTATTGTTAGTGTCAAAAACCCAGAAATAGCTAAATTAAAACCACTAAATCAATAAGGTGTATCTAGTAAGAATTTATGATACATGTAAGAATAGTTTGTGAACTGGGAGCTTTCAAAGACTGGTATGAAGCTCAGGGGCATGAAATTACAGGATGGCTCATAAAGTGAAAAAGAGGAAGTTGTTTATTCTTTATGATGATTGATTATTACATTGGCAGTTTCCAGATAGCAGGGGATTGGTTAAAAGTGATTCTCTCATACCATTTTTAGGAAGATGACTTAAGTTTCTTTTATGATTGTCAGAGGCATTTACAAGAAATAACCTAAGTTTCACTTATGTTTGTGAAATAAGATAGACTTAGTTTTGCTCATGGGGCTTAGATGGTTTGTCAGCTCAGGGAATTCTCAAGTCTGGTCTCTATTTTGCATTTAATTTTAACATTGGGATCACCTGGGGAACTTTGGGGAAAGAAATACTGAGTCTCATGCCCATTGATCTGAAGCTGGCTTAAAGACTGAGCAGTGAAGGGGTGAATTTATTAAAGTGTCGCTAGAATGCTTCTTGGAATTAGTAAGAACCAACTCAAGGAGACCAGGAACTAAGGTAGCTACAGAGAAATATGAGGTGTATTTCATGATTCTTCCTTCCAGAGCAGTGCTTCTCAATTTTAATATCTATCACTAAACCAATCAACTTTGGACAGCAGAAGATTGAGGGAAAAATCTGAATGAGGCAGTTTCCCTACAAATTCTCTACTACAACCACCAGGGCACAAATGAGCATGGAACATGCAATTAGATGCGAACACACAGGAGTTGGTGCCTCCTTTCAGTTGAAAGCTTCTTGGCTTAGATAACTATGATCATGTTCATATGTAATCTGTAGGGTTCAGGGACAACAAGTAAGAGGCCCAATAGAGAGCCAAAGGGGACTCCAGTCACAAGACGTCTGCCTGTGCCCTAATCACTCATGAAGACATTAACCAGAAAACACAAAGAACATTCCTCTCCCAACATGTAAAGTCATAGCATAGGAACTAGCTTCAGGGGGAGAGGGGGCACAGATCTGGCAGATTCCTGCCCCAAGGCCCCTCAGACACCTGGCTATTGCCCTTTAAAGATAACAACAACAACAAATTCCTTTTCTAATACATACCTGCCTTAGTTGAGAGAATGATCATCTATACAATGCCTGGAAGCCTGGCCACCAGGATCAGTCACAACCCCCTACCAAGATCCCTGGTCCTACCCTTTCACGACCCCCTCCCTTCTCTGTTACCTTGACAGCAACCAATCACAGAACTGTGCACAACTGATCATGCCCTCTGCAACCCTCTTTGTGTATGATGCCACATAAGCACAAGGAGTTAAAGGTTACCATCCCTCATAAAAGACGTCAGCAACCGACCATCAGTGCACACACAGGCACCTCTCACCTGTGTGGCCCACTGTTGCCTGTAGCAGCGTATCTAATAAACTTTTCTTTCACATATCTTTACTTCTAGTAAATTCTTTTACTGCCCACTGTACCCGCCTGCCTTGTCCGACGGCATAATCTTGTTGCTTTTTTGTTTTGAAGGTGTGGAAATAATTTCCCTTCTCCTCTAGGTTCTTTGGTTGGTCTAATAATTAAATTGATATAAGAGAAATTAGCAGGAGAAAAACAAGCAACTTTGGTATGTGCAGGAGCCCCATAAAAATATGAGCCCCAAGGAGCAGCCTGGCAATTGAGGCTTATATAACATCCTGAGCTAAGGAAAGGCTAAGGGCCTGGGGATACAAAGGGGAGGAAAGCCATTCACAGGAAGGCAGGGAAGATGTTCAGAAAACAAAGCTTACCCTGTTATGCAGATAAGTTTCTTGGCTCTCTTCCCTATACTGGCCCCCTTTTTAATGTAAATTTAGGCAATTGAGGGAGAGGTAAAGAGCTTTTCTTGAATTAGCTGAATTTTGTTCGCCTTTAGCTCCAAGTAACCCTCAAGCCAAAGAGACATATTTTAGGGTAGCAAAATTTGCTCCTCTTCAGTTTCACTTGTTTCCTTATAGATATTTTGTAAATGGTTAATTTTTTTAGAATGTCTAGCAGTACAAAACAATGTACAATAAAAAGCCAGTCTGCTTTCCACCCTAGCCTGCAGCCTTTCAGGTTTCCTACACAGGGACCACCACAGGTAAGTCTCTCACACTTGTACCTTTGCAGAGACCATAGTTTCTAGCACTGAGTTTGATGCAACAAGCCCATGCCATTTGGAGAGTTTCCATAATCACATTATTATGGAGAGACTTTCCAGGACATTAATTGTTTGTTAGCCATTTGAAATGGCAACAAGTAGATCAAATTAACATCATATTACCACCTTACCCTTGTATCGCAGGACTTCAAATTTTACAAAGCACTTTTGTATGCATTATCTCATTTGATCTTCGTATTGATTCCGTGAACTTCTGCAAGGCAGGTATTTTCCCCTAATTAAGCAGTTTCTAAGGTTCAGAGAGGTTATGATTTGTCCCATAAATTACCTTTTTCACAAAAAAAAAAAAAGAAATGAAAAAACTTCTCAAGATGCTTTGCACATTTCATGGGTAAAATTGAAGTACAGTCAAATGTTTCTTTTTTAACACTTCTCTTAGGAGCCCTCTTGCCCCTGAGTGTAAAATTCTACTTGGGTTACCCACTAGGGTAGGGTATCTGACCCCCTTCACCAATTAAAACATTCTCTAGGTTTTCCCAGGCCCAGCTATTCAATTAACTAACCAAGCACAGATAATGATGGCAATACCTTGTCGTTAACTAAAAATTTCCAGTTAATCATATGGCTTCCTGTTCAGGCAAGCATTCGTTCATCCCACAAACATTCCATCCTTCTCTTTGTCAGACACTGCTCTGGACACTGGGGACACAGTGGTACCCAAGACAGGCAAACCCCCTACTCTCCTGGAGCTTACATTCTACTGAGGGAAGAGAGACAAAGAAGAAAACAAATAAATACAAATTTTAGCGGATCATGAGTGCTATAAAGAAAGAAAACAAATCGAGGGGTGATAATACAGGGAATTGTTACCAAACGCAAGTTCATGGGCCTGATGCACAGTGAGGCCAAATAAACTGAAACATTGGAGTCTGGAGTACAGAAAGGTTTATTTCAGGGCCGAGCAAGAAGGACGGGTGGCTCGAGCTCAAAATCCCTGAAGTCCCCAGTGGATTTCGGGGAGAAGGTTTTATAGACAAAATTTGATATGAGGGCTGCAAGACTTTCTTCTGATTGGTTGGGGGTGAGGTAACAGGGTGCTGCTCTAGGAATCTTGTGCTCAGCCCATCCTCCACCTGGGTAGGGGCCTTAGTTCCTGCAGAAGAACTCAAGGATGTTATGTATATTCCCTGAGGAGGAACCAGAACCCTGCTTTAATCACTGCACTATGGTTTCTTGGCTGTTCCTCCCTTGTTTCTGCATTCCCCTACCTCCCTGGCTAGCAACTGTTTGAATCTGCCCTTTGGAATCACAGAAGGTCAAGGATGCTGAAGCCTTTATCTTAGACTTGTTGTTTATTTTATATGTAGTAGTATCTGCAAATCTCAAACTCCCAATTTATCCCTTCCCACCTCCTTTTCCCCTGGTAACCATAAGTTTGTTTTCTATGTCTGTGAGTCTGTTTCTGTTTTGTAGAGGAGTTCATTAGTGTTGTCTTTTTTCATTTTTTAGATTCCGCATATAAGTGATATTATGTGATATTTTTCTTTCTCTTTCTGGCTTACTTCACTTAGAATGACAGTCTCCAAGTCCATCCATGCTGCTGCAAATGGCATTATTTTATTCTTTTTTATGGCTGAGTGGTATTACATCGTAGAAATATACCACAACTTCTTTATCCAGTCATATGTTGATGGACATTTAGGTTGCTTCCGTGTCTTGGCTACTGTATATAGTGCTGCTATGAACATTGGGGTGCATGTATGTTTTCAAATTAGAGTTTCCTCCAGATATATGCCCAGGATTGGGATTGCTGGATCATAGGGTAAGTCTATTTTCTGTTTTTTAAGTAATCTCCATATTATTTTCCATAATGGTTTCACCAAACTACATTCCCACTCCCGCCAGTAGTGTAAGAGGGTTCCCTTTTCTCCATACCCTCTCCAACATTGTTTATGAACTTTTTAATGATGGCCGTTCAGACTGATGTGAAATGATACCTCATTGTAGTTTTGATCTGCATTTCTCTGATAATTAGTGATGTTGGGTGCTCACTACTTTAGATTAGCGGAATCAGGAAGACTCTCTGATAAGGTAACCTTTGAGCTTAGAATTGAATTCTAGTCCTGGAGCTGTGCGATTTGCTGGCTGTGTGAACCTCAGGTGAGTTAGTTAACTTCTTTAAGTATTACAGCTGATCTTTGAACAACACAAAGGGTTAAACTGCCCATAACTTATAGTTGGCCATCGGTATCTGCCCACTTCTTCACATCTGCAGATTCAACCAGCGACAGATGTTGTAGAACTGTAGCATTTCCTCTTGAAAAATATCTGAGTATGAGTGGACCTACACAGTTCAAACCTGACTTACACAAAGATCAACTGTAGTATATTCCTCTGTAGAACATGGGTTATATATCGTAGTATAATAATGATATATACATCACGGTGTCATTTTGAGGATTTAGATGAGTTAATATACGGAGCAAATTACTCACAAAGTTTACTACGTAAGTAAGCGCCCAACGAAGATTAGTGTGGTTATCCATGATTTCACTTTGTCCTTGCAAATAACCTATTACATTGTGTTCAGGAAATTAAGACTTAGAGAGGTGAAATGATAATGGGTCCCTCCACGTGATGGTAACTTGCCCAGATTGTCCATTTGCAGTTAAATAGAGAGTTATACCAGCAATGCTGTCTTTGAGATACCTTGGCAGGTTGAGGACCAGGGAGAGTTGGGGACAGCTAACCATTTTACGCTGTTCAAATCAGAACAGGGCTAGCTCTACCATTCTCAGACTTCTAGAGGAGTGTGAAGCAATCATTTAAATAGTCTCTAGAAAGAAAGTGTTATAGGGGATCAGTGATACTAAATCAGTAGGTATAAAGCATCTTTGTTAGGTTAGTTGAACGTATGCACCATCACTTGCTCCTGAATAATAAGCAATACTCATTCATTAAAATGAATACTCTCCTGTAAGACTCTAACCTATTTTTTGCTTAGCCCAGTGCATTTTTAATCTAATAGAGTTAGAAAAATTAATTCGCAAGTGCTCAAATCATTACATTTTTATGTTCAATGGTGTCTGATATATAGAATCTATAAAACTTGTGTTATTACAAACTGATAGGTTGTGATGGTGCATAATAAAGTTAAACCAACATTCACAGGAACGATTCACAACCCTAGGATGAAAAGAGCAAACTTTTTAGTGAAATGATCTGCTTTAAAGGGAATGTTAAACATGTCTTCCTGTGCTCACCAAAGAGTCAATCACAACATTCCTACCAGGATTCTTAGAATGTAGAATCCCCTTCAGGGCAGAATCTGGGGTCCTACTTTCACCCAAGTCTTTAGCAAAATGAACAGGAAGAGGCCTGACTCCCCATCCCAAGTAAGATCAGAGGCCAGTGGACAGATGGCTTTGAATTAGACTCAACAACAAAGATAGTTTCTTTTTGTTGTTCCAGTCAGTAGCTAACACACAGTTGTGCTGAGAAGCCAGAGCTGGTGTCATGAATGCAGAATGTGCAAATGATGGCCTGCTGAACGAGGAGGCACAAGCCACCACACGGGGGCGGCAGGGAGCTCCCTCAGCATCCTACCTCCCACTTTGGGGAAGTGAAACCCATGAGTCCTTTTGCTTGAAGGTGCAGTTCCCATCAAGACACCCACAGAAAGGAAGTCGAATCACAAGATTTATTATTACTTACAGATCTGGGGTTGGGGGGAGGGGCGCTGGCGGTGCAGTGAGCCGAGGGAAGGGCAGTCCTCCGTCCCAGGTCACAAGCCAGCAGGAGACAGAGAACAGGGCAGTCAGCAGCTGCTACAAGGCGGCTGGGGCAGAGCTCACTAACTTGGCGGGCTTGGCTTTAAGTGTGGTTATTTTGAACGGTGTCCAGGGGAAAGCAAAGTGGAAACTTATGGCGGGCTTCCTAAACTCAAGTCCTTATCTAAATATCGAGACTCTGGGTATGAGTACAGTTATCATACTGTAAAACGCTTGGGTAGCAACTCAGAAAAGCAAAGGTGTTTTTTTCTCAAAAGTGCTCTTTCTCATCACAATAGTGTTAACTATGTGCCAGCCTTCATTGGGGGCATTCTAACATGGATTAACTAATTTAATTCTCACCATTATGTGCAATATCCTTATCTTACAAGGGTACATACTATGTTTCAGTTTTGTTAGGGCTGCCATAACAAAATACCACAGAGTGGGAGGCTTAAACAACAGAAATTAATTTTCCTGAAGTTCCGGAGACTGGAAGTCCAAGTTCAGGGTGCTGGCTGGGTTGGTTTCCTCTTGCTGCCTCTCCTCTGTGCATGTGCACACCTGGTGTTTCTTCCTCTTCTTACAAGGACACCAGTCATATTGGATTCGAGCCCCACCCTAATGGCTTCATTTTAACTCAGTCACCTCTTTAAAGATCTTATCTCCAAATAAGGTTACATTCTGAGGTACTAGGGGCTAGGACCTCAACATAGGAATTTTGAGAGAAGGGGGAGGCAATTCAGCCCATAACATACTATTATGATCTTTGCTCTAAAAATGAGGAAACTGAGGCTCTAGGGGATTCTTGTCCCAGGCAACACACTAGTATGTGGCAACGCTGAAAACTGAACCCAAGCAATTTGGCTCCTGAGCTAGCAAGCTTTTACTCACTACCGAAGAGTGAGTACCTTGTGTGACAGGGAGGTGCGGTTCCCTGCCCTCTCCTTGAAGGTACCCCTTAATAGACTGGTTTCTCTGCACAATTTCTCATTATACGGAGGCAAACCTATGGCAGTTATTACTAACTGAATTTTATTGCTTTTTTGAATTGGGGAGAAGGGGAGGGCAGGAGAATATTTGTTTACCCAAAAAAAAACGCCTGCATTGACTGAGCATTCCCTAGAAAAGGGTATCTCTGAGGGACAGCCCCGTATTTCTTCCATCATTATGTTTCTGTCTGGGATGCAACGAGTTCTGCGAAGAACAGAGCCAGGGAACTTTGGCTTCTCTCCCAGGTTTCCAATGTCAGGTCTCCTAAGAGCTCTCAGTGGCTGGGTATGCCCTGCATTGGTCTCACTTTCTGTTCTCAGTGAATGAGATGAAGGGAAAAGGTGAGGACCAGCCTTATCAGAGCAGACGGTAAAGGTGGCCTGCACCTGCAAAATTCTCTCCAGATCACACGGTGGAGGTCGGACTTTTGAATAGGTCACATCCCGCCTTGCATGTTCACAGTTCCTTAAGCTGATTGTTATTGACTCTGTCTGCCTCCCTCCTTTCTGAACTGTTTTTAACAGAATCTTTTTCTTTGTGGAAGCAGAAAGTTGAAGAGCAGTGTAGCTCCCAGGAGGAAATTTGCATGTGCTGTAACTGCAGAAGTCTGCTTTATGCAGGTGCTATTCCAGCCCTGATGAGGTGGTTTTGAGAAATATTATCCAGTGGCTTCCAAGGGCCACAGTATTCCAGGTTTGTGGGATAAATCCATGATCGTTAAGTGCTCTGGAAAACAGTCTTTCAGCTTTCTAAATGTCACACCTGAAAAGATTTTAAAATGGCAAAGTTTCCAAATGTTGACTTTTGGGGACAAAGACGTCAAGAAATTAAGTAATTACACTTAATAAAATCTACCTATAGGTTAACTTCAGAACTGACTCTTTTCTGGGTTATGCTTCTCCCCCTGCCATTGACAAGAAATGACCTTGCCAATCTATTCTTGAATTTTCAAGCTGAAAAAATACCAGAGATTACTTACCCAGCTCCTTCATTAAGCATGGTGGAACCATTTAACCAGCTTCAGGGTCCCAGAGATGGCTTTTCTTGTTCACTGCTCTAGAGCCTAGCACCATGTTTGGCCTATGATAGGTATTCAATAAGTAGTTTTAAATGGGGAAATGATTAGGGACTCCCATGGCTGAAAAAGACCTTAAAAAAAAGGCCATATGATTAATTTCCCTGACTTTATAAAAGCCATGTTAAATCCTCTACAAAATACACATTTATTCTGTTGCTGACGGCTATCAAAGGAAGAAATTTCACAACCTCAGTAGTAAAATACTCGAAACACTAATGACCTTCTCTGATCAGAAATCTCTCTCTGATAGTCTCTATTCCTCCTTTGCACTGTTCCCAAGTTGATTCTTTGAAAGCCGACGTTCAGTTGCCCCTCATCTCTTACTGTAGCCTGAATAATCTTTACCATTTGGGCTTTTTAGTCATCTCCTTAGTTCTCATTAGGACCTCTAAGTTTTTCTTGTCCCTCTTCAGAACTAAAAAGTACTCTGAATAGACAGAGGCCAAATATTTAAATGATTCCAAAAATGTGAATAGGATTTAGATCAAATCTATTTCAAAAGCAAATACACACAAACACAATAAGGATAAGCTTTTCCCCTTTATTTTAACAGTGCTGTCCTATAGCAAGCTGGGTTTGGCAAGTAGAGGAGAGTCGAGAAGAGAGGGTTTTTTTTGTTTTTTTTTTTTAATGTTTTCCTTCATTTTCCCACATGAATTTTTTTTTCAGTCTCCCTTACGGTCTGTGCAATTCTCTAGGGGACTGCTATTTCAAATGCATTGTCGTGCCTGTTAGCTGAACTGCAAATTGTCACCTCTCTCTCTCTCTCTCTCAGGATTACTACTGCCTAGTAAGACTGAAAAAAATGTCAAGAAAATCATTTCTAATTACTGGAGTCCTAAAGCTGACCAGACACAAGGCAAATCCAACCTTATGTCTCACCGCAGTGGCAGAGCCTCAAAGTGACCAGCTGCTTTCTTGATTAGCAACAGTAGCTGATTTTTAAGAATAGGATATGGTTTCCCAGAACAGGATTGCAGATTGTAGGTGTTGTAGAGGAGATGATAAAGGAAGTTTTAGATCTTAATGATAAATCATCATAGGGTTTTGGTTATTTATATGGCTTGAATGCATCAGAAAATTGAATTTTTATTATGTTTTTTAATACCTTTAATTTCTAAGCCTCAATCCATTTCTATGGGGGAAAATGTTGCATACAGCACAGCTTGCTAGCTGCTGCCCACACTGAGAAGGCAGTGGACACACAGCCTGTTAGTCCTGGGTAGTTTCTTGGCACCCTTGTTCTTTTGAAAACATTATTTCTGCTGTTTCCCTAGCTCCAGAGAATAACGTCAAGTGCAAATGAAAATAGGTGTAGTCCTGTGAAGCTACAAAAATATTAAGAAACTGGTTTTCCACTCTTGTTTTCTTGTCCATATTATACATGCACAAAGATTAAAGAGTCACATAATGCAACACAGTTCTGTAATAATCAAATAATAATTCTATAATGTAATTCTATAATATATGAAAACCACTGGTCCCTCGACCTTCCCTTTATCCTATATCTTGCTCCTTGCAGATAACTTTCATTTAATTTGTGGAGGGGGGATTGCAGTTTAATGCCATTAATCTAATCCAGTAGAAATATTAGAGCCACATATCCACCTATGTCCATTATAAATGTTCTAGTAGCAACATTTAAAAACTATGAAAAGTTAAAATATTTCACTTAACCCAATATGTCCAAAATATTATCTTTGAAGAGGTTATTCAATCTGAAAAAACTAATTAGATATTTTCCATTCTTTTTTCTTCCATACTAAGCTTTTGAAATCCGGATTATGATTTACAGTTACAGCACATCTCTATTTGGATCTCTATTTAAATTTTCATTGGAAATATTCGATCTGTGTTTAGATTCCCTATAGTTTGAAGAAGGAAATTCACATACCAAGTTGTTCCAGACACACTTAAAAGCTTTCCAATAACCGAAGTGAGTATAAGAGCTTTAAATTTTAATTGGTTAAAATTAAATCAGTTTAAAAATTCCGTTCCTCAGTTGGCATAGCCATACCTCAGGTCCTCCATAGTCACACGTGGGTAGTGCCTATTGTATTGGACATTACAGGTCTAAATAGTATGATTATGTTGTTTCTTTGTTTTTAGTTTTTGATATAATCTACTAACATCTCACTGTTGAAAATAAGATTTAACACTTCTATCATCCCCAACCTCACACAGACATATAAGTATATTCTATTCCTATCCTCCCTTCTTTCCCTAATCATCACATCATTCAATTAAATTTTTAAAAATTTATAGTTGTTAATTGTCTTTCTTTTTTTCCCGTAGCTTTCTATATATGTATTCTTTCCCACATAAAACTTCCTTTAATACATTCGGATACAACAATTATTCTATCAATTTCATGTTCTTGACAGAAGCATCTCCTATAGCTTTTAGAGTGGAGGTGCCAAGTCTGCCTGTCATCATCGTGCTGGGAATTCCCTTTGCCTCTCTTCTAAGTTGAAGCCCATGTGACTTTTATTACCAGCCTTCCTCCTGCTTGGTTTACTCCTCCATTTGGTAGAAGATATGCCCTAGTTACTTTTCTGGAAGTGTGTGTATGGGAAAGAGAATTTATTTTTAGCTTGGTTGTATATGGCATTCTAGGTTGAAAATACTTTCCTTGTCACATTTTGAAGGGTTTTTTTCCTACTGCCTTCTAGTTTCCAATTTTGTAATTGAGAAATTTTTTGCCATTCTGAATCCAGTTCATTCTCTCTGAAAGCATGTAAGATCTTCTCTTTGTCCTAAGTATCCTGAAATTTCATAGTGATGTGCTTTGGCAGTGGGCTCCTTCAATCTGTAGATTGA
Source organism: Camelus bactrianus (assembly GCF_048773025.1). NCBI lineage: Eukaryota > Metazoa > Chordata > Mammalia > Artiodactyla > Camelidae > Camelus > Camelus bactrianus. The sequence goes on along the minus strand of NC_133575.1, from coordinate 77,800,809 downwards.
TGTCTTTTGGGAGTAGGAATTTTTATTGAATTATTTCTTTGATTTTCTTCACTGTATTTTCTCTGTTCTTTTTCTGAAACTTCTTAATATTATAATGTTGGACTTCCTATCATGACCGTCTAATTCCATTTCTTTTCTCGCCCTTTTTTACCACTTTGCCTTTTCACTCTATATCCTAAAAGATTTCCAATGACTTTGTCTTTAAAGCATTCTATGCTTTGAGTGTTTTTATTTCTGCTATATTTTTAAATTTCTGAGGTATCTTTCTTATTCTCTGAATGGTGTATGTTTAAGTGTGTGTCTAAAGCTTATTATTGTTTCATGGATTTTTTTAATATCATATATCTCACTGCATAGTCTGTTTCTCCCCAGTTCCTTATGTTCAAATTTTTTATATGTGTTTTTTTGTTGTTTTGGTCTCTGTCATTCATATGAGACGTTCTTCAAATGTCTGGTCATCCTTTGCTATCTGCTCGTATTGAAGAATGAAAAAACAGAAAAGCCAATTATCAACTCTGAGCCTGCGTGTATCACTGTAGGGTATTCTGGTCAAGTCACTTCTTTGGGGAACCCTTCATTTCAGTATTTATGGGTCTTTCCTTTTATGCTGTTTATATTCACCAAAAAGCACTTCAGTTTTGCTGCCTGGATGATGACATTATGAGAGCTGAGTGGGGAGAGAGCCCTGAGGGTGTGAATATTCATTTACTGCTTCTGTTTTCAGTACAGTCCCCAATCCTCAGCTATGACTGGTGACTCCTGCCCAGACTCTCTGTTTCATCCCCTACAGAGAATAAATTCCTCATCTTCTGTCCAAGGTATAGGAAAACTGGCTCTCCAGTGCATGGAGAGGAAAAGGGGATTTAATTAGATCTAATTGTTTCTTAATGTAAAGTTTGAGAACGTGAATTGAATTGTTTCTCTTTCCCCCATTGGCAGTTTAATATTAGGCTTTCTTGGGGCTTCTGGATCACGTATTGCTTATCCATTAGTTTTCCAGCTTCCAAAAACTTTCTGCTATGGTCACCTTCCATGTTTACTTTTGATTGTCAGTTTAGGCCTTTTAAAATATCCCTTTAGTTTTTAGGAGAAATCAGACACTAATAAATATATTTTTAATCTGCCATCTTTAATTTGAAATCCTACTTGCCATTCTTTTGTGTTTTTTGGAAACATTGTTGACCTTTCTGGCACAAATAGTGTATGAAACCCTCCCTTCTCTGAATCACTAACCTATTTTTCTCTTTTGTGAAAAATTTCTGCAAATCCCAAGCTGCCATGGTAACATCTACCATCCCATCTTTGGAGTGGTGATGCAGAGTGAGGCAGTAATTCCTGGATAAGAAAAGGTGGCCAAACCCTCGGTGTAACAAGTGACACTAGACAGAATGAAGTGGTTCTCAAATTGCATTGAGTTGTGATAGTTTAAAAGAAAAAAAAAAAACGTTTTAGGTTGGGGAACGCAACAACAAATACTAATGTTACTCTAATTGCATTCTTTGAAGTAAGCTCTTTTAATTTACTTGTATCTTACATAATTTTCAAAATGTCATCAACAAGCTCTACCTTAATAACTCTCAAGTCCTGCGCCAGCACTTAGGGACTATGATGGTAGAGCCGATCTTTTTTCTTTTGCTTACCTACTTTAGACTGAGGAAGGAATGAATCTGTTAAGAGCCCGACATGTCTTTGCATCTTCCCCCATTTGTCTCCTATAATTCCAAATCGGTTTATTTCTAAAGCTGTAGAATTTTCATTTTCTCATTTTACACTGCTCTATTTGATGCCTTACCCGTAAACTCTACTTTTAGGTCGCCAGTGCAGACTATAACACATTAAAATGAGTCCAGTGTGTTATTTGCCGCTCTACCTTGATATTATGGATGCTAGGCTGATTGCTTCAGTAAAGAGTATAATTAAACACCAGGCTGAGCCCCACCTTCTTACATACTACCTAAAATTCCAGGTGAAAAAGATGAACTAGTACTGCCACTGTTTGCCTGAAATTATTGGAGGTGTCAAAAATTATCTAGGGGAGAGTGTGGTGCTGTCTAAGAGCTCCAGAAATCAACCATATGATGCCTAATATGTCTTACAAGAGGAGGGAAAGCTTTAACCTCAGGTGTAAGTAAACTATTTTCTCTGGAATGTCTAGAAAGCATCTGCAGTCATAGTGGTCGATTTTGAAAGAAATCATGAAAGCTACCCTAACCCTAGATGTACAATACTGTGCTCATTTCCAGAATTGTTAGTCCATGTAAGACTCAGAGAATTCACAACAATAATATTTCCAACACAATTCATTGTGCATTTGGTACCCATTGGCTATTCTATTTTGCTGTCTATTTCAGGGTCAGCAACAGGTGTGACTTGGGTGTTATGTTAATGGACCTACAAAAGGCATTGGTTCCTATAAGTGAGCTGATATGTAGGTAAACTTTCAAAAGTTTAATCACATGTCCAATTTTATTCCCACTTCTAGGTAGTCATATCAAGTGATGGAGGTTGGAAGTTGGTAGTGGTGGGGATGCTGAGGTGTACATTTGCTGAAACTATTCTGACTAGATTCTTGAATTCTGTTATCTTCTTTTCAGCAATAGCGTAAGTTGACATTCAAGATTTCAATTCAGGAAATTGAGACAGATAGGAATATGTTCTATCTGTGATAATTTTTTAAAAAATACTTTGAAAAACTTGAATATAACACCCCACACTGTAATACTTTTTGGTAATAAAAACAAAAGAACTGAGATTTCCAAAGGCTGATGACTGAAAAACTGTGGTTCAGGCAGGAAGTTCTGTAGCAGTTGCTTAGTTGGATTTCCCAAGTTTCACTTTGCTTTGGTCTGACCTCCAGAACCCCAAAGGCAAAGAACTCCAGTAACAAGGCCTAGGTAACACCTGTCACGCTGCTAAATGACTCACTCTGAAAGTCATGGGTACACTTTCTTTATCACCATAGTATCATCTCTTGCAGAACTACCTGTGAAAAACAGGTAAATTGTCTGTGTGGCTTCTCATACCAGCATTATTCATAATAGCCAAGGGGTGAAAACAACCTATTATCCATTAATGAATTAATGGGTAAAAAATGTGGTATATCCATACAATGGAATATTATTCATCCTTGAAAAGGAAGGGAGTTCTGACACATCCTATAACATAGATGAAAAAGACAAATCTAGTATTATTCCACTTAGATTAGGGACCTAGAGCAGAAAATTCATAGAGACAGAAAGTAAATGGTAGTTGCCAAGGGCTGGGGAGAGAGGAGGGTGGGGAGTTGTTGTTTAATGGGTACAGAATTTCAGTGTGGGATGATGAAAAAGTTCTGGAGATGGATGGTGGTGATGGTTGCACAACAATATAAATATAATGTCACTCAACTTGTATACTTAAAAATGGTTAATGTGGTAAATTTTACATATATTTTACCACGAAAATAATTTAAAATTCCATTACAATTTTAAAAAATGAAAAAAAAATATCTGAGTGGTAAAAGCCATGGCTTTGGGATAAACTCTCTGAAATTTCCATGTGTTCAGATCAGTACAAAAAGAGATGCACATCACACCATCATGCTGGTCACTGTGTTACACCACACTGAAAAATGGTCTTTGTAACAAATGCCACATCAGGAAAGAGGGTCATTTTACATAAATTGCCTATACAAGATACACCCAAAAATGCCCCCCCAAAATGTGCCAATAAGCTAAGGCTCCAGAAACCTTTGATTTACCCCAAACAAAACTTTCCAGGGCCAAATCAAGAGTCTTGAATGCGCTACTATACATTAAAGGTTCTGATTCTTCTGATTCACCTTTGGGGAATCTTTATAATAATATCTGCTCTCTGTCATGGAAAACTGTAGAGGAAGTACACTGCATGAGGTTTGTGACATGAAGAAGGCTGTGCCCGAGAAAGCATTGTAAATAACCAACAGGATGTGTTTGGGTGAGTTCTGTTGTAACAAAAAGTAGGCAGCACTTAGCACAGAGCCTGGTGGGTGCTAATTGCTCAAGAAATAACAGAATGATGCTTTGTGATGATGATAATGATATTGATGATGGTTATATTTCATATAATCCAACCATATGATTTGGACATATTATGATGTAATCAATATTTTTCATACTAATCTATTTTTTAATTAATTTATTTTTATTTAAAATTTTTGTTGGCAGGGAGGTAATTAGGTTTATCTATCTTTTTTTTTTTTTGGAGGTACTGCAGATTGAACCTAGGACCTCATGCATGCTAAGTATGTGCTCTACCACTAAGCTATACCCTCCTCCATCAATCTATTTTTTTTAATGCAGGAATGCTCTGTTTTATGTATGAAATACTGGCCTTTTCAAAATTCAGTTTTGGAAACATTATTCTGGCCACTCTCTCAACTAAACTGCTAAAAGCAGTATGCTGAATAGCTAAAAGCAAAATCAGGGACCTTTTGTATAAATCAGGGGCCCTGTAGTTTGTTTTGGTTTTTTTTTATTGTAGTATAGCTGATTTACAAAGTTGTGTTAGTTTCAAGGGACCTGTAGTTTTAATCAAAGCAGTTAAATAGTCTATTAAAGAGATGGAAATATTACCATATCTTATAAATTCTAACACATATATATTTGCATTTTTAAAAGCATCTCCAGTTGGAATGTATCATATAATACATGGTACATTTCTCCCTTCTTTTCCCATCCAAAGAGAGAGAGAGAATAAATGTTACTGAGGAAGTATGGCAAATAACATTGTGGAGAAGACACGCTGTGGCTCCAAATAACAAGACGCCTTTCTCTTCTTATTCTTTGGGTAGGTTTAGGGGAAAGAAGCAGGGCATTTATAAGGCAGAAAGACAGAAGGAACTTATTTCAAACTAACCAGGCAAGGTGAATTGGCTGCCTAATAAAGACAGAGTGCCTGAGAGAGAAGTACCTTGGTCATTTTGACCTCCATTTTGGCCTCCTGGTGGTTGAGGTCAAACCCATAGAATAGCTTTTTGTCTATAACCTATAATTCAGAATGATATCATAAAATTCAAGATTAGTAAAACTGACACCAAATTGTACGTAGGCATATATTCCTTTAAAAAGACAAAACTGAAACAGAAGAAAATCTTAAAAGCCAAATGATCTCCCTATAGGTTTAAATAAAGTTTTTTTGTTATTAAAAAAAAAAGCTTTTTTTTTTTTTTTTTTCCTCCAGTGGATGACGGGAGTCGTGTGCTAATCTCTGCCCTAAATAACACACGTTTAGAGTTTGTGCCTTATTGCTTGGACTATATGGCTGTGCCATACTACCGCCACCTGGTGGCAGCATACCTAAATTGACACTTTGCAAGGTTTTTTTGGGGTTTTTTTTTTTTCCGTTTTAACGCTGTGAATATTCCCTTGAAGGGCAAGACTGCTAAACTAGAAATATGAAGGACAGAAAATAGCACGCATACTCATCCAGGCACTTAGAGCCCATTTGTGGGCACTTACTAGTCCACCTCCCTATAGAACTACTCTATTGTGACTCCCTTTCTGCCATTTTACTGGTACATGTATTTTCTTGGTTGCTAATTTGAGATACTTTGGCCTTGGCACGTGTATTGAATCCTATTTTTTTTTCAAGTGCTATATAGATTGCCAAGTGTTGGAGATGAGTTTGTGGGCTTTGTGACTGTGGCTCATGAATGCTTTGATTAACTTGTTAATGAGACAGGTGGAATCTCATTACATGAAAGTTTGTCCTGATGAAAAAAATCTTGAGTATATGATAATGAGGTTGCACAAACAGGGCTTGTCGGGGGCAATATGATGAGATCTGTGAAACTTCTCTTTGGTACCCTGCCTTCTTCCCCCTTTGTCAGTACCTCCGATCTTTTGTAGCAGCCTGCTCTCTCCAGGGACCTGTTCTGGTTCTCTTCTCCCTGTCCAGCATAGAGCTGCTCACCCACACCTCCCCTAGAGCCTGCCCAGGGCTTCTCTTGCCGCCTTTCCCTAAGCCCCACAATCAAATTGAAATTGATCTGTCCCGTATCTTCTCTCAAGCTTTTCAGGATCCTTAATGCAGGGGTTTCCAACCTTCTCTCTCCTGCGATGCGTGTGTCTGATGACATTCACATACATGCCACGGCTTCCACAACATGCCAGGATTTCTACAATTCCTTCGGTACAGTCTGCACTCTTGCCCACTCAATAAAGCACGTCCGAGTGGGAAGAAGTAGAAGTGGTGATATTATGGGACTATCCTAGAATGTGCTCTATTTTTTATTTTACTTTTGAAATCTTTTACATTTCAGAATTTTTTAATCCACCGTATTATGACATTTCACAACTGACTGTGGCCCACCAGTATGTCAGGACACTTCAATGCACTCTGCTGCTCATGGTCTGACGTGATATGTCAACCATTTTATCTGAGGATCAAACATTTGCTAAAACATGTTGAGCTAGCTTCCCTTTATTCTCCAAAATAAGTATGGTAACGTGAGAAGGAAGAGAGTAACATTTTCATAGATTATTAGGAGAGATGTTTGGACCTGAGAAGGTCTTTTCCTAACTTTTAAATAGTATCAGGTAGTCAGCGTTTCACTCTTCCTATGCACAGCATCATCATCCATTTGTACTTTCCTCAGTCTTGGCTTAGTAGACACCTAGTAGATTAATTACCCAGCATACCTTTTGACTGAACCCTGTTTGATCTCTATGATTGTAGCGGAAGCTGTCCGAGTTAGAAATTGCAGCCCCAGCCCCTAGAGGAATTCTATTTATCCATCTCGCCAATAAGATAGTGAGATAGGGAAAGCACAATTAATAGATTACAGATGGAAAGCTCAGTAGCACATCCATCCTAACTAGCAGTGGTACTCACTGCCTCCTACAGTCATGTCAGGGTCATTGACAAACAAGCAAGCAGACACCAAAAACATCGGAAGATCAAAACCTCAAAGCAGAGAGGGTGAGAACCTGCATTATTCTTACCAGCTGTATTTTTTTTTCCTTAAAATAAATCTAGCCTTTCTTTAAAATAAATAAATCTGGCCTTTCTTTAGAGCAGCATCATTTTATTTAGTGCTCTCTGTATCCACTGCTCCCATATGTGAAACCGGGTGGTAATGAGCCAGATAATGGATTTGGTGGTGAAATTGTTTTGGTTACTCAATGGTTGTCAGACTGCAGTGATGTATAATTGCAAAGAATACGCTTAGAGACGATTGAAGGGAAGGAAAAGGAAGAAGAGAAAAATCAATTTAGATATAATGGCTTATCCTGCTAATTTACTAACTGACTTAATATTTACCGTAAGTTCCTCTGATACTCATGCCCCTTACAAAACAATTGACTCAGATAGCAAATTGCCTACGCAGTTCATTGCCATCCCTCTTTGCAGGATACCACGTAACATGCACTATAGAACCTGAGGAAGGTGTCGGGCTGGAGAAATATTGACGATGGACTCTGTGGGTGAAACTGTGGCTTTGCTATAGGCGATGTTGAGGGATTCTTAAAAGAACATCTATGCAATCTTCTAACTTTAGGAAGAAAAAAAAAAAAAAAGCATTTCTTCCTGATACTTTAGCAACTAAATTGCAGTTACCTACTCTAACCTTAGCACTCAGAGAAAGGTACTTCATCCACTAATTTCCAGGACAGCAATCTAATGTTACCTGTTTGACTCGGCATATTCGAGTAGTATATGTAAGCTATACTCAGTATTTTAATTACTTTTCCCAACTACATGTGAGAAGAACTTCTACAGTCTAGGAGAATATATTGATTTTCTCTAGGGTCCCAGAATGTGGAAGCTGTAATTTGCCAAATGGCACCCTTGTGGTCTGTAAGTTGATGCAGCTTCTCCAAGTGTCTAACTCCCCCCCACGCCCCACCCCCCGAGGAGGAGTGGAAGCCCTTGGAGAATCTGGCTCATTAACAGTAAGATATGTGAGGTTCACTCAATGTGGAGCAGAAGTAAAATATGGCTCTTTTGGAGGCCATTTGAGATTTTGTCTCCAACAATCCCTTTTCACGACTCTGAGAGACTGTTGAGTCCAGGAAGAAAGCACCTTGGGAGTGAAAGCGTGTACAGCAAATACTAAGGAACACTAAGTTAGTCCTGCATGGCGTGGAGATTTCAAGTGCAATGGTTCTAGTTAAAATTGATTTCTTCCAGAAAATAAGGATTGGTTCCACCCAAAATAGTATGTAATGGAAAAATGCCCTGACTTAACAACTGTATGTTTAAGTGACAAATATACTCATCCACAAAGTCTGATGTTTGTGGCCATTTCATTATAATTGTCATTACTTTACTGAATTAGCATAGTTTGAAGGAAAATCTGGCTAGAAAACACATGCCCTGGCTCTGATATCATACAGTTACCATATTCCAAAGCTAGCATGATTTTCAGCTTCATTTATTTCTTTAGAACATCTTTGGAAACAAGTAATTAGCCTTGAATGACAGAAATAGGGGAAACCCTCTGTTTGCCATCCCCACCATCGTCTCAACTGCCAGAGAGCTCCAGGTAATTGTGTTTATCGAGGTGACATTCACGTAGCATAAAATTGACCATTTTAAAGTGTAAAATTAAGTTGCCTTTAGTACATTCACACTGTTATATGACTATCACGTCTATTTAGTTCCAAAACTTGTTCATCCCTCTAAAAGGAGACTCAATACACATTAAGCAGTAATTCTCCATTCCCCTCTCCCTCCAGCCCATGGCAACCAAATCTGTGTTCTGACTCCGTGGATTTATCTATTCTGGGTATGTCACATAAATGGAATTATACCATATGTGGTCTTTTGTAACTGGCTTCTTGCACTCAGCATAATGTTTTCAAGGTTCATCCACAGTGTAGCCTGTGTCAGTACTTCAGTCCTTTTGATGGCTGTACAATTCTTTTTTTTATTATTATTATTGTATAGTCAGTTTACAATGTTGTGTCAATTTCTGGTGTACAGCGTAATGTTTCAGTCATACGTATACATACATATATTCCTTTTCATATTCTTTTCATTATAGGTTACTATAAGATATTGAATATAGTTCCCTGTGCTATACAGAAAAAACTTGTTGTTTATGTATTTTATATATAGTGGTTAGTATCTGCAAATCTCAAACTCCCAATTTATCTCTCCCCACCCCCTTTCCCCCTGGTAACCGTAAGTTTGTCTTCTCTGTCTGTGAGTCTGTTTCTGTTTTGTAAATAAGTTCATTTATGTCATTTTTTAAGATTCTACATTTAAGTGATATCATACGGTATTTTTCTTTCTCTTTCTGGCTTACTTAGTATGACGCTCCCCAGATCCATCCATGTTGTTGTAAAAGGCATTATTTTATTCTTTTTTATGGCTGAGTGGTATTTCATTGTAGAAATATACAATAGCTTCTTTATTCAGTCATCTGTTGATGGACATTTAGGTTGTTTCCATGTCTTGGCTATTGTAAATAGTGCTGCTATGAACTTTGCGATGCATGTGTCTTTTTAAATTAGTTTCCTCCAGATATGTGCCCAGGAGTGGGATAGTTGGATCATACAGTTTTAACTTTTTAAGGAGCCTCCGTATTGTTCTCCATAGTGGCTGCACCAAACTGCATTCCCACCAACAGGGCAGGAGGGTTCCCTTTTCTTATGGCTGTACAATTCTCCATTGTATCTTTCTTTATCCATTCAGCTATTGGGCATTTGGATTCTTTCCACCTTTTGACTATTGACAACATAACTGCTATGAACATGGGTGTACAAGCATTTGTTTTCAATTCCTTTGGGTATATAGGAGTGTAATTGCTGGGTCATATGGTATTTCCATGTTTAATGTTTTGAGCAACCACCAAATGTTTTCCATAGTGGCAGAACCATTTTACATTCCTACCACCAATGTATAAGGGTTCCAGTTTCTCCACATCCTCATCAGCACTTTTTAAATTTTTTTTTAATTCTAGCCATCCTGGTCAGTGTGAAATGGTATCTCATTGTGGTCTGCATTTCTTTAACCACTAATGATGCACTGAGTGCTTATGAGCCACTTCCATATCTTCTTTGGAGAAATATCTTTTCAAGTCCTTTGTTCATTTTTTTTAATGAGTTCTTGTCTCTTTGTTGTTGAGTTGTAAGAACTCTTTATATCTTCTGAATACTAGACCTCTATCAGATGTATGAGCTTCAAGTAATTTGGAAATGTACTGAGCCAGCTGTAATATTACACATTCCTAGTGACAGCTAGTAGTAATCTTCCATGGAAATTCCTGGACCTTCCTCAAAAAAAGAATGAAGTCTAGACCCATGACTTCGCCTTATGTACAGAAAGAGCTAAGTGAAAAAAATAATTTAGCACTCATGTCTCAAAATCTAATAAACATCTGCAGTGGGAGGCAGGTGGAATTCCATGTTTGCCATTTCAATTAAAAAGCAAATGTCTGACTCTCCTTTTGCCCTGGATACAATGGAACATGTTTGGGGCATGAATTGAATTTTTCTTACCTTAGAAGATTAGTGCAGTGTAACAAGCTAGAGGAAAGGCATTTTCTCATTCATAAGAGAAATGGTTGAAGGAACTAGAAATGTCTAGCCTAAAGAGCAAAAAACTCAGGGGATATGATAGCTGTCTACAAATATTTTAAGGGCTGTCATGTGGAAGAGCAATTAGAATTGTTTTACACATCCCCAAAGGGCGAAACTAAGACCAATGGGTGGAAAAACTTCAGGAAGACAGATTTTCAATTCTATTAAAAGATGAAACATTTTAATAGCCAAGGTGATCCAAGGCTGGGATGGGCTACCATGGCAGGAATTGGGCTTCACATCCCTGGATGCAGGAATGCAGAGCTCTTGAGTCCGACAGACTGGTTAGAGCCTCAGCTCTGCTGTACACACTAGCTGCATGACCTGGGGCATGACTCAGTTTCTTCAGGCCTCAATTTTCTCATATATAAAATGGGGCTAATAGTGGCTACCTTATAGGAATGCTATGATGACTAAATGTTCATGTACTCATGGAGTGCCAAGGTAAGTAAAATCAATAGCTCTGTTTTCACGGTGCTTTTCTTTCTTTCTTCTCCTCTTTCTTTTCTTCCTTCTTTCCCTCCCTCTTCCTCTCCCTCCCCACCCCCTCCTTTCCTCTCTTCCCTTCTGATCTACATGCTCAGAGTTAATTTTTTCTGTGTCAAATATACATATAGGGTAGCTCTTTTCTAGTGTGATAGTTGTGAGGTGTTCAAGCAGTAGGTAGATAACTCCTCGTCAGAGATGCTGTTAAGGAACTCAGTATCGGGTAGTAAATGGGACTAAATTGTCCCATCCCCACTTTCCATGTACATTGTGTCAGTTAGAGTCAGATGGATAAACCAGAGCATCTTAATTGTTCATTCCCCTTCCACTTCCCTTTCCTTCCTAAACTATTTGGTCCTAAAATCATTTGAAGGGTCCAGGCAAGGGAGTCCATACTGTGAGGGACAAAGACAGCTAAGGGGGCCTAGAAATGGGTGTTGAAGGCAAAATGGGGGGAGAGAATCCACACATATCGGTGACCAAGTGAGAGGTGCCAGACCAAAAGTAGAGTGAAGAGGGTACCCTGTAGATGGACAGCCCAGGAAGAGGTAGACCAGGGAAGAGTGTCAGAACCTTAGCCAGCATGGCAGATGACCTGGTAAGGTCTATGGGAACATAAGCAGGATTAGAAAGAATCCACAATGGGAAGAGTGACAGCTGTGTAGCATGGAGTTCAGAGCCCAAGTGGGACAAGAATATTTACTCAGGGGAGGATGCAACACCAACAATGGGAAATTAGAACATGTAGGAGGATTTATCAAGTCATCAAATACATTAAGAATAACAGGAGTACGGTTTCTCACTATCTGAGAAAAGTTAAAGTACATAAGAGGAAAAAACTAGAATAAACCCTGTGGTGTTGGATTGGAATTAGAGTTATTGATACTTATTGATACTCATAGTTATCAATATACATAATTAGGTAAAATTAAATATAGATGTTAACTTGTGTGTATATGTATGTATAGTATAGACTACCTATGTCCCCTAGTTCTGTTCATGGAGAGGATCTTGGAACAGTGACAACAAGTACATCTATCACTCAGTTCTTGATTCATCAATACCCTTCTCCACTAAAAGGAACAATGACTCTTTGGAGGAATGGATGATTTGGAGGCTAGAACATGGAAAATACAAAGTGATCATAGAATACCATGTGCTATAAAGTAGGAGGGTGCTCAAAGAATAATGAGGAGATGCTAAAGGACAGAGGAGCCAAATTGAATGAATCTCCCACTGGACAAATCTGGGACAATGTAAGCATGAAAGTAAATACTTAATTTATGGATGACATGATCCTATATGTAGAAAATGCCAATGAACCCATGAAAAAACTTCTAGGACTAATAACAAATTCAACAATATTGCAGAATACAAGATCAACACACCAAAAATAATTGTTTTTCTATACAATAGCAATGAATGATCCAAAAAGGAATTTTAAAGAACAATTCTATTTACAATAATGTCCAAAAGAATAAACTACCTAGGAATAAATTTAGCCAAATAAAGGCAAGACTTGCACACTGAAAACTATATGACATAGTTGAAAGTAATTAAAGAAGGTATGAATAAATGGAAATGTATTTTATGTCCATAGATTGGAAAATTTAATATTGTTAAGATGGCAGTATTCCTCAAAGCAAACTATAGATTGACTGTGTTCCCTATCAAATATCCAAAGGGCTTTCTTTTTTTTTTTTTTTTTTTTTTTTTTGCAGAAATGGAAAAGCCTATCTTAAAATTTATATGGAATTACAATAGCCAAAACACACAAAAATGTAAAAGGAGAACAAAGTGAGAGGACTCATACCTCCCAATTTCAAAACTTACTGCAAACCTACAGTAATCAAAATACTGTGGTGCTGGCACTGTGATAGATATATAGACCAATAGAATAGAGCTGAGAGTCCAGCAATAAAACAAAACCTTTCTGGCCAATTGATTTTCAACAAGGGTACCAAGACCATTCTGTGGAGGAAATGATACTCTTTTCAAGAAATGATGCTGGGACAACTTGATATCTACACATAAAGGAATGAAGTTGAACCCCTACCTCACACCACATAAAACCCAAAATGGATCAACCACCTAAATAAGGAACCAAAACTATAAAACTCTTAGAAGTAAACATAAGGGTAAATCTTCATGATTTTGTTTTTGATAATGGAATCTTAGATATAAAACCAAAGGCATGAACAACAAAATGGAAAACAGATAAGATGGAATTCATCAAAGTTAAGAACATTTTGTATTAAAGAACATTATCAAGAAAGTGAAAGGACAGTCTACAGAAGGGGGAAAATATTTGCAAATCATATATCTGATAAAGGTCTATTATTCAGAATATATAAAGAATTCTCACAGAGTTCTCTTACAGAATATGTAAAGAATTAAATCCTCAAAAGAGACAACCCAATTTGAAAATAGGTAAAGGACTTTAATAGACATTTCTGTAAAGAAGATATTCAGATAGTCAACAAGGATATGAAAAGATGCTCAATATCATTAGTCATTAGGGAAATGCAAATCAAAACATCAAAACCTCAATGAGATATCACTTTATACCCACTAGGATGGCTAGAATCAAAACAATAGAAAATAACCAGTGTTGGTGAGGATATGGAGAAATTTGGAACCCTTATACATTGCTAGTGAGAATGGAAAATGGTTCAGCCACTGTGAAAAACAAAACAGGACTTTGGGGATCATGGAAATGTTTTGGAACTAGATAGAAGTAGTGGTAACACAACGTTATGAAGGTACTAAATTCCACTGAATTGTTGACTTTAAAATAGTCAAATTTATGTTATGTGAATTTCACGTCAATAAAAATTATTGATAATAATGGATTATTATCCACTCAGTAAAATAGGAAGTCCTGAGCCTGTGATGACAGAAATTTAAAAACTGAATAAATTGAAAGTTTGATAAGAAATAGATTTCTACATGGCTTCAATGTACCTTCTCATAAAATAATAATATGGTCATTCAAGGTGCTTACATTAGGGGAAAGTGGGTGATGGATACATAAGGCTTGCCATATTATGTATTTGCTATAAATCTAAAATAACTTTAAAATAAAGTTTCCAAATATGCTAAAGGGGAAAAGATTAAATTTACAGCAGGGAAGCCTGGCAGATATTAACTTAATCAAGTTATCAAAGTGAACACCACCAATAATGGAAGAATTAGAAATTACATGACATGTGATAGGACACAGTGAGAGGAATGCAGCATCACTTCTGGGATATTCCTGCCAAAGGTCTATAGCCTGATCCTCGTTAGGACAAAACATTGGGCAACCCAGGTTGAGGGAGCAATTACAAAATAACCAGCTGTAATCTTTGATAGTGTCAAGGTCAAGAAAGTCAAAGTCAAACTAAGAAAACTTCCAGGCTCAAGGCAGGGAAAGAGTCAGGACAACTAAATGCGATGCTATATTTGAAAACTGGACCCTCTTGCTCTAGAAGACATTATTGGGACAACTGGCAAAACTCAAATGGGCTCTTAGGAAGCTGTTGGGGAGGAAGAAATTTTCTTCTACCCTTCTAGGTTCTACTGGCTGGTCTAAGAATTAAATTGGCATGAGAGAGGTGAACAGGAGAAAATCAAAGTTTAATAGCATGCATACATAGGAGAGACCCCGAAAAACTGAGTAACTCACCAAAATGGCCAAAACCCGCACCTTAAATACTATCCTCAGCTTAAGACAAAAGAGGATGGAGAGAGTCAGTTGTGGGAGGTGACCAGGGAAAGCCCAGTGAACAGAAGGTGATTGTGATTCAGATTTAAGTCATTGCCTCTTCCTTTGAGATTTGGTTGGCCACCTCTTCCTGGTACTGGGAGGGGAGACATCTTTACAAATGGAGATTTCCCTTAGAAATGTAAATGTTTCTAACAAAAGGGCAAATCCTACTTGGTTTTCAAAGCCCTTCCCATGTCTGCTGTTTCTTAGGAAATAACCAACTTAAAACAATCAATATACCAAAGAGGCATATTTTAGGGTGGCAAATTCTGCTCCCCTACAAAGTGACAGTAGTAATGAACATCCAGATTTGTGTGGTAATACTGTGGTTACGTAGGAGAATGTCCTTATTTGTAGGAAATATGCACTAAACTAGTATTATGGGGTGATGAGGCATCAACCTACTCTTAAATGGTTCAAGGCAAAAACATTATTTATACTGTCATTATAATTTTTCTGTAAGTTTGAGGATACTAAAAACAAACAGCAAGAAACCTTAGGTCAGTTTACTGAGGGTGCCATTCTTTGAGTGCATGCAATGTCCTTCTGTACCATCTAACATGTGAGAGTGACAGTCCTGGCTGTGGCTTGAAAAGACCAGTTGTATCTTTTATCCTACTCTTTGTTTTCTTGGGATAAGTTACCCATGACAAAGCTCATACCAGGGGAGGGGGAGTGGTTGAAGGGAGAAGCTGGGGAAGCATGGAAATGTTTTGGAACTTGATAGAAGTAGTGGTTACATAACGCTCTGCCAAGGGAATTGTTACTGGATCAATCTTGGGTCCACTCGCCCATGCACAGTAAAGCCAATCACTGACACCGGGTTGTAGGTGCAGTGTTTATTGTAAGATGCCACACAAGGAGTCTGGGACAGGTAGCACTCAAAAAGCCCAGTCTCCCCATGGGTTTCAGCAAAGCATTTTTAAAGGCCGGGTGAGGCAAGGAGTCCCAGGGTATGTGATCAGCTGGTGCACAGTCCTCTGATTGGTTGATGGTGGGGTAACTGGTGGTGTCACAGGGGTTGACATTATCAATCTTCAGGCTCTAGTCGGCCTGGGGGCTATGCGCTCATGGTCATCAAGTAATTAAGTCTGCCACTTGGTGGATGTTTGGCACCTGTAAAACAACTTAGGAAATGTGCGTCAGATACTGTAAACTAGGTACTTCAGAGAGGCGCTAAAGCAGAGAACACAGGAGAGTGGTCTGTCCCGGGAAGGCCCCATAGGGTCCTGCTAGGGTCCTGCTAGGATCCTGCTGGGTTACAGAAGGAGCTACATGGAAAAGTGTGGCATAGCTCTCCGACCCTGGCTTTGAAGAGGGAGATGATTGGGAGCTAGTGCTGACCACAGCAGCTACCCTTCTTGCCTTCTCCAGCCACTGGCTGGATGAGTGCCCCTTTGAGGACAGGTGATTGCCCCTTCGATGACTGTCCACTTTGAGGACAGCTCTGTTTAACAGCACTTAATTAATGTGTTGGCTCAACTAGTACCTGGCCATCTTACTAGCAAATCCATCCATATTCAGGGCCCTCAGCCTGTTCAGAGTAGACTCACTCTCTTTTTAGTTGAGAAAGAGGGAGCTTAGCTTTATAGTCAACACTGTCAGAATCTTTTATTAGGACATGGGGTAAGAGCAGGGGACTTTTCACTCTGAAAGGTAACAGAGCCTCATTTCTTAGCATAATGACCAGGGAGCATAAAACAGTCCAGGAGCCACAACATAAAAGTAATGTCTATCAAGTGTGCAGTTAGGCATTACCTAAATATAATAAACTGCAGGCAACAGCATCCACCCAGCCACACACGGTCAGATTACTCCCTTATCCTTTTATATTACAGTATGACAAAACCACTTTCAGAGAGAAATTGGGGCTTCTTCACAGTACTTGTGAAGTTATTACAAGCTTAGCCCCAGCCACATGGGCTGAATCTACAAATACAGACTCTTTAAAATAAAACCACATTTTAAACTCTGCCTTTTGGCTTGAGAAACAATCCATGCAGTTGCTGGTGGCACACATTGGTTCCAGTTCCCATCAGTTTTTGGAGCCGTATTTTGTTTCTCATACTATATTAAGAAGCTTTGGGAAAGGTATCCTGTAGAGGGAGAACATGGCACCCACTAAAATCTTTCCCGGTTAAAATGCTGGTCCAGGGTTGGCCAGGGGAGAGGAGGAGGACACAAATTGTTTCTATGAAAATGACCCTTTGGGTGTGGGTCATTACACCACCCTAGCACAATCACTCACATGTACGCTGCTCAGATGAGTATGGCTTGGTCCTTAAAGCACCCTTCTTGTAGTAGAACTGAGCACTCACATTCCCTGTTTAAGAGGAAGTTCTGCATCTTAACAACTAGGCCATTGCAAATCACTGATGGCTTAAAAAGAGAGAGAGAGAGAGAAATAAGGCATCAGTAAAAACAAGAGCATGTCATTGGTCTGGAGAACCAGAAGCCAGGTTGATGGGAATGTGGGCAATTGACATATTTCCTGGTGAGGCCTTGGTCCAAGAAGGAGAGTCTTCAAACTACAGTCTCCAGGCCAAAGCCAGCTTGCTGTGGGTTTTTGTATTTTATATTGTATTGGAACACCACCAGGCCATTCTTTTACTTACTGTCTATGGCTTCTTTTGCACTTTAATCACAGAGTGAAGTAGTTGCCTGTGCAGACAATCTGGTCCTCAAAGACCGAAATATTTACCATCTGGCCCTTGACAGAGAAAGTGAGCTGACCTCTGCCCTAGACACCTCTGGCACATAGCACAGCTCTTCAAATGCCACTCTGGGTCTCTGTCAGTCATCTCCTCCTTGCCTGTATAACTTCTTTAGGGAACCTGACTCAGACACTGGTGGGAAGTGTAGCTCACATGGCTCTACCTGTGTGATCACAGCTAATAGGGCCCAGGCTAGAAACCGGGCCCAATGGCCCATGAAAATTGGCAAGAGAAGCAGTTCTACCTGGTTTCTGTGAAGTTGAAGCCAGAGTTACTATTATGGCCAATCAAATGTATGTGCAAGTTTATGAGAAGAGCGAAAGGAGCTGTAAATTTTGCAGTGAAGTTTCTGTCTGCAGAAAGGAAATTGGGAACTGACAGGCAGCGCATGTGATGGACTCAAGGCTGCAAAGAGACAGACAGAAACAGGCCATCTGTCTCAGTACTTTCTAGGACCCAAGTGATCTGGCTGTATTTCCTGTCATTTGGGGCCTGTGAGATTTCCTGTAGTTTTTAACTTAAATCCCTTTTGCCTAAACTAGTCTGAGTGTGTTTATTGTTTTAATAAATAATTGACCCTAGACAAAAATACAGGGAGGTATAATATTTACTGAGTGACCATTATGTCACAAACATTGTTCTAGATGCTCTAAATTCAGTTGTGAAAGATATAAACGAAAACTTCTTCCCTCATAGAGTTTATATTTTAGTGGGGTGTGTATTTTGCTCAGGTTTCTTGCCTTTCTTTTTCATCATTCCCATTTGAAAGGAGGAGACAAAATAGTACCCATCTCACTCAGGTTATCAAATGAAAAAACGAAAATAATTTAGTAACTAGTTTGATATCCTTTAATTCAAGAGAAAACAATCCATGGATTGGAGGAATACAGTGCCTCAGAAGCAGTGGGGCACTCTTCCCAAGGAATCTGGGGCAAGAATGAGTTTTACAGAGCATTAGAAGAGGCCTCCCTGAAATAGGACATGATTGACTAGGAGGTAAGAATTTCCTTACAAGGCTAGCAAGTCCTATTGTTACAAGAAAATGGGCATGAGAGGATGGTCATGTCCTAGATCTCGAGCAAGTTCCTGGGACATGCCCCAAGTGAGCATCCTTGGCTTTGCACAAGAAAGAATTTGAGAGTGAGCCATAGTAAAGTGAAAGTAGATTTATGCAAGGAGGTACACACTCCATAGACAGAGTGCAGACAGTCTCAGAAGGCAAGAGGCTCCAAGGTGTGGGAGTGGTTAGTTTTTATGGGCTGGGTAATTTCATATGCTAACAAGTGGGAGGATTATTCCAGCTATTTGAGGGAAGGAGATTTCCAGGAACTGGGCCACCACCCACTTTTGGGCCTTTTATGGTCAGCCTCAGAACTGTCATGGCACCTGTGAGTATGTCACTTACCATGGTAATGTATTACAATGAGCCTATAATACGGCCCAAGGTCTACTGGAAGTCAAATCTTCCACCATCTTGGGTCAAGTTGGTTCTAACCAGTATTTGTCCTATCGTCAATGGCTGTGTGAGTCTTTTAATGGTTGTGCCCTGCCTCCTTCCCTCCTGTCTCACTATTTTCTAGGGTAAGTCAGCTAAAGCTGAGTTGAAGGATTGTGATCAGTATTAGATTTCCTTGATTGTGAGGGGTTTCCTGTAAGTGGAATCTGACTTCGGTTTGGTTTGTGACATGGGCCAGGCTACTGGGGTGGCCTCCATTTTGTGGGTCCCGATATACAAATTAACTTTACCAGGGTCCATTTGATGATTAAATGGAATATATATGTGTATAAGTAAGGCATATTAGAGTCCCTGACACTAAGTATGTATGTGCAATAAATGGTGGTGGTGATGGAAAAGAAACAAAGGCTAGAACCAAAAGAAGGCTTGTGAAGGAGGGCAAACATAGACAGATATTGGGACCAGGACTGCAGAAGTATAGAATCCTTTGTATCTTTGACTTTTGTAATCCAGAAAGTAATTGTCATTCATCACTATCCATGTCCCCAGCAATAATCTGCCTTCCTACCCTTGTTAGGATTCCTTTATGAGTTTTCTTACCCTCCCCAAGGCATGAGGAGAGGAAGAGGGAGCTAGTTTAAGTAACTTAGTTACTTTCTGACTTTGACAGTGGGTAGTTGTGTTTTGGGCCCCAAATATCCCCTGATGATTTCTACCTGCCCAACAGTACAAACCTTATTATAGGCAACCTCATAACTATTTACAGAAAGAAATGCCAAACAGATGGACCAGAACTGGTTCTAAATAAAATAAGCTTATTTTGAAAAAAAAAAAAAAACACAACCCTATAAACAGTCTTCATTTTAAGAATTATCTTTAATATATTAGTAGTTTGCAGAATTGATAGAAGTTGTAGGCAACCACCTAGACCAAAGTGGTCTGCATCAGAATCCTGCAGGAAATGAGGGTCCATTTCAAAAGGAGATTTCTGGGCTCCCCATACCCGTATCCATTGAATCAGATTCTCTGTTGATGGGACCTAGGAATCTGCAATTACAGCAAGCTTCCCTGATGACTGTTAAGCTTGCTGGGCTTGAGCATCATCCAGCTGAAATGCCACTGTCAAAGATTCTTTGGTTTGGGGCTTTGGCCCTAAATTGTGACTATTTCTAGAAAACCTAAGACATTGAGATGTGCATGTAAGGAGTTAATTTGTATCCAGCTGTCCAACATCACAATTCACAGAAAGCATGACTGAAATGGGGAGAGAAGGAGGTATCACAAGGGGGAGGAGGGGGGGAGAGCACTACTTTACAGTTTTCCCACAAGTCTTCTCTTCCTCCACATAATAGAGAGGCTGTATGTGGAGGCTCTTGGATACGAGAAGTCATTCCAGCAGAAGTTGCTCTTGAGCTTGGGTTGTGCCTACCTGATAGGCACGCCTGCTACGGAGGGAAGATGATGCTAATCTTTGCCATTTATATTCATTGGAGAGGAAGAAAACTACTCTACACTTCTAAGTTCTTCTGGCTAGTTGAAAATTAAATTGATGTGAGACAGATTAACAGGAGAAAATTGAATTTATTTTCGTATGTATGGGAACCCCACATACATGAGGGGGTCAGAGACCACACAGACAGGAGAGGGTCAAAGACAGAATGGGAAAATGAGATATATAGGCCATCCTGAGCCAAGGAGCAGAATGGGGGCCTGGGGCTTCCAAGGATAGGAGGGCCATTCACAGGACAGTAAAAAGAAGAGCAGATGTTTGGTGATTAGATGTTTGCTCTGCCATACAGATGGGGACACTTAGGTCAACTTGATCTCTGGGAATAACTTTCTCTGGGAAAAATCCTCAACTGAAATTCTTCTAGGTCGCTGAGGGGCAGCAGTTTCTCTTGAGCCCACAAGGTCTCTATTGCCTTTAGCTCAAAATAATCCATGTGCCAAATTGGCACATCTTGGGGAGGCCTGTTGTGAACCCCTACAGTAAGTGAAAAGGGGACCTTTCTAGATAGGGCTGGTCCATCTTGCTCTCAGTTATGTGCACGGGGAGGGGGCGTGGGGACCTGCCTGCTCTCCTCTGCAGGCATTTCTCGGGATGGAAGCAGGGTTCCACCATGGACAGCTCAAAGCTGTTTCTTCCTGAGACTGAATGGTGATCATTACTGAAAAATCCTGACCCAATTATTGTCCCTCTCTTTCCTATTTCTGAATTAAAAGAAAAAAAAATCATTAGGTTTGTGGGGAGCAAGCTTCCTTTCTTGTTAAATGCTATAAAGCCAAGCCTTGTGGGCAGCTCTGGCTGATTATCAGGATTTTCAAATTGACTCTTCTACTCCCTAGAAGGAACTTAATTCCGTATCTAATTTTAATCTGCATCCCATGGTCAGGCGTGTTGTGTTAAATCATTTGTTAACATTTAAAGAGGGGGCGCTGATTTTATTGATCCTTCTTGTGTAAATTGGCCAAAGTGATCAATTTTGGGTTGTAAACTTTTGATGTCTAAATGCATTACCTTAATACCATTTAAACACAGTCAATCGTCAACCCCATTAACCCATAGTGTACAGTCTGAACTGGGAATTCAACAGTTCCACAATGGTGACACGAGGAGGGGAGTTTAGCAATTTGCACACAGAGTAGATCGGCTGTTCTTTCGCAGGCGATGTCCCGTGTGTGCCGCTGAAATAGGCAGCCGTGGGGTCTTTGGCATGGCCAGATTGTGGTGCTGAGAATCCACTCTTCCTCCCTCTTCCCATCCTGATTGCAATCATGGGAGAATGAGCAGAGTTGTATTGTCAGCATTCGAGCCATCAGTATACAGGTAAGGAAGAATTAATAGTGGCGTCTGCTGTTGCAAACCAACAAGAGATAAACACAAAGACAAGATGTTGTCAGTGTGAAGCTGCTGACTGACACACAGAGGCTAAGGGCACAATGATTTCCATGGCCCAGGAGATGGTTCATGGACACAGGGCTGCTTTGACCTACTGGCAACAAAATCACCGACAAATAATCCCCTTCCAAAGGGCTTCCTCTGCCCTTTGATCATGCGATAGATTCCTCCTATCAGGAAGGAACTTGTTTAAATACTGTATCAGTTAGGACTAGGTACAGCTGTGAATGGCAGAAACCCCAAATTAACAGCAGTTTAGACACACAAGATTTAATCTTCCCATATGAGAAATCTAAAGGTCGACAATCCATGGTGCGGTTGGTAGTTCCCTGAAGTTAACAAGACATGGGCTTCTCCCAGCTTTTAGCTCCATCATCCCTAGGATATGTCTCTCAGGCTTCTAACCCAAGATGATTGCTTAAACTCTGGCTCTCGTGTCACCTTTCCAGGGAGCAGAAGGGAAAGAGAGGGCAGAGGGAAATGTACCATTTTCCCTTAAGGACCCTTTCTGGAAGCCGCACGTGAAATTTTCATTGACACACCAATGGCCAGATCTTAGCCATGTGACTGTACTGAGGCACAAGGGAGGTTGGGGGATGTAGTGTTAAGCATGTGTCCTGCTAAAACTAAAAATTCTCTTACAAATAGAGAGAATAGATATTGAAGGTCAACTAGCAATCTCTATCTGAGTGCTGTGTATGTTGCAGATGGGGAGAGAATAATTAAATCAAGCTTTTAAAAAATTTCCCCCTGCTATCATATATCAACAACTCTCCATTTCCTCTCATCTTGACCAATATGAAATGTTCATGGCAACCTAAACAAAATGGAAAAGCATCCAGAAAGATCCAAGAGACGGGGAAGGGGCATATGTAATGTCAGCATTTCTGCCCCCAGTGATTTCGAAGCATTTTGTTTCACTTGATCATATTATGTGACACAGTCTACGTATCAGCTCCGTCCTCATTTTTACTCTGCTAAGCTAAGAATGTGATAGGGCAGGGGGCAGTGCATTTGCAACTCTCATTAAAACACACTAGTTGAACCGTTAGTCTTTTTGAATAAAGATGACTCACATGTGATTTTGGATACTCCAGAAGGTACCTTCCTACCTATCTACCTACCTACTCACCTATTTATCATACCTGCCACTTCAGGTGTCCCAGTGGTCCCTGAGAAGTCTTGTGGAAGCTTGAAGCCTCAAGGTGTCCCTAAACCATGTGCCCTGGGGTTAAACATAGTCCTTTTCCTAGGAATCCTTTCTTAGGAACTGAGAATTCCTATTTGTTTGGAGAACTTTGTCACACACACCTTCAAAAATGAAAAAGTCTTGAGTAAGGATGATTCTCAGCCTGTAGATGAACCACACCTAATGATTCATCCGGGGCAGGCTTTGCACAACTCTCTCCTATACGCTTCTTGACTGTCTCTATGACTGTCCATTCATGTGTGCTGAGGGAATGCAAATTCAAGTTTCACAGGAGCCTAAGCAAAATATAATTGAGAAGGTAACTTTCCCTAAAATAATATACAAGGTAAAATAGAAATGATTTCAAAATTATCAGTGTCACATCCATTGATGTGGATAATCAAGAAATGACGATAGTAAAGCAGCATTATTTGGGGCCCTGGTAATTCAGAATTTGTGATTAAGTTTCTACCCACTTCCTGTTCAAAAGACCATTGCACTGCCTCTGAATGAATGGTTAGTTAAGCAACATAATAGTGTAAACAAGACTGCAAAGGGGCATGTTTCACCGAGGACGGATCAATCTCTTTTTAAGGGCTTTAGACACGTTCATTATTTGCATGCAAATGAGTGCTAGTCATTCCAAATGAGTCTTATCTTGTCATTAAAACTCTTAGCACATGACTTCATTTGGAAACACTTTGTTACCAGTTAGTTTGTTATTAGGTGTTATTGCAAATTATAAAACTTCGTCTAATTTTTAAATATGTAATTTAGACCCTTCACAAATTGAGATTAAGCTTCCCTGTATTTGGCCTGTATCACTGAAGTCTCCCTGTATGCATGAAGATGTATTTAGCTATCAGTAGGCTGAAACTGACCCATTTACAGATTAGCAACTATTTCTGCAAATGGGCCAACTAGCCCTGCCCCCATGCAGAAAAACATTCAGGATAATTGAAAACTACCTGAAATATTTACAAGCTTTGAACAAGCTCAGTGGAGGCACTGGTCAGACATTCAGACTTTAATTCTAGTCCAATTACACCAAGTCACAGCCAACGATCTCAAATGATTACAATGACACTGAATGTTTTTCTTTGTTTTTATAGATCTGATCAGCCCAGGCCCAAATCTGAGTAATTAGATTTGTTTAATACACCTAAAACCAACAAAATATCATTTATCATACATTTAATATCAATGGCTTTTTGATAAAGTAGATCATGTAATCCAGCTAGTTGCTTTATTATTAATTAAGTCCCAAGACTTAGTCCCTGGGCTTAGCAAATATGCTCACTGGGGAAGCAGTATTTCATTTAATTAAGAGCACAAGACAACATAGCTCAGACTCCAGTTTTTCTACCTTAAGGGTTCTATTAGTCAGCGTCCTCTCTCATAAAATGGGAACTACATTTCCTACCTCTAAAGTAAGGGCTTAGAACAGTGCCTGGGAAATATCATTATTATAGCTGTCATTGTGATTAGTGATAATATTCACTGAATTGATGTAGCAAGGTAGCAGAACTGAACAACTTTATAGGGGACAACCAAAGTCCCCATTGGCTGTTAGTTACAACAAGCTTAGCCAGTGAGGTTCCCAGTCATCGGCCATTGGCCATTCATTGCACAGAGTTTAAACCTCTGTTAATCTTTCTATGCACTGATGCTACTTGAAAACCCATTATGAACTGTGTGTGAGTGTAACTGAAAAGGTCACTGTGGGATCAATAGTACCTTGCAAACTAAGCACATGTGAAGTCTGCCCTCTGATTAGTGAGTGTGGCCACTCTCCAAATTGCCTGCCACCTAGATTCTCCAACATATTGCATACAGGTCAGAAATTCTTAGGCTCATGGCATTTCACTGATTTTGAAGACAGACTCATAGATCACAGTTGCCCAACAGAAAAGCTATAGAGAGCATCAGTTGAGTAGAACGAAATAACAAAATGGGTCTGTCTCCTCGGTCAGCTAAGCTTGTTCTTTGTGGTCTCTAACTGAATGGCAAGCCTTTCAAAAAGCAGATTTTTTTCCTCCTCAGCATCTTAATCTAACTGCATGAACTCTTCGCCAATCTCTATCCCTTCAAAAGTATTTATCAGTACATTACCCACAGGACCAGACCCAGGTGCATGTGAGGATTTCAAAGAATGAGATCAGTCCTGGCTCAGACTCTAGCCATACAAATGAAGAGGTACAATTTGTCAGGTGAGAAAGAGTAGAAGAACCGGAAGCTTCACTAGCTGTTGTCAATGTCTGTGAGTTGTTAGGTGTGTCTTGAGGGATTGGATGAAAATCAGAGTTAAAGTACTGATATTGGATATGATTTCATTTTTCCAAAGAGAGTGAAATCAAAGTGATCCTTCTAGTGACATCACTTTCATTTACTTACATTCCATTCATGATTTCCTGAGTAGCAGCTAAAAGGGTAGAGTTACATGTAGAAAACAGGGTATTGCGTTTAACTCTAGGCACAAAGGTTTGTCACTGGACAGCAACAGTATCTTGTATGTTGCAACTGGAAAACAAAGGTGGGTAACCATTGGCTCAGAGTCGAGTCTAAGGCATCTGCTGCAACCAGGA
The DNA here is from genome assembly GCF_048773025.1 of Camelus bactrianus. Lineage (NCBI taxonomy): Eukaryota > Metazoa > Chordata > Mammalia > Artiodactyla > Camelidae > Camelus > Camelus bactrianus. The sequence goes on along the minus strand of NC_133575.1, from coordinate 77,775,185 downwards.
TTTGTCTTGCTCAGAGCTCCCTTATTTTATTGTATTTTCTCCCTCCCCACCCCCCACCCTCAAAGCCATCCCAGCCCCTTCAGGTCTAGAAACCCAGCATCTGGACTCTACTTTTAGGGTTTATTTGTTACTAATCAAAGCATAAAAAATATCATTTTTTAATTCTTCTTTTCTGTGTAGAGCCCTGCATTTTTGGAATCCACAATGAGATGCGGAGATGAATTCACATTTGCACCACAGCTTACATCATGTTGCGGTAAGGAGAACTGGGGACTGAAAATATAAAAGTTTATCCTCTGTAAATGGTGAAGCCCAGTCACAGACATGTAGACTGACCTATCCCCTAAGGTCGTGTTATCACTGTGTAAAAACAGGGAAGTCAAGCTACAGGGGTCTTAGTTTTTCCTCTTTTGAGATGGGTTAGATAACAGTGACTTCCCTTTTTATTGATGGATTGGGAGGGCCATTAAATTAGCACTTCTTCGAGGGGGTTAAATAAATACTAAGCAGTAGTGTAAACAAATTTCACTTAAAACTATGAATAATGGAATCTGTGCTTCATTTATCATGTCTGGCAATGCAAATATATCAGAGGAAGCCAGTCACTTTCTCCGCTTTCATGGAAAATTTGCAATTCAGAAATCATTCTCTGGGTTCTTTATGCCTTCCTGCTCAATCTATCATTGAATGCTGAAATTGGTACTGGCTTGGTGGTTCTGTGTCTGTTCCCCCAGCAATCTGCTAGGAACTAATGGTAAAGAAAAAGGTACTCTATGAAAGAGTGTGGATCTGAGGTTGAGAAATAGAAGTTAGGCTGGCAAAGGTAAAGGGATGTATGCTGTGAGTTCAGTCTGGTAATGCAACTAAGGAAGCCTACAGTGGCAACTTCTAGGTCTAAATAAACCCCAAGGTAATGTTTGTTCCGCTTTTCAAACTACACACTTAATCTTCCATCTTTGTATGCCTCGTCTAAGGCTCTGGTACCCATGCACTAATCACAAACCCAGCTTACAGCTTTTCCCTTTGGGGGATGCTCTGTTCCTCATGCTTGAGTATCATGGCCGGGTGGTTGCATTGCAGGATGAGAAAGCACTCTTAAATGAAGGGGTAGATCAGCATCACAAATTCCTTTGCAAAACACTTGGGCCCACACAGTTTTGGTTGGATCTGCCCATCTTATCAATGTTATGCCCACATGGCCTCTCCAGGTGGCTGGTTTGGGCTTCTTCACAGAGTGAGTCTCAGAGTAGGCAAACTTCTTATGTGTGGGCTAGCTTCCCCTAGGGCAAGGGTTCCAGGAGACAGGAAGTGGAGATTGCCATTTTTTAAAAGCCCAAGCCTAGAAAGCGGTACGTATTCTATTGTTATATTCTATTATTCAGAAAAGTCATCCAGGCCACTCAGTTTCAACAGAAGGAGAAATAGATCCCACCTCTTGATGAAAGGAGTTTCAAAGAATCTGAGACCATTTTTATTAGCCACAAGATCCAAATTCATTTTTTTCACATGTGGATAACCAGTTGACCTACTAAAACCCATGGGGGGGGGGTCACTACCAACAAATGACCACTTTAAACTTAACTTTCAGGGAAGATTTTTTTCGCCTTACCATCTAACACCAAGTTTGGAGATAGGTGATTTTCTTTAAAATCCCTTAGTGTGTGAGGAAGAGTATCTTTATTTCCAGTTCACCTTTGTACTGAGAACAGAGCTTTTCAGAATTCTAGTTTCATATGCGAGCAGGGTTCTTATAGTAGATTTCCCATCTGGTTGATTCTGGTCTTTATCTCTAGTCACCCACACCCCACAAGGTCATAAAAAGCTGAAAGCTCAAATGCACGGCTTTGTTAATGTCCTCCAGGCAAGAGCAAGCTTACTTCTCTGAGTTCCTATTTTTGTTTTTGTTTTGCCTCCTCTGCATATCCCTTACTTTCTTGAAAACTCATTTAGGCATTAAATACACACACACACACACACACACACACACACACACACACACACACACACACACACACACACACACATATATAGCATTGTTGAGCAAAATCAGAAATTAATGAACGCTAGCTTTATGGAAATCAAAAGGAGTAGAGGAAATGAGAGAACAGCCTTGGAAACTGTGCTCCAGGAGTGTGGAAATCAGCGGATGCTGTCATTGCTTCCTTAATCACTGCAATACATTGATTTGTTTTGTTTTGCTTTGCATTGAAAGTGAGATTTCTATAGCTCACCCCAGGGGAACTAAGCGATGGAAAGATAGAACGGACTCACACTTTCTAGGTCAATAGTGAGCCATAAGTAAATCAGTACTATTTTGTTGACTTTATAAATAGTATTCTCCTAACAAGGAAATCCTTAAATTGAGTAACGTTTCTTGAACCGCATTTGTTTTACAATCATCATTATGAGGTAGATGTGAAGATTTGAACCTTGAGAAAGAAATAGATGAGAAATCATGGCAATTCAAAATGGTGGTGTTCTGTATTATATTTGTTGTTGTTGTTCTGTGTGTTTGTTTTTCTTGGGGACATTTTTATGTGTCCTAAAAAGAAAATCATTATATTCTATGCTTTAAGCAAGTAAAGTTTTAAAACAAAACTCTGGGTCTTCTCCCTTGCCTAAACCTGGGGTTACATAATATAGTATAGCAGTTGCTATGATCTGAATGTGTCTCCTCAAAATTCATATATTGAAATCCTAACCGCCCCACCAAGGTGATAGTATTGGATGTGAAGCCTTTGGGAGATGACTAAGTCATGAGGGCTCTCATGACTTTCTATAAGCGCATAAGATTGATGTCCCAGAGGCCCCAGAGAACTCTCTTGCCCCTTCCACCATGTGAGGACACAGAGAGAAGGTACCATCTGTGAACCAGGAAGCGGGCCCACACCAGGCACCAAATCTGCCAGCACCTTGACCTCGGACTTCCCAGCTTCTAGAACTGTGAGAAATAAATTTCTCATGTTTATAAGCTACCCAGTCTCTGGTATTTGGTAATAGAAGGCCCGAACAGACTAAGTAGTAAAGAAGAAGCTCTCTGATGTTACTTGCTCACTCTACCATTTCCTAGAGAGAGAATTTAGGTCAGGTCACTTCATCCTTCAACTTCAGTTACCTCATCTGCAAATGTGGATACATGAAGGTTAAATGAGATAACACGTGTCAGATACAGGCTTAGCCTTGACACTTACTTGCCTGGCTCATAAGCATATAAATGTTAGTTGTAGTTTTTGTTGCTCTTATAATAGTTGTTAACATGAAATGAGTCCCAGGAATGATGGTTTAAGATCAACGTGTTTGTTATATGTACTACTTGATGGCTAATAGGAAGAAAATCAATATTTTTTTACATATTGGGATGACTATTTGACATTAGTTAGTGTAAAACAATTGCACCAAAATGGCTGTGGCAAATTTCCTGCATCTTTCATTAAGGACTGTAAGAAGTCCTTTACGTCTGAAAAGGAAGTAGTCTTGTTCTATGAATAGTGTTTGTGAACAGGAAAAGTTTCAATTAACCAAGCTTTCCTTACTGTACTTCATCTAAGATTGAACAGCAATGTCCCCTATTGCAGGGCAAGGCAATAGGAATTAAAGGATATGTTTAAGATATGTTTAACATTGTTTGGTGTATTTTTTTCCTTGATCAAGAGAGTGCTGACTGAGCTGGCATCTTCAGCATGCAGTTGGACTCACAGTTTTATTTATTAAGGATATACTGACGGCCCCCATAATTTAGATGTAATGGTTAAACAATTACCTTTTGCATTTGAACTGAAAAAAGAAGAAAGTCATTTAATTGCTAGTAATTTTTCCTCATTATACAAAAGCTCTTAACTTCTTGGTAACATAATAATAATAGCCAGATAAAAGAGTGGTTTGGCAAACAATAGCTCATTTTGCTCCTTAAAAGCTAAACTATAAACCCCAAATGGCCTCATATAGCATATAAGCCATAGGGCTAAAAAATGTATATTTTCCAAAAGGGATCTTGGTATGAGTTGAGGATCGGGGAGCTCGCTCTCCTATTCCATTGTGTCTTTGTAATACTGTGGTCGACTACAGCAGCACAAATCTATGCACTGATTTAGTCCTCCTTGTCTTGTATGCGTCCCCCTTTTCAGACTTGTACGTTCACCCCCATCCATGATCTCCTTACCATATTCTTGGAAGTGACTTGTTGTGATGACAGATTTGGGTGAATCATCCCGTCTTTCTGCATGAAAGAGAAAGAAGGACATACGATATGCCTTAGTCTTTTTCTGTGGTTTGATTCCCAACTGCTCCCAAGCAGCTCACAGAGGACTAACGTGGGTTTGATTAGAGAAATCTGGAATATCAGGAAGGTCACAGAATTTCTGGCAGCTTCCTTGTAAATTAAATCCAAGTAATTTATTCATGTTGGTATCTATGTCAATTGTGGAGAGACAGAGTGAAAGAAAACATAGTCTGAACGGTGATTTGGAAAACAGAAATGCTTGGGCATTGCTCCCAGCCTTCGTGTCAACTACCTCTGTAGCCTGGGTGTGCATCCCAGAAGGGCACTCTGAGGATTAATTAGTTTCTTAAATGCTTTTGAACGTGAAAATGTGCTAAGTAAACATATGACAGATTGAACTCACCAGAGGGAGAGACCTGAATTGGGGAGAGGGGGAGTGGAACATAGTTATAGAATGATAGATTATTGAATGTTCATTTTGACTTTAGAACAATGGAAAGAAAATATCCTTAAGGAGTACACAGCTTTATATAAGCTGAAGGAGGGGGAGAAGAGGGCCAAAAAATCATCAGAAGCGAATAGAATACTGTAACCAATAACCAGTAACTAGAGATTGGAGGCCGAGTGAGGATGAGGGTGAACCATATAATAACGTAGAGCAAGCGCTGTGGCTAGAAAAAAAAGAAAGCTAATCTTTCAAGAAAGGAAATAGGACACTGATCTTAGGAGACAGAGAAACATTGTGGTACGGAAAGCAAGAGACAAGACTGGATAATTAGATGGGCTTGTCCCAGAGGAAATAAGTCCAGGGAAAGAGGAGGTGGGTAATATTCATGTTGTAGGTAGACGGACAGTATAATACCAAATCAGGGTTGTTGATCCAAAACATAGGAGCAAAGACATGATATAGTTAAAACTGCAGGGAATGATTGAAAGTGAGATCGAAAATGTACAGCTGTAAGATGCTAAGCTAGCCATAAAATGCTGCTTATCGAGTTGAAAAAAAAAAAAAAGGACACGGTGAAATGCTGAGGAGGTAGACAGTGAGACAACATAATGTGGTCCAAAATGCAGTTTTAGTCAGGTATTAGAATATGAAAGAAGAGAGCAATGGAACAATAACAGAAAGAAAGAAAGAGGTCCTGAAAATTAGACTGTACTGAGGGTGAGGGGCAGGACATTACAGGAAGAGATTTACACTGTAGTAAGACTGAGTGTGTGTCTGAGACATGCGTGCTATCCAGGATTTCCGTAAAGAAGGAGTTCAGAAGCAGGAATAGAACTATTCATATATATGGTTGGCTCACTGAACCCAGTATCTCGTCCCCATCATTACCTGAGATGTTCAGTTTGCATTTGCTTCTGCAGAATGAATGTGTACACTCTGCTATCCTATGAGCCTGTCCTCCAAGAAAATAACAGTCATTCCTTGCATTCCCAATTAAGATGTTTGAATGCCATCATTCCCAGTATTTTCTTTCAAGGCAGTAATTCCTTCTAGCAAATTTTACTAGTACTGTCATCAGTCCAGACATTTGGGAAATCTACTTCTTTGACAGCAATCACTGAACTCTAGCTTGACATTTTTTGCCTGCAATTTTACAGTTAAATCCTTCTTCTGAGCTTTTTCTTTGCTTATCTTGATTTCATACAAAGTTGGACCCTAAAACGCTTACAGAGCATTTCTTGAAACCCAGATTACAAAATTATTGGTGATTTAGCTAGTTACCCCTTCTGAATTGGCCAGATAAAAGCCATAAACCTTAATTACATAATAAAGTTCCCTTCTAAATATCAAAATCCCTAAGAGAGCAATCATTTGCAGTATCCAGACCAAGATTTTGTATGCAAGATCACCAAGTATCCCCTGTGGGTTTGGGGCACAGACTGTTACTGCTTCATGGCTGCGTTGCCAGCTCAGTTTGGCGTGCTTAATCCTCCGCCTGCCCTGTTTTATGTCACCCGAGCTGATTGAGCCACAAAAGATAGAGGAGCCTTGGTTTGGAATAAAGTTGCCTCTTTAAGTCCTTCAAGTGTTTAATCCTAGACAAGGGCAGTTGCCCAATCCATGGGTTACCTCAAGCAGCCACTCAAGACTGGCCCATCACTTCTTGCAACAACTTGCTTGATACGTGGGGTTTTTTCTATTATTACTATTATTACTGTCCCCACTAACTTTTTCAATATAAAAGTTAATAAATACTCACTGCAAAAAATTAAATGTATGGAAAACCACAAAGAGAAAAACAGAGGCAAAGGCCTTGAAGAGAGATTTCTCCAAAGAAGGTAGACAGATGAGCAACAAGTATATGAAAAGATGCTCCACGTCACTGATCATCTGGAAGATGTGAATCCAAACTATAATGAGGCCTCACCTCATACCCATTAGGATAACCACTATTAAAAAAAAAGAGGAAATAATAAGTGTTGGTGAGGATGTGGAAAAATTGGAACCCCTGTATACTGTTGGTGGGAATGTAAACAGCACAGTGCTATGGAAAATAGTATGGCATTTCCTCAAAAATTAAAAACAGAATTACCATATGGCAATCCCATTTCTTGGTATTTATCCAGAAGAATTGAAAGCAGGATCTTGAAGAGATATTTGCACACACATGTTCATTGAGCCTCAATTACAATGGTCAAGAGATAGAAGCAACCCAAATGTCTATCAGTGTATGAATTAATAAAGAAAATGTGGTATATCCACACAACAGACTACTATTCAGTCTTAAAAAGGGATATCCTATCCCATGCTACAGCATGGATGAACCTTGAGAACATTATACTAAGTGAAATACTTCAGTGACAAAAAGACAAATACTATATGGTTTCACTTATATGAGATACCTAAAGGAGTCAAACTCATACAAACAGAAAATAAAATGGTGGTGACCAGGGGCTGGGAGGACGGTGGAAATGTGGAGTTGCTATTCTGTGAATATAGAGCTTTGGTTTTGCAAAATGAAAAAGTTCTAGAGGGCTGTGAATGTAGTTGACACTACTGAACTGTACACTTAAAAATGGTTATGAGCATAAATTTTATGTTGTTTTTAAAGTGACAGTTAAAAATGTTTAAAGGAAAAACAAAAAGGCAGCAGCAGCAATAGCTTGAAAAGCACTTGTGCACTGGGACTCATGAACATGCTGAGCCTGGAACAGCACCATAATGTGAAGGATATTCGACCACATCTCAGCAGACACTTAACCAGCCGCCAGCCAGCCAACCAGTCACCAGCCAACCCCGCAGCCAATCACAGACACATGCACGGGCCACAGCAAAGACCTGTGGAGCCTGACCCAGATCTGCGGACCATCCAGATAAAAACAGCCCAAATTGTTGGCCTGCACATTTTGGAGCTAAATAAATCATTGTTATTTTGGGGGGAAATTTTTAAATAAAATAGAAATCATTCAACATTCTTCCATTTAGAGGGAACCACTTATGAATTTATATAAATTGTGTGTATGTATTTATGCACATAATAGTATTCTATCAGGTGCTTACATTTTTATTTCTTTAATCTCAATGCCTTGTTTTAGGGCATTTAGTTTATTTTCAATACTGTGATATTGAGAATAGCACTGAGATGAACACTTTGTGGATATATTTTGTGCACAGCCAGGATTATTGTCTTTAGGAAAATAATCTTAGACATTGGATATCTGGGCGAATGCTATATAAATTAAATTACTCAGGTGTCTGAAAAGCATTCATTAAATCCTTTTAAAATGTGAGAGGTGGAGTTTCTTTTTATATCTGGTCATGAAGTCACACTTTTTAAAAAATCTAGCATTGTTTAACTGTAAAAATCATTTGATTAGCTACTTTGGGTGAGCAGACAAAGCAAGAAATCTATAGGCAATGAAAACATATTAGCGGGTAAATTCTTATGACAGTTGAGAGGCGCACAAATGCAACCCAAATAGAAAAGAAAAAAACAAATTATTGCTGCGGTTATGTTGTCTGCCTGGTCTATAAAATGTAGCAGTTTTTCAGTGCCTACGGTGAAATGCAGCACACATTTGAGTGAGAAACCAGGCACGAAGAGCTTTGTGTGTTAATAATGCTGTGAGAGCCACTAAATTGTTTCTTTATAAATGTCCCCCAAACACTGAGTTCTAGCCACACCCTTGAAGACATAATATTAAGATGTATGTATTGTTCATCTTCATCTATTTTAAATGCCAGCCAATCTGTGAATGGTTCATATCAGAAGGCTGTTCAGCTGAAGACTGTCATTAAAATGGCATGAATCAACATTCTTTTTATTAAGTAGAACTTCATTCTAGCTAAATATTTTAGACCTCAAGCAAAGGAAAGCCTTGTCCTTTTCAACTAGAAAGTAAATAGATGTGTAGTCCCTCCTATTCCCTGCAATGTATGTATGACCTGGTTCTTAGATATGCACGTGGATGGGGAAAAAGAGCAATATTTCCTTAGGCAGACTATTTAGCTTATGCCCAACAGGAGTATAAACTAGGACATTCGGGTAATGTTCAACAACTGGTGACTTTCTGGGTGATGTGGGTGAAGAATGTTGCAAATGCCTCCCAAACACTGGTCAAATTTGTGACCAAGAGGAGGCCATGTGAACAGAGGATGTCACCTGCCAGATCAGTCAACAAAGGATATTGTGGCCATCAAGCCAGCAGCCACGGCAGCTGTGCCCCTTGAGCAGATTCACGATGGAGAAAAACAGGATACTGGACCCAGATTGTTCACATGCATATCCAAGGAATGATTTCAGTGAGCCCAGACTCTTGCATCCTCCCAGACATAGAAAAGCACTAAATTCCTTAACTTGAGATGTCTGGTTTTCAACAGTAATCTTTTGATGCTCCGACTACCTGGTCTTTGTTGCAAAGACTCCTCTATATCCTCATTGGAGCAGTCCCTCAGAGTGATCTGAGAGGCTGCCTTCAGGACTTAAGTCCTCAGAAAGTCCACTGAATAAAACATAATTCTCAATTTTTAAGTTATGCATTTTTTTCTAGTCAACAGTGACTAATATTTGGGGGGCATTCTTATAAGTACAGAAGGCTGAATTGCCATTAATAATGTATTTAATGGAGTTTTGACATTTCTTGGCAATGCTCTGCACATATTCCTTGGAGAATTAGCAGAACTTTGGATCAGTGTGTAGGCCATCGATGACTAGCCCTCTAGCTCCATCTCTGGGCCTCCGATCTTACATGGGCTGCTTAGGAAGAAGCTATTTCTACAAAGTTAGGGAGGCTTGGTCATAAATGACACCATTCTCACACACTAATGCTTCTCTTTCTAACTCCTGGAGTCTGTATGTGTGTTGTGGAAGGTCAGTGTGTGCAACTGAAGAGAATCCCCAGTATCACAACAATTGGGGTCAACAGTCACACTGAACCCCAAGGTAACTGTGTCCACTGCTGCTCCATGAACCTCATTCACAAAGCAAATAGTGAGAATAAATCTTACAAAGTTCTAACAATGGAGCCAAGTCAGTGTGAAATTGAGCATAGAGAACAAGTTTAAGAAGATGCTGGCGTTGTATTTTGGTAATTGTTAAAATAACTTTATTTCTTTTGGTGGTGGCCACGGGGATCGGCAACCTGCTCCTTTCCCCCACCTCCCATCTTGAAATGCAAACAAAGGCTTGTTAATGTAGTGCTTTTAGGAGGGGTTTGATTCTTGGAAGAATAGGAGTTTACTTGTTCTCTTTCATTTGCAAAGCATCACATGACTTTTGCAGACAGCACAGATGAGAGAAATGATTTGAATGCCCATTTGGCCTGGCCCTGACACACACACTTACATACACATACACACGGCTTCTTACCGGCAATAGATTCTAATAAACATGGCTTCCTCCCACTTTAGAAAAAAAATTTATGCGATATTTATAGTTTTAGCATTTATACCTAAAATATGGTATTTAGCAAGACACAAAAACCCCTCTTCCTCTCTCATGCTGTGTCTCTCTTTCTCTCTCACACACACACACGCACACACACCACTTTTGGAAATAAGAGAACCATAAGAAACATGAAAGTTTCCCTGGTGTATAAGGTAGAAATTGTATACTTAGGGTATTTTAAATCTAAGATCTATGATTGAATTCTATCTCCCCCACCCCAAAAATGTGGATTACGTGTTTTCTCTTTAACCAAAGACTCTTATCTTTGAATTTCTCACTTGAGGAATATAGGGCCTGAATATCCCTGAGATAGCTTATTTGTAGATACAGAAAATAGAGTGAGATTATGGGCAAGGAAATCTTTCAAGTACATAAATGGAAAATGAAAGTAAGATAGCATGGTAATTAACACAGATGAAAATAGTTCATATTCTTCCCTAGATTTCTTGTGGGTGATAAATTGCCTTAGCTGGAAACTATATTTTCAAGTTGTAAATCTTCATATGACTAACGACTTCCCTATATCTTGCAATGAAATTAGAGAACAAATATTAAGATGTAGTTTTTATTTATCTGTAAGATTATAATACCAGAGCAACAGCGTGAGCCTGTACATGAAATTATGGCCACAAGTTATTACTTGATGGCCATTTTCCCCAATTAAATGATATGGGTAGCAGTAGGAAGATAGAAATGCAAGATAAATAAAGTTCATAGACTCCATCTTGTCAAGAGGTTAAAAGATTTCTATTGAAGAGACCAGTTTATGTTGGGAATATTTATCATAATTTGAATCTCTTTTGTGTATTATAAATTCAGTTGACTGAAAAGGAAGATCAGAGCTATCTCGCAAACATCTTTCAAGAGTGCATTTGCCATACCTTAATTGGTATGTTTATTGTAGAATATTTTTATAAGTGGATATCTCTGGCTTCCAACATGTGCTTCAGCTGACTATTAAACTGGCAAACAGGACAACAGAAAAATCACGATTCTGTTACCTTCCCTGGGCATCCAGTGTGAGTTGCTTCCTCAGTCTAAAGATTGCTGGGAGGGATTTAGCTAAGAACTTAGAACGGCCCTCAAACATGTCCATGAATTTCTGGGTACTATTCACATATTTTCTTAAAGCTGCCTCCATACTCCATAGGTGAGAATCAACCCAATTCCAGGAGAGGTGAGAAAAGACTGGCTTTGATCTATAGTCTAATGGCATAAGCCACATCATGATGTGAAAGAAGTACTTGGAATCGAAGAGCACTGATAATTTATAGAAAATACAAAAAGTGTGACTCTTTAAATTCTTGGAATTTAACCAGAGTCTGAATGCCCACCCATCCAGGATGCTGTGAGGGAGATTTCTATGTTGGGTGTATGCAGCTTCTTCTATTATTTTTTTAATTGAAGCATTGTCCATTTACAATGTTGTGTTAGTTTCTGGTGTACAGCATAGTGATTCAATTATACATATTCCTTTTTATGTTCTTTTTCATTATAGGCTATTACAAGGTATTGATGAGAGTTCCCTGTGCTTTACAGTAGGGCCTAGTTGTTTATTTTACATACAGTAGTTAGTAGCTGTAAATCCCGAACTCCTCCCCTTTTCCCCCAATAATCATAAGCTTGTTTGTTTTCTATGTCTATGAGTCTGTTTCTGTTTTGTAAATAAGTTCATTTGTATCATTTTTCACTTAGTATAACAATCTCCAGGTCCATCCATGTTGCTGCAAATGGCATTATTCCATTCTTTTTCGTTTTTATTTTCTTTTTTATTTTCATTCTTTTTATTCCATTGTGTGTGTGTGTGTGTGTGTGTGTGTGTGTGTATGTGTCTGTGTGTATGTATATACATATGTATACTACATCTTCATTATCCAGTCATCTGTCAATGGACATTTAATTTGTTTCCATGTCTTGGCTATTGTAAATTGTGCTGCTATGAACATTGGGATGCATATATCTTCTCAAATTAGAGTTTTCTCTGGATATATGTCCAGGAGTGGGATTGCTGGATCATATGGTAAGTCTATTTTTGTTTTTTGAAGAACATCCATGCTGTTCTCCATAGTGGCTGCATGAACTTACATTCCCAACAGTATAGGAGGGTTCCCTTTTCTCCACACTCTCTCCAGCATTTACCATTTGTGGACTTTTTAATGATGGCCATTCTGACCAGTGTGAGGTGATACCTCATTGTAGTTTTGATTTGCATTTCTCTGATAATTAGCGATATTGACATTCCAACTTTCTGATTCTATGACTTGGAGGTAGAATTATTAAATACAAATATTTGGGGCATAGTCTCATCCTGGTGATTTTAGTAGTGTTCTCACATAGATACCTGTGCAAAGTAGAAGATGCTCCTTTTGGTATGGTGACAAAGTGTAGCCCAGAGCTCTATAATAAAACACCCGGGTAAACAACCTGAGAGTAAATGTCCATCAATTGCCCATTTGTTCATCACTATAATTCATATTCTATTAAAAATGAGCCTGGCAAGTTCCGGTGATGAAAGAGTGGCTTATATCAACTAAAACTCCCATAGTGAACAATTAAAACTCTGGAAAAAAACATAAAAATTACTGTTATTTGAAGGAACTGGAGAGTAAACAAAGCCTTCAGAAACTAGGGTTCTTTGACGCTTGAAGAAAAAAAATTACACTGTTTGAGGACCACCTTCATACATCTTTTCCCCTGAGACTAGTTCCTATCCTGAGCATCATGGAGGCAGAGGGGAGTTTATCAGCAGATATGCAAGCTCTACCCATGTCTGGTTCCTTCCTTTCCAGAATTTCCTCCCTCAAGTTCCAATCACTATAGCAGCCACAAACTCTGTTCTAACACAGGAGACAGAAATGTTTTGAGGTCAAGGGCCAGATAGTAAATAATTAAGACTTTACAACACAACCTCTGTTGCATATTCTTCTTTGTTTTCCATAAGCTTTTATAAATGTAAAAATCATTCTTAGTTCCCATTTTTACATAGAGGGCCCAAAAAAACAGGCCAGATTTGGCCAAGAGGCAGTAGTTTGCCTATCCTTGATATAATACCTCGAGCAAATAATACTGCAGCATCTAATATACATGTACTTGGGTTTCCAGAAGGAGAGGCAAGAATAGAGCAAAACAGCATTTGAAGACATAATCCTGAAAATTTTCCAAATTTGGTGAAAAGCATCAATGAACCAGTCTAAGAAGCTTAGTGAACCCCTAAGAAGTATAAATACGAAAGACAAAAAAAAAGACTCTTCACAATCAAATTTCCCCAAAACAAAGATACATAGAACATCTTGAAAATAACTCCTTTTACACTATTAATTCTAAGTAGACTGTGAAATATTATGGGTGCATATCATAATTAATGGAACACACACTAAACAATAATGCAAAGAGTCAAATTTTAAAAGCTGTAAGAGGAATTTAAATGGAAAACTTAAAAAAAAAACTAACTTGAAAGAAGACAGGAATGGATGAAGAGAGAAACAAAGAATAAATGGGACAAGTAGAAAACAAACTGAAAAGCAAAATAGTAGACTTGAACCCAACCATATCAATAAACTATTTTACATATAAGTAGGCTAATCGCTCCAGCTGAAAAACAGAGATTTAAAGACTGTTTTTTTTTATGTTACCTCATCTATGCTATGACAGGAATTGTATTTTGATATTATGACACAGATAGGTTGAAAATAAAAGTGTAGAAAAATGTATATGGTACAAACAATAACCCTAAGAAAGCTTGTATGTCTGTGTTATTATTAGACTAAGGAGACTTCAAGACAGGGAGTATAACCTGAGATAAAGAGGGGAGTTTCATACTATAAAAGGGTTAATGTATGAGGAAGACATGACAATCAGATTTGTTTGTGTAGCTAATAATATTGCTTCAGCAAAAACTGACAAAATTGAAGACAGAAATAAATTCACAAAGGACTGTGCATATGCTAATAAAAGACCTGTGAAAATCCTCAGCTTTCACCTCTGTCTGACTTTCAGCCTCTGCACAAACAGGAAGTGAAGGATAAGACAGAGTTGTAAAATTGCCTGGCTGTATTGAGGGTATATTCCAACAAACACACACACAAACAGTGCCTATCTGCAAAGATTGGGAAATTTTTTTAGTTCCAGCCTTTAAAGAAATTTCTGTACAATCACTGGCTGACTATTAAGCTGAAAGACCAGAGACATCGGTGGCCATATACAACAAAAAATACAGACTTTACAAAATTAGTTCAGAAAAGTTTCTAACAAACAAGCAACTACTACTACAATAAGCAGCACCAACAATCCCTGAGGAGGGAGGATCTAATTTTCAGAATTGCCACATTATAATTTTCAAATTGTCCAGTTTTCAACAGCAAAAAATTATGAGATAAACAAAAAAACAAGAAAGTATAGCCAATACATAGGGGGAAAAGCAATCAATAGAAACTGTCCTTGAGGAGCCTAGATATAGGACTTACTAGACAAAGACTTTAACTATTTTAGATATGTTTATAGAACTAAAGGAAACAACACACAAAAAAATCTGAAAGAAACTGTGAGAACAATATCTCATGAAATAGATAATCTCAGTGAAGAGATAGAAATTATAAAGAGAAACAAATAGAACTTTGGGGGTTAAAAAGTATAACAACTGAAATGAAAAATTCACTAGAGGCACTCACTAGCAGATATAAGCTGACACATGAATTCAATTGAGATTATTTAGTCTGAGGAACAAAGAGGGAAAAAATGAAGAAAAATGAAATAAAAAGAGCCTAAGACAATTGTAGGAGAGAAAGAAAAGGGCAAAAAGAATCTTTGAAGAAATAATGGCTGAAAACTTCCCCAATTTGATGAAAAACATTAATCTACACATCCAAAAAGGTCAATGAACTCCAAGTAAGATAAACTCAATGATATCCACAGCAAAACACATTATAATAAAACTGTCAAAAGGCAAAGCCTGAGAGAGAATTTTGAAAGCAACATGAGGAAAACAACTTATCACATACAAGGGTTCCTGAATAAGATTAACAGCTGAATTCTCATGAGAAGCTATGGA
Organism: Camelus bactrianus; assembly: GCF_048773025.1. NCBI lineage: Eukaryota > Metazoa > Chordata > Mammalia > Artiodactyla > Camelidae > Camelus > Camelus bactrianus. The sequence continues at coordinate 77,760,025 of NC_133575.1, read as the reverse complement.
GGCCAGAAACAGTGGATGGCATATTCAAAGTGCTGAAAGAGATAAACAATTGTCAACTAAGCATTCTCTTCAGTTAAACTATCTTTGTAAAGATAAACCAGAAAAACTGAGAGAGTTTGTTGCTAGTAGACATGCCCTCAAAGAAGTGCTAAAGGAAATCATTCAGTCTAAAATAAGAGAATAATAAGAGTAACTTGAATCTACATGAAGAAATAAAGAACACTGGTAAAGGTAACTACATAAGTTAGTATAAGTCAATCTTAATGGTGTTTTTAATTTTTTATTCCTCTTTTTTGTTATTTAAAAGACAATTGTGTAAAACAATCATTGTAAATCTACGTTGATGGGAGCAGAAGTAAAAGATGTGATTTGTAACAATAACAACATAAAGGGGAGGACTGAGCTATATAGGAGCAAAGTTTTTGTATCTTATTGAAATCAAGTTGGTAGTAATCCTAACTAAATTGTTATAAATTGTTCATTGCAATTCTCAGAGATTACTAGGAAAACAATATTCATAATAGCCTAATGTGGAATCAACCCAAATGTCCATCAGTTGATGAACAGATGAACAAATTGTTGTATTCATACAGTGGAATACTACCCAGCAATTAAAAAAGAACAGTGAATGCATGGAACAACGAACGCGGTGAAACTTATGAACATCGCGTTGACCCAAAGAAGCCAGACATAAAAGAATACCCACCATATGACTCACTTTACATGAAGTTCTTGAACTGACAAAACTCATCTATGATGATAGAAATCAAAACAGCTGTTTTCAAAGTGGCATAGAAATAGGACTAGAAGGAGGCACAAGAGCACTTTCTGAGATGATGGAAATGTTCTTGCTCTTGATTGAGGGGGTGGTTACATGAGTGTATAAGTTTATCAAGCATCATTGGCTTGTCCACTTAAGGTCTGTGCATTTTACTGAATATAAATTTTCCCCCAATTAAAATAAAAATATAGTATATCTTGTGGTTTATGAAATCAGTATTTTTAGCCAACTTCATCTAAATATAACACCAAAATCTGTAATGTAGTACTAGGGAGAATACTTTTCATCACTTTATCAGTGAAGAAACAAATTTTTTAAAAATACTTTAATCATGGATTTTAAAAAATGGGTCAGGTCATTTATTCGAGGAGCAAATAATGTTTCTCCTTGCAAAGACCACTTCCCTCAAAAAACAAAATTTGCTATGTGTATAAACTTCTTTGTAAAGATATGTAGCCTCCTTGCAAAGTCCACCATTCCTCCTCCCCAAATAAAACCATGTATTTTGTGTTTGTAAAATTTTAGGTAATACTTATATGGGGGTGTTCAACTATGTCTCTGCTAGGTTTCCAAAGGGTTCGTGCTCTTTGTGGAAGTACTGCTACTTAGTAGATGGTTTCTTTTAAGGGAGAAATACCAATCAAGATAGCTTTGCATCAGTAGCTGCTAAGAGTTCATTTCAGAATCCTCCCACATTATGAAATTCTGTCCAAAGGACAGGGAAGGGATTTTGGCTGGTGCATTTGCTTCCTTGTCTTTAGTTTATACAGAGTTGGGTCATTTGTATGGTAAAACCATGCCATTTGCTCAGCAGGGAACATCACTTTGCTTTCTCCAGGAGGGTCTTCATTCTATTACCTAAAAGTGGTAGGTGCATATTTTTGTTGATGTTTTTTATAAAATCTTTTAAAAAATATTTTTTAAGTAGAGGGATTCCCAAAAGGTTTAAGTGTTGTCAAACACCCATTACTCAAATTCCATTCACCAACATCTCTTTAAGTGAAAAGTCTTATTTTGAGACATCTTAATAAGTAGGCATCATTCATTCCATAAATTCTGAGCACCAACTGTATGCAGAGTCTGAGATGGGGAGAGGAACTGCCATGCCTCCAGCCCTCAGAGTCTCACACTCTGGTAATGAGATTTTTTTTTTAACTCATGAGTATTGGGTTGGACCATATGATAGTGCCCTTTAAAAACAAATTTTTTTAATTGAAGTATAGTTGATTCACAATATTGTTTTGGTTTCTGGTGTACAACATAGTGATTCACATATACTTTTTTTTCATATTCTTTTTCATTATAGGTTATTACAAGATACTGAATATAGTTCCCTGTGCTATACAGTAGGCCCTTGTTGTTTATCTCTTTTATGTATAGTAGTTTGTACCTGCTAACCCCAAACTCCAATTTATCGTTCCCCACTTTTCCCCTTTGGGAACCATAAGTTTGTTTTCTATATCTGTGAGTCTCCTTCTGTTTTGTAAATAAGTTCATTTGTGTCATTTTTTTAGATTCCACACATAAGTGGTATCATATGATATTTGTCCTTTCCCTGTCTGACTTACTTCACTTAGTATGATAATCTTTAGGTTCATCCATGTTGCAGATATTGCCATTTTTTTGTAGGTCAAAAATAGTAGATTAACGGTGATTTCATAGGATCAACTTAACGCAATCTGAAGGGGAAGTGTTCTGTCCAATGCAGTCCAGATGAAAGGAGAGATTGCTTTCAATTGGGGTTGTAAAGGGATAGGAAAGAGAAGAGAGGGAAGTTGCTGCCTTTCTGTGACTCATTTCTTTGTTCTCTTTGTGGTCATCACAAAAATTTATCACCTACCAATCGAGATTAAACAGTTCATTTGTGCTTCAAAGGGGAAATGTAAAAATAAGAGGAATGATATATAAAGAAAACATTGGTGTAGAGCCACTCACCATCTGAGCCTGTGAGTAAGGCATTGTGTGATACTGATATGTCTCTAGTTAGAGTGCTTACTACACAGGGTGGGATGTGAGATGCTCTGCATCTGAAAACTGGGGGTGTTTGTCAGGCAGGATGCATAGAGCTCTTGGAATTGTAAACAAGAGTGTTTGTGTGTTTGGACTGGGATATGACATGCACTTTTCATGGGTGGTGATGCAGGTGACATGGGGAAAGGGTTTACAGTATTCATCAGATTCTCAAAAGGTCTAGAACTGAAAATAACTTAAGTACCATAAAGGTATATACACACAGACTTTGAACGTGAATTAGTATACTTGGAGGGAGACTGTGATCAGCGCCATGCAGTCCAGAGAAGGAAAAAGGTGACTTTCAGTGAAACGTATCAGTGGAAGATTGGGGAGGGAAGTTTGGCACCCAAGGTTAGGAGATTTTATACAATGGGTTTGGTGAGATATAATGAAGTCTAGAACCATCGCAGCATCAGAGAGGATGGAGGGGTGGGGGCAGTGCAAGAGCTGCAAAGATGAAATTAGCAAGATTTGGCAGTTGATTAACTAAGGGGCCAAGAGAGATGGAGGATTTGAAGTTGATGTTAACTTTTAAGCCTGGGTGAATGGGAGGATCAATTTCATGCTTAAAGAAATCTTAAAGTGTCAAATGTTTCTTTGTAAAAACCATGCTCTGTTTTCTTCTCCTTTTTAAAAAATACTGGATTGACACTTTACCTTTTTAACCCTTTATAGTGGAAAATTTCAAACATACAAAAGTAGAGATCATGGTATACTGAACTCCTTTGTCCCCATCACCCAACTTCAACAATTATCAATATCAAAAGGCAGATTTCTGGTTTAGCAACAACATAGCCTAAAATTAAATTCTCTAATAGCTTAATTCTCCATGGATAGAGTTTCTTCTATGATTCCCTAAAAGTGTATATAAAATTGTGTGTGTGTGTGTGCACTCTCCTTTGGAGATCCACATGGAGAAAGGGTCCATAGCTTCTGAGAGGTTCTATGACACAACCCCATCCCATGCCTTTGCACCACTCTCCAACTTCATAGGAAGTCCTGATCATTTAAAAAGAGAATTTGTGTAAGACGTGATCTCTGGAAGCTCGGATACAGGTTAAGCATTACTCTTGAAGAATTATCCTGATTCTTTAAGTCTAGAGTATTAAGGAGCTAGGACAGCAAGTAAGTACATTCTCATTTGGGGCCAGGGAGGTCTGGAACATAGAATTATGGCCACAGAAGATCTGTCTAGGTGGGTGTGGCCTAGAGACCTCCCTGTGAGCATTGGTTGCTTAGGTATGTACTGAAGTTGTAAGAAGTTAGAGGAGGAAGCTTAACAAAGAAATGGGTGTTAATTATAGACAGAGTCTTCATTTATTCATTTAGCAAGTATTTATGGACTGTCTACTATGTACCAGGCACTGTGCTAGGCCCCAGAGGTACAGAAACAATTTCTATTTTTGTGAAACTTACATTCTAGTTGGAAATAGAGATCTCATCCAAATTATCATAAAGACAAGCATGTAATTAGAAAATATGGTAAATGGTAAAAATGAAAAGCACAAGGAATAGCACAAATACCCAGTGCTGGAGATGAGTATGAAACTGTATCTACACCCTAAATCATGGCCACAGCAGGAACTACAATTTTAAAATTAGCTGATGCTCAGATCATGAGGAAAATCAGAGTGCAGGAGGAAATTTGAGGGGAGGTAGGCAGAGGAGACCCCGTGGAGGTATTGAAAGCCATAGTAAGAAGTTTTATCTTTGAAAACTATGGGAAACTTTTAAAGTTTTTAGCACAGATTTTGGAAGGAGGGAAAGTGAATTGACATGATGAGATCTGCGTTTAGAAAAGATGACTCTACCTGGTATGTGAATATCAGATTTTGAGAGGGGGCACAAGTGCATAGTGAGTGACCAGTAGTCACTCACTACCAATAGTAGGCTATTGTAGTTGAGGTGAGAGATGGTGAGAGATGATGACTTCTGTTGGGGCGGTGGTGATGAAGATGGAGTGAATTGGATAGTGTGGGGTACTTTAGTCCACTAAGCCTTTTTGACACAACCCAGTGCAATGGAAGGGAAGAGCCTCACTCTGCATGTATGTTAGGTAAAATAGAGTTTCCTAGTTGTTCAGGTGTTCAATGAGGGTTAAAACTCTGGGACATGCCAAGAGCTACATAGTAAGTAGCTAAGTCAGGCTTTGAGCACAGATACAGGCTCAGGTTATATATCGTACAAGATAATAACCACTGATTAATTCTTTAAAAACAGTTGATCAAGTGAAGTCTTAGCCTCAGTCAGTCAACATAAGATATTGACTGTGCACTATGTCGAAAACAGAACTAGCCCACATAAGTAGCCTCTAGCGTACAAAGAAATAAGCACCACCTCGATATGTACAATCCACTCAATGAATACATTTTAAATATCGAACAGACTCTATTGAACCTAGAATTTGGCTCTGCAAAATTGCCAAGGGCAATTCTCAGAGTGGATACGTGAAGTCTGCTTGATAGGGCAATTTTTAACTATCAGATTGGAGATGTGGGGGGAAGTCAATTGTCTTAGGTGTAAGTAACATAAGCTTAATGATTCTCCTAAGCTAAGAAAGTAGCAAGTCTGTTGATTTGTCTTTTGGTTCATCTTCTGCAATGGTGGGGTTGTTCCTCCCCTCTCTTTTAGGACATATATATGACTGCCATTAATAAAGGGGTAGAGACCCTTTAAGACTAGGCTAGCTGAATAAGAGAATCCAAAAAATGCCATCCTCTAAAGGCCTTTAGTTTCTGGAGGAAGTTTGTGTACAATTTGTCTCATAAGCCTCAGTTTACAGTAGCCTTCTGACTGGCCTGGCTCTTCCTGCTCTGCCTGCTCTCCAGAATCTCTGGCACCTTGAATGGGCTAGCTGACAGCCATCTTGCTTACCTCTCAGGTCACCACCCAACTGCCTGTCTTCCATCTCCATCCTTTCCTGAATCTTGCCAGCCTTCAATTCATGGCCTGCCATCTTTCCCCCTGCCCATTTCTGGGTTGACGTCAAGCTTCTTAATGGCCTATTGGCCTTCAGGTGACATTGTTGGAAATCCTTGGAAGAACACTCTCAAGCAGTGGTTCTCCATCATTGGCTGTGTCAGAATCACTTAGCAAATGGAGACTCCAGGGTCTGATTTTGTATTAGACGCTCTGGATAGTGATTCCCAGTTGTGTGCATTTTTTAGAAAGCCTCCCAGGTGTTTTGGAAGCAGTGGACCACTGTTTTGCGATCCCTCAAGTTTTTGACTTCTACTCAGAAGTTTCAGATTCTCAGTGGAGGATGGGTCAGCATGTTGCCCTTTATGCTCCTTTTAAGAAAGAATTTATAATTTCTTCAGCGTGATACTGAATTTGCATAATACTAGCAACTCCAGTTGATACAGAAAACACATTATTTTCATTCACGATAATAACTACCATTCATTGAGTTCCTAAGAGTGTTCATCACTATGCTGAGTGTTTTTCACAGTTTTTAAAACCTAATCTTTTCTTTAAAATCTCAAGAGGATTTACATTAATCACATAAGAAAAATGGCACTCAGAGGAGTGAGGCAACTTGTCCAGGAGGAAGTAGCCAAGTTAGGATTTGAACCCAGGACTCTGTGATGGCAACATTCATGCTCGTAGCCACATGGCCATCATCTCATACTAAACAGGTGACAGAACTGAGAACAAAATGAAGTTCTCCCTCCTCTTCTGGGTTCTTGGGAGCTTACTGTAAGGTGCTCCAGAGTGTGGGCCAGACATCCCGGCTGTGGTTGTTGGGGGAGTTAGAGCAGATAAGACCTATACTAGCTGGCTGTAAAAAAGGATTTGATCTCACTGGCGAGTCTTATGAAATTGTCGTGATCATAAACCTGAGGCAAAATCATAAGTGGTTTGTACATCCTGGTTCTGTTTATTTCCGCCAAACAATTCCAGTTAAAGTCTCAGCCACTTCCTCTGTTTTGCTGCGATGCTGTTTACTCACTGTGAAACCCCCAGATGACCGGAGATGTCCAACCCTGCAGGTGAGTCTGCTGGTGGTCCCTTGCTGCCAGTATCTTTCTGACCACTCTAACTCTTGATGTCTCCTCCCCCTTGGTGAGCAGGACTCTGTGTTCACTAGCACAGCCAGATGCTTTTGTTCAGAGCCAGGAGTGGAATAAACACAAAAAGGACCCTCTCCTTTATCACTGGTAAGCTCCTGTAATCAAGGCAAAGAGCTCTGCTGGTCACAAGAAGTTGATAGATCTGTGGCAGGGTTCTAAGGACTGGACAAGAAACAAAAGGATTTTGGAACAAATGGGACTCCTGTTGAGTTATTAACATTTGTATCCCAGGTTCTATTTCTGCTACATTCACCAGGGACAAGTAACACGCTAGCTTTGATCCTGCTATTCAAAAGGAAGCTCTAAGGTGATGTAGCACAAAGACTGCCCGGTACAAAAATCCTGTTGGTACGCAGGACATTCTTAATTGTTCCAAGATGCCTCATAATTACAATGCACTTCTTTTTTAAATGCAAAACTGTATTTTAAAAATAACTTGTATATAACATTTGCACCAAATACTTGTAAAATTTGGATTTTTGTATTTCCTTTCTCATTGTGCATATACTACATTTCATCTTAAACTGTGCTACACAGTATTATAATCCTGATAAAGCACGTAATGAACACTTTGCAGTCAGTAGAAAGGATTTACCCCTTTCTGATTATCTACGGAACTCAGATTATAGTATGATGCTTCCTGAACCATCACATCTGACTGTCAGGGGTAAAAGCTACAACACACACAGCTAATGGAGATGCTGCGGTCAGATGGACCGTTCAGCCATATAACAGCCCCGTGCAAAGATTAGAGGCCCCTTCTTTGCCACCTTCTGAAACGTCTCCTTGGTCCAGTTTGCACAAGTAGAGAGATACTGAAATAATTTGACACTGGTAAAATGTTTGTCAACTAACGAAGTGACAAGTGAGGCATAAGTGAGTTTTCTTCATCACATCTAGAGACACAAAAGTGGGAGGGGCAATTCTGAGTTAATCTTTCAGGAGAGCCCAGATACAGAGGCTGGTAAGTTCCAAGCTGCCTCTTTTCACAGTGCGGCTGCTGGGAAAGATGGGACTTGTTATATCTAGTTGCCCCTCTCAAGAAACAGATCTCTGGTTGTCCTCTTCCTGCCATCTGAGTGTATAGATGGACATTACTTTGCAAACCGAGTCAGTCTTTAAAAAAAACAAAAAACAAAAAAAGTCCTATAAAGGCAGTACCCTGCAACCTTGCCTTTTATTTGGTCTGTATTTAAAACAGAGTCCTCCTGAAGCGAGTCAGGGCTTTCTAGAATCATTTGCCTAATTAGCTCTTTTAAACTTACTCTTAACTGAAGAGAAGACAGGATACAAGTACCAAAACTCATGTTTTGTCGAGTGTCGGCCTAGGTACCATAAGCAGAATTCTATGACAATTAGTTTCTAGTGTTGATTGCCCGACTGTCCAGTCAAACACCAATTCTTCCACCGTTTGTAAATTTCTGACAGGAGAAATTGAAGCTGGCAAGGCAAACATTTCCAGCCTGTCTTTGGACAAAAGCATGCCTCTTGTGAGGTGGTTTCCTCCTTTTCTCCTCAGGTTTGCGTACAGCACAATGTTGGTTTTGAGGGTGGAATCCACCAGAAAAATCAGCAGCTGGGCTAAAGAAGCAGTATTTAGAACACCACACCCATTCCGCAAGACAGAGCTGTAATCGAAGCAAAACAGTACATTATCACTGGCGATGAAATTTGCTCACAAACCTGGCCTCCTCAGTGTTTCCACTCCCAGCTATCTTTTTCCTCCCATCTCCCTTCCTTTGTTCTCTTCTGTTGACTCCTTCGAGCTGCAGTAAATCATGTTGTGAAATAAGAGGAGTTTGAATAGCGAAAGCATGAAGATTTCAGATTCTGCAGCATAACAATGAACTGCCTTATGTTCAAATTCAAGCTTGTTAGTAAGGCTCACAAATATTATCATCTCCTGCGGTGGCAATTTCCTATCCATCCAGGAAAGTGGTTTTTGCTACCAGAGCCAACATCAGCCATGCCTTGTGAGCTGCAGATGGGATCTCTTTGCCACAGTTCCCCATTTTGCACTGCTCAACGCCCAGTTCATACTGGTATGCAAGGTTGTCAGCATCTGTGATGGATTGCACAGTGGTGTCATGTTGATCGCATGATGAAAAAGGTAGCTCAAAAGTGCTTTTTGTTCCCCACTTTGGAGAGGCAAGGCTGTTTAAAGGAAGAGGGCCAATGCCCAGGCACAAGCCTGCCGGGCCCATCAGCTGTGTGCAATGCAGCAATGCAATGGCTGCTCTGAAAGGGAGGCAAGGAGGCAGGTGGGAGGCCTTTCCAGCTAATCGTAACTTTTCAACAGCCTGCCTTATTCAGTAGCCTGGTAGCTGCCACTTATTTCCAGTAGCTATGCTCCGGTTCAGCCCTGGGAGTTTAGGATGAGTAGAGTTAGAGCTTGCATGGTCCATTTAGTGGGGATGAAACACTTGGAAGATGATGGGAAATTTATTTGGAAGTTACCAAACAAAGGAACTGCTGTCTTTGCGTACCATCAGTCTCCTCCCTGGCGCATCTCCCCTCCTCTCTACCTAGAGTGGCTTAGAGTCTTGGAAAAAGCCAGAGAAGAAATACATTATCCCCGTTCCTAACAAAGAGGGAGGAGCAGACCAGATGAGGAATCTTTTAGGGGGTAAACTGTCCATGCTTGGAATGAAATGGGAAACAATTTTTGTTTCTTTTTTTTTTTTTTTACTATGAAAGTTCCTAAGAGAAAAATGGTTGAGCAATTTGAGTATATGGAAAAGGTTAACATGAAGCAAGTAGATTTTTTTTTCAGTTGATTATCAGAATTGAACTCTAAACCTCTGAAAGCCCAGAATTTGGCACATTTCAAATCTTTATTGAGGGCTAATTGCTATGCTGAGTTAGGATAGAGATGAAGAAAAATGTCTTAAAATTGACAGAGATCAGAGAAGAAATAATATGCTGATGAGAAACATGTTGGCATTCTCCTAACTCAAAAATAGTTTTCTAACTGGAGTTTTGACAGGGAAAGCTAACCTCTGCCGGGCTCTGGAATGGAAGTAGATACTTTGATTTCTAATCACTGACTCTGACCTTGAATGTAGGTTGACTGTGAATTCCTACTCTTGGGAGGAATGAAACCGAAGGTAATATAGGAATAAAAGCAAAAATGTGTTTTCATTTTTCTGAAAAAACTTGATTACTAACCACAGGAATAAGGCATTTGAATGGTTTACCCTCCCAGAAGGAGAAAGGAGATGGCTAGGCATAGCTCTAAAACAATTGTGCAGCAAGCGTCCCATGGGATAGATGAGGAAGGCGTTTCAGGACTGACTTGCTTCTGGGAAATTAAGGACAAAGACTCTTGAATTTTAAAATGTGCCCAAGTCCCTTTTCTTCCTGTGTTGCCCTAAGATTCATTTCCCCAGGAGAAAGACTTTGCAGTCACTATAAATTCCATGTCATAGTCAATGAGTGAAAATCCAAATATTTACTTTGACTCCAGAGCCACTCAGCAGCAGTAACAGCAAAATTTTTCTCTGGAGTCTATTTCCTCCTCTTGATACCATTCGACTGTTCTCCCTTCTCAGCCAAAGTCCTCAGAAGAGTGGTCTACTGGAGATTTACCATCTCCATGGGCCTGCCTCCCAGTTACTTCCCAACACACTACATTCTGGTTTTCCTTCCAACTCCTACAACCCCACCTCCAACACTACCACCCAACCACCATGATTCCTTTGAGGATATCCTAAGCATGGTAGCCGGTGGCCTGTAATGGAATAAAATCCCAAGTGTTCCTTTTAGTCTTGTTCTGTCTTGTTTGTCCTCCCATCCACATTTGACATTTGACCTTCCTGCTTCAAATTCCCTCTTCTGTTGGTTTCTGTGACACAGCCCTCTGCTTTATTTCTCCTTGTCTGACCCCTCCCTCTCAGACATTTTGGACACTTCTCTTCTGCCCAGGTCTTAAAGGCAGGTCTTCCTAAATGCTATCTTCTAGGCCTTATGCTTTTTTAAAATTTCTTTTTAATTGAAATATAGTCAGTTACAATGTGTCAATTTCTAGTGTATAGCATAAAGTCCCAGTCATACATACATATATACATATATTCGTTTTCGTATTCTTTTTCATTAAATGTTATTACAAGGTATTGAATATAGCTCCCTGTGCTATACAGATGAAATTTGCTTTTTTACATATTTTTATATAATAGTTAATATTTGCAAATCTCGAATTCCCAAATTTATCTATTCCCACCCCTTTTCCCAAAGTAACCATAAGATTGTTTACTATATCTATAAGTCTGTTTCTGTTTTGTAGATGAGTTCATTAGTATCTTCTCTTTTCTTATTTTAGATTCCACATATGAGTAATATCACATGGTATTTTGCTTTCTTTTTCTGGCTTACTTCACTTAGAATGACGATCTCCAAGTTCATCCATGTTGCTGCAAATGACATTCTTTCATTCTTTTCTATGGCTGAGTAGTATTAAAACACACAGACACACACACACACTATGTCTTCTTTATCCACTCATCTGTTGATGGACATTTAGGTTGTTTCCATGTCTTGGCTATCATATATAGTACCACTATGAACATTGGGGTACATGTGTCTTTTCAAATTAGAGTTTCCTCTGGATATGTGCCCAGGAATGGGACTGCTAGATCATATGCTGAGTCTATGCTTAGTCTTTTGAGGAATCTCCATACTGTTTTCCATAATGGCTGCACCAAACTACATTCCCACCAACAGTGTAGGAGGGTTCCCTTTTCTCCACAGCCTCTCCAACATTTATCGTTTGTGGACTTTTGAATGACAGCCATTCTGACTGGTGTGAGGTGATACCTCATTGTAGTTTTGATTTGCATTTCTCTGATAATTAGTGATATTGAGCATTTTTCATGTGTTTGTTGACCATTTGTATGTCTTCACTGAAGAATTGCTTATTTAGGTCTTCTGCCTATTTTTCGACTGGGTTGTTTGTTTTAGGCCTTATACTTTTTTACTCTACATGCTCCTCATGGCCTACGTCATATACTCACCTGCCCTCACAAATATAACTTCACCCCGACCCCTCTTTTGTGCTGTGACTCCCTATATCTGACTATCTAATTGGTATCTCCACTTGGATATCTAGTCAAGAATTGTAAACCTGCAGGAGGAAGTCTGCTTTGGATCAGAGATACAAATTAATTGTAATGATCATTCGGGCTACCCAAGGGCATTTGAAAATGCTAGGGCCACATGGTCGGAAGACTCTGCTTCAGAATCAAGGACAGCAGAGCAAGGAGGCAGGCGATAGAAGTAGATCATGAGTCAGAGAATAAGGGCGTTGGGGAGGGCCTCTGTAACGGGGTGAGGACAGCAGCTGTAGCAGTGGCAGAGAAATCAATGATAAGCTCAATAATCATCAAAAACAAGAATTGCAGATGCTAATGTCATTGCAGTAGGAACTATAAGCCACTAGGAGCCTTTGGAAAAGGGCTACTAATTTGGGGGACTGCTTGCATTTGCCTAGAATGAAAATTTTGTTTTTGTGACAGGGAGACCGTAGGAGACTCTTTGCAGTTAAAATTCTTTTTTTTTTTTTTTTTATTGAAGTATAGTTGATTTACAATGTTGTGTTAGTTTCTGGTGTACAGCATAGTGATTCAGGTATACATAGCTATTCTGTTTCATATTCTTTTTCATTATAGTTTATTCTAAGCTATTGAATATAATTCCCTGTGCTATACAGTAGGTCCTTGTTTATCTATTCTGTATATAGTAGTTTGTATCTGTTAAACCCAAACTCCCAATTTATCTCCCCTCCTTTCCCCTTTGGTAACCGTAAGTTTGTTTTCTATGTCTGTGAGTGCCTTTCTGTTTTGTAAGTAAGTTCATTTGTGTCATCTTTTTAGATTCTACATATAAGTGATATATGATATTTGTCTTTGTCTGACTTACTTCACTTAGTATGATAATCCCTAGGTCCATCCATGTTGCTGCAAATGGCATTCTTTCATTCTTTTATGTGGCTGAGTAGTATTCCATTGTGCATGTATGTGTGTGTGTGTGTGTGTGTATACCACAACTTCTTTATCTAATCATCTATTGATGGACATTTAGGTTGCTTCCATGTTTTGCTATTGTAAATAGTGGGTGATAGCTGGCATATACATGAGAGGTCAAAGAAAATATCTGAAAAGATGCAGTTAAAGTTCTTAATTCCATTCCCCATGCACAAAAAGAGTGATGATTTCCTCTGAGGAAAATGGGAAAGCCCTCCTTGCTTGCCTATTCTTTTTTTTTTTCATTGAGCTCTCACGTATATGCCAGCTATCACCCATTCCTTTCCCATCCTAGGTTTATGTCTATTGTTAATACAAGCTTTTCAAAGAGAAATCACCTAGTACCTTTCCCCAGACACAGTGATTCCTCAACTGCTTACTTTCTAAACTCTAAATGAAAAAAAAAAAAAAAAACGGAAAAAAAAACCCTCCAGGTTGCAAAATAGATGCTGAAAATGGTAAAGATACAAAAGAGAAGTCAAACTTGGCACCTACACATTTCTGACTGAGCAGCATACTTTCCCTCTATCTGAAGATATTTGATTTTGGAGCAACAAAGTTCTAGAGAATTCAAAACAGCATATTGAGCATGTGTAATGCCATATTGTCTTCTGTACCTTTACAAAGACATGCTGAGATGTGTTCCTTTGAATGTTCACACATGTGGTTATTTGAATGTATGATTCAAAAGAAAGAGGAAAAAGAAACAGAAGGGAAAAGACCTTGAGGTGATATTAAGCCCCGTGAAACAAAATTGATCTCCCTGTACCGCATTTCTTCCAGGAAGCCAGTGTGCTCAACAGCATCGCCCAGAGCAGAAGCCAAATCACCTACACTTAATGGCTGGGCTCTTCAGGTGCAGAGGGCCTTCCAAGAGTTCCATAAAAAGAAGGAAATGAATTCAAATGATAACCAAAGCTTGGGAGGGGGACACACTGTAGTCCTGGAGAATTGCAGTGCCTGCCATTTAAGATTCTACTTTTAGATCCAGTTCAGGAAAATAGGCTGCCTTATTTTTCAATGCTGTATTATGAGTCTACCCTTAACTCTTAAATATATTAACGATGTATCTGCCTACTTTTAGCACGATAATCAATATCTCCTCTGAAAGCAGCCATTCATATGTAGCACGTGTCATCAAGAATGAGCAAATGTGGTGGTGTTCATTTCCTCCTCATTCAGATCCCCCACAGCCATGAGCTAGGCTTCTGAGAAAGTGTATGCATATTGGCTGTTTTCTTTCACTGCGCTGCCATGTGAGAGCAGCACTGAAAATCCTGCAGTATGGGTGACTGTAACTATTTCTGTAATCTGGATCTGCAGCTCTTTCTCCGTGCCTTCTCTGCTTTCTCTGTCTTCTCAGGACCTCTCTTCATCACTGAAAGGATGTGCGTGTGAGTGTGTGTGTGTGTGTTTTCTTTCTCCTCCTAACAGCTATCTATTTCTGATTTATTCTGAAACTTTCCCTTAGACTGTGTAGCTGCTGCAGCCTTACTCTGGCTCTCTTAGTCTCTTGTCTACTAGCCTCTATGCATTTATCTTTTTTCTGTCTCTCTCCTTTGAGGACTCAAGGATAACTCACCTTCCTCTGCAAAGCCTTCATGACCCATCCGCCCTACTCCTTTCTGAACCCCTCCTCCCTCTGCTCATCTCCCTTATAGCCCTTTCACGTTGGACTGTAACCTGCAGTGAGAAGGGACAGTATGGTTAACCAGGTCTGCCCTTGGAGCCAGTCATATGTAATATCTAATGTGGTTGAAGAGTACTGGAAGGGGACTCCTGATTGAAATGACTTCCACTCCAATACTTCAATACTCATAATTTTACTGTTGGAGCCTAGACCTATTGTTACTAAAATGAGAAGGAAGGCATGCTTCTCTCTGTCCGTGGTCTCAATCAATGGATCTAAACCAATGGTCCATGCAACGGCATAATAGTTTCTCAGGTAACTTGTTGGGTAGAGGCATATACCTTTCCCTGAGCAGACCCATCCCCTGCTCCCTGACACTGCACTTGTATGTTAGAATGATGTGCCTTAAACTTTGCTATGTATCAAAATTCCCTGGGGAAGCTTGTTAAAAATACAAATGCCTAGATTCTACCCCAGAATCAAACTTGGGGTGGGGGATGCTGGGTATTTGTATTTTTAACAAGCTCTCCAGGGCATTCTGATGCACAGTCAAGGTTGAAAATCAATCATTAGAGAAGAATTTCTGTAGGTTAAACATTGATCTCCTCCTGGACCTCATTTAAAGTAAAAATACTTCTGGAAGAGCAGCACAGTGAGAAACCCGTGCTTTGGTTTGAGTGAGTTTACCATGGGGGTCTTCGAGGCATGAAGGAAAGCCAGAACGTGTTTCGTACACACTGTGTTCCATATGGTATGGCTGCTCGGAGAACCCTCCTTTCGTATGGCCTTGTGGGTAATGCTCCTTCTGCTAGAGCAAGAGCAACACTCCTCAATGTTCTTCCCATGCTTACTTTTATCCCATGGGTAGGGCTGCCAGATAAATACAGGATGCCCTATTAAATCTGAATTTGAGATAAACAAATTTGAATTTCAGATAATGTTGGGGGCATTAGTATGCCCTAAACACTGCATGGGACATACTTACACTAAAACTGGTTCATTGTGTATCTGAAATTCAACTGTAACTGTGTGTTCTGTATTTTCATATGCTAAGTCTGACAATCCTACCCATGAAAGGAGGACTGAATTATCTGAATAGATCCATTGGCTGTGTTTTGCAATCAGGGGTAAGAGGGCATTCTGGGTAAGTTTGTCTGTTCTGCAGACCTGTACTCTTCTTCAGGTAAACCATGTCAAAGGTTAAAGGTAGAGAGGAGAGAACCACTAAGACCATTTGGCTGCATGTCAAAATTATATTCTTGAGTTCAGCATTGTCAGTAATAAAGCCAATATTTTTAATCTTCATTTTCCCTAAGCCTATGTCTTATTTCTCAGTTGGCTTTGAAATCAGATATTAATTATTTCCTCCCCTGACAACCACAACCGTTATCTTATTTACTTTGATCTTAACATTCCCTCTGTGAGGTAGGTGCTGTAATCCACATTTTACAGTTAGAAAATGATGGGGCACTGAACTAGGCAGTGGAAGGAACAAAATTCAGATTTCCCAACACATGATTTGGCCTCAGGCATTTGACCGGGGTAGATATTTTCATCCCGTTAAAGTGAAACTGACATCTGAGTCTGTGTTTGATTTGGCTATTTATAATATACTAGCCTTGAATCATGAGAAAAGCAAAAACCCTTCAGTGCTAATGGTGCCTTTATCCAGTTTGACAAAAAAAAAAGTGAAGTATTGTCCTTTAACTCTCATCCTATGCTTTATGAATGCACAAGTAACTTTTTATAAACAACAAGGCCATTGACCAAGATAAAAAGCAGCATGCCTAAGGGAAAACAATTCTCTCTCTTCAGGTATCAATTAGAAACGTTTATTAGTGATATTCGATTGACAGTTCACATTTGTTTCCAAGAAAAGAGGATGAATCCTCTTTAGACTTAAAAGGCTGCAGGTAGGATGTAGCGCTTCACAGTAATTGCTCAAGACAAGTGACCTTTGGATCTAGTATTAGTCAGTTTCGGGAAGTGAAAGAGAACATAGGCAGAAGACCTGTTCAAAACCCATCTTTAGATTTAGTCAATGGCCCTTTATTTGAAGCCATGAATATATGCATAAGTATTAGCTTTCTAAATAAATTAAGGGAAGATAGGAATAAGCAGTCACTTGAAAAATGATTGCGTGTTGTCTCTTGAATGTGGATCTGAATATGAGTCTATAGATCTATGTCTGGGTCTTTGAGTGAGAATACTGTTGTGTGTGTTTGGATGTTTCTATACATACCTGCTATGTTTGCAGCTTGTGAGCTCTCTCTCTCCCCTTATCTATTATGTCACAAATAAAACAGAGAGTCGGGTAGAGCACATGGTAGAGTGCAGGCTCAGCATACTTGAGGTCCTGTGTTCAATCTGCAGTACCTCCATCAAAAAAAAAAAAAAATCTGCTACCAGGCCTCCCCAGCTGGAGTCACTAATGCAAGGGATCTGCAGGTTCAGTCCAGCTAAGTTATTAAGCTAGCCCTGAGCAGGGCAGAAAGTGTCGGATATTAGAAGGTTTTAGCCATACTCATTGGTAAGGGCTAAACTTAGCACTGTTGCCCTAGAACCATTATCTCTCGTCCCAGCCATGACCCTTGGATGTCTGTGTGCTGCTTCCCTACCCCCACCTTTCAGATCAGACCCCTCTATTCTCAATTCCTCCTGAACCAAACCCAAGGTCATCATTCCTCCCTGGATTTTCAATTATTGTCTTCAGAAGCAAGCCCTGTACCCTGCTCTTCCATTATTCTTTCTTTCTTTATCATCTTCTTCATTTTCTGTGTATTGAATTCTCTTTTAGTTCTTACCAGATGATCATTTCCCAATACCAGGCCTGTTGATGCTCATAGCAGAAAATTCTCACTTTCTCTGCCCACAGTTGGGCAAATGTTAGTCCTTACAGTACATGAGCTTTTTGCCTCAACTACAGAAAGCTCACTCGTCACAGCTCTGTTGCTCGAGCTATCATACAAATCCATGTGATGCAAACGTTCTGGCTTGCATAGTCCCTGATGTAGCGTTTGCTACTGTAAGAGGGCTTCTATTTGTCTGCTGTTGTTTTAAGCAGGAATAAGAATATCTTCTTGGCTAGGGAAAATTTTTCTCTGTTCTTCAAATGACCTTTTGTGGGTTGCTTCTAGCCTTTCCATAGGCTTAGGGGACCCAAGCCATAGTTTTTCTTCACCACTACATATACAGTATGAGTCTTGGGCAAATTGTGGAATATCTTTCTGTAGTGCCTTCCACCCTCCTTCCTGGATAATAATAGTCATGAAGGTAATTAATGTCTATAATGTTCCTCCGACTCAGCCACCCTGCTAAGTTCTCCATGCACATCATCTCATTTAAGCCTCAGCCCAATCTTAAAATATAGAATTGAAGTTCAGGGGCACAGAGACCCTGTCTGGCTCATTATCTGTGATATCCCTACAGCCCCTACAGATCCTAGCACATAGAAGTTCTACAAATTTGTTGAATGAACAAATGAAATAGGTTTTATTATTACCCCCTGTTTTACAAATGAACAAAATGAGGCTCATGGAAGTTAAGTGACTATCCCAATCTCACATAACGAGTAAATGGTAGAGCCAGGACTCTGGTAGATTTATCTCACTCCAAAACCTGTGTTCTTAGCCACTATGCCATATTCTGTCCCTTTGCAGTAAACCCGTTTGCACCCATTGGGTTCTCACCAGCCCCATGACCTCCACTAGAGACTCCCCGTTGGGTTATCTACCTGAAGCAATGCCCATGCATCCTTTGTGGCATTAAAGGGATCTGCATACAGTGGGATAATATTCAGCCATAAAAAATGAAATAATGCCAAATTTGCAGCAGCATGGATGGACCTAGAGATTATCATATTAAGTAAAGTAAGTCAGACAGAGAAAGACATAAATGCTATCACTTATATGTGGAATCTAAAAAAAATTTTTAATGATACAAATGAACCTATTTACAAACCAGAAATAGACTCACAAATTATGGTTACCAAAGGGGAAAGGGGTCTGGGGAGAGGGATAAATTAAGAATTTGAGATTAACAAATACACACTACTATATATAAAATAAACAATAAGGACTCACTGTATAGCACAGGGAACTATATTCAATATCTTGTAATAACCTATAATGGAAAAGAATCTGAAAAAGTGTGTGTGTCTGTGTATGTATATGTGTGTGTGTGTGTGTGTGTGTGTGTATTTGACTGAATCACTTTGCTGTACACCTGAAACTAATACAACATTGTAAACCATCTATACTTCGATTAAAAAAAAAAATGGGATCTGCATCATGAATGCCATCATCCCTGTCAACTCACTTATGCTAAGGAGCTCTTAGATTAGTGTTCCCATTTGAACCTTCAGGTTTCAGTCCAGTCACTTAAAGAGGTAAATAGGAGTAGTGGTCCCAGTCAATATGGCAAACCACTGAGAAATATTTCTAGTCCAGGACATTCCAATAGGACATTTTGAATCACAACACACAGGTGTCCTGGTGTTTAGGGACATTGTGAGGCACAATCACTCTTTGACTACATTTAGCACGTTGGTATAAAAATGTGGTGAATGAACCCCTTAGTGGTGTGAGTAAGGTAAGAGGTAATTTACTTACATTTAATTTCACATTTTTAAAAAATTATCACACGTGACAGGACACCACGCAGGATTCTGTCAGGGGTTGAGGAGGATCGTGGTACAGAGTCAGATCAGGCAAGTCCCCTACCCTTCATAAACTTACAGTGTAGTTTTAGTTAAGGCAATTTAAGAGTGAAATCAATTCCATAATACATGAGCTGTCACAAGGCTGTCTGTGATTAACTTCCAAATGAGTAGTCCAGTCAATGAAGGCTGAGCTCAAAGGCATGAGACTTCAGTGTGGACTGGGAAGGCTTCATTGCTTAGTTGACGTCTCAGAAAGTTGCTCTCTTGCCCCCTGATATCTGGCCTGTTATTTGCAAAGCACTTACCATTCAAATATTATCCTTTCCAAGTGGTCTTCAGACTATTTCTTGATTCAAGAGGGAAAAAAAAAGAATATTTCTTTATTCAAAGCATTGCTGTGTCTCTGTGACAGAGCAATGGAGTCACCATCTGCTAATGACATCTCTCGAGATTCTATTTCTCTATTGAAAGGAGAATCAAATGCATCTGTTGCCATCTTTGTGGCTCAGGATCACCTGTTACAAATACAGATTCCTGGGCCCAGTTTCAAACCCACTGAATCAGAGTCCCAGTAATTAGTATTTGAAAAAAAATATCTACTTGCATTTTGAAATATTTATGGATGAAATGTGCTTCAAAACAATCCAAGGATTGGTTGGATGAGATATAAATGAAACAAGATTGACTATGGGTGGTTAAATGTGGAAGCTTGGT
Organism: Camelus bactrianus; assembly: GCF_048773025.1. Lineage (NCBI taxonomy): Eukaryota > Metazoa > Chordata > Mammalia > Artiodactyla > Camelidae > Camelus > Camelus bactrianus. The sequence goes on along the minus strand of NC_133575.1, from coordinate 77,740,137 downwards.
GATGAGCATCTGGGAGTTCTTTTTGATATTCTCTCTTTTTTTAATGTTCTTGAAGTTTTTGTAACAAAAAGTTTAATAAAACTAAAAGCAAAACAGTCTATATTTGTCAAAGGCCTCCCAGGTAACTCAGATGCAGCTGGTTTACAGACTGGTATTGGGAGTCTTTAGACAAGATTGTCTCTCAAAGCTTTTCCAGATAAGACATACTGTTTTTGTACAAAGAGGAGGACCTGGAATAGGGCAAATCAGGAAGTTCCTTCTTGATTAGGGATATATGTAAGTTTTTCTGGGGATAAATTTAGATGTAACCATCAAAGGTGGAGGCAGACACATGAAAAAAAAATACTGGCTATTATTTTGCATAGAATTAAAGCCCAGGACAGAAAGGATTTTTTTTTTTTGCGGGAGGGATTGAAAAATAGAAGTCTTTCCAATCAAAGTAATCAGTAAGTAAATAGCCCAAGGGCTCCTTTAGGACAGTCATCATGATTCCAATAAGAAACGAAGAATGATGATGCTAATAGGTTGAAACATCTTTCTGAATACATCTACATCGGCCATTTGAAGCCCATACCTCACTCATAAGGCAAAGGAGGAGGCTGGATGAGATGATTTAGGGGAGGTATTTCTAACGTTCATATTCTAGGACCCAGGGGGTTATGCTAGGATGGCAGTTTTTCTCATTCTCATTTTACAAGTGTGGCCATAGAGGTTCCAAGAACTTGAATCACAGTTTCTTTTAAGCTGCTTTGATACCTTAGATTAGTTGAACTAACTGGCATTTAGAAAGCCTTAGAACAGGTTTCACCAGTCTGGACACTTCATAATATACAGAAATTTTGCTGGGATAGAGGATGTACAGTTTGAAAAATTGGCATCAGACTTTAGACTTTGATTAATAAAGGTACAGCTTCTTTGTCTTAGAATAATAACTGCTAGAAGTTTGAGTATTGGGTTCTATCCCAAGATGTAAGGGGAATGTTGGCACTGTCCCCAAACTTTGGACAGATCTAACAGAGGCATATAAATGAAACAAGATTGACTATGGGTGGTACATTTAATAAGATATGAACATACAAAGGATGGTTAAAGACTTCTTTTGAGAAAAAGTGTTTCCTATTTGAAGGGTTAAGAGTTAAGTGTAGTCTTGGGTGTGGGTTTCCTTCAACAGGGCCTTAAATGACGACAGGGAGCTATTCTTCAACTAATTCCTAGGAGTGTCATTTTGTCAATCAAATACTTTACACATATCAACCAGGAAATTTACCCATCATCTCACAGAATCATTACCAGCCTTTTCTACACATAAGTCAACATCATCATGTTGATGCAGTTGATAGCAGCAAGTCTGAAGAAGTACATTATCGCACCTATGAATTAACGTTTCGATTAATTGAGGACTAAAGCTTTTCTGATATGATATAAAGTTGATCTTGCAAATATCATTACATTGGGAATGAGGAGACCTGTGTTCTTATCTCAGTTCAGCCTGTTTGATCTATATTGACAACTGGACTTCAAAAAAATGTTCAAAGTTGATCTATGTGTTAGACAAAGTCAAGTTACGAAGAATAGTGATGTCCTCGGTGTATCTTAGTTAATGAATGTTTATTATAAATAAATGAGCCACACATGCCTTCTAAAGAATTTGACCATCATTTGTCATACAATAGTAAGCTCTCCTCTCACAAGGATTATTCTGTTACTCCATCTTCTACTGCTCTGCTGTGAGGTTAGCTCAGCTGTTCTCTCTCTGCTTCTACTTCTCCCACTACTGACCAATGGACTGAGAAACTGAAAATCCCCATGAATAAGGATCTGGTTAGGGTTCTTATGCCAGTGCCCCCCAGGGGCCACTGGTAAGCCCATAAATACTGCCTTTGGGTCTACCGTTGATTCACAGTCTAGTTATCTGTAGTAAAGTAGCTAGGTCATGTTATAACTCATCATCTGATCTCACTTACTACCTCATTTTTGGAAAATTTTCATGCATGCTTTCAGTGGAGATTGGGGGAAAAAGAATAGGCAAGGAATAATTACATCTAGTGGACACTTTCCAAACATTTCACAAATGAATTTTTAGCAAACAGGGAGATTATTTTCTACAGCAGATGGTTTTATTGAGAAACTTAAAGTTATATATTGAACAATAACTTTGAGTATCATGAAGGAAGGAAATTTTCTAATAGGCTTCCCAGAAATAAGTGTAGAGGATGAGCTGAGATTACCTGGAAACAACAGCACTTTGAGAGAATATTTCCTTCTTAAATTTTCAAATTAGCCCTACTTTTCAGTTGGCTTTTATTTCATTTGCGCCATTTGCCTGTTTGAACTAAAAAGGAAAAGACATAATACACACACATAGCACACTCATTTGAAAAAAAAAATCATTATATTTAAAATGGCTTTGCAAATCCTGCAGAAATCTACCCAAGTTACTCAGGATCCACAGATCCCACCAATAGCATCTCAGATATTAAAGAATATCCCTTATTGCATCAGTTGAAAGGACAGTTAAAATAGTCATAATTGCAAAAAAAAAAAAATCCAAATAGAATATTCAAGTAGATAAGAGTAATTGTGAGGCCAATCACTTTTATGCTCTTCCTGTGTCATGCCTCTTCTCAGGTGGACTACAGGGACAGCACGTGACATTAGAATGTTTGGAGAGTTATGACCAATTAGAACATCATTCAAATTGTCCAGTTGCTCTGTAGTTAAGATTTTCACTGACAGAAACATTCACATGTTATGCCTCCAGCCAGAGTCACAGGATTCTATGTACAGTTTGCCTACACTGGGAGGTAAGGCAATCTACTGACTCAATCTGAGTTTTAAACAATCTAGGTCTTTAATTTCCCTCTAGCCCAAATGTCCTGAATTTTTTTGGTTCTATGATTTTGCTGGTTGATTCATAAGCTTAGAGACAAGGAATTAATTTATTTCAATTCTTGGACCTGGATTTAAGCTGAAACTTTCCAAGTTGTTAAGGTAGCTCTTCTGTCCAACACTGGCTCCACTCTTGTGTGAAATTCTGAACGGCATCTGGTGCTAAGAAATGACACATAACACACTACACTAGCCATCCATTCGCCATCACCATCATCAGCAATTTCTTGTTACTGCTCCTCCTTCATTTCACTTCAAGAACTATAATCAGATGCAGAAAGAGTGGGATGGATAACTTAATTGAAGTACCATTTTTAAGTGTTTAGCGTAGAGAGGATTTGCTGGTTCAGGTGACAATAGCTAACAAGATTTGACTATGCTGAACTGCGACTTAACAACTTGACCAGGGATTCCATCGTCACCTTCCGATGCCTGGGGCAGCTTCTAGGACCAACCTATTTAGTGCAGAAGCCAATAGGCAGGAGTGTTCAGTGTCGTGCCTGTCTGGTCCCCTTGGCTGAGGGAGCTGGCCTAAAGCTTAAGGATTAAGTGGGTAGGTTTTGAATCCTATTACCTTGATTGAGGTCTTCCCTCTAAGAGAGTCTGAACTCACCACTCATGCACTCCTACACACAGAGTCAGGCTAGTGTTAGATTTGGGAGGAAAGTAGAAAAGTCTGGAGTGTCATGGTCTGCTCTGGAAGAAACAGAAAGGATTCATCCTGTCCATTGACTTAAGTATTAAGTGCTTATTCTGTATGCTAGTCACTATGCCAGATACTGGGGATGCAGTGATTTGCTTTGGGCCCTCAGGGAGCTTACCATCTAAAAGACGAGACTGGCTGGAATCAAACAATTACACAAATGGTATTGATTGTATAATCACAAACTGAGACAAGTATTCTTAGGGAAAGAAACGTGAGTCTCTGAAAGGATCTAGCAAAGGAAACTGCCCTACAGCCTGGAGCTCAGGAGGTTTCCCTGTGGTAGAGACATTCGAGCCAAGGTCCAAAAGATGAGGAGGGGTTAACTAAGCTTGTGTCTGTGTCTGAGGTGGGGAGGGGATGTGGGGAAGAACATTCCATTCCATGGAAGGGCATATGCACAGACTCTGTAGCAGGAGGAAATGGGGTCTGCTCCCGGAACTGAAAGAATGAAGGAAAGCTGGCATGTCTGAAGCATACAGAGCAAGGGGAGAGGCAAACAAGATGAGGCTGCAGAAGTAGGCAGGGCCAGACTATGCAGAGCCTTGGAGACCCTGAGAAAGAGTTTGGTCTCTATCCTAAGATCAACGGGAAACCATCAAAAGATTTTATTTAGGGAAGTGGTACAACCCGAATTTGATTTTGTAAAGATGATGTGGATGTCTAGGTGGGGAATGGACTGTTGAGCAGGAAGCGTGGAAGTGGGGAGACCAGGTAGGAGACTAATCAAGGGATGTGCAGTCAATGAATAAATCAGCAAGGAATTACCCAGTACATCTCTAAATATGCATGGCTAGCTCTACTCATCATCTTGAAGGGAGATTCATCTTCAGCCTCCCACCTCTCTTTTTGGCAGCCCGGCTTCTGTCCAATTATCAAAAATTCCAATTTAATGGAGCTGAGTTAGTAAGGTGTTACTTTATTAAAGGTATTAGCATTGAAGGAAATCTGGAGAAAGAATCGATTCAAGTGCTGTTAACTAGTGTTTTTGTATAGAACACCATTTCTCAATCTGTGATCCAGAAGAAGAAAAAAAAAGTTAATGCCACAGAGTCTCCTGGGGGTTGGAGGAGTGGGGAAGGGGAGGCTTTATGAAAAATCAAATTCCTGGGCCCTACCCCAGACCACAAAATCAGAATTTTGTTGTGGATCTCAAGAAAGGACAGCCTTAATGGGGTCCCCAGGTATTTCTAAAAACATTAAAGTTTGAGAACTACTACATACGGAGGCTAATTTGGAGACAGAGTTTGAACAAGGCAGATGCCTGTGATAGAAGAAAGGAGGAGGCATTCCAGGTTCAGGGCAGTCCTGAGAAAATGTCAAGAGGTAGAATCAGCCAGTTGAGTGCAAGGAAAGAGAAGAGTAAGTAGGCAGCCTTTGCCAGGGTGCGGAAGCTTTGTTGGGAGGCGTGAGAAATCACCTTTAGTGGAAAAGGGGAAGAGTGGGGACAACATGCCTAAGAGAGCAGTCTGGTCAAGCCTGAAATACACTCAATGAATCAATTTCTGTAATCCCAGAATCACCACATGAGGGGCCTGTGGGACCGCAAACTTGCAATTTCCCTCTCCCATGAAATGGAGGGAACGTTAATACCACCTATGGGTCACATAGCAACAATTGGCAGCCTTACTGAGTTTGTACTATGTGCCAGGCATTCTGCGAAGTCTTTTAAAGGCATTGCATCATTTCATCCTCACAGCATCCCTATGAGGTAGATACTATAATTGTCCCCATTCTATAGATGAAGAAACCAAAGCACAGAGAGGTAAAATAACTTGTTTAAGGTCACATAACTGGTAAGTGGCTAAACCAGAATTCTAATCCAATTCTGCCTCTTGAGAGTGCACCTTTAGTTACAGTGCTGGGTTACTCACCTCAGTTCTAGCTTAGCCCACAAGGGTTCATAGTCCTCTAAATAAGGGTGCATTCGTTGTTTTGGACATGATAATCATTACGCACGATGGAGGCTTGGCCCTAGGGGTCCAAAGATAATGCAGGCCATAAGAAAGGCTTGGCTAAGTCCTGGATAAGCCCCCAATCTCATGCAGTGCTCCCCACATCTCACTGCATAGATTGATGATGATCCACAATGAGGTAAGTGTAGCTGTGTTGAAAGTTAGCATCTGGAAACCTTGGACACCTTACAGCCATTTTACAGAGTAGTTTTACATCTGTTTATGCTAGCCAGAAAAATGGAGACTTTTATTTTGTATACCTTTTTTCCGTTATATTTTTTCAAGTCATTTTTACTATGTTTTATGAAAGTATCTGTAGACTGAAAATTAAAAACCAGTCAAAACAAAAAGCCTGGTTCTTCACTCCAGATAGTTTGGGACACACAGGTCTGGTGGATTTGAAAGAAATGTAAACAACTAATAATATTAAGGTATTTTCACGTTCAGGTGTGGGTGGTAGGCTGACCAGTGGAGCTGATCTGAACCTTTATTTTGACGTGGCAGCCTCTTCCATGTTACAGAATCAGCCCCCTTGAGGATTATTATGACAGATTATAGTGTGAAACTGGCCCTTTTTTAGTAGACATGAATTCTTAGAGGTCATGCATTCAATTCTGGGCAATTACTGTCAGTTTAAACATTCAAGATGAAAGAAGGAAGTGTATAATTAATCAAGCAGAGGCACACAGAACCCAAGCAGTAAAGATTCGACGGGATAATAGACAGAACAGGGGGACTAGGGAAAGGAACCCTTGTCATTTTCATCAACGCTATTCCCAGAGTCGTATGTTAAAGAATCTTAAACACTTCCAATTTGTACTTTCGCTAAAAACAGAGCAAGACACAGGGGGAAATGATGCAGTAGCATTGAATAAGTTCTCTTCTGGCACTGTTGATTCGTTCATTCATTCAACAAACATTTAATATGTGCCTATTATGAACCTGTCACTCTGCTTGGCACTTACAGACACAAGGATCAACCAGATTTACATCCCTATCCTCAAGGAGGTCACAGTCTAGTAGGACAAACATGGAAACAGTTATAATAAAATTTGATAAGTAATACTAGAGCACTGATTCTCAGGGGCCTATATCTTTCAGAATCACAGTGGGGAGAGAGAGTTTGAAAGATCATATCAATAGTCTATCACCTTATATGTAGCAGAGGGAAAAATATTGGTTTCTTAAAACAGAAAATAAAGATCAGTAAAAGTTTGGTTGCTGGGATGGGTAAGATGATGGTTATCCAAATGAGGAGTCTGGCCTTTCACCTGGGTGTGAATGTGCAGATCAGTGTCTTTGTCCAGGAGCAGGAAAGAGGGGAGGGGCGGTAGAGCATGCAAGATGGTTCTCGAAAAGGAGCATAGATTTCAAAAGTCAAGAAATGTTTTTGAATTTAGGTATAAAGAAAGACTATGGGGACTTTGGGGGCTAAAATACTACCTGGGGTTGGAGGGAAGGAGACATACAGAAATGAAGCCTTTGGGGTAGAAACATTCAGTAAGGAGTCAAGGTGTAAGAAACAAGAAGCGAACGAGGCAGGGGAAGGAGCCCTGATGGCCCCCTTCTGAAGCACACGGCTCTTCCCCTACCTCCTCGGCAGTTACCGACAGCAACAGTGGTGCTGAGAGCCACTTCCTTTGAGGCATTTGAGATACAGCGCCCTCAGAGCTCTCAGAGCTAGAAGCCCTGGCTTTCAAACTCTCCTCTTTCATAGACAGGGCACGATCACCTCCATAGATCTCACAGAACTGTTGTAAGGCTCAAAGAAGATGCTCAACGTAAAAGCATTTTGTGAACTCTTAGAGAGTATGTGCTTGGATGTTGACTCCCCCAGTCCCCCCAAGCCCCCGCGAGGTTATCAGAAGGCCCTAAAAGTAAGTGACATCATCGATGTAGAAGGCACTAAAGCCCCTCAGAAGGAAGTTAGCATATGGAAATATTAATAATCATGCTCTGCGTCTGCTTCTTTCTGATAATTCCTTTGTTTCCAGGCTTGACACCAAGCCCACGCACCATGCCTTCTACTGTTAAGAGTGGGCCACGATGCCATTTTGTTAGCTGCCAAGCGCTGTTTCAATTCAAAAGCAATGGTTTTGTTCCATTTTACTTACTTCAATGCTTCTTACCCAAATCTGGAGACACTTACACAAGTGTCACATGCATCCAATGATCATCATTTATTGTTTGAGGCCATATATCTGATATCAGATCATGATGAGCTATTGATCATGTGTGGCAAAGCCCTTCAGGAAACATTGAGATTCGAATCACTGGTGGAGCAGAAGGCAACTGAGGGCAAAAGATGAAGACTATAGTTTTTCCAAAAGTGGAATTACGGGAGGATAGCTCTCAGCCCAATGTCTCAGAATGCTTGTAGTCCCTTACAGCACAATTCCACTCTTCTGACTTGAAGAGGCTGCACCTGTCACTGGGGTCTCCTCCTCTTGATCAGGGGCTCAGACCTGAGCCAGACAAAAAGCAAAACCAGGCCTAGCCCGGCCACTCCCATCAAGGAGGGAAGTGGGCAACCCCAAGGCAGGCAGGGGTGGGCAGTGGGGTGCGGTGGATACTAGGAGCAGAAGGAATTATTTCACATCACCTTAAATACCACTGCTCTTTCTATTCTGGGTGAATCCATAGCAGCCAGCAGGATTGTTCTGAACCATAACCAGGAAGTCAGCAAAGTGACCTCTGTGGAACCCTCTCCCCACCCTGAGCCCTCTCCTGGCCATCCCCACTGCCCAGGCTCCAACCAGTTCCCTCCTCTCCTTCCTATTCCCTTGTCCTGTGTCCTGTTCTTGAGTGTTTTCCCCAATTAAGTTCTGGTCTGCTCAATTTATTAGAGCTAAGAAATTAATAGCTGCTAATGACTTTGCTTCTGAACACGGGCTTTCTGTCTTCAAGCAAAGAAGTAAGTGGAGCAGCAATTAGGTGCTTGGAGGTAGAGGGACGATCTGCTTCCAGATCTCTCCTCGTCTGTCATTGGGTAATGCGGGTGATAGGCTGGCTCTATAGGGCAGAATGTCCACTGTGATTCCGAGGGACAGTACAGAGCATGTTGATGTATTTTGCCTTAACCTCAGACCGAGAGAACTGAGTTAGAGACTACAATTCAATATACCAAGATTAAAGCAATTATTGTAAATTAGCTTAATCATTCCTCCATATGCCTTCAGAGGCAGGGTTTCTTTCTTTCTTTTCCTTTTATCCTACTGTCACTACCAAATAAATGGAGGCTTGTAAATACAGATAAACTTAATTTTTAAAGGATTATCTGTACTCAGGGGTTCCAATGCTTTTAATTAAAAATGTCCTCATTATATAGGAAAGTGTGTGTGTTGTGGCGGCGCGAGGCACCAGGAGAGCACGAATGAAATACGGAAAGGAGATGATGGCAAACACATAGCTGTCTTCTCATTTCACCCACGCATATTTTAATCTAAAGATAGCAAGATCTACTCTTAGCATGGCCTCAGACCGACTCTGGAGTTCCCCAAGCCCACAGAACAGGGAGCAGCTGAAATGATTCCCTCCCTTTCATGCCATAGATTTGAGGCTTGTGTTTCTGGAACATTCCAGCAAGAAATCGCTAAGGGAGTACTCCAGAAGATGGAGAGCAGTGCTTATCAAGCTTTAATGTGCGCACAGACCACCTGAGAATGGGTTAAAATGCAGACTGTGATTCAGTAGTCTAGGGTGATGCCCAGGAGGCTGCGCTTCTAACGAGCATGGAGCTGGATGCTACTTGCCCAAGAAGCCCATTTTGAGTAGCGAGGAACATTCTAGATACACAGTCCAGATCCCGACCCCTCTTTGGCTAGTCACAGTGCAAGTGTGAAGAGGTTCAGTGGACAAGTAGCTCAGTTCAGTCTGGACCAGATGAAGGGCAGAGGAAATGAAAGGGAGGCGGATATGAGGCTGACCACACTCATGCTCCCCAGAGGTTCATAAAGAGGGGTTTCAAGCAATCCATGCCAGAAAGGCGGTTGCTTTCTCAAGGGAGGAAACAGGCCTAGTGGTAAAGAACATGTGTTCTGGAGTCGTATTCCCTGGGTTCAAGTTCCACTTGTGTCACTTTCTGCTAGACATCTTGATCACGCCGCCTTACCTCCCTGAACTGGAGTTTTACTCTTCCATAAAATTTGCATAATAGAACCCATTTCAGGCTGGGCATGAGGATTCGGTGAAATAGAGAACATAAAGCCTTAGAACAGCCTGCTAGAGAGTGCTGAATAAAGGGTAACTATTGTCACCCTTTCCATCTTTGAGCTGATCGCATTTAAGTACCACTGGGCTTTATTGAAGTGTCAGCCAGCCACGGCAGTGCCACAGCTGCTTTTGATGTGCCTCTCAGAGCAGCTTCAATTGTTGGAGACTTAAGGAAAGGTGGTGATTTCGGATTTAAATAAATGGGATTCTAGACAAAAGCATGAAAATAGGAAGAAAAACTTCCTGGCAGGAACTATGCTTGTTTTGTGCTTTGACCCTTGTCACTGCTTCTGCCGACAACTTCTCTGGCTTGAGAATCACTTGAATAAAGAGAGAATGATTTAAAAATAAAATGGATTAGTGGAACAAACTGTCTTCTGTTTTTGAAAAACAAAGAAAAGAAAAGAAAGAAAGGAAATGTAGAATCTGGGCAATTATCATCCAGCCTGCGGCAGGACAGGCCCAAGGGAGGGGAAGGGAAGGGAAGGGAGAAAGAAGGCCTGAAGAGAGACATTTCCAAGTCCATCGACAACAGACAGAGCATCACTGAGTTGTACGTATTGTCCTGCGATAAATGAGGGCATTAGACATAACCCCTGGGCTATGGTCTAGTTGGGAAGGTACTGGGATAAGATACACGCACGTAGGCACGGGTGGAGAGCCATGCACACCAACCTGTGGCAGAGCTCCAGTGAGGACACCTGTTGGTTAATGCAAAGGGTGTCCCTGGGGAATCAAGATTAGTCTGAAAGGGAAGTTGGGGTCTGAACGTCCTTGAATGTGAAATGTAGTCTGTGGGCAGTTGGAAGTTAATGATGTTTTGAGATGGGTGGGGTACCATATGCAAAAGATCATTTTAGGAAGCTTAATCTGGTAACAGTTTGAGCAATTCATTTTAACACACTTTTACTGAGTATTATGTACAGAGTCCAAGCAGAGCTGTGCAAGCATACAGAAAAAAAAAGAAAAAAGACAAAATCTCTATCCTCTGAGAACTGAAAGCCTTGTCAGGGAGACAGATATAATTTATGTATGAATATGGAATTATTTTCAAGAAATAGTATAAGGTACAAAAAGGTAAGATACAGAACAGTACATTTAAAACATACTCCCATTTGTAAAGAAAGAGTAGGAAGAAGCCACATATGTTTACAAGTGTACTTGTATACATATAAGATTTATCTGCAAGGGTACACAAAAGTCTAATAACACCGGTTGCTTCCACGGGAGGGAATTAGGATGGCTAGTTGGTGGCGGGGGGAGTGTCATTGTATGCATACTCTTTGGCACCCTCTGAGTTTTGAAACAAATAAATTGTTACCTACTTACATTTAATTTCACATTTTTAAAAAATTTTATTCATTTTTTGGGAGGGAGGTAATTAGATTTTTATTCACTTATTTTTAATGGAGGTACTAGGGATTGAACCCAGGACCCTGTGCATGCTAGGCATGCACTCTACCACTGAGCTATACCCTCACCCCCTAAAAATATATAATAAGATAATGTGTACGGTAGTATGGGAGGGAAAAGATGGATTCCAGTTGAGAAAATCTGGGAAGATTTCTGAGAGCCTGTGGGCTATGAAACTGGATCTTTTGGAAAGGTTGCATTTCCAGAGGTAATGGTTTGAGTGGGAGGTATTTCAAGCAGAGGAAAGAGCTTGCCTTGGGTGGGGGCTAGATCTGTGCTGTTCAATACCGTAGCCACCAGCCGCATGTGACTCTTGAGCACTTGAAATGTGCTCTTGGGTTTTTGAAGACGTAATATGAAAAAAGAATGTAAAGTTTTTCATTGATAATTTTTATATTGATGACATATTAAAAGGTTAATATTTTGGATAGAGTGGGTGAAATTAGATATATGAAAATTAATGTCACTTGTGTCTATCTACTTTTTAAAACCGTAGCTGCTAGATCATTTGAAATGACATCTGGGGCACGCATTAGATGTCCTACTGAACAATGCTGATTTAGATAGTGCAGATTTTCAGTGTTGAATGAGGTCAGTAAGGTTGCCGCAGGGCGTATACGGATAAGAGTGGGAGGGAAGTTTTTTTTAAAAAAAGTGGGCCAGGCCAGTTTGTGCAGGGCACTGTCTACTCAGCTAAAAATTTGGACTTTAATTTTATATTCAGGGCTTGGAGTGTGGGAATCAGACAATCAAACGGCTGCTTTGGACAGAGCTGAAAGTATAAGTGGGAAAAGCAGCTATGACAGCAACCGAGGAGTCAGGTGCTAGGGTCTGGGCTTGGGTGGTAGCTTTGAAATCCGAAAGAGATCGATGTACACTCTCTTATGAAGGGAGAATTGATAGAACTGAACAGAGGTGTGATGTCAGGGACAACATGAAATTTTGCATCCCTGGTGATTAGAAGCCTGTCAGTGCCAGTGATAAACAGAATGAAACCTAGAGAGGGAGCTGGTTGGGAATTGGGAGAGAAGATGATTTTGACTTTGGACATGGTGAGCTGGAAGTGGCTGGCTAAAATGTAGGAGTGAGGGTATGAGAGAACAGATTTGGGGGGTCTTAGCTGAGGCGATTGAGGCAGTCAGATAATTATAATAATGATTACTTTTTGTATGGCATTATAATGCACACTGCTCTCACGTGGATTATTTTACATAATCCTTACAGTAGTCTGGGGCTCAAAATGTTTAAGTTACTTTTACAAGCTCACAAGGCTAGTTAGTGGTCAAGGTGGCATGCTCAAACTAGCTTTCTATCACTTTTCTATCACTGGGCTTGAAATGAAATGCTGGGGAAAATGTAGAGCAAATCTAAGGCTGTAGATGATACAATTTCAGTTCCCCCAAGCTGCTACTTAAATTCAGGGTCAGACTCAACCCTGGGAAAACTATGTTAGGTTCTCTTCAGTTGTTTTTAACATCCTTTTTAGAGATAAGGAATCCGGGACCCTGGGAAGCTAAGTAAAATGTCAAAAATGTCTGTTAGGAAGAGGGATAGGTGGACCTCAGACAAGGGCTCTGGTAGATTGTATAACTGTTTCCAGGTATCACTGTTTCCTTCCTGGTACAGAGTGCATCTCTGCCTCCTGCCCAGAGCCCTGCCAGACTGATGAGGGCTAGGTCATAGGACTTGCTTTGGCCCATGGTGTGTGGGCAAAAGTAACTTCCACCTGCTACGATCAGAAGCTTTAACAGCTATGACATGGTTCGGCCTTTTTTGCTTTCTTCCCTCTGCCATAAGAATGGCATGTCCCAAAGAAAGGCTGCTGCTTCAGCTGAGATCCTGGAATAAAGGAGGCATACAAAACAGAGCTGCAGATGACCTGTAGCCACTGCAGGACCCTTTGCTGTGGTAACTGAGTTTGAGGAATCGTTTGTAACCATAGTACAACCTTGCCTAAGCTGACTGATGCACTACCCCATTTCGTGTGCTTTATTGCCATTACATTAACTCTACACACATGCTCGCTTTTCACCTGGTTAACTTCTTATCCTTTTGGTCTCCAATTAAATGTCCCTTCTTCAGAGAGGCTTTTCTTAACCACAGTCTAATTTAGGCCTCCCTCCCAACCAGACACACATACACCATTATTTTCTTCTAGAGCATCTGGATTCTTTCCTTCTTAGGCACTTAATGCAATTGTTGTCATATATAGATTTGTTTCCCATTGGCCTGTTCCACTTGACTGTAAGCTCCTGAAGACCTAGATCACATCTATTTTTGCTCACTATTATTTAGTGCCTGTCACACAGTAGTTGCTCAGTGGCTATTTGTGGAATAAGTGATAAAAACATGAAAAGCTTGTTACCATGGTTGTTGGATCATAAACCAAAAAGGTAGGGGAATGCTGTGACTAGGGCAGACAAGGCTCATAAAGAAATTCCTGGGTGCAAGGAGCAACTATCCTTTTTACTTTTCTATCCTTCTCTTTCAAGGAAACTTTGAAAGCAGTGGCACTTCAAAACCCTTCAAAACAGTTTCCCTTGCCAACAGACTTCTGTGGCCTGGTGGCTTCCTGCCTAATGCCAAGGAAGCCTGCAGAAGCCCACAGACAGACTAGAAGGGCTCCTTTGAAAGAAAAGAGGACCATTGCCATAGAATGCTTAGTTCTGTGGAGTAAAAGAGTCTGCTGACCTTCCCCTTCTGAGGGGTTGATGCAATTTAGTGAGAAGTGGAAAGGACAGGAAGAGAAAGAGACAATTGGGAAATAAAAATCATGGGCTGGGGTAGTGGAAGCTTCTTTGGTCCAAACCAAAGAAAAAAATCAGGCCCACTTCTGCTCAGTTTCATCTGCCAAAAGACCACTTAAGAGGTGGCTCTGGACTGTGTCACACCAAGCTGGCAATCAAGAGGATGAGGGCTTTGTGCAAAATTGCCAGCCTCTTCGTAACAGGGACATATACCCATGCTCAGGTGGTAGAGGGGAGGAGGGGAAGGAGCAACAGTTCTGTATTTTAGATTATGAAGTCTCTTATATAGAGAAACCCACAGGGTCCCACAGCTTGAGACGTTGAAACATGCAGTGAAGCCTGAGGTCGAGGCTACAGTGTCAGTGGGTACAGTCAATGACCCTTTCCTCGGGGGATGCCCATTCAGCCAGTGACCCTAAATTCCCTGCCTTCAGTGACTCCAGAACACACAGCCAGGGTAGATTCCTTAGACAGGGCAGGAGAGGTGAAGCTTATGCGGATATACTGCACTTTTAAAAAGTAAAATAAATGTAATAAAAAGCAGGCAGCATAATTGCCATGACTTATACCCCATGACATTTGATAATAACAAGGTTGGTACATTACAAATAAGTTCCACATTTACAACTCTGCCTTGATATTTACACTTATTAAATTGTTTAGGGAGGTGGTTCCTGGATGCTGGAGGCCCATATATAAAACATATTAGCATAATTGGAGTACAGCCAAATCCCTCAGTGTACATTGCAGATACTTGTTAAAAGCTTGACCTTGGAGGAAAAACCTTCCTCCCCATCTTCAATCAGTCATCAGCTCCTGAAAGTACTCCTCTGAAATCAACTTCCAGTGATGCACAGTTCGGGGAGCTTGTCCTCAATGCTGACCTTAGGCAGGCCCTCCACTCCCAGGACAGTGATGAAAGCTGTGTTCTCACCTGGATGAGGAAATTAGCTATGATTTTCCATTACCTGTACCAAACATTCCTTTTCATTTGTTTAATTCACTGAGAGTTGACACTACACATTAATTCATTGAGCAATTGCTTTGTGTAAAGGCCCAGAGATGAATGAGACAGGCATTGCCATCAAGAAACTTACACTTTAGTCAAGGACACAGACAACTAACTCTAGAAGAAGGCAGAATGAAATAAGGGCCTTAATAGGAGAATGAACAAATTGCGGTGGGAGCATAGATAGCACAATTTATTTTAATGAGGAAAGGAAAATTTAGGAAGGCTTCAGAAAGGCGGCATTGGTCCTTGAAGGATTAATCGGAGAAAAAGGGTGAAGTTGGGCGGTGAGGTCATACGAGTTAGAGTAAACTGCATGTATGTAAAATGACATGGAGGTATATACATGTTTGGGGATGTAATCATATGTTTGCTGGTTTATCACTGACAAGCCCCAATGATCAGTCCAGCACTCTGCATGGCTGGAGTCCATGACGGCAGAGGGGCTTGAAAGTTACATTTGAGTCTGCTCCTGGAAACTCTGGCGCCATACTAGTTTTGGTAATTAAGGGGAAGAATCAAAATTTTTAAGCGGATCAAGAAAGGCATTTTAGGAAGCAGTCTCTAGCGTTGTGAAGGGTGGATTGAAGAGATAAGAGACCGTAAATAGGGATACCACCTTCTGTGCCTGATATTAGGGGAGAGGGAATAATACAAAGATGCTTCTGGTATTTCTAGCCTTGGAGACTGGGAAAAGCGTAGTGCCCGTAATGAGATGGGTAACCTGCAGAGAAGGATCAGCTTGCTGGAGAAGAACATATTCGGTAGGGAATATTACTGAGTTTAGTGTGTGAGCTATCCTTCACAGAGGGAAGGTGGTCCTGGGGTTCCAGTAAGATCTTGGTCATCTGCTCTTCGGAAATTGTCAAAGCCATGGATACGGCTAAGATGACCCTGATGGTGGGGAGAATATGAATGAACGCTGGCGACACTACCTATATTCAGGGGTCATTCAAAGACAACCACTAATAAACAGGAATGAAGAACTTTCCAAATGGTGGGAGAAAGGTGTACTTTGTGCAAGACTGGGAGAAAGTAAGCAGGATGAGGATGAAGAGGAGTTCATAGGATTTGGCAATGAAGTGATCAGCGGTAGCCTGGAAGGGGAGAGAGTCACAGGAAGGTTGCTGTTGCTTAATCAGATAGAGGAGACTTGAGGATGCTTAGAGACTGAGAGGAAATGAGATGATGGAATAATGGATGTGAAAAGTGAAAAGTCCTTTCAAAAGTACAAAGCACCACACAATACAAGGTCACCGCAAGTCAGCTTTTCATCCCAGATGCTCTGGAGTCGGAAGGTCATTGACATCTAACAGATGCTTTGATTTTTATCATTATACTGAGTTCTGCTAAAGGGGGCTTTATTCCTGACCCCTTTCACCCCCCCACCGAGCACCACGGTAAATGCTACCAGTTGTTTAGCCAGGTGAAATACTCATTATTTGATTTTTGTCAGCAAGTCTAGGCCACTCTGCTATTATATGTCATAGGTTTCCAAGAACTGTTCAAGGAGAACATTCATATAGTATTTGGTTATTTTCAATGCAATTCTCATTGTGATATTCAGGTTTTTGTAGAAAAGCAAAGGGCCAATAACACAAGGTATCTGTGGGGTGGAGGTAAAATGGAGCAGATTCACAAACCAGGTCCCCTTCTGAAACAAAAGAATAGTAGCTAAAATAAAGCCATATGGTGTCGCATGTGCCCAGCAGTTGAATGTATTGAGAAGGGAAACCTTATGGTTCTTTGATTAGAAAGGTATTCAGTATAAAGGCAATAGGCCTGGGTAGACTTTAAAAATCTGAGAAATCCCTGAGAAGATAGAAAAACAGGAGAATTTGCTGTTCTTTTAGAGAAAAATAATTGTTCAAACACCTCTTAAATGTACGGCTTCAAATATTAACCAGACACTTAAGAAGTCTTAGCTATGAACTGATTAAAGCTTGTCCCATAAATTAGACTTCATCCAAATGCCTTTCTTTCCTGTCCTTACGAGACCAAAACTAAATCAGTACTTTTTAACGTCCACTCAATCTTTGTCAGTTTTTCATTTTTTTGAACAGCCATTCAGTGTTTTGACTTTCAGTCTTATTGAAAAGAGAAGGGTTGGGAAAAAGGAAGAGAAAGGTAAAAAGAAGGAAAGAAAAAGAACACAGCCTAAAGAGCTTACCCTTTCCCTTAGTACCATAGTCGCTATAATGTCACTAAATAAGTCCTTGTGCAGAATCACGTTCTCCTGCCTGCTCTGTGTCTCCATGACTTGATGCTTCTTGAATATAAGGCTTGTACGAGCCATTCAACAATACAGATAAATAACAGGATCACAATCGAGTGTTGGAGCTGCTGCTGTGCTTATCCAGGGTATCACTGCAAAGATGAGCTCTTCTTTTTATGTTGTTTATTTTTATTTTTTAACGGAGGTACCGGGGATTGAACCCAGGACCTCAGCATGCTAAGCACGCACTCTACCTCTGAGAGCTCTACTGAGCTCTACCTAACCACCTGCCGCCGGCTCTTCTCGTGTTCAGTTTTTCTGTTGAACATAGCTCATCAGTCACTCAGGCCTGCAAGCTTGGTGTCAGATTTGAACCCCTCCTCCTCATACCATCCACATCTAATTGATTGCCAGTTCTTTAGATGCTACTTGGATCTGTCCCACTGATGCTACCTACTATTGGCCCTCATTAATTATCAAAGGCATTATTGCAGGAAAAAAATTATTATTGCAGTGGCCTCCAATAAAGTCAGCCTCCTGTGACCTCTCCCCTCTGTCCTACACACAGCTTCCTGCATCTTCTTCCTGAAGTGCTGCATGTCGTTTCTTTCCTCAGAATCTCTCAGTATTTCCCAGCGTTTATAAAATCAAGCCCAAACCACACAACCAATGCTGCCTTTCATGGACCTTACATTCTAGTCCAACTGAATTGTTCCATATTCCTTGCATATGCATATCAAAGTTTGTGCTTCTGCTCATGCCTTCCCTCCGTCCTCAGAAAGACGTTAAGTTCCTGAGAAGTTATGAGAATGACGGACCACAGCTGTCTGGTTCACTTTGTATTCTCAGGCCCTAGCGTTGGGTTGGCACACACAGTAGGTGCTCATTAAATTCTGACTGAATAAAAGCTTTACGTGTCTAAATCTACTTACGCTTTAAATTGCATTTCAAATGCACTGGTGCCAAAAAGTCTATCCTGATTCTTGCTTTCTATCTCAGTACCTACCTCACCTCACCTCTTTAAAACTAAGTGAATTTTTTCTGAATTCTCTGCGGCCTTCTCTGTACCACTGTTATGACATTGATCACTCTTTCCACCTTGAATTGCGATTCTTTTTGTACATGTCCCACTTCCCAGTAGACTGTTAGATCCTTGAAGGCAGGAGCTAGGTTGAATTCATAATTGTGTCCTGAAAAGTATGTCCATTGAATGGGCACTCAATGATTAGAATGGCCATACTGGGGCCTTTAGCAAAGTGGAGAAGTTGAAGGCTGCTGCTGCTTCTTTCTAATAATATGGTAAGAGCTCTTGTGCTTTGCTCATACACATCAAAAGGTGAACATACTGTCCGGACCTCAGCCAAAATATAGGTAAAAATACTGGCTGAACCTCAGTTAGTCAAGATATAAGGTCATCGTGGCTAAAGTCTGAACTCTGGCTAATCTCCAAGAACTAGGAACAAAGTCATGATTCGTACAATTCATAAATTTGCAAGTTGTTTTTCCCTGCAATGGATACTAACTGTAATAATATTTTATTTGTGGACTGGGAGTCTAGACATCTAAATAAATTCAGTCTGTAAATGGGATCTTTGGCTATAGCTTTCTTATTACTATAAATCAAAACTGTGCACCATATTATATGCATTGCATATATATCAATTTCCAGATTTCCACTTTCCTTTGAGCTCTTGGCATCAAGCTCGAATTCCCCTAGTTGCAGAGACTAAGGTTTTCAGACTCTCTACTAAAGAGTTTGCTTACTTGGGTATCTGGGGGAGAAAAAGCCAATGTAATTGATTTTTGGAGCGAACTATTCCAAGGGAAACAGTAGTGTTGTGGGGTACTTGGGACCATGTTATTTACAGACCTGGTTATTACTTTTTCCATCTTCAGGTCAGCCCACCTCTGATGAGACTTCTTTTGAAAGCCCTCCAGAGAATAATTATCTACAGTCCTTTATTATTAATTCTGGACTTTTACCCCTCTGAGCATTTGAAGCATATTTTTGTTCATTCTATAATCAAGGTTAAAAAAAACAAAAACAAAAAAAAACCCAAAAAACCTTTTCTGTAGAAAGTTTCTCTGGAGAATGTAAATCACCTTTCTGACATTTCTAGACTCTTAAGTGGTGCAAACATCTCTCCACTACTCTGGCAAGAAGTGCTAAAGAATACTTAAAGAAAATCTTATGATTCCCACAGGTATGTGTGTCTTTGAATATATCCCATGATTTCCACCCAGCCACGTCCTTATAGAAATACTTTTGTACTTCTGTTAAGTTGAAGCGTCTCCTTCTAGAATGTTCTTACATCCCGTCTTTATACTTCAGTTTGTGCCCTTTCACTCATCCTTAATATTAATTGTCATAGGCAGCACAACATTTAATTTAATCTTAACTTTATTGAATAAGTAAGTATGCATGACAGATAAATTGCAAGTCATTCTTGGTCCTGCAAAGAGACAGGTGTTTATTCCGAGGCAAAATGAGAACATGAGTCCACAGTTCTGCTGCTACTGAAATACTTCTTCTGAGTGTCTTGGTATGGGCACAGCCTCCCTCAGTATCCATTCAAACAAGCTCTGCTGTCATCTCTCCTTTCAGCTGAGGGATTTACAATATCTAAAATAAACTTGTGAAGAAACTTTCTGTATCAGAGGTAGTTCTATACCTACATTATTAATCATAGAAGACGTTTGGTCAAAGACTCCATAAAAGGGGCAGAAGAGATACACCAGAGCTCAGAACTGGAACCAATTATTTTTTCAAGCTAATTGGCCATAGTAACAAAGGTATCAACTGAATTTTAGAATAGCCTGTTCAGCCATTTAACATCAAAGCATGCAGTAGCCTGTGCATACAATAGCTTTTAGAGACAACCTTGAATTTGGCTTGAGCACCAAGGATGCATTTTAAAAAGTGAAAAGTACATTTATGTGCAATGACTAGTGTAGTGAGCTGACTGGTGGCTCCCCAAAGATACGTCCATGTCCTAATTCTCAGAACCTGTGACGTTACCTTATTCGGAAAAAGGGTCTTCACAGATGTAATTAAAGTTAAGGATCTTGAGATGAGGAAATTATCATGGATAAACTGGTGGGCTTTAAATGCCTTCACAAGTGTTTTTTAAGAGGGGGGGAGAGGTAGATTAGATATACAGAGGGAAAAGTGACGTGAAGACAGAGCAGAGAGAGATTTGGCCACAAGCCAAGGAATGATGACAGTCACAAGAAACTGGGAGAGGCAAGGAACAGGTTTTCTCTGATAGCCTTCAGAGGGAGTGCAGCCCTGCCAAGACCTCAGTTTAGGACTTCTGGCCTCCTAAACAGTAGGAGAATAAATTTCTGTTGTTTTAAGCCACCATATTTGGAGTAATCTGTTCCAGCCACCACAGGAACAAAATACAGATTTTGGTATCAGGCAGTCAGGTACTGCTATTAAAAAGACCTAAAAATGTGGAAGTGGCTTTGGAATTAGATGATGTGTAGAGGTTGGAAGAATTCTGATGACTATGATAGAAAAAGTATAGAGCCTTTAACAGACTGTTGGTAAGAATATGAATGCTAAGGGCGTTTCTTGTGAGTGCTCAAAAGGAACTGAGGTAAAGTTTATTGGAAACTAGAGGAAAGGTGATCCTCGTTATAAAGCGGCGTAAAGCTTATTCAAATTGTTTCCAACAGTTGTGTGGAAAGTAGAATCTGTAAGCAATGAATTTGGATATTTAGTGGTGGAAATTTGAGAGCAAAGCGTTGGAGGGATGGCCTAGTTTTTTTTTTTTTTTTTTTCTTGACCTCATAGTAAAATAGAAGAGGAAAGAGATAAATTAAAGAAAGAACTATTAAGCAGAAAGGAAGCAGCACTTGATGATTCAGGAAATTCTGCGACTATTCAGATTGGAAAAAAAAAAAGCTAAAATGAGGAGAGTCACTGTTAGGATAGTGTGCTCTAGAGATAAAGTCAAGTCTGGACAACCTTTGGCCAGTGTGGAAGCGACTAGGCATTTACTCAGTGATCCATTCAACCATCACAACAGACACCAGGAATAGAAATAGGGTTATCTGGCAAAGATCTGTGAGGACTCTCTTGTCTCACTATTGAATCAATGTGATATATACATGGGGAGCCCACAAAGTTTTTGAGAAGGTTATACCCAGCAGAAACAGTTCCAGCTTGGCCTGAAAGGGGCAGAGACAGGACAAAATGAGAGAAGGTTGTCAGACTACCAAAATTTTTCAGGCAGGAAACAGGATGATAAAGCTACAGACAGGCGCTACCCTTCAATAGAAAGGATCAACCCAAGGGCAGAGCTGCAGGTTCAGAGGCAGAGACTCCATCCATGGGCCAAGAGGCCAGAGCTGCAGGCCTAAAGGGTGCAGCCCTGAGACAAGGAGGATTATTGTCAGGCCTTGAAACCTAAGGGGGTTCTGCTGGGCTGAATTCTGAAAATCAGCAGGACAGGTGACTCCTTTGCTCCATTTTCTCCTTTTTGTAATCGGAATGTCTGTAACTGTTATCATATGCCTGTCCCACCATTGTATTTTGCAAGCAAATAATTTGTTGTCTTGTTTCATTGATTCACAGATGGAAAGGAATTTTGCCCCAGGGTTTTCACTTATCCTTGACTTAGATGATTAAGATGATGAAATTCAGGACTTTTGAACTGAGGAGATTTGGATGAGATTTTAAACTTAGGGATGAGACTGTTGGAAATGTTGGGATAGGGTGAATATATTTTGCATGTGGGACAGACATACATTTGGCGGGGTCCAGTGGGCTAAAGGTCACCTCCAAAAAGATACATCCACATCCTAATCGCAAGAACCTGTGAATGATACTTTATTTGAAAAAATGGTCTTACAGATGTCATTAAGCTTAGGGTCTTGACATGAAAGGATCCTGGATTATCTAGGTGGGCCCTAAATTCCAACAGAAGCGTCCTTATGAGAGAGGCATAGGGAAATTAGACACACAGAAGGGAAGGGGATGAGAAGACGGAGCAGAGACAGATGTGGTTATAACCCAAAGAATGCCAACAGCCACCAGCAGCTGGAAGAGGCAAGGGAAGATTTTCTCTAGAGCCTCTGGAGGGAGCATGACCCTTGATTTTGGACATCTGATCACCACAATCACAAGGGAATGACTTTCTAATGTGTTTAAGTCCCCAAGTGTGTGGTAATTTGTTACAGCAGCCAAAGGAAACTCATACAACTTGTAAACAGTTTTTAAAAACATTCTGAAGAAAATCTGCATTAAATTGGTGCTTCTCACATGTGGCAGTGATAAACCCAACAAAAGACTTTAGTAGCATTTGGTTCTATAATAAAAATGTCACCATGTACCTTTTTTTTTTTTTTGATGATAATTTTCAATCTAAAACAAAACTGCCAACGGCTGGAGCAGGACCATTATAAATCTGGGAATCAAACCCTTTAATTCAGTTATCAGAACTTTGTAAAAGACCCTGAAAGGTCTCATAATGTTTGTGAAAAGCATGTGGGATTACTGTAAATACAAATATATAATTTATCCATAATAGTACTTCTTTATTTTTCCACAAACTAAAAAATAAGGCAAGTTCACATCTGGAAAAGGTGATACGCATCAGTATTTCTACCCTGACCAGCTTGATAATATGGTGTGGCAAATGCCCCTAAATGTAAGTCAGGGTTAGTATTTCAAAATATCATTTTCTAGCACAAGACTCAAAGAAGCCATACCATGAAGATTTCAGAAAAGACTTTGTGAAGATAAAAATCCATAAAGAATTTACATAAATTAGTAGAACCTAAAGCTTTGTTGCTGTTATTGTTAAAAAACAGTGTGTGAAATTGATACATCCCTTGAACTTGTTTGTGTGTTTGTGTGTGTGTGTGCGCGCTAAATGTGTGTGTCTTAAGATAGGATAAAAGTGTAAAATCTCAGATCCTGTTACTCTTTTTGATTTCTCTATTGTAGTAGCTTCAGAGCTTTGTGAAGGATTGAGAGCCAAGTGAGAATGCACTGGAGGAAAAGGCGGCAGTTCGAGTCACTATACATGTATATAAAGGAAACTGTGAGCTATCGGTCACTTGTTTACATTATCTCAGGTGGTGACTTGCCAAGCTAGTCGTTTGTTCCTTCTGAATGTCTATAATGTGCTCTGGAGGAGTAGAAATGGGATTTTCTATATAAGAACTATACATATAAGAAATTGTTTACAATCATCACAGTCACCTGCATGGATTAGTCTTAAAATTGCACTCCAGAGAAGTTATACGACATTATTTCAATGCATATTGAAAAATCACAGACAAGTTAAGTACAACTTTTCCTCCCTCATCTATTTAAGAAAAATGGAGAGCCTGTGTTTTCCTCCCAGAGTTGTTTTGGCAGCATCATTTTAATTTGTTAATATAAAGTAAGTATGATGATGATTGAGAAGTTCACTTAGTCACTGGGAATGTGGAATCACTGTAGCAGGAGATATAAATATATACACATATATACAGATACATACATGTAATTTCTTTTTCTTCTTCAGACCATCATGGCAGAATTGGAAAGGGGAGTAGGAAGGCAGATAAAACAATTGACCTTTCAGACAGTTTTCTGCTGCCTCCTGCAGAGAGAAATCTTTTTCCTCTCAGGTCTCCTAGAACTCTATTCCTTTCCTTCAAGGGGGTCGTGTGAGAAAGAAGCAATAGAGAGAAGAAATAAACCATGGAGGATACGAATCAGTATTGACCTTTAAAAATCTAAATAAAGGGAATAGAATTTGCAGGTTCATCCCTATCAGAAACATTAAGATGTCAGGTTTTTCTCAAAAATAGCCATATAAAGTATTTGTAGAAAGTAGATCTATGTGCATAATTAGAAAATACCTCTTTAAATAAAGTTTCAATCACTTTCTCTAACTGCCTCTGTTAAACTTTGGTTTATTTTTAGCAGTGATAAGTGCCTGCAATATCACGCTGAAACTCTAGATTAATGATAAGTTTAATTTCAGCCAAAGCAGATGAATCCATCAACTTTCACTTGAGATAAGATTCTAAAGAACGTGATGGGGGTGAAGCAGTACTTTTTCTGAGTTTCCAAAATGGCTTCTCTTACAGAGTGTGCAGGATCAGCGTCTCTCCAGACTGTTAACACACACATTTTCACTGGCCTTTTCCTTTTCTATGTAACAGGAATAAGAAGCAGACATGGACTAATTTCTTTCTGTCCTTTACGTTCTCTTTTCTTCCTTTTTTTGGTGGGGGGTGGGAGAAGGTGACTTCAAATTTGAGTAACACTATACATTTCTGACAGGCTGAATGGTTTTGAAAGCCTGAGACCTCTTCTATTTCTTACACTTTCCATCATCACCGTCAGGCCACACACAATAACTAATAACACACATCTTTACACTAAAATGGAACACACGTTTTAGAATCCTGATAATTGTGTTCATGTTAGTATAGCTGTGGGAGGAGTCTTGCAATAGCTTTACAAATGCATGCTATTTCACCCAGCCTAGCTTGATATTTGCAGAAATGCACTTATTTCCTCTCCATCCCTTGAGCACATGTTTTGTTCTTTGTTCTTCTCAAAGTGTATGATTTTGTTTACTTAAATATCTTCATGTTCTTTGGCATCAGGCATCACTTAGATGAGATAGCTCCATTGTGGCGAGAGCGTGACCTTTCCAAAGGTACTCGTCTGTTATCTGTAAGACAAAGAGAAAAAGAACCAAAAACATGGTGAGCTTCAGATCCCAGCTATTACACAATGTCAGGTTTTCAAACAGTCCTGAAAACTCATTTCAAATGAATATGTAAATAAGTAACAAGGAGCCAAGATCTGAGGAGTTCACGCTGCAGCTCCCAGGCTGAGTTCAAGAGTTTGCAATCAGCATTAAATGACTTTTCTTGGTAAGTGAAGTCAGAGTGATAAAAGAAATGGAAGAATTCTCTCAAGCACAGTCCCCTTGGAAATAGCAGGCGACAACAGAACTCCTTGGTAAAGATGTTAAATTGAAAGGATCTGTGTGCAGTGCCTTTTGTTGGAAAGCACTTCAATTCCCCATGAGTTTTCAATCTGTATATTGGCTACCTCTAGAGGACACCAGTGTGGGCAGAGCAAAACAGAGTTTTTATTTTTTACAATGATTGCAGTATGTGGCAATCAAACCAGCTACCAAGTCTTTGCCTGAGTGTATGACGTAAACAAATTCAATACATTATATAGTCATTATGGGAATGAATAATGAATAGATCCCATTCCCCTCGCCCGTCACAGGAAAAATAATCACTGTAGAGAGAACTGTTGGCACAAAGCTTGGAAAGCAAAGTTTAAAAGCTTTGAAAGTTGCTGAAAATAGTTTTAGCTTTAATAGGAAAAAGGTTTACGGCTCTACATTGTGATGATCACTACTATGTTATTATCACCTCTGTTTTATGCTCAGCTTAAATGCAGTTGATGTGGGTGAAAATCCCTTTCTGTCAAAGGCATAATATACTTAGAGTCTCTATTTAGAATGAGACCAGGTCCCTAGAAATAATGACAACCACCAGCACTTACATAAATGCTAACACTTTACACTCGTTAATTTGCTAATTCACACAACATCCCCGGGAGGTAAGCCCATTTCATTCTATCCTATTATCTCTGCTTTAGTGATGAAGGTTACACAGCAAATCAGTGGTATGATGGGGGCTTATAATGCAAAGTTAATGCCTAAATGTCAGGCCTGCTTTATTCAAAGGTAGATGTTGGGGCCTCCCAAGCTCCTACTCATTTCCTCCCTAAGATGGTGATACCCAAGGAACACATCCTGCCTGTCCCACTGGGAGGATGGACTGTGACAAATGCTGAGGTTTTGCCATGGGACCTTACTCATCTGTGCTAGTGTTTCTAGACTGATTCCCGGTAGTCTGGTCAGTACACAGAGCAAAGCTAACTGGCCTCTGTGATCTTGGCCTCATTTAACACCACAGTATGCATGCACTGAGCCAACCAGCTTACAGTGCTTATAATAAGCTTTAAGGCTTAAAGTGCCTTATAATGTAATAATATCACTGAGAGGTGAGAAAGAGACATTTTCTTTATTCAGAGATATATCCGAGTGATTGATTATTTGGGCATCTTTTTAAAGATACCATTTTAAAAAATCCATTACTTAGTTTGTGATATGCATCAAAATTCGGCTAAAAATGTGAAGATGACATTCCTAGATAAAGGACATATTACTTAGATGTCACTGGGTTGCATACAGGTTGGTTTGGGACTTTTTAGAAAACATTTATAAATGAGATTATGATAGTTACCATTGCATTGCTAGCATTTAAGTATTCAGTGTTAAAGCTTTCAGATGTGAGAATGATGGTACCATTCACAGAGGACTATCCCAGCTGAAAAAAAGGCTTGTGCCTTGATGGTCCTACACGCTAAGGTCAGCTTGCATCCACACTCACTCCAGGAATGCTATTGGTACCTCCTACCATCACTCATTGCCCACTGGATTCAAGGGAAGTATCACACACAGAAACAGGGCCCAAATCCAGCTCTTGGCATACACAAGAGAATTTTTCTACATTTCCTCCCTTTTCTCCTTCTCGCCCTCCCCTCTTTCTCTTAAAAAATGTTTATTACTTAATTAGTTCCTATGTTCATGAGATAGTTATACGAATAAGCAATTCTGTAAAGGTCACGACTTGTATTTTTGAAATGTCAACCTACAACCTCGTTTATGAGAAAAATGCCATTAGAAACAATGGCAGCAATGACTGATCTGGATTTTTTGTGATTCATTTACTATTCTCTGCATTTGTGTCAAAACTATTTTAGGTACAAAATACAAAATACATATTTATACTTCAGACTTGTATGGATCAGGCCAGAAGTGCAATTGAAAAGATAATCTATGTATATATTATATGACTATATATGAAAATAAATATTCATCTCTCATCACATTCTAATAGCTTGCAATCTAATGATAGCAACTTTTCATCCTTGAATTCATGCCTTCTTTGAGGCAGAAACTGAGAATCATTGAATGTTTAAAAATACAATTTCTGTATTTGTATTAAATGCGGATGGGTAAAAATTAGTGGTCTGATCCTTGTAAGGTCAGGACACAGTTGGCATCAAATTTATAAGAAAAGAGCAAATACTAGATATTGCTGCTGTCAGAGGTGATGGAGTAATTTTTTAAAAATTTTTATTGAAGTATAGTTGATTTACAATGTTAGTTTCAGGTGTACAGCAAAGTGATTCAGTTATCCATATACATACATATATATTTTCTCTTTTCAGATTCTTTTCCATTATGTTATTATAAGAAATTGAATATAGTCCCCTGTGCTATACAGTAGGTCCTTGTTTTTTTATCTAGTTTATATATAGTAATGTGTGTCTGTTAATCCCCACCCCCCTAATTTATCCCTCCTTGCCCTTTCCCCTTTGGTGACCATTGTTTGTTTTCTATGCCTGTGCATCTTTTTCTGTTTTGTAAATAAGTTCATTTGTATCATTTTTTTTTCAGATTCCACATATACGTGATATCATATGATATTTGTCTTTCTCTGTCTGACTTACTTCACTCAATATGATAATCTCTAGGTGGTGATGGAGTAATTTGGGTGATTGTGAGACTGACTGCATTTCCTATTTGGAAACATAGGTGGAGGAGGCAGGTGCCCAGGTGATATGATTTGAGAGCTCCAGGAGACCCGACTGAAGCAGATGCACTTTTCTAAACAGTCTTATTCTCCCAACACTACTGATACTAGAATAGTTTAGCTGGAAAAAAAAAAAAAAATCTGAGTCTCTCCTCCAAAAAGTCAATAGTTTAAAATATATGTTTCCCTGAGATAATGTGGAGGGCTTTGTTAACAAGTAGTAGCTTCCCTTTCCAATCTGCCTTGTTGTGTTTTTGGAAATTAAAGAGAAGAAGATGGGGGGAGGCATCCATCTTTGTGTGTCTACTTGTTGGAGATATTGTGCAATGAGATACAGGAAAATATATTTCATTAGAGGTTGAGGGAACATGATTTGTCATAATCTTCCTCTTTTTCCATTTTCTGAATGCATGAGGTAACACGGTGAATAAGAAAGCCTAGAGAGTCTAATATATCCTCATGGTCTAAGAAAGTCTGAGATGTCACTCCCAAGTTGTAACCTCCAAATCCACTACAGTTGGGCATACATACCCTAACAGGCTCTTTTTGGTCACTGAAGGCTTGTCTTAGAAATGTACCCCATGTGAAGGTGAAATGATTCTGGTATTAAAGACAGTGACCTGGTCATAGTGTGAAATTGAAGACAGGGACATAGTTATATGAAAATGTTCAGTTTTTGGAGGAAGGCGGGGGGGGGGGTCCAAACCTAAAACAACATGCCAATCTGTCACAAAAAAAGAGAATAGAAATACATGGTCCAGCTTTAACATGCTTCTGCACATTCTGACTATCAGGTTAACCAGCTCAAGCCACTGCAAGGCTTTCCCCACTGTCATAAGAGCAAGAAGATTTATGCTTTTTCGGAGCATAAATTGATTTGGCATTCATCTCAAAACCTTCCCAACTGAGTCCTGCAGTGAATAGATTAAACCTGTTATTGTATTGCTCTAAAATTCATTCATGCAATCATTTATTCAGCAACTACGTACAAAGCACATCATCCATGAAATACCTGAATGTCACAAAATTTCAGATCCAGAGCTAAATCTACATCGCTAATTTCCTTCCAACTGAAAACTTTGTCAAGTGAAGTAACTGAGGAATAAGCATATCATAGATAAAGCTTACAGAATATGTGATGTGAGCTAGACTGAAGGACTCAAGCCTGTTGTATGTAGCCTGGGAATGTTCAATTCCTCCTCTAACAAAGTAAGTGTACGCCAAGAACACGGGGCTGTATGTTGTATATTGCATGAGTAGGCCAAGTTGTGATTGCAAAACTGTGATAAAAAGACCATGTCCATTATTCATTTCCCCCCAGGTTAGGTATCCATCTGTTGTCTATGGAAGAACGGCTTCCTTCCTGGTGCTTCACAGGCACGTTAGATGTAGCAACGTTGACCTAACACACAGCAGCTATACCCTCCCAGCAGGGTAACATAAAATAAGTGTGCCTGGCATATACAGCACATTGTGCTACAAAATATCCCATTTTGATGCAAATGAGCTGGCTAGAAAACAAAGTAAAAGAAACCTTCTGTAATTTACTCTGAGCTTTCTTTTCTCCAAAGCTCTTCAAAAATGATGGTGTGGAAGATTGACCTTCAATGGATAGACATTGTTTCCAGCAAAAAGAGGAAGACAGAGGACTAGGTTTGTGCAGCTCAGGCTAAGAAAACCAAGGAAACTTTAGATTGCTTTTGGAAATGTCTATTGCGTAGCTATTTGCATTCCAAACACTGATGAAAGAAAGATAATTTTAGACTGTTATACTGAAATCATCTCATATGAACTTACAACTTTTTTCCCTTCTGTCCCATGATTCCAAATTGTTTTGTTTTTCTGTGCTTTTGGGGACCTTGAGTTGATAGTTTCTCACTCACTAGAAGTGACTGGAAGGAAGGTGGCAACTGAATTAGACCTGGGCTTAATCTCTTGGTGGAGGACAGTGTATTGCTCAGTTAGTTGACCAGATTCATTCTCTTCACTTACCAGAATAGTATCTTCAAAAAAAAAAAAAAAAAGAAAAGTGAGCTATAGATGCAATTTGGTGTTCTACTTTTTCATTTAACATTTTATTGTAGAAATTTTCCATGTCATTAAACTTCTGAAACATGATATTGAAAACATGCTTTTTAATGGCTATGCACTCTTCTTTTTATATTATATAAATAGACCACAATTTGGTTAACCATTTCTCTACAGCTGGACATTTAGGTTGCGCATTGTTTTTTCTATTGTAAAAAGCCTTGCAGTGAACATCCATATAGTTTATATCTTATTATATACATCATATGTAGAAGTGGCATTGTTAATTATGCAAAATTAAGTCCAAATTGTATTCCAGAATAGTGGTATTAATTTATATCTAATTGGCAGTAAGTGTATGAATTTGTCTTATCTCACTGTCGGGTATTAATCTTTTAAAAAATGCTAATATGAAAAGTGACTAATGGCATCTGATTCGCTTTTTGCCTTTTTCCAAACCCTAGTGAAGTGGAAATGTTCATGTTATTATCCATTTATATTTCTTCCTTTAAATGCTGGTCGTGTCCCTTGTGCATTAATCTATTAGGGTTTTAGGTTTTGGTTTTTGCTTTTATTTTCAACTCTACATATTAAAGATAGTAACTAATTGAAATATTTATTAGAAATATTTTCCTTAGTTTGTTGATTGCCTGTTCATTTGGTTTGTGTTGTGGGCTTTTAGGAACATATGGTTTCATTTTTATTATTTTTATGTAGCTACATTGATCAGTCTTTTCACTGTGATCTGTTTCTTTTTTTTTTTTATTGTAGTTAATTTACAATGTTGTGTTAGTTTCTGGTGTACAGCAAAGTGATTCAGATACATATATATATCCTTTTTTTAAAGCTTAGGAAGTCTTTAGCCAGAGACATTTGATAAACAGCTTCTTGTTCTTTAAGGTTTGACTTTTTCTAACATTTATTTAAATGATGTAGAATTAATTTTGTTGTACAACATCAGGTAAGTTTCCACAGTGCTTTTTTTTTTTCCTTGCAAAGAGGAAATGGGTTGTTATGGAACCATTTGTTGAATAATCATGAATTTCTACCCTGATTTATGATACCTCTTTATCATATATTAAATTATCTGTACTAGGGTACATTTCTGTTCCATTGACTTAAGTATTTTTCCAACTATTCTTTTTACCAATGATTTCTGATTTCATTATTTTAGTCTCATAATATATTTTAATTCCCGGTGGAGATAATCCTCCATAATTTATATTTTCATTTTCAACATGTATTTTTAGGGCACATTTTAGAAGGCAACATCATGCTATAACCACAAAACATCTTGAAAACAATACAACTTGACAAACAAACTCAATGGGTACTGACTAGGCTACACTAGTAAGGCTAGGCAGATGTCTGTGTGTTGATTATCAATGAGTCAAGTGAACCTAAAGTCTGTTTTTAGGAGTTCTCAGGTTCCTCGTTTTCTTAAAGATATAACAAGCCTCTTTCCCTGTCTTCTGATCACTTTTTTCCTGCTGGTTGACCACTTTTGTTTTGGAAATACAGCAGAGGCCAGCACTAAGGAAAAGAGAGCATCACCCATTGTACTTTGAGATTTTAGAATACACTTACTATTTTTGCCTTGTCAAAGTTTTGAATAATTGGACCTAAATATATAGTTCTGTTGTTGATAAAGTCTAGTGCCTCTGGCTTGTAAACCTTATTTTCTCATGTTTTACAATGTTTTACAAATTTAGTTTCCACTAGATACCACAGGTTTTAAAGTATATCACATGATTTTATTCCAACAGAATTGTATACATAAGGTGCTGTGCAAAAATGCATGCCTAGAAGCCAGTCAATTACCTCTACTTAATTAAACACTTCTAACCCTATTCTAATCTCAATGACGTTGTAATGTTCTTACAACTAGAAACAGGCCATGTTATGTAATCTATAGCCTTCATTACAGGCAAATAAATCAATGCAAAGAAAACAGAAACCCAGATCACCATGGTAGTTCAGAAGAGATGAAAGTTATTTTAACGAGGATGGTAATGGAAAGCAATAATGTTCAAGTAGTTCAGAGGCTACTGTGACTATAGACACACAACTTCCATTAACCGTAATTGGAGTTAAGCACATGTAATGATAACAAAATAGACCCCTAAGTATCTTTCCAATTGGAAAATAAGCAAACGTGTTCCAGGAAACAGCGTGCTTTTGTGTGGAAAGTACAGTATCCTAATTGAGATGCACAAATTATTTTCACATGGATATTGCTGAGGGTATGATGGTGTTTTTCCTATGCTTAGGGATGTGGATCTGTTAGAGGTAACATCTGTACAAAGAATGCCTTTCCTTTTCTCTTAATGCTCAGCATTTGTTATGTTATTAAAGGAAAAGTCTCAATAGTTGCAATGGATTTATTAATTCAGTAGCTTGTTATCAGCATGAAACTCTGCTGTGCTAGGAGAAAAACAAATTATATTTTACAAAACTGCAGTAGTGAGATTAAATCACTTTTCTATATTTCACTTTCTTCTTATCCTCCCTGCCAGGTACTAACTCTACTCTCTATCTCTATTATGAGCCTCATATTTTGTAAACTATCAAGTCTCATAGTAATATAAAGGTACATTATCAAACAAACTCAATTATAGCAACTTTAGGAAGATTGAAATATGTGATAAAAAGAAAACTGCACAGTACAATAATATTATTACTTCAAGGCATTAAAAACTTAATCCATAGTCAGCTACAAATGTAGAAAATATGCAATACTTACCTTTATCATAAACATTTTCATAAAATGTACAACCTCTTGGGATTTTTAAATGACTGACTAGTATTTGCCTAATTGATAACTTGAGTGTTTCAAGGGGTTTTAGAAAGTATGGTACAGAAAAAATAAAATCAGTATATTCAGTATTTCAACTGCCACAGGCCTTGCTATTGATTATCTTTGGACTCAATGTCAAAGCTAGTGAATAGATTTTTTTTTTTTCAAATGTCCTTGGTTTTGTTTATTAGCCAAGCATTATGTGTACTTCTTTACTGGGAAATGCACTTGTTACCTAAGACAAATTTTCTCTGGGGCTGAAAGTCTAATGATGATGCCTGCATATCTGGAAAACATGGGGACGGACGACAAAGAAAAATGTGAATAATGTTAGAAAATAATAGTCAGAAAAGCTCCCAAGTATATCGTATATGAGAAACTTACATGGAAGAGCAAATGCTACCTGCTACTGAGCAACCACACAAACTGTAACAGTGCCGCTCGGCTGTCCATCACAGGGTATTACACACGGTGGTTTCTCAAAAACTGTCTTTTGATTAAGCAATCATCCAATCATTAGCAGTGAATCAGGAACTGGGTCTGCAGTTCCCCTTCCACTACACTGCGTACACACAGGGAATATAATTTGCCATTAATGTAGGGAAAGGAAAGAAAACACTTCCCTCCCTTCCTTTCATCCACCCACAAATTTTTAAATAAATAAACTGAATAAACTATCTGCAGAGTAACATAATAGGCACCCTGATAAGTTATTAGGGAGGAAAGGATACATGTATAAACTATAACGAAACTAACTATATGTCTCTTATAGCGTCTCTTAAAGCCAAAGTGCATTGGAGGTTCAGTGAAGAAAAAAATCATATCCCTTGAGTGCAGGAGTTGGGGGTCAGGGAAAAATTCATCCCAATTAGTCCTTAAAAGATAAGTGGGATTTCAAGAAGAATAAATAGAAATACAGTAGTTAAGTTTTGATTAGAAAAAGTGAGTTCCAGTTCCTTACATGGCTGACTGTTTAATTACCACATTTTTCCTATGTGGGGGGCATGAAAAGCAACGGATGTATAAAAGGAGAAGCAGAATCTCTATACATGTTTAACCTTTTTTTCTAGGAAAAGGAGAAAAATAATAATGAAAGGAAATGCATGGAACTGGTCAGACTCGAAGTGATAGCTGTTTCCATAAACCTGTGATGTTTATTTTACTGACATTAAAAAAAACAATCCTGAATGATTTGCAGAGAAGACAGCAGTCCTGTTTCAAAACAAGCAAACAAAAAAATCTGGGCTGGGAGAGGAGGGAGGAAACCAAAACGCCCGGAGGAAACGAGGTGCTCTAGAATCGTCTGGTTAGGTTCTGTTGTTGATCAAGGCAAACATAGATTGCTGCGACCTGGGCCAAGAGTAGTTGGCAAGATGAGAGCCTGAGCAACCATTTGGGTTGATGCAGATACACTAGCTGTTAAATGACAAGGCGGATACAGGGTCAATTCATTCCTACCACCTGTCATCTCTGTGCCTTTCTACTCCACGTGCGACATAGAGCCCTATGACTAAGAATGTTCGGCTTCAGCCATTTTCTCTGACTTTGATCACATGATGGAAATCCTCTGTCATTTCCTGTGGCAGTTGTTTGCGATCTGCCTGAGCTTTGTTGCCGATATTCTGACCTAGAATATGTTTACCCGTCATCTGCTTTTGTGTCTAAATCACTCTAAGACTATATAGCTATTCTTTTTGTTTTTTTTTTAACATGTGCAACCTCTCTCTCTGGTCTGGGCTACCTACTTCCTGCTGATGAGGGCAGTTTGAGAATAGTCAGCCCGGCTCCCCGGCTCCTGCAGCCCTGGGTCCTCTGGGGTTATGTAAACTCGCTGGCTTCTCAGCAAGGCAGAAATGGTAGGCTCTTCCCCTGCATGATGCTGCCGTTTCCCAAAGGACAGGCTCACAGAAATATCCCACCGGCTATGATTCTGAGGAGGGATGCTATTAAGCTACAACTTACAACATGCAAGACTATAAACAGGTGATTTCCATTAGCAGCGTTCCCCACGCTAGCCTGTGCTTAATTACTTAACCAGTTGTATGGACAAAAGCAACCTGTATGGTTAATATCCCAGACACTTTAGCAGCTGCCAGTGCCATTGTTTGAAAATATAAACGGTCCCTTAAGGTAGAAGCCAGTCAGCAGTTGTTTTAAATACGAGCAATTAGGACTGAGTTAAAACACAGCCTCTCAATGTCATATTCATAACTGACAGAAGCGCCTTTGTAATTTTAGTTTCTAAGGCAATCTATGCCCAACCCGAGTGCTGGCTGGGCCTTTAGATGATAAAAAATGACTACTAACTAGCAATTCAGCCCTCATAC
The DNA here is from genome assembly GCF_048773025.1 of Camelus bactrianus. Classification (NCBI taxonomy): domain Eukaryota; kingdom Metazoa; phylum Chordata; class Mammalia; order Artiodactyla; family Camelidae; genus Camelus; species Camelus bactrianus. Next base: position 77,705,201 of record NC_133575.1, on the reverse strand, counting down.
AAGAAGTCTCAAAGAACCTCTCCTGATACTTAAGTCTATTGGAATAAAGCCAGTCCTCACATTATCAGGCAAATGTATAAATATGGATGGCTGTATATCGATGTTCTTTGCTACATTGTTTATTCTAGTGCAAATGGTAAAAAGTCTGTCCATCATGGGATTAGGAAAAGAGGATGGGACTCACATGCATGAGGATATAATGCAGCAATTCTAAATTCTCATATGGATCTGTATGTGCTTGACAGAAAGAGGTCCACATTACAAAGTGAAAAGGCAAGTTACAAAAGAGTATGTATCATATTCTTATTTTGAAAAAATATATAGCATTTTTAGAAGTTTGGAAGGCTATCCACCAATAAAAACAGTGCTTATCTCTGAATGGTGGGATCATGGTATTTTTCTTTTATATTTTTTCATGTCTGAATTTTTGGCATTGAGCATGATTAACTTGGTAAACTAGGAAAACAACCTAGGCAGGCTGTAAAAGTTTCAGCCTTCAGATAAAAAGGACACACTGTTCTCAATTTAAAGAGCAGTTTAGGATTCAATCATCTGCATTAATTCACTGTTGATTATACCATCACTAAGTACATGATGATGAAAGGGAAAAAAGGTACCATTCTCTACCCTGTTTAAAAAAGGGCCACAGAACGTTCCCTGGTCAGAAAGTAATGGCTTTCAAGTAGACTAGTTTTAGAGCACAAGTAAATTTGTCTTCCTATACTGTTGTCGTTTATAAAAGTATTTCATGAATCTTAGATTCTAAATTCTAAAAGTTCTAGTCTTGAGAAGGAAAGGTAGACATTGCCTCTCCCAAAAGATGGGTAAAAATTCAGTGATAAGGAGGTATGTCATGACGTCATCCGGAGAGTTTGACTTCAATGGTAAAAACCAAATGAGACTCAAAAGTTGCTTTGTAGCAACGTTACTTACAAATGACAAATTGAAAATAAAGTCTGTCCTTTGATGGTGGAAAATACTGACCCATTTTCAACAAGACTTGCATACTGGGTTATTCTTCCTGATGAACGCAGGTGCTGTGGGATTGGAGAGGAGAGTCTTGGCACAAAGCATTACTATTCTTTTTCTCACCACCATTTGTACCAGTGCAACAAATGATGATGGAATAAAGTAAAGCTAACTGGTATATGTAGTCTTTCAACTTATTAACGTAGATGACTAGACAGTTTTTCTAATAAAATGGGCCACCCTCATATATATGTATTTCTAAAATGATTCTTCTTAAACATGTTTCCTCATCTGCAAAATAAGGATAATAACAGTACTTACATTGTAGGGTGTTAACAGAATTAAATGAGATAATTTAGCACCTGGCCCGTATTAATCTTTTGATAGAAACACACACACACACAGAATCAGTCCACAGTCCTCCAGCAAAAAGTGGTTTCTACCTCTAATGGTTCTTCACAATTTTGTATTACAAAGGTCTCAGTGTATGACCATATGGGTTCAAATCTTTGTTCTATTACTTAATAACAATGTTTTCCTTAACTTATTTTGCCCTTGTGAACGTGAAAATAATATTTAAAGACTTACCTAATATGATAGTTACAAGAACCAAACAGGGCAATAACATTAAAGGACCAGAATGGTACCTGACAGAGTAAAAGCTTAACATTGTTTATATTTGATATTATAAGGCTCATATTCCAAAGACTTCAGCATCAAGATCTTATTATACTTTTTAAAGTCTATAGACAGCCTCATTATGGAGACTATGACATGTTTTAGCCACTTTGGGGACAATGTGAAAGATGCAAACAGATGTTTATAAAAGTCTTTTTCAGATGAGCTTATAAAAACAAAGCCTAAGAAAGATCAGTTAGGAAATCAGAATTTATCAAAGTTCTGACTTTTTATTTATTTCACAAGTCGTCATGAGTGAGGGTATTTTTTATGCCCTTGGGATGCAATGAAAATCTTTTATAGCGATTTATTTATTTTTCTTATTGTCATCCAGTGAGTATAGAAATGTTGCCAGGCTGCTTTCTATTACTTCTCTGCTTTAGGATTCCAGTTGTCTGGACAGATTTGTCCCCTAGGGTAGGAAGAGATTATTTCTAGAGATTCTAGCCTGGCTTGAATGATGCCTCTAGTAAAGCCAGTCACTCACTTTTTTTTTCCTAAGACAGAAGATTTACCAGGCAACCTGCTGACCTTTAATTTGGTTTCCTGAGTTGACCTATTCACTGGAAAGAGAACGCCTTGCCATCATGATCGGGGTCTCTTCCCATGTCCAGTATATTTTCCTTCTGTCCCCAAACCAGCCTGCAATTTATTTCAGGTATCCTTTCTCCAAACTGACCATGTTCCTCTCATCGTGCCAGAGAGAAATAAGCCAGTCTCTTCTTTCAAGGCAGGTACTGTATATTGATTGTGGCCTTTTGGTTTAAAACAGCCTGATGAGATGTGTTAGGACTTCTTCTGTAGTCTGCTACACAGTACTCAGTGAGTCAGTTTTAGAGCCTAAATTATATTACATCCCCTGACACAAAACAAAGTCTCAGACCTTTCCCTCAAATATTCTCACTTAAATGAAGGTAGCATATAAAGATAATTAGGGACAAGGGCTTAATTTCCAGACTATACACACAGTTCATACAGCTAAATGTAAGAAAATAACTAACTACCAAATCAAAAAATGGGCAGAAGATCTAAAGAGACATTTCTCTGAAGAAGACACACAGAGACCAACAGGCACATCACATGAAAAGGTGTTTAATGTTGCTAATAGAGAAATGTAGCTCAAAACTACAATGAGTTATCACCTCACACTGGTCAAAATGGCTACCACCAAAAAGTCTATAAATAAATGCTGGAAAGAGCGTGGGAAAAAGAGAACCCTCCTATACTGTTGATGGGAACGTAAACTGGTGCAGCCACTATGGAGAACAGTATAGAGGTACCTTAAAAGCCTAAAAATAGACTTACCATATGATCCAGCAATCCCACTCCTGGCATATATCCAGAGAAAACTATAATTTGAGAAGATATATGCACCCCAATGTTTATAGCAGTACTATTTATAATAGCCAGACATGGAAACAACCTAAATGCCCATCGACAGATGACTGAATAAAGAAGACATGCTGTGTGTGTGTGTATATATGTACACACACACACACACACAGCCACACACACACACACACCCACAGAATGGAATAGTATTCAGCCATAAAAGGAATGAAATAGAATTGAATCAATATGGTGGAGTAGTAGGACCATGAACTCGCCTCTCCTGGCAACAACAACAAAACCACAGCTGACTTCTGAACAGCCATCAAGAAAAAAAACTGGTGCCTAGCAAAAAAGATCTGCTTCAACTGGAAACACTGAGACAGAACCACAGCAGGAAAGTAGGAGGGGTGCACTCAAGATATAGTCGGGCCCCATACCCCCTGAGTGGGCAATCCACAAGCTGAAGAGCAATGAAGTCACAGAGGCGCTCCCACAGAGTGAGAGTTCTGAGCCCCACGTCAAGCTTCCCAGACCAGGGTTCCAGCAGTGGGGGGAGGAGACCCCAGGACATCTGGTTTTGAAGGCCAGTGGGGCTTAACTTCAGGAGCCCCATAGGACTGGGAGAGACAGAGACTTAACTCTCTTGGGAGGTGTGCGTGGGATCTCGTGTGCACCAGGACCAGGGGCAGAGACAGTGATTGCATAGGAACCTGGGCCAGACTTGCTTACTGGTTTTGGAAGGTCTCCTGGGGACACAGGGGACTGCTGCAGCTCACCCAGGGGACATAGAAGCTGGTGGCAGACATTCCGGGAGTGTGCATCTATATGAGCTTCCCCAGAGGCTGACATCTTAATTGGATCAATAACACCAAGACATAGCCCCACTCTACAGCCTGAAAGGAAGCCTCAGGCCAAACAGCATACTGGGTGGGAACACAGCCCCACCCATCAGCAGACTTCCTAAGCCACAAGTGTCTCTAGACACAGCCCTACCCACCAGAGGTCCAGGCCAAGCTTCACCCAGCAGTGGGCAGGCACAACCCCTCCTGCCAGGAAACCTACATAAGCCTCTAGCCCAGCCTCATCCACCAGGGGGCAGATACCAGAAATAAGAAAACAGTAGCCCCAAGCCTGTGGAAGGAATCCACAGAGGCCAGACTCTACACTGGGACCAGCTCAATCCTGGCCCTGGGTGACAAGAGAGGAGTGTACTGCTAGGATGCATAGGACGTCTCCCACAGAGGGCCACTTCTCCAAGGTCGAGAATCATAACTAGCCCATCTAAAAACACAAAGAAAAAGACAGACAAAATGAGGTGGCAGAGGAATATCCTCCAGGACAAGGCACAAGATAAAATCACAGAAGAAGAAATAAGTGATGAGGAAATAGGCAATTTATCTGAGAAAGAGTTTAGAATGATGATGGTGAAGATGTTCAGAGAACTCAAGAGAAGTATAAATGCACAGAGTGAAGTTTTTAGCAAAGAGCTGGAAAATATAAAGAATACCCAAACAGAGTTGAAGAATAAAATCACTGAAATGAATAACACACTAGAAGCAACGAAGAATAGACTAAACAAGGCAGAAGAATGGATTAGTGAGCTAGAGGACAGAATAGTGGAAATCACCATTGCAGAACAGAAAAAAGAAAAAAAGAATGAAAACAAATGAGGATAGTTTAAGAGAACTCTGGGACAACATGAAGTGCACTAATATTCATATTATAGGGGTCCCAGAAAATGAAGAAAGGGAGGAAGGACCTGAGAAAATTTTTGAAGAGATACTAACTGAAAACTTCCCTAACTTGGGAAAGGACACACTCACCCAAGTCCAGGAAGCTCAGAGAGTCCCACACAGGATCAACCCAAAGAGCAATATGCCAAGACACATACTAATCAAATTCACTAAAATTAAGGATAAAGAAAAAATATTAAAATCAGCAAGACAAAAGCAACAAATAACACACAAGGGAACTCCCATAAGGTTATCAGCTGATTTTCAGCAGAAACCCTTCAGGCCAGAAGGGAGTGGCATGATATATTTAAAGTGCTGAAAGGGAAAAACCTACAGCCAAGAATACTCTATCCAGCAAGGCTCTCATTTAGACTTGATGGAGAAATCAGAAGTTTCACAGATAAACAAAAGCTAAAGGAATTCAGCACTTCCAAACCAGCTTTACAAGAAATATTTATTAAAGAAACTTCTCTAGTCATCAAAGTACAAGAAAAGAGAACAAAAGAAGAGGGAAAAAAAAGACCTACAAAAACAAACTCAAAACAATTAACAAAATGGCAGTAAGAACACACTTATCTATAATTACCTTAAATGTAAATGGATTAAACCCTCCAACCAAAAGACAGACTGGCTGAATGGATACAAAAACAAGACCCATATATATGCTGTCTACAAGAGACTCACTTCAGAGCTAGAAACACATGCAGGTTGAAAGTAAGGGGATGGAAAAAGATATTCCATGCAAACGGAAACCAGAAGAAAGTTGGAGTAGCAATGCTTACATCAGACAAAATAGATTTTAAAATAAAGACTGTTACAAGAGACAAAGAAGGGCACTACATAATGCTTAAGGGATCAATCCAAGAAGAGGATATAACAATTGTAAATACATATGCACCCAATGTAGGAGCACCTCAGTATATGAGGAAACTTTTAACAGACATAAAAGGAGAAATTGACAATAACACAATAACACCCCACTTACACCAATGGACAGATCACCCCAACAGACAATCAATAAGGAAATACAGGCCCTAAATAACACATTAGACCAGATGGACCTAATTGATATCTATTGAGCATTCTACCCCAAAACAACAGAATACACATTCTTGTCAGGTGCACATGGAACTTTCTCCAGAATCGACCACATGCTAGCCCACAAAGCTAGCCTCAGCAAATTTAAGAAAACTGAAATCATACCAAGCATCTTTTCAGACCACAATGCTATTAGATTAGAAATCAACTACAAGAAAAAAACTGCCAAAACCGGAAACACTTGGAGACTGAACAATATGCTACTACACAATCAGTTGATCACGGAAGAAATCAAAAAATACTTTGAGACAAATGAAAACGAAAACACAACAATCCAAAATCTCTGGAACACAGCAAAAGCAGTTCTCAGAGGGAAGTTTATAGCGACACAAGCATACCTTAGGAAACAAGAAAAATCTCAAGTAAACAACCTAACTTTACACCTAAAGCAGCTGGAGAAAGAAGAACAAACAAACCCCAAAGTTCGGAGAATAAAAGAAATCAGAAAGATTAGAACAGAAATAAATGAAATAGAGACTGAAAAAACAACAGAAAAGATCAATGAAATAAAAGCTGATTCTTTGAAAAGATAAAATTGATAAGCCTTTAGTCAGACTCTTCAAGAAAAAAAAAGGGAGCAGGCCCAAATTAACAAAATCAGAAATGAAAAAGGAGATGTTACAACTGACACCACAGAAATACAAGGGATCATAAGAGGATACTATGAGCAGCTATATGCCAACAAAAATAACAACGCAGAAGAAATGGATAATTTCTTAGAAAGGTACAATTTGCCAAGACTAAACCAGGAAGAAATAGACAATATGACCAATTACCAGTACTGAAATTGAATCAGTAATTAAAAACCTGCCAACAAACAAAAGTCCAGGACCAGATGGCTTCACAGGTGAATTCTACCAAACATTTAGAGAAGAGTTAACACCTATCCTTTTGAAACTATTCCAAAAAAATTGCAGAGGAAGGAACACTTTCAAACTCATTCTATGAGGTCATAATCACCCTGATACCAAAACCAGACAAGGATAACAACAACAACAACAATAAATTATAGGCCAATATCACTTATGAATATAGATGCAAAAATCCTCAATAAGATACTAGCAAATTGACCCCAACAATGCATTAAAAGGATCATACACCATAATCGAGTCGGATTTATCCCAGGGATGCAGGGATTTTTCAATATACACAAATCAATCAACGTGTTACACCACATTAACAAACTGAAGAATAAAAACCAGATGATACTCTCAGTAGACGCAGAAAAAACTTTTTATAACATTCCACACCCATTTATGATCAAAACTCTCCAGAAAGTGGGCATAGATGGAATATACCTCAACATAATAAAGGCCATATATGACAAACCTACAGCTAACATCATACTTAATGGGGAAAAGCTGAAAGCATTCCCTCTAAGATCAGGAACAAGACAAGGATGCCCACTCTCGCCACTTTTATCCAACATAGTATTGGAAGTCTTAGCCATAGCAATCAGAGGAGAAAAAGAAATAAAAGGAATCCAAACTGGAAATGAAGAAGTAAAACTGTCACTGTTTGCAGATGACATGATACTACACATAGAAAACCCTAAAGAAGTAACCAGAAAACTACTAGAACTCATCAATGAATATGGTAAAGTTGTAGGATACAAAATTAACATACAGAAATCAGTTGCATTTCTATACACTAACAATGAAATAGCAGAAAGGGAAATTAAGGAAATGATACCATTTACCATCATGCCAAAAAAGAATAAAATATCTAGGAATAAACTTACCCAAGGGGGCAAAAGACCTGTAGGCCGAAAACTATACCACACTGATGAAGGAAATTGAAGACAACATAAACAAATGGAAAGATATACTGTGTTTGTGGATTGGAAAAATCAATACTGTTAAATTGGCCATACTGCCCAAGGCAATTTACAGATTCAATGCAATCCCTATCAAGTTACCAACGACATTCTTCACAGGGCTGGAACAAAAAAAGTTAAAATTTGTATGGAAACACAAAAGACCTCAAATAGCCAAAACAATCTGGAAAAAGAGGAATGGAGCTAGGGGAATCATGCTTCCTGACTTCAGACTATACTACAAAGCTACAGTAATTAAAACAGTATGGTACTGGCACAAAAACAGGCACAGAGATCAACGGAATAGGATAGAAAGTCCAGAAATAAACCCACACACGTATGGTCAATTTATGACAAAGGAGGCAAGAATATACAATGGAGAAAAGCAAGTCTCTTCAATAAATGGTGCTGGGAAAACTGGACAGCTACCTGTAAAAGACTGAAATTAGAACATTCTCTAACACCATGTACAAAAATAAACTCAAAATGGATTAAGACCTACATGTAAGACCAGATACTATAAAACTCCTAGAGGAAAACATAGGCAGAACACTCACGGACATATATTACAGCAATATATTTTTTGAACCAGGTCCTGGAGTATTGGAAATAAAAGCAAAAGCAGAAATAAACAAATGGGATCTAATTAAACTTAAAAGCTTCTGCACAGCTAAGGATACCATCAACAAAACAAAAAGACAACTTACAGAATGGGAGAAAATATTTGCAAATGATGTGACTGACAAGGGACTAATTTCCAAGATATACAAACAGCTCATATACCTTAACATCAAAGAAACAATCAACCCAATCCAAAAATGGGCACAAGACCTAAACAATCAATTCTCCAATGAAGACATGCAAATGGACAACAGGCACATGAAAAAATGCTCAGCACTGCTAATTGTCAGAGAAATGCAGATCAAAACTACAATGAGATATCACCTCACACCAGCCAGAATGGCCATCATTGCAAGTCTACAAATAATAGAGGCTGGAGAGGGTGTGGAGAAAAGGGAACCCTCCTACACTGTTGGTGGGAGTGTAGATTGGTGCAGCCACTATGGAGGACAATATGGAGGTTCCTTAAAAAAACTGAAAATAGACTTACCACATGATCCAGCAATCCTACTCCTGGGCATATATCCAGAGAAAAATAAAATTCAGAAAGACACACAGGCACCCCAATGTTGATAGCAGCACTATTTATGATAGCCATGACATGGAAACAATCCAAATGTCCATCAGCAGATGACTGGATAAAGAAGATGTGGTACATATATAAAATGGGACACTACTCAGCCACAAAAAAGAATAAAATAATGCCATTTGCAGCAATATGGATGGACCTGAAGATTGTCATTCTAAGTGAAGTAGGCCAGAAAGAGAAGGAAAAATGCCATATGACATCATTTATATGAAGAATCTAAAAAATAACAATAATGACATAAATGAACTATTATTTTGATTTCTTGAATATGTGTAAGCACAATTAACTGTCCTTTATGATTGGATTACCACATTCTGTTGATTCTTATTGTGTAGTTGGCTTTATTCCTTTGATAATTATGTAAATTTAAAAAGTTAAAGATCTAATCTGTTCTTAGAAACAATAATTAGTACATACATGTAAACTAAAAAAAAGTACAGTATACTGTATATATGTATTTACATGCAATATAATGTGTATATGCAAAAAAAATAAAAGGAATGAAATAATGCCATTTGCAGCAACATGGGTGGACCTGGAGATTATCATACTAAGTGAAATAAGCCAGAAAGCAAAAGAAAAATACCATATGATATCATATGAAACAAATGAACTTATTTACAAACAGAAACAGACATAGAAACAAACTTATGGTTACCAAAGGGGGAAAAGGATAAATTAGAAGTTTGGGATTAACATATAAAATAGATAAACAACAAGGGCCTACTGTATAGCACAGGGAACTATATTTAATATTTTGTAATAACCTATAATGAAAAAGAATCTGAAAAAGAATATGTGTATATATATATATATATACACACGTATGTATAACTGAATCACTTTGCTGTACACCTGAAACTGACACAGCACTGTAAGTCAACTATACTTCCATTAAAAAAAAAAGATAATTAGAATACAGCTATACTGAGTATTATGATTAGAGGTATACTCTTCAGGAGCACAGAAAAGGAATATTTAGCCAAGCTTTAGGGGAAGCATCTCTGGGAAGGCTTTCTAGAGAAGGCAATGTTCTAGTTGATTTTTAAAAGATGAGGCTGAATTAGCCAAGAGGAAAAGTATATTTCAGATAAAGGAGACACTGTAAGGAAAAGGAGAAAAGACATGAGGAAAAAATGTGTGGCAGGAGGTACTACAAGTAAATCTGTGTTGATTAAAAGCAAGGGACTAGATTCTGAGGCTAGAGAAGTAACATCTAGATTAAAGGCTTTCGGACTTTAGATGTGCAGTGGGGAGTGAAATTGTTAAGATCAATCAATTTAGTGATCATGTAGTAAAGAGGCTTAAAGGAGACCAGACAAGAATTAGGGAAGAACTGGACATGGAGGATAGAGAAACAGTTCAAGATAACTCTAAAATTTCTAGCTTATACATTTGGAAGAATGGTGGTTTTGTCAACTAAGATAGGGTATATAAGAGGAGGAGTTGCCTTCAAGGAGAAGATGAGGAGTTCAGCTGAGGATTTTTCAAGTTGGCAAAGCCTTTGAGACATCCAGGTGGAGCTGTCCAGTAGGAAGTTAAATATTACAAGACTGAGGTTCAAGCAGAGAGGTCTGGAAAGAGTATGAGAGACTTGGGAGACTTCTCCTATAGATGATAAATGAAGCCATCACTCAGGAAAGTATGTAGAGTGAGAAATGCAGTTGGCTGATGATCAGTTCCTGGGAAACCCTGATATTGAAGAGATGAACATAGGAAGAAGAGTCCTTGAAGGAAGCGGACAGCAAGCGATCAGAGAGCTACAGGATGAAACATTAGGGCACATATTATGGAATCCAAGGGAGTGGTCTTCCCAAAGACACCTTCCTCCCCAGCTCAAAAGGCTGCAATGGATTTAAAACAAGACTAAGTTGACTCAACGCTAATTTGAAGTGGTGGGGAAAAAAAAAGATAAAACAGCAATAAAAGTGGTAACAAGTTAACTTCCAAAAGGACTTGGGAGAGCTGGTAGAGTCAAATTCACTGCAAGATAAGGCATCTGAAGATAAAGGTGAACCGTAGCTCGGGGAGATTAGACTGTATGTGTAATAAATGTGGCTCTAAAATTTGTGGCAGCTAAAATAGTAAAGGAGAAATTTATGGATTACATACTTTGTTTTGTTTTTTTTATACAGACCCCACTCTATCCAATCAGATTTCCCTCTATTCTGTTACGCACCCTTGAATCTAGTTAGGTTGGTTCTGTGAACACACCTATACAGATTCCAGATTTATCTTCTGTGCCCACCTTTGCCTTCTCCCTCCGTTCTTTTAAAGTCTACCCATCCTTCAGTGCCCGCTTCAAATCCCACCTCCTTGACCTCTCTGGCCTTCCTTGATCTTTCTCTCCTCTGGACTCCAAGAGCCCAAACTTTATACCACACAATTCAACAATTCAGCTTTTACTTTTCACCAGTTTCACAGTTTTCACTATCAATTCATATATTGCCTTTCCAAGGTAATTCCACGATAGCCGAGCATGCATCTCTTCCATCTCTTCGTTAGCCTTCTCAATACTAAATCGCCATTTACTGTACATCTGTTGGTTCTTTCTCTGAACAAACTTCTCTGAGGCTTTATAGACATAAATTTGCCATTGGTTCCCATAGACACATATTTGTAAGGGCTGGGAAATAGTTTACAAACTCTACCTTATCTTTTCAATCCTTTCTTTTGCTATGGATCTAATTGGGAATGTTTGAAGTTGGTTCTGGAGAGAGCTCTGTGTTTCCAGGAGAACTGAGGGAAGAGGCTAATATGTATGGTTAGATTGTGCACTCATACAGAAAAAGGCATTAACAGCTCTGACAGCTCCAATGCTGACCACATACAAACAGACGACTTGAAGGGAAAGCTGCTTCCTTCGAAGACTTTCTTCTAACCACCCACATTACAGTCTCATTCTGAAGCTCTATTTTATCCTATTCTGAGCACTAGTCACAAAATACAACAACCATAAATATCAGAATTTCAAGACCAAGGCAAAGCTGAATGTACTGCTTCTAAAAGAGTCAGATCTGTCACGATTATTTAACAACCTTTTGAAAGATTGTCCAGTAGCGAATACTTTCTTATAGATTAAGTAGATCAGGTAGAAAAATATAATTTCTATAAGTATAAAATGTTACACTGTATAAATAAATTCATTCTTTTCTTTTCTCTAGTCATAGAAATAGAGTGAGATTCTATTAAACATACAGGGCATGTTATGAATAGGCCTATTCTGAATCAATATCACATTCCTGCCTCAGGGATGAAAATTTTTTTCCTTCAATTTTTATTTCCCTTGACCTCTCTGTAATACTTGGTGGTGTTGACAAGTGTTTGTTCCATGAAAACCTCTCCTTTCTTGGCTTTCCTATTACCACTCTTTCTTAATTTTCAAATCACCTCTTTGCCTGATGCTTCTCTGTTTCTTTCATAAGCTACCATTCTTTCCCTTGTCCCTTATACGTTAGTAATTTCAGGGTTTTATCCTTGCCTTTCCACGTATTACTCTATATATGGTCCATGAGCTACCCACCATGGGTATATTCACCCACTTGCAAAACTCTACTCTCCTCTACCTCCTCTATGCTAATAGATTTCAATTCTACATTTCCTAGGCTCCAGCTTCAATCACCTTCTAAACTTTTCTCCTGATTGTTCCAAAGCTACCTCACACTCAGTATCCAAACTGATTTCTTTTCTTCGATATGATCTTCTCTCCTTTCACGTTTCTTTATTTTGATGAACGGGGCCATGATATGGGTTGAATTGGGTCCCCTCCCCTCCGAAATTCTTATCTTGAAGTCCTAACCCCCATTACTGCAGAATGTGGCCTTCTTTGGAGAGAGGGTCAATACAGAGGCAATCAAGTTAAAATGAAGCCATTGGGATGGGCTCTAATCCAATATGACTGGTGTTCTTATTAAAGAGGAGACATTTCGAGACAGACACAGATGGAGAACGCCATGTGAAGATGAGGATAGAGATCAGAGTGATGTGTCTAACAAGCCAAAGGCCACAGATGGCCAGCAAACCCCCAGGAGCTAAGAGAGCAGCCAGGAACATATCATTCCCTAGCACTGGCAGGGGGAGCACGGCCTCGCTGACACCTTGACTTTGGACTTCCAGCCTCCGGAACCACAAGACAATACATTTGGTTGTTTAAGCCACTCACTCTGGGGCACTGTGTTACATACACCAAATCATAGAAATAAAACCAAAGCCCAAAGCCTTGCCCTAGGCTCTTCCCCTTTTTTCACCCTCATATCCCACTGCTTAACAAGTTCAGTCACTTCTAACTCCTGAATCATTCTTGGACCTATTTCTTCTTCCTCATCATCTCCACAGCCACTGTTCTAGTGCAGGCCTTCTTCCATTGCCAACAGGCTCTTAGAATAGATCCTCATTGAATCTCTGCTGCCTCGAGCCTCACCCCTAGTCAATCAACCTTCCATGTTGCCTGGAGATTGTAGAAAAGCTGGAATGGCTTCTCATCACCCATGCAATAAAAAGTCAAACTCCTTAGTATCCAAGGCCCTCTCTTGAAAAGTCATTTCCCCAGCTTCTTGTACCTCTGCTTTAGCAATGTGGAACTGCTTGCTAATCCCTGAATACATGGTGCTCTCCTGTTGCCTCTGTAAACGCTGTTCTTTTTCTTGAAACGTGCTTCTCTTGCTTTTTCTCTTCCTGCCTGAGAAAATCCTACTCATTTGTTAAGATTCAGCTCAAGTTCATACTGTGACTGTCCCTGTGTCATCTGTCTCCCCCACTTTACTAGGAGCTCGGGAAAGGCAGGAACAGCCATTTGCATCTGTCTCCTTGGTGCCTAGAATATAACAGGAACCCCAGAAATGATTTTTTGAATAATTACACACATAAATATGTTCTTTTGTTTATCCACAGAGAAAGTGAAACTATTTTAGAGCATAACATTCAGGAGTAAGTGTGTGTGTGTGTGTGTGTGTGTGTGTGTGTGTGTGAATACTATTCTTTTGGTAAGTTAATTCAGCTTTGATTGCCTTTTTTTGGTAAAGAGCCCTGGCCATATCTCTTTTTCATAGTTGTTCAGGATATACTGCACATCTTTTAATTTTCCTGTGTGCTCTGAAGTCTCCAGTGAGAGAATTCTCTTGAAGATCTGTAAGTTCAGCGGTCATTAGAGGACAGAATTAAATTCATCTTTCTGCTCTTTAGATCTTAAAAAAAAATCTTTTTTAGGTCTGTCAACTCTCCTTAGATATCTTGTAGGAGAATCAAAAGCAGTCAATTTGCTGCTACAGTCACATAGTGACATAGAAGAAATGAAAGACTGCATTACTACAAAATGCCTAATTGCTCCTTTCTAGTTTAATAACCAAACTCATGCTTGATATTATTTTCTCTTATGAAGGGAAAGGGTTAAGCGATCCTCATCTCTACTAGGTTGCATGGGTTATTTAACAAAACTGCCCCCACCCCACCCCATCCAGTGAGTTCGGTCATCTCATATTATTGTTCGCACATGGCAAATCCTTGAGCGTCCTGCTGTTGTCCTGAGATGGCAAGAAAACCATTCCCAGTTACATACATCTCCCTTCTCCTCCTCCGTGGGTAGGGATCGGGCACCAACATACACACACAGAGCTGAGTTAACACATAACAAAAAACATATTGCCCCATAATATTCAGTGCTTTCTTGTGAAAAAAAAATAGCAAGTCCCTTTGGACCACAGCATTGAAAGCGTTCCACTAAACCTTTAATGGAATTTGCTCAATGGGACTGTGCATACAGGTGTAGAACAATTATTAGATTTGATATCTGAATGAGCTCAGGTTCCCATTAGAGCCTGACTGCTTCAATGACCCCATTATTTTGCTTCCACTGCTCCCAGAACTGATCAACTTAATTATTCTGACTAACGAAACATTTAGGACATGAATTTCTGATTTGTTTTAAACCATAGGGGACGTCTAAAAGTGCTTCACTTAAAAAAAAAAAAATCACAATACAGAAGAAATGACTCTGAGGCTATGGTAGATGCTTGGAAGTAGGGCAGAGCCAAGATCCATGCTGGGCACACAGATACTGCCTTTCCTGGACCAGTTATGGCTGAGCAATTTTGCTCTTGCCTGGAATTTCACTCAAACCAGAAAGCATGACTTTGGTGATGGGCTTAGGGGCATGGAAGCGGCAGAAGGTAAATCTTGCACTTCCTGCCAGAATACATTCAGTTCCTTCAAACAGTTAACGTTCAGAAGGGTAAATCACACACTTTGCAGAGCAAGCCAATTACAGAGATTCTCTGGCAAGGAGAAGAAGGAACGAGAAAAGTCAGAAAAGAGAAGTAAACTTTCAAGTTGATGTGTAAGGAATATGGCCTTTTATATGTGGAAAGTTAAGGTCAAATTATATTTCTTAATAAAAAGTGTATCACCTTTGAAGTATCAGATTTTGACATTAACTTTAGCCACAGTGGTATATTAGCAATAGTATGTACGTAGGAAAGAAAAAGATACACTACTTTGATACAGAAATTTAGTGATTCTGATAAGTCCAAGTTGCTTCGTAAGTGCCATCCTTAAGAGAAATTCTAGCACGACCCATTCTTTCATTTTATGTTAAGGACTATTAAAAAGTTACATGTTTACCTACGGGAAACTGGGGTGGGCATAAAAGTATTACCGGTCTCTAAAATTTTACAGATGCCAGTTTATTTCCCATCAGCGAATGCATTTATCCTTAAAAAGAATGAAAGTGACATCAAAATGCTTCCCTTTGCCCCTTGCCTCCTTTCACTAATGATATGTAACGGCTGCTGAGCCTGCACTAAACGTGTTTGTGTCTGGTCATATTCCCATCATCTTACAATCCAATCGGATTCCTTTGAAAAAAAAAAAAAGAAAGAAAGAAAGAAAGAAAAGACAAGAAGAAGAAAGTCACAGGAGATGAGCCCAAGTGCCTGCTTCAAGGCATTCCCTGACATGAGCCTTCACTTCGTCCTTCTGCCGCAAGTGCCTGATTTGACAAAGCACACAGCAAGTCAGCAGACAAGGCTCGTCACCTCATCTCCAAAACTGGCTGACAGGAGTCAATAATGATTCTTTCACACGCTACAATCTAACAATCTGAGATGAAAGTCTGAGGGGAAACTTCCTAGCTATTCCTTACAATATTTTATTAAAGAGGGGTATATAAATGCATTTGCCTCCATGGGGCTCGTCTCCTCTGGATCAACTCAATCCGTTTTAACAGTTGGCAGTTTCAATAACAGAAGTTACAGGCTGCCATGCACAGACGCTTTGCATACCACATGAAAGCAAAGGATTCAGAGATGGAAGCAAAAATGGAGAGGAGAGAAAAAAAAAAAGCAGCCTCTCTTCTATAAAAGAATTTCTTTAATAACAGCAGCTGGGAAAAATTTCTCTGAGCTCGTGTCCTTCTCCTACTGTTTTATATAAAGCGGCTACCATACTTTTCTTCCCAGGCTACCTCTCCTGACAGACTGTCAAAAGCAAACAACTTTCCCCCTTATATTGCAATAATCATCTTCTGTATTTTTAATGCACTCAAAACAAATTTTCTGATGATAATATCCCAGTGACAGTATTCCCAATGTAAAATGATATATTTTAAATATGATAATCATAAAGGCAGCCTATCCATAATTACTATTTTTAGGTTAAATAAAATATCAACATTGTTTATTCATGTTTAGGTTAACGTTTGCAATTCAGCTCTTTGCAATATTTAAGTGTAATTGAATAAGTTACGGGAAAAAATGTTTTTAAAAGCACAAACTTTCAGACTGGTTCTTTCTTGAGTGGGTTTGTCATCCTTCCTGCCCACCCATGACCTTCTTCATATAACATTAAAGAAGAACTTGACGTTCACTGGAAAAGCCCATTATTAACTGTTAGCTATGCCTCTGTGCCCACCAACAGTGACTCAATTTTGAACTTGTACTTAATGATTATTTAGAAAGAATGTCTATTTTTATACAACGTGATTTATACAAAGGATTAATAGCTACAACATAATACAGGAGCTTCTGACACATTCAGACTGTAAATTGGTTAGTGGGGAAGAAGGGGGGGGATCAGATTCTGTCACTGCACCTTGATACATATAAATTAACTACATCTAAACTTGTGCGTATAAACTTTGCGAGCAGCGATGATGTCTGTATTTTTAAATGCCAGCTTTCTATAGGCTAGGTCTCAGGGTTTCCCCTTAGGAGAAACAGCTCAGAAAAATAAGTAGTTAACAAATACCTAAGTACATACATAAAGTGTCTTCATGAGAAATAGCTCCAGTCTTATTTTGTAGTAAGGTCCCCCTTTTAAAACTCCCCGGCTTTAAGTTGCTCTAGAGGGGAGGTTAGCTGATATTTTGTCAGAAATGGTTACCTCCCCTAAGCACCTCCAGCTCCTGTAGCATTTTCTGATGCACCATTATATTATCCACTCTGGGGTTTGGTACAGTTTACTCCCTCTTAGTCTATCCTTTACCAGGAGAGTGAAAACCAGTCACTGTTTACCCATGAGGACTAATTGTCCCTGTACCTTCTCTTTTCTTAGGCTAAACATTTCCAAACACATGTATGTATCTACCTTTCATCACAGAATCAAGGAAAAAGGAGTTTTTGATACGTCAGTTCTCAATTCATGCAGGTCAATGAAGTAATTTTTTTTTTAAGATAATCAATTTTTAAAAGCGCTTCATGAACTTGTATAGTAGTTTGCACATAATCAACAGAACACAGAATTTTAGAACTGGAAGGGAATTTATGGATTAAGTGAAGTCTAACCCTTCTTTTTACAGGTGATGAAACTGGCTTCCAGAGAAGAGAATCAACTTGTCATAAATACTCTGCACAATGAAGATATGAAACCAAGAGGCTTAAAGCGAGGAATGGGATGTAAGGTAATGAACCATGTAATCATAGTTGTTCTTTCATTTATTGGATAATAGATGATTATGCTTTTACAAAATATATATTCATGAAGAAAGATAGCAATAAAATGACAGACCACTGTCTTCTGATGATCCTGTACTACAAGTAAGTAGGGAGTAACAATACGCTTAAAATTCTAATATTAAAACACAACATTCAGTCACTAAGCTCTTTGGTAAGGACAAGTTCACTGGATCATATATATATTAATCCTATAATCCTATCAATAGATTAAAGATTTTAGGATCCTATCTATAGATAGGATTATAGGATTTATATATATATGATTTTATATATATATATATATATATATATACACACACACACACACATACATATATATTTTTTCTCTAATCTGATTTAATGGGCCTAAAACATTTTTATATCATGCACTGTCCACAAAGTCCTTAAATTACATATTTATACGAAGACCTTAAAAAACACAGTTTTCTGGGCTAGCGCCTTGGTGAGATGCATTTTGGGATGGTCGGATGGCTATGATATACATACATACACACACAAACCTATGTCAGTGTAGCTATAAATATGTATATATTTGATGTTTGGCCCCACACCTTTATTAAAGAGGCATTAGACTTCGACACTTCAGGCATTAAGACTGAAAAATTCAAAGCTCTTCTAGTTGCAAATGTAAGTTAGAAAAGTCACCGCACTGCCCTCTCTGGTGATTTCATCACGTTCCCCATTGTTGATGGAAGGGGCTGACAGCTGCTGGTATCACGTCAATGGTCAGTGCCTAATTCAAAGCCAACTGTCAGGTGAACAACTTAAATGAGCACTCAGTTTCATAAAGTCTCCGTTTCCAGTGTTCTCTGGAATTGGAATGAACTGTACATTGTCAATAGAGGTATTTAGACCTGGCCTACAAAGCAATACTTTTTTGCGTGCATCCTTTATGCCACTTACTACTGGGTATCTGTTCTAAAATGCTAGAAAATGCTGTTCCTTGTACTGACTTCAACTCACATTCTTTTTCTGAACAATGACCTCCTCCATGAAGGTTTCTGACTCCTGTGAGTCACAAACACAGTGTGACTAGAGCCAAAGGAGATGAATGTTTGTGTATACATGGTTCATGGGTGTGAATCTCATTAAATTAAAGCCACATTGCTTATTTTGGAACATATTTACCTCCGAAACTCTTCCTTTTCTTCTGCTAAACAAGACAGTTTTTCAGTTCTTCTTTCTACATGATAATGATTCATACCACCAGCCCCTCCTGCCCCCACCTTAAAATAATAGTTATCATCTGGTACATATTTCCGATCTCAATAATATTCCATCAGTCACATAGGAGCTAGCACTGTAATCATCCCAGTGCAGTCTTTATGTTATATGATGAGTCAGAAAACATTCTCATAGTTAATATACTTTATTGTACCAGTCAGCCTTTGATATTTCTATTTAGTCCTTGTAGTTTGTTATTTATGATTCTCCACAGCTTACTTTAAGATCTTCCTTGTTTGCATTATGTGTTGTATTATGCCATGCTGCATTAATTTCCTGTTGTAATTGGTCAGCATGCCAACATCATGAACCCCTTTAAATAAAGCTTCAAAATCTTTTATCAGCTCCTAAGTTTTACTTAATTGAAGTCATTAAAGTAGTAGAGAAATTCTGCAGTATATGTTTGGATTCCACTTAAAGTACTGGTAGAATTTTGAATTGCTTTGTATCAAGTTTCCCAAATGTCCTTATAAAGAAATTTTATAGCAACAGTATACATTTTTTATAAGCGAGGAAAAGCAGCATACTTCTTTCTTTCTTTGTTTTTTGGAAGATTTTTCTTAAAAATATGCTGCTTTCTAAAAATTTATGTTATATGTTTAAAACTATACTATGGGCCCATAACACACAGTGTACCTTTTTTTTGTTGTTGGAAACCAGCCACTTAAAAGGTTCCACAGCAAAAAAGAAAGAGCACTGTCCTAGGCTCTGAAGAGAAATGCCTACTGAACTGATGTCTAGCTTTGGTTATGCAAGAAGAGGGTTAATATTTCAGACGTCACACGGTTACCAACAAGATCAAGTCAGCTCTTATGTGTAGAGTTCCAGGCAGTGATGACACATTGTAGGCATTCAATTCACCCTGTGCGTCAGCTACATATAAACCTGAATCTTAGCTATGTGTGCTTAAAAAGCACATCTCAATGTATCAACCTTGGGCAGGGTTAAAAAAAAATACCAACTAACAGGTAGAGTTCAAGAATGAGCTACTGAGTATTGAGAGGAAGGTCGTGGGAATAAGCGGTAACAAGCTTACACTTTCTGTATTTATTTTGGGGGCAAGGAATTCATATCGAGGAAGAACTTAAAATGCAGATTGTCAGGATTTACAAGGAGAAGATTTCCTCTTTTCCCGTTACTATAATAGACAGTGATCAAAAAATGTCTCATCAGACTTATGACAGATAACGAAGGGAACTACAACTTTAATTACGTCCTCGATTTATAGATAATGTTGTAACATCTCAAACAATGAACATCAAATTTTACCACAATCTATTGGCAAAGATGTATGTATGTGTTATGGGTTTCAGGGGTGTGATGGGAAATCACTTTTCATTTCATTCTTTTCAAATTAGAATGCACTTAAATAGCTGTTCCAGAAAGAAAATGCACATGAACATTAAACTACTTATGTTCCTTTAAATTCTTTTCCAATATGTGTCAACATGCACGCATTATTATAGATATAATCAGTGTTTATATATACTCTCTTGTGATCTAATGCTTTCATTTAGCATTGTTTCATGTACACATTTCCGGGAGTTGTCACACAATGGCACTGCCCTCAGGCTGTACCCATTTCTCTACAGCTCCTCCAACACCTCGCTTTGTGCACAGACATCCCAGTAGATATATGTTGCTACCTTACTGTTATTTTAATTTGAATTTCTTTACTTGCTGATGAAAATTGTGTTTTTCCAGGCGATAATTTATTGTGTATTTTTTTTTTTACATGTCAACTTTCTCTCCACCTTTTCTTTTCTATGTGAGCTCCCTCGTGAACCATGTCTATGGGACCCTCCCACAGTTATTCCAGTATCAACATTACCAAATTGGTTATTACTTCACTAAACCTGTACAACTGAATGGTATCATTATATACCTAATTGTCATCCATCTTCCTACACTTTGAAACACGATACCCAAATGGTCTCCAAATCCTCTAATAAATCTCTATGTTGTTTCCCGGTCTAATCTCTCTCTCTCTCAGACTACTTCGGTCTCCTCACAGTTATTTTTAGACATCAACCTAGAAAAATAACAAATACAAACCCGATCGCAGAACTCAGTCTCCAGTTAATAAATCTTTCATTGCTTACAGGAGAAAAACAAACTTTTTGAGCATAGCCTGGACGGCTTTTGCAATCTAGCCTAATCTCATTTATAGCCCAACCTCATTTCCCCACTGTTTGCATAAAGTCTACATTACGCCTAAATGTTATATCTAAACAGACTACTCATTGTTCCTGAATAGCCTTCTTGCTTTTCTTCAACCATCCATCCCTTTGCTCATGTCATTTTGACCCCCTATCAGGCTCAGGCCCCCTTTCTCCCTTTTCTACTCCAAATGCCTAGGACTATCTGACACGTCCTTGAAGTTTCATCTCAAATACGCCTGACCTCCTAAAGCCTTTTCTGATATTCCTCAACTGGATATGGCTTCTCCTATCTGTGACTCCCCAGAGCAGTTTATATATAGTTTTTTTTTATTTTCCTGGGTAAGAATTATTTGTATATTTGTTTTATCCCCTTGTAATAGCTGGTAAGCTGCTGAGAACAGGGGCTGCAACTCACATCTTTCTCTCTGCAAATGCTTTGTACATAGTAGGAGTTCAGTACAGTTTTTCTTGAACTGAACGTTTTTCAATGTCTGTAAATTCCTATAACAGCAAGAACTTTGTCTCCTACATGGTTGGATCATCCACGCACACAACATAAATATGGAATGACTGAAAATAAGAATTATGAATGCTTTCAAAGTCATATAATTGGGTAAAAATTAAGAAAATGGGGCTGGGTGGGTATAGGTCAATGGTAAAATGCAGGCTTAGCATGCACAAGGTCCTAGGTTCAATCCCCGAAACCTCCATTAAAAAAAAGTTAAAAAAAATAATGAAAAGGAATATGGAGATTGTCATTCTAAGTGAAGTAAGCCAGAAAGAGAAAGAAAAATACCATATGCTATCACTTATATGTGGAATCTAAAAGAAAAAAAAATGATAAATGAACTTATTTACAAAACAGAAACAGATTCACAGACATAGAAAATAAACTTATGGTTACCAGGGGGGAGGAGGATGGGAAAGGATAAACTGGGAGTTTGAGATTGGCAGATACTAACTACTATATATAAAATAGACAAACAAGTTATACTCTATAGCACAGGGAATTATATTCAATATCTTGTAGTAACTTATGGTGAAAAAGAATGTGAAAATGAATATACGTATGTTCACGTATGACTGGGGCATTGTGCTGTACACCAGAAATTGACACAACATTGTAAACTGACTATACTTCAATTAAAAATAAATTTAAAAAATACAAAAAAGTATACTCCTATCCTCCTAAATTTAAGGCACGCCTCTGCCCTCCCAGTTATGTCTCAGAAGAAAAGGAAGCTGTCTTATATTGAAGTCCTTACAAATTCTTTAATTATAAGGAGTCTTATCTAAATTATTTTTTAATGTTAAAGTACTCTTTGGAGAACACACATTAGTCTGAGACAACCACAATTAATTTGAGTTTTAGGTGATTATAGAGGTAAATTTACAGAATGGGGGGGTGGAGACAACAAAATGTAACACAGATCTAAGAATTATTTACAGGGTATGTCCTCACAGTATTAAGTGTTGGATACCCCGGTTTAAAAAAAAAGGCTTTGAAAGATCATCTAAAATTGCAATGCAGTAAATACCTAGAGAAGATAAAAAATATACATATTTTGAATGAATGGAAGAATCAACTGACCTATTGTTATGCAAATGGATATTTGTGACTTGGGATAAAAATGACTGGAATGCTATCAGACACCGATTAAAGTGCAGCATCTCTAACTAACAACTTGGACATAAATGGGACGTGTTCCAGAAAACTGTTAGGTGACCTAAACAGTGTTTCTCGTGCTTAAACACTGATGTCAGAGATACGTGTCAAGAATTTGAACAAAATTGGTTTACAAAATGAGACAGTGGGGGGAAAAGCAATTTTCCTACATGAAGATATTATTTTACACCATATGCAATTTGAATACATCTGTACAATTAAATACATTTCGTCTCATAATGAGACACTAGTATTTAATCTACACTTTTTAGAGGCTGTCTATGTTCAAAATGGTCAAAAACTTAAAAAAAAAATCCTATTGGGAAAATGGGGGCGCACACCTTATCTATCATATTTGTTACGAGCTTTTGACTTCAGGGTGGTACACATGGCTCATTTGGGCCACAATAATAGTAAAGAGCTGCCACTTAGCATTTACTGGGTGTCGTATTTTGTTAAGTGACTTGCATATATTATATGTCAATGATTCTTCAAACACTCGTATAGGATAGGCATTAGGGAGCCGTTTTACAAATGAGGAGCGTGTGCTTCCAAGAAATTAAAAAGCTTGCTCAAGATCATGCAGTTAAAGCACAGGGAACTATATTCAATTTCTTGCAATAACATATAATGGAAAAGAATCTGAAAAGAGAAAATACATATGTATGCATATGTATAACTGAATTACTTTGCTGTACACCTGAAACTAACATTATAAATTGACTACACTTTAATAAAAAAAATTTTAAAAAAAGGTCACTCAGTTAATAAGTAGTGGACATTCGTGGAGTTTCAAAGTCCGTATCCTGAGCCACCACGTTGTATGGCCTCCTCAGGTACTGACCCTGAATTTCTAGGTCCGTGACTTTGACAGAATGGGGCTTTATATAAACAAAGGTGAAGTGAAATGTAGGACCAGAACAAGAATTTTTGTAATCCATAAATGCATTACCACCTTCAACACTAACCCTTTTAATCCATTTTTTAATCTTTATTATATTTTTAAACTACAAACCTGAAGAATACCATACTCACGATCTGTTTAACCTCACAATTCTATTTCTGGTGAGATTCGCCAAGGGATGCTCTGGAGAAAGGAATGGTTTGTGCCCCTTTGCTTCTCTAACCTTCTCTTGGCTAACCATGAGTCCACAGTGCAAGAATTGACCTGAATTCCTTGACATTTTTAATATGCTAGTTCGCTACAGCTTCTGGGGTAACTTGTTCCACTAGTCACGTACAGTACTTCTTCCCCATCGTTTGCCTCTGTCATGTTTCAAGGCTGTTCCTTAGTTCCAATATTCCTGGCTATGGTAAACAGGGCTGCACATATCCTCTCCAATCATGATTCCATTTGATGGACTCTGAGCAGAGCCTCACTCAACTATTATATTTTCCAACAGACAAGCCCTAATTATTTTAGCCTTTCCTAACAGGGAATCCTCACCATTTGCCAGTTCATTACAAATGCCTTCTCTGGCCTGATGCAGCAGCAGACGGTTTTAAAAAAGGAGCAGCCCCTGGAATGACTTGCAGTCTTTCATCAAGTCTGGAGGACCCTCATCTCCTAAGGAAGGAGACCGTCTTTTGTTTGGATGCCAATCTCTTTCCAGATGCTGACCAGCAGATGTTGACCTTGGTGGCTAGAGCACCTTTCTGAGCTAATTCTCTTCAGGGGACAGCTACCAGTCACTCTTGGATCTCTTTTTCAAGATTGGAATGGAGAACCCGGAGCCTGCCAGTCTGTGAATGCAGCCTGTCTTATTTCACCTTCATCGTCCCCCCCCCCCCCCCAAATACATTTTACCCACACGGAAGTTCATCTGCCACTTCTCTGCCCACTCAGGAGCCTCAGGAGAGCTTCCTGTAGCTTCCCCCAGGCAGCCTGGCATTTCACTCTCCGTGAACTCAGAACAGCTGAGTGTCAACTGCAAACTCTCCTCCTTCAGTTTCCTTCAGTTTTTGCTGGAATAAACGACTTCCTCGAAGTAATTAAAGTGATCATGTTTGAAACTGAAGGAGAAATAGTAAGCGTAAAATTATCCTCCAATTAAACAAAAGTGCTCCACACAGGGATAGTTGGGTGTGTGTGTTTTTTTTTTTTTCTCTTCATTTCACCCTTCTTCCCAGTGATGATGAAAAGTAGATAGTAATAGAAGCCTAGATTTAGACATGCTACTGTCCTCACATCTCTGAAGGCATAAAAGCGAAGGATTATTCTGCCAAATATCCTAAAATGCATTTACTTTCATTGTCATTAACCCTTCCAATTGGTCCCCCCCAGGATGGTTTGTAATTCTATATGCCTCTTACATATTTAAAAAGCTTAATGTTTATCATTACTTCATTTTGAAAACTTTTATTTCCTACTCTACGAAGCTTTATTAATTTTTATAATACTCCCTCTTCAGATTGTAAAATAAATAAAACAGATTTCTAGTCTTCTCAGCTATGCCTCAACAGTATGAGGGTTTGTTATGAATTAAAAAAAAAAATCAAGTAGCAGAGCTCTAATTTTCCTGTAGACATTTCAACAGAAAATAATGAAGACAAGATTTTAAAATTCTGTTGTAGTTAATTTAGTATGTGAAGAAATAGAATTCTAAGACTTGGTTTTGTTTTGTTTTGTTTTGTATTACCAATACAAAATTAACTTGCACAATCCAAATATACTTACATCTATGTGAACATATACCACAGAGCAGTGGTGGTGGAGGAGGGAATCATAATCTAGGTGTTTCTCTTGACTACGAAATAGACAAGCATGAATTGAACAATTACAGAGTTGCTTTCATATCTACCTTAGTCTTAAGTTTTGTCCTGAACACAGGCTGCTTTGTCAATTAAAGTTCCTGAATGATCTACCGAAATCTTATGTTAGAAGTGGACATAGCATGATATAGTGAAAGGAGCACAGAATTTGCACTCAGAGGTCCTCAGCTTAAATTTTGCTCAGCCTCATTCAAGCCACGAAACTAGTCATAAGTCACTAAATCTTTCTAATCCTCAGTCCCCTCACCTACAAAGTGAGGAGGTTAGCCTTATCTTACTATGATCACATGTTTCTTGTGAGGATCAAATAACATACTGCAAAATGTTTAGGAGTTGTTAATAAGCAATAACTTATCAGGTAATCATAAAGTTTTTTATTAAAATTGGCTTTGTTAACTGCAAGGCCTATCTAAAAATAGACCCTCTTGCAAATGGGCCACTTTGTAGCTTCTCTACTGTTGGCTCTCTATTTAATACAATGATCCCTTGAAAAATACTCATGGCTTTATGGCTGTGTTCATAAAAAGAAAAAAAAAAATCTACGTATTTTTCCATGCCGTCTTAATAAGCACAGAAGAAAGAGCCTTGTTGTTTTTATTTTATCATTTTCTTTTTAGTTCAGATTCTTCAGCAGAAGCCACTCTGATTATGTGTAAAACCAAGATATCAAATGACACTGTCATGATGTGGAAATGTCTGCAAAGTCCAATGGGAAGACTTAGCAAATGTCAGCGTACCTCTAAGGCAAGGCAGATCCTCAGGATGGATAATGATTCAAGACTTTAGTACAAGTACAAGATACAGCAGGGTGCTGGGGAAAGGCCTGCTGGAGGCTCAAAGGTCAAGCAGCCCAAGTTTAATGCCGAGGAAAGTAAAAGGTCACTTAGCATTGTGATTAGCGATGCTGAATGGGTGGAGGGTGATGTAACAGACATAGTCAACTAACACTTCCATTTCAGGAGGTGTCAGAACGGATATTTTCATCCATTCCCCTTCCTTTCTGACAAATAATTACTTAGAAAAGCCAACAACTGAAAACACATCCGAGGTGGCAGTCGACTGTTCAGTAGTTAGTTATCTACTGTGGTTGAGTTGCATTTAAAAGGCATTATGGGGCGGGGGAGGGTATAGCTCAAGTGGTAGAGCACACGCTTAGCATGCACAAGGTCCTGGGTTCAATCCCCAGTACCTCCTCTAGAAAACAAATAAATAAATAAACCTAATTACCCACACCCAAATAAAATAAAAGGCATTATAGCAAAGGATAACTTACAGACTTTAAGGGAAGAGAAATTATCTCTACACATCTGTTTAGAATGGTCCAACTGGTATGTCTTATCACTGGCAATTCAATTCTCTGTTTTTCTTTTCAAGCAAAACAAATACCTGCCTCAAGACAATACCGAAACCTGGAAGAGGAACTGATCCAAGTAGATGATACTAAATCAAAGCACACACATCATTAGATATGGCAGTTGTATAGCGATAAACACTAATAGGAGGTGGCAAGAGTTCCCCCAGTAACACTACCCTAATACTACCACCACCACCACAAAATTCCCGGAAGTAAAAAAATCAAAGGTTTCTCCCTCCTCATCGGCATTAAACAAGTTTAAAGAATGCTGAGATATATTGTAATGTGTCAAAGTTGGCCCTACACATTTGTAATACAAAGGACTCGTTGCAGTGGTTAACAGCATAAAATCCTTGTTAGGGAGGATAATGGTCCAGTCTAGGGTATCAAGTATAATTGGAGTTGGACCTAAGGGTTTTTCATATGGCATCCACCCACAGGGTCTCAAGAAGAAAGTGAGACCAAAATAAGATATTTGAAAAAGAGAATATAATATTTTCATCTCATTTTTAATCTAGGCAGAGCATTAAAGGATTTACCCTCAGAGCTAGCTGGCTATTTGTGTGTATACTGTAGGAGCCTCCCAGGGTTCATACAGGTTAGGACTGTAAGCTATTCAAGGATTTTTTTTTTTCCTATACCTTTGTTATCTTTAACACCGAACAAGGGACCTGCCACAAAACTTGCGGCAAATAAAAGTATGTTGAATTAAACTTATAGAAACATTGCTCTCGTGGGCCTTAGAGTCTTGTATGTATAAGATGGAAAAAAATAAGTAACAAGCGAGTGAAAATAGATGCTAGCAATATAGATGAGAGACACTCATTTTCGTGTCTGTATCTCTGGCATCTAGTGTTGTCCCTGGCATGTGGGGGACCCTCAGGAAATACTGAGCTATCAGTATGTCACATAGAAAAGGTGAAATGTGTTGTGGATCTCAAGAGGCCGGTAGAACTTGAAGAGGTTTGCCCCAACCCTTTTTAGCAGCAGTTTCTAATGGAACTGGAGAGGGCCGTCCCTCCTCTAGCCCCAGGCAAATTTATAGTAGTCTCTTCTTTCTTAAAGAATGACCTCTTCTTGATCTTTTTGGGATAGACATGACATGAGATCTATCCCAATTTCCTGATAGGCCAGGATTGTATAAATCAGAGTTGGAAGCTGGACCAGAGGACAAATCCCAGTGAGTACCTATCTTGCAGGAGAAGAGCGCTGCTTTTTACTTTAAACCTTCATGGTTTCATATCATTTAAGTATGTATTTTGTTGGTTAAATTTTGACTTTGTTCTTGATGATTTTAATTTAGTAGATATTTACTGCATCTACCATGCACATGGAAACAAAAAGTGAGTCCCTAAAACAGAGATGTAGTACCACAGTTTGGATTATTTTAGCATATTTTCAAAAGTTTTGAATGCCTCGATTTAAGGTAAATCATGTGAGCTGTTATGACTATTTTTAGGGATTTCCCCCCAGTATCTGTCCTTTCTTATATTTCTAGATCAGTTCAACTCAAGAACACCCTGAAGTGGCAAAGAGAGTTATTTAAAACGTATTATTCACAACAACTTATTGCTGCAAATCAGAATCATCTCAATATGGCACAGGGAAAAATCAGATGTAATTTTGATGCTGAATTGGACATAACACAGGAGCTGTATCATCCCCAATTTTATACTTTTTAGTTTGAAGCAGTCAGTCTTCCTGACCTCACAGTAAATAAATGTTCTACCTTTGAACATACACATTTATTCAAATAAAATACCATTCTTACCGCTTAGCTATCTGGGTTAGATGTAAGATTTTATTTGGAAAAGTTTTCTCTGCATAACAGAAAAAGTGTTTGAAAACCACTGCGCTAGTCTCTTCCTCCAAATTGCTCCCAGAGGTGGCTTTCTAAAACCCAAATTTGATCATGGCACTCTTCTGTTTAAAACCTGTCAGTGGATGCTACGCCATATAAAAGTTCAAACTCCTTTTAGCAGAACCCTTCTTGGCTGCTGTCCAACTCCCAGCCTCATCTCTCACCTTGCCTCTTCACGTCTGTACCACAAGCCATAGGCTTTTTTTTTTTTTTTTTGGAGCCATATACTTTTTGTTTTTTTCGTTTTCATATTTTTTTTTTGCTCAAGTTTTTTGGTTTTATTTTATTCTTTTGAACTTTTAAAAATTGAAGTAGAGTCAGTTTACAATGATGTTTCAATTTCTGGTGTACAGCATAATGTTTCAGTCCTCCATATACATACATATATTCCTTTTCGTATTCTTTTTTTTATTATAGGTTACTACAAGTTATTGAATATAGATCCCTGTGCTATACAGTATGTCCTGTTGTTTATCTATTTTATATATAGTAGTGAGTATCTGCAAATCTCGAACTCCCAATTCATCCCTTCTCACCCCCTGCCCCCGGTAACGAGCCATATACTTTTAATTTCTTGCAGCATAGCCTTCATGTCTCCCAGCTTTTTAAAGAGCTATGCTCTAAACCTAGGATACTGACTACCCAGACTGGCCTCCTTGTCTACTAGGAAAACCACTTTTTTATCCTTCAAAGTTCAACCTAAACATCAAACCTTCCCAGATTGCCTGCTTCCCTTCTCCCACTAAGAGTCGGGTCTTTCTTCCATTGCCTTCACCCAGCAACCTGGACACACCATTATCCAACTCAACAAATTTTAATGTGATTGTTTCCACCTTCTCCTTCCCAACTAGACTGTCAATTATATAAGGAGAGGGATATGTCCTGCCATATCATTGAATCCTTGCTACTTAGGACAAAATCTGGCTCAAATGTTAAGCAATATGATACTTAAATAAATAAAAAGTGACTAACTCAGAATTCATCAGTTGCCCAGGGACTAGGGTTGATGTTTACTTTTGTTTAGCAAACTCCTTCCCCATAGATAATCTAAAATTAATAGTATAAATAAGATTATAAGGAGAATATTTAAAATGCTTAAGAGAACAAACTTTTCAAATCCCCTCAAGTACTTTATAAGCATTAATTTGCATACAATTGATATGCTAATTACAATTTAGCCATATTTGTTCATTAAAACTGGGTCCTTAAGGACCTCTACTACTAGGCAGTGGTTTGAATGACTGAATCTTGTTAACTTAGTTGAAGCTCCTGCACGTACTAGAGATAAATAAACATGCATTTCTTTAAAATTATTCCATAATTCAAATAATTTCCACTAAATCAAAATAGCCTTTCCGATTTTGCAAGATGCTTTATTAACTACTGCTTCACATCATTTTGTGATACTACTTAAATCCATTCACTGTTACTTAAAGGATTAAAAAATAGCCACAATGGCACAGCACGAGACAAAGCCATGTGTGCAGGTAGTTTGTTTGGGAGGTGATCCCAAAGGGCAGGAGACAGTGACAGGAGGAGTGAAACAGGAGCGAGAGCCAATACAAGGACAGGCTGGGTTGGCCAGTGCTGCAGGCAACTGGGCTCATTCTTTCGGGACGCATAAGGAGTATCTTAGAAGTGTCTACCCAGGAAATAAAGGGGGAGAGGGGAATACCTACAATGGTATTGGTAGAGGCTTCCTACTATGTATTATGAAACCCAAATTCTTTGGCACCTTACCATCTACGACCTGTTCCTTCTCTCCTATGTAGTCCCCCTGTGTATCCCACCACTCCCTACAACGAATCCTACAGTCCAGTTGTATAAACTTCTTACCTTTCTTGAAGGATGCTGGGTCTTTTCATGACATCAAATTTTTATACATATTGTTGCTTTTTTCTGGAACGCCCTTTGCATACTCATAACTGTGAATCCACCCATGAACTCCAATATCCTATGCCTCGAAAGATAGTTCCATAATAAAGCTTTTTTGGTCATCTAAGACAATGTTAGTCACCCATTTCTCTGTCCCAACAGCATTTTGTTGAGACATCTGTTATTTATGACAGTATATTATAGTTACATATTTATGTCTACCCTCATCTAAATGAGGTCTTAGAGTGCAGAGACTGCATGCTATTCATCCCCAGCATCTAGCATGGTATCTGGTACAAAGAAGGCACCTGTTGTGGGCTGAACTGTATCCTCCCAAAAGATAAGATGCAGTCCTAACCTGTGGTAGCTGTGAATGTGACCTTATTTGGAAATAAGTTATTTGCAGATGTAATCAAATTAAGATGAAGTCATGCTGGATTAGGGTGTGCTTTAAAGTCAATGACTGGTGTCCTTATTAGGAGAGAGAGGTTTGGCCACACAGAGACACAGAGGACATGCAGAGGGAAGATGTCATGTGACAACAAAGGCAGAAACTGGAGCGATGCAACTGCCAGCCAAGGAATGACAAGGCTTGCTGGCAATGACCAGAATGCTAGCAGTGAGATACAAGACAGATTCTCCCCTCAGAGCCCCCTAAAGGAACCAGCCCTGCTGACACCTTGATTTTGAACTTGGAGCCTCTAGAACTGTGAAGGAATAAACTGGAGCTGTAAGTCACCCAGTTTGTGGTACTATATTATGGCAGCCCTACGAAACTAATACAGCACTCAATACATGTTTATTGAATAAATAAATAAATGGATGATCAGTGACTTAGAGGAGATCCTTTTGCTCAGTAGAGGATCTATGTCCAATGAATTCTCCAAAGCATTTATCCTTCTCTGCCAGCTATGAGTCTCAGGAAGCATATGGAGATCCCCTTTACAACTTCCACACATGTTTAATTCCGAGATGATTGTGGCTGGACGGAAGGGAACAGACATAAAACCGAAGGAAAATTGACTGTTCCTCTCTACTCTTATGTCCCCTGGGAATAGAGCAGAGATCTCAAAGCCACAGCTGAGATATTCAGGATTGTGATTCACCCAATGTCATTACTTCTCTGTTGTGGGATATTCCCTTTGAAGGTTTAGCTGATGCTTTAAAATGGGCCATAGAGTGCTGGAATCCTCAGGTGAATATTCTCGAGTCTGTGGTAGAATGGTAGAGAAATGAGGATTGTTGTTACTACTGCTATTGCTTACAAAACCTATTGTAGGGTGAGTTGACAACAAAAATTACAGTAATGCACACAGTGGAGCCACATATAAAACCAGGTGAGATGTTACTTCTCTAACCATTTCATTAACATGGCCTTTGCTGTACAAACATAACCATTCTCTACAGTCATATAAAACTTTATTGTTAATGAAACACTCTGACTTATTTACAATAAAAATAAAATCACCTCTTATTCATTTTTTTCATTAAAAAATTCCTTTTCTACCTTCTTATCTTTTTCATACTCTGACACTGATTTCCAAATTTTTTATCTGAAGTCCTTTTCTTCATTTCTGTTTCTAATTTTAATAAAGCTTTCTCCCATTCACCCTATGTACTACTACAGACCATCAGATTCCTTATAATGATGTCTTTGTAAAATTATTTCAACTCTCACCTTTGTAGCTAGCTCTTCTCTCCCTCACGTAAAAACTGTAGAGTGAAGTAAAACACAAAATTTAAGGTAAGGGAAGACTGCATCTCATAAAGGTGGCCATATAACTGCTTTTCTGAAGAATGGAGATCTGGTTTGCAGCCAATGGGCAAGCAACTATTTCTTTGTTGGCACTAGAGCTATCATCATCAAGAAGTATTAGAATTCTAGCCATAGCAATCAGGCAAGAAAAAGAAATAAAAGGGATCCAAATTGGAAAAGAAGAGGTAAAATTGTCACTATATGCAGATGACATGATGCTATATATAGAAAACCCTACAAGCTCCACACAAAAACTGCTAGAGCTGATAAAAGAATTTGGCAAGGTAGTAGGCTACAAGATTAACATACAGAAATCAGCTGCATTTCTTTATACTAACAATGAAATATCAGAAAAAGAGAGTAAAGAAATAATTTCTTTTAAATTTGCATCCAAAACAATAAAATACTTAGGAGTAAATCTGCCAAAAAGGTGAAAAACTTATACATAGAGAACTACAAAACACTGATTAAGGAAATTAAAGATGACTTAAAGAAATGGAAAGATATCCCATGCTCCTGGGTTGGAAGAATCAATACTGTTAAAACGGCCATACTGCCCAAGGCAATCTACAGATTTAATGTGATCCCTATCAAATTACCCAGACATTTTTTCACAGAACTAGAACAAATAATCCTAAAATTTACATAGAATCAGAAAAGACTTAGAATTGTCAAAGCAATATTGAAGAAAAAGAATGAAGCTGGAGGAATAACCCTGTCAGACTTCAGACAATACTACAGAGCTACAGTAATCAAAACAGCATGGTATTGACATTAAAAACAGCAATATGAATCAATGGAACAGAATATAGAGCTCAGAAATAAACGCACAGACCTACAGTCAATTAATCTTTCACACAGGAGGCAAGAATATACAATGGAGAAAAGACAATCTCTTCAGCATGTGGTGTTGGGAAAACTGGAGAGCAACATGTAAATCAATGAAGTTAGAATACTCCCTCACACCATATACAAAGATAAACTCAAAATGACTTAAAGTCTTAAATAAAAAACAAGACACTATAACCCTCCTAGAAGAAAACATAGGCAAAACATTCTCTGACAGAAATCTCAGCAATCTTCTCCTAGGGCTACCCAGGCAATAGAAATAAAAGCAAAAATGAACAAATGAGACCAAATTAAACTTAATAAGCTTTTGCACAGCAAAAGAAACCATAAGCAAAACAAAAAGACAACCTAAAGGATGGGAGAAAATATTTGCAAAAGACGTGACTGATAAAGGTTTAATTTCCAGAATATATAAACAACTCATACAACTTAACAACAACAATAACAACAAAAACCCCACAAACAACCCAATCCAAAAATGGGCAGAAGACTTAAACAAGCAATTCTCCAATGAAGACATACAAATGGCCAAGAGGCACATGAAAAAATGCTCAATATTGCTAATCATCAGAGAAATGCAAATCAAAACTACAATGAGATATTACCGCATACCAGTCAGAATGGCCATCATTAAAAAGTCCACAAACAATTAAAGCTGGAGAGGGTGTGGAGAAAGGGGAACTCTCATACGTTGCTGGTGGGAAGGTAGTTTGGTGCAGCCATTATGGAAAACAGTATGGAGGTTCCTCAAAAAACTAAAAATAGACTTACTAAATGATCCAGCAATCCCACTCCTGAGGATATATCCAGAAGGAACTCTAATTTGAAAAGATATATGCATCCCAGTGCTCATAGCAGCACTATATACAATAGCCAAGACATGGAAGCAACCTAAATGTCCATCGACAGATGACTGGATAAAGAAGTTGTAGTATATTTATACAATGGAATACTACTCAGAGATAAAAAAGAATTAAATAATGCCATTTGCAGCTACATAGATGGACCTGGAGATCATCGTTCTAAGTGAAGTAAGACAGAAAGAGAAAGAAAAATACCATATGCTATCACTCATGTGGAATCTAAAAAAAACAAAAAACTAAAAAGAGGACACTAATGAACTCCTCCAGAAAACAGAAAGAGACTCTCAGATATAGTAAACAATCTTATGGTTACTGGGGGAAAGAAGGTGGGAAGGGATAAATTTGGGAGTTTGAGATTTGCAAATGTTAGCCACTATATATAAAAATAGATTAAAAAAAATTTCTTCTGTATAGCACAGGGAACTATATTCAATATCTTGTGGTAACCTTTAATGAAAAAGAATATGAAAATGAATATATGTATATATATGCATGACTGGGATATTATGCTGTACACCAGAAATAGACACATGGTAACCGACTATACTTCAATTAAAAAAAAAAGAAATATTAGAACTCAATGAGACCCATATTCTCCCTCTCTTCCAGGGACCGGTTTAAGCCAAAACAGACAGAGATGAGTAATGACAGAGTGTAAGCCCAGAAAAGAGACATATACTAATGATGCAGACACTAGAAACACAGATTGTAAAACAGCAAAGAAACACATACCAAATGTCCCACCAGTCTGTTTTTTTTTTTTAAACCTCTTCAGAAAGGGCTTGGCTGAAACCAATTTCTAATATGCTGTCTGCTGACAACCCCAGCACAAATCCTGAGGATATACAGCTGCCTTGCTGGGAGATCTCTACTAGGTTTATTGTGGCTCTTGGTCTGGAAGACTTGTGTGGAACAAACTAATCTTGGGGCCACTGTTTTAAATAGCTAGGAGATGCTAGATATTATTTGATTTATGTCGCATGTACTTAGCGTAAGTACTCCCACTTACTTTGTGCCAGGAACTATATTAAGCATGTTACAAATACACATTTACTTAACTTCAGAACGCTATAAAGTAGATCATCTGATTATCTCCAGATTAGAGATGAGGAAAATGTGGCACAGAGAAGTCAAACACCTTGCCCAAGTCAGACAACTATTTAGGTATAGAGCTAGGATTCCACTCCGGGTATAGCCTCTTCTCCATAGTCTGTGCACTAACCATTGTTCCTCCTGCCTTTTGGCAATTTCTTGAACTTTCTGGACTAATGTGGTTCTTTAGCCTTTCTCAGTTCCTTGGATTATGAATTCCTTTCAGGATCCCATCACATTTCATGATTTCCTCAGTGTTTAAGGTGTGAGGAAGCTTCTAGCAGGTCCTGTAGGACTGTCTGAGAGAGGGATATAGTCTTCATCTTCTGAGAGCTTAAAAATGAGTCTATCAGCAAGGCCACATGTAGACCGAAGAAAACCTTAAGGACATTTACAAAACTTTATCTGTATCAAGAGACTGCTCTCAAGTACAGAGAGGAGCGGAAGGACAGGGTCTGGATTCTGGGCCACAATGCCTCTATAGGTGAGAAGTAGTGTCTGAGGCAGCCCCTAGACATGCTGCTACGGACCCTATATGTCTGCTGATAGAAAGGTGTACCATTTGAGACCGATCTCGCCAGCTGACTATGTCTCTGCTAGTTTTCACCACCAGAGGAGGACTAGCCGTTAACTGAGCTACGTACACTCTAGTAGTATACCATAGGGAGGCTGGAGAATATGAAGATGAATGATAACATTTATACATATTGTGTATGTGGATACATTATATATATACCAGTAGAAATATACATAGGCACATATATATACACATCCACTAGTATACAACTAGAAATTGTTGAGAATTTACTCTATGCCAGGCTCTCTGCTGAATGCTTTATGTCAATTATTCTGTTCATCATCACATAAAGCCTGTAATATAGGTATCATTATTTGCCCCCTTTGACAGATGAGAAAACTGAGGCACAAAGAAGTACAGTCAGTTACTAAGTGGGAATTGTCAGGACACAAACCCAGGCTGCTGGCACCACAGCCATATAATCTACTGTATATCATTTGAGTTAAGCCTTATGCTTTATCATACTTTCCTAAAACTCTCTTACCTTTACATTTTCCCAGCCATTTTTTTTGACCTCCTCATTACATAAAGTCTTTTTTTTTTAATTGAAGTATAGTCAGTTACCATGTCAGTTTCTGGTGTACAGCACAATGTCCTAGTTATGCATACACATACATATATTTGTTTTCATATTCTTTTTCATTAAAGGTTATTATAAGATATTGAATATAGCTCCTTGTCCTATAACAGAAGACATTTTTAAAATCTATTTTTACATAAAGTCTTTTAAAGTTAACCAGAGAATAGACTCGAGGATTCCTTGAAATGTCAAAAGTTGAAATTCGGAGTTTCAGCACTGGCCACCCTAGACTTGAATATTTTATCCTTTTAGGATTTCTACTTCAGGTTTAAACAACTGCTGTATATATAATATCCCCTGTAAAAAGTCCACTGTATTTGGAATTAAGGGACCCTTAGAAATGGAAGGCAATAACATTTATCATTACCATGCCAAAAAAAAAATTCTTTATAAACACAGAGTATGGTAAAAATGCCTGGTTTATTGGCTGATCTGTGATATGTGAACAACATCCAATTCTCTATTATGTTTAACAAGGAAAAAAATCAAATGCTATGAAACTGCTGTGAATATTTAATTATCTTAATTGGGATGTATTTCGAAGCAATACATTTTACATCCTTGGCACATGGTGCTAAGCTGATACATGTGCAAGGAAATCGTACAATCAAAATTAAAATATATTCAGTGCACAAAACAGTAGTAAGAATACCACAAATCCAGGTTCGTTATTTTAGAAATAAACGTAGTGTTATGAGCTGAATTGTGTCCTTCCAAATTCCTGTGTTGAAGCCCTAACCTCTAGTACCACAGAATGTGACTGTATGTGGAGAGAGGGCCTTTAATGAAGTAACTATATTAAAATGGGGCTGTTAGCGTGGACCCTAATCCAGTGTGACTGGTGTCCTCATAAGAATAGAAAATCAAGACACAGACAACACAGACAAAGGAACAACCACTTGAGGACACAGCAAGATGGCAGCCATCTATGAGCCAAAGAGACAGGCCACAGAAGAAACCAAACCTGCCAATACCTTGACCTTGGACTTCTAACTCCACAACTGTGAGGAAATAAATTTCTGTTGCTTAAGCTACCCAGTCTGTGGTATTTGTTATGGAAACCGTAGTAAATTAATATACTTAGTAATGATAAAGAAGTCAACAACTATTACTAGTTCTTCAAAATTCTATGATTCAGAAGTTCTTTTTGGGCAGTTGTTCAGATAGGAGCACATATATTGCTTTTCCATATTGAGTTGTATTATCACTAAAACAAATGGACTCTAGTCATCCTGAGAGTTTCTTTTCTCTTTACT
Organism: Camelus bactrianus; assembly: GCF_048773025.1. NCBI lineage: Eukaryota > Metazoa > Chordata > Mammalia > Artiodactyla > Camelidae > Camelus > Camelus bactrianus. The sequence goes on along the minus strand of NC_133575.1, from coordinate 77,667,533 downwards.
TTATCTTATGGGAAAGAAATTTATACTTTCCAAAAGAAAATCATCAAGAGTAAAATTGATTAGATGCTATATTTTGAGGTGATGGTTCCAGAGCATAATAACCTATTCCTTAGAGTAGGTATTCTCAAATATCATGTAGCGCTGAACATTATGATTCTATCCATTTGGAAGTCCACTATTTAACTGAGGCTGTATTAATTGCTGATTCAACTTATTATCTATCTTTCCAGTGCTGACTTCCTGATTTTTCATGTACACTTTTCACATTCTTTTCTCTAGAAATGTACAAACAAAATAACTTAGTAGGGTTAAGATATCTATCTTTTTCATTTCTATGGAATTTGGCATATAGTAGAAGCTCAATACATTCACATCAATAAATGAATGAAAATTTTTCCCCCTTAAGTGATTTAGTAAATTCCTATCCTCAAAATTACTGAGTTTATAGCTTGGGAGAAAATGCAAAGATCATCTAGTCCAACAACCTCGTTTCACGCAAGGGGAGACTGCTGATGCCTAGAAAGCGTTGGGCCAGATCAAGGTCACACAACTGTGGACTAAAATCAGATTTCTGTAAGTGTTAGTAAGTCTAAGTCTATGTTCTTACCATGATCATTAGCTGAGTCAGTGCTACTTTCACAAATCATGAGTCAGAAATGTTTCATACACAACTATGAACCATTTGATTCATTTTGCAGACTTCATGCTATAATTTGTTGGCTTTTACCTTCACAATGCCATTTCTAGAGAATGGGGAGAAGGATAATAGGGCTTTAAAAAAAAGTCTTAGGAAGAAAGTTATATGTAGAATAACCAGGATGGCAGACTCTATGCCTTGGGAATAAATAACCAGGGTGAGAAGTCTACCTAGGACATTTTAAAAATAGCCATTGGATTAAACAAATCATGGAGGGAAAAATTAAAAAAAAGAAAATAACCTGCCATGACATGTATGTTTTACTGAATCATAACAATGCAAATACTAGTTTCAAAATTTATACAATCAGACAATAACCAGGAAGTGTCACTGATATCGCCACAACCTCAAAACCAACCTTGGGCTGCCTAGATTGGTGTTACCAGGCAAAATTGAAAAGTACGTGGCCTTCTCCCTATTTTGTGGCCTTCCCTGACACTTAGTGGGTGTACAGGGCCCTCTTGCTGCTCATAATTCCCTAGTATAGGGGACAAAAAAGAGGCCCTCTCACCAAATACCCCTTGCTCTGTATTACTTCTCCCATTCTCCCTGTTCCTCAATAAAATATTCTCTTCACTCACAATCCAGAAAGTAGTCAGAGTGGGATAATTAATATGAGGTGTGAAATACTGAAAGCAACAGATACTCTCATTTATATTTTACAGGAAGATCTTGTTTAACTAAATGCAGTCTGAACTGGCAGAGAATATGTAGAAAATCTTTTTGGGGAGATAAATCTTCCCACCGCCCCTTATCTCTCTCTCTTTGGAAGAAACATTCGTAGAATTTTACATGCCACTTATTTTTCTTTTCTAGACTTTTGGCTCAGAGTTAGGTGGTGGTGTCATATGCATGCTAGTGGGAGATGGTTGTGAAGTAGAATGTAAGAAACAAAAGTACACAACAAGCAGCAAACCAAGACATGGAAACAACCTAAATGTCCATTGCCAGATGAGTGGATAAAGAAGGTGTGGTGTATATAAACACAATGGAATACTACTCAGCCATAAAAAAGAATAATGCCATTTGCAGCAACATGGATGGACCTGGAGATTGTCATTCTAAGTGAAGTAAACCAGAAAGAGAAGGAAAAATACTGCATGGTATCAGTTATATGTGGACTTTAAAAAAAAAAATGAGACAAATGAACTTTTTTTTACAAAACAGAAACATACTCACAGACATAGAAAAGAAACTTATGGTTACCTGGGGGGAAAGGGGTTGGGGAGGGATACATTGGGAGTTTAGGATTCATAGATACAAACTACTATATATAAAATAGGTAAACAACAAGGCCCTACTGTAAAGCACAGGGAGCTACATTCAATATCTTGTAATGGCCCATAATGAAAAAGAATATAAAAAAATACATATGTATAAATGAATCACTACACTACAAATTAGAAATTAATAAAAAAGATATGAAAAGAATGTATATATATGAATAAATGAATTACTACACTATAAATCAGAAATTAATATAACATTATAAATTGACTATACTTCCATTTTAAAAAATAAAAATAAATAAATAAAAGCCCATGGGAGAAATATTGCTCAACCCAGAATAAACAAGCAACTGTCTGAAATCTGTATATGGGAGATAGATTTTTCCTTAGCTTATTATATAATACTCACATAATACTGCTTTTTGAAATGGCCATTCTATGTTTAAATTAAAATTTAGTTTGAGTGTTTTTCTTTGACTTTCAAAAATAAGCCTTTATTTGAAAACATACTTAAGCATTATTTTGAGTTTTTCTTCTTAGAGGAAATTAAAAAGGAAAATATGGATATGTACTTCAGAGAGATATCCCATAACTTAAAATAACCATAATATTTCTGAAAAGTACAGGTAAATTCGTTTACAGAATGTAGATTTGATGTTTCCTCATGATTAGATTCAGGTTACACATTTTGGGCATGGGAACTGTTCTAGATTAAAATGGGTTAAGAAGACATTATAACTAAATGCAACATGTGATCCTGGATTTTCTTCTTTTGCTATAAAGGATATTAGTGAGAGAACTGATGAACTTTGAAGAAAGTCTACCCTTGAGATAGGATTTTATCAGTGTTAACTTACTGATGTTGATACATTTACTGTTACAAAAAAGGATGTTTTAATTTTAGGAAAATATATATTTAAGTATTTAGGCTGGTAAAGGAGCCTCATACTACAATTTATTCTCAAACATTCAGAAAAAAAATAATGCATGTGTGCAAGTGTGTGTATAAAAAGAGAAAAAATGATAGAGCAAATGTGATAAAATATTAATATTGGGGAATCTTGGGAAAGGGTATATCAAAATCCTTGGGCTATTTTTGTATTCTTTGTGACTTTTCTGTAAGCCTAAAATTATTTCAAAATTAAATTAAGAAGCTATAGGGTATTTTGAATGTGTTTATGCACATTTTAGATTATTTCCACATTTACATATATACTTAGGCAAGAAGACCTGAAAAACAAATTTTAACCTGAAACTAATTTCTAAGATCCACTTTACAGGAAATTAAACCCAAATACTAAAGACATTTAGCAAGCCAGCTTATCTACAAACTGAATCATAGTAAAGTGAATAAAAGCAAACAAATTGAATAAAAAGCAAGTTAAAAATCACAAAATATGGTAAAAATATTTTTAAATTAGTTTCTTTTTCTTTTAAAATTTAGATAAAATATTTTCCCAGCACTTGGGAAAATCTCTACCTGTCATTTTATAAATGGGCAGGTTTCTCAATAAGGGCTTTAATGTACAAATTAACTCAGCAAAATTCTAAAATAGAGTCTTTTTAAAAGTAACAAACATATGAATTCACTTTATTTCAGTGGCAGGTATGTTAGTGCCTTGCTTGGACATGTTTCAAGTTCTTACTGTGACAAGAAAAAACTTTGAAAGCAACATAAAAGTTTAGAGTCATCTTGGTCAATTAATTAAATCAAACCACGGGCCAGAAAACCAAGTTACACGAGTCTTTTCACAGATTTTTTTTTTCTTTTCACAGTGTCATCTTGCACAGAGCATACAAGCAAAATTATATATGACATATATAAAAGCATTCACAAAAAATAAGCAAAATATTACACTTTGCTTTAAAGGCATTGTCAACTTTGGATAGAAGTGAGCTTGTATTTAATCCCTAATACCCACATCATTGTACATTCAATTAAATTAGGTTAGAAAACTGGGCCATATCATTGAATAGTGGTGCCTTTTCACGATTAAGAAAAGCAACATGGCTTAGAGAGCCCTTCTGTCATGTCATTCATTCTAGCCAAAGGCCATCCCTGTTCTTTAGAGCATACTCAAAAAGGAGGCACAAAAAATGAGAACTCATAACAAAGTACCTCAAAGAGAGTCATGGATAGGGAGTTATAATGTGGTGGGCAGGTTGTATGTCCAAGTAATCAGGAAAGAAGACTGCAAGAAATTCTCCAGATTAAAAATGACCTTAAAATCAGGTATTCATCACAAATTGTGTGTTGGGGGAGATGGTAGGGGGGTTGGGAGCGACAGAGAGAATATGAATAAATGAATGACCAGGGAGTTTGGCTTTGGACCGTACAAAGCATTCTGGCATCCTCAGGTCTGGTCTTTTCCCTAGAAGAGAGTGGTTTCAGTTGTCAGGTATTAGAGAGAGCTTAGACCTATCACAGGGGTCACTGGAGAATTTCCATCACCACGGTTGAGCCCAGACCAGCTCCCAAGAACTGATGCTAAAGTCACTGCAACTAAGGTCTAGTCAACCTAACCAGAGAAAGCTTCCATAGTCTAAGTGGAGTTTGAGCTAGGAAAGTAATGGATCTGCACTAGACAGAAGACAAGTTCTTGTCAAGTCTTACCATCGTTCTGAGAGGTGATACCATCGATCCCTAGCAAGAGTAGGGGAAGCAGGGAGCAAGGATGAAGCATCCACGGGCATTCAGCTTTTTCTGACTGGTGTCCTCACAGTCTGACTTCATTGCTTCATGTGAGGTATCATGACAGTCATGAACTTAATCCATGCCTGTATTCAAATGCTTTAGCACAGCATGGAGTTGCAAACAGAATTTACTTGGAGTTGGGTCTGCTACTATTTCCTCTTGACTTACATGAAAAAAGTTAACTTCCAGCAGACTGCTGCCTGGTTGAAAAAAAGTGAAAGTGAGTGGCACACACGAGGTCATACCATACAGATAGAAATACACTCTCTACCTTATTGCTTCACCGAGAACGTGATTGTAATTTTTGCGCTGCCCAGTGGATGGACACTTCTATCGGCAGCCTTATGACAGCTAAATGTACTGCTAGATGGGATATGATGCAACTTGGGTTAGAAAAAAAGAGTGATTGGAAGGGGGAAAAAAACCTACAAGGTTTCAAGCCTATTTATCAATGTCTCTCAACCTTTTGTAATTTTAATGAACTTTCAATCCGAGGTCATTTACAGACGTGTAGCTGAAACTAAAAATTAAGAGCTATATTTTATTAGTTTAGTGTAAGTTAACATCTCTATGGCAGTGATAGGGCAGTTTGCTTTTAGAAACTGAGGTGTGATTCCAATAAGTGTTAATATCAGGATTTAACAATAAAATTCATTGGGGGGGGGAGGGAGAAGAGAGGGCCTTTGTTTGTATAATAAACACTATTTAAATCTCATGAAAATCAATTTCTGTGTTATTGTACTGAATTTTCCTTTGATTTCCAGAAGATCACTTTATACACTCAGCTCTACGGATTGTCCATTTATTAAGTCTCATTCAAATTTGAGAAACCTCTCAAAGTGAATGAAAATAGATTCCTCCCTCCCCGCACTGAGAAAGAACTATACCCTTCCATTTTAACTCAGTTTAAAAGGGGAGAAAATATTAAAAAGGAAAGAACAGCTTCTGAATTCAATTGATTCTCTTTCTCCTATTAAGACTTAGTTGAAAATTGGATATCCAATTTACCACCGAGAGGGTATTCAAATATTTCTGTTCAATCCCTCATTGCTTCTAAATTCACTCAAAGGCAAGATTATTAATTCCTCCTGACAGAAAATCAAGATTTAATGAGCAGCTGACAGCCCTTAGGAATTACTGGGGAAATTTAATGCAATAGTTTTGACTAAATAATGTGCTTTTACATATATAAGAAACACATTACGCAGAGTAACGAACATACAGTAAATGTTCGTTTAGCAGTTAAATTTTGGACAAGTGATTCATTTTACGGGAATATATATTTTTATCAAACTTCCAAGGGAAAAAAATAAAAAGCTACCTCACCTCCTACATTGTTACCCAGACTATATATTTCGGCAGCTGGCCACAAAATTTTCTCGCATTCATTTTTAATTCAACTAAACAGCTCTTCTGCCTCTTGCTAAGTGCTAGGTACTGGAGGAGATAGGGTAAAACAGTGTGCCTACTTTCAGGACTTCAAATCTAGGCTGTGGTGGAGACCAGACACAGAGACAACTATAACACAAAGGAGAATTAAATGCAATGGCAGAGGGGGAAGGGAAATAGCACTGGATTTGGGGGTGAGCAGGTGGGGGTGGTGTGTGTGTTCAGGTGGCAAGTCTCCATGAAGGAATTTGTATTTTTTGTTTGTTTTTGGGGGGGAGCTGTTTATTTGTTGGGGAAGATGATTAGGTTTACTTATTTATTTATTTTTAAATGGAGGTACTGGGGACTGAACCCAGGACCTCGTGCATGCTAAGCATGTGCTCTACCACTGAGCTATACCCTCCCCACCAGGAATTTGTATTTGAATGGGCCTTGAAGAATGGATATGGTGACAATGAGGGGGGAAGCCATAGAGGTAGGAAAGGTCAGGTATAGTCAGAGAAAAGGGAATCATTCAGTTAGGCTGGAGTAAAAGGTAGATGATGAGAGAATAGTGGGAAACACAGGCAGAAGTCTACTGAAGCCACACCATGGAAGGCCTTGAATACCAAGTTGAGTCCCTAATTAAGTGTTCAGTTCAGCACGCCAACTGGATTCTAAGTACCTCAGGCACAAAGACTGTTTCAGTGTGTCTCTTCTGTTTCCATAGCAGCCAGGGGCAGCAAGCTGGGATACAGAGTAGGTCTGCAATACACACTCAAGAAAGCGAATGGGTTGTAAAATTGTTTTTTAATGGACTTTTTCCCTTTTCCTTTTCTTCAGCCTTCTTTTTAAACTTCCTTTTAAAGTAGACTTTAAATTGCCTTCCTCAGATGAAAACATGAATAGAATGTTAGCCCAATGATTCAGACAAGCATTAGAGTCGCACCTAAAAGAATCGGCCCCTGCTGGAGCTCAGGTAGTCTGCAGAGTCTGGTGCCCCTTGAACCCAAACTGTTAAAGTAATATCTTGTGGTACATTTTATAGGAAAGCTGACTTCCAGTCAGTAAAAATGACATGCCCTAAGTGATTTTTATATAGGATTTTAGCTTTCAGAAAGCTTCCGTAGGGAAATAACATCAAAACTAAAATTGGTGTGGAAAAATAGAGATGCAGAAACACTGCATCCTGTGCATTGATTTTATTTCTGGTCCCCTCTCTCCTCAGAGGGACACTCTACAGCAAACTGAAAAGAAGCTAGTGACAACCCATTTGTAAATTTCATTTTGTTTACTGTAATGACAATTGAATCGCTTTGGTTTTAGATACTCTACATAATGGCTAACTATTGCATTAAATAATATTCATTTAAGTATATATATATTATTGATTTAATATTCTACTAGCTTTCATTTCATGGGAAGAGGATGTTTTATAGGCTTGGAGTGCAATTTAAATAAGCCTTACTAGTGTTCCCATTCACTTCCAACTATAATTTCATGTGATACAATACTATTTGAATCTCTGGGACAGTAGAGGGGTGATAATTGAAGGAGTTTGATATGAAGGGTACTTCTTGTGTTTCTGATGAATAAATGTACCATGAATTAATCTTTTTTTCTATCAAGGGTCAACAATTATTATAAAGAATCAATTTACATCTAAGGTTGCTGATAGATCTGAGAGTGATAGAAAAACCCTAGTGCCTGACACCAACTGGTGCTCAATGTTTATTGCAGAAGTAAAATATAAATATTCCCATTACTACTATCTTTCAATAGATTCAAGAATAATACATGTAGAGACATTTAAAACATGCTAAACAGAGGCTCTACAAGGAGTAATTTAAAATGGTGGCCATAAAACATGATACATCGCTTTGCTGTACACGAAACTAACACTGTAAATTGACTACACTTCAATAAAATTAAGAATTAAAAAACAAATCAAAAAATGATTCCACTTAAGAACACCCTAAACTTGGCCATGATTTCTTTCCTAGTCCTTCAAATTCTGTGATAGATTAAATAAGAACACATATCACATACAGCTTCTCGCATTTAGAGGTAGAATGTCTTCCCCACCCCTTTCATCTTGGCTGGCTTTGTGACCTGCTGTGACGAACAGAATGCAGTGTAAGCAACATTGTGCGACTTCTGACCCAGGCCTCACGAGACTGTGTAGCGCCATTCTTGACCTCTTGAAACACTGCACTGGCCACGTAAAAAGTCTGCACTTCTTCCTGGAGAGGCCACGAGGTTGGAAATGCTGGGCTGACAGTCCCAATTAACAACGGGGCATGTGAGCGAGTTCACCCTGGACCATCTGGACCCAGCAGAGTGTCCACAATACTAGAGTCGCATGAGTGACCTTAGGCGAGACTAGCAGGGGAACTGCCCAGCTGAGACCTGTTCAAATTACAGCATCATGAATAACTGTTTTCAGCTCTCAATTTGAGATGGTTTGTTACACAGCAATTTACAATAGCTACCTTCCAATAATAATACACATCATTTCTTGAGCCCTTTATTCTTTCTACTCTATCTTGCTTGCTTGCTCTTGTCATTTTTCATCTTGATCTCAGCCTACTTATTCAGTATTTCTTGGCTTTTAAAAATGTCTCCTCCTGGTCATTTTCTCCACTATATACTGGTTATGTTTTTGCTACTGAGTTTAGCATATATGTTTATAGGACCAATAAGCAGAATCTTGTGTTCCAGAATATAGAAGGATGCAACCACCACTCACAGCCCTGTCACGTAAGGGGATTATGTCTCCCTTGGACGTGCTGTCACAGCTCTGCAAAACTGTGTGAAAAGGTAACAGGTTAAACTGTCAATTTGGAATCTAAAACACCATTAGGAAAGATCCACTGAGAAGTCCTATTGCTTCACATTTAGCAGATAATAGTGAATCACCTTTTTCTGAGCTGATACCCACAGAGAATTGCCTTTGATAGACCCAAATCAGAATGTGAGATTAAATGACCAAACCCATGCCTGTATTTACTTACATTTAATACAAGCCACATCTCCCGAATATATCTGAATTCTCTAAACCAACAACTTAGCCTGAAAATCTGGGCCTGTAGCATCCGATACTAGTTGAATTCTCATATAAACCTCAGCTAACGTCTTGCCCTACCCTTACCTATCCCTCTGCCTGAAGCCTGAAAAACTTACTGAGGGCCTTCTGTCTGGGAGGCTGGCATAACTGGTTACCATATGATGATGTTAAAAATTAATAATGCCGTGGCAGCAGCACCAAGACACCTAGCAATCTGCTTAATCTCCTGCCTTTCTGAAAAAAAGAGCATATTCTGAATCAGCTCTCATCTGATTCTGCTGAAGCATTTGGACCCACACTGTGCTTCCAAGCAGGCTGACATGCCAAAACCATCAGAAAAACTGACCATCCCCTCTTTCTTCATCACATTCTAGGAGATTTCACCATCCCCCTTTGCAATATTCTTTCATATTCCTTCTAGAGTAAAACAATGCTTTCAAGTCCATGATCCTACTTGGTAATTTAAACAAGATATCTTTAATTTCTCCTAAGACGAGATAGAAAAACAGCCTCTCTTTAGAATTCGAGAACCACATCAATCTTTGTTTTTGTGATTATGTTGCTCTTCTGCCCTCCTGGCCAGGGCATATAATGGAAAGAAAATTCTTGAAAGCAAACAGTGAAGCCAAATTTGTCCTGGCACGTGCACCCATGCACACACACACACACGTATGAACACCAGAAATATGAACAATCACTCTGGATTTTTCCTCCCCTTACCAGCTCAAGTGTATCATGTCACAGCAATGTAGAAATATTTGCATCCCCTTGGGATATGGCAGGAATGGATCAAGTCCCCCAAACCTTTTTTAGACCATTATATCTTCCTGTTGAGTAGTCTGTTCCACTTTTCATTGCATGTGATAGACAGACCATGTTGACCAGAAAGATGACTTGAGAGAATGAAAGTTTGCTTTCCTCTGTGAGATGAATTTACCCACCCTTCCACCAGCCTCGGTTACAATATCACAGTACTTCTTTGCGACCTCATAATGATTCCTGTAGTATCTATAAAAATCATTTCATCCCAATTTTAAAAATGCTAAATGCAAATGCTGCAGTGAAAAAAGTGTTGAGTACCCTAGTAAGTATCTAAGTGGATTGGGACCCTCATGAAATGTAATTAACTCTCTTCTCTTCTCCTTATCCTCTTCACTTGAATTTTCTTTAATTTCCTTCACTTCAGAAACAGAATTCTAGTTTGGCATTTAATATGTGGGAGGAAATATCGTGGTCAATTGGGGAGTCAGGTGACCCATGAGGAATGGGCAATTTTTACCATGCCCATAAGTCGTAAGTGGTGGGTAGTTTTTCTTACGTCCCTCTCTTTCACTTTCCTTCTCTCTCTGTCTCCTGAGAGCTCAAGAGAATTCTATGAACATATCCTCTGTAGAACATTCAACGTAATTGCATGAACAATTACTAGAAAAGCTACAGAATTATTACAAATAAAAAAATTTAAGTATCTGCAACTGATGATTAGCAAAGGCACTGCTAAACACTGTTTGGCTTCTCGACTATCTTCACAGCTAATTGTTATTTGTTAAGCACTTGCCTTCACAGCTTTAAAATTCTGTAGTACCTACCGTTTTACACATGATGGATTTGTATCTTCTAATCAGTTGCATAATGATGATCAATTCCCTATTAATAACTTGGTGATATTAAGTTATTTAAGATTTTCCTTGTATTCTTAATTTACAACCTTGTTTTTAAAAGCATGCAAAACAATTACATAGGATTTTAAGTCCTTTAAACCGTTCTAAAGTTACGTATGACTTCACTTAACCCTGGCAAGATGCTAATTACCAGAAAATTCTACTGTCGATTTTGCAAATCAATGAGAAACCGTTAACAGCTGGTTTGCATTTGTGCACAGGGGTAAATTATACAATATTTTCTCTAAACTCCTGTGACAGTGTCCATTTCTACTTGACATTTCCCACCTGTAGAACTCTTCTTTTTTTAATTAAACGCACACACAACCTTGGGGTGGGAGTGGGAAACAGGACAAAGATAAATGAAACAATAGAAAACTGTGTCCATTCATCTAAGCCTTTAAAAAATGTACAGATTTTTCACTCAGAGCTTATCAATGACTCATTGCAGTTCATATGTTTGTCTCCTCTGGATCCTAAATTGAGCAATTTGGGGCAAACAGTTGCTAACGCCAGTAGCGTACTGAGTATGACAAAGGTAAAAGACACTGCTTGTCATTTACGGATCTTTCACTGCTAGAGCAGATGGATAATCATAGGCCAATCGCTTCAATTAATGCCTCTGGAAAGCAAAATACTTTGTATCCAGTGGCATTTCTTTGCTCATTTTTCTCATCAGTAAATTCAGCATAAACCTAAATAATCTATAATGAAGTAAACATGTAACCCACTTCTTAATGAATGGGTACTATATGCTTATAGTATGATGGGGACAGTATATGAGGGATAAATTTGTGTATATTTTTCTCTATTTTGTTTTCTCATTCTCCAAGGTGCTACCCAGTAGAACAGGGTCTCAAGATCGAATTAAGTGAAGTTACAAAAAATAAAGTTACATTTCTTATGCACCTAAATTTGTGGATTTCAGACTCAACCCTATTTTACATATATTTATATACATATTTACACACATGCATATATATGTATATGAAGTCTAATATTTCTGAGCTCTTTTAAAATTGAATGCCAAAATTAAAGGAAAAAAAAAAGATGATATGTCAAAAGAAGTTTATATACATCTGTCCATACCAAAGGAGTCTTAAATGCAATTGCCAGGTCCTCTGTCTCTTCTTTGCAGGCTACTGCTTTAAATCTAAATTATTCTGCTTTCAGAAAATGACATATGCCGATGTCTGGCTCAGACCTAATGAAACTCAAGTGAATTCCAACTATGAACCTGTAAATTCTTCCAGGATTTGGCTTTTAAAAAACCCAATACATTTGAAGGTCAATATCAAGAAAGGAGAGGAAGGACTACATTGTTTTAAGTCAGAATTTAGTCACCCCTTTTACCCTTTAGAGAACCTTGGACCTTGTGCAGAGACCTCTCTGGAAGATCTACTCTAATCATAATTGAAAATCTGCCTACATTTTTTCAGGCTACACTGCCTCACTGCCATGATTACAGCTAAGGCACCACAGAGAGTGGGACGGATCAGACTCATTCCGACTGCTGACAAGTATTTTTGTCCATGGGTAGATTTGGGGGGTAACCTTTTAATATTCAGCTATTTAATCCTTTTGATTAGGTTACAAAACCAGTTGCTGTAATACAGTGAGCAAGATGTTATCTGCTTTTCTCTCTTCTAAGTACATTTAACATTCAGAAAATGAAAATGGTCAGTCGATTATGAATGCAAACAAAACAAAAAGCAAAAACTAAAGACAGACTGATTAAATACAGTTTAAAGTAATCTTGTAGAACCAAGGCACTGTAAGTGCAGTCTTAGTGGAGGCTTGAATCTATGCATAGGTGCAACTGTCTTTATTCCGGGTTTTAGAGATAGATCTACTTAGACAGAAATCAACCACAAAGGAAAAGTCAATTTAGTTTATCTTCACTTTTGATTTTATTTGAGAGAGAGTTTTTGGCTAGCGCAGCACCCTTTTCAATTTGTTTCTGTATAATGTGCAGCAGATACACTTGATTAATGAACTGATTAGTAACTTCTTTAATTATTTTCCAGTAGGTTTTTTTCCCCGCATTATCAAAGCTGCAACAAACCCTTTAAGTTACTGTTCTCTAACTATGGTATTCCAAAAACTTTAAAAACAAATTTGTTTTCCTAGAGAGGATAAACAGAAAATATGAGCGATGTCTAATTTCAAAATAGGATCCTAAGACGTCTCTTACGTGGAAATCCTGTATCTTTCATTTCTCTAAGAGCTTTAAATGTCAAGGGATCCTAAAGATATTCGTGAATGAGCACTTTACACACAGCCCAAACAACTAGAATTATTAGCAGGGGGAAATACTTTTACAATAAATATAATAGGTAAGTTATACAAAGAAATATGGAGAATATTCTGGATGTTATTAATAAGCCAGTCATCTTTAAGCCATATTATGTCCAGAAATGAAATATTTGATAATTTAGCACAAAGAAAGGGCAGGCTAGATACTGGATGTGACCTACTACATTAGTTACCTAATGCCACCTAACAAATTACCCCAAAATTCAGTGGCTTAAAAATAAACAGTTCTTATCTCACAGTTTGTATATGTTGAGAATCTAGGCTTAGTTTAGGTGGTGCCTCTGGCACAAGGTCTTTTCTGTGGTTGCAGTCAAGCCATTGGCCAGGGTTTTGATTTTATCTGAAGGCCCAACCAAGGTGAAAGATTGAGGCAGGATAGTCTTCCAAGTTCCCTCACAAAGTTGCTAGTAGCCATGGACTCCCGAACATGTGAGCCTCTCCTTAGAACGCCTGAGTGTCCTCCCAACATGGCAGCTGGTAACCCATGAGAGGGCCAGAGAGAGCGCACACAAGATGGAAGCCAGGTCTTTTTGTAACCTAATCTCAAAAGTGACATCCCATCAGTTTTTCCATATTCTATTGTTAGAAGCAAGTCACTAGGCCCAGCTCACACTCAAACGGTATGAATACCTAAAGGCGGGGATCATGAGGGACCATCTAAGAGGCTATTCACCAGACATTCTAAACTGTTGAAATTAATCAAACAAATCTACTTACATAAACTTGAACCTTATTATTGCTTCACCTAAGTGGTCTCTCTCCCTTCCATCTAGCCTTCATGTAATTGCCCAATAGATCATTCAAATATCAGATGTGATTCTGAAATTCTATTGCTCAAGAACCTTTAATGGTTCCCCACTGCATGCAAAATGCTGTTCAAACTCCCCAGTCATCTATTCGGTCTCCTATGATATGACTTCTTACTCTAGTCGTCCTAGACTACTTGTAAACACTGAACACTTTCCCACCTCAGTCTCTCTGTCTGAAATGCCTCCACCCCACACTTACTTCCTCTCCTCCTATTCTACTTTTCCCTGTCAAAGTTTAACCCATTCATTTAGGATCCAATTCCAATACTTTTTCTGCCATGGATGCTTCCAAGAGGTCCCTAGTAAAATTCAATCCTTCCTTCCTCCATATTTCCATACAACTTAGTTTTTACCTGTATTATAGAATTATCCACATGTACCATATTAAAATTATTTGCCTCTATATTTGTCTGCTCTGATAAACTGTATGCCCCTTGAAGACAGGGATTATGGTTTATTAAGCTTTATTTTTCAAACTTTACAGAACCTAGCACTGTGCCTTGCTTACAATTCAGCAGTAAATAAATATATTTCAGACTCAATCACTTGTGTATAAATTTGTGTAGTTTTTGTATAATGCAGGTCTCTATTGGATCTCACTCAATCTGATGAGATATTCTTTGGCAACAGTATTTTATGAGGTTTCACGGTCTATGATTCCCAATCCAATATTTAAACATACTTGAAAAGAGTGCAACTGGGCTGCTGGATTTACAGAGGCAAAGGGTGTGAAGCCAAAATGCCTTTGAAGGAAGTGGTAAATGAGCCAGTGCAGAAATTCTACAGATAGGTATTTCGAGTGTGGGATATTTGAAGGCCTTGGTAATTTAATACACTCTAGTACAAATATGAAATGGCGATTTGTCTTTTAGGATATTTGTCATACCTCCAATATTCTATTTGAAAAATAGCTGATCCAAATGTTGGGGATAATTTTCATGCAGTTATAATGTGTTAAGATCAGACCAATAGCAATTTCTTAAAAATTAAAAAGCTGACTCATAATATTTTCATTCTAAAGAGCCAGAAGCGCTCATGTAGCTTCATATGGTCAATAATACATCTGAATAATTTGCTAACTGGGGTTCTTATTCATGGCAAAATTTATATTGAGTATTCAAGGTAAAAACTGGTATTAAGTTTTTAATAGAGATTGATTTTGTCTTTGTCCATAAAATGCCACATATTATAATAGTTGAGCCTGAATTTCCACTGATACATTTTAATACTTATACTCTTTACAATTCACTTATATGCATTTTCCTCTCGACATAATTCCTCATTTACTAAAGTCCTTGAAATTCTTAGAATTCCTTGGTATTACAAGTGGTTTATTTGTATGGCAGCTCCATGAAGTGTAAAGCAATCATCTCATTTAGACAGTGCCTTCCCTAAGGATGCATAAAAGATTAGAATGAACACTCTATTCTCTGTTGTTTGTATACGTTATGTTCACCTATATTACCATGTATGGGAACCACAGTCTTTTAATCATTTTCTACTGTTTTCATGTTTTCTGTAACATATAGTACTTGAAATATTGATTTATATTAATATATCAATAAATCTCAAATTATATTTGCATACTTTCTTATTTTAAAAAATAGATGACAGATAGTGACCTTGAGCATTTATTCTTTATCAAATATAAAAAATGTTATGGTATTTTATATTTTCAGGAACATTCTGATTTTAGAATTTCTAACTTTACATCTCATATGAAACATAATATTCCCAAGGCATCTCATTTTTAAGATAAATTATTTAAAAATAATTTTAGATTTGCAGAAAAACTGCAAAGATACTACAGAGTTCCCATATACCTTATGCCCACTTCCCCTATTATGATTATCTTCATTAGTGTGCAACTTTGCCACAACTAAGGAATCAACATTGATACATTATCATTAGGTCAAATTCATACTTTATTCTGACTTCCTTACTTTTTACTTAATGTCCTTCTTCTGTCACAGAGTCTCCTCCAGGATATCACATCACATTTAGTTATGATATCTCTTTGGGCTCCTCTAGACTGTGACAGTTTCTCAGACTTTCCTTATTTTTGACAACCTTAGTTTTCAGGAGTAATGGTCAACTATTTTGTAGGGTTGTCCCTCATTTTGGGTTTGTCTGGTATTTTCCTCATGATTAGACTGACGCTGTATGTTTATGGGAAGAGGACCACAGTGGTAAAAGGCCATTTTTATCACATGAAGGGAACATATCATCTACATGTCTTATCACTAATGACACTGACCTTGATCACCTGGCTGAGGTAGCCAATGAACCTAATTTCTGTAATTTTTATTTATCCAAAACATATCAGAGACTTAAGTAGGTAACTAGAAAGTTGTTAGGTAAACAATTCTTTTCACCTCTTTTAATTTATTTATGTATATACTAAGTAGTTAGGGTTCATGAGGATGTTGAATTATTTTTTTTCATTAAAATATTTAAATTATTCGCTATTTATGGGGAATGCTAAATAGAAAAGATTACATTTTTAAATTAAAAATGTTTAAAAATTAAAATTAGGGTTGTTACACTGAACAGAAATTGCCTTTTATAAATTCACTATATATAAAAACACCAGTTAGTAACTATGATACAAACATTTTATAATATAATATTGATATAGTACAACTTTCATCTCTTTTATCATGATGCCTGAAAAACCTCATCTCTAATTCTAGAAAATGGCCAATATACTTTTAAAATAAATGATATACATAATTTATAAGAATAGGTATGAATGAAAACCAAATTTAAAATTTAAGTACTCCCAACCACAAAGGATTTAGGTAATGTGGAAGGGCAGAAGGAAGAACAGAAATACATAAATTAGACAAAACATGAATAAATGGATGAGGTGACAATATGTTATAGACATAGGAAAGCAAAGGCCGAAAAGTTCAAAAGTAGATTAAAAAATTCAAGAAAAATCAAGGTATTTGGAAACTATAGAATTCTGCCATTAAATCAATTAAAATACTCTCATTTTTTCAAGAAGCACTGAAATCATGTTTATATTTACCTGGTGTATTGTTTTAGGAGAGTTTATTGTATAACTTGTTAGAGAGCATTTATATATTTATCTTGATTCTAGAGCAAAAATCATTTGATTTTAATTTCTGCTCATTTTTATTGAATTAGATTGAATAGACTACTCTGTAATTCCATAGAGAATAATTTCCTTTATTAGAACATTGTTGAAGGAAATCAATTGGATTCTTTTGAAAATTACCAAAAAATATTATTGTGGGTTTTTTTTTTTTTTTCTATTCCAAAAGAAATTAACACAAGATGACTTGCAACCATTGTGGTAAAGATTGGTTCAGGCAAGAATCATCAATAGTTGTTAAATCTACAGAGGAAGTTTGATGTAGAGCAATATATTTACATGGTTTTAAAGTGTCTCCCACAGATTGCTTATTAGTTCGAACAAGGAAAATAGTACCTATTAAGTGGAGACACCAGCCAACACATCGACTAGGTGATCAAAATGACAATCACCAACGAGGGCCAGAAAGACACTGTGCGCCTCCAGATGTGAAACCCTAAGGAGGAGATACTTGGCTTATGTAATATTCTGAATGGAAGTGCCTAACCTGAATCTAATCATCAGAGAAATCCAAACTGAGGAATGGTCCATAAAACAACTGACCAGTGTTCTTCATATTAAAAAAAATGATGCAATGTCATGAGGAACTGGTCCACAGTAAAGGAGACTAAAAAGACAAGACAACTAAATGCAAGGTAGGGTCCTGAAATGGAGGGGAAAATGCTATAAAAGAAATCATTGGGACAATCGACACAATTGGAATACAGACTATGGACTGTTAATTAGATGAAAGTATTATAGTAATGATTAATCTCCTGAATTTGATAATTATACTGTGTTTACCTAAGAGAATAATCTTGTTAGGAAACTGTCACTGAACTCTTAAGGAGTAAAGGGGCATGACAAAAGAAAGGTGGCCAAATGTTTGAAATCGTGAATCTGTTAAAGGGTATACAGGCGTTTTCAATACTGCTCTTGCAACTTTTCTGTCCATTTGAAATTACTGCAAATAAAAATTAGAATAAAAGGATGTTTGGAGAACCCAATCCAGACGGCTTGTCTGCTAAGATAAAAACTGACTGATTACATATTAAATACAGCAGACAAAAACCCACTTGGCCATGTCACTCGCAAGTCGCTGGGCTAGCTCACTCTGCAGTTAGTCAGCTGCCTTGTCTTCAGGACAGTCACACAGTCTATGGAAAGGGTCTTCCTCCTGACGAGGAGGAATTCATGTCTTAAGATAGATTTTAATTTTATGCTAAGGGAGGGGAAGGAATATTTATCAGTTTGTTTCTACAGTATGTTAGTGATTTTTACTTTACTTATGATAAATTGATACCTTTCTTCAAACAGGAGCACAAGAGAAAAACAGTGCAGAGTTAAAGCTGACAGTACTTTTGGATTTGGGTTGACTTTAGGGATTACGTTAACCTATTTCTCTCGGCTGTTCTTCATATTCGCCCACTGGCAGAACCACTTCCTTTGTTTCGAACTGCCCCCTTGCCCAGTGTGGGGGGAAAGTCCTCTTTCTGGGAATGGTACTGGGCCACAATTTAAGATGGAATCAGATTTACTGACATCTAAGATTTGGCTTAGACTAGAACGCAGAATGAAATGCGGAAGTTTTACAGCTCACCAAACTGCCTCTGCATTCACCCAAGAAAAAAACGTTCCAAAGTGTTCAAGCGAGCTTTTCAGAAATATTACAGTTGTAAAATCTGTGACACCAGTAATAGTTGTGCCAAGAATGAGTTTTATTTTTGTAAGTTGTTTACCTGTGCCAATGTTTAAGTGTACTTCTGTGCAAAAAGATGCGGATAATAGTCCTCTTTATAGAAAAATCAATGCGCCCAAATAGTCATAAAATATAACACTGTGTACATGTACATGCATTATGCAAGTACAAATAGATCTACATGGGCCAGATGTGAGCTAATCATTCTGGAAGTTCTGTTTAGGTATATAATATTAAAAAATGCTGAAAGGGCTTTTTTCCTCCGAGTGAAGCCATACATTTCACGTTACTCCTAGCAAATTATATCTGACATGTAATTTTAAAATGAAGTTACTCTAATCTAAAGTAATAGTGCGACAACACGGATAAGCACTGAAGCCTTTCCTGAGACAAAATGGATTTTAAAATTCCAGAAACTTTTAGCTACAAGTAATTAGAAATGCAATTTAGAACACTTAAAATGTATTTCTTTCAATGGTTAATTACATTAGAACAGCTATTGTTCCAAATGGTGATGGACTAATAAATGGTAATAATCTCCTCTCTACAAATTGGACTGCAATGTTTTAATAAACACTCTGTATGACCAGAGAAGCCTATTCTTCCAACTCTGAAAATTTGCTTCAGTAAAGTACTCTGTTGGCGTATATGTGGATACATATAGATACATGCACAAAACAGACAAATATTATGTGTATATATGAACATACACATTTAATTATAGTCTTGTAAAACAGATGGACTCTAAGAGGCATTTTCATTGTAGTGCATGCTATGTCTGGACAAATTCAGGGAGTAGAAAGGATTGTACTAAAATACACATCACTTCTAAAAATCATCTCAGATTTATGATGGCATGGCTTGGGTCCAGGTAGGTCTCTTTGAACAGAGGCTCCCTCCGCTTAATCTACAAAAGTTATCACTATTTCCTCTATTAGAAACAAAGAAACGAAGGAAAGGAAACAGAAAGAAAGAAATGGGAAGGAGGAGAAAGGAGACAATGGAGAAAGGATCTGAAACAGAAGTGGAAAAGGAAAGACATGGAAACGTGCAGGAGTAGAAGAGGGGAAGGGAGAGCAATCACCCTGCTCTTGAAAGTGTGAAAACTCACTTCCACAGGTACACTGACCACAGGAAAAAGGACCATCAGTAGGAAAATGAACAACCTAAGGTCGTGGTCACAACCAATTCTGCCACCCTACAGATAATGTGAATTATTTCATTTTTAAAATCAAGGTCAAAAGCAAATAGGTAGTATTGTAAATCAACTATAGTTCAATTTTTTTTTTAAAAAAAGATGCTAAAATAAAGCAAATAGATGGTGATGAGAACATGATCATGAATTTGGGATGATTTTTAATGAAATCTTAATGAACATTTATTTTATATTTCTGGAGATTATTTTTCTACTCATACAGTTAGTACCCAACACCCCCTCCATAAGCACTCCTTACTTCCTGCCCCCCCCCCCCCTGTTTCAGTCATTGACCCCACATATCTCATTTAGGATAAAACCAATTCAAATAATGCCACCTCAGAAATGATAAATAATAGTGTCATGCATCCTTTTCTCTGGCCACAACCTCCTATGTTTCCAGCTTTTTCACACAGTGACTCCTGCTGTACCCATTCTTCAGTTTAAAAGGCATTTCTTATCTCTGGACCCCTCTACTTTGTTTTTAGCTTTATGTCCCTTCATGTCCTAACTTCTTTCCATCTTTAACCTAGAGCCCAGAGATATCCATTGTTTTGTTGCATTTATCAGCGACTGGCTAACCCAACAACCATTGCCAATTACACTGTCCCTCACCTTTAGAAGTGAAAAAACTAAATATCCACTTCACCAGCATCTTTTGCAGCGAGACACGTAACACAGTCATTGCCAATGAAATGACAGTGAAAGTTTTCCTGATAAAAGCAAACGATAGAGCTGGCATTTGCCCCTTCCCCCACTCTATCCTGCCCTAACTGCAGACAGAACTCCTGAAGCTGTGAGATCTATCTTGTGTCCATGGAGGAAAGGTGAAAAGAATGGGATTCTAGCCCTAACACGCTCGAGCCACTGAACCAAGGGGAAAAGCCACCTCCTTCCAGTCTTGTTATATGAAACTAATAAATGCTTATTTGTTTAAACCACTCTAAGTTGGGTGAGATGTTACTTCCAACCAAAAGGACTCTTATCTTCTCTCTGATTCCTCAATTCCCTGATTCGCTCTACTTCTCTTAAACTTTACTGACAAAACTCCAACTCTCAATCAACCTAACAGTCTTATGATTCCTATATTTCTACCTAAATTGATAAATATCACTAGAGAAAATTACAGAGACACATAGATTGATGTCAGTATAATCTCATGGACCATAACTTTAAGCCCATAATGCCTTCTATGTTTGCAGTCACCTTCCCTACTCACTTCAAATCTATGACCTTATCACCACCAGGACTTCTATACCCGTCACTCCCACCAAAACTGTTTGCATCCAAGGTCACCCTCAAACTACTTATAAAATCCGAAGGATGCCTCAATACTTATCCTCTTTGTTACTACATCCAAAGGACCTCTCTGCAGCATCAGTGAGTATCAACTACTCCCTCCTTCCTGAAACAGTCTTCACTAATGTTAATGACACTCTCCTATCTCCCTGACTATTCTTTAATTATTTAAAATGGATTCCAGTTCCCTGGTGAAAGTCTCCAGGTTGGCATCTATTTTCTTGAACATATTAATCACAGTAACCTTTTAATCATAGTAATTTTAAAGTCTATGAGAATGTCACTATCTATATCATCTGTAGTTCTATATCTATTGTCTGATTTTCCCCTTGGTCCAGTTTCATCATATGCCTATTCATCTTTGATTGAATACAGGTATTTTGTTTGAAAAAATTCTTCAGAGAGGATTCACTCTATCATTTGTAGGCAGCTAGAGTAGAGGCAGATCACCTTAATCTAATCAAGGAGCGACATGACTAGACGTCGAGGTGCAGGTTCAGCCTACCTCTAGTTCACCCCCATTCCTAGAGGATGGGTTCTTTGGGAGTTCCAACTGAAATCCTGAGGTGTTTCCTGGGGTCGCTCCTCCTTGGAAGGTCATCAACATGAATTGTTGTTTCCTCAGGAACTGTGAGATGGGGAAAAACTCCAACCTGTTTTACAGCCATTTTTTTTGCTCGACATCATTAGGCTTTCTCAAGCCATGCACAGCTTACACATTTGACAAATGGCTAGAAGGAAAAACTAATGAGTGCCAAGCTCACTTCTTTGCCCATCTCTTCTCTTCAAGATTTTGACCCCTCAAGAGCTGACTGCATTGACAGGAAATACACATGGCTAACTTCTCCGTGGTTTTCCTCACTCAGTATTTTAATGTAAGCCCTAGCTGCCTTGGCAGCTCTCCCATGCCTTCAAATAGAATTCTTGTCTTTCACATGGCTTCTATAGATGTTCTTAGTAGAGCCCTGTTCAGGCTCAAGTTACTCCATCATTGTCAGAAGTGGACATCCTTCTTTGGCAATTTTTGTTTTCAGTCTCCTCTCTAGGTCCTTGCCATGGCATTGAGTCTTAAATATGATTTCTTCTGCTAGCAACATTTGCCTCTCATCTTTTCTTTCTACTGTTTTACTCCTATCCATCTTTTAGGTATCAGCTTAGAATGCTCTGGGAAGTATTTGCTAATGGCCAAAGTCTGAGTCAGATGACATTTCCATACATGCCCTTAATACTCTAATACCTTCCATGTTAGCACTTAACACAATTCATTATCATTTCCTATTTACTTCTGTCTACCTGACCCCCGCGTGAAGGCAGAGACAATATCATGCTTACCACTGTATTTCCAGTACATTTTCAACTGGAACTCCATGCACTCAGCACATAGCCCAATAAATATTTGTTGAATGAATATCTGGCAATCACCAGGTGAGTGGCACAGAGAATCTATGGCTCAATGTCCTTCTTCCATCACCTTTCTTCCCTCTCTTCAGGGTAATCATGCTATGAGGAGTTCCTCACCTCCTTGCCCTTACTGACAGCTCAATTAATGCAATTCTGGGAAATCTATCACACCTGTATTCCTTGAACAAAGGCACGCTACCCCATGGTTCCCTACTGGTATGGAGCCGCATGCCAGGAAAAATCAATGTGAATAAAAAACATGATGGAAAAACAATGTACATAGTTATTGAATTCTCTCCAAAGACACCAAAGGAGGATTCTCTTTATAACGTGAAACAAAACTGAAAAAAAATTTTCCGTATCTTTCTCTGACTCAACCTTTCACAGGTCAAAGCAGCACATTCCCAGCATTTCTGTGTCCATTCTAAGATCTATCCTATATAACGGGGGAAAAAAAAGCCAATAAATAGTTTTCTCCCAACCTTAGCTTGTGCAAGCTCTGTAGATAACTCTTCCCTCCCTGTTTTACCTCTTTATAGTGTGCCTCAGCTTAGCCGAACATATTTCAACTCTTCTGTTTCTTTACATATATATGAAAGATGGCCCGAGAACTGACTAAAGAAGCAGGAACTCCTTTTCCTTTGGATGGTGGTGCTTATGGATTGCTAAAGCATATAAGTTATTTTCTTTACTCCTTTATATTTTATATCTGTATATGTCTCCTTTTTCCAAGAATTTCCTCTGGCACCATATTTCCACCCTCCCCCCCTTACTTTGTTTTGACCTCTAGCCATTAACTGACCTTAATCATAGTATAGTAGTCCCACTATAAAAACCCTATAACTGCAAAAAAAAAAAAAAAAAAAAAAAAAAAAAGAAGCAGAAGTTCACAAATTTTAAAATTCATTTAGGCTTCATAAAGAACACGTGTCACTTAAAGTCTTTAAAAATGCTCGGGACTCCTATTCTGAGACTTTATACCATTCCAATCTATGTTTTCATCCTCTTATAATTAAACTTGTTTTTCCTCAAGTAACACCATTTAGGCCAAAAATAGAAAATTCTCTGATTCAATGGTAGTGCTTTTAAGACTATATCACAAAAATGTGTGCTACTGTTCACTGCAAATGTATAGGATTTTGTTGACATGATTGGTATCCTGGGGGAGCCCAACCACCATTTATAATATTGCTTCTGTGGGAATATGCTTTCTGGGTTCCAAACAACTGACATCCAAACAAAGTTTTCCCACTTGAGTAATCAGCATTCAAACAATAATATGCCCTACATCTGTCTACAAGCCATTTGTAAGAAGGGTACTGCCTGTATTTGAAAAACACATGCTGGTACGTTGTTCTTAATCAGGGGGAAAAGAATTAGGATGATGAGGTTTCACGCCTGAGTTTTTCTTCCAAGTTTTCAATTATATTTTTCCCTTCTATCAGATGAGACTCACGTAAATCCTAAAGAAAATTCTGTCAGTACAACAGATGCTCTATTTTTAATCCTTGTAGAATAATTTTATACATGTAAAACACCAGCTAAGCATTCAGGTTACAGAAACCTCTCAGTAATTACAGAAATCAGTTTTTCAGAACCAAGTAGACATACTGGGACAGATGCTTCGTTTTCAAAATTTTGTCTACTGAATTAAAATTTTTCTTTCACTAGCAATAGACCCAATCAACATACTACTTTTGAATGGCATTGCCTACTGTCAGGAATTAGCCTTGGAACAACAGAGGAGGAAATGGTCAATGGCTATTTCCAGGATTAGAAGTTATAAAGCCAGGAGCAACTGAAGAATTGGGTAATGAGTGAATTAGGAGTGCTCTTGAGTACAGTACTAAAATGGCCAATGGCAGAGTCATGGTTGGGTGGGGAGCGAAATGAGACCAAGAGGGAATGAGACAAAGGCTTCTAGAACACCACAAAGTTGACTCCCAGGATTTGAACCTAGGTGGCTGGGCTCATTATTGTTAGAAATGGAGAAGGTAGAACGAGTGACATGCTTTCGGGGGGAAACAGACTCAGCACTGGGCTGCGATGGATACGAAAGATGGGACAAAATTCAATGCCTGTTCTTAGCTTTTTGTTAACAAGATGACAAATGGAAATGACGGCACTGGTCTTTGTTTTGCATTCCTTCTTCTCAAGTGGCCTGATTACAAAACTTTCCATTCCCATGGATTCAATAAGAGGAGATTCTATTTTAAGACCTCAAGAGCAGTGGCATTTTACCCTTCCGTTTGATGGGTCACTTTAGGACAGCCATTCAAATCCCTCATGTTCAGTGTCACAATCATCTGTAGAAAGCAACCTCTGCATGACTGCTTCAAAGACATTTGTGGAGGCTACGATCTGCTCAGGGGAAGAAAAGCTTTCTCAGAGAAAACCACACACTCCTGCTTGAGGTCATTTTTGTTAGGAAGCAGGTCTGACAAGGCTCCACTGATACTAACTCAACCTGCCATGCTAGGGCACGGTCATCTAAAGATGACGAGAAATTTCTTTGGACAGTCAAAATTGTGAAGTGATGGCCAGAGGCCTGGTTTGCTGACATTGATCAAGGTCAGATTTATGTATCTGAAGTAGGAATGAAGAAGCATTTTTCATTTATAGCAGTCATGCAAATTAGGTCTACAGTCAAGGGGGCTTACACGGAATCAAGCCAGGGGCAAAAGAGCTTCTGTCAAACCATTCCAGAGCTCTAGCGATTTATCTAGGCCCAGATACCGTCTGTAACATCAGTGTCAAAAAGGCCAAGGCAGATGAAACCGCAGTGAAAAACAAGATGGTATGTGAGCTGGGAGATTAGAGCCCTTCCATGTTTTTATTTTTCCTCATCAATTAATAAGACTGACCTTTAAAGTAAAAAGAATATAATTTCATATTCTTTGATATCTTAATATTTCACCTCAAAGCCACCCTCTGCTGGCCTGTTTGTTCTTTTGTTCATTCATTGATTCATTTATTCAAACATTTCTGAAGGGCCCATTAAGTTCCGAGTGACATGCTTAATGCTGGATCTACACACATGAACTAGACATTGTTCCCCCAGAGAGCTCATGGTCTAACAGGAAAGACAGGCAGGTAAAGAAATCAGCATGGAGTGGTGTGGGAGTTTGGTGAGGGCAATGTGCTAAAAGCATCAGGACAGAGCTGAGGAGATATATGCAGCCCCCTCTGGTTGGAGGACCAAACTGAGTTTTAAAGGATAAGCATGTGTAAAACAAGTGAAAAGAATAAGGAAGCTGGATGGACCTAGAGATGATCATACTAAGTGAAGTAATTCAGACAAAGGCAAATATGATACCACTTACATGTGGAATCTAAAAAAATGAGACAAATGAACTTATTTACAAAACAGAAACAGACTCACAGACACAGAAAACAAACTATGGTTACCAGAGGGGAAAAGAGGTTGGGAGGGATACATTGGGAGTTTGAGATTTGCAGATCCTAACTACTATATATAAAATAAACAACAAGGTTCTACTGTATAGCACAGGGAACTATATTCAATAGCCTGTAATAACCTATAACGAATAAGAATATACATATATATGTATAACTGAATCACTATGCTGTACACCAGAAACTAACACTATCTTGTAAATCAACTATATACTTCAATTAAAAAAAAAAAGAAGGAAGGCGGGTCGAGGCAGAGGGACACAGAGAGCAAACTTACAAAAGGATGGGTGGGTGAGAGCGTGGATAAGACAGGAAGCTGGGATACCATTTCGAAGATTGTTGCATCAGCTTGGCAAAGGGTGGTGAGAGATGGAAACAGGGCAGCGGAAGTTAAGATGGCGCAGGTGACTCATTCAAGAGATATTTAGGAAGGAAAAGAGGCAGGATATAGAGATCACGAGATGTGGAGACTTAGAGAAAAGGAGGAGTCAAGGGTCACGTCCCGTTCCTAGCCAGAGTGACTGGCTGGATGGTGGGGCTGCCTACAAAGAATCAAAAAAGGAAAAGATTTTAGAGGAAAAAGTGAAGAGTCTGATGTGTTGAACTGAAGGTGCCTGTGGAACATCTGGGTAGAACTGTCCAGTAGGCATTTGGTGACATAAGTCTGAAGTTCCAGGATGGACTGTGGGAACCATCTGTATGACAGATAGATCAAAACACGAGAGTGAGTACAGTCACACCGAGGTCTCACGTAGAGTGAGAAGGAACAGGGGTTGAGTGTGGAACCTTGGTCAACAAGAGCATTTAATGTGTAAGGAGAAAAAGAAACACCAATGGAAGGAGGAGAAACAAAGTATCGGAACACTCAGGGGAACGGTGGTGTCACAGAGATAACACTGAAGTACAGTTCTGTGAAGAAATCCACAAACAACCATGAAAATGGTGAAGATGCTGAAGTTTCTTCCTGGAGTTGGGTTCTAACACAGTTACAGCAAGGGTACGGTATCCTCATTGTCTTCGTGTCCTTCTGGGCTAGTGCCTTGCTTACTGTTCTCAATGAGTATTTATTGAATGACCTAATGAATGAATGTCTGTTAAGGTGAAGACTGTATATTGTTAAGTACAATAGAAAGGCACATGGACATGGAAAAGCACTTAAGCCATTTTTATTATGGCACCTGGGGTATTCTCTCGTTGATAATCAAATGGCAAATGAAGATAATGGTAACTCTCCAGTCTGGGGCAGACTGTTCAGGGAGAGGAGAATATTCATCACAGCACTTAAAATGGGCACGCTGTATAGCCCCGGTATACGAATTGATTCAACAAACATCGAGCAACTACTATAAATATTTACCAGACACTATTCTAGGCACTGGGGAGTCTTTGCATAACTAGAGAAGTCCGAACTTTCTTCTCCTATGGAGTTTACATGTCGGTGGGGGAAGAAGAGACAGACAATAAACAAATAAGTAGATGGCACATACAGATGCTAAGAAGAAAAAGGAAGCAGTAGGGTAAGGGGGAACTAGGAGGCAGGTATGAGTTTACACTTAAATCTAGTTATTTCTTATTTCTAATATGTGATTAGAAACTTTATGGAAAACAATATGGAAAATAAAAGATCAACAATATGGAACCAAATTATTGGGGGGGAAGTCTAACACTAGCAATAGTTCAAAATATTTTTAAGTAACTTAGAAAATAGAAATGAAATAGGTCCTAAAAAGTTGCCCAAAGGAAGTAATAGCTTCTATCTATTTCAAAGAATATTTTTAAGGGGCAGGTCTGGTTTTGAAACTGCTCCGAATTTTCTGGAATGAGTTCTTCCCTCAGATCTTCTTCTTTTTTTCCAAATATTGCCCCAAAAGGAGGGGGGCGGGTGGGTAACTAAAATTATGTCAAGACACAGCTTCTACAAAGTGAACCCGGGGAGTTGTGGAAGCAAAGGGAATACTTTCCCTTGGCAGGCTGTATTATTATCAGGACTGGCATCCTTTGGCTAATTGGAATTCCAAAGGACAAAGATAACCACTTAAATAAAATAGGATTATGAATTGGAATTGATATGAATGAGATGTCCAGTTCGTTTAATCTTGGTCATTATCTCAGGCTGGTATTTGAGGTTACTTAGGATTCTTTCAAATGCATTTCTATACATGTTAGGAAGGGAGTGCATTCTAGGTAGGAAATCAGGGGCAAAGGAATCCCCCATCAATCTTTTCGCCTCTATTTGGTCTCAAAAATAGGACGGGGGTCAGGGGTAGTATGGAGGTGCAGAGGAACTTAAAGAGGAAAACATTCACATTTTCCACTAATTTGATTTCAAAGTTTATAGGCAATGAAAAAACCAAAGTCTGATAACATGACATCCTCTTGGCCTCTAGGCTAAAATGAATTGCCACTGTTTGTGAAAACACCCGGAGGGGGAGGTTTTACTCAACTAGCTGCCCTTTTTCTGGGATCTCCAGAGGCATGAAAGGCCACCATCTTAAGTAATAAAGCAAACAAGCCCTGCCTGAATCTGTTATGTAAAGAGAGCAAATGCCTTCCATTCTTGGCTGGTGCTCACCCCCTTCACTTTCCTGCATGGAATGTTCTGTTCAGGACTGGTGCTGGGGAACAGGCAGGCCCCTAGGGAGGCCCTCAAGTGGTGAAGTCAAATGGTGAGCAATCAGAATCTTCATCCAGTCCCTTAAATAGAGAAAGGAGCAGTCACGGGCAGGAAGGAAACAGATTTACTGTTTGTGGTTAACATGGTGATGCTCCTTCTTCCAGTAGAAACGAGAGCACACAGAATATTAATCATGAACGTAAGGGCCAAAAAGCCAGGGTTCCATTTGCCTAAAAGGCATATTGTGCCTCAATTATCAGTTAAACCCAGTTCCTGGTTTCACGTCTCTGCAACACAGAATTAGGCTAATTAAAGTGCTAATGAGAGCAGTCATGATTTTTAACCAAATGGACCTCAAATTATGAACTATATAGTTCAGAAGTATTTGTTGACTCAAATGGATGGATCAAAGGCTCATTAATCTGTTCAATAAACAATTTCATCATGAAACTTAAAAACTGAGAGTCGACAGGATAATCAGGGATGTAAGTTCCCTATGGAGAGAGAAAAGATTGTAGGAGGCTTGGGTTTGTCACATGTGGGGATGCAATGGCCATGTGACTGCATACGTAATCCTGTGACTCTATGTTGAATAGTCACCAGAGTGCATGAGTTGTAGTGTCAACTGTGAACCTGCACAAGTCCTTAACTTTTATGTCAAAGGAACAAGTTGGTAAACATACTTTAAGATCATGCCCATCTTCCACTTTCTATGATTCTAGGACTTCTATGCAAATAACTTCTTTTTTTAAATTTTTTTTTCTTTTTGGTTGGGAGAGGTAATCAGGTCTATTTATTTATTACTTTATTTTAATGGCAGTACTGGGGATGGAACCCAGGACCTCATGCATGCTAGGCACGCACTCCACCACTGAGCTACACCCTCCTTCCCTGCAAATAACTTCTATTGCCAGATATGTAAATAGTTATAAATCACAAACTCCCGCTGTGAAGTCTGTTAGGTTAAATAGTTCTAGGGTTAACATTTCCTGTACATTTGAAATTGTTCATAATTTGAAAAGAGGGAGAGGCACAAAGTTGCTACTTGATAAATGCTTGCAAGTAAAATTAAGATTTTATAACTTCTTAGAAATAAATGAATTTTTTCCTGCCCCAGAACTCTCACTAGTCACATACCTTTGGAGGTGAGGAAAGGCAAGGGATGTGTATAAGGGGAAAGGGGAGTGAGGAGTGGGAAGAGGACTTATTCCAAAAGAAATATTGTTTTCTGCAACATCTTGCAAAGGTATTCCACAAATGCAATGATATTTAATTGTGCTTCGTTAAGTGAACACAGTCAAAGGGAAAAAGGAAGTGGTCTGCTGATGAAGCTAATGACGATGGAGAACGTTTTGGTACCATCTTTAGAGATGATTTCTTTCTAGTTTGTATCTCAAACTGCTATCGAAGACAGTGGTGTTCTTTGTCTACCATTTTAAAATGTCTTTGCTTTGTCATAATGAGAGCTATGAAATACATCATGTTATTCTTTCTGGCTTGGCTTCTGAGAAGCTTGCAGCTAAATTT
The DNA here is from genome assembly GCF_048773025.1 of Camelus bactrianus. Taxonomy (NCBI): domain Eukaryota; kingdom Metazoa; phylum Chordata; class Mammalia; order Artiodactyla; family Camelidae; genus Camelus; species Camelus bactrianus. Next base: position 77,637,442 of record NC_133575.1, on the reverse strand, counting down.
AATGCTCAATAACAGTAACTATCCTTAATTTAGGTATTTGGAATTACTGTCTAAAATGTTCCTTTTAAGTTTTAATCTTATTTTAATGACCATTTGTTGTGAACTACGTGAAATCCTTCTGGGAAGCAGGTGAGGGATAAATGTATTAATGCATATAGAAAAGAAAAGAAAGAAGAAAGAAGGAAGAAAGGAAGGCTTGCCAGCCAATTTAGATGGGAGGAGGAAGGCTGAATAACTAGCCCTTCTAGTAAGTAAATCTGGGATAATAACTCGACAAAATGGACCAAATATAGTTAGTTATCCAGTTAGGATGCAATCAACATGTATCCACATTCTATCTGGAGGGGGAAAACATTTCTATATGTGGAAATTAGAGTATATTTTTAAATCATGGCCTGAAAAAAATTCATTAGAAATAAATCAGCTTTGAGTAATTAATTCCATAAAAGCACTGTTATTTGTGGGGAGAGGTAGAACTGTGAACTAGATGTGGAACCCTGAGACCAACCTAGAATGCAAAATTCAATGCCTTCAGCCATCACTGGGAATTACACAGAGCAACAGGAAGTTTAAAGGAAAACAAGATAAAACATTTTTGAAAATGCAACATTTGGAAACTCTTTGAAGTCGTACAATTTTAACAGTTTCCCTAAAAACACAGAGTTTCTACATACATCAAAAATCCTTTTTATTTCAATTGGAAAAGACTACAAAAAAAAAAAAAGAAGCTCTAAGGATACCAAGATTAAAGTAAAAAAATAATATTCTTGTTACTCAGATTGAGTAGGTGAATTTCTTCATTCACTTTTAGAATGGAACACTGGGGATAAGGGAAGGACGATTGTGTAGAAAGAGGAAAAACAATCTACGGGCTGCAGAAAAATGAATAACAAATAAGCCATTTGACAGAGATTGACAGATGGATATCGGGGTCACCATCTAAACAGTAACCTCTGCTGAAAATTAGTCATTCTTATCAATCATATTCATAAGTATACTTCATCTTCTTAGGTTCACAGAGGGCTATGCACAGACTACACTCCTTTAAACATTTAAAAAACATTTTAAAGGCATCTAAGCATTTTAAAAGAAAAAACAGAACATCTATCTGGTGAATGATATGTGGCAATAACTGTCTTCTAACCTGTTCCTGCAGGTGACTTATGATATATTTGTTGCAGAAAAGTTATCCATAAACTTGATTTTTTTTCTTATAGTTTCATAGTTTTCAAAGTACAGGTCTTTTGCCTCTCTAGGTAGGTTTATTCCTAGGTATTTTATTCTTTTTGATGTGATGGTAAATGAGACTGTTTCTTTGATTTCTTTTTCTGGCATTTTGTTTCTAGTGTATAGAAACGCAACAGATTTCTGTATATCAATTTTGTATCCTGCAACTTTACTGTGTTCATTGGTGAGTTCTAGTAGTTTTCTGGTAGCCTCTTTAGGGTTTTCTGTATATAGTATCATGTCAGCTGCAGTGACAGCTTTATTTCTTCTTTTCCAATTCGGATTCCTTTTATTTCTTTTTCTTCTCTGATTGCTGTGGCTAGGACTTCCAAAACTATGTTGAATAAAAGTGGTGAGAGTGGGCATCCTTGTCTTGTTCCTGATCTTAGAGGAAATACTTTCAGCTTTTCACCACTGAGTATGATGTTAGCTGTGGGTTTGTCATATATGGCCTTTATTATGTTGAGGTATGTTTCCTCTGTGTCCACTCATAAAACAGAGATGTTTTAAATGCAATCAGGGAAATAACTAACTAAAGTTAACCCTACAGTGAGTCTCTTTTTAAGGTAAGAGATCCCTGAAAGGGGGGGGGGGGGGAGAATCACCTTCTTACCTTACGACTTTTGCAAAATAATATTTTCATTTATTGAGTTGGCTTAAATAGAGGCACATCTGTATACTACTGTGGGCTAAAAATGAAGTAGCCTGGCCTGGCTTTGTGCATCAGGAATTGCAGCCATTAAAATGCACTGTTCAGAATGTTCAATTCTTTTTATAGGTATCAGGTAATATATAGCCAACTCTCAATTATCTAGTCTAATGGAGAGGAACAGAGGCATGGGTAATTTAAAATAGCAAATAATCTAGAAATTATTTATGTAGATTTGGAAAGCCATTTTAAATCCAAAATTACCTTTGAGGTATGAGTCACTACTCAGGAAGATTAGAAACTGAGGTGGCATTGGGAATCCTGAGGGCTGAAGAAACTTCCTGGATTCTCAAGGCTTTATTATTCTTAGTTCTAGAAGTGGAGGCAATAGAAGGCCTTCAGTTACTGTGCTCAGCTAGAGAGAAAAGCTTAAGAATAGGAAGGGCAGGAAGGATCCTTGAGGCTGAAGCCAGAAATTCCTTCGAAAATCCTGCATTTTCTCATTTGGGAGTGTCCTAGTTCATTCAAGGACTGAAGCTGCACTCAATGATGCTCTAATACATAGACTCTAATCCATTGTGAAATTCATGGCTGGAGAAACCAGCCAGATGAAGTGGACACTATTGAGAGAAAACTAGAAGGAAATAAAATATACAAGGACTTAAAAACGATTGGAAGGAATTTGTTTTAAAACATTTGCCAGCAGGGACTAATAAATTGTCCAGCTGTTCTGGGGATTCTTCCCCATTCTGATTTTTCATGCACAGTCCTAAGCTATTCTGTTATCTCCTCCAGTTTTAGAACTGCATGTAAAGAAGCTACTGACTTTAGATCTACAGGAGAAATAAATATCAAAATCAAGAATTCACAGTTAGCATAGGTTTAGCTCATACTGCCAGTTCTGCTTACCTGAAATAAAATAGAGGAGAATAAAAAATAAAAAAATAAATAAATATTAAAATAAATTTTAAAATTGCCTCCTGGGCACTCAGAATCCATGCCAGGGGGGAGGGTATAGCTCAAGCGGTAGAGTGCATGCTTAGCATACACAACGTCCTGGGTTCAATCCCCAGTACCTCCTCTACAAATAAAATAAATAAGTAAACCTAATTACCTCTTCCCTCCCTCCAAAAAAAAAAAAAAAAAAAAAAAAAGGAATCCATGCCAGGTTATACGGTGGTGAGCAGGTCTTCACATCCACTGAAAGTTTAGGAAGAACTTCACAGCTTTCTGGCTCTAAGACTTCTACTCATTTGATTGGCCATAAAAGATAGCATTTCTGGTGCCAGAGCCAGCAGGAACTGGCCCACCATTGGAGTGCCATTCATTTTCAGAGCTACTTGATTTTGCAGGTGAGCAGTTCTAGCTCCAGAGAGTTCCACTGCTATGGCTAACATCTTGCTTACCCTGTAACAGACCTCTATTCTGGGGTCTGCAGAATATCAGCATTGGGCATCTTAACTCAGCTTTTGGCTCTATATAACATTATTATTCTGGTTCTGACATCTGCCGTATGTCCAACCTTGGAAAAATTACATTTTTGCCTGTAGGGTTTCCTTTAATAAAAACAGGGCTAGAAGAGGAATATAAGAATGGTGTTTGTAAATAGATTTTTAAAAATTATAAATGCTATTGGTCCCTGAAAAACTAAGAATATGTCTGACCAGAGCTTCAGCTGCTCACATTTTTACTAGCAATATATTTTAATAACAACTTGTAAAAATGCTACGGTTCCCCCCTCCAACGAAAAGAATCCTTACATATATATATATTTTAAATCTGGGGAAAACTATCATCACTTTATCCAGAAAGATGTCCTTTTCTCCCCCCTCCCTTTTTGTCCTGTCAACGAATCTCAACCTTACAGATGAAAGATACATAAATTATACATCATTGCCCTGCTTCATGAAAATTGTGAGAGAGATGGTTTGAATTGCTCATTTTTATTATTTTATTGATAAGAAAAAACCAAGAATCAAGATTCAAGACTGTTGGGGTTTTTAAGTAATTTTTTTCTACAAACCATGGAACAAATGTTTATAAAATGAGAACAGAATTAGACTTCCTACCTGACCACAATGAATGGGCTCAAATGTGGAGTTTACTGAGTTCAAATGCTCTGCAAGAATTTTTTCCATGTTACTGTAAACTAGCACAGTGAAATGTGTTTGGGGACTCGGGTAGAAGCAGGGTTGAAACAACATAAAAAATTAATCCAAAAGATGTGGAATTGCTTCCAATTCTGGGTTATTATGAATGAGCGAAAAGGAAGACAAAAGAAAAAAAAAATCAAGGAGTGAGAAATTCAAAGGGAAATAGCAAAAATTTAATCAGAAAATTAGCTGAGAAGAGATAACGTAATATTTCTAAGATTAACGAACCACCCTGCCTCTTCTGTGAAACCTTCTTGGAATATTTCAAACTGCAGTAATCTTGTCCTTCTCTGAGGTCCTATTACCATAGAGGTTTTTTGGTTTTTTTTTTTCCCCACTAACAATGTGAACACATAATATGATAATGAATTGAGATAGTTTTAGAAAATTTAGGATATACAAGTACCTATAGAGCAACAATTTAGTACACTTTTTAAAGGAATTTTTTTACTTTAATTTTTAATTTTTATTTTGAGGGGGGGTAATTAGGTATTTACTTACTTATTTATTTATTTATTCATTCATTCTTTTGGAGGTACTGGGCATTAAACCCAGGACCTCACACATGCTAAGCATGCACTCTACCACTGAGCTATACCCTCCCCCCTTGTATACGTTTATTGTTGCATTTAATTGTTTTATTTTTGTAAGTTTGATTCCCCAAGGAAAGGGACAATGCTTTCTACTTTTATAGGTACTGTAATACAAAGCTAATAATATTTCCTCAAATACTATTGCTTGAATACCTTCATGGACTGAGAGGTTATTTTATATGCACGAGTCTGATCCCTCAGAAGTAGGGTTCAATGATCTAGAACCTTTCCAGAATGGGAAGTCCCTTCTGTTTTGCTGCATCAGGAAAACAGATTCTAACTGGTATTATCAAAGACTGCTTTGCACAGAGACAAGTCCTGTGCCAAAAGTGAATTTAACAAATGTGGCCCTTCTATCATTACCCAGCATTCTAGCCCCTCTCAAAGGGGCGTTTAAGCTCTGTAAATTATCAACTCTGCCAGGTAGGAGATATCTGCATTTAGAGAACAAACCCATGGTTTCCTATGTTTGCTACTTCATAATGTATTGACTTCATATGCATTAAGCATAGATATGAAGAGGGTGGGCGTGGGCTGGAGGTGGGTTGCTGTAGGTGCAATTAAAGAGATGGAACATGAAGGTTTGCTGGCATAACTGTCTGCTTTACAGTATTCCTAACAATGCAAATTAGGCAGGTCTATTGAAAATTTTATCCATTCTCTATGCTAGATATGTAATCTCATTAGTCTTGACAAAGGTCAAGAAACTGAAAGTAAATCAGTACATACAGTAGTATGCTTCAATTTCCTTCATTTATAATTAAGAGTCTCCATTACTGCATTTTAAAGTCTCATTTTGTCAACTCTAAATCTATGCAAGGAATGAGGAATGAGCAATTCCTTAATAAAGCAAAGTATTTAGATGAACAGTAGCACAGCATCTAAGAGGAAGTGTGTAGGATGCTAGGATTAAGTACCATACAGATTAAAGGGCTGAGGGAAATAAAGATTGAAAGAAAAGGTCATGTGATTTTTCTTTTTAGATCTGGTACCTCATCTACTTCTAATTTTGAAGGTAGAAAAGGCAAAGGAGGAGAGTACAGGAAATTACTTGGTGGTAGTGATGGTTTGAGGTGGGGATCGGTGGGTGTTACATCAGGTAACTGATTAGGTGGGGGTGCTGGGATGGAGAAATGGCGCTAAATGGAACACTGGCCACTTAGGGGCTGGAATAGGCAATTACATAATCCTCTTCACCACCACTGTAACCTGTTGGCTCTACCAATCCCACCCTTTCCATTGCTGGTCTCCTTTCACTGGCCCCTTCATCCCTTCCACCCTCCCCTCAGCATTCTTCAACTCATCCCCAGTATCCAACCATCAGTTTCTAAGGGCTGTACGCTCTGCTGGAGAATTAGTGGCATCCATGGCCTGACTTTATAAAAAGTTGCCCTAATATTAGTCAACTCTGAGTCTCAAGCAAAAGACTATCTTTTCTAATGTGGAGTAAAATGCTTTCATCTGAATTCCCATTCCCCAACATCACAAACTTAGAGAATTCAAAAATGGAGACTCCCCAGAAGACAGACTCATTGTTTTAACTGTCACGTATACAGAATGATCTCTTATGAAACATCGACCATTTTAGAAAACTTTCAGAATCAAATATAATTATGATTACCTCTCATAAGGAGGCTAGATAATCAGGACCTCATCAGGAATAAAAGATACAGTAAGATAGGAGACCATTGTCTTAAGTATCAGAATAAAATGTCTTTGACAAGTAAGTAATGTTTCAATATTTTTATCTAGAAACTCTAGGAAAAGATTCTTAATATAAAGATTTTAAAATATATATTTAATCACATTCTATAGAACGTTTGTCTCTATTATGTGATATTGGAGGACAGAGTCCATGTATGCCTCATTCATTCATTTCACAAATATTCCTTGAGTACATACTATTTGTAAGTAGTGTGGCAGTAACAAAGATAGGTTCCTATTCTGTGTAAAATAGAAGTATAAATAGAATTTAGTCTCCCTGAAAGTGGAGATTTTTGGTCTGCTTTGTTCATCATTGTAACCCCAACATCTAGAACAAGGGCCAGCCACCTTTTCCTTCTAAAGAGCCAGAAAGGAAATATGTAAGGTTTTGCTGGCCACACATGTCCTCTATCCCATATTTTTCTTTGTTTTTATGACACTTTGAAAATGGGTCATAAAATGTAAGAGTGTAAAAAACATTCTTAACTCACGCCAGTCCTGTGGGCTGGATCTGTCCCACTAACTATAGCTTGCCAACCCTGGTCTAGATCATTGCTCTGCACTGGGAAGAACACATTGAGTAGCTGTTAAAAAAACGAATGAATATATTCAGTGGGAGACAAGCAATGGAGAAGAAACAAAATAGCATGGTTAATGCCCTCTAAGAGTGAATGGCTAAGGAAAGAAGATAACTGGACAGAAGTATATCCAGAACTAATGACAGTCAGGGAGGGAAGACTCAGAGGAGGAAAGCTGGAATGACCAAAGACGATGACATCTGAGCTGATCGTGGATAGGACTTTTAACGAAAAAGAGTTCTAACGGGTTCTAGGTGGAAATCGGTTCCTATAACTTGAATTAGGGAAGCAATTTTGGAACTCATGGATGAATATATGCAGTTATTTCTGCACCTCTGAGAATGCATAAACCAAGAATTACGCCACACACGGAGGTTACAACTGTATTTCCTTCTAGTTCGCCATATGCAAAAAAAAAAATGCCATTGGATATCCAGAAACATTATGGTGAAAAATTTCTTTTTTGGATGAGGGTGATGAATTCCATGATCTACTTTTGGTAACAGACAAATGCCACCGCTATGAAGTGAACAAAGCATCACAGCTAAAATAAATCTTGCCAGGCTGGCCGCTAACCATAATCAAAGCAGGACATTCCATAACGTGAGAGACAGTTAGCAAATACAGAGAGCCACACCAACTCAACAATCCACTTAGAGTCTGATAACTAGGAAGGACAGTGACAAACCAGAGACCTTGTTAGTGAAACTGCACATTAGTGTTTATATACAAATTATTTGACATTTTCAATTTGTGAGTACAGGTGTGGAGTTGGCTTTAAACTGTTGTTCATTTAGGTTATAACAGGTGTGGGAGATTTTTTTTAAAGCCCACAGGTTCCTGAAAAGAGAAGTTTGAATGTTCTAGGATTGATGAGTTAAGAAAAAAACAAAACAAAAAAAGCCCTAGCTCATTTGCTGCATTCTGCTTCAGTGATCACTATGGCAGAATTGACCTTTCTTTATTAAGCACTGCATATGTTCATTCTTTACAGGGCATCCGAATGCTTCCAAAGGCAGTGAGGCTACTGGCTCCATTACTGCACATCCCAGGATGCTCGTTTACACAGAGGAGGTCGTTCAGTTCTTGTTTTCCCTCAATCCAAGGCTAATCTGCACGATCTAGGGCATTTGTAGTCCTCCTCAACTGGTTCCTTGCATCCAGTTGTCTTTGCTAATGTTGCTTCTGAGTCTCAGGTTTTTCTCCCTAAATTACATGATGATGGATGCCCTTTGCCTGGTCACTTCTCCCTGTTGAAAGCCACCGTTGTCAGCAGCATAGCCTAACATGACTAGTGTCATACCCCATAACTATGATGATTCCAAAGCAGACATGACACAGACAAGAAAAAGCGTCATCAGCCACAGAAGGGGAGGCCTGCCCTGCAATGCAGGCATCACAGCCTCTTTAACTGCAACACATAACTAGGACTTTCAAAGACATCATTGTCCATCAATGTTTGTGCTGATAATGGTGACCATTTTGTACTTGATCCTCTAGAGTTCCAATTAGGAAAGACAATATATGAAAAGAGTTTCCTGGCATTTGACTAAGTGAATCACAACTCTGACCTAAGTTTTATTACAGCCATGTGATACATTTTATACTATGTCAATGTGTCTATTAGCAATTCACCCTTAGAGACCCACTTAACAATCTGGTTTACGTTGTGAGAAAGACTGTGGCAGTCTCAAACTCATCCTTGGGGAACACTAATCCTTGAAAAACTTCAAATTAGTGTATTTCTTTCTATTACTAAATCTTCCTGGATTTTAACAGAAATGCAATGATTTCTCCTCTGTTACTTGACATCACTTCTGACATGGAAACCGACCAAGTAATAGTCAATTACATTGACTGCTGTCACTGTGCATGTGCAAGAAATAGGAAGTGCAGGACATGCTTCACAACGGCAGCTCCAGTGAGCAATGACTTATTTATCACGGACATTCGTATGGATGCTAGAAAACGGATCCAGGATGCTTGCCTGGCAGCTGACTTACATGAAAAGGACATTTGAGAGCCAATGAAAACATTATAATCTTCCTTTACTACCACATCAAAAGACTTGTAAAGAAGCAGAAGGTAAAATAATCTAGTTAAATGATGTGTAGTTTCAAAACATCATTGGAATGAGATGGGCGACAGTTGGGTAGGGCAGGCTTACACTGTGACAGGATATGTCTTCCACATTTCATCAAAAAAGTAAGAAATTGGAAACAAAAAAAAAAATCTAAGAAAGAAAAGATCTGGAAAGACAAGGAGGACAACACAGGATCTTTCTCATTCCAGTAAAATCTCTACTATGTGGCTTAGCTATGTTATGAAATGCTGTGATGAACTTAAGATGATTTCCTGGATAATTACCAGAGATATTATCATAAACATATTCCCCATTTTCTAAGAATTTGAGTATAAAATACAGTTAACAATGAAAGTAGGCTGAACATAATAGAAATGGTTTTTTGATGATTCAAAAGGTACTTTGGGGCATTATAATGCCTCAGGGTCATCATTACATACATCAGTCATCACCACTCAGCAGCTGTACAAAGTGTGCTGGGTAACAGAGTTCTGCAGTTTAATACGTGGGTACCTAACATAGCTGACTCTATTTATTTTGAGAAAGAAAAATGTTGAAGCAAATTCAATGCATAAAATTAGACCCATGGCATTTTAGCCTGTTTTTCCATGAAAATAAGGGCTAATGGATAATTATTTCAATCTTCTTTGTGATTTTTTTTTTTCATTCTTGCCATTGGCTTTCTCTGAATTTTCTCTCTGGGCTGTACTGGCTCCCTCCTTCCTTTTAACCTTTTTTTTTTTTTTTTTTGCCCTGTCTTCCAATTTCTTTATTGATCTCATGAGCATTCTGTCCAGGGCTTCTTTTCCTCATTCAGGGGATTTCATTTATCCAGAGATTTCTTGTGCCATTGTCTTTACCATTAAAGTCAGGGGAGGATGGGGAAAGAGCTTAACGAAAGGCTTGTCAGTGTGGAGGTTCCTAACAAAACTAAAAATAGAGTTACCATATGATTCAGCAATCCCACTCCTGGACATATATCCAGAGGGAACTCTAATTCAAAAAAGATACATGAACCCCAATGTTCATAGCAGCACTATTTACAATAGACAAGACATGGAAACAGCCTAAATGTCCATCAGTAGATGACTGGATAAAGAAGGTGGGGTATACATATATATACAATGGAATACTACTCAGTCATAAAAAGAATAAAATAATGCCATTTGCAGCAACATGGATGGACCTGGAGATCGTTCCTCTAAGTGAAGTAAGCCAGAAAGAGAAAGAAAAATACCATATGATATCACTTATACATGGAATCTAAAAAACTGACACAAATGAACTTATTTACAAAACAGAAATAGACTCACAGACACGGGAAATAAACTTATGGTTACCGAAGGGGGAAGGAGGGGAGGGATAAATTAGGAGTTTGGGATTAGCAGATAAACATTACTATGTATAAAACAGATAAACAACAAGGTACTACCATATAGCACAGGGAACTATACTCAATATCTTGTAATAACCTATAATAAAAAAGAATCTGAAAAAGAATATATATATGGGTGTGTTTGTGTGTGTGTATAACTAAATCATTTTGCTGTACACCTGAAATACTGGAAATCAACTACATTTCAACTTAAAAAAAAAAGAAAGAAAAAGGTTTGTGTTTGCCTCTTCTGGAAAGACTGGACTGAGAATCAATAGAGCTAAGTTCTAGTCTCCATGGTCATGAATTCACTGTGTGACCTGGAATAGATGACTTCGCCCTCTCTGGACCTAGTTTTCCTCTTCTGGAAAATTAGAGACTTGGACAGATGATCTCTCAGAGCACTTCTGTCACTATAAATCCCCATCTATAATTATTGTATCCGCAGGCACAGAGAATGACGCTTCTGCAGGGCAGTTCAAATACACGGAGACTTTGAGTGTATGCCTCAGTCCGTGAGTAGATCTGTTTAGTCCATACGATGTCAACCCATTGTGAATTCCTTCGCTGTTGGCCCTCTGGAATTTCTACTCAGTGTGCAGTTTCTCAAGGAAAGGAATCATTTCTTATTCCTCTCAGTGTCCCCGTGTACTTAGCAGCAGTTATTAAAATGTTCCTTCTACTTTGTGTTTCCTCATTGCACAGCATTTTCTGTCCATAAATGTTTATACTATAAAAGTTTATCATATTTAACTTAAACTATTCAATGTCTGTGGTTTCTGCCTACTTAGTTACTGATGATATCCCGTTCTTTGGAATGTAACATTTTCCTATAAAATGGTAGGAGTAATGCGAACAACACTATTTGCAGAAAGAGACTGGGTGGACTCATAAGGGAATCAGTGTTCACCTCCTAAATGATTCACTGAAACTTACTGTAAGGGCTCCATACTGCTGTACACTGCTTGTGTTACCAGAATTTCAGTTCCTACCTGAAATTGTGACTTTCAGAGTAAAAGGCTTAAATTGAAAAGCCATGACTTTTGGAAACACATTTGAAAAGGCAGCTCCAGAATGAGAAGAAAAGAAAAAAAAATATATATGTATAACTGAATCACAGTGCTGTACATCAGAAATCAACACAACATGGTAAATCGACTATACTTCAATTAAAAAAAAAAAAGAACTCATGTCCAAGAAAGAAAAAAAGAAAAGGCAGCTACAGAAAAAAAAAAAAAAAGGTTTAAATAACATGTTTATGTTGCTCAGAATCCAGAAGGAAGCCTAAAGTGGAATAATAAAAATTACTGTCACAACTTACACTTATCATCAATACACTTATCATCAATAATGGATTCTAGTAAGGGAACTCTATTAAAAGAAGTTCTCAGATTCATACACTGATCTTGCCAAAATAGGAAAAGAACATCTGTCAACTCATCAGAGATCTCAAATTAAAATACTGGTATTTGTTTGGACCACTCTGTATAGGAAGTATGCTTTCTTTGCATCTTAAATTTTACATTTATAACATTTAATGATGATTAATCGTAAAGGACACATGTAAGACTATAATGCAGCTAAATGATGCATTTGTAATTCATGTGAAACATCATAATTAGTTCTCCAAGGGTTCATCAATATATTATTCCACTAAACAGAATACTTGAAAGTCCCTCTTGAGTTTTAAATGCAACATGAAGCCTTTATTTTAAGCATGGCTTCCTCTGTGTAATATTCTCATAATTATTTTCCAGCAACAAGAAATATTAGGTTGATTATTTTTATTCTAGCTGTTAGCCCCTCATGCTGCGAAGCAAGTAACTTCATGAATTCATTTATTTCAACACAAAACTGACATATTTTGGGAGCTATGTTTAAAACAAGAAAAAGAAGAAAAAATCTAAGTTCAAAAATCTTAACAAGAGGTGAAAAGTTGAACTAAAATAATTCTTTTGAAAGCCCACATTTATTAAAAGCCAGAAGATATTTCTACCACCACCCCCCCAAAAAATTTTCTATCACAACCATGTATAAACAAGTAGAAGTTAGTTTTAAGTAAAAAATTTGATTCATGAAAATCAATTACCACCTTTCAATATTCAGCAACATTTTAGTATATACTAAGAAGAAAAACAAAAGGCCATCTTCTTCATTTTGATACATGTCTCTATGTACCAGACAAACTCCTTAACATAAACTTTTCTTTTAAGAACAGTATCAGTGTATGTTGGTCACACTTTTAGGTATGAGTTAATGCTAGTCCTACAACTGACACATCTCATGAAAGTTCCGCTTTTTCTTACAACTACTGTGGGCTAATTATCTCTAGAAACTCTAAAACTTGGAAAAATACACAGTACTTTTGAAAAGAAGCTGGATGAGGTCACTTAATGCCTTTTCCTTCTAATCTTCCAGGTAATCAGATTTTCAGCCACTGTTCTCAGTTTATTTAGAAAATCCACGACCCCAAAGACAAAATTCGTCTTTGCCCACTGGCGTGTCAATATGCCTTGCTCTCTAGGAGAACCCAAATTAGCAGGCATGAAGCCATGGGGAAGCAGTCACTTAAGTACTGCCTAAAGGACAGATGGGACCTTTATTCCTGATGCTGGATTTGGGGAGGGGACTCTGTAGGGGAGTGTCTGCTAGATCAGTTTCAGACAACAGCAGCCTGCCGCATTTCCTGCACATTAGCTGTTTTCTCTATTGAGGAGTAGAAAATAGAAGACTGGAATAAAAACCAAAGGAAAGGAAGGAATGGAAGACTGGATGCAAGAGGACCTGGCATATGTGCAGGAATGGAAGGGGAAGGCTGAAGAGGACATGTCCCAGGATCCCAAGAGGGTGCCTACAAAGACTAAGACTTAACTTCTGTCACCAAAGGACCAACACAGGTCATTTAACTCACCTGGAGGGTATTATGCTAAGTGACATAAGCCAGACAGAGAGAGACAAATAGTATAAGATATCACTTACATGTGGAATCTAAAAAATACAACAAACCAGTGGATATAACGAAAAAGAAGCAGACTCACAGATGTAGACAGCAAACTAGTAGTTACCAGTGGGGAGAGGCAAGGAGGGAGGGGCAAGAAAGGAGCAGGGGATTAAGAGGGACAAATATTGGGTATGAAGTAAGCTACAAGGATATATTGTACAACACAGGGAATATAGCCAACACTGTATACTAACTATAAATGGAGTATGACCTTTACAAATTGTGAATCACTATATTGTACATCTGTAACTTATAATATTGTACAGCAACTATACTTCAATTAAAAAAAAAAACCCAGCATTTATCTGTTTGGAAGGTGGGTTGGAAATTGGGCAGAGATGAAAACAGGTATGAGAGGGAGACTTTTCACTTTATACATTTTTTTACTTAATTTTTGCAACATGTGAGTAATTATTTTCAAAGATGTTGAATAAAGAATTCTGTGATTCATACTAACTACTATATATAAAGTAGACAAGTAACAAGGTCCTACTGTATAGCACAGGGAACTCTATTCAATATCTTGTAGTCACCTATAATGAAAAAGATTATGAAAAGGAATATATGTATGTACATGTATGACTGAAGCATTATGCTGTACATCAGAAACGGACACAACATTGGAAACTGACTCTACTTCAATAAAAAGGAATATAGACAAGAAAAAAAAAGCCAACTCACTGAGTAAAAAAAAGAATAAAATTTTGCCATTTGCAACAATAAGAACAAAAAAAGAATTCTGTGATTGGTTAAAAAAAAAAGTCACTTGGAAATTGTTTAACACGTTAACCCTTGAACAACGTAGGAGTGAATCTGAATATAAATTATTGTCAGCCCACAGATTCAACCAACCACGGACCATGTAATAATACCATAGTATTTACTATTGAAAAATATCTGCTTATAAGTGGACCCATCCTGTTCAAGGGTCAACTGTACTTCATCCTATTCTGCCCCCCAAAATATCAACTGAATATTCGCTGTGGAATCCAAGTGTATTATAGACACTTACCCTAGTCTTGAATATGTACAACAAATGGTATTAAAATAATGAAAAGAAAGGTACTATGTAAAAGAAAGAGGTTTTTTGGTTTTTTACCATTAAAGCTAGCTCATTCTTAGGATGTACAAAATTCAGGTTCAGCAGGCTGGCCCTTCAAGTGTGCTCAATATTGGAGACTTGAATTCCTTCCCCCAGAGTATAACAGAGTCTAGTTTAGTCTCAAAAACCAAAGTGCCCCCCCTTATGAAATTCCCCTTAGGAAGTGTCTAGGGCAGTGACACATACAACTAGGCACTTCGCTACCCTCCTGAGCCAGCTTGTTCTGGTTCACAGTTTCAAAGGCGCCCCGTTGGGGTTGGACTGGGACCACAGGAGTCTTGAAGCGTATAGGACAAGATGAGTTATCTAAGGCGCTGAGGTCTTCAAAGGTGAAAGGGCCCCAAGAAACCAACCTGAAAATCATAGTAACTGTGAAAACAATACTGTAATGGCTGTGGAACCTCTGAGCAGTACCCAGAGATTCAGCAAGAGACATTTCTCAGAGCCCTTTATTTTATCCAGCATTTTTACCCAACCCTCTTTTTCGCACAAGGCATATAGCAACCTCCAGTCAAACGAATGTTCAGTGGAAACCCGCTGGGGAATGTGATCCTAACCCAGTAGCTGTCTCCCATCATCTCGTATCTACAGACCTGGAGCAAAGCTGTCTCTGAAAGCTGGGGTGATCACCTGGGAGTAGTCTCCTCTGGAAACGGCCCAGTTGGCAGGAGAGCAAGGGGAGTTTGGAAAGAACTTTCTTCCATGTCAATCACAGTAATGGGGGACTTTGCTCTACTAACACAGTAGAGAATCAAAGATAGCGAGGTTGATTCATAATTATGATTCAAGCTATATTACCCTACTAATCCAACAGCTAGAGATTATTCATTAATGTATCACAATTGTAAGTTTAACTCTCCCTGGCCATGCTGTTTCAGTCGTATTTTAGTCACCATTTGTTTTATTAAATGACCCTATTTCCAGAGATGTAGTTAACCTACATGTAATAAAGAAAGAGGTGTTTGGGAGACAAAAGAAACAGCTGAACTGAGTACAGGCAGGGATTTAACACCCAGACCTCCTGATCTATCCAAGTCATTTAAGCCAATATGGGAACGTGCTCCTCTCTCCGCTCAGATCTACCTTCTGATGTTTGTCAGATTCCTGACCCAAATCACACTCTGGACCAGTGACTGGCCTTCTTCTCACTTGCAGACAGATACCCAGCTGTTTGTCCTCCCGACACTGCCTTCTGGTTGCCCAGATTTGTGATCCGACCCCTAGCCTTCAGGATTTACCCCACTCTATGTATGGATCAATCCTTAGGGACTTTCTCTGGGGGCTCACATGACCCATTTCATTCCTATGACGATTTCAGATACACGACAGATACCATCTTTCACCTTTTCTAAAGTGTACATTTTTTTCAAGTAACACCTTTGAGACCAGGGTGTGTCTAATAACCAATGGTGTGCTGTGGTTGAATTGGCAGCATTTTTCTTTCTTTCTTAACGGTACATAAAGTAATGTATATCTTACAGTTGATATCATCTTAGATTCAATGATAAGAGTAAACATGTAGCACCTCAAGTCCCTTGATGGGATGGCTCAATATACAGAATATTCTAGCCACGATGCTTCTAGGTTGCACTGCCCTCTTCTGAGATAACTTTAGAGTCCCCTTCTAAAGAGGTACCTTATATATGGGCCACCATGCATTGTATCCTATGACCCTAATCACAGTAGATTAGATAGCAGGTAAGTGCCAAAGAAAAATGTCCATCGACTACCAGGAAAGCTCTTTTCCAGCAAGAACCCTCTGTTCAGAACCAAACCAACCGAATCTTTCTTGGGGGAGTTTAATGAGACACATGCAGAAAGGGATATAGATGGCAGGCAGCAGCAGAAGCTAAGAGCGAGATGTTCAGCAAAAGCGACAAGGCAGTAGAAGCCATGAATAAGCAGACCCCTCGATGTCAAAGGAGACCAGAGAGTCCCTTCCTTGTGTGGGAGTACAAAGAAGAATCAGAATGGAGTACTGAGTCACTCTCACAGCAAAGCGTGAGAGCAGACAGATTAGTAAGCACAAGTGGAGTTAGGCACAACAGACATCTGCTCCAAAAGGAAGACTACCAGCAGAGTGGTCACTGTGTCACCAGAGCTGCTGTCAACCTGCCAGAGCCACTGTTGTCACTGTGACATTCTCGTTTTGACAAGGCAGGGCTGGGCGACTGCAGTGTTATTTTTTCCCCAGGTTTTCTGAACACTGCCACGCCCCTGTTCCCTGCAACTGAAAAAGCTCTTTATACAATATTAAACAACTGCAAGAAAGCAACAGACAAAATGCAGAGAGAATGTGGTAAGGAATGTGGTTAAGAGTTACAAAGTGGTTGAGCCAGAGAAAGGAAGGGAGGTAGGTTAGCTCGGAGGAGCTCAAAAAAATTGCAGGGGGTGGGGAGGGGCAGGACAGAGGTAGAGGGCCACCTCCATTCTGCCTCTTCTTTTTAGCTTCCCAAGGAACATCATTATACACCCCAGTATCTTCTCAGTGATAGTATCTTATTGGGTCTTGGCCAAATCCTAAAATTTGGCTTTCATTCTGCACCCCCAGCCCCCACCCCAAGCAGTAACACTCAGCTCGCCTCCCTTCCTCA
This sequence comes from Camelus bactrianus, assembly GCF_048773025.1. Classification (NCBI taxonomy): domain Eukaryota; kingdom Metazoa; phylum Chordata; class Mammalia; order Artiodactyla; family Camelidae; genus Camelus; species Camelus bactrianus. Next base: position 77,620,383 of record NC_133575.1, on the reverse strand, counting down.
AATTACCTTGGACTAATCAAACTCGGGCTTCTTTCTGGCCAACAGATCTAACAATATTCCCGCCATTATCTGTTTGTTTGCTTTTTGGCAGCAAAGAAATTTTAATTTGCTTTGTTTGGAAAAGTGGAGGTACTGGGGATTGAACCCAGGACCTCACACATGCTATGCATGTGCACTACCACTGAGCTATACCTCCCACCTCTCAAAACTGTTTGAATGAATTGGTTAAGCCAGCATTCATCAGGGCATTGTCTTCCTGTCCTACATACCTTAAATGGGCCCAAGCTCTTCAGATTGAGGGCTGAAAGAAACTACAGCTCAAAGTTGTATTCTTCTCTTTAGTTTGGAATTTTTTAATATGAAAAAGTATCAGTTTTAAAATTTCATGTATGGAATATGAAATTATGAGAATTATTTTCTTTCTAAGAGAAAACTATCAATCAAAAACTTCTCCTAATTCAGGGTCACAAGGAACTGCCTCCCCATGGAATGTACCAATTTGTATAAGGGTGTTTTAACAGAACTACTTTCATTCACTGTATTACCTCCTGTGAAGATTGCAAACTAAAACATGGTTATGTTTGCTTTTCTTTTCTTTTTAACATTTGAACAAATTTAAGACTTGAAATGGTAGTAATTCAAATCCAATTTGTTATTCTTAATCTTTGTAAAGGTGCAATTTTATTTCTGTCTTTAGTATCTGAATTCTAGCAATAACCTTCTGGGATAGTTTCTGCCCCTGAAATTCAATGCTTTTCTTGCACTTCTTTGGTTTTGAAAAGACCAGAGCTTGTTTCATTTGGGCATCTTTGTTGCTTTTTCTATGGTTTGACAAAATGGAGTGAGCTTTAATTCTCTTACATTTTGGCTACCTAATAGGCAATGATTTCCTATCGTAACAGAATGACATTGTCCAGGATTGGTCATCACCATGCAGAGTACTGTGTAAAGGAAGGGATAAAAATCAATCACAACAGTCATCTGGCTCAGATATACATTTATCACCAGGACAAGAAAGGGCTCAAACTGTATATTTAACATGTGACAGCATTCCTCTGAAAACATGCCTTCAAAGACTTTTATCACCTCCCTCTTTCATCATCTTGAATACATGTTTAGTCACCTTCTAAGATCACACTTTCCATCAAATTCATTAATAAAAGTGAACTGTGGGAATTCCTGTCTCTTATCCTTTAGACTGGTGGCCTATGAGGAATATTTGGTTTTAAATTAGGTCTCAAACAGCCTGCAGGGATCCCATCGGGTACACGGGTACCACGCTTAAACACTTTTTTGCTTTAACAGATGCCAGAGTGGACGGGGAATTCCAGATGGCCTTTTGTAATCTACTCATTCAAGGGGAAATATGTAGATCAACCTGCATTAAACTGCATTACTCAACTGAGTAAAGGAAACTGCCCATTTAAATAAGAGTCTGTTGTTTCTGGGGGGTGGGGAGGTAAGTGACCGCCTACTGACACCGGGCTAGGCACAGATGTACTATCTGAATGGGCTGGGCTAACTAGTATGTGGATATATGTCACCAGAAGTATAAACTCAAGTCCTGTAAATAATTTGCAGGCAATGCTTAGAATGGCCACAAGCAATGTACCACAGAATGGTTAGGTTTTCCCTCAGCTTGGATAATTTTATAAGCCAGTTGCAACATATATACTGGTTAGGTAACAGATAAGCTATAGGTTGAATTTGGCTTCATTTTGTTCTAGCTTTCTCATTTTTTCTAGCTTTAGAGTCCAAAAAGGACCCAGGGAACCCTGGTGCAAAGAAGGGCATATTCCAACCAAGCGTTACTCTCTTGCTCTAGAGTTTCTTCGGAGGATATAGTTTTAGGCAACTAAAACTATAGCTGTACTGTAAGTTCCATGCTATTTTTCAACAGTCAAAAGGATTCACTTGCTTTAGTCAAAGGGTATATAACATTGCAGCAAAGTAATTGTCAAAGACGTCGCCGCTTCCATCAACTTTTTGCTTTCAATTACTCAGAGTACCTCATGTGTTATCTTTTTTAAGAAAAAAGGCACAAATTAGATGCAGTTTATTTTTCTTGAAAAGAATGCTGACCTCTATTCAGAGTCTGCTAATGGCATTATTTCTCCTCTTTCTGCACATGCAGAGGAAGGGAGGGGAGGGGTACTGGGGGAAGGGAGTGTTATAAAGACCTTTTTGTAGAAGTGTTTTTTGCACCTTCAATTACCTCATGGCAGGTGCAATGACCACTCTGTGCTCTCCTGAGGACAAAAGTGGCAATTTGTACTTACAAATACATAACCATATCAGTAAAAATGAGGCCGTGCTGAAAATCTGCCCCGAGATGTTTAAAGGACACTGAGTTTTGACTCAAATTTACACATAAGTCAATGCCAAATGACAAATTTCAAGCTTCACAAGTTCAGACATTGATCAGGGAATTGGAGCTTCAAAGCCATAAAGCTGAAAGCTTTTGGACCAAGGAATATTCAACAAGAGCTGTGTAAAAATGCATCAATGAAATTTGGTCACCTCGAGCAAAATCAGCAAGGCACAACAAGGATTTGATAAATGAAGAATTCTCATTTCCTCTATTCTTCGAACTTCCCTGGAAAATGAGAATGCAATCACCGTCAAAACTGATAAATACATTTTACAAATGGGCATTTAGTCCATTTGAAAAGGTATGAAGTAATTCCTTACTTCTGTATAGACCTTAACAGTTTACAAATGGTTCGTACATACATTACCACATCTCTTTCTCACTTCAAGGCTCTGAGGAAGGACAGATATGATTTATCCTCATCTTATACGTGGCGGCGCTGGGGGTAAGAGGTTTGTCCAAAGTAGCAGAGTTTTATGGACTGCATGTTTGTGTCCCCACCTCCATAAATTCATATGCTGAAGACTAATCCCCAATGTGATGGTTTTTAGAGGTGGGGCCTTTGGGATGTAATGAGGTCATAAGGGTGGAGCCCTCATGAAAGGGATTAGTGTCCTTCCAGGAAGAAACATGACAGAGATCATTTCTCCTTCTGTCTCTCTGTCAGTCATGTGTGAACACAGCAAGAAGGCTGGCAGTCTACAAGGCAGGAAGTGAGGCCTCACCAGCACAGGATCTGTGACACTTTGATCTTCTTGGACTTCCCAGCCCCCGGAACTGTGAGAAATCAATGATTGCTGAAGCTACCAAGTTTACTTTTTTTTTTTTTTTTTTTTTTTTTGCTATAGCAGCTGGAACTAAGATGCAGAGCCTGGAAGCACTGCATTAGATATGGAAAAAAAATCCAGTGATCTTTTCTTTATTCCAGGCTACGAGGACAAAGATTCTCCCTATTTAGACCTGATCATATTTGACTGTCTGTGGGTTGTGAGATGGGTGGTGCTGCTGGTCACACTGTGAACTGCTTTTGGTGTTTATGGTATCACACTGATGTTCTAGGCATTTCCCCCCTCAATAAGTTCAGTACCTCAATGCTCTTTAATTACACATTCATATATGAATAATGTATATAACTAGTTGCCTACATACAGTTAATATTATTAAGGATATTCTACTTTGTGAGAATAAGCATGTGCCATTATTTTAGTCTAAGATAGTTTTGTCTCCCTATTCAGTAACATCAACTGATGCGTATGATTAATCTTATAAACTCCTTAAGGCATGAAAAAGTATCGTATAGGTTAATATAATATTGAAGTAAAACCTAACATTTACTTTAAACGGAGGCAGTATGAACAAGCCATAGGAAAGAATTTATTTCTAAATCATAAAAGATAAACAATGTCAACAATATGGACTATATTTTGTTATTAGAATAACCAGCTACTGTGCTAAGTGTTTTATAGTAATGATCACATTTGATCCTTAGAACTCTATCAGGTAAGCATTGTTAAGTACATTTGATGGGTGAGAAAACTGGGTTTCCGAGAGCCTAGGCAATTTACCAAGCTTGACCCAACTAGTAAGGGTGAAAATTGGATCAGAATCCAGTTTATCTGATTAAACTCTGCTCTTTAACCATTACATCCCTAGTGTTCAAACTTCAGTAGTACGCAGAATGACCGGGGGCACTTGTTAAAATGTGACTCCCTTGTTAAAATATACTGTGATTCAGTAGATCTGAGGTGGGGTCAGCGAATCTAAATTGTAATAAGCTCCCAGGTAAGTCTCCTGCCAGTTTTTTTTTTTTTTTAACAGACTTTGAGAAACACTATCATCCATTATTCTGACATAGCTAACATTGCTTTCTCCGTATTAATTTCACATGTGTCTTTTTTTAAAACAAGTCATATATTTGAGGTTGTTTTTCTTTTTCTAGAACTCATAATGCTCACTGTCTTACTGTCATTGAGAAACTCACTAGGAGAACAGAAATTGTGATGTGATGTGAAGTGAGGGTATTGATATTTGCATAACGGCTGCATATGTATGAAACAGGGTTAGTCTGATTCAATGAGGCCAGACAACGACAGGCTTTCTCTGTAGGTTTAAGTAAAGGCAGGTAGATCAGTAAGTAGAAGAGAGAAAGGAAAAATGAAGAGTGGGCAGAAAAGAGAACAGGAACACAGGGAAGGATTGAGCGACTTTTGAACATAAATAACTCCATTTCTCTCAAAAGACAAACAGGTTCTGATTAAAATTTGTGTTTTGACAGCCGTGTCTTTTATCTGCTTTTGTTTAGGTCCTTAAATTGATGACAGGGCACACAATCCAACTGGCAGTTGTGATTAAGAGGTCAGGCAGTGAATTCAGTACTTTAAGAAAAAAAAAATCTCTCTCCCTCTCTTTCTTGTCCCCTCTTCAGCTGGGGCTTTCGTCTCCTAACTTATTCATATCAGCAGGAAGCAATGGCTGAACACCACCCTCCACACACAGATCTACAGACCAGCTTCATTATTACCTTTTGCTTCATGGAAATAAATGCAATGACGTTTAGATAATCCAGGCACATATATAGCTTTTCAGTCTCAATGATTGTTGTCTTTTTCTCCTTCTCAACTATTAATCTAGTATGAAAAGCTTAAAAAATTAAAAGGCTTTTTAGAAAAGGAATTACTTTTGTCCCTGTACAAAAGAACAGCAAAAAAGGTACTCCCAAGGACAGAGTCTGTTAAAAATCAGATTATTTCCACCACGCTCTCCTATTATTCACCTGTCAGTAAAATATGTCCTCTCATTGTCTCGGTTTGAATGCCTATTTTTATCTGACTGGAGCTATATGGTCATTTTTGTATTTATTACTAAGTTCTTTAGGTTTCCTCCCCATTCTCCTCTCCCCCACCCAGAGCATGTTTTTCTGTTCTTAAAAACTGGGCCACATGCCTCTAAGGAGAAAGTAGTGCATTATTTCATTCCCACCTTTTCTTCTTTTTTGGCATCTCTGAGGCCTGCTATGCCCAGAAGTGCTTCCACTCAAGCTGGACCATCAAATCAATTATCACAGCAGTCTGCTTTCTAAATATGAATGGCAATGAATGACAACAGGCAAGGCAAACTTTCAGCTTTGATTTGTCATTGGTAATGTAAAGCTTCTTTTTTTCCCCCTTGTCCCCTCCCTTCCTCCTTTTCTATCTCTCTCAGTTTCTCTTGGTCATTCTGTCCCTCTCCATCTCTCCCTGTCTCATCGAGGTTTGAGAGGGTCCAGCCTTTTGGCCAAATTCTACCCCCCTGCGGTCTGCAGCTGCATTGTCTCAAATCTTCCAATACAAGCTTCATCTTTGTGAGTCAAAGTCACAAGAGAAAAATGGTACTGGGAGCCATTATTGCTCAAAAATCTCTTCCTGCTAACCTCTGAGCCTGATTGTTACTGCATCGGAAGAAGCACAACAATGCTGCATCCTTATTCATTCGGGCTGTTTAAAATTCTCGCCTGCTCCAGTGTTTGAAGCTTCAATTGTTTTGTGCTTAATGTTGCTCATTTCATATCAAGTTTTCAGTTATGTGAAATACTTTAATTTTTAAAATGTTATTATATCCTAGCTGTTTAAAAAGATTGAAGATGCCATAAAGAGAGAGACTGGTTTAAGCAAACTATAACTAGCTTCCCTTATGCTTTATGTGATCATTAATCCATCATTTTGGTGGAGAGGTCTGCAATTCCAAGTATACTACAGTGCTTTACTTTCTTTTCTGAAACTGGAAGCAATTCTTTTCATTGGCCAACGATGCCACACTTTTACCAATTATACTGTAAATATTGCTTTTAAAAATGAGTTCAAAGCAATGACACAAGTTGAAAAAAAAAAAGGCAAGAGAATTAATTATGCCCTCTACTGTTAATCAGAAATTCTGTTGCCAGAGTCTCAGAATAGAAAGTGCCTTGATTTGGTTAAATAATGATGAGTTGCGTAAGGCTATTCCTAGAACAGTTCGTTGTTGAATTAAGTTGTAGATTCTGTCATAATAAGTCCACCATAATTGAAAAACACTCATCACAATCTATTTTATGACGCACATACACTGCTCTTTGTATACTGAAAAATAGGGTAGTTGATGGTGCCTTCAGATGAACTCTGAGCTATACATAGTGGGAGCATGGATGAGGTTTTCACAGGTAGAGTATAGGAAACAGGTTATTACAAATTGGACCAGTAAAGAGCTTAAATTGATTTACTCATGTTCATTCTTTGAAAAATTATTTTTGAGCTCAAAGATCTTTAGTATCTAACTGTTTAAACGGTTAACTAAAAGTGGACCAAGAAAATCTCCATAAAGTAGAAAAAGGTATATCAATAAATGGATGAGAACTCTAAGGCACAGTCTTTCTGCTGCTTTCCCTTAGGCTTGGGGATATGAAATCCTGGGTCAAAGGTGGCTCTGAAGGGACCAGGAATCACTTATAACACATAGGATTTTAGTTCAGGCTGAAGAGAGTTTTTATATCATAGTTCCTAATCTTTTGAGGCATTCTGAGTTCCTCCAAAAGACATCTTCATGGTCAATTTCCACCAGCTTTATAATGACATCCTAGGCCGAGGGTAAATGTCTTATAGTGGTTTCAATCTATGACTGGTCCAGTCTGGAACTGTAGCCCTTGCAAACTCTTCCTAGACTAGTGTCCAGACCTTCTGTATTAGTTCCTAGGGCTGCTGGAATGAATTACCACAAACGGAATAGCTTCAAACAACAGACATGCATTCTCTCATTGCTCTGGAGGGTAGAAGTATGAAATAAGGTGCTGGCAGGGTGGGGTCTCTCTAGGAGCTCTGAGGGAGGACCTATTTCAGAGCTCTCTCTCCTAGTTTCTGCAGGTTGTCATCAATCTTTGGCATTCCTTAATTTGTAGCTGCATCCTTCCCATCTCTGCTTTCATCATCACCTGGCATCCTCCCTGTGGCTCTCCGTGTCCCTGTGTCTCCACACGGCCTTCCTATAAGGACACCAGGCATTGGATTTAGGGCTCACACTAATTTAGTACAACCTCACCTTAACTTCATTACATATGCAAAGACCCTATTTTCAAATAAGATCCTGTTCACAGGTACCAGAGGGTTAGGACATCAACATATCTTTTTTTGGGAGGACCCAATTCAACCTACAACCCTTTCAAAGCCAATTATTAAAGTATTATTCCTCTAAATGGGATTACCTAATCCCATCCCAATGATTCATTTACTATAATTTCTTTTTCTTTTGCAACATGCAAGTTCATATGACATCTACACCTAACAAATAACCTGACTTTCAATTAAAATGGAATGTCTAATTTCTAAACCAGTTTAGTACATATTAGAGCTGTCTTCAAAATCTATTTCTCCACTTCACGTAGTGGGAACAAGGTAGTGAACTCAAAGTTACATTAGGCCCTGTGGGGAGATAAAAAATGATAAAAAAAAAAAATTGGCTCCTACTCTCATATGGTTTACAGCCTTGAGGTTTCACTGCATAGAATGTTCGCAATGTAAGGGTTCATAAAGATCATCTCTTCTAAACCACTCATTTTATAGATGAGGCCTTGGAGGCCCAGAGAGGTTAACTAACTTGCCCAGGGCTCGCAAAGTTAATTGGGGAAATAGAACATGCAAAGGAAACAAATGAAGGGCACACTTTTAAAGAAACCTCGCCACGGCTTGTATTTTGCCTCCACATATGAGGTAGACACTGAATGTTGATGACGTGCCATAGAGAGAGAGATCGAAGCTTAGCAGTTGAACATAATTCTGAAGTTGATGCCAAGGCTCTCCCTCCTTTCCTCTGCCCTGAGCTCTCTGCCCTTCGAGAAAGCAAAATGACTTTCTGACCTTTCTTTTCCTGGGGTACAGGTGTCCCTCAAGGTTCAGTTGTCTGGGGAAGCAATACTTTTCCAGTAGGGAGGGGAGACATGCTTTCGTGGCTGTGGGGTTCTGCCTGGTGTAATTCTCTGATGACCACAAACTTAATCAGTGAGAAGTGGCCCCCCAGGAGGTTGCAGGCTGTAGGGAAGAACTGAGGAATGATAGATCTGCCACAGAGCAGAGAACTCTGATATATGGTTCACTCTTTCCTGCTTCAAACAGGAAATATGCAGTATTACTCATTTTGAAGGGAAAAAAAAGGTGTGGCCTACTTCAAATATGACTGCTGGGATGTTTGCAAGTCACTGTACAAGTGAAGGCTCTTCTTTCTTTTCTCCTTTTACAGAAACAGTTTGATATTTAAAAAAAAAAAAAAAAAGACCACCCGGAATGGAATTAAAAATAAACCAATCCCTAGAGTTAAAGAACAGGGAGGTCCCATGGCATTCTTATCACAACCTAACTGAAGATTTAACAAATCAAGAAAAAACTGGGGGAAAAGATCAGAGAAAATTATAGGAAGGAAGCAAGAATTTGCTTATCTTGTTATTTTTTAACCTGCATTAAATCATCATCAAATGAGCCTAGTTTCTCTGAATGGAACTAGCATTTCATCTAACTTGCCTAATACAGGGACAAGCTTGCTTCCTGCCCATAAAACGTATAGGATTTAAAATTAAAGGCGAAAAGCATCACTTTCCAAGCCTACTATTTTCGGATGTATTGAAAAATTAACTATGTTTCCACTAATTTATTCAATATTTCATTCCAAATATTCTTTACATAATTACGTTTCTTAGAGCTAACTCTAAGAACTGCAATTTCAAATTAGGTGATTTCAAGTACACCTATATGCCTGGATGTGAATTAACTCAAATTTTAGCATCATCAGCTTGAAAACAGAGCTGCAGAAAAACTAAATAATGTGTTCTAGATTGCCATAAACAAATTTACATAACCAGAGATTCAAAGACATAGGAGAATGTCATGTTTTCTTTGGCATTATGAAAAAAGAATAAAATTTGACAAATGCATTATAATTACCATCTCCATGAGCATGTAACCATGGAACAGAATTTTTGGCTTTACTAGCAACAAGCATTACGAATCAAATGCTGTAAGTGTATGCACATCATGCTTCTTGGGGGACAGTTACACAATTGTGATGATACCAAAAGATTAATTCTCATGAAATGTTTCTCCTCATAAGGAAGTTCTGATGCATATGCTAACTTTGGAAAACTCCACAAATGAGTGACTAACTCGAAGAGTCACTCTGCCACGTTATCACTGACTTACCCCTAAAGAGCTGAGTTTTTGTCGTTTATGATGTAAATGAGATGAGGAGCCTTTTAGTATTCTTTCATTAGAAATCTCATGAAGATTTGTAATTGGAAAAGTACCCATTACCTAGGCATTAAATCTAAATTCTGTAATAGTCCCTACACCTTACTTCAGTGGTCAAACACACACACACAAATCAATGTGAGATTTCAATCAGGCATTTCTAGGAAAATATCATTTCACATGATAGTTGAAGTCAAAATGTCCTTCAATTTGTAATTATTTAATTCACCTTCTGAACACTATAGAGATGATTCACAAAGCATAACTTTTTCTTTCTAACACAATGGATTATTTAATCTAAAAAGGATATGTGTTTTTAAAAGTACTACTCATTCAATTAAAAATAATTATTTCTACAGCCCAGGGTGTTTTTTTGAAGTCATATCTCATAGTGCAAGTTCTGTACAAAAGCACTCTTTAAGCTCGCAAATATTGGTGGAATTTTAGAATTTCAGTCCTCAGATCCAGGAGCCATACAATTTAATTAAGATTAGGCAAGAGGCAGGCATGGGCTGTCCAGGATGGTGACAAAAAGGAACTTGAGCTCAGAGTGTTTACACTCTGTTATTTCATTTCTATCACAAGCCCAAGCTGAACTTTGCCAGTTTATGCAAATCTCTGGCTGAAGGGAGTGGGTGATGTGTAAACATACACTTTTACAATACTAATGTGTTACACCACTATTTCTCTTGACTCCATGGGAAAAGTACAGCTACTCTTTTTTAACCAAATCAAAACACTATAGTAAGTTACAGGTATATACTTCATGACTTAAACCAAACTTTCAACATGGCTTTCTTAATCTTTATGTTCATGTGATATGGCTTATCTCTAAATGGACTGAAATCGATGAGAAACTGTGGACATTTCATTTCGAATGAAAACCTTAGATGACAGGAAATTTCTCTGAAGTACACAAAGAAACGCAGCCATTGAGCTGAATTTTACATGTAATATGGCGCACGTAGGTGGATTTCTAACGTCTTCCTGATGACTCATGTAGAGTGCTTTATTGTTTTTAATGGGTCATGTTGTTCACTTTGAAATACGAATGCTATTTTGTGATCACTTCAGGAAGCCCCACCACCTTTCCCTAAATTACTGAGAGTTGCAGCTTGACAACTGTATTTATTTAGCTAGCATGATAATTCGAATCTAAAACTTTCATTTCAAGATTCCACATCACCAATATAGGTCTAACAATAAGCCATTTTCTTGGTAAATAACTGACTGATGGTTCATTCTTAACATGCTTGGAGAAACACATTAATAAGATAACCCAGGCCTTTTTTCCTTCTTTACTATCTACAGATGATCTCTATTTTAGATGACTCTAAGTGGCTAAACACGAATAAAAAGGAACACCTTTCTGGCTCATTAAGGCAATTGCTCAAGCTGTCATTAGCATTACCTCTCTGAAAATGCAGTACAGGATGCAGTAGGCCTTGTCTGCTGCAGAAACTAATGGCACAGAGCTACCTTCTGACAGCAGGACGAAATTTACATACTTTACATATTCAGTGAGTAAAGAATAATTTACATTAATCAACCAGGCTATGTTTGGGGGGTTCCCCCCTCCTCCATTTGAAATATACCTATTCACAGTGTAGGCCTAGTCACCCATAACTGCATACTAAATGAATTAATTGTGCCAAAGCAAAAAAGGGCCTTTTCTACTTATTTAACCCTACCCGGTTTCTATAGGGCAATTGTAAATTATGCCTCAGAAGGTAAATAGCAAGTCAGGCCCGAAAAGAGGAGATGCTCTGGTTTTCATCCTCAGACCTGCTAGGCTGACCACCCGGAAGATAAAGCTGAAGCCAGGATTATGCCACAAAAGCTGAGAAACCACAGATTTTTATCACTAAATCAAGCCTGCTGGGTTTCAACTCTGTATACTTTAATGATTTCATATTTAATTAAAAGAACTAGATGAAAACAAAGGTGGAAGGGTGGGGGCTCTGGCAAAGGAGAATCAGAATCAGGGAGTGGTTGGGGACGAGGAGACTTCATTTTCACAAAGCAGATTTCTCATTTCTAATAAAGCAAGGTTTACATATAGAGGTGAGTCCAGGAATCACTGGGCTGCACGATACTAGAGGTTATCTGGTCCACCCCAGGAAGATAATTGTCTACCCTGTTCCTAAGAATCTCCACACAAAGAGGTTCTGCATGTGTTGAGAAGGTTTCAAACTGCTAAGGGCACAATGTCAATTGATCAGAGATGGAGAAAATAAGAATTGTTGTACTTTATCAAGGAAAAGACGAGAATGATCTGTGCTCCAGCAGCTGCTTTTATTATTATTATTTTGAAATTTAAGGTAAGATAACATAATTACTAGTCCTTTCAGAGTATCTTGGTTCATAATGGAAAAGTCATAAGATATTGAAATATCTAATAATTGCAATAAGTACTCAAAGATAGCCAGTTCCAGCGCTTGGCAAACTTTCTCCATAAAGGACCAGGTAGGAGGTATTTTAGGCTGTGTGAGCCATAGGGTCGCTGTCAGAGCGGCTCAGCTCTGCTGTTGTAGCCCCACGGCAGCCACAGATAATACACAAATGAATGAACGTGGCTGTGTTTCAGAAAACTTTATCATGGAAAGTTGAATTTCACACAATTTTCATGTCACAAAATATACTCCTTCTTGTGGGGTTTTAAACCATTCTAAAATGTAAAAATCATTCTTAGATTTGGCCTGTAGGTCAAAGTTTGTCATCTCCTGGTCTAGTCTATATTTAAATCATTCTGGAGGAGAGAGAAAAGAGTGTAAAACATGGCCACATTTCATCATGGTTGGAGAAGCAAGGATAAAAACATTATAAGACTGGCAAATAACATAATATAGGGCTAAAGTGTCTGGAACAGCCCATGGGAGCTACAAAAATGGGGTTGTGGGAGACAGGACTCTGTGATAGTCAGAATAGGACTCGTGTATCTGTTAGAGCATGCAGACAGCTAGATATGAGCAGAGAAAGGGGGACACAGGCCAAATGGCAGGAACTGGGCAAAAAGGAGGGGCATGAGCCAAATGCAGGAAATCCTACATCATGTAAATAACTGGGGTCCCTGGTCAGAGAAAGAAAAGCAGGAAACTCTGGGCTGATAAGCAGCCACACATTTTGGGGTAACAAGTGGTCTGGAAGCTGACAGAGAAAGGTGGGAAAAGGCAGGAATCTCCAGCGTCCAAATATAACCTTTTGCTCATTATACCCTCATTTCAAAAACATTAACCTTGCAGATTAGAAGTACCCATCACGCATGGATGCCATGACACTTCTGATCCAGACTAAATAAGGACAAAAATCCCTCCTCCCTTTGGGAAGGTGGAGTTGGGATGAAAATCAGGGAATATGACCCCAAACCCTTCCCTCCCCAATGAATATTCAGCCCATTCATTTTTACACCTTATGTAACCAACTTGCCAAAGAAACTCAGGACAGCTGCTCACCTGAGCCTACCTGCTCTCCCCTTGAGAGTGCACTGTCTATCCCTTAATGATTCCCTACTTTACTTTCTTAACCTCTGCATCCATTCTCTGAATTCCTTCCGTGATGAGACAAGAACCTAATCACTGACAACGTATCTACTAAATTGTACCAGGAAGAACTGTTTGGATCAATATAGATGGAAAAGAGAAGGAAAGATAACTCTAGGTGAGAGAAATAATATGATCCAAAATAGAGAAAGGTGAATTATCAGGATACATTTGTGGAAAAGTAGGAGAAAGCCCTATCTAAGCAGTATCAGTTGGAGAAATTCATTCATTCATTCAGTGGATATTTACTGATCACATCTGTGTCAAGAATTATGCTAAATATTAGAGATACTGTGATGATCAAGACACAACTCCTACCCCTCCAATTGCTTGTGGTCTTGTTAGATGGACACAGAAGAAATTACAATACAAGGTGGGGATACGGGATAGGACTCTTAAACTGAAGAGTCAAGCTGTCTGAAAACAACTCTGACACTTTAAAAAATTATATCAATTCTCAAAACTTCATTCATTTACATTTAAGGTAGAGATCTGTGATTTAAACCATAAAGGGAATCCAAACGCAAAATAAAAATCTCTTTGTGACCAAACCAAGGCCTGATCATTTAAATGTTCACATGTAACTGCCTCTCCTAGAGAAATGGCAAGATCACAGAAACTTCCTATGACTAATTTCTAGGGACACTTTGAAGATTATAATTTTAAGAGGGATTATTATTTTATTGGCTCAATTCACTGGAACCGGACATTGCGTTGGCTCTGACGACGTAAGCCTTTTCAGCAGTGCGGTCAATTACTGTGGAAAAGCCTGAAGTCGTTTTCACCAGAGATCTTTAAGAAAAGGATTTATAGCTACCTGCCTGAGATGGCTCAGGATCAATAATGCCCAGAGCACAGCATGAGTTTTCAACTCTATGATTTGAAAACTCTTAAAAGTATTCCAATGAATATTTCCACAAATTAATCACTCATTCTCTAAAAAATGTAGTGGTGTTACTAGTCTTATTCGAGGCCAGAACTAAAACTTCAGCTACAAGTGTTCCTAGGAGTATGACCGAAGAAAATCTGAGCGATCTCATAAATCTTTTGCATGAGTCCCCAAGTGAAAGGCAACATTACAAGGAAATAGCAGAGAGTGTGGTTTGGGATTAGACAAACTGGTGTTCAGATTCTGATTCAACTGCTCACTAGCTGTAACCTTGGCCAAGCTACTTAACTTCTCTAATCCTCCATCCCTTCTCCTGTAAACTTGGGAAAATAAAATCTAACATTCAGAAATGTTGTGAAGATGTAGGGTTACACATAGCACCTAACCCAGAGCTTGTTTTGCCATTTGCTTATCTTTAAAAGTCATGTTGCACAATCACCCAATCTTGTTTAAAACAGCACTCAGGCCGTTTATGTAACTGACCTTAGATTAGCCCTTGTCATGCAAGAATGATTTACCATCGCAGAAAAGACTTAAAAAAAAAAAAAAAAAACAAAAAAAAACCTCTTTGAAACAGGCCAAAAAAATTTTTTTAAAAAGTGCTATACTGCCCACAGAACACTGAATAAGGTAAAACTGTGAACAGTACATTTATAAGATTGGCCCAGGATAAAAATTAGATTATAGATTATATACAAACCACATTTTATTTCATTGGTTATTATGCGGTTCATGATGAATGTGTTACACAATAAAGGAATGAACTGGTTATTGCCAGCATTCCGTCCTGAGCTGCATTCTTGCTTCTTTCTTTGGAAAGAAAAGTAGTAAGTTAATGGATAGATGCTGCTTTCTATGATACGGATGTCCTTCACTATGAGAATCTATTGAATTCGGCAATGAATACGTATTCATGAATGTGCACGCTTCTCAAAACAGGGATTTAGACAGTCTACTCCATTAAACATAAGTTTATTTTTCTTCCAGGTGTCAGCCAGGGAATCAACACTGTGGTCAGTGGCCTTTTCATGATGTTTGTCCTAATGGATGCCACCTGGAAATAAAATCAACTTATGTTTAATGGAACAGATTTTCTAATCTCCATTCCGAGGAGGGTATTGTTTCAGGAAGATGTAATTAATTCTAAATATTAGAATGAAAACATAGATTCAGAAATATCACCCTAGCTTAATTTGGTGCTGATTAAAATGAGAGTTAAGCAAAAACTATACAGTTTGCATTTTATGATATATTCACATTATATTGATGATGCTAATAAGCAGAGCCTGCATGCCATCATCCACTTGTCATTTTCTTAGTTGAACTGTTTATTCTGCTAATCCTTCCAGGGTTTCTTGCATATCTGATGAGGTCAACTGTGTCACCCATCAGTCTGTTTGAGTTAGAATAGGTATACACGACGGATTACCTTTGTGTTGATTTAGTGATCAAAAGTCTCAGTATTCCGATCATCTAAACGGTTAATAAATTTTCACTGATGTGTTCATGTTAAATAAAATGTGCACAAAAAACCTAATAAACTGCATATCAAACTGCATATTCTTGGTTTCCTTTACAAGTAAAGATTCATTAAAAAAAAAAAAAGTCCTTTGAAGGATTCCACTCATGCTCAACCAAGAGATATACAAAAGTCAAACTTAAATGACACAGGCTCACTAAATATACAACAATACACATTTGACAATATGGAAGAAATACAAGAAATAATTTTGCCAAATTTTGTTAGACTAAAAAGGGATGGAGAATCAGGTGGTAAGGGCCATATATATGCTAGATTCACACAGTAGTTTCTCTCTTGGGTATTCAGTTAAGACCAACTGACATCTGAGCACCTTCTACGTGTCTGTCCCTGTGCTAAGATACAGCAGCTAATGGATATAACACAAGTCCCTATCTCCTTCCAGTCCTGTGTACTTTGGGAACCATTCTATTCTGTTTGCTCCAGGTGACAATGATCATTACAAAGAGGACAGTAGTCGTCATGCTCATAAGTGACCGTGGCCAGAGGCTGACATTTGGAACATCATAATGGTCTACTAGTCTACTCCCTGGCATGGATAATGTGACGGCAGTGGGATACAATGTGGAAAACTCCTGAGTGGGAAAGTTTTGCTTCTATCTATTACTTTAAAAAAAAAAAAAAAAAGTATTCTCCTGCCAGCTTGGTCTGATTGACAGCTCTTACAGACTAACCTAATGAACCTTCAGCTTGGGAGCCTTCACACATTCCCTGATAAGCAATGAACTCAAGTTTTCCTGTAGGCATCATCTCTTAAGCCCCAGCGATCTAACTAGAGTGGCGTGGCCTCCAAATACCACCATCAACAATTATTGAAGGCCAACCCCAGCAGGAATGTAGTCAAGCTAATTTTTCGGCTTTTATAGTCCCTCTGCAAATCAGCCCAAATCACACTGTTCCAGGTTTAGATTAAGCATCTAATTATGTATCCCTATAGAAAATACATGGTCTCTGCTAGAATTTTCCAAAGGGGTAAATTATGTTATATGAAATCACCAGGCAGATACAAGGAATATGCAAATTATCTGCTTATTCCCCTACAGACTATAAAGTATATTTTAGTTATTTTAAAGTTTTAAGAAATCCACCAGTTATCTTACAATTATTTTATTTTTCTGTATCTTCCTTGGCCATTAGAGGCAACTTATAAATGGGAAGATGAGACGCAAGCCAGGACAGGAATGAGTCAGGACTGCGATGAACACCAAAAATACGTCCTGTACAAAGGGAGTCCCTGGGTCACGTTTAGGATTTTTCTATGCTGTATATCCTACGTCTTAAAGTATAATTCCACAGGAAAAGTGTGCAAACCAACCAGTCTATCAGACAGAAGGAAAACAGTGCATTGGTTTCAAATCTTTGTGTAACAACAACAAAAAGGAATTAGTCTACTATTAGTTTTCTAGAAATAACAAGTGACTTACTGTGGAATGGAGTGAGGATCACGGAACTTTAGAGTATGGGAGAGGTGATTAACCTTTCAAACTTCTGAAACCACTTTTGTGTGGAACTTTTCATATCAATTATTCTTAAATTAAGTAAATTTATTGCTCTTAATCTTAGATAAAGGGTGTGTTCATGAGAGTATACTGCTTAGACAGAATTCTAATTTTAGCTTTAAAATTATCTTTCATTCCTCTCAGAAATTAGAATGACTCATCTAGACAGACTCATTTTGAAAAAAGAGAGAAATGAAGACATTTTAAACTACAGGAAAAGAGAAAGAAATATATACAACACTTTTCTCAAATCACTTTTTTACATAAAGCATATTTAACCCAATGATTTTGAACCTGTCAGCAGAAATACAAACATACCTGCACACACACAGACACACACACACATTCAAGCTATCATGATAAGACAGTGTCTAAACACCAACATGAAACTAGGTGAGCACCAACACACTGGATAAGTCTATTTTGCTGAACTTCAGCTATCCCCTCTGGGGCTTCTGCTTGTACTTACAGCATTTACTTTGCATAACTATGGAAAAATACACAACAACAATAAACAAGGATTAATTAAATTGGCTGTTTCAGGAGGAGATCCCTGGCAAGGTGATCTTTTCCTTTTTCGAAAAGTTCTAAATTCATCTAGCTAGTTTCCTGTGTGTACGAAGCACTTCAATCTATATTTTTTCTATGTGGGCAGATGGAAAGCATACTGATCATGGTCAGGGTAGTTGAAGTAAATGGGAGATAGAATTCTTTTTTTTTTTTTTTAACACTTCAGTAAGGAGTCCAAATTCTTTTGCAAGTCTCATAACTGGCTAACCACAGATTGAAATGGGCATCTGTATTTGGTATACTTCCTGATAATTTTGATACTGTAAGTCATGTGAATAATTTTTCAAATAACATACATGTGTTGATAAATTAGATCTATCCTCATCAATGCACTGCTTTGAGAATTACAGAATCAAGCAATGATTGTGTGAGACGTTTGTGAAGTGCCTCTTTAGGATATATTTAGAGTCAGCCTTACAGTCTTGAATAGTCTCGATGACAGCAAATCTTTGATCTTTTATAGTAGGTTTGAGTTTTAGAAAACAGATGAGTATTTCAGAGCCAAATAGAATAAGATGGGCAATTAAGCTGAGTAATACTAATGTTTGGTTAAAAACTAGGTGCAACTCTAAAGAAATGATACTGAATTTCTTCTTTAGCTCAAATCATGGCATTCGAAGAACATTTATTGAGATAAATAAATTCTTGTTGGTCTGGTAATAAAATCAATATATTCATTAAAATATATAAATATACGTGTGTGTGAGCGCACGTGTGCGGAAGAATTCTAAAGCTAGACAGGATCGTTCATTTTACAGGTAGGCAAATGGAGACCCAGCACCTCATATTCTCCTAGTAAAGTACCCAGTATATAGAAAAGTGCTTATTAAATGGTAAAATATTATCTATGTAGCCAAAACAATGATCTGCGGAGAAATACACAGTATGTTTGAAAACAGTGTTAAGAGTGCTAGGATTCTGGGTACAGCAAGCACCAGCCCATTTACCTGCCTTTCCTACAATTCCTTCTCGAAGAATCTGCTCTTCCATACAGTCCCTGCAAGAAGCAGCAATCCTACGCAGCCTGTGCAACCCTTATCCCTGCCCTGGTTGATTGTACACAGGTTGGACACCTGACCCAAGGGGAACAACTCAATAGCCTAGGTTGGGCCAGTTAGATTCTGTCATAAGAATTTGCACTCAAAGAGACCAGTGTCACACAAAGACAGGCACTTTCAGAAAGGGTCATGCTGTATCACAGCCGTGGTGGTCATGTTCAAATGAAGGAAACCAATGAAGAAAAAGAGGAGATAGAGATGAGAGAGACCATGGAAGGACAGAGAAAGCGACTTAGATTTCTAACTTGCCAGTTTTGGTTCCAGTCCGAGGCACATTATGGTTTCACTGTCCTCTCCTGCCTGTCAAGAAGGTCACCTATAATATCCTTGAATAAATCCCCCTTCACTCAAGCTAGCTTGAGTAGATTTCTCTTCCTGATCACTAAGCAAGCCCAAAGACGATGTGTTATTGGGCTGCTATTCCCCCTTTTAGCTTTTTAATTAAAAAAAAAATTAGAAAAATAATTGGTAAACCATTCAAGGCATGGCCGAATGCCCAAAAAGATTAAGTGATCCCCTCCAAGTCACTAACACAGTGGCACGTCAAGGACTAGAAACCAGATCTCCTAACTCAGCACATGGCCCCTACCAGTAGAGTATGTCAGTTCAGAGCATAGATCCTGGAGCTACATGACCGTGGGAATGTTACTTAACTTCTCCTTGCCTCAGTCCCCCTCTATAAAAGGGGGTATAATAAGAGTACTTAACCTATCCAATAGGGCTGTTGTAAGAATTAAATTAGGTGTCATATGACACAAGTAGTCATCACTGATTGAACCTGGGTAGGAACCATCCCAGGCTCCAGTACAGAAAACATAGGAGGGGCTGGGCATGCCAAATGACATTCCTCACACAGAAATGTTGAATTGGGACCCATGAATCTTTGTCAGGGGGTAGAAGGGGCAGTTAGACCAGGGTAAGCCAAATCTCCCTATAAGCATAGGATAAGCAAAGAACATCCCCTCCCCCCCCAAAAGAGGCCCAAGAACTCGTGCTGTGCAGGACCCGAGCACCACCTTGAATGTAGACCAAAAATCCCATTTCCTAGTTTCTAGGTCTAGATATACAATATTTCCTGTCCTCCGTTCCCTTGAACCTCTTTCTATCTCTTCAATAAATACTCAGTTTAAATAGCTTTTCGTTTCTTATAATCAAAAGAGACATGATTAAGTCAAATACTCATTAATATTACCTTACCTTTCTAGTAGGAACATTAAAAGTAATTACACATACAGGGCGGAGGCGGTCGGGGATGGCCAATATGCTCCCCATCTCAAACATGTTTTTCTAGCATTCTCATACTGTTTTCCAGCATCGTCAACACAATGGTCTCATTTCTCTCTTTCTGGGTAAAAGTGCTTTATCACCATCTTATCACCAAGAACTAAATGGCACAGGTCTTAAGAATGAGTAATTAATTATCCCCTATCCATTTAGAGTCATTGGATTCATTTTGTTTAACATGATAGATACTAGTTTAAGCCTACATTTTTCCAATTAAAATGTAACAATGTTCCTTACGGAGGTCCTTTACCCTTAGAAGGCTAACCAAACTCTAGAGCATGTTCCATAATTAGCACCCGGAAAATAATTTTGAAAACAGCAAAACAGCAACCTGAGCACAAACCAGAAGAAAAACAAGACGACTGCAAATTATAAACAACTTCAGATGATTTATAGGGAGAGAATTCTAAAAAGCTTCCTTAATGTCAGGATATAAACAGTTTTTAGTGCTATTTAGTTAAATGATAATTATAAAATTCATTGAACTGAATGAGAATTAGGATTGTCAGACAAATGCTCGTAAGGGGTTAATTAATTCCTATGAACCGCACAGCTCAGCTGAAAATGGGCTCATTATTCTAAACCACCAACTTTGTTTCTTAGTCGTGTCCTCCTCTCTCCATCAGATTAACCCTGTTACACCCCTACTCCCAGTAGCAAATGTCAGGAGACAGACATATTTAAAAGGAAATGTGAGCTGAAGGCATTTTACAAGGGTACATTTGGGGGTACAAAGATGTCTGCTGGAACACTGAAAATGGAAGGATCATTTATTAGTACACTATGGTTCATAACATCCCAAAGGGTTCAATATTTTCATTACGCACACAAACATATACCCCTCCTCCTGCTTTTCAAATGCCTCATTACAGCTAAGCCTGGAGCTTTTTTCTTAAAAAGCTTTCCTCTGAAATTATTAATAATTTGAAGTTCCCTACAGGCCAAGAGTATTATTACAGCCCAAATGCATCAATATGTATATGTACTTATACACTCTCTCTTATGCTATTTTAAATAACAAAGTATTTAGTGGGAACAGTGAAGAATTTATAAGCTATATACAGAAAAGCCTAGAGGAAGATGGCAATATCCCAGGCTCTAAGGAAACGGCTTGTGAAGCTTATTAGGTGGGTGTAGGAGACTGTAATAGGATTATGAGTTTTGGTTTAGCCTGTCCATCATTTCAAAATCCCCATAACTAAAGGGAATATCTTCATAGGGGTCTGAGTTTAATATTGAAGCTGCTTTATTTAATTCTTCCTATTTTATAATGCTGACTGCTAATTAGTTCCATCCACTTTCTTCAGGCTTGTCAATAAGGCAACTTGGAAGCCAAGAACCTGCTGAATTATGGATTAACCAGTTCTGTAACAGCGTGTTCAAGCAACCTAGTTAGCTACCCTAAAGCATCATGTTATTATGGGCACAGGAAAGCATAAAATACTCTTTTGTTATCTTCTGCTTAAAAGCAGAAAACTACCTCCCTGTAAGTAAACTGTTTATTTGGGATGTGTTAATGAACCTCTTGGACGTGTAAACTAAAATAAATAACATTTACTTTCGTGTGTGTGAAACATAGCCTATTAAATTCACAACATCCACAATATCTGCTCCAGAAAATGACAGACTCATCTTAAAAAAAATTTTTGGAACATACAAGCAAATTTTAAAGGCAGAAAAGATTGAGAGATTGAACCTGACTGGAATAAGTTCCCTCATCTACCTCTCACTTTTATTGAACCTGCATCCTAACCTCCCTGAGCCTTCACATCACTTTCCCACTTTTGGCATTTCGATCGCCTCCTGTCCTCGGCAGCTGGACTTCAGAATCAGTCCCTCAGGGTCATAAATTCTGGAGTTAGAAAGGATGTTAGCGTTAAACTGATGTAGCTCTCTCATTTCAGGAGGAAATTAACTGAAATCCAAAGGTTAAGGGACTTATTCGAGGGTCATACAAGCTAGGGGATCGTAGTGCTACAAAAGGAACCCAAGTCTCCTGATTCCCCATTCAATGCTCCTTCATGTCTACTTACCATCATAGCTGTCCCACTCTACTGTGTTCGAACTTGCTGGCCTCGCCAGACCAGACTGCTGAACTCCCTGCCAATGACCTGTGATCCCCCTCCCCAGATACTCATTTCCTTAGCCTCAAGGAATTGAGCTATGATCCAATACAGACAAAATTCGACTTGGCTGTGTCTCCTGTGTGCTCCCTGGCTTACTCCTCAAATGTCTCCAAACTCACCTTGGGTCCACAGGCTTCCAATTCTACCTTCCTCTCCTCATTCCTATAGGATGACCTTGATTTCTACCTTGTTGTCAGAAAGAGTCTGTCTCCAAAGACTTTCATCATATGCCTTCGCATAGACATCAGTTACATTCTATCTTGTCCATCTTTGTGATAGAAACAGCTCTACTTTCCCATGCCTCCGAAAGGTTAACGCCCTGATGTTTATTCCCTTCCTCCTGAGCACCTTCCATCTCTCCCTCTCCCTTAACTGCTTCCATTTCTTCCAACCCAAAGTACTAAAAATAATTGATAATAATGAATAATGCAGTAATAACAACTAGCTAATATATACAAAGTGCTTATTGTAAGTACTAATTCACTTAATCTTTGTAATAACCTATAAGGTAGGTATTACTATTATGCTCGTTTTACAGATAAGGAAACTGAAATACAGAGATAACCTGTAACTTGCCCAAGATACACAACTAGGAAGTAGCAGTGCCAAGACTTGAATCCAGATGGCTTAGCTCCAGACTCTGGGCTCCGAACCATCACACTGCCTCTGTAAGATACATCTTATCTATACCATCACTTATTACCTCTATTAAGTTGGGCAACTTATAGAAAATCTCGGACACTCAGCTTCCTTATAAGTAAAATGAGAATACTATTGCTGATCTTATAGGATTGATATGAGGATTAAGTGAACTGGAGGATATATGTAATCCACCATGTCTGGCATACATGAGGCATTCAGTAGCTAACAGTTAATTTGATAATGATGATAACAATCATGATAATAACCAAGCCTAGCTTTTATCAATTAAAACATTCAGGGACAATTCTCACAGAGGGAGACAAGCTTTATTATGTGTTTAAGAAACGGGGAGTGAGGGTGTAGCTCAGTGGTAGAGCACGTGCTTAGTAGGAATGAGGAATGAAAGAAAGAAAAGAAAGAAAAGAAGGAAGGAAGGAAGGAAGGAAGGAAGGAAGGAAAGAAAGAAAAAGAAAGAAAGAAAGAAAGAAAGAAAGAAAGAAAGAAAGAAAGAAAGAAAGAAAGAAAGAAAGAAAGGAAGGAAGGAAGGAAGGAAGGAAGGAAGGAAGGAAGGAAGGAAGGAAGGAAGGAAGAAATGCTTACCAAAGACTGTTCTAAGCACTTGACCAGTATTAACTTATTCAGTCCTCAAAACAACCACAAGGTGAATCATACTATCATTTCCATTTTATATAAAGAGAAAACTAAGACAAAGAGGCAATTAAGTTCTCCAAGATCACAAAGCTAGTAAGGAGCAGAACCAAGATTTGGACCCAAGCAGTCTAACTCCAGAGTCTATGTGAGGCAGGCTCTCAACATAATGGTTTGTTGTAGAAGAGTAAACTTGAGATACCCATGTCATGGGAGAATAACATAGACGTATACAGTCACAGTAAGTATATAAAGGTATCATCTAGTGTAGCTCCCCAAACTTGTTAACTCAAGAGAATTATCTGGAGATTACAAAAACAAAAACAGAATCCTGGACCCCATTCCAAACCTACTAAGTCAGACTCTGGAACAGAGACCAGTAGAAGTTAATAGTGGAGCACAGAAGAATCATGGAGGAAGCTTTTTCAAAATCCCCATGCCTAGGACCCATCCCTGGAGATTCTGCTTCAGCATATCCATAGTGGTTCCCAGACCTCACTTGTTACCTTTAGGGGATGCCAGGGAGCCAACAAATCATTTTGAAAACTGGTTTTAAAAAAAGGGAAAGAATCAAGCATTTATCCTGCCTTTTCTGTACAAAATACATTTCAATGTAACCAAATAGCTGATGAAGGGACATTTCTCTTTACAGAAGTATTCCAAACAGTAAAAAACAGGGAATGATAGAATATCACTCTTGTGAATTAATGGATCTAGACAATGATTATCAATGGCTGCCAACATAGTAAGAGCCAACAGCCATCATATGCTCCATTATAAATTGACACACCAAAGACTATAAGGATATCTTGCCAAAAATAAGGAACCTGAGTCTGATCAAGCTTTTATATCTAAGTTTATAGGAAATGTATGGAGTGGGTGGCAGGTCACAGGCAAAGATATATGTAAATGACACTACTGGGATGCAATAAGCAAAATATAAACTCTATCAGACAAATGACCTGGTTGCTTCAACAATAACAACAAAAAATTATAATTAAAAAAAAAAGAGGGATGGAGAGGAGTAGTAGCTAGCCTCCAAGATGCTCCCCCAATCATCCCCACCTTTTGGTGTTCATGCTCTGGTGCATTTCTCTCCCACATTGTTTCTAGGTTGGTCGGTGTGACTAACAGAATATTATGGAAGTGCTATTAGGTCATTTCCAAGACTAGGACATAGAAATAGCATGGCTTCCTCTTTTCTCTTTCCCTTTCACTCATTCTTGGAGAAGCCAGCTGACATGTTGTGAAGAGACTCAAGAGGCCCGACAGAGAGGCCCACATCATGAAGACGTGAGCTTGAAAGTAGATTCTCTGGCCTCAGTCAAGCCCACAGACTGTTGCAGCCCTGGCCAACATCCTGACTGCCACTTCGTGAGAAACAGTGAGACAGAATCACTCAGCTAAGCAGCTCTCAAATTCCTGACACACAGACACTTTGAGATAATAAATATTTGTTATTTTAAACCATTAAGTTTTGAGGGTAGTTTGTTATATAGTAACTGATAATTAATTGATAGCTAATACAAGAGGGATCTCATAGTTTTAAAGAGACTTAAGAGAACAAGAATAATAAATAGACCTTATTTAGATCCTGGTTCAAACTGAGGGAGGGAGAAAAAGTCGCAATCAAGGAAACATGAAAACTGGGTATTTGTTATTAAGAAGACTTTTTTGGATAAGGAATGATAATATTATTTGGTTATGTTAAAAAATAATCCTTTTATTTGGTGGATACATATAGAAATGTTTACAGATAAAAATTTAAAAAAGTAATGTCTAGCATTTGCTTGAAAATATCCGAGGGTGGGAGTATCGATAGGACAAGACTGACTGGGAATTGATCACTGTTGAAGCTGGGTACGGAGCTTATTATATTATCCTAGTTTGTACATATTTGACAATTTTAAAGTAAAGAGTAAAACGGAAAAAAAGCACTGACTGACCATCAAGACCCCACATCACATGAAACAATTCCAACTAAACCACCCAATTAGGAAACGCAAGTTCCCAATAATTATATAAAGTTCACTGCTGGGTGCCAGTGCCTGCAAATCCATACCTTGTACATACATACACATGAGGGAGGTAAGAGGAATGAGATGAAAAGCACAATGTGGGTTCTGAGGAAAGGGATCTATGGGAAATTGAGGGAACTTGGAAGAGAAGATCATTTACTATGATTGGTGTGTGTGAGCTTCAGTTTGTCACATTGGGTACAGTACAGCAAATCTGGAACCACCACCAAGGCATATGATTCAGTGAAAAATGAATAAGGAGAATGGTAGGCAGTAATGAAGACTCCATTAATGCTACAAGCATAGTGCATACATAAAAGGTGAAGTTAATATTTGAGATTCTTCCACAAGGGCAATGAATTCCTTTCTAGTATGTATGTATGTATGTATGTATGTATGTATGTATGTATGTATGTATGTATGTATGTATTTTTGGTTATTGTTTGATTTTTATCTTTAAGGGGAGAGGATTGAATAACAACTCTGCTTCAATGGTAACACGAGTACCAGGGAGATATGATTCTAAATACTATATTCTTTACGTTGTGTATGTTTTTCTCAGGAAATTTTCCAAATACCTTGAATAATTTATAATTTGATTTTAATACTTTGCAATAGTTTGGAAATAATGTAAATACTTCTTCTCTTACTTTGTGAAAGTCTGAAAATGCAAGGGTCAACCAGCAAAGGCAACATCAAACAGTAAAATCCTCACATTTGAGAAAAGATGATATATTTTAACATCTAACTGGGCCATTTACAAAAGAATAAAGACAATCACTTAAACATTTGTTTCTGTGGTCATCTAAGAATAATGCCTCAATAAATAGTTATGGACACTTAGGAGAAGAAGCTTAGATATAAATACTACTGCATAATTGAATAGGACAACTAGCTGTAAAGGAATTTCATTTTAAAAGAGAAAAACCTAACATGAGATCTCAGCTATCCAGAAACTTCAGAGCATGAGTTGGTCTGGATAGCTGAGGGTTTATAAATTTTAAATAGTAGCATTTTTTATCTTAGCTATTTTGTACAGAAATGTTTTGAAGATGTATTATACACTTTGCTGCCTTCATAAAGGGAATCTACTAAAAATACGTCCTTGCTTATTCACATAATTATCACGAACATCAAATACTGTGTTGTGCTCTAAATCCACCAAGGTCCCCAGGGTATAACTTGAGATGTGTCTATTTGTTTCTTTAAATATACCAGAATTACTCCCATGTTTAAACTTCTTTTTCATCCTAAAAATTCCTGTTTAAATTATTATTTGATTGATTCTAATGATATAATGAGCACATGGTCAGCAAAGAATATTCTGAAAAACAGAAAATAAAAATCACCCATAATACCATGACATAGCCACAAAGACTGATAATATTTTGATGTGTTTCATTCTGACGCTTTTTAGAAAGTATATACATATATTTTACTTGGCCGATATAAATTATAACATGTTGTATCCTGTGCTTTTGCTTTGTAAGATGTTACCTGCTTTGATAATTAGTTCATCTCCTTTACTGAAGTCAGCATATTAGCTATCGTTTCTTATTGTTGCCAGTGGGTCTGAACATATCCGGCTCTCTCCCAATACTACTATGCTGTTTCCCAATTGCTTTGTAGGGGAGGTATGAAAAAACCAGAAAATCAAATTTGGTAGGACTGTGTCTAATAGAGGAATAAATAGATTTGAGCAAGGCACTGGGAAGACTCTTCAGATGAAAGTCCCTGTGCTATTGTTTAGGGACTTGATCATATTCCTCTTGCCTATTCAGAGATATTTTTGTTTTTGCTTACTTCCGGGCTTATGGCCATATTTCGAAGAGATAGATGGCATTTCTAGGTAGGCATGATTGCTAGAACAGCTGAATTTCAGAGAAGCGATGTGTTACTGTACTGCGATGCCAATGCATACCATAAATCGAATGCATGAATCTGACCTAGCAGCTCTCTGGTACACAACTACACAGACAAGAAAGGACCCCACTTAAATTCATTCTTGCTGAATAAGCAGCAGCAATCAACATTCTCTCTCTTTAGAAGAATGAACTGCTTACACATCTGTGTTCCTACGTCACCAGGTATTCACTTCTATATTAAATGATATTGTATTACACTAGGTGGAAGCAAATAAAATTAACACTTTTGTAGGTCAAAAATTGACAGTTTCATATGGCTCAACCTAATGGTTAATTTCATGTGTCTCTCCTTCCCACACTAGATAGTAAATGTCCTTGGGGGAAAGTTCACTTCTGTGCCCTAAAGTTCTGGCGATAATAAATACTGAAAAAAATTTTTTAAAGACTGTTCAAACATAGGTCTAGATTTAGATTCTCTCTCTCTCTCTCTCTCTCTCTGTCTCTGTCTCTGTCTCTGTCTCTCTCTCTCTCTGTCTCTCTCTTTACTTATCTATCTAGAATCAGCAGTTAAAGATTTTATACTGACTTGACCCAGGTAAATGATGCTTTGTACCTGGTAAGTAATAAAGAATTCTCATTTCACTTCACTTACTTCCTTTTTTGGTTAAAGATAATGTGGTAGATCTTCTATTAGCTCATTTTTATGTCTACTGCCTGGAGCTGTTCTTCTCATAAGCCGTATTTGCCCACAGCTTTACTGAGATATAACTGACCTATAACCTGATGTAAGCTTGAGGTGTACAATATGATGATTTGATATATGTTGTGAAATAATCCATCACCTCGCATAGCTATCTTTTTGTTGTTCTTGTTAACACTTAGGATTTACTCCCTTACCGACTTTCAATTATACAATACAGTATTGTTAACTATAGTCTCCATGCTGTACATCAGATCCCCAGAACTTATTTCATCTTCTAACTGAAAGTTTATACTCTTCGACTAACAACTCCTCACTTCCCATACTCCCCAGTTCCTGGCAATCACCAATCTACACTTTATTTCTATGAGTTTGCCTTTTAATATTCCACATATAAGTGAGATCATACAGTATTTGTCTTTCCCTGTCTGACTTATTTCACTTAGCATAATGCTCTCCATTTGGTCTGCAGTGTTATTCAAGTCCACTATTTCCTTAGTGATTTTCTGTCTGGATGATCTATCAATGTTTAAAGTGGGGTACTGAAGCCCCCTACTAATACTGTATTACTGTGTATTTCTCCCTTTAGTTCTGTTAATATTTGCTTTAAATTTTTAGGTGCTCCAATGTTAGGTGCATATATATTCATAACTGTTATATCCCCTTGATGAATTGACCCTTTTGTCACTATATAGTGATCTTCTTTGTCTCTTGTGACTGATTTTGACTATAAATCTATTTTATCAGATATAACTATAGCCAGTCCAGCAATCTTTTGGTTAGCTCTTATTTGCATGGAGTATCTTTTTGCATTCCTTCACCTTCAGGCTATGTGTGTCCTTAAAGCTAAAGTGAGTCTCATAGGTAGCATATTATTGGAGATATACATATATACATATTTCTATCCATGCAGCCACTCTGTGTCTTTGGACTGAAGAATTTAACCTATTTATGTTTAAAGTAATTATTAATAGGTAAGGAGTTACTATTGCCATTTTATTATTATGTTCTGACTGCTTTCCTTTCTCCTTCTCTTGCTGTCTTCCTTTGTGATTTATTTTTAGAGTGGTATGATTAATTCTTTTCTCTTTACCTTTTGTGTATCTACTATAGGTAGCTACCATAAGGCTTATACAAAAAAATCTTATAGATATAACAGCACATTTAAAACTGGTAACAACTTACCTTTAAATGCATACAAAAACTCTACAATTTTACTTCTACTCCCCCCATATTCTATGCTATTGATGGCACCCGTTACATCTTTTTATACCGTGTACCCACTAACAAATTATTATAGCTATAGTTATTTTTAATATTAAAAGTCTCACTTCGTTTATGCATTGTTTTACTGATTTGTTTAGTTATTTATCTGTATTCCTTGAATCTCATCAAGTTTCTTTAGAATAATTATTTTGAACCCTTTGTCAGGCAATACTAGATCTCCATTTCTTTGAGGTCAGTTACTGGAGCTTTAATTTGTTTCCTTTGGTGATGTCATATTTGCCTGATTCTTCATGATCCATGTAGCCTTGTATTGGTGTCTGTACATCTGAAGGAGCAAACACTCCTTCCAGTCTTTACAGACTGGTTTCAGCAGGTAAATACCTCCTCCTGTTGGTTTTCCAGGCTAATGAGATTAGCTCCAGAATTACAGTCAAAATATGTTGGAGCTGGGTCACAAGGCGGGTGCTGGTGGCAGTAGGACCCAGGCCATATGGGGCTGTAGCTGAGTCCTCTAGGGTCTAGAGCTATTTCTGGGTTTGTAGCTGGGACCACAGTTAGAGTGAGTGAGGTACCTAGATGAAAGTCTGCCTTCTTAAAATAGCTGTCCTTGGTCTCATACTCAACCGGCCTTTCACAATCTGCTACCTGGATTCCAAGCTCCTACAAAGGCACTTTTATCTGTGGATGGCTGCCAAATTCTTGTTGCTGAGGGAATTCATGTGCAGGGGACCTCCTATTCCACCATCTTGCTGACATCACTCCCCCACATTTACTTTCTGAACCTTTTTTAGCATAGAGGTGTGCTTATTTATAAGTACATGTACTATATGTAGAAAAATGTGTGCTACAGCATTATGAATAGGAGCAAGAGATAGAAACAAATTCAATGTTCAATTTAAGGGATTCAGGGCGTGAATTATCATATATCCATATACTATTATAATATGCAACCATTAAAAAAGGTGCATTATAAAGAGATTCATTAATATATGAAAATGCTTACAAATTTCAGTGAAGAAGTAGGAGACACAACTGTGTATAAAGTATAATATGAATAATGTAAAATATGCATAGAAATACAAGATAGAAAGAAACCAAAATGTTACTGGTAGTTGCTTCTGAATATTGAGACTATAGATGATATTTTTCTTTATCTTTATATACTATATGTTTCCCAATTTTCTTAAAAGAACATATATTATCTTTCACAATATAAAACATTTTAATAGAGAAAAAATATGTGATGATAACCTATTTAAAATTATTTGGTCAAGGAAAGAGGAAAGGCAAGAGAGAAATATAACAGATAAATTAAAATAGATCATACATGTATTTAGATAATTTTCTCATTCATTCAACAAATCTTTATTAAGGACATACTATGCCGCAGGAACATAAATAATCTTAGCCATTCTTTTTTACATCGGTGACAGAATACTTCAGAAGTCTAATTCCATTGTATTTTGTGTTTTATCTTTTTGAAAAAGGAACCAAACCATATTATTTTAGTCAGAAGGTTCCAGAATACTAGCAAAGGGGCACTGAGCAATTTGTAACTCTATAAATGACCTTCATGTGGCATAGTTCCTTTTCACAGTCATATTATTTACCATCAAAATCAAATATAAAAGAGCACGACCTCTAGAGAATAAGCGTTTTAAATAAGAATAATATTTGAGTATGAGAATGTACCCACAGTCATTTCTCACGATGGCCAAATTCTGGATGACTGTAGCAGGAAACCCTAGTATCACTTTTTACAGCCTGCTGAATTTGGCATCTGAAGCCAACCCCTGGACACTGATAGCTTCTATTCATAGGTGTCGTGAAAGCAAGCGGAAAGCAAAAATACGAATATTATGTTTCTGCTTCTGACAGAGCTGTAATGGTGATGGCCCCTCTGGTCATGAGACTTAGATATACCTTTGTCTCCAGAATTAACAACATGAAAATCTTTATGGCGATATTATTATAAGTTTCAACAAGTTGTATCACTTAGATACATATTTGACTCTATTGGTTTCTTCTTTTAAGAAAGGGATATTACTTTCACAGTCCATTTATACCTAAAATGTTTGAAGCTTCAATCTATCAAAGCAAAATATCAGTGCCATGTATTTAAATTTTTTCCGTAGATTGAAAACTAATTGGAGAAAAAAAAATGACTATCTTAACTCCTGGAGTTGCTTATACTTGATCCAGAATAATTTTTCTTTCAAAAATTTTATTGCACTAGAATAGCTTAGCCAGGAAAAGAAAACTTTTTCTATATAATAGATGTAGCCACAAAAAAATAAGTCTAAGGTTGAACTATGAAGGCCGGGGTGCAGGCAATATTTCCATTGCTTTATAAGTTCTAATAGTAGAAACATTAGATTTCATTATACTTATTTAGAATCTAGACTATGGAGAGATGGATTCTTTAAAATAAGATTTGTTCTAATTGTTCCATGTAGAAACTATCAGACTTACCCTATATTGAAAGGGTCTGAGAAGCAACACAACTGGAAGTTCAATATAGAATATTTACTGCTATTAATTAAAAACCTCAGAAATTCTGGTTTACATTTTCATTGTTCATTACCTTAATCAATTATAGATATAAATGAAACCAGTAACATTTCACCTATTTTCATAGTAATGGCCGAACAATCATAATAAAACTTATCTGGCATCACACTTTCTTAACCATCAAATTACTACTCAAACTGTACCAAAAAGCCCCAGTTTCTGAGATGAATACTTAAGATCTCGTCACACCAAATAACGCTTCTCTTTTTAAATATGGTAACAGCTTTGTAGCTGAGCACTACATTTCCTCACAGCCTTGAACTATTCAAGAAGAGGCAGGCAAAATAAAGGTACAAGTTGGATCACACAGCTACTGTAAAAATCTTGGATTTCCCTAACACTAATGGGAAGCTGCTGATGGAAATGGTATTGACTGAATCTAGTAATGATAATCATCGTTAAACACTTTAAAGGTTTGTTCCAGTTTGAAAGAAATACACTTTAAGAGTTTCCCAAATTTTTCACATCTACCATCTCATCCTATCTTCAGTCACTGTAGGAAATAAGCAAAGTATCCTTATTAGTGATAAATTTATGGATTTATCTATTAAAGTATGGAAATTGTGCTTTCAGTAGGAAGAGTCCCCCAATTTCAGTGTCAAAACTTCCTGTTTTAAGCAAACTCACAGATACAGAGAATAAACTAGTGGTTACCAGTGGTGGAGGAGGGTGGGCAATATACAGCTGGGGGTAGGAAGAGGTACAAACTACTGGGTGTAAGACAGGCTCACGGATGTATTGTACAACAAGGGGAATATAGCCAATATTTTGTAATAACGGTCAATGGAAAGGAATCTTTAAAATTGTATAAAAATTTAAAAAACTAAGGAAACCTCTTCTTTATTGTGGGAGGAAGTGAGTAGATTAGCAATGGCAGATTTTTCTGAGAGGCTTTAACTTTCTGTTTTTAAATTACAAAATTTCCCTTCCTTCAAAAAAAAAAAAAAGAAAGAAAAGGTAGACCATTTTAAAGGAGGCTTATCCTGTGACTTAAACGGCTGTCACTCGAATGGGCGGCACGACTTAATGAATGGTCCTAATCACATTAATATTCTATACCACCACAGAAAAGCATAGCATGGAGATATGTTAATAAAAGATACAGGCTGCAGTTGTAGCATTTCAGTAAATCGCGGGACATAAGAGCTCCCAGATGGAAAGAGATGAAAAAAGACAGTGCAGGTGAGGGACCAGGGCAGAAGTTGTGGGGGGTGGGGTGGGGGCTGCAGAATGAGAAAGTCTCAGACATAAAACAGCCCAAGGAGAGAGTGGAAAAAATGCTAGAGCGGTACCTAGTTCTTACCAGACACCAGAGAAGCGACATACGTATATGTATACATACAACACAGTTCGTTTTATCAAGTCTGACTTTCAAAGAGGCTTTTAGAATTAAAATCCATCTTCCCCAGCCACACATATTTTAAAAGAAACTAACCAAGCTTAGAACTAAGCCATTTTGTCAAGGGTGTTGGAGGCTAACAATTGCATACATACTAATTAATGATATGCACAGATGCCCCTTAGGTTTGATCCATTGTAAAAACTGAGCTATATAATATGATTTTATAATATCTTGGAGGAGTTTTACTTCTTGATATCTATGTGCAAATTTCATCAACATTAAGGTGCAGATTTATATTTGCTCAAAAATGGATGTATATATCTAAGGTTTATCAACGTAAATGGGTCCTCTAGCCACTATTTCTTTCCAGGCAATGTAGGATTTGAAGAATAGCATAAAGGTCTTTTTTTTTTTAAAAGCCTAATGTTTATTTACTACCCTTCATCTAGATGCCACAGCACTCGAGAAACTTGAACTGATATTCGCACAATACATAATAATCACTTGATCCACTAAAAAAAAAAAAAAAAAGCAGCTGCTTTGTAGGCTTAACCATGCAACATAATGCTGAGAACAGAACGTGATAAATACCATAGCCAATTGAAATTGTATAAGCAATTTTAGTAAGTAGAATGTAAGACATACAGCATCATTCAGCGCTGAGTATTTTCATAAGCAGTGGTGAGAGAGTCTAACCCAGGGCATAATGGGTCCCTCTAAAGGGCACCATGGGGCGGTGGGGGACTCATTCAGATATTGGTCCCCTCATCCTTTGTTCCTTTGATGACAGCTCTCACTCCTTGCTTGTCATTTGAGTGGGGATTTAGTCAGATGAGATTCTCTGGGATTATAATAGGAATTGTTTTGTTAAAAGCCTGGTAACCAATTGAAAATCCTACCTTCCCCCACACTCCCCAACAATCCTCGTTTTCAACGATCATCAGTTGTTTTACAAGACAAAATACATTTCTATTGTGTAAAGTTGCTTACATGCTAGTCAGCCAGGACCTATTATTTAGTTTTATTATTTTAATTACAAAAATCATAAAATAAAATGTATATGCAATAAAAAGAGATTAGGCAACAAATACCTGGTTTTCAAAGTGCCTGGGGACTGTTTACGGAGTGGTTTGGCCTGACATGATGACTAAAACCAGATTTGAATGCTCTTATAAATAGGCAGAGGCTTTCCTTACATAACCCATATTTATATTTATCAAAAAAAGCTGAGACTTAAGGCTTGCTGTAATAACTTTGTGGAGAAAGCAGGGCAAATTTATTATCTGTGATCCCTTCTTTCTCTCTCCCTATTACATCTGGGACAACTCTGGAGTACTTAGGTGATATGACTAAATCTTATTAGTGCAGGGCTTTTCTATTTTAAGCATAAATCTGGCATTTAAAAATCCCAAAGTAAAAACTTAACAGAGAAAATGTCAGGAAATTAAGCAAATTAAAAGATACTGTCAATAGCACGCAGTACTGTCAAAGGACTAATAACCCCAGTTAAATAGTATCACGAATGGGTAGTACGTTTTTGAAAAGCAGATACCAAGGCAAGAGAGACATTTAATGTCAAAGCATAAAAGCTATTTAGAGCACAATAGCTATCACACGAAGCCATCAGTCCTTTGATTATTATTTTATCATTTGTACAGTTGACACATACGGGTACAAATAGCAGTAAAAAAAATCTATGAGGTTTTTAAAGTACCAGCTTGCACCAGTGCTAACCATGAATCATAACCAGTGCAAGCGTAAGACTCATTTCCCACTTAACGCATTTGTATGTTTCAAAACTCGCTTATTTAGGAAAACATAAACTACCAAAATTGTTAATGATACATAGCCTTTTCAAAGCAGGCTTATTTCTTTTTAGTTCAAAACTTTATTTCCCCTTCCATGAATGTGGAAGAGGCAGGTAGTCAGGAATATAAATTACTCATGTGAATTCTGTTTCAATTAGCCTAAGAAGAATCATAAATGCGAGAAAAAAAGAATTTTTAAGTTTGTTAGTATAGAAAGAAAAACATTTTTACCATAACAAAATATTAATTCCCGTGTTCTTCTGATGCAGAAGCTTGACATTATTAAAGGAGTTAGAAGAGTAGAACACTTTGCAGTACATATTGAATTTCTCACTTTAATAATGAAGATGTGATTCTGTGTAATCTAAAATTAATTGAAAGCCAGTGAAAAAGAAGCAATATTCTGCTACCTCTGTTTTGTTCTCTCCTATCCAAATTTAACAAGTGGTAGCAGCTTTCAGGACAGCATGCACAAAAGCCTCAAATTAGATGTCAAAGTTGAGTAAGTCAAGTCTGCCTCCCCCTTCTATTATTTGAATGGGCTTTCACTAATTTGTTTGATAACCTTTTTTTATTATTATTTTTAGAAAATTCTTATCTTCCCAATAAGACTGAGAACTCTGTAAATTGAACTTCACAAGCAGTGACCATTTCGTAAATCGTATGATAATTCAAATTGAAAACAAAATGACAAGTGGATGGGAAAGGAAAGTGGAGGAATCATGTAAAAGAAATGCTTTGGAGGAAGGAGGGTAAACAAGGCCACCCTTAGCAAAGTCCTTGCATTCTCGGCCCAAATGCAAGTCAAGTAAGAGCTTCGCATTTGGCAGCAATGTTGTCCTATGAACAAAGCACATGAAAAATGTCCTAGTGGCTTGCTTTCATCTTAGCTGCATATCTGACGTTTCACAGCCTGCGGAGATGTTCCCCGTATTATATACATAGGTAACGCACTATGTGTCACCTCTAAAGATCGCGTTATGAAGACTGTATTCAGAGAGCTCTCGCTCTGTGTTATTTGTCTACCAGGAAAGATGGGTATGTAAGTATTCATTTATACTCTTATCCAGTCCCCATTTATTCCTACAAGCTGCATGATCAACTGATGGGAAATAAACAATGTGCTTTAAAAACATGACTGAAGCCTTCACATCATTCAGAAGAGGGAAATTCCAGGAATAAAAGAGCTGGGATCTACCTTAAAGCAGGAACTTCCCTGCAGAGAGAAACAGAAAGAAATGAAGGCACGTAATACCACTGCAGCTGCAATATTTCTGAAGTAGGACGCTCAGAAAAGGGCACAAGCTCTTCATGTTTCCAGAAACATTACGTTTAATTCCTCTGCGAAAGACTTAGCAGCTTAGTGGAAAGCAGCAACACACGGGGGCAGGGACGGGGGACCACCGTGAAAGAAGAGTCAGCCCTGCAAGGAAATTTGCTTAAACGAATATCAGAATTAAAATATTTCAGAAATGGTTGCCTCTGATAATCTCATCCTAAGGCTGGAATAAAAGGTCATAGCTAATTGGTACAAAAGCAGCTTTGGATGCAGTTAGGAAGTGAAATTCTGTGATGAATTCTACCCAAACACTACCAATTTTTTTTTAATTGACATCTAATTTTTTAAAAAAAATTTAAAATTGTATTATTTTTTGTAGGGGGAGGTGATTAGGTTTACTTACTTACTTATTTTTAGAGGAGGTACTGGGGATTGAACCCATGATCTTGTGTATGCTAAGCATGCGCTCTACCACTTGAGCTATGCCCTCCCCCCCCGTCACTACCATTTTTACCTTCAATTATGACAGAACAGGTACCACATGTTATAGAGCCCAAAAAAGAAGCCACAAGAAGGCATACTTCAAAATTGAGTTTCTTTTCCATTTTTCAAAAAATGTTTGCCTGATTTAACATTTACAGCCAAATCAACTAGGGTAACAAACCTTATTTGATGGTCAAGAATGGAAGTTCAGTAGTAGTTTGGTAAATTACACATAATGCGTAAGAAACATGTTTTTGCATGATTTGGCAAAACAATCACGATTGATAAAAAGTGCTACTTTCCAAGGGCCACACTCGGGTTTAGGTAAACAGATTAAGCACACACACTGCAGTCTCACTTTTATTGTAGTTAGTTTCCAAGTTTAAAAAAAAAAAAGTCACGGTGAATATAGCTCAGTGGCAGAGTGCCTGCTTAGCATGCATGAGGTCCTGGGTTCAATCCCCAGTACCACCAAAAAAAAAAAAAAAAAAAGTGAATGAACAGAGGTGTATGTTTTCAAAATATTAGAGAAAAAATTAACATATCAATTAGCTTATAAGAAAAGTACCTTTTAAGAAAGTTTTGTTTAACATCTCTTAATAATAAAGGACTCCTTACAGTAGAGCTTAATTATGACCTGTTCCAGTAAAATACAGTATTTTATTTGAATAAATTTAGAGACAAAAAGCAAAAAAATAACTAAACTTGCCAACTACTTATTAAAATCCTAAACTTCTTCCTTTACACTGAACACATTCAAAGCTGTTAAGCTGTAAATAACTGTGCCTTGTGGTTTGAGGAATTTTTTTTTTCATTACAGGTTACTACAAGCCACTGAACATAGTTCCCTGTGCTATTAGTAGGACCTTGTTGTTTATCTATTCTGTACATAGTAGTTTGTATCTGCCTTTCAAACTCCCAATTTATCTTTCCCCACTCCCCTTCCCCCAGTAACCATGTTTGTTTTCTGTGTCTATGAGTCTCTTTCTGTTTTGTAAATAAGTTCGTTTGTGTCATTTTTTTAGATTCCACATGTAAGTGAGATCATGTGATATGTGTCTTTCTCTGATTTATTTCACTTAGTATGATAATCTCTAGGTCTATTCATGCAAATGGCATTATTTCATTCCTTTCTATGACTGAGTAATATTTCATTATATATACATATACCACATTTTCTTTATCCAGTCATCTGTTGATGGACATTTAGGTTGCTTCCATGTTTGGCTGTTGTAAATAATGCTGCTATGAACACTGGGGTGAATGTTATCTTTTCAAATTAGAGTTTTCTCTGGATATATGTCCAAGAGAGGGATTGCTGGATCATATGGTAAGTCTATTTTTAGTTTTTTAAGGAGCCTCTGTATATACTGTTCTCCATAGTGGCTGCACCAATTTACATTCCCACCAACAGTGTTGGTTTGAGAAATTTTTATGAGATGGTATTTTCGTTTTTTTTTTTTTTAAGAATGTATACTTTTTGAGAGCAAAAATATCATGTAGTCATTTCACAACTGTCTGTACTAATTGATGAAATAATTAATGTAGCAATCCAAAAGGTTTATCAGCTCCTTGCTACTTTACTAGCAGGAGCACTTATCAGTTTCAGCAGTGATGACATTGTAATTCCACAAAGTCTGAGAGCCAAGAGTCCATCCAGGAACTTTTCCCTGCCCCTCTGAAATGGCCTTCATTGCCCCCGTCCCTGTCACCAAGATTGGGAACAATTCTTCATAAAGTAAGAGAGGGTTTATTTGGAGCAGTAAGTCTTGTCAGTGGTATTTGGTTTGGGATAGAATGCTAAGATTTAAGAGAAGTAACATA
Organism: Camelus bactrianus; assembly: GCF_048773025.1. NCBI lineage: Eukaryota > Metazoa > Chordata > Mammalia > Artiodactyla > Camelidae > Camelus > Camelus bactrianus. The sequence goes on along the minus strand of NC_133575.1, from coordinate 77,581,859 downwards.
GACTTCAAACGATGCTGACACAATTATATTTCCCCATTCCCTATCCCCTAGGTTTTCTTTTCCACAGTGGAGTATCAGACTGGGACAATGGAGGTGGGAAACGGTATCGTGAGGGAGAGAAATTGATAAAACTGGATTCTTCTGAAGCAGCAGAATGGGAAGGGAGGAAAGTAGTGTACAAGGGCCCCAGGACCACAGAGCGTGGTAAGTAGGAAACAAGTTAAGAAACTGGAAGCAGAAGGATAATCCATAATGCAAAGAATCTGTGCGGACAGCATTTAACTCGACCATAATCCTTTTTCAGTGCTTTGCATCTTCCTCTGCCAGGAAGTTTCAGTTCTAAATGAGCCATGCAAACTGATCGATACTATTTATGGCAACTCCAAGAAAAAAAAATTTAAATTGCTAGATGTGAGACTTTTCTTCCCATGTGTCCTTCCCAATCTGATACCACCTGAATTTGACGTTTAAAATATTCCGTAACAATTTCCTAGAACGTTCATTATGTTGGAACTTCATTTCTAAGTTTATTTTCTATCCCGGGACCATTACCCCTGTCAATGAGGATGGTCATTCCTCCTGGTGCCTTTGTGTTGTGGGTTTTTAGGACTATTGACTGAACTTGTTTTAATGCTCTCTACATGTGCATGAGAGTTCATTTAAGTCTGGACCTGAAAATGAAATCGACATATAAGAAAAGGTTTTGAAAAAGTCCTTTTTCTTTTCAGTTCAAGAATGTTTATGTTTGATTGCAATTATCTGTAGATACCACAATTAAGTGAAATCTACAAATATTATACACAAAGCACAGTCATTTCTCACGATCTCTGTCACGTAAAAGAGTACTGATAAAGACGACTGAGATGACATCACTAATGTAACTAAAATAAACACTGGGTTATCCACACAAAGACATACTGCTTACTCCTCCTGGTACAAATTTCCCTTCGTAGGTTAACTCCAGATATTTGAAGATAATCTGTCAGTTTATTAGGAAACAAAATAAACATGTGTACCTTTGATTAACAGCTATAAAGCTGCTAAAAGTCTAACAGGAATTATAACCATGCAATAAAGATGAAATCCAGGCATAACAGTATTAACTTTCCAAACAACAATATGAAAATCAAATCCTTGTTTGTGTGTTTCTTCATTTCTTTGTGTCCAGGATACACACTGACTTTCTGAAACCACTGCAGAGTTGTGAATAATGTATGAAATAAAAAAAAAAATCCCTGTTCATTGTCCAGAGAGTACTGTATTGCTTGCTATATACTGTATCTATGCAAGACAAACAATAGAACAGACCAGCAAACCCAGAAATCTTGAGCTAAAGCCTCCCCAAATGGAAAGGGAAAATACCACCCTGGATTCTAGAAGTCCCTGAAACAAACAGCTCAAATCCTTAGGATACTCTGACACATTAGATAAAAACCTTTAAACTTCAGAAAGATCTGTCCTCCCGAGTAAATCTGTGAGAAAACTGGAAAAACAATTACGTAGTTAATGTTGTTCTAAAGAGATTCACTGACTCCTGTCCATTTCCCCTGTCTTAGAGAATGTATTTGCAAAGACTGATGAGCAGATCTGTAAAACTTAAAACAAAAGGCTGTTGTCACTTTACTTCTCCTGTATTTTCTCTAGGACAATTTAGGAATTTTTCCCTCTAAGTAGTAGGAATAGAACAAACTGATCTGAGTTGAGAATGACAAAGAGGCAGCAGTCAAATGCAAGTACAGTGGACGGAAGAATAAGAGTAATGGCATATAGTTATATATTTTGTTTTTTATAAAAACTCGGCATTTTTCTTCACTTGTCAAGCCTAAACATTACTGAGTAGAAAGGTCATATGAAGGTAACATACACAGGACATTTGAGTTTGCCCATAAAATAAACTCAGCTTTAATGGAATTCCATTTACAGTGATGTAGAATGGAATTTCTATTTCTTTCCTCCTCCAAATTTTCAACTTGAGAGATAGCTTTAGGTACAATCTATTGAAAAGGATTTCATGTAGATTCAGTATTTTTTTTTTGATAATTGTGTAGTATTCAACAGGCAGTTGTCAAGAGCATATACCATACTTAGTTACGTGCTAGGTGCTAAAAATAAATCACAACCTTTTAATAGCAAAATACAGTTATAAACTGGAACCTTGTAGTATTTTAACACTCTGTGTCATCGATATCCTTTAGAGTTGACCTTGAGTATAACCTTTGCTTCCTGGAATATGTGAAGCACAGTACTAGGTTCAAGGTATCTGGGCTCATATTTTTGCAAATGCAACAAATAAAAATGAATAATAGGAGAACCTGAATCTCAAAAGGGTATTACAGAGCATTAGATACTCACTGCCCTCTTCCTTCCTTCTCCTCTACTCCTCTCATTTTAATGCACACAAGGAAAGAAATTACCAGGAGTAAGGTTCAAATGGTAATACACCAGAGAGGTGTGTCCAAAGGTTTCATAAAAATTGGGAGATGGGTAGTGAGTACATTCATTTCTAGGTGAATCTAGCTGCCTTTGGCCCCTGGGGCAGCAGATGGAATTCAGCTGGACAGGAAGCAGCGTTTATAAATTCTTATCCCCGTTTAGGCAAATTCTCAATAATATACTCCCGAGCCCATAGGAGGGAAATACGTCTATCATCACAATCACCAATTAGAACAATTATTTCCCTGTAGTTTTGAAAGCAAGTCGTTCTCTAGAAAATTTAAGATACTTCTGACAGTCTGATAAATACCTTGTCATTTAATATAGTTACAAATGCACAGAGTGTCTGCTCAAATTAGAGCAGTGTCATGCACCTGATATATAGGGTCCCAACCATTTATTCCTGAACTGAAGGTTTGTAAATAAGCAGGTGCTTGTGTGAGCTTAGCTATCAACATTAGCATGTCTGTGAATTTTTGACATGGAATTAAAACTACCGAGAGAAATTTACCGCTGCATGATAATTGCTTGTCCTACCTTATCCCATATTCCAGTATCTAAAGGAAGCCTGCTAAATTCATATTCTCATTAAAAAAAAGCAACCAAAATTGACCTTGTCTCCTACTGGCTTGCAGAGATCACCAATGCAGAAATCTGCAGCAGAGCTGATGATATTGTGTAGAACAGACAAGCAAAAGTGATTGAAATTTCTATAGAGAACATATCAGGGCTTGCCTAGAACAATTTTGCATATAAATAGGGCATAAATGGTCTGTGTTCAATTTGTTCTCCAGTTGTCAAAGAATCAAGGATAGACTACATAGCAATCTTCTGTTTCTAGCCTCCCTCATGCAAACCTAGATCTTATTAATCAATACATGTATATGTCTGCGTGAAAGTAAAATTAAATTTCCATAAGTGAAAAGAAAAAAACAAACACAAATTATGTGACGAATGCAAGTACACACTTCATCATAAGAGTCACATGAAGTGATGACAAAGAAAGACACTCAATTAAGTGGCCTTAAAAATTAATAGCACTTTAGAACTCAAAGCATCAGCCTCATTCTCACCTCCCTCCATACACACTCTCCTCAAAGTGTTTTTGCTAAGGTCACCAATGAATTCTTAATAGCTAAATCCACTGGATCCTTTCCAATCCTTATTTTATTGGTCCTCCTGGCTACATCTGATACTATTCAGCACTTTCTCCTTGAAAAGCTCTATTCCATCGGTCTCTGTGATACCACACTAACTTTTTTTCTCCCCACTCCTCCATCACCCACCCCTTCATGTGCTCTTTTATGCACTTTGGCTTTTAAGCTCGTCCCAGAAATTGGTGGCTTTCCACTTTTGTGGCATATGAAAATTGCCTGAATAACTTAAAATACACTATTTGGATCTGATTGCTTCAGGGAGGAACTGGATGTGGGTATTTCTTAGAAATCCCTCACCGTGATTCCATGTGTAGCCAGGGCTGAGAACCAGGACCACAAATGTTTGCTTTCTCCAGGGTTCTCCCTGCACCCGCTGCTCTTCTCTCCCAGATGATCTTACCCTCTCTCGTATTCTGAACTGTCACCTGAACATTGATCAATTCACCAAAATTCCTACTGTGTCCCCTCAAGTTAATTGCCAGCGGTAATTGAGCTAACACTGCCGAGCACACTAAGTGGCTGGCCTCAGGATTATTTGATCCTTTTTGTCCCCTTCCTCGCCTCCACCTCCGCTTCTACCCAGTGAAGGATGAATAGTAGTTTGTCTGGAGAACAAAGATAATCTGGAGATATCTGGAGAAAGCTATCCTTCTCCCCATTTGAAGGATGAATAGCAGTTTGTCTGGAGAACAGGGCAGGGGATGATGGAAAATACATGCCATGCAGTTGTGGAAGGAGACAGTGGCAATGATGAAAAGTTTCTTTCAGCCAAGACATCTCAAAAATATCTTTCCTTCACCCCCAATCTGTTTCATAACTGAATAGCTATAGGTAACTGAGACCGTGTCAGAGAATGCTCTCTCTCTATGAGCGACAAATGTCCTTCATTTAATTTATGCAAATGGAACTCTGCATTGGATGGCTATGAACCCCATACACACAACAGACGAGAAAGTACTTTGTTAACTGTAAGGCACCAAACTTGCTAAAGCATTTTAACTACATCACATAGTATATGCTCAATAATTACAATTGAATTAAGAGGGGACAATGTCATGTGTTGGGAAGTAAAACCAAGCATATTAATTCATGATTGGCAACTCCAGTCAAGACCGAGGAATGTATCTAGAGTTTCCTGTCAGAATCTCTAGAAGAGACACAACTTACCTTTCATTCTCTAACTACCTTTCTTTCTTCAAGCCCCAGCACTCAAGGTACAAAAGATAGTCTTCATTCTTTAATCCATCAACTCCTCACTCCTGGCCCTCACTGTTCTCCCGAAACTGCTCGGGAAGATGACAGCTGTTACCGGCTGGTTGACAAACCCACTGGTTTATTTTCAGTCGTCACTTTACTTACTTAACTTTCTGCAGGACGTGACCTTGCTGACTTTCTCCAATCGGACATTCTCTCTACCCTCAGTCTTCTAGGCATCACTTTTGGCTGCTTCCTTTCCTCCCTTTCTATTTTCTTTTCCCTCAGTGTCCTTTGTTGATTCCTCTATTTGTCTCTTCAATACTGTAATGCACTATTCTTGGCCTTTACCTCTCATGGGGCATAGTCTTCCTGGGTGAGCCCAAGGTTTCTATAGCCATATATACGCAGCTGTCCCCCAAATCGGTTATCTCCAGCCTCAACCCCTCTTGCTTTTGTGTGTGTGTGTGTGTGTGTGTGTGTGTGTAATGATGTACTCCTCTACTTTAGGGAGGAACTGGATGTGGGTATTTCCCCTTGTACTTAAGAGTTTGATTTTTTGCCTCCATTAAATGTCATGGTTTCTCGTCTCCTATCTGTTCTCAAATGGTAAATTATACCTTCTCATTTATACTGTTATCTTGCTGGTCCATAAAACTAGGATCATGTGTCCTCTGAGTTCCTTCTGTTTTTCCACATTTAGTTTTCTTGGTTGCCCTGTGTGGTTCTAAAACCAAATTATATTTATTCTGTTTCCCAGTTTCATTTCTTCATAATGCTTCTCGTGTGTGTGTGTGATTAATGTTTAGAACTATATATCAAAATCTAGTCATACCCAAAATGGCTAAGTTAGATTTCTATCTATTGCTGAGAAGCCAGTTTATATTTACTTATGTTGGGCAAAAAATGAAGACATAGAGTTGGTCAAAGGAGGAGAAACATGGTCTCAGTTATCTATAGCTATTCAGTAATGAAACAGATGTGGCGTGGGGGTATTTATGTGTTAAGTGTGGTTGTCACTCCTATAAGGTTTTTTCTTTCTGTGTTTCTTTTTCTTCTAAAGCTTACCTTTGCTCTTATAATGACAAAGTCAGGAATACTGATGGACAATGCTTTACAAAGTTGATTTTAAACATATGGAACTTATTACCGTAAGTGCTAACAAAGGCTGCAACAGAGAGGGTCCAGGAAGATTTAGCAAAATTCACAGAAGATAGATCCATACTAGGTTATTAAGGAAAACTGAGATGCTCCTTTCACCCACTGAACTTCTAGAAAGCACAGTCCACATTCTAGGGAACGCAACGGCCAGAGGCGAGGGGGTGGGGGGAGTTACTCTATGTCCGGAGCTGCACAAGCACACAGCTCCTATCTCATGACAGCACATATAAGGCTGCATTACATTCTTATCACGTGGATTATATTCATATTCATGTCTTCCCAAATGGTCTGTGAGCTCCTTGAGGCAAGTGTCCTGTTTGGGGTTGCATCCTCAGTACCTAACCTAGCAAAGGACACTCAGGGGGCATTCAATAGAACTGTTTAATTGTTGAATGGATATTATCCATCCCTATAGCCTCGTCAGCTACTTGCTGCTTAGTTTCTGCATTCTGGCTCTCAGTTCCATTCCACTACTGGAAAGATGCTCTTAAGAGTTACCAGGATGCTCCCAAATGGCAAATCATGGGTCTTGATCCTTTTGGATTTCACGGTACCATATGTGACTGGCGAAAATGCCCACCTTTTCTGCCTACCTTTGCTTTTAGAACGATAATGTCTTGATTCTTCCCACTCCTACCCAACTAACTGTTCCTTGTCTATCTTCTCTGCTAGTTCTACTTTTAGCCCCTAAGGGGAGGCATTTTCAAGGTTCTGGTTTTAGATCTCTTTTCTCTTAATAATCCCTCTAATAATCTCTTCCATTTCCAAACTGTAACCAGAAATCTCACAGACTCAACCATCTTCCAATGCAATCTATACTTGTATTTCCAAGAAACTTCTAGACATCCTGACTGCAATGCTCTGCAACCACTTTTAGTTTCACTTGCCCCAAACTGAATTTGTCTTCTATCACCATTCCTTTTCCTGATCTTAATAGTTTTTTTTCTCATAACCCAACTGTCCTCCCAGCTAATCAAAGTCAAAACCCTAGGATTCTCTTTGAATCTTGGTTACTCCTCTTCCCCTAAATGATCTCCTTTGATTAAGAATATGACAGTTGACATTCTAAGTGAAGTAAGCCAGAAAGAGAAAGAAAAATACCATATGAAATCACTCATATGAGGAATCTAAAAAAAAAAAAAAAAAAGAAATATAAAACAGAAACAGACTCATAGACATAGAATACAAACTTGTGGTTGCCAAAGGGGTAGGGGGTGGGAAGGGACAGATTGGGATTTCAAAATGCAGAATAGATAAACAAGATTATACTGTGTAGCACAGGGAAATATATACAAGATTTTGTGGTAGCTCTTAGAGGAAAAAAAAGTGACAATGAATATATATATACATGTTCATGTATAACTGAAAAATTGTGCTCTACACTGGAATTTGACACAACATTGTAAAATGACTATTATTCAATAAAAAATGTAAAATAGAAAAAAAGAATATGATGGTCTAATCCTAATTCATCATCCACACACCTAGAGATTAAATGTCTTAATATATAGCTTTGATCATGTTCCTCCACTGCTTAAAAACCTTCACTATATCCCCATTGCCTAAAGAAACATATGCTAACACCTCAGTCTCTTATTCAAGCACTCTATGCTGTGGCACCAACCTACTTTTCCAGCACTATCTCCATAATTTTATACTTTATACAATCTGTTTTCTTACTAGCTATACTACGGGCCATTCTCCCAAAATGCTTTGGACTTTCGAAACTCCAAATGATGTTTCATTTGACTAAAATGTCCACTATCCCCACCTCCAATTACTACTGTTGAAACCCATACTCATCCTTCAAAGCCTTTTTCTCCATGACTTTTCTCTGACACACGAATAAGGCATGAGATTTCCCTCCTCAGAACTCACATAGTATGTTATTAATACCTCTTGTATATTACCTCTTATCGTCTGCCTTATCCTGTAGTCTTTCTCTATTTTTTTATCTTTCCTGTAAGACACAAGTGTCTTATAACTAAGGAAATCTTACCTTTATTATTTCTGCATCTTTCATTATGTCTAGCATAGTACTTTTCACAGAAAAGATGTCCAATAAACAAATGAATGATTAGGGGCGCATTTCCTAATTTCTGAGTTTGACAGTAGCAAAGCCGTAACCTGGGTTCATACCCAGCCCGTCGGCACCTGCACAGCCAACAGTGGCTACTTACTACCCGTGCACATTCTGACTGGCTGGAGCCCGCATGATACCAGGTACTACTGTTTCCAATATAACTGCTGATAAGATAGCCTCCCTTAGAATAGCTTTTGGTGCCCTTAACTGAAACAATGTACTCAGCTTGAATGGGCTAGAGGCAATCTTTGGGAGCTCCTTCTGAATTAACTAATGTGGGTTCTTTGTGGGGAGGGAACATCGATTCACAGGGGAAGATTCGCAATTCAGGCAACTAATCATAGCATTTATTAACATTTTGATTTTCTAATGAAGAATTTAGACTCTTATCTCACTGTGTTTAACTATGGAGTGGAAAACACTGCAATTAGAAGCACAATTGGAGTGAAGACGGAGAAGATGGCGGAGTAGAAGGACGCTCGCAGGTCACCCTCTCCCACAAATACACCAAAACCCACATCTACAGACCCACTCAGCCAACCAGAGCACCTGTGGAACTCCGACAGAACATCGCCCTCTTCAAAAGATAAAGACGCCAAAAATCTGGTAGGAGAAAAGGAAAAAAGAAAGAACAAAAGGCAAAGCAGCGCTGGACAGGTCCCACGGGGAGGGAGCGGCAAAGGAGGACTGGCGCTCACTCGCTGGGTCTCCCCTCTCCAACTGAGAGGCCAGAGGGACGGAGGGGGAGCCTCCGAGGCTCGGATCTGTACCGAGCAGCCCTTGACTAACAGAACTAAGTTAAACGGGCACAGAGCGTCCCCCCGACACCCAGCCTGAGACGCCGGCCGGCAGCGGCGGGCAGGGCCAGGCTGCCCAAGCCGGGCGGAGGACGGAAGTGGCTGCACGGAGGCAGCCCCGGGGGAACGCAAGGGGCTGCGCGTGTGGCTGTGGGTGCACAGGGCAGAACATCCTGGGCCCTCCATAAAACAGCAAGGTTGATGTGCTCTTGGGGGAAGGGTGCACACCCCCATCTCTGAAAACCCGCGGAAAGTTTTCGGGGGAAGAGAGGCGGGGCTCAGGCACAGCTGCCATATCCTCCGCGCTGAGCACTCAGGCGGGGGCGGGGGCGAAACCTGCATCCTCACCGAAGGGCTTAGCAGCCACAAAGGCCAGACTGAGACTGGCCTGCAGCCCGGGGCACATAGGATCCTTCCATCCTGGTCCCTCAGAGAACTTGCTCCACAAAGACAAACAAGGAGCTGGGTTTTGGCTCGGAGCAGGGACAGGGCTGTCCCTCCGTCTTCCCGGAGCCCACCCGCGGAGCGCTGACCAGGGCGGAGCGCCGACCAGGGCGGAGCGCGCAGCCGCACAGAGCAGCGGAGCTACCAGCGGCTCAGGTAGAGCGAGAGCGGCCCCCCACCTCCCCGCCTTTCGGGCAGGAACACAGCCCCTGACCGAGGTGCTGGGAGGGGGCATGACCCGCCCTCCTACCCGGCCAGTCTGCAACATCTGACTGCGGCATCCGGAGGGGCAGCGACCCGCCCGCCCACAGCAGAGAGCTGCATCTGACCCAGTGTTGGGAGGAGGCGCGATCTGCTTGCCGACAGGTGCTGGGAGCAGCACAGAAGAGGGCGCCAACGGAGGGCCTCTGAAAACAGCAAGCTGAGCTTCCAAAACAGGACGAAGACAGAAAGACTTCACATTAAAAGCACACAGACTCCAGGAGAACACCGACAACCCCCCCCCCTTTTTTTTTAAATCTGTTTTTACCTGTTCTATTTTCTATTACTCTCTTAATTTTTACTTCTTAATTCATTTCTATTTCTCTTGGGTTTTGATGTCCTGCTATTGATTAGACACAGGTTTCAAATACATCTATTCATCTCCCCCCCCTTTTTTTGTAAAGGTTTTAAAAGGACGTCTCAACCCGATTAATACTCTGCTTTAACTCACTCTTCTATTATTCATTATACACTGTTTTCAAACCCTCTTTCTCCCTTCTTTTAAAATTCTTTCTCTCTTATTTTTTTTTTCCTAAGTTCTATTCCTAAATAGGCATCAGATAGATAAAATCCTTAAGGACCAAAATAAACAACTGATACTCCATAAACCACAGTGCCAAAGAGGTATGAGCAAGATGAAGAAGCAGAAAAACCTTTCCCAATTAAAAGAACAAAAGAAATCCCCTGAAAGAAAGATCAACGAAATAGACTTCGATAGCCTACTAGATGAAGATTTCAAAAAAGGAGTGATCGAATTGCTGAAGGAATTAAAAGAGAGAGTGTTTAGAGATATAAAATATGTCAAAAATGAAATTGAAGCTATAAAGAAGAGCCAAGTAGAATGGGTAAACTCATTGACAGAGATGAGGAATGATCTAATAGCTGTGCAAAGCCGACTAGATAATGCAGAGGAACGAATTAGTGATCTAGAAGACAGGGCAATAGAAAGCACCCATTCAGAAGAACTACAAGAGAAGCAAATAAAAAATAATGAAAATAGCATAAGGGACCTATGGGATAATATAAAGCGTCCCAATCTTCGCATAATAGGGGGTCCCAGAAGGAGAAGAAAGATCAAAGGGGATTGAAAAGGTTTTTTGAAGAAATCATGACTGAAAACTTCCCAAACTTAAAGAAGGAATCAGATATCCAAGTACAGGAAGCTCAGAGGGTCCCAAACAGGAAGAACCCAAATAGACCCACACCAAGACATATCATAATCAAGATGGCCAGAGTCAAGGATAAAGAAATGATTCTAAAGGCAGCAAGAGAAAAGCAAAGAGTAAGTTACAAGGGAACCCCCATAAGGCTCTCAGCTGATTTCTCTACACAAACACTACAGGCCAGAAGGGAGTGGCAAGATATATTCAAAGCCCTGAATGAAAAAAAGATGCAGCCTAGGATCCTTTATCCAGCAAGGCTATCCTTGAGGATAGAAGGAGAAATAAAGAGTTTCACAGACAAAAAAAAGCTGCAGGAGTTTAGCAACACTAAACCCATGCTAAAAGAAATATTGAAAGGGCTATTCTAAATAGAAAAGCAGCAGGATGCTACAGAAATGAGAAACACACAACTGGAAAGGTGATAACTCATGAATTACAAATAAAGTAAACATGAAATTATAGAAGAAGATATACAAATCACTGAGAGTGGGAGAGGGAGGCAGGGAAATATAGAATATTTCTTTCTTTTTTAAATTTTTTTAACAGTAGGATGGGTTTGAGATCATGTTACTATCAGTTTAATAAAAACAGTTATAGTAATGGGTTGACAGATTTACAAAAAAGGGTAACCACAAGCCAGAAATTTACAAAGGAGTCACAAAAATTAAATAAAATCCATGATAATACAAAGGAAAATTACCAAACCACAAAAGGAAGAAGAAAGGAACAAAGAGGATATACCAATTCAACTGCAAAGATAAGTTCAAAATGGCAATAAACACACATCTATCATTAATTACTGTAAATGTTAATGGACTAAATGCTCCAGTCAAAAGACACAGAGTGGCAGACTGGATAATAAAGCAAGAACCTTCAATATGCTGCATACAAGAGACCCAATTTAGGGAGAAGGACACATATAGATTGAGAGTGAAAGGATGGAAAAGGATATTCCATGCAAATGGAAAAGCCAAAAAAGCAGGTGTTGCAGTACTGATTTCAGACAAAATAGACTTTAAAACAAAGGCCATAAAGAAACATAAAGAAGGACATTTTATAATGATTAAAGGAGTGATACAAGATGAGGATATTACACTCGTTAATATATATGCACCCAATATAGGAGCACCTAAGTACATACAAGAATTACTAACAGAGATAAAGGGGGATATTGATGGGAATACAATCATAGTTGGAGATTTTAACACTGCATTAACATCACTAGACAGATCTTCCAGACAGAAAATAAACAAGGCAACAGAGAAATTAAATACTACAATAGAAAAACTAGATCTGGTGGATATTTTCAGAGCATTACACCCCCAAAAATAGGATATACATTCTTTTCAAGTGCACATGGAACATTTTCCAGGATCGATCATGTACTTGGGCACAAAAGAAACCTCAACAATTTTAAGAAGATAGAAATTATCTCAAGCATCTTTACTGACCACAATGCCATGAAACTGGAAATCAACAACAGAGAAACAAAGGAGAAAAAAAGGAAAGCATGGAGATTAAACAATATGTTATTGAAAAAACAATGGATCAATGAGGAAATCAAAGCTGAAATTAAAAAATACCTTGAGACAAATGATAATGAAAGCACAACCACTCAAAACCTATGGGACACAGCAAAGGCAGTGCTAAGAGGGAAGTTTATAGCGATACAGGCCTTCCTCAAAAAAGAACAATCTCAAATAAACAATTTAACCCACCACCTGAATGAATTAGAAAAAGAAGAACAAAAAGCCCCAAAAAGCAGCAGAAGGAAGGAAATAATAAAGATCAGAGAGGAATTAAATACAATAGAGATTAACAAGACCATAGAAAAGATCAACCAAACCAAAAGCTGGTTTTTTGAAAAAGTAAATAAAATCGACAAACCTCTGGCCAAACTCACAAAGAAGAAAAAAGAGAGAGCACAAATTAGCAAAATAAGAAAGGAAAATGGAGAAATTACAACAAACAAAATAGAAATACAGAATATCATATGAGAATATTATGAAAAACTATATGGAACCAAACTGGATAACCTAGAGGAGATGGACAAGTTTCTGGAAACATACTGTCCACCAAAACTGAATCAAGAAGAATCTGAACACTTGAACAATCCGATCACTAGAAAGGAAATAGAAATAGCAATTAAAAACCTCCCTACAAATAAAAGTCCAGGACCGGACGGCTTCACCAGGGAATTCTACCAAAGATACAAAGAAGAACTCATACCAGTCCTCTCAAACTCTTCCAGACGATTGAAAAGGAGGGAATACTCCCAAACTCATTCTATTAAGCCACCATCACCCTGATACCAAAACCAGGCAAAGACACTACAAAAAAAGAGAATTATAGGCCAATATCACTGATGAACATAGACGCCAAAATCCTCACCAAAATTTTAGCAAATAGAATCCAACAACACATAAAAAAGATTATACATCATGACCAAGTGGGGTTCATCCCAGGGACACAAGGCTGGTTCAACATACGCAAATCAATCAGTGTAATACATCACATCAACAAGAGAAAGGACAAAAACCACATGATCATCTCAATCGATGCAGAAAAAGCATTTGATAAAATTCAACACCCATTTATGATAAAAACTCTCACCAAAGTGGGTATAGAGGGAACATATCTCAACATAATAAAAGCTATATATGACAAACCTACAGCCAGCATAGTATTCAACGGTGAAAAACTCAAAAGCTTCCCACTAAAATCTGGGACAAGACAAGGATGCCCACTATCACCACTCCTATTCAACATAGTCCTGGAAGTCCTAGCCACAGCAGTCAGGCAAGAGAAAGAAATCAAAGGGATCCAAATTGGAAAAGAAGAGGTAAAAGTGTCATTATATGCTGACGACATGTTACTATATATAGAAAACCCTAAAAGGTCCACACAAAAGCTACTAGAGCTGATTGAAGAATTCAGCAAGGTAGCAGGTTACAAAATTAACGTTCAAAAATCAGTTGCATTTCTTTACACTAACGATAAATCAACAGAAGAAGAAAGTAAAGAAACAATCCCCTTTAAAATAGCACCCAAAGTAATAAAATATCTGGGAATAAATCTAACCAAGGAGGTGAAAGAATTATACACAGAAAACTATAAACCATTGATGAAGGAAATTAAAGAAGACTTGAAAAAATGGAAAGATATTCCATGCTCTTGGATTGGAAGAATCAATATTGTTAAAATGGTCACACTGCCCAAGGCAATCTACAGATTTAATGCAATCCGTATCCAATTACCCAGGACATATTTCACAGAACTAGAACAAATCATAATAAAATTCATATGGAACCATCAAAGACCTAGAATTGCCAAAGCATTACTGAAGAGAAAGACAGAGGCTGGAGGAATAACTCTCCCAGACTTCAGACAATACTATAGAGCTACAGTCATCAAGACAGCATGGTATTGGTACCAAAACAGACATATAGACCAATGGAACAGAATAGAGAGCCCAGAAATGAACCCACAAACTTTTGGTCAACTCATCTTTGACAAAGGAGGCAAGAATATACATTGGAATAAAGACAGTCTCTTCAGCAAATGGTGTTGGGAAAACTGGACAGCAGCATGTAAAACAATGAAGCTAGAATACTCCCTTACACCATATACAAAAATCAACTCAAAATGGATTAAAGACTTAAACATAAGACAAGATACAATAAACCTCCTAGAGGAAAACATAGGCAAAACATTATCTGACATACATTTCAAAAATTTTCTCCTAGAAGAAATAAAAGCAAGAATAAACAAATGGGACCTAATGAAACTTACAAGCTTCTGCACAGCAAAGGAAACCAGAAATAAAACAAGAAGAAAACCTACGGAATGGGAGAAAATTTTTGCAAGTGAAACCGACAAAGGCTTGATCTCCAGAATATATAAGCAGCTCATACGACTCAATAAGAAAAAAATAAACAACCCAATCCAAAAATGGGCAGAAGACCTAAACAAGCAATTCTCCAAGGAAGACATACAAATGACCAAAAAGCACATGAAAAAATGCTCCATATCACTAATTATCAGAGAAATGCAAATCAAAACTACAATGAGGTATCACCTCACACCAGTCAGAATGGCCGTCATTCAAAAATCCACAAATGAAAAATGTTGGAGAGGCTGTGGAGAAAGGGGAACCCTCCTACACTGCTGGTGGGAATGCAGTTTGGTGCAGCCACTATGGTAAACAGTGTGGAGATTCCTCAAAAGACTAGGAATAGACTTACCATATGACCCAGGAATCCCACTCCTGGGCTTGTATCCAGAAGGAAATCTACTTCAGGATGACACCTGCACCCCAGTGTTCATAGCAGCACTATTTACAATAGCCAAAACATGGAAACAGCCTAAATGTCCATCAACAGGTGACTGGATAAAGAAGAGGTGGTATATTTATACAATGGAATACTACTCAGCCATAAAAACCGACAACATAATGCCATTTGCAGCAACATGGATGCTCCTGGAGAATGTCATTCTAAGTGAAGTAAGCCAGAAAGAGAAAGAAAAATACCATATGAGATCGCTCATATGTGGAATCTAAAAAACAAAAACAAAAACAAACAAACAAACAAAAACAAAGCGTAAATAAAGGACAGAAGTAGACTCACAGACAGAGAATACAGACTTGTGGTTACCAGTGGGGTGGAGGGTGGGAAGGGATAGACTGGGATTTCAAAATTGTAGAATAGACTACACTGTATAGCACAGGGAAATATACACAAAATGTTATGATAACTCACAGAGAAAAAAACGTGACAATGAGTGTGTATATGTCCATGAATAACTGAAAAATTGTGCTGAACACTGGAATTTGACACAACATTGTAAAATGATTATAAATCAATAAAAAATGTTAAGAAAAAAAAGAAGCACAATCGTAGAGCTACGTATTCTACATGCCATAGTTGCCACCTGTAAGCAATGATAATGGGGTTGGCGAGTGGCGCAGTACATCTTTGCTGTTTGTGGTTGACCCTGATTTCAGATTGTTTGGCTATTTCCTCTAATTTTACTTTTCTTGGGAAAAAAAGCTTTCTTTATAATTTGTTTTTTCTGCTTTTATCTCATCATGGTGAAGTAGAGGTTTGGGAACAGGAACAAGGATGCTGAGGTTGAAGAGGGAAAGTGTGGCAAGAGAAAGTCAATGGGATCTTGGAAAGGGACCAAATAAGGTGCCTGAGAAAGTGAAAACAAAAGGGGACCGGCAATAAAAGATGATTCAGCTAAGAAAGGCAGAAACAGGAAGGAAATCAGGAAAAGCCCTGGCTTCTGCTGCTTTTAGAAAGAGGGAAGCAGACGGGAGAGCTTCTGTGCCTGCCTTCCCCTCACCCCCCTTTTCAAGCTCTTCTACTGATGTTCGAGATGCTTTACCAATCCTTGCCACAGTCTGTCTTCTAGTTTTTTCTTACCGCTGGACATTTGCATTGGCTGCTGTCACCTGGAATGACTGCCAGGGCTAAATGAGCTGATATTTTTGCCCTTATGTGTTCATGGAGGCCCTCCAACTACAAATCAAAAGAGATCCCAATTTAGAGCATTTGGAATCAGCACTGGAAAATGATGCCATTTATGAATATATTCTTGGTTTCACAGTTGACAACACTATATTCCCTTGAGTACCAAACTTACAGAAACCCCATGGAATGATCTCTCTCTTGGTACAGTCTTTCGAGAGTCAGTGTGAGGTGTGAGACTAATCAGACAGGGGCCTTACCAAATGTCTTTTTAAAATAAACAGCCTAGAAAGATGATGGCAGTTCTTTTATGGTACAGAATAACATGCTTTTACTTATCAGCTGCTGAACAGAGAACTGAATTGATAGAATAATTATTTCAGTTTGCTTTTCACTGACTATCAATGCTCTGATGGTTCAAGAAAGAGCAGGGAAGGTTTCTATTTTCCTTAAAAGGTGGAAGGGGCCTCTGATAACATGGTTGAACATTCTCATTTTACAGATCAAGACTGAGATTAGACGGATTGGCTGCCTCATAGTTACAGATGAGTAGTGCTCCTAACATTCTGCAATACAGCATCACCTTAAAAAGTTAATGTGAACATATAAATATAGGTTTTAATTTTCTTTCCCCTAGTCTACTCTTTCTGGAGGCCATCTCCAATGTCTTCGTACATATAATGCAGTCCAGAACACTTTTCTCCTCTCCACCAAATCTAACCTTCAGACGAATCTACCCAACAAGATTCACTCAAATGTGAAAAAGATGAAGATTATTTACATTATCTTTCGCCATGAACTGCACCACTGCCAAAAGCTTTCCTGGACAATTCTGTACTGGTCTTCCATTTCTTTCACTGGTTTATTGGAGTACAATGGTTTTGAGAAGTACCAATTTCCATTTTAATGAAATGTGATCGCTTCTATTCCAAACACAGAATATTTCTGAATTATAGGCTATTCAAGGCAAATCTTATTAATCTAAATTAAGTAGAGTACTCATATTTACTCTTAATTTTCATTTTTTTCATTTACTTCTCCACATAGCTCTACAGCCCATGATGAGAACTTTTATAATCAACACACCTTATTTCTCCCTCTACTTCAAGAAGGATAGGAACTAAAAAGATAAGAATTTCCTTAAAGGAGGTGGATAGCTCAGCTTACTTGGATGATTCTGGGAGGGGCCACTATTCACTTCAGCCATAGGGCATGGACAGAAAAGATGGACGACTTTCTGGTTCCACTTGAGTGAGGGGTTTGTTTTGCTTCTTTTACGTTTTTTCTCTCCCTGAGATCAATTTTCATACTGTGGTTTTGTTACTAATCAATGACACACAAAAAAGGGGTTCCAATGCTTTAGGACTTTTGGGGACCTTGGATTATCTGTGCCTCTCCTCTCTTTAGTAACCTGGGGAATGGAGAACAGATGGTACTGCAATGCCAAAATGGCCTCTGGAAAGGAGCATCACCTTAGTTTCCTTACCTGTAAGCAGCTCACACACCATCCTGAGGGCCAATTACTTGTAATGATTTAATTACACATATGGTTTTAAACCACCTTCTACCCAAACCACATGCTCATAAAGTAACAATTAAAAATATTTAATATTAAACACAGCAGGAATCCTTGTTTCTAATTTTTTTTTGCAAAGTCTACAGTTATTTGAAGCTACTTTTACCAAGTTGAAACTTGTGATCACGTAGATATAGAAGCCTTCTGAGACTTCACACATGAACTGAGATCAACTGTTAAAAAAAAATCATTGCGAGGAAGGTTTGGGGTTTTGTTTTGCTGTTGTTGTTGTTTTTGGTACTTGACGCTGAACATTTACATTTTATAATACCATGTGAGCTGGAGTGGGTTTTACCTGGATTCCTCGGAATCCGCTTTCTGCGATCTCGGAACGCTGCACCTGATTGCAGGGCTTCTAGAAGATTATCCATCACGCCAGTCTCATCACCCTCTGGAGGAAGGGAGAAATCGGAATTAATCTTGGAGCAATTAAAGTTAAACTACGGGAAAATAAAGGGAAAAACTCCTGTCAGATTTACATAATACCCCTAAATTAAAGACATATATCTGTTTTAACATAATGGATCCTGTCAGTTTCTGGCACCGCAGACTACTTTGCTTATTACGCACCATTAAGCAAAATTCATGCCAATCCCACTGTTCTTTCAACTTAAAGACCTTGTCTTTTGTATTATTGATGACACGCTCAGTATGCAAATAAACAGTAGCTGATCAGCTACTGCTGCCTTCCTGTTAAGATTCTTCTAAGATATTCCTCAGCAAGAAACCACTGACCCGGCTTAATGCAATCAATGCACAGGGCGTAATTTGATGAAGCGGAGTTACACAAGGTTAAATACTGATTGTATTAATACCTTCAGCATTCAACCATCATCTGCGATTATCTTAAAAGACACTATTTGCAAAACACATTTGCATTCAATTCGTACCTAATCCATATCCTTTACCCATTTTGAAATGCTGACATTGTAGAAGGAAAAGGTGACCACATCATCTGAAAGGCCACATTTTACATCTGAGAGACATTCACCAGAGTCTCATCACCCCTTTTAGAATGCGGTTGTGTTTCTAAGCTGTTCCTATGGGAAGGAACCATTAAGAATCCAGGAATGGAGTATTCAAAAAATGTTCATGGAAATTCCTAATGGAAATGGAATGAAAACATTTCATCCTACTCTTACCTTTGACAATTCTGGCCATCAAAAACACTTTTAAGATCTGTTAGAGCAAGGGGTCCATTGCCAGAAACTCTCTACTATGCTGTGAACAACCCACTGTGAGCTGAGGGCCCTCTTCTCAACTGGCCTCACTGATGAAAAGGACGCTCACCAGGTGGTGAATAGAGTGGTAGCTAAGTGTGCGGGTCTGCAATAGAGACCATTTGTAGGCAGGAGGATTAAGAGAAGAAAAAGGGATGAACGAGAGAGAGAAATTGTTTCTGATGTTATTCCAAAGCAAAATTAAAATCCTACTTTGTGTAAAGAATTGACTGTGGGGTATCAGATGACAGGAAAAAATATTCTCTTATGGGGCAAGAATAAGCTATAATCTTTGATTATGCTCTTCATTTGACATGAGATTTCTTCAATGTTACAATCATTTATTCTCTTGAAATGAATTCTTTAGGAAAGGATTTTGAATTAAAAATAAAAAGGAAACACAGAGGTTCTCAGGTAGACAATTTGGTGAAAACAGGAAGTAGAACCCCCAGTGACTAAACAGGGAAAGAGGATTGTGCACTCTTAGGAACATTAAGGCTGCAGACTCATGTGAACTATCATCACCTGCCCTTTACAATAGAAAGAAAAGAGGAACTGAAAGAAGTTTGGCATGGCTAGAATGTATCTGGGAGAATTAAATTTTACGCAGTAGGCACTTTACATTGGTTGTATCTTTTAATCCTCCCAGTGACATATTGAAGCAGGCATTATCTTATTTTTTCAGCTGGGGATACTGAAACTTTAAGCATCTTGCTCCAGATCACACAGCTGGCATGTGGAGGGGCCCAGGCAGAAACCCAGATCAATCTTTGCAAGACAGCTAGAAGAAGCTGAAATGGACTAGGCATGTGGTGGCCAGATGATGAAACATCATAATGGTATTGTTAAAAAAGAGATGATGGGCCCAAAAGGGAGTCACCTGTGCTATGACTCACATCACCAAATGGAGACTTAATACCTAACCTAACCGCAGTTTCAGCCTCTCCCAGGAATGTCATTTTAACCACTTGGTCTAGAATTTTCTGGTCAATACTAGTAAGGAAATCTGCCGGATAGACTCCCCGCTGTCCCACAAAAGAAGGTGATCTTGCTTGAACAATCCACTCTTCGCTAGAATAACTTCCTTGTCTACCTCCTTCTGCCTATAAAAATCTTCCATTTTGTATAGCTCTTTGGAGCTCCTATTTGCTAGATGAGATGTTCCCTCATTCATGATTCACTGAATAAAGTCAATTAGGTTTTTAAAGTGTACTCAGTTGAATTTTGTTTTTTAACACTATGATATGGGCTTGAGCACTATCTTATAAGACAACACTCTCCAATAGATATATAATGCAGGCCACAAATGGAGCCACAGAAATAATTTTAAGTTTTCTAGTAGCCATAGTCAAAAACTAAAAAAAGAAACAGGTGAAATTAATTTGAATATGCAATAAATAACTCAACAGATACAAAAAATTATGTATCTTGCATTCTTTTTAACAGATCAAGTCTTAGAAATCTAACATGTTTTTATTTCGGCATATTTCACTTCAGATTAGCTACATTTCAAGCGCTCAATAGCTATATGTGGCTCGTGGCTATTGTATTGGGCAGCACAGCTGTAAGCAATATAGGAAGTGACTTGATGAGGTTTATACTTAGAAAGACTTGTTAGACAGCACTATGGAGGATTACATGACAGAAGGCAGGGAGATGTTTAGGAGTGTAGGATAACCATCTAAGAGACAAAAGACTGAACTAAAGGGTTAGCAGAGTGAATAGAGAAGATGGGTATTTTAAAGGTATTAATAGTAAACCTGGCTAGGAGGGTGAGATCAGGGGGCAGGGAAGGGGTCTAGATGACAGGGGATAACCAGGCTTGAAATTTTTTATTTTTATTTTTTGAGGAATATGTAAGTAGAGAAATCCAGTAAGAAGTTGGAAATATGAATCTGGAACCAAGAAGTGAAGTCTGGGTTGGAGCTAAGGATTAGAGTTCTGTTGGAAGATGGGTGAGGTTAGCCTGAGATAATCATGTATGAGAAGGAAGGGGACAGGATACAATTCCTGAGGATCCCAGTTTTTAATAGGCAGTCAGGAGAAGCAGAAGTGCAAAGAAGACACAGAAGGAATTTTTAGAGCTATAGAAGTATAACCAGAAGAGAACTACAATACAACTGAATTTCATGTATCCTTATAAAAAGTTATTACAAAGACAATGTAAGAAAGATGAATATATGTATAGAAGTGAAGAGAACAGAATACCAAACAGTATGTATTTATGATTTTACATAAATAATATGCAAACATGAAAAAATTTTATAGCATAACGACATTATGGATGCCATGTCATTAAAATTCTTTAATGCTATCATTGTTTATAGACTAAAAAGATGGAAAGAACAAATATGACATAAAGTAGAGAGGAATGAAAAAATAAATCTCTTTGCTTAATTTAATGGTTGCCATCTGACAACACTTATCAAAATATTATGCTAGATCACTCATAGGAATAGAAAACATACCATAGTTACCAAAGGGGAAAGCAGGGGGAGGAATAAATTAGTAGTTTGGGATTAGCAAGATATACAATTACTATATATAAAATAGATAAACAACAAGGACCTACTGTATAGCATAGGAACTATATTCACTATCTTATAATAATATATAATGGAAAAGAATTTGAAAAAGAATATATATATATGCATGTGTATGTGTGCATGTGTGTGTATATATATATATATATATATATATATATATATATACACACACATATATACATATACACATATTTATATTTATATTTGGTCAGTGATTGAATCATGTGAGGTTGATAGTTCACATAGAATCTCCCAGTTCACAGAACCATTAATTCTTACTTACATGTGATTAGCAGTGAGTAGTTGTTTTGATTTTTAAAAATTTTTTGGTCTATGAGATGAAACTCAGGGGAAAAACATCTTTTATGTGTTTTTTTTCATTGAAAAGGAAAATAGCTTTATTGAATTACATAGAAAAATGTGTTTTCTTACAACTTACAATTACCTATTTTCCTGAGTGAAAGAATATCAAGGAGAAATTTGGTAATGCTTTTTAGCCACTAAAGTGGTAATATACAGGCATGTCTGAGAAATAACAATTCAGAGGCAACTTTCTAATCTTTCATCCTGAAATTAGATCACAGGTAGTATTAAGGAGCTAGAAGGGCTGCATGCAGTCCAGTGGGCTCTGTGGAAGCTACTTATCTTTGTGTAGAATGAAAGGCATAGAGTGTACTTTCTATTTCACGTTTCCAACAGAGTTGGTCATTCAGTGGATGGTGAATGCTCACTGATTTCAATTTTCAGCATCAGTGCTTACCTGTGTTGTTGTGTTGACTTAATTTACCCAGAAGTGTCTGGAGATGCAACAGATTAAAATGAGCACTAAGTAAATTAATTATCTCTACTACACCTTTATGCAAGACTATTCCTCGATGGCTAGCGTAAACTTATTGAGAGGGAATTCTCTATGGTTTATCATATCTGTGCATATTTTGTGGGCACAGGCATTGATGACCTTTGTTCTGGATTATCTTTTCCAGGATGTTTCTTCTAGTGAACAGCCTTGAAGATACAGTGTCTCCCTCCAGAGCAGATAGTAGGTTTGTTTCCATTGAAGACAAATTTTATCTCCCTCTAGGGCAGATGTCAGATAGGTTTGCTTTTAGTCCATTATAAAAGATTTGGGTTCTCTAAGCCTGGGTTTCCCAGCTGTGACACAAACCCACTGTGTGTGTAGCAACTGCCTGGGCCCACCCTGGTGTCACCCTGTGGGAGTTGGAGGGCAAGGGAAAGCAATTCGAGCATAAAGCTCACACTGCTTGCTGTGCTGTGAATAACAGTTCTTTGTCTCTGATCCAGGAATCCTGTGTCTTCTGCCAGCATCCCTGAAATTGTGGCAGACTGACTTGTTAGCATGCAAGTAGAGTAAAATCTGTGACCCGTCACGGTTTTTTAAAATACTCTGCAGTCTCCTCCCTTTTTATCAAACATTATTAATGAGGAGACTCCTTATTCCTCTAGGAACCTAAACACCTAGTGCTTTGGACTATCACCTTAACTAAGACCCAATTCTAGTTCATTATTCCTCAAAAATGACTATAGAAAAGCCAATACTATAAAAATCATTTCCTAAGATCCTAACAGCCTGGGCATAATGGCTTCTATATTCACTACTAGAGTCTCCTTAAATTCTCAATTGTATAATTAAGGCTTTCTGGAAAAGTTGAGCTGCTTGAAGTTGAAGAAGTCATCATCAATCAACCAATAAAAATGACCCAAAAGTCAATAAAGTGACCCAAAAGAAGCAAAAGGCTTCCTAATGAGGGTAGGACTCTACCATGTGAAATATTACTTATGTAGATTTAATAATTAAAAAAGTAAAACCATGTCCTCAAAGAGTTGGGGAAGACTCATGGAAGAATTAGGGCTTAAGTCAAGCCTGCGAAAAAAAATCACATTAAAAAAGGTGAATAATGACCAGTTTAAAGGGACTAAAGTCTAGGTTTATTAACTCCTTGTGTAAATGCATATGCTTACTTGCTCACGTTCTCTCTGTATATGTATGTGCATGTGTGTGTATAAATTGACAAATACTGTAACGCACAGAACTTGTGTACAGGTTGATAAAATGTGACAAGTGCCTATACCCACGTAACCACCACCACGATGAAGATATTGAATGTTTCTATCACCCCCAGAAAGTTCCCTCTTGCTCCCACCACTCAGAGGCAACCTCTGCTCTGATTTCTATCACCATATATTAGTTTTGCCTGTTTATACGTTAAGAGGGTAAAACGTGTTGAGGTGGTTTTGAATCAGTGTAGCTACCTGAAATCAAACATGCATGGTGTACATGATAAACCATGAGGAAAGCAACATCCGTGCAATATTCTAAATGGCTTGGGATATCAAAGGAAGAAGGCTGAATATGATTAAAGGGCTTCTAAAGAGCCATTGGTAGATCTTCAGCAAGATATGACGTGATAGAGATGACACTGAAGATCAGCCTCTCGGTATTATGCAAAATGGACCAGAGTGGAAGAGAAATTATACAAAGACTACAATTGAATTTGCAGTGACAAATATTATTCTGCATATAATGCTGGGCAAAGTAGAATGGTCAATTTTGGCATTATTGGTAAAAGACTGAATAGAACAGTAAAATTGGTTTTGTGAGCAAGGTCATACGCAGTAGTAAATGGAAGCTGACAGCATAAGAAGGCAGTGAGAAGTGGAGTGCAAGAAAAACCAGTGTTAGATTCGATCTTTTCACACTATCTATTTTGGCCAGATTAAGACCATGCTGCAAGACGTATGGATATATAGATGACACAAAATTAGAAGACTGCTCACTTATCAAAAAAGAAGGAAACAAAATTCCTTCTCTGGGATCTTAAAAAAAAATAAAGGTCTGGGACTGACAAATCACTCTCATAATTCAACACGGTAAGAGGTAAGACATGACAAAAATCTGAGCAACTTGGATTTCAGTCCACAAGCATCTAGAAAGCCTCTACCTGATGGGAGGTTTTTGTTAGTTTGCAGTTTAATTGGAAGTGAGTGAAGAATGGAGATAATGGTGACTTGGAAAACCAACAGATGGTAACTAAGATAACAGTCTATGAAGTTATTTATGGCCCGGAAAAGTGTTTAAGAGAATCCAGATATTATTCCATAGAGATTAAAAGAGAGCATAAATAGAATGCATAAAGTTCTAAGGGAAATAATGAAGGCAGATGCTCCTGTTCAAAAGAAGGAAACTTTCAAGAAAGAAAAGAGGACACAGGAGCTTCGAAGAAATTACCAGAAACCACAGGATGAGCTAGGAGCAGAGTAGTAATTACATTATGCAGCAGCTAAAGATTTGTAAAACAAAACAGAAAAACACTACACTCCCAGGTTGAGGCCTTGCACACAGTGGTATGCACCAAAACGCAAAATTAATTTCAGAGCAATTACAGTGAAAACGATAGGGGAAATGTTGGTTAGAGACTTCATTCATTCCGTTAGCTCATCCCCTTGCCCGAATAGATAACAGTTTCCTATAGCGAAGGAAAACATCAGATTCAAATAAACTTCATAGTGAATACTACTCTTCCTTACTGATTTTAATTTAAGCTTCATGTGGTAGGTACATTTTGTCATGGAATAAATATTGGATTCTGGTTCACAAGCTAAATGGATATTCCACTCCAAAGTGATGAGGTGATTTCTCTGCGCATATCTCCATGGTAGGTGCTACCTAAAAGTTTGTCGGGATAACTAAATTGGCAAGTTAACTTTCCCTGACATATGTGCACTTTAAAGAGCTGCTTGTGAACACACTTACACACTTGAATGGATTTCTACTAGTAATTTCAGTGAAGGAACTTTTTTCCGGCCAGAGGCACCTTTTGTCTTGCCTACGGTAAGACAGCTTGACAGTAAATGGTAGTTAAAAAGTAATGTTTATGCGTATTCATTTTTTCCCAGTTACCTCGATGCTAGAAGATTGGGAGAAGAAAATTACACATTCTATAAATAAGCAAATACCCAATAAACCTGAATGTTAACGCTTACCAGAAAACCACTGTTGATGCCTCTGGTAAAATATCTCACATTTGATATTTTAAATAATTAATATTTCAAAGAGACCTTTGAAATACTCTGTCTTATCAGAATTAATCATCTACTCAGGGCAGGGAACACCTGGGAAGGGAGAACTAAGCAAAAACAAACTTGGAAAAAGAAGAGATTTAACTCGATTCAAAACCATCCACCAGAGTAAATCTCAGTTACTTTCTGAAAAGATAAAACAAAGATGTTTTTGGAGGTAGGAATATTTGTAATATCTGCCATTTATTGAGCGCTTACTATATGTCAGGCCCTGTTCTGAGGGATTTTCATTGGATCCCCACACCAACGTATTTTTCAGATAACAAAACTAAGGCATATTTAGGTGAAGGAACGTGCTCAAGGTCCCATAGTTGGGAGCTAACGGAACCAGTATTAGAACCTGGGGAGCATGTCTCTAGAGCAAACAATAGCCCCAGCGGTCAAATCTAGCTTACCACCTGTTTTTGTACAACCCACATAATTAGAATGGTTTTCATATATTAATTTCTTTTTAAATCAAAAGAAGGAGAATCTTTTGTGTTACACAGAAATTTCCTCACATTCAAATTTCAGTCCATAACTTTTATTGGGAAACACAGCCATGCTCACTCATGATGTATTGGTCCATGGCTGCTTTCAAGTTACAACAGCAGAGTTGATTAGTTGAGACCATGACCTTTTCATCCTTGAGGCCTAAGATACTATCTGGCCCTTTACAGAACAAAGTTTGCTGACCCCTGCTCCAGAGCACACCCGGTCAACATCGACATCATGCTATTGGACCTCACAATCTGCCTCTGAGGTGCTGGTGGATCTTGGCAACCTCTGAGTCAGTAAAACAAGGGCTCACCATGGGTGGAAGGTGGGAAAGAAGACGAGCAGTCAATGTCAACCTACTTGAAATCAAGATCCTTCCATTTAGAGGGCCAAAGCCAAGAAAGAGGAGTGTTCATGACGGGCTATTTCTTAGGAAACAGACTAGCCTACAGATGGCTGTCCTTGGGTCAAGACTCAACCTCTGGCCCAGTCTGAAGGTAGGGGAGGACTGCATGGCACAAATCATGGTCAGCATTGCTTATGATGCTGCCTATTGCCACTTGCCTCAGAAAAGGAGCTGAAGGCATGCACTTCTGATATGCATTATCATAACTCAATAGTGTAATTTACATTGATGTTTCAAAATGGGAGAGCGAAGGATTTACCTTTAAGCTTTGAGCTAAATCCCTCAATAATTCCTTAAGAAGAGTTCAATAATCTGCTCCAGGAGAGAGCCAGTCTGACTGAGCATGGCTGGATTCTTTCTCAATCAACTAGAATGGGATTTGTACTTCTAGCAATCTCGCTCCTGCCTCCTGATGGAATTGAAACAAGTTGCTGAAAAATAATTATTTAGAAAGCAGAACAAAGTGTCACTGGCCAGTCCGTGGCCTTTCTTTCTTGGACTCTGGGAAGTGATCTCAGTTTCAAGGTTTCTAGTTCTCTTCTATGATGGAGATGCATTAATTCACCATCCCACTATTTACTCTCATTCCCATTTCCAAGCCCAAATCATCAGCTACCCCCGAACAATGTTATTTCTAAAATTTCCTATCATCTCAGACTCAATGAGTCTCAGACTGATTTAATCACCCACAGATTTCCCCACGTAATCAAACCCCTATTGACGTCTTACCCCAATCTTCTCATTTTTGATTATCCCTCAGGCTGAGAACCTTTGAATGGTCTCTAGTATTTTTTCCTCATCTCCAAAGCCAAGCAGTGGCTAAGCTGCACCACTTCTTCACAGGTAATACAGAGGTTCCTCCCTAAGTCTAACTAACATTTATCCCTTAACCTGAATTACTGCTACATGAACCAACTTGGTGAATTCTGTTTCTAGTCTCTCCTATTACTGATACTAAACTGTAACTTTCATCACGTTATCCTCTTTTCCAAGTTTCATGTTCATCACGTCCAATCTAAACTCCAGTGGCCCCATTAATTATTTCCAGATTTTTCTTTGGCTCCTCCAACCACCCCAACCAGGCTACCTTTCCTTATCACTCTGTACATATCCTAAGTGTCCACACCTATATGTCTTCCCTCATGTACCTAATTTTAGAAATAAAAGATTGATGTAAATTCTAAAGAAAAAAGCCAGAAACAAGAGAGATACTTTATACGTTCAAGTTTAAATAGATATGGCTTTTAAAAGATTATTAAATGATATACAGCTGAATCATCCTGCTGTACACCTGAAACTAACACAACACTGCAAATCAACTATACTTCACTTGAAAAAAAAAAAAAGACTATTAAATGAATATACTGCAGCTTACCAGATGTAGTCAAGAGGTCAAACTCCTAGAGTGAGTGCTTTGGAAACATAAATGGCCTAAATTCAGGTAATTTACACAATTTATACAAACACATATTAACAAAATTCTGCTCTATTAAATAATTAAAATTTAGATAGACCTTAATTATATGCTTTACTAAATAAGAGGAAGTTGGTCTCCAGTGGAAAAAATTTAATTTCTAAATAAATAAATAAATAAATAAATAAATAACTCACTCACTTACTCACTCACTCCCTAAGGCAGATACTCATAGTAAATTTAACATACTGCTAGTACCATTTAATTGAATTCAACCTTTAAATTAAAAAAGAATAGATATTAAAAATAATATAGTAACTGTATATTAGGTGGTATTGCCTTTTGGTGTTTCAAACAATCAAGGCAACAGTGACTAACCTCTTCATTACTTTATAATGTTCATCTGGGAAAAAAATAGCTCTTCCAAGTTCAAATTTTCTACAATTGAAACCCACAGAGCTCCTAAGAACACAGGGCAATAAAGCATAGGGTGCTTCATTAGAGGAAGTCTATAATTACAGATTACTGAGTAAATAATACGAACGCCATTGTATTACATGGGAGTCAATTAGTTAGTAGAAAATGGCATAAAATTACAAAATTAGGTACCAATACCTCAGAGATATAATTATGTCAATTTCTGAACATTATGTAGTTCTTTTATAATAAAGTCATGGATGATAATTATGCTTAAAGAACTTGCTAAAAGCTGGTAAAAACCAGAGAAATGTCAGCATTTAAAGACTGTCATTCCTTGGAGCTTAACTTCATAAATGCTTTACTTTGATGTGTCTACTTGACCACTGCATTTCTTTTTTATTTTATTTTTTATTTTAATTTAATTTTATTTATTTATAACCTTTTTCATTGAGTTATAGTTATTTTACAATGTTGTGTCAAATTCTAGTGTAGAGCACAATTTTTCAGTTATACATGAACATGTATATATTCATTGTCACATGTTTTTTCACTGTGAGCTACCATAAGATCTTGTATATATTTCCCTGTGCTATACAGTATAATCTTGTTTATCTATTCTGCATATGCCTGTCAGTATCTACAAATTTTGAAATCCCAGACCCCTGCATTTCTTTGCTCTTTTCTTTTAAATTCAAAAACTTCCATGGTTTCTATCATATACTATTTTATTAAGTAACTATGTTGCTGTCCAGTGACTATTGTGTAACTACTGTTTGTAAATACTGTTATATTTTCATTAAAACGGATAGAGCTCTGTTCAGACTTGCAAGTAGGCACTTAATTTTTTACTTGGGATTAAGTAGAAAAGATTTACAATTTCAAATTTGCTTCACCCATGTCTCTTCTTGGGACAGTAGGCTCTGGAGAGGAGAACCGGGAGGACTTAGACACAGTTAATCAGCACTGCCTCAATCATACCCTCAGCCCATTCCTTACGTAGCTTTTAATTCACTCTCACAGGCTATCAGCACATGGCCACTGGACACTTACACGGTGGAGAGCACTGTACGAAACGGAATGGTAAGGCATCTTTCTAAGACCCATTGATGCAAAGAGGACAATTATGCATTTCTTTCACTGTGCAGTCAAATTTGGAACTTAAGAGAATTTTTGGCTAATAAAGAGCCTTGCCAATCAAGCTGAATAAAAATGAAATATCCTTTAATATGCAATATATCTGAAGAACAGAAAGAAAAATACCATAGATTTGGGGCTCCTAGAACAATAATTTAATAGAACACTCTCATTTTTACATTACAATTTGGGCATGGCTCAAGTGTTTGCAGAAGCCAACGTTCTACCATCTAGAAAAGGCAGTTATTTTTGTATAGTCCATGGACTGCTAAATTACCTCAGAGAAATGTGGTATCAAGGGAGGAACTCATGATTTTCTTAAATAAAGAACATTAAAAAGATTTTATTTTGCTTGTCCACTGAACAGTAATCATCTTTAACATTCTTGATTATTTTCTGTCTTGTAGATCAGTTAAAAAAAACTTCAAACACAAATATCTGTTACTCTTCAAAAATTGAGTGAAAAGTGGTAGCTGCCAAAAGGTTGGAGAGGGAGGAAGTTACTAAACAGTCTTTGGCAAAGATTTAGGACCAGGCGATATTTTGGGATTTTTTATGATTTGTTCACCTAAACTCATCAGTGAAATCTTTGCATACAATCTGATTTCATTTGACTGTTTATTTCCTATTTATAGCCTATATCAACAGGGGGAAATTGCAGTCCACAAAGAAATGATAAGGACAATTTTTCACTCAGCACCTCCATGGCAGCTGGTGATTCTGAGTATAAGGGAAATTTATCCCCATCCTTTAGAAGGAATACGCTACTTATGGTCTTATGATGTATGGAATCCTGGGTCTTCAAGAGGACTAGGATTTTATACTTCAGGAAAAAGAATAAAAAAAAAAAGGTACCACGATTTCTTTAAAGCAATTACCTGCCTTGTGAGGCTTTAAAAATGCCATCATATTTGTTTTAGTAACTAAGCACTCACATTAGCATTGTCTTGAACAAAGAAGAAGTATATTTAGAGAATCTATTCACTGCTGAAATCTTCTTTATATCCAGTCTAGAGGAAACCATTTTAAGGTGCATCCTGAATTTGGGAGTAAAGTGAGGAAGAGGTCACTTCCACTGAGACTCAAATCGGGAGAAGTCAACATGTGCTGGACGGATTAATCATCCTCATGTAAGAGGTGACTTGCAAACAGGTGGCCAAGGAAACCTTGTCAACATCCAGCTCCATCCAAGAAATGACAATGTCTCTTAATCTCATTAGAATGACCAGGGCATATTCATTTGGGACAATAATAAAGAAAATGACAAATTAACCAGCCACAGTGTATTTCCTCTGAAGAAATACTATGCAAACAGGAGAACTGTATCCACAGGAGACCAGACTACTGATCAGGTGACTTCCTAAGGTCTATTTCTCAGGGTGGCCCTGCAAGAACAGGGAGTGGGTTTTCCTACTTGAAATCTCACTTTTGACACCAAAAAATCTGCTAGAAACTTCTCTGAAATGTCAAGCTTAGATAGTATTGTCAACTAAGATAGAGTTTGAGTTTCATACACAATCACAAGTGGTTAAGTAATAGCAGAACGTTACCTTTCTGTTTTGGGAATTAATGTGTTTTTTTTAATTATATTGAACCATGTGAGGTTGCCATTTTAATAGGCCAAAAAGTAGCCAAACAGTAACAATTTCCTATGGTTCAAATGAGTCTTTAGGGATATAATGAAGCCATCTGAACCATTACCAACCCTCTGAAAAAATATTTTGAAACAGAAGAGGGAAGACTATACAATGCAGGAGGCTACGACAAGAGGCATTTTAAAACGTTTTCTAAAATGCAGGACTTGAAAAGCACAGTCTTCCTAATAGTCCCGATTTTCCACAACTCCACCCTCCACGTTCTAACACTATGTGAGTCATCAATACAAAATCAAGACAGGCCAGTGCTCGGCACACAGTTGGCAGGTCCTCTGGGCTATTATGTTCATGATGGCAAGGTTGCCGATTTTTCACTGAGGTCAATAATTTGCTCTTCTTTCCCTAAAGCTTAGGAATGGTTTTGCAAGATCTCCCAGAACTCTGTCCCTTGCCCCTACTCCAGCAGAGGGATGAGAGGCAGCTTATCTTGTCATTTTAATGAAACATCTTTGAGGTATGATTTCACTGGGGAGAGATTTAGAAATCAAAGCTTAAGTCGGGCTGTGAAAGTAAGTTATGCGGTACTGAGCAAAACACAATCTCTAGAACTCATTTTTTCCCTCAGCAAGCATTAATGAATGTCAAGCCTTTATAGATTAGTTAATATACTTAAGAGATAGAGAATGCATGTTTGTTTTCCCAAACCCTTGATGCAGCCAGTACCTTGGTGAGAACTGAATAAATAAATCCACTCATTGCAGTAATCTTCAGAGAAAAATTCAACAATTTTGCCCCCAAAAGTCATATTTATTTTTTTCTATTGTAGGCACATGAAATAATGACAATTGCTTCAGTATTACCTAGAATATCAATATATCTGCCACATTTGCACTTTTTCATTAATTGTAATTTTATTTTTCTGTATTAGAATTTATCAGATAGAAAACCAACCAACCAACCCGGTTCAATCAAACATCTAATTACATTTTTCATGTGCTCTGTCATTTTAGTGAGTATCTTGTAAGAGAATGCCAGAATGACTTTTATTAATGTCAGAGAATGCATTTTTTCCTTTTGACAAAAGAAGAAAAGACCTTTCACATTCAAAATTCAATTTTTTCTCCTAACATTTCCAATATGACACAAACATATGGTAAATAAAATTATTCTAATAAATATTAGAGCCAGTGGACCAGTAAGGAAGACTCTGAGCATGCTGTGAATCTACTGAATACTAAAGAGCATCTGAAATATAAAAATCATTGAACTTTTAATAAAAACTAAATAATTCAATAGTTTTTTTTATTTAAAAAAAAGAGAAACATATGCAACAATAATGATTAACCAGGATATGTCGACATCTCAGAAAGGGCTGACAAATGGACAAATGTGATAAAGTTTTCAAGAATTTTGCATGGCGAAATATACTGGTTAGAAGAGTCTGCTTTTTATTTCCTCCACAAGAATATAATTAAGGTTAGGTTTGGAAATAAAGCACTTTGCCTGAAGTAAAGGAATAAGACACATCAAATAATTTAAATAAAAAGAAAAGAATAATGATTGTACTCAAGAGCAATGGAATTTGAGAGGAATACGAGTACACTGGTCTCTCCCGGGACATTAGGATTATGAATGTTACTATACTTTCCTTCTCCTGGGACATTTAGAAACATGTTGTTTAACCATTTGCCTTACAGAGTTACATACAGGCATACCTTGAGGCAGGGAACTGACCTGCATAATCTAGAGAGCATCTTCCTGTTTTATGAAAACCAAATCACAGAAAACAAACTCAAAGGATTGATATGACTCCAAGTGAACTCAGCATTAAGTACATACAGACTCAAAGACAATGTTGTAGAATGAAATACTATAGGTCTTACGACATTACTTACATAGAATGTGGTGTAAACTATCTGTAGATATGATATCTTAAGCCACTGGGGATTAAAAAAAAAAAGAAATAGGAATCTCTTCAGAAAAATACATGTGAAATTCGAAGCTGTTTGCTCAGAGTATGTAAAGTATTCATCAGAGAAAAATGTTCAAACCTACTTTAGGAGAAATGAGAACTATTTCTTAATATATCCGAAGCAGGCCAAAGAAGATTGTTTCTTGACAGAAGTTGTCATGGGAAAACCTCCCTTTTTTATTTGCTACAGAGATCATGCTGGAATTGATGGGAAGAGAATAGACATTTTAAAATAAATAAAAGAGGTCACTTGCACGAAGAGTTTTTTTTTTTTTTTTTTTTTTTAGAAGTGGATTCTTGTTAAAAGATTCTCACTTTTATTCAAGTTAAAATGATCATTTTGTTCCATGAACAAAGGTGTGGGGATTTTACTTTTTTCGTTCACTGTACACCAAGGCAAAACACAGGGGCTTCCTGGGCATGTGACACTGTGCAGTCACACAGGGCCCTGTGCTCAGAAAGGCCTCATACTTGGTTTAATGTTCTGCTGCTGCTGTCTCAAAATTCTCAATTATCTTTGAACAAGAGGCCCGCATTTTCATTTTGCAGTGAGTATCTGATGCTGGTAAATTAAACCCATCTGTAACATAATAAACTACCTTGATTGTCCATTTTTCATAAATTTCTTATTAATATTTGAAAAAGATTACAAGGTCTTCAAAATGATGTAGTACTGACTACTCCTGATAGTTTCTTCCTGCTATTTTCTTTAACATTCATAGAAGAATTTCCCAGTGGTTAAGGCACTTCCTTTAGAGGGTACACTAACTTTTCCAGCCCAGTCAAGCGTGATGTACTAAGAAAATAGTCTCAGTGCTCCAATTATCATTGCAAAGAAATGCTTGGCTGTTGAAAATAAAATTGAAAGCAGAAAAGACTGAAATAGTGGCTTTGGATTTCCTTTCCTCTAAGTTCATATCCGTGTTTACTTGCTGTCTAAATCCATCCATCAAGAGCAAACAAAAGACCTTAAAGGATGTACAAATAAGAATAATTGTAGAATAAGTATACTTATACTTAACTAATATTTAATACAGAGTAAACTTGCTCTTCACTTGATGTGTTCCTAAACAGGTAATTCATTATCCACCTCCTCCCCAAGATCAAGGAATTCTATTTTAACATATCAGGGATACTGCTACTTAAGGAATTCTTTGGTAACTCATTTTACAAATCAAGTATACACACACAGAACGGAAACGATCATTCCTTAGTAAATCAGTTGCTTGAGTTCATTTTGGTATGCTACAGTTGGAAAAACATAGCAATATCTATCCATCAAAGTCATATTGGACAACACAAATACTCTGCTGAGTTCCCTGTACACTTCCGAGGCCAAGGATATCCTCCCACCTTGTCACTTAAAACTACTTGATTCTGATTGGATCCTGTCACTGGAAGAAGGTTCAAAAATTATAGGAATGTAGATAAGTTCATGAATGTCTTCTTTTTTCTTTTGTTAGATTCCACATATGAGTGATATCATATGGTGAAAAAAGAAGACACTAATGAATATATCTACAAAACAGAAAAAGACTCACAGACATAGAAAACAAACTTATGGTTACCAGGGGGGAAAGGGGGTGGGAAAAGATATATTGGTAGTTCCAGATTTGCAGATACTAACTGCTATATATAAAACAGATCAACAACAAGGTCCTACTGTATAGCACAGGGAACTATATTCAATATCTTGTAGTAATCTATAATGAAAAAGAATATGAAAATGAATATATGTGTGTATACGTATGACTGAAACATGATGCTGTACACCAGAAATTGACACAACATTGTAAACCGACTCTACTTCTATTAAAAAGAAAATTATAGGAATGTAAAGCTTGGAGGATAAATCTCTCATTTTCACAGGTACAAGAATCTGTCGTGACTAAATTAAATAACTAACAACAATGTTACACACTAGCACTGTGGCGTAGTAGAGCAGAATAAGTGGGGGGCTGAGGCAGGCTCTCCTCCCGGCTCCCCTATTTAGCACTAAAGTAGCTTTATGACCTTGAGCAAGGACTGTTCATGTCTCAGCTATTACACTTGTAAAATAAGAAGTTGAGTTGAGTCATTGGAATCTAGGGTTTGTAAATTTTAGTGTGCATTAGAATCACCTACCCCCAAAAAAACCCCCAAAAAACCCTGATTACTGTCTCCCGACTCCTACCTGACTTCTCATTCAGTAGGTGTGGGCTGAGGCCCGAAATTTGGCATTTCTAACAAATCTCAGCTTCCGTTGAAGTTGCTGGTCCGGGGACCACACTTTGAGAACCACTGACCTAGGAGAATGCCAAGAATCTGAAGGTCAGGCAAGACTCTGAACCTACGCACTGGGGGGAGAGCTCCTGAGGCATCTGCCAAAGAGTCACAGGTCTCAACAGGGAAGAGCAGTGTTCTTTCCAATGAAGAAACTCCAACTGAAGGGCAGCACTGCATTCACCTGCCAATTAGCAACAGGAGCAGGGGCAGGGGGGAGGGGGTGGGTGAGCCAGGAGGAAATCAGGAAGTTGCGACCTGAAACTGAGACTAACCAGACCACACAAAGCCCTAAATCAGGAAATAAAGCCAGGCTGAGCACAAAGCTGGATGAACCCTTTTGGCTTGTTGTAAACTAAGGGATTGGAATGACTTAAACCCATGAGTTGGGACACTGGATGAACACCTTTGGGGAGACAGGACTATAGGAATGAGAACTCCAATGAGGAGACATAGAAAACATACTTATGGTGACCCGGGGGGAAAAGGGGTGGGAAGGGATAAATTGGGAGTTCGAGATTTGCAGATTCTAACTATAGATGTATAAAATAGATAAACAACAAGTTCATACTGTACAGCACAGGGAACTATATGAATACCTTGTAGTAACCTATAATGAAAAACAATATATGAAAGCAATATATGTATATATATGTCTAATTAAAGCATTGTGCTCTACACCAGAAATTGACGCAACGTTGTAAACTGACTGTACATCAATTAAATAAAGAAAGAAAGAAAACTTAAATTAAAAAAGAAAAAAGAAAACTCCTATGAGGTTAACGAGAAGGCCAAGGTTCCCAAGTCTTGGGGACGATGTGGGACAAGGCCTGGGTCTCTCTTGGCCCAGAAAGTTCCTAAAGAGGCTTGGCCCAAAGACTTTGCCATCTTCACCCAAAGGAAATTCTAAAAGATGTATTGCAGGCAAAACAAGTAATTTTAGATGTATGGTCTGAAGTACAAAAATGAATGAAGAGCAATATGTGGGTAGTATACATGAACACTAACTGTTAGAAAATAATTATCATATTGTCTTGCTCTAAGGTGGGTAATGCAAGACTCTGACATCAGTACTGTATGCCTTTCTAGCTAGCTTTAAATAATTCAGAGGAACTTGAAAAACTGGGTTATGATAGTCAATTCTGTTATTACACAGACACATACAAATAGATATTTATTTGTGGGAGTCTAATAACGTGTATGTAGATAAATATATATGTGTATATATGAACAGTGTAACAATTATGTATACTGTAACCTTTTTTATACTTCAAAGGTATCTTTGCTAATGAGTTCATCCAGTAAAACCATATCCATATTCACTTGTGAACACACTGAAGTAAAGTTTTATTGATCTCACACATATTTCCACACCCACCAAAGCACATGAAACACCTATGAATATATAATATCTATGTAGCCAAGAATTAAGGTCGAAGTTTGATACATTCTCTCTTATCACTTTTTCTAGATAAGCACTCCTTTAACCTCAGCAAAAATAAAAACATACTGATCAAAGCGTCCGTAATTCCTGAGATGTTCCTAGAAAATTAGAAATGATTAGATATTGCTAAATTTCACATTCTAGCTTGATACAAGCACATACAGTAGGACAGGTCTATTATAACACTCGGGGTATTACATTTCCAAGATTCTGAATCAACCAAATGTTGCTTCGAAATGGAGTGAAACTGAAAAGAGGCCCTCCTAAGATGCCGAATATAATTGTGAAAAGACAATGTGGGGGGAAACATAAGAAAGCAGAAAGTGACTACTTAATTCCTTTCAAATAGAAACTGAATTGCTGAGGCAGTTCTCACCACCTTATTTATATATGGACTCGCTCGCAAATCATGTCATCACCCACCAGGAAGCAATGCATCAGGAAGGGTGCGACAGTGCCACAGTCCCGAAGAGGGGGAGAGAGGTCCAGCTGGATGATAAAAAGGCTTTATCAACACCAAAAATCCCAACGGTTTTATGGATAAATATTATATGAAAGCATTACACGGGAAACAGAAACTAGTTTCAGAAACTGCCTATAGAAAAAAAAAAGATGCTTATAACAAAGGACTCACATTTTGTGAACTGATACTTGGTATTTCTTGAACACCAGAGATTTAAAGATGGCCAACTACCTTATTTATGAGACAAGCAACCAGCTTCTTAACCCCCTCAACTCCCTGCCTCAACAAACAGAACGAAACAAAAACCTGGCATAGGACTCCCATTTTCCATTTAAAGAATACA
The DNA here is from genome assembly GCF_048773025.1 of Camelus bactrianus. NCBI lineage: Eukaryota > Metazoa > Chordata > Mammalia > Artiodactyla > Camelidae > Camelus > Camelus bactrianus. The sequence goes on along the minus strand of NC_133575.1, from coordinate 77,544,322 downwards.
TTTTTTTTCTGTAAGATATGCTACTGTCTGTGTAAATGTGAGAGCACCTTGAGAATACAGACTTCCGCTTTCACTCTGGAATGTAAGTTCCCATCAGCCCTTAGTTACTTTGGACTTTAAAAAGACACATCCTTCAGAAGAAGCATGAACTGCTGAAATCCAGCATATACAACAGCTTTCCCTAAGGTTATAATGAGCTATGATTTTAAAAGGAAGAACTTACATTTTTTTTTTAAATAAAAATACTTACTCTGTTCCTTTGGAGTCTTAAAATGAGAGAGGGGATGAGGGAGGAGGGGCTGGGAAGCACACTGCCAACCCCCTCACCGCCACCCCCTTTTCCACCCACGAAGGGGTACTTTAGGGGTTTCATTTTTGGTCATGGTTACTCAAGTGAAAAGGGCTAGTTTTCTACACACTTGGACCACAGGAGATTACTGAAAAGTCCAGGCTGTACATACTGTGGGGATGGAGCGAGGGGACACTTAAAGCTAATGTAGTCAGAGTTCATCTCCATAGCTCAATCTCCATTTCCCCTCAACATATGATCAGCTAGCCCTTCGAACAAAGCTGCATTGAGTCTTTGAGTGAAGAAAAAGAGATGCAAAGAACAGTATAACAAGACCTAACAACATAATGGATTCCGGTTATGCCAGATAGAGCACTCAGAACCAGTTGCCTCAAACGAGTAAAGCATCTTTTTAAAACACTGGGGAAGACACAGGGGAGGCAGTTTCACACACCATACTGAAGTTCAGTAGAACGAGGTCAGTTAAGCACTCTATCCTGAGACATACACCTTTCATTTTCAATTGTTTTCAAATAAAAAGAGAGAAATCCCCTTTTCAAGTTGGATTGTTTAAATGCACCTACAGCTACTCCTGTCTAGCAAAGGCTAGGCGAGCTCTCCCTACTGATGCATTTCAAAAAAGGTTCAATTGGCAAAAGAAAGCAAGTGCAAAGGGTTTTTGACAAAAGAGGACTAGAGGGAACACATTTTCCTTGCACAGAAATACTGTTCTAGAAAATCAGACGAGGTAGCAACTCAAACCAGGGGTGTGCACATACTGGTGAGACAAACAGGGAATTTGGAAAACTTCAACGTCAGACACTCAACTACATAAAATTATTAGCTTAAAAACTGGGGTTACTCAGACACACATTAATATATATAAAATAGATAAACAACAAGGACCTACTGTACAGCACAAGGAACTATATTCAGTATCTTGTAATAATATATATTGGAAAAGAATCTAGAAAGAAAATACATATGAATGTATATGTATAACTAAATCACTTTGCTATATACCTGAAACTAATATTGTACATCAACTACAGTTCAATCAAAAAAAAATTGGGGTTACCTTATAAAAATGAGAGACTAAATGCTTAAATAAAACAAGGTATTATGGTGGTCAGATGACAGCACAGCCTAACCCAGTGTACGCTGAGAATGAGGTTCTTCGACCACAGAACCAGACAGGTCTGTAAAGAACCCCTGGGACCCTGTCCCACCCTCAGCAAGACTGTGCCTGCCGTTCCCTAGATCTATACACATCCATCCTGTTTATTGATGCTCCAGGTAATTCCTAGGCAGCCCTGTCCAGGGCTCAGCAAACAGAAAAGACTAAATCAAAATCAGGAACTCTGAAATACCTCCTATGATAAAGAGATTATTATTATTATTTTTTACACAATGTACATTTAGAGCCAATTCCAATACTGGTTCCAACAAATAAAAGTATTATGGCATCCATAGTTAATTGCACACTTAAAAGGATAATTATTTTTTGTTTCCAGATGAATCATACCATCATCCTCTGAGCTATTATGAAATAACATATAAAACCCAGTGTTCATTTAGATGACGATGAGGTATTCTAAGCTGTTATAATGTCTTTGTAACACCATTATAACAAAGGCATAACTGCTTTCTTAAACTAAGATTTTTTTTCTCATTTTTTCTCCCACTAACTAGTCAAGATATCATATACTTTACAGATTGTTCATGTGTGAAGGGAGCAACTGAGGACTGAGGATTGATTAGACATAAACAAGAAAAATAGAAGTTTTCATACATTAAAAATGCGTGAAAAAGTGAAATATACATGTTACATGCTGCACACGGTCCTGTGTGAGTGGATGCATACATATACAAACAGATGCAGAAGAGCCATCATTTCTTACAGAAGAGACACACAGAGGGAGAAAGGCTGACAATTAGTAACCCCTTAAGTAGGTTAATGGTGCTGAGTTATCAGACACCACCACTGTGATTAGGGTGTGTCACCCTGCTCAGCACGCTGGGAGCACTCAATAGCTACTTGCAGAATTAAATTAAAAATCACTGAAAGGTTTTCACCCATAATAATCCTCTCGCATATTTAGTGTAACAATAGATTTTGTCCTGATTCTGAAGCAGCCCAGGGGCTCAGGGGTTCAATGTGGGTGGAGCAAATTTAATTTTCAAAGAACAAAAAAAAAAAAAGTCATTAGAGACTCAGTTGGGTCCAGGACAGTTTGTTGGTTCTATGAATCTGTTAGGTGTAATTAAGGACGTGAATCTAAACGCATTTGACGGAGAGCCGAGCCAAACTAATTGCAATGTTGGTATATAACAGCTGTTATTCATTTGACACTTTGCTGTAAGAAGAATTAGAATATTGAAATATGGAACCAAAACATGTTTCTAATAAATGATTAGGCCACCTACAGTGTGTTTTGGTCATTTCTTATGTAGTCAATTTGATTGTTTTCACCCACCTGCTCCAATATTTTCATGGTTTCCTGGCTAGTGAAGTTACATAAGGCATACACAGCAACAAGCACATAGTGGAGAGAAAAGCCAAATTTGTAACTGCCAGCATTACTCATCTTCTACAGAAGAATTGATGAAATCTTGTTAAATGCTCAACACACTGAAGACAGCTCTTACCGTTTTTGCAAATCTGAGTTTCTGCATTTAGAATCTAAGGACCCTTAATGAGATCTAAAGTATATTACCTATCTTGTTTCGCATATTTATTTTTGTGTCCTATTTAAAAGAATATTTTTAGTTGATATAGAAATTTGTTTTACTGCTAAGGCAGACAGAATGAGAGTTGAGCACTTATTTCCAGTGAACTGATGCCAGAAATGTAATTATTCTAGTATGAGTTCAGAAAAAAAAAAACAACTACTAGTGATTAAGTGGCTCAAATAGACTCCCAGAAAAAAAAGAACTAGAACCTTCAATTAATCTAGAGTGTATGCTGCAGTTAGTCCAGATGAAGCCCACTCTCCCACACTTGTGTGCAATGATCACTCATGCTCTGAATAATGGCCCAGAGACAATAACAAAGTCCTAATGAGTTATCAATGATCTACATACTGTGTGGTGGCTGTATGTACAAAACTATGTTTAAGCACTATATGCCACACAGTTCTACCTGTGAAAATGTAAAGCTCAAACCACTGGGGGCTGGGGAGAGGTAGCTGGGCAATTAAGACAAGGGTTGTGGATTAACAGAGTTCAGAAAGATTATGAATGATAAAGACTGATGCACAAATGGCTTTTTCTATAATTACAAAGTCAGATTAATCAAAACACCTCTTCCCCAAGGCATTCTATTCAACCAAGATCTTATTGTAGTGATTACTGCTATTAATAGTTTTCCATACTATGTTCACTGAAATAACTATTATTATTAAGGGGATAACAACATTAACACGTATTTAAGTGCTAACCGTGTGCCAAACAAGTGCTAAGACATTTGCACATATTCTCTCATTTAATTCTTATGAAATACCTAACAGCTAGATGTTGTTCTTTCCCCTGTTTTATAGACAAGGAAGCTGAGGATCAGAGGCGTTGGGTGAATTGCCCAAAATAATACTGTTTAGCATGGAGTCAGGATTTGAACTTGGGTTTGTCTGGCTCCAAAGGAAAGGAAATTGAACTCATTTCAATGGCAGGCTAAACACTGAAAGGTTTGTCTGAGATGACATGTCACTAGGGGGTGGCAGAGTTCCCCAGCTGGGTGTGATTTATCATTTGATGGTTGCTACTGCGGGGGCATCTCTTGTACCTCAATGCCTTAACCCAGTGCTTGAACTTAGAAATTCAAGAAGTATTTATTGAGTGAATGGCAACAGTAACACAAGATGTTGCCTAAAATGAACCTAAAGATGTTTTACTAAAATAACAGTCTCAAATGTATACTAAATACCTTAGTTTGCTAAAATCTCTCAAACACCTGGGCAAATCTTTACTGGATAATTTTATTTGGGGGAACCCTCGCATGCCCCCCCACTCACACACTTACAAACCACATATTTCCATTGAAAAAAAACCGTAGAGAACAAAGAGAAAAAGTTGTGATTTTGAATAAACAGTTTTCTTGAAATGTTTCCTAAATGTAGGGAGCAAGGCAATTTAAATAAATGGAATATCACCCAGATATTCTTTTTTTTTCTTCATAAATAAGGCTTATTAGATCAATTATTCTCTCCCAGGTCTACCAAGCATATATACACTTGTTTAGCTTTGCATTAGTGTCTATGAGCTGCTCATTATCATTTATAAAATATGCCAGAATGGTGGTACCCACAATGTCTCAGGGATTTATATTACCGGGATTTTTTTTTTTTTAATACACTGGGGTCAATTCTGTTATTTATTGGTATTCTAATCTATAATATTGGTTACTATAATTTAATGTCTGGGGTATGACATGGGGAAACAATTTCGACCTATTCAGATTAAAATGATATAATGTGAAATGAATTAATTCACTTCTAAGACGTAATTATTTTAAAACTTGGAAAACAGAAAACTAAAATTGCTACCCACCACTAATGACAGAGTTTAAACATCAAGGTTTATTGGTTAAAATTTGCTTATTCACTCTCAAAATCAAATCTGACTCAGGAAGCTTTCTCTATCATCATACTAGAAGTAAATAGGCAATTCTAATTTCCATATAATCTTATATAAGGAGGAGCAAAACTGTTTCTGATTAAATAATATTTGCATAAGAATCACACTTGGAGTTTCCAATTTCAAAACACCCTTTTTAAAATGCATTTCTTTTTATTGCTTCCTCTAAGCCCTTGCAATTAAATTGCTGACTTCCAGAAACATGAAAAGAGCTGCATTCACAAATATTACAAAATATTTGGTAAGCTTTTTCACTCTACCTACAGAATTAATTTATTTATTTTTAGTGGTCCCTAAGTTAATTATCATCTATATTAATATAATCAAAGGTTGGAGAACATGGATTATGCCAAGCACTTTACATAGTTTACATAGTATTAGACACATTTTAGAGTACATTTATTGATTTAGCATATTTTTTGCTGCATTTAAATTTGCTTTCTCAATTTTACATTTAAATAAATGGTGTATTACTGTGCATGCTTTAATTATAATTATTTGGGAAATGGTGCAATAAATGTTGGCTGGATGAGTAAAATAGCCTAATATGTCAAAAAATATCAATACATAGTTATATATTAATGAAACTGTGCTGCTCTTAAAAAACGTCTTGGCTGTCAGTGAATCCATTGCTTCCAACTCCCACTGCCTTTTTTTCATCTCTTTTATGAAGTTTTCCCTTCCTGATACCACCTTCTGAAACTGCCATAGGTTGAAACTCCTTTGAAGAGAGCATCAGATAGGAGCTAACTTTTTTTTTTTTTTACCTTTCACTGTTCTTTTCCAGTTACATCCACCTTGCATTCACCTCTCCTTTTCTTGTGTTTCTGGCTCACTGCCTCAGTGATCCTTGAACAAATTCCTATAATCACCTCGGCTCTCCTATCTTATCACATCACAAACCCCTGCCTGACTTGGAAAGCTCTTCACAGTCTTTCCAACCATCTTCCTCTCTTTCCAACAGTTTTCCAATTCAAACCCTCCTCCACCAATGACGACAATGAAGACAATGACTACCTGAGAAAATGAATATTGCATATTGAACAGTTTAGCAGAGACTAAAGACATTAACATGTAATTGATAGATCAAAGACATTAACATGTAATTGACAGACTAGAGTATAAGTAACCAGTCTCTGTGGGTTGCCTCATTTAACTCTCACAATAACAAGGAAAGTACTATTATTTCATTTTATAGAGGAGGAAATTAAGGCACAGAGAGATGAAATACCTTGTGAGAGATTATATGGCTAGTCAGTTGTGGATCTGAGACTTGAACTTAGAATCTACCCTCTTAATCATTTTGATGTACTTTCTTGTGAGCTACTGAACAGATCCTCCGTTGCTGCCTTCCATGCTGATGTGCACTACTGCTGATGTTAGTCCCTTTTGCTTGCATAGTTTCACCCCTGCTTAGCCAGATATTACCCACCCTTCAGGATCTAGTTCAACTGATACATTCAGAGACCATATTTAGCCTTCTCTGAGAAACTATGTCATTTTACCAGCCTTCAGCGATCTCCCCTTTTGGATAGTTCTAAATAACCTCTATTATGTATCAGCACACTGTTTGCTGGTTCAGCTTTATTACATCTGAAGAGTAGCAGAATATGTCACCCCAAAATATGTCACTTTGGCATAAGGATTATTTTGAGCTGAAGGCAATTGAGAAGAAGCAGATACAAGAAAAGCTCTCAGAGGTCTTGTTATTTGCCTAAAAGCAGGACATAAATTTACAAAGGTGTCCCTCTTCCACTCTTTGCCAGGAATAACAGAAGTTACTTGCCAGAGACTATTCTAGAGAGACCCTTATCAGCCCAGAAATGGCACCAGAGGAACCTACAAAACAACTGACTGACTAGCCCTTAACTTCCATTAGTTCCCCCATACATTTGCCTTCCCCCAATTTGCCACGCTAGAAACTCAAAGTCCTTTTCCTTTGTCTTATCTAAAAATTTCTAAAAATGTATTATTTTTTGCTAAGATGCTATACAAGCCCAAGTTCTAACCACTCCTTTGAGTTACTCATCACCGAATGCTCCCACGTGTACACATGATGTATGCATTAATAAGTCTGTTCGTTTTTCTCCTGTTAAGATGTATTTTGTCTAATTTATAGAGCCCCAGCCAATGAATAGTTTTTCCTCTCCTACTCATCTCTTTGGCAAAGTTGTCAACTTCTAAAGGATGGTGACTATGTCTTGAACTGTTTTCAGATTCTTCAATGAGCACAAAATGACTTTCAGCAGCAGCAGCAAGAATATTCTAGGTCCTGTGTTATGTACTGTACTTAATTATCTCATTTAATCTTCACTAAAACGATAGGAGGTAAATGTCATTATCCTGCATTACAGATGGGGTAACTGAGGCATGAAGAGATGAAGGAACAGAAAAAGGTCATAAAGCGAGTAGGTGGAAGAGCTAGGACCGATCTCCACTTTTTTCATGTACAGACTTTAATAACTTTTTAGTCATGTCACTTAATGTTTACAAATGACTGTCTCTTTAATATATAACCATGTCTTTTTTCTCCTTTACAATGAAAAAAATACTATTTCTTGTCATGGCCTTTTGCCTTCTGATCTCCACTTCTTTCAAAATGGAGCTTGGAAACATAGCATTTTGAAATGGATTTAACTGAAAGGATATGATTCTCTGGCTGCTAGGTTTCCATGATGTCTTTACTTAATTCTGAGCTCAGCTGATCACATCCAGATTACAGAAATACTCTTCTCTGTTTGTTTTATCCTATTATTCTTCTGAATAATTAGATTCAAAAATATTTCTCCTTGATGAGTGAATGTCTATAATTTTGCATGCCAGAGAAATATATCTTGTTGTTGTTACTTATTAGCTATATGGGATCATGGGAGATTTTTTAAAAGGGAGGGATTTGCAATTTGGCTAAGTTGATATGAAATAGAAACTTTACAGGAAGAGTATTTGTGTTTTTAAAGTTGTGTGTAATTTAAAAGTGATTTTCTTTACCCAAGGGACTCTTTACATGATGACCTTTGTTACAGGTGAGACCCCTGCATCCAATAGTCTGTATCTCTAGTCACATGTGCATGAGCTACCTCTACACTCTGTACTATATATATCTCACAGTGGCAATCAAATGTTCTAGATCATCTCTCTTTCAGTGGGAAGTGGATAACACTGTTCTAATTGGACACATTTAAAAGCTCTTTAAATCACTTTCTGATGGCACTTCATTGTCACGTCTCTCAAGGATTCACAGTTTATGTAGCTGCACCGCACCTCCTCCCAGACTCTCAGAATGTCTGCAACTGACTTCCACTTAGCTAACAATACCATCTTTTATAAGACACAGAGAAACTGACACTGAGCTCCGTCTTGACACCCAATTACCCAACTCTGTTCTTATTCTTTCTTTTCTGCATCTTTCTCATCTGCATAAGACTACACTATTTTGATGGAAGGACCTCTTTTAAAAACATATTTATAAGTACTAACACACATATACTCTTAAGTGTAAAATAATATTACAATAAACAATAACAGTAATAATAATAAGTATTTGTGGGGCCACAAACAAGAACCTAATGGTGAAGCTGACTATTTGATTGATCTATAAACAGAGATATGGTAACAATACACAAAAGATTAATCTTACAGTATATCTTTCATGTTCAGATTACTTAGCTAAGCGTTTGCACAAAAACTTATTCGGATCTTTATACTATGGCTTCAATGATATTTAAAGAGGTAATCAACCAAATCTTGGCAAATGAAAATATATACATACTATAGACATGATCAAAAATAGTTTCTTTTTTTTTTCTTCTTTCTATTGTAGGTGTGGTTTTAAGGAAACAGTGAAAGGTTGATAAGTACTTAGGGTGGAGGGACAAGGGAGATGGTGTGGTGTGGGAACACGATTACGTTTTTGGCTCAAAACTGGACAGACTCTGTCTTGACTCCTAGCTCTTTTCACCACTCACCCTGGAGATTCTCAAAGTCTAATCTGGGAACTTGTGAAGGCCTCTGAAATCATTTCAAATCTGCAAGGTCAAAACTATCTTTTTAAGAATACTGACACTTTTTTGCCTTTTTCTCTCTCATTCTTTCATGAGTGTATAGTGTTTTCTAGAAGCTACATGATGAACGATAGTGCGTTAGACTGAATGTAGAAACAGGTATAAGAATCAAGCAGTCTTTTATTAAGCCAGACTTTGAAGGGATTTACAACACTAATTTTTTCTCTTCTTACTAAATATTTTTTTGGGGGGAATAAGGAAGATAAAACTGCTTTTCATAAAAAAAAGTTACTTAACATGTAATAGGTTTATTATCATTATTTTAATAGGATTAATCAATAAATAATTTTAAACATATTCCTTAAATAACTTCATCACGTCTCTGTTTAAATTATAATATGAAAAATGTCAATATCTAAAAACACAGATAAGCAAAAGGTATTTGAGGTCCTCAATAATTTTTAAGAGTGTAAATAGAGTCTGAGACCAAATACTTTCAGAACCTCTGATTTCTACTTTACCCTGTGATCTCATTCAAACTCATATAAGTTGTGTAATTAATTAAGGTGAGATCATACTGGAGTAGGCTGGACCCCTAACCCAATATGACTGGTGTCCTAATAAAAAGGACAGCACGTGAAGACAGCCACGCCAACAGGGAGAATGCCCTGGGAAAACTGACGCTGCGCTGCCACAGGCCAAGGAGCTAACAGAAGCAAGGGTACAGGCCTGGAACTATCCTCCCTAGTGTCGTCAGAAAGAGCTACACCTTGATTTCAGACTTCCCGAACAGGGAGACAACAAATTTCTGTTGTTCTAAACCACCAGTTTGTGGTACTTTATTCCAGAAGCCCTAGCAAACTAATAGGCCCTAACTTTAATCATCAAAAACCAATGATTCCCAAGTCTATCCGTCTAGTCCAACCCTCTTTCCTGAGTTTCATATGCACGCACACCATGGCTTCTAGGACATTTCCCATTTTGACAAGGCTTGTGAAAATCAAACACATTTAAAAGTCACTAATCATTATAACCCTCCTGATGAAGTCTGTTCTATTCCTGAATTGTTTTTTTCTTTATGAAGGGTACCACCTTCTTTAATGCCTCTTTCCCTTAATTCCCACATCTAACATCATAAGGGTCAGTCAGTTCTACCTTTTAACAACCCTCTGGTGATGGTTAATTTCATGTGTCAACTTGGCTGGGCCCCAGTGCTCAGATATTTGTTCCAACCTTACTCTGGATGTTTCTCTGGGGGTGATTTTGAATGAGATGAACATTTAACATTTAAATCAGTGGATTTTGAGTAAAGCAGATCGCTCTCCATAATGGAGGTGGGCTTCATCTAATCAGCTGAAAGCCTAAAGAAATCTGATCTCCCCTGAGCAAGAGAGAATTCTACCAGCAGACTGCCTTTGACCTTGAACTGCAACACTCGCTCTTCCCTGGGCCTCCAGCCTGCCATCCTACCTTGCAGATTTTAAACTTGCCAGCTTCTATAATCACAAAAGCCAATTCCTTAAAATAAATCTGTCTCTATATATCCACAACCTGTAGAATTCCAGTATACCTCTGCCTGGTGACTTCTGTAACCTCACTACCACTGCATTAGTTCAGGCCACCATCATCTCTTGTCAGGATTGTGATACTAACTTCATAACCTCTGTTGTCTCAGGCCCTTCCCTTTTCAATCCATCCTCTATGCTTCTGTCAAAATGACCTTTCTAAGAAACCTATCAAAGCGTATCACTTTCCCATTTATAAATGCTCACAGGTTTCCCATAGCTTTCAGGGTAAGACCTTAGCATAAAACGTAATTATTCACTTTGTAATTCAAAATTAATGAAGTACAATTATTTTGAAAAATGGAAGTACTTCATACCTTTGTTTATATCGATGAGTTGTTTCTTCTTCTTCTGGCGTTCCAACTTTTCTTGTTCTGCTTTCTCTTTTGCAAGTTTTGCCCTCCTAGTCTTTTCTTCCATTTCTTTTCTCTTGTTGTTTTCTTTCACTGCTTCCTGTACATGTAAACAAAGTGAAACAATTAATTCTTCCATTATGTACATATTGGAGTTGTGCAATTGTAAAATTTATATATACCCACGTGCATGTGCTCAGAGGTGGAGAAGTATGACAGCAGCTGCAAGGTGTGTGCATAATCCTAATTTTTGAGAGAAACTAATAAATCTAAGATACTTCTTCTTGAAAAAAATTATATATAGCTCAGGCTTTAATTGCCATTACGTAGGGTGCCAGAAAATTAGAAACATGACTGTTTGCAGATTTCACAATAAACATACTTTCTCTGTTGTTGAAATAGGAAATAGTTTTAATCCACAAGAAATGGTTTAATATGGAAATATAGCTTAGAAAGTATTTTACCACTTTATGTTACATTTTCCCCTCGTCTGAAAAATGTTTTTTGAAAACTATCTGATAAGATTTTTGTGAAGAAAAATGAGATGCACTTATAAAGTGCTTAGAACACTTAGTCTATGACGATTGTGGTGGAGGTGGTGGCTGTGGTGGCGGCGGTCACGATTACATCTAATGGCATGAGACAATCAGCCATGTTACTGTAGGAAAGAAACACTTGCAAGTTTCATCGCTTTTTATATACCCAGATCTTTAGAAATGCTGAAACATATTTCAAGCTACTGTCTGTTTTATTTTGGCTAGATTACCCGTGCAACTCAAGGAAATGAGGCCATTCCAGTAGACAGTATGGGAGAAAGTTGAAGTAAACTGATCAGCTGAACTAGCAGTATTTTTGACTTCAGAGAAATCATTAATACAGAGACATACCAACTGCAAGTTCCTTCCATCAAGCTGTTCTGGGTTTTTTTCCTATTATGATTTATTAGACATACTTCATAGCAGGTACCAACTATTTCATAGAAACTATTTTGTTCCAGAAATCCTAAAGACAAGGACTCAATAATAAGAATATATTCAATATATTTTTTCTTCCTGTTAAAAGATATACTAGTTTTAAAAAGCCCTGAAAGCACTTTCAAAAAATCTCCTGGCTTGCAAGAATTATTGGTACCTCCCCCTTCTCCTGCCACTGTCACGCTGGTACCTCTAGCATCAGGCTTAGAGCACAAGACGATCTGGCTCCTGCAGACAAACTCAGACTATCACTTAAAATAAACTGGAATAATGGAATCATCATTTTAGATCAGGGTTTCTCAACTTCAGCACTATTGTCATTTTGCACGAGCCTACTCTTTGCTGTGGGAGCACCCTGTGCACTGTAAGATGTTTAGCAGCATCCCAGACCTCTAGTCACTAGATGCCAGTACAAGCATCCCTCCCCGGTTATGACAACCAAAAATGTCTCCAGGGATTGCCAAATGTTATCCAGGTTGAGAACCACTAATCTAGGGGGTTGCATAGAGATTAATTTATTCACCAAAAATTACAAAGTGCCTGCTCTGCTGAATCCAACTTCTTTTCAAGGATGTAGAAACCGAATTCTGAACAAGGTTACAGACTTGCCTAAGGTCACACATTAATGTAATTGCGAAGCTGGGAACAGAACTCTGTCTCTCCTCTCACAGTTCGGCGTATGTTTTATTCTTCAAGGAAGAAAAGACAATGTGGATATGACACCAAAAGCACAAGCAGCCAAAGAAAAAACTGATAAATAAGACTTCATCAAAACTAAAACCTTTGATCCATCAAAGGACATTGTCAAGAAAGTGATGTGATAAGGCACAGAATGGGAGAAAATATTTGGAAATCTTACATCTGATGAGAATAGATAAAAACTCTCACAACTCAACATTGAAAAGACAAATAATCCAATTAAAAATAAACAAAGGATTTGAATAGCTATTTCTGCAAAGAAGATAGACAGCCAGTAAGTACATGAAAAGATGTTTGATATTATTAATCACTAGGGAACTGCAAATCAAAACCACAGTGAGGTACCACTTCATACACACTAGGATGGTTATAATAAGAAAGCAATGAAACCGATCATAATAAGTGAAGATGTGAAGAAATTGGAATGCTTTGCATTGCTGGTGTGAATGTAAAAGAGTGAGTCATTTTGGAAAGCTGGCTGGCAGTTCATCAAAATGCTAAACAGAATTACAATATGATCCAGCAATTCCACTCCTAGATATATGTCCTAGAGAAAAGAAAACACATGTTCATACAAAAACTTGCACAAGAATGTTCATTCGCAGCATTATTCTTAATAGCCAATAAGTGGAAAAGACCCAAATGTCCATCAATTGATAAAACAATAAACAAAATGTGGTATGTATCCATACAATGGAATATTATTCAACCATAAAAAGAATAAAGTTCTGATATATGCTGCAACATGGATGAACCTTAAAATATGATGCTAAGTAAAAGAAGTCAGACACAAAAGGTCACATATGGTATCATACGTAATGTGTGGAATAGGCAAATCCATAGAGACAGAAAGTAGATTAGTGGTTGCCAGGGGAAGGAAGCAGGGGGAATGGGGAGTAACTGTTCATGAGAAAGGGGTGTCTTTTTGGGCATGATGAAAATGTTCTGGGATTATATAGTGGTGATGGTTGAACAACCTTGTGAATATACAAAAAACACTGACTTGCATACTTCAAAATGGTCAATTTTATGATATATAAATTATAACTCAATAAAAATTAATAAAAATTTTAAAAATAGATGTTTGGAAAAGGCGGGATTGAAATAAAATTGTAACTTAGGAAAAAAAGACAACAAGAAAAAGCAACATATATTCAGGTTCTGATACTAACAAGTTGTATGATCTCTGGTAAGTAACACAAGAGGAAGTGAGAAGCAGAGACAGAATGGAGATTAATGCTTGTGTAAATTTTATGACAGGGTCAAATCGCTGATCTGGGAAACAGTTACCAACATCCGGGTGGACTCTTCCATTAGCAATCTGTTGGACTATTTAGTTGTTGAGTGCTGTCATTTATTATGAAGATGGGAAAAACTGGTAACTTCATTTGTATTTCTTCTTTATTCTTATAACAGCTACTCTTTAATGGAAATTTATTATGTGCCAGGTGTTTTAAGTACATAACTTCAAATCTTTATCAAAGACTCAAAATTTATAGAAAATCTGCAAAGTAACTATTATTTGTTCTTACTTTACAGATGCTAAAATTTAGGTTCAGGTAGGTTAATTAAGTGAGATGCCCAAGGTTACACAGCTACTTAAGTACCAGAACCTCGTATGTTTACTTAGATTACCATGATTCCTTCTAAGTAGAGTTGCCGGATAAAAAATAGGACACTCAGTTAAATCTGAATTTTACATAAACCATGAATAAGTTTTTTTAGTATAAGTATATCCCAAACCATAGTTGGCATATACTTAAACTAAAAAATTTGATGTAATATTTGGGACACATGGAAATAAAAATTATTGATTATCTATAAAATACTTGTGATATACATATGCTAAATATCATGTAATATTTGGGACACATTGATAATAAAAACATTATTCATGATTTATCTGAAATTCAAATTTAACTGGGCATCCAATATTTTTACTCGATAAATCTGGCAATTCTATTCCCAAGAGACTCTTGATTTTTTTATATGCATCCTTTCATAGACCAAGCTTATCTAATGAAGACAGTAGAATAATTATAAAAACACCCAAAAAAGCCCAAATCCAAACTATAATTTGAGAACAGAAATGTTGATATTATCACCAATAGGCATTTATGCGGTTCATGGACTTGAATCATACTATTTCTGTAGCATTCTCCACATTTCATTCCATTTTAATTTTTGGAAATAGAGTAAAACTCAAAACAATGTGTATATAAAAATCTAAACTAACACAATTTGGGTAGAAGGAAAGAAGTCAATAACTAATATCACAGAATCACTAGTAGAGAAATCTGGCATCTGTGAGTAGGTTAACTTTCTATATGAAAGGGAGGCTTGCAACCAGCACTACTAAAACACCATGAATGTAGATCTGTAAACGATGAAACAGATCAGATCATAGGTCCATCAGTTTACATCTTAAACGTTTCAGGAATAAATTTAATGTCAAAACAATCTCACAATTTGAAATGGCATGTGTAATCCTAAAGAGATCAAAAGAGAAGAGGAAAATGATTTCTGGAGTTTGGCATTAATTAAAATGAGTGAAAGCATCTACTCTACAAAGTTAAATATTGTTCAAGCAACACAGCCTGCGGAGTAAGGTTCTCGTTCTTACATCATTGCTCCCGTCTTCATGAAGCGGCCTCATGCTAAAAAGAAGACCTGATTGCTCTTGGTGTTTTGACTCTTCGGCTCTGGCTTTAGGAAATTTGCGATGGGAAACGTGTGCCTCTTTAATTCTCTCTACTTAAGAAATCAATTTAAAGAGAGAAGAGGAAATCTTAACTATGGTTTCATGTCAACATTCTTTAGTTTTACACGAGCAAAAGATAAGAAATTTCAAGACTTTGCTTAACTCTCCTAAAAATGTGACAGTTGATGGGGAGAGAACTCTTTTGCGGGATGGGATACATTCTTTCCACCCTAATTCCAATGAAACAAAACCCAAATAATTAAAAGAAGAAAAGCAACAGGAGAAAATTTAAGCTAAGAATTAAAAAAAAAAAACCCTTAAATAATTGACTGTGATTAACAACGCTGTATATTTGCTGAGTCTCACTAAATATTTGCTGACTCGTGTACTTCAACATGATTCTCAAGTAAGCATCAATCATTATTTCTTAGGGTTGGGGATGCCAACTGATTAGATTCTGTCAATGTACAGAACTGTGTTCTGTTAAAAGGCTGCTAACTGAGAAAGTATTTTGGTAGTAACCTCATATAAGATAAGAAATGTTTACAGAAAAAAAGTCTCAGTTTTAACTGGCATATCTGTTTTTCAAGAGTCAGTAAAAAGCATGAAAGGAGAAAAATAAAACAAAAAATGTCTCTAGGATTTAGTGCAAAATATATTCACCAACCTAATTTTAAATCTCTCACTAATTTTAAGTCTCTATTGCCTGGCTGAAAAATATGAATAAATTAGAAATCTCATTTCCCCTGTTGTGCATAATTAACAAATGAGACCTATGGACTAAAAATGTCATATGCAAAAAAGAAAAAAAAAGAAAGAAAAAAGAAAAAGCTCATGTAAATGCTCAGACCTCTCAAATATTCCAATTAAGCTTTAAGAAAGAGATAAAACTGGTTTAGAAAATTCCAACAGGCTCAGATGCCAGCCTCCTTCATGTCCGGTCTACACGAATCCAGTTATCTTCCAACCCCGTGATATTTGAAAACAAAAACCACCACCCACCAAAAACCATTCCTTACATCCATTGCCTTCAGTGGCTTTTTATCCCAGTGCTGACTACAGAAGCACCCTGCATGCACTGTGATCTCACTGAAAGCTGTAGTATATTTGCGGGATGAAGAAGTGGAGCAATTAGGAAGAAAAATGCATCTTGGAGTCACATTAACCCGGTTTCAAATCCAAGCTCCCATTTCTCATCTAAAAGCTGTGTGACCTTGAACAAGTTAGTTATTTCATTTCTTCGAGCTTTAGTTTCCACATCTGTAGGATGGAAATACCACCACTCAAATCACTTGGCTGTTAAATAGATTTAGGGAAATAATGTTTCTATGAAACACTGACGACAGGGCCTGGTACAGAAGAAACGTTCAGTATACATGGGGGCACTGATTATTATGGGTAAAAGAAACATTTACAAGTTTGAACAGTAAGAACTTGGTCATTAAGGCACAGGTGACCTCATGTGGTTTCAACAGTTTATTCTGCACAACCCCCTCCTTCTTTTTTGGAAGTTTTGAGGATGTGACCTATGACTAGAAATCTGACATCTTGATAATGTCTACTCTCATAAGCATACTGAACATGATTTTTAACTGTACCATATTATTGGCATCTAAGATAATTTAAAAAATCCACACATATCACTCTCACTTGGCACTCATAAAAAAAAAAAAAAACACTAGAAATGTATTCTTTTCCCTTTTGAGTTCTGGGTCATCCTGGGTACTTGTATGAAAATACTTGGCAAGACTGTGATTTCTTTCAGTTTCAGAAGCTGTATTAGAAAAGAGTCACATAACCTTAAAAGAATGTGTTGGAAATGTCCTGGTGAACAAACTGGCAACTCTGGTGCCAGAGGCAGACTGTGATCACGCTGCTTAGTGTTTCTTCCTTCATCAGGGATGTCAGAAGGATTCACAAACGATCCTGAGTCAAATCATTTGGCAACAATATAAAGAAACCTGGTATGCATTATACTGAGAATCCTTTTGTACACTAAAACATGTCACCGAGGTTTTTTTTTTAATGAAAACACAACAAAAGAGGTGAAATTCTCTCCACATTTTTTAATCTTGCACTGTCCTAGCACCAGATGCTCTTTCAGCTTTAATTCAAAGTGTGCTTTTGGAGCTTTTTTCCTTTTACCTTCTTTCTGTTTCACGCTCACCAATTCAGAATTTGAAACTGTTTTATTTTAATCACCTCTTTTAAAATAACATAAAACACTTAAAATTTCAATAAAAAAAAACTGCTGACATGGATACTGTAAATTTCGATCTTTCCTAGGTAGGTTTGAGGATTCTAAGGCTTCGTTTTTTTAATGCACCTTGTTGACAAGACTTCTAAAAATTCCTGACCCGTAATTTTACACCCAGAGTAAAAATAATTGGAAAGAGGCCTAATTATTTTGTTCCTCTGAAATCAAGACTCATAACCCGTACATTCTGAGTAGAGAGCAGCATACCCTTGTGAGCAGAAGATGGTCTTTAGGAGCTAAGAGATCCAGTTTAAATCCTTGCTGTCTAGCGACCATTATGCTTTATCTCCTTGGGCCACTTATCTGTGCTAAGCCTGCTTTCCAGATCTACAGAATACCTGTCCTTCACAGTGTTGGTTTCTGATTTAATGAGAATTTGCATATAAAGCCAGTAAGCACAGTGCCTGGCACTTGGAAAAGTAGGCAACGAATGAAGTGGTTATTATGATGATATAATTCCACAGTTGGGCAATACCAATGTCCCATGCAATTCAGGGTTGGTGTTCCATTTCCCCCAACCCAGGAGCATGTGCACATATGTGCATGTGCAGCGGGGAGAAGGAAGAATCCTTTCTGATCTGGAAATCTTCCAATATCAGATAAAAATATGAAGATATGAAACACACACTCTCAGACCCCAAAACTTTGAACAGATGACAGGACTTGCCTTCTTGAGCCAGGAGAAAAAAAAAATATAGAGAGATAGGAAAAAAAGTAAGTTTGGGGGAAAAATTCTTTGACAAATCTAAGAAACAAAAACATCATAGACTATTTTGCTATGTGGACTAATAATGAAATTTACACATTGTCTTACTCAAGGTTCAACACAACTTATGAGACTGTGGCATAAACAGGGATGGAGCTTCCTGGTGGGAGGCAGTGGATTTTGGTGGTGGTGGTGGTGGGGGGTGGTTACTGTTTGTTTTTTAACATCCAGAGTTAGTTCTATCATCTCCCTGAGAAAATGAAGCACATAATCTAAGGCCACTTGAGTTGGAAAACAGACGTTTGCTTTTATGTCTTTTGTGAGTATTTCTCTCCAAATCTAACATTCACTTGGTCTGCTTAAAGGAGAATTAGTCTACACTCAGTCCTCTATCCCAGGCCTGGCTAAACTTTCTTAAACTCTCCCCATCTTATCCATAGGAGGGTGCCAGTCCTGCTGGAAAACCATCTACTGAAGGATTTCAACTAGAAGATAAGACAAATGGTATAATGTTTTTGCTTGTTGGTGGGATTCTCATTTAATTCCAGGCATAACAGGAGGCAAAACTGGTAGAGATGGAAAGTTGTCCAGACCAGTGAACTAGGGTTATAGCGAGAATGTCCTTTCCCTGTCCCCCAGACGTGCTGTGCATGACAATAAAAAGCCAATTCTACATATGATGCCTTTTCATCATCCTCCCCACCCTCCACCCCCCACAAATTTTCTTCCTTCCCTTCTGCTCTGCTTCATATAGCTAGATACCTAACACACTCCTTGCTCGAATTATTCCAGCTGTTAGACATTTCTGCAATTTGCTGCACTTGCCTGTAACCAGGGATAAGAGTTGCTAGGAAACACAGATCTCAATATATGTCATCACGACTGACGTGTTAAGTTGGGCCAAGGTCCCTATTTGTTAGTACGAGTGGGTGAAAATCTTAAAGTATACCAAAGTTCATAGTAAATCAGGACTCATCTACTCTTTAAGATCTTGCTCACTCCCATTTGAGAATGATCATGCCAAGTTACAAATGGGAAGACACAGCGTGAACCGAGATGAGTTTTTCAGCATTTTGAACAAAGAATTGAACAACCAGATGCTTGGAGAAAAAAAAAACCTACATAAGATGATGGCAATGATTCATTAGATTTTTTCAGTTGTAACTGGGACAAATTAAGCCTTCCCATTAGAGAAAGGAAAAAATCTTACACTTTAATTAACATCAAACAAGTTTAGATATTCCTTTTCTCTAGTTTCCCTGTGTTTAAAGGGCATATTGGATTGAAGGAGTCATGACAAATGCTCAGGGCAAAGAATTTTCAGCTGCAGCAACTATACTCTGAGAATCAGTACCTCCGAAGGCTCTAGCCATGCTATAATACTGCTAAACTTTTTCTTTCCTAGAGATTTCCACTTATTATGGTACAAGTGACCTATAAAATTCCTCTTATGCAAGATCTCATGAATACTTCATCAACCAATCAACTGTGATTGTAACCGAGAGGTATAACTTTCTTTCTCACTGGGGTAATTGAATCCTTGATTAGCTTGCTTGAGTACTTAGAGTAACAGACACTGAACAAATGTATTGATACTGTAGTTAGATGGAGACTGAAGTCGTGTTATTAACCTATGTAAATATGGTATAAATCCAAGATGTATCGTCTAAATAACCAAATAAAACAAAATACATATTTGCTGTCCTCTTAGATTCCTGAGATGCTACATTCTTTCCTTCCTTCTGATAGAACAGATTGTTTTCTCTCTCTTTCTTTCCTTGATGCCACTACCCTCTCCCACCCTTAATTTTCACTTTCCCCTAAAGCTCTGTCCTCATCTCTTTCCCCCTCCCTCCTTCTTCCTTCTTTCTGTCTGCCAGAGAATCCATATTCCTACTCAGGGTTGAAGGAAAAAAAAGCCCTTCCAACAGCCTACAAAGCCTTTTGTGACCTGGCCTCCTCCTAACTTCTCCTGGGTCATTTTGTTCCATCCCCAACTTCCGAGAGCCTTTGTCTTTTCTCTGCTCTCAGCACCGCCAAGTCTCTGATTAAATGTCTCCCCCTCATCCCCTCATCAGTGAGGACCTTCCCTGACCATCTTACATAAAATCACCCCCTGATGAACTTCCTAGCTCCATCTTCCCTATTGTAGTCTTCCTAACATAAAAGGTCAAAAACTAGTTGAACTTTAGATCCGCTTCACGTGTGTCTAAGCATTAGCAGCTGGAGCTAGTTGATTTACATAATAATAGTTCTCAGTCTGGGAATTCTCCAAACATTAAATTACCAACAACAGCTCTACACATAGTTCCCTACACATCTCATATTTCTTTATTGTAGAAAATCTTAGTGGCATTGAAATAAGCACCATCCACCTTCAAATGGTGGATTTCTTTCCTCATCATCTATAGCTTATGGTCCACTGACCTCTACATTTATTTTCTTAAAAATGCCAATGCTTGGTGTTTCTAAGGCCTAATATCCACGACATTGGTCATACTGACAGCTCAACACTCTCCAGAGAAATTCACCTGTGTAGCGATGAGTATTTACACAGAACCTCCAAGGTTAAAAGAAAAGATGCTTTCTAATTTGGAAAAGGAGATCTTTGTTTTGAATGAGATATTTGCATGATCCATAAACATCAGTAACACGTAGCTTTTCCAGTGATCTTTTGGTTTAAGGCAAAACTGTCTCAGGTTCGGGTGGAAGGCTCAGACTTGAAAAGTTCCCAGAGTTTATTTGTGTAAATGACTCCCTTTTGGCAGAGGGGAGACATAGAAGAAACTGATCTGCTGCAGGAGAGGGAGCCAGTTAAGTGAATTTCAGTACCTGTTCACTAAAGTAGCCTTCTGGTATTCAGCACAACCAGCTTACTGTTCAGCCTCCTTAGGAAACAAATAAAAAATTAATGCATCTTTCGCATGCTGTACATATCAGGAGGTTTGACAGACAAACATCTTTGCACACCAGCCTGGTCGTGAAGAGAATCTCAAAGGTAAATTATTAAAAAGGAAATAAAGAAAAAAAAAAGACTGTTATGTGCAAATCTCCTTGGATATTAAACTTGCAGTTGGTTACAAAGCGGTCATGCACTGATAATGAAGGCTGACTGTAATCCCCAAGGCCTTCTTTTAAAATTTGTCTTATAGGAGGGTGGGTATAACTCAGTGGTAGAGCACGTGCTTGGCATGCACAAGGTCCTAGGTTCAATCCCCAGTACCTGCATTAAAAAAAAAATTAATAGAAAAAATAAATAAAATTTGCCTTAGAACTGCAAAGATGTGATGTGAAGTTGGAGGGAAAATTTTCTCTCCCATCACAGTCCATTAGAACGCTGAACTCTGATTAGCTAGAAGTTAATCTACAATCTGTAGCATGGAAAAGGTTTTCAAATGCTGCAGGTTTCTGCAGACCTATTTTTCTTCAAAGGTGTTGGAGTATCCCTCTTTCCATCTGGGAAAGAAAAACAATTGAGTTCGACATGCCTCCATGGACCTCGGCTTGATTAAAATCTACGAAGCGCTTTGAGCGCCCATAGGAAGTTAATCTATAACTTAAAAAAAAAAATTCTATTTTGAACTAAAGGAACAGAATGAAATTCGAAAGTGACTGATAAGATATTTTAATGGGAAAACATCTTGGGGAGGGGGACGGCGGGAAGGTAAAACAAATGGTACGTTACAGCTCTGAGAGCTAAGTCTACTGCCTTATTACTGTCACCATCTTACAATAAGGTTTTGATGAGACCAATTTGGGTGGGCTGAAAAGCACCTGGGAGATTTGGATAAGAATATCAAATTACCTTGACAAGTAGAAACAGACTCAGAACAGGAAGGGCCCTCAAGGAGTGCACGCTCTACTCATGTGCTGGTGAATAGGTTTCCATGACCACCCCCAGAACTGGAGCTGATACTTAATCACTTCTAAAAGGAAGTACTTCCTTATGTCTAACCAAATGCTGTTAGCTTCTTAAGCCCAGATCTTGTCTACTGGCTGCTGAGAAATAGAAACCTGGTCAGTATCTTCCTTACAAAAATTATTCATGGAGGTACAATGCATCTCCATGAACCACTGCAGTGCTTGAGTTCCACAAAAGTGAAGCTGACCTTCAAATGCAATGTAGGGGAATGTCTTAGTTTGTAGGGTGAATGCTGGGAGAAGGGATGGGGTCAGAGAGGCCCTTAGGAGATTCATTTGTCGGGGAGGGTACAGCTCAGTGGTAGAGCACGTGCTAAGCATGTATGAGGTCCTGGGTTCAATCCCCAGTATTGCCATTAAAATAAAATGTAAAAAAAAAAAAAAAAAAAAAGATTCATTTGGATTACCAATGTAGCCACTCAATATCATTTTCTAAAATAATAACTCTCATAGAGAGTTCTTTTTATAAATTTAATATGTTTAGGTTTTCCTCTGGGATTTCTCTACTTGTTGGACATTATTTTTTAAATTATAGGTTTCTCCAGCCTCAAATGTATGTCTCCCCACAGAAAAAGAACAAAACTGGGGGAAAATACCCTAAAAGACTGGTTAACCGACATCTAAAGTAAGGATATTCCCAGTTTTCCATGCTCTAAGTCTCTTTAACATACCACAGCATTTGTTTTGTAACATTTTAAGGTACAACTGTAAACTTGTAAGATTGGTTCCAATATACCTGTTGAAACCGTGAATCCCACCCTTCAAATGGCCCCCTTGGGAAGCCATAAACTTATTTTGGTGAGGGCCGTTACTGTGTCATTGAAACTTTTCTTTCAGAATTGACCTCTGAATCAAATAAAATCAGTCTCATTATTTCAGATTCACACTTTTTTTGACCAGAGATTTTGTTACCCAGTTCAATCATATATCTTATTCATAAAACTAGGCTTCATATCACTTTGGGTTTTTTTTTCAAAAATCAAATCCATCCTCCAATTGCAAAGATGTAGTATCCCTGAAAAGATCTCAAGCACATGCTACATAGCCCTTAGGGAAAACTGAAAACAGGCATTTGCAAAATATTTAGGGAAATGTCATTATCTTTCAATCAAGATAACAATGGGGGTAAAATTCCTTTGACTCTACATATTTCTGATTTCTCTTCAGAAAATGCATACTGCTGATTAATGATTAGTACTCTTACACTAAGAATCAAAAATCTTTTTCTAGTGAATTTGTGCATGTTCTTGTCTCTAGGACACCTGCTTGATGCCCTTAATTATTTTACATTTTACCAATTCGTTACTGAACTTGATCCTATTTCTGAGGGAACATATACACCAAGGAAATTTTCATATATGTGTATATATATGAAATTTTCATATATATACACATATAAAAATATACATCTTAATGAAGTATTAGAAATTCCTCTGGACATACTGCCATTGGTAATTGGTAATTTTTCTGTCCTTTGGGTGATGGGAAAGACAGGGAAAGGAAGAGGCCAAGGAAGACAACTGGAGCCTTATTTGCACCTAGTGACATGTACCTTCTCTGAGAAGCAGGAAACGTTCACTTAGTAAGTACCATATACTGTCACATCCCTGGGGGATCAGCGATAAGCATTATTGACAAGGCTCTTGCCCTCCTGGCACTGAAGGGTCATGCAAAGAGGCACTAGAGTGTCAGTCCTCTTTTACTCAATCTCCTAGACTGTCAGTTGAAATAGTATTCTAGACTCTAGAGTCTAGATCCTTTTTTTTTTTTTTTCCGATCATCACTGAGAATAAATGTCACATGGGAGGGAATCCAATTCTTAGTGAATAAAGAGAGATTTCTGACTCTTGGACTAACAAGGCACCAATTCTTTCAGAGAAGTAAATTAAAATGGTTTTGCTCAATTTGTTTTACACAAAGCCATCTTGATTGCCAGTCAGAGCTCTGTGCTCTTCTAAGTAGAAAGTGATTGTTTGATGTGTTGTCATCCTACCTTCCAGGATACTGATGGCAAGATGTCCTTCTGGTAATTATGGGGTAGCACCTTTCCCTTTATTGATGTCTAAACAATCAGGGTAATTTTCATATGCAGAGAAACATATATAACACTCCACAATGAGTGGAAGCCAGGCAACAGAAACAACAAAAGGAAAGCCGATGAGGCGTGGAAGAGTGGCAAGACAGCCCCTAGAGGTCACAGCAGTCCTGACATGAACCTGACACTTCGGCTACATTGATGGTAAGGGAAATGTCCTTTTCATTAAGGAGAAGAGAGAGAGCACATCTCTAAACCTCTCTTCCCTCAGATTAAATTGGAGACCACAAGGACTGCTTCCTTAACCATCATTACAAGAGACACTCATCCTTTTTCACATATAATGTTAATATATCTGTTAAATATTTAACATGCACTCAGATACCCATGTATTTCCTTTGCACCCATTTGCTTCTATCTTGGCTTAGTTGAACAGTCTCTGAAAGGGCACGTGCTATGTTGGTTTAGTTTGCTTCAGGTATAGATATTATATCAGACAAATACTCTTAATTGTAAGCCGCACAGAGCATCTAATATAAAGGTGTCATGTAATTAGTATTCTTTAATTAATGAAGACCATGATGATTAATTTAATATAAATACTAGCTTAGCTCGTGTGATAACAACATTCTTCTTTGGGTTTATCCCGTTTGATGGTTTGGCTTTCTTAAAGAGCTGTGCTCAATCCGTGGGCTGAATAACTCTAAGGGCAGAGGAAGATGCACCATGAAGTGAAATGAAGCAAGAGCATCAGGACCCCTTACTTGCACGGGGTAGGGGAGGGGTGCGGGCAACGTGTTCACTTGCCCACGTTTCTGTAAAATTTACAAAAGAAAAATATTTGTATACCTTTTTTCTTAAATGCTGCTTCCCGAATTATACAAACCAAGATCTCACAAATCTGGATCCCCTTTGGTTTACGGGATATATAAAGACCTGAGAAGACATCTGATGGAGAGTAAGGGAAGTGCTGGAAGTTTGGGAAATGCCAACCCTTGAACAAAGGATGGATAAATAAGCTCAGGGAAGACCGGAGTAAGGAATATAACTCTACCCATGGACACGAAGTGGATATGTATGTAAAGGACAAAGCTTATCAGATATTGTCCCACTTTCCAGAACAGAATGCTAGGGCCTGCATTTGAATTCTAAGAAGGGAAACTCTGCTTGAGAATTAAAAAAGAATTTTACAGGAAGAATGGCAAAGCAGTGGAACCAAGTCAAGTTATGAACTTGCTTTCTCTAAAAACCGATTGGAGAGAATAGCTAAATTAGCTGCTAAAAGGGTCTGGAAGACATGACAGGGGCCGGAGTGATGAGATAAGCCCGTAAGGAATTCCTCAGTTTCCATTCTAAGGTTATTTTGGCTCTAGAGGTATGTATGTCTGAGTCATTCGTTTATAAACCATAAAAATAACGTGAAGAGCTTGTTATTCAACATCTTGAATCTGGGGTTGCTAGAGCCAGAAAGAGGTGATCTGTGAAAATATCTGGAAACAGTATTATAGCGTGTGCATCACTTCAAAATTGGGTTTGGATAGGAGAGAGGTTGGAACCAGGGTATTCGGCTTTAGGAGCCTCTTTTCAAAACTAGAAATAATAAGGACACTGTTATATGGTGGTGGCTGCATTCTGGGAAGCCAGCCATTCCATCTGTATACGAGCACCGCAGCTACATTCCACGATGTAAAAACCCATCTCACTTGTGATTATATCTTTGATCATGACCTAGATTTGGCCAAATGTCACTGCTTACTTACTGATGGGAATATCCTTGTCTTACTATGCTAATGATCTACTGCCCTCTCCTTTACCTCCTTCCTCCCTGGATACAATGCCATTATTTATAGAGGAGTTTTCCGGCTTCATCATGAATCTTCTGCTCAAGTTGCCTTATTTATTGGTATAGAGGGATTTTTGCCATTAGGCTTGACATGTTGGACAAATAACTTACTAAGGGATTTAGGGAGTTTACAGACACACTGGACTTTATTTCCTGTACAAAACTTTGCAATAACAAACCTTACATTCTAGATTTGACTTCTTCCAATGTGAATTTCTGTATAACGCCTCTTAGACTCACAGATCCTCTACTACAGTGAAATCTCAGTGTTACTTTCTGCATGTTGTGTTTATGCTTGAGTACTTATAAAGGTAAAATATAACACTATGATCTACTTAAGAAATTTAACATGACAAAATTTTATCCTATAAACCTTAGGACCATTTTTTTCTTCTTTTAAAGTGCAGCAACTCCCCAAAAGAGAGAAGTTGAAAGTTTTTATTCCCTTCAAAAGGTTTTTGAAGATGGCAAGACTTAGAAAAGGTAGAAAGATCAGGTATATGTTTGAAGGATAGTCCTTCTCTAATGATTTTCACCGTAAAGAGAAAACCATCCTAGAGATATAAGCAGGGAGTAGCTGGCTAGGGATAAATAATTAAGATTTACGAGGTCATAGTCAATCATACCAGAATAGTAAATCACCAAGTAATGCTGACAAATGAGAGGCTGGATACTAAATTGTACGAATAAACTGGAGTAAATATGAGGTCCTTCCTGTGCCTTTGGATAGCTCTACTTAAGAGTCACGCACCTGTGGCACATACAGCTCACTTTGAGATTTCACCACGTCAAGTGATGGGGTGAATGTAGACAAGTCTAAGTGCTTTAGTCAAATATTTACTGAGTCAATGTTGATGATGAGTCAAAGGAATCATGAAAATAATGAAACGGTTTTGAAAAACTGGCTGAGAGAGCACAGCGAGAGGAGGAGGAAGAGAGAGACCAGCTAGAGGGCGGTGAAGCATTTACTACAAAGACCACTTATTAGATTTCGAGTCCAGGAGGAGCGTGATTACCAGTTACCAAAATGGTTACCAATTAATAAATATTTGCTGGTGACTATGTGCCACACAGCTCTGCTGTGTGATAAACATTCAAAGACAGTGTGCTATATTCATTCTGGAGGAACTCATAGTATAAGGAGAAGGCAAGTCTGCATAGCATCAATTGTGACAGCACCACATTAACAAGGTGATGCAAGCATACCAAGGCGGGAGCAATCAATTCTCCCTGGAGTGGATGAGGAGGGATTAGAAAAGATGTAATGGAGAAAGTAGCCATTGAATAGCGTCTTGAAGGATCAAAATGATCTTCTTTCTTTCAAGGTAGAAAGAAGACTGTGAACATGACTGCATTCCAAGCAGAGAAAAAGAATAGTAGTTGGGGTTGCTTAGACTGCCAAAGGTTTCCAAATGCTGGTTTAGACTTTATTGTCACCTATGGGAGGGCATGAGAAGGTGGGTGTCCCAGGGAGACCTCGGTGTTGGAAAGAAATATCTGGCAGTGGTATAAAGATAGTTTGGAGGGTACTAAGACTGAAGTCAGGATGACTGAACAGATTACTGCAGGGGAGAGACAACAAATGCCAAAACTAGGGCAGTTAAAAGCGAACGTGATTAGGCAGAATCAGCATGAACTTGGGATTGAATAGATGTGAATGGTGAGGGAGGAGAAGATACCAATTTGTATCATTAACCAAAGCAGAGAATATGAGAGGAAACTGGGAAAAGATACAATGAATTCCATTCTGAATATGCTGAGTTTGAGATAGTTGTGGGAAATCTAGTTAAAGACATCCTACTGACAATTAACTTGAGTCTAGAGCTGAAGAGTAAGATCACAACTGAGAATATGAACTGCTCAGGGAAAATTATGTAGGACAAAGGGTGGACACTTAGTAGGACACTTCAATCTTAAATGCTCACATTTAAGATTGAAGGATGGAGATCCAAAGAAATAGACTAAGGAGATATTTCTACTGAAAGTCAAAACCAAGAAATGTATAGCACAGGGAACCACATTTAATATCTTGTAATAACCTACAATGAAAACGAATATGAGAAAGAATATATATAAATGTATAACTGAATCACTATGCTGTACACCAGAAAGTAACACAACAGTGTAAATCAACTAGACTTCGATTAAAAAAAAAGAAATCCTGTCCCCATGATGACAAAGGGCTGTTCTGCGGATTAGGATATAGGTATATCATACTTTAAGGTAGAATGGGGGGGACATCAGGGGTACAAAGCGTATATTGTGTACTATATATTTAGTGCTACAGGCACTAAAAAGACACAAAAGTGTCTTCTGTCTCCAGGGATAAGTGAGAGAGATGAGGACTACTGGCTGAAGAAGACTTGGATGTCACACACTAAGCCTGGAGTCCTGCCTAGTACGGAAGGTGAGGGCGGTACTTCTGCTCGGGGGCAATGCATAAAGAAGTGAATGTCACCTGGAAAGGAAAGGGGAAATCAACACCCAAGTTGACACCACATCTCTTCCAATGAAACTACTCATTCCCATCTTCTCTAAAAGCCATCCCCTCTTAAGGAGGGACTGCATTTAAAATTTAAAATGCAAGAGATTGAATCTGTTTTCTCTGATTCCCCTATGAGAATCTCACCTCCACACCCCTGTTGACACATACTATATTAAGGATCAGAAAACCTTTTCTGTAAAGGGCCAGACAGTAAATATCTTCAGTCTTCTGGGTCATAATGGACCCTGTCTCAACTACTCAGCACTGGCATTGCCACTGTAGAGCGAAAGCAGCCACAGACAATACATAAACAAAGGAGCTTGGCTGGGTGCCAGCACAACTCTATTTACAAAAGTGGGGGGCAGGCAGAACGTGGCCCCTGGGTCATAGACTGCTGGTCCCTGATCTGTATCATGGGGTAGGCCATGATCAGAGGATGCCAATCTGAAAAACACAGATCATAATGCTGGATTACGAGATCACAACAGACAGGTTCAATTGTGGAACGTCCTGGATGGGAAGAAGAAAAAAAATCCTAGACCCAGGAAGATTAAGCAGCCACATACACGATGGTCTTTCAGAGGTACAAGAAAGGCTGCCTTTCTCCCAAATATTTCCTCTATCGGCTAGCCAGGCTGCAAGAAGTTCTTGACAGCAGAATTGCTCTGCCAGATTAAGGCACTGTCGTGAATTTAAAGGGCACGCGTGTAGTACAGAATGAGTGACACATTAGTAGTGCATTAGTTTATCAGATCAATTAGCTGACAGCTGGCAGAGAACAAGGACCAGGGCGAAGAGAATCCAAGAGGAACTAAATGTCTGTGCAAGTTCCTCAGAATTTTTCATAGTTTTGGCACTGAAAATATGCTCTTACTCCATTACATGCTCTGCTATACATCCCGTCTTTTGTCAGAGCTGCCTGGCTGCTTCTAGGTAAAGGTCTCTGTTTGCATTTCCTCCATATTCCAGAATATAATGTTACAATCATTTCACTGAAATGATAAAGCCCTTGGCAAGACACTTTCTCTCAAAGTGGGGCAGAATCTACCTTTACTTTTCTTATACCACATAAGGATACACAACTTAGGAAATAGGGTTTGTCTAGAAAGCATCTAATTGTCACTAGTGAAGTCTTCTAAACAGGAAAACTCAGTGATTCCTATACTTACGGGAGAAGTTATAATGCTAAAATCTAAGTCTTAAAATATTGATTATACAAGGAACTTTATAACTAATGCTAAAACCTGTCAGCCATGGCTGTGTGGCTTTTCCATTTGGTACAACTTTTTCTTTCCATAGGATTTATTATGTTCTAACACGTAATATAATTGTCCTAATAATTATGTTTATAGTTTATTATCTCACTTTCCCCATTACATAGCAATCTCCATAATGGCAGATTTTAGTAAACTAAACAGTGCCAGTAGCTAGAACGGTGTCTCCCAAATTTAGCGGGTACTCACTAAATATTTGCCGAATGAATGACTGGATGAGAAAAAGCAAGCAAGTGAGCTGGAAAAGCAGAGCTGTCTTATAAAGTATATCCAGCTAAAGACAGAAAACAAACAAGGAAGGATAACTTGGAAATAAACAGATAATCTTTTCTATTGAAATTTCTATTCCCCAAGATTCTTTCCAAAACTATTTAAATGAACACAAGTGCGCATTTCACAAATACATCTCCTTCATTTATATTTTGTGAATTTAGAACTTTTGACAACTCAAAAAATACTGAGCAGCAATGTACTTTTGTGTTGTCTATTTTATAGCTACCGTTAGTTGCCTGCCTTAATCCATCCAATATGAACCTGCTTACTTGCTGGCAGAAGCCTGGATTGGCTTAGCAACTCACTCTCTGAACAGTCATATGTTCAGGGAAGGGGCCTGTCCAAAGGGTGAATTATGATTAATCTAAGATTCTTCCTGATGGTGATTAGTTTAGAGATGGTCATGTGATCCAATCCCGGACAACAGAATTTGAAGGAAAAAAAAAAATCTGCCCAGAGGCCTCTGGAAAAGTTTTTCTCCTTAGCAAAAACAAAACAAAACAAAACTTCATGGAAAGCAACAACCTCTTCTTTGATAGATATCACAGTATCTGTATATGATGCCTGGAACCACTGCAGCCACTTTGCAACCATGAGCCAACAAGCCAAGGATGGAAGGAGAAAAATATTTGGAAAACCCCAGGTACCTAGGCGATATTACTGAGGTACTGATTTAATCAGTGTTTTACCTCTACACTTCCTGTGATATGTGAAAGTAAAACCATATTCCTAAGGCAAATTTAGTTACATTTTCTGATTCTTGGCAGCCAAAAGCATCCTGACAGACTATGAAAAAGGGCAAACACCAAAACATGCTAGTCTGTTTAAAAGTAAAGTTACAGCAATTATTTTCAGACACTTACAAAAACACTTAAGCAATGATAGCTACACACACAAACAGCCATAGTTATAAATTAATTTGGCCTATGCATTAAAGCCTGTTACTTAACGGGTTACCTCTAACATATTTGGCCTAGATAATACTCAAATGTAATAGAAATGTATTTCTGTCAAAATATTATATGCTTTAGACTTCTAATATAGCATGAAGGAAAAACCAGATGATTATGATGTATTAAAGAGACTTAATCTTAAATTGATTTTTTATTTATAAATCTTGTATTTTAAACAAATGAGCAAGTACTTGGGCAAATACTTTCTTACAGATATCATCTGATGAAGGAGGATGGCTTATAACATTAAAAATAATCTTCAAAATAAAGTTTCCAGGTTGTTAGGGACATCAACCTATTCTCCCATAGAGATTATAATTGGTCACTACAGTTATATTTATTATTTCATCCACATTTTAGTTGATCATCTGTCTTATTCTTCTGAATCACTGTTGCATTTATTTGTCTCCAATGTACATGAAACTTTAGTTTCTTTTACCCCTAGACCAAAGACAATTGAGCAAAAATAAGCAAAAACAAATTATACACTATTCCAAACTACACTGTTTATAGCAGAAACAAGTTTGGCTCTTTTGTGCTCTATTAATGAAATCTGAAAAAAATAAAATGACTTTAACCAAACCATCATACTGAGTAATCCACTAATTTGGACACAGAATTTATAAGATCTTGAAGAATAATAGACTTTGAACATCTTCCAATTCAAAATGCCAAGATCTGAATGAATGACTGGTCTGCTCCCCAGCTTTTCAGGAATACAATACAATCACTGTCTTGCCTAAAAGTTCCATCAAGAATCTCAGGAAATTCTGATTATTTCGAGAGCAAACACTTGCAGAAAATGAAATCAAAACGATATATGAGCAAAAATAGGAAAACCATTTCATCATCTGGATTATAACGTGTCTCAGATCTTAAATACAAACAAACAAACAAACAAAAAACCCAGACTTCAGAGACTGTATTCTATGACTTTGAAATTTGGTTCAAGGAAAGAATGAGCAGAAACAAAAGGAAAACATATATGTGTGTGTATGTATGTGTGTATATATATATATGGGGAGGGGGGAGGACATAACTCAGTGGTAGAGTGCATGCTTAGCATGCACGAGGTTCTGGGTTCAATCCCCAGTACCTCCATTTAAAAAAAAAAAAGTAAATAAAATAAAATAAAACCCAATTACCTCCCCCCACCAAAAAAAAAAAAAAAAAGGATACTTGTTCTGGCTTCAAATCATACTAGTATTTTTGTTAAAGATTTCTGATTAAATTACAAACCTTTATAAAACTGACAATATGTTTATTAACTAAAAGGCAGCCTAGCTGAGGTCAATAATGGTTTGTAAATCAAAATATACAGCAGAGGTAAGTAGCAGAAGTCTTCTGAAGCACTAGTATGAATGGGCCTAACTAGCAATTCACCAATGACCAGTTTAAGGCCCCTTGCCACACGAAAGTTTGATGAGGATACTACATAGAAAACAAAAAGAGAAAGCAAGATTCCACTGCTCTATTTACAGGTAACTTCCAGTAGTCAGTGATGGTTAGCATGGCACCAAAGACCAGGTACTTTGAAAAAGGCATCATGAAACGAGCTAATTACCATTTTTCATCACAACTGAAGCCATAACCGACAATACTATACACTAAACGCTGATGGTCATATACATATAGACATAAGCTGCTAGGATTTTTACAAGTAAATATAAATTTTAGGGCTTAAATTTTCACAAGACTTTTTGTTGTTATTATTTTAAGCAAAATATAGTCACAATCTAAATACAAATGTACATGCACAGAGAAATGTCTGGAAGAATATATGGCAGGCTCTTAATAGTAATTGTCTCTGGGTAGTAGGATTTTGGCTGATTTTTTTTTTTTTCTTTTTTGCCTGTGGTTTCCAATTTGACTACAATTTATGTGAGTGATTTAAAACCTTTACAAGTCCTATGAACCAGAACATCTTTCAATGATACAGAAAATATCAGTAATTAGAACAATACCTTATAGTGATCAAGTCAATAACTGAAATTATCGTTAAAATATTAAACTTATGTGACAACTACATGCATTATTAATTTATCAAGTACAAATTTTGCTTATTAATTTCAGTCATCTCACAGTTTTCCAAATGAACATTTAAAAAATCTCCAGCAGACAACTCTAAAGCCGAGTTTCTCAGTCTTAACAAGGATGTTACTTTGTTGTGAGGGACTGTCCTGTACGTTGTAGGATGTTTGGTGGCACTCCAGACCTCACCCACTACATGCTACCAGCACCTCCTTCTTGTTTGTGACAAGCAAAAATGTCTCTAGACCTTGCCAGTGTCTCCTGGGAGACAAGATCACCCCTGGGTGAGAATCATTGCCCTAAAGTAACAACAGACAGGTCAGTCTTTAAGCAATTGATTTTGCTCTAGATAATCTGCATCGATTGGCCTATTGCTCAGGATAGCTTGTCAGTCACAGGAAGTAATTGAAGCTTGGTTACTGCTTGTCCAAGCCTATGACGGATAACCTTTAGATCATAATAATTACCTGATAGCTGCTTCCCCGGAAATGAAATAGCTGTCCTTCTACATTGAACTCAGCATAGAAAACTAGGGAATAATATATATTTACCACTAAACATAAAATACCAAATAAGGTAGAGAACAAGAAAGGACTTCTTTAAATGTGAAAGGCCACGCATTAGCAAAACAATAAGCAGACCCAGTTTGCACGTGACTTCTTTGATGCCTTCTTTAAATCAGAAAGAATAAATGCCGTTCTCCTCTGTGCTCAAAAGTCCTTTATATATACACGTATAGTATTTTATTAGTAGTATTTGTTCCTTTGGCAGCCTTTCTCACTGGAATGTGAGCTCTAGAGGGCCAACATTTTGATTTTCTTCATCTTTGCTGATTTGGTTCATGCATTGTTACAGTAATTCATTAAGTGATTCATACAGGTCCTTAGTGATTAGCACCACAGTAGGTTAATTATAGTGCTGGTCACTGAGGATATGAAGATGATCACAGGATAAAATGTGCTAGGATGGAGGTAGGAAAGCACACACAAGGGGTTATCTAGGCCGAAGTTGGAGAGCAGGGAGGGCTTAGATGAAGTGACTTGGAACAAGTTGGGAAAGCAACTGGCAAGGAAGTGGGGGGAGGAGAGAGAGAGGGGGTGGACCTATCAGGCAAAAGGAGCTCTATGGGCAGGGTTTCAGGGAGAGTCCCGCCTCCTACTGCCTGGTACAGGAGCTAGGACATCTTCACTGATAAACAAATGAGGATGAAGCAGAAAGAAGAAAAACTCAGCAGGCTGAGAAGGTGGTACCAGTAGCATCAGCCTCTGGGATCTTCCCACTCAGGTTGTATCTGGGAGGCTTTGATAACAATCAGTAGCTCTGGCCAATTTCAAGGCCAATGGAAAAGGTCAGCTTGTATACCTTGCTGCTTATCTTATAACTTCTCTACTTCCTGGTGTTCAGAGGTAATTCAATAATAACTTATTTATGGGAATGCTTCCTTGAGAAATTCTACGAGAGGTGTTATTGCTAGAACTAAAGATATTGCATTTTGTTTCCTGGTTCTAGTTATTACTAGACTTTAATAAGAAAAGTAGGCATTGAACTGATTTTGTTAATATTTTCAGTGTTAGCTATTACATTGTCTTCGATCTCTAAAGGGCAAAATCCTGCTTGCCATAAACAATTCTGACAACTTTTAGACATATTTTTAGAAACGCTTATGAGATCTTACAATTTTATATTATTAGTCTAAAATGCGTACACATTTAAAAACCATTTATACCAGTAGGCATTTGTATCATGTTGGGAAATGTGAGTTTTCTTTAAATCATGTATGCCATTATTACATATTCCTTTAGTAACCTATAATATTTAGCTTTTTTATACAGGGAGCAATCGTATCAGAAAAATAGGACATCTACTTCTGGCCCAAAGTAAATAGTCAAATAGAATACAACAGTAGACAGGTGACATTTTTTTCTAAAGAAGAATTCAATGATGTCTGTATAACACGGTCAAGTCTGTTCTCTGGCACAGCTGGGGAATGCAGTATTCCGGTCAAATATTCTGCTTAATAGAGTTACCGTATATTTTACATGGATTGCCTATTTTCAAAGAGTTGCAATAGCTCAAAATAAACCTAAGGCTAGGCAGCCAGGGTGGTCCCAGCTGAGCTCAAAGGGAATTATCTGGGTGTGTGTGATTAAATAGAGGGAACTGGTGGCCCCTTAGGGCTCTATCTGCATGAAAGGATTTATGCTGGTACTTTATTTATCCCTGGCTTCTAGGAAAAGGAAGAAACCTGCCTAGGTGCCTGAGCATAAGGGAGAAAGGAGGGCAGTGGAGGGGGTTATGGTCTTAGCATCCCCTTTAGGTCTCTAGGACTTGGGGAAAAAAAAAAATTAAGCCTCCAAGGAGAAAGGGATCAGAAGAGAAAGAAACTGTTTCTAAGAAGGGTCCGGTGAAACATGGCTACCTCTGCACTGAGCATAACCCCCGTATACTACTGCAAGGAATGGTGGGAAAATTGGAGCAGTAGGAGACTGCAACCTCGGCCCGGATGTGGGCATTACCATCGAGGACAAATCAAGCAGCTTTGCCAGCAAAAGGCATTTAGCAGAGGGGGAACGGGAGCTGCAGGGGACAGGGAAGGCAGGACTTTTTCTATTCTATTCAATGCTATATTCTCATCAGCCTCGAATAGCAGGCACTCAAATATTTGCGGGCAAATGGCAAGTAATGACTATAGAGGACACGTTTTTGAGCCCATATGAGATGACTTCAGCTATACTTGTGGGAGTGGAGACTACAGGGAGCTTCAATCCTGCCAATGGGGGTAAAGAAGAGACAATGGGATATCTGGATTATTGTTACTAGGGTAAACCTGATGTGAATTCCCAGGTATTGAGACTTGGAGACAGCTTACAAATGAAACTATACCATTCAAGAGGCACATCAGGGTCTTCCCCGTTTCTCGAGGGCATCTTCATAAAATTAATTACCATTTTACCAGCAAAGCAAAGATGCATCAACTTTTGAGGCATCTAATGGAGATTTTGGATGATGGAATTCTAGATAAGGGAGTTTATATCACTGATTAAGATTTTTTTTTGTTAAAGAATGTATTTGGTTTCTTCCATAAGTCCATCATTTTTATAATATCGCACTGAAGTTTCCTTTAAATGTCAAGTGCTTTGTGAATTGAAGGCTTAAAAATGTGTCAAAATAGCTTAGTCTTCTTGGATCAGGAATTATATACACAATCTTTTTATGCAAAAACTCATCCTCGTTGCTTTAAAGGCAAATTGCCTTTAATGAATGAATAAAATGTTCTATATATTATCAATTTAGTCTTTTGAGTCTAACTAAATGCAGATGCTCACCTTGGTTTCCAATTAGACTTAGACATGACTGAGGCTTTGTAAAGAAGGAAGATGGCTTGACGAAAATGAGAGCTTCTCAAAATTAAGTATCTCCATGAGCCAAAATAGCTACAAGGAGCTGTCAAACAAGAGTAGATTTTTATTTTAAATAGAAGTGTAGATTTTAAAGGAACAATTACTTAAGATAGAAGGAAGAAACTCCTTAACTGAGAATTAAGACAAGAGTGACCTTGGTTGTCGTAACTCCCATACTAGGTAGGGGTGCAATTAACATAAGATGATAGTCACATATCTGCCTCCAAGCTTTCCATTTAGTTTCGATACTGTGCTCCTGAAGTTTCTCTCTGTTCTAAGAGGCTCAGGTCCTCTCTTTCTGTGGCTTCCACTGTCCATACTTGACTTTTCCCAGTCTGGGAGGAGAGCTCACACTGAGTGATTTTGGCTTATTCAGCCAATCTTAGGATGGCCTGGGCTTTAAGTCATTTTAGTTCTTTTGATTTTGTAAACCATTTTAATTGTAAATAGTTTAGATTTTATCCTGAGGACAC
The DNA here is from genome assembly GCF_048773025.1 of Camelus bactrianus. Classification (NCBI taxonomy): domain Eukaryota; kingdom Metazoa; phylum Chordata; class Mammalia; order Artiodactyla; family Camelidae; genus Camelus; species Camelus bactrianus. The sequence goes on along the minus strand of NC_133575.1, from coordinate 77,507,456 downwards.
AAGTCATTAAAGAATCTTAAGTGAGGAAAGTAACCATTATCCTGTTTGTTTAAGTTTCACTATAACGTGGTGAATGGATTAGAAGTTAGAAATGGTAAGAGAAGCAGACACAGACACCAGTCAGGACATCATTGTAGCAGTCCAGCTGACAGATGGTGGAAATCCAGAACTAAAGCAGCGTCAGTGGGCTTGGAGAGAAATAGGTGGATTCAAAAATATTTAGGAAGTAGAAGCAACAAGACTGAGCCATGGCATAAAACACCATGATGTACAGATATCACTTAGCTTCCTGACACTTAGCCATTTTCATTCTCATCTAAGAGCTGTTCAAAAATGGTTAAGGTCCTGATTTTTGAAACAAATTGTCGAAGTTTATTTACCAGATGAGCAGTAGCAAATACTTATTTTGTTGAGGGGAAATCTGCTAGCATGATTAATAGTAATGGTAACATTTTCTTCTTGAGTTATATCAATGAATCTAATACTCCTGTAAAGCCTTGTTCCTCTACTTCTAGTATATGAGATACAGAGTGAGGACGCTCACACACAAATATTTATTGAGTGCCTGGGTGACAGATTGTTCTTTAAAAAACAAAACCAAACAAAAACACACAGAAGCAGCAGGAAACTGACAGATTTGAAAGAGAAAAAAAAATTTTTCTATAATTTATTTGGAGCTATGAAAGTTATTGAAGTATAATACTTGCCATGGACACTTTTCCAACCGCTGAAATTAATTTGTATGCCTAAGCAAGACACCGCATGGTGGTGAAACATAGAAGGTTCACTGATTTTGAATATTCTATTCAAAACAGAATATTCTATTCAAAATATCTTGAAAGAAAAAAGACTGTGTAGTCAACGATTTGAACTATGAGAATGACTGAAGCATGAAGAAGAATAAGCAAAAGAGATGTTTTGATATTACATAAATATGGAATTTAATTTTCTTCCGCAAAATATTCAACTTAAATTTAGGGATTACTAATTAATCTTGCTTATATTATAAGCAGTTTTTAAAACTCTGTTGCTCTCAGAGAAGCTCACTAGAAAGAGAGTCCCAACTCTGAATTTAGAAATGTTTCCAATTACATGTATCATCACGGCCAATATATAGGACATTCAACTTGAATATTTTAAATATCCTTATTAGTTGAGTAATATATAATATGGATGGCATGAATAATTTATAGAGCAGCATCTCATAGAGATTACCCAGTTCTGCTTTCATTAATTTGACTGTGATTATTTTGAAAAGGGGCTTAATCCATACTGTCAACCCTTTTTGTTTATTTCCATTTGTACCATCCTTTAGAGGATATCTCTCTGAGGAAGATTTTCTTGGTATCTGCATTTTGTTTATGTTACACATGCCAAATAGATCTCCCAAGATGAAACTCCTAGCTCATTTGGAAGTAATTTTTGGTAGCACATGAATCAGAACTCTTATTTTCTTCTCAGCACTACTGGTATTTTATTGCTTCCATCTATAGTCCAATATGCTTTTAAGTGCCAAGAACCCTGAGGCCAAACACACAAAGCGCTAAGAAAATGGGAACTTCTGGCGATTACAACTTTAGTCTCTCTTTCAGGGTTCTTCCTTCCCCTGGGAGACTGAAATCACTTCAAGCTCACTATGAAACCAGGACATGGTGAGCACAGATGATTGACTGAAGTTGGCGATGTTGATTTAGGAGTCTTCGGCTTATAGGTCAGGTGTAAAACCCTTAAACCTGCTTGTCAAAGTCAGTCTGTCAAACTCCTATGGATTATTTCCAGACTCTGCCCAAATGTCACTTTCTGTATGCAGGCTTCTCTGGCCAGCTCAGGCAGGGTGAGGCAGTTCCTCCTTTGTATTATTACAGCACCCTGACATATTCCAACAGCAGCACTTAGCAAACTATATTGCATTTGTCCATCTCCCTCCACTCACGGAGAGAAACTATTCTCTTCCTTTTGTCTCTGGACTAGAGCATTACTAAAATCAAGTTGGTTCTCAATAAGTAATAACTGAATGGACAGGCAGAGAACGGCTAATAATACTCTCCACCTGCTTAGCTTAGGTTATGAGGTGTTTTCACATCGTGGTGAGGAAGACATGGCAGAAATTATCACCTATGTTTTGTAAAGGAGGGAACTGATGCTCAGAGAGGTTATATGACCGACCCAAGTTCAAAGCAGCTAACAAGTTGCACATCTACTTCTCATGCCAGCGAGTGGATAAAGATTTGTAAAGAGAAGAGGTAGCAGTCATATTCTGCAGGGCAGACGGAAACTATTAGCCAAGACACAGCGTAGGAGCCAGTTAGTTGCTTTGAAAGCTCCAAAACTCTTAGCGGGTTCTTGAGAAGTTAACTTAAATGCACACAAAACCGAACTTCAGAATGTCAACTTATTTACAATGAGAATGCTTTGTCACAAATAATTTCCCTGTACTTGAGCTACACCCACAGTGAATCCAGTAGATAAAAAATACATCTTTTGTATCTCTGTAATACAAATGGCTCTCTCTGAAATTCCTGCCGTGACTCAGACTCTAAAGAGGAATAAGTTCTTAGAGGTCTTAGTGTAATCCCTTCATTTTACTAACTAACTAGCTGGTTAATTAACTGGAAAGATAAATGACTTACCCAATCACATAGCTTGTTTGGGACAGCACCAGGACACAGAATCACTTCTTAATGATACTATCCTTACATTTTTTTAAGCAAGTTATAATTGAGAAGTAATGTAAGTATAGTTCTTAGCAAGCCTTCTAAGTATCTGGCTAATATAACTAAACATAGGCTGTCACACAGGAATTGTCCTTAAATGCTACTGTGTCCATGTGTAATTGGGGAGATAGTGGGGCAGGGGGGAGCACATAATATGACAGACAGTGTTTTAGGATCTCATCCATGTTAAAACAAGATACTTTTTAATAGAGGTTAACAATATTAATTATATTGATTTATCTCTATCCACCCATAAACATTGATGCTACCAAAAAAAAATTCTTGGATTTTATCTTTTCCCTTTGTCAATCGAAGTGTATTTTCTAGTCCCCATGTGTTTTCAACAAACTTCTTTTTTACTTTTGAAAGTAATCAAAGTAATTATAACTTGGGTGTGTTCCTATGTTCATGTCATATTTGTAACTTCTAAGTTTTGAAAAAATCACTCATTGCCAGTAGAACACTTTTACTACTTATTGACCATGTAAAAAAGTTAAATATATGTGTCCGTTAAGGAGCAAAGACAAACATAATCTAATATTCTCAGCAAAAAAAAAATAAGATAAACGATCATATTTAGGAAAGTTTTTGGTTTAGCTTCTATTACCAAAGCTGGGGTATGCTCTGGGTCATATGTCCTACCTGAGTAGATGAAAGTAAATGTTTTCCACAAGTGTATTTGTACCTCACAGACTGCAAGTCACACCAAAATCAAATGATTTCATGGGGCAACACCATCAATTAAGAGAAAGAGCCTTGGAGGGGAGGATATAGCTCAGTGGTAGAGCGCGTGCTTAGCATGCATGAAGTCCTGGGTTCAATCCCCAGTACCTTCATTAAATAAATAAATAAATAAACCTAATTACCTCCCCCTTTTAAAAAAAAGACAGAGAGAGCGTGCCTTATTTAGCAAATAACTGCTTTGGGGGATAGAAACAGGCCTCAAACTACAATGAATTAGCTTGCTAATTGATCTTCCTGCTGGGGATGATTGTTAGAATTCCTTCTTTAAAACACAGGAACCTTTACCCGTTCGATATCAACCTTTGTGCATATGCTTCTGCTACTTTCATAATCAGAGCCGGTCCTCTTCTATGCCTCCACTGAATGCAGGGAAGCACTTGCACAGCACTGAGACAACACAGCTTTTGCTTTCCTCTGGCATCGTAACTGGCACCCTGATGGTCAACCTCCAATTAAATGCTAATGTTTACTGTTATCCCCACCACTTACAGATTGTGAAACAAGAACCCACATTCTGAAAGAAACTTGAGGTAGTCAAGGTCATTTACATAGTCCAACTGAGAATCACTTTCTCATCTAGACTATGAAAGACACTTGTTCATAAATCACAGCATTTATAACGTACTGAGTAGAAGACGATTTTAGATGCTAATTTTTAAGCTAGGTCAAATTATAATATCATGCTGTATAAGAAAAAAACAGGGTCGTTTAAGTACCAATTCATTCATTTGCTATAAAATTTCAGCAGAAAAATTCCCATGTATACCCAAAGTTGAAGATAATTCACTCCATTATGCATTAAGCCAGCCAACAATTTTTATCCATGTCACAGGCGTAAAATATCTGTCAATTCCTGTTAAGGGACTATAACATGAAATCAATATGGTCAGTAGATACATAAAATAAAATGCCAATAGAAATTATTTAAAAACAAAAGTAATAGGCCTTGCGATGCTTTAAGATGTATTACTCACCAGAAACAAAGTTCGGAAGTTGCTGAGATCACCGAAAAATTCTTCTATGCTCACTGTCTTAGAGTCAAAAACAAAGTATTCTCCAAGATTCTCATAGAGCTTTACCATGTTGTTGTGCATGGTGAACAGTTTTTCATACTGGTCTCTGGCGCTCTTTGTAAAGCTGTAGCTTTCTGTTAAGGAACATGACCCAATAGTACTTCAAAGGCAATCAATCACTAGATGTCAACACTGAATTACACCATCATTTCTGTAAACAGTTATGTATTAGTTTGCTAAGGTTGCCATGATGGGATACCACAGACTGGGTAATATAAACCACAGAAATTATTTTTTTCACAGTTTAGGAGGCTAGCAATCCAATACCAGGGTGTTGGCAAATTTGCTTTCTTCTGTGGCCTCTCTCCTTGGCTTGCAGATGGCCACCTTCTTGCTGCGTCCTTACAGAGCGGTCCCTCTGTCTCTGTTGTCTGTGTCCTAATCTCCTCTTTTATGAGGACACATGCATACTGGATTAGGGCCTAACCCAAGGACCTCGTTTGAACTTAATTACCTCTCTAAAGGTCCTATCTCCAAATACAGCCACATTCAGAGGTTCTGGGGATTAGGGCTTCAACATACGAATTGCAGGGTGGGAGGGGTGCACACTTCAGCCCATAACAACTGGCTAGAGTCATTATATTGGCTAGTGAGTTTTGAAAATCTATAAATTAGGCAGAACGATTTAATGTATAACCAAGAACATGTTTGCTAAAACATGTGTGTTAAATGAAAGCACAGAAGTATAAATACCAGAAAACTGCCTCCTATCTTTTTATAAACAAGATAGAGTAGAAACCAACAGCAACAAAAAACTTCAGGAAAAAAGTATACATTGTTTTAATACACATATTCTATATAGATGGAGCAGTTACAGTGTATTCTATACCTAGGTTGTGCATATATGTGTGTTTATATACATACACACATACACATATATACATACACACATACACACATATATATACATATACACATATATCCCATATGAGGAGAGAAAGGGAGACGATGGGAAGGGAGGGAGAGGCATGGAGAGGGAACAGGAAGGAGAGGAAGAGGGAAGAAGGGAGAGGTGAGAGAGAGGGAGAGATTCTCCCGTAGCTCGGGAACCTTAATGACTCAAAGGGCTTGTTAAAACCCAGAATGCTTTTGCTGAGCCTAAGGATTCGAATTTCTTTTTACTTTCTTTCATTTCATTGAAGTTTAGTTGATTTACAATGTTGTGTTAGCTTCTGATGTACAACAAAGTGATTCAGTTATACATATATGTTTATTCTTTTTCAGATTCCTTTCCCTTTTAGGTCATTACAAGATCTTGACTATAGTTCCCTGTGCTATACAGTAGGACCTTGTTGTTTATCTATTTTATATATAGTAGTTTGCATCTGCAAATCCCGAACTCCTAACTTATCTCTCCCCCGCCTTTCCCCTTTGACAACCATAAATTTGTTTTCTTTGTCCGAGTCTGTTTCTGTTTTGTAAATGAGTTCATTTGTGTCAATTTTTTAGATTCCACATATAAGTGATATCATATGATATTTGTATTTGACTAACTTACTTCACTTAGTATGATAATCCCAAGGTCCATCCATGTTGCTGAAAATGACATTATTACATTCTTTTTTATGGCTGAGTAATATTCCACTATGTATATATACCAATTTTTTTTATCAGTTCATCTGTTTATGGACATTTAGGTTGCTTCCATGTCTTAGCTACTGTAAATAGTGCTGCTATTGAACATTGGGGTGCGTGTATCTTTTCAAATTAGAGTTTTCTCCAGATATATGCCCTGGAATGGGATTGCTGGGTCATATAGTAAATATTTTTACTTTTCTTAGGGAACTGAGGATTATAATTTCTAACAAGTTCCTGGCTGATGCTGAGGCTGCCAGGCCAGGACTACATTTTCAGTAGTATGCTCTAGGAAAGTATTTAGCCCAAAGTTAATTACATCAATGTTTAAAAATTTTTATCGAAAAAGGTGATAACATCAACAACCACTACCAAAGCATTAAATGAACCAGATATACATATAAATGTGTCTGACTAAATGTATCTCAGTATATGTAAATTTACACTTACACAAAGAAATTATCAACTTTATTCCTAATTATAGAAGATGTAGATAAAGAAAATTCTCTCTTTAGGTGACACAGAAATATAAAAACATAAGTAAACTACTATTTCCAACAACTCAGTATGATGACCATTTGGGACCACCTCCTTCTGGTCTTTCTTCTATGGCTAGTAACTTTTGAATGTTAATTAGTAAGACTGCTTCAGAGAAAGGTAAGTGGGCTAACCATGTAGAATAGAAAAGGAACCAAATCTACCTTTTAAGAGAAGAGTTAAATCTATTAAAAATCAATAATGATCACAGAAGTAAAATATCTTTCAATGCAAAGGTACTAGACTTGGAATTGTAAAGAAGAGTAATAGCACAGTTTGGGGCATGATATTTTAAGATCCACTACGGTGTATTGATATTTTGTGACAGTTTTATTTTATCAGGCACTGATAACTGTGTCTTGAAATGCTTGATTTTATAAAATTTTCTGAATTCTTCAAGTGTGTTTCATCATAACCTGGGGCCAAATTTATTTTCCACGGGAACTTAGCTCTGGTTTCACAATGGAAGTCAGTGGGGAAATCAGACCATTTCTGGAAAATTACTTTGCAGCTGACACTCATGGGGTACAGCAGGATTTTAAAAGTGAGATGCCCCCCTTCCTACATGCTTTCTTATGCTACTTAAGTATTAGCATTCACATTGGCAACACAACAACCTCTTCCCTGCTAACCAGTGACATTAAATCTTTCAACCCTCCAGTCCATTTTGATGTCAATAGACCTGAAAGAATTAATGCATTTCTGACTTGACTTTCTTTTTACCAAGAAAAGGGTTGTATGTAATGCTGCATATATATTCTGATTTTACCTCTGAGAATAACATAGTTTTGATTTGTAAGAAAGTGTTAAACATCCTGTTTAAGAGTTGCAGAAATAAGACAATACTCTTCATTTCTTAGCACAAAATGAAAGTGAGATTTTTGTTTTCTAGTCTCTCTTCCCTAAATAAAACAGGCTCATGCCAGAGACTTGCTAAGCAGAAACATTTTGCAAAGGTCACTTACTTGTACTCTATTTGCAGCAAGGTGCTAAACTGTTTGTGTATTTCAGAAGGTGCAACAGCTGTACAACACAGAGAAAAAGCCAAAGATAAAAAAAGGCAAAACACTGTACATTTCCCATTTATCACAACACAATTTTTCACCAACTAAAATATGCCCATGTGGTGCTACACAATTTCATAAATTTGCTCTCCTAGAAGAAAAACTGATTTCAGAAATTCTGTCTGTGTACCAAAGTGAGAAAATGTTTTAAAATTCTGGGAAAGGTTTATCTTAGAAATAACAAATGGAAAGCAGCCCGATCTGCAAGTCCCTCACTTATCTTCACAACGATTACTCTGTAAAAGGCATGGACGGCATGAGTCAGCACTGAAATCTTTCACAATTGCAACCATGTCACCAAATCCTACTTGGGACTGCAGGTGACAAAGAGCTAGATGCCATCATTCTTTTCTACTTCTGTATTTCATTTAAGACTTTTTTTTTTTCAGCACAGCCATCACTAAATACAAGATACTGGTTAGTATTATGCTAAGCATTGTGCTTGATACAATGATCATTAAACCCTAATCCAGACTCTGAAGCAGTTTATAATCTAACATTACAAATAATTCTACTATTGTTATCAGTTGTTGCCCCAGAATCATCCCCCTGCCTCTCCGTAGAATAGAAGCCAATTACTCTTATCTGAGTTTTCTAAGTTTCAGGAGGAAGCTGCAAAGAAAATAAAGAAAAAAAATATAAAAGGTTAGAATCAACTAGGCCCAAGATGGAGGAAGATTTGACTTCCAGCAGAACTTGAACCTAATTATATGCTCACTGGCTCACTGTAATGTATTAGTATGCAAAATGACACACCTATCAGTGACATGACAGTTGACGATTGCTATGACAACAACCGGAAAAGGACTGAAAAGGAGAGTTGCATTAGGTCTGGGTCTAAACCACACCCCTGTTCTTGGATAACTCATGAATACTCCTCCCATGCTTTCCAATTCCCTCCCTTTTATCTCAACCCTCTTATATATTTGATGACTCCACCCGAATTTGGTTGAGAAGTTGATTTGTGAACTGCATTGCTGCTTCTCCATTCTTTGGCCATTGAATAAAGCCTGTGTTCTTCTAGTCTCAGCACTGGTTTCGTGACTGGCTGCATGAATGTGATCAGAAAAAGCACCTCTCTGGCCCGGACAGGGGGTCTCGGCCTAGGCTAGGACCTGACTAATTTGGTAACACTACCATCAATTTGCATTTGTACAAGATTTTACCATTTACGCTATATTTTTCCTTCCACTATGTCCCACGTTCTTCATAACAACCTTAACAAAAAGGCAGAGAAATCCCACTACTCCAATCTTTAGAGTTGTGCAAATTAGATAGAAGGCACTTATCCTCTAAGGTTAGAATGTGGCAAAGGGGACCAGATGTGCCACCCCAAAATATATCTCTATGGCACAGATTATTTTGAGCTGATTGAGAAATAGCAGACACTGGGAAAGCTCTGAAAAGAGTAAGTTACCCTTTGGAAAGGGAAATTTCCGTTTGTAAAGGAAACCTCTATCCGTAAGGGTATCTTCCTCTCTGTACCAAGAAGAGAAGGATGACTAAGTCACAAGAAGATCAAGGGTATCAAGACTATGACCGGTGAAGCTGCAGATTTAAATCTGCATAACAAAACTTACCCTTGTCTATGGTGTTTTCCTGGTAACCCCCACTCCCCCATAATGGGTGTCCTCACACCATTCTTTTGTCTTTAGCTGGAGATGGTATTTAAACCGGTGGCTTATGTACTTTGGGGAGTTACTCATTTTTACCTGGATATCTTCCATGTACACATGAGATGTACATGTTAGTTAACTTCTGTCTGATTTTCTCTTGTTAGTCCGTCTTTTATTATGGGGTGGGGGGATAGAGCCTCAGCCAAGAACTCAGAAGAGTAGAGAAAAAATGACTTTTCCTCTCCTACATCATGATAGTCTCTTGCATAATACTAGTCTAATGTTCTTTCCATATGGTAGAAGTGTATTATTTATAATGACAATGACAACTCATATTCTTAATGCAGCATTCACCCCTCTGTCCTCCTTTTGCTGTCTTGGCCACATCTGAAACATTTAGCCACTTAGTTTCTCTGACACACACCCTCATGTTTAAAATGTTTTTTCTCTTACTTCCCCTCTACTTCTCTGGCAACTTCTGTAAAATGTTAGAGCACCCTAAGGGCTTGGTCCTGAGTCCTCCATCGATGTAGTCTATCTAATTGACCTCAGCAATTCACATGACTTTAAATATTATCTATACTGATGACTCCCAAATTATATTTGTAGCTCCAATCTCTCCCCTGAGATACTATGATTTATGATCAACTGTCTATTTGTCATCTCTACTTAAATGTTTTTTTCTTTTACTTTTTTTTTTTTTTTTTGGTTTCTTTGGTGGCATCTATTGGTATCTCAAAGGCAAATCCTCTCCTGAAAATCCTCTAATAGTTTCCCACAATATATGGAATAAAATCCAATTTCCTTCTCAGGGTTTATGAGGCTCTACATGATCTGGCCTCTACCCACCTCTGCAACCTAATCTCATCCCATTTTCCCTCTTAAGCACTTTGCCTAGCCTCGTTAGCCTTTTTTTTCTCAAGCTCTCATACCCAACTCAGGACCTTTGCACTTGCTCTTCATTCTGCCTAGAGTGTTTCTTTTCCACCAAGTCATTCAGTCTCAACTCAACTGTCACCTCTTCAGAGAGGCTTTCCCCAACCATCCAATCTAAAATATCCACTCCCATCACTATTACTCTGGCCTATTTTATTTCATTCTGAGAACCTATCACAATTGGACATTATCTCTTTTATCTACCTGTTCATTGTCTATCTTTCCCCACTTAAAAATACAGCTCAGGAGAGTAGACCTTGCCCATCTTGTTGACCACTGACCCGTCAGCACTTAGAACAGTCCCTGATACGTAGCAGAAATACCAGCAGTGACAAAATAACTAAAATCAGCAATAATAATGATCATTAAACCTAATCTTTCTTTCTTTTTTTTCTTTAACTTTCTCTGTGGGAGGCACTGTGGAATGTTTTCCATTAATCAATGCAATTAATCTTCACAACAGCTTTCTGAGGTACAAATTTACCCAAGATCACACAGCTGGTAAGTCCCACTAATGGGAACAGAGAATGGGTCCGAACTCATATTCTTAACCACTCTGCTATAGTTTCTCAAGAAATATTTGGTGAAGGAGTAAAGTCATTATAACACCACACTGGAAGACGAGTCATGGGGTTGATTTGGGTACTTGGGAAACTAAAACCCCTCTTATAAATCTTAAGAGAAACCAATTTCACAACAAACCTTATTTATAGAGTATTTTATAGTACTATTTCTCTGTATTTGAGAAAAAAATTTAATCCCCTATTTTCATCAATCTTGACATTTTAAATACATTTTTAAAAAGTAGGCTTCAATCATATTAATTTTATTTTAAAGCTGTGCATGCAATAGAGAATATATATTTATCACTAGAAGGATGGGCTGCTTAAGTTTGTATATTTAGACCCAAATGCTGCCCTAGTAGATACTTAGTAGATAAAATTTCAAACTGGGTATTTTATTTATCTCTTATATTAGAGAACAGAAATTAAGAATATGCTTTAAAGGAATTAAGTCTTAAAGTTATCTTCTGGGATGCCTGGTCAAGAACTCATTTATTCTAAAATATATTTTATGAAAGGGTAATTGGTGGCTCATGTGCAGTTTTCATCCGAGAAACCGAATGCCACTTTCTTGTTATATAGACACAAGGCATCCTTAGAGCTACCTACAGATTTCTGGTCTACTCACCATATAAAGTGGGTAGAATGGGACTGTGCCTATGGACAAAGGGGAGAAAGCAGAGATACGAACTGGGCTGCTGCTCCTCACTTGGCAAGATTTCAGATTGACTCTAGCAGGGACTTTAGAAAATGTGTTGTAGACTCTTGTGCTAGACTTCTCTGGGCCAGGCAGCCTGCCCTTAGCTGGGTTTTGAGAGCACTGAAGGAGAAGCCGGTGGCCATGTTCAGGGTGAACTAGGAAGGCCGGTTCCGGGCACCCTGTGTAACTATTGCCAGGAGCTCTTCTGACGCTGTTCCCTGAGGAATCATTGAACAGAATGCCAAGGGCAGCAGGAAAAGGCCATTTGCTCCTGAGTGCTCGGATTTCTTGGCCTTTGGTGCCACAGGAGATGGTGACCATGACTGTAATGGCACCACAGAATAAAGCACTTTGGGGAAGATGATTAGATTATTCTGGGACCAAAATGTAGAGTGACCTTTTCCCAGTGGCTTACGCAACCCTTGGGAGTCCTTGAAATATTTTGAGAGCAGAACCCTGGGAAAACAATGGACTTTCCAACATGAGGCTCAAAGATAGGGGTAATCTACAGTAATTTATATCCTAAGAGATATATAACCTTAAAGTGGTAAAGTGGGCATTATCTAATACATATAAACTTATCAAATATAAGGGGAAAAAACAATTTAGAGCAATTTTCCTCTTACTAGTTGATTTTCAAATTCCTGGTTCTACAAAGACACACATTTTTGAATTTTCCAACTTAGAGGTTATTCAAAATAACTGTGAACTAAAGTTACATCATCTTCTAAGAGAAGTGTTCACTGCAGGCTTTATAAACTAAAATGTCGTCAGCATTTTAAAAAGCTAGGAGGTAAAATGTTAACCTTTTAAAAGTATTATTAATTTTAAACCATGTGATCCCAGTCAGAAATCTGGAAACTTCATTTATAAAACATATATTGTAAGTCCTACAGAGCCTTTTTACATTAACTCATTTGAAAATCTGACATAGGGAAGCAGTCTTCACAATTACTTGGGTATTTGCATGCTACATAGAATTGTCTAAAGCTTTCCTCATCTATGCTTTTGTGTGACTATATACAGATTTATAGATAATATTCTTTACTAATATAATAATAGCATGGACTTAAAATTCAACCTGAAATAGCTGTAATTCACCTATAGGCATGTATTCAAATAGGAAACATTCTTTTCTTTATACTTTCATGTATATTATATATAGTTTTAAACTTTTTCCAGGAGTTATAACTACCTGCCTATAAATTGATTGAAGGTAGCTGTTGTAACCCTTGCCCTCTAACTGGTACACAGCTGATGGGGTTCAGGGCACACTATCCCAAAATACGGCACTGTGGCATATTAAAAACTTCAAGCTGAAGGAATTTGAGAAATTGGAAGACGTAGGAAGGTCACTGACCTTCCCCCTGCTCTTCTCCCCTGAAGCGGGTCAGAAAAGCCCCATGTGAGAGATAGCTTCCCTATACCCGAAAGGAAGGAAAAACCTCATCTCCAAGACAGAGGGGCAGCAAGAAGAAACTGAACGAACAGCCCTTTCTCAATTCCTCCCAGTTTGCTACACTTCATACTTTTCGCCCTACCATATCTTTCCGTGACTTTCCACTCTTTATCAAACCTAGCATACACACCAGTCAGAATGGCCATCGCCAAAAAGTCAACAAATAAATGCTGGAGAAGGTGTAGAGAAAAGGGAACCCTCCTGCACTGTTGGTGAGAATGTAAATTGGTGCAGCCACTATGGAGAACAGTATGGAGGCTCCTTAAAAAACTAAAACCGAATGATCCAGCAATCCCACTCCTGAGCATATTTCCGGAGGAAACTCTAATTCAAAATGACACCTGCACCCCAATGTTCATAGCAGCACTATTTACAATAGCCAAGACATGGAAGCAACCTAAATGTCCACTGACAGATGACTGGATAAAGAAAATGTGGTACACACACACACACACACACACTGGAATACTACTCAGCCACAAGAATGAAATAATGTCATTGTCAGCAACATGGATGGACCTAGAGATCAGCATACTAAGTGAAACCAGTCAAAGATAAATATCATATTAATTAATTATATGTGAAATCTTAAAAAATGATACACATGAATTGATTTACAAAACAGAAATAGACTCACAGACATAGAAAACAAACTTATGGTTTCCAAAGGGGAAAGGTGGGAGAGGGATAAATCAGGAATCTGGGATTAGCAGATACAGATATACACTATTATATATAGAGTAGATAAATAATGAGGACCTACTGTGTAGAAAAGGAAACTATATTCAGTATCATGTAATAACATACAGTGGAAAAGAATCTGAAAAAGAATATATTTAATATGATATATATATAATGTATATGTGCATAACTGAATCACTTTGCTGTACACCCGAAACTAACACAATTTTGTAAATCAGCTATATTTCAATTAAAAAAACAAAAACTAACAAACAAAAACCTGGCATAAAAACACTCAAGTTTAACCATTTCTTTGGGTCTCTCTTTCCTAGTGAAGGCTTCCGTGCCATGTAAAACTTATACTGAATATATTTGTATGCTTTTCTCCCTTTAATCTTTGTCAAGTTAGTTTTCAGACCCACCCAGGGACCTTATGAGGGCTGGGGAAAACTTTTTCCTGCCCTGTATAGCATTGGTTCATCAGACACTAGGCAGAGAAAACTATTTGTCATTTTACTTAATTTAGATGTAGAGATTAACTGTTATCAGAGAAAACTTACTCCACTAGAAGTGGAATAAGCAGTAGCAGAGCACTGGGGATGAAGGAGTTTATGCACCTCACAGCTAATGGAGTCAAGTCAGTTCTTAACATTTCTTATCTTCGTAGGTAGTACATTAGCTACGATTTTAACACAAAACTTGAAATTTGAAATATCACTGCTGCTGAATTGCTGAGAACATGGAAAAATCAACTTGAGATCCACTTAACCTTCACACAAGCTTTAGTTAGCAACATGGCATAATTATCCATTTCAATAAAAGGAAGTCACAAATATAAAATCTATTAAGGAACAGAGATAGCATTCCCTCTTTCCATAACCTGTCGGAAAAGATGCCTCTAAAAGCTAAAAACAAAATATGAATTTGTCCCATCAGTTTGAATATAATATTTTGTCAAAATTACTAATATTTCAAAGAAATATATCTTTTAAAAAATAATAAGGCCTATTAGAGTAGCTGGAATTCGCTAAGAGACTACATATTATGTGATAAATATTCACTGATGAATATTTCAAAATGTGAAACATTAATAAGAACCATACAGAATGTGTACATTAATTTGCAATTGGGTTCAATATAATAGCTTAAAATAGTTCAGGATCTAGACTACAAAGTTCTTTTAAAAATCAGACTACAAAACTGAGGCAAAGGACATTTAAATAATATGACAAAGATAGCATAGTCAATGATAAGGATTTTGAACCCAAGTTCCCAGTTTTTACCATATAGGAGGCAATTACATTACCAGAGAGATGAACCTATTTTGTAATAAGCCCACTTTTCCGCAGATGGCCCAAGTAGATTGGGTATAAAGAAAATGCTTTTAAATCAGATTCCAGATAAAGGCACAAATGTGACGAAACAGAGGTAAGAGGTACCTCAACGCTCCTATTTTTTTCTACCCCCTTTCATTAGTCACTCACTGTGTCTCTTGTGTATATATATATTTTTCAGTTCAAGTATAGTCAGTTTACATGTTGTGTCCGTTTCTGGTGTACAGCATGTTTCAGTCATACATGTACATACATGTATTCCTTTTCATATTCTTTGTCATTATAGGTTACTGCAAGATATTGAATATAGTTCCCAGTCTCTTGTGTACATTCTTTACTCTTCCTTTGAAGACAGACTCTATCTTTGCATTCTTAGACACCTAGCAGGGGTCTTTTTTCATTCATTTATTCAGACATATTTAATAAGTGCCTACTGAGTTCCAGGTCATCTTCTAGGTGCTGAGGATATAGTACTTAATATTGACAAAAGGCCATAGGTCCCTGCTTTCATGGAGATTACAGTTTAGCGGGAAAGCACACATTAAACAAATAAAAAAATTCTTAAACTGCAAACTGAAAATCATGATTGCATAGCACAGGCTGTTAAAGGGGGTATATTTGGGAGACAACTTAGATTTGTGAGGGTACGGGTGGGACATGAGTCTGATAATGTCACTTGAAGGAGGAACTATTAAAATTCAGATCTGAAGGGGAAGGGCCGGGAGGAGCACTGGTGTAGGGGGAGTGACAGCTCTGAAGGATATTAAATATTGTAGGAACATAAAGGAGAGAAAAAAGGCCTGGAAGACTAGAGCCACTGGAGTAAGTGGGAGATAGGAGGGAGACTGCTCTTGAGGTAGGTAGGAGACAGATTCTACAGGTCTCTTAAGCATTTTGAAATTTTTCCTGAGAAAGATGTAAGTCATTGAAGAGTTTTAAACAGGGAAGTGACAGGAGATTTCTTTTGCTAAAGGCACAAAAAAATGCTAGCTAAATTCAAACACACACAGCCACTAACAACAGTAAGAAAAAACTCTAGGCCTAATAGAACATAGAATATTGTCCAAATGACAGTGAGTCTACTTGCTACTTCCAAACTACTGATAAGAAGAGTATATATTATATAAATATCCAATTAAGGTGTATTGGATAAATAACTGAGAATTTTCATAGTATTAAAGGCAGTTAAAAGAGAGCAGGTGGTAGGCCATGCATAACTATTGAGATTGGCATGTAAACAGTTGTGTTTAGAGTATCGTAAGAGTTATGATTATAAAATTTTGAAATTGATGTGTATATTTTAGAATGTATTATTATTAAACATTCCTCGTATTAAATAACATCGTAACACCCAGATGTTAATTAGATTCAGTGCCACCTCCAGCCCTACCTCACATTTGGCTCTCAGCATCATTTATCATGGGGCGACGATGTATAAGGAACTGTGACATTAAGTAGAGAAAAAGAAAAAGAAAAAGAAAGATAAGACATGGCTCCTAACCCTCACTGAGCTTATAAACTTGGGTTGGGAGGCAAATAAATAACAGTAGAGCAACTGTAGCAGGAAATAATGTTTAGTGAACTTTTTTCTCCTGTTAAGATGGCCTATAAGCTCTCAAATCTCACTGCTTGTTTGGGTGTTCACTTTTTTTTTTCCTGTGATGTCATAATATTAAATCTTAATAAATTTGTATACCTTATCCTCAGGCTAATCTGCCTAGTGTCAGTTTGTTTCATAAACTCAGCTGTCTAACCCAGGAACATGAAGGACAATCTTTCTCACACCTGGAAAGGTGGTGAATGCAAAATGGAACAGGACCCTGTGGGCCCTCCCTGATACAGGTCCTTTCCGTGCCCCTGTTTCTTCTTTGTAAGAAGTAAGCTTCATTCAGCCTCCCGGACCTTCCCTGAGTTCCAAATGGCAGATTCAAATAGTTGCTAATCAGGGAAGGGAGGGAGTGCAGAAACAAGGGAGGAACAGGCAAGAAACAATAGTGCAGCCTTGGGGCAGGGTCCTGGTTCCTCCACAAGGGATATACAGAACTACATCTTTGAGTTCTTCTGTAGGAACAGAGGCCCCCCACCCAGGTGGAGGGTGGGAACTTCAGGCTGAGCACAGGGTTCCTGGAGCACTGTCCTGTTACCTCACCCCCAACCAAGCAGAAGAAAGTCATACACCCTGCAGCCCTCATACCAAGTTTTGCCTATAAACACTTTTGCCTTTAAACCATTGAGGGGTTCGGGTTTTTTGAGCACAGGCTACCTGTTATCCCTGCTTGGCCCTGCAATAAACCTTTCTCCACTGCCAGACTCCAATGTTTCAATTTGTTTGGCCTCACTGTGCAAAGAGCCCTTGAACCTGCTCTCATTAACACTTGGGATCAATTAAAAAAAGAAAAGAACACTTGGAATTGATTATTTACTATAATTCTCTGACTTCTTTGGGCATTTAATTTTTCTGTTTTTCCTACATTTGTTTTCAAGTGCCCCATTTCAAGTTTGGGGATTAGCGTACTGAATTGTAGATCATTTTCAATCATGCAGTTTCAATTCAAGTAGTAGTTTCAAATTCAGCTGATAATGCTTTATCATTTCTTCCTTATCTTTCCCTAACTACAATCACCAATGAGGTAAAGAAATGGTAACAAAAGGGAAAATCTTCCCAACCAAGTTTACTCATAAAGATAAAAGCCAACTCTGCATTTGAAAGACCTATGAATTGAGGCATGAGATTTAATCCCCACTCCACCCTCCTCCCTTTTTTATTTTGCATGGAAGGGGTGATGTTTAGGATTCACCTCCCTCAGTTGCAAAATAGAGGAACTAGAGTAGAAACTCTGTAAGGTTTCTTCCTGCTGTAAAATACCAGATGCTGCAAGTACTCAGGTAAAATAAAAGAACAAACATCTTGAGAAAAGGTGAATACTCTGATTTCTTTAATGGAAATACCTGAATATATTATTTAAGCTAGTTGCTTAATTTTAAATTAAGTCTTCCTATTCTAGATTAAAGTAAGCTGATGGTAAAAATATATTTTGCACATCTTTTGTATGTCCTGTGGTCTCTGAAACAGGGTTAAGAACCTAGCACAGCAACTTGATCTTGAATTTAACCTACAATAACTATCTCAAAGATAGACATCTTACTCTAAAATAAAATACTGGCATTTAAACACAGCTTTGTATTTCTAACCCAATTGCTTATTGAGGACTCATTTCTTTTCAGTCTGGGCTGTTTGCCATCCCTGACACTAACTGTTCAACTCCTAGTTCTCTAAGCTTTGACGATCTATGTTCACTTATCAGAATCTATTCACGCCATCACCTTATATAAATTTTCATTAGATGTTAACTCTAATCTCTTCCTCACTTACTACACTTTTTTGCAAGGTTGGAAACAAGTGCATTTCAGGATATAAAGAGCACTAATCTAATACCTCAGTCATGGCAGCCAAACATTTCAAAATGTTTCCCTTCATTTATTAAATATGGTCAGTTATTCTCGACCAACCCTGGGCCAGAAATTCCACTAGGAAAATTTTAACCTTGCTACAATAGAATTTTCTCAGACAAAGCCTTATCTATTTCTTAGGGTTCCCTAAATATGTATGTGCATGTATGTACTTATGTATGTATGCATGTATACACACACACACACACACACACACACACACACACGTAAGAATTGATTAATTTTATTGTATCGCTAAAGGATGCTGTGTTTTCTCTAGTATCAATTTATTTTCTGTCTTAAATATGAAATTGCATTATTTAATTCTGAAAGATATTTTCAGATGCTTTATGTGGAAGAAGCTATTCAAATGAATTGGCATCACTGCCAAACAACATATTCTTTTTCTTTCGTTTCCTTTG
This sequence comes from Camelus bactrianus, assembly GCF_048773025.1. Classification (NCBI taxonomy): domain Eukaryota; kingdom Metazoa; phylum Chordata; class Mammalia; order Artiodactyla; family Camelidae; genus Camelus; species Camelus bactrianus. Next base: position 77,488,588 of record NC_133575.1, on the reverse strand, counting down.
TTGGAAAGATAAAAATGTGCCCTGTGAAAGTTTTCTGCTTTAGGAAAACAAACAATAACAAAATAGCTTCAGCAGCGCTGAGTTTGTGACATGGTTATAAACTAGGACTATGAATCTCTCTTTGCTGTGTTTGCTGTGTCTAGGTGTTTCTGACATCTCAAAAAATTACATGATCTTAGGGATCATATATGTTTCAATGTCAATGTGTTATTCTAAGCCAGCAGTACTTGGACTGAAAAAAAGAAAAAAAGCAGGGTTTCAAAGAGATATTTGCATTCCCATGTTCGTTACAGCATCATTCACGATAGCCAAGAGGTGAAACAATCTAAATGTCTGTGGACAGATGAATGGATAAAGAAAGTGTGGCATATGCATACAATGGAATATTATTTAATTTTAAAAAAAGAAGGAAGAGGCGGAGGGTATAACTCAGTCGTAGAGTGCATGCTTAGCATGCATTAGGTCCTGGGTTCAACCCTCAGTACTTTCATTTAAAAAAAATAAATAAATAAATGTTTTAAAAAGGAAGGAAATCCTGGGGGCGGGGGGAATTAGTACAGCAGTGGGAGAGTGCACAGGCTTAGTATGCACGAAGTCCAGGGGTCAATCCCCAGTACCTTCATTAAAAAAAAAAACAAACCAAAAAACCAAAACCCGCCCCCCGAATCCTGCCGTATACAAGATGGAGGGACCTGGAGGACATTATGTTATGTGAAATAAGCCAGACACAGAAGAGTAAACGCTGCAAAATATAATTCATATGAGGTATCTAAAGTAGTCAAACTTATAGAAGCAGAAAGTGTAATGGCGGTTGTCAGGGGCTGGGGGGAGGGGAAAACAAGGAGTTGCCTTCCAACGGGCACAGAAATTCAGTTGTGCAAGATGAAAACATTCTAGAAAGCTGCCATACAACATTGTGCTTAGAGCTAAGAGTACTGTATTGTCTCCTTAAAATGTTGTTAAGAGGGTAGATGTCATTTTGTGTTTTTTACCACAGTTTTAAAAAGGGCAAACTTTTATTTAGGTCACTAACTCTACACACATACACACACACAAACACACGTATATAATGAATCTAAAATTTTACTTGTATGTCTGAGTAGACTTACAGTTCAGTCCAAGTTCAAGGCAGAGAAGCCAATGGGTATACAGACTTTGCTTAGGAGCCCAGAAGAAGTGTGTATGTATATGTGTATGTGTGTGTGTGTGTGAGTGTCCAAGAATGAAGGGAGGGCAGAAAAAAAATGGCAGTGGATGTGCCTAGATAAACTGTGAGACTTAGATTTTAGAGCTACTCTGCCATAATGCCAAGAGAAGGCTTCTAGGTGTGAGGGAGAGTCACCCAGGGGACAGCAACGGACAACAGAAACATTCTGAGAGTTTAGGATTAAGCTGACTCTAGGCAGAGAAGCTGGGTGGCTCCCCCTTGAGTGCTCTCCCCTTGGGTAACACCTGGGTGCCCTGGAAGACATGGTGCTGCCTGAGAAGACTGAAAGTAGCCATTGGGTGTTCTAAGGAAATTCAGCCGTTCCTACAAAAGCTCTACGTAAGTTCCAAACAGCTGATAGGTTATGTACACCAGTGCCCAGTTCAGTGAAACAGTCTCCAAAACAAAACAAAAACACTGTTAATGTATCCTTCTTTTGTATATTAACATTTAAATTACTCTGATATGTAAGATTTAGTGTTTGTTTGAAAGCGGGTACTTTCCTTTTAGCATCTCACTCTAGTCTCATTTTAGTGGCAGGAGTAGTTGTGAGTGATTTTCACTCATTTTTATGTACAAACAAAAATGTATCTCTTTTATCCATAATGCCCAGGCGTTGTCAAGACACAAGAGCAAAGCGTGCGAAAATGTTAGGCTGTTAGTTATTTTGCAAAAACTACATATCCAAACACGTATTAGCCGAACAGCAGATGGCAGAGAAAAGAAAATCAGTTAGATTGCAGTGTGGGTGAAACATACCCAGTAAATTCTGTAAAGATGGAAACCTGGGCATAAGAGACACCATACTGAGTAAGCAAATGGAATGTCTAATCTGATTCTTTCATCTTTACCGCTTTTGATTTATCCTGTCTCTATAAATACATTATCGTTTTTATCATGACGCCTTAAAACTATTTTTTGATGGAAAATGAGGGGTGGAAAGAATATGTTTATGTAGTAGTCCATCTTGGGAAATACTTAATCTAGGAATAAAGGGTTCTAATGATGTACAGTGCTTCCTAATATTCATTAGTGGATGAAAATTAATTTAGATATAATTATTCATCTACTAGCAAAAAGGGGGGAGGGATATGACTCAGTGCTAGAGGGCAGGCATAGCATGCACGAGGTCCTGGGTTCAACCCCCAGTACCTCCATTAAAAAAAAAAAAAAAGATACTAGCAAAAAAAAAATGATGAATATGGCTATGTAATCTAACATACATGAGAAGTGTCCTGAGCTCACTTTACAAATCAAATAGAATATTTACATATTTTAATATTATTCAGCTTATAAATTATTTTTTCCTAGTCAAAAAAAGTAGAAAGTAAGGATAAGTATCTAAATAGAACATGTGGAAAAGAATTAAAATATTTGCACATTTACAACTGATTCAGAACTTTCAGCTAATAAAGATGACATTTTATTTAAATTGAATTGAAACTGAGATGCATAAACAAAACAAACAATGACAGATACTAGATCTAGAGAAAACAATAAGATAACCTAATACTTAAGGAGCTAATAATACATATATTAGAGCAAAATAATTATATGTTGAAACAAGACTCCCCGGTACTTCATAACTATCTGTTCTGATATCATTACAAAACAAAAAAACCCACATGCCCCAAGCTAACAACAGGGAAGAAAAGTGATTGCTTCTGGAGGGGCATCTTTGCTTTTAGAGTAATTAAGAAGGAATTAATTAAATGGATAACATATGAAAAATGCTATTTAAAAAGGCAATGTAAGTATGAAGGAAAATGTCAACTTTGAAAAGGGTAAACACATAACAAAGAAATTTCCTAAGCCTGCAGATACTTATCCATAAAAATAAAACCTGGTGAACATTCTTTTGTTTCAGAATGCATAGAAATTATAGTATAATTGTTCCGTTTGTAAGTAGTAGGGATTCTTTCCCAACCAGATTTTTAAACTGTCCAATTAAACATCCTCCTTCTCCTGTATCCTTTAATTCGCTCCTGTTTCCCTCTTCTAGAAATGACCAAGTGAAAACGGCACAGAGACCCTTCTAAGAAAATTCAAAGGCACTACATACATTGCTCCCCAGGACAGGTGGGCATCAATTACCACGGCAGGCCTTGAGTGGTGAGTGAGTGTTTGCTATTGTTATGCTGAGCTTAATACATGCACATTTGCCAAGCAGGAGGATATTAATCAATCACAGAGTCATTGAGTGCAGCTCAGCACAAGTGAGGACCCCTATCCTGCTATCCTTTGATGCCACTTGGCTGCAACCTTAACTGAAGCAGTAATGTTGTCCTTCTGAGACTAGGTTTTGTGCCGTTCTGGACAAGCTGAAAATGGTATTGTCACAGCCCATTGTAATTTTCATAGCAGCCAATCTCGCAGCCCTAGGAAGCAAGTCTGTTTTGTATGCATAAAACAAAGTCCCGAGTCTCAGACAGGTGGGTAGGTGGTTATTTCTGGCTGCAATTTTGCTAAGTTTCTAAATCAGTTCTGCTTTAATTAGGAGCTTTTCTTCTGAGTTATTTTGATGTTAATAATATATGGCTGTCGCCTTCCCTGTACATGTTCCCAAACAGTGATACAAACATTATTAAATCTAATCAGTGTTTATGGAGTATTCCATATGCTACCCACTGTGAATCTTTTATAATGTCATTTTATTGGATAATGCATAAAGAAAGGTTGGTATATACAATGACATGCTTTTGTTCCTTCAGTCAGTGATTTTTATGAAAAATTTTCTACAGATGGTAGCGACTTTCAATTTGTATTTGACCATCTTTAAAAAGAAATATTTTATTTATTAGACTTCTATCTAATGTATACCTAAATTCACAAAGACTTTCAACTCCAGAGAGTATAATAATTAACTTTTCCTTCACTAAAGAACAAAAACAATGCTGCAAATTATTTAGATCGAATAAAGAAGATCACGTTAAAATGAGGCACCTTTGAAGTAGGCATTAAGAAATACTTAGCAAGAACTGAAAACCAGGCACCATGCCTAAAATACCTAGTCACATTAAGAAAAAAAACCTAAGCCAGGCAAAACTTACTTTTGCCTACGACATCTAAGTGACTGCCCAGACTGGACCACTGCTGGGCATTTTAATATAACGTCCTTCCTGCTCCCTGTATTAACGATCAACTACTAATATTCAATGTGGCCACTAAAAGTAATTCTAACCCGGTGGCCCTGTATTTCTGAAGATGTGTATCTGTATTTTCTCTCCTTGAGCAATGCTCTCAAGTACATTATGTCTCTAAGAAGCAGAGCTGCAGGTGCAGACTCTGTACAAGAAGGCACAGGAGAGCCAGCTGACCACTCACGGGCCTGAAGTGGACACTGTAGCTTGTCCATTTCCCTCTTCGTCTATAGCCAGGTGCACAAGTGGCCATCATCACTGGGGTCACTATCTTTAAACTCAAAGATGAGCAATATATGTTTAAGAAAACCAACTGACTTCTATAGCTTTCCAGCAGTCTTATATAGATTTTTTTTCTTTGTTTTGCTGCAGAGGGGAGGTGATTAGGTATATTTATTTACTTTTTTTTGATGGAGGTACTGGGGATTGAACTCAGGATATCATGCCTGCTAGGCATGCACTCTACCACTGAGCTACACCCTCCCCACTCATACAGATGGTTTAAGTTATCACTGCCTGAAGAGAGAGGACAGAAAGCTGATCAGTGGTGTTTTCCTCGAAACATTCTTAAGTCTGAAAGTGCACAAGCCTTTTATACGGCACTATTTGTAGGTTCTTCCAGATCTCTCAACCCTTTGTGTTTGAGTACAGACTGTCAAAATATGTCAGATTAGACAGAAAAAACAACAGGAGCAAAAATTGAGATGCCATCATTAGAAAACACAGAAATGAAAATTTTAAAAAAATTGTAAAACACAGATTTTAAAAAGTTCTTATTTGACTGGTTGATTATATCTACCGTGACTGTGGGGTTGACTGTTTTGTCATTTAACTGATCTTATGATGTTTTTCTATCACCACGGCATTCTTCTCTAAGATGTTATTTAATGCTAGTAAACTATAAAGGAGTTCCTCCTTTTTTCCCCCTCTCTTTTTACAAATCTATCCTGAAAAGCACTCGAAGTGTGTGATTTCTCTACTGTTTACTTTTATAGTTAAAAGAAGGACATTCAAAGCCTGTCAGGCAGGTACTGTTTTTTATAGTTAATGAAAGGAATTTTATATGAAATGACAGTGCAGTTGCCATCTGAAACTATTAAGTGGTACATCTGACTTCTAGCTCCATGAGGTATTTCTTTGCTCCTTTAATATAGCTTTCTCAACAGAAGTAAACAATGCACTCCTTTTCATAAGTCCCCATCAACCCCTGCTGAAGACTTGTCAGGACCATTAGAGAAAGCAGCTCCTCAAATGGGCATATCATGGGAGTCTTTGAATTACTAGCAAAACATGTGTTCTCTTTAAATATATTTTATTAAAAACAGTGTCACCTTTAGGCACCAAAGAGTAATTGTTTCCCTTAGAGTTGGTTATTAGTAGAGTCAACTTACAGCATTAAAATATTAAATACACAAATGAGGGCCAAATTGTAGGATTAGGTCCAATAAGTTATTCGATTTGGCCTGTAAAGAGCCTCTCTTTTCTGTGCTTGCTTTTTAAGGACTGGGGAAAAAAATTAAGAGCGAATGTTACAAGATTTCTCTGTGCAAAGATATTTCAGAGTTTCCAGCAAATACCAGAGTTGCAAATGACCTTTTGCTATTAACAAGCTATTTCTGAGTCAGGAAGAAAATCTCTAAAGCACCGTCTCTAATCTAACAAATTTTGAGTGGTAGGTTTTTGATTGAAAAAAAATTTTTTTCCCCTTCTTCTTGAAAAACTAATCAAAATCAGTAGATTCAGCTGGACCTCCAAACCTCTCCCAAACTGTACATATTAAACCAGTGGCTAAGAGTTTCTGGTGTGTTTTCTTTCCATATGCCTTCAGGCACACACATGTAATTTTGTGCTTCAAGGAGTTAGCACTTCATAAAAACAGAGATGAACAGTTATAAAACATACACCAGTACCCTTTGGAAGTAATTAAAAATATGGCCTTTCCCTGTACTCATTTCCTTTCCTTTCAGCATTGCCCCTTCTGTATCCTACGTGCAAGCCTTCCTTCTAACGTACAAAATACATTTTCTTTCTTTTGTACTCTCCCCCAAACAATCATATGCTTAAACTCACAGAAATATGCCATGAATAATATTCTCAGGCTTCTAAACACATTTTTAAATTGCATTAAAACTAATAAGAATAAACTCAGGAGAACATTGGCTCCAATCCACAAACTACACAGACTATTTTGTGTCCTGAAAGTATGCTTTTACTGTCTTCAAAGGGGTCTCCAAAGGGAGAGATATAAACAATGTATTTTTATTAAATACAGAGGGACATATATCTGATGAATACATTAAATTTTACTTACAATTAAACGTTCAACTCTACGGCTGTGGGTTTTTGCATTTGACACTACCATTTGTTAATCCAAATACTTTAATAAAATTGTGTCTTTCTAAATTATACCACATGCAAATATATTTTGGGAGGTATAAATTAGCATGTCATTTGTTTGAATATACATAAAATAAAAACAATTTCCAGTCTGATTTTCAACCAAGATTCTAAGGGCAACTTTAAAGATCTGGCATGTGGCCATTTAAAACACATATGTCAACGTATGTGAATATATGAGCATGTGTATATGTATGTGAATAGGGCTATAATTATACGTAATTTCATTTAACTTATATTACTTATTCTGCAATGACAATATTCTAAGGAGAAACAAAACTTAGGAGAAAAAAAACCTCATACTAATGACAGTCAAACACGTTTTGTTGTGCAATAGGGGCTATGAAATTGTCAAGATATCACATGCTACTTGCATTATTTCAGATTTTAACTGCATAGTAATGCTATCTTTCACATGACATACTTTGATCTCTGACATTCATAAAATGAGCTAGGTTATGAAGTTCTACTAGACACTTTATCTTTAAATTTGTTTCCATACCACTGCAAATGCAACCCTTAATTTCCTAGTATATAACAAGATTCAAAGGTTAATTCTCCATCTAGCACTCTCTCTTCTAATCTCCAGCTATTAAAGAATTGCTTAATGCTATTCTAAATAGTTCAGCTTAGAAAATGTGCTCCTATTCAGTCATCTTATAAATGATGTGATAAAGGATAACTGACAATCATAGTGGACTCATAAATATGAAAATGAATTAATAATAAAATCTCTATTAATACCATTTGAAATTAAAGACATAGCCTTTAATGAAAATAATTTTTATACTCTTTTTACTCCTATGATGAATATAATACTAGATATTACAAGTAAAAGGAAGGATCCCTTGTTTGACTCTCAAGTTTTAATGTAAGAAATTATCCAAAAGCTCAGATTTACCTGCATACAATGCAACCTCAACTTAAATAATTTTGAGGATGACCAATCTGTTTCAATTTGCCTGGGATTTTCTCAGTTTTAGCACTAAGAGTCCTACGTCTGTGGCAAAAATCTGCAAGATCAGTTGCTCCAGACGTTAACATTCAAATATACGGTCCCTTAGGCTGTTTAAACATGTATGGTCTGAATATCGCACAAAAACAAACAGGCTTTGCTGTTGATGTTGTTAGAAAGTAATGTGTCTCTTCTCAGAAAGAATAACTTTTAAATAATATATTTAAATGTGCATTATCAGTAGCACTGATAATGCCTTGAATGCCTACTAGGGACCAAGTGCTATATTGGGCACTAATTCTTTTTTGCAACCATATTATGAGAACTTTATATTAGAGATACCTTAAGGTTCTGATGACCTATAAAAGTGTTAAGTCTTTCTAATTGGTGCAGGGAAAATGATCTTTTTCCAACCTTGATTTATTACTGTCTTTTGTGTGAATATACCCTCAAATTTCTACATTACCATGGAGGGGACAAGGAACAAAGGCTAAAACTTCTTATTTATTGAGGAAGTGGGATAGGAAGCGTAAGGATTGTTGGAGAGACTAGCAAATTCCTTATTAAGTTCTGTACATTTTTTTTTCTTCTTGTATAACATGTTTACTTGTCAATTTTAGAAAATTCTCAAGATTATGAATGGAAAATAATCATGCTCAACATTCTAGATTGAAAGAATTAAGAAAAAAAAAAGAGTGTTTTGAGGAATGTATCAACATACAATATTTTTAATCTGACCTTTTCCTCAGAAGGGACAAAATCCAGTTCTTGTTTCTTGAAGATTCTTGTGTTTGAGTCCTTACGAGAAAGTATTCTATATTTCTCACTCTAATAATAAAACAACTGAGAAGCTTTATCTAAGTTTAATGTTTCTACAGTTTTACCACTATCCTTTCTCCAATTATGGGTGATGTTTAAGACACTGGTGATGACTTGACATGTTAAAAACTGTAATCAAGTTACAGTGGAATGATTACAATCACTGACAAGGTCAGGATACATTGGTTCTTAAAGTGGGAAGGGATGCAGGTAATTACATTCCTTGCAGTCACATTTGTGCATATGAACAGTAGTACCAGTATCACCTTCTTTTGCAAGTGCACAGTGTAATATGCCACAATTCTATTAATCTCCTTCTGATATTATTAGTCAAAAATATATGTTCACAAAAGGCTTCTATCTCTAAGATCAAGTTCAACGTGGTTTGGTGTTAAGACCGATATTTCTTCCATCAAATCAATGTATGAGTTTTAACATCTGGCTCATTTAACTTGAATTATCATCAGGTCATAGTAAGTACAAGAGCCACATCAGTTTATAAATAACTAAAAAACAATGATTCCTAAGAAAGGAAAATGATATTTGAGTCTGAATTTTGCCTTGCATTCCCTAGGCAAGAGCAGGGGAGGACTTTAAAAAATGCCCTTGAACCTCTTATTTTAAAAGTATTCTTTGAAAGTTTTTTTGAGTTTAAAGAAGTTAATCGTAAGAACTACTAACAAACAATGGACAGGACTGAAGAATTCACTTTGCAATAAAAAAAAGTTGGGGTTAGGCTGTAAAACAAATGATGACATTTTAACATTTTTCAGTATTCACCTGTTTTAGTTCATTTCTTACAGACTGCACGGTAATCCTTCTGGTTCAAGCTCAATGTAAAGCCATCCTGAATTTTCAGAAAATAATAGGAACATTATAAGAGTCATCATGCAATTCATATTGCAGGCAATTTGCTTTGTCATCTTGCCTAGACACCCTGCACTGGTTTCTATTACCTTCTGTTTCAATTCGTGCTGTTCCTATTATGGAAGCTACTGCACGTCTAACTTTTTCATTTGGTGTGGACTCCATCATGTAAACGCATTTGCCCCAACGACACACTACTGTTACAGATTTTGCTAAAGGCAAACAGAAACCCAGAGGGAAACTAGTCAACTTGTCAAAACATATTTTTTTCCCTTTAATATGTAAATAAAGTTGATCTAAGTCGGCCTCGAGGTACAGAAAAAAGAACTGGACTGTCTTGCCTTCATGAAATTGCCCATACTCCCTACCCTTAGTCTACTTGTTTCTTGGGTCTTCAGAAATCCTACGGTTTGAAGATAAGAAAGTGAGAAAAGAAGGAACAGATGGGAAGGGGAAAAAGAGAAGAGGAAAGAGGAGAAGGACCATCTGCTTCTCTACGCATCTGTATACAATGTATACACTATGGTATATTTAAGAAATTGTAATATTTGTTGGGCACCCCTGGGTACACAGATGAGGATGCTCATGTACTAAGACAACAGGCTTGAGGGCACTGGCTACCCCGCAGGCTAAGAAGTCTGATATCTCAACACACTGAGGCTAAAATTTGAGGATTCTCTGCTCCAGAGCTCCAGTTTGGGCCAGGGGAGGGTATAGCTCAAGTGGCAGAGCACGTGCTTAGTATGCACGAGGTCCTGGGTTCAATTCCTAGTACATCCTCTAAAAGTAAATAAATAAGTAAACCTAATCACCTCCCCCTACAAAAAATTAAACAAAATAAGAACTAAAGCTCCAAATTCTATACAATTTAGAAAGCTAAAAGATCAACAAAACAGAATCAAATGTAACTGAAATGCCTATCTGTCATGTCGGAATCAGAAACAGATACAAATATACATAGATAGTTTAATGGATACCAGATATGGTTATTTAGGCAAAAACTGCATGCAGAAGTTTAGAACAGACATGAAACTATGAAGCAAAATTCCTATTTTACGGCAAGACAAGAAAAATTTAAACGTAAAAAAATTCTTCTCTGCCCTTTGGTCTCCTTTTCCCCCCTCACTGTGCACTGTGTGTCTGCATCATGCATCGACCAAACCTCGCCCATTGGCATGACCACTTGCTCAACCATGAAGAGCAACATTCTCCTAGCATCAACACGGCAACTCCTTAAAATAAAACATTCCTTCTTGAGCTTGTAAGGGGTCACATGACCTACCAGGATTGACGCTTAGATCTGGATCATATAAACTGTTAATCATAAGTCATTTGCTGGATAGCCCTCTGTCTCAAAAAACATATACAACTGTGCCTTGATTTCTAACTGGTGGGACAGTTCTCAGAGCTTTCTGAGATGCTCTTCCTGGGTTATAATCCTCAAATTTGGCTCAAAAATTTTTTTCCATTTCTTTCTTAGATCGGCTGATTAATTTTTCATCAACAAAACCAATAACCATCAGTTGAGGAAATGTATGAAGTTGCTCTTTCCAAGTTTTTAAAATAATACCCATGATATAAAAATAGTTGAATAGACCACATTCTTCTAATTCAATGGGAATGTTTAATCAGCAATAGGTTCTCTACGTAAGTTGCTCATTTGATTGTCACAATCGAGAGACTTACGTAGAGGGGTTACGGTCATGGATGACAAAAGCATCATCTAAGGGCAGAACTGAAATTTCAACCCCGATTTCTCTTACATCATACCAAATATCATGCTCTTTCTGCTAAAGCTGTGATCTAAAAAGAAATTTTTTAATCAAAAGAATGATTTCATTTCACAAAGCTTTACTTACACACAAACTCAATTTATGAAATTGATAAAAATGGAGCTGCTCTGTGAGAGCATGCGTGTAGGGGGAGGAGGTGGAGGGTGGTCAGGTTGCCATCCCATCAACAACCTCTGACGCATCTTGATGGAAATCCCTTGGACACCTCAGAGCACACTTTGAGAAACAATGGCAACTGAATCGTGAAACTGTATAATCCACACCTACTCACGTGCTAATTTCCAGTAAAAACAGGACTTAAAATATAAAAGCATCTGTTACACCACATCACCCCACGTTGCTTGTTTTGTGTGCTAGTTTTATCTTCCCTACTGGGTCTTTAAGGGCAGAGGAAAGAAGGATAAGAGTTTAATAAAAAGACGGAGAACGATAAATAAAACTAAGTAGAGAGTCAACAGCCATATATTAAAGGTAGGTTTCTACACTAAGAACAGAATATTGCTTCTCATCATCCCTTTCTAAGGGAGGGAAACATTAAAAATGTGGGCAATTTGCTGCTAAGGATTCTTTAACTGAAACATTTCCCAGCGACAAAACCAAGCCTGCCTTCCAACGACTTGGGACCCACTTCTGTTCACACACATGTTATCTTGAAAATAGTAGCGTGAACAAACAGCTTTTATGGTTTCTAAATTTGGACACACTGAATGATATGTTTAAGTCTTCCTTTAAATTCTCTAACGCTTTTTCAGTCCAATTCTATTTTTTCCCTTATAAATTCAAATGCAGAAGAAGAAATTGGCCCCTATAATAGACAAAGATATGTAACACAGAGACTGCTAGTCAGGCAAAAAGATAATGTCAGGCCACCTGATGGACCTTTATCTTTAAGTCATCCTAGACAAATACTGTGACCCCTTTAAAAAGCATATTATCAGCAGTCTTGACAAACAGCTATCAATGTTTGCCAATTTCTGACTTAAATGTAACCCAGCGGTCCAGATTTTCCACAAAATTGTATTTTGCTGGGATGCATTTGCCTCATATCTTTAAGGTACCTAAAGAAAATACATGGTCAAAGTTCTGCTCTCACATTTACAGATGTACACACTCCTCCCGGCAAGGCCATTCAAGTAAGTGACGATGTCAAGTTTGTTCATCTTGGGTGTGTGCGGATTGACTTTCACTGTTTCCTGAAAGTAGTCTGGCAGCATGGTAAAACCTTACTCTTTCCTGACTCCTATTTTCCACACTTGATCACAGAACATAAAGACAATCTTTCAAAATTGTATGTCCCAACATATGGCTAGTCTAGCTGAATCTTCACTGATTTAGAGTGACGGGAAGTCATGAGAGAATATAATACAACAGGAAGAAAATGAGCTGAGACAATAAACGTTGAAAGAAGTGGTATGAAGATAAACAAATATTGAAATCACATATTTTAAACCACATTCTATAAAAGATGTAAGTCACGTACCATCCTTCTAACATGAAGATGACCATATTGATCCCGTATCAATCAGTATAAGAGGAAAGCTTGATCATTTTTGCCAGCATTGAGGACAGATCTATGATTATTATTATCTAGTGTTCCCTTGTGACCAGCGGTATACAGCAACAAAACAGCTGGCGGAAATTAAAGTTCAGTGTCTGGGAACAGAAAACTAACCAGCTCAAGCAGGTATCAAACTAACAGCCTTGGGCTTCGCCATTAATTCAATGAATGGCAGCTCTATTTTAACAATTACTTGGGTCAAAAGCCTTGGGACTTTTCCTGGACTCCTCTCCTCTCCTATCTCACACATCCATGCTAGCACTGTATTAAAATTCTATCCATATGACCGTCAAAAGATTAGAAAGAACTATTAGAAGTTCTGGTTTTTACTGATCAAAACTGGTAACATATTGGCCATATCATATGGTTCAAACTGATATATCCAGGTATCTGGCCACTTTTCAAGACCTCTACTAACACTACCCTGGTCTAAGCCACCATTATCTCCAGCCCGGGTTACTGCAATAAGTTCCCATCTGGTTTCCCTGCTGCAAGCCCACGATGCTTGTCAGTCTGTTCTTAGCACGGTAATCAGAGTGATTTAGTCAATACCGAAGTCAGAGCATGCCTTTTTGTCTACTCAAAACATTTCAAGGGCTTCTCATCTTTCTCTAAACAAAAGCTCAGGTCCTTATTATGACTCATAAGACCCTATATCACTGGGGGGTTCAACTCCCTCCCCTCCGCAGGACTTTTCTGAACTTATCTTCTATTTCTCCCTCTGCTGAATTTGCTGTAGGGCACGCTGAACTCACTACTTTCCCTGGAATACAGCAGACATACTTTTGCCTCAGGGCCTTTGCACTTGCTCTTCCTTGGGCCTGGAATGCTCTTTCCCCATAGGTCTGCATGACTTACTTCCTTTAGATCCTTATTTAGAAGTCACTGTGTCAATGAAGCTTTTCCTGGCTACCCTATCTCAAATACCAACATATGCTCAACTCCTTTCTTGCTGCCTTTTCCCCATAGCATTTATCATCTTCTGACATATTCTGTAATTAAAAAAAAATTTTTTTTGTCTGTTTCTTACTAGTATGTTAAGTTCTAGAAAGGCAGATACTTTGATCTGTTCTGGGGACACTACAGTCCCCAGAACATAAAATAATGGCTAGCACACCAGCAGACACTCAATAACTTCTTGCTGAATGAATGAATGAACGGGTCTTAAAAATTAAGCTCATCAGTCAGGTAATTCACCCTTTATTCTCTTCTATTCTTCAAAATCCATTCATGCTGATTCCTTGTGGCCAATTTTGTTCCTCTGCAAATTCAGAGTGAGGAAATCTCATTTGACTCATGAATCATTAAGCATTAATCTAGGAGGGGACCAGGTAAAGCAGTACACGGAGGATTTCTCTAAATGTTCCCCCTGGCATTCTTTAGGAATAGAATACCAGTCTAGCCTTTTCCTTTCCTTTCCTTTCCCTTTTTTCACTCTAGGAAGGTCAGGATTGCTTGTCCAGCAACCTTCTTGTTGTGTCAAGATTAGAACTGGCAGAAAAGAAAGAGGCTCGCGACTTCACCATGACTTGGGCACTAAAACTGCTTCCTGGGTTTCCTCGCTCAAATGGCTCTATCTCTCAAGGACTCAAAGAGATCCTTCACAAGAGGAGATGAAATCTTTGACACAGTTTTGTTCATTGATACTTAATGCTGTTACTATGAAAACAGTTGAGAACTGACCAGTATCTACACATAGGACTTTCTTGACAGACATAAGAAAAGTTGCCAGGAAACATTCTGGCAGCTATAAGGAGATTCAGAGAAATACTGTGCTTGAAATGTTATTTATAAAGCATTCTCTATAGCAACACTAGCAAAACCAGCCATTTAAAATGTGTAACTACCTTTCCTTCAGGTTCTTCTATGACGAAGTTAACTTACTGCTAAAGCCCATACAGAATTAGAAAATGTTACATTTGGCAGATGCTCATTATTATTTAAGCCTTGAGACTGCATCAATGAAAATTGAGTCTGAAAAAAGTAAAACTGAGTGAGCCACTGATAAAATGTTGAATAAAAATCTGCCAGCAGAGGCTTTTAACATAGAAGCCCTGGAGGTGGTACAGAAGTGAGGGCAAAGTGGAGAATAGCAAGCAAACCAAAGGGGCAGGATGTGAAGATCAGGGCAGCCCTGCCACTTCAAATACGAGGGACCTTAATAAGCACAGTGTGTGACGACCTCTGACCCAGAAGTGATTCAAGGTCTGTCTGTAAGACCAGAGTAGGCGAAGCAGTAATGAAATAATGTTTCATTTAATTAGGAAGATATGTAATTTAGGCCTAAGTCATTCTATTTCTTTCCAAACTTGCCTCAGTTTTTTTTTTTTTTTTAATCATTGCTAATATGCCTGTCTAACTAATTAAGTGTTTGGACAGTAGTGACACTGTTTGAAAATGAGTCCTTTTAATATCAAAAACTTATTAAAAAGTAGATGACAATATTATCTGAGACTCACTAGGCTACGTTGGGAGACTCTATATGATCTGCCTTTCAAGCCACCTGGGTCCCAAATGCTACCTGAATGGCAGGTGTAAAAATACTTGGAAGAAACAACCAATCTCTAAATGAGATCTAGTCTCACCAATTAGTAACCTAGTAATCCTTTCCTGCAGCTGACAGTCCTATGTGCTAGTGAAATTTACCCAACTAATGCTTGTGCTACTTTTTATTCAGACCGAATCTGAAATCTCTAAAAACTTAGTAAATATTAAGGAAAAAAAGAAAAAAGAAAACCTTTACACAGCTTCACAATCTTTTCAGGCAAAATCGACTGCTTATAAATCACATTTAATTATAGTCTTCTTCCAATCAACTGATCATTCAATTCTCATAAAAGATTACTATCATTCTTTCCCAAAAGGGATTCCCTTCATGCCAAAGGGCAAGACTGATTCAGACTAGGGCCAAAGCTGGTTTGCCAAATAAGACAGAAGGATTAAACCTGAAAGGCAGGCCAATACTCCTAGCTTTTGAACAAATGGGCTTTTCAAATTTTTTTTTTTTCTCTGTATAGTCAGCTATGACTATTTCTATCTTAGAGGAATAAACTTCTAGCTTCCCATGGCAAGAGGTCTGTAATTGGCAAGATCATTTTGATGATTCAATACTGGCTTTTTCTTCATGTCTGCCCCCTCACAGTAAGGCCCTACTCAAAAACCTGACTTAGACATTTAATAAAAGCTGCTTCTTAAGGCCGTCAAGACTCGGAGGGAGCTAGTCTATGGGCATTTCCAATCTGATTTTGTACTGTATCTCCTTCACAATTCATTATCTATCCAATGGTCCCATTAAATATAACACTCCTTAACTTTTAGATCTTCCCATTTCTCGGCCATTGTTAACTGCCCCTTTGGTAAGGAAAGTCTTTCTTATCTTCATTCCTACTTCAGATACCTGGCTGAAAGTCAATTTCTTTGTGGCAGAGGATAAAGTTCCAAAGCAAGTATCCAGGAAGCTATGTCGATAAGCACTAAAGTACCCAGAGGGGAATAGATCTGTGACTGTGGCCCTCCAAAAAACAAGGCAGGACCGTAACGCTCCAGATGAAAGGAAATGAGAGAGTGTACGAGCATGTGGAGGAGGGTGGGAGTGGTAAAATGCAGGAAAGTGGAGAAAGATGTTGTTCCAGGGTCCCTAGCCCTGACTTTTTTTTTTTTTTTAACCTTTTTTTCTTTTTCTAGTTGAAGTATAGTTGATTTACAATGTTGTGTTAGTTTCTGGTGTACAGCAGAATATATATATATATATTCTTTTTCATAATAGGCTATTACAAGCTACTGAATGTAGAGTTGCCTGTGCTACACAGCAAGAGTTGAACTTTCTAGATCTAGTGCCAGCTTACAGCAAAGGGACCGCAAGCCCATCACTCCCTACCACCATGTCCCCTCACCGCCAATGGCCCCATCCCCTTATACAACTCGGAGCCAAAAGAGCAATACTAAATTCTGCTGTCTGTACTTCTACCCTCACTTCCTACAGCATGGCACATCCTTGGCTAACTAAATCGAAAACGTTTTCTAACCTGAGAAAGAAAGAGAGAGGGAGTAAAAGAGGGAAGGAGGGGGGAGTAGTGGGGTTGAGTGTACTGCCAGTCTGTGCCTGATTCGAGATGCCTTCGATGGCACTTGGCTAAAACACTGTAAATTAACTACACCATGTTTCTAGAAGCTTCTTTCTTATATACTTTCTATTCAAGCTAGTTCAGCCAAGTTCAATTTATTTTACAGACAAACCTTTCCGGGGCCAGACAGCAACTTGAAAATGCTACTGGGCATGAGGTTGTTAAAAGCAGCTCCAGGTGAGAATTCTTCCCAGCACCATAGGCTGACCGGCCCTAGCGACAACTCCCTGCCTCCTTGCCTCCCATTCTTTGGCTATTTTCTCAGCCTGGGATCGCTCAGCTCCAACTCTTGGCTCTGGCATTAGACACTGCCTTGGCTTAGCTTAGGAGAGACGATGCTTATTGACTGCGGATGGCCTGTCTGCCAGGACACTTGCGCGGTGGTGAATCTGATGCACTGTCCCTTACTGCGCACCCATCCTCCGCTCGGCCCGGGCTTCCGGTTGTTCTTCTATCAAGGTATATTCAGCCACAGAGCACTGCCTACTTTGCTATTTCTCCTTGAAAGTGTGCACTACTTAAAAACAAATAGAAAATGAAAATAATGCTAGGTCCTTTCTTGTAATGAAACAACAAAACTCACTAATCGCTCTGTGGAAAAATATAATCCTACTCCGTTAGTAGCAAAATACTCACTTTACAAGGGCGCAAAGACTACCGCAGCTTACAGAAGGCAATTTCTGAAAAGACAGCTTCCTGTCAGTGTTTATATGCAACAGCATCCTTTATTAAAAAGGAAACAGCTATAATAAACACAAATCATAGTGACAGCAGGAATCATGCTAGCAACAAACCCATCAAAATGGAATCAAACATCACGAGATGAACACCATCAGAGAGAGATGTACAAGTGGTTTTCCCATATGGGAGGCTCTGCGACTTCAATTTGAAACTACAGAACTAGGGCAACTGTTTCTGGCAATATATCTATGCGGGCTTTGCTCGGTGTTAGTCTGTTCTCAGTAATGCTTCACAGAGGGTTTTCTGCTGTAACATGAGAGTTTTTCATGATCACAGCTTCACTGCAGTCCCCTGTTTTTAATATTGCTGCTGTAAGTATTCAAGTTCAGCCACGGTGATTTATTTTCAGATCAATTAATTCTATTGTTAAGCACCTTTAGAATGCATTAAGGAACTCGCACAGCAAATAATATGTTTACAGACTGATAAACCTTGTACAGCGGTTATGGCATGTTGGTGTAAATGGATCACATGTTCTGAAAGCAACATCTTTCTTACTAATTAACAATCATCAGGCTTGCATTCATGCGTAGCTTTATAACGTTCTGAAGTCTTAGGGATAATATAATCCACACTTATTTATATAGTAGCTAAAAGTATCCTATTCTTTCTTATATTCAACAACAGGGGTATTGCCAATGCACTTTTTAAAGCAATCTTATTTTTTTTCCCTCCTCATGAACATTTCAGTGGGAATTTCCTATAATCAGGAAGCTTTGCTAATAAGGTCTGCAGGCATCTAAGGTACGGTGTGTAACAAAATTTTAACAATTTTGTCCTGTGCCCATTTCACCTACATCTTATGCATTCAAGAATAAATAGCTTGACCACCTTTTCCCAAACCGTGCACCATGTTTGAGATGTTAAAAGGTATTAAACACACAGGCATACACACATACAAACACACACATGGCTAAGTATGCATAACAACAACAAAAGTAGCATATTAAGTCATGAGAAATCCTGCAATAAGTAGACTTGCTGATCTCTGTTTAACTCAGCATACCTATAAATTATTTGCCACAGACAATTCCCCTGACTACCCCAACCAATCTTCTCATTCCTTTTTCTTTTTAAATTTTATTTTAACATCCTATGGAACAATATTCTGTAGAACACAGTTTGGGAGCACTAAGTTCAATAAATAAATAATATCCCCCATGTATAATTTAACATAATTTCAGTATCTCCAAATGACAACGTATCACAACCTTCTGTCTTGAGAATGCCAGTTTATCAAGCCTGGTATGCAACATTTTCTGAATAGTATGGGACTAAGATACAGAGGACGACACTGGGGATTTGCAAAGCTCTCTGTATGTCTTACAATGTATGCAAGCAACAGCTGGGTGTCTCCCGTTGGTAACAAAACCCAGATGATCTAGCATTCCAGTGTCTAGATGGAATTGAAAGGCAAAAGCAATTGGAAAACAGACCATAATCCACTGGAGGCTAAACCAAATGACTTCTCTTTACTGATCAAAGACACCAGGTAACCGAAATTCAAATCAATAAGGGCATAAACCTATTATACCGAGTGAAAACAAATAGAAATGGCATGCAAATCTGAAAACCAAAAAGGTAAGTCAAATACTAAGAATGTCAAGAGCAGAAAAACAAAACAGAACCGAGATCTTAATGAAGCACGTCTTCCTCACATCATTTGGATACGCAAGGCATAGCGGATGGCTAGCTGTATGAGCCAACGTGCAACTCCTTGGAATCATTTTAATAGTGGGTTACAAGGTGAGCACATGCATCGGAAATCAGAGCTGCGCGTAAGGGATCTATAAGAAAGAGAGATTTGTCTTTTTCTCATCAAGTTTCACTGACTCCACAGACGATGAATAAACTGAGTTTCTAGTACTTTTATGAAAGGTTGAATAAGTATTAATATTAACATATTGACTGGGGCATACAGCTCTCTCTACGGTCCTTTGCTGAGCTCTATTGATGTCAACAAATGAGATGAGTGAATGCTACTCAAAGGGTCCATTCACTATGAGATAAGGGATTGCACAAGACTGTCGATCAGCTGTCCCTACATGGGGGATAGGTAATTCATGACTGGTAAACTCAGCTCTTGGTAATGAAGATTTTCTCAGAAATGCACTCTCTCTCTTTTATTTCATCATTCTGTTCCTACAAACCTCTGGGTTTGAAATTTAAGACTGAAAAACATTTCAGCAGAAACTTTACTCTCAATTTTGCTAGCACATTTTGTGCTTATTCCCTGTAAGTTAACCACTTAAGACTGAGTCAGAGGTGGGAAGGAAATGATAAAAAAAAACAATCTGGTAGCTCTTTACAGGTCTCCAAACCCTGCTCTGAGTCGTTTTGAATACTTTGCTTTTTTTTTGGTTGTGATAAAATTATTTCATTTCATAAAAAGCTTAGCATATGATGTACTTAAGGACAGCCTATGTAACAAATATTTCTTTAAATGTTTAAGCTCTTCATAGAGGGCGTGACTCATGTCTTAGTGTATAAATATCTTAGCCCTCTGAGGACAAGTATATGCATTAAATTCATATAAAAGCTACTCCCCAATCATTTAAATTTTCATAACTGTAATGTTATCAATAAATATGGAGTAATTCCTCTTGCTTGTCTCCAAAATAAGCTAATTACCAGCTACTAGTATAGTCAGTCAGTTTGGACTTGGTAGGATATAAGAGTTAGGTCTGAATCGTTCTCTCTACATATATAATTATATATAGTTGTTAGAGGTATGTATTTCACTACTAATAGTATAAATTCTATTTTCAAAAAAGACAATGTTATTTGTTTTTGGTAGTGACAACAAAAGATCTGAGGCTTGACAATTTTAATTTCTCCTCAGAAGAGGTCCAGGGACAGTCTAACTTTCTAAGACTTGTAGGATAAGGTGTCTGATTCATGTCCCCTAAGTATCAATCTCCATTAATCACTTGACAGCTTTTTCCTTCAGAATTCCAAATGACAAGATGTCTGCCTACCATAAATTTTAGTCTGCTGTTCTGGAATGTGACTATCTGCCAATCAGAAAATGAATCGAGATGCCATTCATGTCTTTTCATGGTTGGTCATTATCAATCACAAATCTGTTACCAAATTCGAATGGGTACTTCACTGGTGAACACATCTATTATTCTACATTTTATGAGTCATTAACCACCCTAAAGAAGCTATATCACCATATACACAATAAAGACAGTTAAATACTCTAAGAAGAACAATCTACAATTTATTCCATTAATTACTACAGGGAAATTCTGTCATTTTTTTTTAAGTCTCTTGGGTATCAGAAAACCTCCAAAACAAACTCATATTCAAGTTCCTAATAATAGCAAAATATGATATCTTTGCAAACAGCATAGAATTGCAAATTGTCTATTCAATATTAACCCAATGTTTGTCAGTCTTACAACACACAATTGGGAATAGAACTCTTGTTACATCACTTATGTCTTTAATTATGCTTTCCTGTTATATTACCAAGCATAGTTCTCAAGCTTCTATTGTTCTAAAAGAAAGAGGTGCAATATACAAATCACAACTAGTATGTCAGCGAAAAGAGAATCAACATGGCGTTTTCAGTTAGAGTACAATTTAGTCTTGATATTTGATTCTGAATGCATTTGAAATGTATGACATAGAGAATAAATTAACTATAAATGGCATTTATTATGCAGCTTCGATGAAAGTGTCTTAATTGAAATTTTAGAAGTCTGTTTCTCTGGTCACTATGGTTACATCATCTCTATAGTCTATGTATAACTCTTTATTCTCTAATTGAAATAAAAATATTTTGCTTAAGTGACAACCGGCACCCCCTTTATAATATCCATTCTGAACATTGTTGCCAAGTTGTTTAAATGAAAAAGATACTGGACTGACTTCATGTCAGGTGTCTGAGCTTCAAGACCCTGTTTTGCCACCAAAAAATGGTGTGACCTTGGGCAAATCACCCTAACCTCACAACACTTCAAACACGCAGAGAGGGGGCTGCACTCAGAGATGTTTAAAGCCCCTGAAATGCAAATCTATGATACAGATCTTCCTGAAGGATTTTCCTAATCAGCACATTTTTATAAGGTAAAGTTCATGCTATGTAGTCTGTAGCTCAGGAGCCTCTGACTTTTCCTTCTAGCATTTTCTATCAGTGCTCTCCAAAATGTAACACTTTGTCCAGATGGGTTGATGGTAATCCTTTCATGTGTATTTCTGGTCACCTCAAAATAGAATAGGATTGGTAATACTAATATCAATATTACTATTATTAATGCTAATGATAATTCAAGGTCCCCAGTCTTATTTAGTTCAAGGCCTTATCAATAATAGTAATTATTATTAGTACTATTTCCGGGATACTATGTGCCACATCTATGCTAGGCGCTTTACATCTCTGTCTCATTTAGTCCTCATGGCCAGCTCCTGTTACCTTCCTCTTTTTATAGCTCCTTTTCTGTTCTACCTCAAAAATGTGGTCAGTCTCTCCAGGGAAGAAGGCCAGCAAATCAGCATTCTTTTTAAGTTTGTGTGACAGGTTACAGACCCAGAAAGAGGGAAGAACAGAAATGAGAGTTCCTTCACAGTAAATGTGAAAATAACATACATCAGTTCTACAATTTCATAGTGTGTCCTAACAAATTCTGTATTCTGGGCTGCCTAATGATGAATTTCTACTTTTCTGACTTATTCAAATGAGTACAGCAAACATGATTTCATAAATCTTATCATTTCATTTTCATTTTCTTTTAAACGTAACTGAAGTTAAACTATGTTGTCTTTAGCATATAACAGATCCATTTCCATGTTAAAAAAATCAGGAAACCATAATAAAACACTGCCGACTATTCCTTGTTACCAACGTTAGGTATCACGTTTCATCAGTATGTCTATTTTACCAATTAAATAAAATGCATGTATATCATGTTGACTGTTTATTCAAATTTCAACTAAATTCCAAATGCCTAGCAGCAGGGAATGAGGAAGTAAAAATGAATTTAGTTAACAAGCAGAAAGAGTCAAGAAATACAGCATTAGTTATAATTGGAGCAACGTGTCTAAAGTTCTCAAAGTCATAAGTAGAATTCTGTACAAGATTTAACACTTGCTCTTGACCCCTGAGACAACTATGACTGTGAAAATGTGTTCTATTTTTGTTTGTCCAGAAGATTCACTGATAAACTTGTTAATTCTCACATCAAATGCAATACCTTGGTATCCCTATATTAAGGGGCAGGGGCAAACTGTGGTGTACAAATAAAGAATTTTCTCAAGGTCATGAAATTCACAAGAGAATCAGAAACAGGCCTTAGTTTTCACAATAAAAACTTTATCAAATCCCACCCCAAATTTTATAAGGTGGCAACACAATAGGAGTAATTGTAATAGCAATGTTTATCTTAGGGAGAAAAAGTCACTCCAGTGGTAATATTTGGCACCTGTCCATTTATCAAAACCACTAGAACCACAGCAATTTTCACTTATACTCTGCTTTAGTCCAACAATATGGAAAAAAAAAAATCTGCACTCCAGATGAAATAAACTGACAGAGTAGTTTAGGGAATTGTGTAGGATACTTTCACTAGCTCATGTTTGCCACTAGGGCTATTTTCATGAATAAAAATCTACAGGAAAATTGACAAAAACGTATTATTGACAGGTGGTTAGAGCCCCTGTTTCTATATAAATCTACATTATACAAGAAAGAAAAGAGTATGTCAGGACAACTTTCTTGGTCTCAACCTCTACTGCTATTGTTACATTGTTTTTCACTCTTAAAACAAGCAACTCTGCGGGATCAAGAATTTGATATAAGCTGCTAAATGCAGGTCTCAATTTGGATATGCTCTTCAAGTAAGTTATTTCCCAAAAGGCCATCTTTTAGTTCTGTTTTCTCTTATGATTTGTCGCTTGTGTAATTTCTACATGTCAGAGTTGGTTAGCTCATGGTGCTAATGAGGCCAAGGTCATGAATCTGCTTCCTGTATGAGCTGGTTAGCTTTGTATGAAAAAAAAAAAAAAAAAAAAAAAAAAAAAGAGGTTCTATAGCCAGTACCTATAACTACAGACAGCCAGGGTGCAAATTCATGTCTTTGGTAAAAAGAAGAACCAGAGAAGGTATTGATGGGGCTGTAAAGACACCCCCAAGCACCTGCCCTAATGGCAGTGAGTAAAGAGTTTCTTCTTCATATACAAATCCCATAATGTTCACATAAATATCGGGGAATTATGTTGTAAAACCACAATCACGCAATTCCACGTTGGAAACATTTTCAAAATAAAGTGACAATACGTGCTTACATGCGAGAGAATTTTAGAAGTCTCAGAGGGAAAACAAATAGTACATATGATGGTTATTGTATGGTCCGGAGATATATGTACATAGGATGATACATAATATGAAGAATTACAAAATCTCAAATATAAATAAGAACATAAAGCTGACAACCTCAAGCCTAGATAAGTCAATACTTAGAGATAATGGTGTCTCAGCAAGTGATTAATCCTATGCTATAAGCAAACCTAATGAAAAAGATGAGGAAACATTCCTACAAAAGCTAGTGAGTTGGGAGCCACTCCATTTTGCTCTGAGCAAGGAACAGTTCAGTGCCCCTGGCCATGCTTTGCAACAATTTATCTGAGGTCAGCATATGAAATGGACTGGAGGGAGGGAGAGCCTGGGGAAATTGGTTCGACGACTACTGCAAAGTCCTGGCAAGAGGTAATGAGAACTTCTCCTAAGGGAATAAGAGGTGACCAGATGGATATGGATCTATTGTAGAAGGAGAAATTATAACACATATCAACTAGGTAAGCAGTTTAATGCAGTGAATAAGAACCTGAATTAGAGAGTCAGATTGCACAGGTTTGAATCCCCGGCTCTTCCATTTATGAGTCTTCTGACCTAAGGAAGTGACCTGATTTCTCTGTACATGGTAGTTCCAACTGTAAAATGGGAATTGTAACAATCCGACTCATAGAATTATTCTGAGGTTGAAATGTTAAGTACTTGGCACACAGTAGTGCTAAATATGTCAAAAATGATGATGATGATGATGATGATGATTATTATTATTATTATTATCATTATTATATTAAATGGATGTGGGACAGAAGGGAGAGAGAAGAGTCAAGGACACTACTAATGATTGAACCTATATAACTAAGGAGAGTGTTGGTAACATTAAGAGAAAAGTTCCAGAGTGGGGTGAAGAAGTTTAGTATTCGTTATCCTGAGTTTGGGGGTGTGGGAACATATATCAAGGTAAAACTATGCAGCTAATCATTAGATTAGGTCTGGCGTGTGGAAGAGTAAACGAGAGATATAAACCGAATAGCTCTGTATAGTGAAGAACTGATTAAAGTTCTGGATTGGAGAAGACTGCCGAGGGAGGGTGTGGAAAGAAGGAAAGAGGGAAATCATAAAAGCAGATGAAGGTTTTCATATCCAAAGGCAAGATCTACTGTGTTAAATGGCATAAAATAAAATATAAATGTAATGTCATGCACTTGGAACTCCATAAAGATTAGCTGAAATGTTCCCAAATTATAAAAAAACTACTCTCAATTTTGTAATCTAGTTCTATGACCTGTACACTTTCTAGAGAAAATATAATGATGACAGTGTAGAAGAAATAGTTTCAAGGTTCAATAGAGTGTGATATATCTAAATTGTTATGTTAATTACTATTGATTTTTTCTTGTGGTTGCTTTACTTTCCGATAATTATCTACGTGAAATAAAATAAGAAAAACGTGTCTCCTTTCTGTAACTAATATACACATATACAACTTGAATAACTCAAAGGAAAATACAATTTCTTTAAAAACTCTACAGAAATCATCTCTACCTTCAGATTCCAATCAAAAGGTTACAAAATGTTACTCAATGCAGACATTAAGTCACCTCGTCTTTCTAAGTCTCAGGTTTCCTCATCCATAAATTAAGACCAATAGACAATAATATTTCTAAATGACTTGCAATTCCACATAAAGACAGATATAATCTTTATAAAAGTCTTGCTTGGGTAGTCTGGCACTGGGTAGTGAAAGTAAACAAGAGGTAGGCCAGGTCAAGATCAGATAATCAATGAGTCAAAGTCAGGGGCTCTCTGGGACTTGAGAGGTGAACTTCAGGGTACACAGCAAGGGCTGGTATGTTATGGTGAGCCTACTGTGGATAAGGAGGCCAAGAATCCATTCAGGTATAAGGGTGACTAGTGGACTACAGATTGGATCCAGCCAATGAATTCTGCTAAATAGCTTCCTTCCAGCTGTTTTTATAGAGTGTCTTCTTACACAGAAGCTTGTCTTCCACTTGGTCTCAGATGCTAAAATTTTACCTTAGATCCTTTGAACATACTATTATAAAAAGAATAAGGTAGTGTTTGAAATTCCCATATTATCTCCTGCAGGAGCCCCTCTGAACTGTAATCATTATTTGTGGATAAATTAAGAACCAAAAAAGACAAGAGAATCAAGAAAATGTGAATCTAAAACTATTAAAAGAATATTGTTTTTCCCTGGAGTGTAATTAAATCCAACTGCTTCAATTACAACAAAGAAACAAATACTTAAAACAATCCAAACATAGTGATTCTATAAAAATAATCAAATACGTATAAAACATACATTTCCAAAATTTTAGTTGTTATCTCCTGCGAGAGACTAGGTCTTCCAACATCTAAATCTCTAGCCACGATACACACAAATAAGGATAAAGAAATGGCCACAAAAGAAAGAGCAAAAATAAAAATTTCTAAGGCCCAAGCATGAGAGACTACAAAAAAATTGAGAGAGGATGGGTAGGATACGGAAGTATTGGAATTTATAGCGATATTATATCATCTCTAAGAGTAAAAGACTGGTTTGGCCTAAGTCATTTGCAGGTTCATGTATGCTTTTTGACTCACCTGTTTATCACTCAATCTTATCTTGTATTAATTAGGGAATGCTTGCTTATCTGACTTGTCAGCTACTTTCTGCTTTAACAAACTTGAACGGGTAAGTCCCCTATACTCATCCACTTAAACATTCCTTTGTGTGTCTTCTTTTCCTTTGCATGAATTTCCAAATGGTTATTATTTAGTTTATTAAGGAACGATTTATATGCTGAATGCTTCCAAATACATCTGAAGTAACTTATAAAACGTAATATAAGAAAATTAAATATGATGCGAAAACGGAATTGTCAAGGATAGAAACAGTAGATACCATCTAGAGGAAGTTGAGGGATTGGATGAGCTAATTTTGAAAATTGGGTGCTGCGTTTGAATATGTTTTCTGACAGCCAGGCTAAAGAGTGGTGCGTGGAACATTCACCCCTCCCCTCAACCCCCAATATCTCAGTAAAAGAAAACAGACATCTTTGTACAAAAGAATCTTGCTGGCATTAAACTAAAAAAAACTCATCATGTGAACATTTGTATGAGGAGCTTTGAAAGCACTGTAGACAATAGCTTCAACTACACTTTAGTGCAATACACCAAAAAGTGCAAATGGACGCTTTAAAAACTGCTTTCATTAGATAGTTCTTAATAACAAAACTAGCAATATTAGTAGGGTAGAAATATCAGTGATGCAATGGCAAAGGGGCTGATTCAAATCCCCTATACACTAGTCATGATTTACGGCAAGTCAATTAACTCTTTATCTACAAACCAAAGATAGCACTATGTGCCAATCAGATGGTTGAAGGATCATATGACAATACTGCATATGAAAGTGTTTAAGGGCTACACTAATGGAAGCCATTACCAGCACCATCACTACTATTATTATTATAAGAGTTAAAAGTCGCAGAAAAAATATGCAGATAGACACCTCAGTTTTCATAAAAGCCACAGGTACTACCTTGTCTCTCAGCTCAACAATTCATTTTTCCACCTAGTGGTCAGAATAATCTTTATAATGGACCTTAAGTCACTCCCTTGCCTAAAGTTTTCCTGTCTCCTATTACCGTCAGAATATAATTAAAGTCAGGGACGGGACCTGGACGGAAACACAGAGGTCCATGCTTAAAAGGGTTCTGTGCTTGGTTTAATGCTCTTCAGCCGCCATCTTAAAATTCTTAATGGTTTATGAGCAGGGGCTCCACACTGTCACTTTGCACTGGCCCCACAAATTATGTCTTTGGTCCTGATCAAACCCTTCGAAATGAGAGCCAAAGTCCTTTAGAATACGGTTCATACTTACATCTCCAGCCACTCTGAAGCTCCGTTACACTAAACAACCATTAGCTCCCCAAGTGTCCCCTCTTCTTTCCATGTCCTTTGCCTTTGCTCACAGTCTCCTTGTCCTTCGCCCTTTGTATCACAATAACATGAAGTGTAAAGCAAATGCATCTCCTTCAAAATCTTCAAATGCAATCTTACTTCCAGAATCCTGTTGTACTTTTCAATGGCTTATGAGGCAGGTGGAGAAATACAAAGCTCTGATAATCAAGGAAGGTGATGGTATTTAATCATATTAAAAAAAAAAAAAAAAAACTACTGCCAAATGAAGAAAAGTAAAAGGGGAAGGGATGAGGTAAAGAATTAGACTGTTGCTGTTTCTACTGCCTCGACCTCACACTGAGCAGAGTATTCTGAGTGGCACTGGTCAAAGAACAGGAATTATCACCATGGTTCTCAGGAATCCAACTTGCAGAGATTCTGATTTAATTGGTCTGGGATGGTGCCCAGGCATCAGTATTTTTTAAAACTTCCCCGGATGATTCTAATGTGTATCCAGGGCTGAGAACCACTGAGTTACAAGAACTTGAAAGAGCAATAAGTTAAATGAGATGTAGCAGCTCCAGGTGTTGAGGTATAAATAAGCCAACTAATTAGCAGAGCAGGACTGCTGGGGAAGTGCCTATTAAATGGACAATGTAAATGAAGACTTAACAGACCACTGTCTAAAGCAAATCAAATCAAAAAGATTCAAGACATGACAGCATATGTTGTATTTTTGATTTAACCTGAGTATTTCTGAGTTCCTGAACATATTAGACAATATCCATAGATTTTGAGAGGTGAGCTGTGAGAAACTACCATTTCAACACCTTAGAAGATTATAGACAAACATCACATAATTATGGACATATCACATTCTCACATCAACTTACAAAGCAAGATTTTACATCTGTGCTAAATGCTCATATTTTTCTCTCAACAATCCTGTATTTCGTTGATAGAGCCCACAGTTCATTTCAGCAAAAAGTAGTATGTTTACCTACAAAACAACCCTGAGAGCAGCAGTACCCTGGACAAAATAATTGGTGTGCTCAGAAAATATCTGGGAAGAATTCCTCAATATAAAACAATTCGTTAATGAAGAAGATGAAATCACAAAGTTGTTACAAGAGAAGGAACGCTGCTACCAACTGACCTAGAGCAAACGACATGTTCAGTCCATGGGGGTGCCAAGTAATCAATAAGGAGAGAAGAGAAGATGAACCAGTTTCAACCGGTTGGCTTTCCAACGCCCCAGCGAAATGAAAGATGTTCTTAAAAAGAGAAAATAATGTTTCAGGGTAAAGAGCATGGTGTCAATGGAAGGAACATCGGCTTTGAAGTCAGATCTGTCTGGATTCAAGTTCTGGCTTAGTCTCTTATAAACTAGCTATGCAATGTTGGGCAGGGTGCTTGAACTCGATGAATCTCAGTTTTTCTCATCTGATAAATGGAGTACTTGGTAAAATATTAATAATTGTTGAAGCTGATTGACAGGTACACCAAGATTCATCGTGTCATTTTTTTGTATGCTTAATCTGTTCCATAATAAACAAGTTAAAAATAGTATGTATCTTGATGTGTTAGGGTACAAATTAGAAATAAATGTGAAGAGCCCAATCCATTGTAGACACAGAATAAAGAAATTGGTCTTCTTTTCCTAATACAGCTTTTATTTTCTTGCCTTTCTACTCTCAGCCTTGTTTCTTATAGGCATGTTGTTCAAGTATAACACCACCCCACTACCATTCCATTGATACGATCTACTGAAAATTCAACCGTGCTCTGGAGGTCTTTGGCACCTGGCTCACACACTCATCTCCTACAGTAGATCCTACCTAGTCTCTGTGCCTGACTTCAGTAGCTCTTATCTCTCTCACTGCCACACACTGGTTGTTTGTCAACGCCTGGATGACAAATAAATCCTTACTCCACCTCTGAAACCTTAAACTCAAAACCCCCCTCTATGACAAGAGTCTCAAGGTCTTCCACTCACTTCACAGAGATGTTTCCTTATTAACTTCATGTCTGTGATCTGACTACCCGGAACTTCACTGCTCTGGAAATCTCCAAGTACAACATCCCAGTTTGTAATCCATTGTGATCACAGCCTTCAAATACTCTCCTTCCAAATAAACTTACTCTTCCCCTGCAGA
The DNA here is from genome assembly GCF_048773025.1 of Camelus bactrianus. NCBI lineage: Eukaryota > Metazoa > Chordata > Mammalia > Artiodactyla > Camelidae > Camelus > Camelus bactrianus. The sequence continues at coordinate 77,458,627 of NC_133575.1, read as the reverse complement.
AATCCTTACATGTAAGCCATTTATTACTTGACTTCCAGCCTCCCTTCCTTCACTACCCAGCATGGCCCCATGGCTTATCACTTAAACTGTCATCACTAGCCCTGTCAATTTCCTTCTACATTTTTGCTTCTTCATCTGCCAAGGAAAGCTCCAACTCTGGACCAACACAAGTACCATCTCTGCTCTTATACTAGAGTGACTGCATGATACTGAAGAAAACCACATAACTCCAAAGTAGCAACAAGAAAAATTCAAAAATCCCACTTCAGCCAAGCCCTCAGCACCATCTATGAGAACTTTCTGTTTGAATGTGGTTAGTGTTTCTGCTAATTCTGCACAGCTAATATCCCAAACCCACCATCTTTCTTCTAAAGTCCTATGATTAGACTCTCCCAGTCAAACAGAAAATTTAGATCTGCTTTTAAGTCTTCCTTTACAAAGACAATTAGATGTTCATTTTTTTCTGAAGGTATCATTGCCTTTTTATTTATTTATTTTATGGAGGTACTAGGGATTGAACCCAGGACCTCATGCATGCTAAGCATGTACTCCACCACTGAGTTATTACCACCCCTCCTTAATTGACTTTTTTAAATGTCTTTTAATAGAAGTCAGATATGAACTTCAAAAGAGAAGCTCTCAATTGTGCACTATAAATATGGTGCCATCTACACTAGGATGGTGGTAATCTCCATGTTTGTGGTAGCAAATGGAATCACCAGACATCACAAAGCACAGAAATGCCTTTCACAGTCTCATATAGCCTATTGACATAGGAAGCGTTCCAAGTGTGAAATAAGACAACAAAAATATACTTCACGTGTAACTAGATATTAAAATTGGACGCTTCTCGTATAGACAGATTTCCATATACAGACTTTTTAGATCTCTAAAAGGGTTAGTAGAGTGGAGGAGGGCAGGATTTATAAAGAGATTCTTTGGAGAAAGCTGTTGTTAGGATGTGAGACACCAGCCAAGGGGGTGTATGCATGGAGGTGCTACATCCTTCAATTCAAGCTTAGGGAAGGGGGCTTCCATCAGACTATTCAGAGCATGGATGTGTTCTATGAAGTTGGGGGACATAGAAGAGGGGTCCCTGTCTCATTCCTGAAGAAGCTAAAGTGGCCTGGGCCAGTGAAAGACACAGCTGGGCTTATATCCCTGCGCTCACAGAATTTTTCAGGATGAAGACTTACAGGAGTGTTTTCCGCGGGCTAGACGTGAGCTCACTAGGGGAGAGATCTGGAGCCTGAATTGAAGTCCCATATACAAGAGGAACATCTTAAAGGGGGCGGGTTCACTGACAGAGAATCCTTGTTATAACGCGTGTAGCATAGAGATCTGAGAACAGTGGGACAAGGGGGACGTGGCAAGCTGTAGGTAACATATCAGCCCACAGCAAAGGAGTTACAGGGGAGGCACCTTGCATCCTGGAGCGTTGCAACAGCCTAGCTTGGGAAGCAGAAAAGATTTTACTTTCAACTTTAAATCTGTGAGTTTAGATTGTTAATATTACTAGCATGCTAGAGGCCAGTATTCCAATTTCTGGACTGAGATTGTGTTTGCAATTTAGAGATTTTGGAGATCTGAAAGCCATGGGGGCTGCCTACGTTTTCCTCCAGGTGCAGGGCAAAAGATTCCCCACAGAACAAATGGTAAAGAGGTAGCGGGAGATGCACAACTGCATTCTGATTATTTTCTAGGGGTTTGGCTGGCTCATCATAGAGATTATAATAGTAACCAAGTTTGTAGTATCTACCCTGACATCTTGATGTCATATTAAAAAACGGTGCAATACAGCCTTTGAAGCAATCATATAGATGGTCAGCCTGACCAGGAGGCGATATTACAAGCCTTCTAGATAGCTGAATTTGAAAGGTTCGTGTCATGATGCATGAAATACGAAAAAGGTGGAAGGGGAATAATTAATTCAAATAACTGGGTTTGCTTCTAGATTCCTTTCACTCTCAATCTGACTGTTACAAACACTTGCCAGTTTTTTTCACATTTTGTGCAATGAGGACACTGTATGTTTTCTTTTTGTTTTATAGATGAAGAAGTGATCTTAGAGCTAGGTTAATGACTCTGGCAAGATTCGGGAGCTTATTTCTTTAACTTATGCCTCTTGATTACCCACAGAATGGCATTTTATTAGTGGGGTTCAATGCTTTTATTTGTTCAGTAATATTGAACACCTGCTCTGTGCCAAGTACTATCCTAGGCAACAGAGACAGAGATGAGTAAGATACCACTCTTGCCCTCAATGCATTCATTGTCTAGACACGAGAAAGATACCCAAGGAAGATGTGGCTCACTGAGCATTCTCTCTCTCTCACTTGCTGTAACTCCAAAGAGTCACAGTTTGAGAATTTCCTAGGGGCTGGTGAGAGGAAGAATGAGGCTGATGCAGGTAGCTGGCCTGACTAGAAAAGGCTCAGAGCGTGTTCATTCACTCATCAAGCATTTTGTCACTCTTACGTATGGGACATAGAACACTGATAAGAGATATCCTTATGAATGTGACAACTGCCACTGTCAATTCTTTTTCTGGCTGAGTAGTATTCCATTGTGTATATACACCACATCTTCTTTATCCATTCATCCGCTGATGGACACTTAGGTTGCTTCCATACCTTGGCAATTGTAAATAATCTTTCTATGAACATTGGGGTGCAGGTATCTTTTTGAATTAGTGATTTTTTTTTCCAGACATATTCCCAGGAGTGTAACTGTCTACCAAGTGGCTCTGTGACCACAAGCAAATTCTGTAACTGGTTTTGGGGTACTCGGTACCCTTAAGTTGGATCTGGAAGGTATTTGTCATCTACCATCTACCACTATCCTTCATTTTGAAACCTATGTCTGAACATCTCATTATGCTATGACATCCTAGTATTTCAGTAGGAAGAAAGTGCCAGAAATGTGATACAACATAAAACATGCGAGCAAACAAAATTTGCTATGTAAATCATGACAGTAGTCATGATTTTTTTGTTATATAACAGTGAAAAGAACTTTTTTTTTGTAAGGTAGGAAAAAACAAACAAAACCACAAGCATAAATTAATTTAGACAGCTACTACTATCATGCTAAAATTGTTTCTCACCTCAGTTTAGTGATACCATGCCTGTGGTTGAAACTGTCAAAAAGCAAAACTATAAAGTACATCTATCGAGAGGACAATAAAAGGAAAGGATTAAGGATGAATTCAGCCAAAGAATGTGCTTTTCTTAATTCAATTGGTTTGTTATTTGGATATATTCTTTTAAAAATGCACTGAAAGGGGCTACTGGGAATTGCAATTTAGCACTTCTGGGTATGATTCAGTTGCAGCTGTGAAGGCAAAGGCACATTAAGACAAAATACAGGTGTCTTTTTCTATATAAAAGCCCACAAGACTTCATCTAGTTTATTGTTGAACTCCAAGGGCATAATTTGACAAATTAGTTTTCCCAGTCCCCAAACTTCACAACTGACACGACTGAGTTCTTAATCAGTAAGTAAAAATTTCATTTCCCCATCACTGGGCTTTTTTTCCTCTTAAAAGCGACATACTAACTTGGGTTTTCAATTAAAAAAAGACTCCTTTTCTCAGCATTAACATTAGAAAAGGCCAGCCTTTTCAATAAGTGCATATCCGGTGCCAATACTGTTGAGTATAGTTAATATTAATGCAAGCTTTATATTTTATGGTCTTATCAAACTAAGGACCTTTCCATTATACATTTTTCCTAAAGACTTCAGTGAACTTTATTGCAAATGTATATACAATGAATTCTGTTTTCCCTTAACCTTTCTCATAGGTCTTCTAAAATATCCCTCTACTTCTAGGTAATGTAGTAAAGGTATCGGGAGCTTTAAATGATCTACCCATACATTTCGGTAAGCTTCACAAAATCTCTGAAAAAGGACTGGAGAGATCTGTTCAATCATAAATAGCTACAAATACAGTAAACAGTAAGGGTGCTAATCTATTAAAATCAAATTCTGAAGAACTTGTGCGAGATGGATTATGTTATTCCAATGATGTGTTTATACATAAATATATATGACTTTTCAAAGAAACACTTTATCTGCATGTTTTGCCCTGTCTGAGTCTCAATAGCACTATTAAATATAAAACAATCCTCAAGGAGCATAGAGAGTTTCACTCTCGTCGTGCTTGGGTTTAAAGAAAATGTATCATGACACAGAAAGTGGAAAATCTTTCCATTTAAGAGCAACTTACACACATTTTTACATTTCACTTCCTTTACTTTTGAAACTACTGCAGGTATACCTGTGAAATAGTCATTACTCGGTTTAAATTAGTGATAGCTGAAAGCTATACAAAAAGATCTGGTGGTTTTAATTTTATTCATCACATCTCTACCTCAGGGACCTGGGGAAATGCAGAGAAGTGTACTGCATATTTATAAGGCCTCTGGGACCCTAACAGGCTTCCAAATGCCTTGTTTGTTGCAATCTGCTTGTCAAACTACTAAAGAAGTAAAATCCACATTCTATCCCCTATTGTATATGCAGACTTTTTCTGCTAATTAAATCAAAACTCTGATTGCAAGAATAAAAGCTGATGTAACATCTAGCGTATCAACACCTTTTCTCGGCAACCTGAAGACACACAGTTTTAACAACCAGACTTTCATTTAGAAAAGAATTTTCATTGACTATCACGTCAAACAAATATTTAAACCCTGACTGATTACTCAAAATGTTCACTTCAGATTTAACAAATCTGTTATTAAAAAGGTCTCCGTTCTAGTTCTTAATGACAGCTCCTGTAATATAATTTTCATCTGGTGTAAACCTATTTAACTCTCAGATCTAAGAGGCTAAAACACTGAAAAAAAGGACTGAGAAAGCTTGTGATGATGAAGGAAAAAGAAAACTCCAGGATTTTAAAAGATTAGAAAAGGAGGGAGAACAACAAGTTTCTTCTGTAGAGCACAGGGAACTGTATTTGATATCTTGTAGTAACTTATGGTGAAAAAGAATGTGGAAACGAATATATGTTGTTCATGTATGACTGAAGCATCGTGCTGTACACCAGAAATTGACACAACATTGTAAACTGACTATACTTCAATAAATATATATATATATATATATGTAAAAAAGAAAAGGAGGGAGAAAAAATCCATATTTGTATATCTACATCTACAGCTCTCTCAATATATTTATGATGTAGAAAATGGGTGATTTCAGTACCCACTTGGACAGCAACTGAGTCAATGGAAAGGCTGAGTCATTCACCTGTCTTCTTTTTTTTTTTTAATTATTTAAAAAAATTTTTTGCAGGGAGGGGACGTGATTAGGTTTTCTTTCTTTCATTCTTTGTTTTAATGGAGGTACTGGGGATTGAACCCGGGACCTCACACATGCTAAGCATGCGCTCTACCACTGAGATACACCCTCCCCCCCTTTACCTGTCTTCTTGATAGTGAACTTGGTCCCAGGTGCTTACAGTGTTACAAGATTACAAGTTTGTGGCCTGACCGAGTACAGTGAAGAGACACCCCAGGAAGCATATTCTTTTACTTATTTTCACCAGTTACATGTGCAATGTTATTACGGATATAGACAAATATTCACTATCCCTTTAAATCTGGCAGAAGGGGGAACAAGCCATCTATGGTGAAAATGTTATAAAAAGCACTCACCTCCGGAACATTATAGCATTACATGTTTTAGAAACAGAAGCCTGGATGGACATTTTCAATGCAGTTAAAGTGCAGATAAAGAAAAAAGATTCAGTTCCTTTCAATGGCTATTTCTTATTTTTTCCACCAATTTACGTAATCAGTGGCTTTTAAAAAAGAAAAACAGGCTCTTATATGAAAAATCAGGAAGCACAGGGTGAAAGGAGAGAAAAAAAAAATACTAGACCAAATGTAGCGGCTAAATTTCTAGTCCAAGCAGTGCCAGTAATTTGCTGCAGTATCTCATTCAGAGTAGTTAATTTCCTTACGCTTTCTTTTCTTACCATTCAAAGTAGAGGATGATACCAGATAATCACATTTCAGAATTTAAAGGACGCTTAGAGGTCATCTTGCACCTGCCTCGTTTGCCAGGTCAGGAAACCGGAGTCCAGAGAGGTGAGCTGCTCTGTTTAAGGCATTCAATACACTGCAGAACACAGCCATGAGCTTCAGATGCCTGAAAGCCCATCTTGCATCCTTCTCCTACACACTGGGAGCAGCAAGCCAGTGCTGCTGCAGATCCCTTCCTCAACTCAGTGGCTGGGGTTCTAAGGTTGTGACACGAGATTGTGCTACATTGATAAACCGCCCGGGGCAAAGCCAAACAAGGACATGCCTTGGAACTATTTTCCAAAACCGTGGCTATTTTTAGGCATCCAGACAATGGAATATTATTCAGCAATAAAAAGAAAGGAGCCATAGGAGCTATCAAGCCTTGAAAAGACATGGACAAAGCGTAAATGTGTATTACTAAGTGAGAAAAGCCAATCTGAAAAGGCGACATACTGCGTAATTCCAACTTACGACATCTGGAAAACACAAAACTGTGGAGACAATACAAAGATCAGTGGTTGCCAGAGGTTCTGGGGGAGAGAGGGAAGGAAGGAGGGAGGGAGGAGTAGGGGGAGCACAGGGGATGTTTAGGGCAGTGAAACCATTCTCTAGGATACTCTAGTGGTGGATACAATACATATCATTATGCATTTGTCAGAACCCACAGACTATACAACACAAAGAATGACCCCTAACGTAAACTACGGACTTTAGTTAATAATAAGTCAATATCTGTTCATCAGTCACAACAAAAATACAACACTAATGCAAGATATTAATTATAGGGGAAACTGTAAAGGGTGGAGGGGGCATATGAGAACTCTCTGTACGATCTGCTCCGTTTTCCTGTAAACCTAAAACTGCTCTAAAATATAAAACCTATTAGTTTAAAAAAAAAAAAAGCACGTTTTAAAAAGTTCTTCTTTTCAAGAAGTTAGAATGAGAAATGATAACATTGCAGCAGCATGGCCCTAAATCCGTATTTTTTGGGAAGGACTTGCTCAACCTGCTATTATCATTTCTACAAATCCTTCTCAACAGGGGTAACAGCACCCATTTGATCAAGGTTCCCTAACAAAGAGCCTTCAAACAGAGGAGGGTTGGGAGTAGAGCCGGGAGTGATACAGACAGCTCCAAAATCTAGTGGGAGGGGTCCTGGGAGAGTGGTGGACTTACCAGGTGCTCGTAACTCAGTTAGGGGTTCGGGGGCGATCACAGCAAGTTTCCTTATCTTAGCTAAAGCTGCTCTATCCAAGCAAGCCTTTCCCGGCATTCCCTTCCAGAGGTGATCTTTCTCTCCTCTGGTAGATTCTTCCAGCATTTCACCTAATATTTGAAACATACCCATTCGGCCCTGTAGTGTCATCTTTTCATATAAAGGACTTAGCTTTTCGTCTGGGCTATAGGCTGCTTCAGGCTTGGATTTTATAGAAGGTGATATATAAGACAGGTGCTCAATGGGTATTTCTTGGCTGAATGGGTTTTCTTCACTCTGTTGAATTTGACTGTTTGACAAACAAGGTTCTCAATGAAGACACTACCCTTATGTTTTCCTGCATACTTCATTCATTTCTGTTAAGGGTTTTGTTTTACCTTTCAAGTTTCCTTTAATGGCCTTTATTTCATGGAAGATTCCTGGGAGTTTCCAAATTGAAAGAGGAAACAATAGATCCTCTGTGCAACTGTGGGAGTGGACTCAGCATTCAGAGCTACAAAGAACTAGAAAGATTATCCAGTTCTCTTCATTTTAAGAGATGAGAATGCTGATAACTACAGGGACCAAATGGTTTTCAAACAAATGTACAACTAGGTTTTTTTTGTTTGTTTGCAGGATCAGGATTTGAATCCATGTCTGCTAATTCAGTACTCTCATGTCCCACATGCCTTTTTAGTTGCAGCGTTTTTTTTCCTAGAATATTTTAATTAATCATACGAGAAGACATCTGACATTGACCAGCAGAAATGGTCAATGGTCAGTTATAAGTTATGCTATTTAGACATTTTAATTTCATTTCAATTTCTTTTACCTTCTATGTCTTAAACATTTAGCCACCTAAATTGCCCTTCTTCTATGGAGTGAACAGGGGGGAGGGTATAGCTCAGGGGTAGAGTGTGTGCTTAGCATGCGCGAGGTCCTGGGTTCAATCCCAAGTACCTCCAAGGCAAAAAAAAAAAAAAAAAAAAAAAAAAAGAAATAAAAAAAGAATGGAGTGAACAGAGTACAACTGCATATATTTCAGGCACAATTCTCATATAAATGCTATTTATCATATCCCAGTTAATGTATTTATATCCAAATGACTTATGTCACACTAAGTCGTGCCTACAGACATGCAAACTCTGGAAGGGATAACATGTTTGTTTCAGCCTGCATGACAACTCAAAGCAACTGGTAGAGACTGCCGAGGATGCTGCGCTGAGATGGATTCTGAGGTCATTTCTGATAGTGGAAAGAATGCTGATCTAGAAAGTCTGGAAATCTGGATTGTTTTCCTGGTGCTGCTTGGTGAAGGAACCTCATTTGGGATCCTCCAGCTCTCAAAAATTAAAAAAAACTAGATGAGGTTGGAATTTTGTGGCCAATGAACAGGTGCCTGGCTTAGTTATGGAAGGAACTCACTGTAGTGGATTAGCAAGGTGAGGCTTGACTTTGCTTCCAATTTTCCCATCATATATAGTTTTAGGACTAAGGACCAACAAAAAAAAAAAAACCCCGAAAACAAAAACACAAAAATTTTAAAAAACTTGTGCTGAAAACATGATGGAAGAAAAATATTACCCTTTATACACTGACTACTCATCCACTGCCAACAAGATACACAACTTTCAGTTATGTTTCTTGTAGCCAAAATGGATTCTAATTATCCAGAGTCTTCCTGGTTCTTGGAAATGTGTTCCTGATGAGCTAATGAACTCGAAGATGTATGTTTAACACTTGTTTAGTTCATATAGTTTAGATACAGAGAAAATCAAAATTGTTTCCAGGATCTCCCTCTAAGCGCACGCGCACACACACACACACACACACTCACACACACCCCACTAATCATTAGTTTTTATTTGCTGTGAAAAGTTTCAAGTCATTAGACGGAAACTGATGATGACCACTTCTACTTCTTGCTGGTAATGATGTCAAGGCCAAGAGTAAATATGTGGAATTATTGGCATAACGGCAAAGTTTCCTAAGGCCCAAGTATTCATTAAAATGACCAATGTCAAGTTACAGGTGAAACAGGGTAGTGACTCAGTGGAAACCTAAAATAACTATTATCCTGGCCCCCAGGTGGCCTAATTAGTCAAACAGACTTCTGGGGCCATTTAAAAAATTCCCCCTTGAACATAAGCTTAAAGGAAAATACCTGAGCATCACTGAATAGTATGTCATTTAGCTGATGGCAAAGGTTTCCAAACCTATTTTCCACCCACATACACACACACACACTCTCTCATACACTGATGCAATCTTTCATATCATTATTGGAAGCAGCATATAAAGATCTGAGTTCAAACCCAGCTCTATCATTAAACGGGTGTGAAACCTTGGGAATTTTCATAATGCCTCTTAGCCCATAAAATGTGACAAGCTGAAGAAAACAACGTATTTAAAGTGCCTAAATACAGTGACTGGCAAGTAGTTTACACTCAATAGATGTTAGCTTCTGCCATTAAGATGAGATAATTATTTTGATTGTTTCTAAGATGCACAAAGCTAAACTACTTATACGGAGAAATATGTTCAGAGCCCCTTGACAAACAAAAACTGTTGCTTCTTGTAGTCATTATACGTTGTTGACAACCTATTTCTTTATTTTATTCATTTACTTATTTTGTATACTCCATGAATGCAGTGAATATTGTCTTTTATTTCCTGGAGTAAGGGATTACACGTGGCCAGTGAAATTCTCGTTACATTCCAGTATCTTATAAATTCTCTGCTCTATTTGAATTATTTTCCTGTCTTCATTGGTATTTTCTGCACCTATTAATTTATTACCCACGAACTTAATTAAAGTGTTGTTTACTGGTACTCCTTACAGATCATTAATGAAAATGTTAATTAATTACAGGCCGAGCACTATTAGAATCTCAAACATAATGAAAGAACCTCTCCCATCCCACTTTATTTCAGGTCTTATCTTAGACTCATTCCACAGAGGTCTTGGCCAATAAAATATTGACTTATTCTTAAAATGATTTTTAAAACTTATGCTACATTAAAGTTCTCTATTATAGTTAATTATCAGTAAAGTAACACAAAGAAAAGCATGATGTTGAGGTTACGTGAAGTGAGACAGCAGAAAGGATAATAATTTGTTCACAAATAGGCACTTGAAAAAAAATAGGCACTTGAAGTTTTTAACATGGGCATGCATCATTTTATTATTTGTAGTACCCTGCCACTCATACAACTTTTCACAGACCACAGAATGGCAAAAAAAAAAAAAAATCTATCTAACTATCTATCTATCTATCTATCTATCTATCTATCTTCATCCAGAGACAGCCCATCCTCCTCAAAAAGCAGAGCAAACAATAATGTATTGGTGTTAAAATCTGATCTGAACTTGACTGTGTGACTCTATACAAATGCCAATTGAATGGCCAGAGTACAGATTCCATGTTTTTTGCGGAATTTTCCACCATGGTAACAGTATCAGCCAGAACAGTAAGGCACCAAAGGAGTACTCCACGGTGGGAACCTAGAAAATCCCTCTACTGGGCTTACTTGGTGGCAGAGAGCACCTCAGATGATGACAGTGAATCTTTTCAGAGAGAGCTGAGCACTGATCAATACAATTAAAAGCCCTAGACTTCTGGCTGCTGAATCACCTCGCTGTCTTTCAAACATTTTAGTCAAACATTTCTCCTGGGGGAATTTGCTTCTTTGGTGCTATTATTTAACTTGGCAAAATGAAATTTTTTAAAGACATTCAAACAGCAAAGTCAAACTGTCTTCCTTATTGTCATTACCACGTGTGAATTTCCTTAAGAGCAATTATCTGAAGCACAGCATTAACGAATACCGTATTTCTCTCACTCATTCATTCAAAAATATTTATTGCTCATTTACTTTACACAAGGCCTGGTGCTCCGTGCTGTGGGAAATACAAGGCTGGATGAGCAGTGTCTGCCCACAGGTTTGTAATCCTGCGGGGTGGTTAAGGCAGGCATATAGATGGACCTAGCAAGCCATCGCTTATTGAAAGCCTTACTTCATTAAGTGCAGACAACAGGTCTGTTCCTCAGTTTGGATCTTAAATGATAATTACAACATCTTGGGTAGGAACTGAATAGCGGGTGCAGAGAACATACTTTGCTATTCATTCTCTCTCCAATTGGGAGCACCTGGTACAACATTTTGCACACAGTAGGAACTCCATAAATAAGTGCTCAATTAAATAATGAAATCTGCTAAATTACTCCCGAATACTACTTTCTTTTTAGATCTTGGTGCAACAAATGGGAAAAGACCATGCAAAAGTTGAGCAGGAGGCATGGGAAACGTTTTTTGATACTTTGACAGTCATCGTGTGGAAGGAGGTGTCGAATTAGTCTATGTGGTGTCAGAAAGTAGACAGAGGATCAATGAGTGGAAGTTACAGGAAAAGCAGAGTTGGGCTCAAATTCAGAACTCTCTAGTAATCACAGCTGTCTAAAAATGTAGCTTGCTGTTTCAAGAGGTCATTAGCACCTTGTCATTTCTCCAGGCCCTCAGACAGAGATCAAAATGGCCACGTGTCAGGATGTCATAGAAGGGATTCAACCACTAGATACAAGCAAAGGTGTCAACTTCTGTGCCAATGGGTGATGGGCAAGCAGTCTTGCAAACCTAGTTAAGGGAGCCACCTCTAGAGCCTGACTCTCAGGTTCAAAATCAGCTCTGCCACTTAGTGGCTATGTAACCTTGGCAACTTAGCCCCTCTGTACCAATTTTCTCATCATGTAAAATGAAGCGAAGAGCATCTACTTCACTGTGAGTGTTAACGGGATTAAATGAGGTACCACTGTAAAACAGTGAGAACAGTGTCTGGCATACAGTGAATACTACACAAATGTCTGTTAAAACAAATAAGTGACATTGATGATAAGGTTGTGTCTCAGTGGATGCAAAGAGTTTTTGAAGGAATTTTTCACGCCTGTTTTATTTTATCCTCGTTTTACACCTATTCCCCTGTCCCTCTGGTCAGAGCTCATTGCTTCCACTTCCTGCCAGCTATGATGCTTTTGTGTATGTGACTTGTGCCAATGATTCCATCAGGAATTTATTGCACTCATCGTGTGTTCCACGTTTCTTTCACCATACTGTGGACTCCCTAATATAGGGACTCTGTCTTGCTGTCTCTCTCCCCTATTTGTCTAACAATGCCTGAATACATGGGAGGTGCTTGATAATTTCAATGTAACCGACAATTACTCTATTTGGTGTTGACAATGGGAGAAACATGGGACTTAAACACTTTATCTGCAATTGATATTTACTGCATTGATTATTATAACTTTTTAAGGTTTGGGGAGATAAGGAAAAACCACTACTTTTAAAATTTAGTAACTTGGAGCAAGAAATGGCAAGTGACTTTCCCAAGGTCACATAATTGGTAGAACCAGGCACATAACTCTAACCTAAGTTTCACATTCTTTCCTAATAGACCACATCACCTCAAAAGAAGTGATGTTAAACCCTAGGCAAGACATTTTGTTAATACAGCCACTTTCAGGTGACCGGAGAAATGCTATAATAATCAGCGTATCCCAACAGGGCAGTAACTGTAAAATAATGTAGGATGATGGAAGTCGTCTTCAGGATAGGACTTGGAAAAATACTCAGCTGATTGGAATTAGAAAGTTTTAAAAATAAGCCAGTACACATTGTTCTGGAAGGAGGTAGAGTGTAAATAATAAATAAATGAAATGAAGTTCTTTGTAAATGAAATGAAATTACTCAAGCATGTATAATAGCACAATTCCAGGGTCAGTAATTTGTTTCATTTTACAAATTAATAACAAGGGGAGGACCAGAAGACTAGGCTACTCAAAATAACCCAGGGAGCTGCCAAGAGCAACACTGCACAAAAACAAATTGGCTAAAAATCAGAACTTGCTAATTTTCTGCTGGAACTCTTCGATTATGGGAAATTGCCAGACTTAACAGTGCTTAACTTTCTCAGGCCACAGTGGTTCATTTGGCAAATGGCTCTAAATGACATGCCAGTTCCTTTCACTCAGTGGGGCTTGAGAGCAGGAAGGCAACGGGGTGCAAAGAGCTGTCTTTCTCATTAGGGGGAGGAGACCCTTGTGAACCAGACCCTCCCAGGTGAGTAAACTCTTTTGGGGGTTAAAGTTGGACACTCTGGCTGTTCATTAAGTCTTTTAAGTCACATGGGTACCATTTTGCACACTGAGGTCACAAGGAAATCAATGGGGTCCAGGTGTCCTCAAAGAGTTATGTATGTAAAGTGTCTAATTTATACCCCAGGGAATATCTTATTCACGAAGCAAGAACTGACACGCTGTGACATGAGTTTTCCATTCCACTTAGTGAAAGCAAGTCCGAAGTTCATTCAATCACAGCTCCTGAGAACAAGCACTTTCAGAAACAATATCTCATGGCCAAATTTAGTTTTCATCTCAGGAGTTAAGAAGTTGATGGGACTTACTACTTGTTAGCAGTACAACTGGGAGCTTGGCATGTTCTATTTCTAGGGATTGTCATTCTTCATCTTAATGAGGGCACAAAGACCAAAAAAAAAAAAAAAAACAAAAAACAAAAAACAAAAAACAAAAAACAAAAAACACCCCACACAGGACACTGGAAAGGTCAGCAGTCAGAAACTACTTCTTAAAGGTTTTTTGCTATAACTTAAGTAGGTTAATTAAAAAAAAAAAAAAAAAGACATGTTTTAATGGATTAAAATATTATGCAAAAAGAATATGTGACAGATGGTAAAGCTGAGCAACATTTACTGCAATATCTCACTCCGAGCCAGCTGACACACCCCATTACATTTCATACCCAGCATTCTTATTATTGATAACGCGGAAACTCTTTGCAGATACTTAATGTGTACAAGTCAGATGCAACAATCGATAATTGGAGAGTTAATTTATATTAGAACTCAACTCTATGTACAATCCAAGTGGCAGCATCCTGTGTAAGAAAATGATTTCTTTTATACGTGCACGTTTCCGGTGCAACACATCATTTCTCGGTTTGATAGCAGATATTAGAAAGCTTATGCTTGTAGATTAGCTATACTTTGCAACCTCGAAATAAGCAATTTGTTCTATGCCATGGGAATCTTAACTACAGCAAAGGATGTTGTAAAAAACAAGTTGGGCTATACTTCAGAAAATCAACAAAAATCACATTTCCTGTACACTGTTTTGACTCAAAGAATTAGCCTGTCATTTTTGACAAATATAGCAAAGTGCAGTGATGTGTCTTTAAAGGTAAACCCAAAATAGATTCAGCAATTAAAAGCTTGTGTGGACCCAAAAACTTCCTGCTAAGAATAAAAAAATAAAAACTATGTATTTATAGTTATATTTTTCATTTAATACTTTGCTGAAACAACACAGATTAAGATGGGAGATGCCTTACCGAGATTCAAGGGTTGATGTGCTATGTTTTTTTCTAAATTTTTTCTTTTTCTCCCACTCAATTTTATAAATTAGATTACAGCAGAGAATTACATAAGTGGAGAAGTTACAAGATATCCAACCACCAATGAATCATTCGTTTGGAGGTAGACGGCATAGCTGCTTTATATTAAACATCATGCCAGATGTCCTGGTGGTGTTCCAAAAAGAATGATGACAGTCACTGCACTAATTTTCAGACACTGCACTGAAAGATAATACTGTCCAAACTCAGACTGAATGAAACTCACACTTTTGAGTCCACCCTCAAAATAAATGCTCATGAGACAAAATAATCTGTATAAAACAAAAAAACAAATAGCCAATATTGGTTCTTCCAAAGTTGTGGGTCCAACTCAAAAGAATCTTACTTTTTTTAAACAAAAGAATATATTATTTATACTGTCAACTCCTTTGGGGGCAAGTACTATGACTCATTCTCCATGAACTCTCTAGCACTGAGCTAGGGTTAATCCTCAACTCAAACTCACCTGGAGAACTGGCTAGTTAAAACCCAACTCAACAGCAATAAGAATATGACTCAACATCTACTGGTTCAGTTTTGTTCAAACTCCTTATCCTGGCCAACAAGGACCGACATGACCTACTTCCGATCTGTTTCTCAGTTTCTGTCTTATGTTAATTTCCCCTTTGTTAATCACACACCAGCCAAATTGACCTTCTTTCTGTTCCTTCAACACTTAAGCTTATTTCCATTTTCACAGTTTTGAATAGGCTCTTCTCCCTGCCCAAAATGCTTTTACCTAGATTTTTGTCTTGCTTCTAGTGTCACCTTGACCAAAAGGCCTTTTCTGCCCTCCCAACCTAAAGCAGCACCCCAGCCATTGTCACGTAACTGTTTCATTTCCTCCAGGAGCACTGAGCACTAAACAGGACTGAACCTCTAACCCTCCAAAATGTGAGCTCCATGCGAAAAGGAACCTTGTCTGTCTCATTAATCTTCTGAAGGGCCCAGAAGAGTGCCTGGCACACAGGAAATAGCTGACTTTCTTAACTGATATTTCTGTTTTCAGTCTCTCCTATTTCTGAGTCATTCCACATGCCACTGGCAGACGGATCTTATTGAAGTACCACTCCTCTTGAGCATGCGATGCCCCAGCTTTCTATCAAGAGAGAAGAGCATGTTATCTCTACTACTGTCGGAGGCCTCCAGCTTGGGTAACCTTATTCTGTACTGACGGGATTGCTGAGGAAATAGAACCAAAATAAGGGGAGAATAACTCTTACAGAAATGAAGAGCGGAACCACAAACAGTATACCCTGACGACAGAGGAAAGTCATTTCTAAAGAGACAGAAGACTGCCCATCTCTGAATTTCTGGAGGGCAGAAGGTGAGGAGGACCAACAGAGATGTCGCCCTGGAAGCCATGGAACTTCTTGAAAATGTGTGCCATGGCTGATTAACCACCTGACTGGGTTGCCCTGATGGCATCAAGGGAATGGGCACAGGTGTGCGCAGGTGGGTGCACGCACGGGCAGGAAGTGGACAGCCACTTTCGCTTATAACTTAGAGCCCTTGAATAATACACGGCATGTTCTGTGTGTGTCTCTGTCTCTGTGTATTTCTGTGAGAAACACACGCACACAGAGAGACTTGAAAAAGAGAAAGATGAGAAAGACAGACATATATTTATACATTCATGCATGTATCCACGTGCCAGGAGAAAATCATTGGCGCCTCAAGAACACCAATGCAATATTCTTAAAGCAAAAAATGAAATCGAGTTTCAGACCTAGGGTAGGATGGACAAATATAATACTGCATCACCAGGACAAAGATTTTGAAAGCAATTCACGAGAACTGATAATCCAAGATCATATGGGTGACGTTAAATTATGGAGGGAACGCTATTTAGGAAGGCAGATAAGAGCATGGTTACTGTGATGAGTGAAAGGCGTAGCACAAGGCTGGTGCTCAATATAATAATGGACTTCAGAAGGCTAGTCCTTAAAAAAAGGGGGGGGAGGCATAAAATTCTGGCATTTGACAAAGGGATATATGCTATTGGAATTCCAGACAGTTGAGATGTCACTGAATACTTGTTCAGAGCACTTCATAGCCTTTAATGCAGAGGATTCTAAAAACATGAAATGAAGGGCTCATGGCAATTATTTGTGACTTAACTGACAACTTAATGGGGACATTTGGATTGATCTGGAAATATAGAGTCAGCTACAATAGAAGAAAAAAACATCTAACATAACTCTCCGTGGGTGCTATCCAAACAAATCACAAAGTAAAAGAAGAAATGCGTGACACAAGCCTACATTTTGTCAATAAAATACTTAGAGGGCTCTGAAGTCACTAGCTCCTCTCTGCTGGGTGAGCTCAGTGCCTTACACGTAATGTCGGTTGAGAGTGAAGCTAAACTACTCCATGACATTGTTACCGCAACATCCATTTAGAATTGAAAGCAAGTAGGATCCAAGGGACTCTCCGAGTTAAAAAGCCCCTCTGTGTCCCTGGTTTTTTGTTTGGAGAAAGACTTTGGTCTCCTAGGCCTTCCCTGAGTTCCAGAAAGCAGGCACGGGCAGTTACTAATTAGGGAAGTCAGGAAATGCAGAAACAGAGGAAAAGCAGTCAAGAAAAACAGTTCAGTTGTAAAAACAAGAATCCGAGTTCCTCCTCAACGGATATACGTAACAATCTGACACATATCTTTGAGTTGTTCTGTAGGAACTAAGACCCCCGCCCAGGTGGAGGATGGGGAGGACACACTGACCACAAGCACACAGACCCCAGACTGGCTGGAACCAGAAGGCTGATGATTAAGATTCCTGAAATATCACCTGGTTACCTCACCACTGACCAATCAGAAGAAAGTTGTCCCCTTGCAACCCTCACCCCAAATGTTGCTTTTAAGAGCCCTTCCCTGAAAACCATCTGGGGATTTGGGTCTTCCGAGCAGGAGCCACCCGGGCTTCTTGCTTGGTGCTTGCAATAAATGCTGTACCTTCCTTCACCACAACCCAGTGTCAGGAAACTGCCTTTGTGGCACAGCAGATGAGCAGACCCAAGTATGGCTTGGTGACACTGGTCCATCCTGAGTAGCAGCTTGCAGAGTCACAAGCAAATAAAAGTCCCTGGTATGATGTCCCCAGAACCCTATGTAAGCTACAGTCTGCCCTGCCTCTCAGGGCACCCCCGCCAGTAGATAAGACCCTTGCAGAACTTAACAACCGAGCCTCCATTCCCATCTCGCACTTCTTTTCATTAGAATTGGCCAATCTGGCCTTACCCCAGGAACCTCAAAATATTCCACCCATGGACCCTACAAAGGCACGTGCCCCACATTCTGCCTCCCCTCTCTGCCTACACACTGCCTTCACCCCCGACCCACGGGCCCTTTGAGGCCTGCTGTATACTTCCTCCAGATCCCCTGAGTAATAAACTTCCCCTGTAGTCTTGCTCAACTGGCCTGGGGCTCTACTTAACAAATGTTAATTTAACAAAGTCACAATAATACCTTTTAAATCAATACATAGAATAAATAGGCCTAGTCCAAAGGATCTTTCTTTAAACATTTTGGTTAGTTCGCTTTCAGGCCAAGAGAATTTTCTGATTTCCTCCTACCACACTAGCTGTATCATTTTTGTTTCCCTAGTTCTTGTGTTAAAATGCTTTCTTATCTTTCTAATTTCTTAGTGGTGGAGTACCCCAGACCTCTCTTCTCTGTCTATACCCTTTACATAATCTGATGTAGTCTAATGGCTTCAAATATCATCTATAGGCTGATGGTCCCTAAATTCTTATCTCATGTCTGAATCTTTCCCTATAGTCTAGTCTCAGATATTCATTCTAGGCTCTGCATCTCTACTTGGATACCTAATAGTATCTCAAACTTAATAGATCTGAAACCAGACTCTTGCTTCCCTACTGCCACAACCTCCCTTCTTCCTGACCCAGTCTTCATCTCTGTAACTGTCATTCTTCCTTTTCAATCCTCAAATGGCTTTCCATCATATACCAAGGTCTTCCATAATTCTACCTTCATTACCCTTATTCCTTCTTACTTTCTCCCTCCCTCACTGCAAAGCAGCTAAGCTGGTCTTCTTACTATACCTTGTGTAAGGGAGAAAAATCTGTCACCCCAAAATATCTCTTTGGCACCCGAATTATTTTGAGCTGAAAATAATCAAGGCCCAAAAGACTCAGGAAGCACCTTTGACCTTCCCCTTAACTGCCTTTAGAATGTAGATAGAGGACCTGTTGCTGGCAGGGAGCTATCACCATAGATAATTTTACTATGAACTAGGTGTGTAGATGTGGAGGAATCTAGCAAAGTTAAAATTCCTCTCTGCGTCCCATCCTCTCTGCACAGCCTAGCGAACATTTGTTTACCAATCATCTGCTTTTCCATCTCCATGTCAATTGCCTTCCTCCCCTATGACATCCCAAACCACAGTCCCCAACGACCTCTTTTGTCTTTAGCTGAAGATGGTATTTAAGGTGAGGGCCTCAGCCACTCTGGAGACTTACTCAGTTCTCCTGGGTCTCTCCCAGGTATACATGTTATTAGATTTTTGTTTGATTTTCTCCTGTTAATCTGTCTCATGTCAATTGCATTCTTAGACCAGCCAGAAGAAGCCAGAAGGGTCAAGGAAAACGTCCTCCTCCCCAGCACTTGCATGCTTCACACACACTCACGTTCACACCTTAGAGCCTTAGAATGCTAGCTGTTCCCTCTGCATGGAAAGTTCTTCCCTCAGTTATTCATACAAATCATCTCCTCAATTGATTCAAATCTCTGCTTAAATGTCACTCCCTCAGAGGGGACCCTTCCCTGACCAATTTACCTTAAAAAAAAAAAAAAAGCAACTCTATCATTCTTAATCCTTTTGCCCATCTTTATTTTTCTTATCACTTATCACTGTCTGGTATTATACCACAAATTTGTGGTTTGACTGACTACTGCATGGGAATATATGCTCCAGGACTGATGTAAGTTTCTCATCACTGAAAGAAAAAAAAAAAAAAACAGGGTTTGGCATATAGCACATATTTGATAAATATTGGCTGCATGAACAGAAGAATTTGTTAACAGTAAAAAATAATGTTACAGTATTATCAATACTGAAAAAATGAATCAGGGAAGAAATTAACTCAACATTTCTGTATTTAATGTTTGAGTGGGACAAGAATGGATGTACTACATTGGATTAGGAATATAAGAATGTTTTAGAGCTGAAAGAGACATTCAAGATGACTTAATACAATCCCTTTGTACTTGAAATGTATTTATTTGTAGGCTGTGGAATTATCATTTAATTTCCCTGATTATATGAGTTCAGGGTAATTTATTGAAAGCTGATACTTTTATTTCCTCTAAAGGAAATGAGTATTAAAACATTTTATTTTTAATAACATTAAGATTTAAATGCAAAGCAATGACTTACAGAAGAGGAAAATAGGTAACAATCACTCATAACTCCAAAGAGGTTTGGATCAATATTAGGATCATTAACCTAAGCACAGCTTGGCCTTTTATGCTATGAAAAAGATAAATAACAACATATAAACTATGTGCAGAAAAAAAACGGTGAGGCAATATGTCTCATTTGTAGTGTGACTGAGTTAATAAAGGTAAAGAAATATTTTAATTAACGTATCGATGTTAATCCCATTACTCTTGGTATTTCACACACATGTACACGCATGCACACACACACACACGACACAAATCAAAAGAACTGCCAGTATATATAAAATAGATAAACAAGTTTATACTGTATAGCACAGGGAACTATGTTCAATATCTTGTAGTAACTTATGGTGAAAAAGAATATGAAAATGAATATATGTATGAATATATATGACTGAAGCATTATGCTGTACACCAGAAATTGACACAACAGTGTAAACTGACTACTTCAATAATATATACATATGTGTATATGAATGTGTATATATATGTGTGTATATATACACACATGGGTATTTATATATATATGTGTGTGTGTGTGTATATATATATGTGTGTGTATGTATGTGTATATTATATATATATAATTAAACTGCCAGGATTTTATAAACTTGCTATTGAAAGATATGACCTTACAATCCAAACTAGATCTTTGGTATTTAAAAAAACACCACTTTGACACCTAAACTTCCTGTAGGCAGCAGGGTTTCTTCAGTAAGACTAACCCATGGCAGCTGCGTTTCATTATTTGAAAAGACTGAACCAGTGTTTTTATAGCTCTCGATTAAGCTGTTTAAATAAAAAAAAGTAAATGTTGAAAGTGGAAACCACTGTAGTTAAGCGTTATGTAAACGACTAATGGACAAATAAATCTCTGATGGTTTGAAAGTTCGGTTTGGATAAATATCTAAATCTATTCGAACCTCTAAAGCTGAAAACTTCTAGCTCCCACAATGTTAGTAAGGTTTTAGGTTTTCCACTGAATCTGACATAGCTTTTCAAAATTACCCACACTCAATCCCTAGCCAATAGTAAAAGCAACTTTGGGGAAAAAAAGTTAAAACTTTTTGAAACATAAAATGTCTTCAGCATTTGGTTCCATTTGAGGGATTTCTAACTCTCCAACTTCAAAACTCCACTAGAAGTGCAAATCCAGTAAGACCATGGACAGGAAACTAGATGCCTTAGAATTGCAATGAACCAAATCATCATCAAGGTACCAAACTGTCAAATACTTTTAACACCTGTAGGTAAACAGGCAGAAGTAAAGATTCATCCTCACCTCTTCTCTTGACGTCTTATCCATCCTTCACATCTCAGCTCAAGCATTACCTTCTCAAGAGAGAGCTCCCTAACTAGGTTGAAGATTGATATGGCATTATAAATTTCTTCTGTGTCACCTGCCACTGTTGTTTGTAGAGTTGTTTAATGTGTATCTCTTCCACCAAATTAAAACTTCCCTTAGGTTACATCATATCTTTTTTGCTCACTAGTATATTCCAAGTACCTAGGCACAATGCCTGGCACATAGCAAGAATCACTAAATCAACATTTGTGGAATGAATAAATCCTCAAAAACATCAACAAGCTGCAAGACTTAATAGCTTTTGTTATGGAACATTTCAAAGGAGACATGAAACAATAAAAGAACTTTTTAAATTGTAAAATACTATACAAGTATGTTGTTACTGCTGTATTATAAATCCAAGCTATAGGGCAGTTAAACTGAATGTAAAAAAAAAAAAAAAAATTCATCTGCCCCATCAGACACACATGTCCACAACCTTTCTAATGCTGGAAACAATTCTGACTTTAGTCCATACTTGGATCAGTAGTCGGCAGGTGGCAGGGATCACCCCATTTAAGCAAATACCACTTGGTGGTTGGAAATAGGGAGAGAAAGGAGAAATAAGTTATTTGCCTTTCAGCTCTTTACTACCCACCAAACACTATTCAAACTCTTCAGACCAGTATTTCTGATCTTTTGAGATTTGATTTGTTACTCCTTTTACTAGTTGTAACTCTCGCTACTCTGAGCCGCACACGTGTACTTGATCTTCTTTCAACACAGTTTTGATCTTTACAGACTGAGTCTTTGCTTATGTCTAGTCTGCAAATTTCCATCAAACCTACCCCCCCCCGCAAGTTTTCAGTCTGAAGTGATCTCCCGCTGCTCTGAATTACTAAGATGAAGTATGTGAACACTATGCAGAATGGAAACTTCTATGGATGTACTCAGATTTATTATCTTATAGAATGAATTCCCCATTTTACATTGCACTGATCATACCCATATCGTCGTATAATCATTCAGGTATTGTTGATTCTGTTTACAAACTTACATGTTCTGAAATGAAAGGTCCATGTGTTACTCATTTTTATATACCTCACAGACCTAAGACTTCATTCACAAGGCATATCCAGGCATTTAAAAATGACAATATACATGTGGCCAAAAGGGAGATACAACTCAGAGCACACAGCAAACTGTGTCAATTATGTAGTGATATCAGAAGTTTTAGACAGATACGTTACATAATGTAATATGCCCATCATAAGGCATCTCAGTGTCTGTCACCAATTAATGCTTTTTAACATGAATTTAAGCTATTTAATTCTATAATATGGGAATCATTAAATAAAATTAAGTTTAGTAATAAAGCATCCTGTTTGTAAATACAATAAGCCCTATAATGTTTAGTTGGTCACTTCAAATCAAATCCTGACTCTCCTTCAACCCAGTCCTATGATATCTGCATCCAGTCCAGTTTGGGTGAGTTCTTGGAATGCAAAATCATGTTCACATTTATCTAATCAGACATAATTAGTGAGGGGCTTTGGGGGGGGGGTTGTTTCAATAGACATTAAATAAATTTCAAAGTCAAACAGAATCACATTTTGGATGACCTATAAGAGCATGCAGCAAAATCTTTTTAACGACTACCTCTCTAAAATATGCCAACATTTTTGAAATAAAATGTCAGCAGAGAGCAAATCATGCATTCATTCATTCACCAGACACGTACAGAGCCCTACTATGTGCCAGGCACTGGGATTACAAAAGATGATCACCACCAAACCAACACAGGAAACTTCCTGCACGTAGAGAGCTTATACTGCAGCAGGAGTTGAATCTTTCTTCTCCATGAAGCTGCTCCAAACCACAACCTTCCCTACCTGGTTAATTCTTAATGCTTTTAAAACCAGTGTTGTAACCCAGCAGGACCCTATGGGGCCTGCCCGGGACAGACTCCTCCCCCCATGTCCTCTGCCTGCCTCTTGTTTGTAAAAAAGCTGTAGTCCCAGGCCTCCCCTAAGTCACAAAAGTCTGGCTCATGAATCAATGGTTGAAAGGCTGTGAACAAGTAGCAACAGAAACAGCAGTTGGGCCAGGAGAACTGGTAAGAATTTAAATAGTAAATTAGCCCTATGGCAGTCACAGAATCTTTAGTTCCTCCCTGAAGTACCTTGGTTACAGTATCTAATGTACATTCCTGGGTTGTTTTACAGATGCTAAAACCCCCACCAAATGGGAAGAAGTTAACTACGCGACTACCATGAGCCCCTAGCCTCCAGACCTACTGGAGCCTGAGCACTGATATCATTAACCCCTGTGACATCACCCTGTTACCTCACCATCACCAATCAGAAAATTGTGCATGAGCTGATCACATACCCTGCGACCCCCTCCCTCATCTTGGCTTTAAAAATGCTTTCCTGAAACCCATCTTTTGGGGAATTCAGGTTTTTTGGGCACTAGCCCCGGACTCCTTGTCTGCTGCCTTACAATAAATGCTGCACTTTCCTTCACTACAACCCGGTGTCAGCAGATTGGCTTTACCTAAGCACGCAGGTGAGTGGACACAAGTTTGGTTTGGTAACAATGTCACACAATTAAACTTTAGGAAACACCATCCTTTGAGTGATTTTTTTTCAGAGGTGTGCTCATAACTAAATTCAAGCTTCTTTTACAATGGGGGAAAATGTTTGTAAATGATGTGACCGGCAAGGGACTAATCTCCAAAATATACAAACAGCTCGTACAGCTTTATTTCAGAAAAACAAGCAACCCAATTAAAAAATGGGCAGAAGACCTAAATACACATTTCTCCAAAGAAGACATCCAGACAGCCAACAGGCACATGAAAACATGCTCAATATCACTAATTATCAGAGAAACACAAATCAAAACTACAATGAGGTATCATCTTACACCAATCAGAATGGCCATCATTAAAAAGTCTACAAATAATACATGCTGGAGAGGGTGCAGCGACAAAGGAACCCTCCTACACTGTTGGTGGGAATGTAGTTTGGTGCAGCCATTATGGTAAACAGTATGGAGATTCCTCAAAAAACTATAAATAGACTTAACATATGATTCAGGAATACCACTCCTGGGCATATATCTGGAGAAAACTCTAATTCAAAAAGACACCTGCACCCCAATGTTCATAGCAGCACTATTTACAATAGCCAAGACATGGAACCAATCTAAATGTCCATCGACAGATGATTGGATAGAGAAGATGCAGCATGCATGTGCGCGCGCACACACACACACACATATACACACAATGGAATATTACTCAGCCATAAAAAAGAATAAAATAATGCCATTTGCAGCAACATAGATGGACCTAGAGATTATCATGTTAAGTGAAGTAGGTCAGACAGGGAAAGACAAATATCATTTGATATTAATTATATGTGGAATCTAAAATGATATAAATTTTATTTACAAACCAGAAACACACTCACAGACATAGAAAGCAAACTATGGTTACCAAAGGGGAAAGAGCAAGGGAGGGATAAATTAGTAGGAGTTTGGGATTAATAGATACAAATTACTATATATAAAATAGGTAAACAACAAGGACCTACTGTATAGCACAGGGAATTACATTCAGTTTTTTGTAATAAGCTATAATGGAAAAGAATCTGAAAAAGAATATATATGTATATGTATATGTATGACTGAATTGCTTTGCTGTACACCTGAAACTAACATC
Source organism: Camelus bactrianus (assembly GCF_048773025.1). NCBI lineage: Eukaryota > Metazoa > Chordata > Mammalia > Artiodactyla > Camelidae > Camelus > Camelus bactrianus. Next base: position 77,433,502 of record NC_133575.1, on the reverse strand, counting down.
ATAAATCAACTATACATCAATAAAAAATAAAACTAAAAAAAGTTAACCTTCTTTAGAGCAGAGAGAATAGTATGTGGCTAGGTTCTGTAGGAGCTGCTTTATAAATATATGGAAAGAAACTTGGTTTTGAACCTAGAGAAATTGTTGGTACAGTTCTTAATTATCTGTGCTGAGGGAGATAGTTAATGCAAAACAAAGAATGACATACAAGTTATTTCCATTTGGCTCTGGAATACATTTCCATATTTAACTTTTCATTTGGGTCTCTTCCTTGGTTTGAGAGTACATTTCCAACAAAATAATAAAGTTGCAATGTTAATTCTCGACGGTGGTCAAAGCTGGAATGCTGTCTCACGACAAAAGAGGGGAAGAAAGAGTTAAAGTGCCTATTGCGTTTTCAGCCTGCACTACACTCATTTACAGTGAAATTACCTTGCACTGTTGGTTGCTCTCTTCTGTCAGTTTTACCTCCCGGACTACATGCCTTCTTGAAAGCAGGAAACATACCTGCATCTTCATAGGTGTTCTAACATTTAGAATATCACCTCTTATGGAGTATGGAAGCATCTTCAAATTCCATTGGTTGCTTCTCTCTCTCATACCTAAGTGGAAAAGGTAGGGATTTGTTTAATCCCAAACACCTGGATACACCTCGAATAATGAGGTGTAGGCATCCTGTTTCTTCCATAGGCATTTACAACATTTTAAAGAGATTAGCCTTTCTCTGTGTCTTTAAATAGAAAGAAAAAAAATTTTAAAAAGCAAACTTAGATAAAATGAAGTGGGACAAAAGCAGACCATGTTTGTTTATAAAGAACATTTTCCTTGGGGGAAATAACTTATTTCCCACTTGTGAGGTTTAGGGGAGAAGGATAAATGACACCTTGTATGTGGTTTTTTCATTTTACAAAGCATGTTCAAAGTCATTATACCTTGTCCTAATAACAACTTATGTGAGCTGGGCAAGGCAAGTATTCTTGTTTCAGTTTTACAAATGGGGAAACAGTGCCTTTCCTAGGTTTGCAAAGACCAAACCTAGAACTTAGGTCTATTGATACTCATCCAATTCTCTTCATTCAAACAGATTAATAAAAATGCTTTGTATTTATAAAGAATATTAAAATTCAAAAGTGTATATATATATATATGGGACAAATGAATTTGACAAGAGTTTTTCTCAACAGTGTGCAAAATTAAATGGGATCTCTTTAGGTTTTCAGTCAGGACCATAATAAAGAAATCTAGAGATCAGTAATTGAGCAGAGATGCTGTGCACAAATTTGATAATGCCTTAGCAGATATGAAAAAGCCATTTACTAAACATCTGCTTTTGACAAGGTAAAGAGGGGTTGACACCTTCACCCTTTGGAACCATTATGAACTCAGTTACTCATCACTTTTCAACATCAATTTGTGACTAATCATATTCTTCTCACTGATGATCCTGGGAGAGCTTTTCTATAGTTCCTTGTTAAATTTTTAATTTATTTGCCATTCTCACCATTAGTGAGTGCCTTAGCTTCAAGTGAGTAGCTGAGATGTAATCCTCTCAAGCTGATTATAATTTTAAATGCTTGTCTTATGAGGTACGTGTGTATGTGTATGGATATGGATATATATATCCATCATCAAGATTCAGTTTAAAAATTTCAGTGATGTTTGTTATGTATTTCTTTCCATTTCTAACTTCAGTAATGAACTGGGACAATTTAATAGGTTATTATCCTATTTTGCCTTTGCAACCCACAGGAGAGTAGCTTTACATGATTATTAAACATATTGACTTGCTGTCTTTTTTTGCATTTTTTTTGTTTTCATCTTATAAAGCTAATTCATTTCCTATATCTCAAATTTTAAAACCAGAAGAAAGGAACAGGGAAAGTTCAAATGAAAAAGCTAAGTTTACTCGCTATAATTTTCCTACGCTATATCAGATCCTAACAAGAAATAACTAAACAAACTTCTAATACAGAAGAAGACATTGATATATTTTTCTACATTATAAAAATAGTACCTGATTGAGATTTTGCTGCAAGAGTGTATGACTTGACTAGTTACACTAACATCATTATCATTGCCTATCAACTGTGTATTTAACACAGCATGCATGCCCTTCATAATGGAAAATAAAGAGTTTTCATAAATTTCAAATCAAAGCAAAAGGAAAAAAACCTCAGTGTCATCACTACGATATCCAATCTAAGCTCTTGTGAATATTAAATGGCTTTAAAGCACATCTCTACATATAGATGTGTGTATATGCTACGTGTTCCCTAGGACACATGCATACACACAAACATATTCATTATTGGGTCATTTATTTTTTCAAGCTTCTTTTTATTTTATATCATTTCTACTCAGTATGAATAAATCCCACAGACAGGCTTTTAATCTCTTAAAACTTAGCTTCTGGTAGGAATGAGAATTTGTCAGGTTGGGGGTACATTAACTCTTTCAGACGAATTATGTCCCGTTTTATGTTCTGAAAAAGATGATTTCCCAGATGAGTCGCTAGTGGCCTGAAAGGGTTTATGCACCCTTCAACCAAGCAGTATGTTCTTTTCTCACCATTAGCATCGTGCATCAAATGTCTATCAATTCCCTCTAGGCAAAGTCGGAAAAATGTAGCTCATGGTAATTTCTGGCTGAAGTTCAAACAAGCAAGAGTCTTCAAATAGAAAAGTTTTGAGCTGACTGATCCTAAAAAACATGTGTTCCATTCAGATAGTTTCTTAGAATGTGATTTCTAAGAGTTAAAGAGATAACTCTAAATACCTGCATTTGAAATCAAAACATATAAAGGAATAACACTGGAAACATGTTATACCCCTTTCTTTTGTCAAACTGAAGTTATGTCAGGATAACAAGCTCATATTTTCTATTTGCTCGCTAGAATGTTGTTTAACATGAATCATTATAATATGAACTCTATTTAAACAAATATTTATTAAGACAACTTTCTACTAAGCATTGTGCTAAGTCTGTTGTACTCAAAGACAAGTAAGCAACTATCTCAAAAGATTTTAGAACCCAGTGAACACAACAGACATGCACATAAGCAGAGTATAAGCAAGCCAGCAAGTACAATAATCAAAACATTAAAATGTTATGAGAACACAGGGGACAAGGAAATTTTGATTGCTATGATTAAGGAAGACTTTGAGGAGGATACGGTGTAAGTGAGCAGCACATTTTTAAATGAGTTTATAAACCTTTCAAAAAGAGTATTTTTTTTTTCCATTTGAAGGAGACTGAAAATGAAGCAATATATAGTTTCACAGTGAACAACGTGAAATTCATCTCAAATTCACGAAGCTTTCTGACCCCAGAGGCAGCACAATACCATGGTTACAAGCACAAGGTTTGGAGTCTGAAGGACCAACACTTGAATCTTGGCTCTCATTAGCCAGACTTAGAACGTACGTGATCTCATACACGTGTCTGAACCTTTGAACTTCTACAGCCTCAATCTTCACATATTTGAAATGGGGTTAACAAGAGTACCTACCCCGTGGGATTGCTCTGGAGATCACTAGAGATTTTATATATATACGCCTATATATTCTTAGCACTGTGACCAGCACATGACTAAACAGTTGCTACTATTACTATTTTATTATCATTTTTATTTACTTTATTACAAATGATAATACCTTTCTATTTCAAATCAATGCCTACTCTACCACTGACCTATACCCTCCCCCAATTTGATTTTCAATATAAGCATTTTCTCTATGACTGACCATGCTCCCATGCTCACTGTCTTTTCCTTCCTTCCTCCCTCCCTCCCCCACATCTCTCTCCTCCTTCCTTGTCTTTCTCACTCTTTCTAAGTCCCGGACCCTCTTGCCCTGAGCAGTCTCATAAAAAATAGTTTTGATTTGAACTTCCTAATTTTCTGAGTTTGAAACCAACAGGCAATTGAAGGTAATGAGAGAGTCCGAGCCAGTGAATTTCCCTCCAGTCTCATCTAAAGTTCTTGATTTTTCTTCAGAAACTAGAGAACAGGCTGGATTACTACATTCCTATGGCCCCATGCCCCCGCCCCAAAAAAGGCTTTGCTCTTGAGGCTTCTAGCTTTTTGTTTTGTTTTGTCTATTTCATATGGCATTTACTTTCTAAAGTGTGAATCATCCTCTCACTAAAACCTGTCACCGGCATGTTCTCAAAGGTAATTAATGTTACTGTCATCGAGCACAAACTCCCTTTGAGTTTATCATCGTTTAAAAAATTATTCTCTTAATAAAGAATAGTGGAAGAAAAACCAACATAATTGCAGTGCAGTGGAGACCCCAAATCTGTTTTGAACTGTCTGGTAAGGACAAAATGCTTCCTCGGTAACTTGATTTTTAACCACTTCAAATGACTCTCCCTCCTACTAGGAGGAAATCCCAGGTGTTGATAGTTAGCTGACAGGGTGTTAATGTCATTAACATTCTGTCAGCTCTTCTTGTCAATGTGTTAATGGTGCCCCACTGCTCAGTCCTCCCTGTCCTCCAGTTGGTAAAATGATTTAGCCAGCAGTCAATCAAAAAGCTAAGCTGATTTTGCGCAATAGACAGCTCTGCCATTGACAAAATCTATGTGAGTAAATGTAGGAAGAAATTTGTCAACAAGATATAAGCAGTAAGGTCAACACTGTGGTTAATGTGCTTTTTAGACAGTTTAAGATGTTAAGAATGGACCACAAAGCATATTTTAAAGTCTAAGAAGCCCTCTTTTAAGAATGGTCTTCCCCGTCAGAAAAAGCAAGGAGCGGTAAATAAAAGTGAAGCCTGGATTTAAAAGAATGAAAGAAAAACCCTTTCCTAGTCATATGGCTGATCCAAAGACAAAAGCTGCAAAAATCGGAATCCACAAAGAATGTCAAGTCCAAGAGAACAAGCCTCAGGACTGGCAAGCAGTCCATTCATAATGCTCCCTCTCACCTCTCCTAAGCACAAGTTATTTTTCAAAACTTTGAAACCAGACGTGATTCAGAACCTCACTGCGCCAATTTTTATAGTAGGTCCCAAACACTGACACAGACCACAGAAATTCTGGTAACCTTAAAATATAAAAAAAGATGACCCTGCAAAATTAATGAATTGAAAATAATGGAGCTATGATACATAACTTGATGAGTTGTTGAAGTTATCCTGACACACGTTGAGCTAACTGCAATGACACAAGGACAACTGTGATCAATTTCATCACCAGAGATGGAAAATACTCCTCATTTAACAAATGGGGACAGTTTTTAAAAGCTCAAGCATGTAAAATTAGGCAGTGTCTGATACACAGTAAACATTCAATCAATGAATGAATATTATCATTTTTATAACTTACTAAAAAAAGGTTCTATTTGAATTTACTGTACAAACAACTGAACTTAAAACTTTCAATTATGATGAGCATATTGGTTATGAAGACTACAAAGGACTCTGCTTTTTTAAAAAAAATTAGAATCATAGTAATAATTTCCCCATATGGTTATCTAAATTTTTGAACAATATTTGTGTATATATATATATGGCACTCTTATATCCGTTACAGACCATCCCCTTTGATCCTAGACCCTCTCTGCAATGATTTATGAGAGAATTTTCTCCATTTCTCCCTTTTGGTAGTTTCATAAAATTAGTCTTGCTTATTATACTCTTTACATCTTTTTTTTTTTTTTTTTTTGAGTTGAAACAAGCAACAGATTTTGGGTAGAGAAAAGGAGACAGAGGTGATGAGCTCCCCTCTAATGCCACTGACTATTCCGTAGGAGGCATGAAATAGCCTGGGCCATTCCATTCATAGGGGAGGTTTCATTCTTTTATTTTTTTTATCTTTTGACATTTCCTTTTAAAAGGTGTGAATTATACCTTCTAAAACTGATTACACTTTACACGTGTGCTCTAAAAATGTGATTCAATGTTACTTAAGTTTCTGAGAAGACTTACATGAAGAAAAGTTTTATAACTATAAGCACAGCTTACCACTCTTCTGAAGTGCTCAGTAAAAGTAGAGTCTTGTCAGAGAGGGTTTAGCTCAGTGGTAGCGTGCATACCTAGAATGCATGAGATCCTGAGTTCAATCCCCAGTACCTCCATTAAAAATATAAATAAATAGCGGCTGACAAGGGACTAATTTCTAAAATATACAAACAGATCATATACCTTAATATCAAAAAACCAAGCAACCTAATGAAAAAATAGGCAGAAGACCTAAATAAACATTTCTCCAAAGAAGACATCCAGATGGCCAACAGACACATGAGAACATGCTCAATATCGCTAATTATCAGAGAAATGCAAATCAAAACTACAATGAGGTATCACCTCACACTAGTCAGAATGGCCATCATTAAAAAGTCCACAAATGATAAATGCTGGAGAGGGTGTGGAGAAAAGGGAACCCTCCTACACTGCTAGTGGGAATGTAAATTGGTGCAGCCACTATGGAGGACAGTATGAAGAGTCCTTAAAAAAATAAAAATAGACTTACTGTATTATCCAGCAATCCCACTCCTGGGCATGTATCTGGAGAAAAACTCTAATTCAATAAGACACATGTATCCCAATGTTCATAGCAGCACTATTTACAATAGCCAAGGCATAGAAACAACCCAAATGTCTATCAACAGATGATTGGATAAAGAAGATGTGGCATATATACATGTGTGTATATATGTGTATATATACATGTGTGTATATGTGTGTGTGTGTGTGTGTGTGTGTGTGGGTGTGTGGGTGTGTGGTGGAATACTACTCAGCCATAAAAAAGAATGAAATAATGCCATGTGCAGCAACATGGATGGACCTGGAGATCATCATTCTAAGTGAAGTAAGCCAGAAAAAGAAAGAAAAATGACACATGATATTGCTTATATACAGAATCTAAAAAGAGGACACAAATGAACTTATCTGCAAAGCAGAAACAGACTCATAGACATAGAGAACAAACTTATGGTTATCAGGGGGTAAAGTGGGTAAGAAGGGATAAATTGGGAATTTGAAATTTGTACCTCTTGGGGAGTAATGGAAATGTTAGCTATCTTGATAGTGGTGGTGGTTTCATGGGTGTGTACATCTATCAAAATTCATCAAATTGTACATCTGAAATATGTGTAGTTTACTGGAACCATACCACAATAAAGGTGTTAAAAAAACTAAAATGAAAGAAATATATATATATGTGTGAATAAACCTAATTACCTCCTCCTCCTCAAAAAAAAAAATAGGATCTTGGACTGGATGATCTTCACTGTCTCTGGCTATAATATTCTGTAATTCAACACATACTTATTGCTAGGTGCTGTGCACTGGGATGAGCATGGAGAAATTAACACACCGGACATGATCTTGGCCATAGGGACAGCAAGACAGACAAGAGTGTAAATATCAGACTGTCAGCAGCTTGAGGTCAAGCATTCTATCCTGTACACTGTTGTATTTTCATGGCCTGGTGAGGCCTACCATAAGAAAAGTGTTCAATCAATAGTGTGAAATAGTAATGGTGAACACAGGGTGCTATGGGACTTAGCCCAACCTGGAGATCTGGTGAAGATTCAACCAGCACACTCAGTTGCCCTCTGGCCATCACACCATTGCTGCTAACTATAGCACTGAAAGTCCAGGAATAGCAGGGCTATTCAGTTTTTGAACTCACAGTCCTTTACTGTTTAAATAGGTAAGGTTACTTTCAAGGGAAGCTACCCCTATACTTGTTCCTGTAGTTATTCAATTTAAAGGGCCAGTGACCTGAGGCAAAACAATTTATTGGCAGGAGACAGAAACACATGTAAGATCATCCAGTACAAAGAATCCTACACTAGAAACAGAATCATGGTTCTAATTTTAAACCAGAATCAAGTATTCCACAATACAATATCCTTCTCTTTTGGAATTCCCAGAAGAGTAGAAAAAATACTAAGTAGGCACCCAAATTTATATGACATATATACATATGATGGTTACACATTTTCTTTGTCATTTTCTAGGAGATCCAAACTCTCAAAGGATGCTCAAGGAGCTTTCCGAAGCAGGAATAATTGGAGCAAGAGTTCTATCATTTTCATTTATTAATTTGGAATTTTTCACCAACTCAATATTCTAATAGTTTCTCTAAAATAAATTGCTGTAAACTTTATTTTGTGCTTTTAAAAAATATGATATGCAAAGTAACAGCTCCATACATTTTAATATAGTTTTCAATCCCCTTGTGGACAAACAGTCACACTTTAGTGCCACTTAAATGAAGAATAACCACTCATCTGTAACATACAGATACAGAAGGCTCTGGATTTTCATTTTAAAGTGCTTAATTACCTGCATAAAGAGAGAAATAAAATAAAGAGTCCAGGCCAAGTTCATGAGGGTTTGAAATTACTTTTCTTTTGCTAAATGAGCAACAAAGACGCCTCAATGTTGCATGCTGCTGTGTGGCCAGAAGCCAACTGTGGAATAAAATGTTAAAAAGAACAAGGAGATCAGGAATTAAATTCAAATATGTGAAGCAAGAACCAAAAATCACAAGTTGAAAAATGTAGGTGGTGTTTCCAGCCATAGGACAACATAACAAAATTGAAAAAAAATCTAATCAGCAACAAAGTAAAATCCCCACATTATATATTTCAGTGTGGGCAGTTATGTAATCCAAGGTTATTTTTTGAGGATTTCCTGCCTCCAGTCACCCACAAACTTATGTTTCCAGTATTCCTATTTATATCAGTACTTGGCCTCACTAAAGGACCACACAAAATACAGTGTAAACTCATGAACCAAAAAACTGAAAATGAAAAAATTGTTTTCACATAAATCTAAATGGCCATTCTCAAGTAATTCAAGTTCAGTACCATAACTCCCAAGTTAGGCAGGAAAGAAAGCATATCAAAGTAAAAGGCAGGAGATTTAACCTTGCAACAAGGTGACGGCCATATAGTTGAAGGAATTTACTTATTATCAGATAAAGAATTTGCAGTATTTATTCCTTCTAGAGATATAAAATGGTGAATCAATCTGCAGTTCAAGATATTTACTTAAACCCAGAGGAGAAGGATATGGCTTTAACTTTTGAAAACCAAAATAGAATAGAAAAAAATCAGCTCTAATGTAGTTTATCTTTAGACACCAGCTTTAACATTAAACAACTCAAGCTAAATGTTGCTTCTCAAGCTTTCCTTTCATGTATTTCTGTAATTTACATGAATATACTGTATGTAAAACAGGGATGTAAAAACATTTATGTAGCAGGAAATGCTTAATGTTACACAGATAGCTACTAAAATTTATTTATTTGTTTGTTTGATGAAGGGGAGGTAATTAGGTTTATTTATTTATATTTGGAGGAGGTACCGGAGATTGAACCCAGGACCTCGTGCGTCCTAAGCATGGATTCTACCACTTGAACTATACCCTCACTTTTTGTTGTTGTTGTTGTTGTTGAGGGGGGAGGTAATTAGGTTTATTGACTGATAGATTTAAATGGAGGTACCGGGGATTGAACCCAAGACCTTAGGCATGCTAAGCATGCGCTCTACCACTTGAGCTATACTCCCCCCACTACAATTTATTAAAATAGATCATCTACTGATCAATTGATCTATCCATCCATCGATGCATCCATTTCATTCTTCATAACCTTTCAGTTCACTGATATTATCCTCTGATTGCCCTGATTGCCCTTGAAAATGCATGTATCCCTTTGGAAAATATCACCCTCCACACACAAAGAGGAAAATAAAAATTTTGACCAGAAAAAATCTTCTGTTGATTATTTCCTTTAAACAGCTAGTTAGATAAGAAGATTCTTTGTTTTGTTTTATATCTAATCAAGCCTTATAAGACTTACCTTGCCTTCAAATGAAATCCTTTGAGAAACGCCATTTTTTTCCTGATAGAATTGTTCTCTTGCCTACTCTATCTGGTTCAAAACATCATGAACTAAAATGTACACTGCTCATATAAAAACAGCCTAAATACAAATTCATCCAAACCATGTAAACAGACTGGCAGGTTGACAACTAACCACATAGTAAACTGATAGATGGACAGACAGACAGACAGACACACACACACACACACACACACACACACAGAGAAACTAATAACTAAACAAAATACTTAAATAAATAAAGGATATCGTCATCTTTTCCACAAACTTATCATGTTGATTTTCTGTTTGGGGGAATCGCTTGATGTCACGTTCCAGATTAACAATCTGTTGTTCCATTGTGGCAAGGTTGCTCTTGAGAATTTGAGCTGAAACTAAAGAACAACATGCAAAGTGTTTAGAACATTTTACCAGGTATTCTCCAATACAACTAAAAGAAAACAGTATCCATTAAAGCTTTTTTTTTTTTTTAACGTGGAGAATAGTTCCATGAAGTCAACTCATTTTTCTGAATTACTGCTCATAAAAATTCTACTCCTCATGAAATAAGTGAAAATGTGTAATATAATATACCAAATCATCATGTTTAATATGGGAATGTCACCATTTTATTCGGCCATTAGCTCAAATGAATCCATTTCTATTTAAATTTATTGATGGAATTCCTAATATTTCATTCTTTAAAATCTAATTTGAAGATTAAAGATAAACTAAGGTTCAAAGAGATCTTATCTTATTAATGTGTGTTCTTGGCTATATAAATGATTTAAGGTTAAATTAAATAAAAGGATCAAATATTTTTCTTTTGTTGAAAGATCCTGATTTTTATAAACCAGTATCTACGGTAAAAGTTCCTGTCTTTAGTACTTTTTATACTCATAGAGACATGAAAAGTAACTGTTGATACAGAGAATTTAAAGTAAACCGCAGCGAACACATAGGCGCATACACACCCACAAAGCTTCAGTCAGCCCTCAAACACTATCATTAATTGCTTTAATTACCCCTAGCATTCTCTGCACTTCTCTTTTTCTCTCCTCATTGACAACCAATAATTTTAAGTATTGTATTCAAACTGATCCTAAATACATGCACACTTTCCAGATCTCTTATGATGCCTTCTTTTCACAGAGATACCTTTTTTTTTAAACTTACGCTGTTTTATAGATGCTTTATTACTGAATGACTGCCAATTATGTATGAAGAGCCTTTTATCAATATCAACAGCATTTGGCAGGGATCTAGTTGAAAAGACAAGGTAAGTATCAGAATTTCAGTAGCCTGTGACATTGATTTTTTTTTTAACTCCAGGCCTCTGAAACACAGTCCTTTTCATTAAAGGGCAGTGAAAGAGAAATAGAATAATATTACAATTCTTTTTTTTTTTTTTAAAGTAAATTTCAGTCTCATTCAGAGGAATATCAGAATTACAGTGAAAAATTCAAGAGACTGATAAAATCAACCCCTGGCAAATTTCAGCCAGTCTTCTGATACAAATTTATCACACTGACACGCACACACCTTTATAACTCAATGAGGAGAAATTGCCTTAAATATACATGGAAGTTCAAGAGACTAAAAATCAAACACCAACACTAAAGACAAATTATTTTTTTCCCTATTAATCTGTCAGTTCAAATGGCTATGTCCAATTTAGTTCCATTTGTTTAGATCTGACAAGTATGGAAATTATTCTTTATTGGAAAAGTCTAAGAGAGTTTTGTCTTGCCAAAAATTTGTTAATGGCTCAGAAATCATGGCTTGCTTTACTTAAAGGATGAGTTTGCTGTGGAGCACATCATTCTCTCTGACTTTAAAATTGAATTTTTCTCACTTGGGTTTTTCCAGTAGATTCTTGCTAATTATTCAAAAGGTTTCTCCTTTCCCATTTGCTTGATTGAAAAACCGAAGATAGGAAGTTGCCAAGAGGTTTACGTCATTTACGCTACACGGAAGAAATAAACTCACCATAACTTTCTGCAATAAACAAAATGTGCCCAGAGGCCAGGTTTAAGTCACAATAGTAATTCTCCTACTAAAAGCAACAGTAATTCCAGTAATAAAAAGGGGATGACGAGGAGGATTCTTTCGATTGTTCAATACAGAAACAGCCTAATCAAGTTGCTATGCATACAAACGACTAGATAACTCAGATAACAAGAGACATTATTTTTAATCCAGTGAAATGGCTTTTACCCTAAAGTTGAATTCTGAATAAAACAATATTTTCTAGATATCTGTTCTCATCAATTTCACATCTCAAATCCTTAGTCCGCTATAAATCCCTCTAGAGCTGTAGTCCAAATTCTCTCTCATTTATAGCCACTTCTGTTTGTTTAAGTCATCTTCCACATATCATCTTCTGCTTTAAGTGAGGATTATTTTTATTTCGTGTACATAAAAAGAGACTCCACTCTAAAACCTCAAGCTTACCTTGTTGGTAAGATCTCTACCTGACACCTTGCTTTTCCCTCAGTACTTACCACACAATAAATGTTTGTTGAATGAATATGCATACTTCAAGAAGTTTCTATTCAAATTTAAATTTATGCCCACTTTTGCAACTAAATGTCGATGTAGAAGTTAGATACGACCATGATGACTGAAAGCTAGTATATCAATTATTATGTCAATATGAAAAGGAAGCAGGAAGTTGAAGTCTGTCTAATAATATCAAGAGGAAGCAGGGTTGCAAGAGATGCTTAGACAAAGGGGAAGGTGAGAAGCTGAGATAAGAGAAGTAAGGGACATCTTTTCATCCTAGGCTTCTCTATTCTCCGTCTCTAATAAATTATTAATATTATGCCTGAACAAAAGAAAACAAAATACTGGAGATGTAATAATCCAAGAATTTTTGCCCACATGCAAATTTATGGCTATATTATATAAAAAATACCATTATATCAAATATGTCTCCTTAAATTGGTGAAATTATGGTATCTTAGAGTTAGAAGTGACATTACAGGGGATCTGGATCAGCCTCTCAAGTTCGCAAAACTCAGGTTAATCAGTGTCATAGTCTATGTTCCTGGAAAACATTCTAAGACAAAGCCTGCATGTTACAGTTTCACTAGGGTCTAATCCCAGGGCAATGGGCATGAGGGAAAAGAGAAGAAAGCAAATACAGGAGAGGAAGTTACTGAACTGGGAACAGCTTTCCAAAAACTACAGCTGGTCGCTTAGTGTCTCAGGTTGTCTCTGTCAAGGCCAAGTCCCTAGGCAGGTGACCTGTGCAGTCACACAGGGCTCCATGCTTGAAGGGGTCTGCACTTTGTTTAATGCTTTGTTGTCACCATTTTGAAATCCTTAGTAATTTTTAAAATGGGGCTCCGCAATTTCATTTTGTATTGGGCCCCTCCCTGAATCACATGGTCAGTCCTGGTCTCCCCATAAGACAAATGAGGCAACTGCAACCCGGAAGAGTTGGTTACAGGGAGTGAGCAGTTCACCTGCTGGCTCCTTCTTATCTCCTGTTCTCTCACTGGTGATGTTCTGTTTCATGGAGTGTTAACTTCCAGGTCTGGCTGGGGAGCAAGACAAGTGGCCCAGGCTTGGATGTGGGACAGAAGGGGTACCCAGGGAATCGATGGTGATGCAAACACTAGATCCAGAAGAAAGGGTTCACTCTCTCCCTAAGTGGTTTATTTCCTTTTTGACGGTTGATATAATTAAAACAACTTTATTTACTTAAAATCAAAATCAGCCTTCTTGAACTCTTCTTACCCGTGACTCCTCATTTTGCCTCACAGCAACACTGATCGAGCCCACTCCCTATTTTACAGGAAAGGTGCCACTCGCATCTTCTTAATCTGTCCAGGCACCAAACACCCTATTCCTTCAACTAGTCCCCGTAAGGTTCGTCTTTACTTAGTCTCTTAAGTAATAAGTACATTTACTGAGTACTTACTATGGGCTAGACATTATTTTAAGTAGTTTTATGTATTAACTCATTTCACTCTCATAAAAACTCTATGAGGTATGTACTACTCTCAGAAAGCAGTGTGGTCTGAGCCAAATGATGTCTTCTAAGGAAATTATAAATATAAAGCAGTGTCTCTAGTTCCAGAAGGCCAACAAATTGAAGTAATTTCTGTACACACTGGCGCAAGGGTATGTCACTTATATTTGGGGACAGGCATGGTCTCAGGAGTCAGATGGACCTAGGTTGTAATCTCTACCACATCAACGACTAGTTGGGTTACATTAAGCCAATCACGTAGCCTCTCTGGGTCCTTAAATCCCAATTGGCAAAGTAAAGAGAATAACATCTTCCTTAAAGGGTAGTCATTCAACTGAAATGATTCGATAAAGTGTCTATCATTATAACAGGTACGTAATAGGTAATCTATAAATATTCATTTCATATTCCACTATCCTTCCCACTATACCTTATCTTCCAGAGGACCAATTCCTACTGTAACGGTGCCATCAAAAATTAAACAACAATTTAGATGTAATCTGAACAACAAAAAAGGGACTCATTCCCTACCTGCTACCTCATTATGGCCTGATTTAATACGGGTCTTCTTTCTAATCAAGAGAACTAAGCTTAGATTGTGTTCTCTGTTTGTAGGTTTTACAAGGTACATAGAATTTTAGGTCTGGGAGGCAGTGACAATTATACTAATGAACAGCCAATTTGTTAGAGAGAGCCAAATCTGAAGAATATTTCTGGAAATAAAAACCCGTGCAGTAGTCTGTATTTCTCTGGAGACATTTAAAAGTTAGTTACTTTGCTTTTGAAGACATGTCTGAAAGATAACACATTTCTTTTTAAAGTGTTATAAAGAATTAACACATGTGTTTACCGGCCTGACTGTTTGCCTTGAATACATTTGCTTCAATCTACAGAACTGGGAGACAATGTTCATTATGCAACGAATTAACTAATTAGGTCTTAGCCTACATTACTTCTAATATATCTTCAGGGTGTATGTGTATGTGTGTATGTGTGTAAGTGTGTGTGAGATGGAGGGGAGGAGGAGGGGAGATAAGGAGAGGAGGGAGAGAGAGAGAGAAAGAGAGAGAAACTACATGTATTTTTTTTTTTACTGGAGGTGGTGGGGAGATGTGGGGTGCCTGGAGTTCCAAGAACATTTAAATACCAGAGTGGATTAGAAATGCTTGTCTCCTGCATAGCGTCAGCCTCAGGGTATATTTCTGTGGCTGTCATTATATTAGTTCACTAATATAAATTAAGGAGTCTTTAATGACAGTGCAAACATTTTCTATCTGAGTAAATTCCCACTATAGGCATTTCAATGACTGATTAGTCAGTCTGGTGGCACTTTAATTTTTTTTCTCTCATTTCATTTTTTACATCTGCTACTGAATTACTGACTCTGAATTATAACACTAAAAAAATTAAATTATCGCTATCGGGTCCTTTATTATAGCTTTCTTCCTTGTACTCCATAAATAACCTTTTAAGCTCACTAGACTCTCTTGAGTTGTATGTAGGGAGAAACTTTCCCCACAAATCTTATTTACCTATTTACTTATGTTGAAAAATATACATACAGTACTTGTTTCCTGGCTTCCAGTAAATATATGAGAGTGGCCTGATCTTCATTCGAAACATTTTAAATGACAGACTTGCTCCAATTCATAATTTTAAGAAAACTAAGATATAAGATAAATATTTTAAGTGAGATTTTATATGGAGAGACTTTTCAATTACATAGCATATAAGAGAACTGATATGTATTTATTAAGGGGAAAAAAAAAAAACCATGGTACTCCAGTGACATTCTCTAGACCATGTGCAGAATGTGTAATTTTATGTAAATATAAAAGCTTTTCCAGGAACTTGAGGAACTGTTTCTCTGAATTAAATATTTCTATTAATTTTACCCATTGACAAAGTAACCGAGCACTTCTTAACATCAGCTCTCAGAAAGGCCAAGTAAAAATTTCCTTTTGCAAGTCTATGTGAATAGGGCCCAAACATGATTCTGAGCACCCTGTAATTTTCTTTAACTGAATATATTTAGTTGAAGAATTACTATCAGCTGAGCGGCACAGCATTAAAGTGACTCATCCAGAAAGCACATGTGAAAAAGAAAAGGGCATTACAAGCAGTCTGAACAATAGGCCTAGTTGTATTCTTCCTCAAGTACATTTATAAGTTAATAGTTTCATTTTATATGAATGCTATACATGGAAATGAAGCAAAGGTGTTTATATAATAGCAGCAAAGGCTCAGCACTGTGGGCTTCTTAGGCCTTTAAAGAAAACAAGTGGTAAGTGGCACCCAAATAAGAATTAAAAAAAAAAAAACTATTAGAGAATGACTCATTCTTAGGAAGACAAAAATTGCTAAAAAGGCACTTTAACAGAAAACACAATTTAACTAGAATCCTGATGAAATGAAATGTAAAAACATATGTCCTCAATGTGTGTTCACAAGAGCCATCACTTGCCCCTTGGACATGTGCCTTTGGGGACAGAGTACAGTGTTTCTCAACTGGATCCAAAATACAGCCTGAACTGATGCTGAGAGCAGAGAACACCAATAACAAAACATGAAAACTGCATAAATGTTTAACTCTAAAAACTTCACTAGGCATATTTCGATGTCTGCTAACCATTTGTTTTCTATGTCTGTGGGTCTATCTCCATTTTGTAAATAAGTTCATTCGTGTCTTTTTTAGATTCCACATATGAGTGATATCATATGATATTTTTCTTTCTCTTTCTAGCTTAACTTCACTTAGAATGATGATCTCCAGGTCCATCCATCTTCCTGTAAATGGCATTATTTGATTCCTTTTTATGGCTGAGCAGTATTCCATTGTATAAATACACCAAAACTTCTTTATCCAGTCATCTGTCGATGGACATTTAGGTTGTTTCTATGTCTTGGCTATTGTACATAGTGCTGCTACAAACATTGGGGTACATGTGTCTTTTTGAATCAGAGTTTCTTCTGGCTATACACCCAGGAGTGGGATTGCTAGATCATAGAGTAAGTCTCTTTGTAGTTTTTTAAGGAATCTCCATACTGTTTTCCATAATGGCTGCACCAAACTATATTCCCATCAACAGTATAGGAGGGTTCCCTTTTCTGCACACCCTCTCCAGCATTTATTGTTCATAGCCTTTTTAATGATGGCCATTCTGACTGGTGTGAGATAATACCTCCTTGTACTTTCGATCTGCATTTCTTTGATAATCAGCGTCTGTGTTCATACATTTGTACAAGTTCTCAGCCTGCAAGCCTCAGTCTGAATGCATCTTATTTAAGAAAGAAGTGGGATCTTCTAACAAAAAGAAGAGATCCAAAAAAACATTTACGAATAACTATGGAAGGTATGGTTAAAGGCTAGCTGCGGTAAAGGACGAGGGAGGAAAATTTTAAACGCCACTAAATAATGATTTGCAACCCCAAATTCCATAGCCTGACCACCGAAGCACCAGCAGTGGACAGCCAAGCTGCTGGTGAAGAATCGAGTTCTTTCAACTGCTGTCTCTCTGCAACTGTTATTCTGCCTGCAGCAAATAGTATGTGACGATTTTTAAATCAAAGACTGAAAAACAAACTGAAATCTCCTGCTCTTGTTGACAGTCGTGGCTCAAGGCCAGGACTGGGAAGTACACCTGCAAGCAGAAGCTTCTATAACACGAGGCTGGATGTCATCGCGTTAGAAAAGTTTGTTCTTCTCACGAAGAATCTTTTTTAAAGTCCATTTGTTTTTCTTGCACTGAAAGATCTGTCCCTCACCCACACCTCAAACTGGAATAATTTTCACGGGTCAAGTCATGTCTTTGTTGAGCTGAGGCTGGGTTACACTGAATTGTCCTCCCCTGGAGATTTTATGTAAATGGCTGGAACGGTATTCTCCTTAACAAAAAAGCTTGCCAGAACCTTCAGATACTGATAAATCCTTTCTGACAATCCTATATTAATGTCTTCACTTGTCAAATCTCCGTAATGCATTCTTCTTTTGCATTGGAATTAGAACATGAAGGGTAAAAGGGACCCTTGTGAAAGGAGGCTACTTAACATTACTTATAATAGGAGGCCTTAAAGATAAGTTAGTAAAATTATGGGAAAACATGTAAAATGTAGACTTGTTGACTAAAGACTAGAAAGGAAAAGAACCTCAATTTAAGAAATCTGACATTACATGGTTGTAAGATGTGGAATTTTGATGATATAGTTGTGTATGTGTTTAGTTTAGAGCTATAATAAATAGTACTGAAAAAAATTACAAAGTAAAACACAACTGTATTCAATATCAGGAAAGTTCTGATAAACGAGGTGTGAAACATGAGCACTTTTTTCTTCACACCGAAACCACCACCTGCTTCTTGAATAAACGTTCACAAATGCTTTTAATCTAAGCAATCACTTAATGGCAACTTTATTAACACCCTTCCTCCTGGTATAATATATCCTTTAGAAGGTATGAAAAGGTGATATGGATTGATAAAACGTGAACACTTTCTTCCACACATTATTTGGAAAGAATTAAATACATGTAGACAGGGTCATCATAAAGTGATAATGCTATATTAAAAGAATGTTAGCCTTCTTGAGTGTAATTTTTGTGCCACGGCCAGATTATCCACCAACTATATTCCTGAACTCATCAGGGAAATTAAAGGGACTATATAATTTGGCAAAGTTATCCTTGCACTTGACTGGATTTTCCCGGAACAAGTCTAGTGTGTGAAGTCCACAGGTATGACCCTATACAAAGCCACCAGCTTTATCCAAACTGAATGCAGGTTGTCATGAGGTCAGTGTCAGTGCTGAGGTCATAATGCTGGAGTCATTAGAGTCCCTTTCACATTAGTGATGCTCGGATTGGCAGTTCTGCTTGGTAGTAGGGTTATAGGTCAGATAAAAGAGGCTTGGAAGGGTAAACTTAGGGTTATGTTTTCCTTATTCATTAATTGACTATGGATACTAATAGGATTACCATATGCCCACAGAAAAGAGATTGACAATGCGAACTGAACACATTAGAGGATATAACTGTAATAATTGTCTAAGTTTCCTCAGCATTGAAATCAGTCCATAAATAAAGCAAGGCTTTATCTGGGTATCATCTCATAAATCTATTATACCTAAGTTCTTTTGCCTAATAACCTAACAATGGATTAAAAGAGCAAATGAGGTTTGAGAGGTAGGTGGGACCTTCTAGGCTATGATAAAGAGTTTGGGTTTCGTCCTAAGAGCAATGGGAATTTGCTGAAAGGCTTTAAGCAGGAGAGGTTGATTCAAGTTACACTTTAAAAAAGATGAACTCTGGGAGCTATGTGGAAAATGGAGGGAGGGGGTCGAGAATAGAAAAGGGGAGAAAAGGTAAGAAACAATTATTATTGTCTAGACAGATGATAGTGGCTTCAATTAGGGTGACCAAAGATGGCTGCAGTCTGTATTTCAGAGGTAGAGTGGACAGGGCTTGGGTGGGGGTGGTGAAATGGGAGAGGTAAGGAACATGGAATTGTTCAGAATGATTCTTGGGTTTCTGTCATGAACAATGGAAACGGAGACATCTTGAAGGGAGATCTGTGGGCAATGTTCAAGGGTTTAGCTTGAACTGTATGAACCATCCAAGGTGAGACTGCAAATAGGCGGTTGGAAATATGGACCTGGAGCTCAGAAGAAAGGTCTGAGCTGGACACAGGAAACAGGGAGGTATCTGTATACAGATTCCAACTTCAGTTACACTGTTTCATTATACTGCTATAATATAATTTAGTCTCCAGTTAGTTTTCTGGCTGTATAAATCTGGGTAATAATTCCTGCATCCTTGACTCACTCCAAGTACAAACATTTCTAGATGTTGGGGAAGGTCATTTTCCTCTGGCCTATGTTTGTAATTTATTCCTATTTTTCCCCTTTACTTTTCTGTGAGTTATTCTAAACTTTGACAGGTTCCATGGATATTCCTATTAAGCCTTTTTTCCCCTCCAAAATCTTGCTGTTATACTTCGTTTGAAACAAATGTTACCGATAACAACTACGCTACTAATTGCATTGTAGGGAGGGCGGGGGGGCTAGTATACTAAATCAAAAAGCCGCAGGTCTTTAAAAGCATGCAGTCATAAAAATATCTGCCTGAATTTCCTTAAAAGAAAGTGGAGAAATTTGAAAGACTCTTTTTTTCTTTCATGGTGCACATAATTTGTACATTAACACTCGTACAAGTAGAAAGGTGAAGGGTGGCTTAGCCGAAACAAGACGATGTAGCTTTCATCTTTCTGTGGTCCCTCTCTCCCACCGGCTCCAGCCGAGGTATTCAGAGTAAGCATGTCTTCCTGGCTGTAGCTCTACAATCTTTTAAGGTACATACATTTCCAGCTTTCACTGTTGGTTGCTTTTCTTCGAAAGGTCATTGCAATGAATTGCTGAGTTTCTTATCAGTAAACTGTTCTTTTAAGGCCAATAGCAATGCTTACCCGTATTTTAATCAGAGTGAAACAATATAATTACCACTGCTGAGTGGACTGAGTCGATGCAGATGCTGCAGATATCTGCTTTCGTTCCCAAGTCAGTGACTGTACTGCTGCCCCGGATGTGATAAAAATCCTTCTAGAAGCTTTCTAAGTTCTGTATTTTTATTTTTTAATTTATTTATTACAAATTTCACCTTCCATCAATTTCAAAAGGTCCAAATTTGTCCCTCCAGTTAATCAGAAAGTTAATTTGCCACTGTAATCTCCAGCCTTTAAGGTTTAAAACTATGGTTCTTTTCCTCAAATTAGTTTGCCAACTTGGAGAGGATTTGGAGATCTTTTATGGGGCCAGTAATGGATAAGAAAACTCAAATAAGAAATCTACCCAAACGGTCATTACTTTTAACCTCAGACAACTAGAAATTAACATTCATTATGTAGGTCTATCAACTTCCCAGCAAAATCAAAAGCACTTACTATTTCAATATCAAATATGGTTGGCTGCTGAAGAGTTGCAGAATAACATTTTTTTAAAGCTGTGATCACAGGAAATTCTAACCATGACACACAACCAGATGTCACGCTGGTAATACTCACTGACAAAATAGATTTAGCCCCGCACATCACATATGTTCTCCCAAAACAGTTTTTCTAGTAGCTCAAACTAGCCAAACATTATAAAACATGCTTTGATATTAAAAAATTGTATTCAACCCCAACTAACTTTAATTTCCAGAATGTGGTAAAACACATGTAGCAGGGTATCCAGCAAAGAGAAGGTGTTGACTGATGTTAGGTGAATCGGAATTAGAATCCTAATGAACAAGATGTTCTACTAAATAGCCCTCCTAGAAACATATCCAAATCAGTTAATAATGGCATCATAAAATCTGGTTCCACACTCTGCCAGACTTATCCTTTAAAAACAAAAACCTAATTTTAGCACCACAATGCTTAAAATCTTCCCATAATCCAGTGGCACACTATGTTATGGTAGAGAAAAAAACATGGCCTTTGGGGTTGGACACACCTATTTTGAATTCTTTATCCACTACTTACTGTGTGATCCTGGGCAAGTTACTTAACCTTTATGAACCTTAATTTCTTCATCTGTGAAATGGGGAACACAATTCTAACCTCATATGTTTGTCATGGTGATTATGTGAACTAATGTAGACAAAGGTCTTATCATATAAACTAGCACCTTAGAGAATTAGAAACATGTTAGTTCTTTCTGTGCTCCTGTCATGTACAGGATTGATATGTATAAGAGCCTTAAATATGTGACTTCCATCTCCTGATCTCTCATTTTCACCGAAGGCCGTTCTCCCACACTTACGTGATGCTGCAGAATTGCCATCCTCAGCTCCTCTTTCATGTCTCCCTCCCTTGGTTCACATTTCTCTGCCTGGAATATCTTTCTGTTCCCCTGGACTAATGAACTCCCATTCTCCTTCTTCTTCTTTTTAAAGCATATAAGCAACATCTAATTATTTCTTTGTCAAAGTTTCAACATCGTTTTTGTTTTTATGAAAGTTATACATGTACATAGTTTAAAGAGTCAAATCATTCTATTAATCTGATTATGAAAACAGCACTTGCTGACCCCCGCCACCCCCTATTTCCCACACTACCAAGGCACTTACTTTCTCTCAGCTGATTAAAATAATATATTTGCCCTCCATATTGGAGGGGGGGGGGAAGGCTAATATCACTACCTCTTATTTTATTGTTTGTTTTTGTTTTTCCTTCCTAGCTTTATTGAGATGTAATTGATCCATAACACATGTATCTGGAGAAAACTCTAATTCAAAAAGATATATGCACTCCAATGTTTACAGCAGCACTATTTACAATAGCCAAGACATGGAAGTAACCTAAATGTCCATCAACAGATGAATGGATAAAGATGTGGTATATATACATGATGGAATACTACTCAGCCACGAAAAAGAATGCAATAATTCCATTTGCAGCAACATGGATGGACCTAGAGATTATTATACTAAGTGAAGTAAGTCAGACAGAGAAAGACAAATATCATATGATATCACTTATATGTGGAATCTAAAAAAATGATATAAATGATCTTATTTACAGGCCAGAAATAAACTCACATACATAGAAAACAAACTATGGTTACCAAAGGGGAGGGATAAATTAAGAGTTTAGGATTAGCAGATGAAAAATATATACAAAATAGATAAACAACAAGGTCTTACTATAAAGCACAGGGAACTAAACTCAGTATCTTGCAATAATCTATAATCAAAAAGAATCTGAAAAAGAATATATACATATATAAATTACTGAATCACTTTGCTGTATACCTGAAACTAGCATAACATTGTAAATCAACTATACTTTAATAAAAAAAAAAAACTGACCCATAACATTGTGTAAGTTTAAGTATACTGAGGTATTAATTTGACACATTTATATATTGCAAAATTATTACCACCATAGCTTTAGTTAACACCTCCATCCTGTTACATAATTATTTCTTTTTTTGTGTGTGGTGAGAACATTTAAGATCTACTCTCTTAGCAACATTGAAGTATATGATACAGTATTATTAGTTATAGTCACTACGCTATACATTAGATCCCCAGAACTTACTAATCTAATAACTAGAAGTTTGTACCCTTTGACTAGTATCTCCCTGTTCATCCCACCCCTCAACCCTGGTAACTATCACTCTACTCTCTGTCTGGAATTTCCATTCTTCTCAAGGTCAGCTCGTCTATGGAGTTTTGGGTGACATCTCAGTGCTCCCACAGTACTTTTGATTTTTGTAGGGTTTTTTCATTGCATTCTATTAGTTTATATGGCTACTTCTCTCAAAGAGAATTTTGCTTCCCCGAAAGCAAGGTGAGACTATCCAAAATAGTTTCCTATTCACAACCTGCCATAAAGTGAGTGCTTAATAAATTTTGCCTGAACTGAAACACCATGTTTCTCATTTATCTAATTAACATGATTATTTTAAAGTGTAGACTACTTTGTTCTGCTGAGGGTGCAGTTACAGAAACTCCTGTACAATGTAAACAGAAAAAAAAGCATAACTTTCCAAGAAAGGAGAAAGTTAAGTGGCTTGCAAATATTCATAACCTTAGACACAGTAATATTAGTTGTTGTTAACTGTCTTCAAGAAAAAGCCTAAAAGTGAAGCAAGGATTCTCAGCTAAAGAAAATCATATTTTTTTTAAGATTTCTATTTTATTTATTTATTTATAAATGGAGGTACTGGGGATTGAACCGAGGACCTCTTGCATGCCAAGCATGTGCTCTACCACTGAGCTATCCTATTGCTCCCCATATAGCCTTATTTAAATTGGCACCAAAATGACAATCTAGATGACCAGAGATAAGGAAATAAGTAAAAATATTAGTGCAATGATATGAATGAGAATTATATAGACAATAATGTGAAATTCACAAAAACTTTGTATTAACAGAAAAATACTTGTGATTTATTTCACATCAATTGCAAAAATCATCATATGAAAGTTTATGTACAGTATGATCTTTTATATATATATATTTATTAAGGTATATTCAGTTTACAATGTTGTGTCATATGTACAGTTTGATCTTAACTGAATAACGCATTTTGTTTTAATAACCTCTTTGTAAATGAAAAGAAACTCCCTAACTTTGAATGGTACCCTTATATCATTCACATGTTCATTCTGCATTTTATAGTGGACAGAATACTGGGGCAGAGGGTGAATCTGATAGTTAGCCAAAAAGGGAATGAACCTTTTTAAGTGTATAGGGAGATTCTATAAAGCAACACCTACCCTACTCCCCTCAAATCACTGGATATGTCTTGGATTCTGAATAAATAAACTACCTTAGAGGCACAAAGGATGTTTTAAATCTGTCATTTACCATAAGGCATCACCCCCCAAAAAAGATATATATATCTGAACTTTGTTATTCAGAATTCTCAACCTATTCAGATATGTTCCTGAAAACTCCCTCCACGGCTGCAAAAAGGGAGTCATCAAATATACCTGGGAAGGGCTACAGACACTCTTGTGTAATTTAAATAGCAACTAGTCTCCAAAGTCACACAAAGCAAAGCTGTTGAAAATTTTCACTCATCTACACAGGTGGGAAAACATTAGGCACAGTAAAAATGAATAAAAAGCCCAGAGACTTTGAAGTATTCTGGCAAAAATATCTACAGTTGCACACACACACACAACCTGGTCAAAGGCCCTGTGAATTTTTCACATGCCTCATGATCATTTACGATATCAGGGAAAGGAAAGTGAAAATGATCACGAATACAAGCACCACAAGATAATACCTTGCATATTGTATGTCCTCAAATATAAACATATATATACACACATACATAGACGTATAAATTGTTATTCTAGATCAGGAGTCAGCAAATTCGTTGCTCACAGGCCAAATGTGGCTCACTGCCTGTCTTCATATGGCCTGCCAGCTAAGAATGCTTTCTACATTTATAAGTGGTTGCAAAAAAATGAAAGAATAATATTCACGGCACACAAAACCTGTAGGAAATTCCAATTTAGGTGTGCAAAGGTAAAGTTTTATTGCAACATGGCCATTTACATAGTGCCTGTGGCTGCTTTTGCCCTAAAGCAGCAGAGCTGAGTTCTCGGGCCGGGAACTCTGTGTGGTTGGCAAAGCCTGGAATAGTTAATGTCTGGCTCTTGATGGGAAAAGTTTGCTGATCTGTGTTCTGTTTGTTTTTAATTGAGATATAATTGTCATGTAACATTGCGCTCGTTTTAAGTGTACAACACAATGATTTGATGTAAGTATATACTGTAAAATGGTCACAACAATAAGTTTCGTCTACATCTATCACCTCACACAGTTAGAAAATTTGTGTGTGTGATTGAGAAATTTTAAGATCTACTCTCTTAGGAACTCTCAAATATACAACACAGTATTGTTTACTAGTCACCATGCTGCCCATCATATCCACAGAACTTATTTATCTTATACCTGGAAGTTTGTATCTTTTAACCACCTTCACCCATTTCACTCCCCGACCTCACCCCTCACCTCTGGCGACCACCCCGAGTTCTAGGTTAATAATAATACACTCTTGAGAGGGGCATCAGCCATTTCCTAGTCCAGATCTCTCATGAGGATATGGAGATAGAGAGAAATCAAAAGTGAGTGTCCACGTACATATAGCTGGGCCTCTGGATTTCTGGTTCCTCTCCAATTACAATGCAACTGAGTCTCTTTCCATCCCTCTGGAGATCTAATGCATACTGAGAATTCCACAAGGTGAAGTTGATTTTACAAGTTTATTCCACCAAATGTATCAAGAGAATGGTGATCTATTTGTAATTAACTTGAGCTTTAAAATGATAATCCAATACATTTTAGGAAGTTGCCAAGGTATGTATCCCAGTGTTTTACACACATACACACACACACTCATTTTATTTTCATAACCACCCTATGAGATAGAACCTGTTATTAGCCCTATTTACATATGAGAAATCTGAGGCAAAGAGAGATAAAAGTAATTTCCTCAAGGTCATATATGTAGTAAGTAGCGGAGTTAGGTATTGGAAATTATGTATTGGAAGTCTGGTCTGTGCTTTTAACCAACGTGCTCTAGTAGCTCTCATGGATAAGTTTTAGTTAAGCAACATTTCCAAGAATGAGAAGTACAAGCTGTACCTGGTATGAGAAGTTCTTGTACGTCCCTAATTTAACACATGGTTATTTAGTGGCTGCTAATGGTACAATGTTGCAAAAGCAAAGGACAAGGACCAGAGAGAGGAGCTAAAGCACAGTCCCTGCTACACACAGAGCTTGTAATTTTGTCAGGAGGCTAAAACAAGTACACACAAGGATGGATTAAACTGATGAGAGTTACCAGTCAGATTATAATGCACCAAAGAGTGTGTAGGAAGTAAGATAGTTTGGAAAGAAGAGGGGTGGTGATGTATTCCTTGAGACGTATGACTGTAAATGAAAGGGGGAGTTTCCAACTTCCCAGTCAAGGAGGAGGAAAGATGATCTGGGCATACAGAGGATGGACCTAGGGGATTGAGGAGAACAGTTTGGAATTGCTGTTGTGGGGGTAAAAAGAGAGAATATGAGTTCACTGGGAAGTGGTCGCAATTCCATTAGGAGATAAAGGTTAGAAATTATGGGAGAGCAGATCCCATCAGGTGCCTGTGTGACTCTTGTCATCTCTGTGGGACTTGGAAGACAGCAACAGGAATAGGCAGATGCGAATGACAGAAGGAGGGGGGCTTGAGGAGAAGTGTGGGCATTCTACAGTGTTAATAGCACGTGCTAGAGATGTATACGTCAGGTTATGCAGTGAGGGCAGCTAGAAGAGAGCTAATAGGTTGCAAGAAAAGGGAGAGGATAAGGAAGGGTCAAGGTGAATTCATAATGAGGCCAAAATACAGGTTTGAGAGGCCAGGGCCGTGTAAGGATGGCTGTGGGTAGAAAGACGCACTTCCAAGTGTGGGACCCTGGAGGTAGCCATATTCTACGTGATGACAAAGTCTATTGTCTCCGTGCTTACAGGGGACCTGAAATGGAGAGAAAAATTCATGCTGGTGGAATCGAGGCCAGGGAACTTTGAGAACAAGTGATAGAATGGGACTCGTTTTCAGTGGCAGAGTCATTAACATTCATCTCTTATTTTCTGTAAAGAAACCTATTTATTTCTTGGTTTTTCTATTGCTTTTGTAGTTTTGCAATTTTCTCTCCTGGAGGATGTTTTTGTTTTGTTCCTTGTTTTGATGGAGTGTTATATTTAGAAGGGAGTAGGAGAAGAAGTCTGAGGAAGAGGGTATGATTAGCATAAGGTGAAAATCAGATTTTAGCAGAGCAATATTTTATTATCTCTCTAGGGGAATGCAGATTAACAAAAACTGCATTTTGGTTCATAGAATGACATGCACACAAACATCGTGAACAATTTTGTTTCCCATATTTTCAAAGTAGATAATATAAAAATAATTGGTAATTCTTTCAAAATGAGAATGGAGTGTTACTGTAAAAATGTTTTTTTAGTTATTTAAATTACATCAAAGTTGTAAGTTACACAGATACACTGGGATATTTTTAACGTGGCGTTATAAATTTGAAGGCTTTTCTTTTTCTAAACATTTTCATAAAGTGTCACAGAGCTACAGTGAATTATTCTTAATTATATACATACTGTTTACTTGCCATATTTATTTTTAAATGGCCACAGTTTTCAGACATGAATACATAACAGTAAAAAAAACAAAGAAAGAAAGAAAAAAAAAAACCCAGTATATCCAGATGTTAAGAGATGAATGAACTATTCCCTGAGTGCAATCCACATATGTTTCATAAGCCAATTAACTCTTCTGGGCCTCTGGAGGGAACCAATAAGAACCCTTTCAAGAGTAATTTACTCAAAAAGACTGAAAGAATTAATATGCCTCAAAATGTGTTCCCAGAAGCCCAGTAAACAGTCCCTTTTGACCTCTGACCTAATGTATGGAATATTGCCTAAATGGATTTTTACTCAGTAAAATAGAGAGCAAATTCATAAAGTACCTTTAGGATTTACTTTGATGAAATTCTAGTTTCACTTACAGGAGTCTTCCGGGAAAGTATTGGTAGACACCACCAACTCTGTTTGGGTGATCCGCCTCTATTTTGGGACAAGCCAAGCGGGCTGAAAGCCACAACTTCCGCCTTCTGCCTGTAAG
Source organism: Camelus bactrianus (assembly GCF_048773025.1). Lineage (NCBI taxonomy): Eukaryota > Metazoa > Chordata > Mammalia > Artiodactyla > Camelidae > Camelus > Camelus bactrianus. The sequence continues at coordinate 77,405,519 of NC_133575.1, read as the reverse complement.
ACCCTCCCCGGACCTCAGTGAGAATGACTGGTGGGAAAATTCACTTAACTCACCCCTCTCTCTTTCAGACACACCCCTCTCTTTTCAGACATGTCCCTCTCACTTTTAGCATCCCTCATTTGTTGCTTTCAGCATCCTTCATTTGCATAAGAACCCGCCTATCAGCTCTTACCCCCAGGCATAAAATAACCAAGCCTGTACACAGAGAAGCGGGCTCCAGTCTAAATGGAGACCCCCTCTGCAGGTTTCTCGCAATAAACGTGACTCTGCCGTTGAGCTGTCTGTGATCCTTTCTCTCTGATTCTAACCGGTATAATGAATGCGGGACAGCAGGATAACAAAAAGAAAGCTGGTCTTAAAATCAGAAGACCTAAGTCCCACTTACTTTCCATATGACTTTGCACAACACTTACTTAAAACATCTCTGAGCCTCTGTTTTCCCACCCGTAAAACACAAATAATACTGCCTGCCTTGCTGTCCTCATCAGATGGTTATAAAGATACAAGTGAGTTGTGAAAACTCTTTGTGAACTGTCTTTGTGACTTAAAAACTTGAGTTGATGCTACTGGAGATGTGGCTAGAGGGAAACAGTACTTGGCAGCAAGTAGGATGGGGCCAAAACAGCTTCTTAACTCTTTCTTATCAGTTTCTATATATAAAGATAATATTTAGAGAACAAGGCACAGTACAGGGGATATATTTTTCATAGGGAACACGTCAGAAATGCCTCTATTCTACAACATAGATGCTTGTGTTTACTAGAACTCTATCAACTCATCAAAATGGTGACTTTTAGGCCCAAAGTATATGATAATGAAATTTCTAGGGACCTGGAAAAATTATTTAAGGCCAATATTATAAAGCTGTTTCAATTCCAAATACAAATCCCTTTCTTTCTGTAGAGCAATATGACTTTTCTTTCTAAACTGTTTCATTTGCTGCCTTCTGTGTTTCTTCCCACCTTCTAGATGACAGCATTCTCAAGATCCTCTGCTTTTTTCTCTGTAAACTTCATCTTAATGCATTATTTTTACATCAGGGCTTTTGTTATTATATCTAAGCTGAGGATTCCCAAATCTCAATATCCAAGACTGTACTTCTTATTTGAGGAACAGTCTTCTCATCTACCAACTAAACACATCCAATTGGCTGTTCTGTGCCCTCACAAGCAACGCATCCAAACCTGAGCAATCACTTTCCCCCTGACACCAAAATCTATTCCTGATTATCCTGTTGGCCCCAGTGGTACCACCATTCTTTTAACTGTCATTGCTTAAAACTACAGAGTTAGCTTTTACTCTTTATCCTTTCTATTAACCACATCCAGCTGCTCACCAATTCTCATCAATCATTATTTTTCACAGTGCCTTTTAGCATCCATCTTTGCCTTTCCATGGCAACTGCCACTTTCCTGAGGCTCATATCATCTACAGGTTAGACTACTGCAACTGGTCTCCCTGCTTTCAATCCATCTCACAAATGCCTCTGGGGGAAAACATGTTCTTAGAACACTGATGTCACCATAGCACTTCTTGATTCTATGAGTTAAAATTAAAACCTTCAATTACATTTGAAGTCCCAAAAGCTACCAGAGGTTACAAAATGCAATTAGAAACTAATGAATATGACTAATATCCTGAACACAAATCAAGAGGTTTTTAGGATAGAATGTATTAAAGTAATACAAATTAACAGAAGGCTACTGTGCTCTCCCAGAGATTAAAAAAAAAAAAAAAAAGTCACAATCCCCTTTGGTAGAAAGAAAATAAAATAGCATTTGCAAACTTCATGCACCAGCCTTACTGTCTCTGAGAATTAAAAATGTACTAGTTCCCTTTTGGTAAACACATGGACTCTGCTACACACAGATGGACAATGGTGCATCCTTGTGACTTTTCTGTGAGGTGGCTTATAACTAAGATTTAAATCAACTCTTAGCAGGGAGGGTATAGCTCAGTGGTAGAGCGCATGCCTAGCATGTACAAGGCCCTGGGTTCAATCCCCAGTACTGCCACCAAAAAAATAAATAAACCTAATTACTATCCCTCCCCCCAAAATCAACTCTTTAAATATGCAAATCATACTGCATGCAGAGATCCCTCATCCATCTTGCAAAGACCAGCTCTCAGCTGCATTTTTGGCAAGACATACAGAGAGAAATCTCAATTTTGCCAAGATAATCTTGTTTTATTGCATTTCTGCAGTTTCCTCTTTGCAAATTGTTACCAGTGTCACCCTTTAATGAGTAGCGAGGTACAGGGATTCTAATTTTATTTGAGATTTTGTTCATTTAGGAAGAAAAAGTTCTCTCTATTACTTTTCAGAAGTAGAAAAACTACGTCTTATTTACATAATTGTAAACTGCTCATTTTCCTTTCTCCATTAGCAGAATATTTCTGCCTAATAAAGGGTATGATCTTAGAAAGAAAAAAGTGATCGTACGCTAATGAGTAGTACTAGAGCAACAAGCAAAGTTGGAAAATACTTTTTTTTATTCGCTTGTCTTGCCATTCATCAACAGACATCATTTTCTACATGGATTCTTTCCTCAGAAAAATAGTATTTTCAAAATTCCCACCATAAACACAAAATCTAGCATATGACCCCAATCACTTTAGGGTTCATCACCTCATATTATTTGCAGTCAAAAGTTTAAATATTAGGCAAGAAAACTATCATTTTCCCCCTAAGATATGCTCCAGCACTGGCTGAATTTTCTAATACAAATTTGAGGGAGGGCAAGATTTAATAATATAAAAAGTTTAAGGTTCTAAGTATTTGTCTAAGAATAACTAGGACTTTAAACAACTGGATCTCAATTTTGCAGTCAGTTCTATTTAACTAGGCTTTATATATCCACTAATTTGAATGTAGCAAAAGGGTTTTGACTTTTTGCTTACTGCCTCTTCTTATGTGATCAAAAGAATCTCCTTGTTTTGCTTTAGTATTCACCATCATATGTAACTTTGACTTTGCAAGAGTTGGAATAAACTAAGATCTGTTTGAAATGTCTTTAAAACCTTTCTCTTTGTTACCGTCAAGCTGATTAGGTCCTCTGCAATCATTTTATCAGGGAAATTATATTCCTGTCACCTTCTTAAGGGTCAGGGGTACTTTCTGTTTTTCTCACTGGGCCTAACATAGTGCACTGCACAAAGTATGACTCAGTAAATACCGAATGAAATGAAAAAAAATGTCATTATCCAATAGTCTAATTAGTCAATGAAGAATAAACTACATCAAGTCCTAAAATAACAAATGGACAGAATGGGAAAATATTCTTATGTTTTCATGTATCTTTTTTTTTTAACACAGGTACTGGGGATTGAACCCAGGACCTCACACATGTTAAGCATGTGCTCTACCACTGAGCTATACCCCCACCCCACTTGTGTATCATGTTGACCCACACTGCTTCGTCGATTTTGTCAGTCTTATACTGTGCTCAGAACACTTCAGTGCCGTGAATAGCTCAGGTATTTTGTTGATGCTGAATCATATTTGGTGAATGAATAAAAGTGATATGAATTTTAAGATTTACATATTTTCTCTATCGTTATGGCATACTTTTACATATTAAATGTGACTATTGGAATATATATACACACATACACATATATGAATATATATACATATATATATATATATATATGCATGCCTACTGATTAATGTTCCTAAGGGAATTTTGAATGTAATGGTTGAACCATATGAAACTGCCATTTATAGGCCAATACATCCATGTCAAGGTTTAGAAGATGGAACAAGTTCTAATTCCATCCTAAAAAGTAGAATTCTTTTGACTTCACTGACCACCTGAATATTTACATTACATGCTTTGAAACATATGCTTATTCTTCACCCCTCAGAAACAAGTCTTGGCATGTTTTTAATTATATTATGTAAATAAATACATAGTATTTATTTTGTTGTTTTACATTTTATCAATTATTCTCCAATCCATTGATAACACTTAGACTTCCAAGTCTTCCTGAGCCATTCTTCCATTCAATCATCAGACATGGATAAACATTGTGGGGTTGGTACCATAATTACACTTTTTAGCTCCTCTTTCTTTCTCTTAGTTCTGAGAAAATGTATAATTTTCTGCCCTGCACCATCTAGGCATTTGAGTATCTTATATGGCCCCCTAAGGGTTTCTCATCTGTCAATCCTATCTCTTCAGTAAGAATGTAAGTTCCTCTAGAACAGAGGCATCATGTCTTTCCCACAAGATGTACTACAGTTAGTCCCACAAGAAGCCCTCTCTATTCACCTCTGATGTTAGCATTAAGATTGTCAACAAAATTGTGCTCAGGCTGTCATGAGACTCTCCCCAGCAGGTGGACTGTATGCTATTGGTAACATATTCGCACTGGTAATAATATTCACAATAGAGAGAAAAAAGACAAATGCCTTTGGTTTGTTTGTTTTTTAATACCTTAGCTGGGCAAAATGACAATAGCCTATAGAAACTGAGTTTGTCCTGAGGGAAAAAAAGACTCTTCAAGGTATAAACACACATGGCCCATTTTTAAACTGCAGAAAGGAGAGAAACTGATGGACTTCGAATATGAAGTTAACATCGCTAGTGAATATGAGTGAGCAGCAATAAAGTTTTTAATACACTAAGACATGACTAGAAAGACAATTAGAAAATCAGGAAAGGTCAGTTAATCAAAGAGTTCAGATAAAGTAGGTGTTCATAAAACATGATACATCCATCTTAAATATTTTAACCGAAGAAAGCATAAATAATATTCATTTGCCAATCTTTTTGATGTAGAGCTAAGGTATTTTATTTCAGTTAGGATCTTCTGATTGGCTGTGTGCAGAGGCTTGCTTGCATATAAACCACACATAAAGTATTTCCTCTAAGCCAGTTTCTAGACTGGCTTCTAGATTTAAGTTTCTAGAATGTAAACACGTTCATGAAGTAATCCGAATAGAGAAGGCATTTGGAGTTGGTTCCTATCTTTTAAGTGTGCTTACCCACCCTGATTACACAGCGACTTTAAAATGACTTTATCAAGCATTCTCCACACATCCAACATAGCTTTCATAAACATGGCATACTTTTTAAGCACTACTTCTTGGTTCACATAGTATTTAACTGAAGGAACTAACAGGTACAACTGACATATCCAGGAGGTTTGGAGAACAAGCACAATAGACTCATGGTAAGCCAAGACCTCAAATGGTAAGAGTAGAAGTTCCAGGATGGACTTGAGAACAGCCTACTAGCTGCAAGGAGTCAGTGCCTTGGGCATCAGTCAACACCGTACGTCCAGCGAAGCACGAGCATTGATTTCTCAAGCAACTTGGTTACGAGTTGGTAGGTTAAGAGAATTTCTACCATAAAGGTGAGAGAATGACAGTGAGTTCAACAAGAGATACATCCTTTATGAACCCCTCACTAAGATCATTTTCAATTCTTAGATCATTCAAGTATTTTGAATTGGAAATTTTATAAGACAGGTATCTTTCTAAAATGAATGACTTGTGCAAGGATTAAGATGCCACTGATCTTGGAGCTTATCTAATCTTAGAAAATCTATTATTCTGTCAAATCTAAGTTGAAAAACTGGGAGAAAACACAGCACATTTCCCTTAAAAGAATATGATTATTGAATTCATGAACACGTACAAAAAATCAAGGGAGTATAGAAGCAACACACAGGCAAAGCATTTCTGTTTAATAATATTCCCCTCAAGAATGAAAGAAGAAAATGAGTTTGTTGTTAGATTTGCACACAATTAGAAGTAGGATCATTAGAGGCAGAAAGTGGTTTATTGATGGGACTCATTGTTCTCAGTCCATAAATGAAACCATTTTGCTCCTAATGACCATAATCCCCTCCTTAATCGTGACAGTGCTAAATTACAGCTGGATATCTAATGATCTCAATCTTTCCCTTAGTTTATTAAAGCGTAAAAAGATTAAGCAGATACTAAGTGACCTGACGATAGAAAGACCATATCATAATTTTACTGACTAAACTCCGCAGTGATTAACAAGACTGGCATTTGTCACTATAGCCTAATTGAAAACCTCAAAGTGTTGAAAACTGCTCTTTTCAGAAATTGACAGCTAACTACTGAGGTAATACTACAACCCAAATAAATTAAATATCATCATGTTTTTATAGTTAATAAGAGTCTAATTTGGCCAGGAAATGGTGGCTTTTCATGAATACACGCTCGTCCACTTGATACTCGAGATTAATTTAGCCTTGTGGTTTTTACTTAATTTTAAACTAAAAGAGGATAACAGTTATAGTTACAAATAATTTTTTTTTTTACTTTGAGCTAGAACTACCAACTATTTTTTGAACCAAAAAACCCCCCAAAGCCCCAAACTTCAGAAATACGTAACTGTTGATTCCTGAACAGCAAATGCTGAAATTCTTACATCCATGCATCTCTGCCCCTACAGATCAAACTCGTAAACTACAAGGAGTTGAGTATTGGCTGAAAGGTGTTGTTCATAAGTACTAGGACACTCCTCATTTAATTCAGTCAAAATATTGGTTTTACTACATCTTAAGAAAAGCTTATTAAATAGCAGTTACCCTATATGTTTTAGCAATTAGAAAATACACAGTAAAAAAATGGAGAAAGGCAGTATAAAAAATACCAAAAATGGGATTTCTAAATGACCTATATTAAATAATACTTGTGGAAATGTACAATCATATGAATGAAAATATATCAGAAAATAAATGAGAAATTAAGTGTTTGAACTTAAAATAATCAAGCCACAGTAATTATAATGATATGGAATAATCTACCATTTTCTACTCCAAAAGGTAGTGGAGGCTAAAACATTCAAAAAAAAGAAAAAAAAAAAAAAAAAAGAAGAAGAAGAAGAACAAAAAACCCCCACACCTACTTTAACTGAACTCTTTGATTAACTGACCTTGCCTGATTTTCTAATTGTCTTTCTAGTCATGTCTTAGTGTATTAAAAACTTTATTGCTGCTCACTCATATTCATGTAGACCTGAATTACTCCTATTTGAGAAAAATAAGAAAAACACTATTAGTGGGCAAATATTTAGGGAAAGAGAATTGGAAATTAATCTATAACCAACAAGAGAACACTGAAATAAACTATCTAGAAATCTGAGTAAGAAACCGAAACATATGTATACTAACAAAATTTCTTCATTTAAAATAGTAAATATTATATAAGAAGAAAAATTCCCTTTGGACTCAGAAACATGGAAAACTCAAGGACAAGAGCAAAACTAAGGTCCTTTTTGCACTTAACAAAGCAAAATCCACAAAACAAAGTATAATCTCCATGCAATTCTCTCTCAGAATTCAAGAGTTACATTATACTATCAGTGTGCTTTATTTTAAGCTTGTAAATGAATGACGACCGGTATTATGACCTTTAGACTTTCCTTTAAAATTTGTCCCCAATATCATATATATGGACTTTAAGAGAACTCCAAGAGATGATTCACATTTAATATGTATTCTTATCATTAAAAATCTATTTTAATTTCTAGGTTAACCTATGTGGCTGGAAACATTCTGTTATTCATGAACACTTGTTTTTCTATTTGACGAACTAGACTTCCCTTTTTTCTTCAAATATCAAAATAAACAACAAAATGAAGGAACAAACCTGGATGTGATTGAGATACTTCTCAAAAATGATATTTGCTACAGTGCAACTAATACTATGAGGTTTGCTACGGACATGTAATTAACACTTCAATCCTGTAATAACTTCATCCAAATACAAAGCCCAGTTCAATTTTCATCTCAGTTAAAAAAAACTAAGCACTTTCAGACTAAAGAGACAGACATTTACTACCAATCATCTGTGCACTTTATAGAGTCAGTTCATTTCGATCTCAAAAAGAAAAAAAGGGGTGGGGAGCAAAATCATTTTTTAAACAGTGGGAGAAGTTTAATGCTATTACTTTGGACAAAATTTTAAGCCAGAATTTCCAGTGACCACCATAAGAATTAATTCATTTATTTTAAAACAAAAAGCACATTATTTAGCTGCTGCTCTATTGCAGCAAATATGTTTATGTAAGGCAGTTATCTCTGAGTAGCTGTATTAGTAAAAGACGGTTTGGTTAACAAAATACATATCGACCAACCTTCTCAGAGCACTTTCACAAAGACAAATCTCAGCCTCTGTGCAAACAATATTTTTAATTGAGCTAGGCACTCTGAAGGTTGGGAAAATTCTATTTTATCTTTATTTAGCTGCAAGCAGAAACAGACATGTACATGGTTTATATTTATTTTAGAAACTCAACGTAAAGGAGAAAAAAAATATATAAATCAAGTTGAACCATACCAAATTACTATTTTATCATTCAAAAATGGTTAAATCTCAGCAATTACATGTGGTTTGACCTAATACAATACGTTTTTAATTCATCCAGGCCATATGGCTGAAAACTTCAAATCAATGCACTATGCATATCCTCTAAGGGATTTTAGGCATTGGAAATGGTACTAACGTTTGCAATAGATGCATTTTTACAGAAATATAAGACTTTAGTCAAGGACCTATTTCAATTTAAATTAGGTGATTTCCTTTTTTTTTTTTTTAATGGAAACCAGAATTTCAGCTAAAGATGAGACAAGCAAATGCTCACATGTCCTACAACTGAACGTAAAAAGACAAAAATAATCCACTAAACAGCTTGTTTTTTTCTACAACTTTTTTTTTTTTAATGGAGGTACTAGGGATTGAACCGAGGACCTCATGCATGCTAAGCATGTGCTCTACCACTGAGCTATACTCTCCTCCCTTACTGATTGGCTTTTAACAGTATTTGCTCCTGCTATATAAATAGAGTGTACAGCAAACCTACTTATAATGATTATGTATATACACACACACACACAACATATATGTGTGCTAATATTAGGGTTGTTACATGTACTTATTATTCACCAGGAGACCAAGCGCAGTGAACACTTTTTTTTTTTTTTACCTAACAGCAGATTCATTATAACACACATAAGAATATTTTTCAAACAGTATGCAGACAATGTATGGGAAAAAAGGCTTTCACAGGAACTGTCTGCAAAAGGGGAAACTCTCTGGTGACAGCAAAGGAGTAAGGTTTGAGACCACAAGCCACAAAAAGTGGAATTGTCGAAACATTCAGGAATTGGTGCAGCTGGTCAGCACGTTTACCTCTCTGTAAGCGGCTGACAGGGCCACAGAGGGCCTCTCTTCCTAGCCACCATCTGCTCTAACCTGTCTTCCCTGTTCTCCCCTCGCCCCCACTGTACTGGACCCCCTCCGGCCCCTCTGGGTTCCGTCACTGCACGGCCACCCTGCTACTGCCGCGGTGGGGCAGCAGATGGAGGAACAGAGAAATTTATCAGTGAACCTCCATCTTCAGGCTGTTGCTCTGTTTGCTCTCCTCAAGACCCAAGTGAAATAATGACATTAAAGGTCAGCTCAGATTTTTTTCCCCTCCCATCTAAAATTTCTAATCGCTGATAAGGTCATCCTGAAAAAGAGGGCTTCTCAGAATGAAACTTAGGTGCATTCAGTGTTTAAAAACAGAACTTTCACTCCTCTGGCTGGGAAGTACAAGAGTGGCAGAATCCAGGGAGTAAGGCCTGAAATAAATGACTTTCAACAAAAGTTGGCAAAAGAAAGAACGTTTTAACAGAAGGTGAGGTCCATCTGGGAAGGAAGAAAAGGCATTATGTAACAAATGTGGCTTGACAATAAATACCTGTGTAATTTTCTACTCCCAGTGTTTATTCTGCAAACAATCTCGAAATATAAACTGTCCTCCCTTTCTACCACGAAAGGAAAATATCTCTGAGAATTTACGAAATCATTGCTATGATTCTGCACGCCTGTTGAGAGACCTATTTTCAGTTTTAACTTGTCCTTGCCAATCTTCTAAGTGGTCTATAATTCTCAACGATGAGTATTTTGCAGACGGTAAATCTAATCATTCTGACATCTATAAAAGATATTCAGTGGGGGACTAAGATGAAAAATGATGGTGCAGAAATATGAAAAGTCTATCTCAGGATAACAATAAGGCTACAACTACGGGTAAGCAGGTACCGAGGTTACTTTCTCTTCATAGCTCGACTCTGTTTGTGTATCATTGATATTCCTGGAAAAAAATCACATATAAAGACTACATACGTATATTTGGTCATATTTATTCAGTAAGTTTCATTTTCATTTTAGCTGTGAATCCCTAAGAATAAAAACCGTGGCTTTAAATGTGATTTTAACACAATTATGACAACAGCAGCGCTTAGAAGACCTATGGGATTATGGGTATATTTTTCCTTTTTTAATCTTTACATTTCAAACTTCGTGAAGTCTCATGGAAGAAAATCTGTTTCCCTGCTTTTATTCTGTTTTTCCCCAAACCTAACAACAAAAGAAGTTGAAAATTTATTTCAAAAAATCAACAAGCATATACCAGAAATTGATACAACATTGTAAACTGGTTATATTTCCATTTAAAAAAAGTCAACAAGCAAACTATTTACACTTAATGTTCCCATATAGTATCCTTTAAGAGACAGTTAAATAGTGTAATATAGTTTTGTATGCTTATTCTCTTATCACAGAAAACCCTAAAATATTAAAATACAGCAGTTTTAAATTTTAGTACTGAAATAATTATATTCCTTTCTCCATGACCTGCTTTCAGAAGAACCAGCTAAACATGGGAAACATTTTTCATGTACAACCTAGCCTACATCAGACTGCTAATTCCATATATGTAAAAGGTAGTCACTGTATACTCATATTATATGCAGGTTTCATCATTTCTCTGAATACTGTCTACCAGAAGTCTATTTGGAGGAGGCCTAAAATATCCTATTCTGACTTTAATAAATAATATTGTTTTAAGTATGAGTTACAGTATCCCATAGATAAGAAATTTTATTAGAATATATATTGGGTGTGATTTTTGTTTTTCTTGTATTGGCAGGCAGTATTTGATTTTTCCTGCTTGGTCACGAGGCTAAAGTTGATAAAGCCAGTGGAATAAGATACATACACATAACTGAGCCAGCTCAGTCATAACTGAGATCAGTAGTCTAATTTATTATATGTGCAATTCATATTGTTACCTTCAAAAATTAGCTCAAATGTCAACTCACCTGAAAAGCTTGTGCTAACTTCTCAAAACTTAAATTAAGAGTCCTAGCCTTTGGACTCCTAGAGTATGCCTCAGTTCTAATTTTTCAGAAATCCTAAATTTCTTTTTTGAAAAAGTGTGCACTCTTGTTGAATTAACAACACAAAAGTAGAATTAACATCCATGTCAAACGGTGAGCAAATACTTGATTAGTTAGGGAAAGCAGGAAAGAACGGGAAAATATCTCCTTCACTCTGGGTGGGGAGAGATGGGTGGCTTTCAGGAAAGTGGGGTGAGTGCGGTGACAGTGGTGGATGAGTCAGCAGACACAGAGCAGAACATGGCAACCGCAAACAGAACAGCTTTGGAGTGTGACCATGAGGGTGACAGGGTAAGGGCCCATGAGAAACCCGGGAACAGAGGGCTATTTTCTTTTTGCTAATTGCAGCAGGTGAGCTTCCCAAGCAGGGGGCCAAAGAGATTAAGTAGGAGCTAGAGTTTGTACGAAAGTGACTTAAACTATGCATCTGTCCCATGTGGTCTGAGGAAACAAGATGAATGTGAAATGAGATGACACACACCATACTTTTTAATCTGGTCTTGATCCTCTGTGCTGAGTGTAAGGTGATGGGCATGGCTCAGGTTCTTTTTAGGGCAGCTTGGAAGGCCTGCATCAAATACATTTCTCTTTCAGGGAAAGAGTATAGCTCAGTGGTAGAGCACGTGCTTAGCATGCATGAGTCCTGGGTTCAATCCCCAGTATCTCCATTAAATAAGTAAACAGATACACCTAATTACCTCCCTCCTCCACTCCCCCCCAAATTATATATTTCTCTTCCGATTTGATTTTTGTCCTCAACCTCTTAGACTTTAACCCATGCTACAGGATAAATTTTCTTGTGTTAAACTGATTAATGTGATCAAAGCCAATTTTACATATCCCCATTCAGTGTTTACTATGTGAGAGAAATCTGTTAGGTACAGCAGAAGTCTGTCTTACCTTTCCCTGCTGCCCCCTTTCCGATTTTAGATTCTAATAGTTGAGAGAAGGTAATCAAACATACACTTCAAAGCAGAGGATCAGGAGAGCCATAAAGGAATTACGAGAAAAGTGCTTGACTGTTCAAAGGAAGACACTGTTGCCTCCAGAACCAGTATCGCCACTGAAGAGAAAGCATTTTGAGATGAGGCTCAAAGGATGCTATATTTTATTTATAACATGGAACTCTTCTCTCAGGGGCATATAAATGCCACAACCTGATTCTTCTTTCTTACCTACCCCTCTTATTCTCCTCACCAACACTCACCTCTTTCTTAACAAATCTATAGCATGCGCTAACAATGTTATCTGTAACCCACAGGATGGGCCTCTGTAAAATTATGAAATATCTTTAACATAGTCAACATCATTTTAAAAGGCATTTGCTAGAGAGTAGAAAGGTGGTTACCAGGGGCAAGGAGGCGGAGAAACTGGGGAGATGTTGAACAAAGGGTGCAAATTCCCACTTAGAGAAGATGAATACGTTCTGGGGGTCTAATGCACAGCACTGTGATTACAGTTAACCAAGACTGCATTGTATACTTGAAAATTGCTAACAGGGTGGATCTTAAATGTTCTTACCACAAAAAAGAAATGGTGATTATGTGATCTGATGGAGGTGTTAGCTAACACTATGGTGGTAATCATACTACAGTATATAAGTGGATCAAATCAACGTATTGTACACCTTAAACTAATGCAACTGTCTATGTTAATTATATCTCAGTAAAGCTAGAAAATATAAAAAAGTAAAAAAAAAAAAAAAGTTTCCCACAGAAGTTATTAATTGAGGCCTTATAGTTTCTGCATTGGTATAATGACAATACTTACTAAGAAACATTAAATATAACATCTCTTAAGTAAATCCACCAGTTCTTGGGCTGATCCAAATGTTAGTTAAACATTCTTTCAACAGATGAGTCCAGTGAATAAGTTTCTGATGTTATGAGAAAGCAGTTAATCACTACATGAATAACAGAAAATTGTGTAGCTCTAGTCTGAAGATTTGATTGTTGAAACTATTGGATCAATTTCATACTTGTATCTTCAGGACCAAAACATTTTAAAGTATGTGAGCTATAAATGAAAATAAACTATAATTTGTCCTCACTGTCCATAGGATATGTGTTCTATGTAAGTTTATGAACCATAGGTACATGTGTATGAGTGTCCATGTAGGTAAATAAATTTTTCCCATTATGGAAATGGAATCAACTTAGGCAGCAGAAGGTAGCAGCTCTTTAATAGCACAAACAAGCAGCTAAATGCCCATTATTTATCTAACAGACTTTAATATAAACTCTGGGGTTTCACACATCACCTTGCAGTCCTTTACTGTACAATCTTACAGCTAAAAGAGTATACAGAGGCCTATGGGATGCATAACCGAAGACCCAGCAGAGGATTCTCTCCTTTGCCTTCATCTTCAGTGATTATCTGGCTGATGGTGAGCTGAGAACTTGATTCCCATTTCTCTTTCACACAGGCAGTGATATGATTCACTTCACAGAGCTACTCACGGTTAGAACTAGAAATTAACGTGTTTTTTCTTTTTTTAAACAACTGGAATCTATTTCCCTCTTAGTGTACATGAATGATTCATATGGCTGTTAATAACAGCTGAATTCTTGCATGACTAGGGAAGAAAAATCTCAATGTGAAATGTTGACCCAACTCAGTAAAAGGCTTTTAAAGCAATCAACTGCTGAGACGCAATGAAACAAAACCACCTAATACCCAAGAAAACTGTATTACAGGAATCCTGAGAGGAAGACCAGCAGTCCCCTGTCGCTCAGAAGGAGACAGATTTCATGAGATCATTATACTTCTTTTATGCAAGTTATTATTAAAAACAAAACCTAAATCTATTCATCTAGATAGCATGCTATATAAAAACCGAATTTCAGAGATTTGCTTTTAAGCAAGATTATAAGAGGCTAAACCAACTCCATCATTTTCATTACTGGAATCTCTAAAATTTGACAAAGTGAAGCATGTCTTATCTAAAGTGTCCTTAACATTACAGAAAGAAACTTGAATAACTCAAGAAAAGTAGAAATGCAATATCCAAGTTTATAATAGGCATAAAGATTTAGGATTTTTTTTTAAGGAAGAAATTTATAGGAAACTCATAAATAAGAAGAGATTACAATTTTTAACACCACACCCAATAAATAAAGACTTCTTGTTCTCACTTTTCAACAAAAACATGTTATATTCAAATTCTACAATTAATAGAGTTTGGCCTATGGAATATCAGAATAGAAGACTGGCCTTTTAGTTATCAAGTAGCATACATTTCGTTCTTTCCCCCTACAGTTAGCTATCCCTTAGTTTATGGATATTAGATCCTTTAATGACTCCTGTTCTCTGCACGTGCAATTCTATGCCCTTATAAGCCTTCCGTTTTACTGAATAATCTCTTACTGGTCCTCCAAGATCAAGATCAAAAGCTGATCGCTCAGTAAAGCTTTCCTGGACTTCGACAGGCAGAGGTGCTTCTGATGGTCACTATACTCCACAGCACTGAGGTTGACATTGGTACAATAGGAGTTAACATGCTGTACTGTAATTTACTTGCTTAGATATCTATTTCTTTTTCTACACTGTGGGATTCTGGATGGCAGATGCTACATTGTATTTATGTTTGTATCTTCAAGGTGTCTGATATATAGATATTTAATAACTGTTCACTGAATGAATCAGTGAAAATGAAAATAAAACCACTTTAACAAAATGATTCTCTACAGTAAATCAAGAGTACATTTGCATATTGCCTAAGTAGTACATTCAGCCTTTCACAAATATTTAATATAGCTAAGAGTTATTGGAAATATTTTTAAAGATAGAAACCAATATTTGTTGCCTCTCAGCATCAGATAAAGCAAAGCAGAATTCTCAAACATACCATGTAATACTATTTAGATGGCTTTGGTAACCAAAAGCAATTTGATAGAGAATGAAAGAACTGACTTGGCAGTTAGTCTTGATGATATTAACACCATAATGCCAGACAGTGTGCATATTTTAACATTTCAACGGAAATGGATTTCTTAATCTTGAGAACAAGTGAAAACAGAAGCATTCTTAAGAGAATATGATGAATAGCAAGAAAGGGGAGAAAAAAAAGAAACGAAGAAGGAAACAACACTTCCTCCTCTTCTCTGGAGAAATCACAATGTGATCCATGTTTTCAACTGAAGTTAGAGACTGAAATGTGTCTATTATTTCATTATTTTAATGCATTTTCATCTCATATCCTAGCAATTAGTCTCAGTTTGCCTTGTTAAAGTTCATAGGCTCCCAAAAGAAAAACATGTACAATTCCTTTCTCTATAGTGAAGGTGCTTTCTAAAGAGGAAAGAATCTATTAAGGAAATTTCATGTGAATTCCAAATATTTATAATTTCTAAACACTAACAACTCAAACTGCATTTGCTACACATTTCAAACATTCCTTTATAGCATATACACAAAATTAACCGTAATAATGGCTGTATAATGGTGAAAATACGCAAACCTAACTTACGATTATTTCACTAATGACCTCTTACTTACAAATTTGAAGTTACATAATGTGCTAAATCACAGATGTTCCTGTGCATGCAGTGAACAAAGCACTTTTTAGGTAAATTATCTCACTTAATTTTAGCAACACCCTCAAAGAAGCAAATATGACAATTACACACAGTTTACTGAAGTTGGGAGAAATAAGCACACCCAATACCACACAACTAGTCATTTGCAAAACCAAGGACTCAAAGTCAGATCCTATGACTTTAAATCCTGTGGATTCACCCACCTACCAAATACTGCTTTCATCTTTAATAATCCAAATTAAAAACAAAAAACAGAGTTCCTATTATTTAATACCAGTTTATTTTATTTTGAGAAAGGGAAAAATAGGATCTTGATTAAGACCACCTTAAAATTAATACAATTTTTAAAACCTAGGCTATTTAAATAAGACTAAAATCAGGCCTCCTTAGCCATGCAGCTGATGAGTTTATCAAAATCCCAAACCAAAGGTTCTACCATACTTTTTCTTGAATAACCTACAAAATAGAGAATCAAGATCATTATTTTTAAATGTCCTAAAATGCAGACTATTAACTTTCATTAAACATCTGTCATATTGTCCATTTATCTCCTAACAATTTTACCTACTCCTATCTAGAGTCCACAATGTTAATTCAAGTGGCATTTCTGATGTAAAAAGGGATTTTTTTTAAATCTACTGATTAAAGACGGGTATATCATGTTATTTCAAGTCACATTAATAATGCTATTAATTCAATGGAAAGGTAGAATCCCAAGATACTACTAAAATATGTATTGAAATGGTCCCAGATTTTCTTTTCCTTCCCTTTTACCAAACATGGAGGGTGACTGAAAATCCTTTAGGCTAATTGTTCTATGTATGCATGGGTCTCTGGTTTGCTATTTTTTTAAGTCAAATTAATTTTTTTTATACTAAAAGAGTGCTGCTATCCCTGTACACAAGGGCAAGTTTACAAAATGTCAAATTTGATTAGGTAGCAAAATACCTAATTAGGTAGGTTCATAAAGTGAAAAGCTTCAAACCCAAGACACGTTAGGTAGCAGCGCACAGTACACAAGATGACACTGCTTACAAAGTGTTAGATGGCAGAGCAGCTCTCTAATATGCTGTGGAAAGACTCAGAGGCAAGCTAGAAGAGCAGAGTTCTACAAATTCTGGTGTTGAGTCAGGGAAACGGTACCCCGGGGTGGAATTCCTGTGTCAGGAGTGTGTAGTATGGCGGTGGCTGGGTGGCGGGATGCAGCAATCAGGAAAGAAAAATCTGCTGCTAGATGATGATCCCAACCCTAAGGAAGCATCCAAAACTTGTTCTCCAACAGCCAGCATGCTCCAGGGCTGGCCGACATCTTCATTCCTTGTTCCCTATGTGTTTTTAGTTTAGTCTACCAAAGGATTCACCTGCTCTCTCCACCTCGCACTCATACTAACCTATGATGGTGCCCCTGATTCTACAATGCTTCTACCAAAATAATAGGGAGGGGGCGGATACAGTTGTTACAAGGTTGCTTTGCTTTGTATTGTCTTTGCAGACATCTGTTCCTAAGATAAGAAAAACAACCATGGAGATAACCCTTTTACTGAAAATGGATAGAATATAACCCTTACCCTCAACTCATCTTGTGTAACTCAAGAAGTGAGAACGTTACTTTTTCAATGGGGCTGGAGAGGGGGAGGAGTGTCAGCACCATGGTTAATTAAGCAGATATGTCCTGTTTGTCCAAATAAGGCAAGATGGATTAGAAACAAAATAAAATAATGCCCAACAACGCATAAACTTGTAGACACTCCGCATGCTGATCTACTTTACATGTGAGTTTAATCTCTCGATCCCATGGGCCTATTTTAGCAAAACAATATTTCAGTTTGTCAAAGATAAAGTGCACTGTGCATTGATTTCACTGTCTTGCCCATTTCCATTGCCAACAGGGACAGAACAAAATTTTAAGATAAGAGTGCTTCACAACAAGTCCACCCCCAGGTAGCTCCTGGCCACATCAGAGTTTAATGAGACATTCAATCTAAGAAATAAATTAAATGACATTTTGGGATCACACTTAATGAAGCGGGTATCCACAGAAGCTCTCGATTGCAAAAGTGTTCTTATAATCTGTGGAGAATAGGGCAGGAAAATGTCATCAATCATTTGGGACAAAATGGCACACAGTAGAATAGAAACTGGTGAACCTCAGTAGCTCCTGGTCTCATTCATGGCCCAGAACTGGTTTTTTGTTATGTCAGTACCATGAAATAGTCTGCATGCATCTATGTTAATTCCATAAGTCAGTGTCTCATCCTTCTCATAACCACATAGAAACAGACAGCATCTGTGAAACTCAGAATGAACAAAACCAGGACAAATACAATGTTGGAGAAGTAAAACAGAAAAACAGTAAAATTTTCTTGTAACAGAAATGAAAGTAAGCTAAGTGTAGCATGTCTAAATGAAACCCTACGAGTTCTACATCTTAAGAAGATTTGTCTGAATTATATCAAAAGGAGAATAATAAGTGGTCCCAACAAAAGGATGCACATTCGCCTATAATAACAGCTGTGATAGACCTACAAACTCATTTGGCATCTATGATTCCAAATCAACAAATTATTTCACTTAAAAATTGAGAATAAGTTCAAAATACCTTAATATTTGCAAATACAAATATACGAAGTCAAAGTTACAGTTCTTGGTAAGATTTTTAAAAATTATAATCATATACCTATAATTAAACAGAGAACAGGGAAACATTTACAGCAAATGATGTTACATAAAGAATCACAGAAAAGAGCAAAACAACTTCAATCAATAAATGGAAAAAGCAGAAAAGAAGTGATACGGTTAATTTTAAAAATGGGAAAAATACTCTCTTTGATTCATAGCCATAGGAATTTAAATTACAACAAAAGAGATTATGAATGTATATTTATTAGCACACTTCTTTAAAAGTTTCACTTTTATTTCTATATTTTGATTGAATTTGTGTGTTTATTTCTTTTCACAGCTGTCTCACTCTCTCTTTGAAAGTAGGAGTAATATAAACAAAATAGATAAAAAATACTGTTTTTGAGGCTGTGGTGAAACTCATATATTTATTCCTGATGAGTGACACAACCTTCCTGGAAGATAATTTTTCCAGAAAATTCAAGAGCATAAAAATGTTCACAGATTTTGGTCCATTTAAAGGAAATAATCAAATCAAGGAAAAGTATATATAAAGAGAGAAATTATATAGTTATTTTTAATAGTGAAAAGTCTTTGTGTCTTATGATACTGATTTGAAGAAGTGTGACATATCAATTTGAGTCAAGATTACATAATAAATAAAAATAATTGTAAAGAAAATGTAGCAACACAGAAAGAATATTGTGGTTTAAAAATATTAAGCATAATGAATGCAAATAAAGACCATATAATTCTATAAACATTGCCTAGGAACAAAGTTGGGGGGGAAAAAACCTAGAGATGGAGACAAAAAGAATTGATCAATGTCTTATATTCTTGAGAGAGGGGTTATTGAAAATATCCTTTTGTTTCTTTAATGTTGTTTAAAAAATAAATATGATAGAAATTAAAATAAGGCAAAGGCTTACATAATAGTCCACTTAATTCTGGGCCAAAAGAATGAGAATCCTACTCAAAGATATTTTCTGTAAGAACATTTGTTAGAATATTTTATTATCTTTAAACACTCAGTGATGCTACACATTCCTCCCTAAATATATACTGTCACAGAAAACAGACTATTCTGCACATTAAATTTATACAGAATTGTGTTAAACACTCCCTTTTGGCTAAAGTAGCTAACAGAGAAAAGCAACTCTTATCTAATAGTAACTAATGCATTAATTAGATCCAAACTAATCTAAAAACAGACTGAAACAAATTAAGCAAATTAAATTCTATTTTGAAGCAAAATTTATTCTTACAATCTGAATCACAGAACTGGTTGCTCCTTGAGAGTTAATCTGCCTTCAGGCAGGTGAATATATAATCAACAAAGATAAATGGGTTTCTATTCTCTTCTTGAGAGTTCGATTAAGTTTCTTGAAAACAGGGACCATGTGTTATTTACTATTACATTCTTATCACCTATGACAGCGTTGGTGGCACAATAATTTCTGGATGGATGGATATAAAGAATAGTTCTAGGGAAAGACACCAGAATTCTTTTCATTATGATGATTCACCCTGGTGGCAGAGTTCTCCCTTTTACAAATTAAAACAAGAAATTACAGTAGGAAAAACAAAATCACAGCTGCACATGGCTTTGTCAACTACATATATGGGTAATGACTGGTAAGCAACACTTACTAAAGGTATTATCTTTGGGGACCTCCTTGAAGTTTATTAATCAGGTACTAAGCAGAAGGTAAGACAACTCTTACTATGTCAATTTCATGCATAAAAAAATAGGGGTCAAATTCTGCCTCTTATATTTCCTAGCTTTATAACTTTGGGCCTGCTACTTCTCAGTTTTCTGATCTATAAAATGGGATGATAATGGTTCTTACCTCATAAGGTTGGTGTAAGGATTAAGTAAATTCATGTAAAAGATTTAGAACAGCTCTGACAGATGGTAAAAATGCAATCAATGTGAGCTGTTACCATCATCATCATCATTCTTGATATTATTAATGTTGTTACAAACTTCCCCTTTGACAATCTTAAAAGATGTCCATAAGTGCTTGCGGAAAGAGTAGTTTTCAACCTAACTTGGGTTTATATTATGTTTATAACATAATGAACTCTGTAGACATTGTTATCTGGCATCTACACTATATGATTGAGAACTTTTTTTTTTTTTGACTGTGTGGCTATTTTTCTTTAAGTGGTTAAATTAAACATGCAAATATCTGGTTCAGCTATTAATCTGATCAGAAACACCAATACTGCTTGCATGATAAAGGACTGGTTAGGAGCAGTGCCAAAATTCAATCAAATGACAGTAGGTTTGATTCATGGTCCAAGAGACGGGCGATGGCAAATAGCAGGAGGCAATGGGGAGATAACTGGAGGTCGCTATGAGATACTGAAATTAGAATGATGGAGATGCCAAAATCCAAAATCCAGAGCAAGTTTAGAAAACACAGTCAAAGTAATTGGTAACAAAGACATAGAAACAGGGTCACAGGCCATTATTTTAAAATACTCTGCCAAATGATATGATTCCTGCCAAGGATGCTTTTAATGTGTCACGAGTATACATTACACTGAGTGTGTCTGACCTACAGCATCTTAAAAGCACTGCCTGACCCTTGATAGGTATGACTATCTTGACTTTTTTGGTCAAATGTAACTACTTGAAAGTCACTGTTTTCTAAACATTTGTTTTAGCATAATCTCAGCAGAGCTTCAGATGAGTCAAACACGAAGTGAGTAAGTTTAGTTATTGCTTAGCATCACAGGCAATATGACAAAGACATGTGGATATAATAAACTGACCATTAGAATATATGCATTCCACATGCCTCTATATGTTTTTCAATGTATGATCCAAATCTTTTAATGTTCCCATTTGGGAACGATTTTACGACACAAGTATCCGTTTTCTCGATTAAATTCCACAGTGAAGATGAAACAGTATTTTCGGACCCCATGATAAGTATATTCATAATCATTCGACCATTTAAATAGGCTGGTCTTTTTATAACAAGTCATTGCCAGAAGAAGTCCAGAAGAGGCAGAGTTGAAGAAAGCCGATAAAAAGGTATATATTTTATTATACTTGGTCTAGCTCTTTTAAAAGTAGGTAACCTTTAAAAAGTACTTAAGTCAAGAAAAGAAATATAGGAGACCATATATTCAGATCTCTTCATGGCCGAAAAAGTTTCAAATAATTCAATTCCATAGAAATCAGAGTAAAAGCCTAAGCATTAAGTTGCTATTAATATCAACATGGTGGAAGGAAGCCTCCTTTCTTCACTCCCACTCCCCCCAGCCCTGGTTCAAATCAGACCTGAAAACAGCAGTTGGTATGCAAAGGTCCCAGCTTCAATGCTGAGAAGACTAACATTTCACAAAAACTAGAACACTCTGGGAAATAAAAAAAAAAAGAAGAAGGAAAAATAGGCATTGCTTCAATAAAGGGCCAAGGAGCATGATGTGGAGGAAAAAATGTCCCTAGAGCAGGTTTTCCATAAATGTTTTGCTCGGGAGATGGGAATGCAGAATTGTGTCATTCTATATTTGAGTATATATTATAAATAGACATCTACATACATAGACACATGAGTATGGACATATACACACATTCCATGTGAATATATATGGAATAAACACAATTTTTTATGTGTGTATATATATATATATATATATATATATATATATATATCATGATATATATATATCATGATAAAGCAAGTTATTTGTATATGCTCCATATCATCAGTTTTTGTGCTGTGATTTTATATATATATAATATCTATCTATCTATCTATCTATCTATCTATCTATCTATCTATCTATCTATCTATCTAATCATCATCATCATCAAAAAACAATGCTGTGGGGTGACTGTTTAGGTCTAAGGTGGCAAATAATTGTAAGGGGCAATTGTAAAAATGGGATAAGGAAAAAACTTAGTGAGCACCCCCTTCCCACTGAAACGTGCTGACAGCTAGGCTCCCTTCCTCCCACCTGCTACCTACCCCGACTCCACCCTCCCAAGTCATCTTATTCTCTGCTTGTTAATTCTTCTTTCTACATTTACATCCCCTCATCTTTAATAAAGTTTGACCACAGCTCACATGCCAACCTGATATATTTGAAACATAATATCTCCTGCTTTCTTGACAGAATATAATGCTGTCAAAGTGTGAGGGGGGATTTGTGAGCTGTCAGGAATGGGACTATCAAATGAATGTGTTGGGAAATCACTGTAACTTTATGATACAGGAGGGCCACAGTGCTTCAACTATGTAGGTAAAGTTAAATATATGTGGTTAAACCTATCAAGTGCTTACTTGTCTATACTCAGCATTGTACTAACAGATAAAAATGTGATAGCTGGTATGGACTGTTTGCCTGAAGCACTTGTAAGTTTCATGGAATAAAAGATCAAAAGGAACAATATACTTAGGGCATCGTTGATGGTTCCGTAAACTTGCAATGACATGTTACATAAGGGTATTATATAATTATGCAATGACATCAGGATATTGATGATAAATGCCAATATATTAAATACAAATTCAAATACATTGGTGTCTGTATTTATATATGCATAATATACATATTCAAATTAAATAAGTTCTAGTTTCATACCTTTTGTAACTTTTTATGGGAAAGACTTCTGTGACCTTATACAATATTGGACAATTTTAGCTTAAAAGAGATATTAAAATATTATTTCATATATACAAATTACATTTCTTTATATATATTCCTTATATTATATTCCATTTATATACTCTCTATATATACACATGTGAGTGTGTGTATAACACATTTTTTTTTCTTTTCTTTTCTCCCCTCACTGATTTAAACCAGCAAGTTTTAGGTAAAACATAGCATCTTTAAGTTTCTTATATATCTCTCTAGAGTTACCCAATGATTTTTTTTTTTCTTTTAACATGAGATGAGCTTCTCAACATTCATGACACATGTGCCGGAATCATTCATTCCCACTGTCTTTTGAAAAAAACAAATGGTGTTCAGCTATCATGAATCTGCCCGTCTCTGCCTGAATCCCACAAAGCTCTCAAAGTGATGCAGACATAACCCCCTTGCTTCCCAATACTAAGTAGTCATTTCTTTCCTATTTACTTTTATTCAACCAGAAATACACAAGGCTTGGGAAATACAGAAAAGGGTTAAAATAACTGGTTTTGAAAGAACCACTTGGTCAAATGACATTAGCAAATATCTTAGGCCTTGACTGTCAACTTGGTTGTGGTCAAGATCATATAATGACCTGAACACCTCAAACTGAACCTAGGGAAAAGGCCAAAGAGTATATAACATTATCACTCTCCTCCACCCTGGTAAACAAAAGAAGGGAAACAAATGTCAGCAATATAAGCGAGGTACCTTAAATGTATTTTAAAATGCACATATAGCTCATTTTCTACTATAGAATTCTCTTCCCCAAAGTAAGCTGATTAAATTTCTTATGTATTGAATCAACTGTTAGGTACCTGAAGGAAGTTGATGAGTATATCTTACGCTGTAACCTTAAAAAGATGGATAATCGCCCAAATGTTAAGGACCTAGATTGTTCTAATTAGAAGTATTCTTAACATTAGGCATATATACAAATTGAAACACATAACGTTTGATGGGTATTAGCGAGTTTTCAGGAAATAGATTAAAAAAAAACAATAATGAGTAATCAGAGAATGAAAATGAAATAGAAGTAAAATAAGGTGACTTTCTGTGCTGCGGCTGCTTAGCTGTTTTACTTACTATACCCACCTGCTCCCTCTATTCCCTCTCATGTGCCAGAAGAAAGATGGTTTTCTACCTATCTCACAAGTGTGCAGTGAGGAGAAATGATATTCCCCATATGATGTGTTCTGAGTTACAAAGAGTCATCTGTACATCCATATACATAAGCCTATACACGTACAGACTCAAATCACGAATTAAAGAGTTTACTTTATGACCATTATATACGATGTATACCCTAAAAAGTTTCAAAGGTCCTGATGGATTTATCAATCTGCCTCATAATCAAATAATGGAAATAATGGAGTTAAGTCACTATATTCTGTGGAATGGGTCAAATCGTTTATTACAAACTTTCTTCATTTGCATTTTCTGAGCTCCAGAAACATATTCTCAACATAGAGATCTCTTTTTAAATAACTATATGGTGGTATCTGGCCTATTTTCTATCCTTCTATCTTGAAAGAAGTTGGTAAAGGGGATAGTGAACATTTTTCCTTTTTCTGTAAGAAACTTTCGGTACTAGCTCAAAATGGAAGCATTTCATGTTATTTCTTTCTCGGTATCTCTACCACTTCTCTGTTTATTAACATTTGATGACAAATCCTTCGTTATTAGTTTTGTGAATTTCACACCAATAGAATCATATTTTCCTTCAACAAATTTCTGTTAGCATTTGATGATATCCTAATGCCTACAATCTTCTGTTATATCCTGCTTAGCTTCAAAACAGATAAAAAGGCAGTAACACGGAACTGAATGAAAGAAGGTAAAATATAATACTGAAAATCCCCTTTTTATTGTTCTTTCTCCATGCCCTGCAATCTAACAAAACTATATATACCCACATACACGTGTGTATGTGCAGATTTTTCTATGTGTGTGATTATAAGTCCAAATCTGAGTTCCAGATCCAGGGATGAGCTACCAAGCCTTGCTATCCTGTGCTAATGTCACTATGTATTCAGGTGACTGAGAGTTTCCTAAGACACCAGTGGTATATTCTTTCATATGTTGTATCCCATAGTTTTTAATTACATATAATCAAATTCTGCCAGAATTGATTTATTTTATGTTGAAAACCAATGATATATCATTATGCTTTATTTACATATGCATTTTTATATGCCTATTAACTATCAAGCTACAGCTATAAGCTTATATCACTGCCCCATGGATGCCTAGTACTTTTTTTTTTTTAAAATAACATAATATACTAGCTTCTCTTTTATTTAATTAACATGTACAACATAATATTTCAGCACCATGAATTTGCAAGATGGTAGACTGGTGTGAGCTATCTTAGGGTTTATACTACTTTCTATTTATCAGCAACCTATATGCTTTTAATCATCTCCCATTTTGCCAATGAGACTAGTCAATGGCAATTTCTAAAACACCGCAAGAAACTTTGCTGCACTTATGTTACATTTTAATAGTAAAGTAGAAATTTATCCTGATCCTCATAATTGCTAAACTATTAGACAATATATCTGGGTGTTACATATGTTTTAACTACTTCTCAGAGTATATCATTTGCCATTTAATTTTGTTTATACCTTTCTTTTTGGATTACAGTATTTACTCTTTGCTATGTATCTAGTAAACTTTACCTGTGTTTCACTCCCACTCCAAGCTTTCATGCTCAGCAAGCCCTACTTTATCCTAAGATCAGACAGTAGTCATCTATATTTTGTTTTCTTTCTTTTATTGATTTTGTTAACTTTTACTTTTTTGATCTAGATGGAAGGAATTTCTTTTAGGATGTGGTGTGAGGTTGGGACCTACACTCCCCCACCTCACCCAAATAATTTATCCAATTATCAGAGAATTAGTGTGGTTAAGTAATTCCTTGAGGAAGGTAGTTTTAGAATTTGGGATATGGTTTTTATGGATCTAAAATAAAAACAGACTTTTAAAAGCTGAATGTGGATTCGCTCACTTGCTAACATAATTAATATGCTTCTGTATAGTGTTAAGCTATAAAATGGTTCATTGAATTGAGTTTATGATTTTATACTTAATTCAGGTTTAAACTCTAGAACAATACTATTTATTCTCTTCCCTCCCCTCTCATCATGGTGTTTGAAGTAAGTTAGCCCAGAAGGTGAAATCACTAAAACAACTTCAACAATTTGAAAACATTTCCAGGATATTAAAAAGAGAATGAGATGTTTGATTAAGAAGGGAATCACTGTCAGAGAGGGAAGGGAGGAAATATATTTTAAGACTAATAAGCAAAGAGAAGCACTAGCATGGAGCTGAGATATGGAACAAAGGCAAGACTTGCAGTCATATGACCTGAGGTTCCGGTCTTGACTCTTGTCATTTACTAGCTAGTTGTGTAGTTTGGAGCAAATTAGATATTTGAGCTTCAGCTTCACCATCTATAAAATGGGAATAACAGCACCTATGTCCTCACAGCATTATCGAGAAAAAGTCTGACAATGTATGTAAAAATGCACTGAAAACCAAAAAGAAATAAACTTGCTTTTGTTATATAAAGCATTATAGAAATGTAAATTATTATGATCATAAAAAACTTTTTAAAGATCAAGAATTAGAACCCATCAAACATGGATTTAAATTTTCCACCTGGCTTCCTATCCTAATTCCAGCAGAGAAAACAAACTGACTAGGCATTTTCTTGGGTCAGATAATAATTTGTAAGGATGCTAAAATCCTGCTTGGTAAACAGCAAAATAAAATAAATGAATGTAACATATAATTAAATGCATCATACCAGCACCCATTCTATTCAACTCATCAGCATAAACTTCACCACGAAATGAAATAGCTTTTCCAGCACCAGGAGGCAGCCAAATAGAATGCAATCAATGTCTTTCTTGAATGATACTAACGGGGAGATAGCTTAGGCCTAGTACAAGGATGATGAAAGGCCTTAAATTGTTGACAAATGTACCTTCAATTCACTTTAAGAAAATAAGAGACAAGTTCAATAATTAAAAAGTGCTTTTGCTGTTTATCAAGCAGGACTTTAGCATTTTATTTTACTGTGGTTAAGAACATTTAACAAGATCTACCCTCTTAACAAAGTTTTTTAAGTGTATCATACGTTATTGTTGACTTCAGTGACAATGTTGCACAGTGTATCTCTAGAGCTTATTCATCCTGCTTAATCAAAAAACTGTATGCTCATTTATTAGGAACTCCTTATATCCCCCCCACCCCAGCAACCATTCCACATTTTGATTCTATGACTTTGACTATTTTAGTTACCTCAGATAAGTGGAATCATGCAGTATTTGTCTTTCCATGACTGCATGATCTAGCAATCCAACTTCTGGGTATTTATTCAAAGTAATTGCAATCAGGATCTCAAAGACGTAACTGCACTCCCATGTTCACCGAAGTTCTACTTACAATAGCCAAGCTATGGAAACAACCTAAATGTCCACTGACAGATGAATGGATTAAAAAATGTTGTATGTATATACAACAGAATCCTATTCACCCTTAAAAAAAGAAGAAAATTTTGCAATAGGCAGTAACATGCATGAATCTTGAGGACATTGTGCTAAGTGAAATAAACCAGTGTAGAGTTTATTTTGTAGTGCTGAGAACAGGGTGGGGCCCTAGTTTGTACTCCTAAACCCTGCTTCCCTGTGAAGTGCTTCCCCAAGACCTATCCTGCCAGGGATTTTCAAAGTAAGAACTTTCCTTCAATTGCTTGAAAGAACAAATCCAACAAATGTGTAACTGTCTATTTCTATGGATGGGATCCAAGTCTGCTTAGCATCAGAAAGAGGGGACTACCCCAGAGAGAATTAGAGGGAAAAAAGAAGAGGATTTTGTAGGATTAGAACCGAGAACATCATCTTTTGACTTCAGGTAATGGAGTGGGTGGGGACTGGCTGTGATTCGTACTCTAAGGTCCAGCTCCCACACCTCATTCAGCTCCTCTTTGTCTGCCACTCTTGCTAAGGAGCAACCTGGGGCAGCATTCCCAGGAAGGCTCTCCCCCACCCCGTGACATTCATCTGAAGCTGCTTACATGTGTACTTTGAAAAGTTTCTAAAAGTGACACAATGTGAAGTTTAGACACTATTGGTAGTATTAAGGGTGCTTGTTTTTGAATTCCCACCACTGTACTGAAAAAAAAAAAGGAGGGCCCAAATACTATGACTGCACAGGGAATTTGGTTGAAAAACAGAGTACATCACTGGTAGCTACGCAAGCGACTAGAAACTGAGATTACACTCTCAGTCTGTTGCTGCTACTTCTTTGTTATTTAAGATTGGTAAAGCCATCTTTTACACTGTCGATGTGACACTGGAGTTTTTTCCTGAGCCAAAATACCCATGCACATAGCACACAACTAAAGAAGCCAAGGAACAGCGCCCGGAGTCTGAGTAGGCAGCCCTTCCTGCCCACGTGTTGACAGGTGCCACCTCTGCTCTTACCAGCAGAACTCCGCAATCATCACACCTGCCTAGTTAAGCTGCTCTCAAGGGCCTTGCCCTACGGAGGCAGGTAACATACCCCGCACGCTAGCTTTAAAGGTTACATTTTCTAACAATAAATCCCACTGACTTTTTGTTTACTTTTTCTTTTTGGCTAGGCAAAGGGCAAGATTTGGGGGGAGGGGAGGAGTGGCTTTCTCTTTATTTTTTTTTTTCCTTTTTTAAGTTGAGACTTTAATTTTATGCTTTGGGCCATTTGGGGTTGACAATTTTTAATGAACCAAATGATTTCATTTGGTTAACAAGTCGTTTTAAATCTCATTTATAATTCTCTAGCCATCTTCCTGAGATAAATCTGGGGATATACGGTTCTTCTGCAGCATCTAGCCATTACTTCGGAAGGAAGGAAGAGAAAGAGGGTGGGAGGAAGGGAGGAAGGAATCCTGAGGAAAGTAAAGCAAGGTTTCAGAGATCGATCTCTTTTGCATCTTATTTCTTAGAACCTTCTCTCTGGTTGACATGACCCATGGGGCCACATCTTCCTTCTATTCTTTCAAAGCCTACTGCTACTAGACTTCTGGTCAACCCTACTTATTGATTACTCTGGGTTCACACCTGGCTTTTTGTTAGTTAACCTTTCTCCTGACTTTCCTTCCTCAACAGCCAGAATAATGTTCTTGTTCATCTTTTGAAATTGCTTATATACCTGAATTATTTGCCCAGCTTGTCTCTTTCTCTCGCTACCTAATTGTAAGTGACTGCGCATCCCTTCCCTCTTATTTTCAGCTAAATTAGCTGTCTCAGCACAGTGAAGAAAAGGCAATCTTGCCAATTCCTCTGGCTGTTCTTGATCTTTCTCATTTTGTAGCTTTCTCCTGACACCCTGTCCAGCACATGCTCACCTATATCTATGGATTCAAAATTGGATTACTGGGGAATGTGAATGATGGTGGTGGTTTCAAAGCCAGAAACACGAAAACGCCAACATTACAATCATTTTACCCTACTCTGCAGACAGAATGCTTTCCATGTTGCATGATAGGGCATAAATGTGCTTCTACTGCCATAACAAAATGTTTTCAAATTATTTTTTTAAAGTAGGCACATATGAATGTAATTAAAATGCTCTGTAGCATTGTAAATCCAAAGTAATTCAGAGAACAACCTTTGTTGCTTTTACTGAAAAACTAACATCTGTCTGTTATTGCAGTTATGCAAAGAACTCAATTAATTTCATTCCTGTGGTGGTTAAACTATATACTCATTATTGAACAGTCTGAAGTCAAAATCAATTAAAACAGTAGAGCAAATTTCCAGTAATTTTTCAACAAATAAGTTTAACTTCCCTTTCTGTTTCATCTACAGAACTATTGGTTAAACAGGAAGAAGCAACAACAGTAAAGCAATTTTCTTATCTTCAGAGCCACTTATATTAGATAGAGTAGTCTATTTTTATCGTTTTTTTTAATGGAGGTACTGGGGATTGAACCTAGGACCTCATGCATGCTAACCATATACTCTACCACTTGAGCTATCCCCCAGCCCCCTGGACAGAGTGGTCTATTGTTTGTGTTTCCTCCACTCCTGGTCATATTATGCAAGGCCTTCCAATCTGCCCTTAACATTTTCCTGAACCTATTTTGTGGAAGGTCTCCAATAACTATGTCATTACCCAACATGAAGGTCTGACATTAGTTTATTCTTTTCAACTTCTTTGGGGAACTTGATGTTAACTGTTTTATTCCCTACTGTTCTTTAAAACAAACACATCTTCTCTCTTTGGCTCCTGAGATACAGCATCAGTTTTGTTCATCCTCCCTCTTTCTTAACACTCTCTTGGTAAATTCTTTCCAACCCCTATCCTAAACGTAAGCATTATTCTCCAAGATTATGCCTAAAAGCTCTTCCTTTTATGCTCCAAAGACTCTTCTTTGAATTCACCTGTTATCTTTTTGGCAACAATTCCCAAATGTCCCTGTAGGTAGGAACTTCTAACTGTATGCTGAAAAGTCCCCAGTGCTTGTTAGCACCATTACAGACCCATCATGATTTTCATCCTGCCCTCTTCCTCCAGTAGATATCATTCCTAACTTTCTTGTTCCCCAAGAGCATCCCTTTTATTCAACCATCCTGGCTCAAAGCTTTTACTTATTATCAGATGCTTTTTCTCCCTTGCCTCATGTTTTGTCAATTTTCCAATTCTACCACTGGACCGTCTTCTTCATTCCCATTGCTACACACTAGTTAAGGCACCCATGATGTCTCACATGGAAGACAATAACAGCTACTTAACTGGTCGTCAATCCCAATTCCTTCCTCATTTCCCACATTTCTACCAGATTCAGTGGCAGTTTATGACCATACTCCCTGGTACTGCAGAATGGTTATCTCTACTGTATGAATGCCAAGGTTGTCATGATGTATAAAGTTACTATCCTATTGAATCTATATGGGGAAACAGTCACAAAAGTGTAGGTAGAGTGGAATCTCACAGCTAGGATGAGGTCATTCCTGGTAAAAATCATGTTGAGATAAAGCATGCCTTTCATTCTAGAAATAGGAATTGAGAGAGTGGTCCTCAGGTAGACAGGCAAGAGGATATAGCTTCTCTTGGTCTATAAGCAAGGGACATAAAGTCCAGGATGATTACCCCAGATAAGTATGAAATGACACTCAAAATGTGGATGCAGACCGAAAGAGTGGAAATAAGGAGTCAAAGTAAAGCTTCTCATTTTCCATAGGTCTCCATGTAGAATGGGTCAGACCCTGTGGGCTAGAGGGAGATTCAAATTCTATACTTTACAAACTAGTTTATTTAGATTTCTTTTACCTTCCCTGCTTCTCCCTTAGCAAAAGTCCTGATTAAAATATCACTGTTTCTCAGCTGGGTTAAAGAAAATGAAGCATCCCCAAACCTGTCCCATGTGGGTGTATCAAACAAAAGGTTTTCATGAGCTTAGAAAACATCATGCTGAACATCAAGCAGTAGCACAGATTATGTAAAATGACTGATACCAAATGACTGACAGCTCTTTCGTAGAGAAAAATCAGTTGAAAGGTAAACACAGAGAATATTTTTATTTCATGATGGCTTTGGGCAAATTCTCTCCAGACCATGGTGAGAAAGGAAAAGGCACATGAGTGGGATAACAGTACAGCTGGGTAGATTTTAATTTGATTGAAAAATTAAATTCCAAATCTATTAATTACTAGGATGATATCAACCCAGTAGGAGGTTTCTGATAGTTAGGTTCCAGGCATTTCTTCTTGTTCCTTTTTTTTTTTTTTTCAGGGTATCAATGATATAGAAGACATTTGAAGGGATACTTGCTAAATTTGCAAATGACAGAAAACACCTGAAGAGATTCTAATAAGGTAGATTGACAGAATCAGGATTCAAAGTTTTTGTAACAGGTAGCAGTGCTGATCTGAAACCCAACAAAGTTAAATTTAATAGGCATAAACACAAATCTTACAGGTAGTTAAATAATATATCAATGGCATAGGTCCAGGATTTGGGGTAATCTAACTTGACTGTGGTTTGTATTTTTTTTTTTTTTTCTTAATGAGGATTTCAGTTGGCCACAGAGTCAACATGTGTCCACTGTAGGATACAATTACTATAAAAACTGAAA
Source organism: Camelus bactrianus (assembly GCF_048773025.1). NCBI lineage: Eukaryota > Metazoa > Chordata > Mammalia > Artiodactyla > Camelidae > Camelus > Camelus bactrianus. The sequence continues at coordinate 77,373,368 of NC_133575.1, read as the reverse complement.
ATCTTAGTTTGGCATTGATAATGTAAGAATGGAACCTATACTCTAAAGACTTAACATTGAAATCTATAACATATATAAGACAGTGTTCAGTTGTGTTCTGCTCAGATCAGATTCTATTTGGAGTGTTCAAGTGAATAATGTCTAACATTTTAGGAGGGACACTGACAAGTTATAATAAATGAGAAAGGGTGCATCCAACATCCTAGAGAGCTCAATGACCAAGGGATGGCTGATTAAACTAAGTATGCAGACCACAGAAAAGTATCTTGGAAAAGTGAACAAAATGGAAAAAACTTCAAATATCTGAATAGCTATTATGAGGAAGAGGTGTAAGTACTGGATTCTAGATTGTCCCTCAGGGCAGAACTGAGTGAGAGCTTACAGGAAGACAGGTCACAATTCAGTATGAAGAATATATTTTTAATGAAACTGGAGCCCCGAGAAAGTAAGGAATTCCACGTCATTGGACATTTCTCTCTCAGGTGTGTTAAGAGAAAATACTGCTGCATTAGAAAAAGAGATCAAATTCGATGATCCTCTAGAGTCCCTTCCAACAAACAAGATTTCATTATTCTATGAAACCAGTGTTGCCCCAAATCATTTGAGAATCACAACTTCAAAGTTTTCTGCCACTTTTCAATCTGCTCCTCATTCAGGGTATTATTACAGTTTGGATGCCGTGCGAACCAAATTCCCACCCGCCCTAACGTTACTGAGATAGTGCTTTGAGTTCATTTGCCAATCATAATGATTAGTCTCACTGAGCCATGTGTTCTTTAACTCGATCTCCCAGGTTCCACAGGCATATTTGCAAAATAGCTAGCTGGATTTCGAATTTCACTTTAGGATTGTGGCATAGAGATTTTCTCACGTGAAGCTAAGGAACAAAACCTGCCTCATTAAACATGAGCTAAACAGCTCAACTTTCCACGTTTGTGCTTTGCAGCCTTTCTCCCACTACTCTGTGATGTGAATTTATGCATGTATACACGCATGCACGCGTCTGTATGTATGCATGGGTAGATGTATGTGTGTATATAATTATGCACCGGTGAATGTACATGTGCATGCAATGTATGTGTGTGTCTATATGTGTGCATGGGTGCGTGTGCATGTGCGTGCATGTATGTGCATGTATATATAATGTACATGTGTATAAATAACATCACACAGTAATAACAGAATAACGGGGAAGGAAAAGAAGAGACAAGTGACAAGAAAGCCATATGAGAGATAAAATACTGTTTGCAACTAAGACGAGCTACCAGCAGGTTTCCAAATTGAAAACTAGAGGGAAGCCTTTGTTTGCCAATGGTGGGGAAAAGGCAAGAAGAGCAGAAGGGGAAAGAGGAAACTAAAAGCTCATGGCCCTGGTGGCAGACAATTCAATAGAGAAATGATAATTGGAGCTCCATGAAAGTATGATTTACTCCAACATAACACTTTTTTCATGATAATCATCTCATTGTTTGGGCACAGTAAGAAATATTGGTTAAATAAAAGTCTCTAAAAATGGGAAGTTTCACCTGGCATGGGGTTCTAGCGCTACAAATCAACAGAAACTAGTCAGAAGTGAATTGTGCATCAGCAAATTACATTTTGCTGCTCGTTAGCATTTAAAGATTAGTGCATTCAGTTCCGTATCAGAGAACATACCAAATACAAATAACGTCCATTTTCTTTCTTTTTTGTGTGGTTCATGCTGCACATATTTATCTTAATGAGTACATGGCTTTTTAAATGATAGCTGTAAAGCAAAATAGCACTATTTGCATTGCATTTCAGAGTAATCAGTAATATCCAGCTTGAATTTTGTCCAGGACTAAAATGGTGCTAAAGAGAATCTGTCTCATGCTGATCAGTTCAAAATCTGAAATTATAGCTTCAAAAATCTGCTGCAAAACGATAAAAAAAAATGCTTCTTGTATGTAATATTAAAATTGATAATAGACCCAGTTTAATATTATGGAAGCAAAAATCAGCAATGTTCCCCTTTCAAAAAGATCGCAATCTACACAAATCTGACTTCAGGTCATTATCGCCCAGGACCTGCTGAACCCCATCTAATCTGACCCCTGTCTTTTCCACTCTCCTGAAATTGTCCTGGTGGCATAAGCAGTCGGACCAAAGTCAACAAATCCAACAACTTACTTTTTCATCCTCCACCCATTTCTTTTCTCTTTATAATTTTAGATTGTTGATTAACCCCTTCTTCCTGAAACTGTCTCCTCAACAGGCTTTCTGAACACTGCTTTCATGTGATCCCCCCACCCACCTCCTCTAACTTCTTCTCTCGCCACTCTCATATCTGAACTCAAATGAGGTGTTTATCCAAGTTCTTTCCTTGGTCCTCTTCCTTTCTTATACTCTCTTCCCTAGTTTCCTCATTTAATTTCAGAATTGGAATCATTTACTTTGTAGGGTTACCTGCAAAAACAGGTAATTATTTACACCCACGTAAATATCATATGTACATTTCCCTATTAGGCAACTCTAGCTATATACTCAATCTATACTTCAAATCAGAAGTTCAAAAACCATTTCTCCCCAAACAGGATCCTTCCTCTGAACTCATAACTCTCTGACATTAAAAAAAAAAAAAAAGGCAGCCCTTTTCAGCCAGTTATCTAGGGTCTGAATTGTCTTTGATTTTTTTCCAGTCCACATAAAAAAATCAAGTACTGTTGAGTTACTCTTCCAAACGTCAGTGGCATCTATTCTGGTTTGGGTTATTCCGGCTCAGGCTATAGCAATAATCTAAGAAGTAGTTCCTCCCTCTTCAGTTTTTCCTCCTCCATTTTATTCATATCTGTCAGATCAATCTTCTCAAAACCACCTCTGATGATATTCCTCAGCTACCTAAAATTCTGCAGTGGTTCTCCTACTGCCTTATAAATAAAATCTAAACTCCATAAAATGGCATTCAAGGCTGTTCTTGATAGGGCCTCAAATTTCCTTTTCAGTGGAATTTCTCTCAATACCATCAACATGACTTATGCTTCACCAAGATGGACTACTCACTGCTTCTCAAATTTACTCTGTACTTTCTTCCCCTTGTATCTTGGTATACTTTGTTCTTTCTACCTTAAATTCCAACCTCTTCTCTTCTTCCTTACTTGCCTGGCCCCCACGGGCTATATCAAGATCTCAACCTACTGGAATCCTAACAAGAAATTCCACCATTTCTATGACGCTTTCCCAAGCCCTTAGCCAGAAGTTGCCTCTACCTTCTCTGAACTCCCTAAGTATTTTAACTACTGTATTTTGGGGGTCCATTTTTGATTATTAAGGATATTGAAAAATGACAGCCAATAGTAAGAGGCGAAGCAAATGGTTTAAGGGATGACGCAGGCCCTTAAAAGAGTGTTTTAAAACTTTTCACAACTATCTTACAGATTATTACATATTAACATACCATGATCTTTCTATAAAAATGAAATGTATAGGACATTATTGGCAGCAGTCTGTGTATTGCATAAAATGTTAAAATAGTTACCTACTTACATACTGAATCTTGTAAAAGACTACCACTGGTACATTAATTAAAACCAGGACTGGAATGAGGATAGGGCAGGAAAGGCCTTTGTGAAAAGCACAAACAGAGCTTGGGATCACCACAAAGTTATAGCTTCCCATTCACTAAACATTTAACATATACACATAAGTTACCCCACCTCCACCCCTAACACCACTTTACTAGGTGTTTGGTAGATGCTAGGTTAATTGAAAGCATAGGGTAGTCAAATAAGTGCAAAGAGAAATATAATCCTGTCTCAGGGCTGCTAAATCATTGTCCTGAAAAGCTATGAACATACTAGTCTTTAAAAATTAATAATAATAACCACCAATACCAAAACAATCACCTTTCCTTCCCATATCTTAAAACATAGTAATACCATCATATATTCCCTGTGCACCACTCTCTGAGAAAGCCCTAAACATATCCAGACCTTTAAATTAAATTTGGTTGATAACTCTGCAGCACAGAGAAAAACCACTTTATGAGTAGAAAACTGAAGCACAGAGTGTTTATGTCATTGGTCAAGGTAAGAAAAAGCATCAAAGCTTTCTTATTCCCAATCTAGTGCTTTATTCAGTAGACCAGGAAGAAAAGCCAATTAGCAGGGTGATGTTTTTTTCTTTTATTAAGTAGGCTTTTCAGAGGTTTAACAAAAAAACGATGCAGGAAAAATATATAAACAGGAAATTCCAAAGGAAAATGATAGATACTATTATGGTTTCAGAAATGCATAATGAAGGAGGATATTAGGGGATGGGGGAATGGAAGGCAGAGGAAAACAGGAAAAGGGAAATTGGACATAACAAAAGACTTTCCTATCAGTGCTGTTCTGAATATGAATTTCGAAGTCAGGTAAATCAGTAAGTTTGGAGGAAACCGAAGCCAGCACAGTACAAAGACAATCAAATGTACAAAATCAAGCCAGCTGGGAGGGACCATTACCAAGTGAATAGAACACCCGAATGCAATGAGATCAAGGTTCTAATCCTACCCACACCACTTAGTTGCTAGGTGATCTTTGACAAGTTGTTGAAATCCTAAGGCCTCTGGTTCCTCATTTGTAAAATAAGGTTGGACAGCACAGCATCTCAAGCCGGTTCCAGAACTAACAGCATAAGACACAGGACTCCAAAAGGCAGCGTCACAGGCAGCTTTGAGAAGGAGCATAAGGAAACTGCTCAAAGCCTTAGGTACCTGCATTTGGCAGTGCTCTCAGATATCAAGGACTAGATAGAATCTAGAATCTAAATTCCCTTGTATTGAACTAATCAAATTCAGTATAATAATCACTAGTCAGACACATTTCTAGAGTATAACATAGGATAAGAAAAAGGAAGGTGGAAGAGAAAGACTGAAGATAAAGGAGGGGAAGGAATGAGAGAGGACACTAAGAAAAGGAATGGTTAAAAAAAAAAAAAGACAATAAAGTCGTTATCATGGCTTAATGTTATCTGGAGCTAAGGTGCTTGACAGCCATTCTTGAGAACAATTTGTTCAGAGTAAGAAAAGAGCTTCTTTGTTGTTGTGGAATGGGGGAAGTAGCCAGAGAAAGAACTTCTCATTTTCATGGTCACTTTCTAATCCAGGTCTTCCCCATTTTACCCTGCAACTCCCTAAATCTTGGGGCACAGGAAATTCATACGTAATTCATATGAAATTCATAATAACATATGGAGACTTATAAGAACTCCATTTGGTGACATCTTTGAAAAAAACTGTGAACGGTTACTCCACCAATTGTTTTATAAAGTAGACAAATGAGTCACAAATAAACACCAAAGACGTTGTCAGTTCATTTGCACAGTCATCATATACCTGGTGTGAATGAAAAATACTGCAAACCATAGCAGTAAACAAAGAACGCTTAAGCCATCAGCCGCTGCCACCACCCCCCAGCAAAGACAAGCCTGCAGCCCGGCCTCTGCAGCCGCTCACAAGGGTGCACCCTGAGGGGACTCAGAATAAGAAAGGACAGGATACAGGCCCTAGATGGCTAGGTGCTTGTCAAAGGAATGAATTCAATGAGCACAAATGTTTGCTTCCTCCCATACAGAGAAAAGTGCTAAATTCTTTAACTTGAGATGCCTGTTCTTCTTTGGATAACAAGTAAACTTTTATTGTTCCAACTACCTGGTCTTTGTTGTAAAACTCCTATATATCCTAGCTCCTCCCCTACTTCTCTGGAGCAGTCCCTTAGGGCGATGTGAGAGGCTGTCATCCCGGCTCAAGTCTTTCCGCCAAATAAAACAACTCTCAACTTTTAGGCTGTGCGTTTATTTCAGTCGACACTGGAAAGTAACTGACTTTTTACACATCTTTTGTCTGTAAAAATATTTTTGTTATACTGGCATTAATCTTTGCAGTCTTGTCAATGCTTAAAATGAAGCCACCAGAGCAAGGAGCATCTGGCTAAACTAATCATAGGCAGTTGTCAGTTATGTTACTAAAAATCATCAGTAGAAATGACCCAAGTGTGGGGGGCGTGGGGGGGAGGAGTTTAAAAAGACCGTGATTCCAACCCAACCGGTAATTTAATGCAAATATTGTAATTAATTTCCACACAGGCTGATGTCAGTGTTACAAATAATTCCCTTCAGGCCCCAGCATACTGTCCACGTGGCTGGCAGCAGAACCAAGAAGGCAGTCAAAGTATTTTACTAACTGAGAATAGAAGAACGTGGTCCGTTGAAAAATTTGGAGTTGTTCGCGAATTTCCTAAAAGCAGGGCTCAGAAACCCTTTTCATGTTTTTTCTCCCCTTTTGATTTCACTGGTCACATAACACTTTACATTTTCCTATAATGCTGATCAGTATAGAGCTATGGCACCACCTATTGTGACGTTACTTAAATGCTGATATCAAATGACAGCCTGTTAAACACTGGTGGACCAGAATAAGACATTTATTGTTCAAGGAAATGTACACGATTATTTTCTCCAGTAGTTTCCTTCTGAGATCCTAACGATATAAAAGGTGGCTGAAAAACAGAAGCCTCAAACCTGTTATAACTTGTTTTTAATCTAGTGGAAAAAGGCTCATAATTGCAGTTTGTGCACGTGACTTTGAGTAGCAGTAGGACTGTGGATGTTAACAACATTTCTTCATCCAAGTGGCCAAAAGCTGTGATAATGATTACTATAATTTCCTGGCTAGTTATCTCCTTCAGAGTATTCAAAATAAATTCCTTCCCTCCCTTGCCGTCTTCCTCCTTCCCTCCTTCCAGAAATGCAGGCTAGAATAACAGATAATGTAACCTCACTGACAGAGTCCTCTCAAAGTCACTATTCTTTAAGTGGGGATGAGGGTGGCAGCCCTAAGATGGTGTCTGTACATGTCAGGTCAAACTGGCTCAGGTAACTCTCCCTGACAAATGTTTTAAGACACTATTCTAATTTGGAACTTAGAAGGCAGGATCCATCAAAAATAATTAAAAGAACACAATGAAATTAAGTATGTGTAATTTTACTAATAACTCTTTGAAACAGACACAAACTCTTAGAACTGGAACTTCAGGAATTAGGTTTCTAAAGAATCCCACTTTGCGGTGCTTCATTATTTACAATTTTAATGTCTCGTGGGAAAACAGCTTTAGAGGCATAAAGGAATTAAATCATTTTATGAGTGCTTTTTATAAATACTTTTCTCCTGTTAGTATTTAAGACAACTAGAGGTACATTAATCTAATCTCTTTCCATTGGTTAGGAGCACTTTTCCATCACAAAGTCATAAAGCGTACAAACTCATCATCATTTCTGAATAATAGTAGTGACCTCCTACCTAAACACACATGGGAAAACAATCCTAAAGCCCAGGTATAATTTCCCTCATTTTCCTTTCTGGGTCCTAAGACATCATCTCAAAACTTTATACTCTGTCTTTGACTATTTGTGGGAACTTAGGCAAGTCTCCCCAAGTTCCACTTTCTTCATTTGTAAAATGGGGAAAATAATAGTATCTTACCCTACGGAGCGTGTGTGAGGTATAAAGGACATAATGCATATGAATGACTGATAATGTGCCGTATAACAAATGCTTAATAAATGCTATTCTCGCTCTACTCCTCAACACTGCTATTTTATTTTTTTTAATTTTTAAATTATTCTTATTTTTTATTGAAGTGTGGTTGATTTACAATGTCAGTTTCAGGTGTACAGCAAAGCGATTCAGTTATACATATGCATACATACATATATATTTTTTCAGTTTCTTTTCCACTACAGCTCATTACAAGAAATTGAACATACAGTTCCTACCGTGCTATGCAGTAGGTCCTTGTTGCTTATCCACTTCACATATGTATCCATCAATCTCAAACTCCCAAGTTATCCCTCCCCCCGCCTTTCCTCCCTGGTAACTACAGTTTGTCTTCTATGTCTGTCAACACTGCTATTATAGCTACGATTCTATTAAACTTCTTTTCTCACTTTTTAAAAATACTCCTAAGAGGAATACTTAGGATTTGTGAATACTCAATCCAAAATTCTTCTGGTTGCCAAAAAGGGATACATATAAATCTACATATGCTAGAGATTTTCCTAAGGAAAACTTATACTCATGGATTATCTACTGTATACATCATGCATTATAACAGTGTAACAGAGTAAATCAAGATCTCACACAGTCACAACCATGTTCCAGCATGGGGGTGGTCTCTGGGGATACAGAAATAAAGTTCAGTGGAAGAGACTGTACTTTTAGTTGTAGTATTCAGGGAAGCCTACTTGGAGGGGGTGGCAACTTAACTGAACCTAAAATGATGGGTGAGATTTAGCTTCTCAAAATTTTGGATACAGGAAATCCAGGTGGAGAGAATATCGTACCGACAGGAGTAAAATAATGTAATTGTGACTGGTGAACAGAAAGTAATTCAGTTCACAGGGAGTACACACTCCTGAGTGGGAAGTTTTGGGAGACAATTTGAAGCTAAGAGATTTGATCTTCAACCCACAGTGGTTGGATTTTGATTGTTAGATAGCATTATGCTAAGTTCTATGCATATGTAATAAAAAAAAAAAAGGGTCCCCATGAAGTACATCTGTTAAACTCTTCATTTGAACCCTCTTTTCATCATCTAAAATAAAAATGTTTTAAAAGCATTATTTTTCCCCTCATTTTTCAAACAATGTATTCCTACTGAGAAATAGTCAGAGGCCACATAAATACGAAAAGAATATTTTATCTTAATTACTAATGCTTTAGCAAATACAGTGTTTGAAAAGGAAGATGAGAGATGTAGATGTTCCTGCAAGCTGTAATAATATCCAAGTTATCTAGCATTTTGAAAAATCTAAATTGAAAAGTCTACTCCTGATTGTCAACTGAGTTCCTGAGCAACATCAACATCAGGTAAAACGCCATCCGACACTTTTCCTTCTGCTGGAAACCATAACAGAAACTTCAAGAACAACATTTCTTGATTGACTTATCACATTCTCCAAGACACTAAACAAACTAGGAAACTACAGTTCAAGTAGTTCAAGGTCACCAAACCTTGTATTCCATCAACTATCAGTATAACATAGAAATGCAAGTTCCTCACCTGCAATACAGACATACATATACATATCCAAATGGGGCTCTGGTGGATTTTAGAATGCATAGAGTTCATATTTGCATCAATAAGATATATGGTATAACAAATATCATGTGACTTGTAATTCAGGGAAACATGGAAAATTTCTGATTTAAAAATTGCTACAAATACAAACAACTGATGTGGATGCCATCCAAATCTTTTCTATGGATCGGACTGCTTCCTGCCTCTTTACTACCTCCTGCTGCTGGACACATCTCCTCCTCCTCCACCGAACCCTTCCAACCTCTCTTTGTATGACATGGTTTCCAGACCTAAAACCATCAGAGTATTTCGCTTTTGGACATGTTCCAGTGGATTCCCAGTCTAAACTTTTAAGAATCTGTCCATGAAAGCCTATTTTTACATATTCATAAGTTTGTTGCAGTGTTTTTCTAAAAATTAATGTTGAAAACTAGAAATAACCTAAAGGTCTAATAATAGGGTATTGGCTATAAACCACACTACACAATAAAATGCTGCACTACCATTATAAATCATGAAGACTATTTAGTGAAAAGGAAAGATAAACACAGTACACCATTACGCAAGAAAATCATAGTCAACATACATACACTATATTTCATTTTGGGCTTAGAAAATCAATTTATAAAATTGCACAGGAAAAAAAATCTAAATGCTATCAACCAAACTATGAACAGTGGTTATGGATAGATCATAGAAAATATTTGGTTTCTTCTTTATAAGGCTTTCCTAAATTCTCTACAATGAACACTATTAATTTTGTAATTAGAATACTATTGCATTTAAAGAATATGATAAAAATGTAAATGTTTTAGAAGAAAATGCTTATTACTACCAGTTCCTTCCTTCTTCTCTCGTCCACCCACTACCATCTGGCACTTCCCCCCAACTACACTCTACCCAAACAGCAGTTGTCAAAGGCAGGTTGTCAGATCCCATGTTTAATTCTCAGTCTTCATTTTACTTGACCTCATTTTATTTCACAAATTAAATCACTCTTGCCACAAAAGTCTTCCTTCAGGTAGCTTCCAGGACACCACCTATATATCACTTTATGTCACTGGTCCCAGCTCAGTCTTCTTTGTTGGTTTCTCTTCATTTTCTAGACTTCTAAACATTGCAGTGTCACACAGATCAGAATCCAAGCCTCTTCCATTTTCTATCTGTAATCATTTCCTTGGTAATCTCACCCGATCTCATGACTTCAAAGACTATTTATATGCACCAATGCCTCCCAAATTTATATAGCCAGGTTGGACCTCTCTCAGTAAGTCCAGACTCATACATTCAACTGCCGGCCGTTATGACACTGTTATCTGAAAAACTGATGGGCACAGGAACATTAATACATCCAAAAGGAAGTCCTTACACCTGAACCTGAACTTGTTCCACCTTTAGTCTTCCTCACTCTTTAAAGGACAACTTCCTCTTTCCAGTAACTCGTTGCCAAAAAAAAAAAAAAAAGCCCACCTCCGTCAAATGAGGACTTACTCATTTTTGAGTCCTTTATTTTTCTCACAAACTATGTCTAATCAATTGATAAAACTTTAACTTCAAAATATATCAAAATATATCAAGAATCTGATTTTTTTTTTCCAACACTGCCACCACCTGGCACCAGCCACCATCATTTCTGCCTGGATGATGAAAAAGACTCCCAACTGTTCTCCTGGCTCCCTCCCTTTCTCGCCTACAGATTATTTTCAAAACAGTAGCTAGAGTGATCTTTTGAAATCTAAGATATCAAAACATGCTATTTCTCTGCTCAAAACTTCCTTGGGCCTTCCCATCTCAAAGTAAAAGCTCAAGTCTTTACAATGGCCGAGGAGGGCCTACCGGCTCTGGCCTTCACTTATCAACCTGACCTCATCTCCGAATGCTACTCTTCCTCTGGTTTCCTCCATTCTAACCACCTGGTCTTCTTAGTTTTTCTCAAACTCCCCAAGCACACAATGCCTTGGAAACTTTGAGCTTTGCTGTTCTGTGCTAGAGAACCTCACCTCTGACCACCCGCACTTTCGTCATATTTAGGATTCTCTATAATGTTTATCACCATCCTTCACATGAAATCGTTACTTGCTCATATTGTTTACTGTTTTCCTCTCCACCTCCAGAATGTAAACTCCAGGAGTCTAGAGTCTTTTATATTTTTTTTTTTCACTGCCATATCCACAGCACCTGGAGGAGTGTCTGACAGTAGTGGTAGGTAACCAATAAATGCCATTTAAATAAATGAAAGAAAATATAAAGGAATATCTTTATGTCACTAGGATGAAAAGTTTCTTAAAACACAAAGAGTTTAAGCCATAAAAAATGATACAAATGATTATATTAATTTTTTCCCAAAAATTCTGCTCCTTAAAAGGCATGGTTTTAAAAAGTAAAAATAGAAGCCTTAAGTCTGATATTTGCATCACATATAACTGACAATGGATTACTATCTCCAATATTTACAGAACTCATTAATGGAATTAAGAAAAACATAATCCAAAAGAAAATGGGAAAAAGACTTAACAGTTTTTGGAATGGCCAATAAAAATCTTGAGCCTCATTAGTGATCACAGAAATGCAATTTAAAACCACAGCAAGACATCATTTTACACCCACTAGATTGACTAAAATTAAAAGGTTTGACAATACTTAAAGTTGGCCAGAATGTGCAGCAAAAAATACTTATATCCTGCTACTGAAGTATAAATTGGTACAGCTATTTTGGAAAAAAATACTTGGTATTACCTAGTAAATTTGAAAAGACATGCCATGACCTGATAAGTCAAAGCCTAGATTTACTCTGGAGAGGTAGTTCTTACTGTGTGGTCTAGGGAACACCAAGGGTCTCTGAGGCCTCGCCAGCAAGTCTGTGAGGTGCGAATTTCTTTCATACCAGTACTGAGACATTATTTGCCTTTTTCACTCTCATTTCACAAGAATGTACAGTGGAGTTTTCTAGAATCTACATGATGTGTAATAACATCATTGCTTTGATGGCTAAGGCAATGTGTGCTTGTGAATTCTTCTGTTTTAAAAACATCTCAGTTTTAATTTCTAATATACTAATATTGATATATTCAATCCACATAGAGCAAAAGCTCTTAGAGTCCTCAATTCTTACAACTGTAATGGGGTCCTGGGATTACAAAGTTTGAGAATACTTGCTGTAGAGGAAAAATCTCTGCACACTTGCATCATCGTTCACATCAGCTTTATTTGTATTAACAAAAGACCGGGATGGGGGACAACCTCATGTACACTGACACCAGAATAGATAAGTAAATTGTGATGCATTCATCCAATGGAAAGCTATAAGACAGGGGAACTGAAATTCATGTAGATATATCAACATTTCTAAATGTCAGAAACATAACATTCAGTGAAAAAAACTAACTGTAGAATAATGCATATTTTATGATTCCATTTACATAATGGTTTAAAATTGAGCAAAAGCAGATGATACATTGTTTAGGGATATCTCCTGGTAAAACTAAGGAAAAACAAAGGGCTGACAGACACATAGCTGAGACAGTGGTTACCTATGGAGTAGAAGAAAGAGGGTGGGATCCAAGAGCAGCACACAGGAGGCACGGCAAAGGCATCAATAAAGTTTCCATTGGTAAATTGGGTGGTAAGTTCATGAAATTTTAAATTGTTCTTTATGCTTTTCATGGTATGTGAATGTGTGTCTGTCTGTGTCCTATGACCATGAAATATTCTGTAGTGGGTTTTAAAATGTCTTTACTGACATTTAAAAAATATGAAAGACAACTGTTCACCTAGATGTTGTTTTCTAGTCTTTCTAGAAGGAAGGGAGTGGATCAGACACTATTCAGTAGCCCATGGAGCCCTATGCTTTATTTTCACTTGTCCATTTCTCTATTACAATCTAACCTAATGTCAAAAAGTAGGTATCCTCATCTCTGAGTCTTTCTGAAACATTTATTTACTCCATCACCTTTAATTCATCAGAAGGCTGTCAAGTATAATTGACCATTTTATTGACATTATTGTATATCACAGAATGATATTCAAGGTATTAATAAGCAGTAGTATACATTACATTATGCCAAAGGCTCTTTTTTTTTCCATAAGACAGCATTTGGCAATGATCTCTTGCCTTTTTTCCGTATTACATAATTACTTAGTATATGATACCTAAGGCAATAGCCAATTTAAAAATTTTAAGAGGAATTTTTGATAAATGTATAGGTGGGTAAGAAAAGATCAAATGAAATATTTAGAATTCAATGAAGAATAATGTTAATATCTATTTGTTTATCCTCAAATAACTCATAGTATTAACATATCTCTTGAAATGTAGGGAGGGACAGTCAAGCAATATGCAAGCAGATTTAACACTTCCTAAGGACAAGACAGAGAGAGAGGGAAGGGGAAAGAGGCAAGATGGGAGGGAAGGGGAGTGGGAGGAGGAGGGAGGAGGGAGGAGGAAAGCGGAGGGAGGTTTTATAAGGAGCTGAAGTTTTAATCATGCAGAACACCTTGTGTTTACCGCCTATACATGTTTGTTCTGAAATTGTATCAGTGTGTGAATAATGGATATAAAATGAAATACCCACAAACAAAAAAAGCACAATTCACAGGTTAAAATGTAAAGAATCTTACTCTGATAATGCTTCTTTGGAGCCAATTTTATGCTTCCCGTGAAACACTTTAGGTCCCCACCTAAGTGGCCACCCTTCAGAGGAACCATCGCTGAGCAAACTATCAGAAGTAGCCCTCCTGCTGTACCCTCCTCCCCACGGTATCACCGTTCATTTTTGCACCCAGTATGTTTCCTTCCTAGCATATATCAAAGTCTATAGTTAGATAATTGTTATTAATTGCCTGTCTCTCCTATGAGACTGTAAAAGCCAAGAGGGCAGAGACCACATCTGCCTTGACCACCAATGTATCACCAGTGTGTAGAATAATCCATGCCACGTATTCAGCATTCAATAAATGTTGAAAGGACGAAATACAATGCATGTAATGTGTCCTCCTCCTGCTTTATTATTTACCTAGAATATTTCTCTTTTGGTTCTCTGTTGCAGTTCCCATTTTGTTTTTATGATGCCTTGGGGTATCATGAGAACTGATATATGACTGAGGACCGTATAACAAACCCCATGATGTACACATGCACTATCTTTTATATCAATCACTGTATAAAATCCTAACTCATCATTCATGTTCAGAGAACTTGTAAAACACTATTACATGAAAGGATAAAGAAAAGGATTTAAATTTATTCTTAAATACCAAGAAAAAGTAACAAAGACTTCTAAGAACTAATGGTTAAGAATACAGAAAAATTATTTAGCACAAGAACACTGATAATAGGTACACATTATCTGAGAAGTCAAAAGGCACTCACGTAAAACTAGTAAAGCCAATGTGTACGCAGGCAACATACATTTCTAAATTTGATGCACTGTTTTGGCTCAGAGTTGATCATTTCAGTTTTACCTAAGGCAACTCAGTCTCTCCTTTTTCATTAAAAAAAAAAAAATCAGTAGTGTTCACTCAGAACTATAAGTCTGCCTCACTTTTGCTGAGAGACAATAAAGATTGAGGGGAGGGGCATTTTATATGATTTCTTTTTGGAAAGTAGGTAAGATAGTGATGCCTTAGGCATGTATAGGTATATAGGTACAACCGGCCAGTTGAAGGTACTCCAGCCCAGATGACTCTGACCTATAGGAATATGGAATGGTTGTTTTGCATTATTGGTGCTTCTCATTATACTTTATCTATTTTTTCCCTTGCCTCCAACTAGACTGTAAGTACCTTAAAGACTCAGAGCATATTTACAATGGAACCAACATAGTAATAACCTTAGAAATGTAGTAATGTAGCTTCTCAGTAAACTCTTGATTTTAGTGAATCTTGTTTATGTCTATGAAATCAGAGATCTTAGGTATCACGACACACATAAAAAGGTAATTATGTGAGTGGATGGAGGTGTTACCTATCTCTATTGTAGTAATTATTTTGCAATATATGTGTATCAAATCATCACATTGTATATCTTAAATTTACATACATATCTCAATAAAACTGGAAAAGGGGGCTTATTAATCAATTAATATGCATATATTGAGCCAGTTTACTCATTAAAGAAATATACTTCTGGTAAATTTCCATTGTCATTTGGACAATATTCCACCAAACAAAATGGTATCACAAGCTAATGTGAAAAGCTGCTACTGCTGTTCAAATTATTCTATATAACATTTAAGAGAAAAAGCCAGGTTCAAAATTAAGATTGGCTAATTCCCAAGCACCAGAGACTAAAAAGGAAATCAAAGCCAAAGCTCCGATATGGAGCTAAAGGGTAGGCCAAGAGGACTATGGAACTAAATACGAGCATAAAGACTAGGGATTTAATATCTGCCTAGAGAAGAAAATGTTATGTCACAAGCTTCTGGTATATCAGTAGCTGGAACTGAGCTCCTGGAGTAAGAAGAGGAGCCTGAAAGAGTGGTCCCATCTGGAAAACCAGGTCTAGAAAAACTTCAGCCACTTGCTGAGGAGTGTGATGGGGAAAGAGGCTAACCATATTAAGCCCTAGAGAGAAAAGTGGGAGCCTTGTATTGAAAAATTAATATAAAAACTGACAAAACTTTGCAGAGGCAGAAAAACAGAAACTGTTCCATCTGGTACCCACTTCCATGACCCAGAGTATCTAGAACTTTTGAAGAAAGTTTCTGCTGAAAGTGAGCTCTCAAGTAATTACAAATTCTACAAACAAACCAATCACTAGGAGATGGTCAGTAGAAATAACAAAGGGGTAATCATACATTAGAGACTACAGATTTCAAAATAATCAGAGGAAATTTTTAAATAAATATGGTCAATAATCCAAGAAATGAAGAAAAGAATGGACACCATCAAACAAGGGGGAAAAAGGATGGGTAAATTCGAAAAAAGAAACAAGCTGTATATGTAGCTAACTCCCATACTAAACTGAGCCTTTGGAGGGCAGAGATCCAATCTCATTCATCTTTATGTCACCTTGCAGTATCTAGCACAGAGTATTATGCACAGTAGATAATGTTGTTTTAACTGAATTATATCCTATGCCTACATTTTAATGCTACCAATCTTAAAAAGAAATGTTTGCCAGGAAACCTTTTTTTTTTTAACCTCCAACCAGAATGAAAAGTAAACACAAATTACAGTATCAAGAATGAGAGAAGAGACCTCACTACAGATTCTATAAATATTAAAAAGGATAAAAATGAATAACTTTATGTCAGTAAATTCCATAACTTAGAAGAGATGGACAATTTTCTTTAAAAATTCAAACTACTAAAGCTCACTCAAGAAGACATAGATAACTTGAATAGCCCTATATTTACTAAAGAAACTGAATTTGTGACTTAAACTTCTCACAAAGAAAACTCCAGGAAACCAGTCATAATGGTGGTTTTTAAATTCTATATCGTCATATTTGTATGAAAACATGATCAATGATGTTAAAGACATGGGAAATTCAGTCAAAATAAAACAATGATAGAATTTGTGCACATTGTAAGAATGAATGCTTTCTTACCTACTTCCATAATATTGGGCAAGAGATCACAAGAGAGTGAAAGATAGCAGAATAAGTCACCCCAGAATATGCCACTTTGACATAAGAATTATCTTGAGCGGAAAGAAATTAAAAAGGAGAGGGGGGAGGGTATAGAGCACATGCTTGGCATGCATGAAGTCCTGGGTTCAATCCTCAGTACCTCCATTTAAAAAAAAAAAAAGGAGATAAGAGAAAAACTCTCCCCTATCTCCCTTCTCCCCCAACCCACTGTCCCCACAAACACAAGGAAAGGCAGGACGATTCTTGATCACTGGAGACAACTCTAGACACCCAGCAGCCTGGAGATAACTGAAGAATCTACATATCAAAGCTCTCTAAGTAGCTTTTATCTTCCACTAATTTTCCCCATGTATTTATTTATCTTTTCACAATTTGCTGTGCCTAGAAGCTCAAAGTCCTTTTCCTCTGTCTTGTCAAAATATATTGTTCCTTTTCTGGGATGCTATATAAGCCGAAGTTCTAACCACCCTTTTGAGTTACTCATCACTGAATACTCCCCTGTGGGTGCCAGATGCACGTTAATAAACTTCTGTTTGGTTTTCTCTTGTTAATCTGTCTTTTGTCAGTCCAATTTATAGAGTCCCAGTAGGAGAACTTAGGAGGGCAGAGAAAATAAAGCTGTTCCTCCCCTACCACAGGTACATTTAATGAAAAGAATTTGGCAAGGAGACTTCGAAATGCCAAATGTTAACTAATTTTTAAAAGATCCCTCATACTAGAAAAAAATGAATCCATTAGAAAAGTATTTAAAGAAAATGTTAATTATTAGAAAAATACGGACTCATATTTTCTTTCTAAACATAATTATTGTGTATTAAACATAACTTACTGATAATAAGACAAGTAAAGTCAAACAAAGTTGGTACTTTAAGATTAGTTATAGCCAGTAGTAAAATGCATATCAATACACACAGAACATATGCCTAAATTATGTACTCGTATTATAGGCACATGAACCTGCTGTCTATGCTGTATACTGTTTCCCCTTCACTATGTTACGTTTTTTGTTACAAGAAAGAGTAAGTTGTTAGCCTGTGACTTAACTTTTACTAATGCCTGTGCTATTTGTGTTACAATCTTGTTAAATTTTTGCTCTTTGCTCTTTTAATACCAAGATACCTGAGGCATGAATTCTGCTGGTTACTTTGGTAGTCCTATTTTCACTGGCCTAAGTCTGTAAAAGGTTTATTTATTAGTACCATGGAGAATAGATAACCTTTCTGGTAGAAGGATTTAGTCTTAAAGATTCACTGTCTTGAGAAATTTTTACCTGTGAGTCTTGGTGTTTTACTGACCTCTCACTGATTTGCAGTATTCCTATCACAAATTCTAATCATAAGCTACTAAAGAATCAGAAAGAGACGATGAATCCTGGTAGAGGAAAATACCCATAATGGGCTGGTGAGAGGGAAATATGGCAGAACGAAAAAGCCAAGAGAAACTGAGCAGTGCAAACTGGTAGATTATCTATATGTTCATGGGTAAATGAGATGGTAAGGAGGGGAGAGGTAAGAAGAAGAGGGGCTAAAAAGAAAACAAGGCATCTACACAAAAATCAGAAGTGAGGCTGACCTCATTTTGTTACCAGAGAGCAAGTTCTGATCTCCTCACAGAAAGATTTCAGAGACGGGACATGGAGTCAAGACAGTGAAGTGAGGACTTATCAAGTGACAGGACGCTCTCACGGGGAAAGCCTGGCAGACTCAGGTGAACAGCTGTGCTGAGCTTCTTTGGCAAGCTGGTTATATGGGGTATAAAAATGGGCGGAATATCCACTGGGGAGGGACAGGTTTGGGGTCATATTCACTGATTTCCATCCCAACTCCACCTTCCTGAGGGAAAGAACGATTTTTGTCCTTATTTACTCTTGATTGGAAGTGTCATGGTATCAGTGCATGATGGGTACTTCTTCTCTGCAAGGCTAACTGTATCGTAATGAGAGTATAATGAGGATCAATGTCTACTGGAAGTCAAATCTTTAACCATCTTGGGCCTAGTTGGTTCTAATCAGTTTACATCCTATCCTCAATGACTGTGTCATTCTTTTAATGCTTGTGCCCTGCCCCCTTCCCTCCTGTGTCAAATTTAAGACCATCATGATGATAATCTAAGTTGGAGAGGAAACACATACATAACCTGAAAAAGCCAATATAACTTGACCTCAAAACCCCCTTGGCTGAG
The DNA here is from genome assembly GCF_048773025.1 of Camelus bactrianus. Lineage (NCBI taxonomy): Eukaryota > Metazoa > Chordata > Mammalia > Artiodactyla > Camelidae > Camelus > Camelus bactrianus. The sequence goes on along the minus strand of NC_133575.1, from coordinate 77,354,519 downwards.
ACTGCTTCATCTCTAAAGTCAAAAGGAAGGAAATATACATACTCACTGAGCATTTCCTCTTTGCCAGACACGTTGCTGGGCACCGAGCCCTGCTCTGACCTAGCTCTGGTGCACCTTTCCACTCTCATTTTATACCGCTCTCCCCTTTCTCCACTATTTTCTATCAGGTCCTAGAACATGTTAAACTCTTTCTGCCTTGGGTCCACTGTCTTTGTTATTTCCTTCATCTGGAAATCCTAAATGCCACATCCTCGGAGAATATTCATCAAGCAATCTGACCTAAAACAGGAGCACTTGTCATTTCTTTCCATAGCACTTATAATTCATAAATATGTATTTATATATCTGTTTGTTTGTCCTCTGTATCTCCCACTAGACTATAAGTTCCATGAGGGCAGGGACTATATATCTTCCTAGCTCACCACCACATCCCCAAGCACACTACATGAAGTATAGCAAATGCTCAATAAATATTTGTTGAACAAATAAAATAAATTTTTGCAATAATAACTCATTCAATGTTTGTAACAACATTGTGAAGTATTACCTACATCTTAAGGAAGAGAAAAGTAAGGCTCATAAAGGTGGCATATCTTGCCTAAAATCACTATATAACTAGAAAGCAGACTTCTGATTCAAACTCAGGTCTTTCTGATCACAGAACTCTTTATATTAAATAATATCATATTCCTATGGTGAATGCTTACCCACTCAAAAAATAAAAAACCTTAAAAGGAGAAATGCTGTTTGTAACAAAATTTCCTCCTTACCACATTCCTCAAGTTAATAAGAATTCAAAGGAAATGATCATTCCACTGGGTGCAAGTGTATTAATTTTTAAAATTCTTTTCCATTTATATGACAATCATCAATAGCAACCATACCAACAGAATTTGAGTATTTGCTAAGCATCTCTATGTAATCAAATATATAATAAATTCTATATTTTAAATATTTTTTTCAATCAACTAGGAATTGTTAACATTTGGAGATGCAGTAACCAGGGTATCGTGAAAATGTCTAAAAGCATACAAGACCAGGATTCTGACCAAACTCTAGCTGTTAACAGGTTTCATCAGATTTTAATTCTAAAGTAAGGTTAAATCATGAAACAGATTTCAAAATCTGCAAATACAGGTGATAAGTTAAATGTCACTAGACCCATATAGTGGAATACTGTGCAGCTAGGAAAATTATGCATTAGAAAAATATTTGATGATAAGTTTTGGAAAAAAAAACATATAGTGATTCAGCTTATGATACCAATTTTACAATATATGTATCTGTGTGTATGCAGGATAAAATAATTTGAAGGATACACACCAACATCTAACCAGTGGTTATCCCTCATTTGAGGGATTAAGCGTGGTTATTCTTTATTATTTTTATGTCTTTTTCTATTTGTACTAATTCTTCTATATTTTAGCTTTCCTAACCAGTGAATTTTATAGCCAGAAAAATGAGATTAATTCAAAAGAAATACATTTTTATTTTTGAAACATCTGTGAGGTATCCATGTATGTGGCTATGCATATACATAAAATCTCAAACTGTCAGTTTAACCTTTCAGTCCCCGTGGCTTTCACTGATCTTTGAACAGAATTAACCAGTTGTTTGGCTGTCATGGTAATACATCCTGGAGTACTTTTAGAAGCCATTACTCAGTTGGTAACAAGAAGCGTTTTGGCTCATGGCTCCAAGACAAGTTCAGGGTTTCTTGGCTACAAGGCCCAATTAGATTGAGAAAAGTTTTCTTTAACTCTGTTAATCAGTTATACTGACAGGACCAACATTTGTCAGATAGTTTCTGTAATTAAGGGACCGTAATACACAATTCCATTAAAATATTTCATGGCATAAAAAGTATTATATGTTAATTTGAATGTTTACTACATATTTCATCACACTTGCACTCACCACCACCACAAGTTAAAAATGCATACGCCAACCTTCAGCCCAGGGTGACTTCTAAGGTAGAGTTATGAACCCCAACTGAAATAGTGGGGTTGTAATGGAAATGCTGACAACCTTAACTATAGCGGCATGAACAACACTGACTATAATAAAATCCTTGTTCAGATATAACTCACATAAAAAGTAAAAGCCAAGGGCTGTGAGCAGCTCAGTACATTTAAGCCATTTTTCAACACATTCGAAAGCCATATACTTCTGTATTCCTTTCAAAGCAATACCTGATGCCTTCTCAGACTTCTGGGTTTTGTTTCTAAAAATCTGTATACACTAATATCTCATATGACTCCCTGTGAAACATTTTTCCCCTTTATCTTCAGCTGGTGAGAGCGCTAAGGAAACTTTTAGGAAATAAATGTTATTTTTGTCTTGCCTTGCTTTTGCATTTTCAATATCCCAGGGAATGGACTTGTGCGGTGAATTCAGGGAGATAAAAAGCGCCCAACAAATTCTGATTTGCAAAGTCTGTTAAAGTGACTCTGCATTAAAATCGTCCGTGTAAAACCAAAGAGGAGAATATGGTTGCACAAGAGTTTAATTAGCACTTCACTGCCCCTCCACCCCTGCCCCCGGAATGTCAAAGGAGTGGTTTCTCTTTTCTTTCATGCTAATAATGATGATGATAATAATAATAATTTTAAAAAGCAGAAGAAATCAATTACATGAGTCAAAAAGCTCTGGCAAAAGCAGCAGTGACAGTCACTGTTTATTTTTTAATTAAGGTGTTACAGTACTCTGAGCACTCACAGCTGCAAGCAGACCACACACTGGGATAGCTGGCCAGAAGCACTGTCAAAGGGAACACTGACAAGCGACAGCGTTGCTGCTCTTGTCTGTAGACAATCCCTCAAGTCTAGCTGGCACGAACATTGAGTTTAAGAATCTGGAGAACGACCGAGGATTGATTTAGCTCATATTAACAATTTCTAGCACAATTCAGAAACTACTTAACGGCAAATCTCTTTGATTTCTCCAATCTCGTATAGTTGCTTATAATTTAAACATTGTAACATTGCAATGCGAGTATGGTCCTAAACATTATCCTGCAAGTAGCCTCATTAATCACAATCATTTCCCATTGTTTTAACACTGTGGAAGACCACAGTAAGGCACAGAATGAAGATGATTAAATGATTCTGGTTGTTAGAGAGACAAGAAAAAAAAAAGGCTGTTTATAGATATGTGTTTCTTTTCTTATATAAGAAATTGAGAATGTGATTTACTTCATCTAAGACTGTGTTTAGAGAGAGAGGCGATTCTGCCATGATTGAAACCCATAGCAAATTAAATTATATTTTGCAAAATATCTGAACTTCGAAAGCTTTTAACATCACAGTAAGGCTCAGCATATACTTTTACTACTTTAAATGGCAGTAAATCTTAATGAAAGAATTAGTTTTAAGACTAGAAATACAGCTAAAACACAAAATGCAAATATGCTAATTGTTTGACCCTGCTATATACTTGTTCTGAAATGTGATCAGACAGAATAAATACTTCTTTTCTTTATAAGTCCTTCCAAACTTAATTGATGACACTGAATCTGAAATTACAGCTAACACGAGAACTTTTATTTTAGTTTGGTTTTTTTTTTGGCGGGGGCGTAGTAATTAGGTTTTATTTATTTACTTTCTTAATGGAGGGACTGGGGATTGAACCCACGACCCAGTATATGCTAAGCACACACTCTAACACTGAGCTCTACCCTCCCCTCTTCTTTGGAGTGTTAGTGGTATGACGCTGCTGATGCTAGAAGTGAAATCCATTCAGGGGATCATGTATGTTTAAAAAAAAAACTGATGTGGGTAATTTCAAATTCTTACATATGTTGTTTGGATAGTATCTTCGTAGAAATATTATTTTAACTGTTTCTGCAATCTGTCTCCCCATTATTCGATTCTTCGTCTACTGCTCATGTCGCATTCCAAATCCAATAGATTTTTAAGTCCTGCATTTTTTCTAAAATCTTTCCTTTCTAGGCTCACTACTATGGCTCCTTAGCTACTGAAAAGGGAGATTCTAGATCATGGAGGACGTGATATTATTATAAGATTTGACTGCAGAATGAAAGAGCTGAAATTATGTTTGTAAATCATTTTTTAAAAATCCTCAAGGCTAAGAACTATGTTTCTTTCTGGGTATTAATTCCATGTCTATTAGTTTACTTCTTAAAGATATGACCACCTGGAGACTGCAGTAACCTACACTGCTGTTTTGGCAAAACATTCACTAAGAGAGAAAAATTAAAATGTCACTGATCACATTTGTATAATCCTCTCTAGGAGAAGACAATATAAACCAGGTAACACTTCTAGTGCCAGATCGAATGTAACTCAAGATTAGTTAGTTGGTTTTCTACATGCAGATAGAGTTTACTAGGCACATACTTGAATTTCACTTTCCTGGGCTTTCTTTTGGTAAACAGTATTTCTCAAGTAAAGCAGTTAGCTGGGCTGCCGTTTGGCTTACAGTTTTCAAGAAGAACAAATGGCTATCTTCCCTGTTAGCAATGCACACTTTTGCATATTGCAATGCACATAGTTTGCACCCCACCACATGGCAATGGTGTCAGGTCTTGGAAGATGTTACTCTCATCTTTACCACAAACCCTTGCTTACTATCTGCTTGATCTGTACCTGGGTTTAAACTGCATCCATTTCCTGAAATTACCTGCCTGCTTTAATTCCCAGAATGATTATATTTCAGTGAATGCAAATATAATAAAAACACAGACACACACATCAGTCTTCCCTTTTAAAAAAGCTGCTGGTTACAAGTAGGTATTTTGAGTAAGTGTTGAAGGGATTTTTAATGTTTAAAAATATGGTGAGGAGTTGAAACCATACAACTCTTAGAAGAAAAGACGAGAAAAGCTCCTTGACATTGGTCTTGGTGGTAATTTTTTGGATTTGGTACCAAAAGCACAGGCAACAATAACAAAAAAATAAACAAGCAGTGCTCGCTGCAGTAGCACATAGACTAAAATTGGAAGGATACAGAGAAGACTAGCATGGCCCCTGTGCAAGGATGACAAGCAAATTCGTGAAGCGTTCTGTATTTTCGGTTGGGTGGGAGTGGGAGGGGCGGGATAAAATAGGAGTTTGGGATCTGCAGATACTAATTACTATATATAAAACAGATAAACAACAAGAACCTACTGTACAGCACAGGGAACTATATTCAATATCTTAATCTCCGAATAACTTAACAATAGCCAATAACAGAAAGGAATAGGAAAAAGAATATATATGTATAACTGAATCACTATGTTGGACACCATAAACTAATACAACATTGTAAACCAACTACAATTAAAAAACTAAAAATAAATAAGTAAATAAACAAGCAGAATTACATTAAAACTAAAAAGCTTCTGCACAGGAAACAATCAACAAAATGAAAAGGCAACTCACAAAATAGGAAAAAGTGTAAGCGATGTGTCTGATAAGAGGTTCATATCTAAAATATATAAGAAACTCATATAATAGCAAAAAAACCAAACCACCCAATTAAAAAATGGGCAAAGGACATGAAAAGACATTTTTCCAAAAAAGACACGCCAATAGCCAATAGGTATGTAAAAAGGTGACCAACATCAGTAATCATCAGGGAAATACAAAGCAAAACCACGATGAGATTATCACCTTATACCTGCTAGGATGAGTATTATAAAGAAGTCAAAAGATAGCAGGTGTTTGCAAGGATGTGAAGAAAGGGGAACTCTTGTACACTGTTGGTGGGAATGTAAAATGGTACAGCTACTGTGGAAAAACAGTATGGAGGTTCCTCAAAAAATTTTAAAAATAACTACTATAGGATCCACTAATCCCACTTCTGGGTATATATCCAAAGGACATGAAATCAGTATCTTATAGAGATATCTGCACCCCTGTGTTCACTGCAGCATTATTCACAGCAGGCAAGACATGGAAACAACCTAAGTGTCCACTGACAGCTGAATGTATAAATTGTGTACGTATACACACACACGCACACACACATGCTCTCTCTTTAGTGCTATGACCTCAATTATTTTTCATTTCACATATATGTGATATCTGTCTGTCTGTCTGGCTTTTTAACTCCCAGGTTCACCCATGTTGTTGCAAATGGCAGGACTTCCTTCTCTTGTAAGGCTGAATAATATTCCATTTTTAGTTATATGTGAAATGAAAGAAAAATTGAACTCATAGTATCAGAGAATAGATTGACGGTTATCAGAGGCTAGGGGGCGAGAAAAGGTTGGGGAAAAGGGGAGATTTTGATCAAAGGGTACAAACTTCCGGTCGTAAGATGAATAAGCTCTGGAGACCTACTACACAGTATGGTGACTATAGTTAACAATAATGTATACTCAAAATTTGCTAAAAGAGTGGATCTCAAGTGTTCTCACCACACACACACAAACAGTAACTATGTGAGATTATGGATTGTTAATTAGTGTTAATTATGGTATTCACAATACATCAAATTATCAAAACATCACATTGTACAACATAAATATACACAATTTTTATTTGTTCATCAGACCTTAATAAAAAAATATGGTGAAGAGCACATGGTGGTGAAGTCTTGAAACCACAAAAATGGTCTCCATTTTCCTCAAGCATTTTTGCTAAGAATTTCAATATGCTCAGAGCTCTGATTAGAAGACACAGGAATCAACGATTTACAAAATAAATAAAACTAATCATACATGTTGAAAAACACTAGACTTTCTAGGTGATAAATCTTATTGCATTTGCAGATCCTCTAAACCCCAGAACACTGCATACTATTTCATGTGTGTTAATCTCCAAATAACTACCTACAATCGTCCCCTGGTATACATGTCATGATTCCAGGATCCCCCACGGATACCAAAATCCATGGATGCTCAAGTCCCTTATATAAAATGGCATAGTACAGTCAGCCTTCATACCCATGGGCTCTACATCTGCAGATTCAACCAGCCGCAGACTGAAAATCATTGATTATGCAGATGTAGAACCCATGGATTCTGAGGGCCAATTGTACGGAGTTTTGTGATGAACAAGAGTTTATCAGGGCTCATACATATCTACGTGTGCATGCATGTGTGTGTGTGTGTGTGTGTGATTTTCTGCATGTGTGTATGTGACATTAGTAATTTTTTTCTTTAAAACAAAGGCTCCTTCATAGATAATACAAATGATACATTATGTGCAGAACAGAACAACATCTGGTGCACTGGTTTAATAGAGCATATCTAAAAGTTGTACTTATCATTATTCTTTTACAGTTTCAATCAAATTAAATTATTTTACATGCTGGAAATTCCTAAGGCACTTTTATGCCACTTAAACGGGTGTCCTTCTAATTCAATCAAAAATACCCTATCGTTACGTGGGATCCCTAGTCTCAGGGTTCAATATTTCAGCCTCTTCTCTCTACTCTCACTCTCCTGGTGATCTTACCCATTCACATGGATTTAAATATTATCTATGTGCTGATCGCTTTCAAATGTCAATCTCTAGTCCCAATATCTCCCTGAAGTCCAGGCTCTCATATCCAACTGCCTACCGGACGCTTCTATTTTGATATCTAATAGGTATCTAAAACTTATTACGACCCAAACTGAACTCCGGATATTTGCAACTTCCAAACCCGGTCCTTCTACAGTCAGTCTTCCCCATTTCAACTGATGGCAAATCCATCTTTTTTCATTTGCTCTGGTTGCAATGTTTGGAGTCACTGCTGAAGATTCATACTGTCCTACTCCTCATCCTATTTATAAACAAATTCAGATGGCTTAATCTTTAGAAAAATAGTAAGTCTACACTTCTCATAAGGTCCACCACTGACACTCTAATTGATGCCTAACATCCTTCCTCACTTGATCAACTTCAATGATCTGATCGCTCACTCCTCTTGCCATATTGCGATCCAGTTCTCCACTTGGCAGCCGGAATGATTCCTTTAAACGTAAGTCAGATCTCATTACTCCCACAGTCTCAACCTGCTAATCGTTTTTCATCCAACTCTAAATAAAAGCCCAAGTCCATTCCAGGGCCTACAAGGTCATATATACACTTGCCTGTGGCCACACCTCCAATCTCTTTCCCTATCACTCTCCCCTCACTCACTGCCTCCCCTACTCTCCCTCAAATACATTATGCACTTAGAAGACTCATGGACTTCTGTACTTGCTCTTTCCATTGTGTGCACGGTCCTTGACTGAGTTATAAATATGGCTTGCTGCTTCAGTTTAATCAAATTGCTGGCCAAAGGTCACCTCCACAAGGACGCCTCCCTGACCACTATATGTAATACTATAGCACCCTCTGTCACTCTCTATTCTCTTACCTTGCTTTATTTTTCTTCATAACACTCATTGACTGAATGGAATTATACTGCATATTTCTCCGTTTCTCCCATGAAAATGAGACTATTCACTACTAGTGCCCAAAGGTTCAGAATGGGGCTAGGCACGTGATCAGTGCTCAGTAATTATTTGTTCAGGAAATGAGTGAATAAATGAATGAACTGTATGACAAGTTATATCTGAAAATTATTTCATGATTATAAATAGAAATATATAGTCAATGCTCTTTATTGATGGATTCCATATTTGTGAATTTGCCTACTTGCAGAAATTTATCTGTAACTCCAATCAATACTTGCAGTGACTGTGCGGTCATTCACAGACATGCACACGTAGAGAGTGGTGAAAAATCTGAGTTGTCTAAGGTGAACATTTCCAGCCGAGGTTCAACAAGGTGACATTCTGCCTTCTTGTTTCAGCTCACATAGTGAAAACAAGTGTCCTTCTGCAACCTATTCAGTGCCACGTTTTTCTATTTTTGTGCTTTTTGGGGGGTTTGGTTTTTAAAATGACCCCCAAACACAGTGTTGAAGTGCTGTCTAATGTTCCCAAGTGCAAGAAGGCTGCAATGTGCCTTATAGAGAAAATACATGTGTTAAATAGGTTTCATTCAGGCATGATAACGTTATAGTGCTGTTGCCTGTGAGTTTAATGCTCATGAATCAACTATATACATTAAATAAGGTATCTTTAAACATAAACACATTAACAAGGTTATGTATTGACCACTTGATGAAAATGGTATGACCAGAGGCTCGCAGAAATCTAACTCTGTATTTCCCGTAGGAGCAATGATTCAGTGTTCACTAATTCAGTGTTTATGATGACTTTACAGAACATAACAAATGCAAATAATAAAAATCAACTGTATATACCGAAGAGAAAATACAGAAAAGACAAAAATATTACTGACAGCAAATATTGCCATTAAGTCTGTTAAGTATATTATGATTAATAATATTTGGATCTTATTATATATTATTTTATTTAAATTTACTATATTATTTGTATTCACCATGTCATTAAAGTTCATTGAATGCTTGATTTTATTCACAATATATCACATTATGTGTATATTCTATGATTCATTTTATTACTTCTCTTAATTCTTAGCTCTTTGGGATATTTCCAGTTATTCACTGTTATAAATAATGTTACAAATGAAATTCTTGTGCATAAATATTGGTACCCATTTCCGATCATCTTCTTAGGACAAATTAAATATTTGCAATTAGTTTAAGGCTCTTGATACATTTTGCTTTCTGAAAAGTTGAAGTCATCTTGATCTTGGACCATTAATGCAAAACTATCTCCCCTACACCACCTATGTCAGCACTGAGTATATGACTGTTTTTAATCTTTGTCAGTTCAATAGCTGAAAACTTGTAAATTATTATTTTATGTGCATTTCTTCCATTACTTATGAGGTCGAACATTGTTGGTATGTTTGTCTTCTGAGATGGATGGCACATGTATTAGAATCGTTTCCAATGAGTTTCTAAGTTGGACTACCAACTGAGGTCATTAGTAGATGTGTATGAGATAATTCATTTTCTTTGGAAGAACTCCTATTCAATGTGGTTTCTAATCATAAAAGATACATGAATAAACTGCCAAGTTAATTTAAAGTATGCCCAAACTTCCATGGAATAGATAACTGAAGAAAAGTGACATATTTAAAACAAGGGATACGAATGTGCAACTCAGGGTCTGCAAGTCATTATTAGAGTTAAATAAACAAATGTTTAGGTGGTGATCCGTATTGCTCAAGAAGGGTGGGCCGTGGAGATAGTTATTCTTTGTTCATCACCACAGGGAATGTTACCATTTTCTGTGAACATGTAGAAGGAAAAATTAATTGAATGAAATTCTAAATCCTGACACTATCATTTTATATATTTAACAGTTCAGTGCAGTTTAAAGGAAATCAATATGTGTTTGTAGTTGTACGATTTCATTAGGTGTTTCAAATTATAATAATTAATATTCCCATTAAAATACAGAATTTATCAAGGTTTATACTGCCTTCTCACTTCATCTTAAATTTATGAATAAACTTTTCATATTTTATATTTCTTTCAACTATGTTTTTGCTATTACTCTCAGTGTTGTTATAGTGAAAAGAACAAGGGATACAGACGTAGCCAAAATTTGAGCTCTTATTGTGTGACCTTGAGGACTTTACTTAATGTTTCCGAGACTCAGTCTCTTCTCTAAAAGCAGGCTTAATGCAGTGCCAGGCACTAAGTAAGCTCTTTGTAAATGGTAGTGGTTAATATTATCACTATTAGGTATTAGAAAAAAATGCATAATTAAGTGGAGAAGCAATAGCTCGCATAAACATTAGCCCTGGGTTTTGTGCTACAAATGCAAACAGAATCCATTTCTTAAAAATGCACATAAAATATATGTTTTATTATCATTTTCATTAGTTATTATAATAATATTTTAAATTCATACCTTTTTTATTTCCCCTAAACATTTACTATTAATTATTTAGCATATTCAATTAAAACTATATGCTTTTTTTTTCCTCTTCCATGTTTATATACCCTAAGAACAGAGATATCTTATCAAAATAGGATATTGGAAATTTTAAGATTAACTCTTGAATGTGGAATAATGATTCTTCATACAAATTTGGAGATGTCATTCAAAATAAGATGAGCCTATATGATCATGTTTTTAGAGTCTGATTTCTAGAAGACTACAAGATAGAAAAAAGTAAAAAGAACATATAAAGAAAATAAAATTAATGACATCATATATTATTTCAGAGAGCTTTATGATTTAACAAGTGAATTTTGTCCTTCATTTTTAAAATGGGAACAAAGAAACATAAAAAAAACCTGATCAAAACCATCTGGAATTAACATCTCTATGCTAGCTTGAATAATATGCCATTATTTACATATGATACCTTCCTCTTAAGGCATATACACACTGTATATCTCATTTTATTATCATAATGCACTGAGGGATAAGTAGGATAAATATGACCATCTCTATTTTTCCAATTGAGAAATACTGGACAAATGAGGAAACAGGCAGTGAGAGGTTAAATGGCAAAACTATGATCCAACAAGCAGGTAGTAACAAAGTTGAAACTCGAATGTTTACGTTATGATTCTCATCCTTGGCCATACGATTTCTAGCATGTGTTTCCTTCAGATACGACTACACCAGAATCCTTTCCCACAGAGCTGTTAGCTTCCAATAGGAGTCACAGTTTTTTCCCTTACTATTTCAATGAATCTTCTAATTAACGTGCCAACTCCATTCTGACTGTTTTATGTGGAAATACTTTAAAGGAGTTTGGGTCATATAAGATTAGCATAAGTAAATATTACATTTTCTACTGACTAATTTTTCCTCATCAACTTACAGAATCCAAATTCCAGAAAAAGACCCCAGTTATATGTAAGAGATCATACCAGCAGTGTAGTCCCTCATGACTTGGTCTCTGTGCTCAAGCCACGTTTGAAACGTGTAAAAAGTGGAGAATGGAGGCAACTGACTGGGTAGATCTGATACTCTTTACTCTCTTGAAGTCCCCAACTCTTATATTCCAAAACCAGGTTCATCCTTATTGATGAATCCATCAGAAGAATTGGCAGTGGTAAAAATTGCAATGACAGTAACCAAGTTGATTACCAGATTCTACCCATTTTTCCCTAGTGGTACAAGGGACTCTACATTCAGAGCAGGAGTTGCCTCTTGCTATGACTCTGTTCTGGCAGTAGAGAGCTTGTTCTTTCTTCATTTCTTTCATACTACCCTCTTCCCTCACTCTCTACTTAACATTCTCACTATAACCTCTTGCATCAAATATGCCTCCGTATTGTAATTCAGAAGTCAATCGCATTATAACATTTGATGTACGAATATTCACTTTTCAACTAACAAGCTTGAATCCACAATGAAATTAAACAGAGCAATAGTCCCATATATCCTATTTCCTGACACTGAAGCAAAGGCAATGATAACAATGACAGCAGTGACAGGTTCTTGGTGAAAATTTCAACTCAAGATGTGCTCAGGACATATTAGGATTCAATGATATACAAGACGGCATCATATTGACAACAGCCTCGGAAAGATCACCCTGAATGTTTACATGATCTATAATGGGCTTAGTGGGGTATTTTTTTTCCTTCCTTTTAAAATTTTTAATTCTAGAGGGCACCCATCCACTCTCAGACTAAAAGACACTTTGATAAAATCCTTAAGTGACATACAACTTGCTGAAAAAAATAGTAATTATTTACAGTAACATCAGATCAAGTCTGACTGCAGGTATTTATACAATGCATGTGATCATTATATCTAAGCACCGGTAAACATATGAGGACCTTTTGAATTAAAACATAACACCATTCTCCCTTTTCATCAGTCATTACACACTTTAAAAATTTTAATGACCGGCTTTTAAATGCTTTGTTGAAGCCTATATACATTGTATACACAGGCAGCCAGTTTTACTCAGCCTGCTAACATCTAGGGAAGGTCAATTCTATTGGCATTCTGTAACACTGGTTTATTATCATTCTGTGCTTCTAAAAATTTAGACCAAAACTCAAAGTTTAAATCTGCTAGGAAATCTGATGGTTTAATACATTCTCACATCTTGGGTCTTATGAGTTACTGTACACTGAATGCTCTTAAACCAGTAGGATTGTGTTCCATAATTCAAAGAGTTTTCAAAGAAACAGTAGACAATATGAAAGTACTTTTTTTTCAGGCATTAGAATAAAAGAAGTTTCGGCAGTTAGTTAGATCTTACATTACATCTTACATTAAAACAACTGGATGCTCCTTAAAAGAAATAAGACACGGACCAGGAAACTCTGTTAAGTCCTACTGTCCTCTTTCTTTTAACGGATCTTGTTTCTCCTCTTATACTTACAGTAAAAATTCATTTTCAGGTTGCTACTCTCCACTTGTCAACTTCCCACAATGGCTGATTTTGAAAGATGTCTGCTGTACTAAAATGATATGCAATGATTCAATGTAACAAACATTTATGGAGCACTGACTTCGCTCTGAGTTGCTGTGCTAGCCCCAAGTCAGGTGGACAAATGCGGCATATTCCTTGTCACTGAGGAACTCAACCTAGGAGGTCCAGAGAGAAGCAAAGAATGAAATGAAAAATGCAAATGTGGCGTGTGCTGTGTTACTAATAAGGCTGGACTGCTGCTGCAACACAAAGAAAGGAAAGGGGAATTCTGTCAAAATGGGGCTGGAAAGACTGAACCACTACACTATGTAGAGGAAGGAGCATTTGCACTCTAGGAAATCTTTTATTTGGTCAGTGTTGACTTTCTATATGTTTTCCAATATGTGAGCAGGAATCTCTGTTGGATATTTTAGACCACAAAGGAAACAAAAATGGAGGTGAAATATGTGTAATAAAATAACTCGAGACAAAGGGCTGCAAACCCTCATTGATTCTCCCACCGAGTTGTGTGATTGTGGGCAGTTCTTTCAGCATTTTGGGCCTCAGTTTCTTCAACTTTAAAATGATGAATTTGGACTAAATGCCATCTTGGGTCCCTTTTACCAGGGACAAGATGATCTCTGAAGCTTCTGACAGCTTTGGAATTTCAGAAAATGTTTTGGGTTTTTTTTTTTTTTTTTTGTGGTACCGACAACTTTTTTTTTTTTTTAACTCTGCTATGATTTTACTTTTTTTCTTTTTCTTTATTTCATAGCTTTTTCCCTACACTATTTCCTCTGATCTAAATTTTCATCATCATTAATCCTGTGAAGAAGTCAAGAGTGGATAAACAGCTAATCAGAGTTACTAATATGACATGGAAAGATGGCAGATGTCAAAAGGTACAATTGGTCATTAAAGTGTATAATAATTGACTGAATTCATAAGAAAGTAACACTGTTTATAGAAAACTTAACCAGCTTTTATTTTGTAGGATGGCAGTAATTTAACTGAAGGGAAATCCATTTCAGATTTCTGTAAAACCTTAGGATTAATAGCTCCTTCAAATACATTAATATAATTTTTCCCTGTTGAATGGAATAGTTTTAATTAAACTTTACTAACTCTTTTGGTTTAATCCCTCGAGCTGACCTATAAAACACTAGAGGTTTTAAATCAAACTGGAAAAAATCCTCAAAGCTGAAAGTTAAAGCGATAGCCACAGTGAGGGAGAAACAATAAAGGATTTATAAACTATGTCTAGTAAACCAGCAGCGCTTTAAACAATACAGATCTACAGATCTATGATATATAATTATATATATACATATTTAATCTTTAAAATCAGTCATTGGGGAAAAGGTAATGGTGGTTTATCAAATGTATTTTCAATATTTCAAAGGCATAAAAGTCTCTATAGCAACCACTTTTTTCCTCTCTAAAGACTCATTGGTATGTCAAACATGAATGAGAGGACCTGCAGATTTATAATTTAACCTAGAAGAAAATGACCAGAGAAATATTATTTTATTAATTCCACTAGCAATAAAATTACATGGTACGGTTTGATTCTGAACTTCATCAGGGTGACGAGATCTGTTTAGAAGAAAGGAACTCTCCTCCCTCCCCTCCCTGCTTCCCTCCCCCTCCCCGCAATAATAACTCAGTAGATAAATAAGTGACACCAAACCAAAACAAAACTGCTCTACAATTCTTTAGGCAATGCTTCGTAAACTTTTCCCACCCAAGCGCCCCTAATGGAAGAGAAGATTGAACACGCTCCCCTAGGGATGTGCTGCAAGTTTGAAATTTCTTTGAAGTCATCTGTTTTCTTTTAAAAATTCATGTGAATCTTGCATTCTACTCCATAATATAGATCTATTTTAATGTAAAAATGATGTGTGTTCCCCCAATATCTTTGAGTTACAGAGTTCTAGGAAAATATGCTAAGTTTACACCATAGCTTTGCATCTTCCAAGATGCACACAGTTTTAGAAGCTTAGCTTTACAAGGAATAAAGGCAATTATCAAATACATTTTTCCATAGATCCTACCTATTTCCTACTTTCAGTTTTCCTTTCAGTTCAAGGTAATTTTTTTCTCTGCCAGTTAATTCGAGCTCTATAACTTTAGTACTGAACTAAAATACATTTATTTGCTATACCAGACAGAAAAGATCCTTACTCTATCAAAATAGGTACTCGGGTTTTTATAATCAAAAAACATAGAAGTGGGAAGGGATAAGTTAGGGGTATGGGATTAACAGATACACAGTACTATATATAAGATAGACAAACAACAAGGATGTACTGTATAGTGCAGGGAACTATATTCAATATCTTGTAATAACCTCTAATGGAAAATAATCTGAAAAATATCTATGTATATATAACTGAATCGCCTTGCTGGACACCTGAAACTAACACAATTATTGTTAATCAACTATACTTCAATAAAAAATTAAAATAAAAAATAGAGATTTTTCAAAGGTGCAAGAAAGAAAAAAAGAAAAACAACCAAATAGAAGAAAAATATTAGTAGTCATACAATTGTTCTTTAACCATGAGTTACATAACTTAATTGCTAACTGAGTTAGTTTCATCTTAATCTGTATCATTCCAGTTTAAAAGAAAGGTACTTTTCTGTTTTTGTAGGCAATTATTTCAAAGGAGATAGCCCATCATCAAATAAAATGAATCACTATATAGTGCTGATCTATTTTTATTTTTGCAGGTTGACTTTGAATATATATCTACTTGCAATATACACCCTCCTAGAGGTGACAGAATGTGATTCAAACAGGACAGGAATGTATATTAATCAAACAAGACAAGTTAGACTCAAACATCAAGGAGAAGTGTTTAACTATAAATAAGAAGGGTGACCTTTCACTCTGCTTTTTTTTTTCCTGCAGACAAAATTCAAAAGTATCTTCTCCTAAGGCTTTAGTAGCAAAACATAAAAAAAAAAAAAAAAAAGAAGAAGAAGAAATGGAATCTGAACAGTGATTTGACAAATAATAGTCAGTTGTTTTAGAGGACAGGGCAAGTAGATTTCCAGGCATGGGCTATAGCATGAAATCATACACAGAGATAGGATTATCAGAAAGGAATAAAAATGGCTCAAGAGAAAATATGTCTGGGCACAACGAAATGAGAACTAGAAGGAAACGAAAGAGGATGTAAGCAGGCGGAATGGGCTTAAGAACTTTTTGAGTTGAGAACTCTGAGTCTGAATTTCATAGGGAAAGAAAAAGAACTAGTCAAAATAATGTGAATGTGGGGATTGTCACAGCCCCAACAGTGAGCTAGGAAGAGGATTTCTGGCCACAGTCTTTTGAATAAAATGGCAGGAAGAATACACAAAAGCAGAAAGAAGCAAACTACAACACAGAGGTTTTGCTCTTGAAATAGATAGGAAGAAAGAAGTTGGTGATATTGTAAAAGAAAAATATGAAAGGATTTACCAGAAGCCCAGACATAGGAAACCAACAGAACTGAATATAAAACATACTTAGCTGAGACTAGAGGAACTACACATACCCTCACAATTATTTCCTTCGAACAAGACAACAAAAACAACTATAATATTCATTAAAGAAATTAAAGATATTTCATTAATTTCATTACAGAAATATGTTGAGGGTGTAATTGACATTACCAGACCAGTAGAGAGGACCACTGAACAATATTACACAAACAATATTCTGGGTTTTATAGACACACTTCTTTTCTCCTTCAAAGGACACTAACAGTTTATATGGTTTGTAATAAACTTGGAAAACACATACTCTTTTGAGTCTTTACTGAAAGCCCTCCAAGTTATAAAGAAACGGTATATACTATAGTATAATTTCAAATATAAGATTTATGGCATACTTTCCTTACTCAAGAGGAACAACGCACTTCGCCACATATATAACCTCACCTTCAAGAAATGTTTCCTTGATCCATCCACCTTTCTTTCACTTTTCAGTTTCTTGCAAGAGGAAGACAAATAGTCACTAACCAACAAAGCTAATCAGTTCGAACTGAAACCCTGGAGACATTTTTGTTCCTCCTCTCCCTTTCTTCACTGATGCCAAGACTGCCTATTCTTATCCTTCGATGATGCCCTGCCACCTACCACATCAAGACCAGACTGCTTAGCATGACACCGAGGTCTCAGATGGCCACTTTACTGCTCCAGCCTGATAATCAATGACTCACCCATCCTCACACACCCTGCCTCTGTGCCTTGCTCATACTATTTGCTCTCTGGAAAGCATGCCCCTTTTCCAGGCCTGGAAAAATCCTATTCTTGTGCTTCACCATTTTGGACTCTTCCACAAATTCTTCCCCCATCTATCCATTCAAAAGTACTTTCTGTCTCATCTAAAACTACAGTCCATTATCTTTTCCTGTACCACTTCTCCTATTCATCTTTGTTTTATAAAATATTTGTATATATGTCTTTTCTTACCTTTCAGACTTTAAACATATTCAAGCAAGAACTATCTCACAATCATTTTGATATCACTGAAAGCCCCATCGTATGGCTCCTTTGCAAACAACATACATTTAAATGTTTATGAAATGAATGAACAAGCATTCTATCTGATCAGAGATATGAAAGCTTCAATAACCCAGAAGTGCTAAAAAATGAAGTCAGTCAAAAGCAGGTCATTAAAACACACTGTACTGTCAAATATCAGCTAATGGAAACTATCTTCCTGTTTTTTTATACCAGTAAACAAACAAAAAATACGATTAATGCTTATAGATTATTTAATCCTACCATTTAAAATAAAACACTTAGGCAAGGCGTAGTCTCAAAGCAGTTACAAATCAATTACCTTTGCTTGCACTTTCTACATGCTCCAGTTCTTCAGGAAATTTCAGGATATCCCGGTATTTTTCTTCACAAATTTCAGCGATAAAATGCAAGAGGGTTGTTTTTTGATCTGCTGATTTAGTATCTCTGATCTGGAATGAAATAACAACACATTTTTTAGTACTTTTTAATAATGTAAATAAAGACTTTTTCATAAACAAGTGAAATAAATGAATAAACTTAATTCATTATAACTAATTTAATTTTTTTTTAAGTTTGGGGTAGTTCCTAATGGGGTCTAGTAACAATGACCTTGATTGTAAAACGAACTCCGTATTTTAAAAGTGAGAAACATGACCCCAAAAGGTAAAAAATTAAAACTTTAATCTGTATTTCTCAAAATGTCTAAACTATTACGGCAAAATGAACTATTCTTTTCATGAGAAAGGAGCATTCGAGTATTGATAATAACAGTTCAAGTTAATGTGTGCTTTTGTTATCAGCATTCTGCTCTTTGCTTTACCACAGAAATATATTCTTGAAAGCTGGATTCGTTTGTGAGGTTGTATTTATTTCTAGCCATCAATGATGCAAATTAATGCAAAAGAGTAAGCACATTTTACCCTCCTTTACTTGCATGGGCCATCAAAAAGGAATAACTGAAGACTTTTTATGCTGATTTATAAACAGAATCTGACCACACAATCATGATAATATAATAAATTTTATTTGCTACACATTGTATTTTTTCCAGAGACATTAGAAAAAAAGATGCTATAGTCAAAACAATAAAAAAAATCTTCAAACTATAGGACAAAAAAAAATCTATGATGAGAATCTGAGTGTTTTCTTTAATATAACTCTCATACTAGACTAAGCTACAAATGAAATCAAGGATTTACTTTAAAAACAGAGGATAAAGACAGCATAAACTATCAAGTTTTCTCATTCTATTGAATGTTTTTAATTCTATAATCCTTAGATGATGGGTTTGTCCACTGATGTTCATACTGATTTGGGATTTTTAGCTTTAAGGATTACAGATTAGAATAAATGAGTATTCTTTACAAACAGGTTTATGAAAAGGCTGTGGAGGATACTTAGGTAATTACAGAGTAATTTAATCCTTATTGTTTTGGTGGCGAAGGAAAAACAATCGCATTTAACCATTGAGGCCCATACTTTTTGGTGCTACAGCTTTTTAACAACTGTTACGTCCCAACGATAGGAACGGATTTACAAGAAATGTTCATCTCAAGGCTCAAAACAGCCACAGGAGGCATGATGTTGATAGTTCAAGTAGTCACAATGATTTCTTTTTAGAATTTCTGGGATTACTTTATCCCACATAGGTAAAATATTTTAAATTTTGATTATCACGCTGAACCACCAAACACTTTTCAGCCGTACAAGGTTGAAAAGACACAATTCCAAGGACAAGCTATAAGAACAAAAAGCAACAAAAACCTCAAGGGTAGTTTGTCTTAAGTAAGGCTTGGAGCTGGAGAATCACTGGGTGGTTCCCTTTCCTAAACAGAGGCCTTCACCTGAGATGACAGTGCTATGTATGTGCACCAAATGCATTGCTTTCAGAGTACGCTGGATACTCCAAGTGATAAGGAAATAAACATTTTCTGTTTTTCTTACAAATTACTTGAATTCCTAAATCCTAAAATACTAAAAACATTGGGTGCTTAGGGAAAACTGCAGGGACATCTTCCTAAAGGAAAGGAAATTGATTTATATTTTATGAACTCTGTGGAGACAATTTACACACACACACACACACACACACACACACACCAAAAACCCACCCAACTATTTTTCAGGACACTAAATTGTACAAGTATATTATAATTTTTTAAAAGAAATACACATGGCCAACACTGGAAAGGAAAACACAGAGATAGAAAACTAGCACTGTGCTCATACGACAATCTTCTGGCTGATTTAAAAATTCGGTTTTTGGCACGCATGCTTGTAAGCGCTTAATTTTCAGAAACTGTATTTCATTGATAAATATTTATCCAGAATGAAGTTCATCAATACACTTTGTTAAAAAATGTAGTAGAGTTAATGGTTACATTTTAAAAACATAAACAAAGCATAACATTTCAATTACGTATCTTTGTTGAAATCAGAAAGAGTTGTAAACAGAGTGTGCATGCACTTTTTAAAACTGTATGTAACACTCTCTTTAAAGCATGGACAAACATGGCCAAGTGCCTGTCTTGTCAAGGTGAGAAATATCTTAGTTGGTATGGGAGAGAAATTGCTAAATCTGTACTGCAGTATTTATTTTTAAAATGACCTCACACAGGGAGTCCATTTTAAGGTTTCAAACTGGCAGGCAACGATCACGACAAATATGTGGTCATTCTTATTTTTCTCCATGTGCATGACACTTCAACCAATCATTTTTAAATGAATATATAATGTTAAAATATAAGGGCAAAGAATTTTCATTTATTAAAGTATATTTACTTTGTATAATCACATCTTCAGTCTCTCTTACGGCATCTACACCATTCACATGTGAGGCATCATGTGGTTCACAATGTCAGCACAGAAGGCAACTAAGACCGTTCACCTTCATCAATTCTAATGGCTAATGGCATGCATCCAATAATTTGCTCTTCCAAGTGTACTAGCTGGACATCCCTTGGGGTAGTACAAAAGTAATCTAATCTGAGTATGTGCAAAATCACTTCCAAAGGGTATTTAGGTTAGTTTATTAAGAAATCAAATTGACTTCCATCTGATATCAGGTTAACTCAAAATTATGTTAATTTTACATTAACATCAAATATTCCAGTGACACTTGTCCAAATGCCTAAGTCTCAGTGGTGGCTATACTGTAAGCATTTCAGGGTTCTCTCCAGCCAGGAGCCAAGTGCCTTTTTTTTTTTTGCATTCTGGCCTGTGACTTCTCTCTTTCCGTCTCACAACCTGCACTCAAAGCAGGGGTATGAGACAGAGGACTTTTCTTTATAACATACAAAAGGATAAACAAAATGATCATCCTGTAATCCTGTCTTGCATATATCTTCAAATACTAAAAACACAAACAGCAGTTCCAGAAACTGGAATTATTTGAAAAAGCTAAAAATGTTTTATAATATCTTAATAAGCTGAGTCATCACTGCACAATAACAATAAAAATAAGACAGAGTAATTCGCTATATTCAGTGATACAGTGCCATCAGTTAATAAACCAAATAGCGATTTTAATTGTAATCATCTGACCAATAAATGTTACACATAAAGATTAATAACTGAATTTATACTAACTGTATCTCCCTAATCTTTAATAACTTTCTGAAATGGTACATGAATACAAAATACCTTTCACAGAACAACACCTATTTCACTAGCAAATTCTGATCACTTCTCTTTCTTTCCAATAAATAGGAGTGTTATGCTACAAAAGATAGTATTTACATGTGATGTGTTCAAATACATTTCCAAAACTTCAGTTAGGGAGACAGCAAAATATCTGAATAACTAATTGCCTTGTTAAAGGTGGCTTATTTTGAACACTCTCATTCAAGCCTGAAAATCTGCCACCTTCGCTGTGCTTCTGGATTCAGGTGGTTTGAGCACACAGAAGCCAGCACACAGCCAGAAAGCCTGAGCCAACAACATTTTAATCATCTACGTCAGTCACACTCAATCTTCCTGTGAAGGACTCCTTCTGTAGGTAATTTTCCCTTCTGCTGAGATTTAAGCCTATTTCTTCTTGCTCTGTCCACAGTGGGAACTGAAAATAACTAGTCACTCTCCACTGTACAACCGCCTCTCACAGAGTGCAAGCTCCCTTCTTGTGTGTCCTGCTCTCGTAAACCAAACAATTTCGCTTCACTTAACCTCACCACACAGATGTTAGTTTTCAAGTGTTTAATTTGGTCTGGATGATTAGCATCCAGTCAAAGTTCCTATTGCAAAGTCTCCCTTCAGCTCCTAGAAAAGCATACAAACGTCTTGGTTTTGCATTTCAGGCCCTTTTTGAGCTGGCCCTTGCCTACCTTTCTACCGAGCCTCCTGCTGCTTTCTGATGCATCGCCTTCTCTTCAGTCTGATTACAACTGCTGGAACATACCACGCAGGGTCGGACCCCTTGCTTCTGTACATCTTGTCCTCTCGCTCCTTTTTTGTTTGTTTCTATTTGCCAAGTGAAGAGCTACTCAAAGTCCAAGCCTACTCAGCTACCACCTACTTTCTGAAGACTTCTCATAGGAGGAATTAATACCTTCTTCTGTCATGTTCTTTCACTATAAACATTTCAACACAGTAGTTTCTTCCAGTTGGTATGTGCTCTTTCTAGGGAAGAGATACCATTTTAATAATATTTATTATCCATGGTACCTAGGAGCATGCTAGGTCATACTGGGTTGGCAATAAATGTTTCTGAAGATCTTTCTTCACATAAGCTCCCATTTGTATGGGCTATAGAGTGATACTTCTAAATTAATCTGTACTCTTGTTTAAAGGTGTGTGTGTGTACGTACATATATATAGAGAGAGATTCACTACAAAGCCCAGACTTTTCCAGGACACCATATTTGTTGAGAGTTAGGTGGGAGCAAATGCCAGAATAAAGCTATCACATGCACCTCAGGAGATGGAGCACTAGACATTTGCAAGAGGAGACAGGTTAGGAGCAAAGCAATTATGAATCCACTGTGGGCTAGGAAACTGTGCTGGACACTAGGGATCAGAGGCATATAGTGCCCGGTACTTTCAAAGCCTCAGGGAGCCCAGACTTTAGGAGAAAACACAACATCAGACAGAAAGGAAACGATGTAGAAGAGTAATTTGGTGGCAAATGTCAAGGACTGACATAATTAAAATGATAACCAGGGTATATGTAAAAAAAGGAAAAAAAGGCAAAGAAAGGACCCATTCAAGATGCATTGTGAACACAAACAGGATTAAGTCACTGAAATGAAATACTTGGGACGAGGGAAAGGAAAAAAATCAAAGACTCCAACAAAAGTTTTAAGTTCTGGTGATTAAAGGAATGGTTGTATTGTGCTGGTAACAAGGAAAGCGATAACACTACGGTAAGATGGCTTTAGGAAGGAGGTGGCAGCTCATATTTTAAATATAACTGGTGGCTCTGTGGAAGTAATCAATGAGAAGGTGGTCATGGCTACCTCCTTCTCTCTGCTTCATTTTATCCTGTATGATTTCACCTAATAATGCTTCCTAAACATCCATATAACCATGACACTCTGTTCCTTCAAAAATGTCAATGGTTCTCTACAAGTCATAGCGTAAAGTTCACTTTTCTAATCACAACAGTTACTAAGCATAGACCTTCGATTCAGATAGAACTGGGTTTGAATCACGACTCTACCATTTACTAGTTGTGTGACTTTGGACAAGTTATTTAAATACTCTATGCCTCAGCTTTCTTATCCACAAAATGGGCATTAGATAAGACTTACAGAATTGAATAAGATAATGTATTAACATGACCATGATCATCACCCAGATTAGAAGTGCTGAGAGCTGGGGTAGGGTATAGCTCAGTGATAGAGTGTGTGCTTAGCATGCACAAGGTCCTAGGTTCAATCCCCAGTATCTCCATTAAAAAAAAGAAGAAGAAGTGATAGAGCCTACTTTAGGCTTCCTATCTTCACACAAAGTAAGTCATTACCATAATCCAAAAGACCCCCTCTGTGATCTGGTCCCCATCACCACCATGATCTTATCTCTAGCTATTATCCTCACCACCCACTTCAGTCATGTGGGCCTCCAAGCTGCTGCTCCTTAAACCCACCAGGCATGCCTCTCACCCAGAGCCGTGCCAGCCCTTTCTCTCCGCCTGGCAGGTTTCACTTATCCTCACCTGCCTGGCTAGTTCCTTCCCTTCTTTCAAGATCTCTACTCAGAAATCACTTTCTCATTATGGTCTTTCCTAGCTACTCTATCTAAAATTGCAATCTATTCTCCAAATGCCTCTTACCTCCTTCCCTCTTTTACTTTTCTCCATAGCAATTATTGCAAATATACTATATATCCTATTTAATTATTTATTTATTCTCTGTCTCTCTCTCTGCTACAATGACAGCTACACAAGTATAGGGCTGATTTTTTTTTTTTTTTGGTCTGTTTTGTTGACTTTTATATACCCAGCATCTGGAACAATGACTGGCGCATAGTAAGCACTTAAAACATATTTATTGAATGCACAAGTGGATGAAGGTTCCCACCCATTGGTTTATGTTCTTCCTGATCTTAGATGCCCTCTTCCTTCATCAGGTGGGTACTATCCTACCCCTCTTTTAAGGGGGAGGAGAACCAACATTTATTACCCATTTATCAAGTGTCTATGGGCCAGGCACTTTGATAAGTGCTTTATATGTGTCACCTTTTTTCTTTAATCCTCAGAAGAATTCACTTAGTTATTAACAGGCTTATTTTATAGGTACAGAACTAGGTTTAGAGTGCTTAAGTAGCTTGACACAGATAACAAGAGCTGGTGCCGGAACACAGCATGGTAGCTTATGCACACTGGGTGTCTGATACAGACTGGACTGAATTAAGTGTCACGGGTGATGAAGGTGACGAGAATGGGGGGCAGGGTCATTCAGGGAGAACGATGCTAATGAGCCTCTCTTAGCTTCCCTCAACAGAGTCAATAAATTGTTTTTGTTTTCCCATAGTGATTTATATATACACTACTTAGAGCATTTATTCCACAATATCTAACTTTATTTACACAAGCAGTCTCACCTACCAAACTGTGAACTCCTTAAGAAAGAGGACTGTATCAATTTTGTTCAGTAAATGTTTGTTGAATGAATACATAATACAGAGAAGCCAAAGATAATTAGGACTGACTTGATGATTAGAGGAATCATCAGTGACTTTTAAGAACAGTTTCAATATAGTGTCAGAGGTGCAAAATTAAAAAGAATGGACAGCCAGAAAGAGGAGGTAACATAATTTACTCAAAATATTGACTATGGATAATAAATAACTAAATAATAGATGGGGCAGCAGAGCTGGCAGCTGGAAAACAGTGAGGCTAGTCTCAAAGGTTATTTTTTTTCCTTTTCTTTTTTCTTTTTAGTTTTTTTGGGGGGGTGGTAATTAGGTTTGTTTGTTTATTTATTTATTTAATGGAGGTACTGGGGATTGAACCCAGGACCTTGTGCATGTTAAGCACTGTAATCTACCACTTGAGCTATACCCTCACCCCCCTACCAAGGTTATTATAATTATTTGTCCTGAATAAGTTCAGCATAATTAGGCCTGATGGGATCAGGCTATGGAAGAAATAAGAATTCAAAATCATGAGAAAGGAGAGTGGATGGGCATTGACTATTTCACTGGTTCTCAAACCACAGTCGCTGAATCGGTAGCATCAGTATCACCTGTGAACTCATTAGAAATACGAATTTCTGGGCCACACACAAAACCAAACGAATCAGAAACTAAGGGTGGAGTACACTGATAAGTGTTTTAAATACCGGCAAAAAAATTCTGATGCCACCACCAGGCGATTCTGATGCATGCCGAAGTTTGAGAACAACTCAATTTCTCTGAAGGAAGTTTCCAGGCAAGAAGACGCCTGGTAACTGTCCACAGCCTGCCTGGGCCTTCTCATAATTACTTTCACATATAACAAGCTGAAGTGCCAACATGATTTCAAAGCTTAGTGTCAATTTAAAACTAGAGAGGAACTATCTCGCAATCTGTGGCATCTGAAGGACAGATTCACTCGGAATGTTCTTGATTAATTTACATTAAAAATGAGACTGATTTTGTATCATAATTTACCATCTATTTATACAAGAGTAGATGACTTAAACAGGATGTTCTATGCTGTGAAGATTCTAAATACATCATTCATAAGTCTTCTAAACTGTCCGTCATTCTTAACCTAAAATTGTATTGAAAATACATTTACTGGATGGACCTAGAGATGATCATACTAAATGAAGTAAGTCAGACAAAGACAAATATCATATGATATCACTTATATATGGAATCTAAAAAATGACACAAATGAACATATTTACAAAATAGAAACATACTCACAGACATAGAAAACAAGCTTACGGTTACCAAAGGGGAAAGGCAGGGGGATAAATAAGGAGTTTCAGATTAGCAGATACTAACTATTATATATAAAATAAACAACAAGGTCCTACAGTAAAGCAAAGGGAACTATATTCAATACCTTGTAATAGCCTATAATTGAAAAGAATATGTGTATGTATATACAACCAAATCACTATACTACACACAAGAAACTAATACAACATTGTAAATCCATTATACTTCAATAAAAACAAAAACAGACTTAAATGACGCTGTAATGTGTCTTATCTACTCTGTATTATCAGAGGGATGGACTAGTAACCCAGAAGACCATTCAAGCTTTCCAACTCTAACTCAAGCTGCTAGCTCACCTCTTACTGGCAAATCTGAATTACTGTTTAACTATTTAGTCAAGAGTTTTTGAATCAGAATAACAAATTTCAGTTGTGGACATCAGGTTTCAATGCTTCCCATAAAAAGCCTCACACTGCAAATGTTTTTCACCAGTCCTAATTTCAGAGCTAACGGGTACTGGCTCTAAGGAAACAAATGCCGTGAGTCATACGCGAAACAGAGTTCCCTCATACGAACATGCAAAGATCAGACCACAGTGGGTGCAGGGAAAGAGAGAGGGTGAAAGGGGGAAGCATCATCCCTGCCCAGGACACAGGCACATTAGGATACTGCATTTCCTACGTGGGCAACCCCGTTTGGGCCAGAAGGCCAAGAGTAAGAGGCGTTCAGGAATTACTGTACATTATATAGGAGTACTGCTGTGCACCGTATGTCCTGACCTAAAGAAATCTTACACCCGACTTGCAGAGTGGCACAGAGTATTCAGAATGACTGAATAAGCAGATAACCAGCCAGCTGCCAGAGAACATTCTCTTCCTGAAAGAAGCAAGAACGTGCAGGAGGAACACCAGGCTTTCTTCCATGAATTGCCATAGAATGAATATTTATCAGATATGAAACTGATTTTCACATAAAGGATGTAAGAAATGCAGTGGTAAGGCAGAGTGGCTATTACTTAGGGAAACACTGCAGGACACATTTAAGCAGGTCTAAGAGTATTAAAACTTCAGTGTGATGGAATCTAAAAAATACAACAAACTTGTGAATATGACAAAAGAACAGCAGACTCACAGATACAGAGAACAAACTAGTGGTTACCAGTGGGGAGTGGGAAGGGGTGCTGGGCAAGCTAGGGCTAGAGGATTAAGAGGAACAAGCTATTATGTGTAAAATAAATAACCTACAAGGAGATATTGTACAACAGTGGGAATATAGCCAATGCTTTATAATAAGTATAAACGGAGTAGAACCTTTAAAAATTGTGAATTACTATATTGTACACTTGTAATTTATATAATACTGTACATCAACTGTACTTCACTGAAAAAAGAAAAAACTTCATTGTTAGATAAAAGTCCATATTTCTAGATGGCATCTGAAGGAAGGCCTTTCTAGACACACCCCCTCCTTTTTCCCCCTGGTGTTTATACAAATGTTCCCATGAAGTCAGCAAACCCATCAACAGGTCCTTTACTCAGGAAAGCTCAGAACTGCCTAATCCCTGTGTGTCACAGAGAGTGGCCTGACAGCAACGCTACGCAATACTCATTTATATTGGATTGTCCTTGCAGAGAAAGGAGGTAGTGAAACGCAGTGAAGGAACCTGGTTGAATCATTGACATTAACCCAACTAAACTACCAGTATGATCAGATCATTCAACTTCATGTCTTTTGGCAAAACTATTTTCCCTAATCATGGCTTCTTCTTTCCCTATTATATTTGTATATTCATGGAACAGTTACTATTTAAGCAATCATGAATGCTCCAGTGCATATATCAAAACAGCTACCACTGCACGCCAGTCCTGGTACAGCACGTGAATTCTAATGTCAGTCTCCTTCATTTAAACAAAATTAAGTTCTGTGCTTTTTGCCAAGGGTTGTTTACAAATTATTGCGTTCTTCGCCACCACCACACACTGCAGCAACACTGAGAAAGATAATGTATTTTTAAGGATTGCAATTACCATAAAGACAGTAGCTCTGTAGCTACGACCAGACAGGTTTAATCCATGCTTTCCTGGCTTTCTTTTCCGGGTGCTACGCAACCAGGGCTGACGCTAATTTGGCTAAATGTAATTTCACAGTGGAAAGATGTCTTCATTCTTTACATACTCCTGGTGGTCCCTTTTGTACATTCTCAATTTTGGCATCCTAATGGCGTTGCCAACAATAAGGGAACAGATGATATCAGTTGGGTAAAAGTCAAGCAATTTAAGAGTTTCACACTTGTTAGTGTAATGGATGGCAGCACTCTGTGGAAGGAGACCTTAAACTTGAAAGCATGACAACATTCAATGACATAAGGATTCATCTCAATGGCCACCTTCAGGCCCCGCCGGGCAATGGTGATGTTAGTTTCCCAGAGAAGATAAATTTTGCTTTCTTGCCAACCCTGTCCCACCTCTCAGCACTTTTCCCTCCTAGCCCTACTTGTTCAAGAACACCCTGCATATACACTAGCCCCAAGTAGCCAGAACCAGTGGCAAATCAACAACCAGTTGTCCTAATTTTAGGAAAGGCCAGAAGGAATGAATGAATTTTGCCTATACTTCAGAAAGAAAAGCTGGTCGGGCACTTTCAAGTGCTCTTAGTTAATCAACCTGCCTAGAGCAGGCTTACTGAATAGAAATTCTTCTGAGAATAGTTTTAACAAAAAATCAAATTCTTTTAAATTGGTACAGAAATAGTTTACAAGCATGTATAGATCCCTAAGGTTTTAAGTAGTTTCCTCTTAGAAATGGTTTAAGCATTTAACTAAAACTTGTCACTTTTATTGTCATGACTATTTTACTTAACAAAACTGTACTATATGTATGAGGCTTTGAGAGTGGGAGGAAGAGTTTTGGTTTTATTTGTTTTTTTTTTTCCTTCTGTATGTGGCTTTAAAGATGATCACTACCACCAAAATGGTGTATAGAACTGATCTTGCTATGTATATACAGTGGAAACCAATGACATTTGGCAGTGCAACATTAGTTGTTTTAGCAATATAAGAACAACTATTTTGAAGGCCCAAGATACGTAATACTGCTAAAGCATAATTCAAATCTGGCACTGAGGAGCAACTGTTGAAGAGGTGAGTTACATGACTCTACTGATGTTTGTAGCTGTATCAATGCATTCATTTCTACTACTGTATACTATTCCACCATATGAATATAGCTAATTTTAGTTATATTCTCATGTTGAACATTTCCATTATTTAGTTTCCATTTTGGGGAGGTGGGGGAATCCTTATTACTGATGTTATTATAGATAATGCTGCTGTGGACATTCTTTTATTATAGTAAAATATATATATATAAAACAAAGTTTTACCATTTTAACCATTTTTAAGTGTATAGTTAAATGGCATTAAGTATATTCAACACTGTTGTGCAACCATCACCACCGTCTATCTCCAGAACATTTTCACCTTCCCATACTGAAACTGTGGACCCATTAAACAGTGACTCCCCATCCCCCTCACCCCCTTAGCCCCTAGCCACCACTACTTTACTTTCTGTCCCTATGAATTTGTCTATCCTAGCTACTTCAATTAAGTGGAACTATCAATATTGGTCCTAATGTGTCTGACTTATTTCACTTAGCATAATGTCTTCAAGGTTCATCCATGCTGCAGGAAGTACCAGAACTTCCTTCTTTTTAAAGGCTGAATAATATTCCATTGTATCTATAGACCACATTTTGTTTATCCATTCATCTGTCAGTGGACACTTAGGTTACTCCCACCTTTGGCTATTGTGAATAATGCTGCTATGAAGACTGGTGTACAAATATGTGTTCAAGTCCCTGCTTTCAATTCTCTATGTGCACACCCAGAAGTGGAATGCTGCCTCATCTGATAATTTCATGTTTAAGTTTTTTAGCAACTACCATACTGTTTCCCTACCATTTTACATTCACACAAGCAATGCTCAACGGTTCTGATTTCTCCATTTTCTCACTAACACTTTTCATTTTCTGTTTCTTAGGTAGTAGCCATCCTAATGGATATGAAGTGGTACCCCATTCTGGTTTTGATTCCTATTTCTCAATGACTAGTGATGCTGAGTGTCTTTTCATCAGCTTATTTCTTTAAAGAAATGTCTTTTGCCCATTTTTAGTTAGGTTGCTTGTTTTTGATGTTCTTGTTGTTCAGTTGTAGAAGTCCTTTATACATTTTGGATATCAACCCTTTATCAGATACATGATTTAGAAGCATTTTCTCCCATTCTGTGGGTTGTTCTTTTATTCTATTGACAGTGTCCTTTCATGCTGTCATTATCCTTGTACATGTCTCCAGAGTCCTTATGTAAGAGCTTATCTACAGAATATACTAGGAGTGGTATTTCTGGGTATTGTATCTTCAGCATTTCTAGATAGTATCAAATGGTTTTCCAAAATAGAGGTACCAAGTTATATTCTCACCAGCAGCTCCCTTTGACACATATTCTTACTCATACTTGACACTGTCAGAATTTTAAAATGTTGCCAATCTCACAGGTATGAAATGATATCTCATTATGGTTTAAGTTAATTATAGGTGTGAATATACAATGGCACAAGCACTTTAGAAAACAGTATCTTTTAAAAATTAAACCTATACATTCCATAATACATAGCATTCCCACTCCTAGGTATTTACCCCAGATAAATGAAATTTATGTCTTGTACATGAATATTAATAGCAGCATTATTTGTAATAGATAAAAAGTAGAAACAACCTAAATGTCTGTCAACTGATGAATGGAAATGTGGGATATTCATAAAATGGAATATTATCCAGTAATAAAAATGAACTACTGATATGCACCATAACATTGTGCTACATGGAAGCCACAGCAAATATAAAGTAATACACAAGACTGCATTACTGGATGATTCCCTTCATATGAAATTCTAGAAAAAGGCAAAATGATAGTGACAGAAAACAAACCAGCAGTTCCCTGGAGCTGGGAGTGAGGACTGATTGCAAAGGGGCATGAAAAACCTACAGGTTGATGGAACTATGTTCTGTCTTGATTATAGGTTACATAACTGTCTACAAATAACAAAATTCATCAGACTGTACACTTAAAAATGAGTGAATTTGATTGTATGTCAATTATATTTTCGTAAAGTCACTTTAAAAAAATTATAGGTGAAGCTAAAATCTCTCTTGGTTGTGAACACATTGTACTTCTGAAATAATTAACACAACAAACCAAGTCTTAGTAGATGCTTTCAGAAATTGATGAGTACCCTGGCCTTTCTAGTGTATTTCATGAAGGCTGAAGCTTGTAAACAAAGGGATCTGAATGGACTGGGCTGTGATTGATGAAAAATCCTTGGAATCGTGCATCCGCATCTCTTCCCAAATCTTTGACTAGTTTACAATGCTTTTCAATCTCCTTCAACACAGGCTTCCAAGTAAAATATTCTGTTTTAATATATAAGTGTCTAGCTATTTGCTTGAACTTTAAGATTGAGTTCCTTTTTCTAAACAGACAGCTTCTGAATAGCTTTTCTTTTCTCATACTAAGTTGTCTGGATCCTAGAGTGACCTCTTATACAGAGCATTAAACAGTGAGTTTCTTCATTCTTATTTAATTTATCTGAAAAATCTTATGACATTCTCTTGTTAAAAGAAATATTATTTGACTTTTTTGTCCAATTAGCAAATAACAGAGGGTACAGATATGTAATAGTCATAGAGTAGTACCATTATGTTACTGTTTATGAACAAGTACTAATTTTATCCAAAATTTTTAAAATAATAACATTTAACTATAGAAAGCAGGTAGAAATTTATGAGAAGCAGTTTTAAAGATACTCTTACTGGAGCATAAAAGGGAAGAGACTATTCTGAGAATACAGATTAAAAAAGAAGATGACGGAAATAAGAAAGAAAAAATGAATGGCAAGTCTTTGTGCCTGTCACCATGACAGAAGCCAGGAAAAGCAAAATCGAAGCTTTTGTTTGGGGGAGAGAAGTTAAGCACATGTTGTAAATAAGGCTCGTACTGTGCTTGTCCTTTCTAAAGAAAGGGGCAGCTTTACAGTATGGGCTGTCAGCTAACAGAGTACTTGGCTATCTTATAGTTAGTTAACCAGTATTTACAGCAACCTAGATTATTCTTCCTGTGTGCTGTTATATACGAGCCATATCCTCCTGCACCTCACCCCATTTCTCCCTATTCCCCTCCCTGTCTCTCATCTTAGTGTTACAATGTTCTATATTTGGCAACTAGCTCATCAGGCCCTCAAGGACTAGAAGATGTAGGTCTTACTTCTCTTTATCCCTGCAAATCATGTAGCATAGGGTTAACAGAAAATAATCAACAAATGGGCCAACTTGCTGCCCAATACTAGCTACAAAGTATTTATATGTATATATAAATTGCTCATAGATTGCCTACAATCATCACAGGGATAACTGGATGTTCAGAGTTTGGTTTGAATTATTAACTGCTTATTAACCCCTTCCATGGTCATCAGCCCTCTTTCTTAAAGTTATGCCATGCCTTCATTAGTATGGTTTCACTGGACAAGAAAATCAGTTTGTAAGATGATCAGTCGCATTGTCACAGTTGTCACATTTTTTGAACAACAGTCTCATCCAGGGTCAAAATCCCCTTCGAACAGAGCTTTGATAGACTAAAAAAGCATTTGTTTTCAAACTCACTAATTATATTCACTAAATGCGGTTCGTGTTGTCAACTTTCCCCCACTGTGAGAATTACAAAATCAGTCATAAGATTAAACTCAGAAAATGACTACAGCAATTCACAGAATACTAAGCCAGCTGGGTTCATTTAAATCCTCTATGGAAACAGTCTTTGTGGTGAACCTAGTAAGACCTACAGCTAGTCCCATAAATCATCATTTTTGGTTTTTTTTTTTTTTTTGGTCTGCTCCAATGCTGAAATTGTTTATTGCCACCCCTGATATATGGGAGACTTATCAAGAACAAAAAAAAAATAAATAAATAAAAAAAAATAAAAGAAAAGGTTTTTGTAAACTAGAGAATTATCTCTGCCAGCCATACTACCCAATAGAACAGTTAACTGTATCCATTACTGTTTAGTTACAATGACTTCAACGAATACAGTTATGGTAAAGTATTAAGTTGATCATCTTTTTCATATCAGTGTTAAGAGGATAAAATTTTTTTAAATGAAAGAAAATACAGATGTATTCATTTTTTTGTTTCCTTAAAATGCGTCTGAGTGGGGAGGATGTAGCTCAGTGGTAGAGTGACTGCTTAGCACTCACAAGGTCTTGGCTTCAATCCCCAGTACCTCCATTAACAAACCAACCAACCAATCAACCAACCAACAAACCTAATTACCTCCTCCCACAAAAAAATGCATCTGTATTTAATAAGTCATAAACCAAGCCATATGCGAGTCCTCTCATGGAAACAAATTACACTCCTCACTATAGTTCTGTATACAAATATATATTGTTGGTTTTTTAATAATTATTATTGGCAGAAGATAAAGAAGAAAACCTGACAACTCTTACTTTGCATTTTAAAAGCTCTTTACAAGTTTGTCAAGTTATGTATAAGAAGAAATATATATTATCCAATTCTGAAAATCATTGCTGACATCTTCTCACTTCTTCATTCTCTTTCTTATTTTGTCTCTCAATCTCTCTCTTACTCTTGCTGTACACAAACACACACACACACACAGACACACACACACGCCCACCCCCACACTTTTTGGCTTGGTCTGGCTTTTAATTCCTTTTTTCTTGGTTCTTTCCCTAATATAAAAGTTGCAAAAATTGGAAACTCTTCCTTATCAAAAAGACCATGTGTTTGCAGAGGGGAGTACGATAACTGGGCATAGCTAGTCCACAACACAAGTGTGTATGTAGGTACGATATATATTCATGTTACCCTCAGAGCAGGTTATCTGGACATATGGGAGAAGGATTTAATTGTAACATAGACATTAAAACCCAGGACTGTAACATAAGCTTCACAATATTAAGAATTACAGTTAAGGACCTTGGTGTGTATGTGTGTGTATGTGTTTAGAGGACAGAACATCGTCACATATATAAGTAAAATAGAAAAAAAAATCGAAAGGACAAAAAAAAAATCAATGTCTCCAAAGCAGCTGATATTGACAAGGAATACTAATCAAGTCTGCACGAGACAAATTACATTTACAAGCTACTGTTCTCCAGAGAATTTAATAAACTGAAAATTGGGGGGTATAATGAAGTTTTCACACAGCCGAAACTATGGTGTTGTAAATGTGATGATATCTAAACAGATGTAATCAAATTCTGAGAAAACAAACAAGTGTTACATTTAAAGTATTAGCTGACTAATTTGCAGCAATGAATGTAAATTAATGAATATTTCAACTTAGAGAAAAATCCTTAAATAAGCTCATGGGACCTCTGTATTTTTAGAGGCAAGTAGGAGGATAAAGGTGTAAGTTTGTTTCTTTCCATCAGAGCTCAAGATTTCAAAAAACGTATTCGGATGGACATACTCTTTCATAACTATATCCATTTGAAGAAGCACATCTACAAAACTGGTTAATTCCCGTGCCTCACATGATCATGTAGTTTCACCTCTGCTGACATAGCAGGTAGTCTTTTCTCCCATCTCAATCCTGTAATGTAGGCTGCAGAGAAGAAGAAAGATATCATGCCTCTCCACATTAACATCAATCTGGAAAATGTTGGGACCATTTGGAAAAACCAAAGAAAATTTTCTTACACAAAAGCACCTCTGAAGACAGAAACACACACCACCTCCACCAAGTTTTCTTTCCACTTAAGGAGTCAGTCTGTATGTGCAGACCACTGTAGTACAGTACATAGAGAGACGAGGTACCCTACATCTTAGTGGTGGGAAAAGAGCTGATTTTCAAACTGAAGCACAATCTTGAAACCACATCGTAGCGTATTTACGGGATTACAAAATCAGGGAGACGTGCTCATATGTTTCCAACTTTTAGAGGGCTACATTTTTGAAGAGAAACTCAGAAGTAGCCTGTGTTTTGTTTAGATTTTAATGGCATGAAGGGCACTGAAGGTGGGTATTTTTGGATTGGATTTCTGAACTGGTATCCAGGAACCTGATGACTGGAGAAATCAGATGACTGAAGTTATCTTTTAGTATTACCTTTAGTATTTGCTGATGTGCACAAGTTCACATGCACTGATTAACAGAATGCGCTTTAGGACATGTATTGAGTAACATGGGAATTAAAAGAGCTCATAGAGAATTGTTACTTTAAAAAATAAATTTTGAGTTCTGTAAGTATGGACACTTCTGCACTTACTGACTCAAATAATGTTAATGCTTGCTCTTTGAAAATCACAAATTTGGGTATATTGATTTTCATGAAGAACTACGGGAAACAAAAACCCTTGACACAATTATAGAAACTGAATCTAAAATGTCACCACCGACACAGTAACACAATGGTACAACATTCATCTTTAAGCTTAAGAAACTATGCAGTGGTTCTCCATGATGAAAGCCCATTAAGTACAATACAATAAACCACAATGGATTTAAATAAAAGGTCAACCATCAAATAAGCTGAACAAAGGAAACCATTTAAAATTAAGAATGATATCCTGTCCTTATGTCATTCTATGGTGCTTAGTTATTTCAGAAGTCTACAATGGTGAATGCTCTTGCTTCAATAATGAGGCACAGACAAATCCTTAACTTGAGAAGTTTGTGTCTATTGGCCATGAATTATGAACGAATGGTACAGAGCATCACTATACTATGCAATGACATTTAAAAATGCAAAGTAACATGAATGAGCTCCTCTATATTTTGCTGTATGTTGGGTCTTATATCACCAATTACAACCAGTGACTGAGGGAGATCAACTGAAAGCTCTTTGCTGCAAAGAGCCCCACAGGAAGAGAGCTTAAAGGACCCACAGGGAAAAAAAAAAAAAGAAAGCCTGGAAAGAGAACCTAACATTCCATCCAACCCTGTTCTTGATAGAGAATCTAACCTTCCCCTACACGGATTTTTTTCCAAGACAAATTATATCCCTCAAAGCAATTTTCTTCTCAGTAAATTATCAATCACATTTTCCCCCAAAATCCAAATAATGCCAAACACTGTCTTACAGGAAAAAACATATTTGAGTGAAGCAATGGAGATCATCAAATTCTAAAAGTACCTTGAGCCGCTGAAATAATTTGAGTCCCAGGAAAAGATTCTAACTCTGCCTCTGAGTTATCTGCCTATTCAGTGATCCTGGGTAAGCCATCTCTCTGAAGAACAAATCCTCATTTATAAAATTTGCACTGAGAAGAGCAGCCAACCTTGCCTACACAAAACTGTTAGGGTCTGAAAGCCTATACATGCAAAGTAAGTGACTGCTCTATAATTATTCAGATTATTAGATGCTATTTTATTACAAGTATATAGGCTCTACTGCCTGGATACGTTAAAATCTATTTGGGGAAGAGAAACTTTCTATTAAGAGTTCTACAATTACTTCTGATTGAATTTGCATTAAAAAAAAAAAAAGACAGATCTTCATTTTACAAGTTACTGGAGTCAAGAAAATCCACATGTGGTTTTCCCCATTTTCAGAAGTCTGTAAGTGGCAGAATTGATTCTGAAATGCTTCCTTGAAATGAGCCACATATAACCACACATTCTGTTATAATGCAGTGGGAGGTAGTGTGTCACAAGGTTTTGGACACAGAAAACCGAGATTTAAGCCCAAACTTGAACATTTACTAGCCTTCTGATCTTGGAAAAATTGCATAACTTCACTGTGTTAGAGCAGGCAGATGGCTAGATATGAACAGAGAAAGGAGGGCACAGGCCAAATGGCAGGAAATCATACAACTTGTGAACAATGGGGGGGTCCTTGGGCAGATAGAGAAAAGGAATTTCTGGACTAAGAGGAAACCACAAGTTTTGGGGTGACAAGGGTCCTAGAGGCAGACAAAGAAAGGTGGGATAAAGCAGGAACTTCCAGTGCCCACATGTAAGCTTTTGCTCATTATGCCCTCATTTTAATAAAATTTGCCTTGCAGATAATAAGTACCCATCATACACTGATGCCATGACACTTCCTATCAAGAATAAATAAGGACAAAAATCCCTCCTCCTCTCAGGAGGGTGGAGCTGGGATGGAAATCAGGGAATACAATCTCAAACCACTCCTTCTCCAATGAATATTCCACTTACTCATTTTTATACTCTATGTAACCAGCTTCCCAAAGAAACTTAGGGCAGCTACTCACCTGAGTCTGCCCGCTTTCCTGTTGAGAGTGTCCTATCACTTAATAAATCCTCACTTTACTTTCTTGACTTCTGTATTTTGTCTCTGAATTCTTTCTGTGATGAGACAAGAACCTACTCATCTTGGATTTAATTCTCTAATTTGCAAAATGAGGTGAATAATAATAAACTCTGAATCACAAGGAAAGCATTTTATAAACTGTAAAATCACAGGCAACCACATGTGTAGTCCTGGCTGTGCTGTCAATCAAAGTTCTTTGCCCTCTCTTGGACAAGGGGTAGTCTTATAATCTACACCAGGCCTATCAGTCTCTCTTCCTAATTAGAATTTGAATCAAACACAGGGAAAGGGGGAGGAAAATGGCTAGAGCTAATATATCCCAAAGGCAACTTCCTGGAAAGACTTTCCATTCATACCTGCTCTCTGCATTCTCAAAGCTGCCAGAGTTGCTGCCCTTTTAAAGGCCAAGTTCTTCAGCCTTTCCTCAGTTTCTGGCTGAGTTTCTCCCAATAAACTCCATTTTTTGCTGAAATCAGGCAGTCACTTTCTGTTGCTTGCAAACAAAGATCCTTAGCTGATATACCCACAAAGCTAGGGAATGCTAAGTATTTTTAAATGTTTTGTTCTTATGTAGATTGTATATGTTATTATTGACTGAAAACATATACAACACATGACCCTAATATAAGATTGCTATTGGCTAGAATTTTAATAACCAATGGGCAAGCAAGAGCCAAGCTAACACTGGAAACTCATCTGCATGGAAATAATTTTCATTACAGTTCAGCACCATGGTTTGGTGACTCACAAAGTGATAATACACTTCTGCAAATAAACAAATCATTTTGTGGTGAGAGCGGTACTTACAATAATGATACCCTTTAGTGATATTTGACATTTAGGTTAACCTGCCTGTTTTCCTTTTCTCCTCAAATATTATAGGAGCCAAATGTGATCATCTAAATTTTTTAATATTACTTTACTACAGGATACATTTAAGTTTAACTGCTTATGTCATGGTTCCTTTTTAACTAGGTAAATATTTTAACATGATCTATAGCTTCTTGTGAAAAGTGGTGAATTACAGTTTTAAATTCGCTGAGAAAGGAAATTATCATTAGAATAATTTAGTTAGGTAAATGGTATCATTTAAAAAGCATAATCAGTACTCTACAAAGAAAGTTCCCTCTGCTATTTATTTAAGTGAAAAAAAAAACACTAAGAAAAATCAACGAAGTAATCTTTTATAATATTACTGGAATTTAATATCAATTCTAGCTAATCGTGTATCAGTAGCTAGTTGATTCAGTTCCAAACAGATTACAAACCTAAGCTAACTACTTCTATGTACTTCAGTAAATTTCTATCATTTTAGACATTTATATCTACTCAGAACTCTTTGTATTCCCAGCAACATCCTTTTAACCCTAGACAGTGTGGGAATACCATGCATGTATATGATATTTTTCTATCTTAACGACAAGTATTTCCCTGAAGATAAAAATCCTCCTGAAAAGTGGGGGAAAGGAGGGGACTTTAAAACATTCACCTCTTTCTCTTTTAGAACATCTATTACTACATGATAGTATTTCCCACAAGATTATTTTTTATTTTATTTGAAGTCGGCAAAAGTCTTTGTGCTGAATCCTTTGAGCATACCTCTAGTGATAGATGTCAGAGCAGCGTTGTGTGGAAGAACTTTTATTTGACAGGGAGATGACAGGAAGAAGCCTCTCTCCAAAATATAAGATACAACTGTAAAATCCTTCTGTGAGATTAATATAATCTTTTGTTCCTATGTATAAATGACTTTTTCATTCTTGCTTCAAAAAACACAGTTCATGGAATTCACTTGAATAGTGTGAAACTAAGACACTTAAAAAAGGTACATATTTATTCAAATTAGGGTAACATGTTCTAAATGTCTTTTTTATATGAATTAAATGTGAAAGAGGTAGTAATACAAACTTCCAAGGACCTTTTCTTTTAATTTATAATATTTGCATAATGATCAACCAAGAACACTTTAAGATTCACTCACTGTGCACACAACATATACTCTAAACAAGGAGCATCTTGATAAGAGATGCTTTTATTAGTATTGAGTATATGACATGCAATGCAGTGAGAAAGTCTTAAATATTTAGTTTTATCCTACAAGTCTGGCTGTGAGTTATTCTAATTTATTATAATTATCAAATAAATTTATTAAATTATCAAATAATATCACATGTTCCCTAATATAATAAGAGGGACTAAAAATGGTTTTTTTTTTACAAAATCTAACATGCCAGATGATCTTTCCTAACTTCATTACTTTCTTTCCTTACACCCCTCAAAAATAAATCAGGGGTAAACAGATACAATTCCATTATGCATCCTATTATCTACAAATGTTATTCTTAATGTCTATCTGGGTTAGAACTACCAGGAGCAAATCATTTTTGATACATATTAAAATGTTAGTCCATGTATATGCAATGCACACCTATTTAATGCATGAATACAAAAGAAATTTATATCTATTCCTATATTGGGGATTTTTGTAATAACATACTTCAAGAACTAGCCAAAGTTCTGTAATGTTTTCAGATGTGAGAGGGCGGAAAAAGTAAAGCACGGTGAGATGTCAAAGACAGATTGCCTGTTTTCAGATTTATTTTTGTCTCAAGCTTTCTTACAGGCCTTCACCTCAGAGTCTGTTCAGTTTACTTCCTGAAACACAGATCTTTTCCTTGAATAAGGTGGTTTGCTCTAACCTAGAAATGGACATGTACAATCACATTTGCATTTCTCTTTTTCTGTTTGCCTTTCACAAGAACTAAAACCTCAAAAATAATCCTATGAAATGGCCCAGTCAAAATAAGATGGTTATCACTTGATTTTTAAAAACTTTTAGTTAATGCTCAAGGTACATAGTATAAGCTTAACAACACAACACTCTTCAACAATAAAGTATATTATTTCCTTAAAGGAGACTAAACAAAGCATATTTAAAAGGAAATTTCTGGCTATTTACCTCATTGAATTTAGTTCCCCAAATACTTTCTGGAGAGACAAAATAAGTACAAAGGGATTAAAATATAAGATTGCATCTACTTTATAAAAGCTAGTATTTTTGATCTAAAACTAGCAAGAGTCAAGTACTACACTACAAAAGAACTTGTAGTCTTGGAGATTTCACTGCAGTAAGATTTTAAAAAATTATCTGCCTGTTTTAATTGAGATATAATTCACATGCCATAAAATTCATCCTTTTAAAGCATCCTTTTTTCAGCTGATGTACTACTGCTGTTTAGAGTGACCCCTCTCACAGATGAGAGTACTGTTGTAAATTGGTATGATAAAATATTATCTTACCTTACAAAGAAAGTTGATCTTAAAACCCAAGGACTGGGCATTTCTTGAGCCTGAGTTCATGTAGTTTCCAACCAAAAGAACTAACTCTAAGAGTCTGTTAAAGCTTTCACTTTTCTTCAGTTCTTCACAGGCAAGAGTTACAGCTATGATGCTCGGTTTGATGTTGTTTACGTGTTCTTCAAATGTAAGCTTGAAAAGAATGCTATTGAGACGAGGCCGTAACATTTTCACTGAGCTCATCTGTAAGATAAGGAATGCTGTATAAGAATATATATTTAAAATCTGTTATTTTTTTTCTCTAGCAGAAATCATTTTATAGACAATACTATAAAATTTCTGCAGAAAATAAATTCTCTGCAGCTTTTAGTGAAGATTATTCTTGTTTGTTTTATACATCCCTAAGGAACATTTTTATCAAAGTTTAGAAAACAGTTAGCTATTCAGTTAAAAAAAATGAACTCACCCTTATGGCGTTAAGAAAATATTATTGAAGCTAAACAGTTGCTATATGTTAATTGCATAATCATTAGTCATCAACAGCATTTAAACTGCCAAAAATCTGACCGTGAGGCAAACTATGTAAATTTACAAACATGACATTGAGTTGAATGAATAGCTGGGCCACATATAAAAAATGTACATGATGACAGAAAAATGTAAGTGGAACCACATTTCCTAAAAGAAGTACCTATTACTATGCTGTTTGAAATCAGAGGACGAGCTCTGATTGAGCATTTAATGATTTTAAACCTATGATTTCTACTCATAAAATATATTAAATATTTATGTACACTCTAAAGAATTTCACCTACTCAACAAACTGTTGATGTTAAATAATTAAGTCATGGTAAAATCACACGAGCTTACTTTTAAGGACCTTATTCAAGAATTCTATATTGGTTTTCTTCAAAACAGCTCAACTTGGGTTTTAATTATTTGTTTCATAGTATTGGTGTACATTCTCTATTCCTTGTGGTATAGCTCCTACGGTAATAATTTCTTTTAGTCTTTAATTTCCTGTAACTCTAAGTCATTTAACTAGTTTTCACTTGCCAAATGAATTTTGGGAGAGAGATAGAGGGAGGGTAAACACCTAGGAACATACACAAGCATACACATACACACCATGAACAGAAATTATTAACAACTCTATTTATTTGTTTTTACTCTTATAGCTTAGTTTCTTGAATACAAATGCCAGGCACAGATTAGGCACTGAGATATCTGTAGATAACATGAAAACAGTGACAATATGAACAAAAGTCCTTAAACCACAAAGTACCCTTCAAAAGCAGCAAACGAGCTGTTGAATAGACCATATCTGCTCTAATATAGAAGCAAAGCCTAGTCCATTATTTTTCCTCTTTGAAATGAATCTGCCCATTAACCATGGGTGTCTGCCTCTCCAAAAATTAACCTTTGCCTTCTGCTAATCCCCTTATATGCTTTCATGCTTTTTATAGGCAGATGTATAAAAGTGTGCTGGGACTATCCACCTGTTAATATCTTTATGTAGGTCTTATCACTTATTACTAGCTGTTTTGGATGTGATCGGGGTAATACACAAACCATCCTACTGTTTTTTTCAGCACTTGCGTGGTAAGGATAAGACACACCATCTAGTCACAAAAATTTTCCAATACAGCCTAAAACTCATAACATAGTCACTTGAAAACTATATCTGGTGATAAAACCAGTATATGACTCTAAATGGGTAACAGAAATTAAGTGCTGGAGACGTTCACTGAAGGAAGAGAAAACTTCAAACTCTATGATATGACTACAATGTTTTAACAACGGCTTCACACAGAGGGGATACAAATGGATAAATGGATAAAAAGTAAACAAGAAAACAGAGGTGGGGAAAGAGGGATTGAAAGAGACAGAGAAAAAACAAACACAAACAGGAACCAAAAGGAAGTTGTAGAGAGGAGTGATGTGAGAAAAGGTTTATATGTTAGGAATATATGAGGTATACACCCAGGGGCAGAATTTGGATCAAAATACCTCAAAAGTCCATGTAAAGGCCACAAAATTGGAAGCTAGAGGGGAGGGTATAGCTCAGTGGTAGAGCACATGCTTAGCATGCATGAGGTCCTGGGTTCAATCTCCAGTACCTCCAGTAAAAATAAATAAACCTAATTACATCCTCCCTGCCAAAAAATACTAAAATAATGCAATAATAAATAAATAAATATAATAAATAAATATATTTTTAAAAAAGAAACTAAAAAAAAAAATCTACTCTAAAAAAATTGGAAGCTAACCACATCAAGGTCTACGTCTCCATGAATGTGCAAATCTCCTTATGTGAGTTTCTGTGGGAATCTGAGTTTCTATATGTGTTTTTCTGCCTTTATTTTTGCCTCTACCACTGTCTCCAAATCCCCTCCCAATTTTTTTTTTCCTTTCCTTTCACTGTTAACTGGTTATCATTAGCACAGAAGCATGTTCTCTATCATTTTATATGTTTAAGGGGTAGTTTTTCAGTCTCCCAGGTGGTTAAAAAAGCCACAGAACTACTGTGACCAGGCCCTAGACACCACGCACCTGTCCTTCTGGCCATGCTCTGTGGGGCTTGTGGAAATACAGCTCATCAGGGTGACCTTGGTCTGGGATCGACAAGGAATTTAAACCCTAGGCTTACACAGATACGTAGTCTTGCTTCAGTTCTAATTGTTTTCATTCATATTTTTATCCTTTCTGGGCTTTGCATTTCAATCCTTGGCTTACAAACCCAGAGAGAATGGATTTGATCTTTTTTTTTTTTTTCAAATACCAGTTCCAAATGAAATAACGTGACCAAAGTTTACTTTAATAATTATAGTAACAATAATAATAACAAATTAACATTTATTAATTTGTGCCAGACATCTTTCTACAGATGTCTTTATACATATATATATAATAGATATATATATATATTTATATATATATATCAATAATATGTTATATATAAATTCATCTGATTCTCAAAACAATCCTAGGAAATGGTTATTAGCATTAGTCTCATTCTAAAGATAAGGAAAGTGAGGCACAGGAATACTAAGTAACTTGCACAAAGTCAAATTGTACGTTGAAGACATGGAGATGTGAACTCAGGCATTCTGGTTACAAAACCCAGACTCTCAATCACCACCCCATGCTGCTGCTGGAGTCACACTGACAGCCGTATGTACAATTGGTTGAAGGAGAGGTTAGTGGCAGGGATACCATTACTAAGTTTTCAAATGGTCTTAGAAACAGATAATGACTTAGGATGCTGACAGGAGGACCAGAATGGAAGCAAGGGATATAAGAGGCAGAATTAAGGGAGAATCCATTGGACTTAGTAAGTGACCAGTTATGGAAGGAGAAAGTCGAAGATGGCTCCAAGGTTTTAGGGCTGTTGTGAGGTAGGGCAATGTCAGCAATAGTGAAGGCAGAGGAGGTGTTGATTTTGTGTGGTTTACAGTTTCCTTGTTTTTTGTTTGTTTCCGGCAGTGAGGATAAGTGGCTTTACTTCTCCTGATCTCCTGCTGCCTACACTCCAGTCAGCTGATCAAGGACTAAGGCAGTGGGGGCAGGTAGGGTGTGGCTCAGTAGCAAATTCAATCAAATGACTGAATCTAGAACTTATGCACAGCCTGACTGTGTGAAACTAATCTACCTTAATTTCTCTGCTTCAGTTTCCTCATTTGTAAAGTAGAGGAAGTTCCTGTCAGGCAGTCTTGTCTTGATAATTAGGTAGGCGCCAAATAAATGATCCATATATATTCCTTCCTTCTTTTTAAGTCTCTGCCTCTAGAGCTGTGGAAAGGTGGGTCAAGAGTGCTAGATCTACAAATGAAAACTATTACTTGGCTGTGACCAAAACATCTTTATTAGCATTTAAATGAACTTGGTTCACCATCTTGTCAGACATCAGTGTATTTTACTACTAACAAAGACACTATTAGATTCCCA
This sequence comes from Camelus bactrianus, assembly GCF_048773025.1. Taxonomy (NCBI): domain Eukaryota; kingdom Metazoa; phylum Chordata; class Mammalia; order Artiodactyla; family Camelidae; genus Camelus; species Camelus bactrianus. The sequence goes on along the minus strand of NC_133575.1, from coordinate 77,309,797 downwards.
TGATTCAGGCTCCAAATCTTGGAGTCATATTCAAACCAAAGGAAACACAATGTAATTTAATACCATTCCTTGCCTATATTGTCTATATTCCTTGCCTATGAATAACTTCTTAGAATTGTCTCTCATTTTCAATTCTTGTTATTCAAGCTTCAATGTTATGTACCTCAAGGTTGGATTGCTAAAATAGACTATTTAAATGTGTTCCCTAATCCCTCTAGCCTTTCCCCCTCCAAATCTTCACATAAATAATAACATTACCCTTCTGTCATAGGGAGGTAATATTGCTTTTTAGACATTTTGAGATTTACATATTGTTAGGATATCTGGTAGCACTGGGAAATTCAATCCTTTTGTTTAGGAGAAAGGAAGTATTGGAGTTGGCCGATTTGGGAGTTATCTGCATGGATGCTGAGGGAGGCAGGTTGCTGATGAGAAGAGTGTGTAGAGAGAAGAGGCAGAGACTGCCCTGTGCAGCACCTAGCAGGGGCTCTTGCATATAGCAGACATTCCAATATTGGCTGATTGATTTTAAAAGCACTCCTTAGCCAACTAACCATTTTCCAGACCTTCTCCCAAGGAAGACAGACAGATTGTCTATCGAACAAATTAGTAGTGAAGGGTAATGTTTTACTGTCCCCCAGATAACGTCTTCAGCTAAGCTGTCAAACCAGAAATGCTAGGGAATTAACTCTGTTGAACTGCTGTTACTGGATATAATCTATCATCAGTCAGCCTGATCTGGGGAAGAGATTGTGCATTCTAAGGGGATCAGAGTTGCCCTTTGACCTGGCAAAATTTCTTCATTCATTTACCCACAAGAATAAAGTTTAGGGCATGGCAGGTTGATATATATAATAGGTGATTTGAAAAAAAAAGAATTATAAAACAAATGAATGAATGGACGTATTCATTCATACAAATAGAAAATCCAGTATCCGCGAAGGGCTGGGTTGAGGAGCGGATGCATGGTGTGAAGAGCTATCATAGTAGGCTAATATTGGGATGGAGGAGGGCATCCCACCTCCCATGTAAAGTTATTAGCTATCATGTGGGTCGTCCCAACGATACAGCCTGGACTCAATCTTAGCGCTAATTCAAAGCCCCATGTAACTATTTTGAAAGGTAGGTTCAAAAAAATTGGTCCCTAATCCTCAGAAAGGAAGAGAAACCATTCTCTGCATTCTCCATAAAGAAAGTTGGAGTGGAAGAAACAGGGACTGCTGAGTTATACAGACCTGGGCTTGAACTACAGTTCTATTACTTTATAGCTTATGACCTAATGCAAGTTACCTAATGTTTCTGAGACTTTATTTCCCCATTAGTAAAATGTATTCCTTAAGTCATTCATGCAAGTTGCAGTTAGACTTGTTAGGTAGTTAGATATGCGGGGAGCACTAGGCAGATAAGGTGGAGGAGAGGGAGGATGGTCCGGAAGACAATGGTATGTCTACCTTCAGCATAAAGGGGCTTTACTTCTAAATAAGTGCCAGCAAGAAACTAGTTAAAACCCAACGGTCGCAACTGCAGGGTAGCGACCTAACCGGACATGACCCAATGCTCACTGGAATATAATTACTATTGCAGTTTAGGCACCCCCCCCCCCCCATGGTTTTTTCTGTGTGCATCATCTGTAAGGACATGCACAAAAGGGGATGAGCATGACTAAGCACTCCAGGGATAAGAGCTGTCAATCAATCAAGAGACCACACCTGTAGGCAAGGGTAAAAGAGAAAGGACAAAGACCACCACTATCCAGCCTTGGATCAGCCCACCTCTTGTGCTTGGAGGTGCACTTTTGCTTTGCTAATAAAACCTTTAAAATCTTTCGCTTCACAATGCTTTCATCTCTCATCTGAATTCTTCTCGTTGGGGCAAGGCAAGAACCGAGGTTTTTCCCTTACCCTCTCGGGGTAACAGATAAATGAGATCCTGTGTGTAACACTCCCGTCACAGTAGCTAACACAATGTAAGCACGCTAAAACAATAACTAATGTTGTTATTATACCCTTAACTCATCCTCAGAAATTCCCAAGAAGAAGGAACCATGGTCTCTGACTATTCTCCCAAACCGGAGATAAAGTTTCTCTCATCCACAATTAGGGGATGTGTGTTTCTAGGGCATGGTGAAGAACAGCACTCATTATCTATTGAACACGTTGTAAACAGCCGTGCAGTGCTCCCTTCAGCCAGTTTGAATGCTTAATATCCACTTGCTATAAGAAATGTTATCATTGAAAATGGGTTCCTGTAAAACCCAGAGACTATGGAGGAGGTGAAGCTATAAGGGTGCACCTCTTAACAGGAGCCACAAAACAGTATGCATTGATCATACTAACAGGATTTGCTGCAATCATAAGTGTGAATTTTTATGATCAGACCAGGGTACACTGACAGACAGCAGCTGAATCTCCATTAGAGGATTTGGGTGGGTGAGGGATGTTTTGGATAACTAAGCTTAGAAATAAGAGGAAGCACTGAGCAACATCCCTAGCCACAGATACAATTATTAAAAGGCTCATGTCTCATAAAGGCACTTGAGTGCACTTAAGAGATATAAGTAGATATAACAAAAACTCAGCTGAAATGTATGTTTGTTTTTACTTGTGGTCCCTCACAGCATTTTAGTTGACTGGCATCCTTTATTTTATAATTCATTCTTGAAGTGCTGTTGGGTGCTGACCACGGTGTTGTACTATGTAGGGGATTTATTTGTGTTACAAGATACTTGTCTATCAAATCACATCAAGCAGCTATTATTTCTTTAGCTGGTCTGCACTATATTTGAAAAAACAAAAAAAGTACGCTGACAGCTTTAGTGAGAGTAGCTACAAGTCGGTTATTTCCCCAAAGAGTTAGACACAGTTTTGTTTATATAATTTGAATTTTCTACACTTCACTACTTCCGCAGCTGGTGAATATTGATGGACTGCCAAACTACCATAAGAATCCAGAGAGAAAGAAAAAGGGGCCCAAGTGTAACAGTCATGTGTGAAGGACGAGGAGGTGGCCACATGCCACTCCTGCAGTCACGTGTCATCCACCTTTAAGGATTTCTAGTATCTTTCTTTTTGCACCGCAAAGAAACACATTTTAACTGCCATCACATGTGAGCATAATTGATCCTCTAGTCTCTTCAAAACATGTTAAAAATTCACTAGAATTAAGAGATATATTTTTTACAAATACACCATTTTCTATAAGGTGTCTTCCCCCAATAACTAAACACTATTAGGACACAATGTACATTGAATATACAGAATAATTTTGTATCAGTGACTATATAATAAAGGTGATGATAATGAAGTGACCATAAAGAAGGCTGGATTCAAGTTAGACAGCAGGCAGAACTGCCTATAAAAGTTGTGAGATCCAGGCTCAATGACTGAGCAAAATTCCACCTGGGAAATATGGGAGTAAAGCAGTGACATCTGTGATTCTCTCTTAAATAATTATTTTCTTCTCCTCTTTTAGGTCTCTCCAGCTCATTGCTGTAGTTTCTGCAGTACACCTAGTACCTGGACTGGACAAAATCATCAATACAGGTGCACCCGCTATGTGGAGCAAATGTTTGTATGTTAGATGTGGGGAGAGAGAACAGCAGCCAGAGTTAATCTGCAAAATGAGGCTTGGGAAAAACAGTGTTGAAAACTGACTCCATCCCAGAAAAACAATGATGTGCTGATAGAGACTATTTTCCACAAAGCTAGTGATATGTGGAAATTATGCATCAATAAACATTTACTCATCTTCGGTCTGGAACAGAACATGGTAACAATGTCTGCCCCAAGAGACGCTGTAAACTCAGAAGACTCACACTAAGAATTGGAGCAAGAATTTAAAAATATCCTTCGGAAAACAAATGTCTAAGGCCAAGAACAGCCATTACAGCATCTGCGGTGCTATCCTGTTGCAGTAGGGATTACTGATACACGGAGAGGGAAAAGGGGTTAATTTTTTATTTTTTAAATTTAATGAAAAGCAATCAATAGCAAAATTGATTGACATCCATAGACTTAATCTGAATATTCAGTTTTCAGGTGGCTTTATTTTACTTCATTTTATTGCAAAACCTGATGGAAGTAAGCAATCTTGTCACAAAGTGGATTTTATGAGAAGTTAATGAAATGAACAAGAATACGAATCCATGGATTGGAGAACGAGTCGTGGTGAGTTTACTTGATCTCACAATTATTAAACTAGCTTTGTTTCAGATAAAATGAATGCACATCTAGAAGTAAGAGCTAGCATTCATATTTACAGAAGGCATGCAAATAGAAACAATCAAGGCATTACATATCAAAACACTGAGCACTCTGAATGAAAGCAGATAAAGAAAAATGCAATTTTCCCAATGAATATGCAAACCTGAATAATGATTTAATATTAATGGAACAGAAGAGCTACAATTTTCCTTCCAAACTAATTGCCTTTGATAATATGTAGGAGAAAAAAAAAAAGCTTTTAAGAATTTCCTTTTCACCTGGTTAAGCTATCTTGAATAGAGCTCATAAGCTCTTAGGGGGCTTTAAAAAAAGTAAAAAGCACACTGACTTTATAGTTGTACTTCCAACTATGGGCATAAATCTACCCCTCCCGCCTTCATATATTTATGTAGAGAAAGAAAAAATTAAATGTGCTGTCAGCAATATCATATAATCTTTGCTTTTCATTATAAATGTTTTTTATGCACAAGGCTATCTCAACATCTTTGTCATAGATTATAGCTTTAGAATGTCTTTAATTGAAAAATATGGGTAATTTTGAAGTCAGAAAAACAAAGTACCGATTACTAAGAGAACTAATTATTGCCTTCTTTTTCTCAGAAGATGTGTTAGTTTAATAGATACACACAGTATGGGTCTCCATCCTCAGTGCAAGACAAGTGGGAATTTCCATAGCTCTGAGGTTTGAGAGCAGCTGAGCTGCAAACACACCCGGAAGAGTCTAAAAGCTCCTGCTGGGGGTTCTGACTGGCAGAGCTTTCAAAGATCTGGGCTTTTTTTTCCAGTAAAGGTACAGCACATAATTACAACAATGTACCAAATTCAATTCTGTGGGAGGCAGGTTGGAGGACAAGTGAGTGGGAAGCTCTGCAGCCAATCAACCCCCCTAAAGAAAAGGATTATTGATCATAGAAGGTGTGGAATTAGCATACCCCTCTTCCCAGGAGGTCTGCCTCTAGACAGAGGAAAGGTCCCTGGGTTTTTTTTTTTATTTGTTTCTTTTTTCTTTTCTCACTTGCTCTGGCGCTCTCTCTCTTTCACTTTTTTTTTTTTTTTTGGTTTCTTTTCTATTACATGTGAATATAAGCAAACCCAATGATGTGGCTGCTTAAAAAAAAAAAAAAATCAAAAAGTTTAGAGAAAGCTCAGCAGCCCAGTCACTGTCTCAGGCAAAGTTTACTTCTTTCAAAAAGTCAAAGGTCAGATATTTCCCCAGTTTGGCCAATTTTATTGTTTTTTGTTTGATGATGCTTTTAATGAATCATGCAGGAGTAATCTCACTTCTGGCATATGTCTATCTCTAATGGATGAGGTTTTTGTTTTTTATCCTTTAGGAAGTTGTATGATAATGGAAACTCTACAGGACATTGGCAAGGGTGAAGGGAATAAAATTAGCAGAGTGTTTATGGTTACAGAAGGCAAGGAAAGAAAAGATTTCAATAAGGAAACTAAATTCTGCAATGTTACCAAATGTCATATGGAAACACAATTAGGACTGAACAGAGCCCACTTGATTTTGCATTCAAGCTAATACTTTCAACAAACATTTGTTAAGTACATATCATGTGAATGAAATCAACATGATACATACATTGAAAGAAGTTGCAATCTAGCAAGGGTTATATAGCAGGGGTTATTCAATAAATAATGTTGCAATTAAAAATGGTCATTTTCAGAAAGGGAAAGAAAAAAGGTGCTCTGAGAGAGTTTGATAAAGAGACAATTTTGATTGATAGGTGAGTGAAGGCATCACGGGGAGAATGAAATTTAAGCTGAGACTCAAAGAATAAGCAGGAGGGAGGCAGACATGAAGAGGTTGTAAGAGGGAGCAGCTGGTATAATGGTTCAGAGGCAGGAAAAAGCACAGTAAATTCAAAAAACAACACACTGATGCTTTAAGCAGATAAATAATGATGAAACACAAATGTACTCTAGAAATGTCAAATCGAAGGCTGTGCCGAGACTGATTTGGAAAAGGGCAAAAGTGTAAGTGGAGAAAACAGGCTAAAAGTATATTGTAATAGTTAAAAGGAAAGATGATGCTGGCTTGGGCTAAAGTGGTGATGGCACAGAAAAAGAGAAGTGAGTAGATCTGATGTATATTTTAGATGCAATTAGGACGTAATTAATGATCTCTCCTAGATCAGTTTCAATGAATTATTTAAGGCAGAATTCTGATCATTGTTGAATAGTAACTAGATGTAAGGAAGTAGAGAGCAAAAGAAGACTGATCTTTGAAAAAAAAAAAACTGGTGGTAGGTAATGGAGAGAGGGCAGTAACTCTCGTGGACTTCAGGGCCAGTGAAGGATTTTTATTCATCCATTTATCCAGCTATCCATTCATGCATTTTTAGGTAGTGAATGACTTAAGATTTTTTTTCTGAAGAGATGGGCATGGTGGAGACTAACAAACTGAAGAGGCAATAGAATAACAGAACTAATGTAGGCAGCGGATACCAGCAGATGATGATGCCCTAAACACAGGTAAGTCAATTAGCATGAAGTAGAGTGTCTCTCTCTCACACACACACACACACACACACGCACACACACACATCCGTACGCACACGCACACACCAGTTCAGTACAGTGGTTAAAAATCACTATCCAAGAAATTAGACTGCCTGCGTTTGAATTCTGCACCTACTGCTTATTATGTAAGCTTGGACAAGGTCCCTAGCCTTCCTTAGCCTCAGTTTCTTCACCTATAACACGAAGCTTATCATGAGGAACACATGAGATGGTGCCTGTAAAAACTCTTGGCATAGCATCGGGACACAGTGACACCACAATACGTTTTTGTTTCTATCACTAATAATGACAACAATATTATTAGTCATAATAAATAAGGCATCCCTTTTTCAGAGGTCTGACAGAGAGTAAGTTAATAAAAGATACGGGTAGAGATAACTTTGTAGGTAGAAAGATATTGGAGTTTCTGAAGCCTACAAAAGCCTACGTGCTTTTGTTTTTCTCTGTTGAGTAAGCCATTAGGTTGTCTGTAGCAAGTGAAAAGAATGGGGAGGGGGAGGGGAGGGATAAAAGATGTCAGGAGAGTAGGTAAGATATGGTATAGCCGCTATGGAAAAACAAAAGACCACTGAGTAGGAACAAGTAAAATTACTGCTGACATGGCAATGAGAGTCCCGCTGAGGTAAAAGCTAAAATGTCATAAAGACACCAATTCACTCAGTTCACCAAAGAGAACATGGAGCTATAAAGCTGGAGAGTTAGGGGCAGAATGAGAATGCTAAGGAATGCTCGGGTTTTTCGTTTGTTTTTTGTTTTGTTTTCTGCAAACTCTGGGAGACAGTGAAGGTTTTAACATAGAAATCATATGATGAATATAGATTTTAAGAAGACTACACTCATAGGTATGATGGAGGAAGAAAGCAGAAGCAAGACAACTAGTTTGGAGCCTCTCTTATTAGAGGAGATGATTCTATACATTTCCAAAGTTGTCCTAAGTGTAGGCTGTTAATACATTTTGAAGGTTAAAAAATATTTAGGTGTTTCTACACAGAAGTGAATTTAATTTCAGCATAGATCTAGAGAAATATATTTTAACATAATTTTTATTTTCAGAGACCTAATTATGCTATTATTAACCACAGATTCATACTTGGGCTTAATAATTGTCTATAATTCAATTCAATAAACACCTACTGTCTATTATATACAAGATATACATGCTTACATACATGCTTAAAAGACTAACTCATATCATTATGTCAAGAATCTTTTTGCTAGATATGAGATTATCTAAACTTTATGTGGCAAATCCTGATTGATACTGCTTTAGGTAAATTTACATAGTACAAACTGCTTTGCAATGTCCTTGACGTTTTCCCTAGAGTCACAGAGCTAAGGATGGGGAGAGTAAATAAGAGGACCAGGTGACTTCATGTACACAGCCTCAGAATTATTTATGGTTATGTGCATAAACAAGAAATCTCTTCCATTTTCTATTTTGCTTTGAGTTCAGAAGGTATATTGCTTTTTATGTCCCCAAACTTCATTTCCTCAGTGTGGTACCGAGGATATTCCTCCTGAAGGACTTGCTTGGCAAACTAATACATTTTCCAAGATAAACTGCATTCAGAAAAACAAATGGCTTCAGAGAAATTGTGTAGTGTACCTACTGTAAAACTCATAACCATCATGACACAGCTGAGTTCTCAGGTGGTATACAGCCTTGCTTCAATTATAAGATGAATTTGAGCAGCTTAAGTTTCAAGTGTGGACTCTGGTCTAGAAAATTTTATTATTGATTATTGTGTTAAAATGCTGCTACTTAATAAATAATATCTAGGCAGTTTAGTTGATTAATTTGCCTAATTCAAAAATGAGAGAACTCTCTTCCTCAGGTAACTTTATGTGCTCTATCTTACCCCGAATATACATTCCTGATTTGCTTTTCAAGGACTTGACAGAATGCTCCTACATCAGTATATGCAGTGCCGTATCTGAGAATCAATAAACTATAAGTATGGGCAAGGAGTTACTGCACATGTTTAAAAGGAACATTCTCTGTTCCCTCTATCACATTTTGACTTTAAACAGGATTTTTAAGTTGCAAAGTACCAAATCAGATCAATTCAAATACATTACCATTAGAAAGGCTATAAAACATTTTGGATGAAGCAGACAGTGTTTGACTATTAGGTCCGATGGTAACTTTTAAAAAGTCTTAGTACGCAGATAGAAAATGGTCAGGGAGCCAGTAATAGAACTGTTTATCCACATGCTGAACAAACTTGTATTGAAAACCTAGGTCAAAATAGCTTTTTCTCCAAGAAATTAAATATATCATCATGCCTTCTTTCCCACCATTTTTCTTGGGGGGCCAATTATTTGAATACCAGGTTTAGGGAATGCTTAAAATATATATATATACATATATATATATATACACACACACATACACATATACATATATATAAAACAATATTCTTTAACACATAATTTATACCTAGTCATCTTTTGTACCCCTTAAAATGAAGAGGAGATAAGGAAACATAATTCATTCTAACAATTATTTAACCATGCTAAAGCCAGATGCATATTTATGTAATTTTCTTTCCAGCTCAAACAGTGTATTTAAAGCTTTCAATCAATTAATGGCACTCTATGGGAAATCCGCAAATTCTTGTGCTTTTTCTGATATAATATATAAACATAGAAAAGAATCTCTGAAACACTGCTAATTATCTAGTAGCCATCCTTATTCTTAGCCTAAAACTTTTTCAGGGCCAAATTCTAACATCAAGATCCAAGTAGAAGAAAAAGTAGTCAATAGAATAACATGTATTATTTTTCATATATTAATATTAATATGAGCACTGATACAGAGGAAGGCCCACAAGGTGTCTTGAGGTATATTGCAAGGTAAATCTTAATTTTTTTATAATTCATTATAAATAATAAATAAGGATTTTTTTCTGACACAGCCAATATTATATTAAATTATGTAATTCTACAGTAGGAAAAAAAAATCATCAATTGAAATGTCTCTTTTTTTTTTCCCATTGTTTCTCTTAAGTGTTACCTCCAAGCTGAGTTTGTGGGCCCTTAGGCTAGATACATACCACAACCCCAAATTGTTCAGGCTCACAAAGGTCATCATATTCATTCTTCAGCTGTGCTAATTCACTGAGTACCTTCTGCTCAGGAAGATGTTTTATAAGGTTCTAAAAAGAAATAAAAGCATAAAAATTTAGCATTTCATTATTAGGATTATTAAACATGCATTAGCAACTCAAAAAGTGATTAACTAGGATAGCGGATAAATTTCTGACTGTAGTTGTTATAGCACCAGTTTATCCTCTTTCTCCTCCAAAACTTAGCAAAAAACAAACTACAATTTATGTGAATAAATATATAAATATGTTTAGTTTCTATGCACTCCAGTACATAAATGTTAAATTTAAAAAAAATGACAACAAATAACATTCCAAAACTGACTAACTTTCTGGGCTTTAAACACATAGTATAATTTTTTAGTTTTATTTCCTATCATGATAATTAGTCAATTTATATAAAAAATAGAAAATACTAGGTAGAATTAACTCATGTACAATAATAATAATAATAATAATAATAATAATAATAATAATAATAATAATAATAATAATATCAACTCTACCCTTTATAATTGGCAAAATTTGGAATCATCTTCAATCTTATAAACCACACCAAGCCTTAAAAAGAATCTCCATTTATAATATCTGTATTCAAATACAGTAATACATTCCTACTTTAATGGAGAACCAAGCAAAAGTGATGAAGTCTTTATTATTGTCAAATTAAATAGACTTTAAATCACAAGAGGGTAACAAGAGACAAGGATATTATATATAAAAAGTTTCAATTTATCAAGATATAATTATTATAAACACATGCCCATCTAAGAACAGAGCTCCAAAATATATGAAGTAAAAACTGACAGAATCGAAGGAGGAAATAGACAGTTCTACAATAACAGTTGGACTATTCAATAACCAACTTTCAATAATGGACAGAACAAGTAGACAGAATAATAACAAGGAAATGGAGAATAATACTATAAACTAATTAGACCGAACAGATATATACAAAACACTCCACCCAACAACAGCAGAATATACATTCTTCGCAAGTGCACATGGAACATTCTCAAAGATGAAGCACATGTAAGGCCACAAAACAAGGCCTAATAAATTTTAACAGATTGAAATCATACAAAGTATCTTTTGTGATCATTATGGAATATAACTAAAAAGAAATAACAGAAGGAAAAGTGGAAAATCCACACAAGTATAAAGAAATACACAACATACTCTTAAACAGCCAGTGGGTCATAGAAGAAATCACAAAGGAAATTAGAAAATACCTTGAGATGAAAGAAAATGAAAACACAAAATGCCAACACTTATGGAATTCAGCAAAAGTAGTGCTAAGAAGGAAAATTACAGCAACAAACACGCTAAAAAAGAAGAAAGATCTCAAATCAATAACCTAACTGTATACCTTAAAGAATGAGAAGAGCAAACTAAAGCAAAGCTAGCAGCAGGAAGGAAATAATAAAGATTAAAGCAGAGATTAAAAAATAGAGAACTGAAAACCAATAGAGAAAAATCAATAAAACTAAAAGCTGATTTCAAAATTGACAAATCCTTAGCTAGATCAACTAAGAAAAAAAGAGAGAAAATTCTAATAACTAAAAATCAGAAATAAAAGCTGGGACATTACTACTGATTTTATAGAAATAAAAAGGATTACAAAAGGATACTACAAATAACTGTATACTAACAAATCCTAACCTAGAAGAAATGGACAAATTCCTAGAAACACATGTGAACGAAAAATACTGCAAACCATATCAGTAAACAGAGAATGCTGAAGCCATCAAGTCATCAGCGGCTGCCGCTGTCCCCCAGTGAAGACAAGCCTGCAGCCCAGCCTCTGCAGCCACTCACAATGGTGCACCCTGAGGGGACTCAGAATAAGAAAGGACAGGATACTGGTCCTAGATAGCTAGGTGCCTGTCAAAGGAATGAATTCAATGAGCCCAAATGCTTGATCCCTCCCGTACATAGAAAAGCACTAAATTCTTTAACTTGAGATGCCTGGTATATTTTAGCTAACAAGTAATCTTTTATTGTTCCAACTACCTGGTCTTTGTTATAAAGCTCCTATATATCCTAGCTCCTACCCTACCTCTTCGGAGCAGTCCCTCAGAGCGATCTGAGAGGCTGTCATCCTGGCTGGAGTCCTCCCGCCAAATAAAACATTAACTCTCAACTTTTAGGCTGTGCATTTATTTCAGTTGACACACACAAACTACCAAAACTGATTCAAAAAATGTTTTTGAAAATTGGAGACCGACAAGTAAGTAGATTGAACCAGTTATCAAAAAACTCCAAAGAGCCCAGGGCCTGATGAATTCACTGGTGAATTACACACAATATTTAAAGAAGATTTAACATCAATCCTTTTCAAATTCCCCCACCAAGAAAAATTAGAGGAGAAAACACTTCCTAACTTAACACTATGAAGCCATCACTCATTACCTTACTCATTACCCTTTGACTTAAAACTACAGGCCAATATCCCTTAATGAATAGATTGAAAATTTCTGGAAAAAAAAAAAAAACTAAGAAAACCACACATATGCACTAGTAAACTGAATTCAGCAACATATTAAAAGGATTATATGCCATAACTAAGTGGGATTTATCCCTGGAATGCAGGGGTGATTCAATATATAAGAACCATTCAATGTAATACACCACATTAACAGAATAAAGGGGGGGGAAAAACCACATGATCATTTCAACTAATGCATAAAAAGCATTTGACTAAATCCAACACATGTTTGTGAGAAAAAAATACTCTTTAAATCAGGAATAAAAGGAAGCTTTCTCAATTAAAAGTCATATATGAAAAAGTCACAGTTAACATCAAACTCAAGGTGAAAGACTGAAAGCATATCTGCTAAGAACAGGAACAAGGCAAGGATGCCTGTTTTCACCACTACTATCCATCATAGTCCTGAAAGTTCTAATCAGAGCAATTAGGCAAGAAAAAGAAGTAAAAGGCATCCAAAATGGAAAAGAAGAAAAAAATAATGTCTCTGTTTGCCAAAAACATGAAAGAATCCACCAAAAAACTGTTAGAGCTAATAAACGAATTCAACAAAGTTTCAGGATACATAATGAACACACAAAAATCAGTTCTATTTTTATGCACTAGCAATGAACAGTCTGAAAGGAAGTTAAGAAAACAATTCTGTTTACAATGGAATTTTTTAAAGCACCCATAATGAGATACCATTTCATACCCACTAGAATGGGTAGCATCCAAAAAATAGGAAATAACGAGTGTTGGTGAGGATGTGGAAAAATACAAAGCCTCATGCATTGCTGGTTGGAATGTAAAATGACAGAGGCACTGTGGAAAACAGTTTGATGACATCTTAGAAATTAAACATGGAATTACTGTATGACCCCACAATTCCACTCCTAGGTATGTACCAAAAAGAACTGAAACAGTGTCTCAGACACCTGTACGCAAATGTTCATAGCATCATTATTCAGTAGCCAGAAGGCAGAACAACCTACTTGTCCATCAACAGATGCATTGATAAAATGTGGTATATACATACAACAGAATATTATTTGGCTGAAAAAGGAAGTTTTGATACATGCTAAAACATGGATGAACCTTGAGACTATTTTGCTTAGTGAAATAAGATAGACACAAAAGGACAAATATAGTATGAACCCACTTATGTGGTATCCAGAATTGACAAATTCTTAGAGACAGTAGAATAGAGGTTAGCAGGCGCTAGTGGGGCAGAGGGGAATGGGGAGTTACTGCTTAACAGGTATGGTGTTTCTGTTTGGGATGATGAAAAAGTTCTGGAAATAGTGGTGATGATCAAACATCAGTGTAAATATACTTAATGCAACTTAAACTGTACACTTAAAAATGGGTAGAACGGTACATATTATGTCATAGATTTTTCCACATCAAAAAAAAAAAACACCATAAATCGACACAACATTGTAAACTGACTATACTTCAATATATATATATATATAAAAAGAGTAGGCAACACCTTATAAGTCCCATGGAAAACAACCGTATCTTGGTCTACTATGAGACTTCTTTGGTTCTCTCCATTTACCTTTCCTCTCACTTAATTTTGCATTTCCATTAAGCTCTACACCTGCAATGGCACTCATTCTGTAAGTGATGAGACCAAAGATTTAAAGTATCATGTCCTTTGACTTAAAAGAAATATCAATATTGCTATACCAACATATACATATAATCAAATCAAGTTAAGAACAGCTACTATTTTGCTTCATTAATATCATTTTCTCTTATAAAAACATAAGTAAACACCAAGGTATTATGTCTATTTTTCTAGAATATTTTGATGTATATAAAGTAATTGGGTTTTTTAAAGCTTTTTCTCTGTTAATGGGACTTCTTGTGAAGTATGTTATTAAGAAAAACAAAGGGTCAGACTGGTAACTTGTATAACTTTCACTACAGGGAAACTCAATTAGAATGATTAAGAACATTATTAAAATTATTAAAAATATCAATTCTGCGTATTTCAAACGCTCCATCTCAATTTTAAGTTTTAACTGTGAAAACAAGCGTTAGAGAGTAAATCAAGCCTAAAATAGAATTTTAGCTCAGAATGTAAAATTTGTCGTTATTTTGCTTCTGTTTCCTCTATAGGCAACCTGTTAACTCATCTTTACAATGCAGGCTCCGCAGTAGGTGACATCTCTTTTCTCTCTCTGTTCAACTCTCTGAAATATTTAACACGTTCAGTGGGCTTAGATGTATTCTGATTCTGGATAGCATTTTATGACTGAGTTACAAGCTTATATAGCTGCAGTGCTTAGTAGGTTCTGTTTGCGAATAAGGTTTAGAATAAACCTCTCAGTGTGTGACAGGTGCAGACTCCTATTACAGTACTTATTGCTTAACGAGCACACTCTAGAACCCAATGTTGCAAGTGGCCATCATAGCCACCACTTAAAGATACCTGATTTTTTTTTTACATACATACTTAACTTCATAGACAAAAATGTAGTAGAAGATTGGGCATTAATCATGTTTTCATGCACATAGATTCCCGAATAGCCAGGAGAGAGACATAACAATACTCATTTGCATCCACTCTGTCACCTACTCTTCAAAAGCATGTCAAGAGAGAAAAAAGACAAATCTTCAAGGCACAGTTTGAGACTAATGTGGACACTCCTTGGAATCATCTGGAAGTCTGTCTGTAACGCCTCCTGGGAGAGAAATGTCCCACCTAATGGAAGGGAAGCATGTATCACGCAATCAGGATGGACCCAGTCAGAAAGCCTAGCTTTTGGAAAGCATCAGAGTGATTCTGAGTGCACTGTATTTGTTTCTTGGATGCGTCTCTAGGCCTGGCCTACCCACCCGTCACACAGTCATATGTTTGAGTGCTGTGGCAAGGGAGCTGTGGGATGAACACAGCTTTGGTATCTCTCAAATCAAGTACGTTAAATAAGGAGAGAAGGGAAGAAACCTATGTTTCTGTACTTGGCCATAGAACACCCCACCACCTTGGCATCAAGTGGGCTTCAGTATCCATCAGCGGTGCTCCATGGGAAACTCCTCCTCTCCCCCCACATACAGTCATCCCTAGGAAAGGGTCCCAAACAGGAAGTGAGAAAGTCACCCACAGCCACTACACAGAAGCTGCCAAAATTAGCTCTTGAGATGTATAAAATAGTCCCTGAGAGCCCCAGAAACATCTAATGTAGGTGATTTAGAAAAGAGTTAGGGTCTTGCAATGCCAGCTAGAAGCAAGAGGAAGAAAAATATAAGTGAAACTGATATTGACTAGGCTAGTGGTTAAAAGTCCCATTGCTCAAGGACGCTGTATGTAGAAAATTTTAAATAGCTTTTGACTTAAGCTGCCGTACTGATATGACTGCTACTTACATTCTCTAAATAAATTGCAAAGATGAGTTCAGACACCCTCTACACTGTAAGGGGGGGTGCTCATAATAGCAGAGGCTAGAAGTTATAAATTATTAAATACAACTTAGATTCTGACAAACCATGAGTTAATAGGCAAATATCCTATGAAGTTTCGATTCTTCACCCCACCCCACCCCCACTGTTCCTGCTTACTACTGAGCATCTTTTTTCAAATATTGTAAGATTTGTGTTTAAAAGATCAATTCTGGGTCAGTATGAAAGCCTCATCCCAGAAAATGTCAATGAGCTGAAGTTCACAGAGAAAACAACAAAGGGGAAAGCAGTAACTCTGTCCCCAAATAAGTAGATTTTTCTTCATCTTCTACACATCACAAATTCTCTTTCTGATGACTGTCACAGTTATCTGAAGGGATTTCTCCTAACAGATCATAGGCTTTTAACCACTTTTTACATTTCTGCAATTACTCTATAATACTTCCAAAACTTTACTTCCTTTAAATGTTAATTGCACACTTAAAGGTTAGTTAAGTGAAGGTATTGAACCATAATGCCCTTTCCTTTTTGCCAAAACATAACCTTTCGTTTTTGTCTTCTATCTCATTAAGTCATTTGAATAGTAGGAAAGCTAAGTTAGGTGAGTTCGGTTCACTGTGATTAAGTCTATAGTTCCCCAGGTAAATGGATTGGGGCCAATATTTCTTTACAAAAATTTATTATCTATTTCTTTTAAAAATATATTATTACAGCTGATATATAAATCCATATTTACTTTTATATATATATATACATACATATATATATACACACACACACAGGATTTTATTTTTATATATAGGAGATAGATAGATAGATAGATATATATATATATATATATATATATATATATATATATATATATATATATATCTCAATATATCAGTATTATTTTAACTTATGGTGTCAATTTTTTTTAAATCCAGGTAAGAAACATTTCCCCCAAAGTCTTGTATAAATCTCTGTGATCTTAATACAACCCCCCTTCCCCTAATTTTGCCTGCTCAAAAAACTCAATCCCCTAACTATTATAATCTATTATATGTTTTCCAACACTTTCTGATGGCATATGCCTTAAATTGTGTATGTGTGTATTTAATCTTTTTAAATCACATTCATGTGTTCTTGTTCTTTGAATTAAAGGGCACACACTTTGATAGCAGGCCTGGTTCTAGACTTATTTTGTGTTTCACCCATCCGTTCAGCTAATATATACTGGCTGCCAACTATGTGACTGCCATCATGTTAACCATTAAAGATTCTGCCCTCATGAAGAGTACAGGTTCAGAAAGGCTGTGTATACTCCTGCTTGCACAGTGGAACCAAAAATCAACATTTGACTGAAGGTAATTTGTGCTGCATTTGCTCCAAAATACATTTCTTGCCAGGTGGTCATGCTACAATTCTCTCCTTTTGGTTTGGAATTCCTAACATTTCTGTAACTCCTAAAATGGACCCTAAGAGTCCACTAAGATATGTTAAAACGCTGATAAAATGGCCTAAAGCTTTCAAAGGGAGCTTTTCTAGCCCTCTTCATGCAGCCACTCCTTTTAAAAAATGTTAGTTGATTAAAGGACATACAAGCATTGAGAACCTGATGAGAAAATTGGTGACCTGGGAGTGTAACAATTCTATCTTACAAAAAGGCAGCCTTTTCCAGGGGTCCTACCTATTTAATCTTCAACTTGGCCCAGGAACTTCTCAGTATCACTTCAGCACTAATAACATCCAATGAACAGCTCCAGCCCTCACCACTCTTGACCATCTCCAAGTTCCATGTTTCTAATTGACAGTCCATCCTACCTAGATGTCTCATCACTAACTCAGACAGCACAAATCTAAAGGAGACTTCATCATGACTTTGATCCCTCATCCCTACTTCTTATAAGCTTCTCCTAAAGGCCCCATTCTGCCAACAGAACTGGCATCCTCTCCAACTTCTAAGCTTTCTAATGGGCACTTGTCACTCAGTCACAAGTTCTGATGATTCTTTCTGTCAAAGATCACTTTTGGGTTCAACCCTTCTTTTACATTCTACAGCCAAAAATCTGGGCCAGAGAAATCACTTGTATCTAAACTTTCCTAATTTAAATTCAGTTAAATTCCTCAAAGTGTTCTAGCTTTGTATTAGACTAGCGGAGATATATTTACAATGTCTATAATTATAAAAGGAAAAATTGTGACTACTTTGTACATAAAAATTTCAACTCCCACTAATGTCATGACCCATTTGCAGAAGAAATGTATTGCTTTCTAAAATAATTTATATGATTTACAATTAATCTGAAAAGTATTCATTCCTTTGATGCTAATAATCTTTTATTTTGTTTATGTCCCACTTTATATTCAAAAATAAAACTAGGAAATCACATTAAACATAAAAAGTGAGTTTAAGGATTAAAAAAATATACAGAACATACAGAATGAATGACTCACTATGAATACTGAATAGCATATGAGGTGGGTATGGCCCTGTCTAAATGCAATATATTCCTCCTAAGTATAATACAACTGGTATCCATGTTATTAATATTCCTTTACAAATTACGTAGCTTTCATGTATTTTAAATTAACATATTTCAAATTAAACATAAAATATCTTCTCATTATAAGGGGACAAACTGATATTCTCAGATATATAATAGAAGAGGTTCGTATTAGCTAAAATAGGTGACAGGTGTACAAAAAACAAAATCCTATTTTGCCACACTCTGCTTTCATTACATATCACCTTATCATGGCCATGACAAACAGGCACAAACAAATGCAAGGATGCATTACTATAAAATACAATATATAAATGTTTCCAAAGCTGAATCCTACCCCAAGAGTCAAGACATCTATCTAGGATAACCGCAGAGTCTGAAGGGTGCTACTATCTACAGTATACAGTATACAGGGGTGTATACTAATGCCTTAGCCAATCATTTCACTTTAAGAAGTCAGTGTTTCTCCTCCATGATTTTTGTCTGGGCATATGAAACGATGCAAATCTACACAGAGTATGAAAACCAGCACACTAACAGAATGTCCATGTAGTCAAATGAAACGTGCCACATCAGAATGCCACCTATGCAAATCCAAAGGTAGAAACACTTCACCGTCTAGGAAGACAATCCACACACAAACACGAGGTTGCTTCTACTTCCAAGATCATCATAGTACCAGTATATCATTGCAATTAGTACAAAAGAGTGGTAATAGGAACATTTATGACTGGCGATTGGTAAGTATTTACTTCCCTGTTTTTATAAGTGTATGTGTAAGTATAAGTATTCCATATAAGTACTGGTCATAGATGTCTGCATCCAAAACAAATGTAGTATACAGTCATGCCTTAAAGAAACAGAAAGTCAGTGTGAAGCATCTCTAATACCCTGAACATTTTTTGACACATCAAGTTATCCATGTCAAGCTGACAACATGTTTTCTAACTAAGCAGTAACAACATTTGGCATCTGTGGAACTTAAAACACAAGGATCCAAACATGGAGGCAGATTAGCATTATCTAATATATTTCTCCTGACTTCCCACTAAAAGAGTCATCAAGATACTTTAGAAAAGACTTCTGTTGCTAGCTGATTAGTTACCCTAGTCAACTGGGTAGTCACGTTGACTAGGGACTGTCAATTTACAGAACACATAAAATTCTTTAAAAATACCTTTAGATGAAAAGCTAAGCTGTCAAGAAATTAAGGAATATTCCCCTCCCCTCAAGGAAAGAAAACTAAAGGAAAGCATTAATCCAGAGACAACCAAATACTGAAGGCCAAGACCGCCCTAGGAACATCCACCAATCTCCACTGGTCTAAACTTTTTGGTTTTAATGGGCCTCAAACATAGGATGGTACACAAAGCATAGACTTTTAACAAGATATGGGCAAGTTCAGTTCCTTATGTAAATCTAAAACCCCAAGAGATAACATCCCCAGTGAAGGACTTACTTTGAAGAAAAAAAAAAACAACAACAAAAACAAAGCCCACCCACAGAGAAAAATAATATGAAATCTTGTCTGTTTTGTCTTTACTCTGGGTTTAGGCGTAAGGGATTTCTCCCCTGTATACTTCTAACCACAAGACAGCCCCCATGCAGATTTTTTGGTCAGAAATTAAAATACCTAGTGGCCAAAAAAAAAAATGCTGAGAATTTAGACTTCAAGTGGTTACTCTTTAATAGTGTTCTCATATAACCAGCAGTAATTCACGCAAATTTCCAAGAAGAAAAGTACCTTGAAACTTCGTTTTCAAAATATTTCCACAGATAAAGATTCAGCAATCATTAGTTCACAACAAAAACACAGATTATACAGAAAGAGGCAAACAAACATTAGTAAGAGTCAGAAAAAACAAACAGAATTAGACCTATTAAGATGTAAGACATAATATTCAATAAACAAAGAATCCCTGGATAGAAGAGATATAATAAGTGACATTAGAAACTCTTTGGATAGGTAAAACAGAAGATTAGGTACAGATCACAAAAGAATCAGTAAACTAGAAGATAAGCCTTAGAAAAATATGCTGGAGTACAGTACATAAAGACAAAATACAAAAGAGATGTTAAGCAAACAAACAAACAAACAAACTAAAACACAGTGAGAATGTTTAAAACATGCTCAAATGAGGGGAGGGTAATAGCTCAGTGGTAGAGTGCACACTTAGCATGCACAAGGTCCTGGGTTCAATCCCCAGTATCTCTATTAAAAAAATAAATAAGTAAAAAATAATAAATGAAATATGCTCAAATGGAGTTACAGAAAGCAAGAATAGAGAACATGGGAGAGGGATAATATTCCACATGAAAATGGAATAATTTTCCAGAATTGATGGAACAGAACAATCTTTAAATTCAGGAAGACCAATGAATCAAGATAAACAGGATGAATAAAAGAAATTCACACAAGGACGCATTCAGTAAAACTACAGAACAACAAAGACAAAAAGAAGATCAAAAAATAGAATAGATAGGTCAGCTCCAGGGAATGTTAATTTCGACTACAGCTTGCTTAACAACAATTGAAGTCAGAATATGGTGAAATAATTTGTTCATACTGCTGAGAAAAAAATGATTTGCAAGCTAGAATTATATACCCATTGAACATATATATCTTTTAATATAAGGTGAAATAAGTACATTATCAAACAAATAAAAATAGTGTTTACTGTGTCCAGAATCTCACTAAAGTTACTTTAAAAAGATGTATTTCGGTAAGAAGTAAAGTGATCTTAGAAAGAAGTCCTGTCACATAAGAAGGAAGGTATTCATGTAAGTGAAATACATGAGTAAATACAAGAAAACATCCACGGAACAGCCAAAATAATGTCTAATGTGTTAATTTTTTTTAAAAATTCAAAATATGGAACAAGAGATAAATTAGGAGGGTGTCAAAAATGTTTTTAAGTCATGAAAAAGGATTTAAATAGTACTTAAATGCCATGTTCACAGACAGGAAGAATTAAATATCATACAGATCTCAATGTACCCAACTGTATCCAGAGAGTTTATGTAATTCCAAAAAAAAAAAAAAAAAACACCCTAACAGAATTTGTGTTGTTGCTGGAACTTGACAAGCTGACTATAAATTATTTACAAGGCTGAATGAAGAGAGTAATCAACACACTCCTGGAAAACAACAAGAATGTAGGCTGACTTCCCCTGGCACATATCAAATCTTATTACAGTTAGATAATTAAATAGTGTGTGAGATTAGTACAAGGACAGACACATGGGTCAATGGATCAGACCTGAAACTCCAGAAACAGAGCCATACATACTTGGAAACTTCATATATAACAGAAGCAACATTACAAAAATTAGGGAAAAGATGGATTATTTAATAATGCGGGCACAATAGTTACTCATATGTAAGAACATGAAATTAAATCTGTTTCTTACAGTATACACAAAAATCAATTCCAACCCAAGGTAAATGACAATCTCCTTAAAACCTTAAGAGGAAAATATAAGAACACTTCTATGACCTTAGATGAGAAAAGAATTTCTTAAATCAGACACAAAAAACCCAAAGACTCAAAGAATATCAACAGCTATTCATGAAAAGATGCTATGAAGAAAATGGAAAGCCAAGAAAATGGGAAAATATCTGCAACACACAAGCAAGAAAGAAATTACTACTCCAAATATATTAAGAACTTATGCAAAACAAAGATAAGCAATACAATAGGATTTTAAAAATGGACAGGAGACTCAATCAAGCATTTTACAAAACACGAAACACAAATGGCCCATAAGTGGTCCACAAACAGCCCCAAAGAGGCTCAGCTTCATTTGTACTCAAGGGAAAAAAATCAAGTGAACACAAAAATGAGATGCTTCTTTCACATCTGCCAAAGAGGCAAAAATACAAAATTTCTACAATATCAAGTACAGTCCAGGGTGTAGAACATTGGTTTTCAATACCACATTCAAATAAAAAACAACCTTGGAAGCTTAAAAAAATGGTGCACTCAGAACGGCCAAAGAAACCTTGAAAAAAATGAACAAAGGTGGAATCATCCCACTTCTTGATTTCAAAATATACTACAAAACTACAGTAACCAAAGCAGCATGGTACTGACATAAAGACAGACATATAGTACAATGGAAAATGACTGAGAGCCCACAAATACATCCACGCATATATAATCAACTGATCTTTGACAAGGATTCAAGAATGCATGATGGTGAAATTATAGTCTATTCAAAAACTGGTGCTGGGAAAACTGGACATCCACATAACAAAAGAGAAGGAAAAAGAAGGAAAGAAGGAAGGAAGGAAAGGAAGGATGGAAGCAAGGAAAGAAGGAAGGAAGGAAGGAAGGAAGGAAGGAAAGAAGGAAAGAAAGAAGGAAGGAAGGAAGGAAGGAAAGAAAGAAAGAAAGGAGTTGGACTTCCATTTTACACTTTACAAAGAATCAATTCAAAGTGGATTAAACACTTAAGCATAAGACCTGTAAACACAGAGGAATAGTTGCATAATATTGGTCTTGGCAATGATTTCATGAATATGATACCAAAAGCAGAGGAAATCAAAGCAAAAATAGACAAGTGGGACTACATCAAACTAGAGAGCTTCTCTGCACAGCAAAGGAAATGATCAACAGAAAAGGAAATCTAGGAATGGGAGAAATATTTGCAACCCATAAATCTGATAAAGAGTTAATTTCCAAAATACGTAAGGAATTCCTACAACACAATAGCAAGAAACCAAATAACCCTGTCAAAAAATGGACAAAAGACTTGAATAGATATTTCTCCAAAGACATACGAATAGCCAACTTGTAAATGAAAAGGTGTCTAATATCACTAATCATTAGGGAAATGCAAATCAAAAGTATAATTAGGTATCACCTCACACTTGTAAGAATGGCTATTATAAAACACACATAACAGGTGTTGGTAAGAATTGGGGAAAACTGGAAACTGTACCCTGTTGGTAGAAGTATAAAACAGTGCAGCCACTATGGAAAACAGTATGGCAGTTCCTCAAAATATTAAAAATAAAACTATCATATGATTCAGCAATCACACTTCTGGGTATATATCCAAAAGAATTGAAATAAGGATCTGGAGGAGATATCTGCACTCCCATGTTAACTGCAGCATTATTCACAATAGCCAAGATATGGAAACAAGTCAATTGTCTACTGACAGATAAATGGATAAAAAAGTGACATATATGTATAAATACACACACACACACACACACACACACACACAGAGAGAGGAATATTATGCAGCCTTTAAAAAGAAGGGAACCTTACCATTTGCGACAACATGGATGGAGCTAGAAGACATTATGCTAAGGGAAATACATTAGTCACAGAAGGAAAAACACCACATCACTCCATTTATACAAAGTATGTAGAATAGGTAAACTTATAGACACACAAAACAGAATGGTGATTGTCAGGGATGAGAGGAGGAGGAAATGTGGAGTTGTTAAATGGTTATAAAGTGACAGTTACACAAGGTGAATAAGTTCTGGAGATCTACTGTACAACACTGTGGCTATCGTTAACAACACGGTATTGTGCGCTCAAAAATCTGTTAAGAGGGTAGATCTCATATTAAGTGTTCTTATCGCAAAAACAAAAAGCAAGTAAATGGACACAAAGAAACTCTTGAAGGTGATGGCTATGTTTATTATTTTGATGTGGTGATGGTATCATAGGTATATGCATATGTCCCAACTCACTAAATTGTATACACTAAATAAGTACAGTTTTTGGCATATTGATTATATCTCAATAAAGCTAAGGGGAAAATGGTACCTGGGTCCCATTCCCCCTAATTATGATTTAATTGGTCTGGGGGGGGGGTCAAGGCAATGGTATTTTCCTAAGTTTCCCTAAATGATACTAATACACAGCTGAGTTTGAGAATTACTCATTTAAAGCAAGGAGAATTCTCATACGGGGTTGGGAGGAGGATAAGTTGGTGTTAAGCACTCCAGAAAATAATTTGATAATTATTTGGTAAAGCTTAAGAAGCATGCACTCCACGACCCAGGAATTATAAGACTCTAGAACCAGTCTCAAATTATGGTGGACTCTGGAATCACAAGGAGAGCAAGTTAAACAAACATTTCTGGGCGCTGCTGCAAAGTTTGATTCAGCAGGTCTGGGTTAGGGGGTGGCGATTCTGCTTTTCTAACATGTACCCCGATGCTGCTGAAGCTGCCCGTACAGCAATCACACTCTGAGAACTACCGATCTAAAGGAGTTTTTCAAGATTTGCACCGAGAGACGTGTATAAGAATATTCACAGCAACATTGTTTGTACTAGCCATCTTAATGATAATAACAATACCAACAACAATAATAAAACAAAAACTTAGGAGCAATCCAACTGCTCACTGGCAGGATAATGGGGAAATGAGTGATGGAATATTCATACTATGGAACACTATACCATGGCAAAATGAAAAAAAAATGGTTACATGTATCAAAATATATGACTCTCAAAAAGATTGTGAAAAAACTAATAATAGAACAGGTATGCAGAATGATTCCACTCATCCAAAGTTTAAAAAAGGGCAAAAACTAAACATATTTGAGGGATCTATCCATATGTAGTAAAATTATACAGAAAAGCATGAGATGATGAGGCCAAGATTCAGAATGGTGGTTTCTTCCAGAGGGAAGGGATAAACAATGTGCTTCACTGATACCAGTGACGTGGGCACATAGGGTTACGTGCGATTAACGCTATGCTTTGAAGTACATACATACAGCCAAATATTAGAGAAGTAGCCCACATGATTTTTTATAAAAGTCAATTCAATCTTCTGTCCTCAGATATTCTTGATCATTCTTGGAGCATTTACATTGTCTCCTGAAAACTTTACAATTTAGGGGGGTTGAGGGGATAAATTGGGAGTTAGAGATTTGCAGATACTAACTGATATATATAATAGATAAACAACAAGTTCATACTGTATAACACAGGGAACTATATTCGATATCTTGTAGTAACTTATGGTGAAAAAGAATATGAGAACGAATATATGTGTGTTCATGTATGACTGAAGCATTGTGCTGTACACCTGAAACTGACACATTTAAACTGACTATGCTTCAAGAAAAAAATATATACAAAAACTTTACAGTTTGGGACTTAGGCTTCTCTTCATCCGATTCAAGTCAATATTGATTTCTTCTATTGAGCCAGTCAGGGACATTCTTCAGCTGGTCACCATTATCTAGATAATGACTCTTCAGACTTGCCAAGTCTAGACTTACTCATACAGGCTTAGTAATAATCCCCAAGGCTTTAACTCATCTAGTTCAAACTTTTTCGTTTTTCTAAGGAAAAATAATTGTTGGCTTTGGGCTGACTCTTTCCAAATATCTCATACATTTCCACACGGAGAAGTGTCAACTGAGTTTAAGAAGAACGAGATAAGAGACAGTGAGATGACCGTGAACAACTCTTCTGCTTAGGCATTCATTTGTACCATAGACTGAGGGGAGCTAGTCAAACAAAAATTGAAGAAATCCTACAATAAATCAGAAACCTGGTTTTATCTGAAATATTTCCTCCTCGAAGCATTATTCAAATTATCTATGAAAATAACCCATAAATATATTTGGCCTGGGGCACTGAGTTTTTAAACCAAGAACAGTCTCCACTGCAATCCTCAAAAATTGATTGTTTTTCCCAAGTAGTGACATGTGCTAATGTTTATTTATAGACACGCATTGAGCAAACTTCACCACCACTCTACCATCAAATACGAAGCATTTTGATTAGATTATATGCAGAGAGGATCTGGAATATATGCCAATGTTAAATTCCACAAAAATAACATGATTATTAATTTTCACAGATAAGACCATATATCAATATAGGGTGACTGAATATATTTGTTACCCCATGCCTGGTTTCTCTGTTGGTTAGGCACAGTTTATCACTTTGGGGAATCCTGGCTTCACTCAGACACAGTACCAACTCCAAGCACCCACTCCTATGTGGCTGCTCACTCCATCATCAACTAATTATCCATTCTCTGAAGGTCTGCCATCTTTATGACACATGACCTGTTGACCATTCTGAGGAGACCTGGGCATAAGATCAGATAAGGGAAGTCTAGATGTTCAGGATCTAAAGACAAAAACAGGTAAACATTTCCAAACTCCTGTTTAGGTAAGCTCAACTCTTCTCTATACTGGTGACATGTCCCCTTGTCCAGTGGGGAAGCATGTGTTCACATTGTATGCATCCTGTGCAGAATCTGGTCTTTATATTAGTTTGGATGTTCTATGTGGATTTACAGCAACTGATAACAAAAGGTTCATTATGTGTGATGTTGCTCTTCACCAACAGAAAAACTCTTCATCTGAAAGTAGCCATGATTTTGTTTTTTAAATTACATACATCATGGAACTTACATAAATTGGACCTTGTGGCTGCTCCCTTTGTATGTAGTATGCCAAAAACACTGTTTGCATAAATTTATGCTAATGGAGACCACCAGTATTCCTTTGGCTGAACCACACTCCCTCCAAATAGGCAGTCAAGGACCTGGGAAATTGCATAGACTAGGACAATTTTCACTTCTCAGTGCAAAAGGACTTGCAGAGGACAGTCAACGATGACAGAAATGTTTAGGACTGACAGAAACATCTAGTACCAATCATGACTTTATATAAGTACTACTTGACACTCTGTGCAATCTCATAAGGACCTTTGACTCAACAAAGGAGGTTGGTATGGTTCTTATAATTCTCAGAAATCCATGAGAGACAGCACAGACTTACACAGTCAAGGGGAAATCCATAACTCTGACACCAATCTTAGCATGGACTACTCACCCACTCAATATGGCCCTGCCCAGACAGTCAGTCTAACAATCTGACAATCTCTAACTTAAAGTGCCACCAAGTGACATGATATAATAATATTTATCATATAAACAGAACACTATATCATGTATCAGACTGGATCTACAAGAACTTTTAAAATGACTAAAATCAGAGAATGTTTATGATACAGTTCAGAATGTCAGCATCACATGAAAAGATCATTTTCAAAGACCATTACAAATAGCTATGAATACCATAGTACAAATGAGCAGATGAAGAATGAAGGCAACATTCAGTTTGGTGTAGAAGTAGGGTATTTCTAGGAGAAGGTGAGCTTAACTCATGTTTTGAAAGATAGCTAAAAGATGTAAGGACATGGGCAAAGGCATGGAGAAAAGCAAAGGCAAGTCCTGTACAGATTATTCAAAATCAAGACTTTTGAGGAATTCAACAAATTTTTGAAATTAACTAGAGATTCCCTACAGTCTTTAAAACAAACAACAAACAACCAAAAACAGATGGCAATCACTGCTATTGCTTCTTAAGGAAAAAAATGAATTGATGGAGGAAAAAACAAACCTAGTTGAATCAAGTAAGATGCATTGCATTGGAGGCAGCCTAGAGACAAAAGGATCAGCTAGGAAACGAAAGTAATAAAATGACCGAAGTTATGACAGATAAGTTTGCTCCTGAAGGTATAGAAGGTAAGAATGAATCTAAACAAGTGCATACTGTATAGCACAGGGAACTATATTCAATATCTTGTAGTAACTTATGGTGAAAAAGAATATATGTATGTTCATGTATGACTGGGGCATTATGCTGTATACCAGAAATTGACACAACATTGTTAACAGACTATACTTCCATAATATATATACATATATGTGTGTGTGTGTGTGTGTGTGTGTGTGTGTGTGTACCTATATATAGTGGAAAAAAAGAATTAATCCAATAAATCTTCAAAGGATCAGTCAGAATGCATGGCGAACTGAGCTGAGTTTCAGGCAGAGTCAAAGAAGAGAGAAGGGATGAAAAGAATTCCAGGAGAGAAGGGAGGGAGGTCTTTATTTGAGGAATGGAATGAGAAGATGAGTTCTTTTGGGGATGCTCTTTCAAGTGATGGTTGAACACTCAAGTGGAGAGTTAATTGTCTTTACTAAATGGCTAGAAAAGGTGAGACGTTAGGGCTAAGTAGATACCTAAGGGACTTGTCCATATTTGTGTTCTATTTGTTTAGTGTTTCACAGTTGACACATATGCCCATATTTGTTATACTAACCCAGTCCTTTAAGTACATATCTCTCCCCTTGTATAGGCAAGAAACTTAAGGTTAAAAGAAGATAAGTGACTTGCCCAAGTTGCACACAGTTTAAGTGACTAAAACCCAAATGCAATGCTTTTTTTTCCCACTACACCGAGAATGGCATTTTAAGAATAAACCACTGAAAGAATATGAAAACAAATATACGTATCTATATGCATCACTGGGACATTGTGCTGTACACCAGAAATTGACACACTGTAACTGACAGTACTTCAGTTAAAAAAAGAATAAACCACTGAAGAGTAAAAAGTCCAAGGAGATGATGTACAATTAGTCATAGCACTCAAGGAAGAAAAGTAGACCGCTTATTTCCTTTTCCTGAGAAATAACTAATTTTTCAAGTCTATTTAACTATACACATTGAAGAAAAATTATATAATGAAGGCCAAAATATTTACTCTTATTTTTCTCAGAAAGCTGAAAGATTTCATTTCATTAAAATGTTACATCACTTTGAATCTTTCATGTTGGATAAAATAAATAATGGTCTTATTTGTATTTGAACTACACTTTCATTTTACTAAAACGCTGCTTATTAATGCAGAAATGGAATCCCAGGTCCTTTATATTGCATTAAGTAAAATTAAGTCTTTCTTTCTTGGCACCTAATTATATATTTCACAACACAAACAATAATGAATGTCAATGAAGACATTTATAATGTCTTCTAAAACTGGAAGAAAATATTTTAAAGGATAATTTAATTTCTACTCTGACATCTGATGATAGATACTATATTAGCTGTTTAATTAGTCAACTTTTTGTGGCTACTTTTTATTCCTGTCCAACAGTAAACTCCCTACCTACTCATCCGTCTGCATACCACAGTAAGGAAATATGCTGGCCAAAAAACAGGGGTAAAAAAAGAAATAAATGAACTGGGCATCCCATGGGCTGAGCTGTGATCCCAGATTGTGTGATGTAAACCTCTTTGGGCCCCAGTTTCTCTTCCATGAAATAAGGAAAATAAATGGCGGGGAGGGTATA
This sequence comes from Camelus bactrianus, assembly GCF_048773025.1. NCBI lineage: Eukaryota > Metazoa > Chordata > Mammalia > Artiodactyla > Camelidae > Camelus > Camelus bactrianus. The sequence continues at coordinate 77,280,435 of NC_133575.1, read as the reverse complement.
GCTCAAGTGGTAGAGCACATAATTAGCATATACAAGGTCCTGGGTTCAATCCCCAGTAGCTCCTCTAAAAATAAATAAATAGGTAAACCTAATTACCCCTCCCCCAAAAATAAATTAAAAATTTTTTAAAAAAGAAAATGAATGAGAGAATTTATAGTTTATTTTAGCACTAACATTTGATGGTCTCTAATTCCAAGATTGAGATACAAAGGCAAAATTAAATTTGAGTACAATGTGTCCAGTCTGGAAGACAATGATCACACCTTAGTACACATCTCATAGAAGTCTGGTTCCACAACCAGGAGAGAAGGAAAAATAAGATCTTTAAAACACTGCATCACATACAATTCTCCAGGTCACATCTGCTCTCATCCTATGCTTTCCTACCATTCCTAAGAAGTTATCTTGCTTGCAAACTTTCATGTAAAGCCATACCTCAACAAGTGTCCCCTTTCCTCGCTGTCATAGCGCAATCTCATCTTATTTCTGGCCAACTGAAAACACTCCTGAAGCCACGTTTTAGCCTTGTCATCTAAGCGGGTTAGCCCCTAAATTTTTATTCTCCTTTGTGATTCTTTATTAGAACAAATACTCAAAGTAGCTATTAAATCACAACTAGTTATTTGGAATACATCACAACATTTCTGAGTAACTCTTTACCATGACAAATTCTTCTATCACCAAACATTAAGAAGAAGGTCATATTCTCAATTGCAGTTACTTTGAGTTTTATAAAATACCGTGTACTAACACTCGAATACACAATTTCACTCATAGTAGATATTAGTAATTTCATAAAGCCATGACTTCATGTATGTTGTCATATAGTCTAAATATAAGATATAAAATTCTAATACTGTCCAACATACTAAAATAGTCCTAAACAAATAAAACACAAGTATAAAAATACCAAACACTTATCTAAAACATTTCAGATCATTTGCCCTAAGGACCTCAAATTATGATAACCTTATCTCATGCTTAATAGGAGTACAAACATTGAAAGCTAAATTTTACAACATAAAAAGGAGACATGAATAACTTAAAATAATATAAATTCAACAGCACGGTAAAAATTGTGGGAAACAACTGGTGGAGAAAATTTTGTTTCATTTACAAGCGGAATATTAAAAATTTACAAACACTTCAAAAATATTAAAAGGTTTTGAGAACAGTGGAGAGTCTTCATTCTCACCTCTCAGAGTTGCCCACAGTCAGCTCCGCTGACCAGTTCTGTGGTAATTCAAGTCTATTTGTCTACTTGGAAGACTACATTTACCTTTCCAGCAAGCAAATGAACAGAAATACAAAATAAGAAATGCAATAGAAAGGATCAAAGAGGTTGCAGTCAGGCTTCTGAATTAGCCTCTCAAAAATAGTAGACTGTTCCTAGAGATTTCCTTTGTCCCTATTTGATGTCTCTATTTCTGAGATTCCAGACAGTGCACAGAAAGGAAGAAGCCTCAGGAGAATTATTACCCTGCTGAGAATTCTTTCTATTAACATAGAAAACTGAGGGCTGACTATTCAACTGAACTTTCGGAAGGAAAATGTTTGAAAAAGGGCACACCTAACTGAACTGATTCCACTCACTTCAAAAGATTTGTTGTGCGCCTGCCATGTGACCAGCACTATGCTACAGGGACTTTTACATTTGTTATTGAACTTAATCCTCAGAACAAACCTACGAGCTACTTAGAGGATGAAGAGAATGCACTAGGTTAGGTAACTTTCTCAGGTTCACATGGCTGATAAGTGGTAGAGTTAGGATTCACACCCAGCTGTCTGACTCCAAACTGAAAGTTGTTACCACATTATTATTTGCCTTACCTAAATGGCATATTAAAAAAAATAAACAAGGTTTTAAAAACTGTATATATGTATGTATGTACGCATGTATGTATTTATTTGCTTGGCTCATGCTTGATTTTACTTATTTTTTATGATGATCATGCTGATGCTAAACTTTATTTTATCGAAGTATAGTCAGTTTACAAGTATGGTCAATTTCTGGTGTACAGCATAATGTTTCAGTCACACATACATATATTCATTTTCATTTTCTTTTTCATTATAGGTTACTACAAGATATTAAATATAGTTCCCTGTGCTATACAGAAGAAACTTGTTGTATATCTATTTTATATATAGTAGTGTGTATCTGAAAATCCCAAACTCCCCATTTATCCCTTCCCATCTCCTTTCCGCCTTGGTAACTATACGTTTGTTTTCTATAGCTGTGAGTCTGTTTCTGTTTTGTAACATAAGGTTTTTTAAATGGTGTAAAGTGAACTGTTCAACACTATTAAGTTGTTGATGTAAAGCAAAAAACCACCTAGTATCTGATAAAGGGAAAAAAGTCAACTCACACTAATATAATGGCCTGCATTTCATGACTGAAAGATAAAGCTTATATTTTAAACAATGCTTGATTAGGGGTATTTGCAATTTAATGAGAATGAATTCTATCAGAATCGAAACTTAACAAGAATACTTTATATTCCTGGGAAAGAGATTTTTTTAAACACATGGAATCAAGTTTTGTTTTTTAATAATCAAATGTCCAAACCTCTGTCATGAGGTTTCTAATGAACATAGAAAATAAAAGCAAACAATTGAAAGCTTAATTTCTGAAACTTTACTAACTATATTTCAGAAATAAAAACAATTCTTAACACAGTGGTTCTCAACCAGGGATAATATTGCCCAACAGGGAACATGGGTCAATGTCTGAGGCATTTTTGGTTGTCACAACTGGCATTGGGGGGCCTGCAATTGGTGGACAGAGGTTAAGGATAGTGCTAAACATCCTACAACTCAGATGACAGCACTCACAAAAAAGAATTACTGAGCCCAAAATGTCAGTAGTGCCAAAATCAAGGAATCCTGCCTTAAGCATATGCTTTCAGCACTTGTCAAAGACTTTAAAATTTATTTATTGTGTAATATTTAAGACATATATGTATGTTCATGTATGACTAAAGCATTGTACTATACACCAGAAACTGACACAACATTGTAAACTGACAATACTTCAATAAATATATATATATATGTTGAAAAAAAAAGACATAAAATATATACTTAAGTAATGACTCTATGTGCCTATCACTGAGCTTAATAAAGAACATTCAATCTCCCTTGTGTATTCCTTCCTGACTGCCTCTCTAAAATATTTTTAAAGAGATGAAAATATCCATCATGTTATATCTATAGTATACTGTGTTAAAGCACGCCATAGCATGTTAACTGTACTATATTATGTTAAATTGTACTATACCTATCATATGACTTTAACAGATTTGACTAGGTACATTTCTACCTTACATAGGAGATCTACCATCATAATAGAACACTGAAAAAAATATAAGTAAATATTTATTCCTTGTATATAGAAAGGAATGTTTTGATTACTCACTGAATACATAAAAGAAGTGGATTTACAGATATAATCAATTACAAAGGTGTTATACTTCATTAAATATACGACTAGCCAACAATCTTCAGATTCAAAGCAAATCTATACAGTAAAAAAAAAAAAAAAAAAAAAAAAAAAAGAGTAGGAAGCTAGTAGGAAAAAAGTGTGACTGTTCTGCATCTCTGTTAGTTTCATTGAGGGAACTAGAGACTGGACACTCGGCCCTCCATTTCTCTTGGACTGAGATTTCAGCTTTTTGCCCAGAAGTAGCCTCATAACTACAAGTTAGAGTTGGGGGACGGGGGCTTGGGTCTAACCTTGCTTCTCATTTCCCAGTCCACGGTTCTGGCAGTCTGAGGAAAATGAGGGCATTTTCCTAGTTCTACAATTGCAAGGCAATTCCTGGTCTAGCCCAAACATCACCTCACTTCAACAGACCCAGTGGATCTACAGTATGAAAGAGTCAGAATTTTAAGGAAGTTCTACCATGGCTTAAAGTCCACAAGGCAGCAGAAAATATGATCTTTGAGGCCACATCCTGCTCAACCACTAATGAGACCTATGCTTTGTTTAGAGTATAAATAAGCTAAATTGTTTGCACTTTTAAAATGTGTTTTACAATCCAATCTGTACAAGAAAAATTAATGGATTGTTTCAAGCTACCTTTTCTTTCTTTGTAAAACAGTCTAGCATCACTTGTGGACAGCAGCACAACTCATGATGATGACAAATGAAATAATGGTATTCATCAACAAAGGACTTGGAGGAGATGAAAATATGGTCATCACATTTGCTTGAAATGTGTGATTTTTACCAACAGACTGAAGGCAGCAAATAAGGGCCAGAGATGTAGTCTACCTGCAGTGTACTTCAGGGCTTCATTGTACCTTACACTTGAAATTATAATTATCTTCATCTTCAGTGAAGGGACAAGAAAAAAATTACTTAACTAACCAGTTAGAAGCAAAAGATGAAAAAGAACAGCAGCTCATGGATAAAAGCATTTTTAGATTGCAACAGCATGCCATAAAATAACTATTTATTCCACCACGATGAGAAACAGGAAAGAAATGTTTTATGATTGTTGCTGTCATTGCTAATGTTTCATTTTCCCTGAAGAATTATGAAAATGAACGTGGTGAATACAAGTTGTTATTTCAGAGAAAAACGTTTTCAAATTCCACAATACTAATGCCATTATAGCCTTAATTGATATACTTGTAACCTTCTAAAGTCATCAACCCTTGTAAAGTGCACGAACACATGCAGACTCACAAGCCTGCATAAAATACAGATGGTCGATAGCCGAGTAAATAGATCAACGATTACAAAGATGGATTGACGAGACAAAAACGAGTTCTACTATTACACATGCATGAACTTCCTGACTATAAGAATAATTACACTCTAGAACTGGTTAATTGAGGGAAGTTGAAGAATCTTTTTTCCCTGCAGAATCGATAGATACCCATCTATCTTTGATGACTTAGGAGTAGCATCGCCTGGAATCAGGGGAAAGGACTGGATGACCTTTGCTTCACTCTAATCATTTTGTCAGGACCCAAGAATAAGTTCTATAAATCATAAAATCTGTTTTGAGACATAAAATAACATTTGAAAACATAATCATGTGGCTACCTGTAGACCCTTCACATCGGGTTCAGAGTTGGCTACTTGAATGGGTTTCAGAAAAGTAATACAGCCAGCATAAGTGGAAATTATTTGAGGGGAAAAAAGCCAGCTGGAGTAGTCCCATGCATGCATCCCAGAAAGATAGCGATGGAGGTTGTTTTGTAATTTCCAGGTATGAAAGAGGTGCCCTAGAGCTGTATTTCACCAAGGGACTATTATTAAGAAAGATTAGGGCCCTTTATATATTAAAAAAAAAAAGTTTATTTAAATGAAAGAAAGGAAGAAGAGAGGTGGAAGGAAGAAGGAAAGAAAGGAAAATTCAGAGAAAACAAACAGGTGGAGGGGGAGCCCAAAATAATACCCTGGACAGTTGCATGCCCAACAGAAATGCATCTGTCCCTTAAAATTAAGGGAGACAGAGACCAAAAGACAATAAACGGAACATCATTTGCTTAAGGAATACAAGCGGTACGTAGCGTGGATTATTTTAAGAAAGAACTGCAAGAAAACAACTACTTTAAGTAAGTCACTGCAATTCAGGATAGCAAAAGAGGCGTCTTCCCCCACCCCCCCACCCCCCGATATTGTTCTCTTATTCCTTACTCCTTAAAACTCTCTCCTGTGCTGGCTTTTGTGACACATCCAAGTACCTGGCACTCACTCGGATAGGATATGCTGGCTCCCTTTGTTTTGATTTCGCTAACACCATCCATCCCCTCAACCTGTGTGATCTCCAGGAATGTGGTCCTTCCAGTGGTCACGTTTTTCACTATCAACCTCAAGAGTTTCTCTGGTCTTTAAACTCCAACAATCATTTCTTTGCAAATGACTCCCCAAGCCCTTATTTTCAGTCCTAATCTCTATTCTGATTTCTAACACATATGCTAATGCAATATATATGGAGAAATTTTCTCCTATACCCTGGAAGTATTTTCTCTCCCATCGGATTTGCCTCTTTTTATTAGTAGTACAACCATTCTGGAATGTTCCTTCCTCTTGAATTTTTTTGGAGTGTTTCAAAAGGATCAGTGTTATTTATTTATTTTTTTTAATGTTTGGTAGAATTCACCAGTGAAATCATCTGATCCTAGACTTTTCTTTGAGAGGATTTTGAATCCTCTTTAAATTTCCTTAGTCATTACTGGTCTGTTCATAATTTGTATTTCTTCATGATTGAATCTTGGTAGGCTGTATGTCACTAGGAATTTATCCATTTCAACAATTAATTGGCATCTAACTGTGTATAGTGGTCTCTTACATTTGGTATGTTGTGCTTCCATTTTCATTTGTCTCAAGGTTGTTTTTTTTTTATGTCTTTTTTCTTCCTTCTTTGATCTATTAGTTGTTCAGGAGTGTGCTGTTTCATTTCCATGGATTTATGCATTTTCCAGCTTCCCTCCTGTTATTTATTTCTAGCTCCACACTACTGTGGTCAGAAAAGACATTTGGTATCATTTCAACCCTCTTAAATTTGCTAAGCCTTTTGTTACCTATCCTAGAGAACGTTCTATATGTACTTGAGAAGAATGTGTGTTCTACTGCTGTTGGATTAAATGTTTTGTATTTGTCTGTTAGGTCCATGAGGTCATAGTGTTATTCAAATTCACTGTTTTTATTGACTCTTGGTTTGTATGATCTGTCCATTGTTGAAAGTGGAGTATCAAAGTCCCCAACTATTACTTTATTGTTACTTATTTCTCCTTTTAACCCTCTTTTTGGTTCTGTTATTATTTACTTTATATATTTTGGTGATCCAATGTTGGGTGCATAAATATTTACAATTGTTATATTTTCTTGATGAATTGGCCACTTTATATAATGACCTTCTTTGTATGTTTTGACAATTCCTTTGCTTAAAGTCTATGCACTGTTTTCCCAATTTTGTTTAGTTGTCTGTATATTCTTGTAGTTCACTGAACTTGTTCAAGAGAATTATTCTTAAATTTTTCAGAAAATTAATAGATCTCCATTTCTTTAGGGTCAGTTACCACAGTTTTATTAGTTTCCTATGGTGGTGTCATTTTTATCTGATTCTTTGTGATTCTTAATTCCTTTCATTAGTACCTATGCATCTGAATAAGTGGTCTTCTCTTTCACATTCTATGTTTGCTATCACAGGGTAAGACCTTCACTCATCAGCTCAACTTGGGGTACTGGATGAGTCAGCTGGTAGCATTATGAGGCAGGTGGGGCTTGCTCTTGGGGGCTTTAGTTGGGAGAGGCTATTGCCAATTACCTGAGGTCAGAGGCAGTGCCACTGGTTGAGCTCCATGATTGCATGGGCCTGTTGGTTGAGCTCCGCATTCAAGCAGTGCCTCTGGGTGGACTCCCTGATTGGCCGGGGCTGCTGACTGTGCTCCGCAGTCAGGTGAGGCCACGAGCTGGGTTCTGTAATCACCTCCGGTCAGGCAACATCACAGGCTGCGTTCCCTGACAGGGTGGTGCCACTGGCTGGATTCTGCAGTTGGGCAAGGCTATGAGATGGGCTCTGCCATTGCTCCTGGTCAGCGGGTGTCTCAGGACTGTGCTCCTTGACTGGATGCTGCTGCCAGCTGCACTGTGTTCAGCTGGAGCTGCAGGCTGTACTCTGCCACTGCGGGGCCACAGAGTATGCTTAGCAGCTGGCCAAGGCTGCTTGCTTAGCTCCCTGAGGAAGCAGGGCTGCAGGACAGGTGACACAGGTGGATATGCTCAGCAGTTATACAGGGATACACATTTGCTCTCCTGCCCACGCAGGACAGCAGAACGAGCTTCATGGCTGGTACAGCCCACTGACTGGGGACCCAAATCAGGCAGAACTGTCCACCAAACTCCCTGGACAGATGGGGCCACCAGTTTGGCTCAGAAGATGGGTAGAGCCACTAGCTGGGATCTGTGCTTGGGCACTGCTACAAGCAGAAATGCAGTCGGCCAGGATCCGAGTGCTGGTTGCTGTAAGCCCCACCCCATCTTCTCCACCTTTATCTGATCTCCAGTGGTTGAGCCCCCAGTTGCCTCTGTGAAGTGTGGCCCAACCTGGCTTTCTGGGAAGCATCCCACAAGGCTGGGGGAGCTGGGTGTCCACCTAGGGTTTTCCTTTCCCACCGGGGAAACTATATGCCCGGGGGCCCTCTCGGTGCAGAGCTGTGCCAGTCTGGGGATGGATACTGTGGGCACAACATAGCCGATCCTCTCACCCCTCTAATGTGGTATTTCTTAGTCTCTGTGGTCCAAGAGGGTGCTTTGGCCTCACCCCTGGGGCTGTTGCCTACGTTGTTAATCAAATGAAATACTACGTATCAGTTAGAAGTTAAAGAAAATAAAGATGAAGTATTTTTCACATCTAAGTTCAGGAGCCCCAGAATTCTCTAAATGGGACCCCAGGTTTCGATCTATCTTTGTAAATTCTTCCTCAGCAATTTTCTAACTGCCTTCTATGTTAACAGCTTTTTTTTTTTTTGCATAGGTTTTGTGAATTTGACCATAAACTCCTTACCAACATGAATTTCCTCAGCATTTAAGAACCATTTGCATGCACTAATGTTCTAAAATAGGATACATTTTTATTTTTCCGTTAACACTTGAATCACTTTTTTTAAACTGCTAATTTCATTTCTTTGTCAATGTCCTATATGTAAGTGTGCCTACAAATATTTCATTTTTACCACTGATATCTGAAAAACACTTACTGGTCTTAGATTTTTTTCTCAATAGATCAAATTAAATTACACTCTGGCAGATTTTCAAAGCTGAAATAATGACTTCAAGAATCACCTAAATTTAGTACACATTATCTGGCACCAACTCATAATTGCATATATTAAAAGCTCCTCAACAATTTCAGGATACGGTATACTTTTTAAGCATTTCTATGTGTTCTTGTATGTATCTTAGGACTTTTCAACTTCTTCCATCTAGTGAACTTGGTTCCTAGCTTAAATTTAGGTCTTTTCAAATAAATAAGACATTAGTATTTTTATTAATTACCTTATATTTGGGGCTTGAACTTGCTGATTAAATAAAAGGGGAGGTTTATATGTGTGGGTTTGTTTTGTTTTGTTTTTGGTGGGACATTTATCCTGCCAAATAATTAAAATCTATTAATGTCTGGCAGGAAAGAGCCTATTGACCCATACTAGGAGAGATAATACTGGTATTAATTCAAGTCTCTGGGAAGCAATGTGTCCTTAATTGTTTTTTGTTGTTTTTGTTGTTAGGAAAAAACAACTCTGCCACATGAGCAACAAACTATGATTATGCATGGATGGAGTTTAGCACTGTAATCAAATAGAACTTACAACAAAGTTAATCTGATGATACATATTTAATGCCATGCATTATCAATGTGCTACATGGTAATTAGACATAAATGGTAAACAGCTCCTTTGAATGGCAAATTGATGTTACTTTTGCATCACTGAAGCAAACCCTTTCCAGGATGGCACGGAGAAAGGCACTGGTGAGTCTAGTCTTTTCTCTTGCCTGAGGGAAGCAGTCTCCTTTGGGTACTTGAAAATCAGAACAAATGTTTCCACCCAGGACCCCTTCCTCCTTACCAAAAGATACTCAGACATTTCATTTGTAGGGATAAACACCATACTAACTTTAATAAATCCGATGAGTTATTCACCATTAGTGCCTAGGACCTGAGCAGCACAACTCCAGTCATGCATACTATGAAATTACATGGTAAATTGTTTTCTCCTACAAGCAGAATAAAGAACCTGAGTTTTGATTGAGCAGGGTAAAGAACAAGAGGAAATTTCTGAGTATCTGGCATCAAGGAGGAAAGCAAGCCAGCTTGGCAAAAAGGCCTCAGTGGCGTGCCTTCAACAAAAAGCAAGCACAGAATTGGTGGGACAAAGGATGTGAGGGACAAAACACAGAGATGTGAAAAAGAGAAAGTGATAAAGGCTTGAACAAGAGGGTGAAGGTCTAGAAAAGAGGAGATGAGACAGACCCAGGTTAAGCCATCCACAGCAAACAGGAAACGCATGGAAGCATCAGTACCACAGGCACAAAAGGAGCCTGGCAGAAACTACACTTTGTGATCCTTCTTCACTCACCTTCCCAGAGTACAGTCTGAGATTTAGCATAAGAGAGTGATTTCACAAGCAGTCTTTTTGACTGCACAGTGGATAAGATTAAACCATCTGAATTCAAAAATTTAGACATAATTGACTGCCATCTCCAAATTGTAAGCAATTCATTCTTCCCAACTGGACCAGGCAATTTAAAGAGAAATAAATAGGTATCATTTATGCTACACAATGCAGTGCAATAGAAAAAAAAATCCCAGGTAATACATTTTTATATATACGTTTCTAAAGCTTGTTGCATATCAGAGGGACATTCATAAATGAGACTCTGTTCCTTACATTCCCTAAAAGAGCTGAAAACGTGACTTAAAAAATAAATGTTTTTAATGTTACGAGTAAATAAATACCACAGTAGCATTCTGCATTTATATATTTTTTTCATTTATCAAGGCATGTGTACGAAAAAGCTACAGTTTTCATGGGTAAAATAAATGCCTACATCGATTAATTCATCAAAACATGGTTCTCTTTTACTACAACTTGACTGTACAGAAGACTAGAAAGCTTCAACTACTGAATAGGAGTCAGAAGTTTGTTTGCCTTATTGTACTTGAAAACTAAACTGTCCGCTTAGAAAAAAAGAGAGAGAACTAAGTCACGTTTAGGCTTCCTGCCTTGCTCATTCTGACTCTTGCACAAAGAATCATGGGACTAAAACAGGACAAAGGTGAGCAGCTCTCTACTTCAACTCAGAGAACTCTGGACTTGCCAGCTGGACAAGGAGAAAACATTTTTCAAGTAACTTTTCCACAAGGGGATTTCTTATCCAAGTGTAACTATTGTTGAGGTTAATACAGGTGTGCCATGCTAATAAAGAACCTCCATAAATTCACTAAACCTTAGTCCTACGGAGAATAAATATATCTATCTTTAAAACATATACATAACGTAAAGTGTAACACAAGCCAACATGCCAGTGGAAGAACTTCAAGACAGACACAGCCTGCCCAAATGACAGACACTGGTTCTCTGAGATTTAGAGATAGTCTGAGGGGAATATGACACAATTATTACAGCATAAACTACTCATCTTAAAATCAAAGCAGGGGAGGGTATAGCTCAGTGGTAGAGTGCATGCCTAGCATGTACAAGGTGCTGGGTTCAATCCCCAGTACATCCATTAAATAAATAAATGAATAAACCTAATTATTTCCCCCTTAACAACAACAAAAAATTAAACTTAAAAAAATCATCACATTCTGGAGGGAGACAAAGAAGATGGCAGAGTAGAAGGACGCTCGCAGGTCACCCTCTCCCACAAATACACCAAGACCCACATCTACAGACCCACTTAGCCAACCAGAGCACCTGCGGAACTCCGACAGAACATCGCCCTCTTCAAAAGATAAAGGCTCAAAAATCTGGTAGGAGAAAAGGAAAAAAGAAAGAATAAAAGGCAAAGCAGCACGGAACAGGTCCCGCGGGGAGGGAGCGGCAAAGGAGGACTGGCACTCGCTCGCTGGGTCTCCCCTCTCCAACTGAGAGGCCAGCGGGACGGAGGGGGAGCCTCCGAGGCTCGGATCTGTACGGAGCAGCCCTTGACTAACAGAACTAAGTTGAACGGGCACAGAGGGTCCCCCCGACACCCAGCCTGGGACGCGGGCCAGCAGCGGCGGGCAGGGCCAGGCTGCACAAGCCAGGCGGAGGACGGGGGCGGCTGCACAGAGGCAGCCCTGGGGGAACGCAAGGGGCTGCGCGCCGTGGCTGTGGGGGCACAGGGCAGAACAACCTGGGCCCTCCATAAAACAGCAAGGCTGATGTGCTCTCAGGGGAAGGGTGCACACCCCCATCTCTGAAAACCCGTGGAAAGTTTTCGGGTGAAGAGAGGCGGGGCTCAGGCACAGCTGACATATCCTCCGCACTGAGCACTCAGGCGGGGGCGGGGGCGAAACCTGCATCCTCACCTAAGGGCTTAGCAGCCTCAAAGGCCACACTGAGACTGGCCTGCAGCCCGGGGCAGATAGGATCCTTCCATCCTGGTCCCTCAGAGAACTTGCTCCACAAAGACAAACAAGGAGCTGGGTTTTGGCTCGGAGCAGGGACAGGGCTGTCCCTCGGTCTTCCCCGAGCCCACCCGCGGAGCGCCGACCAGGGCGGAGCGCGCAGCCGCACAGAGCAGCGGAGCTACCGGCGCTGGTGCAGGTAGAGCGAGAGTGGCCCCCGCCTTTCGGGCAGGAACACAGCCCCTGACCGAGGTGCTGGGAGGGGGCACGACCCGCCCTCCTACCCGGCCAGTCTGCAACATCTGACTGCAGCATCCGGAGGGGCAGCGACCCGCCCGCCCACAGCAGAGGAGAGCTGCACCTGACCCAGTGTTAGGAGGAGGCGCGATCTGCTTGCCTACAGGTGCTGGGAGCAGCACAGAAGAGGGCGCCAACGGAGGGCCTCTGAAAACAGCAAGCTGAGCTTCCAAAACAGGACGAAGACAGAAAGACTTCACATTAAAAGCACACAGACTCCAGGAGAACACCGACAAACCCACTCCCCCTTTATTTTTTTTAAATCTGTTTTTACCTGTTCTATTTTCTATTACTCTCTTAATTTTTACTTCTTAATTCATTTCTATTTCTCTTGGGTTTTGATGTCCTGTTATTGATTAGACACAGGTTTCAAATACATCTATTCATCTCCCCCCCCCCTTTTTTTGTAAAGGTATTAAAAGGACGTCTCAACCCGATTAATACTCTGCTTTAACTCGCTCTTCTATTATTCATTATACACTGTTTTCAAACTCTCTTTCTCCCTTCTTTTAAAATTCTTTCTCTCTCTCTCTTACTTTTTTTTTTCTTTTTTTCCTAAGTTCTATTCCTAAATAGGCATTAGATAGATAAAATCCTTAAGGACCAAAATAAACAACTGATACTCCATAAACCACAGTGCCAGAGAGGTATGAGCAAGATGAAGAAGCAGAAAAACCTTTCCCAATTAAAAGAACAAGAGAAATCCCCTGAAAGAAAGATCAACGAAAGAGACATCGATAGCCTACTAGATGAAGATTTCAAAAAAGGAGTGATCGAATTGCTGAAGGAATTAAAAGAGATAGTGTTTAGAGATATAAAATATGTCAAAAATGAAATTGAAGCTATAAAGAAGAGCCAAGTAGAATGGGTAAACTCATTGACAGAGATGAGGAATGATCTAATAGCTGTGCAAAGCCGACTAGATAATGCAGAGGAACGAATTAGTGATCTAGAAGACAGGGCAATAGAAAGCACCCATTCAGAAGAACTACAAGAGAAGCAAATAAAAAATAATGAAAATAGCATAAGGGACCTATGGGATAATATAGAGCGTCCCAATCTTCGCATAATAGGGGTCCCAGAAGGAGAAGAAAGATCAAAGGGGATTGAAAAGGTTTTTGAAGAAATCATGACTGAAAACTTCCCAAACTTAAAGAAGGAATCAGATATCCAAGTACAGGAAGCTCAGAGGGTCCCAAACAGGAAGAACCCAAATAGACCCACACCAAGACATATCATAATCAAGATGGCCAGAGTCAAGGATAAACAAATGATTCTAAAGGCAGCAAGAGAAAAGCAAAGAGTAAGTTACAAGGGAACCCCCATAAGGCTCTCAGCTGATTTCTCTACACAAACACTACAGGCCAGAAGGGAGTGGCAAGATATATTCAAAGCCCTGAATGAAAAAAAGATGCAGTCTAGGATCCTTTATCCAGCAAGGCTATCCTTGAGGATAGAAGGAGAAATAAAGAGTTTCACAGACAAAAAAAAGCTGCAGGAGTTTAGCAACACTAAACCCATGCTAAAAGAAATATTGAAAGGGCTATTCTAAATAGAAAAGCAGCAGGATGCTACAGAAATGAGAAACACACAACTGGAAAGGTGATAACTCATGAATTACAAATAAAGTAAACATGAAATTATAGAAGAAGACATACAAATCACTGAGAGTGGGAGAGGGAGGCAGGGAAATATAGAATATTTCTTTCTTTCTTTTTTAAATTTTTTTAACAGTAGGATGGGTTTGAGATCATGTTACTATCAGTTTAATAAAAACAGTTATAGTAATGGGTTGACAGATTTACAAAAAAGGGTAACCACAAGCCAGAAATTTACAAAGGAGTCACAAAAATTAAATAAAATCCATGATAATACAAAGGAAAATTACCAAACCACAAAAGGAAGAAGAAAGGAACAAAGAGGATATACCAATTCAACTGCAAAGATAAGTTCAAAATGGCAATAAACACACATCTATCATTAATTACTGTAAATGTTAATGGACTAAATGCTCCAGTCAAAAGACATAGAGTGGCAGACTGGAAAATAAAGCAAGAACCTTCAATATGCTGCATACAAGAGACCCACTTTAGGGAGAAGGACACATATAGGTTGAGAGTGAAAGGATGGAAAAGGATATTCCATGCGGATGGAAAAGGATATTCCATGCAAATGGAAAAGCCAAAAAAGCAGGTGTTGCAGTACTGATTTCAGACAAAATAGACTTTAAAACAAAGGCCATAAAGAAAGATAAAGAAGGACATTTTATAATGATTAAAGGAGTGATACAAGATGAGGATATTACACTCGTTAATATATATGCACCCAATATAGGAGCACCTAAGTACATACAAGAATTACTAACAGAGATAAAGGGGGATATTGATGGGAATACAATCATAGTTGGAGATTTTAACACTGCATTAACATCACTAGACAGATCTTCCAGACAGAAAATAAACAAGGCAACAGAGAAGTTAAATACTACAATAGAAAAACTAGATTTGGTGGATATTTTCAGAGCATTACACCCCCAAAAAATAGGATATACATTCTTTTCAAGTGCACATGGAACATTTTCCAGGATTGATCATGTACTTGGGCACAAAAGAAACCTCAACAATTTTAAGAAGATAGAAATTATCTCAAGCATCTTTACTGACCACAATGCCATGAAACTGGAAATCAACAACAGAGAAACAAAGGAGAAAAAAAGGAAAGCATGGAGATTAAACAATATGTTATTGAAAAAGCAATGGATCAATGAGGAAATCAAAGCTGAAATTAAAAAATACCTTGAGACAAATGATAATGAAAGCACAACCACTCAAAACCTATGGGACACAGCAAAGGCAGTGCTAAGAGGGAAGTTTATAGCGATACAGGCCTTCCTCAAAAAAGAAGGACAATCTCAAATAAACAATTTAACCCACCTCCTGAATGAATTAGAAAAAGAAGAACAAAAAGCCCCAAAAAGCAGCAGAAGGAAGGAAATAATAAAGATCAGAGAGGAATTAAATACAATAGAGATTAACAAGACCATAGAAAAGATCAACCAAACCAAAAGCTGGTTTTTTGAAAAAGTAAATAAAATCGACAAACCTCTGGCCAAACTCACAAAGAAGAAAAAAGAGAGAGCACAAATTAGCAAAATAAGAAAGGAAAATGGAGAAATTACAACAAACAAAATAGAAATACAGAATATCATACGAGAATATTATGAAAAACTATATGGAACCAAACTGGATAACCTAGAGGAGATGGACAAGTTTCTGGAAACATACTGTCCACCAAAACTGAATCAAGAAGAATCTGAACACTTGAACAATCCGATCACTAGAAAGGAAATAGAAATAGCAATTAAAAACCTCCCTACAAATAAAAGTCCAGGACCGGACGGCTTCACCGGGGAATTCTACCAAAGATACAAAGAAGAACTCATACCAGTCCTTCTCAAACTCTTCCAGACGATTGAAAAGGAGGGAATACTCCCAAACTCATTCTATGAAGCCACCATCACCCTGATACCAAAACCAGGCAAAGACACTACCAAAAAAGAGAATTATAGGCCAATATCACTGATGAACATAGACGCCAAAACCCTCACCAAAATTTTAGCAAATAGAATCCAACAACATATAAAAAAGATTATATATCATGACCAAGTGGGGTTCATCCCAGGGACACAAGGCTGGTTCAACATACGCAAATCAATCAATGTAATACATCACATCAACAAGAGAAAGGACAAAAACCACATGATCATCTCAATCGATGCAGAAAAAGCATTTGATAAAATTCAACACCCATTTATGATAAAAACTCTCGCCAAAGTGGGTATAGAGGGAACATATCTCAACATAATAAAAGCTATATATGACAAACCTACAGCCAGCATAGTACTCAACGGTGAAAAACTCAAAAGCTTCCCACTAAAATCTGGGACAAGACAAGGATGCCCACTATCACCACTCCTATTCAACATAGTCCTGGAAGTCCTAGCCACAGCAGTCAGGCAAGAGAAAGAAATCAAAGGGATCCAAATTGGAAAAGAAGAGGTAAAAGTGTCATTATATGCTGACGACATGTTACTATATATAGAAAACCCTAAAAGGTCCACACAAAAGCTACTAGAGCTGATTGAAGAATTCAGCAAGGTAGCAGGTTACAAAATTAACGTTCAAAAATCAGTTGCATTTCTTTACACTAACGATAAATCAACAGAAGAAGAAAGTAAAGAAACAATCCCCTTTAAAATAGCACCCAAAGTAATAAAATATCTGGGAATAAATCTAACCAAGGAGGTGAAAGAATTATACACAGAAAACTATAAACCATTGATGAAGGAAATTAAAGAAGACTTGAAAAAGTGGAAAGATATTCCATGCTCTTGGATTGGAAGAATCAATATTGTTAAAATGGTCACACTGCCCAAGGCAATCTACAGATTTAATGCAATCCCTATCCAATTACCCAGGACATATTTCACAGAACTAGAACAAATCATAATAAAATTCATATGGAACCATCAAAGACCTAGAATTGCCAAAGCATTACTGAAGAGAAAGACAGAGGCTGGAGGAATAACTCTCCCAGACTTCAGACAATACTATAGAGCTACAGTCATCAAGACAGCATGGTATTGGTACCAAAACAGACATATAGACCAATGGAACAGAATAGAGAGCCCAGAAATGAACCCACAAACTTTTGGTCAACTCATCTTTGACAAAGGAGGCAAGAATATACATTGGAATAAAGACAGTCTCTTCAGCAAATGGTGTTGGGAAAACTGGACAGCAGCATGTAAAACAATGAAGCTAGAACACTCCCTTACACCATACACAAAAATCAACTCAAAATGGATTAAAGACTTAAACATAAGACAAGATACAATAAACCTCCTAGAGGAAAACATTATCTGACATGCATTTAAAAAATTTTCTCCTAGAAGAAATAAAAGCAAGAATAAACAAATGGGACCTAATGAAACTTACAAGCTTCCGCACAGCAAAGGAAACCAGAAATAAAACAAGAAGAAAACCTACGGAATGGGAGAAAATTTTTGCAAGTGAAACCGACAAAGGCTTGATCTCCAGAATATATAAGCAGCTCATACGACTCAATAAGAAAAAAATAAACAACCCAATCCAAAAATGGGCAGAAGACCTAAACAAGCAATTCTCCAAGGAAGACATACAAATGATCAAAAAGCACATGAAAAAATGCTCAATATCACTAATTATCAGAGAAACGCAAATCAAAACTACAATGAGGTATCACCTCACACCAGTCAGAATGGCTTTCATTCAAAAATCCACAAATGACAAATTCTGGAGAGGCTGTGGAGAAAGGGGAACCCTCCTACACTGCTGGTGGGAATGCAGTTTGGTGCAGCCACTATGGAAAACAGTGTGGAGATTCCTCAAAAGACTAGGAATAGACTTACCATGTGACCCAGGAATCCCACTCCTGGGCTTGTATCCAGAAGGAAATCTACTTCAGGATGACACCTGCACCCCAATGTTCATAGCAGCACTATTTACAATAGCCAAGACATGGAAACAGCCTAAATGTCCATCAACAGGTGACTGGATAAAGAAGAGGTGGTATATTTATACAATGGAATACTACTCAGCCATAAAAACCGACAACATAATGCCATTTGCAGCAACATGGATGCTCCTGGAGAATGTCATTCTAAGTGAAGTAAGCCAGAAAGAGAAAGAAAAATACCATATGAGATCGCTCATATGTGGAATCTAAAAAAAAGAACAAAAACAAACACAAACAAACAAACAAAAACAAAACGTAAATAAAGGACAGAAATAGACTCACAGACAGAGAATACAGACTTGTGGTTACCGGGGGGGTGGAGGGTGGGAAGGGATAGACTGGGATTTCAAAATTGTAGAATAGACTACACTGTATAGCACAGGGAAATATACACAAAATGTTATGATAACTCACAGAGAAAAAAATGTGACAATGAGTGTGTATATGTCCATGAATGACTGAAAAATTGTGCTGAACACTGGAATTTGACACAACATTGTAAAATGATTATAAATCAATAAAAAATGTTAAAAAAAAAAATCAAAGCAAACTGCACGGCTCAAAACCAAACAACAGCAACCCTGCAACGACTATGCCCATCCATGAGACATCTTTGCAGTTCTTCCTTCCAAAAATTAAACCGGACAGGGCCAAACATGCCAAGAATTCTAATAGGCAGATCTTATATAGCGCTTTATTCTACAAAGCAGTTTATTCGGTTTAATCCTCACAGTGAGCTAGTCATCTCAGCTGAGGAGACAGGGCTTTTGCAAACTGAACCAGCTTGCCTGCAGGAGGCAGAATAATAGGATAGAAAGAGCAATGGTTTTAGAATCATGATAGACTTCGTTCTGAGTGTCGGCTCTACTACTCTGCCACTGCCAGCCGGATGACATTGGGCAATCTCTCTAAGCCTCAGTTTCCTTATCTGTCAAATGAAGATAATCATACTTATTTCATAGGATTGTTGTAGGATTCAGTGAGATAACATATATAAAGTACTTGGTACAATCCCCAGCACATGTTAAGTGCCAAACAAAGGATAACTTCACCATTTCCCCACTGATCCTGAGCAAACCATTTAACCTCTTGGCCACTACATTTTTACATCCATACAATGGTAATGACAATATCTACTTAACAGAGTCACTGTGGTGATGAAATATATACAATTTTATGCACAGGGAATGAGGTGTCTACATATGCATACACTTCAATTTGAAAGGAAATAGCAGAAACACACCTAGAGCCTAGATCTTCTCTGTTGAGTCCCCTTACTATCCGCAGGGCTAATACTCTTAATTCTATTATCCTAATACAGAAGAAAATTCTCACATAACTGCATTCAGAAGATAGAAATCTAGAAGTATCTGTAAAAATTAAATTTAAAAAGAAAGTTTGCCAGTTACCTGAATTAGGGCCTCACTCAACATGTCTTCATTAACTTCCAGAATAATGTTTTTTATGTCTTCATATGGCATACGATATGATCCTAGGAAGATAGCTAAAATAAAAATTGATTTTATTAAAAATAGAATAGTATCACAATTTTAAAGTCCTAATAAATACCTGACTCCCACTTTATAGACTCAAAATGTGAAATTCCTGTCATTTACGTTAATTCACAGATTTATGAACAAACAAAAGTAGTTTCCATTTGATGGACTACGCCACTCATCAAGGCAAAATGGTCTATTATCTCAGGTTCTAATGTGTACAGCTCATGCGTATTTATAGTCAAGATAAAAACTACTAACAGCACCGATGACTACATGCTTCTGCGTTTTAGATTGAGCTAATACAAAATAACCCATAAAAAGTTAGAAATTTTATTTCAAGTTGGCCTTTAAATTCAATGGAGAATTTACTGTGGAGATTGTCAGATACATCCAACATGGTACTTTTGGGGAATGACAATAAAGTAACCCAATGCAGAAAAAAAATCGTATCAATCTACTTTACAGTTCTCCCACACGAGAAAAAATTAAAGTGTCTGAATCATCAGTGTTCCCTGCATCCCTGCTGACATTCAAGAGGTATGCCATTAGCTGCTTTTATGTTGAATCATGATGTCCCTAGACAACCTTTTCTTAATTGGGTATATATTATGTCATATTGGAATAATTCAACAAATTATTTCTAGAAAAAATTATACTTACTTAGAAAGCATTGTTCAACAATACGTTCCACTTTAACCTCCACTAAACATACTTGTGAAAGAACATTCGTGTGTTCTTATCACCAGAACATGAATATGTTCCTAAGAATTTTTCTGCATGGAAAAGTCTATATGACTTCACTGGTACCTAAAGAAAACAACATCCTCCTTGTCTAGGCAAATTATTATCTAGACATAAACACCAAATGAGATCACCATAAAACCAAATAAATAATGTTGATGGATATCAACTAGCAATTAATTACTGTTTTGTTTTTTTTTTTAAGTACTGAACATCCATGTTATAAAGAAAATGGACTGTCAGGTAAGCGATGCACACATGTAAAACAGCTATCAGGAGACTGCTTTTCTGACAACAACATTCCTACTGACAGGAAAATGACGAGTTATTTATTTTCATCTGATCTCTATATAGCCCATTCCTTCACAAAATGAACTCCCATGGTATTTCTTTGCATAATTAGAAATGCTTGATGTGTTGAAATTTCTCATGCATGGTGTTTTAGTATCCTCAGAATATAAACACAGTGTATCGTGGTGACAAAAAAAAAAAAAATACTGAATTCAATACAGAGGGAAGACTGCGTTAGAAAACGTGAGGCCTGAGCAAATGAAGATGAGTTGAACTGCCCAGCTGCATTAGCAAGAGCACACTGAATGGCTGACTGGTTCGTTAAAGGCTTTAAGGTTCACTAACTGGTTTTCAAGTGCAGTGGTTAACAATTTAACTAACTCACATCACAATTTCTTCAGTTATAAAGGAACAGGAGTACAAGGATTTACCCAATGTGACTAGTGAGTACTCCAAAATTATCACTCCCGGGCCTAGGCAGATGGAAAAAAAAGTAACACTTTTCAACTCTGCCTTCCCTCTCACCGTGTCCTCTAACAATGCTTAATTATCAGTACTGTCCAAAACTTTCTTATTTATAAGTTTCACCTGGCCTGGCCAAGGCTAAATTATGGTGGCCTCCATTCTGGCTGAATGACAAAAAGGCAGCCCAAATCAGGTTTACACAGAATTTTGTTTGTAGGAGATGCTAAATATACCCATTCAAAGAAGTTACAACTTTGTTTAAATACATCCAACAGCCCCTCTCGCCACCACCATCAGCACCACTCCCCACGCAGAAAACATCACATACACAGATTCTGGGCTGTTTTGGGATCCAAAATTCTCAACTCTTTCACTTTCTTCTTTGCAGGTAGGGTCTTCTTCTCTTCTAAAGCTTCTGCATTCTTTGAAACTGAAAGAAAAATGTTGATTCATAAACAATTAACAGTGTTAATCCAAATACACAGGATAACATTTGTAAGGCATAGTAACTACATGAATAAAGCTCATGCTAAAATCAATAAATGGGTTTCTTTCATTAGTTCAAGGAAGAGGATAAACATAAAAATATAGACCTGTTTAGAGGTTTCCCTACAAATTAAATATCAGCACTTAAGCAGAAAAGATAAGCCAAATAGGACCAAAAATCAATCGCTGCTTCTTACCTAATGCGCAGCATTAATTACTCCTTTCCATGGTTCCTACTAGTAGGCAGCACTGGAATTAAATTTGGACTAATTGAGGAAAAAGGCAGACATGCGTTTATCTTAAAATATGCTAAAATGTAGGCAGGTCTTTAATTAAGTGAAATTGCTTTAAAGATATCTAAGGTAACTTGAAGTGCTAAACAGGTTACTATAAAAACCCCACTGAGACAGCTCTGAAGAACAGAGATGAACCATTTGCAAGTTATACAACAGTAGCACCTATTTGGATACCAATAATTAACAAACCTCAAAGACATGGTGTCTTTTGAGTCAGTTCCCTTTGTCTGCTCACCATTTCTTAATGCCCCGTGCTTTCTTCGAACAAAAGATTTATTTACGCTGTATTTAGAAGGGAACCTTCTAGTTCGCAACAGTTAAAATGTCCTGAAAGTGTGAGGAGTGGCAGTGCCAAGGAGTGGCTTTAGGCGCCCCCCATCACCTCCATCAGCCCTCCCCCAAACCGAAGTGAAAAACAATGTGCTAGCTGTTATGAAAACGAAGCTTTATGTCAAATCCCTAAACAACTCCTACATAGAAATTCTACAGCTACCATCGTATTTACGTGTTGGCAGTTCAGCTCTTCTAATATTAAAAACTGGGTTGTAGGTAATGAGACCATGAAAGAATATAAGAAAAGTAAAGCCAACTTTTTTTTTTTTTTTAAGTCAAGTAGAGTGATATGCTCTTGTCCCCAGACTCTAGCTGCTAAACTTCATTACCACATCCTATGGCTATAATCCTGTTTCTTTATGACTTTTAAAAATATAACTTCATTCTGAGGCAATCATTATTTTTATCCATTTAATTTATCTGTTCCTTGTTAAGGAGATCACAAATGAGTTACTGATTTTCTTTAGGGGAAAAGTAACCCACAACCACAGTACTCTTTTTTTGCTAAGGTATATGTTCACAGTTGTGAGCATCTGGAAAACTTTCTAGAATTGAGTAATGGCTATTACTGCCTTTGGCTTTCTTGTCTTTCAAATCATTCCCTAGCAATCATAACCACAGACTTAGATAAACAGAGAATTTGAAGAGAGGCAATGATATATGAAACTTCTCTAGATAGTATTGAAGCTTTCATATATTAAAAAATCTATTGTTTTCATGACTACAAAATGCCACTTGTCCTAAAATGTTTTTATTCCATATGTTTCTAATGCTTACAAAATGTAAATATTCCATAACTTAATTCCATAATTCGATTCAAACTTGAATAGATATTTCTCCAAAAAAGACGTACAGATAGCCAGCAGGTTTATGAAAAGATGCTCAGCATCGCTAATCATCAGGGAAATGCAAATCAAAACCACAATGAGTTATCATCTCACATCTGTTAAAATGGTTATTATCAAAAACACAAAACATAAGTGTTGGTGAGGATGTAGAGAAATTGGAGTCTTTGTATACTGTTGATAGGAATGTAAAATGGTATAGCCACCATGGAAAACAGTATGGAGATTTCTCAAATAATTAAAATAGAACTACCATTCCATCCAGCAATCCCAGTTCTGGGTATATATCCAAAAGAATTGAAATTCAAATCTTGAAGAGATATCTGCATTCTCATGTTTATTGCAGCACTATTCACAATAGCCAAGATATGGAAACAATCTAAATGTCCATCAAAGTATGAATGAATAAAGGAAGTGTGGTATATACATACAATGGAATATTATTTAGCTTCAAAAAAGAAGGAAATCCTGCTATATGCAACAACATGGATGAACCTGGAGGACACTATGCTAAGTGAAATAAGTGAATCACAAAAAGACAAACACTGCATGACTACACTTATGCGAGGCATCTAAAATGTCACACTCATACAAAGTGTAGAACGGTGGTTGCCAGCAGCTGGAGGGAGATGGAAATGGGGAGTTGCTGTTCAAGGGGTTATACAAGTTGAATTAGTTCTAGAGATCTATGGTACAACATTGTGCTAACAGTTAACAATACTGTATTGGGCACTTAGAAATTTGTTAAGAAGGCAGATCTCATGTTAAATGTGCTTATAACAATAAAAATATAAAACTAAATTAATTTTAAAACTTAAATTATAGTGATTCTATCATTATTTGAAATTACTTGAATGGGACTAAAGAGTTGTGTTTTTTTTTTAAGTCTCAGTCCAAAAACTTCAAAAATTGATTTTATCATCAATGGCTGTATGATCCTCCGGTTCATAATGAGGCCTCCAGTCACACGTGATCTCTCTCTGTGCAAATGAAAACCCATATAGCCACTGGATTTGAATCCGATGGATTCAATTAATTTGAGTGCTTAAATTGGCACTGCTAATTGACCAAATAATAATGAAACATTATAAAATACTGACTGTAGGAAGATAATGATGTAATAGTAAAGTCATTTGTATTATTATTAAAGATATGTTAATGTCCAGATACTAATTATCTAAGATAAAATGCCCACTGAGTATACTTATATTTCTTTTAATACATGGATTTTTACATACAAGTGTACTGTAAATGTATTCCTTTACAACTGAGGGACGTTCATCAGCACAAGTAGAGTAAACATGGTTATATTCTTTCCCCAATCTAATTTAGGCAATGTTCAGGAATCCCCTATTAATTTCTGCTATCCCAGTGGATACATAGAACATGTGACAAGCTGTTTGTACTTTGTAGCAAATATTAAGATATTATAAATGGGTAACAATGAATAATTTACACAGTGATAAGTGACAATAAATCATAACAACATTTTTATAACTAATTTATCTCAAGATTCCTGTAAGAAAGACTGATTCCTAGAATCGGCATCGATACTATTCATTCATTTATTCACTCATTCATCCAGCAAATACTTGTTCAACTTGTTACATATTACAGAACACTGTTGTCTTTAAATCAGCCTCAACTGATGTATTACGTATTAAAAGGAATATATGGACAAGTAAAATGTGACACTTTCTATTAAGTGCACTATATACAAAGCCAGGGTAAATAAGGCTATTAATAGTAGTGTTAAAAAGCATGTTGAAAATTCATGTAGCTACATGCATACATATATATATATATATATATGTATGTATATATGTATATTCAACAAGTAATGCCCAACTGTTATTTTAGATATATCATAGAAATAAAAGAATTGTGATCTCTGTACATGCATACACATTTTACCCATATGCATACCAATTCCAGAAGTGATTCTAACTATGTGGAAATAATTTTCTTATATCAGTTGAAATAGATATTATTTTAAGTTTAATCAATGATTTGATGTTAAAAGGAATGCAAGTGAGATAATGGCAGGCAGGCAAAATCTACTATGATTTTGGTGTGATAGCTGCAATGATTTTTCTGTTTAATTATTACCATCTACGCTTTCTTTAAATCATCTTTATCCTTGCATTTCTGGAAATGTTATACAAACATAGCTGAAAAATGGACAAAGGATTATTATATATGTATATACATATATAAACACACATATATACATATATATGCATATACATATATATGCATATGCATGCACAAATGAGGAAAGTGTAATAATGATCCTAACTGCAATAACAATAATAGTGGTAGTAGTACTAGAAGCTACTAGTACTTACTAGTACTAGTTACTACTACAACCACAATCATCACAACCCCCACACCAAAATCAACTTTTATTAAATATCTGCTCTGTGACTGGAAGTAATTTAGTTTTTATATCACCTTCTATGATAGATATTACCACTGTCATTTTATGAGAGAGGAAACTAAGGAACAGGGAAACTGAGTCATTTGCCCAAGGTCATATAGCAAGTCATAAAAAGGTGTGCAACTCCACAAGGAAATCAGGGAAATGCAAGTAAAAACAACCAATAAAATACCACTTCACATTCATCAAGTTGGAAACACCGAAAATGTCTCACTATACCAAGTATGGATGAGGGGGTGGAGAAACAAGGATTTGTGCCAACAGTGGCAATAAAACTCAGGACAACCACCTTAAAACAAACATTTAACAGTGCCAAGTATATTTAAGGTGTGCTCACCATAAGTATAACCCAATCCTTCCACTTACAGGTCAAATGGTCAAGGAGACATCGTTCACAGGAGCCATGCTTGTAACAGTACACAAACTGGAAACAACTCACATACCAGGGATTACGGGACGGGTAAATAAATTGTGGTATATTAATATAATGAAATACAACCCAGCATTTATAGTGACTATACTACAGCTAAACATTTCAACAAGAATAGATCCCAAATATTAGTGCTAAATGGAAAAATAAAAGTGGTGAAGAATGGTGCAGTTTAATAGTGCTCATCTAAATTAAAAATAAAATACAGACTAATCTTATGTATTGTTGACAAATGAGTGTGTATATATATAGCGAAATTATAAAAACACAGGATAGATACTCAGCAGATTAATGATGATGCTTCTCTTGGGGGAGGAAAGTAATACTGGAATAAGTAGAACCCTGGAAACCTCAACTTTATCTCTCATATTTTATTTCTTTGAAAGCAAAGATCTGTAGTAAATATGACTAAATGTTAGCATTTGTTCCTTCTGGGAGGCTGCTCCATGTTTGCCATATCAGCCTGTGCAAAGTTCCATTTTTTTTTCCCAGCATAAAAATAAAAATGTGATTAGATCGCTACTTATATAGATATACCCATTCCTTTTTACAGTTGATAAAACTGTTAGCCATGGTAATCCCAACGACAAAGTGTAAACAGGAAGCAGAAATAATAAGGAAGAAGATTAAAAAAAATAAAAATACAGGTACAGATGAGTCAGTCTGGGAAGCAATCACGATTTTTGCTTTCAATTGTTTTTGCATCCATTTCCAGAGGAATAACACATTTGTTCACCGAACCTTGGGAGGAAAGGCTGATGCAATATGCAGTAAGAGATTGTATTTCCGTCTCCTCTCACAAGGCGCGTGCTGCAGCTGTGAAGCGGCCCCTCTCTGTGTTGTCTACAGCTGTGCACTAACTAAGACATCCACAGAAAGGTAGATTTCATTCCGACACCTGCATAGTACCTGAAGCCATAGGAATGGCATTACCAGGAGTGTTCCTGAAGTTTAGAGCACATTAAACAAGACTAATGGTTCTAATGGTGGGAATCACACACACATACTTTGTAATGATTTCCTAATTAAAGAACAAATCTTACTGGTTGTAGTTTCGACAAGAACCCCCCAAATCAGGCAGCACATGTTACTGCAAATTAACATCTGCATAACTAATATACTTGTACACCTGTTCATTAAGCCAATTACCGAACACTGCTAAATGTCACCAGAACACTATGTTTAACAACGTGCATAGCTAATGTTGTATATCTTCAATCGGGCCTCGATAGCTAAACAGGTAATGTATATTTTAGAAAGGACAAATAAAGTTGGCCTAGAGGTTTTAAGGAGAGTTTCCCTCATTTGAAGTGACCATTTAAATGCCAAAACAGAAGTATGGTTCTTACCTAGTACTTGACAAATGAGTGGTGGGAGTTCTTCCTGTTAACCTTTAACCTACGTGTAGTACCTTCCTCAAATTATAGTTAATCCCTTTACGTACAGGTTGGCTCTGGCTTTGTAAGTATGGATTGATCTTTTTCTGGCCATCCCATATACTCAGAGGTCCTCCTGTTATGTTAGATTTCCTAATTCATGTCACAAATCAGTAAGTTCAGCAGTAAACCCCAAGAGCTAAGAGTGTCACACAAAGAAGTGTGTTGAGACAACATAACAGTAAGAATTAGGATGCTAAAACCCAGTACCACTAGGCTAACAGGCATTTCTTGTTGAGAATACAGCTTGGGCATTCATGATATCCAGGCTTTTCTTTTTTAGTGTGCTCCATCTCAGACTGGTACAAGTTCTGCACACAATTCAGTTTAATGCAGAAGGCAGTTCACCTCGTTGAGCACAACAGAGCAAAGTAACACCCCAAAATATTTGAAGCTGGGGTCTTGACAATCCAAGATTTTTCAGTCTGGGTTTCAGGTATAACTGAGCATGTCTAGCAGAAGGTCAGGGTCCTAGATCCCACCAGGGATTTACTCCAATGATAGAAACTTGGAAACTATGTATCCTGAAAAGAAACTTCTCAATCTCCTGGATATTTCCACCAGTTTAGCACAGCCCACACTCAACTCCTTGTCTTATTCCCAAACCCACTTTAGTCTTTTTTCTTGACAAATGGCAACTCAAACCCAATTGTTCAAGCAAAAAAAAAAGGTGGAGTCATCATTGACTTTTCTCTTTCACAGGCCACATCTTGGCAAGTCCAGTATTTTATCACTTCTTCTCACCTCCACTGGTACCAAAGGGTTTCAAGTCATCATTACTTCTAGCCAAGGTAACTGCAATAGCCAAAAAAGCAGTCCCCATTCTGCCTTTGCCCTTTTTCACTTTACTCTGTCAATTAATTTTACTCCACTGTTCAGAACCCTCCAATGGTTTTCTGTCTCATTCAGAGTGAAACCCAAAATCCATATGAAAGAATCTAGAATGCTCTGGTTTATATTCCATATCCTTTCCTTAGCTACTCTGACCTCAGCTCTTACGACTTTCCTCTCATTCATTCTCCTGCAGACACACTAGCTTCCTTGCTGTTCTTTAAGAATACCAGACCGACTCCCATGGCAGAGCCTTTGCACTTGAGGTTCTATCATTCCCAGATCTTCCCTCACTTCTTTCAGATCTTTGGTCTGGGTCACCTTCTCATAGAGACCTTCCCTGATGATGCACTTCAAAATCGCCACTCCCTACTCTTGGCACTCCTTTTCCCCTTTGCCTGCTTCATTTTTCTCCATAGCAGTTATCACCATCTGTCATGATACATGTCATCTTTCTTTCTTTATTGTCTATGCCTTCCACTGTGATGTCAGCTTCATTAAAAAAAGTTATTTGTGACTACCTTGTTCACTGTTATATACTAGCACCCAGATATGTGCCTGAAAAAGAACGGGCACTTCAGTTATTTTGGAATTTAGTTTACATATATATTCTCATTTGTGCACAAAGATTTATGTATAAGGCTATGTTTTCCAGTATTGTTAATAGCAAAAGATTATAAATGTTCATCAACTGGAGACAGATTCAATAAACTATGGCATACCGGGCATTGGGTAAAGTAGCGAAAGATTAGAAATGCCCCAAAAGCTCATCAATAGAAGACTGCCTGATTAAACTATGGTGTGTCCACTCAATGTACTACTCTGCTGCTATATCCATGACCAAGGAAGCTCTTTATGGGATGAGCGTCATAAATATCATTAAATGAAGCAAACACAGTACTCAAGACTGTAAAGTACAAGCTACTATTTATGGGGAAAACAGAGGACAGAATACTTATATGTATCTGCTGGTATATGCTTAAATGTTTCTGGGAAGATTTACAGGACACTTATATGAGTCCCTTCTAGGGAAGGAGCTGAGCAGGTGCCGGACAGAGGCGAGAGGAAGAAATTTCACTCTGTACTACTTCTGTACTCTTAAATTTTGAACCATGTCAATATATCATCAATTCAAAAATGAATAGAAGTTTTGAGAATAAGGCCACCCCTACAGGGCCCCTCGTGGGTAAGGGTCACCCCCCAGGGAGTGAAGATGGTAATTAACTACTGCTGCTGGGACCAACCTTGCCTGGGAGATGGCCCTCCTTTAACAACAAAGCAGGAGTCACAAATCAGGGCAAACCAAATGTTGGCCATACACGTGCTTTGTTCACAGGTGGTTTTACTAGGAAGATCTTTCTAGATTTTTCTGGCTTCTGTTTGTTTGTTTGGTTGTTTTTTAAGAAAATGGGAGATGTAGCAGCACTGGCTTAACCAGAAGAGGTTGGTCTTTAGTTTGCAGTTGCCTCCCTGAAGCAGAACAGGCTCCCCTGGTCCCTACCACCCACACTTGTCTCACATCTGCAATTGCTTTTCTAATTTACATCACTTGCTTGAACTATGTGAATTTGCTGCCCCCGGTCTAGAAAATTTCAGAGTAAAGGAGAACAGCCAGGATCCCCATGGTAGACACCCTCAGGATACCCTCAGAAATGGTAGGAGCGACTTCTCCTGGGTGCTGCTCTGGGGATAAGGATGCCCCTGTCTGGTGCACAAGTGCCTTATATAGAACTATGCAGTATTTGCATATAACCTACACACATCCTCCTGTATAATTTAAATCATCTTTAGATCACTTATAATACCCAATACAATGTAAATGCTATATAAGTAGTTGTAAATACAACGTAAAATGCTATGTAAATAGTTGCCAACATGCCACAATTTCTAGTTTTATTTTTTGGAACTTTCTAGAATTTTACCCCCAAATATTTTCAACCTGTGATTGGTTAAATCTGCAGATGAAGGACCTGTGGATACAGAGGGGCAACTGTACAACCACTCATACAAGAGCTTCTGTAATTTTATTTCTATCCTCAGATTCATATGTCCTGGGAAAATACTGGCTCTACATAATGATTAAGAAATACAGCTACCACCAGGCACTGCACTGGATGAATTTGACTAGCAAGGTAGGAATTTGCATTAGTCAGCTCAGGCTACCATAACAAAATACCACAGACTGGGTGGCTTAAACAACAGAAGTTTCTTACAAGTCTGGAGCCTGGGAAGTTCAAGATCAAGGTGCTGTCAAGGTAGGTTTCATTTTGAGGCTATTCTCTTAGCCTGTAGGTGGCCACCATCTTGCTGTGTGCTCACATGGCCTTTCCTTGGTGTGTGCGCAGGGAGAGAGAGAGTGAACAAGCCTTCTGGTGTGTCTTCCAAGGACACTAATCCTATTGGATTAGGGCCCCACGCTTATGATCTCATTTAACTTGAATTACTTCCTGAGAGGCACCATCTCCAAATATAGCCACCCTGGGGGCTAGGACTTCAATATATAAATTTTAGGGAGATACACTCAGTTCATAACAATATTATTATTAATATTTTACAACTGAGGTCACCAGAAAATGTCAAAGATCTCAGAGAAAAGTTTGCTGGCAGAGCTGGGATTCAACCCCAGGCTGTCTAGCCCCAGAGTCCATGCTCTTGCCACAAGGCTCTACCATTCTCTGCAGATACAGAAAGAGATTCACAGTTGACTCTCAAGTATTTATTACCATATAATTCCAGATAAGAAGGTTGAGTAGAGATGTTGAACATACTCCACAGTTCAATATCCCTCACAGAGTTCTTTTTTGTGACCTAACCAAAATGTTTTGCTGTTACTTCTTGAGTACTAAATCATAGCTATGGTTTATTTTATTTTATTTTATTTTATTGACTTGGCTTCCGTGTTTGCCCAAACTGGAATTCTGAGACTGGGGGTCAATGATCCTTCTAGGAGGTTCTGGGTATTATTTATTTTATTTTAGTGGCCAACCGTCAAAGATGGAGAGGACTAGAGATGAAGCCCTGGCTTGGGGTACATGTTCCCACCTAGTCCAGCCTTGTGAATGGATTTATCTGTAACTTATGAATCAGGAACTTGAGTGAGAGGCTTAGAGATTATGTCAGGGACCCAAGGACTCAGGGAAGTCACCAGATTTAAAAAAAAAAAAAAAAAAAAAAAAAAGATGGCTGTGCAGAGTGGAGCAATACGCTCATAGGAGGTATAGGCTTGATGAGGAAGCCCAAGGCAAAGGACCAGAGCTGACAAGCTGTGATCACCTCCACCCCGCCTCCCGGACTCCTGGAATGACCCCCGAGAGCCTTTGAAAAGCAGCTGGGGCAAATTCTAAGAATTGTGGAACTGCGAGTCCTGGATAGGGTCTCAGAGAGTCAATACTTAAGGATCTGCAGGTCATACAGTTTCTGATGAAGCTCTATTCAACTCTCCCATTGTCTCGTGAAGGCAGCCAAAGGTAATAACTAAAAAATGAGCATGGCAGTGCTCTAATGACACCTTCCGTATTTACAAAACTCAGTGGCAGGTTGAATTTACCTCCAGTAGTTTACCAACCCTTGACATATTAAGTGTTCCATAAATACCTAGTCCCTTACCCCCTTCCTTTTGCAACGAGGTCAACTTATTCTTGCTTCAACCTTTGAAAATGTGAGTTAATGCTCAACCTTTTCCGTGCAAAATAGCACTGAGAAGTGCCTCACGATAACTGTTGATTGATAATTCTGTTTTTTAAACAGCATTTACGAAATCAGACACATTTATATTCCTCAAGCTTTTTCAAATGTGTCAATCCTACAGGGATCAACGGTTTAATCCCAGACCATAACTCTCTCTTATTTATTCTCCATATATTCTCATATGATTCTATCATATGTCTACAGGTTAAAAGACCATAAAAACAAATCAGCCTTAATAAAATTATAAAATTAGCTTCTACCATCCCAACAATATTTGCACAGAACGAGAGCGCGTAAAAAGCTACAATGTTTGGTAATGTTTTACTTGGTATACACTGGTTTATGACAAGATGAAAATCTGAGTTCTGTTAAAAAAAAAACCCACATAAATCAGAACTTTGAATTTCATATAATACTGTTCTCTTACTTTATGTACATAAAAATATTACTGAGTATCTCAATTTGGCTTGTTGCTGGCTGAGCTCAATGGGAAACCACCATAGTTACATTGTCTCTGTTTTCCCCTTTCGGATTCCAACTGGTTTCAATTTTATCTTTCGGCAGTAATTTTCTTTAGTTCAGAAACCACATCAGTGGATTTCGTTGAAGGCAAACGAAGCATTAGAAAAAGTCTGAGAAGGGTAGGAGAGGGAGCACCTGAACTTTTCATGTCTTTCTTTTTTTTTTTAAGTCAAGTTTACTTTGTCGGTGACTTTGCAAGTGGTAAGCAAGATGTTCTGGAGATGTTGGAAAGACGAGAGGAACAAAATCTGAATAAGCTTAGAGTGACCCTGTTTTTAGGACAAAGAGATTCAAAACCCTCCTCCTTCCCCACCTATTATCCTGTTATATTACCAAGAACATAACATGCCTGCCACCATCTTCCTGCCCTTCCGTCCTCTCTCATCAACTTACAAATTGGATTCGAACACACCCACAAGCTACGGAATCAAAATGTCAAGATCTCTATAGGTAGGGCCTCCGGACCTGAATCTCTTTAAGACTCACCAGGTAATTCTGGATATTAACAAGGCTTGGAACAACTGCTCTCTGGCATATAATACAACAGTTTGTAATAGCTCGATAAATAATCCCCAAACTGAAAAGTCCAAGTATCATCACCAGTAACCCATGGAAGTCCTATCTGTAATTTCTTCTGCAGTTCAGAATCTAACACTGAAGGCGACACTTGGTCAACAGCTGGGCAAGTAGCAGTGACAAGTGACGAGGTTTTAAAAGAAAGCAAACGAACCTCACGGCACACACTTTACTTTCACATCAATTATCAACTAGATATATTCCTTGAGGGCAAGGATCTTGCCATATGCTTCCATAATCTATCGCTCTGCTAAGTAGCTAGTAGTTTTAAGAGTAAATAAGGATGCATTTTATGCATTAATTAAAATCATGTATGTATATAATACAAACTAAAATTAATGTTAGATATTAATGCCTCTCTTTTATAGATGCAGTTATCACAATGCTAGCAGAGAAGAGAGAAAAAAACAATGATTTGCTGTTGAAAAGGAAAGTGAAAGGTAGCTGAAGACAGATTCATCCTTGTTTGATGTAAACATGCTCCTATTTTATCAAGTCTCTGGAAACAACCAGGGCAGGTAAGGACCTGGGACATGCAGAATAGGGAGAGAGAAAATACTCTATTCCGTGAAAATGAAAGTTTCCAAAAAGGGAAAATTCAATCTAACCAAAATCCACAGTTGAGCTCAACAAAATGCTAACTAAGCAAGCACACGGTAGCTTGGATTCATGGCTTTAGCATACCGGGTAGCCGTTTTAAAGCTGGTATGCCTTAGACGAACAGACCTCAAGAACCAAATTCGAGTGAAAGTACATAAGACCTAAAGAAAATACTCTGTTTTATGCCAAGGTCAACTTCAGTTTCTAGCTAGCAGCATGCTGATACCACCTATGAACAATGAGAATAATGAAAATCTGAGTTGAACATGTAAACTAATCATCAGAGTAAATTAAGTCAACTTCTATGAAACCTATTCCACAGGTGCACTTGGGTTAACACTGAGTCACTGGTAACCATAACTGGCGTGTGTGTGTGTGTGTGTCACGAAATACATCATAGTTAGATGGCTCTGGTTTAACAAGAAGCTTCCATGAGGTACTTTATTCTATTAAATGCCAGAAACAGTTTGGACTGTAAGCTTTTAAGAATGTTAAAAAAAAAAAAAAAGTTCTTGGATGACGGCCCAGTGAAAAACTCTTGTCTCTTGTGAGAACTATCTCTTAATAGTACTATATTCAGTGCTGGAGAGCATGTTTTAACATAACTGCAGAAGGTACAGTATAAAACAAGAACATAAGCCTAATCATTTATTGTAGAATAATTGGTAATTGCCTATTGTGTATCTTTCGTTAATTTTTGTGTGTAAGAGGTAGATAATAGAGGGTCCTATATTGTTTACAAAGGCATCTATATGATGAAAGCAATGTTTAAGATTAAATACTAAATCTCATAGCATAGCAAAACTCAAATGTATATTGCATCCTCAATGCATGGCTCCCCAAATTCTCTGAAATCCATAGAATTCAGACAGATCTATCGCCAGATAAACTAAAACACATCCCATAAAGATTAGAATGCAACCTGCATTATGTGTTAAAAAAAAAAGTCAGAAATCCCTCGAATTGAAGGTTTTTACCAGAAACGTAAGAAAGGAGGTAATAACCCAGGTAAGAAGCAGCTGCTAATAGTCACAGGCAGCAAATAAATTTGACTGGATCAGGACAGCAACCTGCTGACTCTTTTTCCTAGCAAACTATTTCAAACCTGCTGTGCTCGCCATTCGGCTGGCCTTTCATTCACCCCAGGCACGTCAGTCCCTTCGCTGTGGGGACTCATTGTTGCCTTCCTCGTGGCTGCCACCAAGGTGTGCCTCTGCTTTCAGCCTAGAATCCTCTGCATCTGACCGTAAGCACTGGTCATAACCACAGAGATGGAGCAGGACATAAAACAACACATAAAATTTGAAACGGAGGTGTCATAAGGAAATATAATCAAACTAAAAGCTTCAAATCGGCTAATAAGAAATGACAGACTCCTATTTCTTACTGGAAAACGGTGCTAAAATATCAGGGGGGAAAAACATGAACTCCAAAGTTGGGTGTGACAATCCACGAAGAGGAATGAAAGAAGTGCTAATCTATCCAGTTTTCCACTTTGAGCTCATGGAAATAAAACCGAAAAGACCGACTTAAAAAGGCAGAGATTACATCTGATGTCGGTACAGTGTTTTTAAAAACCAAGGCACGCAAGATACAAAAGAGTAAGTAAATATAGAAAGCTAAATGGTTATATTTATTTAAAATCACTCTTGAAGTTCTGCCCCCCAAATACATGCATTTTTAATACACTATGGGGATGACACAAGTTATTGTGTATCACTGCTACTCTCGGTACCTAATATAGACGAAAAGATTACAGGTTGTAATTTTAAGCAATTTTTGCCTATTGTCTACCTAGGACAAGCCTACCTAAAGATAGAAAAAGTATGACATGACTCCTGAATGATGACGAAATTCTTGGAGCTCACCTCCCTTCACATCTTTGCTGTCACACCTGTACCAATCAATTAAGATCCAAATAAAGGATCACTTTCTCTATGAAACCTCCTCCAACTACCACTCCATTCTTTGCCTCCTACATCACTGATAAGGTGTTTGCCACATGTTGTCCGACTTAACTAAGGCTCATGTATGCATTTTCTTGCCTTTCCTAAGTTACAAACTCACAGGGAAGACAATATGTTTGGTACCACTTTGTCTCCCACAGCCATCCCACCTCCCATAGTATCTAGAAAATGATGCTCAATAAGTACCATGTGACTAAAATATGTGACCTATTCGAGTGGACAATGTTGAGGATGCAGGAAGAGACATGCAAGGTTGATGATCTTCTGTCTTCAAGATGTAACTGAAGCCTAACCGGTGACTGAACAGTCTAGTGAGAAAGCATCCAAGACAGATTAGACCCTGGAGGATGCCCGAGGTCATGGACACAGAGAAGAAAAGACAGCCAGCTAAGATGACAAAAAGAACAACCCAAAAGGTATGAGAAACAGGGGAGCATGCGGTCCGCATGGTGAAAAAGGAAAATGTTTCAATAAGAGAAAGTAATCAACAGTGTCCAACAGAGCAGCGAGGTCAAGAATAGTCTAAGTCCCGAAAAAACGACCAGGAGAAAATAGGCCATTTCAGACCATACAGAGCAATTTCCAGAGAGTGAAGACAACAGAAGCCATGATGCAGCATGAGAGGAAGGAGTGAGTGGAAACGGTGAGTCAAGACCACTCACTTGAGAGGTTAGTAGGGAAAATGACTCTCCAGGGTATGAAGGAGAGAGAAACAAAGTGATTAAACCCCAACTTTGCCTAAGTTTCCCTATTACAAGCAGGTACCTGACTGTCAAATTCAAGAACAGCTTTGATGCCCAAAATGATTTCAGAATAAAGCCAGCATACAATGATTTACTGGACAAGATCAATAGAAACTGTGCAAAAGAGATTATACCGTTCAGCGATCCATGTTGCATCAATATCTATAATGGAATGAGACAAGGTGATACAATGGCCCAAAGCTTCCTGGAACGGCTCATTAACGGAATCAAGCAGGAAAAGAAAGTCCACATAGATCATCAGCAAGTACCCCACCCTCTTTGTACTGATAACAAAAGAGCATGTCCCAGCGTCATAGGAAGAGAAAAGTAGTACTTAGCAGTACCAATGAGACAGGAGGGAAAGGGAAAGCGGCTGGAAACCGATTCTCCACCAACACCAACGGAGCTAGGCTAGAAAGTAGTGCTTGGAGAACTAAATGTTTATACAACAAGCCAGGCCCATAAGGTCCTGTCAACACCGAAGGCAAAGAAACACAACCGCCCCATCTATCTGAGTCAACAAATGGACAAAATTGGTATGTTGAATGGCAAATGCTCCCGAAGCAGCAGCCTGTGACATTTTGATTGAAATACAAGTTTCTGGCTCACAAAGTGCTGATGAAGATGAGAACACTATTTAATTCTGTCATATCAGGGCTAAATGAAAATATGAAGTGTTTATCTACAACATTAGCTGAAGGAAATAAACTGGCTGTCACCCAATTATCCACGGGGTCCTGAAGGTGTGAAATCTGACAACATGCGGACCTAACGGCAGTTATTAAAGCTTCCCTCTGCACTGAGTCCAGACGGGCCAGCTAGCTGGCCTACCAACAACACAGCAGGTGGCTTTCTCAACTTACTGATTGCATTTATAGTCTTACTAAGAGAAAATAGTCCAGTGAAAGGATGAAGTTTGCTGGGTCAATTTAGTTACCGAATCATGCAACCTCAAATGACTGCAGTGCAATATAATTAAAGAAAAAGTTAAGTTCCTAGTAGGGGGCCAAGGTGTTACCCTAGGAAGTGAAAGAGTTTCAGGAAACAGTCTCTGACCTTAAGAAACCTATGATATCCAAACCTGATTGCTAAATTAACATTTTAATTACGTTTTGGTTTTAAGGTTTATTTAAAAGGTGATTGCCTATACCCTCCCATATCTCTGTATGCCACACAGGAATTATCATTTAGTAATAGTATCCAATGAAAATCAAACATTTAATTCCCTTTCTAATATCAGCTATTATTAATGATGTTGATTATGATATTATTTCCTACTGAATGAGTGCCTTATACCTCCATCTCTTAAATCATAATAACTCC
Organism: Camelus bactrianus; assembly: GCF_048773025.1. Lineage (NCBI taxonomy): Eukaryota > Metazoa > Chordata > Mammalia > Artiodactyla > Camelidae > Camelus > Camelus bactrianus. Next base: position 77,243,000 of record NC_133575.1, on the reverse strand, counting down.
TCAAGGTCAATATTCTCATTTTACTATACAAAAAACAGGCTCAGAGCAGTGAAGTAACTTTGTCCACCTAATGAGTAATAAATCTGGGATTCAAACCCCGATCAGTAGAGCTTTCCAGTGTACATTCCTTCCACCAATGCAAGCTGCTTCCCATAGCATGTTTTCCTGTCATTTCATTAAGTGAAATAATATATGCAAGACATGAAGCAGAGTGACCAGCACTTAATAGGAACTTCCGTGAATGCCAATTCCCGTTCAATGACCCCCTCCAACCATTCTCAAATCCTGTACTACATGCTATCTAACCCAGTGAGCTATACAAAGAAAAGAGGTTCTGTAAAGTTACAGGTAGGCATATCAGACATCCCAAATTCCATCACTGAAAATGATAAAGGAAAAACCTGGTTTAACAAAAACAAGAGAAATGAATCAATGCATATATCCACTGATATATTTAATGGTAACTGAAGTATGATGCAATGACCTGTTTCCGAAAGGCAAGGATGATATTTGCTGGCAGTTTGCTGGGCTAGCCTTCTAATGCATATGGTCATTATCAGTTTGAAAATACAGAATCTCGGTATGAATTCTGCTTAAGTAATTCTAGTAATTTATAATCCACGGTAAAAAAAAAATGCACACTCAAAAAATAATATAAAACCTAGGCTGCTGTACAAAGTGGAATGAAACTTCCCTGGCATAAAATATCTTTGGGAATGAGTTACCTCTTGGCAAAATAGAGTATCAAAATAATAACAAAAAACCTGTCAAATACAATAAGAGAGAAGACACTGCATTTTCAGCAGTTATTAAATGCTGGAGTTTACCACCACATAAAGACTCTTACAGCTACAGCCTCAATACTTAGCCACATTAAAACCTTTTAAAGTATGTAATCAATGAAAGTGAAATGCATAAACATACATAACAAAAAAAAAACTACTTCAAGCTGATCACTTGAAAAATGAGAGAACCATTCTATTAAATGAGACATAAAGAAATGGTAGCTCTTTGTCCTCTTCACTCCTTCCTAGAAACTGTCCTATTGCTTTAAGATCTGAAATTACATAACACCAGATATGAGTGATCTCACTACCTTCCAAATTTATATTAATATATGTGTTATATATATCCATAATATCATACACATACAGGAAACTACTGAATTTATTAGATTACTAAAATAGATTTCTCTGGAAACTTTCTCTTCAAAGACTTTGAAGACCAGAGACTTTCCTGATAATCAAATTTATGCTTCTGACTAGCCTTTGGTTTTCCACATTGTAGTCTTCCCTTCTATCTACTCCTTAAATATTAGTGACCCCAGCATCCCCATGCTCCCATGTTTTTACTTTATATTCTCATCCTGTGTGACCCGCTTCACTGACTTTGATCATTAATCTCTGTGCTTACATTTCTTAAATCTGTATCTCCAGTCCAAGCCTTTCTCCGGGTTGCAGACTCATAAATCCAAGGTCTTACTTCTTCCACAGGACTTTCAAATAAAGATGCTCCAACAGGAATTCACATCCAGTAATGTGAAAAGTGATCTGTCTGTTTCCTACATAGGTTAAAGGCATCATAACCCAATCACTATCATATAAGTAAGGAATCATCAAGTCATCTTTCACCTTTCGCTCCCTAAGCCTGTTCCACCCCCTGCAAAATTCTGCCTCTAGTTCTACTGCCCTGTTTAGACCAATTTTGCTTAGACCATTCATTCATTAATCCATGTATTCTACAGCTGTGCGCTATGGTAGACAATACAAATGCCAAAATGATTAAAGCACAACCTCTGTCTTAGGAGGGAACAAATGAATAACTACAACAATGTCTTAAGGTGTATGAAAGAGCCATGAATTTACAGTAGTCTCCTGGATTTTTGCTTGGAATTCTTTTCCTCTCTACTCCAATGTCTTCTACACATTCATTACCTGGGTTGCCTTTTTAAAATATTACGATGTTACTACTTACACTTAATTTTTTCACTACCTTATAGGCTAAAGCTTAAGTAATACACATGGCATTTAAGGTCTTTCAAAACCTGGCTGGAAATTAAAGTAATTGCCCCCAGATATCCCAATGCTCCAGGCATACCAGAGTACTCAACATTCCTGGAAAAAGTCAGGAAGTTCCCAGCTTATATGTTTTAGCTGAAAGCTCTTTATATCCCACTCCTTCTCAGCCTGAAAACATTTGGCTGGACTAAAATACCATCTCCTCTGGGAAGCCTTCCTGAACTCTTCCAAGCAGAATTAATTACTCCCTCCCCTGGGCCTCGACAGTTTTTTTCTTCCTAGCATGGATGTAGCACTTAATATATACTGTATTATCATTAGTTTCCATATCCAGCCCTCTGATTAAATGTGAGTTTCTTAAAGCCATCAGCCATATCTTGACCATATCTGTATCAGTGGAAACTCGCACCAATTTGGTAACATAACAGGCATTTTTAAAACACGCTTGCTGCATTGGATGAAAGTACTACATTGGCGACCCATAAAAATTCTTAAAAATTCAATGCATTAGAAATTAAAATGTATTCTAATTTAACAAATTAAAAGCCAGCCTTTCCATAGCTATTGGACGTCAACCTTTATATCCATAATTAAATTGCATTTAAGATCCACAGCTATTCACTGCTGCAAATTGCATTTAATAATCGTCATGCTACAATTGATTTGTTTTGTTTCCATCACTAGCATGAAACTTAGCAGCTGGCATTTGTGTTTCCCTGGTAAAAATCCATTATTGGTGGCAGGTAACAACTAATATAGATTTTCCTATGGCAAAATCCTAGTGTCAAGTCACTCTACATAAGTGGAACCTCTGTGAGTGCTTCTAGGGCCTGAAATAACTGCTGCAGGCAGCCTGCACTCAATGTCCTCTAGTCCTGAACTGAAAATTCAGAAACCACACACATACACACAGAAGCACACATGCATTCATTTTTAAGGGCCCGTTAGTAAGATACCATTCTACGTAGACTGAATTGATTTTTTCTTGGTATTCCCTTCACCTTTTAAAAAAATTTCTTTTGTGAAATGGGAAGTGGGTAACTCTGTGAAAGAAGGACTAGAAACTATACTTGTGATGGAACATAGTTCTTGCCCATGAAATCACCTCTTAAAACACTGTGATTCTTCAATAGGTTGTTATAATATTTTTGCATGTTCTAAAAATGAGTATTAATGTGTAAGGAAGCTGAATCAGAAAAAGACTGGGCACCATTTCTACATTCAAAGACCAATGTCTCATGTCTAGGAAACTGCATAAGAATAAAGTCACTTTAAGATGTCACGTGTCCACAAAAAAATTGGTCACCTGAACTTCTGTTTCTGAAAGTATGGCAGTATATCTACCCTGACTTACCCTCCACTTAAAAAATTAAACATGGTGAATATTTTTTAAATAATTTGAAATAATAGATAATCTGGCAAGAAAGTAAGGAATACCTGGAGGCCAAAAACTAAGTGCAAGAACTCACAGACGTAAACATCAGCAGAGCCAGCTTTGACCTTGAGTGAATTTGCTAAACCCAGAAGAACTTGAGCTTCAGTTTCCAAGGCAGCAAGTATGGGGGAATGGAAACCAAGCCCACAGCTTGATCAAAGTGGAAAGAGTAATAGAAAATGGCCCTATAAACCCCAGAGGACTACAACTCAGTTTAACAGTAAATTAGAAATAAACTTGCTTATCTCCCAAGTGGCCTAAGAAGAAAACTGTCCATATCAAACCTGGTGCTAAATGGAGAAGGTAAAAATCTCTGAGAATTCCTAGTTGAAAGCCAGTCCTCACACAGCCTGAATTCACACTTCTTCGAGTCTAAAAAAATTAAGCCAAAATTTTAACATGACCCTAGGTTGGTAGCAACCTAGCAAAAGCAAACATGAATTTCCTCTGAAGGTGATTAGCCCTCCCATGAAGCCTTAAAATATTCCCACAGATAAATGTACCAGAAATATTATGTTTAATATGGTTCAGGAAATAAAAGAGATTGAAACTATTAATAAAGAGCAAGATACTATTAAAATACTAAGACTAAGCAGATCTGTAAAAGAATCAAATGAAATTTCTTAAAATTAAAAAAGGTAATGATTAAAATTTAAAAACTGGGGGAGTTAGTTTACCAGCAGATGAAATAGAGCTTAAGAGAGATTCATGAAGTAGAAGATATAGCTGAAGGAATGTTCTAGAATGTACCACAAGAGATGAATGGAAAATACGGAAGAGAGGTTAAGAGAAATGTAGCATAGAATGACAAGGTATAATTTCTATAATTCAATTTCCAGAGGGTCAGAAAAGGGAGAATGGGGCAGGGGCAATATTTGAAGAGATAATGGCAGATAATTTTCCAATATCCAGAAAAACACATATACACAGATTCAGGAAGCTTAAAAAAATGCCAAGTAGGATAAATAAAAAGAAATCTACACCTAAACATAGTGATGTAAACTCTAATGCTAACGATAAACAGATGACCTTCAGATCAGATATCCAGAAAAGACATGATCTTAAATGGAACAAACAGCGAGAGCTAGCTTACCAAAAAACAACAGAAGCCAAACTTGGGGGACTGATCTCTTCAATGTGTGGAGAGAAAATAGTAACCCCGAATATCTAGAGAAAATATTTGCAAAGAAAGATAACATAAAGGCATTTTCAAAAAAGCAAAACCTGGAACTTTGCCACCAATAGACCCTCACTGAAAGAAATTATAAAGGATACACTTTCATGAAGGAAAATAATTCTAGAAGGAAGGTGGAAAATATATGAAGCCATGTTGAGCAAAGAAAGGGGTAAATAAGTGGGCAAATCTGAACAAATAATGATGTCATAAAGCAAATGCAACAACAATGCCAGTTTTGTAGATGATGATGTGTGTATCGTATGACCCAGCAATTTCACTCCCAGAAATACACTTTAAAAGAATTTTCACCCAAGACTAGACTGGCATTATTTCTAAGTCTACTAGACAGTTCCTCCTGGATGCTGAGAACTAGCAACCTAATCTCATGGTTTCCAAAACCCATTCATCATCTTCCCCTGAGTCTGTTCTTCCTCACTCTTTCCCTTCCCTAGTTATGTTAAAAGAATCACCATTTTCCAAGTCACAGTCTTAAAATTCCAGACTCACCTATAACTCTCCCCTATACCGTATTACACAACAATAATAAGTTCCCTAGTCCTAGAGATTCTAACCTAAAGGCACCATTCTTATTCAGGCCCTCAGGCCCCTTCACCTTAACAGCTCCGCTAACCTACCTTAAAAATAGCTTTGCTCACGTCAGTCTTCTAAGATATCTCAATGATTCCAAATTTCTGATCAGTTAAAATTTGCACTGCTTGGTCTAGCAGTTAAAGGCTCTCATAATCCAGTTCAAATGTGTCTTTCTAATGCCATTTCCTCTAAACTTCTCCCCTTCCATCTCTGACATGAACTCTGCAGTCCAGCCACATGTTAACACACCTGCTGGTGCGGGGGGGGGGGGGGGGGGAATGACATTACAAGTTCCAGGTTCTTCAACATACAATCTGTTCTGCTGAAAAAATCTTTTTCCCTCTAAGCCACATTATTTAAATACCTGGATCTCACCTATCCTTAAAGCCCCAACTAAAGTATCTTTACCTTAATGACATTTTCCACTATCTCTCCTTCCTTCATCCCCTTAAAACCAGCACCACTTCTCAATCTCACCTACAGGACTTTGGTATGTTTGGTATATTCTTATTAGCTGTGTGCATGTCTTATTCTTGAACATTAAGTTCCCAGATGTAAGGGTCCAAGTCTAACTTAGTCATTTTTGTAGATCTCACAATACTTAGCAAAGTAGCTTTCCTGTAGCTCAAGAAATATTGTTTGAATTAATCAATAAATTGGCCTTAAAAGTACATATTCAGTAATCACTATATTGATGGCCTATAAATTGAATCACGAGTATCCCAAATCCCCATTGTGTGTCAGTGTTTATTTTTAACCAAAGCAGCTAATGAGGTAAATGATAAAAAATAAGGTTGGCCCCAGTTCTTCACAGGCTATCTCATCTCAGATTAAATGGAGGAAATGGTTCTTCTTTAGCCTAGATAGGTGATTTTAGTCTAGAAATGAGCCGTGGAAATTAGGCTGGCTACAGTTTTCATTTTTTTTCTGGTAGGCAAACTCTAATTATAAAGCTATAAGCTAATTATAAAAATCCCACATTATCCTTAAAAATATATTCAGCTACTTAATAGAAATGTCCGTCTACTTCAAATGTTATGGCAGATATATCCCCTAAGCCATTAAAATTCCTTTGGAGGGCAGGGAACAACATCAACAAAATCAGGGAACGGAGCAAGATGGCTTTATACCACCAAGATAGCAAAGACACAGACGTTATGAAATGTTAAATTAGAGAAGAGATATCTGTGTCTCTCTATATATATTTGAGAATACTTTGAACTCCAGATTTTGCGAACATCTGCTAAACATACTCCCCAAACCCACCAAGCCAGCAGCTGTGCGATCTCGTCACATATTCCCAGTACCACCTGGAAAAATGCACACTGTACCGCCGTGTTCGTAAAAGAAAATAAATAAATGTCTCTGCTGAATTTCTACCGTCCCTGGATCATAAAAGTTAACAGCCTTGCCAAGGGAGATTATACAATTAAGAATTACAATCCTAATGACTTAAATATTCTAATCAGTCTTTGATATCACCTTAATTATAGGATAGATGGCCAGAAATGTAGTTTGCTGTAGAAATTTAAAGTCTCTTTAAATCAATAATAAAAATGAGAGTGAAAGTATACTTAATATTCATATTGTTCTAGATATTACATAGGACCAAAAGCTAAATACAGTGTTTTAAGATTTTATGCAAATATATATGTTCCTATATGACTGAAGCATTGTGCTGCACACCAGAAATTGATACAACATTGTAAACTGACTATACTTCAATAAAAATATATTTTTTAAAAATTTATGAAAACTGATACTTAAAATCATTCTGTTAAGCTACAAACCATGTTACCTCCTTCATGCCACATGACTATAAACTCAAAACACAATCTTCCACATAATTTGCTTTAAATGTAGCAAGTAACATTACTGAGATAATAAATGCATAGATAATCATTGAGACAGCATAAAAAATAAAATGGAAATAAATGCCAAGTTTTCCAAAGATGAGACAAATCAAAGGAAAAAGGACTACAAAAAAATCATAATTCAGATGGACATATTAAATAGGATCCTGAGGCAATGATCTAGTTTAATGTAACACTCAAAGAGCATAACAAAATTCTTCTGTTCCCTTAAGCTAAGTGAATGTCTTTGTATGGTTTCACAAAACTGACACATTTGAATAAAGTCCAAAGATGACTCCAGTTTCGATGTTAATAAGAGTATTTACTTTCCAGAGAGGAAAAGCAAACAAACCAGGCCCGATTATTGTAAGTTATTGACGTCTTACATAGCTTGGGTCAATCAAAAAGAAATTCTTTGAATGTACTCTCATAATTATGCTCCTACTACTTAATGAACCAAGTGAGAATACATGATTATTCATAAAGCAAGAGGCAATAAAAGGAAAAGACGAATCAAAAAGAGGCACTGGTTTAAAAAAAAATACCCAGTTTGGACATGTCAAGCAAACGTTTCCAAAAGCAAGCACTTGATTGTCACTGTCATGGTAAAAGGGGAAACAGTACACCATCAATTCCAGTTATATTTTAGAGAAAATATAATAGCTAAAAATATGAGATTTTAGAAAAAAAATATTTGGAGAGAAGAGAGATTAAAAGTATATCTGTTTTCACTACTAGATATAGCACTGATAATGAATAGAGAAGGATACCTCAAATGTCATTATGTTATCAACTTCAAGCTCTGACCTGATGCCTTAGCAATCTAATGAGTCATGTCTCTGATAAGCTGGTCTAATGCAGATTGGTAGGGAGAAAGCTGACTCTGTCACTGGCTTCTTGAAAACACCAGTAATTCAAACAACTTTTAAAGAAATGGAGCTCCCTGCACAATGCCTACAATACAGTAGGTGCTCGATTAATGTCTGAAGCATCAAAGAAAGTATCTAAGTGTTAACTAGGTTTCCGTTGCTGTACTTACATGCATGCTGATTTCTAGAAAGGTCAATTATTGAGTAATGCAAACGTGAAAAGAAAAATGTAGATGTTTAGGAGGAGGAAAGGAATTCAAATAAACAGAGTGATTTCTGAAAACAAAGTAGAACACTGAATGTACGAGTTTTGGACTGAATTTTGAATTGAATTATTCAGTTCATTGAATATGTAGGAGTTTGTTTCATCAACTGTTATTTCCCAACAACAATAAAGATACGTTCAGAAAAATCAAAGAACTGTTTATATGTACAGCAAACTCTATGAAACCCCATAACCTAAGAGAATTTTTAAGTTGAAAACATAAATTCAAGAAGAATTTTGTCCACCAATACTCCAGTAATCCGTAGTGGATTATTAAAGTTATTGTTTAACTGAAACTTTTTGAGGTAGAAACAAAATCTGTTTTCTCACAAAAATGCCTTGTCTAATTCTATTTGATAGTTCAATTTCTTATTAACTGAGTTAATGAAGCAACAAAAATAGAGGATTAATACATGGCCATTACAGAAGTTAGCAGTATTTTCTTTATGTTAGAGCAGGTAAGTACTTGCTACATCCTCACCTTACGCACTAATCACTATTTTTTTTTAATTAAACTTACTAATTATCATTAGGCTACCACATATGTGTTTGAGATCATTTCATACGTCCATCATTCCAATGGGACATACGTAAAAGTGAAACCCAATGATTTGGCTAAAACTGTCACATCCTAACTACATTTTTAATGCTTTGCACTGTGTTAAATTTTTTTTTTCTCTCATTCCAGAAGCTATGAACACACACGTAGCATCTAGGAATTGCTCTGTCATACAATTCCCCACAAAAAGGAATCAGGTTCCTTAGAGAAATAGTTGATCCCAGGGCTATGGAAGGGTAGGTACAAGGTGAAACTAAAATATATTTATACAGAAAGTAAGGTAGTGCTGAAAGAAGGGTGGGGTGGGGGGATATGTATGTCACAAGAATAGCTGACGGGGGTGCCCTCTACCAAATCTGGGAAAATTGAGCACCAAAATAATTCAGTACAGTAATGAATTATAAGTCACTACAAAATAGGAATTTAGAAGTCCATAGTGGTAACAAATCACTCATTAAGGACACAGATCAACAGACTGATTGACAGATGAGAAAGGAGAGGTCTTGCTTACAGTAGAATGCTGATTACCAACTGTGTGGAGGGAGTACTGGAGTTGGTAAATCATCATTTTACTAGCATTATGGCAAACATCAGATAACCTAAGGGACATTTAGATGAGGAGCAGGATATTTGTATGGTCTTAAAATGTCTCTCTACAGACTGCTTATTAATTTCAAAGGAAAAAGAGTAATTACACACTGGAGAAATCCGGTAATACATTGACCAACTGATCAAAATTAACACCACCTAGGAAGGGCAGACAGATGTTGTGTGCCTCTAGATGTGATACTTGATATAGATGACCACTGTATAATTCTGGCCAAGAATGTATATCGTAAATCTAATCAGGAGGAAATATTAGATACAGACGAGATGAGAAACATCCTATGAAAGAAAAGGAGATTTATACTGTTTAAAAATATCAATGTTAGAAAAAGACAAAGAATGGTTGTGGAAACGTGCCAAGTTCAAGAAGGCTGAAGAAGAAATGGACCCGGAGATGGAGATGGGGTTGGGAGGAGGGAAGGAGACAGAAAGAGACAAAGTGGAGGTGCGGGGAAGGGGGAGCAGGAATGATGTCAATGGTAGGTGAACCTGGGTGAAAGATATATATAAGCGCTCTTTGTAATACTTTTACACTTGCAATTTCTGTACGTTTGAAATGATTTCCCAATAAAAACTTACACTGTAACTCATTTTTTCTTAGTGTCTTTTAGTTTACTGTGTTATGCTATTTTCCTGTTCTTATTTTAAAGAAAACTATCTGAATCCCTGTTTCAACAATATTGCAGAATAAGAGGAAAAACAGAAGCATTAAATCGCACTACCACTAATAGCTTGGAATCCTGTATCAAGGGGGTACAAATATACATAGCATATATTTGGGGTTTTTTTGTTGTTGTATTTGTCTATGCTAAAAGCTAAGATACAATTTTCATAGAAATGTCTCAAATTTATTTCCTTAGAATCATAGAACAGCATCAGAGGATCCTTTACAAATATTTTAATACAACCTTGTGTTTCTGTGTATGGAACTGAGGTCACACAGTCACAGAGAACCAATACTAAAACACTAGGACTCCTCTTTTGCCTTGTTACCTTCCAAGATATATTCTTGGCTAACCTGAACAATCTGAAATGTTTCAAGTAAATCCTTTATACACCATTCCTATGAAACAAAGTAAAAAGCATATCTTATCTCTGAAACTGCTATGACTGCCATACTACTTTAAAATAATTTGTAATTACGTATTTCTTTTCCTTACAACATGCTTTTATAAAGGGTAGCATGTAAAGCTAACTGATCAATCAAAGCTTGACAAACTCATTATAATCGGAGCAAGCCATCATTAATGTCACTCCACTTAAACTATCCTCATTAAATGTACCATCCGAACTAGATAAACACAATGGAATCCATTTTCATTGGGCTACCTCTAACAATGCATGAAGTGATTTTCATTCAGTCATCCGTTTATAAGGTAATTGGTTTGCCAATATTTAATTTTCATACTATCCTTGTGAGATAAATAGGTAGTAGCTAGCATAATCCAGCTACACCATTTTTTCCATTATCTTCAGATCTCTAACTCCCTTCATTTACTGAGGACGTCAGCAACTAACTTCGTCTTTTTGTCTACTCTAACTTCTGTTGTTTTCACTGACTTTACCAGCCACATCCGAAACCTATCTAGTCTCTCTCCTGTGCTTCATCTTTATCTTCTACTGAATTCAACCAAAGCCATTCAATCCCATGATCACACCCTGGTCACCAAAAATAACTCAACCTCCCAAATCCCAATTCAGTCACAGTATCTGATAACCTTTTCTCCTATAGCTCCAGCTTAAGTGATCAAGTAACCCTGCTGAATCCATCTTTTAGTGTCATGGAGACCACTAGACCTTTGACCCACCATCCATCATTCCTCTCCTGTCCTTACTTTTCTCACCATCTAGTTTAAATTCCAAGGCCAAATAAGTATTACTGGGAATTAGTAATCATTGTCTAACATACCATATTCAACACACTTTCCTCTTACTGCTTCTGCTGCATTCTTAGGACTGTATTTGCACACGCTGAGTACTTCTGAAAAAATGACATAACTGGGAAGACTCCTATCACTCTAAAGGAATAGTCATCAATTTCAAATGAACATTTAATATTCCCTAGCAATGATGGCAACCTTTTACCAAGAATTATTTCAAGTTTTTTCAAATGATCTGTGCCTCACCAAATCAACCCAGTTTCTAAACTGTTAGGTGATGACCCTGATGACTAACTCATGAGAAAACAGAAACCCCTAATCAAATGGAAACACCCTAATCATGGCACCAACAAAAAGACCCATATTTACAGTATCTTCTCTCCTGTTGCAAAGGAGTAAAGGATCCTCCTTTTAAAGGTCAGTTCTTCCACATATGGAGCAGTACTCCTCCCTTTTCAGTGTTTGCACTTTTATTTTCTCTTTCCTATATCTTCAACCTTTCCTTCTCAACTCCATTACTTCTATCAGCATTCAAAGATGCATTAGCATTGCCCATCTTAACAAAAAAATTAAATCCCCTAATACCATACCCACTGCAGATGTCATCTTCTCTGTGCTCTTCCAGAACCAAGCTTCTCAAGAGTCATCTAGCCACAGTGTGTACACCCCCTCACCTGCTATTTCACTATTCGACTCACTCCAACATGGTACCTAGGTCAAACTCTATTCTGAAACTTTCTAAGGGCATTAATGATCTCAATGTTGCCAACTCAATGGATATTTCATGGTCCTTCTACCTCATCTGTCAGATCATATCTTCCTTCTTAGAACATTTTATTTTCTTGATTCTCTGATACCACATCATTCCACTTTTTTTTCTGACCACACTTTAATCAGTTTGCTTTGCTGAATCTTCATCCTTTCTCCAATCTCTAACTTTATCCAATACACCAGGGCTTGGTCCCATATTTCCTTCTCTGCTGAATGTACACACTTTCACAAAGTGATTTCAGGCAGACTCATTATTTTGGTACCATCTATGTGACAATGATCTCAAACTGGTATCTTTAGCTGTAATTAAGCTCTGGAATTCCAGACTCAAATCCAACTACTTACCTAACATCTTCACTACAATCTCTGTCTAGAAGGTATCTCAAATATAACACAGCTAAAGCAAAATTCTTTATTCCTAACCTTGACCATCCCACTACCCAAGTCTTCCCCTTCTCAATAAATGGCACCATCATCAAATTGCTTGGGCCAAACAATTAGGAGTCTTTCTTGATTCCTTTTTGTCTTTTATCTTACACATCCAATTAATCAGCAAGTCTTGTTGACTCCAGCTCCAAAACATATCTCAAAAGCAGCTAAAGCAGTGAACAAAACAAACTAAGAAAGACTGGGCTGGTAAAGAAGGAGGAAACTCAGAGAGTATGGAGTCCTGTTTAAATGTCCTCTAAGGTAAATGGAGTATAGATGTATGATAGATGGATCAGCTGTATCAAACCATGCTGAGAGGTTAAAACAACAATTAAGAAGCAAATACCAAAGGTCATTGATGATCTTGACAAGAGCAGACTCTGTGGAGTGATGCGGATGAAAGTTTAGGTGGCGGAGGCTGAAGAACGAGAGTAAGGTGAGAATGTGAAGTCAGCAACAAACAGAGAACTCTTTCAAGGGTTGCTCCCAGAAAGATGGGCAATAGTTATGAAAGGGCTACGAAGTCAAAAGTGGTTCTTTTTTTTTTTTTCAACTGAGGAGATACTAGAGCATGTTAGTATACTGTTGAAAATGATTCATCTATGATGAAAAAAAGTAGCATGGGGAAATAAGGTAAATCTCTGAGGGGTGGGAACCACTGCCTAAGTGGACAGGTTATTCTTCTATAGGTGCAGGGACTCTTTTTATCCACAGTCATAGGAAATGGTACACATATGGACGCAGGGCAACTGGTAGATTTCGTGGGGGAAGATGAAGGGACTTTTGATTGAGTGCTTCCAGATCTGTCAATGAATTATGATGCAGGTTATCAGAGTATGCGTAAATCCGTGTGTCTGTGTCTGTGTGCTTTGGGGATTTAGAAGTTGGGCATGAAAGAGGTTGAAGAAGAGAAAAGGTATAAATTAACTGTGTTAAAGAGAAGATACTAGGAACTTTACAAGACAGAACTGAGTGTCTATTTGGTCATGTGTAAGATTTAACCAAAAACATTTATATTTTTATACTTTTATTTATATATATATATATATGTATACACACACACACACACACACACATATATATACATATATATCTCCAGCATAGTGGATTTTCTTTTACTGTAAAAGTCGAATTTCTTATTACACAGCAAAGTATTTTTGGAAGATAAAACAACATTACATATTTCCTTTGTTCTATGCCCAGATAAAAACTCTGTTACAATGGTTCACAAGTGAAATGACATTCTTGTAGACAAACAAGTTATTCATTTTTCTTTATACAAGTCTATTTCTGTATAGAGATGTCACTAATTTGAAGATATAGAAGCATACAATTAATATTGCACTGTGGTAAAACTATGCCCATTTCAAACATGTTTCTATTATTCTGTGGTTTATCATTCCATGATCAGAAAGCATTATGTCTTAATGTTGAGAGTATTTATTTAAAATTATATCAAGTAAGCAAGTTGTATTTACAGTACTAGCAGTGCTGGCTGAAATTGTTTGCCTTCCTTTTAGCATTTTAATTTAGAGCTTTCTAAATGCAAATTAGGGAAAGAGTCTGTGCTCACTAGATGGTAACTAGGTGTTTTTTTTTAAATATCTCAATTGTATCACTGGTGTTACTTTATTGGTAGTATATTTACATACAGCCTTCATGCATGGCCCTCAAAATACTTTATAAATATTAAAAGCATGCCCACAATTCCCTCCTACCAAATCTCTGCAACGTACCATTAAAATTATCCTCCAGAAAAGGCAAAATCTCACTATTTTTATATAAAAAAGTAAAGATATTCTGGACAACTGACTTCCCCAACAGAAAAAAAAAAAAAAAAGGATCTCAGAATCTATTACCTCCTCCAGCACACACACCCAGTATTTAAATACAAAATCAATCCGTGAAACTTGAAACATCCCAAGCTATAAAATTCCCTCTGCTTTGGCCTTTCAATTCTCTGCTCCATTTTTATTAGAGGGAACTAAAACACTATGGGGCTAAGTAGCAGAGGGAGTTTTCAAAAAGTCATCAAATCCTCTCTGTCAAGCAAAGATAGCAAAAGAGTTCAAGAGATAAAGCCTTTTGTGAAAAATGACTCATCTTAGGTTCTCTAAAACTGAAATGCTAAAATTGGTGAAGCTTGCCCACATTCAGAAAAAGGGATTCGCTCATTTGCAAAAAGACCAACAGGGAAAACAGTCTAATCCCAGTAACATTTGCAGCTATAAATTTGTGAACTTTGTTATTAAAAAACCATGTCCACTTGATTTTGCCAGTTTTTAGTCTGGGTAAAACAAATCTCATTTTAAACATCTAAATAAGTAAATGTGAACTATCAGAATTAATATCCATGTATTTTAATCCATAGATATTGCCAGACAAGTATGCTGTAAAAATCCAAACTTTAAGGTTGTTTAAAAAAATAAAAGCAACTTCAATAGATTTTATACCTACTTAAAAATAGCTGGTTGAAAAATTGATTTATTTTGACATATTTTGACCAACTGCAGTGAGTTCCAAATTTTAGCAGTGTTTTTCAACATAAACTCACTGAAATTTTGCCTCAGTGTCAACTTAAATAGCAAACAAAACAAACAAGAAGATAATAAACAAGTTTCTCCAGTGTAGTGATAATAATTGTTTCATTTCTTTTATTCTTATGGGACTATCAAAGTTGAATTGACCGCACAAAACCGAAAATGAGCACAAATAAAATTTCAGTCATTTAGGTTAAAACACACATACACACAGACAAAAAAAGCTGATATTATGATAGTAAAACTCAAAGGCCCAGTATTCTTGTTTTAAAATGTAATGTAGTTAAAACAATTTGGCCTAGACTTTATTTTCAATGACTAATTCATCTATTTTCTGGATTTTATCTTATGATATTAGCAATGGTCTGATATTCACTCAGTGAAAGCATAAATCAGAAGCATGAGAGGGAGAAAATAAAGTACTAACTTCCTGATTTACATAGAAAGAGGACTGCAGTCCTACGTTTAATAGGAAATTTTTCCATAGCACAGCCACTAGCTACGAAAAGAAAGCTTTCCCATGTTCAATAAAGTCATGTAAGAAACATTAGAAATGTATTGATGGATCAAGAAGTCCAACCTGGTCTATTATAACATAACAGTCATTATTGTAACAACAAATTACTAGTGATTAATGGCAATGTTTCCCATGTACGTTATTCTATTTAATCATACTAACAATCATACGAGAAAGGTATTATTATCATGACTCAGAAGAAAACAAGATTTAGAGAAGTTAAGATATTTGCTCTCGGTTGCACAGCAGCTAAGATTTAAACCCAGATTTCTGACTTCAAATCATATGTTCTCAGTTAAACTCTTACTAGAACAGTAACAGCTAGCCTCTGCAAGAGCAATAGTCAGTAGATTATGTAAGAATTTACCAAGAAATTATGCCGACACCTAGCCTGGAGGCATCATGGTCAGAGAATCAATATATAATCCTACAACTAAAGAGAAAAAGAATGATAGAACTAGAAAAGAAGATAAATTAACTCAAATAAGTCTACATTTATATTCTTCATTTCTGCTGATATTTCTTTATTTGGAATGTTCTGTTTCACTAATAAAAATGATCTACTCTTTCTTTGTTGATCCACTCAGGGAATGTAAATATTTAAAAATTTTCTCACTAATTGACTTATTACAGAAAATATATAAGAGGAAATTCATTAAGTGAAGTCAAAATTTCCCATTAACTTACACTTCCCTAAAAGCAAGGAATAATTAGTTCCAAACAAAAATATTGCTTTTTCTAATGCCTCCAATAACTTCTAATAAGAAAGACAAAGAGATGTCCATCACCAACAGGAAAATGCCCAGCCAATGATTAAAATAGCCCCCATATGCCATTTCCTTGCAAATAAATGTCTGAAACTTAACTGGAACATGCTACCCCTGTTTGAACTTAGGGAAACCTTTCACAAGCAGAAATCTGAAATCAGTTAGTGGTGACACCATTTGGTCAGCAAAGGGTTTTCCCTTTTAAAGCCTCCTCTGACACATCACCTCATTTCATCACTGGGTTGCATAGGTTGGTGACTTCCTGCAGAATCGGTCAGTATCTTAACATAGAAAGCACTCAATAAGTAGTTACTGGAGAAAGGTATGATCAAAATGAGTGAATGAATGAATGAGCAAACCAAAACAGAGATGACTACACCATCATCAAAAGATGAGTCAAATATCAATGTATGGTATATTGGACATTATGAGTTTGTCAGAATCCAGAGAAAGTACAAAGAGTGAACCCTCATGTAAACTATGGACTTTTTGTTAATAATAATGTATCTGTATTGAATCACCAATACCAATGTACCACATTAATGCAAGGTGTGAGTGATAAAGGAAATTCTGTGGAGTGAGGAGGGAAGGGGTATATGAGAACTCTGAACTTTCTGCTCAAATTTTCTGTAAGCCCAAAACTGCTCCAAGAAAGAAAGTCTACTAAAAAAAAAAATAGTACATTTTCAAATAAGGAAATGCCAGATCTGTCTGAAAAGCTAACCTCTTACTATTTTTTTTAAAAAAACAGGAAAAAGGAAAAAAGAGAAAAAGAAAGATGTGTTAGTAACACTTCCTGTGAAAGGTTTCAGTCATCAAAAGAAAGATGACCAAGAGAAAAACAACGAACACCATATGTATTATTTATTAGTTTGATTTCTAAACTGTAGCACTGCAAAAGTGCCTCCAGCAACATGTATAAAAACGTGTCAATCTACATATTAAAATGAAAACCCTTCAAAACAACCCAAACACAGACTAATAAAACTGAGATATACATGAAATTCAACATACATTCAATGCAAGCACCAGGCTCAAATCGCTGGAAAAGATAAACCACCCAGACACTGGCTTGCTCAAAGCCCTGACATCTGATGATGTGAGCTACAGTCCTGTCAGGTCAGGAGGGAATAATATATTTCATCTGAGAGGCCCGACATATTTCTAGCCTACAACATCCACAACATCCCAAGCTGGGGAATGATAGCTAGCCCAAAATGCTGTGAGACCTCTAAGTTAAGTAGCACTCAAACTGACTGAGAGCTGTTTGTTAAGTTATGTAAACTGTGAAAAACAGTTTCTTTTAGCTCACTATGTTAACAAGCACATGAATGTGTTTAATGAAAGCTTTTCATAATAGCACCATGGACAGAACACCACCACAGACACCACGGTCTGGGAAAACCCTCAAATGGCTAGATTATTTGCCAGGTCTTATCCTACAAAGTTTGTGACAAGAAAGAATCATGCACTACGGCAGCCTTGTTTATATTAGATCAAGAAAATATGATCCTCCCCGATGTAGAGGACAAAATAAACATGTAATGAGATTAATACCAGCAAAGTATCTACAACACAGTGTGGCCGTTGGGGACCCAACCAAGTTCATCATTTTTTCAAAAAAGTCTGTGTGCCTGAGAAAGAAAGCAAAAATCGTGTCTCTGGATTTGACTCAGCTGCATGGTGAGATTTTTAGAGCATGATCTTTAAGGTCACCTTCAGATTCAATGCGCTCAGGTTTAATGACATAGATACAACCCACTTGAGCCTTAGGAATCGCGAATGTTCCACGCGTATGCACGTATGACAAGAACTCCAAGTTCCGCCATGACAAGAACTCCAAGCCAATATGTGTACACTGACAGGGAACTCCTCCCAGAGAGCAGAAGAAGCTGGCTTAGGCCCAAGCACACACAGAAAAGATAGAAGTGGACTGAAATCCTGCCAAGAGACTGTCACACGTGAAGACTCGGGAAGGGGAATATGAAAATAACAAAGCTAGCTCTATTTGAGTGGAAGCCAAGGGTAATGAATAGCACTACTTGTATAATTTCTTTGGAGTCTATATTACAATTACTATACTCTCCTCTGTTTCCCTGGAGTAACTAAAGAAAAGTTTTTTCTAAGGGAAAATTCTCTAAGGGAAGATTCTAGTTTAAATGGTTCCACCAACTTTCCACAAAAACAAATAAAAAACTTTACTTTTTCCTAAAAAAACTTCAAAATACAAGTACAATGCAAATGAAAACTTGGGGGGGGGCAAAGGGCAACAAAGGTGACAAAGGGTTAAACATATAGCAAGACATAAACATATAACAAGATCTTTAAGGAAATAAGAAAAAGACTATCCTTGTTACATAAAATAGAGTAAAATCTATGAACAAATAATGGACAAAGAAACACAAGTGGTCAATATGAATTAAAACTTTAACATAATTAGTAAGCAAATAAAACAAATACAAACAATGAGATATACTTTTTCACTCATCAATCTGGCAAATTAGTTTTTAATTATGATACTCAGTGTTGATGATGGTTCTAAATGATTGCCACTTATTTACGGGTGGTAGGAATGTAAATTTGAGCAGCCTTTTTAAAAGCAATTTAGCAATACATAATAAGAGTTTAAAATAACTCATGCCCTTTCATTAGTAATTTAAATGAGAAGTTTACAAAAAGATTGATATATACAAGACTATTCTACGTGGCATAATAAGCTCAAATAATTGGAAATGATCTAAATTTTGAACAACAGGAGAATTGTTACATAACCCATGGTATATGCTTACAAAAGAGTTTTATACAGCTATTAACATCATGTATTTGCAAAATATTACTGTTTCTATAACAAGAATATATTAGGTTCAAAAAGTAGGATTTGGGATATACCATATATACAGTAAGATACTATTTTATAAAAAATAAAGATACAAAGACAGATTGAAAAGGCTTTTAAAAGAACAGAGAAATTATCACTGAAAGAACATGTAACAAAATGGTAAGAGTGGCTATCACAATTAGGTGATACAAATTCAAGAGATGTTTTTTAAAAAGTCCCTTCGATACTTTCTAAATGGTATAAAATGAACATACACATCAGACATGGACATGAAAGGGAAAGAGATACTACCTTGTAGCCAATGACACTGTCAAGACAAATTGGCCAGATGAGAGACCATTTACCATTTGCAAGAGCAAAAGGTACATGGAGCAGTAGAAGGGAACACATGCATGCCTGAGATCGAAGCAGCAGAAAGCCTCATATGATTTTCTGACAGCAGTATTTCAGCCCAGTACACAAAAGATGGAATGAGGTCATCTATTGCCCAGCTAAATCAAAAAGCCAGTTCAACAGAAATTTTCATTCATCTCAATGTTTAATTATATAATTAAATTGTATTGAATTGAATTCAACAACTGAATTCTGGATCTACACTTAAAAGTTGTGTGACTTCAAGCAAAATGCTTAGCTCTATAAATTCGTTTCTTCAACTGCAACTGAGATTAAAAAATAGTTCCTTTAACTCACAAGGCATCTGCTAGCAATAAATGAGGAGTCAGGTAAACTCATCTAGCACATTATGTAGCACCATCTAAATGCTCATCACTCAGCAAGTATCTCTGCTATAGATATAAAATCAAATAAAATATTAACATTAATTACATATTTTACATAAAATCAAGCCACGGATTTAAAATAAATTTTAAGCAATCTAATGAACTTTTTCAAAGGGAGTGGGAGTGGTGAAAATAATTCCCCCAATTTAGAGTCTTTTACCAGTAATCAAAAGTAGTTGCAACTTCTAGGTGTACCTATGCTAAATTTCAAACCTTAAATTAAGAATAAAAATATTATTTAAATTGAATGAATGTCTAATTTTCAAATGGATAGTATATGCCTGGGTTTTGTTTTTTTGTTTTTTTTCAAATGGAGTTAAATCTGTTTTTGAAAATTTTTTTTCCTCCAACCACTTCTTTGGTTCCCTTTCCCATGCGCCTTCAACAAACTTAAATTCCATTCTCTCTCCAAATCCTTCCTCAAAATGGATGATTTCTTTGGTAAAGACATCTTAGAGTCTCCAAAGAACTAAATCCAAGGTTTTCAACTCTCTGGCTAGACGTATGTATGTATCCTAGAATATAATGCGCCCAGACCACCTTATTTAAAATATGAAAGCAAAACTCAATGTCCAATGCATCTCTGTCACTCTGCTCGTTAATAAACGTAATTGGTTATAGGAAGGACAGCTATGGTTTCCTACCTTGTGTATTTGAGACTTTGAAGAAAATAGGTCCACTTCATTTGATGATATGCAATTTCTTTTTTAGCTCCAGAAACTGACTATGAAGAATCAAAAAGCTAAAATATTATTTTAAAATTCTTCATACAGCATAACTCCTGAATTTCTCTTCATTAACTTCGGGCAAAAATCATTCCCAATAATGAAGGAGTCCCATAGATCAAGACTACTTATATGAATGTATTCATATTTCATGCTAATTAGTCCCTGTACACGTAATCTCTTTCCCTGGTGTGGCCAGTACATGTGTCTCTGTCCTAGATTGCTCATTAAATCTGCTATAGTTCATTTGAGCACTGCATCACTGTGACTGAGTTAGACATTGCAGAATCCAAGACCTATGATTCCTTCCTCTTGTGTATTTCTTACAAAATCTTACAAGCAATGCTCTCCTAGTGTTGTAGAAATAATGCATACAGTAGTCGATATGTTCTGTAAGTGTATAAACAAGGTTATCACAAAGGCAGACTGCTACCCTCAATGCCTCCATTGTGCATGCAGGTAATATGCCCAGTATCTGACAAGGTTTGAGAAGTAGCAATCCTTATTCTTTTTAATGGGGACCTCTGAGACCAACAATGTCTAGAAAAATACCAGGCTCACTGTTACACAGAGACTTTTCCTAGATTACTAGATATCCAGGCCACACACACACACACACACTTTTTAAAAAATTAGCTATCACAGACTGTTCGGTAGTTATAATGGTAATATATTCCTGCCTGAACTATAATGTTCTGAATCTAGTTCTTTATAAGTGACAGAAGGAGGTTACGTTAAAATAACACAGTGGTGCAGGGGTCTCAAGTATGGATTAATTTTTAAATCGTTACATGGAGGTAGTTTGATTTCTATCTTTTTTCTAGTCCTACATTATGAAAGAACATTGCTGGAGGATAAAGGTTTTGACTTTTCTTTCAGAACCAGTTCTGTACAATCCCAAGGTAAGATATTTTGCAGACTTGACAATTTCACATTGATTTTCACTTTCCTATTTTTTGGAACCTTAGGCTAACACCATCAAAAAAAATTCTGTCCTGTATATATCACATAGTTTTAAAGATCAATCTATATCATGCATGTGTTTCAACTCAGAACATATTTGAAACTGTTAATTATCTACATGTCAATAATAAAAGTAGACTGTAATACTTATTGGAATAAAATAACTATATTTTTCATTAACTTTTTAAGATTTAATTTCTATATATAAACAGTTCTGACTGAATGCTACCTGGCAATACCTGTACCACTTTATTTTTCATTTCTAATGGTAATAAAAGTATTTGCCATGAAGTTTCACTCATAAAACAGTATCACAGTCTAAGAAATGCACACACTAAAAATGCCTATTCTACAAAAATTAACAAAATTGATTAGCTTCAGAATTTGTATAATTTAAATTAGAAATCCCTGCTACATTATCCATAACCTTCAATAGAAAGTTGTAAGAAGCTGACTTAAGACACGCCCAGCTGAAAGCTCCAGCTGGTAATAGCAGTCATCTTCATGCTGATTACAACTTCAATATAAATATAAGGAATTGTCATCAAAAGAGCAGATTAAATTGCTTTGGCCCTTTAAATCTACATACATTTTCTTTGGGAGGGGGGCTCTTGTGCTTAATACTTACGCATAACTTCACAGTCATCAAGATCTGGATTTATGCAGTATTTATATTTTTTAAACGTTTGCAAAGTTACCTTGATCCACCAACTCTTAAAAATAATTACTCATATGTATCACAAAGTATCTGACCCTGAGGAAATTTGCTTTAATCCTTGTGATAACGACTTTTGTTTTCCAGATCTTCTCTTTCAAATATCTTTGAAGAAAGTATGTGTTTACTTATGGTGCTAGACTACTTAGACATTCTCTATCACTTTATTTTGCTTAAATACAGAGGCTTTAAATAATTCATAAAGTTCTCTATTTAGTTAAAAGTAAGTTATGGTACACCAGTGATCATTTTAAAAAATAAGAGAGAGGGAGAGGGAGAGGGAGAGGGAGAGAGAGAGAGAGAGAGAGAGAGAGAGAGAAAGGACGGCAACAGAGGAACTAACGGAGATGACCTTTCAAAAAGACATTTACTAGCACTCTAATGCAACTGACTCGCTTTTTTAGATCTGGAATCGTTCTGCTCTCCAATGCTATTATCTTACTTGGGAAAATAAGCACATTTTGAATGTGAGGATTCTACATATTTAAAGTTTCTAACTGGTTTTAACTGTTTGCTGATCTTACTCCTAAAAATCTCACATTTTCATTTCTTGAAACAGAATGCATAGCTATTCTAAAGGCATCTATGCAAACCTAACTACACCTGAAGATCCAATATTCTCAAAAGAATTTGTTAATAGCCTACTAGGAATTGTTTTTATAGTATAAAAAGAAGGAAAGTCTTTGTGGACGAGCAAAAAAGGATTTGAGACTTTCAAAATACACAATCTAGAACCTTTGGGGCGGATGCCATACAATGGTTTACACGTGTTCCTTAAGAGCACCATGATGTCTTATACAGTATTATAGCCATTCAAATAGAGTCAGTCTTCAGTAAATGGTTGTATGAGATAAACAATCATCCCAACAGAGATGCTAACAAGGTAAATTAAATTATTTTGACCAAAAATAGGTTTACTGAATTATTTGAGAAGAACTTAAAACCACCAAAGTAGTTAGTCATACAAGCCAGACTCTTTTAATTTTAATTATTTTAAACTTCTTAAAATTGAAGTATAGTTGATGAGACTCCCTTAAATAAAGGAGTTTCATCCCTTTAGAGAAAATTTAAAGGGTGCAAATAAAGTTTTTATAATACATCCTTTATAAAATGTTCTAGGAAACATTATACAAGTCTTTGTGTAATTGAGATAATCTCTTCCAAATTCTTTTTCTTTTATACTGAAATTTCTGGACTTGAGTGCTTCTTAAAGTGGGATATGCCAGTATTGGGAGATGTAAAAAGGGACAAGAGTGAGATGCTACATGAGCCCCCAAGAGCTAAAAATTAGAGGAATAAGACTAGTAAAACTCCTACACATAATAGCTATTATTAGCTATCTAATGGCATAAAACTGAGATTCGTTCAAAGATTTGGGCACTAAATTGCCTGACCAACACTCAAAATTCCAATCAAGATGACAGGGAGAACCTCAGGAAATAGAACTATAATTTAGCAAATTAAGTAATATAATATAATAGCCCTTATCAAGTTCTAGAAATTGAATTTTATACTTCCTACATCTACAGAATTTGGACCAGCTTTTATTCCCACTACTTTCATTTGGACATGTGCAATCTTGCTTTCAATTTCTATTGCAATCAGCTCCAGACAGGTCTCTCTTCCTCAAGTTCAAATGTCCCCTCCATACCCCCAACCAGGTTGCAATCACCTCTCATACCATAATCAGAGTGATCTTTCTAACGTTTTAGTTTGAAAATGTCACTCCGCTGCTTAAAATTCATATTCTATGTTGTCTTTCGAGAAAAAAAAAATCCAAACTCCTAAATACTTCAGAGTAGGCCATTAATGAGTCAATCCCTTCTTGCCTCTGTACACTTACTTCTTACCACTTGCCCTAGAATGACACCACCCACTCGCTGTACCAAACAGCTTAGTTTCATGAATACATCATGATTTCTCATATCTTAACACATGCCTCAATTTGTACTTCGACTATCTCAAATTCCTTGCTACTGCAGTCTCCTTTGTCCACTGACTAATCCTTATTAAGACTTTGAAACTTACACCAGGCATCGACGTCCACTGCAAATTCTCGCTTCTTTCCTTTCATTGGAATTCAGAGGTCCTCCAGCACCCTACTCATCTCTATTCTGGTATTTATCACATGTTATGATAATAATCTATTTGCTGGTCGATCTTCCCCACTATACTTGAATTCCCTGAGGACACAGACTCTTATTTCTGTATCTCCAGCATTCAGCACAGTGCCTCGAAAAAAGTCGGCACTTAACAAACGTGTATTGACTGAAGAAAACAGAAAGGCGCAAACAGCATTTGAGCATTTGCAGTTAAAATCCTATTAACAAGATTGGATACAGATAGGCAACTGCCAAATGGAATGATGCTGGGACAAAAAGATGGGTTATGTAGAATATCTTTTTCTACAGAGGAAGCTGTAAGGTTTGTAGGATTATGGGGTCTCTTCACATTATTTCTCTACCATTCTGTATAGTGTTATCATAGTTTTGCTTTTCTTGTCTTCTGTAGGCTCTGATGAAAATATCAGAAGGTCATCCCTCAAAATTTCATCATTTTGGAGGGAGAAGCAAGATGGCAGAGTAGAAGGACGCTTGTAGCTCACCCTCTCCCACAAATACACCACAACTCACATACAGACCTACTCAGCCAACCAGAGCACCTGCTGAACTCCGACAGAAGATTGCCCTCTTCGAAAGACAAGGATGCCAGAAATCTGAGAACTCGTGCTGCCAAGACAAACAAGGAGCTGAGATTTGGCACAGAGCAGGGGTGGGGCTGTTCCACGGTCTTCCCCAAGCCCGCCTTCGGAGTGCCAACCGGAGGCAGAGCGGGCAGCTGCACAGAGCAGCAAAGCGACCGGCGCCGGGAGAGGGCGGGCAGCCCCCGCCTTCCTGGCAGGAACGCAGCACCTGACCACAGTGCTGGGAGGGGGCGCAATCAGCCCACCTGCCTCACCCAAGCGCAGCATCTGACTGCGGCATCGGGAGGGGGAGTGACCCGCCCGCCTACCGGGTAAGAGCTCAGCACCTGACCCAGTGTTGGGAGGGGGCGCGATCTGCTAGCCGACAGCCACTGGGAGCAGCACAGACGAGGGCGCCAACAGAGGGCCTCTGGAAACAGCAAGCTGAGTTTGCAAAACAGGGTGAAGACACAAAGACCTCTCAATAAAATCATTAAGAGCACACCATCTGCAGGAGAACTAGATAACTGATACTCCTTAAGCCACAGTGCCAGAGAGATATGAGCAATGTGAAGAAGCAGAGGAACCACTCCCAATTAAAAGATTAAGAGAAATCCCCTGAAAGCACGATCAAGGAAATAGACATTGATGGCCTACTAGATCAAGATTTCAAAAAAGGAGTGATCAAAGTACTGAAAGAGATAGTGTTTAGAGATATAAAATACATCAAAAATGAAATAGAAGCTATAAAGAAGAACCAAGTAGAATTAGTAAACTCATTTGCTGAGATGAGAGCCGACCTAAAGGCTGTACAAAGCAGGCTAGATAATGCAGAGGAACGAATAAGTGACCTAGAAGACAGGACAACAGAAAGCACCCAATCAGAACAGCTGAGAGAAAAACAAATAAAAAACAATGAAAACAATATAAGGGACCTATGGGATAGTATAAAGCATGCCAATCTATGCATAATAGGGGTTCCAGAAGGGGAAGAAAGAACAAAGGGGATTGAAAAGATATTTGAAGAAATCATGACTGAAAACTTCCCTAACCTAAAGGAATCAGATATCCAAGTACAGGAGGCTCAGAGGGTCCCAAACAGGAAGAACCCAAACAGACCCACACCAAGACATATCATAATCAAGATGGCCAGAGTCAAGGATAAAGAAATGATTCTAAAGGCAGCAAGAGAAAAGCAAAGAGTAAGTTACAAGGGAACCCCCATAAGGCTCTCAGCTGATTTCTCTACACAAACACTACAGGCCAGAAGGGAGTGGCAAGATATATTCAAAGTCCTGAATGAAAAAAAAGATGCAGCCTAAAATACTGTATCCAGCAAGGCTATCCTTTAGAATAGAAGGAGAGATAAAGAACTTCACAGACAAGCAAAAACTACAAGAGTTTAGCAACACTAAACCCATGCTAAAAGAAATATTCACAGGTCTACTGTAAATAGAAAAGAAGCAGGATGCTACAAAAATGAGAAACTCATAACTGGAAAGGAGATAACTGCCATGAATTACAAAAAGAATAAACACAAAATTGTCAAAGAAGACATCTAAATCATTAAGAGTGGGAGAGGGAAGCAAGGAAAGCCATTGTGGAAAACAGTATGGAGATTCCTCAAAAGACTAGGAATAGACTTACCATGTGACCCAGAAATCCCGCTCCTGGACATATATCCAGAAGGAACCCTACTTCAAAATGACACCTGCACCCCAATGTTCATAGCAGCACTATTTACAATAGCCAAGACATGGAAACAGCCTAAATGTCCATGAACAGATGACTGGATAAAGAAGAGGTGGTATATTTATACGATGGAATACTATTCAGCCACAAAAACTGACAACAGAACGCCATCTACAGCAACATGGATGTTCCTGAAAAATGTCATTCTAAGTGAAGTAAGCAAGAAGGAGAAAGAAAAAGACCATATGAGATCACTCATATGAGGAATCTAAAAAACAAAACAAAACAAAACAGAAATACAAAACAGAAACAGACTCATAGACATAGAATACAAACTGTGGTTACCAAGGGGGTGGGGGGTGGGAAGGGACAGACTGGGATTTTAAAATGCAGAATAGATAAACAAGATTATACTGTATAGCACAGGGAAATATATACAAGATCTTGTCGTGGCTCATAGTGAAAAAAATGTGACAATGAATATATATGTTCATGTATAACTGAAAAATTGTGCTCTACACTAGAATTTGACACAACATTGTAAAATGACTATTACTCAATAAAAAATGTAAAGTAAAAAAAAAATCCATCATTTTGCATTTTGGTGAGAACTAGTTCTCAAGACGTTTTGTGGGGCTCCAGAAGCCAGTAGCTTCCAGACATAAACGGCTCCCCTGGGGTAACCTGTAGACATCAGCAACAGCAAACACCTAATGTCCCCTTAAGTAGTATGATTCCACCTCACACGCCAGAGCTGAGAAATACAGCAAAGGCTGGTTAATCGATGGGCCTTGGGAAGCCAGAACAAGTCAAGATGGAGGTATAAAGAGGGTAGAAAAAGTAACACCTCTGACCTGAACAAGTATCTTAAAGTCCTGAATAAAGCAATTAGCTAAACTAAACAGGAAATAAAATCAATGCTCAAAAATACAGTAAAAATGGCAAGAGGTCTCTAAAAGACTTACCAGTGTTTAAATTATTCTCAGCCTGTGTCTCTACTCACTAAAATTCAAGCCATGAGTTCATTTAGAATCATTAGCTCTACCATCATGGTACAATTGACACTACTATGGTTTCATAGCGTCATGAACAAATACTTCACTAAAAGTCTAAAGAAGTTAATGTAATTTTTTGCCGTAAAAATGAAATTAGTGATATTATTTATATAGTACATTATATTTGAATCAGGTATAGCAAAATTGAATAAGGTGATTGCAAACACATATGGAAAACTTGAGGGGAAACACTAAAGTCATTCTGAAAATAAAACTGAATGTGAAAATATGTGCTCTTTATTCCTGCAATTTGTATATTTCCCCTTGCAGCCAGATATAGTTTATATCTTATGAGTATGCAAGGTTCATATAGGCATAACATTGTACTATTAAATTATTAGTAAGTATAGCAAACCAACAAAAATATTTGCATCATGCTTCAGCACCTTCAACTAAAATGACATTATATCATCCTGCTCTCAGACATAACTCTGATTAGTAGAAGAAAATGGGGAAATGGTGGTGATTATGATTTTTGCTACTATAAAGCAAAACTTGACTTGTTTTTCTATTCTCTTTCAAGTAGTCAATTATTTCTCTATCGATAATAATCTGGTTCACTCTACCAACTAAAGAGTTCTCAAAAACTTCTCTCCACCCCTGCAACCCCCTCTGTGATTCACTTCAGGTCTGAGTTACATGAATTCAAAGGTGTTTAAACACTGTCTTGAATTATTTGTCTTACTTCTCCATCTTCTACTCTGCAGCCCATAGAGCATAATTAAGTAGGCAGAATTTGTGAATATTTTTCTAAGTGAAGAAAATGGGAGTATATAAGACCATTAGAGGATGTGATAATGGCAAGTGTTTGATACAATGGGGGCCAGTGAAGAACGTTAAAGGGGAGCCTGAGAAAACTGGGGTCACATGCTGTGGGAAGAAAAGCTGATCATTGTGAGAAAGCAGAAGAAGACAGTATGTATTAAAAGAAAGAAAAAAGGAGGACTCACACTTGCCAATTACAAACTTACTACAAAGCTATAGTGATTAAGACAATGTGGTACTGACATAAAGGTCCAGATCAATGGAATAGAACTGGGAGTCCAGAAATAATTCCTTGTATTTATGATCAATGGACTCAAGACAAGGGTGCCAAGAAAACAGGGGGAAAAGGAGACTCTTGACGAATTGTGTTGGGACAACTGGATGTCTAAGGGCAAAATAATGAAGTTAGCTAAAACAATAAAACTCTTCAATGGAAACCTAAGTGTGTATCTTTGTGATCTTGGATTATGCAATGGTTTCTTAAATATGACATCAAAAGCACAGGCAACAAAAGAAAAAATATGTAAATCAGGCTTTATCGAAGTTAAAAACTTTTGTTTCAAAAGACATCACCATGAAAATTAAAAGACAATCCACAGAAGATATCTATGAAAATCAATAATAAAAAGATAAATAACCCAATTAAAAATGGGCAAAGGATCAGGATAAATATCTGCAAAGAAGATATACAAGTAACCAAGAAACACATGAAAAACCGCCCAACAACATTAGCCATTGGGGAAATGCAAATCAAAACCACAACAGTACACCACCTCAAAACCTTTAGTATGTCCAAAATCAAAAGACAGACAATAGCAAATGTTGGAGAGGATATGGAGAAATTGGAACTCTTCTACACTACTGGTGGGAATGTGAAATGGTATAGCCACTTGGAAAACATTTTGGCAGTTCTTTCAAATTTTAAACACAGATTCATCATATGGCCCAGTGATTCCCATTCTGAAGTACAGACCACCCCCTCAAATTGAAATCAGGCATTCAAACAAATACTTGTACAGGAATGTCAATATCATCAGCACTATTCACAACAGCCAAAAGGTGTAAACAGCCTTGTTTATCTAATATTCATCACCTGCTGAGTAAATAAACAATCTGTGGTCTATCATACTAATGGAGTATTATTCAGCCACGAAAAGGAACGAAGTACTGATATATACTAGACTACAACATGGATGGACCCTGTTACCTGCTAAGTGAAATGAAGTCAGACACAACAGGCTGCAAATCGTAGAATTCCACTTTTCATGAAATGTCCAGAATAGGAAAATCCATAGAAACAGAACATAGATTAGTGCTTGTTAGGGGCATAGGATTAAGGAGAGGAAATGAGGAGAGACTGCTAATGGGCTGGGGTTTCTTTTTGGATGATGAAAATGTTCTAAGATCAGATTGCGGTGATGGCTGCCCAACTCTGGGAAAATACTGAAACCACTGAATTATTTAGAACAACAAAAGCAAGAGAGAGTGTATGTATCAAGAAGATCTCGTGAAGCACAATATAAAGATGAAGAATGATAAGAAATAGCAAATAGAAAAGGTGGGGACGTGGTAGGTAGAAGCCAGAGAGAGGGTAGTGTTAATATAGTGGCAAACATGGGCATCACACTGCCAGGAGTTGATGAAATTGCAGGGAAGGAGAAGAAGTAGTAGATGTAGACATCACACTGAAGATGATTAGCCACAAAAGGAATACAAAATTTTCATTTAGATGCTAGGACAGTAAGCACACTGAAAACAATTCCATGAACATTTTTCAAAGATATTCTATGGAATATTTTGGCTTCTATAACGCAATTAATTTTCTAATACCTTAAGAAGATTAAAGTAATATTTATGCAAATGACCAAGCTTATATATGACATTGCCACAGCTTTCTACCTAATACAGCTTTTGAAATTAAAAATTGCAGTTAAGACGTTTTCCATCATTGTTCTGCATCAACTTTTTTTTTTTTTTTCCTAAAATCAAGACCTGGATGTAATTGCATGAAAAGTGAAAAAGAGACATAGGCAGGCTCAGTGTTTACAAGCGCCCCTGCTTGTTGGAAGCACTGGGGTCTTTTGGCGTCATTGGAATGCTACCCTTTATGTAGGTCCATTGTGCGGTGATGAATGAAATGGCTACTGATGCTCTGTAAATAAAAGACTCACTCTCCCTCAACAGAAGCAGGTGCTATCGAACGGCTACTGTTGGCGCAATGACTTTCCAGACAAAAACTTTACACAAAAGCAACATACAAATAATTCCTGGGAGGCCTCTTCTGTGACTCTCCTAGACAATAGCCCAGCTGCAGTAATGCCACATGTGTCATTCTTAAGGTCACTTTGGTATGGGTGTCTTTTTTTATTGCACTACTGCAGGCATATTTATAAGGCACACATCACACAGAATTCGACATTTGGGGTTATATTTCACTACTTGATGAATATCTTAGTGTAAGACCTTTATTGCAAACAATCTTTTGGCCATCGATGTGTACAGCTTTAAAAATACAATTAAGTATTGGCAAGAAATAACTTTATAACACTTTATCACCCATCATATTTTACACTCATCTATTCTCTTAAAAAGTAGTAGTTGCACATACTTAACTTATTTTACAAAAGGAAAAAATTAGATTTGCTGCTTATAAAAATGTAAAGTGATACCATTTTTCATAATAATTCAACAATCCACACTAAGGGCTATGCTATTTCTAATTTACTTCCGCACATAATTTGCATAAATGGATCTCCACACCTTCATGGTTACAGGAAATTTTGTTAATATTGACATTAACACTAGAATGAATACAGGTACAGATGAGGCTAAGGGTTCCACCTGGAGTTGTATCAACAGGTTTTTCTATCCATTTATTTGGGTTTTTCTAAAAACCTTTAGTGTTAGGTGTGTCCAAAATAAATTACGGGATAAAACAGCAATGCTACTCTCAAAGTGAGAAGAAACATGAATAGAACCATCTTTTTAAATGCTAGCATACTGGTATACTTTTTTAGAAGCATTATCAACACTATAATTGGTATTTAGCAAATCTTCATGCAAGATACACAAAGGAAAATCAGAAGCATTCTAAAGAAAGGCTAAGCAGTATATGTTTTTAAAAACCAGCCTTCCACATGTGAGAAAACGTCATGTTGCTTACGATCCAATAAGACAATTCGCAGAAGTTTCAAGAGGAGGTCTGACGATGTGAGTAAAAATGATTTTCCCAGCAGTGACAGGACAGGAAGAAGGTAGAGGCACAGTTCTTAACCTCAACTTGGAACTAAAAGGTCAAGGGAGCCACCTGCAGTTTAAAGTCCTGCAACATGAACATTTTCCCGATCTGCTATTTAAAAGCACTGTTTCTGGGGATGATGTGAAGAGTTCCTGATTAGGTTAGACTTGCTCAGGAAAGTACATCGTGAGAATACTCCAAAAGGAAATTCATGTTTTAAGTTCTATGATGCTTTCAATATGAATCCTTTTCCTTTCTTTACAATTTTATATTAATGCATTCAGCAGGTACTTGAAACCTATTTATTAAGCATCTACTACACATTGGTTACTTTCTATTTCAAAACCAAACGGCAGAGGATGGATATAGCTTAGTGGTAGAGCTCATGCTTAGCATGCACGAGGTCCTGGGTTCAATCCCCAGTGCCTCCATTTAAGAAAAACCCCAAAACAAACAAACAAACAAACAACAAACCAAATGGCAGCTGGACTTGTATTATAAATGATACTTTCCTATCTACGTTATCATATTAGTCCTCACAAGAAGAATCTTCAACTTTTGGGGACACTATCAAACTATGTTATCATGTTTTTTAAAGTGAAGTTTACATTTTCCAGTTTGGATTACAATGATCCTCAAAGGCTTTTATTCCGTCTATCCCTAGCTAGGTTTCATTAGGTCCTCATGGATATCAAATACACGTTCACATAAATATACCCCAGTTAAAATATAAAGTTGTCAGGCAAGAGCACGGTCTCTTAGGAACCATGCATCTGTTCGGAGGCCTGAGAGCAAATGCCGTACTTAATGCTGGAATTAAGTCTCTGCTGGATCCTATCAGCATTCAGGCAGGAGAAGAGGCTATTTCCTGTCTCCAGTTTTCACACTGCAGGAGAATCTCCTTCACCTGAGATTTAGGAGACAGTTGACTAAAATGGTTCATAAGTCTGTTTACCAGTTATAAAAATTACGACATGATTTCTAGACTGTTGAAGATGGAACACTGGTTTAGAGATTACTGCATTTTCAATTGACCTCTGGGTAGGTAACTCCAAAGTCTGGATCTGGTTAGGGGAGGGCATAGCTCAGTGGTAGAGTGCATGCCTAGCATACATGAGGTCCTGGGTTCAATCCCCAATCTCCAGTACTGCCATTGAAAATAAACAAATTAAATAAATAAATAAACCTAATTACCCCCTCGCCTCTCCCCACAAAAAACAAAATCTGGATCTGAATCTAACAATAGCACATCAAATCTAACATGATGGAACATCACAACTGCTGCCTCCACAAGCAAACATTCCCCATGTAGCCCTGTGCCAGCTTTCTCAGGAGTAGCAACTACACTCCCAATCCAAGATATTACAAAAATACAGGGAATGGGGTCTAATCAACAGGAGCCCACTGGCTTTTTTCTTTCTCCCACTGGCTTTGTAAAGAAGGAGCAGAGTTGATGAGCTGGCCCATCCTGCATGGGTTAGGTCATTTCCAACTTGAGAAATAAATCAGTTGTTTTGAGCAAGATATATACCCAGGAGTAGAATTACTGGATCATATGGTAGTTCTATTTTTAGTTTTTTGAGAAACCTTCATACTCTTTTCCACAGTGGCTGCACCAATTTCTATTCCCACCAACAGTGTATGAGGGTTCCCTCTTCTCCATGTTCTCTCCAACATTTCTTATTTGTGTTCTTTTTGATGGTAGCCATTCTGACAGGTGTGAGGTGATATCTCATTGTGGTTTTGATGGTTTTGATTTGCATTTCCCTGATGATTAACAATGTTGAGCATCTTTTCATGTGCCTGTTGGCCACCTGAATTTCCTCTTTGGAAAACTGTCTATTTAGTTCTTCTGCCCATTTTTTAATGAGCTTTTTTTTTTTTTTTTTTTGGAGGTTGATTTGTATGGGCTGTTTATATATGTTGGATATTAATCCTTTATCAATCATATAATTTGCAAATATTTTCTCTCATTCAGTAGGCTATCTTTTCATTTTGTCAACGGTTTCCTTTCCTGTGCAAAAGCTTTTAAGTTTAATTAGGTTCTCTTTATTTTTGCTTTTATTTCATTTACAAGGAAAATTTACTTTGCAAGGGTTTGTTTAAAGTATGCTTCAGGTTGATTCTCACTAGACAGTTTCGCACAGTAACATTAATCAGCCCTTGTTAAAATGTACTGATAGTGAAGCTTGTGTTAACTCGATTACCTGAACTGAGAGGTGAATGGATCAACCACAGCACCACAGAACCAAGAGCTTACACTTTCTCATTCTTTAGGGTTTCTTTTAATTCAGCTGACGCTTCAGTTGAACTGGCATTATTCCCATTAGCTTTAGGGTGCAGGTAGATTTAAAATATAGGAATCTTGGCATTAACAATTTGACATATTTCCCCAAGGATCTGTTTCACATAATGATGTGACAATACTAGTCTTTCCTGATTTTTATAATTTCACTAACAAGCCTTAGTTTTTTAGCAGAAGACTCTTTCTTTTTATGTTGCCAATCGAAAGTATATCATTAATACTTAGAACAGCACCAAAATGGATAAAGTTAATATACTGTTCAAGTAAAAATATATTAAGGCCTATTACTTATTCGGAGGGAGAAAGCTGTTCCAAATCATTTGGATGATTGATCATTCCTGAGAAGCATGGTGTAAATAAC
This sequence comes from Camelus bactrianus, assembly GCF_048773025.1. Taxonomy (NCBI): domain Eukaryota; kingdom Metazoa; phylum Chordata; class Mammalia; order Artiodactyla; family Camelidae; genus Camelus; species Camelus bactrianus. The sequence continues at coordinate 77,208,603 of NC_133575.1, read as the reverse complement.
TGATTAACTTTAAAACAATAAAAATACACAATGAACCATTCTTAAATCTAAAGTTTAAACAGCACTAGCCTTGGTCTGGGGCAGGCCCACGGGATGGATTGGTAAAGGGATGCGCAGAGTTAAGCAAAAGGTTATTGATGAGGTCAGAGGCACTGACTATATTATCAAAAATATAGCTAATTAAGCAACTTAACAGTGAGTCATCCACAAATCAATGATATAACAGTGGGTTACAAATTAAGGGGTTGTGATTAGTCCAATTCTGTGAACCTGAGGTTAAAAAAAAGAGTGGGGTCGGGGGGGATAAAATAGAACCAGCTATACAAAACTAAATATATGACCTAGAAATCAGGCTCCTTGGTATTTACCCAAATGAGATGAAACCTTCCATCTACAATAAAATCTCCACACAAATGTTTGTAGCAATTTTACCCATAATTGCTAAAACATGGAAGCAGCTAAGATGTCCTTCAATAGGTGAATAGATAAACTCTGATATATCCACACAAGGGAATATCATTCAGTGATAAAAAGAAATGAGGTATCAGGCCATGAAGACATGGAACTACTTTAAGTACATATTGCTTAGTGAAAGAAGTCAATTTGAAAAGGATAGGCAAAACTATGGAACTGTACAGCACAGGGAACCGTATTCAATATCTGGTAACTTATGGTGAAGAAGAATATGAGAATGAATGTATGTTCCTACGTGACTGAAGCACTGTGCTGTACACCAGAAATTGACACGTTGTAAACTGACTGTACTTCAATAAAAATATATTTAAAAAAAAACTATGGAGATAGTAAAATTACAGTGGTTGCCAGGGGTTTGGACATGGATCAGGGAGGGAAGGATGTACAGACAGAGAACAGGATTTTTAGGGAAGTGAACCCATTCTGTGTGACACTATGACGGCACGTATTCCATTAAACATTCATCAAAACCCATAGACTATACAACACAGGGTGAACCTTAATGCAAAGTAAGGATTTCGCTAATAGTAATGTATCAATATTGGTTCATCAATGGTAACAAAGGTACCGCAATAATGCAAGATGTTAACAGGAGAACGTGGGAGCAGGGCGAGGACATACCTGTAAACTCTGTCCTTTCCACTCAATTTTTTGTGAACCTAGAACTGCTCTAAAAATAGTCTGTTAATTAAAACAATACACAATTAAAAGAACATCAGCCATTTATGAATGTGTAATTGATCACACGGGTTTACAGTATGTTATAAACTAATTTCTGTCTATTAAAGCCAACGTATGGTAAGCATGATGCAAAAGTCTAATATAAAATGTGTTGGTATTTTGGTCATGTTGTCACAATAGCAGCTAAGTAAATTTAGTACTTCTCATAAAAATAAAAACTAAAACCAATAATAATAGAATCTTGTTTTACCACCTTACTTTGTAATGACTGAAGGATACTTTTTGTAAAAAATCACCCCAAAGTTTCATACACTAAACATATGTACATACAAACTTCCCTACTAAATGTCTAAGATGCTAGCCTCTCCTGTTTCACCTATGAATAGGCAAAAAAAAAATTAGAGGCTTGTTAACATAAGATAGCTATACTTTATCTTAAATGATTCACCAATCAACTGAAAATATATGAGCATATGATTTGGTGTTAAGGAAAACTTGGGACATTTAGCCTCCTCTAGATCTGGTCTTGTGTTTAAAATACTGAAATATATCACAAAGGCATTCAGTCAGATTAATAAACGCAAATGCTAAAACATTTTATGCTAATAATTTCCAACAGGCTTTGCACACAGTCATTTCCTTGCTCATCTAGGCAACTAAGATTTTGCTAGATTTACAGGCTTCTCCCAGGTCCTGGCTCTCCACTATGCCATCTTGGCACAATATGCTAAGATACAATTAATTTATAGCAGGACAGTTCCACTCACACAGCTTTTCCTCCTTCTATGATTTGGGTTTCATGAAGAATGTACCAGTAATCTAGAGAAGAGACATTCAGGTAATCTCTTTTTTTAAGTCACATCACTGTAACTTTGTTTTATCTTACCATCATTGAAACATTTGAAAAGGGCTAAAGAAACTCATTACTAGGAACTACCTGCACGTCAAGCTACCATTAGGTTGCACCATAAGATCACAGGTGGGGTTAAAAAAATTAACTTACACAAAATTGGAAGGTCATGTTATCAAATTAATTTAAAACCAAAACACTAATCTGAAAAGATACATGCACCCCAATGTTCATAGCAGCATTATTTACAATTGCCAAGATATGGAAGCAACCTAAGTGTCCACCAATAAATAGATGAATGGATAAAGAAGTTGTAGAGTGAGTGTGTGTGTGTGTGTGTGTGTGTGTGAGTGTGTGTGTGTAAAATGGAATACTACTCGGCCATAAAAAAGAATGAAATTTTGCCATTTGCAGCAACATGGATGAACTTGGGAAGCATTATGCTATATGAAATAAGACAGACAGATAAGGACAAATACCACTTATGTATGGAATCTGAAAAATACAACACACTAGCAGATATAACAAAAAAGAAGCAAACTCACAGATACAGAGAACAAACTAGTAGTTACGAGTGGGAGGGGGAGAAGGCAACTTAGGGGCAGGGGAGTGGGTGATACAAAGTATTCAGTGGAAGACAGGCTCAAGGATGTATTGTACAATATGGGGAATATAGCCAATATGTTGTAATAAATATAATTGGAAAGTAACCTTTAAGGATTTTATTAAAATTTTTTGAACAAGTAAAAAAAACTATTTCAATCTATCTGTACTGTCCTAAATTACTCTGACGGAGACACTTTCTAAGCCTTCCTACCCCATTTGAATTATACCTGAATTTACATTATTATTCAGTGCTTTATCAAAGCTTTACTGTATTTATGACCTTTGACTTAATATACAATACATAATCTTTGAAAAATTAGTTTTCTTCCCTCACCACCATCAACCAATGGGGGAAAAAAGGTAAAAACTCTAAAATGCTGACGTCCAGTAAGCAAAATTCATAAAGGGAAATGAAAAGACTGGTGGTAACTATTTATAATCCTTTCCTCAAAGGGCCATATTAGAAAGATTTAGTGATTATCAGGTTTGTATTAGGAGATACAACTTAAGGTTAAAATTTTCCGGTAATTATGTTTGACAAATATTAAGTAAGTATGTTCTAACAGACGTACCTAAAAAGTTCCTACAATTGACCTCAGGCAGCTCCAGAAAAAATGTTCAAAGCAGAAGTGGAGCTCAACTCCACACCCAGCTGCACACTGGGAACCAGTGACTTCCAGTTGTGCCAAGGACAAAAATCAGTCATATTTAACATTAACCAGTAAAACTCGATCTCCAAGTTTCTGCTAGAAACTGATATACTATCTCCTGCTCACTACACAACCCCAAAGAGCTGTCATGTGAGCTGAGGCCACTACAAAGTAGATGGATGATTGCTACACTTTCAGAGATTAAAACAAATTACATTGCGGCGAACAGCTTGGAAACTTCAGGAGCAGTAACAACAGGGAAATAACGCAGCAGCTAAGAAGTGGCTCCTTTCGAACAATAGTCTGTGGGAAGAGACGGAAGCCACTTGTCAAAGGTATTCATAGCACCCTATTCTATAAATAGTGGTGATAGCCTCAAACTATTAAGGAAAAAAGGACTTCTATATCCTGATCTTTAAGAATAAACCAGCTTACAGAGAGCATAAACTGTATCAATATGACCAATTCCTTAGACAAAAAAGTAACCCACAATATCCAGCACATCTCTGGTTATAAAGAAAGCTGATTATCTTTCTCCTCATTTTATCTGATTTTTTTTTCCTAGAGACATTTTGATGGCATTAAAACTACCATTCCAAAATAAAAGGTCAAGAATGAGTTAATTTTAATACTTCAAAATACGTTTTCACTTTCTGCCAAATTGGATAACTCACAGGCTAAGTGAGATGTTCTCTAAGACAAACGAGAACAACTTAACCTTAAGAAAAACCGAGCATCAATTTTTCATGAATTAGCCACTGGTGGGTTTGCATTTCATGAAAAGAAAGACTAAATGTCAATTTCACACTTGGTAAACTGCCCCACCTACTGATTCAAATGAAGACAGAAGAAATTCATCACAACATATTGATGGCTTGTAATTTGTTTCAAGACATACTTTTTCACTACTATTCTAGTTGGAGGATAATATATTTCTACAAAACGAAGTTAATAGGAGCTCCTGACATAATCATTTTACTTACTTTTAACAAAAAGATTGAGTAGATTTTTATGACATTCCCAGCAACAGAACTATTTAAACATTATTTGCTCAGATCTAAAGAAAGTATAAAGGAATTGATCAATATATAGTTTCAGAGTATAAATCTGAAGTTAGAGCACTCTAGCTACAGCTGTTAATTTTCTCTTACACAGATCATCTGCAGTAAAATTCTAGATGAAGAGGCTTTTTTAAAAGAGATCTTGAGGTAGTGTTTGCTTTCACTGAGGAAGGTGTGTTACAAAGCCACCTTGCATACGAAATGCCATGTGACAGTGTACATAGATACATATTTGCATGTGAGTCATGAAGCACAGAGTAAAACATTTTTAAATAGAAAGAAAAAAGTAAATTGGACATAAGGTCAGCATATTGGATATTTGTTACTATATGAAGCTTGGAAGGATGGCCAGAAGCTGGGTCATTTAAAGAACAAAGAGTGACTGCAGATAGGAAAGACAGTATGGGAATTAGAGAATTCAGTCATTTTCTTTTATTGTGGATTCATGAAAATCTAAATGAGACCTTCCCTAAAATGAAACACTAGAGGATTTATGAAGGGCAGAGCATTTACACGATAAAAAATGGCTTTATCTTCAAAGTGCCATTTACAAAATAATGTTCATTAAAAATGCTTATTGGTTCACATATAAAAGTTGGTATTAAAGACTGTTTGAAGCTAAATATGATAAATGTTGATGTCTCAGAGACACTGTGCATTGCCTAATTTCTTTTCTGTGGTGCTTTCATGTTTTTAGATAAATAAAAGTGCCACTTCTCCCCCTTTTTCCTGAAAGACATCGGTGAACACTATCCCATCGTTCAAGAGACTGAACTAAACATTTTATTCCAAAAATAAAATCAATTACTTTGTGGATAAATTTCTCCATGATACAAAAAAATAAAACAAAATCAAGTAAAAAAGTGGGAGACACTAATAACTCATATCTATGCTTCAAGTCTATATAATAATAAATCAAAATAACAACAAGAAGAAAACAGTACCATCTGACACTCATAACATTTACCATGGATCAGGCCACTAGGCTATACATTTTAATCCTTTTAACCCTCATGAAAACCTATGACGTGATATTATCATCTCCCATATTTTACAGATGAGGAAGTCAAGATGTAAGAGGTCAGGTAACCTGTCGTAGGTTACTCCGGTAATAAGTGGCCAGCACTTTGACTCCCAAGTCCATTCCCTGTAAGCACCACACTGGAGCTTCAGAATCTCCACCCACTACCCACTGTGAGGAAGCTGATGGTATCTCTCAGGTTGTTTTTAACTGACAAATGTCTCTAACTAGTTCTCGGAGGAGCAGAAACTGTAGGATTGATCTGGTTCATGTTGTTGAAAAGGTGGATGCTCAGGATTTATGACAAGATTAGGGAAAAAAAAAACATAAAAAGATGTTTCATGAGGGACAGCAGGAAATAAGCATGCAGAAATCAAGGCAAAGAAAAGTACACAACAAAAGTACTAAGTCTGGAAATCTGAAACAAAAATAGAAGTAAATTTTATCCAAAGAAAATAAAATTATTTTAAGAAGCAAAGCCAAGAAACAAACCTCTCTCCATCTTTAAACTCCAAAAACCTGGTTTTCAGATACACCATTTGACTGAAACTGCTAGTTTTGCCCATAAATTTCCCCTGAATTCTTCTCCATGTTTTTTCTTCTTGAACTAGTATCTAACCTTAACCACTATTGCCTTCCCTACTTGGTTTATGTCTTTTTCTTCCTTTGCCATTAACCATGGCTACTTCCCCTGGGTCCAATGCTGAGTTTCTGGTTCCTCTCCTCAATGACAATCTTAAAAAGCCCACCTTTCAACATTTAGATTTTTAGTTGCCTAAAACTCATCTCTAATTATGCATCCCACTGTGTCATGAAAGGAAACACAGTAAAAAATGTGAAGAGCACACTGCATCACAAGATGGCTCTTTCCTATTTCTCCATCATCAGGGCCATTCTCCATTTCCTTAGGCTTATCAGCCAAATCGATCCTTTGCCTCTTTGGCTCCATGGTCAACGCTCACAGATCCTTTATGATATGCCTCTTTCTTGTTCTATCCACTGCTATTAACACAGTTTCTCAGTTTTCACTATCTTCCCCTCTTGGTTGCTAAAATGATCATATATCTCATGCCCCTGCCCAAACCTTCCCCTTCTCCAGGGTCCACGTCTCACTGCCAGACGTGGACCCTGTTTGCCTCAAACATCACCCTACAAGATCCACCAAGGCTTACCTAGTGCCTGTTCGATACAACCTAACTTCCAAACTTTCTTTTCAAAGAATGATCTGAACAGATCTCCCATCCTCATTTCACTCACCACCTCCTGAAATGCATTTCTCACTATCCCTTGACGTGCCCTCCCTAGTCCAGTCAAACCGACTAAATTGTACACTCCCATCCAATATAGTTTTTGCAAACTCCTCACTCCGTGCCTTCAAAGGTAAACATCTTAAAATATCAAGACCTTGGGTATCTGGAACTGCCAACTGCACACATTTCTTTATTGAGCTGTGGGACTGGAGAAAATTTCACTTTGATGGAATGTCTTCCCTAACGAAGGAACAGTGCTGGGTTACTCTTCATCACAAGAGAGCAAAGGTAGATATTATGAAACACTTTTCTACCTAAGAACAAGCAGTGATGTTAAACCCTTGGTCCAAGTTCACACAGCAGCATCAAAGTCCAAAGTTTACACTGACTACCTTCCCGACTCTTTGCCTTTGCACCTTTCATCTTGGAACCCAACTGGAAGTCACAGGTACTCTGAACTCAGCCGAGTCTCTTGCTCACTGGTGCTCCTGTTTGCCTGCTGATGCTGGAAGCTTCCAACTGCCAAGCTAATTTGGTAACTTGGGGAGGGGGGAAATAGGTGTTGCAGCCTTTAATTTCTTTAATGCCAGCACTTGGGCCCTGACTACTGAGGTACAGCAGGTACACTGACAAGTGTGCAAAGTGACAGCTGACAGCGAGGGAGTAAACAAAATACCTATAAAAAGCAGACATGAAAACTATTAAATGACAGCAGACGGGGACCATGAGCCTCTCCCGGTATTCTCTCTGCGCATCCTCTCCAACTGAAAACTGACAAGCACGAACAGAGCAGCTGTCCACCCCCTTTTCTCCATGACTATTTTCTGCTCAATGAACGCATGAAGAAAAGGGAGGGTATCTCTCCAGTCCCTTCAGTTTCGCTGTGTTTAGTCCATGACTGCCTCCCTTTTCCTTGTAAAGATGCCCATGTAACAGACCAAGGCAATGCTCTGCTCTCAGCGACTCTGTTAACACATTTCAGGTGTTTTCCTAAGGAGGCTTCTTAAGGCATTACCCTGCTCTTTCAAACTACTTCTCTGCGGTGAACTCTTATTCATTCTCCAAGGTCCAGGGTTGCTGCTTCTCTGATGCTTCCCTCAACACCCTGGGCGTGTGTATAAGGAAATGCACAGCCATGCCGTGAGGCCAGTGACATTACCCCTGCTTTATAGCTGAGGCAACTAGGACACCAGGTTTCCAAGGTCATGGACTTAGTAAGTTTTGTCTAATTTCTGAGGCCATGTGCTTCCCAACTGTAGTGTAAGTGCCCAACAATTAGCTTTTGGGATTGTAACTTACGTGCCTGACATTAAGCTTTTTTAAAAAAATAAAGTATTTATTTATTTTCAAAATGGAGGTACTGGGGATTGAACCCAGGACCCCATGCATGCTGAGCATGCACCCTACCACTGAGCTATTTGTTACCCATTCCCACCCCAGGCCTTTTAGAGTTTTTTTTTGGGGGGGGGGGCATTAAGCTTTTGATGGGTGAGGCATCCACTTCAAAAACGTCCATCTCCAATCAACACATTGCCAGCTACGAGACTAGATAAAGGGCCAGGCTGCCCCTCTCATGAATTTCCCTTTTGAAGAGAGATCTAGTTGACTGAGATAGCTGACCATTTGACCTCTTGCCTTTCCCTTCCAGAGCTGTAATTCCTACTCTTGTGTTTTCAATTCACCGATAATGAACCTGTGAAACCCTAGGTACCCTACCCTCGACGCCAATAAAGGCAGAACTTCAGTCCACACTCTCTTTCTCCATCTCTCTATCCCTGACCTCCCTGTGTGGCCCCAGGCATCCAATGTACCCTCCAGGGCCTTTGAGTAATAAACCTTGTTTTTTACAAAGTTCCCTGATAGTTGCTGGTTGCTAAAATGATGACATACCTCATGCCCCTGCCCAAACCTTTCCCCTCTCCAGGGTCCACATCCCACTGCCAGATCAGTTCACCTCAAATATCACCCTACAAGATCCACCAAGGCTTCCTAGTGCCTGTTTGATACAACCTAACTTCCAAACTTTTGATTGGTGAGGTGCATCTTGCAATCATAAGAACCACAAGTACGGGTCCTGCCACAACACTGGCTCCATAAGGGAAATGTCTCCAGGGGACTGACCTCGGGCCCAGGTGAGTGTCCCCAGGCATTTCCAGCCAACAGCATCACTATTGATAGGCTGAGACCCGCACAAAACACCAATAGAAAGTTTTCTCAAAGGAATTCTATTTGTTATTAATTGAAGAGAGCAGATTCAAAAGTCACTCAGTGCTTTCCACAGCCTGTTTGGTTTATCTTATTAACTATTCATAACAGTAAGGCAGTTATTATTAAACTCAACAGAGTCCTGAGCATCAAGGAAGCTACACAATTTGTCGTCAGTTACACAGGTATTAAGTAACAAAAACGGACTGAACCCATATCTTTTGCACTAAATCTGAGGTTTCTGCACAATTATAAAGCTGCCTCCAGAACCTTAAAAAGTATCTCCAGCATAGCATACATCATTTTACTCTATAATTATTTATGAGTTGAAATGCACAAGTCCTAGAGTGTGAAATCCTCAAGGAGAGAGATGTGTCGTATTTAATATTTATATTTTTCATTTCCACTGTAATATATGAGATGGCTCATTTCATGGAAAGTATATGTGAACAAAGGATCTAGTCAGATTGACTGGGCTTAAACCCCAGCTCTGCCATTTCCAGGAGAGTTTAGCGGAATTATTTACCCACCTAGAGCTTCACTTTTTTTTTTTTTTTCTTTTTCAAATTAGGCTTCAATAATAGTATCTCCTTCACAGGGTTGTGAGGATTAAAGGAGAGAATGCATGTGACGTACTTGGCACAGTGGCTAACACACAGTAGCCTTTCGGTAGATGTTAGTGCCTATTATCCTTGTTATGGTTGAGGTCATTCACCTCAAGAACTACTCCTTTCAGCACTAAGCTCTCCCGCTCTCCCAGATGAGGCACAGTCAGGAATATCTTCCCAAGCTCCTGCTGCACTTTAACCCACGCTATTACCAAACAAAATGGCTGGCGGTTATCTGGTTTAACGGCTATCTTCCACTCCGTAAGAAGCATCCCTTCTGGGCAGGAACCATCTTATTCAATCTTACAACATCGCCTAACAGTGTCCCGCATGCCTGCATAAATCTCTCTGCCTGGGATATCCTTTACTATCTTCTCTACCTGGAAAATCTCTATTTATTCTTTAGAAACAACTTTTACTTTCACCGTGAGCCCTTCTCAACTGTCTCAGGACAAGTTACAATTCCCAGGTCAGTTTTTTTTCACACCTTGACTATAGTACTTACCACGCTATAGTATAATTTATTCATTCATCTACTCGCCTGTCTAACTAGACTGAATTCTTCCATGTCAAGAATCGCACTTCAGAGGGGAAGGGTATAGCTCAAGTGGTAGAGTGCATATTTAGCATACACAAGGTCCTGGGTTCAATCCCCAGTACCTCCTCTAAAAGTAAGTAAGTAAACCTAGTTACCTACCCCCTCCAAAAAAAAAAAGAATCCCATTTCATACACCAGAAATGGATACAACATTGTAAACTGACTATACTTCAATAATAATAATAAAAAGAACATCATTTCATTCCTTGGTTAGTCCCAGCCCAAGCAGAACATGTCAGATATTCAAGAATCAGTTATTTTGATGAATGACTGAAGAACAAATGAAGCAAGCAGGGATTAAACAATATCTAATATACTTGTTAAATGGAATTTGCAGTATTATGAGGTAACTAAGCTAGAGATCACCACTTATGAACTGTTGTGACCACTGTAATTATTACAGAGAAGGGTATTTGAGAGGGATTCCTATCTTCGTGGGTTATTTCAATTTGAAGGGATTATAGGAAAGTATACGTGTAGGTGGAGACTTGGAGTTAGGGCAACTAAGATTTTGCTTCCTGTCTTGAGTTGTTTAGAAAGCAGAATCATTTGGGGAGGGTATAGCTCAGTGGTAGAGCACCTGCTTAGCATGCATGATGTCCTGGGTTCAATCTCCAGTACCTTCATTAAGAAATAGATAAGTAAACCAAATCCTCCCCCAATATAAATAAATAAAATAAAAATTAAAAATAGAAAAACATCACTCAAAAAATGTAGCATAATCATTGTATAGGAAGAATTGACTGAAATGTTAAAAAAAAAAAAAGCAGAATCATTTGACAACTTCAGCATAATCATAAATAATATTCCATGGGGTCGATTTTAAGAAGAAAGAAAGATTTAGATCATTTCCTCCTTGAGTACAGGCTGTAGTCTTCCTCTTAGCACACGTCTGTTTAGGGAAGAGCAGAGGAAAGAGAGAAGATAGGGAGAAGGCTGGAGATGGGGAAAGTAAAATGCAGAAACAGAGGCAAAGACAGGAAAGGTGTGTGGTTTGCATCCGAAAATGAGAATACGAAAGATCTACTGGGTCATCTTAAATGTAGACTGCAAAGTTGCCTTGCTCTAAGACTGTTCAGCCTGACAATTTTGACAAGGACTAAATTTATTTTATAACAATGAAAAATACTATAATATTTTCCTTTGAGAAAAACCACTCTCCACTATCTCCTTATTCCATTTCTTGGTGATTTGGGAGCAAATAAAATGAGAATCAGAAATGTTGAGAAAACTTAGAACATAATTTGTTTTTGTTCCATCTCAGAATTAATTATGTATTGAAAAGTGATCAGTCTGATACAGTGAGTTAAAACAATAAGGAAAAGGGGAGGGTGTTTAGATCTTGAACTAACAATTAACAGTTTAAATCTTCTATGGAATCAACACAGTCATGCTTCAGGAAAATGTCAATGTTATCTGTTGGCTTTATTCACATTAGGGGTTGCGGCAAGTATAAATGAAATTGCAGCTAGCACTCACACTTTTTGATCGTCCTTTGCTACAGTCTGCACAGGGGTGGGTCGCATGACCCTGAAGCAAATATACATGCATTCAGTACAAGTTATCACTTTTTTTTTCATTGGAAAGTAAAGATAATGGATAAAACTTTTAATAATGTACTCGAGCTTAGACATATAAAAACATGTAATGCTTAAATACACAGAGTTAAGCCAATGTGTAAATGAGCAGTTAAGACTATAGATACATGGATTAGATCTGACCTACTGAGTGACAACAGACTCTCAGCCAGTGAGACTAATATGCATTCATGGATTAATGACTTGAATTATCAAGACAGTATTTGTTCATCAGCCTTTCTTTTTAGAGAAAAGCTCATTATGTCTATGATTTTATTTCTCGCTCTGATCTTGGAATGTTCATGCTGATTTCAAGAGAAAAAAAACTAACGTTGCATAAAACATTGTACCAAATTGAGAAAATCAACATTCCAAATGTGGCACAACTTAAATACACAGCCAAATGGGATTACCTTTGCAAGCAAGTTGGAAAAAAAAAAAAAATCAAGGCTACACGTACAATCTTCATTGTGTAACATTTCTAGGACCCGTTCCCATCTTCAGGGTTAAAAATAAGGAATAGGCACAAGAAGACAGCTAGCTCCACATTGATACGATCCATACTAATAAGGAACACGTTTGGCTTGGGCTTTTAAAGAGATCATAAGCCCCCCCCCCCCGACTCCTGCATTTGCCTCCTTTTGTATTATGTAAGCTAATTTCAAATAAATCTGTACACCCTGAGCATTTCCCCGCTGAGGAAGTCGAAAACAATGAGGGTTTGACAATGAACTGGTAGATAATACTGGCAGCTCACAACAGGAACACAGGAGGAATTATTAATTCTTATTGTACTAACAGTGTATTGTACTAATTGTATTAACAGTGTATAGGTATTTTTTTCATTTAAAATAGATATTGTACTTTGCAAAAAAGTACTTTTATTGTACTTTTATTAAAATAGGCATATATTTTAAATGTTTTATAAACCCCCCTGTTTCTGGAAACCTGAACCTATAAAGTGAGAGATGAGAGAGAAGAATCAATACTACTCAGCTAAAAGGTGCAAGACTGAATGAATCTTGAAACTTTCAGCAAGCTCTGTTTATTGAAGATGCAGGAATTTTCCATCCCTCGGTTGTCAGATCTTTACTTTAAAAGTGGGCAATTTGAAAATATAACATTCTACCTTTATTTTGAAAGTGGGCAATTTGGAAATATTATATTCCTATCATTTTTTTTTTTTAGCCTATGTCTTCTACTCACAATGGTCAAAGCCATTCCATGAGTCTTTATCTTCTTTTATTTGTCACAAACCATATTCCCCTCTATTCTCAAAGTCTAACCTTTATCACCTGTTAGGTGCACATACATGTAGTTTTGTAATAGACATCGGCAGAAAGATAATTCTGTAAACCACATTTCGGAGTTCAGCGTTTTTTCACTGGAAAAACCAAAACAACCATACTTATACAAACAGTTCATACATTTCATTCATGGTGCTTCATCTGAAGGAACTCATTATTCAAAACTGAAGAAAAACACACGGTCAAACTTAAGCCATAAAAAACTACCACCAAAGAAGCCATCGGAAGAGCTATATTCAAAAATCAGACTCTGAATTACTAGCTTTATAACCTAAAGTAGATACACTTTTGACCCGTGGTTTCTTTTTCTACAAAGTAAGATTGCTGTCTGTACTAAGTGTTAGCCAGATCATAGACTCTACAGGGACGTTGAACAGGTAGTGATAGTGTCGAAGGTCTTGACCATATTCTCTGCAAACAGATGACAAAGAATTGACTACACCCCTGGACCAAAAAATACCTGTTGCTATAATAAGCGAACATTATTGGTGGAGATAAAAATCATCACAAGAACTATCCGGTCTAGTATGCAGCGAGCACTATTTCAAACACTTTACGTACATTGACTCAATTGTCACAATAAGCCTAAGGGGTAGATACTACTATTATCTCCATTTTATAGATGAAGAGATTGAGATATTAAGTATCTTACCCAAGATCACACCAGGTACGAAGTGGTAGAAGTAAGTTTTTGAGCCCAAACAATCTGGCTCCAGAGCCTGCTTTCCTAATTCTGCTTTTTTAACCAACCCAGCCCTATTTGTCTCTCTTTTTCACCATGACCCCATGCTGATGAAATAAAGTACATATAAAGCAAGTGAAGTTCACCAATTTTTATTCTATCATAAAGGGCTACTGCTATGGAGAAATGCATGTTAATCAATGTTTCAATTTTATCTTTAGAAAATTAATACATTGAGTTTGGCATCACTCAACAACAATAAAAAACTATTACTAATATTAAAGGAATCCAGTTTTTCAAACCAAGAGTGATAAACATATCCTCCATAAACTAAGCATTTGTTGTATTCCTTTCCTGGGGCAGAGGTGGGTACCATTAAAATGAGATGGTTCTTCCTAACACAACTGCCACTTTTACCCCTAATCAAAAATCTACTCAGTAAACTATGGAGGAAAACATGTGGGTAAAATAGATTTTAGGGTTTTTTTTCTCTTTCGTTTGTGATAAATAACAGAGAATATTCACATATTCTAAACAGAAATGTCACAAAAGTTAAAGGCTGATATACATTAATTACTATCTTAACTGAGGTAAAGTATAAAAATTCCTTCAGAGTGTAACTGTCTTTATTGACTGGCAAAATACCCAACTTATATCACAGGAATTAAAAGCTAAGGACATCCTTTAAGGAAAACGTGCATTTGCTTCCTCTGTAAAATGCTGTCATTTAACTATGAATACAGCCTCCCATAATGTAATCTGATAAAACCTAAACCAGCCTTATTGGACAATGACATTTATAATAAAAGCATGAATTACACAAATGATAGTTGGTTGCATACCTTAGACATTTTAGCACTAAATTCACCATTTTACCTTTAATGTTTACACTATCTATTGAAATATCTTTTCAAAGCAGGGATATTAAAAGCATGACATTTAATATAATCAAAATGATCTACCTCATCAGATTAAATGAGAAAATCCTACAAAGTACATAAGACAGTGAAGATTGTTAAGAAAATGGAGACAATATCGAGGTGAGGGTAGGAATACAGCTTTGCCTAGAGAAAGGGCAAGGACAGCTCAAGGTCTTCTGAAGATGCATGAAATTCACAAACTCTCAGAAAATGAAGAATAGCTGTGTTTAGAGCTTTGAGATTCTGAAACACATCTATAATTATTAGTAACCAAAAGAGTCTCACAATTCCTATACACTAAACAAAGTTTAATAGGATTGAATACTTCAATGAAAATCTTGAAAAAATTAAAAAACCTAAGGTACTGGAGAGCCACAGGGTGTATATCCATTTGCTAAATGTGACTCAAAAACTCAAGCTAAAAGGTCATTTATACCATGGAGCAGTGGATATGGGAGAATATAATGTCATATATACCATCCAAGCCTCTCTTACACACTGAAGCCAAAGAATTCTGAGGGATAATTTCATAATACTTATATAACTCTTAGCTACCACAAGTACTGCATCTCCAAGGATGCATGAGTTTAAAATATTTCTCCACATTCAGATGGTCCCCAAGTTACCATGGTTCAACTTACAATTTTTTTACTTTATGATGAAAAAGCAGTATGCATTCAGAAAAAAATGTACTTCAAAGTTTGAATTTTGATCTTTCCCTGAGCTAGCAATATACAGTACAATACTCTCGTGATGCTGGACAGCTCCCAGTCAGCCACGTCACGAGGGGACATCACCAACAGACACTTAGAACACTTCTGTGTCCATACAACCATTCTGTTTCCCTTTCAGTACAATATTCAATAAATTATATGACTTTATTATAAAATAGGCTTTTGTTAGATGATTCTGCCCAACTGTGGACTAATGTCAGTGTTCTGAGCAAGTTTAAGGTAGGCAAAGCTAAGCTATCATGTTCTATAGGTTAGGTACATTAAACGCATTTTTGGCTTATGATAATTTCAATTTATGATGGGTTTAGAGGATGTAACCCCATGAAATGGAAGAAGAGCTGTACTATCACAATAGGACATATATGTGCATACATTTAAGTATGGATAAACAAACATCCACAGAGAAAGAGAAAGTGATTTCTGTACAGATTAACCTAAGAATTTTCTCTCCAAGTACTTACTGACACCAGTAAAAGAGGTAATCCTGAGATTTGTCAACACTATGCTTATATATATCCATTGAAGGGTAGCAGAATATGCCACCCCAGAATATATCTTTGGCATAAAGATTATTTTAAACTTATTATTTTTGAGAAACAGCAGGCACAGGAGAAGCTCTAAAAACAGAGTGGGTTAACCTTCTGTAAGAGAAATTTACATGTATAAAGGAAATCTCGATTTATAAGGGCACCTCCTTCTCTGTACCAGGAAGAGAAGGATGACTAAATTATAGGAAAATCTTGTTGATGGAGAAGGCACTGACTTAAATCTGCATGAAAAGCCTTACCCTGGCTTATTGTGCTTTTTCTGGTAACCTCCCATAACTAACCTCTCCCAGACTCCAACATCTTCTTTTATCTTTAGCTTAAGATGGTATTTAAGGTGGTGGTTTGGACCATGCTTTGGGGGCAGGGGAGGTAATCTCCCCAGGTAAATATGAGGTATACATGTTAATAAACTTCTGTTTTTCTCTTGTTAACCTGTCTTTTATTACAGGAGATCTCAACCAAGAACCCAGAAATGGTAAAGAGAAAATTATTTTTCCTCTCTTATACCATATACTCATTGTATTTCAGTATTAGGCCTTCAGAACTATTATGTTTATTATCTCCTTAAAGAGGGTCAGGGTGAAAAAATATATATACATAGCCATGGAAAAATAGAAACCCTTATTTAGGTGGTAGGTAACAAATCTGAATGTTCACAAAACACACTGTATTGACTAGGTGATAGGCAATTTTTGAGTAAGAAAATAAGGCAATATTCCATCTTTTCCTTATTGTTCTTATTTTGTAATTTTACTAGTTTGGAGTGTGACTTTATAGATCAAATTGTGTTCATTCATTACTGATATCAAAAATACATTAAGGTCAACAAACTTACCAATGCTCTTGGATTATACACACAATTATATCTCATCCAAATGCACAGTATATATAGTCATTGAGGATGATACAACTGTAGCAATTTACACTAAATATCTGTTAAACAAGAATTGAGGCTGTGACCACTAAGTTTTGACACTTAACACACACTCTAATTAAGGCAATATTTAATGAACTAGTGGTTATTACTAAGAAAAATAATGAGCAAAATCTGGCCTTATCATTAGACAATTTATTTAAAAATGTGACAGTATTGTCAGTGAGAATTCAACCACCTAGTTAATTTCTGTCAACATTTCACTGACAAAAATGCCCTAATAGAATCCTTGACCTTCAATAAAGAGTTTAAATGTATCAAGCACAAATCATTAAGTATTTTTCAAAAGCATACAATAGCAATTTTGACATTTTACAAGGTCATTTTTCAGAAGCATAAATGGATAAAGGTTTCATTCTGTAAAATCACTAACATAACTTTTATTAAATTGTATAAAATTAAAATTAATAAGGTCAATCACATTCCATGTTTTCTTTACTAGCATCAAAAACCATGTGACAAAAATAATTTAAATCAAGAATCGTCATTTCCACATTTCTGACCATTATACTCCATTGTGAATGAAGTAGTCTGAGGAGGGAACTTTTATGAGAGAATTAACTTTCCAAATAACTATTTCGAATTTCAGAGATTCTCGGCTATTTGTCTGATGGTATTTTTATCTCGAGGTGAACAGTAGAGAAAAAGCATCTAACTTAAGATGGCATGTAATAAAAATCTAGACTGTAAGTACAGTAGAAACAATTAATGATTTACATTTTAAAATCTTTTTTCAAGGCTAGTTATTTAAACAGGATTATCTGCTTTGATTAGGTTTGGGGTTTATAGGGATACCTGATTTCAACAAATTTTTTTCATTAACTAAGATCCTAGACCCTGAAAATACACTCTTTAGGTAGTAACTGCCTTAACCATTATAAGAGCATATTCAAATAATTAGTCTTTAGGGAAGACTAACACATTTCACTCATTTGTCAATTGTCTCCTTTGCAAACTGTGATGTACGTATGTATAGCTATAATGTTTTATATGTTACTAAAAACTGCCAATTTTCCATAATGAATTGGTCCCAATTTGACTTCAAATATGGCTGAGAATATCCAGTGAGGCTTCAACTACTGAATAACTTCCTAAGTCCTTATCTCCAGACTGCTCTTCCAGCTTACATGCTTTTCTAACTACTGAACATCTACAGCTGAGTATCATACTCAATAGGATCCACAGTTGTTTCTTTCTTTTTCCTACCAAAGCTTGTATTCCTTCTGTACTCTCTTAATGACTGGCACCCCAGATACCTCCAATGGTTGTAAATTCCAAAGCATTCCAGCCTGGCTTCCATGCACACCAACCCTTAGAAAATGCTAATGTTAAGACCACTAACGTTCTCCATGCTGCCATATCTAAAAGTTTTTGCTGTCCTCATCTGACTTAATTTCTCAGCAATACTCTACCTGATTAAACCAGCCCCTTCTGTCTTCCAAAAATATTTTCCTCTCTTGGCTTTTGTGATGACACATTTTCTTCATTTTGCTACGCCTTTTGTTAGCATTTCATTGGCTGGCTCCTCACTTACACTGGCCGCCCATGAAATGTGGGTATTCCTCAGGGACTAATCTTGGGCCCTCTCTTTTCTGTCTCTAAGATTCTTCTCTAGGTAACCCATCCATTCTCATGGTATTATATTCCATATACAAGTAGATAAACTCCCAGTCTCCCTCTCAAACCCAAATATTCTTCTGAGCTCAAATTTTCTGCATACAACTGCCTATAGGCCCTGGCCACTAAACTATCTTATATCTCAAACTTAGTAAGTCTGAAACCTAACTTTTTTTTCCCCACTCTTCCTCATCTCACTAAGGAGCACCGTCATCTACCACATGGGAATCATATTAGACTTCTCTTTCTTCCTTCTTCCCTGTCTCTCAGCTTCCCAAGTTCAATGCTATTAATAACTGCTAATTTCACTTTCTAAATATTTAGGTCCCTCTTTTACATCCCCACTGCCACTGCCTTAGTTCAAGTCATTAAAATCTCTCAATTAGATCATTAAAAAGCCTGCTAAATGCCCTCCTATCAATCTTTCATTTTCCTACTGAAAGCGATCATTCGAAAATGCAATCTGATCATTCATCACAAACCCCTAATTAAAAATCCATTAAAGGTTAACCATGGGTCACAGTAAAAAGGTCCTTTACTAGTTGACTTCAACCTGTAATCTCCTTCCTGTCCTTCATACCACATTCTCCAACCAAACATTTTATGTCTCACTCCTTGATGTGTGGTGCTTTATCACACCTGCCCTTGTTCATGTAATTTCATCTGCCCTGAATGCCCTTCTATTTTTTGGGAAGCAAACAAACAAAACTACAGAAACTTCAAGTCTCAATTCAAATGTTTTTTTTTTCCCCTCTGAAAACTTCTGGATTCATCTTTAATTACTCTTCAGTAATAAGGATGTTATTCTTTCATGGCTCTGTATAGCAGTCACCATTTTGGAGCACAGCAATTACTTTATGTATAGCAGATACTATATGTATCTACCTCTCTTGTGAAAAAAATGAGCTCCTTGAGGATGCAAACCCTTTTTTATTCATCTTGGTATACCTACTGCCAAGAATATGGTGTCCTGAGATGGAATACTATCTCCCAAAGAGCTAAGATACTGGCCCAAGACCATTCTTCACCAATAAACCCATTAGAAAAGGTGCTTCGCCCTGTGGATTAGCACAGAACGCCCTCTAGTGGACCACAATCACAGTGTCTTGTCACACTGGTGTGGTATCATCAATTCCAAGGTAAAATGCAATCAGTTTTTTTTTTTATAAATACTGTATTGAAATTTGTGAATCACTTTTTCAAAAAAAAATAGATGCCATGTTTCCTCTGTAATGAAGTCAGTTGAACTTGCTTGCTTTCCAACATATCTTTTGAGAGAGAAAGAACACTGCAAAGTTGCTGCTAGCCCCAGAATAACTGCGCAACACCTCACATAGGCCCATGGGAGCAGTCAGGATAGTAGTATCATTCATTAACTGCATTTTGTCAGGCAACGTCCTGCTCTAGATCTTCTTCCCAACAGCTTTTCAACTAGGAGTAAATTTCGAGACCTCTTTTCTGATTTCCCACTTAGAGACAATCTCAGTGTTCTGCCTTTGTAGTACCTTCCACATAAGTCACCCTCATGAATTCTGCTTGTAGGCATTGGTCCTATCACTACCCAATCCCATACCCTGACCTGTCATCCGATGTGACCAGCACACCTGGATGACTATGGCTATACAAAATTCAAAGCAAAATTAGATCGCTTAATAACACAAAAACATTAGTAAAACCTTACTATTATTCGGGGGAGATGGCAGGGAGAAGATGGGGAGGTCATTTTTTACTATGCCTGGAGCCTAAAAGAGAAAGTAAGGTGATGGCCTGAGATATACTATGCTTACTATTACAAAATGACATCCATTACCCAGATTTTGTCAGGAAACTTCTGCTCTAGATCTCCTTCCCAAAATACTTTTCATTTGGAGCAAGTACCAAAGTATCAAAAGGAATACGGAAGGTAACACAAAGCTTGTGTTAAAAAGAGAAAGTATAGATTCTTGTCTATGTGCTTTTATTATCTTGGTTATCACTGTTCTTTATCCAATCACCTTTTGAAAGTTCGATTGAGGTTTAATGCCAACTAGCCAGTCAAAATACCATCAGCAGTAATCTTCCTTGTTTACTTGGACCAAATGGATCCAATCTCCATATACTCATCATATTAACATTTCAGGCTAAACAGGGGTCTAGCAGTATGTATATAAAGGATATTCCCTTATACCTGTCAAACATGTATCTATGAACTTTCAATTACTATTGCAAACCTCAGCTATTACAAAAATTTAATTAGGGTGTAGGTCTTCATATGCACGACCACTATATTCTAGGTATTTTGGAGTGTCTCTTCTTTCTAAATAAACACTGATAAATTGAGGTACAGCAACTGCACTTATGGTACACTGAAGTTTATACCACCCTACTAGCTTAGAGACAGAGAAAACAAACTTGGTTATATATGTGTTCACATATATACAATAAGCTGGTTCTTCCAGTCATCCATTATGGAAATGGAGCTTTTATAATGTACTGACTTCTAAAAGCACTACATTGATTAAACAGAAAACCTCTTATAGCTACTGATATGATGCTACTTTATCCCCAGTGAATAGCAAGAAAAAATAAGTGATGATTTATTGCAGAGCTTGATGTAATGTTAAAGGGAAAATGATACCGAGGCAATTAGCAAATTCATAAATTATAGCATAGGGAAGAAAAGGCCAAGAAACAATGCCTAGGTTCAAATCATCATGCCCTCATTTATTATCTCTGTT
This sequence comes from Camelus bactrianus, assembly GCF_048773025.1. Classification (NCBI taxonomy): domain Eukaryota; kingdom Metazoa; phylum Chordata; class Mammalia; order Artiodactyla; family Camelidae; genus Camelus; species Camelus bactrianus. The sequence goes on along the minus strand of NC_133575.1, from coordinate 77,187,563 downwards.
ATCTTGGGCAAGTTATGTGACTTCTCTATGCCTTATTTTCCTCATATATAAAATGGGACTAATAATAGTAACCTCAAAGAGTTATTGAGAAGATATAATGGGTTAATGCATGTAAGATAATTATAACCATGCTCGGCACAGAGGAAATGCTATGTAAACATGAGCCACTATTATTATCATTTCTTTTCCAGCCTCCATTTGTGAGTTTATTTAAATTGGATTTTCTTTCTAATGTACAAGTCTGCAATCATTCACCCAGAGGTCAGGAAGTATGCAAATTGCAATTAAAGATGCTCCATTTTGAAGTCAGGGGTTGCTGAGAAAAGAGAGAAAATGCTGAGATATAGTTCAGATTTCAATGTTATTGACATAATAATTATAGCAAATATAACTCTCCAGGTTACCATTTGCCTTATTCCCAACAAAGACAAATAATTAAGCATCCTTAGTGGAATTAGCTTCCTGCTAGCAAAGGAAAGACAAAGAAGAGGAGAGAATGAAGCAGCACAGAGCAGGAAGCACTGCAGAAAACACCTGGAGTGTGAGGAGTGAAGGCCAGTAGTCATGTGCAGTGCTGCCTAGCCTATGGTCTGCCCGGGCTGCCTCAAAGAGGCTACAACGCTATTGCGCAAATTAAAGAAGCTGGATGTAGACCCCCAAGTACAGAGCCTGGGCCAAACTGTAGCCCCTCAGCAGGACATCCTTGTGCAATGAACAACCATAATGGAAGTCCTGGCCCTACAGTCCCATGCCCCTAGAAGGAGCTGCTTTAGAATACTGAAATGGCAAGGCTGGGGTCTTCCAAGCCTGGCACGAATCACTTTCTTTACTGCTTAGCTTTCTACTTTCTCTGGGTTGAACTTGGCCTTTTCCCTTTGTTAAAGTCCCAGCAGGAGAGAAGAATTACTGAGCAGACCAGAATCCACTTTAATCTAGAACCTGCACAAATGACTGAGATTTTATGTACATATGTAGACAAATTATATAAATTTGAAGATGGGCTTATGTGTGCAACTTACAGAAGACACTAAAATATGTCAGTTACCCTTCCACATACATATGCACATTCGTGACTATACATGTTTTAAAATCCTCATTATGATACCATTTCTAGAAGACAAAAAAACCAACGACTAGAATTATGTGATCCCTTTTATACATTACTAATTAAAAATGCCAAGTGATAAACACTGGAAACAGAAGAGAGACCAGTAATCTAAAAGAGTTGCGTTGAAACTTTCTTATATCCTTTCCAGAGGCCCTCCAAAATAATTTCTTTGGAGTTCACTAATGAAGTAAACTAAACTATCTTAGATGCAGGTTAGCATATCTCAATTGCAATATACTGTCCACATGTACTAGAATATTGTTTGAAAAGATTATCATACAGAGAATTTACAGTATCCTCTTGAAGCCAATTCTCCAATGCTTTCACAAATGCAGTTGCTACAATCTGCTAAACTGAGATGAAGTAAAATGTTCCAAATGAATATATATTAACAGTCATGAATAAAGTTGGAGAGCTCAACCAACCCACTGAAGATTCAGATTTGGTGCTAAGTTTTCTGGGTTGTAAAAGACAAGAAAATAATCAACAATCATAGTTGCTTTACTAATTCCAGTCATTCTGTAGGACTAAGCTATCAGAGAAATAGCTGCTTAAATATAAAGCACCAAGAAATGAGTGAGAAGGTCCTTTAGTATCTATCATAAATACTAATACAGCCACAGTAAGAATACTTAAAATTTACATGAACATCTTTGTCACAGATGAATAATCCATTTTGACAATTTCCTAACAGTGAAGAGATGCAAAATTTGCTCTCAACAACTAGAACAAGATGATGCATAACCTTTCAAAATTTCCTGGATAGAGGGTACTCTCCCTATCTGGAAAGTGGACTTTGGAATATGGCGCTTCAAGCCATTTAATTTAGTAGAAGATCCGAAAGAAATGACCTACATTTTTTTCTGAACTCGATGGGGTTTTTATCAGTACACTTTCGGTGCCCCCGGCACACAAAGAAAGTAAAGATCTTTCTTAGATCACAAATTTAGTTAGATGGAGAAGAAAACTCTCTGTTCACCAGAGCAAAATTGTTCATTTCATAATTAATTCACAACTAGCACACAGTATGACATCAGTTGAGAGTAAATCAAAAGAAACACTTAAAAGTGCAATGTTCATTTGACCAAGTAGTTAAGCACAGAGAAAAAAGTAAAGGTTGTCTTTACAGATAAATTAGAAGAGGCATTGAAGCAACGGTTAATACCAAAAAATACATTTGATTTCCATGCATCAACATTGGTCTAATTCAAGCTGCAATGTACTTCCTACCTTTGGAAATATTAGCATAGTGTATGCAAAGATGGTTTTAGCTTATTACATTGTTTTAATCTTCTGACCAGTTTTTCTGTCAACACTATGCTCCTCAGCCTTTTCTGATTCAGTGGCTACAATACAATCTATCGTACAAGACTTTATTTGGTTTAAGCCCCAAACCCACAAGTGATCAATGATTCCTTGCATTTTCCTTATCCCCCTGTACCTAACCCATCAACAAGTCCCCTCGGCTTCTGCTTCTCAAGATACGTGGCTTAAATGCTCCAATTTATATGCTTTTAAAATTATTTCCCTTAACTGTCACACTTAATCCTCCACCTAAGGAATTCAGTATCATATTACTGTAATTTTTCATCTTTAGAATACTTAACACTATCTGAAATTCATATTAATTTAATTACATGTTTATTAGTATATCGTTTCTGTTAGACTCTAAGTTCTAACAGAGTCAAGATCACATCTCCCTTGGGGAGGGTATATCTCAAGTGGTAGGGCACATGCTTAGCATACACAAGGTCCTGGGTTCAATCCCCAGTACTTCCTCTAAAAATAAATAAACCTAATTACGTTCCCCTCCAAAAAAAAGAACACACAAAAAAAAAAAAAAAGAAGAAAGAAAGAAAAGAAAATGTGAAGATCACATCTACCTTAATTACAGCTATTTCCCCCTCCCTCCAACTCCTGCCAAGGTGGAGACTAGCATCTGGCTCAGAGAAGGTGCTTAATATTTTTATTTGTGAATATAAGAATGCATAGAAAAGTAAAATTATTCATTGCTATTAAGGGACTCATAATTTCTAGAAAGACTGTTTACTAGATACTTCTTGAAAAAAAATACATTTCTGAGAAAATATAAGCAGTTCCCTCAAAAAAAATTACTCCAATTACTGTACGAATTCTGCACACCAGATGCCATGGTGAGGTGGCAAACATATTACACCACCCCTGACAGTTTTGAGCACAAACTTAGTTTCCTTTTATTTGCTACTCTAACTGCTATCACTTTCACTCCCACTCTCAAACCTCAAAATATAGGTCAACCCCAAAGTCCATTGGAACTTTTTGGTCATACTGAATTTTAGGAAGGAATGAGAAGACTCAGATAATCATCGAGTAGAAATATGAGAATAACTGAGCAGAAAGTTTCTGGAAAATACTGTCCATCATTGAATACAGTGGTTCCGTTAACACCCAACACTTTAAGCACATCTAACCAACAACAAAATAATTTGGATCCTAGGAAATACTTGAAGGTAGTAGAAGAAATAATTATCCTGACTTTAAGTAACTGGGCTGGGCCTATGGTGCAGAAATACAGGGATGTTGTCATGGCAAAACAAGATAAACAAAATCCTTTTCCAGCACTGAGAATTCACAGTTACTCATTCTGAGGCCTAATGGAGTAATAAGCATTCTGAGAAAACTAGTAGTGTAGCACGTACGATAGAAATTCAATACATATTTGGTGAATGAGCAAATGAGACAAGGAAGATGCAGCCTCAGTAGCAGCTTAGAAGAACTGCTAGAATAATGCTGTTATCTCATTTCTACAGTAAACTCGCCTCTATGAAGGCTACCATTACTTAGTAATGTCTATACTATATACACAGAAATGGAGCTCCCAGTACCCAAGCAGCAGCTGATCCAAGATTTGTGAAGCGGAAATCTGTCACTATGTTGATTATGCAGGTATCTGGGTCCACTGGGAGAGGGGAGATGGGCGAGTCCGAGGGAAAGAGATGAAAAGAGGAATATTCACAAAGTTAGTTACATTGAATTTAGACTTTATTATCCAGGAGATTTAAAAAAGTTCTCTCATTTTTCACTAAAATTTAGTCTCAAAAAAATCTTCAATCACTGCTTACTAATGGACACTGGCAGAGAGTATCTCTTGGGAAATGTACTGTCCACAACTAACAAATTCTGTATAGCGGTTAGCATATTAATATGTAAGTCTAATATATTAGATGGTTTATTCAACTCAAAGCTGGTGCCTTCACTAAAAGTTATTAGTGCATCAAAACATTGTCCATTTTGACTAGCAAGGAGCTAATATTACATGTGCCCCAGATGCTCACCTCTATATGGTAAAGGAAATAGGTTGCTTTAATTGTATTGATTTCAGGGCACACATCCTAAAGAGGGAAGGCATTATTAAAAGAGCCATGGCTTAAGTTTTATATTTCTATTATTCAGATATACATCATATAAATAATAAAGCAGGGAATATTGTCATTTCCTCTCCAAAGATCACAATGATGAATTTTAATATGATAAGTAAAATACTGATGTTCTATATATAAGTGGCCATTCCATGAACTTCAATGTCCTAGCAACTCTTGTTAGTTTCTGCATGGGAAGCAGCTTGGCTCCAAGACAAATTTCTTTAATGGCAGTGTTCAAGCTAAAGTTTGTTCAGAAATACTCAAAGCAACCTAATTCTATGTAATTACTGATAGGTTTTATTATTCATAATGGGCAGCAATTAATATGTTACAAATGCACATGTTATTAATCTCACTATGTTCCAACCCCATTTATAGAATCTTTTGATAATTCAAATTTAACATATTTTATGTAAACCCTCTAATCTGACCTTAATTCAAAATGGAAATTGCAAAACATCTGAAGGGAATGTCTATGGACACCAAACATTTTAGCGAGCCATTACTGGTGGGCATTTAAAATAAAAGGATTCTTATAAATGATCAAGTGCTTTTCATACAAAAAATAAAAATGACATAGCATGATTTCAATGTAATAACTAATTTGACAACAACTGTTATAAAATTAAGCTTTCCACAATCTTTCAAACGCTTTACACATTTTCAGTAGCTTTGTTAAAGCAATCTATTTGAAACAGTATAAAAAAATGTTGATAAATTGACATACTGATTCCTTTCAATCAAAGAAACATGTCGTGCCCGCAACTGCTACGCGCAGTCACCTCCTAGCAGACACCTGGAAATGACCTTGAAACTCAAAACTCCACACTTCAAAAGACTATTAGGAAAGCATTAATAATTACATTATAGGTGTGAAATGTAATTTAGGTACCTAAATTACAGTATTTCTAGTCGTCAGATGAACTGGAGGCCTCCAGGAAGACAGAAGAACACTACCAACAAAATCTAACTCCCTCCTTATAGTCAGGGTAGAACGGTAGGAGTTAATGATCTATCTATCTATATGTATGTATGTATACACACACACTGTATCATCGTAATATCTGTTAAGAATCCTCAGTTTTTAACAGAACAGTGAAATAAACTTGCAAAACATCTTACAGTAATTCCTAAGACAGGAATCCTGAAACCCTTCCTACAGAGAGCTTTTAGTAGGAAAGACTTTTGGTAAGAATTAATACACAATTGGAGGGTGTTTTAAAACAGCAGCAACTTCTGTTAGAGTTTCTTATGTCCTTCCCAAATTGCCTATGTCACCTTCAAGATTTGATTCTAAAACCAGTACACTTGGATGCTAAGACTGAAAAATATTGTTCAGACTCAGAGGCAATTCAGACAGAAAGGTGGATGGTCTACAAATTCTCCCAAAGTCAGTGTGTTATCACTGAACCAGATTAACTCTCTTCCCTGCTGTCACACCCATTCTGGCTTCCAGATAAACGCCAGACCTGCCTGGGCATGCACTGGGCCAGCCAGTGGAATGGGACTGCTGTTTCTATGATATATACTTCATAAATGTATAAAAAGAACCTAGATTACCAGTTATATAACTGAATGAACTAGTTATATAAAAAAAACTGGCAGTTTGTATAGCAATTAAGAGCACTGGGTTCAAACTCAACTTTGCTATCTACTACCCCTGTTACCTTTGGGCAAGTCACTTAATTTTCCTGTGACTCAGGAAAATTAGATGTTTACGGAATTGGAGATAAGAACATTATCTCATAGGTTTCCTTTCATGAGGATTAATGAAATGATTTAATATATGTAAAAAGCACAGAAGAATCAATGGTATGTAACAAATGCTTTATGAATCTATATCCATTCTCCTATTAGATTAACACTACAGCTCTGGTTCATATATAAGTTCCTGGTTGTCAACTGCTGAGTGGCTAAGAAATGCAGAGTACCCTCAGCAAGCAGCCAACAGAATGCTCACAGACTAAACTGAATCTAGCACAGTTCATGAATGAATTTGTTTTACATATATTTATTGTAATGCTAAGCATATCAAACCTGAGGTGTTTGTTGGACCCTTACCAACTATATCACTGTTGCTACAAAAGACAAAAAAATGGAGATGGGGGAATTAAGACAATCTACCACAAGAGTCTTACAATTTAAAATAACAATCCCAACAGAGCGAATCCATTGTAACTCTTATGACCATGAAGAAATTCAATACAGAATTTCCTGTAGAGTCCAAAAGAAACTTAAGGCATGAGAGAGGACCAATACAGTATGTTTCCCAAAGGCCAAGAGCCCATTTTCTCTCTGCTAACAAAGGTTTAAAATTATTTTTGAAAAATCTTTAAACAAGCCCTAGTATATGTGGCCAAAGAAAGGTTGTTCTCATAGCTTCTTTTGTCTCTTACACCTAATCCAAAAAAACCAAAACAAAACAAAAAAAACACATAGAGGCCTGAGCTAAAGACCCTGAAATACAAGAAAAAGACAACTAAAAACACACTTAATTGCCTTTACCTTCCACATATTCCCTCCAAAAGTTCTATACATTTATTCCACTTTATTAAAGCAGGTAACTGAGAGCTGTCACATACATCACATAAATACTAAATTATATATAAAAAAAGATTACCCATTTATAGCCACTAGTAATATTCATAAAAATTAGAGCAAACTCTTAAGAGCACTACTTTATTAGATCCTAACTAAGATCTACTCTAATTTAATAAACCTGTTTATTGGAAATAACTCTCAAGCAAATATTATGCAATACATAAATGCTGAGGCACAAATATAATCTGTCCACCAAGGAAAGTAATAATGGTATTTTGAAAAACATTGTTAAATCTAAGAGAGCTGATAACAGTAAGCAATTGCCTCGATGTCTCTGAAGGTATGAAGAAATATAGACCATCACTAAAACAAAGTGAAAATGATACCATAATATTGGGATAATGTTGAAAAGTCTTTGTGCCAGCAACTCTCTCTCTCAAGAAAGGCTTAGTTAAAATATATTCAGTTATGTCCCTGCAATTAGCAAAATTAAGAATTTATTGACTTGCCTTTTTTTCTATAAGATTAATGATATTTTGTTATATCTTGATCTGGTAAGGTACTAAATTTAAAAAGGACTTTTGTAAGTCTTCAACATTAAACAATTTAAGAACCCTGTAGTATGAAGCTGTTCTCAGGTACTGTTATTGCAGAAAGCAAATGCTATCAAGTTCATTTCTACTATAGAAAAGTTGTTTAAAACAGTTGACAGTTATCTGTGTCATCTTATATATCTACCTGTGGCCAATTGTTTAAATTGGCTGTAACACCATACCAAGATCATGAGTTCAACATTTACTGGGTCAGTTACCTTGGTTCAGCACAATGGACACAAAATCTACCCCTAACCCACTGTCATCATAAATGAGCATCATTGGTCATAAGCAGCATTAGGCAAAGAGATGAAATGATCAGTTTTAAAACATTCTTACCACTGCAGATCAAAATAGTATCATACCCTATTAATTATGGTGGGAAGTATATCATTTTTTAAAAGGATGACAGACAGTATTAATAGACCAAATAACTTTCAAGCAGGAAAAAATACAAAAAAATCTCACTACTTTCATAGGTTATATATAAGTGAACCTGCAAAGGAATATGGCTGATAAGAAGTCATCTCAGAAAAGGATAAATTCTAAATTTTTAAGAAATTTTAAATTCTAAAGGAATCCCTTAGCTAAATTATATCTCAGTCTGAAATATTAAAAAAGGGCCAGACTTGTGTTCCCAAATCCTATTTCAAATCTAAGAAATTAATTTCCTATGATTTTATCTTTATATGTGTTCAGCTCATGTCATAAAATGAATTCAGAAGCTCTGTAATGCCAAATGATAACATTATTAATAAAATGAATGTCTATAAACTATGATACAAGGATTTTAGAACCATATTCTGATCCATCATACAGCTATATTAATATTTGATAATACAATAAAATTATTAAAATACTTAAATTGTCAGCATTGAGAAAACAAATGCCATGGAATAGAATGAAAATGCCAATAATTAAGAAGAATGTGATCTGACTGGTACTAACAGAGCAAATAGTAAGTAAAAAACCTAGGAGAGGAGTGATAGCACCTTTATCATTGCTGTTAATGGAACAAAAGGTACCAAAAGCTTCTCTTTTCAAAGAAAATTACAAATATCCTAATAGCATCATATGTCACAGAGTAGTTACCTTTGCTGCCTTCTATTAAAAGCAGTTACATGCGAGGAAACAACACATCTCTCACCCATTGCCAGGAGCATGTTATCACTCTATTCTTACCACATGAAGCCAGGCACAGTCAAGTCTCAGTAAGCCATTCGGACGGAGGGAACATTGATAATCCACAATAGCTATGTTTGCCATCTGAATGCATCACATCGTTTATTTAGGCTCCTATAAAATTAATTTAAATTAAAAATATGATCCTTAAGTCAGTATCACCAGATGACAAAGAGCATGTGGAAATGGTGCTGGGGAGGCAGGGAGACATCAGACTAGTATGAATATTTGGCCATGGAGAAGCTAAAGGCAGAACACACAGATATGGAGAACTTAGCCTAGAATGGTTAGGAACTTCAGTATGTCTTCAGCCTTCTTAGACATGTTTTTCAAGACTGTAAATTTTTTCGTAGTGGGCAAGTTGGTTCATTCAGTTCTGTCACTTTTTGAGTATATTTTTACTGGGTCCAATTAATAGAAATACATTAATACCCTACACAAGCTAGGTGGGATGAAGTACACAAGAACAAAGTATCTCAAAGGGTAAGCTCACGTAAATAGCCTATCTTTGCCCTGTGCAACAGATAAGTGGATCTTGAATGGAGGTTTCTGATAATAGATCTTTAATCAGCACATCACACTATAGAGAGATGCACTAGTGTTGAAAAGCACGGGCTGCGGACTCAGGCTTGTCCTAAGGCCCCCTATTTCCATGACTTTGCCCATACAGGAAGCACAGCAGAGTGCTGACGTACATGCGCTGTGGAATCATCCTGCCTGACCTGGATTCCCAGCTCCACTTTGCTCATCTGCAAAACGGCTCCAATAATGGTACCTACAGCATAGGCTAGATTAAAACATTAAATGAAATAATCCATGGAAAACACTTAAAGTATGTGGCATATAGGAAGTGCACAACAAATACTAACATTTGCAATTGTTAAAACTGTCAGATCTGCCGGGTCTGTGATACATACTTATCTTTATTCTCACAAAGCTCCTACTGATGGTTTGTCTATTTTACTGACCGTTACTCTATTTTATAGTTCTTTAAATAGAGACAATAAGAAATTAAGTAGTTTCCTTAGGGTCAAACAACAAAGCAGGAAATAGATATTCACTTTAGCGCACTAAACTTCTCTTTATTTAAGTGGGCCAACCATAAATTTTAAAACTTTACTGATTCAATTAACCACAGGCCACTACTGAAAAAAATCTGGTTTTCACATTTGAAAAGTTTAACAAAAATCTGCAGTTGTATGTGTGTGTACACATATGCACATGTACATGCATACATACACACACACCAAAATGAACAGAATTACTACAGCATAGGCACTTAAATGGCAAATTAATTTCAACAAACTACCACCACCAGATTCAATTAGGTAGATTTCTGGTATTTAATCAGTTATAAGGACTTTCAAAAAATAGATTCTATTATATATATACATCACTGAATGAATTATTAAATACACATACACTTCCTACTAAGTGCATGAACTTGGGGTTAGCACCCACACTTTATTTGCATTGGTACTATAAAACTAAGTACACATACCTGTAATTCATTTGTGTGTTCGCTAAACACACTTACACTTGCCAGAAGCTGTAGTACATGCTGGGAAACAACAGTAAACAAAATGGAAATACTTCTTCCGGCCTGCAAGAAGTTCAGTGTCCGATGGGGACACAGATGAATGAACACAATTATAATGTCTTGTGACAAGTATGTTCTGACAGAAATGTGATCTAAATAGAGGCCAAATGGAGAACTGGTGAAGGTTCAGGGAGAAGTTGCAAAGTCTTGTAAGTGTCTGTTCCAGGAACAAAAGAGTTTAGTCCAAGGACATTTTAGGGGGAGTGAAGAGGCAAGTGACCATGAACTGCATGAGCTTAGATGTCCCCTTGAAGACAACAAGTAGTCAGTGAAATGTTCCAAGTATAGGAGTGCCCTAATAATTTATACTTTTAAATAATTTATACAATTCTGACTAGGTTGTAGAAAACGGGTCACAAGGAAATAGGACTGAAAATACAGAGACCAGTTAGGATTCTGTTGAAGTCATCAAGGAGAGAGCTGTCATAGCACTTGTAATTACTGAGAAATCAAATTGTATGCATCCATATGGTAAGCAACTTCTGAAATGGCTCCCAAATGCTCCCTGCCTCCTGGTATCCATGCCCTTGAGTAATTCCCTCCCCATGTGTGTGAGGGTTGGACCTAGTTAATTGCTTCCAAAGATGAAAAAAGACTACAAAACATTTGTCACTTCCTTTTCACCTTCATTCTCTCTTCACTTCTTCTGGGCATGTACAGTTTGATGAAGCAAACCATCTCCTGTGAGCTGCACTACTGAGAAGCCCATGAGGCAAGGAATTGAGGGTGGCCTCTGGACAACAGCCAGCAAAAAAAGAATGGAGGCCCTCAGGCCAATAGTCCTGGAGAAACTGAATGTTGTCAAAAATCATATATGTGAGCTTAAAAACAGATCATCCCCCAATCAAGCCTTCAGATAAGACCACAACCCTGACAACACCTCACATGCAGCCTTGTGATGGACCTTGAGGCAGAGGACTCAGCTGAGCTCTGCCAAGATTCGTGAAACTGTGAGAAAATAAATGTGTGTTCCTTTAAGCTGCTAAATTTAGCAATAATCTGTTACTTAGTATGAGGCAACTAACATTATCCACAGTGATAAAAAAAAAAGTTAAAATTCTTTCAACATGATGGCCATACACAAATATATTAACCTGTTTTCAAGTGTAACTGTATTCCTAGAAACTTGTGGTAAAATGGAACTGATATTTTTAAGTTATAATTTTGAATTTCTCAGGTCATCTCCCATATATTGTCTGAAGGGCACTTAATAACAAAATTTAGCTCACTCATTCAGCACACCTACCTTACAAGATGCTAAACATTGTCTTAAAATAGCGATATGCTCATAGAGAAATGAGATTTGTGGTTTCAAGAGGTGGAAGGTGTCGGGGGGGGAGGAATTAGGTGAAGATGAACAAAAGGTACAAATTTCCAGTTATAACATAAATAATTTCTAGTGATATAATGTACAGCATGATAACTAAAGTACACAATACTATACTATATATTTGAGAGTTACTAAGAGAGTAAATTTTAAAAGTTCCCATCACAAGGAAAAAATTTATAACTATGTGAGGTGATGAATGTTAACTAAACCCACTGCAATATATACATATACCAAATCATTATGTTGTACACCCTAAACTTATACAACATTACATGTCAATTATATTGCAACAAAATGGGGAAAATAAAAACAAAAGCAAAACAAAAACCAAAAGATAATGATGAATGAAAATTACAATAATGATGTTAATAGTAATACCAAAAATCTTAGTTTAAAATTAAGGAAAACAAGGTAACACCCAGATACTATCAAATAATCTATTAAAAAGAAAGAATTAAATTTACTCTCATCAACAAGGACTAACTGACCAAAGGGATTACTTATATATAATGTCTCAGAAAAAGCTACCAGATTTGCACTTCCCTAAAATAAATACGTTTTCTCTTAAACAAATCAGAGAAAACTCTTGCTCTTACTTCCTATATCATACAAAATATATAGTCTGGAACTGGTTTTACTGCCATCAATACACCATGGGAACAACAAATACCCCTTTATGGTTTTATAAAGTTGTGTCAAAAAATTCCACTGGATTTCAATGTAAATAATTTCTATTTGCCGAAATAAAACTAAATTAGCTAGAATAATTCTGAACGTGAATGAGTATCTATGTGACTTGTAAATGTTATCAACTGAACCCCTGTTATTGTGCCTAATTCATACAATGTTTATAAGCAAAAATTACTGAAATGGGGAGAGACAGTCTCACTAACTCATTGCTAAAAAGTGTCATATTAAAATAATACAAGGTATCTATAACGTTATAAAGCTAACCTCAAAGGAACCCTGTGAAAAATTTATTTTATTACTTTATGTATCCCATTTATATTAATATATCCCTACCAATTGCCTAATGAGATGAAGACCACACTCCTTCATTCACTATTAGAAGAGACAAACCCCAAGACATAGTAGTGCTTTACAGTTGAATAAATTCAATGCAGAAAATGCTTGAAAAAATCTTAGTCATAGAAAAAATGACCTTATTCCCTTCCAAACATACAACTTCCTAGCTTTGATTTATTTAAGTTCTAAAGAACTGTCTTCAGCGCCAGAATAATAGGATTACACATTTCACAAGATAATATGTGAAACTATAGCTTTAAAAAAGGATTTGTTAATTATGCAACAAAATGCACAAATAACTGAGGGTGTAAAAACCACTGTCACAACATAGGGAAGTGGCTAAGAACAAACCTGGGGTCAGATCTCAGCTTTGCTACTTCCTAGCTGTATAAATAAGACATACTCCTTAATCTCCCATAGCCTCAGTTTCTTCACCTATAAAACAATAATACAGGTATCTAGGGTTGGTATGAGGACTAAATAAGATATGAATTTTAAGTGCTCATCACAACTCTTGGGACACAGTAAATGCTTAATAAAAATATTGTTGTTATTATTATAACTGCTATGATTACTGTTATTACTAGTGATGGTGTAGTTAATAGAAGCAGTACAATCACCACACCATCACTGATATGTACAGAAAGAGCTACTGGAAGCCTACTCATTCAGAAGGCCAAGGATACACTGTCTCAACATCTCTCTACAATTAGTGACTCTTACGATTAAACAAGGGAATGTATCTCTGGCTCATGAATTCCATTTCCTCTTCTACATAAAGGAGGTAATTGTTCGATGCCAGAACATGCCAATTGGAAATAAAAGCATGTGTCACCGTAAGTTAAAACCATTAAAAGTTCCAATAAAAAAAAAAAAAAACTTTGATCAGGTGATAGACAAAAATAATTGGTTTATATAAGAAACTCAAAGAATTTAGATATAATAAAAATGATGAAATTACATACAGGTATGTATGGTGTTTAGCTGGCTGCCTGAAAAAATTAAAGCTTTCTCGACTTGTTCCCTTAAGTATTAAAGCCTACACTACAGAGCCTGCATATTATGTCATTAAGATGACAAATTATTTGTTAGGACACCAGGTCTCTCAGGACACTTTAGCATCATTTATAGGGGGTGTGCGTTCTGAGACTGACATCTCATTATTTTCAAGTCAGCTCTAAGAATTTCTATATTACGAAGACAGAGATGAATTAGATTTTAACACTTTTTTGGTTTTTTTATTGCTTCACTAAATATATAAGACTGTATTAAGCAACCAAACACGGGTGTGTATCTTTAAAAGCAGCCAGCAGATTCTAAGACTAAGAAACACAATTTAAAATACTATCCTAGAGGAAAAGTGCTTTTACATAAATACATCTTCAAACACAGTTCCTCCATAATTTTTGAAGCTAGCCCAGTATTTCAAGCATTACAAAATGATATTTATATACATTTGCAATATTTATAACATCTCAATTTTCTGTTATTATTAAAGCTAAATTATGCTACAGAAATATATTATTGAAGAAGCTAAATTTTATTAACCTGTTAGGCTTATTTCTTACATTTTCTCCAAGCTACATTAAAACCAAAGAAATTGCTTACAATTTCCACTATCTCTGTTCTTCCTGAAGCCTCTAGAGAACCCTAAAAATTCTAATTAGAATTAGCAGTTATAACCTACATATTTTATTATTATTTCAACTTTAGTTAATACTAACCATCATTACTTTAATTCTTATACAATATCACTATTATCTAGAATTACGATACATTTTTAAGGAAAATGACATTATTATTATCGTCTTGTTATTTGTATGTCCCCAAATATCACCAGATTGAATAATAAATAAAACTAGAACACATATACAAATTCCAACAGTTGCATGTATGATGTATATTCAAAAGCACTAATAGGGTCTTCTCCAACTGCCTCTAATATACTTTTTTTTTTTCATTAATCCAGAGAGCATTTTGAGATCTACAGCATCATTATGGCTTGTAAAAAGATCCTAAATATTATAAGCACAAGGACACAGGGTTTGGGAACTAGAAGAAACCTTAAAGATTAGGAATCCGTACTGATCAGTATATCATCATATCTTGTCTAGTCTACTGGTATTTATTTACAATCAGTGGTCCATTTACCTGCCTATGAAATCCCATCACCCATCTGTCCACCGAAAGCCTGCTCAATTGTTAATTATCAAATCACTGGGCCCCTTGGGCTTAATGAACAAAACCCCATTTCCTCAGTGTAAGGTTCACCTTACCACCTTCCCTCCCATGTCCCAACCCAAAAGGACGTGCTTCCAACACAGCATGTGCATCAGCCTCCCCCTATTTTGTTAATGGTGTTATCTGCCTAGAATGCCTTCTTTCTTTCTCCCCCTATTGAAATTTTGCCTAAATTTCAAAGCCCAGCTCAAATTACACCACTTCTGGGATTTCTATTTGCCCTACTCAAAATTGATTTCCATCTTGTGCTCCTATGGCTTCTTAAAAACATCTGTGCTAACATTTAAAACAACTTGACTAAATGGAGTGTACCTCTTCTTTCTCTTTCACTAGATGGATGATGAGTTCCCTGGCACAGAGACAAGACCTTATTCGTTTCTCTCCATCCTATTTAGTATAGTACCTTGCACATAGTGGGTACCCTACAAATATTAAATTACATGAAGTAAGAGATCCATTCTCTCCTAAAATAGAAATAATTCAGTTTATAATAGGAAATTTTAAATAATTTTCTCTACAACTCTAAAAACAAGGAATTCAAAAAGAAAGTATAATCTGATAGTACTTTCCCATATTAAATATTTACACATTTAAATATTATAGGTAACAGAACTAAGCTACTTTAAGACTTTTTTCTACTTAGCCATCTGAAGCAACTTTACACTCCTAAGTATTAAACATTTTCCTAAAATGTAAGAGGGGAGAGGGTATAGCTCATTGGTAGACTGAGTGCTTAGCATGCATGAGATCCTGGGTTCAATCCCCAGTACCTTCATTAAAATAATAAATAAACCTAATTACCCCAACATAAAAAATTAAATTAAATTAAATTAAAAATAGACCAGTGATGCTTTACAATGCATTGAGGGAGAGCAGAGACAGGAGCTCTCCAACTTTCTTGCAGTAGGACGAAATTCTCAGAGGTTTCGGACCACTGGGTCTAAAAGCTTTGGAAATAGGTCTTAGAAATAATGAGTGTGTTGCTCCTTCCAGAACACAGCTGAATGAGTGGCCAACAGCAGCAGAACTGATGGGGAAGAAACTGGTGCCCTGGAGCTAGGAAAGCCAGAGCACAATTTGGTTTGAATTTCCTGGAGCCAGAGTCTCCCGCAGATTTCTTACTGATCCTGCCACCTATTGACCAAATTATGAGTCAAGGCACTGCAAGTGACAAGGGACTTCAGCTGTGACAACAGGATCAATCAATAGTTATTAAGTGTTATTAAAATAAATGGCAATTTTGTATCATTAACATTTGTTACACACGCCTGGACTATGCTGTGATGCTTAATTGTTCCTTCAAATGTCCCTTCAGAAATAAATCTTAGTAAAAGTAATGGTCCTGAAAGATGCTCCTGACCTGATTTGTACTCAAGTCTTCAAAATTAGGAAAGCAGAAATAGTAGTAGTATCATATAGAACATTCAGAGAATCGGAGTTAAGAGTAATGGAAATGCCCATTTCTCAGCAGGGAGTACATGAGAGCCCTTCTATGACTTTTGTTTAGTTTTACTTTGGTTTGATTAGGTTTTAGCAGCCACAGGAAGAATGGCTTCTACTGTAACTGACTGGCTTTACCAAGCACTGCTCCGAAGAGCAGGAAATTCTCTTGCTGTATTAACAGTCATACTAAGTGTCAGTAAGCAAAACAAAACACACACACAGCCTCACGTCAAATGAAAGGGAAAGTGGAATTAATATTTATTAAGTGCCTGCTATATAAAGCACAACGTTGGGTGCTTTAAATATATAACCTTGTTTAATTTTCACGACACTATTAGATAAATATTAGCCTTACTCATTTTATGGCTAAGAAAATTCAGTGTCAGAGGTTACTACCCCATCTCTTCGGGGCTTTTCCCACTACCCCACACTAGTAACCTCTACATCGCAAACTTCACTTTCTTCATTGGCAAAATAGAGTCAGGCTTAATCACTCCTAAGGTCCACACTAACCCTAAAATTTTATGAAACCTGTCATTCTTATGGGACTCAATATAAATACATCTGTAAGTAAAAAAAGCAAGTGCTCAGTATAAAATGTGCGAAGAACTAGAGGAAGGAGTTCACAGAGAAGGGATTAAAATTGCCTATGAATAGAAGAAAAGCTGCTCAACTTCACTCCTAATTGAAGAAGTAAAAATTATAACATGGATGATTTATCATTTCACCCCTGAGGTGGGAAAAGGCTGTGGGGAAACAGATACTCATACATTTTGGGTATAACACTATAAATGGACACAAACTCTGAAAGGAATTTTGGTAATATCTATGAAAATTATAAACATAGACAGTATTATAGCCGGGAATTTCACTTCTAGAATTTATCCTGCAGATACATTCTATGTGTACAAAGGTTTATGTAGATACACGTTTGCTGGAGCATTGACTAAAACAGCAAAAGACTGGAACTAATCTAAATATCCATGAATAGGGGACTGGTTAAATAAACTCAGGCTCATACCACAGGATTCTATGCAGTATGTAAAGAGAACACAGGAGATAAACATAAACTATTAGGGAATAATATCCAAGTATATAAGTGAAAGCAAAAAGAAGTAAAAAACAAAAAATGATCAATACATATATGCTTCTAAGGCATAGACTTTTTCTATAGTAAGAGTGGTTTTCTCTGGGAAAGAAGCTTTAAGTCTGTAATTGAAGGGGTATGTTTACCAGGCATCTTTTTATATTTTATTAATACCTTAATATAAGCATGTTTCCCTTTTTCGATCAAAAAAAGTGATTATAATAAACAGTAATCTCTGGAGTCATTGACAAACCCCTTAAATGTGAAGTCTACTATAGAAAATAAGAATGAAAAATAAAAGACTTTAATGGCAGGAATTTGTTTAAATGTCAAAATTCTTCAGAATACACTAACCACCCCAGATTTCTATGTGCGAGTGAACTCCTAGTTCCAAGAAACAAGAAATATAGCACAATCATTCCCACCGCACAAGATAAGATAGAAGGACTGAAAAGGAATAATTGTCACCTCTCCTCTCCGAATCTTCCGAAATTCACATTCTCGCATTCTAGGGCATGTTGTGACAAATCAGGCAAATGAACTGTAAAGGTGCTAATTCCCGGGGCATGGGCGTGTGGAATGTATCAATTTCTTAGTGGTGAAGACTTACTCAGGCTGCAAAAAGTCCTAGGCTTAACTAAACTATCAATTCCACAATAACTAGGAAAATAGCAATGTGAAAATAAGATAGCAAAAATTCACAAACCACAAGGATCAATTATGAAATTGAGAAGTTACCTATAAAGCACCAAAATTATCTGTGAAATTCATAGGAGGTTAAGGGTCTAATCCTAAACAAGGCACTCAATTATCAAATCAGTAAAATATTCTTATTAGGTACCAGACTGCGATATTATTCCAGAAAAATCTGCTTATAGCAAAAAAAAAAAAAAAAAAAAAAACCCTATAAATTTTCCTAATAAACCAAATGGATTATAACAAATGTAAGGCTATATAAGATTGGTGTGACAGTGTTGTTAATATTCTGTTGTGTTATTTCCTCTTAAATGGTCAATCAACAAACTCAGCTCCTCTGCTTCTCAGTAAAAATGATAACTTTATAATAGAGGAGTATAAGTCACATACTAAACAATAAAATAAAACCCTTATTTTCAGTTGAATAACAACATTTGTGCAAATTAAATTAAAAAGAAAAAGGAGCTATCCTTTAGTTGCTGGGTAAAATATAGTTAATACATCAATCTATTTATGTTTGACTCTGTCCAGTGTGGAAACATTATACATGTATACATTACTAGAAATTTTTAGCAAAGCACTGAATTCAATATGTCAGAACAAGAACTTCATATTGAAAAAATAAAACATACCTTTCATGTGAGTAGCAAAATTCAGTGCCAATTTTGCAAAGAGATCTGGATTTTCAAACTTGTCTTCCTTAACTTTTAACCAGAAACAGTTCTCAGATAATTCTTTGGGTTCAATCTGAAACAAACAAAAAAACAAACAAACAAAAAACAAAGAGAAGTTTCTAAATTATTACTTCATATTTAATTTTTCAAAAAATTCACTTTCACCAAGGTTGAATGACAGTATCTTTATTCATTTACCTACTAAATCAATTTTAGAATCTATCAAAAATAACACTTTTTAAGTAAATATTCATTTGGAAAGTCGCAGGATTCTACTGGTGCACAGAAAAATACATGAGAGCAATAGCCCATGTAGCAAATTACATCTTAAAAAATCTTCTACTAGAAGGAATCTGACAAATAATTTAGTCAATCCCTCCCCCAACTTACATATATTCTTCTTGCTCCTGGATTTATGGGGAAACTGGGAGTCAGAAAAGTAAATTCCCCATGTTTACTGACTAGGTTATAGATAATAAACATAATAGCTGACAATTACATACCTCCTAGTATGTGTCAGGTAGTGTTTGAAGAGATTTCACATATTAACTCATCTAATCAAACCCTCACAATAATCCTCTGAAGCTATTATTATCTCCATGTTAAAGATGAGGAAACTGAGCCCCAGAAAGTTTCAGGGGCTGCCCAAGCTAGTAAATGGCAAAGGTGGGATTTAAACCTAGGCGGTACAGCTCCGCAGAACTGTGCCTTAGTCACCACACTGAAACCCCCTATTAGAAGAGTATGTGATATGTAAGTGCCATTACACTGTATGCTTCACTGCTAAATTAACCTATCATTACAATTACACACACAGATAACCGAGCCAGCAGCTTCTGGATCCTACAGTTTGGTAGATTGTGCCTAAGAGAAAATAACTGTATTCCAAACACACTTACACCTCATTTACTCTTATGAGTAAAGCGTAAGTATATGCTTAACTTTAAAACAGATTGAACCATTATTCTGGTCAAACAATTAATATGTAGATACTGTCAGATATCACTGTAAGTAGGTTCTTGGAATAACTATTTCCTTAAATGGTGGCCTGGGTAATCGTATTTTCACTAGATTAGTTTCTAGTGAATGAGGATTGTGTCAATCTTGATAATCAGGTTTTTATAAGACATGTTATTTGATAATAATAAAGCAAAATAATGTTCAAAAACACTTTCATACATCATATGAAAAAAAAGTTAGTTTATGTCTCTACTGAATACCGTCACTGATTCCACACTCTGAAAGTTTAAAACTAAAAAAAAAAAACAAAAACAAAACCCAACGTTTTCTAAGAACAAAAATAACTAAGATAAAAAGGCTCACTAATAAAAAGATTATATTTAAGAATGTCATAGCACTTAAAGTTAACAACGGAAAAAAGAAAATTATTTTTCATTTGGTTCTGCCTTTCGTATATTACTCTTTAAAACCACTTTCACTTTGATTTTCCTTTTGACTTCTACATTAATTGCAAGTTATCTGTGGAATTTCCAATTCTTTAGCTCCTAGAACTGAAAAATGGACAAAAAGCTGGTGAACTCACAAACGAAAGCAAAAGAATCAGCAATCATGTTCGCAAACATTATATAATACTTATACGCAGCAATACAGTCATTCACACGTTAATGACCAACTAGGGCTACACAAAGCCAAGTAACTCTAGTCATAGTAGTACCTTTGACCAGTTGATTCTCTTCATGGACACTTCAGGCTTATATATTTTTTTCTGCTTCATTCCATACGGCAGATCAAGTGCTGTTCCCAGCAAAGGAGGAGCTCCAAAGGGAGGCGGTGGAATAGGCCCCCCAATCAAAGGTGGTGGTGGTGGTACCCGAGATGAAGGAGGTGGAGGAGGAGGTGGGGGACCTACTCCGGGTAGAGGTGGCGGTGGTGGAGGTGAGGGTGACGGTGACCCACCACCTGGCAATGGAGGCGGTGGAGGAGGGCCTGGAATTCCCGATGAACCTGAGATTCCATGTCCCTGAAATATCAATAACCCAGTGTTTATTTCAATGCTTACTGTTAAGTATGGTAGCAAAGAAAACTTATCACTAGACATTTGTGGTTTAAGATTTATTTAATTGAGCAATACCTAAGGGCTTAACAGTACATGAAAAAGATGTGCACAGATTTTTGATAAGCATTATAAACCCTGGACAATGAGTAACTCTGCCAATATACAAAGGCTAGAACATTTGGCATTCTCGAAGATTTTGTGAAACACTTCTCCAAAATAATGAAAAATTACCTTTCATTATAAATATATGCAAAGATGAAGTACTATATATAGCTTGGGCCTGTTAGACTAATTGGTTTGAATATAGAATAATTAATACAAGGTCACAGATTTGATTCTCTTGGGGACAATAAGCTTTTCACAGAGTCTGTCTCACAGCACAAGTAATTTAGCTGTCATGTAATATCAAGAATTAACACTAAGTAACACCTATTTGCATAATAATACAGGTTTATCAATGCTTTTACATCTCTTATTTCCTTTCAACCTTACTATAACCCTATAATGTAGGTTGGACATTTTTACCTCACCTTTATCTCACTGCTAAATTAGTAAATTACGCTACAAGTTAAGTGTATAAATGGATTTGTTGAATAATTTGAAAGGTAAAATATGTATCCCATTTTTAAATGAGATTAAATACTTGTTTGTAAATACCAAATTTTGCCTCTATGAAATCATGTTTACGACATGAAACTTGTGCAATCACAAAAATGCTATTACTTTAAAAAAGGATTTCTTTACTCAAGTTAAATATATGTTTTACAAATACAATAAAAATCTCAAATGTTTTTAAATGCCACCAGCCTTTAAGAATCAAATCATTGTCAGCCCTTTTCTTCTCTCCTATGAACATTTAGGAATGGAGCAATTAAATCAGACTATAATAGAGTATTGAGAATTGAATATGGCAAATGAATAATTTACAATTTGACACAATTTTGGGTGTGCTGGAAAGTATTGTGTGACTCTGCACTTTTACAGATCCGTTAATTTAATAATAAATAAACAACTACTCACTAAATGGTAAGGCCCTGTGACAGGTGCAGTAGGGCCTTGAATAATAGGAATAAGAAATAAAGACATTGGCTTCACGGTGCTAATGCTGCAGTGGAATAACTAAAGCAGGCACACAAACAAACATATGACTGGTCGACAAAAGTGATAGAGAAGTTCAAAGAAATTCTCTGACAGATTTTAGTGATGCTTTCTTTCCCAAGGATGTGTTACTGAGCTTATCCCTAAAGGGTGGGTTTCACTGGCACAGATGAACAGGGGCAGGCGTTTCTGAGAGAGAGTAACAAAAGTCAGCATTTCTCTACTAAGTTCCATGGAAAGACTCTTCTCCAGATGTTAAGAGGTGGTCCGCGGTCAAGGGTACTGTGGCTATATGAGTTTAGGACAGCTGCAGGGAAAAGAAGAGTTAGCCAGGCTTCTTCAATGTAGGCCATCTCAGACCCTTTAATATGCTGATGAGTATTATGAGTCTCCAAGGGGAGAATTTCAAGTGTACCAAATTTATTGGACTATGGAATGCTTTCGTCCTGAAAACCTATTAGCATCTCTGTAACTAATGTCTGGGAAATGCTGGCAGCAGGGAGAGTGTGGAGCCAGGAAATTCTAAGTGTGAAGGGAGGAAAGGTGACTTAGCTGCAGCAGAGGCTGGAGTTAGGGGAGCAGGGACTAGGCTGCAGAGGGGAGATAAGGGAGCCCAGGATAGAAGGCCTTCAAATTCCCGGTAAGGAGATTTTTCTTTAATCCCAAATGCAACAGGCAACCACTGGACATATTAAAGCCTGGAGTGACAATAATCAGGGCAGTGTTTTAAGAAGATTAATTTGCCACTGACATAAAGGATCTATCTGAAGAGGAAGCAACTATAGGCAGGGAGGAAAGTTAGGAAACAATTGTAACATTCCAGGCAGGATGTAATGAGAGAGTGGCCCTGAGGGCTTCCGGGTTTTGATGTAAGGGGGAAAAAAAGAGAAAGAACTGACATGAAACGGTGACCAGCTTCATTTGTCAGGTGGCAGGGCGGGGAAAGGGCAAAGAAAACTCCAGCTTCAGGATCACAAAAACTGGTGGTAAAATTTAAACAAGTAAGAATGGAAACCAAACCGCTTGAAGGAAAGAGAAGTGACCACAAAGAGTGGGTCTGATTTCAACATGCCGCAGAACCTTCCAAGAGCTGGAAATACAACGTCAAACCCAGGAGACGTGACACCTACCAAAAGGTGATGTTTGAATGTATGCTATTGAGTGAGATAATTGTTCAAGGACAGACAGAGAAAAAAGAGCAGAGGACAGGACACTGGGGAAGGTCATTTGGGGCATGAAAACAAAGAGAAACCGACTTCTGAGAGATGTAAAAAAGGAAGTCAGACGACAGAAAAACAAGAAAGATTTAGTGAAAAGAAATTATCAAATATTACAGATGTGAAAGAGACTAAGGGTAGGAAAAGGCCACTGCTTTGGGTAATTTGGAGTTCACTGGTGACTTCTGAAGTCACTTTTCAGTAGACTGACAGAAATAGACCTAGTCAATGAAGAAACATCTACTGAGCTCTGCGAGGCTAAGAAGTAATCTTACGTTTCTTAAATAGTCACCTAAAAAGATGCATTGTGTAGAGAGTACTCAATCAGCTCTAAAATTTAGACACCATAATTAAGATTTTAAGTGTACACTGGAGCTTTTCATCATAGGAAATGTAGGTAGAAATGTAAAGTTTATAGATTATGAAATTATGGTAGTCAAGATTTACAGAGATCTCAAAGAGCTTTGGGAATAATTATAATTAATGTGCATTTCCACATTCCCTTTGAAAGAAAATACTATGCATCCAACTTTTCAAATCATCATGAATATTTCATCTCAGAATTTTGCTTGTGTGATATACTCTATTAAAAATATTCCGGGCAGTTTATCCAACTAATGCCTTATTTTTTATCCCAACATTAAAATGATTTATTGTCCTAGAAAATCAAATCTGTAGTTATTTCAACAACAATGTGATACTGCCAAAAAGTCTGCTTCTGGTCACATTTTTTCTTTCCATCTAACAAGATAA
Source organism: Camelus bactrianus (assembly GCF_048773025.1). Lineage (NCBI taxonomy): Eukaryota > Metazoa > Chordata > Mammalia > Artiodactyla > Camelidae > Camelus > Camelus bactrianus. The sequence goes on along the minus strand of NC_133575.1, from coordinate 77,163,556 downwards.
TTTCCTCCCATCGAACTCACTGTGACATGACACAAAGTCTATATCTTGTTTCATTACCTGGGTTCGAAGTTGCTGGATTTCTGTTTCAAGCTCTTTGATTTTTTCTTCTCTTTTCTGAAGCTCAGCTTGAGCTTCCTGTCGAGCTGTGAATTCTTCATCGAACTGCAATGATCGCCACCATAAATGTACACTTAGTTAATACCGTTTTGAGAAAGCTTTAAACAACATTATGTATTAAATAAGTGGAGTGTCTTTTGCCTCTTAAATTCCCAGCTCACTCAGAAAATCCAAGCTCCTGATAATTTTTATGACAATTAAGCACCTCTGTGGGGATGGGGTGCTGCCTGTGATGGTGGTAAGGAAGAAATACGCCCCCAACCCAAGGTAAACAAACCACTTCTTAAAAAAAAAAAATACAAAACAACATTTTTAAAGGGTGGACTGAGAAGTCTCTCTTCACATATAGTGGACATTTTTAGTTATTGAAAGTTGGGTTTTAGAATTAATCTTTTTTTTTATTGTTTCACCTCATAATTCTACGTTTATTTAATTAAAAAAAAATTAAGCATCAAGCAATTCAACTCCTTAAAACTGTATTTAATCTTTGTTTGTTTGGTTTTTGGGGAGGGGCGGTGGATTAGGTTTTTATTTTATTTATTTATTTATTTATTTATTCATTCATTCATTCATTCATTCATTCATTCATTTCTATGGCAGTACTGGGGATTGAACCAGGACTTCATGCGTGCTAATAAGCACGTGCTCTGCCACTGAGCTATACCCTCTCCCTCAAACTGTATTTAATCTTGAAAAGAGACTGCACTTCTTAGAATGTTCAAATGGATGGACATTAACACAGTAATACAAATTAGAATATTTTTATTACAATCTTAACTGTATAGCATCGAAAAAGTGATGCCCCACAAAATCTGACCATAGAATGATATGTCATAATGGCATTCTCATTCAGATGATTAACCAAAACACTTGAATAAAATGGTGTAAGAAGGTGAGTATAGCTCAGTGGTAGAGTGTAGGCTTAGCATGCATGAGGTCCTAGGTTCAATCCCCAGTACCTCCATTAAAACAAAAAGTCATAATCAATCTTTGTAACTTTGTAACAAAAAAAAGTTCTAAGAGTTAAAATGGGAGGTTAAATTTCAGTGTGCTCAGCCCAAAAGACCATCGGACTGGTGACTATCCATTGACTGCATCCTGCCCAGCCCTTACCTCACTCAGGGCTCTAATCAGACCCAAATAAGCCTGCATACTTAGAGTGAATACTGTTTATGTCCAGCTGTAGAACATTTGCCCTTTATTGTCACTGTCACTTCAAGTCCTTTTAGACATCTATGCATGATTCCAACAATGTTATTTCTGTTTTGAAAAGTGCTATATCTTACTGCCTAAAATTATCTTTCGAGTTTGTGGAGCAATAAAAAAGTATGTTCACTGTCAATAAATATTCATCCTCACAGTGGATTTGACCTTTGGAAATTCTAAAATGCCATTCAGATTCAAGTCTGAATAAAGAGTTGGTGAACAAATTGGATAAGAGTGTTTGGGTCAAATCTGAAATACTTACTTAATTAACTCTTTTATTCATCTCTACTTGAGTCCCGGGAAAATACCCCACAGAGGCTGGTCCAAATCGTTTCTAATCTCTTTAAATGTCAAGCCCACCCCACATCCTTCAGTGTCAGCAAATGACCTTGTTTCCTAGTTCACTGGGAAGATGGAGCTTTTTCAACTTCATCGGTATCCCTGTTAAGATTGATCTGATTCTATACTCCCAGGCTCCCTCCCAAAAGCTTCTCCTGTGTGCTGCTCAAGCATGCTGTCCACACAAGCACGCTGTATAAGATTTTCCTCTATTAACGGTTTTATTAGTACATTTGAGGGAAGGAACACAATGTTTCTGCTTGCAATTGGAGACGATCTTAATCTATAAACCCACAGAGCAGGAATCAGAGAAGTCTGAGATATGTGAGCTGGAAGACTTCTTACGAGTCCACTAACCTCATTCTCGCCTTTTAATGATGAAAATATCTCCAAGGAGAGTAAGTGGCTACTTACAGTCACAGCTAATTAGCAGAAAAGCTTAGATAAAATCTTACAACTACTGCTTCTCATTCTAGCTGCTCCCCCTCTTTTTGTTTTTTTGGGGGAGGGTTTGTTTTTTTTTTTAAAGTACTTTTGACTGCCTCTTAAAACCAGAAAAAGAGAAGGCATGCAGATAACCACTGGGAGACTGGACATGTTTTCATTCTAAATGTTGATGAGGAGAATAAAGCATCAGACACTGAAATTTCTTTTTTTATTATTTCAAGACTCCTTTTCTAATAATATATGCTTACAGAAATTTTGACCAGATAGATCATCACAATTTGCTCCCATCCCATAGTATCTAATCACGGTGCCAGAGAAAAAGTAAAGCGATTCTAAGATTTTCAAAGGGAATTTTCAATGTGCTACTTAAAACAAGAACATTAGAAATATAAAGGTCTATTAATCAAAAAGCATGCATTTTCTTTCACCAATAAAAATGACAGCTTCACACAAACATTTTATGCTCGAGCTCTTAAAAGCTATTTTAAGAGCAAAGACATTTCTTTAGATGCCCTGAAGTAACTTCAGTAATACTCTATAATTTCTACACTGATAGCAAAAGTGATTATCTAATCTCCAAGGTAAGTCATAACTTTGAAGAGACAGTAATATGTAAGCCCTTTATCTTGCTGTCAGAAGGCTGAAAACTGGAGAGCTTTTAGACTTGGGCTTCAATTCTTCTCCTGCCACCAACAGGAGAGAAATACTCTACTAATGCTTTCTAGGCTCTGGTACCAAACAGCGCAACTTTTGGTAGAAGCTACTAAAATTGTAGCTACGCTGTGATGAAACAAGGAAGAGACTTTCTGAGATTGAAATAAAACTCAGATATTTGTAAAGCTGGCATTTACGTAGGCATGACACAAAGAAAGGGGAACCTCAAAATTCCACCAAGCCTACATCCAGGAAGGAGCACTCATTGAAAAAAAAAGGGTGATTATAAAATTTAAAGAAGACAAGTCGAAGCACAGAGAGATAAAAAGGAAGAAAAAAATATTGCATCATTCTGGTGTGATCAATAGCACTGATTTAAAGAACAGAGTAGATAAGACTAGCTAAGGATCTCACAGTTCTCCAAGGAGCTACCTTCTGTTAAGGGAACGTATTTTGGTTGACCGTTTCTAACTATATGCTACTGGCAACCCAGTTTTATCACTTTAGTAGAATGTGGTTAGTATTTTCCTTCCATAATGGATTAAAAGTGATGAGAAGGGAACAGTAGCAACCTTAACTCATCAGGAAAGAAATCAATATTCCAAGGTAGTGTCTGAATCCAGAAACCTAAAATACTACATAACTGAAACAACATTTATAAGGCCTCACATAAAGAAACAAGGGTAGAATATGGACTGATTAAATTAGGAATTTCAGTGAATATTTTCTAAACCTTACCTTCTTCGAAAATTCCACTGCTTTTTGCTCACTTTCTTCTACTTTTGCCTTGTTCACACAAGAATCTATTCAAATTGACCAAAAATGATTAGAAATTATTGCATTGGATCACTACACAAATGATGGCTGCCAGTCTATAATTCAATACATAGACTATCATTTTTATGTCAATTGCTATTAGAAGGAAAATGATGGATACTACACATAAAACATACACTATCAGGTTTTCTTTCTTTTGTATACTAGTTGAATTAAATGATAGCATTGTTGAGGTAAAAAGCTAAGAATTCAAGAATATATTTGACTAAATCATCATCATTTTTAGAGGTATTCAATTATTTACCAACTTTAACAATTACAGAATTCTTTAAAAAATTTTTGTAGTTTATTATGGGTAGAGAAGTGCCACAGAATCTATGCTTAAAAGTATTAAGACTCAAAATGACCCTTAAAATGACACTAGAGGGGGAGATACAGTAGCATTCATTAATTCAGGCTTCTTAAAGAAAAATTTCACTTAACTTCCAATCAGGGGTAGAATTTATCACATAAATATAAAAACAAGCATAAATCTCTCAGATATAATCAAGCATTCCAGAATATAAATAACTGAAGAACTCTTTTGGGTAATATTCTCCTTATTATATATAGTATATTCTGTATACCTATACTTAGCCATTCTATACTTATTTTTCTTCACAAAAAAAATGAAAGCATATGTCTAGACTCAGATTTGTACATGAATGTTCTTAGTAGCTTTATTTTTAATAGCCCAAAACTGGAAGGAACCCAAATGTCCATCGACAAGTAAATGTATAAACAGATTGTGGTATATCCGTGTAATGGAATACTACGCAGTCATAAAAAGGAATAAACTATTGATACATGCAATACCACAACATGAATGAATCTGAAAATAATTATGCTGAGTGAAAAAAGCCAAGAAAGAGTACATGCTATATGTTTCCATTTATGTAAAATTTTAGAAAATGCAACTAATCTACAGTAGGAGAAAGCAGATCAGTGATTGTCTCAGGATGGGGACAGGTGGAGAGGCACGGAAAAGGGAGACTATAAGGAAGAACACAGCAACTTTAGAGGCTGACAGAGATGTTTATCATTTTGACTGTGATGATGGTTTTAAGAGTACATATAAATACCAAATTTTATACTTTAAATATACGTAGTTTTTCTTATGTCAAGTGTACTTCAATAAAGTTCTTTCCTCTTTTGAAAGAACTGTGTGGCTGCAGCAAGGCAACTAAGGAAGACATTGGGAAATGATGAAATCAAAGAGAAGCCAGATCTGAGCTAGGCTGGCAATGGTTGGTAATGATTTGGATTTAAATTTCAATGGGAAGGTCTTGAAGAAATGTAGGCAAGGATATGATCTGATGTATTAAAAATACTAGACTTACGAAACTGTGAAACCAGAAGAGACTCTACGCTTCTCAAGTCCAGGTGACCTTAAGATAGAAATCCATAGATTTCCTAGAAGTTCTTGAAGGCCTTGCTAATTTTTGTATGTACAAATGACTGTGAATGAGTGAGTGTGTGTGTGTGTGTGTGTGTGTGGGTGGGTGGGTGCATGCGTGCGCAGATGCACTAATGAAAGTTTCACAGCCTTCATCAGCTACTCAGGACTTCTGACCATAAAATATTAAGAACCACACACATATTTGGCTTATTTGAATTTAGAGGTGAGGAAACTGAAGCCTAGAGAAGTTAAACGATTTGTTCACAATCACAGAGATGACACGTGGATGAGGTCATAATGGGTTTTTGATACTGACTGTCCTGTCTCACCTGGACCCTCCATGTCTTCCTGCCCCAGTGCTCTTGATTAACAGTACACAGTCCTAAGTACCTGGCACACAGTACCCAAAACAAATGTCTGCTGAACACTAAATGAGTTAGCCAAAATCCTCAGTAGAGTATGTGGGTCAACTATGGTCCATAACAGATTACAAGACAGTACAAATATTTGGAAATAGTCCCTTATAACTCTCTCAACAAAATATGAAATAAACTTCTGCGTTTATCAAGCTCAGGGGAAAATATGCAGTGAGGCCAGGGTTCACATTAATGGCAGAGGTGAGGCAAACTGGCACAAGCTTTCTCAAAAGCATTTGGCCTTTCAAAATTCATACCCTCACCTAGAGGAATCAATCCTAAGGAAATATTTAGAGAAGCCAAACATTTATATAAAGAATGTTCACACCAAGTTGATTTATAATTGTGAAAACCTGAAAATGATCTGTATGTACAAAAGAAAGGACTGGCCAAGATGATTATGATATTCTATAAAATGGAATATTATACAGACACTCAAAGTCACATTTGGAAGGCCAACATGGGAAAATTGCCATAACATAATGCTTCCTGAAAAATCAGCATATAGATAGATAGAAGAGGGATGGAGGGAGGGAGGGAGGCTGAAAAATGAGATTTGTGGTTGATTTTGTCACTTAAATATGTCTCTAGATTGTCTACAATATGTAAGCATTAGTTTTAAAATCAGAAAAGAATAATACATGATAAATAATAAGGAATTCATCTTTGAATACTACTGTGAGTCCTCCCTGTGCTATGGGGTGAAGAAAAACATATAATCGACATTCAACAGCTGTTGTTTTCTACCTTTAAAGACAAGACAAATGAGTTCATGCTAGAATCTTAGCAATAGTGATTTCAATTAGGTATAAATAAAACTGTTTAACTATAAGGTCATATGGCATACTATATTTCACAAGAGAGGTTTTCACATCATCTTTGAGAGATTATGCCAGCAAGTGTAGCTAGCTACCAGTCTCAGATGATAAAAGGTCATTTCCACAGCAATCTAAGTAGATGAACATGATCATCTCAAATTCCTTCCTAGCTCTAAGGTCTATGAAAATAGAAACTGATCTGCTTTGATAGAATTAAAAGGTCGTTAAGTTACTGAAATAAGCCTGCATTTCTTTTCTCAGACCTGAACACTAATAACACGGCATTACTAATTAGATCCTACTGTACATGTGATTTCTACAAAACCACTAAAGTACCAGCATAAACTGAATCAAAGGATTTCAGAGTCATGCTTCTAAAAAAGCAAGGAATTCACCTATAATTTGGGGGGGGGCACTGATTTAAACTGAATTCAAGAGTGTTGAGACTTAACAGATTAGTATTTCCAGTCACGGAGGCAGAATTCTCATGATCATCATAATTAATAAATATAGCAAATGAGTATCCACAGACACAATGATTTACCAGATATTAACAGAGGAAGTTTAGTGAAAGAGCTACATTTAAAAAGTGTCTACTATACAAAAGAGAGTAAAACACAATCAAAGGACACTGAGGATGATATTACATACCTATCAGATGAGTGAAATCAATGTCTAATCTTTGTCTATACTTGAAATCTGGATCCATCCCACTGCAGTGGAGCACTATCTGTGAAACACACTCCTCTATTATTTTGTAATACTGTGGCCTGAAAAAGAAAAGGAGTATTCTTGAATACCTTTTCTACGCATACAAATCAGTTTTCTTAAGAAGTGATTCAGCATGATAAAGAAAAATAAGTCATTTCCTAACAGCTCAAAAAACTCTTTTCTAGTCATTCCATTCCTTCAGGAGAAATATGCCTAAGCTTAAAGATGGTCTGGACGTTATAGTGCAAAATCCATTGTGATATAATCAACTACGAACACTTCGTGACTTAATACTCTAGTTTGCAGGGATTCATGCTTGTGTTCAAAGATACTTATCAACCTTATCTACTTACTTAAGCTATTGTTCCTAAAGTTAATAAAAACAAATGACTTTTAGTCCTACATCTATGGATAGAGAAATGGTTCTAGGCCTCTCCAAGTTCTCAATTTCAATAAGGGATGAGTACCTTGGCATTACATGGCAAACAATGTCTTGAATTTACTGCTACGCTTTTACTCAAGATAGCTATAATAGCTTTTACAAAACTGGACTGAGTCACTTATGTTACAGACTACAGCAAAGATCTATTCATGCACGTATTTTAAAAGATTCATTCTGTAGAAGCATACACACTAAATATGCATGGCTATAGCTTCAATTTGTTTAAAGTGTCAAAGGTTTTAAAACATATCCTAATTCTGTAATCTATCAAGGTAATTCTGGCCTTAAAAATGACCACTTGCATACTTCAGAAATTTTTAAAAGGCATTTTTTGCATTAAAATTCAGGGAAAATTTAGTATTTATCAGCGGCTGATAAATTCAACAGCGAAAAATCAGAAAGAAATACTACGATGGACAAATTATGACACAAACATCCCCAAAATTGGTATGCTGATAACTAGCCAACCCACTGAAAGTTTGCAAATGAAGCCAAGCATATTCTAATTGCTCTTATATGTCTTTTGTCATGGGGCTGGTCTTGAGGATAAGAATAAATAGTATAATATTCACATCGGAGGCTTTTTGAAGTCATCATCACATCTAGGGTAAATAATATTGGGTTATAATCCGTCTAGTCAATGACTCTTTGGGTAAACCAGGAGAACACAATAGTTCTCTTTCAGAACAGTTTAATTATTCATAAGTAGAATAAAAGTGCTTGTCAAACTTCTACCTCACATGGATGTTCTCAGGATGAAAAGGATGTCGTATTAGAACAACTTCTCGTTTATTCAAAGTGACTGAGAAATGGATGATTTCACACAAATTATCTCCCCAGGTAACTGCGTACCCATGGGCACAGTTCCCCTTTAGCTGCCAGAACTTATTTTAAAAAATAACAGTCATTTTAAGTGCACTACCATCTTCTCTGCTTAAAAAAAAAAAAAAAAAAAAAAAAAAACCAGCATGTAATACTTCAAACATTTTTTCTGTGTCTCTGAAACATCATGATGTCTATCAGTTACCATACTGGCCAGAACTGTGGGCTTCAGAGCTGCCATTTTTGTTGGGACCGTACCTGACCCCATGGTAGCCTTCCTTTGCCCTTTAATCAAGCAGGTTTGGGGAAATCAGAGAACCTAGGTTGCTAGAATTTCCTGCATATTAAAGTACAAAAAACAACTAAGAGTCTCTTGAACAGTTAAATGTAAGATCATGGTCACCAGCTTATGGATAATTTCAGTCACTCAGAAACCTTTCTCTAACTTTCTGGTTTTCAGATATATTCCCAGTTACTAGCCTCTGAAATTTTTGACTTTATGGATTATCATTTATTTTTAAGAATTATACTACTGGATATAAAGCTGAAATATTAGTAATATTATTTTCTTAGATAACATCACATCTTTTACTAGAGAAACACTACACAAGAGGAAAACAATGAAGTCTTACTTATTAAAATGTACAAGAACTTAAAAGTTCTATCACAGACTTTTCAGAGCTTACTCTGTGCTACAAAGAAAATTAACCAGGGCGTCAGTAAAATCTGTTGGGTTTACTGCTACTCAAAGTTCTGTCACTGGGGTACCCCATTTATACAAGTAGATTCTTCTGGCCCAATTAAAAATAAATTAACATCTTCTAAAAAATGTTACCAAAAGTCATCAAACTCTTATGTTCTATGTATGTATACATTATGCATATAGTGCCTCGGCTCTACTATACTGTTAATTTTCATTTAATATCCAATTCAAATTATACAAATTTTACTCTTGGAATGGCCTCTTACCTGATATAATAATCATTTCTGATGAGCAAAAAGTGTTGTAGAATGGATAATAAGTAATTTTCAGCAGGAGTGTCCTTCAACATATTATACAGAAGATGGTACACTTCATTCATATCAGTGCAAAGTAAGTAAAGGAAAACAATCAAAGATTCTTGATAAAAGTTTCACTTATAACAAAAGCAGCTTCATTTTTAGAAACACATATATCATTTTGTTCCCATTACTGTTTCTCAACCTTCAATTCCATGATCCAGTATTTAAACATTTCTATGAAGAAATGCAATCTGTGGAATCACTTTAATCTTTTAACAAGAGAAACAGACTTATAGTATTTCCAAGACCATTTAAACATTAAAACCTTAAATGATCAGTTATTCATTATATTTTAAATTCCAAATTATAGTTGGTACCATTGGAACAGTAATGCCGTTAATGAAAATGGTTTTCTCTGGTCCTTCCTGTGGTTGTGACAGAGCACCTGTATTATTCATGCAAGCCACCACTCTTCTCTTTTCACTGCCACATAAAATAGTAAGGCAAACCAACTTTCTGTGGACTGCTAAAAGTTTATAAAAGCAGTTTTATTTAATACAGATGAAATACAAATAAAAGCAAACTGTAATGATTTCATATGCAGTATTTCATTATTTGATAAAAGAGGGAAACTAAAGACAAAGGAGCTGGAAACATATTTTTCTTAGCATATAAAAAGAGAGGTAGAAGTTCAAATGCTTTTAGTACACTAGAAAACAGATTCCAAAAATAGATTCACGCTTATGATGAAAGTGAAGACCTGGAAAATCGATGTAAAAGAAAAGTAGAAGAGGAGATGTAATCCAGCATTTAAAAAAAAACCTGAAATGTCAACATTTTCTCCGAAGTAGAACTGAGTATATGATGGATTACTTCTTAGACCCTACGTAAGAGTGTTCTGTTAGTCTCATAAGGTGCTTTAAATGGCTACAGAAAGGATCCAAAAATAGCTTTACAGTGAAGTTTGATGGTAAGAGAAATTTATATAAAGCAAGAAAGCAAGATACTTATTAATTGATACAAAAAGCATTTAATATTATGGGGACCACTGTAGACTACAGTCTCCAATGAAGGATAAGAAATTTTCTCTTATAATAATGAAATTGTTATTCATTACAGATTTATCCAGTACTTGTGTGTAAGACACTTTGATAGTAACATTGGAGGAAACAGCTGAAACACTTCTGCCCTCCATCTCATAGGGCCATAGAGTGTACATAAACAAGACAGATGTAAACAAAGTACTATAGGAATTTTGAACAGGGGACTATTACTTCCAGTTTTCCTTGGTCATGGGACGGGGAGGGGGTGAGATGGGAGAAGACATCACAGAGAAAAAGTCCAGCTCAAAGGACATTTTGGTTCTAAAGTATTTCCTAATTTCCCTAGAATCCATAAGTAAGGAATTTAATGGATATAAAACAAATGACCAGCAATGCTAGGACAACCATCTTTTAGATCTAAAATCATCTTGTATAAAATAGTTGCCAGAGGACTATATGCTACTAGTATTTGAGTCAGTCAGACACTATCATATCTAAACTCTTTTTTCACTAGGGAACCAAAATATTTGGATTGAGAATAAGACATTTATTTGAACTGAATTAGATCTCTAAATCACTGGAGTACCATTTAATAAACTGAAAAAGTATATTACCTACAGTCACATATGAACTCAGTGAACTTTTCCCCAAAAATCCTTATCTGTGAGGAATATTGCCTTAGGCTCTCGTCTATTCAAGACCACTGAGCAGAGTATACTTATAATACAGCAAGCCATGGTGTGAATTTCAATACAGTCTGTGTAAATCATCAGGACAGGGTGACAATTCCTCAGCGTGAATCTCAAGGACAGCATCATAGTGAGTTTCTAATATAAATAAATGGATATAAATTGGGCTGGCCGACAAGAATTCTAATAATGGTCCACAAAATCACCCACAAATCCCCTTTTCACAGTACATGCAAAAATGACTTCTGTGGTTTGTCAAAAGGATATTCCATTTCTGCTCGAATGTCATTGAGACGGTGCGATAATTCGGTTAGGTCGTCCTCTTTGTTCTCATCAAATACTTTCAACTGAATATCAAGCTCATCATTCTCTTTTTCTTTTAGATCCTAATATATAAACATAAAACTTAACAGACAAATAACAGTTTGACAAAAGCACATTTTGCTAATAAAGGCCTGATGCTATTATTCATTTACATACACAGAAGCCACTTCAAATACTGACCGCGGCACTTGGTTTCCTGAAAGAGAGTATGCTGTTTTTCTTTTTTGAAATAAAAGAACCTCATTGCATTCACTGCATTTCCTTTTCATGCCCCAGATTTTGATGATTCACATTAAAAAATTAACGATCACTTTTACAACAGAAAAAAACTAATTGCTAACAACCCAAATTAAATGCTGTCGTTTTGACTAAACACACTAATCAAAGATCGCAAAAGAACTCATGCAGTTAGAACATTCACATATGCCTCTGGCAAAAAATGCAAATATAGATCAATTGTATTAATGAAGAACAAATGCAAGGATATATTCAAGCACAACAGTCCCAAGTATGGCGTGAAAAGTCGTATAAACAGATTTATTTTAAATGATATTTTGTGATTTTAAAGCAAAAAGGCGTCAGGACTTTTTAATCAAGATGCATGGCTAGCCTCCTCCCCCACCTTTCATCTTTGCTTAGTCGAATCACAAAATACCAACTTGGGCATCAAAGATTTGTTTTTGTAATACATTATAAGCACGTGCATTACAAACCTCTGGGAATTTTCAAAATAATAGTATCAACAAAATCTTTGGAAGCATGCCACACTAGAGATTGTTGGGCTTAATATATATCACCTGGAATATCTCTTAATATGTGTCCATTAAGTTGCAGCTTTCAAACCCCAAATCGATAATCACAACTGTGGATGCTCAAGGGTGATATCAAGAGTGGGACTAGGATGTTCAGAGCTGAGCTTGAACTCTAAAAGGAAATGCAAGCACGGTGTACTTCAAATTAGGTCGATAAAACAAAATAGGTTGAGTTTCTTCTATTTTTATGCAATAGAACAATTAAAACTGGAGATGTAATGGCTATAACTGAAGCCAAACACAAATTTATGCAATTTCTAGATGTTCACTTTCTGATATTCACATACATAATAATTTACTGAAAATTTACCTATAGAGCATATGAAAATACTAATGTTTCTATATAATTGCACATAAAATATATAAGAACTAAATGTATTTAACTTAGTTTCCTCTTGAGTAATAACTTGCTTTAGGTTTAGTTTTCCACTTTGAAGGGAAATAAAGAAATTGATTGGAATATAAAATTATCTAACATTGGTGAGTTATATTATCAGCTGATTTCTGAACTTTATTCAGAAAAAAGAAGACACACCCAGTACGCTGGTCATCGTGGAAACAACCTTTAACACATTTTAGAATATGGAACTTTTCCTTATTCTTCTATCACAATATATTCCTTCTTAGATCCTCACTAAAAAACTTTAACATATTCAAATAAATATGTTTGAAAAATAGAAAAATCAAGCTAAATACTATCATGTCATCAGAATCAGAATTTTATAAAACATGGGATCAATCTGCATGATTACAATATTTTCAGTGAAAATAACTGGTCAAATGTTTCAGTTTTTAATTAGGATAACACATTATTTATATAATATATAGTATGTGAACATATACACCACAATATAAAGATATAGATATGTATAAATGAAATATCTTAGAAATACAGTTTATTAATAATGCTCCATTAAACATACATGCAATCTCTATATACACACACATAAAAAACTTCTTTTCAAATGTGAAATCTTGAAAGAGATATTCATAAACTCTTGATGTAATAAACATTTAGTGAATTAACAAAGTTTTTATATAGCACAAATGTGACAGATACCTTATTAAAAAGGGGACATGCATCTCTAAAGTTTTGTGTTTTAAAATGAAGAATGTCATACAATTACTGAATTAGACTATTAATAATTATATGAAATACTATAAATATGTTTCAGTTAGTTTTCCAACAGATTTGCTGTACAGATATGTAACATTTTCGGCAGATTCTCTGAAATGTATAATTAAGTCTCTACAATATAGTGTACTTCAAAGGAAATCAAAGTCTATTACCAGCATATGACTGATTACCAGGCAAGCAATCAAAATTGAGTCTTCAAAAGAATACGAAAGGGTTTGTCAGTCTTTTATAAGAGATTAAGAATGTCTGCTGCCTACAGACATAATTTCTTACTATCTTGTTCCTTCACATATCTGATTCATCTAATATTTTCTTAATTCATTTAACTAAATAAAAGGCAGATGGAGAAAACTTCACAAGGAATCAATGTAAGTGAACTACAGAGCAAATACCATTTTTAAAAAAAATCACTATATCGCATTTAAGAACTCATTTATCCCAAATTACTAAAGCAAATTTATGAAAAGTGAATTTTCCATATAAGTGAAATATAAACTCTCTTTAAACATCTTAATTTATCCATAGAGACAGGGCAAATTTTGAAAATAATTTTTTATGGAATGTAATTAAAATAATTGTCCTTGTCTTGAGGATTCTAATAATTACATGGAAAAAAGTTTCACTGTACTATAATGATGGTCTCAGGGGTTATTGAAATACTAAGAACTACTCTTCCCTAACACTTAATGATTCCAGATAGGTATAAATTTTGATCCATGTGCCAACAATTTGTATTATCCCTAACCACATCTAATTTGCTGCCTTGAATATGATATATTCTAGAAAATTAGGAAGCTCCTTCTGTTAGAACAGTATACTAGAATAAGAGTAAACAGGAAAAAAGTAAGGATAGCAAAAACTCATCTATGAATTTATTATTAAGCTTCCATGTATGTGTAAAAGATGTTTAATGCTACTCTAAATTCTAGTGATTTAAATGTAAATACTTAGTAAATTAGATAGTTAGACAGTAGTTAACATGTTAGGAACATCTAGTAGCATGATCATTCTGACCTTTGCTCCAAATTGTGATAATAAAACTAGAAGCACAAGAGCAACTGCAGGGAAATGTATGGTATTTAAGAATGGACCTCTAATCCTCTCAGGGTCTATCTGCCTGGGTTCTGATTCTCATCTTGTATATCAGAAATACCTGAGGAGGACTTTTCTTTTTTTTCCCCAAACCAAACATCTCTGCCCCACCCCCAATAAGATTTTGACAGAATCTCTTTAAAGGGACATGCTCAGCTCATTGGTTGAGAACCAGAGCCAAATTTAGCCATATTTTGCTCCGTTGTCATAGGAAGAAAAAAAAAACTGAGAATCCTTGTAGGTTCTACTCCAAAACTTTAGGAGGCAGAAACATGACGCTTCTCACTTTCCTCTTGCTGAGGAAACACTGAGATCTAAGAATCAGGGCATATTGAAGAGATGTGATAGTCAAAGAAAAATCTAACTGAAAGTGTAGGTTAAGAAGTCCAGGGTCCCACAAGAGGCTTCATCTGAAGCTTTAGGGCCAATGGGAAAATGAGCTTAGAAAACAATGATGCAAAACCTTAGCCATCAATATAATCAAATGAAAAATATCATGAGAGCATGGAACCCAGCAGAGATGAATACACCCTGACAAAAGTGCAAAAGGTAAGGACAAGAGCTACTGTGCATACTCCTTCTGAAAAGATGAGGACTTAAATAAATTAAAAGGAGAGTCACAGTTTTCTTGACCAGCCATTCAGCAGTAGAAAGTAGAAAATGAATGTTCAATTATAAATAGACATTGGAAATGAAAGATAGAAGAGTAACAGCAACAACTAAGGCAGAAAACCAGGGCATATTAATAAATGAGTAGAGGATGCTCGGAAGTCCCTGAAGCCAGGAAGTGTCCAAAGACACAATGACTCTCCTGGAAACAGAGCCAGCCCAGTGAGGACAAGCATGGGTGGGAATCAATGAGTAGGCAACTCAAAAGCACTCTAGAATCAAGCCTAGAATATTACCTCTAGCTACATAAGGGCACAGACTTTACATGAGGAGAGATTTGTGGCAAAACAAGAATAAGTGTGTTCCATACACTATAACTAGTGAATGGGCCTAAGTTAACTGCATACTGAACCTCTAGACAGTCACTTACAATGATGCATTGGTTGATTCAATACAACCAATTCCTTGGATTTTAAAGTCATGGGTGAAAGAACCATTCAGAGTGAAATTGACCTAGAAATTTCTAAAACCACATCTAATCACATATCTTAATAAAATGGGTTTCCATAGATCCAATTGTACATTTTATGATGACGAGTTTCAACCACTTTCAGTGAAGACTATCAGAAGACAAGTTATAGATGCATGCTACACACTTGTTCTTCACCAGAACATTCTCCTGATTTTACTATTTCTAGTACCCTAGGAATGTCTTATACATATGCTCACTGACATCTGGATTTTGTTTTTTTCTTTCCTTGGTCCTTGTATTTTTCCCCTCCATCTTTTTTTTTTTTTAATGGACGTACTAGGGATTGAACCCAAGCATGTTAAAACACACGCTCTACCCCTGAGCTGTATCCCCACCCACTCCTCTCTTACTTTTACTTCTTGTATCTCAGGTGTGGTCTGAGTAGCTTAAGTAAAGAGACTACTGAGCTTTTGTCTTCTTTAACAATGCCATGATCTTGAACAAAATCCTTCAGGTAACATACTGAATAAAGGATAAAGTCATGGGAGTTGTATTTCTATTTATAGAATAACTGCTCATTTATCTCAGATCAAGCGTATAAAGTTAGTTCAGAAATGTTTTTAACAGTATCATAATTAGAGCAAATATCCACACTCAATGTAAGAAATAAAATTGTTTTTCCTTAGAAAAGTTGCCATGGTGTTTTTAACAAGAATACCATTCTTAAGTAACGTGTCTAGAAGATATGAATCAAAATTATATGCATACTTATGCTGAATATAAAGGATATCAATCTAAGTTATCAAAGAGGAAAGCAAAAAAATTTTAAATGAAAATTGAAACTGCAAAAAAAACAGCCGTCTTTTATGTTCTCAGTGTTCAATTCAAAGAAAAGAAGTTCCCTTTTGACTTCAAGAAGACCAAAAAACCCATTACTTCTGGACACATCATTAGCTGAATTCTGAATCGTCAGTTGTATATCGAGACTAATACTCCTGCAATATAAAAAAGCTTACAAAAATGTCTAATGCTTTACAAAAGGAAACGGCAAGGCACATTGATTTATTCTGTTGCAAAATTTCTATATACTTCTGTCTACAGAGAGAAAAACGTTAAAGTTCACAAACATAATAAATGCACACGTTCAACTTACTGGTAACATTGTTTTTAGTCCTGAACGAAGGAATTCATTCCTTAAATGTATTCGAAAATCAAGCTCATAAGGAGATGTGACAAGGGCATTTATAAACTGCATGCAGGCCACCTGCAAATAGAAAGCAAAATTTGTTTTAAAAAAAAAGGTTTTTTAATTAAAGAAGTATTTACTTAATGCATTCAGATCATTTTTCCCATTTACTAAAGGCATGTATATATATAATGAAATATAGAAAGACATATGCATATTTATATAAGTATAGTGATTATGACTTTACAGTATAAACCAAAAAATTAGCAATAAAGTTTCTAATGTCCAGAATAATTCTACTGATGATATGATGGATGGACAAGTACTGCTTTGCTTTGCTAAATCATATGAAGGAATATTAAACTCTCTCTGACAAACTCAAAAGTGTGGGTATAGAGCACTTTAAAAAGATCGTGAAATGTGTCTTTCACATCCAGCTGTCCTCAGAGTACACTTGGCCTCAATTCTACATGGTTATAAACACTTTTCTAAAATAAATCAAATAAAGCTATAAAAGTGCCCTGATATTAAACAGGGAACACTGATAACTTAGAGATATTATTACATTGATTTATACTCTCTCTATTCTATTACTGGGTGGATTTGCACAAAATAGAGAGTATTAAAATATATGATTAAGAGGAATTGATTTACTATGTATAAAAGATGAATGCATGTGAATTAAGATCAATGAGAAGGCACTTTGACACCAATAATTGCACGATAAAGTAAAGAGAAGGGTTTGTTTTCAAGTGAAGGTGATTTATTAATTAGATTGATGTTGGAAAATGGGTTTCTCTTTTCTTCTGATATTGAGGTTTTCTCCTATAAAAAGGGAGGAATTTGTTTTCCAGTAATTGCAAGCTAGGAGAGTATCAACTAAATGCTAATTGCCAGGTGTTCCATACATTATTCCTCATTCTCGGAAAATGCTGCTCAAGTCTGAGGCAATTGGCTAATAGTTTAAGTGAAAAGCTGCACATTGAAATTGATTATTTGAAAAGTAAGTAATGAGTAGTAGAACGTTCAAAGAGCTGATTCCAAGGGGATGCCTGGAAAATACCAGATTTAGTAAAGATGTTAAGTATATATCTAAGGGGACACAAATAAATAACACATAGTTAGTATGGAGAAAACACATCAGCAAAAGAAAAATACTTCAAATGTATTTTGACTTTATCAAGTCAAACCCATTGTTATGATAGTAATATTTTTTTAAGTATAGAGAAAATATTTAAAGGTATATTGCTTTTATTTTTATATCCATATCTTATGCACTTACACTGCTTTTTGGGAGATTAGCCCATCCACCTCTCATCCAGGTTCAAAAATCAAAGGTTGCATGCATTAAAGGGGATGATCAAGATTGTCTCTAACATTATTAGATATCTAAATGATAACTGAACAATGTAGTCCAATTCCCATGACTGCTCCAATGTCAAGCTAAATCACTTAGACATTTGACTAAGTATTTGCCACTGAGTTGGCATTACCTTAAAAGTCATATCAAAACAAAAAGTCATATCAGATAAGTTATCATGACGCTTATGCCTTAATGGGCTACTTAACCTTCCTATTGACAGTAAGAAAATGTTTCGGTCTTTATAGTTTTAATAGGCTGGGATATAAGTTTGCATACTGTACATGTCCACAGCTATATTATCATTGTGTTTGCTCGAACGATTCTTGTTATGTTACAACTATGACCTGACCGAACAAGCCAAAGTATATGTCCAATCCAAAATTAATAGAGAGAAAAGTTGCCATCTGCTTGGATTGTTCTGGCCAGAAGAAATTCTAGCTTAATGGCTTGTATTAACACCCTACAAGAAGAGAGAACATTTCCATAAGAAACAAGTTAATGAGTCTTGGAATTGTACCTTTATACAAATAAAAGTATTTGGGTCAGGAAATAATAAAAATACTAAAAGTCAATAAAATTAATGAATGTAACAACATCAAAATAATTTACCTTTAAGAAGATAAATGTTGTAATGCTGTTAAATACTTAACATATAACATTTGAATATATAACTAAATACTTAAAAAAGAAGTTACATCCATTGTTTATAGTATAAAATAATTAGCAGACACTCTTAAGTCAGTAGTTTAAAGAGGTAATAAGACTGGCTTATCAATGTAGTATTTTTAAATCAAATTCTAATAGATATTTAATTAATTACAAATAACATAAGATGAATATTCATACTACTATGTCATTTTCCAACATAATCTGCTAAAGCAATGCTCTTTAATAGGAATATTTATATTTTATGAATGTGGTGAACAAAAAAGTCATCTTAATTATCTCCATTCCTTTATACCACTAGACAATTACTGCCCTTTTCAGAGGACAGGAACAAAATCAATCCAACTGCCACTATTTACAAAGTCAGATTTTAAAAATGCAATTAGTTTAAAGGGCAGAATATATTATTAATTATAAACATGAAATACCCATTGTGTGGATTCTGAATTCATAGCTAAATACAACCCTCAAACTATTATCATTATTATTTTTTTGTTACCAGACGATATTAGGTGCTTTATATAATTCATCATCTAATCTCATCCTCGCACAAACCATGTGAGGTAAGTGTTACTACCATCCTTATTTCATAGACGATGATGCTGAGACTGAAAGCAGATAAATAATGTACACAAGGTCACAGAGCAAGGAGGAAACTCATGATTCTAAACCATATCTCTTCACTCCAAATACAGTATAATTTCCAGCACATTCCATATGCCTCATAAACTCCATTCCTAGATTAATACAATAAAAGATTTTAAGGATGGAGAAGATAATAAAATTTAACTAGTACATCATGTTTAATATATTGGGAACACTTAAAAACATACAATTATTTTAACAATATATTATCTAGTATATTAAGCGGTTCTCTTATATGTCAATTATACATCAATTATACCCAAATAAAAATAAAGTGGTTATCATAATATATAATGAAATGGGAAGAAAGAATGAAAAGGGAAGAAGGAAGGGAGGGAGAAAGGGAAGGAGGGAGGTAGAAAAATGGTTCCTGGAGTGTGTTACGTTCACTTTCTATATACCCCAAACAAGGACCTATGGGCAGCATCCCATCATCCAAAAGAATGGCCTCTCACTCTCCTTCTCGCTCCCTTTACACCCGAATCCCTCCACACTCCCTATTCAGCACAGATGTGCGTGCAGATACATCACATACACACACACACACACACTCTCACACACACACTCACAAGAGCTTGCTGTTCAATAGGAAGCCACTAAACACAATTTAAATTTAGGTTAATTACAATTAAATAAAATTTAAAATCCAGTTTCTCAGTCTCACTAGCCACAGTTCAAATGTGCAACAGCCACGTGTGGCTAGTGGCTACCGTATCAGACAGCACGGATAGAGGACACTGCAGAAAGTTGGACTGGACAGCACTGCAGTGGACACATTAAATACTCTAGACCAATATCCTCATTTAAAGGTAAAGAAATCTCAGAAGATTAGATGATCTGCCCACGATTATACAGCTAATGATAAGCCACAAAGATTGGACTAGAACTCAGGCCTTGTAACTTTTGGTTCTGGATTCCTGCGACCACACTACGATGTGCACAAATCTGGCATTGCTGAATAGCATTTTACCTCATACTGGAAAGAAAACAAGTGCCTTTGAAGTGAAATCACAGAGTCCACTACCCAGATTCCATCTGTTGCTTAGTTGCTGTATAATGGCTCTAAGGTTCAAAATGGCCAGCCAGATCTATTTGCTTTAAATACAACTTCCATGAAAAGTCAAATTTAAAAATCATAGGAAGTCGGTGAATTTTCTCCATTACTGATAAATATGCTAAGGCTAGGACCACGATTCTGATTTTTAACCAGTAAAACTAGTTTCTGTATTTGGATTTTTATTAAATGATCTCCTTATATCATGAGATTTCTACATATGATATCCATATAATCTACTGAATGAGTGCATAAACATAGAGATAAAAATCACCAACTTTGTGCAAGTGACAAAGCATCCAATCATTTGTGCCATGCATAATTATACTAAACTGAATTACTGTCAGTTTTTCCATCACATTATGATCTGTCCTTTACCATCATAGTATATGTTCTTTCTACAATAATCACCTACATTCTCTAGCCAAAAGATGTTATTGTTTTCATTCTGGGGTGTGGGGTGTGGTATAGAGAGTGAAATATCACAAAACAGATTTTTACACTTCCTAAAGATAAGGTTCTGCATTTGTTTAGGGTTTTCTTTATCACCCCTAACTGCCTCCAATAAAATGTTTAAAAGATAATGAGTGAATAGTCATTAAATATTTCAAATCTTATTGACGTGAGATCCATCACTACAAAAAGAAATTGCGTTCAGCTTCTTACCTAAGTGATAGAGAGGGGAAATATTTAAACATAAAATATCTTCACAAAATTACTGAGAAAGTGCTAGAACCTTTTATTTCCTTTAACTCACCAGCTTTGAAAACTACAAACATCTATCTGTCTGATCACAATTCATAGAGCTACAGAGTACAGTAATTGCCAACTCCAGAACATTCTCAGACAGATTATCCATATTGCCATTAGCTGTGACAAATTGTGCTTTTAAAATGTTATTGACACTGTCACACAGTGACCTTATTAAGTACTCTGTTGACATTAACAAGGTCTTTCTTTATCCCAGCCCAGAAGGAGTTAGGAAAAAAGACAGTTTAAGTCAAAATAAGTACCAACCAAGAAAGATACAAATATACAGAGCACATTAATTAAGTCAAAAAATGGAGATGAACTCCAGGTACAGCAAAACCATATACAAAGGATTGGAGGTGGAGGGATGAAAAAGTATAAAATGTTCAAGAGACTGAGTACAGCATGACGGGACCAAAAACTGTATGTAGAAGCGTGGTGGAATACGAGGCTAGAGGCAAAGCAACAGCAGATGATGAAGCGTTTTGTGTGGACTTCACCCCTAGAGGCTACGGGAAGATGTCATAGAGCTTTAAGCAGTGATATAACAAGAAATGCACTTCAGAAGTATAATGGTGAAGAATGATTTAAACAGGGCTAATATGAAGGGTAGAAGATATTTAAGAGTCTAGGGAAATGATAAAACATTGAGATGTAACAATGCCTTGAAACAAAGAAATGGTGGCAGAGGGGGCAGGGTAGGGACATTATAAGAAAAGGAAGCACAACACGAAGGAAGTAGAATTGGTAGGATTGGTGACTGAAGGAATGATGGATGGAGGAAGAGTAGATGTGAAGATGACAATTATGTTTCTGGTTTATGCTACTTGGTATAACACTAAGGTTAACCAGGATTAGGAAAACAAGAGAAAGACAGGTCAGGGTTGGAGAGAGGATTGGAGTAGGAAGGAGAGGACAAAGAAAAGGAAGGTAAGTACAGTTAAGGACAGTACTGAATCTGAAATCCAGTCTGGAGGCAGGTGACATGTGGGATCTGTGAGTCAGGATATATTTGGAATAGAGGGGTTCAGAGAGATTCATCACACAGAAATGCTAGTTGGAAGTCAAAAGGATGGATGAGGCTGCCCAAGGACAATGTTCAGAATGAGCAAAGCAAAGGATCAGCACAAAGGATCAAAGGACTAAGGACCAAGCTCAAGGAATAAGTATATATTAGGGCCAAGCAGAGTGATAGGAGATGTAACACAGAGGTGAAAGAAAACGAGGAGAGCTTAGTATCATAGAAGTTGAGGGAAGAGAGACTGATAAAGCGGTGATCAATCGTGTCAAATGGTGCTGGAGAAACCAATACAGTGACTTCAAAAGTGTCTGTTGCTCTTTCTATTACAGAGGTCACTAGTGATCCCCCATTTTACCAGAAATGATGGATTGGACAATTATTCAACTTTGAAATAGATTTCAAATAAAAGACATCCTTCTGTAAGTCAGAAGTTATTTTTGTTAAGTACTTGAAAACTGACTACGTTGCATAAATATCTCTCATTGTACTAAGTCCACTTTTAAAATGGTAGGAATATAAAACTGTCCATATATAGAACAAGTTTCCTAAATAATATCAAGCATTCCTTCAACACTTAACATTTCACACATTCATTTACTTTTCCACAAAATTGTTCTTTATTCACAGCGGTAGTGCCTTGTTTTGTTATAAACGTACCTCTATGAGAAAATGATGATTTATCCAAAGGTACTTCCTGTGTGGTGGTGTGAGCACACAAAGAGGCAAATCTCAACATTTGGGAACCATGGTGCAAAAATCAAGCTACAAAGAATCAGTCCATATACTTGAGAGCCTATCTATGTAAGCATGAGCTTCTTATTTTGCATGGAACTCCTTCTGAAGTGAATTATACCATTCCACATTCTTAAAAGAGCCTAGATATAATTTATTATTTTTTGCCAACGCAGGGGCATGATTAGCGAGCTATGAAGCAACACAGAGAGGCCCTCAGGAGCGATAGATGTGTATAGGGCCCTGACACTAAGTGCAACCAAATGTTACAACTTTTGAATTCCAGCTCCAGGTTTTATTATGTTTCTATCTCCTCCTCCCTTGCTTTCGTTTTGTCAGTTGTCACTTCTTGACCATCGCAGTACACAAGCCTGGAAAAATCACTTTCCAACCTCCCAACTTGTGCTTCTAGTCTGCTGTGGATGGAAAACGGGTAATCGGGCCCATGAAGACACCACAGGAAGAAAGTTAAAAGGCTCTGATTAAAGGCCAAAAGGTCTTTGTCGTCATGAGGCTTAACTTGACGGACTGGGTGACATTTTGTTGGCTGCTCAGATTGTTTTCTTTTATTTTGATTTTCTTTCTTTTTTGGTTCTGAGTTACATCCCAAAATGATAAATCTATCAAATAGGTGTGGTCAGGATAAGTGAATCAAGTATATATTTACTTCCATGGTTTTTTACACCATATCTAACTATAGATATGCACGATTTTTAAATTATTTCCAGCATGTTAGAAAATATTTTTAAAAGTATTAAATCATGCTAAGTACACTCCTGCACACAGCTCCTGAAATACATTGACAATGGTGTCTTTCAGACTAATAGCAGCCTGTAAAGACTGGGGCTCTTTTTTACAATACATCATTGGAGGTAAACTATACAACTTTCTCTTTCCATAAGCAACTCTTATTAATGCTCAGTGTAACCTAGCTTTTTCTGCTGGGCTACACAGAAATCAGTTTCAACCATATGTTGGTATCACCTTGCTCTGCCTTCTTTTGTGAAGTGACTCGCAAACTACTTCTGGCCTCTAGTTTTACCTACTGGAAGCCCTTCTGACTCCCACCCTACCATATATTACTGGTTTTCTATCAGGAAAGATAATTTTCTAGAAATTTCCTACTGATCCTTCAAGACCTAGTTAAAGCATCACCCCATCACTGAAGCCTTTCCAGACTTACGCAGGACATACCTAAATTTGCCTTCCTTTGTGTTCTTATTAAACCTTACCAAGAGGAAAGGAATATGGGTGGGGAAACGCTGCTATTCCAAGCAAAGTGTTCTGTATGATAAAATCACTGAGGGCATTTAAAAGTCTCCAGCATATTTGGGAAACACCAGGTTTAGCATGACTAAAACGTATGGTACATTTGGGAGAGTGACAGTCTCTAAGGCCAGAATGTTAGGTTGGGACCACACTGAAAAAGGTCATTCATCATGATTAGGCTGTTCACTTTTATCAAGCAATGCATCGTGAGTATAGGTCTCTAGGAATGTTAGAATCAGATTCATTTTTTAAGGATAATTGACAACAGTATAAAACATCTGTCTGGAGGGGAAGAATATAGCAGTTTGGGGTACTAAATAGAAACCGTTGGAATAATATTGCTGGAAGAAGATAAAGGCAGTGGGGATAGAGAGACTGGGATTCATTCAGTCTCCTGTAAGACTTATTAACTGGATGCAGGGCATAAAGAAGAATAAAGTGTTGAGGGAAACTAAAGATTAGGCAGAAGATGATAACTCTATAACTAAACTGAGAAAGACAGAAAGAAGAGTAGACGGACTTCTTTTGGGGGGGAGTCATGTTAAGGGAAAGAGAAAATAAGCTCATTTTACTAAGAGGAGGTACTCTGGAGCCAGATACCCTGGGACCTAATCTGGGCTTCACCTCCTATTGACTATGTGACCCTGGAAAAGTTATCTAACCTCTGAATCTCAGTTTACTCTTCTATAAAATGGGGATACTACTATCTCTCTCAAAAAAATTGCTGTGAGGTTTAAAATGAGGTAACATATGTAAAATTATTAGAACATTGGCACATGGCTTATAAATGCTATTTTTAATTTTGTGTTTTATGATGTCTACAAAATATCCAGTTCACTATTTGGTCAGGTAGGTTTGAATAGAGAGAGATGTGAGCTGGACTTATAAATCTAGGGAATCACTGGAACAGAGTTGGGTGTTAAAGCTGGAGAAGCAGTTGAGAGTATTCATGTGGAGAATAAAATATGTATGTGTGCATATATACATGTGTATGAGTGCTTATGTGTGTATGTGTATGTACATATAAAAATGATGACAGAATAGAACTAAGACTGGAATACAGAGAATAAAATATCCAAGAAGTAAGAAGAAACACAGGAAGAAGACAGAAAAAGAACAGTCAGAAGTGGTCAGAGAGCAAGAAGTGAATGGTGTCTGAAAAGACAAAGGCAGAAAATTTTCAAGGAGGAAGCAATCAATAGAGCCAAGTGATCAGGATTGAAAGAGGCCATTGGATTTTGAAATTCGAGGATCACTGTCAACCTGTTTAAGAACTGTGAAAAAATTGAGTTGTGAGAGGTAATTTAGGAAACAGAGAAAACAAGTATGGATGATTCTTTTAGAGACAGATAGAAAATGAAAAAGGAAGATGAAAGGCTACTTGGAAGGAGAAGTAGGATCAGAAGAAGGTGCTTTAGTGGGGGGGAGACTTGAGAATGCTGCTCGGCTGAACGGAAGTCAATGAAGAGAACAATGAAGATATAGGATTTATTGTCTATTTCTTGAACTACTGAAGATAATGTAACTCCTATCACAGGTACAAACTTCACTGTACAGATAAGCTAGAAAATCTCTGTGAGAAGTTAATAACCTGTTTTTAAATCAAAAACAAAAAACGAAGAAGAAGGTATATAGTTGTTATTTTAAAATGTAATTAGTCCTGTATTTTAACAGAATTACTTCCTGAGACTGTAATAACATTTTGAGAAGTCTCAGGATACTGCAGAAATAGGAAAGTAATTCTGGTAAAATACAGCACTAATTATATTTTTAAACAACAGATTTAAACTGGTGTTTTTCACTCGGTACTCTGCATATATTTTTGAACTTTTAGGTATTTTTTTCATTCACATGAAAGAATCCAAATAAACAAACCCACTTCACAATTCTTGGGAGAGTAATAGGCTCTGTATGTAACAAATTACTAATTTTTGTACCTCATTAAAATAGGAAATTTCAAATTGTGATTTGCATATGTTTGCATCTATAATCAGTATTCAACAGTTTCTTGAATACCTAGCAAGATTCCTATGATTCTTCCATATGTTACTTGTTAACAACTTGCCACTTTATCATTGCATTCAGTCCAGCCTCCTGAAGGCTAGCAAATGTCATTCCCATCTCATTGTTTGGGCTGAACTACTCGTCATAGAGGAAGTGTCACTTTAAAGGTCAGACAATGCAATATACAAATGTTGGCATCACAGAGACCTGGTTTCAAATCATAGTCTGCCTCTCAACAGCTGTGTGACTTTGAGTGAGTGATTTGAGTGAGTACTGAAAACCCTCAATATAGATAAAACATTTAATTTCTCCTAAACAAACTTTTGCAAGACAAGTACGAACTCCCACATATGGCTGAAGCTCAAAGAAATTTAGTTAGGTAAGCCCAACCACAGGAGCAAGAGCAAAGATTTCAAGAAGTCATCTAAAAAAGCTTTCAAACCTTTCAGTAAAAGTATTAAATTTTATTGAGGTAAATTGTATAAGAAGTGTATTATGAAAAGGAAAACACTGAAAGGAAATACCCGAAGTATTAAAAAATGTGATACACTGGAAAGGCTCACCATAAAAGTTTATCCAAAATGTTCATCATAGTTGGAGTAGAAGTAACAATTAACAAATCCTCAAATATTTGGAAACACACTATAGTTTTATAACACCATTGTATTCTCTTTGAACAAGCCAATTTATCTATCTGCTGTAGTTTGAAACTGGCAAAAACAGTTATCAACACTTCCTAATACAATTAAAAAGGAGAAAAGAAACTCTTTTATATCAGATAATAAATTTTAATCTTTCTTATCTATGCTAAAAATTTGATAAAATTAAATGTGGAACCATCTTCTCTTTGTTGAATGACACTAGAGGTTTTTAAAAGGTATTTCAGAAAGCATTTTCCATGGTATATAAAATGGTAAACACTGCCTATAAGAAAGAGATGGGCATCATAGACCAACAAACCTGGCGTCAAATTTGACTGTGTTACTTACAAGCTATTGTACCTTAGACATATTATTTAATCTCACTTACCCTAGTTGTCTCAAAAGCAAAATGGAGACAATAAGAGTACTTCATAGCTAGGTTGTTGTGAGAAATAAATCATATAACATATGGAAATTAAAATGTTTCGTCTAGGATCTCACACCATAAGCACGGTCAATAAGTAAGAGTTCTCATCACCAAAGAACAAAGTTACCTTTCATAAAATGGGTCATTTCCTGAAACCATCTAAGAAAAGATAGTGAATTTTGTAATTTTCTAAAGAAGACATGTAGGCCGGGTCTACAGAGGGCTAGCAGATAGACCCGAACTTAGAGTTGCAATTCAACCCCCTCTATGCTGGTGAGTCAAACATCTGAATGTTGTGCGAATGGCACAAAAATGTATGTTTCGTTTTCTTAAATTTCTACAACAAACCCACGCAGCCTTCATTGACACTTGTTAGGATAATGGCATTGGCTGAACTGCTTGTCCTCTTGCTCAACCGCTAAAGCTTTAACTTCCATGGCTTATTACACTAATTACTAAATTTCTACCCAAATATTAATGACAATCATGATCATCAGATTTATAATATAAAGTTCTTTTCCTAATTTTAAGCAAACTGTCCTCTCCACAGACAAAACTTCTAGCTTTTATGAATGACCGAGCAACAGGAAGAATTGCATTTTTACGTTCCATTCTTTTTAAATGTTAGTTAAGATGAAGTTGGTGTCATACAAAATGAGCACCTTAAATATAACCCTGGAAGCAATTTAAGACAAAACTAACTCACCTGTAATTGCAAAGCTTCATGGTTTTCTAATCCTTCCACAATTGGTGAAAATCGTTCTCTGTTGTTTCGTTCTGCTGCTGTAGTGATAGCCCCTAAAAGCTTTTCTAGACTATAGGGGAAAAAAAAAATAGAAACGAGAAATACATCTTAACACACAGTATGTGAAAATGAGTTCTCTCTTTCAGTCTTCCCTGTTTTCTTTCTGGTGCTTGATGTTTATAGAGACCATTACAATTTAAGAATTGTGTTCTTGTCCACATATTTCTACAAGTCAAATATTGAGAGCATTAAATAATTTTAGGGCATCAAAATGAAAATTCAATTTGAAAATCTTGAGGAAAATAATTTTTCTGGGTGACATTTTTAAAAAGATACTTGATTGAGAAACATTAATAATTTTAAACTCAGGTTTTGATATTTCATGTGTTACCATAGATATTAATGTCACTTAAACCTGATGTGGCATCTATAATCATTAAAAGTTTATTCAAGTGTAAACAGACTGTAATTTTATAATAAAATGCTGAAGAGGAAATATTTCTTAAAGAACTTCAAAAAAAATCAAGATTCTTTGAAAATGGAACAAGAATAAAAACCTAAAAGAACAAGTCCAGTAAATTAGAGAAACATCTATAATTACCTAGCACAAGAAACTTATTTACCTGGACAGAAATATTGGAAACTATCTCTGTACAGTATCTGAATCAAATTAACCTCTATGTAGTATACTACTCATAGCACGCTATATCTGAAATTATAATTAACTCATAAAATATACCAGGGTAGGTTGCACTATATGAATTAAGTATTGAAAACCTAATTGACTAGGAAAATATTTCTTATTCATGTATCAACTGATCTTTCTATAAAACTGAACGAAGCCTTACGTTTGCATGCTACCTCATTCTCAGTTTACGTTCACTGAGATATGACTTAATGCTATGTGATAATATTTTTGTTTAGTGTTTGTCTTTTGGTTTCAAAGGACTAACCAGCATGAAGCAACATCTCATTTTATCCCAAGAGGTATGAGAAAATCAACATATTAGAATATTCTTAAATCTTTGGCTCTGTTCTGATTCAAACAGAAATGATTACTGTCATACAGAGTGTTCAGAAAAAATATTTAAGTTAGTGTCCTTAGCCAATATTTCATTCTTTATCACGATGGTTTCTAACCAACTAGACAGCAAATCTGAAATTTTGCTTCTGATTCAAAACTATTTCTATAAGAAGAAATTATCTAATGCATGGTCAGCAACAACTTGCTGAAATTAGCATGTAAGTGCACTCTGAATAATTACCAACAGTCTTTTTGTTCTGTTTAACAAGTTAATTTCATTCTATGAATAATTGCTTCATCTTTTCACTTACCATAGGCAGATAAAATAAAATACTACCTTAAAATAATAGTACAAAATAAAAGAACCCAGTTAATTCAGTTAAAGAAGTCAAATTTTGTGACATGCATGTGTGCAGGGGGTGTTGTACTGGGGGGGTGTGCGTGTGTGTGTGTGTTTAGCTAAAATTACTAACTGATCTTTTCACACTTTTCTAATGACTGCTTTCCCTTAAGCTATACAAAATTCTATTCATTCACTTTGAATATCCAACTTTGAAGAATTTTCAATTAGGATTCTATCTTTTTCAATCTATTTTTCAAAGAGTCAAAAAAAATGCTAAAATGTAAATAGGTAAGATAAAAATACCAATTTTTTCTAAAATTTAATACTATTTTTACGCAGGTTTTCAAAAGAAACAGCACAAAAGTAGGACTTGTTAATTTCTCAACTGTTACTCTCTATGCAGTTAATATAGTAATATAGCAATACTTACATGTTCTCTTCTCCAACGATGCAAATAGCAGAAAGTATTTTTACTATTTCAGTCATCATGTTGGGCTGTTTGGGGTCAATTGCTCTTGCCAGTAGTAAAAGACTTCTTTCGTCTCCCAGAATCCTTTGCAATCCAAACTGAAAAAAGCAAACTTTCATTCAAAATGTCTTCGGAATACATCTTCAATTTTAACAAGCAACTTAACAATGATTTTTTAAAAACCCATGCCTCTGCAATGAGGTTCTACTTGATTATATGGCTGTTCTTCAAATGCAGTTATTTGTCTTTGTTTTTTATTTGAAATGACTGCATCTTGAAGTTTTTGCCCCTTGATCAGACATGATCTCCATTAGACTGCCTAAAAATTCCATTAAAATGTGGGAGAAATATGGGAACAATCAGTATTTCTTCAACAAAGAACACATAAAGCACTAATATGATTTTCTGAAGTAGTTCTACATATATCATTGGGTCTCTCTAGAGATACCTGGAACTCATGGTCAAATTTTCCAATATGTATGGAAAATTAAGCTGAACAAAAGGGGTAAAATGTTTAAAAGCTCTTTTGTATACTGCATGCCAATTAAAGAAGCAGTAAACCTCCATATGGATTTTCCCATACTGTCTCTCTCTTATCCTCCCCCTTTCAAGCAGCTATGCTGCATAACAGAAGCCATGAACCCAAAGAGATGGCACCTGGGTTTTAGTAAGTGCCACAGTCAGCTAGGCAGAGAAGATAGACACCATTTTCATTTATTTACTAGGCTTGAATATACGCATGCCAGTGTACATCATAAGAAAGAATGGGTAAAGAAATGTGAAAGAAAGCCCAAAACTTGGGTTTTCACTACATTAAGAAGGTAATATTTTCTTTGAACATTGTCCTGCAAAGTATTTCTCAGATTTCTTATGAAGTATGTTTGCTTCTTTTTACAGTCTAATGGTGAAATCTGACAATATTTCATCAGAGCAAAATTGCCATTACAAGCTAACCTTTAGTTAAGTACCAAACGTTTGAATATTTTCATGGTTCCTAATTTATCTTTTAAAAGAATTCAGGAGAAAAAAAAAAACATAACCAAAGCTCTTAAATATGACTTTACCAGAGATCATAATAAAGAAAAATAGAGACAAGGCCCCCCCCCCAAAAAAAAAAAAAGGAAATGGAAGAGGTGAGATTAAAAAGAAGCAAACAAAACAGAAGAAATACGTATGTATAAAGGTGGCTAGTAGATAATAATAGTAAGGAAAATAAGTGAAAAAGACATGAGGAAAACTGAGAGATATGTGGTTACCATTCAGCTACCAAGCTTAACAGCTTTAAAAGTTTTTAAACTTTTAAAACAGTTAGACTGAGAGGAAAATCATTTAATTTTTCAAATTTCCACTTTATTGTTTAAAAGTAGTTTCTAATATGAAGGGACATACTGAAAAAAAAATGAACATATGAGAAATGATGGAAAACCATCAATCTAAACAACAGAGCAATATTACAGCAACAAAAGTGAGGGAGCAACGAGTTACTTTTTATGATCCTATTATTAGATGCATTGTATGAGTGATAACAGTTTTTGAATTAGGTAATCAAAACTCCTACGGGCCAGCAAAGTTGATGTATATACCATTTCAGGTGAAAGTTTCATTCTTTGATTATGATAATTTATTCCAACATGAAATGGATATATCATGGTATATTTTTTTTATTTTCAATGTGTACTTTCTGCCAATTGTTTCACATGTCTATAATTTAAGAGACTCACCATTTATTCATATTCAGAGCACCTGTGTGCAAGACATTAACATTCTCTAAAGCTTAACCTTAGTTTAGAATAATCTAAGTCAAACCATCATGGCTCTATAGGAAATCTCACTAATATGACTTTCTCTACTAATTATACTGATTACAGTTATTTCCTGGAAAGCTTTAAGAGTTGACAACGCGCACCCGTAAGAATTTTGATCAGAGTCCTACAGCTAATTTTACAGATGAGGAGACTGATTGCCAGAGAGGTCAAATGATTTTCTAAAGACCACATAACTTAGTGGCAAAGTATGGACCATCTATCTCCTGGTATCTAATACTGTGGTGTCTTTCCATTATTTGTTTCCCTCAACTGAAGAAAGAGATCCATCTCAAACTGTGGAGAAGCAATGTTAATTAACTGCTTTCTTGTTACATATCAGACTCTGTGTAACTTCGTCACCACAGACTAAGAGTGCAGAAGTTGAGAAATTCTGTACTAGTACTGATGGAAATCTTTCCGGAAGAAACTTTCAGGAACAGCACAATTAGCACATTCTATACAGGAGTCTCATGTCAACTGGCAAGCAACTATCTATTCCACATGCCAAAAATCTCTTTGCTGATAGATGTGTGCAATATATATATATATATATACACATACATACATACATATACACACTTATATACAGTCCTATACACTTAAAGACTGTTGGCAGATTACTTAAGTAGACAGTCTTATTGCATTGGTTATTAATAGCTTTATTTCACATCTGGCAAGTTTTTGGTTATTGTTTTAGTTATTTATTTTTATTAAATATTTTGAGATTATTGAAACACTATCTACAGGGAATTATGTAATTAGTGAATTAGTCACTAGTATTTTACCTATAGAAATATAAGGCAAATCATGTATAAGAATGTAACAAAATAGTTTATAGAAAAAATGACTATAATTTCATAACCTGAGCCAAGACTACTTTTAGAAGAAAAACCCGGGGGAAGGGTATAGTTCAGTGGTAGAGTGCGTGCTTACCCCAGTACCTCCATTAAATAAAATACATACATACATACATACATACATAAATATCTAATTACCTTCCCGCATAAAAAAAAAAAAAAAAAAGGAAGAAAAACCCTTGTCTGGAATTCGCAGAATCCCTCATAACACAACTGGTAACAAACATACACAAAAAACCCCTGCTATCTTCCAGAAATGTCTTTTATGTATGTTAACTCACTGACATTCACTGAACGTAAAAGAAAGAAAAAGCTTAAGCTTATCGTGCTCTTAGCCAAAAAAAAAAAAAAAAAAAAAAAAAAAAAATCAAACTATAGCTTTGAATTTTCCTTTTCAATGGAATAAAAACTCTCCGTAAGAAAATGGTATTTTACTTATCACATTTAAATTTTCCTACTACCATGAAAGGAAAATAGTATTATATGATTTGGAAACAAGACTTAACATGTTTGCAATGATTGCAAAAACCTGCCAGTAAATATTTTGTGAAGCAAAGTCTATTTTAAATAATATGTAAATGAAACTCATGATGATTTGCATTAGAAAGACCCTTTGGTAAACTGAATAAGCACCCACTATTTGGCCTGTTTCATACTTTCATATTGTCTGTCGGGCAAGTTCTCATCTTTTGTGACAGACGCAGAAATAAATACTACTTACCTTATTATTCATAAATGCTTTGAGGCACTGAATAAGTTTATACTGATTCTTCTTATCGATATTCTCTTGCCTGAATAAAAGAAAAAAACGTATTATGTTGTGCTTAAAATTTTCCCCTGTGGTGATTTTTTATTTTCCTGTTTATTCTTACTGTTTCTTGTCCAGAAGCTTTTCCAGCATATCCAACAACAGTCCAAGACCTTCATGGCCAAAGTTGTTAACCCAGCTAGTTAAAAAAAAAAAAAAATTATAAATCAGTTTGTATACTTAAAACATTCAATATCCAAAATTGAATTTTGATTTTCAAATCTGATAATCCTGTCTTTTTTATTGCTTGTCATTCTTTTTTCTACTCCCATTGCTGGTACTGACTGAATGAGGATGACTCAGAGATCTTTACCTCAGTTCCAGACTTCTCACAGTTTAGACTGCCCATTCCACAGCACTGCCTTGGTTGTTTCACCAGCATCAAATATCTTAGCCTCAACTTATAAGCCAAATTTGTCTTCTCCTGTGTCTCTGTTCCCTGAAATCAACTCCTCTTCTACTCTTCCATGTTGTTAATAACACCACTATCTTTTGAATCCTTCAGACTTGAAATATTGGCATAATTTCTTGATCCCACATCTCTTTCAACTTTCCATTTATTCTGCTCATCCATTCAACAAATATTTATTGAGTGCCCACTACCTATCAGGCATGGTCTAGGTGGTAGAAATAGAACAGGCAATAAACGAAGCGCCTACCCTCACATAGCTTACCATCTAGAAAAAGGGAGATGAATGATAAACAAGTAACTCTATCATAAAATGTCAGTGTTTTAGTACTAGGAAGAAAAATGAACCAAGGTAAAGAGAATAAGGAGAGCCAGGATGTTATTTTTTAATGTGCAGTCAGGGAAAGAGTCTTTGATAGGGTGATATCGGAGTAGAGCCTTGAAGAAGTGAGGACTTTCCCAGTAGAGAGGATAAAGGCAAATAGGGTACTGAGGGGGTAGCTATTATGCTTGGAATATTTCAGGAACTGTGAGGAGACCTGTGTGGTTAGAGGTAAATAAGCAGGCCTGGAAGAAGACAGGAGATGAAGTCCCATGTGTGACAGAAGACTCAAAGGCTGATCACAGAGAGCTTGATTTGACTTACTGTCATCCAGTCATGACTACTCTGCTTCTAGAATGACTACAATGACTCTGTTTCATTGTCCCTTCTACCATTCCAGTTAAGCCCTAGTTACCTTTCCTTTAATATGCCTGAAGTCTACCAACTAGGGTCCTGCAGCTTCATTTGTTTCTTTTCTTCATTTTACAAAATGCCCAGGTTAGACTGCACTTAACCCAGTCTTCTGTCCAAAAATTTCCTCTGGACTACCTAACACAGTTCAAGTCCTGATTCCGATCTAGCCTCAACCTACCTTTCCAGCCTCAGCCCTTATACCACAGGTTCCAATAAAAATCAGACATATTCTCTTTCCTGGAGTCTTCCCTGCATTTCCTTGCTTTACCTCATTATTTATTCTTTCTTTCCAGAAGGTAAACTCCAACTCCATCTCTCTAAACCCATCAAGGCTCAGATTTATTGTCCATTCCTCCATTACTGTTTTCTCCCCATAAGTCCTCCATCCAAATGAGTTATTTTCCCTTCGAATGCCCATTGGATCTTTCTCTTCCTGCCTGACATTACGATTCTTACTGCAAGTATCTTACCCACTTTCTGGATTACACATTGTCTGAAGACTGTTGTATCTCATTCACTTTTCTGTCTCCTACAGTATTTAGCAGAGTTGATTACATGTAGTCAGGACTAAATATTTGCTAATTAAAATTTAATTAAATTTACTGATTTGTGTGGTTAAGAGAATCAGCAGTCTCCTACTGCCCAAAAACTTCACAAGTGTAAATTAATATATAGCAGGACTCCTGCAAAGCAATCATTAATATCTATATGCTACATATTTGAACCATGACTATAGTTCAATTCCATGGTCTTTAAATCACATTTCATACCTATCTAAGGTAAAGCCTATCAACAAAGTAGACATCTAAATCTCTAAGAGACTATTAGTAATAAGAACTATCAGATCATTGAAGAAAATATGTTTTAAAAAAATAGCTCAAATATTCAGAACCAATCACATCCACAATATACATGGAAGCTCATTTTAAACAAATTCTGTTTTAATTGCCATAGTGGCAATAAGTAAAAAATCAATATGGCACTATTATGATAATTGGCAGCAAGCTACTATTCAATCGAGGCATGTAATCAACCAGTACATTGAGCTATTTTCTCTACAGACTCTTGATAATCAGTGGGGTGGTGGCACAAGGATAAAAGGACATCAGCTCTCTAAGCATAAAACACTGTATTTGATCTATCACAGAGAGAAATCAGCAGGCATCATTACAGCCGAAAATATCCTACAGCAGCCTTAAAATAACAGGAATTCTGAACAAATGTATATATACAGCCCTCAGTATGTGCTTTGGCATTTGGGAAGATGAAATAATCTATGATTTCCTTAAGTTTAACAAATTGTTTTAAGATTCTAAATTGTACTCGTTTCTTTTTACGCCTGGTGCTATTAAAATTATTAGGATTATTTCTTTCTTGGTCTAGAGAAGCGTCTGATACAAGACCGTGATTTATTTGTTCACTTGAAATCAGCCACCCATACATCCCAGACTGTTTCAAATTGTGCAGTTTATGGGACTTTGGTTTCATTCAGTGAAAATTACTCTTAGTCTGGAAAAAAAAAAAAACAGGATACAATCATGAAACTTAAGTATGAGGAGGCAGGGCCTATTTATTACAGAGTAGCCAGGGAAAAGTCTTAACTGAGAACATATTAAGCCAATGAACAGAGGAGGCCTGGTAAGAGTCCTCAGAGCTTTTAAAGTAAAGAGAATGGGAGTCCAAAAGGAGCTTGTGGCTAGAGGGAGAAAATAATTATGGTATTATAAGACGACATTCAAGAAGTTAAGAGGAAGGGACGCAGCAAGACATCTCTTTTTCCTTTTTTCTCTTGCCAAAACCGTTTCTCTTGTGTTTCAAGCATCAAACACTTTGTAGCCTCTAGCCAAATGCTTATTATTCTTCCTGTTTGTCTGTGTCTCGATAGAGAGATAGATGGACAGATAGACAGACAGATGATTTTAGCCAATACAAAAGTGGCCATGACATGATGAAGCACTTTAAAAACAAAATGTTGGCTACTATGCATAGGCAGGGATTTTGATGCTGTAACACCCAAATAAGTATAAGCTGGTGGGTTTCAAGGTGTGTGCCTCCAATTTGCAGCATCAACATCATCTGGGGACTTGTTAGAAATACAGATTCCTGGGCCTCACCCCCGACCTACTGACTCAGTAGCTGTGGGTGGAGCCTAGAAATTGGTGCATTAACTTCTCCTCCAGGTGATTCCAATGGTCGCCCAAGTTTGAGAGCCACTGGCCCAGAACAACAGTTTGCTGAGAAGTGGAGGAAGCCTTCCTAAAGCAAGACTCAGGCCCAGAACTCAAGATTGCTTTATAAACCCTCCCAACCATATGGTGCATTCCCACTGCCAAAGGACAAAGACAAGGAATCTAGTCAAAGCAAGTATATCTGGTGTATTTTAGAGTATGCAAATTCCAGCTTGGAGTTATTCAGTACTAACTGGAATATCTAGAAGTATAAACACACAGTTGATAACTCAATTTCAAACCTCACTCAGATTGGAGATAAAGACGTAACTTTTCTGTAGTATCTCAGCCCTGAAATAAGAAATTGCAATTTATCAAGGACCCCAAATTTAAGAGATGGAGCAACAGAAGGTAATGAAGAACCAAACTGGAGAAAAAATGGGGGAGGAGAAAGATCTCTTATCATTCCCATACCCACTCTGAAACACAAGGTTTTCTTTGTTTTTACTGAGATACAGTTTACATACAGTAAATTCATCATTTTGACAAACATACAGTCATGCAACCTCTAACACAAACAAGATAGAGAACATTTCCACCACACCAAAAAATTCCTTCATTCCCCTTTGCAATCGATTCCTCTTCCCTACTCCCAGCCCCCTGGCAACCACTTATCTGATTTTTGTCTCTATAGTTTTGCTTTTTCCAAAATGTCATTAGAAATGGAATCATACTGTATACAGGTTTTTGTGTCTGGCTTCTTTGACTTAGCATAAATATTATGATATTCAACCATTTTGTTGCATGTATCAGTAGTCCATTCCTTTTTATTATATGGATATACTACAATTTGTTTACCCATTCGTCAGTTGATGAAGATCTCGGTTGTTTCCAGATTTTGATGATTATGAATAGAGCTGCTATAAACATTCACAAGTAAGTATCCATATATTTTCATTTCTCTTGGAAAAATAAGTAGGGGTAGAGTCACTGGGTTTTATGATAAATATATGTTTAACTTTTCAAAGAACTTTGCTTTCCCAAGTGGCTATACCATTTGGCATTCCTTCAGCAAAGTCTAACGGTTCTAATTGCTCAAATCCTTCAGATACTTCAGATTGTCGATCTCCTTCACTTTGGCTATTCCAAAAGCTGTTTTCAGATAAAGAAACTGAGAAGCAAAGTAGTTAAGTGCCTTGCGAAACATCACTCAACAAGTAGGACACACCTGTTCTAGGACACACCCAGGTCTGACTCCAAAGCCCATGTTTATTTCAATCATATCATTAGAAATTACTAACAGGATCAGTACATGATTTTCTATAACAACATCTGGCTGATGGTTCCAGCAATAACTCACTGAGAGAAAAATGAGTGGTTGTTCCAGAACTGCATTGAGCTTATGTCTGTCTATATATTTACGTCTAGACACACAAAAACATACTTTGTATTATTTAACAGCTTCATTCATTTAGGTGTGAGAAGTACTTTTCAACCCATGTTTTTAAAATTGTCTTTCAAAGTCTGAATCTGCATAAGAAACCTACCAAATACGGTTAAAGGAAGATACCTGGAGGCTCCAATTAAAACTTCTAATCAAGATTCAGTTAAAAGCAACATACCGGAAAGAACAGAGCCAGAATAGAGCTTATACTTTTGCCTTGGATGGGCTATAGAACATAAGCTCATTTCTAGGTATTAACATATTGGTTATTTTATGTTATCAAGTTAAAGAATTATCTTGACATGCTACACATCCATGGTGATGTTTGCAACCATCATGTGACAGGGGTCCAGGTGGAACAAATGAACCACCCAAACAAAAACAATAGAAAGAACAGTTAGCATGTACGTGAGCAAGAGGCCAAGATTTGATCTGAATACTGAAAAAGAAGCCAGGAAGATTTTTTTCTAGGGAAGAAGAGGACTGACCCACAATGAGACAGTTATTTTCTGACCTTGGGTATAAAAGGTTTGACCATATCTATCAGGCAGTCCAAAATCTGGTCCATTGCTCAAGAAGTTAAAAATTAAGTATCTTTTCTCAAGTTTACTCACAGGTCAAGAAAATAACCCACCATCCATCAATGGATTGTCTCTGTGAGACCACAGAGTGGCATGTTAAGTGCTCAAGCTTTAGAAGACAGATCAAGGTTCCAGTCCCATTTCTATCGTATTCTAGCTCTGTTCTTTCTGATCGTTACTTAAACCCTCTAAGCTTCTTTTCTCATCTTCAAATTAGGGATGAGAAGAGTACTTATAAGGCCTTTGTGACTATTAAATGAAATAATGCACAGTGAAGCTTGTATTAAGGTATTTTTGAAACTGTTAAAAATTAAAACCTTGAATGCTCTCTGAATCTTCTAGTCCAAATTACAGGAAGAATTTTAGGCATAAATTAAAGACCCCTTTTCAACAATATTAACACCTAATAACATTTCATCCTTCATTTATTGAGAAGTATTTTAATGACAAGAAATATGTTGAAGAATCTAAATAGATACTAGACCTCAGCTATTGATTTGATTTTTTAAAAGACTTCATAATTTAAATATCCAGGACTCATATTATCTCACATGCTTTCTTTAACTTGTTATTATTCAGCTTTGTGTATTTTATTACTATATTTAGTGCTGGCCAATTCACATTGAAATAGAAATTACAATGGTGGGGGAAAGGTTTGTGGTGGGGGAGAGAGTCTATTTATAGTTCATGCATCATTCTGACAGAGAGATATCAAAATATATTACGATTTTAAAACAGAAATCTATCCCAAGCTTTTAGAACTTGTGAGGTAATTTTTTTTTAAAGGGCCCACTTATACTGATCTGAATGATCAAAAGAAAGAAAATTATATATTTAATAAAAGTATCAGAAGATTCACTGAACCCTAAGTCCATGAGAAAGCAAGACTCTCCCCTCTCTAGCTCTCTGGGCAAAACAAAGTAAGGACAAATCTATAAGTGTGCCTATTGCACGAGGGAATGTGATTCTGCTCCCTCACACATACGTGTAAAGGAAAACCCTTCACAGTTAACCATTCATCTGTAAGTTGGAAATTCAGATTCGGAATTACTTAATTACAGTTCACAGCAATACAACTTAAAATCAAAGATTTAGTGGACGGATGAGTTCAGTATGCTATTCACAATGTAGACATAACAGGAAATACTGACTGCATGTACATTTATGATTAGACTATCTGGATCCACGTCTTTCTTTCAAAAGGGTGAAAGCTAAAATTAGAAAGTTCTATCCTGAGTCCCATAAGCTGTAAAGGCAATTGGTCTCATGTGCAGGAGTCCAATATTCGTCATGTCATCCCTTTATCACTGTTTGTGCAGTGCGAAAGGCTAGTAGAGAAGGTTATGTGTTCTGTACAAAGGATTTTATTTCTCTCTAATGGTGTTCTGTTCCCATGTGTAATCTCATACTACAACCCAAATCACTGGAACATCAAATAAAATGAATGATAGTTCAGAGTTTCTTGGGGGAATCCAGAAACTTAGTAAAAATTTTAAGACGTGAAACAACTAATTCAACAGGTTGAAGAGACTTTAAAGATGACTGTAAATGGTGTTTACATATTTTAGTACCAGGGAAACACCTCATTTTAATACCAGTATTGCCAGGGTAATTTTTCTGAATGAAATTAAACCCGAACCTTACTTACATGCACTTATGGAAAGAAAAAAACGGCCTGGGGTGATTAAAATCAATGTGCAACCCAACACAAACAGTACCATACCTTCAGTCCATGGATCAATATTTCCAAACAGTAGCCAAGAAAAACAGTGCTTTCAGCTTTTTTAAAGGATAATTTGCTCAGCCAAATCAACTTCACAGATAATTCTACTATCAATATATACATCCATGAAAAAGGACAACATTAACAACAAAAACAACAGGGATCTGTAAATGCTATGATGGCCTTGGTGCTAGACAAATAGAAACATATATATCTACTCAGGTTAGTCTACATGAAAGTAAATACAATAGCCTTGGGCATTTCAATGTCCTTTGAAACTATTCATCTTGGTAGATTAGTGCATGAACTACTTCTGACCAATTTAAAGTATCTACCATTTGTAAACCTGCTATTTCCAGATATTTGTGCATATTCCTTTGAAGCATGACATTCATTGACCACTTATTTCACCTGATTCATAAAAAGGTTCACGTCAGTTTTCCAGCTCTTCCTCTCAGGGGTTTCTGACTTCAATATTTAGACAGATTTCAGTTTCCTTGGAAAAATACCAAACATGACACTCCATCTTTCTCTATATCCTTTGCTTTTTGCTTAAAAGGGTTTATCTGCCTGCATTTTTCCTCCCCATCAGGTCTCATCGGAAAAATCCTGTTTTGTTTCATGCTACTCACACGTTTTTTAAGAGTTCCTCACAAAGTGAAATGTGTGTTCTTTCTAGTTGCTTCTGCTAAATAAAAACAAGTGTCTCTTACATATTTACAACAAATTGTAAATACCTGAGTTACATATAAAACTCTCCTGAGGGCAATGGTTTAAGTAAAATTCTCCCTCAAAGGATAAAAGTTCCTTACTCATTAAAATCAATTTTGTAAGCTCTACAAAAATTACTTTGGAGACAGTCGCAACGGCTTAAGTCCAAATCTGTCAAAACGCCCCATAGCCTACAGAACAAAAAATATTTTCCTCCTTACCCTCCTTTAAAAATTATGAGATGGTCTCATCACCCAGTAAGGATGAAAACAAAATGTACAAAAATGTGAATGAAATTAAAAAATAGAATTTTTAATCTATAGTAAATAGAGAGGAATTTAGTCTACTTACTATAGATTATCAGGGAGAGCATTCCAGATATTCAAGCAAAAGCTAGTCATATTTTAAATTTTCTTCATATGTTTGAATTGTGAATATCGTTATGTTAGGACACTGAACTAAAGTCACCTTCTTAGTGATATAACCAGTCAAACTTACAATGAAATATTAACTTCCACAATAAAAATGTATTGGTCTATTTTTCTAAGCTAAGTAATACGGTTTAAAATTCTATAACCCACACCATAGGGCATCCAATTTCTTTTGGTAGTAGAATTCTGTTAAAATGAACTTACTCCAAGAAACCACATTTCTAATCTATAAACCTTGGAAATGAAACAGAGCTGACATCAAGTTAATCTGGTGTAAATAAGGCAGGAATTTCTTTGAATGCAAGGTGGAAAACAGACAGGTATCAGCACATACTACCACACACTTACTTTTTTCCTACACCAATTTGCGTGTTATGGTGACTGGTTCTGGTAGGCAGCAGAGAAGGTAAATGAATGTTCTTTCATGGTAACAGGGATAAGGAGAGTTGAAAGATAATTGCAATTCGGTGACTGAACAACAGAAATGCAACAGTCCTTCTCACCTACCAGGTGCAGTTCCAAAAACATAATTAAAGACTCATTATGGAGTATGATCGCTATGTAGACAAAAATCAAAGAAACTTAAGGTTCACGAATAGTTTTAGCACACGGTAACTACAACCAAACCCAAAAAGGAACAAAAAAAAAAAACCCATTTCTATGAGTCCTCATGGTGGATGTCAAAAAAATCTCAGCAAGTTCAAATGTTTTACTGTCTCAGAATGTGATCCATAATGGTAATTTTCTGGTCTTTTTTGGTTTATCTTTATATAATAATTTAATATCCCTTCCCTTGGGGAAACTTACAACCAAGAATACTCTATCCAGCAAGACTCTCATTCAGACTTGATGGAGAAATCAAAAGCTTCACAGATAAGCCAAAGGTAAAAGATTTCAGCACCACCAAACCAGCTTTACAACAAATGTTAAAGGACCTCCTCTAGTCATCAAATCATAACAGAGAACAAAAAGAAGAGAGAAAAAAAAGAAAGACCTACAAAAGATTGCTTAGGCTGTTTAGGGTCTTTTGTGGTTCCTTATAAATTCTGGAATTGTTTGTTCTAGTTCTGTGAGGAATGTCACGAGTATTTTGATGGGGATGGCGTTGGATCTGTGGGTTGCCTTGGATCTGGGTAGTGCGGCCATTTTGATAGTGTTGATTCTTCCAATCCAAGAGCACAAGAAATCTTTCCATTTCTTTGTGTCATTTTGGTTTTCAGAGTATAGGCAACCTCCTTAGTTAAGTTCATTTCTAGGTATTTTGTTGTTTTTGATGTAATGGAAATGTCTCTGCCAGTTATAAAATTCTGGTTTTTGAAGTGGAAAAAAAAAGTGAATAAAGGGCTGCAAATGGCAAAATAGCCTTCTTTTTTATGGGTGAGTTGTATTCCATTACATATATTTTTATATGCTGCATCTCCATTATCTATTCAACTATTGATGTGCACTTAGGATGCTTCCATACCTTGGCAATTGTAAATAATGTTGCTGTTAATAGCAGGGTGTATGTATCTTTTTGAGTTAATTCTTATTTTGTGGTTGGCTTTATTCCTTTGATAACTATGTAAGTTTAAAAAGCTAAAGCTCTAAATGTTCTTAGAAACAATGAACAGTACACATATGTAAATTTTTTAAAATGTGTGCAGTTTATTGTGTATATGTGTTTACATGCACTATATTGTACACGTGCAGTAAAACTGTAACAATTCTACCTAATAAAATTGAAAAATGAAAAAAACTTAAAAAATAAAATCCCTTCCCTCTGAAACTGAGGAAGATACTATGAAAATTATGTGTATCTGCGTGCACATACATGCACTCTTAACTATAGTTAAATATCTTAACACATCTAATTTTAATAATTTTTTTCAAAACATAATCATTGTACAATGAACAGTCAAAATCTTTTATAAGCCCACATTAAGAAACTTGGGAATTGTCACGTCTTCTCTAACACAAATTAAACCAAAAAAGCTCACTATTTTTCTCTTTCACAGTTATATAAACCATCTAAAGCAATGACAACAAAATAATAATAATAATCTGTATATGACATATAGATAAAAGCTTTATAGGATTATAATGCAGTATACAGTTCCTAAGAAATAGTAGCCTTCTAGTATATTCAACTTGGCTTGCCCTCATTTTCTGAAAAATCTAGAAACATACCTACTCTTAAAAGTTACACATTTAATAAGT
Organism: Camelus bactrianus; assembly: GCF_048773025.1. Lineage (NCBI taxonomy): Eukaryota > Metazoa > Chordata > Mammalia > Artiodactyla > Camelidae > Camelus > Camelus bactrianus. The sequence goes on along the minus strand of NC_133575.1, from coordinate 77,119,977 downwards.
CTTTCGGAACATACGAATGCTTTCTAAAGAAAGCATAATGTTTTCATTGCTGAGGTAACTTCGACCTCCTTCAAAATTGCAAGGACTTTCTTTTCAATTGGAACAGTTAAAAACCAAAACAAACACTAACAACTTAACAACATGGTTTTATCTTCATTTACAAACAAACCTCTGTGAAAGAACATGTCCTCATAAGAGTAGCTTTACTGGTTGTGAAATTAAACTGAGTTACCCCATATCGACACCTTCATGTTACAAGTGAAGAAAATAAAGAACTTTATTGACTTGTCTTAGATCATAGAGCCTATTAATAGCAAAACCATGACTGGAATCCAGCAATCAAGCCTCAGTCCCCACAGACCTCCTACATCATCAACAACTGACATAAATATCACCAATTAGTGGTTATAAGTTTTTTGATTATTCTCCTTTCATGCAGGAATATTGGATGAAAGTTAAATTTAATTAACGTATCATCAATGTGTATATACAGAAGTGAAAGCTATATCAGTGCAGATATTTTAAGAAATTATTTATTATGGATTTCATCAGGAAGGGCAACTTCAGATAATAAAAACATTGGAGATGTCGAAAAATATACTACCTTTCTGCTTCCCATATACCAATAAATTAAAAAGTCACTTGTTCAGATGCAGAGCCCCGTCATACTGCAATTCATGACTATGGATTAGACCCAGCAGTGAAGCACAGATCTGTAAACATCCACTTCAAAGCACGGAGCAACTGTCAGCAGATATTTGGCCTGACACAAAATACAAGTATTAGGAAGCACCTGGAAAAAAATGGAGCCATTCAACTTTCATTTGGGAATCACAGTTCTTGGTTAGCCTCACTTGCTTCCTCGCCTAACATGAATGAAGTGATCAGCCATTTTAAGACTGCTTCTCATGGGGTCCAGAATATGTTACCCCAAAATATGGCACCCTCACATATTGAATATTTTAAGCTGAAGGAATCTGAGAAAAAGGCAGAAGCAAAAAGGTCACTCTGACCTCATTCCTCCCTGCCCCCCCCCCCCGCTTCCTCCTGAAAGCAGGTGATAAATCTCCCACGTGAAAAGTCTCTATCCTGCCTGTACCAGGAGGAGGGAAGGCATTCTTACTATGGGAGACAGGGAATTGAGGGTGCAGACGGCTCCCTAATTAAACCTCGTTAAACTAACCCTTATCTCCCTGGTTACTTCTTCACCATTTACTACCCCTAGCCCAAAACCCTTTGTCTTGTCAATTCCTCACAAATGTGTTCTTTGTCTAAAAGGTATAAAAGCTTGCAACAAGTACGTACTGTCTAGCACAGGGAGCTACATTCAATTTCTTGTAATAACATATAATGGAAAAGAATCTGAAAAGAAAACATACTTATGTATGTATATGGATAACTGAATCACTTTGCTGTACACCTGAAACTAGCATTGTAAATCAACTACACTTCAGTAAAAAAATTTTTTTAAAAAGGTTGCAGCTTTGGTCACTTCTTTGGGTCTTCATTCTCTTGTGAAGGCTCCTATACATAACTGTAAAAATTCAGTAAAATGCATAGGCTTCTCTCCTGTTAATCTATCTTCATCAGTTTTATTTTCAGACCCAGTCACAGACCAAAAGAGGGTCGAGTTAAACTTTTTCAACCCCTACACTGCCTGCTAACTTCCTTAACTTCTCTATCCCTCTGTGCTCTGCCTTACTTTGGCTATACTGAATTTTTAAGAAACCCAGTGAATGCTTTTTCCTAGGTCAATCAGTTCCTCTGTCAATTCATGTCTCCAAATGGAGTGAGACCTGAACTACATAGGATATTGACAATGGAAATGTAAAAACTACGCAAGAGATACTGCAAATAAGAAAATGGGCAAATGTGATGAACAAGGAGTGTCCAAAATGACTCCAAATCATACCCACAGGGTTTAGAGCTACAACCTTGAATGGACAAGTGCTCTAATTAGATCATGCTTATCTACAGCTGCATGGTATATGTCTAGCCTGGTGCTTGTATCTCCACAGTACTATTTACGTATTCATATTTTTCTAGCATCCCTCCTATCAATATGTTTCAGAAATTTCCAGCCACACATTTGAAAAATCAATATGCACATACGATTTGTTCTTATCCCCCCCAAATTAACTCCTCTATTGCTATCTGTTCTCAACTTTTATTACCCCAATTTTCTTAGATCACTTGAAAAAGCTGAGAAATGCATTAAGGTGAATGTTTGCATCAAACTATTGTCATCAGCAAACTAAAACATGTGACTTCAACATGTAAAATCATTATTCTAATTTATAAACAATACAAAATAGCAGCAGAAACCAAAATTAATGAAAAGCTCACATAATAACAACTCAGCACAGTGGATTCTGCATTCTGTTCCAGGGAGAAGGTGATGATGAGGAAAGAAACTGACAGAGAAGTTTTTTTCAAGGTACAAAATACATCATAAAGTCAAAGACTACCCCCAAGGAAACGTCCCATACCACTCACAATTAAAATATTTTGGCATTTTAATTAATGCTTATAATGCTGACCTCACCAACACTACGAAATTCTTAAGCATTTTCTATATCAAAGAAAAATGCTTAATGTAGTTTCAGTGCTGGATTCATTTCAGGGAATTCTTATTCTTTGACAAATGCTAATTCACATATGGAAATCTATGATAATCCAGTTTTTTAAAAAACCCATTTAACACTCCAGTTTAGCACTTGTTTTTCAATACTTTTTGATGAATGAATGCTGAAGCTACTCATTTAAGAAATGATCTCCAGGAAACTCTTGGAAGCTGGCATCAAGGGTGGTATGGTACCACAGCCTTGCCCCATAAAAACCTAGAGCAATACTCAGCACTCGGCAGTATCCTCCAAAATAGGCAGGATTAGATCCAATCTGCATATTTTCAGTAACAATGGATGCTGCATAACAGACCTAAGAAACAGGAGTGGTTTGATTCTGGGCATATGAAGGCTTAAGATTCATATTGACAGGGCAGACTACTAAACTATCTCACCTGAAGCTGACTGCGTTTTTCAAAGTACACTACAATGTGACACTGCCTCCTATGTTCTCCCTTCATGGATTCCATCTCAGCAGAAGATTTTCAGGTTTCAACTGCCTGATGTGAGAGGCTATACACCTAGAGCTTTGCTAACCAGGTGGGAAATCTCCCCAAATTAGCTGTTCATTATCTGACACCAGTCGAACAGCTGGGGTCATAGAGCAAACACTGTTATCTAGTGCACACGGATCTTCTTGCAATCGACCACACAGGATACCTGTGCTCCGGGTGCTAGCTGGCATCTTAATTGTGAACTGTCAGCTATCCAACTCCCATCAAAAGTCCAGCTGAGATGATAGATATTCCAGAGGGGAGAGCCTCAGGGATATTTCTCAAGTACACCTAGGTAGCAGCTTAGATTAGGAGGATGCTGTATTCCAGTACTATTACCCCGGGTCTTCGTAGAAACATCATGGCCTTGATTTTTTTTTTTTTTTAACTCAAGGCCCCATGTAGGAAATGGACATTCACAGAAATCCTCTGTACTTTATGGAAAACTATCAAAGACTCACTCTACTGTGTTGCTCAATATCCTTCATTTAAAGAACCCCAAAGTAAAATTCTTTGAGTTTAGAATTAGAAGGGATGTCGTTCCCTGAGACATAAATGTGCTGTCATTCATCAGAAAACAGCTGTATCTGTCAATACTCTCCTTTTTCCCCCCCTTGGCTACAGGGAAAATTGAAACTATTTTATACTCAAATCATGACCTGGCATTGTCCTAGGCTTTCTGAAAAGTACCATTTTCCCTCGGTGTTTACTTGGAGCTTGTCTTTTTACCCTCATCTGAATGGTAGTGGAATATCTCCCTGCACCTCTTATTGAAAGCTGCAACTGCTCCAGCAATAATCCCACAATAATAAGAATATAAAACTCTAGTATGTGTCCAACATGTTTAAATTGATTCCTATAAGTAGAAATAAAAATATTTCAAATAATGCATATTTATAAGGATTTCCTTCCCAAGGCTAATTTTGAATATCCAGAAAATGCAACAAAGAGCATATAAAATGTTTTAATACAGAAGGAAGTTAGCCTTCTATTAAGAAATCCGTGTTATTATTGTGCCTAGATTCTGCTAAGAGATTTTATATACCTTTATAACTACAGGTCCAGTTACAAGTTTCTAATTATTTTAAACAATTATTATATATACACATGGGTTTTCAAATTTACAATACATAATTTAAATGAGAAAATACACTGCCTTGGTGGACCTTCATATGTCATGTAGCAAGAAAATAAATGCTATTTTATTGTTTACATTTTCTGTCTTTACATTTTCTTACTGTCTAACATTTTCCCCTATTGAAACAAGACTTCAGAAACTTGAACCAGAAACTTGAACTCGTTGTTCCTGCTTTTCTTTTTAGAAGTAATACAGGACACACAGATCTACTTTGTGTCTATTATGAGATATAATACTGGATCTGCCTTAAGTTAAAATTGTGTTTTGAAGCTAATATTATACAATTGAAACTTCAATGTCACTGAATATTAATGGTACCAACTTAGCTAAATGAGCTAATATGGTTGCCGTTAATGCAAACTGTTGACCAAGATTTTAACAGAAAGCAGAAAATTTGACATAACTGCTCTGAATTTACTGTATTCTCTTCTATGTAAAAATGTATGAGGGTCTTCTAAAATGACCTATGCATTTGAAAGGCAAAGCAAACAAATTAAATACACAACCCTGCTTTCGTAATACTGCACATAATGCTGCCTTCTGAGATGTGCTCACAATTTTAAGTCCTGTTCACATTTCTGCCTCATAAAAAATTGTCCTCATTATTCTGTTTTTCATAGGTAGCCCAATGCAAAATGTTCGAAGAGTATTGATCTGCACCTACAGTTATATTAACTTTCTAAGCAGTGTCGGCTGCTCTGCCAAGCTTTTAATAAGTTTAATACAGGCTGTTCAAATAGTTACTAACACCAATAACTCAGAAAGTACTTTCCATTCCTAATTTGTATTACTGTCAAGAGTTAGCTATTCTCATTACGATGATTATATTACAATGCATTATTTGTTAATATGCTAGAAAAATATGTTTCAATCTAAAGGGAAGTTAGAAAATATCAAGTAAAGACAAGTATGCCAAAGGAAATGCAAATAACTACAAATACAGAAACTCTAAGAGACGTTTTATCTGTTTTCACCTGCTTGGAAACACTGGCAGAGGAAGCTATCACCACAGAAAGAGTACACGCGCTACACCACGAGTTTGGCTGATAACAATGATTCCAAGCAAAACAGGAAAAAAAAAGTTTCCTAGTGGGGTGATACACCCTTCGAGCTGTAAGGCAATTTCAGCAACAACTCTGAAAGAACTCTACACAGTCCTAACTCTCACACTATTCTTCAGACCAGTATTTGTTGTTTTTGTCATGTTTTGAGAAAGCTTAGTGACAATGATTTATTGCTACACATTTCTTTGGGTTCTTCATGAAATGTACTGCCAAACACCTACACATCCTGTAATGGGTTGGCTGGGAATAAAATTGTCCAAACTCATTGGTCATTTCTCAGCAGGCACTGCTTTCTTTCATAAACTTTAGTAAAGGAATATGAACAAAAAACTGTAAATAACAGTTCTCATTCTGAAACACACAGACCACAGTATGTGCAAAGCCTAACACAAATTGTGACGGCAGATTGGGATGTATTTTATAGTCAAAACTCATGGACGTTTAGGGTGTTAAATAGAGTTGTAAACATTCAATTTCATTAACTCACCATACAACCATAAAAAGACCATTGTGGAAAGCATGCTACATTTGCTGTAGTTGATGAAAATGGTTCATATCAAACCAATAGGTTTCATTCCTGTGTGGAGTAAGTTAGCTTCATTCTTTTTCTCTGATTACATCTAAAAATGCACGGCCACAAAATAGAGCCAGATTAATGCAAATTCATTCTCACTGCTGGAGAAGAATAGCTTGTTATTGATGGTGGGTCAATACCCACATCAAATCACACATTATTGTATATAAATTACACTGGACCTGCCATCATGAAACAAACAAGAGGGCAAGAGGGTCCCTTCCCCAGAGTCTAAAATCTAAATGAGAAAAGCAGGCGTACATGCATGAAACTATTATAGAGCATAAACAGGTGCGGGTGAATGTATACAGTACAAAATAAATGTTGATGATGTATAGTAAGGGAGTGATTTGGGATATGGCCAGTTAATGATGGTTTATAGAAGGGATTTTTAAATATTTGTCATTAGCAGAATATCATATAATGAAATGACTTTCTGATTGCCTTTATCTTCTGAGTGATTAAATACTACATGAATTTGAAATCCATGACTTTGTTTAACATTCTGAAGTGACTGTGCTTTGAGAATGTTTAGTAAAGCTATTAGTGTGTGTATGTGTGTTTATATATTTATTTATTATTTTACTAGGGGCGGAACAAAAAGAAACCAGTTAAAACTGTGGTATGGAAGGAAATCAGCCACGGGAGGGCAAATGACAGGATTCTAATGAATATCAGCTTTCAAAAAGAGTTATGTAATATAGGCATAGAAACTGCTTCCTTCAATATTTTGAAGGAAACTATAAATACCTGTCTGGAGGTAGTTAAATATATTTACAAATGCAAGAAAATAATGGAATGCTAGGAAATCTTTTGGTCTTATGGAGGAACATTTTTCTCACTCTTCACAATCATCTCTAAGCACTAATCTAATTACACTAGCAAAAGTTGTAGGACTGGAAATAAGCAAAATAAAACATAGATTCTTAGAGCCAGAAGGCTCCAGCCTCATTTAGATGTGGAAAAACTGTGGCCCAAAGAGCTCACGAAGGTCACAGACAGTGAGAAATCGAGGACTGGAAAACAGATCTCATGACTGGCATTCTAGTGGTACTCTATCATATACCCTGCTCTCTCTCATAATTTAATAGCCAGAAAAAATTCTTTATAAGGAGAACAAGGATAATATTTAATTTCATTAAGAGTAGTTCTACATAAGGAAAGTTCTAGAAGTAGTACATAGTTCTACTATTTTTGAATATTCTGAACTAGTTAATGCTTTTACCTAGACAGAATTTAGCTTAATTTTGTTATTTCAACGGTTTGAAGGGTAATTTTCCTTTGCATGATTGTGGTGGGTTGAAGAGAATCCATCCAGAAGCTTAGAATACGAGAATACGATCTTACTTGGAAATAGGGTCTTTGTAGATGTAGTTAAGGTAAAGATGGATAGAACATCATACTGGATTAGGGTGGGTCTTAAATCCAATTAGAGTTTCTTTTTTTTTTTTTTTTCTTTGAGCATTTACTTTTTGTTAATTTTTAAATACATTTAGAAAGTTGATTAGTAAATTAGCTAGTTTCATCACATTAACTTTAGCCATAGTAATTTACCTCCAGGCATAAATCATTATTATTTTTATTTACTTTTTTTTATTAGGTAGATACCTCCTACTGAAATTAATTTTCATTAATTTTAGTGAATAATTCAGTTTTACCTTTTACCACCCAGTCTTTTTTATCATAATTTTTTTGCATTTAAATTTTTTATACAATTTTTAAAGGTTACTTTCCATTTACAGTTATTACAAAATATTGGTTATATTCCCCATGTTGTACGATACATCCTTGAATCTACCTTGTACCCAACATTTTATACCTCCCTCTCCCCCACCCCTATGTTGCCCACCTTCCACCCCCCAGTAATCACTAGTTTGTTTTCTACATCTGTGAGTCTGGAAGGCATTGTGCGAAATAAGTTGGACAGAGAAAGACAAACACTGTATGATATCACTTATATGTGGAATCTAAAAAAATACAACAAACTAGTGAATACAGAGTATTCTAAGAAAGAGAAGGTCACATGACAAGGAGGCAGACAATTGAGTTATGCTGCCATGAGCCAAGGAATGTGAGAAGATGAGGAAGTGAAGATCCCCACCCTAGAGTCTTAGGAGGGACCTCCCTGCCCACACCTTGATATCCGACTTCTAGCTACCTGACTGTGAGACAATACATTTCTATTGATTAAAGTCACCCAGCTTTTGATCACTGTTATGGAATCCCTAGGGAACTAAACCAATGATATTAAATGATTGCTGTTGAATTTCAAGGGCTCTTTTATACAAGAAATCAGATACTATGCATTCAAGGTGACTTTTTTCCTCTAAATGCAATTTTTTCTTTGTTTTCTATGTAATTTCCTTATTACTCTCATTCTGGGGTTTGTTCTTATATTGGTTTCCTCCTTTTCTCAATTGCTGTTGTTGTTTCATTGATCTTGTTTATTTGTTTCTTTCCAAACGAGAAATAAATTAGTTGTTTGCTGTGTTCGTTTGATTACTTATTTGTTGGTTAATGGGAGGGAGATTTTAAAGTAGCGGATGGTTATTCCTCCAGCTTCATTCTTTTTTGTCAGTGATGCTTTGGCAATTACAGATCTTTTGTGAGATCCATATAAATTTTAGGATTATTTGTTCTAATTCTGTGAAAAATGTCCTGGGTAATTTGATAGGGATCACCTTAAATCTGTGGATTGCTTTAGGTAGTATGGCCATGTTAACAATATTAATTCTTCCAATTCAAGAATATGGGATATCTTTCCATTTCTTTAAGACATCTTTAATTTCCTTGGTCAATGTTTTGAAGTTCTCCGAATATAAAACTCTCACTACCTTGGTCAGATTTATTTTGAAATTTTTGGTTTTTTTTTTTGGATGCAATTTTAAAAGGGATTGTTTATTTTGCTTTTCTGATATTTCACTGTTAGTGCAAAGAAATGCCACTGATTTCTGTACGTTAATCTTGTATCCTGCTACCTTGCTGAATTCTTGATCCAGTAATCCCATACCTGGGCATACATCCAGAGGGAACCTTAATTCAAAAAGACACATGTACCCCAGTATTCACAGTACCACTATTTACAATAGCAAAGACATGGAAACAACCTAAATGTCCATCGACAAATGACTGGATAAAGAAGCTGTGGTATGTTTATACAATAGACTACTACTCAGCTATAACAAATAATAAAATAATGCCATTTGCAGCAACATGGATGAACCTGGAGATTATCATTCTAAGTGAAGTAAACCAGAAAGAGAAAGAAAAATACCATGTGATATCACTTATATGTGGAATCTTAAAAAAAAAAAAAAAAAAGACAGACTTATTTACAAAACAGAAACAGACTTACAGACATAGAAAACAAATTTACGGTTACCAGGAGGGGAAGTGGATGAGAAGGGATAAATTGGAAGTTCAAGATTTACGGATACTAACTGATACATAAAAAATAGATAAACAACAAATTTATACTGCATAGCACTGGGAACTATATTCAATATCTTGTAGTAACATGATGAAAGAGAATTTGAAAATGAATACATGTATGTTCCTATATAACTGAAGTATTGTGCTGTACACCAGAAATTGATACAACATTGTAAACTGACTATACTTCAATGAAAATATATATATGAAAAAAAAATAAAGTAAGGGATGGTTAGATAAAATCTTCTGGGTGTCGATAGGTTTAAATCTGATGGAAATAGAAAGTGTGGTTTACACTATAGAATGGTTCTTCACATGTCTAAGGAATAAAATACTTTTTTTCATTTGGAAACTCTGTATTAGTAAAGTTAAAACATGATTCTTTCTTATAGGATTTCTAAAATCCTTTTTAAAAAAACAATACTAACATTCACTGTGAGTTCCCAAGAGGGGAAAACACTACACTGCGTTTGAGAATTTTTTTAACCATGTGATGTAAACACATATCCCACCACTACTATTTGATTTTTTGTGGGGGGCAGGTTGAGGAGAGTATCCCTTTATCAGGAAGAAGAAAGACTTTCGGTCTAGAGTCAAATGGTAGAAAAAAGTCCAAGAAGAAACCATTGCTTGGAGGTGGCTTACTAGACTTTGGTAAGAATCCTCAGGACACTCAGAGGAAAAGAAAGGACACTGGTGCTCCTTGATCTTCTCCCCGCTCTCCAAACCCACACATACACACGGGAATACTAGAGGTACTTTGTGGTAGCAGTCTGTTACTTTTTTTCATTCACTCAACTTTTAATTCCACAAGGAATAATGCTATGTGCTGAATACAGAGAATAAATAAAACATAATTCTTGACCTTCAGGAGATAACCACACAATAACTTTCTTTCTACAAACTTATGGTTACCAAAGGGGAAAGGGAAGGAGGGATAAATTAGGAGTTTGGGGTTTGCAGATACAAACTACTGTATATAAATAACAGATAAACAAGGTGCTACTGTTCACTGAAAACTATTCAGTACCTTATAATAGCCTGTAATGAAAAAGAATATGAAAAGGAATATATATATACACATATGTATAACTGAATCACTATGCTGCACAGAAACTAACACAACATTGTAAATCAACTATACTTCAATTTAAAAAATAATGATAACTCTCTTTCTCACCTTATTAAAGTTCCTACACTGGTTGGTGCCAGAGAAGCTCACGTCCCCTTCTTAGGGGAGCACTCTCCAGGAACACCTTCTGAGGTGGACAAATTCCGGACCACATCATCTTGCCTCCCTCTCCTTACCAATGGCAAAACTGACTGGATTAGGGATGGTCACCTGACCAGCGGTGTGGCAAGCACTTAAGCGGGCCAGAAGGCTCAGGTGGCCTGTCATGAAAAGCTTTGCCCGAGCAGAAACAAATGGGGACCAGAGTCTCTCCATAAAGAATTCAAAATGGGTAATGTAGAGAAAGCCAGGCAGTTAATATCAGAAGCAGCAGCAGACTCATGTAGAGGCCACGTTAACAATGGAACAAATCAGGGAGACAAGCCATGCATTTCTTCCGCTGAGGTGAAGACTCATAACAAAAATAATCAGGTTCTAGGACTACCCTGGGATGTCAAGGGACCTTCAGTGTCAGCCTCCATGAGGCACAGCTATATGGCTGCCCCTAGAATCCTTATGAGATTTCTAGCTCCTTTACTGCGATATGTAACATGGTCTTCCTGCTTGTACCAAGTTATTCTTTAAAAATCTACGTCAGGTCTGGCCATTACTCTCCTCAAAACCCTCTAACAGCTTGCCAGCTCACTCAAGAGTAAAAGCTGACGTCCTTCCAATGGCTCACAATTCTCTGCCTCCACCCCCCTGGCCTCTGACATTCCTGGAACAGGCCCAGCATTTGCTCTTGCTGGCTCCTGTTTCTAACACTCTTCTTCCTCCAGTGGACAACATAGCTCACTCCCACACTTCCTTGAGATCTCTGCTCACATATCATTAAAGACAAGGAGGCCTTCACTGACCATAGGATATAAAATAGCAACATTCCCTCCCCAGGACAGATCACAACCTGACATTTTATATATATATATAAAATTTTAATTGTCTGACTTTTCTTACTAGAATGTAGGCTCCATACGGACAGGCCCCATATGGACAAGGGGAATTTGTTATTCCTTTATGGGATATCCATGTGCTGTATAAAAACAAACTACATAATATTAAGTGCTAGTCAGTGAACCGCTCCAACTTCAGGTATTACCGAAAAGAAAAAAAATTTATCTCTCAATAGTAAAATAAAGTTTTCTTAATTTATCATATAATGGTAAATTGGAATAAATACCATACATTTGAATTACTAGCAGTACCATCCATCATGTACAGAGCAAAGAAGTCCCAAATTTCACTACACAGAGCCATGAGGTCATAGGAAAAAGACTTTTCAACACAATGATATATATTCTTCACATATTACACTTCAAAAAATAAATGCATTGGTTTATAGAAGATGGAGCCTTTCAGATGATTTTTTAATCAGTGAAAAATGTAGGCTCAAAGGGTGGTAGAGTTTCATTAAAAATTAATGAGTTATATGGCTAAGTTCTCTACAACTATAATAAAGTTTTGGTTCTTAAACTAGTAGATGAGTACACAGGTGCTTTTATATTCTCCTTTATATTTTTTGCGGGAATATTTCAGTGTTTTTTTTTTAATTCAAGTCAGGCAAATTTTAATGAAAGACATAAAGTTAAAATATTTAGTATGTGACAAGAATGAAAGGAGGATATTTTTAAAGACTTTCCTTATTGTGTACAAAGAAGTAGTTAAGGACCCAGGCTCTGGGTTGGAACCTTAGCTCTGATACTAACCATGTAACACTAAAATGGAGCAAATTACTTAAGCTTTCTGAGCCTCAAGTGCCCCATCTATAAAATGAGAACAATATTAATAGTAATGATAATGATTGCCTGGTTGTATGTGTGTATTTCAAGTTCTTAGAACATTTCCTAGGGGAGAGTAAAATGGTATATATGTAAGTGTTTCTTGCTATTATTTCTTTAATGTTTTTAAAGATGCCTGTAGGGCATCCAGGAAGACATTTGGAGACAGAATCTAAATTTCAAGAGAAATGTCTGAGCTGGAAATATAAATCTAGGCATCACAGAGACACATACACACACTCTCTCTTACAACAGTGCTTAGCAGATAATAAGTACTATATAAATGTTAAAACATTAACTATTTTTATTTTAATAAATATTTCAGAAGTCAATTGAATTTAAGCTTATTAAAATGAAAGTTAAAACTTAAATGCACATAGTAGGTACTCACTAAAGTTTTAATGACTGAAAATAATTCTCAGTGTTTACCATTTTTGATGTGTCATTATAAAAAGTTAATGAAAATTGTAAAAATACAATTTGTATTTCTCATATTACAATTAAAATCTAAATCAATTTTTTTTTAATGGAGGTACTGGGGATTGAACTCAGGACCTCGCGCATGCTAAGCCCGCACTCTACCACTGAGCTTTACCTTCCCCCCTAAATCTAAATTTAGTCGGTAAAATAAAACAGTTACTAACAATTATGACAATAATACTAGCTTTGACTTGAAAACATTTTCAAATTTATTTATTCAGCTCATTTAGAATCAACTTCAACATAAATGCACACATTTCTTATGCCCATGAGCCATAGGAAAACAACCCCTAGTGGATTATAACCATCAATTATGTTCTTCAGATTCTTCAGACTTAAATGTTCCTGCCCAAAACAGTCGACTGTATTTCCCCAAGATTTCTAACTTATCCTCAAAGGTTTGGCTCAGATACAAGGCAAGACTGAAGAGGAAGGGGAGCACTGGCCAAGTTTATTCACCAGCTAAACAAAATTGAAAAAGTACGCGTGCCAGGTGGATGGCTTAAACTGAATTTTAATAATCTGCTACCCCTAACATGCACTAAATGTGCATGTACGAGACAATCTTAGCAATTCTTTTCTGCCTAAAAATGTTTGTTGATTTCCATTCACATTGTAGCTAGGCATGCTTACTATTCTTCCATTGCAGTCCCTTACCTGCAGCAGAATCCCACTAAAGCGAAAGAATGAGGGGGAGGGGTGCTGGGTAATTAACAAACCTAAAAAGAACCCCAAAATACTAAGACAGAGGACAGTTCCCCTCAAAGGATGGTGAAAGGAGCAAGGGTAGTCCCTGGCCTTAAATTCAGGTGTATGTACTGCAAAATACCAGTTTCCGGGCACAGAGGCAGCCAAAAAGGGCTTTTTTTTTGCTTTTGCTTTTTTTTTTTTCTTTTGCTTTTGCTTTTTTTTTTTTTCTCTTTTTGTCCTTTTCTTTTTGGTTGCTGTTTTCCTAGTCCTGAAGGAATATTCCTAGAACGAGGGGAAAAGTGGCTACCCATCCAAAGGCCAGGTGAATCAACTCTGACAACTAGGAGAACGATCTACAAGTCATAATATCAGATGTTAATCTCCGGGTTTGTGCATTTGTGTAAGTGATACCACTAAAGAACATTATGTCTCTTAGATTATTTCTTTCCGTTCTGAGATTCTGAGGAAGAAATATGCCCCTGGTCTCTCCCTCAGTATGATTTTCCCCAGAGCAGGCAACCTTTTCAACAAAGAGTGGTTCAGAATTTCCTATGTTTATGAAGACTAGAAAGTGGAAAGATGTCTGATAATTTAAACAACAGGTTTATAGTATGTTAAAACCATTTGTGGTTTTCAAAAGAGTTTCGTGATTTCTTGGCTTTTGAAGGGAAGAAAATTTAAGTTTATGCCTCAGAATCTTAAGAAGAATTGGTGCTAAGTTTTTGTAACAAGTGGCATAAGAGAGGCCGTGTTCTGACAGTATGGATGGCTATGGTGCACTTAAGAGATTTTCTGTTTTTGCACCTTTTTTGTGATTAAGACAATTAATGCTTTTCTCTTCTACCTGTCTGAATGAATATATATATATTCTTTCCAGTAATGTAACAAAAGTAGTAATTTGAAAGATACCATCTTTAGTGTATGGACAACTAAATGCTTACTTTACTCAATTATTTAAAGAGCCTCACATAATTAATATAACCTATACTAAAATGTATTATTACAACTCAGATATAACCTATGTTACTGATAATCATATAGAGAAGAGAAAAAAATTATTCCAGATAATTAACATTAATATTCAAAAAAAAAAAAACAAAAGGCTTTTCAAATGAATTTAGAAAAAAATCACACAGGGAAGTCAAAATTTTGCAAGTGTTTTAATAAAAGGTTTGAATAGATTTAGTTAAACTTGCTAAGTTTAATAATACTCCTATAATTACTTTTTATTTGTCTAACCTATAAGAATAAAATCTTCTTATACATAAAACAGAGCACTTAGTACTGCAGATAATACATTAGAAATAAAACAAAGTCTGGTATCTGTGTACCATGCAAGTACAAGAGATTGTAATTTAATCCAAATACCACATTGTATTTGACACAATAATTAAACTAATGATATTTTAAGAAAAAAGTAGTCAAAGGTGACCCTGCCATTTAAACACAGTGTAATTGTATCTTTTAAAAAACATAAAACTAAGGCAATAAGAGCAAATCCTTCAGTGAACACTTCAACTGAGTACTTGACTTCATAAATTGCTATCTTTAGCACATCTGAATTAATCAATTACTATATTTAGCAAGAGATAACAATATGACTAGAATAAGCTAAATCCAAACAGAAAATAAGTCTAATGTAAAAACAATATGTTTTTTTTTGTATCTTAACTGGCTCCTTGACTGAATCTGTTTTCTCCTAGTATGCAGTTATTTCAGAAAAAGAAGCTCCCACGCACCTAAGTAATAATTTTTCAATTTTTTTCTGTACCTTTTCTCCCCCAAATTCGTCCGTCAAGGAGTGTTTTCGTTTGCTTGCAGGTAAATCCTACAAAAAGGCCAGTGAATTTATCCATTGCCAATTCCCTCTGAGTTTCAAATACAGACAGTTAGAAAAAGAGGAAAGTCCAATGCAACTGTAAAAGCAGTGAGGTTCCAAAGGATGCCAGTTCCGATCTTTTGCTTAAAAAAACTACTTGCTAAAAGTCAAACAGTCAAACTCAGTCACAACAGAAGGCAAGGGTCTTCGAAAAATGAAAAAACGTTTTGCTGCTTCAATTAGCAGATTTAAAATGCTCCCCATCCACGGTGGGGTAGATGTGGCCCTCGGTGGTCAGGTAATTAATGGTTTGCTTGATGGTCCCAATACTCAGGTTGCGAAGCTCCTCCAGGAGCTCACCAATGCTCTTGCCTTCCTGTCGAGGACACTCTTGAATCAAACGCAGCACCTCCTTCCAGAGGAAGTCAGGGTGGCACTCACTGTGCTTCTGGGCTTCATCCATGTCGAACGGAGCAACAGGGGTGCTCTGCCCAGAGGCCGCTTGGAGAGCTTTATCAAGCACCATGTGTGCGTTGACCGTTTCTAGAATGTGTGTGGTGAATTCGTTCATATCCTCCAGGACGCGGATTTTCAACACCTCAAGGCTCTTCACCTCCGCAGAACATCTGAGGATACCGAACACTTTGGCATAGACCCCCACTGGAAGCAGAGTCACCCCCTGCTTTGCTTTATCTCTGCCGATCCTCTGGCGAACCTCAATAGGCTTGGCGGTCATATCATCAATCTTGTAAAGAACGCAGTTTGCAGCTTTCTCTGCCTGTCGGATTATTCCCACGATAGAGACCTGGGAAATCTCGATTCCTCTAATCTTGAAGACATTATCAAATAGAGTAGAGGTGAGCAGCTGGCTTACACAACAAGGTACAATATCCTGGATTCGTACCCTGGATCGTGTGGACTTAGTAGCAAGAGCTACCCTGCCCAGAGGCGGTGGGTCACTGCCTCCACTGGCTCCACCCACGGCAGAGATGCTGCCACAGCTCCCAGACCCATCCTTACTCATTTTGAGGATAGCTCAAGCAGGTGAGATGGTGACGTTCAGCTCCAGTCAGCGAGTTCGGCCGGCGAGCTCCGACCTCCAGCGTGGGCTACCACGTAATGCCGGGCTTGTGACGCAACAAGTAGCCCCTGGCAACCGTGGAGCCAATCAGTTGCCAGGATGCAGCTGCCTCTACCCAATCAGGACCTGCCAGCTTCTCGCCTGGTCCCAGAATTCTTCGGAGACATCTGGTAGCTACTCGGCTACATTTTAAAAGGCCCGCATGTAATTTCAAAACTTTCCCACTATCTTTATAAAAACCCTTTTTACTAGGTTTGCCCATACTTCATTCCTAAATGTCACGACTTCTATAGTCACTTCTTAAAGACTCATGTATTCATTTATTTCCCTTCAACAGAAATTTTCGGAGCAATAAATTTACTATAACTTGTGGGCAGCGGCGGCGGCAGCGCTGTGTGGCGGGGGTGGCGGGTGACGCGGGGGGGGTGGCGGGTGACGCGGGGGGGGGGCGGGGAGCGGGGAACGAACCACCATGGTTACTGTTCCCAGAAAACTCACATCCTTGTTCAAATCATTAAAACCAGAATAATTCTGGAAAAAATAGCAAGACAGCCACCTCTGAATAATTATCATATTCAAATGCAAGTCATATATCTTGCAGCTAACTTTTTAAATTTTATTGTAGAATTACACTTTCCCAGTTACTCTGCCAAATGCATTATAGGTAAAAATAAGTAGCATATTTCAATTTATACATAAATCCAAATGAAACAACTGAGCTCTAAAATTATTTTCAAGGCTCTGTGGATAGATCAGGGAAGTACAAGACGTGGGCCCTATCACATATTAGGAAAACCAAGAATAAAATCAAAATACGGTTTCTATATATTCTTATCCAGTAATTTCCAAACTTAAGAGTTCGGTAATTGTGTAACTGGATCCCAGAATAGTTTCATATTACTGAAAATCTCCTTTTCATTATAAAAACATTTCATTTGGGGTGTAATTAATTTAAAGGCTTTTTATGGTTAATAAAATATCAGTCATTGGAATCCACTATTGGCAAGAACTTCTTCCCTAAAAATCCTTTGTCCCTAGGTAATAGCTAAGTGTGTAAAATTTTGAGGAGTTTAATACTTTCTTACTTCCTTTATTGGTTAAGACAAACTAATTTTTGCTATCCGAAATTACAGAAATGTGTGAAGAGTATATCTAAAACTTGTAGAATATATATTTACTTCAAGTTAAAAAGGAATAATACCATAAAGCCATTATACTTAATTCATTTTACAAATAAATATAGAACGGTCGCTGAGTACAGATTTTCATGTAAATGTGGATATTTAACTTCTGGATCCATATTTTATAATAATCAAAGAGGATTTAACCATCCAGGGAATATCTGTATTCTTAAAATTGTACATTATTAGAGATCAGATTAACTCTATATTTTTAAAAGTATACAACCTCATAATTAGACATTGTTTTATTAGCTAACATCAGACTTCTGTCAGGAAATCTTGAGGTTAAAATGACATAGCTGATTATATTTCCAACAATTATATACAGTACAGATTATATGAATCATATACCAAAACAACAAGAACCACCTACCTGACAGGATTGCTGGTTAAAGAAACCCTGAGAGATTCTAGGCAGTTAAGAAGTTTCTCATCTGAAATACCAGATCGTAATTCATGCACATATTCTTGTGAAGACAGGGTGCATTCATGTTTGCTGTTTTTCAGCCCTCCCTGTTAAAAAAAAAAGATACTATTTTAGACAAACAACAAGGCTTTTTTTAATATAAAATCACACATAGAATATGTAAAGTTTTATTGTATAAAAATGTGTACAGAGTGCTAGTCGCTTAAAAATTCTTGGTCATAGAAATGATGTGCTAAAATCATGTAGTATATATCTCAACACTCTCCTCAGTCTCATTTAAAAGAAAATTACACAGATGATGCACATGACCTGAATAGAATATGGACTTGAGTGGCATAAAGTATCACTGATGGGGATGCTTAAATTTACAATCCCAGACATTAGGATTAACATTAGCAGGTCCTCCTTAACCCACAGGCTGAACATTTAGAAATCGTCTTATTAATTTTCCCACTTAAAATATTTATATTCTGTTCTGCAAAATACAGTGAACAGAATTTAATGCAAAACATTATACATAACTCGAATCTTTTGAAATATGTCAGTATCAGCCTATCTGAAAAACAAGGGAAGATGGTTAAAATATACAACACTATAGTCTCCAATTAGCATATTAGTTAACAAATTACTCTAAAGCATTCACCAATTCCCAGCTACTCCATCCTGTTACTCCCAGGCTGTAGATTGATCTTTAAAAGTCCTTAAATGCATTTATCTGATAGTGACTAGTTTTTAGCTTAATTTCCAACATATACGGGGTTATTTCTAGAACTCATTATCTCATCACAGCTCCTTAACTTCATCACCTTGCCATAACTATGTAAGCAGTTTGGGGAGAAGGCTGGGAGAAAAACATCATCAACACAGTCATTGTACTAATAACTCAAAGTTTCACGTTCTAGAAATACATACTTATAACTGTCCCTTTTCTATATTACAAACATATCCTCCTGAATTAAAACTCTAGCCTGAGTCCCATTTTGTAAATGCGTATGAATTACACTCAGTTTCTGCTAATTTGGTAAAAGTCATATCATTAGAGGCTATAGAGTTTAAAAAAAAAACAATATGTTAATAATGAGAAACAGACTCCCTAGGGTTTCACACTATTTGGCTTTTTATTGAGAATGCCTTCTGAATATGGAAATTGTCAACCATTCTTAATGTATAAATTTTTAAAAATTCCATTAAATAGTAAATGTTTAAAGTCTGATAACGTCTTATGTACGAGAGCTCTATTCCCTTACACCACTGTGGCACCATCACTATTACAGCACTTAAGACATTGGTGCAGAGGTCATTATTTGTGTCTCTCTCTTCTAGACTTGGAACTCCATGCATGCCAAGTATCTACCAAGGTGACTGAGTGTAGTGAGCCTCAACTGAAGTGTGATGTGCCTGAATCTGTCTATAACAATTACAGAACAAGGAATACAATTTCATACTTTTTGTTCCCATATTTTGTGTAATGGCCACTGACTTGATTTTTCTTGCTTTATTAGGATATGGAGTAGATGTTCAAGAAGTCTACTCAATGAATCACCACACAGATGGTGCAGTGAGTAAAGCCATCGCCGTGAAATCAGTTCCACATTTCTATAACTTATTTACCTATCTCTTAAGGCTACAGAACCACAAGGAATAATAGCAAGTAAACATTAAAGTATAAAATTTTGCAGGTCTCCTGTCACATATCACTTTCACATGATCCTCAAACTTGTTTTCTAAATTAACAGATGACAAGGCCCTACTGATCCGCCCTCAGAGGTTTGTAAACAGAGCTCGTTTCTGCAGAATGACCTTTGTATTTGCTGTTCTCTCTACCTGAAAGACTCTTAGCCCTGACATCTCCATTGCTGGCTCTCATCATTTATGTCTCAGCCCAAGAGTCTGCCCTTCACACTGCAGTTATCATCACAACACCATTTCAAATCTCACTGATACTATTAGCTTTATATAAGTTCATCTGCTTTAGCACTTAACTCATTTACTGTGTCTTCCTCATTAAAACATAAGGCCCAGGATGTGGGAACCTCACCTAGCTTGTTTACTGCTGTACCTCCAGATCTTAACACAGTGCTTGGCATATGCTAAGTACTCAATACATATTTCTTGAATGAAAGACAGATATATGAATGGCGAGTAAGAAATGGGTGAATGACTGATGAGTTTCAACATGTTGAACCTTCCAAATTCAGTTTAGCTTTGCTTTTGAATATTATAGTTCTGAGAGGTTCCATTACAATTTATTCAGAGATGCTAGTACACAACAGGTAAACTGAGGCAGTATATAGTATGTTGGGGATGGCTCAAACTGCCCCTGGGTATGAATCATGGCCCCCTTACCTTCTAGGTAGTCTTTGAGCAGCTGACTGAACTTCTCTCTATAAACATGTTTGCTCATTCATGATATAAGGGTGAAAAACACCTACCCCTCGTATTTATTAGGAGGATTAAGACAATGCATATCAAGTGCCTAAAACAGACGTTTGATACATGTTGTCTCATAGACAGAGTAAGGTGCTCAGAAAATGTTACTTCCCTTCTTCTACATGGTTGTGGGTGAGATACTCTATGGAAAAATTACGCCAGCCAATCACCTTGGGACTCACCCCTCCTCCAAGTCTTAGAAACAGTTTTATAATTGAGGATACTCTATGGTTATAAGGAATGGGAGCAAACAACCTAATGGAGTAAGACAGAAAATATGTAACTTTATAGAACAAATGTGTGTTATAACTTAGAAGGACTTTGGGGTTTTCACATAAGTTTGTATTTGGAAATTATGAATTATTATACCATGAGAAGGCGGCACTGGTCCTTAAAGATCAGCTCTCCTAATATCCGCATTACAGAAGTAGAGAATCAAGCTGATTTCCCAAGTTCACATAATTAGTGAAGTTGCGAGAATAAAACACTAACATTCTGGGCCTTGGGTTACTTCTTTTTCTACTTTATGTCACTTTGTCTCCATATTGATTAAAAAATTAAAGCAACAAGTATTTGATTCTGAAATCTCTATTACAATATGTCAAAGTATCTTCAGCATAATCAATATGATGCAGCATAATATTAAAGAAGTCATCTAAAACCAAAACAACGCAATAGATTACACTAATTCTCACTATATTTAACAGGGTTGTAATACAAGAATGGCTTATTATTAATATCCTGTTCTGATACTGAACAAAGGAAACAACTAGATAATGGATGGATAATAATGGAAATTTTAATTAGCTGCTCTGTATGAGATTAATGAAAATTACCACTGTGCCCATTTGATCTTTAAAAAATAATGCAGACGAAGTTAGCAATTAGCATACATCATGCTATTCCAAAGCTAGGTGAACAAAAAGCTTTCCTAATTTGAAACCATTCCTTAATTTGAAAATCATTAGGATGGAGATACTTGTCAGTGTGACTATGTTTGTATTATTCTAACACACTACACAAAGAACCAAAAGAAACTTTAGGTCAGTTTAATAATCACAATCCCCCTACTCTGATATGAAATGTTAGTATCAAAACCAGATGCGCAATATTCTAAAAAGAACATTTAAAATTTGCAGTGGAGATACCACTTCTGATTTTAAATTGAGTTGGTCTTAGCATGACCTGTCATTCTTTAATGTAAATACAGATTTACTTATAAAGTGAAGAAAGGATATAAAGGTATCTTGCTGCAGACACTGGGAAAAACTATTGATTGTACACAGGTCTTTTCAACTACAGTGTGCACACAAATAGTAATTACTATCAGTGGTGTCATTTTCAAGTAGGAAGGACAATATTATTGTGATGAAAACAGTAATATCATTACTGCTATTGATTATGATTTATAAACCCTAACACAGTCAGGTTTCTTTGGCTACTTTAATCATGTGAGTTTCTTATCTTTCATTGCAGTTCTCTGAGAAAGCAATGTTACAGATTAACAAATTTGGAATTATATCTATAAAGGTTCACAGTGTTGTTCTTGAGAGACTCCCATAAGTTTAAAAGCATAAGAAATCAAAAAGCCATTTTCCTCATCATCAGTTCCTTGAGTTCCAGTAGAAAAAGGAGATTAAAAAAAGGACCTAATCCAAGTCGATCTACCTATTTACTCTAAGAGTGATGTATTTGGTGGGCTATCTGAAGCTGAATATATTGCTAAACCTTTAGATGACTTCTCTCAGCTATATAAGAAAAATATCTCATAAAGGGAGATTAGCATTAAATAATTAATTCATCCCCCAAGTATAAAAGGTACTTTAAAACATATTACATTAAAGCAACATTTTGAATAATTTTTTATGCTATTTGCACTGAAAGGTGTTTTAATTGCATGAGAAATATAGTGTGAAAGATACTACATATTATCAACTCAGGGTCTATAAGATAAAAACTATACAGAACATTAGTATCATGAGATGAATTCACATAGTGTCATTTCCCACCACAGGACATATAGTTTATAATTAAGACCTTTTCAGAGGCCGAAAAAGTAATGTGAAAAATAAGAGAACATATCCTAACTTCAAGTGGAATAACTTTGCATTTTAGGGGTCCCAGAAGGAGAAGAGAGAAAGGCCCAGAATAATTATTTGAAGAAATAATAGCTAAAAATTTCCTGAATCTGAGGAAGGAAACAGATACCCAGGTCCAAGAAGCCCAAAGGGTTCCAAATAATATGAACCCAAAGAGAAACAAATTGAGAAACATTATAATTCAAATGGTAAAAGTAAAGGAAAAAGAGCAAATCTTAAAAAGCATAAAGAGAAAAGCAACTTATTATGTACAAAGGAAACCCTATAAGGCTAACAGCAGATTTTTTTTACAGAAATTTTACAGGCCAGAAGGGAGTGGTATGTCATATTCATAATGGTGAAAGAAGAAAACTGCCAACCAAGAATTCTCTGCACAACAAGGTAATTATTCATAATGGAAGGTGAAATTAAGAGGTTTCCAAATAAGCAAAAGCAAAAAGAATTCATCACCACTAAACTGACCTTAAAAGAAATGTTAAAGGAACTTCTGTAAGCTAAAAAGGAAAGGCACTAAAATTAATAATAAGAAAACATACATAGGTAAAAATCTCACTGGAAAACATAAATAAAGAGTAGTGGAGCAATCACTTACAAAGCAAAAATACAAGGATGGTTTAACATTCATAGACCAATTAACATGACATATCACATTAACAAAGGATAAAAATCATATGATTATCTCAATAGATGCAGAAAAAGCATTGAACAAAATTCAACACCCATTTATGATAAAAAAAAAACTCTTAACAAACTGGGTATAGAGGGAACGTAGCTCAACATAATAAAGGCCATGTATGAGAAACCCACAGCTAACATCCTGCTCAATGTGAACAGCTAAAAGTTTCTCATCTAACATGAGGAATAAGATAAGGATGTCCACTCTCACCACTTTTTTTCAACACTACTGGAACTCCTAACCATAGAAATTTGGCAAAAAAAAAAAAAAAAAAAAAAGAAGAAAAAAGAAAGAAAGAAAGAAAAGGCATCCAAAATGGAAAAGAAGTAAAACTATCACTATTTGCAGATGAAATGATACTATATGGAGAAACTCCATAGACTCCATCAAAAAAAAATTACAACTAATAAAGAAATTCAGTAAAGTGGCAGGATACAAAATTAATATAAAGAAATCTGTGGCATTTTTATACACTAGTAACAAACTATCAGAGAGAGAAATGAAGAAAGCAATCCCATTTATCATCACATCAAAAAGAATAAAATACATCAGGATAAATTTAACCAAGGAGGTGAAAGACTTGTACTCTGAAAACTACAAGACATTGATGAAATAAATTGAGGACAACAAAAATAAATGGAAAGATATACCATACTCCATGGATTAGAAGAATTATATTGTTAAAATGTCCATATTACCCAAAGCAGTCTGCACATTCAGTACAATCTCTATCAAAATACAAATGGCGTATTTCACAGAACTGGAACAAATAATCCTAAAACTTGTAAAGAACCACAAAAGACCCCCAAATAGCCAAAACAATCTTGAGAACAAAAGAATAAAATTGTAGGTATCATACTATCTGACTTAAGACTATACTACAAAGCTACAGTAATCAAAACAGTATGGTACTGGCACAACAAGAAATACAGCTCAACAGAGCAGAACAGAGAGTCCAGAAATAAATCCATGCACTCATGGTCAAGTAATCTATGACAGATGAGGCAAGAATATGCAATGAGGAAAATAAAGTCTCCCCAATAAGTGGTACTGAGAAAACCAGACAACTAGGTTTAAAAGTATAAAATTATCCCCCTGATTTCTTTTTTAAAAAAAAGAAAAAAAAAGTATGAAATTAGAACATTTTCTCACACCATATACAAAAATAAACTCAAAATGGAATAAAGACCTAAATGTAAGACCGAAAACTATAAAACTCCTAGAGGAAAACATAGGCGGTACACTCTCTGACATAAGTCTTAGCAATATTTTGGAGGAATCTGTCTCCTCAAGCAAGGGAAACAAGAGCAAAACTAAACAAATGGGACTTAATCAAATTTAAAACCTTTTGCACAGCAAAGAAAACCATCACCAAAATGAAAAGGCAACCTACTGAATGTTAGAAGATAATTCCAAATGATATGTCTCATAACAGGTTAATATCCAAAATGTAAAAAGAACTCATACAACTCAATATCAAAAATAACCAACCCAATTGAAAAATGGGGAGAGGATTTGAATAGACATTTTCTGAGACATACAGACAGCCAACAGGTATATGGAAAAATGATCAACATCAGTAAAAAATCATGAAAATGCAAATCAAAGCCACAATGAGATACCACCTTACACCTGTTGGAGTGGCTACTATCAAAAAGACAAAATAACAATGTGTTGGTGAAGACTTGGAAATAAGGAAACTCTCAGTATTGGTGGGAAATAAGGAAACCCTCAGTATTGGTGGAGTATTGGTGGGAATGTAAATTGGTGCAGCCACTATGGAAAAAAGTATGGAGCTTCCTCAAAAAATTAAAAGTAGAATTGAAGACAACACAAACAGATGGAAAGACACACTGTTCTAAAAACAGAACTACCCTAAATCCAGCATTTCTACTCCTGAGTATATATATCCAAAGAAAATGAAAACATTAATTCAGAAGCATATACGTACCCCTATGTTCACTGTAGCATTATCTATAATAGCCAAGATACACAAGCAACCTAAGTGTGTATTGATAGATGAATGAATAAAGATGATATGGTATATATATACAGTGGACTATTACTCAGCCATAAAAAAAGAATGAACTCTTGTCATTGCCAACAACATAGATGGTTCTAGAAGGTATTGTGCAAAGTGAAATAAGCCAGACAGAAAGACAAATACTGTATGATTTCACTTGTATGTGGAATCTAAAAAACAAAACAAACATACAAAAGAGAAACAGACTCATAGATACAGAGAGCAAAATGGTGGTTGTCAGGTAGGGGTGGGTGGGGGACGGGTTAAATAGTTGAAGGAGATTAAGAGGTACCATGTAAAAGCATCATTATCCTTTAGATGCTACATACCATTTGTCTCAAGAAGATCTGACTAACTAAACTAATTTAAATATAATTAACTAAAATGTTTAAAGTGTAAGGTTTTCTACAAGAAATCATTTACTGTTTGCTTATTGAAGCTTTTATATATTAAATACCAGATTAAGCATTTCACCCTCATATTATAGAATCTAAGAGCATCACAGAATGAACACTTAAATCATTCTTTCAGTACATGTACTATTAGAAATGTCAAGTACACAAGGAAACCCTGAACATATATTTAAATTCTGTGGCCCTATTGTTATTTCTTCTATTATGAAACATATGCTTAATTTATAGAGCCAGGAAGAAAATACTTCATAATAACACCAAATAATTACTCAATACTCAATTAAATTCACAATAATTTTTAATTTTTATCATTAACTGAGACAAAAGGGTGATTTTTTTTAATAAGTAGAATGTTGATCCTGAAATACTAAACTTCATTTCTTAAAAAGCAACAGCCTTATCTGATCTAGACAGTCTCAGAGACATTAACAATGAAAAGTTAAACCACCATTAAAGGATTTGTCAGAGAAAGCTAATTAAAATATTTACAATTAGTCGATCTGTATAATAAGCAATCAGTCTGACATGTTTCTTTTTCATATCCAATACAATAAACTTGTAGTGTATTCCATCCTTAAAATCTATCCATGCTTGCCTTTTAAAACTAGCATTTAGCAATTATAGTGAACAATGTGCATATGAGTGAATGGACACCAAGTAAATCTTTAAAACTGTAAAGTGTGGCTACTAGCATTTTTATGAGCCTTTATCACCACCCACCATGCTTGATAAAAGAAAGCTTAAGCATTATATTTATCTTTTATGTGACAGAGGCCCTGGAGATATATCAGATAATGAAATGTAAACAGATAGAAAGTAACCCAGGAAGTTCTTAACCCTGGGTCCCAATTCAGGGAGTATGTAAACTTGGAAGGGGAAAAATGACATATTTATTTTCAGTAACTGCTGACTTAAACTTAGCATCTCTTTCAATTGTGAATGTAGGCAACAGACCACAGTAGTATAAGCAGCACCTACAACCTGATCACTGTGACTGCCAGAAGTCACAGATGTTTTCCTATCACATCACACACATTTGTGGCCATATATTAAATATCACTTAGACTCATCATTTCTCAAAATTACCCTAGTTCTACAAGCTGCCACTTTGTCTTGTTATTTAACAAATCTTATAAAGAAACCCCTTATTGTCTCAAATTTTTAATTAAACTTTCTACTTTGAGATAACTGTAAATACACATCCAGTCATAAGAAAAATGGAGAGAAACCTTTTGTTTTCCCCTAGTGGTAACGTATTGTGAAACTGTATTACAATGTCAACTGGGATATTGACATTGAGAAAACCCACCTATCATACCGAGAGTTCCTTAGTTTTACTTGCACTTATTTGTGTGTGTGTGCACACATGTGCGTGCACATATTTGAGTTCTTTGCAATTTGATCACCTATGGATTCATGTATTCAAAGACCAAAATCAAGGTAACAGAACAGTTCCACTGCCACAAGGATCTCTCACATTGCCCTTTCATAACCACACTCAAATCCCTCCCACAGTCCTCCACCCCTGGCAACCACTAATCTATTTTCCATTTCTATAATTTTGTCTTTCCAAGAACGTCATTTAAACAAAATCATACAGCAGTAACCTTCTAGCATGAGCTTTTTTCACACAGCATAAGGCCCTGGATATTCATGCAAATACCTACACATATCAACAGTTTGTTCCTGTTTATTGCTGAGTAGCTGTCCATGGTATGGATATACTACAGTAATTTAACCATTCACCCAGTGAGGACATTTGGGTTGTTTCCAGTTTTTATCTATTATGTACAAAACGACTGTGAACATCCGTGTTCAGGTTCTTGTACGAACCTAAGTTTCTCTGTCTGGAATGTGTCATAAGTTAAAAACATTATTTGATTAGTGTATTTTAATATGATTAGTTTCCTTTCTAATCCTAGGTAGTTTATGTTTTACACTTAAAAACATGATTCTGAGAAGGTGCCCATAGGTTGACCCAGCTGCCAAAGGCACCCATGGTACCCTTACAGGCACCTGTTTCCTCTATTTTGTAATGGCAACACATTTACTCTTTCTGCTGCCCTATGAAGGGAGAAAAGGCCTGCTTCTGTTTCAAACAGAGAAAGCTCATCTATGCAAAAAGCAACAAGAAAATGGGCAGAATTTGACCCATGATAATGTGCCACAGGATAACCAGTATATTTGGCACAGTCAGCTTCTTCATTGTATCATTTAAAGATGAGAACAGGGAAAGCTTTATCAGCATCTGTTATGTTGGGCAATGACTATAAAGTTTTTGAGTTTAGTATTTGCCCTCCCTGCTTTACCCTTTCAAGATCCAATTCTAGGAGTGACTTTAGACATTGTAACAAAGCCAGTTTAATAATACTTTTGCAGATTATAAATGTTTCCTACACCCTAGATAGAAACTACATTTTTTAGTAGGTAATGAAGCTATAAACTGTAAAGGAAATAAAGAAAAAAAAGAAAATTTCCTTGCACACAAAAAAATTACCCTATAGTTTTGAAACCCTTAGCCTTCTAAGCATTTTACTAAGTGCTGTCAGCCAAAATGAACACCTTGAATTTTATTCAATTCCCTGCCTACCTGTATTAATAGTGCATCAATGATACAATACCCAAAGGACAGAAAAACAAAGAAAAGTAAAAGATCTATGACTAATTGTCATGTAAATAAATGGATCGATGTCTTCGGCACTGAATGAGATTCACAGATTGAGATTTCAAAAAGGCGTTTCATTTCTATAGCACAAATAGCTTTTAGAACTTTTCCTATATACTCTTTCATCTGAATCTAACAACAGGGGAAGATATTGTTAAAACCATTTTTCTTTTCCGCAGTTGTGAAAATTGACCCATGGAGAAGTCATGACTTGTCTGAGACAATATAACCAGCAAGTAATTGTCAGAAACGGGCTAGAACCTAAAATAGAGAGTTCCTTTCTGAAGACAGGGCAGAACTATTTTCAAAGGGGCACAATATGCTCCCGATGCTGGATTATAACAAAAAAGAGGAAAAATGGGCAAAAGTTTCAGAAATACTCCTTACCCTCAAAAGCTGTGTCAATTTAGTCAAGTTATTACTTGACCTCCTTGGGCCTCAGGTTCCTTATCTACGAAATGGGTTGTTGTAAAGATGAAATAAGAATCCAGGTAAAATAACAATGCCTGGTATATAATAAGCACTCAATTAATGTTTGCTGCCACTATATATTATTTTGCTATTAATTTAAGGAGGACTTTCCTTAAAAATTGCCTAATGAAAGCAATACTGGCATTATGAAATTAGTAGTTTCTGTTCACCTTATTCAGGTGATGCTCAGTTGGGCTGCTTATTTTTCTGAGATGCTCAGGAAAGGATTTCTACCTGAGATAGATTAGAGTGTGAGGTGATACCTCATTGCAGTTTTGATTTGCATTTCTCTGATAATTAGCGATATTGAGCATTTTTCATGTGCCAACTGGCCATTTGTATGTCTTCATTGAAGAATTGCTTATTTAGGTCTTCTGCCCATTTTTGGATTGGGTTGTTTGTTTTTTTCTTATTAAGTCGTGAGAGCTGCTTATATATTATGGAGATCAAGCCTTTGTTGGTTTCATTTGCAAAATTTTTTTCCCATTCCATAGGTTGTCTGTTTCTTTGTTATTAAGTTGTATGAGCTGTTTATATATTCTGGAAACCTTTGTCAGTAGCATCATTTGCAAATATTTTCTCCCATTCCTTTACAATGGAATACTACTCAGTGATAAAAAAAAATAAAATAATGCCATTTACAGCAACATGAATGGACCTGGGGATTGTCATTCTAAGTGAAGTAAGCCAGAAAGAGAATGAAAGATACCGTAGATATCCCAATATGTGGAATCTAAAAAAAGAAAAAAAAGAAAAAGTAAAAAGAGGACACTAATGAACTCCTCTACAAAACAGAAACAGACTCGCAGACATAGTAAACAATCTTATGGTTACCAGGGGAAGGGGGTGGGAAGGGATAAATTTGGGATTTTGAGATTTGTAAATATTAACCACTCGATATAAAAATAGATAAAAAACAAATTTCTTCTGTATAGCACAGGGAACTGTATTCAATATCTTATAATAACCTTTAATGAAAAAGAATATTAAAACAAATATATGTGTGTGTGTATATAAATATATGTATGACTGAGACATTATGCTGTATACCAGAAATTGACACATTGTAACTGACTATACTTCAATTAAATAAATAATATAATATAACAACATCAAAAAAAAAAAAAAAAAAAGATGTATCCTAGATTTAGGTAGCCTCTCTGAGCTAAGTGATAATATTACTTGCACTTTTACAGATCAAGAAACTGAGATTTCAAAAACCTGGGCAAGGTCACATTACTAGTAAAAACCTGAATTTGATCCTAAGTCTGAGGCCTGTGTGTTTCACCACTGAACAACAGTGCCACCATATTAGTATTGAGAAAGTGGTGTTCAAGATTCCCACAGAAAATAAACAAAGTGAGAAGACAAGGCCAAGTAAGAAAATCTGATCAGTGTTTGCATTTAGAAGCAGAGAGCAAGAAGCACAGAAGAGAGTATTTCATAGCTCGACAAGAATGAGTGAAAGAGAGACACCATTTGAATTTGCACATATGTAATTGAATACTCCCTTTTCCCTTGTTGTGATCGGCCTCTAAAAAATTATTGCAACATTAAAAATGACAATTTATTTACAATAAAACCAGCCAGTCCATAAAAATTCAGTTTAATTAAAGAAACTGACATCTTTGGGATCAAAATAGTATTTCAATAGGACAGTCTTCTGGTTAAAAGAGAAATGATTTGTTTAGGTTTGTTTATGTAAATTCTAAGGATACCTGGAAGTTGATCTTTTTTGCTTTCATTTCAAAAACCTGATTTTACCTAACAAAGTCAAACATTTGTTTGCATTTTCTACAGTAGTGATGGATTTACAGGTTATTCAAGATATTTTGTGATAAATAATTCATCTATGCTGCCTGAGAATCAATTCTTCTTCTCAAATAGTATACAACAAATGTCACAAAACATTGCTTGCTCAACGCCCTAAACTAACTTGAAAGAACAGCCTGATAAGAATACTGAGCTAGTGCTTGAGCATGTAGTCTTCATAGGGATTTTTTAAAATAAAAGTGCAATGTTCTGGCTCAGAAGGTCTATACATCATGTTAACAGAGGTTTCGCCAATAGAAGCAGCAGTATCATACTACTCAATATGACGGCATCGTTTGCTGGTATTACCAACCATCTGTTTCACCTGGTAGCATCCTTACCTCTCAAGACCTAAGTTGAGAATTTGATCATAAGGACCCACATTCCTGTTTCATCAAAATAATTTTTCTAAAAACAACCTTTTTTCATGGTCCACATTCAATAGTTTATTATTTTAGCATGTCATTTACTTCTTAAGTAACTCAACATGCATACATACACACACACCTCTCTAAAAGCTTTCATTTCCTTCTTCTACTACCCAAAGTAAAACATCAACATTAAATCTCTTCCACAGTTAAGATAATCAGGAATTTCTTTCTGAACATCTTCACAAAGTGAATGATGCTTTCAACTTATCAAATATAGTCAGTGAGGGTTTTGTACAGCAGAGAATAAAAAGTGCAACACGTGATTTTTTTTAAAAGTGTGTGTTGACTCTACAAACACAACAATTTACACTACCCAAATCTGACACCAGTCAGAGGGCTCCGCTGCCAGTTCTACATTCCTTTAAACAAAACGAGACAAAGCAAAACACCCCCAAAAAGTCAGCCATCGGGAGCTCAACAGGTTAACGCACTATTCTGACATTTCCAACTAGTACAATTAAGGGCAAAGAAGAGGCTGCTATATGATGTCTGTCTTTGGGAAAACATAAGAAATCTTGCAAAAACAAAAAACCTGAAGATTCCTTAGGTTTCTTCAAAAGTTGTGGCAAATTGTTGGCAAGTATTCATAGTTAGGCAGATCCACTTAGTTAAAGAAGACAGTAAGAGTTTCTAGGCGGAACAAGACTCCTAAGAATTCCTAAGCATTGAAAGGATTCTGAACAGGCATTAAAGTTCCTGCCTGGCAAGAAACATTCATGTAATATCAAATGCTGATCTCATTTCTAAAAGCATGTATCATCACAAATTCCATTTCCATACAAAACCAACCAATGCATTATAATTGGTTTACTCCCTTAATACAGTGGGAGGAAACGGACTTTGGAGCCATGGAGATTTGATTTTGAATCTAGTGTCTGCTGCTTAGGACTGTTTAACTGTACAAGTAACAATTTTTCTGACTTTCATTATATCTTACAGAATTGTTTTGAGGATTTAGATATAAATACATGTAAAGTGTCCAGTACTGTGCCTGACATAGTTAGGTATGCAATGGATGTTTATTGCTTGTCTTATCATCATCATCATCAACATCCAAAGTCTTGAGCTTACTGCATTGCCAGCCACTGTACTAACACACTTAACACTTACCCTCCTCCTTGTAAACAACCCTGAAGACGCAGGATTATCCACAATTTACAAATGAGAAAACTGAAGGTCACAGAAGGTAAGAAACATATCTGAGGTCACACAGCTAGGAAGTAGCAGAGATCCCAGCTTTGGTCCATTTGAACTCCTTGCTGGGGTCTACAAAGCTCTGTGTGATTTTGCCCCTACCTACCTTGACGACTTCATCTGACTCCATCCCCATCCCTATCGACTACTTCCCAGCTATGCTGGGTTTTTATCTGGCACTCAAACACCCCAAGCCCATTCCCACATAGAGCCTTTGCATGTGTTATTCCCTCTGCTTGGAAAGCCCTTTTGCTGAATATGTATGTATGTGTGTGGTTATCTCCTTCCTATTATTCAGATACCACCTCCTCACATAGGCTTTCTCTAGCCATCCTATACAACACAGCACAGCATCCTAAAAGCTCACATCACTCTGCCTTTTGAGGGCTCTTATTACTATTTGGTATATTCTTTGTTTATTCACCTGTGGATTACCTGTCCCCCTTCACTAAAATAAATCTTATGACAGCAAGGGCTTTGTCTCTCTTCTTATGGGCTGTATCCCCAGACCACAGCATAGTGCCTAGAGCACAGGAGATACTCTTTAATATTTGTTGGATAAACGAATGGATGGATGGATACACAGTAAGAGCTTTCAACTCTGTTGTTTAAATACACAAAAAATACACATACACAGAAACACAGATGCACGCCAGATTTGGAAAGTAGATGAGTTACGTGTGATTTTTCATGAGATGCAAATTTCATAAAAGAATTTGTCATACATTTCCCTGAAATACTGCATGGTATATATATATCGAATACGCTCACTAACCGGCAATGCGAACAAACTTCTCACCTTCAGTCAGATTCCCTTACTTTTAGAAAGCTTTACGCTCTATGACTCCTGGAAACAAATCTCTAGATTCCTGATCTTACACAGACCTGTAGGTGAACCCTCCTTTTTCATCACTCTAGGATCCATAAATCGGTCCATTTGATCTGACCTGTGGGCATCCCACATGTGTCATTTTAGATACACAGAATATGGTGTGAGAGATTTTGTTAGACTAAGTTGTCAATTAAAACACAATACCAACTCCCCCAAAAACAAACAAACAAAAAAACAAAAAACAGCCCTTCAAGACCACAGTAGATAACTGAACAAAAAAACAAACAACCCAATCCAAAAATGGGCAGACCTAAACAAGTAATTCTCCAATGAAGACATACATGGCCAAAAGGCACATGAAAAAATGCTCAATATCGCCCTCTTTAAAATAAATAAATAAAAATTAAAAAAAATAAATAAATAAACACAGCACCAGAAGGGAGGGTATAGCTCGCTGATAGTGTGCTTAGCATGTACGAGGTCCTGGGTTCAATCCCCAGTACCTCCATTTAACAAAAATAGTGATTAAACACACATACACACACATGCACAAAACCAGTAATAATACTAAAGAGGCAGCATGCTAAAGAGGGACACTAACTGGAGAAGTTACGGCCTTGCTCCGTCACAGAATGCTTTCTGCCATGAGACATCTACAGGTTCTCTGGGTGAATCTGTTTCCTCCTCTTATGAAAATGAGGATGTGGGGCTAGAAGACAGTCTCTAAGGGCACTTGTAACTTGAACATTCCACAGTTCTGGGACAAAATAAGGAATAAAGATATTGCCTGGGGCCCATGAGAAAGAGTGGTCACTAGCAAGACAAAAAATGAGGTAGAAGAACACACATCCCTGAGAGCATAAGTCTCTCCCCAAAAGCAATATTCCACTGAGATCCTGAGTCCCACATGACTTGGCAAATTTTCAGTTTATTCGCTGTCCTTGCATAGATTCCCGAGGTAAACATACTACTTACTCTAGAGTTTACTTACTGCTCCATTATTATTCTCAGTAATCCTTCCCTTCATCCACCAGCCACTGTAAGTTTTACTCATTCAGTAGACTTCCCCAAGGGCAGTGACTTTCTTGTAATAGTTTATTTACTTCTTCAGAAATATATCTGTCATTCAATGTGTGATATACTTTCTATTCCCAGAAATTTACAAAATCCTGGGATGGGGGAGGGGGCTCCTTTCCTCCACTGTGCTTCTTCATTTACTGACGCACACACGTCTGCATGGGGGAGGAAGCATTTTTATGAGAAATATTATATACACTGGGAAATTTGCTGATGTACATCTCACAACCAATTTGAGATAATTCAAACAAAATGATAGATGCAATTACCACTAAATATGGCGCCCCAAATTAAAACTATTTGGAACATTACTGACATTCTGAAGTATTCAAAAAGAGAATTTCTCCTGGAATACTAAAAATTGCTACAGATCCACTATCAAACTGGCTAAGGCCATGAAAGCAAAAATTAAACAAATATTAAAGAGCAAAAGTGCTCCTCTTCTCCCAGAAAATAATTACTTGAATGGCTTTATGCAAAGTATGATTTCTTGGTGGTCAAAAGAGAACCAATCTGAAATATTCGCATCCAGCATAGCCTCTACATCAGAAATGTGAATTCTGAAGAGTGGTTTAATGCTTTGAATTCTTAGAAAATTGCGGTATTTGTGTGAAATATTCTTTTCACCTAAGATATTAATTATTTCAAAGAATGTTTTAGCTCTTAAAGTATATTATTTTTCTTGGAAGCAGATGACCTTTATGCATTGCTGTTATTTTTTATGTCAACCAGCAGATTAATTTCTTCACTAAGCATTTACTAAGAATCTACTGTGTGTTAGACACTGGGTATGCAAAGATGTCTAAGACACAGCCCCTGTCTGCCAGGAGCTCAAAGTCAGGTTACATAGCATTTATTTTCCCAGGGCAATTTTTCATGAAAATTTCTAAATGAGGCTTAGGGATTATTTAAATGTGTCACCTAATTCTTCCAACTCATCTCAAAATTTCCACTATTTTAAGAAAATATTCATTCTAGATTAGTAAAGAGAAGAACAATTTATAGACAGAACTGCTAAATTTAGGAGAAAAGACAGATTCAAGCAATGAGGATATAGAAATTCTTTCTCATGCCACTGTTTCATAGCCCAGTTCTTAAATAGTAAAACAAAATACTTTTATACTATTTTTAGACTCACCATATTAACTTGTGGTGGGGTTTTTTTTTTTAAAGAACTGATTCTCCTACTTTCATTTTAATGTAATATATGATAAATACAAAAGAACATGTGTAAAATGCTGTAAGTTATAAAGTAGAAACTAATCGTTCATAAACCCAATATCACTTTTTACCACTTTTGGAGAAATACTATACTTTGTATAAGTAACCAGTAAAGGCTTGAAGTTAATAAACTAAACTGGGAATATGAAAGTTTGAAAGTATAAAAATTAACTTCTACTTTCAAATTTTACATTGATTTTAGTTTTTGATCTCTAGTGTTGGAACTCTTGGAAGAACACAAAATGTATTAGGGAAAAAAATACTGCATTAATCCCTCTAGCATGCCTGCAAGGTGAGACATATTATCCCCGTTTTACAGATTGGTCAAGTTCTTTAATCAAATTTGGCCATGATACACAATGACAAATGGAACTGGGAAGAGAACCTAGGGCATCTGATTTCTAGTCCAGTGTTCTATCCATTAGTCTTTCTCTCTCATGCCTTTGGCTCTTCTCGTTGTCCTAAAATACAGTCCAGGATCACTTATCCTCCAAGGTACAGGCTCAGTTGTCAAGGCCACAAAGATACAGAACTTGGAAAAAAATTAATTGCTTTAGTTTGGGGATTTAACAGAGTACTGCAATATCACAGAGTAATGACCCAGCACAGAAAAAGATTCCAAGTGTAGAAAAAACTATATCATGGAACTACTGCCTGTGTTAAACTGTGTAAGATTAAAGTGTGTACATAAAATAACGTACTTTGTTTAATGGATTAATTTGATAATGCAGTACACACAGCTATACAGAAATTACGCACTTATTAACACAGAATACAATTAAAGCAACTAAAAAGCCCTGCCCGTGTGATAAGATGGAAATTCTTTAAAAATGCTGGGAGCAACATGGAGGCTTGGCATAATCTTCCTGGAAAGCCATCTGGTAAGAAGAACCAAGAGTCTCAAAAAACAGTATACATTCTCTTTGACGTAGTAATGCTGCTTCTAGGAATCTATCACAGGAAATAATCTGAATTGCAGATCAAGCTTTATGCTCTAAGATATTCAAGACATCATTTTTTAAAAAGGGAAATGTGTAAACACTTTTAAGAGATCAAATGTAGGGAAATTAAGGAGTACACTATGGCATCTACTTAAAATGGAATATTATGCAGCCATTAAGATATTTTCATGATGTGGAAAGATAATTTTGAGTCAATGTTATGTGAAATGAGATATAAAACTCTTTGTAAGTATGATTTCAATTATGTAAAAATGCTTCTATCATCTAAATGGTAATCTATGGTAATGGTAATTATCCTGGAGTAATAGAATTTTAGATTTACATTTTCCTCTTTAAAACTTGCTGTGTTTCCACATTTTCTAAATTTAAGATTATTACTTTTGTAATTAAAATACATTAAATATTATTTTAAAAAGAAAGCTCTACCATCTGTTTTGGTTGAATTTTCTCATATATATAGGTATAGGGTTGGAATAAACAAAAGGTGAGAATAAAAGAGATAAGGGAAGAAAGAATACAATAAATAATAATAAAGGAGAGACATAAAACAGTACAGGAAAAAAATTCAGAAAGGAATGAAGAAAATTGAGAGCACAAAAGAAAACCCTTCCCTCCTAACAAAGCAGGTACAATCTCTCTTGCTTCAAACCAAAAAGATTTGTACCTTTTCAATCTTGATCACTAAGATGATGTTTATTCAAATATGTGTCACCTTCTGTTTGTTAAAATAGGCCTCAAGACACATCTTTCTAGGCAGATATTTATAAGTAAAACATATTGATTAGGGGAGGAGGAAGTGAAGGAATACAGATTACATATCACCTGAAGTTTTATGCCCAAGCAGAAAAGAAAGAAAAAAAAATTGACCTTCCCCATAAACAGCTTCCCATACATATTTCCTTCAGGTAAAAACTCTTTCTCAAATCCTAATACACTCTCACTGATTACACAGTGATGATTAGGACAAGCCCTGGAGTTTGCCTTAAAAGTTACAGAGCAACCCAGGGTTCTTTGCAAGATCAACACAAAAACAGCCACAATAAAAGAAATCAACAACCTAACAAAGAGAAGAGAATTCTGGCGGTTTGTAGGGTGGTGGCATCATTTTCATGGTCACTAATTACTATAAATGAATATGAAATCAGTATTCTACCTTTAAATAATGAATGTTGACATGACCAAGCATATATGCACTCATACATAAATATACAGAGAAATCAAGCTAAAATTCAAACTCCAGACCTGGTCAAAATCAACTAATTAACACTAGTATTAGTTGGAACTTTCTAGCTAATGTTCAATCTTGGGAACTCAAGGTAATTATTCCCTGAGTGTCTACTATATATAAGTCACTACGTTACGTACTGTAGGTAAAATAGAGACAAACGAGACAGTCTTTGCCTTCATGGAACTTAAAGAGAGGAAGAATGCTTATTAACCTCACTGAGATGTCACTATTACAATGATTCATTCATTCAACTGCTGAGTTAGTCATTCCTTTCAAACCGTTACTGAAGATGTTCTATGTGTGGCATTTCTGCTTAGTGTTAATGAACTCATGATTAAGAAGACAGTGCTCAAATTGGAAGTTAAAAATATAAATCATAAGGAGTTTACAAGATAATCTATAAGCCAAAACTGTAGAGTTTCATTCAATGAATACATACTGAGCAGCTCCTATGGGCCCAGTCTAGTGAAACTGAGGATCTGGGGGGTAAACCAAGTAGACAATGGGCTCTACTTGGGTGGTCCTTACTTTCTAGTAATGTGAGTAGAAAGAGAATAGCATAGGGTTGTGTGGGAACCCAGAAGGACCCAACCAGATATCCACATAGGCTTCATGGAAGAAGAATGTCCAAATCTTCATGAAGGCTAAGCAGGAACTGGAGAACATAGGACAAAGGTTGTGTGAGTTTTGACAGGTGAGGGAAAGACTGTGAAGACTCAGTGATGGGGAAAAATAAAATGTTTTTGATAGAGAGAGAAAGAAAGGGAGCATGAGAGAAAGAGAGGGAGAGAGAATGAATTTACTTGCTGGGGCGTAGGCACTGATAAAGTAAATACAGGCTAAGGCCTGAAGTCTCTTGAAAGCCTCAGTAAAGGGTTAGGACTTTATTTTGCAAAGTGAAATCACGGAGGATTTTTAAACTGGGAAGTGACATGTTTACATTTGTGTAGAGAGTGAAAGAAGAAGACACAAGGCTGGAAGAAAAGAGATGAGATAGGAGGCTGGTGGTATAATCTAAGTGAAGAGGGTAATGACCTGGGAAAGTGACACTGGGAATGGGAAGGCAAGAATGAGCTCAGGAAATATTTGAGCAGTCCAAATCAAAAGAATGTATTAACGGATTGGAAGTTGAGAATGAAGAAGGGCAAGGAGTCAAGAATGAAGGCCAATAAATGTTCATCCACAGATGACTGGATAAAAAAGTTGTGGTATATACGCACAGTGGAATACTACTCAACCATAAAAAGAATAAAATAATGCCATTTGCAGCAACATGGATGGACCTCAGGATCATCATTCTAAGTGAAGTAAGCCAGAAAGAGAAAGAAAAATACCATCTGATATCACTCATACGTGGACTCTAAAAGAGAAAGAGAAAGAGAGAAAGAAAGAAGAGGACACTAATGAACCCCTCTACAAAACAAACAGACTTGCAGACATAGTAAATAGTCTTATGGTTCCTGGGGGAAAGAGGGTGGGAAGAGATAAATTTGGGAGTTTGAGATTTGCAAATGATAACCACCATATATAAAAATAGATTTAAATTTTTCTTCTGTATAGCACAGGGAACTATATTCAGTATCGTGTAATAACTTTTAATGAAAAAGAATATGAAAACGAATATATGTATGTGTATGTATGACTGGAACAGTATGCTATACACCAGAAATTGACACATTGTAACTGACTATACTTCAATTAAAAAAAAAAAAAAAGAATGAATGCCAAGTTTCTGGCTTAGGCATCTGGATGGATGGCGGAGCCCATTTCCCAAGGTGGAGAATACAAAAGGAGGAACACACGGATGTTTGTTTCTGTTTTGTTTTGTTACCCATTAAGTCAAGATGTTTTCCTATAATTTCGACAGTGTTGATAATAGTTGTTTTTGTTTTTTATTACCTCGTTGGAATAAAAGAAGACTGTTCTAATTGTGCTTTCCTATGACAGCGCTTCAGTGATTCAGAGACATGTACGTCTTGCCTAAACCTTCTCTCTTTTCAGCTTTCAAACATTCAGAATGAGAGAATACATGCAAAACACTGCAAGTGGCTCCTGGTCTGCAGAACAAGATCAGTACAAGTTGTTGAGCAGCACACTATAGCTTTTCTAACATTACCCTTAGAAGTCTGTGCCATTCTCCTAGAAAGGCAAATACCAAATGACATCACTTATATGTGGAATCTAAAAAAATGAGACAAATGAACTCATTTACAAAATAGAAACAGATTCAGAAATAGAAAACAAACTTATGGTTACCAAAAGGGAAGACGGGGAGGGATAAATTAGAGTTTGGGATTAGCAGATACAAACTACCATGTATAAAATAGATAAACAACAAGGTCCCACTGCATAGCACAGGGAACTATATTCAATACCTTGTAATAACCTATAATGAGAAAGAATCTGAAATAAGAATATGTATATATATGAATGACTGAATCACTATGCTGTACACCAGAAATTAACACAACATTGTAAATCAGCTATACTTCAAGAAAAAAAAAATTTTAAAAAGAAGTTTGTGCCATCCCCATTTTTCTCAGTATCTTCTTAAAAACAAGCTTGGCAATGAGAATGTTAAAAAAAAAAAATGTCCTTAAAAATCTCATCGTAACAAACACTAGTTTTTACATTGTCATCTACTCTTTGATTATATGCTCACATCTTACACAGCTGAAAGCATACATCATGCCACTCACATAACTTCTTTTAACCATTGTATCAGAAGAATGTTTTCACTTTTCTACACATCCTCTACAAGTCATTTTACTGCCTAAACAATATTCTCCTAAGAATTAGGCCCATAACTTAGGCATTCCCTTCTTCTTGGAATTAAGGTTTCGATCCACCTCGATTTTCCATTCATATGAACAATCCTGCAAGGAATCACTTTTTCCTTCTTTTGGATAACTTCCTCAGGAGAAATTCTCTGAAGCACTATATAACAGGGGTCAAAGGGTATAAGCATTTTGTATATTCTGTCAGATTGCTTTTCAAACAGACTTAAAGCTACCAGCACAATAAAGCGATGTTACAAATTTCACTGTATTAGGTAATGTCACTTTTATTGTTCCAATTGAATAGATGGAAAATGATACCTCATTTTCAAAATTTGCATTTCTCAGTTGGTAGGTTCGATTTTTTCCCCAATTTACTGATTCTATTTCCATTTATGTGAATTGTTTATTTCTTTTATAGATTTATCTATCCAAACGTAAATGCCTCCATTATGCTCTATGCAGTGCTTAGATTCTAGCAATATTAATCCCTTGTGTGATAAACTTGTAAATATTTTCCCAGTGCTTTATTTTTTATATTCTCCATACAGTTTAGCTTTTATTTATACAAAGGAGTAAAGCTTTTCTTTTGTAACTTTAATTACTTCAAAGCTTACAAAGTTTTCACTTTGTTATTTACTTTTAATCACTCTTTCAGTTTAGTATACAATGAGTTATGGACCTATTCTTTCCTCCGAGATTTATAGGCAGATTAATGAATGTTGTTGGGACGCTTATCTCCTCTCCTTATGTTACATCCTTACAAAATACTATTTCTTTCTTTCCTTTCTTTCTTCCTTCCTTTCTTTTCTGTCTTCCTTCTTCCTTTCCTTCCTCTCTCTATTTACCAATCTATCATATTATGCACTTTCTTTTTACTCCTACTTACCTACATGAACGTGTGTAGTAATACAGTATGTTTCTTTTTAAAATTTCCATGCTGTAACTTCTTACGAGATAGTTCCCCACCACTAAAATATTACCCCTGGTTCTCAAAATGGTATTTTATTTTCTTGCCAGTTTCCTTGTCCATATGTATCATAATTTTGTTATATTCAATAGATTCAGTTAAAATGCCTATTTTTATTTCATTATAATTCTGTTAAATGTATAAATAAAAAAGAGAAACTTCTATCTTTATGGTCTTTTTTCATCCCATCTAGAATTGTATTGTCTTTACATTTATTATAGTCTTTATTCTATAGCTCTTAAAGTGATGTAAATTTATCTATGTAGATTATATACATCTCCTGTTAAGTTCATTCAAGTCATCTTGTACTTTATTACTATTTGGAATGTGATCTTTTTCATTGTGTCCTTTTTTTTACTTGGGTAAAATACGCATAACAAAAATTTTACCATCTTAACCACTGCATTGTGTTCTATAACTGGTTACTATTGTCATAAAGAATTGCCATTGAAAGCAAATCACTTTACTAAATGTTAAATTAAAATTTTAATATTCAATTTAGGTACATAGTCAGCAAATGACCCCCTTGCTCATCCTGACTCTCAAAATTCCAGCCTTCAACTAGAAGATGAGACAAAACAACACATGTGATTCCAGCCTCTCTGACTTCTAGTCTAGGGTTCTTTTGTCTTTAGAGTTATTTTTCAAGTTTTTCTTAGTGTATTAATCAATCTTCATATCAGTCAACAAAAGCAGAGAGAAGTGAAAGTAAACTATTGTGCTTCGTATTCATCAAAGATTTCATCCTTGGTACATCAACAAAAAAGAATTCTTATGTGTATACACTTCATACATTTCCTGTGACATAAGAAATCATTTTAAGAGGAGGAGAAATTGAGATGTTTTTTGTAACATGCATATGGTTAACTCCCTCTACTGGGTAAAAATACTTTTAGCTTAGCTTTCATATAAGAGGCCTACTTGACTATATATGTACATATATATATGTATGTATATATATAGCAAGTTATAACTTATAAACATTTTCACATATATTATGCTACTTAATTCTCAGAACACCCATGTGTGATATTCAGGGCAAATAAGATCAGAACAAAGAAAGCAAGGTCCAAGCAAGCTGAGTGTGCTTCTGAATGCACGCAGCTTAACACTGGAAGCAACATAATTCAGGTGTTTTGGCTACTCTTGGTCAGTGTTTCTTTCTATACCATGCCACAGCCTTTTTAAAAAGACATTTGGTTGCTGGAATGAGAAGAAATGTCTCACTACACAATAGTATCAGCCTAACTTTTAATAAACATGAAATTTATTCAATAAATCAGTCTTACACTTAAGATTACGTGCTGTGGTACCTTTAAGAGACAGATTTTTCTATGGACATTTAACATACATTACAGGAAAAATTTTAGAAATCTGTAATTTAAATGGATTTTTCAGTGTTTCTTTGAAAATAGACAGTAGCTCTAGAAATAGTACTTGGGAACTTGCACCACTATGATAAACGTTTGGGTTAAAGTAATAATTGGTAATTTCTGAACAGTTTTTTTTAAATGAGGTAACTAT
Organism: Camelus bactrianus; assembly: GCF_048773025.1. NCBI lineage: Eukaryota > Metazoa > Chordata > Mammalia > Artiodactyla > Camelidae > Camelus > Camelus bactrianus. The sequence continues at coordinate 77,077,222 of NC_133575.1, read as the reverse complement.
TATTCTTGAGTGTATTTTTCACCCTTTCCTATAAAAATGGAAAGAATACACACCTGCAGATAATGTAAATAAACCTGCAGAAGTTCCAACAAGTGCCATAATGTGTATACTCAAAGAGCACTCACATTATATTCATGGATAATACATCAGAAATGAAATACCAAGGCAAGTATTTTCAATCTCTCCCTAATTTCAAAACAAAACAAAACCCACCCTGAATTCAGAAGGATACTTGCTATTTCCATCTCATGGTCTGGTGAGAATGTGCATACCTTTCGTTTCACTGGTTATATTGAAACCTCCTCAAGTGCAAAGACCATGTTTCTTGTTTCTTAAGGCTAACCTTTCAACACCACACACAAGAGACACTCAATAAATACTTGCTAAAAGAGTGGAGGAGGTACAGCAGCTTTGAATTTTTGGAACATTTCTTGGGTTTTCCCCTCTCTGCCTCTGAACAAGCTTTTTTTCCTCCTTTTTAAAAAAAAAAAAAATCTTAGAATAAATATTCAACTCTTCTGAAGTATACAAATCTAACTAATTAGGACCTGTGCTACTGAAAAACAACACAAACTTTAAAGACAGTACCACTACAGTAAGAGAGCCCCACAGAAAGAAAAGGTGATTAAAAACAAACAAAAAAAAACACCTGAATTCTATTTTTAAATCTTCTGCTAACTTATTTCGCAGCCATACAACTGATTTAACTTCGTGAGAACTGGGGCATCTGAACGCAGCTAATAGGACACCTCTGATTCCCCAGAGGGCCCAAGCATATAGTTACCTAGAATAGACACGCTGAAATTTGTTTTTGGATGAAAAGTATCCAAAGTTACTTTTGGATGAGGTAAACACTTCGATTCTGAGTCACTTGGGTCAAAAGGTCACACACCCAGCTGTGGCTAGTCTGCTTATTAAATGACATGGAGAGTTCAATATCCCAGTGGCTTCTTAGAAACATCTCTCATGTTTTGATCTCTCCTCCCCCTCCATTCCATACACACATAGGTTAATGGAGCATTTTTCATTAAGTATTTGTTTTTCCACAATCTGTTCTTAGTCAAACTAGCCACTGATATTTGGCTGGCTACCACATGTCCTTCCCAATATTCCAGTTACAGGCACTTGAACCTCAGTGTGTCCCAGAGCTTCATTTGAAATCAAATCTACATCCAGTAAGATTCATCTTTAACAAGGTTCTAAAATTGGCATATTTTGTTATTGCCATGCTGTTCTGGAGCTCACAGTGTTTAAACAACTTGAATTCTTAGCTTTGATTATCCTCCATCTCAGATTCTGTTTATATATTTTTTTAAATATTAGACTCTAATTTGCCCACATTGAAAAATATTCTTCCCACTTTCTTTGATTATCTAATCCTTACTCATCATTAAAGATTCAGCTTAAATATCAGTTCCTCAGGGATGCTTTCCCAAAGCTCCCAAACTAGGTTCCTCTAATCTCCTGGATGTCTAGTTGAAGCACTTAGGATAATTAAAATGAATATTGGCTTTACATCTGTCTCCCCTGTCTTCATGAGGATAGGGACCATGCTATACTTGTCTACTGCTGCGTCTGCTTGCACAATATGCAATGGAAAAATGTATATTCAATAAGTGAATACACAACAAAACATATTCCTATTTCAATATGGATCATATTTATTTAGAAACCAGAAAGCTATATAAACCTTGCTCTCATAATCTACATACATAATAAACCCAACCTAATTTGAGGAGTATTAATGTTTGGGGTTTTAATGTCAAAGCTAGAACCTCAGCTCTCGGTTCTAATTTGGATAAAATAAATTCCATCATGAATTTAATCATACTACTATCTTCTCCAATTGATTAAATGAAGAAAAAAACATCCGACTGTACCAGCATTTCAGAGAAAACCTGAGAAGACATAAATTTCTAATTACCTTAGAAAGATATTCTAAACAACAGAAAGAGGGACTACTCATAAAATATAAAATTTAAGAAATTAAAAATGTAGAATGTAGCACACATTATATTAAAAATTTTAAGAGTTCAGAAGGATGCGTAGGCTTAAAAAAAAAGATAACTGCTATGAAATAAAATATTCACTCAATACCTCAATTTTTGCCTCAGATGCATCTGAGACATACCTAAAATACAAAGATGAGGTTTGGAGCTGGCCACTTGGTTAGGATTTTTGATTTTTTTTTTTTTGTTTTTTAACTAATGGCATTTCATTTCAAAGTATGTTCATAGAAAACCCATAACAGAACAAGCTATGCTAGGCAAGGAAAATAAGGTTTGCATGTCACTACTTTGCACATTTTCATTTCCTTTAACTGAAAAGATAAATGAGGCCATTTGTATTTTTGCTGCTTTCGATATAAATTTTCGTACAAGATTATTAGACTCTCTCATTGTGATGTAAAGGAAATATCTAGTACCAGTAGAAAGACTTAGCTTTGGATTAAATTGAATAAGAATACAGGGAGAAATAAAATTTCACCAATACTGTAGTACCTAATATTTTCATAGATCATATAAGGTGACACAGTAATGTATTAGTGCTGGTGTACTATGATACAAACCAAAGCTACCCACAATAATTTTAAAAGCACGATTTTTCAATTTCAAAAATAAATCTAGAGCTAGTATATAGATCTTCTTTACTTAGTTGTCAAAAGCAAGCACCAAACACTTAAATCTAGTATATGCACAATATCACATGTGACTGACTTATCTTCCATTAAACTATAAAACATAAAGCAGCTTTCAAAAAGTAAAACCAATAAAATGCTATAGTCCTGAAGTGCAATTAACCCATTTTTGAAGCTATAATAACAGATATAGAAAATAGCAACTGTTTTAAGATGGGTTCAAGAAATACTACATTCATAATGCTTAAGAAAGTTTTACAGCTATTTCTGAAAAGTAAAGTCCTAAAGTAGGGAATAGTAAGACATAGTAGTGAATCTATTTAGCAGTATAGGTATTTTTGAAGTGAATGTATTTGAATGTTTTAATGGGAATTTCGCTTTAATGTGAGAACCTACAGAACCTAGGGTGATCTTTTTGTCTTAAGATAACCAGGAGGAAAACTCTGTGATTCTGCTAAGGTCTGAAAACTTGAAAAGGGCTTCTAGAATTAGGGCTGTAAGCTAGAAAAATCAAAGGATTAGAACTTAGTATTATCTAATGCTGTCATATACAATAACATGATCCAATAATACTGTTTAAACTGATTGCATCCAAGTTAATTTGTGTCCATAAAAATAAATGTTTAAAACTTCTCAGAATAATTCCTTATAAAACTGATTTACACAAGAGAAGTATACATAAATGTGTCATCAATTAAGCAAACTTTAGTATATTCTTTCATCCCCTGCCCTCCATCTCCACCCCAGCCCTCAGAAATCTAAAAATAAAATTATTTATACAAAGCGTGTGTCTTCAGAATGGCTTAATGGAAAAACACTAACTGGCCTTATAGCCAGAACACTGGAGTCAAGTCCCGCGCCTCGATTTTCATTGCCTTTTGAGCACAAGCCATTTAGCCTCTCGGAACCTTCAAGTATCAAAAAGAGGCATTAAGTAGGGATAATAATCCCTGTTCTCTTCAATGGGCTATTTTGAGAATCAGATTTAATTAAGACAGGTTTTGACCTGAAACTTGCTATAGGTAATATCGTACCTCCTATTTGCATTGGGATCCCTTTGGCAGCAGGGGCTCTAGAACAAGCCACAGAAAAGCCTATTTGCCAAAGAGCAATTCACGGAAGGCATCAAATAGCAGAATTTACCAGGTGTATGGGAAATGTTTTTGTCAATTATTTTTAAAGTTTCAAATGAGTCTCGGTAGATGGATTGGCAGAACAAAAGGAAACTGAGGCTTTTGGAGACCTCACACAATGTCTTCCACTCAGTCTACTCCCTCACTCTGCAATTCAGACCCCATGTTCTTAAGGATTAGCAACCCAGGCCAATTTGGAGCAAGGAGCTGGGGTAGAACAAATATTGCTCAAAATACTGTTATGAAGACAAGATGGAAATGAGTCAAGTAAAACCTCAGACAACTGAACACCTACCAAAAAGTGCTGCATTCACTTTAAGTGCAGTTATCTGACATGAATGCATTCAAAATAAGAATATGGTCACTTAATAATTTTAAGAATGTTTCTTTAAGTTTTGGTAAATTGGTCAATTTGGTCAATTTGACCAATTTGATCATTTTGACCAGTGAGACACTTGAAAAAGCTTGAAAGCACAGGAACCATTTCCTAATGGTGTTTGAATTGTTCAGTGCCTAGCACATTCAAAAGACGTTAGGTTGAATTGGAATGAAATAACAGAGAAATCTGATGTCTCTTTTATTTCAATCTGTTAACTTTTAATTAAAATCAATTAACATTTCAGGTTTAAAATACGAAGTGGGCTGAAATAGCTGACATTCTAAAATTTTGGACTCACTAAATACTAAATAGGAATCTGAGTTTTAAAGTCTTCCCTACCATTGCAAACAAAATATCATCATCAACCTGCTTTGTGACTCATCTAGTGGCATTCTTACAGCACATGTACAATTACTTCTCTTGCAAAATCCAAATACTGATTTAACTGGAATGACTGATATGAATTATGGTCTGTTGTAGTAAATTTAACTTTCACTTTAAACTTTGCATGACTGCACTACTTTTTTTTTTTTTTTTTTTTTGGTGACTATTATTTAAATCCATGCTGAGAAAAATACTTCTGAAAAAAAAGCATCTGCATTCCTGCTTCAATAAGTACATTCCAGGGAATAAAGATCTGGATACCTCCTCAGGGTTATCGTTAGGAATAACAATTATCACTGTACCTCACTGCAGAATGGGGAAAACAAAGAAAGAAAGATAAAATCTTTGCTCATCTCATTACCCAATCTCCGAATCGAGATACCATGCAAACGAAACATTATTTACTTTATTAGTTTCTATTTCAATTGCTATTTAAACAAGCATTTATAAATATAGAAAAATCAATATGTTTGAAAATAACTTCAAGTGTTGCATGCCTCAGAGAATGAAGCAGAAACTATGATTAAAATCGTAAGACATAATAAGAGTTCTTACTGACCTCAGACAGTTCATACAGAGACAGATACTGCGGGATGAGAATCTATAATAAACAGGTGAAAATGAAAAGCTTCTACTTCTCCCCTCTCTAGGCTTCCTTTGTAACGAAGGGCTAACTGGAAATGAAATAGGGAAAAAGCAGGAAGCAGGGTATCATCTTAAAGTATCTACCAACCATGTAACATAACAGTTAAAAGAATAGGTCCTTGAGTCAAATTACCAGGGTGGATCCACTTAAATAGCTTTGTGATCCTGGGAAAGTTACTTAACCTCTCTGTGCCCTGGGTTAGGCCTCTATAAAATGTAATAAAAATATTACTTACTTCATTGGGATGTGGTGCTGAAACCAAGCAGGACCCTGTGGGGCCCTCCTGGATACAGATCCTTTCAATTTGTCTCCCATTTTAGGTTTGTTAGGAAATGGGCTTCATTCAGCCTCCTAGACCTTCCTGAAGACCAAAGGGGGAATTCAAACAGTTGCTATTCAGGGAAGGGAGGGAATGCAGAACAAAGGAGGAGCAGCCAAGAAACAATAGTGCAGCCTTGGGGCAGAGTCCTGGTTCCTCCTCAAGGGATATACACAACTACATCTTTGAGGTCTTCTGGAGGAACAGAGGCCCCCATCTAGGTGGAGGATGGGAACTTCAGGCTGAGCACAAGGTTCCTGGAGCACCGCCGTGTTACTTCACCCCCAACCAAGAAGAAGAATGTCACAAGCCCGGCACCTCTCACGCCAAATTTTGCCTATAAAACCTTCTCACTGAAAACCATCAGGGAGTTGGGGTTCTTCAAGAATGAGCCGCCAGTCCCCCTTGCTCCACCCTGCAATAAACCTTTCTCTGCTCTCAACTCTAAAGTTTTGGTTTGTTTGGCCTCACTGTGCATCACATAAATTAAGACATATAAAACATTCAGAACAATGTTTGGCACATAGTAAGTATTCAGTAAAGATTATATATTGTTATTATTATTATCTCATCAGGTAATCTATCACTGGATTGTATCCATACTTAGTAAGAAGAAAAATGCTTTTGTTAGATATGAGATCAGTTTGATGCAAATACACCATGTTATACTAAGACAGTTAACACTATAAGGATGTGGTCCAATGGGGTTTGCTATTTACTATACCGGGAGGACCTTGTTGAAATAACTGAACTTTAAGGACAGAAATATCACAAGGTATCAAGGAATAATTTTTCCCTGGTTCTTTACTAGAAGAACAGAAGTAGAAATAATGGGAAAGTATCATATATGAGTCCCATTAGTGCTACACTGAAAAAACCACAGAAGCTTTTTTGATTATTCTGCCACACTTTCTTAAGGAAGTAGTCTGCATTTGTAGAGGCACTAAAAGGTTATTGAGTTATTAAGCAATATAAAGGTTATTGGATTCTTCTGAAAACTCTTTTATGTATGTTCTAAGTGAATGGAAATAGCATTGGGTCATTACTCACTCACAGATAATTTTTGCAATATTTTACCATGTCACTGTTTTCAGTCCAAAAGTATTCCATGCACAAGGTCCTATGTTCAAACACCAGGACCTCTGTTTAAAAATGAGTAAGTAAATAAACCTAAAATTACCACCCCATCTTAAAAAAAAATTTTTTTAAGAAAATAAGAAAACTTTTAAAGGAAACAAAAAAATTAATAAAAACAAAAAAACAAAAATATTCCAAATTTCTGGTAATTGCATCATTCATGACGAAAGCTTTCTATCAGGTATGTCCTCCTGACAAATGACAGTTGAGTAAAAGGAGTCTATGTTTAGAGTAGGTTACAAAAAGAAGAGTATCTTTCATAGCAATCATGAAAAAACAGGATCAGGTCTTGGCCCTACACCAACAATGGGCATCTGGGAAGAAGCACCTCAAAGTGAGGCCAACCTTGAAAATGGTCATTCTTTACAGACCAGATTCAAAGAAATCAAAATAAAACAATGCCTGAAAAGTGTATGACAAAAAAACCAGAAACCCATTATCTCAACGTTATTGACATAAATGAATAGTGTTCTCGATAAAAGTTCTGATGCCCAAAGAAAAGACAAGTGACAGCTTTGTTGGCATTTATTCTCTCTTACATACCTTGATCCCCAAAACTCTTATGGCAAAAATCATTACTATCATTTATCACTTACGAATCTCTCAGTCAAGTGGCTTATGCCCCCTAAGATTCATCTCAAAAAGATAGAATAAAAGTAAATGCATTTTGCCATGATCCTCCTCAATTTCCTACTCCCCCCCCCAAATTATCAGCAATGCAGACATGAAAATTACATTAATAACTTAATGTTGACTGATTTTTCAGCCAATGGTCATTTTACTTCCAACAGGCTGAAAAATGCATCAAATTGTCAAAAAGCTCAACCCCTGTATCCACGTATTCAACAAAAACATTTATCGTTGCTTGCTGTGGGACATGCACATTGAGAGGCCTTGCAGAAATAAAGATTTGGAATATCCTCTAAAAATCTACATGAGCTATAGCTCTGGATTAGATTAGTGGGGGAAGAAAAAAAAAAAAAGCAGTGGTTGACATAGCCATAAAAAAATCATCATAATAATAAAATGTTTCTGTATGACAACTTACATTTTCACTTAAAATGCCTGGCGGGGGCCAAGGGGTCTGGAGAACAAGGCATAATCCTGTTTTCTCTCCATTAACTACTAACCCAGTTACTGTACCTTAGAGAAGGGTAATGTTCATCACCAGGCAACCACATATCTTTAAAAGTGATAGAGGATCATATCAGCCAGGTAGATGGGACAACACAAGTTACCAAATTTATTTCACTACCATGTGCCATTCTTCAACATCATTCTTAAAGAGTAGCCTTTGATTACTCATAAAATGAATAAAACAATTAACAGCCACAACTACTACTCACTGAGTGCCTATTACAGGCCAGGCCTGGTGCTAAGGAGCTTTATACACATCATCTCTTAACCTTTTTATCAGCCTGCCAGGTAAGCACCCACACTGGAGATAAAGAAACAGAGCTTCTGTCACTCAGTGACTTGCTTATGGCCACGCAAGCTGTTCAGATGCAGAGCCAAACTCGGAACACAGATCTGCCTGGTTCCAAAGCTCACACATTCTCTCCATTGCCTGGTCAACAACATTCCATTCAGTATCCCTTAAGGCAGGCGATCCATATCTGGGCATCTTGAGTTATCCATCACTTCGTTCTTTTATTGATGTGAAATAGGCCTCACAGTAACATGTTCCTGGTTCTACTTATTCCTTTTAGGCCTACAGAGAATAAGTCAGCTGCTGCTTCTACACCACTCTTCTTGACATGCTGGAAATAGCTCTAAGGCCCTGCTACAATACCTTCTTATATTTTGTCTTTTCACTCACCGAGGCAGCAGCATAGGATGAGGGCCACAGCGATGAGGAAGGGGCAAAGGAGTGGTAGCAACTAAAATGACAATAAGGCAATAAAAGGCAATGCATATATAAGGGATGGGTCTAAGTCAGGATCCTCTCTCAAGGAAACACTTATTAACATAGTTATTGATTCCACTAGACCTGAATGTTCCAGCAGTCACAGTGACTATACCATTAAAATAGGTACCGATGCAGAACTCAAGTTAGGCATACCAGAAGCAACTGAGATTTCAGACAGAACTCCTACTGTACAACAGGGGACCAAAAGCTTAAAAAACAAAAACAAAAAAACTATCTTTTATATAATACTTTAGACTTTACAAAATACTATTAAAAAACACTAAATATACAATTAGAAAAATCCTTGCACTATTGATTCATTCAGCCAGAAGATTCTGCAGACTTTAAAATGCAAATTATAATACTCAAGATACGCATATTTTAGCATTGCTTGCTTTGTTAAATGTGTGAAATGAGAAAGTGGATTAAATGAATATGAATATAATTGGATACACTTACACGTTTGCTTGAGTTCAAAGTTTAACTCGGGTTGACACGGCAGGTTTCATAATTGAGGGAACTCAAATAAACATATCTAAAATATAGTGCTATCGTGGAGATCCAAAGAAATCCACTGCTTGAAATAAATCCTTTTTCTTTCTACCACTGGCAGGATTTTTCACACTCAACTATAAATGGTGCTTTTGCTTTAATTTATACTTTCCAAAAGGTGAAATCAGAAAGACTCAAAGTTAAATACAAAACTATCCCTGCCATACTCAGATCTGTATCAAGAGCTTCACTGACCATAATTCACCCCACATAATAACTGTAAATGCACATTTTCCCTGCTTCCCTATGTGGAAGAATTATTTGTTAATCGGGCTAAACAGAGATAGAAACGGGGAAAATTATCAATCATCTCATTCAAGAAAAGGGTAACAGATCCCTGTCTTTTGCACTTGGAAATGGTACCTCATCAATAAATCGACTTTCTATATACTTAAAGGGAAAGCCCACCAAGATAGTAATGTTCTTGAATTTATTGATGGCTTGTTCATTTTGCTAGGAGTTAATTACTCTTGGTTTTGGCTGATAGGATTAAAGTCATTTTCATCAGGTAGTCACTCTAGTGTCTGTGTGAAAAGTAATCAGTTGAAGGGGAGCGGAATTTACCACCCCAAAATCCATCACTTGGGCATGAGGATCATTTTGAGATAAAGTCAATCAAAACCCAGCAGATTCAGGAAAAGCTCTCTACCTCCCCCTCAACTGCCTCAGTTTTTATTGGAAAGGGGGCCTGTACCAAGAAGAGAGCTATTACCAGGGGTAATAGCTTTTTACCTAAGAAACTCATCTGCACTGCAAGACAACCTTTCGTTTTCCAAACATCTCCCTTCCTCTCTTTTTCCTGTGAACGGCCTTCCTCCTCCTCTTTGTATCCCCAGACCCCAACCCCTTCCCTTAGCTCAGGCTGTTTTATAGGCCTCAACTGCCTGGCTGCCTTTGGTCTCATACTTTTATGGGGTCTCGTACATCCATCATTAAATTTGGTTTTCTCTTGCTCATCTGTCTTATGTCCACTTATTAGACCAACCAAAGAACCTAGGAGGGCAGAGGGAAATTTTTCCCTCCCCTAAGCAGCATATATTTCCAAAGGGTTGAATACCTATCTCCAAATAACTATCTTCTCTGAAGAGACCAGTCATCAACTAGTAAACAATATGCCACTTATAAGAAAGGGCAGGAGACATCAGACGGCTATCATTTTAATTTGGCAGAAAAACTGCAATGCTATCTTAAGATATTTACAGCATTTTATAACTTAAAAATCTGGGAAGAAAAATGAAAAATTTATGACAAGAAGGCAAAAATCTTTTTATAAGGAGAGGTTTTGCCACTAAAAATGTTTAATGATTAAGTGCCTCCAGGATGAGGGGACCAGCCCATATGTAAAACCAGATTAATGATGGGATAAGAAGAAATGTGTTTTCCTTACCAAAGTGTTTTTAAATAAATCTTAAAATATTATTTTTCATATTTCATAACAACTGAATTATAAGGAGACTGTTAAAGCTTGCTAGCTTTTCAGAGTCCTGGCTTGTGTAATGAATGATGTGATCAGTGTTTTCAATGAATGGGGGTTCAGAGAGGGTTAGTATATTGATGTGAAATAGCACTTCCTCTGCAATATGCTAAATATCCCTGAAAGATCTACAGATCAACATAAATTTCCTCAACTCATTCGCGTTTACTGTTATCCATAAAACCATATGAAACAGAGCTATCGCCATGTACTACTGGTGGGTTAGGAAATTTGATTGCCAAAAACAATTTAGCATTTTGATCTTCAGAGTTTATATATAAATCAATGACGATTTTACTATTGACATTAAAAAGATGGGATTTATTTTATGTTCTTTTGGCTGAAGCTGAATCAAAAATCTGACTTTCCTAAAAGTCAAGGAAGAGTGAAATAAATAACTTAGTGAAAAATATTAACATCATTTAAAAGGTATGACAGAGTGACTATTGCCTTTAAACTGTGCATTTAAGAAAGTCTGTGTAATAAAAAATAAGCCACTTTACCTATGTAAACCCTATGCATAAGTGAAAAGGAACTGATTGATGGCAGTTTAAGTGGTTACAATATGTTTTCATTTAGCATGTGTAGTCAAGAATTATGAATGTGGATTTTGGATGCCTATTGATAGAGCAGTTTTGAAATTCATCTTTGTACTACTTATGAAATATGTTTGCTAATAAAATTAATGGAGTAACAAAGAGTACAGAAAGAATATTCAAATTAGTTATTGGCATATCTGAAAGGGCGTGTGCTTTGGGGGAGCTGGAGAAATAACTATTTGAATGCTAATTCACCACGTATTTACTCCGCAATTTCAGCAAGTGATTTAACCTCTTCAAGCTTCAAATTATAAATCTTTGGTTACCCACCTATAGGGCAATGTGAGGACTGCATACATTATGCCACTCAACTAATGCTGGTTTTCTACCTCTTTCCAAAATACTTCTATCTAAACCTCGTACTTATTGACAAATAACTGATCTACTAATTACTAAAAGCTTTGATACATTCAGTAAATCAGGTTTCCTAAAGTCCTCTACTGGGCAATGCTGTTAACTTATTCCCAACTGTTATATTTCTTTCAAAGAAAAACTCTGTAATTCAGACTTTTACTAATTTACAAGAGTCCTTCCTTCTACAATCATGTTTTACTAACTTACTTTTTACATAAGTACACCACCAATAACAACCTTTCGAAAGTTTACACCAAACACCGGGAAATGGGAACTAAGCAACGTGACTCACCTAGTGCCTCGGGGAAGTAAGGGTTATCAGGTGGAAATGACTGCACCACAACGCTCATCATGCTGGACTCAGATGACCCAGGTAGCCAAGACTGTACTCTCCTACCACCACCAAAGTTTCTTTCTTTCCTCTGAGTCTCTACTTTCAATTCTAAGGAGGCATCCTTCAGTCACACCTGGATTCAGATCCCAGCTCTGCCATTTACTGCAGAGTGAGTGATTTGGGTAGTTAGTTGACTTCGCTTAGCTTCAATTTCCTCATCTTTAAAATGGGGAAACTCTCCCAACTGCACAGGGTTATTGCCAATACTAAATGAAATTACGTGTATAAAGCATCTGGAAGGCACTTACTACATGTCAGTTTCCTCCCCCACGTGGAACTCCTAAGTTAGGATTCCAAAAGGAGATCCAATGGATTTTCAAAGCTGTAAACGACATATAACTACAGATATTTACAGCATCACTCCTATATTCTCCTCCAGTGCTGAGATTGCAGATATAAATTAAACACACCTAGCATAGGGCCTGGCACCTAGATGCTCAATAAATGCCAGTTGTGTTTCTTTCCAGCCCAAGGAGTTTACTATCAAACAAGCAAGAGACATAAAACTACCATACAATATGAGAAGCAAGAAACCTGTGAATAAAAATATGTTCTGAGAATACCAAGAAAAGAATAATTGCCATGGATGAGGGGGCGGGGGAGAATGTTATGAAAAAACAAGCAGTGACCTTTACAGTGGCTGGAGGGAGGAGGGCATTCTGTGTGTGAGGAACATCATGAACAGAGGCAAGAAAGTTTGTAATGCGCTGGGGAATTATGAACCACTGAGCCAGGCTAGAGTGCGGGGTGCTCAGGTTGGCGGGGATGGTAGGGCAGCGGTGGGGAATGACAGGCAGCGTGGGTGAGGAGCCCAGCTGCTAAGGAGCCTCATGTCACACTGCCCCGCACTGTTGCTAGACAACAGGGAACAACAGGATTCCATATATTTGTGGAATAATAGCTCTGGAGGCAGTCTCCATGGGTGAGGAGTAAAATCTGGGAGGCTCTCCTCAAAGTTCTGGCCTAAAAACATGGAAGTGGGAAGGGAATAAAAAGAAGGCAGTTATTCGGAGAGAGTTCATTGGAGAGAGTGTGAGATGTGGATGAATGGAACACAGTGAGCTGGCTTCATTCACTTCCTGAGCTCCTGCCTTGTTTGCCCTCCCTTCCTCAGTTCTCAATTTCTCAATTCCCAATAAACCCTCATATGATGGGCTTTGCATAACCTTATTCAGTGAGAGGGTACCACTAGCATGAAGATGAAGGGAAGAAGAGACCCGACAAATGCTTAGAAAAGACCAAAGAACCATGCAAAGAGGTAACTGGTTTCCCCCTGATAAGGAAGAAAGCGTGGAAGAGTACCGGCCCATCTACACACATTGGTCAGTCCCGACCAGATGGCACACAAAGCAGGTGGAAGAATAAAGAACACAGGGTTGTGCAAAGAACAATGGCTCTTAAGGATGGCTCTGGAGTCTGACTCCCTGAATGTGACCCCCAGCCTCACCACTCAGTAGCCATATGAATTTGAGCAAGTCATTTAAACACTCTGAGCTTCCATTTCTTCTTTTTAAACAGAGAGAGAACAAGAGAAGCCACCTTCTTCGCTTGTTATAAAGATTGTGTGAGATGATTCAGGCAAAGGGCTTACTAGAACACTGGGCCCATAATCAGTAACTGTTATCTTGATGGTCATAATGTAGTAGAAATACACTGTCAAAAAAATCAAGAAGACATTGCCAACTAATAAGAGGGAGGAGAGATGTTTTTCAATGCAGAGATTAGATTGGCAGTTTATTACCAAAATGCAAAGCAATGAGTTCGGATTTGTTGAGCCTCCACCAGGGTGTGATTTAAATGACAAGTACAGATTCAAAGGGAATAGAGGCAACAGACTTTTAAAAAGAAAAAACAGCATCCACAGAACCGTCATTAATGATACACGATGTCTCTACTCCATTAGATACCCAGATTAGAGCAGAAGGAAAACTGATTTCTACTAAAAAGTTGAATAAACAAATATAGGGAAAGGCAATTGCAGGACAGAAAGCAATCTGAGAATGCCAACTTTACTGCAGGACATCGGCTCTGGAATGAATCGGGACCTCATTTCCTCATGGGTAAGATAAGGAGATCAAATAAGTTCCATGATTCTCCATGGAGAAAGTAAGCTCCCCTGCGTCAGGTGGGAGACTCATTCAATCACAGAATATGCACTGTCCCCAACCAAAAAAAAAAAAAACTACAGAAGACAGCTCCTCTCACCTGGATTTTCTTACAATGCTTACCAGGGAGGTATGTCCTATTTCCTGAACCATTAGCACCATTCTCATGTGCCATAGCATCAGGGACATTTAAGTGGAAAAAAAAATTGAGACTAGATCTGCACACTGTCTAATATGGTAGCCACAAGTTACATGTGGCAACCGATCACTTGAAATGCGGTTACAACGAATTGAAATGTGCTATACATATAAAATGCACACCAGATTTTGAAGAGTATTCCCAAAAAAGTAACACATGTCATCAATAACTTTTTATTGATTACATATTAAAATGATAATGTACTGCACATGCTGGATTAAATAAAATATATTAAGATGAATTTCACCTGTTTCTTTTACTTTTTAAATGAGGCTACTAGAATATTTAAAATTACATGTGTGTCTCACATTATATTTCTTCTTGACAGCTCTGCTCTAGTCAAAATTTTTACATTCCTTCTGGTACAATAACTCTCTGCTATCATAACTCCAATGTTAAAAGGGTAAAACGAAGTATAACTAGTTCTTGCATCTTTGTGGGGAAAATACAAAAATGTTTTAAAAGTTCCAAACATAGAAGACTGACACTAAATATCAAACCGACATATAAATGTCACCAAATACAAAAGAACATCATTAAGCGCCAGCTTTAATTTTAAGAGAATGAAACTTAAGTTTATTACTTAAACGCATTCACACGCTGACGGCAGCAAAGAAAAGTTCGTGCCCAAGGTAAAATATTCTTTTGTTTCAATTAAACTCTTAAATTAATGTTTAACATAATTTGACAAAAATTAGATATTTAATTGTTTTAGTAATGTAATTGTTTTAGAAGCCGCTCATTGGCATAGGAAAGAAATTAAGTCTCTTGAAATTAAAAATGACAATGTATCTTTTTTCTAAGAAGTAATTAAGCCATGGTTGGCAATTTAACATAGTCAGAGATATTCTCTATAACATTTTATTTCCTGAATACAGGCAGGACTGTTGAGTTGTAGAAGGTAAGAGCATTAAACCTTATTACATGTGATGACTGGAAGATAAGCACTATGTTAAAAAAAGCTATGGGCAAAAAAGGACATATGCAATGCAGGGCAGCAGTGGAAGCATTTAGAGGAACGACGCTTTTAAACTTCTCTGACCATGAATAAAAGCTTCAGTTTGGCACTCAGACAGACTTGGTTTAAATCTACTCTGCCTAACTCCAAATCCCACGTTCTTAAGCATTTCATGTATCTTCATATATGTGTATGATTATGATCATGAATTTGTATACAAACACAGACACCCGCTCTTTACCCCTTAGCCAAACTTGAATGAATCATTTACAACTGCTTCTTTACTCCTGAGTACATATTTGTCAAGATGTATTTACTGACATTTTGCCCTGCTAACATTTTTTTCCTTATAAATCCTTTCCTTACAATTTCTCTAAAATACTTCTCCTATATGAGTATCTCTTGGAAACCCGACGCCCTGTGTGATGTAGATGTGGTATGGGATTCAGGGGGTTTTCCCCTGTAATTAACAGACGAGAAATATATGCAGCTACAAAGGTTCAAATATATAGCTGAAAATGTGATGATAAACATTAGAATCCCAATTTTCTGGCAGGAGAACTCCCTCCTCTGATAGCACATTTAAATACTGACTTAGAGAAATTCATTACAATTCTGCATAGGCTTAGCTCCAATATTAGAAACATTCCTCTAGGCTCATTTGTACAAGAATTTCTTATTCAGCATCTCAGCTGCACAGGTTTGCACACAGAAATGAGCAGGTAAAAATGGTTGGAGCTTCGTAATGAGTCAACATTAACATAATTACTTTCCATTTCATCTATTACGGTACACTGTTTGACTCTCTCATTTCTTTTCATTTCAATCATTCCTTTAGAACACCCACAAGGCCCTGTTAAAGAAATGGGACTTTAGAGGCTGCACTATAGAAATGGAGGTGAGCTAAACACTTTTGAAATTTCCCCTCAGAAATGATCAAATGTTCCACACTAACACAAATGGTGTGTTTGTGTTCTAATATAATATTTCCTAACATCTCTTAAAATAATGTATACAATTAGATAATGGCATGAAAGTGATTTACTTTGGCATCACAAAGCGTGACCATAAAATAACTATCCTGCTTTGTTTTTTAACAAACAGAATTTAATCTTCCAAATGTGAATTGTCTATCACAGTTATCTCAGGGGCTAGATATGCACTATAATTATGCTGCAGCTGCTGAAAACATTTCTGAACATCCTTTTTGGATGAAGGAATTACCTTCAGGAACGGTTTACCACCCAAACAGTAAAACATGTCTCATTGCTTTATATTTTCAGGATAGGATTTGATTAATTTAGTCACCCATCTTATTCATCAGCTTTAAGACAGAAAATTTTGGCTATTTCTAAAGATTATTCCCACTTCCAAAAGATGAAGATTTACTACCAGCAAGGACATTCAAGAGAAACAGCACTTGAGTTCAAATAAAAGCCCCAGAGCTTCCTCCCAAGGAACTTATTGCTCAGCTTTGCTTAAATTCTGAGTCAGAGTCTCCCAACCTAAAAAATGGAGATTATAGTGTCTGTTCTCAGGCATATGATGAGAGTATCTAGTAAATAAGATGACATCTGTAAAAGTACCAGCATGGTGCCTAATAAGAAGTAAGGGATCAATAAATATATGAACACGCTGTATTTACACTGTAGGAAATAAATTCTAAAAGCCACACATGAAAAATCTTAGTAAAATAGTTCCGATGTGTTGACAGTGCTACAAAAAGTCCTGCTCCATTTTAATTATAGAATTAGCCTATTTGATACCATACCTACATTCCTGACATAGCATAAACATTTTTATAACCAAAATCCAAGTCTCCTTTTTACTTCCAAAAATACAATCAAAATCTTTGAGCACCTACTATTTCTAGGCATTATTCTAGGCACTGAAGCAGAAAAAGAAAATAGTGTCTGCCCTTAATAGGCAGAATTGAGTAAACAGTTGCTCTCTTTGACTTGATCAACCAAGAGGCTATGCTACCTCACCCTGAAGTTCAACGGCTGCTCCCACAGCTACACACACACACTCTCTCTCTCTCTCTCTCATTCTTACATGGTACGCTGCTAATAAGATGTAAACATGTTCATTGAAGCTATTTATACAGTTCCTTTGGGAACTGGTCATAACCTAATGTGACATATAGTTCAGATTTTTATAGCCACACTTCACCAAACACCCTTACCTAATATTAAAAGATAAAATAACTAATATGTAAAATATCAGTACTTGTCTTCCAAGTGACATGAATTTTCTTTGAAGCACACAAGAAAAAAAAAATTATGAATTCCTTGTGAATTTTACTTTACCACTATTTTGGCTAGAATGTCTCTATTCTTTATATTAAGTATACCTGTACTGCTTTAAAAGGAAAAGAATCAAGTGCCTAAGATTGGAAGTTGAGAAAAATAGATCCATTGTGCAAAATAATATTTTGCAGCTATTTTTTTTCCTATTCTGTAACAAGTATAAATAATTGGTTTAAGTCAACCTGATTACTTAGCCTATCAGAGGAAAAGAAGAATAGTTAGTCATTAATTATATCACTAAATTATGCAAAATCCAAGACTGTTTTGCTAATAAACTAGAGTATAACTAGCTATATAATTATCATTTATCATGAGAAAAATTCATTCTGTAACCAAACAGTATTTTATGAGTACCTTAAACTCTAGATAACAAAAGTTCTCTAAATCATTTAGATTATATAATCCTATAAGGCAAGGACTATGGGTACAAATTCCTGTTTAGCTTTCAAGGCTCTTAATACCACAGCAGTTAAGACTCCGCGCTTAACCACAGTGGTGCAACTGCAAAAACCAGGCTGACGTCCAACGTGATATTGACACGTTACCCTTCCAGTACTACAGAAAGAACTTACTGTATTACAGTTAAGTAGATAACCATATTCATAACTAAATAATAATCTTTTGGATATTGATAAAGCAAGTATCTACTAAGCTCTAAAAATCTTTTAAACATAAAACGTAAAACAAAACCTAATAATCTAAAACAAAACCTAATATGACAATATACTTCCAAGGCAATGAATATTTAAAATGTGTAAGATATAGAAATATCTTCCTTCTATGCCTGTGAATTTGTTTGTTTTGTGTCAAGTTCATTTGTGTCATTTTTACAGAAACAGACTCACAGACATAGAAAACAAACCTATGGTTACCAAAAGAGAAAGGAGGAGGTATAAATTAGGAGTTTGGGATTAGTAGATACATACTACTATATATAAAATAGATGAACAAAAAGGCCCTACTGTACAGCACAGGGAACTATATTCAACATCTTGTAATAACCTATAATGGAAAAGAATCTGAAATAGAATATATATATATAACTGAATCACTATGCTGTCCACCAGAAACTAACAACTAAATTTCAACTATATTTCAATTAAAGTCAACTATATTTCAATTAAAAAAAAGAAAGAAAGAAAGAAAAAAGGAATCTCTTCCTTCTGCTTTGCCATTAGGCCTAATGGGGTAGGGGAGGGTGGAAGGTGAGTAGAAAAGTCTTCAGCCCCTTCTCTCTTGGAACAGTCTTTAAAATCACCAAACATGGATTTTCCATCCAACCCAAGAATCTCCAGGCGGTTTTACTGCCCCCACCCCCAACCAGGGTCAGCCCGGGCGGCCATGGGGAAGGGAGGGATCTCTTTCACCTCTCTTTGGACGGGGGCAGGGAGAGGACAGAAGGTAGGGCCCGTGCTCTGGCTACATAGTAACTGAGACCAGAAACTGAGGGACCTTGCTAGAGCTTGCCCTTGTCCTCTGTCTCAGTTCTGAGGCTTTGAACATTCAATGGATTCAGAACACTGACTGGCTACACTGGCTTGGTTTTACCACTCCTTACTAAAAAAGTGCAGAGGCAGCACAGGATAAACATGAGATAGGATATGATCTCCAAAGCGAGACTACGTAAGACTTTGATTCAACCACTGGCTCCCCCACTTACTACATGCAGAAGTCTGAGCAAGCAAGTTACTTGACCCCTCTGGACCTCAGTTTCCACATCTGTACAATGGGAATAATAATTATTGTGATGGTGAAATTAGTTCATGGTGTAAAAGCACTCAGAACAATGCTCGACACATAATATGTGTCCAATTAATATTAGCTATTATTATAGTTGCTGCTGTCATTATTGTTACATCATTTCCTTGCTTCCTAGCACATGCCTTCTCTTTGGATTGGACCAGTTCCCTCTTCACCATTTTTTAAATTCCATTTTCGCTCTTCCTCCCCCAGTAACATCCTCTAAAGTCCTATTCAACTGCCATCTACTCCATGAAGTCTTTCCTGCTGTGGAAGAGGCAATTTAACATAGTAATAAAAAAGCCTCTGGAGTCAGAAGGCTCTCTCTCAGCTCTGCCATGGACCAGCTACAATTCTTTGAACAAACTATTTAACTTCTTTCAGAAGATCAAACAGAAAAATTTTTAACTTCTTTGAAATCAAGATATTTGATATTTTCTGTATTCTCCACACCTGGTTGTAGTGTTGAATAAATAACAGGAGCTCAAAAAATAACAGTTGACAGAACAGTAGGCTTGTCTGTTTCTTCCCAGCATGCTCTACGATACAGTATGCAAGAAAAGTTGCCTATTTAAGGCCTAACAGGTTTTAGTTTCCGTCAAGGATTATTTTTTTGGAAATATGATCAAAAGATAAAAGTAATATTTACCAAATATGCCTTGTTTTCTTAATGTGGCACACTACTAAAATTTAAACAAGGGCTTCCCTCTGTGTCAGATACATAGGGACTCTGCAAGCTTGTATAATGGATGTTCCTATTTTCCACTATCTTGCTTTTGATATCCACTCTGAATACCGTATCTGGTCATTTTCCTAAACATATTAATTAGGCATGAGTCATTATTAAAAGGAAAAGCTTAGAGTTATAAGAAATTTAAGCAAAGAAGAAGTATGACACCTATTTCAAAACACTTTGTCAAGATATATCTCCAATTGTTGAGCAGGAATACTATCTCACTAGTCCACACAGACCACAAGCCAGCAAGTAGCACAATGTAAATACAGCTGATTTAAAGAAACAAGATGCAAATTAAAAAACCTCTTGACCTACTATGTGATCAGCAATGTTGAGAAAATCCTGATGTCTTCACTATGATCACACAAGCGTATAAAGCACATTAAAGTAGTGCTTTCAGGTATATCATGGTAATAAACCCCTTTGAAAAGTCAGCAGATTGAGTAAGTGAAAGATCTATGGACCTATCTGATTTTTCTGGACTCATTCTTATCTAGTGATATATTGTTTCTTTCTTGTTTTTTTGTTTTTTTTTTTTTTTTACTATTTGAATCTAATCCTTTAAAACTTTTGACTAGTCTTGGAGAGGACTGTGCTTGCCTTCCTATGTAAAGTGTAAGTATTACACTACTCATTTTAAGCTATGAAAAGAGAACCAAAATACATATTTAAAATATACTACATCATAATTTTCTACATTACCTATAGCTCCAAATACTAATTAAAATAAATATATAATACCAATTTTTAAAATATATTAAACAGAGCAATTAGGTATAATTAGAAACATTTCCCTCAAATTCTCTCAGTGTTTTCTATATAGAAATCTCTTCTACTACTTTGCAAGTTATTCAGTAATTTTTTAATTTCTAACATCCTTCAATTTACCATTCTACTATATACTTTATAAGCTAAATCCATGCCTCCATATAGAACTTCCAATATTTGTGTCTCCTTCCCCCCAAAAAGTATGCATTTCCAAAAAATGCCCAAGAAAGGTTAATAACAAAGGAAAAAATTAGGCATATATACTTCCCAAGTCATTACAAATAATAAAATCTACACAGAAGTGATTTTTACCTGAAGTCACTTCTGCCATTGTTTGTCAATCCCAAATATATCCTCTCATGTTTTACTTTTTAAGAAGTATGAAAATGAGGAATTTTCAAGCTGGGAAAAAGCCCTGGAATGATTGTCTATAGCAATTTTAAGAGATCAGAAATATACTACCTCCCTATGTCATGTTTCTATCCAAGTGCAAAGTGACAATAAGAATCTTTTTCTGGTCTTCTCCTACTTTCTTAGCACTTACCTACCCAGAAGACGTAGTAAGCTTGGAAATTTTACCATGCAAACTCCCTGCACCAGATAGCTTTTAGAACTTCAGTATTGCCGATGGTCCTTGAAGAATCCATTCTATACTTCTCCATCCAGAAAATAATCTATTTATTCCCTGCCTTTTTTTTTTTTTCCCTCATTGCCAAATCAGTTTCCTTCTCCATGAGATATACAGGATGGCATCCCATACTGACTCAGCTTTAATAGTACTTGCCATGGCACACTGTCAAAGTATTCATATGAGGGGAAGCTGGAAGAAAATTTTTTTAGTCGTGAAAGTAGTACATGTGCACATTGAAAAATGTATCAAGCAGTACATAAAAGTATGATGTAAAAAGTAAATATCCCACTTCCCAGAGAAGACCATTATCAGTGTTTGTTGTGGATTGCTTCATACACTGTTATATAACATATAATATAAATTCAAGAACTTTATACACACAAACACACATCTTTGAAAAGATAGACTCTTTGCATACTTGCTCTTTTGTCCCTTTTTTCTCTATTTTATTCCCATCAGTGATGGCTGCTCACAGATATTTCAGGCTCTCCTCCTTAGAGTAAAATGATAGGATTGTGCCTTCCTACCCTTCCAAGTTAGGTGTGGCTATCTGACTTCTTTCGGCTGATGCAATGTGAGCAGAGCGAAGTGATGGTACATCTTCCACTTCCTTTTGCCATATGGCACCACCCAGACCCCTGGGTGAGAACAACATGGGGCGGAGCCCCTCACTGACTCAAGATGGATGTGGAGCATGAGCAAGAAATAAGCCTTTCCTATTTAAAGACTGAGGTTAAATTCTGAAGTTAACATCTCAGTGTATACTAGCCTATCCTCACTAACATCACATCTTGAAGTCCATTCATAGCTAAACACACAGACCTACCTCATCCACTGAAATGGTTTCATAATGTTCTTTTGCATGAATGAATTGTACTTTAATTCACTTGATCAGCAAGTATTTTGTGAGGCTCTGCCATGTCTTCAATACTGCTTGAAGTACTTTAGATGTTAAAGTTCGTTTAATTCTCCCAGCAGGTCCACGAGGTAGATTCTATCCTCACCCACAGTTTGACACGTGAGGAAAGTGAACTATATGAAGACTAACTTAAAACTGACCCCAAGTGCCCACAGACAGTAAGTGCTAGAGCCAGAATTTGAATCCAGCTCTGGTTCCAGAGTCAATGCTTTTAATCAACAAGCTATACTGACTTTTCATATAGTGGGGAAACACATAATGTGAACATATGCAAGAAAATATCAAATACTAATAGCTACTATGATGAAAATAAACCAGAGTACTATGACAAGGAAAAGGAAAGACTTTATAGTAGGTAGCTAGGAAAGGCTGAAACCTGAATGACAAGAAAGAATAGGTTATGTAAAAAATCTGGGGAAGAAGCTTTTAAAGTGGAGGGAAGAATAGCTAAGGTAAAGGCCCTGAAGTAGAAATGACTGGGTATATGCAAAGGAATCTAAAAAAAAAAAAAAAAAAAAAAGAACATAAATACAAAACAGAAACAGACTCATAGACATAGAATACAAACTGTTGGTTGCCAAGGGGGAGAGGGTGGGAAGGGACAGACTGGGAGTTCGAAATTTGTAGATACTGACAGGTACATGCAGAATAGATAAACAAGATTACATTGTATAGCACAGGGTAATAAATACAAGACCTTGTGGTAGCTCACAGTGAAAAAGAATGTGACAATGAATATATGTATGTTCATGTGTAACTGAAAAATTGTGCTCTACATGGGAAATTGACACAACATTGTAAACTGACTATAACTCAATAAAAAATGTTTAAAATAAATAAATAAGTAAAATTAATTTTAAAAATGCCTCTACTATCATACAGTACAGTCCCATATGTATTAGAAGTCTATTGCTGGACTCCATGTACTGTTTCAGTTATCCATCTGTCTATTTCTAAACCAGAATCAAACTATTTTAATTACTGTAGCTTTAACATTTTTTTTATTTGGTAGGATTAGTTCCCCTTCACTGCATGTCTACTCCAGGTTTTTCCCAGCTATTTACAGATATTTACTCCTCTAAATAAAATTTAACACTACATTGTCAATCTCTAAAAAAGAAAAAACCTTTTAAAATTTTTATTGGTAAGTCATTGAATGTTTCTTATTGCTATAAAAAATAGGACTTTTTTTCCCATCAATAGCCATTTAACTCATTTGTATATAGAAGTGCTATTAAATTTGATTATATTTGTTATCAGATATTCATATACTGTGCAAATAATTTTACATATTCCTTTTAATCTTTATATTCTTACCTCACTGCATTGGCTAACACACACTGCTCCCTTACCTGCCTCCCCAGACTAATAAAAAAGAATAAAGTGCTAAAAATTACTGGTGAATGGGAACATCCTCACCTTGTCCCTGACTTTAATAGGAATTCTTCAAGTATTTTAAACATAACATTACAGTTTAAACATAACACTGTGTAAACGTAACAGTGATATTTGGTTTGAGATATATACTTTTATCATGTTAAGCAAATAAGTAACTTTTCCTGCTGTATTAAACTTTTTCCAAATCATAAAGCATGCTGAATTTTATCAAAGACCTTTTGATAATACATTTGTGATAATAATAAGTATTTCCCCTCTCTCTGTAGCATTTTCAAAATCTAAGTAGAATGCGTTCACCAGATTTCATTTATCTATTTATGCTCCCCCACCAAATCTAAACATACGATTTAGGCACAATTTTCCCCAGCAACAATGTACTGCCTTTCCACAAAATGACGCATATCTATATAAATTTCTATAGTTTGCTTATTAATATAAACCACACCAACTTCCCTGGTATGGAAATGGGAGTAGAAATTCCACAATGTAAAAATGGAATCACTATTTTATATCACACAAATCAAGATCTCCCAAACTCTTTTGTGGGGAACTAGTATTCCATGAGATGATGATAAACGCCCTGGAATTACCTAAGATTTAGAGACAATGAGTTAACTCAAGTTAATTAATTTTTCTCCTATAGGACATTTCAGATTATTTACTATGTTAATGTGCACCGTGAACCTTCAGTGGAAGGGGGAACGTGTACAGCATGCAAAATTCCCCAAAGTTATTTGGCCAAAACATCGCCCTCATCCATGTATAACAAATACCATGTCAGTGGGCACTGGCATTGAAACCTACATGTTGGGGAGAGCTGTCCAGTCAATCTCACTGCTCTTATTGCTGCTGGTAACCAAGATGTCTGCCAAACCAAGAAGCCTCTGTCCAGCAGGTGACAATGAGGCTGACCCACTCAGAGAAGAAGAGACAAAATTCTAGTGCCATTCTCATCTCTAACTGTCTCAAGCTTCCCTCCAGTTCGTACTGGCCCCATGCACACAGACTACTGTGAGAAAACAGCAGTTCTCATACACCATCTAAAGGACTCATGGCTTTCATGGAGACCCTTTCCAGGGTGTATGCAAGATCAAAACTGTTCTCATAATAGTACTATTAGACATTATTTTACTTTTTCCCTTATATTCTCTCATGGTGGAGCTTTCCAGAGGCTACGTGACCTGCGATGAATCACACACTGATGGCAAATGGAGCGTGTGCCTGTGTACCTTCTATTTTTTAATTTTCCCAGTTTTAAATCTAACCAGAAAATAGCAATAGATATAACTCCCATTTTAAAAGTTCTTTGGGGTCCTCAATAATTTTACCAGTATAAAGGGGCCTTAAGACCAAAAAGTCTGGAAGACATTATAACTTATTGGTCTAAGTGGGCCTTGTCCCTCTAACACAATCAGTCTTCCTATCTCTTGAAAAGCAGCCCTCCAGATCTTTGGGGGTGTTAATTCTGTTTTAACCTAACATGCTCCCTTCACTTGGACTATGGTTTAATAGATACATAATAATTTTTTCTTCGCACTAGCCACCTTAACCCTGCCAATTTGCCATTTAGGGAATCCTCTTCAAGCCCCTGAAGAGGTTTACTTTTTCTCTTTAAATATGTAGCTAATACTTTCCCCTTCCTTTACAATAAAAACTCAGACCCTTTAAACAGTGTTACATAGATAACAAATAGAGCTTGGAATATTAGAGGAATTAATTAAAATTATGATCTAACCTAGTCTTCAATTATTGACATAGATCAACTATTACCTACTTAGTTTTATTTTCTTAGAATGTTTTACGTATTTTACTTCAATGGATCATTCTAGGCTTTATACCAATATTTAACCAAGAAAACATGACCAATGAAAGGAATGTGTTTTACAAAGTACTTTAAACATGTCATATACCTAGTTGTCACTTCATTAAAAAAATTCTATTTCAAATGTTTAAGCACTAATTTTTCCCCCCAAATTTAAACATTAACTCTTTTACTTAGTTCAACCACTCTGCAACTAAGTAGGTAGTTCTATAACTAACTATGTAAAATCTTGGGTAAGTCACTTCCCTTTCCCTCTTTCAAAGAGGGGCACTGGACTAAAAGATCTCTTTCAGCTCCAACCATTTCCAACTTTGCAAATCAGTCATTCTTACCACTTGGCTAGGCCAGCACCAGAATGCGTGCCCAAGGCCAAGTGCACACATATTCAACCTAATGGCACTGTCTGACTCTCCCAGATAATGTAAAAATGGTGGTAATCCACACATAAGTAACTGATAGTAAAGTGCATCTTTCTGTGTTATCTTAATTCTAATTACTATTTACTTTTCATCATTAAGGGTTTTTTTCATGGCCTTTAACCACTAAAGCCACGATATTTTACATGCACTTTCAGTTTTAGGTGAACGTGAATACAAGACTGCAATGAAAAGAAAAGTTAAGCAGGAACATATGGAAAAAAAGGACTCTGGGGAAGCAATATACTTTTCAGGAGTACTTTATTTGAACATTGGACAAAATTTAAAGAATTACATATCTAAAATAAGTGGTAGAGAGGAGACTGAGCTTTATACAAGTTACTGTGAAGGCTGTTTAGATAATGAATTCAGAGATGAAATGTGGAGAAGGCAAAAATACAAGAATGAGCCAGGAACAGATAGATTCTGGGGAACAGTTTGCCGGAAAATAGGGAAAGGAATGAGTGAGCGACAGCTCAGGTGTGGCTGACAGGGTGAACGGTGATGTCACTAACAGTGACAAGGAGCACAGAGAAAAAGCAGAGGAGGGACGTCTAGAGTGGGTAATATGGAAAACTGATAGAGTCTATGTTGGTTAAACTAAGCACAAGGCACCAGCGGAACACTGAAGTATGGCATAAAGTAATCTTCATTATGGGATAGCTCATACAACATGTCCTTATATAACAAGAAAACTGATAAAAGAAATTTGATCTAAGAGAAGAGTATAGCTATCTAGAATTCTAGCAGACCTGCTTATATAGCAAGAAATAGCTCGTTTCTAGTTTTGTGATTTAGCGTACTTTTTTACCTATATCAACAGAGCCAATAAAAAAAAATCCCACTCAAAAATCTCCACGAAGATATACCTAGTACCAATTGATACCTTTAGCAAAACAGTAAAAAGTACATATAAACATATGTACATATAAACACCTGCTTACCAAAGCACTGAATGTCTCACTTTAAGAGACATACCTAAGCAAAGCAACTGTCTTTGCTCGTATGCATTTGCTAATATGCAGCACAGGTTTGTAGTATGTGGTATATGTTCAATTTAAACCTTTACATAAATAATCGGGGGATAAAGATCATATGGTCCATGGACCCAATTGTTTACATATGCAAATTAACTGACATTTTCTTAAACAGCTCATGAGATTAGTCTTTTGAGAAAATCAAGAACACTTTGAGGGAAAAGCATCCTGATGAACATCTGTAGGTAAATTAAACTAGTATGTCTGCCCCTTACAACTACGCATGATGTTATCATCTCTTTCTGAATCGATTATCTAAAACTGAAATCGTGAAGCATTTATTTGTTTGGTTTTTAAGAGCTTATTGCCATGAGTGTGGACAGTGGTACTTTTACTTGGAACACAGAGAGCAGATGGGAAGATATTACCAACTATCAGACTTGTTTTTATTTTACTCTTCACATCTGTACCACAGCATTTCAATCCCAATAAGTTGATAATTTAAGGACATACAATTTCCACCATGTGTGCTCTTCAACTCTGGATGTCTGGCGCTCAGTTAAATTTCATCTGTTTGCAATTTTTGCCTTACAAGGCATTATTTTTAGCTTCCCAGTTTATTAACAAAACAAAAAACCTGGCTACAAATCTATTTCTAAATGTTAACTCCCATTAAATCCATTATCATTATAGTCTTACCAAATATAAAGCCGCATAAATGTGGTCAAAATAAATTACAATATGATGCCCTGTCTAAAGGTGAAATCCACATGTGACCAGAAGATCAGAGTTTGGAAGGAAAGGTAGAGGTATTTATATATTTATTCTGTTGTTTTCCCTTAGTCAGATAAACAGGATATAGAACATATTTGTCTTTTTTAATATTTAAAAGAAATGAGAGGTAAAAGAATTGCTGTGGGTTCCTTCACCCTCTGCCCTCATATCACAAAAAAAAAAAAACCAGAAAATACATTTTCATCCCTTATAAACAAAATGGAATTTAAATAATACTCATTCTTGCTAACCTCTGAACTGATAAACAAAGCAGATACAGAGGGCTTATTAATTCTATCAATGAATGCTACAGTGTGAACACTAAGAGAAAATAAAGTATTCCAACTCCTTCTTGATCATTTTTACCTTTTATCTCATTCCAAAACTAAGACAAACTCATTGCTAGAAATTTGGAAAATACAGTTAACATAAAAGAAGAAAATTAAAATCACCATAATTTCTCATTTAGTGAGAACTGCTAATAATCTTGTCTTTTTTCCTATGTATAATATATTCTTAAACAAAACTGAGGTCATACTATATGTCATATATACATTTCATATCCTGCTTTTACCATTTAATATATCATGAATATATTTGTGTAATTAAATATAAAGATCCGTTTTAATTTTCATAACCTTAACAGGCCCTTATTATTAGGCATCTGTGCTCTAAGTTTTCACTATTAGAAATAATGCTGAAGTGAACATCCACGCACAGATATCTTTTTTCTACATCTGCTTCATTAGGAAATTTTTCTAGAATTAGAATTGCTGAGTGTCAGTATAAACATTTTCATTGCTTCAGTTTCATTTTGCTAAATTGCCTTCCAGAAAGGCTGTACTATTTTATAAACCAACTATCAAGAAAAGAGTACATGCTTCTCAGCATCCTCACTGATCAGATAATTATTTTGTAGCTTTTTTGTCTATAAAACTGCACCATTCTTTTGATAGGCATTTCTTTTATTACTATTGAGGCTGAACATATACACACCCATGCACATCCATACATGCTGACATAAGCCTACCCATACATACCATATACACCACATACATCATATATAGAACTTACACTATGTGAATATTACATTTGTTATCTTTGCTCATATTTCCATTAAGATACTTATTTTTTCTTGTTGCTGAAATAGAACACTTACATATACAAGTATTAATCTATTGTCAAAACTTTATAAGTTGTTCCAAATTTATTATTTTCATTGTAATAATGCGTTATTCTGCTCTTGATTTACAAAAGTTTCTAATTTGTGAATAGTCAAAAATATCTTTTCTTTTATGTTTTCTGTATCATTATACCTAACTCTTTCATTGTTTTGAAATTTATTTTGATGTATGGTGTGGGGTAGGGAATCAACTTCTATTTTCCCTTCAATAATTTGTCAATTGCTCCAGCAACACTTTCCCTACTGATTTGAGGTCTCTAACATAACTTTTAAAATTAGAAAAACCTTGCCATAACTCTTCCTCTATCTGATATATTTCATTCTTAGAAATATACCAGTAGCAACAATTGTGAATACTAGCCACCTACCTACCTGATTAAAAATTGTACAATATGTGCTCAAGGCATCAAAACCACCCTTATTTAACACTATCCCTTTCACTCCAACAATACAAGGGCACCAATCACATATTCAAGCTCCCGTTAATTTCGTGCACAATCCAACAGCAAGCCAATGGGTACATGAAGGCAGGAAAGAGAGGAACACAGTATTCAGGAAACCAAACACAATATTCCTTTGTTTTAAAATGTTATATCATTACACAATAATTATTTTGATATTCGTGAAATAAATAGACAATACAAGGAAGTAGAGTGTAAAATGAATTTGATGGTTTCTTATCCTGGGAAGATCTAAAAGATCATTGTCCATGAAATTTAACTGCACTTTACAATCTACATGTAACCTAAGAAAGACTAGCACAGAAACTGTCAAAAAGTCAAGACAAAAACCCACAACCTAGCAAGTATGTCTTTGATGTTTTAAAAGCAGCCAAAATAATGTATTCCACAGAAAAATGTAAAGCAGACATATAGAATTTTGCCTGTTGTGAGCCTTGTATGTGGGAGACTTACATTACTATGTCTTATGTATATAAATGGATTATACAGCTTTAGCAAAAAAAAAAAGTTCAATGCACCTTTAAAGTGTTTCCAAAGTGAAAATAATTTTAAGAGCTAAAAGTCAGACTCAATACCAGTATTAGTGACAGCAAACCATCAGTTAAATTCAGTCTCTTACATTCAAAGGCACTAAAAGCCATATAATAGAACCAAATAAATACCCTAGTCTTAAAGTTCTGGAAGGGTAATTGATGCTAGATTTCAGATTGAAAGCTTGCACTTTGGCCAAAAGGTAACTGTAAAGAACCAAAAACACTATTTTTAAAGCTATCAGTATATTATTTAGAGAATTTAATTCCATTTTTTTCATAATTTCAAAATTGTTAAATGCTTGATGCAATCACCTAGGAGCCATAGATGTGATCATCACCCATCCAGCAAATTCAAAACCTCTATAGTTCTGCCCCCCATTGCTCTGGCTCCAGGACTGTCACAGCTTCCTCTGTGTGTGCATACGCAAGGAAGTCAGTGATTGAAATCTAGAGTAAAGCGAAAGTCAATGGGTTCTGCTGTTTAGCCAAAAGGGGAAGGAAAAAAAAAAAAAGAGAGAGAGCAAAGGAGAAGATAAAACAAGTAACTTAAAATGAAACACTGGAACATGAGTTTGCCTGTGTTCACTAAGTGAAGCCTCAATGATGATGACTTCCCTCTGGCTTATAAGCAGCTGGAAAGTTCTCAGGGTTACTCAGGAAGTGGTTTTATTTTAAAGATGGATAGCAGTTTCGATCAGTTGGTATACAGAAAACAGCTGTCCCTGATCTGACGCCTGCCTCACTGTGTGCTCTCTCCCGCTTCCCCCTGGCCCTCACACCACTTCACATCCAGACTGACTTCCTTCCTATTTTCCACCACACCAAATTCTTTCCTACACTAAGGCTCTTGTATTGGCTGCTCCCTTAGCCTGTTTGATCACCCCATGACTGGTTTCTTCCTATTGCTCCAGATTCAGATTACAAATCACTACTTTTCTGAAGTGTCAGATTACAAATCACTACTTTTCTGAAGTGATTATCTTTGATAATCTTCTTTGATTACCAAGTTAAAAGAGCCCCTCTGTCATTACCACATCTGTCTGCATATCATTTATGATTGTCTTGTTTTCTTAATCAATTATTTGTTCACTTGGTCGCTACTCGTCCCTGCAAACTCCATGAGGGCAGGGATTTTTGTTTGTTTTATTCAATGCTCTATTCCCAGCACCTAGAACAGGGCCGTATGCTACATGTCCAATAGTCATTTTTTTCAGCAAATATATTTAACTGGTTTGCATTTCTGTTTTTAAAACTGATCATGTATGAATGATCCTGATTATTCCTAAGAACACACTAGATCTCAAAGAGTATATCTTCGACTATGTCTTATTTGAAACATAAACCTGCTCCCAGAGTACTTCAGAATCAACTAGTTATATATCTAATCTCTCACCCATATTCCTCAATACAATGGGTTGGACAAGAGTCCATGCCTTTGCCACCCGTTAGATCTGGACTATCTGGCCCTCTTCTTGCCACAGGAAATAAGGTCATGGTTCTCAACCAGAAAATGAAGCAACTTTGGTGTATGGAAGGAGGAGGCACTAGGAGAAAAATCTTTCCCATTAATCATCTCAACAGTTGAGAGTTCACTGAACTGGCACTGAAGTTTAGTCTCACTAAAATGTACGTTCTTTGAGGGAAGGAACTTTTTGTCTCTTTGGTTCACTGCTGTATCTCCAGCACCTAGAATAGAGCTCAGTGCATAGCAGGCATCCAATAAATATTTCTTGAATGAGTCAGTGAATGAAAGAGTAAATGAATGACTATACAGAAAGCTCCAAATACTAATTTAGAAACAAACATACTTAACTGCACAGGTCTGGTTGGCTTCTGAAGCCATATTGAGAAACAGACTATGATTAGATTTTACATTACTACTTCTAAGGGATTCCATACCATTTGCTCTTGAGCATAATGTAATTGAACAAGAAAGAGACAGTTCAGAAAACTTATCACTGATAGTAGAAATGCCCCAATGGTAAAATGACTCAAATATCAAATGCCACAGAAAAATGGATAGCCTAGGATATTGATCACTAACACAGATTTTGTAAAAAATTTGAAACGCTGTAAATCACTAATATTCACTTAATGCCTTCTTTTGTTCTTATGGAATCTGAAATGTCTTGCAAGACTATGAAAACAACTAAAATTAGAAACCAGGAAAAGAAAAAAATGTAAATCAGAACAAGTCAAGATTAAGAAAAATGTTACAACAAAGGTTTAACTGTATTTTCTGATGGTCAAATCAAAAAATATATATATAATCAGTTACTTTTCAAGGAAGCAAAGGTTTTTCTAGCATTTAGACTTGTAAAAAAAAAAAAAAGTTCATGCTGGCTTTCATAAAATGGACCCAGTGATAAAGTGTACCATGTCCACTACACCATTGTTATATTAAGAGTGGTAACAGATTTTTAGAAGAGTAGTTCTTGTAACATTCTTCACTGTAATCTAAAAACAAACAACAAATCAGTAAAAACAAAATAATTCTTCTTGGACATGGGGGATAGACAAGAAAATGGATTCAAATACATAACTCTCCTATGGGTCTGGATTGATCCAGGGTTATATATAGGATTTAGAAAATTGATTTCATCTTGCATACCAAATTGGATTGATTTGTAGTCAATGTCTTTCATGGTAAATTGCCTGTAGTACTGTGTTAAGATTAATTAATATTCAGAACCATACATATTTTAGGCTTTACAAGGCATACAGTCTCCCTAGCAACTACTCAACTCTGTCACTGTCGCATGAAAACAGCCATAGAAGATATATAAAGAAATGGACATAGTTAGGGTCCAAAAAAATCTTATTTAGAAAAGCAGGTGGCAGGCCAGATTTGGCCTATAGGCCACAGTTTGCTGACCCTTGATTCAGAATGATGGATGGACTACTATTCTTTCAAATAGGCCCTCAGATATGTAATTTTTCTTGATAGGGGTTTTGATAATATTTAGATACCTGGTAGATTGAGACTACATCCTCTTTCCAGAGCCCATAGTTCATATTTTCTAAGCTGTTGATTAAGGAAAAATCAGTTTTTGAAAAGACAAATAAGCAAACTGCAAGGCAGACATTTTAAATTACTAATAGGTATCAAAATTGAGTAAGTTTAACATACACTAGCATTATGCAGTAGAAATTTCTGTGATGATAAAAAAGTTTTCTTCTACATTTTTTCCTGTCTGATAACAGTCATCTCTAACCATTTGTGGTTACTGATACTTGAAATGTGGCTGATGTGACTGAGGAACTAAATATCTCACTTCATTTGATTTAAGTTAATTTAAATTTAAATAGACATATGTGAATCAGGGCTATTTTATACTTAAACACATCATTCAGCATTTACCTAGCTGTAGACAAGAAAAAAGGAATACCTTGACTCAAAACGTTAGTGGGTGTAGCATTCCCTTGACCCTAAAAGGGGTTCCTCGGTAACGCAGGTTTGAGAAATACTGGGCTTAAAAAAAAATTAAATCGACTTTTTATAGTTTTTAATACACTAGCACACTTCAGTAAATTTCAAGAAGAGAATACAATGTTCAAGTTTCCTTTGTTACAAAAGCAGCCCCCAAGATGTCAAAAGTTAATGTCTTCGTTTGCATTTAAAAATGATATATTTATCTGATGATTTGGAAATTCATAATAATAAATCTTAAAATCACCATTATTCACCTTCTTCAATTTTCTACCACTTAATTTTCTATCACTTCACATACTGATGAAAAAGACAGCCGTATAAGGGAATAGTGTCAGCAAGATGGCAGAATATGAAACCTCAGACTCCCCTTCTTCCCCCAGAGACACTGATTCAACAACAATAAATAGACCAATTTTCTTTGTTACAAATCCAGAAACCAGTTAAGAGGCTTCTACACTCCAGGTGAGGGCAAAATGAGCTGCATCAAACCCAACAGGAAATTATGTGGCACTCTCTTGCCATTGTCCCTTCCCCCCAGCACAGAGCCATGCAGCTTAAATGAAATGCCCAGCTCCTGGCTTC
The DNA here is from genome assembly GCF_048773025.1 of Camelus bactrianus. Classification (NCBI taxonomy): domain Eukaryota; kingdom Metazoa; phylum Chordata; class Mammalia; order Artiodactyla; family Camelidae; genus Camelus; species Camelus bactrianus. The sequence goes on along the minus strand of NC_133575.1, from coordinate 77,043,360 downwards.
TCTCTGGGGAGGGTAAGAGAAGACTGGACCATATATCCAATGTTCTAACTTTTTGAGTGAGGCTGCCCAAGGGAGTGGGGCCTGATGTGGAGAACTGATGAGACGGGCAAACTCTAGGTAGCTGAGGGCCACTAAGAACAAAAAGGAGCAGGGAGACATGCCACTGCTTCAGAGGACCCATGGAACAGCAGACAGATATCAGAGGGAGCAAGAAATTATAAGCTCTCAAATAAAAAACAAAGATACCAGAAAAGTCCCTCAGTTAAAAATCTAAACACACAAGCCAGAAAAGACATATCTAGAAAAACATTTGAGAGGCCTCAGAATCTCTAGCAAGGCAATTAGTGAAGGCCTTTCCTTGTAGGAAGCCAGTTTCTAAAGACTTGGCGAGTTGGCTATTTTTTGAAATGCACAGATAACAATACAAAGTTACAATGAACATACACAGACATACACACAAACCAAGGGAAAGTGGCCCAAAGGAACAAAAATCTACAGAAATGGACTCTAAAAAAAAAAAAAAAAAGAGGTATATAAATTACCTGACAAAGAATTCAAAATAGATATCATAAATATATTCAACGAGCTCAGGATAATGATGCATGACCAACTTGAGAATTTCAACAGCAAAAAATAGAAAATATAAAAAAAGAACCAAACAGAAATTTTGGACCCAAAGAATGCAATAATTGAACTGGAAAAGTCATTAGAGGTGTTCAACAACAGAGTTGATCAAGCAAAAGAAATAATAGCATATTTGAAGACAAGTCATTTGAAATTACCCAGTAAAAGGAGCAAAAAAAAAAAAAAAAAAAGAATGAAAAAGAGTGAAGAAAGCCTAAGGGACTTGAAGGATATAAACAAGAAGACTGATACATATATTACAGTAGTCCCAAGGGGTAAGAGAAAGAGAAAGGAGTAGAAACATTTAAAGAAATAACGGCCCATTTCCATCAGCACACTTCCCTCCGGTCACCCAAGTATTTGCAAATGACAATGACAGATAAGGGGTTAATATCCAACATATATAAACAACTTATACAACCCAATATCAAAAAAAAACACAACTTAATTAAAAAATGGGCAGAAGAACTGAATAGACATTTTTTGAAAGGAAATGCAGATGGCCAACAGGTACATGAAAAGATGCTCAACATCACTAATCATCAGGGAACTGCAGATCAAAACCACAATAAGATATCACCTCACACCTGTCAGAATGGCTATCATCAAAAAGTCTACAAATAACAAATGTTGGCAAGGATGTGGAGAAAAGGGAACCCTCGTACACTATTGGTGGCCATGTAAATTGGTGCAACCACTGTGGAAAACAGTATAGAGATTTTTCAGAAAACTAAAAATAGAACTACTATATGACCCAGCAATTCCACTCTTGGGTATATAACCAAAAGAAACAAACACACTAATCCAAAAAGATACATGCACCCCAATGTTCATAGCACTATTATTAACAATGTTCAAAATATGAAAGCAACCTAAGTGTCCATCAATAGACGAATGACTGGAGAAGATGTGGGGTGTATATATACACAATGGAATACTACTCAGCCATAAAAAATAAAATAATGCCATTGCAGCAACATAGATGGACCTGGAGATTGTCATTCTAAGAAAAATAAGTCAGAAAGAAAAAGAAAAACACCATATGGTGTTTCTTATATGTGGAACCTAAAAAAAAAGAGACAAAAGAACTTATTTACAAAACAGAAACAGACTCACAAATATAGAGAACAAACTTACGGTTACCAGGGGGTAAAGGGGGTCAGAAGGGATAAATTGGGAGTTCGAGATTTGCAGATACACACTACTATATATAAAATAGATAAACAACAAGGTCCTACTGTATAGCACAGGGACCTATATTCAATATTTTGTAACCTATGATGAAAAAGAATACAACAGTGAATATATATATGTATATGGATGATTGAAGCATTATGCTGTACACCAGAAATTGACACAACATTGTAAACTGATTATATTTTAATAAGTATATTAAAATAAAATAAAATGCAAAAAAAAAAACCAGTATGGTACTGGAATAATGACAGACATATAGATCAGTAAAACAGAATAGAGAGCCCATTAATAATATCCACACATGAACACTCAACTGATTTTTGACAAGGATGACAAAAATACACAATGGAGAAAGAACAGACTCTTCAACAAATGGTGCTGGGGAAACTGGATATCCACATGGAAAAGAATGAAATTAGACCTACTTACCTTACACAATACACAAAAACCAATTCAAAATGGTTTAAAGACTTGTAATGTAAGACCTGAAATTGTAAAACATCCAGAAGAAAACATAGGGGAAAAGCTTCATAACATTAGTTTTGGCAATGATTTCTTAGATATGACACCAAAGATAGAGTAACAGAAGCAAAAATAAACAAATGAGACCAGATCAAGCTAAAAACCTTCTGCACAACACAGGAAATAATCAACAGAGTGAAAAGGCAACCTAGAGTATCAGAGAAGATGTTTGCAAACCATGTATCTGATAAGGAGTTAGTATCCAAAATATGTAAGAAACTCCTACAATAGCAAAAAAATTAATAAAATAACAAAACCAATACCCTAATTAAAAATGGGAAAAGGATTTGGATAGATAGTTCTCCAAAGAAGACATACAAATGGCCTATAGGTACCTGAAAAGATGCCCAACATCACTGAATCAGGGAAATTTAAATCAAAATCACAGTGAGATATCACCTTATACTTGTTAAGATGGCTATTATAAAAACAAACCAAAACAAAAAAGAAAATAACAAGTGTTGACAAGGATGTGAAGAAACTGGAACCCTTGAACACTTTTTTTCCTATTGAAATATAGTTGATTTACAATGTTGTGTTAGTTTCAGGTGTACAGCAAAGTGATTCAGTTATACATATATAAACATATTCTTTTTCTTACTCATTTCCATTATGGTTTAGAGCAGGGTATTGAATATAGTTCCCTGTGCTATACCATAGGACCTTGTTGTTTATCTATTTTATCTATAATAGTTTGTATCTGCTAATCCCAAACTCCCAATTTGTCCCTCCCTCCCCCACCCCCTTTCTCCTTTGGTGACCGTAAGTTTGTTTTCTATGTCTGTGAGTCTGTTTCTGTATCGTTAAATAAGTTCATTTGTGTCGTATTTCAGATTCCACATACAAGTGATATGTGATATTTGTCTTCCTCTTTCTGACTTACTTCACTTAGTATGATAATCTCTAGGTCCATCCATGTTGCTGCAAATGGCATTATTTCATTCTTTTTTATGGCTGAGTAGTGTTCCATTGTTTATATATACCACATTTTCTTTATCCATTCATCTCCCTTGAATACTTCTGATGGGAATTTTAAATAGTGCATTCACTATGGAAAACAGTATAGAAATTCCTCAAGTAATTAAAAATAGAACTATCATAGGATCTAGCAATCCCACTACTGGTCATATATACATAAAAATTGAATTCAGGATCTTGAAGAGATATCTGTACTTTCCTGTTCATTGCAGTATTATTCACAATAGTCAAGAGGTGGAAACAATCTAAATGTCCATCAACAATTGAGAGGATAAAGAAAATGAAATATGTACATACAGTGAAATATTATTCAGCCATAAAAAGAAGGAAACTATGCCATATGCTACAACATAAATGAACCTTGAGGACATTGTGCTAAGTGAAATAAGTCAGCACCAGAAGGACAAATAGTGTATGCTTCCACTTACATAAGATATTCAAATAATCAAACTCATCAAAGCATAAAGTAGTTTGGTGGTTGCGAGGGGCTAAGGATAGTTGCTTTTCAATGAATATAAAATTTCTTTCATGAAGATAAAAAGTTCTAGGGATCTGTTTATACATTATGCTTATAGTTAACAATGCTGTACTATCTTTTTAAAAATTTGTCAAGAGGGTAAATCTCATGTTATGTGTTTTTCTACCACAATAATAATTTTTGTAAAGACAACCATATAAGACAGAGCTGGTCTCTGCAAACCTATTGATTCCTTGCTGCTTTGATATAGAGAGATTAATTTTTTTCATAAGAAGTATTCTCTTCCAGCTACTAATGGACTGGAGAGAAGAGAGATCATATTTAAATGTCCAAAAAGGTGGAATGGGGAGAGGGAGAGACAGAGACACAGAGAGATCGAGATCTTGTTTATATCAAATACCTAATGGAGCAGCAGGTAAAATCACCACAGAATATCAAGAAACGACATTTGTGGCTGGGTGTCCAGAAAGTTAATAACTTACTATTTTATTTTATACGACAATCAATGAAATATGTACAAGCAATGAGTAACATCTTTACCAAGCATGTCTTTAAATATTTTAAAACACATACATACATGACACTGTTCAAGGTAGTATAAGAAGCCACTTTCAAATGACAAAAGAGGATGAAGTGAGGATCCCTGGCATCATGTAATTTAAAACAATCATCAGTAGAAGAAAAAATAAGACAAAATGGTGGGACATCTTTAAATGGTGATATCCTTAAAAAGTCATAAAATCAAATTCCAGACTAATTGTAAAGTCCAATGGTAAGGATCATTTTTGGGGGTTATCTGGATTTCTATTAAAGGATTTTTTTCCCTCAATGTGGTATTTCAAATATATTTCTCGGAACGTTCCTGACAGAGAAGTAGTTGAAAGACATCTACACTATTGCTTGCTGTGCCGGCCTTCCTTTGTTGAATAAATGGCTTAATAAAAATGTTTAGAGTAGGAAACCATTCATGTTGAAAATGTGAAATGTCTTCTTTAATGGACAATTAAACATTACCACATCTATGTGAAGTGCAGACATTTTTTTGATGTAAACTTTTAAGCAAGATTTAAACCTGCCTTGCAGATATATTCAAAATAGGAGGTGGGCTAGGGGAAAGAATGTACAATTTTTTTTTTCTTTTGCCTACGAGAAAATCTTTTGTCACTGTAACTGTAGAACAATGATTATTAGTCTTTAGAGTGATACAGATACTGGTGCAATTGATGGCATTTTGTAAATGTTATCATTATGTTCTTTATTCCACATTTATGCCTCTTTGGAGTTACCAATCAATGCTGGGTGGGATTTTTGTCTATCTGCTGAGTATCTGTTAAACCAGCCCCACTATGAAGATAAGAGAGAGTGAGAAGGATGGCACCTTTATTAAAGTATCTAGGAACTAGAGCGATATGTGATACAAAAGGTCTAGAAATTAAATCTTCCCAGTTAAGAGTGGGCCAAAAAGAGGAGAGGATATATAGCTCAAGTGGTAGAGTGCATGCTTAGCATGCATGAGGTCCTGGGTTCACTCCCCGGTATCTCCTCGAAAAATAAATAACTATACCTAATTACCTCCTCCTACAAAGGAAAAAAAAAAAAAAAAAAGGACAGGGATTCTTAAAATTGACACACATTGTAAACTGACTATACTTCAATAAAAAAAAATTTTTTAAGTAGGCCAAAAACATATAAACAATTTTTAAACCACTTGTGCTTTGAGATGTTATTTTTAATTTACATGAAAAATGGACATCAAAAAGGGCTCCCACATATATATATATATATATATATATTTTTTTTTTTTTTTTACCACAAGGAGTTTTTTGTTACTGTTTTTCTACAACGTCACATCTCATTGGTGGCGGACAAGTAGATGTAAGAGTGCCCTCCTTCCCAACCTGAGTTTCATGGGACAGAGTCCCTCTATGTGTCCTTTCTGCTCTAACACACGCCTCAGCAGGAAAGCTCATGGTGTAGAAAACATTTAGCTCTATATCAGTTTTATGAATCTTTGCTATTCTTTTTCCTTTGCCTAGCATCTCTGATCTCTATTGAGGACTCTTTTCTTAGCCCAGATGCCATTCCTCGATCCCAGACTCTGTTTCTCCATTTCCTAGACTATTAATGATTCCTCTTCAACACTGAAAGCTATGTGTCTGAACCAGTGACATTTACCTACATTCCCTGACTTATTTAAGGTTGTCCACTGGCCCAGCTGGATTACTATTGACCTGGTTCCATCACTAATGAGTCCAGAATGTCTACACCTCTCCCTCCTTGTTGCAGGAGTAAAATATATACAATCAGCTAACAAAACATAAGACATTTAACATTTAATGTTAAAGTGGCAATTCCAGTTTAACAGAAACCAGGCGCCAGGAAACCGAGCAGAAGTATACTGGATCATGTATAGTTAGAAGCAATAAATGTAATATCTAATCTTTAATTTTTCAAATTACGAGCCCTCTGTGTTCTCACCTGAGTATGAGTGATACGTTGTCATATTGGAAAACTGATGATTTGTCTGTAAAATTACATAAACGTAGATGGAAAATTCCCCAAATAGATTATAGAATTCTGAATATTGAGCTGGAAATTCATGATACAACTATTAGGTTTCTGTGTAGAATAATCACCAAACATCCTATAAAATGACACCTGTTATTTATTCCAATGATACTTAGCAGTAACATTACAAACTAAGAGCTCTCTATTCAAATTTCACTTCCTAGATAGTCCAGGTTTTGCAATTACTGTGATGGTGAATAATGGGGAAAGTCAGCAACCAGAGCAGATGCTACATAATTACAGTAGGTAACTTCCTATACTGTGATTTGAGGACTACTTTAAGGTCTTATCTGCCTTCACCTTTACCTATCAGAAAATACAGCATTATTCTACGGAAGAGATAATAACATCAGAATTATTTCCCAAGAATCACTATTACAATGGCTTCACGTCACCTAGGTGTTTCCAGTAAACTTTCTCACATTCTCATTTGGTTTTTTAGATAAGAAAACCTGCACTCAAAAAGAATCAGGCTTAGGGTCTGAAGTGATGGGGTATTTCCAATCTAAGTCAATGTCATCAGACGTGGAAACATTAGTGACATACTCCACCCAAGCGACCATGGGCAGCATGGAATCCCAGTGAGAACACTGACAGTAAAACAAGTCCAGGCAGAACATTTCCCCAGAGTAAACTCCGCTTCCCCTAGCATGCTTCCCTCATGTTATCAAAGGCAGAAAATGTCACGGCATCATGTCCTACTTTAGTTTTGATCCAGTAAATAATTTAGGCACCGAATCCTTTCCGGAATGAAGTAAGAAATAAAGAAAAAACCTACTAAATCAACCATACCAGGTGCCTAGCTGGCTCATTCCCTCACCTTGTTCCAATCTTTGCTTAAATATCACTACAAGGCCTATCCTGACCATCAAATTGTCAGCCGCACCCCTGGTACTCTCTACCCTGCTCTATTTCAGTTCTTTCTACCATAGTATTTACACCTGGGATTTTATCTATGTGTGTACATGTATGTATGCATATGTATATGAACATATACATATGTGTGTATTTTTTTTCTCTTTGTCCTCAGTATAATGCACTCACAAGCTGCTACAATGCCTGAATCATACTAGGCACTCAAATATATGTTATTTTTCCTATATTAGACTTTAATAGGTTGCCAGGGAATTCACCTAAGTACGCTACATCTTGGCAGTATGTCAGGGATATTAAAGAAGAATTTCAGTGACTCTCCCCGTTCCCTACGAGATTAAGGGCTTCCACATTTGGAAATGACACCCTGATGAATTATATGCTTTTCTCAAAAGTTTTTAACTCCATTTAGATTCAGAGAATATTAGTGCCTCACTGGAGAGACATGCTTTTTCTCACCACCCAGAAGCAATTCCTTTTTCAAGATGATAGTTATCACTTATTTATGCTGAATAAATTATTTTTAAATTTTAGCATATATTTATAACTTTATTTTTGGAACACTAGAAAGAACTGCACTATGATCAGTGTTCAGTTAGAATGATCTGGCACTACTTTTGTACTATTTTCCAAAGTTAACTTGCTTAACTACCCCAAACCATGGCTGTAAAATGAATTATATTTGGTGAACTAATATTAAAATTGACAATACTTCATGCTATTTTGAATACAGTTATAAATTTCTTTCCTAATAAAGTTTTATAAAATGTGCCAGTCTTTCCCTTTCCTTTCATTTAACCAACAAGAGAAATTATTCTACTCCTTGCTACTTATTAAAGCTTAAGAAAATGCTTCTATCTACTCCGTGTTTGCTAAACGAGGTGAGGGGGAGCTTGGGACTTTGGAGGGGATGGAGAGAAGAGAGAATACATGTGAATATTATGAGTTTCACTTTAGATATTTAAATTTGAGAAGATGAGCTGAAATAAGCATACCTTCTAGGTGTCTGCAAATACAAGACCAGAAGGCAGGTGAGGAGTCTGCATCAAAGATGTGAATTTCAGAGCACACGCATAGGGATGGTAATATGAACTCATCATGGCAGGCTAATTTTAGTGGGAGAATAAAGGCCTTGAACAAAAACTCAGGAACTAGGCAAAATTATTGGGCGAGGAAGATGGGAAGTTAGGAAATAGAAACAGGGTACAGGTAGGTAGAAAGCACTGGAGGTTCAAGAATGAATGGGTAGTAGTTGTGACCAAATGCCAGAAAGAACTTGAAGAAGATGACATTTAAGAAACGGACTCTGGATTTGGACTATAAGATAAAGGTCATAGATAGCCTTGGAAAAGGATATTAATAGAGTACAGGTGCAGAAATTACATTCTCTAGGATGTTCGTGTTCTCCTCTGTTCTGCCTGGCTACACTAATGCTACCATCAGACATTTGTTGAGACTAAAAGTCCATTCAATACAGAATTCATATGCTGTGGAGCTCCTCTGGCACATGAGGATTAAGGAAAATAACTAATTGGTTAAATGAGAGGCTACCATCTCAAATCAAATTTTCTATATGGAGTTTTGTGATTATGTAACATAAATTAATATATGGAGTCTAATATTTTAATTTTTTAATGAAAATATCATCATGTATTATGTATAACTGAATTGAATAAAGAAAATATCTTTTAAGAAGATTCACAATAACAACTGATGATGAATGTAATTACTGGTGGGGTGTAAATCAATCCATCCTGTTGGAAAACCATTTGGCATTACTATTGAACTGGAGCCTAGGAATGTCACCTTTGATGAGGCAATTCTATGTTTCAAACAGAAATGCACGCACATGTATACAAAAACACACGTACAACAGTATTCATAGCCAAAACCCAAAGGTCTGTCAATGTTTGAATGAATAACTTAATTGTGATATACTTAAATAATGGAATACTATACAGCAAGGGCTGGCAAACTATGGCCCATGGGCCAAGTCAAGCCTGCAGCCTGTTTTTATAAATCAAGTTTTATTGGAAAACACCACATTCATTTACATGTTGTGTAGGGCTAGCTTTGTATCACAACAGTCAAATGAGCAGTTGTGACAGGGACTGTATGATGCATAAAATAGAAAATATTTACTGTCTGGCCCTTTACAGAAAATGTTTGCTGGCCCAGGCTATAGAACAACAAAATGACAAACCATGGTTACCGTCAAGACTGTGAATGACTCACAAACATGGGGTTGAGTAGAAAAAGCCAGATATAGAAAAGGAGATGTTCTATGATCTAATTCACATAAAGTTCAAAAACAGGCAGTACTACAGTGCTTCCAGTCAAATCAGTAGTTATCTTTGGGAAGGAGGGAGGCAACAGGAATTGGGAAGAACTGGTAATGTTCTAGTTCTTGAATTGGGTGTTGGTTATGCGGGTGAATGGACTTTGAGATAATTCAGTGAACTATGTGCTTAGGATTTGTGCACTTTTATGTGTATTCCTTCAATAAGTGAGTTTTTAAAAGATATGTAGAAGGATTATACACCAAATTATTAATAGTAGTTACCCCTGGAGTACAGGATAGGAAGAATGAGAGAAGATTTTATTTTTAATGGATATACTCCCATATTTTTTAACTTTTGAAATAAGCCTCTTAATTTGGAAACACGAAAACTAAGTAATAAAATAATACATATTATTCCATATCTTCATCACGACATGGTATTATATTTTTATTGACAGGACTTAATACATTGTGGGCCCTCAAGTGGCAACAGGAGGTCAGAAACTAAACGCTTAAATCACTCAACGTCTCTAAGTGTTGTGAACCAACAACAGAAAATACATTTTATAACAAGCTACTCTTTAGGTTTTATCTAAAAGTTTCATAATCTTATGAAACCTCCTCACATGTTTTTAAAACACGATCTTAATTATCTTTGTCAGATTATAGCTGTTTTGTATCCCCTATCTTTAGTACTACTGTGCATTAACATCATGGTCTTAACCGTCCCCTTAAGCTAATTCTCCTCCTTTTCAAAGAGATAAAAGACTTCAGGAATTGAAAGTGACATTAAAAAAATGGTGCTGGCATCTACCAATTGTTGCTTAAAGTAAAGATTGAAGAAAGAAATATTTCTGCATGATTTAATGATTGCTTGCTGTAGCAAAGTTCTTTTGTCTGGTCTCTAATACAGCTCCCTAGAGTGTCTTGTTCAATATGCAACAAAACAATGATGTAGAGGTTTTGACAAAGAGCCCATCTCCCTATTGAGGTGGCATTACAGGATAATAGCGGCCTACGCTATATAATTCAATGGGATATATTTTAGTATTAAAATATCTGTTAATCAGTTTTTAAAGCTGCGATGTTCAAAACTCAGAACAATATGTAAAACATCCCTTTACCAAAGGGAATGACTAATCTTCTGTACAGCTTTGATAAGTTACAAGAAATAGGTTTATCTCAGAAGACTGGTTGTGATTAATATGCAGTTCGTAAAGCTCCTTAGCTCTGTATGGTCTCTCTCTAACTGAATCTAATAAAGATAGGTCACGCATTTTTCATATTCCTTTTTCACCCATGACAGATCTCTAATAGGATTTATATGCATTTGATATTAATTGTATCGGAGACTGCACCAACTGCAATAATCCTTCATTTCTTTGCCTTTTTAAAGCTATACATAAATTACAAAGTTTCCATTTTTGTTTGACTGCAGCTCTCAGTGACGATCAACCATGTTAATGATAGAGAGGTTGAGAAAGATTAAGAACCAACTCACCTAGTTCACTGAAATACCAAATGATACCGAAGGCTATAAACCCAGGTTTGAGAGCTGTTTTCGCTCTCCTCTCCCTCGTGTCAGAAGAGCTCAACTATATAACATCACTGAAAACCTTGCACTCTGAATCAGAGAGGAAAGGACATGCTTTTAATAACCATCTCACAGAGGGGTGCTGCCAGTAACCCATCGTTTTGATGAAGTATTGCTTTTCTAACCATCTACAGAGACAACACAGGAAATGTAAAAATGAGATAGTGCTACCTCGAGTGAAAAACCGAGAGTCGTGGGGACTCAATCTAAAATAGTCCTTAATTTTAGCTCTGAACTCAAAAGAGGCTTCACTTATGTCTGGGGAAAAAGAAATGTATCTTGTGAGACTATTCAAATTGTAACTGCAGTTAAGAGAAGTGGACAATTATATTTTCATATTCTATATTCTGCACTATGACATAAAGAGTGAAAAATTTCATTCCGCAAAAGAACATAGCAAGGGATTTGAGAAACTAATAAAACGTTGCTTTACACTCTATCAAAACACTTGGCTATTAGTGAATAAAGTCCAATGGAAAAAAGTAGGTCACAATTGTAATGATTTTCTTTAGTTGAAACAGACTACATACAAATTCAGCATGTAAATGTCTCTCATACATATAGGAATTTTAAAAACAACCCACAAGCAAGTCTGTATAACTAATTAAACTTATAGAATTACCTCATGGTTTTATATATAATTTTTGCCCTTGAATTAAGAAAGGTTACTTTTTAAATGCGACACCCAAGAGGAAAAATGAACACAAACTCAAAAGTCTATTAACTAAAGGCAGGCAACCAAGCACACCCCATCCATCTCTAAAAGACATATTAGGGACTTCTGCTTCTGGCGATAAAGGATTAACTGGTACTAGACTAGCCCTCCATCTGTAAACAACTAGCAAACTAGACAAAACAAATGAAACAACTGTTTTCAGACACTGGACAACAGGCAGCACAGGGCTGTGGTCCCTAAGAGAAAGGAGACAGACAAGTCAGCGCTATCGTCACCCCGGCTTTGTGTGTGTGGAGGCACCTTCCACGTTACAGTTCAGGAAGGGGGAAATCACGCAGTTCTGCAGTCCCACAGAGCTGGAGAGAGATGCACGATCAGGGAGGCTGAGGCAGTTTGGATTTATGGAGTACAGTATCAGAGAAGAGAAACCCCCACAGGAAAATAGTTCCAGGCATCCTCGACGGAGTCTCCTTCCGTTTTTGGCTGAATACCCATCTGCACAAACATCGGGGAAACTTGATGAGGATGGGCACAGAGCAGTACTAGAGAAAGAACGACTACCAGAAAAGGATAAACTTAACAACTTAACATCTACTGGAGCTCACACAGGGCTGGGAGACGTTCTGATTAGCCACAGTGAAGAGACTTCATTGAGCATTCAGAGACCAGAAAAAGGCCATACTACAGGAGTAGGGCTAAACGAGCCCTATAGTAAATGCTGCTTTAGATTCATACAAAGTTTAAAAACAAGTCTTGAAATGATCAAGCTGATCTCCACATAAAGTAATGGCCAGAACAAAGTCTAACATCCTTTTCGACAATCAAATTACAATATTCAACAATGTCACATTCTAATATCTAGAATCCAGTCAAAAATTATCAGATAATCAAAGATGCAGGGACACACAATGCATAAACATGAGGAAAATCACTCAACAGAAACAAATACAGAAGTGACAGAGATTATGGGAAAATGTTAAAACAGGTATTATTAGTATATGCAAAATTTAAAGAAAACATAAACACAATGAGAAAAGAAATGGAACTATTTTAAAAAAGAAAACCCAAATGGAACTCTAGAGCTAAAAACTACAGTATCTGAAATGAAAATTTCACTGTATGGGCTGACAGCAGGTTAGACACTGCAATAAAAAAAAGATGAGTGAAGTAGAAATAATGGCAATAAGAACTACCAATCTGAAGCACAGAAAGGAAAAAAATGGGTAAGAAAAAAATCATCAGAGAACTTCAATAACATATGGGACAATATAAAGTAGTACAATATAGAAGAAACTTCCAAAATGGTAAAGGGGTAAATCAAAAGAAACATTTGAATAAATGATGGCCCACAATTTTCCAAATTTGATGAAAAATATCAATTTACAAATGTAAGAATCTCAATGAACCACAAACATGATAAACATAAAATTACCCTGAAATACATCATAATTATATTGTTGAAAACCGAAGATAAAGGAAAAAATCTTAATAGTAACCAGAGAGAAAAACATGTTACATAGAGGGGATTAGAGTTTAAAATGACTACTGACTTCTCGTCAGAAACAGTACAAGCATAACATACATACGAGTACACAAGAGAATAGATGTAGATGACAAATTGAAAGTTCTAAGAAAACAAACCAGGGAGGGCAGAACTTATCATCATAGAATTCTGTATCCTATGAAAATATCCTTCAAAAATGAAGGTAAAATAAAGATATTAATAGACAAACACAATCTGAAAGAATTCAACTGAGGAGAACTTGCACTATTGGAAATGTTTAAAGGAAGTTCTTCAGACTAAAGGGAATCGATATGAGTCAGAAACTCAGATCTACATAAAGGAATGAAGAGTGCCAGAATTATGTGTGAAACAGAGTACAAGAATAGACAGGACATTGTTTCTAGTTTATTTTCCTTAAAATATAATTGATCATTTAAAGAAAAAATAATACAATTTATGGTCATACCTATAACATATGTAGAAGTAAAATATATGATGATAATAACACAAAAGATGAGAAGGAGGAATATAAGTATGCTACTGTAAGGTTCTTATATTATACAGGAATATATATAATATTATTTAAAGCTAGAATGTCATAAGTTAAAGATGCATACTGTAAACCCTACAGCAACCACTGAAAAATAAAATAAAGAGGTGTATCTACTAAGCCAATAGATAGATAAACTGGAATAGCAAAAAAAAAAAAAAAATCCAAAAAAAAGGCAGGAAAAGAGATTAAAGGAATAAAGGATAGATGAGACAGATAGAAAGTAAGATTATAGGCATAAACACAGCCATATTGATAATTATATTAAATATAAATGGATTAACCATACCAATTAATAGGCAGAGATTTTCAGCCAGCATTAAAGATACATACACCCAAATATATGCTTTCTACCAGAAATTCACTTTAAATATAAAGATACAGATAGGTTAATGTAAAAGGATAGAAAATGACATATCATGAAAACAGTTATCATAACAAAGCTGGAGTAGCTAAATAAATATCATACAAAATAGACTTTAGGACAAGGAATATTACCAAAGATAAAGGAGGAAGATCTATTATGATGAAATGGTCAAATAATAGAGAAGACAACCTTATGTAATTAATAACAGAGTTTCAAAATATATGAAGCAAAAACTGGGAGAGAACTGAAGAGAATAGACAAATCCATAATTAGAGGTGGTGATTTCAACATGCCTTTTTCAATGACCGATAAAATAAGTAGACAGAAAATCATTAAGAATATAGAAGACTTGAACAACACTATTAACTGACTTGATGTAAATGATGTTTATAGAACACTTTAACCAACCGCAGAATATATCCTCTTTTTTAAGTGCACCGGGAACATTCAATAAAATAGACTATATGCCAGACCATAAAACTAGCCTTAATAAATTTAAAAGTAATGCAATAAAGCCATAATCACTCTTCCCTCAAATTTTCAATTATTGAGGTGGTAATGAATTAACCTGCCACCTATCAGGAACTACTAGAAGACCAGAACCAACAGCACGGAAGTCAGGGTTAGTGTCAGTACAAGTACTACTGCTCTAAATCTTTATTGAAATGGTAGGTTGAATAGTGGCTCCACAAAAGATATGTCTACATTCTAACCCTGAGAACCTGTGAATGTGACCTTATTTGGAAAAAGGGTTCCCACAAATATAATAAAGGTAAGGATCTTGAGATGAGATCATTCTGGATTATCCAGGTGGATACTCAATCCAATGAAAAGTGTCCTTATAAAAGACACACAGAGGAGAGTCACACTGGGAAAAGGAGAAGACTATGTGAAGCCAGAAGAGATTGGAGTAATGCAGCCACAAGCCAAAGAATATCTGGAGCTACCAGAAGCAGAAGATGCAAGGAAGAATTCTTCCCTAGAGCTTTCCTAGGAAGTATAATCCTGCCAACACCTTGATTTCAGATTTCTGGCCTCCAGAACTGTGAGACAGTAAGTTTCTGTTGTTTTAAGCCACCAAAGTTGTGGTAATTCGTTTTGGCAGCCATCGGAAACAAATAATAAAATCACACAAGTGGGAACTTCTCCAGCATCTATATATTAAAGATTTGTTATATCATAGGATATACTTATCTTCAACTCAAATGGATGCTGCCAATCTACTCTCCAACATGATGGTACCTATTTATATTCCTATGAGCAGAAAATGAGAGTTTCCAGTACCTGGTATTATCAGACTATTTGGGGTGGGGAGGCAATTTAATGAGTGTGAAATGGCATCCAATTATTTTAATGTTCCTGATGGGGTTGAACTGGTTTGGGAAATTGGCCTACCTGACTTCTAAGGTCCCTGCCAACTCGAAAGGTCTATTTCCATGATTTTTCATTTATCCACTCAATGCACATTTATTGTCACCCAGGCACCGTATTCAGCACTAAGGACACATATGAACAACAATCTGCCTCTGTCTTTCTACCTCACCAGGTGTCTTATCTCATCATCTTTCCTTTACTCTATAGCCCCATGACACATAAATATTTACTGTGCACTATACTATTCTTGATGTATTGTCTCACATTATGTAAGTTCTTATGAAAATACTATATACACACATGTAAGCATATCTACACATGTATATTTTATCTCTGAACTAGATTGCAAGTTTGACCTGAATGAGATACCACTTCTATCATACTACTTTTACAGTGTACATTGGCTAATCCTGTGTTTTGCACATGACAGTTCAATAAATCCTTTCTGAAATTAGTCAAACTCACAGAATGACTCAGTCACAGATTTTTCTTTCCCTCAAGCCATACTCCCCTAGTCAGGTGATATGTGTGTGTGGTTTTGGGGGGGGGGGGTTGTTTTTTTTTTGCTCTGAATTATCTACTTTCTTATATTTATTTTTCTGACAAAGATAACTCATGACATGACTGGTAAAGACTGATGTTTCTGGTCAAAGAACAGTGATGATCTCAATAAAATATTAAATGGTTCATGTCAGGAACATAGTGGAGGTAGAGAAAAATAAAATTCAGGGACATTACTTTCAATTACTATCATGTCCTCTGTCCCAATAACCTATCCTTTAGCGAAGCACAACTTGATGATTACAGGAATGTAGCAGATGAATAAAAGAGATGCATCTGACACCGTGGAAAGACCAGGGATGTTGGTATCAGACCTGGATTTGACTCCTGATTCTATTCCACAAATTCTGTGACTTTAGGCGAGTTACTTTATCACTGTAAGCTTCAGTTTCTTCATCTCTAAGAGAGCAAGAATTCCATCAACTCACAGAACTGTGAGGATTAAATGAGATAAAGGCAAATGCCTAGTGCACAATACGTACTGAAACATTAAAGTTCTTTTCTAATTTTCTTCATAAATATGGAACATAGAAGATATGAGTGAGAATTGGCGATTTAGTAATAATTATCAAAAGTCTTCGAACAGGCATGTACTCTGACCCAGAAATTCTACCTTATGCATCTAAAGAAAAAAAAAGTAAACGAGTCTTCAAGGTTGTATAAATAAGGATGCTCTTTTTAGAATTATAATGGTTAAAAACTGAAAACAATCCAAATGCCTTTCAATATTGAAATGGCTAAGTAAATGACTGTATCTTCATATAATGCATGAGCCATGTTGCCAAAGAGGGGAGGTGACTTTCTCTGTGCTCCCTGGAAGGGAACAGCATTAGGAAGAAGACTTATAATCCTCCTGTCCAAGCCCTTACTTTCTTCTTCCCCTGAAAAGACAGATTTATCTAATTAATGCAATTGCTGGGACTCTGTCACTCATTAAGCTTCCATTCTCCACGGGCAGAGTTATTCTGTTAACTTTCACGGCTCACGCACTGATCCATGCCTTGTTTCTTTCTCCTCTTTACTTGGACTTACATGCCGTCTGTAACTCTATGTTTCCACCTCTGCTTTATTTCCCCCAGGTAAGCCCAACAGGATCTCCCTTCACCCCAAATGGTCTGCTGTTTTTGGAGGATGGGGTATCTACCAAATCGCCAACATAAAAAAGAATACTACGGAGCCATTAAAAATTATGTAGCTTAATGTATTTTGACATGGAAAAACAATCATACTATTTTGTTGAGTAAAACTAATTAACTAAAATAAATACAACACTAACACTGCTTTCTCAAGATAGTGAAGCTAAGATGCATTTTTTGGGGGGAGGGGAGTCTGTTTTCTTAACTAACCTTTCTATAAGACAGTTGTACTATTTGTACAAAATTATTATTTTTTAAAGTGTAGAAATAGAATACAAAGAAAACAGTGAGATAAGGAAGATCAGTAATAAAGTGCACAAATAGGGAGCCAAACCAAAACAGATAATAAACTAGAGTGACCTCTTGAATCATTCTCCAACAGTTATTTAAGATTTTAGAATAAGGTTCCAAGTGTGCTTTCCTCAAACAAAAGTTCTAATATGGTAGAATCTATATTCCAAAATAACAGAGCTTTTAATACCTTACAGTCCTACTGCTCGTGAAACTATCACTCTATGTAGAAAAATCACGATATACCAAAATTAGTCCTCAGAACAGGTAGTGTACCCTGTAACAGCACCATTACAAAGAGATTCTACTGCAGTTTCATTATGTTTGTTCATTGACAAGTATACTTTCTTTCAAAGCATCCAAATTCATTACTAATAATTTAACTAACACCTCCTTGGAGCCTATTTTCAAGCAACTTTCATTTCCAAATGTAATGATATTGAAAGAAAAAAACATTACCAGGCCTACACAAACAAATCTATTTTAAAATATCTAAAATTTAAATAAATTAACATTGAAATGAACAAACCAACTCTTAAGTCTCCAAAGTTACATTAAATTTACATACTGTGGAAATTATGCTTTTGTAGCAACTGAAGTGTTAAACTAACCGCAGCATGCACAATTTTGGATATATCACAGGATTCAAATTGACAAGAATATTCAATCCAATCTGATAGAAAAAGTATCCCCCATCCTATCTGTGTCATACAAGCCGTCCCCATTTGCAAGTGGGTTGTATTCTAAAGACTGTTTGCAAATCACTTGGCAAAAAATGTGGTGACATATTTAATGAGAAAAACAAGTTTAAATAAAATGCTCAAGTGCCAAGGCTATCATGAAAAACACAGTTAACCCATAAAATAACGTGCTATTGAAGTTCTAAGCCTTGAGCTCCCTTGCAACAGGTGACAGAGAGATGGGGGCAAGAGGAAACCCTGCTCGTTGGGGAGGAAAGGAGGACTGCCCGGCTTTGGTAGCAGGGCCAGCCCAAAAGCAACAAAGGAGAGTTCCAGGAAGATAAATGAATTGTCTGTAAAACAAGCGCTTAAGGACTGCCTGTAAGAAAGTAACAAAACAATATAGGAAGAGTAACTGCATAAAACTACACAGAGGCTACGAAATATCATGAAACAAAGCATTCTTTCAGAGTTTCGAACTTAAAAGCAAGGGCTGATAGGTCTGCATTTCATTTACCCTAAACAGATTCCTCTCTGAGAAACTCCTAGAAGACAGGGAGTCATTTCCCATTTGTTGCATATTCTTAACATCCATCATTCTCCCTGCTGCTCCGTAATAACTGAGGAAAACCTACTGGATATCGCATCATGGGGCCCAGGGAGTGCACTTGGGTAGGAAGCAACACAGCACAGCAGTTAAGAGCTCGGAGTTTAGCATCAGGCATAACTAACTTTGGGCAGGTTAGTTAACGTTTCTGAATTTCAGCCTCTTGCTACACTGGAGATAAAAATAATGACCACCTCTTAGGGGTAGGGAGGATTCAATGAGGCCATCTGTGAAAAACATTCATCACAGTGCCTGGTACACAGTGTAAGTGGTCAGGAAATGTGACTGGAGAGTTACCTAGTAGAGGTGCTGGGACTAGGGTGGACCTTTATATAACAAACTGGCTTAAGTCCTTGCCCAGTTGGTAAGTAAAACTGTCAGCTCGCCAAAGAATCGCATTCCTCAAGTCTGAAAAGTAGGAGTTTTTTCCCCTCCCCATGAGATGGCACCAGGGTTCAAAGATATCTTATCCTATTTATATGCTTAATTGCCTTCCGTCTCCCCTCAAAGTGTTAAGACTTCTTTGCCTTATGGAGACAGGAAACATCTTTTAAAAACAGTATCTCATATTTGTGACCGATTGTTTTCTTTGGAAATCAATCTCAGAAACATTAATCTGAGGAAAGGAGGAAAACATGCCAAATGCGTCCCAAATTTTACCAGCTATTTCTCGAAACTTCCCTCTTGCACTTGGTCCAGTGCTTCTGCAGTTAACACTTAGTAACCTTTCTAATTAGAATAAGTCATAGATATGTATTTTTCCCATGAGCTTTTCTTAAGAAGAGCTAAATATCAGTCCTTCATCCAGCATAATCAGTCATCTATGAATGTGTGCTATATGCATACTTGAAATAGATGTCTTTAATAACAACTAAAGGGGGGGTGCTAACCAGGACTGATGAAAACTTTTTGAAAATGTATTATGCCTAGACTGCACTGATGAAGAGTACATTGAATCTCCCCTTGATGACTCATCAGGATCAATTTCTATTCTGTGCAATAATACAGAGATGCCCTCCGAAACCACTGAAGAGCATCGGGCTGTTTTTCTCTCTGTGAAATAACCTAAGACTACTATATTTTTATGGTTCCTCTTTCTGCTGTTAGCTGTCACATTTCACTGTCAATAGCACCTTTCTTTTTTTTTTTCTTTTCAAAACACAAGATTAACTGGGTGAGAGCCTGAGTTGACACCCACGATTCTCCAAGACACATAAGCCTTTTTTCCCCCACTTAATTTGCAGAAATGCGGGCAATACTGCAAATAGTTGAGATCAGCCAGAATACTGAGTTTCTGATAAGGCAACCTCTACTGAATACAAAACAGCCATAATTGTATTCCGAAAAGCAGGAAGGTAAAGCCCAATTGATGGAAACCTTTAAAATCAGAAAACATGTTATCACAGAAAACTACAGAAAGCAGTAATCAAAGGTGATTTTCTATCAATCACCATGGAGATGCCATCTATCAGGGATTCATCTAAATAGCTCAGAAATTAAGCTTTGAACATTTCAGGACATGTGATACTACAACAATATACCCAGATTTTCTGGAATCCTCACTTTTTCCTTTGGTTTATTGCTTTCTTAGCTCCTGGTCCATGAATACCCCAACCTACCAGCCAAAATAAAGAAAATTAAACACTCGGAATAGAAGCTGTTATAATATCATGCAGGTTTATAACAACTATCTGTAACCAGGAATCAACAGAATATGGCCCTAGCTGACTGTATTTGCAAGAGGACATAGAGTATAAGCAACTGTACTTGTAGCAAGCTTTCCGGCTCTGTTGTGAGGGTGGGGAGGGCAGCTATGTCTGGTACATTCATAAAGCTCCAAAAGGAAATTTATCAGCAACGTAAGGTGCTGAACAGGCATTTAAACCAGCAAGGTACTGAAGGCCCCTCTCATGAAGAACAGAAATCTTCATCTCCCCAACGAATTAAGCATAAGACTCATTTGAAGTACTAAAAGAAATGCCACCCGGTTTCCGTTTCCTACCCAGAGTGGTAGTCACACAAATCCACGCCATGCAGAGAAGCGTTAACATAGCAGGTCTAAGATTAAGGCTTGCTAGCAAGGTTTACCCTTGGCTGGTATCTGGGAACTTGGTTTCAGGGAGTGTTTCCATTGCTCCTGAACTGATAAGGATGGTTTATTGTGCCTGCTTGTACAAATAATGGGGATTATACTGAGTGCTTGCTCTACTTTGGGGCATCTGAATTTTGGTACATGCTAAACATAGTGCCCACGTGACCAGCCCCCAGTAAAAACCCTGGGCAGGAATGTTGCAGATGTATTGCTTCATTTTCACTGCTGAGGGAAGAGAATACTGCATGTGAGCCCTCATGGGGTGGGGGACTGGGGTAACATAAGGAAAATCTGCCCATGGATTCCTCCAGAACCCTCCTGTACTCTCCATTTATGATCTGGTTGTGTCTCCTCACTATGTCACTCTAAGAAATCCTAGCTGTTAGGAGAACTATATTCTGAGTCCTCTGGGTCCTTCTAGCATAACTTGGAATGTGGGCGTGGCCTTGAGAATGTCCAACTATATGTGTGGAACTGTTTCTTTTTTTAAGTGGGGGAAAAAGACTCATTAGACATAAAATTATTCTGTCAAATTGCCATAAAAGTTTCTAGACATTTGCTGTCGTGACTGCCCTACCTCCCGGAGGACTGGCAACAGGCCATTGAGGAATTGGCCCGAGCCACGGCTGGCACTTTGAGAAGCACTGCTCTGAAGGACTCCAAACACAGAGGGTGTTTGCAGACAAAACAAAAACAAACTTCACGAAATTTCCACCAACCAAGATGGCACAAAAGCAGAATACCAGTGCTCCCAAGTGACCCAGCTTTCTTAAACACTGCCATGACTCTGGGGGCTAATTCACTTCCAAAATAAAAGCAAAAATAATAATAATAGTAATTAATGCTGTTGCCTGTTAAGAGGACTTGGCACTTATGACCCTAAGTCACCTGAGAAAACAGTAGAAATGTCTTTGCTGTTATAACACACCCGAGTGTCATTTCCATGTGGAACTGTTTTGAATGTGGGAGACAGGAGAATTTTTCAATGACTAATACCTGGGTCCCACCTTCACACTGCTTATCATGCAGTGGGAGAGTTGGCAGGGCATGCTGGTAATAAACCAGTAAACACTGATCATTCATGCAAGATTTTAATGAGCATCTACTGTATTCCTGGCAATGTTAGGTCATAGGCATAATAGGAATACAAAAGTTAAGCACAGCCTTCATCTAAAGGGGCTTACTGAGCTCATAGAACTAGTACACAGTAACAACCATCTGATTTGTATAATTTATATGCCTCCTAGGGTAATACTAGGTGCGTTAGTTAATTTTCCTCAAAATATCTTGAAAAGGCAGGGTTGTGGGCCCCTAAGTCTTGCCAGACTCTTTAAACATATGTTGTCGGTGTCTTCCTAGAGTTGATCAGCTATCAACTAAGTATCAAGCACTATGCAAGATTTGCTAGGAATAGAAATATAAATACTGTCCCAACCTTCAAGGATCCTACAAGTCTTTTGAGACCAAGAAGTAAACAAATCTTTAGACTTCCAGGTTACAGGTGTGAGAAGGCTGCCAGCAGTGACGTGGCAGTGATGATGAAAAGCCAACTGATGACCTCTACCGTTACACACCGTTGTTGTCAGAAAACAAACGTGTGATGAGGAGCTAAATTTTAACACCTGAATGGTAGTCTTAAGGTTAACTATGAGAGTCTTACTACTAACTATACTTTAAAATAGTTCTAAATTTTCCTTCAAGTTCTAAAATTAGAAAAACACTCTCTCAACATATAATTTTACCTGATACAAAATTTAGTGCAGAAGAGCCCTTAAGAGAGATGCCACCCTCAGCAACAATGCTACTGGTGAATAAATTCCATCAGGCCCTGTGTAGGTCCTCCCCAAGCAACAATTTTGCCTTCCTCCCATGACAAAAAGTTCCCAACATTAAAAGGTATGTTTAGTTCTTTTTGGCATTATGTTGAAAAGGAACCTAATTTTTTTAACCAATTTCCTTCAAGCCTCGAAAAACAATTTTTATAAAAGGGGAAATAAATCTTGAAATTACTTTTAATCACTTCATTAAATTTAAACCTCTTTACCTTAAAAAAAATCACTAAGGTTTTTTTTCTTTACACAGAATATTACAATCTCCTATCTTTGAAGACTTCAAAAATACATTAGTTCAAAATCCATTTCTTGGTTCCCACTGAGATTTAAATTACCTGAAACTAATAGTCTCACTGCAAGAGTTCTATTCCATGGCTTGTAAGTTGAATTCACCAGCATGACATCTATGTTTTATATATGTAAATTCCACAGGTTTACTGTAAATTCATGACATCGACAACACTGGTTGCCGAAAAGATCGGTACTGCTACTGAAACAAATATGCAAAATGAGACAGGAAGTAGCCATAATTTTTCCTGCTTGCCTATTTTATTATGGTAATCACAGAAAAAATGGAGATAGTCTAGAGCACAAAAACTCAGATAGCAGCTGAAAGCAGTGTAAACTCTAACAATAAGAAATATTTGCATATAAATCAAAGCAGGCAATAAGGGTTACATCACGAAACATAATATAAAATTATTTTATTACAGAAGCTACGGCTTGCATACAAGCTTCAATTATTACCTTTTCTAAAATTTGGCACAGGCTATATTAAAAGAAAATTTACTAGCAATAACAAATACAGTATTGACCAGGGCCATCCTTTACCTTTTGAATTCTTCCTAAGGCTGTAATGAGTCTAGTCGGCAAAACAAAACATTAAATTATTACTGGAGTCAAGTAAAAGGATGAGTGTTGTCATCACTGGAAGTCAAGCACAATGAGGTGCTTCAGTTTGAGAACCTCTCCCTTATTTTCTTTCCCTTGTTAAACAGCTATGCAAGTAACATTGTCAGTGCTCATCAAACTGAAATCCATAGTTTGTGCTTTTTAAAAAAAAAAACACAAGCAGAAGCTAATCTAAATACATCTGTTATCTTTTCTGTAGTAGAAATTACATTTAGAATAACCATATTGTAGAGTTGGTCCTCTGTATCTGCGGGTTCCACATCCACAGATTGAACCAACAGTAGATCCAAAATATTCAAGAAACAAAGAATTCCAGAAAGTTCCAAAAAGCAAAACTTCAATTTGCCACACACTGGCAACTATTTACATAGCATCTACACTGGATTAGGTATTATAGGTAATCTAGAGATGATTTAAAGTGTACAGGAGGATGAGAGTAGGTTATATGCAAATGTCACACCAATTTGTATAAGGGACTTGA
Organism: Camelus bactrianus; assembly: GCF_048773025.1. Taxonomy (NCBI): domain Eukaryota; kingdom Metazoa; phylum Chordata; class Mammalia; order Artiodactyla; family Camelidae; genus Camelus; species Camelus bactrianus. Next base: position 77,019,182 of record NC_133575.1, on the reverse strand, counting down.
GCACCCTCTGAGCTTTGGTATCTTGGTATCCACGGGAGGTGGGGGGAGGGAGGTTGTCCGGAACAAATCCCAAGTGGACACAAAGGGATGACAGTATTTTTTACCATCTTGATACTCTCCCAAAACCTGCTTACATTCACAGCAATTCACATCAGACCAGACTAATTCCAAGCTCTAATTACCTGAAGCCTCATTCTCCACAGCACCTTAATTACTCCCTGGTAATCCAGTGAGCGCTTACAGCAGGAAACTAACTTCTTCTGAAGTTACCAAGGGGCCATTTCATTCATTTCAGCTGCCACATCCTTGACTACTTCTACTCTAAATAACTTTTATACTACGCAACAGCGTGAAGTTTCACCGATGGTGCTGGGGGACTTTAGTACCTTTCTGTGGAAAAGGGCCTGCGTGTACCATCATATTTTGGATTAACTCCTTTGGTTTCTTCAAACATAAACAGGTTTCCTCAACCTTGCGAAAGTCTTGACTTTGCTCACCTCCCTGCTAACCTCTGTTCCTCAAGGGCGTTCTCCTCTGCTCATCTATCCGTGCCATTAGCTCCAGGCCATCCTTGTGCTCGCTACACATGAGCCTTTCCCCATGTACCCGCTTTGTCTCTCTCTTTTCTGTCCACTCTCTGCTGCTCTCAGAGCCAAAATTTTCTCAGGTTTGGACTGTGGCTCCTCTATGAGGATGCACAAAGTAATAACTCTTACTCCCCCTCTATCTAATTTCTATTCAGCCTCTCCAACAGCTTATCAGAGATTTCCGCTTATATTTGATTATTTCTACAAGCCAAATTCCTTTTTTGTGTCCAAAACTACATCTATTTCGCTCCCCTCATAATGACAATGATCTCAGTGGCTAACATTTAATCCTTACAACATACCTTGGAAGTAGCTGCTATTTTTGGTCAGCACCATTTTACAGATGAGAAAACCGGTAACACACAGCTTGCCAGGATTCAAACCCACTGGGCAGACTGACTCCAGAGGCCATCTTCTTCCCCACTGCTGTTCACCATAATTGAGATTATCTGACTATGACTTAGCCAACCTTACAGAAACGGCTACTTTCCAAACTGCAGGCAAGGTCCCGCCAACATTTCACTCTGCACTGATGATTTCCTCTGCAACAATCCAATAGCCAGACAGTTCAAATAGCCTCCAATGAAGTCCAGCTTTATCAGCCAGGCCCTGATGCTACTCACTGCTCTCTAAACTCCTGGACCACATACCATCACAACTTCCTTTTTCTAATTTAGTAAGTCCTATACATAGTACAGGGGTATTAAGAAGAAGAGAGCTGTTTGACTACGTGACCACCTCCACATTAATTTTTTCAAACTGCACACCTTTTATCAACCTTGACAGTCAAACGGATGAGTTTAATTACACTCATTTCATTGTGGATACTTCAATTTACACTACTGTTTTTACATATATTTGAGATTTTGTATTTTATATTGAGATGAGATTGTACACTTTATAATACGAGCTTTTATATTTTATATGTAACATGAGCTTTTATATTTTATATTTTACATATATTTTAACTTTGGTATAGTAGGTGGAGCCTCCTCCTAATACACCAAAGTTAAAAGGACAGGATTATAGTTCAATCAATATCGTCAATTCCATACATCTATAACTACAAGAAATCAAAGGCCAGAATGTTTCTTGATTCAAACCAATGGACAAGGAAAAAAGATCAATTAAATGAAGTTCAAATATGGATTTAATATTTTAATAAAAATAAACGGCTTATTCACTAAGATGATACCCACACTCCTCCTGCTCCAGCATTATTTTTGGCAACATGAGAGAATTCTATATCTGTAATTATGTAATCTGGCTGTGTTGTTATTCACAAAGAAAACTGGTATGCCTGTGTGGAATATTAAAATCCCAAATGGCTGGAAAGCAGATCAATAAAGCAAAATACCTCCTGACCCACAATCAGTAGAGAATGAGACAGTCTAGGAAAAAATATTCCAGGGAGATGAAAGTTTCCATTCCAACACATCTATATTAAGTTTTTTGGTTAAAATACGTCTCTATCGACAATGACTATTAGACTTCCCAGTGATCTGAGCATGTTTCAATATGTTGCAGATAAAACCAGGATATTCAGATGCAGCTGGATGGTACCTACGGCTCAAAGGTTGACCAGTGTGTGTCATAGGTTCCACACTCACACAATACCTTTAGGAGTTATTAAGGTACCAGCAGGGTTTTTTGTATGGACATAAAACACACAGAATAGAGGAGTGATTCCCACAGGGGGATGGGAGGGAACTATGTCCAGGTGCAAGTGTCCTCAAAATCAAGGGTGGGAGGAGAGGGAGCAGACTTCTCCAACTGCTGACATTCATCTATAGTTAGGAACTACCACAGAGGCGATGCCTTGTGACTGTCTAAAAGCCTTTTGCTCCTTGACCCGCTGCTATACAGAGCTCTTCTATACATTTCTTTGTTACATTTCTCACCAGCCAGGTACCTCAATCACTACTTCCAAAGTCCACCGGAAAACTGTTACCACCATCTCTAGTTTGCATGTTACTGATGATTTTAACATCCACAAGCCGCGGCTGCTGATGCTACCCGCGATCACCTCCACTCATTCTCTCCCTTTTTGGTTTTTCTTTTTAGCTTATGTCTAAGAACGCTAGGTCTTTCAAGTCAGTTACCAGGCAGAACGTGCCATTTTCTCTTGTCATCAAACCAATGACTTAATGTGTCAAATGTAATCCCTAAGTCTCTTTGGCTGTAGCACTCGCTCAGGCCGGCACACTCTTGTGTGCTCCCCCTCCCTCACTTCCCTCCCATTTTAGTCATAACTCAGATATTCAGGGCTTTTCTGGCCACCACAGTAGATCCCCACTCCATCCTACCCCACCCCTTATCTGCAGAGTAGTATCTGTTCTAGAAGTATCAAACGATCTATCCTTGGCTCACTACTAAGACTTCACTGTGGTCTGATTTTACACATTGGATGCTGAAGACCAAATAAGACCTTGTGTGGAAACAAAATACTTTATGAGAGGCTAATACAACTGCAATTTTATAAAAATAAGATGCAATTTACACACTAGAAAATGTGACCTCTGCTCCCCTCATAGCGAAGGAATTGAGACTTACCAAGTAAATGCATGTATCAGTGGTCTACTCTAAATTGCCCAACTAGACTTCAAGTTCCAGGGGCTATTTTTCCCCTATTGCTTTTTCTTCCCCCCCTCAGTACCTAGAAAAATACCCAGCACATTCAATAAATACTTCTAAGTAAATAAATAAGAAATATTAAGGATAAAAAGTGGGGCTTACATAGCATTTAATAGCAGTATAAAAATTGTAATAGATTTCACACCTTTGAATCTGGTGGAATTTGAGTACATTTGAAAGCAGTATAGGATCATTTGCACACCTCTATTTTCCATAGTATTAATTTTATTTCTTAAAATTGACATCTGTAAGTAAGATGTTTAAATGTATAAATATATGTGTTTTAACATATTGTATTATTAGTTCAGTCTCTCTCACTATCCTCACATAACAGTTATCTGGGTATATTGTTTTACCTAAGCTATTCTCCACACATAAGAAAGCTATATACACAGGATTTTAAAGTATTAATTAATAGTTGTTCCTTACATAAGGAAATTATCCCATGTTCTACCTTCATCCTTAAAATGCTTAGCTCTATTTTTGTGGTCTCTTAATTATATAATATTTCTAGGAAAATCATTTGGAGTGTAGAACCAAACGATAATTTTGGCAATTAGGAAAATGCTTTTTTCCCTAACCAGACAGCAAGTAATACTTATATAATGAAACTTCAGAAATTGCTTATCCTGTTACCAAAGGGAAAAGGGAGTGGGAGAGGGACAAATTAGGAGCTTGGGATTAGCAGATACACACTATTATATATAAAACAGATAAACAACAAGGTCTACTGTATAGCACAAGGAAGTATATTCAATATCCTATAATAAACCATAATGGAAAACAATATGAAAAAAATATATATGTATAACTGAATCACTGTGCTGTGCACCAGAAACAAACATTATAAATCAACTGTAGTTCAATTTAAAAAAATTAATTCAAAAAAGAAATAACTTATCCTAATTACTAAAAGAGACTGATCAGAAGGGCAGAAATCAAGATACAGGTATCAAGTAGAGAGCAGAATATGGAAGAGGTAATAAGGAGTATCTGGAAATAGATTATGAAGGGCCACAGAACTTTTGGCTAAACTTAACCTTGATCTTATAGATAATACAACTCCAGCATCAGCTTTGCAACACAGTAATGCCACAAGACTGCTGTCCCTGTCAAAGCTCCTGAACCATTCTGCCACGACCTATATTTCAGCCACACAGATTTCCAGCTAAGTGGCACTGCTGCTTTTCACAGCCCCTCAATCCAGACTGCTAAAAGTATTCTTGCTTTTACTAAGAGTTGCATGAATTCCTAATTTCCACTCTTTATCTTATTTTATTAGGATCAAGGAAAGCGAATTTTAAAGTCCAGATTAGATGTTCCATGAAAGGAAATACGTTTAAAATTCATACAAACACACATACTTGAAATAATGGGTCTCCTAAATTTACATATTGAAATGGGTATTTTTGTCTAAGGCTGGTAGTTGAAAAACTTTTTTGCAAAGACTAACCATTTTTTCAAGTATATTAAAGTAGTAATTCATTAGTGGGAATTGATTTTATAAGTCAGTCGAGAAGAACAATGAGACTATTTGGATAAACAGAAACATCTAACATCAGGCATTTTATAAAAGAGCTACAGTCCTATTAAACAAAGCATATAGATGATATACACATTTTTTTTTAGTTGTGTTATATGAAGAAAACCCACATTTTCACAAATAAATATCTATACCTGTTAAGAGTTTAATTTTAAAACAGCATCTCTTGCAACCTTAGGATACTTTATCATTAAAGATGCCCAGAGAAGCTACATTCTGAGGTGTACGTAGAAATGAATTTATCTGGTCTTATAAATTACTCATCCGGATGTCTCTGAACATGGGAGTTATTTTTGTAACCTTTTAAAATAAGTACAGCTCTCTTTTTAAACAGATTTTGGGGGAAAATTTGCAGAACTCATGAAAGTACCTCTACCAAAGCTTTGGGTGAAAAGTGTGCATGGAAGACAGTTTGAAAAGCGTTCCTCTGGATGATCAAACACTATGGCAACCCACGTTCCTGTATGCAAATATCATACTTTTTTTTCAGAAAACACATTTGTGAGTATTTATAGATTCATGCTTGATAACAGCTAAAGGTAAACTGTCATGACTTTGTAAAGAACAGTGGAACTCTGAAAATCAAGATGTCTAAAGGCATTCTAATTCAAAGAGCAATCTGATAGGTTTCTTATGTCTGATAAGATACAAAAATAGGTTTTAATGTTTAGAATATTCAGAAGGAAAATGCAGCAATGAAACTAAGTAAGGCCTAAATATAACAACTGCCGTGAATAAATGTATCATGTCCGACATTTCATTACTTCAAATTTCTGGGATGCTGGGGTGGGGGGAGGAGATGAAGTTAATAAATTAGTGCGGGTATAATTACCTCACAAAGGTCAAACCAAGCAGGTATTAACTGTTTAATTTCTTTGTTATTTTCAGCAAGTAATTGAAAGATTTTTAACAGAGTTTCTACCAGTAAGCTATAGCAGTGAAAAGAATTTAAATAAAGTATCCATTCATCCATACTAATATTTTTCTTAATTAAAAGGGGAAGGGGAAATAAGGGAAAGTTCTTCCTTTATTTATTTAATTATTACTTTATTTATTTTAATGGAGGTACTGGGGGTCAAACCCAGGACCTCACGCATGCTAAGCATGCACTCTACAACTGAGCTATACCCACCATTCTGGAAAGTTCTTCTGTAAATAAGAACACCAAATGATAAATGTGGAAGGAATGATGTCATTAGAAATCACCGTTTTGTAAAAACCCCAGTTATAATTTGATTCAGGCAAGAATCATCAACTGATGTTTAAACTATGTGAAGTGATGCTGGGGAACAGTTCATTTACGTGATCTCAAAGCATAACCCCATGTATCATTTATTAAATACAAAGAAAAATATGGAAGACACTTTCTTGATCAAATGATCACACTTAACATCACCAATAACAGGGCAAACTGATATCCCTGTGCCTCGTGACATGATGCACTGAGGACAAATATCACCTACGCAGTACCCTTGACAAAAATGATTACCCTGAATCTAATTATGGGGAAACAATCAGACAAATGAAAACTGAGAAACATTCTGTAAAATAAATAACTGGTTTGCTCCCATCAAAATGTTAATGAAATGAAAAAAATTTTAAGTCTAGGAGCTGTTCTATATTGAAGAATTAAAAATACAATATAACACATGATCTTTGATTAGATCCTAGAGAAAAGAAGTTACGAAGCACATTCTCAGAGGGACAGTTGGGGAAATTTGCATATGGGCTGCATATTAGATAATAGTATTGTATTAGTGATAAATTCTCTGAGTGTTAAAATTATACTATGCTTGTTCAGGAGAAGGTCCTTGTTCTTAAGAGATACATGCTGAAGTATTGAGGGGTAAAGTGTTACAAATCACCAGCTAACACTGAGAAAAGAGAAAAAAGGAGAAATAAAAAAAAAAAGAAAAGAATATAAGAAATACAACAATGTGAAAAAATTAGAGAATCTAGGTGAGGGTTGTGAGTATTCACTGTAATAGTCCTGTAACGATTCTGCATATTTGAAACTTTTCAAAATAAGAAATGAGAGCAAATAGTAAAATGTGGCAGCAAGATCCTTACTAAGAAAGATGAAATGGGTAACTACAAAATAACTGATCAATTCCTTTAATAAAGGTTTATTGACTGCCAAACTTCCAATCTTGCTCTAACTCAGTTCAAATGGTTAATTTATTACACACAAAAAGCTTATAAAATATTTTGGGTGATCTTAATCAACTTCTTAAAATGTGATAACTCAGAAATAAAATTAAAATTATGCATTTGTATACTCACAATCTGATGTGACATTTTATAATTGGACTACATTAAAAACAAAAGCATGAAATTGTTCTAGCAGCTTTTTCAGCCCAGTCATCTGTTTAATACAAGTAATTTTTCCAAATGAAGAGCTTGCTCCATTTGCAACCGTAGTTCAACAGCGCCCCCCAAAAGTTATGAATATAGAGGTTTATACAACTGCATAAGACTTATTGATAGTTTCCTGCTACTTTGTATCCATTCAACACCTCTAGATTTTTCTCTGAATTATTCATAGCTCATAAATAAGAAAAACACATTATCAATAGTTACCTATTCGAAACAATTGAGATTTGGTGGTGTTTCATATCTTCATAGAAATTTGTATATTATGTTCATCCAATAATGGAATAGATCGTGGACATTTTTCATTAGATTTGTTTAAACTATCCAGGAAAACATTTAAAAATGGCTTATGACTGTTCACATAATCAAACATTACCAAAGATAAAATCATGCCATAACTATTCAAGACATCAAATGCTTCTAGATAATGGGTTTATAGTACCCAGGCTATAATTAAATAAAGTGAGGGTACCAGGATTGGTTAAAATACTACTTTGCAATTGGAAGATATAATCTACCAAAACTCATCTGTATCAGTTTACCTCATCATAAAATAGAAATGCATCTCTGAAGGGGAAATATAGCTACAAGGAGTGGTAGAAACCATGCTAAAAATCTATTACACAGCAGAGAAATGACTAGATATCAGTACCAAATTACTAAGAGTAGTTTGTGTTAGGGTTATGAGGGTATGTTTTTTGTTTAATTCCCTCTCCTTAGCGTCATTATCCAATTTTCTGAAACATATTATATTACTTTTAGAATGAGAATAATAAACTTGAAAAGCATTTACTTTCAATTATATACTTGGTTTAAAACATATTTAAAAGAAACACAGCCTTTTACATGTAAACATTTAGTACTACTTAAAAAAAAAAGCCAATTTTTTTTCTTTAATTTTTTTTTTGTTTTAAAGGTACTGGGGATTGAACCCAGGACCTCGTGCATGCTAAGCAGGCACTCTACCACTGAGCTATATCCACCAATTCTTAACTACTATCAATATCAAAATACTACTCCAGAAACTCTGCCACCTCTGAGGTCTCATGACCTTAGTTAGGAAGTAGCTGAACCCCTAATTTGTAGAGTATGTATAATATTCAGCTGAAGAAAAGAGTTCAAATGAAATAAGAAAAGGAGACCATGGCTATGCAGTTTACAACATTTAGATGGAAGACTGGGGATAATTCTAATGGTTGCTTGTGCCTTTTCATAAAAAGGGTGACTTTTAAATGCAGTCTGTGGTCCAGGTCCTTCTTAGAAGACCTGAGCTTTTACAATGATTATAAGTATAGCTGGCTTTGAAAGTGACCCCGAGGAATGAAAGAATGAACGTGTGCATGCAGGGATCACTGAAGGGTTGGCAGTAGTTGTGGTTTATCACTGTCTTCCAAAAAAATGTGTCTTGGAGGGCAAGGTGGTATAGCTCAGTGGTAGAGCACCTGCTTAGCATGCACGAGGTCCTGGGTTCAATCCCCCATATCTCTATTTAGAAAACAATTAAACAAAAAAAAAAAAAAAACCCCTCAAAAATTGTGTATTAGGAACTACCATGAGAATCATTTATTTGATCATTACTATAACAACGATTTCAATGTGTAGTGTGTTTTACCATTTACAAAGCACTTCATAATTCTGTTAGGATGGCAGGATGGCTACAGATAACTTGGGCTCAGGAAAGGTTGAATGTTTCACCCCAAATCACTTGGCCATCAAGAGACAGACCTATGAGCCAAACCTGAGGTCTTCCGAGTCCAAATGCTGTAATTTTCACTGTGTTATAATTTATGCCCTGAGCATCCATTTTGTGTAGTGGCTTACCGATGGGTATGATTTCCTTTGTACACCAAGCTGTGAGCAAAAACAAGTGGAGAAAAACTCTAGATGAAACATGCAGGATGTTTCTATTTGGTGTGATGAAGAGCTAGCTACGTGCGGAGTTTCCTACATAATGAGAAAAGGATGGAAGGGAGGCAGGGTTCTTGGTATTCTTTAGTCACATCTGTATATAAAAATCACAATCACTATTAAAAAGGTGACACCACTAAAACTAAGAAACTACACACACACACACGCTGAGTAAAATGAGATTGAGAGCATTTAGAATGAGTGCATTATTAAGTGGCACTTGCAGTTCTGAGGTCTCAAACTGCACAGTTCAAAAGCAACTAAAAAGGAGGCAGCACTATATGGAAAAGTGAAAGCAGGCGCAAGAAGAGGAAGCCGAGGGGCCACTTAAATCTCCAAGTACCTAAGACAGATTGCATGGGTGAGGGTGAACAATTCTCCTCAGTGGGAAACAAATCAAGGGGAAAGGGGTCTGAACTGCAAGAGGAGAAATTGAGTTTATTCTTGACAAAAACAAGATTGTAAGATGCTGGACTGCATTTCCAATGGAAGAGGACTTCTGATCTTGAAAAGCACTATGAAAGCAGCTTTCTGGTTTCAGTTTACATACAGTTCGGTGTCAGAGGAGTTGTGAATATGCGTAGATGCAACAAAAGGATGTTTAATTATTTTATTGCTGGTACGGCCTAGTGTATTTTAAAATGTCTAAGGTGTATTAAGACATAGTCCTTGCCCTTTGAGAGCTTATATGCATTTTAATTACACAATATTAAGCAAAACTCATGTTTAATTGAAATTAATTATAAAAGGCAAGAGTGCATAAGAAAGGTGAACACTGATGATATAAAACTCAAAGAGGCACAATGTCTAATCTATTTTAGACATGGGGAAAATGGCTTTAAAAAACTAAATGCAACTGCTAAAACTGGGATTATTTCTAATATTTATGTTTGGTTCATGGAGCAGCACTCTTTCCTCATATTAGGTCACACAGTACATTCTGTTTATCTGAGTTGATTTTACCTTTTTTCAGATATCTGCTCTGAAAGCACAAAAACCATGTCTGCTCAATCATTTTTGGCCTAGAGAGCAACATTTGCCTAGAAGGATTCAATTCTCTGACAGAGCAGCTTTCCCACAGGCAGGGCTCTCTCTATGTTGTTAGTGTGACTAGAAGCATTCTCCAGCTGGTGAAGGACTAAATGATAATGTTAGAGAAGGTAAGGTAAGTACCCATGGTGATGATCGTATCCATACCTGCCTGGAATCTACCAAATTTTTTTTTTAATCTAAGTATAATTGACTTACAATGTTGCGTTAATTTCTGGTGTACAGCATGATTCATTCACACGCGCACACACACACACACACACACACACATACACATTCCTTTTCCTATTTGCAGTTAGTATCTGCAAATCCTGAACTCCCAATTTATCTCTCCCCACTCCCTTTCCCCTCTGGTAACTGTAAGTTTGTTTTCGTTGTCTGTGAATCTGTTTCTGTTTTGTAAATAAGTTCATCTGTATCATTTTTTTTTTAGATTCCACATATGAGTGATAGCATATGGTATTTTTCTTTCCCTTTCTGGCTTCACTTAGTATGATAATATCTAGGTCCACCCATGTTGCTGCAAATAGCATTATTTTATTCTTTTTTATGGCTGAATAGTATTCCATCATATATATATATACCACAACTTCTTTATCCAGTCATGTCGATGGACATTTAGGTTGCTTCCATGTCTTGGCTATTGTAAATAGTGCTGCTATGAACATTGGGGTGCATGTATCTTTTGAACTTAGAGTTTTCTCTGGATATATGCCCAAGAGTGGGATTCCTGGATCATGTGGTAAGTCTATTTCTACCAAATTCTTACTTAGGTATTGGTTAAGAGGCCAAGCTCTGGAGTCAGTCCTGGCTCTCCCACGTACTTACTGTGCAATGTAATGTACTTACTTTCTCAAGCCTCACTTTCGTCATCTATTAAATGAGAGTGATAACTGTTACGAGGATTAAGTTAGCTTGACATGGAACTTGCTTAGCATAGTTCCCGGCAGTTCGTGCCCGCTAAAGGTTACCTATTATTAACAGAATGAACATTATATATGGTATTAGTTTGCTGGGGCTGTCATAACAACAACAACACAACCACAGAGTAGGTGGCTTAAAAAACCAAAATGTATTTCCTCACAGTCTGTAAGCTAGAAGTCCAAAATCAATGCGGCAGCAGAAGCTATTTCTCCTGAGGCCTTTCTCTTTGGCTTGCACATGGCCACCTTCTCTCTATGTGCTCACCTGGTGTTTCCTCTGTGCACACCCCTGTGTTTCCTCATCCAAATTTCCTCTTGTAAGGACACCAGTTAGACTGGATTAGGGTATATACCCTAACAGCCTTATTTCAGTCTAATAACCTCTTTAGAGGCTCTAATTTCCAGTTGAAGAAGGCCTTTTTTTTTTACTAGGTTCCAGTCTCTCTTTGTCAATAGTTGCTTAGCAGTCAGTTGCGATTTTGTTGTGATTGAGAGAGGAGGCAAGCTCGTGGTCCTACTACTCTGCCATCTTGACAGGAAAATCAAGGCCCTAATCTCCAAATAGTCACATTCTGAGGTACTGGGGGTTAGAACTCCAACATGTGACTTTTGGGAGACACAATTCAGCCTATAACATTTATCTTATCTCATTCTAAGCAAAAACATTCCACACAATAAGAAAACTGAAAATGATTTTGAGGAAATGTCTCAGTTCTCTTATAACTTCTCAGCTTTCAAACATAGAGGGAACCTATGTAACCTCATTTGAATGAGAGGATAAACAGATAGATGGATATGCAGATACACACACACACTACAGCTGCCAATCATACTTTGTAAAACAACTCTCTGGATACAAACCCCTCTGCCAAAAAAGCATCATCATCAATGAAAATAAGTGATTCATCTAAAGTATACAAAGTAGTTACTGTACTCAAAGCACAAGAATTACATTGCATGAGCAATTATTTCCTCCTTAGATCACAAGTTCATTGAAGAAAGGAACCGTGACAGGTTAGTAAAAATTTACAAACAGATCAGCATAAAAAATGAACTCAGAAAGCTTTTTCTATCTTTGATTGATGCTCTTAAAATTCATTTTTGTTTTCTATATTGTTTTGATAGGTAACTGTGGTTGCAACTATAATAGCCCATGCAATTAATGCAGTAATCCTGGTATCTGAATTATGGTGACCACAGTTTAAAAAAAATTACCTTAAAAGTTACTAGTCACATGACCATTATTTAGAGATGCAGGCCCACAAGGCATTAGGCTCAAAGAGCATTTCATACAAGCATATAAACTGGATACTAATCCATATTATGAATATCTGTTGACCACAGATGGGAAATGCCTTGGACAGTATATACTACTCAAAAAAAAAAAAAAAAAAAACTCCATGGAAAATGGCCAGACCCCAGCAATCTGAGGATAGAGGCCATGTCCTCCTTAAAAAAAAAAAAAAAAAAAAATGATGCACAAACCTACAGAAATACACATAATATGCACCTCGAATGAGAAAATACATGAAAGGGCTTTAAAAACTCTAAAGCACTTTTATAAATCTAAGGTGGCATTTTTAAGATGATCCTATTCTGCCCTTACCCCATTCACAGGAGCTGATTTTGGTTCAACCACACAGTCCTTTCCTAACAGATAAGCGAGCAAGTAAAAGAAACTTGATTAACTGAAATGGGAAATGGAATCATACTTTATTTTTTTTTTAATGGAGGTACTGGGGATGGAACCCAGGACCTCGTGCATGCTAAGCCTGCTCCCTACTACTGAGCTGTACCCTACCCCTACCTTGATCATAATTTTATCGTGTCCAGTTTTTCTCCTGAGGACAATGCTACCTAGATCAAGAAAGCATTGTCTCCTAAGAAATATCCCTGTGCCACGCCACTTAAAGTTTGATAACAGTAACAGCAAATTTTACACATAGCTTTTAAAGGATATACAGTACAGAGACCTTATTACCTAACAAAAACAAATATACACACAAAAAAACACTTATATAATTATCTCATGCTATATGGCTGATCAAAATTTTTGCCATTAAGTAAAAAAAAAAAAATCAATGCAATATGAAATAATGACAACACTAGTTTCAAAAGTCTTACACCAAGCATCAGATTTTAAGTGTGTTCTTTTTACCTGATAATATACACAGGGAAATATCCTCAACTGAAATTTGTAACATGATCACAATCAAAATACACAGAAAATAAACTGGCAGTGCAGAATCCTACATGAAAAGGATATCTTTTTGTTGGCAATATCAGGATATACTATAAGACATAACTACCCCATACTCATAAATATTAATGTAATCAATTTACAAATCATATGTCTAAACTAAAGTCAATATCCATACTTTTAGACGTTTCCAAATGCCCAAGGTAAGATGACTTGCTAGTATTTTATAATCGACATTATCTTAGCATTCCTTAAACAATGAATTTAATCTGGCAGGATGAAATAATGCAATTTACGACAGTGCACTGGAAGGGAAGGGACTGATAAGAAACTGTTCTAAAAATGAATGGAGGTTTAAATAATAAAACCTTTCAAAACATATGCAGATATTCCTATCTAAAACAAGTATAATTCACAAGCTGGCTTGCAGTATTAAAACATAAGGAAATAGGAAAGGAGCTACTCATTGCACACGATGAATATGAAATTAGAAAAGACTGAAATTGGAACTGTAATGGTGCTGGTGCTATTTTTTAAAGACCACTTATAAAATATACCATCGTTAAACGGTCTCAGGTCTTATTTTCATCAGATTACCAAGTGAGTTTTTCTACTTTATATATACTAGCTAAAAATAATTGCATTGATTATTTTTATTCTGATTGAATTTAATTTTTAAGAAAATTGTCATCACCATACAACTAAATTTTTAAAATACTGTACAATTTCTAAACCTGTAAGGAAAAACAAGCAAATTGGAGTGCAAGAAAGCCATGTTTTAGCAGGAAGCAGCTACTTCAAACTTCAATAATCAATGTTTTGTCTCCCCCTTCTGGACTATATAATTTTTTTTTTTTTTTAAAGCCAGCAAAGTAAGATTTGGTCTTTTTTCACGGGACATACTCAAATAATTGTTCTGACGCAAGTGTAACATTACATGAAGTAATCATTACAATACTATTCAATCAGTAAACTAATAAAACTTCAATTTAATAATACAATAGCATCTTAACAGTCCACAAATACATCCTGCCATGCTGAGTGGTATTTTATGGATATTATAATTACTAGGTGGCTTGTAGTAAGAAACATATCAATAACATTTTCAATTTATTACTTTGAGCCTGGCCATACCATTATATTTTTAACAGGAACTTTCTTTCAGTATGAACTTTTTCACTAGACTGGGGGAATGAATTCATTTGGCTCTATTTTGAGGAAAAGGTCTTACAATACTCACTTAATCAGCGCCCTGGATTCCGATGCCCCAATTAGATCAAACAAACATACATTGTACCTGCCCCTCACCTATGATGGGACTGTCCTTTTGACTCAGATTATTTAGAAACACTGCAAAAGGTACAACTGTGACATTCTAATAATATAAAATGGCTTATCTAGTGAGCAATATTCCAAATATGCCAAAATGATTAGCTCTTTTCTATCTGGGTCCACTGAGTCAGAGAAGTACACATGACCTTCATTGCCTAGTACAGATAATGAGGCTGCAGTTTATAAACAGATAAATGCTATTAGAATGATAAACAGCATATGTTCAGCAGCGATGTGCAGAGACTATATCTAAAATAGTAAAAGTAGGAGTCTGAAACAGAAAACCAAATTATAAAATTCTACTCAATGCAACAAGTGCTAAAGAAATGGTCTCGCATGGTGATCACCTTATTTCTGTTTCTGTGATTTTACTAATTTCTCCTTGATTAACAGGTCTAAACTGGACTCATCCTGTTTTACTCCAAACAGGGTCTTGCTCCTGACTTCTCCACGAATGCTCAAGTCACCATCACTTCAGTCGCCCACGCTTGCAATTTCCATCATTACTGATTCACACGGCTCCTCCGCCCTCTTTAGTCCTTTGCTGAGGCTGATATGGTCTACTTCCACAATCTCTCTCTCTCATCCAGAAACTCCACCTAGTTTTTACCAACCACTCTCCAGTTCACGGTCTTATCACTTAAACTACTGCAACAACTCCCAGCTTCAACTCGCTGCCCCAGACTCTAACCTCTCTGATTTCCACTGCTCCATTAAGCTTCCCCAAATACAGCTGGGATTCTGTCATCCGGGTGCTCAAAACCTTCCAGGATTCCTCACTATTCAAGTACCAACTCCTCGGCACAGCCCTCCTAAAATGACCTTAACCTACCTTTCCACATTTACAACCACTGATATGTTTAACCTGTTTTTAGTTACCTTAACAAAAATACCCCCATACTTCCCCTTGTTCACTCCCCGCCAACTACAGGGACCTCTTTGCTATTCTTCCAATACTCATGGCACACTCCTGCCTCAAAGCCTTTGCACTTGATGCCCTGTGCCTTTTATGTAAAGCTCTTTCTTCCCCAGTAGCGGTATTGGCTCCCCCAATTTCATTCATGTCTTTGTTCAAATGTCACTTGCTCAGAGGGCTCACCTATCTAAAACAGCGCATCCCTCATCCCACTCAGCTTTCACATCTTGCTTTTCTTCCTTCATAGCACTGACCAAGACCTGCCATTATATTTGATGTGTCTTGTTGTCTGTCTCCCCAGCTGGAATGTCAGCTCCATGAGGAATTTATCTGTATGGTTCACCATCCGAGCACCTCGGATAGTGCCTGGTATGTAATAGGTGTCCAGTAACTTTCTGTCCAAGAAAGGAATGACACTGTGGCTACAGAGGTTAACAAGGTCACGGCAATGACTGAGTGCTGAATCAGGAATTCAAATTCAGGGCTTTAGGACGCCAAAACAAGCACTATCCCAAAAGACTCCCTACTGCTTGCCCTAGGCGCTCATCTATTTCTGTCATGAAATTACCTTATATTTAACATTGTTAGATCTGGTCACTATAATGCAATTTTCCAATTATCATATGTAATCATGTCAATGCTTACTCTTTTTTCCCCCCTACAGAAGAATGGTTCTTTTTCCACCTGTGGGGAAATTACTCCTGTCTTGCAGTGAAATCAAATCAATCATCTTAGCTGATTTCTAAATCTGTTTTATGTAATGTGTTACTAAATAATAAAAACAATTTATTTTCTTTCAAAAAGTTTACAGCACTTATAACTAGAAGACACTGAGAAAGCCATTCAGTTCTTTCTATCTCTAGCCTATTCAATTCTTTTTTGCTATTTTAAGATATTGACAAGATATTTTATCATTTCCTTTCGTAGATGGCATCTATAACAAATCTTCAACTATTTTATTAAACCTTTAAAATGACTTCGTCAATATTATCTTGAGACCACATACGGTTTTAATTTTTTTCTCAAAAAAGCCCAGCAATAATCTATACTACATTTACACACAGCTTCCTATAGAAGCAAAACATTCTTTTTTCCATCCAGCTGAATCCTTCCCACCATTCTTGACCAAGAGTAAATCATCCTATCAAACTGCACACATTGTGCGTACTTAGCCAAAAAAATGGCAGCTCATAGTATTATCTTATTTTACCGTGTAATCTTCATGTTCTTTCAGACTAAGCATTTTATAGAATTTAATATCTTTAACCAAAAAAATGTAATTTAGACCTATTTTTTACAAGGCTTTTTATATGTTAAGTATATTAAATATCAACAGTAAACTTCAAACCCATCCTGAATTGAGTATTATCCTCATTTTATCGATGGAGAGACTGAGGTTCAGAGATGTTAAGTAAATTATTTAAGGTCACATAGTTAGTATGCAGCAGAATTGGAAGCTGACCTCAGGTCGATTTGCCTCTAAACGCATGGACCTCTACTAAAATTTGCATCCCTTCTTAGGGTCTACAATGTGGATATAAAAAGACAGACCCACTGGGTAATAGAGAATATTATTCAAGGGTGTACATTATTAGTACCTAAAGTAATATAGGAGTGTTATAAAAGAAGCCATTAAAGAACATATAATGTAATAGAAACTATAAGGTAAAGTAGAAAGTGATTCTATATAAGAGTTAAAAATAAAATGCTACAGAAGTTCAGATAAATTACTAGGAGGAAATCAGGGGGTAGGGGGATGGGAATCAAGGCAGATTTCATGGAAGAGCTGAAAATGGGCAGAAGGCTGACACAGGAAGGAAAATATTCTAAGCACAAAACAAACAAAAAGATCCAATGAGCCAAGTCAGAAGCAAGACTGCATGAGGCTGAGCAAATGGTTATGTTCAGGTAACAGCCTCATTTTTTTTTAAATTGAAGTACAGTTGATATACATTATCTAAGCTATAGGTATACAACATAGTGATTCATAATATTTAAAGGTTATACTCTATTTATAGTTATTATAAAGTATTGGCTATACTCCCTATGTTCTACACTATATCCTTGTAGTTTATTTTATACATAATAGTTTGTACTTCTTAATCCCCTGCCCCTGTATTACCCCTTCCCCTATATTACCCCTCCCCTTGTCCCTCTCCCTACTGGTAACCACTAATTTGTTCCCTATATCTGTGAGACTGTTTCTTTTTTGTATAGTCACTAGTTTGTTGTATTTTTTAGATTCCACATATAAGTGATGTCATACAGTATTTGTCTTTCTCTGTCTGACTTATTTCACTTAGCATAATATCCTCCAAGTTCATCCATGTTGTTGCAGATGGCAAAACTTCATTCTTTCTTATAGCTGAGTAGTATTCCATTGTGTATATATATCACATTTTCTTTATCCATTCATCTGTGGGTGGACACTTAGGCTGCTTCCATATCTTGGCAATTATAAATAATGCTGCTTTGAACAATGGAGTACATGTTTATCTTTTCAAATTAGTGTTTTCATTTTTTTCAGATATATACACCAGGGTGGAATTGCTGGGTCATATGGTAGTTCTATTTTTAGTTTTTGGAGAAACCGCCATACTGTTTTCCACAGTGGTTTCACTAATTTAGATTCCTACCAACAGTGTACGAGGGTTCCCTTTTCTCCATGTCTTCACCAACATTTGTTATTTGCATTATTTTTGATGATGGCCATTCTGACAGGTGTGAGGTGGTATCTCAGCATGGTTCTGATTTGCATTTCCCTGATGATTAGCAACATGGAATATCTTTCATGTGCCTGTTGGCCATCTGTATATCTTCTCTGAAAAAATGTCTATTCAGTTCTTCCGCCCATTTTTTAATCGGGTTCTTTGTTTTTTGCAACAGCCTGATTTTTAAAGTAAATTTATAAAAGAGAATAGTGAAAACTAAGGCTGATGGTAGTTTGAGAACAGGAAGGCCTCAAATGCCACCATTTCTGCTTCTCATCAACACTGGATAGATAAAACAAAGACAAGGTCATGTAGACCTGGTGCATGGCATACTCTATCTTTCCATTTTCAATCTGGCTTCTACATCGCTCAATTTTTGACCAACACATGTAGTCTTTAGGCACCCATAATACTTGTTATTTCTTCTCTCCGGAACACATCTTATGAAATTCTTATCTGTCCATTTTATCAACAAACATTTCCCATCTTTTGTAGATTAATGAGACCACATAAAATGAACCGTTTTGTATCTGACTTTCACCAGTGTGATTTTAAATATTGCTTTTTCACTCCTATCTCTAGTCTCAACAACGACAAAAAGGTTGCTTGCCCTTTGCTCCTGAAGGCACCATTCCCACCTAAAACTAGAACTAATCCTTTACCACTTCCTCTAGAAGCTGATTTTCTAGTTTCCTCCCTTTATTGCAAGACTTGCAGACTCCAATGTAAGCAGCAGCTCACAGACAAAGCAATGGGTATGAAACTGTTTCTACTGCAGATCAATCATAATATCTACTTCATTATACTGTCTTTCAAAACACTCTTGGACAAGATGAAACTGATCGCTGAATCATATGCAGCCACTCTGCCACCTTTCCTATACTATATCTTCAGATCTTATCTTTATTGTGTTTACCTATCTTCCCCATTAGACCTGGTATTTTGAGGGCAGGAGCTATGTTCATTGGGGAAGACAGACATATAATTTATAATAATAAAATATGATAAACATTATAATAGAGCTATATACATGGTGCTATGGGAAGGAAGGAGTTATCTAAGACTGCTTCTTCTTCTAAGACTGACATGAAGCTTAATCCTGATGGCTATTTAGGACCTTGCTGGGCACAGTCAAGAAGAAAAGGGCATTCCGGCTCAAAGAAATAGGATATGCTTGATTTACAGGTATTAAAGAGCAGAATGTTAAGGAATTGCCAACCGTTCCTGGACAGATAGAGAACAGGCGCATGTAAGAATGCAGCTGGAGATGAAATCAGAAAAGGACGCAGGGGTAAGACCACAAAGAGCAATAGGGGACCCTTTGAAAGTCCTGAGGGGGAAGCAGCACCATCTCCTGTGACACTGTACAGCGCGCAGGGGCGGGGTGAAAGAGCAAAGACCAGGAGATGATTGAGGAGGCAATGGCAATGACAGGTGTCTTACATGATGAGCCTGGACTAAGGCAGCAACAGCGAGGGTAAGTAGGGGAGAGAGTTGAGAGTTATTAGGAGAAATAATAATCAACAGAACTTGCTGACTGGATGTGGAGAAATCAGTAATATTTTAGTGACTTCTGGCACAGGCCATTGGATTGCTGATGGTGCCAAGGCCCGATAGAGAGGCTGGCTCTGGCCCACATTAACATAAGCTCCAGATTCCTTTATTGCCCAAAACTCTGTTATTTAACCCCACCTTTCCACACCCAAGCCTCCAGTTCAATGCAGGTCCTCACTGACTCACACATGTCTCCTAGGTAGCTCCCCCAACAAATGTCTACCATAATCCAGTCTTTCTCAAAGTGAGCTCTACAGCCTACCTGAAGAATCTCCAGTGGTGCTTGATAAAAAGGCAGTGTTCTTGGCCCTATCCCAGACCCCATGAGGGAGAAAATTTGCATTTCGGTATAGCTTCAACTTTGAGAACCATTAGCTTAATCCAGCCTGCCTACTACTATCAAATTTATTTTTCTTAAACCCTGCTCTTCCTCCTGTCACTTGCTTGCTAAACTAATTTCTCATCGTCTACCTGGACTTCAAGATTCTCTTCCAACTTAATTTTTGAATCTTTCATATATACGTTTTTGTTCTTTATTCTAACAAAGGCAACCTCATCTCTCACTTCCCTCTTCTCCTCCACCCCCTCTATCCAACAAAATTTGGTTCTTTCTCCAAGCCTTTGCATTGAATGTCACTTCCATAATCTGAGAGCTTCTCCACCTTCTCTCCTCCCCAGTCAAATCCCAGCTACCATTACTAACTATTCCTGAAAGTCCAGAACTTTGCATGGAGTTTTCTCCAATTACTCTAACTCTACTTCTCTCTCCTGCTTATGTATTCCTATTACTCTTACACTCAGCAGGCACAATTTAAGGTTTGATTATTTCAACATATATTATTGAAACTATAAATTCTCTCATTCTTATTTTCTAATCATCAGGGCACCTAAAACACATGTTGGCACATAATAAGCACTAAAGAAATATTTGTTCATTTTTGGAATTATCCCAAAAGATCGACAGCTTTTTCCCCCTAAATGTCGCATGAATTAAAAAAGAAAAAAAGAGGACTTCAATTTTTAAAAGCAAAACAAATGTAAATATATTCACTATTCCAGATATCACGGTACTTGGTGATGCTGTAGATAATGTTTCCTACCCTGTTTTTGAAATACAGACTGCTGAATCATGAAGGGCAGATAATTACAAATAGCTCTTAATCACAATACAGGCCACTTTTGCTGTATTATGTATAACAGTGTATCATGTCACTGTGACACTGAAATACGGTGTCTCAAGTACAGAACCTTTAGAAGACGGGAACAGAGAGAACCTTACAAGATAATTCAAGCCAATCACTTCAGTTTATCCACTTAATAACTGAACCTCAGAGAAATCACATGATTTGCCCAAAGTCACAGAGCTGTGGAGTAGCACCCAACCAAGACAAGCACTCAGGCCTCCTAACTGAACACCAAAGGTTGCTTTCATTACACTCTGAGCTTCAGTGATACTAAAGCAAAGTGAGATACTTTGATAAGAATTCCTGTTAGCATCTACCAGCCTTTTAGGAGTCTCTCCCTGTCATCCTGCAAAACTGAGGTCAAACACACAATTTCCTCAGAATCGTAAGGACTGAATGAAACAGGCACAATTCCAAAAAAAATTTGTAAAAGGAAGGAAAACTTTCTAAGACAAAATATACAAGCATACTCTAGTTCTAAAGCATTCCCCAAAGCCACAGGAAAAATACTTACCATAGCTAAATTCTAATCACCTGATCTTAATATTCTTCTCACTGCTTTGGTTAAAATATACAACAAAAGAGGAACCAAACATATAAAACACTGTAAGCAAAAATCACTCAATCCCCAAAAGCACACGTTCACATCTAAGGGTAAAACATCTTTTTGTACTCACCGTAACTTTACTTCCAACTATCTGCATGCAGGGGTCAACGGAGAGTGATTATGGTGTGAAAAAAAAAAAAAAACAAACAAACAGCAACAGCATTAGTAATCAGAAGCTTTTCACAGAAGTTAAGTGTTTAGTAAATTAGTAACTAGCTAACCATATGTGTATTTTTAATATGTTAGATCTAGAGGCTAACACAAATACACTGGTATTGATTTCTACCATATTTCAAAAATGTTTAAAGTCTGCAAAATAGAGATTCCCAAATAAAAGATGATTACTATTTGAGAATTTTTTTTTAATATTCTGTAATCGGCTACTCAGCCAGTGCAGTCTAAATATCAAGTAATGCAAGATTAAATGTAATCAGGAATCAGATATTTCATCAGCCCACAACCCCTCAAAAATTATCAATAGAAAATTGAATTTTTTCCAAATACTGCTTTTTTTCTCTTTCCTTGTTGTAATCAGTATACTGTTTAGGTTGAAATCAGGTGTTTTAGAATATAAATATTGCATATAAAGTCATGTATTAAGTTAAGAAATAAACTTTAGACTGAAAACTGGAAAACTTTATATTGTTATGAATTTAAGGTTTGAAACATTGTTTTATATTAGACTTGAAAATTACAAAGATAGATTGCTTATGATTCTAGTTTTCTAGGTCATCCTAGCATTTCTATTACAAGAGCAGAGTTTTCTATATAATGTGAAGACAAAGAAGCAGTTTATATTTAAACATACAGTTACTCATAAGGAGGAAACAGCTCAAAAACTGCAACTTCAGTCAAGCTTTCCTAATGGTTAAGAGATAAAAGAATTTCTGAGAGGCAGAACTGTGTTTAAGAAAGCAAGAGGCAAAAATCAGAGTCCCAAATGTAATTTGATGCCAAAATCCAAATATAAATCATTCTTATCAGATTTCCACACTTGAATATCATGTTCAAAAAAGAACTAATCTATAATCTAAAACCAACGAACTGAATCCCTATAGAGTACACCTGAAACTAACACATTATAAACTGACTATACCTCAATAAAAAATTAAACCATTAATCTGATAGCAGTTATTATCAATATGTGTTCTATTTTTCAATTAGTACTTTAAAAATAAAAAATGTAATTGAAATCCCAGTAAGAATCCTAAATTGAACGGGATACCTCAAGATACAAAAAGATAATGACAGTTTCCCACTAGGTTATTTCAGAGGAATCCATGAATCTCCAACTGGAGAAGCTGCTTCCTTAAATATTCATTCGACAGACTATTTACAGGCAGTGATTATTTGGTTGAATAAAAGCCTCTTTGGTGCCATTAACAGTCTTCTGAATTCAAAGATATGCTATTGACCTAAATTATTTCCTCCCACCAAAAAGACAGAGGTCTTATTTGTCCCTTATTTATTTAGCACAGACATGAAACTAAAAAAAGAATGCAAGCCTGTCTTAACAATTAAGGCAGGTCTATATTCAGTGAAACGACCAGAATATGGCCCATTTAATGATTCATTCAACTGGCAAAATGATTACATTTAGCTAAAGCACATCCAGCAAACAGATGACATGGGCCAAGGAAGCCAAAAGAAATTGATTTGGTCATGTTTGGGTTCAATTGTTTCACCATATCCAGGTAATGCCTGGAAAAGACCTGAGAAAGAAAATATCTGATAATGGCCAAGGCAAAACCACAATATATGTCTACACACATACTAATAGACATACTGCAACTCTCAACTGCTTATTATGTGAGTCAATCTAAAAAAAACTTACCGATGTATTCGGTTATCACTATTTTAAATTATTTCCTATCACATTTTTTAAATCAGTGATAACTTCATAAAAATATCATTTTACATATTTTTAAATCTCAACTTTAAAGACTGCAATTTAAGTTAGAAATAAACTAGTTTCTTAGTATTATCCTAATGGCATTGACATCTGGCAAACTGATGTTAGGATTTCAATGACTAAATGTTTCCTCATAGCTATCTATATAGCCTGTTAAAATATAACATGTAAGATTCCCAATAAATCACTGATGCATTTATTGTGCCTCTTTCAGGATTATGAATCGGTATGACGATGTTGCAATATTTAAAAAAGCCTGGTTTTCCATTTCTGAAAACAAGTCGGTGTTTTGAAAATCTACTCTTCCGCATTATCTGTGGCCAAATTATCCGTGTACCAACTGCCCTGGGTCAGGGCCATAACTGCGCTTGTTGCAATGAGCATGCGAGTCCAGCTCGAGCAGAGAAGAGGCTGTTCTCTGCTCCCTTATCTAAAGTCCATTCATCACTGACAGCAACTCAAGCTACTTTTTTCCTTTCACATTATGGGACTTGAAGGGGAAAAAAACTAAGCAATGGTTTTCAATCAGTATCTTTTAATTTCCTTTATATTCTCTTATTTCAGGCTAATTTGGACACAGTTAATTACACAACAAAAGACTCTCCTTTGCTTTAGAAACAGGTTTTGAGCACAAGCCTGTGTATTAGTTTTATCTTGCTTTACTGTCCTTACCCCGGAACCCAGGAGAATGACGGGCGTTTCTTATTAATAGTGCTCATATTTCATTGGTTTCTTTTCCAGTTCCATAGAAAATGACTAATGCAGGTGTTAAAGAGGTATATGTACAATTTATGTTTAAATTTAACTATAATTCTCACATGTTTCACATATGACTATAAAACATTTTTCCACCAGGGACTCTAGCCCTTAACTTTGTTTTCACTTCAAGTTTGAAAGTTTTGACTATCTGTAAAGTATTTTCATAAAGAAGTGCTTACAATCATATCTACTTTAAATGTTGGAAACATTCTGACCCAGTGTATCAAGCTGATGAAAAAGTAAGCATAAAAAAGCATAGCATGCAAAGCATATCTAGAGCCTACAAAAAAGACAGCAGGATGGAAACCTTGCTTACACACAGGTAAACAGCCATAGGTGAGGTTATAATTTATGCAAATTTTATTGTCATGATCATGCAGCAAAGGATGAGAAGATGGTTTGTCACTGTGTGGCATCCCTCTCACCTTCAAAAGGAAAATCATATATGCAATTTTCTTTGTTTTAGCCACAGAAAACTCAGCACTAATTAATGTCTCACCAAGGTGAGAAAGCTTTAAAACATGCTTATCAACAGGCTTTCTTGCATCCTAATATTGGGTCCATGAAAAATATTGGCAAATAAAATGTATAACCTTAGAACTCTAATGAAAGTTCTGTACACACGTCAGGTGCTCATGTGTGTGCTAAATGAAACAAATTTAAGTCATCTACTAGTTATAGTACTGATTTTGAAGCTAATGCCTTAAACACAGAATTTTCATGTATTTCGAGAAACATTTCATTTCCATCTTTCAAATAAAGCAATTCAAGAGAGCTCATCTAACATTCACCCAAATTTTAGAATTTTAATCTAAAAAATGATTCTATAACTTAAAATGTGCATTTTTCTGGTCGGTTGAAGAGGAAACAGTGTAAGAACAAGTGAAAGTAAGTTCTACACAGAGATAGAGTCAAAATCAAAAGGTTAAGGAATATGACCTTCATACAGTCTGCATCATATTCAGTCCCACTTACACAAACAGAAACAACAACAAACGAGCCAGAGACACTAACAAAATCTTGTCATTAAAAACACCACATAATTACTCATATAATACTATCTGTACTTTGCACTCAGATTCAGCCGTATGGATTTACTAGTGTATTTGCCTTTAGGAATTTGAAAAAATAACACTGAAGGTACACCCTGCATTTCCTGAAGCATTTTACTGTGAACAATAACTTGAGTGCAAAAATGAGAGGAGATTCATCAGAATTTCAAAGTAAAACCCTATGCCTCACCTAATTCTATTGAAAACGACGCTCATGGCAAATTTCACTTATCACTTGAAACATATTTCTGCCCTTGGATACCAGAAGCAAATTAAAAAACATGCTGTTGCTCTGCTCTGGCAGAGCTGCAATGCGTTATGTTTAAATAGTTCAGCGTTCAGATTTAGCTTGCTTAAAGTACAATACGGAATCAATACAATAGTAGAATTCAGGGCAAAATGCATCAGTAATTGCCACTGCAATTACTGTACTGAAATAGCATTAACAGGACAGCCAAATAATTTTAGAACGTATTTTTCCAATGAAGAACTATTTTATTCACTGGTCAACATTTTAAATTTAAATTATGTATGTTTTAAATATGACTGTGTATGTGTAATATACATACCACACAAACATAAAATCACTGGGTCTGTGTTTTGTGTGTGTGTGTGTATATATACATACACATGCATATATAATATATACACACATAGTGATTTTCTGAACTCTAAATGTGAAAAGCTTCTTCACAGAAATTTAAGAGAGACAATTCACCTTTTCAAAAGATACTTTTTTTCTTACAAAAATAAATCAAACCTGAAAACTATTTTTGGAAGCACCTTAGGAAATGAATAAAGCAACACATTGCATTAAAACACTAAGTTTTTCCTGCTGAAAACAAGTCTTCAAAAGCCCTACTTTCAAAGAGACTCACACACACACATTCAATTAAAGTTCCTCTTAAGCACCCTCCTTTACGTTAAATGAAGCTGTACAATAACAATTATGAGGTAGCTTACATAGGTTGCATCAAAAAAATAATGGAAAAAAATAACAAAACTGCTTATTAAAAATACCGCTAAAAATTTCATGCAAGCAGATACCAGATACATAGCTTTAATGTAAACTTAGTCAAACCTTGTGACTAGGTTATGCTTGTGTCTTCTCCCTCAAAATCTGAAATTTTCATGTAACAAACTGCAGACTAAGTGGAACACCTGCAAATTGCTGTCACTGGTTAGTGAGCGCATGAAACCTCCACCCCAAAACTTCCTAGATTAACTTAGAGCCTTCTCTTCTTTGCCTGGTTTATTAGAATGGAAGTCTAAGAACAGTTTTGAAATATATACTAAGTGTACCAAAGTACATGTATATGCTTTTTTACGAATAGTCTATATGAGTACATTGAGGCAAGAACTGAGAAATCTGAGGTTTGGTTATTTTTAAGCAGATAAAGCTAAGCTCATTACGTGCTTGCCAGGAAAGTCTCACTACTTACAGATTTGGCAGTAGCGGAAATATACTGGCCGACCATCTCACGCTTGGTGGTAAAATCTTTGTTTCGTAAAGGAGCTTTCCGTTCTTCGTTAAGGTTCATGTCCTCCTGTTAAAAAGAACATTTATTGTGAGCAGTAGCAAACTTCTGCTTGAAAGTTTCCAAAGTGATTAATAAATATTAATCTTCTCTGTCTTAAAATAGTAAGTCATGCTGTGACCAACAACACTCATCATTTTTGTGGCTCCTTCACTATTATTATTCAATCTAGGTACCATAATCTTCTATAAATTTTACCACATATTCATGGTTCATAGCTCTACCTACTCAACTAATGAGCAGAAAGAAAAACATATTTTTAAACTATTTCACAGAATAAACCGGCAGTTTACAGCATAGATATACATCATACAGCCTTAGCAAAGCTATTTATTTACCCCGATAGCAAAAATAAACAAATAAACGAACACTTTACTATTTGGCATATGCTCCTTTAGGATCATTACCATCAAGAAGAGTAAATATGATTTGTAAATTAACAGGAAATATGTATCTGTAATATGTCACTGAAGAAAAATTCATGAGAAGTTGCAGAATTTAGAAAAGCAAAAAAAAAATCAGAAACATAGTTATCTGTATTGGGGTAACAAAAACTACTCACTGAGGGGAAAAACAGTCAGTTACAAGAACACACTGTTTTGAGGTTCAATGAACTTTGGCTGGGAATGTTCCTTTATCTCGTGATACGCACACTTGTGCAACTTTCACTACACATACTATTTTTCTTCATTTTGAAACTCATGTTAACCCCTGCATCATATTAAGACACTCTCGAAGGGTCACAAAACCAAGTTGGAAATGACCATGCTTCAAAAAGCAACACAACATTGTAAACTGACTATACTTCAATAAAAAATATATATATACACCCAAAAAAAAAGCAATATCAAATGAAGAGACAACGTACAGAATGGAAGAAAATGTTTACAAACCTTACCTCTGATAAGGGATCTGTATCCAAATTACAAAAAGGATTCTTATAAATCAACAGTAAAAAGACAAATAACCCAATTAAGTGGGCAAAGGATTTGAATAAATATTTCTCTAAAGAAGATATACAAATGGCCAATAAGCATGTGACGTTCAACATCATTAGTCACTGGGGAAATGCAAATCAAGAGATACCACTTCACTCCCATGAGGATGGCTAGGATGAAAAGGTAATAATAACAAATGCTGGTGACGATGTGGAGAAATTGGAACCCTCACATGCTGCTGGTGAGAATGTGAAATGATGCACTCTGGAAAATAGTCTGGCAGCTCCACAAGAAGTTACAGAGTTATGACATGGCCCAGCTTATATCCAAGAGAAATGAAAACATGTTTCCACACAAAAACTTGTATGTGATTGTTCATAGCAGTAGCATCGAAGAGTGGAAACAATCCAAATATCCATCAAGTGATGAATGGATAAACAAATGTCATATGTCCACACAATGGAATAATGATCAGCCATAAAGAGGAATGAAGTACTGATACATGCTATAGCACAGATGAACCTTGAAATCACATTATGCTAAATGAAAGAAGCCTGTCAAAAAAGATGATACATGATTCCATTTATATCAAATGACCAGAATAGGCAAATCTATAGAGACAGAAAGTGGATTCATGGTTGTCAGGGGCACGGTAAGGGGGGATGGGAGAATTGGGGAGTGACAACTGACAGATATGTTTCTTTCAGGTGTGATAAAAATGTTCCAAAATTGATGTGATGGTTGCACAACTCTTTGAATATATAGAAAAACACATTGAACTATATCCTTTAAGAGAATGAATTTTACAGCATCTGAATTGTACCTCAATTTTTTTAAAAAGGAAATCAGTATTTTTATCCCTTTACTTGCTGAGCAATTCTTACATTATTTTTTTAATCAAGTAAACTAATGGGCAAACCAAAAAAATTAAAATTAAAGATTCATATGTGAGAATTGGGGGGGGGGGAACAAAGGAGCCATAAAAAAATATTCAAACCACATCTATCTATTGAATAGTAACTTTAATGACCACAAGAATCTCATGATCGATATTTGCACCCACTGCAGTGACTCTTATGATGATTCACTCAAAATCAATACCTATAAATTTCGTGTATATATACCTGACCCCCCTTCCTAATCACCTCTACTTCTACTTTTCCTATCTTATCTCATTTCTCATTTGTATATCCTACTTTTTAATGACTTAAAGGCAGGAGACATCTTTTTCCTCTCTTTCTCTCATAGGCTAGATCTAGCATTGTTGGATTAAAGCAGAATCACAGAAATGAGGCTAGATAGCACTCTTATAAAAAGTCAGAGATGCTCATCTATGTTCTGTGTCGATTTCAACTAACAGGTAACTCACAATCTCCACAGTCTGCCTGTCCCATTATAAGGCAATTTAATTTTTGCTAAGTTTTTCTTTGGAGGACTGGAGCTAAAATATGTACAACAAAATACTAATATGTTAAGGTGGCAGGACTGTGTCATTATTTTTTCTTCCCTACTTTCTAGAATTTGAATCCCTTATTGACTGAACATGGACCACACACCAGGGGATCATACTATGTATGCTAGGCTGGCTAAGGAGTGCAAATTTGAAAGACTGCTTGTACCCACAAATGAAATGAGTTATTATTTGTGAAACACTTAGAACAATGCCTGAGACTAGTAAATGCTCTATTTGTTAGTTAGATAGGTAAAAATAAACAATTCATGGTCTAGGAGGGAAAATAGATATGCAAACAAATCATTATAACAGAGGCATGTAGAGGATGTCTAGCCATGGTGGACACTGTTACGTTTAAAAATTTGGGCTACAGAAGTAATTCAAAAACCTGGTGCTGAGCATCCGAACTAAGAGAGGTCTGAGATAGCCAGACTGGACAGAGGGAATAAACTCAAGGAACATGTAAATGTTATATGAAAGCCACATTCTCTCCTTCAGGATAAAGTATACCTACCAGCTTCAACCTATCTTCAGTGTCTCTCTCAAATACTCTGTGTTTGATGAATCCAAGGAAGGAAAGGACTTTCCACCTCCTTCATCTTGTAATACTATACCTCTATTAATTCAGCCTTTGATTTTATGACCTTATTGGCAAGAACATCATTCTGCAGACTCACATTGTGTTTGTTTCCATCAAAACCCCTAAATACTGCTCACATATGCTAGACTATGTCTCTCCTATCTCAAAACATTCTAATTAAATTACAGTCTCCTGCAAACATGGTTAGCATGAACCTGCATCCCCCAAGTAGAATCAACTAAGGAACATGACAAGACTGAGTGTCTGTATTTGCACTTCACAGCCAGGCCTAAGAGTGTGGTAACACCACATCTGGCATCTCTAGGTAGAGAGCTGGCTCTTCCTTCTGGTGACATTTCTACGGTACCCTGGACCTCCAATTCAATTTTTAATGGGAAACACTGCTAAGATCATGCTATCAGAAGAGAATCATGGAGGCAGGGAGGACAGTAAGGGGAATACAGAGATTATAGACCTCAGAGGAATGTTGTCAAGATTAAGTGCGATCATGTACCCAAGCCTGGTGTATATTACCAGTTGTCCAAGAATGCTAGCTAGTAGTGTTACTATCACCTCCCTAGTCTCAGGGGTTTTTGGTTGTTGCTGTTTTAACACTTTTTATCTTACCCTTTTTGTATGTTCGAATAATAAAAGGTCGTCTGTAGTTTTTCTACATACACTATACGGTTACACACTTTCATTACTTTGCTTATGATGCTGTTGTCTCTGCCTAGAATGCTGTCATCTTCACCACCCTCTCCCTCTATTAACTCCCATCTCATCCCACCTCACCCCAACCCGCTCAAATCCCTATCTGGCTAACTCAGATACTTCTGCTAATTCTTCAGATTTTCCCCCAAAGCACCTCATCTAGAAATGACTATCTTCATTCTATTCTTCCATAATAATTTCCTATATTATAGCACTTAAAACAAAACTCTGATAAATCCGTCTCCCCCAAACTATAAGCTAACTGAGGGCAGAAACTGGGTTCTTTCTGATCTTTATATTCCCAAGCAAAGAGCATAGTTCCTGAAATGCACAAAGCATTTAATAGATATTTGTTGAAGCAATGTGGCATTTAGGAGCTTTTTCTCTAAATATCTTAATTTGCTTTACAGCCACAAACATTTTTTTATACCTCTAAATTTGCTGCACGGGTTGATTGCACATAGGTACCATTCATATGAACAGAAGAGATCATAATGACTCATCTTATTCTTATAGAAAGCAGCAGCATACTACTAATTAGGCAGCTAATACTTCCAAATCATTAACTCCAGCTTTATAATATAATCATAAAACTAAACAGAGCAATACTCATAATTCAATATTAATTCTAAACAACATAATTGAACATGAAACTACTTCCAAACACACTGAGTTCTTATAGTACTCAAAACACAAAAGTTTTTAGGATATTTAACATTTAGTTTGTACTTTCACAGGACATGAGAAGAATGTAGTGCTTTGTGGTTTTTAAAAAAAATGCTGAAGTCTAAATAACTGACCACTTATAATATTTGTATTGTATTTGCATGAAGCCGTATTTGTAAACTGAACCACTTTTTCTCCTTCCACTTATGCTATGATGCAATTCTCCCATTATAGACAAAATCCTTCACTTCTTCAGCCGATAAACATTGTATTCTTAAAGTTATTACTGAGGAGCTATATAAGAATAGAGTTAAATTAGAAGTCAAAAGGTGGACCAGCTGCCTATTCATTCATTTGTACTTTTTCATTCATTCATTTTCATTCTCTCTCTTTCCTCTCTCCCCCATACATCTTTAAACAGGTGACAATATAATTTCTTAAAGTTTCTTGTGTTCTAACATCATTTTCTATTTTCCTAACCCTTCCACTTGTTTTCACATTTGCTTTATGAGAGGTAAATGTCAACACTTTATGTTTTTACATCACTTTCTTCCCTACAGGAAGTGATACTTGCTCCTTCTTTCTATAAAATTTCTATAAATTTCTATGTATTTTCTATAAAGTAACTGTTTGTGTTTCTGCAACATGTATTGATTCCAGCTTTTAAGGCTGGATTTTCCACTTGCTGTTTTTAAATCTGAGTTTGACTTCACCATCAAATGTTTGCCCTCTTCCTTTTGTTTCTTAATAGTAATTATTCAACTATTCTTTAATTTCTATCCTGAGGGGACTTGTACCTCTGAAGAGAATGAACCAATGATACTCTAGTACCTAAAACTATATCCTAGCATGAACAGCAATTATAGTGATCTTTGATTATTTCAAGGCTATAAATTAATGGATTTTTACAACATTCGTTTATCAATTCTTTTCTAAAGATATGTTCATATAAAGATATGGTTTATAGAAACTTCCTCTAGCTTCTGTGGACTAGAAAGGACAGAACATTTCTTTTCAAAATTCTAATAAATGTATCAGGGATTTTTCACATAAGTAAATAATTGGCCAATTGTACCTGGTACTACTTAACTACCAAGCGTCTTCAAAAGAACCAGTGAATTTTACCTATATAGACTGTAGCCACATAACATGTAGAAGCTCACACGGAAAACAAAGCTAAAGGAAAAAAATTGCCCAAATACATTAACTCTACAAATAGTATGGAGGAGCCAAAAGCAGGAAAAAAGCATGAAATTAAGTGAATGTTACTGAGTATTGTACAAAACGTCTTCATCTATTTCTGCTTTCAGGTCCTGTTGGAGAGAACCAACTATGAACACCAACATATACCTCTTTACCATCAAGAAGGTAAATTTAGGATGTATATTTAGATATTAGGAAACACAAACATTATTTTCACTTTCCCATAATCCTTAATCCTGAGCTCAATACTCAATGGGTGATTTTCAGAGGTCAAAGATTACTTCAAGGATCCACTGTGGTTTGTGAAATATTTATTTTTGTTCAAAAACTTTGAAAAAAAATAAGCTGTAATATTTAACACAAGAATAACACTGGATCCACAGGTCCAAAAAGTACACGAGGTATCTTAAGGGGAGAGGGGAGTATTCACAACACATACTTGTTAACCATCAGTGTACTGCAATGCACTGCAGTTTATAAGTACTTGGTTAAGTAGACTGATAGATAAAACTAGGCAAAAAAGCCTAAGTCAACCCTCAAAACAACAACAGCAGCAAAATAGAAAAGCACCTTTAAAAGATTCCTGCAAAGACAACAGATTGAGGGCAATAATGACAATAATGCAAGCACAAGGGAACAAGAAAACGTAAGTCTGAGCCTTTCATCAGCCATATCCTATGATAAAAATAACGAAAATTTAAGGCTAATCGGAAGCTGATCCCACAAGATCAAAAAGTATTACCGTAACTATCTGAAATATGCATGTATATCAATTATCAGTGATGACTCTCACTTTATATGCATATTGTACCTTAAAATATTAGCTAATGATAGTATAAAGCTACCTCAAACTAGCAGACCATTTAAAATCCAAACATCTAGAGCGTGAGGGAAGCTTTTTCCATTTTCTCAGCAATAATTAGAATCATGCGACACACAACTCAGTACTCAGTGAAATTTTATAAACTTAATGACACATGTTTAGAAGCCTCTTTTGAATTTCTTCTTTCTTTAATAGCAAAAGACAAAAGGTCCCATGACACTGAGGGAAACACTTGGTAGAAGCAGCTGAAATACTACTAATAATAATAATACATCCCGAACAACATGGCAGTAAACTAAAACACATTCCTTTGTTGGCAAGTAACTGTCAGAAGACACATAGAAATCATTGCTGAAAATTTGCTAAAACAAGTATTAGAAAAATTACTCAGTGTGGGAGGTTTATCATAGAGTTGAATGAAAATACAGCTGTTTTTTCTTTTAAACAACTCAGCTTGTATTATTTCCTAGATTGTTTCAATAATGAAATATAAAAACCACTTTTCTTTGAGTCACCAGTGGAACAATCTAACAGAGAAAATGTATTGCTAAAATAAATGATTTATTTAATAAAAGGACGTATTATGAAAAAAACTTCAAGTGGGAATGTTAACCCACATGTTAAATTCAAACCATTGCAAGAAACCAAAATACACAAAGTGTTGTAGAGAGTCAAGGATGTCTTCTTTTTTTAATAAAAAGATATTTCAAATACAGTAGAATATTTACAATTTTTTTAAATGAGATGGGAAGTGAGCATGAAAATGTGCTGTACCTTACAGAGATATCTCTGGCTATCTTAAGACAAAACATTTTAAAACCTCTGAAATTTAAAATGACTTGGGCATTTGTCATCCACAAAACGATGAGTAATCCCTTAACAGTTTAACAACTAGTGAGAAAGTAACTGGCTTTCAAATGAACTTCATTGAAAACGACACACATTGGCAGACCCAACTTTCAGGTCGGCCTCCTTCCCCTTGCATGACTCACCTCTTCCTTCTTCGGGCATTAGAGGCAGTGTCTGCAGCGGACGTGAGTAGACAAACGTCGGGGTGAGGGTCTACATATCAAGAATGTGGAAGAAAAATCGCATAGAGCCCT
This sequence comes from Camelus bactrianus, assembly GCF_048773025.1. Classification (NCBI taxonomy): domain Eukaryota; kingdom Metazoa; phylum Chordata; class Mammalia; order Artiodactyla; family Camelidae; genus Camelus; species Camelus bactrianus. The sequence continues at coordinate 76,984,922 of NC_133575.1, read as the reverse complement.
GCATGTCCCTGATGACAGCTAGTGAAGCCCATTTCTAAAGCCCATTTTGAACCCATTTATTCACAAATAAACAGATGCAACACTTCAGATTAGTTCCAAGAACAACTGACTGTCATCAGGGAAGATGGAAATGTACTAGCCATGGTCCAGCAGGAAACCTTTGCTTGATTAATGGATTGGAATGAGAACATTAATACTATGATTTAATAAGTGTTGCTAACGATGTTCTTGTTCCACTTGGACCTATGTATCTTTGCCAGATTTATGTTTCAGCTGTAACAGACATTAAACCAAATATCAAAATAAAATAGACTTGGAACTAAACCTTCTAATTAGTCTCTTTTTTTAACCAAGACATAAAAAATAATGACACAGTGACACTGCTCTCACTAAAAAGTCATTAATCACAACAGCAAAGGCTTTGAACCCTTAATAAATAAGATAAACTCACTTTAAATCATTTTCAAATCTTGTTTCATGTTTTTCTCATTCTTTACTATGTCTGTATTTTATAACATACATAGTATCAGTACATATTTTAAATAAAATATATTGGGGTTACTTGCTCAAATATATATATATATATTTTTTTCTAACAGGGTAGGAAATCAAAAAGTTTAGAGACTACTACACTAGTTCAAAGGTGGACACTTTTTCTGTAAAAGGCCAAACAGTAAATGTTTTAGGCTTTGTGGGTCACAGGGTCTATATGACAACTACCTAACCTCTGCAATTATAGCCAAAAGGAGCCATCGACAATATGTAAACAAAGGGCTGTGACTACGGTCAACAAAATTCTGTTTATGAACACTGAATTTCATATAACTTTCATGCGCCCTGAAACAGTCTTCTTTTGATTTTGTGCAACCATTGAAAAATATAAAGACTATTCTTACCTTGGGAGTCATACAAAATAAAGTCGTAGACACGGGGATAGTGTCTGTCGTCTTTCTGTTCCCCTGCACTAACAAAGTATCTGACATTCAGCAGAGAACTGTCAAATAAATTTCTCCATGACAGAGAAATTTGTCTTTGAGGTTTTTTTCCCCCGCATTTACACCTTACATTCTGCTATATCACCTCCACCCGAACATATGCTACTTGATGGTAGAGATTTTCGTTGAGTTGTTCTCTGCTCTCTCTCCCCCTCTTCTGAGCTCGGAAAGGTACTTGTATGTAGAAGACACTGGAACTTGATGAACTAAACCATGCAAACTCTGAGAACACTTTAATGCGAAAAAATAAAAGCTAAAAATTCAGAAGTGACACTGGGTTCCATAGTATATTCGGATCTTTGTTTCCTCCCTGAGCCCCTGTTCTGGGTGAAGTACCCACAGTAGTGGGTTCACAGCTGTCCTACTATCATGGAAATCCCATGTTCAGTTGCTTGTCTCCATAACTAAACTCGGAGCTCTGGGGGGGGATGGCAGGAACTGCATTAACGTCTGCACCCCCAGCACGTAGCACACGACCTGGCACACTGCACGTATCCGTACCTCACTGTGGAAATCCATTCATGGTCCCCCAGCCCAAAAATCACTAGCAGACTTTTCAAACAGAAAAAAATATCTTGGAAAGCATTTCTATGTATAAATCAAGAACAGAGGCAATGAATTGCGAAGGTTATCAGCTACAGTCAAAGAAGATTTGCAAACCTAGTTCCTTTAATTCCTCTTCCTGGGACTCCTATCCTACCAGTCCCTCAGTTGTGGACCTTTGGTGAGAATTATATCTTGGAAGGAAATTTAAAAGTGACCCAGATTTAGTTACCTTTGAGACCTCTCTACGGAGTAAGCTTTGCTCCTCTTTCATATGCTTTTCTTAGGAGTCTGTGTAAGAAAATAAAATGACTAGAAATGATGCTGGTAATCTCAGTCTAATGATATGGAGTAAGGATACTGGAAATATAAGAAATGGAAAGTATGCTATCTAGATAATTTTGAAGGATCTAGTCACTTCCGCAAACTATTTCCATGCCTTATTATAGATTTTAGGACTTATTTTACCATTAACTTATTTTATGGTAACTTAACCATTAATTAAAATTACTTAGGCTGAGAACACTAAAAGGTTCTCATCCAAGCTAACCAACACCTCAAAGACAGGTGTTGGGTGAGAAAGCAAGTCACGGTAGCGGTCACGGGAAAATGACCACAGCACCTGGAGCGCAGACTCAAACAGGCTCTCGAAACTGATGAAAGGCAAAGGTGAGCGAACAAAATGAAAAGCTTTGTAATTATTTATAAGAGTTCTACCAGATGGAATATGGGATAGAAAATTTAGCATTTATTGCATATGACTGTACTATCATTAAATTATGCCAAAAATGCAAAATATATTAATTGCTGAAGAGAAACAAAGTATAAAACATCACATTTGCATGTGGAATCATATACTAAACATTGCCTTTGTTTATTGTTTTTGTTCTTGCTTTTTAAATTTTTCTTCTTTTTTGTTTTGTTTGCTTGCTTTTGGGGGGGTAGATAATTTGGTTTATTTATTTATTTTTAATGGAGGTACTGGGGATAGAATCCAGGACCTTGTGCACGCTAAGCACGCGCTCTACCACTGAGCTATACCCTCCCCGCTTATACACTGCCTTTAATAACTGAAGTTGAAGTGCGCCTAGAAATCAATCATAAATCACCACTAGCCTCATCTTTTTATACAAACTATTCAATTACCTATATTAGAACACAGTCCTTATTGACATATCTATGTGACTCTACTTTGACCAATGTAAGAGGGACCTCCACTCAAAAGACCCCTGTGCTAGCTAAAAGAAAATAAGTTCCAATTTGAACTTCCAAGACTTCTCTATGTTTACTTTTTAAGCTTAAAATGGAAATCCCCTATCCCCTCCCCTCCAAAAAAAGAACAGCTGCATACAAAAAAACAGTAATATTCAAAAGGAAATGCCAGTGTCCAGACACATCTTTCTCCTTGCTCTAATCGCATTAATTCAGTTTAGATAAAAACGAGTTATCACTATTAAACATTTAATAGGCCTTAAGCAGTATGGTCCATGTACAAAAACCAGTTCAGTTATTCTCAGTAAGCTATGATACCTAAAATGTTGAACAGTTATTCAATTACAGCATTATTAATTTCCTTATATTTGAAGTAGAAGAGAAGCAATAGTTCACCAGTCCTGATTAGAGACAATACAAAATGTCTCTAATTTACATAAGAAAAGCTACAAATATGAACCTCATTTAAATTTGGATTTGGGGTTCAAGGTCATATGCAATATTGTGATAGTTCAGTCATCTTTTAAAGCTACCTCCCCCAAAAGTGTGGCATCAGTATTGTTGTTTTGGTCCTACTAGTTTTCCCCACTTGGGGAAGATTTGAAAACATGACTCTGGGCAGAGGAGGGGACAGGAATCGTAACGAGCAAGTATAATTTACCCCATGCAGGTCATTATAAAAATCATATAAAAACAAGTGGGTTTTTTTTTTTCCTTCTTGAAAGTTTTAATGAAAGAACCACTTTCTAATTTTCAGTTAATAGGCAGTGACCATACTCCAGTACAACATTCAGTTTTATAAACTACCAAAGACACACTGCTAATAGTGTGTGCTTCATAAAATCAGCAATCATCGAAAAGTTTCAAATTGGGAGTTTCATATCTGTCAGCAATAGCCATTGATACTATTACTCAGCAGAACTGTCTATACTTGTTTCATTGAGTATCCACTACATGAAAAGTGACATATCAATGCACAGAGCAGATGTCAGCATCCGTGGAATGTCAGTAATCTACTAACCCACTAGGAAAGGAAAAACCTAACCGCTTGATCTTTCAGGTAACTGGACTCATTCTAGGATTTTACTTTGCTATCAAGAGTCAAGTCATTGTTTACATGAGCTGTTAAGAGTCAAATAAAGGTTATAGTAATCAAATAAAGGAATTAATACTTTTTAAAAACTGTTCTGTAGTAATTTCAGACTGAGTCCAATAATCCCCCATGATTTACATCTACAAGCCTGTACAATGGAAACTGCCATTGACAGATGTGATCCTCAGGTGTAACAAGAGTTTCAACAATCAGAGTGACAGAGGATTATACTTGACTATTGCCTTTCATCATTTAAGCTTTTCACTAAGAGTTTCACCAAAATATATCATTTATTACCCAGAAAGTCCAAATAATAAATTGTATTAGCTATTTTATGGTAATTTATTTCTTGCCAAGCATCTCGTATACTACTACTGTGTATAATGTTGTGCTATTTTATGCAATTATTTAAAATGTTTTACCTTTCAGGGTATGTTATCCTAAAACACACGTATGGTATTTAGGCCCAATGGCCTAAACATTTGTAGTTCTGTGAAGTCTAAAAAGCCTGGTAACAGGAATAGCACAAAAAAGGATGAAAGACAAGAGAAACAAGACTGTCATAACAGCTATCAAGAAGGACAAGAACATCTATTACATTACTTGTAGAATGAAGATCACCTACAAAGAATGAAATAAAAAAGGGAAATTTTGTATCGGGAAATCAACTTCTGAGTTGTACAAACAGAATGACTTAAGTGTCTTCTCTCAATCAACTTTGAAAATGGCATTTTAACAGCTTTCCATTACTAAACTGTGGGCCTCTTTCTTTTCAGCGGATGCTCTGCAAAAAAGCAATAACTTCTAAAAAGACAACTTTCCATCATCAATAGGAAACATCCATCCCAAGCTGGCTTTACCTGCTAGGCAAAGTATCTCAGAGTTACCTTCTATTTCCACTGAGTACATGTACAGGGAAAATGTATTAATTTTATATTTATAACTTAAATGAAACATTATTAAAGATAGAGTTTACCAAAACGCCATTATTTTAGATTTTTATGTACCTAAATTTAAGTTCCAGGTCAGCCCCTTACTAGCTTAGGCAAGTTACAGAACCAATTTCGTTAGCCTCTCTCTAAGCCTTAATTTTCTTATCTGCAAAACGGAGTATAACTATGTTGCCTACTTTGCGGCACGGTGGCAAGCATCAACTGAAATAATACGTGTAAACTGTTTAGTTACATGCTGGGGCCCATAAGTGTACAGTAAATGAAAGCTATGACAATTCATAAAATAACTTGCTCACTTACACTGATTACAGTCAAACTAAAGATAATAAAGAAAAGATGTAACGTTCAATGCACAAGTAGAGTTCTCTCAAAGAAGAGATACAACTTTTAATAAGTTTGTTATTGATCTTCTGTTGTTACTTTTAAGCAAACCATATTTCTCTGATTTCCTCTTCTAACATTCCCATGGAAGGAAAAATTCTCAGTAGGCAAAATGTATGAATCCACAAGCAAATCTCTTTAAAAACATAACACACTGAAAGAGGAAAGTGGCAATTTTATGATGAAACATTAGAATTAATATCAAACCAAAAAAAAATTGTCAAAGGTTTGAAAACATTGTAAATGCTGTACACAAACTGAAAAAACTTCAAACTGCCAGGAATCATTTTTGCTATAATCGCATAAAAGACATGTGTGACTGAAGTAGAGGAAGATAACCAAGAGGTCAAGTGGGGATCAGACCATACAGGGCCTCACAGGCTTTTGTACAAGGATACTGGCTTCTGTATCCTGAGTGAAATGGGGAGCCATGGTAGAGATTTGAGAGGCCACATGACATGACACTGTTCAGGTTTTTAATGGGTCATATTTCTGTGTTGGGAATATACTGTAGTGGGTCATGGTGGAAGCAGGGAGACCAATGAGGAACTGTATTTGTCCTGATAGTTCTACCACTACTGTAGCAGCCCAGGTGAGACTTCAACCAAGGTGGACCAGTGAAGGTGGTGAGAAATGGTCACCTGTTGCAAGTACCTTACTTTGAAGGGAGAGTTTATGGGTTTCCTAATGAATTGAATGCACATTGTGAGAGAGAGGTCAAGCACAATTCCTAAGTTAGGAGCCTGACTACCTGGACAGATATACCATCAACTGAGAAGACACCGGGAGGAGCAGGGGTAGGGGAGATCAGCAGTTCAGTTCTGGATATGTTACTTTTGAGAAGTCTATTGACCATCAAAGGGAGAGATGTTGATTCTGAAGTTTGATTATGAGAGTCTGGCGTTCAGACACAAGGAAGTAGCCGGAGATAAATTTGAGAACTTTGAGCATACAAGTGGAATTTAAAGCCATAGTATTGGTTGCAATCACCAAAGAAGATGGTGCAGACAGAGAAGAGATGTCCGAGGGCTGATCCCTGGGTCTCTCCAATAATCAAAGATTGAGGACATAAAAAGGAATCAGAAAATAAGATTGAAAAGAAGCAGCCTAAAAGGTAGGGGGAAAACCCTATCGATGTCAGGCTCGGGAGGGGAAGAGGGGGAAGGATTAAGGATTTCAAATTGGAAAGAATAACCAACTGCATCAAATGCTAATAGGTGAGTTAAGATGAGCACTGAGAACTGGACATGGGACTCGGCAGCATGGAAATCTTTAGCAACCCTGATGAGAGCCATTTTTATGGAATGGTGGGATCGAAGCCTGGCTACGGTGAGTTCAAGAGAGAAAATTAGAAGAGAGAAATCAGAAGCAGTGAATATAAACGAAATTATTAGGAGGTGTTCTGCTTCAATGGAGAGTAAAAATAGAGCGGGAGCTGGTAAGAGAGATAAGGTCGTGACAAGGTTTTGTAAAATGAGACAGCATGTTTGTACGCTGCTGGGAATGGCAGAAGAGAGGAAAAAATTATTGGAGCAAGGTCCTCGAGTAGGGGCAAAGGAATGGAACCTTGTACACAAATGGAAGGATTGGAAGATGAAGACTTCATCTATGGTGACAGGTAGCAAGACAAACTGTGTGACTGCACATACTCAAACTTAGGTAGACGTGGTGGTGGGGGTCTGTGGAAGTTACTTCTGATCGCTTCCATTTACTCAGTAAATTAAGCAGCAAAGTCAGGCAGAGCATAAAGATGGGGAAGAGTTCTGAGGATTGAGCAGCAAAGTAAAGGTGTGAAACAGTCATCTGGAAGTATGGTGGCGACAATGGAGTGGGGACATAGAAAATGACTGTCTGAAAACAGAAGGGCCTCCTTGGGGCTTTGGAGAGGGAAGTAAAAAACTAGAGAGGGATGTGGTCTAAAGCAGGGCATGAGCAGCTGGAGGACAACTGAGGAAACAGATGTACAAGTCCTTGCAAACGCACAACCGGTGGGATTTGGAAAGCAATTGGAAGTGACTGAGAAAACGACTAGAATGGAAGATGGCCTGCCCACGGCGAGCTCAGTGAACTGGAGGATGGCAATGCCACCAATGAACTCAAAGACCTACTTTAATACTGCAAAAATCAGTAACCAGTTGGTCAGCAGATTCAAGGAGTCAGTATAATTTGAGTGAAGTGTGAGTGAAGAGAAGAGTTGAAAAGATAAAAAGTCAGATTAGTGTCAAAGAATATTTCTGTTTCTGTTGTTGATTTTGGGTGATTAAGATCAAACAACCAAGTGGCAAACTGAGGGGCAGTCTAGGTGATCAGGAAATACTGGCAATTGAAGACAGAATAGAGCTTTATTTGATAAAGGAAGGGAACACAACAAGCATTTATGAAAGTAGTTTTACAGAAAGCTTTATGCTAGGCTCTATTCTAGGAATAACATCTCCTTTAATCTTAAAAATAACCATATGAGGTAGACCCTGTTATACCTTGGTTACAGTCACAGAAAATAAAGTTTACAGAGGATCTACAACCTTCACAGGGTCATGTGAGTAATGCCAGAACCAGAACTCAAACCCAACTCTGAATGACCCCAGAGTCCAAGCTCTTAATCACTACATAAACATGCCCTGTGAAATTAAGGGCCTGCAAAAGGTAACATAGGTTGTTTAGCTTCCGAGAAGAATTTCAGAGCTAAAGATCTCAGAGGTGGAATCATTCCAAAGAATGACACAGTCCAAGGTGTAGTCATGCCTATAATTAGCTAAATACATAGATGCAAAGGTCAGAGTTGAGAAAACCAAGGAACTAAGGGCAAAAATGTGATGACACTGTTATCAACCTAATAGTTGAAGTCACCAAAATGAATGGCAAGAGAAAAATCCAAAGGACAGCCAGATGCTATTGTCACCAAGGTCTGTCATCAGATAATAGACTTTATAAGAGAAAAAGTTGCTGAAAAGTTGTTTCAAAGAACACAGTATAGAAGGAGCAACAGGAAAAAGGGACTCGGAGGAAGGGCTGAAGAGAGTGGGCATCTCAGGACTTGTGTCAAGAGAAAAGCTAGATGCCAGCTCTGGCTAAACAGAAGGAATATTAAAGGAAAAGTTTAAAGTTAAAGGGAATTTGTTTGTATTCATTCAACAACTTTCAACAAACAGTGGGAGTCAGGAAGGAGTGGTAACAAGATCCTCCATAATGGGCAGAGTAGAAGGGTCTACATTTTCAGTATTCTTAACCTTTTATTTTGGTATGGGGAAAATCTTTGAAATTCTTATGGACCTTAACTCAAAATAAATAGACATTCACCAAAAAAAAAATCTACCATGATAAGTAGAAGAGAATTAGAAATTAATGAATCATGAATCAGTACCTCCACTTCTGTCAAGCAAACCAACGCAATATGGCCCGATGCCTGATCTTTCCCCTCTCTTACCACAAACTGCAGAATAATCAAAGTATTATATTTAGTAGCTAATAAAAGAAATAATCTAGACCACAAGCTATAAAATATAAGAATGCTAGAAAATATAGGTTGCATGCCTGCTGATAATAGAACAAATTTGGAGGAATTATTAATTCTTCTGTCCTCTCAACTGTTGTTTTTTTTTTTTTTTAAACACTCTGCCCTCCCAACTTTATTTCCTATTCCCAGTAAGATACATTGTGGTGTTTACAGAAAAGTGGACTTGGGCCCATTTTGCTTTCCAGAAACAAGAACACAAATTAGGTAGTTAAAAAACTGATTCAAAGAGAGGGTAGCTCAGTGCAGAGTGCATGCTTAGCATGCACGAGGTCCTAGGTTCTACCCCCAGTACCTCTATTAAAAAATAATAAAATTGTTAAAAAAAAAAAAAAACCCAAGACAAAAGAAAAACCAGATTCAGTGTGCCAGAGAAGAGACTACTGAATACTAGAGAACAAAAATAAGTAAGACAGCCCCTGCTTTTAGGAGGTCATAGTGGAAGAGATAGACAGGTTTTAGCTCAAAAAACCAGATCCTCTTGAAAATCGTTATGTTGTACCAACAAGTTTCTGGTCTCTCCTTTATGTGATATAAATACACTCACTTAGAACCCACTGCTAATCTGGGCACATGCATTTTAAAACAACAAAATTAGAGGGTCTAACTTACCATCATTTTTTCAAAGAGATCCAGGACTTCCTTTTCTGTTAAATTCAAAGATCGTTCATCATACAATGGCTGAGCCGCTGGTAACTCACTCATTGCAACTTGAGAATCAATAGGATGTTGAATAAGAGGTTTTTCTTTTTTGACGGTAGATTTTCTAAAACTTGTAATTCGGTCACGCTGCAAACAGAAAAAAATAAGAAGCCTTAAGGAAGTGATCAAGAATCATGGACATGAAGAACTGAAACATCAAAATGGCACTTAGTATGATACAGATCTTTACTGTCTTTTGACAAAATGTTATTTTAAACAGCAAGCTCCAGTTAGAGATTGTACTATTTCAAAGCCTTGAGGTAGTTTTTCAGCCTCAGAAGCTGGGGAGTCGGGGGTTGCAAAGTATCCCTCAGAAGGAAAACTTAGCCCCTTGTCATTTGTTTTGCACAGTAAGTAGGTGAGAAAAGCCTGGCCTCAAAGTCATGTGGTCAATTGAGGGAGAATGTGTGTTTGGCAGCAACTTTCGAACTATGGAGAAAAAAGAAAGGAAAAGACAGAATATCCAGTTCTAAGGGGGAAATTATAGTAAGGTTTCTCTTCTTCAAAGTGCCAAAAGACTTGTGACAAGTATCTGTGAATACTATGTCAGCGCAGTGGCAGAGTATAATGTTTAAGAGCACGGACTCTGCAGCCAGACCACCTGGGTCTGAATGTGCCATTTACTAGGTGAGTAACCCTGTGCGAATCACGTGGTCTCTCGATGTCTAAAATAGTGGTAATGAGTTAATGTACGAGGACGGAAGGGAGGCAAGAGAGAGAAAGAGAAAGCAAGCAAGAACGTTATTAAGAGATTTAAATAAGTTATATGTTGAGTGTACTTAGCTGCTATTTATTACTATTGCTGTTGTCATTATTATTATTATTACGCCACCTTTTTCTTCCCTAAAAAGTGGGATCAAAAAGGAAGCACAACAAAATTTAAAACATTACCTTTTCCATTTACTGGAAATATAACAGAAACAGAAATGTTTTATTCCTACAAACACTATTATGAATAACTTATTATTTTATGGATATTGACTTGGAACCATTGATTCCATGTACAATCTCTAATAATTAGCTTGCGAATTCACATCAAGTGAGTTAATGACTCCAGCTGCATAGAGTCAGGCCATTCTGTTTTAAACTACAGGAACATTGGACATCAAAAATTAGTAATGACCATAAAACTGAATACAGCTCAGTTTTATTCTGGTTTCTGTTAGGAAGCACATGCATACTGTCAGCTCACGTTAAACAAGCGGACGTGTTAGATATGAGGACAGTGCATCGTCACTGTTATGTTACCAAGTCCTTATAAATCACCTCAACAATACAAAAAAATCACAGAAGTTCTTACCACAATTATGTACATTTCTGTTGCCCCCATTAAAAGGACATACCTTTTATTTTGATTCAAAGTACACTTTTTTTCCCTAAAAGGTGTACTTTGAAAGAACTATGAGCAGTTTTAAGCAGCTTATTTAGGATTACAAAAATGATCTTAGTACATGGTTGCTTACAAAGAGATTATATAAATCATAGTATTTTAGAGCTGGGAAGAAACTTGAAAATCATCTGTACCAACTCATTTTGCAGAAAAAGTGACCCGCTAAATTCACGAGTCCCTGGTTCCTAGCCCAGTGTTCACGTGAAGATTCGTTTCCTCAAATCATCCTCTATATTTTCAAATTTTCTTTTGAATTTGAATTTCTTTGAGGAAAATTAAGTTAGATTAGATATGTAGTATATTTTCAAACAACTCAAGAAAAAATATAAAGCAATCCCAAATAAGCTGAGTACATAACCAAGAGTCAAATTTCACTAATAGATATGGTGGACATAAAAGCATTTAAATATGCAATCGGCCATTAAATGAACATATCTCTGTTCCTTTCCTTTCATATCACTTAATATTTACTTTTGCACTGCTAGCTTTTTTACTGAGTAGCATTATTTACATATATATTTGATTTTCCACTACGCCCTTCACTTCAACCTAGAAAACTGACTTTTGCTTTCAGCTCTATCTTGATAAGAAAAAGTTAAGCCATACACTTTCACTTCCTTAAATACAAACAATACTCTACATTTTTTGTAGATTGGTAATGTCGCAAAGAAAAAAAAAAAAGACACTGCTTAAAATACCATTTTTTAAAAGTTTAGCTATAAAAGGGCACATTTAAATTTTAAGCCCATAACTTTTAATCAGTTTTACGATGATAGACTCACCTCAAAAATACTTGAGGAATTTAAATTTAATAGCACATTTCTAACATAATGAACTTAACTTCCTTTCTATTTGAAATTAATTTCATTCACTATTAATATTAATGTGTAACAGATTCAGAGTCAATTTACATGGCTATTGAGAAAGGAAACATTTGTGTTTTCCAGAGCTAGATTTTACATAGATTTTTTGAAATTGGTTGAGGTATATATCAGGGCAATAATATCAAAATTTTGTTGAGATCTCGTACAACTGTTTATGTTAATATTCAAAACACGAGAAGTCACTCTATTGGCATTTCTTCAATCTACTGTACTTTGTAAACATCCAGACATTTTACATCTTACATATATCAATGCTTTAATGTCCACCCACTTTAATAAAAAGGCAACATGCATAAGTAATGTAATAACATGCTAATAATCCACCTTACCACGTCATCTGCCAAAGTTTTTATTTGAATGTTCTATTAAAACCAAAAGAAAAAAAATACCTGTCAGATAAGAGAAATTCACCGATCCAACAAGAAAATAATTGAATGATTCTTGTTTATTTTATCAACTAAAAGTAGTCAAAAAGAATTCGAAAGTTAAATATACAAAGACATACATTCTTTACAAAAGAAAAAAACAATTTTAAGGATTAAAAATGAAGGTTTGGTGGAGAGGGGTGTCTGTTTTTGAAGATGGCTCCCAAGGTCCCAAAGTCAGATTTGGATCAGACATCACTACCAGTGTTCAAACGTGAGAAAAGATACAGCAAAGTCATAAGCCCTATCAAGATTTTTCAAAGTTACAGCATGAATAATCATATTTTTAAGACATATAATTTTTTTAAAAACATGAACATAGGGAAAATGTCATATTTAATAGTAATGAAATATAATGAAAGAGCTCAGTCTAGAACTCAGTTGCATCTGATAGATACTTAAGGATCACCTTTATAAATATTCTAGATAAAATGGAACTTACTAATTCTGTTAATATATGCCCATTTCTCAAAAAACGCCAAAACTTTTTTTTTTTTGCATGTGGTTTTTCTACTTCTAATGCTGAGAATCTTTGGAAATGGTATATCCCAGTTAATAGACTACAGTAGTTAATAAAACAACCACATAGCATATAGGGGCACCAATATTTGCAGGATTGAGTACTGCAATATTGAAGTAAGCAAAACAAACAGCTAACAACTTAGTCATCTTCCAAGATTCAGAAGATACTTCAAGATCTGACAATAACATACGCTCAGCATGAAAGCAGTTATTACTATGTTATAAGTATGTTGAACTATGTTCAAGTGCTAGTTAAGAGATGTGATTAGGAAAAAAATCAGATTTTTTTAAACTGCCTGTTAGGAACTGAAATTAACCCTTCTGCCACATCCTATACATTTATTTCCTACAACAGAAGCTGAATGACGTACATCATGCATGCTCAAATCCCTTTTTACTAAGAAAAATATGGTCTTCTCACTGGTGGGGAGAATTCCATGAAGAGTTTTAAGTGAGAATTATTTGGTCTCAGGGTCTTATAAAATTGTCTTCAAATACCACCAACCAAATGCCATTAAAGATCATCCTCCCCTCAGTCAGTGGGGACAAATATACTATTATATGTAGAGTTCTTGCCCTACTTTCAATCCATCAGTTCCCTCAGGGATCTACACTTCTATATCTTTGTACTATGTCTTCATCTCATCCTGCTAACACAAACCCCAATCAATCTTTATTGCCTAGAAAAAAGAAAAGGAGGGGATTATTTATATCAGAACTGAAGCCATTTTAATAGAGATCAATTTACCCTAGGACTATCTCTACCTGATAATTTCTCTTTAATTTTCCCAGTGGGGTACAGAAACCCGTTCCATGCACAATGCAAGCTTTGACATTTCCTATAATGTAAAACCAGAGTGAGAAATGTCAAAGTCTCAAAACTGCCTCAACTACCCTGCTACCATCCAGATATGTACCTGTCCCCTGTGTTATTATCAGACAGATTATACAGTTCTTCAAGCAACCCCTGCTTTTCTTTCCTTCCCATCCTTTGGGATTATAAACTCAGGATTGGAAACACACCTTCAAAGTGAGAATGTAAATGTAGGGAAAATAGGATTCGATTTAGTCAAATTCTCTAAGTTAAGGTACTCATATGTCTAGAATGCTTTAAATCTGTATCTCAATTGAATATATGCTGAGAGTTTAACCATGGGGGACAGAAACCAAAAAAAAAAGTACTGCTAGCAATATTTCCACCTTGTCTTATATGAAGAGATGAGTTTTCTTCTCTTCTCCCATCCTTACTCTTTTTTTTTTTAAATAAACATATTTTTGGTCCATATTAAATCCCACAGTATAGGGTTAGACACTATTGAAGTCACATGAAATTTGAAATTATCTGGTGAAAACCTCTCAGTTTATGAATGATGAAACTGAAGCTTGAAGAGGCTTGGTGACCTGCCCAAAGATCACAGAACTGGTTGTCAGTAGATACTAATTCTTAGTCAAAATACAGCATCTTTAGTTGGTGTAATCAAGCTGTAGCCTGTTAGTGTTGAATTACTGAATTGAACCAGTTCAAGGTAATCTCAAATTCATAGATACCCCAATCACCATCAGTTTCGCTTTCCTTTGGGTAACTGCCTTTTGCCATCATTACCGGGGTGGCGGGGAGGTCAAGCATCACCCCAAAGAGCATTCCCCTGGCAACCACAGTCCTTCCCTAATGCATCTTCCATATCATCTACTGAACTCACTTTGACCAATATACACTAATGTTCTTCAAGTAGCTATTCTTCATATATAAACTATATATAAATTTAGATTCCATGCTCTTTCATAATTCTTAAATTTTACCTTCCTCATTTTACCTTAATACCACCACAAATATAAGAATCAGAGCTCTTCTCTCAGTTTTCTAGGTGGGGAATAGGAGGGAAAATGTAGTAGGAAAAAGTGGGTACATAATTAATAACCCAGTGGAAACACTACATGAGCACAAAAGAGGCAAACTGTTGTCAGAGAGGGACAAGACAGACTTTCAAAAAGGAGGGTGACATTTATGTTAATGATGCCATCTGCATTCCACTTATCCGGTTTCACGACTTCCATGTCACCTTGGTCTCCTCCCTCTCCTTAATTCCCGACAGCCAAGAAGCTGTCAAGTTCCATGATGATCTTTCTGCAGTTTCTTATTTGTTCCCACACAAACCATCTCAGTTTAGATTCTAATCACTGTCAAGAGCCTCCGAATAATTACCTCTACTATGATTCTCTCCTCATTGCCGAAGTCATCTTTTTAAAGCAAAGATCTGGTTCAAGCCACCATCACATCATCTCTTACCTCGAAAAAAACCTCCTAACCTCTCTCCCTGCTTCCACCTCTACCCTGCTAGAGTTCATTCTGAACACGCCGACAAAGTGACACTGTTAAAACTAAAGTCAGATGGTGTCACTACGCTGCTCAAAACTTTTCAATGGCGCTCTATCCTCACTCTGAGTGAAAGCCAAAAATCCTGACAATGGCCAGCAAGGCCCTATGTTGCTGCACGCTCTCCCTGTCCCTCTGACCTCATCTCCTGCTACAGTCTCTTTCAGTCACTCAACTCCAGGAACACCAACCACCTCACTGTTCCCCACCAATGCAATAAGCCATCTCCCCTCTGCCTGGAATGCTCTCTTCCATTAGCCAGATGGCTTTCTCCATCACTGACTGCCTCCCCTTGCAAGTTTCTGCTCAGCGGGACCTACCCTGTCCACCCTATGTAAGTGCAAACACCCACCTCCTCCACACACTCCTGACCTGCTTTTCCATGCTCTACTTTTCCTTTTTTCCATAGCACATAGCACTTACCACATTCTAGCATAATCTGTAATTTTTTTTGGTCTGTTTCGCCCATTGAAAATGTGAGCTCCATGAGAATAGAGATTTTCATCTGTTTGGTTCATGCATGTACCCCTAATGACTAGAGTAGTGCTTGGCACACAGAACTCAGTAACAATCATGACTATCACATGCCCATTTGGATTCACTGGCTCCTGGGTACCTACTGAATAAAGATTAGCATCCTTAATATGGCATTCAAAGCCCTGCATTACTCAGCCCTAGGCTATCTTCTACTTCTTCCCTCATGATCAACATGCTATGGGAAAAATGGAAATCCTTTCCCATTGCATTCCTCATTACGTCCAGTTTGTGCACCCGCTGGAAATGCCCACCCAGCTAGACATGCTTCTATTTCCAGAGCTTCCCTTGAGTTTAAAGTTTGGTTATTAATAAACCAAATGTGGAACCCTGGTCAAAAACGGAGAATTATGCTTTGTTTAGTGTCTTCTTACTTTTTTCCCCCTCAAAAGGCATCTTCAAGAATGATAGAGCACTTGAAGACATAGGAAATTATTTTCACATAAGAAATGATCTGAATGATTTGTGATAGAGAACCATAAAGAAAAACACTCTCTTTATGATTTCTTGATGTATAAGTTTCACTCAACTCCAGAGAGTATATCCTGGATAACTATGCACATTTGACTGATACAGATATTTTCTTGTAGATTTCCCTCATGAAAAAAATCTACTTTCATAAATTTTTTTTTGATACTATTACTTAGAACTCTTCTTTATCACTGTTCAGGAAAAAAAAAAGAGACAAATGTAGTCTACTGGAAAGGAAAATCTTTAAGGACATTTGAAGAGTTTGAGTTGGAGAAGGGGCAATTTGGGGCCACTGCACAGTAAAAATATGTTGAAATTATTGTGTAAATTACACTTAAATTCTCTGCAATAGAAAATAAATGATTTCTGCCATACAACTATGTTTATACATTATTCAAACAAAAAGGTTCAAGAGGAGAATAATGACAAAACCACCACGAACAAGGAAAAAGTTCAGAGAGCTGTAAAGAGCTTTCTTTGACAAGATTAAAACACAGTCATTTTTATGTGAACTGACCTTTAAAACATATTTTCAAATGGCTGTATTAAGATACATTCTCATTTATAATGATGTTCTACAGGGACAAGCTCTCCAGTTTTGTCTGGATGTAATTTGTCTAGGTGCACGCAGCTGTCCCTCACACCACTTGCAAGCCAACGTTATGGATTTTACTCCTGTGTACAAATTATAGAGCTACTTATGGAGCTAAAACAGAAAAAAAAAAAAACAAAAAAGCAAAATGACCCCCAAAATGTTTATTAGAGTCACACCCTTGAATTAAAAGCACTAATTAAAGTCATTTTAGTACATTTTTATTGTGCAAATATAACGATAATGGTCATTAGGGTGAGGGCATATTACGCCAATAAGTACAGTGACCGTATATTTTCATTAAAATCAACTCTGGAAAAGCAATACGCTTTTGAATTAGTTCAAGCAATTAGAGTTTATTAAACTTCACTTATGATCAGTTATATTAAATATAACTTACTACAGTACTATATGAGTACTGCATAATTATAAAAGTTTCACTCCAGTCTCAGTCCCTTAAGAATAAGAAAAATGGCTGATTTACTTATAAACTCTAAATGCTGAAGTTCTGATTGAAATGCAGGAGTCATTATTGCAAGAAAATTAAGTTTTAATTCTCTCAATCAGGCAGAAATTAACAAAAACAGCAAGATGTAAAGATTCAGCTCTCTTCTGGCTAATGTTACATGGCAATACAATGTTTTATAAATATCTTGCAATTACTCTAGTACCACAGAAATTGGACAACTAAATTGCATATAATTCAAAAGTCTTACCATCAACTCAAGAACTTTGCCACACTATTCGACTATTTTCTTCTCTTTTAGAGAAAGCAAGTAAGTTGACCATCACAATGAAGATGAAGGCCCAGTTATTTACCCAGCTTAAGTTTCTTGCTCTCTAAGAAGGACCAGGGCAGTATGTTCCAGATAAGCATGTTCAATTCCATTGAACAAATATTTGAGCATCTACTATGCACCTGTTCAGTGCTGGGCACTAGGAATACAATGATAAGCAAGATAAGTATGTGCTCTTCCTTTATGGGGGTTTTAGTCTAATTGAAGACCCAATGAAGGAAAGAACAATCACAACAGAGAAATTCCGAGAGCGCTGATCAGGTGGTACTCTATCATCACCTCCACATACTTTCTAAGTAAGAAGGGCCTTTAAGAAAGGCCATCCATCTCAACCACTGATCCAGGGTTTGAAATCTCTGGGTGGCATCCCTGACCAATACTTTCTCAGATCAGCAGCGGTCACAGAAGGAAGTAGTTATTCTTCAAAGGGGTGCCTTCCAACTTTTCAGATCCTGGATTCACTCTGAACTTTACAAATCAGTAAGACCAATCAAGACAATTCAAGACTATTTCACCACCTGGCAACCAAGCTGAACATTCTGTTCAAGCATTCAAATACTTTACTATAAAGACTGCTTTAGTTGAGCACCTCTCCACTGTGTTTGTTTCACCAAGAAAGCTATATGTAATCTGATTTTATAACTGAGATCAATGTAGACAGAGGTTTGATTCTAAGAAGATAGGAAGAAAACAAATTTGGGCTTTCAAAATCACTGAACTATTACTGCCTGCATTTAAAATTACTCCAAAACGTGCTTTCATTTCCTTTCTAACAGTAAAGGTCATTTCCTGACACTCACATGTCACTGTACTCTTCCACCACCATGAGCACTTACAAATAGATGATAGATTAACTGGCACTGTGCTAGGCACTGGGATTTAAAGAGACGTGGGCCTGCCCTCAAAGGGCAAAATCCTAGCAGTTGAGAAGATGAAGTTACAGGCATTAAGTTCCAATTCTCCACCTTACTTTGCTATTGTAAGCATGTCAAATTGTCCATCTCATCATTTTAACAGAACAATACTTTTCTATTTTTGTAACCAAACGGACATCATCTCAGAAGTACTGTCAAATCAAAAGCCTCGAATTTTAACACACACCACCTCCACCCCCTTGCAGAGTACTTGGCTATTACAAATCAAATTTCCACAATTTTTGCGACAAGAAAAAACTTCCTTCTGGGATTTGCTTCTCAAGATGTTCTTTCAATATAAAGAACAAAATGTGTATCTACCAGAAATCAGAAATGACATCACAGCATTGGGCTTCCTTTTTCTTCATGAAGCAGAAGACCATGTTAGTTCACTGGATAAGTTTCAGAAATCTGTCACAACAAGTTCTGCTCAAGCTTAAATTAATTGTCTTGCCATGAACTTCAATCTTTAACTGCCAAGAGCTACAGGAATCCAGCTGTCTCTTCTGTGTAACGAAAACGTTCAGTGTTAAGGACTGGGGTGAAGCCTTCAAGAAACGTATGTTTGCCGCTTAGGTCTTAAAAAACATTCACACTAATGAGTTCGAGGAAGTACCTGAATTAATCAGAAACGATTGCAGGAATCATCCAGGTTTTTCTGAGTAGTAATCGTAACTGAGCAGGACCCTTATGGAGCTTTCCTGGGACAGACCCCTCCCCCATATCCTCTGCTGCAGCTCCTCTCTGAAGTAGCCAGATAATAGTATCTCATGTATATTTCCTGAGTTTTTCAGATGCTAAAAACCACCACCAAAGGGAATAAATTAACTACTTGATGATGGAGAGCACCTGGCCCCCAGACCTTCTGGCGCCTAGGGGTTGATAGTGTTGACCGCCCTGTTACCTCACCGTCAACCAACCAGAGGACTGTGCAGGAGCTGATCACATATCCTGGGACACCCCTCCCTCAGCTGGCTTTTAAAAATGCTCAGCTGAAACCCTTCTGGGGCACGAGCCACCCTGTCCTCCTTGCTCGGCCCTGCAGTAAACCTTTCTCTGCTCCAGACTCTGACATTTCGGTTTGTTTGGCCCCACTTAGCATCAGGCACGTGAACTTGCATTCAGTAACATAACTTCTTCTGCCAGTACTAAACCATTTCCAATGGGAACACTGTTGGGACATGAAAGTTCTTTCTTATCCTATGACTAAAAAGCAACAGAAATGAAAAGAAAGCTAGCTTTACCCAGCACAGTACTTTGTACATAAAAGATACTCTTAGATCAATGAGTTAGCCAAGTGGGGCTCAATATTTAATAACTAAATTTTTACCTTCTGCTTTTTTTAAAAAAATAAAATAAAAAAAAAAAAGATGTCCCAACCAAACATTAATGTTTGGAAACCCATCGTATGCTCAACACTTTGTGGCACAGAGAAGTTTAAGATATGATTCTGCCCTTAAGGCACTGATGATCTAACCAGGGAGTGAAAAGTAACCACGCAGGAGACGCTGAGGTATGCTGCTCTTCCTCCACCACAGGCACCATCACATGTCCTGTCTTTTTGTCTTCCCAGCACGAACCACTGCCTGAAGTTGTCTGGTTCACTAGCTATTTACTTATCTGTGCTCTAGTTTCCAGAACACAAGTTCCCTTAACAGCACAGCCCTTCATTTACCTGTCAATCACTTGTGGATCTCTAACATTTAGAACAGTAGCTGGCACACAGTATCTGCTCAAAAATTTGGTGAATAAATGAATTTAAGTACAACAGGAATTCAGAGAAGAAATAAATACAGCTTCAGTAAGAAACTATAAAGAACTGTGCCCTAATTGCTGGGTAGGATGTCAATAGCCAGAAAGAGGGGAAGAAAAGGAAGTGAGACAGGGAGCAGTGTTAACACTTCACTTTACTTTAAGGAAGCAGCCTTATGAAATAAAGGGTTCAAGTTGGAGGGGATGAAATTTTGACTATGTAGGGTGGTATGGATGAGAAATATCGCCTGCCGGATCACTAGACACAGGATGTTAAGCCAGCAGCCACAGCAGCCACCCGCTACGGTGCACCCTGAGGGGATTCAGGATGGAGAAAAGCAGGACACTGACCCTAGATAGTTCAGGTGCTTATCAAAAGAGAGATTTCAATGAGCCCAAACTCTTGCATCTTCCCATACACAGAAAAGCACTAGATGCATTAACTTGAGATGTCTGGTGTTCTTTAACTAACAGTCATCTTTTGATGTTCTGACTACCTGGTTTTTACTGCAAAACTCCTTTATATCCTGGCTTCTCCCTCACCTCTTCAGAGCAGTTGCTCAGAGGAGTCTGAGAGGCTGTGTTCTGGGCTTACGTCCTCAGAAAATCCACCAAATAAAACATAATTCTCAACTTTTAAGTTGTGTATTTTTTTCAGATGATAGTGGGGACAGATTAAAGACAGTCTTGAAAACCACAAGGCACAGTCCAGACTAAGTCTGACAATCACTGAGGGTCCTTATGATTTCCTGATTTGGAGAGAGACATGAAGATGGTATTTTACAAAGATGACTTGGGGTGGTACAGGTCCACAATCACTTATCTGAAACCCCTGAAGCCAGATGTGTTTTGGAATTCAGAGTGATTCATAATTTAGAAAGGAATATGGCATGTGTACCATATATTACAAAACACACCCAGCAGGATCTGGGGTAGCACCCTAAATCAAATGCATTCAAGGTTAGCAGGGAAACATAGATGATACTCCACAAAACAGGGTAAGTAAAGATTATATACCACCTCAAGGCAAGTTGGGTTTCGTGGCCTAATGACAAAATTCTGTTTTCAGAGCTTTCAGATTTTAGAATTTCAGAGAAGGGTTGTAAACTGTAATATTCTGGATAGATTGAGGAAGGAATCAAAGGCTAAAAAGGTGGCTTGCAGAGATCAGCAAGTTTGATCTATTCTACCTAAAGACTAGCGACCATTTACTGAGCACTTATTACATGCCATACACTATGCGAAGAGCTTCACGTGCAGTGCCTCGTTTGAATCCTCACAGCAATCCTATGATACAGGAATTCACTGTCCTATTTCGCAGGTCAGGAAATCAAGGTTTGCAGTCATTAAGTCATTTGCCTAAATGCACAAAGATAATAAATCACATAGTTAGGATTAACATTTAGGTCTGAGTAGAATCCAAACTCTAAAACCTCCCTCTACAGTCTGAAATCTGTCTGCAAGTGTCTTCATCAGATGTAATAATACTGGTTAGAGTTCAAGTTCTTTTTCACACTTGGTCTTGCCATGTATATACTCTGGTCAGCTTCGAGCGCTCAACCCCATGCCCCCACCTTCTTCATCTGACCTTCTCCTGCTCATCCTTCCTGGTCTCAGTTGAGCTTGAGTTGGTCCTTTTGTAACACATTCCAATGATTAAATTATAATTCCCTATGAGTGCCAGTCTTCCTTGCTATACTGTGAACTCACTGCAGTAAGGACTAGGCCTCTCTTGGTCCCTACTGTAGCCTCAGTTTTTTGCACTGTTTCTAACACAAAGTTGCACTCAAACCTGTCATAATTTACTGCATTGGACATGCAAACAGAGGGGAGGGAGAGAGAGAGAGAGACACAGATCTAGTTGTGAGGTGATCAGAGCTTAGACTAGGATGGTAGCCACAGGAATAGAGAAAAAGCAGTTACTATATATAATTTTGTTTAAAATTATGCTTATTACTGAAGCAACGGTACCCAGACATATGATTGTTGTCTGTATTCACTAGAGTAATTTAATATCTGTTGTTGTGATTACTATCTTTATAACACACAAATAACCTCTAAATGGCTATCATTATCACTCTGGAGATATTTCACCTCACAATGACTTGCTGGGTATCGACCTCAAGTAGCCTTTATAAATAACCACATCATTTAGTTTTCTGATGTAGCTGTAAAATTAATCCAACAAAACAAAATAATTCACTCCTCTAAAGATTCCAGAGTAGGGCTCACCCAAAACTGAAAATTACAACTGAGTTGCAAATAAGGTATTATTACAACATACTTTTTGTAGGAAAAGATACATAAGAGTCAACCAACAATTTAAGTTAATTTCACTGTTAGTACTTTTAACTAATATTCTTGAAATTGCAAACAATTCTCAATTCAGGAGCAGGTTGTCATCTAAAAGTTCGTTTGTTCGGCAGTTGTTTAGCTCCTGGAACACAGGTTTCCAAAGGTGCAACTAGTAAAAATGGTTTCCAGAGTGAAAGTGGACAACCTTCTCCCCAAAATAAAACTAGTTTACGTGGACTCATACAGGAAGGACATTCAAAATAACTAATTGTAGCAAATATATAACATTTTTAAACATAAGCAAAGCGTTATTATTATTTGGTAGACAAAAAAAAAAGATTTAAAATTTCAGAAAACTTCAAAAGGCTCTTTCAAAGAATTTTGGATTAACAAAAAATTATTAAATTTGGTAACCTTCAATTTTTTCCCCATTAACTTCAGGCTCTGTGCTGAGTAGTAATCACCCCTTTAAAGCTTCTGTCCTATAGTGTTCCTTAAATCGTTTTTAACTTGGTTTCAATTTAGGTAAGGAATCCCATCTGAAGATAGTGACAGAAATTCTGCCAAAATTAAGATAACACATTGCAGAAAATTTTCATTTATGTCACCATGTTTTAAAAATACTATCATAACAATTTATCAAGTAGTTTGAAATTCTTGACTTTTTTATGATTTTACGGAAAGCAACAATTCTATTAGTGTTTATTCTGATAGACTTCAAATTTTTTCCACTCTAACAGTGTTTTTCACAATGGAGTCTTCACATATTCTAATTAACTGAGGTGCAGTTAAGAACTACAAATATACCAGCAAGTATACTTAGCCCTGAAGCCTTGTATGCAACAATTTTATCAACTACAATATAAAAAATTATCTGTATGTCCCTTTGCCTGAAAAATTATGGGCAACCCAAGAACTAACATAATGGCCCTTAGACACGTACAGGTCAAACAGATAATTCAGACTTTCTTCTTTTTTTTCAATATTGCAACATCACAGACATTTTTCAGTCAAAAGATTTTGATGTGAAAAACATTTTTTTTTCCTTTTCACCTAGACTTTAAGACAACGGTCGTGTCTCCTGTCCATCAATATATATAGATCAGACGCTGTGTAAAGCTGGAAAATGATGGGCTATTAACATCTTATACAATTTTTTGACTTTGCTGATACCAACAAAGGCTTCTGAGCAGCAAAATCAAGTTCTTTCCTGGGGGGGTCCTAAAATCAGTAAGAGACACATATACATCTCTGCATGTAATACTCCAGCCATCTTAAACTTGCTAGTAACACTCAGACTGTGAAAGGTACTCTTTGATAAAACAGAGAAAGTCCAAGTTATACAGGCTAAATTTGAGAAGTTCTGAACTCATTTTAATAGCATTTGTTCAAATTTCTATTTTCCTCACTGCTGAGTAATTTGGTTTCATAACAGGTTAGCCAATTAGGGATTGGGAAGGTTGAGAAACGTTACTATGCAACTGACAGAAAGATTTATAATCAGTAGATCACTGATTATAAATAAAGATGTGCTTCAACATTTATAGAATTTCACTTACTGTACTGTCATGAGTTCTAGCCCCAAATTAATGTGCCAGCATCAGAATCTTCCCTGAGTTCTCTTTAAGTACCATTCTATTTGCTAACAATGTACTACTTATTTTAAACAAAAGTACTTATTGAATGGCCATAATCAATACTATTGAAGTTTTGGACACACCTGGGCCCTTTAGAGCCCTGTTGCAACACAGGGACTCAGTTCTGCTACTATATTTTGTTAACAAAGTTCTCAATGATGGTTGAATTCCCAATTCAGTTTACAGATTTATTTAATCTGTAATACACTCCCAAGGTTAGCAGTAGCAGTATCATTCCAACTGCATCCTCCTTGGAAACACTTTCTGTAGAAAATACACATTTTAACTCAGGATGTGAAAAACTTGGTTTTCCCTTTCTGCAGGCAGGGCTGGCTACCCTAGCCATGGGTCATAAGGGGGCAGGAGAGAGACAATTGGCCACTTATTTCAGTATAAGGGTTTAGAGAGTAACACCGGAGGGGATCAAGCTCCTGGGGTGTCTTAACCAAGAAACAGAGAGCAATATACACCCCTTCCATTAGAAAAAAATTGTCCTGGGATCTAAATCGCTTCGTAAAGACTGCCTCTAGAGTACTTACAGTGAATCTGTGCAAGCGTTTAAGTACAAAAAATAGCTAAGCAACCAGGATTTACTGTACAGCACAGGGAACTACATTCAGTATCTTGTAATAACCCATAATGGAAGACGATCTGAAAAAATACATATATATATACATATATATATATATACACACACACACACACGTGTATGAATTACTTTGCTATATACCTGAAACTAACAATATTGTAAATCAACTATATATCAATTTTAAAAAATAAAAATAAAATTTTAAAAATTTTAAAAAGAGTTTAAGTACAAACTTGATCTACCAAGTTGAAAGTCTCCCCATTTTCAGGTATCCATTGAGCTCTGACCATCTCAAACTTCACAAACTATACACAAGTGCCTTCCTAGCTGAGTTTTTACATAGTGATCATTTCTTTTAGGAAGGTACTAGCATGACCTGCTCCCTCTCTAGTAATACCACAGTATAATGTGTTAAGAGAGGCATTTTCTTTCACGTGAAATGCAGAAATGAAACTTTATGTAGGCCCAAGGCTACCGACAGTGACTAAATATGAACATGGAACCCACAGATATGGAAACGGTGGCAAAGTTTTAAAACTCAAAAGGCAATGAAGCATGGTGTCTGTTAACGGTCACCAGCAATGTTGAGTGCTTTCCTCAGCTAGAGTATGCTTTAAAGAACCTGGAAACATCACAAAAGTGATACATTTATTGCTTAATTCCTGGCAAGTATCTTTCTTGATGTCATGCCCAACGTCTTAGTTCAAACCTTGATTATAGCACTTATCACAGGACATAATTTCCCATTAGAGAGTATGAATTTCCTAAGGTAGGGATTGGTTCTTAGACAGGTTGTGGGTGTGTTATATAAATGGGTAAAAGATGGCCTCTGTATATTGTCCCTATGTTGCCTACTTCTTTACAGCAGCTAAGACCCATTAAAAGCCCACAGGTGCCAAACTCAAATTTCTACACATCCAATTGTTTTAAATATAAACCCAATAAGCAGATTTTCAGCCCTTACAGCTTGACTGGTTTGCATGCAGTGTCAAACTGCACCCAGTTTCTGCCAAAGATAAAATGACCCCTGTAGCTATAAAAGACCTCCATCGCTGTTGTCCTCTGGAGCTCTCTGACCCAAAAACTCCCCATCGTGCTGCTGAATGACGCCATCTATAGGCACATATGCTCCGTCTCCAATCCTCCTCACCTCCAGGTGCTCCCTTGCCCTCCTCCCCTTCTGGACAGTGACCTCCTGCTGTTGTCTCTGGAAGGTCTCAAGTTATGATGGGCTTCCCCCACATGCAAATCTGTCAAAGCATCACCCAAAGAAAGCTCAGGGTGTACTACAGTCATCTCATGGTCCTACCTTCTTTTCCTTGATCAGCCCCCAAATCCCTCAAACTCACTATGTGATACTTAGCTAATGGGCCTTGGAGCAGCTTCACATTTATCGAGTAAACTACTGGAAGCTGGTAATTTCTCAATTTAAATAGGATCTCCCTCAGGTTGAATAATAGCCCTTTCCCACCAGTGGAACAGCCCATCACATAAAGAACCTCTGAGACAGAACATTGGCGGACACAAAGCTGAAATGGTAGGAGAGGAGAAGGGATAGGTAGCCATAATATGAATGCCAACAACTAAAGTGTAATTATAATTATCATTTATCGAGGGTTAACTATGTTCCAGGTACCACACTAACTAAGCATTTTTACATATACTTTAAGATTCAGTTTATGTAACAAGCCTTAGGGTGTATTCCATTATTTATTCCCATTTGACAGATGGGGAATCTGAGGCTCATAGATATAATGTAACTGAATCCTGGTTTATAAATGTTAAAGGATGGAAGATAATCCAGATTTGTTAAGCTCCGAAGTCAATGCTCTTAAACAATATCCCATATCAAAGAAATAAGAGCACCTAAGAACTCAACAACAGCTAAAGAAATACCAGTAGCCAAAGAAAAAACAGGACTGATCTTTCAAAAAGAGAGCATATATATATATATATGTGTTTACAGCCAATTCAGCCAGAGGGCGAGAGGGTGGGGGGTTAGGAAGTTAGTAAGAAAAGAGAATATAGAAGAATTTTTAAACCAAGAAGATAAATCTACAGAGAAAAATTCAGATTAGGAGAGAATTAACATCACCCCCCTCAAAAAAGTGAAATTAACAGTCAACCTTCAAAATATAGTCATGACACTTACCTAAACATATTCTAAGAAATATCTGTAATCTCTATGGATTCCACGGACCATCCAGACTAGCTGGTTAAGTTTACCCACATCCCTGAGGCCAACAAAAAATGTGTATGTGCTAAGGGGTGAGGGGATCATTCAGGAAGGAACTGTTATATATACACGCCCCTGGAACCTAAATATTCAGAGGCCATGGGGGTTTGTTGGAAAGTGACCTCTCCCTCGCCCCAGTTAACTGGTTGCTTGTTAGGTGGAGGAATAAAATAATAAGAAACAAATAGGAAGTTGATTTTAAAAATCAATGTTTAAATATATTTGAACTACAAAATTTAATCTGAATTTTTATAAAAACACAAAGCAGAAACCAAACAAAGGGACATATGGGTCTCTTTTCCTCTTCTGGGATATATGGCTTCAAATTCTATCTCCTAATTAAACTACTACAGTTCATAGAGCAATATTTACATACTGAGTCTATTACTGCTCTAGCTAGACAGCAATGAGTCCAAGAAATGCAATGGATGGAAGAAGAGAGGGGGAGGCATTGTGAGGGAGAGGGAGGGACAGGGAGGAAGGATTGGAAATAAATGAGATTCTCTTTTAATTGTCAAATTGTAGAGGCGACTATCTAACAAGGAATGGCATGAATCAATCATTTGTATACTAAAAAGAAAAAACAAAACAAAAAGAAAGTTAGGCTTAAAGAGAGAACATCTCTACTATTACTACTACTAATTAAGATTCACTGAGCACCTACTATGTGCCAGGCACTATTCTTAGTGCTTTGCTTTAATTAATTAATCCCCACAACAAACCTGTAAAGTAGGTATTACTCTTACCCCTGCTGTACTAATTAGAAACTCGAGGGACACAGAAGTTGAACAAAACCATTTCATAACATTCTCTGACCTATAAGCAGCACTGCCATGCCAGCTCACAAAATACCTTCACAGAGTAATTAGCAAGCACGGGACTGCGGTATGGTGTGATTTATCATCGTACAGATGGCGGCATCTTACCATATTCGACAGTTCCCTTGGGTGAAAACCAAGGGATGTTTTTAAACTGACATCTTAGGTCATTTACATAGTTTACCTTCAGAATTTGAGCAAGAGCTGTGGAGCACAAAGGTCACACGCCTCCCTGATCACTCACATGAACTCAGCTTGTATGACTTCGCTTGTACACAAAAGCTATTGAATTTATTTTCTGACTCCAATCAGACACAGACCTTTTCAGGTGTTCATTAGTCAGCACTTGACTAACCAACTGTAAAACACAAATAGTCAGTAAGCGACAAAATGCACACTCTAGTGAGCACATACGAGAAGATTTTTCCCATGGTGTTTGCGTTTAAAAAATATAGAAGGAAAATTTCATGAAATATATGTTAATGATCTCTGTAAGAGGAATTCTCATCTTGGATTTATATTAAAAATGTTTATTCTCTTTATTTAAATTACTTGAAAAAAAATTAGGTACTCCCATCTTACATAATAAGCCGTACAACAGAGATTAAAACTCTTCCCAGTTTCTGCTTTCATCCACCTAAATTCAGTTTCAGCAACATACAAAATGAGCACTTAACTTAATCCCTCAAGGACTTGACAATTGGAACGTAAGCTTTGGAGACAGTCAACAATAAAGAATTCATTCTTTCACCTAGCTTTGTTAAACAGATGCTTCCCTTGAATTTCAGAAAGAAGGTAGAACCACAAACTTAACAGTCTTACTAAGTGGAATCAGGAGGAGGGAAACTGGTATAAAATGAGATCATGTGTCTAATATGCTACTAATCCCTACATCCATCACATTTGAACTAAATCATAATAGGGTACAGTTTCAAGGGAGGGGGAAAAACCTGGAACTGAAAACAAATCAGAAAGGAGTGGTTTGTTGCAAGCCCTCCAGAAGTACATTTATCACAAGTAAAATCTGTCAAACTGATGGGAAATTTTCTACCAAAATCCACGTTGATGTGACCATAGAGCACAAATGTAACATTTGCTCTCAGTGAACAGAGACTTGGATTTTTTTCCTCCTTCTCTTCTCCCTGTCAACATGACCAATGAGAATGTTCCCGCTTAAGGAATATGCGACGTTACACTAACAAAATAATCCCTAAATTATATTATGTATTTAAAACATTCTAAAAAGGTTTTATCTGAATGTTTACAATAATCAAGGATGAAAATAAATATTGTGTGAGAGGCAAAACTTAAATGGCTACCTAGTGGACAGACTGAGAAATATGCTCTCAATCTCTCTGAGTATAAGTGATAAACTGTAAGGTTCTCATTAGCACTAAAATTCTGTTTCTGTTTTAAGTTTCTAGTAAGAATACGATACATGCTTGAGCTGGAGACTTTGATACATGAACTTGGAAGGACAAAATTTTGACCACATCTGGTATAAACAACCAGAAGGGAACAGATGTATCACATGAGCAGGAAGAGAAGAGTTAGGAGGGAAAAAGTTTGGAAACTGGGAGAAGCTCTGTGTAGGCAGTTTTTCTGAACTAACCAAGTTCAGTAAAGGAAGGCATCGCCAAACAACTTCTGACCATAATAAAAGGAGACTGCCAGACTGAGGTTAAGATAATTGTTGGGTAGGCAGTTTTGACCTAAATTCGAGAGACTATACCTGGAGACTAAGTAAAAAAAATTGCAAGGGGTTCGTTATCATTCAGCCAGGATTGATTGGGTGCTGGGGTGGGGCAAGAAGTAGCAAAAGAGAATCATAAAAATCTCAATCACTATCACTTTAATTATCTATGTCAAACCAGTTTGGGTTTTGTTTTTTTTTTTTTTTTTTTCAATGTGTGTAGGACTTCCAGTCCTGCCCAGATTTACCATCCTGCCTGAAACGACCATAAGAAACAGACACAAATATTTCAATGATTTTCAAGACACTAGTCATCAGACAAGAAAGTCCCATGATCCCCGAAAGACAGTAAACAAATGAGACGAACCCTACAATTGCCCCCACATACTGCCTTGAGACAGCAGGCAGGTTGTGTATCAGGGAGTGGACCCAGGCAAAGTTCTGCAGACCGTCTGAGTTGAGGAATTCAGCATCCAGGGAAACCAGACTGCTGGAGTTCACAAGGCAAAGTGTCAGAAAGGAGAAAGCTACATTGACAGAACTCAGGAGGCGTGTGGAGGTCCACCCTGAAGAGTGCTGACTGGTGCACATATGTAAGAACACGACGTGAGGATGAGGGAAAAAAAGAGCCATTCAAGAGGCTTACAGAGAGGACACTGCCTGGCACTCACACAGAGCTGGGAGTAAAACCTGTTTCTACCAGCCAGACTGGAAAACCTCTAATTAATGAGGCATTGCATAGAGCTCTTAGAAGGCTCTTGCTTCAGTAGTAAGGGAATAATTAGCCCTAGAGTAAACTTGCTCTGATCTTGCCAAACAAATCTGAAAAGCGAAAAGACTCAAAAGGATCAGCCTGTTTCCAAGTAACTTAACTGCATCCCAGAACAACGCTCCGGAATACTTACAGCAATACAAAAATATACGTGACCTAATAAGGTAAAATTCACAAAAGCCAGCATCCAATAAAATATTGCCAGGCATGCAAAAAATTAGGAATATATAACCTATAACAAAGAAAAAAAAAAAAACTGACCCAGAACTGACACGTTAAAATTAACAGAAAAGGGCACTAAAAGTTATTTTTTAACTTGTATTCCATGTTTTAAAAGTAGAGATATGGCAGATATAAAAAAAAGACTGAAACTGAATTTCGAGATGAAAATTACAATGTCTGAGTAGAAAAATTCACTGGACAGGATTAATGGCAAATTAGACATTGCAGTAGGAAAGATTAGTGCACTTGAAGACATGCTGTAGAAACTATCCAAAATGAAACACAAGGGGAAAAGAAAACAAATAAAAATTAAAAAAGCATCAGTAAACTACATTCAATATCCTATAGTAACCTATAGTGAAAAGAATATGAAAAGGAATATATATGTGTATGTATAACTGAATCACTGTGCTGCACACCAGAAACTAACATTGTAAATCAACTGAACTTCAATAAAATTTAAAAATTTTTTAAAAGAGTATCAGTAATAAGAAGGAAAATTTCAAGTAACCAAATATATGTTCCATGTGTGGTTTTAAAAAAAAAAAACTATAAACCCACTGAGCCAAAAAGTCCAATGAACATGAAGAAAACCGCACCAAAGCACATCTTAATCAAATTACTGAAAACTAGTTATTAAAAGCAGCAGGGGGTGGGGGAGAGAAGAGACATGTAAAATAAAAGGATGGAAGGAGATAAACAATGCTAACACAAGTCAAAAGAAGGCTAGAGTAGCTATATTTTAATATCAGACAAAGTGGATTTCACAGCAAAAAAAAAATTACCTGGGATAAAAAGGTTATTTCATAATGATAGAGGGGTGAATTAATCAAAAGGATATAATAATTCAAACGTTTATACCTATAAAAGCAGAGCTTCAAAACACATGAACTGACAGAACTGCAAGGAGAAACAGACAAATCCACAATTAACAGGCAGAAATTTCAATGCCCCTCTCTTAATAATTGATAGAACAAAAGTTGACAGAAAATCAGCAATATGGAGGAGTTGAACAATACTATCAATCAACATGATCAGACTGACATTTTTAGAACATTCCACCCAACATTCTTCTCAAGAACACATGGTACAGCTACTGTAAACAAAGTCTCAATAAATTTAAAAGTATTCAAGTCATATAAAATATAGTATCTGACCACAGAACTACATTGGAAGTCAAAACCAAAAGATTTCTGGAAATTCTCCAAATATTTAGAAAGAAATACACTTCTAAACAACAGAAATACACTTCTAAGTAACAGATGAGTCAAAGAAGGAAACAAAAGAGAAATTAGAAAGTATTTTGAACTAAATGAAAAGCAAATCACAACAAATCATAATCTGTGGGATGCCACAAAAGCAGTAACGATGGGGGAATGTATCACAAAAAATTTTATATTAGACAATAAGAGAGTTCTCAAATCAATGACCTTAGTTGCCACCTTCAGCAAACAGAAAAAAGAAGAGCAAATGAAATCCAAAGCAAGCAGAAGAGAATCATAACAGTCAAAATGGAAATCAATGAAACAGAAAACCAATATAGAAAAATCAATTAAACTAAAAGTTGTTTCTTTAAAAAGATCCACAAAACTGATTTTAAAAGGTGGGAGAGAGAAGACCCACCACCATGGCTTCACTGGTGTAATCCACCAAAATCAACTGTATAGAAATGCTTTCAGAAAACAGAAGAAAATACAAATTGATTCTTGGTTTGGGGTTGGGGATGAATGGCGAAGGGAAAGGTTCTCAAAGGGCATATAACCCCTTCAGGGGAGGGGGTGGACATGTTCACTGACTTGATTGTAGTGATTGTGGTGTCACGGTGCACACATATGCAAAACTTGGCAAGCTGTACACTCTAAATATGTGTGGTTTGCTGTATGTCAATTATACTTCAATAAAGCCATTTGAATAGATTGACAGAATAGACAGATATTTATCTATAAGCCAGTAACTAACTTATCTCCATTTATAGGGCATGAAAAAAAGTAACAGAACTAAACTTCTTCTTTAATATACTAGGATGTACATATTCAAATCACTTGCTCCCTTTCAAGTATAGTAAACTCAGGGTAGCACCATGGGCACTCACATATATGCCAGACTCAAAGCAAAATGTGACCATGAACGTGGCTTCCTATGTCTCTTATGAACTGGTTCTAAATACAGTTTCCAAACATTCCAAAAAGGCATTTTGAGAAAATGGTATCAGCATCACTGCATAATAAAGACAAAACCCCTATCACC
This sequence comes from Camelus bactrianus, assembly GCF_048773025.1. NCBI lineage: Eukaryota > Metazoa > Chordata > Mammalia > Artiodactyla > Camelidae > Camelus > Camelus bactrianus. The sequence goes on along the minus strand of NC_133575.1, from coordinate 76,952,368 downwards.
CAGAGTGTCCATACTGAGGGCCAACAATTGAAAACATTTACAAGGGTTTGTGGGCTTGCTATTTTAGTCTTAGTTTACCATCTGTAATCCGAGATATTTTAACACTGGGGCAAAGTAAGTTTTGCACCCTAACCAGATGACTGAAAGAGTTTTATGGATGAACCCAGTTCAGAGGAAAGGTACCCAAAAAATATAAAAGGGTTTAGGCTGTGCCTTTTGTTTTGGAGCCATGTCACAAGACATTTTAAAAAAAAAAAAGATTAACCCAAAAGTAAAAAAGACAGTGGAGGCATCTTATTCTCATGTTGTTATGCTTGTGAAGTAATTTCTGGGGTAAGACCCCTACTTTGAGCTATGTTTAAATACACACTGAATAGCAGTCACTCCTTCCAATCCTACTCTTTCCTCATCAATAATCAAACATGAAGTCACTCATTGTTAATTATGTATAAAACTTCTTGAAAAATACTCTAGGTCACTGAAGCTTAAAATAGAAATAAACATGAGGCAAAGCATCACATTCCATTCTTGTATGTGCCCCACTTCCTCTTAGCTATGACTGCTTAACTCCAACGATGACAGAGAATAAATCTTCACTGTTCAATCAATATTGCCATGTGAAAGCATATATAATCCAGCCGGAACAAGTGAAGTATTACAATCAGTGTCCCTAGAGTGTAACTTTCAACGAGATTTGGCTCCATTAATAGCTTGCATCATTATTCAATAATTACTGCCCTGAGTTGAAAATCTTTGTTCTGAAATTTACTTTCTACTGCAAGGATACTGTGTTGCACGAAAACGAATGATCTGAATGAATGCTTTGCTCCATAGATTCTTTTTCGGGTTAAAATAATCATCAAATGATTATCAAAAATAAACTACATGCCAGACTTAAGATTTAAATTATATGCATTTCTTACTGTGTGGTATACCTTTAGCCTATAAGAATGTAAGCAAAGTTTTAGTGTAGTGATTTAAAAAAACAACAGAACTTTCCACTTCATTATTTAACCATTCACAGCACTTAAGGGAAGTCAGGAATGCTCTCTTATTTAATCACAACACACTTCTCCAAAAGAATTACCTAATAATTCCCTTTGCTTGGTCAACAGCCATCACAAATTGATTAGTTCACTTGAAAACATGCTATTTTTAATGCTTAAACATAAACATACATAAGCAGATGTACACATGTGTAGATATACACAGAGATACAGGGTTTGGGGTTTAGAAAACTTTTGTGGCTCATCTCCTCTGACACGGAGTTTCAAATGGTTTTGCCAATTCTTTCTTCTAGGTAGAATTCTTCAAGAAAAATAAACTTGCCAAATCAAAACGTAATTATCAATGATCACGGAAAAAGAACGTTGATGCAATTTATTTCTTTATTCATGTATGCTTCATGTATGCATTCATTCATGCAATACATACGTAATAAATATTTGCTAAAATGCCAGATACTGTGCCAAGTGCTAGGGATAAAATGGTGAGCAAACAATGAAACACGATCCATGCTTTCATACAGCTTACAAACTAGTGGGAAAGACAGACACTAAAGAATCACACACACTTATAATGTGATAATAATATACGTGCATATAATATGGTAAGTGCTATGAAGGAGAGATACATGTGCTATGAAGGCATGCAAAGGGAAGAAATTACTGAGTCAATGAGGTAATGAGAGAGAACTGAGCTGAGGTCTTAAGGAAGAGTAGAGGTTAACTAGAAAAAAAGTGGGGGCCGTTGGAACAGCCCATGCAAAATTCTTGATAGAGCCACTTTAGAAGATAGTTTGGCAGTTTCTCACAAAACTAAACATAACTAAACATACTCACTCTTACCACTCCTTAGTATTTACCCAAAGGAGTTGACACTAACGTCCACATGAAAACGTGCACACAAATGTTTAGAGTAGCTTGATTCATAACTGCCAAAACTTGGAAGCAACCACAATGTCTTTTAGAAAGTGAATGGATAAATAAACCCTGGTACGTCCACCAGACAATGGAATATTATTTAGCATTAAAAAGAAATGAGCCATCAAGCCATGAAAAGGCATGGAGGAAACATAAGTGCATATTACCTTGCAAAAGAAGCCAATCCAAAAAGGTTATATGCTGTCTAATGCCAACTCTATGACATTCCGGAAAAGGCAAAACTATGGAGACAGTAAGAGATCAGCGGTTGCCAGGGACTGGAGAGGGGAAAGGGGTAAAGAGGTGGAGCACAGAGGATTCTTAGGGAAGTGAAATTACTCTGTATGACACTATAATGGTGGACACATGTCATTATACATTTGCTCAAACCCAACGTATGTACACCACCACCAAGACTGAACTCTAATGTAAACTCTGGACTTTGGGTGATAATGATATGTCAATGTAGGTTCCCCGTTTGTAATAAATATACCACCCTGGTGCCGGGTGTTGATAAAAGGGGAGGCTTGTGTGGGGGTGGGTGGCGGGTATATGGGAACTCTCCATACTTTCTGCTCAATTTGGCTGTGAACCTAAAACTGCTTTTAAAAAATAAAGCTTATTTTAAAATAAAATAAACATACACACACACACAAAATCCTTGAGGCAGGAGTGAGCTTGACACTGCTGCAAAGACCACTGATTGCAAAAACTAAGGAGGACACTCTCTCAGAGTAAAGGAAATAAAAACAAAATTAGGAGAGAACATGTGCATTGAAACCAACTCCAATTCAGCTCGCCTTTATCATCTCCTCCCACATGAAGGAGCTTTGAAATATGTACTAGGGTGTGCACACGCACACACACAAGCATGTGAATAGGAACTAACATACACACACACCCACACCACTCTTCGTGGTCAGTAGCTGAACCAATTCAAAGACAAATGATCAGAAAGGGACCAACAGAGAATATAAGCATAAAATTTGAAAAAAAAAATCTAGACTGACTTCAGATGTTGTTCTTCATAATCTTAAAAACAAATAACATGTGATCATGTAAAATGAGATCAAAGAAAGTATATCCTTCAACTGGAAAAACTACAAACAGTGATAGCAGTATGGTGATGATAAGGACCGGGTGGTGAGGGGCGGCATGAGCTTAATCCTCTTCTCCCATAGCAGGAAGTCAATAGATAATATCTAAAACAGATAAGGTAAGACATAGCAGTATAAGCATATTATTTGGAGATAAGGAGAAAACTATCAGACACAACAGTTAAAAGGAGTTAAAAGGGGTTGCCACTGGTGAACAACACGAGGGATAGAAAGAGACGGGGCATGAGATGCTTATTGTTTATTACAAACCTTTCTCTACCACTGACCTTAATTATTTACCTATACTATTTTGTTTTTTTTTTAAAAAGATCCTTTTTAAGTAAATAAATGATGAATGAAAAGGAGGAAGTAAAAAGCATGCTGGCAGAGTTCTAGAAAGGAAAGACGAGAAATATCATAAATAAAATCTACAGAGGAAGCAACAACAATAAAGGGAATAAAACATTTGAAAAACAAAGTTAGGAACACGGCTGATAGGCTTGAGGAAGTCAAATGAAACAAAACTGCAAAAAAAAATCTATTATGATTATAGAGAAGATGGCAGATATGGAAAACAAAGGAGAGCCAGAGTAGTGAAGTGATGTGGCCAAAGTCACAGAGAAGTCAAGAACGGTACCCAGCTCTACACTTTTACAACCGCTTTGTAATAAAGTCACTTACTTAGCAGAGTTCAAAATTCTAAGAATTCAATATCTAGCCAGATAATCACTTCAGTTCTTCAGGGATGCTACCCATTTAGAAGTGTGGGTTTTTAATTTTGATTTTACTGTAGACTTGTTTTCTATAGAAAAGTCCACCTTGACTATGTGCAAGAACAGAAAATGCTAGCAAACATCAGGATATTTGCAGACTATTGCATCTAAAACTGATCTAGATAAACACAGTAGCAGTGGACTAAAAGAAAAAGTCAGTTATTTCTGAAAGGGAAAAAAAAGCGAATTTTTTTTTAAAATGAGACACACATTCTTTTCTACCTCACAGAATTTCTGATATTTCACCCATTTAAGTATCCAGCTAGCACAATAACACCTTAGCATTCAGTCATTTCGAATCAAAGTATTTACAGTATACACAAATTATAAAACTATTTTCCTAACCAGTTGCTAATTTCCCTCTTTTCCTACAGTGGGGGTGTTGAGGAGAGGGGTCATGGCAGTGTCATACATGTCATCCGAAGATTCACTAGCACTAGCCCTTCCAATCCAGGGCACTAATGCACAGGAAGGAATGAGAGGAAAATGGAAATTTCTTTTTTTGCCAATCAAAAGTAATCAACTCAAATTTTAAAACACCAGGAAGGACAGGGCAGGCAGGACAGTGAAGCAGCAATCTGCAATAAACACTGTGATGTGGTAGACCCCTCTGCAAACGAATGCTAACTGCCTATCATACATTCGATCATTAAAAAGGTATTAAGGGTCTGTGGTTATTTTTTCAATACAGTAGGGACAAAAAGTCAACCCAGCAAATTCCTTGGGGACAAATTGCTTTATTCATCCTACCCTGAAGGCTGAGCCAGATCAGAGTAAGCCTAGGTAGTTGAATGACAGTTCATCTGCATTTGAAAAGAACTGTTAGGCTATGGGACAGGTTCCAGAGTCCCCAGATCAGACCTCACTTGTAAATGACTCTTAGCAACCTCCCTACTAAAAATCCTACTAAAAATGCAGAATACTGAGACAAATGTCAAGGTAAAAATATATAGACTCCGTTAAGACTACCTGAGACAACTACAGATGTTCCAGGAAGTCTATCCATGGACAAATTCTTAAAAAAAAAAAATTTATAATTACAAGGACTCAGTCCCTATATATTGAAAACATTCCCTACTTTTTCATTTCCACAAAATAAAATTCAATATATGCCTTCATCTGCCACGGAAAGGAAGTCACAATAAATTAATTTGCAATTAGTGAATTTTGAAGAATGAGAATACAATCTGCTTGAGTACCACAGTCATTCAATAAAGGTACGTCAGTCCCTCGCTATGCCTAGAAATGGCAAAGGGGTGGGCTAAGTAGAATTTCATTCCAGAGCATGGAAAATGAGCCTGTACTGTATCCTATTGTACAGACATAAGGTCCAGTAGGTGGTTAGTTTTTAAAACCTGATTAAAGTGAGGGATCATAAAAAGTACCTTCAACATTTTATGGTAACTTACAACATGAAATATACTTCATTCATCAACCTTTTGATGGGGAGGCAAAGGCCTTTTAAGATATTCTCCTTAGCAAGAGTTGAGAGCAGTCTTCCTTTCATAAACCACACCCTCAGCGCATTCCCCACTATTTGCATTTTCTTTAGAAGAGAGAACTTAAAGATACCTTAGGAATCCTTCTAGATTTTTGTTAGTTTTCCGTAGGCTTTCAGTTGCCTCGCTGGTGCTTCACGTAATGGGCAATCTTTTCAGCTGCTTTATCAACTCATACAAAAGACTTCTACTTCATTTTCATTGAAGTATCTCTTTTTTTCCACTCACAATTTCATCAATTTCATGATGTCTAATTAAATCACATAATTACACTAGCAATGACAGCTGGCGGTATAGGTTTGGGAACAAACAAACCAACTCTTTGGTAACCATACAACTCAACAGATAGGAACAGAAGGTAGTTTATACATTACTAGAAACCAATGTTTTTAATGATATTCATCACTTGCCTCAATAATCAAATTCTCTAAGCTTAGAAATTACATGTCACCATCTGTGAGTAAGAAATATGAAATAATTTTTCATTAGCTAATCACTGCTTATATTAAGCAATCTGGGAATATATTCTTCACTCAAAAGGTCAGATAAGCAGTCTCAAACTTAGAAGAGCCACTCTTCTTACCCCATTTGTCTACCCTCAACTCCAGAAGCCTCTCTGTTGCTCTCATAGAAGCAGTCATGAAAAGAGAGGCTCTGAGAGAAATGGGCTCAGAATTCGAGAGGCGAGACTTGAAAAGTAGAAACAGCTTAGCGCCGATTTTCCCCAAGGGAGAAACTTAAATCACGGCTGCTTATAAAAATGACCTGCTTCCCCCATTTTCCTTTCATTATCTGACTTCATTCACTTTCCTGGTCTACCTGCTGGATATTTTACCGGGCAATTAATTTTGTTAACAACAATATTTTGAAATTAACAATAACGCAGGACCTCTGGAAATGACTTTAGTGTAACTTTCATTCTGATACTCAGGAAACAGAAATTGTATGACAGAAATGAGGAGTTTAGGAAGAAGAGGTAAGGAATTGTGGAACACTGAGATCATGGAAGACCTGGGAGGGGATCACAGAAGGAAAGGTGTCTTCTGAAGAAAGGGGCACCACTATATGGAAAAGGGGTACAGAAAGGGATCCAGGAAATCCCAAAGATAAAATTTACCAACTTCAAAATATCGCCTAGGGTCAGCCCTGTACCTAGAAGAGAGGCAGGAAGGAGTGTTCTCTCCATTGTTCCTATACCACATGGCACACGCTTGCTCCCAGAGCCCAGATTCATACTATTAATAAAACAGCTCATGTGCAATGTACATTAAGTAGGGTTTGAAAAAGGGGAGCTACCCTGGGAACCTAACCTTCCTGCATTAACATGTTCCCAAAGGAAAAAAAAAATGTTCTCAGAGATATAAAAAGAAAGAAAGTAAGAAAGATGCCTCACAAACACTTTTTGGAATACAGCGTGTTCCTAGTGTCCACACCATTAAGGAATACTCGCAGAGCAAAATTTTTAATGTAGAAGAGATCAAGGAAGAAAGAAACCAAAGTTACCATTTGCAAGAAAGCAGTGGTTGTCATTAAATCACTGTGTCATCGTGATATGCTACAGCAATACGTCAACCTTTGCTAACCTTTGCCCCTCTGGATAGAAAGCTCACACGCTCTAAGTATTCTGACACACCTCCGCCCGGGGATTCTTTGTGCAACGCCTCCACCCGGGTTAGCTTAAGGTGAGATGTGCTATTTTCTGTCTATTCCTGCTCGTCACAATTTTGTAGATTTTTTTCCAGCTTGCATTAGGAAAGCAGGCAGGTTTTTGAATCTGCTTTTTCAGTCAAAACAGAAAGACCCAGGAGATGTTTCTATGCTCCTCTAGGAGTCACCCTATCCCCCCAACCCAGCAGGGAGTGTCTCTGCTCCCTAACAAGCTATACCTCAGTAACTAGCAGGGATGCCCAGCATCACCTAAAGTTACTGTGTCCAAAACCGGACTCATTTCCCACCTACCTCCCTCTCTCCCTACTCCCCCATGCCTGCTCTTCCTTCTCCCTTCCAGATCCTACCCCAATTCAATCAATCACCAAGGCTGGTGGCTTCTAAATCCTCATCTTCCTCCCCTTCTCCACCCTGATTACCACTGTCTTAGTTCAGTAGTTCATTTCTTATCTCTACTACTGTAACCAACTTCCTGGTCTCGTAGCCTCCAATCTCACCTCTTTCCAATCATTTCTCCTCAAAATTTTTTAAATTTTAGATCCTGAGCCAAAAAGTCAAATGTGTATGGATTCTAAGCAGGTGACAGAATTGAGTGATGCAGTTCAACTGTAGGAAAGTAAATGTCACCTAACACTAGACCCCAGGATGAAACGCAGTAACGGGCGGGCTGTGGCCCATCCAGGAGCTCTTCGCCCATTCCAACGGGACAGATCTTATTCAGGGACAGTGGACTGCTGACAGTCACATGGACTCAGTATTACAAAATTACTCTGATGTTTCCAGAGAAGCCAACAATTTGTATTTATATGTGTAAACTCCTAATTTTTAAGAGCTGGCAAGCAAATCAAGTTTTAAAAACCATACTGTCAACGTTGCAAGCCAAACCAAACAAATCTGCAGGCCGGATATGACTTGCAGGGCTGCCATTTTGCAAACTGCTCATGAGATTATTGCTTCTCCAACGTCAAAGCGCAGAAGCATCTGGGCAGCTTATCAGCGCGGATTCCCAGAGCCCACACCAAAAGGATTCTCATTCAGTTGGTTGACTGGGCCTCCAGAATTTACAGTTTTTGTTTTTGTTTTTGATTTTTTGTTTTGTTTTGTTTTAGCAAACTTTCCTGGTGGCCTTCAGGCAAGTGGTCCTAAAACCACTTTTTAATAAATCTGTATGAAAGGGAATCTGGAGGATTAAAGGGAATGAGAAAAACTGAAAAGTGGAAACTCTATTTCTAATGCATTTGAAAGATGTTAAATATTCTCATTTGCTGTCTCAGGGAAATACAATTTAGTATCATACTTGTTTCAACTTTGAATAATAGTGCTCATTCATGAACACATTTTCAAGTAATATACAAAACCAGTTAGACTTATCAAACAATTACTTTTTTCAAAAACAAGGACCTACTATATAGCCCAAGGAACTATATTCAATATCTTGTAATAACCTATAATGGAAAAGAATCAGCAAAAGAATATATATGTATATGTTTGACTGAATCACTTTGCTGTACACCTGAAACTAACACAACATTGTAAATCAGCTATACTTCAATAAATTTTTAAAAACAAATTAGTTTTTTCAATGTACTGGACATCTCATTAATAGTGTGGCAATGGTTATCACTAGCATTAAACTATCAGGTGGTCTTCCAAAAAATTACAATCATTTTATTTTTTTTTTTCTAAGAAATCTACTTTAAAAATACTATTTTTAAATAACATTTTAATTGATCCAGTCTAGATGAGAATGCTGAAACTGAGTATACAATTGTCCATGAATTCATAGTTAAGTCTTCTGTTTTGAAATCTGAATGCATTTTTCCCGTGGGGAATGTTGGGGGGAGGAAGAAATGCCTAGTGAGTCAGTTCCTAACCTATTTTAACCCAAATTATTAGTCTTCCTGTCTCTGAATCCCAGGCATTCATACAGCACTAATCAAATACTGTTGTGTATACAAGTCATATTCTCTTTATAATAGTATAAATCCGTTGATAACAAGCACCTATATTTCACACCTCTATATCCTTCAGCACTAAGCAGAATATTAGGAACTGGAATGACACTACTATATTCATCAAATAAAGGAATAACATCCATGGGAAAATGTGTCCCACACTAACCAAAAAGCGGGGGAGGGGCGAGTGGAAGAGGAAAAAGTTCACGCCTCAACATTTGGGCCATAAAGTCAGATGGGAGGGCAAGTGGGAGAGAGACTTGGGAAGTAAATTGTTTCCAGCACCACCACATCTATGGAGGTCACTGAGAAAGAAACAAAACAGAGGCTTCCTCCTCCTCCCGACTGGGCCGCCAAGTCCCAAGGCAACATCAGTGGGAAGGAAAGGAAAAACGCCAGGCAATCTTTTTGGCTCTCACATACCAGGGCAGCCCCTGCCCAAGGGCCTTTCATATGGCCACGTATTTATAACTCAGAGAATTCCTGTCCTCAGCTTTGGTAGTAATACTCTTCGTATTTCCAGGGCTCAAAAGGGATTTTGCAAGAATCATGAATCTCTCATGAGAAAGTTGTCTAGCGAAGGATGATTCATGTCCCACGGACCTATGTCTTTTTAGAATAATTTTGTAATCTAACAAGGAGCTTGAAAAATTTCCCGGCCTATACCTTGCAAAATAATGTCCTGTTTCTATAGTTACAAACCACTGCACAAAGAACAATCATTCACTTTCAGTAAAACATGATAGGTAATGTCTCTAAAGTCAAGAAATAGAAAATAACCACAAAAGATTCCATTCTGACCTAAGTATCTCTGCCTTCAATGAAACTAAAACACCGAATCCATTATGTAGATGACAGAAAGGAAGTTCACTTTTACTTTTAAGGGAGCAGCTAAACCTTTAAACCTTAAATATATATATTTGTAAGTTTTATGTTCAAATCAACATACTAATTAGTAACAACAGTGGTAACGGATGCTACTTCATCCACATGTTACAAAACCGGTTTTGTGCAAGAACTAGATTTGAACGCAGATTAACACAGACTTTGATATCCTGGGTATGTGAAACCCTTTGTATATAAACAAATTTTCATTCCTCTGGCTCTTATCTCAAACTCATTTGGGCCTCTGTAGTAATAAAAGCTTTAAAAGCTGTAGTAATAAAACTAAGTGGACAGTGTCTCTTAATACAAAGCTCACTTACTGAAGTGAAGCATCCTAAGTAGAGGACTTAAGCTCAAATCCTAGCCCTAAAATGACTCTGCCATAGTTGTGAGCAATGTATTGCTTCTTACACTGTCACAGGAGATTCATATGTGAACATGGAAATAAACAACCAAACCATGACAACACTTCAGGGAGGGTAATTTTACCTACTTTTGTGTATCATAAATCTTGCGGCTTCTCTCGGGTTATTCTGGGGACTGTAATTCAGCCAGGGGCACAACACATTGTCTGACAGCAGTATGCTAAGCTACCTGACCTCTAGAGCAGTATCTATTTGCAAACAAAAACAAAAACAAAAATTAAAAAACACAAAAACCTTAAGACTTAGAGGCACCGACCTACAGAAGAGGAAGTTGGGAGCAGGGGCCAGTTAAGCCGCAACCAAACTTTATCAAAGTACACACTATTTACAGTACATGTTTAATTTCACAAGTTCAAAGCTGTCAAATTAAAGCATGCCAAAGGTATCAGAATTAATAGATGCCTTCCTATTTACACTACAAACAGGCCAATTACCACGGAATTTTGACAAAAGATTTTAGACTTCCGGTATTTCCAACTAGAAAAAGTCTACAGTCAGGTCTGATCATAAGGCCCCTCATATCACTCCCCTGCGCAGATGCTCTACTTGGGTCACGGAATGAAGTCCAGACCTTTCAGAGGAGCATTCAGTGCTCACTCTGATGGAGCTGCTATATCCCTCTTACACATACAACTAGCCCTACTAGCCTCTTTTTTTCCCCTTTAAAAATTTTTTTAATTGAAGTATAGTCGATTTACAACGCTGTGTTAGTTTCTGGTGTACAGCATAGTGATTCAGTTTTACATATATATATTCCTTTTCCTACTCTTTTTCATTATAGGTTACTTCAAGATACTGAATATAGTTCCCTGTGCTATACAGTAAGACCTTGTTGTTTATTTTATATATAGTAGTTAGTAGCTGCTAATCCCAAGCTAATTTATCCTTGCCCCTGCCTTTTCCCTTTGGTAACCATAATTTTTTTTCTATGTCTGTGAGTCTATTTTGTAAATAAGTTCAATTGTGTCATTTTTTTTTAGATTCCCCATATAAGTGTTATCATATGATATTTGTCTTTCTCTGTCTGACTGACTTCACATAGTTTGATAATCTCTAGGTCCATCCATGTTGCTGCAAATGGCATTACTTTATTCCTTTTTATGGCTGGGTAGTATACCATTGTATACATATACCCCCTCTCCTTTATCCAGTCATCTGTCAGTGAACATTTAGGTTGTTTCCATGTCTTGGCAATTGCAGTTGGTGCTGCTATGAACACTGGGGGTGCATGTACCTTTTCAAGTTAGAGTTTTCTCCAGATATATACCCAGGAGTGAGACTGCTAGATCATATGGGAAGTCTATTTTTAGTTTTTTTAAGGAATCTCCATACTATTCTCCATAGTGTCTGCACCAATTTACATTCCTACCAACAGTGTAGGAGGGTTCCCTTTTCTCAACACCCTCCCCAGCATTTACCATTTGTAGACTTTTTAATGATGGCCATTCTGACTGACTAGCCTAAGTCTTAATTCCTCAAACTTGCCCCAGCTTCCAAGCCCCCTCACAGTAGTGCGTACTGTTCTCCCTGCAGGGAATGCCCCCTCTCAAGTCTCTCTCATTGTTTAAGAACTCTGGTACTTTAAGATTCTCTTCTGTTGCCAATTTTCCACTAAGTCGGCCCTATCCTCCCAGCACTTGTACCTCTGCAGTAGCACCTGCCACCTTCTACCTCCCACTACAGGTCTACACACAGCAGACTCTCCAGCACTATGCTCCCAGCGAGCAGGGACTATTTATTTTAGTACCCTCATAATGCTTAGCACAGTCCTGGGGTGGGTTTTTCCAAAACGTTTATTCAATTAGATTAAGTAGTGAGCAAGAAGAATTTCAGAGCTAGAGCTTTTCCAACTGAGTAGCCTGCCCAAACCCTCACTAGTAAAACGAATCGGATTCAGCTCTAAATTAGATGTTTGCGGACAACTCACAGCCAACACTTCAAGCTCGATTATTTCTCAACTGATGTAATCTAACAATAATGCAATGTGTTAAGATGCATTTATCTGACTCTTAATGAGGTCTGTGATAGGAAAAATAAAATATAAAAATAAAAAATACGAAGTTGATTTTAACAAAGTAGAAAATTATAGTTCATTTCTAAATTTTAAATATAGTCTGTTACTTCTAAGATGGCAGCATGCTATCACAAAAGGACATGTATTCTGGAATCAGAATCAATTAACCTCTGAGACTCATTTCCCTTCTTTGTAAAATGTGGGATAACTATACTCATCATATATATTAGGATAAAAATTAAGTAAGATGGCAATGTAAAGCTCCCAAAACAATGCCTGGAACATTGTAGGCGCTCAGTAAATGATAGCTCCAGCTCTCCCCTGCCCCCAGAGTTGGTGAAAAATGCTTCATATGATGACCCCTATTGGGTTACAAAGCAAGTTCAGTCACAGCCTGCCTTCCCTCCAAGTTCTTAACATTTTAAAATCAATGACCCTTAAAAAAATACCTGCTTGGCGGGGGGGGGGGGGATAAAATGGGAGTCTGGGATTTGCAGATACTAACTACTATACATAAAATAGATAAACAAGGTCCTACTGTAGCACAGGGAACTATATTCAATACCTTGTAATAGCCTATAATGAGAAAGAATAGGAAAAGGAATATATACATATATATATATATATATATGCATAACTGAATGACTACACTGTACACCAGAAATTAACACAACACTGTAAATCAACTAGACTTCAATTTAAAAATTTTTTTAAATACCTGCTTTTACAGCACTCAACTTGTGTACCTGATGATCCCTCTGTTGAGAATCTCCTCCCTTTTAAACTTAGCAAACTCTTCTTCCTTCTCCAAGACTCAGATTCAAATGTGGCCTCTGTGAAGGCTCTCCTCTCCCTGCCAGGGACAGTATGTGACATTCGCAAGAGCACTGTGCTCACACTTGTTTATTCTAGGACTTACTACTTTAGACTCATCTGTCCCTCTTTTCACACTGGGCCATGAGCTCCTCAAGAGTAAGACCTACGTGTTGTGCTTACACCCTCAGTATGTTGCGTCACACATGAGGAGGGTTTTATGTGTGTGGAATGATTATACACCACAATGTCCATTTATAATAAAGCCAAATGTGACTATGGCCATGCACACTGCAGAATAAACCGGCTCTGTATGGAAAATGGAAAGTTGAAGGGGAATGAGTTGATCACGTCACTTTCAATCAGGCAGTCAAGATTTTAAGGAATTATATGAAACAATGCAAGGAAAGTACTAAGAATTCACTGAGGAGAGGAAAAAAAAAAGGGTAAGAGGTTATTTTCAGGCAAGATGGACCAACACAGCTAATGGCTTCACTTAAATAAGGGGCCAAATAGAAAAAGGAAGATAAGAAGATAAAATTAGGTAACTTAACAGTAACCCTGAATATGAAAATAAACTTGGTCCTGACGAGTTGTGTGAGAAGTAGTCACTGACTTTTACTGGTCAAACAGGGACGTTAACCTTGATTCCAACTGGAACAGAAACCATAAAGGTCAGTCAGTGACTAATATTATAGTAATACACTCTGGGGATCAGTGAGGCAAGGGCAACCTCATCTTGAATAAGTTTGAGAAATACCATGTGTGTGCTAAGGGGAAGGGGTATCATATTAATTGTATTTTCCCTGCAAAGAGGAAAAATATTAAAACCACCATTGCCATAAAGTGTTTCAGGTTTTAGATGGGTCTCAGATAAATGAATCAGCAACTTTACGCTGTTTTTAGTAGCACTGCAACATACTTAGGAGATGTCTTTCAGCAATGATATAGTATTGAACTTAGGTGTCAGGGTAGCTAGAAAGGTTTGGCATCAACTGTGTTCAGGTAGCATGTGAAGAGGCATATGGTTGCCTGCAATTGGACGTGGAGAAGAGTAGGTGGAGTGAGAAATTTTTGAGATGGGAGGCAAGGAAAGCTGTTACTTTTGGCAGTCAACAAATTCAGTGGCAGAAGCTGCCAGAGAAGACCGTACTTCAGAATTAGATTCCGTATAGATGATGAGTTAAAAGTGACCAACATCAAAATTGCTGGGGTATCAAGGAATCAGCAGATGGAAAAACAGTCTTTTAAACTCATTCGGATGAGAATGAGTATTTTTCTTAGAAGTCAGAAATGAGATAAACAATAAAAGGTATCATTTACAACTATAAGGTTATAAACAGTCCAGTCCAGGAGATATCCAATAATGGAAAGGAAAGAAATGAAACTAAAATTGGTGGGTGTCAATGAAATTAACGATGCTTCCTTGACGACAGGGATGATCTGGTCCTGTCAATACAGAGGAAAGGATAGAATGGAGAAGGAAAAATGGCTAAGGAGCCACAAGAACTTTTCACATTAAATAAACAAAAAGTCAGATTCTACAGCAGGGTTTCTCAACCTCAGCACTACTGACATTTTGAGCAGATAATTCTTTGTCATGGGGGGCTGTCTTGCACACGGTACAATGTTCAGCAGCATCCCTGGCCTCTACTCACCAGATACCAGTAGCACCCTCCCCTATTTGTGACAATCCAAAATGTCTCTAGGTATTACCAAGTGTCCCCTGGGAGGACAAACTGTACCCCACTAAGAACCACCACTGTAAAGAAAAAGAACCTACTTTGGGGGACAGAAGAATGCTACATCCTTCCTTATATATTTGTCTAAAACACAAAGCTCTTTGGGTTCGATGAGGTCAAAAACAAAAGGAGGACATTAGCAAGCAGGATCACATTTGGAGGAAATACGAATTTGTAAAAATAGATAAGAGGGATACTTGAAAAACAGAAATTTTTTAAAATACTCAGTCTGCTTAATTATCAGCTGTCCCAGTTATGTTTACATCATTATGTGAGCTTAGGACGGCCTTTACCTCCCAGTTTCACATTTATTGTACATAGTTCTATAAAAAGAACAGACCTAGAAATTTTAACTCATTAGGATAAGTGATCGTGAGTTTGAAATAGCCCGATTCCAGGCATATACTGGTACATTCGTGATCTATTTAACTGATCACATTTTTTTTTTAAAGTTTCCCTTTTCCTTTTGGGAGGGAGGGAGGATGGTTAAGGCTGGGGGACTAGCACTCCAGTCACATTATGCACTTCCGTATTATCTGGCACTTAAGCCGTAGTTTAGGGCTCTATTTCTCGTCACTCGTCACCACAAAAATAGTTTGTCACAACACTTTCAGCAGCCTAATTAAAACACATAGCACTTGGCTGAATATGCCACACATCTTTAGCAGCCAATCTTTAGGCAAAGCAGACACAGGAAGCAGCAGGGGAAGGTAGGTGGTTCTTGGCACTCCCCTAAACAAGAAACAATGTGTATCGTGTACTTGAGTATCGTGTACTTGTCTAATAGGAGACGGCATTCGTTTTTCCAAAGCAGTTTTACTTCATACAAAATTCCACAACAAACAGAAGGAGAGTGGGGAGAGGAGGAGAGATAGAAAACGAAGAGACCAAGTGGGCAGGTTGGCTTACAAAGTAACTGTCTGGCAGCTACTCTCTTCACGGTTAACATACAAAGGACCAAAAAACAAAGAGTCTAATCAATACACATGCAATACACAACAATACTCAACTACAGAAGGCTTTGTGTGGACCATGAAATTTGATAGAAGCCAGACAGGTATCTTTAAGAATTATGTTCACATCCTTAATATCCACAGCCACGTCACTCTCACCTCATGGATCTTTTCTAGTAAGCGGTCACATATCTGACCTACTACTTCACGGCAGTAATTCAAAGAAGCCTATCTTCTGATCATCAGTGACACTAAATGAACAGACCCTGAACTCTGCCTTCTAAATGAGACAATAAGCAGAGTACGAATCTAGGCCAGATTCAACCATCACCAGACCAGAGAACCAGTAGGTTGTTGGGTCAATTTAGAGCTACTCTGAAGTTTAGGGTCTTTGGCAGTCCAGAAAATCATGGTTAAAAACATGGATTTTATAGTCCCACTGATCTTGAATTCCAAATTCACCACAGCCTATCGTAGGGCAAGTAACTTATAGGATCTGTGACTTCTCCAAACCTACAAAATAACTGTTGTGAGGGTCAAATGAGCTACTACTTTTTTATGTTTTATTCATTTTATATTTTTTTTACTGAAGTATCATTGATTTACAATGTTGTAGATAAACCACAAGGTCCTACTGTATAGCACAGGGAACCATATCCAATAGCTTGTAATAACCCATAATCAAATGAGTTGCTACTGATGGCGGAGGATACCTGCCATCAATCCCAAACATCCCTGCACGTTCTTACTGGGTTGGCCAAGACTGAAAGATCTCCAACTTCCCTTTAGCCAGGCCATTTCCCAAGGCTGTGTTTGTAGCAAGTGGTCATGATGATGAGGTAATAATATCACCCCTCCCCAAAGAGCAGGCTTGTTTCTGCTTACCAGAGAAGGGTAAGTCCCCCAAGCTCAGTGTTCCTCTCCTGTAATGCAACTGACTGCCTGTGTAGGCATCCATCCTGGTCTGCCTCGTGGGACTTAGGACATCCGTGAACCAGCGTGTCATGCTGGCATTCCAGCTACTGCTTTTCTAATAAGTAATAAACCATCTTTTGCCACTGACCCAGGAGTCTTGAGGCTTCTACAGTCATCCAGGGAACAGCGACAGGTGGGTAAGCAGGATAAAATCCCCGACCCTGCACAGTTCTTGACAAATACATGCAAGGCACTTAAGAGTAGCAACTGGCATGTATGATCTTGCTGGTTATTGAGAATCACCCCTGGGCAGGCTTGAGTACTGTACTTGGTCAGTGAACCAAGGCTACCACCCAAGGATTAGATGACCCAGAGCAGAGCCAGCAGGGCCCTGCACACAATGCATGGTTAAAACAACACTGACGGCACCATCACTGAACTAGACGAACTCAGACTCCAGAAACAGAACAATGAGGTGAACTTGTATTTTCACCCGTTAGCGTTCAGCCTTAAACAAACAGCCATCTTTCATGACTGCCAACTTTTCTAACTAGAACCCAGATGTAATGTGTTTCTGTTAGGGCAGATTCATTACAGCTCTCAATAGCCTTTGACTCCCAGAACATCAGAGCTGAACGGAACCTTGAAGACTGTGTATTTCAACTCCCTTATTTTATAGAATAAACTGACACCCAAAGAGAAAATAGAGAAATGACTTGCCCAGAATTACATTCTAAAAAGTAGTTAGCTTACTCTCCATATAACCTCTTTAAATTGCTAGAAACTAACTCTTAAAAAAAAAAACAGTGGAATCAGATATCCTAGTTAGCTTATTTCAACACTGTATAGCATATAAAATATTCTTAGATTCTATAAAATAAAAAGCACCTTGAAAACACGAACGGACGGTGCTAAGACCAAAACGCAGTTCCTGCTAGTTTAACGGCAACATGGTCGGTGATGGATGTAGATAGGAAATGCTTTGAAATAAATCTCTGTCACATTCAGTAATTGATTTTGTATCCAGTGGCCACCTTTCTGCATGTTATGTCTGTGGCCAGACAATAGGATACACCATTAATAATATTCGCAGAAACCAGCGAAAACGACAAGGAATAAGATGACCTTCAGGGTTAGAAACAATTGCAAGTGATAACAGATTAAAGGGAAGGGATCACAAAGCAGAGATCTGTAACATTACATTTTGATCCACAATTAGCTACCACAAAGCTGGTAGGAAGAGCGTGGCAAATTGGGCCCAGAGCCCTGCACAATTCCCACTTTAAAGTATAACTAATGCCTCAGTTCTATTTCATACAGAGATATGGCCACTTGAAGTTTAGTGTTTGGTCTCAGACCTACTCGGCTTATATAAAAATGGAGGATTTGGATTTCTCCGAAATTCACAAGACCATCTGAAAGCGGTTTGATGAAGCAAGCCTAGGATATACTGAGCAAGTCTGAGAATTTCGAGATCAGAGAACATGAGTTAGCCCCTGCTTTAGCAGAACAAATACACGAAAAGCCAAACCACCAGCCTGGATAAAATCCAGGCCATTTTTATTTTTTTGCACTGCAAAATTATTCTTCCCTTTAATAGCTTGTTTAAAGACCATTAGCTACTCAACCAAAGGGGAGGAAAAATGTAAGCTAATGCACTGCCAATGAAAAACAAGCTGTGAGGTCAGCCTAAGAAAAGATTATTTCTACTCACAAATGTTTTATGTACACACTGACTCTTCTGGAACACAATGATTTTGTAACGTGAGGTACTAGACTACTGAGCATATTAATAGAGGAAAGGCTTCTGCCAAATTTATTTTAACCCATCCCAACTTGCTATAGGTTCTTGCCTTCCATCATGGACAATGTAAATGAAAAGAAAGTGAAGTTAAGACACAAACTTCAAAAACAAATGCAGTCTTCCCCAGACGATCTGTAACCATGTGAAGGACTGTGGGACAGTAAGGTCAAGAAAATTACCGAGGAGTGAAGAAAGGGAGGAGCCTGAGGTTAGAGAAAGTAATCAAGTGTTGAACCTGTAGCCCTAGGTCCCCAAGGATACAGCCCTCTACATTTAGAACTGTAATCATTTAGAAGTAAATGTATGTACTCTGGTTTAAGTAATTAGGTTTATTTATTTATTTACTTTAATTTTTTTTTTAATGGAGAGACTGTGGATTGAATCCAGGACCTCCTGCATGCTAAACACACGCTCTACCACTGAGCTATACCCTCCCCCCAAATGCAGTCAGGTTTAGGACAACCTAGCTCAGATATCCACACCTGATATTCTTTTTTTCAGAATCAATGACAAATGGGAAATACCTGTTCTAAACTAGACATTAAACTAAGTCCTGTGACCTGCTGAATTTCCTCTCAGGTCTGAGAATAAAATCCACCTGGTTTGAAATGCAGTCGCTAGCCCATGTGGCACCTCTGTGCAAACTAGAAAAAGTCATCCCCGGAAGTCACAGTCCTGTGACTAGGCACATGATTTGGTAAGTGACATGACCTCTGTGGTCTCATAGCCTTGAGCAGGGCCCAACCATACAGTGGCCCTGGTCCCGATTACACAGAAAAGCTCAAAATGTCAGTGTTCAGTCTATACACGGTCTTGTCTTCTACATATAGAATCTTCCTCAACAGCTTCAGCCAGCGTAACATGTTATTAAGCATCTGAGATCTTATCGGTGATTGATTTCAAAGCACACAAAACACCACCTCCAGAGTTGTCTCTCCCCCAAGCAAAACAAAAGGAGAAAACCGCCACCAGTTCAGCCCCAACAATGATCACTCATCCCCGGTTTTGAGGGAAATCACCCACCTGACTAGGTCAGTAAATGGTCAGCCTAGAAGTTGCAGAGTGGAGATGGATGACTAGTGGAAGTCTACTTGAGTCCACAAAGTTCGAGAAATTACATGCCTATTGCCTCCCAGCACAATGACAGCACTAAATTGCTGTCTGGAAAGTAATGGTTACACAATTTCTTTAGTATATCTGTGTGGAGTCTAGGCCTTTTGCCCAAGTCGATTTCTCATACTTACCCACTCCACCCATTCTCAGCTCCACCTCATTAGTGTAGCCGGTTTTCAATTTTAACCCCACAGATGTCTAAAGAAGGAAACTTAATAGTTCAGAGTTCTTTGTAAAGGTTCGTTCATCCAATTATCCACATTCAGCAGCCTTGAGCGTATTCAAAAGTCTAAAAACACAGACAGACACTTCAAGTGCCAAATTGGCCTTTGTATTGAAATTAAAACTAGAGCTAGTAACATAAAATCAGCTGTATGCATGTGTGTAACAATTATATGAACCCTTTATCTGGAAAACTCAAGAACATGTTTTCTTCACCCAACTATCTACAACATTTCCCTGGAAGGTAAATTCTTACACACAAACCCACATAAGCCCACCCCACTTCACAAATCACAAAATGAAGAATGAGTGATTACCCAATTAGTGAGTAGAGTCAAAAGTTTTAATTTGGTTTCTTTCCTACAGCACATAGTAGCTGTTCTAAGGAGCCTCTCCACACTTGGACAGTCAACTTTTCCAGATACTTCTACAGAATTAAAAACAGAAGTGAACTTAATTGGAGCTGATACTTTATGATAGCACTTTATATGGAGTAACTCTCAACGACATTTCACCATTAAAGCTGTATGTTCTTAAAAAGCTCAGTGACATGGACATTAATTAGGCACATATTAGATTAAAAATCTGGTTTTGGGGGCAATTGGGGATATTTGATTATGAACTGAGTGTTAGAAGATACCAAGGAATGTTTAGTTTTTAAAGATGTGACAGTGGCATAGTGGTTACATTTTTTAAAAAATCAGTAAATTTTAGAGATGCACTCCGAAGTACGTAGGAGTAAAATGACATGATATCTGAATCTGCATTAAAATACTTTATTAGCAAGGAAAAAAATCAAGGACGAATGAAGCAAATGTTGAAAATCAAGATAATTACTCTAACGTAGGGAATGGATCTATTACCCCATAGTGGGTCATTCTGCTACCCACTCTACTTTTTAGTATGTATGAAAATTTTCATCTTTCATTAAAAGAAAAAGTCCTAACCAGCTCCTATTACAAATAAAGTGAAAACTCCATTTTATCTCTTTTGCTTTTAGCTAGGTGAAAGACCAAAACATTAAGGATAGATAAAAAATTCCTCATAATTTTGAGATCTTCACCAAAGCATGTATCTATCTAGCACAGAACAGCAAACAAGTTTTGTTTTTTTTTTTAAGACTGTACCCAACATCTTTTCTCTCTTGGATGAGCACCAGAATTGCCAGGTGATTGAATCAATAGCCTTTGAGGAGTAATTCATTCCTAATGAAGTCATGGATTCCTACCTAGTCCTGCCTATGAATAGCCACTGAGAAGCTTCTCACTTGAAGTGGGCATCGCTACACAGAGCCCTAGCACAAGGAGAGACTGGGGGCCAATTTGCAGTTCCGTATTTGGTAGCAACGCAGCTGCCTCTTGCAAAAGCAATATAGAAAAAACCTTTCTCAGACCAAAGCCTGTGTAAATGGTGATTCGTAATATTTTGCTTTCCACAGCCTTTCATGAGAAAGGCACCCAATAAGTACCCTTTCCCCGGGCCACCTCACATAGAGCCAGCAAGTATCAGGATTCAGTCGAATGTCTGTTCAAGCTACAGCCAGAGGAAATCACTTAGACTGAAAGCGATTCAGCCTGATCAGGTAAATAAGTTTTAAATTAGGACAAACTGATTTCTTTCTATTACTTATATCCATAATAAATAGCTGTGGGAAACTGTATCTCAACCTTCCTTTCCATGCACCATTTTTGAGCCATCTTCCACACGATGTCCACTGGGATATCAAGTTTATTATTATATTTCAAGTCACCTGGCCATCTTCTTAGTTTTCTCAGTCATGAGACAAAATCAAGTATCAAACAGCCAAAATCTGATGGAAGGAATGGTCTCTTCTGCATGGCAGACTGAATATAGGAACAGGAGAAAGCTGGCTCTTCAATAATAATCCCTATGGAGCTACTGATACCCAGTGATATTTAGTCAAACGTGCTGATTCATGTAAATTAGCATACATTATGTGCGGACCATTTTCAAAGCACCCTGTTAGTTAACAGTGTTCTTTGAGACTGGGTTGGAAAAAAAATATGATTTCACTTCAATGACATGTTGCTACTGCCAAAGCTCTTGGTACTCAGAATGACATCTAGGTGGATTACAATTATAATTGTTCCAAAAAGGAACAAAAAGATTGAATAATTTTTCACTTTCAGAGTCCCTGAAGCATAATGACTCAATGCTATAGCTAACTTTGACAACAGAACTGAGAACTTTTAAACGTATCTCTAGGTCAGACCCCTAAACACAGCAGTGACTCAGTTTCCTTATTTGTACAACAGCAGAAAACTGCCTGACAAGACAATATTATAAGTATCTACCGATATCTATTTTAACAGAAATTTGAAATACCTCAAATTGATAAATTGAAAGAAAAGGATAACCTGATTCTTTTTAAAACAATTACAGTGAAAAAAAGTTAAACTCCCATGTTACACTCATTAAATAGAAAGAATTATTAGCAGAAGGACAGAATGTATGATCTTTCAAACGAACTAATCGAACTGGGGAGAGAATAAGGAATCAATCAACATGCAACCATATTATGGCACTTTGTGCAGGAATAATGTTAGAACTACCAAATGGCAAAAAGGCCATTAAACCAACCACAATACATCTGATCCAGGTAATATAAGGGGTTAACAATAATGCTCTATATTTGCATAGCAGTATAGAATTTCCTATATGATTTCTCATTCATTACTTTGTTTTATCTAAACCACCTTATGAAGCAAATCAGGCAGGTATTACCTCTGACCGGCAGACATTAATCAAGGGTTCAAACCCCTGGTATTAAATGGCTCATCAGAGATCACAGGCAAATAAAAGACAGAATGAAAACCAGAACCCAGATCCTTTGGTCCTCCATTCACTATTCTTTTGCCAATAATCTAATGTCTCCTACTAATAGCAATGTTACTTGGGTCAGCATCAGCTTTCATGCTGGTTCTCCAAATGCAAGTTCAGATTCTGACATCACAAGAATCCAAAACCTAAATGTCCATTGACAGATGAATGGATAAAGACGATGTGGTATATATACAATGGAATATTACTCAGCTATAAAAAAGAATAAAATAATGCCATTTGCAGCAACATGGATGGACCTGAAGATTATCATATTGAGTGAAGTAAGTCAAACAGAGAAGCACAAATATCATGATGTTGCTTATATATGGAATCTAGAAAAAATGACACAAATGAACTTATTTACAAAACAGAATCACAGACATAGAAAACAAATTTACAGTCACCAAAGGGGAAAGGCAGGGCCAGGGATAAATTAGAAGCTTGGAATTAACAGATAGGCATTGCTATACATAAAATAGATACCAAGGACCTACTGTATAGCGCAGGGAACTATATTCAATATCTTGTAATAACCTATAATGGAAAAGAATCTGAAAAAGAATACACGTGTATGTATAATTGAATCACTTAGCTGTACACCTGAAACTAACACAACACTGTAAATCAGCTATACTTCAATTAAAAAGAAAAGGAACCCAAACAAGGGGGTAAGGGGTGAGATCTTCCAGCCAAGAAGTTTCTCGACTTTCAAAATTAGAGAAAGGACACAGAATTGTACAGATAGAATATATACTCCATCAAATGAACCTAAGAGAAAAATGGCACATTTCTTTTTTTTTTTAAAAGCCTCTTCTCAACAATTGACACTCTCAAAATGTCTAGCCTATAGGGGAAGAATTCCCAGCTAATAATCATTTGCTGAGTAGTTTTGCACCTAGCACTGGTCTGCAGGGTTTTCAAGAATAGACCCAGAGCAGGACCCTTGCCCAGAAGCACTTTACAAGTCCTCTGGCGATACCAGATCAGTATATAATGTTCAGACTCATGATAGGAGTTCAGGATAAGGAAGAGCCTTCAGTAAGCTGAAGGTTTGACAGAGTGGGAGAACTATGAGGCAGCAGCTGGACTGTGAGAGGCAGGTTAGATTTATAAAGGAGAAACAGGGTGGACATGTCAGATTTGGTGAAAATGTTCAAGGTGTGTAGCAGAAGGAGAGGCAAGAGAGTGACAGGAAGAAACTGAGATGCAGAGAAATAAGCCGAGTAACTGGATGAGCTAGAATATGCATGAGTGGATGCGCTGCAATTGGAATCCAGGTCTCTAGGCACTGAACTCTTATGATACTCTGCTCCTCCTAACTGGTCTTCCTGCCTCTCTTCTGCCACCCCCGTCCAAGAAATTCTCCACTGTATTAACTTGCTTTCTGAAACACAATCCTCATCGGGGCAGTCTCCTGCCTGAATCTCTTCAATGACTTCCTATGGCTTTCAGAAAGAAGTTGAAACTCTTAACATGGCATACAAATATCCATCGTGATCCAGACTCTTGTCTCTTTCCTTGCAGGTCCACCACTATGTTTCAGCCACTAACATCCACCCACGCCTCCTTTACTGGGCATGCTACCATGGCTCTCTACCTTTGTATATGTTGTTCTTTCAACCTTAAATGCCTTTCTCTCCACTTCTTCAATTAATGTCTTTCTTCAAGCCTTGGCACAAATGTCGCCTACAATGGTAAGCCTTTCCTTCCCACACTCAAGCATCCAATCAGATTCACATGCCTCTCCATGGTGTTTCTAGATCACCCTCCTGTGCATATTCCCATAGTTAACGATTAAAGAGCTGTGTGATAAGAAACTAACTTCCCTGTCTCCCTCACTAGACAATGGCATCTTTATAAGACTAGCCTTCAGAATAATGCCTAGCAGGTAGTAAGTGCTCAGTAAACGTCTGCTGCAGAAATGAACCCACTGTGCTCAGCCTTTGTCAATTAAAATCAAAACATGATTTATCCAATTAAAAACAAATAACCACTCAGGAAGTTACATAATAATCAGACAATGAACTCCTGTTTCTTCAAGTTACTCATTTGACTCTACTATCTAAATAAGCGAAGGCTTCTGGAATGATGCAGACACACAAAGTCAAAATGCAAAAACATCGAAGAATGTTAAGCCACTCTACACCATCATGTATGTGTGTGCATGTGAGGGGTGCTGATTCTACCTAAACACTAGCCTCACTTAATGGTTAAGTCACTGTCTTAAATATGCGGGATTAAGGATGTATCCTTCATGACACTTCTAGAGCTCTCTGTACCACTTGAGTTGACAAAATACATTCCATGGTTGACATCAAATTACTAATTAATTAAGATTCACGCTGTTTGATAACATGCTACAATCTGGGCCTAACCAGATAGCTACAGAAAATACAAAGCTCGCCTACTAAGGCATTAATCAAAATGTGATGAGGCCAAAATAAGGTTGCCTTCATTAAAAAGAGCCAAAATAGAAGGGGCATTATGAGGATGCATAGATGAAGAAAATGGAAGTAAGTTTTGTAAAATTTTCATTTAATTAATTTCAAACAGAAATCATCAAATTCCTGAAATGGCACTCTGAAATAATTCTAATACCCATCAAAAAGTTGCGGATATAAATCAAAGTAGTTCCTCTCTGTAGAAAGCACACCTTCCTTCTCCAGTTTTCCAGAACAATGAGAAACTAAAAGAAAACAACTGAATCACAAGCCATAAGCCATTCATATACCATATGAATCCACTATACCATAGCTATTGAGTTTAATTTTCTATGTGGTAGAAACGTTCATTTTAGCTAATACGATACAGGTGTATGTGATTAACTATTTCCACCCAAATAAGCTACCTTCACTATCAACCACTCCTGTGGTCGGTGCTCATTCCCTTCTCCCTTGTCGGTGACTACCTCCTCTCCCCAAGTTTCTTCAAGTGCAATCAGCTGGCATTTTCTTTTCTCTCCAGTAACCCAATAGTTCTTATTCCTCTAAAGGTGACAGATGGCCTTTGAGAAACTGATGAAAATTACGGGGCCCAGAAAAATGAATGTCTCTACATATACTCAATTTTTTCATAGAATTTCATAGAGCTTAAGAACCCCCCATAATCACCTACATAAATAATATCTATTACCATATGGCTCTCTTTTATAATCCCTCACCACCGCTCCTTTATACACACACACACACACACAAAATTAAGGACTACTACAGTATTTAATAACAATACTGAAAATAACAAAATTTAGTCTAGGTAAAATATTGCTAGTAAAATACAGCTTTAAGAATCCCAGATAAACTCCTCTCTAAAAGGCCTCAGAAGAACATGTTGAGCACTTTAATAAAACAACTCACAATA
Organism: Camelus bactrianus; assembly: GCF_048773025.1. Taxonomy (NCBI): domain Eukaryota; kingdom Metazoa; phylum Chordata; class Mammalia; order Artiodactyla; family Camelidae; genus Camelus; species Camelus bactrianus. Next base: position 76,926,367 of record NC_133575.1, on the reverse strand, counting down.
AAGAGGAAGGCATTTAAAAAGTTGACCAAAAAAAAAAAAAAAAGCTTACCAAGTCTTCGTATTTGGTCAACTTTCTTGCTTTAAAATATGTTCAAATGTCTCCCTCAATTTGTTTTTAAAAATTCTGATATATCTCTTTGTAAAATCATGGAAGGCTCAAAAGGATATTTTGAGCAGAAAAGAAAGTTCCCATCAATATTAACAAACTCTTGGATTCAAATACTTGTTCTACTATATCAAGCTATGTTCAACACCGAACAGTGTTAGCTAGGAAGGGAAACTGATACCATCTCATAACTATCTAGTTACCTTGTCAAAGCAAGCAAGACATAAAAGATGAAACAGGACAAATGACCAAAGGGAAAGGAAGAACATAATCAAGGTGTTATTACAAACAGACAGAGGTAAGTGCTCTGTCTTGAGCGCACACGTCCCAAATGTGGAAGGCTCTTGCTAGATGTACTGAACTATTTGCCAGAACTTTAGGTTCACTTTTATTTTTGCTACAACTTTTAATCACTGTTTAAACCACAGTTGTGTACTGGGTCCAAAAAAAAAAAAAAGAAAGAAAGAAAGAAACATGATCACTCTTTTACCACAAACAGAACTCTCAAAATCGCAACATCAGAATTTTTTAAAGTACATCAAACTTTGGTTGAAAGCCTCACAAAACTTTTCTAAGTTTCATAATGGGGCACCCAGTAAACCCATTAACCCTCTGCCAGCAGAGACAATTCACAAAGAGCTTGTGACTCAGTTTCTTCACCTGTAAATACTGGGGAGGGTGGGGTAACAGGAAACATCAAGTTGTTCTCAATTTGCCTCAAATTCGGGTGGAATTGATGAGACTTTAAACTGGTTATTTCACTCTATGCCACTAGCTCCCTTTCAACTAATGGAAGGCTACATATCTCCTGAAACAACAACACTTCCATCACTGTTTTCCAATATGGACAGTCCATAATTGATAGGCAAACAGGAGGCCAGAGACCAAGCACAACAGGTACATACCAAATGGCCAGATGCCATAAGAAACAGCTTTGGTTATACGTCACTGCCTCCTTCCATTATAATCAAGTTGCTGGTTAAAATTGAAAACGAGATAGGCAACATGTGGCTTGTGCTTCAGACCTAGACCAAAAGAACCTTCGCACGGCAGTAATTGCTGAATTTGTGCAGGAAAACCATTTCCCTTCATGCCACCCGAATGAGAAAGTTTATTGATAAATATCTGCCTAACCTTTGCCACGGTTGGAAAAAGTCTTTACTCAACGTACTTTGTTAATTTACCCAGTTTTTAAGTTTCGCTATTAGACCGTTTTCATAAAACTGAAGGAAAATGAAAAAGAGGAACCGTTTTAACTGATGAGTTGAAGAAACTTCAGTATTTCCCAATCTAATGCCAGGCCCCACAGATTTCATTCCTCTGCACATAAAGTCAGTGGCAGGAAATGGACTGCTACCACTGGTTGACACACTCTCAGGATGGGGAGACGTGTGCAGTCCACCAAATGCTTTTGACGGTTCTTAATCAACCTAGTGGAAGTTCTCTATGACTCTTGCCTATTACACACACGACAGTTGGCGGTACCTCACCCAGCCTCCAACTCCCACGCTCCCCCCACTCTTCCAAAGAAATGTTTCTTTGGGAGAGCACATGGAGAGGCGAGGGGAAAAAAACGCACGTAGGCGCCTCTTACTTGGATTTCTGGTCAAGCAGAAAGACTGGGAGCCTACGTTGTGTGTGTTTTTTTGTTTGTTTGGGGGCTTTTGTTTGTTTGTTTGTTTGTTTTTTGTAAGTCTGTGGGTGGGCTCCCAAGTACTGCGACTGAAAAAGAGAGGTTCCCCTACCCGGACCCTAAGCGTTAAGAGGCAAACCCCAGCAACTGACAGAGGTGGGAGGGGAATGGAATCCCACAAAGAAGGTTGGTGCCCACAAGTTAGACAAACAACAGCCCCGACCCGGTACTCATGGGCTCCCCGAGTTGGGGTGGGGCCTTTCTCCTTCCCGCGCCGCCTCCCAGGCTGCCAAGAGGGAGAAAGGGGTTAAGTGGAGAAGGGGGTGCTCTTCCGCCCCCACGCCGTCTCCGCGCCTCGGCGTGGCCGCCGCTTCAGCGGCTCCCCGAGTTGCAAAGCGAGGTCGCGGTCACCCTTGGGAAGGGGGCCCCGGGGCCCCCCCGTGTTTAACGGCAGGAGGATCCCGGGGCTCTCGCTGTCCCCAAGGCCGGCGGGGGCGGCGAGAGCACTCACCAATTTAGGTTTGTTTTTCGTTTCCTCTTCGTTGGCGGCCCGGCTCCCCGCGCTCCGCTTGTTGCTTCGGCCCCCACCGGGCTCCTCGCCGCCGCCTCCCGCGCCCGACGCCGCCGCCGCCGCCGCCGCCCCGGGCTGCTCCATATTTCTCCGGCCCTGTCACCTGTGCCCTGGAGCCCCCACTTCTCCTCACTGAGGAAGCCCCTCGGGGTGGTCACGCTGCCCCGTGCGGATTCGGTGGCACCGCTTCCCGGGGTTGAGAGTGGGTCAGCCTAGGGGAGCTGCCTATTTCACGTCCCCGGGGCTCCCGGCGCCCAGGCACCCCCGACGCGGCACGCCGTTGCCACTACTCTGCGCTGGGGCAAGCCCTGCCCCCGAGCAGCTGCAATTACCGCGGTCGCCGCCGCCCTCAGGGCGGTGTTTAGGGTGGAGGGAAAGTAGGTGCCTATCTCTTTAAGAGGGCCTCCACACACGTGATTCATCAAAGTGCCCGCAGTCCGCTGCCCGGGCGCGGAAAGCTGCTGCCTACTCCCGCTGCCGAGCCGGCCGGGCTACTGAGCATGCCCGGCGCGGCGACGGCAGCCAAACGAGAGGACTTGAAGCTGCGGTTAAGCTCTGATTTCGCTTCCTAGGGGCCTATCGTGGTATGGGAGGGAACGAGCCAGGAAAGAGGAGGTGTAGCCATTTTAGAGATGGGGAAACTGAGGCCCGGGAAGATTCACGTGTGAGTTTCACGGGCGGGTCCACCTGAGTCTCCGCTGCCACTTAGTGTAGGCCAGAGCACCTTCCCCAGGCGGGCCCAGGCCTGGCGGGGGGTGTGGTTCTGCTCCACGCCCTGGGAGGGGTGAATCGGCTAGGCAACCGGCATCGCGGAGGAACACCTCGCGGGGAGCGCTGATTAATAGCCTAGACAGACTGTACGGGTCAAAAGGGAAAGAGTGGGTGCTTTCTGTTGCCAGGATTGCGTTGCCTCCAAAGAAATACAGCCGTTCCTTTATTCCCAGGCTGCCGGGTAGTAGAAGCAGCAGACGCCCACTGCTTAATCCCGAGGGGGTGTAAGGCTCTTTAGCCAAAGCACCTAGGGAGAGCTAACAATTGGATTGAGTGCTATTTTCAGTTTCCCGAACTAGTTGAGGTTTAGAGTTGTTGTGGGGAGCGAATAAGATCACGTGTGTCAAAGCCCTCTTGAAAATGAAAATTTCTAGACAAATGCTACGTGTTCTGTGCAGCAGCAACCACAGAGCACCGCGGGTATTCTTAGTCTTTAGTTCTGGAGTTGTCAGGAAGAGGCCCACGCCTCTTTAAAAATAATGCTCGCACTGAGAACATGAGAGGCCCCAGGCAGGATTCAATGAACCACCATCACGCAATCAGAGCACCTGTGCTGGAGAAGCTACCTGGAATGTTAATTGAGATCCCCAGTCTAGAAACCTGTCCATGTGCTTCTTATTCAGATATCTTTAGGCTGTGACCCTTTTGCCCTTCTCCTCTTCAACCTAAATTAAGTTCTGCTGAAGCTAATTTGTTTACGAACATATTTATTGAGAGTGTATTAGGATAAATTTGACCATGCTGGAGGTGTGATGAGGCAATTAGCTTGGAAAGTAGAGTAAGAAGAATGTTAAATACCTGTAGCAGTCTTGGCATTGCCCATTGTCATTAACTTTCTTTGTAATCACGAAGGTGGTAAACTACCCAAGGACAGCAGAGAAGAGGGAATACAGGCTCCCAGACAGGGTGGGCAAGAAGCCCTAAGGTAAATTTGCTTTGTTGAAGTTTCTGTTTGACTTAAAATGTGATGTATATTTTGAATTCGACTCACTACATACACACCCACACACCTGATTTAAATGTCTTAAACGTCTCCCCTCCTGGAAAATGGCGTAGAAATGGATGGTGCAGTAAGATGTTCCCTGGTTATCCAGTGCTTTCACGCAGTTCCTGTTTGAGAGATGTGGGTGTTGTCCGTAGCTGAGGGTCCTCCAAACTCAAATGTTGTTTAATAATCTGTTCAGTAGACATTTGTTGAGCTCCTCAGAGTATACCAGGTGGTATCCAGAGTGCTGTGAATTAAGAGGATGAAACTGACAGTTTCTACCCTTTAGAATCTCCTGCTCTACTGGGAGACACCGATTTTTTATTAATGACCTGCACTTTCATACAACAGATAGGAGAAAGGAGCCCACGAGGGCAGTCACCACCAGAGTGTCAGAAGCTCTGGGACAGCTTCCCAAAGAGGATGATTTTTGAACTGAGTCTGAAGGGTCGAATTAAAGTCACTAAGTATTTGTTGACAGCCTACTAAGTGTTAGATACTGTGTTAGGCGTTGCAGGTCCAATGATGAACAAGATGGATGTGGTCTGCTCTTATGGAACTTTCTGGCTATTGAGAAAGATATTAAACAAAAAAGTATTGAGTAATTACAAGGCAAAAAAAGAGTGAAGAACATCCCTGGCAAAGGAAATGACCACAGCATGTGCAAAGATGCTATGGTTAAGAAATTGGAGGTGACAGATGAAGGCTGCTGTTGGCAAGAGGAAAAAGCAGAACAGATTAAGCAGTTTGCAGATCATGAAGGTCCCCACTTGTAGATTTCATTGGTGCAGTTCTGTTAGGCAGTTTAGATAGAAATGAGCACTGGGCAGGGGGAGAGGAAGGGAAAAGGAACTATCCAGAACACAAGAAACCTGAGCTGTCAATCAGCCAGAGTGCAGGGAACCTGAGTTGTCAATATCAATCAATAAATTCAATCAATCAATCATGAAACCGGGATATAAAAGCAGGAAAAACGAGGGAACGGCACCAATTTTCCTCTCTTGGATCGGCCCACTCCCAATTCTCGGGAGTGTACTATCTTTCACTCTTTTTTTTTTTTTTTTTTTTACTTCACTAATAAAAATCTTGTTTATATCACGCTTTTTGTCTCTTGTCAAAAATCTTTTCTTCGGGTGACTAAGAACCGAGGTAATTCTTATTTTCCTTTTCCTGGTAACAGTTCTAAAAGGGGTGAAGGCATTGTAATACAAGTGACTTCTCTCTGGAGTGTATAAATAGACTTGAAAATGGATCGATATAATTTTGAATGCAAGGCTGGGTTTCACCATCCTCAGGCCAGGCAGCGCCACATTTGAAATCAAATTAGAGCTACATGTAAAAGATGCATAATCTATACTGCAAAAAGTGAGAAAGTCTGTCCGTGGTGTGGTTTAAAGTTGGACTTTATTGTGGTTATCTCAGCCCCGTCTTAATTCTGGGTGTTTGTTTTTCAGCATTTTCCTCCAGTTAACGTTAACAGTCATTAGAAATAAACCCCCTTCCTTCAAACATCAGGGTCTCTCTTGAAAGCTAATACACGAAAGGAGGGACTGGTCCCCTGCCAGGAGACTTTGTCCACTGATTATTAACCAGGCACATCACCAAGTGCAGTCCTAGGGCTGATGCCCCTGGATCTACATTCCTTTATTTTTAACCTTCCTGGGGCACACAGATAGGATGGTGGATGGAGAGACATCTTTTCTCTGATGCTGAAGAAAGAAGGAGGCTACTACCATCAGTTGGGATTTCAACAGGGTGTGTTACACCTGCTGACCTTGCGGTCTCTCCCTCTGGCCTCTCCCGAGTTAGCTCCCGGTTAACATTAAAAGCCAGCCCCGGGAGAAAAGAAGGATAAAAGGGTGCTTGATCTATCTTTCTTCAAACTGATCTTAGAGCCTTCCATTACCCCAGAGGTTTCTAGTATCACTCTGGCTTTCTGTGTCCTCCCTTCTGCTGCGTGTTCTCATCTAAACAATCTGGGCCATTAATAGAGAAATTAATGGCAACATGGATTAAACAAAAATGAGAAAAACCACTTCCAGGGTCATGGAAAAATATTTATGAATTAAAGATTGCCTAAGAATAAATGAGTTTTTATTAAGCTTATACTATACCGCCAACACCAAACTAGATGTCGTGCGAATAAAAAAGTACCAGATGTTCTGCTCTAAAGGCATGTATATCTTCCTGAAGAATCTCCTGTTCTACAAAATTGCACACTCAAAATAACAGGGCTTCTGGGGAAAACGTGTTTAGAGAAGATCACTTCAGTGCAGCTTGGTAATCAGAGCACTAATGAAAACAATAACCATCCTAATAAAAACACTCACGAGGTAGAACCTCAACTGGTATTTGCACCCAGCATCACAGCCATCCGTGCTGGTAGCCTTCATGCCTCCTCTTTTTTGATGTGAATCCTCCAGGGCATTTGCTTTTAATAGATGCCATTTTCATCAGAATTAAAAATCGAATTGAGAAGTATTCAACTTTTTAGAAACACATGGTGAAAGGTCTTCACAGCTTCATTCTCAGCCCTCACAGCTTCACCAGATACTTTAATGTCGGAAATTTAGAGGTTGTTGAAACCACTAAACCAGTCACACAAAAGGGGCAGAGTTTTCTGCAGGATTCTTCCTTTTTTTCTCTCTCTCTCCTGAAAGTCTTCATGTATTGCAAAGGCTCCTCCCTAATTATGAGAAAGCTGGTTCCCGATCACTTCAAAACTTAAAGTGCTAAGAAACTTCACACGTGAACAAACTAGACTTCTGCCTTATTTTAATACCATCATTCTCCTATTTACCAATCGCTAATGTGCTATTTGTGGTACACAAACACTAGGCACGGGACAGACTATAAAATATAAATTCTCCGCCATCAATAGGTATAAAATCTACTTGAAAAAACAAATAAGCAAACAAACGTGTGGAACAGGAAGAGAAAATTGGCGGCCTAATTCGGAGGTACTGACTCAATTCAATAGAACATGGTGAAGGTATGAGATGAGTCGGGCCTAGAATAGATGAAGACGTTTTCCAGGAGAACTTGAGCTGCTAAGGTATGAAGCAGAAATCAGACTTGAATAGGCAAAGCAAAGAAAGGAAGTAAGGAAAAGACAACATATGGAATGGCCTGGAAACAATACTGACCAATGATGTTGAGGGGGCCAGGAGGGCTGGAGTAGAATGGTGAGAACGTAGAGGTAAAATAATAGTAGGAAGCATGGTTATCCCCATAGCGTTTTCCCGGTATGTAAACAGATTTGAATATAAGACATAATAGTAGTAACTGATAAGGATCTTTAGCAGGAATGTTATGGAAATAAAGGGGTATTTTAAGGAGCTGGTCTGGCAGTGGCATGCCAAATAACTGAACACTGATTTTCAAACTTCTTTTTCTCTCAGTACAGATCCCCCCCCCCCCAAACAAAACTTTTACAGAAGCTCAATGTGTCCAGCAGATAGGAATCTAGCTGACCTGTTTGAAGTTACTGTGGGAGTGGAGATTACAGCCCTCATGAGCACTTGGCTTCTCATCCTCTGAGGTGACCCTTTGAGGCACCAGTGCTGAATTGCAGCAAAAACTAGATAAAGTCCTGCTGGATCAAGTCGTGAGGATGGGAGCTAGTACTCCCCAGAGGAAATGAAGAGAAAGGCATGAATCCAAGAGATATTTAAAGGAACAAACTGTTCCTCTCCACAGATTACATACAGGAAACAAAGGAAAAGAAAGAGTAAACAAGAACTACTAAAATGTTGGCCCAAGGAAATAAAAACCTAGTAGTAAACTGGGAGATAGTATCTCAACAGGTACTTGTTATTGGCAGGCAGAGCCAGACCAAGCAGCCTGATAGCAAGACACTAAAGAGACTAATAAGGGCAGGACAAGAAAGCTAACAAGATTCCTGTAGTCACCAACAGAAAGAATCTGGAAAGGCTGGTAAAGCAAAGCAGAAGGATTGTGTGACAGTAGGCAATAGACAGGCAGACAGCTAAACTCCGGAAGTCTAGTGACGGCCGTCCTGGCAGGCAGGCAGAGGAGGGACTCCCCAAAGTCTGGTGACAGGCAATAGGCAGAGGTCGAAGCAAGCAGTACGTAGCAGGAATCTGGTCACGGGGATTGGGATTAAGAAACAGATGAGCAGTCCCTTAAGAGGTCTGGCAAAACAGTGCTAAACAAGGCAGTGCACCAGGCCTATAGGAATCGGCATGTCAGCCAAAGTCCAAGAAAAGAGGCAGACGCAGGCGAATAAAAATGGCACCCAGGACACCCACTTACTTCAGCGGGTCTGTGAGATCAGAGTAGGACCAGAAGCAATAGGTCCGCCTGATGCTAAACCACCAAACTACTGAAATTTGGCTCCTGAAATCCTCTCTGACTAGGGGCAGGATTGGTCCCAGTAGAAGAAAAGTGGGCAACAAGAAAAGGCCTAGAATATGAAAAGGATTATATGTATATATATGTATGACTGAAACATTATGCTATATACCAGAAATTGACACAACACTGTAAACTGACTCTACTTCAACTACAAATAATAATAATAATAATAATAATAATAATAATAATAATAATAATAATAATAATTTTAAAAAGAGAAAAGGCCTAGAAACAGTAATGACCAATAATGGTCACTTACCTAGAGGTAAAGGTTAATGTGTTCAGTTGTGTTTGATTACAGGGTTTGGTACGGCTAAAACATAGCCCCACAAATGTTAGCCTAAGAGATAATAGTGCCAGTTTCTTCTTTGGGGGAAAGTGTTGAGACTGATAGGGACTTTGAGAATTCCCAGATTCTTGCCATCCCTGGTTTTATACAGCATACTGAAAACCAACCCTTTGAATTTTATCTGGAAAATACGTTTCTAACGAAGAGCAGACTTCCTGTTCTACATTAACCAAAGCCCCAAAGTGATTTTCAGGAGTAGCTTAACAGATCATGAATGGCAATTGTCCAATCTATAAGTTACTGAGAGAAAAACTTTCAATCTCCTTGCTAAATTATGTGGATCAGAGGAGCACACATTGGTGGTCATAGGGTTGCTATTTATTTTATGAAGTTGAGTTAGTTTTTTTTTAAATCAGTATAAACAGTCTCTTGAAGATGAATGTAGTTCAAAAGTGAGACTAAAATTATAGAATTATAATCAATTGTCTCTTTTACTTTCTGGTTTGTATTTATTTTCTGACCTTTTCAAAATATAAGTAATTACATGAAAATTAAGGAATACCTGTTTGTTTGTTATCTGTAAACAATAAAAAACATGTTTTCATATCTGGGCATCGGTAGTTAGCCAAGTCTTAGAAATAGGTTTATTTTTGTTTTATTCTTCCACATACATTTTAAAAGCTTTATTGAGATACAATTCACATGTCATAAATTCACCTTTTTAAATGTACAATTCAGTGCTTTTTAGTATTTTCACAGAATTTTATAATTACTGCAATCAATTTAAGAATCATTTCATCACACCAAAAAGGATCCCTTCCTTAGCCATAGCCCCTCCCCAGTCCTCCCAAACCACTCCCCACACTATCACCTTCCCCTCGACGCCGCCCCCGACCCAAGGCAACCACTAGTTCACTTTATGTCTCTCTAGATTTGCCTGTTCTGGACATTTCACATAAATAGAATCACAATATATGGTGTTTGGTGACTGACTTCTCTCTCTGAGAAAAATATTTTCAAGGTTCAACCATTCCACATCAATTTTTATTTGTTCATTATTACCTATTTTTTCTTGGACACAAATACAAATCAATTGTTTAAGCCACTTTCCCTGCTTTACACAGAGTGACGCATACCTACTTAAAATTCCAAAGAGTTGATACTCTCACGTGAACACCAACCCTGCCCCTCCTTTCCCAGCAAAAGCAGGAGATTTGGGGGTTGATTTTCCTATACAATGATATAATAGAAGGATTTCTTTCTGACCCAGGGCCTGATGTCTGATGGGTTATGGAAATAACCACAAACACCATATTTAATCAAGTCTATATTATGTACCAGAACAACTCTTAGAAGTTTATATAAATGAATTAGACAGGGAAACTCAGAAACCAATTGCATTAAATTGTATTTTATCTAATACAGCAGCAGAGAATATGTAGGTCTTACCTTCACTTTTAAGTCTTCCATTTCAACATACTAGCAGCCAAAATGTACACCCAATTCGTTCAGAAGGCCTTTTTTTGGATGGGCCCGTGAATTTTTAAGAAAAGTTTTGGGAAAGACTTTTGCTCACTGAATGATTTCTTGAGAACGAGATGCAAGGATATCTATTTTGCTGCTGCTTTTATTTTACTTTTTTTTCAAATAGCCCACTATCATTGGCTTTCTGCTGCCTTCAAAACAGAAAGGCTAACGTGTGCTGCCATCTCACCAGTACTAGCAGCTTCACCTCCCACCCTGACATTATACAAGGGCAGACTTGCCTCTGAACCCTATGAACTAACCCTGATTTGCACCAAAATTTCCCTCCTTTAATCCCTCACCGTGTTGTAGCTTTACACCATCAAATGCCCCAGAGCCTTGGCTTTGACAGTGGCTCAATTCAAAGACACACAGGGCTGAGCCTGATCCCAAATAAAGCTTTTCCATCATAGGCACAGCCCTGTAGTTGACCCTATGATAATATATAACTGTTATTCAAAGATTCCTTTCTTCTTTTAACACTATTGTTGATGATTCAAGCTATAAAGTAATTAGATAATATTTTAGCTAGCATATTAGAACTTACATGTATATAATTTTAATTAAATAGCACTAACAAATATTAAGTAGTAACTGTCTAGGGTATGGTGCTAAGGATACACTAGTCATGAGCTCAACAGGCTTAGAATGTACTCAAGGCAACTGCCAAGTATACATTTAACTGCAAAAGAATGTTACAGAAGCATATAGGAAGAAGAGAACAGGGAAGCTTTCATGGAAAAGCTGGGCCTTTAAGTACAAGTAGGATCCCAAAAGTTGCCAATTAGAGGAAAGGGCACTTGAGGGAGAAGGACCAGCATGACCAGAAGCATAGAGAAAGGAAAATGTGGCCTGAGTTTGGAAACTGACTAGTCGTCTAATGGGGCTGGAGAGTAGGTCTTGTATAGTGGGACACAAAACTGGGAAAGCAGAGTGGGGCCAAGTCAAGAAGACTTTGAATGCCATCCTGAATTCTGAATTTCTCCTGTAAGCTGTAGAGAGTCACCAGAGATGTATGAACAGGAAAAACACATGATTAGGCCTAAAATACTCTGTGTTGGTACGTAAGATGGTTTGGAAGATGAAAAACTGGAGGCAGGGAGATAAATTAGGAGACCACTTTCAAAAGCCATTCTCTTACTGGGGAATGAGTGTGTTAGCTCAACCTGAGTACCAGCTATCAGAACCTGCCATAGTGTTGGGATCCAAGATAGTCCAGAGAAGGAGGAGCTGAAAGGGTGAGTCAAGGCAAAATCTGCTAAGGATAACCAAGAGTCAAAAATAAATAAAGATAATTCAAAGGATCAAAGTCTCCATTAGCCTTGGTTCGTAGACCCAAGAGTTTGTACGATAGAGTCAGGATCAGAGTGAGAAGGTGTCTTAAGGAACAAAGGAGAATCAATGGTAAACATCCTGGAGGCATCTATAGCTTAACTTGATTGGTTGCTGGATATAAGGTGCATGTATGTGTTAAGTTGGTTCAAGGGACGAGAGGCAGTTAGATAATTTGATGATAGACTTGCAGCAATAATAACATGAACTGGGGCAGTAGAAAAGAGAATGGAAAGATGGGAACAGATTTCACAGGTAATAGTCCCAGGATTTGATGACCTGATGACCTGAAAGGCAATGAGGGAATGGGGAAAGCAGAAGATAATTCTGAGGTTTCAATAGTGAATAACAATGAGAGTGACGCAGATTAGGAATTTAGGAACAGAAATCTATTTGGAAAAATATAATGCTGAGTTATGAGTATGGAAGAAGCCACATTTCAGGGGCCTGCAGATGGAAGTGGCATTAGACATTAGATCCGGTGTTTCTGAGAAAGTTTGGAGACAGAGATGAAAATTTAGTCATTTACATAGCAATATTGGGTGACGATGTGGGAGTAGGTGACATAACCAAGGAAGAGAGTGTAGAGGGTTATTAGAACCAAAGAAAGAAGTTTGTTGAAAGCTCATTTTTAAGTGTGGGCAGCAGGGAAAAAGTCATCCGATGACATAGCCTAAAAGAGTATTACTCATGGTATATTCTTTGATTTCAGTACTGAGTAACAGGGAGGGTTGTGATACCATGATACTAGAATGCAGATTGGGAATCTAGGAAAAGAAAAATTTTTGATATTGGATGGTGGAATCTAAAAGAAAAAATTCAGACAGGTAAAGTCAGAAAGGATGAAGTCTTTCGTGATATTAAATGTAGAAATCAGGAAACGGATACACAGATTTCTTCTTGGAAACAATACACACTTGGGAGACTCTACACACATTAAACTAAAGCTAATGTTGCTCAGAACTCCACATTTGAGATTGCTTTCAGAGCCAGCTCATCAGCCAAACAAGAAATACAATCTAGTTTCCTCATAGAGTACTCACTCTTGACATACCCATGCCTCTGTCGGCTTCTTTTTCTCTTTGGTTCCTCTCTCTTCTCTCTTCCCTCCTTTCTCTCCTTTATTCGGCTTGGTTCATTATCCTCCCCCTCCTGCTAGAGGTCATAGTGTCAACCCCCTCACGGCGCCATGAAAGTCTCTGCTGGTGTTGGCTCACGACCAGACACAGGGTAGAGGGGCTATATAAGCTGGGGAGGCTAGGTCCAAGGACTCACGTTGAAGCTAAGAGCCAGGGGGAGCAGTACTCAGAATGTATCAGAAAGTAGACTGCCTGCCGTATTTTATTTGTGTGCAGGAAGCCTGCTCGAAGTGCTAGGGGTTTACAACATGTAAATTACATTAAGGATTGCCTTAGATGTATCCTTATATATTTTAAAACATACACAAAGCACACAAATAGACACATAGGTAATCCTTAATTTGTCATGTTCATGTATACGCATACAAACACGTCCAAATTGATGACAGAGAGAGAATGAATATGAGAGCCAACGTTCATTTTGGTTATTCGGGAGTAGGTTGCATCTCATTTTCTAAATTTATTCTTCCTCTCTGTTAACTTCTAGAAAGCTGAACTAGCTAAATTTGGATAGTGAACTACACTTTAGAAATATGTTTCAGAAGCTTTAGCACAGAAATCCTGCATCTTGATACTAAGTTCTTACCTCTAGGGAGCACACTGAATTTCTACCTTCAGGGTAACCCAAGATCATGGGCTCTAATTTAAAGACTTACCTCTGGGTGATGGTGGCATCTCCAGAGGGTTTACCATGTGGGCCGCAGAGGTCAGGATTCTTAGCCACACCTGCCAGCTTTGCACATCAAGGCAATTCACAAGAAAGGGCCTTATGGACGAGGTAGAAGGGTGGTCTATATGAACCAGGTTGAGCTAGAACAATGGTTCTCAACGTAGTTGAGACAAACAGCATCAGCATCACCTGGAAGCTTGTTAGAACTAAAAATGCTCAAGCACCAACCCAGCCCCTACTGGGGCAGAAACCCTATGGTGCAATCCAGCAGTCTGTGTTTTAACGAGCCCTCCAGGTGATTCTGATGTGTGTTCAAGTTTGAGAACCACTGTGGTAGAAGAAAACAAATCATGAGCAAGAGGGTTGTAGGACAGAGGAGAGAAAAACAAGGTACTAGCAGGGGAGAAGGAGTTGAATGAAGGAAGGGAATCCTGAATTGTGTTACTCCGATTGTCATCCCTTCTCTTCAGTTGTTTTAAAAGCACTAAATTGCATGTTTAAAATATAGCAATAAACAGAATGGGATGTGAGACCAAATGTTGAACTGAGGGCGAGAACAGTGTCAGGAGCAAATGGTAGAAGAAAAGGATTAACTCCAAACCAGTAGGAGCTGTCAGGAACGCAGCAAAGCACAGCAGTGGTAGATGAGCCAAAGAGGTAAATGGGTTGCTTCTGATAGTGTAGGAAAACTCTGATGCCGCTGACACTCAGTCCTGTACTATCATAAAAGAACAAGCAGCTCCAAGAATGGGAATAGGGTCAAGAGATGGGATATATTTATATTCCAAAGTTATCTGAGTGGGTGCTTGAAAGAAACAAGACATTACAGTAATCCAGGCCCTTGATATTTCAGCAGGAAGCACAGCTTACGAAATCACCTTCTTCCACATCCACAGCTCTCAACTATGTTTGGAATTTCTAATGCCAACATAAACCAATGGACCTATGAGTAAGTAGATACATCTAAATCTGAATAAAATGGTTTGCACGCTAGTTCTTGTCATAACTTGGACATATTGTGCTTGGAGACTTTATGATTATCAGTAACACAAAGTCTGTAAGGAGAGGAAACTAACTAGGACCGGTGGAGACCCATGTATTTGAGGTCAAGGATCTGGGGGAAGCCAATTTATCTGGATAGTGTGGCTTGGGGTGGTGGGGAAGGGTGAGGGGGTGGTCAGTCAGGTAGGAAGGCTTAGCAAGGCTCCACTGTAATGCAGGCCATTGCCTGAGTATCTAGTCGGACACGTGGACCAAAGCAGTGAGAAATTCACACAACAAATACCTGTGTTCAGCATCAGGCAAAGAGTGACCTGTCTGATCAGGCAAGTATCAGATCCATCTGCCTGCACCACAGGCCCAACTTCTTAACAGAGTAGTTCTCAACCTATTGTTTATGGAGACTTGCCTGATAGATGAAGACACTTGGTTCAAAATCCCTGCTCCTCCCCTACTTGCTCTGTGATTTGGGGCACATTGCATCATTCCACTGTGCCTTTTTCTTCATCTGTAAACTAGTACCTATTTTACAGTGCTAATGAGGCTGAAATGAGATTTGCGTTTCAAATTATCGACTCAGAGTCTGCAACGTAAAATGCTGGATACATTTCAGCTATCATTGTGAGAGGAAGTACACATTATGGTTTATTCCACCTTTTATGAGACTTTATGACCTTGGACAAGTCATTTAACTTACTATGCCTTAGTTTCCTCATAAATAAAATGAGATTAAGAATCGTACCTCCAACATATGTTGCTTTGAGAATGAGATTAATTAATGCATATAAAATGCTTAGTGCAGTACCTGGCACATAGTAAGTACTCATTAAATACAATTATAATTTCTCAAGGTTATGTGTAGTTCCCTGAACTCTTTATTGAGGTGTAATTGACATACAACAAACTACACATATTAAAGTTTATGAATTGATAGCATACGTATCCAAAATAGTCAAATTCATAAATGCAAAGAACAGAATGGTGGTTGCCAGGGAGTAGGGCAAGGTGGAAAAGAGAAATTGCTAATCAACAGGTATAAAATTTCAGTTATGCAAGATGACTAGGTTGTAGAGATCTGCTGTACATCATGTGCTGCATGCCTACAGATAATACTATATTGTACACTTAAAAATCTGTTAAGACGGTAATCTCCAGCCTATTCTCCAGGCAAACACTGATCTGCTTTCTGTTACTATAGATTAGTTTGCATTTTATACAGTTTTGTATGAATGGAGTCATTATAGTATGTACTCTTTTTTTCCTCTGGCTTATTTCACTCAGCATCTTTGAGATTCATCCATGCTGTTGCATTCTTATTGCTCAGTAGTATTCCATTGCATGGATATACCACCATTTGTGTATTCAAGTGTAAGTCTTTGTTATACATAGGCTTTCATTTCTTTTGAGAAAATACCTAAGAATGGAATTGACTGGGTCATATGATAGATGTATATTTAACTTGTTAAGAAACTGCCAAAACTATGGCACATCCATACAGTAGAACCACTCAGCAGTAAGATGATGAACAGTTGATATGCAAAAAAATAGATAAATCTCAAAATAATTATGCTGAGGGAAAAAGACTGACAGAAAATAGTGCATAGTATATGATTCTATTTTTATAATATAATATTCTTGGGAATGCAAAATAATTTACAGTGACAGAAGGGAATCAATAGTTGCCTGGGCATCAGGGGAGGGAGTCTGTAGGGACAAGAGGAAGAGACTAGGACTAAAGAATCTTCTGGGGCTGAAGTATATGTTAATTATCTTGATCATGGTGATGATTTCATGACTATATGAATATGTCAGGGGTATCAAATTGTACTTTTTGATACATACAATTTAGTTTTTATATCAATGATGCCTCAGTAGAGCTGTTAAAAATGTCATGAATAAGAATATTTTTTAGATACCCCCCAAAAATGTACAACATGATTAATATAATTAACACTGCAGTATGTTACATATGAATGTTGTTAAGAGAGTAAATCCTGAGTGTTCTTGTTGCAAGGAAAAGATTTTTTCCTTGTATTCTATATCTGTATGAGATGATAGATGATCATTAAACTTATTGTGGTAATCATTTCATGATGTACATAAGTCAAGCTATTATGCTGTGTATCTTAAACTTATATAGTGCGGTATGGCAATTATAGTTCAATAAAACTGGATGAAAAAAAAAGGAAAAAAACTGCCAAACTGTTTTCCAAGGAAACTGTATCATTTTTACATTCCTAGCAGCAATGAATAAGAGTTTCAGCTGTCTTGCATCCTTGGCAATATTCCTAACCACTGAATTGTACACTTTGAAGGGTTATGTTATGTAAATTATATCTCAATTTTTTAAAAAATAATTTTTCTATAGCAAATAGCCATGGAAAACAGAGATCGTGCTTTCCTCCTGCGATGAGTGCCCATTATCAGTGATAAATTCAGGATTCCTCTCTTGTGATGTACCTACCCCATTGCATGGGCAGGTATCTTCTTAGCCCTCTTTGCATCCCCTTGTGGGAAATGGGGCTCAGGGAACTGGTACAAATGCAGATCCTCCAGTAGATGCTCTTGGTGGTGGTTAATAAACTGTCTTTGTCTCTGACCCTGGAGTCTTTTGCCGGCATCTCTGAAACTGTGACTGATTAACTTGTTAACTTGTCCATAGGGTAAAATCTCAGACTCTTCAAAGTTCTTGACAAGGACCATAAAATTAATTTAGTTCAACTTTCTCATTTTACATATTTCAAAGCTAAATCACATAGCTCTGTATTTTATTTCAAGAAAGACAAGCAAGAAGAAATCAATAGGAAGAAAAAAATTGGTTTCTTTATGGAATGGGTTTATCAGCCCTTGACAACTTGGTCCTTAATTTGTTAGCATTTGTCATGCCATATTTCTTTTTATTTGTTAGACTCATATTAAAGTACTATTTTAAATACACGACTCCAAAGAGGATTCTCTGACCTTTTCTTGGTGGTATTTGCTGACCTAAAACCTTCTTCTTCTACTTTTAATAGCATCTTTGAAGGACTAAAGAGAGAAGAGATCTATAATGAAGATTCATGGGTGCATGTAGAGATTTGTGATCAATTTATCCTTGGTTATCAGGAAAATGGTGGTACTATGAAAAATAATTAGAATGCATTGAATGTTTCTTGAAATGTGTCATAGCTTCAGGATAACTTTTATAAGTATCTGCTAAGTGATAAAGTATTTGGTAATGAGTTGGGTTATTTCACTATTTCTGTATCCTGGTTTTTATATTTCACTAGGGATTGTTCTAGTTCTTGGCAAACAATTCATGTATAGTTTGGTTTTTGAAAAACTGCCCTTGGATTTCAGAGTTTTTAGGTATAGCCTTGTGTTCATTGATGGCTTAGCTTATAATATCTTATCAAGACTTACTTTGAATTTGTATAACACACTCAGCAAGGTCATGACCATCATATTAAGACAAAAAATTAACACAGTTCTGCTGAATTTTTTTCTGCAAATATAAATAGCGTTTTATAAAGTTTTTTTAATATCTACATGGAATGAATTTTAAGACTCTAGGCAAAAAAACTAAATAGATGAATAAATTGTTTTTAAAATAATAAGCTCTAATACTTTATGCCATAGTACTAATTAGGCACTATTCTGGAGCTTAATATATTCCTTTATCTTAGTTGGGTCACCATGGGTCTAGCTGAATTTGCTCCCTCAAAACTGCATTTCCTCTGTAATAGTATTTAGCACATCTTATTGTATTTGCTTGTTTATATTGCTTCCCCTCCTCCAGACTGCAAACTCCTCAAGGACAAGAAATGTATTTGTCTTTCCAGCTCTAAGACCCACGCTCACGCCTGGAACAGAGTAGGTGTCCAGAAATGAATATTGATTCCGCAGACAGATCAGAGCTTTAGAAAGGTAATGCACAGTCAAGTAGATTTTGCCAAAAATTCATTTTTTTAATGGAACGTTTCATAAATTTGCGTGTTATCCTTGCACGGGGGCCTTGCTAATCTTCTCCGTATCCTTCCAATTTTAATATATATGCTGCTGAAGCAAGCACAAAAATCCAATCTTAAAATTTAAATTAGATGATATATATTTAGAGGGACCTTTCTTTTATTCATATACATAGAAACCTGAAATAATAACTGTTAATGGGCTGAATTGTATCCTCCCCAAATTCATATATTGAAGTCTTAACCCCTGGTATCTCAGACTATAACTGTCTTTGAAGATAAGGTCTTTAAGGAGGTAGGTAAGATGAAATGAGGTCATTAGGATGGGCCCTAATCCAATATGACCCATGTTTTTATAAGAAGAGATTAGGACAGAGAAATACAGAGGGAAGACCATGTGAAGACACAGGGAGAAAAAGGCTCTCTTCCAGCAGAGGAGAGAGGCCAGAGAGGAAACCAACCCTACCAACACTTTGATCTCAGATTTCTCGCCTCCAGAATTGTGAGAAAATGCATTTCCATTTAAACCACCCGTCTGTGGCACTTTGTTATGGCAGCCCTAGCAACTAACATAAAAACTAGCAAACTGATACAATCAAAGGTTGTTTTGGTAAATATGGAATTAAAAAAAAATAAAGACATCTCATAGGCCTGTGGGAATATTTATATCCATTACATTAGAGCTTCTCCTCTACAGAAAATATAACTTTATGTAACTCAATATTTATTCTAGAATCTTTCTTTATGCAAACTTACACACACACTGACAATTCCTTATTCTCTGGCTCTCCGCTGTCTAGGTTTCATGGTTCTTTTTTTTTTTTTTTTTTAACAGCATAATCCCTCAGTCCCTGAGTAGACTCACAGTAGAAGTAGCAATTTATTTCCCCATCACATGTCTTTTATTCTGTAAAGCATCTTCTAACTTCTGTGTAACCAGGGGCTGTCATCTGCTTCTCCTGCGCGAACTAACTTACTAGCACAATCAGTGAGCCAGGAAATGTATCTTAGAAAACTATGAATGATGAAAGGAATTGGTAGATTCACAAAGAGAAAAGTTAGTTCTCTCATGAAATCTTATTATTCCTTGGGTTGAATTTTGGAATCAGAATTGACTTAATTTTATCACAGGAAAGGCCCTTGTCCAGTCTTTTCAAAGGAGGTAGTTGTTTTATGATGTGATTTTTTTTTGAGAAAAATTACAAGGAATGAATAGAAATAGTCACAACTTTCCTCAAAACAAGATAATGTGTTACAATCTTTCAAAGTTAGTGTATTTCCAGCAAGATATACCCAACTCTGGAGACCCATGTAGATAGCTGCTTTGACAAAATAACAAAACCCATTAGCTGATTTCTCAGAAGAATAATATTTCTAGCCATAGCAGAATATTCATAGGCCATCAAATTTAGTTTGAGAGTACATCCCTGGGATTCCATAAGGACACAAATTAATTCTCAAGAGTAATCTATTTCACGATGAACTTCAAATTATGTACTTCCAAACATACAGTTATCTTTTTTATGAAGACATAGATAGAAATATTTTCTGACTAAACAGTAGACAATGGCTCAACTTGAGATTTCCTCTTTTTAGGATAAAAATTATGGGAAACATGGACATTTTTATCGCTGGAATTATCGACCAAATGAAAGACTAAACATTCAGTGACTTCAAGTAAGATCAATTCACTTGGAAGAGCTGAGTATAAAGTGCCAGATAACCAGCTGAAATGTGAAAACAAAATCAGGGGAATTCATGAGTGTGTTGTTTTTGTTGGCTGTTGTTATTGTGTTAATGATCACATTCAATCGATCAAATCAATTGTTGATTTCTTTTTCATCAAGATGCCAGTAGGTGCTTCTTGGTTGACTGAGGACCAGGTCAGAGGAAAACTGCTCTGCTCTTAGTCTTATCTAGTTCATTTTTCCTTTCTAATGGGGGAAAACAGATGGAGTCAATTATTTTTTTTGCAAAATCTCCCTAGTCCCCATTTTCCCACTAGGCTTTCCTGCTAAAACTGACAAGAAGAGAGTAGTGACTTGAAGAGCACAATTATTTGACTTCATCAACCCCAAAGCCTTTTATCTCCATGCCATGTTAGCTGAATCTTCCCATGGTCATACCCTAGTTTGTACAAAATTTAGCACACAAACCATCTACTTCAGAATCACTTGTGGAGAACTTGTTTATAATGCAGATTCCTCATGCCCCCCACCCCAGTGATTCTGATTCAGTACGTCTAAAGTGGAATTCAATAATATTCAATTCCATAAAGCCCCTACGTGATTCTTATGCAAGTGAAATGTTGACCACACTTTTAGGGACACAGCTCTAGACAGGAGTGTATCAGAGTAGGGGAGAGTTGAGAGAGTTCTCATTTGAAATCTTCTGTTTTCCTTCTGAAATAAGTGAGTTTGTCTTTTTTCCCAACCCTAATCCCATTGGCACACTTCTATACATCTTTCATATCCAGACCAAAGAAAAGCCTTTTATGGTAACTTCTCCCCACCCAGTTGATCAATCTTATTTTAAGTCACTAGGGTATCTCATGCATGTCCTTATCATGGTACCTATCACACACTGTAACAATTATGGCTCTCTCCTTCAATCTTGGTGTTCCTCAGGATTTTGTTGTTTATCTTCCTCTTTCCTTATTTTTTACACATTCCCTGGGCAATATCATCCATGCTTATGGCTTCAACTATCATCCATAAAACTGATGACTTTGAAATTAGTAGCTCTAGCCCATGTAACTCTCCTAACCTCCAGATCCATACTTCCATTGGTCTACTGGGCATCTCTACTTGACTGTTTATAGTTATCCCAGTCTCAGTGTCAAACACTGAATTTATTTTCTTCCTGTGTTCCCAACCTCTCCTTCAAACCTGCTCCTCCCTTCTATTCTTCTGAATGGCACCACCATTCAGTTGTGTACTCACGTATTCAATTGTTGAAGGCAGAAATTAAGCAGTCATTCTATATTCCTTCCCTCGCCTACCCTCATTCAGTACTGTCAGATCTTCTAAGATAGTTCTCAAATCTCTATTCTCCACTCCCCTGCTATTACCACATTGGATAAAAGCCAGTTTATTATAATATATGGTACAGCCAAGAGTAAATAAAGATATTACTTGGTAAAAAGCAAATAAGTATATACATTGATTCTTCAAAAGTCTTCCACATGTATTCCATTTCTAAAGATGTTGAAAAGATAATTAGAAAGAGGGAAGTATAGAGTAATATGTTTAGCCAAATGCTCATCTTTCACAGCACAGAGTACATAAATAAATGTCTAAGAACAATACACTAAGAAATGGAAGAGCAATATGCTAAAAATACCACAGGGATACAATTAGCCAAATCCAGAATGTGGGAAATTCCTTGGTGAAAGTGACCTGGATTATTAAGAAAAAGTAAATGGCGTGTGAAAATGGGATAAGGAAATTATTATAGATTATTAGAGATTGAAGAAACAGGTCAACACAATGCAATATGTAGATGTCATTTGGATACTAATTCAAATAAACAAGATATTTTGGGGGCAATTGGGAAAATTTGAACACAGATTGGGTATTGAATGGTATTAAGTAATTATAATAAAAGTATTGGGGTTACGTTCTTAGAATTTGCCTCAGCTTTTAGAGATACATACTAAAGTATTTATGGATAAAAAGATATGATTTGAAATATTGTTTTAAAATACTCTGGGTCAAACCATATACAAAAATTAACTCAAAATGGATCATGAACCTAAATGTGAAAACCTAAAACTATAAAAATGCTAGAAGGAAGAAAACATAGGAAAAATATTTTAAATCTTGGGTTTGGCAAAGATTTCTTAGCTATGATACCCAAAACACAATACATAAAACAACAAACTGATAAATTGGACTTCATCAAAATAAAAAACTTTTGCTATTCAAATGATACTGCCAGGAGAATAAAGGGACAAACCAAAAACTGAGAGAAAATCGTTGCAAAGCATATATTTGATAACGATTGTATACAGAGTATATAAAGAACTCCTAAAATTCAATAAGTAGGCAACCTGCTAATAAAATGGGTGTGAGAAAAGAGCACAACAGATCTTGTTGTTCACTCCTCATACATCTCAAAGATAACTTGGAACCATTACAGATCACTGGACAACCTCTGGGAATGTGGTATTTGGATGGTTCTTTATGTTAAGGATTGAGGATTTTATTATGTATACCTGGAGCAATGGACAATATTATACTATCTTGTCATGATTGCTTTGCACAAAAATCGAGTTGATCGTGTGCACCTGACTTCATTGTTGGCGTCCTGAGTTCTGGTTGCCATAGCTGGTTGCATCATATGGCTGGACACATGCCATAACAGGCTGTGTCCATGTGCCCAGTTCTGCATAAAAGCCTTGGACTCGAAGACTTGAATGGGCTTCCCTGCACAGAGTCTTCATATATGACCCTGTAGCTCACAGCCAGAGAAAAAGTATGTCCTGTGTGATTCCAGATGGGAAAGATGGAAGCCTGTGCCCAACCACTCTAGACTCCACCCAGTAGATATCTTGTTCCGGTTGTTCGTGCTTTCTTTACTTGTTCTGAACAACTGTTAGCGAAGAGCAAAACCTGTTGCTGAGTACTGTGAGCCCTTCTAGTAAATTAGCAAACATGAGGGTGGTCTTGAGACCCTTGAGATGATAGGAAAATAATTTGAACCGAAACTTCACCAAAGAAAATATGAATGGTTAATCAGGATATTAAGAGCTGCTTAATAACATTAGTCATCTGGTGAATGCAAAATAAACCACAGTGAGATATTGTTTTGTACCTCTTGGAATGACCAAAACTAAAAAGACCGATCAGTACAGGCACAAGGAGGTAGAGGAATTGAAACTCCCATACACTGTATAAATACGAAATGGTACAAGCATCTTGGGAAAACAGTTTGACAGTTTCTTAAAGTTATATACGTGCCTACCATACATGTCAACCATCCCACTCCTACATATTTACCCAAGGGAAAGAAAGCATGTTTTCATACAAAGACTTACACATGAATGTTCATAACAGCTTTATTTGTCATAGGTCAAAACCGGGAACAATCCAAATGTCCATCAAGAAGTGAATGGATACACTAATTGTGTATTCATCTATTCCATGGATAACTACTTGGCAACCAAAATAAAAGAACTGTGGCTCCACACAATATGGATAAATCTCAAAATAATTATACTGAGTGAAAGAAGTCAGACAAAAAGAATACATATTTTATGATCCCATTTATTTAGAACAATAGAAAATGTCAACTAGAGTGTCAAAAGCAGATCAGTGGTTTCCAGATTGGGGGAGGGGTTTGGGGAGAGGCAGAGAGTAGGAGAAAACATTTTGGGGTCAGGATGTGTTCATTACTTTGACTGTGGTGATGGTTTTACAGTCAAAGTTTTGAAACTTGCCTAATTGCAAACTTGAAATATGTGCAATTCATTGTTTGTCAACTATATAAAAAATATAAAACTAACAAATGCCATTTAGGAAAAGGTTACCCAGTGTTACAGATTCCACCTTATCTCCCATGTTTCCAGCAACCTTAGTTGTTTCATTTGCAAACAGCAGAGCAAAAGCACATTTTTCCAGGCATTGAAAAAGGTACAGAGAAGCTAAAAGTTACACTTGGCCTCTGCCCCATGGACTGGTTAGCTAGGGAGCTAAAACCTAAAACAATGAGAAACTCTAGGAAAAAAAGAGAAGAAAGGGTTTTAGATGAAGCAATATTGGCAAAATGTTCATAATTTCTGTAGCTGAATGATGGGTACATGGGATTTTTAAAAATAGAAAACATGTTATTAGCCTAGCATGTAGGCTAATAACAGAAGAATTAAAACCCCAAATATTAAAAAATGGTTGCCTACTGGGAATGGAACTGTGGGGAAAAGGGGCAGTCATTCTTCACTGACTGAATTTGCACCTAGTTTATATATTGCTTTGTTAAAAATAAAAACAACTTTGCAAAAAGTCAACATCAGATCTATGTAAAAAAAAAAAAAAAAAGTGTTCTTCCCCTATGTGAAGTCACTAAGTTGTTTAAATCAGTTAATGATTCATGCAGTAAATTTAGCCATTTTGATGATCACTTGAGTTTTGAAAGCTGAAGTTTTTGAAAAGTTCTGATTTATTCTTATTTGTACAGTTTTGGTAGAAGAAAAGGATTCTAAATTTGGAGATTATAAGTACTCAGATATTTGAAAGCTGTTAGGTTTTATTTAAGAATATATAATTTTGGTAAGGCTTTATGAGATGAAAAGAATTGTTGACACGCTGCTTATACATATCAAATGTCTTGTACTTCCAGTTGAGAGGTAGGTATTTTTATTATATTCTACATCACTATTATCCTTCTTTGTATAATGGGGAGAAAAATTTCAGGAATAGGGGAGAATTCAAGAAAGGAAAAAGAGTATCTCCATGCCTCCTTCCCTCATCACTTGACTTTGGGAGAATCTTGGACCACCATAAGGGAAAATTTTTTTAAATATGTATTTTTTACATATTTTAAGATATGTTTTTTTAAAAGTCTATAAATCAGGGAAATTTGGGGTTCTGAGGATTCAGAAAAAGGGTTCTGAATTCATAGTGAATTTGAAACAATTGCTCCAAATGTACCCCGAGTAAAGGAATTCGTTGCTGATAAACCTAAGAAGGTAAGAACACAGGAAATGCCATATTGGATCAAATCAGCGACTCTCTCCAAGATACCAAGGGATCTTTTGGTGGAGGAGCCCTGTGCTTTCCTTCCAAAGCAATAACCTCAAAATATTTATGAAAACACCCCAAATATCCTAAAACATCTTTTCATATCTCATTAGGGATCTACAGTTGGTGAATTTCTTAATTCTTCCTTTGACTGATTGATAGTAGAATCTGTGCAGGAGAGTTAAGGGTACAAACTGAAGTCAAACAAACTTGGGTTAGAATCTTAGATCCTGGACAAGTAATTTCTCTGAGCCTTGTTCTCATCATCTGTAAAATGCAAATAACTAAAGTAGCTCCTTCACAAGTTCGCTGTGAGTATTCAATGAAAAAAATTGATGTAAATCATTTAGCATAGGGCCAATCAATCTGTAGTAAGTCATTGTTATTTTGGATTTTCAGCCTGTACATTTTCTTAATGTTAGTTATCAGTTCCATTCTATTAATTAAAAGAAAACTCCTTTTTCACAATAAAGGCTGAGCTTTAAACAGGTGAAATAGTCAGTCACCTCCATGGGTTGATTTTAAGAGGATCAGGAAGATTCCAACCCCCTCATTTCCCCTCCTCCCACATAAATACAGCATACTCTACTACACACTTTCATTCCACCAACAGAGCTCCATTTCTTTGTTGACTTTGATCCAAAGTCAAATAAAAATTCAGATATCACCAGGGTGGGTACTTGTGTACATTCAAACAACAGATTGAAGACAGATGAAATTTAAAAAAAATGTTTTAAAAGATGTCCACCGGAAAAAAAGATTGAATGAAGAATCTGAGGTTAATTTTGATTCTCTAGGGGAGATTAGAAAAGTCACTGAATGATGGAGAGTGGGACAAGGGGTACTAGGAACTACCAGGGAAACGGAACTCTCCTGTCCTCTACATGTGGCTAGGGAAAGTATTTAGTGGAGAGCACTTTTCCCCAAGATAAGAATCACCTGCCTCATTCATTAAACAAACAGACTCACAAGGCCTTGCCCTGGAATTTGGTAAATTTTGGGTGGGGTTAAGGAATCTGAAGGGTTAATAAGCACTCAGGGGATTCTTAAGATCTGACAAGTTTGAAAAAAGCTGGAGAGTTTAGGAGTCCTGGCTTTGGAATCAGACAATAACCTGAGTTCAAATCTTAGCTCCCCTCCTTATGGATGACTGACCATGAAGTTAATTAACCACCCTTAACCTCGGTTTCCATCTCCATAAAATGTTTGGGGATTAAATAATGTGTATAAGGCATTTGTCTCATGGTAGACACTGAAAAAAAATAACTAGCACTATTATTATGAACTGTCTTTCGTTTCAATTCATTTTTACTTATATATGAATCCTTGGAATCTCATGGGCAAGGTGCCAAAGTGGCCAATGATTTCCTGGAACTTTTTGTTCGCTTTCTAACTTGTCCTTATCTTTGAAGCCAGCGTTAGAGAAATTAGCATTGTTATTGTCATTAGCTGTTGTGGGTCACCTTTTATATCTTTGTGCCTTATCATGTAAATTAGGCATTCAGAGGATTTCTATTCAAACCCTTTACCATAGACACTGATGTGACCTGTCCCTGGAAAGTTGATTTGCCTCAGAGTTACAGGGTTTTCAGACTTTAGCCTTCTCTCTGAGTTCCAACAACACTCGACTTTGAGTTACAATTTAAGCAAGGCGTTCAAAGAGCTTTAGAGATTGACTTCCAGGTTAGAAGAGGGGAGGGTGTCAGAGAAACAGAAATGGACAGACAGAGGAAGACAATGCAGGGAAAACATCAAAGACACACAGACAGTAAAAAGGAAAAGACCGTGAAAAAAGAGACAGAAAGGCAGGTTGACAGTGCCAGATAGAGGACGGGGAAGGATAAGGAGACACAGAGAAAGACAAAGATAGAGAAAGTAGCAGAGAGAGGGAGCTAGACCTGGGGACAGAGACAGACAAGGGCAGATAGAAAGAAAAAGAGGTCGAGACATGGGCTGGGAGGAAAGCTTCTCTGCTATTGATAAAAGTAGGTTTCTATGGAAATTCCCCAGAAGTTGAAGAAGGGGAAATTCACTTAACACAGTTTTTAAGTAATTACTATGGGAAAGGCACTGCTCAACATGGTGTGGAATACAAGCTTTTCAGCCCCTAGGTGGGGGAAGAGTGTGATAAGGGGCAAAAGGTGACAAGCAACACTAAGAAGTTAAGTGCTTCTTAGTTCAGTGAAGGAAAGAATGCATTAAATTGGAGGACGGAGATGGTAGCATTGGAGCTGGACCCTGAAGGGTGAATAAGGATTTAACAGATGGAGGAGGAAGAAGTTTTCAAACAATGGGAAGGACATTAGTAAAAACTTTGAGCAAGGGAAACCAGAGACGTGCTCAGGAGAAAAGGAATGGCATGATTTGGCTAAAGTTTAAGTTACAAGTAGTAGAATAGTGGAGGAAAGCTTAAAAATCATTTCTTGTCCAGGAAGAGGGGTTGACAGTAAAATTGTGGAGCAAGGGAGGGTTTGTATACAGTGGAGTAAGAAGTCTAGCGAGGAAGCATCAGGAGGAGGGGAACTGGAAGCTGGAGGCCAGGAAGTGAAGCTGTGAAGGATACTGTTACTACTGTGTATTGCAAGAGGTGAGTCCTATCTACTGTCCCCGGAACATCCCTTCCTCTCTGCTCTGTCGAGTCCTAGTCATTACTGCTTAAATCAGTAAAGGTCTAAAGCCTTGACTGAAGGTAAAGGATAAAGTCAAGGCAGACACTGAAGACCACCCGTAGGTTTCTAATTGGAAGGATGGTAATGCCATTACCAGGAATTGATTTGGAGGAGATAGGTTTCGTTTTTGATATGTAGTGATAGATATGTTAGTGCAACATCTAGGTGATGTCCAGGAGGTGACTGGATTGTGGAGCTGCGGATTTGGAAAGTTTGGTGCTGTAAAGCCTAGAGGTAGATTATGATGTGTTCCAGGAGAGAGACTGAAATAGGGTCTGTGGGGAGAGTTCTTAAGTACTTCTGTCTACTGAAAAAAAATGTGCAACCTAAAAGTTGAGAATTATGTTTTATTCGGCGAACTTTCTGAAGACTTCAAGCTTGGTAGGCACCTCTCAGATCACTATGAGGGACTGCTCCGAAGAGGTAAGGGAGGATCCAGAATATATAGGAGTTTTGCAGCAAAGATCAGGTAGTTGGAACATCAAAAGTTTACTGTTAATTAAAGAAAACCAGGAATCTCAAGTTAATGAATTTAGCGCTTTTCTATGTATGGGAAGTTGCAAGAGTCTGGGCTCATTGAATTAATTCCTTTGACATGCACCTTAGCTGTCTAGGGCCAGTATCCTGTTCTTTCCCATCCTAAGTCCCCTCTGGGTGCACCATTGAGGGTGGCTGCAGTGGCTGAGGGCTTGCCAGTGGGCAGTCCCTTTGTCTCCATCCTGAGATCCCTCAGGGCTCACCATAGCTGTAGTGGCTTGATGGCTGCAGTATCCTTTGTTTACTGACACGACAGGCAACATTGTTCATTCACACTTCCTTTTAGCCCTGAGTTCCTTTTTAGTTAGACTCTGGAACCCAGTGTCAAGGTATCGTGGCTCTCAGTGGTAGATTTAAGTTAGTTTCACCCTTCTGTTTGATTGTCACCTCCACCCCTAAGACACGCTCCAGACCCAGAGGAAGAAGAGAAAGAATGAATAGACAGTCATAAGTTATAGGCAGTGGGATGGGATGAAATGTTCTCTTTTTCCGGGTGAGGATGGCACCTGCCTACCTAGATGGGTTACTCCAGCTGATGCGCACAAAGTAATAGCAGATAGTGTGAGAATACATGTGGCAAAGTGAGATGGCTCTGTGTCTATTCAGGCTGTCCTACTTTGCTCCTTGATCTAGGGACAGGGTATTCGGCTGATTTTCACAGAACTGAGAGGACCAGCTGAAATGTGTGAGGACAGAACCCTCCTGTCTCCATGTGGGTCCTTGCTTCTTCTTTAAGGACTCCTTAGCCCTCAGCCCTTCATGCTGCAGGGTAGGAGGGTGATTTGCTATGAATAAAAAGGGGGTGGCCAGATGTAGAGACACTTGGCTATCTCAGGACCTGTAATCATCTACCTCTCGCTGTGGCATCTTTGAATTCCCTCCTCTCTCCCATAGCATTGCAAATATTTGCTTTCCTCCATCCCCAAATCCTGTACGGCTTAACGCCAACTACATTCAGTGTAAAGTATCCCTTAAGCACTTAAAGAACTATGTGTAGCTTTGTCCTTTAAAACACGTAATAAAATATAATTCTCAAAACAAAGCAAAATAAAACAAAAAAGCCCACACAGACTCCAACAATGAGGAACAGGTGCCTAGGTCTTCTCTAAGTAATCTCTTTCACTCTGCCAGCTACTGGGTATGCCTTGAAGTGATTAATCTAGTGCAGCAGAGCTCAACTATTAAAATACATCTGAATGACCTAGGAGAGCCCTTTAAACATACAGATGCTCAGGCCCACCTTATGATTATAATTTCTTTGGTTTTGGAGGTAGGACCCAGAAATATGTATGTTTAACAAGCTTCCTGAGTGATCCTCATTCACATAAAATGTGTTAACAGCAAATTAAGCTATTTCCGTCTTGGCCTTTGACTACGCTAGTTGGGTCCTACAGGCCTTAGGTCCTATTCCCTAACTGTATTAGCATCAAAGATCAATTTGGTGAGCATGAGATTCACAAAGGGGAACAGGTGAAAATGCATATTCTCATTCCCCATCCCATGGCTACTTGATCTGCATCTCTGAGAACAGGGCCTTGGAATTGGCATTTTACAAATGCCACAGTTACTTGTAAACCACACTTTGAGAAATACTGGTGTAAGTCTGGGAAGTTCAAGTTGGCTCCTGTTGGCTGGAGCGATGTGGTTTGGGGGACAGTGGAAAAAAGAGGTGGATCTGATCAGCTGTTGAGTCACTGCAGTTCAATGGACCAAAAAGTCATGGTTGGAGTCTCAGCTTCGGTAATGTACTGAGCTGTGGCTACAGTCTAGGCAAGTGAGGCCAAATGACAGCTGTAGAAGACCGCTAATTAATTAAACTTGGTCTAAGGTCAGGCCACCAACTGGCAGACACAAGTTCTTTTTTAAGTTGGAGATTGTGGAGGAGAGGAATAGGAGAGATCTGAAATATAAGAAGTTTTCCTTCGACTTCTCAAACCCCTTTTCTTGTTTATTTCTCTCAGGGCTTAAGTAGTTTTCTCTGAAACAGTATCAGAATTGACTCATGAATTATTATTCATTGTTAAATTATGTTAGGAATGCATTTGAAATGCAGGAACAAGGTGTACCATGTAAACGCTGTTTGAAAAGTCACTTGGATTTTTTTTTTTTAAGTGAGGGAGGAATATTTTTTCAGTGATATTTGAAAAATGAAGGAAATGTTTATATTTCTCATATTGTGTATTTTGCAAAACCATCTCCTGATTTTCTGTTAAGTGTCCTTCAACTGTGAAAAGCCACGTAAGGTAGGGCTGGTTGCTTTTCTGTTAATGCCGGAGCCAGAGGGTATAGCTCCTACTGGCAGTTAAACCGGGTTTGAGATTTTACATGTACTGTGATTTTCTGTTGTGATTTAAGCCTTTGACTGTTACATATTACTCAGAGTACTGTCTCCTCTTCCAGTCAACTAAATGGTAGGCTTCCTGAGGGTAGGCATCTTGTCTCAGACTTCTTTATAGCCTCTATCTAGCACAGGATCATGCTCATAGCAGGCTCTCAACAAAGACTGAACTTTTCATTCTTTTCTATGACTGAGTAGTATTCCATTGTATCTGTCTACCACATTTTCTTTATTGATCTGTCAATGGATGCTTAGGTTGCTGCCATTTTCAGCAACATGGATGGACTTGGAGGGTATTATGCTAAGTGAAATTAGACAGAGAAAGACAAATACTGTATGATATCACTTATATGTGGAATCTAAGAAATACAACAAACCAGTAAATATAACAAAAAAAGAAGCAGACTCACAGATATAGAGCACAAACTAGTGTTTACCAGTGGGGAGAGGGAAGCAGAGAGGGGCAATAAAGGGGTTGAGGAGTAGGAGATACAGACTATTAGGTATAAAATAAACTACAAAGATATATTGTATAACATAGGGGCTATAGCCAAAACTTTACAATAACTATAAATGGAATATAACCTTTAAAAATTGTGAATCACTATTTTGCACACTTGTAACTTATATAATATTGTGCATCAATTATACTTCAATTAAAAAAAAAAACTGAACTCACATGAGAACACTGAGATGGGGATGACAGGATTGTACATGTCCACTCCTCCCATGCCAAGCTGTAGTTCCAAGACACAGAGCAGCGTGGGATGAGTGATGGGACAGCTTTGGCAAATCTGTTCCACCACTTACTATTTATATGATATGCACCTTAAGCTGTGATATTTAGAGTTAATGATAGATGAACCATTATTAGTAAAATGGGTAGAGGACTAAGAAAATTAGCTGGTCCCATTCCCAAGAGTTGAAGAGAAGGAATCGTCCTTATGCTTTGTAATAATGAAACTTGTGACTCTAAGTCCCAGTGTATGAGTCATAGAAGCTTGAATGAATCTGCTCACTGCCACAATATCTGTGCAGACATGAAGTATCTGCTACTCACCTCTATACATTTTATTTCAGGTGAATCTGTGCAGAAGCATACCAGGAGTAAGGAGGAGTTGTCCCCTGTGGAGACAACTGGGCACAGAGGTAGAGCCATTCTTTGTAAAGGAGAGGATTTGACTTTACAAATAGTGAAATTTCATAAAAAGCAGACATGTTAGCCTTTTTTGCCTTCTCGCTGACACTTCCACTTAACTAAAGCTGCCACGAGAGGAAACAAGATAACTCTGTTGTGAAAAACACATTTTCCTGTAGCTACAATCATAAATCTGAAATACAAATGGTGATGGTAGCCACCACTTGTATGAAAAAGAAAAATGCAGTGGTTGCCTTCCTAAGACTTTTAAAAAACAGAAAGCATTATGCAAATTAGTTGAGACAATTAGGTATTTAATAAAGAGTTTGGTTTCATTCAACTCTCTGAATATTTCTCAGAAATCTTATCAAATATCTACTTCCCTCTTGGATTCTAGGTCTTCTCTGCTAAAATGCTCCTTAGGTGAACCCAGCTCCACTCACAGATGTCAGAACCAGGCTTTGGTTGAACTGACAGGAGGGGTTAGAGAGGGAGAGAATGGGGCTGCGGACCTAGATAGATTCGCAGGGAGGCAGGCAGTCTGAAAAGTTCCTGGCAGCAGGCATTAGGAAAAGGTCTAGACAGTTAAACAGAGCCCAGATGGTATGTTGAGATCCAGACAGGCCAATAATTGGCATAAGAGGGGTCTTGTAGCAGATGGCAAGGAACAAGTCGTGAAGATAAGGTTTAATGCAGACAGAACCTAATCACAAACAAAGACCGATTCTAGACGTGAATTCTAGGTTAGGTACGAAGCTAAGATGGGTTACAATAAAGCAGGAGGTAGGAATGAGATCTAAAACAGACAGCAGTACTGATCATTGAGGTTATGGTTCCAGAACTGAAGCTGAAGTTGAACCCATGGGCAGAAACAAAATGGCTTCAGCTCCTGGGACTGGTTAGCAGTTGGTGCTCTGAGCTAGATACTAAGATCAGTATATTCTTGTGATAACACTATTTAGATAGATGCCAGCTGCCATTCCTCAAAACAAAGGAAAATTGAATCTTTATATCCTTCTGAATATTACAACTTGCTTATACAAGCTCATCTTAAAATGTCTTCTGTTCCATAGTCACTCCACAAACATGTATTAAATTACTATATTTCAGATGCTGTGGAATACTGAAATGAATAAAACACCACCATTGGCTTTAGAAAACGTATAGGTTCATGAAGGAGCAAGCACCTATGATGATTAAATATGGCATGCTAAAAGCACAAGGAATAGAGATAACTTTCATTAAGTCATTCAATCAACCAGATGTATTGAGTGCCTTCTATTTTGCAGTCACTAGTCTAGGAACACAGGATTGCCCTGAGCCTAGACTTGTGGTGTCATGAAAACCTTCCAAGAGAAGGTGACGCTTGATCTGAATTTTGTAAGAGGTAGCCAAGGTAAAAGGATGTGGCATTCTCCCCTTCCTGATACAAATAGAACCCTGAATTTTTTGAGGCAGTCTTGTGTCTAGTTAAAAACTGCTTACCCATTCATACACTGTTCTAGGTATGAGTGCCCATGTAAATGAAAACCTCTTGGACAAGCTTTGTTGAAAATCATTTTTTTCCCCAATGAAAACAAACTTAACTCAAGGTTCTTTACCCTTCCTTTCCTTCATGCTTGGAATGCAGATATGAAACCTAGAGATGGAATCATCATCTTGCAGCCATGAATGCAAGAGCCTCCTTTTAATAATGGTAAAATAAAAAGATAGAAGGAGTCTTGGTCCCTGATGATATCAGGCAACTTCTATCTCCTTTGGACTTTTGTTGAAGCCATCATAGTCGCTTTTCGATTATGTACTGTTAAACACAATTATAAGTAATAAAAAGAGTCCTAGAGTTTGATCGTAGAGAGTTCAAGAGAGACTTCCCAAGTATAGGAAGCAATGGCATGTACAAAGGCATAGCGTGAATAGCATTCAAGATGAAGAAATTGTAAGGAGACCAAACTGGTTGGAGTTATGAAGGGAAAGTGGCCAGAGATGAAGTAGGAGAGATAAGGAAATACCAGTTCCTTGTAACCCATGATGAGGAGTGTGGGCTTTTGTTGTAAAGGCAGTGGAGAGTGTCTTGTGGATTTTTAAATGACTTAACATTTGCATTTTAGAGAGCACATTTTTTTAGAAGATTCAGGAACATTTAGGAGAGGACAGGCTGATGGTAGGCAAACTAGAAAGGAGATTTACAATCATCCAGGTGATTAAAAACTTAAACTAAGGTAGTAGAAATGGGAATTGATAGACCAGATTGGAGTTACTAACCATAGGTCTCTAGAAGAGATTCAAAATATATCAAGGAGGTAGAATAAACATAGATTAGATGTGTGAATTTGAAGAGGAGAATATGTCAAGGATGAAACTTGGGTTCCTGTCTTGGGTGACCAGATGGTTCACTAAGGCAGGCACTATATGAGGAGGTGATGGTTAAGTAGCGATCTAAACTCTGAGACCTCTGACAACTAGAGAAAATGTAAGTATGTTTTGCCAGTTGTAGAAGTATCTCTCAGAAGCAGTGATAATCCAGCCTCCACTCTTAAAGATGACATTTATATAAACTTAGGATTTTCAGAAATTTCCTAAGGTTGAGATAGAGATGACAGTATTTTATCTTCATACAGCACTATGTTTATGCTGTTCTTTATTATCTCTTAAAACACTTTAGAAACAAAAACAAAATATAAAAACAGAACTCACAACACCAAAACAGCCCTACTATAGGAACCATAGTCATGTTTTTTTGTTTGTTTCTTTGTTTCCTATTTCAGCCCAGTTCAACTAGGTAAGGAGAAAATGATGAATGGAAAAGAATAAAAGGGAAAGAAATGTGGCATAAGAGACATTTAGCAGATGTTATTTTAATGTGTCTGACATAGCTCTGCATAGTTTTACACCTTTATGAGTTTACTGTGATAATGGTGGCAGGAAGATGCAGGCTCCAGGCACCGCTAAGTAATGAGACAATTTTGAGTTTTCCTTGATACTTCCCTTAAAATCTTTTCACAATGTCTGTGCTCTTTCAATCCAACCTAAAGAGTACCCACGTGAAAAACCCTAGTAGGGGCAAAAGGAATCAAAACTGCCCACATTCTTTTCCATCTAGATGTCCTCTCTTTAGTTTGGCCAAGTCGAGATGAAGGGCAGAGCAGGCTGGCACTTGGTGTCAACCCTGTACCCATTTGACAGGGAAAACAGTGATGTGCAAAGTCTAGGAAGCATGACTGGAAAAGGTTGTCTGTGCCTGGCCTTCCGAACTTGGTTGCATAAACCAGAAGCCCATATCTGAACAAAGTATTGCGATAACAGTAATCACTCATTCCATCTTGGTAGGATTTGGCTGATGGCTACTGTCTTCTGAATTAAACGGATTTAAAGGGGGCACTTAAAAGACTTGGAAAAGCTGCTCTTGTACAAATACGCTGCTGCTATTCTTAAACAGTGGAAGATTGCTTCTAATACATGGGAGGATGTTCGTGTGATGGGAGAAAAATAGATATGGTGGAATAACTAGGTTCTTATGAGCTAGAAATATGGATTAGGGAGCTGTTGGCTGTGGTCACTTGAGCTTTATTGGCATTTCAAAGAAACAACTGCAAAAGAAAGGATTACTTGATAAAATGTATTTTTGGGGATGCCACACTCATAAGTAAGTTTGGACCACACTTCTTGGAGTAAAAGTCAGACACTAAGAGAGTATTTGCTAAGTTATCATTTCCAAGCCTAGATACCTAGGCATCAAATGTATTTTCAGCTCTCTGTTTAGTCCCCATCTTTTTGACACAGCACTCAAGAGTGAGGGGACCGTGTAAATCCCACACTCTGGGATTGGATAATGAAACATTCCAAGGGGAATTTTGTTTCCTGATCCCACATTACATTCATCTCACACCTAGAAGGACAAGGCCTCATTTCGCTTTTAATTTTCCTTTTTTCCCTATCACAACCTCATCACAGATGGTTTTCATACAAATGTGTGATCTTTTTTTGATTTACCTCAATGATTGTTTCTACCTTTCCTTTCCCGGAGTACGTTGCAGAATCCCAAACTCTTTTAATTCCAAAGCAGGTTAGTTATATATCAGTACAAAATCAAAGGCTCACCAATCAGAAAGCCAGGAATGAAATGGGTATATGTCTATGAGGGCATTCTAGTGATTTGGGGCCAGACCAGGTGGTAAGGTAATAGCCATAATGACAAAAGATCTGCATTGTTGCCACTTTGCATGGAAGCAGGAAGATACAGGAAGAAGCAATAATGCCTTAAGAGGAGTATAATAGCAAGGAAAAGAATAAGAAATAAAGCTGAACTCATAGAAATAGCTTCTAATTTACTTTTCATTACATTTAAAGGCTCTAGAATGCCATATGACATTTCTACCAGGAGAAGCAGTAAGTAAAAGGTATGACAGATTTTCATTTACATATACACTTTATACCCCCGATATGGAGATCAGCCCACTTGTGAGTGAGCATCCCTAACTGCCGCATCAATGAATTCAAAATCAACTGGACTGTCAACGCCCCTTGAAAGAGTCTGTTCGTTTCAAAGTCATGTTGTTTGCCCTTGGAAGAAGCAAAAAACCAGAGTAGTTTAAACAAAAGTTGTGAGATATTTGGGCTCTAAGAATTTGACCTTGACAAGTTTGAGAAGTAAAAAAAAAGTACTCAACTTAAAAAATATATATTATCCTATTAAAAAAAAAAACAGAATCAATAACCAATCTATTCAACAAACAATTATTGAACACCTTGCATGTGTCATTTGGTGAGGGGCTATATACTAGATGTGTTAAAAATGAGAAGCAGGCGGAGATATTTCAATCCAGGAGAGGAAAAAGGTGATGCCAAGACAGAATCGTAGGTGAGATTTTAGGTCAAATGTAGCCTTTAAGCACCACCTTCTACCTGCTAGGTGACTACCTACATAAAGACCAACACTATGCCACACAGTGGGAAATAAATAGAGGCCCAGAAATGTATTACCATTTTTTGCCTCCCATTCCCAGATAATGAAGGACAAGAAATTTCACAATAGCAGCATATGAGAGCCAGAAAACAAATGTTTCTCAACAGGAGAATGGATACATAAATTAAGATATATTCAGACAATTCAATGCTTCGCAGCAATGAAAATGAACAAGCAGCAACGTGGAGGAATCTCACAAACACAATGTTGAGTGACAGCTGTCAGACACAGAAGACTCCATACTGTCTGATTACAATTCTATAAAGTTCAAAAACACAAACTTAATCTATGAGAAATAAATAGCAACTAGCTTTGGATAGGAGGGGGATAATGAGTGCGCAGGGGAATGAAGGAGACTTTTTAAGTTTGATAATGTTCTGTTTGAGTTGGGTGATCTTTTCCTTCTGTGAAAATTTATTTAGCTATATGCTCTTGATTTGTATACTTTTCAGAATGCATATTGTTCTATTTCAGTACAAACATTTATTAAAGAAACGTATAAGCAATTCAGTTGGACCTACTGAAATTTATAAAAAGCTACCAGAATATCTATGACAGGAAGTCTACATTTTTTTCAGACTCTCACTTATTGGGAATTAGTGAACTACACAATGGCTTAATCTCGTGAGCTAGGGTTTGCCATTTTGTAGATGAGGTGGGATTGGAACATTGGTGTGTCTGATTTCTTTCTTTATTTAATTTTACTTCTTTTGGGGGGAAGTAATTAGGTTTATTTATTTAATTTTAGAGAAGGTACTGGGGATTGAACCCAGGACCCCATGCATGCTAAGCATGCACTCTGTCACTTGAGCTATACCTTCCCCCTTGCTATGTCTGATTTCAAAGCCTATACTCACGGCCACTCCTGTACCACCTTCTATTACGATTACATACTCTTCCTGACCTACTTACTCTAAACATCTGTGGTTCTGTATCGTTTCTTTTCCTATTTTATTTTATGACACCAAGGGTTAGTGAAATGCTAAGTATATCCTTAACTATGTTTCATGATAACCAAAATAAAGTTGAAAGACATCTGTTTGCTCTAAACAAGGCCAAATAACTATTGTGTATATGTATATATTATTTTGTGTGTGCATTGTGGTCACAAAGCTCAGGTATAGGTATGTGCTGTATCATTATCTCTTTTGAATAATTCTTCACTTGTTTCAAAACACTTTTCATATTTTGCTCAGCATTTGACCCCAGCTGAACACTCAGGAGACAGTCTCACTGAATTGTCTGTGTTGGACATTTAAGGGTTTTTTTCCCCCTACTCTCAGAAGGTACTAACTAATTCAGAATATTATGGGGTATGCAAGCAGTTTAATTTTTTCTGATGTGCATTGACTTGAATATAGAGATATTAAATTGTATCTGTCACTGATCATCTGTTGCCCAATGATAACATTTGCTTCATTCCCCAGGAGTGTTTTATAATTCCCCCCTCATCTTGACTAACGCTAATATTCACACTTCTTCTGGTTCTTAATGCATTGGTGAAACTGCAACCCCACATGTTATACATAGGCCTGAGCACCTCCCCATTAACTTTTTATACACACTGAAATTTGATCATTCATTCTTACTATTAGATTTCCACCTGTTAAACACTTTATAATCAACAGTGGAAGTAGCGCATGCTCACCCTTTAGTTGCTGAATTTGCTATGTAAGCCTGAGACGATGTGAGAATAGTACTTGTTTTCATAGAAGCAAACACTTTTTTTTCCCTAGCGGTTAGCCATTTAGTTTATCTATTGAATATCATAGATGATAATTCTCTGACTTTTTTCCATTAGGAATAAATTGTCCAGTATTCTAACTCTGCTCATGTATTCATTATTTTTACTTTTCCTGACTAAATGCAACTGATATTGTTGAAGACATATCTTCATAAGATACTTTAAGGTATAAATGTTCAATTCATTTTTAAAATTTAAAAAATTTTTTAGAATTTTTTATTGAAGTATAGTCAGTTTACAATGTTGTGTCAATTTCTGGTGCACAGCATAATATTTCAGTCATACATATACTTTTCATATTCTTTTTCTTTATAGGTTACTGTAAGATATTGAATATAGTTTCCCTGTGCTATACCGTAGAAACTTGTTATTTATCTATTTTATATATAGTAGTGTGTATCTACAAATCTCGAACTCCCAATTTATCAACTCATTCTTTTAATGTAGCAATAATTTAGAAAACAGACATCAGAATTTAATATACACATCTTTGTGATATAATATATCAATTTTCTCCACTAAATTTTTCAAAGGCTATACTACAGAATTCCTAAAAGGACAAAAACAAAGAAAGCATTATTTCCTAAAGTAAGATTTGCAAAACTAATGAAGTAATATGACAAGGTAGTTAAATTTTTGACGTCCTTAATGTTGTAATGCATAGAGCTAGCCCAGAAGACCATTAAGTAATCATTATCTATATTATGGAGAACAGTAGATCCTCATTCCATCAGGTAGATGTAGCAGACTAACAACTCTGCCTTTATTATGGAGTCTAGGTACTAATTATAGAACAGCTACCAAAGTTTGAACTTGTTCAAAGTTAAAAACAATGATACACCCACATGCTCTTTCAGCCACCTTTCAGTAACCTGCCTGTTTCAAAACTTGATAGCTTCAGCTCATATTATTAGCTTTTACCTTTTTTTTTCTTCTTTTTTGCATGATACTTGGAAAGGTGAAATAGGATAGAAAGTCATTACAATTCAATGGTATTTCTGCATTGCCTGTAGGCTTAATAGTTTGACTTGTCTTCCTCATAGACACTTGATTATAAATCCAAATGAATATTTTTTAACCAGTCTTGGAAGAGAAATATCTCATTGCAACCTGTTCGGCTTTATTTGTTAAATTGTAATGAAAAGTTTCAGGAAGGAGGAAGACCTAACAATACCACAATTTTCATGAAAATTAATCTAATCTATTGCTAAACGCAAATTCCGAGGCTGAGTTTTGAAACAAACTTTCCATGGCATTCTAGCTAATCTGCGATAACTTTTACATAAAACAGCTTTTTTTTTTTTTTTTTTGCTCTACGCCAAATACAAAATGCTCTCATTTCCAAATCCCTGAAAAACTATTTGTGATGACACTGAATAAACAAGAATCCTTTTCAAAGAACAGGCCATTGCTACAATCAAGTCAATTTCAGCATTCCTCTCCCAGAGCTGTTTTGCATATTGGGTCATAACAACAGTTTTCGTCCTAGTAACTGTCTATTTTGGGAGCTCACCTACGATCTGGTGACATTATGGAAAAAGTATGAAATTAGAACTGCAATCTGAATAAAAAAGGCAAACATGCAGAGTTTAAAAGATTATATTAGTACTTAGCTACTTTTCATTTATAAAGGTGCTTTTCAAGCACTAATTAATCCGCTTAAAACCCCTGTGAGCATGGCTGGACTAGGAGAGAATCAGAGTTTTGAAGAGAGAAAAGTGAAAAGTTTCTAGTGGAGTTATATTTTTTCCATAACTCATCTCCAGGCAGACTTTCTTAAATAGGTGTCAATTAAATTCCTCTTATCTGAACAGTCAGGCTGTTCAGTAGATTAAGAAATTCAATTTTGCCTGAAACTCTTAGGGATAACCCAAAGCACTGTCCCATAGTCAAACAAAATCTCAGAATTGAGAAATCAAGGAAGCCCAGAATGATCCTGGATATTCATACATATTCAATGTCAGTGATGGACTAATATCAACTTAAATACACTGGTTCTGGTGAGAATTGGACATATTGCTAAGAAAATAACCAGTTGACTCACCATGTCTAGTTCCTTGCATGTCAATAATTCATTTCTGACTCTGGTAGTTTTGATCAAACTTTTGGGGTTAAGGAATGCATGTGGGTGTCCCTGACTGCCACTGGCTGACCTGAGGCATAAACAAGAGAGAAGACCAAAAAAGAAGGGAAGAAGTGGTTGTGGTAGAAGATCACCAACAAAATCTTAAGGTGTCAGCCATAATTTCTACCAATGGCCCAGAGGGCAGGGAGATAAATGCATTATCTGTTAAAGCAATGGAATGACTCAGAGTAAATTTAAGGAACAGGTCCTGCTGGAAAGTTCAGGAAGATCACCACATATAATAGCTAATTCATGTGGGAACTATGTCAGAAACCAGGAAATTGCATTTAGATAGAATCTGTGACCTACACAAAACACAACCCAAGGAATATGTCAAGTTCAAGTACAATATCGTGGCAAGGAGCAACAGTACAACTACACACACACACACAGCACTTAGACACACATTCACACACTCTAGCACCACACCCTTGTTTTATATTTTTCCATTGCATTATCACTTTCTAACATACTTTGCAATTGCCTTACCAGGTACTCTCTCTGTCCCCCAGTAGAATGGAAACTACTGAGGTAGAAAGTGTCGTATGTTTTGTTTACTGATGTATGCCTAGCATACACAGCAGTGTCTGGAATATAGTAGGTTCTCAATAACTATTTGCTGACTAATGAATGAGGTGAGTGAAGTTGAAGACATGAGTATGGGATGTTCCAGAGTGGATGAGTGAAGGGTCCGAAGCACAGGGAGCTCATGACAGTGGATTGCTGATTGACTACCATTTCTCTAGCCCATGTAGAGTCTGTCTTACAGTACAAGTTCTCCATGGCTGCTGCTCTTTAGACAAATAGAATGGAGACCAGTGAAGTGAACTGAGAAAAGAGGAGTGCATCAGGAGAGGGATTCAAAGAGAATGGTGAAGGATGAGGGGGTGATATGTTCTGTAGGGTCCTGTTGTCCCTTGTAAGGGTTTTGACTTTGATTCAAAGCAAGGAGGGATGCCATTGGAAAGTCTTGAGGAAAGGAGTGACTTGATCTGACAAATATTTTAAAAGATTCTCTTAGGATGTTGTGTGAAGAATAAACTGTAGGAGTAAAAAGGCCAAAGCAGGGAGACCAGTTAAGAGACTGCGACAATAACCCAAAACATAGATGATGGTGGCTTGAAACTGGGTGATAGCAGTGGAGGTTTTGAGAACTGGTCAGACTGAGGATTTAAGAAATTTTTTTTTCCCTGGGGGAGGTAATTAGGCTTCTTTATTTTAATTGTTTTTTTAATGGAGGCACTGGGGATTGAACCCCGGACCTCAAGCATGCTAAGCATGCACTCTACCACTGAGCTATAACCTCCCACCTTGATGATATGTTTTGAAGATATAGCCAATGGGATTTCCTGATGGATTGGCTATGGCCTGTGAGAGGAGAATCAGTCAAGGATGATGACAATGTTTTTGCCCTGAGCAAATGGAGGAATAGAGGTATCATTTATAGAAATGGAAAAGACTTAGTAAGTTGGAAGATTGGGGATGTTAAAAAATAGATTGGAGATTTCAGTACATTTTCAGATAATAACGGTTCTTCCTTAGGTGGAGCAAGGTGGTAATGGGTACTAGTCATTTCACTGTTGATTGTTTAGCAAAGTAAACAAAACTGTGAGTAGGGATTTCGGGGGTTGTTTTTGGTTTTTCCCTCTGAAATTGAATATGATGCCATACAAAGAATATTCTGAATATCTATCCAGGAAGAAATAGATTTGATTATAGTAAATTAATGAGCACATTAAGATAAGTTTAGTGCTTTCCTGTGATAATTCACCAAGAGAAATTAGGTATTTTTGGTGCCTATCTGTCCTCTTAAATGGATTGATACCAGTCAATTGTAAAGATTAAATACACATATATGCCCAAGGTGGAAACTACTAGCAAAACCAAGATCAAGAGTGACAACCAGCCACACCATATTAAACTAAAGTGTCTACACACACAGACAACTCAGAAGTTACCCTACTTTATGAAAGTTTAATCTTAAGGAGTGTATTACTGATTTCACTCATTTCGTGAAAAATCTGTACAATCTCAGGATGGCTAATATTATGGCATTTGTTAAGCAAAAAAATATTTGGAGGCACACCAGATCCTTTGATTCAGAATTCCACGTCTGCCAATTTCTGTTGAGGTAATATTAAGAATGTGCACAAAGATTTACATCCCAGAATGTTTCTCATGGCTTTTGTTATAATAACAAAAATTAGAGACCATTTAAATAACCAAATCCAGAGTATTTAAATAAACTATGTACATTCATTCAATGGGATACTATGCAGCCAATTCCAAGAATATTATTAAATTAGTATAGGAAAAACCTGCCTGACATACTGAGTGAGAAAAGCAAGTTAGAAAATGATATTACATATGACCCCACTGGAAGGGTAGTGGGTTAATCTATTTTTGAACAGAAAAATTCTGCAAGTGTCTACTGCAAAATGGTAACTGGTTATCACTGGTGGGATTATGAACAATTTCTATGTTGATCTCTATTTTCTAAAATAAACCTGCACTGCTTTTATAATAAAAATGTTCAAATGCATGGAACAGCAAAGATTACAACAGACTTAAGTATTTCATGATTTAGAAAGATACACAAATCTTGTTTTCCCTGGAGACACACCCTTGTTCATGCATCATAGGATAAACCTTTAACACCACATTATTACTGGCACTCCCTGGCTACAATTTTTCTGGTTGAGATTAGTATAAGTAATGAGTTGCCAAATTAAGTCTTTAAAAATACTCACAGAAAGCCCTTCAAATGTGAGAAATGTGGCTAAATACCCACATGTCCATGAGATTACTTTCAGGGTTTTACCAATTATAGTAATCATTTCAACAAATAACAATTAATATGAGTTCTCAGAGAACCTTGTGTGCTTTTTCATTAGCTATACAAAAAAGGGACTGGGGAGAAAATTCTCAATAGAAACGAGAAAACACATAGCCAGTATCTTTAGTTTTCTCAATGAAGATCCATTTCTTTTTCTCCATATGGCAAGGCAAATAATGTAGAGATGGCCAACTCTAGATTATGCAGGGTCATGAGGGGCAGAAGCAACGTGGATAATTGAAATCCACTGATAATCCGGAAACCTAATTTTACCTAATAGTTGCAACCCCCTCCTGGACAGAACCCTTCAGTAGAGCTGCTAATGAGAAGCATAATTGAGTGGCTTGAGTTCATCTGCTTTCAGTTATCCTTTGCAGGTGCTAATGAACAGTGAAGCGGTCAAAAGGCTGTCAGCCAAAGGAAGTGGTAGGAGAAAAAGCAAGACATGGATAAACCCCAGAAACTGGATCGTCAGCCTCGAAATGATTGAGTTGACTGCAGTGAGGATCAGCTATTAATTATCTGCTTAACTAAATTCCATGAGGATCTACGTCATGAAACCAGATCTTCCTTTTGAGGGTTTTCATGTAGGCAGAATCTGTCTTGGTTAACATGAATTATGGTATAGTCTTGGAAATTCTCTATACTGTGGTGATTTTTCTTGGCGGCAGTGATAGGGTATTTATTGTCAGAACCCAGCTAATCAACAACAGGCTCCTCGGCTAAATATGGCCAACAGGCTGCTGATGAGTCAGGACTCGGGCAGACAACCCTTCTTTTAGACCAGTGGAAATGTGATTGACTCACTCCCACGCCTTTCCAGGACAGAATATAAGCATTGCTGATATCCAAATCATATTTTTTCAATTATTGCTCCAAATTCATGTTTTCATAAACAGCCTTTTGAAAGTATTGTTATGGTGAAAACATT
Organism: Camelus bactrianus; assembly: GCF_048773025.1. Taxonomy (NCBI): domain Eukaryota; kingdom Metazoa; phylum Chordata; class Mammalia; order Artiodactyla; family Camelidae; genus Camelus; species Camelus bactrianus. The sequence continues at coordinate 76,882,006 of NC_133575.1, read as the reverse complement.
TTGTGGTTTATGTTAAGCATTTGGTTTTCAAGAATTGTTGAGAATAAATGTTTTTAGAGTGCAATTATTTTCAAATATTACACAGTAAACTCTAATATTTGTAACTAAAACTGTATCTATGTTTGATTAGTAATTAAGCTCTCAGATGGTTATGAAAGTAATTTCCTTTTATAAGGCTGTACTTTAGGACAAATTACTTGATGCATTCACTAATATTCAGAGCTTCAGCTGTATCTACATATAATTATTAATGTAGCTCTATAGTGGGAGTGAAACTGATTTCCATTTATGGCAGTAGTTTAAAACAAAGTACACTGTAAACTATCTGATATTTGTAAATAAAACTGTATCTGTACATGAATATTAATTATGTTTTCTATAGCAATTGTGAGAGTAATCTCCATTTATAGTACTCATTTTGAGTAAATGAGATTTTTAATCATTTTAATATCAACTGTTATTTCCTGATCTTGTCTTATGATAGTGTGTCCCTTTTGGGCAAAATGGCAAATGAACTGGCTTTATATAATGTGAATTGTTTAAGCCACTTGAATATTCCAGCCTACTCTTTAACTTTTGCTTAAAACTAAATAATTTTCAATTCAGTTACAGGTAACAGTCACCAAATTCCACCCAACCAAAAAAACAAGTCCCCAGATTTCTACTTTAGTGAATGAACTCTAGCCCAATTTACTTTCATGAAATACAATGGCATGAGTAGATGAATTGTAAAATTTATTCATATTGAGTACTTGCTATGTGCCTGATTTGATAGTAAGTGCTTTATACATGTTTGACTCATGTACTGCTTGCAAAAACCCATGAGGGAGATGGTACTATTACATCTCCAATTTATTGCGGATGAGAAACTAAGATAAAGTAATTTGTCAAAATTCACCTAGAGCTCGTTAAGTGGCAGGGCTCAGATTTAAACCCCAGTAGCTGACCTCTGGATTTCAGCTTTGTAATTCTCCGTGCTGTGAGCTTCATTTAGATTTCTGTTGCCTAACGTATGCCGGCTGAGTACGACTACTTTTAGTTACTCCAGAAGCATCTTTCAACTTTCATCTCTGTTCATTTAGCAAGTATCTACTGCATTCAAATAGACCCACAGAAATTCTAATCAGTACATAGATTTTGAATTAATCTCCATGTGTTTATCAATTTGATTTCTCCTTCAGTTAAGCATTCCTGGCTTTTATTTTCTCTTTTCACCTTTCCTATTTGATGCCTTCAGTTCCCGCACAGACATGGATTTCTCTCTCTCTCTCTTTTTTTTTAATTCAAGTGTAGTTGATTTTACAATGTTGTGGGGACGTGGATTTCTATTGAACAAACAAACAATAAAGACCTAATTATAATACATTGCTTTTGCAAAGCACTTTGACATGCTTGCCCTCATTTTGTTTTCACAAGTTCATTTTTTAATTATAAAAGCCACCCAAGTGTATTAGGAGTCTTAGAGTGAGAAGCTAAATTGTGGAAGTACCCATTATGGATTGAAACATGTCCAGGTGTATCAAGATCCCCAGAAGGGCAGATCCATTGGCGGTTTACTTATAAGAGGGTTTAGGGACTCTGATGTGAGGTTTGTTTTTTTTTTTTAACATTTTTTTATTGAGTAACAGTCATTTTACAATGTTGTGTCAAATTCCAGTGTAGAGCACAATTTTGCAGTTATATGTGATCATACATATATTCATTGTCACACATAATTTTTTTTTTGCTATGAGCTACCACAAGATCTTGTATATATTTCCCTGTGCTATACAGTATAATCTTGTTTATCTATTCTACATTTTGAAATCCCAGTCTGTCCCTTCCCACCCTCCACCCCCTTGGCAACTACAATTTTGTATTCTATGTCTATGACTCTGTTTCTGTTTTGTATTTATGGTTTTTTTAGATTCCACATATGAGTGATCTCATATGGTATTTTTCTTTCTCTTTCTGGCTTACTTCACTTAGAATGACATTCTCCAGGAGCATCCATGTTGCTGCAAATGGCATTATGTTGTCGGTTTTTATGGCTGAATAGTATTCCATTGTATAAATATACCACTTCTTCTTCATCCAGTCATCTGTTGATGGACATCTAGGCTATTTCCATGTCTTGGCTATTGTAAATAGTGCTGCTAGGAACATTGGGGTGCAGGTGTCATCCTGAAGTAGGTTTCCTTCTGGATATATGCCCAGGAGTGGGATTCCTGGGTCATATGGTAAGTCTATTCCTAGTCTTTTAAGGAATCTCCATACTGTTTTCCACAGTGGCTGCACCAAACTGCATTCCCACCAGCAGTGTGGGAGGGTTCCCTTTTCTCCACTGATATGAGTTATAATAACTGGGTAAGATGAATTTAACATTTGCCCCAAGCACTGATACCCCTCCTTGAGTTTTGGGGAAATAAGAGCCCTCCTTTGTTGTTGTTGTTGTTGTTTTATTTTTTTAATTGAATATAGTTGTTTTACAATGTTGTGTTAACTTCTGGGGTACAGCATAGTAATTCAGTTGTGTATATATATATATATAATTTTCATATTCTTTTTCATTATAAGCTATTACAAGCTATTGAATATCATTCCCTGTGCTATACAGTAGGACCTTGCTGATTATCTATTTTATATATAGTAGTTAGTATCTGCAAATCTTGAACTCCCAAAGAGCCCTCCTTTGAATAAGAATTCAGTTTAACAGGTGGGAAGGAACCAACTATGAGGGGTGTTATTACTGAAGTAAATTGTTTTGATCAGGAAAAAAAAAAGGTCTGTGTTAGAGAGGAAGAGGTGATTGTGCAGAACGTATGTGAGTCTGTGCTGTGCTGGAAGCTCAGGGGGCTGGTGCTGGCTCTGATACATAACAGATCATATAAAAGGTCTCTAGGCATTAGAGTCATCCCGAGGACTTGAAAGCACAAGACAGTGCTATTTGTGACTTCGTAATACACTGATGTACAAGTAAGGGCAGAAATGACTGTCGGAATGGAATGGAAAAACAACCAAGGCTACAACATCGTGGCTGCCATCCAGAGGTCTGACAGAAGCACTAGTTTCTGCCAGGGCCCAGGTCTGGAGCAGCAGAGGCAGAAATGACTAGTGCCACAAGGAGGAGGAAAATCATCACTGGCCATTCATAAGCCATGTGAGCCACATTCCTTGATTCTGCTCCACCCCCTTGAATTGGAAAGGGGAATGGATTCCGGAGACATGGCTATTGGAGGGTGAGAGATTGGTTGGATTTTACAGTTATTGGATCCTCCTCTCCCCAGCTTCGTTAGTAGAGTCTAAAGAAACTATTAAGGTTACAAACATAGATATTTACACTTATTTTTTTCTATCACTACCAAAACCCAACCAATCTAGACAAATCCTCATTCAGCTGATCACATCCCAAAGTTATGTAAACACAATTCTTACTAGTCATCTTTTTGCCCTTTTTTGATTCTCTTCTCTTTTCTCCCCATTGTTTTATTATTTCCTCCTTTATTTTACGTTGTTGAGTGCCTGTACGTTTTAAGTACTCTACTTGGTGGGGAATACAAAGGCTGATAAGCTATAGGTGGTTTCAACCTAGTGAAGGAGCCAGACATGTCCACAAATTATAAAATAGCATCCAAAAGATGCAGAAGTTCAGGACTGGTACTGAGTAATGGCTGAACCTGAAACCTCTCATATTCTAGGTCCCAAGTTGGTGGAGGTGCCATTTTTGTATTCTAATCTACTGACATAGTCGGTATTAGTCCTGCGTGGATTGGAGAGCAGGAGAGAGAAATGGTTATTTCCTTTTTGAAATCTCTTGCATACTTATAAACTTGGGAATCTTTGCTGTCTCAGGTAATCTTTATGCTGACGATCATATATCCAAAGAGCCTCCTTTAAGCTGTAGGTGCACATGGGGGAAGGTTAGATCTGGCTTACAGCCTGCAGAGCATGGAGCCATGGGAGCAAAGCTGGTTTAAAGAACCAAATGTGGCTGCAATCAGAAGGCTGCCAAGGTAGAGGAAGCATGCTGAGAGGCAGGACAGGGAAAGGGTTCTAGGAAATATTACTTCTATGTGTTAGAATATAGAAGCAGCAACCTTTATAAAGCATCTCTGGCCTTGCCTGTGGGTGGGAAAGGAGTTACTAAAGCACCAAGCCTGATCAGATTCAATCTATGTTACTGCTATTTCCTGCAATTTGGCCGACTGATTTTAAAACTCTTTTATGTTGGCTTCTTTAAATAACAAGAGGTGATGTGTCTATTCCTTACAGACTTCTTTTGAGAATGGGACTGTTTTACTGATGTAATCCTCCCTTCCAACTTCAGAGATACAGGCTCATGAAGGATGAGAATTCTGATACTGAATAAAGGGGCAGCCCACTCAACCATGTGTTGTTTATGAGATACTCCCCAAACTCAGCCACCTAGAAATGCTGAAAAGAGATAGCTGAGTGAATATATGTATGACAGTCACATCCAAAAGGAAAACTGCTGTCAATATTGGTATCAGGTAAAATATAATTTAAGAGAAAACATTTAGTGGGGCAAAAATAAGTTTATATGCATTAAAAAAATCCAAAATGAAGGTATTTTAGTCACGAATTTTATGCACTAAAAAGTAATATCAAAATTCATTAAGCATACGATGATGATGTTAAAAATAAGAAGAGAAATGAACAGAAACAGAATTACAAAAGCTTAATATACCATCATTAGCCTCTAACTATCAAGTAGATTAAAAATATGGAAATATGGGGTACAAGAATAGTCACTGCATTATAATATGTAATATCAAGAAATTGAAAACCTAAATATCCATCAAGAGACTACTGGGTAAGTATATTATGTGATGGACCATCATAAAGGCCTTTAAAAATGTGGTGTCTCTCTAGATAATGGTACAGAAGGATGACCTTGTTATGTTATTAAATAAAAAGAAATCAAGTAATATGTTTAGGATAACACTATTTTTGTAAATACAAAACTGCATGTAATCTATGTATATACACGTTCTCTATGTGAATAAATAGAGAAATGGCTGCCAAAAGTCATTCTCTCAAGGAGAGGAAAAGAGAAACTCACTTTTTAATTCTCTGTATTATCTAAGTGGTTTGCATTTTACATGCATGTGCTTGTGTTTTATTTTTGTACACTTAGAAAATAATTTTTAAAAATTATAGACAACTTGAGAACAGCAATAACCATAGATAAAATGAAAACATAACTGCAGGCATACCTTGTTTTATTGTGCTTTTCTTTACTGCTCTTTGCAAATACAGCACTTTTTTACAAGTTGAAGGTTTGTGGCAAACCCTGCGTTGAGCAAGTCTGTTGGCACCATTTTTCCAATAGCAGTTGCTCATTTCATGTCTCTGTGTGAGAATTTTGGAAATTCTTACAATATTTCCAACTTTTTCATCACTATTATATTTGTTATGATGATCTGTGATCTTTAATGTCACTGTTGTAATTGTTTTGGGACACCACTAACTGTGTGAACTTAGCCAATAAATGTTGTGTGTGTGTGTTCTGACTGCTCTATCAATTGGCTGGTCCCCTGTCTCCCTCCATCTCCTTGGAACTCCCTATTCTCTAAGACACAACAATATTGAAATTAGGCCAATTAACAACCCTATAATGGCCTCTAAGTGTTCAAGTGAAAGGAAGAGTCGAAAGTCTCTGACTTTAAATCAAAAGCTTAAGTGATTAAGCTTAGTGAGGAAGGCATGTCGAAAATCAAGACAGACCAAAGGCTAGGCTTCCTGCATCAAAAAGTTAACCAGGAAAAGTTCTTGAAGGAAATAAATTAAAGCTATTTGTGCTTATCACACAAATGATAAGAAAGTAAAAGAGCCTTGTTTCTGGTATGGAGAAAATTTTAGTGGTCAGGATGCAAGATCAAACCAGCCACAACATTCCCTTAAGCCAAAGCCTAACCCAGAGCAAGGCTCACTCTCTTTAATTCCAGGAAGGCTGAGAGAGGTGAAGAAGCTGCAGAAGAAAAGTTTGAAGCTAGCAGATGTTGGTTCATGAGGTTTAAGGAAGGAAGCTGTCTCCATAACATAAAAGTGCAAGGTGAAGCAGCAAGTGCTGATGTGGAAGCTGCAGCAAGTTCTCCAGAAGATCTAGCTAAGATAATGAATGAAGGTGGGTATACTAAACATCAGATTTTTAGTGTAGATAAAACATCCTTACATTGGAAGAAGATTTCATATAGGACTTTCATAGTTAGAGAGAAGTCAATGCCTGATTTCAAAGCTTCAAAGGGCAGGCTGACTCTCTTGTTAGGGGCTGATGCTGTTGGTGACTTTAAGTTGAAGCTAACGCTCATTTACCATCCTGAAGAACCTAGGCCCTTAAGAATTCTGCTAAATCTATTCTTCCTGTTCTCTATAAATGGAACAGCAATGCCTTGATGACAGCACATCTATTTACAATGTTGTTTACTGAATATTTTAAGCCCACTGTTGAGACCTACTGCTCAGAAAAAAAGATTCAAAATATTACTGCTCATTGACAGTGCACCTGATCACCCAAGAGCTCTGATGGGGATGGACAATGAGATCAATGTTGTTTTCATGCTGTGAACACAACATCCATTCTGCAGACCATGGATCAAGACGTAATTTCAACTTTGAAGTCTTATTATTTAAGAAATACATTTTATTGGGCTATACCTACCATACATAGTGATTCCTCAGGTGGATCTGGGCAAAGTAAGTTGAAAACTTTCTGGAAAGGATTCATCATCCTAGATGCTACGAAGAACATTTGTGATTCATGGAAGACATCAAAATATCAACATTCACAGGAGTTTGGAAGATATTGATTCCAGCCCTCATGGATGACTTTGAGGGGTTCAAGACTTCAGTGGAGGAAGTCACTGCAGATGTGGGGGAAACAGCAAGAGAACTAGAATAGAAGTGGAGCCTGAAGATATGACTAAATTGCTTTAATCTCATAATAGAACTTCAACGGATACGAATTGCTTCTTATGGATGAGTAAAGAAAAGAGTTCCTTGAGATGAAACCTACTCCTAGTGAAGGTGCTGTGAAGATCATTGAAATGACATTAAAGGACTTAGAATATGACATAAACTTAGTTGATAAAGCGGTGGGAGAGTTTGAGAAGATTGACTAATTTTTAAAGAGGTTCTACTGTGGATAAAATGCTATTAGACATCACTGCATGCTACAGAAAAATCATTCTTGAAAGGAGGAGTCCATGGATGTGGAAAATTTGTTGTCTTATTTTCAGAAATTGTCCTAGGCACCCCAACCTTCAGCAGCCACCACCCTAATCAGTCAGCAGCCATAAACATCAAGGCAAGACCCTCCACCAGCAAAAAAATTATGACTCACTGAAGGCTCAGATGATGGTTAGTATTTTTTAGCAAAAGGTATTTTTTAAACTAAGATGTGTATATATTTTTTAGACATAATCCTATTACACATTTAATAGACTACTATATCATGTAAACATAACTTTTACATACACTGAGAAACCAAAAAATTCGTGTGACCCACTTTATTGTCATATTTGCTTTATTGCAGTGGTCTGGAACCAAACTGGCAATCTCTCTATGGTATGCTTGTATCCAAGAGTCTCTCCCAGGAAATTCTCTGAGCCTTTGCAGGTTCACAGGCAATTTCTCATACAGTGCAGTCTTTTAAAGATCATCAAAGATGATTAGTCATCTGGAGTGGACTTAAGCTTTTGTTTTGCTTTCGTGGGGGAGGGTTTCTTGCATATGTTTTGTGACTGTCTTGCCTGAATCTTTGTTTTATGTTTGAGGAATTCCCCTCAGAGATTTGGGAGAAGGCAGAACTTACTTGCCTTCCACTAAAGAAACTAAAAAGGCCAGATACTATTTCAACCTCCAAACCCAATTTATAGACATGTGACCTAGGCTAAGCCTATCAGATTTTCCTACCAGGGGGTAGGAATCTAAACCAAAGAAGCAGAAACAGGGAAGATGTCTAACAGTGGCTGTTGGCTGCAATATCCAGTGTCCAATGGTATCAATCCCAGCAGTGTGGTCACCAGACTGTTCCAGTGGCATGATGGGAACTGTCCTGCTGACCCCCAACCACCTGTGTTTCCTGCCTACCTCCTCATCCTAGGTTTTTTGATCTTTCTCTGAATTCTGTGAAATATCCAGCATTCTTCCAACAAGTTCCATGCTTGTTTATATTAACCAGTGTCATTTTCTGCTGTTTGAAATTAAGACACTTAAGTGTGTCCTTACTCAGTATATTTTATAGTCAGCAAAACCCTGGTCTCAAAATGTGAGCAAGATATACCAAATTCAAAATATAGATGAAAATAACTGTAAAATGTTAGTATATCAAATTTGGCATTATGTGGAAATAATCTATCATAACCATATAGGGCTTATGTCAAGGCTACAGAGGGTTTTTTTTTTTTTTTCTTCAAGAAAAGCTATTTATATATAACATCAATAGATTAAAATAAATTGGTATTTCCATACATGCCTTAGGTAAAATTTAATATCTACTCCATCGATTCAAATATAATTAATAATTAAGTGCCTACTATGTACCAGATACTGACACAGGTGCTCTGTCATATAGATGAATAAGACATCATTGAATGTATGGTCTAATTAAAAGAAAGATGAATGAATATAATTAAAATATAATGTTAAGTGCTTTGGTAGAGGTTTGCACACATTAACGGCTCTTAGCATGGTCAAAGGTTCAAGGAAACTTCTTAAATATTTTTTGCTGTATCTTGAGAGGTTGGTTTTACGAAAGAGATGAGGTACCTTATTCCCGGACAGTAGAAAGATGAGAGGAGACTAGACGAAGATGAAGATATGTGTGGGGACAGGGGCTAAAAGAGCACAGTGGATTGCCTGAGAATTGCCCGTCCCACTTTATTTCCTCTCCATGGTGATCAACGGAATCTAAGCCACTATTGTCTCTGGTTTAGACTAGTGCGAGAGCTGCGTAACCCTTCTTTCTGTTTGTACATTTTTCTCCTTCCCAATTTATCCTCTGCATAGCTAAAACAAATGAGCTTTAAGAACACAAATCAAATCCTGCTGCTCTATACCTGAAACTCTTCAGCGGCTCTCCCTTGCTCTTGGAATAAAGGAAGATCTTGTCTCATCTGACCCCACCCCTCCTCCACAACCTCGTTCATAGCATTTTCCTTGTTCCTCACTAGGCGCAGTGATCGTGGTTTTCTTTTTGTCCATGAACACACAATACCCTTTCCAGCCTTTGGTCCTTTGGATTGCTGCTCCTCACCCACCGCAACTTTCCCCTAACTCCAAAGCCCCCCTCCACTGTCTATATGCTTTACCTGTTTGTCTCATTTCCATCTTTCAGGTCTTACCTCAACATCACATCCTCAGAAAGATCTTAACAGCCCATTCTCTCCTATTTACTCTTTGTCACCCAGTTTACATTCACTATCACACAACTACAGTCTGTACGTCTCTTGTTTACTTGCTTTCCTGCTTCTCCATTAGAATGTAAGCCCCCTGAGCACAGGGACCATTTGTAGACGTCTTGATCAGCACTGTGTCCCTATAATTCAGATTAGTGGTTAGCACATAGTAGGGACTCAATAAATATTTGTTGAATAGATTGATCTCGGCGTAACAAAAAGCAAAAACCAAACCCCCTCAACTTTATAACTAACACCAAAATACCAATGTTAAACTAGAAAAAAAAATGTGCAATATATAAGCGATGTATAACATCTCAAAGGCTAACATCTGTACACATATAGAGCTGCTGCATATCATTAAGTAAAAGAATAACCAATCAAATATGCACAAAGCCTATGAACAGACAATTCATGGAAGAAGTGCAAATAACTACTACATGTATGAAAATATCTTCAACATGTTAATCATAAAAATAGAATTTTTAAAAATTAGGTATTTTTATCTAATTTAGACTGATTAGATTGGCGAGTATTGATATGATTGTGAATAGCTAGAGTGGACAATCTCACAGTTTTATAAAAGTATAGATTGGTACAAATATAGATTGGAAAGGTGTTTTGGTATTTTCTAAATTTAAATAGTAAATAACCTTTGATCCAGCATTTCTACTTTCAAGGATTTTTCTACAGAAATAAATGAGTGCTGTTCAAAGCTTAAGCAGATACAAGGTGTTTCTCTTTAATTGTGTGCATCAATAAAAGGCTGGCTCACTATATTATGGTAATTTACACAGTATAATCATATGTTAATATTATGAAGCATTTCTATATGTAGTTCAATATGACCTTGAACTTCATCCTTGTACTTTTTCTTCCTCTCTTTCACTTCCTAAACTTCCTGACCCTTTCCCTCATCAGGCATAGTCACCTGAACGGTTTGGAGGCAAATTAGCATGGTTATAGCAAGAATTAAAAGAAAAGGAGTTAATATATACTCTTTGAGGTTTTATTTCATTTTATTTTTACTTGCAAACTGTCTGTGGAGAAGCAAAAGGAAAGGCCTTCTGAAAAGCAGAACATAGAGTGACGGTACAAAGCTTACAAAGAAAATAGAAGAAGAAAGAACCCTGTCTACCCACTCCTCCCCAGTCCTGGATTAGATTAGATTAGATTAGAGTAGGAGGGAGTGTGTTTATGAGAGTAAAGAAAAAGTCCTTGAAAGTGATAATAATCTAGAGACAAAAAACGGGACCTCAGGGGATATGGATGATAGCAGGGAATCAGCATTGAGGGACACCAAGTATTTTATTGGTAGTCACTGTCATGGAGACAAATGAAAGCTGAATCAGTATCAGCAAACATCCATTACTGGTGAACAGAGTATATAACTGCCCAGGAATCATGTAACCTCTTAGCTGTGGGCCAAAACTTTCACTTAAATCTGCATGTGGTCCTCACTGCTGCTCATGCGGCAGAAGTAGACACTGAGTTTTTCTGGGTCCCATCCAAACTGCAGCTTTTGGATACTTCTTTATGGCAATAGCCTAAAACTCTGGTCAGTCTTCCCAAATAGAGGGGTGATGTTGGTTATAGTAGGGAAAGTCTTGTCACTGGTTCTTCAGTGGGACTGGATGGTAGTAGAAAAATCTAATTCTGTGATATGGAAGCAGAGATATATATGGCAAACTGTTAGCAATGAATGACGTAGAGTGGATAGATTTTATTTTTACTGTTTTATACATTTCTAATTGTTTAAAAATTTTACAATAAAGCATACATTACTCATATAATAAAAAGGCTACTCTCAAAAAGAACAGAAAGCTCTACTAAATAATGCAAATGCTGCATTTTATCTGACATGTTGACAAAGAGAATAAATTAGGCATCCCTTCAGGAGCACTTAGTGTCTACAACAATTATTTATTACTCTCAGTGTATATGCAATGCCCAGTCACTTGGGGTCAAGACACCTTTAAAACCAACCAGGGTTCAGTGGGAAACAATCTATCTACTCCAAAAGATGTTTACCAAATATATATCAGCACAACTCTCTCATCTCTCCATTCTTAAGACCCTTTTGTCTGTGGCTATATTTTTCTTACATGTTTTTACAGTGGACATTTTGTGGACTTCTGCTTCCACCCATGAACGATATCTCCTGTGAGACTTGCCTTCCTGACATAAACAACTAGAAAGATGCACAAAATATATGAAAAAAAAAAACTGTTTTCACAACTTAGACAATAGGGTGTGCAGTATTTTAATTCCTGAGAGGGGGGAACTAAATGAGGTGAGCCATACAACCATCTTGACTTTCTGGTGGAGACACTTTTCAGACAGTAGCACAAGGAGACAGAATTTCACTGAGTGGAGATCAGAATTTAGAGAGGCCGATGCAACTAAAATTTATGAGGCAGAGTACTTACTGGATGGTGCACTATGCAGCAAAATGGCTCCACAAATCCACATAAGAGTCTCCTTAAATCTCTGGCCAAAGCACTCTGTGCATATGTAGGATGAAACTCCATCAGGATGGGCAAAGAAAAATTGTTAGGAAAAGAATTACCAAGAAGCTGTAAATCAAACAGTTTCAAGAGATCACACAGGGCTGGAAATAATTTTGGTTCCAACTGGCCAGAAAAGAAGGCATTGTTGAATATCCAGGGCATTTAGTAGTGACCTCAGAAGATCATACCTTAGCAGTGGAGCTAAAAGAAGTTTAAAAACAAGCCTCAAAAGCATTAAAATAGTCTTCATGTTACTTAACTGCCTGCCAGAATAAAATCCTATGCTTTTTAAAGGGATACTATAAAATCTAGTACTCAACAACATAAAATTCACAATGTCTGGCATTCAATAAAATAATTACTAGACATAGGAAGAGGCATCTGACTCATAAGGAGGAGGGAAAGAGATGCTGAAATGTGAGATAATGGAATTTGCAAACAAGGACACTAAAACATGTTTAATATATAGGTTCCATACACTTAAGGAGGCAAGAGAAAACATAAATATAATGAGAAGAGAAATGGAAGATATAAAAATGACCAAATGGAACTTCTAGAGATAAAACGTATAGTATCTGAAATGAAAATTTCATTGGATGGAATTAACAGCATTAGTATTGCAGAAGAAAAGATCAGTGAACTTGAAGACATAGCAATAGAAACTATGCAAACTGAAGCGTAGAGACAGAGAAAAAGACTGAAAACAGCAAAAAGGATCTCAGCAACCATATCAAGCAGTGACAATATCAAGCAGTCTCGCATACTTGCAATTGGAGTCCTAAGAAGGTGATAGGGGAGAAAAAAATGTTTGAAGATATAATGGCCAAATGTTTTCCAAAATTGATGAAATCTATAAATTTACACATCCAAGAAGCTCAAAAAAAAAAAAAAAACAAACAAAAAAACCTCAAAACAGGATATATAAAGTGGCCAGTTGTGTTTATTTATTTTATTGTTTCCTGACTTCTGGTTTATGACCTGGATTGTATTCTGATTTTTAGCACTATTTTTTCTCATTTCTGGCTCCTTGATATAGTATCTTTCCTGATTTCTCAAAACTGATTGCCACCTGGACCAAGGAAATTATAATGTCCATGTTAACAATGGGGAAGAGATGTTTATCAGTACAGTCCTCCTTTGTATATATTGAAACTCTCCACTTGGGTAGAGGGTCTCTGTAATCTCTACCTGTCACTGTGAGTCCCTTGGGCCCTATCAATGACTTTGTGTTGTGAGGTTTCTTTTATAGTTGCCTGTTAAGATGACTATTCTAATTCTATTGGAATGTTTTAAATAATAAGAACTGCATCTTACAATTACTTCTGTTCCCCAAGTGTCTATTCAGCACCTTGTACATAAGCCAATCAACAAACATAGGCTTATTGATTGCTTAGTCCAGTGGTCTTCAAACTCTAGCATGCATCAGAATCACGTGGAGGGGTGATAAATCACAGACTGCTGGGCCCTATTGCTCGAGTTTACAATTCATTACATCTGGAGTGGGGCTTGATAATTTTTATTTCTAACAATTTCCCAGGTATTGTTGACATTGCTGGTCCTCAAACCACACATTGATAATTACTGGATTAGACTATATTTGTGAAATTCAACCATTGAGAGATTACATATATTTTAAGTCTCTCTTTAAATCCTATCTCTTCCATACAGCAATTCCTTCTCCTTCAGAATAGTAGCTCCTCTTTCTAACCTGTATTTCCTATCCTCTCTACATCTGTTAAAAAATTTATTATAGCCTCTGTTATTTATAAGTTGTTTATGTAATATGTTTATCTAGAATACTAAATTGGTTGCAGAACTAGGTCCTCAAAAGATGGACAGAATAATGAACAAATTGACATTTTTCCAAATATGTATCATTATGTGTATATATTTTCATACTGAAAAAACAGTTACTGATTTTATAGAAACAACTAGGTGATGAAAATGGAGATAGAACTTAAACATTTCAGTTCCTGTTACTTTATATGCACCAGCTCAATGATGTCTTAGATAGGATTTCTGTTCCTGAAATTAAGAAGAGTAACTCCGACAAAAAATGTCTAATTATTCTTCACTTTTAGTCCTAATTATTGTTAGTGGCACATTCTAGCTGCTGGGATAGGTTAAATATTCCCTACAACAACTCCATCTTCTAGAAGGAACAACTCTAACAAGGGTAAAGAACCCATAATTTGAGTTTTGGGTGCTGGAAACAATGAAGTAAAAGTTCAAGCTTCAGGTGTGCTCACGTGTGAAAGCTGTGGTACAATGAGCCATCTCCATGTCAGAACTCCTCCCACCCCACCCTGCCACCATATTCCTTTTTATGTAAAGCATAGGATTAGTGTCCGAAGCACAGGAGACAGTTTAAGGAAGATCTACTCTAGGTTTTTTCAGGAAGATTTTCTCTTTATCAGTCTCCTTACTATCAGAGTATAAGACCTAAGGGTAGAGAAAAGGGAAGGGTCAAGTCCAGAGAGTGGCCCCTGCAAAAGGGGCTAAGAAATCACCCTTTTTTTAAATTGAAGTATACTTGATTTACAATGTTGTGTTAGTTTCTGGTGTACAGCATAGTGATTCAGCTATACACATATGTATATATATTCTTTTTCATTATAGGTTATTACAAGCTACCAAATATAGTTCCCTGTGCTATACAGTAGGACCTTGTTGCTTATCTATTTTATATATAGTTGTGAGTCTGCTAATCCCCAACTCCCAATTTATCCTTCCACCTTCCCCTTTCTCCCCTGGTAACCATAAGTTTGTTTTCTGTGTCTGTGAGTCTGTTTCTGTTTTGTAAGTAAGTTCATTTGTGTCATTTTTTTTTTTAAGATTTCACATATAAGAGATATCATACGGTATTTTTCTTTCTCTTTCTGGTTTGTTTTTCTTAGAATGATGATCTCCAGGTCCATCCATGTTGCTGCAAATGGCATTATTTTATTCTTTTTTATGGCTGAGCTATATATATATATATATATAATATATATATATATATATACCACAACTTCTTTATCCATCATCTGTCGATGGACATTTAGGTTGCTACCATGTTTTGGCTATTGTAAATAGTGCTGCTATGAATATTTTGGTGTATGCACTCTTTTCAAATTCGAGTTTTCTCTGGATATATGCCCAGGAGTGGGATTCCTGGATCATAGGGTAAGCCTATTTTTAGTTTTTTAAGGAAGCTCCATACTGTTTTCCACAGTGGCTGCAGCAAACTGCATTCCCACCAGCAGTGTAGGAGGGTTCCCTTTTCTCCACACCCTCTTCAGCATTTATCATTTGTGGACTTTTTAATCATAACCATTCTGACCAGTCTGAGGTGATACCTCATTGTAGTTTTGATTTGCATTTCTCTAATAATTAGTGATATTGAGCATTTTTTCATATGCCTATTGGCCATCTGTATGTCTTCATTGGAGAATTGTCTATTTAGGACTTCTGCCTGTTTTTTTGATTACGTTGTTTGTTTTTTTGTTACTGAGCTATAGGAGTCACTCTTCTTAATTTTAGTCTGGGCCTTAGGCTAGGATGGGGGTCAAGTAGATAACAAGTCATCTTCATTCACATATGGTTCAGCCCAGTTTAACCTGAGACAATATAAAGATTTGAGATCATAGCTCTAGGTAGAATGAAGTGTGTATCTGTCCAGTGTCTCCTATGTGCTCCTCAGGAACCTCACAGAGGAGCAGGCAGCACAATGGAATTTGAAGTTTTTTTTAATTTAAAAAAATTTTATAGTTATCACAAAATATTGGCTGTATTCTTCATGTTATACAATACATCCGTGAGCCTATCTTATACCCAATAGTTTTTACCTCCCACTTCCCACCCCTATACTGCTCCTTCCCATACCCTCCGCCCCTGAACTGGTAAGAACTAGTTTATTCTCTGTATCTGTGAGTCTGCATATTTTCTGTTATATTCACTAGTTTGTTGTACTTTTTAGATTCCACATATGTGTGACATCATACAGTATTTGTCTTTGTCTGACATATTTCACTTAGCATGATTTTGGACCCCAGCCATCTCTCTTTCAATCAGTGCTAATGACTAACATATGTCATCTATTATGTATTCAGTAGTTATGTAGGGATGAAGTCTGTTTCATGCAGAGTATCTGATTATAACATCTCAAAAGATGAATCCTTTGTGAAAATGAAATAGTATCATTTTAATTGAACAGGTAAGTAGTTGTAGGATTCTTTTTATCTTTTAAAAGAAAATTTGACTGCCGTGCTATTTCTGTTACAAAGCCTGATTTTTGCAATACATATAGATATCATCAGAAAAAGCTGGGTTTTTTTTTTTACCAGGATATGTTCCTCATTATTTTCTTCTCCTGGAGGACACAGTTCTTGAGTCTTCCCTTCATTTCCATAAGTTCTGTACCAGTCAACCCATTGGTATTATGAAGAGTTAATTTATCATTAGCACCAGCCTATCAATAAAACCATTTTCATGGGGAAGCCTAAACGATCCTATGTTATTGTAAAAGAGCACAGTTGGAATAAATTATAATTACGTTTCTTTTATGCTGAAATGAAAGGTTATTTCTTCAGATCTTTACTCACATTGAAGTATTAAACGTGGATTCTAATAAGCCACATTCAACTTTTTTAATACACTATCTTTATTGGTTTCTTTCTATTCTCCATTTCATTTACTGATCTGCATTTCTGTTTATGCCAGCATCCTCTAATAATGCCATGACTTGCTCAGCAAAATCCTTTTGGCGACTGACCAAGCTTATACAATGTGCTTTCACATAAAAGCTTCCTCGTTGCAGACTGCTATGTGAACTATTTTGGTAGGGATTTTATAATGCTGCTTTGTAATTAAATGAATGAAAATTAAGGATCCAATTTCAAATTAGCTTGTACAAAGTCATTATCTATCATTCTGACCAGAAAAGCACTAGGCCCTACATCATTTGAATAATATGCTAGTGGAAAAGGCATGTCACTTATTCTAAGTCTTAATATCATATTAATATTTGGACACAGTCTAATGATATTTAATAAAATCTAGGCATATATAAAAAGCACAAATCACTTATCAAGATTTATTTCTTCAAGTATGATAGCATGTACAAGCTGCCATGTAATTTACTAAATAAAAATACCACTGTAATTTAACCTAAAGCATTTGGAATTCGCTCATCATCGTGTATTTTGAGGGAGAAATGTTCCTAAAGACTTAAATATATTTCGTGATGAATTTGGAGCTTTTAAGTTGCAAAAAATTCAAGTGTACTTGTGTTTTATCACTCTTTCCGATAAAAAGACTGAAAAGCAATTAATCTCTCATGGATATAAATATAAAAGTGAATCATTTTCCTAAAATAGACAAGTACTGTGCACAGAGATCCATAACCCATCTTCCCTGATAACTTCCATGAAATATTATAGTACCTTCTTTTGTATAGTGTTTGCTAAGCATAAATTAAAAGTAGCTGAGTGACAATCCCAGTGTTCGACAATTTTCCCCAGTGTTGATTTTTAAAATTCGTGAATATATGCAATAAATATTATATAGTGTTTATTTTTCCCTGCCCAAATAAGCGGGACCTACATTAGCACTGGGTCATAAATCCAGCAATGCATTATTTTGCAGTTGGTGCATGGGCATGCATGCACACACACACAAAAAGAGACAACTTCTTGACAACTAAAAGGAACTCACCAGTGATCAGTCACTGGTGTCAGAAGTAAGAAGTTGTTAAGGGAGTGTTGGTAAATCCCACCTCCCACACACACTCTGCTGACAGCTGGAACGTGATCCCAGCAGAATTAAAAGGAAGCAAATATGTCAACCATAATGATAGTAAAATTAATGCTTGAAGGAGCAGCTCTGCCTTTCTGTCACCTGGCCCTGCTGATTATATAGGTGTTCCATTTCTTTCTTTCTTTCTTTCTTTTTTAATGGAAGTACTGGGTATTGAACCCAGGATGCTGTGCATGCATGCACTCTACCACTGAGCTATTCCCTCCCCCAACCCCATTTCTGTTGACAAGTAGTATATACATCTGCATTTTATATCTCAGAGATTGATTAAGATTTCAAAAATGGAGCAATTCTGGATGATGATCAGCTCCAAGATGTAACCATGGAATGAGTGGTTAAAGGTCAACATTAAAGTCTCCTGAATTTCCTGTGGGTTAGTCTACTTTTATAATAAGTATTATTGCGCTATGTGGTAGGCAGAATTCCAAGAAGACTCCGATGACTCCTTAAAAAAATTTTTTTTTCACGTATAGTTGATTTACAATGTTGTGTTAGTTTCTGGTGTATAGCGTAGTGATTCAGTTATACATATATGTATTCCTTTTCATATTCTTTTTTCATTATAGGTTTTTACAAGACATTGAATATAGTTCCCTGTGCTATACGGTAGGTCCTTATTGTTTATCTATTTTATATATAGTAGTTTATAGCCAATGACTCTTTTACAATCTCCTCCCCTTGAGTCTGTGTGGAATCTGTGAAAGTATGAAAATTCGCTCCTTTGATTATGTCATATTTTATAGCAATAGGGATATTGTGGATGTAATTGAGTCATCACAGTCATCCTTAAAAGAAACTGGACTCCTCCTAGAGAAAGTGATTTGAAGCATGACAGGGATTTGATGCAAGAGACATTCATCCATTGCTGGATTTCAAGATGGAGGGATCCATGCCTCAAATGACATGAGCTCTACATTAGAGTGTCCCCTGGTTTACACCAGGCAAGGTAACTGGGACATTGGTCATACAGTTACAAGGAACTGAATCATGTGAACTTGGAAAAAGATCTTGAGACCCAGAGGAGAACAGAGCCTGACTGACGCCTTGATTTTATCCTGGGGAGAACCTGTGCAGAGAATTCAGCTACATGCTACCCAGATTTCTGATGTACAGAATTGTGAGCTAATAAATGAGTGTTGTTTTAAGCTACTAGATTTGGGGTAATTTGTTATGCAGCATTCAAGGACTAATATAAGCTATACATACAATAAAATGTACTCATTTCACATTTATAGTTTGATGAATGTGAAAAATGAATACACCACCACAGTTAAGATATAGGAAATTAATGTCATGCCCCAAATTCCCTTAGGCTCCTTTGCCGTCAATCCATCCCCCAGCAGCAGTCACCCACCTGTCTGATTCCTGTCACTGTCTGATTTCTGTGACTCTGTGTTAAATCTTGACTCCTTCTCTCTCTCTTTCTCCCTAGTAATATGAGGACAATTATTTTTATAGTCTTCTATACAAACAGAAAAAAAGTTTTAAATCACCATTCTGAGTACATAAAATAATCTCCCAAAATACTTGTTAATTTATTAATTCAAAAAATATTTGCTGCATACTGGTTCTTTGCCAGGATCTGTTTCAGGAACTGAGATAATACTAATAAGCAAAATTGTTAAAGTCTAGCCCTTAGGTAGCATATACTTCAAAGACTGTGGTAGGTTGATGTTTTTTTCTCATGGTGTGATTGGCTCCCTGGTTGGGAGTCCTCTAAACGGCACTGTTGGGACCGTATAACCCCTACTAGCCTCATCTCAGGCATTAGGATAAAGCTAAGTAGACCAAGGCTCAAGTTTTCAAAATTAAGAATCAAGTTTGGATTCATATGTGGAATCTAAAAAAAAAAAGAAGACAAATAAACTTAAATATAAAACAGAAACAGACTCATAGACATAGAATACAAACTTGTGGTTGCCAGTGGGGATGGGGGTGGGAAGGGACAGACTGGGAGTTCGAAATTTGTAAATACTGACAGGTATATATAGAATAGATAAACAAGATTATACTATATAGCACAGGGAAATATATACAAGATCTGTGGTACCTCACAGTGAAAAAGAACGTGACAATGAATATATGTATGTTCATGTATAACTGAAAAATTGTGCTCTGGAAATTGACACAACATTGTAAACTGACTATAACTCAGTAAAATAAATTTTTAAAAAAAGAATCAAGTTTATTTTCCTGCATAGTTCCATGAATTTGTATATAAGATGAATTAACTCTATCTTTGATCTTTGTGCAGCATTTCATTTCGTTTGTCCTGGGTCTGAGGTCCAGCTGTATCCTTCAAGGAACATGGTTCTCAACTCTGGTCCAACACTAGAATCACTGGGGAAGACATTAAAAAGTACTGATGTGCATTCCTCCTCCATTTGGCTTAGGCCTGGGCATTGATATTTATTAAAAGCTCCATTGTGTCTAATCATTCTAATTTGCAGCCAAGGTATGAAGACACTCCTCTAGTTTTTTAATGAAATAGTGTCCTGCTGTTTGAACATGTATCTGTGGTGGGGTTCCTACTTTCTGTTGTTCAGCAGGTATGCAATCTTTACTATATCTTTCCCATCTATGGCAATCACTGAAGCCATGGGTTGAAAATAGTTTGTAGGATGGAAGGAGCCTGGGGTCTTGAATCACTGAAGGTGAGGTCATCCACTGAATATTGCATTAGACTGTTGTAAAGACTGCTGGTTGCGGCTCAGTGTCTATTCTCTCCTTCATCCCTACAAACAGAATTTCTACATACTTGAGGATGTCAATATGTCAAGATAAAAAAGTATATGTCTTGGTCTCCTTTAAAGTTAGGATTACTTTAAGCAGACATATAAGCAGAAGTATTCAGGATTTCTTGAAAGTTTCTTTTAAAGAGTTTGCTGCATCTGACCTTACTGCCTTTTCTTCCTATATGAAGGTAGATGTAATGGCTGGAGTTTCAGCAGCCATGATGTAACCATGAGGATAAGGATCACACATCCTAAGGATGACAAATGAAGACAATAATGGAGACTTGTTCTCTGATGACATTGAAAGGTGCTGTACAGTCCTGGTGTAAAAATCTATAGATTTTTAATTACATGAAAGGAAAAAATCTCATGTAAACCAGTATTTTTAGGTGTCTAGTACTAATAGAATAATATAATTCCTTTTTAAAAGAGTGTTTTCTTTTGGTTTCATTCATTTTCATTTCTTCCTTTTTTTTTTTAATGGAGGTACTGGGGATCGAACCAAGTACCTCATGAATGCACAGTATGCGCTCTACCAACTGAACTATAACCCCCCCCCAGAATATAATTCCTAATTCATACATTCCTGATGTCATACTTCCCATGCTTTCAAGGATCTTATCTATTACCACCCACTGGCTCTTCCTGACACCATTTGTCCATCTATCTGCACTACTTTCTGTGGCTTGGTGTTTAGATCTTTGTTATTTCCTCATGAATCGGTCTTGTCTCTTGATCCTTGGTCATCCTCAGTTTGGTCTTTTTTGCCTTTAGTGGAAAGCTGTCACATTTGATCAAGGTTAGCGAATATATACATTTGATCAAGGTTAGAGTGAATATATAACAATCGCTTCAAGGCAATTCTAAAATGCTTCCTAGCTAATGTGAATACAAGAACTTGATTCTCTCAGTGTGTTTTCTCTGTTCACTTTCCTCAATACCAAATTTAGACGGTCTTCCCAGCTCCATTTTCAGGTGAAAGTGAAAAGAAATAGTAGTATATAGATTATATGATGGACAACACCCTGTGAAATCCATCATTCAAGCACTAGAGGAGATTGGATAGTGTGACCTATGATTTATAGGTGGGAAGACACCACTTATCATCTCTAGGAAGACCTGTTATAGCTACTGGCTTTGCTCATGCTGTGTAGTATATTGTTTTCCAGGTCAGGTAAATCTCACATTCTTATTAAAGTTGTTTATTTCCTTTGTATAGCCTTGAAAGTAGGAAAATAATAAAAGGTGCACACATGGTAACTCATGAACTAGTAACTTTTGTTCTCAGTCTGAGAGGTTGAAAATGAAAATTGTGAACTTGTGGTACCCAGCATGTTCTGGTTGTTTGAAGAACATCACCTGATGAAAGCAGTGATGAAGGGAGAAGATCCACAAACAGTAGGAAAGCCACAACTGTGGGTGGCTCTGTGGCTTCCAATTTGCCCATTATCACCTTGAGAGAGAAAACCAAGTGAAATGGGTAGCTTTGTGTGTTTGTTAATTCAAACCAGAAAAAGAAAATGTGTAGCATCACCTACGGAAAGTCACATCAAGAAAAGTCAATATGTTTTTCTAAAGTAGACATATTTCCTCCAGAGTCCTGATGTTCCTGTGCCTAGAAGATCTTGCATTTTTGGTGCAACTTCATAAACTCTAGTTCTTAAGGTTGAGTTGATGAAAATGAACGAGTCTGTGCAGTGAGGTCCTTATGTTGAAAATCCAATTAATAATTAAATATTTTCACTTGACTGGTCTTTTTATTTTCTTTCAGTAGTATTTTATGCTAACATGACTGTTAGTTCCTTGAAAGTCTTCAGTTAGAGTTCCTCAACCTCTGTTAGAAAACAAAGTTTATTTAGAGATAATTTGTAATCATTTGTGTTTATAAAAGAAAGTAAACTCATGGACAAATGAAAAACACAAACTTTGCCCTCAAACCATTTTAATCATTAGCTTGACCTCCTTAATCATCAAATTGTTAGGTTCTTAAAAAAAAAACCACCAGTAAATAGCTAAACTGAATATTATATTCTTTAATCTGCACACCATTTCCCAGCCATTTCTTTGGGCTTTGGGGGCAAACTTAGCATATTGAGATGGTCTGAATCCCCTACAGCAATTCTGCACAATTTTGACCAATCAGGAGGAGGTGGTAGTGAGTCAAGAGAAAAGGGGAATGCTGTGTTATCCTATTCTAGGTTCCAACACCAAGGCCAGGCTCATACTCATCGATACTTAGAAAGTACCTAGGTTAATCACTTGTTAATGGTAGATTAAAAAAAGAAATCATGGTCAGGGTATAGCTTAGGGACCAGAGCTAGGAAGTCAACCAGGAGACTAGAGATGAGGAAGGTTGAGGTCCGGTAGAAATGAGGTGAAAGGGATGTCATACATTCTGGGAGGTGAAGGTCAAGGAACAGGTTCAAAACCTCAATTTGTTCTGCATGAAGCTAAAGCTGGAGCTGAAGTAAAGCTGGAGACTTTTACAGTCAGCTTTAAGGTTGACACCTGCCATACCTGCTGTGGAAATTTTAGGACTTAAGGCAAAAATACCTTTCAGTTTTGACAAAGGCTCCTGACATTCTGGGGAATTTCATCTGGTAGTATCATAACCTTTATGGCCTCCACCATTAAGTTTGTTGATCATTTTTTTTTTTTTTTGTGGGTCACTGGGAACAAAAAAGAAAAGTGAATGAGTGGGTCTGGGATCAGGGGGAGTAGCCAAGCTCTGGCACTGACTCCTACAGAAAAATGACGCCAATGCCAGTGTCCAAAGGACTGGAGATGACCCAGACTTTCTCGGTGTGGCAACAGCTAGGTAATAACCCTTCCATTTCCAGGAACTTATCTTATGGAAATAATCAAGGGTGTGCCCCAAAGTATGACTTTCATGTTCTTCTCAATATTTTTTACGATAGAGGAAAGCTAAATGCCCAACAATAAGAGAGTAGTTATGTAGGTATGTGACATACACTCATATGAGGAAATGTATGTGCAAAAATAAAATTGGTGTTTTAGAAGAATATTAACAAAGGGAAAGGTAACTTCACCTCCTTATTTATTTTAATGGAGGTACTAGGGATTGAACTCAGGACCCTGTGCATGCTAAGTACTCACTTTACCACTAAGCTATACCCACACCCCAGTAAAGCTAACTTTAAAAAAAAAGATTACATAGAAGTACAGTACATAACAGTAGCATTTTCCCCACACCCTATCCCTGTTGTCCTGCACTGTTCTCGATAACAGTACTTAACACTATGACATATTTTTTATTTACTTGTTTATTTTTATTGCCTGTATCCTTTCCCCTCTTTAGAATATAAGCACTATGAGGGCCGGGACTGTTCTGTTCATTGTTGAATCCCCTACTCCTAATACAACGCTTGGTGTATGGTGGGTGCTTAATAAATATCCCTTGCATGAATGGCTGAATAATTCTAGTGTGTGCTGTAGGGCAGCACAAAGTATAGAAGCACAGAAGACTGGCTCAAACACAGTCTGGATGATGATTAAGGAAGACTTCCTGGAGGAGGTGATCCCTGAATTGATGTTAAAGCATGGGGAAGAGAAAGACTCCTGGAGGTGTCCTATTATTTACAGACTGTCCAGAACCAGAACAGGACCACATTCTTAACCTGAAATATCACTTGTGACCTAGACTCTTGTTGATGTGACCTCTTCACTAGGTGGACTTCCTCAGAGTTGTCTGCCTGTGGGATACTACAGTAGATTGCCTGGTTCTTGTGAAGGGGCCAACCTCTTGGTTGAGTTCTTTTCCTGTTCGGTCCTTAATTAGTTTCGTCTCTTCCTCCACCAGCAACTGATACTGAAATCTTTGCTTGGTTTTCCTCCTTCTCTCTCCATATTATGATTTACCCTCTTCTAGTTTACCTCATGCTCCAAAAATCTTATAACTAATATGATATCATATAGGAAGCTCAGAATCATTAGATAATATTATATGGTGAAATATTTCACTATGACTTGTGAGCAAAACTAGACAGAATTATTTTCTAGTAAAGTTACTTTCCTTTCCTGTATCAGACACCTTAATAATTGAATAATAATATCAACAACAGTAATGACTATAAAAATAACAGCCCATAAATTTGCACAGCATTCTAACGATACATGTTCAAGGCCCTTGTGTATGTTATATCATTAGAACCTCAAAAAAGCTCTGGGAAGTAGGCAAGGCAAGGCTAATTATCACCATTTTATGGAGAAGAAAAACAGATAAAAATATGGATTGTGACTTTTCCAGTTTCACAAAACATCTTAAAGGCCTGAGACACATGAGAAATTAGATTTTAAAAAATTCTGAAGTAGCAACTTACTTCTAAAAGAGAGAAAAAAAACTACATACATTATGTTAATACTCTATAAAGGGGAGGGGAGAGAGGACACAAGGAATTTGTGCCAAAACACAGAAAGTGATTTTTTTTTTTTGGTCTTTATTTTCTGTTATGATGAAGAAAGATAGATTTCATTTAGTTTAAAAATTACATAAACCAAAAAATGGATTGCGTTCATGTAGTTTCAAGTAATTTGAATTGGAGTAAGTGTTCTAATAAACTAAATTTGTCCAATCAAAGGATTATTTTTAAATATGACAAAAATATTTGAGTGCTGCTAAAACAAACAGGGAATATAAGATAAACACATTAAGAAAGGAAAATAAAATTCCATTTCAAGAAGGTCACTGTTTATCGTATTAGGCAGCAAAGAAAACAAAATGAAAATGTTTAATTTTGGTTATCCAATTAAGATAAAATAAGTTCTGTAGTAATAGAACGGATTTCTTCATGAATTAAAATATAAAAATTTAATCTTCAGTTTTAAATATTATATCTCAAAAATTAAACTCTACTAATAAACTAATCAATATACGGCCCCATCTTCATTAAGGAACTAGATTTATAAATGCTGTATTATGTTAAACACTTTATTATTCAATATAAGTGTCACGAAATGAAACACTTAGAATGTGGGCTAAATGTATTTACATTCCAAGTAGCACTTTGCTAATATTAAAGCTGCAGGATCAAGTTAAAATTTTGTTATCAGTATTAAAATTAGTCATAGCCCATTTAATTATTTAAGAGAATTATAATATCATCCAAGGTAATTAGATAGGTTGAAAAATCAATTATATAGGAGCCATGTAAATTGTGAACATAAAAAGAACATTTGATATAGATCCAGTACAAATGTACCTGGTCCTTAGCCAAGACAAAAAGCACTGAGGTAATTCCTGCCAAAATTTATGTAAAATAAAATTACATGGCATCTAGTTGTATTGTAGTAATGTTGACATAACGAAGAAAGTTTAATCTTTTGGAATAATTGACAAAAATATTTAAAAGCGTGTCAAATATGAAAACAAATATATGTATGTATATGCAAGACTGGGACATTGTGCTGTACACCAGAAATTGACACATTGTAATTCACTGTACTTCAATAAAAAAAAAAGGGTGTAGAATTTTATGTGAGGGGAACTTAATGAAGTACAAAATGAAAATAATCAGAGTAAAAATCTAATGGAAGAGACTCTCCAAAGTGCATAGTTTCTATTCCCACACTCCACACCCAGCAAAACAAAAAGTTTTGCTTTCTGTTGACATACTTTACATTTGAGTGAAAATATTGTACTAGAGATACAATAATTATATATAACAAAATGATAGACCCTCTGAATTGAAGGAGACCTTGCATATCATCTGACTGAACCCTTTTAGTTTGCTGAGGCAGAGCAAGAACTCTGTGTGACTCTCCTAAAGCCACAGGACAGAGCTGGAACTAGAATCTAGATTTTTCTCTCTCCTGGTCAAAAACTCATTCCTCTGTAACATACTGCTTTACATTTGAGACAAGAGTGCAATTGTACAAAGCATTCCAGGCTTTGAGAAGTCAAGTTAAACATAAAGATGACAATTTCCAGAATACTAAACACAGAAATGCTCCCCTTACACCAATGGGCAATGAGGCATTGTTATAAAAAAAAAAATCTATACTTCATAAGACCATTGCATCAATTCACCTTTCTTCCCCTGAATTGCAAAGCACTTTCCTTCTTTGGATCTGGATGATCTGATGGGAAACAGGACACATATTCAATGAAACCCTTTCAATGGCAGTCAATGAAATTCTTTGCCAGCATTAAAGAAGCAATTACTTTAACTATTTTAAAGATCGATATTTGGATCAATTCACCTGCATCCAAATCCATGGCAAAGATGACTGAGAAAGATTGGAATCACTGTGCTTTGATTTATTTTAGTGAAAATATATAATCATGACTGAGGCTTAATCTTGTCCTGTGTCCAGAAGTTCCTTGATATGCTTCTGAAATTCACCTGCTGCCAAATTCATGAACATGTTTGCATATTTCTACAGTCCCCTGTCTCTTGAAACATATTTTCATTTCTTTGACATATCCTCATAGACAGCCTTTTCAAAATTCACTAAAATATTATCCTCGTTTATAGCCAGCCCTTCTGTCCTCCTCCAACACATAAGGCACTCTCAAGAGTAGAAAACAACAAAGCCAATTGAGAGACAGATGTTTATAGATAGCTAGATAAGCTCACAAGTTCAGTAACTCACTCTACTCTATGCATTTTAAAGCTATTTGAGAATAGTCAGAACATCCTCAAATGTTAATTCAATGTCAAATGTTTTCTTCTATATGCAGTAATAAGAAAGCAGGCCAGGGATAGGCTATGCCCAGAAGCCTTAAAGAAAATCACTCAGAAGTTGCTGTTATGGATTGAATTATGTCCCTGCAAGAATTCATGTGTTCAAGTCTCAACCCCCAGGACCTCAGAAAATGACCTTAATTGGAAATAGGGTCATTACAATTGGAATTAATTAAGATGAGGTTATTAGGGTGAGCCCTGATCCAATATGACTGGTGTTCTCACAAGTAGGGAACATTTGGATGCAGAGACAGACACACAGAAAGAAGATGATGTGAAGAGATGCAGAAGACAGTCATATAAGAGCTAAGGAGAGAGGCCTGAAACTGATCCTTAACACATAGCCCTTAGAAGAAACCAAAACTGCTGACGTATTGATCTTGAATTTCTAGCCTCTAGAATTGTGACACAAAAAATTTCTGTTGTTCAAGCCACTCAGTTTGTGGTACTTTGTTACGTCAGCCTTACTAAATTAATACAATTGCCTATCTGCAATTTCAGACAAAAACAATACTTTAAAAAGTCACTTAAATAGACTTTACATTGATTAATCAAATATAAAATAGGGTCGATGGAAGTGACACCTGATAAGGACTTTAGTGTATATGGTAGACTTTTTTTTTTAGTTTAATTAAGAGAGATCTCTAGACAGACTGGAAAATTCAGTTAAAGAAAACCTCACTTTCTTAACAAATCTGGTTTTATAATTCAAAATATATTTGATGATCCCCTAAAAGCCATACACTACGGATAGAGTGGTAAACATAAATCAGCTGTTATTTGCTCTCATGAAGCTTATAGCCATGTGGAATATAATTGTGTGTGTGGGTTGATTTTTTTAACAACAACTTTTTAAACTGATGTATAGTCAATTTATAATGTTGTGCTAGTTTCTGGTGTACAGCAGAGTGATTCAGTTACACATATATATTCCTCTTCATGTTTTTTCCATTATAAACTATTATAAGGCATTGAATATAGTTGCCTGTGGTATGCAGTAGGTCCTTGTTGTTTATCTCTGTGTTGGTTTTTAACACAGATTGAAGAGGCCAAGGCAGGGAAAAGAACAGGCATAGAATCCAAATTTAAGTAACTCCACACATTATTTCATTTCATTTTCACCACAATTCTATGAGATACTATTATTGTCTACATTTTAGAGATGAAAAAGCTCAGGGTACAGAGGAAATAAACTGAGAAGCAGTGAAACTGAGGTTCGAATCCAGATCTGTAAAACTCAAAGCTGTGTTGGTTCCATTCATCAACTTTTCAGAAAGAGAGGGAGAGGGGAGGGTATAGCTCAGTGGTAGAGTGCATACTTAGCATGTACAAGGTCCTGGGTTCAATCCCCAGTACCTCCATTAAAAAATAAATAAACCTAATTATCTCCCTCCAAAAAAATGTAAATGAAAAGAAAGGGAGAAAGAGACAAGGACAGTGTATGCACCTGCATAATCCATATAGCATTACACATGGTGATTTGGGATTGCACTATTAGCACATGTGTATCCGAGGTAGATCAGATACGAGGTAAAGTACTACACCTGGGAATTAGATTCATCTCAAAGACACATTAATATCTAAACACTGATTTTTTTTTTAACTTAGCATCTAAAAACATTCCTGTTTCTTAGCACCACATTTCTGTCAACGGCCCACATGGACTCTATTACTTACCCAGATTTCCATGGAAATCATATACTCACTACTAAGGTATTGATTACGTATATCTCTTCTCCTTCAAATGGGAATAGAAAGCACTTGCCAAGGTTGGTCTTGGTCAATTAACAAGATAGCCTCAGAAACTTGATTTATCTACACCTGGAGATGAGCCCTATGGGCCAGAGATGAACTCACATTGACTAAGTACGCAAGCAACAATCCAGAATGCCCCCAAATTGATGGACCACCAAAAAATACAAGTCTCACAGTGGAGGGAAAGCTCACATTGACATGACCAAAGCATCCTCTTCTCGTAGCAGCCCTACCGAACAGAAGGAGAGTTTGAGGAATGAGCAAGGAGTAGTAGTGAGATGAAATGAATATGAAATGACAGCTAGCTCTGAGAGAACCATTGGTCCATTTCTGCGAGAGGGCCTAAAGAACCCTACGGCCCTGACACTGTTCCCTGGGCACTGCCAGGATGAGTATGGCCAAGGCCTTGGCTGTACTCTTCCTATGCTCCCATCTGACAGCCCGCTTCCTCATGGACCCACTCTTTCCTTAGACGTGTTCATGTATTTTGTTAGTTTTGCTGTAGCCTGGGAGCCATTTTCTTTCTTTAGTTCGTCTTTGCCTGTCTATGACCTGGTCCATGAGGCCTTGATTTCATAGTTTCGTTTTGTTTTGTTTTTCTAATTGAAGTATAAAAATATGGACCACTTCACGACTTTGTGTGTTATCTTTGCACAGGGGCCACGCTAATCTTCTCTGTATCCTTCCAGTTTCAGTATATGTGCTGCTGAAGCCAGCACCGATTTTATAGTTTTTACTCTTAGAGGGGAAAACAATTTTCCATGTACTTTCGACAGCATGCAAAAACCTTACCTCCTTAGTTTTCAGATACAATTCTCTCTTTTGTAGTTTTCGCCTTTTGGGTTTTTGTGAAAACTCCCTGGCTATTTTTAGAGTTATACCATGTCACTTTCATAGAAATTTTAAACTCCTTTAATGGTTGGAGATTCACCATATTTTCCTAATGTGCATTCTTATTTATGTGAGAGAGGAAGAGAAAAAGATTTTCACATGGGAACCGATTTCAAGTTTAGAGTGATACTTGACTGGTAAAAAGGGAAAATAAATATTAGTCATGTGATGTTTACATTTTCCACCTTTTTCTCATGTGTATATAAATAATACATTTTATAGCTATACATATATATTCAAATTTCATATCGCTTGGAGTCTTCTCTTACCTTTGTGCCATAGATGGATTTCTGGAAAGTTCATCATAAAATGTAGTGCCAAGAGCCCTAGAGATGAAGTCAGCAGTCTTGAGGTCTTCACTTCCTTCCTGTGCTGGTTGGCTGGGTGGCCTCTGGCAAACACTGGAACACTTAGTGCCCTGGCCCTTTCACTTATAAAAAAAAGTGTCATGCGAGGGTGTGGGTGACAGCAGGACAAAGGTCTTTAGGTTTGACCAGGATCAGGAATCCTGGGGGAAGTGACAGGGTGCTAGGATCACCAGGAAGTTCTTATAAAAGGGATAATAGTTGAACCATCTAACTCAAAGAGCACTTGTGAAGAGGGCCACATGAAACTAGGTAAGAGGAAGTAACTTGAAAAGAATTCGTTGAAACATTTGTTTAGAAAGGAAAGGGGAGGATAGTGACTTTGCTTCTGACACTGTCCATGATGTATACCAATGATGCTAAACCTACAGAAAACTCTAGCCTTATCTAGAATTTCATTTTTCCTTTGGAAACCATTCCAGATTTTCTTTAGATACACAGTCCTATGCGCTATCACTTCTCTGTTAACAACCCCCAAATCTGTCTTAACCATAACTTTCATCTTGAGCTACAGAATGGCATATCTCCACTTGGACGCTTACATGCACGACACATTCAGCGTCGTTAAAGAAGTCATCGTCTCATCATCTTCTACATCAAACTTTCAAATGCAAACAATTTCTTCTCTTAATACCTCAAGTATGTAACTGCAGGGTTAATTGAGACTTTTTTTTTTAATACTGTGCTCAGTGATTTGTCAAGTTCTGTGTCATCAAATACTCTTATCTCCTACTCTTACTTTCATCCCCCTCTTTCCTTTCCTCTTCAACCATCTTATTTCGGTCCCTCATAGCTTATTATCTGGATTATAGTAAGTCTCCTCCCTGTTAACCCTCTTTCACTTGTCTCTAATACTTCTTCCACAACCCTGGAGATAACCCTGAAACATACATCTGATCACAGTACTCCTCTGGTTAATCCCCTGCAGTTGGTGCCTATTGCCTTCTAGATAAGAATATAGCACAACAAGGCTTTTCAGGATCTGGCTCCAAGCAGTACCATATTTCACCACAAATATATTTCAGCCATATTAACCTACTTAGAGTTCCTCTACTCTGCCATGCTGTCTCTTCCTTATATATGTTGTTTCCTCTGTCTGGACTACTCTTTTTGCCTTCTCACTTATTCATATTCTCTACCTTGCTAATTCCCATCTGGCCTTCAAGATTCAGCTGAAGTATCACCTCCTCCAGGAAGCCTTCCTTTATACCCCCTATTGTGTTTGCATGGTTCCCTTGACATAATACTTTTATAACACGTTCTCTTACAATTGTTGATTAGCTTCTCTGTATCCTTCCCTAGATTGTGAACTCCTTGAAGACACTGATTTTGTCTCACGTATCTTAAAAAAAATTAATTTATCTTTATATCGCCAAAGCTAAGAGGCTGCTTTGTACAGGTAAAACATGTTTGTTAAATGAATATAAACCTTATCATTAAGATTCTGACCAGCCTACCACGGGGCAGAAATTGAAGCATATGTCACCCACAGATTGAGGTTTAGGTTAGGGAAGCAAAATAATTCACTGGAATCAAAGTATCAGGCAAGACAAGGGCAGAAAAAAACACTGTGTGGTCATACTTAAGGCCCAGGAGTTAGCATGAATATGCTAGAGACATAGAACAAAAGCCAAGATCATAAGCCAGAGGGAAAATGTGGTCTGAGCAAGGTTAAGATTGTGAGTACCAAACACAATGCAAAGGGGCTGTTGTTGATGAATTAGTCAAGGGCCTTAGGCATTGGTGAGAAGCTTTAGACCAACTTTTTAAAAAAAATTTTTTTGGGGAGAGAAGAGGTAATTAGGTTTTTTGTTTTTTTTTTTTAAATGGCAGTACTGAGGATTGAACCCATGACCTCGTGCATGTTAAGCACACACTCTACTGCTGAGCTATATCCACCACCCTCTTAGACCAACTCTTGAGCGGGAAAGTCCAAAAGATGTATTATGCCTGGCTTCTGGGCCTCGCGTATGACAAGTACTGGGTCAGACAGAAAATCTGAGTGACTCTGAATTAGATCAAGGATCCGGCAGATGCAAATGTATGCTACCCCGGGTTAACCGTATTTGCATTTGGCGTTACTGTATAAGGATCAGGTCGAAGTGCTCCTATTTGTGACAGCTGAGCAGAATGCAACATGTGGTTACAAAAATCAGAGTTGTCATATTAAATTGGCCTTCAAAAGGTTCTTTTTAACGGTGATTTTCACGGTTAATAAAGCCATTAAGCACCCAAGGAGTGACCTTATCATATACCTTACATTTCAGCTTGAATGTGTAAATCAATGTCCAAGTGATTTAATTAAAGCAGCTGCAGCTAGTTCTTTCACGACACAACTCACTTTACGTTTGTAAATATTTCAACTGCCAAGAATTTTGCTATAAGAAGTGTGACTTTCAGGAATTTTAAATGATTTTTTAAATGACTCTGGACTGATTCTATATTAAGCATAGAGCAGAACATTTTGGAATGAGTTTCTTAGGTCTGGAAATTTTTCATTTTACTCTCCATTACATTTCTTCCACTGCACATGCTTTTTAGGTAATCACGTTAGCCTAATTAACTCTCTGTGGCTCCAAAAAGACTGTTTTTCTCTTTGGTAAAGACTACAGCTCTTCTACTCGGGGGAGATGTAGTAACAATAAAATGTCTCATTACTTGAGGAATTTTTGAAAGACATATTTGATAGCTCTTGGTAAACACCAATATAGTTTGTGAAATTGCAATAACATTGGACACATCCGTTGTACTATTTCATTCATCACGTTTTACACTCTACCTAGAGTGTACACTCTTTGAAGGCAGGGGTTATGTTTGATTCATCCTGTGGGTCACAATTCTTGGTACATAGTTGGTACTCAATAAATATTGACTCAGTGACTGTGGCTTTCCATGACAATTTTGCTGCCGTAATGAAGGCTGGCAATTCATTTATTTAACACTCTTCATACTCCACCTCTGCAATATTTATAACCTATTCTCTTTCCTCTAACTCTTTAATCACTAATGGCCAAATGGAACTTTATATGACCTAAGGCTAAAGCCATCAAATTTGGATTAAATCTTAGTTACCCATTACAGTGAATCATTTTCTTAAAATCTTTATTTTAGACAGTATGCTTTTACTTAGCATGAACACATATAATTAGTATATATGATATAATTTGAAGTATCAATTATTTTGGAACAAAATATTGTGCTTCCTTTTTAGAACTTCTTTATTAGAGACATGGAGTTTACACCTGGAGAAAAATGGGTCATCTGGTGAATTCAGAGGCTTGAAAATGAAAGCAACTTTGAGGAATTATCCAGGCCATTTCTTGCACGCGCATCACAATCTCTTCAAACAGTTCAGACTAATTTGTATTGATATTATTTTGAGAGATTTCCCTGGCTGAGCAAGTTCCTTTGGTAACCCAGTCTAAAGTTTACCAGAAGTTCTACTTTACGTGTCACCTAAATTCTTCCTTGGGAAAATGCCAACTTGTTTCCTCTTTTTTATATTCAGCAAAGATAGCAAAGGAATTGACCAGGAACCTTTCTTAAAAACACTCTATATCATTGATGGAAGAGTTGAAATGATCCTCAGTCTTCTTGGCTTTGGTTGATTTATCTTCACTCATGTTCCTAACTCTCTGCCTCTAAATTTTTTTCTCTCCCCACTCCCTGGAATACTGTCTTCCATCTTTCCAGTTTATTAGTCACCTTTTTCATTCATTCCAAAGGTGGTTATTGGAAGTTGCAGTCACTGCTTGAAATGAAAGAAAAAAAAAAAAAGGTGAGCTTCAGGTCTCTTAATGAAGTGTTTGCAATCCAATATGACAAAATTAAATGATAATATAAGGCAGAGATTGGCAAACTAAAGTCCATGGACCAAATCCAGCCTGCTTCCGTTGTAATAAAGTTTTATTGGAACGTAGCCAAGCTCATTCATTTGCATATCATCTATGGCTACTTTTGCCCAAGTAGCAGAGTTGTGACTGCAGCTGCATGCCCTGCAAAGTCAAAAATATAGGATCTGACCCTTGATTTAAGGCAGTAAATGATTAAGGGCTGAGTGGTCAACATTTAGTAGATCCAAGTAGGAAGTGGTAGAGGCATGCACTAGAGCAGTGCTTTTCAATCTGCGTAAGAAAGGACCTTTTTTTCCTTCCAATTTATCGTGGACCAGTACTTTAAAAAAATGCAATAAAAATAAATCATTAGAAATATGAAACAGAGACATAGAAAATACAAGGCCAGAGTTTTTAGTATTAGATTCAACCAACATAAAATCACTTTGTCAAGTTGCTAGAAGTTTCTAATTGCTCACTCTTAGTTTAGGTACTTATCTCGTCATGGACCCATGACAAACAGTTCACATACAGGCACCAGCTCAAGGATCATACTTTGGGTAGCATTTGTCTAAAAAAAAGTCTGACTGAACCAACCTCCCTTGCTTGATACACCAGGTTAATACAAAATCGGCAATCAGGTTATGATCAACAAGACTTGCGGGCCTGTGAAATATTCTGTCTCTTTAAGGTAACTTTTTGTAATTCTAATCTAATACACTGTGTTGATATAATTTACATCTGAGAGGACCTTTTTCTTTCTTTTACTTTTCAGGAGTTAGTCAGTACAGTACAAATAGATTCATTCTAGCCAAGCTAACACGACAGTATTTTTTTTTTAAAGAACAATAATTATTACGGGCATGTCTTCATGAACAGTGCATTTTCCTCCTTGTCGACAAACTTACATAAGAAGTGAAGTCATATATTCTATATCTTGATTGTGGCAGTGGTTCTACACCCATGGGTATTTGTCAAAACTCATAGAACTATACCCCTAAAAGGAGTGATTTTCACAGTATGTATATCATCCTGGAATAAAGTTGACTTAAAATATGCAGATTGTAGGGCAACTTCCACTGAAGTTTCTCTTTCAGTGGGTAGGAAATGCTGGCACCAGTGGGGTTAGAACTATGTGGAGTCTATTGACTCGAAGGACCTGCACTCTCTCCCCAGGAAGGTGCTGTTTGGACAAAGCTAGCTGGCTCTAGCTTTTGAGATTTTTTTTTATCCCTTTTGCGATCAACCCTTGCTTTCCTTGGAGACATAAACTAATTCAACTAGGATGCAGTCAAGTGTTAGGGGCCTGTGAGTCATTCTGGCCATAATAGGTGACTTTGTGTGTTTCTGTTCTAATCTATTTTGTAAATTTTCCTCACTCATGACCAAGTTCTTGTGGTAGAGGTGGAGGTGAGCAAGAGATAGCAGACTGCAGACTGCAGATAAGTAGTAAGAGTATTCAATGGAGAAAGACGGTGTAGTGCTGTAGCTGTGAAGGTTTCCTGGAAAAGACAGGATTAACATGGCTACCCATGGTTAGGATTTGCACAGCAAAGTATCCCAGATGGGAAACTTGCAGCATATTACTTAAGCTATTCTAGCTGGACTAGAGGATTACCATTGGGGTATAGTGTGTAGGATAAGGTGAGAAAAACAGATTTCTCCTGTTGGCAATGAGAAGCCATTACAAGTTTTTCTTAAGGGATGTGTAATCCTTGTTAACAATCTAGCTAAAATTCCACTTGCTCAAGCCTATACTTAAAGTACATATTGTAAAAGACTTCACTGCATCCTATTTTCTGTGCTTGCACTTTGTTTTTCTGACTACACCATGAGCTCTTATGGGCAGGAAATCTCTTACTTTTGCTTGTCCTGGGTGCGCAGTTCTTACTTATTGAATTAGCTTCAAAGCATTCTTTATTCCTTAAGGGAATTAGGACTCCTAGGATTCCTAACCCATTGCAGTCTTATGTGTTGGTATCAGATTTTCAATCTCTCTCTTGAATACTCAGTCTGAATCTTGTAAGATTGTGACCTCTGGTTGGAAACTTACCTAATAGTTCCTAAATAAACACTCTAGTTAATACAAGCCCCCCTCTTTTTTAATAGCGATGCATTTTAACAATGATCATGCCCCGCCCCCCTCTTTTTTAATAGTGATGCAACGCTGACTTGTTTTTATCTTGAGTTTATACAATCTTAAAACCTTGGCAGGGGAGTTAGATATTTGTTGTGCAACACAATCTTTGGAAACTTACCATAAAATGCTCTCTGAGTGTGGAAACTATGTTATGAAGGGCTGGCACCCTGCAGAATAAAGTAGATTCCCTGCGAGGCTTACAGCAAGATTTAGAGTTGTTTCCCAAGCTGTCCTGTGGAACAACCCTGTCGTGTCTCATAATGGTTACTATTGGTTGCCAAGCTTGAGTTGTAATCAGAAAATCTTGTGGTAACATAAATTTTGGTGGGTCGCTTTTAAGTTTGGAGAGGAAGAAATAATATACCAGGGACTTTCTCTCCTTTAATGGGGAGAAAGTTGTCATTAGAGTTTTCCATATCAAAAGTGCCCCACTCTTCTACCCTTCCCACCCCAATCCTGTGTTAAGTAAGCCTCCTCTATATGCTCAGAGCACCTTGCAATTATTCTTTCAAAAGGCTTACCACATTGTATTGACATGGTGGGCGTCTCTATTTGTTCCATGTGTGTAAGCTTTTTCAATGATGGGAACTGATTCATTGCCATCTCTGTGTCACCAGTGGCTAATGGAGTGTCTGACATATGGTGGCTAGTTAAGGAATATTTGTTGAATTTAGCTAATAATAATAATAATAATAATAATAATAATAATAATAATAGCTAACACTGAGTGCAATTACTTTGTACCAGCCACTGCTTTAAGGACTTTCCAAGTCTGAATCAATTTAACCTTCTCTACAATCCTATTCAAATCACACAAATCAGAAAAATAACAACAGAGTTAAATAAATATCAGGTAAATTCAAGATCATAAAGCTGAGGAGTGGTAGAAATATGTGTGTTTTGTGTATATGCATGTGCGCTTTCCATAAGCACGTATGTGTTCCATAATATGTTTTGTTTGTTTAACAGTGGATGGAAATGTGTTCTTTATCCATTCCCCTATTGATGGACATTTAGGTTATTCCCTTCTTTTTTTCCTGCTATAGAGAATGGTGTAGGACATCTTTGAGTATGAATATTTCTCCAAAGCTGATGAGAAGGAATTGTTGGGTCATAGGACTCTTTTTGTTCTGGGTGCACTTTTACTGTAATAGACATGGCCAAATTGTCATCCTAAAAGTCTGTGCCAGTGACGCTAGTGGTTTCTCCACACAAAAGATAATTAGAATAAATGGAGAGCTATGCTATGTTCCTAGATGGAAAGGTTCAATTTTCTAAAGATGGCAGTCCTCATCAAATTAATTTGTAAATCCTATAGAGTTCCAATTAAAGCCCAACAAATTTTTTTGTGAAGTTTGACAGGCTGATTCTAACTTTTAAGGGGTAGAGGAAACAAGCAAGAGGAGTTGAGACATTTTGAAAAAAAATCACAAAAATAGGAGTGGTAATGTTACCACAAATAAGGGAGGAAGGGAATGAGGGGGAAGAAGAGTCAGGGGAAGATAAGAAATATAGAAAGTCTACCAACTAGAATAGTTCTCATGATATATTATAAAGTAAGCCTATAGAATATCATTTCTACTTTTAATACTATTGCACATATTTGAAATTTGAAAATGCAGATAAACAAGGACTAGAAGAAAACCTGGCTAGAGGAAAACATTGACCTCGCTAAATGATGGGATTGTGGACTATTTTTGTTTTGGAATCCAGATATTTTAATCTATTTTTTCAATAATGTACATAAACATGATCCAAAACTTTAAAGAAAATCTTATTTTCTTATTTTTAATATTGTCCCATCTGCTTCCTTCACAATGTTAGCTATGACAATTCAGATGTCACAGATGTCACTGACTCAGATTTCATTGATTATTGCTCCTTTAAGGGCAATGTTTTACTCTCTGGAAGCTAAGAGAGTTTTTTTGTTTGTTTTTCTTTTTATTCTAGAATTTCACCACAGTGTGTCTAGGTGTGGGTCTTTATCTATACGTCCTACATCCTGTTTGACAACTGCTAGGCCTCTTAAACTTGAGAACTCATGCCTTTCTTTAGTTCTGGAAAATTTTCTTCTGTTATTGCTTTGTCTATTCTCCTTCCTGCCCATTTAAAAAATCTCTTCTTTTTCTCTTGGCACTGATTATCGGATGCATGCTGGAACTTCTGGATATATACTTTGTGTCTCTTAGCTTTTCTTTCTTGTTCTTCTGCATTGCATTCTGAGAGACACATTTGTTTCATTGAAGGGGAGCTAGTAACTAGAAGGGGGCAGTCTAAGAAAGGCTTCCAGGGTATTGTTCAAGTTCTGTTTCTTGCTCTCCAGTTGGTTACACGCATTTGCTCAATTTGTGAAAATTCTTCAACATTAGATGTCTGATATATATACACTTATTTCAATAAGTAATTTTTTTTAATAATAACTTCAAGGCTTTTATTGGCCTGAACAACTGAAAAGATGAAATTGCCACTCATTAAGATGCAGAAGGCTGCAGGTAGAGTAGGTTTGGGAAGCAGACCAAGAATTCAGGTTTGAACATGCTGAGTTTGAACTGCCTTTTAGATATGTGGGAAGAGATGTCAATTATTGTGTTGTTTTCCTGATAAATTGTCCTAATCTATTTGGGCTTCCATAACAAAATACCACAGATTAGCGGTCTCATAAGCAACAGAAATTTATTTCTCAAAGTTCTGGAGGCTGGAAGTCTATGATCAGTGTATCAGCATGGTCAGGTTGAGGGCGCTCATCCAGGTCTCACACTGTCGACTTTTTGCTGCATCCTCACACGCTGGAAGGGGCTAAGGAGCCCTGTGGAGCCTCTTTTACGAGGACACTAATCCTATCATGAGGATTTCACCCTTATAACCTAATCACTTCCCAAAGGTCCCACCTCTTAATATCATCACATTGGGCATTAGGATTTCAACATATGGGGGACACAAACATTCAGACCATAGCACATAGCACATCAAGTAAGATGCGGACTGAGAATTAACTACTGGATTTAGCAATTTGGAGTCTATTAGTCACCTCAATGAGAGCGCTGTTGGTGGAGAGGAAGCTAATCAGCAAATCAGAGTGATCAAATGACATGAAGGAGAGGAAATGGAGACAGGAAGTATAGGCCTTTGTTGTTTGCTGTCTGGTCCAAGATCATGATAGAGGCATTACAGTGGGGTCAAAATTCCTGACTGCTTCTGCTGCAGGACTTAAACCTATTATCATTTTGGTTGCCCATGGTCTCAGCCATCTCTGTACTAGTAACACTCTGGAAGCCCTCCTCACTTTCAGGAGCCCTTCCTGTGTTCCTGTGGACTGTGGCTTCCCTCTGTCTTTCTTTCTTTCCCTCTCCCTCTCCTTCCCTCCCTTTTTTCTTTAATTTGATCCCACCTGATTTCTATCTTTGGGCTGTTTCTCTTTCCAGTCCTCAGGGGCACCTGTTCTTATTTCCTAGCATGTCATACCGAGTCAATTTCTTCACTTCCCTTTTTAAAATCTCAGTTTCCTTACCTATTAAAGGTGCCAAAGAATGGCTACTTAACTCATGGATTTGTGAGGGTTGAAGGAGATTATAGATAGGAAAGTGCTTTTTAAATTATATACTCTATAAAAATGTTAATTTTATGTTAGCTCTTACTTTTTAAAGAGTGATTGATTTCATGATTTGGGTATATGGACTCTATTCTGTTCTCTAATTGTGATTATTTTCAGTGAGTTTAGAAGGCCTGCTTTTTAGTGGTGACCTGCTTGACATCTCCAGTTATGGTTAACAGGACTATGGGAAGTGGGACTAAGGATATATACTTACTAATTTATTTATTTTAAATTGAAATGCTTGCTGTGCATTGTGATTTTTTTTAAATTGAAGTGTACTTAGTAGACCCACTTCTGATGCCAAGCTTTCTTTTTTTTTCCTAAATGACTTGTTGAGTTGAAAACAATGGATCTCCTCATCACCCTTTTATAAATGTTTACAAGAGTCTTCTCCCGTTGAACTATAAGTTGCTTAAAGGCAAGGATTAAGCCTTACTCACTGTAATATCCTCAGTGCCAGGCAAAGCATTTGGCACTTAGTAGGGACTCATTTCATGTTTATTTTTGAACAACTAATTGGACTTTAGCAATGATTTTTGTCTGTATTGACTCAAGGGATATTATTAGCGTGACAAAAATTTGCTTAAAATATTTCAACAAGGTTTTTACAAGCATCGTCTATGTGTCTATGGTGTGGGTATTTGTTTTAGGCAGAAAAATTGCCTTATTGAGACTAAATTCAGCCTGGTTGTCTACAAGCTAAATACTAACTTGAGAAACTGAAAAAGCTGCACTTATTGATAGTCTTTAATGTCACAGTAACCCTGAAAGTCTCATATTTGTTAAGATGCAGAACTGCGATGTATATCCAGGTCTGACTCCAAACCCAGTGTAACTGAGCAGGACCTTTTGGGGACAGGGGGCCTTCTGGGACAGACTCATCACCCCCCCCCCACCGGGCCCATCCTCTGCTTTAGCTCCTCTCTAAAGTACCTAGTTTACAGTATCTGATGCATATTTCCTGAGCTGTTTTACAGATGCCAAAACCCCCACCAAGTGGAAGACATTAACTACTTGATGATCATGAGTCCATAGCCCCCAGGCTGACAGGAGCCTGAGGCTTGATAATATTAACCCCTGTGACACTGCCCTGTTAACCTCACCATCAACCAATCGGAGAATTGTGAATGAGCTGATCACTTACCCTGCAACCCCCTCCCTCACCTGGTCTTTACAAATACTTTTCTGAAACCCACAGTGTGTTCAGGAGTTTTGAGCACTAAGTACCTGAACTCCCTCCTTGGTGCCCTGCAATAAACGCTGCACTTTCCTTCATCACTACACAGTGTCAGCAGATTGGCTTTACTGCGCATGGGTGAGCAGACCCAAGTTTGCATCAGTAACACCAGCCCATTTAACTCAACTCTTCTGCCTCTAATTTGTCTCAAGCCAAGTAGGTAAGGACCATCAGCTGGCAGCAACCTCATACAATTTCAGTTTTCTATTATAGGGGTTCAGTATTAACCCTATTTTTGCTGTTTATTGACTTTTTTTTCTGGGAGTTAGTGATAAAAGTAGTTCTGGATCCTCTTCTTCTTTTCTTGTTGACTTGGTTTTTCTTCTTTCCTTTTTCTTTCCTTTTTTTTGCTTATTTGAACTCACACTGAGGCTCTAAAAGATCTCACCAGTTTTAATCCCTAATTTTTCCACTAGAGGAAGAGAAATGACCTTTTTTTCCACAGAACTATATCTAATTTTAGCATTGTTTATACAATAACTTTCAAAGTATGTTTTCAAATTGCTGTTAGTCTTTTTGTGTAGCCCTTGCAGCCTATGCAATGATGGAGGTTAAATGTTCATACATCTAGAAAGAGAAAAAGGCCTGATCTAGAAAAATGCAACAAATATCTATTGATCGCCTATGCCTCAGTGTAGTTACAGGCCCTGGAGAAACCCAGCGGTGAAAAAAAACTACAGAAAAAGTAGAGACCAAAACAAAGTGCATATTTATACTAAAAACAGATTTAATGGCAATGAAAAATGTGTTTTAAAATTCCTCTACAGATGATGTAATTTATCCTTGAAATAGGTTATATACATTTATAGGTTTAATGTCTACAGTATAATAATTTAATTTTAAGTGGGTAAAACCAAAGAGTAATATTACTTGCCCATTTTTTCTTTGTTTCTTTCGCTTGCCTCAAACCACTTGCTAAGTATACATTTGTATCTTAGCCTTTTGATAATACCATTAATTTAAAGCAATTTGGGGCACTGAATGCTCCCACTTCAATGAGGACCTCTGCTCAAAGTTTACTCTACATTTTTCTGGAGTTACGTGCTGTTTGCCCTAAAAAGGAGACTCTAATATTTATCATATGTTAGTGAGATTTAAGGTCGTAAAGTTGAGGAAACTGTTTTTTGATGCTTTGTCAGGAATTTTAATAATTTCACAGTAAGAGTGAATACAGCTTATTTTGGGGGCAGGGGTTTAAAATTCTTTAGGAAACTTCAACTCTTATCAACTTTTCTATCTGTATCCTGTGATGAAGATGACTGCAGGCTGCCTTTTTTACTCCTGGTATATTGGTGGTGACACATACCTTGTTAAAATATGACTCAGAGTTCTGTCTAGTGGCTTTGGAGCAGAATAGATGCTTCCCTACTCATTCTCTACCCAATTCCAATTTCTCTTCCCTGATCATCATCCTGCGGCCATTGAACAGTTGATTATAGATTAGTTCTGATGCTACCTGCTAACTGCTTCTTGTATGCTGACCTCATGCACATTTCAATGCTCCTGGCAACAAGGTCAGCGTCTTGAAATTTAAAACCCTTCTCTTTTAAATTTTAGCTTCCCCTTCAACACATACCACATTGGTAAGCACAGAGTAAGAACTCAAGAGTTACTTTAAAAAAAATTTTTTTATTGAAGTATACTTGTTTATAATATGCTAGTTTCAGATGTACACCAAAGTGATTCAGTTACACATATACATATATATTCTTTTTAACAGATTCTTTTCCATTATAGGTTATTACAAGAAATTGACTACAGTTCCTTGTACTATACAGTAGGACCTTGTTGTTTATCTGTTTCATATATGGTAGTGTGTATCTGCTAATCCCAAACTGCTAATTTATCCTTCCCCCTGTCTTTCCCATTTGGTAACCATAAGATTGTCTTCTACGTTTGTGAGTCTCCTTCTGTTCTGTAAATGTTCATTTGTCTCTTTTTTTTAGACTGTACATATGATATCATATGATATTTGTCTTTCTCTGTCAAGAGTTACTTTTGGATTCATTCATTTAGCCAAGATGTCGGGATCAGTATAAACAGTGTGGTGCTTTGGAATGAGCATGGACCTGAAAGTCGGGAGATCTTGATTCAGGACTGAGCTCTGCCATTTACCAGCTATATGACCCTAAGCTTTTCACAGTCTCTCTGAATGGTAGTTTCTTCTTTAAAACAAAAGTACCTGAACTAAATATTTTTTTCCTCAAACTCCTTTCAATTCCATGATCCAGTGCTCCAAAGGAGTGAATAAGAGTCCTCTATGTTTCTAATTTCCCACCCGTGCCTTATAGTTAGTGAATGTTCTCCCATCCTCTTGGATTTATATTCATGGCTCCACTTGATGGTCTATAACAAAATGATTTAAAACATAGAAAAGAGCTTGAATCCGGTGTAGTATGTTCAGTAGAAAATTAGTAAATAGAGACTAAAAAGGCATATATTTTTTTTCACAGTCTATTGTTTTTCCAGGCACAGTTACCAACGGTTTCAAAATATATTCCTCAAAGAATAACAAGCCTTTTTCCCTTTAATGCTTTCCCTTACATATTTGCTTTATTTTTAGCTGACTAGAGGATCTGTGTGTTATAGACCAGACTTCCTCAAGCTGGC
Source organism: Camelus bactrianus (assembly GCF_048773025.1). NCBI lineage: Eukaryota > Metazoa > Chordata > Mammalia > Artiodactyla > Camelidae > Camelus > Camelus bactrianus. The sequence continues at coordinate 76,838,440 of NC_133575.1, read as the reverse complement.
CTTCTTTTTAACATATGCAATTTTTCTAATCACAGTTATTTGTGAGAGCAAGACTGCACATGACGATAAGAAAGACAGCAGAGTCAGCTAATTTTAGGAATAATTAGACCAGTCATGATAATGAAGGATTGGTCTATATATAGGGCATTCAAAAAAAATCAGTCTGGGATAAATATGTGTATAAATCTGAATATGAATAAAATTCTTAATCAAATAAAAATTCCAATGAGAAATTGCATATAATCTGTCTCACTTTCCTACCTCATTGAGTTGTTGCAAGGCCTTAATAAGACTCAACACGTTAATATTAGTTGACCTTGGATAACACTTTAGACCAGTCTCCTCACCACTGATGCCCACTCTGGGATAAGGAGAAAGGCATACTCTTCAGTGCCTCTGGGAGACCTTAAATTGCCATTGGTGAAGAATCCCAAATCTGCATTCCAACCTTGTTTCCGATCTTAATTTCCAATTTAATATTTCCAACTGCCTATCAGGAATCATGCATGAGATAGTGAATCCCACTATCAATACAAAGTCAATAGAATCACACTCAAATTGATCAGCTGTCTCCTACCCCAATTGTTTTTCTTCCCAAACTTCCTAATTTTTCCCCAAGCCAGTTTTTCCTAATGCAAATCAGAAAAGGAAAGATGTCTTAGGCTTTGCCTGAGGCAATCTAAACCTCCAAGATGGAGCAACATCTAGGAAAAAGTAACTAGATGAGGCCTGGGAAGTAGGAGAGGTGAGGCAGGAAAGGAGCTGGAGACAGAAAGGTTTGGAAATAGAAGGATTCAAAGGCAAGGAGAAGTACAACGGTATTGAAGGGCAGTTCTGGAACTAATTGCACATATTTGGTTCATCTGTTTCACCATCCTTCTTAGGTGGCTAAAGCATCTTTTGGAGGACTAGAATCTTATTTTTAATGGAGCAGAGAGTATAGTAAAATTTCTGTGAATATAAACACCTCCTTTTGAAATCTCAATGACTTGAGGCCATCTTGGAAACCACTCCCCCAAATAGTCTACCCACTAAACTAAATGGTACTGAACAAATGCTTGCTAGAATGAATGGATGAAAGTCTTATTTTGGGGAAGGGGGGACATGTAATTGGGTTTATTTATTTTTTAATGGACGTACTGGGGATTGGACCCAGGACCTCATGCATGCTAATCACGTGCTCTACCGCTGAGCTACATCCTTCTCCCGGATGAAAGCCTTATTGATGCTTCTTCCTCCCCTAGACCTCTTGCCCTCATCATTTCTACCCCATTATTACTGTTGGCCTTGTCCAAACACTTCCCTTTAGTATTTGAGTGCCTCCAAAATTTATTTCCAACTTGATCTTTCCCTACTGCTCATCAAGATCTTTCTGCTATGTAAAGCAGTCTCCATTCACTGTCTCCTGGTCATGCTCCTTCTTTTGTTTCTTTCCTCCTCCTTCTGCATTCCCTCTCTCCTCATTTCAACTTACTCTAGTATCCCTAAAGACCCAGTTCAAGTCCTATCATCTCTGTGAAATCTTTTGCATACATTTAAGTGAAGATGAATTTCGTCTTTAAAAAAATTTCTATGGTAACTCCTGCTTTTGCATACATGTTCGCACTTAATCATTTTTCCTCCTAAGTGGTGTTTTCTCCTAAGTGGTGTATGTATCTGACTGCCTAGAGAGTGTGCATGTCCTTGAGGGCGAAGACTATACATTGTACTTCTTTTGTGTTACACACAATGTTTAGCAAAAATGGTTATTGAATGAATGATTCATGTTGAGTACAGAAATAGAAAAAAAAAAAGGAATGATAATGAAACAATTTAAACCTCTTTTACTTTATTATTCAGGAGATCAACAAAACACATTAAAGCCTGGCAATATCCTTGACATCCCAAGTTTAAAATAATACATATATACAAAGATGACTATATATATCATCTTTGTAATACGGAATTGTATATAAAGGACAGAGGAGAACATTTTCTAAAGTAGGGATTTAGTAGTTGAAACCAATTCGACATAATAAACCTTTTTGTTCTTAAAAACATTTGAGAATTTGGAAAGGGATTTATGCTTTTTGGGTTTTAGAATAAATCTATCAGGCTCCTAATAAAAGATAACATGACCCCTGAAACAAGTCTTTTTTTTGATAAAATTCTATCCAATGAATTTCTAATAAGATAACTGCTGTTTTACCTCTTTCAAAACTTGAAATAAAATCACTGCCATTGAATGCAGATTTTGAGGGCAGTGATCTAATTATCCCCACATGTTCCAGGGAACAATGTAAAACTTTGATAACTAAAGCCTTGGAAGAAACAATCAAAACAAATCAAACCATTGAAGGCAAAAAATCTTTTGAGGCTATTACTGGTAAGTGAGGTAAAAATAGATAAAACTTGTGGTTGTTACAAATACTTTTCAGCTAGGTAAACTTGAAGCAGAGAGACCTTCAGTTAGAAAAATGTTATCTGGACATTTCTGATGTGGAGACTCGTCTATTGGTCTGAGGATTATAAAATAACAATAAAATTAGCTCATTCTGAATAAAATGCTAATCTTGAACCACTTCATGAAATTGACATGCGTGCCTTTAATAGTTCATTTTCCTTTTTTTTGTTCTCATTTTTTCCTCCTTAACATTTTATAAATGTCATAATAACACATTAAGAATCACGATGCCTCCCCTGTATTTCTGAAATCATTATCCTGGATATTACTGAACAATTTCAAACATTTGGAATGCTGACACTGATTGATAAAGTTATTCATAATACATGCCTATTGCTGATTTAATTACTTTGGGGTTAAATGAAGAGGCATTTTAAATGGTGTGCTTTTGATATAGTTAAATTATTGAAAACAAATCAAATAAGAAATAGGTTTCAAAAAAGAAAGATGATAAAAGGACATCATTTCTGTGAAAAAGTTTATTTTTAGATGCAGAATATTTATAAATTAATGGCACAGAGAAAAGATGAATTCTTTGTCCTTTCTCTTTAAATATCAGCATCATCAAATATTAAATGCCTGTAAATATCTACTCTAATTGATCTCATGCTTTTCCTTGACCTTGATACGTAGTTGGAGGTTTCCCTAAAGAGCTAAATACCTGTTCAGTCCTGCTGCCTTGCTGGCTAACTGATTTCTTCCTGTTGCTAAAGCACTTGTTCCCCAAACCCTCTTCCCTCTAGGATTTAACCTCTCTTCTCGAAAGTGCCTGAATGTGCCGCAGCCTATGATACTAATGCTGTCTGCAAGGCTTGTCAGTAAAACAAGCCGGCGGTCCTGGTAGTGCTGCAGCCTTCAATGCAGCTCCAAGCATAATACAGTCAGCTCGCGCCGGGAGATGATGTAAGATGAAGTTTCAGGGCTGTGATGAAAAGGTCTTCCAATCTAAATAGCGTCTGCAAGGCAAATGGTTCTGTGTTTTTCAGGTAATTGTAATCCCTGAAATCAAAACACCTCTCAAGGTGTGCGACGACACAGCTATCAAATGTTTTAAATGATTTCTTGAGCATCCAAGCTGAGAAGAATGGCAGGTTTAGATTCGTTCGAAATTCATAATATTTGTCATTCAGCCTCTGAACCAGCTTGTTTCCATGATTTGGAATAGGGGCTGTACAGATGGCAACCCACTTGAATGCCTTTTTTTCCCCAGAGAGAGACTGCTGTCCTAGAATTATCGCAGCATATTAAAGAAAAAAATTACACTCTTTAAAAATAAATTCCCTAACTCCCATGGGATGTTATCTTGGGAAAACTAGATACTTTATTAAAAAAACAAAAAAAAGCTCATGCACAACAATATCTCATGCCAGTTAAATGCTTAGGGAAGTTTCCTTTGGTACATCTTATGTTCTAGTTAGAATTTTAAATTTATTTTGCTTAAATATTTCAAGTAAGATTAAATTATGTAATTCATAAGAGCAATTCTACTCTAAGATGTTTTTCCAACAATAAACTGGTATTTTGCTCTTAAGGACTACCATGCAAAAAGAGATGGATCTGCCCTAAATAATGCTTGTTAATTATTAGTGAGAAAAGCAACAACTTGTACTTAGGAGTTAATGTCTTTTTAAAAACTTGCCTTGGATGACTTTCTGCGTCCTTCTTTAATGTTGGTGTTTAACCTATTTTAATAAAAATTTCTGTTTTTTTATTCATAAATTGGAGAGTGGAGTATAAAGCAGGCTAATTTCTCTCTCAGTTGCCCACACATATGGGGAACACGACTGCTCAAGTCAAAAGAGCTTTCCAGGTCAGTACTGATGACATGGTGGCAGCATCTCCTAATCTCAGGCAGAGAACAGGGATGTGTGCGAGCCTTTCCTCTTTTGTGTTCTTCTGTATCATGGCATTAATTGTGCTATTTTGTAGTTGTTGGTTTTGGGGCATGCCTCTTGCGTAGACTGTGTGCTTCTTGAGAGTAAGGACCCTGCTTTTTTTTCTTCTTTTTTTTTAACTGAAGTATAATTGATATACAATGTTATGTTTAAGGACCCTGTTTTTCATCTTCATTAACCCCCTCACTTAGCACAGTGACCACCATAATATCAGGTGCTGAAATAGGTCTGCCCGAGTGAATACCTTGTGTCAGAAAGACCCGAGAGAACAGTGACTCTGTTGATTTCATTTTTATCTCTTGAGCACCTAGTATGCTTCCTGGCTAAATTAATGTGGAGCAGGTGGAAAAAGAAGCTTTATATTTTGTGAATACATACATCATCTTATTTCAGCCTTTCATAAGCTTCATGGACTAGTAGATAGGGTAGTTTGTTTTTGTTGTTGTTTTTTTATTGAAGTATAGTCAGTTTACAATGTTGTGTTAGTTTCTGGTGTACAGCATAATGTTTCAGTCATACATATACATACATATATTCCTTTTCATTACAGGTCACTACAAGATATTGAATATAGTTCCCTGTGCTATACAGTAGGACCTTTTTATCTATTTATTTTATATATAGTTGTGTGTATCTGCAAATCTTGAAATCGCAATTTATCCCTTCCCACCCCTTCCCCCTACCCTGTAACCATAAGATTGTTTACTATGTCTGTGAGTCTGTTTTGTAAATAAGTTCATTTATGTCTTCTTTTTTTCTTTTTTTAGATTCCACATATTAGTGATATCATATAGTATTTTTCTTTCTCTTTCTGGCTTACTTCACTTAGAATGATGATCTCGAGGTCCATCCATGTTGCTGCAAATGGCATTATTTTATTCTTTTTATGACTGAGTAGTATTCCATTGTATATATATACCCCACCTTCTTTATCCAGTCATCTATTGATGGACCTTTAGGCTGTTTCCATGTCTTGTCTATTGTAACTAGTGCTGCTATGAACACTGGGGTGCATGTATCTTTTTGAATTAGAGTTTTCTCTGGATATATGCCTGGGAGTGGGATTGCTGGATCGTATGGTAAGTCTATTTTTAGTTTTTTTAAGGAATCTCCATACTGTTTTTCATAGTGGCTGCACCACTTCACATTCCCACTGACAGTGTAGAAGGTTTAGGGTAGTTTATTGTTCTCCTCATTTTATAGGTGGGGGGACAAAGATCCAGAGTGATGAATTAAGTTACTAAAATTAACCTTATAGAACTTATGTAACTATTTCCTGAAGACGGGACAAGGGAGCACATCTGTGAGTCAGTAAGTGCCCTTAAGAATAGGTCTTGAGGAGGTCTGCTCCCACTCTGAAAAAGAGAAAAGAATGTTACTGTGATTGCATATGGGTATTGGCAAGGACCAGTTCCTCAAAGATACTTGAGTGAGTATGTGCATGTGTGTGTGTTTGGTGACATTCTTTCAGCTCCTTCAAAGATGTGAGGACAGATTATTTCTACATCATCTAATGGTTAATAATTTTTTTACACAATCTTTATAATATGCCAACTAATATGAATAATATACTTGGTTCAGTGCCCCAAAGTCAGGGCCTCTTTTCCCTTAAGGTGGTGGACTACTTTCCCACCACTTGTCCAATCCTAACTTTGGGGGCAATGCTCAACAGCAGACCATCTAAATGGCACTGTGATCATAGAACTGATACTCTGGGGTTGAAAAACTGTCCCAATATATTTGACTAAAAAAGTTAGTGTCAGAATGTTCTGGAAAATACATTTTAGTTCATGTTCAAGTTGACTGAAACTCAGAGAACTTTCAGAGAAGCACAGCTTTGGGAAGATCAATATGAAGTAACTTTTCCCACTTATTGCTAAAGGATTCTAAAGTATACTCTAGTCCATGGTCGGCTTCATCTGCACTTGTAATGGTTTTCCAATAATACGGTAGCTTGATGTTGTCATTTTAAGTGGAAATCCACTCTAATCAAATCTTAAGTTGCTGCTCCAGTGTTTGATGAACTCCAGACATTTGTGCCTGCTGCTCTTTTTCATTGATTAAAAATCTCCTAGCAGGTCACACGATCTTATCCTATTCAGCAATCAAAAAGCATTTGGTTCCTTGCCAACGGGAGGGAGGAAATAGAAACGGGTGTGATGACCTGTTAAAATCAGTGAGCTTTATATCTAGAGGACCTAATGCATGGAAATATTTTGCTACTTTCTGAGTTCTTTCCTTTGAATAGATTTTAAATGTGTTAAAATGGGATTATTAAAGATGCTCTTTATTTCAGAGACTTCCTAAGATCTTCCTCAAATTCAGTACAGCTTCTGGAGTCTTAAACCTATCTTGCTTGGCTCAAAGCCAACTCACTTCTAGGAGTCAGTCTCTTTCTTGGGGATGGGAAGTGGGAGGGTAAGTAAAGTTAACAGCTATTTCCTTCTTCCTTCCCTTCATTTTTCCATCTATTTATCTTTTCTTCCTTTCTCCCTTCATTACTTCCTCCTTTTCTTTCCTTATTAGGAGCAGCCCTGGCAGGAAAACACACAAACCAAAACCACTCCAAAAAAACCCAAACAATAACACCTGTCTATATCTTTGTTGGTCAAGTCTGGAGTTGCCCTAGAGGTGGGTAGGCATTTATACTTGCTGTCAATTTGGTGACTGATTATTGCTGGAGAGGAAGAGGTTCCTTGGTCAGGGACGTGGCACTACTACTGCTAGAGGGAGGTATATGCTGGGGACTGATCAAAAACATCCACGGTCTTGTCTTGAGAGGACCAGTGAGGATCCCCTGGGGTAAATCCTAGAGGCACGGAGAAAACATCATTGAAAGGTGGGTCTGTCATACACACTACAGATCACTGGCACCTGGCAGTGGCAGAGAAGCAGAATTCAACTGGTGTCATTGGGTAGCAGAATCATCAGTTGTGACGGTGACCACGAGATATTAAGGGCTAGCCTTTCTCTCTCACTTTCCTGTGACTTCGTAAGCTCTGAGATTCCTATAGAATCTGATAGGGGAGGGACCTCCAAGAATGACTCTTAGTGAGTGCTCTATCAGCTAGGAATGTGAGGGCTCAGAACTAAGTTGAATTTAATTTAAAAAAGCCAAACAAAAATGTGCTGTTTCTTCTACCAAAGCAATCAGGAACAAATTCATGCCTACTGCAAATACATTAAAAAAAAAAAAAGGGGGCGGGGGAGATACATCCAATCTCTGGGAATTGGGATGGGGTTCAGAGGAGAGTTCACTTTATACTTAAAATGTATGTGTACGTGTGTGTATCTGGGTGAAGGGAGAATAATCCTTTCTTTTCAAAATAAAAACAAAAGTCAATTTGGGTTGAGAAGAGGATCTGGAGATGTGTAGATACCTTCAAAGGCATCAGGACCAGCCCGAAGCCTGATGTGTATTCTTAGGATGACTTTGAGAGCCTGGAAGCCCTAGATTCAGACAGAGCTTTGAAGGGGATAAACTAGGAGAAATGCAAAAGTGTATGATCTCCTCTACTCATTATCCAATTCCACAAAGAATGTTTGCAAGTATGAATATTTTATACTGTGATAAACTGCAATTATGTGACCAATTAAATATCATTTATTTATTTATTCAACATTTAATGAATATTTATTGGTTGCCTGTTATGTGCCAGGCACTTTTCTAGGCACTTAGGGTACATAGCACAATAAAAACAAACTAATTCTGCTCCTTCTGCCTATTTTAATTGAGTTTTTTTGTGCCTCCACACTGTTGGTATGGGATATACCATTCTATACTGTTTATCACACTGTATTAAAATAATCAGTTTATGCAATTTCAGTTGAAAACAGCTTTTATAATAGAAAAGCAGAAAATGTGAAAAGATGAGAATAATGGATTTGAGTACATAAAAGTTAGAAACTGCACAGAAATGAAAATAAAACATCAAAGAAAATGATAAAGGAGAAATATTTGCAACATAAATGACACATTGGTTTTCTATCTGTAATATATAAAGAGTTCTTCCAGGACACTAAGCAACAAATCAATAACCAGTTGAGAAATCTCCAAAGGGCACAGACAGAAAATGTACTAAAGAAGAAATACATAGTAATAAATATATTTAAACTTTTTAAACATTTATGCTCACTAGTAACCAAGGAAAAATGTAAATCTAAGCAACAAGGTGCCATCTCTGGCTATCGAGAATTGGCAAAGACTAAAATTCTAAAATTCTCCAGTTCTAAGTCTTTTTTTCCCCCTTCTTTCTTTGTTTTTAATGGGGGTAATAGGGATTGAACCCCATTATACTAAGCATCCTAAGCATGTACTCTTCTACCACTCAGCTATGCCTTCCCTGCAAGTCTCTAACAGTTTCTCAACTTCCATACTGTTGACATTTTGGGCAGAATCATTCTTTGTGGTGGCCGGCTGTCATGTGCATTGTAGGATATTTAGCAGCATCCCTGGCCTCTCCTCGTGAGATGCCAGTAGCATCCCTTTCCTGTTGTGAAAACCAAAAATGTTTTCAGGCATTACCAAATGTCCTCTGCGAGGCATAATCACCCTGAGTTGAAAACCACTGCTCTAAACATATGGAGGTATTTGGCATTCTTCCAACTCATCATCACCTCTCTTACACTTTGAGATCTGTGCACATTTTCTTTCTTTCTTTTTTTTTTCTGCAAGAAGCTTTATTGTTTCCATTTGGTCCCAGGCTTGGGCGAGGGTTCCAGGGTGGTTAAAAAGCTGCCTGGTGACTGCAGAGAGACGCTTCAGGCGGAAGCCCTGACACCAGAGCAGCTGGGTTACAGAGGCTCCTAGTTGTGCTTGAGGGTGAGCCTTTCGAATAGGTACTCACCCAGCCCAGCCTGGGGACCAGCCAGCCTGCGGAGGTTAGTCAGGAGGGAGCCCATCTTGATGAGTTTCACCTGCTCATCCCGGAAGTGGCTCTCCCGGAAGTGCCAGGGCTGAGGGTCTGCGCGGGCAGAGCCCAGGGCACGCAGGTCCCAAAGGGCCTGGTTCAGGTTCTTCTCCACGAGAATGGCAGCTTCCATAGCGTCCTGGGTTTTCCCCTACTCATCTTGAGATGGCTTCGGACGTCCTGGAAGACGGCGCGGCTGTGGTGCTGGTTTTGCGTTTTCAAAAGACGCTGGGCGCGCTCGCATTTCTCCTCAGCCAATTTGTGGGAAAAGTGGCCCACACCATTGTGGTTGAAAAACAGAAGCTCAAAGAGAGGCAGGTGTAGGGGGCCCGCAGATGCATGTTGACCAGGCAGTTGCCGGCAGCCTCCACCTCAGTAGAATAATTCTGACGCATCTGGGAGCTCGTGGTTGGTTCTAATAAGGCGCTAAGTTCAAAAAATGCTATTGGCTAGTCCCAGAGGCCGAGGATAGCAGAGTGGATGGTTCTGAATGCTGCCACTGGAAAAAAGGTTGGAGGGTGGTTGGAGGCTGGAGCAAGGGGCGTCCCTGGGTCTGTTCCATCCCAACACAGTTGAAGGAAGAGACAGTTTCATGGGACCACCCAGTGCACTGCCCAGGTCTGCGCACATTTTTCCTCCAGTGCATTTCCTTTCCTACTCTTATCATCCTTCATGTTTCTGCTGAGGTTTTTGTGGATAAGTTGGCCCTGGTTTCAAAAAGATGTACAATGCCTGTCTTGGTCACTACTGTACACAGAATGCATACTATTAAGTAGGTGTTTAATAAATAGTTCTCAAATGGATAAATGGATTACAATTTTAATATTCTGGAAGCATTTCTAAAGATTTGAACCACAAAAGAGTTCAAAATAATTTTAACTAAGTCAAGATAGACTCATTTCATTAGATTTTTTCCCCTAAATTCATTTGTGCTTTAGTTTTGACCTACTTGAAAAATATTCTGCATTCTCTCATAGTATTTATTATTAAAATATTTGTGGTAGGATTTAAAAAAAATTTTAAATAGATCCTTGGTCATCTAGCCTTCCATTTCATTCTGATATTAAATACTTGTGGTCAAACTGAAAATACAGGCCCATGGTATATATCAGATGACCTTATGTGGATTCTTTCATAATTTTCTACCCGCTTTCTTTTATTTTGCAAAATAAGGCTATAATAGGTCAATTTGCAAGTCTGGTAGGATGTGTAAGCATTAACTGACAATTAAGAGTTCATTTTGCTGTGCTGATACTTAGAATTGTGATTTTGACAGTTTTGTGAATTTGTAATGTTGTCAATTTACCTATCAAGCACCACCATATTGATCTACGCTAACCAGCATATATTCCCTGCCCTCAAGGAGTTTGAAGATTAGTGGTGCTAGTCTTAAAACAGTTTCCTTCCTGGGATTAAAATGCATGCTTATAGTCAGCTCTCTGTATTCACAGGTTCCAAAAAGAATTCCAGAAAGTTCCAAAAAGTAAAACTTGAATTTACCGCATACTGCCAACTATTTTTACACTGCAATTACAACTGTTTCTATAGCATTTACATTATGTCAGGTATTATAAGTAATCTAGAGATGATTTAAAGTATATGGGAGGATGTGCATAGGTTATATGCAAATAATAATACATCATTTTATGTAAGGGACTTGAGCATCCTCGGATTTTGGTATCTGCAAGTGGATCCTAATCCCTTATGGATACCGAGGGATGACTGTACATTAGTAATCAAAGGCCTACTAGGTATTTATGGAATAAGAGCAAAATAATTGGCAATCTTGGGAGAAGAGTGCATCACAATTGTGTTTAAGCCAGGCAAACTACTGTTCTACTCTATAGTACATCTTTCTAGGGGACAAAATATTTATGTCCTCCTGCTCCTTTAAGTGCCATTCAAAATGTTATTTTTCTGCAACTGAGAGTCATGTCATTGTCCTTCTTGAATTAAATATTTTATACTTTTGTAACATGTTGCAATTCCCCTGAAGACAGATATTATTCACTGATAGCATTTTAGGCTGTGTGATTCGTGATGACATGGCCAAAAGCTCTTTCATTTCATTAATAACATTTCTCCCTTGGTAGGAGGGATAATCTTTAAACAGGTTTCCCATCCTGTATTAAATCTTGTTTGATTCCACAAAAAGTGTGGCTTAATTTGGTTTCTATGAGTCAGTTCTCACCTCAATTAAGCCTCCCCTAATCCTTGTTGGTCAGAATCAATTGCTTCTTTCCCGGAGCTCTCCCAATAGGGTATTTGTGTCTCTATTTAGTACTTACTTACTCTGCTTTAGTTCTTTGCCTAATTGTCTTATCTGTTACTGAAAGGAAGAAGGGATTCTTATTCATCTCTGTGCTCCCCTAAGCCCCTAGCATATGCCTTGCACATAGTAGGTTTCAAAACATTTTTGCTGGATTAAAAATAATTTCTAAGATGAAATAGAATTTGTAATACCCATGATATCCTCAGACCTTAATGCATATTTTAAGAAAGTATACATTTTAACAGTGTGGGTGTGTGAGAGTATCTGGTAGAACTCTGGTGTAAAATCTGTCTAGTTTTTTTTTTTTTTTTTTTTCAAGCAGGATTTTCATCAGCCAAGCAGCTTTTAGTGTTCGCAACCTTATCACTACCGGCAGTAAATTTCTTTGAAAATGCCAAGTGAGGGTCATCAGGCTAATGGATTTATCCACTATGATATTCTAGGAAATTATGCCATCCAACTTGCCAGAAGTTGCTTCAAGGTCAAATACTGAAATATCTAAGTAGATTACAAGAGTGCCTGGAAGATTCTTTTTTGACAGTCTTGTCTATTTCTACAACTCTATTCCTGACTCTGGTTACATATTTCTACTATCCAGGGTGAAGATGTACTTTCTTTACCACTCTTTCTAAGTACAGTTAGGATCCGGCAGTTATGTGAATTTTCAGCTCACTGGATATTTCAGAAAATTTTACCCTTTTGGCAAGCACTTCTTTGACTCTAAGGAACAAGGAATAAAATCAGGAAGATGAAAGAGTAACATTTCATTTGGAATGGCTTCCCACAGAAGAGTGAACTCTGATCAGGAATTAGAATATGATCACATAGGTGCACTGAACAGGCTGAACAACCTCTCTTCTTACTGATTCATGTGTAATGATTAGCAGGTATCGGACATCTTGCAAGACAGTGGAAACATCCAGCTCCCCCTCCATCAGAGCCTCTGAAAACATGATCCTTGCCTGCCCACTTCCTGGCCAGTTATTCACTCAAGACAAGTCTTCAATCACCTGGCCAATTAGAAAACACAGCACTAGCTACCTGGTTTACCTCTTTGGCTTCCTATTTACTATGAGAGATCTCTGATCATTAGTTTCATTAAAAGGAAAAAAGGAAAAAAACATCGTGGAAAGACATTAAGTATATAACAAAGGCCCCAGCTTGAGCCTAAGTTGTGCTCAAGTATGTTTAAAAATGCCCCCAGTAGACTGTATATATATATTCCTTAAAGGCAGAGACCATTTCTCTTATATTTTCTGAGCTACACCTGTGTCTTCAGTGTCACTTTTGGACTTACTGGATTGACATTTCTCCTGTTTGATTTTTTTTCTTCTTGATGTAAAACTTTATTTATTTAAATTTCATCTTTTTTAATTTCAAAATTTCTTAAAATTGAAGCAGGGTTGATTTACAGTATCAGTTTCAGTTATACAACATGGTGATTCAGAATTTTTAAAGGTTATACTCAATTTAAAGTAATCATAAAATACTGGCTATATTCCCTGTGCTGTACCAATATATCCTTGTAGCTTATTTATTTTCTACAAGGTAGTTTGCATCTCTCAGTCCCCGCCCCTCGCCCCTCCCCCACTTCCCTCTCCCTACTGATAACCACTAGCGAGCTTTCTATATCTGAGTCTGTTTCTGTTTTGCTCTATACATTTGTTTGTTTCTCCAGTTTGATTTTTAAATTCCACATCTCATCTTGGCTTTGTTTGATTCTACATGACTTCCTTGAACTCCACACTACATGTGTTACTGGCGCTTTGGGGACTGAAGGAGGAAGAGTGCTAGATGGGGAGGGGCTGGGGTACCAAGGGCCACAAAATGGGGAGATAAGAGGTCAAACGTTTTCAGACCTATGATGATAAGGAGATTGAGAAATCAGTGAGGGGTGTATTTGGGGATGAGATTTCACCTCTTCAGCCACCAACCCCCACCCCAGGAATCCTTGGATCTTAGGGAGGATACTGGACTTTTCATTATATAAGAAATGGTGATTTATATCGGTTACTACTTGACTGTTATAGGAAAGAGTGGCTTCAGAAGACTAGAGAACTTGGCAGCATTTGGGTATTTGAGTAATTTTTTTTTTTTACATTACTCTTCAAATCTGTTAAGAATTCTGTTGTCTTCTAGCAGTTGTTTTTGTTTGTTTGTTTGTTTATTTGTTTTTATAGACATATGTGTTTGTTAAAAATCCCAGGTTGGATTTTAACCTGGTTGAAGAGGGAAATCAGCGAGAAAGGCAGAGAAGGTTTTTCTTTACCTCTGTGCCAAGGGAGTATATGAGAATTTTAACTCAAGATGTAGCCCCAGATTTGATTCAGGAAATTACCAGAGAAGACCATAATTGGGTTCCCATAAAGAAATAAGTTCTCTAATTCAGTGTCATCTTTTACTTACCAAGAAGAGCATGCCATGGCAGTATGCCAGTAAAGTAGAATTCTATTATGTTTACCTTGAAGTGCTGGGTGTAATGAAGTCATCAGCAAGCTCTATTTATTTTTTAAAAGCAAGCAAGAGAAAAATAATAAAACTCCAACCTCTACATTTCTATTGATCACAGGATGCAGATCTTATTTATTGTCTCTTTATCTGTCAAGAAATGGGAACGTATAGTTTTTTTTTTAAATGTTAGAACTTTGATCTAGTTTTCTTCTCTTCCTCACCAGTAAATTCTCTGAGTATTTTAAAAGGTGGAAAGATTAGAGAAAACTTTTCTTTTGATGTCTAGACACTGGTTAGAATCATAGCAAACGTGTTGTTTTTGAAGAAGGAGCGCAGAATACTGTGTCAATGCTAGGAGAAAGTACACGATAGTAATATGAAAGTGTTAAATAGAGTCTTCAGACACTAAGACTTTGAATTTGTAGTAAATTTTGGAACAACACATTTATTGAAATAAGTGATAAATTATAAGAATTAGACCTAACTGTAATCTGTCACATGTTCAACCAAGGAATAAACACGCTTGGCAAATGAAGTGGTTTCATTCTGTATAATTTCTCAGTTTGTTACAGTTATCTGTATTTCTGGGCAGGAAGAAGTACTAAACCAAAATATCGTCTGTTAGAAACATAAATATGAGAAATCATAAAGTTTTTCTATCTATTGGTTCTTTATTTTCAAAATCGGAGGGATATTGTGTCTGCTATTGGGTAGTTCGGTCCTTGCTTCTTGTTTTACGGGTAGGGGATTGGTTATCACAAAGGCTTTCTGTGGGATCTGGAGGAAACAGAGATGCCCGAGTTTATACTCCTCAGCTATTATGTTTCACAGTGGCTTCAGGGAGGACATAATAATTACTGTGATGACTTGGTAGTTTCTTGTCTATGCAAGTGTAAGTAATTTGGGCAGAGAGTACTACATGTCAGCCACTGTTCTGTGTTTAGGAGATTCAGCGATGAGCCAGGACCAGTATGTTCAAGGGAGAAAAGCAGAGGCATGAACTCAGCTCGTTATTGAAGCCCAGTGCTCCATATGCTGAAAATCAAAGGCCTACAGAGAATTTGAGATCTAATTTTTCCTCTTTTCATAGGAAAGGGGAATGTGAGGCAATTTATGAAAATAAACTGTAAAATGTCCTCCAGCAATTGAGGGTGGTCCTTAGCTTTTTTTTTTAATAGGAAAATTATTTTTCTGTCTGTATTATGGTGTCAAGGTTATCTTTCATCTGGAAGATTTTGTGATTTTGCATTGATCAAGAGACTGCTGCTTATTTTCAAAACTAGTGTATGCAAATTATGATTAAATTCCTGAGTATTTAATCTTTTCAATATCACTTTAAAACTAGGAATGATGGTACACTGAGATGATAACTAACTCATTATGAATAATTTATTTTGTACCTTGAAACTGCACAAAGCAAAGTTGATGTTGCCTAAATTTTCAAGCAGATTCTAGTTGAGATAGCAGTCAGTTCAAGTCACATGTGAAGTATTGTATATTAAGTGAAAAATCTCATTACAAAAGTCATGCATTTAATGTTTCTTCATTTATAATATTCATGCTAAAAATTCCCAGCTTGGGACCCTGAAGGAATTATAATGGGCAAATAATATTTTTATAGTAAACATATTTAAAATTTTTTAGCTTTCCTGAAAAAAAGGTAACTAAATCTACTTTGACTATAGGTCGCTTTTATATTTTAAACATTTACAGCAATTATAATTAATAATCTTTTTTAAGCTGGGAGTGAATATACCCATCTTCTGACTACAGATTTCAAATAATGGAGGCCTTTAGCCATCATAGAGTTTGTCAGGATCAAACAGCATGCCCTTTGTAGATTATATTAAATTCTGAGGTCAAGGGGAAATGCCTTGATCCACTGTTTGTCTATTTATTTATTTTATCCCTTTGCATTTTGATTAACTATTTAGCACTTACTATGTGCCTAACAATATTCTGAGTATTTACAATAATCCTGTGAGTCAAGCACTATTACAACCATCATTTTATTGAGGAGTGTAGTTTAGTAAAAATAGTGTACATTTTACCATTAAACAGACTTGGATAAAATCCTGAATCCACCACTTACTAACAATGTGTCCATGGGCATTGAATGTGTACTTAGGTCTCAGAGCCTCAATTTTCTTTACACAAAATGAGGGAAGATGCTAGGTACCTTTCAGGGTTATTGTGAACATTAAATTAGAGTATTGGAAGGCGCCTAGCACAGTTTCTGGCATATCAGAACTTCTCAATACAGTTTAATTTTCTTCCCATTCACTTTAGCCTTGTGTTAGTCAGGATGCTTAGTCACAAGTGATGGAAACCCACATGATACAGGCTTTTTTTTTTTTTTTTTTAAAGGAATATATTCATTCATTTAACTGGGAAATTCAGGGGGTTCCACCAGTGCCATTAGAACATCTTTCTTTCTCTTGGCACTGCTCTCCACCATTTTGGCTTGTTTTCAGGCAGACTATCAATCCAATCCTTTAAAAATCTTAATTGGTTTTTTGCTAGTTTGCATCTGGTCAGTTTCATGGGCTGGTAACCAAAGGCACAGATCTCTTAGAGTCATAGTTCTTGAATCTGAGCCTCGGAGTGTCTGCCTTTAAGCAACAAACCAGGTGGTCTGCCCGTTGGCACAATCCTTAGATAAGTGGCATCTTGCTCTTTTTTGGGATAATACAAGTCATAGTAGGTTAGGGTATGGTGAGGATACAGTAAATGTGTCCCTTACCCAAGGGAGAGTCCTAATAGGCTATTCTTTAAAGTGCAAGTGATTGTGCCCTCTGTCACATGGGGGATGCACAGGATAAGGTCTTTGGTAGGGAACTAGGGGAACAGTAGTGGCCTTATCTCCTGTTATATCTGCTGTCCCCTAATTTTTTTTCACACTAAGTTTACCTTGGAGCAGAGTATACATACAGTACTTCCAACTTGGTAAGAGTCATGATTATCTGTCTGTCATTTTGTGTTTCTGGCCATAAGCAGAAAGTATCTTTATTTTCTTCTCTGTCCACTTTCAGACGTACCAACTTGGACCATACCTTTTATCCCCCGGCATAGGTACTCATTCAAGGACAAAAGCAGTTGTCACTGGAATCCAATATCCTGAAGTATTTATATTGTCCCTAAGGTTCAGTAAGCCCAAAGTCTGAGTCCTAAGATGCAGTAGGGGCAAAATAGAGTTTGCCCATTTTGTGGCTGGAGGCAGGAGGATCTGGTGTCCCACATTTCAACTGCAATCAACCACTTCCATGTTTGGGATCTGTTACTTTCCAATATCAATTTTATGAAATATCCTTTTGGACCATGCCAGAGGTTTGGCTGCTATTGGTTCCCTTAGCAGTCCTTATAGAAATATCAGCAAGGTGATTTCCCTTAGCTTCCAAAGAGTCAAGTTTAGAATGCCCCCAAATATTAAAAATAGCTAAAGCAGCAGATAAAAGTATTGATTCAAGAATTCCCAAGCATAGAGGCCATTTTTAATTTTATTTCCACTGGAAGTAAGGAAGCCATGTTGTTTCCACAACATTCCAAAATCATGAGCTACTCCAAAAGTATATCTACTATCAGTATAAATAATGGCAATTTTGTCTTCGGCTAAAACACAAGTCCATGTAAGAGCTTGTAATTCAGCCTGCTGTGCAGAAGTAGCCATAGATAAAGATACTGCCTCAACAACTTCAAAAGGAGTTACCATGTGATACCATACTTAGCACAATATTTGCCATTGTCACCATTTAAATAATAACCATGATAAGCCAGCATTACCCAGTGGAATTTCCTGTAGATCATTATAAGGAGTCAGGAGGTGGTGCATCAGTGTTAAGCAGTCCTGAGGTACTTCATTGGTGACACAGAGAAAAAGAGCCGCTGGGTTAAGGTCATTACAACATAAAAGAGTTATGTGAGGAGCAGTTAACAAAAGGACTATAGGAGGCCAGGTGGCTGGCTGAGAAATGAGAATTCAGGAAAGCTCCTACTACAGGAGGTACAGAAATGGTTCAAGGGAATCCTACAATGATTTTTCTCGGTGGCCTTAACTGAAAGGGCAGTGGCCGTAATGACAAATGCAAGGGAAGTATCCCTGTGCCACAGGGTCTAGTTTTTGGCTATAGTACCCTATGGATTGATGGTGGTCCCCATGTTTTTGGGTGAGTAGTCCCAGGGCGTTCCCTTCCCTGTCATATACAAAAAGGAAAAAGGGAATCTGGTCATTGGGATGCCCAAGGGCAGGTGGGTGGGTTCCTCAAACTCTCCTTTAAGGCCCTGTCATCTGGTTTTCCCCATAAAATTGGGGGTACAGTTGTAACTATTTAGTAAAACATATACAGGTTGGGCCATAAGAGAGAAATTTGAAATCTAATGTCAGCAATAACCAACTAGACCGAGTTGGAGATTTTGCCCATAAGGAAAGTGGTAGCTGAATCAATCGGGACAAATGATCAGTGTTTCCAGAATCAGCTGTAGAGACATCAGAGAGGAACAAATAAAAGATGCCAAAGGGTCATATAATTCACTTGGTGAGTTACTTTGATGACTATGGTCAATTTCTAAAATGATTTCCCCCTTCTGGGAGAAATAAATTCTGGCATGATATTTTCTAAGACATCTTGGCCTAATAAATGGGCAAGGGCGGAGGAACTAAGGAGAAAATGGTGTGTATTTCTCAAAGGGCCTAAACAAAAGACAGGAACAGAGACAGGAACCTCTGGAGATTTATTAGAGATTCCCTCTGTTTGAATTGTTTCAGTACTCTGAGGCAGGGGCCGCTTTATAGTAGAGGGTTTGAACTGAGAGTGTGGCTCTGGTGTCATTTGGGACTGGAAGAGATTCATTCCCAGTCTAGAAAAATGTTTTCCCAAGCAGATTAACAGGGAGAATTGGGAAGAGTCCTTGTATTTCCCTGAAGAATTGGGAGGATGTTGCAAAGGCTGGTTAGAGGGCCAAAGGTGCCTACAGCCCTTAAAGTTGTAATAATCTCTTTTCCAATGTCCTGGATCTTTGCAATAATAGCAGAAACTAGGAGGGTTTTGGTTTCTTTTCGGAGCCTTCATTTGCTCAAGTTGAAGGTAAGAATTTTGGTAGGAGGGAAGGAGGTGAAATCTGAGACAAAGACGCCAAGAAAGGAGAGCCTAAGGCTTTGGGCACCATTTTATCTTTAATTATTTGTTTGCCTCAGTTAACCTCAATATCTTATTTTGCAGAGAGGCGATTTTAGCCTCAAAATACCAATCAAAATAAGCATTCCACTCAGTTCTGGGAATTTCTGAGCTATTGTAGTACACTTTGGTTTTAGGGAAATTAAGTTTGGGGATTTCAGAAGTTCCACATAATGACCATTGATGTTCTAAATTGCTTTTGCACATGTCAGTCCGTTTAGTTAGAAATGTGCATGACGAAGGACCAATGCATTTAAACATAAAATAGGTTGAGGTTCCTTGTAGGGAGGTGCCTTCAAAATACTCAGATAACTGTGATCCCATTTTCTAGAAGTTCTTCCTCTGAAGTAAAGAACAATTTTCAAACAGCTTAAATGGCTTACAGCACTAAGGGCTCAATTGAAATAGCTTGCAAACCAATCCCAGCCTGTCTTAAGGAGACAGCTTGGTCCCAAAGCCAGGCCAAATGAAAGCCAGTCTACAAAGGAGTAGGCCAAAGGCTGAAAAACCCAGCCTGTTTCAGAGAAACAAACCCTATTCCTGAGAGGGTCAAAAACGAGCCAACCTGAGTCAAACAACCTGATCCCAAATCACCTTACTTTCTTTTTTTTTTTTTTTTTTTAACATTTGAAGCTCCCCAGCCTTTGCTCAGGAGCCATTCAAAGGTTTTGTCTTTCTGGTTAAGTCCTAGAACTTAGGCAAAGAAAGTGTTAAGCGCAGATCCAGGAGAATGATGTACCTTCAAACTGCAGGATTGGTAAGAAAAGCAGTGAGCGACAAGGGGCTCAACTGTGGGTACCACACCTGTTTGCTCATCAGCCCTGGAGCCATTGGGAGTCTTCCCTGGTCCCCATAAAGGCCACCAAAATGTTGACCTGAAACATACAGACCCCCATATATTTATTTCTCCAGCAAAGATAGGTTCATTCAGGATCAGCAGAGAATTGCCGTTCAGGGTCTGCAACCATGGCAAACCACGTGCAACCCCCTGCCAGCAAGGGAAGGAGAACGCTTTCATAGAGAGGACAAGGAAGTCAGAGGGGCTACAGTAAACAAAGAGTCCATGGCTTTTCATTGTCTGAGTCCTTGCCAGGAAAGAGGAGGAGTCTTTCCTCTTCTTGTTGGTCTGGGATATCTCCCAGAGCATGAGAGCTCCCCCTTCTGGTCCACCAACTGTATTTAATTGAGGTTTCTGCTTATTAATTCTTGATGGTTCATATATAATTCAATTGTACAGACATACTCCATCAGTGTATATTCATTTTCACAGAGATACAGATTTATACACGTGTTTGAGGCAAAAGTATCATTCAGTGAATCCTCAGAACACTAAAATCTGATGTCCTTAATTCATTGAGTCATCCAGTAGATTGATTGCCTGTGTTGTTCTGGGTGTATGTTCTTTGAAGCCCCACCGAGTCTTTGAAATAAAGCTTTTCACAGAAGTTGGCGTTTTTTATAATAGGCAGGACTTTAAAAATACAATCTTTAATCTACTAATATGAGATGCCTCCTAAACTGAAATGCTGAATTTTGTTTTGATGATTTTTTGCTGCAATCTTCCCAGCTTTCATTTAAACATATTTCCTTTAATCATAAAGATGATGTCAAAACTCATTTGGAAGTGCCTTCAGAATTCTCATTAGCAACAGGAGGAAAATTTTCATTGACGTGATTGAAGGAAAAGATGAACACTTCTGTATCTATTCTTGTAAGGGAAGATAAAAGCCTGCTCTCCAGCTGAAGAAGGCAGATTATTGAGTTTCACCAATCTTTTTTTCTCTCTTCTCTAAAAGGATTGCTTCACTTTTCCTCAGTTTGCTTTCCTCTACCAAATAGTGACAATGACTCACTCTGTGGTTGAGAACTAAACAGCCAGGCCTTGACCCGAGCGTAAGGGAAGAAGGACTTCAGATGCAATGTCTAGCTGTTACTTACAGCGGGGCTTTGTGCTTGCATTTCCCTGTGGCAGATAAATAAATGATACAATCGTGAGGAAGCTTTCAGAATGTCCCTGAGGGCTGCCTTAGAAAAAGCCAAATCTCTGTTGAATTCAAGAAAGAAAGAGATTTCTGTCCATGTGAAAGACAGAGAAGGTAGAACAGTGGGTTGACCACTGTGGGGATTTTACGAGTGTCTAGGGAAAAACCATTTCCCTGGGGTGTGATCGGAGTTTTATTTTATGGATGATATCTATCGACGCAGTTCTGTCTTCTGCGAAGAAGCAAGCCAACTTACTATTGACTTATGAATCTGAAGAAAAAAGGCAGGGAAAATTTAAAGCAGCAGTCTTCTTTCTACCTGTCAGGTCTACATGGATTTGATGTCAAAATGAAGATAACATTTGTCTTGGGAATCACTTTGAATAATTTAGAAATAATATTAAATGATTAACACCGCATGTGTTCTGTCATTCTTGTTCCTCCCCGTTCTCATATGATATAGCATTATTATACATTGTGCTTCATGCCCAAGGATCTCAAAGTGGTTTACAGTCATAGCATACTTTTAAATCTGTCCAGGTCTCCTGGTTGAACAATGTATTTGGAGTGACAGAATTATAACTTTCTTGGCAGACCCATGCATAATTCACCAGGAATATCTACAGTACCAAAAAAAAAATCAGTTTATATATAATTCTTAATAATGAAAAAAATCACTCTCTCAGTTGTATGCATATCTCAAGTCAAACTGAGGGAGAGGGTGAAACAGCAATGCTGAGAAAGAGCACCAAACTTGTGTAAAAACTAAAGGACAAAGGTCACCATTCTGCTCCCATCATGGGTGGGGTTGTAAAGCATTGTGTAAAGGGGACTGATGCATGTAATAAATTATATAGTTTATGTATCTGGATATGTCAATAAGTTATAATGCATTGCCATCTGTTCCAGAACTCTAGCTGGATGAAAGGACTTCCTGGAGTTACAATAAATGCTCTTCTTTTATTTTTAATTTGAATTTTATTAAAAAAAATTGAAGTCTAGATGAGTTACAATGTGTTAGTTTCAGGTGTACAGCAAAGTGATATATATTCTGAAAAAGAACATGCATATATATTTCAGATTCTTTTCTGTTATAGGTTATTACAAGATATTGAATATAGTTCCCTGTGCTATACAGTAGGACCTTGTGGTTTATCTACTTTATATACAGTAGGGTGTATCTGTTAATCCCAAATTCCTGATTCATCCCTCCTCTCCTTTTCCCCTTTGGTAACAGTAAATTTTTTTTCTATGTCTGTGAGTCCAATAACCACTCTCCTCAAGTGAGCTGTACCAAGCACACCAATCCTGTACTATGTACCGTGCCTGCTCATTTGCTGCTCCCCAGATTTAAATTCTGTATTAATTTAGGTGCTAACACCCATTTTCCTCTGTTTTATAGATGGACAGGTATTAAGGGAAAAAGGAAAGTAGATGAAACTAAATACTATCAGCTTGTGGGTGAGAGTTTTTAGAGCATATGTGCCAATAAAATGTCACTTATAATTTAAATTTTCTAATAATTGGGGTTCAGCATAATTTTTTTCTTTAATTTTTAAAAAATTGCCTGCGTTACTGTTTGACAGGTGCACCACCCCAGTCAAACTCCCCACCTGGCACTGTCCCCAGAGTGAGTTGGCCCTGCCGGCGTGTAGCCGGCCAGGGCGCTTGGCACCAGGAGAGACCCTTGGGGCTGGCCGCTCCTCTCTTCACTGCGTCAGTGAAAAAAAAAAAAAAAAAAAAAATCAGAGTAGTGGTATTTCACCATTGGCCTGCAAGGCAGACCCCACCCTGCCCTTTCACAGGAAATGGGGGGTGGCGCTGGGGCCCTCTCACTTAGTCTACACCTCTCATTCAACATAATTTTTAATTGAGGGAAAAGTTCCAGATTTCTTCCACTTACAACTTTAAGGTTTAACTAAAGATTAAGGGGAATTAGAATTCAGTAGTTCATATAACCATAGTATCAAAAACTTAAGGCGTGTGAGAGAAGTCATTTCTCGGTCTGAAACTAAATGCCAATATTTATGATGTGGTGGTATGTCATGAAGTTGAGTATGGTCAATTCTTTATGAGTATTTTATATGATATACACTATCATTTGTATCTTCATTTCTTATTGATGTGCCTGAAGGTAGAAAACATGTTTTTGTTTTTGTTTGTTTGTTTGTTTGTTTGTTGCTGCAAAAAGCTTTATTGTTTCCATTTGGTCCCAGGCTTGGGCGAGGGCTCCAGGATGTTTAAAAAGCTGCGTGGTGACTGCAGAGAGACGCTTCAGGCGGAAGCCCTGACACCAGAGCAGCTGGGTTACAGAGGCTCCTAGTTGTGCTTGAGGGTGAGCCTTTCGAATAGGTACTCACCCAGCCCAGCCTGGGGACCAGCCAGCCTGCGGAGGTTAGTCAGGAGGGAGCCCATCTTGATGAGTTTCACCTGCTCATCCCGGAAGTGGCTCTCCCGGAAGTGCCAGGGCTGAGGGTCTGCGCGGGCAGAGCCCAGGGCACGCAGGTCCCAAAGGGCCTGGTTCAGGTTCTTCTCCACGAGAATGGCAGCTTCCATAGCGTCCTGGGTTTTCCCCTACTCATCTTGAGATGGCTTCGGACGTCCTGGAAGACGGCGCGGCTGTGGTGCTGGTTTTGCGTTTTCAAAAGACGCTGGGCGCCCTCGAGCTTTTCCTCAGCCAGTTCGCGGGACAAGTGGCCCATACCCTCCAGAGCCACGTCAAAATAGAAGCCCAAAGAGAGGTAGGTGTAGGGGGCCTGCAGATGCATGTTGGCCAGGCGGTTGCTGGCGGCCTCCACCTCAGTAGAATAATTCTGACGAATCTGGGAGCGCATGGTTGATGGTAATAAGGAGTTAGGCTCACAAAATGATGCTGGCTGGTCCTGGAAACGGAGGATAGCAGGGTGGCTGGTTCTGAATGTTGCGACTGGTAATAAGGTTGAAGGGTGGTTGGAGGCTGAAGCAAGAGGTGTCCCTGGGTCTGTTCTGTCCAAACACTGTTGAAGGAAAAGACAGATTCGTGGGATTGCTGAGCACACTGCTGAAAACATGTATTTTGAACAATACTTTAAAATTTTGTCTTTTTCACCATACCAGATGGCTTTATTTAGTGAAATTTTTAATGAACTTTTACATACACATAGGTTCACACACCCTTTTATGGAAGGGTAGGGTTTGTGTACACAGTGTTCAAAAGTGCTTAACTCTGAACACGTTATCCAACATTACATAAATGGCTTTATACAGTATAAAGAATGAAAAATGAAGAAAGTTGTTGTAATAAGAGTAAAAAAAACGCTGCAGCTCAGCTCTGTACTACCTCTGTTGAAAGGGATGGAAACTAGAATAGTAATGCCAATATTTTCCAGAGCATTCCCTGGAATGTGACTGGCTAGCCCTGGAAAATGTGAGGAAATGAAAATTATCATTGGGTAAGGTAGTATTGGGTATTTTAATCATCAGTCCATAAGGAGCTCATCATGGGCTAGTGACCATGCCCCAGACTGGAAGAGAAGAAAAAGTACTGAGTCAAAACTGCTCTCTCTCTTTCGATTTCTGAAGAATTTACAGTTGTTCAGAAAGTAACAATACAGTCCCCAAATCCTTAATAAGATAGTTCTTTCTTTATCTCTCTCTTCCTTTACAATGACTCAACTTTAAAAGTAAGGGATCTTAATGGTTTATTTTGTAGCTAATTGGGTGGGAGGTGTTAATTATTTTACATGCATATCAGTTATCTATTACTGCTTTACAAATTACCTCAAACCTCAGAGCCTTATAATGACAAACACGTATCATCTGTTTCTGTCAGTCAGGAGTCTGTGTGTAGCTCATTTGGGTGTCTCTGGCTCGATGTCTCTCATAAAGCTGCCATCAAAGTGTCTACTTGGGCTGTATCATCTCAAGGCTCCAGTGGGAGTCTTGTTTCCAAGCTCACTCGCATGGCTGTGGGCAGGCCTCGGGTCCTCACCCTGTGGGCCTCTCCACAGCACAACTCACAACATGGCCGCTGGCTTCCCTTGGAGCAAAAGAGGGAAAGCGGGTGCCCGAGATGGAAGCCACAGTCTTTTTGTCACTTATCTCAGAAGTGGCAACCTGTCACTTCTGACATAGTTTATTTGGTAAAAGAAACTGAATCCAGCTCACATTCAACGGGAGGGAACTATAGGAGGTGTGACTATCAGGAGGTGATCACTGGGGGCCATTTTAGAAGCTGCCTAGCACACCTGCACTTTTCCTAATTCCTCAAGCATAGTCCAAAGTGACCAGTCCAGGGGATTTCTCTGCAGCCTACTGTTGTATCTTTAAAATTGCTTTGTACATGTCTACCTTTGGAACTGGTGTAAGGATTGAAGGAGCCTTGTTGTGCTAATATATTTTTGCCACAAAGAAAGGCAAAGCTAGGTGCCTTGTTTTCCTCTAGCCCATTGGCCCTTTAAAAAAAAATAAAGAGAATTTTCTTTGTCCTTAGAGTCAGTTACTTGCCAAAGAATTGGTAGGGGTGTCAGAGATTATTTCAGCTGGGAGATAGGCAGTAATATGTAAAAAAAAATCCAAGGCATCAAATCTGATATAGTGTATGGTCAGGTTAGTGATCATGACATAGAAAGCTGGAAAGAACCTGGTTTAAATTTATGCTTTCTTAAGGGCCTCTTAAGTGGGGTGTGCAAAAGCGACTTTTCTCTCTTCTCTTTTCTTTCTTTCTTTCTTTTTTTCTTTTTTCTTTTCTTTTCTTTTCTTTCTTTCATCTAGCTATCTAGCTAGCTATTTATTTATGGGAGCCAAGATTTCTATACCTTTATCAAAAGAAAGTGGAAAATGATATGAAGAAACATATTTTTGGGTGGGACAGCTTTATTGAGATATGATTTAGCTGTCATACAACTCATCTACTTTTAGTGTACAAAATTCTGCAACCATCGCTACAATCAATTTTAGAACATTTTCATCACCCCAAAAAGAAACCACTCCCTTTGTCACAGCCAACTTCTAATTAAGTCTCACTGACCAGATCTGGGTCATCTTCCCAGAGACTGGAAAAGCAAGCATTGAGTTTCTCTGGCATCTCTAGTATTCATGGGTAAGAGGCAAGGGAGAACAAAGCTGGAGGTGGCTGTGAATTAGGGTTAATTTTATGTGTCATTTTTTCTGGGCCACAGTGCCCAGATATGTGGTCAAACATTGTGAATGCTTCTGTGAGGGTGTTTTTGGATGAGATAAACATTTAAATCAATAGACTTAAGGGTAAGGCAAATTAACCTCCATAATATGGGTGGGCCTTATCCAATCAGTTGAAGGCCTGAATAGAACAAACATTAATCTCCCCTGAGCTAGAGGGAACTCTGCAGCAGATGACCATTAGACTTGAACTGTAACATTGGCTTTTCCCTGGGTCTTCAGCTTGTTGGCCTTCAGACTTGAACTGTAGCATTAGTTCTTCACTGAGTCTCCAGTCTACCTGCCCACTTGGGAGATTTTGGGCTCGCCAATCTTCATAATCACATGAGCCAATCTCATAATTCCTTTAAATTAGATCAAAAAAGTGATGTAAATTTAAACCACAAACTCATTGTTTAAAGGCAGGCCTGTGGTTAGGAATTCTTAGAGGAGTCTCCCTCCCCACAAAGCAGGCAATACAGACAGTTGTTTGTGTTTTTCTACTTCTTCTTTTTATTACAATTGTAGCCATTGGAGACCCGTTTCTCAGTTTCAACTCCACGCTTCCTGTACATGCTAAGTATCTTGTCCTATCCCCACTTGGACTTTCAAACCCAAACTTCTAAATTGTTGTGACTTGCAACATTCCTCAACACCCCTGCACTATCAACTCAGAAGCTTATTTCTCTAGCTTTCAGTTTTCTCTTCATTCTTTGCCACAGGTGGTTTCCTTTCCTTTCATTGGAGCACAGCTACGCTTTTAAAAGGAGGTCAGTTATAGCTTATTCCAGCATTTCTAACTACTTTATGGTTGCGGATTTTTCAGATTATCTCGTCTGCCATGTTTGTAGAAATGGAAGTTGAAGTAAAAATTTTTCAATGTATATACTTTTTCTAACAAGTTATTGAGGTTTTCTCTTCCTTTTGATAACAATAAGGACTCTAATGTGCATTTTTGCTATTGTTGTAGCAAGTTTTTTCCTAAAACTTAAAAATACTAAATATTTTATTTTATAATAAAACAATTAATTTGTTTTACTGACAACTTCTTTGTTTATCTTTGTGTTTTTCTATCTGATGCTTTCCTTCTGGGTTCTTTCTTCCTTCTTTCCTTCCTTCCATTCTTTTCTTCCTCCCTCCTTCCCTCCCTCTCTTCTTTCCTTCCTTCCTCCTTTTCTTCACTCCTTTCCTATCACTCTTAAATGGTAGTTTAAGTGGGAATAAACTTGATTCTGAGCACATTGAAAATATTACTTTACTGTTTCCTGGTACTTATTAGTGCTTAAAAAAAACATGCTGCTTAGTCTAATTTTTGTTCCTTTAAGGTAATCTACCTTTTTCACTGGTAACTTTTATGATTTTATTTTTGTATTTGGTGCTATGCTTTTTTAATTACTATGTGTCTAGATGTAGATTTATTTATACTTGTCTTACTCAGTACTCAGAATATGTTTTAGATCTAAAGATTTGTGTCTTTAGATTTTGGGGAAACCTCAATCATAAATTCTACAAATATTGATTCTACACCATTCTCTCCTTTTTTTTTTCCTTCTGGAATTTCTATTAGAAAGATGATGTGGTCTTTCAATCTATTCTCCATATCTTGGTTACATTTTTCTTCTCTTTGTGTCTTTGTGTCTCATTTCAGGTAAAATTTTCAGTATCACTTTCCAATTCACTAATTATCCAACTCTTTATCCTATTGAGTTTCTTTTGTTTTTAAAGTTTAGATGTTTCATTTCCAGAATTTTGGGTTGATTCTTTTCCACATCTACCTATTCATGTTTCAGTTCTGCTTGTTTATTCCCCATAATTTACTATTTTTTAAATCAATATGGAATCTTCATTTTTTTTTTTTTAGTATTCTAAACATACTCAAAATATTTATCAAACTAGTCTCCAAAATTACTTGGCCGAAAAAAAAAAAAAAAGTCTCATGGATAGACAAACAAAAAGAGTCAGCCATATTTGCTCTTCATCTAACTAGACTTGTAGATTCTTTTGAGCTCTCTCTGCAGGGAGTTTATTTTTTCCAGCCTCCTTTCTAGAGCATAACTCCACCCCAGATCCCAGCTTTAAACAATTAAAGCTTCTTATTTCTATAGCACTTACTTTTTTTAAACATTTTTTATTGATTTATAATCATTTTACAATGTTGTATCAAATTCCAGTGTAGAGCACAATTTTTCAGTTATACATGAACATATATATATTCATTGTCACTTTTCTCCGTGAGCTACCATTAGATCTTGTATATATTTCCCTATATAGCACTTATTTTTTTAATTGAAGTATAGTCACTTACAATGCATCAATTTCTAGAGTACAGCATAATATCCCAGTCATACATATATACACATATATCTGTTTTCATATTCTTTTTCATTAAAGGTTATTACAAGATACTGAATATAGTTCCCTGTGCTATACAGAAGAAATTCGTTTTTTTTTTTTAATCTATTTTTATATATAGTGGTTAACATTTGTAAATCTCAGACTCCCGAATTTATCCCATGTTACCCCACTGGGGGTAAACTCTTGGCCATCCCTACTTTGCTTCTAAGACCTAGAACCAGCAGGCCAATGGCTCCAGGACTCCCTGTCGCTTTGCATTTCTGTTTAATTTCTGGTCCACAGAGATGGGTTTTTTTTTTTTTTCTCCTTATTTGGTTGTTTTTGCTTTCTTTTTTAAAATGTTTTTTAAATTTAATTGAAAAGTTTTTTATTTTGGGCGGCTTAGGTAATTAGGTTTGTTTGTTTGTTTGTTTTATTGGAGGTACTGGGGATTGAACCTAGGACCTCATGCATGCTTAGCATGCACTCTACCACTGAGCTATACCCTCCCCCTGTTTTTGCTTTTGCACTTAGCTGTGTCTTATTTTTATCTTTATGTATTTTATCTAGAATTGCAGTGTGTTTGGAGCAGTGGAGATACATCAAATTGTGAGCTATGCCATTTCACCTGAGGTCTTTTTAAAAATTTTTGACACTTTATAATTATGCTTTTACTTATATTTTTCAAAATAAATTATTACAATTATTTATGGTATGAAAGAAGACTTCTTGGACTTTGGATGACCACTGTAAAACTGTTTACTATGGAAATACTCTAAAATACATTTTTATTAAGTGAGCTCTTTGAACTGTGTTGCATTTTCCAACAATAAACATTAAAATATCATATTTATATTCTCATATTACTTTTAAATAAAGTATAAGGTGCTCAATATTTAAAAAATTTTATTACGGAAATTTTCAGATAGAAAAGTTAGAGGTATTAGTATAATGAATCCTCAGGTATCCGTCACCTCACTTCAACTATTATCACTATTCTGCTACGCTTGATTCCACCAATATTTTGTTCTGTTTGTTTTGGAGCATGTCAGAACAAATTTCGGGGGGGGGGGGGAAATAGCTCAGTGGTAGAGCACATGCTTAGCATGCACAAGGTCCTGGGTTGAATCCCCTGTACCTCCACTGAAAAAAAAAATAAAAACAAATTTCAGCTATGAAATCATTTCAACCATATACACTTCATTATATATCTTTAACAGATAAGACTTTAAAAACTATAACCACAATATCATTATTATCCCAAGAAGAATAACAACAATTTGTTAATATCATCCACTATGTCAGTGTTTACTTTCCCCTCACCGATGGCCTCAAACATTTCTTCTTACAGTTGGCTTGAATCAGGATCCAATCAAGGTCACATACTGAAGTTGTCGATATGTCTCTTCAAGAGTCAGTAATAGTTTCCCAACACCCTTTTATCCCCCATGCCATTTTTTTGTTGAAAAATCTGAGTCGATTATAGAACATAGTAATTTTATTTGTAAAATTAGTTAGAAACAAACACATTTTTGAGAATAGGCTTAATGGCTTTCTATGTATATAGGCAGGTTGTGACAGGCCTGGGAAGGAACACTCTGAAAAATCACTTTTAACCTATTGTTTAATATTAAAGTAGACTTTTCTGTATTAGTTATCTACTGCTGTTCATCAAATTATTCAAAAACTTATCAGGTGAAAACAACAAGCATATTATTTCATACAGCTTTGGAGGGTCAGGAATTTGGATGCAGCTCATCAGCTGGGTAGCTGCCAGGATCTCTCAGGGGGCTGTGATTGGATTGTTGGCCAGGGATGCAGCTTCTAAAGACTCAACTAGGACTGTAGGATTCTCTTCCAAGATGGCTCACTCACATGGCTGTTGGCAGAAGGCTTCAGTTCCTTGTCACCTGCACCTTTCCATGGCTTCCCCAGCATGACTACTCTGAGGAGGAAGGGCCAAAGACCAAAGTCATAGTCCTTTGTTACCTGATCTTGAAAGTTACATACCATTACTTCTGCCATGTACTATTGGTCACACAGACCAACTGTAGTACAGTCTGGGAGGGGAGTGTGAGTACAAGAAGGTGGGCGACATTAGGGATCACCTTGGTGACTGGCTGACTAAATGGGCAGTAAACCAGAGGTAAATTGACTTATCATTCTATCATTGATCTTACAAATAATGTAATTTCTTTCCTTGTGATAGGCCCCAAGATAGGGTACTGATATGATGGTGTTAATGGAAAACCTTTGTTTTCAAATTCAGTTCACATTTTATATATAGTAGGATGGTAGGAAAGTACTTCTTGTCACAAGAACATTTCTGACACTGTACTTAGTGAAAGGATGCTTCTGTTTTCAATGTAAGAAATAATATCCTCTAAGGACTCTTCAAACTCTACAAGCCTGCTTTTGTATGAGATGTTCCCAGGAACGATCCTCTTGTACATAGGAGTCACACCATTAGGATCCCGTGGCATTTTAGGCATGATCTCAGCAACAACAGTGAATGAACTACTCAGAAAACACATCATAAGTTCTTTGTTAGCCTTTTTTTTAGGCTATTAAACTTCCCATTAGCACAATGTAGTTAATATTCCAGGAATGTATTATTAATGTTATTTTGTCATTATGGAAACAGGAAAAAAAGTACTTGTAGTAACACCATGGATTTCAAAAATGTCATCAGAATAAGAATTATGCATGCATGAATGAGATGTTCATTATTTTATTGCTTCTTATTTTAACTATATTAATATGCACACTTAGTCATATAAATTTAAGGCATGGCCAAAGGTGGAATACTGTACATATGATAAAGGGATAATAAACATATTTTATCAGTAAGTATTCACTAGCTATTTTTTCATAATTCAAATAATAAGACATTAGAACTGGATGAGACCTTAAAGTCCATATCATTTTTTCCCCTTAATTTTAAGACTCAGTCAGGTAAAGCAATATACCACAAATCAAAAGGCAAATTTGTAGCTGAACCTTGACTAGAACTGGAAATAAGACTCCTAACTTTTGCTCCAGAGATCATTCTAATACACTGTATCACTACTCAAATCATTAAAAACCAGACTTACCCTCAGTACTACCTATAATGTTTTTATTACATTCAGTGTAGTTTATGAGGCAAACTAGTATAACATCAGCATGAAAACAAAACCAAAATTTAAATTCCAATGTTATTCGAAGCAGTCAAAAAACACATTACACAAGGGATGAAGTACCTATTTTATCTCTTGTCGACCACTGACCTACTGAAGAAATTATTTGAAGGACAAACACCTGAATACTAATAAACCAAAAAAATTTGGGGGGGTAACTTTCAGACCTTGAAGAAATATAAATAGTATTAAATTCTATTTAATGATCAGGAACCACGACACAAAGTGATAGAGTTTCTATAGAGTTTCTATTCCTTTTTTTTTTTTTTTTTTTACTCTTCTTCTTTGCAAAGGATGTAAAGCAACCTGTTGAGGGGCACATATACTGAAATAATGAGAGTAAAATATAAATAGGAACCATCAGGACAAGCCAGATAAAATCATGAGCAGAAAGTCAACATCAGGGAAAATCAGGGCATGAGAGTTTGCATAACCCCTGAGGTTCAGCTTCAGATTTGGCTTTGAGATTCCTGAAAATCAAAGGGAAAAAGAAACAGTCATTCTTATGATCCTCAAAGAAGTTTTTAAAGTATCCGTTGGATTCTAAGGGAAATTCCACACACATGGAGCTTTCTGTTAGAAATACTGAGAGATACAGTGGACAACCATTTTAATCTACAGTAACATCTGTAGTGAAATTCTTGTTGTTTTTTGGGTTCTTTGAAAATTACCCTGACTTGACTTGGTGAAGTTCTGAAGGTCTCAGGTAGCATAGGCCATAAATAGTCTAGCTTAATCCAAGAGCAGAATTTAAAATGTCCAGAAAGGTGAGGGAACTGAATATCACTTTAATTATTCCCCATGAGTATCACAAAATGTGAGTGCTTCAATTAGAAAATCATACAGGTAATATATAAATAATTATTATTGGGGTGGTTATAAAATGTGACAGTAATTTCAAATAATTACTAAAGGATAAATTATATAGTAAAAAGGACTTTGTAATCTCAATTCAAGGAATCAGATTATTTTAATAAAACATAAGGGTTGGTGGGGATTGGTGGTGACAGAGAATAAATGCATATTAAGACTCATCCTATGCAGAGAAAATCAATGGATAGATATTTTTGATGTTTGTGGAGATGTAGAGGTCCACTTTTAAATGTAAACATAAGCTTTTGTAGAATAAATACAGCAGTGGGCTGGAGCTATCGCTGTATTCAGTTACATTGTGTTAGTAACTTGAAATTGACCATGGTGGGAATACTTATACCATCAAAATCAGCGGTTGGCAAATACTACAAAAACACTGCAAATCACAGCTTTTTGGGGGGACCAATTTACAAGAACATCACATAATAATACTACGATATACAACTTCCTTATCACTAGATTAAAAGAGAAAGACAGAAAATGAGCACCAGGAAAATTAAGAGAAATGAGGAACAAATTTTAAAAGGAATGACCATGTTAAATCTGGACATGCTAAACTGAAAGCATCAAATAGCATGCCAAAATTAAGACCAAATGCACCACTTATCATGAGAAATGTGAATGGATTAAGCCCTCTTAATATAAGACTAATATTCTAAGACTAGATCAGAGAGAGGTTAAAAATAAAGTGAAGAACAAAGCTATATCAGGCAAATGAAAACAAGAGAAGAGAAAGATTCACAACTTCAACACCAGGCAAGGTAGAATTAAACACAAAGAGGATAAAACTACATTGAGAAGACCAATTTTTATGGATAAAGCAATGATTAGCTATTAAATGAGACAACATCAAAATATATAATGCAAAAGTTGTTGGCTATAAGGGAAAGTTGACAAAAGCACAACCATCAGGAGAGATTTTAACATGTCTTTCATAATCTTTGACAAATTAAATAGCAATAGAAGAAAGTAAAGAAAGATTTATAATGCTACCAACTTGACACACACATTTATACTACAGAAAATATACTTCTTTTTTTTAAATGTCTACAGAACACTTATCAAAATTAGTCACAGAGGATCTTACTACTTTCCCCCA
Organism: Camelus bactrianus; assembly: GCF_048773025.1. NCBI lineage: Eukaryota > Metazoa > Chordata > Mammalia > Artiodactyla > Camelidae > Camelus > Camelus bactrianus. The sequence goes on along the minus strand of NC_133575.1, from coordinate 76,804,674 downwards.
ATTGGAAATTTTGTAAATCACATTCTTTGACAAAAATGCATAAAACCATATTTTAATGGCAGAGTTATAAATAGAAAAAAATCAAGCCAGTAAGCAACTAAAAATCACTCTCCCATAACTATTGGATCTAAGAGAAAATCAAGCTTAGCTTAAGTCACTATTTAGAAAGTATTGCCAATGAAAATAATACTATCAAAATGTATGAAGCCAAATCCATACTGAGAGGAACCTTACTAGTTTTAAATGCATTTCTTATTAAAGAATGAAAATAGCATTCATCTCAAGAGGTTGGAAAAAAGAGCAATCTCCCTTACCCTCAAAAAGAACAGAAAGAAAAGGAAAACCAAGAAAAATTGGATAAATGAATTAAAAATAAAGATCTATTAAATAAAAAAATACAGTTTTATTGATGAACAATTATAAGAGCTATTTCTTCAAAGACAGCAATAAAACAGACAAACTTAGCAAAGCCAAACAGGAAAAAAAAAAGAAAGCATAAATACACAGGGGTAGAAAGTAAACACGTGGTATAACTACAGATAGAAATATGCTTTTAATAAAACTATTAAAAATTGAAAATAATGCATGAGTATTTGGGCAATATTAATTATTAAAATCAACCCAAGTAGAGGTAGAAAACTTGATTATGATCAAGGCTTGTCTCAGAAAGCATCTTGTAGAAAACCATCTGCCAAGACAATTTTGTACTTCCAAATAACAGATCATAGAGAAAGAAAGAAAGCTTCCAAAAATTATTTTACAAAGCTAGTATAAATCTGTTGCCAAAGTTTGATGGCACAAAAATAGAAAACAACAACTATTCAACACCAATGGTAAATACTGGTGCAAAAGTCCTAAATGACAAAGCAAATTGAATCCAGTGATATAGTCAAAGACCAATATTTGCTGATCAAGCAAATGTTATACCATTAATGCATAGATGGCTCAATATTAAGAAACCAATAATAATTCAAAATAAATCAAAGGAAAAATGTTTCAATAGATGCTTAAATACTTTTGGGGAGAGGAATTCATCAGACATTCCTAAAGAAAATTTCTGGTAAAATGGAAATAGAAAGATAGCTTCTTCACATGATTAGAAACTAATGCAAGTTGAAATTAACATCACACTTAATGAGGAAATACCAGAAGCATTCTCATTAGCATTCAAAACAAATAGGGTTGATAAACAAGAAGTTTATACTGTATAGCACAGGGAACTATATTCAATATCTTGTAGTAACCTGTAGTGAAAAAGAATATGAAATGAATATATGCATCTATATGTATGACTGAAATATTATGTTGTACACTGGAAATTGACATGACACAATATTGTACGCTGACTATACTTCAATAAAAAAAGAAAAAAATTTGAAAAACAAATATAGGATTGTACACCACTATCTCTATTATTTAACATAATATGGAAATATTTGTCAATGAGTTCATAAACTATAAATATACAAATCAAATATAAATGAAAAATAGGAAAAAATTACTATTTGTAGGGTGGTATAATTCTCTATCTGGAAACCTCCAGGGAATAAAGTACAAATCTATGACATTATTATGCTAAAATCAATACATTTCTTATATTTCAACAATAATCCACTTGATAATGAAATGAAAAAAACTTCACAATGCTAACAAAAAATACAAAAAATTGAGGTAACAAAAATATGTGCACCACCAAATTAAGGTAACTGCAAAACTTTACTAAAGACATAAAAGAATACCTTAGTAAATGGAGGAACATATTATAGAAAATACATCTTTATGGAGCGATCCATCTCTTTATGCAACATAGTCTCAATCAAAATCACATCACACTATTTGTTCATTATTTATTTAGTATCTATGTGTTTTAGAGAGAGATGTAACCAGAGCATCTTAGAGTTCATCCGAAAGAACATGAGAAGATATCCAGTTAAATTCTGATAAAGAAGAATAAAAGAATGGGAGGAAATGACTTGTCTACTAGATATGAACACATATTATAGAGCTTCAGAAATTGAAATGGGGTAATGCTGGTGCCAGAACTGAATGATGAATGAAACAGACACACAGAGCCTTTCAATCCAATGGAGAAGTTGCAATTATTCAATAAATAACTCTAAACACCTTGATAATTATTTGCACAAGAATAAATGCAAGATCAATTGAAGAATAAAATCTACCATTGTGTCATATTTAACTGGTAGCACTTTTTCTTTCTTAGTGGTACATAAAATAACATTGCATTTTTCAATCCAAGGCATTTTAAGACTTAATGAAATACATTAATTGTTATAGCTCGCCTATCAGGGAAACAAGAGATCCTCCTTTCAAAAAGATTTGTGTATTATAATACCATTTTTGTAAAACAAATGGTGATGCTAAACTCTCATATATAAAGATAGTTAACATCTATATAAAATATAAAATGTGCCAGAACTTCTAAGGGATTTACATGTATGTACTCAGGTATGTATAATTATGATGCCTGCTTTACAAATGAGGAAACTGAGGTATAGAGAGGTAAAGTCACCTGTCCAAGTTCACACAGCTAGTAAGTGCCAGAAATGCACTTTCAACATGGACATTTTGGCTCCAGAGCGTTCATGGTCCCAACCATCCTTCTGCAGCTCCCCTTCCTCTCTCCTCTCTTCTCCTTTTTTCTCTCTCTTACACACACACACACACACACACACACACTTTGCCTTTTTCTGTCTCTTGTGATGCTTGATTATGTGAGCATGGAGAAAACTCTGGAAGGATACACACTAAGTTATTAACCTAGGTTATGGGGGTGAAGGTAATATAAGAGTATGTGTAAGCCAAATAAGGAAGAATTAAAAAAGAGGAAAACTTCACTAAAACTACAGCTGTGTATGATATGGTTATGTTTATAATGTATATAAACTTGAACATGTGTGTATATGTATAAAACATAACAAATAAATTAAAAGTAATCTAAAGTTATTAAGAGTCTATAAAATAAAAAAGTTATTAAAAGATAGTTCATAGTTATTTTATTAAATGTTAATAAATTTTATTTATTATTAGTTATTATGTTTCTTATTGTTTATAATATTTATCTATTATTTTATTATTTATTACTATTTACTTATCTTTTTTAAAACATTTTTATTGAGTTATAGTCATTTTACAATGTTGTATCAAATTCCAGTGTAGAGCACAATTTTTCAATTATACATGAACATACATATATTCATTGTCACTTTTTTTTTTTTTTTGCTGTGAGCTACCACAAGATCTTGTATATATTTCCCTGTGCTATATAGTATAATCTTGTTTATCTAGTCTGCATATGCCTGTCAGTATCTACAAATTTTGAACTCCCAGTCTGTCCCTTCCCACCCCCTACCCCCTTGACAACCACAAGTTTGTATCCTATGTCTATGAGTCTGTTTCTGTTTTGTTTTGTTTTTTTTTTTAGATTCCACATATGAGTGATCGCATATGATATTTTTCTTTCTCTTTCTGGCTTACTTCACTTAGAATGACATTCTCCAGGGACATCCATGTTACTGCAAATGGCATTATGTTGTCATTTTTATGGCTGAATAGTATTCCATTGTATAAATATACCACCACTTCTTTATCCAGTCACCTGTCGATGGACATTTAGGCTGTTTCCATGTCTTGGCTATTGTAAATAGTGCTGCTATGAACATTGGGGGGCAGGTGTCTTTTTGAAGTAGGCTTCCTTCTGGATATATGCCCAGGAGTGGGATTGCTGGGTCATATGGTAAGTCTATTCCTAGTGTTTTGAGGAATCTCCATACTGTTTTCCACAGTGGCTGCACCAAACTGCATTCCCACCAGCAGTGTAGGAGGATTCCCTTTTCTCCACAGCCTCTCCAGCATTTGTCATTTGTGGACTTTTGAATGATAGCCATTCTGACTGGTGTGAGGTGATACCTCGTTGTAGTTTTGATTTGCATTTCTCTGATAATTAGTGATATTGAGCATTTTTTCATGTGCTTATTGATCATTTGTATTTCTTCCTTGGAGAATTGCTTGTTTAGGTTTTTGACCATTTTTTGGATTGGGTTGTTTGTTTTTTTCTTATTAAGTCGTATGAGCTGCTTATATATTTTGGAGATCAAGCCTTTGTCGGTTTCATCATTTGCAAAAATTTTCTCCCATTCCATAGGTTGTCATTTTGTTTTGCTTATGGTTTCCTTTGCTGTGCAGAAGCTTGTAAGTTTAATTAGGTCCCATTTGTTTATTCTTGCTTTTATTTCTATTGCTTGGGTAGACTGCCCTAGGAGAACATTTTTGAGATGTATATCAGATAATGTTTTGCCTATATTTTCTTCTAGGAGGTTTATTGTATCTTGTCTTATGTTTAAGTCTTTGATCCATTTTGAGTTTATGTTTGTGTATGATGTAAGGGAGTGTTCTAGCTTCACTGATTTACATGCTGCTGTCCAGTTTTCCCAAAACCATTTGCTGAAGAGACTGCCTTTATTCCATTGTATATTCTTGCCTCCTTTGTTGAAGATGAGTTGACCAAAAGCTTGTGGGTTCATTTCTGGGCTCTCTATTCTGTTCCATTGGTCCATATGTCTGTTTTTGTACCAATACCATGTTGTCTTGATTACTGTAGCTCTATAGTATTGTCTAAAGTCTGAGAGAGTTATTCCTCCAGCCTCTTTATTTTTCTTCAGTAATGCTTTGGGAATTCTAGGTCTTTTGTGGTTCCATGCAAATTTTATTATGATTTGTTCTAGTTCTGTGAAATATGTCCTGGGTCATTTGATAGGGATTGCATTAAATCTGTAGATTGCCTTGGGCCGTGTGACCATTTTAACAATATTGATCCTTCCAATCCAGGAGCATGGGATATCTTTCCATTTTTTCATATCTTCTTTAATTTCCTTCATCAGTGTTTTATAGTTCTCTGTGTATAAGTCTTTCACCTCCTTGGTTAGATTTATTCCTAGGTATTTTATTACTTTGGGTGCTATTTTAAAGGGGATTGTTTCTTTACCTTCTTTTCCTGTTGATTCATCGTTAGTGTAAAGAAATGCAACTGATTTTTGAACATTAAGCTTGTACCCTGCTACCTTGCTGAATTCTTCGATAAGTTCTAGTAGTTTTTGTGTGGACCTTTTAAGGTTTTCTATATATAGTATCATGTCATCTGCATATAGTGACACTTTTACCTCTTCTTTTCCAATTTGGATCCCTTTTATTTCTCTCTCTTGCCTGATTGCTGTGGCCAGGACTTCCAAGACTATGTTGAGTAGGAGTGGTGATAGTGGGCAGCCTTGTCTTGTCCCAGATTTTAGTGGGAAGCTTTTGAGTTTTTCACCGTTGAGTACTATGCTGGCTGTAGGTTTGTCATATATAGCTTTTATTATGTTGAGATGTGTTCCCTCTGTACCAACTTTGATGAGAGTTTTTATCATAAATGGATGTTGAATTTTATCAAATGCTTTTTCTGCATCTATTGAGATGATCATGTGGTGTTTGTCCTTTCTCTTGTTGATGTGATGTGTTACATTGATTGATTTGCGTATGTTGAACCAGCCTTGTGTCCCTGGGATGAACCCCACTTGGTCATGATGTATAATCTTTTTAATGTGTTGTTGGATTCTATTTGCTAATATTTTGGTGAGGATTTTGGCGTCTATGTTCATCAGTGATATTGGCCTATAATTCTCTTTTTTGGTAGTGTCTTTGCCTGGTTTTGATATCAGGGTGATGGTGGCTTCATAGAATGAGTTTGGGAGTATTCCCTCCTTTTCAATCTTCTGGAAGAGTTTGAGAAGGACTGGTATGAGTTCTTATTTGTATGTTTGGTAGAATTCCCCGGTGAAGCTGTCTGGTCCTGGACTTTTATTTGTAGGGAGGTTTTTTATTGCTAATTCAATTTCATTTCTAGCGATCGGTTTGTTCAAGTGGTCAGTTTCTTCTTGATTCAGTCTTAGTGGATATTATTGTTTATTATTTATATTTATTTATTAGTTGTTAATTTATTCATAAATGAATGTAGGGATAGGGGTATTGCTCAGTATTAGAGCACATGCTTGGCAAGCCTGAGGTCTTTGGTTCAATCCCCATTGCCTTGGTTAAGGGACAAAAAAAAAAAACTATTAAAAATGTATCTATTAATTAGATTTTATTTTAATAAAAAGTTACTAAAAGATAGTTCATAAAATGCAAAGAGTCAATGCATATATTTGAATTTTACTAGTCATCAAAAAATCAAATTAAAAACAATGGCGTATGATTTTTGCCCATCAAATTTGCAAAGATGAAGAAGCAAAACAAAATATGCATTGTTACTAGTAAAGCAGGGAAATAGGAGCCCTTTTATGCTGTGGGTGAATATTTATTTAGTCCAACCTATTTGGAGGAAAATGGCAATATAATATTGAAATTTTTGATCCTGTAATTCTACTTCTAGGAATTCTTCTTAAGGTACTAATCAGAGATAATGACAAATATTTGTATTACAGATGTTCAAAGCAGCTTTATCTATCATCTACCTATCCATTCTTTCGTTTATCCAGATATTTATTTCTACTTTGGTACCAGGATGCATATCTAAGTGTTAATTACAGTAGCAAAGAAGGAGAAGAAGGAAGAGGAGGAGGAGGAGGAGGAAGCAGCTTAAATGTCTAAAAATACGAATGGCTAAATAGTGCTACATTTATTTAATAGAATGTTATACAATCATTAAAATTACATTCACAGATGATATTTGATGACAGGAAAAACTTCCTACTACATTTCAAGGTAAAAAAATCATATCTATTTTATGATTTTAAATTTGTACAACTTTAAGAATTCATAGAAAATTTTAAAACTTACAGTGGTCATTTTGAGTATAGTAGCTAATTATTGTTTTAATTTGTTAATCCTTTATAGTGTTTCAACATATTCTATAACTTTATATTAACTATTTATAGTTATATTACTATGTATTATATTTTTGTTTCTATACTTTTTATACCTTATTATTAGGATGCAATATTAATTATATTATTTTATTTTATTTTGTTGAGGTATAGTCAGTTTACAATGCTGTGTCAATTTCCAGTGTAGAGCACAATTTTTCAGTTACACATGAACCTACATATATTCATTGTCACATTCTTTTTCACTGTGAGCTACCACAAGATCTTGTATATATTTCCCTGTGCTATGCAGTGTAATCTTGTTTATCTATTCTGTGTATACCTGTCAGTATCTACAAATTTCAAACTCCCAGTATTTATTATATTATTAAAAATGAAAAAACAAACACTAGATTATGCTTTAATCACTGAAAAAAAATAAAGCATTCTAGTAAAAATAGAATGTGGTTCAGAAAGGGCAGTCTTCCTTTGATAAACTCAGTTTCATAGTTTCATGTCAAAATTAACAGTCATAAGAGCCAACAATTATAGAGTATTAACATCTTCCTGGCATGAATCTAAGTGTTTTATATGTATTAACTCATTCAAACCTCACAACAACCTTTTCTCAGAAACTGAAGCAGAGAGTTTAAGTATCTTGTCCAAGGTCACACAGCTAATAAGAGATAGAGCCTGAATCTGAATCTAGGTAGTTTGGTTCCGGAACCTGGGCTTTTAATCCCTATACTTATGGCCTTATCACAAAGGAAAAAACAGTAAATAGAAAAATCAAGACCAATGATGTAACCATATAGTATAACTGAAGATGAGTCTGCGATGCAGAGGAAATTTAGTTGGAGGAATATGCAGTTATGTAAGAGTCATCTGAGATGTCTGTGGCAGCTTGAGGCAGGATGTGAAGAAATGAGTAACAATTCTTAGTTTTTCTCCACATTTCAGTGGACAGCTAATAATTATGGGTAGATAATTCAAATATGTTATCACAATAATGCATCCTTCCTTCCCTCCCTCCTTTCTTCCCTTCTTCCATGCTTCCTTCCTCCCTTCCTTTCCTTCCTCCCTCAAAGAGCAATTCTCTTGCTTTTGTACAGATATTTTTTAAGCCTTCTTCCAGCCCGCAAGCTCAGTAGCTGATTCTTTATAAAATGTCCCCTGTGTAGGTTGTTGCTTCATGTAATCTCACCAAACTCTACTTTCCCAACCTACTCCCTCCATCTTGTGCCTCCTATATGGAACTCAGATCCGATTCTTGCCAATGACCATCCGTCCATCCCCCTGTCAACTGAAATGAAATGTACAACCTGTAAGTTAAGAGTTCTGTTTTATTTGGAGGACTTTCTGAGGACGTGAGCCTGGGAGACAGCCTCTAAAATCGCTCTAAGAGACTATTCCACTAAGGCAGGGGAAGAGCCAGGATACACAGGAGTTTTGCCACAAAGACCAGGTATTTGGAACATCAAAAGATGACTGTTAATTAAAGAAAACTAGATATCTGAAGTTAAGTAATGTACTTTTCTTTGTCTGGAAAGGTGCAAATGTCTGGGCTCATTGAAATCATTCCTTTCATATGCACCTGGGTATCTAGGGCCAGTATTCTATTCTTTCCCATCCTGAGTTCCCTCAGGGGGCACCAGGCTGCCTGCTTGTCTGCATCCTGAGTTCCCTTCACTCACTGTCAGGGGTGGTGGTAATAGCTGATGACTTGGTGGCCACAGCATCATTTGTTTACTGATATGACTGGCAATATTTTTCATTCACACCCCAGCCTGTTGCCAGCCAGGATCTCCTGATCCCTTGCTTTACTATGCTGTCTTGGACAGAGGTTTGGTTCCCTTTGCTCCCTCACCTGCACCTGCAGTGGGATCACACTCTGCTGAAGCTTAGGGCAGAGTATCTGCCCTCCTCTCACTAGAAAATACAAAACCCAAAGCAAACAAATATGGAAAACATTACCCAAAACCAAGACAGTTTCTTTTTTTTTTTTGGCTGAGAACAGGTTGGTCAGTATGATGACTTGGTTGAAAATAAATAGCTGTATTAGTCTGCTAGGCCGTGTATTGTCAGGCCGCACAAGATGGCTGCTGTCTTGCTCTCTGTACGTCCCCTGCCCTACCTGGCCCTGCCACACCCTTACCTAATGTACATGATTGCCTCCCCTTCCTAAGGTGAAAGTTGAATCAGTAAATACCTGTGTGATTGGTCCCACCCCGAGCTAATAATTGTTCTGGCCCCTAGACCAGAATGGCTCCAGTATATTCAGTCATCAACAGGAAAACAGCAGCCCTCAACCCAGTTTCCCTGGCACCGAAGGAGCCCTTCTGACATCATACTCCCTATAACTGATAGCCTCCTCCTCCCCCTGTGTCGTGAACATGGCTGCTGTGTCCTGCCTACCCATAGCTGTACACCCATACACGGTGGGGTGTCACTCTAGGACCTTTGATTCTATCTTGTAAGATTCCCTGTCCAAGAAATCATTGATGTCTCCATCACTGACTCTGGGTTCTTCCTTCTGCCTCACAACTGGGCAGTTGAAAGGATGCACAACTGTGAGTTGCAGCCCAACAGGCTGCCATAACAAAATACCATAGACTTGGTGTCCTAAGCAACAGAAATTTATTTCTCACCGTGCTGGAGGCTAGCAGTCCAAGATCAAGATGTCAGCATGTTTGGTTTCTCCTGAGGTCATCTTCTCACTGTGTCTTCACATGGCCTTTTCTCTGTGCATGCACATCCCTGGTGTCTCTTCCTCTTCTTTGAAGGACATCAGTGAGACTGGATTAGGGACCCACCCTTAAGACCTCATTTTACCTTAATTACCTCCTTAAAGGCCCTATCTCTAAATACAGTCCCACTGGGAGTGCTTCAGCACATGAATTTGGGGGAGACACAATTTAGTCCATAACAATCACCCTCATTACTTTTGAGAATTGGTCATTGGCATGATTCTTTCTCTTTCATTTTGTATAAAATGGGATATTGTCAGGCTTGCTGTATAGTGACCTGTTATACAGTGGTTAATTAATTATCAACTATTTAGACATTTAGGTCAAACATTACCATTACTACTGCTACTGGTAATAATCATAATTACATGAATACCAATATCGATACCACTAGTAACTAACTCCTTGATGTGAGCATTAAATGAGATATAGATTGCAGAAATACATTCACCACAATTCCTGGCCCCTCCATTAAGTGGTTAAGGAATGCAAGTATAATCAGAAATTTTTTTTTTCTATCTACGATCCATGTTCCCAGAATTTCTCCTCTTTTTCTCCACTGCTCCTACAACCATCACAATAAAATACAAACCACTGAGCATACCTTGCAATGAAGTTTCTGATTTTGTGCCTGCCAAATATATCTTCTTCCAAAGATACTTTTCTGACTCCTCTCAGATGAAGTTAGGTTGCCCTTTTCTGAGCTTCTGTAACATCTTTGCTATCATGGTACTCACCACACAGCTCATTCTTAATGCATGTTTAATGGTCATCTCTGGTAGAGCAGCAGCTCCCTGATTTTGCAGCTTGTTCATTATATCCTCAGCATCTAGTACTGTACCTAGCATAGAGTTGGCATTTCCTCTGTTGGGCTTCTAAACATGGACATGTCTTCTTGTAACAGAGCAGGACCCTATGGGGCCTTCCCAGGACAAGCCCCTCCCCCTCTGTTTTAGCTCCTCTCTGAAGTACCTAGATGATAGTATCTGATGCACATTTCCTGAGCTGTTTTACAGATGCTAAACCCCCACCAAATGGAAGAAATTAACAACTTGATGATCATGAGCAGAGTAGCCCCCAGACCTACAGGTACCTAAGGATTGATATTGTTAACCACTTTGACATCGACCTGGTACCTCACCATCAACCAATCAGAGAACTGTGCAGGAGCTGATCCCATACCCTGGGATGCCCCTCCCTCACCTGGCCTTTAGAAATGCTTTGCCAAAGGAGAGGGGAGGGTATAACTCAGTGGAAGAGCACATGCTTAGCAAGCCTGAGGTCCTGGGATCAATCCCTAGTACCTCCATTAATTAAAAATAAAAAAAAAAAACTTTGCTGAAACCCATCAGGGATTTCGGGTATTTTGAGCACTAGCTGTCCTGAACTCCTTGCTTGGCACCCTGCAGTAAATGCTGCACTTTCCTTCACCACAACCCCGATGTCAGTAGATTGGCTTTACTGTATGTGGGCAAGTGGGTGTTGAGTTTGCTTCAGTAACATTCTCTTAATAGTGGGCTTACTAACTGCTCCACCAATCTCCCAGGATCGTTGGGAGGACCAGATGAGACAATGCATGTGAAATACGTAATGTGTATAAAGTACTTCACAAATAAAAAGCATTTGAATAATTTGTATATAACCTTGCACAAGGTTAATAAATCTTAATAGTTCAGAAAATTGTAATTGACTTTTAATGGGCAAATGCCAAAATACATTCTCCACCGATATTTAGTAATGATATATAAAAAAAGGTAAGAGACATTTCTAGCAGTCAAGATCTATATAGTGTATTTCAACACATGATAAATTCATGAACATTTCTTATTTCCTAGAACAGTTGTATATCTTGAAAACTCATCATCATAAGCATTCTCTGGATTTTCACAGAATTAATCCTGAATAATTAATGAATATAAAAGAGTTAGACAAGTACTGTAGCATGCTAATCATTTGTTTCAATGTCAATTAGAGAAAAATAGTCCTTTTGGCCTGTTAACTTGGAATATGTATTGTAAAGTTAACTCTTAATTTACAAATATGAAATGCCTCAAATTTTTAAATGAATACATTGAGATAGAGTTCAGTATGATTGGTGAAAGTCATAGTTTATAGGAAAAAAAAGAAGAATTTTTAACTGTATTTAAACAGTTCTTGAAAATATGTTTAGTTTATAGATCAATATTTACAAAATGTTTACATATTTCTTCAAAAATGGTATGGTATCTTAATCACTGATGACTTAGGAATTTTATCAAATACAAGTCTTAAATAATTTTAGGCAGAATGAATATAAATTGAATACAAACAGAATGGAAGGGGCAGGTAACATTCACTCATACTTTCCAGGTCTCTCAGATGCATGTAAGTCTTGATTATTCTGCTTCTAAGGATCTTTCTCAATTTCATCTCAGTCATGATTTATCGGCTCTTGTTCAAAATTTCAGCCATAAAGTAAAGGTGAAAGTCAATGTAACACTAAATGAAAATTCTTAAAATATGTAGACTACTTCTGTGAATTTAGCTAAGAAAAGCAACTTCTAGGTTGAAGGATGAGAAAAATAATTTAACTATTTATTTGGCCTTGAGTTAGGATTTAACTTCACTTGTAAGGAGGGAAAAGACTTTTTGTTAGAAGGTGAAATTCCTTATTAAACAATTGAAAGATTGGTCATTTAGAGTTGGAGAATTCTTTCTAGTCATTGCTATGAGTTCATCATGGGGGGAGTGCCTCTGTCTGTAGTTATAGAATTTTTTTTTTTCCAGGAAGGACATATTTTTGCTTTTATTTATTTATTTTTAAAAAATATATATTTTTATTGAATTGTATTCAGTTTGCTGTGTTGTGTCAATTCCTGGTGCACAGCACAATGCTTCAGTCATACATGAACATATATATATTTGTTTTCATACTCCTTTTCACCATAATTCACTACAAGATAGTGAATATAGTTCCCTGTGCTGTAGAATATAAACTTGCTGTATATCTATTTTATATATAATAGTTAGCATCTGCAAATCTCAAACTCCCAGTTTATTCCTTCCCACCCACTTCCCCTCTGGCAACCACAAGTCTGTTTTCTATGTCTGTGAGACTGTTTCTATTTTGTAAATAAGTTCGTTTGTCTTTTTGCTTTTGATTGCACATATGAGTGATATCATATGGTATTTATCCTTCTCTTTCTGGCTTACTTCACTTAGAATGACATTCTCCAGTTCCATCCATGTTGCTGCAAATGGCATTATTTTATTCTTTGTTATGGCTGAGTAGTACTCCATTGTATAAATATACCACAGCTTCCTTATCCAGTCATTGTAGTTATAGAATCTTTTGATTGACAAACCTGAACTGATAGTTCATGGAATTTGTCCTTTTTCATTGTTCATCTGCATACATGGCCTAGAGTCATAAGGAATGTTCTTTTTCCTAGGATGGCACTAGTGTGCCATGATGAGAACAATGTAAATTGTGAACTTAGTGGATAAAGCATTGTATTGTAAGTCAGATGATTGAATTTAAGACTTATTTGCCACTGATTGGCTCTGTGAACTTAGGAAGACCTGTATTCTAAGTGAGTCTTGAGTTTGTTTTTTAGTCTATAAAATGGTGGCAATGCTTAAAGCCTCACAGGGCTGTTGAGATGATTAAATAAGATGTTGGATGTGTAAGTACTTTATAAACCATGGGATATTATACAAATAATTTTTAATAGAAGATTGACAATTTTGTTTCACTAATGAATAAATTAAAATCTTGGGTCAATTTCTTCTTGGATAAATAGATATTGCTTTGTATTTCAGCCTAGTCATTTATAAAGGCACTGAACTAATTTTAATGGACTAATTATTTTCATAAAAAGTCCAGTGTCTTCAGTAAAATGTGCTACTTATGTACATGCAAGAACAATGAATTAACACTCCATGAATTTCAGATGACCTCTATTTTAGTATGCTAAAAGAAGAATAGCATGATCTTGTGATTTTAAGTTTAGTGTTTTTTTGATATTTACTCTGCATTTCTATACTTCTTTTGGTTAATCTTGGCTCATTTAGACATGTTTTATGTGTATATTAGGAAGTTTCTTAACACCTAAATTGTGCCTTTAGTAAATGTGGATTTGTTATTCCTTTATAAGATCTAAAATACCACTTTCACCATAATCCTGTCCTCAAAGCTGTGGGGTCCAGTGTTACTGATTTGTCCTGTCAGGAATCAAATCTGTCGTTCTGGCTAGTTAAGCACAGAGTCATGAATGGAACTGTTATTAGAAGGTTATGAAGTCACAAACCTGGCCCAAGCTTATCCACTTATCCATAGCCAGAGTCAGGAATCCACCTTCATTATCACAGACATACGCTGACGTGCTACGGCATCGGGGCACATGAGAAGAGGGTGCTGACCAATGCTGTCTCGACAGTCTGAATCAAAAGCAGCTGCCCCCAAACCCACCCTTCACAAGGCTGGACCTTGGCCACTCCAGGGCAGCTCAGGACCAGGTGGAGGTGACTGGGAAACCAGCTAATTGTGGTTTTCCTTTGGTGGTTATTTTTTCAAGTCAGGGATGCAATTTATTGACTAACCAGTTGAAGTCACCCCTTGAGGAAAGAACAAATGTCTTCAAGCAAGATGGGCTCTTCAATTTCATAATGTGAATGGGACAATCCATCAAAAGTCTCACTCCTTGTCCCACCCAAAGTCTACACCAGATCAGTCTTCCATATTGTTACTAATCTCTCAAAAGAAATGAAAACTTGTGGGCCTACATTTCCTTGATCTTTTTGCTCTGGGAAGTTCCTAGAAGCCAATATCATAGTTGTTCAAGACAAATGAATAATTTTATACAATAAAAGTGTAATAGCTATTTCCCATAAGGGCAGGTGAGGTAGTGGGTTATTTGCATCGGCCCCTCTGGCTGAAAACAACTCAATAAATCATCTTAAAAGCACTTAGGAGTTGAAAAGATAGTGTAGCCCTAGCAGGCCAATTTTGAGGGAAAGCTTGAACCCAAAGAGGCCTAGAGGATTATTTGAACACCGAAGTTGCTTTTACCTTGAAAACATTGGAGGGGTAAGAGTGACGGAAGTCAAGGCCCAGAGCACATTCAAGGTAAAGACCCTTACGGGATACTTTTTCCTATATGAAGCTGAATCCCAAAGGGCTACAGTCTCAGGATTGGGATGAACCAGAACTAATCGGCCACCTCTTGATCCTCCCAACCCCAAAGACCCAGAGGGAAGGCTTCTCTGGATCTAAGTAGAGCAGGAAGAGGAAAAGGAAGGGGGGTAAAATGCTCCTGAGAAGGTGTGGCCACAGACCTGCCCTCATCCAGAGTTGTACCCTGGGAACACATAGCACAGAAGGTCAATGAATTTGGTTTGAAGCAATCCCCAACCTGTAGAGCCCCCAAATGTCAGCCAGAAAGGGGAAAGCACACTTATTACAAGCCTTGGGGAATCTCCACAAACACTTTTTTTTTGATTGAATAAAGTTTTCTTTTTCAAAATGTACAGTTGATGGGACCTGTTCATGCATCTTCACCCTTGGTGTTTCTGGTGTAAATTACGTAGCTCTATAGTTTGAAACCAGTTTAGTAAGTCCTTTACTAAGGAGCTCCTGAAGGGCTGCCCTGGCCAAGAAACCACAAGTCTTGTCTCTGAGAGATGACAGCTAGGATTATAAGCTTATAGTTGAGAACATCCTTACAGAGTTTGTCATATGTTGCTTTGTCAAACAAACCTACATTACTGAGTTTGTCCTGAACTTTGCCTTTGGCCCAGTTCTTTTTGGCCTTGCCTCCAGATTTGTTCCCTGGGTCTTTGTCTTTCCTGGCCAACTTTCTGCCATCTTTCTTCTTCTTGTTGTCCTTGAGAGGTATAGTGATGCTCAGAGAGCAGCTGCTACTACTGCCTCCTCACTAAGATGTTGGACAAAAAGGCCACAAAGTTTTTTAAGGGCAATAACTAGTGAAGTTAGTTGAAGATAATTAGATGCATAGGAAATAAAAAGAAATCAGACATGGACAACTTCAGTTACATTAAGTGGTAATTTTGATGAATATTATGACAAAATCAGACTAACCCATTATGGGGTCCTCTCTCCTAATGCACAAATTGTGTTATGATATAAGTGTCATGACCACTGTTTTTATATTTCTCAATTTAAGCCAAAAATCAATGTTCTTTAATAATTATCACAGAAGTAGTTGCATGTTGTATGCTTTTTAGTGGAGTGTTGAAAATTATTTACTAGCATTCACATTTAATTATGCAGAACAATGGTCTGCTTTAGTACAACATCTGATATTTCTAAAACAGACATCAATGATTGGTATATAAACAGATATTTCCAATAATAGTTACACAGAATCATTGTCTGAATTGTCTTTGTGTTCCATAATATTTAGAGAATAGTAAAAGATAAATCCATTTTCCATTTTTTTAAACTCCAATGTAGCTAGAGTAGAAAACAAAACCAAACAATTAAAGTGACAGTAATGAAGCTTTCACTCAAATCCAAAGTGGTTACTATAGTAACTTAAAATTGGAGCATTATAATAAAAGTAGAATGAAAAGATAATTTCAAATGCTATATTAATCTTTTGAAGTATGGAGAGGGGAGTTGCTGTTTGATATTTGAAAGAGGCTAGATTGCTGTTGAAGCCTCTAAGAAGACTGATTTTGTCTTGTCTCCTTTCTCTTTCATATTAATGTAGAAAACCTCTGACTGCAGGCATTAACTAGGAGAGAAGGGAACTGTTAGTTTTGTTTGTATGAATCTCTCTGAGATGGATGACAATAACTTTATACAAGCAACTCCTAATTACCTGTGGGAATGGAGGACAGATTGAGTGGAAAAGTGCATTTACAAATGACCTAAGGGATCTAATTTTGATATTTCTTTTCTACGTTCTCCATCACCAAGGTAGAGGTACAGACATAGATGCAGATACAATAAAAATGGTTTCACTAGAGAGTGAGGGAGTTTGGGATGAATATGGAACTGCATTCAGGAGGCCCCATATTAAAACCAGTGGGGTTGTATGGTATTAAGTTCACTTTATTTTCATTATTTTTTAAATGGAGGTATTGGGAATTGAACCCAGGACCTTGTGCATGCTAAGTATGTGCTTTACCACTGAGCTATACCCCCACCCCCTTGAGGTCACTTTAAAACTTCATGTTAGTGTTATAGTCGTTGTCTGAAAGTGGTTGGTGCTAGTACAGCTTCCTGGGTCTGGAAACCAGAGATACACGTTATTAGTTAGAAAGGGAGTGATGAAGAAAGTAACAATAATTCTGATGAAGAGAGAAACCTCAGAAATTAGTGCCTCTGACTCCCATAAACAGGGAGAAGCCACTCTCTTCTTAAACCACATACAATCTTCTTGCCTTCCCTCCCTCCCTCCCTTCCTCCTTCCTTCCTTCCTTCCTTTCTTCCTCCTTCCCTTCCTCTTCCCTCCTCCTTTCTCCTTTTCCTCTTTCTTTTAAAATGGTCATTGGGCAACTTCTATGTTCCAGGCCCCATGCTGGCCATGGGGAATATGCTACTGAACAACACTGATGTAGTCCTGCCTTCATCAAGCTTATTATCTAGTCTAGTGGAGTTACAGACAGTAAACAATTACATGGATAATTATTTAATTACAATGAGATGAGTATGTTGACTGAAAAAAAAAAAAAAAACCCACAATGTGAAAGCTGTGAGTTCAATTTTATTTGGGGACTTACTGAGAACCGTAGCCTGGGAGACAGCCCTTCAGAGACCTCTGAGGAACTGCTCCAAAGGGTTAGTGGGGGAAAGTCAGTATGTGTATGATTTTGGTGGAGGTGATCGTGCAATCAAGTAGGCATCTTAGTAGAAGGTTGCTGCTAGTCATGAGGAACAGATGTCTCCATTAATGATTTTAGTGCTTTCCTAGGTGTGAGAAGATGCAAGAAATTGGGCTCAAAATTTTCTCCTAAAAATATCTTTCTGAAGGCCTGTTCTGCCGGTTTTTCCCAGAGATCAGAGTGCCTCATTCCTGATCTCTGCCCCGAAATCCTTTCAGGGTTTGTTGAAGGTCAGCGACTGCAGTGGCTCGTGACTTCATTCTTGTGGAACCAGATGGGGAGGGACATTCTTTAGTGTGCAAGAGCTCAAGTTTAAAAGTCCAGGGGGCACTGAGAGTCTATGACAGGAAGAAAACCTAATCTGAGGGGAGAGTTAAGGTTTCTACGAGGAAATGACACTCACATTGATTACCGTTATATCCTTAATATCTAGTATAGTGCTGGATGTATATTGTAAGTGCTCAATAAATGCTTGTTGAATTAGTGAAGAAAAAGAAAAATGACTTCCTTATGACTGGAAGAGCACAGTCACTACAGAAAGCAGGGATAAGATTGCATATGGTTATCTGTCTTATTGTTATCTGTCAAGCCATGTTTAAATAACAGACAGTTGTTTTTTTTTTTGTTTTGTTTTTGTTTTTTTTTTTTTTACAAGCAAAAAGAGTGAAAGGGAATGAAAGGCACTTGTTGACTGAAACTAAGAGAAAACCAGGTTTTCAAGGGAAATACTGTGGGGAAGGAAAAACAATTTTTCCTCTACCCTTCTAAGTTCTTGGCCAAGATACCCTTATAATAAAAAGACAGATTAACAAGAGAAAGTCAAACAGAAGTTTAATAGCATGTATAAACGTGAGAGACCCAGAACTGAGTTAACTCTCCAAAATGGTGAGAATTCTCACTTTAAACGCTGTCCTCAGCTAAACACAAAAGAAGATGTTGGGGGTGGGGAGAGTCAGTTTTGGGAGGCGACCCAGAAAACCACAGTAAACAAGCATAAAGTTGTTATGCAGATTTAAGTCCTTGCCATTAATAAGTTTCTAGAGGTTTAGTCATACTTCTCTTCCTGGTACAGAGAGGGAAATACCCTTACAAATAGAGATTTCCTTTGTAAATGTCTCTTGCAAAAGGATAACTTCTGCTCAGTTTTCAGAGTTTTCCCATGTCAGCTATTTCTTAAAAATAACCAGCTCAAGATAATTCTTATGCCAAAGACAGTAGAGAGAAAGAGAGATGTACAGCTGCTAAGAAATTAAGACCATACGATATTTAGGTATTTTAATTTCTTTAAACTTTGTTCCAAATGTATTTTTTGAAAATACTATCATTGAAAATATATATGATTACAGCTTTCAGTAAAGTATGAAACAATCACAAGTGATATAATTAACCATCCCCAAGTTAGGAGGCAATAACCAATTCACTATCATCTAACAAAGAATATTTCAGCTCTAATTGCAGCTAAACTGCCCAGTATAAAGAAAATGCTTGACTAGAGATTTTCATATTAAGTGAACTAAGTCAGAGAAAGACAACTATTGTATGACATCACTTATATGTGGAATCTAAAAAAAAGAAAAAAACCCCACACGAATGTATTTACAAACCAGAAATAGACACAGACATAGAAAACAAACTTACGATTACCAAAGGGAGAAGGGGGGGATAAATTAGGAGTTTGGGATTAGGAGATACAAATTATTACATATAAAATAGATAAACAACAAAGTTCTAATGTATAGCACAGGCAACTATATTCAATATCTTGTAATAACTTATAATGGAAAATAATTTGAAAAAGAATATATATGTGTATATACGTATAACTGAATCACTTAGCTGTACACCAGAAGTTAACACAACATTGTAAATCAACTATACCTCAATAACAAAAATGAGAACACTTTTTAGAAATTCTAGCCTTGCAAAGCCATATGTACAGAGAAATCTCAGACCCTCCTCTGAGTTCTTATAGCCCTTACTGGCTGTCACACTCATTTGACACAGGGGTACTGTCATATGTTGGACATTTTGTGTGTATCTTATCTCTTCAACTAGATCATAAATCCTTTAAAAGGGACGGCCTTACACTGTACATCCTCCAACACTTCTTTGTATAGGTGGTGCTAATTAAGAGTTTTACTGCAATGTGCATAACACACAGATTTTATTTTAAGTAATTTTACTGCTTGCAGTGCATGACAATCATGAAAGAGTATCTGGGTATTATGACTCTATGAACCTAAGACTTGTTTAGATATGAAAAATGAAATATTAGTAACTATTTTAGCTTTCAGAGAAATTTTTTTGGTGTTTTAATTTTGATAACAATGTGGTTTTGCTCATCTCACGATGGAAAGGCTAAATATAATGCACAAACCTTCATATATAAGTACAGTTGACCCTTCAACAACATGAATTTGAACTGTGTGGGTCCACTTACATGCAATTTTTTTCCACTAAATATGTACTACAGTACTACACAATCCACCCCTTGCTGAATCCCCAGAGGTTGCAACCTGGGATAAGAGATGGCCCAGTATAAAGTTACACATGAATTTTCAACTGCGTGGAGGGTCAGCACTGCTGACCTCTATGTTGTTCAAAGGTCAACTGTATTAAAGTTTTTGTATATGTTACCAATGTTTTCATTTATAACCTTTGAAAAACTGCCATAGTTGAAGTCTACTGGAAAGCAAAAACAAAAATGTTATGTTTTTATTTTAATCTGTTTACTGAATTTTAAAGTTGCCCCCCTTTTTTTTTTTTTCCCGACCTGAGTTTTCAAAGAAATCACACTTGGTACCATATGCAGTGCTTGCTCCAGGTTATTTGACCACACTAACACAAGGTCATCTTACTTTTCTGTATAAAAGTGAATTCTACTTTGTATAATTTTCTGATGAATAAATTCAGCCACTTATTTGAGACAATGTGAAAGAAGCAAATGTTTTAAAGTGACACAAAATAATTTAACTTAGAATCACAATGTTCAATTTATAGGCACTATCGTGACACTTAGATGCTAGAGTTAAACAATGTGATACATGAACAATTAAGCATTCACACCCTCATTGCCATTTTCTTTTGTCTCATAAGTATAAATGCTAGCTGAACTTCAAAGAATTAGAGGTAATTTTCTGTCCTCCATTGTGTGTTGAATTACTAGACCATTGGATTAACAAAAGAAACACTTATGACCCGCTGACCAGATTTTTTAGCATCCCTTCAGCCTTCTAAATCTTGCAGGGATTTTTAGCTCCTCTAAATTTACATGACAAAGCAAATGCTGTATATGTGGTATATAAGCCTTGGAATTTGCTAATCAGTTTGCAATTATCCCTTGCACTTGAGAGGGAGGGAGAGTGGGAGTGGATGGCATCTGTGGTTCCTTTTCATTCTAATATATTAATAATTCCAACAGTTCTAAGAAAGAGTTGAGCTGCTCTCAGTGGTTTCCATGGTCAAATGGCAGGATGCCCATCAAGTATGTAGTCGTGTGGCCACAAAATGGAAAGCCTTTGGTCTGTGCAAACAATTCCTCATGAATAGGCATAATGAACATCTGTGTATTTGGACATCCCCTCTGCTCTAATCTGAAATGCCCTTCAGACCCTCTCTCAGTATGGTAAACACTTTACTCTTTCAAAGCATGGGTCAAAGGTCACTTCCTCCTTAAGCTCATGTTCAGCTGTTCCAGAAGGATTAGGAGCTGTGTCCATGTTTCCTGTTTCTTCAGTCTTCACCAGCCTGTGGGTTGGACATAAATAGTTAATACCTCAATTTGTTCATGCCCCCATCTGCACGACACATGGCTTCAGGTTTCTTCAAAGGTCCTCCCCTAAGTATTTCTGGAAGGTTGCCAGGTATCCCTCATGTAGATTCCCAGTCAAGTCGGCTTCCACTGAATGCAGCAGGACTTCCACCAGACTACCTACCGCTATTCTTTGCTCTTATTTGTCTCTACTATTACTCTCTGTTAATAGGGGAACCCATGCAATGATACCTATACCCCCAATGCCTTAAGAGTTTAGGACTTAACCCTGAGTCATACTAGGTCTGAGATCAGTAGATCAACACAAATGACAGCCACTATCCTCTGCTCAGTATCACTGCACCCATTAGAGGATTAAGAGTGTACTCCCAAATCCTTCTTCCCTCAGGAAGAGTGTTTGCAAAAGGCTCCTCAGAACTCATAGACTTTTATCAGGCTTATTCAGCCACTGTGCTAGATACGTCTATTCTTTGGGAGCCACACACAGACGCAAACTGGGACTCCCATAATTTTATTTTCAAATAACAAGCAGCATCTTTAATATGCTGCTGAGACAGGAGGGAAGGGGGCACGGCACAACCATTAAAAGAATAACACAGCAATTGAGGTTAGGACGTGAACTGATTAGAACCAATTCGGCCAAAGGTGGCAGAAGGTTTGACTTCCAGTAGACCTTGAGCCTCATTATAGGCTCATTGTAATACATTAACATGCTAAATGATGCACCTACAGGTGCCATGACAGTTCCCAGGCTGACTATAAAAAGCCAAAAAGTGGGTGGGGCCCAATTTCTGGAAATCCCCACCCCTTCCCCAACATAGTTGGAATAATCTTCCCACTTGCCACCATATGAAATTACCCAGCCCATAAAAACTAACCACCCCCACACCTTGGGGCCACCTCTCTTGCCTTCTAAGATGGCCCACACTCTGTGGAGTGTGTATCCCTCTGCATAAATCTACTTTCACTTTACTGTTGCTCACTCTTGAATTCTTTCCTGCATGAGACAAGAACCTATAATCTCCAGCAACACTGGCAAGTGTAAGATTCACTGAAAGAGAGAAAATCATTTCCTGCAATTAGATCACCTAGTGATTCCTGTTTTATACCTAAGAATGGGATTTCAGGGCCATATGGTAATTCTGTGTTTAAGTTTTTTAGGAAAAAAACTTTTCTGCAGCAGATAAAGCATGATACATTCCCAGGAGCAATGTCCAATTTCTCTACATCCTCACCAACACTTGCTACTTTCTGTTTTTTCAGTTATAGCCATCCTACTGGTTGTGAACTAGCACTTTATTGTGGCTTTGATTTGAATTTTCCTAATGATTAATGATGAGGATTTTTCATGTACTTGTTGTCCATTTGTGCACCTTATTTGGAGAAATGTTTACTTTAAGTCCTTTGTCCATTTTCCATTGGGTTATTTGTCTTTTCCTTGTTGAGTTGTAAGAGTTCTTTATATATTTTGGATACTAGACTCTTATCAGATGTATGATTTGCAAATATTTTCTCCCCTTCTATAGGCTGCCTTTTCACTTTCTAGGTAATGTCCTTTGATGCAGAAGTCTTTAATTTTGTTGAAGTATAATTTATCTATGTTTTCTTTTCTTGCTTGTGCTTTACATTTCATATCAAAGAATCCATTGCCAAATCCAAGGATATCATGATATACCCCTATGTTTTCTTCCAGGAGCTCTATGGTTTTAGCTCTTATATTTATGTTGCTGATCCATTTTGAATTAATTTTTGTATATGGTATAAACTAGGGGTCAGACTAGTTGTCGCACCACCATTTGTTGAAAACACTTTTTTTTTCCCGATTGAATGGTCTTGGCTCCCTTATTGAAAAAAGTTGACCATAGACACGTGGATTTATTTCTGGACTCTCAATTTCATTCCACTGATCTATGTCTATCCTTATACCAGTACCGCCATGTTTTGATTACTGTTGTTTTGTAGCAAGTTTTGATATTGGGAAGTATGAGTCCTACAACTCTCATTTTTCTTTTTCAAGATTATTTTGGCTATTCTGAGTCCCTTGCAATTTCATATGAATTTTAGAATCAGTTTATGAATTTCTACAAAGAAGCCAGCTGGGAGTCTGATAGGAATTGCATAGAATATGTAGATCAATTGGGGGAGTATACCAGCTTCACAATATTAAGTCTTTCAATCCAAACTCAAGACATGTTTTTCCATTTATTTACATATGTAGTTTCTTTCAACAGTGCTTTGTAGTTTTCAGAGTTTAAATTTTGATTTTATTTTGTTAAATTTATTCCTAAGTAGTTTATTGTTTTTGATGCTATTGTAAATTCAATCATTTCTTTATTTCATTTCAGATTTTTCACTGCAGGTATATAGAAATACAATTGATTTTTTAAAATATTAATCTTGTTTCTTGCAATCTTGCTGATCTAATAATTCTGATAGTTTTCGGTAATAGATTCCTTAGGATTTTTTACATATAAGATCAGGTCATATATGAATAAAGATAGTTTTTCTTCTTCTTTTCCAATATGAATGCTTTTTATTTCTTTTTCTTATTCTATTGCCCTGGATACAATCTCCAGTACAATGTTGAGTACAAGAGTAGACATACTTGTCTTTTTCCTGATCTTGGAACAAAAGCATCCAGTCTTTCACTGTTAAATATGAAATTAGCTGTGAGTTTTCCATAGATACCAGTTATTAGTTCAGGAAGTCCCCTTATATTCCTAGTAAGAAATTGTATCTTTTATTTTATGTATTTATTTATTTAAAAATCTTAATTTCTTGTGGTAAGAACACAACATAAGATCTATACTCATCAATTCTTTTTTGGTGGTGCAGGGGTAATTAGGATTTATTTATTTTATTATTTGTTTTTTAAATAAAGGTACTGGGGATTTAACTCAGGACCTCATGCACGCTAAGTATGTGCTCTATCCCTGAGTTATATGCTCCCCGGCTTACACTCAAATTTTTAAGTGCACAATACATTATTGTGACTATAGGTGCAATGTTGTACAGAAGGTCTCTTGACCTTATTTATGTTGCTTGACTGAAACTTTAAACCCATGGATTAGTAATTCTCCATTTCCCCCTCCCACCAGTCCCTGGAAACCACCATTCCACTCTTTGATTCTATGAATTTGACTATTTTAGATACTTCATATAAATGGAATGACACAGTATTTGTCTTTCTGTGACTGACTTAAGAAATTACATCTTTTAAATCAAAATCTATGCAATTCAGTTTAGGTATTTGAAACATGATTTCTCCATTACCAAAGGGTTTCATTTTGCTGGCTAATATATCAGAGCATGGGAATCTCCCAGTTTTTTTAATAAAACAAAGATTTTTCCTAACCTTTAGCTTGTGGCTAACCTCTGATCAAATTTATTTTTCTATTTCCAAATCTCTCAAACCCCTCCCTGTGTTACTGGTTTTATCGCATACAACATATTCAGATGTGAAGTGTTATAATTACAGACTGCAGTGAAGTCTGTAAGTCACTTTCCTCACCACTACCAAACTATAAAAGAAATTAGAATGGAACCAACATTCTTGCTGCAATATGTCCCCAGAATAGAAACAGAGAGAAGCTCACTAATCTTGATTCCTGGGTCTTTTCTCTTTCTCCTTCACCTTGAATTGTGTCACGTACCTGTGGCCAAGTTCTCCAGTGCCACATCTTTGGCAATGGCTTGTCCCTGTTTCTGACTCAACTCTCTTGGGACAAGTAGCTTCTGTAGCCTGAGGCAGCAATAATGCCAAGGAAGACTTTCTAAATATAGCTATGGAAATGAGTAGAATTACTGCTCTGCAATTTAATCATTTAGGATTCCTATTGCAGAAATTAGGTCATGGGAAATATTTCAAAGCCGTTTGACTGCATGCAGTGTGAGAGCTGCCTAGCCTTGTTTCAGGACTTTAGTGAAGTAGAGCCCTCATGGGCCAGTCAAGAAAAAGCCAAAAGGTTTTTGAGAAGTGAACTATCTCTGGCTCCACACAAGAAGAGACTCAGCTGAAAAAGGTAATCTTTTTGCCTCAAGAAGAAGTGAAAGCATGGATGTTTTGAATACTAAGGAATAGCCAAGAATATATTACGCTGAATGTATCAGGAATGATTTATTTGCAGACAACAGAAAGCCTAATTAAGAGTGGATAAAGTAAATAAGGGTCTATTTTTCTCACATTAGTCTAACTGTAGTTCTCAAAGTGTGGTCCATGGACCACTGTGCGTTCCTGGGACCTTTCAGGTTCCTGAAAGGTCAAAACTATTTTAATAATAATTCTAAGATATTATTTGCCTTTTTCATGCTGTTGACATTGCATCTTTGGTGCTAAAGCAACAGAAGCTAAAAGTGCTGGCTTCTTAGCAAAAATCAAGGGAGCGGTGCCAAACTGTCCTAGTAGTAGTCATTGTATTCTTCACTGCCATGCAATTGAAGAAGAAAAAAAAGCCACTTCTACTTTAGAATGCCCTTGAAGAAGCAGTAAAAAGGTGAATTATTGAATCTCAACCCTTGAGTATTCATCTTCTTAATATTCTAAGGAATGAAATGGGAAGTTACCTAAAGTACTTCTGCTATGTACTGGAGTTGAATGGTTGTCTCCAGAAAAAGAGTTTGTGCAACTGAATAATGAGCTTTTTTAAAGAAGCATCATTTTTACTTGACATGACCGGGACACTGCTGTACACCAGAAACTGACATATTGTAACTCACTGTACTTCAATTAAAAAAAAAAAGCATCATTTTTACTTGAAAGAATGACTGACAGGTAAACTACAGTTACACAGACTTGGGTATTTGGCAGACATTTTCTTGAAAATGAACAAAGGGAGCCTGTCATTTTAAGGAAAACAACTCAAAGTATTTGTTACCAATAATAACATTTGTGCTTTCAAGTGAAAATTAGAGTTTTGAAAAACTTATATCTGCCATCATGAGCTTGTCAGCTTCCCAACTTACAGACTTTTCTGATGAGATCAATGGAGGTATTAGCCCCCAAAATGTGAATTTTTTTTCACATTCTATAATGAAATGTGTCACCAATTGGAAGTCGTTGATAGAACTCAGTGAACCAGTATTTCCCAAATGACAAATGAATACATCATGTTACAAAAGCATGAGTGGGTAAAGGGTCCATTAAAATGCAAGATGGAAAAATAGATTTTAATGTGCAGGAGTGTGAAAAGCTCATTGATATAGTTTCTGATTCCATGTTGCAACTAACTTTTTTTTGAACTACTACTTCTGGAATTTCAGTGAAGTCTCAAAGAGAAATGTCTACAATTACCTGGAAAGGCCATTGAAAGACTTTTTTTTTTTCAAACTAAATACCTGTGCGAGGGTAGATTTTCTTCATAGAATTGAACCAGAACTACATATCACAACAGACTGAATGCAGAAGACAAGACTCCAGCTGTCTTTTATTATGCCAGACATTAAAGAAATCTGCAGAAATGTAAAATATCACTAGTCTTCTAACTAAATTTACTTTTGTTTTGGAAAATATAATGTCTATGAAAATATGTGACTTATGTCAATATGTAATAGGTATTATTTTTAGTGTTTAAATGAATTAATTAAAATTCATTTTACATCACTCCCTTTTTATTTATAATATGATAAATATCAATAGATGTATTTCACGTAAGTGAAAGCCTTTGGGGGGTCTTCAATAAATTTTTTAAATTTTTTACTTTGAAATAATTTTAGATTTAGAGAAGAGTAGCAGAGATAAAAGAGTTCCTGTCTACCCTTCATCCAGCTTCCCTAATATGAACATCTTACATAGCCATAGCACATTTATCAAAACTAAGAAATTAACATCCCTCAACAATGAGTATAACTGTAAAGAGTTCCAAGACCAATAAATTTGAGATCTGCTGGTCTACAGCTAAGCAGTTGCTAATGTTGGTTCAGACTCTGTTTTTGTTATTGTTGAGACATAATTGACGTATAACATTGTATACGTGTAAGGTGTACAACATATTGATGTGATACATTTATATTGCAGTATGATTGCCAGTCTGTTGTGTCACATACTTACCATTTCTTCTAGTGGTGGGAAAAATTAAGATCTTCTCTCTTAGTCAGTTTAATGTTGATAATACAGTTTTGTTGTCTGTAATCCCTATGCTGTGTGTTAGATCCCCAGGACTTATTTATCTACTGCCTGCACATGTACACCCTTAAACAACATCTCTTCCATTCTCCCACCTCCTGGCCCCTGGTAACCACCATTCCACTCTCTGTTTTTGTGAGTTCAGCTTTTTTTTTTAAGATTCCACATAGAATAGAGAAGATACAATATTTGTCTTTCCCTGCCAAACTCTGTCTTTTTGTTCCTGTTCTACTGGCTTTTTTATCCTCATGATTGTCATCTCATGGTTTTAAGATGGCTGACAGAGCTACAGGGTTCTCTTTTTAGTTTAAGGCTGCAAGAAGGGGAAGGGACAGTGTCAGCAAGCCCTGCCCCTATGCCCTGTCCCCTTTACCAGCAAGCAAAGACTTCCCAGAAACGGCCTACCAAACTCCCATTTATATCTCAGTGGTCAGAACTCACTCAGGTCTGGGCCCAATCCTAGACAAATCACTTATGGAAGAAAACAGAATTCAAGCGACTGGAGCAATTAGTTTATCCCCTGGGGCTGGGTTAGGGGTCCATCTATCCTGAGACAAAGAGATCTCTTCCTGCTTCCTGAAAGAATCAAGTTCTGTTATTCAGGAAGAAGAGTGAAGAGAATGGCTTTTAGGTAGCTAACTTGTATCTTGACTCTCAGGTTGGAATTTCTATAATCTGTTGTAGAAATGAAAGAAGTCAACTGGCTACTGGAATGGTCCTGATTTGACGGGTGTGCAGGAAGTGTGTGGCATTATTCAGGACTATCTCTTGCTACTTTTAACACCTGGCACAGGAATATCAGCAGTCAGCTGTGAATTGCTATTTACCAGCGCTCCTTACACACACTTCATAAAAATTTATAAGAAGAGATGAGCAAATCAGAAAGTAACTCCTACTTCCAATGTATTCCCCAACAATCATTCTAGGAAATACCAAGACATAAATCAAAATGACTTTCATTTGGGAGACCTTCTGGGATTTTGGGTAGGAGAGGTTGAAGAGGAAATTCCAGGTGAGAACCAACCCGGGTGTTTCTCTATTTGCCCAGGATGTGGAGTGAGCACAAGAGGAGCAGCACATCATAAAGCTGAGTAACTCAAGGCCATTCTGAGAATCATAATCAAAGAATGCTTGGACAATAGGCTCATGACTGAATCCCACTGTGATATGCCTGTAACCATCGCAGTAAGAAATCTAGAAATATTCCAACACATGTGGATTAATATGTCCTTCATCTGCACATTAAGACTACACAGAGCCCCAATGTAAAGTTCCTTTGGACTGTGTGGTAGGAAGCGAGGGTTTGATCATCCTAAATTTATGGAAGGGATAGCATCATCTCTGACTCATGAGAGGCATAAAGAATGTAGACACAGAAGAAACTCAAGGGAAATGAACTCTATTTGGAGATAGAACTATGATCTAGGCCTTCTCCTATGTGGTGACCTGGACACATGTGAGACTGAATTTCTTTCACCTCAGTCTCAACATAAGCAGCTTGATCTATATCTTCTATTCCTCGGAATCTTCTTACAAAGTAGGAGAAGTCATATGGGCCTCCCTTTTAGCTTAATAGATGTAAAAGTGCTAAATCCCCATGTGAGTTTTGTGATTGCTGCCTATTATAACAAAGGACAGTCCTGCCGACTTTATCATCCCGTAACAGAAAACACTCACAGCCATCCTTCCCACCCCACCCAAAGGCAGAATGCAGCGACTTGCCTTTGTGGTTTTGACGACCTAATCCACTATTGACCAGGCTTATCCTAAAAGATCAGAATGCATTTTTTAAAAAAATCTTATTGGAAATCACTTCCATGTATAGATTACTCCCACAAAAGAGGAGAGTGGCCCATCATAGTAACAGACCACTTTCAAAGCAGTCTATTGCTTTGTTTGGTACCAATCTCCTGTCCTTCTTTATGTATCCCTAGCAAGGCCCCAAGGTATTTTTAGGTATTTTGGGCCACAGGAGCTCTTGGTTCCTGTTCTGGAATTCTGTGCTAACACCTGATTTATTTACAATGACTGACAGTTCCAAAACTGGGGAAATGTAAGCATGTAGCCTTGGTTCATCCAATTTTACAATAAAACACCACCCCTCCTTTTAAAAATTGTCCTCATTATCCAATACTCTGCACAGGATTTCCTTGGCATTGTCCCACAGTGCTATCTATCCAAAATCACAGTAGGTCTGTGTTTCAGGGTTCTAGAAAGGACCCTCCTGAGCCTGGGAATCAGAATCTTCCTTGGGTAACAGACAAGAGACAAGGAAGTGCCTGCACTTCTCCTATGCTTAGGGGGAGGACTGCACTTAATGGTGGAATTTTGCCTTACTTTACATAGGACTTTTAAATCACAGCTTCTGAAAATCCTAAAGCTGAAGATAAGAAGTGTGAAGTTTCACTCTACCCCATTCTAAAGAAAGTAACAAATAGCTGCAAGGGCACTGTAAGGCTTTCTAACAAATATTTAAACTGATTCTGTTAACCACACCCCCATCTGCTCCCCAGCCAAGCCCTATGGGAGAAGTATGCAGAATTAGATGAATTCTTAAGAGTAAGTGAGTGGTGAGGAGAAAGAGGCATTCCCCACTGTCTTGATTTTCCCCTTCACTTGCAGAGGGAAGAAATGAAAAAGTATCAGATCATAAGAACAAAGAAGACGGGGGCCCTCCACCCTGATGCTTCGCAATGTGGATGGTGATATCTCATGATTCCAGAGAGGAAATGGCTGTGGTATGTGTTGTCTAACACAGGACCATAAGCTACCTCACAAATTATAGTCAAGCCCCAAATGTGGCATAGAAGCAATAGAATGATTACCGTGGCCTCAGTAGGCACTGAACAGCAGCTCTCTTCCAGACCCCATGGGCTACCATGGGCCACCAGACAGGGACAGTAGCAACTAAGAGTGGCAAACAGATGATTCCATCTCTTCCTTTTCCTCATGCCTTGGTATTGAATAAGAATTACCTGAAGAAGCATCAATTTCTCCATCTTTTGAAGAAGGGCTCATTGTTGAGTAGAGGTAGACTCTTGAAAGAGACAACACAAGTCGTATTCACAGGTAACGGAGATGGGAAGAATATAGCAGGAATGTCGGGCACATTTTGAACATTTTCACAGTTGTTGGGACTGCAAAGCAAGGGATCCATTTATATTACACTAGGGTCTAAGGATTCTTCTGGGAAAGAATTACATGGGAAGAATCAAGGTGAACAAGTTCAACTCTAGAAATACAGCAGTGTTTGAGAACAGAGTGGAAAGAGGCTCTAAGTATCACATGATGTAGATCAGATTGTATTCTAGGCTGGGCCCAAGAGTCTTAAGTCTGAATCCTTTAGCAAGGAGGCAACAGTTAGAAGAGTAAATCTCCTTGAGACATTCAAAGTCAAAGAATCAGCAGCACTGGTGCCAAGAGTCTTGGCAGTAATATGATATGGTATCTTTGATGCAGAATCAGTGTCTTTGTTTCCTAGGGCTACCGTAACAGATTACCACAAACTTGGTGGCTCTTCCAGCTTCTGGTGGCCCCTAGTGCTTCCTGGTTTGTGACAGTTTGACTCTGATCTCTGTCTCCATCTTCACATGGCCTTCTCCTCTGTGTGTTCTTTTCTACCTCTTATAAAGACACTTTCACTGGGTTTTTTAAATTTTTATTTATTTTTATTTTTTATTATTTTTTTAGGGGGGAGGTAATTAGGTTTATTTATTTTTAACATAGGTACTGAAGATTGAACCTAGGACCTTGTGCATGCTAAGCACACACTCTACCACTGAGCTGTATCCTCCACCATAGACACTTTCATTGGATTTAGAACCCACCTCACCCCACTATGATATCATTTCAATCCATAATTTAATCACATCCTCAAGTACCCTATTTCAAAATAAGATCCCATTCTGAAGTTCTGGATGGACAAAACTTGGGAAGAATATTATTCAACTCATTGTAATCAGTAATCTCAGTGCGGGCACCTGCAGCACTGTCATAAGGAGGGACCCAGCACCTGTAACATTGTCTGGGTCCAGCAAAGACTTTAGACATTGGTGTTCTTGGTGAAAGTATCAGCAGCCTGAAACCATCTGTGAAGAGCAGCAGCAGATGTCTTAAACATAGCTGAGGACAGGAAATGGCTGAGGCCTTACAAAAGGAGGTTGTTATAAGGACTGCAAGCTGTGTAAATGGTCAAGCAGCTCGCATTAAGATCCCGACTAGCTGATTGATCCCAGTGCATCCCAACTACATTTCATCATATTAGCTAGGGCCAGCAGGAGTGGGACAAAAATGATTAAATGGCTGTTGACTGGACAATTGCAATGGAGGGCATCAGGAAAAAAGGATAGGCTTTCTAGTGACAGGAAGAGCAAAGAAGGGTTAGCTAGAGGTAGTAAAACCTCATATGAGATTCTAAAGTTGACTACAGAATTTATAAATGGGATTTGATGTGTATCTTGTTTTGCTAGCAGTGAGACCACCACCATGTGGAGATAAACATTCAGTCCATTCATTGCCCCTTAACAATTAACAGGAAGATACAGGGAAGTGATCAAGAAAGCCTAACAATCAATAAGCATAAATGATAATCAAATATGACAGGATCACAGTTAAAGAGCAGGAAACACCGAGAAACTTAAAGGAGACTAAGAAGGGATGTGGCCAAGGGGCATTTTTACCACTCCTATGATGAAAACAAGACCAAGAAACAATATCCCCTTCATCATGACCATCATTACAATGTTGTCTAGTATTACCTTAAGCTGGGTGTCAGTGAGGAAAATACTCAGAAATGTTGATGGATTTCCATTTCAGAAAGAGAGTCTATGGACAGTTACCAACTTCGCTCATTTTCTAGGTGAGTGGTACCTTCAGCTCCACAAGCCTAGGATTTAGCAGAAATAGTATTAGTAAGAATCTGAAACTCACTGACACTGCTTTGCATGATGGATAAAAAAAGTTTTCAAATTAAAGGGCCTTCTTTCTCAAGCACTATTTTCATTGACATTATTGATGCACAATGCAATCCATGTGTATTTTTTATGGCCTGGCCAAAGACATATATATGTGGAATATTTCTATCCAAATAAAAATTGGAGACAAATCGTCTATCAGCATTATTTTTTTTTTCTGATTTGTCAAGTAAACATTCTTACAAAAGAGTAAGAATTAAATTATCTTTAGTCATACATTTAAATTCTCTTTATTGAAAAAAGAAGCATATACTTGGAGCTGTCCTAGAAATTCTAGGGTGTATTACTGTATGATTTGTACAGTTGACATTTTGGTAATTATTTCAACTACATTTCAACCAGTACCTCATTCCCTTGACCTTACACTGTATCTGCCTTGCCAGTATACAGCACTGGAAAACCCAAACATCCGTTTTGTTTGCTTGTTCTAAGTTCTTCTACAGGAAGTTGGAGAACAGTGCCAACTGGCTCCGCTATAAGTTTATGCCACTTTATCTTAACTGGGCCTTCAATACTATTTGGCAATTCTTTATTCATCCAAGTGATGATGCCCCCCAGCAGCTGTTCAAAATCTTTTTACTTTCCACAGGTTCTTCATCCCCAGAGAAGAAACTTCCAGTAACAAAACTAAACAATTTCAAAAAAGTGTAATGCAAGAAAACTTTCCTGTAATAATATTTTAAAGTGCATATTCAAAGAGCACAACCATGTACCTGAGAAAATTGACCCAGATCAACCAACAGGCAGACATATTCTAGTAAACATCCTGGACTTTAGGGGGAAAGAAAAAAAAAAAACCCTTCCAGCGAAAAGGATCAAAATCACTCATAAAGGAAAGGGAATCAGATTATAGCCCGATTTTGAGAGCAAAGTATACGCCAGCAGAAAAAACGGTAGTATACTTAATATCGCTAATGAAAGATATGCCAGTAAAGGTTGGATATCCAGACTGAATTTCAAATTGAAAAAAAAATACAGACAAATTTATCAGCATGCAAGAAATCAGGGCATATTGTTCCTATGAGACGTTTTACGTTTTCAATAATGGACTTCTGACAGTTAAAATGTCTAGAGAGTTACCCTCAACCTAAAACTGAAAGTGATCCACATCATAAACAAAGGAGGCAACCAAACGTTTCATACGTCCAGAGAGGGGAGCACACCTCCACCTAGGGAGCCGAAAGGGAAAACAGTCAACTAAAATCTGATCCAGTCTATAGAAACAGCTACCAATTTACAGGAAATGCAGGACAGAGCAAAATCAACTCTGCTCTGTGGGAACTCTAGAGGACAAAAGATGTGGTTTCTTCAACAAATAAATCACAAGGAAAAAAGGATGAAGGAGAAACTCTAAATTAAAAGAGACTTAGAAGTTATCAAGGGGAAGCATAACTAAACCAGTGTTTCTGAATGAACATTTGGGTGATCAACTAAAAAAGAAAATAAAGAATTGATTACCGGAGAGGTCAGGATAGAGGTTACTTTTGAGGAGGCCCAGACATTTGTGATTAGGAGGGTTCTCCTGGCAAAATTCTAATTTTTTAAACCTCGTTTGTAGCCTAGGTGGTTCATTCCAATGGTGTTTGCCTCATAATAATTCCTTAAGTTATACATTTATTTTATGTAGCTTTCTGTATCTGTTATATTTTACAATAACAAGCACAGGATGTTATCTTGCATTGGTTATCTTTTTCTTTTATGGCAGTAAGGTAGTAAACCCTGAATCCACAGAGTTTTACAGCAGGAACAATAGAGGGCAAGGCCAGAATGGCCTAATTGCTTGGGAAATAAATGACAACTTGCGAATTATTCAGTATTCTGCACTCCTCCCCAACAAAAAGTCATAAAAAATACATTCTTCTGTTTTTGCTCACTACAAGTCTCATCACTTCCATTGTTTCTCTTATAAATGTGGTTTCCCCCTAGTAATCAAAATTATGAGTAAAACATAATAGAAAATTTTATACTCAGAGAACAATCAACCCTTGGTGAAATCAGCATTTTTACATAAAATCTGTAATTCCCTCTCACTTTAACTCAGATCAGAAAAGTGCCTTTTATATTTATTGCTATTTCTTCAATCTCATATAAAATTAGGTCACCAAAAATAAGTTCAGTTGTATCCACATATACTAAAATAGAAGAAAGATGATGTAGAAGAAAGATGATGTAGAAGAAAGTAAAATCTACCAGATGGACCACTTACCCTTAGCTTCATTACTTTATTACTAGCTAGCTCCTAATACCCATTAGGCTTGCCTTTTATAATACAAATAATAGTAATTTTTCCCATCAATTTGTCCCTTTATTTCTGTTAGTATTTGCTTTATGTATTTAGGTGCTCCTATAGCGGGTGCATGTATGTTACTGAGTGTAATATACTACTCCTTTAATCATTATTAAATGTCCTTCTTTATCTTTATATATGGCCTTTGTTTTAAAGTCTATTTTGTCTGAAATCAATATTGCTACTCCTGCTTTCTTGTCATTTCCATTTGCAAGGAATATCCTTTTCCATCCTCTCACTCTCAATCTATGTGTGATAATAATTTTTTAAACTTTCAGTAATGGAAAATTTCAGGTATATATAGAAGTAGACACAGTAGTATAATGGACCTCCATGTACTCCTCATGTAGCCTCAACAATTACCAACACATGGCCAATCTTGTTTTATTTATACACATATCCAATCCCCCTTCTCACTAGACTATTTTGAAGAAAAATTTACACACTATACTGTTTTCATTCCAAAAATATTTTCAGCAAAGTCAACAGCAGAGAATCCTTGAAGAAAGCAGCACACACAAAAACTTAGCCAAATACTGCCAGTACCCCAGTGCCTACAGAAGAACAAAGCCAGCAAAATCCTGCACCTCTATCCGGAAGATGTCTAATATCTTGCTAAAGTTTATTTGAACTTTGTCGTTAAACTTATACTACCAGTTGTCATCCATGCCTGTGGGATACCAAAGCTAACAAAAGCAATGATGCTAATCCAGAAATTTCTTAGTATCTTGCACAAGTTTAACTTTGTAACAGCGTAGTTATGCTTTAAAGCTCAATCCATATGGATAATGGAAAGAGAATTGACCTGAAAGGGAGATTTGGGTTAGTCCCAGCTCTGCTAATTTTCTTTACTGCATCCTTAAGCACATTACTTAAAGCTCTGAGCCTGTTTCTTCAGAGGGTGAGAGTGATAGCTCAGTTTTATTCAAGCTCTATGTCGCTGAGTCTTTAGTGAATTAACTTTGAGTAGCGCTCTCTCCTGTTGGAGTTAGAAGATAAAGCTTAAAATGCTCCTAACAAAGAGTTAACTGTAGTTGAAAAATGCTCTAAGATTAAGGTTAAGGTAAAGTAGCACTTTAAGAAATTCTTTAAAATATAAGTTTTAACTAGATATACTATCACTGCTATTCCAAGAATCTGCTGTTTGTGAGATATTTTTCTAGCACATGTATGTAGACACAACCAGAAATTGTTCTCTAAAGAGCTGGAAAATCATTGACTTGCTATATAATGAAATGCTCAGCTACGAAGTGTGTTAAACCAGAATTCACTTTCAGATAAATTTCAAGGCCAGATTTTCAGCCTGGTCTTAACAAGGCACCTTAGGAATAACAATATTTACACTCAATATATGCTTAGCAATGTCATTTCTAGAAAATTATTGAGTACAAAAATGCTACCAGTAGGAAAAACAATCTTCTGGATTGAAAATGCTTACTGTTAGTTTGCATTATTAATGTTCAAACCCCACTCCCACCTACCACCATGAGAAAAGTCTAGAGCATGGCATGACAGCACACTCTGATTTCCCTTCTTTAGTGCGTTGCAGCCACCATCTCATGGAAGCATACTGTTCAGAACAATGAAACGCAATTCCTAATTCCCTCCAAATACTCACTAAGATCATTGTAACAAATTCTACTTACATTTTGGTATCTTGCCCGTCTACAGAAAGTCTTCAGCTTCCAATCCAGCTTCCAGTCCTTCTGTTGCTGCTTTCACCTGGGCTTGAGGGCAGACAGTAGAGTTCTGGAACTCACTGGAACTTCTCTGGAAAGGCCAGTAGTCCAATTTTCAAGATCTCTACCTCTATACTGCAGACCTTGCAGATCATGGTTGGCTGGCCAGTTTCTGCCCATATTCCTATCCACTTCAGGACCTGTTCAATAATTTCAGACTATCTGGAATTCCCTTGCCTCTCCTAGCTGTTGTTCCTTTCCACTGTGAAGTTTCTAGTTGCTTGTCCATGATACAGATTCTCTGGCTATACAGTTGTCCACTTGCCTTTCCACTAAGCTAGTGGATTTGCTCTCTGTTATAGTTGAAGTGTCCTGTCTCCTGACAGATTTCTTGGTTGCTAACCACCATATTTGGAGTTTCCTGCCCGTTCGAGTAGCCCACTTGATTTTTCACTGTAACCCAGAATAACTGGTTTGTTGGCCACAATTCTGGAGCTTCTTGCCCACTTGGAGACAAGACTTACACCACATGTGCCTGTCATCACTTGCTTCTATCATGCCCTTGTGTTTTCTTCATGGTAGGAAACTCTTACACGCCTATGTATTTTTCTTCACCACAATTGCACTTCAGGACAAAAACCAGGACCAGTCCTGGCTACATAGTCTTTTCAATAAACATCTGGTTTCCCCCATACTCTTTCAGAAATGCACCCACTTACATGGATCAAACAACACAACTACCTGGTCTAGAAACAGACATCTTTGGATTTAATTTTGGGGGATGACTTGCCCCCTCCCCTTCAGATGTGATGACTTACAGAGACTACAATCCATGACTGACTAGACTCCATGAGTAACTTGTCTGGAATCTGATAGCACTGGAATTAATTTGGTAGCAGTTTGCTCCTCCTTCTTCAGACTAGCATTTACTTATATTGATCAGATCCCATGTCTAACTTGTTCAGGATTCGATATCACTGGAATTAATCTTGGTGGTAGTAGTTTGCCCTTCCTTGTTCAGATAGGCATTTAGTCATATGGCTCAAAACCCATGACTAATTTGTCCATGATTCAGTATCACTGAAATTACTTTTAATTGTGGCTCTTGTTACAGGGAAGCCTTTCCTTACATAGATTGGACAACACAAACAACTAGTCATGAAACCAACATCTTTGGATATAATTTTGGAGGTGAATTTTTTTCTTCTTCTCCTTTACAGAGGTGTTCATTTATTTAGATTATAACCCCAAGATTAGCTTATCCAGACTGCAATATTACAGGAGTTAATTTTGATGGTTTCAGTTTTCCCTGTCTGGTAAGACTTTCCTTTTATGGTTCAGACCACTGTCTAATTCTTCCAGGATCCAATATTACAGGAATTAATTTTAGTAGTGACACTTTTTCTTGTCATACTTCAGATAAACATTTATTTGTGTGGATCCCATCTCATAATTCTCTTGCCCGGGATCAAGTATCAGTGGAATTAACCTTGATGTTCGTCTGGAGACTGCATTTTCCTCTGAGCTTTGGGTGTTGTTGTTGTTGTTGTTTGGGAGGGAGATAATTAGGTTTGTTTGTTTGTTTATTTATAATGGAAGTACTGGGAATTGAACTCAGGGCCTCTTGCATGCTAAGCCTATGCTCTACCACTGA
This sequence comes from Camelus bactrianus, assembly GCF_048773025.1. NCBI lineage: Eukaryota > Metazoa > Chordata > Mammalia > Artiodactyla > Camelidae > Camelus > Camelus bactrianus. The sequence continues at coordinate 76,766,754 of NC_133575.1, read as the reverse complement.
GCTTTACCCTCCTCCCAGAGTTTGTTTTTTGATAGTTTCTCTGTCCAAACTCAAACTCAGTCCTTCCCCTAAACCTGGTTCCACTCCCATTTTTCCCTTTACTCCCCTGTCTCCCCATTTCTTTCCCTTGAACACCTTCTTGGACATGGCCTCGATAAATCACTTGACTGTCTAGTTTAAGGAGGGTCTGACCCCTACATACTTTATCCTGGAGACTTGATGTACATAATCCATATTTTAAAACTATAGAGACAGAAAAGAGAAGCTGATGGAGAGCAAGTAAGTACATTGAAACTGGTCCCATAATGCAGTTTAAAATCAGAAATCAACAAAGAGAGCCAACTCTGAAATAATAGACAAAAAAAATCCAGGTAATAAAAGAAATTAGCCCTCCAATCTATTTAACTTTGAAGATCATTATTGTATATAATAATACGTATGTCCCCTTGTAGTAACAGTCTCTGATTGGCTCTGTCTTCTATTACATAGTTCTTTTCAAGAAACATCTGTTCTTATGCCCCAACCCTCACAGAAAACTTCTAAAAGAATGGACTTTGTTCTTCCTTATCCAGTCAGGTACTAAGCCCACCCCTGACTTTACTTCTTCAAGAGAGTCCTGTCATTACATCCCTTCCTCCCAGCTACACACATAGACATACAAGAACCCTAACAGAGCCCCCAGGGGAAGGAACTTAGTTCAGTTTTCCTTCAACTAATCACATTCTGGCCCACCTCCTGGCATTTCCTTCTTCTAGAAAGTTCTGTGCTCATAATGGTACTATAGCTGGAACCTCTAGAGGAAGGTTCTTAGTTCCATTTTTCTTCAACCCCAAGACAATCACTTTCCCCAGAATATTCTGTTCTCAAACCTACCTTCATAGAAATACCCAGGGGTGTGGGTTTATTCAGTTCTTTCTCATCAAATCACATTCTAAGCCAGTGTTTCTTCCAGAAAGTTCTGTCCTTAGTCTTCACCACAATAAAGAACCTAACATAAATCTCAAGGGAGGAAACATAGTTCAGTACTTCTTCCATCACTCACATTCTGACACCATAAAGTTTCATCCTCGTACCATCACTATGTCAGTAACACCCTGGCTAGAAATCTTAGTTCAGTTTTCCCTCAACCAGTCATGCTCTCATCGGCTCCCCAGATCTGTCCTTGTCCTAGAATGTGCAATCCTTATATATCCAATCTAGAAGAAACCCCAGGGGTGGGGACTTTTTCAGTTCTCCTTCATCCAGTTATGTTCTGAGACTTCCTCCTGACCTTTACTCCTACTAGAAAGTTCCGTTCCGATCCCTGCCTGCCCCAGACATATTCAAAGAAACCCAAAGAGGTGGGAACTTATTGCAGTTTTCCTTTGAGCAATCGTGTTCATATACCATCCCAGACTTATAAATTTCCTAGACTGTTATATCTTCATCCACCCATCCTCACAGAAATGTCTAGGGTGGAGAGAATGAGGATGGAACATTCTAGGGAAAATGAAAGTACAGGAGAGGGTCAAAGCATGATTAGCTGAAGGAGAACTGAACTAAGGTGACTTCCCCTGGGGGTTGCTGATATGGTGAAGTTATGAGAATAGAACTTTCAGGAAGAAACTGAGGTCAGGAGGTATAGTCAGGTGATTGGTTGAAGGAAAAATGAACTAAAATCCCTCCTCTGGGGTGTTTTTAAAGGTGAGTTTGTGAAGAGGGAGGTAAAACAGATCTTTCTGGAAGAAGTAAAAGTCTGGGAGCAGATCCAAATATGATTATTTGAAGGAAAACTAAACTAAGCTCGCTATACTGGATGTTTCTGTTAGAGTAAGGGTATGAGGACAGAAGTTTCCTGAAAATGTTAAGGTCAGGAGATGGAGACAGAATGTGGTTGATTGAACCAACTAAGTTCCCTCCACTGAGATTTCTGTGGATGAGGGGATAAAGATGAAGTTATCTGGAAGAAGTAAAGGTCATTGGGTCAGCTCAGAACTTGATTAGATAACAATGAATTAAACAGCTCACTTCACAGAGAGTTTCTGTATTGGGGCTGGGAAGAGCACAGAACATTCTGGGAAAAGTAAATGTCTGGAAGCAGTTTGTAACATTGTTGGTTGAAAGCCATCTGAGCTAAGCTTGCTCCCCCCTGGGGTATTTCTGATAAAGTGAGAGTATGAGCACAGAACCTGCTAGAAGAAATAATCTGTCTCCACTTTGGGTTTCTGTGAGGGTGGAGGCAAGGGGAATGAGGACAGAAACTCTGAGCAAAGGAACAATCTGGAGACAGATCCAAACATGACTGGTTGAAGGAGAACTGATCTAAGCTGGGTATGCTTGATATAGAGAGGTTGCAAGACAGAACTTTCCAGAGGAAGTAAAGGCCAGGAGGTGAGGTCTGCTCAGTTATCCTCCTGACATCTCTATCTGAGCTCTTCTTCTTCCAGAATGTTCTTTTTTCATTCCCTCACCCTTGCAGGATCATCCAGGGGTGGGGGATATTTTATTTCTCCCTCGACCAGCATTAATTGAGACCAATTACCCTTACTCTGGTTTCCCCTTGGTTCACAGACTCTAAGTGGGTCCAGCTCTGACTATCTAAGCAATATTTGTATGAAAAGAGTAAGTTGAATAATTTTATTTCAAAGAATTAAAGCCAAGTAACTTTCTTTTTCCCAATATCTCTAAAGAAAATAAAAAATAAAAACAAGGCTGGCTTTATGCTTGTCATTAAAAATATTTTTTTCTCCACTTTCAAATATTCTTTGAGATTCAAAGAATGAATATAATTATTTATCCAGAATGTAATGGTGACTTCTACTCCCCAAAATGCTTCTTTAAAGCTAATTGCTGAGATAATAAATGACACTTTTTTTTCAGTTGTGGAAAAAAGTTTGTTGTAAATACTCAGTTGTGAATATTTTGAGATAATTGTAGGTTCACACGTGGTTGTAAGAAGTAATACAGAGAGAGCTCATGTATACTTTACTCAGTTTCCTTGAATAGTAACATCTTACAAAACTATAGTGTAATACCACAGTCAGGATTTTGGCATGATCCCATCCACTGATGTTAATTATTCAGATATCCTCAGTTTCACTTGTACTCTTTCTCGTGTCTGTGTTTGCACACAGTTGTGTCCCATGGATAGGTTCCTGTATCCACTATCACAGACAAGATACAAAACAGTTCCATTACCACATGGATCTCTCCTGTTTGTAACAATTTCTGCTTTGCCCATACCTTGAGCTGGCCCTAAATCCTGTCAACCACTAATCTGCTTTCCATCTCTATGATTTTTGTCATTTCAAGAACATTGTATAAAAGGAATCATATAGCCCATAATCTTTTAGAATTGACTATTTTCACTCAGTATAATTCTTTGGAGATTTATCCAGGTTGTTCTGTGTATCAATAGTTTGTTCCATGTTATGGCTGGTAATATTCCAGTATATGGAGGAACCAAAATTTGTTTATGCAGTCACCCACTGGAGTACATCTGGGTGGTCTCCTCTTTTTTGACAATTATGAATTAAGCTATGGATATTTGTGTACAGGCTTTGTGTGTGACAGTAAGTTTTCGGTTTTGTAGGATAAATGCCCAGGTGTGTGATTGTTGGGTTGTATGATAGGTTTATTTTTAGTTTTATAAGAAATTGCCAGACTCTTCCAGTAAATAACACTTTAAGCTGACTGCATGTTAGTTTTATCTTTGGGGATAACTCTAGTTTGAGAAAGATTTTGAGACCATATTTCCAGAATTTTAAAGAATGTTATGCAGGATAAGAGTTTTTAGTTTTCTTCACATCATGCTCAAATCTCAAACACAAAAGGACACGGACCCTGTACAGATGGATGGATTTATTAATTTTATAAATGTTATGTGCATGTACTTTATATTTAGAAAGAGGATTCATTCAGAAAATCATCATGGTAAGTCTATCATTAATTGTTTTGTTTGTTTGTTTGTTTTCTGTTTTTGCTTGTTTTTTTGCAGAAGGAGGTAGTTAGGTTTTTTGGGGTTTTTTTAATTAAAACTTTTTTCTTTCCTCAAAGTATTTTTAATAATAGCTATATTAAAGTATATGCTGGCTCAAACATAATGGAGGTACTGGGGACTGAACCCAGGACCTCGTGCATGCTAAGCATGCACTCTACCACTGAGTTATACCCTCCCTCCCATCATTAATTGTTTTTAAGGAAAATATATATTGAAGTTTAAAGGATACTGACAAAAAAGAGTTGTTGAATATAAGTGTTTTATATTTTCGATCAATTCTAGGGTCTTTGTCATTTTATCACATAACCCTATGTTGTCACTAAGAGTAACAGAAATAAGATTCATTTCTGAAAAAGCTTAATAAAATGCTACAGAATATGAGCAGTTTTATATAGTAAAAAGAGAGAAAGCAATTTAAAAAATCAGTTTCAGATGAGTAATGACCACACTAATAAAAGCTCAGCCAAAATGAATTGTCCCAAGATATTGTGTATTTTTTTAACAGTTCCAATGATCTAAAGCTTTTCTTATAATTAAATGAGTTTTCTCTCATTTTTATATTTGAAGATCTTATAATTTTAATATTTCTTCTACAATTTTATTCAAGAAATCACTGGTGAATTTATACTGAACAGAGTTTAAATCACGTTCAGATAAATGCAATCACAAGAAATATTTTCAGATAAGAGTGATTTCACAGTTGGAATTTTTTTTTTTTTTTTTTTTTTTTTACTGAAGTAGAGTCAGTTTACAATGTTGCATCAACTTCTGGTGCACAGCATAATGTTTCAGTCATACATGTACATACATATATTCTGTTTTATATTCTTTTTCATTATAGGTTCTTACAAGATATTGAATATAATTCCCTGTGCTGTACAGTAGGACTTTGTTTATCTATTTTACATATAGTAGTTTATATCTCCTAATCCTAAACTCCTAATTTATCCCTCCCCTCCTTTCCCTTTGGTAACCATGTTTGTTTTCTATGTCTGTGAGTCTGTTTCTGTTTTATAAATGAGTTCATTTGTGTCTTTTGATTTTTTTTTTAGATTCCACATATGAGTGATAGCATATGTTATTTTTCTTTCTCTTTCTGGCTTATTTTACTTAGAATGACGACCTCCAGGTCCATCCATGTTGCTGCAAATGGCATTATTTTATTCTTTTTTATGGCTGAGTAATATATATATATATATATCTGACACCTTCTTTATCCATTCATCTGTCAATGGATATTTAGCTTGTTTCCATGTCTTGGCTATTGTATGGAAATATTTTTAAGATAGAATAATATGATTAAAGAAGTTTGTTTTACTATTACTTTAAAAGTGATTTTTCAGCATTTTGTCCTGGAATGGATACTGTTCTTGACAAACTGACTAGAAATGCCATTTTTCTTTCATTTGGAGGGAATTTCAATGTAGTTTAGGTATTAGGTGAAATGGAAAGATGAAGATCATTGACTCAAGAAAAGCAGTTGCTAAACAATATAATGTTAGTTTGGTCAAAAACATGTAAGCCCATATAGTGTATATATACATGCTTAAAGGAAGTTAAGCATATGCACTAGAGTTGACACAGGGGATCTCTGGAGGTGGCAGTGTGAAAATACAGTTTTTAAGTTTTGCTTATTTGCCTTTTCTAATTTTCAAGAATGCATATACTACTTCTGTAATAATAAATGGTATTTTTTAACTGATTACAAACTGAAATATATGGAACATATTATGCCTCTTAGCTGCTAGGTTTTTGTTTTTGTTTTTAATCAGGCTTTGATTTTTTTATTGCAATTTTAGGTTCATAGCAAAATCGAGAGGAAAGTACAGACATTTCTCATATATCCCCTGTCCCTACACATGCATAACTTCCCCTGTTATCCACATTCCCTACCAGAGTGGTATATTTGTTACAAATGATGAACCTACATTGACGTGTCACCAACACCCCAAGTCCATTGTTTACATTAGGGTTCACTCTTGGTGTTGTATGTTCTATGGACTTGGATAAATGTATAATAACATGTATCTACCATTTTACCACACAGGGTATTTTCATCACCCTAAAAATCCTCTGTACTTCTCCTATTCACTTCCCCCTAACCACTGATCTTTTTACTGTCTCCATAGTTTTTTGCCTTTTCCAGAATGTCATAGAGTTGGAGTCATACAGTATGTAGCCTCTTCGGATTGGCTTCTTTCACTTAACAACATGCATTTACGTTTCTCCATGTCTTTTCATGGTTCGATAGCTCATTTTTTTTTTAATTCTGAAAAATATTCCATTGTCTGGATGTACCAGTTTATTTATCCTTTCACCTACTGAAGGATATGATTTAGTTTTTTACCAACAGTGAAAAAATAAACACAGGATATCAAATTAAAAGAATGTTTTTACGAGTTTAGCCAACGTGTTGGTTTTTGTAAATGTATCAGTTTTCCTGTTAACATTTGGAACAGGAAATGTTCCATTTTCATTTGCTCCTTTGCAGAGAAGACTTTTAGAAGTGCTTTTTTATTTTGGCTTTTTTGGTCTGCTGGCTTACATTTTGTTTTCAATGGTGAGTCTGCTTTGTGCTTATTGAATATAAATAGAATATACCAGTACAGTTAGACTATACCTACACTAGCTTAGAACAAACAAGGTGGGGCTTGGGGGGTGGGTTTTACCTGCTTAAACAGCTTAGCATTGACTTGAATTATCTTGAAATATTGCTTTAAGTGCAACCACATAGATTTTCTTTAACTTGAAGCCTGTTCATCAATATCCCACAAAAGAATCCCTTATTTAATTCAATAAATATATATTAATTGACTGCTAACTCTGTGCCTGGATCTTTCTAGGTGCTTTGGAAGCATCAGTGTATAAACCAGATCAAAATACTTGCCCTTACAGAGTTAACATTCTAGTGGAGGGAGACAGACAGTAAACAGAATGCCTCAGTACATTTTATTATATGTCCTAAAGCTAAGGGCTTTAGGAAACAACAAAGCAGGGTGAGGGGATCTGAAGCACAGGGATGAGGGTGATATTTTATTTTATTTTATTTTATTTTATTTTATTTTATTTTATTTATTTTTTACTTTAATTTTAAAAATTTGCATATAATTTTTAAAGGTTACTTTCCTTTTAGATTTATTACAAAATATTGGCTATATTCCCTGTGCTGTACAATACATCCTTGAGCCTGTCTTAACCCAGTAGTCTGTGCCTTCCATTCCCCCATCACTATATTGTCCCTCTACCCTCCCCACTGGTGACCACCAGTTTGTTCTCTATATTTGTGGATCCGCTTCTTTTATGTTATATTCACTAGTTTGTTGTATCTTTTAGATTCCACATATAAGCAATCTCATATAGTATTTATCTTTCTCTGTCTGACTTATTTCACTTAGCATAATGCCCTCCAAGTCTATCCTTGTTGCTGCAAATGACAACACTTCATGCTTTTTTCTGGATGAGTAATACTCCATTGTATAAATATATCACATCTTCTGTATCCTTTCATCTGTCAATGGAGACTGAGGTTGCTTCCATGTCTTGGCTATTGTAAATAATATTTCTATGAACATTGGGGTGCATGTATCTTTTTGAATTAGTGTTTTTGTTTTTTCTAGATACACAGAGGGTGAAATTTTAAATAGAGTGGTCAGGATACACCAAACTGAGCTGACATGCAAGAAAAGCCCCAGAGAAGGTGAGGAGTGAGCCATACAAGTATGGGGGAAGGAAAATTTCAGACAGAGAAGCAGGTCTTATGTGGGGAGCATTCCTCATGAGTTAGAGGAGCGTGGCAGAGTCCAGTGTGGCTGGAGTGGAGCGAGCATGGGAGGGATAGAGATTTAGAGGATGTGGTCACAGAGATAGTCCTGTAGATCCTTGGAGGCCATTTTGTAGGGTCCTTGTCTTTTACTCATAGTGAGATGGGAGCCATTGACGTGAACAGGGCAATGGCATGATCTGACTTAGATTATCGATGGGATAACAGTGGCTGCTGAAAAGAGGCCAAGGCAGAAGCAGGGTGACCAGTCGTGGCAGTGACCCAGGAGGTCACTGGCGGCAGCAGGGAGAGTAGTCAGAAGAGGTCAGATCTTGAAATATTTTGAAGATAAAGTCAACACGATTAACTGAGATCAGAAAGACTGAAGGTAGAGCTGGTTAGAGGGATAAAATAGAGTGCTGCTGTGGGCATGGTAAGTGTAATTGTTAGACATCAAATTTTTGGGGTGTTTTGGGGGGCTTGTTTGTTTGTTTTGAAGGGAAGGTAATTAGGTTTATTTATTTATTTTTCAGGGAGGTACTGGGGATTGAACCTAGGACCTTGTGCATGCTAGGCATGCACTCTACCACTGAGTTCTACCCTCCCCACTTAGACATCAAATCTTATTTCCATCATCAGTACCAATGAGCTCCAAGCACTGACTGTGGGGGAGGAAGTGGTAGGTACAAGAACTATAGAAAACATTTTCTTAATAGCCAGTGTACTTGAAAAGTAAGAGGATCAGGGTGTACACATACAGTTACAACCTTTTCTAACACTCAACATTTATTTATTCTTCAACTGGAGAAACACTGATTGAAGCACTACTAGATGCTCAATATTGGTGCTAGGGAAATTGGGGGTGAACTGCCTAGTTATTTCTTGGACTCACTACTCACTAGTCGCTTAGTCCCACTGTACCCCAGGTTACCATCCAGCAAATAAGGATAATAAATAATACATACCTCCCAGGGATGTTGAGAGGATTAAATGAGATAATCATTTGTAAAGCATTTAGAACAACACATGATCAACACTCTACCTGTTATTCATTGTTTTCATCAAAGCCTCTCTTCTCCTTTCCAGTGTATCCTCTCCCCTAGCCAATCCAAACACAAACAGAAAAGAATACCTGTAACAGGCATGATGGGTACAGTCAGCATACACACACCATACACCAAGATCAAAACTCATGCAGTCTAGAACCTCAGGCTAGTTCCTATTGCTATGCCTGATCATCACACTGCCTAGATACCTGCAAGATAATTTTTCAGACTCATGTACATATGCAAAAAAGAGCTAAGGGGACTTGTAGAACTTTTCAGACTCCCTGTTGATCAAGAACCTCTTCTGTAGTCACCAGTACCTAGAGATCACTGCCTCATTCACTGAGACTGAGTACTCCTGCTGGTGCTCTCTGAATCAGCACAGAGAGCAGGCTATCAGACAGGTGCCCTTTGTGTCCTACCCCAGCTAGGCTATTGTGTGACCCACCCCATCTGTTCTAGTCCCCATCTCCTGGCTTCAATTCTGCTGTTTCCTTATTTAAACCCAGTTTGAACCTGAACGCTTAAATGCTGACCTGTGACCATCTGATCAGATTCACTGCAATCTATGCCTGGCCACCTGGTCCCACGAATGCTGAATCCAAATTTGGGTTGTGACATTCAATGTGGCCTGATGCTATAAACTCAGAGTTTGGCTTCTCTTTCCAGAAAATGAAAACAACGTGTGTTTTATTTTTCCCTTTTGAACCAGCCTCCTGTCCATCATCACTTTCTAGGTTTTGCATTATTTTTCTGGTTATTCTGCAAGTCTCATCTGTGAGTGTTGAAGGTGTTAAGATACAGTGCAGTTGTGGTTTGAGAAAGTGTGAGAACACTTACCGTCTCCTGAAAAGTGTCAAGGCTTTTAGTAATGATAATAATATCAACAGTAATGATGACCAGCGTTTACTGAGTGCTTATCATATATTTTACCAATACTGTGTTACATCCTTTACATTCATTATTATCTCAATGACTGTGAGGTAAATATTACTTTCTCCCTTTTATAGATGAAGAAACTATAAACTTTTAAGATTTGCATTAGTCAGAGAAAAAGTGACAGAGCATAAACTCAAGTTTTTCTGGGTCAAAACTGGTACTTTTTCTTTTTAATTTTTTGAGGGGGAGGTGATTAGGTTTATTTATTTTTATTCATATATATATATTTTTTTTAATGGAGGTACTGGGGATTGAACTCAGGACCTCATGCATGCTAAGCACACACTCTTATAACTGAGCTACACCCTCCTCCCTAAGGCTGGTACTTTTAAAGTTTATCAAGACTATGGACTTCTTCAATCTTTTCTCCCTTATAGTTTTTGTTGGATATACAGTGCATTCATTATCTTATAGTTATTCTTCCACATTTGGTGAATATCGTGGGCCAAAAAGCCTCTTTGTAAGTGTTCAGCAGTCCTTGCCCTTTAACTAAAACCAAGACCTTATATTTTCATAGAGCTTTGCAACTTCAAAATACTTTCGCATCCTATCACTTTTAATCCTCAGAATGCCTTTTGTGGTGATCAAGACATGGATGGCTTGTTACCCCCGTTATCTAAATAAATAAACCCAACTCTAGAGAGGTTAAATGACCTGTACAAGGTCTCATGACTGGTAAAGTGGCTAGACAGGTTAAAATCAGGTTTCCTGACCATTCATAAACTTCCTAGAAGTTCTAGCTGTTAACTAGTGGTTGAAAATTATTAGAATTTATCATTTCTGAACACAAATTGTAGAGGTTCATGGCTTTCTTTCCAGGAAAGCATCCACTATCAAGAACAAGATATTAACAAAGTGTCAAAGATCATCTTCTTTCCTCTTTGTTCTTGACTTGAGGGTTGTGAATTTAAAGGATGTGTGTTAGTGCGCTAGGGCTGTTATAGCAAAAGTCCACAGACTGGGTGACTTAAACAACAGATTTTTACTTTCTACCAGTTTTGCAGGCTATAAGTCCAAGTTCATGGCATCAGCAGGGTTCATTTTCCTGAGGCCTCTCTCCTTGGCTTGCAGGTAGCTGTCTTTTGCTGCATCCTCACATGGCCTTTTCTCTGTGAGTGCACATTCCTGGTGTCTCTTCCTCTGCTTAAAAGGACATCAATCCCATTGGATTTGGGCCCCATCCTTATGACCTCATTATCCTCTTTAGAGGCCCTATTTCTCAATATAGTCACATTCTGAGGTTCTGGAGGTCAGGACTTTAATATATGAAATTTGGAGGGAATTAATTCAGTCCACAACATGGGGTTTCTTATTAAGCAAATGCTCCTTCATCTGATGGATTTGAGAGCTATAATCACATTTAAGAAGTCCCAGCATCGTATGAAACCCTGTATAAAATCAGAGACATCTCACAAAGCCTTAAGTTTGAAACAGTTTTTTGAAATGAAGAATCCTGATAAACAGATAAACACAGGCTTGATCCTATACGTGTTGCTAGAAATAACAAGAAGGAAGGAGGAATTTAGAAACACCTAGATTACCTAGGGGAAAACAGAATTCTCAAACCTTTGAAATATACAACAAAAGTTATAGTAAACAACGTCAGAAGTTTCCCAGTTAATCTCTGAAGCAAGTTTATATGTTACTAGACTTATTACTTCTACAGGGGGCTTAATTCTCTTTTATTGAAGTCTAGTTGATTTACAATGTTGTGTTACTTTCTGGTGTACAGAACAGTGATTTAGTTATATATATATATATATATATTCCTTTTCATATTCTTTTTCATTATAGGCTATTACAAGGTATTGAATATAGTTCCCTGTGCTATCCAGTACGTCCTTATTGTTTATCTATTTTATATATAGTAGTGTGTATATCTACAGGGTGCTTATATTTTGACTGATTGCTTATTTGGAGTTATCACTTTTAACAAACTATTATCTTCGTTCATAACTGGAGTTTAGAATGGGTCAGACCAAGGTTGACTGGAAGCCAGATCTGACTGATTACTAGAAGGGCTAGACAGGAATTTGGGATATGAGAATATAAGGTGAGATCCTAGGAGGTCTGCCACTTAATTCTGACAAACAATACAGAAACAAACAGCAGCAAATTAGCCTCAAGTGGACCTTCAGTAGGCATTACTAAGCCAGCAATAGGACCTGGGTTTTCATATAGAGCCGAGGTTCTGCCAGGACTCAGGGATCAGTCGGAATTCTAGATTTGGAGGAGTGATGTAGAAACCCAGGCAGTGACTTATATACTCAGGCAGAGGATCGAGATCAAATTATAGGAACGAGGCCACCTATTAGAATCTGATACACAAAAAATTGGATGAGAACCAGAAGACAGGTCGGCATGGGGACACCAGCACAGTGGCCTGATTTTGAGCAGATAAGCTATTGGCTGGCCTAGGGCTCCCTTTCTTCCTCCTGCCCAGGAGCCTAATCACTGTCAAAGACTGAGGTAGCTTTAAACCTCGATTCGAGAGTTAAAAGGCTCAGAAAGCTGTAGGTGCAAGGGACATGGTACACCATTTCTCCGTATAGGATAACAAATGTCATTGCCACCTGCTTATTTTGTCTTTGCATTATGTTAATCTGGTCTAGCAGCAAAATGTTTTTAAAATGCTATAAGACAAGTATTGTTCTGACAGTGTTGAATCGATTCATCATTTTCTTTTACGAGAGTATATCACTGGCCTATGATAGAGCTTGTCCTAGCAATTGTACTTCCTTAAGACAGCCCTATATAGTTCTGCTACCGTGACCAGTTGTCAGCCCACCGTAGGGGCAGCGATTTCATCCATCATCAGCATTCACATAAAGATTTAAGTCTCACTAAATAGCAGAAAGTCTGTGCTCCTCACTTTTCCCCAGGACAAATTTAAGAAGAAGGAACGCAATTAAGAACCACCTAGATCACCTAAGGCGGAAAATTTTAAAAATAATAGAAGTTGATTTCTGTGATAGATGTTACCCTGGGGCTAGATTGAAGCAATGTAGCCTCCCTGGGGCTTCGTTCGTCCACCACCTGGAAGTGTCAGTTGGTACAGATTGTAGCAGACTGTCTGCTTAAAGGCATTGGCCACATGGAGCCCGTGACATCTGTGAGTTTTGGTCTTTAATGACTGTGTACTTGATTCTAGTTCTGAGATGTGTATTTATCCAGCATGGGAGATAGTTAAAAAGTGATATTTTTAAAAAAGTAAATTACATCCCTGTGCTCGCATTTACTGTGTGTCACTTTTAGTCAGTGTTTTACAAATAATATATCAAAGTTAGTAATAGAGAATGTAATTGGACTTCTTATTCGACATTTGAGTAGAAGAGTTAAGATAGACCCCGAAGGGGGCATCCAGACATCATTTTGCCCAGTGTTACAGGTTGAATTGCGCACCCCCATTCCCCCTCAGATATGTTGAAGCCCAATCCCTGGTACCTGCAACGTGACGTTATTTGGAAATAAGGTCTTTGCACATGTCATCAAATTAAGATGAGGTCATAATGGATGACCAGGGTACTTATAAGAGGAACATTTGGACACACACAGACACAAGGAAGACGGCCATGTGAAGACAGAGGCAGAGATTGGAATTATGCTCCCACAAGCCAAGGAAAGCCTGGGGCCACCAGAAGTCGGAGGAGGCAAGGAAGGATGCACCTGTAGAGGCTGCAGAGGGAGAATGGCCCTGCCTACACCTTGATTTCAGACTTCTGGCCTCCAGGACTTTGAGGGAAAAAGATTCTTTAGTTTCAAGCCACCTTGTTAGGGGTGCTTTTTTTCAAGCAGCCCTTGGAAGTGTATACATTGTTTTGCATCTCTGGTCAGGATTGTATTTATTTATTTATTTTTCTTTTTTTTAAATTGAGGTATAGTGGGTTTACAATGCTAGTGGGTGTACAGCATAGTGATTCAGTTTTATATATATCTATATTCTATATAGATATATATTCTTTTTCACTATATGCTATTACAAAATATTGAATATAGTTCCCTGTGCAGGATTGTATTTAAACAAGGTCAGTTAGATTTTAGAGCGTGACAGGCAGTTTTTTAAACTTTATTTTTTCTTTTTATTTATATTTTTAAATTATTATTTTTAATCTCCCCCCCCCTATTTTTAAATTGAAGTATAGCTGATTTATAATGTTGTATTAGTTTCTGGTATACAGCATAGTGATTCAGATATACATACATATATATACACATTTTCTTTTTCAGATTCTTTTTCATTACAGCCTACTACAAGGCATTGAATATAGTTCCCTGTGCTATACAGTAGGACCTTGTTTTTGTAATCCATTCTGTACATAGTAGTTTGTATCTGCCAAGCAGTTTTTAAGATTTTGGGCTACTGGTGAGTTTTGAGGTTTGGCTTCTTCGAGTGGGGATGCCACAGAGACTTCAGCTACCACATAAAATTAAATTCAGGAAAATTGTACTTGAATAACTCAGGGAACCTAACAGAGTTTCTTGGGTGAATGACTGGGTTTGGGGAACTGCTGTCTTTTTATTTTTGTATTTTTTTTTTCATTTTTTGTTTATTTATTTTTCTTGAAGTATTTGCCATGTTGTGTTAGTTTTAGGGGTACAGCAAAGTGATTCAGTTATACTTATACATATATTGTTTTTGTTTTTAATTTCTTGTTTATGTATATCTCAGAAATATTTAAAGCATCAAAAGGGGAGAGTCAGCCTTTTCAACCACTCTGGTTATGTTTGATATTAACTGATTCAAAATGTGGGAATAATGCTGTGTATGGAATTAGCTGGTTAGCTTTTGTGCAAGTTTCAAATCCATGAGTGGCAATCTGGGCTATATATTTCACCCAGTAAGGTTTTTAGCTACCAGCTATTATAGATTCTAGCACAGATTCTGCTAAAATCTTAGAAAATAAAAAATCATTATTGTTTTAATCCGTGATAGATTTATTAGCAGATTGATATCAGTGATCAGTCGATTCTCACCATTTCTTTAGAAAGGTCTGTTATGGGAGTGTTCATAGTAACATTAGAAATGAACAGTTGAGGTCCTTGTGTTGCAGGAAAATGGGGCATGAAAGGATGGCCAGGTTCCAGTCTCAGCTGAGTCCCTGGGATGTGCCCCCATCAAGTGCAGGTCCTTCATTTCATGCAGGAAAGAATTCAAGAGTGAGCTATAGTAGAGTGAAGGTAGATTTACTCAGAGAGATGTACACTCCATAGACAGGGTGCAAGCCATCTCCAAAGGTGAGAGAGAGAAAAGAGAGAGAGGCTTAGGAGATACGCATTCCATAGACAGAATGTGGGCCATCTTGAGAGGCAGCCTCAGAGTACAGGGTCATCTAGGAAAGTGAGATCAGCCATGAGGTGTGGGGGTGGTTAGTTTTTATGGGCTGGGTAATTTCATATGCTAAAGAGTGGGAGGATTATCCCAACTATATTGCAGAAGGGGCATGGATTTCCACAAATTTGGCCACTGCCCACTTTTTGGCCTTTTATGGTCAGCCTGGGAACTGTCATGGCACCTGAAAGAGTGCTTTTTAGCCTGCTAATGTATTACAGTGAGCCACTAATGAGGCTCAAGGTCTACTGGAAGTTGAATCTTTTGCCATCTTAGGCTGAGTTGGTTCTAACCAGTTTATGTTGTATCCTCAATTGCTATGTCATTCTTTTAATGGTTGTGTCCTGCCCTCTTCCCTCCTGTCTCACTTGTATTACCAATGTTAAGACCTCTTAAGATAGTAGTCAAGAACATGGTGGTTAATCCCATAATTTCATTTTTCATTTTTTTGGCAGACACAAAAAGACAGAAATGTAAAGCCTCATCCTACAGAAGTATTCTTTCTTTGTCATATTCTGACTTTCAGCACCTTATGCTTTGAAACAGTGGCAGTGTTTTGGTATAGGACACATATGGGCCTTTTTTTTTTTTTTTTTTTTTTTTTTTTTGCCATTTCCATTACTTTGCTTTTCTGGCCATCACTGCTCATAACACCAGGTGTTCCCACAGATCCACACAGGTGGGCAGTTCACTCATTCAGAAATGACACGGAGTTAGAATTTTCAGAAAGTCAGGGGATAAGAATTTGCTAGAGATTTTCAGAAAGGCACCCTAATTAGTCTTAGAAATCATGCAAGTAGCACATTTACATTCACTTTTGTAGGGAATCAGTTTATGCAATAAATACAACTAGGAATTAAACTAGATATTTATTAGGATTTTGCAGAAAGAAATTAGAACCTTTATATATTTCAGAAGCTTGCAAATCTGACACCCAGTGTTCCCAGATACAGATATTTTCCATTCAGCATTACTGATAATTGGATAACAAAACCTATATTTTCAAACTGCAATGACAGAATCATATTAGAAGAAGTTATTGCAATATGAACATTTCTGTATTTTTTTATTTTTACTTAGAATGTGACTATAATCACAGTCTTGTTAGAAAAGATATGAGCTGATGTGATTTATACCTAGAGAAAAGTGAAAGCCAAGTGAGTTGGGACAGTCAGAAGCCCAGGAATGGGTATGAGATTATTTAAACTCTCTGAAAGCAAGAGACAAGTAGTGGAAGAGGGGCAAGAAATTCAGTGCCCACACTTTGACAGTATCTGTAAATAATGGTATACATGCTCTTTCTGTTGTTATTATTTAAAGCCAGCTAGTAGACAGGTGCTATAAAAACAGCTGGCCCGGACAACTGTTTTTTTCACTTCTAAAGCTTTCTGAACATTTTTAATGGCAAGATCCAGGATCTCGGCGACTATATATACAAATATTGATCATAGACATCACATACACCCACATACACTCTTAGTCTCCAGAGGTTTTTTTTTTAATCTCATTTAATTGAGAATACTGTGCATATAATTTATCATTTAATCGATGGAAAAATTAGCCCCCAAGCAGGATTTAGTCTAAGTCCCATTTTGCCTATGTTAAAATCAACCAATGTAAACATAACCTATAATTACAGAGTTTTGGATTTATAAGGGACCAGAGAAACAATCAATCTTAACCCTTTCTTTTTATATTTTCATTCATCCTTTGGACAAATTATTAAATGCCTACTATGTGCTAGGCTCATTAATAGATGTTAGGGGATAATTTAATGGATAGTCTTGGTCCTCAAAAATCTCATAATCCGGGGAAGTGCCTCTGAGACTTTAATATGTATACAGATCAGCTGGGAAATGCTGTTAAAATGCAGACCTTATTCCATAATCCAGTCAGTCTAGAGTGGGGCCTGAGAGTCTGCATTTCTAACAAGGTTTTAGGTGAGGCCCACGCTGGTGGACCACACTTTGAGATACAAGAGTTTAGAGGGTGAATATGTGACAAATAGGACTAATATCACACAACAAACTAATGATAGAACTGATACTCCTGACTCTTAACCCAGGGCCCCTTCTATTCCTCCACATTACTCTGAAGATCAGAGTTCACGTATTATTTGGCTTACAAGTCACCCACACATTTAAAGTGCTTATAATCACTGAACTTAGTTGCCAATTTCAGTTTGCATTGGAAGATGTATTGAATAGAGTATGCTTGGAGAGGTGGCCCTTCCACAGAAATTCTAGAGCCCAGGAGAAAGATACCCAAATCCAAGAAAGATCCACAGTGTGAGTAGACACAGTCCATTACTGCATGCACTCATTTGTGCAAGAAACATTTATTCACAGGCTATTCTACGCATTGATGATAATCTTTCCCCACTTCTATACCCATAATGCATTGTACAGTGCTAAGAACACACAAAAAAATGCCAATGAGGTCCTTTTGGATGAATTCTAGCACTGAGTAGATATTATAGAAGATCCAATGCACTGTTTGAGCCCTCTCCAGAAGGAATCTGAGCTCTAGTTGTGCCTAATTTTTTTACATCATTCCCAGAGAATCATTCCTACATCTGAGCAAGATTATGATCTTGTCATATAAACTATTAGTAAGTACCAGAGGAATCTGAAGTTATGGAAAGTTAAGTGTAGATTGGGACTCATCAGAAGTCTTTAGAAAGTACAGGAAAATTGAGCTAAAGTATAAAGAGATTGGAGGATTTGGGGATTGACTGGGGAGACACAGTGAGGATATTTAAAGCAGGGGAACCTCATGAATGAAGGTGCAGAGAAAGCACTGACTATGAGTTTAGTTGATGGTGTAGATTGACCCGGTATGGAGGAATTTGGAGTGTGGAGGTCCTAATGTTAAGGAAAACCATTATATCAATACAGGATGAACCTCCCTAAGAAATGTTCTCTAGAAACACACAATAGAAATGTATAACACAAAAGTTTTTACTTTGTTCTGACTTCTTGAATCATTATTCTAACATTAACATATTATCATCACCCTATTATCATTCAACTTAATTCTTTAGTTAGAAGTCTACTTAATCTATCATTAAGATGTAAAAAGTAATATGAACTATACTGCAACTTACAAATATTTCCCTTCAAAATGGGAGTGTAGCTTTAAGTAGGCTCTATAATATTCTATTATCCAGCTTTTTCTGATAGCAAAACAATCTTTTACATGCATAGCAGTCACCAACACTGTCTTATAATACATTAGAAGACCTTGACAGCTATCCGGTGCAATCTTAGATTTATAACTCTTCAGAGAATAAATGCATTGAACATTCTATACACTGTTTCTGCAGCATGTCTAAGGTTACTACTAAACCCTTAATGATGGAAAGATAATCAACAAAGATTTACGTTTTATTGTGAAAGTTTTAAACATAAATCTCTGCAAATTTCCATTTAACATATATTTGACCTATGAATGACTTAGAAGATTATGAGAAAGAGGAATGAGAGAGGGTAATTTACTTTCCCAGCATAAATTGAGGTGAAAATAACCCATTGATAATAGTCGGTGTCTTCTTAAATTCCTGAATGTGCTTTTCAGAATTTATTGTGAACTTGACTCAAATGCTTGTCAATCTTTAAGATTATTAATTACTTGGAATTCTCCAGGCCGCTTTCTCTGACTTTCCACTGACATATTCTATTTTCTTTCGTGAATGCATTTTTGCATCTTCCTGATCAAGCTTCTCCAATTTATTAGCACATGTGGAAATGCAGTTTTATCCCATCTAAAGAAGCAGCTGAGAAGCTACTCTTTGGGAATGACTGTGATGAGTATTTTGCACATTACGAAATAGATCATCTTGTTTGTGTACAGACAGTGTTGATCATCCAAGGCTCAAGCCATCCTATTTCTTCATATATTCTTCCTCTACTTTGGAGGTTACATTTCCTCACTCTGAGCTTACAAGATAGAAATCTCTTGGGTCCCTCCACCCTTTGTTTGCTTCCTTAAACTCTTGGCAGCTTCAGTTCTGTCTTTGGCAGCGGCTGGGGAGGCCTCTTTTTCAACCTTCCCTGACAGGCCCTGAGATAATTCTGGGAAGCTTGACTAACTTGCCCTTCTAACCTCCTAGTGCTTGCTTTCCTTTTGCAGATGTTTCGCTGTGCTTTTCATAACCATCAATGTATTTCAGATGAACCACTGTGGTTTACAGTTGCTGCCGCTTTTCTCATGCTCAGGTTCCAAACAAGTTTTAACAGCTGCTTAAGGAGGCTGGCAAAAAGCCTTGATTGCTAATTCTGTGCTAAACTGCTTTTCACAATGGGACATTCTATAATATTTGATACAGTCTTTAAAGGAAACGATTTCCACCTTATATTCTTACTGCTTGTATCATACTCATTCCCAGCTTTAAAAAGATTCCATGTCTGTACTTTCCTAAATGGGCTTGATTTTATTTAAAACTCTATAGATGAGATCAGGCACGTTCAGGGTGGTATGGCCGTAGAATTTGCAGATACTGACAGGCATATGCAGAACAGATAAACAAGATTATACTGTATAGCAAAGGGAAATATATACAAGATCTCGTGGTAGCTCACAGCGAAAAAAAAAATGTGACAATGAATATATGTATGTTCATGTATAACTGAAAAATTGTGCTCTACACTGAAATTTGACACAACATTGTAAAATGACTATAACTCAATAAAAAAATGAAAAAAAATTCTAGAGAGAGGCTAGAGGTTCCCAAGGGAATAAAGAAGTGAGGATGGAGAAACAGGGAAGAGCGATATCAGTAGGGTCAAGTAAATTGGTATATAAATACAGTAAACTTCATGCCTCTGCTCATGCTGTTCCCTGGAAACATTATAAAGGCAAAAATTTGTTCTCTTGGCTCTTATTTTTAAATACGTAGAAGGAAGGCTGCTCGGGTAAATTTGAACAGAGAGATTCAGCTGTTCTTAGTGTGTTTCCAGTGTCCTGAGGTTAGGGGGCCGTGCGTAATCTGGTGTGAGGTGACAAAGATGTGCTCGGAATCTCACAAATAAATCCACTGCCAGATAACAGAGAGTGTATCATGTGTGTGACAAGAAGGAGGATGCCACTTTTAATGAGGCAATTATTGAAAACAATTTGAATTATAACTGTTAAAGGTCGCTCTTCAAGTTATATTCAATCTGCTTATGTCCCTCAATTATTTCTCACTTTGTTACCTAACAAAATTTTTCTAACATTCCAACAAGAGAACTGAGCTATATTTTCCTCTGTTTTATGACTCATCATCTGTCAAATAAGTTTTGTTGGTGGATTTCTTATTATAATTAGATCATAAATAACACAGTAATAAACTGAACAATATTCTTTTAAAAATCACATGGAATTTCAATGTATTTTTGTTTTCATCAGTGCATTTACCCTTCACCACAGTCAGTGAGATCCCTGATTTTTAATTCTGTCCAATAAAACCCTGATTTTTAAACATCTTAATAACCTGGAAATGGAAAATAATTCAATAATGTGATAAACACCAATACCAGATTTAACAGTGAAATATTAGAGCATTCTTTTATAAATATACTAATATTAGCATACTCATTGTATAGTATATTAAGTTTATGTTAATGAAAAGTTTCATAGTCAAATAAGTTTGGGAAACACTGGGTTAAAGTTTTTCTTTTAATGCAGGACTTCTCAGAACCTTTAAGATGTTAATATTTGCTGGGACTCTCTAATTAAAAGATATAATTTGCTGGTATCAGAAATGTATTCCAACACAGAAATTTTGTTCTTAGAGCATCTCCAGTGAGCCAGGCTCTGAGGAATATGCCTTGGCAAACAGTGACAACATGTTCAGCAGACAAAAGCCAGTATGTACCAACCTTCTGTTACCAATTACTCTTGACTAAGTCACCACAGATAGATGTCATGCTGTGACATGGTTAGATTTCATTGTGCATCCGAATCAGGTGGGGATGTTTGTCAAAATTCAGATTCCTAGGCTGTACTTTGATTCAGCCAATCTGGCCTGAGTTCTAGGAATCTACATGTTAACAAGCATCAAGTTAGGTTCCTGATTTAGGTGTCTAAAATTTATACTTTGACAGATACTCTATTAGAAAGCTGGGGTCAATTAATAAAAAAGAAAAGATAAATGTAATTAATTATATAATTTGGTGCTTTTAAAAAATTTTTTTAATATTTTTTATTGATTTATAATCATTTTACAATGTTGTGTCAAATTCCAGTGTAGAGCACAATTTTTCAGTTATACATGAACATATACATATTCATTGTCACATTTTTTTCTCTGTGAGCTACCACAAGATCTTGTGTATATTTCCCTATGCTATACAGTATAATCTTGTTCATCTATTCTACAATTTTGAAATCCCGTCTATTCCTTCCCACCCTCTGCCCCGTTCGCAACCACAAGTTTGTATTCTATGTCTATGAGTCTGTTTCTGTTTCATATTTATGCTTTGTTTTTTTGTTTTTGTTTTTGTTTTTTAGATTCCACATATGAGCGATCTCATATGGTATTTTTCTCTTTCTCTTTCTGGCTTACTTCACTTAGAATGACATTCTCCAGGAGCATCCATGTTGCTGCAAATGGCGTTATGTTGTTGGTTTTTATGGCTGAGTAGTATTCCATTGTATAAATATACCACCACTTCTTTATCCAGTCATCTGTTGATGGACATTTAGGCTGTTTCCATGTCTTGGATATTGTAAATAATGCTCCTATGAACATTGAGGTGCAGGTGTCATCCTGAAGTAGGGTTCCTTCTGGATATATGCCCAGGAGTGGGATTCCTGGTTCATACGGTAAGTCTATTCCTAGTCTTTTGAGGAATCTCCATACTGTTTTCCACAGTGGCTGCATAATTTGGTGCTTTTTAATTGAAGTATAGTTGGTTTACAATGTTGTATTAATTTCTGGTGTACAGAATGGTGATTCATTATATGCATATATATATATATATATGCCTTTTCATATTCTTTTTCATTATAGGCTATTACAAGGTATTGAGTATAGTTCCCTGTGCTATACAGAACCTTGTTATTTAATTATATAATTTTGAAACTGAAAGTTCAATGACACTGATATCACATGTTGAGACTGGAACACTAGGACATTGTGAAAGTTTAGTGACAAAAGGGCAATGAAGTATGGGTAAAGATGCTACATCCACCTGACTTATATAGCGGTCAGTTTAATACTCATATGACAAGCATGGACTCACTGACTTACATTTGCCTTAAAACATTTGTGTAATCTGCACTTTGATCACATGGCACATAACTGAAAGCAGTGAAGAGTGCCCTTCCCTTGATAAATTTCAACTTGCACTTTCCCTTCCAGCAATGATTACAGTTCTCTGCACAGAGCATGGTATTTTGTGCTTTATGCCTCTACTCATGCTGTTCCCCTTGTCTGAAATGTCTTTTTCCATGTTTCTTCCCCTGCTAACTTGTTCTCTGTTGAGCATGAATTTGTATGGATCGTTTGGAATGGGCGTAACTTATTTATGTAGTTAAAGGGGTGATGATTGAGGCTAGTAAAATACACACGAATGTGTCATTGTCAGGACAGGAATAGTGTGTTAGTCTGAAACAGGTACTAAAGATAGCTTAAAATTCCAAGGCAGGTTCAGAAGGACTCAGGCGATCCAGGAAGCTACAAATGTATAGCAATTCAAGAAGGGATTAGTAGGAGAAAGAGAAGCAGTTGAAATTGTGCTGTTTCCAAGATACTCTTTTTTTCACCTCATTGAATTTTGCTGATCATTGAATCTGCTTTGCTTGTTTGTTGGTAATAACTTCATTCATTTTTGATTAATTTTCATACCTGCATGAGTCTGTCTCAGCAATGGTACTTTACTGTGCGTTAATATTGATTACTGGTTACTGACTGAATGGAGTGGCTCTTTCTACTGGGCAGGCACACATCTTCGGATTTTGGTCAAAGCACTTACTTTTAATCATTCTGAAAATAAAAATATGATGCTTCTCAATTACTTCAATCATCACTACTTTTTTATTGAAGTATAGTTGGTTTACAATGTTGTATTAATTTCTGGTGTGCAGCATAGTGATTCAGTTGTATGTATGTATATATTCCTTTTCATATTCTTTTTCATTATAAGCCATTACAGCCATTGCAAGGTATTGAATATAGTTCCCTGCAATCATCACTACTTCTTTTCAATCTTCAGCTAAAGGGAGCATCATATCTTGCCATCTCCCCTATTCACATTTGGTGCTACAATTTTTTGTCAAGATGCCAAATATCTGCCGTGATAGACAGATATCAGTAGGTGGATGGCGGTCATAATGTCTGATACTGGAGAAGACTTCTATTTCAGTTTTTCAGAGATGTTAGACTTCACTCCTTTCTAGCATGAGACCTGTTTCCGGAGAAAAGAAAAGAAAGGATATTGCATTTAGTTATGATTCATGAATGTCAGGGTTTAAGTGTTTTAGGGCTTTGTGGGAGCGGAAGAGGTAGTGGAAACAGGAAGCCAGGCTGCCATAAGCACACACATAACAAGTAATTAATTGACTACAGACATGAGGGAACCTACAGAGGACGTTAGGAAATACTATTGTACATGAAATGTCTCATCGTTAATATGGAGAACAGCTGGATGGCTGGATGTTTGATAACGAAGCCAGTCATTTTAATTTGATCTAAGCTCCAGCTTTTAATTGAATTTATAAGAACATGGGAAAAATTAACAGGCAGCTTCTGGCAATTCAAAAATCGTATTTTGGCTCAGAGTCTAAGCTTCTCTCTAAATTTGGGAAATCTGGCTCTGGATAAAGATGGAGCAAAGAAAAATCATGCTGTAATACCAAGGACAGCAGAGCGATGTCTCTGATTTTAAATAAATGCAGATTGTCACTGTTTGTCAGAGGTAATTATTCCTGTGGACATAATCATATCTTACAGTGACTAACAGGTCAGCTCTAATTATTAAACAGTTGAATCAGCTATGTGACTTTTTTCTCTCTGAAAAGTCAAAAATATCACGTAGAATCATTTGTCAAAGACCTTCAAAGTGGAGGAGTGTGCTGAGGCCAGAGATGTATCTTCTTTGTTAATAGGCCCCAGAAGACCTGGGCAAGAAACTTTTTTTTATAATGGGACGCTGTATCTTTTGACTAGGGCCAGCGAAGACGTATAGGTTCAAAATTGCTGCCTCCTGCAAGAAATACAAAAGATCATCAGTTTTCTTTTCTTGAAAAAGGTGCCCCGAGCAATCACATTTGTATCCCAATAACCTCAATGTATAATCTAACCTGTCACTGTTTTGCATCCTCAGATGAAATGCTTTATCATCTAACTCCATCATTTAGGAGAACAATGGAAGGCAAAACAGACTATTCCGTGGTGGACGACATGAATCATATTCCAGAGGAGAGGGGTCCTAAAGATGAAGCATAGTTTTTCTTCCCCCTGTAGAGGCGATGGAGCTCTTCTGCCCCCTCTTTTTTCTTATAAAAGAACAGATTCAGTTGTTTTCATCCAGTTCCCAAATCACATCAAGCTGAAATTTTACTTTTTCAAAAACAGTTGGCCAGATTTTCTCAAAAAAAGCAAAAGCCAGCCCAACAGTCATCTACTTCAAGGAGTTTTCCCTAATTATCATGATCCCAGTTGATTTCTCCCTTTGTTTGCATTCTGTAGCATCTTACATACAATTTGAATGCAGTATCAGACTTATATTTTTGATTTACAATGTTGTATTAGTTTCTGGTGTAGAGCAAAGTGATTCAATTATACATATATATCTTCTTTTTAATATTCTTTTTCATTATGGGTTATTACAGGATATTGAATATAGTTCCCTGTGCTATACAGTAGGTCCTTGTTATTTATCTATTCTGTACATAGTAATTTGTATCTGCCAATCCCAAACTCCCAATTTATCCCTCTCCACCCCACTTCCCCCTCCCATAACGGTAAGTTTGTTTTCTATGCATTATCAGACTTATTTTTATTCCTTTCTTTAGCATGTGTCTATCTGAGATCTCATTCTAAATAACATGTTTATGAAGGGCAGGAATTGTCTCACTTTTGCATTTTCTCTAGTGTCTAGAAAATGACTGTGTGTACTATAGGTGCTTAATAGAAATGATCTATAGAACATGTTCATAAATGTCCTCGGGTAGCCTGTCTATTGGCAAAGGGCACTTGAAAAACTATTTAGCATCTAATAAAAAGTGTGGAAGTTATTTTTCCTGGGTAGAAACATTGTATAGGAGGTCTGTGACTTGTATACTTTGATATTATTTATTATGTAAATCATAGGTTGGAATTGGTAGGTTGATACACCAGAGACAGTAATTCCTTTTTAAATAACTTTGAAAATGCATCAATGAAGGCTTCAAACCTTAGGAATATCATATTATCTTAAAAGGATCATATCTAAAATGTGGAAAATAATCAATCTGTAACTGAAGAGGCTGTGTTCAAACTAGCACCAGATTTGGGGGATAATTAGTCTAATGGTATCTGTGGATGTAAATGAAAGGCTATAAAAATTACTTTGATTAATTGTGGTTGGTCGTACAGAGTAGAGGATACAGAAATATACAGCTGCTGAGGAAGCCCAGGGATGAAAGGGATTTGGGGAGACACAGTCAGTTTCTGATTATCTAAGTATAGGTAATTTACACCCCATGATGTGTTGTCAGTTTCATCACTGGCTAGCTTTCCCTTGTTACTCAGCCTTACCTTTTCCCTCTATCAGTTTTGTGGTCTTTAGAAACGTCCACTTAAGTAGGTGTCTAGATTCAACAAAATATAACCAGCAAGGTAAATTTCTGGAGGAAATAACTGCATGGAATGAAAAACAAGACACATAGCTATAGTAGATTCCAGGTCGTGGGTGAATGTGCTTCTGGGCTCATGTGGAATAGCTATGCTTTGTGAAAGCTCCTCTCACAATATAGCTTATTTAACAACCTTATTTGCATCAGTCTGTAGTACTCAACTGGGGGAACTAATTGGAATTCTTTGTGAAGCATATTGAATGCCATTTATTCTCACTATACATATTGGCTAGACATAATTTAGACCCCATGAGACATTATATGTATTTTAACCTATTTCTTCAGTTGCTGGACAACATGTAGAAAAAAAAAAAAAGTCTTCAGAATGAACATAGCAATACTGACAGGTTGAAAATTCCTGAAACTGTGTGTTGGTGGCATCTCTGTTCTGGACTCTGTATTCCACTCAGATTAAAGAGAAAGATAACCTCATGAGGATTAGATGTGGAATAAGTGAGAGGAGTGATGCTGACTGTAACCCCCTGCCCAATACCTTTATTTATTTATTTAGGTAATTGGAATATAGTTGATTTATAAAGTGTTAGTTTCTGGTATACAGCATAGTGATTCAGTTATACATATATATTCTTTTTCAGATTCTTTTCATTATAGGTTATTACAAGCTATTGAATATATTTCCCTGTGCTATACAGTAGAACCTTGTTGTTTATCTATTTTGTATATAGTAGTTCCCAATACCTTTATTCATTTTTTTATGAAGTGCATCATTAATGGAATATCTTTAGATTATGGACCTTAGCTGACTAAAAATTTGTTAAGAGCTAGATGACTGAGAACAGTGCCTTCTTGGACTGATTTTTTTTCCCTACATCTGTATTTGTCTTGTCTCCTCACAAGCACTTTAAGGACTGAGAGCGTAGCTGCCACAGGCTGTGCAGAGTGGCTTATACTTACTACGTACTTGTTAAATGCTGTTTGCATGAATGAATAACCTGGTAAAGCTATACTTTCTTCCTGCACATCAGTATTTATTTCATTCATGATAGTTTCCTTTTATTAAGGAAACCAGGAGACCCAGGCTTCCATGGTCAACTCTAATATTTGTCACTCTCAATATGAAGGGGCTCTTCCAATATCTTAATTCCAATACCATTTTATCTTATTCTTTTTGTTCTGGAACTTCTTTTCCATCTCTTTTATTACGTTTGTACTTCATCATAAAATTAAAAATTGGAGGTCTCCAAAAGACGTCTACCAACTTCTTATCCTTTCCAAACTTGGTTACCAATATGCATAATTTGCTATCATAAGGTAGCAATTTTATTTTAAAATAGCATTAGGTATTTATTTATATTTTCTTTTTGGCAGCCATCTTTAAATTTTTTAGTAGCCTGTGAGTAGGTTGAATGTGTAAGTGAATGAATGAGTGGATCTTGAATTTGACTTCTGCACATTCAAACAAGGTGCATGGAAATATCTGGCTGACCTTTTACCTTACAGGAATCCAAATGTTACATTGTACTTTTTCCTCTTTTCTAAAGTAAGTAGAACAAGGGACTTTGTTACTGTTTCTGTTAGCTCCAGGAAGGCAGAGACTATGGCTTTCACTTCCAGTCTCCAGGACAGTGCTAACATAATAGATCATCAATGAGTATTTCTAGAAGGAATGAATGCAAATGAAGATAGTATGATCAAGGAGCCACATGGACCTTCTAGCTGTCCTCAAACTTGCTAATTTATTTCATACCCCAGGGCCTTTGCACTTGCTGTTTCCTCTGTTCTGAATGCTCTAGATATCCATAGATTAATTTCATCATTTTATTTAGATCTATGTTAAAATGTTATGTCTTAAGGAAAATTTTCCCTCTACAGTCTATTAAAACAGTCTGCCTCCAACTACACCACCCCATTTGCTTTTTCTTCATAGCACATATTGCTATGACATTTTATTATATCATTTTGTGTTTGATGTTTTGTCTCTTTCCTCCCCCTGATCCACTGCCACATAGTACAGAATGTGAGGTCCATAAGTCTGGGGAGTGTATCACTCCAGGATCTCATTGGGAAACAGAAATCCTTACAGATGGTTCAAATCAAGAGACTTTAAAGAAGGATTACTTCCCGGCAGTATGGACAGGTTTATGGGAATAAACAAGGTATACTGAAACTAGGCTTGAAAGGGCAAGTGGAAGAAAGATCTAGTAAAGCTCAGTGAGAGCTGGATCTGAGAAGGAGGTTTGCCTTGAAGAAGATGTAGTCTTGCAGGGAGGGTATAGCTTAGTGGTAGAGTGCATGCTTAGCATGCATGAGGTCCTGGGTTCAATCCCAAGCACTGCTATTAAAAATAAGTAAATAAATAAACCTAATTATCCCCCCAAAAAATTTAAAGAAAAAGCTGTAGTTTTGGAGGAACTCAACTACTAACACAGAGAGAGACAACTCTGGAAGTCAGAAAGAGCAAGAGAAGAAATTATCAAGTCTCCTCTCTTCCCATACTTCAGTCTCCTGCCAGTGTGCCTGTTGTTAAAACCTGAGCAGGAACCAGCTAGCGAGGAGCCCAAGTCCTTAGCGATCAGCCCCTTGGGGAACAGAGTGGGCCAGAGAAGGGTGGAGAAATGAATCCCACGAGGGCAACAGAATAAATAGCACAGGTGTATTGTTTGGCTCACTGCTGTGTCTTTTATGCCCAGAACAGCACACTGTAGGTACTCAATAAAGATTTGTTAAATAAAATGGTCAATGGTAGTGGCAGGCTGGGAGCAAAGGAACTGTGGCATTCATCCAGGATATTATCATATAGGCTCTCAGATCTTATTTGGGGGGAAGGGTAGCTGTCCAAGGCCTATGTTTGGAGAAATTCACAGATAGCCCCAGAAGGGATGACAGTCAGTGCCTTTCATCTCAATCTAGTAACCACTTAGGTTGTAATTTATGCATTAGATCTTAATATTCAATGATTCTGGGAGAAATTTTCCAATAAGAAATTTTGGTAACTTGTCAGTTGTGTTTCTCAGAGTAAAAGGCACTGGAAGATAGCTAGGAATTACTTTATTCTTACACAAGATAAGCAAAAAAGTTTTAATGATATTATGGATTACCTAGCTTTAACTTCCAGATTGATTCACAGGGATTCATGGGGGTGAACAGCGTAAATAAGGGACAAAGTGATGGCTACGATCTCAACTGTGTCAGGTGTGTCCCTTTACTTCTTTCATTCTGCTTTGTTACAAGACCACCCTGACACCAGTGTGGATGATGGGTTTGAAGAGGGTATCTATTATTCACTGAAATAGGGAAATCAGGAGAAGGCTCAAGTATTAGAGGGAAGATGATGACTATAGTGTGGATACATGGAGTCTGAAGTAACTATTGGATACCCAAGTGGCAATATCTTTCTGCAGTTGGGATACCTAAGTCTGAATCTGAAGTAAGAAAACTGAAAATTATCAGCACACAGTAGTTGAAATCACAAGAGAGGATACTATCACCTAGAGAGTTCACCTAGGGATAACTTGCAGCATGAGAAGAAATACAGGCTCCTTGGATCTACTCCTGTCATCACCTCTGAACAAACCAGGAGCCAGCATGCCATGTCCCAAAATGCCCACCTCGAGTGTGTGGGTTTGGGGTGGAGTGTTCCACAGAGTGCAGAGCATGTGATCTGAGAAGCAGTGTCAAAGGATGAAACTGAAATAGCCAGAGACTCAGATAATCCCAACTAAAAGTTCAACTTGAAGGTGCAAGGCAGAGAGAATCCAGGCAATGATTACGACAAACCAAAGGCAGCAGATCAGAGCATAGTAATATAGATGACATTGCATGGGGAAGTTCCCTGAGTGCTGGGGCAGAGCCACCAGGGCCTTTCACTGGACACCTGCAGCTAAGGTGGAGGGGGAGAAGGAAGGTGCTAAGGGTACTGAGCCAACATAGAACAACTACAAAATGATGCAGAGAGAGAGAAGTCAGGTGAACATTGGTGGAGGATTTTGCCAGAGCATTTCTATTGCAGTGGTGGGAGCAAAAGGCAAACTATAGTAGATTGAGAAGTTGATAGAATAATAAAAAAAAGAATTCTAGGCTCTCCTTTCAAGAGGAAGATGTGTGCTCTAAGGAGGATTTTTGCTTTGTGTATTTTTAAGAAGAGAGATTCTTGAGTATGTGTGCAGCCTATGAGAAATATCTTGAAAATGAGCAAGAGAGAAGATAAAGGAGGGGAGAGAGAGAGAAAACACACATGAGAATAACAAATAGGCAAGGTCTTAAGAATTGTAGGGAATGGGGTCATGACTGTGGGTGGAAAGATTGTCTTGAAGCTGAGAAGTGAGACCTTTTCTTCAGAAGGTAGGACGGTAGAGTAATAAATAGGTTTTTGGGTGTTGAGATGGAAAGTTGAGGGAGTTGATATTTTATTCTCTTTAAAGAAAAAAGCAAGACTGAGAGAAAAGAGAGTTTTGGTGATGGTGGTGGTGATGGTGGTTTAGATCACTTTGTGAAAGTTGGCAAAGGTTTGGAATAGAAGGATCCATTAAAGCTGGAAGGGCCTTTACAAATGTCTTAGTTCTGTGGTCTTCAAACTTTTCTTTTTCACTCATCAGAACCATTGCTGCAAATGAACTCTTGGTAGAAATCTGCCATATGCAAATCAGATAGTTCAATGGCTCAGATGGAAGAGGTGGAGAGAAGGTCCTGAGCTGCAAACACTAGGTGTCCTTGCTCCCTCCGCCTGCACATCCTCCTTATTGCCCAATGCAGTTCCAGAAGCATCTCTGAGGCATCCCTAGGGCCCCTTTGAGTATGGTTTCAAGACCATCAACTTCATCATTTTGTGATGAGGCATCAAACACAGAGGAATGAATTGACTTGTCTGGAGTAGAATCAGGACTAGAATCTAATGCCTAGCCAGAACATTTTAAAACTGTATTATGCTGTCCCACTGCTTGCAGAACTAAAATCAATGGCCCTCAATAAACGTCTCCAAGAAAATGGAATTTTAAGCTTTATTTTCCTGACAACATTCACCCTTAAATTATTCCTTTCTGTACTTCACACTTATTTGTTAAAAGATGACAGGAAGAATCTAAAAAAATGATAGAAATGAACTTATTTACAAAACAGAAACAGAGTCACAGACATAGAAAGCAAACCTATGGTTACCAAAGGGGAAAGGTAGGAAGGGATAAATTAGGAGTTTGGGATTAGCAGATACACACCACTATATATAAGATAGATGAACAACAAGGACCTACTGTATAGCACAGGGAGCTGTCTTCAATACCTTGTAATACCCTATAATGAAAAAGAATCTGAAAAAGAATATGGGTGTATAACTGAATCACTATGCTGTACCCCACAACTAACACAACATTGTAAATCAACTGTACTTCAATCAAATAAAGGTGAAAGGAAATGTCTTTTTCTACCTACCTCACAACTTTTAGTTTAAATAAGAAAGTGTGACATGCTTAGAGATCCTTGGAAGGAAGTTGCATTGTACATTCAGTATATCACTTGTGAAAAATATAAAGGCTTTTCTGGGGACATCATCAACCAGAACTGGGAATGAAAAGCACTGGAATATTTTAAAACACTAAATTACTACATGTAATCTTCAGTAGCTTGTTTTTTTCCTACCTGGAATTATATTTCTAAGATTCATCATGTTATTGTGTGTACTTGTTGTTCATTCCTTTCACTGCTGTGTAATATTCCATGGCCTGACCGTACCACTATTTATTTATTGTCATTTAGGGGTACATGTATATGTGACACAATTAGAGTATTTTTTAAAAAGTAAGGAAAATGATTTTTTAAAAAATCAGTGTAGTAATGACCTCTTAAGGAAAGACAGGGGTAGGGAACTAGAAGTCCCAGGATAGCTTTATCATTGTTAATAATATTTCGTTGCAATGGTTCTCTGAGTGTGATCTCAAGGCTGCCAGCATCAGCATCACCTGAGATCTTGTTAGAAATTCACATTTTCTACCCAGTCGTCTTGAATCAGAAACTTAGGGGTGCGCCCAGCAATTGGGCTGTACCAATCTCTCTAGGTGAGTCTGAGGTATGCTGGTGTTTGAGTGCCACTACCGTAGTGTTATGCTTTGTAACTAACACATACGCTTCTCTTTCTCATTCTCTGTCTCTTTGTCTAATATGATATAATACAAAAGAAAAAAAAAATCTCATCAGTGACCTGCCAGGCATATCTTTATGCTGGGGAGATATTAGAGCTATTTGAGAGCAATTCTTTTTGCAGGCTAGTCAGGTGGGCAAATGGGGGGAAGAAAGAAAAGAGGAGGGTAGGGAGGGGATAGCTCAGTGGCGGTCCTGGGTTCAATCTTCAGAACCTCCCTTAAATACATAAATAAATACAAACCTAATTACCTCCCCCTTAAAATAATTGTTTTTTAATTAAAAAAAGAAAGGAAAGAAGAAGAGTGGAACCACGGAATGATTCAGAATGAAGGTGCAGGCGAGATAAGAGAAGATCCTTTTTGTAGTATATTACCGTAAGAGAGCAACTGAAAATACAGAGTATATTTTGAAGTGTACGTATATATTTGTGTGTGCATATACTTATGTGTGTGTGTGTGTGTGCACTTAGAATGACACCTTGCTTGGTAAGGTTAGCATGCCCCATTGGTAGAGATAATGACTCCCCCTCTCTACTTACCTCTGCTTCTGAATAATTTAGACCCAGCAGGGAATAACTTACTCTCACCACAGGACACAACTGCTGTTATTCAAATAGATCTTACTGCCTCGGCCAGGCATTCTAAAATGAAATGAATCTGTATCATTACAACTTTGACTCCCCCCTTTTTTTTTTTTATTCTGGAACTGCAGTTGCCTTCACAAGCTCCCTCTTTTCCCTGCTGTTAGCATTGCGTGTCATCATATTGAAAGTGAACACTCACACAAAGGAGATAAAAGCATAGTCTTTATTTATTTTGAAAGAACTCCATTATTAACTGAACATTTACTCTTAAAGGGCTTACTAGTGTTCAGACTGCAAAAGGGAAGTCCACTCTGAAAGGTACCACTTAGTCTAACAGTTAAAGATACCACTGTAGCACACAGAAGACACGGAGGACTTTAGCCTGCCAAATGCCTGGGGACACTTAGGGAAGAATCTCTTGAAAAAAATGAATTGTACCACATACACACCCTAAGGTGAAAACCTCTAGTGAACAGCCAATAGCACCAAATTAGTTTTATACATCTTTGGGGTTTGTCATTTGCAATCTGTTTCGGGCCATAGAGATACCAGAGTTTATCCTCTTTACCAGACTGTATTCAAGAAAGCCAAATTCCATAAGAAAGTCTCTTTTTATCACCTTGTGGAGATCCTTGATATTGTAATAACTTCCTAGCCAGTCTACCATCCCCCAACATCATCCACATGCCAATCTATCGTTTACGACACTGCTAGACTGACCTTTATGAAGCTTTGATCGTGTCCTTGGTCCACATGTTACCTTGCTGCCATTGCTCTAGCGAATTAGAAATTCAAGGCAGACTGTGAGCCCTATTCTTAGTAATTGTGAAGAATCTCCTTAACACATTTTTTGTGCACTAACCACTCCTGGTGTTATTTTACTATTTTAGTATTTTAGCCCTTCATCTTGGTCTCTTTACATATTTTTATCCTATTACATTGTTTTTCTTGTTGGTTGCCGCCAATTCTTTTTGGAATGTGAAAAGGTACAAATAGATGCATAAGTAGTTACCATAAGTCATTCTCCTTAAAGGGTGGCATTGCCTCTCTTGTGCACTAAATAAACTGTGAACTTCTCAGTCTAGCAGACATACTCCTTGGTGTGGCCTCAACCTACTTTTTCAGTTTTATTGTCCACTTTCCAAGGACGTCCACTCTTAGGTTTCATCAGACTAGATCATTTCCCTTTCTCCAAACTTGCCCTATGTTTCCCTGCCTCCACGCCTTTGCACATGCTGTTACCTCTACCAGGATTATTTCCTCTCTTATCTCTGCTGGGTGAGATCCTCTCTAGTAAATTCCATACCTCCACTGCTACTTCTTCCTGAGTCCTTCTCTGATCCAGCAACCATTTATAATCTGCCCTTCTCTAGAACATTTCCTTTACTGCCCTTTTCATATTCTACCTTGTATTACAGTTATTTGTGCACTTAGCTTATACCACCCCTCCCTTCATGCCCTGAAAGACTAGAAGCTTCTTAAGGGCAAGGGGCTGTGGCCCATTTCTCATTGTATCCTGTCTACAGAATGTAGATCAGTCTGCTGTATACCGTGGTTGCTCAACAAATGTTTGTTGAACAAATTTGTATGAATAAAAGTAATAAACACATGGAAGCAACCTCAATGTCCATTGACAGATGATTGGATAAAGAAGTTGTGGTATATATATATATGTATGTGTATATATATATACACACACATACATACATACATACATACAATAGAATACTACTCAGCTATAAAAATGAAATAATACCATTTGCAGCAACATGGATGGACCTGGAGATCGTCATTCTAAATGGAGTAAGTCAGACAGAGAAAGACAAATATCATATTATATCACATATGTGGAATCTAAAAAAATGACATAAATGAACTTATTTATAAAACAAAAATAGACTCACAGACATAGAAAACAAACTTATGGTTACCAAAGAGGAAAGAGGAGTAGGGATAAATTAGGAGTTTGGGATTAGGAGATACAAACTACTATATATAAAATAGATAAACAACAAGGTCATACTGTATAGCACAGGGAATTATATTCAGTGGCTTGTAATAACCTATGATGAAAAAGAACCTGAAGAAGAATATATATTATATATGTATTATATATATATATATGACTGAATCACTATGCTGTACACCAGAAACTACACAACATTGTAAGTCAACCATAATTCAATTTAAAAAATAATAAATGCAACTGTATTTCTGTTTGGGTGGGAGAGCTCATGTTTTAGCATCTGGATATATGTGCAGAGACATATGGGGCCACCTAGTACAACTCATTCCCACTACTGGAAAACCCAACAAAAAGAGTAGGTCCTGCTGTCACAGGGTGAGAGTAGCACTAGCTCCTTTAAGGATATCTTGCCTCTTTTTCATTGAAAAGGAACGTTAGTCCCTGAGGATTGAATAATCAGGGATGAAAGGATCTAATGAATATTGAAAATACAGTTAAACATCCACAGGAGAAATATAGACACAATAACATGGTAATGCTAACCTCCAGGCAGACGATAAGGATACAATTTATTTGTTCTCCTATAGTATAATTCTTGGAATGGTTAAATGTCCCATTGAGTTGCCCAGACTATCTGTGGAGTCACCAGACACTCTGTCATTTTAAAGAATTTGATAACATGCCCTTAGAGATGGAGACAGGATACAGCTGCCAAAATTAGACCTGATGATTGAGTGCAGCAGAATTCCTAGTATGACAAAATCAGGAAGCAGGAATTTGTTGAGCTGAAAAGCATAACAGGAAAGCAAAAGACAATGATAATACTTGATTCTTAAAGTGGATGCTGTTAAATAAATATACAAAGATGCCAGGAGTTTAAAAACGATGCTTATTTTCCTCTTCTTCGTCTTCTTTTTTTTTTTTTTTTTTATATACTACGTGTAAAGAAAAGATTGCCCACCATTCCAGTTCTACAAAGATCAAGCCTTTAGCCACTGCAGTCACCCACCGACAGTGCACCCTGAGGGAAATTCAGGGTGGAGAAAACCAGGAAGCATTCTGTGCTTTGGATATACTGGCCCCTAGATAATTAAGATGCATATCTAAGGAATAATTTCCATGACCACCCAGATTCTGGCATCTTCCCATACATAGAAAAGCACTAAGATCATTAACTCAAGATATCTGGTCTTTGTGATTAGCAGTAATCTTTTGATATTCAACTACATATTTTTCTCCCCAGCAAAAAATTCATATATAGCCTGGCTCCTCCCTTACCTCTTTGGAGCAGTTCCTCAGAGCTCTCTGAGAGGCTGTCTCCCAGGCTGTAGTCCTCAGTAAGGTCCCCAAAGGAAACTGAGTTCACAACTTTTAACATTGTGCCTTTTTCTTTCAGTAGAAACATGTGACCTTGTTCATTATTGCTTATAAGAACAACATTCTGAAAATGCTTTCTGTTGACTAGACTCATCATATACTTCATATTTACCTAATTGGTTTAAAAAAGGCAAAAAAAAAAAAAAAAGCTGAGGAGCAAAAGGAAAAGGAACAAAGAAGACTTGAAAGTTATTTTGGAGATTTTTGTTTAGGCTTGAAAAAAATTGGCCTTCAGCAGGCTGCTCCTGACACACCATTCACTCTACGACCCTCAAAACCAAACAGTATGAATAATCCAGAGCTTGCCAGAATCCAAGACTTTTATATTAAAGTCATTCTTTTTTTTCCTTCAGCATTGTGTAGCTGCTTTGCTGCAAAGAACAGAAACACACTTCCTGCCTTTCTTTTTTCTTTTCTTTTTTGTTTCAAGAGCAAGCTTTAGAGTTTAACTAAAATTTCCCCATCAAATAAAGTGGGACAGCAGTACTTAGGACTATTTTACTGTTTTTATTCATGACCTGGGTCACAGAAAAATGCTAGCTTTGAAGCCTGAAAAAAAATAGACTTCTTTATTTTTTTTTAACATTTAGAAAATACCACATTCATCTTTAACATAATGTAGAAAAGGTGCTTGATTCCTTATATGCCCTCCATTATTAATGTTCCAAGCAGTAAAATTTAGGAAATAAAATGCTGCTTTTAATGCATGTGATTGATCACTTCTGAATTCTAAAGAATAACTATGCAAAGCATTATGTTTTTGCTTTAGGTCTTCATAAGTCATCTACATAGAGGTTGCTAAGCCAGAAGATGCAATCGTGACATGGTGCATGTAGGTATTCAGGTTATATTTTAATTGCTATGGGATTACATTTCAATTCTTTCCCTACAGTTTTCCCCACAATAACCACCGAGGTAGTCTTCCTGCTTTGGTGTTTCATTACACCTCGGTTCCCCTCCACATCACAACCAGATACATCTTCATTTTCTTCAAATGGATAATAACACTTTCCTCCTATAAAAAACCTTCATTGTTTGCTGAATCTCTTTGGTCTTGGCATTCAAGACCCTCCAGGAGTTGGCTCCAGTTCATCTTTCTAGCTTTTCCTATCACTAACGACTCCCTTGGGTGGATTCAGGTTTCAAGCAAACTCACACACTCTATACATCACACACACACACACACACACACACGCACCGTCCTATCTGTCCTTTCCCAAACCACTGCTTGTGCTCTTAGAATACTCTCTACCTAGACCATCCAATCCCTCCGTGGAGCAATAATCAGCATCGAGGTTGCAGAGAACAAAGAACTTTACTTGGAGGTCTTAAGAATTGCAAATCAGGAGACGTAGATAGGGGTAAAACCAAAAGACTGTTCCAGGGAAGAGAGAGTCGGGGCTTATAAACACAAAATCACAAGGTTGTTCAAGAATTATGATGGACACTGATGCCAGAAAGGAACAATTTGTCCTTAAGGGACAGTCCATCCCCAGTTTTTTTATGTAAAGGGTCTGAGAAGTATCTTGGGTTTCTGGATGCCTATGTCAAGACAAGAAGTGGTGAAAGTTCAGATTCTATCTGGGCTGAGACATGCATATGTCACACTTCCTCCATGACCTCCCATCTTCATTTTAGAGAGCTCTTTTAGTAATACTGACTCCATTTTGATTTTCCTTTCACACTTCATTTCTACCAATATTTTGAGGCCCCATTTAAATGCTCCATGTTTCACAAGTCTTACATCCCCCGTTTATTATAGTTTTTATATCTTACTTCCCCTCACTATTATTTTCCCTCACAATAGCTCCTTAATTGCAGAAATCTACCTTATAATCCTGTAGCACTGTAGCAGCCTTCCTTGTACAGGCTGATTGCCAATAATACTTGTGGAATGATGAGAATGAACTCTAATATCCATCACTGGACCTCTGACTTTTCTTGTCTTAATTACATTTAGATATTCCTACTCTTCTGGTTAAGGGAGTTCATGTTGTAGCAACCTTTCTTTCCATAAACTAGAGGGACCAGGTGACTTATAGATGACAGCGCTGTTTATCATCAGAGATATAATGAGGGTTTTTTTGTTTTTGTTTTTGTTTATTGAAGTACAGTTGATCTACAATGTTTCAGTTATTCAGCATAGTGATTCAGTTATACATATACATATATATCTCTTCTTTTTTAGATTCTTTCCCATTATAGGTTATTACAAGGTATTGAATATAGTTCCCTCTGCTACACAGTAGGTTCTTATGGTCTACCTATTTTATATGTAGTAGTGTGTATCTATTAATCCCAAACTCCTAATTTATCCCACCCCCTCTTTCCCTTTTGGTAATAATAAGTTTGTTTTCTGTGTCTGTTTATTAAACATCAGGTTTATTAATGGAAAACAATAGTTCAGAACAAGGAGTGAAGTCTCTGAATCAATAAAATTGACATAACACAGCAGGATCTAGTCGTCTCAGACATTTGAAAGAATGACCAAACCATCAATATAGCCCATAGGATGTGGGAGTCTGCATGAAACAAAGTCTTAGATACATCAATATAACCATGCGGCAGACCCAAGATAACAGTTTCTTTAGCTTCAAGTAGAATTTGCATAAAGCCCAGAACTCAAGCCTCAGGGGCCAACAATACTCAAAATAATCTTCACAGCTATCTAAGGGTTTAGCTATCTCTCACTGATAAAAGGTGTTATTTCACATTTCTTGACTCATCATTTAAAAGCAAATGTCCTGGCCACTAGAATAAAGGCTTAAGAGTTCTCCTCCTTGTTTATTTGGTGAGTTAAGTTGGCAGGCCACCACCAGAGGGAAATTGATGTCTGTTAGTACCACAGGTGTGAGCTTCACAACCTCTCTTTCTGGAAAATGTCCAGGATGTCACTGTTTTGAAGGCTGACTTCCCCTTGCAAAAAAAAAAAAAAAAAAAAAAAAAAAGTAAATGTATCCTGTACTATTGTCACACTGAGCTATAGACCAGCCAGGGCTTAAAAGCCTCTTGAGAAATAAACACAAGTGACAAAAGACTAATTCTTTTGGCATTCTTCACAGGAAAACCATGTTCCTCTCTACACAGAAAACTCCATGAGGTTAGTCATTTGTGGGTTCCTTACAAGTCCCTCTCTGGGTGGAGGGAGGGGGAGAGCTGCCAGTTATCTGTTTGTGTGGGTGGTCTGACAGCAATATCTGTCACCTCCTGACCTCAGGAGTGACATAGCTGATTAGGCTGACTGGTGGCCGGTTGCCTTCCTTTTTCTCTGCTCCATGTCTCTCTCCCCTAAAGCTCTGCCAAGTTCTCTGATATTTTGAAAACAACTTCTTGTCTCTGATGGCTTTGATGGAAGAGCTGCAAACTAGGTATGAAGGAATTCAACCACATTTAGGGACGAAAGAGCAGGAAGATTATTCTAGAAACCTGAATAATAAGTATCTTATAAAATGAAGCACCCGCTGTTCATTCAGTGAAGGTCCGGATCCTGGAACCATCTTAATGAGCTCATGTACTGTTTAGCTGTCCCACTAGGAGTCTGTCACTCAGCACAAACAAAACAAGCAAACACGTCAATACTGGGGACCACCAAGTTGCTTTTCCCCCAGTGTGTTCTGCACACATGAATCAGTCAAAATGTGGGAAACATGGATGAAACAGATTCAAAGGCTTTTGAAAGTAGGACTTCTCGAAACCTTTATTCTGTCCCCATGTGCTTTGTGACTAAGAGGAAGCCAGTGTATGCAGCGTTTCCCTACTGAGTCTGACCATGAGAGCCATTTCTCAGGCTCACCCAGTGGGACCAGGGCTCAGTCCTTTGATGAATGTAGATGTAAGACCAAATCCTTGGTAACAACAGCCTCTGTCAGCAGCAGCCCTATTGAAGAACAGTTCGCAGAGTGAACTCGTTTTTTGTTTTCTTTCGTGGATCAAACTCTCTGTGCTCATTGTAACATTCTGTTCTTGGCTTAAGTAACAGTGCAATTAGCATAGTCCTGCATATTTTTTGTTTTAGGTCACTCTTAGAAGCTAGTTTACTTATATTTAGAAAAACAGTACAGAACAACCTTGCCCTTCCAGAACATTCTTTTCTTGAGTTTCCTTTTTGAGTCTTCACACAACTAGGATTCAGGAGAACTGAAATGATATAATTTCTGGGAGGAACCCCAGGTCTCCACTAACTTGGTAGGCATTATAATTAACTTTTTACTCTGGTTGGAGTGGTAATATTGGGTCTGATGCAAATGACTTCTTCTTTCTGGTTTATTTATTCATTTGATAAGTATGTATTGACTGCTTACAAAAGTCCTAGCACCCTTTTAGGTGTTTGGGATAGAGTTGTTAACCAAAATCTCCAAACTCATGCAGCTTACATTTTATGGGAGAAGATTGGCAGGGAAATATGTTAGTGAATAAATGATCCACTTACAGATTGGATAATTGATATGAAGGAACTAAAATGAAGTGAGAAACTGGAGAATGACTCAGGGGAGTGAGGAATTCTTTATGTTAAAAAAATGCAATTTTGGGGGAGGGTATAGCACAAGTGGTAGAGCTCATGCTTAGCATGCATGAGGTCCTGGGTTCAATCCCCAGTTTTATCATTAAATAAGTAAATAAATAAACCTAGTTACTCCCCCCCCAAAAAAACCAAAGTGCAATTTCTTTTTTTCCCCTCTTAATAAGCATTTATTTCAAAATTTTTCTTATCATGAAAGTTACATATGAAAAATAAATATGTAACAGTTAAAGTAAATTCATGTAAATTTTTTTTATTGAATTAGAGTCAGCTTACAATGTTGTATCAATTTCTGATGTACAGCATAATGTTTCAGTCATCCAGATACATCCATATATTCAAAAGTGCAATTTACAATTTAAGTTGCTAATCACAAATATGCTTGCCCGATAATGAAATTCTGTAGTAACAAAACGTTAGCCTCTCCTTTTCTTTAAAACTAGAGTGTGTAAAGAGGAGGTGATAACCGAACCAAGGAGGAGGCAGCTATATGAAGATCTAGACTTCCAAGGGCAGAAGTCTAGAAGGGTAAACTTCCAAGTGGAAACCCTAGGAATTACAAGAACCCTTTGGCTGTGTTAAGAGTAGAAAAAAAGGCCAGTGTGGCTGGACCGTAGGTGAACAAGGGGACAGACAATTCATGTGATTTCATAAACCAGCGCTTCTCAAAGTGTGAACAGGTAACTCAGTACTCACACACACACACACACATTGACTAGCAAGCTGTACAGTTAAGTTTGCTGGGTAAGAGATGGTGTCCTCAGGTGTTCAATTTATGCAGGTGTCCCGATGATTCTCAGATTATGAAAAATCAGGGAGATGTGATGTAGTGCAGTGATTCTCAAAATATCTTTCCTGGCCCAGTGACATCAGTATCACCTGGACATTTGTTAGAAATGCAGATTCTCAACCCCAGCCCAGACCTACAGAATCAGAAACTCTGGGTCTGGGGTTCCAACAGCCTGGGTTGGAATAAGCTGTCCATGCAATTCTGATGCCAGACAGAATTAGAGAATCACTGTGCTAGAAAATAACTGGTATTCAATACCTTGTAATACCCTACAATGAAAAAGAACATGAAAATGTGTGTATGTATATATATGGATCACTATGCTGTACACCAGAAATTAATACAACATTGTAAACCGACTATACTTCAATTTAAAAAAAAAGAAAATAACTGGGAGTGTGGGTGTCGGGTAAAAGAGTGTCCCTCTCGACTGGCAAAAAGTATCTTCTCTCATTTCAAATCCTCTTTCCTTCACGTGTGCCCTTGAACTCATCTTCTACTGGAAAGGACCTAGCTTAATTCATTTAGTAATTCTTCCTGACTGTTTTAGGAGTAAACAGGCAGTGCTCTCAGGACTGTACATGACTTATTTCAGCTAATCCTTATAATAACACTGCAGGATAGGTACTGGTATCATCCCCATTTTATAGATTAGGAACTAAGGGCACAGAAAAGAAACTTACCCAGGTCACACAGGGCATAAGAAGAAGGGTGTAAGTGTGAGCCATTCGGTTCCAGCACCGCATGAATAAATACTTTTTTAGATGGCCTCTCGGTATACTTGGGAACGGCTGGGGTGATTTGATCTAAGATAACATTGTTCAAAGAATTGCCTTCACTTTTGACTTTGACTTTAAGTCACTGAATGATGCCCAGAGGGGTCATCTGGTGACTATTCTTGTCCAAGGCTCAGAGAGGTGAAAACAGCTCACCTAAGATGATATAGCCGGTTAGTCTCAGAGCCAGGACAAAGCCCAGGTCACTAACTTTCAACTCAGTGTTAAGACGTGTCCAATGAAAACAAAACTGGCGACATACTGAAAACAACAAAGCTAGGCCAGGTATCCAGCAGCTCACGTGTGTACATTTCTTTATCTTGCTATTGTAAGCACAGTGAGTTCTTTTCCTGATTCTGGTGTCCTTGAAGGGCCATAGGACAAGGTCCCCCAGGGAGGATACTGCTCTGTCTAGCAATACTGCCCTCTCTGCACACAGGGTGCAAGATGGGAACATTAAGTTCTATTTGTAACACCTTTCATTGTCAAATACACAAAAACAACAACGCATCAAAAACCAAGTCGCTTTTCACTCCGGGTTCGTTTCTATTTCCTATCTTGTCTGGTTGTTTGTTTGCTTGGTTTTGTTTTTAACTTGTCTTCTCATTATATCTGTGGTGAAATTTTGCCAGGGGATCTAGAGAAGTTGGTTTTCTGTGTACCCTTAAGAAAATTATTCATCAGCCCGGCTCTCTAAGCTTAAGGCCTTATCACAAATCCTCAACAATATTAAACATCGACTCTCCATTTTGAAATATTAAACGTGGAAGTTTTCTGTCTTTACCTTCTGCTCTGCATTTACAAAAGCGTGATGTATAATTTAAGTTTTTAATCTCAAATGTGTTTGCTCTATAGGAAAGTTCTGTAATGATAAAATGTACTGCATCAGCTTGAGTTTCTTTATAAATATACTAACTTCTCTTGTAATCTTACTTTTATTACAGTGAGTGGATAAATTATTAATTCCAATGTAAAATCCAGTTCTGATTGGCATGATTTTTATTTTCGTTGGACTCATTTAAGCTAGTTTGGGGGGGTCTCTTAGAGAATTAATAGGAGATTGTAATGATATATCATATTTTGTAAATTACATGTAATTTTAAAACACATTTCCCACTTATTATCAGGCCCACCAAACAACTTCTATTTGAAGAAAAGAGAAGTATCTTCAAAAAAAATTTTGGAGGTTTTTAACATAAAATTAATTCCATCCTTGGCTCTCTCACAAACACAGTGTCTATGAGAGTGAAGACTGTGCCCTCAATGTTTTCTGAAGGCAAACTCTGACTTGCAAACCCTTTCTCAAGTATTTTTGAGACTCGAGTGTGTGCTGAGAAGTAATACCCATGGTCTTAGTAAGGACCTGAGGAGAAGGTATTTTACTCAAATACCAGTCTCCTCTTTTTTTCCCTGCTTTGCTTTCAGTAAAATTATGACTTTTGCAACGCATACCTTAATAATCAATGTGAGTCATTTTGCTTTCATGCTAATACTGGGTTTTCTGCTGCAATAAAAGAAAACATTTCTAAACTGTTCTAGTTCCTGAAAACGGGTGCACAGGCCCGTGTACCACAATATAAAAATTCTGTGTTGTACAATTAGTTTCAATTAAGAGCTAGTTAAATTTTCAGGTAAATTAGTATCCGACTTCCCTGGCAGGGCGAGTTAGCAGCATTCCTGCAAGTTGAGATATTATTAGAAAGTGTTTTTACCTTTATTATAGCTGGTTAACCACAGATCACATCAGGTTTAGTGAAAAGGCTGACTTCTCTTCCGAGTGGCAGTTCCCATGCTAGGATTACGTGTTTCTCCAGAAGGCTGAGGGAGAGTTTCACTTTTGATTTTTATTTTATTTATTTTTTAATGGCAGTACTGGGGACTGAACCCAGGACCTTGTGCATGCTAAGCAGGGGCTCTACCACTGAGCTAACCCCTCCCCCCTTCACTTTTTAGTCTATTTGGTTTTTTTTCACCTGTATGCATTCATTTTCTTTCATCAAGCAATGCGTAAACTATAGTAAATAGTGACTAGGTAGGGTGACAAACTGTCCTGGTTTGCCTGGTACTGAGGGCTTTTCCTTGAATGCAGCACTTTTGGTGCCCAAACCAAGAGTCTCAGGCCAACAGAGATGGTTGGGGACCTGAGTTCAGGAAAGTTGTTCCTATGACAATGCAAAAGCTTTATACTCCACAAGAGTTAATTCCAGACTTAAAGAAGGGAGGTTTGGGAAGATAACTTAA
Source organism: Camelus bactrianus (assembly GCF_048773025.1). Classification (NCBI taxonomy): domain Eukaryota; kingdom Metazoa; phylum Chordata; class Mammalia; order Artiodactyla; family Camelidae; genus Camelus; species Camelus bactrianus. The sequence goes on along the minus strand of NC_133575.1, from coordinate 76,722,535 downwards.
TACATCTCACGGATAATAAGGGAGTGAAAATCATCAATTCAGTCAACAGGTCTTAGAACTGGTCAGGTGTCAAGGTCAGAGTTAACAGGAAAAGTATGAGGAGAGGAGACTCAATAATCATAATCTTAGATTCTATACCCTTATCCTGGGTCTCAGGATCTAGTCTAAATGTTAATTAAAGAGTGGAGTTTGTATATTGAGCTGAAGGATAGTGGAAAGGATTATTAAAGGTGTCTGCACTATTTATTTTTATCTGCTGAGTGTGCAATGAAATACAACAGGCTGTGAATGATTGTGTAAGAGTCACCGAACTGTGTCATTAGATGTGAGCCAGAAGGCTGGGATCCTGTTAAATGTCTTTCCGTTTTCAGCCTATGGAATTTGAGTTCTGAGAGCGGAAGTGTACATTTGGATGTGAAGTCTAGGATACAGACCAAGAGTGTTTGGACTTTTAGTTCTTTGATCCAACACAAAGTTACGTGCTTTCAGTCAAGTGGCTTAAACTTAATGCCACAGTTTTCTGATTCTTTGATTTGAGAGAGTGAAAGTTAGCTCTCAAGCTCTAGGCTGAACAATATTGGCAGTCCATAAAAGTAGTGGTTATTTGAAGTGAAGATGGGAGAAAGGTCAGCTTTCAGATCAGAAATGAGCTCTATGAATGCATGGTGCAGCCACCATTCCTTTCCCATGTTATTTGCCCGTCAGGAACCAACATGGCTAGCATCAAGTGGAAAGTCCTCTGTCTGACTTTCATTATCCACTCCCAAACTACCTAGCAAGTCCTATTTCCCACTGGGCAATTTGGCATGAGAGTCAGCGCATCATGCATCCTGAGAGTCTGGGTTCAAATTCTTGCTCCATCATCATATAAACTCTATAATCCTGGCCATATTACTTAATCTCTTTGTGCCTCATTTTCCTCATTTGCAAAATTGGCCTATTATTAATAATATATTACTCACAGGGGTAAACATATGTAAAATACTGAGAATAGTGCCTTGCACAGTGTCTGCTATTATTATTATTACTGTTGTCATCATTATTATTCCTTAAAGGTGTCCCTTGCTTTAGGTTTCATGTTCTCTTTAATATCTACATGCCATCCTGACTTTTTGTTTTATATTTTTGCTTGTGATGAATTCTCTTCATGTGACATGATACTTTTTCCCGCCTGCCCAAACTGGATCCATTTTAAAACCACCACTTCAATTCTGATCTCTTATGTGAGACTTTCACAAAACTTTCCTTTTGATAAATTCCTTTATTATGACTCCCCAGACCATGCATTTCGGCTTTCAACTATCTGCTGTTTGGTGTGTGCTAATGTTGTCTCCTCTGCTGATCTGAAAACTTTTTGACAGCTGGGGCTATGTCTTGTCTACTTTATTGTATGTTTTACAGCCTCTAGAATGTTTCTGGCTAAACGGCTGATTGATTCATATCAGGAAACCGATGCCTAAATTTGGTCCTTTGATTCTCCCACTACTTTTGAGACAGAAAGCCATCAGTTAAATCACTTCAGGAATCTGTCTCACAAAATCTTGCTGATTTTACACTATTTTTCAGCAGCTATGTATTTGTGATAGAATATCATTTACAGGTCAGTTTTCTTTCATGCTTGGATTCAGAAAAGAATAAAACATGGTGCTTTTACATGAAGTTCATATACATCACTAAACAACACTTACTAGAGTTCATCCCATTAAGAAAGGGTGAATTATAAGAACAATTTAAAAAAATTTATTACTGAAATTTCCACATACACATAAAAGAATAATATAATCAGTTCCACATAACTGTCACTCAATTTCCACAATCATTAACATTAACCTTTCCAATCTTGTTTTATCTATCCCACCCATTTTTGGGGGGCCTGGAATATTTTAAAGCAAAGTCATCATATTTCATCTGTAAAAAGTTCAGTATGCACCATTAACAGCTGAAGAGATAAAAAAGGCTAAAATCATCAAATCTTTTCTTACCATCTTATAACTTTAGTAATATTACTTTGCTCTCTTCTACCCCAAAGATATAAGTAAACCTATAAAAATAGATGTTCCTAGTAGATGACAGGAAATATATGTGAAACACGAAGGGTATTTTACTGTCTCAGCTGTAGTCTTTGAAGTATAGCAGGAACCATGCTTTTGATAAGAAACACTGCATTATGATTTCAATGTGATAGATTACTATAATAATCAAATGGAAAGTATATATTTATTTCATTTGAATGTCTTTTCAGCTCTATGATATTTTTGGATGTGTTAAATAAATGTGGGATGGGGCTATCCAGGTTCATTATACAATGTAGCTCATCAATCTATTTTTAAAAGGCTATGTTTCTAGAGATGTTAGAATCTAATGGCCTCAATGATCTGAAAACACTATTTCACAAACGATTGTGGTATCATTCCCTCCTAAGCTGATCATAAACTACACCACAGGTGTAAAAGTAGATGTTTAAATACCTATTTACCTTATTCAGTTTAGCAAGCACTGTCCATACAAATGGTAATCATTGGTTTATAAATGACGGTCAGTTATGTTTTGTTGTGTTTCTAAAGTTACAGTTTAATACTACACCGGTTTGAGCAATATAGAGTTTGTAAATCTTAAAGCCACAGTATTAAGTAAAGAGGCACATTATGAGAATTGTTAGGAACATGCATGTTTCTTACAACAAAAACTGAATAGTTCTGTTACGCCAATCTGAGCCAGACATATACAAGAAATAAAATTTAGGGGTTAAGGTTGTTAGTTATTTATACATTTTACCTGTAGATTGGAAGTCTGTATTGTTTATGCTGGTTTCCCTACAGCTGAGGTGAGCCTGGATATTCACATCCCTGCGAGCACCATAAATCCATGAAGACAACATCAGCTCTAACTGACTGGAGTGAAATGTACCTGACTCGCTGTCAGTTCTTTTTGTAAGTTAGGGTTCAGTGAACTCCTACTTTGGAATCTTCTAGGATGAACCAAATTCAAATAAAAACTTCCCTGTAGGCAGTCAAAGCTTAACTGTAAGTCTGTCATTCAGTGATCTTTGTTCTGCTGTTTCTCTTCATATTCATAGCTACTGCCTCTGTGTATATTTTAACTTTGCAGATACTCTGCCCAGTAAACTGTTCACGTTTGTGTCTTGATTCCATGTCATTCATTTGTATCAAAGCTTGCACATATTCCTCTACTTTTACAGAAATAACTTTAGGCTTTTATTTTTGCTTCATTGTGTGAGTTTGACTAAAGCAGAGCCATTCTTCAAAGTGAAAAGGTTTTATTTGGAAAATTCCTTTGAAATGACTTCTTTATTATAGATTCTAGAATGGCCAGACTACAGCCATATCTAGAATATAATTCCCAAGAAATTTCTTCTACTAAAGTGAATTATGGGTCACTGGCACATATGTTTTTTCCTTGCATGGCAAATAGGAAAAAAAATAAAGAAAAATTTAACTTCAATTTTGAAGAAAAATTGTTTGGTCTGGTGCCCTGAAATTCAATCTTCGATCATGGGTACTTTGAGTAAAAAAAAAATTGAGGACTGCTGTTTCTCCCTTGTCTCATTTTTCAGGTCCTGAATGTGGTTTTCTTTTGAAATATTATGAGAATATCCTTTCTGAGTAATGCTTACCATGAACATTTAAAACACAAATGGCATATCCAAGGTAAAAATAAAGGAAAGCAACTCAATAGCATTCTGTCAGAGAGTTGGATTTTATGGTCTCATGAGAGTAATTAGAAAAGTCAACCATGGAGCTATCTAAGTTACACACAAGACAGGGCTGAGAAATGTTTTCTAGTAGATCTTTTAATCTACAAACTTTAGGTCACATTTCTTCTGTGCTCATAGATGTTAGATATATTTGACAGATAGGCTAGAAAATGGAGAGTCATTATTAACATGGACAGCCAGGCCATGATAGGCAGTAGGCTTATCCTGTGACTAGTTCTGCAGCCTATGCCAGTCATCTGATTCCACTTAGCCTCTATTTTCTTATCAGGAAAATGGGAACAATATCTGTTAATGTGATGGCAAGATAAATGTAACACATGTGCAAATGTCACAAGATAGCAAAATCCCAGCTATTTTCATTGGTGAGATCAAGAAGAGGGAAATGGAATTATGGTACCATTATGCCAGAAATGATCATGGAATACATATCTATGATTTCTTTAAAAAAAAATCAGAGTCTTTAAGATGGCAATTTCCAAAGAAATGAGAATCTTTTTGGTCAAAACAGCAAGCACAATAACAAGAAAACTAGAGGACACAAAATGTTTGCTTTGTGGAGAAGATGGTAGCATTGGGTGGGAAAAATATTATAGTAAGAGAGGAAATCATCAATGATTTTAAGCTTCATAATAAAGGTATATTCCAGCAGAAAGCAGGCCAGAGGCTTTTATTTGCTTGACAGTAGCACTATCCATTACATTGAGTTGATTTTCAGGCGATCAGCCTTGCTCCCCTCTCCGCCCCCCCCCCCCCCCCGACTCCCGTTTGCTGAAGACTTTCCCGGTTTTCACACTGGGAGTCCCACATCCTGGCCAACTTCTCAATCCGCATCAAAATGGACCTGGGCCTCCCTAGTTGGTCCTCAGGACAGTGGCTAGGAGTTTGTCAAGATGCACAGTGGGGAATAGAGGTTCACAAAGCTTCCCATCTTCGTAGTTAAAACTGTAATTGTATTCTTGGACATGCATATTCTCTGATCATTCAATAGCATTTTTATAATTTTGTATTAAGAGTGTTTGTTGGGTTACTGGGCACAGCACATCTTCTGCTCTATGGTGGATGTTTCCAGAAGTGCTGGGAGGGGATTATGCCATACAGAAGTGACCCAAAGTGATCTGGAGACGGTGGGGAAGAACGTTAATGATAAGATGGCTCTAGGAGATAAAAAGATGCCCAAGTACCGGGCCAGGAGGTTTTTGGGTTCCGCCCCAGCCAGCAGGCTCCGCCCTGCGGGCGGGGTTTGGGTGGGGGCGGGGCTAGCGTCCCGGAGGGCGGTGGGCGGAGCCGGTCTCGCTGCGCTGTGGCTCCATGCGGCCTGCAGTCCCGGGCCGAGTCCCTCTCATGCCCGCCCGCCTGCGGGCCACGGAGCTCGGCCCTGACGGCCCCGCCGCCATCCGCGAGGGCTGGTTCCGCGAGACGTGCAGCCTCTGGCCGAGCTAGTCCCTGTCGCTGCTGTTACACCATTAGTTCTCGCGATACCAAGATATCCTCGTCTTCCGCAGTAAGCTACGGCGATGTGCTGGTGTTGGATGGCGTCATCCAGTGCAGAGAGGGATTAGTTCTCCTATCAGGAGATGATAGCCAACTTGCCCCTCTGCAGCCACCCCAACCCACGCAAGATGCTGATCGCCTGGGGCGGGGATGGGGGTGTCCTGCGGGAGGCAGTGAAGCATTCCTCCGTGGAGTCCGTGGTCCAGTGCGAGATCGACGAGAATGTCATTCAAGTCTCTAAGAAGTTCCTGCCCGTCACGGCTGTTGGCTACTCGAGCTCAAAGCTGACCCTCTATGTAGATGATGGTTCTGAGTTCATGAAACAGAACTGGAGTGCTTTCGATGTGGTTATCACTGACTCCAACCCCCTGGGCCCTGCTGGTTGCAACTGGACCTCATCAAGGAAATGCGGCAGTTCTGTAAATCGCTCTTCCCGGAGGTGGGCTACGCTTACTGCACCATCCCCACCTACCCTAGTGGCCAAATTGGCTTCGTGCTGTGCAGCAAAAATCCCAGCACCAAATTCCTGGAGCCCATGCAGCAGCTGATGCAGAAGCTGGTAGAACAGATGCAGCTGAAATACTACAACTCTTATGTACACTGGGCAGCCTTTGTCCTGCCGGAGTTCGCCCGCAAGGCCCTGAGTGACTTGTGCTGAGCCCAGGTGCGGCTGCCCACGCCGCCCGCCTGGGACCTCTGTCCAGGGAGCCTCCAGTATGTCTGGATCCTGCCAGCCCCGGACAAGACTCCTGCTGGCTCGCTCACCATCCCAGTGTTACAGGCCCCAGAATGCTGCCCGGCCTGCTCTGTTAGGTGGGCTGTCTTGCTGTGTGGCATTCAGCTTCCAAGCCTATACCAGGTACGTACAGCACCATCTCCGCCTTCCGTCGCCCCCCTCCCCACCACTCACCAAACACGTGTATCTATAACAACAACAAAAAAAAGGACAAAGTACTCTGCAAATATTAGGAACCCAACACAAGATATTTGTATGCTGTTAATTTTTGAGTATGCAAGAGCCTATTTGGGCGGTGGGGTGGGGATGCAGCCTCTCCTCTAAACCACTGGTAGGTGAGAATATCAGAGTACAGTTGATGTCTTGGAGGAGGAGAGTATTTTGATGAGATACAAATTGGCTATTCACTAAGCTGTTAAAGCATAAATGAGTGCTAAAGTGTGGGTCATAGGGTAGTACATCTGAACCCAGAAGTTCAGAAATACTCTTCTCTCACTTTAAGTAAGTCTCTTGCCTGCTATAAAAAGAAAGGCAGGGGTCAAGGAATGGAAAGGAGAAACAGAAGAAAACCACAAAAAATGAAACAGGCAAGAGTTGTTCTGAATGCTTTACATTCACTCAAAGTTAGTAGAGTGAAATTAAGGCCCCATTTGCTAGATTCCAAATACCTGAAGCCTATTTGAGTAGGCGCTGTGTTATCTAGCACCCATTAAAGCCACGTGATGGAGGTGGATGTAATCCTGCTTGATTAAGAGAAAAGATCTTGAAAAGGACTTTCCAGCCATGAGGCCCATGATAGATCTTCAGTCGGCCTTAGGCTCCAGAAAGCTAAATGTAGAATGTGGTGGTAACATACTTGGCCATGAACAGCTGTGTTATATCAACACCCTGTATTAAATTCTGGCTCACTTTTTTTCTCCCAAACGTGTATAACAATGCCAGATGCATAAGTAATGTAACATATATGCCTGGATTCTGAGTGTCTGGTTGGCTTTACTCATGGCAAATGTTTTTTAAAAGGGAGGTGGAAGGTGCTGTGGCTTGGAAATATTTGCTACCTAAGAACAGGTTCTCTGACCCAAGCTAGGATTGAAAGTGCGTCTCCCAACACTGACTAGGTAATCTGCTCAATCTGACCTGGAAATTCTTTCATGGTCCAACTGTAAGTTTTCTGGGATACAATTTGCTGTCTGCCTCGTTGGATCTTGCCTTTCTTTTTATGGACACTATGGAAAGATCTATATTTCTTGCCTGAGATGTAGCTATAACCTTATATAGTCTTAGAAATTGATGTAACAGTAGAGAATATGAGCTCTAACCATTTTCCCCACTAAGTCCTGGCAATATTCCTTGGAATGTGGGAGAGGAAAACTCCTTGATTAATTCATCAAGTGAGTATTCAGAATATCATCATGATATGGGTTTACAACTCCAAAATGCATTTTAGAATGTTTTTTGGTAATTACAGGTATAAGAAAACACTTTTAAAAGTTATAATGTTAGAAATATTAGAAAGCCAGAAACCAAAATCCTCTCAAAATTCAGTTAGTCAACTTTGTCAATAAAGGCAATTCTGTTTCATAATAACAGTATTAAAAAGAATGAAAATAGAAATTATATATAAATGACATGGATGCTTATGGGGTTATGTTTAGACTTTCTTCCTTATGTTTTTAGGACAGGTAAACAGTTTCATAAGTTTTCTATTTTGTAAAAATAGCTGAAACTAAATTGTAAGCTTCAAAATTGCCCTGATTTTGCTTGACTACAAGGACATAGTAAGAGTTTGTATGTAGAAGCCATAAACCAAGTGGTTAAATACATGATTAGGAAGACAAAGTTGTCTCATTTGTGTTCCTATTGATCAACAATATTTATTAATTCTCCACTGTGTGCTGAACTTTACTGGACATTGCTTTTGAAAAAAATCTTCAGTCAGAAAATGGCCAGAAATATTTAAATTCAGCTATGGATGTTAGATCATTGTGGGTTTAAAGATAAAAAACACAGTACTATCTATAAGTTCACTAAATGAAGTTTGTCCTACCTTTGGTTAGACAATCAGTGGAGAAGAAAATAAGTGAGAACTTAGATTTGGGACCGTTCCTGTGACCTGATTAATCTCTTACACAGCACTGATTTAAATAATTTGCTCACACTAATTTTAGGTCTCTAAATTGCTCATACCTTGTGTGTAGAAACTGATTATGATTGTCATATCCATGAAGCAATACAGAACTAAGAAACTTCAGCTCAAATCTCAAAATTAGTAGGCATAAATTAATTTGAATTCTGCTTACCTCAAAGCAGCTCCACTGTTCAAATATATGTGAATTTATAATATTGTATGATTAACAAAAGGAGCCACGGTGACCATTTCAGGGACTGAAATAACTGCAAAGAGAAGAAATGAATCCATCCTGTTTTATTACAGAAGTTTTGGGGTACCACTGGAGGCAGAGATTATTGAACTGACCATTTTAGAACATAAAGAAGATTTTTGAGCCCAAACCACCGAGTCAGTAGTGGTTCAGTGGTTCATCCACTCATACTGTCACCTTGGGAGTTCAGATTTCAACATATGAATCTCGGGGGACACAGACATTCAGACCATAGCAGTTGCCCTTGCAGGTCCTAAGAGTTGGTTGCTTCTGAAAGCAGGAAAACAGATGCATTATGATGCTGAACAGGGCCAAAATTTGTGCCTTAGTTTACTGTTTACACAATGTACTGATGAATCTGGACCTTTAGTTAATGTGAGGAAGTCCCACTCCCAACTGGGTGGAGTAATTCCTATCTAGTGATGAAAACAGGCCCCCTGAACATTCCTTTTTTCATTTTTTCAAGGAAGGTCTTTATACCGTAAAGCCAGCTTGGAAAAAAGACTTTCTCAGTCAGTTTCACCACAGAAATGATTGCAATGCTAGTGCAGAAATAGACAAGGTGGAGTAAAGAATTAGGGCATTTAAATAGCCAATCTGGGCAAAAAACAAGGTTATGCGCAGGGGTGGAGATGAGGTGGTAATTTTTTTTCACAGCGAAAAGGAATTATTCAGATTAGATGCTGTACTGTCCAACTGTTACTTTGTATTGCATTAAATGTATTGAATCTTAGTCCTTTAAATCTGGGTCTGTCAGCAGAGGTGACAAAAGTTTGTGGTGGCGGTGACCTGATCATTATGGACCAAATACTGGTGTCCCCCTCCCCCACACCAATTCCTATATTGAAGCCCTGAACTCCAATGTGGTAGTATTTGGAGATAGGGCTTTGGGGAGGTAATTAGGATTAGATGTGGTCATGAGGGTAGGACCCTTGTGATGGGATTGGTGCCCTTATAAGAGATATGAGAGAGCTTGCCTCTCTTTTCCTGTGCACACACAAAGAAGAGGTCATGTGACCTCACAGCGAGCTAGCGGCCATCTGCAAGCCAAGACAGGAGGCCTCGGAATGAAACCTCCCTCGCTAGTACATTGCTCTAGCACTTTGCAGCTTCCAGAACTGTGAGAAATAAATTTCTGTTGTTTAAGCCACTGAGCCTAGGGTATTTTGTTATAGCAGCCTGAGCTTACTAAGACTATGGTAATTCTAAGTACCTATTGTTTTTGAATGATGGTATAAAGGCTCTTACTGCTTTTGGTGAGTTCCTTCTCTTGTAATGATCCTGCCTTGTTGTTAGAGAAAAACTGTCGCTGGATGGGTTCCAAACAATTAAAAGTACCTTATCATCAATTTCGCTTCAGAAGAAACAGCTTTATAGTTTAGTGCCAGTGCGTTTGGGATATTTGCATTCCAATGGGAAGTACTTCCTCCAAGCCTGTATTTTCCTTCTAATCAAAGCGGCAACTAAGTAGTTCATGAATGGCCAGGCCAAAATCAAAAACTTATAGAAGGGATCATAAAGGTAAGATTGTTCAGTCCTTTCATGTTACTTCTCCAAGGAAGAAAGGATGAATGAAAGAATAACTACAGCTTTATTACCAAATGACATTTTTTAAAATGGTGATACAAGTGGATCTTTAAAAAATACAGGAGGTAGGGGACTGGGAGAAAAAAAATAAAGGAAACATAGAAAGACAAAAAGTGTATAGAGACTACTAGATAGCTTTAGGTTTTATATTTATCTTCTTAAAGAGAAATTTTATTCAACTTTGGACCCATCTATGATTAGAGTTCAGAAAACATGTCTGACCTCATCTTATCTTTGAAATGAAAGTAACTGTCTTCACTCTTGAACCAGCTAAGGGTACAATGATGCATTAGCAAATATGATCATTGATGGAGCTGTTTTGTGGGTTTTTTTTTTTTTTGATATGGTCTTATTTCTTTAAACTAGTAAGGGGGTATATTTTGCAAAACTCACAGGAACTATGAGGTTGTTTTCCTCCTTTACTAAACAGCAGCCACCTGCCACATACATATGCCTTGGGAATTCTTTTGATATGAGTTATGGGAAATAGAAAGCAGAATCTTACACAGTAGAGGACATAACTTTGCAGTAAATCTACAGTTGTCTTAGAGCTGTTCATTATGCTTTCTGAGTCTCTCTTTAATTCAAGGAAGTCTTTAGCATCTAGTTTCTGAAAACAATCTCAAATTACCATCAAAATGTAATTGGGCCTTTGGAATATGCTACCCTATGTTTTCCCTGTCAAGGAAATGACACTCTGTGAACCCTGTTGAATTTCCCAGTTATCTTAATAGAATGTGTTGAGTAAGCATTATGAATAATAATAATAATAACTATTATTATTATTATTATTATCCCCACCATTGTCATCATCATTAATTGTGTTAAAAGGAAACCTTGAGAGTCATAAGTGACCTGCTGGCAAGGATTACCCACTCTGGGGTGTGCCATAGATCGGTTTTGCTCTCAGCAGTAGGTAGCATTATAATCAATAGAAATTGCCCATATGGGGTTTAAAAGACACTGTGATAATTAAGTTCACCAGAAAGACATGTAAAGTTTTAGAGTTTATTCTAAACCACTACTCTGTGAACTTTCTGCAGATTTCATTGACTGCAGTGTCTAAATCAGAAGATGTAGCAGTTTTTTTCACATGCTCAGCAAAAACTGTTAACTGGCTTTTGTGTGTATGTGGTATAAATAAACATTAACTGAGTGTTTCTCGTATTCCACTGAGTAAATATTAAACTGCACTTTTCTATTTTTGCTAATAGTCATCATCATCAAAAAGTTTGTTTGTCTTTTTAAAAACTTTCCCATTTGTCCCTGGTTCAATTAAACCATCTCTGCCCTCTAGGGAATTATAGCTTAAAATAGTATCGGTACTTCACCACTTTTACCTGTCAACAAACTTTTTCGATTGAAGTTCCCCAAAGACCTTGACTTAACCTTTACATAAATAAATGTGGGCAATGGATATTGGGGTTTGCAAAGTACAAAAACCTAATATTTTTAAAATCCCATAAAGACCTTATTTGTTGCTATCATTTGAGACCAAGGCAACACCTCAATTTAGCATATTTAGTGACTTTTTCACACAGGTTAGAAAGACTTGTTTGAGCATCAGAGGGATAACTCAGAATAAGTATCTAGATCAGTGTTTCTCAGATGTTGATGATATTAATCTTTGTACTGAATTCTCTGGGTGATTCTGGTGCACACAGTCCACTTACTGACAGGCTCTAACTTCTACTTTCTTGGTCTGACAGCAAGCGAGTGCCTTTCCTTATTAGAATTCAGAAATTTTGAGAACCAAATGGGTTTCATGTACAACCTTCAGATCTCTAAATACATTATTTCTCACAGTTCTAAGGAAGCTTTTGATTCTGATGGATTTCAATCTTCTTATTAAATGTCATTTACTTTGTAACATACCAGTGTAACCCGTTCTTCCACAAAATCTCTCTGAGGGAGTGTTTGTGTCTCTTCTCTCTCCGAATGACCTTGACATCACTTTGTTCAAGTGGCTTATACCATTCCTGACTTCTTACAGTTAACTGGGCTTCATATTTTCTGATCAGCCACAATTTCAGTGTATTTGCTTTAAAGAGGACTTTGTGAGTTATATACAAAAAGGAACTTTTCTACCACGTGGAGGATATTCTATGTAAATAAGGCAGTATTTGTAGCATGACAAAGATACCTCAAGGAGTGGGGTATTGGATTGTGTATTTAGTTGCCAGTTACAGATTTTAGGAGTCTATTATGTTAAACTATTATATACCTAGAGTTGAAGTAAAATATGTCAGAAAAATGTTTAAAAGAAATCTCAATTTAGTCATTGTGTGAAAAAAGGAATAGATCGCAGCCCACTTGCATAAAGTAATTGCATCATTAAGGGGAGTTTTATTTTTAAAACCAAAAGACAGACTTTGGAAAGCTGCTGTTATTTACTGTGCCTTAAACAGTTCTTCTATGAAGGTTTTTCTGGTGTATTAAAGATCTGCTCCAATCAAAAGTACTTTGTATGGTTGCTGGCTGATGGGATAATTATACCAAGTTATCAAGAGATGATTCTTGCCTCCCAGGCTGCAGTTCCTTTCTTTAGCTACCATGGAATTGACATGCTTCATTGTTTATTATTCATCACATGCTTGGACGTCTTGATGATGGCAATTTTTTTTGGCATTGTTTCATGTTCTTGTGTTTCTTACTTGCCAGAGCGTCATCTAAGTAGAACTTCATCAGTTTATGATTGTTCTAACTAGTCTTCAGCGGCTGAGTCACTTCTCCAGTTTTTGTTGTTGTTACTTTTGTTTGTTTGTTTTTGTCTATGGCTGGAGAGGTCTTTCTAAAACATACAACTCACCAAACACGAAAACCATCGATCAAACCTGCTGGTTTTTCTCAGAAGAGTCGATGTTTTCGTTTATTCATTAAGAAGCTTTGCATTGTGTTTCTCTCCCTCTTCCTCCATCTCTCCCTCGTCCTTATGTTTATAAGAAAAGCTCACCAGCTTTGTGCTTTAATAGGCAGGGCTGAAGGCAGAGTTCTGCCTCTGGGAAATGTTTATTCTGGAAAAACACAGGAGACATTTGTTTGGACTGACTCATCTAGAATATGTCATAAGCCATCTTGGGCAAAAAAGAGATGTGTTACATATTGATACCCGTCCAGATGAAATTTTACGTTTAAAAACCAAGTAAGTGTGGCCACTGCAGCCTCTTAATTGACCAATAAATGTTTATCAGTCCAGTAATATTTTGTTAGTCATTTTTCCTTCCAGGGATATGAATAAAGTTCTTAAACACAATTGTTTTTTGTTATTAGCCGAACAAATGGTTACTCTTGACAAGGAGCCATTTTCAAGCCTTCTGTAGTAACTTGAAAGAACAATGCTAAGGAAAAATCAAATTGTGCATTCACTCCTAGCAGAGCCAAGCATGTCTCTGTACTGGGGCACGTGGGGGTTATGGAGGGAAGAGAAGGCGAGCGAGTAGTAGCCTGACCCCGCTTTGTCTGTTTGGTCCTTTCTTTGCTCTTAAATGTCTGTGTATATCTGCCAGAAATGATCACCCAAGCGATTTGAATTCCCTGTTCCTGCCTCTGGCCAGCAGCCCAGGGCTACCACCATACCCGCTCCTCCCCAACAGGCCACTGTTCCACTTGAAACAGAGAAAGGGAAAGACTAGTTGGACTGCTTTTGTGCTATTTTACTTAACTTCTCAGACTAAATCTAGTGGAGGTCTTCTTATTCTTGTTTAGCTTTAACTCACTGTATAAACAGAGTATACCTGCTATATATTCAGCAAAGTGCTAGGTGTAAAGGGGTAGTCATGGCGGGAGGGGAGGTAGTGTTGATAAGAGAAAGGGCAAAGTATAAGGAATTTTAAAGAAACAGAAGCCTTCCCTTCCTTAAAGTCTACCTGGGGGAAAATTAATACCCTAGTCAAATAAGTTAAAGCAATTGAAATGCATCAGGCAAAAAAAAAAAAAATAATAATAATATAATATAATGTACACAGTACATATAAGTGCTAACAGGATAGGAGAACCCACAACTGGTTAATTCAGTTCACCATTTGAGTAGACATGTACTGGAACCTGTATCAAAAACGTGATGGAAAATAAGAGGTAACAACCTGGAGGCAGACACTGCTGTAGATAACTTTATTATGAGGTACACTGTGCTGAGTGTTTTAAGATCTACAAAGTACTACGGGGGAAACTGTGAAGGGAAAAATTTTGAGTGAGGGGTAAGGATTCTGCAGTCAATTCTAATGAGGGGGGTGGTCTCACACCAACAAGCAATTCTCTGACACAGGACAGGTGCCCTACAATTCAGTTCAGTTCTAACACTGTCTCCCCAGAGATAGCGTCAGATTCCCCAGGGTAAGGGTTTAGTCCTACAAGACTGTACTCTCCCCCGCCAACTCCCAAGCCTCCACCAGACGCCAATCACAATTCCAGGTTACCACCTGTGCTTTTGATGGTCGACTCTGGGTTGCCAACAACCCCCTCCTCAGCTTTGATTAATTTGCTAGAGCAGCTCACAGAGCTCAGAGAAACATTTTGCTTACTAGATTATTACCAGTTTCTTATCAAAGGCTATAACTCCGGAACAGCCAGATGGAAGAGCTGCATAGGGCTAGGCATGGGGAAAGGGTGTGGAGTTTCCAGGCTCTCTCTGAGAGGTGCCACACTCCCTCCCAGCACCTCCACAGCTTCACCAACCCAGAAGGTCTCTGAACCCTCCTCCCTTTGGGTGTTTATGGAGGGAGGCTTCATGACTTGGTCATGATTGACTCATTGGCGATTGACTCAACCTCCAACCCCTCTCTCCTCCCAGGAATTCAGGGGATGGGACTAAATTCTAAACCTCTATTCATGATTGGTTACCCTGGCAACCAGCCCCCATCTCCAGGTGCTTTCCAAAAGTCACCTCATTAATAACTCAGTTGCAGTGGAAAGGGGGCTGGTTATTAAAGAGAAGACACCCATTTCATCTTTATGGCTCTGAAGGGATTTCAGGAACTCAGGACAAGAGGCCAAACAGTATGACAAAAGATGTTCCCATTGCCTTTATCACTCAGGAAATTCCATGGATTTGGGAGCTGTGAGCCAGGAACCTTGGACAAAGACCAAATATACATGAGAAAGATATTTTGATCATCTGAATGATTAAATATGTATTTCTTATAAATCACAATATTGCAGGGCGGGGGTTAGGAAAGTTTTGTATAAAAGGTATGATTTGAGCTGGGCTGTGAAGGATGTATCTGATATTTTATAGGTAGAACTGGTGGGGGTGGAGGTGGCATTGGAGGGGAGTGCAGGGTATGGGGGAAGTGTAGGGTGTACTCCGATTCCCCTGTTGTATTTCAATCGTAACAGCGTAAGGTAGGCTGCAGGAGGGGGTCAGACAGAAAAACAAGCTGGATGGGAAGGTCCTCGAGAGCAAAACTGAACAGCTGGAGCTTAATTTTGTAGGCAATGGTAATACTGAGGATTTTTGAAGAAAGAAGTAAGGTGAAGAAATCTATCCTTTAAGAAGTGGTTTAGCATACGGTTAAAAGCTGGTGTTCTGAAGTCAGACAGAACTGGATGCAATCAATGAATATCTATTGAACTCCTACATACCAGAGACCATTCTAGTAATTGGGGCCATCGTAGTGACAAATATTGGCAAGACCTCTGCTCCCATGGGACTTCCTTTTTAGCTCTGGACAGGAGAGGCAAATGACAATAACACAAAAAAGGACATTTTCCAGATAATTTTAGATAATGATAAGTGTGATGAAGAAAATAAAATAAGGCAATATGATAATGACTGGTCGGGGGCAGGGAAACTACGTTAGATTTGGTTGGTCAGAGAAGGCCTCACTGATGAGGTGAAATTTGAGTTGAGACTCGAATTAAATGCTGGGATGAGCTATGTAAATATTTGAGGCAGAGTCTTCTAATCAAAGCGAATAGCAGATGTAAAAGTCCTTATGGGAATGAGCTTGATGTGTTCCAGAAACAGACAAAAGGCCTGAGTGGCGGGACTGAAGTAAATAAAGGGGACACCAGCATGAGAGGAGGTTCTAGAAGGAGGCAGGGGTCTGATTACATTCATCTTGGCAGACCAGGGTAAGAATTTTGTCTTTTATTCCGATTATAATGGGAAGGCATGAGAGGAGGTTTTAAGCAGGGTTTGATATGACATGATTTATATTTTCAAAAAAAGGTTTTAGGGGGTGTAGATAGAATTGGACGACTCAGGATATGTTTTAAAGGGAGAGCAGGCAAAACTTGTTCAAGGTCTACTGTTTTCTACTTATTTGACCTTGAACAAATTATTTCACCTCACCTCACCTCAGCCTCAATGTCGTCATCTGTAAAAAGGGGATAAAAATGGTACTGACTTGATATAGTTGTTGTGAGGATGAAGTGAAAACTCCACAGTACATAGCTGGCCCATCATGTGTACTCATTCAAAGATAGCAGTTATTATTATTAATACTCTGATGGGGATAATAACGCTGAGTGGGACCTGTGAGTAATTAGAAGCATGGTGATCTGTTAGGAGGGGGCTGTGATTGTCCATAAGAGTTAAAGTGAGAGGCTGGAGTAGGGCAGTGGAAAGGAAAAGTAGGAAAGTATCATGTTAATAAATCTAATTAATATGTACCGAATATTTAATTTAAGTAGGAATATCTAATGACTTATATTCAGATGACTAATCAAGTTTTACATTAGTACGTGCAGAGTCAAAACTCACTTCCATGGTGAGACTGAAAATAAAATTGCTAATGGTTTACTTCCTCTCCTTTAATTCCTGGTCAACTAATTACTTTTCTATATTATCATTTCCTATCACATAAAACCATGAGTTGTTTAAATATGCTGTTGAGATGTAGTCAAAATACATCAATGGAGACTTCTAATGAAATGACTGAGCATGCGTTGCACTCTCAGCTCTGTACTGTTAACTAAAGTCTTCCTTTGCTATGTTTTAACTGAAGGCTATTCTCTTGCCTTCATGAATAAAAGTAAAAGCAGACCTCCCATTTGTTGTTTTATGGTTTGGATGAACCTGGTTACCCTACCAATGGGAATGAATTGCTGACTGTATTGGTAATTTTCTTCCAACATTATATGAGTTATTAGATAAATCATCATTCTTGGAGTATGCAAGGGCAGTTTTTAATTACTCCTTTCTGTTTTCTGGTGTTGATCACTCATGATAGACCTAGAGTGGTCAACTTCAAAGGACTGATCTAATGTTTATGAAGTTTAAATGTACAGTTACCTAGGCGACAAGACATTAGGCAGAAAGGTTAAGGCTTATGAATATTAAAACCTTAAGGAGTTCTTTGACAGGTGTGAATTTTTATAAGTTATTTCCTTACAGATGAGTGAAAAACAGCCAGAATTTAAAATACACAGATCATCAGGAAAAGACAGCTAGGACTCAGAAAAATCCTGGCTAGCTCACTGCTGCAATTGTCATTTTTATTTGATTTTATTTTTCGAGTTTCAGGTTTTGGGAAAAACAATTAAAAAGTGTAATGAGAGGGAAAAAAAAGACCCAGTGGATTTGCTGTCTAGGTATTTTGTACAACATCCAAGAGACATTAATTGCTAAGGTAATAAGATGGACATATCAGTTCGGATTTGATTGCTATTAGAAAATGAAATGTTTTAATAAAAATCACGTAACTGTCATCAAATGAAACATGGCCTCTGAGCAAGATTTTAAACAAATAGTGACATATGCCCCTTCAATGTGTTTCTATCTATCACCTAAACGTGTATATTCACAATCGGAATCAAGCACTAATATATTCTCAGAAGTCACATTGTAACTTACAACCCCTCCTTATGTCACCACTTCTTGCTTAAATGAACTGAGGTATTATAGCCTTTTAATGTCCCAGCTACTGGTATTTAGGTTTTCTCTCTGTGGTTTTCCGCTTCACAATTTGGGGACAGAGGCTGTTAGGCTTTGCTGTATCCAGTACACCTTTCAAATGGAAAACTCACAGGAAGCAAATGGTGAATATCCTAACTTTGTATGCTGAGACCACTTTCTACAGGAAGGTAGGGCATTGAACATGAAAGACAATTTGGGGCTCCTTTTGTTCTTCTTTTATGTTTGCTTCTATCCATTTCATCCCAATTTGTGGAGCTCAAGGCTGCCTCAAGGGCACCGAATATTCAGTCAAGATGAATTGCCAATTCTTCACCTTCTGGGAAAGTTGTCAGGTAAGTAAACTGTCAACAGCAATGATTTTTCTTATCTTTAAGTAGATAATTAGCTGTGAACACCCCTTTCTTAACATTTTCCAAAGTATATTCCTCTCACATTCAAATCTGCCCTCAGATCTATCCAATTAAGGTGAACTGAGAAAAGAATTCCCATATCCTATTTTGAGAATGACTGTAAATGTCTTTAAATAGAACCATGTTGTAACATATGTGCTGTTTTAGCTTGCAAGATTTTGCAAAATGTATTTTAAAAATGTCACTGGTCAGGCATTTATGCTAGAAACTTCTTACATTATTCATTCTCACAAGCACCCTTTTGAGAGGAGAATTATTAATCTTACTTTACAGATGGGGAAACAAACTCAGAATGATAGAGTTCTTTGTCGAAATCACGGATCTCCTATGTGGTAAACCGTGGATTTGAATCCAGGTCTGCCTAATTTTAGCATCTTTCTCGCCACATAGGATAGACAGCTGATCTTCCAGCTGCTTACAATTGTATGATACAATTAGCTTGTTGATTTCTCTCTCTCCCCCAATCCCAGTATGTTAGTGTTGCTCTAAGAACAGGGACCTTGTCTTTGTTTACTGCTGTGACCTCAGGGCCCAGAAAAGTTCCTGATATATTCTGGCCACTCATTAAATATTATTGCATGAGAGTAATCATGAAAGGGGTTTTGTTAATTTCAAATTAGACAGTTGTACAGGAAGTCCTAAAAGTGCCAAATGGGTGCTGTAGGGGTTGATCAGTGGGAGAGATTACCATAGGTTGGAGGCTACTACAAGAGTGTAAACTACAGACGTCCAAAAAGGAGTGCATACACCTTTGGGGTGTGTTCAAAATCATACATTGGGAGGGGGAAACAACATGTTAGAACTTCTAATCACTTTTTTTGTTTTAGCTCATCCTTTTTCAATATTGGTTTTCATATTTTACAATGTATGTATTATTACAGTTATATGTGGTATAATACATAATACAGTAATATATAATAACATACAATAATGTGGACAGTAATCTAATATACACAGTAAAACAATCATATACATACATAAGTATATGTGTGTGTGGGTGGGTGGGTGCCTAGACATTTTTTCCTGCTAGTTGTGCTTGGAGGCCTGTGGTCCAGAGGGAGAAATAAACATAAGCAGATATCTATAATTCAGTGTTCTACCTGCTAATAGATGTCTATGCCAAATACTTCAGGAAGAAAGATAAGGGAATGGCTAATACTTCCTGATTTTGTTGAGGAGGTGGTGGTGGTGGTGGTGGTACTGATGTATATGTGTGTGGGAGAAGGAGGTCAGCAAGTTTCACAGAGAAGGTAAGGGAGAGGAGTTGCAGGGTATGTGATCAGCTCATGCACAATTCTCTGGTTGGTTGATGGTGAGGTCACAGGGCTGTTAACATTATCAAGCCTTAGGTGCCAGAAGGCTTAGGGTCTCCATGCTTATGATCATCAAGTGGTTAATTTCTTCCATTTGGTGAGGGTTTTTAGCATCTGAAAAACTCAGGAAATATGCATCAGATACTATTATCTGGGTTCTTGCAGCAGAGGATATGGGGGATGGGTCTGTCCCAGGAAGACCCCATAGGGTCCTGCTTGGCTACAAGGAATAGCATTATTATTACTGGATTACATGTACTAATATATAAATACATATATTGAAGATGAGTGCTCTTGTATTAATAAGCTAGGTAGGATACAAGGTAAAAAAAACTGGACATCACTTAGTGCACTAGACTACAGGTAATAACATTCTGAACCAGGGTGGTGACTATGGAATATGAAGAAGGGGGTATCTTCAAGTGATATCCCAGCAGAAGGATTAAAAGGCCAGTGGAGAAGAAAGAGTTAAAGATGACTTCTAGATTTCAAACCTGGGTGAAGTTATGATAACATTGACATATAAGGTCATCATGAGGAGAGGAGGGCAATTTTTTGAGATAAGGTAATTTTGAATATATAACAAATTAAGAGAAGGGACATCCACATGTAAATGACCAATAGGGAACTGGAGATAAGAGATGGGAACTCTGGAAGAAATCAGGGTTGGAGTTGAAAATTGAGAACCATTCTCATTATTGGTTCATCAGACATTTATGGGCATCTGTTTTGTGCCTGGCAGCAAGCTATACACTGGGACTGGAGTGGGAAAAAGAGATATGACACCACCCTCAAGATGCTTATCTTATAGTTAACAGGGAGAGACAGACAATAAACAAGGAAACTGCATACAATTATAAATCATGATAAGTGTGTAAGGGAGCAAAATTTACCACCCCAAAATGTCTCTTTGACATGTGGATTATTTCGAGTTGAAAACAATCAAGGCCCCAAAACAGATGAATTCTCAAAAGAGGGTATCAACACAGAAAGTGAGGGCTGAGTCGTAGGGAATGCTGATTGACCACACAACCTAAAACTGGAGAGTTATGTTTTATTTGGTGGACTTAAGCCTGGGATGCAGCCTCTCAGATCACTCTCAAGGACTACTCTGAAGAGGTAGGGGAAGAGCCAGGATATAGAGGACTTTTTGCAACAAAGACCAGGTAGTCAGAACATCAAAATATATTTATGAAAGAAAATCAGACGTCTCAAGTTAAGGAATTTAGTGCTTTTCTATGTGTGGGAAGATGCAAGAGTCTGGGCTAATTGAACTCACTCCTTTGATATGCACCTGAACTATCTAGGGGCAGTATCCTGTACTTTCCCATCCTGAGTCTCCTCAGGGGGCACCACTGGGGGTGGCAGCAGTGGCTGAGGGCTTGGCAGCAGTCAGCCTGCTCGTCTCCATCTTGCGTTATCCTCCGGCTCACCAGGCAGCGGTAGTGGCTGATGATTGATGCCTGCAGCATCTTTTGTTTACTGATATGGCAGGCAGTGTTTTTCATTCACATCACCAGTAGGATATGATGGGAGAAAGAGGAGCCAGCCAAGAGAAACAGGAGTGCTCAGAGAAGTAGGAAAGGTGTCAGGGAAGTCCATGGAAAAGAATGTTTCACCCAAGAGAGTCTGGCCAACACTGTTAAAAGCTGAAAAGATTGTAGGGAGAAATGAAGTTGGAGAAAAAGGACTACATATTTGGGAGTAGGAAGCCACTTTGAAAATGTACCTTCCATTGAGAAAAATGAGTCTATAGGGAGTGAACAGAAACCACACTTCTGAAAATTTATTAGTCACTGGAAGGATAAAGTAGAATGATGGGTTTAAAAAATGGGCAGAAGACCTGAGTGGACTTTTTTTCAAAGAAGACATACAGATGGCTAACAGGCACTTGAAAAGATGCTCAACACTGCTAATTATTAGAGAAATGCAAATCAAAACAACCAGGAGATATCACCTCACACCTGTCTGAATGGCTATCATCAAAAAGTCTACAAATAACAAACGTTGGAGAGAACGTGGAGAAAAGGGAACTCTTGTACACTGTTGGTGGGAATGTAAATTGATGCAGTCACTATGGAAAACAGTATGAAGGTTCCTGAAAAACTAAAACTAGAACTACCGTAGCATCCAGCAATTCCACTCCAGAAAAAGTGAAAACACTAATTTGAGAAGATACATGCTTCCCAATGTTCATAGCAACTCTATTTACGATAGCCAAGATATGCAGTGGCCATCAACAGATAAATGGATAAAGAGGATGTGTATACTTACACACACACAATGGAATATACTCAGCCATAAAAAAGAATGAAATTCTGCCATTTGCAGCAATGTGGATGGACCTAGAGAATATTATGCCTAGTGAAATAAGTCAGATAGCGAAAGACAAATATCACATGATATCACTTTAATGTGGGATCTAAAAAAATGATACAAATGAATGTATATAGCAAAACAGAAACAGACTCAACAGATACAGAAAACAAACTAGAGGTTACCAGTAGGGAGAGGGGAGAGGGGGAGGGACACGTTAAGGGTATGAGGTTAAGAGACATAAACTACTATGTATTAAATAGACAACCAACTAGGATCGATTGTACAGCACAGGGAGTTATAGCCATTATTTTATTATTAAAATAACATTATTATTTAAATAACTTTAAATGGAGTGTAATCTCTAAAAACACTGAATCACTGTGCTGTACCTGTAAAACTAATACAATATTGCAAATCAGCTCTACTTCAACAACAACAAAAAATCCTAAGAAAGTAGAATGGTGGGTGGAAGAAGTAGCAAGTTCAAGCAAAGTTCTTTTCAGACTAGTGGAGATCTGTGGAAGGTTGGATTTCGGTGTGAGCTAAGAGAAGTGGAGGGGTGGTGGGAGAGGTGAAAGGAGGCAACTGAAAATGTTTGAAAAAGGCTTGAAATATTAGGGGATAATTTAGAGGCCAAGAACCTGGAGCATATTTGAAAGAAATGTGGCCAAGATCACAAGTGCTAGTGATTTTAAAGGAAGAAGACTCTCTTTCCTCTGAGACTGGGGAGAAGGGTGGGAGCAGAGATACAGTGACAGAGCAACTGTGAAGTGAAGTGAAGTTGCAGAAATTTAGGGGGTTCATGGCAGTTGACATTGATTTTTCAGTCCGTCAAAATTAACAACACACACTAATGTAATATATAGTCTCAATAAAATAAAGCTTCTTTAAGGGAAGGAAGCTTGCACTATGTTGTTTGCTTTGTTCTGTTTTTGATAGTCCCCACAGTATCTAATGGCATCTTGTACATGGTCAGTGCTCATTTAACAGAGGCTGGTTATTCATATGATATCACTTACATGTGGAATCTAAAAAAAGTTATGCAAATGAACTTATCCACAAACCAGAAATAGACTCACAGACACAAAAACAAATTATGGTTACCAATGGAGAATGGGGTGGAGAAGAGGGATAAATTAGGAGTTTGGGATTAACAGATACACACAACTGTATATCAAATAGGTAAACAACAAGGACCTATAGTACAGCACAGGGAACTACATTCAATATCTTGTAATAACCTATAATGGAAAAGCATCTGAAAAAGAATACATATACATACATATATATGTATAACTGAACCACTCTGCTGTACACTTGAAACTAACACAACATTGTAAATCAGCAATACTTCAATTAAAAAAAAAATCCCCAAAACAGAAGCTCCTTGTCTGATATCTCTATTTTCAAGGAATTTACAACTGAGAACAACCAAATTACATATGCAGTATATGGTAATTTCCGAAAGAGAAATGCTGCTAATAAATGTTGCAGGATTTAAAAAGAAGTGTACCTGTAGATTGAGCTGATGTGGGAATGCTTCATAGAGGAGCTGAGTCATTATCTGGACCTTAACAATTGCCTAGGATTTGCAATTTGTATTTTGCAGTCAACTAGAAGTGGACATTTTCTATATCAAGGCTTGGATAGTGACCTTACGGTGAGTTGGAAAAAATCTGACCACTTTAGGAAATATGGTAGAAAATCAGCAGGAGGTTATTCAAGAAGTTGCTGAGATTCAGAAAAAGAAGGATCCAAGTGAGAAAACTGGAGCCTTGTGTCAGGCGACTGGGGGTTTAGGAGTCTTTTATTTTGGACAACATCTTCCCAAATTAAATGTGAAACTGGGCATTTCAGTCTAATTTGGAATGAAAGCCAGGAAATACCACTCTGTAGTCATTTCCAGATTCATCTTTCTAAAGTCAAGATACAATTATGTTACTCCCCTGCTCAGAAATACTCAATGGTTCCCTAGTGCCTACAGAATTAATCTATAGACTCAGTGGCCTAGCACTGAAAGGAATTCACAATGTTTCCAAACATTTCCAGGCTTGTTTCCAAATATACCATACACATGCCACACACTCTTGCCAATTCCACTAGGAACTGTTTCCTGAACATGGTATGTGCTTCTTTCTTTCTAAAAAATTTTTAAAAACATTTTTTTAAATGGAGGTCCTGGGAATTGAACTCAGGACCTTATGCATGCTAAGCATGCACTCTACCACTGAGCTATACCCTCCCCTCTCTATGTGTTTTCTAAGCTTTATTCCTCTGCTCATGACATTAACTCCATCTCTACTCTGATCTGTATCAAAAGCTTACCCCCTTTTTAAAGACCTATTTCCAATGCCAGCACCTCCTCCCTAAAGTCTTTCCTGCCCCTTCCCACAAGGGGGATTTTTCTCTCTTTTCTATTAATTTCCATAACATTTGGAAACTCATATAAATTTTTTTTTAGAAGACTATTTTTTAGAGCGGTTTTAGGTTCACAACAAAATTGAGAGGGAGATACAGACATTTCCCATATCATCCTGCCCTCCCACATGCACAATTTCTCCCATTATTAGCATCATTCACCAGAATGGTACATTTGTTACCAGTGGTGACCCTGCATTGACACATCATAATCACCCAGAATCCACAGTTTACCTTAGGGTTCACTCTTGGTATTGTACATGTTATGGGTTTGGATAAATGTATAATGATGTGTATCCCTCATTGTAATACCATGCAGAATATCCTCAATGCCTCAAAAATGCTCTGTGCTCTGCCTATTTATTCTTTGCCCCTCCCCACGCACCCTTGGCAACCACGGATCTTTTTTTTTTTAATTGAGTTATAGTCAGTTTACAGTGTTGTGTCAATTTCTGGTGTACAGCACAATTTTTCAGTCATACATGAATATACATATATTCATTTTCATATTCTTTTTCACCGTGAGCTACTACAAGATTTGAATATATTTCCCTGTGCTATACAGTATAAACTTGTTTATCTATTCTATATATATACCTGTCAGTATCTGCCAATTTCAAATTCCCAGTCTGTCCCTTCCCACCCCCCTCCCCACTGGCAATGACCAGTTTGTATTCTATTTCTGTGAATCTGTTTTTGTTTTATATTTAAGTTCATTTGTCTTCTTTTTTTTTTTTTTTTTTTTGATTTCACGTATGAGTGATCTCATATGGTATTTTTCTCTCTTTCTGGCTTACTTCACTTAGAATGACATTCTCCAGGGACATCCATGTTGCTGCAAATGGCATTATGTTGTCATTTTTATGGCTGAATAGTATTCCATTGTATAAATATACCACATCTTCTTTATCCAGTCATCTGTTGATGGACATTTAGGCTGTTTCCATGTCTTGGCTATTGTAAACAGTGCTGCTATGAACATTGGGGTACAGGTGTCTTTTTGAGTTAGGGTTCCTTCTGGATATATGCCCAGGAGTGGGATTGCTGGGTCATATGGTAAGTCTGTTTTTATAATGTACCTCATATTGTGGGTATTTGTAAGGTTTCCTAACCCCCAATCTCATCTTCTAACCCCTACTGAATTTCAAATTACTTGGTGACAGGATCTGGATACTGATCATTATTTTAATCACCTTCAGAACGTAGCATAAACAGTTCTTGACATGGACTGATGCAGAATTAGAATGAGGTGAGGGGTTGATGTAGCTGAAGGGGCATCAATGAAAGTTGCTGCTAATAAGAGATATCTCAGCCTTCGTCTTGGCGGTCTCTATGAAATATGGAATCACCAAATCCTTAAGGTTAATTTTTTACACGTGCTGGTACTTTTCATTATCACTATTTATATCCATCCAGTGTCGCAATTTCCTATTGTAGCACTAATAGATATTATGATCATTTTTGAGTTAGAAGTATATCGAACAATGTGCTGAGTATATCTGCCACAGATGTGGAGGTAGCAAAATAGACTGTAAAGAGGAAACGCTTTGCATTTCAGTAGAACTAACTTTGGCTGCTTGCTGTCCTGCTTAATAGCTATGTGTAATTCTGTTGCCTGCCCAACATTTATTCCCTCTTCTTTTGGTAATTTCCTTTTAGAGAATTAATTCTTTCATGTTATTCACCCAGGGGGCTTGAGGTGGGGCTACTCCCCCCATCCTCCCCTGCAGTTCCAAGGATCTGGCCAATCACTATATTCCATATCTCTGGCTAATGCCAGGCTGATGAGACTCAGCTGGGAAAAATGAAATCCCCTGTTGGTTGAGAGAATGGGATGTAAGAGTGAAACTGATGGCTGTCACCTCTCTTCAGCCAGGATCAAGCCTGTCTAAGAACATAGACAATGCAGAGAACAGAGCTGAGTGACCGAGATCCGATAAAGAGACATGAGATCATTCAGCCTCTGGATCTAGCCATAGGTGAAGGCAGTTCACCCCCTTACTTCCTCATCCTCGACTCCCTCAGACCTGAAATTATATGAGCCAGTGAACAACTTATTCATTCCTTAAGTCAACCTGAGTGGGGTTCATCTGGCTTATAATCAAATAACAGTACACAGAAATACCACATGACCTTGGGCAAGTCATTTGCAGTGTCTCTGAGGCTCAGAGCATCTATAAAAGGGGAAGAATCCTCTGTTACCTATCACACAGGGACTATTAGGAGGCTCACATATGTGTTAAATGTAAGTGAGAGCATTTTGATGACTATAGATGCTTGTAAAAAAGAGGACAGGTATCAGTGTCTTTCATCCAAGAAAAAAAGACATATTGTTTACTATGATTATGTTTTCTTTAAAAAACAAAGAAACATTATTCAGTCGACCAATATAGATACTGGAAAAGCAAAAGCCCGTACCCAGACTCTTATAGTTAAATATCTCACCATAGGATTCCTCTTTGATGACTAAAATCACAGAATTTCTCCTTTTTAGCAAAGAACATGAAAACCTACTTATTATTCTGCTTAGAATATGCAAGAGCTAGCATTTAACTTTAAGGCTGGTTCTTAAAAGCCTGCATAAAAGTTTTGAAATAAAAATTTGTTGCTGTCTCATATCCTCCACATACTCAACTTTTCATTCTGAGTATAGGTTGTAAATATGTTGTTAGAGCAAAGCATTTAAGACATGGCAAAATTCAACCTTGGAACGTTGCATTAGTCATTCAAAGGAGATACATTTGAAAATTGGTTCAAATACTGTCTCTGCCACCTTTTCCCTCCCATTCCTTTCCTTATATATATCATATTATCTTTGATGAACCAGACACTTAAGTAATAATCTGTGTGATCTGAAAAAGCTAATGCAATTGCCAAAGAAGCTTAATTTCTATCCTGGCACCTTCAGGATCTACAATCAGCTGCATTATTTAAATACGTTTCAATTATAGGGAGAAGTTTGCCTGTGAGGATGGGCATGTAAGTGTGGGATGGGTGGAGAACCTGGTAGTATGAACCATCATCCTGCTTTGGGTCTTAGAAATATATCCTGAAGTTGCTGAACCCAAGGATTGCATGTTTAATTTCCACTTGTTTTGTAGTAAAGGACAGACATGAGGATAGGATATAAATGGTGCTTGCAAAATTCTATTTAAGGCCAAGAGATAAGCTAGCACAGCAGAATAATATTTAGAAAGTAAGCATGGGGGGGTTAAACAATGGTCTTCTTTATGTCAGAAAGATGGTCTTGCTCTTAATTTTTCCATCCGTTTTCACTGGCTAGAAATGCTAAGAGATGCAGTATCTTCAGGGGGGAAATTGGTCTGTGTGCCGAAGTATTCTATGCAAATGAATCCTGTAACGGGAAAACTATCACTCATGCATCTATGAAGATAATTTCTTATGTTCAGTATAGATCCTGATGTACCATTCTTCTAAAAAAAATTTCCTTGACAGCTTGTGGAGTATACCCCAGCAACTTAAAAAAAAAAATCCTTAACGTGCCTTCTTATAACAAATGTGAGAAAATATATTAACTCATCATTCACCGGGATTTATGCTTTTACTGTACATAATTTGATAAAATCCAGGAACATTTTGTTTCCAAATGACTCCACCAATGGGTAAGAAAGGTTCTGACACAATCCTCAGTACCAGAAAAATATGAGATACCTAAAAATAATAGTATCCGTCTGTGGGCCCCTGTTCAGACAAGGGGCTGAAACAAATCTTACCACTTGGAGCCACAGAGGTGCGTAGCTTTTTAGGGTAGTTTCAGTAAACAGATAAAGCTCCTAATGAATGCTGCATGCATGTCCGACTGCTTTAAATCCAGCAACCTTAGACCTCCACTTTACAAAAGAGGTCTTTCTGATGATGATGAAGCTGAGAATGAGAAAGCTTAAATGATTTTTACCTACCACCCCAGAACCAAGAGGTGGTAGACACAGGATTTAAAATTCGCTCTGAAAAAAATGTAACAAGTTTGTTTGATATCTCAGCGTTCTTAACCACTGCCTGGTTTTAGCTCTCAAGCAAAAAGTGACCTCATATTTCTACAAGATACCAACCTGTACTCTTAGAATTAGTCACGCAAGTCCCCCACCCTCCCCCGCCGCGTCTTTATTGCCAATTCCCATGCTCAAACCGATTTCTCTACCTCCAGCCACGATCCGCACGAATGATTTTTCAGGGCGACCAGCAAAGTACAAGGAATGTCCTCGTTTTAAAAATATGAAAACTAAGTCTGAGAGAAAAAAGCCAAGACTTGTTCAAGGTTACAGAGTCAATCGGAAGCAGTAGAAACACCATCACAAATCAGTCCAGTGCTGTTTCCATAGAGAAAACAAAACTCACAGCACAGCCAGCAGTTTCTTGTTCATGATGGGCTAGCAAAACATATATATATACATATATTTAATATTTATTTATGTATTTACTTATCTATGTATTCTGAGGTCAGCTGAATAAATGAGGGCATTGTAACCGCGATATTAATTTCAAAGGTATCAAACTATCATGTCCTGAACAGAACGCTGGCGTTTCCGCCTCCAAACTACTCCCCATCTCGGGAAGTAGTTAGCACTCTTTTGGCATAGAGACCAGAAGGAAAAGACTGGGTTTAGCAGAACCTGGCAGCTGGGAGCAGGGTCCATACAGAGTTGGCACCGGGATTCTGGAGGGGACGCCGACAAGCAGCTTCTGGTGTCTCTTGAGCACAATAAGGCTTGATCGGAGAGTTCCGAAACAAAAAGCTGGAGACTGGAGCCCATGCCACGCTCAGCCTGGGAGAAGGGCCATTTTGGGGATGGTTTGAACAGAGCAAACCGGAAGGAATATTGCCTTCTCTGCTCCCTGCAGCCTCGCCGTGTTCCTCTAGCGCCCCCTAGCCTCAGCGCCTAAAGGGGCGCACACGGCAAAGGAGCCCGCCGGACATGCGGTTTGCATACTTGGGGTTTGCATTGTCCTAGCCCTGTCGGCATCACAAGGCGGCATCACAAAGTAGAACGTAGAAGGTGAGTGTGAGAGACAATAAGTTAATACCTGTATCTTAATAACTGGCACCGAGGATCATAGTGAAAGGACAGGGTTCTTCCCCCACCTCCACCCCTTCCTCCCGCCCAGCGCGCGCTGTTAACGTGTTTGTAACAATCCCTGGGAATTATGGCAGAAGGAACAATTACTTTTATGGAAGGTGGGTAGTATCTTTTAAGTTCCTTTTCCTGATCTTCATGCCTTCTGGTCTAGTGGATTCCTGGCTTCTGCTTCCATCACACTATTGAGACGGCTCTAATATCGTTCCATAACGCTTGCTAAATCCAGTGGCTTTTTTTCCATGCTTATTCTAATTTTCTTTGATACGCAATATTGTCGACAGTTTCCTTCTTAAAACTCTCCCTAACGCACGTATTTCTTTATTTCTTTGCTCCTAGTGCTGCATTTTTCTCGGCTTTCCCCACTTCTCTGCATCCCTCCACCTCCCAGGCTTGGTGCTCTTTGGAGTTCTGGCTGAGATTCCTTTTTGATTTCACTTTTTTTTTTTTTTGGTGTGGGGGGGTGATATCACCCAGTGCTATGCTTTTAGCTGCAAGCTATATATCAATGACTTTAAATCTATATTGGTAAGCCAGACTTCTGATAAAAGATATTTTCACATATTAAGATATAGGGAAGTCATTCTGGCTTATACATGAGTTAACCTGAATTTTCCACTAACTAAAGGAGTTTGTTCCTGGCCAATCAAACATACGGTGTACATCTGCTTTAATTATTTAAAAAAAGGGCATGTTGAACAGAAGTAACAAATGTCCATGTTTAAAATAAAGATTAAATGCCCCTTTTCCTGGGATGGCAGTGCTGCTACTCCTTTGAGGACAAGACTCCCTTCCCAGATGCCAAGGCCATACTATGTGTGCTGTACGTTCATGTGCTGATCTGTTTTTTGGAAACCCTGGAGAAATGTATCCCCGATTTGTTTAATATTCTTTGTTCTGACAAGATACAAACAGTGCTGGAAACCATGCTTCTCCAGAGCTGCTTCTCCGAATCATCTGGGAAGCTGGCTTCCAGGCTAATCCTCAGTTTGGCTCAGATAAAACTTTTCTATTTTTATTATTGATAGTTTATTGATTATTTTCATTGACATTACTTTTGTGAAAGCTGATTGCATTGGTCTCTCTCCTGAACGGCTCTGCTTGAATGACCCATTGACATCTCAAACCTAAAATGTCCACAACAAAACTCATTATGTTCCCTCCATGAAACCTCTTCTTCCTTCTGCTTTCTCTTTCTTTGGCTAATAATATCATTGCCTATTAAATCACCCAATCTAGAAAACGTGCAGTCATTTTTGACAAATTTCTCCCTCCCTCAGCTCCTGAATCCAGTCAGCCATCCAGTCTTATTGATTAGCCTGTCGCTTAAATATCACTTGGTTCTGTTTCAGCCTTTTTATTCCTGCAGGCACTGCTGAGTCCAGGTTCTCACCCTCTCTTGCCTTCACTTTTAGAGTAACCTCCTAAGTGGAATTCTTGCTTCCAGTTTCTCTCCTCTCAGGCAATCTCCGTATCATCACCCAGAGTAGCTTTCTGAAAACCACATCTAGGGGAATGGTATAGTGCATTGCTTAGCTGCACAAGGTCCTGGGTTCAATCCCCAGTACCTCCATTAAAAAAATAACCTAATTATCCACCCCAAATAAATACATAAATTTTAAAAAATAAACTAAAAAAGAACAGAATTAAAAAAACAAAACAAAACCTGAATCTGGTCATCCTGCTCCTTTAGTTTTAAAAATGTCTCAAGCAACCACAAAAAGAACTTCAATGTTTTCTCATTTCCTAGAGAGTAAATGATAGACCCCTTTCTCTTTCTGTGTCTGAGTAAACTAGTAATTCTATGAGCTTAAGCAAAACAAACATAATTGTGTGGAGTCTTCTTTGACTCATTCAGAAAAACTTTTCTTTCCATTATTTCTTCTACACTTTGCATTTACTTGTATTAGCATTCATGTCTTTGCAGTGTGCTTACTTTTTTTCATGTCTGCCTCCCACACCAGACCTATGGGCTCTCCAAAGGGCTAAGACCTTGTTTTAATCATCTTTGTATTTACAATCCCTGGCATAGTGCCAGGAGCATTCTAGAAACTTAAAAAGCATTTGTTAACTGAATGGATAAATGAATTTACTCATGTGTACAAGGGGAGACTTTCTGGGAACAAGTTGTCACCCCACAACACTTGTCTACTCCAGAAAGCGTATCGGAAGGCAGGTGAGGGAGGATCATTGTGAACTGGCACAGTAAATAAATCACTTACGGATTTTTCCTCTTAAAAAATATTCCTTGCAGCACACCTCAAAGCTGATCTGAGATACAGTGATGTGTCATAATCCTACAGTTGCGAATGGCTCTCAAAAACCCCAGAAGTGCTCTTCCTCTCTGTTTTCTGCAAATGTAGATCCAGTGCTGTTTGGGTTTGGAATTAAGCCTTACATGTTCCTTTTAAAGTTTTCTTTTTTTTTTTTTTTGGTCGTGCTTTAGTGTTTTGCACGTACACACACCCTGAAGCCTTTGATGATGGGCTCATTTTTACAAACCTAGTACATGTATCATTGCCCTTTCTCATAAATGCAGCCCTCCAGGCCAGCACTGAATTCTACTGCAAGGATGTTTGTATTATTCTATTTCTTGTGAAACTTGTTCTACGTGTAAACAGCACTTTTGCACTTCTAGGATTGTCATCGCAGGTCCCTGCATCATTTCATAGAAATAATGAAAATAACACATTGGTTTTTTTTTTTTTAAGAGAATTTAGGGGAAAGGTTTATAAAGTTTTATTTGTACTTAGAGGCTCTAATGGCGCTTCTGCCTCTAAATTCTGTGATTTCATGATGAAACTCTTGCTCTGGGGTAGAGGGAATGGATCGTTTCTTCTTCTGAAAGGGGAAAGTGAGTCAACTAAGCACGGCGTAGAGCTCTTTAATTACTTTCAGCTACCCCTGTAGACAGTGAGACTGTGGCCATACAACTCCCTAATCACACCTCTTTCATCTAAAGTGAATTAGCTAGTGTGAATTTCAACATTTTGCATTCTCAGTAAAGTGTATTCATGAAGCAGATTTGGAACCTCGAATACTTTTATTTGTGGGAATTTCTCTCCTTTCTCAGAGAGAAGCCTATTTTATGTGTTTATGCGAGTAAGAGAGGATTTGACACAGGCAAACTGTCTTTGGATTTTTCTGATATTATTCAGAAGGCTCTTAGAAAACTTGCCTTGTTTCTTAGGGAAAAAAGAAAGGAACTCAGGGATCTGTATTGAAATAAACAACCTGTAGAGAGAAAAGTCCGAGGGCTTTTCTGAAGGGGAGAGGCAGCACCCGTAGTTAAAGCCATTGTTTTTCTTTCCTGGGAGAAAGCTGGGGAAGATGTCTCTGAGTTTAATTAAGCCTTTGTATAATAAATCACAGTGCCCAAAACATGGAGCTCTTAGGTTAGGTGCAATTTCCTTTCTAGTATTAGGAGCCATATGCAAACAGGTGAGATTCAGCAGAGCTTTGCTGTGACACATCTGAAAAACACGGGACATAACAAATAGTAGTCCACCTAAGTACCATCTAAGGAAACTTATGCTGGAGCTCCCACGCAAATTCAGCCCTTGAGGAAACTACAGGTCGCACCTGCCATGTGATTATCAGAACTCTACCCAAGGAAGCTTAGAATCTTCCCTTCAGCAGTCTGATAAGGGCATGGCATTTGTGTTACATGATTTTATTTGGTAGTGGGTGGAAGCTTAATAGACTCCTTGTACTGAGAAAATGAAGGCAAGTAAGTCGAATTTCGCTATCTGAAAGAATGTACGATCTTTCCTAGCTTGTTTTGGAAATGGTGCAGGCTCTATGTGACGGGTACCAGCAGTTACTGCAGCCAGGAAAGCTCCCCAGGATGGAGCCAGTACCTTGGCATCAGTGAGGCGCGTGCATGTCTATCAAGGTGGGTATTCATCTTTCCGAGCTTTTGGAAGCCGGGGAGCGCTTTTCAGTTTTACACATTTTGTCAGTGTTCTGCCTTGGACACTGCTCTGACCTTCTGAGCCCCTTCTGCGTGACTGTGTATGTTAGTGATGGTGCTGACATTCTCATATTGAGGACAGAGGAAAAGCATTCTTACCAACCTGTGCGTCTTTAGACCTTCTCAGACTGACATAGGAAATGACTAGATTTCTGGGTACAGAAGAAGTAATACAATTGGAATGACCTTTTTTTTTTTTCTAGTTGTGTCCTGTAAAGCGGATATTGCTTATTGAACACATTAACATTAGATACTGCCCACGGGAAGAAAAGTGGGGGGAAAGTTGGAATTAGGAACCTTCCAGCTCTGCAGTGCCTTACTAGTTAGCATCAAGAGGATGCGAGATAAAAGAGCTGTCTTAGTATGTAATGGTTCGTGGGTTGCCTGTCAGTGAATCAGACTCTCTTTCCTTAGAAGTATTTCTTCGGTGTGTCATGGTTCACAGGACAGGAAGAAGTAGGGATTAGTTCATTATCTATATATATATTTTTTTCCTTATTTTGATTTTCTTATTTTTCCTTTTCTCTCTTCTTCTGCTACCTCCCAGCTGTGTTCACATGGGAATGACTGACTCATAAATTTAAACGACTAGAGCTGGGTGGATAAGCAAGTGGATTCTCTGGCATGTGGCCTCCACTCCAAGCAATAATATTTTCAGTGCTTATCCATAGATTTTTGCAACATATCTGAACTTCTCTGGCCTGCCCAAATCTATCAGACTAGAAATCCCCAAAGACCCAGCTATTCTGTAAGATTTATGCTTCTCATTTTTAGTCAAGGAGGGACTGCATCTATCTTCTGGTAGATAAGTATTTTCAATTCCACTGTTGTCTGAAACAAGGTGGTGTATTTTTTAAAGAAACACTGTATTGTCAAGGAAGGGGTGCTGACCTGGGAGGCAGTGCTAACTCAGCTATTAACTACTAATGTGACTTTGGTAACAGAACAGTCACTTACTCTTGGTGAGTCTCAGTTTCCTCATGTGAAGAGAAATCTCTACATCAGTCTGTGATTTTTAGACTGACATTCAATAGATAATTTACAGTGTCAGCAATTTGTCTTTCCTCTACACAGATTGCATCTGAACTGTGAAATTAGGTGCACATCATATAGAACAGAGTATGTACTGGACAACAGCAATTAGGTATTCAAGCAGGAAATAGGGGTGTGCGTGCGTGTGTGCGCATGCAGATGTACATGCAAGAGTCTGTTATAATGCCTTTAAAAATGATGTTTTTTCATATTATATGAAGAATACATGTTCTGTTTTGGTTACTTCTTACTGCTTTACGAACTGCCAAAACTTAGTGTCTTAAACAGCAGCATTTTATTATTTAGCACCTTTTGTGGATAATTTGGCCTCCAGTGGATGGTTCTTGTGTTCCATGTACTGGGGCTGCAGTCATCTTGGGCTTGATGAGGTTGGAGAATCCAAGATGGCTTTACTTCCATGCCTTGGTGGGCGTGGCTGGAAGGTTGGGCTCACCTAGGAAACTGGGAAGGCTGAGCCCCTTCCTCTGCGTAAAATCTGGGGCCTCTCCCCCGTAAGATCTCTCTGCTTAGTTTCTCCATGAGTTTCTTACATGGTAGCTCAGGGCCAAAAACCCAAGAATGGAAGCTTCTAGGCCTTTTAAAATCTTAGGCTTTGTATCTCACAGACTGTCTCTGCTGCCTCATATATATATATATTTTCTTATTTTAATAGAGGTACTGGGGATTGAACCCAGGATCTTGTGCATGCTAAGCATGTACTCTACCACTGAGCTATCCCCTCTCCTGTGCTGTGTCATTCTTTGGTTAAAGAGAGTCACTCAGCCAGCCAAGATTCATAGGCATAGTTCTCTGGGGATCGTCTTTGGAGATAAGCCATTTTATGCTTTTCATTTTTATTTTTTAAAAGATTTGGAAAATAGAGAAATTGTAAATAAGATAATAAGGTAAAATTATCCAACAATATTTTAAGATTTACTATGGAAAAAAATAATTACACAATAATATGCACCTTATAATGCCATTTTGGGTTAAAAATGTATGGATGTGCCCACAAGGAAAAAAATCTGCAAGGAAAAACAAGAGATTTAAAATAGTTATTTTTGTTTTGTGGAGCTATGGACGATCATTAGGTTCTGATTTTTATTTATCTCTCTTCTTCTAACATTTCAATAATGCATGTATATTACTTGTATAAAACATTGAATCAATTTAAGTCCCACCACACAGTGATAACTGCTATTAATAATCAGTGGATTTCTTCCTACTCATCAAACAGTCTTTGAAAACATGATTTTACTTGTTATGTCATATTTTATTATATAGCGATATTATGATTTATTTCATCATTTCCCTACTGCTGTTGCATTTATGTTGTTTATTTATTTTTGTGTGTATTGTTATTTTAAACAATATGATGAACATT
This sequence comes from Camelus bactrianus, assembly GCF_048773025.1. Lineage (NCBI taxonomy): Eukaryota > Metazoa > Chordata > Mammalia > Artiodactyla > Camelidae > Camelus > Camelus bactrianus. Next base: position 76,686,804 of record NC_133575.1, on the reverse strand, counting down.
TTGGTACATATTTAACTATATCCCTTATGATTTTCTTACAATAAAGTCATAGAAGTGAAGTTTTGGGGTGAAGGGGTGTGAATTTTTAAGTCTTTCAATACATGTTGCCAAACTACTTCCCAGAAAGTTATAAACATGTGTTCTACTTTTTAATTGTGTCTGGTGGAAGCCCTAATCTGAGTCAAGACCAATAGTCGTAGGTTAATTGAAAATATTAAGGTAGGGGATAAAAAAATATATATGCATATATGTGTATTTATATACACGTTTGTGTATATGTGCACACACATGCATACGTATATACTCTTACACACACAAATAGTGTAGCATTTTTTATTTTAACTTAAAACTTACAAATACATGTGTATTCATTTGCCAGCCTTAAGCCGTATGGTCAAGGATTTTAATTTGAGTGTGGTCCCACGATTTCGCTTTTGTTTAGTGGTATGTTAATAAATGTTTCACGGCAAGTCTCTGGAAAAAAATAGCCCTGATTGTTGTGCTTGATGATTTCTGTGGTGTAAATACTCCCAGCATACCTGCTTTCAAGCGACTAACATGGCATTGAATGTGGAATTGGAAAGAAACGTGTGGGAGCACACTGTTACACTATATTTCCTCTGTAGAGCTGGAGTGAGTGTACATAACTTCAAGAGTATAGATAACTGTAAAATGTAAAATATTTAGGAAGTCAAGTAGTTAATAAGTTTGTTTTAAAATATAATTTATTTGGTGCAAGGGAGTATAGCTCAATGGTAGATCATATGCTTAGCATGCATGAGGTCCTCGGTTTGATCCCCAGTACCTCCATTAAAAACACATAAATAAAAATAAACCTAATTGCTCCCCCCCAAAAAAAGTTAACAAAAAATATAATTTATTTAATTCTAAATTTGTCTCAATTATTCATGATGGCAGTGTTTAACAATAGGCTTATCAGATTCCTGAAAACTTGATAATTGGCTCTTGGGAGCCCGTACCAGCTGGCTCCAGCATACTACTGGTTTTGCCTTTCTCTGAAACCACAACAGAATGCATCCTTCATGATTTCCAGTTTTGGTTTCTTTGAAGTAGAAGAGAAATTTGAAAACATTTATTGTGCAATTTGCATGTGGAGTCCTTCTGGATGTTTATGACTCCTGCTCTCAACTGATCCTTTATGGTTGTTTCCCCAACATCTCATTTGACATCTTTTAATTTTATTTTAATTTTTTTTTTTAGTAATTTGTTTTTATTGAATTACAATTTAATTTTCATGGAAATAAATCTCTTTTTTCCTCTTTGCACCTGTGCTTTACTGTCACCATTTTATGTAATATACAAAGTAACCATTTTGTACAAAGTAGATCTGGCATTGGCAAGCTGGTGAATAATTTTTTTTAACCTGTTTCGAAGGTTTTATTCAACTTTTTAATTAATGATAGAATCAGTCAGATGTTACAATGGGTTAAAAGGAGAATTCAAAGTATCACACATATATAGACTATCAGGAGTGTTGAAATGATTTATAAGGGGTGTGGTGGGGGTGTGGCTCAGTGGTAAAGTGCATGCTGGGTTCAATCCCCAGTCCCTCCATTAAAAAACAAACACACAAATAATAAATGATTTATAAACAGTTGCAAAACTGGTCAATATTTATAGGGCAATAATCAATTGCATTCCACTAGACACAATTCATTTGTATTTCCCTGGACAAGATTATTTGCATTATTATAAGTTGTCTACAGCTTGCACAGTTGGAAAATACACGAAGACAGTGACAAGCAGAGAGAATCTGAAATAAATCATATTTTTCAGGATATCTACATATCATAAGTCATGTCTTACAGTATACCTCTGTATTAAGACTACTGTACTGATTCTTCTTTCAGTGTTCCACTTCAATGTGTCAAGAAGTTGAGGAGTGTGGTCCTTTTTTGTTGTTGTTGTTGTTTTGTTTTTTTTTAAACCATTTTTTAATTTATGTATTTATTTTACAATATCATATTTTTTAAACTGAAGTATAGTTGGTATACAGTATTATTTGTTACAGGTATACAATATAGTGATTCACAATTTTTAAAGGTTATACTCCATTTATAGTTACTATAAAATATTGGCTATATCCCCCATGTTATACAATGCATCCTTGTAGCTTATTTTATACCTGATAATTTGTACCTCTTCATCCTCCACCTCCATCTTGCCCCTCCCCCTTCCCTCTCCCCGCTGGTAACCACTAGTTCCTTCTCTACATCTGTGAGTCTGTTTCTTTTCTGTTATATCCACTAGTTGTATTTTTTTTTAGATTCCACATGTAAGTGATATCTTATAGTATTTGTCTTTCTGTCTGACTTACTTCACTTAGTTTAATGCCCTCCAAGTCCATCCATGCTGTACAAAGCTGGTGAATAATTAATCCTATTGACTCTTGCTGAATGTATAACTCAACTGATGGGAGCAGAATTGCCCAGGTGTCCACAGCCATAGACGTCTCCTCCTACTGTATTTTATACTGTTTCTTTCATCCAAAGGACGGTTCTTTATGCCTGGTAATGAGATGGATAATGCAGATTTCTACCCTATCCTTCTAGGGTTTGTTTTACTGATTCGCCCATGCTATTTCCCCTATGATCAAGAGAAAGGATTTCTGAGAGGGCTGAGCAGGGTCATAGGGAAGGTATGTCGCAGCAGCCAACTGGCCCAGGAAATGACGCTGTGCTCTGGGGGTCGTTACCACTGGATTCTAGCCAACTGAGCAAATGAAACCTCTTGACATTATATTTTTCTTGACATTTGTTTCTTCTCCTCCTTTATATTCCATTGAAACAGTTAGTAAGTCAAACATTGTGAGAGGCAGGATGGTCCTTACAGAGCAACCCCAATTCCCTCGTTTTACAGACTTTGTCTCACATTCTGTTCCAGGTCCGTGCTTCTCTAGTTATATGGATGTGTGTATCTCAGGAACTTTGAGTTGTAACGCCAACAAAGAATTTTCTGCAGAAGATTGGCATTCTGTGTTATGTATCTGGGCCTCCCGCTCAAAAGTGTGCATGGATAACTGAGGTTGGAGGATACTAATAGTTAAGCAACTGGAGAAGAAGTCCCAGTGGTACTTCTCAGAAACCTTGTAATCCTGTTAGAAAGGTAAACAAGACTCCACTAAGTGAAAATGTTAAGAGATCTTAGTGCAACATTCAGATTTCCCCTGAGCCTCAAGGTAGTCAAATGACCAAAGCCAATCGGAAAGGTTAGTGACTGTTCCTTTGTTTTAAGTAGTTGTTGCCAGAAATGCTATTTCCTTCCTGCTTTCTGGCTGGAAGCCTCTTCTTAACCTTCTGTAAAAGAGGTATTAGAGTTCTTAGAACTTGAAGCATCCTTTTTATGTCTTTGTTTTCCACTTCAGTGATCGTTCCCTTTTTTTGGCTAATTCCAGCAGGCCAGAGAACAAATTTATGTCCAATCAACAAAAGCTTTCAAGGTCATAGACATGTCAGAGTGTTGACTTTAATGATAAATTTCAACTGTTTCATCCATCAGTGCTATTAAAATTCACCTTATTTCCAGGATCAGTATTTTAGAATTAGCTCATTAAGTTTGAACATTTTATCCTTTGACTTTTCTATACACAATTGCTAATTCCAGTCTTATCTTTATTCATGTCATTCTCCATACCAGCTAATTTCTTTCCTTATCAATCATTCTTTTTAATTTTTGACAGTCAGGACTCCTCAGTGTGAACCTGAACTGAAGGTAAAGTTTTTTTAATTGAAATACAGTTAACTTACAATGTTGTGTTAGTTTCAGGTGTATAGCATAGTGATTCAGTTATACATATAACATATGTATATATTCTTTTTCAGATTCTTTTCCATTATACGTTTTTGCAAGATATTGAATATAGTTTCCTGTGTTGTACAGTAGGTCCTTGTTTCTCTATTTTATATATAGTAGTATCTGTTAGTCCCAAACTCCTAATTTATCCCTCCCCACCCCAAAAGGTAAAGTTTTAGCATGGCTTAAAAGGTTAGTCTAACCACTCTGTAAGTCAGGATGGGACATAAAAAGTGATCAGGGGCTATGAAGTAATTGTGGGGGTAAATGGTCCCTCATATAGCCAGGGAGGCTTGCGAAGGGACTTCCTTAGGATTGAAAAACTGGGGAAGAGACAACAGTTTAGGATAGCCCAATTGTGAGTCTCGAGATAAATTACATTCTCTTATTCAATCCTTGTGGCTTGGAGGGTGTCAGAGTCATATATATATTATATATATATCAGTCAAGTCACATGGTAATCAAGAAGCAGTGCCAGGACTCAAACCTAATTCATTCGTGTCAAATTCATCTCGCTTTCCAATTTATAGTTACTGTGGCACTAGTAGATAGAAGATGCTACTTTGTGCTGCTTTGATCCGATGGTTTGACTTTGTAAAAGCGGATTTCCAAAGTTTTCTTTACAGTGACCCAGGCATTCCATTTGAGGGCTAGGCAAGTTTAGCAGCTCGGAGTCACAGTTCTGTTCCTCTGTCCCATCCTCTGAATCCATAGTGTGAAAGAAGAAAAGTAGCCCCTGATATCCAGAAACTGGTCTGATGCTCACAACTAGGTTTTACATGCACGCCGCTTCAACTTGGACTGTCTTTAACAGCCAGGCTTTATTCTGCTGTTGGAGAACATGACAGAACATGAACCTCTGTGCCAGACAAGGTCACTCCAGGACTGTAATGGAGTGAGAACAAAACGAGGTCACTGCACCCCACACAACCCCAAACTCCCCCGTCTCACTCAGCTAAAATGAATGATACCTGTTTACCAGTTACAGTTGACTCTTGAACACCATGGGTTTGAATTGCACAGGTCTACTTATACACAGATTTTTTCTCCAATAGATATGTATACAGTACTCCGTGATCCACGTTGGTTGAATGTGTGGATGCAGAACCCTGGACATGGAGGGCCAACTTGTAAAGTTATGTGCCTATTTTTGAGTTGGCGTCCCTCACCCCTGCCTTGTTCAAGGGTCAAATGTAAAGCCTTCACCTCATCCAGCCTGTCCACCCTGTAGATAAGATTCATTGAGACACCCAATCATAGAATTGCCCTGCTTTCTGAAGGCTTCCAATCTAGAGGGAATCTCTGCTTCCTAGGGCTCTCTCCAGAATTGCATCATCTAATTGCAAATCCTGTAATATGTTCTTTCTAACACCGTCTTCCTGAGCTGTTCCCTTCGACGTATGATCTCCCTCTCTGCGAGAAGGAATGTGCCCAACTTGAATTCAACTTACAAGGGTGTTCTTTGTGGTCTTTGACTGAACAGAATTGACACTAGGGTTTCATGATAGAGCCTGTTCTGTAGCCTACTTGCTACTTGGAGTATCTAGTGAGCAGTAACCCCGGTAGAGGTGGCTAGAGCTCTCTCTCACCTTATCAGTGCTGTAAGAGATGGAATCCCTTGGATGGAATCTTAGTGGACCTTCAGTCCTGATTTAAGCCTCTGGGCATCATCAGCCATAGCTCCACAACTGGCTCTCTTTAGAGAGGAGGGGCTCCCAGTGAGACGGTGGGGTTAATGCAGATAACACTGAACCTGTTGTCAGAAAACTTGGCTTCTGGTTTCGTCTCTGTTGGAAAATAGCCTGTGAGCATAGTCAAGTTGTTTCACTTCTTTAGGCCTCAGGTTTTTAGCTTTAAAAGGAGAAAGTTGGACAGGAGAAGTCTCTGGAGGTCCTTCTAGCTCTAACATTTGGTGAGTCTTTTATTGGAAATCCACTTTGGGCATGTCAGCTCCTTTCTCTACTAGGTAATACCATAGAACTCTGCTTTGTGACGGGAGTTACCCCAAATGCTCAATTTTAAAAATGTATCTGAAGTACAGAAAGGTAGAGTTTATAATTTTCTTCCCAAATATTTGCAGACAGATGGCTAGCATAATTGTTTCTGGTGTAAAAGCAGACATTGTTAAAATATAATAAGAACCAGATCAATCTGCAGGGACTCTTCTTAACTCCCATCTCCAGAGAATCAGTGCTAATAAGTCAAATTAGTCATTTTTATTTAGGAGATATAAAAAGGCATATGGTTTCCGGTTGTACCAGCTGTCATAAATTTTTGGAGAAAAGTGTTACTTATAAAGCTTGTAGGGGGACTGTTTCATAGAAGTTTCTTAACCTTTATTGCTTTACAAAATCGGTTGCTTCCTTTCTTCGTAAACTATATTTTTGGCCTAAATTCTCTTTAACAACAAAGGTTTTAGCAGGCAGGAAACCACACAGCCAGGAGAAAAATAATGGGACTGCCTTCTAGTGAAGTACCTGTTATATGTTGCTTTTTTATGGAGCTAGAATTTTCGTGTGAGTCTAAAATGTGTTGTGATCAAAGATATTTAGAGATCTGTTTTTAGGTAAAATAAGTGTAATTTCTAGAAAGCTGTGCTCCACTATTTAACCTTCAGGCACAGTGTGAATTACAATGGTAACCAGAATATATACATACTTTCTATGCATGCTTGAAAAATCCCTACTCATATGCATGGTCCTTCCATTTTTTTAGCCTCTCCTCCCTTATCCTGTTGAATTGTGTCTGGCCATGGTTGTAGAGTCAAAAGATCTTCCATCTACTGTAATTTATTCTTCTGACAGTTTCTCTATTCTTTCTTGTTTTCCCACTTCTTTTTTTTTTTTTTTCTCCTTGTTTATTCACCTTGTAGATTCAGGGTGGTTTCTCCCCCCCCCCTTTTCTTTTCAGTTTTTCATTAATTGAAAGAAACCTCATAAAAGAAAGGACAGGGTTTGAAACAGAAATCTCAAATCAGAGATTTACAAGTTTTATATGTGAGAACCTGTGGTTGGCCTCATGCCAGGAAAGAAACATCTAATAAATCACAAGAGACTAGGTTAATGAGAAAGTTTCTGGAAATAATCAGAAAAGATAGTGGAGTTCTCAAAACCTAACAGTAGCAATTGAGTCGTTACATATGAATGATGTTTATAAGGATAAATAGTATTTGGAAGGTATTAATTAGAAAATCTATTGATTTGGCTTGCCTAAATTACAAACTTAGCATTAGGGTTGTCATAGCAACTTGAATACATTTCTTCTTTGAAATGATTGCTTATGCAATGTTAGAAGGCTTTTTAACAGTTTTCACCATGCATTACATAAGGGCCTTATGGCCTCCGTTTAAAACAAAATTCCATTTCATTTCTCATCTTTTTCATTATACTAAGACTAAAGTACATTTTATCACATTTTGCATAATATATGGTTTACCAGTCTGTCAGATAATGCATTTGTTAAATAGTTGACCTTTGCCATTAGGATTACAGCAGTGGTTCCCAGATCTTCAAGGATGAAGATTTCTTGTACGTATCAAAATAGTTCTGTCCCCTCTTCACCCTTGCCTGCATGAAAATAGCTATCATTTTCTGTTTTTCTTTTATAATGTCATATAGCTTCTATTAACTCAGTATTATTTTAATGAATTTGCCTTTCATTAATAACCATGAACTTGTGCATATATTAAAAATCACAGCACATATTATTATTCAGTTAGCAGATTAGGATACACATGGATTGACAAGCTCTTTGTAAGACCTGATTAGTATCTATGGTACTCAGATTGGGAACCACTGGTTTAGAGTTTGACACCACTAAATTGTCCCCTCCTTGCTTTTGTTGATTTAATCCCTGAAGTGGTTCTCGGGACTTCCTCTCCAAATCTGACCCTGTGATTTTGGGTGGGCTGTTTCTAACATGTTGGTAGTATGGAGTAGCATCATTGACCATCCTCCTTATGTTTTTGCCTTGAAGTTTGTTATGGGAGGTGGGTTTGGGAAGGCTGGACCAGATGATCGCCAATTAATGGGAAATGGTGAGGACTGGGGACTGTGTGTTTTGAGCTGAAGCAGGACATTTTCTGCCCAGGAGATAATGAGTTGAAAAGAAAAGGATTGGAGAGCCAAGTAAAATCCTGTGGAGGATAAGTTGGTGTTTAAACATTGAGAAAAGCGCAGATACCAAATCCAAAAGTAGAATCAGTATCAGGATTGCTGAGCCAGATATTCAAGAGTTGAGTTTGGAAAAGACAAGGTAAAAACAGGAGCAAGTATGATACTGCTTTTTATTCATCTACTTTTTTTTTTTTTTTTTTTTTGGCGGTTGGGGGCAGGTGGGTCGGGGAGGTAATTAGGCTCAACTATTTTTTTTTTTTTTAAGTGGAGGTACTGGGAATTGAGCCCAGGACCCTCCTGAATGCTAGGCATGCACTCTACCACTGAGCTATACCCTTGCCCCCCTTATTCATCTGTTTTTGAAATTGATCCAGATTTGGCTGTTTGTTTTTAATAAATGGTGAAGGGCTAATTGGGTTACTGTGCAGTGTTTTCTATTTAGTCTTCCAAAGTAGGCTTCTCAGCTTGGATTGAAAACTGGAAGGTTAGTTTGTTCTCTATAACATTGGTTTGGTTATATCATAAGAAGCAGGATAATAGGTGTTTGGAGGGGAAAATCCATCTCCTGATCCATAATTCTCAAGGTGACATTTTATATCACTTTTCAGATACAAATTAAACAATTTACCTTTTCTTAAACCCTCTCTTGTGGGTTTTGCTTCCCACAGGAAAACAACCTGTTTTCTATGTACAGGCTGTTCAGACAACTGGATTTGGTTGATGTTGGGCATCAGAGAATGCTATGTGATTTCATGATCTCTACTCTGATCCTTCTTTCCTGGTTCGGAAGCTGAGGACGGCTTGGATGAGCTCCACAGGGCTGGGGCAGGAGTTCAGAGCATTCCTCTACCACATCTGGGATTTGTTGTGCCAGTGGACAAGTACCAAACCATCTGAATGTCGAGGGGCAAACCTAGAGAAGTCAGTGTAAATGGGACGTTAGAGCAAGGGAACCTATGTGAAGTGAAGTTAAATAGATTTCTTTACTGCTTAACTTATCATAGTATCTCATATGCCAGTGTGAAGTGTGACTTTCCTAGATGGGGACAGGTGATACCCTCTTTTCTAAACTTATTTGATTGTTCACTCTGAAGATTTGTCAGCGTGTGTGGTGGGGGTAATATCTTGCTGGACATTAGTATTCCCTGGAACGTGGTTTGGAGAGGGCTGCCTTAATAGACATAAAATTGAAAATATCAGTTCTGCTAAATGAACTCATGTTGTTTTTGAAGGTGGAGAAATGGATCTGCTTTAGAATGAGCAGAGCCAAAATAATGTCATATAATTCGTTAAGGTCTGTGAGGTGATATGGCACATCAATATGACATCCTAAAAATGAGATGTTGGATTTGCATCATTTCAGGCAATTTCAGGTAATGGGGTACTAGGATGGTGGCCACAGTGGTAAGAGAGACACACTTGGGCCACCCTGGTCATCATGGCATGCTCTCCATCAGTGTAAATAGGAACCTAAATCTAATTTCAAATAAAGCCTAAGTAATAGCAGTGAATTTCCATCCAATTCCCTTCTAAAATTCAAATTACCTCCTTTCCTTGAAGTCCCACAAAACATTATTTTTAAATTCTAAAATGTTCTTTTGGTACTCAGATCTCTCGCAGCCATCGCATTTCTCTAACACAAAGAAAAATCATCTGTTTACATTAAAAGGCACTGCTTAGACGTCCTGTTTACATCACTCAAACCAATAGGTCTGGAGGTACTTTTCCCATGAGAATTGACAAATATCACGGTCTTTTCCCTTCTTTCTAGTCACCCTTCAAGGACAAAATTCCTCTTAATTAAGAGTTTTAACTTGCGAGGTGGTATGTTTCAGTTGTCAGAATTAATGTCGGTGCGCCTTAGTGTGCTGAGAATCTGTTCAGAACACAGGTCACCCTCTCATCTAGTTAATTTATCCTTGCTCGACATGGCTGTGCCTTTTTCTTTTTAAGGAAGTCATAGTTGGCTGCAGGCAAACTTACCAGTTGAGAATATCATTTCATTAAGCCTGTCTCCACATTGTTTCCTTAGTCTTTTGCTGGATGGAAGAAGAGCTATCGGGTGCAAATAGCTTAATGTTAATGAACTTCTTGATCAGTTTCTGTATCTGAGAGTCTATGGCCAGCCTCACAAGAAGGCAGAAGATCTGCTGCAAACCCAGTTTGGTTTGATGTGTGTTGATAAGAGCCTCTGCTCCCTCCGATACTTGACATTTACCAGCATTTCCTCTGTTGGGAGTTTATTCCTTTGGATCTTGAAGATTTCAGTCTCTCGAAAGATCTTTAGTAAAATGCGAATACCCCAAGGAGAAGGGTGTATGATAAAGTTTCTTATTGTCTAATCATTTCACTGATTTGAGTTTGACTTTCTTGGCAAGTAGGGTCCACAGCAGGGGTGCATCCAAGTATTATGAGACCTGGAACTTAAAAGAGGAGGGCTCTTTAAGAAAAAAGAATAAACATTTACCAGTAAAAAATTTGGTTAAGGTTCTGGGAAGGAATTCAGGCAAGTTAGGGGCCCTGAAGTGTCATTAGCTTCATGGTACATCCACCTTTAGAGTAGTGATTATCAAACTTTAGGGTACATTAGAAGCATGGGGGATGTTTTGCTTACAAATGAAGATTCTTAAGGAGTACTCTTTGCAATTCAGTTTCAATAGATCTGAATTGGAGCCCTGGAACCTTGGAGCCCAGGAGAGCCTGCAGTATATATACCACACTTTGAGAAACATTGTCCAGGAAAATAGAACACAGGGTAGGCACTTGAGGAAAAGAGTAGGACCTTGCCATCCAGGAAAAGGAGAAAGTAGGAAGAGACCAAAGGTAACTCCTAAATAAGGCAGTGGTGCACGTATCTATATCGCTCCAGAACCACGTCCATTACCATTACCAATCACCATTACCATATGTGGCTCCTTGAGGGCTTGTTCTCCAATGCACTCAATATACAAATTCTCTCCGATGTCCACAGAATGAATGTAAACCACAAAATGTCTCAGACATCTATCTCTTTTGCATATCCAGGACCAAGCAACAGGAAATGCTTTTCTCATAAAGAATCATTTTTACTGTTGAAACAAGGGCCCATATGCTATTTTATGGTATTTCCCATTCCTAGAAATTTTCAAGGCTAGGTGAGATCTCTGATATTACTCTCTGCAAGGGGAATCCTGGGCCTGTATGTAAATGGGAGATGATGAATGATTAGACAGGAAGATGGACAGGAGGGAAGTCTACCTGATTTGTGGCTCAAGATGTCCTCTCCCATTCTTGGAAAACTGGGTCAACAGGCCTGTTAGGAAACTTGCCCTAACATTTGGGGATAGCAGGAGTTTCTTAATTATGTTCCCCTGGATTATAACTATGAAAAGTTAGATGGATCCGTGAATAAGGATATGTTAAGACAGTATAATAAAATGTAAATTGTAGAATGTAGGTGGTGGGTATATGGGCAATTAAAAAAATTAGCATATACTTCATACACATTATGTTTTTTACATGCTATAGGTTTAATAGTCTCATATGACAGATGTGGAAATTTAACCTCCTAGGACCTTGCCTGTATACACACAGCTAATCACTAGTTAAACTATGATGTGAAATTTAAGTTTCTCTGACTCCCAAAGGCTACTGTAGATGAAAGTGTTTGCTCCTGCTTGGCTCTCTTATACCCCTAGGGACTGAACTTCTCCCACTCGGAAAATGATCGTGCTTAAAGAAATATTAATGTTTAGCTGGTGTCATAGAAAGAGCCACCTATGATAAGAAACGGTGCTGTTACTCAACTCTGTTTTCATATGCTACTCTTTTTACGAATCTGAGCTACCTGTTGTGTGCCAAAGAATCGTTGTATTAGCCAGGCTTCTCCAGAGAAAAGGAACCAACAGAATGTGTACATATATATAGAAAGAGATTTATTATAAGGAATTGGCTGATATGATTATAGAGGCTGGCAAGTCCAAATTTTGTACTGCGGGCCGGCAGGCTGGAGACCAGGAATGCTGATGGTGCAGATGAAGTCCAAAGACAGTTTTCTGGAGAATTCCCTCATGCTCTTGCTCAGGGAGGCCAGTCTTTTTGTTCTTTTTCAGGCCTTCAACTGATTGGATGAGGCCCACTCAAAATACAGAGGGCAGACTGCTTTACCTGGCATTCACTGATTTAAATGTTAATCTCATATAAAGCACCCTTCAAATTGACTTATAAAATTAACCACCACGATGGAAGAGAATCTGAAAAGAAAAAATATATATGTATGTATATGTATAACTGAATCGCTTTGCTGTACACCTGAACTGACATTGTAAATCAACTACACTTCAATAAAAAATTAAAAATTAACCATCACGGCCATCTAGATCATGGTCTTCCCGTTTCCATTTGGAGGACCAGCTCTGAGTGCAGCGATGGGCCTCCCAAGGCATCCACTGGCATCAGGTGCCTGGCATATGGAAGCCTTTTATAACTGGCAGAGACTATCCGCTCCTGTCTTTGGGTATTCAGAAACCACCCAAGAAAAGTAGATCCTAAACTGATTTTTGTCCCTGAGGTCACTACCGTAAGCACTGACAGACTTCCCATCAGTCACGGTGGAGATTTCCATAATATTTTTTCCTAATTCCTGTGTCTCTCCCAACCCAAGTATGATATATCTTCCCTATCAATAGAATACCACTTCATTTTCACATTTGTTGTGTAGTTTATCACACTATAAGCTCTCATATAGGTAGGTCTAAACATGTTTCATCCACCTGTCCCTCCCTCTGCAACAGCCACTAAATTATAAGCCACTTTGAGAGCAGGGATGTGTGTCATTTATCTCTACGTCCCTCGTTGCATCTAGACATGGGCCTTACTCATAGTAGCTGCTCAAAGGATATTGGCTGGAATTACTTGAAATGCATTTGTGGGGCTCCAAAATAATGCCGAGCAGTGCCTACCTGAAGCAAATTGGAAGATACACTTATAAACTACAGCCTGACAAGCAGAGTGCTGGCCTTTTCAATCCTGTTCCTGTAGCTCCCCCTAGTGGGAAGGTAGCAAAATCTCTTGGCTACAGGATCTCTCACACCCTCCTGCCAGAAACAACAAACAGGAACCACCACCAAACTTAACATAAACCCTTTGTAGAAATTATATATATATATTACTTTGTTTTTAGATTTATAGCTGGGTCCTGAGTTTCAAAAAGGTGTATTCAGTCTGTGTTCAGAGCAGCTTGGATCATTTTGGGGAGTGGGGAGATTCAGTCAGAGAATATTGATGTAAACCATGGTATTCCTTATAGGCGTGGAGCCAGGCATAGTGCTAAGAAGAGAGCTGTTTGGGGTATACACTAAGCTATACCCTTCCCCTACCCCAACAGTAGAGCACATGCTTAGCATGCATGAGGTCCTGAGTTCAATCCCCAGTACCTCCATTAAAAACTATATCTATAAATAAATAACGCCCCCCCCCAAAAAAACCCAAACAAATGAAAATAAACGGACATCATCAGCTATTTGGCTGCTTCTTAGAAGTGAAGTGAAGTGGGGTGAGCAATGAACATCTCTGGCCATCTCCCTGAGCTCTAGCCTGCATTGCAGCTCAGCAGGGGAGCAGTGGAGTTGCGGCTGCATGCCTCTGGCCCCAGGCATCTCCTGCATCTCTGCCTTTTCCCCCTTAGACCTTCTGCTTTGGTCCTGACAGGTAGGTCAGTTTATTTCAGTCTGCCTGACTGATTTATGCTGCTAAAGAATCCCTTCAGCTTATGCTGCTGGTCATCTACACCTCAGATAAAAGATAGTGATTTTGATTTTTCTATGTCTCTATAGAAATCATAGCCTCTTTTTAATCCCAATGTTTTGAGGGGCTGTCTGAGTATTATGTATGCATGATTAATGATTCATCCTCCTAGCACTTTGAATTTGGTCTTAACCGAACTGTATCTGTTCTTTCATAGAATTTTAGAAATATTAAAAATAATGTAATAAACCTTTGCAGTGCCTGCTTTCAAGAGGTTGCTTGCAACAGCTTTTTTTTTTTTTTTTTGAACCAACTGATGCACAGAACTGCACATTCCCCAAACCTAGTATATGTAGGGTAAAAATCTTCAAATGGAAAAATCTTCCTTCTTGGCTGCGAGGAAAATAATTAACTATCTGACCACTGATCCATACCAGTGAATGTAATGCCCCTTAGCTTTTCTGAGGTTATGCATAACTCCTGTCTAGCCAGCTTCATAAACTGTGGAATAGGCTTTCTGGAGACAAAAACCTGAGAGTGAATGTTATAACATGAATCAGCCCTGGCTACAAATTTGATGTAGTGTTTGCTGGAATTGACAGCAAAAGGCAACATTAATCCATATACTAGTGCAGCAGTGGTTTCATTTCATCCCTTTGCAACTGCGTGACTTGGAATATATTTGTGTTCTCATTTTATTTCAGTGCCTTTGAGCAGACAACGTGGTACCTTTTGAGACATGTCATAGGTTTGAAGCTGTACAGTTTTGACTTTCTTCATGAGAGAAGCAGTTCTATGTTAGGATTTTAGTCTAACTACCTGGAAACATTAAGCAAAATCATATGGTAGAGACAAAAACGGTCATGTATGATTGGCTCAGTTAACTAGGACTTCTGTCTTCTCACTTCTAGCTCTAAACTGCTTTGTCAGGGTCTCTTCTGTGCTCTTGGATGAGCATATGATTAAGTTTTCTACTCTTAGATTTTGTGGGATTTGATTGTGCATCGCTAAATTTACCTAGGAGTTAAGTGTGTATTCTCCTCTTCATTTAATCTAGTGATTTCACATTTGATTACCAGGAGATAATTAGAGACGGAAGTTCTGTGCTTTGTGGGGAACGTAATCAACAGTTGGAAATTTTTGTTACAGATTATTACACCCACATATTTATGGGGGAAAAATAATACCAACTAGAAGTGGTATATTTTTTTTTCAGGAAAGAAATCCATAATTGGCTAAATCTCTTCCTCCTGAAGCTTATTTGAGGACAATGAGGAGTAAGGGGTATTTAGTCTTGACCCCTTTATACATATGTCACGTGCTCCATTGCCCATATGTATACACTTTTCAGTGTTGATAACTGATCTGTCAGAAAGTACGTATAAGCATATGTGCCATTGTTAGTTTGTGTTAATGATTAAGCTATAACCACACCCTTGAGCACTTTGTCAAGTTGTGTTTGGGGGGCCTGCTAGGTTCTCTTGTGTCTGGGGAAGGCTTTCTGGCCCAACAGTTAATTAGTACTTGTCAGAGAAGACAAGCCTGTTGGCCTGGATACTTATTCAATCTTTGGACAAGTGGTGGATTAGAATCCTTGTCTAATTGACAGCTGTCTACAGTGCAAGCCTATAGATGACAGAGTAAATTTCAGACTGAAAAATGCTACCTGAAATCTAATAGCTAATATGGAATAGCAGTGTAGGGGAGGAAAAATAATTTTTCCTCTACCTTTCTAGTTTCCTGGCTGAGAACCACCCCTCCTCCATAATAAAGGACAGATTAACAAGAAAGAAACAAACAGAATTTTTAATAACAGGTACACCTCTTGTATACATGGAGATCCCTAAGAAAACTTAGTAACTCCCTGAAATGGCCAAATACCATCTTTGGCTAAAGACAAATGATGTTGGGGGTCGGGAGAGTCAGTTATGGAAGGTGACCAGGGAAAGCACAGTAAACAAGGGTAAGTTTGTTCTGCAGGCTTAAGTCATCGCCTTCTCCCTGGACAAGAGTTTCTAGAGATTTACAACCATCCTTCTCTTCCTGATACAGAGCGGGAGACACCCTGACAAATGGAGAGTTCTCTTATAAATGTAAATGTCCCTCACAGCAGGGCAACTTCTACTGTTTTCAGAGCTTCTCCTGTGTTTGCAGTTTCTTAAAATAATCAGCCTAAAATAATCCTTATGTCAAAGAGACCTATATCAGGGTGGCAACTTCTGCTCCCCTACAGTCCTGCTTTTGAAACTTCCCTAAGTTTTCCAGTTCAGAAGCCAAGTTGATAGATTGTTCCATCTTATTGAACCGGTTTCTCAGTCCATCTCAGTTAAACAGTTGTGTCTTATTTTAGAAGGCAAGTGATGCAGCTGGGCTCCCAAAGTTAGGCCTATACTGTGTAAGAAATCAGGTATTGAGTAAGAAGAATTTCTGTGGAAACAAAGGTTAATGATTGGCACAAATTATAAACCCAGTGTCTGAGGTCCTGATGTTGCTAGAGAATAGGTTCTTGTCTCTCACAGGAAAGGATGCAAGAATGAATAGTAGGAAAGTGAAAGTAGATTTAATGAGGGAGATACACACTCCATAGACAGAGTGCATGCCGGTCTTCTTTCAGAAGGCAAAGGAGGTGGCGCTGGGGCATGGGCTTGTTAGTTTTTATGGGCTGGGTAATTTTATATGCTAACAAGTGGGAGGATTATTCCAGCTTTGTTGAGGAAGGGGTGGGGGTTTCCAGGAATTGGGAACCCCCCGCCCACTCTTTGGCCTTTATGGTCAGCCTGGTAACTGTCACGCCACCTGTGGGTGTGTCATTTAGCATGCTGATGTATTACAATGAGCCTGTAATGAGGCTTAAGGTCTACTGGAAGTCAAGTCTTCTGCCATCTTGGGCTGAGTTTGTTCTAACCAGTTTATGTCCTATCTTCAATTGCTGTGTCATTCTTTTATGGTTGTGCCCTGCCTCCTTCCTCTTGTCTGAGAGCTGCCAGTTGAGATTTCTAAATTTCAGGTTTCAAGCATCTTCAGATGGAATGAGTGCAGGCAGTGGCAGTTTGACAAATTTTCCTGGTTTGCAGTTTGAGGGTAAAGTTTCTGAGTGGTTCATTCTGCAACAGGCATGAAGATCATCTGAGCATAAGCTATTATGGTGATTTCACTGAAGTTTATATCAAGTCATCTAGCTTCAGTTTGCAGGGCTTTGAAAAAGGGCAGCTTTAGTTCTCAATGATTCCAAGTCAAAAAGATTGGAGGAATTGGAAATGTTAGTTTGGGAATTTGGAATCCCATATTTGAGGAAACTAGAAGAATTCAAGATCCAGTCCAGTTTACGAGTAAATGGCAAAATCTCAAAGACAATGAACAGCACTAGAATCTAATATCCAAAAAGGTGTGCTGCTGAAACATAATTTATTCTCTCTAAACTTGCCCTTATTTCTACCAAAGATAGCCAAATTAAGGCTAGTTTGTTTACAAAATAAGTTTAGATTCAATAAACTTTGCCTGGTTATTTACATAAATGCAGCAAGAATAATGATTGATCTAGACGCTTTTAAATATCCTATACTGGAACTTTTCATAAGGAATCTCAGATTGAACTGTTAACAGCCTCTCAGGACTCAGAAGCAAAGCCAGATACTTGCCATCAGACTTTGCCCGCAACACCTATAGATTTGGGTGAATTCCCCTCTTCTCAAAGTCCCCAGATATTCTGAGATTTCTACACTGACCAGGAAATGACCTTCCTTACTCACTTGATAAGGCTGCTGGGAACTCTGTAAGGAATTACCAGACTGGCTTTCCAAGGGGCTTTATTGGCTCCATCAAGTCAACCTTAGTTGCTTAAAGCTGTCTGGTCATATCTGAATCTATGCATACCTCTCTTGAACATGACATTCCAGTCAAAGCTTTTGTAATATAACCAATATTTTCAATTGTGTCTTGTTACAAGGACAACAGATTCTTATTGAACTTATGCAAGTGAATATATTGCCATGAAAAGAATACTCAAGAGTTTCTGGAAGCTGCGGGGCTCAGGTAGGGAGAAAAAGTAAATGTTTCATCTTTGTTCACAAAGATGTATCTTACCAAATTTTTGATAGCTTAAGAGAAAGTAGAAAAAGGTTTCCTAAAATCTGGAAAAGCAAAACATTAGAGAACCAGCAATAAAACAGAAAGTCACAAAAATTAATCATCCTCATCAGTTCGTTCAGTCCCATGTAATTAATTCTTGTTGATCTTGATCTTTTGTTAGCAGTCTTCTGAATCCAGTTTTTCCTTAGAGCTCTGCAGACGCTTACCCAGTTCAGTTTTATGATCTTAAGGTTATCGGAGACCTGTATTTGTCAAAAGTTCTTTCTCTGAGTCTCCTTGAAGATAAGGCATTTTTGCAAGAATACTTTTGTAAAAGCATCAGAGTGAAACAATAACTCTCTGTAAATGACAAAAAGACTTAACAATGGCCATGTTTAAAGATCTGATGAGAGTTCATTACAATACAGTTGACAAGGAAATGTGGTTATTTCTGTGACATGCAACATTATAAGATAATACCTAGGATTATGACTGATTAACATTATATCAGGACATATCAGATTTCTAGGTTTTACATACAATTTCTGGAATGCTTATATAAAAATACAACATAAAAAAAGCTTAGTATCACTTCTTATTTGACAGTGCTTCCCAGGTAGTTTATTATATCAAATAAGCCTAATTAGTATAACATGTTCCTTTTTACAAGGTGAGAGGACATATTTTTTGAGATGTTCCAGGGGCTCCCTGGAAAACTGTAAGTTCATCTGAGGTCAAAAAAGACTTAATTTAGAATTTGATTTTGGGAAGTTTGTAGAAAATACCAAAAGGCTTTGGACACTTGCCTAAATAGGATCACAGATCATTATGAAACAATACTCAATTATCCAGTTAACCTAAGTGACAATGAAAGATTTCAAAGGCAAATATAAAAGCTTACATAGCTATAAGCAAAACTTAGCTCTTTTAATAGTAAGAAAACTCAATTTTCCTAAGTAATCAAAGACCTAATAGAAATAACACGGGAAATTATTTTGATAAAACAAAATCTTTGCAGGGTGGGTATAGCTCAAGTGGTAGAACGCATGCTTAGCATGCGTGAGGTCCTGGGTTCATTCCTCAGTACCTCCTCTACAAATAAATAAATAAATAAACCTAATTACCTCCCCCCCCTCCAAAAAAAAAAAAAATTAAAACAAGATCTTTGCTTTCTAGGCAGATATTACTTAAAAGAAAAAGAAACTTTCACAGTCCCTTACAAAAGCAGGCCAAAAGTCGAAGAAAACTTTGACCTTTTAATAGTGAAAACCAAATTCTAATTTTGTACCAGCTTACATTTGATATTAAAACTCATTCATTCTACTCTTAGCTAGTCCTGACCATGCCAAAATAATCCTTTCCAAAGATTCCTTTTCCAGAAACCCTTTACAACTTTCTTTTCTTTCAACAAAAATGCATCTCCATTCTTTATACCTCCTTTTACCAAAAACACACATCCCACGTTCCTTGCATACAGTGATGTTTCCCTTATTAATTCTAGTAGTTTCAATCACATATATGAGGATTCTTAACACTTACCAACTTTAACTTCTAGTGAAAACTAAATAGTAAACAATCATGGACTGTCTGTTACACCAGTATTCTTTAGGGTGGCAAATTTATGAATACATTTTATAATCTCTGGAAGAATGTACCCTTTTTAATAGTACTGTCTTTCAATGTGGCGCAGGAAATGTTTAGCAATATACCCAAATATCTTTAGTTTCTCTGTAATAGGAAGCCAAAAGTAGATAAACCTATGTTTGGTAATTAATGTTTCACTATTTTATTTTATTTGGAAATGATCTAGAGATTCAATAAATTCCCATCACTCACTCACATTAACTTAGCAAAACTCTTAAAGTTTCAAGTTACCAAAAAGATTTTGGATAATTATTGTGGCTTACCCCATTTACTCCTGACAATTTTGTGTAGACTACTTAAAAAAACTTCATGAGATATTGGATGAAGGCAGCCACCACCCCAAGCTATTTTTCTTGCTGACAACTTTTGTAAGAGTTGTAACATGAACTTATTTGACTGATAAACCCATACAGAATAAAAGTTGTATGTCTGCATTATATTCAACATTGATAACCCTAAAGATTTGTCTGAGTTAAACTAACAAAGTTAAAGTAGCCTTTATTTACCAAAACTTATTCTAGATCATGTGAACTTGAAAAACATTTGAATTAGTTTCTATATTTCTGAGAGTTTTAGAATAGCAAGTCTTTACAAGCACTTGCCTTCAATCCAACTAAATCAAACTCTTTATAAATAGAGATTAATTTTGACAACACCATTTGGAGGTAGAAAAATATGATACATCTACAACATACATATACAGACACACGGAAACACACAGACGCAAACAAAGACTATGGTTAGTAACATCTGTGGAGATTTTTCATGTGCTCAGTTTCTGAAAACATCTCCCTAAAGTTTGCATTTCAAAGCATGGCTCTTAGGTCCTGGAGAACATGGGGGTGGAAAATCTACATCACAAAGACACAAGCAAGTATCCAAGTTTCCTCCAAGATGGAGTTCGGGGGAGCATAGTTGCCTATTATCAGAGGTCTAGGGTAATTACTATTTAATGGTTTTATCTTTGTCTTAAGTGCAAGACAGTTCTGTTTCTAATGTTTCAACACCTACAGGCATTTTGAGATGAATAGGGGAGGTTTGGTGGTTGGTAAAGAAGGTTGGGGTTTGAATTGTGCCTAAAGCCACATTTCTGGTTTTGTAGAAATTTGCAAGACATAGACAGTTGTTTCCAATTCCCCAAATAACTGGGTTGCAGTCTGAATATCAAGGGGTTGACCCACCTATCTAACTAAATTATCTCCAATTTGCTTCTTTCCCTTTGGGTATCTAGTTTTATTTTAGCTTAGGGGTGAAGGCCAAAAAAAAAAAAAAAAAAAAAAATCCTCTCAGGCCCTGGATATCAGCTCTGGTCAGGAGTTCAGACAGACTGGTGACCTCTCATCTTATTTTCTGCCTTTTTATCTATCCACTAATCTCAGGAGGTAATCCATTTACAAAAGCTTTTGAGGATCCTCCCTGGGTTTAAGAAATTTTTAAACCATGACCTTTAATTTGGCCTTTGACCTGAAGAGAATCACCTGTCACCTCAGGCGGTCTTATTTTAAAAGGTATCTGTTTAGTTTTTAGTAGTCTCTTCAGAGTGCAAAGGCAGTTTAGACAAAGGATGACTAGAATGAGTACTCAAAGGACGGCAGAGGGGAGTAGTAGGAGTTACATCAATCTGTTAATCTTTTGTTTTCTTATATCTTTATTTTTTTTTTGTTAGCCTTTTACAACAAATCTTTCAATGAAGCTAGTTTAGCATTTTGAAGCCTCTTGGAGGCTTCTGCATATCCCATTCTGTTTGATTTGGAAGCCCTTGCTTTTCAGTGCACTTCTTAAATGATCTTATCTAATTGGAGCATTTCTCATAATGGTTTCTGTAATTCTCAGTTGTAATTCCCCTGAGGGCTGGTAGCAGTTTGGTAAAGACCCTAGCCACAAATGGAGTTTAACTCCCATGTTCTGTCCAGCTGCATCTAGCCGCAAATGGGGTGCAGCCCACATTTCTGTCTGGCTATATTTTGGAACCTCCAACCTGCCAGTTACAAGCCAAGTTGTCAGGACACAAAACAAGCTTGGTAAGATTTTGCCATTTTTTGTAGATATCTACACCTTCTGGGACCGCAGTTCTTAGAAAGTAAGCAGCTGTGTTGGAAGGTGGTGCCCTTAACTCTTTGGATTTTAAGAAGAGAGAATTTACATTGGGCGGGGAGTTTAATTTTTGTGTTTTCATCTTGTTAAAGGAGTCCCTAGGGCTAGCTATTGTATTTCTCTGTATCCACTTTTTAATTTGGTCTTTCCAGAGGTAAAACTAAGACAATTGTTTAGGATGAAAGCTTTCTAAAACATTTGTTTTTAGATATTCCAATTCAAAAGATCTATTGTCCGACTGATGAGTAAACTCTGTTAATCTCAATAGGAGCTCAAACCAGTAAGCCTTTTTATGGCTTAACCAAGAATGCAAAAGGTGTCCCACAAGAGAGTGCAAAAAATGCATCTCTCACAAGACGCAGAAAGTTCATTCCCTGAGTTAGCCTAAGGGAGCAAAGGCTTCATTTTCACAGGCATTAAGAATGGTGTATCGCAGATGGTATCTCTGGCTTCCCACCAGAATGTGGGATGCATCCAGTGGCAGAGCCGTTAACCTGTGACAAGGAACAGGTACTACTGGAATGGGACTTTTCCAGCACTAGTGAGACAGTAAAGGTTGAGATGACAAGGGCCCCTTAGGTACCTGGGACCCCTTATGACAAAGTCTTCTGAAAGCCTGCACGGTTGGACAAAGGGGATGCTGCTTCTTGGATCCGCAGCCTATTTGCATGCCCGCCATTGGTGGAGACCAGAGAGGATATTCTCACTGGTCATAAAGCCAAGCTCTCAGGACGTAGAAGAAGACAATGGAGACAAAAGAAAACAATGACCATCTCTGAGAAAATAAGGATCATAGCAAACAAGAGTACACATAAATTTTTGCCAAATCAATACCCAGGAAACGAATTCCACAAATATTTTCTTCTGATAATACATATTTAGGAAAAGAAAAGGATTCTTAACACTCTCACTTCCTTTAGACCCTGCAGGCAGAGATTTAGGAGACTGACATGGTAAGGAACCTTACCTTCTGCTGCTTTTTGTTAGATTTCCCAGGGTCTCTCAGCTGTAGCAACCTGGGAGTAGGTAGTGTCCGGTCAGTGAAGTATCCTGCCGACTGTGCCAACTGTTGGGGAGGAGAAACTTTTCCTTCTTCCCTTCTAGGTTCTAGTTTAATAACTAAATTGATAGAAGACAGATTAACAGGAGGAAAATCAAAATTTAGTAACGTGTGTATGGGAGAGACCCAGGAAGACTGAGCAGCTCCCCAAAATGAAATGACAGAAGCCCTCACCTTCAATACCATCTTTGACTAAAGACAAAAGAAGATGTTGGGGGCACTGAGTCAGTTGTGGGAGGTGACCAGGAAAACCACAGTAAACAAGGGCAAGGTGATCATGCAGATTTAAATTGGTATCTTCTTCATTGATGAGTTTCTAGAGATAAGGTCATACCCTTTTTCCTGGTATGGTGAAGGAGACACCCTTACAAAAGGAGATCTCCCTTAGACATGTAAATGTCTCTTACAAAAGGATAATTTCTAATCAGTTTTCAGAGCTTCTCCTGTGTCTGCAGTGTATTAAAATAATTAGCCTAAAATAATCCTTATGTCAAAGAGACATATTGGAATGAAAAATTCTGCTCCCTTACATCATCTTTACATTGAGGTCTTGGAGAGCATCCTATTTAAAATTTTAACTTGTCTCACCCTCACACACACACACACACACACACACACACACACTTACACACTTACACACTTCACATCCCTTTTCCTACTGAATTTTGTCTTTTTAGCATGTATCACTATGTAGAATAGAAACTATTTTGTTTTTTGTTTTTTTTTGGTGTGTTGCCTGTATCCCCAGCTAGACTGTAAGTTCCATGAAGGTAGGGATTTTTGTCTGTCACTTTCATTGACGAAGTCCTGGTGCCTTGAATAGTACAATGTTACAATGAAAAACTTGTTGAATGAAGCAAAGAAAGGAAGGACAAAAAGGAAGAAGGCACTAAGAAGGCATTGATTCCAGGGTCCAGAGGTTCTTTTTACTTTTAAAATTTGGGCCAAAATGTTTTCAACCTTTATTTTTCATTAGGATTAAGGTGATTTAGGGAATATTATACCTCCTCTTGAACGGAGGGGACTGCAGTCAAATAGAGCTGTCTACTCTTAGATGGAGGGGCCTTCAATCAGTTGCAAAGAATGAGAAAGGGTATAATAAATCATCAGGGATGCCAAAGAGCATATTTGTCAGGGGGTTTTTTAATATCCTATTCACTGACTCAGAAGTGGGGGTGAAAGGATTAGCATGGTACATTGCAATTAGGGAAGGGAAAGATGGAAAGGGAAAGAGGTGTAAAATATATGACTAAATCAATTTAGTTATAAAAATAAGGTGTTTATTTTCAAGCAAATGGATTTTATTTTTAACTGTTGTATAACCTGTAGATATTAAAAGACATATCTTTAATTTCAAAACATAATATAAGATCTCGTGGGCTTATGATGAATTTTATTACTGGGAAAGGTGCTGTAAATGAAAATTAAGTTAAATCTGATTTTCCTAATTAAACAATGAAGCCTTCCTAACCAAGTATCTATTCCCACTTTTTTTTTTTTTTTAAATAATCACAAATTCCATACTTCATTAACTAAAATTATGGACCTGTGTAGGAGACCAGCATATGCCATCCCAAATATGCCAATCTGGCATAAGGATTATTTTGAGGTGATCGTTTTGAGAAACAGCAGAAACAGGAGAAGCTCTGAAAACAGCATAAATTACTCTTTTGAAAGGGAAATTAATATTTACACAAGAAAAAAATCTCGCTTTGTAAGGGTGTTTCCCTCTCTGTACCAGGAAGAGAAGAATGACCATGAATCTCTTATCAATGGAGAAGGCACAGACTTAAATCTGCAGAACAAACCTTACTCTTATCACCTTTACCTTATCACCTTCTGATAACTTGCCCACCACTCCTCCAAACTCTCCTTCCTTTGTTTTGGCTGAACATGGTATTTAAGTTCAAATTCTAAGCCATTTCTTTGGGTTACTCAGTTTTTCTGAGTCTCTCCTATGTGTGTATGTGTGTATATAGATATATGAGAGATATATATTAATAAACTTCTGCTTGTTTTTCTCTTGTTAATCTTTCTTTTGTTACAGACACCCTAGCTGGGAAGTAGAGGGGTAAAGGGAAAAAAATATTTTTCCTCTCCTACTCCTGCATATTATAAAGATGTTTAATGACTATGTAAATTGATTAGTCTGGATAATATAGAAAATTGTATTTAGTAATACAATGATAGTTTTTAGCTTATTCTTCATAATTTCCACTTTATTTTTATGACAAAACAAATTAGACTTGGAAATAATACCTTTATTAGAATAGTTTATTCAGATGTTCTGCCTTGGGGAGATTTTCCCAGGCATTTTTAAGAAGTGTTTTAGGGGGTACCTAGGGCCACTTGATGATTCCTTGTGAAATGATCATTAAAGTGTCTGTTTTTTTTGTTTTTGTTTTTTTGTTTTGCTAATGCAACTTGCCTTGGAGCAAACAATTTCTTGCCCCTTCAGCTGCCTTTAGATACAAAGGCCAAGTTGAACTGCCATCTCATCAGTACCAGCCTTTTCATTCATATCCTGATGTTATGTAAAGGCAGACCTTATGAATGAACCTTGATTTGCACTGAAATTTTCATCGCCTACCACGTTCCTGTTTCTCACTGTCAAAAAGCCTCAAAGCCTTGGCTTGGCCAAACTTAAAGGCACACATGGCTGAGCTTGATCCCAAATGCACAGAAAAAAATGTTTGCTTTTCAGGCACACATTCTGTTGGTTGTCATTTAGGGGTAGATTGCAACTGTCACTAGAGTACTGTTTTTCCTTTTTAGAAACAATTTTAAGGTTTGAATACAATAACATAATGATACTTTTTGGGTGACAAATGTGCCATAATTTCTACAGTCAAATGAATGTTTTCCTTAAAAGTAATGGCATTGGGCCAAGATAAACATTTAAAATGCCATTACCATAGTTCAAACACTTTTTAAACCTTTATTAAATTGCTTTCAGTGATAGTTTACCAGCAACACAAAAACACAATAAATCTGAAAACACAATTACTTTATAGTAATAGGATTAGTCTTTTGGTCTCTTATCCTCTCCACTCATCTTATTATTCCCTTCTATATCTCATCCTTTCAACAGTCAGTAAATATCCACCATGTGTTAGGTTCTAGGGATATGAATGTGAATAAGCCTCTCCCATATTGAGAGAGAGAAGAGATGAGAGAGATGATATGGGACCCTCTGGAAGCGGACTTGTTACTGAACACGAGTTCATGTGCCCAACGCACAACGAGGCCAAACTAACGAAAACATCGGGGCATAGAGCAAAGAAAGGTTTATTGCAGGGCTGAGCAAGGAGAATGGGTGGCTTGTGGTCAAAAACCCTGAGCTCCCCAGTGGTTTTCAGGGAGAAGGTTTTATAGGCAAAATGTTGGGATGAGGGCTGTAGGTGTGGCTTTCTTCTGCTTGGTTGGAGGTAAGGTAACAGGGTGGTGCTCCAGGAACCTTGTGCTCAGCCTGAAGTTCCCACCCTCCACCTGGGTGGGGGCCTTAGTGCCTGCAGAAGAACTCAAAGGTATTGTTCTGTATATCCCTTGAGGAGGAACCAGGACTCTGCCCCAAGGCTGCACTGTTGTTTCTTGCCTGTTCCTCCCTTGTCTCTGCATTCCCTTCCTTCCCTGATTAGCAACTGTTTGAATTTGCCCTTTGGAACTCAGGGAATGTCTAGGAGGCTGAATGAAGCCTCTTTCTGCAAACTAGAAAGGGAGGGCACAGAAAGGCTTTTGTGCCCAGGAGCGCCCCACCGCGTCCTGCTCAGTTTCACGGCTAGAGCATAAGGAAAGGAACTCTACCTTGTTTACTTCTCCATCTGCAGCTCCTAGCGTGGTGGCTGGCATATAGTAGGCACTTAATCAATATTTGATTAATAGATTGGTTAGTGGCCTGTTTAGCTTTAAATGCCGCAAGTTAATAATACAGGAATAGTTAATGGATCATTGGAAATCGATATACCGTAATTTGAGGATTGCCAACATAGTGACAAGGAAGAAGTGTTCTAATTACAGACTTTGTTGTCAGAAACTTTGTGGTTACTGGTCGAAATAAAATAGGAAATAAAGTTACATGCTTCAGAATCTCAGAAAAGATGGACAGTGAGGTCCTTTCCCTTGCCTTTCAATTATGGTGTGATACGACTCTTGAAACAAGATGGTGTTGATGATTTACCCAACAAGTACTCTGTACTTCCCTTCCTCTTGCAGCCCAAATTTTGTCCAGATATCAATCCTCTTTGATAAGGCTGACCGTATTTCAGGCCACAGGAGATGGGTCTTAATTGATCTAAGATAGTCTTACTGTTTTAGGTTTATTTATTTATTTATTTAATGGCGTTACTGGGGATTGAACCCAGGACCTCATGCATGCTAAGCACACGCTCTACCACTGAGCTAGCTATACACTGGGATAGTCTTGATAGTCCTGTTTTCCTTGTGAAAGATTGATTGGTATAAGCACAAGTACATGAAATAGTTTTGGAAAACCTTCTGGAAAAAGTTTCTTTATTCTGCCTCTCAAAACTATTGCTCCACACCTGAGGGGGGTTTCCACAGAAGGAGAGACAGAGCCTTGACAGACAGAGCCATGCCAATTTCTTGCCTACCTATGGATTTCTTAGTAAGTGAGATTTAAAATATCTTATTTTTAAAGACTGTTTGATACAGAGTTTTCTGTTGCTTGCAAACAAAGGCAACTTAACTTGTATAGTTCCCCTGTCTCTTGGCTGGCATTGGGCTGTCCCTCCTTCTCTAACAGATGGCACTGTTGCTGAATGCAACTTTGTGTGCCCAACGCACAGTGAGGCCAAACAAACCAAAACATCGGAGTTTGGAGCAGAGAAAGGTTTATTGCAGGGCCGAGCAAGGAGAAGGACTGGCTCATGTCCAGGAAAACCCGAACTCCCCAATGGTTTTCAGGGAGAAGGTTTTATATGAAAAATTTAGGGTGAGGGCTGCAGGGCATGTAACTTTGTTCTGCTTGGAGGTAACAGGGCGGTGCTCCAGGAACCTTGTGCTCAGCCTGAGGTTCCCATCCTCCACCTGGGTGGGGGCCTTAGTGCCTGCAGAAGAACTCAAACATGTAGTTCTGTAGATTCCTTAAGGAGGAACCGGGATCCTGCCCCAAGGCTGCACTATTGTTTCTTGGCTGTTCCTCCTTTGTTTCTGCATTCCCTCCCTTCCCTGAATAGCAACTGTTTGATTCTGCCCTTTGGTCTTCAGGAAGGTCTAGGAGGCTGAAGCCTTTTTCCTACAAATCAGAAAAGGGGGACATGGAAAGGATGTGTATCTGGGAGGGCCCCCCAATGCCGTGCTCGGTGTCAGCACAAGCACAGTGATGAGGAGGCCATAAACCATGACTGCATGCTTACTTTCCTAAGCCCAGGGATTTTTTTTTTTTTTTTTTTTTTTTTTTTGTAACTTCAGGTTGCAAGTGTAGGGGTGGAAAAATTTTTACTTCTTCCCTTCTAGGTTCTTTGGCTGGTCTAAAGATCAAATTGATGTAAGAAAGATTATAGGAGGAAAACAAACACAGTTTTGTGCATATGGGAGCCCCATAAAAATATGAAGACTGAAAAGGCAGCCAGGCAACTGAAGCTTATATAACATCCTGAGCTAAGGGAAGGGATTGGGGTCTGGGGATACAAGGGGAGGAAGGCCACTCACAGGGAGATGAGAGGAGATATTTAGAAAACAAAGGTCGCCTTGTTATGCAGGTAAGTTTCTTAGGTAAAATGGTACCTCTGGTCCGGGCTCTTTCTGGTGTAAATTTAGGCAGTTGAAGGAGAGGTAAAGAGCTTTTCCTGAATCCACTGGATTTTAGCTTAAAATAAAACTCATGCCAAAGCGGCATATTCAGGGGTGACAAATTCTGCTCCCTTTCGCAAAGGAACAGCAGCAGTCTCAATTTTATTTAGTCATGTGGCTATTGTAAGGGTGAGTGAGAAAGTGAGGAAGCCCAAAAATCCATTTCAGTACTCGGGTAATCCATCCTCCCAGTTGGCTGAAAGATCATATTTAGAACATACACAACCCTAGTGCACCAAAAGGACTCTAGTACTAAGTCATTCTCATGATTCAGAGTCTCTCTTCTGCTGCTACTTCTTCCCATCATGAATCTGCCTATTTCTGTTGCTGTCAAATACCCTCAGCTCTCAACTTCGTGGCTTTCCATTGCCTTGCTGACTCTTCTTACTGTGTTTTTGCCATTTGCCTTAAAGCTTCTGTCCCCATTCTGTTGTCTGTGTCTCTTGATCCTTTTCATGGTCTTTGGAGTTTCAGATCCTCAGGTAAGATAATAGCCTCATCTCCAGTATGAACCTGTCTTCATATTTGAGATGGTCCCATTATCCAGTCCAATCCAATACACTGTGTCCTACACAGGTGCACCTGAGTTGCATGCTTCTTCATGGGGCACTTGTCCAGAAAATGGTGGCATTAGCATGATCTGAGGGTGGATTTTTGACCCTCTGACGTTGAAACTTCATTCATCAGACACTTAACGCAAGCCCAGTTGAATGGTCAGTGGTCTCGACTGGTTTGGACTGGTCAAGACTAGTTCCATGTTCCTGAAAAAAACAGCTTAATGCAACGTACTATAATGACCCATACGTCAGAGGTATTATCTATAGGGAGTGGTTAAAGGAGTCTTGTGATATATTGTCTAAGCTACATGAAGCTTGGAAGGTATACAATTTGCAGGAACAAGTAAGGCGAACTTGATGGGTGAAGGCAGGTTACAGGATATTATTTATTAAGCAAGTATGGTTTAAGGGATCTAGCTGATGTCTGCCCTCAGTTTCAAGCGTGGCCAAGATTGCAGTGTCATATAACGCAAAACATGGAAGTTTGCTCACAGGAAACTTCTTCAGGAAGTTTCATTCAGAAGATGACTAATTCTAGCAGATGCTTTAGAATATCAGAGCGTTGTGGCTTATTTAGTACATTGGGAGAGGAGAAAATGTGAATCAGAGGAACACGCCCTTCCTTTTAACTCTCCTCTTAGGAGTACACATACTTGAGATGATGTCATGATTTCTTCTTCTACTTCTTCGTTTCTCTTCCATTTTCCAAACATTTTCACTTGGCCAACTAGCCCTCCCTAGTCTCACAGTCTTCTTACCCAGAGCCTTCTCCCTGTGTACTACCATGTTTAGCTAACACACCAGGCTTCCCCTTTTCTCTGTCCTGATCATGACCACCTCTATTCTCTTGGTCAAAACATGGCAAAGGGAGACGTGTGGCCCACCACTGGAAGTTTTCATAGGTGTGTTAATAGGTGGAGGAAGAACTAACGTTTATTCGGTAACTACTGTGTACTAGGCATTGTACCCAGTGCTTTATGTGGTAGGAGGGTAGCACCATTATAGGCAGCTGTCATGTCTTATCCCATTTGTTGTGAAAAAGTGGCCATAGTAGGCATTTCAAAATGATTTTTAGTGATTATGATGATGAAGTATTCTTCTTCTTGTTTGTATTTGTAGTTTTAAATTGTAAATGGGTTTCATTTTCCTTAAAAGCACTCTAAGTATATTGAGTGATAGTTTTAATATTATATTGTTTTTAGCCCCTTTCTGACTCCCTTTGGACACTGAACTGTTCATTCCTGTTTTTAAAAATGAAGAAGTGAAAAAGAAGTCCTTAGCATAGTTCTTTGCCTTCTTACTTTCTCTGATTATTTAGTTTCTGTCTGCATCCTGAATATACCAGGTGCTGAAATGAACATGCACTTTCTAGAGGAGTGATATTTTGAAGTAATTAAAACATCCAATCTTGCAATTAAAAAAAATTGTTTGCAGTGCTGTGACGGCTGATTTCCAGACGTAGAAATTGAAGAAAATTTACTTTTAGAAAGAAAGAAAAAGTCTCCAACTTAGGAAGCAGATAGGTATTCTGACGCTGATTTGTAAGACCAGAAAAAATAAAAGGGTGAGGGGTATAGAGAGAAGACCACTTGTAAGTTAAACAATGTCTGTGTCAAGGCTATTCTTAAATAACTACACAATTCATTTGTAGGTTTCTTTCTATCTGTCTATTTTCCTTTCTGCTATGTTTTGGTGCCTGTCACTAAGACATAGATAGAAAGCTGGAATTTCAATATTAAAGTTGCTTTCTCACAATTACCTTTCTAAGATAATTACCTTCGTACTAGAGAGTTTTAAAAATCAATAGAGTATTCTTTGCAATATCTCCGTAACCATTAATTAATATTACAACTCATGTTAACAAATAGTTTTCTGCTTAGTAAAAAGAAGCATACTTTTAATGTCCCCAACCAGTAAAAAAAAGCAACTGGGTAGTATATATTTATTGAAGGATACAATTTAAAATAACTGCCCATTTCTGGTAGAGTTGAGAGTAGACTCCACAAACATCAGAGAGTCCAATGGAAGGTAGTAATGAATGAAGTTGTCATTAATTATTTTAATATCAGAGGCTCTCTAAATATTCTAACATGTCTTCGGTTTGTGTCAAGGCTTGAGTTTAGCTTGTCCACCATCAGGTTCTTGGAGTACCAAGAATCCTATCAAGTATTACTTGATAGAATTGCAAGCAATATAGTATAGCAGTTCTAATGGTATAACTATTTCAACTCTTCTGATTCTGATCAATATGTGTTAATGATTACCTTCTAATAAATGGTCCAAAAAATCTGACTATCTATAATTGGTCTCAAGTTTTTCATCCTTAGAATATGGATATACACTGAAGGTCTTAGTTGGATTGATATGTGGAATAAGCAATACAAATGAATTACTAAGAAGTTTTCAAATATAAAAGTCCTGTAATAGATATTAATAATAATTTTAGATAGGAACTTGTAATTGTAACTTTGGGTGAATACTTCAAGGGTTGACTCCTCCTTTACGTTAGCGTTTGCTCAAGTCTTTTCAAAACAGCTCCCTGTTCATTGACATCTTTAATTCTGTTTGACAGAAAGAGTCAAAACCTTTCCTTCAACAGAATGTTCAGTAACCTTCACCAAATAACCAGTAATTAAGCAATTAAAATAAATTTGAAGAGAAAAAAACTTTGAAAGGAGACTAGAATTAACTCAAAAGATAGTTTAAAAATAGTTCTCTGGTACTTTAGTCATTATTGACCAAAAACTTCCTAGGGGGTATTAACAATGAATTTGATAGTTGCCAAGGAAACCTTCACCTTTCCTGAGAACATCTGCCCTTCTGCATTGTACCTGATTGTCAGAATAACTTCAGCAACTGATTATAACTGAGCCATTTTCAACAGCAAGCTTTTTCTTGTCAATCCCTTTTCAAAGAATAAGCTCAAGTAGTCTGGATACCTTGCTCAGTATCTGTATTTATGTTCTTGAGGAGTCATACTTCAAATATGAGGTTCTTTATTAACAATTTCCCCTATCAGCCCTTGCCATTATGTGAGACAAATCCAGCCTAATTTAGAGACAAGGAAATGGAGGTACTTAATGTTTTTATTGTGTGAGAATAATTCTAGCATAACAATTATATCATTCCTTTGTTCAGAACATGTCTTAGTCCATTTGGGCTGCTGTAACAAAACGCCACAGTCTGAGTGGGTGGCTTATAAACAACCAGCATTTAGTTCTCACAGTTTTTGGGGGCTGGAAGTCCAAGATCAGGGCTCCAGCACGGTCGGGTGATAGCCTTCTTCCAGGTTGAAGACTTCTCATCATGTCCGCACATGGCAGACGGGGAAATCTCTCAGGCCTCTTTCATAAAAGGCATAAATCTCATTCATGAGGGCACCACCCTCATGACCTAATCACCCCCAAAGGTCCCCATCTACTAGCACCATCACAGTGGGCATTAGAATTTCAGCATAAGGAATTTTGGGGGGACACAAACATTCAGACAACAGAGCATAGTGACTAATCAAATATCTAGCAGTGTTTAAAAGTAGTCTGTGCTTTTATGAGTAGCACTACTTCAAAAATTTTTGCTTTCATGGGTGTCAATTAACTAGAACCTCGAACCTCTGAGGTTGTGGGAAAAGCACCAGCCAGGGAGTCAGGGAACCTGCTTATTACCACTTACCAGGTATGTGACCTTGGCCAACCTAATTGATCTCTATATTTCTTCATCCATTAAATGACAGTGATACTGTCCGTCTCTTACAGATATTGGGAGAATTAAATAATGTAGTGTATGTAGAGCACCTGACATGGTTAACACACTCAGCATTTAAAATCTAATAACTATTATTGCTGAAGGAGTACATGAGTACATACTCTGTATTCTGAATATTGACTTGAGGATTATGATCTATAGAAATACATTATGGTATTAGGAGAACAACATATATGATATTGGTACTATATTGGAGAATCCAAGGTATATAGTCATCATAGGCATAATATTATACTGCATAGGCATGGTAGGAAGAGAGGAGAACTGCTATTTATTTGTTAGTGTGCAAGATGCTATGCTAAATATTTTGCATTCTGCTCTCCCGTTAAGTCCTCACAACCTAATGAGATAGGCATTGTTATTATCTCCACATATGTAATATTAGTAGGTTTTAAAATCAAAAAAAGAAAGGAGCATAAATGCAATCTTTGGGGGAAACTGGCAGAATTATCTTTTGCTATAATAGAGCAAGTTATAGCCATACAAATTCTGCTAATTGCCTGGGCAAGTCTGCACCTGAGGAGGTTGGTATCAATAGAAAAAAAAGGTAAGGAAGAGTGATGTAGTAAGTGGATTATTTCTTTGTATGTTTGAGAAGATTTGAAATGAAATGAAGGCAGCAACATCCTACATTGAAAATTGAGTGTTTCTATTTTTTATAGTTAAGACAAGTAATGAATTATTTGTGCGTGTGCATTGAAGCAAAACCAAACATAACAAAACAAAAAATGCCCACACCAAGTGTATGTCCCTGGGTTATCCAGGTCCCTGGTTTTTATTTTCTGTCTTCTTTATTTGTGGTGGAGCCGACTATAAAGGAGGCCACCTGTGTACATTTATAGGCATTCATGTAAATGTAAAAATGCTGTTAAAGGATGACAGACATTATGTAAAGAACCAACAAAATGTGCACTTTCTCCAACTCCTTTCATGTCATGTCTTGAAAAATAGATTTTGTATTTTTCCCCTGGAGTCTATAAGTGAGTCTGAGATAATTTTTTTATTGTGCTAAAATATACATAGCATAAAATTAATCCTTTTAATAATTTAAACTGTACAATTCAGTGGCATTAAAATACATTCATATTGTTGTGCAATCATTACTACTTTCAGTCACTTCCATTAAACAATAACTCCCCATACCCGTTTCCTTCTAGTCCCTGATAAACCACCATTCTACTTTCTGTCCCTAAGAATTGTATATTTTAGGTACATCATGTGAGTGGAATCATACAGTGTTTGTCCTTTTGTATCTGTCTTATTTCACTTAGCATAATGTATTCAAGGTTCACCTAGGTTATAGCATGTATTAGAATTCCATTCCTTTTTGAGGCTGAATGATATTCCACTTTATGTATATCCCACATTTTGTTTTTCCATCAATGAATGTTTTCACTTTTGACTATTTGTGAATAATTCTGCTATGAATATTGTTGTCCAAATATTTGTTTGTGTCCCTGATTTCAGTTGTGTTGGATGTATATCCAGAAGTGGAATTGTTGGATCATATGGTCATTTGGTGTTTATATTTTTGAGAAACTGCTATATGTATGTATGCATATGTGTATGTGTGTATGTATATACATACATGTGTATACATATACACACACACACTCACACACACATATATATATATATATTTTTTTTTTTTAGATTGAGGTATAGTCAGTTTACAGTGTTGGTGGGAATGTAGTTTGGTATGGCCATTATGGAAAACAGTATGGAGATTCCTTAAAAAACAAAAAAAATTAGTTTTACCATATGATCCATTAATCCCACTCCTGGGCATGTATCTGGAGGAAGCTCTAGTTTGAAAAGAAACATGCACCCCAATGTTCATAGCAGCACTATTTACAATATCCAAGACATGGAAACAACCTATATGCTATATTGTTTTAATGGCACATCATTTTACATTCCCACCAGCAATGCACATGGGTTGCAGTTTCTCCATCCTCACTAACACTTGTTATTTTCTTTTTTTTTTTAATAATAGGAATGCTAATAGGGTGTGAAGTGGTATCTCATTGTGGTTTTGATTTGCGTTTCCCTAATGATTAGTGATGTTGAACATCTTCTCAACTTTCAGTACTTAATGGCCATTTGTACATCTTCTTTGGAGAAATGTCTACTCAAGTCCTTTGTCCGTTTTCGAATTGTGTTGTTTATTTTTTGTTGTTGTTGAGCTATAGGAGTGCTTATAAATTCTCAATTTTAATTCATTATCAGATATATGATTTGCAAATGTTTTCTTCCATTCTGTGGGTTATCCTTTCACTCTTTTCATAGTATCCATTGATATATAAAAGTTTTTAATTTTGATGACTACCATTGATTTATTTTCTTTTGTTGCCTATATTTATGGTGTCATATCCAATAAATTATTGCTAAAGCCAATGTCATGAAGCTTTTCCTGTCTTCTCTTAAGAATTTTATAGTATTAATGCTTGTATTTAGGTATATTACATTGAGTGATTTTTGTGTGTTGAAATGTCTTTGCATTCCAGGAATAAATTCTATCTGCTCATGGTGTACAATCTTTTTAATATGCTGCTGTATTCAGTTTGCTAGTATCTAGTTGAGGACTTGTGCATTGATATTCGTAAGGGATATTGGTCTGTGTGTTTTCTTATAGTGTCTCTGTCTGGCTTTGGTGTCAGGGTAGTGCTGGATTCGTGGAATGAGTCAGGAAGTGTTCCTTCCTCTTCAGTATTTTGGAAGGGTTTGCGAAAGATTGATGTCAATTCTGTTTCAAGTGTTTGGTAGAATTCACCAGGTAAGCCAGCTGGTCCAGGGCTTTTCTTTGTTGGGAAATTTTTCACTACTGATTCCATCTCCTTACTAGCTTAGGTCTAGCCAGATATTCTATTTTTTTATGATTTAGTCTTCAGAGGTTGTGTATTTTTAGGAATTTCTCTATTTCACTAGGTTATCCAATTTGTTGGCATACAGTTGTCCATAATAATCTTTTATAATCTTCATTTATTTATGTAAAATAGATAGGAATGCCCCCAACTTTATCATTTGATTTTGGTAATTTGAGTCTTCTTTTTGTCTCAGTGAAACTAGGTGAAGATTTGTATTCTTTATTGGTCTTTTCAAAAAATGTTTGGTTTCCTTGCTTTTCTCTATTGTTTTCCTCATCTCTTTTATTTAGCTCCACTCTAATCTTCATTATTTCCTTCTTTCTTCTAGCTTTGGATTTAGTTCTCTTTTTTATAGTTCCTTATGATGTAAAGTTAGCTTGTTGATTTGAGCTCTTTTTTCCTTTTTAATATAAACGTTTCTAGCTATAAATTTCCCTCATAGCACTGTTTTCACTGAATCTCATATGTTCTGGTATATTGTTTTTTCACTTTCATTTGTCTTAAGGTATTTTCTAATTTCTCTTGTGATTTCTTTGATCCATTGTTTGTTTAAGAGTGTATCATTTAATTCCTACATATTTGTGTATTTTCCAAGTTTCCTTCTGTTGTTTGCTAGTTTTATTACAATATGATTGGAAAAGATATTTTGTATATTTTCAATTTTTGTGAATTTATTTAAACTTGTTCTGTGGCCTAACATATGGTTTACACTGGAGAATGTTCCATGTGCACTTGAGAAAAATGTATATTCTGGAGGAGTATTCCATATATGTCTGTTAAGCCCAATTGGTTTATAATATTGTTCAGGTCCTCTGTTTCCTTGTTGATCTTCTGTTTTTTCTCTCCAATTATTGAAAGGCGAGTATTGACGTCTCCAATAATTATTGTATATCTATTTCTTTCTCCCTTTAATTCTGTCAATGTTTGCCTCATATATTTTGGAGGTCTGATATTTGATGTGTAAATGGTTATGATTGCTATATACTCTTGGTGAATTGACCCCTTTACCAACATACAGTGTGCTTATTGTCTCTTGTAACAGTTTTTTATTTTAAGCCTATTTTGTCTGATATTAATATGGCCATCCCAGCCCTCCTTGGTTACTATTAGCATTGAATAGCTTTCTACGTTTTTCACTTTCAACCTATTTCAGTCCTTAGATCTAAAATTTGTCTCCTATAGACAGCAATTAGTTAAATTATGTTTTTAAAAGCATTCTGTCAATCTAGGCCCTTTGGTTGGTCAGTTTAATCCATTTAAAGTAATTATTGATAGGGAAGGACTTACATTTACCATTTGTTACTTGTTTTCTGTATGTTTTATAACTTTTTTCTTTTGTCCCTTATTTCCTCCAGAGTGCCTATAAAGTTATATTAGCCAATTTTGGGATTGTTTTTGGATGTTTCCATGGGAAAACATGGGATTGGAGTTTCCTAGTCTGCCATTTTGTTGATGTCACTCTGGATTTAGATATTTAAAACTGTAAGAACATGACTTATAAATGAAGTGATAAACATATCAAGTTTTATCCCAAGGGACAGAACAGCTGAAAACATAAAAAGTCCAGAAAAGTCAGGGAAGGGATTCCTAACCTATATTGATCAATCTTTAGGGAATTCATGAATGGATTTTAAGGCTTCTGTGAACAACCCTAAATTGTAAACCCAATTTTGTGTTTATTTCTGATTGGTTTGGGCAGTAGGGAAGGGTTCGTAGCTTTTATTAAATTTAAAGGGAATATGTTTAATTTTTTCCTGATATAAAAGTAATACATACTTCTCAAATCAGCAATGGCCCACAAGGCACCAGAGAAATTCTGTTAAACCATAAAGGGTCAGATCATTATGTTACATGTATTAATAGCTAGTGAACCTGACTATTAAACTGATTAAACTGACTCCAGAGCATACATAAAAATGGAAATCCTTCAAGTTCACTTTAACAGATTAACATAACCTTGACATCAAAGTTGAAATAACTTCAAAAAAAAAAAAAAAAAAGGGAAAACTACAGACTAACATGTACAGATGGGTGCCAACAGTATAGAAACTTCTGTGTTTCTCTTGTTAAACCAGATTTCCACCCTCTCAGAGACTGATCAGGTCCCTATCTCTATCCTTATTTATTACTGTATCTCCAGCCTTTTCCTTGTCCATTGCCATCTCCGTCCTTTTCATCTATTAACCATTAGAGCTTCCTGCCTCTCTCAAGGCTAAGTTTATCTAGTTTATGCTAGTTTTCAAAGACTGTGCTTTTATTCACCCTCTTTATGATAAATGTATAGTTTACGTGGTTTATTTTTCCCACCATGTATATTGCTTTACATGTGAGACTGTTAAATATAATTTTCTTATTTACCTTGAAAACTGAGTGTTAATCAATTTCCATTCTGTAATGGAGTAGGGCCATGCTATACTCTGCAGAGCAGTTCTTAGGCTGGTTCCATAAACTCCATGAATTTATATACAGAATTCTTTATCTTTCTATTCTTTATTCTTGCACACACACACACACACACACACACACACACACGCACGCACATTTTCTTGGATAAAACTGGTAGCTTTCCTTATATTTTCAATTTCCAATGAGTAAAGAACTAGTTTAGATGAATTTTCAGATTCTCCAAAGGGTTAAACCCTCCACCTCCAATTAAGAACCACCTGTCAATTTAGATTAATTCATGAAAAGCTAGTAATTTATGAAGGTTTTGGAGAAAATTGGCAGGAATGCTGCCACAGTTTTCACAAATTGTCTCTGAATGCCTTGACACAGCTAGAATCTTGGATGGAATGTACATAAGATTGGCCCAGAACTTCTTATGTTTTTCACTGTCTTAATTAATTTACTTCCATACTATGGAGATTTTCACAGTAATTTTAGTAGAATTATTGGTATAAAATAGATCCTTTTTTTAGAGGCATTCAGTTTAGTAAAGTGTAACCTTGTGGTTCTAGGTGCAGTGTGTAACCCCAAAGAAATTTAAAAGTATCCAGAGCCTTTTAGAGTAACTACTTATGGATTCAGAGACTCCAAAAAATGGTGTGCTTAACTCACTCTTCATCTAAATATGACCAAATGAAATCAGCCTAGTTTTGGTGTCTATGAGTGTGCATGCCCTCATTTGTGTGATGTGGGACTATTCAACACAAATGAGAACTTCTGATTTAGAATAATTTTATATCACGTATTTGCTCAAAGTTCTGATGAGTGTTGAAATGACTCAATACGGACAGAGATAGCTCACACTATATTAAATTTGAACCTTGGGTTCTGATATGATTGAATCTCCCCAAATAGACCAACTTCAGAGATAATGGCATGAGTGAGCTAATATGGATGTCCATGTCGTGAATTACTTATCTCTTCTTTAGCTTAATGCCTGACCTATGGATTAGAAGTTCAGCTGCCTCAAAACATAAAAGATCACTTTAGATGGCTTAATGGGGCAGAGGTTGGTGGAAGAATTTATTTTCCCTTCTCAACTCTTGAGAATAAAAAAGGGCAGGGGTTCTCCCCTTTCCAGAACCGGTCCTTCAAGTTAAACAGCAGGAACAAAGGTGCTTATGGACAAAATCAATTATCAAAAGTACAGATTTATCTCTACCAGCTTTCCCTCAAACTTAAAAGTATGTTTTTATAGGGACAGAAGAGTATTAAGCCCCAGTGGTTGAAATACAACTGCTTTTATGAACTAGAAAACATTTTTTTTTCTAAATTAATTTTAAACTAAAAAATAGGTCTGGGGGATGGGTTGGTGGGAGGACAACTGACAGAAATGCATTTCAGACTACAAATTGAAAAAAGGGTAGACTAAGCCTCTTTGAATACAGAACAGGAGTTTGCACTCTGTGTTGATCAACCTAACTACCTAAATATTCCTTTAAATGAGAATTATTCCTTGTCGTGTGTTTAAATAGAAAAGTACACTTGTATATGGTTGTCCATAAATTCACATTTGTGCTTCAGCAAAAAATAGGCTATTATTGAAACTAATATTCCAAATGCAGTAATAAAACTGCTTTGTATTCCTATAAATCTTTATTGTGTATGAGGCATTTTCGTATATATATTTGTACTAAAACTGCGTATCAATCCTATGAGGTACTGTTTCTGTTGAATTCAAGGTTCTGGGGAGGTTTTATGACTTACCCAAGACAAGGAACAAATAAAGCATCAGAAGTAGAATTGAAGCCAGGTAGTCTATCTCTAAATTGCATTTTTTAAATACCATGTTGCTCAAAAGCTTGAAATAAAAGTGAGGGAAAGGATATGTTTACCTAAAAGTATAATTATGATTACACGAATGTGAAAACCAGTGGAATATCTACTAATTGAATATCTTTGGGTTAGGTGAGGCGTAGAACCATTTCTTCATTGCTCAATGTAATCCATTTACTATAATGATAAGAAAAACAAGAAGGTTGAAAATGAATTCTAGAGAATTTACAGATTCTATACACTATATAACATTTCATCTGAGACCATAAAATCTCCTCCTTTTGGAAAAGTCTTCTGGTCCTCTTATCTATAGTATGAATATAAGAATGAATCCTGAAACTACCAAGTAGTAATTGTTCACTTATATGTCTGGTGGTGTGTACAGAGGGCTGTCTCTGAGATATAAAATCAATACGTTATAAAATCAAATAGGTCGAAAGACTATGAGATATTAGTATTTTTTCCTGACTCCTAGTGGCTGTTGATACTAAACTATATTAGGACCATCCTTTCGGCGGTTGTCATGCTATAGTTTCCT
The DNA here is from genome assembly GCF_048773025.1 of Camelus bactrianus. NCBI lineage: Eukaryota > Metazoa > Chordata > Mammalia > Artiodactyla > Camelidae > Camelus > Camelus bactrianus. Next base: position 76,646,530 of record NC_133575.1, on the reverse strand, counting down.
CCAGCTCAGAAGAAAATGCCCTAGGATAAAGAAACAAAAAAGGCTTTATTAATGAACATTGTAGTTTGGCAGTTTTGCCTATTTTAAAGTGAGGTGTTCTGTGAAGATATTTAGAAGAATTTTGACATATTTGAAAGTCAGAATTTTGTTCCTGAAGAAAACCTTTGTGTAGTGATATTATTGATAGACTGCATATTAAAAATACATTTAGTCATCTTTAAAGTAAATTCAAGTTTCTCTTTAATAGTATATGAAAGTACCTTCTTGAGATATTTAGGCAACACACCATAACGCTCCATCATATCCTTTATCAACTTGTTACTGCTCTCTGATTTGACAGTATGTAATATTGTTATATATAGAACAATAGGCGAGGTGTAAGGGGCACACACTGCCCTAAGTGCTTTTTATGCACTTTTTTATTGAACTTTCACAACTCCAAGTAGTTTTTATTATTATTCTCATTTTATGGATGAGGAAATTGAAGCATAGAGGAGTGAAGTAAGTTGCCCGAGGTCACAGACCCAGTAAATGGTGGAGTGGATCTTCAGGCTCAGTATATACAGCTCCAAAACCTGTGTTTTTAACTCTTAATGCAGTGTTTTAAAAGTGGATAGAGTTTGCTTTCCCATTTTCTCTCTTTTTTATGTTCTACTTTTATTTCATCTCATTTTATTTTTTATTGAGGTAGAGATGATTTACAATGTTGTGTTAGTTTCAGGTGTACTGCATAGTGATTCAGTTATACATATTACATGTATCTATTTTTTCACATTCTTTTCCATTATAGATTATTACAAGGTATTGAATATAGTTCCCTGTGCTAGACAGTAGGACTTAGTTGTGTATCTCCCATTTTCTCTTTTACTGATCTTTAGAGATCATGATAACAGTACCAGCTCTGGAGTCTATCTGCCCAGTTTAAATCCCGGCTGAGAATTTGGCTAATTAGTTACCTTCTCTGTGCCTGAGTTGCTTCATTGGCAAAGTGGGGATAGTAATAGTATTTACTTCATGGGGTCACGGTTAGGATAAATTTAGATATTTTATGTAAGGTGTTTAGAACAGTTCCTGGCAGATACAGCAGGTGCCTAATGAATGCTAGCATTAGCTCCTTCTCTACCTCCTCCTCCTCCATGATGATGATGATGATGATGATTAGTACTACAACTTCCATGTCTCCTTCTTAGAACTCCTGCTTTCTTCATTCCCGAAGGTACTGTTTTGCATTTTAGTTAAGGGTTTCCCACTTAGATATTTTCTGTTCTTGACTTAGGGTGGTGTTACTCCTCTATGATGAAAGCAATGACAACAAAAAAAATGACACTTGCAAGGAGCTGCCTAAAATTTTGCTAAGATTTCTCTATAGTTGTTACTTTAAGAGAAATATCTTCTAGGTAGTTTGCATTTGTAACTGGAACTTACAAAGGAAAGCAGAAAAGAAGCTGTCAAATTTGCAAACAACACTGTGTCCTGCATTTTAATTTCAAACACCCACCACTAGAAAGGGATGTTTCTTTAAAGGGATGGTATTTTTCCAAGAAAATTCCAGAAACCCCTAAAACTTCTTCCCCCACCACAGATGAGGTTGGCAGCTGATCAGACCTCAATAATTTTATACTGTACTAAGCTCTTTGAATGTATATAGTCTTATTTTTACAGTCTTTTTATTTTGTATTTAACATCAGTGGACTGAGTCAGATTCAGAAAATAATTGTAATGTTCATAATCAGCATGGTACAGTTTTATATTTACATATAAATACACTGACATGATGAAAAAGATAAGAATATATGTTTATATTATTAATATATCTTATGGGAGTATTCACAGTTTCTGGGCTGTATTTTATATTGAAAAGAGCACAATTTGCAATAGAGATGAAACTTTATAAACTTTTTTGCACCTCACATTATATTGAACTATTTAAAACAAATATTGTTAAAACTACAAGGATAAATTTTTACAAAACAAAAATCATAGTGGAGGGAAAACCTCTCAGTCCATTTGACTAAAAATAGAGTGACACTGACGGATCTACTAATGGAATATAATGTATACCCTTAAAGAGATCACATGTTATTTTCAACTGTATATTGAACATTTATTTTTAAATATAGTGATTGCATATTTGGTGATAAAGAAAACTAGTAAATTTCAAAGAGTGGAAATCATGCAATCAACACTCTCGGATCTCAATATAATAAAGCTAGAAATAAATAACAATAGGGTAAGCAATAAAATTGTATAACTACTTGAAAATTAGACTATATTCTGTGCATAGGTGTTGGGTCAAAGAGGGAATGAAAACTAGAATTTCAGACCATTTAGAAAGCAACAATAAAGACATTACATATAAAAAGTTGTGGGAAGCAGTCAAAGCTGTACTCATGAAAATTCATAGAGTTAAAGATTTCCTTATTAAATGAGAAAGAATAAAAATAAAGGAAGCATTCAACTCAGCAGTCTATAAGAAGAGTAACAAAATAAGCCTAAATAAAGCAAAAGGAAGGAATAGCCATAGAAGCTGCAATTAAATGAATTAGAAAACTGCAGACTCAAGAAACAAATCTAAGAACTAACTCTTTTGGAAAGAAATTTCTCACAATTTTATTCAAGAGAAAAAGAGGTAAACTTCAAATTTACAACATTAGGAGTGAGAAAGGTAATAGATCCCCAGATATTGAACAGATTTTTAAAAATAAAGATAATGCAGGGAAGCTTGTACTGCAAAATATTAAAAATTTTAGCCAAAATATTTAAAAAATTGTAACATGAGAATAGTGTTATGAATTGAACACAAAGCCTAGAAACAGAACTATATAAGAAAGTAGAATGTAATATTTATGATATTTCAAAGCATTTGGGAAAGGATAAATTAATCAATATATGATATTGGGACCACTGGCTAACCAATAAAAATTAAAGTAAGTCCCTGCATCACATCAAAATAAATTCAAGGTTAAATCTGTATTAGAATTGAGGATAAGAATGCAAATAGGCTAGAAGAAAATATAAGTGAATATTTATATAATCAGCAGATGAAGAAGTTCTTTCTGAATGTGACACCAAAGCCAGATACTGTATATGAAACCACTGATAGGTATACTACAAAAACATTTTTAAACTTTTATACATTAATAACTACCATAGCCAAAATTAAAATGCAAGTTATACAGTTGGAAAAAAAATTGCAACGTATATGGTAAAGAATTTATATTCCTTTGTAAAAATATAATTTTAGTCTTAGAGAAAAGTTCCAAGAATAGTATATACCATACAGTATATGTATACATATATATAACAGTAGTATGCTGTATAGATATATACACAGTATCCTGTATATCCTTCATCCACATACCCCAAATGTCAATATTTTCTGTACTTATTTGCTTTATTCTCTTTTTCCTTCTCTTCTCCCTCTTGTCTTCACCCAAACTCATTCTTTCTCTTTTCCCCTCTCTGTCACTCTCTCTTTCTACACACACACACCATCTTATTTTTCCTGAACTGTTTGAGAGTAACTTGCAGACATGAGTCCTCTTTACCTCTAAACACTTGAGTGTGTATTTCCTAAAAACAAGTAATTCTCTTACATAATCACAGCACACTTATCAAAATCAGTAACTTGACATTGATAGCATTATCTATTATAAGATATACAGACCTTACTGAACTTTTGCCAATTGTCTTAGTAATGTCCTTTATAGCAAAAGAAAATTCAGCATCACATGATGTGTTAAGTTTTAATGTCTCTTTGGTCTTCTTTTATCTGGAAAATTTCCTCAGCCTTTATTTGTATTTATAACATTGACTTTTTTTAAAACTTTTTTTTTATTGAGTTATAGTCATTTTACAATGTTGTGTCAAATTCCAGTGTAGAGCACAATTTTTCAGTTATACATGAACATACATATATTCATTGTCGCATTTTTTTTTGCTGTGAGCTACCACAAGATCTTGTATGTATTTCCCTGTGCTATGCAGTATAATCTTGTTTATCCATTCTACATATGCCTGTCATATAACATTGAGATTTTTGAAGTGCATAGGTCTGTAATTTTGTAAAGTGTCCATCAGTTTGGGTTTATCTGATGTTTCTCTTGATTAATTTCAGGCTAAGCACTTTTTACAGAAATAGCATAAAGCATTCAGAATTCTTAGTGCATCATATCAAGAAGGCACGTGCTGTTGCTTAGGCCCATTACTGGCAGTGTTTAATTGCACCATTTTGTTAAGGTGGTGTGATAGGGGAGGAAAAATAATTTTCCCTCCATCCTTCTAGGTTCTTGGCTGAGACAACTCTATCTTAAAAGACAGATTAATAGGAGAAAAACACACAGAAGTTTAGTAACATGTATTTTACACATACATCCTCCAAGTCTGGACAGATACGTGTTGCTGTAGGTTGGGTCCCCAAGAAAGTAGACTTTGAAACACATATTAGCATAAAGGAAGGTTATTAGGGAGTATTTTCAGGTTCAACCCCTGTGTGTGGGAAAGGAAGGAAACATGATTGGGCAGAGGAGAAGTTGGGCCGAGGTGTGGCCACAATAAGTAGTCACCAGACTTCATGGGGATGCCTCTTCCTAGTTGTCCTGAGTTGAGGAAGGGGATTAGGTGGAGGAAAAGGGCAGTTTTTATAACCACACAGCTGTAAGTCATTGTATGCCAATTAGACCTGGAGAGGGGCTGTGACTTTAAGGTAGGTGTCTCTCTACAGCCCAGGAAATTCTTAGAAAGGGCTGAAAGCTGAAAGCTGACAGCCAGAACTTTTTCTATACTTTGAGGGATAAATCATTTTGTCCTGAAATGAGGATCTGGGTGGTACAGCCCAGCATCTGTGATGTACACTGTAATGTTATTGATGTGATTACTGATTATTTCTATTTTTTTTTTTTGCCTCCTTACATGTACACATTTTTACCGCAAACATGTATGTTAACAATGTTAGCAACAAATCAATAATTTTTTTTCCAAAGAGAAAATTGCTGCACTGCTTTGGAAAAGAAATGCTTGTGCTCTTTGGGACTGTTGCTAGAGATTAGGTTCTTGTGCAGGAAAGAATTCAAGAGCAAGACATAGTAGAATGAAAGCAAGTTTATTTAGAGAGATACACACTGCATAGACAGAGTGGGGTCCGTCTCACTCAGAAGGGAAAGCGGCTTAGGAGCTACATACTCCATAGGCAGAATGTGGGCTATCTCAGAAAGGTGAGAGGGAGAGCGAATGGGAGATGTGGAGTGTTTAGTCTAAGGTAAAACTAAATACATACTCCAGAGACAATGTGGGCTGCCTCAGAAGGCAAAAGAGAAAGAGCTCGAGTACGAGTACGAGGTGTGGGGTTGCTAGTTTAGGTCACGGTAATTTCATATGCTAATGAATGGGAGGACTATTCCAGATATTTTGGAGAAGGGGTGGGGATTTCCAGGAATTGGGTCCCTGCCCACTTTTGGACCTTTTACAGTCAGCCTAGGAACTGCCATGACACTTGTGGGTGTGCCATGAGGCTCAAGGTCTACCGGAAATCAAATCTTCCACCATCTTCATTCTAACCAGTTTGTCCTGTCCTTCGTGGCTGTGTCATTCCTTCAGTGGTTGTGCCCTGAACCATTCCCTACTGTCTCAGGACTTGAATATTTCTTTAGAAGTAGAATGGCATGATGAGGTTTGGTGCTGCATGAAGCTGGTTTCAAATCCATTCAGGTTTATGGCCTCAGGCCTTAGCCGTTAATATCTTACTTAATATCTCAGAGTTTCAGATTGCTCATTTATAGTGGGGCAAGGCTAAGTGTGTGGTTGAGGGAGGGGTACAGATGAAGGGATGGATAGCCGATACCTATCTTGAAGGAATGTTGGGAATGTGACAATTAGAAATAATATTGCTTAAGTGACTGCCACACAGTAAGACTTTAATAAATAATAGCCATTATTTGTTCTTTTATTTACATTATGTATTTTGTTAAGGCCTTTGGATTTTGCTTTTTGTTTAAAAATACTATCTGCATGTTTGATACCTTCCCAGAAATTTCACTCTCCATTAAAGGCTAGAACAGCTTAAAAAATAGATTTTTTTTCCAAAAGTATTCAATTTTAGAATCTCTCCGGGATAGAGTCAAGGCATTCTCTAGGTACTTGGTTAACCCTTTATTTTCAACTAAATGTTCATTTATCAAACAAATGAACTGAGAGCAAGGGAAAAGCGATAGATTGTGTTCTGTCATGTATAGAATGACTTTCTGGATTTAAAGGTATATAATTTTTCTCAGTTTTGCTCAGTACTGCATTTGGTTTAAAAATATTCCTTTAATACCATATTTTAGGCATTATAGTATGGTCAACCATCTGTGCAAAATTTAAATCTTTGTGACTACTTGTTGAAAAATTGGTAAGAAAGCACAATGTGTTCAATTAAAAGAAAATGATCTGAATGCAGCTTTGGTATATTGGGCAATATTAATTGCAATTAGAGCTTAGAAAATTTAATTGTGATTTTTATGTCATGCATTCTTTCCCACTCTTGCTCTCTCTGTGAAAATTTTAGCCTACTTTTTATTCCATGAATTATTTTCCCTTTAATGCATTTAATTCTCACTTTAAATCATTGACTTGAGCTGATGAAAAACAAAATAAAATTTCATATTGGTATCACTTTATTCCTCTATTTATCTGATACACTCCATAATGCTCTTTAATCTAATTTAAGGATTAATGGTGGGAAAATTGCTTATAGGTTTTCAAACCTAGTACTGTATAGGAGTGACCTTCTGTGTTTGAGAGCCTTGCCCTTTTTTCAAAATTTACTAGGCTGTAAAAATTCCACTCAATTTGACTGTAACCACAACTGACTAGTTAGAAGAGACTGACCAATGAATTTAGTCAAACAACTGGGCATTTTGTTAAAAAACAAAGCAAAACAATACTAAACTCTCATACACAGAATCTTCACTCAAATCAGTTGTTTGGTATTACATAGGAACAAGACATTTGAATGCATTTTGCAGTTTTAGTAAATCATGGCTAGCATTGTATATGCATAGTATATAATGTTACTAACATCCTTTTTTGATGGTTAATTTTATGTGTCAACTTAACTGGGCCACAGGATGTCTAGATATTTGGTCAAACATTTTTCTGGGTGTATCTGTGAGGGTGTTTTGGAGTGAGATTATTTAACATTTAAATAGAGAGACTGATTAAAGCAGATTGCTCTCTCTAATGTGGGTGGGCCTCATCTAATTGAATAGAACAAGAAGGCTGGCCCTCACCTGAGTAAGAAGAATACTTCCTGCCTGAGAGCCCCTTTGTGTGTGTGTGTGAATGTGTTGTTAGAATACTTAACATGAGATCTACACTCTTAACACTTTTTAAAGTGTGAGATACTGAAGTGTTAACTATAGGCACAATGTTTTATAGCAGTTATATTTCAATAAAACTCTTTAAAAGAATAAGAAGAATTCTTCCTGCCTGAGAGATTTCAGATTGAGACATTGGCTTTTTTCCTGCCTCTGGACTTGAACTGAAAACATCTGCTTATCTGGGTCTCTAGTTTACCGACTCAACCTGCAGATCTTAATACTTGCTAGTCTCTCCATAGCTGTGTAAGCCAATTCCATTACCGAGTCCAAACTTGTTCTACTCGCCACATGACAGGCCAATAAATCGGGAAACAAGCTGTTGGGGCAATGAATAATGACTTTATTTGGAATGCCAGCAGGTGGTGAAGATGGGAGACTAATGTCCGAGGGAACCATCTTACCCTAGTCAGAATTCAGGCTCCTTTAATACTACAAGGGGAAGGTTGGTTGTTGCAACCTTCTTGGTGTGCGAATCCTTTGTTCTTGCAGCTATCAACGTAGGTCAGGTCATGATGTTCCTATAAACCTCCAACAAGACAAATGCTATTCCCTGCTCTGCAACTTTTAATCTCCATATGAATGGAAAAAGTGTTATACCCTTAAAGGGCAGAGCCTTGAGAATGGGCTCTCCTGTATATTTCAGGCTCCGGGCAACATTCTTTTACAAAAGGTGCAGAACCAGCATGACTAAGCTCAGGAAACAGATCACAGGGTTAGAGCTAGAGGAACAGATCTCATATGGAGTCAGATTTGTTCTTCCCTATTATAATTCCTTATAGTAAGTCTCCTTCTATAGATATTTACATCCTGTTGGTTCTGTTTCTCTGGAGAACCCTCAGTAATACACCATTATACTTATGTAATTAGTCATATATTGAGTGTTTATAACATATCATTCACTGGTGTTAAGTGTATTAAAACATACCAAAAAAATTTAATCCTCACAACAACCTTATGAGTGAGGCACAGTTTTGTGCCCATTTTTAGAGAGGAAACTGAAGCTTGGGAAGTGTAAACAGCGTAGCAAATGCCACACTGCTAGTAAGTTTGGAGGCAGGTGTTCAACCCCAGGCTGCTCCACTCTAGACACTTAACAATACTTGAAACTTAACAACGGAAATTTAACCATAGGTTATATTGTACCTTCTTCCCCGTTGAAAAATCGTAGGTAAACTTTAGAGGAAGTGACTGAGTGTATTCATCAAGTATCTTCTTGGGTCCTCCCCTGAATGGATATTGGGTATTGAACAGGTGAGTCTGTGTCTACTCTCCCAGTTCAATTTGTGTTGCACCTTTAGGCCAAAAGTTTAAACCATTCCCTGACTCAGTTATCTTCACAACAGCTCCATGAGGAAAATATATACAAGAGTTATCTCCTTTATAAAAATATGGCCCAAACATGATAGACAACACAAGTCAGGGTGAGACTAAGTCTCAGTGTAACTGATTCATGGATAGTATAATTTTTCACTATATGTCGGTCTGGTGTATTTAATTTAGCTCAAATAAGTACGAATACTGGGTAATTTAGGCTAAATCTAGAAATAGGAGGCCAAATATATTGCTAAATATTATTGACCATCTTATTGTGTTTGAATGGGTCCTCAGTGATCCTTCAAGGAAATCAATCATTATTCCTGTCCAGTGCCACGTAAAGGATTGATTTTGTTGAAGTTGTTAATCAGCCCATCATTGTATGTCATACACCCTATTTTAAACTCTCCAAATCAAGTTTTTGTTATTAGGATTTGGCAGGAATATAAATTTCTATATAGTTTGGACTGTGAGATTGGGTAGGCCACTTGCATTTCAGACTTGAACAGTTACAACTTTGTAAATAACTTAATGCTTGCTGTATTTTGTGCTCAAGAGAGCTTAAAGTAATATAGATATCTTCCTGACTCCTCCTGTGAAGACGAGACTCATACTGAATTCGAAACTTTATCAGGATCTTTTGTTTCTTACTCTCAAGAATTGACATATTGGCTACTGAATGTCTTAAGTTTCTTTCTTTCTTTCTTTCTTTCTTTCTTTTCTTTCTTTTCTTTCTTTCTTTCTTTCTTTCTTTCTTTCTTTTTCTTATTGAAGTAGAGTCAGTTTACAATGTTGTGTCCGTTTCTGGTGTGCAGCATAATGTTTCAGTCATCCATACACATACATATATTCATTTTCATATTCTGTTTCATTATACGTTACTACAAGGCATTGAATATAGTTCCCTGTGCTATACAGAAGAAACTTGTTTGTCTATTTCATATATAGTAGTTAGGATCTCCAAATCTTGAACTCCTGGTTTATCCCTTCCCGCCCCCTTTCCCTGCTGGTAGCCGTAAGTTTTGGCCTGCATTTCTGAATTACAGAAAAGCAAACCAGAACTTCACTTGTGTTTGAAACTGCCCTTAGGTTTGGGCACGAATGCATTTTATGATGACCAGTCAGTTTATTTTAGAAATGCATGCCGATTTACTGCTTTTAAATTGCATAGTTATTTCTTGATGACAGCATTTGCCTGCATGGACTGAAAATACATGGGCGACTCCGAAAACATAATCACCTTGAATACATTTCCTGAAAACCTAGTAACTTCTCTTTTCTCTTAGGTTAAATAAGAGTTAGATGCCTCATTTACCTCAGCATCCAGAATCAGCCTTAAGGGCACTTGGTCATCTAGATGTTTTAGGTTGTACCAAACATAGTTAAAAAAAATATAGTGCCTCAAATAGTTTCACCGTTAATGATTAAAATTCCTCTAGAAAACTTTTCGATGTTAATTGAAACACAATTACTGTGGGTAGATGTAATGTTACTACATCATAGGGATTATCTAGTCCTTGAAGATGTGATGAAAATCCCATGCAGTCGGATCTGATACCTTTATAATGGAGTCAGAGTGAAGGCAGTATTTTAGTACTCAAAGTTTTATTGCTTTAAACTATCTTTTTTTTTTTTCATTTTCAAAATCTTTTTACAATATATTGTGCACTGGGCAAGGCTCAGGGAATGAGTATATCAATTGGGGGTAATCTCATAATTTTGGCTTATAGTTACTGACTTCATGCCTGGTTACCTCGCTAACCTTGGAGCTCTTTGAGGGAAATTATGTTTTATGCCTTTTAGTACATAGCATAGTTCTTAGTATAGAATAGTCACTTAATAAATGTTTAATGGATAAAAATTCCTTTTTAATATACTCATGCCTTTAATTGCTGTCGTATCTTATGGGGGTCTGCTATTTATCCTTCTAATCTGATTTATGTTCTTTCATTTATAGCTCTGTGCCTATTATGTACAAGGTTCTGTTTAAAAGCTTTAAGAGATACAAAGACGAGCAACAGATGGAACTTTCCCTCAAGGAGCTTATAAAGCTTCCTTTTTAGTCAGAGCAGTTGGGAATGTAAGACGTGTATAAAAATACCTATAATAAAAGCATGTGATAAGTGTCAGACACTAGTGGAAAAGCTGGACAAATCAAATAGCCGTTTCCTAGTCCTCATTACCTTGACCTTTCTGTAACCTTCACGGGGCTTTAAAGGATGGAGAAATGGTTCTTCATAGAACATAAATGAAGCACCTGGCATTTGGAGGAATAAGATGTTAGACCTGGATCCTGCTGGCAAAGATCATTCGGGTTGGAAAGGAAGATAAGACATTTACATAAATAACTAGAATAATAAGGCGGAATTGTCAGTGCCATGAGAGAAGAACAGATACTAAGCTATAGGAACTTAGGGGAAGGAGAGCTCATTTTGAGTTTTATTCTTATGAAATAAGTCTCTGCTTTCTGACAACTGGCTTCTCAGAAGTCTTTTTCTCTTTTATAAAGGCTTGTGTCTTTTTTTTTTTTTCTCTCCCGATGGTTGAAGTTACTAGAAGTCTGTTCTTTGTATAAGTGACATGTAACTCTATAAGCCTTTTTTGGAAAGGGATACATTTATGTGCAGAGGTGGAGAAATAGAAGAAAGAAGGAAAGCTAAGAGCAGAGGGATATGCATTTGGTAGGAACAGGATTTCTTCATGAGTGCAGCCCCTACTGGGGAGAGATCAGTCGTTGGAGGTATAAACAAATACTTCTTTCCTGAGTATGAAGAATGAAAAAATAATCACCGTAGATGTAGCTGATACAAAAAGGCAATGTGACCAATTTTATGTTTCATATAGAAAATCTGTTTCATTGCTGTTTAATTACCACTCACATTTATATTCTCTATATGAGATTCTGTAGTTAAAGAAGCATATAATAAGACAAAAGAAGTAAACTATGAACATTTTACACTGGCTAGGTTAAAAAGTACCCATTTGGAGTGGAGTGTGAAGACCGGATCTTTTTGGTAGACTAGCAGCCCACAAAGTGACTGAAAGCAGGTTCGTTGGCTTCATTTTCAGGAATTATCCCCTTATCATAACACTTTTCTGAGGGAGGGTGGTACTTCGAGGGGAAGAATTGGTCAGGCTGGCTATTTTCTGTGCAGAAGGAGTGAGCTTTGCAAAAACAACATCTGGCATGATTAAACTTGACTGCTGAGGTAGAGCCAGCAGTGAAGAAGAGTGTAATAAAATTTTACTCATGTAGGCAGAACCACTCTACCAGAAATAGCAAAGTCAACCAGAAGAAAGGTAATGTGACTATAATTCAGTCTAAAAAGTCAGTGAGACTGGCATGCTACATTATTTTGGGAAATTTCAAAAACCAACGTGACATGGCCTTTTCTGCAACAAATCCACATTGTTACAGGTTCAAGGTGTTATTGAGAGGAATGATAATGATAGATATTAATGCATAAGGAACTGTGGATTTATGAAAAACAGTCCATTTCTATTTGAACTCCTAAAGGTAGGCCCGAGATGGCCCCAGGCTAGGGATTGTATATTTTTTTTTTATTTTTTTATTTTATTTAAATTTTTTTTAACATTTTTTATTGATTTAAAATCATTTTACAATGTGTCAAACTCCAGTGTTCAGCACAATTCTTCAGTCATTCATGGACATATACACACTCATTGTCACATTTTTTTCTCTGTGAGTTATCATAACATTTTGTGTATATTTCCCTGTGCTATACAGTATAATCTTGTTTATCTGTTCTACAATTTTGAAATCCCAGACTATCCCTTCCCACCCTCCACCCCCCGGTAACCACAAGTCTGTTTTCTCTGTCTGTGAGTCTATTTCTGTCCTGTATTTACGCTTTGTTTTTGTTTGTTTGTTTTTGTTTTTGTTTTTGTTTTTGTTTTTTAGATTCCACATATGAGCGATCTCATATGGTATTTTTCTTTCTCTTCCTGGCTTACTTCACTTAGAATGACATTCTCCAGGAGCATCCATGTTGCTGCAAATGGCATTATGTTGTCGGTTTTTATGGCTGAGTAGTATTCCATTGTATAAATATACCACTTCTTCTTTATCCAGTCACCTGTTGATGGACATTTAGGCTGTTTCCATGTTTTGGCTATTGTAATAGTGCTGCTATGAACATTGGGGTGCAGGTGTCTTTTTGAAGTAGAGTTCTTTCTGGATACAAGCCCAGGAGTGGGATTCCTGGGTCATATGGTAAGTCTATTCCTAGTCTTTTGAGGAATCTCCACACTGTTTTCCATAGTGGCTGCACCAAACTGCATTCCCACCAGCAGTGTAGGAGGGTTCCCCTTTCTCCACAGCCTCTCCAGCATTTGTCATTTGTGGATTTTTGAATGACGGCCATTCTGACTGGTGTGAGGTGAGGGATTGTATATTTTGATCCACTGCGGTATCCACTGTCTATTCCTGTGTTGAGGATATAAATACTTAACAGTTGGCCTGGTGAGGTCTGTTCGCTCAGAGAGATACCAGCAATGACCTTTAACATAATGTAAGGTACAATTTATTCATTTTGCCTTTTGAATGCTGTTTGATCATTGAATATTAAAATTATTTGAATTCATTGGGAAATTATAAAATAATAACATTAATGCAAAAGTCTTCTTTGTTCTTTTGACATTTTGAAAATTTTAAGGATAGTGGTAAAATATGTCATTCCAACTAAATACATGTAATTATTGTACACTTTCTTTCCTTTTCTTGATTCTGTGTGTGTGGACATAGGTTGGAAATTATGTTTATGAGCTAAAGAAACTAGTTTTGCCACTTCCTAGTTTTCTTATCCTTGGAAAATCACTTAGTCTCTTTAGGTTTTTGTTTCTTCACCTATCAAATAAGGGAATTGTCGGAATAATAATCTCTAAGGCCCTTTGTAGCGCCAACATTCTGTGCTTCTGTGCTCAGAGATTACTTTTTTTCCCATGAACATCTCATCTGCGCAATTTAAGAGAACTTTTTTTTTTTAAATTGAAGCATAGTCAGTTACAGTGTATCAATTTCTGATGTACAACATAATGTTTCAGTCAGATATATACAAACATACAATCCTTTTTATATTGTTTTTCATTATAGGTTACTGTAAGATATTGAATATAGTTCCCTGTGCTGTACAGAAGAAACTTGTTATTTTAATGTATTTTATATATATGGTTAATAGGTACAAATCTCAAACTTCCAATTTATCCCTTCTCACCCCCTTTCCCCGGTAACCATAAGATTGTTTACTATGTCTGAGAGTCTGTTTCTGTTTTGTAGATGTGTTCATTAGTGTCTTCTTTTTACTTTGTTTAGATTCCCCATATGAGTGATAGCATAAGGTAGTTTTCTTTCTCTTTCTGGCTTACTGCACTTATAATGACAACCTCCAGGTCCATCCATGTTGCTGCAGATGGCATTATTTTATTCTTTTTTATGGCTGACTAGTATTCCATTGTATATGTATATATATACACACACACCATATCTCCTTTATCCAGTCATCTGTTGATGGACACTTAAGTTGCTTTTATGTCTTGGCTATTGTAATTAGTGCTGCTATGAACATTGGGATGCATTTATCTTTTCAAATTAGAGTTTTCACTGGTTATATGCCTGGGAGTGGGATTGCTGGATCATATGTAAGTCTATTTTTAGTTTTTTTAAGGAATCTCCATACTGTTTTCCATAGCGGCTGCACCAGACTACATTCCCACCAACAGTGTAGGAGGGTTCCCTTTTCTTCACACCCTCTCCAGCATTTATCGTTGTGGACTTTTTTAATGATGGCCATTCTGACTGGTGTGAGGTGATTAACAAGAGAGTTTCATTTGAAGTTGCACGTGCATTGAAAGGTGTTGTTTCCCAATAACTAAAGCACCTTACAGCATTTATTATGTCATGCCGAACTTCTTTGTCACCATTTCTAGATTGCTCTGGGAGCCTTGAAGGGAAGGACATCCCGTTATTAACTAGTACAATGTCTTTCACATAGTGATGTTTCAATAAATGCTAAGTGAATGTATGGATGTATAAATGTATGGCTATTTATGGCTGCGACTTTGAGTACTTAAGTTTGTGCCTCTCTGCTCACCTGACAGAAGGGCTTAACCTCTGTCCTTTCTTACAAGTCAGTTGTATCAAATGAAGTTGTTGATATGAAAGTGCCTTTGAAACCTTAAACATGTTATGTAAAGGTAAGGTTGCATTATTATTCTTTTCCACGGTAGATTTAAGAAGCTTGAGTTGCTCAAAAATTTTGAGTTTTGTTTTTCCTTAGTCCACTTCTCATTTCCTCAGATTAGTGTTTTTTAATGTTTTTATTGTAACAACATTCTTTTAAAAAATATTCCACACCTCAGTTTGAAAGATCTTTAGGGACAAATTCGAGATAGCTTTAGGAAAGCTGAAACGTCCACCACTTTGAATAGGAGAAGCCACATTATGAAAATTAAAGAGGAATCACCTTGCTTTTCCGTTCTAGGAGAATTTAATATGAGAACAATCCATTTCATTAAATAATCAGTATGCTTCCCTCAAAACTATGCAATATTAGGCTTCCCCAGAAGTAAAACTAATGGGATTTTGACTACTCTCCCGGTGCATGAACTGTCAATTATGAATGGCTCATGATGTGACTATAGTAAAATTACAGTAGAAATTAAAGAATCAAAGTAGCCACATGGAACGTCAGAAACTTGTTGTATTAATATTCTGATTAAAAAAGAACAGGCATACAAAAACATAAACCTTGCTAGGAATTTGAATATTGTACTGAATCTATATATCTTTATGTATATAATTTTTTGTATTGTGTATATATCCAGTACAATATTAATGACATATGAATATGTTTGGCAGTTAAGTGTTCAGATTCTAGAGGTGATGATATTGGGAGGAGAACAATAGATCTCTGGAGGGTTAAGATACTTCATATCCCTTATAAAGTTCTCATTCATTTCTAGATTATTACCGAGAAATATTGTCAGGATTGTGTCATTATTCCAGACTAACAGATAATTCTGTTTTTAAAAATATCAAACTTACATCACAAACACAAACTGTCTAGTTGAGTGACTGAAATGTCACTTTTCAGACATGTGTTTGATGTGTGAAGAGATAACCTTATCTTTCAATACTAGATACTGTATTTCAGTAATAAAGCTTTCCATAATTAATAGAATCAGCCCTATCTCTTTAAGAAAGGGTCTTCTAAATTGTCAGTACTAGATGAAATCACGTGTTATGATGCATTGTTATGAAACTCAGTTCACATTGGATATTAGTCTTTTGAAAATATTTGGATTAGTCATCAGTTAACATTGAGGGTGGAAGCTCTTTTCTACTTATCTTGTATAGCTTTTTGTTCATAATAGATGCTCAGTATATACAGTCTGCGTCCAGTATAACATTACTTCTCCATGAATGTTAACTATCTTGAAAGTAAAAGAAAACGACTCAAATGACCATGAGAATAAGTGTTAGTTTGTGATTTTATATGAATGAAAATTCCAAAAGTGAATTGGTGTTCAGTTAATACTGGTCTGAGATTCAATATTGCAGCTCATGTCTCTCTCTCTTATATATTGTATTAGTCAGGGTTCTCCAAAGAAATAGAATCAATAGAAGATCTATCTATCTGTCTAAACTATAGGAATTGCCTCATTGTGCAGGACAAGAAGTCCTACAATCTGCTGTCTTAAAGCTGGAGAACCAGGAGAACCGATGGTGTACCTCAGCAGTTGATATAATTCAGTCCCAGTCTGAAAGCCTGAGGACCAGGAGAGTAGATCACGCAAGGTCCAGTTTGAGGCCCGAGAACCAGGGTGCCAATGTCCGGGGGCAGAATATGGATGTCCCAGCTCAAGCAAAGAGCAAACTTGCCCCTTCTCCTTCCTGGTAGTCGATTGAGGCCCTCAAGGGATGATGCCCACCCACACTGATGGAGGTGAACTTCTTTATTCAGTCAACAGATTCAAATGCTAATCTTTTCTAGAAAACACAGGCACAGCCAGAAATAGTATTTTACCAGC
Source organism: Camelus bactrianus (assembly GCF_048773025.1). Taxonomy (NCBI): domain Eukaryota; kingdom Metazoa; phylum Chordata; class Mammalia; order Artiodactyla; family Camelidae; genus Camelus; species Camelus bactrianus. The sequence continues at coordinate 76,629,809 of NC_133575.1, read as the reverse complement.
TATCTGGGCATCTCTTAGTCCAGTCAGTTTGACACAAAGTTAAACATTTGATGTGTGTATATACACACACACACATATATATTTTTAAAAATATATAGTATTTCTATACATTTTTTCAACTTTGATTATCTCTCTTTAGCTTCATTCTTTCCCACTGCAGATGGGTCTTCGCTAAATGGCAGAGAATGTGGCCACAAGCAGTTAAGCAACTCCAGTTCTCAGGGAAGGAATTTGGACAATTTAGCTTGTTTGCGTATCCATCCCTGGACCAATCACTGTCATTAAATAGCAGACTCCCAGATGCTCATCACTGCTTGGTATTATCAGTCTCTTTGATTTTATCCATCCAAATAGATTTGTAGTGGTTATATCGTTTTTAAAATAAGGAACACATAGTGAATGTTGTTTCTCGTTTCTATGGCGATTGTCAAAAAATTACTTATTGGACCTATTGGCACAATCTATTATATTGATAGATTGCCTAGTAGTGTATCTTCTTTTCATTACTAAGATAAACCTTACTTGATCATGGTGAGTGATTCTTCTATTACTGAATTTTCTTTTCCAGGATTTTATTCAGGGTCTTACAGCTCTATTCAGAAGTGAAATGAATCTTTTTTGAACTATAATCATGAGGATTTGTTATGAGGGTTACTCTAAGTTTGTAAAATACAGTGGGTAGATTCTTAAAAAAAAAACAAACAAACCTTAAAACGTTCTTAAAAAAAAAAAAAAAACCTTAACAAGTGAAATCATCTGGCCTTGGGGAATCTTTGGAGGTATTAGATTTAGTCTTAACACATTCATATTTAGAATGATGGTGAAACCAAAAGTTCTATTGGTGATATGAACCTTACTTCAGGGTAGATTTAAATAGCACTGTTCAGGTAGGTCTTGGAAAATATAGGTCTAGTCACTCTGTTGAAGATGACTGGGAAGAACGTGGCAGTGTGGACATTGGAGACAAGGAGAGGAGTAGGAAGGAACTAATTAGAGGCTCTAATTGGCTGTACTTAAAAGACTTTTAAGACCATGGGCACTTGTAGTGGGGGACTGCGTTAGCGCTTTCCCCAAATAAATAAATAAATAAATAAATAAATAAATAAATAAATATTTCTTGATTACTCATTTCTTTATGCCCTCTGTCTCTTTTCTCCCTTTCACACACATATACACATGTACGTACATACATGTATATACATATACATGTATGTATAAATATAATTATGTAAATGCATTATCTCTTAATCACTTATATTTTTTCTTTATAGTTCACCTCTCTTTTAGTCCCCATCTCCATTTCTCTCTTCCCTTTTTCTCTCTCCCTTTAGCTTTCTGTTTTCATGTTCACCGTCCCCAAATCCATACTTCTTTTTGATTTCTCTCACTCCTTTCCCACACCAGTCATCAGTCATTGTTTCTCTCCACCTTCATATTTCCCCAGTTTCTCCCCATCTTTCTTTCTCTTTCTCCACACTCTTCTATGTTTCTCTCATAGTAGAAACACACACACACTTTATCTCCTTCTAAAGTCGTCTTCCTCTCCCACATTTTTTTCTCCCTCCCTTTGTAGCTCAAGCTAACAGATTTCCTTCTGTCTTTGCTATCTCAGTGTCATAGTGTCTCTCAGGATTTTGTTTTCTCAATTTTTCTGTCTTCCTTGTTTTTTCCTGCTTCTCTGGTGTTGCATTCTTTTTGCTCAGAACTCCTCTCATTTACATCTATCTTTTTTTTTTTTTTCCTGAGTCTTTCTGCCTTTGGCTGTGCTCTCTTCCCTCTCTCACTTTCCCCTCTCTACCTGGTGAACTTCTCCTTCTGCCAGTCTGACTGTACTTATCAATGTCTCTGGATAGCCTGCTATGATTTCCCAGGAAAGATAACTTGCTCTCTTGTGCTTCCCAGCACTTGCTTATATGTCCATAAGCACCTGTACCACAATATGTCACTTATTTATTCCTGAATGCCGGCAGAGTGGTCATTCTGCTGAGGCACAGGACAGTGAGGACTATGGGAAGGAGCAAACCTGGATTTGAATCCTAGCTGCACCAGTTGGACACACTTTTTAACCTCTTTGGGTCTGTTTCCCTAACTGATAATGATAAGATGAGCCATATAATTTATTATCCAAGCTGAGGCATGTTTGAGAGTGAAAGGGTTTCTAAAAATAATTCCAGTTAAATAATAGTTGGAAATATTGATTGATCATCAAGTTGGATTTATTTTATTAATAGACTTGTAAAATAGTTTTATGCAAAACCTTTCCCAAAATAAAGTCTTCTTAAAAGTAAAAATAACACATTAAAGAAAATCAAAACCTTATATTGATTACCTGAACTACCGCTGTAAACAAGATGTAAAACAATTGCAACACTTCAAAAGATTTTCAATTAATCCCCTCCCTGTTCCCCTGGCCCCTGGCAAACATTGATCTGGTTTCTGTCACTATGGAATAGTTTTGTCTATTCTAAAATTTCATATAAATGGAATCAGAACACGCTCATGTTTTTAATATTAATTCATGTTCATGCCTTTATTTCCTAAGTAATATTTCATTTTATGGACAGGCAGTAATTAGTTTATCTTTGATATTTTAGTGAGGTTTCAGTGGGGAATGAAAGCAGATCCTTATGTCCAATCAGCCATCAGTATCAGACAGTCTTATTTAAAAGAAATATCCTTCTACTCCTGTTTTGCTAAGATTTCTTGTTACTGTTTTAATCCTCCACAATTGCTAATTTGATTGGGTCCTTTTTTTCTATCCCTTTTGAGATTATCATTCTTTTACCCCACCTTTTTTTTGTTAATATGGTGAATTACATTATAGATTTCCTAACGTTAAACCAGCCTTGCATTCTTGAGATAAATGCAACTTTGTCAGGCTGTGTTATCCTTTTTATCTATTGCTGGATTTAGGTTGCTCCTATTTTGTTTATATTCTTTACATTTATTTCCTTCTTGAGATGGGCTCACAGTTTTATCTACTCATACTCTTCTTTTGCCTAGTTTTTGTATCAAGGTTTTAACAGCCTCATAAATAAATTTGGGGAAAAAAAATTTGGGAGTGATCTCTACTTTTCCTTGAAATATCTTCTGTAATACTGATTTATCTGTTCCTTATGTGTTAGGGGAAAGTTCTATATTAGGTTTCTTTTGCTGTGGTAAATAATTACTAGAAGTTGAGCAGCTTAAGACAGCACCCATTTATTATCCATAGTTCTGTAGGTCAGAAGTCTGGTTGGCACGGCTGGTTTGTCTACTTTGAGTTTTATGGGCCAACATCAAGGTGTCTTGGCAGGCTTGTGTTCCCTTCTGGAGTTTCTGGGGTAGAATTCATTTTGAGATTTTTCAGACTGTGGTCAGAATTTAGTTCTATGCAGAAGGACTGAGGTTCCTGTTTTCTTGAATAAGCTGATTGGCAACCTTAATTCCATCAGCAAAGTCTCTTTTGACTTGTAATATAACATATTCATAAGTATAACACCAGGGAGAAAGATCATGGGGCCCTGAATCCTACCTACCAAAAGTTTATCTGTAAAACCATCTGTGCCTGGTCTTTTTCCTATGTAAAACATTTTAACTACTGATACTTACAAGTAATTATAATTTTAAGATTTTCAGTTTTCTTTTTGACTCAACAATGCAAAGTTAAATTTTTTTCCAGTAATTTATCCATTTTATCCAAATTTTCAAATTATTTGTGTAGTTTTTCATAATACTATCTTATCTTTTCAATCTTGGCAGTAACTGCAATAATGACATCGTTTTTATTCCTAATGTTATTTGTTCTTGCACTTTTCTTTTCTTGATCAATTGTGCCAGAGGAGTTTTTTTATTACCTTTTCAAAGTACCAACAGCTAGCATTATTAACAAACTCTTTTGTATCTGTCATCTAATTCATTCACTTCTGCTCTTTTTATTATATTTTATATTTTTAATATTTTTATATATTTTATATTTATATGTTATATATATTATTTTATTATTTATTTCTACAGAAATAGTGAATAACATTAGAGTTTGTATTATAAGTTTATCATTGAGGGTAAGGGTTCAGTGATAGAGTATGTGCTTAGAGTGCATGAGGTCCTGTGTTCAATCCCCAGTACCTCCCGTAATAAATAAATAAATAAACAAATAAATAAGCAAACAAATCTAATTACCTCCCTCTCCCCCCCAAAAAAAAATTTAAAAAAAGAAAAAAGTTTATCATTGAATAATGGATATTGAAATACACAATATATTTATTTGCTTGGTTAAGATTTGCAGCTTATTAATGCTGGGGATTTTAACCCATGTAATCATGTCTATTCAATTCTAGATAATTGAGGAAGAAGGAATTACAACATTGGAGTAAAAGGATTTTAGTTACATATGAACTTTGCTTAAGAGGATAGCATACAATGTAGAAAAGAGTAGTAGTAGAACACGGACCTTGAAAATCATGTAAATATCTGGATTGTGGCTTGGTCACGTGCTGATTGTGTGATTTTTGTCTAAAATCTTCTCTCTGAGCTTCAGTTCCTTCATGTGGTAGTCAGTGGTGCTGTTTCCAAATATTTTCATTTGTTTCCTGTCCCAGGCACTTGGTAGGACTACACTTCTTTATACTTTCTTTGGAGTAGTTCTGGCCAATAAATTGTGAGTGGAAGTGGCCTATGACTTTGGGCCAGAACATATGATGGCAGGTGTCCCTATACTTTTCTTAAATCAGGTCATCATTTTTTTCTCACAGGAAGGAAACTCTGGAGTCTTAAGGAGGAAGTCAAAGAATCAAGGGTTATAAAACTACAGGAAAGCAGGAAAGAATAGTGTCTGGCTGGACTAGTTAAGCAACTTAAGAGATCATAGGCTCCTATTCACAAAAAGATTATTGTGCCCCCCCCATATACTTTGTGAAGCTACTCAACTGGAAAGTATAAGAAAGAAATTCTAACTAGTATGTATAAAATAGGTAACAAGGTTATACTGTATAGCATGGGGAACTATGTTTGATATCTTGTAATAACGTATATTGAAAAAGAATATGAAAAGGAATATGTATATAAAACTGAGTCACTATGCTGTACACCAGAAACTAATACAACATTGTAAATTGACTATACTTCAATTAAAAAAAATTTTTTTTTAGAAAGAAAAATCTGAGCCTTCACATGCTGTTTTTTGGGGGACACTTTTATTGAAATACCAAATTAAAATTTTTTCTCTCTCTCTCTCTTCCCCTCTCCTCCTCTGCTTTGCTTGTTACCTGATCATATTTTTACAGAGTTCACTGGTAAAATAAATCAAGGCAATAAAGAGAATATTTACGAAATTATATGCTGTACTGAAATCAGGATGATTTGGAAGTCTATACAAACTGGCATTTGGGAGGTCTCTGGTGTCTTTAACAACCGCATGGGCAGATGAGAGGAAGAAGTAGTCAGCACCCATTGGTTGGAGGTAAAAATGGAAGGGGAGGAAATTGATACAGCAAATACAGGTGCCTACGGCCATTTCAGTGTGCAGACAGTGAATATGGTAGGATGGGGCTTTATTGTGGAGGTGGGATAGGGGAGGGCAGAGCATACCCACCCCCCAGGCTTCCAGAGCTTTGTCCCTGACAGATAATATACCAGCCAATAAGCCTCCTTCCTCCTCGTGTTTTCTCTTCCACCACTTCCCTTTCTACCAACAACAGCCCTGGGCCACACACACTCACTGGCTTTCTCTGCCAGACACGCAAAACTTTGTCTCCATTAGAAGTTCCCCTACTTCTACTTCTCTTTTAGGCCTTCTGCTGTTTGGCCAGGCTTTGGCCTCAGGATGCTTGACTGTCCTTTAGTACCCAATTCTTTAAGAAAACTTCTAGTACTGGCCAGCATGTAGAACAGCCCCTACCAGCAGGGGGTAAACTTTGGTAGAAAGATTGGGATTGGAGCCAGTCTTATGAAAGTTGGCCTCAGTTGTGTGAACCACAGTTCTGAAGGTCTTTAGCATCGGAATCTGCAGAAGGCTCAGCTTAGCTACAGCTGAGTAGAATTTCAATAGACTTAAAAGGCTGGGTCTAAGGCATGACCATATGGGGGCATGTGACCACAGGGGGTCACATGACCACCAGATCCACAAGACCGACAGGAGTCAGTGATGTTCACGTGACTGGAAGGGCTAAGCCAATCATGTGATGATAGTTGTGAATCAGAGAGACCATGTGACCTAGGGGTTCAAGGGCCCGGGGTGCTGACCTGATCCGTAGGGCTCAACCTCTCCCATAGCTGTAGCATCCGTGTGACTGCAGGATCCACGTGACTCACAGCCCTCGGAGCCAACGGCGCTCACTTGTTGGATGGGCAGGATCTGACAGGGAGCACAGGGGCCAAGGATGGGGGCTGCCACTTGAAGGAAGGCTCATATCCCCTTACAGCTTAGGAGCCACTGTGTTCACGTGGCCGGTAGGCCTGGTCCTGCCATATGATGCTGGGGTCTTCATGGCTGGAGGATTTACATGACCCCCAGTGTTAGGAGCTACAATGTTCCTGTCACTGGGACAGGCTAAATCTGCCTCATGACAATAGGGTGCCATGACAGTAGGGTCTTCAGGATCTGTGTATCCATACTGGGCTTCTCCTCTGGGTGTACTTCCTCAGGACCCAAACTTGGACTTCAGCTGCCACTGCCTCACTGTAATGAGCAAATTTTATGTCTTGTCTGTCTGTCCGTTCGTTCTTTCTTTCTTTCTTTCTTTCTTTCTTTCTTTCTTTCTTTCTTTCTTTCTTCCTTCCTTCCTTCCTTCCTTCCTTCCTTCCTTCCTTCCTTCCTTCCTTTTCTTCTTTCTTTCTTTCTTTCTTTCTCTCTCTTCCTTCCTTTCTTTCTTTCTTTCTCTTTCTTTGTCTATCTCCTTCCTTCCTTCTTTCTTAATTGAAGTATACTGGATTTACAATGTTGTGAATGTATTTTTTCTAATAGCACATATGGTATATATTTGATACATGAATACATAACAAATTAATATGTAACAATGAAATAGATCCTCCCTAAAACCATAGCGGTTGCTACACTAGACAGAGTACTGAAAGGCACTGGAAGTGTGTAGAGGTCAGCATTGTTGACTTAATTTCATGCATACCAAAGGTTATTAAAGCAAATCTAATACATCAGTTTTAATTGTCGATTTGTAATAGGAAAATATGTGGAGTGATTACTACGTGCTAGACACTTGCAGAGGTTAACTCATTAATAGTGGCAACTCTATGGAGTAGGTAGTATTATTACTCCAATTTTACAGATGGGTAAGTTGAAGCACAGAGATGTAAAGTCACTTGCCTAAGAAGTCACAGAGCTTAGAGGTGGCAAGGCAGGGTTTGCCCCCAGATAGTTGAGCTCCAGACTCTGGGTACTGATTACTCACAGAGTCTCCAGAGAAACTGATTGATTGAAGTACAGTCAGTTTACAATGTTGTATCAGTTTCTGGTGTACAGCATAGTGATTCAGTTATACATATATATATATATATTCCTTTTCATATTCTTTTCATTATAAACTATTACAAGATATTGAATATAGTTCCCTGTGCTATACAGTAGGACCTTGTTGTCTATATTTTATATATAATAGTTAGTATTTGCAAATCTCAAACTCCAAATTTATCCCTTCCCACCCCCTTAACACCCTGGTAACCATAAGTTTGTTCTCTATGTCTGTGAGTCTGTTTCTGTTTTGTAAATTAAGTTCATTTGTGTATTTTTTTTAAAGTCCCTGTATAAGTGACATCATGTGTTATTTTTCTTGCTCTTTCTGGCTTACTTCACTTAGTATGACAATCTCCAGGCCCATCCATGTTGTTGCAAATGGCATTATTTTATTCTTTATGGCTGAGTAGTATTCCATTGTATGTGTGTATGTGTCTGCATATGTGTGTGTATATGTATATACACCACAACTTCTTTATCCAATTTAGATGGACATTTAGATTGCTTCCATGCTTTGGCATTGCAAATAGTGCTGCTATGAACACTAGGATGCATTTTTCCGAATTAGTTTCTTTCGGATATATGCCCAGAAGTGGGATTGCTGGGTCATATGGTAAGTCTATTTTTAGTTTTTTAAGGAATCCCCAGAGAAAATTAATGTGAATTCAGCCTTACCAATTCAGGCTGACCGGAAAGCTAGCCTTTGTTACTGAAAAGTTTAGATCATGGAAGATCTCTCTGAAGTGCCATTTGAATAATTTCAAGTGTCAATAATTAAAACAAATCAAACAAAATTAAATCGAATTAAGGACCTCAGGAGATTTGTTTTCATGTATACATATAAATTTACCATTTCTGCATCAAATATTTGTATATAAAAGGAGGTGTAAAATGCCAGATGTTAGTTGAAAAGTTCCTTCTTTGAGGGAAGGGACATTGCAAAGTTTAAATCATACCTGACCCTTTCCTGAAATACAAAAGTTATGAAGAAATGGAATCTGAATTAATTAGATTTACTGTATATCCTGCCTGTGCCTCTCTAGAAAGGACAGAGAAAGAAGGACAATATACATTATAGTTTAAAACATAATTTCAAGAATAACTGTGGGCAACTGCAGCTTTGTCTCTATATGCACAATAAATTTGATGTGGTCTTTCTGGGTCCTGGCTTAGGCAAACGTAATGCTACACAAGCAGTGGGGTTATTTGCTAGGTCTCTGCAGTGTGGCATGGCTACATAAATGAGCTGAAGAAAACTTAATGGACCAAAATTGGTGCCATGACTAAAATTCATATACTAGTAAGGACGATGTGTGTTTGTGGTTCTAAGCCTCTTGAAGAAAGTTGTGGGTTTTTTGGAGTGAAGAATAGGAAGAGATAACAGTATTTGTGCAAATCTATGGAACTTATATATCCTGGAAAAGTATTTATTGGACAAATGTTACTGCAGAATAATAATATCCCATATTTACAATGGAGCCTAATAAAAACTTTAAGTTGGATTTAGGAAGCATCTATATACAGTTGTAAGATAGACTCTGACATCAAGACCTGATGTCTGTTCCAACCTTTTTTGTATAATTACCTACAGACGGACAGATCAATAGTGTCGGAGACAGCAGAATTAGATCTAGCGCACCTATGCTCAGCTGAGGCTTACATAGTATGATGGTGACTGGGACTGACTTCTTTTACCAACAAAAGAAGACAAAACGAAACAACAATAAAATCTCCTGTGCTTCTCATTAGCCCTCTTCTTTAAGTTACATTTTGCTCCTGTCACACCTGATACTAAAGTCATTCATTCTTTCTCTGGGGTTATCAGGAGTTTCTTAGGATTAAAAAAATATATATATTTAGCTACCTCAGTGAGTGTCTGTCAGCTCTCTAACATGCATTTGCCGTGCGGGAGTAAATCTGCTGATAACATCTGTCTGCTCATGGTCATTATGTGTTAGTAGTTTAAGCCTTGCATTTATCAGGCACTGTCTTTATTAGATGAGGCAGGTTCATAAGCCATTTCCTTTACCTGTGATTTGCCAGGATGTTTGGGGAAAACTTTTCCTTCTTTTACCTTTATTTTCCCTTGCAGTTGACATCTTAGAGGTTGGTGCTAGTGGTTTTAGAAGGAGTGGCTTTAACAGAGACGTGAGGAAGGGGAATAATAAACAGTTGTAATCATGTTAAATTAAACAGATACTCAAATGCTTGAGTTCAAACACCAGTGTTAAATTGGCGGTAAATGCACAACTGAATTAGAGATCCTGTTTGAATTTACTTTTTAGAAAGTAAAATTGACTTACTTGGCAGCACTCTCCAGTGAAACTCATCAGATGGGGCTGTATGATTATGGAAACTACACAAAACATGTTTTTCTTGGTTCCTTTGTGAGAGTCATTAACGTAGCTAGAAGTAGCTTTATTGTCAGTGTCAAGCAATGAGGAAGAAGAGAACCAGTTGCCCATGGTGCTCTGTGTCAAGGTGCTCAGTGTACCTACTCCCCTCCCCTAGCATAATGTGAAGGTCAACAGCTCTAGGTAATGGGCTCACCATTGGGGGATTATCACAGTGTGGAAATTGAGAATTACATCCACAATGAAAATTTCTCTCAGGCCAAAGGATGGAGAGGGGTTAAGAAAGTCAGCATTCCTTGTGGGGTGTTTGCTTATAAGCTCTGCCATTTGTGATTTTGTGATGAAACGGCTCTCCAGCACAGTTTGAAAATCTCCTCCACATGAAGACCATTAGAAAAAAAAACAACAAACAAAAACTAGTCTGGTTCAAGGCTTTTAAAGTTACTAGGCAGGGAGAATTTATATTGTCTCGTCTTGGTTCTTTTTATGTGTTCAATGTAACTGTTTTTTTCTACCCCCAAAATCATTCTTATTACACTTTGGAAATATTTCAGAGTAGTTTTTAAAATAAGCATCTACCCTGTTTTTTCTTTTGTTCCTTTTTTTTTTTTTTTAAAGAAAACAATGTTTTATTCTTTTCTGAAATGTACAGCAAGAAATCAAGAACATTCCTTCTGAGTCCGTTGCTATTTCCTCTTTAGTTCACTACTCCTCAAGCCAAATCCCAAGTCCACTGTAAAGAATATGGAAAACTCACCTGTCCTTAGTTCAACAAAAGCTAATGGACTGGAGGCTTTCAGGATGGTGGTTCTCCTGAGCAAATTGAACATTCCCTTTGCAATATATATATATATATATATATATATATATATATGTATATATGTATATATATATATATGTATATATGTATATATACACATATATATATATATATGTAGTTGTTGTTGTTAAATTGAGGCGAAATTCATGTAATGTACAATCAGCCATTTGAAAGCATACAATTCAGTGTACTTAAGGCATTCACAGTGTTGTTGCATTCACCACCTCTAGTGTCAAAGCTTTTTTGTCACCCTGGCAGAACCTTGTCCCCGTTAAGTAATCACCCCACCTCAAGACCCTTATTAGATATATGCTTTGCACTGGCAATGCCTAATCTGCTTTCTGTCCCTATGGATTTGCCTATATGGAATATCGTATCTGAAAAGAATCATACAATATATAACCCTTTGTGTTTGGCTTCTTTATTTTAGTGTAATGTTTTTGAGGCTCACCTAAGCTGTAGCATGTGTCAGTACTTCATTCTTTGTTATGGTTGAATAATTCCAATGTGCATATGGATTACAGATTGTTTATTCATTCATCTGTTGATGGACATTTGTTTCTGTCTTTTGACTAATATGAATAATGCTGCTCTAAACATTAGTATGTAAGTTTCTTTGTGGATATATGTTATCATTTCTCTGGGGCATATCTAGGAGTGGAATTGGGGAGTCATGTGGTAAGACTATTTTTAATCCTTTTGGGAACTGCCACAGTGTTTTCCAAAGATGCTGCAACATTTACATCCTCACTGGCAGTGTGTGATGGTTCCTACTTCTCCACATTCGCACCAACACTTCTCATTTTCCATTAAAAAAAAAAGTAGCCATTCAAGTGTGTGTGAAGTGGTATCTCATTGTGGTTTTGATTAATTTGCATTTCCTTGATGACCAATGAAGTTGAACATCTTTTCATGTATTTATTGACCATTTGTAGATTTTCTTTGGAGAAATGTCTATTCAGCTCCATTACCCATTTCTTAATTGGGTTGTCTTCTTGTTGAGTTGTAAGAGCTCTTTATATAGTCTGGATACTGGACCCTTATTAGATACATGCTTTGAAAGTATTTCTTCCTTTCTAAAGGCTGTCTTTTCACTTTCTTGATAATGTCCTTTGATACCCAAAAGTTTTTAATATTTGTTTGTTTGTTTGTTTGTTTTTCTTATACAGGGGAATTATTTTTCTTCTATCCAAATCACTTCTCTAATTTATATTATCCACCTCGGAAATGTAGACAGATTGATAACCCTACTCTACATGTGGATTATTGACATACATAGTCATGACATGAAAATATATTCAAGCTATATTAACTGAAAAATGCAAAGTACTGAACAGTCTGTAACGTACAACATCATTTGTGACAAAAGAAGGGTAGATAGAGAAATGATTGTATGTGTGTAGAAAATATCTATAAGGAGCCAGAAGAAACAATTCTGGTTATCTAGGGACTAGGACCTTCATTTTTCAATTTATACCTTTTTGTATTGTTTGAATTTTATGTAGCAAGTGTTACTTTAACAATGAAATTCAGTATATTTTAAAGCCCATCACCTTTCCCCATAAGTGCCAGGTGACTTAATGAGTATAGTGATCCCATTTTCCAAACCCATAGTCAGAAGACATAGTCTAATAGTCTTAAATGTTCATATCTTCCTCAGCCTGTGATGGGGTTACATCTCAACAAACCTTTTGTAAGTTGAAAATATTGTAAGTTGAAAATACATTTTATACAACGTAACCTACTGAAAATCATAGCTTAGCTTAGTCTACCTTAAATGTGCTCAGAACACTTACACTAGTTTACGTTAGGGCAAAATCATCTATCACAAACCCTATTTTCTAATAAAGTGTTGAATATCTCATGTAATTTATTGAATATTGTACTGAACGTGAAAAAGAGAATGGTTGTATGGGTTCAGAATGGTTGTGTAAGTGTATCAGTTGTTTCCCCTTGTGGTCCTAGGGCTGACTGGGAGCTGCTGCTCCCTGCTGCCGCCTAGTGTCTCAAGAGAGTATTGTACTGTATATCTCTAGCCTAGAGAAATGTCAAAATTCAAAGTACAGTTTCTAATGAATGCCTATTGCTTTTGCACCATTGTAAAGTAGAAAAATCCTAAGTCAGACCTTTGTAAGTCATAGACCATCTGTACATATAGGTAACTGAGTTAAAATATTTGTAACTGGGTCTGATCTGTAAGAGTCAGAAATTTAGATTGCCATGTAGAGGATTTTTTTTTATCCTGTAATTTTAAATTGAGATGTAATTGGCATATAACATTGTACTAGTTTTAGGTGCATACATAATGATTTGATCTCTGTTTATATTGTGAAATAATTACCAGAATAAATTGAGTTAACATCCATCACCACTTATAGTTATAAATATTTTTTCTTATGATGAGAACTTTTAAGATCTACTGTATTAGAAACTTTCAAATATACAGTACAGTACTGTTCACCATAGTAAGCAGGCTGTACATTACATCCCCAGGACTTATTTTAAAACTAGAAGTTTGTACTTTTTAACCATTTTTACCCATTTTGCCCACCACTCACCCTCTGTCTCTGGCAACTGTCAGTCTGTTCTCTGTTTTTTTTTAAATTGGATTCTGCATATAAATGATATGATATCATGGTACTGTGATAACATGGTGTTTGTCTTTCTCTGTTTGACTTATTTCACTTAGCGTAAGGCCCTCAAAGACCATCTATGTTGTTGTTGCAAGTAGCAAGATTTCCTTCTTTTTAATGGCTGAATGGTATTCCATTGTATGTAATTATGTACCACATTTTCTTTACCCACTTATCCACTGATGGACACTTAGGTTGTTTCCATGTCTTAACTATTGTAAATAATGCTACAGTGAACATGGGTTCTTTAACATAGTGATTTAGTTTCTTTGGATAAATACCCAAAAGTGGAATTGCTGGATCATATGGTAGTTCTATTTTTAATTTTTTAAAGAATCTCCATAGTGTTTTCCATAGTTTTTGCATCAATTTACATTCTGACTGGTTGTGCATGAGGGTCGCCTTTCCTTCACATCCTTGCCAACACTTGTTATTTCTTGTCAAGACTGATGTCAGGGAACTTACACCCTATGTTTTCTTCTGGGAGTTTTACATTTTCAGTTCTTACATTCAAGTCTTTAATCCATTTTGAGTTGATTTTTGTGCATGGTGTAAGATAGGGGTCCAGGTTCATTCTTTTGCATATGGCTATTCAGTTTTTCCAACACCATTTATTGAAAAGAATATCCTTTCCCCATTGTATATTCTTGGCTCCTATGTTTATTGTAAATTAATTGACTGTATGTGCATGGATTTATTTCTGGCCTCTCTAATCTGTTCCATTGATCTATGTGTCTGTTTTTATGCCAATAAGAAAACATGTTAACATGTTTTGATTACTATAGCTTTGTAATATAGTTTAAAATCAGGAAGTGTGATGCCTCCCATTTTATTCTTTCTCAAGATTGCTTTAGGTATTTTGGCTATTTTGTGTTTCCATAAAAATTAAGAAAAAATTTGTTCTATTTCTGTGGTAAATGCCATTTTAATTTTGATAGGGATTGCATTGAATCTGTAGATTGCATTGGACAGTATGGTCATTTTAGCAATATTAATTTTTATAATCCATGAGCATGGAGTATCTTCCCAACTATTTATCTTCTTCTATTTCTTTCATTAATTTATTATGGTTTTCAGCATACAGGTCTTTCACCTCTTTGGTTAAATTTGTACCTCATTATTTTATTCTTTTTGATGCAGTTGTTATTGGGTTTTTTTCTTAATTTTTCTTTCTAGTAGTTTGTTATTAAGGTATAAGACACACTACAGATTTTTTAATACTGATTTTATATTCTGCAACCTTACTGAATTTATTTATTAGATCTAACAGTTTTTTTTGTGGAATTTTTAGATTTTCCTGTATGTAATATCATGTCATCTGCAGATACAGACAGTTTTACTCCTTCCTTTCCAGTCTGGAGGCCTTTTGTTTATTTTTCTTGCCTGATTGTTCTGGCTAGAATTTCTGATGCTGTGTTGAATAAAACTGCTGAGAGTGGGCATCCTTGTCTTGTTCCTGATCTTAGAGCAAAAGCTTTCAGTTTTTTGCCATTGCTTATGATGTTAGCTTTGGGCTGGTCATACATAGCTTTTATCATGTTGAGGTATGTTCCCTCTATACTCACTTTGTTGAGAGTTTTTATCATGAATGGATGTTGAATTTTGTCAAATGCCTTTTCTGAATCTATTGAGATGATCATGATTTTCACACTTTGTTTTTTTAACGTGGTGTGTCACATTGCTTGGTTTGCATATGTTGAACCATCTTTACATCCCTGGAACAAATCCCACTTGATCATGGTGTATGATCTTTTTAATGTATTGTTGAATTTGGTTTGCTAGTATTTTGTTGAGGATTTTTGCCCCTGTGTTTGCTAGTATTTTGTTGAGGATATTGGCCTGTAAGTTTCTTTTCATGTAGTCTCCTTGTCTGGTTTTTGTATCAGGGTAATGTGGGTCTCATTAAATGAGTTTGTAAATGTTCCCCTCTCTTCAGTTCTTTTGGAAGAGTTTGAGAAAGATCGGTATTAATTCTTTAAATGTTTGGTAGAATTCACCAGCGAAATTATCTGGTACTGGACTATTGTTTGTTTGGAGGTTTTTGATTGCTGATCCAGTCTCCTTACTAGTAATCATTCTGTTCAGATTCTCTATTTCTTCTTGATTCAGTCTTGGTAGGTTATATGTTTCTAGAAATTGTTACCATCTTTTCCTAGGTTGTCCCATTTGTTGGCATAGAATTGTTCATAGTGGTCTTATGATCCTTTGCATTTCTGTGGTATCTGTTGTAATCTCTTCGCTTTCATTTCTGATTTTATTTACATGAGTCTTCTCTTTTTTTCTTGATGAGTCTGGCTAAAGGTTTGTCTGTTTTATCTTTTCAAAGAACCAGCTCTTAGTTTTGTTGATCTATTATGTTTTTTTTTAGCCCCTATTTCATTTATTTCCTTTCTGACCTTTGTTATTTCCTTCCTCCTACTAACTTTGGGTTATTTTGTTCTTCTTTTTCTAGTTCCTTGAATTGTAAAGTTAGATTGTTTATTTGAGCTCTTTATTTTTTTTATTAATGTGGGCATTTATTGCTATGAACTGGACACTTGAATACTATAATGTGGTTGCTCTGGAAATCATCTTCTCCTGCTTCCCCAGGGATTGCCCTTTTTTTCCTGTTGAGCTCTGTCATTGTCCATTTGTGCAGGGGCAATCACACGCCTTGTTACTGCAGGGGAAGAGTCTACCATATCCCTGCCAGTTCATTCTGCTCCTTTGTTCCACTTCCATGTAACTCTGCATAGTGTGCAGTGTTCTTTTCTCCCAGGCTATGAGTGTTTGCCACTAATAAGCTGCTGTCAGTCTCATCTGTCTCCATTGTCTGTGGCATGTGTTCAGCCATCTTACACTACTTAGGATGGATGGAGGGATATCCCAGTTTATTTACCTATTCACTTGTTGATGGACATTTATGTTTTTTCCAGTTTTCAACTTCTATGAATTAAGCTCATATGAACATTTATGTACAGGTCTTCTCATGAATATGTGTTTTCATTTCTCTTAGGTAGATACTTAGGGGTATAATTGCAGAATCATACAGGAAGGGTATATTTAAATTTAGAAAAAAGTTACACTGTTTTTCAATGTGGTTGTGCCATTTTACATTACCACCATCAATGTTGCAGATATATTTTAAATATATTCTAATAATTTGTTTTTTGAATGGTAAGTTTAATACATAAGCATTTTGTACATTACTGATATATTTGCATATATTTTTACCATCATATTTTGTCTTTTGTCTCTACCGTGTTTTTCATTTGATTTTTTTCCTGCTTTTTCTCCTTTTGTTTGAATTGAGTTTCCTTTTTCCCCATATTCCACAATGGTTTTACTGGTTTGAAAGTTAAACATTAAATTTTTATTATTTTAATGACTACCCTGAAATGGTCATTATTAATTCTTACATAGTTAGCAAAGAATAAACTTTAATCAACACCTGTAATCTTGTTCCTAAGCAGAAGGGTCTTTAAAAAACTTTAACCTTGATTACCCCAAGCCTTATTAAATGTTAGTGCTGTCTCATATTTTAGTTACATCATGTTTTTATATCCTCAAATTTAGTCATTTTTCTTATTTCATGTACAGGCATACTTTGTTTCATTGCATGTTGCTTTATTGTGCTTCACAGATATTGTAGGGTTTTTTGGCAAATTGAGGGTTTATGGCAACCCTGTACAGAGCAAGTCTATCGGTGCTGTTTTTCCAACAGCATTTGTTCATTTCATGTCTGTGTCATGTTCTGGTAATTTGCACAGTATTTTAAACTTATTCATTATTATTTTATTTGTTATAGTCGTACATGATCAGTGATCTTTAATGTTACTATTGTAATTGTTTAAGGCTCCGCAAACCCTGCTATATAAGATGGCGAACTTCATTAATAATTGTTGTATGTGTTCTGACTGTTCTACCAACCATTCATTCCCCCGTTTCGCTCCCTCTCCTGGGGCCTTTCTATTCCCTGAGACACAACAATACTGAAATTAGGTCAGCTAATATCCCTACAATGGCTTCTAGGTATTTAAGTGAAGAATCACAGATCTCTCACTTGAAATCAAAAGCTAGAAAAGATTAATCTTAGTGAGAAAGGCATGTGAAAGCTGAAATGGGCTGAGAGCTGGACATCTTGTGTCAAATGGTTAGCCAAGTTGTGACTGTAGTGGAAAAGTTCTTGAAGGAAATTTAAGCTATTTGTGCTTATCACATGAATGAAGAGAAAGCAAAACAGCCTTATTGCCGATGTGGAGAAAGTTTTAGTGGTCTGGATTATCAAACCAGCCACAATATTCCCTTAAACCAAAGCCTAATCCAGAGAAAGGCTCACTCTCTTCAGTTCTGTGAAGGCTGAGAGAGGTGAGGAATCTACAGAAGAAAAGTTTGAAGCTAGCAGAGGTTGGCTCATGAGGTTTAAGGAATGAAGCCATCTCCATAACATAAAAGTGCAAGGTGAAGCAGGAAGTGCTGATGTAGAAGTTTCAGCAAGTTATCCAGAAGATCTAGGTAAGATAATTAATGAAGGTGGCTACAGTACACAACAGATTTCCAGTGTAGAGAAAACAGCCTTCTATTGGAAGAAGATATCATTTAGGACTTCCATAGTTAGTGAGAAATCAGTGCCTGACTTCAAAGCTTCAAAAGACAGGCTGAATCTCTTGTTAGGGGCTAATGCTACTTGTGACTTTAAGTTGAAGCCAGTACTCATTGACCGTTCTGAAAAGCCGAGGGCCCTTAAGAATCCTGCTAAATCTACTCTGTCTGTGCACTATAAATGGAACAGCAATGCCTGGATGACAGCACATCTGTTTATAACATGGTTTACTAAATAGTTTAAGCCCACTGTGTGTGGAGACACACTGCTCAGAAAAAAAGATTCCTTTCAAAATATTGTTCATTGACAGTGTACCTGGTCATCTAAGAGCTCTGGTGAAGATGTACAGTGAGGTTAATATTGTTTTCATACCTGCTAACACAGCATCCATGTTGTAGCCCATGGATTAAGGAATAATTTTGACTTTGAAGTCTTATTACTTAAGAAATACATTTCATAAGGCTACAGCTGCCACAGATAGTGATTCTTCTGTTGGATGTGGGCAAAGTAAATTGAAAACCTTCTGGAAAGGATTCACCATTCTAGATGCCATCAAGAGTATTTGTCATTCATGGGAAGAGATCAGAATATCAGCATTCACAGGAGTTTGGAAGAAGCTGATTCCAACTCTCATCAATGACTTTGAGGGATTCAAGACTTCAGTGGAGGAAGTACCTGCAGATGTGGTCAAAATAGCAAAAGAATTAGAATTAGAAATGGAGCCTGAAGATGTGACTGAAGTGCTACAATTGTGTGATAAAACTTGTAAGGATAAGGAGTTGCTTCTCATGGGTGAGCAAAGAAAGTGGTTTCTTGAGTTGGAATCTACTACTGGTGAAGATGAAGTGAAGACTGTTGAAATGACAACAAAGGTTTTAGAATATAACATAAACTTAGTTGATAAAGCAATGCAGAGTTTGAGAGGATTGACTCCAATTTTGAAAGAAGTTCTACTCTGTATAAAGTGCTATCAAATCACATTGCTTGCTAAAGAGAAATAGCTCATAAAAGGAAGAGTCAATCGATGTGACAAACTTCATTGTTGTCCTATTTTAAGAAATTGCCATAGCCACACCAGCCTTCAGCAACCACCACCCTGGTCAGTCAGCAGCCATCAACATCGAGACCAGACCCTCCACCAGCAAAAAGAGTAGGACTCACTGAAGGCTCAGATGATGCCTAGCATTTTTTTTAGCAATAAAGTATATCTTAATTAAGGTATGTACATTTGTACATTGTTTTTTTAGACATAATGCTATTGCACACTTAATGGGCTACAGTATAGTGTAAACATAACTTTTATAATCACTGGGAAACCAGAAAATTCATATATCTTGCTTCACTGAGACACTCGCTTTATTGTGGTGGTCTGGAGCCAAACCTGCAACATCTCTGAAGTATGCCTGTGGTCAATTTTTGTCTTTTTTTTTTTTTGGTCTATTGTTACCTATCTTTTTGGCAAGTAGTTTTCTATCCATTACTTCAAACCACTCAGGTTTTTAAAAAAAAAATTAGTTTGATTTCTGTTTTACTGAAATATATGCATTCCTTACATACACAGTGGAAGTCTATTAGACTATAAGTATCTGTCTTTATTTGAGAATATCTTTATTTTTTGATTCTTTTAAAGTAGATGTTTAGCTGAGCAACAAGTAAATGGGTCAGGGTCATATTACAAGTATTAGATGGTGCGGTGTTACCCTGGCAGAGGGTGAGCAGAGGGACGTGCATGTGATCCTCCAGTGGGGGCTTGGACAGGGCATGGGTTGATTCATCCTGACTACAGTCGTGGAAGGGCACTGTGCTACCTTCAAGCTATTTCCTACCACTTCCCTGCTACTTCCTACCGTTGGGTATCTTCTAACTCCTACTGGAAAGCAGGAGGTCAGGTCTCTTGCCAAGAGTAGGAAAGATATGATGACATTAGAGATTTGAGAAAAATGCAGAAGTTTTGAAACAGTAACTATGGATACTAGAAGAGGTATATGTAGTGTAATAATGAAATATTATCAGACATCAATGAGACTTCACTTGAAGTTGGAGATCCTGCATTTATAATGCCACTGATTTTCACAATTGCTTATTTTTCTCCTGCAACCAAGTATAGCCCTGGAGACATAGATTGATCCATGGTTGATGGGTTGTCAGTCATATGACACGTTAGAACTGTTGTAGAAGGGATATTGGGATTTAGGCAAGAGGCTGCTTAATGTGATGGCCAATGAGATCTAAGCTAGGTAAGGAAAAAAGCGACTAGCTGTGTCTGTGCAATTGAAGAAAAGTAGGAGTTCGTGATTGAGCAAGTTAAAAGAATAAGACACTGTAGATTTGGAGAATGTTATAGTTCAATATAGTATTTTAAGAGTTGCTGAGTTCTGGAAGATAACTGCATCGAGGGTGTGGCTGGCAGTGGTGACTGAAGTAGAATGGAGGTGAAGATAATTGGAATCAAGGGGCTAAAGCAACTGGGTGGCTTGAAAGTTGGAGGCAACCTTCATGTCTCAGGATCCCTGCTTTGAGAAATGTGCTGACACAGCAGAAGCAAGACATACTCTCTAATAAGCTGACTTCAGTATGCAGTTAACCGAGCCTCACAGCCTTCTCTACAAGAGGGAGATAGCTCTCCATTCTTTTTCATATTTAAGTTCACTATGGAAAAAACATCAGCCAACAATATAATTCATTTGGTGTAAGATTTCTTCACATCGTGTGGTTTTTTTTTTTCATTCTTTCACTTCACCATCCGGGGGTGTGGCCATTTGTAACCAGAAGTAAACGATTCCAAAAAAGAGTGTGAATGATAATTTTCAATATTCAAGTGAAGTTTAATTTTATATGACAATTTTGGACCACAGGGATACAACAGATTTTTGCCACAGCTTATCAGTAAAATATCTGAAATGTTAATAGCCTCTAGTCTTCACCTCACATTTTTTCACAGCATAATGAATGAAGCAATTCTATATGTGGATTATAGAGCCTGTATAAAATCATTTTAGAAACTGTAGATGAAAGGTTTTTGATTGGGACGATTCCAAGTCTCAATTAGTGGTTGTGAAGCGTTAGTTACTATGATTCTGAATCATTTTGGACTTAAATAAAGTTTAGCTTTCACATTAGGTAATCTTCAGTCCAGAATGATTAGAGGGAAAATAACTGACAATTTTGAAACTCTTTTCAGATAATGAAAATCCTGTCATGAATAGAAGTAGTTTTAATTTTTCACTCAGCGATTTATTTCAACTCTCTTTAGAAAAATATCAAGAGAGTATTATAATTTGGGGCATAATTTTCTAACTGTAGCCTTAGCCAGCACGGATAAAGCTATTTCATAAGAAGTTTTAACATTTGATGAACTTATATTAATTCATTCCTTAGTCATATACTATAATAAAGCATGTGAACAGCTACATGATAGAAATTAAGTGTAATATTAATTATGACTTTTAGTTAATTCTTCCCTTCCTCCATCCCTTTCTTTTATACTTGTATTTGTTAATTGCTACAAGAGATTTGGGAGATTGGCTCAAGTACTACACCAGGACCAAATTAGTCATTTCACTGCACTTTGCATATATCACTGTGTTCATTTTGCTAAGCTAATCAAGAAAGGAGAAAGGAAAGGAGTAAGGTTTCTTGGGGTCATAAATCTGGGACCCTTTTTGGGGGAAGTGATAAATTAGGAGTTTGAGATTTTCAGATACACACTATTATATATAAAGTAGATAAACACCAAGGTCCTACTGTATAGCACAGGGAACTAGATTCAGTATCTTGTAATAACTTATAATGGAAAAGAATCTGAAAAAGAATTTATATATATATGTATATGTATAGCTGAATGGCTTTGCTGTACACCTGAAACTAACATTGTAAATCAACTACACTTCAATAAAAAAAATTAAATTAAAAATATAAATCTAGGGCTCTTTTCTCCCCCATTTGAGAAAAAACTTGAAATCTAATCTCACGGTGTAGCTGATAGTACTCAACTTATAGTTTCCATAGGGGGCTCAAGTTCTTACGTAATTAGCAAGGTAGGTGTCAGCATGTGGTTGTTTATGTCATGCAGCCCAAGCACATAAAAATATGTTGGATCGTATTGAACTGAAAGTTTGCAGGCCAGGAATATGTGTCCTGCATGAGTCGTCATTTAATGTAGATCTCTCAACATTCCTAATGTACCCCGTAGGCCTCTGTTATTGGAAATTACCAGTGTCTCTATACACAATGGGCATTTATCTATTGTAGAGGTGTGTTTTAATCCTGGTTAAAACCAGTGTTTACTTGATTTTAGGGTGCAATGCTTAATTAGACTTGGATTTATAATATAATTAAGGCAGGGACTTAAATTTCCTGAAATGACTCATTTTAGCATAAAAGGTGGAAGGATAAAAGAAAGTCCTGTGACTTTATTGTAGCACCTAATGCTGAAAGATGTTAGTAGTTAGAAAATAAGAATCATTAGATAATTCAGTAATTTGGCACTCAGGAAATTTGATGCTATGTAACACAGCAAGAGGGTGGATTCCTAAGTTAGATCTACGTGAGTGACAGAAGAATTAGTGATGGCTCTGTATATTTACAAAGAAAAGTCAGTTTGCTTTAGGTACTTACTGATAAGCCAAACTCAGAGCTAGAATTTCCTTTATGGTCATCTAAAATTTTACTATGTATGGATGTAAACTGGGCTGGTTTGAGTGATGGGAGTGGGAAGAGAAAAACTATTTGTGAATATTGATATCATCTTCTAATAAATTAGTTCAGATTGTAGTGACTCATTGCCCAATTCATGGGGTCTTAGGCAAAGGGACACTTTTGGAAGATTAGCCACCAAAAGAGAATTTTAGGTATTCTACCCAACTGTACCATTAAGTAGACAAGCTTGATCTGTATGCTTTTTGTTTAGTTTTGTTTGTTCAGGATGCTAGGCTTAGTTCTCTGACTTTATTGTACAGGTAGAAGAAGAAATGTTATGAGCAGAGGGTTTTACTTACTTAGATGATGATGAGGATGATAGAGTGCTACACATATGATTCCACTGAAGTACAGAAACATGACTCTGGAAGAACCGCAGTACGCTGAATCAGCATTGAGATGCTGATAGCAAAATTGTTTCTGTGGTGTTATTTAGTCTGAAATTTAAATTGAGCTAATTTTTTTTTCCTCTGAGGAAATCAAGGTATCCTAGGACTAGTTCAAAAAGTTACTACTAGGCATGACAGTGGAGAAAACTATTGAACAACCCGTGTCTTTTCTTCATTAGCCACTTAACCTTCAACAAGAAGTAGAGATGCAAATAGCTTTAGTAATAATATTAATGAACATTTGCAACACATACACACATATAGTCTAGTCCATCTTTTCTTCTTACCACTTAGAAATTTTAATAGATGGTGCAAGTGTCAACCTTTCTGGGCATTAATTACCTCACCTTATAAAATCTGCATAGTAATATGTTGAGGGTCCAAAGACAAGAAGCTTTTAGGGTCCTTTTTAGCACAGTGATCTCTGATAAGTGGCCAAGCAGTAAGGGATCTAATTAAAATATCATTTCTCAGGACTACAAATATTATCATGCCAAAATTTTAGGAAAGACTTTGATACAATTCTGTTGTTGAACAGTATCATTCTGAAATATCTATGTTTAATGGGTAATTAACTGAAAGATGGAAGCATGAAGTATGGCTTCTTTACACCTAAATAGTTAAGTTAGCCTTTTGAACAGTGATAATATATATAAATTAAAAAAAAAACAAGGATTTAAATAATATTTTCACTGACTCTTGTTATTTGCAGTATCCATAGCACAATCATTAAGTTTCATCTCACTTTTTTTTTTAATTGAAATATGGTCGGTTTACAATGTGTTAATTTCTGGTGTACAGCATGGTGATTTAGTTATACATGTATATATATTCCTTTTCATATTCTTTTTCATTATAAGTTACTACAAGATATTGAATATAGTTTCCTGTGCTATACAGTAGAAACTTGTTGTTTATCTAAGTTTTGTTTCACTTTTCTTAAAACGTTACATCCTCCCTAGTTACTAGACACAGAAGAAACAAGCATTTGCCTATAGCAGTTTAGATTACCCCCTAGGCCCAGGTGATACGTATGTATACAACTGATCTTCCTGTTTCAAGTGACCTTATATTGTACTCAGGGCAGGGATGTTACTGAATGGTTCTGCCCATCTGTTTCAATGAAAAGATACAGCTATGTTCTGTCACTCTAGTGATGCTTACAGGGAGACTGATACTGCTGGTCTGTGCCCATTCTGCTGCCATATAGATAGTGTTGCTGATTGGATCAAACTGATGTTGAAAAACGAGGCTCTACCATTTGCATTGTTAACATAGCCACAGTGCCCTTGGAAGTTTAGTCAAATAATTCATCAACAAAAATCTGACTCTACTATGCATGATCCAGTTGGTAAACATTGTAATTTTAAAACATATAACCCTACACATGCATAACCCAAGTTTAACTATAATTTTTTCACCAGTTGTTTTGGTGAAAGCCATTAAGCCATTCATTTAACAAATATATATTAAATATTTCACTAGGAATCAGACATTATGTTAAAAAATAAATAAGGTATACAAAATAATTAAATTCAGAGTATTTGTATTGTATACAAAATAAATAAGTGATACAAGAAATAAATAAGATACAGTCCACGCTCTTCAGTCTAGTGGGTAAACCTTCATCTAAACAGACAATTATGAAAGCATGACATTCTGTTGACAGCCTTAGTCTATATATTTCTTTATCAGATTTCATTTAGGACTTCTACCTGACATTAAGATCCAGTTTGATTTCCTGTAGGGTCAAAGTCTATGTTTACTAATTGGTAGAGTTCAGTTAGCATACTACACAGTTAACATTAAAGCATATCTGCTGATTGTCATTTTTGATACACTTGATTATTTTCTTTTTTAAAATCTTTGCCACTTTTACTGTTGTGCACTATATTTGATTGAAATGAATGTATAGTCTGAAGCAGGCAAGAAAAGGGCTACCAATCATATGTCCAGATCTGCGGTAATTCTACTTTAAAAGACAGCTGAATAAATGCTTTATTTAAACAAAACCAAAACAAGACCCTGTTTTGGTAGCTTTCTAAGATACTTGTGAAGGGGGTCAGCATTTGTTTAAATGTTGTTACTGGTTCAGAATGTTTTCTTTGGGGGGAAAATAACATTATAGGGTTATAGTTCTATGAAACCATAGCAGAATACATATTTGGCATTTTATCTAGGTTGCGAAAGTGAGGGAATGATTCATTTGAAAGATTTAGATACTGTTTTTTGCTTGACATAATTCTGACTCCCAGATATATCAGTTGCATATAAGAGAGCCAAACCAGCCATTTGGAAAAGTGAACAATATGATCCAAGTCAACAAATTCAATTTCAGGCTTATTTTTCACCTGTGGAGTTTACGTCCATCAGTGCAGGCAGACTCTTTAATTAAACAAGATTTTCTCTGCCCAGGTTCCTCTTTGCTGCTAATTGTCTCTGTGCTTCAGAGTGGGGTTCAAGCTCTTTACTTAAAGATGCCTCTTTGGATTATATTGGTTTTTAAGACTAAGGTCCCCCCCCAAATAACTTATTATTTTATAGATGAAGTATTAGCATTAAAATTGACATAAGAGAACATAGCATCACCAAGGAAAATCAGCTTAAAGTGTCAAAATTTTCTGAAAATGCAAGGAGAACCACAGGACCTTCCTATCACATGATGGCTTTCTTCAAATAAAATCTCTCTTCCTAGATGTATCGCCTAGGATCAAATAAAGTAATCCTAATGACAGCCTTCCCTCGTTTGAATCATCTTTAGAAATGTTTGCTTTCCACACACTCACTAATCAATTGCACTTGTTTTGAGAGATAGACCTTTAATAAACCAAAGAAAACAATTTCTTCAGACATATCATAATCAAGATTCACATCAGTAGTTTTACTAGATTAATTTTCTTGGCTAATGATAAATATAATTCCCTTCAATGTACAATATTATGGGAATAATTAAGGGATCAAAGTTTCTTTGAACTAAGTATTTCAACCTCGGGGTTAACAAAGTGTCGAGATATTTAATCTTAAGCAAATAATTTTAAATACAAAATGAGACTATCATGAGACTATCACCCTGTGATATTGGGAATGATGCAATCTTCATCTAGTTCATTTCATATTCATTCTTCTGTTCTTAAAAGATGTTTTTGGCAGCACCCAAGCTAGAAGTAAGAGAAATTTCTATGATGAAAAAGTAGGCATATGTCAAAAGCTTGTAGATCAGAGACTCCTTCAGCTTTCCAGTGATCATTGTACTGGAACAATTAGTAAGTGAGTGAAACCACTGAATTAAGATAAAAATGAAACGTGCTGGCTCATTAAAACTGCAGTCTGAAGAAATCACAATGCTTCAATAAACCTCTCAATATAGCCCATCTGAGGTGAGATGGGTTACTAAACCTGTTCAGAGAAACACTGTTTGAATGGGCTTCCTGCCGATACCTGCTCTAGCCATGTCAGAGAACCTCATTTTTGCTCTTACTTGCTTCTCAGAGGATCATTTCCTTTGGTAACAAGACATATAACCTCTTAAGATTTTGATATTCATGTGTTTCATTTGATTAGCAACTGTCTGTCCTGACTCCATCTTTAAATTAGGCTGACATGAAGAAATATATACACATATGTAATTTTTCCTTAATATTTATTATAATAGAAGTCTTAGAAGAAGAATGCAACATAACTGATACCAGTTTATTTTGGAGGGGGTAGGGACTGAATTGTGTCCCCTCCCCACCTCAATTCATATGTTGAAGTCTTAACCCCAATGTGATCATATTTGGAGATAGGGCCTTTGGGAGATAATTAGGTTTAGATGTGATCATGAGGGTGAGGCTCTCATGATGGGTTTAGTGACCCTATGAGGACACAAAGAGAAGGCTCTCACCACAAGCTGACTGTTCTGGCACTCTCAACGTGGACTTCCAGCCTCCAGAACTGTGAGAAAATAAATTTCTGCTCTTTAAGCCACCCAGTCTATGATATTTTGTTATAGCAGCCTGAACTGACTCATACTTTTACATAAGAAGCACAAATTTTATTTATCTTACAATTGAGACATATAGATAAATAGTTTTAGTAAAATACAAAAGCAAAATGAAGGAAACATCATAAGTAATTTTTAATAAGTAAATGTTGTGAACAAAGTTGGCATGTAAGGTGCTATTTTGAATTCTCAAACTCTCAAGTTTGTGACCATTTGAGAATTTATGTCATAGATCTGTCCCTCATTGTGTGATTTGGCGGTCTTAACTTCTCTGGTCGTCTTGTCTTCATCTTCTTTTCTTCCCTCTCAAAAATGTATTCAGTGTCCATTCTCCCAAGTTGTCATCTGTGAAACATTTCATTCTTCTTCACCAACAGTCTGCTGATTTCAGTCAGTTCTCTACTTCCTATCGCCAAAAGAGTCGGTGAGTCTAGGAAGCCTTTTTAAAACAGTAAAAATAAATCAAGAAATCCTTTTGATCTCATTAGCACATTATTAAGTATACATCTTTTGCTATTGTAATTCACATGAGTGCCTATTTACTAATGTATGTTTCTCAATTTTGTTAAGGTACATATGTTTGATTAATGTTACTGCCACCTACTTATCTCACAACAAGGGAAGTGATCATTTTTCAGTTGGATCATATCTATCCCTGCCTCTCCTCCATTTTTCATACATCTGGCCAACAGCTCTTCATCCAATTTCTGGAAAATTGATTGTCTCACTAGTGTCATTAATTTTTTTTGCATCATTAAATTTTAAAATAAATTTATTTTTCCATGGCAATGTTTTTCATCACAGATGTGACCTTATAATGTTAAGTCTTAGATGTAATAAATCCGTTTTGCCTATTTTATTTTGGATTAGACAGGTACTTCCTAAATTATATGTGTAAACATAATGATGGTGATCAGGAAATTTCCAGAACAATACTGTGAAGAAGTATATCTTTCATATTTTACTCTAAAAGATTTACCTGATGTATAGAACATCATTAATAATAACAAAATATTCAAAAAGAGCAACTTCATATTTTATGGCCTTGTTCAAAAAACTTATTCCTCCCCCCCACGTTATGCGCACACTTAACTAGGAAAAAGTTCTTTGACATGGCTATAATATGTAAATTAAAAATACAGAAAAGTGAGTGCTATATTAATATAAAAAATATGGATTGATGTTGGCAAAAATTGCAGAGTGAGGAACACCAAATTCTGCTCCTCTGTAAAAACCATTAAAAAATGGGCAAAATTTTTCAGAATCAACTTTTGCAGGACTGTGGAAATTAACCAGAGGTTTGCAGCAACCTAGAGAATGCTTATTCAAGGAAAATGGTGGATTTTAAGTAAGAACAGTAAATTTTGTGGAATTTTAACTTACCCTAGTTTCATCTTCTGCTCCCAAGCTCAGTAATAGCTGTGGAAGTAACAGCCCACATTTTCAATACTTGAGGGAGCAAAACAGACTTCATTCAGAAGAATTGTAATTAATTAATTCTTCTCATTCAGAAGAATTGTAATTAATTATTTGTTCTGACCTGTCTGCTGACTTCCTGGAAGACTAGCTCAAAACGTTTTTCTTTATTGCCTCTTAATTCAGAATTAACCTACTGCTAAAACTGCTTCCTAAGGGGCATTTGTTGAAAATATTTACAGGCTAATATGTTAGTTCCTTTTGTCAGAGGCCATAAATTAGAGTTGGGGAAAAAAATAGACTAATCAAAATGCTTGGGAGCAAAAGCTGGGGAATGAGAAATCGTTAATGTCTTTGAAAAGCTCCAGTGTGTTCCTGGGAATCAAGAATTCCATGTAGATGGTAAGGACTTTCCACATGCTAACTAACATAAGACCTCACAAGGCCCTAAGCTCTCATATCCTGCTGACCTTGAAGCTTTGTAGAAGCAGGAAATAAAGGGAGGGTACTACACTACCTGGCTGAGTGTTGAAGGTGTGATTGACACACAGAGCCTCTTGGAAAAGACTGGAAGATTTTTGGTTATCAGTGTTTAAGGAAATATCTGTCCCATCATTTGGTGACCACCAAATCAGTGGAAAGGAGACTTCAGGGACCACACATGGCAAAGGAGACAGACTTTACAGAATTATTTCAGGAAGTCATCTAAGCAAACAGTAACTACAAACAGCAATCCCAACAGATAATGAGTTGGAGAATCTGATTTCCAGAGTTGCCACATTATAATATCCCAAATAGCGAGCTTTCAACTAGAAAATAATTTTTATCAAGAAAATAGAAGGTGTATAAAGATAGGGGGGAGGGTATAGCTTAGTGGTAGAGTGCAATATCATAAAAAATAAAACTCTTAGGAATAAATTTAACCAAGGAGATACAAGATATGCTGTGGAAATTACAAACCATTGTTAGGATAAATTATAAAATATTTAAATAAATAGAAAAACATCCTGTGTTCATGAATTGGAAGACTTACTATTGTCCTGATGGCAATGTTCCCCAAACTGGTCTACAAGTTCAATGCAGATCCTATAAAAAAATCCAACTGCCTTTGAAAATTTTTTTCAGAAATGGACAAACTAATACTAAAATTCACATTGAATCACAAGGGATATGTAATAGCTAAAATGACATTGAAAAAGAAAAACAAAATTGACAGACTCACACTTTCCAATCCCAAAAGTTACTACAAAACAACAGTAATCAAGACAGTGGCATTAAAATAGACATATAGATAAGTGGAATAGAATTGAGAGTTCAGAAATAATCCCATTTGTCAATGGCAAGTTGATTTTAAACATGAGTGCCAACATTATACAATGTAGAAAGAGTAGTCTTTTAAATAACTAGTGCTATTACAAGTGAATATCCACCTGTAAAAGAATGAATTTAGATCCTTACTTTACACCATACACAAAAAATTAACTCAAAATGGATCAATAATCTAAATGTAAGCTAAAACTAAAAACCTTTTACGAGGAAACATGGGGGACTTTGGATTTGACAAACATTTCTTAGATATGACACCAAAAACACAAACTACAGTGGGAGGAGGATGCCTTCCTCGAAAACATAATTAAGAAAATTAAAAGATGAAGGAAAGAAAAAATAAATAAAATTAGGAATACAAAATTATATGAAACAAGAGACACAAAGAGGCTTTTTAAAATAACAAACTTCTATATACAATTCTCTTCTAACAGAATTTGAAAAGCTCGAGATACTGATTTTTCAAAAAACCCAAATGGCTAAAATTGTCTCAAGACGTAGAAAAAGAGATCAGTGGCTGTGGAAGAAACTAAAAGAACTGTTGAAGAATTAGCTCTACGATCTCTCTCCTTACCCAGATAGCTTTGTACTGGAATATTCTTCAGTATCTCAGGTCCAGATCATTTATTTTATATAGGAAACATTCCAGAGCCTAGAATAAAAGGGATAACTTCCTTATTTATGTCATTAATATAGTATAATTCTGATAAAACCTGACAAAACTAGCACAAAAAGTAAGCAGATTGATTATACTACTAAATATTGATGCAAATAGCCCTATATGCAATGCCCCTGAGAAAATGTAGGAATTAACTGGAAAGATGACATGTCATTAATAAGTATAGTTTATTCCAGGAATGCAAAGACAGTGATTATTAAGTATGAAGTAACCCAGATTAATAGATAAAGAGATAAAATGTTTAATCATTAGAAGATAGTTAATGTAATTCAGTATTCATTCATGATTAAAAGGCTAAGAGTAAGAGAGATTAAAGGTATTTTCTTAATAAAGAAAAGCTATTCAAACCCAAAGTCAGATTATACTCAGTAACCAAATTTTAAAGGCATTTTTGTTAACATCAGAAAAGGTTTTAAGCAATTCATTAATAACAGCCAAGTAAGTGAGCAAGCACGCAACCAACCAAGCAAATCCCCAAAGAAGAAGAAAAAAATTTTGGAAAAGAGAAGATAAAAGTATTCTTACCTGACGACTGGTAGTCTAGAAAACCTCAGAGACTTAATTGAAAAAATGATTGAAACTAATAAGAGTTCATGGAAGGTGACCAGAAGCCAGTAAACTTTTTCCTGTAAAGGACCGGATAGTAAATATTTTAAGCTTTTAGGACCATATCGTCACTGTTGTAACTACTCAGTTCTGCTGTTGTAGTGTGAAAGCAGTCATAGACAGTAAGTAAATGAGTGAGCCTGGATGTGTACTAATAAAGCTTTATTTACAAGAACATACTGCAGCTCAGATTTGGCTTGGAGTATTTAGTTTCCTGACTCTTGAAATAGACAGATTCTCCTAAATTCAGTATCAGTCAGAAATTATATTATCAATCAGAAATCACATTAGGGAAATAATGTCATTCATTAATAGCAACAAAACAAAAATGCCTAGGCAAACTTAACAGGAAATGTGGAAGACCAATTTTGTGCAAGACCAATATGGCAAAATTATACAATTGTATTTAGGAGTAGAAAGGGTCACATGAGAATTGAATGAAAAACCATGATCTTTGATGGAAAATCTGTGTGTTGTAATGATGCAGATTCTTTACAAATATCTCACAAAGACATTCCAACTGGAATTTTGTTTTACATGACATAGCCTAAAGTTCATTGGGAAAAAAATTAACTATAAAAGATAGCAAATAGTTTCAGAGAAAAATGGAGAGAACTTGGTATAGCAGCACAGTGTAACTTTTTTGATGCTTTTGGCTGCAAATAACTGAAAATTAGTCTTAAAATGGTTTAAATAGTGAGGAAATTTATTGACTCATACAACTTGAAATTTAGTTGTAGGTTAGGTCCAACTTTGAGTTAATCTAGTCTCTCCAGCTTCCTTTCTCTGAGATTCCTTAAGCAGTTTTCAACTGGGCATGATTTTGCCTCCCAGAGAATATTTGACAATGTCTGGAGACATTCTTGGTTGTCACACTGGGTAGCAGGAGAGCAGTGCTACTGGTTTCTAGTGGACAGAGGCCAGGGATGCTGTTAAACATCCTACAATGCATAAGCCAGGTCCCCACAACAAAGAATTATCCAGCCCTAAATGTCGCTATTACTGAAGCTGAGAAACCCTGCCCTAAGTTCCATCCTCCTCTGAGAATTGTATTTATTCAGACATAGTAGCATCCAGAGGAAAATTACTACCTTTTCGTGGGGTACTTGCCTAATAGGAAGGAAATTTGCTAGTCTCATAAAACATGTTTAGAGATTTCTATCCTTCAAATAAAACTGAGATTTTATATGAAAAAGTTCTATGACTGTTTTATCTTCTTAGTGAATTGGCCCTTTGATGAATATGAGATAACCCTTCTTTTACCTTTTAATGTATTTGATTTGAATTCTGTTCTGTCTGTTATTATTACTTTGTCAGCATTATTTCTATCAGTATTTGCCTGGAACACCTTTTGTTATTCTTTATATTCAACATATTATATTGCTTTGTTTTAGGTGTGGATCTTATGAGTAGCATATTGTTTATGTTTAAAAATACAAACTCAGGGTCTGCCTTCTAATGGACAAGTTTCATTACTTAATATTAATTATGATTAACAAAAAATTTGGATGTATTTCAGCCATTGTATCTTTGTGGTTTGTATTCTCTTGTTTGCAATGAGTTTCTTTGTATTTTTTTCTCTTTTTTCCTTTTGTTATTTTTTTCTTCTTTAAATAAATACATTTTTCTTTGTTGATTTTTCCCAGATTTTTTTGAAGATACATATTCTGTTTCTATTCTTTTTTTCCTTTTTGTACTTAAGCATATTTCTTGGTAAACTGAAGGAAATCAGCATTTCCAAATGTCTCAGAAATATTTCATGAACCTCAGTATTTTCATTTCTGGTCTTCAGAGAGTTCCCTTAATTGTGAGTGCAGTGCTGTACTTGTGAATACCATTTCTGATATCTTCCTGTGTTTGCGAGAGGGAGATTTCAGCATTTCTTTTTAACTTCAAACCAGAAGTACACTTTGACTTTTTACTTCTAAAAATTATCCAAAGATGCTGATCATAGTGGCCACAAACATTTCTGTATAAGGATACTAATTGCAAAGTTCTTCACATTTACAATAATAAAAGAGTCAATGTACATGTTCACCAGTAAGGAAATGTTAGAAAAGTTAGTCTACATTCATGTGATGATATGTTATTGATCACTCAAGTGGTGTTTTATGGAATATTTAATGTAATAGGAAGATGTTGACAATATAATGTTAAATGGAAAATATTTTGTACAGTATCTGTTTTATGGAATATAGTGAACTGGAATGAAGTATACCACAAAATTGATAGTGATTACATGTGAATAAGTGAATTATGGTTCATTTTTTTCTTTTTCCTGCATTGCTTTATTTTAAAAATATGTGTGTCATATAAGTTGCAAAAAATTTTTGAATGTTGAGGGGAGGGTATAGCTGAGGGGTAGAGCACGTGCTTAGCATGCACAGGGTCCTGGGTTCAATCCTTAGTACCTCCATTAAAAAATTAAAATAAATAAATAAGTAAATAAACTTAATTATCTGTCCCCTCCCCCCAATTTTTTTTAAAAAAAGAAAAAAAAATGAAGAGAGCTTAAAAAAATTTTTTTTGGTATGTGTTTAATATCCCTGGTTTGGATATTCAAGATGAAGATGTAGTGGGTATAATTTCTCAGTTTATAAACTTTGGTGAGCAGTTAATTTCTTTTTTTTTTCCTACATCTGAACTTAAATCCTTATCTCTGGTCCCAATAAACTGGGTTGTAGAAATAACCACAATTCAGGTTTTCCTCAGTCATCTCAGAGTCCCTGTGTCTTGCGTTATTTTTCCTTTTTTTTTTTTTTTTTTGTGATGGATCATCTGTTTCTTTGTCATCACATTATCATCTATCCATGTTGATGTCTCCATCCCTGTTAAACCCTAGCCTTGGTCACAACGATGTATGTTCTTCTGATCCTGGACTCATTAATCTAGTTACTTTCCTGTTCTTGAGAACATGGCAGCATGTGGTACTTCCCATATCTTGTAGAACAATGGGGAACTCTGAGGCTTTGGAAACCGATGTTTCTAGATTCCGAATGTAGCCATCTCTACTTTTCTCCTCCTTTTCCAGCTGGGGTTAGAGGACATGGAACTACATCCCAGAAAGGGAGACACAGAACATTTCTGGTCTCCTGGTCTCCAACAAACGCTTTTGGGGTTTCATACCCTTAAACCATCGAATCTCACCTAGTGGAAAATATTGCTGCTCAGGGCTATTTTTCAAAGACCCATTAGCATTCAGTCTCTTGCTTCACTTCTGATCTTCTTCCCCAGACTGTGGAATTTTTAGTTTGGGGCAGGAAAACTGGCTTTTACTCCAGATCTGTTTTTTTCTGGCATAAATTTAAAGATTCAGGTTCTTCACAGTTGAGGATTTCGAAGCCCAACATCCTAGATTTCTGTAATTCAAATAAGTTTTTAAAATTCAAAAGTCATGATTTGAATCTGTTACTATTCTCCAAGGCAGTGAAAGGCACTGCATGAATTGGGAAGAAGGGAAATTCAAAATAAAGAAAATATAGGAAAATTAGTTTAATATCTTGAAATATTATCCCATCATACAGAAATAAAAACCACACATTTTCTGTCAATTCCTCTTAATGATACTAGAATTCTTTTTTTTTAAGTTGAAGTACAGTCAGTTACAATGTGTGGATTTCTGGTGTACAGCACAATGTCCCAGTCATGCATACACATACATATATTCATGTTCATATTCTTTTTAATTAAAGGTTATTACAAGATATTAAATATAGTTCCCTGTGCTATACAGAAGAAATCTGTTGTTTTAAATCTATTTTTATATATAGTGGCTAACATTTGCAAATCTCAAACTCCCAAATTTATCCCTTCCCACCCGTTTTCCCCCAGTAACTATAAGATTGTTTGCTATATCTGTGAGTCTGTTTCTGTATTGTAGATGAGTTCATTAGTGTCCTATTTTTTTCTTCTTTTAGATTCCACATTTGACTGATATCAGATGGTATTTTTCTTTTTCTTGCTTACTTCCCTGGAATGATGATTTCCAGGCCCATCCATGTTGCTACAAATGGCATTATTTTATTATTTTTTATGGCTGAGTAGTATCACATTGTATAAATATACCACAACTTCTTTATCCAGTCATCTGTGGATGAACATTTAGGTTGCTACCATGTCTTGGCTATTGTATATAGTGCTGCTATGAACACTGGGGTGCATGTATCTTTTCAAATTAGTGTTTTTTCCAGATACATGCCCAGGAGTGGGATTGCTGTATTATAGAGTAAGTCTATTCTTAAGTTTTTTAAGGAATCCTCTCTGAGGCAATCTTATTCCCACCTTTGGCTTCAATGATTCTGTATACTCCCAAAATAGTATTTCTAACTAAAATATTGCAGATGACCCTCAGACCCACACAAACAGCTGTCTTCTCTTCATGTCCATTTAGGTGTCTCTCAAGCATCTTGGTCTCCAATATTCAAAACTGAACTCATTAAGTACTCAAATATTTAGGGACTGTGAGACTTACATAGTACCCAAATTACCCCCTTTGGGCTCCTTGCTGCTTTCCTAATGCAACTTGGGCTGCCATCACCATCTAACTGCATGTAATCAGGTTGCTGCTCTTCCACTACCATCCTGCAAAATGCAGACATGCTTACTGTACTCTGTCACATGTGTGAGCAGTGCTTTCTTCAGTGTGTCCTTCAGCAGCCATTGAGAATTCTTATTCCCCAGGCTGTCCAGTCCACTCAGTGCAAGCTTTGGAGTAAAGCATTGCTGTATTTACTTGCGCCTTTAGCACTTAATAGCTGCATGATATTGAGGAGGTTACCCATCCTTTATAAGCCTTAGGTCTCTCAACTGTAAAATGTGGGGAGTAATACCTGATTACCGAGTTGTTGCATGGAACGTTTAAAGTCATATGTATAGGGGGTAAAGGGATAAATTGGTAGTTTGGGATTTGCAGATACTAACTACTACATATAAAATAGATAAACTATAAGGACCTACTAGATAGCACAGGGAACTATATTCAATACCTTGTAATAGCCTATAATGAAAAAGAATATGAAAAGGCATGTGTGTGTGTGTGTGTATATATATAAAACTGAAACATATGCTGTACACCTGAAATTAACACAACATTGAAACTGACTATATGTCAATAAAAATTTTTTTAAAAATAAAGTAATAAGTATAATAATAATATCTAGAACAGGCCTAGTCCAGGGTAAGTACCCATAATATTTATTTTATTCTATCATGTGTTGTTTCTCTGTACTTAGAAAATAATTTACCTGCACTTCTCTGAGCATTTCTTTTTTTGTTGTTTTTACCACAGTTGTTCATATTCTGTCTCTCTGACTAGAGTGTACGTTTCTTGAGGGGAAGAAACATGTTCTTTCATCTAATTAAACTCACATTGTGGTTCAGTAAGTGCCTTTGAATGAATGAATGAATGAATGAACATGTGAATGAATTAAAAAACAGAGACAGCAGACTTGATTCTGCTTTATCTTTTGATGTAGTTGAGCTTTTCCAGGCTTTTGTTCAACTAGGTATGTCGCTTAATACAAAATGCACTTATTTACTTGCTGTAGCTGTAAGGAGTTACGGTGACAATATTTCATGTGCGAAACCTGGGAAATCACACATTTTTAAATCTTGTCATTGGAACATAGAGAAATTCTGGTTGTTTTAGAAGAAATCCAAGTGGTTAACGTGGGTCCCTAGGGGATTTTCATAGATTCTCAAGTTTTATGACCTGTTTCAACTTGCTTTTGGTTTAAAACTGTGTCCTACAGCTCTCTTTGGTAACACAACGTTATTGATTTAAAAGTCAATAAAGAATAGTGGCAAATCATAATATATCACTTCTTGTTCCTAAACTGTTGCCTATGCATTCTTAAATATGACAGTAACTAAACCTGAAAGTTGCCTCAGCCTTTACTAAGGTAAAATTACACTCCATTCCATTGACGAAAGAGTCCCTGAAATGAAGTAAACTAATTGCATGGCTCTTTTTAGCATCTGTTATTCCTATCAACTGTAACGTAAGAAAGGAACGTCAAAGCATACATAACTCCAGGCTCTTGACTACATGATTTACAACAGTGTTTTCCCAGAAACACCAGTGGACTGTCAAAGGCAGAGGACACCCACTGAAATTTATTAACAAGCCAGAAAGCAGCTGTTCTGTGAGTTGCAAGCAAAAGCAAACATTAAACTGTTGAAGAGCCCTTTTGTTTTTTGTGGTCCACTATGAAAGGGTTTTATTATAACCTTAGCTTTGGAACTTTGCCTTCTTGTAGGTTGAAAGAGATACCCAAAGGACAGATGGAAATTTTGTATTTAGTAGTGATTACCATCATGGAGCCTCAGGGTGACCATGTTTTTTCCTTCATTTACAAAATGTTCTTGAAGGCTCTCTGTATCTTTGAAGTTACTCGTTCAGCATCTCCCCAATATTGGCTGTGGGGCATAAAGGAAACAGCAATTTTTGGAGTACAAAATGAAGAAGGGATTGTGTAGAATTCAATCTGGTTAGTCAAGAGCACGTTTTAGAAGGAGACATTTGTGTTCACTTTTCCCATAAGGAATTTAGAGAGAAATGCTCTTTCTAATCTTTTTTGCCCTATCGGATTCTTCGGGACCTGGGTTTGTGAGCTTCATCTGATTACTCCAACTCTGAATTTTCTCCCATCTCTGAACACTTGTAACATACTATTCATATCAGTCACTTTACCCTTATATACAGTCTCATATCATTATTGAAATATTTCACCATTTTCGTCTCATCTGCCTGGTGGGATTATAAAGTCCCTGCTTCTCAGAATTGTATCTTAAACTTCCTTAGCGTATCTGTCATATTTTCTTATCACAGGGGCATTGCTATTTCTTGCACATTGTAGGTAACAGGAAATGCATGCTGATGGACTGAGCTACAGGCGTCATTTTACTGTTCTGAGCGAGAGTCCACTATTCAAGCAAATCCATAAAGTTTGTTCTTGATAGTACGTTTTCTAAATTACCATTCCTTCTTAAAAGTAAATACTTTAATTTATCCCTCCCTCCTCCTTTCTCCTTTGGTAATTGTAAGTTTGTTTTCTATGTC
The DNA here is from genome assembly GCF_048773025.1 of Camelus bactrianus. Classification (NCBI taxonomy): domain Eukaryota; kingdom Metazoa; phylum Chordata; class Mammalia; order Artiodactyla; family Camelidae; genus Camelus; species Camelus bactrianus. The sequence continues at coordinate 76,591,817 of NC_133575.1, read as the reverse complement.
TGTGAGTCTGTTTCTGTTTTGTAAATGAGTTCATTTATATCATTTTTTAGAGTCCACATATAAATAATACCATATGATATTTGTCTTTCTCTATCTGACTTACTTCACTTAGTATGATAATCTCTAGGTCCATCCATGTTGCTGCAGATGGCATTATTTCATTCTTTTTTATGGCTGAGTAGGATTCCATTGTGCTTATATACACCACACTATATATAAAATATATAAAATAGATAAATAACAAGGTCCTACTATATAGCACAGGGAACTATAATCAATAACTTGTAATAACCTATAATAGAAAAGAATATGAAAAAAAATCTGTATGACTGAATCACTATGCTGTATACCAGAAATTAACACAACATTGTAGATTCAATTAAAAAAAGTAAATACTTTGACACTAAATGTTAGAAGTCATCATTTATACCCTGAAGAATAGGATAAGGATTGTTCAGTTCAATTTAAAAAAATTTTTTTTATTGAAGTATAGTTGATTTACAATGTTGTGCTAGTTTCTGGTGGACAACATAGTGATTCAGTTATACACGTATATATTCTTTTTCATATTCTTTTTTCATTATTGACTATTATAAGATATTAAATGTATTTCCCTCTGCTATATAGTAGGGCCTTGTCATTTAATTATTTTATAGATTGTAGTTTATATTTGCTAATCCCAAACTCCTAATTTATCCCTCCTCCCTTAAGAGGACTCTGAGGCCCTCTCTTGCTTGTATAATAGGCTTTCTTCCTTTTGGATTGACTGTTCTCTCAAGAACTCTCCCTTGTCTGTGTCACTCAAACCTGCTTACTAGGTCACACCTGCCACTGGTTGCACACCCTTCATTTTGGATCATTTCTAGCTTTTGTCCTACTCTTTGGTCTTTTCCACTTTGGCCTGGCCCTTACTTCCTGACCTGGTTTTATCCCAGAAGGTGTACTTCACCATTGCATGCTGGCCTGGTAAACCTCTTCACCCACACCTGACTTCCAGAATTCTATCTCAGGAAGGGGCCCTGGGCAAATAGTGCCCAAGGGGGAAAGGTAGAATACTAAAGGACGAAGCCAAAAATTATTGAAAAAATTCTCAGAATCTAAGGACAAGAAAATACAAGAAAATCTATTTGGAGCAAGCATTAAAAGGACTGGGACAGACAGCCATCAAAACATGAAATTAATCAATTCTTATTTTACATCTTCTGTGCATTTCTCTACATTCTCCTTAATCTCCCCTCCCTGTGATGTTTTTCATCTGTACTCCAGTCCACACTGACTCCTTTCTGCCATTTCTAAAGCCTCATATTATGAATTGCATTTACAGTAATTACGCCTTATGGATAAAGATCACATGTAGTTTTAAATCAACCAGGCTGCAAACTCTCAGTGGGGGCAAGTTTCCAGGGCCAGAAATATTACATTTTAGGCTGTTGAAATACTCTGAAAATGTGGTTTGAGAATCATTTCAGTCATCTTTGAGACTTTTAAGGGGCAGGAGATAGGCATCTGTGGTGATTTAAAAGGGAAAAAAAGATGGCTTCCTGACAAGACAGAACTATAATCTAGGCATGTTTTCCTGGTGAGATTCTAGACTAGATTGTGAAATAACTGTCTTGTGCACACTAAGAAAAGAAAATGATAATCACCAGGAACCAGATGGTTTCTTCTAGGAATAAGTCATGCTAAAATAACCTCGTTTGATTTTTTTGTCGCATAACTAGTTTGATAGATAGGAAGCTGTCATGTTTTTGCAAACATTTGACAATCTTCAGCATGTTATTCATTTAGAATGGATAGGATATGTGGGCTGGGAGAGACTAAAGTTAAGAAAAATTTTTTTTTAATTAAAAATATTTTTTTCTGATTTAATTCCTTTAATTGGGTTCTTTTTCAATTTTTTATTTTTATTTTTTGCCTTTTTTGATTTACAATGTTGTATTAGCTTCTGGTGTATAGCACAGTGATCCAGCTATACATGTATATACATATTCTTTTTCATTACAGGTTACTACAAGGCATTGAATATAATTCTCTGTGCTATACAGTAGGACCTTGTTGTTCATCTATTCTGTACATAGTAGTTTGTATCAGCCAATCCCAAACTCCTAATTTATCCCTCACTCCTCCCTTCCCCCCGGTAACTAAGTTTGTTTTCTATGTCTATGAGTCTCTTTCTGATTTGTAAATAAATTCATTCGTGTCTTTTCTTATAGATTGCACATATCAGTGATATCACATGATATTTGTCTTTCTCTGACTGACTGAACATGAAGTTTTCTAATAGGTGGACTAATCCTAAACTAAGTACATTGATTATTAAATCAGTACCAGGTGCTTTCCTCTTGCGATACCCCACTCTCTGTTCTTAGTCAGGTTCTGATAAACAGTTTTTATCAAAGATTAAAGAGTTCTAAAAAGACATCTTTAGAAAGTATGCCAATGACATTAGGGAGAGTGTCTTAAGTATTGCAGAGACCAACCCAGAACAAAAAGGATAAAAACATGGGTTTGGGAGTTGGAAAGACTGAAGGCTTGAATCAACTCTGCCACAGTTACTAGCTGTATGACCTGGGGCGAATTACTTTTTGCTAACTCATGAAGACCAAATAATCACCCAGAAAACAATAAATAGCAACTTCTGTTTTTTTTGGTGGGGGTGGGGAGTATTCATACAACCATTATTACTTCCACTGGCCAGAAAGGTGAGCTAAAACTAAAGACGGAATTTAGCAGTAAAGATGAAAATCAATTGTATAAATGGAAGAGATGAATACACTACATCTCACGTGAATAAAACTTGGTGGTTTTAGTTGACTGTAAGCTCAGTATGGGTCAAACATATGATATTAATGACAAGCCAGCTAATGCAATTTAGATTTTCAATAGAATGATGGTATTTTGATTAAGGGATATAATAGTCCCTCAATAGTGTTCAGACTACATTTGGGAGACTGTGTTCAAGGGAAACTTTGATTTTCCCAGAGGAGGGGTAACTATGATGGTCAAGAGTTTAGAATCCATGTTACAGGAGAAATGGCTTAAATAATTGAAGATCATTTTGCTGGAGGAAATAAGACTTATGGGATAGGGATTGGTAGTAGACAAATCAAGGGAAGTTATTTTTCCCCTAAGCTGCTTATCATGGAGAATTTGAAACAAATACCAAAACTGAGATTAGTATAATAAACTCCCATGTACCCATCACCCAGCTGCAATAGTTTTCAAGTTAATGACAATCTTGTTTTATCTGTTATCCTCCAACTGAATTATTTGGAAGGAAATCCCAGAATTTCAGATATCATGTAATTTCATCTATAAATATTTTGCTGTGTATCTTCAAAAGACAAGAATTTAAAAAGTCCTTAACTTCAGTACCATTAACACACCTAAAAAAATGAGAAATAATTTCTTAACATCATCTGATATCCAGTTAGTGTACAATTTCCCCTAGTTATCTCACAAATGTGCTTTTATAGTTTCTCTGAATCAAGATCTCAGTAAATCTGTACATTGATACATCTTTTAATTCCATTTGTCTTTCTCTTTTTTGATCCTTGTTACTTATTGGTCATTTATCCTGTAGATTTTTCCAGGGTTGGGATTTTGTGGATTGAATTCTTGCGGTGTAGTTTTTTTCCTTTGATCTCTGTATTTCCTATGAGTTAATAGTTGGATCTTGAGAATTGGTCAGATTAGGTTTAATATTTTGAAAGAATGCTCCCTAGGCAGTGTTAATTTCCTCCATCAGGAGACACTTCATTTCTGGCTGTCTCTCTCTCTTTTTTTTAAATATTAGCAGCCATTGATAAACATTACCTAGTTTCTTTTTTTTTTTTCCCAAGAAGGGGTTGCAAAAAAGGTTATATTCTAATTCTGTCATTACTTTTCATTTATTACTTGAAATATTTCTGAAAAGGGAAAGTTTCTCTCATTAACTTTTTGGTTGTAGGAACTATTTTCAAGCAGATAGGTGTTTGTTGCCTTCCAAAGTTCATGTTATGTCCTGGAATCTGGATAGGGTCAGGGAGAGAAAAGGGAGAGTTTGAATTAGCTCCTCAGCCAAGTCTTTCTTTCCATTAAGAACCAATGTAGAGGGGGGGTATAGCTCACTGGTAGAGCACATGTAGAGCATGCAGGAGATCCTGGGTTCAATCCACAGGACCACCATTAAAAAAATAAATACATATTCCTAATTACCTCCTGCCCACCCCAAAATAAATAAATAAAGAAAAGAACCAGTGGGGCTCACATAAAAAAGAATGAAATAATGCCATTTGCAGCAACATGGATGGACCTAGAGATCATCATACTAGATGAAGTCAGACAGAGAAAGACAAGTATCATATATATTCCAGTGGAATCTTAAAAAATGACACAAATGAACCTATTTACAAAACAAAAACAGACTCATAGACATAGAAAACAAACTTATGGTTACTGAAGGGGAAAAGGCGGAGGGATAAATTAGAAGTTTGGGATTAGCAGATACTAACTACTAGACACAGAATAGATAAACAACAAGGTCCTACTGTATAGCACAGGGAACTATATTCAATATCTTGTAATAACCTATAATGAAAAAAATCTGAAAAAGAATATATATATGTATGACTAAATCACTTTGCTGTACACCAGAAACTAACACAACATTGTAAATCAACTATACTTCAATTACAAAAATGAACCAATGGGAGATGATAGCAGTTTTCAAATAAAGTGATTTAAGGTGGAAATTTATTCTGTTTAGCTACAGGGAACTTTGCTAAGACTCATTATAAGAGTCAAGGAAAGGAGGTCAATGTACACTAAAAAATTTTGTTTTGTTTTTTGGGGGAAGGTGATTAGATTTATTTATTTAAATAGAAGTTCTGGGAATTGAACCCAGGACCTCATGCATGCTAAGCACACACTCTCACTGAGCTATACTCTCCCCCAAATTGCATTTAATATGAGAAAATCCTACTAACAATTAGACCAGCCCCCAAACTGAATGGATTGCTTCACAGAGCAGATAGCTGCCTGTTACTAGGATGCCCAAGAAAGGGTCAGATGACAGTCTTTTGGGGATGTTGTAAAAGAGATTCTTATGCTGGGTAGAAATTTAAAAGTCTTTTTCATCTCTGGGTTTCCATGATACCAAAATGCTCCTGAGGAACCAGAATGAAGACAGACGTGTGGGGACTCCTTCAGGGTGACAGCTGTGTAAGAAAAATTCACTTTGAATATTTGTGGGGGAAATTTCCGATCCCAAAAGCAAATGCTATATATAAGTTGTTAAAAAAGGGTGTTCTCAGTATGTTCCTCATACTCTGTTTGCTTGTTAACACCTTGTAACTCCTGACCTTTGCCTAGGGAGAAGGTGTGATAATTCTTTTGTTAAGAAGTCACAGTTTGTTCCCAACTGAGGACTTCTTCCCACAAATCACAGCTACAGTACAGTGTTAACAGATGCCACTATTCCTGTGGAAACCTTAGGCTGTGTATTTTGCCACTGGAGAGGGATTCCTGCACTCCGTGTGGTATCTTCAAAAAATCCAGCTCAAGGTGATGAATAATTTTTTGTGCTGTTGTATATTCCCATGTGCTTTGTTCAGGACAGTAGTTCCAAGATATGCTAATAAGTGCCTCCTCAACCCCACTATGCCAGAAAAAGTCGGTTCTGTGGTCAAAATAATTGAGGAAATTTTGTTTGTTTATTCACTCATCCATCCATCCATTCATTTATTTATTTTAAATTGAAGTATAGTCAGTTACAATGTGTCAATTTCTGGTGTACAGCATAATATTTCAGTCATCAATATACATACATATTCATTTTCATATTCTGTTTCATTATAGTTACTATAAGATATCCATTTACCTTTTTTTCAGTGTTTTTTTGTATATATATATATTTATTGAAGTGTAGTCAGTTTTCAATGCTGTGTCAATTTCTGGTGTACAGCATAATGCTTCAGTCATACATGAACATACATATGTTCTTTTTCATATTCTTTTTCACCATAAGTTACTATAAGATATTGAATGTAGTTCCCTGTGCTATACAGTATAAACTTCTTGTATCATCCATTTATTTTTACATCAATCTTTCAGGACCCTATGAAATGCTAAATGTATTGTTAATATTCCAGAGGAAGGTATACTACCATATCTGGAATTTCCCACACTTATTTGACCACAGAATATTTTTTCATAGAATATGTTACAGGACATTTCTTCTGTGATACATAACACAATCACACCACTTTGACAAAAACCAAAAAACCAAAAAACTTGGAATCGCCCGATTCCTCACTTTCTCTCATCTCCAGTCCAATCTACCAGCCGATCCTGTGGTTTCTACTGTCAAAATCTATCCAGAATTTGATGCTTTCTGATCACCTTCCAATCCACAGAACCCAGCTACTATCATAAAGATGGTTCCTTCTTTCTGGATTGTTCTTGGCTCAGATATCTTTGTAGCTTTATCTATTACGTCCTTCAAAGCCTCTCTCTCTCTCTGTCTTCACCTTTATTTTTCAACATAGTACTTATGACTATCTAACACACTGTTTCCTTTGTCTATCTAACTTGTTATGGCCTCTGTCCTCCCACTACAATGTAACTTCCATGAAGGATGGGGCTTTGTCCTGATTCCTGCTGTACCTCTAGCGTCTGGATGTGTGTCAGGATATAATAAGTGCTCAATCAATATTTGTGGAATAAGTGAATGAGGTAGCTGACATGACACATGCTCACAGTCAGAAGACGTGCATCTTAGTATCTTCAAGGAACATTGGCTTTGTAGTTAGCCAGACAGGGATTCCCTTGCTGGTTCTGCCATTTATTTGCTGTGAGACCTTGAACATGTTACCCAGCAGCTCAGTGCCTCAGCTCTAGTACACCTGGAAATAGTGATCCACATCCCTTAGATTTATTGTAATTCTTCAGCAGTGTCTTAAATTAAGTATTCTGTGTAACAACTATGATATTAAATGATGAGATGTATTTAAAGTACCTAGAGCAAAAGTACTATGATTCCTAGAAGAAGGCCCAGTACAAGTTCTGGAGAACTACTATAATGAATAAATTGTTACCTTTCCTTCTCTTCTTCCTCTCTATCCTCCCTACAGTCCTGGGAGTGGGTTTTCCCTGAGCTCTTCTTGTTCTATTTTCTGATCATATTTATAAAGTTGTGGTAGGGTGAGGTCTGTGAATATAGAAGATATGTTTTTCCCCTTTGTATAAATCAGATAGCCCTTAATCAGTGAGGTCATGCCAAGCATTGTCTTTCCGTCAACACAATTAACAGTCTCAGATGGAGAGTTCCTAACAAAGAAAATTAGTAATGACAGTTTCAGAGAGAATAAGAACCTGGCAAGTATGATGTTATCTATAAACTTCTGCTTTGGAATTGCATTCAAATCACATTCTGAGCTACATCAGATGATCTGTTTCATTACTTCATAGTCACACTTCATTTTTGGACCCAAATACTGTTACCAGTTTGATCGCTTACCCTGTTCATGAGATCTGACTCTGAATGACATTTAGCTGTTTCAAAAAATCAAAGTTTCCCCTTAGAGAACCAAGATTTCCCATCAGTGAGGATACTCACGACCGTGTATCTCAGACTCTGTATCTAATTTCACCAAGTAACAGAAATGTTTGTGTGGTAATATCACTGTTAAAATGAGTGGGTGACCACTTTGAAGAACAATGCTCATTTGATTGTCTCAATTCTGTTATGTTTGTGGAAAAATTGGTCTGAAGAGGCCATAGTCACACCTTGGATACATTGTTATATCATAATATTCTCAAATCTATCTTTATTTTCCCAAGGCCCTTGTGGCTTTTCATCCACATACTAGCTTTATCTGTATGATGAAAGCATTGGAATGAAAACCAACAGAGATGATATTTTCAGCCATTTTGATGGTCTTAGATCAACTCCATTACTGTGATGGTAGCCCTTATATTTAGATATGATATTTTTAAAAAATTTGCATTCTTTTTTATTGAAGTATAGTCAGTTTACAATGTTGTATCAATTTCTGGTGTACAGGGTATGTTTCAGTCATACTTGTACATACATATATTCTTTTTCATTATACGTTACTACAAGATATTGAATATAGTTCCCTGTGCTATACGGTATAAACTTGTTGTTTATCTGTTTTATATGTAGTAGTTAGTATCTGCAAATCTCAAACTCCCAATTTATCCCTTCCCACCCCTTTCCCCTGATAACCACAATTTTGTTTTCTATGTCTGAGAGTCTGTTTCTGTTTTGTAAATCTAAAAAAAAAAAGACACAGGTGAACTTATTTACAAAATAGAGGTGACTTTTAAATTGCTTAATCTGTAGAATTGCTTGATCCATTGCATATAAACATTACATCGTCTTCATGTAAATACTGCTCTTCCCCCAAGTGTACCCGATCTTTTTTCTCTACTCGTTCTGCTCCATTTTTTATTGTTATATACATTCTATTTCTCTTCCTGTCATCTGGCATTAAGTGCTAAGTCCATTGTTCTCAGAGACATGTTGTTATATTGGGTGGTGATCGGGGTTGGGGAGGGTGATCTCAAGTGACGATATCTCTGTCACTGAGGGGTAGTGACTGGCGACAGGATGAAAAGAAAGAGTTTGGCCATTTCTGCTCATCCCTTTTATTTGGCAGAGTTTAATTTCTCACTAAGTCTTTCTTCTTTTTTTGTGTTGAAGTGGAAAGTTAGAAGTGGAGCTATCTCTTTTACTCCAGAAGCTTGTAAGCTCGTATCTCTTTACCTCTATGCAAAGCTTTCTGACCCACTTTGCTCCAAAGTTTATCTTTGTTAAATACTGTAAACAGAGACATTTACTTTGAAGCTAGAGAAGCTTAAGCTACAGGACTCCTTCCTTGCATTGGCCCTTCCAAGATCCTGTACTTTATTTTGTACTTGTAATTTTATAGTATTTTCCTTAAAGCACCCCCCCCCCCGCCACACACACAGCTATATAGGATTTAGGCCCTAGAAAACACCCTGAATCCACCCTTAAAAATAATTGTGTCTTCTGTTTCTTCTATGTACTTCCTCTTAAAGATTCATTCCAACCATTGCATTGTTTCTGTGTCCATTCCTTCTGTCCTTGATCTCTGTTCAGGGCAGGTTGAAGGCCAAACCGTAACTGATTTATAGGTTCTTGGAATGGCTTCTTTTACTGTGTTCAATGTGAATGAATCCTAGAGCTGAGAAGCCTTTTAAGATACAACAATGGCTGTGGTCCCAAGAAAACCTAGGAGGAGTCAGGTAGACTTGACTTCCACTAAGGCATTTACTAGTTTGACATTAGTTAACATTCTGAGCCTCAAATTCGTCATTGGCCAAATGGAAACAGTGATATTTACTTTTCAGATTTGCTCTGAAGATCTAGGTGAAAGCACTGTATTTACTTCAAGGGCCTAGCACTTCCTTGGTATCAACACATTCATATTCTCCTTCCTTACAACCTAAACGTTCATTGACATGAATGGCTAAAGATGTGGTGTGTACACACACACACACACACACACACACACACACATATATATATATGATGAAATATTACTCAGCCATAAAAAAGAATGAAATAATGCCATTTGCAGCAAAATGAATGGACCTAGAGATTATCATACTAAGTGAAGTCAGACAAAGACAAATATATGATGCTGCTTTTATGTGGAATCTACCAAAAAAATGCAAATCTTATTTAAAAACCAGAGATAGACTCAGGAACATAGAAAACAAACTGATTACCAGAGGGAAAGAGGGGGAAGGCATAGATTAGGAGTTTGGGATTAACAGACACACATTACTATATATAAGATAGATAAACAAGGACCTATGGTATAGCATAGGGAACTATATTCAATATTCTGTTATGAGCTGTAATGGAAAAGAAACTGAAACTATATATATATATATAACTGAATCACTTAGCTGCACCCCTGAAACTAACATTGTAAATCGACTACACTTCAATAAAAAAATAAATATAAAAATAAATAAATAAATTCTCCTTCCTTCAGCTGCCATAGCAGGAGACGACAAAGTTTATTATGCAGGGAGACTGTTTCCCATCTGCATTTTTAGGGAACCTTTTCTGACCCTTAAGAACTAGAAAAATGTAGGTCATTAGTCTGAAAAGGCAAGTGACCCCCTAGGCAGGCACAGAGGGCTGGAACTGCTGCTTTGTTGGAGAGAGTGGAAGCAGAGAGATGGCAGTAGGAGTGGCATCCCTGTAAACCAGAGTCTGTCGGGCTCTGATAAGAGAGTGTGCATCCTTCCCTTACCCAGTGTACTGAAAGCTTGTTCTCACCCCTTTCATTATAGCTTCCTGTCTTTACAGAGTAAACATTTTGGTCTTAAGACTGGAGAATGAATCTCTGTAGGGGGTGGAGGGGCAGCATAAAGTTTCACTTATTCAATGGTTACTTGTCAGGTTTGTTGCTTAAGTAACACTTGACAAAAGGGGAAGGAGAACTGGGAGGTTACTATAAGTGATTGAGTCAGGATTCCTGAGTTCTTTCTGTCTTTTCTGAGCACTTTTGTGTCAGAGTGTTTGTTCTTTTTGAAAAATCTTAGCAGTATCGACTGAAATAAACGCGCAGCCTAAAAGTTGAGAGTTATGTTTTATTTGGCGGGAGGACTCGAGCCCGAGATGACAGCCTCTCACATAGCTCTGAGGGACTGCTCCGAAGAGGTAGGGGAGGAGCTAGGCTATACAGGAGCTTTACAACAAAGACCTGGTAGTTGGAACATTACAAGATTACTTGTTAACTAAAGAAAAGCAGGCATCTCAAGTTAAAGAATTTAGTGCTTTTCTATGTATGGGAGGAAGCAAACATTTGGGCTCATTGAATTCATTCCTTTGACAAGCACCTAGCCATCTAGGGCCATTATCTTGTCCTTTCTTATTCTGAGTCCCCTCAGAGTGCACCATTGTGGGTGGTTGCAGAGGCCGGGCTGCAGGCTTGTCTTCACTGTTGGGGGTGGCGGCAGCTGCTGATGACTTGATGGCTTCAGCATTCTTTGTTTACCGATGTGGTTTGCAGTATTTTTTGTTCACAGCAGCATTGTTGATAAGCCTGTTTTGAACATTAGGATTTTGAAAGAGTGTGGAATTTTTTGGCTTAGAAATTAAGGAAATTAACCACCCCATTGTGCCTAGTGGATATTTAATCCTAGGCAATAGAGAAAATTTATTATAAATAGCACCTGGTGGGTATATTGTGCCTGTGATCTTGTTAGGAATGTTTTATTCGCAAGTCATGTGGACATTTGTCTCGTATACATTTGATCTATGCAAAAAAATAATAGGAAGATCAGGCTGGAATTGTGGTGGTCTACTCCTAGCTCTGTATCGGTGAAATAGGGCTTTTGGCTGCCTCATTTCATTTTGCACTGTAGATGCTACATCCGCAAAGCATGAAGGTAACTCTGTCTCTTGGTTGTGTTGTGAAGACATGTGAGATAATATATGGGTAAGTTTTGTAAGTTCAGAGGAAGATAGGCAAACCAGTAAGACTAACTTCTGACATTAACATGAGTGATTTAAGTGTAAGGTTGAGGCCACTGATATTTAAGAAAAAAAAAGAAAATGTAGAGAAATGGCTGGTTAGTGTGAACTCAAAACTTGGAATCATTAGATCATCTCTTACCTGGACATTATTAATACAACTCTTTGTAGAAATGTTTTCACAAAATTATAATTTAATCTTATACTCAGCTTTTACTGAGGATGTATTTTAAAAACAGCCAGTGGAAAAATTTTGCTGTAAGACATTGCCTCTTAGGTTAATGTCTCTTACATAAAGAGCTTCATGAAAAATTCTTATCATTTAGTTTCAGGCAAAAGCGAAAAAAAAAATTCCGTATCCAGATGAATTTTTAACCAAACAATAACCACCACTACATAATTAATTATATTTCCAATTTTGCCTTGACTATCAGGAAGCTCACAGTTAAATATAATGATGACTGTAGTAATTAACCTCAGCGTGTAGTTTTTTCTCCTGTAATTATCTTCTTTCCTCAACCATAAAGCCTTTTTGTATAGATGCCATGCATAGCAAACTGATTCAAATAGTTTATTTTTGAAAATAGGCAGGTAGATAAATAATATTTCTGTATAAATCTAGTGGCTCATTTGTGACCAATTATTAGCGAGGCCAGGATATATGGTTTGATTCCCATGTAGGCATTTGAATATTGTTCTATTCAAAGACAGTGGGCATTGAGCCTACCCCTGGATGACTGGTATGCAAACCTCTGGCTACAAGGAAAACCTGAGAAAAAAATGGGGACCAATTAGAGCCAAGCCTTTACTAATACTATAAAAATAGCTAAAACCATATGCTATCAGTGATAGTAGAATATAATCAACTTTAGAAATAAACAATAGTAATATTTTGTTACTCGTTCACATATGGCAGGATCATATTTTACCCTTGTTTCCTGAGTAGTATCATGAAACAAATAAGATCTGAGATTCCATTTTCCCATTCCATCCTATCATGGCATTGGAGTAGTAAAATAAAAGTAAATGTGTGCTACGTTTAGGCAAATGGGCCAGAGACAGAATATCTTATGGTCCTTCATGAACCAGGAGCATTGGAATATATTAGTATACTACTTTTTGCCCAAGAAAGTGATGACAGAGACATTGGTAGGAGCCCAGAAGACACTGACGATTTTAGACGTAATTCTGACGCAGGAAAACAGATGTGGGGTGTGAGGAGGGCCGTTTCCCGGGCTTCGGTTAAGTCCGAAGGACGTGCCCCGCCAGGTGTGGGTCCTTGGCTTCACGCAGGAAAGAATTCAGGTGTGAGCCATCGTTAAGTAAAGGTAGATTTCTTTAGAGAGATACAGACTGCATAGAGTGTAAAGCAAGAGAAAGGCATGGAAAGAGATGTGGGAATTGGTTGCTCAGGTTAAAGTAAAAGTAGGTACACACTCCATAGACAGAGTGTGGACCATCTCCAAAGAGGAAGGAGCGAAAAAGAGCCGATAGGCATGGTATTGCCAGTTTTTATGGGCTCAGTAGCTTCACACGCCTACAGGTGGGACCATTCCAACTGCCCTGGGGAAGGGTCTGGGATTCCCAGGAATTGGGCCACTGCCCATTCTTTGGCCTTTTGCGGTTAGCCTTGGGACTGTCGTGGCGCCTGCGGGCATGTTATTGATCACGCTGTTACAATGAGCATATAATGAAGCTCAAAGTCTACTAGAAGTCAAACCTCCTGCCAACTTAATCCTCGAGGCCAACTGGGAGTTGAATCTTTCACCATTTCGGTGTTAAATTGCTGTCATTCCTTGAGTGGCTGTGCCCTGCCCCCTTCCATCCTGTCTCAATTCTAGTGGGCTGTGAGGACAGTGGGTTTTAAAGTTCACTAAAGAAGGCTTCAAATTATTTTTTTAGATGCAGGGCAGTGAGCAGAAGGTTGGAAAAGAGAGTCTGTTGAAGTCTTGTTAGAGCTTGCCGATGAGTCTGTCTTGGACTAAATTTCTAAAAGAACCAAACCTCTTCTTGAGTAAGGAAGGGTTACTTCAGTGGGAAAAGTTCTGGATTCCAAAACAAAGGGATTCCTTTAGACCTAAAAAAATAGCACGCTTGTGGACAGTCACCTGAGGCATTGCAGAAAGGCTTAATGAACCACATAGCCAGGCAAGGATGCGAAGAGGAATCTTTTTAATACAGTTATTAAGAGGTTAAGTCACTGTAAGCATTCCTCTTTTTGCATTTCCACATTTCTAGGACTATCTAACCATTAAAAGAAAAAAAAAAAAAAACAACAAACAAAACCCTTAGCTGGCAATGTAGAAACTGGAGAATAACCACTCATCATCTCCCAAGAGTCTGAAACAGAGCAGGACCACATGAGATCCTCCCTGATGCAAATCCTTTCCATGTTCTGCATTTCTTGTTTGGGTGAAGTAGGCTTCATTCAGCCTCCTTGACCTTCCCTGAGTTCCAAAGGGCAAATTCAAACAGTTGCTAATCAGGAGAGGGAGGGAATGCAGAGACAGGGGAGGAACAGGCAAGAAACAATAGTGCAGCCTTGGGGCAGGATCCTGGTTCCTCCTCAAGGGATATACAGAACAATACCTTTGAGTTCTTCTGCAGGCACTAAGGCCCCCACCCAGGTGGAGGATGGGAACTTCAGGCTGAGCACAAAGTTCCTGGAGCACTGCCCTGTTACCTCACTCCCAACCAAGGACAAAAAAGTCACACACCCTGCAGTCCTCACCCCAAATTTTGCCTATAAAAACTTTTTCCCGAAAACCACTGGGGACTTCGGGTTTTTCGAGCACAAGCCACCCATCCTCCTTGCTTGTCCCTGCAATGAATCTTTCTGTGCTCCAAACTCTGACGTTTTTGTTTGTTTGGCCTTGTTGTGCATCCGGCCCACAAACTTTGTTAGGTAACAAGTGTAAACCCCATTCAGCAATGATTTCACTTCTTGAAACAGACTGCCAGGGCCAAAAAACTAGACAATACTTCTGAGAAAGAATAGGGCATGTGGGAGATTTGGGGTGAGGAAGCCGCCCACGTAACCTACCGCTTACCATTTGAGACTGAAACTAATTCAAATCAGCATATATTGATGGGATTATTTATAGACTTGATCCACAGATACCATTTGCTAAAAAGTCTTAGAAAATACAGCTTTCTCATCAACAGCTCCCCAGTTTCTCTCAGCCTAAATCAAGGTGATCAGGGTATATCTTAAGATTGAATTTGTTACTAAAGAAAGCTGCACCCTAATTAACTATATTGTTTTCTTTATGAAAGGACAGAAGTGTCGAGATCTGCATGAGGTCTTTCCAAAACTCTAGAAGAATAGAGGGAAGCCATGGAAAGTCTGAGTCAGAAGTATGATGAAATCCAACCACTGTTTTGGAAACTAAATGGGGAGGAGTAAGAAGAATGGACTAGAAGAGTAGAAATTGGAGGCAGGGAGGTAAATTAGAAGGCCATGGTTCTTAACATTCATGTGAGACAGCTGAATTTGCAAATACACTTTGACATAGAATTTGTTTGGAAAAATACTATAAAATGTAACAGTAGTTTAATGACCAATTGAGAATCTTAATGATTCTATAAATATAAGTCTCAGTAATTTGTAAAACTTAATTTTTTCTGGCTAAGGACTACCAATTTATTTTATTTTATCTTATTTTTATTGATTGATTGATTGAAATAAAATCTGTATGTTCAATTGAAAATTACTATGAAAACCAATACCCATGTACCCGCCATTCAGTTTAAGACCTAGATTGTTATTACCAGAACCTTAGAATCCCCTTAAGTGCCCTCTGCCCCAGTTGTATCCCTTCCTGGAGGTAACCACTACCCCAATTAGTACAAATTCTCTTGATTATAAGTACTGTTTATCACTTCTGTATGTCTGCATAAACAATGTTACTTTCCCTATTTCAGTACTTTATATAAATGGAATCAGACTCTTCTGTGATTTGCTTCATTAGCTCAACATTTTAATTTGTAGATTCATCAGCATTAATGTGAATAGCTGTAGTTGATTTCTTTTTACTGCTGTATACTATTCCATTCCATAATTTAGTTAAGTAGTCTAATATGGTTGAGATATTTGGCTACTTCAGGTATTTTTCCTATTATGATAGTAGTGCCATACCAGCTGCAGTATATATGTCCTGCTACAGCTCTGCTAGTCCCTCCCACCCAACCCTTTCCAACTGCCATGCCTCTCTGGTAACCACTCATACTATTTCCATGGCCATCAAGCCCAGGAGCTGTTTTTATCATGGACTAAAGAGTACCCGTGCATGGCACTAAGTGGCAGAAGAGACTATTGTGTCATGGACCATCCAGACTAGACCACGAGAGCTCTGGCTTCTGCACTGATTTCTTGGAAGAAACAGGTGACACAAAATGGAAATGGGGCAAGCCAATTTCCTGCATTGCTGTCTTTGTCCAGGATGAGTTGAGAGAAATGAAGGAGGGTAGCAGATACATTTATCTCTCTTTGTCTTCCTTTCCCCAATGGACTGTTTTCTTTTAAAATTATTTTATTTTTTATTGAAGTATAGTCAGTTTACAATGTTGTGTTAATTTCTGGTGAACAACATAGTGATTCAGGTATATATATGTGTGTGTGTGTGTGTGTGTGTGTGTATATATATTATTCTTTGTCATTATAGGCTAGTATAAGATATTGAATATAGTTCCCTGTGCTATGCCATAGGACCTTGCTGTTTATTTATTTTATACATAGTGGTTACTGTCTGCAAATATGGCACTTCCAATTTATCCTTTCCCACCCCTTTTTCCCCAGTGGGAACCACAATTTTGTTATAAGATGAAGTAGTTCATAAACCTCTTTGAGGCTGAGCCGTTTATTATGTTTGGCCAGCTCTTGAATGTATTTACGCTCCAATTTTTCCTCCCTTACTTCACTTTTTTAAAACAACTTTTTATGGCTGATTTTAGATATTTTATTTTTTTTTCCTCACTCCTGCTTCCCTCTTATTGCATTCCCCAGTAAAGCCTTAGCATGTAAACTTTTGCCTCCGCCTCTGTGTTCTAGGAAACCTGGCCTTAAACAGCTGCAACAGGCATCTTAAGAGTTTTTTTTTTTCCCCAGCACACCCACGAAGATTTTCTTAAGAATACGGACCTAGGAGTAGGATCGCTAAATTGTAGCTATAGTCGTAGCTGTAGAATTGCTGAGTTGTAGTAAATGCTCAGATTGACTAAGCAACGCCAAACTGTTTTCCAAGGTGTTTTTACCAGTGTATACTTTCACTCGCTCTGCTTAAGACTTCCGGTTGCTTTACAACCTCTCCAAAACTTGGTGTTGTTTATATTTTTAGTATTTGTAATTTGGTGGGTATATAATGGTATCTCATTTGGCTTTCCTAAGCTTTTCCTGGAATATAAATGAGGCTGAGGGCCATTTCATATGTTCACAGGGCATTAGTATTTCATATTCTGTAAAATGTCTGTTCATGTCTTCTGCACGTTTTCTATTGGTATGACTGTCTTTTCTTTCTGATTGGTTGGAGTTCTTTATATATTTGTATAGTAATCTTTTCTTGGTTAGCTGTCTTTCAAATATCTTCTCCCGGGATTTTTATTCCCCCCATACAGATTACCATTTGTCCCTGCACCTTTTAATGCGTGGTCTATTTCTTCCACACTGATCTGCAATGTTTATTCTGTCATAAATCAAGTTTTTACATCTACATGGGTCTGTTCTAGATTGTCTGTTTTGTTCCATTGTTCTATATGTCCACCTCTGCTCTGATACCACGTTGTCTTTATTAATATAGCTTTATAGTTAAGTCTTAAAAATTGATAGGGATAGTCCCCTCGCCTTACTCTTTTGGAATATCTTGTCTATTTCTGATCCTTTGCTTTATCAAGTTACACACACACACATACACACACACAAATAGCTTAAGATTTTTTTGGAATTACATTGGATCTTTAGATCAATTTGTATTATGCTCATGAAAGTGATCAGTTTATGAACTTTTTTGTACTGTATTTGTCTTTTTTGGTATCATCTCATAAAATGTGTCAGAGAGTGTTTCCTATTTTTCTATTTTCTGCAATAGTTCATGTAAGATTTGAATTGTCTGTTCCTTTAATGTATGGTAAAACTCTCTTGTAAAGTCACCTGGGCCTGGGTTGTTCTTTGATCAAATATTTTTAAAATACTGCTTGAATTTGCTTAATCATTATAAGACTATTTAGATTATCTGTTGCTCTGTGAGTTAATGTTTTTTGGTGCTTTTTGCTTCTAAGAATTTATTCATCTGTGTCTTCAAATTTCTTGGCACAAGATTGTACTTTTTATGTATTTCATTTCTATTATACCTGATTCATGCCCACTTTTTGTCCTAATATAGTCCTTTTGTCCTTTTTCTTCTTGATTAATTTTGCCAGTTTTGTTGTCTTCTTATTTACTCTTTCCTAAGAACCACATTTTGACATTATTTGTCATCTCTATTTTATGCCTCGTATTTCATTAATTTCTGAGTTAACTTTATTTCCTTCCATTTTCTTTTGATTTATTCTGATGTTCCTTTTCTAACATCTTATGTTGTGTGCTTAGCTCGTTAATTTTGAAGTTTTCTCCTTTTTAAACTGCTTTTGGATTAAGATATACATACAGAAGACTGTAAAAGCGTATATTTCCAGTTTAATGGATAATTATTAAGTAACCACTATTCAGATCAAGAAATAGAGTCTAACTACCAACTCCATTAGTCCTCTTTGCAGTCATTCCTGTGTCCCTAATCTTGGTCCCCTCTCTGCCTTCTACATGTAATCACTACCGTAATGAGATAATTTGCATTTATTTAAAATTTTGTTACTTAAATATGCATCCCTGAACAATACAGTTTAACCTTCTCTGTTTTTGAACTTTACATATAATGGAACAATAGAAAGTGTATCCTTTATAAATTTTATTTTTTTCCCACCTAATATTATATTTATTAGATTCACTCTCTCACTTTCATTGGTGAAGAGTAGTCAATTTTGTGAATGTACCACAATTTATATATCCAGTGTGCTGTTATTAAACATTTGGCTTATTTCCAGATTTTTTGCTATCACAAAGAATCCTGCTCTGAATATTCTTGTACATTTCTCTTGGGACAAGATTTTCTCTATATACTTGGTGCAGCATGGTTCACCCATAAAGTTTGTGTAAGTTAGCCTTTTATAGGATATGGTACATAGTTTGTCTAAGTGTTTGTACCAGTTTACACTCTCACCAGGTACCAATTTACAATCCTATAAGCATAGTATAGTGCATGAGGGTTCTCATAGATTCATACTTGGTGATGTCTAACTTTTTACATGTCTCCAGTCTGGAAAGTGTATTAACGTAATTAATTTTGCTTTATAATGAGCATTCCCTGATTGCTACTGAGATTGGGCTTCTTTTCATATTTTTTTCTAATAAGATCATTTAAAGCTGTATGTTTTATTTCAATGCTGCTTTATTTGCATCCCAGTTACTTTAATACAATGCAATTTACTATCTAGTTCTAAATATATTGTAATGCGCATTATGATTTCTTCTTTAACCTAGGAACTACTTCAAATTTCTTATTAAACTTCCATATATAGGACATCAGCTTCTTACATTTCCTAATTTTGTCTTTATTTTCTCCAACAACTTTAGTGATTGGCTCTCTTTTCAGGGGCTCCCCTCCCCCCCCACTGGAAAGTAACAAAATTTGTAATTCTTTAATAAAAGTTTGAGGTCTAAAGAGGGGAAAATTACATTGAAGCAAATAGTGGATAGGGCCCCGGGGTTCATTCTCTAAGGATACTGGATTCAAATTCATGCCTCAACAAAATTACAAAATATAATGCTTTTATTACATTTTTAAAATTAAAAATAGGGGAAATGTCAAAGTGAATGCTAAAACCTATGAATTATATTGGCATTTACTCAAAAAATTTCAGTGATCTTTCATGTGTATCACTTAGTTTGACCCAACCGCAGTCCTGTAAGATAGGTAATATTATGCCTGTCTTATAGATGACAGAGTTCAGAGTTGTTAAGGTCCTGGACTAAAGCTGTGGGAATGCAGATTTTTGCATAGATATGAAGAAAATTGCAGAGGTAATATAGATGGGTCTTGGAAGCCATTTTGAAATACAATGAATATTAATTTAGATAGGCATCACAAGAAAAGGTGACTTTGAGGAGCTACAAAAAATTTTCTACTTAAACTTATTCATGGAACAGTATGAAACATATATTTGGAGGTAAAAAGCCAAGAAATGTCTCCATTTATTGGTGGAGAGGTGATGGTAGGAGCCGTGTGAGAGGCTGGAGTATCTAAGGGGAGGAATGGCGACCGTGAAGAAAGGCAGTCTGGGTTCTGTCTACTTTTGAAGGATAAGTGAAGAAAGGAGAATGAACTCAAGAAACTAAACTGACTGCAAAAGGATGCATGAGAAAACTGGAGAGTGCACTTTCCTGATAGCCAAAGGAGGAGAATATTTGAATAAGGGGGAGGGTGTGGTTGCTGCAGCTGCTATAGAGAGGCTGCTTATTAGGGAAACTGTGCAGAATCCCCAGAATTTGATGATTCCGTGAAATCAGTGGTGAGCTTATTGAAAGCAGCTGCAGTAGAACTGTGGGGCAGAGGCTAGGTTGTAATAAATTTAGGAATGATTCAACAATGAGAAATAATAGATTTCTTCTTTCCTGTAGTTTGTAATGAAGAGAACAGAAAGAAAAGCAGTTTTTAAGGGAAAGGCAGGGAGAGTGTAGGTTTTTTGTTTTTGTTTTTCCTTATCTCAATAGCGACGTTTGAGCATATTTTTAGAAGAGAGGGGAAATTATCAATGCTGTAGAAGAGACTGAAAATTCCAAAAAGGGGGAATATGATAAGAAATGTGTTGTAGATGGAAAAGTTACTGCATTTATAGTTAAGAAATTAGTGTTTATATGCTGGCTCTGCCATTGTCCAGATTTATGTCTATAGGCAAATCTTTTAACATTTTGTGGTCCCAATTTTCCTCACCTGTACAGCCAGAATAATCACATTTAGTCAATTTTTAAAAATTGAAGTATAGTCAGTTTACAGTGTGTCAATTTCTGGTGTATGGCATAATGCTTCAGTCATACATGAACATATAAATAGTTGTTTTTATATACCTTTTCATTATAGGTTACTACAAGATGTTGAATATAGTTCTCTGTGCTATACAGTAGAAATTTATTGTTTCAGAACAATCAGATTTACTATATATATCCTATAAAATTGATTAAAAAATCAAATAAATACTATTTGCTGAAGTGCAGTTAGAAATGTATATATGTCCCATATCAGAGGGCACAAGTGTGATCAGTGATCATTAATATTGATTCCTTTTTTCTTTGGAATAGATGTTATTAGTAAGAGTGGTAGTGATTATATGAAGACAGTTCTGGAGGCTAGGTTCAAGGGTACAGATGTATTTCTCCTTGAAAATGGGTTTAGATATAACTTCCGCCAAGACAGAAGGGAAGAGGAAGAAAAAGGGAAAGTTTGAAGCAGAAACTTGAAGGGTGTCATCACAGAATATTCTGGGCTTTTAAAAAAATTGAAATAAGTAAAATTCAAATTCAAATGACAAATCAGTTATTTGCGAGAAGCCTGTACAAATGCAGCGATACCACTACTCTTACACCTTGCACTGCTAGCAGTAGCCTACAGCAAATTGTTTTATCTTCAGTTATTTCTCATGAGGTTCAATTTTTGGTCCACTGTTCATTCTGTAAGTTCTTATATCACCTATGAAACTTGTTTGGAGCTTCTCTAACAATATTATCCAAGAAGATATTTTATGAATGCTATGTACAAAACATTGTACTGGGGCAGTGTTTCTCTACTAAGGATAGTTCTACTTACATGGGGGTGATTCTGCCCAAAAGGTGTATTTGCAAGTATGTGCAGATAGTTTCAAGGGTCACAATAGCTGGGATGCAACTGGCATTTTTTGGAAGGGGCCTACAGCTACTAAATATCCTTCAGTTCATAGAACAGTTCTAAACGTTTTCTAGGGACTATGGGGAACAAAATCATTAACCCCACATTTGTCTTAAAGGAGTATGTGTGTAGTTTCATTGTGGATACAAGACATACACACTAAAGAGTCTATAACAGTAAAAATACTGCTGAAGTATGAAAAATAAGTGGGGAAGATAATGGCATTCATGATGGCTGGGACCATACCTATTCCATTTTTTCCCAGCTCCTAACCTACTGCCTGGAGAAATCATAGGTCGCCAATAAATATGTATTGAATGAATAAGTGAAGGAATGAAAGGATATATGATATAGGATTTGAGAAGAGATACATCAGTGGGAATAGTGTGGTGCAGTGACAAGAGCATAGAGTTGGGAATCAAGAAGAAGACAGGGTTCTGGTCATTATTTGCCAACTGGCTCTGTAATTTTAAATAAATCATTAAATTTCTGAGTCTTGATTTCATTGTCTGTAGACAAGAACATTGTACTGGATTGTCTCTAAGCAAATTTCCAACTCTAAGATTCAGTCATTCTATGAATTGAGGACAGTTATGTATAGGTGATGAAGTTTGAATTGGGTGTTAAAAGCTAGAGTAAAAGGAGTCAGTACTTAGTAGGGAAGGCGGTGTAAGCCCTGTTATAGAGTAAATCTGAGCTTTCAACATCTGGAGAGGAGAGTTCTTGTTGGGAAGTGATTGTGGTGGCCTTTGAGATTTAGGATAATGAGGTGAACGTCATCCTGTGGATAATTGACTTGGCTTCTACTTAACTTGGTCCAGATTTCAAATAACATCATTGCTTCAGATCCTTCTCACTGTGTCCCCTCTACCAAGATTAGCCAAAATTGGTCATAAACCATTTGACACTATAATTTGAACTGTTGACCTTTCTCTGTAGAGCAACTTTAGCCCTATAGGTTATTTCCCTAGTCCAGGGTTACTCAAAGTGTAGTCTACTGATGATAACTTCCAAATCTTCTAGGATGTGTGTTAAGAATTCAGATTCTCAGGTCTCATACAGGAGTTGAGTCTCTGATGGGTACTGTTCAGGAATCCACATTTCAAACAAGTGAACCAAGTGAGTCTCATGCACAGAGCCAGCTTCATGGACGTGTGACCCATGCAATCGCACATGGCCCCACACTCAAAAGGACCCTGCCCTTGGTCTGATGCTCTGCTGTTGCTCTCTTGAGCTTGTTAACCATTTTTAATAAGGTGCCTGCGTTTTCATTTTGCACTTTGCTCTACAAATGGTATAGTCAGTACCATTTATGAAAAGTGCTGAACTTTGAGAACTGCAGCCCTAACTCAGTCCTTACACATTCTCAGCTTCCTTCCCATTCTCACAGGCATTTCTTATTGTGGGCCTAGCACGACTTTTACAAAATAGATGGGGAGCATGACATCAGGCAGCTGGAAATGTTGAAATGGTTTGGGGTAGAAATTTACATGACAAAAGTAGGTATTTTTAAAAAAAATTTAATAGCATCATGCATTGTGGTTTGTAGAAAATGAAGACTGGTGGTTGGGAGGCAATTTAGGAGGTGATTGTAATAAATCATACCTGAACTGATGAGAATTTGAGAAGGAATGTTAGTAGGAGTGGGAAGGAGGTAATGAGTGCCAAAACCAAAATGAAAGAATCTCTAGAACTTGGTAATTTATTAGTTATAAGCCCAGAAGAGTTTCTAAACCTTGGGGCCTGGATGAATGAAATAGGCATGTTATGAGGGAGGGGCATTTGGGTTTGGAAGGAAAAAGACCTTCCTTTTTTTTAAAAAAATTCTTATTTTTTATTGAAGTGTAGTTGATTTACAGTGTTACTTTCAGGTGTACAGCAAATCCATTCGGTTATACATGTACATATGCATATATACATAGATACATACACACATATAAATTTTTTTCAGATTCTTTTCCGTTATAGCTCATTACGAGAAGTTGAACGTAGTTCCCTGTGCTATACAGTAGGTCCTTGTTGTTTATCTGTTTTATGTATAGTAATGTGTGTCTGTTAATCCCAAACTCCTTTCCCTATTCCTGCTTTTTCCACTGGTAACCACAGTTTGTTTTCTATGTCCATGAATCTATTTCTGGTTTGTAAATAAAATTTGTGTCTTTTGTTTTAGATTCCACATATAAGCAGCATCATATGATATTTGTCTTTCTCTGACTTACTTCACTTAATATGAAATAATGCCATTTGCAGCAACATGGATGGACCTAGAGATTCATTCTCTTTTATGGCTGAGTAGTATTCCATTGTATAAATATACCACATCTTCTTTATCCATCCATCTGTCAATGGATTGTTTTCATGTCTTGGCAATTGTAAATAGTGCTGCTATGAACATTCGGGGGCATATATCTTTTCAAATTAGAGTTCTCTCCAGATATATGCCCAGGAGTGGGATTGCTGGATCATATGGTAGGTCTATTTTTAGTTTTTTAAGGATTCTTCATACTGTCCTCCATAGTGGGTGCACCAATTTACATTCCCACCAACAGTGCAGAAGGGTTCCCTCTTCTCCACACCCTCTCTAGCGTTTATCATTTGTGAACTTTTTAATGATGACCATTCTGACTGGTGTCAGGTGACATCTCATTGTAGTTTTGATTTGCATTTCTCTGATAATTAGCGATATTGAGCATCTTTTAATGTGCCTGTTGGTCGTCTGAATGTCTTCTTTGGAGAAATGTCTATTTTGAAAGACCTCCCATTTTTGATATACAGCATTTGGCGGTGGTGGCAGGTAATCCAGGTTGAAAGGCCCAGTTGGAAATTACAAATTAGAGAATTAGAGCTGAGCATTTGTTGCAGAGATTGAAGCCTGGAGAGTCTTCAAAAATGAAGTAACACCTGAAGCCATGAAAGTACAGCTGCTGGAGAGAAAAGGTGTCGAAGTTGTAAAGAAAGTAAAAGACTGCATAAACGTTTTTTGCTATCCATAGGTAGGAGGTGGGGTAGGTGCTGTAAAGCGGGAAAGGAAGGAGTTGGCATAGATGCTTTAGGAATCTTAACATTCGTTTCAGCTTGGAGTCAGCGGAATAGACTAGATAACCACATATTCTTTTCAGTTTCATGACCCTGTGAGTCTATCACATGGTCCAAGTATAATTATTTTCATATGGCTGAGCAAACTCAGGTCCTTCAAGATGTTAATATTTCTCTGGTCATCTCCAGTGATGCGTAGCCACATCATTTGTCAATATCTTTTAGAGTGCAGCTTGCCTTAAGAGACTGTTTAAAGGAGCAAGAAAAAAAATCCTGGGAAGAAGAGGTAATTTGTTACCTAAGAGTCAAAAGAACGCACACTGGGAGTGTGCAGAGTGCTACTTAAAAATAGGGTGTAATGTTGACTGGGTAATGCACTTGCTTTGATGATGTCACAGTATCGGTCAGATTTTAAAGAATGAGTGTGCTTTTGGTTAGAAGGCATAGGCTACAGGTTTTCTAATCCATTATGGTGGAGCTTTTCACCAGAAGTTTGTTTTGAAATACGTTGTCACACATTTAATGGCTGGAATTCACAGAATCTCATGCTAGCCCACCACGTCTGACAAGGTAAGTTGTGTGTGTGTGTGTGTGTGTGTGTGTGTGTGTTTTTAAATAAGATCATTGATCCTATAGACATTATTTTTGCATGTTAGCTTGAAAACACCGGTCATGACAGAAAGTAAGTCAGACTCTAAAATAATAAGTTTTCATTTATAATTTGAGCTGTGTCTTTTGCACATAGAAATGGGTAAATTATATGAAACCTCTTCTGTGATGAGAACAGATTTGAGCACTTTAATAATACTTTGTGAATCTTGAAAAGAGCTCCTGACAATAATGCATCATCTTTAGAAGCTGTATGAAGCAAAAAATTAATGCCTGCCACATCAATGCCAGTCTTTTGTCCCAAAGCTAAAATTAACAAAGACCTTCCAACACTCTAACATGTCCAAAAAGAAAGCCCTAACATGTGCTTTAACACTCAGTGTATGTAATTAGCATAAGAGATGGTCTACCACTTACCTGTGGAAATAAACTCCTCTCTTAATTAGTCTCTTTATAAAATGTCCCTAATATTTTTTTCTTTGTGAAGACTGATTTTCAGTGTAAGAAATCTAGTATGCTGAAATCTGAGAAATACACTCTTTATCTAAGAAATAAAAAGCCTTTGAGAATTTATAGCTACTTTGAAAAAGCTCCTAAGCAGGGCGCAGGTAAAGGTCTCAATTATTTTTAAGTCATGTGAGGAAATGTATTGTTAAAGTCGTAAGCAGAACTGTCAGCAGTCTCACAATGCGTCCACACAATGGGCATCCACTTGAATTAATATTTTAATTTACCTTGTGCTTATTAGAGGACATATGGCAGGTTTCCATCTTGGCTGTGAAATGCTCTGATTTTAATTTTGGTAAAATCCTTAGCCATTGTCTCATGCTGTATTTGATGGGAAGCTAACTTCCACCATTCTGTTAACAAGGTTTCTTCAATGAGTATGAGGTTTTAAAATGAAATTTGCATATCTAGCATGCAGTGATTCAGCATCCAGTCTCATTGCTTCTTTGTTCCTGTGAAACATGGTGCAGATTAGTGAAAGAATTTGGATCTACACCTTTCTGGTTTCTCCTCTGATAGATATGTTTGGATAGATCTGTTATTATGCTAATTTCCTTGTGTTATCTTCGGTTGCCTGGGACCATGGGGCAAGAAATTCCACAAATTTTGGAAAATAATAAAATGATTCTCAGCAAGGCAATCAGAGGAACACATTCAGCTGTGAAATTCATCTTGAACTATATAAATACTTCCATGTTTGTCTAGCATCGGGATCACTGAAAGGAGGGAGACTGAAAGATGTCCGTTTGATGATAATGTATAATTTTTGCTATTTGAGTAACACTACATTATGCTTACATTTGAATGCTATAAGAAAGAATGCAAGATATTAGCAAGAGGAAGGACTAGAGGAACATCATATGGTAGAGCAGACTGATGGGGAGGAATTAGAAGGAAGGAGAATGAGGCATTAACCTCAGAGTAGATAGATTAGGGTTCAGATTAGAGCTCTGTCTGTGAACATGTAAAACCAGTGGTAGGTCCAGGAAATTCATAGAGGTAATTACAGAGGTTTCAAAAATGATTCTCAGGCAACCAGTCAGTATCAGAAGTGATGCTGAGTGTGATGAGGAGTTTGGGGGTGTTGTGGAAACATTCTGATCACAATCTAATTTTATTTTTTTATTTACAATGTTGTATTCGTTTCTGTGTACAGCAGAGTGATTCAGTTATTCATATATATACATATTCTTTTTTATATTCTTTTTCACTATAGGTTACTACAAGCCATTGAATATACTTCCCTGTACTATACAGTAGGACCTTGTTGTTTATCTATTTTATATATAGTAGTTTGTATCAGCCAATCCCAAACTCCCAATTTATCCCTCTCTCCCCCCTTCCCCCCGATAACCATAAGTTTGTTTTCTATGTCTATGAGTCTCTTTCTGTTTTGTAAATAAGTTTGTTTGCATCATTTTTTTAGATTCCACACATAAGTGATATCATATGATATTTGTCTTTCTCTGACTGACTTACTTCACTTAGTATGGCCATCTCTAGGAGCATCCATGTTGCTGCAAATGACATTATTTCATTCCTTTTTATGGCTGAGTAGTACTCCACTGTATAAATATACCACAGCTTCTTTATCCGGTCATCTGTTGATGGACATTTAGGTTGTTTCCATGTCTTGGCTATTGTAAATAGTGCTGCTGTGAACATTAGGGTGCATGTATCTTTTTGGATTAGAGTTTTCTCCCAGGAGTGGGATTGCTGGATCATTCAGTAACTCTATTTTTAGTTTTTAAAGGAACCTCCATACTGTTCTGCATAGTGTCTGCACCAGTTTACAGTCTCACCAACACTGATCACAGTCTAATTTTAGGTGGCAGAAGATAATTCAATGGAAAAGTCTTATGGACAATCAGAATCAAGGGAGTAAAAATGAATATTTAAGGGGAGAGGCAGATTCAGTGTATGCAGGTGAAACAGAAGCTATGAAAACAGAAATGTAGTCTGTTGGAATGAATGTAAAGAGACTAGGTCCTCTTAAACTTTTTGAGGAGCTTGAGCAAAGAATAGATATATAGTGAGTGAGATAAAATAACAGTGCATTCATTCACTAGCAACTAGGATGAAAGTGTGTTATTATAAAAGGTTGAAGGTACTCAGAAGTCCCTGGCCACTTATGTAGTTAATTCAAGCAACATGACTCTCGTTTTGCTAAGCCATCACTCTCTCTGACAAAAAATCATTGGAATGAAAGTCTGTCTTTCCAGGCAATGAAAATGAACAGGGCAGTTTTCGTAATGGCTCCGGTAATAGCAGTGGACTACAGGATTAAGCAGTCCTTTTAGAGTGAATAACTAGGAACAAAATTAATGAAACTGATGTATAAATGTGGCTTATATATGTTTATGTGTCTATCAACTACATTTTCATCTGTAGAAAGGGGAGCACCCCTTACAAATTATTGACACAAATTTCCTAAACACTTTTTTTTTTTTTTTTTTTTTTTTTGCTATTACTTAAGTAGAACTGTTGTAAAAGAATTCGTTCCAAAAAGTCATGTCCTTTTGGAACAGAATGAGTAGGTAGGCTAATTTATATTTGAAATAAATGACTTGTGGGGAAATAAAACTTCCTTGGATTTCTCGTTGCTCCTATAAAAATCTCCAGCCTTCTGACACAAAAGACATGTATATTATATGACAATCGGGCATGTTTGCTTTCACTTCCCCTAGGAACAGTTTACTGTCCACTTACCGCAAAAATGAAATCTGTAG
Source organism: Camelus bactrianus (assembly GCF_048773025.1). Classification (NCBI taxonomy): domain Eukaryota; kingdom Metazoa; phylum Chordata; class Mammalia; order Artiodactyla; family Camelidae; genus Camelus; species Camelus bactrianus. Next base: position 76,563,447 of record NC_133575.1, on the reverse strand, counting down.
CCACTTGTGTAGTTAATTGCTCTGATTCAAGAGGGACAAATGGTTACAGTCCCAACAAAGTCCATCAGTGAAGCCCCAAGGGGCCAGAAAGGCTGGAGCTCCATTTTTCTGGGCATTTCCCAGGTATTTCCCTTGGAGACATCTTTAGAGATTAAAAGCTGGAAACACCCAAGGTTTATCTGATTCTTGAAAAGATACATTTACATTTCTAAAAGATTAAGGTCAGAATCTTGGCTCATTTCCATTTTATCTCAGTGGAGCAAAAGTTCTTTATCCACCCTCTTTTTTCAAGAGGAGAGGGAATGATATCTTTTTTCTGTATGTAAATGGAGAAAATCCATTTTTCTCCATCAGTCATGTGTGAAATATCTGCCACTTGAGTAGGAAATTTGGCATGGCTCTCACGGTGTCACCCCAGGGGTAGGGCTGGGGGTGAGGAGGAGGGACGTGCTTATTATTGACCTAAAGGTAATTAGTGAGAAGTCCATCTCTGATCCAGAATACCTCGTTTGAGCATTAATAAAGATGAGTATAAAAAACCCAACAGACTGCATGCTCAAATTGGCTTTTGTGAAAGGGGTAATGCCAGAGACATTCTCCTGAGACTTTCCAAATTTAATATAAGGTGCTGTCCTAGGTATTACAGCATCCTGTGTAACTGTAGTGGTTTGTGAATAGCTACTCAAGTGACTGAAATTGGTGGAGCTTACTACGTTCCACAGAATGACAGGCTTTACAGAGGCTATGGTCTAGCCTTTATCATTTTATCCACAAAGCGTCTGCTAAAGTGAGAAATTTAAAAATCAGCTGGTTGATCGGACTGGACAACTAATTAAGAAATACCAGAACCCATTTTCCCCCACGAATAGAAAGAGTGTTGTGGATAGTTTTTTACTTTTGGTTTTTCAGTTTATGTCATTAAGCACATACTCAACCTCAGTGCCTCAAATCCTTGTTATGTAAATGTACTTTAGTTTGCATAATAGAGTCTATCATTTACTAGTTTGCATTTATATAGAATGTATAGGTTATTAACACTTTCTAGTTTATAAATTGCTCTGAAATTGATTAGCACATTTAAGTCCTTGTGATAGATACATGAGGTGGTCATTGATTCCCATTTCCAAGGTGGAGAAACTGAGCTAAGAGAGGTGACGAGGCTTAGCAAAGTGACAGTGTTTAAGAGCATGGCTTGAATCCAGGATTTCAGACTCCAAGTCTATATTTGTTTCGATCACAGAACAGCTACTTAATCACTTTACCAGAAAATTCATAAATATTATGGTAGCTTATGGAAATATTTTCTGAAGCATTTATATACATAGACCAAAGAAAATACAATATAATTTAAGTTTTTGATGAGAATGGATGGTTTTCAAAAAAAATGTTGAGCGATTCTTGACACCCTGAGAAAAAGCATCCTCGGAATAGGCATTCCAGTGAACTCCATACTAAACTCCAATCAGTACCTTCTGTTGATAGAAAGCAGAAAAAATTGACTTTCGATTTTGCAATATTCCATTTTGCCAGTTTGATCATTGTTAAAATGAATAATTTGGCTCCTTCTCCTGAGAAGTAATTTGCAGTGGAAAAAGAGGTTTCAAGTTCATGACCTCAGTGAAAGATTGTCCACTAGACCTTGCTTTTAAGTCCTATTCGGTAGTTTCCATAGCATCGAACGTCATAGAATTGTTAGGATGTGCAGTGGATATTAGTTCTGGCCAACCTGTCATCTGTTCCCTATTCCAAGTTTCTGACAGAAGCGCATTTTGTTAAGGTGTCCTCTAGAGGCGCAAGTAGCTGAAGGATCCTCCTATACTTCCCCCCTCCCCTTTATCCGCCAGAGACATTCCTCCAACAAGTATCTTGAATGTATAATTCCATCTTGCTTTCTGCTTCTCTGAGGAGCCAAACAGACACAGACATGAATATAGAAGCGTGTAATCCAAGTTGCTATTGGAAGCCGTCCTAGAGCCATGGAGAACAAGCTGTAGGATGCAGTTGACATTGGGGGCAGCAGTGGAAAAATGGAAAGGATCTGGTTTCTTGATGACGTCAGTAAAAGGCTGCATCAACCAAGCCTGAATTTGTTTCTTTCTGAACTAAGTGTTATGCGAATTCTACGCATTTCCTTATTAAGTGAGTTTAATGTTTTCTCTTACTCGCAGCCAAAATAGAGAAGTTTGTAGAGTGCTTCATGCAGTATATGAACATAGTAATTGAGGATGTTTAGTGTCTGGTTAAAAGAATGGGCTCTAGACTCAGGCTGCTTTGGTTCAAACTCCAGATCCACCACTTACTAGGGATCTTATCTAGGGCAAGTAATTTAACTTCACTTTCCTTATTTTTAAACCAGAGCTAATAATAGTATCTATCACATATGATCATTAGAAGGATTACATTAATGATATATAAAATGCTTTGAACAGTGTCCAGCACATTAGGAGTATTGTATAATGTTTATGATTAATAGTGGCAGTAGTAAGTGGTCAACTAATGTTAATGGTAGTTGTTACATTTACAGTATTACTATTGTTATTATTCCAAATATGCATGATTATGGTTCCATGGAAAATTATAGTTGAAGGAAAGAGTAATTAGGATTTTGATTTGGTCACCAAAAGTAATATTATATTTTTTGTTCTTTTGTTATTTTGGAGGGGGTAGGTAATTAGGCTTATTTACTTATTTTTTTAATGGAGGTCCTAAGGATTGAACCCAGGACCTCGTGCATACTAGGCATACACTCTACCATTGAGCTATACCCTCCCCCCTTATTGCATGATTAAAACAAATAATCAAGCATACAGGTTAATTGGTAAAACAGTTTTTTACATGAACCAAACAAATAGCAAGTCTCAGGAGTAAAATGATAAAAATCACTTCTATTCAGAGGATAGGTTTTTACTACCACGTCAAATCTAGCAGATAATTTCAGTCTCAACACATTTTGTTAATCTTTCTTCAGACTGGATGATTTCTGTCTTATTAACAGTAGATCCCTGGGGACTACATTTTCTATAGTCCAGTTATGTTTTATATTTTCTGTCAGAATCACAACAAAGGTGGAGTAATAGCACTGTCTCTTCCTGTTGGAGAAACATTGTTCCACAGCAGAGACGGATAACCCTGCAGCCACTTCTTATTTAGCTTGAGTAGGATTAGCTATTTCTAGAACTACCAGAAGCTCAAAGTTGTCAGTAAAAAGGTTGATAATTTCTCTAAGTTGAGCCCTTTGTTTTTGGATAAATACTTTTCGTGGTTATTCTTTATGATGTTACTGAATTACGGACTCCTGCCTGTTTCCTACCATTAGACAATACACCTGCTATGACCACACACATAGAAAAGTATCAACTCTCTGATTATGAGTGTAACCTATAATTAATTCAGTTCAAATGATGAAATCATGTGTATGAAGCTCGAGGCTAACATATTTTGATGTTTCTGTATAGTCTACAGATTTCTCCCTTTATCCAGGTAAGTTTTAGTTCATTACTGGTAAGTAATCATGAATAGTGCTAAGGTATAGACTTAGGACTCAAAAGAATGTATAAGTGGGATTTAGTATCAAGAAAGTAAATTTTAAAAAAAGGAACAGTATGAACTCATCTACAAAACAGAAACAGACCTGCAGTCTTAGTAAACAATCTTATGTTTACCGGGGAAAGGGGGCAGGAAGGGATAAATTTGGGAGTTTGAGATTTACAAGTGTTAGCCACTATATATAAAAATAGATTTTAAAAAAAGTTTCTGCTATATAGCATAGGGAACTATGTCCAGTATCTTCTAATAATCTCTAATGAAAAAGAATATGAAAACGAATATATGTATATATATGCATGACTGGGACAAGGTGCTATATGCCAGAAATTGACACATTGTAACTGACTGTACTTCAATAAAAAGAAAGTAAATATGTGAAACTCTGGAGCATGATAGAAAAGAATTTGTAAATTAGTAACATGTAATTTCTCTGTATTCATCTTAATTAGGAAAAGGGTATTTAGCCAAGAAGGTGTCTGAGTAGCCAAAATATGTATCACTGAAGCCCATATACTTTGCTTTGAGGAAAATGAAAGTAGGCACTCTATCACTACCTATTTTTAAAATTTCATTTGAAGTAATTTCAAATTTATACAATCTCTGTAAGGAGATCACAAAGAATTCCTATTATTCTTCACACATATTCACCAATTGTTAACATTGTACCACTTTTCCTTAATCAGACTTTGTTTTAGATAAAAGGCATAATGCTATTATCTAACAGATAGTTTATATTCAAATTTTGCCACTTGCTCCAATAATATCCCAAGAACGTCATTTTTAGCAACACAGGATCCCACATTCATTCAGTGGTCATTTGACTTTGGTCTCTAATTAGAATGTTACCTCTGCCTTTCTTTACCTTTTATAATATTGAGATTTTTGAAGATTATAGGCCGTATGTTTCGTAGAATGTACCTCAGTTTGTATTCATCTCTGTTTCTTCATGATTAAATCTATGTCATGCATTTTTGGCAGGAATATCAGAGAAGAAATAGGTCCTTTAAGCTATATTACATTTCCTGCCACCAGTGATATTAACTTTGATTTTAAGATGATATCTGCTGGTTTACTCCACTGTTTGTAATCAATAGGTAGTTTATGGAGAAATGCTTCAGTACTATGTAAATATATCATAATATATTATCTATCACCCAGTAGTTTTAGTGGCTGTTGATGGTTCTCAGAATAATTATTAGTGTAATTGTGATTCTCTAACTCCATCATTTTTATCATCACTTTATTTTTGTACTAAAGGCATTCAAACATACTTGGCTCTACGATTTTTCAGTCTGTAGCTGCTGTTAAGCAGCAAATTAGAAGAGAGGATGTTCAGAAAAAAAGGAAGACACACTGATGACATAAGTGGCAAGATATAGAGGAAAAAAGGGAGAAAAAATACAATGATAAAATCTAAAAACTTAAAAAGCCAAGCGGTACGTGTATGCCTCCGAGTTGAACATTTTAGGTCATAGTTTATTTCCCATCTTGAGCCACAGGAGCCAAAAAAAGTCCCCACTGCAGCTGCAAATAGTTGGCTCAGGAAATTCCTGTAGACTGTTTCCAACTCTTTGCTTTAAATGTTTACCCCACAGTTTTCATTGTGTTGATTTTATGCCCAGAATATCTCTTGCTGTTTGGATTTGGATGGTTTGCATGACATATTGGTTTAGCCTGTTTCCAAGATGAAACATTTTGAATTTTACCTTGGGCTCCAGGCACTGTATCCCTTCAGTAAATAATGCCCACCTCTGAGCTTAGGATAGGAACCATCAGCCTCAGGCTGTTTGCCTTGTTCCTGCATACCTGGAAGATGGGACAGAACCCTCTGATGTCATTTAGTGAGAGGGCATATAAAATTACACCCTTTAGTAGCCTCTAAAGTCACCTAGAAGTCACTTTTTATAGACCAGTATAGTACTTGACAAGTTATGAATTAATTATTAATAACTGATACATTAATATATATTCACTAATGACTAATAATGATTAGTGAATTAAAAGAAAATGACCCTGAGGCATTGAGGAACTAGAAACGCATGTTCAACATAATTTATCTAATAAATAAGGAAAAAGTGTAAGGTGTGTATATATGTATAAGGAAAAATTGAATTATTATTTTATATGCTTTTAGACTTAAAATATAATGAACACTGTCATTTTAAATGTCTGCATAGTATTCATCAAATAAATGAATAATTTATTTAGCTAAATATATATGGTTGAATGTGCATATTATTTCCAGTTTTTCATAATTGTAAGTACTGTTGGGAAGAACTGTTTGTAAACAAATATATATAAATAAGATTATTTCCTTGAAACCCATAAAAGTAGAATGTTTGAATTAAAGGCAATGGGCATTTCAAAGGACTTTGTCTTGTGCTGCCAAAGTACCCTTCAGAAAAATGCAGTCATTTGTGATACCCCCAGCCATGTGAGTATTAACATGGTTTTATATTTGTAATTTAATAACTAGGATATATTTATTTCTGTCACCAGTGAATTGCTTTCAGATGTTTGTCGGTATTTGAATATCTCCCTTTTCATTTTCCTACTTATGTCTTTTCTCCACTTTTGAATTTTTGTGTTCTTCTTCCCTTACTGATTTATGAGAGTCCCTATTAAGGAGATGAATGCCTCCTTGCATCCGTGCACGTAGTCTTTTATTCCTAATAATAGAATATTGAATTTTTCTTCCTGGATATTTCATAGGTTCAACATTAAATATTTTACACTGTCTAGTTGTTCCTGTTTTATTTATTTATTTTTGGTGGGAGTAGGGGAAGTAATTAGGTTTGTTTATTTGTTTGTTTGTTTGTTTAATTTACTGGAGGTACTGGGGATTGAACCCAGGACCTCGTGCATGTGCTCTACCACTGAGCTACCCCTTCCCCCACTTAGTTGTTCCTGTTTTAAATAGGTTATTTCCTTCCATTATGTTTTTCTTCTTTCCATTATGTTTTTATTCAGCATATATATTTATATATCATTACTCTCACCAGTCACTCTCCTAAACTGTCATATTCTCTTCAACAGTTCACACAGTTGATTCTCATGAATTTTCTAGTAGACGATCATACTCTCTATGAATAGTAGTAAACTTGCTTCTTTTTTTACAATTTATTTTCCCTTTTCTCTTTATTTAATTGTCTAACATTCCCAGAAAAATTTTAGAGTAGTGACAATGGGCATCCTTTTCTTACTCCTCTTTCAATGAGTTGAAGTTTAAAACTAAGTTTTAATATTTAACCTTATCGTTTATATTCTGTGGAAATCTCAATTACATAACCTAGAGCATACCTCTTCAATACTAAAACAAACAAACAAACAAACCTCGCTCTTAAGTAAATTTTTAGAGAAATGATCTAAGTGAGGCATCTCTAGATTTGGAATGCTGCATAAAATGTGAAAAATCATGTTGTAAAAGAGTCTCGAACATTTTGCATGATGAAAACTATGTCTACTTATGTCTATTTCTTTAATTAGGAAATGCGGGTTGGACTTAATTGACGTGTTTCCCATTCTTTTTAGATAATTAAAGCATTAAGTTTAGTGCTCAGTATTTGTAAAGACTCTTATGCACTGTTATTATTTCTTGATTACTTATTTTTATGAAAGAAAGATAGTTTAAAACTTTCAGTAAACTTAAAAATAGTCTGTAACCACTGATGCTTGCTGAACACAAACTAGTTTGAGTGGAAATAGTACAGAAAACAAAGCAAAACCCAAGCAGAAACAAATTTATTGAATTTAGTCAGCTGACTTTTTCTGTGTAATATATATTATCCTAAATGCTTGTTTGGTTTAATTGCTCTTTATCACATCAGTACAGTTGGCTTTCATTCATTGCTGTGATCCCAGATGAAATGGAAATGTTCTTTTCACATTTTAAAAGGTCTTTTGAATCTTGTACGCATTTTCTCTTCTCTTAACATAATCCATTCGTTTTCCTGTAGGAACATTCATATTTTCAAACGTAAGAAATGTAGCCAAATGAAACCGATGATCAACAGATTTGGGTTCAAAGAGCCAGTTTCCAGTTCTGCCATTTAGAATGTGTATTTGTGAATGTTATGACTACTCACCCCTACCATATAAATTAAGGTTCTAAGGAAGGTCCCTATCTATGTCATTCATGTTCTGCTTTTCTAAATATTTTAGTTCAGAAGCACAAGAAAATCACTGAAATAATGCTTCTAGGGTTATAAGCATCCAAATGGTGAAGGGTGTTTTGTTTTTGAAAGTGTCTCTACAATTTTAACTGCCTTTTGCTCTCAAGTTAGATTTAGGAAATTTGTATCTGACTTTAATTTTCCTCATTAAACTACAGCAATCAACATTTTGGCAGAGTGTTGTAAACTAGATTTGCAGTTTGTGTGCATTTTTAAGGCATTGCTTGCTCACTCTTCCTCCCTCCCTCCTCCCTCTTTCTCAGCTCTCTCCTTTTCTTCTTCTTTTTTTATTGAACTATAGTCAGTTACAGTGTGTTAATTTCTGGTGTACAGCATAATGTTTCAGTCATCCATATACATATATATAGTTGTTTTCATATTCTTTTTCATTATAGATTATTGCAAGATACTGATATAGTTCTCTGTGCTATACAGTAGGATGTTGCTGTTTATCTATTTTATATATAGTAGTTAGTATCTGCAAATATCAAACTCCCAATTTATCCCTTCTGATCCCCTTTATCCCCTGGTAACCATAAATTTGTTCTCTGTGTCTGTGAGTCTGTTTCTGTTTTGTAAGTAAGTTCATTTGTACCATTTTTTTTTGATTCCACATATAAGTGATATCATATGGTATTTTTCTTTCTTTCTGGCTCACTTCAGTTAGAATGAAAATCTCCAGGTCCATCCATGTTGCTGCAAATGACATTTTATTTTATTCTTTTTTATGGCTGAGTAGTATTCCATTGTATAAATATACCACCACTTCTTTATCTAGTCATCTGTTGATGGACATTTAGGTTGTTTCTATGTCTTGACTGTTGTAAATAATGCTGCTATGAACATTGGGGTGCATGTATCTTTTTGAATTAGAGTTCCCTCCAGATATATGCCCAGGAGTGGGCTTGCTGGGTCATATGGCAAGTCTACTTTTAGTTTTTTGAGGAATCTCCATACTGTTTACCATAATGGCTGCACCAAACTACATTCCCACCAATAGTGTAGGAGGGTTCCCTTTTCTCCACATCCTCTCCAGCATTTATTGTTTGTGGACTTTTTAACGATGACCATTCTGACTGGTGTGAGGTGATACCTAATTGTTGTTTTGATTTGCATTTTTCTGGTAATTAGAAATATTAAGTATTTTTTTCATGTGCCTATTGGCCATTGTATGTCTTCATTGGAGAATTGCTTGTTTAGGTCTTCTGCCCATTTTTGGATTTTTAAAAAAAATTTATTTTTTTTTTTTGGGGGGGATAGGAAGGTAATTAGGTTTATTTATTTACTTTTAGAGGAGGTACTGGGGAATTGAACCCAGGACCTTGTGCATGCTAGGCATGCATTCTGCCACTTGAGCCATACCCTCCTCCTGGGTTGTTTGCTTTTTTATTATTAAGTTATATCAGCTATTTATATATTCTGGCAATTAAACCTTTGTCAGTGGCATCATTTGCAAATATTTTCTCCCATCCTGTAGGTTGTTGTTTTGTTTTGCTTATGGTTTCCTTTGCTGTGCCAAAGCTTCTAAGTTAATCAGGTCCCATTTGTTTCTCCTTTTCTTCTTTCCTTCCTACCTTCCTTTTTTTTTTTTTTTTTTTTTTTTTTTCCTTTATGCTTCCCTTGCTCCAGATTTGTGGAATTTCACGGACATACTCCTAAAAGTAGTTAGTTGCTATAATTATATTAATTATTTTTTTCATTATTGCCATAAAGTGATTCAGAAAACCTTGGCAGTTGATTGCCAGTGTGATGCTGATGCAAAGTGGCCTGGAATGATGAGGGAGGAGGAGGGGAGAGAAAGAAAGAAGAAATGAGAGTTGGAAAGCAATGAGTCTGATTTTCTTGAAATGTGTAAGGTGATAGATCATGGAAAGTCAAGTACACTAGAGGGTTTGAATTGCAAGTTCGGCCCTATTGCAAGCTCACTGTGTGTCATACAGAAGTCACTTCACTGTCTGGTGTTCAGTTTCTTCATCTATTAAAAAATGGAGGCAACAAGGACCTACTGTAGAACACAGGGAACTGTATTCAGTATCTTATAATAACCTATAATGGAAAAGAATCTGAAAAAAGAATATATATGTAATATATATATAAAACTGAATTGCTGTACACATGAAACCAACACAACATTGGAAATCAACTATACATAAATAAAAAATTACAAAAAAAGAAACAGAGGGACCTTTCATCTAGAAGGTCACTAGAATGTAAATTCAATGAGGACAAAAATGTCTCTCTTGTCCTCTAATGTATGTCCAGCACCTAGAACAGTGCCTGGCACAGTGTCGATGCTCAGTAAACATTTACTGAATGTGTAAGGTCCTTTCCAACTCCATTGTTGAGTAATAATTTAATAATTGTTCAAGAAAAGACAGTAGTGTGGCAACGGTAACTGTGAACTGGGGCTCCTATAGTGTGTTTTGCTTACTCTCTGCGGACACACAACCTCTAGCATCTCCAAGGACAATAGCTAAAGTGGTGCCCTGAGAGGTGCCTAAGGATTTAGATGTCCTCCTTTTACGCTCCTTTTATAAAAGGAAACCTCAGGAAACGTTGTGTTCTAGTCCTGGATTTCCCTAGCTGCATGATTTTGGTCAAGTCTTTTCACTTTTTTGGAAAAATTTTTTTCTCATGTAAAAAATGTTGGTATTCGTCAGACGACTTTGATCATACATTTATTCATCCGTTCATTCAACAAACATCTATGGAATGCCAGTGTGTTTAAGGGATTGAGATGAGTAAAGCAGCTGATTTATCAAATCGTTAAATCTGTAAAATTCTGTGATTGTGAATTCTGTGTCTTTTAGGTCCAGGCACTAAAAAGGAACCACTGAATTATTTCCTGAGTTTGGCTTTATAATTTTCAATTATATTTTATTCTAGAAAGAAAAATGAGTTATTATATTTATATAATGTACTTAGACTCCTACCTTTATTTTTTAATCAGAAGAAGAAATTAAGCTATTTCAGCTTTATCCTTCAGCAAGGGCTAAGTCTTGATTCTAGTGCACATTAGCTTTTTCTATTAGATTTATTAGATGATAGTTTTTAAATATCTGATTTTAATAAACCCCGATATTATGGATAAGCACACTGCTCTAAGCAGACCATTAAATACTACCATGTATTTCCTGCAAGTTTTTTTTTTTTTTTCTCACTTCAGTGTAGAAAAGAAATACTGTTGTTTTCTAAAATGTTCTCCCCTGGCCGGCTCTGTGTGAGTATGAAGTGATTATAATTTGGGATACTGTTGTGGTTTATAAAAAAGGAGAAAATATGACCTGATTTCTTGCACTACATGTGGCTTCTACATGGATATTTTGTGAGAATGGATGTGATTGACACGATCCATCTCTGACCCACAGACCCTTTCTTTATATGTGAATGGACGTGCCTTGATGTTCCTAACTGGTGTCGCTTACTGCACTGTGTTCTTCGTCTCCTTTTTGGTCTCACTGATGCAGGAACCTATAAATTCAAACCGAGCCAGCCTGTTTTAGAATGTCACAGCATGGTCTTCCCGCACCTGCAGCTGCTGGTTCCTGTGTGTGGGCTGCAACATCACGTTGCTTGAGTTTGGACATCAGTGGGTTCTTGGTGTTTGTGCTACTGCGAGGGTGGGCAAGACCTTCAGCAAACGGTTTTGTAATGAGATTGGACTCCTTTGCTTACAGTTGTCCATACTTTAGACTTCTGACTTGATTTTGGTTAAAGAAAGAGCTATTTGTATTTAGACCAAGAGAAATCATATATTACTTTGGGCATTTGACTTAGAGAGTCATCTGGAAAGCCCTAGGGATGGGTGCTGTATTTTGGATAACCTAATGGTCATCGTTGAAAATGATCAAAATTCATAAAGGGAGCACCTTGGAGCCCTCATTAACTGTATAAATGTTTCTTATTATCAGTTTTGTGTCCAGAGCTGTTCTAGTGATGTGAAAGATAAATGAATAACTAGGATCCAAATTTGACAAAGCAATCAATATAAAAGAAGATAAAACCTATAGGTAATTAACTATAAATCAAGACTGAAAAATGTAAGTGATAAAAAAGAGAGGTGCATGTAAGTGCTCAAGACGTTCAGAGGAGGAAGAAATGATTTCTAGTTAAGGAACTGGAAGAGGCAAAAAGGGGAGGGCACTTGAGTTTGATTTGGGACTTTGAGTGGGTGTTGAGGTGCAGTCCAGCTGGGGAATAATGTGAGATAAGGTACAGAAATGAGGAGATCCAGGGTCTATCCTGGAAACAGTGACTACAAGTAAGGTAGTCTTGCCACTAAATTATTCAGTGTTTGAAAATAAGCCTTAGTGTTTTTGTCACTGTGTTTTGGCATTTCTTCCCTTTAAAAATTTGCTGAAACTCAAACACTGGAAACTTTCAGCTGCTGAGATTTCAGACCTGAGCTGAAATTCCTTCCAGTCCTAGAAAGAGTAGGTTCTTCTGTCCAAGTTTGATTTTTTTTGTTTCACCCATCATCTTCCTCTTCTGTCTGCTTTCTCTGAAACTCTGACCTCATTCTATTAGCTCAGCCATGTCTGCCGTTTCTTTGCTTCTAATGGCTCATCTCCAGGATTTTATACACATAAACCTCTCCCAATGTAAAAATAAAACAGACTCCTCTATCTTTGGCTTTCACTTGCTCTTCTTTCTCTAAAGGTAAATTTACCAAGAGTATTATTTACTTGCTATCTCCATTTTCTTCCCTTGTATTTATTCTTAACTCCCTGCAACCTCACTCCCTTACTCATGACCCCATCGAAACTTCACAACCAGTGGAAATTAGGTGGAAAGATTGTATGCAATGTTCAGAAAGCACTCTTAGAGGACAGGGGTATTCCTTCTCTCCTTCTTCATGCTTGCTGGAATGCAGGTTTGATGGCTGGTGCTCAAGCAGTTATCTTGGCCCATGAAGTAAAGGCCATGGCTTGAGAATGTTGGAGCAGCCCCTGAAAGGAGCATGTATTCCTCATGACTTTGAGAAGCCACTCTAGCTACCCTGAACTGTCTGCCTTTGGAAAGAGAAATAAACTCCTTTTTATGAAAGCCACTGTTATGTTGGAGTTTCTGTCACATTTAGCCAGACCAACTTCTAACTAACAGAATGGCTAATGTTAACCATTCTTATGAGGCTTATAATAGTGCTTATGTATCAGTGAATCCCAAATCCGTGTCTCTGTCTTTCTCTTAAACTACAGTTGATTCAAGATTTCCTACTGAATTTATTCACATGTATCCCCGTAAACATCTCAAATTCAGCATGTTGAAAGATGTCTAAAGATGAAGTAATTTTTCCTAATTCCCTTCCTATGTGTTCAATCTCGGTAAATGTGACCCAGCACAGACACTAGGCAGGAATTATGAACTTGACCACCTGCTGACCTTTAACTGCCCTCTCTTCTTAATCTTTATTATTACAGACTTAGTTTAGACCATAATCATCATTCTCCTGAACTCCTTCTATAATCCCCTAACTCATCCCTCTGCCACATATCTAATCCATTTACTAATCTGTCACTACAGCTATATTTCTGAACAGAAATCTGTTTATTTCTGAAAGCAATACCATCTTGCTTAAAATTCTTCAATGGCACTACTTTCCCAACTAGGTGAAGTAGAATCTTCCTAGCCTGGCATGCAAAGCCTGCCATGATCTGTCCCCAGCTTTCTCTCTCCTGAATTGCCTTTCTTTCTTTTTTTTTTTTTTTCTATTTGCACATTCTTCTTCTTTTTTTTTTTTTTTTAATTGAAGTATAGTTAGTTACAATGTGTCAATTTCTGGTGTACAGCATTATGTCCCACTCATGCATATAATAATATTCTTTCAACATTTTTTTCTCTGCCTTGAATACCTCTCTGCATCTTTGATTCTATATTTAAGCTTTTAAGTGAATAATAATATGCACACTCAGTCGATTTTTAGGTTCTCTATGAAGACTTTTCTTACCAACCCCAGGGAAAATTGACCATCCCCTCAGGTATGCCTCCCTTCACTCTCAGACTTTCACACTAAAATCCATAACCCTGGAAGATAATTGAATGTAGAGAGTAGGTTGTATTCATCTTTGTATCCTCAACCCTTACCAAGGTGCCTGACGAAAGTATGTACCTAATAAATATTTATTATATTAATTAATTCAGTGGATCATAGTAGCATTAGAAATGAGAAGTAAATTTTAATTAGTGGGATATGAGAGGTAAAATCGGCTTAGTCACTGCTGGGATGAGGGAGGTAAGGGAAAGAGAAATGCAAAAGATGACCCTGATATTTTAAGCCTCAGTAATGACAGGATATGGTTATCTATCAGGAAAATGTGGAATACAGGGAGGAACAATTTGGGATAGAAGATGAGATCTACTTTGGGCATCTTAAGTTTGATATGCTGGTGGTATAGACAGGTGAGAATTGGATGAAATTGTCCTGGAGTGTCATTAGACTCCCTACACAACTAAAACATCCTCTCACCAGATTGTTAATGGACATCACAGGATGTAATTGGTCAGTTTTGGCTGATAGAAAACACTAGAAACCACGAGATTCACAAGACTGAGAAAAACATGAGTCAGGATTCAGGGATGGACCAGGAAATAGGCATCACTGGGAATAAACAGGCTTGTTTCATTCATCACGTCGGGCTCTCTGCCACTATATCAGATTCACGTGGGCAGCCAGTATGCCTCAGATGTTGATCTATGTCAAAGGAAACTGTTGTAGTTTGGAACAATTGCTTGTAACTGATCCCAGGACACTTGATAACTAACCTCTAAACCTTTCTGTCAATAGTGAGAATGTAAAGGATTTGTTAAAAGCTCCTCTCTCCTAATATGAATAAATACATTTATCAAAAAATTATTGTGACAACTTGACAATGCGATCATATGAGAACCAGACACATCAAAAAAAAAAAAAAAAAAACCCCCACAGATTGCTGCGTAGGGCTTCAGCTGCACTTGTTTCTGGCAAAAATGATAAAATAAGTCAAACAGCATAAAGATCTTCATAGTGATATTATTCTTCAGCTTTTTTAAGAGAGAAAGGAAAAAAACAAAGAAGGAAACAATCCCAGTTTAGCTCCTAGGAATTATTCACAGAGACCTTGGCGGCAGCCTGCCAGGAAAATCTCTTCTCAGAATTATTGTCACTTTTTCAGGAGAGTATCTGAAAAATCAATCTCCCGAGTTGAGCCAGAATTCAATAAATGAATTAAATGAATTAAATGTTTACTAAGCATCCTAAATCCGGAGGAGAAAAATGAAAAGAGACACCTTCCCTGACCTCAGGGAACTCATAGTTTAATGAAGGAATTCTATGCCTAGGTTTGGAAATATTTTCAAGCTTTAGAAATATTTTCAAAGGCAATCTTACCCCAAGAAGACACTTGCAGAAGGGCAATTATGCACACATAGGACAGAATTGTGAACTTTGTATTCAGAGCCCAGTAGTTTTGGAGCACTTACTATACCAAATGACATGAAAACTCCTCTGACTTTTGAACTGGTATCTTTTGAGAAGTTCATTGATCCATATCCAAAAGCATCCCTGAATTGAAGTCCCAGCCTTGCTAGAGGGTTAGCAAGAGCAGCAGTTCCCAATAACTGGAAAAAGTCTAGGCTTACATTACCAAGTAGACTATGTGCTACTGGCAGGACAGAGTTCTGGATAAATTTTGAAGCGAAGCTAGAAGTACTTGGGAGCCATAGTTTCTGATGTTCAGGGTCAAGTGATGTGTTAGAGATTTTGGATTAGCTGGATAAATTAGCTGCATCTCTCGATGAACTAGATAACTCCACTGGGAGTTAGATATATGTTTTGAGAGGATGAGATAATCATCCTTTATGACCATCCAATATGCTCTAAGGATTATTTCCTAACTGATCACATTACTGTCAGAAGAGGAGGCCAGAATCAGGGAGGAGATCAGGATCGGAAAGTTCAAAGCAAACAAGCACAGAGTTATGAGGTGTCAGGCAATAAACTGGGCATGAAAACAAGAATGAGCATTGAGGAAACAATATGTACCATTTATGAGACATTTTCCTAAGCCCTGAACACATCACCTCATTTATTTTTCACTTTGCCTTCTTTTTAAAAAAAATTTACTGGTGATAAATTGGGTTAAAGTGGTTAAATAATTTGCCCGAATTCCATAACTAAAACTTGGTGTCACTGGTCAGAATGGCCATCATTATAAAGTCCACAAATGATAAATTCTAGAGAGTGGGGAGGAAAGGGGACCCTCCTACACTGCTGGTGGGAATGTAGTTTGGTGCAGCCATTGTGGAAAACAGTATGGAGTTTCCTTAAAAAACTAAAAATAGACTTATCCTGTGATCCAGCAATCCCACTTCTGGGCATGTATCCAGAGGAAATTCTAATTTGAAAAGATACATGCAGCCCAGTGTTTGTAGCAGCATTATTTACAGTAGCCAAGACACGGAAGCAACCTAAATGTCCATCCGCAGATGACTGCATAAAGAAGTTGTGGTGTGTATATACACTGGAATACTACTCAGCCATAAAAAGAATAAAATAATGCTATTTGCAGTACTATGGATGGGCCTGGGGATTATCATACTAAGTGAAGTAAGTCAGACAGACAAAGACAAATATCATATAATATCACTTATATGTGGAATGTAAAAAAATGATACAAATGAGCTTATTTACAAAACAGAAATTGACTCACAGACATAGAAAACAAACTTATGTTTACCAGAGGGGGAAGGCAGCGGAGGGATAAATTAGGAGTTTAGGATTAGCAGATACACACTACTACATATAAAATAGATAAACAATAAGGTCCTACTGTATAGCACAGGGAACTATATTGAACACCTTGTAATGGCCTATAATGAAAAAGAACATGAAAAGAATATACACATGTAGAATTGAATCACCATGCTGTACACCAGAAACTAACACAACATTGTACATCAACTTCAATAAAAAACAAAATCGGTGTCAGTGGAATTAAAATCTAACCTGCCTGCCACCAAAGCTATTGCTCTTAACCAAGTACTGTGAACTGTGTAAAGGTTCAAAGTGCGATCTGGAACATGGTAGATCAGAATCAGACTGATGAGCCAATTCAAGGGTGTAAGAGAATACAGTTAGGAGGGGACGAGGAGCACCACGCATACTTCAGGCACAGAGGGGGAAGGAGGAGAGGCCAATCAATGATAACATGGAGAGTTCCAGGAGTATTAAATGTCTCTTCCTCTTAACTTGCTGGTTAACATTTGCTCAGGATTTTTCTTTTTATAGTTGTGGTTTGAATTATTAATGCGATTCTGATACAGTGATTAAGAGTTATTGAAATTAGAATTTTGGAGCATAGGTGGAAAAAAAAAATCTTTACCTGAATGGGCAATGTCAAGATAGCTTTATAGTAGCTAAATGGGTCTTTTTTTGGGGGATGGTGGTGAGAGGGAGCTGGGGAGAGGACTATAGTAGGTAATGGTATTATAACTTATGTATCTTTTTTTTTTTAATTGAGGTATAGTTGGTTTACGATGTTGTATTAGTTTCTGGTGGACAGAATAGTGATTCTGTTATACACATATAGATTTTTTTTCATTATAGGTTAAGTTCTGCCTCTTAAGAAAGAATTTTTGTAGTCCTCTGAGTAAGATTTCACTTTCAAAATTAAATCTGTATTGCTCTCTGCACCTTTCCACTTTCATCAGATTCTGGTTTCATTCGTTATTTCCTTTGAAGAAGGTTATGGTACGACATCCATATAGTATTGAGTATGGAAACGTTTGCATGTTTCAACATGTATAATAAGTCACTGTAGGTAGGAGATACATAGATGGGATTATCATTCCATAGTGCTCACCACTGCCCTCTGATTTCATCAGCCCTGAGAAACTGCCCTTGGGTTGTTTGCATTTAACCGCTCATTTAAAATTCACAACAGGGATGTTTGTTATTGTCACTTTTTAAAAAACTCTAAAGAATTTCAGGTTTTGATATTTCTTGTCCTCCTAGGACCACTATGTGGATTCCACATCTATGCTTACGCCTAGATGTCTTAGAGAAGATAATTCTGCTAGTGGTGATCACTCTCCTTGCAGCTAGGATCTAAACTTCCCAATATTTTGTAGATTCTTGTGTTCCTTTCGATTCCTGTGTTAGGAAGAGAATGATGAGAAAGATAGACTGGCTCTGTCTATGCCACCTCTGTCCTATTTCTTTATCCTTCTTGGACTCAAAGTTGATGCTCAATGAAGCTTGGCCAGATGGTTGTGTTGAACTGGGGGAGGTCTGCCATCACTATGTAATCTGTCAGTTATCCATATGTAAGGGTGTAGGTTGTCTCTGTTCTTTGCAGTGACTAGTCCAGTGTTTCTCAAAGGCTGGGTTTCTTGGGCTAGCTGCATTAGGATCCCCTGGGATGCTTAATAAAAATGCTGATTTTCTGCTCCTTCTCCAAAGGTCTGGGGCAGTGCTTGAAATTTGCATATTAACAAGCTCTCCATTTGATTCCATTGCACCTCAATGAATGATACTAGGCAACATTTATCAAATACTTATTATACCAGGCAGTATGTTAAGCACCACATATGCATCTCATTTAATTCTCATAACAACCCTATGATATAGGGTCTTTTTGTTGCTATTAGAAGAAACTAAAGCATAGAGACATTAAGAAACTTTTAGAACCACTAGTGATTCTGTCTGAAGGGGAGCAGAATATGCCACCCTAAAATATGCCACTTTGGCATATTGATTATTTTGAATTAAAGTTACTTAAGAAGCAGCCAATGCAAGAAGGACACGTTGTCCCTCTAAAAGCAGGAAATAAATCTCCCATGTGAAAGGTACCCTCCCTGTACCAGGAGGGTAGAAGGCATTCTTATCACTAGAGACAGGGAATTTAGGGCCAAGAAGTTGGTATAAACAAACCTTGCTACTTCTTCACTAATTTACTATCTGAAGCCCAAACTTCTTTGTCTTGTCAATTCTTCACAAATTCATTGTTTCTTTGTCTAAAAAAATATAAGAGCTGCCTGCTTTGGTCACTTCTTTGAGCCACATATTTCTATGAGCTCTCTTGTACATATGAAACTAAGTTTGTTTTTCTCCTGTTTAATCTGTCTTTTGTCAATTTAATTTAATTATTAGACCAGCTAAAGAACCTAGAAGGGAAGAAAGGAGTTTTCCTCCCCTATAGATCCCTTTGATTGAATTTACTTGGCACCAAAGTATTCAGGTAGTTCCTTCAAAAATTCAGTAAACTTGTCGCCTTTGGTGTCAAATAGATAAGCTGCTTCTCTCAAAGATCGAAGCCCAATCCTCTTGTGCTTTCATTATGAGAGGCTGCGTATGACAATAGTTTTGTCAGTGGAAAGTCCACGGTAGGGTCTGATGATTTGCTTTTTACTGGTCTTTTCTCCCTTTCTTAACGCCCTAAAAAGGGGATAATGAGAAACTGCTGTGATATTTCCAACAAGGAGGCTTTGTGTTTCTCGTGCATGCAGGTACTTTCTTTCAGATGTGTGTGCTCTTAAGAAGCTTAAACTATTAGTGATCAAATGGAGTAAAATAGGGCATTTGCCCAACATCTTATCATATATATTGCTAAGTAATGAGACCAAAAGATAATTGAAAAAACAGATTGCTTTTTTTTTTGTATGTGTATATATATATATATATATTTTTTTTTTACTGAAGTGTAGTCAGTTTACAATGTTGTGTTATTTTTAAAATTTTTATGTTTTAAAATTTTCTGGAGGGGTAACTAGGTTTACTTATTTGTTTTATTTTTAGAGGAGGTCCTGGGGATTGAACCCAGGACCTTGTGTATGCTAGGCATTCACTCTACCACTTGAGCTATATTGTCCCCCTTGCTAATTCTAAATTATTGATGTTTTAGGGCAGTAGAGTTAATGGAAATGACACTTGATTTAGGCTCTGTGACCTTGGGAGGACAGTTGATTTAAGGATCAGAAACGAGCTCATATATGATGTCTATGAGACTGATCCCTCTAGCTTAGGTCAGTTTCTAGTTTCATCTGGATACAGCACCACAAAGAGGAATTGTTGAGTCCCCTTTGCATATAAAGAAGACTAGTACAACAGTTTTAATGTGTCTCACTAACAAAGAACACATGTTGAATTGGAAACAGATTTGATGAAACGATGGAAAGAAGGGAGAAAGCAAACACTGTTCCCGCCAATCTCTCTCATTAACTATAGAATTCATTAGAAAGAAATTCATGGAAAAACTAACTTTAAGGGTATATAAAAATCATTTGATGATGTGCTCTTCATTTTGACTAATAACAGCTTTAATTGCCCAATTTGATTAAGAATAGCTATAATCTAGGTTCCTTACACAATAAAGTGTGAATTGCTAAATTGTTCCTTATTTATTCTTGCACGTAGTATCTTCATAAAAATAATTCCCTGTGTGTGCTGATCAGAGCCTAGAGTTCCTCAGAAATGTTTTAGGTTTTGTTATATGGATAATTATTTAATTTAGGAAGATTAAATCAAGAAGATTATACTCTGCCCTGATTGTTAGTGGCTGGGAAATTAAATGCACTAAGAAATGAAAGTCATTTTGTCTTAATAAGCATAACAGATAAGAGTCAATGACATAGTAGTGTGAACTTTAAAAAATAAAATGAAGTATACTCGCTAAAAATAAAATCTATTTGCAATGTATGAAAACAAGATCATTAATATTGGTGTTTTTGATGCGTGATTCAACATGGTCCGTTTTGGATGAATGAAAATATTTAAGAGACTGGTAGCCCTTGTATTTAACCAGATTACTATATAACCTTAATATGATGTATATGTAAACTTATGCTTCATAAATAGAGATTAATTTTCTTTCCAGGACACCTGACAGTTGGAATTCAGAGTTGCTTTATAGTAATTGATACAAAGGAAATCGTAGGTTTTAACATACTGGCTCTACAAATCAACATAGGTAAGACTGTAACTCATTCAAAGGGCTTTCCACAGGTAAAACAGAACAAAATAAGATTAATGTTGATATGAGAAGGGGCTAGATTGTATATGCAGAGTATATAAAGGATCAATATACTTGAGAATATTAATTATATATGGCATAAAACAAAAGAATTGGTTGAAAAGTAAAAAAAAAAACCAATTATTTGGCATACTGTAAAACAAAGAAATACAACTTGTTTTTGCTGCATTAAATCTTTTAGAAAATTGAATTTCCTCAGTAGGTATGCGTAGACATGAGATAAAGTACACAAGAATTCCTAATACATATTAATACATAATTTGAAGCTGCAATAATTAACACAGCTGGGTACTGGAGAACAACTAGGCAAGAAGTAAATGGATTACAATAAAGAGTTCATAAATAGGCCAAAATAATATATGGAAATTTGATATATATTAAAGCTGTCATTTCTCGGCAGTAGAAAAAGGATAAATGGTTTTGAGACACCAGGAAAAGAAATAAATATGGATTCCTACCTCTTGGTTTGCACCAAAACAAACTTCAGACGAATCAAATACTTAAACATAAGATAAATCATGAAAGTACTGAAAAAAAAGTGAATTTATGTATTTATAATCTTGTCTTTATAACTAGGACATAAAACCCCAAAGCCATACATTTGACTATGGAAAAATACAAAACATTAAAATGTGTTATAGTGAAAAAGTGAACAAAGTCGGAAAGTCAAACTAGGAAACCGATTGCTATACACATGATAGAGGACGATTTTTAAGATTTACGAGATACTCCTGTTACCAATGAGCAAAATGATGGACAACAAAATAATAAAATTGTTTATGGACATAAATAGGCTGCTTGCGGAAAAGGAAATGTATGTTTAGGAGAGACATATGCAATGATGCTCAACTTTGTTCATAATTAAAGAAATGTAAAGTGAAACAATAGTGGAATTCCGTGCCTCATGTATCAGATTTTAAAAGATTTCTAAAAATCATAATTTAAAAACATAATACCTATTGTTGGAGAGATACAGGAAGCAGATGCTCTATGTATGATTGATAGTAGTGTAAACTGGGGCAGCATTTTTAGAAAGCAATTTTGCAATATCTATTAAAATTCAAAATTACTTGAATCTCTCAATTCCACTATTAAGAATTTAACTAAATGATACACTCGTAAAAGTGTGCCAAATATGCCTGCAGGGATATTCATTGCAGCATTATCTGCAGTAATAATAAACTGAAAAACTTAAATGCCCATCAATAGGGAATTAGTTAAATAAATTATGGTGTATTAATATAATGCAGCAGTAGGAAAATGAATTAGATCTGCTTATGCAGATATGGGATGATATGTAAGATATATTGTTATTATGAAAACAGCAAGCCACAGCATGGTGTGATCTCATTTGTGTAGTGGGTGGTCAAAGAATATGACAGGGAGCTCTTTTGGGGTTACTGGGCTACCTGGGGACCACTTTTACCCAAACTGCAGGAGCAACTCCACAACCCAAATTCCCATTGGCCTAATAGTTTGTAACTTCCTGGGGATTCCAAGCTCTCCAGGTGCTGGGGTTCTGGGGTTTCCCAGCTCTTCTTAAGTTTTCTTTTTCTTTTTCTTTTTTCCTCTTAAGGGAGGCCCTGGGGATTGAACCCAGGACCTAGTGTATGCCAAGCATGCACTCTACCACTGAGCTATATACTCCCCACCCTCTTCCAGCACTTGTTAAACAGATGGCACTCATGCCCTTCTGTGTTGGAACTCAGAATATTTTTCCCTCTTTGGAAAGGCCATTTTAAAAAAAAAATCACCATTCTGTTTTTAAAGAAATTGGAAATTTTCTCAATTTCTCACATTAGGAAATAGGAAAATATGATGCATTCATATTAAGGAACATACACTTAGTCATTAATAATGATGTAGATGAGTATTACAGTCTGTTCAAAAATACAAGTTAGACAACAATATAAATATTAACCATCTAAAATATTTATGCATTTCTTTTATATTGTATTTGTTTTATTTTTTGTATCTTTCCTATTTTCTTTTATTCAACTTTATTGAGGTATATTTGACAAAACTGTAGTATATTTAAAGTGTATAACATGATGATTTTTTTTTTCAGATGTAGTATTTTTGAAGGGGAGGTAACTAGGTCGGTCGGTCGGTCGGTCGGTCTGTCTATCTATCTATCTATCTATCTATCTATCTATCTATCTATCTATCTATCTATCTATCTGTCAAGTGAAGGTACTGGGGATTCAAAAAATCAAGAGCAGCAGTGGGCATGGTCCCTTTCCTGGGGCACATCCATGGTGTTTCCACCAGACACTGGGCTTCTCTGTGGGATGCTGGTGGATGAGAAACCTCATGACTCCTCTCGCTAACACTTAATTTCCCCAATAAAGCCTTTTCCTTAATTTGTCCCACCGGAGGTTCTTGAATTTGCACTCACTCACTCTGCTACAATATATCATTGCGGCTATGTGCAAAAATGTTTCCTAAAGAATATCCAAGAAACTGTTGCCAGGGATTAGGGAGAGAGAAGAGTGATTTGTGTGGGCAAGGGGACTTTTAATTTTCTACTCGTTTCATCAGAGAATTGATTTTTTAAATTGTTTCTTTCACTTTTTCCTTGACTTCTTTATTAGATTAGACGTGCAAAAATAAGAATGCTTATATGGAAGCATATAAAGTAAAAAAAATTAGTCATCTTTCTCCCCTCTGATTCTTTTGCTGTTCCCATTCTAAGCAACCAATGTTAAGAGTTTGGGGGGTATATTTCCACATCTTCTATGTTCATGCAAATATATATATATACATATATGGAAATTTTCTTTGGAAAAAATTTGACAAATTGTTATTTTCACTTTTATACCTGATTGATTCCTATATACAATTTTGACTAGCTACATAATATTCCATAGTATAATTTCCTTTACCACTCCTCAATGGTGAATATTCTATACAATAAGCAGGATAGTCAGTAATGGGATTGCTGGATCAAAGGTTATACACATAACATTTTTAATAGATTTGGCCAGAGTACTTTCTACAATGTTTAGCAATTCTTTCTCCCACCAGAAATGTGTGAGTATCTGTTTCTCTATACTTTAACTACACCGAAAGTTATTAATTCTTAAAATGTTTCTCAGTAAGTTACAGGGTGGGAATCGTATATCGTTTCAATTTGTACTTTTTGAATGAATAAAGTTGAGCCACTTTTCATATGTTAAGTGTCCAATTTAAATTTCTCTTCAAAAGGCAACAGGTCCAGATGGTTTTTACAAATAATTCAAAAAGGTAGAAATTTCCCATTTTACAAATAATTCCTCTTATTTCAAAAAGATAACATTTACCTGATTTATTTTTTGTAAATAATATAATTGTAATATCAAAACTGATAAACACACAAAAAACATAACTAGATCAGTGGTTCTCGATCCTGTGTGCACAGTATAATCTTTTGGGGAGCTTTTGAAAAATGCTTGTGCCTAGGCCCCACCCAAGAGTTTCTGATTTTCTTTTTTTTAACTTGAGATATGGCCTGGGAATTATATTTCCAAGTGTCCTACAGACCAATGTTCCTCATTCTTGTAATGCCAGATTCTGAATGAAATACTAACAAATTAAATCAAATAGTTCATTAAAGGAATAATTCCCCATAATTGCATAGAGTTTATTCTAGGAATGTAAACATACTTCAACATGAGGAAATCTGCCAACATAATTCATTACTCCCCCAAAATTGAAGGAGAAAGACCATATCGTTATATCAGTAAATGTGTAAATGTTATTTACTAAAATTCAGCCAGCATTTCTAGGACCATCTCTGAGTATATTTGGACTGGAAACACATTATCATGATAAAACTACCTATCACAAACAGTAGAAAAATTATTGTAAAGTGAGATAGACTCAAGTCATTAAATTCCTGTTAAACTTAGAATCAAGTCAGGGATACTCATTTTAAGAAATAGTAAATATTATTTTGGAGATCGGGCTAATGCATGAAGACAGTGAACGAGTGATACAAATTTTGGAAATAAAGAGACACATACAAGCATGTCATGCAATTGTATGCCTAGAAAATCCAAAAGATTATAGCATAGACATGTTTACAAGATAATTTTATAAAGTAAAAGGATAAACTAACTATAGAAAATAAATAGCTTTTCTTTATACTAGGAATATGCAGTTAGAAAACCAAATGGAAAATACAGCATATACATAATAATTACAAAAAGATGAAATACCTGAGATTAAGTCTAATGAAGAAACTATAGGACCTATGTGAAAATAGCTATAACATTTTCTTGAGATTTAAAATGTCTCCCCAAATGGAAAGCTATATCACGTTTCTGTATGAAGAGTGTTTATAAAAGACACATACACATTATTCTGAGTGTTTTTTTTAAATCAGATGGAATTGTTGAAATTCAAATGAAAGAATTAATGCCTGAGAATATTTAAGAAACTTATGAAAATAAGAATCCTTCATGGGGATTAGTTTTGTCAGCTATTAACTTGTAAAACCATCAGAATAGACAGATAGATTATAGATAGATACCTGTTTACTCAGATGCTCTCCTTGACCAACGTTTAGTCAGGCTCCTCTAAGCCCTCTTCTCAATGAGGCCTTGACCTTGGGTTTCAGTGTCCTTCCTTATTAGGCCTACATTGCCCAGTTTTAGAAGGAATTCTGCTAAGTCAGATTAGAGAGAATCCCTCACCCTTGATATCTGACCACCCTTGATATCTGGCCAAATTCCTCATTTCTTACCACCCCCCAGGTGACATCTCATCCTCCTGGCCTGCCTTCAGCAAAAATCTCTACCCTTGATGTCTCTCCTTTTAGTCATTTTGTATCCACCGCGAGCGCCCGCCCCCACCCCACCCCAACCTGTGCCTTGACTGTAAATCCACACTTGTCCTTTGTGTATTTGGAATTGAACCTAGTTCTATTCTGTTTCTTTTCCCTTATTGGAATAGTCTTGAATAAAATCTATTTTTACTTCTTTAACCACTGCCAGGCTCTGGTTTTCTTTAACAATAGAAACTGGAAGGCATTATCAAATCCAGAAATGAACCTGAGTAGGTATGTTGGAACTTAATATTTAGCAAATATTGTCTTTTAATTCTGAATGGAAATGGTTTTCCAAAATAATGGCATTGGCATAATTTGTTATCTATATGGAGAAAAATAAATATATATCCCTATCTTACAACACATACAAAATTAATTCAAAATGGAATGATCATATTGTGAATGAAAAATAGTGCAAACCATATCAGTAAACAAAGAATGCTGAAACCATCAAGTCATCAGCGGCTGCCGCCACCCCCCACAGTGAAGACAAGCCTGCAGCCCAGCCTCTGTGGCCACACACAATGGTGCACCCTGAGGGGACTTAGAATAAGAAAGGACAGGATACTGTCCCTAGATGGCTAGGTGCTTGTCAAAGGAATGAATTCAATGAGCCCAAATGTTTGCTCCCTCCTTGAGATGCCTAATTTTCTTTAGTTAACAAGTAATCTTGTAATGTTCCAACTACCTGGTCTTTGTTGTAAAGCTCCTATATAGCCTAGCTCCTCCCCTACCTCTTCGGAGCAGTCCCTCAGAGCGATGTGAGAGGCTGTCATCCCGGGCTGAGTCCTCCCGCCAAATAAAACATAACTCTCAACTTTTAGGCTGCGCATTTATTTCAGTCAACAATATAAATATCAAGAAATAAAATATACTATGATTAGAAGGAGGTTTAGTGGTTTTTAAAAAATCTTTAGGCAAGAGAGGAACTACAGATGTCAGAAATGAAATTTTTACTGATTTTTCTAGGTAAACAATTAAAACTCATGTCCTGCGATAATGAAGTTAAATAAAAACCATGAACAATATCGAAAGAAAACAAACTGAGAAAGTATTTGCAATACTCTTAGCAGAATGTTATCCCTAATAAACAAAAACCTTAATAAAAACATAGAAAGTAAAAGTCAAATAATCTAAAAGAAGCAGGCAAATTGTATGAAGAAAACATTCATAGAACTGGAAATAATATAGTTCTTTGAATTTTTGAAATCATATATGTGTATAACTTATGCTATGTAAAAGCCATAGCATATTGTTGTTTTCCTATCAAACAAATCATTCATGATGAAAATGTGTATATTTCAGAGATGACTTAGATCTGATTCTTCATTTAAGTCTGATTTTATGAAAAGTATAGGAAAAACCTGGGAAGAGGACCCTGATTAACTAAGAGGTTTGGCAGGTTTAATTTCGATATTTGAATTTATGACAATATGTCCGCTTTAAAAAGTTTAGACATATGAAAGTTTCTCAATGATAATGTTTTAAAGCCTCCCCAATGAAACCAGCTGTTTATTCAGCACTTAAGATGTGCGATCCATAGGGCTGTACATACTTTATCTCATTTAATCCTCAGAACAACTTAGGAGATAAGTACAATTATTATTTGCATATTAAGTGTAGGAAGCAGAGGCTCTGAGAGACTAAGTCACTTGCCCAATATCACACAGTGGTGAAGCAGGGCCTTGTACTAGGTCCTAACTTTTTAACTGCATGTGTTCTAAATGACAGTGACAGCCACATGGAAACCATACCATTTTCTCAGCCTGGGTCTCTAAACTGATTATATATCAGTGTGTCTTCATTTTTTTTTTTTTTTTTTTTTTGGCCTCGTGTATCTCTTTGGGAATTTGATGAAATATATGAATCTACTGTTGAGAAAACTGTAAATATGTGTGTGTGTGTGCGCGCACGCACACACATACTGACAACTGCATACAATTTCCGAGAAATCATGGACCCTCAAGCCTCTCCTGGATCCCCATGTTGTGAACCTCTGTTATACTTGAGGAAGATCAGGAGATCTAGAAACATTGGTTTCACTGTTGATACAAAAAGTACAATTTTAGGGGAACTGTATTGACTTATTTTTTATGTTTTTTGAATTTTTGAATTTTTATTTTTTGATTTACAATATTGTATTACTTTCTGGCGTACAGCATAATGATTCAGTTATACATATATATATGTATATGTATGTATACATACATATTCTTATATATACATATTCTTTTTCATTTCTTATATATGAATATGAATATATACACATATTCTTTTTCACTACAGGTTACTACAAGCCATTGAATATCACTCCCTGTACTGTATATAGTAGGACCTTGTTCTTTATCTATTCTGTACATAGTAGTTTGTATCAGTCAGTCCCAAACTCCCAATTCATCCCTCCCTCTCCCCTCCCCCACTCCCCCATCTCACCCTTAAGCAACCATATATTTGTTTTCTATGTCTGAGAGTCTCTTTCTGTTCTGTAAATAAGTTCATTTGTGGTATTGACCTATTTTTTAAACTTCATATTTGCTTTATTTTTATGCAAATATGGAATGAAATGGAAGTTTGGGGTTTATTATTAAAAGAAATTGAGGGAGAGTGACTTACTAAAGAAGAAATAAAAATAATTCCTGTGTGCTCAATCTTCATTTATGTAGAAAAGAGATGGAACAGTTCACATCTTTGAATTTAAAGGCATCACTCATTAACAGTAGTGTCAGGAACACAAAATACTTTTGTTATAACTATATTACTACACACACAATTCTAAGAGTCCTCTTAAAGAGAATGACTTGACCTCCCTTTCTTATGTCCAGGTTAACCAAGAATTTACTTCCAGTCCTTAATATAGGTCTTAAAACCTCAAAAGGGTTCTTCTCCAAGCTTGATGCTGAAATAATGTATTTGCTGTGTGCACCACATGCTCTTTAAATCTGGTGGACAGCTACTTTGAAGACTTTTTGCCATTTCAGAAGGAAAAGTGACACCTCATAGCCTCATCTGTGAAGGTGGTTTCCTTACTGACAGTTGGGGCATGCAACTAGTAAATGTGTAACATATATGGCAGTATTTGATTAACCAAAATGTCTTCAACACTGAACTCTAACACCCAGTTTGTGGTTAGACATATAATAGGTAAGAAAATCTAGGACAGTGTGATGCTCTTGTTGAGAGTGAATAATGCTAAAAGCTCCCCAGAGCAGTGACAAATGTGAGTTACTGAAAGTGCTGGGATTTTAAGGCGTGTGGAAGTAGTAATGAATCCCTTTGTGTTAATGGAGAATAGAGAAAAATACAGGCTTGATGAATAGGCATCAATAAAATAGTCTGTTCATTTTGTTTTCACTCTTTTTTTTTTCCCTTCACACCTGGGTATCTCGTCAAAAAATTCAGCCAAAACATTCATTCCGCACTGCCGTTATATGTCAGTGAGTTTCCTTTGACCTTGGGATTTGCACAGTGATACTGAAGCATACAAAGAAGTAGTGAGCATCTCAGAATGAAGTATCCACAGTAAAACAGTGAACTGCATCTTCCAGGCTTCGTACTACGGGTGATGTGCCTGGGTCTTGGCTCGGACTGCTTGTGACCTGGTCATCTGTTGAAAAGCTGAAGATTAAAGTGCCGCCTTTCTGTGTACTTAGGTGCACTGGAGGATTTTGTTTTGAAAAATTTACCTCAGTTGGCTAGAATTTCAGTTTCACAGCTTCTAGTTTATCTTTACTTAGGCCCCCATAATACTTCCACTGGTGAAACACTCTCTAAATTTTTGAAATGTCCAATTAATTTTACATTTATTTTGGACCTATAAAAAAACCTCATCATATTGAGGAAACCTTAGTAGAAAAACTCATACTCAGTCTCTTTCCAATAAGTCATTATTTACAGTCATTAAAGTACCTCTAGGCATCCTAGGTGGATGTCACTCAGAGGGTAGACTGAGTCGTGCATTCCTTCAGCCAAGACTACACGATCAAGGAGCACGTAAATGGAGGGTTTTATAAAATAACCTTAAATTCTCACATTCTTATTTTATTTTGTTTATGTTTTTGTTTTGAATTTATAGTACTTCCTAGTTTTTTAAGGAAGTTTTTTTTTTTTTTTTAAGATTCTTGGATTTCTACATTAGCCATGGGCCTATACCCCATAGGTTACGGATGGCTGCTGTTTTGATCACTGAGCCTTACTTTGTTTTCCCTAATCAAAAGCTTCTGTACAATATAACTGCATGAATAGGTGGTTCATTTCATCTCAGTGTCACACAAAGTAGCCCAGCCTCAGATGCGCTGACGTTAAGGGATAACCATGACTTTTCCTCTCCAGATTTGATCATGGGCAAATGCTATTGCCATGAAGATTTGCATTCACCCCATCACCTTTTTAGGGAGCATAATAATTGCACTTTGCATGATAATACATGTATCCCACTAAGTAAGGGCCGATAAAAAGCAGCTTTCTGGTACTTTGACTGTTTATAGATATATCTCCTTAATCCTTACCAGCATAAGGTCAGACAATTCCTATGAAAACTTCCTGTGTATGTGACTTTGTGTGTATGTGTGTGTGTTTCTAGGCTTGAGAAGAGTAAGAGGTTCTTTGTACTCTTAAAGTAAATTTCATACAATAAGGAAATAGTGAGCAGATCGAACAAAATGAACTATGGGTTATATTTCTGAAGTTATGAAATTAGACAAAATTTCCATTCTTCCCTAAAGCTTCAATGAACTTTCTCTTTGATGAAAAGCCTGTAAAACTGCCCACGATTGTCTCTACTATTCTGGGAGCTAACTGGTTACTTTAGTTGAAATTGATGCTCAACCTTGATGCTGTGTGCTGCGTGAATTGAATTGAGTCCCGGATCATTTTGAAGTTAAATGTCTGAGATGCACTGCCCTACTTCCAACAGTGCATACTTGCAGCCTGCCCTCTTCACTCATTGAATTTCCAATATAATAATAAATGGTTGTAACTATGAATAAGACATTTGTGAAAAGTGCACTAAACTGGGGGTTGGGAGACTAATATTCTGATCCAGACTTTGCCACTAACTGGATGGATGATTTAAGGCAAGTCACTTTCCTTCACTGGGCCCCATATTATCTTTGGAAAATAAGAGATTAAGACTCGTTTTATGTTCCTTTTTATCTCTGAATGTCTGTGATCTATTGTTTTAAGGCTACCTTTACAGACAGTAACATTTATTATGAGGTACTGTTACTCAACCTCTTTAGAAGAATATTTTCGATTTATTTACAGAGTTATAGCAGCCATTTTGAAGCCCTCTGTTCTTTTTTTGTCATCCTGAGAAACAAATCAGCATTGAAGTATGATAATATCTATATCTTTTTTTTAACTTGCAACTCTTCAGCAGTGCAGTAATAAATAAGCTGACAGCATTTATTGACAAAAGTGGAATAGTTCATTGTTTGTGTGAGTTAATCTTCTTTCCTGTGATGCATTAATGTCTTTCAATAAAGATCATTCAATTTTGTTCCCACACTTCAGGAGAGAAGTTTTAGAATGTGTTTCAGACAATAAGGCTTGCGTTTAATGAGTCAGAATCAGAAGAATCTATAGAACAACCCAAAAGGAAATTTAAAAAAAAAAAAAAGGAAATCCCTTTTCTAAAAGAAGGGGGCTGCAGTGGAGACACCAGTTAATGCGAAAAGGTAAAAGATTCATTTTTCTTTCTTACTTTTGTTTCCAGATTTCTTCAATTAGAGTGCCTCCTAAAGGTCCTGTTTATGCAAGCTGGCATTGGGAAGATACAAAGTTAAGACCTTTGGATGATAAAGGTAAGAGGAAGATGTTCCATGTATATGGCTGAGTTTTATAAGTTAGTTTCGTTCATTCATTCACTCATTCAAATACATCCAGTATATCTAAGTGCCAAGTGCCATGCTTTGACCTACATACATTTCCTATCAATGACTTAGTGCATTTTCCCCTCTTTTTAAAAATTCTGAGATGTGTCAAGCTGTTAGAGAGGAAGAGATGACAACTAAATAAATATTTTTGTGCTCACCACTAAGCCTTACCATTTTCTAGTGTTTGATCCAGATAGTTTTTAGAAGAAATAAAATATCAGAGATGCTTTTCCTGTTTCTATTACTTTCTCTTGTTCCCTTGAGGTGACCAACAGCCTTCATTTGATACATTTTCATACATATGCATGTATCTATACCAGTTTATAAGATTGATTTGCATGTTTTAAAATTGCATATAGATTGCATATAAATAGTATCATTCTAACTATCCTTCCGCAACCTAATTTTTTTGCTCAAACTTACGTTTTTGAGCTTAAATCCATATTAATATAAGTAGCTCTACTTCTTGCATTTTAATTACTATGTACTATTCCATTGTTTGAATATTCCACAGTTTGTCTATTTTCTTATTGATGAACTTTTAGATTCCTTTGATATTTTTGGGTATTTCTAACAGCTCTATAAGAAAAAGAAAAAATATTGTAGGGTAATTCTTGTACAAATGTGTTTTTCTAATTTTATACCTAGTACTGGTTCTATTGGATCAAAGGGTGTATCTATCATCAAATTTACTAGATATTGCCAAATTGCTGTCCAAATAATGTACAGATCTTCCTCATATTATGATGGGGTTACATCCTGATAAACCCATCATAAGTTGAAAATATCGTAAATTGACGATGCACTTAATACACCTAACCTACCAAACATTATAGCTTAACCTCGCCTACCTTAAAAGTGCTCAGAACACTTACAGTAACCTGCAGTTTGGCAAAATCATCCAACACAAAGCCTATTTTATAATAAAGTATTGAATATCTCATATAATTTGTTGACTGATGTACTGAAAGTGAAAAACAGAATAGTTGTATGGGTTCAGAATGGTTGTGTGTGTCACGTGGCTGACCGAGAGTTGCTGCTCGCTGCCGCCGCCTAGTGTCACAAGAGAGTATCGTGCTGCATTTTGCTAGCCTGGGAAAAGATCAAAATTCAAAGTACAGTTTTTACTGAATGCATATCAATTTTGCACCATCATAAAGTCACAAATCATAATTCAAACCATCCTAAGTTGGAGACTGTTGTACATGCAATTATTTACATTCCCATCAGTAGTGTGTGAATGTTCCCGTTGCTGCACAGCTTTACGAACGAGTGGTAGCCTACGGTTTTCTTTACTTCTCTGTTCTGTGAATGTGTCACATAAAATAGAGATTCTTGTTTCTTTGAATTTTTGATAAAAGTCACCTATTCAAAGCACGAGGGGATAGTTGTCTTTTTTTTTTTTTTTTTTTTTTTTTGCCTGGAGACTTTTTATTACTGATATAATTTATTTAATGTTTATTGATTTATTCAGTCTTTCTGTTTTCATCAGTCAGTTCTGGTAATTTCTAGTTCCTAGGCAATTATTTATTTCATTGAAGAGTTCAAATGTATTGGTATAATATTGTCTATAATATATTCTTATGATTGTTTAACTCTGATTTCTCTGTAGTTATATTCCCTTTTTGGTTTCTAAGTTTTTTTATGTATGACTTTTATCCTTATTTATTAATTTTGTGAAACTCTTATCAGTCTTTATTTATTTATTTATTTTTTTAAGGAACCAGATTTTGGTTTTGTTAATTCTCTATATTGTTTGTTTTCTTTCCATTACTTCTTTCTGTTACATTTTTCTATACGTTTTTTTCTGTTATTTTTATAGCTTCTTTTTTAAAACTTTCTTGATTTTAATAATGCATTTACTCCCATAAATTTCTCCCAAATACTGTTTTAGCTGGATGCCACAAGGCTTGCCGATTAGTCCTCTATTGGTCATTTCCAAAGCTTTTGTATTTCTCATTCTCAGTCCTTTATAATGAATAGAGCATTTTTAGTCTCGCTTTTCTTTAGTGGCCTGACTCCTGGAAACCATTGCTTGCTTTCAGGCTTTGAGCCTTGAAGTGCTCTGACTTCAGCTTTGCTCACTTTATTACATTTCAGTTCTCTTTCTGGTGCATGATTGATCTTCTTTTTTGATCCTAGCTATATCTTTTTGATTTTCCATATTTTCCTATCAGGGGTCTGTTTACATGAATAGACTCCACCCTCTTCACTGGAGGCCCCTTTTGCCCTCTTTAGCTGTACAGA
Source organism: Camelus bactrianus (assembly GCF_048773025.1). Taxonomy (NCBI): domain Eukaryota; kingdom Metazoa; phylum Chordata; class Mammalia; order Artiodactyla; family Camelidae; genus Camelus; species Camelus bactrianus. The sequence goes on along the minus strand of NC_133575.1, from coordinate 76,529,792 downwards.
TTATTTTCATATCTCAGACTTGATTAGGATGAGCAATTAGAAAACTGGGAGGAGTCAGTGTTTACACTCAAGACTCAACAGCATGCAGATGAAAAGGAAGGAGGGTACTGAATCAGTTTTGTAGATAAGTGGTCTAAGCATTGACAAATATAGGAATGGATGTAGGGAATGAAAGAGAAAAGATCATTTGTGTTGTCAATATAGTTAGGCGGTCCATGTCCCTACTTCCCAACAGAAGTTAACATAAAGTCAATTCAGATTGATGTCATAATTCTCCTAATCTCTGTGCAGACGCTGATTCTAAACAGTTCCTTAGCCAGATATAAAGAATACAGCAATAGCCTGTAGAAGGGCCATCCTAATCTGCAGTTAGGGACACATGTATGCAATTGCAATTCAAAAGAATATATAACTGATATGCGACTGAAACATAGACATCCATTTTTTTTCTGGTGATTTGATTTTTTCTCCTTTGAAAAAGTAGGAGATATGTCTACCTTAGAGTGCTACTCACTTTAGAACGGCCTGCTCTGTAGATCCCTTTGGGAAAGATTTTCATCTTAATAATACCAAGTCTTCCAATTTGGGAACATGGTTTGTCTTTCTTGCTTTTTTCTCCCTTATGAATTATTTATTTTGTAATTGCAAGTTTGTGCCTCTTAATCTCTCTCACCTATTTCACTCATCCCCCTACCCACCTTCCCTCTGGCAATCACCAGTTTGGTTCTCTGTATCTATGAGTCTGTTTTTGTTTTATTATGTCAGTTTGTTTTGTTTTTAGATGCCATATGTAAGTGAAATCACACAGTGTTTATCTTTCACCATCTGACTTATTTCACTTAGCATAATACCCTCTAGGTCCATCCATGTTGTCAGAAATGGCTAGATTTCATTCTTTGTTATGGCTTCCATTTTGTCTGCCTCTGTGTGTGTGTGTGTGTGTGTGTGTGTGTGTGTGTGTGTGTATCACATATACTTTATCCAGTCATCTATCAGTGAATACTTAGGATGCTTCCATATCTTGGCTGTTGTAAATAATGCTGCAATGAACATAGGGTGCATGTATCTTTCTATATTAGTGTTTTTGTTTTCTTTGGGAAGATATCCAGAAGTGGAATTGCTGGATTGTATGATAGTTCTATTTTTAACTTTTTGAGAAACCTCTTGTTTTCCACAGTGACTACCAATTTACATTCCCACCAACAGTGCACAAAGGTTGCCTATTCTCTGCATCCTCACCAACACTTGTCATTTGTTGTCTTTTTGATGATAGCCATTCTGACAGGTGTGACATGGTATCTCGTGGTTTTGATTTGCGTTTCTGTGCTGATTAGTGATGTTGAGCATTTTTTTGCATGTGTCCGTTGGCCATCTGCATGTTTTCTTTGGAAAAATATCTAGTCAGATATTCTTCCTATTTTTCAACCCGCTTGTTTGTTCTTTTGATATTGAGTTGTGTGAGTTCTTTGTATATTTTGGATATTAACCCATTATAAGAGAGAAATATGTTTACAAATGTCTTCTCTCATTCTGTAGGTTCTCTTTCATTTGATGGATGGTTTCCTTTGCTGTACAGAGCTTTTTAGTTTGATGAAGTCCTATTTGTTTATTTTGCTTTTGTTTCCCTTGCCAGGGGAGACATATCCAAAAAACCATTGCTAAGACTGATGTCAAAAGAGCTTGCTGCCTATGTTTTCTTCTAGCAGTTTTATGGTTTCAGGTCTTACATTTAGGTCTTTAATCCATTTTGAGTTTATTTTTGTATATAGTGTGAACAAGCAGACTGGTTTGATTCTTTTGCATGTAGCTGTCCAATTTTCCCAACACCATTTACTGAAGAGGCTGTCTTTTCCTTATTGTTTATTCTTGCCTCCTTTGTTGTAGATTAATTGACCATATAAGTGTGGGTTTATTTCTGGGCTCTCTTTTCTGTTCCATTAATCTCTGAGTCTGTTTTTGTGCCAGTCCCATACTATTTTGATTACTGTAGCTTTGTGGTATAGTTTGAAATTAGGCATCAGGATACCTTCACCTTTGTTCTTCTTTCTCAAGATGATTTTGGCTGTTCAGGGTCATTTGTGTTTCCATATGAATTTTAGAATTATTTGTTCTAGTTCTGTGAAAAATGTCCTTGGTGTTTGGATAGGGATTACATTGAATCTGTGGAATGCCTTGGAGAGTATGGTCATTTTAACAATATGAATTCTTCTGGTCCATAAACACCTTAGGTTTCTTATCGCCACTTTTAGTTCCTTCTCTGAGGTTACATCTTGTTCCTTTGTTTGGAACATTTTCTTCTGTCTCCTCATTTTGCCCAATTCTCTGTTTATTTCTGTGAGTTAAGTAGGTAGGATTCATTTCCTGATCTTGGAGAACTGATCCTCTGTAGGAGACGCCCTGTGAGGCCCAGCAGCATGCTCCCCTCTGGTCACCAGAGCTTTATAGTCTAGGGTTTCCCCCTACGTGGGCTGTGTGTGTCCTTCTGCTGTGACCAGGCTGACGAGAGTGGCACGCTGGTCGGCAGGACTGGCCCTGGCCTGCTGGCGGCAAGACTGTGCCTCATGCCGTGACTGTGGGCCTGCTTGAGGGCATGGTAGGCTGCTCAGCTGGCTGTCCATGTAGCTCGGGGTTGGGGGTACTCAGGGCTGCTGCCCAACCACTGGAGGGTGGGGCTGGTTCCCCATGGGGCTGTCTGCATGGCCCAGGGACTCAGGCTCAGGGCTGGTTCCAGCCCTCTTCGTTGTCCGATTGGGTCCTGAGGGTGGCTGGCTGCAGGGCCCGAGTGGTAGGGGCTGGGGGTTATGCTGGCGTGCTGATGGGCAGGGCTGGGTCCCAGCAGGCTGTGGGGCTAGTGAGGGGCTTGGGGCTGGTGCTGGCTCACTAGTAGGCAAACCAAGGCAGCTGCCTACTCGGCCCAGTGCATCCTGCTGCTTATATGCTAGAGGGAGAACTCCAGTATGCTGCTTGCTGGTACCAGTGTCCTTCTGGTAGAACAAGCTCCCCACAACGGCTGCTGCCAGTGTCTGTGTCCCCAGGGGAGTCCCCTGCCTCCTGCCTCTCCAGGAGGCTCCACGAGATCAGCAAGTGGTTCTGACAGGGCTCCTTTCAAATTTCTGCCTCTGTGCTGGTACTCAGACTGTGTGAGATTTTCATACACGCTTTAAGAGTTGGCTTTTTGTTTCCTACAGTCATCTGGCTCTCTTGTCTACAAGTCCCTCTGGCCTTCAAGGCAGTCGTTCTGGGGGCTCATGTTCCAAGTGCAGGACCCTGGGGCTGGAGGGCCCTATATGGGGCTGGGACCTCTCACTTTTGGGGGAGAATCTCTGCAATTGTGACTGTCCTCCCCCATCCTCTCCTATCCTCGCCTACCTCAGGGTGTGGCTCTTGCCTCGACCGCGTCTCCTTCTTTTACTAGTCTCACTGTGATTCCTTCTTTATATCTTTAGTTCTGGGAAATCTTTTTTGCCAGTTAGTCTCTTAGATAGTTGCTCAGCAAATATTTATAAATTTGGTGTATCTGTGGGAGGAATTGAGCTCCAGCCTTCGTACTCAGCCTCCTCGGCCACCACTCCCAGTTTGTCTTTGTTTTATTTGCGTCATTTTTAATTTCTATTGGCAATATTTTCTAATTTTCAATGTACAACTCTTTCACCTCCTTTGTTAAATGTATTCAGAAGTATTTTATTCCTATTGATTCTATTGTAAATGATTTTAAAAAATTTCCTCTTTAGATTTTTCATTGTTACTATAAGAAATATAACTGATATTTGTGTTTTGATTTTTATCTTGTAACTTTGCTGAATTTGTTATTAGTTCTACTGTGTGTGTGTGTGCGTGTCTGTGTGTGCGTGCGTGTATGTAATCTTTAGGGATTTTCTCCATATATGATCATGTCCTCTGTAAACAGAAATTTTACTTTTTCCTTTCTAGTTTGAATGTCCTTTACTGTCTGGAAATTCCATTACTATGTTGAATAGAAGTGGCAAAAGCGGTCATCTTTGTCCTGCTCCTGATGTTAGAGGAAAAGCTTGCTGTCCTTCACCTTTGAGTATTATGTTAGCTTTGGTTTTTTCATATATGGCTTTAACATATTGAGGAAGTATTAATTCCTCGTTTATTGAGTATTTTTTTTTTATCATGAATAGGTTTGTATTCTGTCAAATGCTTTTTTGCATCAAGATAATCATCTGATTCTTTACTTTAAGTCTCTTAATGTAGTATTTTTGTATATTGAATTATCCTTGTACTTTAGCAATAATTCTCACTTGATCATGTTGTATAACCCTTTTATTACACTGCTTAATTCATTTGCTAGTATTTAGTTGAGAAGTTTTATATCCATACTCATAAGAAATATTTGTTTTTCTTTTCTTGTACCATCTGTGTCTGATTTTGGTATCAGGATAATGCTCTCCTTATGGAATGAATTAGAAAGTGTTCACTCTTTTTCAACTTTTTGGAAGAGTTTGAGAAAAAATGATGTTATATACCTTTTAAAGCTTTTATAGAATCCACCAGTGCAGCCATCTAGTCCTAGGCTACTGTATGTTAGAGGTTTTTGATTATGGATTCAGACTCCTTATTTGTTATAGATCCATTCAGTGTTTCTATTTGTTCTTAAGTCTGCTTTGGTGGTTTGCGTGTTTCTAAGAATTTGTCCATTTCATCTAAGTTATATAATTTATTGGTGTACAATTGTTCATACTATTCTCTTATAATCCTTTTATTTTTGTAATATTGTTAGTAATGTCTCAGTTTCATGTATGATTTTAGTAATTTTAGTTTTCTTTTTTTCTTAGTAAAGGTAGCTAAAGTTTTGTCAATTTTGTCAATCTTTACAAAGAACCACCTTTGGTTTTGTTGAATATTTTATTGTTTTTCTACTCTCTATTTTATTTATCTCTATTTAACCTTTATTATTTCTTTCCTTCTTCTAGCTTTGCATTTAGTTTGGTCTTTTGCTGGTTCCTTAAGTTATATAGTTAGGTTGTTGATTTGAACTCTTTCTTCTTTTTAAATATATGCATTTAAAACTATAGCTTTCTCTTGTTGCACTGCTTTCATTGCATCTCATAAGTTTTGATGTATTATGGTTTTATCTTCATTTGCCTCAAGATATTTTCTAATTTCCTTTATGATTTCTTTTTTACTCATTGGTTGTTTGAGTGTGTTGTTTAATTTCCACATAGTTTTTTGGATATTTTTGTTTCTCTCCTGCTATTGATTTCTAGTTTCATTCCACTGCTATCAGAAAAGATAATATGATTTCAAAGATTTTAAATTTATTAAGATTCATGTTGTAACCTAGCATATTGTCTACTCTGGAGAATTTTTCACATACACGTAAGGAGAATGTGTATCTGCTGTTATTGGCTGGAGTGGTTTCTGTCTGTTAGTTCAAATTGGCTAATAGTATAGTTCAAGTTTTGTATATGCTTATTGATTTTCTATATGGTTGTTCTATCCATTATTGAAAGTGGAGTATTAAAATTTCAAATTATAATTGTAAAATTATCTATTTTCCCCTTCAATTCTGTCAATTTTTCTTCATAGATTTTGGAGCTTCTTTGCTAGGTAGGTTGTGCATGTTTATAATTTTTAGATATCTTATTGTATTGACCTATTCGTTTGTTTTGTAATCTTTTCTGACTTAATGTCTGTTTTGTCTGAACAGTTCTCTTTTTGGTTACTATTTGAATGGAATATCTTTTTCTCCTCTTTTATTCCAATCTGCCAATCTCTGTTTTAATAGGAGAGTTTAATCCACGTACATTTAATGTGATTAATGATAAATAAGGATTTATTTCTGCAATTTAGCTATTTTTTCCTTCATGTCATATATTTTTGTTCTTCACTTCTTCCATTACTGACTTTTTAAAATTTATTTTTTATAGTGTACCATTCTGATTACTTCATTTTTTTCCTATTTTATTTATTTAAAAAAATTTTTTTTATTGGTTACTTCGAGGGTTCCAATTAACATCTTAAATTTAGAGCATTCTAGTTCAAATAATACCAACTTAATTTCAATAATATAAAAATACTCTGCTCCTCTACGTCTTATTTTGTTCAGACATGATTTTCCTGATTTCTTTTAGTTCTTTTTTCATGGTTTCCTTTAGTTTATAAAATGTATTTAAGATAGATAGTTGATTTAGCTTCTTTGACTAATATTTCCAATGTCTAGACTTTCTGGGTGATGGTTTCTGTTAAATTATGTTTTTCCCTGTGAATAGTCTTATTCTTTCATGTTCCTTTTTATATTTTATAAATTTTTGATGAGACTGGCACATTCTGAGTATTATATTGTGGTAACTCTGGAAATCGAATTCTCTCATTCCTCATGGATTGGTTTTTTTTTTTTTTTTTTGCTTATTGAGGGCTAGAACCATCTTTTCATGATTTTCTGAACCATTTTTGCAAAGTGCATATTTTTGTTGTGTGTAGTCAGTGAAGTTTCTCTTTCATTTCTTTCTGTAGTCACAGTGGTGACATGACAAGATTTTCTTAAATATTTGGCTCTCAATAGGGGAGATAGATGGTCTTATGTCTTTAAATCCCCTTGTGGCTAGGAAGGCATGTTAGCCCTTTGGTGTTGAACAGTGGCTGATCTCTATGCCAGCCCCTCAGTGATAAAAAGCATCAATCAGCAATCAAATTACAGAATCTGTATCCCTGGAGAACAAGTTTTTCTTGCCCATCAGACTCTAGCAAGCTGTATCAGGAATAAGGGCTGATTACCATGGGGTTGGTGAATGGAGGATGTTAGCTGGTATCTGTAAATGCCCAAACTGACTGAAATTTACCATCTTTTTGAGCAAGCTCTTTCCTGGATGCTGCAAGTGTTATACCCGATTCAGAGTTCTAAAATAGTCACTTTAGATAGATCCTCACAGTTCATTTGTTGTTTCTGTGGAAGGATGGATTCCTCAAATATTCTACTCCACTATCTTCTCTCATATCACTCATGAATTGCTTTTTGTTGTTGTTTATTTTGTCCATTTTTAATTTGAGTGTTAGAAAGTTTACTATGAATTTTTTAAAAAACTCAGTGTATAAAGATTATGAGCTTTTGTCTGGACTGTTTTTCTATTTTCTGTTTGCCCCTTAATTTTGCTGCTATTAATGTTCATTTTATTTATGTTTTGAAACCTAATGAATTTTTTCCTTTGAGAATTAGAAAGTCCTTCCCTTTTTCAAAATTGATTACATATTTGCCTACATTTTCTTCTAGATGCTATGATTTATTTTTTAAACCATGTGGAATTTATTTGGATGTATTGTATGTGGTAAGGATCTAACCTGATTTCTTTATCAATTGTGAGCTTAAGTTCCCAGCACATTTTGTTTAGTAACCTGAACTTTACCCATTGATTTTGAATAATGCCCCGTATCGTAAATTAAATTGCTATTCCCATATCTTAATCTGGCCTATAAGTTCTGTTCCAGTGATATGCCTGCCATAGCCTTCACCTACATACACGTTGGTTTTAAAACTTTATACCTGTGGTAGATTGTGCTATTCTAAATCTTTATTCTATTCCCAGTGATAAGATTATATATTCACCTCTTTCGCCATGAACTTTGCAGTGCCCTCTTACTGTGATTCTAGGCTTGGCCATGTGAGTTGCTTTGGCCAATGTGATTTTAGGAAATATGATACAGACGGGACTTGAAAAGTGTTTCCAGATTGAGGCTTGCCCTCTTTCCTCTCCTGGGACTGCCATGAGAAGAACATACCTAGGTTACCCTGCTAGACCCAGGAGGAGGATGAAAGGCATATAGAGAGGAGCTGCCTCAGCTAAGCCGCCCCAGCTAGGCTTAGCCTAGGGTATCTAACCTTTAGTCAATTGAAAGATGTTTAAGAAATCCCAATGTCTATAAAACTGAATAGCTTGTACTATAGATTAGCTGGTCCCTAACTTATTCACAACCATGTGAAATAAATAAATGCCAGTAATAGTATTGTGGTTGCTTAGCAATAACTGATCCATTCCACAATACACTTTAATATATGGTAGGATGTCAGCCTATTTTATTTATTTACTAATTTGCAAAAGTTGCTTGTAGCTATTCTTGGCTGTTTATCCTGGTTTGCTTAGTAATATAATTATCTGTGTGCATATCTTATATTTCACCTTGACCCAGTCTAATTCTAAGAGAACTTAGAAAGCAGAGATTAATTTTTTTTCATTTTTAGTAGTATCCATCACTATATCTGGCTGAAAGCTTCTTTGCTCATAATGATACTCAATACCTAGTCATTGTTGAATTAAGCTGAATAACTGCAAATTAAATTCTCAAAGCACATAGTGAATCCCTACATTACCATTTACTTCATTACCTATAATGAAATTTAGAATGTTTGGTGCTATATAGATGCCGCCAGTATTTAGATGAGTTTTATTTTATTCTGTAGTCTTTTCTCCATCATAGCAATGGTTACTACAATTTATATCAAATGGCATATGTTACCTTAGGTTATGATAGTATTCATAATATGCGAGCAACATAACTAGTTTTCATTTCTCTTTGTTTTTCAATTTTACTTTTGCTCACTCTCCCAACTTGCTCTGAAATCTCCCTTAATTACCTTATGTTTATTTCAAGAAACTAAGTAATATTTGGTTTTATACGAACATGTCTACAGCAGGTAGACAATACTGATTCAGCCAAATAAGTAAGAATGTTTGCAGATTTTTCATAGAGTTTCAGTGACCTCATATGTAATGCTTTGGAATAATAGCAAAGTAGATTCATTATACAGAACTTAAGAATTGAAACTCAATTTTGTCTAGTTTTTGATTCTGCTTGAGTTAAAAAAAAGGTGGGGCAGAATATCAAGACCTAGTGAATACCTCACAACATAATGTGATTAATTTTCTTGAGTGGGAATGTATTTTTAATATTTCTATCAGGATTTGTTGAAACCATCTTCCCCTTAGTATTTATTCCACTAGGGATCTTATTACTGGTACTTTATCTTTTAACTGCACCTTTCCTTCTTTCCATCTGTTTGTGGGGGTGTTTTAATTGCCTCTACACATCTCCACAGCAACTAAATACTTTCTGAAGCAGCCTGTGATGAATGGTTCTGCTATTGTGTTTAATCATTCCCATTAAATATTATACTGAAACTGAATTATGATTAAATTAAATAAAAGAATAATATATTACATAGGTTTTCATTTAGAAAACCTCATTAATTTATGTTTGCATTTAATAAAACTAACCTCTTAAATCATTTGTCCAAAGTTGAAAAAACATATGTTTCCCAAGAAACAAAGGAGTTAGAAGAAGGTAACTATATTACTAGTGTGATGACAGCCCTTTCAGGACATTCTAGTCTTGTGTTTTAGGAGGTGTGAGGAGCATGTAAGTAACTTCCCTAATTTTCATTCGGTTGAGCTTCTCTCACGACCTTTGTATAAGGCATATGACCTTGTCCAAGTCACTTAACATCTTTGAGCATCTGCTTTTTAAAGGTGTTAGTTTCCAAACTAATTACCTTACTCTGTACATGGTAAAAGGAGGTAGCTATCCTACTTTAATGATGAATCTCCTGGGATATTTACAGTACAATCATTATAGAAGTATATATTAAGATAGAGTCAATATGCCACTCTCCTTTCTCCTGAGCCGTACAAATATAGCTGATTCTGTGTAATGCATATCAATGACCTCTCGAAATTACTTACATTTGACTGGTGTTCACAGTGGAATTTGACTTGTAAAACATTGTCTATCATATAAATAAACCTCGATAAATGTTTGTTGTATTAAAGTCTTACTTTCATAAAAAGAATTCTCTGACCAGACAATCAGATACTTGGTTACATATATAAGCATTGGCAAGAATATTTGCATAAATTGATGCTAAAATTATCTCCAATAAGAAAGTGTGTATCTTTTGTTTATTATTCATATAAATCTACTGAGGAAAAGACATCTCTAGGTGGAAAAGATCTTATGATATGTCCACCGTGAGTTGAAAAGATTGTGAAGACAGCTGCATGCAGGCAAATCCAATGATGAAGTAGTTGAAGGAAAATCCTGTTATTAAGGCTCTTATAAATTTTAGCCGTTGACATTAATTTAAGAAAACAAACAGGATTCTCCTTTTTGTTTTCTTCTCTCCAAAATGGTTGCCATGTCGAGAGCACAAGCAACTGCAGTTTCCCCTGGTTCCCCTCAGTCTGCCCACACATCTACCCATACCCTCCACCATTGACTCATTTTCCTCTTTTTCCATTCTTGATGCAAAATAATATACCTTACCTACTTTTAAGATTTACCACCAAAGGAGAAGATCTACTATGTAGGGCAGGTCCTGATGTTTCAATGGAAAAGAATAGGTCAGGATCAAGAGCTTGCCAAGAAGAGACATGATCCAAAAACCTAGAACCAGGGAATGAAATAGAGTTCAAATCCAAAGGAAAAGATAACAAATCAAATCAAGGACAAAATAAACAGTGTTCACCATGGATGTCAGAATGAGGGGATGCTTCGTTGAAGGAACACTTTCTTCATATCCCCATACTCTTAGGCTCTTGCCTTCTTTTATGAGCATCGAGGACCAGTCACCCACTTCTGAGTTGATGTCCAGGAGAAAGCAGATATGGTGCTCTGCCTATAAGGGTCTCCCAGGGGATGTTGGGTTTCTGGCATCAAATGACAATCCTAGAGGCCTGGAGGCAAGTACAGAGACCAAGAGACTGTAAGAAGGATCTATTCTGACTTCACGCTTCTTAGGCTTCCTACTATCTCCCTTTTCTCAGTGTACCATTTTCTAGGAAGAGTGTGTAATGTAGAAGATTTTCAATGGTGGAGAAAGTTAAAACTCTCTATATTTGGACAGAGAGTCTGCTATGGGATATTCCATAATGACATGGCTGATGCCAACCTTGGTGAAAAATTACTTGCAGATGGTCACAAAGACGGTGCTTTTGAGTGGTCCTCTTCAGAAGAAATCCATTTGCCATCACACACACCAGAGCAATGTTGTGCAAGTGTCCTGGGAAAGTGCTCTAAAAATAGGGAGCAGCATATTCTGAGAATGATAATTACTGAATTCACCATAATCTTCGGAAATGAGATATGGAGCACCAGGCAAAAGAAAGAACAAAGGGAAAGATGAGAAGAACACTTTTTACTTATTGTCAGGGATGAAGAGGATTCCTGTTTTAGTTTATTCATTAATATGAAAATTTGGGGTCCCTCTCTTTAGTCTGTGCATCTTCCTAAGACTCTACAAGTCACTTGGGGCAATGAGGAAGGAAAACTACCTCCTTATGTGATCTCTGAATCCAGCTGGGCCAGAATTTGGTTAATTTAAATGAATGAGAACATTCAAGAAAGATGGATCCATTTGCACAGATGGGGCCAGCAACAGAGGGATTCAGGCGGTGGGAGGAAGTCCATTTGTGTAGATGGGATAGTCAGACTAAATCAAACGATGCAGGCTTTTAATCTAGGCTCTGCTTGTTACTAGCCCAGTGACCTTGGGTGATTACTTACCCACTTTGAATCTTATCTGTGTACGGTGAAGATGCTATTATGTAACTCACAAGTTTCTGTAAGAAAGAAATGAGATACATAGCATATTGTGATAAGCATTAAAATAAATGGTATTTAGCTGATCTTAGAACACAGTACCTATAGTCTATAAATGATGCCAGTGCGAGCCTTGACAGGCTTTATTAACTAAGTGATTGGGAGAGAGGAGGACTTGAAGGTGGAAGGAATGGCACAAGCAAGGAAATAACAGTGTAATAAAAAGGAGATCCGACTGAAAAAAAACAGAGGCACAATCTCTGTCTCATGCAGGCAAATCCCAAGAAAAAGAAAGAGCCTCTTTTAAAATCAGCTCCAGACATTACTTTTTATGTTTACCATTCCTACTGCCAGAAGCTTGATTAAGTTGGAAGTACATTCAGTTTTCTCAGGAAATGGTACTGGTGTTAATTAGAATGGTGTGAAATTAAGCACATTTCAAATATCAGTGGGGTCAGTGGAAATTTTAGTCTCTGTAACTATGAGAGCATGTCTCAAACCAGGAAGTTTGCAAACTTTTTCACATATCCTAAATAAGGAAACCTATTAACTACAGAACTAGCTATTAACAGGATTATGGTCAACAGTACTTTCATACGGTAGGGGGAAGAACTGAGGAACAGAACCACTTTAAGATCTACCACTCCTTCAGGGAGGGTATAGCTCAGTGGTAGAGCACATGCTTAGCATGCATGAGGCCCTGGGTTCAATCCCCAGTACCTCCATCAAATTAAAAAGAAAAAAATTCTATTACTGCTAACCCCAAAAGAGAAGGAGATATTTCACTACATTGAATACAATCTTTGCAGTGTTAGTCCAGTATTTTCCTTATATCCTAAGATGTGCGTTTAGTGTTTTAAAAAGGCCCTCTGGAATATACTGCTGTCCACGAGGGTATAGAGAGGGATTGTAAGGCTCTTGTGCTCCTAACAATAGCAAAATTACTCCTCCAAATATCTCCCTCCTGGTGCCTGCAATAATCACTAATCACTCTTTTGACTTGAAATTTTGATGGTTCCCGTTAAGTTGCTAATAGCTTTGGGAAACATGATGTATTAAACTATGAAGTGTTGTTAAACCTTAAGTGAGAATTAATTGATCGGATCCTTTCCAACAAAATAATCTATGGAAAAGAGGTTTTCCAAGGAATAATCCTGGGAATTACCTGGTGGGAGTGAATTTGATTAGAGCATGGTGGCGGTATGCAGAATAAAGATACTGTGGGGATACCTGGAGGTGCAAAAGTATCTGCAAGTAGCAAAAAATGCTGAAAGAAGAGGAATAAAGAAATTTTAGCAAGAGATTACCATATGCCCAGCATTGGGTCGAGGACACTCACATGTCGTTTTTTTCTTATCTGCTGAAGTTGGGCGTTACTTACTTCCCATTTTTGTCCGTGCATATAGATCTAGCTATTATTTTAAACATTTGTTTTCTTGATAGCTATAAGTTTTGATTCAAATCTATTCATACTTCTTGGATTTGACTTCTCAAATATAAGGACCAGTAAAAAAATAAGACAAAATTCCTGAATGAACTTCAGTAGCTTTCCTTCAGGAAAGAAATGAAACACTATTTGATGAGTTGTATCCTGATGAAAAGAAAGCATTGCACTGTAATTTTTTTTTCTGGCTATTTTAAAAGGGTCTTTCAATCCCTTCACATCCTCCTGCCCTATGTGCAAAGGTATGAAGATAATGATGGATGTTACATTCCAACCTACGTGTATCTTTTAGTAAAAATCGAAGTTCAGTAATGAGTCCTTATAGCAGACTTACTCATGCTGCTGTTTCACCCTGTGCTTGTGTGTTTGATAAGAGAGGAGTGTTTGGTTTTGTAAAACGGACAAATGGCAAATCTTATTGTGGGTAAAGATTTCTTTTAAGCTGAGTGCTTTAATGATCGACACTGGGCTCAGAAGTGATTTTCATTTTATTGCATTTTTCTCCAGGGCATTACACCCCAGTAAATAAAAATAAATAAGGAGAAAGATGTAGTTTTATATGCATGAGAGTAGGGCTTTAGCCTCAGAATTTCAGCCTTCTGGACTGTGTTTTCTCACCTGTGACTCTTCTGTGATTTGTGGTGCTAGTATGCAGTAAGCTCCCATATCCACAACTCTCTGGATTAATAAAAATCTGCATATATGAGCCTATCAAAAATCTATACAGCAAATACAGCAAAGTGTGCACTTACACAAAACACATTAGCTGTGTATACTCATAACCATGACATCACTCTGACACTGGAAAAGATAATTCTGTGCTAATCAGCAGCAAAATGACATTTCTCTTGTTCTTTAATGAGTAAGACACTGGGGGACTAAGCATGCTGATGTCAAAAATTGTATATGTCATCAAATTCATTTCAACCAAGTATAGTCATGTAGGATTTTAATCATTTGTTTTAGATAAATCAGCTTCATGGACTTAGTTGATCATGAGGAGTTTGGAATTCATAGTTTTAATTGGAAATCATTGTTGAAAATTATACTGTTGTACACTTAAAGTCTCCGTCAGCTGAACATATTGAACACTACTAATAGATTGGGTTTTCTTCTTTTTTGTAATCCTGTTTTTTTAATATGTAAAAAATCTGTCATTTTTCATATATTTGCTTCTATCAGTGAATGATTCTCAGTTTCTTCAATTTCCTGTTGATTTTATTTAATTTATTAATTGATTAATTTTTTAATTGAAGTATAGTCAATTTACAATTTTGTATTAGTTTCTGGTGTACAACATAGGGATTTAGTTATACAAATATATATATATTCCTTTTCATATTCTTTTTCTTTTTTATATATATTTTTGAAGTATAGTCAGTTTACAATGTTGCATTAATTTCTGGTATATAGCACAGTACTTCAGTCATTATAGGAATGTACATATATTCATTTTCATATTCTTTTTCACTATAGGTTACTACAAGATATTGAATATAGTTCCCTGTGCTATGCAGTGTGAACTTGTTGTTTATCTGTTTTATGTATATTAGTTAGTATCTGCAAATCTCAAACTCCCAATTTATCCCTTCCCACACCCTTCCCTCCAGTAACTGTAAGTTTGTTCTCTATGTCTGTGAGTCTGTTTCTGTTTTCTATACAAGTTCGTTTGTCCTTTTTTTTTTAGATTCCACATATAAGTGATATCATATGGTATTTTTCTTTCGCTTTCTGTCTTACTTTCCTTTGAATGACAATCTCTAAATCCATCCATGTTGCTGCAAATGGCATTATATTATTCTTTTTATGGCTGAATAGTATTCCATTGTATAAATATACCACAACTTCTTTATCCAGTCATCTGTTGATGGACATTTAGGTTGATTCCATGTCTTGGCTATTGTATATAGTGCAGCTATGAACATTGAGGTGCATGTATCTTTTCGAATTAGAGTTTCCTCCAGATATAAGCCCAGGAGTGGGATTGCTGGATCATATGGTAAGTCTATTTTTAGTTTTTTGAGGAATCTCCATAATGTTTTCCATAATGGCTGCTCCAAACTACATTCCCAACAACAGTGTAGGAGGGTCCCCTTTTCTCCACACGCTCTCCAGCATTTATCATTTGTAGACCTTTTGATGATGGACATTCTGACTGGTGTGAGGTGATATCTCATCATATTCTTTTTCAATATAGGTTATACAAATAGTCAGATTGTGTAGAGAAAAGGAAGAGAATGGAAGGGAGTGAAAGAAAAAGATGTGTCTCCTAGTGTAGTGTAATCGGTGTTGCCTTCGAAGTATATCTTTGAGAACAGAACAGAAGACTCCAAACGGATAAAAATGTGTAATTCTGATAAAATCATTTTGGGAGATTTTATATATGAACGATTCCTTACTATCATGTGGGAATTTGGGGAAACAGTGTTTTTGAGGCCAAAATATACAAGAAAGTAATAATCATCGGGGAGGACTTTGATACTAACCGTGTAGAAATAATATCACCCTCAGTTTCATTACAAAAGATTAAGAGGGAGACAAGAAGCCATGACTCAGACACAAGCCTGAAAAGATAAGGAATTATGATTAGTTTCTGCACCGAGTAGGCTCTCAGTGGGAGGCTGAGTAGTGAGACTGCTCGTTGTACAGCTGAAGTTGGGGGTCTCTTGATAGCTTTGCCAAAACAAAAGCACCTACGTGAAAACTCAACCGTTACTGTCATCGGAAGTGAAAGAGCAGGCTTCTCTTTATCTGGATTTAAATATAATTTAACTAAATCACTTTATATTAAAAGCACTTTTGAAAAAGGATGTTTGGGAAACTAAAGACACCCATAGGAGATGAAGGAATTTTATTGAATTTTACCATGAGGTGATTTCTGTTCGGAGATTAAAATTTGTAATTTGGAGATTAATGGAAGTTCTATACTATTTCTTAATGGTATAATTTATAGCTCCCCACACTGAAAGACATGGTGTTATTTATAAGAAAAGAAAATTCCTTTGAGCGCTTGAAAGTACCTTGTAACAATAATAGGTAAAACTGAAGAATTTCCTGCTCCCTGAAAAATGTGGAACTTGTTTATTGTTTCTGCCTTGAGGGAAAAAAGTGTTTTCATAAGCATGGAAAAAATCAGAATTTATGTAACATAAAAGATATGTCTTTTTTTTATAACCTTTCTAAGCAATATTATAGCAAAGATGGGTAGAGCTATGCAATTATTTTGGTGCCATAAGATTATTAACATATAATCTTAACTGAGTGGGGAGGGTATAGCTCAGTGGTAGAGTGCAGTGCTTAGCATGCACGAGGTCCTGGGTTCTATCCCCAGTACCTCCATTAAAGAAAATAAATACCTACCTACCTACCTAATTACCTCCCCCCACCAAAAAACCCCAAAACAAACAAAACATAATCTTAACTAAACTTCAACCCGATTATTCAACCCGATTATTCAATTGAGTGAGCGCATACTTTGGGAGAGACATATATAGTGAAATGAGGAAGGAGTTAGATGCCTGCTTAGCTAGTTAGATGTCCAGAATCAACCCTGGTGACTAATGTGGTGGGATCCAGATTCCACCTGATGATAACATAAGACAGTATTATTAGATGATTGTTATTCATATACAAAACGGCTTATGATAAGCCTAATGATATTATATGCACCTGAGACTGCTTTCCTAAAATGATGGCCATGTGCATGCTTTGTATACACGTATTCCCATTTCAGGAAGACCTAAAGGCACTGAAATAGAGCAAAGATATCTCTATTTAATGACACAGTTTTAATACTAATATGGAGAAATTATATTTCTCTCAAGTTATAGTGTATCACTTTGGGTGGATCTAAAATCTGTATTTTCAGCCTATACTTATCCACAGAATTTCAGTTCTGTATGGTCAACTGTCTACTGGGTATCTCTGCGTATCCCACAGGTCCCTTGAATCAACATGTCTAACATGGAAATCATGTGTTTCTCTACCCAAGCTTGTCTTCTCTTTGCTAGGTCCACCTGTCATGGAGATGTAGACTCTTAAATTCAATTTGAAACCATTTCCTCATAATCCTACCTCCTTAGCACTTTTCATATATGTCCTCTCCTCTGCATCCTCACTGACTTCAGTCTCTACTCATCTCTTCCAGCTCTTCTGCTTGTTCCCAGTCTTGCCTTCCTTGAAACTCTTCTGTCCAGGGAGGGAGGGTATAGCTCAGTGGTAGAGTGCATGCCTTGCATGCACAAGGTCCCAGGTTCAAGCCCCAGCACCTCCATTAAATAAATAGATGAATAAACCTAATTACCTCCCTCCTCCAAAAAATTCATTAAAAATAAGTAAATATATATTGGAAAAAAAAGAGAAACTATTCTGTCCACCCTACTGCCTGAGTTATCCTTTATGGAATGTATATCTGATTATGTTACTCCTCTAACTTGAGTACGTCAATGGGACTTCTAGATAAACACATGAGTTCACAGGAGTGTTTATCTGAGCCATTTCTTGAAGCCCATAAAACATGGATAGTAAAAGCAGCTAAAAAGGTATAAAATCACCAGGACAAAGAGGATGGGAGAGGAAACCCAGAGGATTAGACATATCCACACATTTTGGAAGACAGAAAGCAAATGGATGAGTAATAATTTATGTAACAGAATAGAAGGAGATAAAACTTAAATATCTGCCTGTGGGGAGAAGTCAGTTCCTGTAATGCAACAGAAAAGCTCAGAAACTAAAGACAGCAGGTGACTCTAAAGGCAGATTTACTGCTTTTGGTTTTTAAATAGAAACAGGAAGATTGGTTGAAAGTCTGGATAAGCAGTAAGATCCCAGATCTTCTTAAGAGACTTACTTCCCTTCCTTTGGGCAACAGTTCTGGAGTAAAACGTGTATATTTTTGAAAAGTTCTCTAATATCTTAAAATACACATGATATACATGTGGATATATTTGTCTAATTTCATTACAATGCTCACGAAACTTATAATCATTTGATAACCTGAGCAATTGTGATTCTCTACCACTGTTGTTCTCTTGCAAGCTTTGTGTTGCCTGAAAGTTTTCAGAAGGTAGGTTTTCAATAAACACATAGTTGACTTTCAATAAACTGTGTACAAAGTGGCTTTTTTTTTTTTTTAACTGAACAGGGTTTAAGGGATTGGAGATTTCTAGAACCTGTAACCTGAAAAATCTTGGATAATCTTTATTGATGGGATATATGAGATCCGATTATATTGTAACAATTGGAGTTTCAGAAGGAGCAGCAAGTGGAAACCATACCTAAGGGGTGAGGATGCAGAGACCTGGGAGAGGTGACAAACTGCAGAGGTAACATACACTGTAGAATTACCTAGCATATTTACAATCTACCTTGTATTTTGGGAAGTTGCAGAGAATGACTAGTGCAGCATGGAAATAGGGTACAGGAAATCCAGTCTTTGGGGAATGGAAAGATAATAAGGTTGCAATAAAAGATAGGTAGGTTATAAAATAGGATGAAATTATATTTCATATGAGCATAGTATGTGTTGTGATTTTGAAGTCTTTTCAATTTTCATATCTCTCTAGTACCAACTTGGGACACATATTATCATGGTTGAATTGGAGAATTGACAGCCTACCAGAAAGTGTCATTGTATAGTTTGGGACTAGTGAAGATGGAAATCATAATCTTTCTTTTTTTTTTTTTTTTTTGCACAAACACCCCAGGAAATTAACCTCCAAATACAACTGAGGGATAGATACTGTTATGACTTATTTATGGATCAGTAAACTGATGAAATATGGTGAAGCTATAAGTAGACCAGAGATGTACAAGAAGACATGGTTGAGCAGAAAATAAATTTGAACCCTGCTTCTCAACTCTTGATTTAACCAGAGACAGCTCTACCCCAAACATGAGAGTCTCTATAGAAGCATGTGGGAATTAGGAAGTAAAATCTGATGAGTATTTTTCCTGAAATATTACAGCTGTCATTCCCAGGGCCCTAGTCCTGAGATAGTGGCAGGTTAAGATATTAAATTTATATTTTTCTGGGAACTCTTCATGGACTGTTGCTGTATCAGTGACAATGCAGACAGAAGCATGGTGATTTTAAAGAGCATGCTGTTTGGTGTACCCTCTGTCTAGTGTAGCTACACTTGGAGCAGCTAGCAGTGTTCATCTGAATTCTTTATTATTTATCAGAAGAGCTACTGTTTTCCAACATAATCTTTTCTACAAAAAAGTATCAGTGGTGCATATTGTCACTCTGCTTTAAGCATCTGCACTTTTGTCCCGAGGATCAAAACATCACGATGACCCCAAAAGGAAGAAAATGAGATGAATATAAATCAAGTATTTTGAGATTTACAAACCTGTTATCTGTTTCTCTCTCTCCCTCTTTCTTCTTTTAATACATTAAGCATCGTCTCATACAGCCATGAACATAAACCGTGACCAGTTTACTGAGTAAGGCTGTAATCAAAAGAACATATAATGATATATTTGTCTTTCCTTTCTTGCCTTTGCATTTAATTTTCATATATATCCGTGTTTGTGCAGTGACTTTGAATGTGTCTCCTGGAGGCAGGTGCTCCTGCAAGTTTAACAGTGAAGACAGTTGACAGGAACACAATGACTGGGAGAGGACATGTTGGGTAGTGTGGACAGGGCCACAATAGACTGGAAGAGTAGGAAAGCAGGCTTCTGATATCGCAGGGAGTCAGAGTTTGCACCTTTGTTTGCTGAGGAAAGTAGCACATAGATAAGGAACTGCCTTTTTATCCACCTTTTTTCTTAATTTTTTAATTGAAGTATAGTCAGTTTACAATGTTGTGTCCATTTCTGGTGTACAGCATAATGTTTCAGTCATCCATATACATACATACATTCCTTTTCATATTCTTTTTCATTATAGGTTACTACAAGACATTCAGTATAGTTCCCTGTGCTATACAGTAGAAACTTCTTGTTTATCTATTTTATATGTATTAGTTAATATCTACAAATCTCAAACTCCCAATTCATCCCTTCCCTCCTTCTTTGCACCCCGCTCCCAGGTAACAAAGTGAAGTAAGCCAGAAAAGAAAGAAAAATACCATATGATATCACTTATATGTGGAATCTAAAAAATAAAAGGCACAAATGAACTTATTTACAAAACAGAAACAGACTCACAGATATAGAAAACAAACTTCTGGAACTGTCTTTTAATTATCTCCTATCTATATTTAAAGGACATCCTTTCAAATAGATTTTTTTAGTGACTTTTCCTGAAAGTTTTGATAATAGTCCATGCTGACATATTGTCTTTTAAGACTATAGAAAAAGGACCAGTTTCAGAGATTGTGCCCAATATATGTGTCCACTTCATGAATCTACATCTGCTAAGCTCTAGGGGTTGTGTTGGGGGATAAAGTGCTCTGAAGATGAAACTAGAAGTAAGTATTTTCCCTGATACTTCTTCCATTGCGCAGCAAGATGGTTACAAGGTGTTTTTTAGTGTGTTTAATAAATTGAACAATTTATTTATAAGTAAATTAAAAGTTTATATATAATTTTATATTATATAAAATATAAAAATATTATATATAACATAAATATAAAAATCTTATATAGTATAAATATACAAGTATACATTATTATAAATAAGTTTATAAATAAATTTATAAATTGAGGCTGCATACCTTCGTGACATCTCTAATGTGAAAAAATAGATACAAAGAATCAATGCAATGAGTTTAAAATGTTTATTTGGGAATGACAATATCAACACAACTACCAGCACTTCCTACGTGCGAGGCATTCTCCTACCTGCATTGCATTTATCATCTCACATGTGCCTGGATGCAGAAAACTGTGAAATACTTACGAATGTCCTCATTTTACAAAACAGGCAGATTGGACATTCAGCCCCAGGTAGGGCGGTTCCAGGGTCTGTACCCTTTATTGCTGTGTGGTACTGCCTCTCATAAAACAAGGCTTTGTGTTCTTTGGCTTGGCTTTACGACACAACCACAGCTGAAGCGTATTTGCGAGCCAGTGAAGTTTGTGCCTCGCTCAGCTCTATCTTCTCTTCCTCTACCCTTTCCTGACTGTCATAGCCGCCCTTCCACCGCGATGTCTCATGCTTTCCTGCTTCCCTATACTTTTGTTCTAATGGGAAAGCACGTGAGAAAATATATTCTCTAAAATATCCTGGATGTTATCCCTCTCAGAAATACATCCTTTCAAGTATAGAAAATGTTAGCTCTGCCAGAAATATTGGCATTTTCAAAGAGGATGCATGGAAGGGAGACTGGGAAAATCTTAAGCTGGGAAGATTTCTAAATGCTCCTCAAATCGCAAAAAGGTAGATAATGACATACTTGCCTACCTTTATGGACAGCCTCTCTTTATGGTGCTATCAGCACTTCATTGCCAGATGCAAAGGTCATAAGAAATTGAATAGTTTTCATATCATTTCAGAAGCTTCTTCCCCCCCTCCTCACCCTGAATTCATTACGACCCTCTGGATTTCTGTGGAAAAGAAAAATCCTTACTTTTTGTGGTGTGATTTGGGATTAATTTCTGGCTCATTGAATTGCTAGGCTTAGCAAATATAAATCCTTGACTCCAATGCAAATTTGAATCTCATATAAAGAATAATTTTTTATATAAAGACATCCTGTGCAATTTTTGGGACATACTTAGACAAAAATTATTTGCTATGTATCTGAAATTCAAATGTAATTGGACAGCTTATATTTTATCAGGTAACCATACTCAGAGTGGATTTTAATTGTCTTGAGACAGAAAAAACTTCTGATGGCAGATATCTTATAGTGAACTAATTAGGAAACGGTAAAAATATGAAGGGTAGCAGTGGCTATGGAGAAAGGGACAAACTCATACACACAATGGAATAAGAATCAAAATGTAATGATTGCTCACCTGAGCAGTGTTGATGATCCAAGGTGTCTTGATAGGAGTTATTAAGTAACAAAGCAAAAGTCATTATAAAAGACTAAGACCTGAAATTCAGGGATTTTGGTTCAGTTTTGAGAGGAAAATAGGTTGCATAAATTAATCAGCACAAAGAATAGGTTGAGTCCAGGAAGTTGAATAAGATTCAGGAGATTAAGCAAAACTTAAATGTGATTTCAGACTATGATCCAGAAATTGGAAGGTCAGTTAGTTTGCTACTGAAGATCTAACAACCAGACATATACTAAACAGAAAGTACTAATCTTTTCATGTTATAGAGTCATACTCCTGTGTGAATAAAGAACATACCTTATCTTGAACAGTTTAGTTAAGATGATTGGACAAAGTGTGATTATTTACAACCAAGACTAAAATTGCAAAATGCCACACACATAGTCTGTTCTGGAAAAATTCTAAATGTTTAATGCTATTTTCTGATGCCACAAAATACTTCAAGCATTAAAGATAATCCAATTCCGTTTCCCATTGGGTTATGAGTTTGCTCCCTACCTCAGGAGATGATTCTTCAAAGCTGATGACAACTAGTGGCTAAATTAGGAAATACAAGTTAGATTTATAGAATTGCTTACAACATGAATCTTATTTTCTGTTCTAGCTAGAATGCCCATTAGCTATTTTGATGTATGCAATTTTAGTTTGATTTTAAAAATTAATAAATCATTGTTCACATGGTAAGGTGAATACTTAATCGGGCAGCTTTTGCAAGCGGCTAATACTAAGAGTTGGAATGCAATGTAAGAAAAACATTTAAAATGTAAAGATAGTGGTGTAGGGCATACACTGTAGGAAAAGAGCAGGGTTACCGTGGGAACCGTAATCCTGAATTTCATGACT
Source organism: Camelus bactrianus (assembly GCF_048773025.1). NCBI lineage: Eukaryota > Metazoa > Chordata > Mammalia > Artiodactyla > Camelidae > Camelus > Camelus bactrianus. The sequence goes on along the minus strand of NC_133575.1, from coordinate 76,506,997 downwards.
TGTCTTGTGTGATTACAAATTTAATGCCGTAGGAGGATTGTGTGACTTTTTCCTTTATTTTGAGGATGATTTACTTGTGAATAATCAGGAAAGGATCAGGCTTAGATGTGACCTGAATCTGCCCAAACTAGTAGGACCCCGCATCTTTTAGGAAGATAGAAGAGGGGAAAAAAAAAACCAGCATGAGAAGGCGATCTCTTCAAAAGTACCCGAGTTCAGCACATTGTAAGCTTTCACTGTAGAAAACTACAGAAAACGATTTTGCACTTTGACTTCATTTGCAGCTGAGGATTTCCAAAATGCTTTGCAACGGGCACAGAGGCTTTACAATGTTTCTTGAAACTCCACAGGGCTAGTTGTGACAGTGAATGAATTTCAGGGGATAGCTCACAGCTGAAACTGGCAAAGGAAGGCGGGAGAGGCTAGAGAAACATACTTTTGCATGGATTTACTAAAGTACAGCTTACCACAGTGAAGTATGAATACAGTTGTTGGGGAAATAGCAGAAGGCAGAGCATGTAGCAGTCAGTGTATGTACTGTTTTGTTCTTAGAAAAGGTCTTAGTCAAATATGAGGATCAAATTGCATGCATACACAAAGGTGTGTCCAGCTGATCGTACATCAGCCTGCGTTGTGTGTCTTCACATCATGCCTGTTGATGGAAAGGGAAATATACAGTCAATAAAGAAGGTCTTTTTACTACAGTTCTGAATGTATGGATGTCTCCAAAGAGTTGGGGATTTGACATGCGTTTTATAGTGATTAGCTTATTTTTCTTTGGTTAGTACCAGAGGCTTTAGGTTTTAAGGCTATGCCAATTTAGGCAATAGATATTCCAAATCATAGCCTTTACTGTGTTCATTGTGAACTAAACAATTGACAAGGCACAAAAGATCCATGCATAGACTCACACACTGGTGGAGATCATATAAAGGTCAGTGTCCTTTTGGTTCCTTTTGGAGAAGAATTTAATGTAAGTGCTGGTGCCTAAACAAATTTAACTGAAATTGACATGCTCATTAGTATCAATGCTAATACTAATACTAATACTAATACTAATACTAATACTAATACTAATACTAATACTAATACTAATACTTTCTGGCTTCATGTGTTTTTACCTCAAGATGTGACATTCCTAAAGTCAATCAACCTAAGCTTCTGAAGCCTGCAAATGGAGTATGTATGCTACAGGAAAAAAAAATTAATTATTGCTATAGATGATAAATAGGGAAGCCAGTGGTGAATGGAATACAATTTTAGAGTAGCAAACAGATAAATAAATAAAAAGAAATTAAATGAAATTTTCCCTTCAAGTCATGGAGTACCAAACATATCATCAGAGAAAGGACTTGCTTAATGGAGGAGAAAACTATTGAAAGTTTGAGTGCTTAGTATCAGTATAAAGAAGCAAACAATGGTGAATGAATTAAAATGTAGAATATCAGTCAAAAAGAATCACTCCAGTCTTTAATAAGGAAATAGTCAGAAAAGTGATCATCTTGGTTTTCGTCAACTTTTTGTAAAAACAGGTTATCCTAGAGGAGTAGAAAAGGAGAGACAAACAGAAAATAGCCACGTTTTAGGTTTTCACTGCATACATATAGATTGAAATGAATAATAAATAAAAGATACAAATAAATGTAAGGCCAAGGCAAAAAACCCCAAATATTTTGATTGTAATGTATGTTGCATGAATAGATTCTACTACCAATGAAATGCTGAAAGCATTTGCATGTAAAAAAATAGAATGTCAGAGGACCAGAATTTGATAAATATTTGGCATAATGCAGTATAGTTACTTTGCCTGAGCTCTTGTTCTTTTCATCACGATTTTCTCAGGAAATTTCTTACCTTGTAGTGGAAAAGCAGTGTTTTAATAAGACAGCCATGGCTTCTTTTATAATTGAAACCAAAAAGATTGAGCTCTATTTCATCGTATTGTTATAAACCAGAGCTCTATGAAACGAAAAAGGAAAGGGGAAAAGATTTCTCTGGATAAGAATGATTTAGAAATAAATAATCAAAACTGATTAAAGGGGAAAATTGCTTAAATGTAAGTTAGGATAAAAATGATACAGACAAAAGTAAAAGGAAGTAGACAGTGAAACTGAGTCATCTAGAGAGGAAGCGAATGAAAAAATTGTGTATTAACAATGGACATAACCACCCAGATTGTTTAAGGTGTGTCAGCAATTCCTTGAATTTCATGATTTGCAGTGGGATTCAGAACTTAAATCTAAAATGTGGACTCTCTGTCTGCACCAAGGGGATTTTTATAGCTTATTCACAATTTAGAAACAAAATCAATTTGGCCGCTTTGGCTCTTTAAATTATGGTTTCTACAGAAGCACTAGTGTATTTTACATACCACTTTTCTCACTTGTCAAAAACAAGACAAAACGAACTTTCTGATCACATTAAAATTTGTCCTGAATTTTGGAGCCTGCATTAAAAATTATATGATATATTCCTAAACAAAAAACCCCCGTTGTTCTATCTTATAAAAAAGAACTGCAAGGAATATGACTATCAGGATAACATACAACATACACACATGTCTTTACTTACCTAAAAATGAAACTGGATTTTTATATGTAACTTTTTAATGACCTTAGAATAAACCCTAGAAATGAAGTCCAGAACGGTCTTTTTCACTTTTTCCCCATTTTGCTCAGTATTTCCATTTTGTCATTCTCCTTGGGTGTTATACTAATATGAGATTAGAAAACTAGACTCTTTTGTATTAAGGTGTACTTAGAAAAATGTTTTCAAAGAAACGTTTCAATTTAATTTTACGCAATTAGAGCGATGGCATCAGATTTGCTACCTAAAAAAGACTTCTGCCTTTATGAGCCTAGACCATTCCCACCATCCATGACAGACTTGTATCAAAATCCTTCTCAATGATAGAGTATCAGTATGTCCATCTCATGTGTGGAGAGCTCTCAACCTCTTGTGGTATCGCTATCTCCCCTTAGTGTAACCTCTTTGACTCTTATCAGCTGCCTTTCAATTCTAACTATTGTAGAGTATCATTTTTTACTACCCTTTATGAAAGAGCTCATTATCTGGCTTGTGGATCACCTGTTATATTTTTCTTATATTCCTCTTCCTAGATTACTATACTTTTAGTATTTTGTTTCTTTTTAAGTTGTTATACTTTATCTTCAGCACTTTTTAATTCTCAAAGGGAGATGGGATGGACATAAGTGCAAATAAGAATATTATAAAATATTTATCTGCTGCCCTCCCTCCAAGGCAGGACACTCAAATACAGGCCATTGTATTTCCTTCTGTTGTCAGTGATAAATGATAAGGCCAATGTACTGAGCTTTAAATAAAGCTTAAAATAATTTAATTTAAACTCATTAAAATTACTTATCTTTTAACTCTAGCATTTGTTAAATGTTAAAGACAAAAAATGAATTTATTATGAGATTATATCCCTCCTTGTTATCAAAATGTCTTACTTTAGACATCAGTGAAAATGGCAGGAGAGCTAGCTCCAAGGGCCCATTCCTCCACAGAATTATCAAAAAATCAAGCAAAAATTGTCAGAATAAACTCTGTTGGAACTATGGAAAATAGTCAAAGTTTAAAACAAACAAGTAAATGCTAAATCAAGCAAAAGGCAAATTACAAATGGTAGGAAAGCTTTGTGGCATTCTTTTTGCTCCTACCCCATATTCTTTCCCTGCATAGCAATAGTCACATTCTCAGTGTGGGAACCTTGTCCCTGACTTCAGAAGGAGAAGAGCAGACCTTATTCTCAGAGTTGCATTTGTTCTAACCTGTCTGGGGACTACCTGAAGAATTGATGAACAGCCTTTGTTTTGCCCAACTTGGAACTCACTCAGGGCACCAGTATGGTGGGCATTTCTTGAATATATTATAAGCCAAAAGAAGAACCTGCAGCCACATGAGGCAACAGATTACAGTTGAGACAAATGACAAAGTGTTGAAAACCTGAGAGGAAAAGCTGGTGAGAGTTTCTTAGGAAAATCTAAGTATTCAAAGGTACCTGTGCATTCTGGGGAATTTAGAATGCCATGTTCATGCCCAGGGCTGAATATTTGATTGGAGAAGACCTGAGAAGACCCTGAACTTTCACCTCTGGCTGAACTCTAGGCTCAGCGTTAGCAGGAAGTGAAGGACAAGGCAGAACTGTAAATGGCCTGGCTATATACTGAAGTGTCACAGAACAGAACCACTTTGCAAAAAGTAGGAGACTTTTGATTCTTTAAAATTTTTTTCCTTCCTTCCTTCTCCCTCTCTTTCCTCCTTTTTCTCTTTCCTCCTTTTTCTTTCTTTCTTTCTTTCTTTCTTTCTTTCTTTCTTTCTTTCTTTCTTTCTTTCTTTCTTTCTCTTTCTTTCTCTCTCTCTTTCTTTCTCTTTTCTTTCTTTCCTTCCTTCTTTCTTTCTTCCTTCTTTCCTTCCTTTTTTCCTCTCTTTCTTTCTTTGTTCATTGTAATCCCCATGGTAACCACTTAGAAAACATCTGAATAATATACACAAAACTAGAGCAATTAGTCAATAAAAAGGTAATGAAAGTCTTCAAAGTTGTAAAAGAAGTAAAACTATTTGTTTGCAGATAATATAATCGTATATAAAGAAAATCCCACAGAATCTACAGAAGGAAAAAAAAACCCCATATTTATTATGGTTTGAATTGTGTCCCCCACTGAGGTGTGTTTAAGTCTGAGGTACTCCCAGTACCTCAGAATATGACATTATTTGGAAATGTAATTAATTAAGAGGAGGTAATATTAGACTAGGGTTGGCCTTTAATCCAATATGACTGGTGTCCCTTAAGAAGGGGTGAAGAGATATAGATACACAAGAGGAGAATACCATGTGATGATGGATACAAGGATTGGAGATGCAGCAGCAAGTCCAGGAATGCTAAAGATTGTCAGGACATCCAGAAGCTCAATGACACAAGGAAGGACTCTTCTACAGAGCCTTTGGGGAGGGCATGGCCCTTCCAACACCTTGGCTTCAGACTTCTAGACTCCAGAACTGTGAGAGAACAAATTTCTGTTGTTTCTGTCACCCAGTTAGTGGTAATTTTTTATGGCAGACCTAGGAATCTAATTCAGATTATGATATCAGGGAGAGAGGATGCTGTTGTAACATATGCCTAAAAATGTAGAGGTGATTTTTGAATTGAGTAATGAGTAGAAACCAGAAGAATTTTGAGCTGCTTGATAGAAACATCATAGGCTGCGTTGATGGTTGGTAGAAATATGAACACTAAATGTACTTCTGGTGACTCCTTAGATGTAAATGATAGACATGTTTGTGGATACTGGAAGGGATGTGATTTTATTTTTTTAACTGAAGTGTAGTCAGCTTACAATGTTGTGTCAATTTCTGGTGCATAGCATAATGTTTCAATCATACATGTACATACATATATTCCTTTTCATATTCTTTTTCATTATAGATTACTACAGAATATTGAATATAGTTCCCTGTGCTATACAGTAGAAACTTGTTTACCTATTTTATATATAGTAGTAGTTAATATCTACAAATCTGAAACTCCGAATTTGTCCCTTCCCACCCCCCTTCCCTGTTGGTAACCATAAGCTTGTTTTCTATGTCTATGAGTCTGTTTCTGTTTTGTAGATAAGTTCATTTGTGTCATTTTTTAGATTACACATGTAAGTGATATCATATGGCATTTTTCTTTCTTTTTCTGGCTTACTTCACTTCATATGACATCTCCAGGCCCATGCATGTTGCTACAAATGGCATTATTTTATTCTTTTTTATGGCCGAATCATATTCCACTGTATAAATATACATCTTATTTATCCAGTCATCTGACAATGAACATTCAGATTGCTTCCATGTCTTGGCTGTTGTAAATAGTGCTGCTATGAACATTGGGGTGCATGTATCTTTTCTTATTGTTTTTTAAACAAAATTTTTGTCATTTTTTATTTGTTTTGTTTTCGTGGGGGAGGTAATTAGGTTTGTTTGTTTGTTTGTTTATTTAAACAGAGGTACTGGGGATTGAAATCAGGACCCCGTGCATGTTAAGCACATGGTCTACCACTAAGCTATACCCTCCCTGCATCTTTTCTAGTTCTGATATAAAATGGCAGAGCCTTTACTGAATTATGTTCTATCACTGGGAGGAAAGTGGAATCTGTAAGTAGTGAGCTTGGAGATTTAGTCAAGGAGGTTTATATACAAAGTGTGGAAGGTTCATCAGGTTTCTCCTTGCTGCTTATAGAAAATGGCAAGAAGGAAAATAAATTGAGGAATGAGCTGTTAAGCACAAGGGCACCAGCACTTGATGATCTGGGAAATTCTCTGCCTGTACAGATAGTGTGCTCTGGAAGCAGGGCCAAGTGTGTGTCTGGAAAACTTGCTAAGAGATTAGGTATGTGACTTAGGGATTCAATCAGCCATCTTAGCAGAAGCCAGGAACAGAGATGTGGTTATTCAGGTTATTCAGGAAGTATCTGTGGAGAATCCTCTTCTCTAATGGCTGGGACCCCTATAAATTGGATGGGACAAATATGTTTTGGGAAATATTTTTACCAGCAAAAATGCTGCCAGCCTGAACTTAGAGGGATAGAGATGGGACAAAATAAAGGAAAAAGAGCCATGGGTGCAGAGGACAGAGTTTTGAACCCCAGAGAATTATTCTCAAGTCTTGAAATCTAATGGAACTTTCCCTTCTGGGTTTCAGACTTGCTTGGAACCTCTGGCCAATTTAATTCCTATTTCTCCCTTTTTGGATGGGAGTATCTAGCCTGTGCCTATCTCACTGTTGTATTTCAGCAGGGGATAACTTATTTTCTGATTTCACAGGTCCACAGATGGAGAAGAATATTGCCCCAGGATGGACCATACCTGACTCTCACCCATGATTGATGTAGTTATTTAGATAAGAATTTGGACTTCCTCAGAATGAAAAACTTTAGTGAATAAAGGATATTATCAAGAAAGCTAAAAGACAACCTATAAAATAGGAGAAATATTTATAAATCATCCATCTAGTAAAGATCTCTAGTAGCCAGAATATATAAAGAACTCTTATAACCCAAGAGCAAAAAAACGAACAACCCAGTTAAAAAGTGGGCAAATTAATTGAATAGGCTAAAACCCACTGAATTGTACACTTTATAGTGTTAATTTGTGGTATGTGAATTATATCAATAAAGCTGTGGTATTAAAAAAGAAAGTTTAATTAAGAGAAATGAGTGGGGACTGTGATACTCAATTAGTCATTGGCTTCTTAGATCTGATAATTAAGCACAAGCAACAGAATAAAAAAAATAGATAAGTTGAACTTCATCAAAATTAAATACTTTTGTGCAAGAGATACCATCAAGGAAATGAAAAGAAAACCCACAGACTGGGAGAAAATATTTGTAAATCTTGTTTCTGAAAAAAGTCTAGTATCCAGAATATATAAAGAAATCTTACAATTGAATGATAAAAAGACAAATAACCCAATTGAAAAACGGGCAAAAGATCTTAATAGATAGTTCTCTAAAGATATACACATGGCTAATAAGCACAAGAAAAGATGTTCAGTACCATCAGCCACAAGGGGAATGCAGTCAACTGCAAATCCAACTCACAATAGGATACCACTTCACACCCACTAGGATGCTTATAATTAAAAAGAAAGACAACAACAAATGTTGATGAGGATGTGGAAAAATTGGAACCATCATACATTGCTGGTGGGAATGTGAAATGGTGTAGCTACTGTGGAAAACAGCTTGGCAGTTCCTCAAAAAACTTAACATAAAATTATCATATGATCTAGCAATTCCCTTTCTAGGTATATACCCAAGAGAAATGAAAACATATGTCCACACAAAACATGTGCACACAAATGTTCATTGTGGCGTTATTCATAATAGCCCCAAAGTGGAAACAACACAAATAACCTTCAACTGATAAATGCATAAACAAAATATGGTGTCGCCTTTTAATGGAATGTTATTGGGTAATAAAAAGGAATGAAGTAGTGATATGTGAAACAGCACTGAAGATCCCTGAAAATATTATGCTAAGTGACAGAAGCCAATCACACAGATTGGTTATTGAAGGATTCCATTTATATGAAATATACAGAGTAGGCAGAGCTATAGAGACAGATACTAGGTTGATGGCTGTTTAGGGCTGGGGTGTTGTGAGGGGGTGGGTTGTGACTGCTCATAGGAGCGGGGTTTCTTTTGAGGTGTGATGGAAATGTTATCAAATTAGATTGTGCTGATGGTTGGACAGCTCTGTGAACATACTAAAACCCACTGAATTGTCGTTTAAAGTGTGTGACTGATATCTCAACAAAGCTTTTTCGGAACCAGACTGGGATGATTTCAGGGGGTGTCCATCAGTAATGAAGTCAAACTTGAGACTGTGAGATTCCAATGGAAAGCTAATAATTAGAGACAAAAACACACTGAATCACTAAAATTAAAAATAGAAAACTAATAAAACCTGGAAAATACATTTTGGCTAAGAAGAGAAAATAGTCCTATGCTGTTTCTAGCACGTTTCTAAGATACTTAATAACCAGTTCAGGTGTCATGAAACTAGTATAGCAACACCAGCATTCCTGTGCTGATATGTACACAGTTTTCACGCATGGGGGTGGATATCTGAAACCCATCTGAATACCTTCTGTACAAGATATATTTAGGTTATTTTGAATACAAACAGAGTAGAGAGCTAAAAAGTCATTTTTTAATTAATATAATCATGTCCTTCTAAAATCTGCAGTACAGGACAGAGGTGCTTAAGTCTGAGGCAACATGTGGTTGCCCTGTACATAGTATAATGTAAGAAGTGTCTCAAACCTCTTTGTGTTGCTGGAAGCAATTCAGAGCTTTGAATTCTGGAGTTAATTGGAGTTACTCTTTCAAGCTCGCGGGTGAGCAGTAGTGCCCTACATCTATATAATATATTAACATTTTCGAAGTGCTTTCCCATCCATTATCTCATTGAATTCTCACGACTTTAGGTTAGACTGTTAGACAGTTTTTGTAGCTAGAGAAAACTAATGCTCAGTGAGGTTAATTGACTCACCATGGCTATGTAAGTCACAACAGAGTTGAAACTTGAACATTAATGGTCCAATTTTGAGTGCACATTCCATGGTATCCCAGCTTCTTTATAAGTTGAGTGCGTCTAGAAGCATCTATTCAAATAGGTTACCTATATAGGGAACAGAGAGAAAGGGAGAAGTAACATAGTATCCTGTTAGTACCAGAAAACTAGAGAATGAATTACTTTCTCAGACTCACTAGCTGTCATCCAGGATGAAGCCGGGCCTGAGTTACGGCAGTTTTTATGTGAGAGGAAGGAGACAGGACTTGAGGAAGAGAGTCGAATACAAACACAATTTTAACTTGGAGTCTAAAATGGACATTAAGGAAATAAATGTTCATTAAATATAGACAGTATTCCTAGCATATTTTACTAGCACACAAACTAACTTTTAATTAGAAATAGACATTTTATTTATTTTCTTTTGTTTTCTTTCCGTCATTGAGATGAGCCCCAGCTATGCTATGGAGAAACATGTTAGAACGATGTGCTCTGTGACTGTGTATGGATTGTGGATTGTGGATTGTGTGTGGTTTGGGGAGTTATATTTAGAACATTGGAAGGTTTATACAATTTACATGTGCTGTCTTCTTGAGTAGAGCTCTAAGTTCTCCGTCTGTCTTATCCTTACCACAAAGAGTTTTGGCCTTTGAATTCTTCACTTCTGATTTTCTTTTGATAAAGCATGACTTTTCATTGCATTTCCTTTATTTCTCCTTCAAAATAACCCTGAAATGTGGCTCTGTAACATCTTCTTTATCCCTTTCTGCAAATGAAATTAGTTTGCCTTAGGTCCCACATCAATAAGTGAAACACCATTGTTTAATTATGAATTATAACTCTTTCTTGGCTGCTTACGTAGCCCATTGCTTTGGAATACCTTTTTTTCTTTCTTTCTTCTTATTCTTTTTAAATGTATTGTTCAGTGGACACTTCAGTGTTCAAAGGCATACTCAACCAGTTCATTTCCTACCATAGAAGAAGCACAATGCCCTTCTGCTTATCTGGCCTCATTTCTTTTCTTAGGAGATAACGTGTTAGAAAACAACCTGCTGTATTTTTTTCACAGTTGCAGATAAACTAACCCAGCTTTTCAATATATTGCATGTTGTCATTTTATTTCATTTCTGGAAAGAAATGAGATTTGGTATACTTGTTAAAGGGACAGAAGATCAGTCTGTGCCTAAATTCTGATTCTCATTCTGTTTCTAATTCCATCTGGCCATTTCTATCAAATGCTTCAGAGTGGGTGAGTTGATTTTTTTTTTTTTTTTGGTAACCTTCTCTATTTCTCCACTTGCAAAGTAGGTAGAATAATGCTACTGTGTATGTTCATCAGGGGTACAGAAAAATAGTGAGGATTGCTATTATTTAGCATAACTAAATTTTCCTAAGTGCTAGAAGCAGTCTATATTGTTGATGTCACTTATAATTACAGTTGAAACTTTACACGTGTCTGCATGTGCAAAATCAAGTGAGTAAATAAGCCCAATTAAATACCTCATAAAATTAAATGTAGCATTTTATAGTTTAAAATCATATTTGCAAATATTATATAGTAAATTATTTTCAATCTATGAATTTTACATGTACCCATGTAAAATTTTATTTTATATATAAAATTTTATTTTATATATAATTTTATATATAATTCCAAAGGTCTCAAAATATATCACATACAACTCATAGATTTTTCATAAATGGCTCAGGTAACTCAAGCAAAAGTAAATTGTTTGAATAATTATCTCCATTTTCCATTTCAGATTGCATGAGTGCACACAGATTTGAAGTATTGTTTTTCTTTTCATTTAAGCTATGTTTTAGTCAAATGGAGCCCATTTACGTTCAATCTACTCTGCGTCTTTATAGTAGTTTACCATCCATTCTTAATTTGATGTGAATCAGTAATTTTGTTTTGAGTTGCTGTTTACTGTATGGAAAATTTCCAGCCAGAGCTACCTACTTAGGGTATTCCTTAGCGAGTTCCTTCCTAAGGAACTCCCAATAGCAGTGCAATTAGCAGTTAGAATGCCTTCAGCTTTAAGTCACAGAAAACCTAGACAAAAGCAGAATAAATAATAAAGGAATTTATTTCTCCCATTAAAAGAAATTCAGAGTAGATGTATCCTGTGTGGGTCATTACATTGGCTCAGTGTTGTCATCAAGGACTCCAGTCCTTTCCATTTTTCAGTTTTGATATCTTCAGTGTGCTAGCTTTATCTTCAAGCTTTTTTCCCTCATGGTCACAATATGGCTGCCCCAGAAAGAACAACGTCCAGTGGAATAATTTTTTTCCTTGGGTCTCTTCTTGAGAAGAAAGATTTCTTTACCATAAGCTTCCAGCAGATCTCTGTTTGTGTCTGATTAGCTGGAAGTGAACACATGCTCACATATAAATCAGACCTTGGCCAGAGTTAAGAGATCACTGTAATTAGATCAAAATACTTAGGACTTAACCCTGAGTCACATGGTGGAGGGGTAGGATTCCCGTATTAAATTATTGTTCTAGCAGCAAGTAAGAAGGGAATAGTAGCTATTATGTAGGCGATCAGCAGTGTCTGCTGTGTCTAGCAACTGGCGACCTCCCTCTAGGCTTCTTCCTAAGAAACTTCCATGAGGAATTCCTGGCAGCCTGTTCACTTATTCTTTGCTAATGGAGTTTCCTTCAAGAATTTCCTAAATTGCTTTTGAAAATCCTCCTAAAACAAGTCCCTGAAACTTTGTCTTTATGTCTCCCATATTACTTGACTTGTATTCTTTTTATGTACCTAGTAAAAAAAAAAAAAAAACTTTATTGAGGTACAATTTACATACAATAATGTACACTCATTTTTTGTATATATATTTTTGTTGAAGTATAGTCAGTTTACAATGCTGTGTCAATTTCTGCTGTACAGCATTATGTTTCAGTCATACATGAACATACATGTATTCATTTTCATATTTTCACCATAAGTTACTACAAGATATTGAATACAGTTTTCTGTGCTGTACAGAATTAACTTATTGTTTATCTATTTTATATATATTAGTTAGTATCTGCAGATCTCAAACTGCCAATTTATCCCTTCCCACCCCCTCTCCCCCCGGTAACCATAAACTTGTTTTCTATTTCTGTGGGTCTGTTTCTGTTTCTACACTCATTTTAAGTGCCAGATTGATGAAGTTTGACATATACTTATACCTGTGTAGCTATCACAATAATCAAGATATACATTTTCATAACTCAAAAAGATTCCCTTAAGCTCTCTTTTTAGTCAGGTCTTTCCAAACCTGGCCACAGGCATCCAATGATCTTCTCTCTGTTACTATAGATTAATATTGTTTTTTTTCCCCCTAGAATTTCATATAAGTGAAATTATACAGTATTTACTATTTTGTATCTGACTTATTTCTCTAAGCGTATTTTTGGATTCATACACATTTACATTAGTAGTTTGATCTTCTTTATTATGACTTGTATTCCAATTTATAGTTCTGTGACAAATTCTTTAACCATTCCCCTGTTAATGAATGTTTCCAGGTTTTAGCTATTAGGAATGAAGCTGCTATGAACATTCACTTACAAGTCGTTGTGTTGACATGAGTTTTTGCTTAACTTAGCTAATATTTAGGAGTGGGATTGCTGCATCTTACGGTGAGCGTGTGTTTAACTTCATGTAATCCTGTTAAACTGTTGTCCAAAGTTATAACATTTTACATTCCCAGCAGCAATGTACCAAGTTTTAATTGTTCCACATCCTCCTCATCTCTTGGCATTGTCAACCTTTTAAAAATTTTAGCCATTATAAATTTCATCATTGTACATTTAATTTTCATCTCCTGGATGACTAATGATGGTTGTCATCTCTTCATGAACAATGGTGGGCTTATTGTTCATGTGCACATTTTCTGTTGTAGAGTCTTCTCAAAACTCTTCCCAATTTTTTGTGTTCTTTCTTTCAATTATTAAGTATTAAGAAATATTTATATATTCTAGATATAAGTCCCATGATAGGAAAGTGAATTGTGAATATTTTTTCCAAATCTATGGTATGCTTTTTCAATTTTTGAATAGTACTTCAGAGTTGAAATTTAAAATTTTTATGAATAACAATTTATTGATGTTTTATGATTTACACTTTTTGTATACTATATAAGAGCACTTTGCCTATCTCTCAGTTGCAAAGAAGTCCTTCTTTGTTGCCGTCTATAATGTGGTAAGAAAACTTTTTCCTTAAAGGGTCAAATAGCAAATATCTTAGACTTTGAGATCTACATATGGTCTCTGTTGCATATTTTCCTTCTCTTCTTTTCTTCTCCTGTAAAAATGTAAAAAAAATCCTTAGCTCAAGTGCTGCGCCAGAACAGATGACAGACCAAATATGCTCCATGGACCATAGTTTTGCCTACTCCTGTTCTCAAGGATTTATAGCTGTGGCTCTTATGTTTAGGCCTATGATCCATTTCAAGTTAATTTTCATTTATGGTGTGAGGTAACAGTTGATGTTCATTTTTTTTTTTTTTCTCTAAACGTGTATCCAAATTGTTTTGGCCTCTGTAGTTGAAAAGACTAGTATTTCCTTAGTGAATTACCTTGGCACCTTTGGCAAAAAAATCAATTGATCTTGTAAGTATGGATCTATTTCTGGATTCTCAGAGCTGTTTCATTGATCTTTATGCGTAATCTTAGATGTACAGCACACTGTGCTGATCGACATCTTGACAATATTGAATTTTTCAACACACATATCATATCTCTCTATTTAGATTTTCTTTAATTCATTTCAATGATGTTTTGTACGTATTTTGTTTTGAGAGTGGATATCTTTACCCTGTTGTCTTAGAGGGAAAGAATTCAGGTATTAGCTGTAGAGTTTTTCAAAGCTGTCCTTCATCAGGTTGAGAAAGTTTTCTTCTCTTCCCTACTTCATTTTTATCATGAATGGATATTGAGTTGTTTTACAGTTGCACTTGTTTTGCTTTGTTGTGTTTTGCTTGCTCTCAAACTGCAAACTTTGTCTCACTTGCAATATACAGCAGCTGATATTTCTGCTCCATTCTTTTTTTTGCCTGGCAGTATGTCAAAGGTTTCCCATGTGTCATCTCTTTTTTTCTTTTTATATTGAAGTCTAGTTGCTTTACAATGTTGTGTTAATTTCTAGTGTACGGCATAGTGATTCAGTTATACACATATGTACACATATTCCTTTTCATATTCTTTTCCATTATAGGTTATTGCAAGGTATTGAATATAGTTCCCTGTGCTATACAGTACAGCCTTGTTGTTTATCTATTTTATATGTAGTAGTCACTATCTACAATATCTACAAATCCCAAACTCCCGATTTATCCCTCCCTACCCTGTTTCCCCCGGTAATCCAAACTTTTCTATGTCTGTAAGTCTGTCTCTGTAAATTAGTTCATTTCTGTCCTTTTTTTTTTTTTTTTTGATTCCATATATGAATGATGTCATATGGCATTTTTCTTTCTCTTTCTGGCTTACTTCACTTAGTATGACAATCTCCCAGTCCTTCCATGTTGCTGCAAATGACATTATTTTATAATTTTTCATTGCTGAGTAGTATACCATTGTATAAATATACCACAATTTCTAAATAGACATATAGGTTTTTTTCCATGTCTTAGCTATTGTATATAGTGCTGCTATGAACATTTGGGGGCATGTATCTTTTCAAATTAGAGTTCCCTCCAGACATATGCCCAGGATTGGGATTGCTGGATCATAGGGTAAATCTATTTTTAGTTTTTTAAGAAATCTCCATACTGTTTTTCATAATGGCTGAACCAAACTACATTCCTGCCAACTGTTTTCTCCACACCTTTTTCCCTTTTCTCCACACCCTCTCCAGCATTTATTGTTTGTGGACTTTTGAATGATGACCATTCTGACCAGTGTGAGGTGATACCTCATTGTAGTTTTGATTTGCATTTCTCTGATAATTTCTGCCCCACTCTTAAAGCCTCCTATGATTGCTTTTCTTAGCCTCACTCCTCCAAGTTCTCCACTGTACATGTGTAATTCGTGTTCAGTTAATGATTTGGGCAGAGCTTTAGCTTTCTCTCTCTGTGACTTTCTTGCTTTTTAAGGATTGACTTTCTAATTTCCAATTACTCTGCTGACCTCCAGCTCTGTCCCCTGACACCTGAAGCTCATAAGGCTTTAGTTTTCTGCCGCTAGAACTACGCATGACTGAGAATATCTTTCCATTATTGATTTATGATTTCATTCGATTGTGGTCAGAGAACATTGTCTTTATGATTTCACTACTTTGTAATTGAGATTTTTTTTATGGCTCCATTTCTGGCTATTTCAGGTGAACTTAAAACAAAGCTGTGTTCTTCTCTCATTGGATAAGTATTCTATAAAATTTTCATTTGGTTAAGTGGGTTTATTGCTTTTAAGCCTTCTATATACCCATCCTGATTTTCTGTCTACTTGGTCTTTTGATCACAAAGGAAAAAATTCTGAAATTTCTAACCACAATTTGGGCTTTTTCTATTTCTCCATTCAGTTCTATCATGTATTTAAAGTGCTATAATGAGGTGCATGCATATTAGGAGTATCATATCCTCTTTGTGAATTGACGTATTATTATTATGGAATGTCCTTCTCTTGGCAATATTTTTTTGTCCCCAAATCTAGTTTGTCCAATAGTAATAAAGCCACTCCTTTTATATTATGAATAGTGTTTGCATGGTGTTATCTTTCTTTATTCTTTTATATTGAAACTATCTGTGTTTTTATCTTTAAAGTGTGTGTCTTAGGTCATATCATTGGATTTTTTTTTTTCATCCATCCTTACTACCTCCATCTTTAAGAAGTATTTAGACTATTCATCTTTAATACAGTTATTAATATAGTTGGGTTTAAAACTATGTCATGTTTTTTCCCCACACTTCCCATGTATTTTCCTCTGTGGTTTATGATATGTGCATTTACATTTTCACAATTTACCTTCAAATTCTACGATACCATTTAATGCATAATGAGAGGTGTTTATAAAAGTATGCTTCCCACGTCAACATATGTTGTAAATAGCACAGTAGTTGGATATTACTTTTACTTTGAACAATCAATTATCTTCTAAAGAAATTTAAAAAAGGGAAAGTGTCTTTTACATTTACCCATGTATTCACAATCTTTAGAGCCCTTCTTTATTCTTTACTGTAGAAAACAAATTTCTATTGGGTGTCTTTTCCTTCTGCCCAAAGAACTTCTTTTAACATTTCAGTAGTGAAGATTTGATGACTACAACTTCTTTCAGCGAATTTTTTGTCTGAAAGGGTATTTTGCCTTCATATTTGAAGGCTATTATCACTGAATATAGAATTCTCATGTGATAGTTTAGTACCTTTCAGTGCTTTGACGATATTATTCACTGTCTTATGGACTGCAAAGATTCCAATCAACAGGCTGGCGTTATTCTGACCTTTGTCCCTGTGGATAGATACTCACTACAAAATGTCAAAGAAAGTTCCAATTATTATGTAGGTTGGGTTGTTGAGTATTTCTCTATGTGCCACTAAGTCTCAGTGCAGGGTTTTTAGTTTTATTTTATTTTTTTTCTGTTTGTGCTTCATCTGAGCAGCTTCTGTTGCCATATCTTCAGATTTACTGAACTTTTCTTCTGCAGTGTCTTAACTGATTTAAGGCCATTCAGCATATCGTGATTTCAGACATTATATTTTTCATCTCTAAAAGTCTCACTTGGCTCTTTTCCTGTCTTCCATTTCTCTAATTGTATTTATGTTTTTCTTGTATCCTTGGAGATATTTATAATAGTTTTGAAAAATTCCCATTTGCTATCCCATCATGACTATGATTTCAGGTTCTGTGGTCACTGGCTAGTCTTTCTCCTGCTTATGGGTCGTATTCTTCTTCACATATCTATTAATTTTGATGAGATGTGAGACATTGTAATTTTCCTTTGTTGAGTGTTCGCTTTTGTTATCATCTCTTAAAAAATATTTGACTTTTTATGGCAGGTGATTAAGTTACTTGTACAACAGCTTGTTCCTTTTGAGTTTTTCTCTTTTAAGCTTTTTTAGAGTGCCTCTCACATAGCCTTTACTGCCAATTTAGCCTTCCTACTAGAGCATGACATTGTTTTGGTCCCTACTGAATGCTCTGACTGTTCAATTAGGACTATCTAATCTTGCTGGTTACAATTTGAAAATCTCCCCAATCTGTGTGCACTCCTCAGTTTACAGCTTCTTGGTCATTATTTACCTTACCTCATGTTGTTTTGCTCTGTGCCGGTGCAGCTGAATATTCAGCAGCAGACACAAGTGGATTCCTCTGCAGATTTTTGGAGCTCTTTTCTGTGCATCTGCCACCTTTCTAATACAGGGCCCTGCCAGTTCCAGCCTCAGCAAACTCTGATTTCTATCTCTTTAATTCAGTGAACCTCTACCACGTGCTGCTTAGGTTTTCTTTCCATGTACCCTGGTTTGGAAAATGTGTCTCAGCGCAGAGCCAAGCTATCATTTCTTTTGTTTCCCTTGTCTCTTGGATCCTAGTCCTGTGCTGCCATTTGACCAATTTCTAAAAATGATGGTTTCACGTATATATATTGTCCAGTTTTCTAATTGATTCTGTTAGGAGGGCACGTGTGGTTCCAGCTGTTCCATCACATGCCTAGAACCAGATATTTCTCATATGCTTTGGGCTTGTGTTGGAACTCCTTGCTATGGAGAAAAACAGCACCTTTTGAAACTGAAGCTCAAGCCTGTATATTAAGATTTCTTTTCACAACTCCTGATGAGACCATCTGGAAATGAAAAATGCCTCTAGGAAATGTTAATTTTTATTATTGTAGTCAACGATGAAAGTGAAAAAAAAAGGGCATTTTTGAAGACTGAATTTCAAAATGGAGAGAACAAAGTATATAGTCATTTTTCAGACCAAAATACCACAATTATTCACCAAGGATGAAAGTGGATTCTGTGATACAAAAGGAAGACTTTAACTTGAATAGAGTATCTGTATTCCTGAGGATAAAAAAAAGGAGCTAGTTTTGTTCTTTATTTTCTATAGTGTCATAATTGGATTTTTAGTTCCTTGAATTATGTGATTACTTATGACATTTTCTAGTTCTATAATTTTGTAATTGTATGAAGTATTTTTAAATGCCCATTATGTCCAAGACTAGCTTAGACGATTTGTGGAACAGAAATAAAAATGTATAGTCTATGCCTTCCTGAGATCTTTATAATTTAGTATGAGAAATAAGAGAAACACACACCATACATGCAAAACATATGGTAAGAGTTAGAGTATTATGAGTGATTAAAATATGAATAATGAAAGAGCCATGAGAATTATAGAAATGACTTTTTTTGTGAAGGAATCTGGGAAGGCTACAATGAGGAACTGACTTTTGATCTGACCCTTGAAGAATGGATGAACTTTTGTTAGATAGGTGTAAATAAAAGGGCATTTCTGGTGGAAAAATTTTGTCAGACCCTTTGATGCTATGGTATTTTGTGCATATGTTGCAAAGTTTAGTGATAAATCTGGTTATATGCATTTGTACATTTTTAATCAAGTGATATTAAAATCACTTGGGCTTACAGGTGAACTTTATCCCAAGGACTCTATTAGCAAAGATGTTAAAGGAGGGCAAACGCCAGTGCACTTTGATCTTGTTCTTTGTTCATTCTTTCTTCACTCATTAAACTTTAACCGGAAGACTTTTCATAGAAAATAATCCCTTATTTTTCTTCAAAATGATAACAATTTGAGTCACCACAGTGGGAGTTTTTCCATTTTACTTAGCTACATAGAATGTGAAAGTAAGAATAAGAAAACCAGAAGAACAAATTATTGAGTGTTTACTATGTCCCAGCTGCTGTGTTAAACCGTTTACATGAATTATTATCTCATTTAAATTCTCGCACCAACCCTACGAGATAATTAGTATTATTATTCCCATTTTGTACATGAAGAAACCAAGGCACAGAAAATTGCAGGGAGATGCTCAAGATCGCAGTACCAGTAATTAGCAGAGCAGTCTTTCTGATTCAATAATCCACATTTTTAACTATTGCCGCATTGCAGACCGATGCTTTTATTAGTTAGCTAATAAAATTCAATTAATACCAATGATACCTATTATTTATTAAGAATTTACTATGCAGTAGGCATTATTTTAAGCACTTTGCCTCTATTATTTAATTCTCACAACTAACTGGTGACACAATTATAATACTCATTTTAGAGATGAAGCAAGTGAAAAATCAGAGGGGTTAAGCAACTTACCTGAGTTCACATAGTTAAGGAGTTCTCAAATAGGATTAAAAAACAGATCAGTCTCATTCTAAGGCTGGTGTTCTTAAGCACTTTTATTCATTGCCTCATGCTCTTGTATTTTGATGAACTGAATGCAATTTTTAATGATGCATAATGTATAACATGAGAATTTCTTACTGAAATTAAAATATAAGTAAACCAGTATCTAAGGAAGGCTAGGGTAGAAAGACAAGCTATCAATAGTACTATCACTAGACCCTACCTTCTAGGAAGTCTATGCATGCCAGACTCCTACAGCTGTGTTATGACATAATAATTATAGGAACAGCTCTGTGAAACCCCTCAAGTCCAGTCTTCATGAAACAAATAGGGGTCACTCATAGAAATCATTTTAGCATTTTAGCATTAGAAATATTATGCTGTACACCAGAACAAGTCTCATACCAGAACTATTACTAAAATTAATTATGTGTAACCAAGGATAGTAAATCAAGTAATCTTATATTCATACCAATGGTTTAAAAACCAGGTTTCAGTTCATAAATAAATATTTCTTGCAAGTTTTCCACAACAAAAAATGAACTAAGGTACAGTTACATTGGCAATCCCTAGGAACTGTAGCCTCTATTTTAAGGCAGGCTTGGAACAACAGTTTTCTTCAACTGTCACGTTGACATTTCATACAGTTTTGGTACTTAAAGTTTCATTCAGATGTAAATTGATTTAGTATTTGCTAAACATTATGAGAATTGTGTGTGAAAGGAAGATTCCCAGATGCAGATTTACTAATAAGTAGAATAGCTCAGAGATTCCAAAAGGTTTTGAACATAGTTTTTTGAGTGTAATACTTTTATGTTATATAATGGAATTTTCATTTTTATTTTCATTTTTTTCACTGATTATTATGAAAAATCAAGTTTTTTTTAAAGGCTTGTTTAAATGAAGCCACAGCAAGAAGAAATTTTCACCTTTAGGCACGACACTCTTTTGAATATACCCATCTTTTCTATTTAAACAATGTAAATTATATGTGTATTAGACAAAATATAATTATGACCAGAATTTTTAGTGTGCCTTGAATGGATAATATTTAGCACATGTGTAGGATATATACTGCAATTTAAACAAATTAGTATGTCATGCCAACTGGAAGATAAAGTAAGATCTAAAACAAGTAGCTCATTTACATTAACAAACTTAAGGTACTAGAGTCAAATTTTAATGCAACTATTTAAGACATTTTAATAATAATGTGAAATTCAAAAGATAACCAGATAAACATATATCAGAACTCTAGCACAGTTAACGTATAATGAAAAAGAATATGAAAATAAATATATGTATGTATATGTATGACTGAAACATTATGCTGTACACCAGAAATTGACATAATATTGTAAACTGAGTATACTTCAATAAGAAAAGTAAAATTTAAAAGAAATGAAAAGTTCAGTTTGACAGTCACCTTCCCATCTCTCCTTGTTTCTTGCATGGTTCAAAAAAAGAAAAGTGAGTATTTTAAAATGATGATCACAATGCCACTTAAAAGCTTTACATTTCCAGAGATTTTCCTTTGGAGTAGATAGCTTTATGAAGAAACAAATTGACCCTTTTTTCAGTCAGGATTTATGTAGAAGTTATGAAAGAAGATACATGTTAGGGAAAAGTATCAAAATCTCTTTAGTTCATAGTTGTAGAATACATCAAATTCCCAGTGTGCTCCTATAAAATGTCCACAGTTTTAGAGCTAAAGAGTTAGCGCCAGAGAGTGTATGTGTGATGGGGGCAGCAGCGGGGGGAGGAGGAGTAAGGAGGAGGGGGACAGGGAGAAAGGAAGAATGAATTTGTGCCAAATTTGCATTTAACCTGAGAATGTTTTAAAACTAGACAGTTAATGTTATAGAATTATAATTTATGGTCAGTCAGCTATATTTACACATTCGAATGCAAGACACCTTAAGTCTGATTGGTGAGAACATGATTAAGAAAACCTTTGAAAAATTCAGGGCTAAAAGCAAAAGTAATAATGAAATATTTAAACTTTAAAGTAAACTTTTTTCTGACCCTCACATATGCCATTTGGTACATAGGGTATTATTACTATGATGGAGATATCCAGTTTTACAGGGTAAGTTCACAATGCGTCATTTTAAAGCTCATTAGCATATCTATATTAATATATTTTTGCAGATTCTCTATATCATTGGATCTAGCATACTTTTGGTAAGCAAAAATTATTTTATTCATCACTGATCATATTTATGTTGATAAGAGATATATAGATTTAACATTGGCTTCAAAATAAATAACTGGATGTAATACTAACATCTAGGCATATGTGAGTTGCAACCTGATACACAAAACCTAGTATATAAAGCTTGGCGAACAACTTCAAGACAGTGGGAAAGATCATTTTAGTAATGTTTTTCAGTTCCTCAATTTCTGCTGCCATGGGTGGTAGGAAATTGAGTCATGCTTGTTCTTATAACAGTCTATTTTTTAATCTCAGGAACCTAGTTGCTTTATTCACGTATAGCTTGTTTTATTCATGTACCTTCATAAAATTTATCATTAGTTATTTGTTGGCTTACATGTTTATTGTGTATCTCTATCATGGTTTGCAAATTCGATAAGATCAGAGATCTCTTTTGTTCATTGTTGTATCCTTAGGATCTAACATAATGATGCCACATTTCAGGCATTGAATAAATATTTGTTGAATGAATGAGTGTGTGGATTTCAGCTACAATGATACAATGAGCAAAAGAGACAGGATGGTTTCCAAAAGCAGGATTGTCAGTGGTAGCAATGTAGCTAGCTTGTAAATATGGATAAACAGTTACATTCAGCTCAGTTTAATAAAATGTGTGGTCCAAATACTCTCTTTGCTTCTTTACAGGAGTGTACAATTACACATACATGCACAAGGTAGCATGCAAAACAGCTATCAACTTGGTTGCCTTTGTCTCTATCCTTGAGATATGTCTGCTTTTGGTGAACTTACTAACATTCAGAATCAGTGCTTGGCAGGCCCTACAGTAATACAGGTCCTCTAAGAAAATAAGTAGATAACTAGGAATTGATTTTTTTGAAAAATAACGTTTATTGGTTTTTACTGAACGTATGTGTTTTTCTTCCCTTTGTCCCAATGCCACACTGCAAATGTCAGTAAAAGAATACAAAATGGAATAAATTCATAACAGCAGCAAGGATGAGAGGAGTTAGGTATTAACACATTTGAAGCATATGCATTTCTGGATTGTGGAAGACAGATAAATCTTATTGATAGATAAATTACATCAAGAGCTACTGCCCCTAGTTTAGACATGCTACACAGAACAGATGGTAGAGTGATAAAAAGACTGCCAATTCAGGAAAAGCAGGTAGGAGGAAATGGCAAGTGGGGGTGATTGTTAAAATGATTATTTGGGTACATTTAAACCAGTGAGGCTCTCCATATGTGAAGTTACGAATTTAATCTTGGGTTAAAATCAGAGATTCAAATTATAGAAAAAAATAAGACAGTCTGCCTGAAAATATCTAGTTCTCTTAACAAGGATACTGGAATTTCACAATAAAGTCCACCTAATTTGGTAATGGGGAGTGGGAGTGTTTGCTCACTTTTCAGCCACAAACTATAAAGTAAAGGCAATCTGCGAATTATATGCTCTCCCTGCACACACAGAGCTAGTGACCTCTATCACTCAGAGCAGAAAACTGTTGGGGAAGCAGACATCTAAACACAGAGATAATCTATGCTACTTAGTCATCCATTCATGTATATAAATAAACAATTAAGAGTCTGTACAGACTTGAGGAAAACCATTTTCCCCTTTGCGGTAGGACCAACAGGAACAAATGGAATACTTGATCTTAGAAGAATCACCTAAAATCTAAGGAACCAATATTTTTGTCCTCAGAAATACTTGAGAATGAAAACAAGAGCAGGCAGCTATGGAAAAAGAGCAAATACAAAATAAAAAGATGTGTTTGAAACTTTAATTTCTAGTTGCCAAACTTAAAAAAAAAAATCAATGAAAGAATTAAAAGAAAAAAAAGCTGACGCACAGAAAAAAATAGAACGAACTGTCAGAGTTGGAAAGTATGAGAGAAAAAGTGAGGAAATCAGTAGATGTGTTCCAGCATTTATTTGAAATTCCAGAGAAAACAGCTAAAACAAATTGGGGGTAACAATCAAATAAATAATAAAAGAATGATTTTGAGAAGAAATGGTCGTAGAATTAAAGCAAGACCTAAGTTTGCAGGCTGGAAGGGACAACAAAGCAAGGATTAAAGTCGAACATCAAAAATAAAGAGGTTACCCTAAATGTATGCCAAGATAAGCAGTATATAATTTACAGAGGAGTTTAAATCAATTTGGCATAAGGGTTCTCATTAGTTACATTGGAAGGTAGAAGAGAATGAAACAATGCATTGAAGTTCTGAAGGAAAATGATTTTGAACTTGGAATTCCACATCTAGATAAAATAGCAATTAGATACAGGGAAAAAGAAGATATTTTCAGGCATAGAGAAGTTATATATAGCCTATGGGATTTCTCATTTTCTTACGGAGTAAGAAAAAAATAAGAAGTTAACATCTTCCTGGGAACCAAATGAAGTTACGGAAGATTTGTCATCCTTTTTCAAGAATTTAGAATGAGTTTTGAGAAACGTTTTAACAAACATACAAAGAATATAAAAGACTTTCATGTGCTTCAGAACATGAAGTCAAAACAGACTACCTGTGTTGTATTCCTGGCTGAGTTGCTTCTTAGTTATTTCTCCTTGTGTAAATTACTTAATTGGACCTTCATTTTCACATCAGTAATGATAAAAACACTAATTATCAACACAATGATTTTCATTGTTTATTATATAATTACTATTTCTGAATCAAGGCAACCATGGTGATGCTGGGGTTTTTTTGTTTGTTTTGTTTTGGTTTTGGTGTGTTGTAAGTATATTAAATGGAAATATGTGTGTGATGGATGCCTGTGGAGGACCTCATAGAAATAAGAGCTGCTTTCTTATGTTTTGATATTGGTCATTATTTTTTCTTTCCTGATACTTATGATTCAGACTCACTGGACATTTTTATTATGGAAATATAGCCCCATGTACTTTGTTATTTTAATACCAATGTTTGATACATTTATAATTGACCACATTCTAGTGTCTTACTTAGTATTTCTCAATATAACACTTTTCAGACATATTGTCTTATTTATTTTTAATCAGCTATTGAGCTGTGTATATTGAGACAGTGTGTCTTATTATTATTTAAATGGGAATCTACACTAATTATTTAATTTTCAAATTTTACTTTTTCAAATTTGCTAGGACCCTTAAATAACCAAATCTAATCTCTTAAAGTCCTAAAGAAAGGCAGTTAACAGTCTAGGCAAAACTATAATACTAAATTTTATGTGAACTTAAAGAATGATTTCTTACTTCCTCTTCCTATAAAAAAAGACTTACATAAAATTGATCAAAAAATTACATTAAATTATTATTGAACTGTTCTATGAAAAATGTTGTTGTTGATAAGAAGACTAGGAATGGGTGACTCCCATTATTTTAAAAAAATCAATTTAATGACTTACATTATAAACGTCTTCAAATATTTCCACCATGTATATTTCAGTTGTGCATGTGGAAGACGTAAACTATCAGTAAGATTTACTAGTTTAAGCTCTGCCTTTTAAGAGGGAAGGTGCAGATGGTGGATGGGAGGAAGGTAATGAAATGGTCAAAATAGCAGAATTGTGCCAAAATATAAAGTAAATTTGATGGAAACATTTTTTAATGGAGATAACTGTGTCAGAAGTCTATTTCAAGTGCATATAGTCAATTTAGTACCAAAAGTTTAGACATGACCTAGTTGTGGTCTAAAGAAATCATTAAAATTCAATTGGAAGAGCTGTATCACAAACTGTAAACTTCTACTGTTAACAAAAACCCAAAATAGGATCTAAGCAGAGCAAAGAGATAGGACTACTATCTCATTCAGAGTTAGGATTAAAATGTGTGTAGTAGAAAAGGCAAAAAGTACCAGTCATTATTTAGAGACCATGGGGAAAAATAAAAAGATCCATAAACATAAGTATCTCCACAAAGGGAAAGTCACGGTATGGTAGAATCAGTGGTGAACACTGAAAATAGATAAATACAGCATGACCTAATTTTATGAGTATCATTTCATGAAAATAAAAACATAATTTGTAAAATCACCTATTAATAATACCAATATAATAATACTTAAAAATGTGGAAAATCCTCAATTTTCTAACATAAATGGGTTTTGGTTGATAGGAAGGTTAAGAGAATTAAATGACAGGTAAATTTTTCATCTTATAATGGATGAGAGAATACAGGTTAAATAATATTTTGAAGTGAAAATGACAAGTGTTTATGTAACATCTATTAGATCTGAAAGAGTCCATGATATGGTCCACAAGAGATGCAATGAAAGAAATAGGTAGCTACTAGAAAAAAAAAAATAAAATGGGAGAGTAGACAGATAGGATAAAAGAGTCAGAAACAATAAAAGAAACACATTTTAAGTTAAGATAGGTATGTTTATACCAACATTGATTTTTATTCTTTACAAAGGGTCTGTATAATTTTTATTAAGCTTTTGAGCTTCTGTGCAATCATCTTGAAAATTAGTGTCTAATGTTTGCTGGAAACTGGCACATTTATTTCAATAGCATATTAGTTTCTTGACTCAAGATACATTTAACAAGTATTTTAATTTTCATGCATTCTTGCTTTTCTTCAGTATAATTTTAATGACATTATTGCATAGTGTGACCTATGGTGACATTACCATATTTCATTAGATCTATTCTAAGCCACTATGATGGTGACTGGAATGCCAAATATGTAAGATGTCTAAACATCCATAAATAATGCAGTTTGGAGATAATAAATTTCTAAATTTATTAATACTATTTCAAACAGTAGACTTCATGTCCTCACTGTTAATGACTTTTTTTTTACCCTAGAATGTTAATGTACTTTTTGAATTCTGAATAAGTTAGATTTTGATTTTTTTGCCCTAATAGAGAGCTTGTTAGTATCACATATGCACTTTTTACAGGTATCCTTGGGGACTTGATTTTTGCTTTTCTGTCTGCTGTGTTTGGGATTACTTCCTCTCAGCTAGTGGTGCTGTCTGTTTACAGCATCTTGGTATACACTCTCATTAGTGGTACTAGTCCTAGCTTGCTGTATTACTGCATTTGCAGCAAAGTAGACTGTATTGGAGCTCTTCTTGGTAATCAAAAGACTCTTCCACTCTTGTCCCCCTTATGCTTAACTTTCCTGGAAGGGAATTGCTTATGATAGAGAAGTGCTTCAGTTCTCTCAGCTAATAATTTGGCATAACCCATGAGAAGCAAATTCAGAAATTCTAATTAAACTCCATTACAATTATATAGTTAAATATATCACACTCAACGTTTTAGGTTCTTTAAATTAAGGCTGTTATAATGGTATATTACTTTGCCTTTATTCTATAAGTTTGGGTGGAAGCCATCATGGAATTAAAATTATGATTTAAAGTGGATTTCAAACTCCCTGAAAGGTGCTGTAGCATTATAGTATAAATTGATTGTTTTGAAAACTAATAATGACTTTATTTTTAAAAAATGATATATGGAAACTATCTTAAAATTCAAGCAATATAGGTAAGTATGAAGATGAAAATGTAAACTTTTTTATTTTTACAAAGCCTCATCATCTGTTAATAACTGTTATTTATAGTTGATGGCAAGTATTCCAGATATACATCTCATCTATACAATATATAGATTGAAAAACAAAAAGATAGAAATCTACATAGAGGGATAATACAAAAGGAAGGAAGGATGAATTGATATATATAGTATGTATAAAATTTAAATATATAATTTTATTTATTTTTTCCAGCTTTCTTGAGGTATAATTGATATATAATATTGTGTACGTTTAAGATGTACAACATAATGATTTAGTACACCATATATTGCTAAATGATTATGATGATAGAGTTAACACATCCATCACCTCACATAATTAAATTTTTTTGGTCATGAGAACATTTATAATTTGCTTTCTTAGCAAATTTCAATTATATAATATACTGTTGTTAACTTAGCACCATGTTGAATATAAGCTCCTCAAAACTTATTCATCTTAAAACTAAAAGTTTCCCCTGCTCCCCGGCCCCTGGAAACCACCATTCTAATCTGTTTCTATGAGGTTGACTTTTTTTAGATTACACATATAAGTAACATCATACTTGTATTTGTCTTTCTCTGTCTGACTTATTTCTCTTAACATAATGCCCTCACGGTCTATCCATGTTGTTGCAAATGGCAGGATTTCATTTTTTATGGCTGAGTAGTATTCCACTGTATATATACACCACATTTTCTTTATCTATTCATTTATTGATGGACTCTTAGATTGTTTTCATGTCTTGGCTATTGTGGATATTGTGATGGATATAGGGATGCAGATGTCTCTTCAAAATAGAGATTCTATTTCCTTAGGATATATATCCAGAAGTGGGATTGCTGGGTCATACAGTAGTTCTATTTTTTAGTTTTTTGAGACACTTCCATATTGTTTTCCATAGTGGCTACACCAATTTTCATTCCCAGTGACAGTGCACAAATGTTTCCTTTTCTCCACATCCTTGCCAACGTAATGTATCTCTTGTCTTTTTGATAATAGCCATCCTAACAGGTGTGAGGTAATATCTCATTGTGATTTTGATTTACATTTCCCTGATGATTGGTGCTGTCAAGCATCTTTTCATGTACCTGTTGGCTGTTTGTATGTCTTCTTTGGAAAAAAAAAGTCTATTCTGATAAATTGAAAATATTTTCTCTCATTCTGTAGGTTGCTGCTTCACTTTGTTGACTGTTTTTTTTTTTTTTTTTTTTTTGCTGTTCAGAGGAGTTTTAGTTTTATGTAGTACCACTTTTTTGTCTGTGTGTTTGTTGCTTGTGCTTTTGGTATCATATCCAAAAAATCATTGCCAAGAGCAATTTCAAGGAGCCTTTTCCCTGTGTTTTTTCCTTAGTTGTTTACTGCTTCATGTCTTACGTTTGAGTCTTTAATTCATTTTGAGTTAATTTTTATGAGTGGTGTAAGATAGGGGTCCAGTTTTATTCCTTTGCTTGTGAACATCCAGTTTTCCCAGCTCTACTTATTGGAAAGACTGTCTACCCCACTGTGTATTGTTGGCAACCTTGTAAAATATTAGTTGACCATATATACATAAGTTTATTTCTGGTCTCTAAATTCTATTTCATTAGTCTATTTGTTTATTTTTCTGTTAGCATCACACTGTTTTGATTATTATAGCTCTGTAGTATAGTTTAAAATCAGCAACTGTGATAGCTCCAGTTTTGTTCTACTTTCTCAAGATTGCTTTGGCTCTTTGGAGTCTTCTATGATTCCTTATGAATTTTAAGATTGCTTTTCTGTAAAAAATTCCATTGGAATCTTGATAGAATTGCATTGAATATATAGGTGGCTTTGAGTAGTAAGGGCATTTTTAACAATTTCAGTTGCTCCAATCCACAAACTTAGGTTATCTTTTCATTTATTGTATGTATTTTTTATTTTCTTTTATCAGTATCTTACAGTTTTCAGTGTACAGATCTGTCATCTTCTTGGTTAAATTTATTTCAGTGTTTCATTGTATTTGATGCTAATCATGAATGACATTGTTGCCTTTATTTTTTTTTCAGATATTTTGTTATTAGTATACAGAAATGTAACTGATTTGTGTATGCCGGTTTTTGTATCTGCAACTTTATTGAATTTGTTGGTGACGTCTCTAGGGTTTTTTGGTGACATCTCTAGGGTTTTTTGGTGACATCTCTAGGGTTTTCTACATATGAGATCATGCAGTCTGCAAACAGAGACAGTGTTACTTTTTAAAAAATTTGTATTCCTTTCATTTCTTTTACTTGTCTAATTGCTCTCTCAAGGACTTCTGGTACTATGTTGAATAGGAATGGTTAGAGTGGGCACCATTGTCTTTCTCCTGATGTTAGAGGAAAAGCTTTCAGCTTTTCATCTTTGCATATGATGTTATCTGTGGGTTTGTCACATGTGACCTTGAATATGTTGAGGCACATTCCTTCTATACCGAATTTACTGAGAACTTTTATCATTAAAGAGTATTAACTTTTGTCAAATGCTTTTCTGCATCTGTTGGATGGATCATGTGATTTTAATCCTTCATTCTATTAATGCTGTGTGGCATGTATATTGATTTGCATATGTTGAACCATTCTTATATTCCAGGAAGAAATCTCATTTGATCATGTTTTATGATCCTTTACGATGCTGTTGAATTTGGTTTACTAGGATATTGTTGAGCACTTTTGCACATATATTCATCAGGGATGTTGGCCTGTGGTTTTCTTTTCTTGTATTGTCCTTCTCTGGCTTTGGTATCAGGGTAATTCTGTTCTTCTAAAACGAGTTTGGGAGTGTTCCCTCATCTTTAGTTTTTTGGAAGAGTTTGAGATGGATTAGCATTAATTCTTCTCTAAGTGGTTGGTGGAATTCACTAGTAAAACCATCTGGTCCTGGGTTTTTCTTTCTTAGCATTTTTTGAGAATTAATACTTCATTCTCTTTAGTCATTATTGATCTATTCAGATCTTCTATTTCTTCATAATTCAGTCTTGGTAGTATATATGTTCTGGGAAATAAACCATTTATTTTAGTCATCCAATTTGTTGGTGTATAATTGTTCATAGCAGTCTCTTATGAACTTCTGTATTTCTACTGTATCAGTTATATTGTCTCCCATTTCATGTATAATTTTATTCAAGTCTCCTCTCTTTTTTTCTGGATTAGTCTATCTAAAGACTTGTTCAGTTTCTCTTTTTAAAATACCAGTTCAATGTCATTAAAATACCATTCTATTGTCTTTATAGTCTTTATTTCATTTATTTCTGCTCTAATATTTATTATTTTCTTCCCTTTGCTAACTTCAGACTTTGTTTTTCTTATTTTCTGAGGTATAAAGTTAGGTTCTTTATTTGAGATCTTTTTGTTTTATTTTGTTTTGTTTTGTTCATTTGTTTGTTTTTGGTAATGTAGACCTTTCTATCAGTATAAATTTCCCTCTTAGAACTGCTTTGGCTGCATCCCATAAGTTTTAGTATGTTGTGTTTTCTCTTTCACTTTACTCAAGATACTTTCTGATTTCCCTTTTGGTTTATTTCACCCATTGTTCAGGAATGTGTTGGTTAATTTTCCCATATTTGTTAATTTTTCAATTTTTCTCCTATATTCATTTATAATTTCATTCCATTGTGGTTGAAAAAGATAACTAGATGTGATTTCAATCTTTGTAGATTTGCTAAAGCTTCCTTTGTGGCCCAGCATATGATCTATCATGAAGAATGTTTCTTGTGTGCTTGAGAAGAAAATGTATCCTTATGCTATTGTTTGGAATGTTCTGTGTATGTTAGCTCTGTTCAGTCTTCTGCCTTACTTCACTTAGAATGACAGTCTCTAGGTCCTTCCATGCTGCAGCAAATGGCATTATTTCAATTTTTTTGGCTAAATAGTATTCCATTATATAAATATACCACAACTTTTTCATCCAGTTATCCATCAATGGACATTTAGGTTGCTTCCATATCTTGGCTATTGTAAATTATCACTCTCTCTTTAGATACATTTTACCTTTTCTAAATTGTTTGATGATAAATTGACATGAGACCCCTGACTTCTAAATACTTAAATGTTTATTTCTTAAAAACAAGGGTATTCCCTTACATAACCAAAGTAGATTTGCCAAAATCAAGAAATTAATGCTGATATAATCCTAATGTCAAATCTATAGACCCAATTCAAATTTTGTCATTTTCCCAATAATGACTTTTCTAGCAGAAGGAAAGAAATCTTTATATAGGACAAATCCAGCATCATCCATTGCTTCTAGTTATGTATCTCTTAAGTCCCCTTTAATCTAAAACTGTTCTTCAGTCCTACTGAAGACCTTTTGTCTTAGGTTTTTCATAACCTTAATATTTTTGAAGAGTGTTGGCTGGTTATTTTGTTCCTCTGTTTAGATTTGGCTGTTGTTTCCTCATGATTATGTTCACTTTAGCATCTTTGGCAGGAATGCCACAGAAATGATAGTCTTTCAAAGCAGCCTATCAGAAGATACTATTAAAGGTGGTGTTAACTTTGGTCATTTGGTTAAGATTGTAACAGTTAGGTATCCCAGTTTGAAAGTTAATAGGTTTTCTTTTGTAATTAATAAGTATATTTTGGAGAGATACTTTGGGATAATTTAATATGCTATTTTTCACCAAATTTACACCCACTAGATTTAGCATTCATTGATGACTCTTGTCTGAATTATTGCTTCCTATGATGACAAATGGTAATTTTACAATTCTATAGTTCCTTTTATGTTTACTAGTTGACATTTTACTAAAAAGAAGAGCTTTCTCTACTCCTCCAAGCATTCATTTGTATATTAGTATGAACTAATGCATTTTTGTTTTATTTAGTGGGTTAAAGTCCTGGTTACTTTTGCAGGAGAATAATATGCAGAGACAATGATCTGGACATTAGGTGTTCATTACTTCTGGGATGCAATTGCCATTGCTTTAGATCCTTTTAGTAGACAAAGATAGAATATGTCTGTATGTGTTTGTGTGCCTATACATGTATATACATTTGTATATGTGTATGTATGTGTATATACACATACATATATACACATCTATGTGTGTATATGTACACACACACACACACACACACACATATATATATATACACACACACACACACACACACATATGTATCTAAAATCTATCTATATACCTATATCATCTACTGGAAAAACCATGAGTTCATACTGTTAACTCCAATTCTGATTCTGATATAAAACCACAAAACACATTCTAACCTCCACTCTCTTCAGATTTGTAACTCCCTTCTCAGGAAATAAGAAATCTGTCTCCTTTTCTCTAAAATATGCTACACTCATTGCTGAATGCTAGCATACACACACCCACAAGTATTTCATAATTGCTAGCCCATAGCACTGGGGAAAGAAAAAACCCCTCTATCTGGAATTCACTGTTTGTTTAGAGTGGGATTTTTTGGACTGTAGCTTGAAGGTATATAGTCAAAATATTGTGTTAATAAGTTAGTTGGGTTAGTCATTCTCCTCCCTCCCATTCAGTGTTGAGATGTAATTTATTTGCAATAACATTAAGGTTTTTTTTTCTGCTTATATTCCACTTTAGTTTTTATTTTCCCCATCTTGGTTGGTTTTATTTTTGTTTAACATCTGAAATACTGACATGATACCAAAACTATGAACAAAAATGTATAGTGAGAGAAGTGTTACTCCAAATCCTCTACTCCATTATCACCATCAATTTTTTTCTACCTAAGAAGTATGCATTCCCTGGAGGTAATAAATATCATTTGTTTCTGATTTATCCTTCCTGCTTTTCTTTTTTGCATGAGTAGATGACTATGAACTGTCTTTTTCCCCTTTTCCCTTAAATAAAAGTTAGCATACTATAGGAAGTCTTTGCACTTTACATAGTTTATTCAACAAGCTTTCCTATGCATGAACATTTAGATTGCCTCTGATATTTTGCAGTTGCATACAACACTGCAATGAATAACTCTGTACATGTATATTTTCCTATTTTGGGGTTTGTATGTTTAAGGCAAAGTCCTACAGGTAGGATTGCCATATCAAGAGGTAAATGCATTTGCAATGTTTGTTAGATACCAAATTCCTCACCATAACCATTGCATTACTTTGCATTCCCATCCACAACGAGGGAGAGTGCCGATTTTCCTACAGCTTCACTAACAGAATGGACTGTTACAATTTTTGTCAATCTGATAGACGAAATATAGTATCTCAGTGTACTTTCAGTTTGCATTTCTATTGTGATGAATGAGTTTGAACATTTTTTCATATGTTTAAAGGATATATGTATATATTGTAATATATTTGTTGTATATAATTGCCTATTAATGCCTTTTGCCCATTTTCTATTGGATTTTTGGTCTTTTCTCCTCAACTTTTTGAAGTTGTTATAAAGATAGAGATATTGGTCTTTTAGCTGTGATGTATGTTGGAGTTTTTCTCCCAGTTTGTGAACTATCTTTTGATTTTGCTTTAATAATTTTCATGATGCCTTTTAGATTTTTATATAGTCAAATTTATCAAACTTTTATTAAATCTGGATCTGAGTCATAGATAGAAAGTTTTTATCTATATCCAGAATTTTTTCTAGTACTTACTTGGTTTTATTTTTAACATTTAGACCTCTGGCCTATTTGGGGTTTATTCTTGTATATGGTGTGAAATAGGCTATCTTTTAATCTTTTCCAAAATTGGATAACTGGTTGTTTCAGCACCATTTTGAAAAAAAAAGATCTATCTTTGTGCCAGTGATTTGAGATGCTGTCATTATCATATACTAAATTTCCTTGTGTGCTTAGATCTATTTCTGGACTTTTTATTCTATTCCACTGAGCTGTTGGTCTGTTCATGCACAAGTACTGAACTGTTTTCTTAATAGAAGGCCATAGTATGTTTTCATTTGTGATCCTCCATGATCCTGCCTTTTAGGTTTTTCTTTTTCAATGCTTACCCTCTAATTTTGGGTTTTATTTTTCCATATTAACTTTAGTATTAATTTTTTGGCTCCAGGGAAGAAAAAAGAAACTTCCTGGTATTTTTTTATTGGGATTATTCTTAATTTATAAATTAACATAGAGAGAACTGACATCTTTATGTTGTAGAGACATTCTATCCTAGAAAAAGGGATATTTTTTCATTTGCTTGAGTATACTTTGTTACAGCTTTAAGGAGTGTTTTCAAATTTTCTTCATAGAAGTCTGCACATTTCTTGTTAATTTTATTCCTAAGTATTTCACCTTTTTGTTTCTCTTGTAAATGGGGAGAGTTAGTATTGGGAGTTAGTATCAATTTTTAGTATCAACCCTTTAGTATCAACTTGTCAAACCTTGTACAATGCTGAATAGTAGACGAAGTAGTGGGCATCTTTGCTTTATTATTCATTATTGTCAAAATGGTTATAGTGTTTTCTTATTAAATAAGATGGTGGCTTTAAGGCTAAAAAAGCACAAGTTGAAGCAAAGAGATCAGTTATAAAGCTATGGCAATAAATAGACAATAAATAGGCAATAAATAGAGGTTACCGAGTCAGGGTGACGGTAATGAGGATGCAGAGAAGCAGACAGATTTAAGATATATTTTTACATAGCAGTAACTGTACTTGAAAGTATATGTGTCATAGGAGAGAAAAGAAAAACCCTAACTTGAATACTTTGAGTTCAAGCACTGGGTGTCTGCATATATTATCTCCTTATCTAAACTGTGGGATCTTTGAATGGTAAGCAGTTTATAGTGTAGCGGTTAAAATTTCATGTTTTGGAATCCGATTTCCTGGGTTTAAAATCAGCCTTCAAGATTTACTACATGGCCTTGAACAAGTTACTTAATCATTCTAAGACTTGTGGGTTTTTTCCCACATATATATAGAAGGTGATAATAATAATACCTAAGTCATAAAGGTGTTTATGGGGATAAAATGAAATAACAGAAACCAAACAAATAATAACAAGAATACCCCTCAGCACAGTGTCGGTACATGTAAGGGCTTAATAACTATTAGTGATGATAACAGTGATGATGATGATAGTTGTGTAGCATTAATACCACCTGGTGTCTATCAAGTATTCCATAAATACCATTCAGTCAGTGGTTTGGCCTAAAAATGCCTCTTGATGTGAGACATCCATTTTAGGTTATTGTCTTACATTACAAGGTCTGGTGAGCTCTATGTTAGGTTAATGTTTAGTTTCTAGACTAAGGGAAATTTTAAGACACAGTAAACTAAAAGTATCCTAAAAAATCTCAGACTGTTTCTCTGGTGAGACCAGATGTTTGATAAATATACCTGGTGAAAGGTATTGGTAAAACTATAGGCAGGTTAATCAGTTCAAAAACCTGCATCTGTGTCAATGAACAGCATTTTGCTTGAGGCAGATAGAATTTGTTATGAAAAATGGCAAAATTTTCTCTGGCACCCAGTCAACAAGGTGACTGCCTTTTAATGTATTCTCATTTGTGTGGTTAGCCGGGAGGTAAGAGTGGAAATAATGATTATGTACTTTTTTGTGAACTTAAATAACAATTCCTTTCTGAGCAATGGGTTGCATTTTGTCATTTATTTGGTGAAATTCCCATTAAGCAAAGAAAAATTTACTGTCTGTTATTCAGGTTGTTCTTGTTAGGAATACTCTTAATTCAGAAATACCATAGAGATCTCCTTATTTTCTAGAAATAGCCCTTTATCAAAAAAATGTAAATTGATTATACTCACTAAATTTTGAGTCTGAATATAGTTCTTTTAGCAAGCTATTCTCTTAAAGGTTAGTGCTGCTGAGGCCCTGCTGGCTCTAGAAAATAAATCCATTCACAGTTATATTTAATGTTGGATTTTAAAAATATTCACACATTCTTACATATAGAGATGAAACGAAAGGATGCAAATTCATTTTAAATTCGACTTATCAGTATACATTGTCTATATAATATAGCTACATAAAAGTGTGACTATTTTTTGCCTTTTGAGTTGATAATCATTAAATCTAGTGTCATGGAAGAAAAAAAGAATGAGGGTCATATCCTGCTGTGGTTTTGACTGTGATGCTTCTGATTGAAGTCAGTGGGTGTTTGGTGTATGAAATGATGACAGTCTATAAACTTCGATAATTTGGTTCCACGGGAACCTTCAACTTTGTCTTCTGAAGTATACAGCAAGAGTGACATCTGAGGAAATTTTTCAGTGCAAAACAACATCTTTCAAATATATTGTACCTTGTACATCCTTGTAACAAGATTATTACTCAATTATGTTTCCTTTGATTGATCAGAAGTACATTAGTGATGGACATTGTTATTCTTTTGCTTCTCATATCACATCGTGCATAGATACTGCATTTCATTCTGCTTGTAATATAAACAGTCTTGTGTTCGTCATTGAAAGCATTATGTTTCAGAGTTTAGAGTGGTTATCTCTAGCAAACAGAAAGCTATTTCCCTAGCTATGATTATGCTTAATGGTTCATAAAAGTCTGCATAATAATGCTCTTGTTTACTTATCCTCCTTGTTTATTTTCATCCCTACTAGTTCTTCTTTAAGGCCCCTTGTATAATGCGAATTAGTCATTCTATATCCCTAAAGCAAATTGTTGAATTTACATTAGCTTATCTTGCTGCCTATATTCTAATCACTTTTCAGATACTTTAAAATGAACTGACCCAGTTTTCGAATGGATTCTAATATTGCATTTAAAAAGTAGGATGTTGATGCATATTATCTACGTCATTTTGATCATAGAATGTACATCTGTTGTAAAAATTAAGTTTAAAAACTATAAATATTATTTAAAATAAATAGAAAAGGCAGTGTTTTTACAAAGCATCTTTATAAAAGCTATCTTTCATGTTATTTTTAAAGAAAATATAACAAATGTAATAATTACCTGGCAATCAAAGCCTTTTTTTTTTTTTTGGACATTGCTGTTGCAGCAAGGATCCAGAGAACAATTGTGTCTAGAAACAAAAATTAGAGTTTTGACTTAGATTTTTCAGTTGCGGGTAGGAGGAGTTTTGGTTCTTGAGACAGATCATTACAACAGCAGACAGGTCCTAGTACAGACCTAGGAGGTTAGAATCATAGATCAAAGACCTGGATATGGATAGAATCAAGAAGAAAGACTTATATGAAACTAGCATCCTATGCGAGGTTGATTTTGATGTAAGGTAGCTCAAGAATATGGTTGAAGACATTACTATGAAATACAAAGACACTCAATTTGAATCAAGAAAGCACGACTCAGAATCTAGATTTCTGGCACAAAACTCCTCCCCCATGAAATCTTTCTGCTTTCAGTACAGCAGGTCCCATTTCCAGTTTATACCTATCAGAATTTTTCTATCCTGTGTGTGTCCTCCAGAATCCTTGGTTCAGGGCATGTAACCTAAGCTGGCTCAAGCAGGGGAAAATACTGGGACAGAAGAATATTTTGTTTGGTCTGAAAAATATGCTGTCCATTGTGAAGCCTGGAATTGCAGTAGCCACTTCGTCACTATGAAGTAAGCCAGCCTGAGGACAACGCACACTTGCAAAGGGCAGAGCTGAGAGAATTGCTGATCAAATCACACCTGAAGCCTGCTTTACCTTTGAACTTTTAGTTACATGAGCCAATAAATTCCCTCATTTGTTTAGTTTGAATTATGTTTTCTGTTGCTTATAACATAGAGTCTTACCTGATTCAGAATGTGTAAACCTCATGAAGTTGGTGAACGATGACTTTCCTGATGGTTGGATATGGGAACAAGTGAAGCTATAGTGAGTCCAGTTTTAAGAAAACCTGCATCACATTTCATCAAGAAGCACTCTGGGGTCATTTGCATGTTATCAAAGCAATATCACCATTACCACAAATGATTGAAGGGATAAATTAGAGGGAAAGGCAGGAACAAAAAGACTTTTTAATCACGCTTTTGAATCATAAAGTCAGATTTTAAAGTGAGCATCCCTAACGCTAACCCTTACCCCCTCCCACAATAGAAAGCATCACTTTTTGTGACCCTCTGTCTACTACAGTTGTCGCAGCTACTGATACATTCTCTTGCTAGATTTCACTTTCAGTCCTTTCAGTTCTGTCATTTATGAGATCAAACAGCAACAATCGTTATAAACTTTTAACAAATAACTTCAGACACTTAGAAATGGCAGATAAGCAGCTGCATGTATGAGTTTGGAGCAAGGGTTTTCGAATTCTTTGGAATCACCTATGGAGCTTTTAAAATCTCGAACCTCACACCCAGGCAAATCTGATGCAGGTAGTCATTTCATAGCTGGAAAAACTGACTTAAGGAAAGTTAGCTGCTATTTCCTACATATTTTCATGCATCTAGATTCCCCAAACCAGAAAATTTTGACTCTAATATTACAATATTTAAAGTAATGATAGGAAAGTGTCACTTACATTTTCATTGAAATCATTTTTGCAGCTGATTATATTAGGTCTTGATTCCATCGGCATGGCTTATGCTACTTACTATGAGTTGACATTTTAAAGCAGTATCATGTATTGAAAGGGACAGGAATTTGACTTAAGATAGATCTAGATTCTAAGCCTGATAGTAATAGTAATAGTTAAATAGTAATTTAACTAGATTTCACCTCCATTTTCTCATTTCTAAAATGTAAATCATTAGGCTTCTTCAAAGGGTTTTTGTGAGAAATAAGTGAGATAATGCAGGTATACCCCTACCATAAAATTTTGTGTAAACTAGAAGCTAGTAAATTTTACCTATTGCTACTTGAATTCCCAGGCTATTTAATTCTTTTACATATATATATAATATATAATTTATATATAGTATCATATATATTATAATATATATATTATATATGTATTTTAAAAATAGAGCCTAGTATTTGTTTGCTTTAGAATGGTTATGGAAAATTAACACTTTGGAGAGACTTGATATAGTAATCAGTTTAGTTCATTGAGCCCCAGCTAAGTTGTTGGTGAAAAGAAACTAAAGGCTTAGTGCCTTAAACATCCCGAGAGTAGCCTAGTGATCTTTAAAAATCTGTTGCCTGCTAGGATTTATATTTATCCTGAAACAGAAATTATGTGAAAAAGAAAATCAGGGAAAAGGTCATAGTTGTGTATTATGTGTATGTTGTTGACAAGGCACAACATTACTCACATTTAATGAAGTAATAAGACTGTGAATATGGCAATGATCAATTAAACAACAGTGTAAGCCTTGGTACAATAAGGACCTAAAGATTCCAGGTAAAGTTAGACAGATTTATTCAAATCTGTTGTACAGTATGTTATAACTATCATTCACCATAAAATTGTACCCTAGAGAACCTTAATTACAAAATAAATGATTAAATAGAATTAAAAAGAAAGAACTTGGGGCTCAAGAGGACTATGTATAGAATCATAACATTATCTCAAATCTCTTGGAAGGAAAGGAGAAACTTGTGTATTGCTGCCAGTGGTTGTGTCTGGTCACTACATGACGGCTGAAAATCCATAGTGGACAAAACAGATTTTCTTGGGACCTAAACTTTTTTACTTATGAGGTCACTGTGGAATCAGAATGTTTTGACATAGTTTAGTTGACTATTTCCGCAAAAGACGTGTTTTAATCTCTGCTTTTCTAATTTCTTCATTCACTTTTCATTAGGATGGTGTCATTAATAATGTTAAATACTGCCTGTTATTGTATGCTTTCTTATCTATGAGCCCTTAGCCATAATCCATTAAGACAGTATGTTCACTTAAAGTTTCTATTCAGCATCTATTTATAAAATGTATTTTGTCTTCTCCAACTTTTTCTTTGGTTCAAAATAGTAGGGAACTTTAAAATTAGTCAGTATTCAATCTGAGAAACAGGAAATCACACTTACATCAAGCAGAAGGAGATTTCACACAAGGAATTAGGTGCTTACAAAATCGTTGGAAAGGCGGTGGACTGAATGTCGGGGTGATGTCACTAGTTTATAGGCTCACTGCTGTAGGGAGTCAGAGGGTTGTTGCTACCCTGCAGAATCAGGAAACTAAAGGAATCCTCTGCGTACCTCATAGTCTCGCCAGTGATTAGGTTCTTGCTCGTTGCAGTAAGAATTCTCTGATGAAACACAGAGGTTAAGAAAGTAAAGTAGAGATTTATTAAGGGATGGATAGGACACTCTCAAGGGGAGAGCAGGCAGGTTCAGGTGAGCGGCTGCCCTGAGTTTCTTTGGCAAGTTGGTTATACAGAGTGTGAAAATGAATGAGCAGAATATTCATTGGGGAGGGAAGGCTTTGGGGTCTTATTCCCTGATTTTCATCCCAGCTCCACCTTCCTGAAGGTAGAAGGGATTTTTGTCCTTGTTTAGTCTGGATTGGAAATGTCATGGTGTCAGTGCATGATGGGTACTTTCTTATCTGCAAGGCTAATTTTATTGAAATGAGGGCATAATGAGCAAAAGGTTACATTCTGACACTGGAGATTTCTGCCTTTTCCCACCTTTTTTTTGTTGGCCTCCAGGCCATTTGTCACCCCAAAATGTGTGATTTCCTATCAGCCCAGAGGTTCCTTCTTTTCTCTGTCTGCCTAGGGACCCCAGTTGTTTACTTGATGTATGGTTTCATGTAAATGGCCTGTGCCCCTCTCCTTTTTTGTGCAATTTCTGCCATTTGGCCTGCGTCCCCCTTTCTCTGCTCATATCTAGCTATCTGCCTGCTCTAACAACAGCTCCTCTTCAATCTTGAGAAGGGTGACTAGGAGGAAAACACAGAAATGACTTCAGACAACTCCAATCTGGGAGGTCCAGACATCTGGCGGCCACTACTGTCAGTAGAAGAAGATAGCTTTTGCTTCTCATCTTTCAAATCTCAT
Organism: Camelus bactrianus; assembly: GCF_048773025.1. Lineage (NCBI taxonomy): Eukaryota > Metazoa > Chordata > Mammalia > Artiodactyla > Camelidae > Camelus > Camelus bactrianus. The sequence continues at coordinate 76,466,140 of NC_133575.1, read as the reverse complement.
GTGAAAGCATCTCATTTATAAAATATAAAATATATATAGAAAAAGGTGGAGGGTTGGTAATCTGGGAAATGTTGTTGCAGTGTTTCAGGCTCTTGCAGTGGAGGGGATAGCATGAAAGGCAAGGGAAAGATTGCCAAAATCAGCATACAGTGTTCATCACAGTCCTCTCCTTTGGCAAATACCATCCATAGACATGCTTCTGTTTAAATTTTTAAGCATGAACAATAGCAAACATCTATTCCACCTAAGCTATCACAGCTATCTGTCATGCAAACAAAAGGAGGCCCAAAGTCGTATCAATCACTGTGTCCGTCTCTGTGGGATGTTAATTTCTCTTCTAGAAGAGCCACATGCCACTTTTGATATCCTGTAGCCTAAAGACTAAACTCTAAGGTTAATAGCCACTCATAGCTTTTCATTTAAAAGGGGAAGGAGAGATCACACAAAAAATAAATAAATAAAAAACGGATGTTGGTCAGTTATAGAAATATATACAAAGAAAGCAAGGATGAGAATATATCGACTGCATCCCTCATTTCTGCAGTATTTTGATGTAAGAACTTTCTTACTTCCATTTCTTGTTCATTTGCACTCAGCAAAATCTTTTGCTGACCATGGTTAATTGGTGGTGTGGTAAGCCAAGACTTCATTCCTGAACTGTCTCAGCTCTTAGTTGTGCTGCTGGTACTGGATTTTTGGTCATCTTCTTTTGACGTATACCTCTGGGCATTGAAGTGCTAAGAGGCACTCGACAAAATTCTCTAGTTTCTAGACATCTCTGTTTTGAAGAGCAGCAACTCTATTTCCCATCAAAAATCAGTATCAGTCACCCCAGTGATCACAATATTTCAATATGGTGATGCTAATTTTCAACAATAATTATCATAGTACTTGTATTTTCCTTTTTATCTTTTTTTTTATTCTAAGTTTACATGATACCAATATATCCATATTGGATATTGAGGTTTTATTTCCTGATAACAGATATACGTCATTTTCTAGATTGCCTTGATTTAAAAATAGCTTTGTTGAAATTTTCTGCCTGAACAGATGGGTTAGCAAATTTCAAACTGTCTGAGATAGATGTGTAGTTTTACCTGGGCTAACAAGGAAAAAACATTACTTTCTATAAGGCATACTTTTTTCTGCTCTTCTCTCTCTCTCTCTCACACACACACACACAAATGTCTTGAGAGATAAGAAAGTACCACAGAGATGGGTATTAACTCCTTGGGTGGAATACCATTTTATAGAGAAGATATTTTGTAGATGCACCAACATGAAGTAGTCTATAAGAATATAATTTAGTTTTTCAAGATGTGTTTTAGACGTAAGTTATGGCATACAAAATAAAAAGTTATTCAGAATAGGAATTTTTTTATCTAAGTTGGGTATTATTGGGACCAGTCCTTTGAGAAGAGTTTAGGACATGAATAATTGGGCATTAGCATCAAGCTTGCTGTTTATGAATAGTCTCCTTTTTCTCTGAACTATTTTCTTATCAATCCCTTATCTATGTCAAACTGTTATCAGCTAAAACCTTCATCCAGAAATTTTGAAATATGAGATGTGCAGATATTAGTTCACACATGAAAAGTTGACATGAAGCACAAGTAGAATTCACCAGCTGAATAGATACATAGGGCTGGTAATTCAGGAGAGTATTCATGGGAAAGCTATGAACACTAGAAGAATTGAAGGAAGCCAAGTATGTGGGGAGAGCAAAGAGAAGTTATGAAGAAGAGAAGATGTTGGGGAGGTAAATCAGACCAACTCTTTAAGGATCTTATTAAGAAACAAACAAGCAAAAAACCTGTGTACTGTGGCAGGAGACCATGGAGAATGTATTAGAAGGAAGTAAGCCTAGAGGAAGAGAGATCCTTTAGTGGGTTGTTACAGAAGGAGTTGGGAGTGGCCTGAACTGGGATACTGGGAGTGGAAATTCAAAAAAAGTGAACAGATTTAAGAGTTCATTTGGAAGGTGAAATAGATTAAACTTAGGACTATTAGATGGTCAAATGGGTGGAATGGTCAGGACATTCCCTTGGACGATGGTAGATGGAATACTATAATATATGCACAAAAACATATTTAACTTTGTTCTTTGGCCCATAAAGCTAATTACAACAAGAAAACAAAGGATATATACCATACGAGAAAAGGATATCTACCCTAGAAGAAAACAGAGAAACAATTTTTTTTAATTAAAGTATAGTTGATTTACAATGTTGTGTCATTTTCAGGTGTATCATAGAGATATATTCTTTTTCATATATATATATATATATATATATATATATATATTCTTTTTCAGATTATTTTCCATTATAGGTTATTACAAGGTATTGAATATAGTTCCCTGTGCTATACAGTAGCTCCTTGTTGCTTATCTATTTTATATGTAGTAGTTGTATGTCTGTTAATCCCATACTCCTAATTTATCCCTTCCCCTCTTTCTGTTTTGGTAACTGTAATTTTGTTTTCTATGTCTGTGAGTCTGTTTCTGTTCTGTAAATAAGTTCATTTGTGACCATATATTCTTTTGCGCCCACTTCCTAACATGAACACATGAACACATCCTGCCTTCATTCCCGCACTCAAAACACAGAGATTTCCCAGGAAATTCTAGCATTGGTTTCCAAATGCTAGTCTATCTACAGATGGGCTGAACCAGAATAATTTTGGAGGGAGGTATGTACTGAAAATATAGATTCCAGGATGCTGTATACTAAATCAGCATCACTTGTGTGAGGCCCAGGAACTGACTTTTTAAACAAGTGCCCCAGATATTTATGCACAGACATGTTTGTGAACCAAGGTGGTGAACTCTCTATTGACCCTGAACTTGTGATATCCATTTAGTATGTGGCTGCAAAAGGAAAACTTCCTAGCTGGTGAGCTTTACAAAGGGTATTGGTTCCATTTCAATGATTTTCTCCTCTAATCAAGAATGAAGAGACTAGGTAAAGTGTTTTCTCCCACTTACGGTTCTGCTCTATATAGCTGTGAGGGGAGACTCAAACAGAACCCAAAATAGAGCACATCTACAGTTATGGCCTGGTTTATAATTTTGCATTCTCTCTTACAGCAACCTCAACTCTTTTCTTCATTCTTTAACTAACTTTTGTTACTGCTGACTGACTCACCATGAAATACTTTATGTATGGTAATAATTGTGTAATTGAATAATGTTTAATTGCTTATAGTAAATAAAGCAAAAGAGGGCACCTTTTTGAGGCAGTTCAGAACCCAGCTATTTTGTTCATAGGGATTATTATGGTTATCAGTTACTTTATTAGTTCTGTGTTGTTTATGATGATCGATGTTCATAATTAATTAATTAATTATTCATGCCTCTCACCCTTTGTTTCAGTTATTAATTAAAGTCACATAATATGATAATAAAATGTATTTAACACATAACACTTCTTTTTAAATGTATAAAATTTGCTAATTGTTGAAATAATTCTTACAATATTATTAGCACCCTGCACTGAAGATTAGCATTTCATTAGTTACAGAATTTTTTTTTTTTTGTAGCTCATTCTGTGCACTTTCTCTATTATTTGAAATTTAAGAAATACATTTGCTGATTGCCGGATGGGCATGAATTGCAGTTCTTGAGAATGTAATGGGAAATGAGCTTGAGGAAATAAATGTATATTTAATGAAATGCAGCAAGAGTAAGGCTTTTATATTGAGGTATTTTTCTTGGCTTTTGAAGATCATCTTCTAAACAGTAGCCTACTCTTTTACCTGTTTTCAGTGTGAGGCTCAAGCTATGCATTAATTTAAAAAATCTCTATCTTCATTCTTTCATGTCGTTATATAATTTTAAGAGCTAAGATTTTCCCTTGATGAGTTAAAATAATATAGAACAACTCAAGAGTTGGAAAACACAAATAAATTTTCACTATTATCAATGTGCCTTAGTGGATGGAAGGCACTTATTTTGATCTTACTCTGAATTTCTTCCTTATCCCCTTTTCATATAATCTTAATTTATTTTTTCCAGAAGTTTTAATGTTTTACTTTTCACATTTAGGTCTACACTCTATCTGGAATTAATATCTGTGTAGGATAGCAGTGTTATGCTGGAATCAGCTTGCAAGAGATGATTGGATGCATATCTTCCCAGCTCTGCATTCCAGAGCATCCCAGCAGTAGCTGGATTACCCATGGTTGGGGGTTTTTACACCCCCAGAAATTGGCAAGTGCTAAAAATCAGGCTTCTGATCCCCATGTCCCAGAGAATGGATTGTTAAACATTTCCTGTCACATCACTTGAAGGTAGGGATCTAATTTTGTCTTATTTTCCATTTGGAGAACTAGTTGTCACAATATCATTTGATTAATAATTCATCTTTTATTCATTGAGTTGTGGTGCCACCTCAGTTATATGCCAAAACTGTATTATGAACATATCCACTTCTTGTCAGGAGTTCAGCTGAGCTGGAGAGAGCTGAGTTGCTGAGCGTTGGAGTAGCCAATGAAAACATCAAGCCAAAATGAAGGTAGCAGTCAAGACTTGAATCACTTACTGTGACTTTAGAAGCAAAAGGCTAAACCAGAGAAAGTACCGACTCCCTTGTTCTGTTTCCCCACCCACCACCATCCCATGGAATAGTGGACTGGTCAAGGGTCAAGTGGATCAGCACAGACATGGAGCTTGTCTCACTGTGAAGGGATCCCTAAACAAAAACTCTTGTGGTTTTCTGGATCCAGGGACCAGGGGAGGCTGAGAGGAAGGGGCTAGGAGTGGAAAAGTACTGGATATTGAGTTAAAGCCGAGAAAAAGTGTCCCCATCCCCATCAAGAGCTTTCAGCAGAGACACCTGAGGAGGGCCTCAGATTTTCTTTTTAACACCTTTATTGTGGTATGGTTCCTGTACAGTAAACTACACATATTTCAGATGTACAATTTGACGAATTTTGGTATATGTATACACCCATGAAACCATCTCCACAATCAAGATAGCTAACATTTCCATCACTCCCCAAGAGGTGCAATTTTCGAATTCTGAGTTTATCCCTTCTCACCCCCTTTACCTGCTGATAACCATAAGCTTGCTCTCTGTGTCTGTGAGTCTATTTCTGTTTTGTAGGTAAGTTCATTTGTGTCCTTTTTTTTTAGATCCCACATATAAGTGACATCATATGGCATTTTTATTTCTCTTTCTGGCTTACCTCACTTACAATGATGATCTCCAGGTCCATCCATGTTGCTGCATATGGCATTATTTTATTCTTTTTTATGGCCAAGTAGTATTCCATTATATATATATATATATATATATATATATATATATATATATATATATACACACACACACACACACACACACACACCACTTCTTTATCCAGTCATCTCTGGATAGACATTTAGGTTGTTTCTGTCTTGGCTATTGTATATAGTGCCGCTATGAACATTGGGGTGCATGTATCTTTTCAAATTGGAGTTCTGTCCAGATATAAGCCCAGGATTGGGATTGCTGGATCATAGGGTAAGTCTATTTTTAGTTTTTTAAGGAATCTCCATATTGTCCGAGGGTGGCCTCTGTTGAAGGCCCTCCAGAAAGAATCTTTAGAATGAAGACCCCCAGGCTAATAATGCAGGTATGTGTAAGGGAATAGCATTGGTGGGCCAGGGGTCCTGAGCCCCTTTAGAGACTAATGTTCTGGCTGTGCATCAAGTCTGGAACGGGAGGACAGCTTTCCCCCGTGAGGCCTGCCAGGGAAAGCCATTTCTAGTGCCTATGGTTGGACCTGAAAAATCACACATAGGATTTGTGATCAGGAGCCAGACCCCTTAAGTCTATATCTTTGTTTATTATTATGCCGCGTTGTTCTGTTTTTCTATCTCTGAGCCATTGCTAAAAACACCAACTTATATGCCATTATAAGTCTGGCTATCTGGGGAGGTGATTCCCTCTTCCTGCCTCTCTTCTTAGTCTTCTTCATCTACTTATGGACACATTGTTATTTGGACTGACTTTCTTCTGTAGGAGCATCATGGGAAAAATCCCTCAGAGAGCTTTATGCATTTATATCCACCATGTATCATTATCTGCTAGGGATTACCCCAGACCAAGGTTATGTTGATTTCTCAGCTGATAAGTCCTTAGGTTGTAACAGAAATTTGGATTCTAAATCCAACTGGGGTAAAATTGGAGAGGTTTGATTTGTTAGCAGAGACTTTTTGTTGTTGCTGTTATCCAAAGTCCAGGCTTCCTGCTCTCTCCCTCTGTCGGTACGTAAGGTTTTTCTAGTATACTTATTCTCTGAGGATGCAACCCTTAAAGGGTCCCAGCTTTGTACAAGTAATGCCACTTTTAACTCCCTATCTGTCATGGGCCCCAGCCCTGTTTCCTGCTCCTGCATGGATGAAGGAACATGATTATATCTTGCCATATTATCACATTCTACATTCTCTTTTAGTTTCTTGATTTCAGGTATGTTATATATCAGGTTTCCGAAAAGCAGAGTCTCAAATAGAGATCTGGCATGAAAATAATTTAATGAGTCAGTGCTCTTAAGAAAAAACCTAAAGGGAGAAGGGGAAGCGGGATAGGGAAAATGAAGAATCTCAGCAAGGTTGTGGTTTCAGGGAAAGTCTAGCTTTGACTTGATCCTCAGTAGAGAGTCTGGGGGCGGTGAGAGATGGATGTCTGGAGCATAAATCACATTGTAGAGTTGTCTGTCTTTGAGACAAGGGGGCTAGAGTTTTTTACCCTTGTATCAATCATAGGGATATTGCGACAGGATATAAGGTAGGGCAGCTCTTGTCAGCCAAGGAGAGTTCGCCCAAGAATGGAGGCAGCTGTGAGCTGTTAGCAGTCAGCATTCACAGCCTCTGGGAGAATGGGTGCCCTGGCCAGGTAAAAGGGATCTGAATGGGCCATAACAGCATTTGCAATAATATTTCATTTCATTTTTTCATTTCATGTCAACGTTGCAATAGTAGTATTTGCAAATAATATTCGCAATCAATCACCAACTGGGTGTACCAATACTGGTATCAATTTTCATTTTTACTGTTTACTGCTTGCTTGTCTTCATTTACAAAAAGTTTATTATCTCCCTCCAGAGGCTTCTTTCTCTGGTGAATCATTCACAAAGACTGTGGACTAATCAAAGGGCTCCTGTTTCCAAAATCCACATAGATAGAATGGAGAATTTCACTAGCCCCACTGTTTTATTACAGTCTCCATATTGTTAGTCTGCATGGTCCATTGGTCTTGTGGAACCCGGTCAGTGTCCAGTAATGCAGTGATGCCCTTGCTCAGCCATATGCTTGCTAGTGCTATTATGTGCCCTCTTCTCAGATAACATCTCTTTTAACCCTCCCTATATGTTTCTTTATTCTTCCCAAACTATGTTGTTCTTTGGTGGTGACTAGGTCCAAAGAAATTTCCAGATGTAGCAACATGGTATATTCAGCCTACTGGTATACCTACTGGTCTTCTATTTATATGACTAAGGGAGATCACTCAACTGAATTTTCTCTTAATATAACAAAAATCTGATTGCAAGCAATTTTCTGGCTCTTCTAGACCAGGGTTTCTCAACCTTAGCACTATTAACATTTTGTACTGGATAATTCTTTGTTGGAGGGGAGGCTGTCCTGTGTATTATGCAATGTTTAGCAGCATCCATGGTGTCTACCCACTACATGCTAGTAGTACTGCCCACCTGTTCTCCAGCTGTGATGACCAAGAATGTGTCCAGACATTGCCAAATGTCCCCTGAGGGTCAAAATCATAAAGGCTGCATAATTGTAAAAATCTCTTACCAGCATCCATCCCAATGTACATTTCTCATTGTTCCCTTAATTATGTAACCACTTGGAGGTAAGTGGTTATGTGTCCCTCATAGTACTTAGCATAGTACCTTGTACATACTAGTTGATTACTTCTTTGTATATATTAATCTACTTATTATTGCCTATTCTTAACTTAAAATCAATCCATTTGATTTTAAAATTCATTAAACATATGCTGCTGAATAAATTGAGAGCCAAGTTCAGTCTGGAGAGAATCTTTTATTCACATATTCTAATCCAAATTTCTTAAATGTAACAAGATGTATATGTGTCATAATTCTCTGCCACATAAATAAACTTAACAAGATTAAATGTTTTAAATAAAAGTCTTATTGAATTTTTATATAGGTTTTCTTTCATGCCATGAAAATACAGTCGAGTACGTTTGTCCATGGAAGTTGTAAGCATTTATTCTTCATTGGTTTTACTCAGTTGATTAATTACTTATTGATCAGGGAATATTTGAAATTATGTCCTGTTCCTCAAATATTCTGGCATTTACTTTCTCTTGGCAATTTAGGGACAAAGCCAACTCATTTGTCAGCATAAAATAGGTGAGGGGAGTGTTTATTGAAGGTGAAGATTTTGAGAGGCATGAATTTAAAATCAGAGGATGAGTTGATAAAAGGAGAGAGTGTAAATCTTGAGAGGTAGATATATGTTCCATTTATAAAATGATATATAATTTGCTTTAGGTCATAAACTAAATTTTGTGGTATCATCTTCTTCAGTTGAAAAATGGTTATATTGGAATAGTAAGTTTATATCACTAATGAGTGTCTTGAATAGGAAATACAACATGACTGCCAAAGTATCAGGGCAATTAGTAATAATGAATAGAGAAATGAAAATTCCCTATTCAAAATTCCTCTTTTCTTAGAACTTTCCATCCTTAGCAAGATGAAAAGGCTTAAACTATAAAATACAAGTATTTTCTTTTAATATTCTTTAAATTTTATCAGATCTGTACAGTTGGTCTTGCTTATCCATGGATTCTGTATCAACCAACCGTGGATAGAAAATATTTGGAAAAAAATTCCAGAAAGTTCCAAAAAACTTGAATTTGTTGGGTGTAGGCAACTATTTACATCATATTTACATTAAATTTGCAACTATTTACATAGCATTTCATTGTATTAGCTGTAGTAAGTAATCTAGAGATTATTTAAAGTATATGGGAACTACATTCCCACCAACAGTATATAAGAGGGAATGTAGTTTGGTACAGCCACGATGGAAAACACTGTGGAGAGTCCTTAAAAAACTAAAAATAGACTTACTCTATGATCCAGCAATCCTACTCTTGGGCATATATCTGGAGAAAAATATAATTTGAAAAGATACATGCACCCCACCCCCAATGTTCATAGCAGCACTAATTACAATAGCCAAGACATGGAAGCAACCTAAATGTCCATCCACAGATGACTGGATAAAGAAGTTGTGGTATTTATATACAATGGAATACTACTCAGACATAAAATAGAATAAATGCCATTTGCAGCAACATGGATGGATCTGGAGATTGTCATACTAAGTGAAGTAAATCAGAAAGAGAAAGAGAAATATCATATGATATCACTTATATGTGGAATCTAAAAAAATGACACAAATGATCTTCTTTACAAAACAGAAACAGACTCACAGACATAGAAAACAGACTTATGGTTACCAAGGGGGAAGAGGGGTGGGGAGGGGTATATTGGGAGTTCAGAATTTGCAGATACTAACTACTATATACTAAGTAGATAAACAACAGTGTCCTACTGTATAGCATAGGGAACTATATTTGATACCTTGTAATGGCCTATAATGAAAAAGGAATATATATATATATGTGTATAAATGAATCACTATGCTGTACACCAGAAATTTACACAATATTGTAAATTGATTATGCTTTAAAAAAATAAAGTATACAGGAAGATGTACGTTGTATGCAAATACTATTTCATTTTATATAAAGGACTTGAGCATCTGTGGATTTTGGATTCCACAGGGTCCTGGAACCAATCTCCCATGGATATCAAAGAATGACTATAAAACACTAGAGCATTTGTTATAATTGTAATTTATGTTATGTATCTGTTCCTCTAAAACAAGTGTAGCAAGATTCTATGATGAATTTTAATGATTACATTTTTTCAAGAGCAAAGTCTCACGAAATTATAGTAAAAATGTTTAATAGATGTCCAGGGTAAGGCCATTTAAAGACTATTGTAATCAAATGCAGCAACATTTCATGTGCCTGATCAGTGATGGAATATTTATTTATTTATGTATGTATGTATGTATGTATGTATGTATTTATTTATTTCCTCAAGTCCTTGTATATTTAATGTTTTCTACAGCCTTGGTACTTAAGGGATAGCTGATCTGGATATGACATCTCTGCCTTGGTTCACATTTTCTTTCAGTGAGTCCTTTTTTTTAATTGAAATATAGTCAGTTTACAAAGTTGTGTCAATTTCTGGTGTACAGTGTAATGTTTCAGTCGTACATATACATATATAGATTCCTTTTCATATTCTTTTTCACTGTAGGTTACAAGATACTGAATATGATGGAACTTTTAAATGAGACTCTTGAATCTCCTGAATTCACGAAATGTTTTGTGCAGTATTCCATTGAAATTCTGCCATTAGCACTGGGACTTTTGCGGTAGAAAGAACCAGCACTAAGAAAATAGTTTCTAGTCCATATTTGACACTCATTCACTAATTATGTGGCATTGGACAAAAATACCTTTCCATGCCTCCATGCCTCCATGCCTTAGTTTTCTCATCTGTAAGATGAAAGAAAATTCTTTCTCTGAACTGTATCTAATCAGGAATGAAACTTTTACATATTATACTCTCTTTCATCATTCAAGCAATCAACACTTATTTAGAGCTTCTTAGATAATGATTCATTTCAGCCACCTGCCAGGAACCAAGGTATCATTCTCAATCTTGGCTGCATATCAGAAGCACTGGTGAACTGTTTTAAAACTGCAGATTCCTAAGCCCCACTCCAGACTGCTTGAGTTAGAAAATCTGGGTGTTACACTGTGGGTTCTATATTTTAAACAAACATACAACTCCCCAGATGATGCTTTCTTATCTGTAACTGAGTTGAGTATAACTCCTGTAGGGCATGAAGAATAATGAATACATTATGTAAAAATATCTTACAACCTAGTTGGGAATATAAGTTCAGTACTGAATATAAAGCAAAGGCTAAAAAATATATAAACATAAATATTAAAGAAAAGCCAAAATAAGTAAGTGGAGGAAATACAGAATGCAGGGTTTCCGTTGAGTTGAAGTTGGAAAAGGGGGAGAAAAAGAAAGGTGATTTCCAGGAAGGAAAAATTAGAGTAGGGGTGGCGTGAAGATGTAACAAGATTAGTTGGCTTTTTCTGCAGTGAAGTCTGACCAGATTAGAGTAGAAAGATTGGTAATAGAAATCTTCTTCCTGGCTTCTTAACATCTTTGGTTATTGTTTGATCAGTTTTTTAAAAGAAACTATATTTAATTTATTAATTTGGTTACACATCATGATTTAATCACATATGTTACAAATCATACTTTTTTTTGTTTTTTTAGAGGGAAGAGAATTAGGTTTATTTATTCATTTATTTTTTTAATGGAGATACTGGGGCTTGAATCCATGATGCTAAGCATGTGCTCTACCACTTAGCTATACCCTCTCCCTAAATAATATATTAAAATATTTCCTTTTCTATTTCATGAAATAATGTTATTGTAGTACTTCATATGCATCATTGACAACAGTCTTTACCATCGTGACAACTACTTTTGAGTCATTTGACAGAGTTCTCCAGAGTACTTTTTCTGTTCCATATGAATAGTTTGAGATTCTGCTTTCTGAATCTCTGTATGTTGCTATCAATTTTTCCAAAGCATGAGTACCATTTGCATAACATTAACACAGTTTAAAATAATCTTGTAGGTATATATTTTTAATCTCTGCAATTTTTCCACTTATTGAATTGCCTTTTGCCTTTTAAAAAAATTTTAATGTAAAATATGATACACATATTAAAAAAGCAAACATCAATGCACAGTTAGATGAATAATTATAATGCAAACTTCATTTTAACTACCATCAAACTTATGAAATAGAACATTGACTACCACCCTGCTCCCCCAAAATTCCTATGTGACCCTTCCTGTTTACAACCCCCTCCAAAAAGTAATCACTATTATGATTCTTCTGACAATTATTTCTTTGCTTTTCTTTATAGATTTGCCATTAATATATATATATATGTGCACCTAAAAATTTATATTATAGTTTTGTCTGTTTTCAACTGCATATGAAAGCTATCATGTTATATGTGCTCTTTTGTGTCTTGCTTTTATTTTATTTTTGTTCAGTTATGTTTATGCAATTCATCCATGTTGCAAATATCTGTAGTTATTCCTTTTTATCACTAAATAGCATTTAATGGGATGCTGTTGGATGAATTCAATTGAATTGAATCAATTCAATTGGGTGAATAGTTCATATATAATTTATCCATTCTACTATTCATGGTTATTTGAACTGTTTTCCATTTTTGGCTATTTCAAACAATGCTGCTCTTAACTTTATTTTACATGTACCTGTTGCAGGAGAGGAATTGATGGGTCACAGGAAATGAGTATCTTCAACTTTAACAGATAACGTAGGTCTAGATTTAAAATGGTTTTTATACTACCACCAGCAGTATGTGAAAATTCTGCAACACCATTTGGTATTGTGAATTTTTTAATTTTTGCCAAGCAGATGTGTTCATTACAGCCTGAATTTGTTCCCAGATGACTAATAAGGTTGAGCACCTTTCAGATGTTTATTGGCCATTCAGATGTCCTCTTTAAAAAAAAAAATTTTCCCCCCAACAGCCTCTTTCGAAAAGTGCCTATTCAAGACTCTTACCCATTTTTCTATTGAATTGTTTTTCACTTTTTGTGTTTCTACATATCCTGAATATGAATCTCTTGGTAGTCATAAGTGTTGCAAATATCTTTCCCTACTTTGGTTTACCCTTTTACTCTCTTCATTGTGTCTTTTGATGAATAGAAATTCTTAATTGTAATGTAGTATAATTTATCCATCTTACCCTTTAAGGGTAATGCTTTATGATTCCTGCTTAAGATATTCCCTCCTACTCCAAGATCATGAAAATAATCTCATATGTTTATGATCCAGAAGTGTCATTTTACTTCTGACACTTAGATATACAATGACTTCCCTGGTTTAATTGTTACCATTGCTCTCTATCAGTAGTTACTGAGTTCCCCCTCTGGTTGTACTAAATACTAGTTCTAGGAACTAGTTCTGATTTTCTTGTATGATCTGCTTGTCTTCTTACTTTCCATCCTTTCTCAATCACTATGAGGAATTCAGTATAAAAATTAGTTTGCCTGTTTCTTTGAATTGGCCAGTCAGTTCAAGTGAAATGTTTGATTTTGTATTAGTCATTTAGACCCAACTTGGATAAACTTTTACTTAATTTCCAGTTCCCTCTAACATAAGTAAATCTTCTATTTCCTGATCACAAGGCCGTTTCTTTTAATTTAATGAAAGAAATGGTGTTACTTGGTGAAGAGAACCTATTTTAAATTCCACACAAGGGGAAATTTCATTCTGGTGCCGGGGTGATTGACTAATGGTATTTGGGACAGTGAAGAAGCCTGAGCTATCATAAGTCTCCATCTCTGAATTTTAAGCCAAATGATTCTCTCAACTACCATCCTAGTGGCTTGTAGATTTCGTGAAAGCGTTCTTTCTTTTGCATGGTCCACAGATGAAGGACCATGCAAAAGCCCCCTGCATGTTCTCACTCCCCTACTCATTTAATTAGTGGTCATAATGCTAGCAACTTTCCCTTTGGTGTGCCCTTGAACAGAGCTTATGAATATCTGAGTATACTGAAAGCATTAAGAATTAGGGAGAAATATGCTTTTCCGATTGAATACTTGGAAAGTGTTGGCTTAATTATCTTTTTTGCTCTGACTGTTTTGTTTTGATTGTGTAAAAACTACCATCATCCAAATTTCTGTTCCATTTCATGAAGGGGCAGAGATTCCCTGTAGCATCCTTCATGCCATTTGTGCATCCAATTGATTGCAGCTGTATCTAGAAGAAAGGGAACAAATGTTTTGCTGATGCTACTGCCAAGAAGTAGATTAAATTTGGAAACATATCATTGATGGACAATTAAAACTCAGAAACATGGAATTTACTAACTTAAATCCAGGAAGCAAAGAGAAGAGATGTCACTGTGTTTTCAGTCATGATTCTTGTTAAGCTGACTAGAGTCTGAATATTTAGATATAACATTTAACAAAAAAAGTTTATTTCTAAATGATTTTTGTTCATTTTCTAAAGAATTGATTCCTTCCGATAGCATTTTAAAATGCTCTTCTTTATCAAAGCCATAGTTTTATATATGTTAAAAGCAAGAATCGTCTGTTTGAAAAATGTTTACATCTGAAGCCTACCTGCATGCATGCTCCCCCCACACACCAACACACACATACACACAATTGTATATTAAAGCATGTTTTGTGAAATGACGGTAGAAAAGGAGGTTTTCTGAATCAGATTTTGTGATATAAGAAAGAAAATCCATTTTATTTGAAATGCATTATATCAGAATAATTTCAGAAAGCAAACAAAGAACAGTATCTTAATTACTTGTTTTCTTGTTAATTTCAGAACTTCGAGTATCATTTATTGCAGGATATCTAGGTCTCGGACATGGGACAAGTCCCTAAGTCTCTTTTCAAATGATGTTCTTGCCTTGATTCTCTTCCTCTGTTGTTGGAGATTTGGACTAATTCAACAGAATGCCTTGATTCTCTCTATTTGAGGCGCTTCTTGAGTCAGAAGAAAGCTGCTGTGGATCATTGTGCTGTCAGAAATCCATGCCTCTTCAACTTGATGAAGGCACTGGCAGCATGACTGCCTTGGATGTCATTTGAGGCTGGATGGATATCCTGGAGGTTTCTCAGAGAAATCTGACAAATAATTGGCAGCGTCATCACCATTTCTAACAGATTTCATCAGCACTACTCTGTCAGATAGAGGAACATTTAAACACCAACCGGGTATATTGAACACCAGAGCTACAGAGCTGGCAGCATCACATACGTTTGTGAGAGCACATTGGGATGAACTTATAACCGTCATCAAACAGCTGCAATCAACACCCGTGTCATGGGAACACATTTTTCTTCTGATTGCAACATGTTTAAACAAAAACCCATTGCTAGAGGCCAATGGGAAAACTCTGAGAATGCCAGAATTTAGATAATTGGGTAAGGTTTGGAGTGTCCATTTGGGAAAAAACAAAGGTGGGGCAGATTGAGTGTTATACACGTGCGCTCTTGCAATATCCGCCTCTTCTACTTTAGAGTTAGTGGACAGCTTTTCAGTGAATGCCAACTTTCATTCTCTTAATAGCTTACATCTGACCTCTCCTTTCTTTCCCAATACTCTAGCTATTTTTCAAGGTCTGGTTGGCATAAGAGAAGATAATTATATCTTTTCCCTGGGATCTGTGTTGTCATTTGACTTTTGTGGATTGACCCTGATATCAGGGTCAAAGAATAGTGTTATAGGGCTCTGGGACCTGCTATAGATAGATGGTAGTTCACTTCCAGAATGAGCTTTTTATATCTGTTATATCATCCCTTAAAACCCTATATCAAAGTGAGATGGGATAAACAAATGGGACCTAATCAAACTTAGAAGCTTTTGCACAGCAAAAGGAAACCATAAACTAAAAGACAACCTACAGTATGGGAGAAAATATTTGCAAACAAGTAAGTGACAAGGGCTTAATTTCTAGAATATATAAACATCTCATACAACTCAGTAACAACAACAACAACAACAACAAAATGGCCCAATCAAAAAATGGGCAGAGGACCTAAATAAACATTCTCCGAAGAAGATATGCAGATGGCCAATAGGCACATGAAAAGATGCTCAATGTCGCTAATTATCAGAGAAATGCAAATCAAAACTACAGTGATGTATCACCTCACACTGGTCAGATGGCCATCATTAAAAAGTCCACAAACAATAAATGCTGGAGAGGGTGTGGAGAAAAGGGAGCCTTCCTACACTATTGGTGGGAATGTAATTTGGTGCAGCCATTATGGAAAACAGTATGGAGATTCATCAAAAAACTAAAAATAGACTTAGCATGTAATCCAGCAATCCCACTCCACACACAATGGAATACTACTCAGCCATATAAAAGAATAAAATAATGTCATTTGCAGCAACATGGATTGACCTAAAGATTATCTTACTAAGTGAAATAAGTCAGAGAAAGACAAATATCATATGATATCACTTATATGTGGAATCCAAAAATGATGCAAATTAACCTATTTACAAAACAGAAAGAGGCTCACAGACAGAAAACAAAGTTATGGTTACCAAAGGGGAAAGTGGGTGGAGGGATAAATTAGGAATTTGGGATTAGCAAATACAAACTGCTATATATAAAACAGATAATAAAGTCCTACTGTATAGCATAGGGAACTATATTCAATATCTTATAATAACCTATAATGAAAAAGAATATATATATACATGTATAACTGAATCACTGTGCTATACACCAGAAACTAACACACATTGTAAACCAACTGTACTTCAATAAAAAACAAATAAAATTAAAAAAAAAAGTGAGATAGGGAATTTAGCTGACTCGTAAGATAATTCAGACAACACAACACTAAACAACCTACTTCTGCCTGAACTATTGAATGAATCAAGAAAAACTTTTTTTTTACCTGAGTTATCCATCTAATTGCTTCAGTTCTATGCCTAATTAAGTTTCACTTTCAACAAAGATCTCTACCCTTTCTTTTTCCCCTTTTTACTCCCAGATGTCTCCTCATCATTACATACTTTTACTTTCTTGGTGATTCATACAAAAAAAATACACATTGAAGATATTTAATTGTAAAATGCTTATGTTAATTGCTTTTGTTAGAGTATTAAATAACTTTTCAAATTTAACTTCTCTTTTAACTTAATTTTTGGCTCTGAGGAATCTTACCTAATTTTGCATTGATACTGCATTTTATGTGTGATGATGTTACTTTTACCTATTAAAGATTTTATTTCAAATATAATGTATTATATTCCAGTAACTACTGTCACACTTAAACACAGTAATAGCAGCAACTAAGCGTAAGATGGCAACTACACTAACATTTTCTATGTGTTAAATAATAATGAAGCCCTGCCACCAAAATGAAGTATATCACATCAATGACTGTGTTTTCCAAATTAATGTATTATAGTAGTATAGGAGACAATTAAGACAAATACTCTAGGAAACCTGAAATGATGTAAGACTGAGAAAACATACACTTGTTTGTATACCTGAATGTTAGAAAAAGTGAGCATGTTTACACACTATTCAGCTGACTTTAATCACAAAAAATGGGATATATTCTAGAATAAGGAGAAAATAGATGCCAAATTAATAAAAATATCGAGATGTAGATAATTTCATTTATAATTATTGGAAGTCATATAAAATGTTAAATGATATAAATGAATGAAAATCCACTATAAATCCTTATCTGGATTTTATCTCAGCTATATATATATATAATATACTATATATAAAATATACTGTATATTTTATCTCAGATAAATAAATATATATACACACACACACACACACACACACAAAAAGGAATATCTGTGACTTAGGTGATGGTCTTGAGAAAAATTTAGGGTGTATTAACACAATTGAACTTGGAAAATAAGAATAATTTAATGATAATGACAGATATAGAATCAGCTTACCTGAAATCTCAGTGTTCTTTACTAGCAAAAGTCATTTCCAGATGTGGAACTCAGCATATGAGATTTTAAGGTAATCTACTGTTAGATGAAGACTTGCATCAGATTTCTTTAGGTCAAAGGAGACAATTAGAATTTTCTTGTTTGGTATATATTTTTTAAAAATCCAGAAATAACTTTAAACAACCGAGTTTTTTTGTTTATAAACAAAGAGATTTATGAAATATTTGGTAAAATAATTAAACCAAGACTAAACTTTGCAGTTAATGACCTTGGTGTGGTTGTTAATGATTTGATGTAATAGCATGGCTAATGGTGAGTGACAAGAATAAAATCTGGAATGATGTGCACCCTCCAAAGTCAGCACTTAAAAGTAGAACACCATTGACTAAAATCAAAGCTCCCCAAATACTGAGCTGTTTTACAATTTTCCCCAAATATTTGAAAGAAAATATTTGTTTGCAGATAATCTCTAGATGAGATACAATTTAGAACTTGCTAAAGCTGTATATGAAATGGTAAGATTTCTTCACGCCATTTAATCTATAGAAATTCAAACTAATGTCTCATATGAAATGTTTCCAATATTTTCTGAAGTTCCAAATATTTTGCTCAAGAATTTTTAAAATAGGTATATCAAACATACATGAGAGTAGCAGGATAATTTCATTTTTCATCCATAGTCAAATAAGGTCATAAAATTTCAGAAATGGAGGCGACTGTAGTGGATATTTCAACAACTGATTTTAGAGGCAAGAAAATTGAAGCCCAGAGAAGCTAACTAATGTTTATGTTAGTTGGGCACATGCTCCGCAGAATGTCTTGTTCAGAGTGACTCTCTTCCTTTGTATCACACATGCATATGCATTTGCATATGACCAAAGAAAATCTCCACCTGGATAAGAACTACTAAACAGTTCTAATAACCAGTGGAACAGAAGTTTGTTTCATAGTGTTGCACCCCGTGACTATGCTTGTGCCACTTCCTTACATAATGCACAGAAGATGGAGAATGACTTTCATTTCCAATTCCTGGGCATGTCCCTCAGCCGACATTTTTGTCTAACTTGACTGTTCTATGTAGGTTTTCAATTAAGTTTGAGATTTGCAAGGATATAGATTTAAGGAATTAAGAATACAGGTGAAATTTCTAGGCATTTAAGATTTCATAATAGATAGCTAAATAGTAAGTTTAGAGCAAGAATAAAAATGATATGGTGTATGTGAGTAGGAACTAGGAAGAAATTAGCTTGGAAACACTAAGGATATCCAACAAACACTATTTGGCTGGTTATCAACATTTAACTGATTATCAACTATTTAGGTCAGAGGCACTGTGTAAAGTGCTGATCCCAATAGATGAGAAGATAAGAAAAATCAGGCCACATCTTTAGGTCCTCACAGCCATTGAATTCAAGATTTATATAACCATTAGTTTAGAGTAGGGGTTTCTCTTAAGAAATTTAGAATTAGGTAGGCCTGGATTCAAATCCCTTATCTCCCTTTATCATCTTGAAACCTCAGACAATATGGTTTATAAATCTTGGGATTTAAAAAGGATGCTTGCATAATTATGAAATATTTCAAATACAAAACTGAAGGACGTGATACGACAAATACCCATATACTTTCCATTCATGTTTGACAAAAGTTAAAAGTTTTTTTTGAATTTTTTTATAATGAAAATTTTAATTTATAATGAATAAATTAAATTTATTTATAATGAACAAAAATTTACCCCCACCCCAATCCCATTCATATCTTAGCCGCCACAGAAATAAAATGCCCTGGAATTGGTATGTATCCATCACATGTATGCATTTATACAAGTTTTTTTTTTTTTTTTTTAC
Source organism: Camelus bactrianus (assembly GCF_048773025.1). NCBI lineage: Eukaryota > Metazoa > Chordata > Mammalia > Artiodactyla > Camelidae > Camelus > Camelus bactrianus. Next base: position 76,446,640 of record NC_133575.1, on the reverse strand, counting down.
TGTAGTAAAAAACAAATAACATAGAATTGATTATCTTAATCATTTTAAGGGTACAGTTTAGTAGTGTTAAGTAAATTCACACTGTTAGGACACAGATCTCTAAAATTTTTCATCTTGCATATCTGAAACTCTTTACCCATTATGTGGTGTGAGATAAACTTCCAACTCATACTTTTGTATATGAATGTCCAGTTTTCCCAGCATCATTTGTTAAAGAGACTATCTTTTTCCCACTGAGTGATCTTGACATCCTTGTGAAGATCATTTGACCATATAAGTTAGGGTTTAATTCTGGGCTAATTTATTCCGTTGGTCTGTTTATCCATCTTTATTACAGCACCACACTGTTTTGATTACTGTAGCTTAGTAATATATTTTGAAATCAAGACATGTGAGCCTTCCAACTTTGTTATTCTTTTTCAAATTATTTTGGCTATTTAGAGTCCCTTGAGAGTTCATATTAATTTTGAGATTTTTTTTAAACTTTCATTAAACATGCCATTGAGATATTGATAAGGATTGCATTGAATCTGTAGATTTCTTTGGATAGTATGAATATCTTCACATTAATTCTTCTAATCCATGAACATGAGGTATCTTTCTGTTTATTTTGTCTTCTTTAATTTATTTCAGCACTGTTTTGAGGTTTTCAATTTATAAGTCTTTCACTACCTTGGTTAGATTTATTCCTAAGTATTTTATTCTTTATGATGCTATTGTGAATTGAATTTTCTTAATTTTTTGGATAATTAATTGATAGTATGCAGAAATATAACTGATTTTCATATGTTGATTTTGTATCCTATTTATTTGTTCTTTTTTTTGGTTTTGTTTTGTTTTGTTTTTGTGGAGTCTTCAGGGTTTTCTACATATAAGATCATGCCATGTACAAACAGGGATACTTTTACTACATCCTTTCAGATTTGTATGCCTTTTATTTCTTTTCTTTCCTAATCGCTCTGGCTAGGACTACTACTCCTATGTTCAATAGAAGTGGCAAGAGTGGGCATCCTTGCTTTGTTTGAGATCTTAGAGGAAAAGCTTTCAGTTTCTCACTATTGAGTCTGATATTACCCATGGGCTTTTCATATTTGGCCTTTGTTGTGTTGAGGTAAGTTCCTTCTGTACTTAATTTGTTGAGAATGTTTATCATGAAAAGATGTTGAATTTTGTCAGATGCTTTTTCTGCATCTATTTAGATGATCATATGGTTTATCTATCATTCTGTTAATATGATGTATCACACTGATTGATTTGTGTATGTTTAAATATCCTTGAATCCCAGGATAAATCCTTTTTGATCATGGGATATAATCCTTTTAATGTGCTGTTCAATTTGGTTTGCTAGTATTTTGTTGAAGATTTTTGCATTCATGCTTATCAAAGATGTTGGCCTTCTATTTTTTGGGAGAGTATAAGAAGGATTGATATTAATTCTTTGAACATTTGGTAAAATTTCACCTGTGAAGCCATCTGGTCATGAGTTTTTTGTTGTTGTTGGGAGATTTTTGATTACTGATTCAATTTCCTTATTTTTTTTATTGGTCTGCTTGGGCTTTGTGTTTCTTCTTGACTCAGTCTTGGTAGGTTGTATGAGTCTAGGAATTTATCCATTTCTCCTAGGCTGTCCAATTTGTTGGCATATAGCTACTAATAATAGTTCCTTTTGATCTTTTTATTTCCATACTATTGGTTGTAATTTTTGTAAAGGTCGTAAAGCCTGTAGCTTCTTAGGTCACAGGTATGTTGATATCACCTTGTGTTTATACATTATATATATATATATATATATATATATATATATATATATATATATATATATATATATATATAGTATTGTTTTTTGTTTTGCATTTTATATAAATGGTGTATCATACAAATGCACAAACATATTCTTATGAAATTTTCTTTTTAAACACATAATGGTTTTGAAATTTATCCATGTAAAATATATAGCTCTAGTTAATTCATTTTTTATTGTTGCACAGTATTCCGTTATATGAATATGCCACTACTTATTCAGCTGTTTCCCTATTGATGGGCATTTAAGTTGTTTCCTGCCTGTCACTGTTATAAACAATGCTATAGTGAGAATGGTTCATATTTGTGACAGTTCTCTAGGTTATATACCAAAAGGTAGACTTGAAGAGTCACAGACTACACATCCATCAAATATATTAGATATAGAAATTAGAAATTAGGCCCACTAATAACCCTACAGTGGCCTTTAAGCGCTCAAGTGAAAGGAAGAGTCATGTGTCTGTCCCTTTAAATCAAAAGTTAAAAATTATTAACTTAGTGAGGAAGGTCTGTAGAAAGCTGAGATAGGCTGTAAACTAGCCCTCTTGCACCAAAAAGTTAGCCAAGTTGTGAGTGCAAACAAAAAGTTTTTGAAGGAAATAAAAAATGCTACTCTAGTGAACGCATGAATGAAAAGAAAGTGAAACGAGGGTAGGGTAATAGCTCAGTGATAGAGTGCCTGCTTAGCATGCACGAGATCCTGCATTCAATCCCCAGTACCTCCATTACTATAAATAAATAAACCTAATTACCTACCCCCCGAAAATATAAAAGAAATTAAAAAAAAAAAAAGAATATGAAACAAGCTCCTTGCTGATATGGAGAAAGTTTTAATAGTCTGGATAAAAGATCAAATCAGCCACAACATTCTTTTAAGCCAAAGCTTAATCCAGAGCAAGGCCCGAACTCTATTCCATTCTATTAAGGCAGAGAGAGGTGAGTATGGTGCAGAAGAAAATTTGAAGCAAGCAAGGTTGGTTCATGAGGTTTAAGGAAAGACGCTGTCTTCATAACATCAAAATGCAGGGTGAAACAGCAAGTCCTGTTGTAGACTCTGCAGCAAGTTCTCTAGAAGATCTAGGTAAGATGATGAATGAAGGTGGCTACACCAAACAATGGATTTCCAATGTAGATGAAAGCACCTTCTATTGGAAGTAGATATCATTGAGGACTTTCATAGCTAGAGAGAAGTCAATGCCTGGCTTCAAAGCTTCAGAGGACAGGCTGACTCTCTTGTTAGGGGCTAATATAGCTGGTGACTTTAAGTTGAAGCCAGTGTTCATTTACCATTCTGAAAATCCTAGGGCCCTTAAGAATCATACTAAATCTACTCTCTCTGTGCTCTATAAATTGAACACCCAAGCCTGGATGGCAATACATCTGTTTACTGCATGGTTTGCTGAATAGTTTAAGCCCACAGTTGAGATCTACTGCTCAGAAAAAAATACTTCTTTCAAAATATTACTGCTAATTGAAAATGCACTGGTCACTTAGGAGCTCTGATGGGAATGGACAAAGAGATTAATGTTTTCATGCCTACTAACACAGTGCCCATGGTTCAAGGAGTAATTATGACTTTCAAGTCTTATTATTTAAGAAATTCATTTCATAAGTTCTAGCTACCATAGATAATGATTCCTCTGGTGGATCTGGGCAAAGTAAATTGAAAACTTTCCGGAAAGGATTCACCATTCTAGATGCCATTAAGAACATTCATGATTCATGGGTAGTGGTCAAAATATCAACATTCACAGGAGTTTGGAAGAAGTTGATTCCAACCCTCATGGATGACTGAGCGGTTCAAGACTTCAGTGGAGGAAGTAACTGCAGGTGTGTTGGAAAGAGAAGAGAGCTACAATTAGAAATGGAGCCTGAAAATGTGACTGAATTGCTGCAATCTCATGATGAAACTTGAATGGATGAGGAGTTGCTTCTTATAGATGAGCAAAGAAAGTGGTTTCTTGAGATGGAATCTACTCCTGGTGATGATTCTGTGAAGATTGTTGAAATGACAACAGAGGATTTAGAATATCACATAAACTTGGTCGATAAAGCAGCAGCAAGGTTTGAGAGGACAGACTCCAATTTTTAAAGAAGTTCTTTTGTAGGTAAAGTGCTATCAAACAGCACTGCATGCTATAGAGAAATCATTAATGAAAGGAAGAGTCCATTGATGTGGCAAATTCTATTGTTGTCTTATACTAAGAAATTTCCACAGCCCCCCCAACCTTCAGCAACCACCACTTTTATCAGTCAGCAATCATGAACACTGAGGCAAGACCCTCCACCAGCAAAAAGATTACAACTCGCTGGAGGCTCCAATGATGATTAGCACTTTTCAGCAATAAAGTATTTTTTAAATTAAGGTATGTGCATTTTTAAATATAATGCTATTGCACACTTAATACAGTATAGTATAGTGCAAACATAACTTTTACATCCACTGGAAAACCAGAAAATTCGTATGACTTGTTTTATTGAGATATTCACTGTATTGCTGTGGCCTGGAGCTGAACTTGCAGTATAAAAAAAATGACATGTGTTTGCCTTTAAGTGAAGATAGGGTGGTGGAATTGACTTGGAAATACCATAAGGAAGCTCCCTCAAGTGATAGAAATATTCTATCATGTTTGGGAGTAGGTTATATAGATGTAAATTTTATGCATACACTCAAAAATAACTATCAGATTAAAGTTAGTAATTGTGCATTGTCAGTGGTATATTTTAGACTTGAGCCAATGAATAGGTATTTTGTGCATAATGGGAACCAGTGTTTTCACAGTAGAGAACAGAGATACTAATGTGCAAATGGGGGATATTAGGTAATACCTTGTAGTTTTTGATTGAGTTTTGACACATTAGTGCATATATACCTTTGTTACTTGTATGGGCCTGAAAGCAATTCCACACCAATAGCAGTGAACACAATTAGGACCTAGATTTCTTTTTTAAAAATAAATTCCAGAAAGTACAAGATGACTCTGAAATATCTCATTGTTCAAGAAAGTAAGGAAGTATCTCAAGAAAGATGGAGACAAATCAAAATGACACTGGAGCTAGCTCAAAATGTTTTCACAGGCCCAATCTAGAATGATTTGAAAATCAGACTAATAATGAGGTTACTGGTTTCTATCCCATTGAATAAAATAAGAATCTATGAATAAATACTGATAAAAATCAATCGATTATTTAATAAGCCAGTGAGTGAGAAGGAAAAGCTTACTTACAGTAGAGTGCCAACTAATAAATTAGAAAGAATGATCAAGTGAGGAACTCATCAATAAATGTTAAAATTATTGGGCAAAAGTTTGATGAAGCACAGAATATTTGCATAATTTCAACACATCTCTCCACAAGTCATTAATTTTAAATGAAAGAATAGTCAATTTACAGTGGAGAAACTTGGCATTCATTAAGTTAACTAAGTGATCAAAGTTATTATCACCAATTTTGGAGCATATCAACATCATGAACCTCCCGATATGATGCACTGAGGATATGTCACCTCTGTAGTCTTCCTGCCTAAGGACATAACTTGAATATATTCATGAGGATACCCCCAGCACACCCTAATTTAGGAATATCCTACAAAATAATTGTCCCATACAATTAAAACATGTCCAGGTAAAGAAAGGTAAAGAAATACTATAAGACTGTTTTAGACTAAAGGATACATGACAAGCAAATATAATGTTTGATCTTAGTTGGATCCTGGACTAAGAAAAATAGATATAAATGTATAAATGTCCCTGGACTGGGACAATTGACATAATATATGGTAGTTATGGAAGAGGTTGCTTGTGTTTTTAGGAAAACCATACTGAAATATTTAGAGATAAAGTGGTACAACGTATCCATAGTGATTCCAACTTGCTCTCAAATGTAAAAAAAAAAAAAAATCAATCAATCAATCAATCGTGTGTGTGTGTATAGAGAGAGATAGATTGTAAATAGTGAATCTGGATAATACTATGTGTATTCCTAATACTATGTGTTCAGTGCTTTTCTTTAAGTGTGAAATGATACAAAAATAAACAGGTACAAAAATACAATGTTTGCTAAGCTGATAACAGTTTATTTTTTTAGGCATCAAGCCTTCTGTACCAATAGTTGGCAAATGGAAGAATGGGGAAAGAGTAGACACTCATTTTTCTCTGCTAGAAAAATCCTGAGAGGCATTTTGATTTTTTTCCGTGATACATAAAGGATCTGGCACATAATAAACTCTTGAGTACATGTCACCTATTGATATTATTCTGTAATAATACCATATTTCTTTTTCATCTCCTATGTATTGGGCCTAAAATAAGTCCTATTTATTTCCAAGCTCCTCATAGCTTCTATGAACAATTATATGGTCTTATTAAGTTGTATCATCTCAGTGCTCCTGAGTGCTTGCTGAGTAACAAACCACCTCAAACTTAATGGTGTAAGACAATAAGCACTTTAGGATCATGGATGCTGCTGGGTCAAGAGTTAGAAAGGGATGCAGGTTGTCTCTGCTACATAATATTCAGGACTTCTAATGGGGAGACTGACAGGCTGGCTGTGTGACTTAACATTGGAGACTAGGATCACCTGAAGACTATTCACTCACATGTCCTACACTGATGTGGAGGGCATTGAAGAGTAAGACTTTCAATGGGAGCACCGATATGTGGCCTATCAGTGTGGCTCGGTTTCTTCACAGTGAGATAGGAAGAAAGGGGCCGGGTACAACCATTAAAAGAATGACACAGCCATTGAGGCTAGGACGTAAACTGGTTAGAACCAGATTGGCCCAAGATGGCAGAAGGTTTGACTTCCAGTAGACCTTGAGCCTCATTACACTCTCGTGACAATAAAATTAGCCTTGTAGATAAGAATAAGCCATCATGCACCGATGCCATGACATTTCTGATTCAGAATAAATAAGGACAAAAATCCCTCCCCTCTTCAGGAAAGTGCAGCTGGGATGAAAATCAGGAAATATGAGCCCAAGCCCCTCCCTCCCCAATGAATATTCCACCCATTCATTTTACACTCTATGTAACCAGCTTCCCAAAGAAACCAAGCGCAGCTACTCACCTAATTCTGCCTTCTTTCCCCTCAAGAGTGTTCTATCACTTAATAAAGCCTCACTTTACTTTTTTGACCTCCATGTCTCATCTCTGAATTCTTTCTGTGACAAGACAAGAACCTACTGTCTGGTAACAACAGCATGGAGGATTCTGGGTGGTCAGACTTTGTATATGGTGGCTCAGGATTCCAGGCAGGGGTCTTCAGAGAGCAAGGCAGAGGCTGCCTTTTCTGACCTCACCTCAGAAGTCAGGAAGTCATGCAGCTCCTCTCCTGCAACATTCTTTTGATTGCAAGGGAGTCAAAAGCCCACCTAGATTCAAGGAAGTATATATGGACCCCCCGCCTCTCAAGAGAAGAATCAAGTTTATATTTTAGAAAAGTATGTGGGATGGGAATTATTGTTGCAGCCGTTTTTAGAAAATACAGTCTATCACACCAAATCTTTTCCATTTCAAGGAACCACTCATCTGCCTTAGGCCCTTTACCCTTGTCACCGTTTACAACTATTTCCTCTTTAATTTTACCAGAAGATTCCAGAAAAGCTGTTCTCTAAAGACTCACTATACAACATCAATGGTAACTATATCAATTCTACAAAAATCCGTCTCAAAAACTTTGGTAACAGGGGGCGATGAAAAGAATTTAAATATACTGAGTGTATTGAAGATACATTCCTTTAAGTTGGAAATATATTCCCATTCTATTTATGTAAGAATCTCTGGGTTGGGAGTTTTGAGTCTATCATTTAATTGCCTTTCTAGCATCACTTAGGAGCTTACTAGAAATGCAGAATCTTAGGCCCCACCCCAAATCTACTGAATCAGAATCTGCATTTTAACAAGATCCCCAGGTGATTGGTATGTACTTTAAAGTTTGGGAAGCTCTGGCTTAAGTAATTCTGATGATCTTCCAAGTGTGGAAACCAGGTTCTTTAAAAGCAGTGTTTATCAGAATGTGCTTGACCAGGACCATCTGTAGCAGAACGGCTTACTAAAGCTCTAGAAGTTAAGGGCTTAGAATCTACATTTTGTTAAACTCCCCTCCCCTCCCCTCAAGGGATTTTTATGCTGCAGTCTGATAACCACTTCTGTAAAGGAGTGGGATTTCTTGCATCACTTCGAGCAGTGTTCTCAGCGTGCACATCACAGCAGCAGCATTAGTATCGCTTGGGAACTTAGAAGTGCACATTCTCGGGTGCTATTCCAGACCCACTGAATCAGACTCTCTAGGGGTGGGGCCCAGCAATCTGTGTTTCCTGCTTGCTGATTCTGATTCTGATGCACACTAGTCTGAGAACCACTGCGCTAAAGTTTAGGCAGTGTATCTAGAAATGGCGAACATGAGATTATTAGCCTTCCCGACACAGGTTTGTGATGCTGACGCTGAATGATTTCACTCAGTTTTCCAAATCTTGTTAATGACTTTAGCTAAAAATTATGAAAAATTATTTTTCATACATCAGAAGACACATCTCTTGTCATGTGTACATTTCAGCCGAGTATTTTCATTTAAATTTTTGTTCCAAGTGCAGTGTTGCTTTTTCCAATTTGTCACATGCACCTCATCAATATTAAATAGCATAGACTATTGCACATAATGCATTTTCATCATACCGTTTACCATTACAGATGAGTGACAAGTGTAGCCCTTTCAAATCATATGCAAGTGACTGGGAGTCTACCTGTATCTTTGTCCACCCACTGTTTAGTTGTCACAGGTGTGTGACAGCCTGAATAGACCCGGTGTTAATAAAAAGGAGCACCTGGGCAGAGCAGAGTCTCAGACTCTTGCCCCATCAGTGGAAACAGCTGTGATCTATGCCCTGCCAAGAGTAGGGCAAAAAGGGCAAGCAAGCTTTGTAGAGTGAAAAGAAATAAAAATAAAAAGAGAATGTCACCAGACAATATAAGTTCTTGTCTCACACGGGAGAGCATTCAAGAATGAGCTATAGTAAAGTGAAAGTAGATTTATTCAGGGAGATACACACTCCATAGACAGAGTGCGGACCATCTTAAAAGTTAAGAGAGGCGGCCCCAAGGTGTAGGGGTGGTTAGCTTTTATGGGCTGGGTAATTTCATACGCTAACAAGTGGGAAGATTATTCTAGCAGTTTTAGGGAAGGGGCAGACATTTCCAGGAATTGGGCCCCACCTAGTTTGTGGCCTTTTACAGTCAGCCTGGGAACTGTCATGGTGCCTATGGGTGTGTCATTTAGCAGCTAATGTATTACAATGAGCATAGTATGAGTCTCCAGGTCTATTGGAAGTCAATTCTTCCACCATCTTGGGCCTGGTTGCTTCAAATCAGTTTATGTCCTATCCTCAATGGCTGCATCATTCTTTTAATGGTTGTGCCCTGCCCCCTCCCCTCTTGTCTCAAGGACACAACTAATGGTCCTCTAAGTAAGCTGGTCCCACTGGATATGAGAGAATGACTGTGAAAAGGCCCAAGAGGTGTCTCTGGAGAGCAGGTTTTGAAAAAAAAAGTAACACTCTGAAGACATGAAATAGTTTTTTGAGGAGAGGAGAGCCTACCTATCTCCCCACTGCATGTGTAGCTATGACATCATTGTAATACTTATGGTGCACCTCATTTCAGGGTTTTTTTTAGAATTGTCACTGTTCTGCATTGCAGTGTATAGATAACCAGCTGTGAGTTTGCTTTGTGGCTGATAGCTGGTATTGTACTCAAAATTCTGTGTGATGGATAATGTCTGGGACAAAATACATTGTTTGGAGATTTGACAGGAAACTGAGTTGCAGCAGTGTGAGATGGGCTAGGTATGGTTGTTAAATCAAAATGAAATGGCTGGTAAGATATCCATTTTGTAAAAGTAGATGTATGTGCACTGAAAAAAGACTGGAAGGAAATAGCTAGATGTAAATAATACTTATGTCTGGATGGTGAGACTGTTAATTTAGTCTTTCTACTTGTCTGGTTTCCCAAATTATCTATAATAAAAATGTGTAACTAAATGTTACTTTTCTATGTTTTTAAAAGATGACTTATTTTTGCTTAATGAAAAAGGGGACTGAAAAGATACACATTTCACTACTGCTAAATTATATGCAGTGCCTTCCCTGGTGTGATGTGGTCTTGGACCAGCAGTCATGGCATCCATCACCTGGGATGTTAGAAATGCACCCAAGTCCTACTGAATCAGAATCTTCAATTTTACAAGACTCCCAGGTGATGTCTGTGCGCAAAAATTTTTGAGAAGCATTGAGGTAGTGCATTAGTCTCATTAGCCTTAGGAAAGAGAATCACACACGCTAAAAAGGTTAAATTCCTGTATCAGGTTTGCATCCAGACAGACTCTATTGAAAGTAGAATTTTCAAATTGAGTCAATCAACTTTATTGAAATGTTACCTTGGCATATGATGCATGTGTAAAGGAAATTAAAGAATCTGTAGTGGAGAAAATTTATTAAGGAGGGAAAATGAGACCAAATGCAGATTATTTCTCATTCAGTTTTCTTTCACACTAACATCACTTAGGATTGCAGTGGCCCAGCACCTGGAAATAAAGTTTCCTGCCAACCAAAAGTAATGGTAAACTTATGTAAATGTCAGGAATTCCCATGGTGCCCTCCTTTCTGCCGTTTCAGGGAAAATAGCTTATACAAAAGCTTGGATTGTAATTATTACAGCTGGTGGGTTTTCTAACACCACAGCCATTCAAGAATCATTTGTAATCACTAATGTACTTATTACCAAAGTGTGAAGCACAGCAAGTCCAGGCTTCTGTTTTCTTCATATGATTTATGCATCTATTCTTTCTCTTTTTATGCTCCTCTATAAGCTGTTATCCAGTGTAATGTGTTTCATTTTTTCCCCAAATATTTCCTAAATATTTTATTCAGTAAACACGTTGGAATCCAAATTGGTGATATAATACATATGCAATTTTAAAGACCCCAGTTTACAAATGAATCTGATATTTACATAGGTTGTTAGAAAAGAAGGTATATTGCTACTTCGAACTTTTTTAAGTAGATAGTTACTTATACTGCGTCCTCTCCTCCACCCCCCACTCTGTGTGTCAGTGTGTTTGTGTGTTTGACTAATGAGAGAAACAGAAGGAAAGCAGCATGATGTGTAGCCTGATACACTGTTTCTCCAATTTAATGTGCAGGCGCAGCACCTGGGAATCGTGTTAAAGTGCAAATTTTGAATATTTCCTTAGCAAGGTCGGCGTGGAAAGAACTCAGGCTTCGTTGGGAAGGGGGAAACCCAAACCAAAAAACACAAAACTTTGCCCAGATAACTAATCTCGAGAAAATTTGCTTCAATGTTATGATTACTTTAACTCTTGGATTTCATCATCTGTACAATGGGGCTAAACATTAGGAGGATTCAAAAAACTTAAAATAATGCTTGTAAAGTGCCTGACCCATGGGAGAAACTCAATACATAGTAGTCATTGTATTATTGCCATTAGATGGATGGTCTGGCATTTACAATAGATTGAAGGAAAAGGGATGTCAAATGAAACACCTAACAGATGTCATGATGTGAAATTTCAAGCTTGCTTAGGTCTGGTCCTTTTCTGTTCCTTTAACTGCAAGAATTGCCCCCTGGGCCATGAGCTGACAGAGAAGAAAAATGGGATGCTCAGATCATTTTGGCATTCCCGACTTCAGTCCAGAGACATTTGCCTGGATAGCATCACTATCAGTTCTTGTTTCCATCTTTGTTCTTTTCTCAGCAATGAATAGTAGCACCTAACCTTTTGGACTTCATGGACTTCTTATTTTCTTGGTTATAACCTCATACCATTTTTTGTTTTTCATTTTTGTATCATTGTTTGCTTTTGATAAGAAGCCCTCTGGCTAAGTTGCCTTCAGCTTCTTTGTGATTCCAGAAATACTCCAGTTCTAACTTGGGCTAATCCTATGACAGTCCTTGAGTTTACCCCAGTCCTTGGAGAGAGAACTAGATTGTTTTAGACCTGCCAGTGAAAATACTGGAATGAATTTTAACAGATTTATTAGTCAAATAATTCAGCCTCTGGTTGCACATTGAGATCCCTACACAAAATTCCCTGCCCATCCACAAAATTATTCCCTCATACATCCTCTGTTTATATTACACTAGAATGACAAACTCAGCAGACAGGGAGGGTAAGAAAGGGAATTTCAGCCTTGTGGACTGGTGGTTTGTTTCCCAGGAGTTCCATTTCCTTGGATATGTTTTATACAATACAGGGTTACTTTATAGGTATCCACATGTCGAGGTGTTCTGAGTTAAAACTGTACTTATTTTCTTAGTCAGGTTGAATGTCTGATTTCTCCACTGATGATTTGACATCTAACCTTCAGTAGATGGTTCTGTAATCCCATCACTTGGGTATTCATTAGGTCCAGAATGGCTGGTTAGAGTCTTTTTTTTTTTTTTTTTTGAACTTATTCCTATTAAATAGTGTTAAAACTTTTCTTACACTTGTCCTATTTTCTGATAAACTCAAAGTCATATTTTTCATTTTCCATAGTCACTTACACATATAAATCAGTTTCATTTTATTTTTGATTGACTTACTGGCATAAAGTTATCATTCAGTGTATGATTATTATAGTGTATCTAAAATTTATCAAGGCTTAGTAATCACCAGTGTAAACATCACTAATATTATCAATACTTATGCCATTGCTGTTGTCTTATTACTAGTCATGAACACTATTGTTATATACAGGCAGGCCTCATTTTATTGTGCTTTGCTTTATTGTGATTTGCAGATACTGTATTTTTTACAAATTGAAGGTTTGTGGCAACCCTGTGGTCAATCAAGTCTGTTGGTGCCATTTTTCCAACAGCATTTGCTCACTTTGTGGCTCTGTGTCACATTTTGGTAATTCTTGCAGTATTCCAAATTTTTTCATTATTATTATGTTTGTTATGGTGGTCTGTGACCAGTGATCTTTGGTGTTGCTATTAGAAAAAAATTATGAGTTGCTGAAGGCTCAGGTGATGGTTAGCATTTTTTAGCAATAAGATTAAAGATTAAATTAAGGTATGTACATTTTTAGACGTACTGCTATTGCATACTTAATAGACTACAATATTGTGTAAACATAACTTTTAATTCATGTGACTTGCTTTATTGAGATATTCGCTTTATTGTGGTGGTCTGGAACTGAACCTGCAGTATCTCTGAGGTATTCCTGCACTGCTATTGTTAATAATGCATGATGCCTTCTGGTGTGAAATATTCAAAGCATGTAGATTTTAGTCATATTTGTTAATGTAGTTACTTTTTTCTAAAAAAAATTATTTCAAACATTAACAGTTTTATTCCAGTATAATTTTATGGTCCATCTTGATTAATAAATGTTTCTTGAGCAGATAGTATATTTAAGGTCCAGAACTAGATACTGAGGATATAGAGTGATATGAAAGTTTAGGTCTTTGAGGAGCTTGAAGTTTAGTTGGGAAGACAGAGCACATTAAAAATCAGAAAATTCCTGGGTGGAAAATGTCCCTGTCTTAATCTGCTTGTTATGGGCTTCAACAAAACACCATAGAGTGAGTGATTAAACAATCAACATTTATTTCTCACAGTTCTGGAAGCTGGGAAGTCTCAGATGAATTGGGCCAGAAGATTGAGTGTTAGGTGAGGGCTCACTCCTGGTTTACAGACAACCGCCTTCTCACTGGGGATGGAATGATCTTTCTTAGGTGTTTGCTCATGGGGTGGGAGGGAGAGCTCTTCTTATAAGGGTGCTAATCCTATCATGTGGCTCCCACCCTCATGACCTGATCTAACCTTAGTTACATCCCAAAGGCCCCACCAAATACCATTGCACTGGGTGTTAGGGCTTCAACATATGAATTTTCAAGGGACACAGACATTCAACTTGTAACAGTCCATAAAGTTTCTTTTGTTTATCTGGTCCCTGAGTCCTCTCTACAGCCCCATAAAATTGTCACACTGTCCCTTATTAAATATTTCCAAGAACAGGGACATCATTATCTCCTGAGGTAGCAGCTGATTCTGTGTTAAATCAGTTCTGACTATTAGAAAGTTCTTTTTTGAATTGAGTTGAAAGTGATCCCCTGTAGTTTGTAACCACTGGTCCTGATTCTGTCTTTTGGAGCCCTATAGAACCATCTGTTCACTCCCCATATAGGAATACTTGGGGTAGTCAAAAATGATTAGCATATTGCCTTTTGCACATCCCCCCAACTTCTATTCTTCAAGATAAACGTCCCTAGACTACTCAGAAATTCATTCTGTGCAAAGTCAAGGTTTTAATCTTTTTTAATCTCCTGGATGCTGGCCTTTCTATGTGTATAAAATGTTAAATAATACAATATTGTATGCACTAAGTGCCTAATAAGTAGTACAGGCAATGAGAATTATCAGAGTTCAGAGAGGGAATATTAACTGAGGGCCAAGTGATTGGGCAGGCTTTAGTGGATTAAGTCATTCTTATACTGGTTCTTATATGCATGAAGATGAGAGGTGGTAATGTGAAAAAAAGTCCCAAAAGATTCACTATCTTGTAGTAACTTATGGTGAAAAAGAATATGAAAATGAATATATGTATGTTCAAGAATGACTAAAACATTATGCTGTACACCATAAATTGACACAACATTGTAAACTGACTATACTTCAATAAATATATATATATACCAAAAAAAAAAAAAAAAAAGCCCCCAAAGCTACATTGTATGTGGTTACTTTAGGAACCATCTTCAGATCAGTTTAGCTCAATTGTATGCCAAGTACAGGCACTGAATTATTCCATTGAAATTCATTTAAAAAAATATCGCTACCAATGTTTGATTAATTTTTGTTCCTATATTCTCCCTAACAAATAATGGCCAATTTTTATGCATTTCCATGTAAAGCAAGAGGCACATGGATTTGAATTTCAGTGACTAGTTTTAAGAACACCTCATGAAAAATTTTAATGGATTATTTGGAGTGGGATGATTTCATTATGATGTGATTTGCTAGAAAGAGACCTCTGCTAAGAAACAGATACTTCTAAAGCAGGAGGTTCTTCAGATGAAAGTGCCGAATTATCTAAACTTTGGTTTCAATGGAATTCAGTCAATCCTAGACCCAAACAAATGTAACATATTCTGTGAAACTTTTACTGCCTCTCAGAGGCTGGGAGTAAAAAGGACTAAGGAAAGAAAGGAGAACGTGGGGTTGGGATGAGTAAGGACACAGTCACAGACTTACAGGATAAGCTGTGGGTAGGATATATGTTCTATGCTAGCATATATGGTGTTCAAAAGGTACGCTGGGTTGCATGTAGTGACACAGTGTAATATGTTTATGATATATATTGTGTAACTGTATGGTGGAGGTGTGTATCTGGCAGTGCCTGTGTTAATTTATCTACTTAGGTCAGAGGATGGCTACAAGTATTGGATGGGTGAACTATTTTTTTTTTTTTCCTTTTCACATTCTTTTTCATTATAGGTTGCTACAAGATATTAAATACATTTCTGTATGCTATACAGTAGGACCTGGTTGTTTGTCTATTTTGTATATAGTAGTTAGTATCTGCAAGTCCCAAACTCCCAATTTACCCCTTTCCACCCCCTTTCCCCCCTGGCAACTGTAAGTTTGTTTTCTATGTCTGTGAGTCTCTTTCTCTTTTGTAAATAAGTTCATTTGTGTCATTTATTTTTAGATTCCACAATAAGTGATATCATGTTATTTTTCTTTCTCTTTCTGGCTTAACTTCACTTAGAATGACAGTCTCCAGATCCATCCATGTTGCTGCAGATGGCATTATTTTATTCTTTTTGTGACTGAGTAGTATGCCATTGTATAAATATACCAGAACTTCTTTATGCAGTCATCTATGGATGGACATTTGGGTTGTTTCCATGTCTTGGCTATTGTAAATAGTGCTGCTATGAACATTGGGGTGCATATATCTTTTCGAATTAGAGTTTCCTCCAGATATATACCCACGAGTGGGATTGCTGGATCATATGGTAAGTCTATTTTTAGTTTTTTAAGGAACCTCTATACTGTTTTCCATCATGGCTGCACCAAACTACATTCAGATGGGTGAACTATTTGAATAAAACCTAAGAAGTAGGTTGTCGAAAGGGCCAAGTTTTAGATACTGATATTGTGTGCACGTTCTGTAATAAATCTCTTCCAGTAGCTTGAAAACATTTATTCATTATTCATCAAATAATAACTGACCATCTCTTGTGTGTCAGCAACATAATAGGCCCTGGAGATGGTGAACCAAGACAGACAAGTCCCTCTCTTTGAGGTCCTTGTAGTCCAGACAGAGAGACAGACATTCATGGAACAGTCATACGCGGAACTGTCTGTTCCGCTGACTGTTCCAATTGAGAAGAACAGACACTATGAGAATAGCATGATGTGTGTCCTTATGTGTGTTATGTGTGTTCTCCCCTGTGTCTAGAGATGCCAGCCAGTTACTGCTATAGATCTCACTGCTGTGACCCTCAAAAGGCTGCTGCTTTCTCTGGGCCCTCACAACATTAAATCAAGTCGCGCTTAATTTATGACACTCAGTGGATGTCAGTGTAATTAGCCATTTACACATCTGTCTCCCCAAGTAGAATGAGAGCGCCTAGACTCATTTATCCCAGCCCTGTATCTCCAGCCCCATGCTTGGCACACTGTAAGGGTTCCATAAATGTTAGCTGAAGGACTGAATAAATCCTACTGCAATATCGTCCAGCTTAAAATCCTATCCTGAGCTAGTATTTTTTTTTCAGCAACAGTGCAGAACCACAAGCCCTCTTTCCCTCAGTTGTGTTCTGACGTTCCTGCATATCAGCTGGGACTGTTTTATTATAGAATAATAAACTTCGTAAGTTCCATTCTTTTTAACAGTAGGCTCCATTTCAAAGTATGCATCTGAAGCTCAATTAGAGATCTGGAAATCCAAAAACACTGGGAGTTAGTATTTGGAAAATAAGTGAGTTGGCATTAGAGAGTCAAGTCCAATTAATTATTGGTTTGGGAGCAAAGCTTCAAAGTGCCAACTAAAGCCCGCACTGTCTTCAGTGAATGTATGGGGCAGGTTGTGGTGCTGCTAAATCTACACTTGATTGGGATCGTGGTGATGGGTTTGAAAACTTTCCACCATGATCATCTTTCTGTTTTGGGGGGTGGGGAGAGAGCCTTAATTGCTTTTAATAGTAGTTTTATTAGTAATACTTGTCCTGTGACAATTCTTTCCAGAGGCCAAAATACGTCTCCATACATCAAGTATATTTAACTCACACCCCAGGATGAGATAGGGATATTACAGAAGCACGACTGTGAAAAGAATTTAGAAAGGTAAGTTTTTCTTTTTCTGTTCGGCTTGCCACAATAAATATGGGTAACTCTAGTAGATGATTTTAGGGCAATAAGGATGCTCAAAGATAACTGAATCAGACAGTGACGAGCCTGTGAGACTCTTGACCCTCACAATGGAGGCTTCAATTCACTTAGCCATCTTGAATTTGGTCAAGGAAAGAATAGACGCCCGACAAAAGCGAAATTCTCCTTAATGAGCTGTTAATTGTTTACCTGCAACTGGAGGTGCCTGCTGATATTTCTTCTAATTTTACTAATGTATTCCTGGCCCTGCTGCTCTGATGGCCTCAGGCAAACGCTATCATAAAAATGCAGGTGTGCTTAGCAGGTATAATAAAAGTGCAGATGCGCATAGCAGGTTTGTTAGTTGATATGCTCGTATCAGCTTAAAAGAACTTCCCATTTCTATAAATTAAGAAATGAATCACTAGTGCACTGATTCTCTGATTGCCCTCTCTTCATCATTTTTCTCTGCAGGCCCAGACTGACTAGGCTATTTTACAGGAGCTGGAGATGACTCATTACCCCACATTACTTTGTCTCACAGATGGCATCATTTTATCTTATGCACAAAGAGACTGACAAGTGACATTGTTGCATTGATTTTATTGTATGAGGCCATGGAGAGCCCTGGATGTGATGAATATATAATCTGGGACGGGAGTTTGCATTTGAGGCTTGGGGCTTTGGGAGCAGAGAGGGAGATAAAAAGGGAGATTTTTTTCAAAGGGCATCTGGAGGGTGGAAAGAGAGAAGTATTAAGAGAGAGCGTCCTCTGTCTATAAGCCAGATATTATTTTCTGTACATCAGAGAATACTGGAGACCCGTAGATGGTTCTCGGGCTAATCTAGTCATTTGGCACTGGAAAGTGATTTTTAAACTGTGCTAAAATTGTTGACCCAAGGCTTTTCAATTCCTGCCCATAGTTACAGACTTGCTGGTAATTTTCATTAACCAAGGAACCTAGGGATGCTGTCGGGCTGAGCTAATGATTGGCTTCTTGCCAATGCTGAAATGATAGGGCAGCAATTTCCGCCATTAAGTCAAGTGTGAGAGATAAGAATCCTCTAAAATGTGTAATTGTGTATGCAGTGTGTGAATTTGTGCGTGCATGTTTCTGTGTATATGCACGCTCTTTAGTGGTGCTCATTGATTGCAAGTGTGGAAGGAGTGGAAATATGTGGAAGTTCAGTGGACATAGAAGTTTTATCGTGTAAGATCAGTGAAGGATAATTTTGTAGAGTTTCTTCTGATAGTTGGTAGAGAAAAAATTCTATCAACTGGGTACAATCCTCTGTCTATTTCTTCTGTCAGAAAGTTCTATTTTTTATTGTAGGTACCTGCCAATGTGACAATGGAATTATCAAAGCTTGTTGTTCTACACAAAGGGCTCATGATACTCAGCAAAACATGCAAATACCAGTGTAGTTTACTAACATAGCCAATAACAAAGTGCTCTTTTAAGGAACTTAATGCCACCTGTTAAAACTCAGGGTTTCTAGATCGGAACCAGAGCCACTTTCTTGCTAGTGTATCAGGTCTTCATTTTACTTCGTCACAAACTCCAAATATAAGAAATATCCCATTATTTTCTAAACCAAATTAAATCTGAAATGAAGTCCCCCTTTTGGGGCCGTGGGGGAGGATCTAGTATCACTCATTATCAGATCTCCTTTCCCACATCCCCAGGGTTGTGGGAAAGCTTTAGGGGGCTATGAAATCCAGAGTTTGAGAAAATCCCTTAGTGACTTGGTCCACAAAGGTCCCAAGCCTTCATTTTCCACTAGGAGTGGTAGTGCCACTCGTTTTCTGACCAGCCTGAGAATGGGGTTTGGGACTGAGATGCAAGGATTCGCATATTCGTTCTCTAGATGCAACTCACCTGAGATTCTGTCTCTTCCCTGTTGCCTTTCACGGCTTAAAAGCATGTGTCCCAGCTCTTTGGGGACTACAGAAAGCACAGTTATTTTCCAGTCTTCGAGACGCTCTCATAGTTCTACATTCAGCTGTTTCTCCCGCCCGTCTCTGCAAGTGCTTCTCTCCATCCTGTCTCTTTTTGGGATGATTTTGCATAACCCCTGCCCAGTGGACCTTTAGAGACACAAGTTTGCCACCCTTCCCGGTGGGAGGGTGGCAGGAAATACTGAAGTCAGTCTATTTTATTCAAATTACCTCATCCTGAGAGCCGTAGTTTCAAGAACTAAAAAACAACTGCTCCTGTCCCTGCAAAGTGAAGCCCCGTTCTGTAGTTGCATCCATTTTTGATGAACAAATCATGACAACAGAGGGCTGTTCTCACTTTTTTCCTTTAAAAAATTGGTAGTTTCTCACTGATTATCAAAATGAAACTTTTCTGACCTCTTCAACGTAGGCTCAACCTACCTACCTTTTCAGATTTGTCTACTGTCCATACTCCAGGCGAAACTGGACTGTGTTATCTGAACCTTCTGGTCTCTGAACAGTATCACCTGCAGGCCTTTGTTCTTGCTCTTTTGGCTCGAACGCCCTCGCTTTGTATCCGCCTTTGGAGATCCTACTCATTACTCAAAGTTCAACCCAGATGCTCTTTCTTTCCTTCAGGGATTCTTTCTTGATTCCTTTGATTTGATTTTCTGCCTTTCTCCTTTGAACCCCAGAATATTTCATTTATCCTTTTCTTTTTAGAATTCTCATATTCTTAGACTGTAGACTGTATTTGGTTGTGTTTTTCCTCTGGCTTTTCATCTAGATTGCACATTTCCTGGTGGCAGGCACTCTGACCAAAGGCTGACAGATCTAAGCACAGTGCCTTGAAAGGCTAGACATTTCAGCAATTAATTTTGAAATTAGTAGATCATCTCCCAAGCTATTTTTAGGTCAAGCGTTGTTTTCTCTTCCTTTTCACAGTGCCTCCAGATGTTTGGGGCTATATCTGGTTTTATAGGCATGATTTTCTCTCTCCAACAGTTCTTACACCTTGGCCTCCTGCAGAGTAAACACATATCTAGCTATTTGTTCCTGCTTGTTTTTGTTTGAGCTTTCCTAGTAGTGTCTGTTCTGATTTATTACTGACAAACCATTTCTTTGTCCCTTTTGCTATGTTTCTCTTGGATGTCATTCAATTGCGTTGGAATAGAAGAGGTAACTCTGGACTCCCCATTTATCTAACTTTTTAGAAAGTTGATAGAAACTCTTGGGCAACACAAGAAGAAGTCTAAAACAAATAAACAAGCAAAATAACGTTGTAAGCTTTTTATTAAAAAAAATGGGAGGAGGTATGTTCCAAACTAGAAGGAGCTTACTTGTACCTTTGTAAACACTGGGTCTCCTGTTTCTCATACTCTTCTTCTCCATGTTTTTTTTTAATTAAAAAAAATTTTATTGAAGTATAGTTGATTCACAATGTTGTGTTAGTTTCTGGTGTACAGCATAGTGATTCAGTTATACATATATATATTCTTTTCATATTCTTTTCTGTTATAGGTTATTACAAGCTACTGAATGTAGTTCCATGTGTTATAGAGTAGGACCTTGTTGTTTATCTATTTTATATATAGTAGCGTGTATGTGTTACAATTTATCCCTCCCTGCTTCCCCTCTGTTAACCATGAGTTTCTTTTCTATGTCTGTGAGTCTCTTTCTGTTTTGTAAATAATTCATTTGTATTATTTTTTAGATTCCACATGTAAGAGGTAATCATATATTTGTCTTTCTCTGCCTGACTTACTTTGCTTAGTATAATAATCCTTAGGTCCATCCATGTTGCTGCGAATGGCATTATCTCATTCTTTTTTATGGCTGTTTTCTCCTCCGTCTTACCAATTCCTACATATCCTTCATGGCCCAGTTCAAGTAACCTTTTTTAATAAATTTAGTTCCACTTGGTGTGTGCTGCTATGCTGCCTTATACTAATATCAAATATAACAAGTATCACGTTGTACTGTTCCTTTAAAATACTCCTCACTATTGTAATTAATTATTTTATGAATGTTATTTAGACACATTGTCATTAGACTGTGATTCATAGGGAAGGTAACATTTCTTTTTCTCAGTTAAAATCCCAAATGCTTGCTATTTAGTAGACTATTCATAGCACTCTGTTGTATAGGATATGCAAACATTTGTTTGTTTACATATTTTGCTTCCCTATTTAGCTCTGCGGTGAGTATCTTCATTTTTGTCGTATGCCCAGCCCCTAGTTCAGCACCTAAAACATAGAGAACACTTAGTGAATGTTGGATAAGGGATACATTAATGAATTACAAGATATGTACACCAGGTACACAATATTTCCTTCTCTGCTCTTCAGAGGTTGTGGTTGGACCCAACTCTTTTTGTTTTGATCCAGAGCTTAGCATAGTACCTAATGAATTGATGGTAATCAATAAGATGAAAGAACCCCTAATTCTAAATTCTAACACTGTCTTGCTCTATATCTCAATTTGCTTAGTCAGTACATATCAACTGATTGTTTTCTGAGTGGAGGGTTACTCTACCACTATCTTTTAAGTTTTCCTATGTTTCAGAAGAGGAGGAAACATTTTCTAGATTTTGAATAATCTAGGATATTAGGGAATAATATTAGCAATGTTTTGAAGGTAGGGAAAGCAGTTAGTAGTGAACTTGCAGTGACCTGAGAGTTTTGGTTAATTTCATATCCTCAGTCGTTAAATGTTGCCATCTACAAGACACATGGTTTCTATTTCTCAAAGCCTTGAAATAAAATGTAACAGAACTTGGCCCTAATACTATGGTGAATGCATTTTTTGTTGTTGATTTGGAAGGGTTTCTGGACCTTGCAGTACCTCTGAGGCACAATGGAATTGGATGATTCCTCTGCATCTTGATTCTCAATCTCTAGACGTAGCATGTATAATCTTGGAAAGACAAGTCCTTGGTTTTTCTGAGCCCAAGCAATAGTGCTTTAACCCCATGCACAGTAGTAATGTTGTCAGTGATTAGGTTCTTGTCTCATTGCAGAAAGAATTCAGAGATGGGACTTGGAGGTTAAGAAAGTAAAGTGAGGATTTATTAAGAGATGAATAGTACACTCTCAAGGGGAGAGTGGGCAGGCTCAGGTAAGTGGCTGCCCTGAGTTTCTTTGGCAAGTTGGTTACATGGGGTGTAGAAATGAATGGGTAGAATATTCATTGGGGAGGGAAGAGTTCCGGTCCTATTCCCTGATTTTCATTCTAGCTCCACCTTCCCAATGGGAGGAGGGATTTTTGTCCTTATTTAGTCTGGATCAGAAGTGTCATGGTGTCAGTGCATGCTGGGTACTTCTAATCTGCAAGGCTAATTTTATTGAAATGAGGACATAATGAGCAAAAGGTTACATTCTGACACTGGAGATTCCTGCCTTTTCCCACCTTTCTTTGTTGGCCTCCAGGCCACTTGTCACCCCAAAATGTGTGATTTCCTATCAGCCCAGAGGTTCCTGCCTTTCCTTCTCTGCCCAGGGACCCCTGGTGTTTACATGATGTAGGGTTTCCTGCATTTGACCTGTACACCGTCTTTTTGCCCAATTTTTGCCATTTGGCCTGTGTACCCCTTTCTCTGCTCATATTTAGCTATCTGCCTGCTCTAACATTAAGGCCTTCCATAGCAACCTTGCCCAGACATGTTATCCAGAAGAAGCCAGTCCATACTTTTGGCCAATACATAGCTTTTGACTGCTTGGGTAGATGGCTAAATATCTTATAAGCCCCTATATTGGAGAAAGGGAGGAAAGGGACAGGGTATGTAGTCATCTGAGCCCTTCTGTGTAAACGGGGCTGTTAATGTTGAAAACTCCCGCTGTGAGAAGCTACAGTAGAACTGAAAATTATGTGAAAAGAAAGTGAGCTCATATACGAAAAGAAAAGAGTTTTGTCTGCACACTATAAAACTTAAAATGTTATGCCATTAGTCATTCCAACAGTTTGCTTTGTACAAAACTAAAAGTCACATGTCATGATCCTAATAGACTGAAGAGGGAGGAAGGGGGAGAACACTAAACAGAATCATTATGCAAAAACTCACTTTATAGAACGGATAATGAACATTTATGATCATCCAGAGACAGAACCCCCGGGGAGAATGAGACAGTGCTAACTGCATGCTAAACAAATAGTAGGTGCAGAATATTGATTTAATATCATTTAAAAATATACCTCTGTGATGCCAAATGAGCATCTAACTATGAAATATCGTTAACATGTAACATGGAGAGTGAGAGACTTGTTTGGAACTGCATTTACATTGCAAACACAGAGGCTCAGTATTTCAGTAATGAAAAATGTGTTTACTGGTCTGGATAATATACTCATTTTAATTAATTTCATTGTATTTCATACAATATTTGTTAATATCTGTATGAGAAAATGTTCAGGATTAGAACATATTTAAAATCATCAATTGCACCAAAAGAAGCCAGTAAAATTTTGTTGGTTTTAATCCAATCCAAGGAGAGATTTTTGTTTTTGGTCTAATTCCTTAGAAGTTGAAATAATGAAGTGTACAATATGTACTATTTCCGTAAGTGATCATGCCTCCGTTAACCTTGTAATAGAACTAGATATTAGAATGCAGACATTCTTACTGAGGAGATTAAATATGCTTTTGTTTTAAGTCTGTAGTGAAATTAATCAGAATTTGAATATCACTCTGACCTTGATATAATGATAGTATCTGAACACAATAGAAGCCATCAACATTTTTTTTCCATCTTCTATTTTTACTTTTTTATTGTTGAAGACAATGGAATTTGATGCTGAAGCAGTGCCTTAGTAAAGCTTATTCATTCTGGTGAGAACCCCAAGCTATGTAGGTCCTGGTTCTGCCATTAGCTAGTATATGGCTTTGACAAAGTCCCTCTTGTCCTCAATTTCTTACTTACAAGTTTACTCTTAAAATACCAATATTTCATAATTCTAAATACATGAGAAGATTAGGGCTCTGCTCTCCTGACAGTACTTACAGAGAGGTAGGAACATCTTATGCAGAAAGGTGGGCAGGTACTTAACCTGACTGAAATTTTCTTCTTGAAAGCCAAGTGAGAACTATGTGACCTTTATTGCAGTTCTGTCCTACATAGAGATGGCCCTAGTCCCAGTATGGACTACAGATCCTTAATTTAAAAAAAAAAAAAAAATGAGGTGCTTTAAAGCTTGTTCTCAATGGTTAACTGTTTGAATGAACTTGGTTCCCCAAAGAACTTTCCTCTTGGGGTCTGAGAAGGCATTTGTGTCATCACAGGGTCAATGTTCAATACATAGGGACAGATTTCTGCTCTGGTGATGGAAGACACTTTTTTTTATGACATTATTTAGGGATTTCTCACTGTGTCTGGGATAAAACTTTATTACACTGTCCCCCTGCCCCCCCATTCTTTTCAGCCTACTACTTATCGGAAACTATAAGCTACATGTCAGTATATAAAATAAAAATGTAAAAATCAATCTCTTACCTGAAGATTCTTTCTGGATGTGGCATTAAAATCTGCTGGACCCCAGTTGCTACAACTGTTTTAATACTTCTGAACACTGGGATCTCTTATATAAGCACAGTGTTTCCCGTGGTTGCAATTAGAAACAAATTCATTAATGAAATACCAAATGTAACACTTAACATGAGCATTTCCTTCATACATCTTAAGATAGTTTTTTAAAGTGTTGTAGGGGAGAAAAAATAATTTTCCCTCTATCCTTCTAGGTTCTTGGCTGAGACTCCACTGTAATAAAGGACAAATTAATAGGAGAAAAACAAATTGAAGTTTAGTAACATGTATACCTTCTGTATACATGGGAGAGACACAGGAAAATTGAGTAACTCTCCAAAATGACCCAAGTCACCACCTTAAACACCGTGTGCAGCAAAAGACAAAAGAAAGATGGCGGGGAGGTAAGGCCAGTTATGGGAGGTGACCAGGAAAAGCACTGCAAACAAGGATAAGGTTTGTTATGCAGATTTAAGTCCTTACTTTCTCCATTGATAAAAGTTTCTGAAATAAGATGATAAGAGGATGATTTAGTCATTCTCCTCTTCCTGGTAGACACTGGGAGGAGACACCTTTACAAATGGAGATCTTCCTTATACATGTAAATTTCTCTTGCAAAAGGACAACTTCTACTCAGTTTTCAGAGTTCCTTCCTTGCCTGGTATTTCTTATAAATAACCAGCTCAAGATAATCCTTACACCAAACAGGCATATTTTGGGGTGACATGCTCTTAAGCATTTTGTGAAGTTTATCTGGTAGAAGGAAATCAAAGAATTTATACTGAACAGAAAGACAAAATCACTTTAACAAAATCTTTGTGTGGCATATTGTAGGGTAACAGTATGACAACTACAGTTAAGTCCCTTGAAGTCATAATGGTATTTATTGCATTCAGTGTGATTATTTGACATCCTACTTAAAGATTTTGATTTTAGCATTACATTTAATCAATTAACTAAGATAATTTCTTCCAGTCTAAGAGCCAATATAGGAAGAAAAGATGACTTCTGAGAGTGCTTTTGAAAGAAGCAGCCAAGATAAGCAAGAGCATTCTCTAGAGTTTCTTCCATCTGAGAGTCACTGTCTACCATCATAAGGACGTCACCCAGATAAATGGTAGTAGAGTAGGAAGGGAGTAGTCTGGGGAGGTTACCAGAGAATAGATTCTTGTCTTGTGCAGGAAAGAATTCAGGAGCGAGGTATAGTAAAGTGAAAGTAGATTTATTCAGGGTGATACACACTCCATAGACAGAGTGCAGGCCATCTCAGAAGGTACAAGAGATGGTAGCCCCATAGCATGGGATCATCTAGGAAAGTGAGATTGGCCATGAGGTGTGGGGGTGGTTAGTTTTTAAGGGCCAGGTAATTTTATAAGTTAACAAGTAGGAGGATTATTCCAGCTGTTTTGGGGAAGAGGCAGGGATTTCCAGGAATTGGGCCCCTACCCACTTTTTGGCTTTTTGTAGTCAGCCTGGGAACTGTCATGGTGCCTGTGAGTGTGTCATTTAGCGTGCTAATATATTACAGTGAGCCTATATTGAGGCTCAAGGTCTACTGGAAGTCAAATCCTCCACCATCTTGGGCCAAGTTGGTTCTAATCTGTTAATGTCCTGTCCTCAATAGCTGTGTCATTCTTTTATGGTTGTACCCTGCCCTCTTCCCTTCTTCTCAGGGAGAAAGAAGTTATAATCATTCTAAAAATCTATTTTGCTGTACAGAGGTGCCATTTTGATACTGTTGGGGAGGAAGAAAGCTTTCCTCTACACATCTGGGTTCTTCTTGCTAATCAGAGAATTAAATTGATATGAGACAGATTAACAGGAGAAATCAAATTTATTGTCATACGTACGGGAACCCCACATACATGAGAGGGTCAGAGACCCCACAGACAGGAGATGTTCAAAGACAGAAAGGGAAAATGAGGTATATATGGCCATCCTGAGCTAAGAAATAGGATAGGGGCCTGGGGCTTCCAAGCGCAGGAGGGTCATTCACAGGACAGTAACAAGAAGAGAAGATGTTTGTTTTGCCATACAGATGAGGACACTTAGGTCAACTTGATCTCTGGTAGTAACTCTTTTTTTGGAAAAAATCCCCAATTTAAATCTTTCTAGCTGGTTAAGAGAGGGGCAGTAAATTCTCCTGAGCCCATGGTGCTTTGATTACCTTTAAACTCAAAACAATCCTCATGCACATCTTGAGAAGGCCTGTTCTGAACCCCTGTAATACCTTAAAATTATCCAGCTATTTGATCCTTTTTATAAGTTATGAATAGTCTAAGGAATATTTCCTTAAAGCCTCTAAGTGGCGTTCAGTGATAATTTTAAAACAAACATCACTAATGCCTTTTGCTTTGTTTCTTGTATGAGAAAAAAATGAACTCCAAAATAGGAAATATATTTATTTTTAACCACCGAAAGATATTCTAAAATCTCTCTGCCTATTAAATATTACCAGTTGACCTTCAGCATAACTTAAAATGTAATACTGATTTCTTCAGGGAATAGAAGAAAGCTCAATTTACTGGTTAGAATTTAACAGTGGCATAACTAAGGTGCAGCGAGGCTGAAATGCTTACTAATTAGGACAGATTCCTGACTGTCCATTCCACTTGTGCAGCTCCCACTAAAATCATTAGGAATCTTGCAGCAACTCAGTGTTCTGATGTAGCCCTCAGATCTTAAAAGTACTGAAGACCTTAATCAGGAAGTCAATGTTGTGGCTTCATAGAAGGAGGGAGAATTTGTGCATCCCTAAAATAATTCTCTGTGGACTTCTGCCTAATGAGGAACCACTGAAGTGATTTAACCAGATTGAAGGACATAACCTAAGCAAAGAGAAATTAGAGTCTCATCTCTGTCTTGGCCTAAGACCAGGTCTCCATTGGCAATGCTAAGTAGAGGATTGGAGTTTTTTTTCAAGATACCTTTAAGTTTGAAGCAAAAATAAAAATGATCTTTGTTATTTGAATAATTCTCAGGTCTCCTAGGACAGGAGTTATATTTTGGTGGTGCTAATAATGCTGTCCTCATGAATTGGAACATAAAAATAACAAAATTGAGCATGCCTTTGTTGAACTACTCTGTATGTTTCTCTGTGCATGGCCATGTGCATACATACTTTTAAAGTTCAAATTCTGGTTATGCTTTATTTAAGAAACACTCCCTTTTTACAAAAAATTCAAAAAGAATTTTCGTAATACTAAGTCTTTTTAAAAAGTAGCAGGTGACAAGGCTTTTACAAGGCATTCTTAAACTGTTTCTATATAAAACATCGTCCCTAAAATCCTAGCTAGATGACTGATAGGGAAGGAATTTTGCTTTTCTTTAGGAAGTAATTGCATATTCACCTCTTCCTGATGGATTGAAGAGGTTTGTTTTGTTGTTGTTGTTGTTTGTTTTAATTCCTCAGGATAGAAATACTGTATAGCTTTTGTTACATTTCTACCTTGCGAAAAGATGGTGTATTTGTTTTCCTAGGGCTGCCTTAATAAAGGACCCAAAACTCACAACAGAAATTTATTATCTCACAGTTCTGGCAGTTAGAAATCCCATGTCAAAGTGTCAGCAAGGTTGGTTGCTTCTGAGGGCTGTTAGGGAGAATCTGTTCTATGCGTCTCTCCTAGATCTGGTTTTCTGGCATCGCTTCATCTTCACATAGCATTCTCCCTGTGTCTCTGTCTCTTCCTATCAACTTGGCTCTGTGCCCATTTGCCTCTGTGTCCAAATTTACCCTTTTTATAAGGCCATAGTCATATTGGATTTGGACCCACCCTATTGATCTCATCTGAAATTGATCAGCTGCAAGGACCTTATTTGCAAATAAAGTCACATTCACAGGTATTGGGGGCTTAGGACTTCAGACCTTTGCGGGGCAACACAGTTCAACCTGTAATAGGTGGAAAGCTGAAATCTGAAATGAGAGGAAAAACAAAAATGAAAAGGGAGGACATTTCGGTGACAGATGTACATGAATTGAACAGGGATAACTGGAATGTACCAGGTGGAATTCTGAACTATTCTGGTAACTACTGAACCACAAATCAAAAATGTTTAGGTAGGCAGGAGCAGGTACCTACTGAAGGTTCAGCTCAACGAAGGGCCAATATTCCAAAAGGTTGAAGAGTCAGTGCAGCATTCACTGGCATGGCAATCTTAGAGTATAGATTGTTCTTTGCATTATTTTATTTTGCCTGTTTTGAACATATGTGTTCATGGTTACCAAGAGGAGCTCAGATTTCTATGGTGGATTCTGCTATTTATTGGAACTGGAATATAAATGATGGAGTAGATGCAAGATTACTCCATGCAACCTGTACCAAAAAAAAAAAAAAAAAATCTGCTGGAATAAATTACCCTGCTACAAGAATCCAGAAAATATCCCACCCTCCTGACCCCACGTTGAACTGGCCTGATACGGAGTGATGTACTAGTCCTAGGTTTCAGAGCATACTAGAAAAAAGTATTTTAATTAAAGTTTAGAGATACATTGTTAGTTAGATTTAACTATGATTGGTTATAAAATAAAAGAGATTTCTAGTTATTTATAATTACTTTAAAAAGTGCTCAATGATACTTATTTAATAGATTTATTGATAAATATATTAGTTAAAATTTTATTATTTCAACTTTATTTAATTTATTTTACTAGGTAAGGTAATCTTATTTAAGTTCAATTCTTCAAATAGTAATTTAATTAGTTTTCAAAATTAAGGTATAGAACACCTTTATTTCAATTTAAATTTCTGTTAAAGTTTATGCTTTGTAGTTCAGGCACAGACCTATATCACTGCTTGGTGGCAATATATTCTAAAGCTGGGGAAAAATTAGATTGGAAAGGAAAGATGTCATAAGAGCTGAAAGTATGCTCTAAAACTATTAAGTGACAGCAACATTGCAGCGTGCGTAAAGACAGGTGTATGTTTCACAATCTCAGCTGAAGTAAACATATAACCACGTCGCATACTTTACTAAAGTATATTGGGTGGCCTTTGAGGGTAATAATGAGCATTAGCAACCAACAGAAACATCCCAATCTCTTTATGTAGTGAATATTAACATTTTCAACTGTGTAATCAGCATGACGTTTTGCAACTTTAATAATTAGTTCAAGTTCAAAGCAATATTCCTCCAAATTATCTGCCTTCAACTCCTAATGGAGTTTCCCTGTGTGAGAAGACAACTTTTGAAGTCACTGAAGCTCTGCAGGAATGATGATGAAAATTTAGTCATTTATATTTAATAAAACAGACATTACCAATGCCGCTATCTTTGCAAGCTTTATTGAAATCCGTAAACAGCTTCTTTTTCCCAAGTAAGGAAACAATGTGCTACCAACTTAACAAAACAATAGAGTATACGGTCATGAACTGTCAAGTAGCTGACGGACCTTTAGTGGGAAGCAAGTAATGTTCTATTGCCTGCACTAACTTAAGAGTGTGATACAGGAAATCAGTAAACATAGTCCCAGAGCCGGGACCAACTCACTGTGTGACTTCAGGAAAGCAACATTTCAGGTTCTCAGGGGACTCATTTATGAACTGAACAGGTTGGATAAGTTAATCACCTAATTTCTTTTCAGTTTTAGTATTCTAGGACTGTATGGTTCAGTGCTTCTCATTGATTGGTGACCTTCAAGTAATAATGATAATTAATCTCTCTCAATTCAAACTTTTACCCTTTGATTATAAAATAAAACACAGGAAAACTACACTAAAGAAATGTATAGTTGAATGAATGATTGTGAGGGGAGCATGCGTGTAACCACAACCTGGTTCAAGAAATAAAACATTGACAGCCACCCTGTGAGCCCCTTCATGTGCCTCATCCCAGCGGCAACTTCTTCCCTCCCTCTCAAAGTAACCACTATCTTCACTTTCCAAATAGTTAATCATTCCCTTGCGTTCATTCAGTGATTATTTTTGGCTTTATAAATCCACTTTATTGAGGTATAATTTGCATATGAGAAAATGCACTTAGGTGTTTGATTACCTTTAAGAAATGTATATATGCTGATGTCACCAGTGGCCCAATCAAGAGGTAGAATATTTCAATTAACCTTAAATGTTTCTTTTTGCCCCTTTGCAGTTAGTCCGCCTCCCTCCTTGGTGCTCAGTTGCAGGCAACCTCTGTTCTTTTCTAGCACATTCTATATGGAAGTCACTGTGTCTCAGATAGTAAAAGAATGAATACATCGAGGCTTTTCCATCTAGAATCTTATAAGACAATTGCTATTTCTATTTTGCTCACCCATGTATCATTTGACACCAAGTATAGTGCATGGCAAGAGCAAGCACTCGGTAAATATCTGTAAAATGAAAGATCAAGGAGTAGACAGATAAATACACAGTAGAATGTTACAAAAACTATAAGAAAGACAAGCAAAAGTTCTACATTGGGTAGGACATAAAATACAGGGAAGGTTTGAGGTAAGGCTGGAAAAATAGATTGAAGCTTGTATTGTGAAAGACTTTGGAAATCATGCTATTTCCTTTTATTTCTAGGTAGTGGGACAATCATTGAAGATTTTTTGTACAGAGGAGTCATGTAATTACAGTTATACTTCAGGAAGATTAAGTTCGTGGCAGTGTATGGGATAGATCAGAAAGGAAGAGACAGTTGGTAAAGACTAGTAAGGAGATAATTATGGTTATCCAGACCCGAGGTAATGACGGACTGAACCAGGGGGTATAGTAGGAGGGAACATTGTGAAGATACAGTCTGCAGACCATTGTTCCTACCATACATATGTGATGAAAAATATTGCCAGCCACACCAGTAAACAAAGGATGCTGCGGCCATCAAGTCATCAGCCGCTACCGCCTCCCTGACAGTGAGCTGAGGGAACTCAGGATGCAGACAAGCAGGTAGCCTGGCCTCTGCTGCCACCCTCAACAGTGCATCTTGAGGAAACTCAGGATGGGAAAGACCAGGATACTGGCCCTAGATAGCCAGGTGGATATCAAAGGAATGATTTCAGTGAGCCAGACTTCGTACCTTCCCATATAGAGAAAAGCGCTAAATTCCTTAACTTGAGATATCTGGCTTTCTTTAGTTAACAGTAATCTTTTGATGTTCTGACCATCTGGTCTTTGTGGCAAAACTCATGTATCCTAGCTCCTCCATTGCCTCAGCAGAACAGTCTCTCAGAGTGATTTGAGAGGCTACCTCCTGGGCTAGAATCCTCAGAAAGTGCACCGAATAAAACATAACTCTCAACTTATAGGTTGTGAACTTTATTTCAGTTGACACATAAGTCTTCTCCATTGAATGGCCTTTTTTTTTTTTTTAACTAGAAGAATACTGGATAAAACTATTGCCATTTTGTTGATTCAGTAGTTTTGTTAGAGTAGGTAGATATGAGCAGAGAAGGGGGGACACAGGCCAAATGGCAGAAAACCATACATCTTGTGAACGACAGGGGTCCTTGGACAGACCAAGAAAAATAGGAACCTCCAGACTGATAAGAAACCATACATTCTGGGTTGACAAGTGTCTTGGAGGCAAAGAAAGGTGGGACAAGACAGGACTCTCCACCATCTGAATGTTACCTTTTGTTCATTATGACCCTTATCCAAATGTAACCTTTTGTTCAGTATGACCTCATCTGACTTCTCAATCAAGACTAAATAGGGACAAAAAAAATCCCTCCTTCTCCCCCAGGAAGGTAGAGCTGGGATGTAGATCAGGAAAGAAGACTCCAAACCTCTCCCTGCCAATGAGTATTCTGCTCATTCATTTTTACACCCATATAATGAGCTTGCCAAAGAAAGTTTGGGCAGCTACCCACTTGGGTCTGCCTGCTCTTTTCTAGAGAGCATACTATCTATCCCTTAATAAATCCTTGCTTTGCTTTCTTGATCTTCTTGTCTCATTTCTGAATTCTTTCTGCAAAGAGACAAGATCCTTCTCAGCGACAGCAGTTTTACAGCTGTAGCTCATATCTAATTTCTTAACCAAAATATTTGCATCATCTTCTATCCTAGCTATATATGCCACGGAGGTGTACCATTACACCATTGCAGAATCCCCAGGGATTTTCCCTTAAACATAGTGATGAATTCTGAAAATTCTTCACGTGTTTGCCAAAATTGTAAGGTGTGACATTTCAGAAATTCATCTTCTCCACCCCCCACAACAACCTCTTTTTTTCAATCTTATAAATCTGGGTATGTTACTTAACGTGTATGAGCCTCAGATTTTTTTTTTCCATTTATGAAACACAGATGATATTTTCTGCCTTATACAGCTATTGTGCAGATTAAGTAAATTTATTTTTCTAAAGTGCCAAGCATACTGAGCAGTGTGTTTTGCACATGGGAGAAGCTCAGTAAATCTTAAATACTACTGATACTGTTTTTATTGGTTTTATCACTGTTAATCCTGTAGCAGAAACAATTCACACAACTTCTATTAGTATAGACACAGCAAGTAAAGAATTTGGCACTGGCAATCCAGTGTCTTTGGTCTCAAAATTAAAATTCCTACTATATATGGAGCTACAGTGTACCACATAATGATCAATGCCTTTTCTTTAGAGGAAATATATTAGGAGTACTAGCCACAGTTGTTTTTCTTTTTTTCTAAAAGAACATGGTTTATATTTGGAAGAGAGAGAAAATGAGAAAGCTTATGTTTTTTCCTCTTTTTCCCTGTGCTACTCATTCTCTGTCATTTCTTCATTCTCCCTTTTGTAGCAAACAGGTTGATAGCAGAGTTGAAAACAATTTTCTAGAGCCATTTCTTACACCACTGATTCTTCATGACTGAGGTGGTGGTAGGCTAGCTCAATCTATTTCATGAAATGCTTTAAGAAGTGGGTCAACTGGAATTCCTCTTTATATAGAAATGCTTTTTGATGAATGAGTTACTTCCTAGAATTTTTTCCAATCTATATTTGTAATGCTGTCTATGAACTGGAGGTAGTTACAATGATTTACTATAGAAAATCATAGTTTGTTTCCATGCCATGTAAAGAAAAAAGAGAAATAAAAGTAGAGAGAACAAAAACCACTTAGTCATTAAATTTAATGATCAGCAGTCATTAAATTAAGATTATTGAATTATATTTGTTTCTTGAATGTAATTTTGGAGAATATCAGTTTTGGATAATTTAGGAACATTAGCGTGAACTAATTATGCAAACTTTCATGGTCAATTTCAGCTTGCATATGTTAATATTAAGTGCAATTTGATTTCTATACATATTTATTATAATTTCTTATGATTTATGAATGGAAAAATGAGTGATGATTATCCCATTAAGGAAAAATAGAAAATATTTCTGTTTAATAAAAAAATAGAAATTTTGCTATTTTTATAGAAAATAGAAAAATTTTCTGTTTAAAAATAGAAAATTTAAAAAATGAAATATACATATGGAATGAAATATACAAATGAAATATACAAATGAAATATACATGTACAATATACATATGGTCTCTAGTCTCCCCTTTGAGGCTAAGTAAGAAAGATAAAATGCCACAGTAAAAGTTTGGGAAACTAAATCATATTAGAGTAGTATATTTAAAGGATAAGTGAGATTGTTTTATAAGAATCTAATAATGTATCGTAGTGAAAAGAAATGTTTCTTCCTCCCCATTGATGTCAATTGTCAGATTAGTTCTAGATTTGAAACCCAAATTTGTTCTTGCTGGTTTTGAAATTTTGTTTAAAGTTGTGAGTCTTTATCTTTTGTTGACCTATGCTGTCATGGATGGAATGCTTTTGATTTCCTTTCCAGCTTATATAATGGAACTTTTCTTTCTGAAACCTGGTAATTTTAAGATTAGAATTCTTTGTTTGAAAGGAACCAACCATTGGCTGACCTCAGCCCTTTTCATTTTTGATCTCAGGTTCATCTAAACCCCATGGTAGCACCAAGGTCCAAAGTTTTTAAAGATACAAATTTCTTTTATTCCCTATTCCTCTTTAGAGAAAATAACATCAACTAAAAACTCCTTCTGTCTGAAGTTCTTTCTCTTTGTGTTTGAGGAAAGTTAAAATGGCTCTTGAATCTCTTTATGCAAAGGTGTTATTTCAGTGTCTTGACCCCCAAGTCTTCAGCCTCACTTAGTGCATTATTGTTAAAAGAGGACTCATTCTTCAATATTAATTAATGTGGAGATTTAGTTTAAAAATATGTGAAATATTCTGCAATTAGAGGTAGAACTTCTAAAACAGAGCTTCTATGATGGTCTGTAATTTCTGGAAAAGGATAAGAGCAAATCACATTGTAAGTACAAAGTTGAGTTTTTTAAAAATAGTATTATCAACATTTTTAAAAAATCAAAGAACTTGCTAAATAGGAAAGCAGGAGTGAATCAGTGCACCAGTGACCCAGAAGCTTGAGGCAGACAATTTTCCTGGAATTCAGTCCATTGGAACAAAAGGAAATGTAAAAGAAGAGTTAATAGACATAGAACACAGCACCACAAGTTCCAAGATCACTATAAATAACATTCTTTGAGTAGAATCAGAGAGAATAGAGAAAAGGAAATAAAGAATAATAAAATAATATGTATATTAATTTCTTTGTTCAACAAACTTACTGCCATGTCCCAAGCACTGTTCCAGATTCAGAGAAACATTAATAATAATAAAAAAAAAGCAAACAAATGTCTGTGCATGGATGGAGCTTATATTCTGCTTGGAAAGACCTACATTAAGCAGGATAAATAAATAAAACATAATGTGTTAGAATATGAAAAGGGACAAGAAGAAAAAAGTAAACAAGGAATAAGAATTTGAAATAATGGGTGAATTTTTGATTTTGGGTGTGGTTAGTTTTATTTCCTTCTTTCCAATTTGGACTCCTTTTATTTCTTTTTCTTGCTTGATTGCTGTGGCTAGAACTTCCAATAGTATGTTGAATAAAAGTGGTGAGAGTGGGCGTCCTTGTCTTGTTCCTGATATTGGAGGAAATGCTTTCAGCTTTTCACCATTGAGCATGATGTTAGCTATGGGTTTGTCATATATGGCCTTTATTTGGTTGAGGTATGTTCCCTCTATACTCATTTTTCTGAGAGTTCTTATCATAACTGGATGTTGAATTTTGTCAAAAGCTTTTTCTATATTTATTGAGATGGTCATATGATTTTTATTCTTCAATTTGTTAATGTGGTGTGTCACATGGATTGATTTGCAGATGTTGACTAATCATTACATCCTTGGGATAAATCCCACTTGATCATGGTGTATGATCCTTTTAATGTATTTTTGAATTTGGTTTGCTAATACTTTTTGAGGGTTTTTGCATCTATGTTCCTCACTATATTGTTCTGTAATTTTCTTTTTTTGTGATTTTTTGGTCTGGTTTTGGTATCAAGGTAATACTTGCCTTGTAGAATGAGTTTGGAAGCATTCCTTTCTCTGAAATTTTTTTGGAATTGATTGAGAATGACAGGAGTTAACTCTTCTCTAAATGTTTGCTAGAATTTACCTGTGAAGCCATCTGGTCCTGGACTTCTGTTTGTTGGGAATTGTTTTATTACTGAGTCAATTTTATTAGTGGTATTGGTCTGTTCATATTTTCTATTTCTTTCTGGTTATTCCCCCCTACTCTTTTTTTTTTTTAAATCACTGTGAAATGGTGAATATAAAATGTAGTGCAGAGAGTTTTAAAAAAGGACAATTCATGATCCAATCTGTGGAAACCATTCGTCATACATTTTTCCCTCTGGTTATCTCTTCAAAGATTCTTTCTGAACCTCCAAAGAGGCTTCCCAAGGTGAAGTTTACATCTTTGTAAAATTTACTTAGGTGCTTAATAATAACTAATTTCTTTATCTAGGTGAGTCAGGAGAATGACAGCCGTAATTGCTGGAACAATCCGTTATTTTTTTCAAAAGATATTCAGAACTTCTATGAGGATGTACAGGAACTAAAAACCATGGTCTTTGACATCTAGCTAATTCAGACAGTTTTTCTAAGGAGTCTACATCACAGATGGAGAAGGCAGTAAGAGAAAAAAGTAACCTAGAAGGATCCTGTAATGACAGTATGACATATTTTTTTGCAAGAGACAAGCCATGTCGTTTGAAACATCCTTTGAGACAAAACAATAGAAGATATAATTGCATGACTAAAACTAAACTTTTGAAATTTCTTTTATGCTGTCCTGTCTGTAGGATAAACTGAAAAACAGTGATTCAAAAGAATTATACTTTTGTATATGACTTTTCAACTCTTTTATATACTTATCTTAAATAAGAAAATCCTTGGTATGGTTGAAACCATCTTCATGGGAAATTTTTAGAAGAGTGGTTTCTCTTATTATATCTCTCTGCCTTATGATATCTTTCTATGATTAAAACCTGAATAGAATGTTAGACTGCAAAATCAGGGCAC
This sequence comes from Camelus bactrianus, assembly GCF_048773025.1. Taxonomy (NCBI): domain Eukaryota; kingdom Metazoa; phylum Chordata; class Mammalia; order Artiodactyla; family Camelidae; genus Camelus; species Camelus bactrianus. The sequence continues at coordinate 76,409,659 of NC_133575.1, read as the reverse complement.
CAATTGACTCCATGATCATCTTCAGCCTCTGCCCTTTTCAAAACAAGATGAAAAGGATATCCTAGAGGCCTGCCAAAGATAACTGATCAAGGCTTGAAGACTTGGTGTACATTGTCCCAATAAAAGCCTTTATACCCAAGTGAATTTGCAAAACTTCAACCCAAGTTCCATTTCACTGCTCCATCTGGAACACTGTTTCACCTGTGAATCTGTTCAAATTGGTAGCCCTAACATCTCAAAACATGATCACTATTTTTCACCAACCTACTTTTTGCTAATAGTCTTCTAGACCTCAGAACTGTTTCCCTCCTTCATCCATTTTCACCCTGAGAATTGTTGAAATCTCAGTCTTCATAGCCTACTGACTACAAGTTATCTCCCTTTGCTCCTTGAATAGAGTGATTTCAAATTGCTGCAAATTTGACAATCAAGGAATTGCCCAAGTATAGGTAGATGAGCTAGACCTCTCCAGAAATAGTAGCAATAGCACATTCATACTATCATTTGTTTCCAAAGATCTATATATTTGACATATAAATTCTTTCATCTTAATATCCTCAGACTTTTAAACAATCTAACCACTTGACAAAGTAATATGGCAGGCAGATAATATTGATGTCTGTAAAGCTAAGTGAGTAATTTCTATGTTATCTGGTATTTGCAATAATGACACACTCATTTCCATTCAGGCTCTACTCACTGATGAAAGACATGACAGATCTTAACTTACATATTAATATCTGTGTATCAAGATGGATATGAATACACCAGTTATCTGTCTATGTGAAACTGTTTTGGTTTTCTTTACCTCACATAATTATAGTACTACTATATTAGCTATGAGATAGGTGATTTTATCCTTATTTTATGGAAGAAGCAGCTGAGGCTCGGAGAAATGAAATATCTTATGCAAGGTCACCTAGCTATCAATTGGAAAATCTCAAATAAGAAATGAGACCCAAATATGTCTTATTTAAGTCCGTGTCTATTCCACTACACCCTTCCTCTAGCCTACCTGATCATTAGAGACCATTAGATTTACCTGACCGAGGATGCAAAACTGTGAAAATCCGATACTACGAAAACTCCATTTATAACACACTTGGACTGGAAAGATGGCTCACTTGAAGGCCACGCTTTTGTTGACACCCATCAAAGAAAGAATATAAATTTTCTAACTTCAACCTATGTGAAATGGCAGTGACTAAATTCAGTAGGGTTGCCAGATAATATACACACAGTTAAATTTGAATTTCAGATAGATGGGTAAATTTTTTTAGTGGAAGTGCAGCCCGTGCAATATTTAGGGCATCCTTGTATTTTAAAAATTATCTTTGTTTATTTGAAATTAAAATTTAACTGAGCATCCTGTATTTTTATTTGCTAAATATTGCAATCCTATGAATAAAGCAATTGTAGTTAGAGCTTCCAATTTCAGGGAACCATTTAGTTGTGTTTTCTTTTAGCCTTTTAGAAAAACAGCCTTGCTCTAGTATACAGTGATTGGATAATGGCATCAATGTTGTGCTTTGAAGTAGGGAAAGGATTTTGTTTGGGGCAGAGGGCAGTACATTTAGCAATATCCTGAACTTTTGTTCCATGCAGAATTATTTGAAAATTTGCTACATACAGTTTCTAAAATCAATTTCTTGTACATTATGGCACGTACAAGGTAGCACTCATTGCACCTGAACTTTTAGAATAAAAATCACTGATGGAACTAAACTATTGGAAAAAGAAAATAACCTTTTATGTGCCGTGTTTTTTTCGCTCCGTGATTACACAGTGTAGTAGAAAAAAGCATTGACCTTGAGTTAGAAAAGCTGAGTCTTGCACCCAGCTGTCACATATTAGGCAAGGGACCTAGGAAAAGTTATTATCTTCTCTGAACTTCACTTATACAATAGGGGTGATAATCCCTGTCCAGTCTACTTCACATAAGTGTTCGTAAGCCTAGAGGAAATAATAGATGTGTAGGGTTCTGTAAGTTGTAAAGCACTTTTCAAAATGTAAATTATCATCTTGAGTTTCCTCTAAAAGAGCTTTGACTGACAGCTATTGTGATATTGAAAATACTAATAATGAATAAATGATTTGCCTTTCAGATAAATGTGGTTGTTTTCTGATCGTTTTGGGCAGCAAGAAAGTATTTCATTGCTGTGTGATGTACTCTTCTGGTATTCTGTGTCTATAAAATCATTTGAAATTGACTCGTTCCAAGCTGAGTAAAGGTAAATTAAAAAATTAGACTTTCCAGAGAGATGATAAGATAGCTTGTGAATGTGGATTATGTGATCACATATAACATAATATGTATTCATGGAAGTGTTGTAAACATTGTCAGTCACATGATGTATGCTGATGGCAATAAGGAATCTTGAAAATCATGTGGAATCAATTTTATTCAATGACCGGATGAAGTTGCATTAAAATCCTGCCAACCAGAATTTAACATAAAGGAAATTTCTAAGTTTCTCTAATGGCTAAAGAGGCTGATCCCCTATCAATTTAAATCTTTTTGTAATTAAGTGTAAAAGTATTTTAATAACAGCAATAGTTTCAGTTAGTAGAATTAGTGATTCATATCTCCTTTACTGCACCCATACAAATATGTAAGAAGGTACCGTGAAAATCATCCTTATGTTATGCCATCTATTTCTGTGATTTAGGACTGCCTACTGGAATATTGCCTTAAATGTCTTGTGATATCATAAAGGAAACAGAGCTATTGAAAACAAGTAGAGATGGTTCATGGTGCTGCATGTTAAGACAGAATCAGTCTGTTTTTAACGAAACATTTTTTTTAAGCCTTTGGGTTTCTTTCTCTCCATCTTCCTCTCCCCCGTCCTCTTTCTCTCCCTGTGCCTTCTCTAATTTTATTTTTTCCCTTTCACAGAGTATGTTTCTTGCACATTAAAATGAAAATTTAGGGAGTACTAGTCTTTTCACCACTCTTAATTCTACCTCCTCAGAGTGGCTTCTAGCAATATTTTGGGAACTGGTCTCAAATCTTTCAAACTAATCTTTGAAATGTATAGAATGTTGATTTAGTCTCTCCAAAGTCATGGCAGTGATACGTAGATTTGTATCAAAGAACTGCTTCTGAAAATCAAAGTTGCTGTCAGTGAGACCCAAGTAAAAAGGTACTTTTTAAATGGGATTGTTTAATCTTGATACTCTGTTTTGTTTTTCACATGAAAGCATTGAAATATCACATTTAAAGCATTCCATCAAACCACAATCTGGTTGGAAACATGGTTTGGACTTAAGTGGTCAGTGCAGCAGTGATCTAATTTTAAACTTTCTTTTTTTATTGAAATATTTTTAGGTTTGATTATTTGGTCCCATTAAACCTCAATTAAAAATTAAGTATTTTTCTCTGTTCTATATCATTGCAAGTTTCCTACATTTTTAGTTCTGTTTTCAGCTGGATTTTTATGTTGCCAAGAGTAAGACTCCAATTTAATGCATTACTGATTATCTGAGGAGACTGATCTCAGATTGGGCAATGTTGAGGTAGAAAAACTTGATTTTTCAATTACAAAGACCCTCTTGCTTCCCTTTGCTTCAAGGCATCTGCTTCCAGTTCTTTTGCCTGGCTCAGAAAGCTATCTTGGGGGAGGATATAGCTTGGTGGTAGAGCACATGTGTAGTAGCATGCATGAGGTCCTGCGTTCAACACCAAGTACCTCCATTTGAAATAAATAAATAAACCTAATTACATCCTCCCCCCCAAAAAAATTTTAAAAAAGAGAAAGCTAAACTTATTTTATTTTCCTTTTGTTGTCAAAAGGGTCATATGATGATCTTCCCAGGATTATTTGCCTTTTAGAGTTGGACACTGGGAGAAAAACTAAAGATACACACACACACACACACACACGTTTTCATATATACATGGAGATTAGGCAAGGGCCAGGAGAATCCAAATCCAAAAGACCTAGAGGTTGTGAGAACCTTGCCCCTTCCCCCCATTCATATTCTACTGAATCAAGACCCTGCTTCTTTATTAGGACCACTACTTTTTTTTTGTTTGTTTTTAGTTTGGGTTTTTTTTTTTTTAAATTTTAATTTTGAAAAATAAGAATTGCAAGAGTAGTATGAAGAATTCCCATATACCCTTACGCAAATTCACCAGTTGTTAGCATTTTGTCACACATCTTGCTTTATTAATTACCCCCACCCAACCATTTGAGGATTTTTTAGGGATTGATCTCATTTTTTTAATTCTTATTTTTTAATGAAGTGTAGTCCATTTACAATGTTAGTTTCAGGTGTATAGCAAAGGGATTCAGTTATACATGTACTTACATATATATTTCAGATCCATTTGAGATTAAGTTGCAGACAATGAACCCTTTACCCATATTTCCTAACAATGAGGACATTCTCGTACATAACCACCATACAGTGATCAATTTCAAGACATTCGATATTGACACAAGACTATTATATAAGCAATATTCAATTTTAGCCAGTTGTCTCAGTACTGTCCTTTATGGCCATTCCCCACCCCATACTGGCCCACCTGTGATGGTGCCTTGCACTGAAATGTCATGCCTCTTCAGTCTCCTTTAATCTGGAACTGAGAAAGGAATCTTGATTTGACTTTTGAAATTTTCATGCTTCAGAGTTTATTCGTTTCTCAAAACATTGTCCCTGCAATTTTTGCTTGACCTAGCCCACTACTCTTATCAAGTCCTTCCTTTGCAGTAGACTTTATGTTCCATAAAAGCAGAGGCCTTTGACCACAGTGGTCATTTTTGCATTCCTAGTGCTTATAAAAATACTAATGTATATTTGTTGAATTAATAATCAGAGAATGTTTAAAATTCACACATCATCTCACCAACCAGAAGTAGGTGCCACTAACATTTTAGGACATTAATTTCCCGTAATTTCTCTCAGTCACTTTCCTCTCTCTCTCTCACTGGTTCTCTCTTCTTCATTTAATGTGAGCCATCATTTTTACCAAGCCTCCAAGACCCATGCCAGCAGTGCATTTGAACCACTGAGCAGGGGCCTCGCCATAGAAAAGTGTCACAATATCAACAAATTTGTATTTATCCATCTTTATTGTCTGTCCCCTTTGATACAACACCCTCAGGATCTATTCCTGGATATACTTTCCCACTTCCTGCCAGTACACGTTAACAGGTCCTTCAGCTCCTCTGGTGTAGAAGCCATTTAGTCCCTCGGTAGACCCAGCACTTCCACAGTAGGGTCAGGCTGAGCTCTGACTCCAGCTGTTGGTCTGGAGTCTGGGAGGAGATAGTCTTCAAACAAGGGGACTTCTCTCTTCTAACAAGGAAGAGTGAGGGTATTTTTCTGGTCCAGAGGGTTAAGGGGAATCCAGGAGTTCAAGACGATCAAGTGAATATACCCAGATATTCTCATTCAGCGTTTGTGAAGACCCCATACTTTCTCTTGGACTCTGACTTTGGCGTCGGAGATTTGCTGAGGCTGAGAAATCAACCTCCTCTGATGCTCAGTCTATTAGGATCGAGTCCTGTGTCGGTCTGCATTCCAGCTATAGGAGGTGAAGGGCTTTTTCAAACGCTTCCAAGGAGGCCCTCTGACCGTCACACATTGCTTTACGTTGGTAATTAAATAAGCTGAGCCCGTCATTTGCTTTCTTCAGAGCAGCAGTGGTGCTTAGCAACAGCCATTCAAAACCACAGTCTAGTTACTAAGGTCCCTAGATTTTGCAAATGCCAGAGACTTTACAAAAGCTCTGCACTGTGTCTACTGCTGCTAATGGGTACTGCTTGTCATTTAGCCCCCGAGACTCTTTCCTGCAACCTCTCGTGGCATCAAATCTGTTAGTTCCTATTTCGTAGAAGTGAGTCCGAAATGGGATTTGGGGGAAACTGATTTATTGGGGAATCACCTGCAGGTAAATTCTTTAAGGGAGTGAGGAAAGTAGGTTAGGGCAGAGAAAGCTCTGAGGCAAAACTGTGATTTTAACTGTAGTCTAGCTTGTTTCAAGTGGGAGACTCTGGGACATGAATGACACCACAGTTATCCCACCTGGAGACATGGGTCTGGCATTCTGCACTATACACTCCCAGGTGTTTCCAAGAAAGACAGCTCCTTGCTGCTGAAGCCAGTTCTCGAAGGGATGGAACTGGGAATGGTTAACATCCAATAGTCATAGCAGCTGGGAGAATCGTTGCATCACTCAGTCAAGGGGATTCAAAGGTACCAACACCTTATACTATGTGGGCTCAGGGGCAAGATTTGTGCAGAAAACTGATGGAAACTATGCCAATGGCTGTGGGAAGCACACTCTAGGCCAAGCCGATGGCAAGTGCAAGAGCCCTGAGATGGGAATATTTTTGGTGCCTTCTAGACAGCCATATTCTTCCTGTGTCATTCCATGGTCTTTTTTCTGTGCACTGTGGGTGTTCTAATCACCTCTTCTTATAAGGACACTAGTCAGATTGGAGTAGGGCCCATCCATATGCTTGATTTTACTAATTACCTCTTTGGAGGCTCTGTCTCCGGATACAGGCATATTGGCAGTTAGAGCATCAACATAGGAATTTGGAGGGGGAGGTGCATCTTTTACCTGTACTTGAAAAGGGATCGATTGAGGTAATCTCTGGGAATTCTCACATGAAAACAAACCATGTTTGTTTATTTTTTCATTGAAGTTTCTTTTACATAGACTGCATTTTGTTAAGTAATCCCTTTACTCTGTGAGATGTGGTGAGTGAAAAGAGGTGGGTGATTCTATCCTATGCTTTTCAGAATTCTCTGAGTGAGATCTTTAATAATGTAACTCATTCTTTTATTAAAGGTGTTAATTCAATCCAGTGAACATGTAATGTACAAGGCTCCATGCCATGAGATGAGGATTTAGATAAATTAAGCTTTGTCCTTAACCTCAAAATTTTCTTCTACTGGGGGAGAAAGATACATAAACCAGTAAATGCAATACGTTATGGTTTATTCAAGATAGTGTGGGAGCACAATAGCTGGTGTAGTCAATTCTAGCTGGGTTAGTGGAAAGAGTCTTTTTCTGAGGCTGTGGATGAGATGACACTTAGGATGACTCTTCAAAGCTGGATACATGTTTGGCAGGCAAGCAAAGAAGAAAAGGCCATTGCAGGCAGAAAGAGCAGCATGAGTGTGTGTGTCTGTAGGTGTGAAATATCCTAGCGGATTTGAAGTTTAATGGTATTTCAGTCTTGCTGGCCTTGCTTGTTTAGGCATCAAAGAGCCAGAACATTCAAGTCAAAATAAACTATTAATTATGTTTCTACTACTTGCCACTTTTCATTATTTGCGATTCTCCTCTCCTCCCAGGTTTTAGTGGCGATCATTAAGAGTTGACTAAAGTGAGGATAAAGTAAGATAATTGAAAGAGCTCAGGAAAAAAAGTGCTACATAAATGAAAGGAATTATTGACTTAATACTAGTTTTCATTTCCCTGACTGGTACAGTGGTGGAGACTGCTAGTTGTCCCCCAATATTCATTCTCCTTTTCGTATATAGGAATAGAATTTATGTTGGGCACGTGACCAACTAGTCAAAGACTACATTTCACAGGCTCCCTTGTAGGTATGTAAGGCTCACCATAGGGCTAGGTTTTGGCCAATGGAATGTAAACAAATGTGATGTGTCTCACCTCTAGGCTGTTCATTTAAAAGAAAGGGGTATTTCCTTCCTTGTGTCTTTACATCCTTCCTCTAGGCTGGAATGTAAATGTGATAGCAGGTGGTATAAGACTCTCCTGGACAAGGAGATTGTAGGTATGTATTGATGATATCAGATCAGTACATCAGAAGGAACCAGGATCCCTATTGGTTTTGAAGATGCCTATCCAGATTTTGATATGAAAGAAAAATCAACCTCGCTTTTTAAGCACCTATTTTTCAAGGTCTAATTTATAGCAACCATATCAGTATCTAACCTAACACAGACACTATTTTTAGAAAAGGATTAGAAGAAATTCTTAGTGATTGTGGACTTGTCATTAAGTGAACCAACTGATCAAAATGAAAATTCTGCCTTGGTAACTTTGGCTAATGCTCACGAAACAGAGAACTCTGATGTAGCATCTCTCTCAATTTATAATGGAGAAAATACTTATAACAAATTTTTATTTTCATAGTTGAAATATTTCCAATTACATAGGAAATATTTTTCACATACTGACAGAATTAACCCTAAAAGACATGGAGTAACCCCTGTGGGGGATTTTTCCCAATGTGGCATAAAAATAATTTACATAATTAAAAATACATACTGATCAAGCTATTTCTGACCAATTATTCTTGAGAAAAAATAGAGAGAAAAATAATCAACTTGATTAATCCAGAAGCTCAGTGTCATTCTAAGTCCCCAGAGGGAAGTCTTCTTACCTGCAAGGAGCTAAATGACTTTGTGCCTGATAATTTTGCTCAGAATGATCAGAAGGAGAAAACTGAGGTTGTGAATTTACCAGATGGCTTTAAAAAGTTCTCCTTTGACAAGGAAAGCAAAGCAAGTTGAAAATATATCAACAGAAATGTTGATATGTCAACATAGTACAGCTGGTGCACTGCTATCAGATGGATCAATAATTAAAGGATGATCTCAATTTTTCTATGGTGCACAAAGCAATAAATGGCCCCTGAGATTAATTAATAATTGAATTGAAGCTAAAGGCTTTTTATCAATCTTAAAACCTGCTTATTGTAAGCATACCACAACCAAACACATGTATCAAAACAGAGAAAAATCTTTCTATTCAATTAGCAGCTTTGGAAAACGTCATACTTACTTTCTGGGAAGTATCCTAGGGAGATGCTGATTAGTCAGAATGAAAGGCGGATCAAAGGTCTAGTTAAAAAGGGAATGTTTCTTAAAATGTCAGCTCAAATGACTGAATTATGTTTGATAAGGGATTTGGAGTGAGTGTTTATTTTAGAAATGATGTCATTTAGGTCTTTTTGTGTAATTGGAGATTTAAAGTATCTATTGCAGCCGATTGAATCAAATTAGATTTCTTTGAGACTTTGCTGAAAATAAATCATTGGGCATGTGGAGTAATGTTCGACCATAGAGAAAACACTAAAATGGGAAAACAAGAAGCCTAGGGTCTCGTCCTAGCTCTGTCATTAGCTAAGTGTCGCCAAAGGTCTCATCCAGCTTTGAATTCTGGGATTTCTGAAAGAAATTGCAATCTTGCGAACAATAAAATTTTGTTACCTGCATTTGAAATTTGCGTGGAAAAGGATTCAGAAGGTTTAATTTGATACCCATTATGATTCAGATCTCAAAACTCAGGCCTCAACCTGATGAATGAATGAAGACCTTTTCTGATTAGAATTGATAAAGAGCCAATTATAAGTATATTTACCTGATTGGGACCATTCTTAAATGCAAACAAGTCTATTCTAGGAGGGCAAACGAGGTTACATCTGCTTATTATGTGCACAAATGACTTATGTTTTATGAAAAACCACAGCTTGCTCATAAGTGTTACGGAGAGTGTAAATGGATTTGCTTTTCTCAGAGATTTAAGAGGGAAATGGTACTTTTAACACTGGAATGGTGAAAAAGCATTTGATTTAGCAGAAAGGAATTTTTATGTTTCAGGTTTTATGGGCTTTTGGTTTTTAGGAGAACTTCATTAAATGGATTGTAACCATATATTTTCAACTCACAGCCCACATAATAAGCAATTCTATAAAGTCACCTTTCTCTATACGATTATAAAGAATTACACAGAGTGGGCTAGTATCATTATTATTATCTATTTGTGGTCATTGAAGAGTGTTCATTATAGAGATCTGACTACGCTAACGCTAGTCCACTACAGACAACTACATGAGAAAGACAGGAGGATTTTCATGGACATGATTTTCTTAAAATAAGAGCTGAAAGGTGTTTGCTTAGAACTAGTCCCAGTAATAGAGTGACAACTCAGTATATTCCTTCTAGACTCTTTTTTTTATAATGATCCTAAGTTTATTTCATTAGCACAGGGGAATACCCTGAAGGTTGCCCCAGTACTTGGCAACGTTCAAAATGGCACCAATCAGTGGCACCTACGTCTGTCAATCTTTAGAAGCAGTAATTTAATTAAGACGAATTTCCCCCCTCAAATCTCATATTCCATGTCAGTAGTATTCTTTATTTGCCAAGATATTTCTTTTAACTGAGTTAGACAGATGGTTGTCTCTCTTTGAAAGACAAGGCAAAAAGCCAAAATAAAAATTGCCAAAATAGCATGCTTCTATTCAAAGTAGGAGTTTGGGGATTTCCTCTGTTTGAAATATATTATCTGGAGGCCTAAAATACCCTTTTTAAAGAAAAATAAGATTATAAGTCCAAACTTATAAAATGCAGACTCATACCTTGTTAAACCTGAAGCTCAAGATACTATATACATAATAATCTTGTGAATTATAAGCTACTGTAACAGAAATAAATCAGTGTTGTGAGTTCAAGCCACCCCACACACACACACAAGGAATAATGAAGTCCTAACCCCCAGTACCTGTAATGTGACCTTATTTGGAAATAGGATCTTTGCAGATCTAATCAAGATAAGATGAGGTCATACTGGATTAGTGTGGGACCTGAATCCAATGACTGGTGTCTTTATAAAGGGAGAGAGATTTGAAGACTGACATACAAATGGGGAAGAAGGCCATGTGAAGACAGAGGAAGAGATTGGAGTGATGCAACTACAAGTCAAAAAATGCCAAGGATTGCATTAACCAGCAGAAGCTAGGAGAGAGGCATGGGACAGATTCTCCTGCACCAATACCGCCAACACCTTGATCAGACTTCTGGACTCTTGAACAGTAAGAGAATGATTTTTTTTATTTGTTTTTACTATGCCTACAGTATTTGTCCTTCTGTATCAGGCTTATTTCACTTAGCATGATGTCCTCCAGGTTTATCCATATTGTCACAAATGGCAGGATTTTCTTATTTTTTTTTAAGGCTGAATAATATTCTATTATATGCATATACCACACTTTTTGGATCCGTTCATCTGTCATTGGACATTTGGGTTGTTTCCATATTTTGACTATTGTGCATGTTGCTGCAATGAACATGGGAAAGCAGTTTACCTCTTCAATATCCTGATTTCGATTCTTTTGGATTATACCCAGAAGTGGAATCGCTGGATCATATGGTAGTCCTGTTTTTAATTGTTTGAGGAACCTACATTCTCATTTTCCATAGCTGCTGCACCCTGTTATATTCCCACCAACAGTGTACAAGGGTTCCAATTTCTCCACACCTTTGCCAGTACTTACCGTTTGTTCTTTTTTTTTTTTTTACAATAGCCGTTCTAAGAGGTGTGAGGTGATATCTCATTTTGGTTTGGATTTGCATTTCCCTGATGATTGGTGATGGTGAGCACCTTTTTCATATAGCTGTTGGCCATCTATATATCTTCTTTGGAGAAATGCTTATTTAAGTCCTTTACCCATTTTTAAATTGAGTTATTTGGGCTTTATTTTTGGCCATTGAATTGTAGGAGTTTATCTAGTTTGGCTATTAACCCCTTATCAATTATATGGTTTGCAAATATTTCCTCATTCCATAGATTGTCATTCCATTTTGTTGATTGTTTCTTTTGTTGTGCAGAAACTTTTTAGTCTGATGTAGTTCCGCTTTTTTTTGTTTGTTTGTTTTATTGCATGTACTTTTGGTGTCATAACCAAGAAATCATTGCCAAGACTAATGATTTCACTATATGAAGTATCTAAAATAGTCAACTCATAGGAGCAGAGAATAGAATGGTGGTTACCAGGGGCTGGAGGGAGGGGGACATGAATTGCTGTTCAATGGATCTAAAGTTTCACTTACGTAAGATGTATAAATTCTCGAGATCTACTGTACAACATAGTCCCTATAGTTAACAATACTGTATTGGGTGGGGTGTTGGGGGAGAGAAATAGGTAAGGAAGATGAAGAGGTACAAACCTCCAGTTGCAAAATAAATGAATCATGGGTATGAAGTGTACAGTGTTGGGAATATAGTCAATAACTATGTAATATCTTTGGTGACAGATCATAATTAGACTTATCATGGTGATCATTTTGAAATGTATAGAAAGATTGAATCACTATGTTGTGTAACAGCAACTCATATAGTGTTGTAGATCAATTATATCTCAAAAATAAACAAAATCAAAGAAAAAAAGATCAGATTTGTGGTTACCAGAGACAGAATCTGAGGGGAGGGGGAATTGAATGAAGGCAGTCAAAAGGTACAAACTGCACTTCCACTTATAAGAAAGATAAGTATTAGGGATGTATCATACAGCATGATTAATATAATTAACACTGTTATGTGTTATATATGAAAGCTGTTGAGAGAGCAAATGCTAGGAATTCTCATCATGAGGAAAAAATTTTTTTCTATTTATTTACTGTTGTTATCAGGTGATAGATGTTCACTAAACTTATTGCGTTAATCACTTCATGATGTAGGTAAGTCAAATCATTATGCTGTACACCTTAAACTCATGTAGTACTGTATGTCGATTACATCTCAATAGAACTGGAAGTAAAAAATAAAAACATGTAAGAAAATGAACAATGAAAACACCTAATACTTTCTGGTGAACTGAAGAATCTTGAGAGGGTAAATCTGATATTAAATATTTTTACCACAAGAGAAAAACAGAGGGGCACGAGGGACATTTGGGAAGTGGTAGATATGCCTATCACCTTGATGGGTGGTGATGGTTTCATGGGTGTATGCATATGTCCAAACTCATCATACAGTAAATATGTGCAGGTTTTTGTATATCAGTTGTGCCTCAAAAAGCTGTTAAAAGAGATCATATACTTTCATAATTCAATTTGTGTAACAGTATTTTGGGGAAATGTACAGCCAGTTTCATGAGATCATGGTTGAAAGAGGAGGTGGTTTATTTTATATTTTATATACATACATTTTTATTTGGGGAAGGCTCTTTGCCTTATAAACATCTACTTTATACTCATTAAAAACCTTGGAAAACTTAAATTCATAGCCATCTACCAAGCATTTCTTACTTTCAAGGCTGTTAAATTATTTTGGGTTTTTTTTGGAGGGGAGTGTTTAAAACACTTACATTTTTAAAAAATTTTATTGAAGTATATTTGATTTACAGTATTAGTTTCAGGTATACAGCAAAGCAATTCAATTATATAAACACACACACAAACACACACACACACACACACACACACACACAGATTTTCAGATTCTTTCCCATTATAAGCTATTACAAGAAATTGAATATGGTTCCCTGTGCTGTACAGTAGGTCCTTGTTATTTATCTATTTTATGTATAATACTGTGTATCTGTTAATCCTAAACTCCTAATTTATCCCCACCCCCTTTGGTAATCATAGTTTGTTTTCTATGTCCATGAGTCTATTTCTGGTTTGTAAGTAAAATTTGTATCTTGTTTAGATTTCACATGTAAGTAATATCATATGATATTTGTCTTTCTCTGTCTGACTTACTTAGTGTGATAATCTCTAGGTCCATCCATGTTGCTTCAAATGACATTATTTTTTATGGCCGAGTAGTATTCCATTGTATATCTATATCTATATCTATATCTATATCTATATCTATATCTATATCTTTATCTCACATCTTCTTTATCAAGGATATTAAATCATTTTGAAAGTGGAAATATTATCACATTGGCCTGGAAAATTCAAGCCACGAAATATTGTCTGTCTGTCTGCCTGTTTATCAATTTATGTCTCTATTTATGTATGTTTATGATTTTGGTTTTTTGTAATGTAGACTGCTCTGTAACTGTGATAAGGCTTCTTAAAAACTGTATTGCACTTTTATTTATTTTTAATTTTTAAGGGGAAGTTAATTAGGTTTATGTATTTATTTATTTTTTAGAGGAGGTACTGGGGATTGAACCCAGGACCTTGCGTATGCTAAGCATGCGCTCTACCACTTGAGCTATACCCACCTCCCCTACACACTCCTAGTGATAAGGCTTTAATTGTGTTTCCTATTCCACTTTTGGTGACCTCATATTACCACTCCCCATATTTGCCATGTTTTTGAATTTCCACTTATAGATCTAAGAGTATCATAGTAAATCTGCTAACAAATATTTATTGGAGGCCTATCATGGTACAGACACTTTCTAGGTGCTAAAGATCCTATGCTAAGGATCCACAATTGCCTGGGTCCCTGTTGTCAGGGATCTTACCTTTCAATGGGGAAGACCAATGATAAAATGCAAATAAATGAGAAGATTTCTAGTACTGATAAATTATAAGAAGAACTAGCATAGTTTCAGGGAGGGTGACCAGGTGACCAGTTTAGCTGGGATGGTTGAGGAAAGTCTCTCTGGAGAAATGACATTTGACTTGAGACTTGAAAGATGAGAAAGCGGCAGCCATGCAAATATTTGTGAGAAAAGTCATCCAAGCACAAATATATGTATACTATTTTATTATATTTCAAAGTATTTATTTATTCATTCATTCACTGAGTCATTGATTGATTGATTGATTGATTCATAGATTCATATTGCAAAGTCCCTGAAACAGAAATAAGCTTATTATGTAAGAAGAGCCAGTCTGACTGAAGCATAAGTAGTGAGGGAGGGTGGAAGGACCTGAGAGTGGAGCCACAGGAAGAAGCTACCTCACATGGGAGCTTGTCATCTGAGATGAGGAGTTTGGATCTTATTTTAGGTTTGATGGAGAGACAGTGGAAGGTTTTAAGCTGTGAAGCACCATTATCTGACTGATGTTTTCACAAGGTTACAGTAGGTGCTGTAGAGGAGACAGGTCATAAGGGGCGATGAGTAGACACAGGAAGATAAATTAGGGGAATAATTCAGTAGTCCAGGTGAGAGATGACAGTGACTTGGACTGGAGTTTTCCAATCCAGTGGAAATAGATTTGAACTCTCTTAACAGTAGAAATATCTTTGGAAATAGATTTTGAGGGGCATGACAGGACTTACTGACGGATAGACCTGAAATTTTAAGAAAAGAGAAGAATCAAGGATGACTTCTACTGTTGGGCTGCACCTTGCAGGCGTACAAGGCCTGTACCAGCTTCAAGCCCAAAAAAAGAGACCAGAGCCAGTGACAGAGATATCAATGGTTCATTTAATGAATAAGGGGAGCTTACATGTCAGAAGCAAAGCTTAGAGTGACTCCCCACTGTGTGCGGCAGACGGCAGGCAGGACATGGTGGCAGGCTTTGCTCCCCGGAGCGAGGGTTGTGAGATTACCTGTTACAGGGATAACTGACTCCAAGTTGGCTCATTGGTTACCAGGGAAGCTAACGGAGGTATGTGCCTCTCACTGTCCCTTTGATAAAAACAGTCACTAGCTGGGGCCCGGGCCAAGTATATAGGAAGATCAGTCATGTGAGTAGGGTGTAGGTGAGGCAGACACTGGTCCAGCAGGGGATGGACAGAGAGCAAGAGAACAGCCATCGTTTTTTTTTTTTTTTTTAATTGAGCTATAGTCAGTTTACAATGTTGTGTCAATTTCTGGTGTACAGCACAATTTTTCAGTCATAGATGAATATACATATATTCATTTTCATATTCTTTTTCACTGTGAGCTACTACAAGATCTTGAAAATATTTCCCTGTACTATACAGTATAAACTTGTTTATCTATTTTATATATACCTGTCAGTATATACCAATCTCGAACTCCCAGTCTGTCCCTTCCCATCCACCTCCCCTTAGAACAGCCATCTTGGATGACCTGATCATATACCTACCTTTTGCTTTTAGTGTCAACAACTGGGTGTTTACTCAAAAGGAGAAGGGTTGGCAGGGAGCAGATTTAGAAGTAAAACTCTAATCCTTTTGGGGGTCTATTAAGGTTGAAAGGTCTATTAGACTTTCCAAGCGGCAATGTGGAGTCGGGAGTTGTATATATTATGTGATTTCCGAAGTTCAGAAGAGCAGTCCAGGCTGGAGCTACAGATTTGAGAGGCATCAGTATATAGATCTGAACTCATGGTACTGGGTGAGATAGCTTAGGGAGAGTGTGTACAGAGGAAAGGAGGGGTAAGGAAAGATTCCTGGGGAACTCCAACTTCTAAAAGTCTTATCCAGGGGGAGGAACTGGCAAAGTGAGATAGAAGACTGGAGGATGATTCAAGAAGAGCCAAGTGTGGCTGATGGGTCAATAAAATTAGATCAGAGATTTCCATTGGCTTCAGCAAAATGTAAGTCTTTAGCTTCTTTGGTGAGAGCTTTTTCAGGACAAAGAAGATAAGTTAATGAGTATAGCTAAGTATTTGGAAGATTATCTCAACACCAGGTTTGAAAAATAAATGAAGATGCAGAAATTCAGTTAGTGAGTAGAGACAAGTATTTGGAGAATTGTTATCATTGAAGGAGGATAGAGGAATGGAGGGGTTTTTTTTGTTTGTTTATTTGTTCTGTTTTTAAGATGTGTGATAATGATGCGTATTTGAATGACAGTGAGGTTGGTTCAGCAGAGAGGAAGAAACTGATAATTTAGTAGAGATAGAACATAATTACAGGAGTAAAGTCCTTCTGAAGGTGAGAAGGGATGGGATTCACACAAGGCTCAAGGGAGCACACTCCTAAGGGATACTTTTTTATATAACAGCAAGAAGGCGGTAGAGAGAGTATGAGGTTTAGAGTCAGTTTCTGGAGGCAGACATTCTGAGTTCAGATCCTGTGTTTGCCACTTGTGGTTTAAAAAAAAAATTTTTTTTGGTAACCTTGAACAAATGCTTTCATTTCCTCATCTCTAAAATAGGGATGATATATGCTATCTAAAAAAAAAAAGACAAAAAACAAAAAACTAAACTCACAGAAACAGATCAGACTGGTGGTTGCAAAGGAGGTGGATGGGGGAACTAGGTGAAGGTGGTCAAAAGGTATAAACTTCCAGTTATAAGGTAAATAAATCCTGAGGATGTCATGTACAGCATGGTAACTATAGTTACCAGTCATGTTTGTATATTTCAAATTGAGAGTAGATCCTAAAATCTCTGATCACAAGGGAAAAAAAGTCTTTTTAGCTGTGTGAGGTGATGGGTGTTAACTAAACTTTTTGTGTCATCATTTCACAATGTATATATCTATCAGATCATTATGTTGTAAACCTTAATCTTATGCAATGTTATGTGTCAATTATATGTCAATAAAGCTGGAAAAAATAAATGTGGGTGAAATAACAACACATAGCTCAGAGAGTTGTCATAAAAATTAAATAGGTTGAAATAAATGAAGTGTATAAAGTAATGCTTGGCACATAGCAAGTTCTCAATAAAAACCAGCTCTTCTATTGTGGCTGCCGCTATACGGGAACAGATGCAAGTGTATGGGTAAAGTTGTTGATGGGAAGGTGAGACAGTTGCCAGCTGATTGTACCCGTTATGTCTATGAAGAATGCCATGAGATTATCCAAGGGATTAGTGGGAAAAAGTTCAAACTTGGAGGAGAAGGAAGAAGGTATTAAATGGTTATTTTTCTTCTAATTAAATGCATTCCAATATCAGTGGAAATAATCTTGTACTGGGAACTCTATAGCCTGAATTGTTATGATGAGTACATGACATAATGTTTAAGAAATACTTAAAAAGCACCATATGAATGGGACTATTTTGTCAACACAGGTAGTTGTAAGGTGAAATGTTTCCTCAAGCAATTTGGGGTAGGAAATGGTAAAGGACATCATGTAATTGGTTTGATTTAATCAATTTATTTTTTAGTGTTTCACAGACCCTGACTATATTAGAGGATGTCTTTTCTTACTCATATAGATTAAATTTTTACTAAAGTTAAGGCCAAAAATAAAGTCCACAAATTCAACATTTATTTAGGTAGTGAAGGATTCCAGTCTCCAAATATGGACTATACCACTTAACATTTACCAGTTCTCTTCTACTCCAAATATGACTACTTAACAGGCTAAGTTTATTTTAAAACAAGACTTAAATAATCATGTTTGTAGCAAATAAATGGCATCTAAAAATCCTGGCAAATTTACCATTTTGACAACATGAAATTTTCCCATCCAGCTGGTCATTAGGCCTTTCCAACTGTCAATGTCTCTTGCAATCTGCTTTAATAGTAGCATATAATTAGCTTTATACAGATCAGAGACATTGAGGGGTAATATTCCAATGCAAATATCAAAATCCCAAGAAAGTTAACTCAAAGAGACATATGTCCCCACCATCCTTCATGACAGTCTTTAGCTCTGAAGGCTGTAGCAATTGATTTGTATAAGGTACTTTGAATCATAATATGGGAATATTGTAATTAAATACCTACTGGAGTTCTGGAAAATATACTCAGGAGAGTGATATAAATAGCAGTGTGTCATTAATGTACATTGTCTTTGCATGTATAGTTCAATAATCACTTCAAAGAAATGTGCCAAATAATTGGGAGAAAAAAAGATCTCTAATGCTAGAGTGAATTTTTCAAGATTTGCATATATGGGGAAGCTTAAATCAACACAAGTTTATTTATAAGGTAATATATTGTCTGATTAATCTAAAGTCAATTTTAATATATCATACTGAGTTGTGTACACATTTCCACATCTATACAGGTAGACACATGAAGATTCTTTAGGACAAAAATATGTCACTTTAAAGGGGACAAGATTGTGATGCTCAAATAG
Source organism: Camelus bactrianus (assembly GCF_048773025.1). Lineage (NCBI taxonomy): Eukaryota > Metazoa > Chordata > Mammalia > Artiodactyla > Camelidae > Camelus > Camelus bactrianus. Next base: position 76,391,033 of record NC_133575.1, on the reverse strand, counting down.
AATTGGAGGCATTTTTTAATCTCCTGAGTTAAGGAATTCCATTTTGGAATTTTAAGATGTCAACGCCTAATGTCTTTTTTTTTAAATTGAAGTATAGTTGATTTTCAACGTTGTGTTAATTTCTGGTGTACAGCATAGCGATTCAGCTATATAGATATATATATTCCTTTTCATATTCTTTTTCATTATAGACCATTACAAGGTATTGAATATAGTTCCCTGTGCTGTACAGTAAGACCTTGTTGCATCTATTTTACATATGGTAGTTAGTACCTGCAAATCCCAAACTCCCAACTTATCCCTGCACCCCCTTCTTTCCCTGCCAGTAACCATAAGTTTGTTTTCTTTGTCTATCTCTGTTTTGTAAATAAGTTCATTTGTGTGTGTGTGTGTGTGTGTGTGTGTGTGTGTTTAAGATTCCATACATATAACTCCTAATGCCTTTAATTCTCCTTTAACAAGGATGTCTTCATCCTTGGGCAGTTTCATACTACCGTAGAAAGGCTTCTGCCTTCATGAGAGGTAATCTTCAGAGTGTCTAATAGATAGAAGCATAGCCAGCTGCTCTCCAGACTCTGTTTATGTGGAAGTATTTGCAATAATTCTTTGTGAAAGGGTTATCTTAAGCAGAGGACTAAGGGCAAAACTTGAACATGACAAGGCAGTATGCAGGATATGACCACTAGCAGAGAAAAGAAAGAGAATCCGATCACACGTGCCATTTCTAAGAGTTTCAGTTGCTTTACAATGAATTCATTTGAGGACTATCAATAATTAAATATTCCTGTTAAGTGAAAACTGGAATCTCCTAGGCTTCAAATCTGCCCATAAGAGACTCACTGTTTGGCAGAACAAGTCCAAGATGCCAACTGTGTGTCTCAGCTTATAACTTGGCCAGATCCGTGATGCTAACTCACAGGAGAATGGTGAGTTTACCATCTACTGAAGATTCTAGCATTGGCTTTATTACAGCTGCTAATGATGAATTGGCCAATAACCAGAATCCATTGACGGTGAGAAGGAAGCTGCAGTCTGGAATTTACATGCGAATATACTAAGTGAAAAATGTTCACTAATAAAGTCTGAACTAAATGTCAGATGGGACTTCTTTATTCCTTTTGAGTTTTTCAGAAGCCCATTGCCTTCACCCCAGAGAGTTGGCAAGAAATTCCTGACTCGAGTTTCTCACCCTCCATCGATTTATTCGTGTCCCTTGATGATTCTACTCTTGTCATAAAACCATACTCATTTTCTGGCTAGGGATTGTTAAATATTTGTTTACAAAGTCATTTGTGTTTCTGTATAAGCCACATAGTCTAGCGCCTGGTAAGAGAGTGGACTAAGTGAAAGCTTGAAGGACAGGTGTTCTCACTCATCTCTGATGGTTGACAGCAGCTCATTAGATACTCAAGTGATTGGGGTTTTAGACAAGTCAAGACAGGGAAGGGCAGAGCAGGGATATTTTATTAATACCCCTACTTGATGGCTGAAAAATTGGAGACCCAGAAAAGATAAGTGATTGGTCCAGTGTATATAAAAGGCTACATTCAAACATTCATTAGGAAATCATAGGTCCTATTTTTAACTGTTTTCCATAACTTTATTCTGACTTTTACTATCTAGTGGCAACATAAGTATAGCTTATTTCTACCCAGATTTCTCAGTCACACTTCAGGAGTATGTTGTGTGGAAAATAGATCTCCCTAGTTTCAGTGGCTTAGAGAATATGGTGATTGTCTTGCAATAAACCCTAATATAAATTCCACAAATACTACAACATGTAAATATATTAATGAAGGATTTAAAATCCTCTACTAAAAAAGTGATTTTTCTTATGAATATTTCCATTATCTGGCCATGACATATGCCACCCAATTGATGATTTAGCTGATATGGCTGTTAACCTAGATGTCCCGTTGCTTCCTAAGGATTCCTACTAAAGCCACACACACTGCCCGGTGTTGGTTACAGTTCCATATACCTGGAGCAAGCGATAAGTATGTATAAATATTGAGAAGATTACAGACTGTCCAGTCACATAGCGCCTACACTCTCCCAGAGATCAGGGCAATTCCCTAACTTCACCTCCGTGGGACACAGTTGTATAGTAGTTCAGTGCATAACTTCCACAATCAGATGGACATGGGTTTGAATCTAAGCACGTAGATGGATTGATTTATTAGTTGTCTGATTTGGGTGAGTTACTCTGTTGTTCTTCATTTCTTCATCTGCAAAGTGGGAAAAAGAAATACTGGTACCTGCTACAGAGCATTGAGGAAAGAACTAGCGAATTGATTATGGTAAAGGGCTTAGCAACATGCTAAGTGCATCTTATGTAGTCAATATATAAGTGCTACCTGCTGTTGCCACCGCCACTGCTGCAGCTGTTATTGTTATTAGAGCATCATTAGAAATCCCACAGAAGCAAGCTGGGAAGGAGAAAGAACAGACAAAGAAGGAATAAGTGATACATCTCCCGTGTGTAGCAGAAGTAGAAGAGAATGATGGCTTACTGGCTAATTTCTTGAACTTTCCCACATCATTCTGCAGATAGTTAAGTGCCCTTTCTGGTTCATCAACTATGCCTCTAAGTCTTTTGAACAAGCAGGTTTCTAACATAACAATCAGATTTTATAAAATAAAAGCCAAAGCATGGTTTTGCAAGCATTGTTGCCTTTCTTGTGAAGTATATGCCACAGGCTGAGGAGAAATTGAATCAGCTGGTGATGATCCACCTATTCCTAAATCATCATGATGGATTATGGCAAACCTTTTTGATATTGAAAAGCTTTTTGTTCTTCTTACAACCATATAATCTGTGCTATGGAAAAATAGGTTATCATACTTCTTAAAGAAATATAGTTAACATTAAAGATCTGGTTTCAAACTCTGAATTTGTTGATTTTACAGGTGTGTGTGGGTGAAACAAAGGAGAGAAGGGAGTGTTTTGAACTTTGTAGAATGAGCATTCCCATCCAGAAGAAAGAATTCCAATAGACATGTAATGTTGGAGAGTGAGGTTATTATACAACAGAAACTGATTGCCTGTCTCTTCGTTCTCCTGAACACCCACAAAATACCCAGTAACATCCACCTGAGAGGTATTTTAAGTAACATATTGGCACAAACATGTAAAATAGCATGAATACTGGTGTTTCTGCCCAGCTACTGATATTCAGGATCATAGAGGAAGTTGAAGAACAGGTCAAAATCTATATAATTATGATGCTTTGTATAATAGTTTAATAGCTTAAAAAAAAGAGCTTTTGACTGCAGAGATATTCTTTGTATGGTATGGAGAGACACATTTATCATCTGGCAGGACTCCAAGCACCAGTAAATGGCTAAAAAATAATAGATCTTGTCCATTTATTTCCTTGGCAAATCAGGTAGATTCTTTCTGGCACACAGTGAGGAATGAGCTTCTGTGAAGTCTTTACCAAGATTCTATTCCAAGGTCCTGCCAAGAAACAGGTCTGGCATAGGATTGCTTCCCCTAGTCTAGCAGCCCATCTTCTTCCAAGTGTTCTGAAATATGTTAGATATCAGATACATAGAAGAGGCCACAATGTGCAATGTTGCTAGTTTTTATGGGCTCGGTAGCTTCATATGCTAACAAATGGGAGGATTATTCCCTTTGGGGAAGGGGCTGGAATTCTCAGGAACTGGGCCATCACCCACTTTTTGACCTTTCATGGTCTGCCTCAGAACTGTCTTGGTGCCTGTGGGAGTTCTATTTACTACATTAATATATTATAATGAGCATATAATAAAGCTCAAGGTCCATTGGAAGTCAAATTTCCCGCCATCTTGGGCCTCAAGGACTCCTGGGAGTTGAAATTTCTGCCACCTTGGTGTTAATTGCTGTGTCATTCCTTGAATGGCTGTGCCCTGCCCCCTTCCTTCCTGTCTCAGTGCTGCCCTACATACTCAGGAATTCTCAACCAGGGGAGAGAAGAGAGAGAAAAAATGATAATATTCATTGGAAAGACAAAACCACTGAGTGATTTCTAGAGAGAAAAAAAGGGAAACTTTGGCTTTGGCATTGCTTTCAAATCATTAGTTATCAAGCAAGCCCACACCTACCTTTGGCTGAAATAGGCGATGATCGAGGCAAGGAACATTTACTCTTTTTTACTACTTTCAAGTATAATCATATTCTCCTGCATATAACATATACTCCTGCCAAACTGGATTTTTGTGATTTCTTTGTGTTTCCACTCCAATACATTTTCTCCTTCTGTTTCTTCATCTTTACCTATTTAAAGTCTACTCATCCTTCAAGGCTCATTTCAACATTAACTCCTGACCTTTTCTTGATCAACTTGTATTTCTGTGTTTATTCTTCCCATGTAACTGATCACCTTTTGCATTATTTTATAGTGGACTGGAAGATCTTTGAGAGCAGAGGCTGTATCAAGTTGATCTTTATTTCCCCAGTAACAACTAGCATAGTGCCTAGGTTACCTTTGGACTCCTTAGATACCAACATAGTGGATGGAGTTTTTTGCTAGTGTTACTGACAACTATGGCATCATTATTACATATGCTAATAGAAACCATGGAAGCAGATGTTCTTAGGAGTACGAATTTAAAATGCCAGTGGATATGGATGTTGATGATATGAAAAAGTCTGCCTTCATAGGACTGAGTTTCCCTCACGGGATGCTAATAATTCTGTTAGTTTTATGAGCACTTTTTTCCCTTATAAATCACCTATTTCATAAAACTTTTCAAAAAAGTTATCCTCAAGTTCTATAAAGAATAAAAAATGAAGATGCTGTTCTTTTCTAATTTGGCACTATCCGCAAGCATGACTCCCAGTTCGTTACTTATACCCTAGCAGGTATTCTCTATCACAGGATCTATTTCCAAATTACAAGTGGTAATATACATTCTAATTGGATCCTTGTTATCTATCTCAAAACTGCAAATGAAATAATTACTTAACATTCTGCCTTCAAGATTTTATCCATTTTTAATGACTAAATTCTACTTTCACATTAAAAAAGTTCAGCACTTATCAGCAATTATGAATATAAAAATAAAGTCTAATGATGTAATAAAATACAGTACATAAAAATGGTGCAGAAATATAACCAGTGGTTAATTAAGAGATAATGCCTGCAGTACTGAATAGTGTCACCCTTTGGCACAAATATTAAGGTGAAGGAAAGTCGTTATTTTAAGAGCAGGAAAGTAATTTATAAACATCATATTTATGCTGCAGCCTGATTTACAGGAATACCACCGGATGACAAAGACAAGGAGGGTTATGTAGAAGGATGATGTTCTTGTGCCCGTCTGCTCCCTACAGCAGATGCCTTTCTGTTCTTAGGCAAAAGGCCCTGCCTTGGCTTTAGTTTTCTTATTTGTTAAATGGAGAATGCATCTCTGCTTTAATGACTTTATATGATTTTAAGGATTGCAGAATCAAGGAAAGGATAAATGAGAATATTGACAAGTTAAGCAATGTTATATAAATGTGGGAGAAGGCACGCACAGATACACACACACAGAATAGACATAAGCTGCACTGGTGTTGGTTTGAAGAAAAACTGTTTTAGTCAATTAGAAGACAGTGTATGCATCACAATAATTTTCTTAACTATTCTTCATATGCTTAGAGACACATTTATGACGAGGAATTAAGGTAAAACAGAGCCCTTAAAGTTGTCCATTCCTGAAAAAAATATGAACTCACTAGGGACCTGCAAGATACATTTCCTAGGTCACTTGAAAGTTGGACTCCCCAGGTCATTTCTAAGATTTAGTATCTATAATCTTAGAAAAAAAATCTTTGAAATAATTTTAACAAAGGATTATAAAGAATATAAAATTCTATACTATAGATACATAAGATCAAGACAATAAGGTGACTAAATCTAGGGCAATTAAAAATGTCCTACAGGTGACTTTCAAAAACAGATTTGGTAGTGAATCAAAGGCCAGTTAAGAAGGCCTTTCTATGTGTATGTTGACATTTTGTTTATATATCCATTATAAGTTATAATACTGTGATTTTTAAGGAGAAAATAAATTTGGTTATTCAGATGACCAAAATATATTTCTCACATATATTTGGTTTTCATCCACAGTTCCAGGCTTACAGCTCCCAAAACCCTTGGAATTTTCTGGGCAATAAAAGCAATGGGAACATCTCTTGTTATAATATTTGGTCTCTTGTCCTCAGTTCCTAGAGTCATTTCTGAGCCATAAATGTAAAATGAGTATCTTGTTATTTTACAACAAGTCCCTTTCCACCACAACTGGGTTTGTGTTTATGAAGATGACTTTTGGAAAGCACCTAAGGATGGGGGCTGGCTGCCAGGGTAACCAATCATGAATAAAGGGTTGGAACTTTTGGTCCCACCCCCTGATTTCCAGATCACTGATGGCCAAAGAGTTAATCAATTATATCTATGTAATAAAGCCTTCATAAAAATCCAAAAGGAGGGGGGGTTGGGAGAGCTTCCAGATTGGGGAACCAGAATGCTTTCACGTGCCCTTGTTCTGGGCTCCAAGCTCTACTAGGACAAAAGGCCCTTTGGGACTTTGCCTTATGTATGTCTTGATCTGACTGTTGATTTGTATGCTTTACTATCCTTTGTAATAAATTGGTAATTCAGTGAGTGATCGGGTTCCCTGAGTTCTGTGAGGTGTTCTAGCAAATTAATTCAACCCAAGTAGGGGGTCGTGGGAACCTCTGACTTATAACTGGTCAATCAGAAGTATCAATCTGGAATTATGATTGGAATCCTGAGTTGGAGGTGATCGTTGGGGCCTCCAGTTGGTGGCCAGTAGATCACAAGGACTGGTAACATCCTGGGCTTGCAGTTGGTATCTAAGGTGGACACTAGTCTTATGGGACTGAGCTCTTTGCCTGTGGAATATGATGAGATCTTCAAGTAGAGAGTTTCAGAACTGAAGTGAATTCTCAGACACCCTGCTAGTGTCCAAGCAATTCCAGACACATGTCCAGGGACTCAAAAAGACTAGTCATTTAAATCAACTAAATAGCTGGTCTTTATAATAAGGCTAATTTTGATAGATTGATCAGTGATGAATCTGTTGTCTGGCAATCTACTGTAACAACAACAATAATAAAGAATAAACAATGATAATGATCAATGAATGAGTATAGATATGGCACTGGGGAATCTGTAATGTGTTCTAACCAGATACCACATAATGAGGTTATTAATAAAAGGTTTTTGAATGAATAAGTGAATGAATAAATAAGTGCTGGAGATTTTCATCACTTATTCAGCAATTTTGTTTCTGTTTTCATGCGTTATATTTGTACTTTCTTGCAATAAATAGTACACATGTAATTTCAAAATACCTATGAATGCGGATATGCAATCTTGTGGGGGCAGATGTATTTTGGAATTGAGAGGTTTTTTTTTTTTTTGATTTTTGAAAAGTAAGATGGAGCATATACTGATTTTGGGTAACAGCTCAAGTGGGTCTTGAAGCAGCACCTTATCCAAATATTTACAGTATATGGGAAATACAAAGTTTGTGAAACATAAACCTAAGTCAGTTAAGTTCAAATTTTATTGGACTGAATAAGTTGGGTACCAAATTTGGAAAAACTCTTTGTTTTCAGAGCATTTTGGATTTTGGAATTACAGATGAGGGCTAATGCCCTGTAGTATTTCCTCCTAAGGCTGATTGAAATGACAAGTATGACTATGTTGCCCTCCTTTCAATCTGAGTTTTGTTTTTGTTTGGTTAACCCCTTTTTTAGCTGAAGGAGAAGAGCACTGAGTTGACATGAGGTTCCTCTGGAATATGGTGGGGATAGTTTGGAGTCCTTATGGATGGAGCACCTGCCAGCAGAATTAGAGGCAACTCTTTTCATGAGGGTATCTCAGAGAACTCGCTGAATACCAGCTTGAGGATGCCAGAGAGCTGGAGAAAGGCATTTTCTCCATTTTGGCTTGGAGCACACCATGGCTCAGTCTGACACCTGAGTCCTGAATGTGAGACAGTGATATTTTTGCACCTCAGAATGTTGTGCAGCTTTAAGGAGCATAGGGAGGAAGCATTGCTAGACATGAGACCACCCTCTGGTGGATTTGACCAGTAGCACACAAGGACAAAAGAAATTAACGTGAGAAAAAGATTTGCCCTGTGGATTGCCCGGATTGGAGGAGGGGTGATGGTGCGGTGCTCCTGGGAATTCCTAAATCAAACTGGGGGAGGATTTGGCAGGACTGGAGATCTAATTGCAGGTGGGTGAATGTCATAAACTAGTGAGATTTGAAGATTAATGTTATTATGACTTTTTCTGCAGTGCAAGTTGGAAAATCTGTGGGGAAATTCTGGTTACACTTACATTTCAGAGGATCACATATTAAAACTTCAGATGGAACTTTTATACCATCAGAAACTAAAGTTCTTTCAAGTTGACCATTGTTTAGCAGGTGTGGTGGCAGGGGCATGGGTTGGTTGAAGAACCATACTGCTACCCTAATGATACCATTCATTGAGTTAATTATCACTTTAGAAATAAAAATTCTAGGGGACAAAAGAAAATTTTGCACTGCCTCCCTCCCAAAAGTAACCAGACAAACAAAAAATATTGTCAGTATGAATTTGTGGGTCAGAGAGGAGGGATGGACATGTGGTTGTGTAGTGACCATCTGAATGTTCATTGGGTCTCTAAGGCTATCATTTGGTTTGTGAATCCGTCAATATTCACCCTCTAAAAAATATTTAACCTTGTAAGAATCATGACTGACCCTTTTTAATGGCATTTTTACCTCATAATTCAGTACATTGAAGGAAAAAAGAAACATTTTCAGAAGGAAAGATGAGGGGAATTTCCATGATATCTTAAAACAAATGAGTGATAAGAGACATGGATTAAAGTCTTTAATGATAAAAAGAATAGAATAATTTGGATTTTTAAATTTAATTTTCAAAACGTTATTGAAGCTATATAAAAATTCCTATTTAGGTTCATTTGAATTTAGTTGAATGTGAATTAATAATGTATATTTATTTTATTCCCTGTAAAAGGTTTTAATATCAGCAATTATAATCTTAGAGATATTAAATTCAATTAAAAGAACCAAATTTCCAAGTTTTACGTGTATAAGAAATGTTTTAAAGTTGGATGCAACTTTTTCTATTAAGAGAACAAGTTAAACCCGAAAGGCGTGCAAAGAAAGGCATTTATATTTTAATTTGAAGAAAAAATTTCAGTGGAAACAACCTTACAAAGATGTATCAATTTGCAGCCACAAAAGCCAATTGTAATGTCAGGAAAATAAATTGCCACAATAAGAATTTATTAAGGAAACAGTGGCATCACCTTTAAAAAGTTCAATCACATATTCACCACATGCAATCATTTGTTAAAACTCGAGTCTGTCTGTTCTAATTTGTTTTCGATAAGCCACTAATATTGTCCCTATCCTTCCTCTTCAAAGTGCTTTATATTGGTTTTTCTCTTTGTTCTACAGCTTTTCCATTAGTAAGGGATTTCAATTGTGTAAAAGAAAGAATAGCTAAAAATTCTGTGGATTCATTGTTAACCGGAGAGCACTGAAGAGCCATTTGAAAAGTATGCAGTATGGTAACAGATTGGAGACTGGAAAGAAAGAAAGGAAGAAAATAAATGTAAATATTAGTGAACTCATTTTCCCTGTAGGAGTATCGATTTCATTCATCTTGCTTGATAGATAGGATGACTAAGCAAAAAAATTCCGATCCAAAGGCATCAATTGAACGGGAAACGGGAGTGTAGTGGAGGAAGGGTGAAATGATGAATGTTACTTCGTTAAAAGAAGAAAAAATGCAATCCTTCTTCATGAGGGAGTCATCATTTTTCTTCTTGTTTTCAAGCCATCTTAATAAGAATTTGATAAATGCCCATTTAGCTATAGGAGAAAAATTATGTTTAAAATCTTGGTCCTTGGGTCATCTTTCAAATATTTCATCATCATCATAAGAACACAAAACTTTATCAGATTCCCTGTACAATTGTTTAATGTCTTGGCTTTAACTTTTCTCATGGTCGTAGAGAAACACTAAGAAATTTCATCTTGAGCAATAGCAAATTTATGACAAAATAGTGTATCACATATATTTCCCCAGCAACGTTGAGAACAGTTTATATGAAAATTTCACTGCAGATATTGGTCTCAGTAGATGACACATTATTCCAACTGCATATACGCAGACTTAAGATGAAGCTATTCTCACAGGGATTCCATGATATTAAAACGTGGGGGTTTGTGAAAATTGTAAAAACGGTGGAATGAAGGTTGAGAATACAAATATTTACAACTGTTAGTATGCACGCCAGCTGTCATACATATACATATGGAAGTTTCAGAAAGAATCAAAAGGGATTAAAGAATAACCACTGTTTCTCTCATTTCATATAGAAAGCTAGTCGCTCCATTCATCTCCATTGAGTAGACTGTATTCCAGATAGTTGTGCTAGAAGGCATTTGTCTAGCAAAATTGTGTTATATTCAGAATGAATATGAAAGGAAAAACAGATTTATTGAATTTTTTTTATTGGCCAGACTGGAAAGATAGAATCTATTTAGGAAAAAAAATATATAAAAGTATTTTATGTGGTATCTTAATATTTGTTTTGCTGATTGCAATAGTATACATTTAATGTCTTAGCAGATAAGCAGTATTTTGTATGCCTTTACTGAGAAAAACAATTATTATTTGATCTGACCACAACCCTGATGAGTAAGAAATATGAGGGAGTGAGAAATGAATCATCTGTTTACAAAAACATCTCTATTAGTGAGAAAAGAAATGTAATTCGGACGACATTCCAGACTTAATATTAACAACCACTACTCTGTGTTTAGTTCCTATTCTGTGGCAGCAAGTTTATAATATTAGCTTATGTAATTATCAAAATATGCCAGTGAGGTATTACCGGTACCCCTGCTTTTGGAAAGTTTGCTTTAAGTCACTTCACTTTTACTTAAAACCTATATTAGTACCAGTTTTCACAAACCAAAGGAAATCCAAAGATTTTCACTTTTATGGAAAAAACTGAAAGGCGAAAATAGAGGTCAGCATTTGTTTGGCAGAGAACCACTGCAAAGGCAGCAGGAATCCCAGCAAAGCACCACCAAGCTCCTTCCCCGGGAACTACACTCAGCATCTCAGCATCAAGCCCACATAGCTTTGAACTGTGTCTGTGAGCATCTCTGCTTTATCTTGATTTATTTTGTTATCTGTTAGCAAGATGTGACTAAGATAACTGCTTCTTTGCTTTCTGCCATTTGTAGGGGAGGTGGGGGGGGTGGGTATGGAGAACCTGTATTGTTATCAGTGTTATCTCCACGTTACAAATTCTGCTACAGAAGTGCAGAGATTACATGGCTTACCCATGGTTGCATAGCTAGTAAATGACAGAGTTGGGATTCAGACCCAGATGTTATTCACCCAACTTCAGCCTGAAACAAAGTACCTTTGATCTTTCCTTAACGATAAGACATAAATCTTGGGGAATAGGTATAATGCAGGGTTATTTCCCTGATAGAACATGGAGAGATCATGAAGACTGCACTATTTTGAATTTTCCCATTGTCTTAAGGGAAATACAACAAGTGTCAGCTTTGTTATCTGGAAACATTTATCTGAAATGAAGTAAAACCAGCCCAAATTCCTGGACTGGTCTTTGCCATGTGAGCAAACACAGGTAACAAGGGAAAAATCATTCTGGTTTTGCTGGTCATCATAAAATATTTTGCAAAAGGTTGAAAATAGCAAAAATAATACCTTTTCCAAGATAGATTTAGATGGCCAGAGACAATTTGCTCATTAAGTTGCGAAGCCACCAATTTTTAGCAGCTGAAGATATTTAGTTTGTGTCATCTAGACATGGCCATTTGTCAATATACTCATAGAGAAAAAGAACTATTCTTTATTGCTGTGCATGATCACTAATTACAAAAGGCAGTTAACATTCAAGGAATGTTGTATGTCTTCCATCTCATTTAATGGAAGCATAGTATTGTTTCCTTTGTATTTCTCATTCAAACTTGCATACACCAGCTCTGTATTTGCATCTGCAGTGTTGCACAGAATAATTTGCACCAGATAATGGGGATGTCTGACTACTTTATTGAGTCAAATTAGATCTAGCAATTAGTACTGTTGTGCAACTCTATTTCATATGGAAAACAATTCATTGAGGGGGGAAAAAAAAGCCAAATAAACACGGGGCCATTGTTCACCCTTCGGTCTCTTGCTAATGTTTTTGGTTGAAGAGAGATTTTACTAATTTTGGAAAATTCCTTACTCATTTACTCTGATATGATGAGCACTTTTAGAATTGAAGTGAGAAAATCTTCCAGAGCAAAACTGACCACCTGTGGCTGCCTCCTTTCTACCACGGCTTAGATGAATTACACTTACTGGCAAGTTAGGATGCCCCGGAATTCCTAGTTCTCATCCAGTAAGTCCATAAGGTAGATATAACCAAATGGCAGGCTCCAACTTTAATTGTGTGCTTATGCTCATATCCATTTGTCAGATTTCTAATGTGTTCATTAGAGCACATTAGAGTGGGGAAGCACCTTTAAGGTAACCTAATTAGAGAGGAAAATGAGGTCCAGACAAGCTAGTTTGTGGCAGAACTAGGGCCAGAACCAGAAATTTCTCTCACCCGATCCAGAACGTCTTCTGTGTTGCACCTCTTATCTCTCCTGCAGCTCTGAGAAGCAGATAATTATCTCTTTTCTTTGTACTACTTATGCATTTAAGAAATGCACTCCTGAAAAATATTTCCTGGAAAATATGATTTAAGCGATAACTTCCTTACAGTTAAGCATATAAGCTCATTGCTCGTGCTGAGGAGAAGAATATGAGGTCAATTCATGTTTTATTATAAGCGTTCTTTCTATTGTAATACTCTTCTGTGGTCTAGGGAACACTTCTATACGTGTATTTCATTCAATTTTGTTTCTTACATTTAAAATTCAGGTGCTCAATCCATAATTTAGAAAGATACATTGAAAGAGAAATACGTAATTTTGTTTTTCAATCTGTGGAACAAAGAAAATGATCATCAAACAAAAGCCTAAAATATTTACGGAGCATCATGTCCCTTTTGGGAAAGGATTAAGAACTATCAAAAAAGGAGGGGAAAAAACCCTTTTGTTTTCTGATATTGAATGATAATACTAAATGATATTTGTTTTGCTTAACCTTGTGCCATTTCATGCATATTTCACAGTATTGCTATACACTGTCATTATGCCTCAGGATGCCCTTCCCCGTTGAATGTTTCTTATATAAGTAAAAACAAGTCATACATTTATGAATATGGATGATTAATGTAGAAAATGTGCAGCTTAGAATTTGGCATTTGGGGTTTCATAGCATTCTCAATATACACATTTAAGGCTCTTCTCTTGTTAAAAGCTGTCTTGCTTAACCTGATTGACACTTTTCCCTGAAATACTCTTCTCTCATCTTCTTTGCCCCCTCTTCCATTCTCCTTTCTAGAGTCTTTTCCTCTATATGCCAGTGTTTATGTGTTTTCCTCAGTCAGTCCTATTAGACTCCTTTTACTTCCTTCCTTTGACATTTTCTTATTGAAGCTCCTAGATGCCACGGTGATTAAGGGCTCTGAATTCACAGGAGGGCTAAGATAGATAGGCTTATCACAGATTAGCAGTGAAGCCAGCTATACATTCTTAGTGCCTCTGAAGTGGAGATGGCTTCATAGTTTAGTAGCCCGAGTCGTCCTTTGAAACAGGTGCCCTTAATTTTTCTTCAGCGAAATGCAGTATGGCTTTATTGATATGGCTTAAATTTCTTTGATTCAGGTTTCTGACAGGGACACCCCAGGGGTTTTCTGGATTCAAAGGGGGAAGGCGAATGGAGAGACAGGAATGATTAAGATCTTTAAAGAAGAGTTGGCAGATATACAAAATAGAACCTCCCTATCAACCAACAAGAGTCCCTGAACCAGTGAGATGATAGACCAGTAAACAGAGGTGAGAGAAATTTCAAGTCAGACATGTGTCTCTGATGGTCCGGGAAAAGAAGGCTTAATCACATTACCACTCACTTCAGATCTCTTGGCCTTGTACAGAAAGGAATCCAAAAATTAAAGATTGACTGACTTGATCATTAACAACAGGAATGAGCTTCAATAATACTTCAGTGGACATTTTCATCTGAATCCTCAGTATCCAGAAGAAGCTGAAGCCCTTTACCCACCCATCACTGGACATCCTTAGATAGGGCTCTTCTCTCTTAAAGAGAGCGTTATACCTTTGTCTCAATATTTGTAAAGATGACGTTTATTAACACCGGAAATAGTCCAGAAAGGTTTGTGAGTAGCCTTATAAGCATTCATTTCTTTGCTCCTTGTCAGTAAAGTGAATGTTATCAGAAGCCCTTTCTTTATAGACTCTTGTGTTATTCAGAAAAGTGTGTCCTGATCTCTTAAAGTAAATCACCATCGATAATGTCTGGGGTCAAGATCGGCCTTTAAAAATACTTATAAACACTGTACTGCCTTGTTCTTTTGGAAATGAACCAACAATGGGCTTGTGGAGAATAATAAAGCCATTTATCTCACATTAAGACACAGATGCCAACATACAGGAGCCAGAGAGGCTAAGATGTTCTTGTTCCTTTGTTTATATACAGTATTGACTTACTGTGTATTGACCGTATTTTGTGTATCGTCTTCTAGGCAATTGTATTACTAATCTTACTGTGTTTTGTATAGTAGAACTGATCTAGTCATAAGCACATTTTCAGGAAAATAAAGACGACTTCCATGGTCGTTAGATCTATATAAGCTTAATTGAAACAATTTAGACCTAATTTGTCTTCTGATTGCCATGAATTGTATACATCTTTTCACTCTATTGCTATTGACTGAAAATGTGACTCATAAATGGCATTCACGCCCCTAAATTGCCATAATCAAGTTCGCTCTTTAACTGCTCATGATAGTTTGTAATTTCTCTTTGAATACGGCTTGCCTTTCTTGTAGAAGTGAAACTGACTGGAAACCATGTAAGTAAATAAATGAAGTTAGTAAAACATATCTTTCTAATATGATATATTCTACAAGTATCTAGAACAAGCTTGCTAATTGAATTTTCTTTGGTCCTTAAAAAAAAAAGGTCTCTTTTGAATCTTTTCTCTCTGGGTTCTTTCTCTAGTTAGGAGATTACATTTATCACGCAGCATTATGTATTCCTGCATGCGTCCCTCTCCAAGTATACTGTGTCATCTAGTTTATTCTCACATCCTGTTCTGGATATTTATTGCTGCATTAAAAAATACTCCAAAACGTAATGGAATAAAGTGGCTTGAAACAACAGCATTCTTCTGCTGCTTTTCATTAATAGTAGTAGTAATAATAGTTGTTGTAGTAATAGTAGTATGTTTTATGAATTTGGGGGTCAGGAATTTGGCAAGAGCTTGACTGGGTGGTTCAACTCTGACCAACATGGCACAAGTCTAGGCAACTGGTACTCGAGGACCTACATACAAGACGGCTTCTTCACACAAGTATCTGATGTCTTTGTGTTCCTTGACTTCTCCCTCTTCCTTCAAATGGTGTCTCTTTTTTCCAGGACTTCTCTGTGTGGCTTGGGCTTCTCACAGCATGACAAGTCTCAGAATAATCGGACTTCTTAGAGGGCAGCTGGCTCTCCCCAGAGGCTCAGGCAGAAGTTGCAAGACTCTCTGTGACCTAGCTTTGGAACACCTAGGACATCACTTCTCCCACACTGAATTGATGAAGCATGGTTTTAAGCCAGCCTCCATTCAAGAGAAGGGGAGGAACAGACTCTGCCTCTCAGTGAGGGCATGGGCTACACATGGAAGGGAGGGAAGGAATTAATGATGGCCATCTTGAAGACAAGCTACCACACATCTCTATGCTTTTGAGGGCAAGATGTTGTATCATATTCATCTTTGTTTCTCCAGTACCTTGTGGAATTATTGGTATATCATTGGGCTCAGAAAAGGAATAAGTGACTGACTATAGTTCTCACTTCTAAGCAGAAGATTCAATATCCCTCCCAGAAAGAGTTACTGACTTTACAATGGCCTGATAAATACCTCTCTCTGGCATCTCTTTCTGGTATTTCAAATTCTACAGGCCCAAAGTATAGCTCATAAAAATGGCTTCTCTTTGAGGCTTCCTTCATCTCATCATTCTCCCAGTCGTGATGGCTCAAGAGCTAAGAATCCTCGAGTCCACCATCTTTATAGCCTTTCACATTCACCAATTTTTGTTGGTTCTACTCTTCCCTCATCTGTCCCCTCCTTTCCAGTCCTTTGGCCTCCACAGCATTTCACGCCCTCCTGACTTCTCTTTTCAACTATTATGATAGCTTTCTAATTTTCTTTTTCCCCACCTTGACTTATAAAATGTAGCCTACACTGTCCGTTAAAGTTTTGTAATGCACAGCTCTGATCACGTCACTTCTCAGCTCCATGTTATTGTGGGTGAAATGTACAGTAGTCAGTCACACATGCCCATGTTTTTTTGGTGAAAGTCTATTTGCTGCCCATTTGTTGGTGAATGCTGAAATCCTTACCCTTTTAGATAACAAGTGACCCTTCTAGAAGCTTCCATAGCAAGCTGTCCTCACTGTGTTTTGAGAGTGCCTATTTGCTTCTCTCTGTCTCCCTTTGTCTCTGTTTCTCTCTGTGTCTGTCTTTTTCTCTTTCTCTGTATCTCTCTGCCTTGTTGTCTCTCTGTCTCTTTCTCTCTCTATGCATGTGTATGTATGTATATGTATGTGTGTGTGTAATTTCTTTACTGGACATTAAGGAAGGGCCTATATCATGTGCTTTTATATCTCCAGAGCCCAACACAGTACCTTACACACAATAGGTGTCTAAAAATATGTGCTAGTAAAACAAGAAAAATTAATGGTAGCCTATTATCCCCTGCACCTGGATAAATCATGTATAAGGGATAGGCATCAGGAAGATTGAGTTAGGAGACAGAGGCTTTTGAAAACTCTCATTCTCATCTTCAGTGCCACAGTTTCATTGGCCTTGCCCTGGCTTCTCAGGATCCTCATTGGTGGGTGCCAATTGATGGGTTTCTGGAAGTAGCCATGAACAAGTTAAACTCTACTGAAAATTGTGTGTATTATGTGTGTGACCATGACCAAAATAGTTAAAGGCCACTGCTCTGGGTTTATCTTTCCTCTCCTATTAAAATGAACCTGAGCTATATTTGATTGCCTAAGGGATTTTTTAGGTCACTAGCTTGCTCATCTCTGATACCTAATTCCTATTTTAAAAAAAATTATTGAGATATAACTGACATAGAACATTATATTATTTTCAGGTATACAACAAAATAATTTGATATTTGTGTGTATTGTAAAATGACCACCACAATGCATCTAGTTAACATCCATCAACACACAGTTTCAGTTTTTTTTCCTTGTCATGAGAACTTCAAGATCTATTCTCTTAGCAACTTTCAGATGCACAATATAGTATTATTAGTCACTGTGCTGTACATTACGTCCCCGGGACTTATTGGAAGTTGGTACCTTTTGACTCCCTTCATGCATTTTGTGTACCCCAATCCCCTACCTCTGGCAACCACCAATTTGTTCTCTTTATCTATTAGTTTTTTATTTTTTTTAAGATTTCACTATAAGTGAGAGAGATGGTATTTGTCTTTCTCTGTCTGACTTATTTTACTTAGCATAATGCCACCGAGGTTCATGCTTGTTGTCACAAATGGCAGGAGTTCCTTATTTTATGGCTGAGTAATATTCCATAGTGTGTGTGTCCATCTTTATCCATTCATCTGTTGAAGGACATTAAGTTGTTTTTGTGTCTTGGCTATTGTAAATAATGCTTCAGTGAACATGGGGGTACAGATATCTTTTCAGATTAGTGTATTGTTATCATTGCTATATTAATATCATAATATATCACCCTTGTTATGTGGGAAAGGCATGGCCTAAAAGGATACATCTTAATTGGTGGTAATTTGTCCAGCCTGACAGTATGTTGTATACAGGGAGATTTGATTTGAGTCCCAGCATTATCAGATACTAGTTATCATTTTTCATTTCTGAGTCTCAGTTTTCTCCTCTGAAAAAAAATGGGGACAATTACACCAATCATAGAATGTTTTTATAGAGAGTAAACTAGATAACGTATATAAACCACTTCACAGAGTTACAAAACAAGTGCATTCCTGATAAGGGTTAGTTCTAACTCAGGATGGTTGGAAATATATTTGGGGGGCCTGCTCTCCCAATTATTCACCGAGGGAAAGTTATTTAACTGTTCTGTGCAGGGTCTTCATCTGTACAATGTGAAGCTTGAATAAGAAAATAAGATATGAAGACCTTAGAATAGTGCCTTGCCTGTAGCCAACACTCAACAAATGTTAGCTGTTGGTATCAGTGATACAGAAAATTGGGCTTTGCACCTTTTGTCAGCCTTCTGTGTTTTTATATGCAATCTTTGTAGCTTAACATAAAGATCTAAATCCCTTATGTGTATATCAGTGTTTTATAAAGATTTTGTCACAGTGAGGAGTGACAACCGATGATGAAGGATGCCCCTTCTACATGCACATGCTTTTACTTTTTAACAGAAATAGCAAATTTAATGTTTTAGTTGCCTTTTTCTTTGGTACTGAAGTCTGAAATCATATAAGCTCTCATTTAATGTTGACTTCTATTTACTCTTGTCATGATGAGAACAGCAATTTAAGAAGAAATCACTGCAGGGAAGAGGAAAGGAGCTGTGGAAGAAAGAATTTTCAAGATTTGCTCTAATCCTAGGAACTTGATGAGGAAAGTTCCCTAAACTTTTTGAGTTCATTAGTGTTACTTTTAAAACTAGCCACCTTCTTTACCCAGGCTGCTTTGCCAAATCTCAGACACAGCCATTTCGCTTCTCTCAGCTTTTTTTTTTTTTTCTTAATAAAAACTGTGTATACTTAAGGTGTAAAACATGATGATATTTTGATATAAATATACATAGTGAAATGATTACTACAGTAAAGCTAATTAATATATTCATCTCCTCACATAGTTACCACTTTGTGTGTGTGTGTGTGTATTTGGTGAGAGCAACTGATATCTACTCTTTTAGCAAATTTCTCTGCTTTGCTTTGAGGCTTCCATAATGATAGCAAGGTTTCATCGCGGTGTTTGTTACCATCCTTACTACTATCCGTTTCTGCTCTTCTAAATGATACACAGAATGGTCCTCATGGGGGCCAACCAAATGTCCCTCCCACTGATGTGTCACAAGGGGCTGCATCACTATGGTATGATGCAGAGTTCCTTTTTTCTTTTTGCAAGAAGATACACTGATGAACTAACTTGGTATTTTATTATGAAAATCTCAGAAGAGCATTTCCCTCAAAAGTAGTCCGGATCATAATTCTCCTTCTGATTCCTCTTCCTCACCTACAAGGTCCTGTACATCTGGCCTCTGCCCCTCTCCTCACACTTCTGTCCTTCCTTCTTCAGGAGAGCGTGTCTGGTCAGCCTTCTGTCTCTCCAGTGCCCTGAGCACCTTCCCTCCTTAGGGCCTTTGTAAATGTGGTTCCCGCTCCCTGCAATGCTCTGTCCTTCTTTATCTGGCGAACATCTTACTTTTTGCTTCAACTTAAATGTCACTGTCTTTGGGAGGCCTTCTTTGATCTCTCAGGAGAGAGAAAACTTGCCCAGTTATGTGCTCACCCAGGTCCCTCACAGACCTCACGCAAAAAGGAACTCTTGCTGTTCGGGCACATCATTGTCTAATGTCTTTCTTCCTTGTTAGACTCTGCCTTGTTCACGGTGCTCTCCCTGGGCGCCTCCCACAGGACCTGGAGTTGTGGAGGTTTTCAGTGTTTGGTGTATGAATGAATGAAGTCTGGGAAGAACTGCCATCTACTCCACTGTCCTTGGGTTTCTACTCAGTGCACCTGCTGTTTTCAGAGGCATTAATATAATTTACATTTGTTACCAAACTCAATTTCACACACAGTGAGGCCAAAAAAAAAAAAAAAAAAAAAAAACAACAAACTGAAACGTTGAAGTTTGGAGCAGAGAAAGGTTTATTGCAGGGCTGAGCAAGGAGGATAGGGTGGTCCAAGCCCAAGAAAATCCCGGACTCCCAGATCCTGGACTCCCGGAAGGGTTTCAGCTGAGTATTTTTAAAGGCCATCTGAGGGAGGGGGTGGTCCCAGGGTATGTGATCAGCTTGAGCACATTTCTCTGACTGGTTGATGGTGAGCACTCCTTAGGTGCCAGAAGGTCTGGGGACCACGTGCCCATGATCATCAACTAGTTAATTTCTTCCATTTGGTGGTGGTTTTAGCATCTGAAAAACTCAGGAAATATTCATGAGATACTATTATCTGGGTGCTTCAGAGAGGAGCTGCAGCAGAGGCTGTGGGGGATGGGTCTGTCTTGGGAAGGCCATAGGGTCCTGCTTGGTTACACATTAAGGCTACCACCTTAATGAGAGGTTTTCTGTCATTCTCTGTGCTCAAATTAAGGAAAAGCCTTAATTTCACATTCATATGATGTGGGCAGATGTAAGTAAGTAGAAAGGATGAATAAGATATTTAATTTATAACAGAACCCATTTGATGAAGGTGTTTACGACACAGAAGACCTTTTGTTTCCATTTAGGTCAGGTCCAGTTCTCATGTGATGTAATTCATTTGCTCAGTATATGAATTCAATTTGTAACAACAGGAAGTGGGAGACATCTGATACTTCTTTAAAAAGGCATTTCCCTCCAGGATGGCGCTGCAGTACTAAGCCATTGGAAACTGCCAGGCCTAAGAGATTAATAAATAGGAAAAATATAAGAAGTAGTAAGATACAAGAAGTGAAAGAATAGATTTGGGAGTCAGATCTGAGTTCAAACTACAGATCCTCCATCACTTGTTGCGTGACTTGAGGGAAGGTAACTCAACTTTTCGAAACCTCCATTTTTACGTTGGTAACATGGGCTTACTAAAATTTGCCTTGCTTGTTCATTGTGAAAAATGTAAGAGATGATATGAAAGATTAGGGAGCCTAGTATTTTATGCAACAACTTGTAGCTCTCATTATAAATGAGGGAAGTTAGAGGAAAAGGGAGGAAAAAAGTAGGAGAGATATTTAACAAAAGGAAAAGATAAAAGAAAAAGGTGCATTTGATTGGGAGCCGGGCTGGCTCCAAGAAGTGGGTAAGCAGTTACTGAAGTGGGAGGAGACACAACCAGTTAAGCTTTTACAAGTTAAACTCTTAACAGGTTATGCTAGAGTAACTTTATAGAAACCACTGCTATGGGCTGAATTATGCTTACCTCCAAAATACATATATAGAAGCCTTAGCTCCCAGTACTTAAGAATGTGACTATATTTGCAGAAGGTGCTTTTAATGAGGTCATTAAGGTAAAATGATGTCATCTGGGTAGGTCCTAATTCAATAAGACTGTTCTCCCTATAAAAGAAATTAGGCTACAGACAACACTGAAGGGGGGGGGGTGACCATATGGGGACACAGGGAGAAGGTGGCCATCTGCAAGCCAATGAGAAGGAGCCTCAGAATGAAACTAATCCTGCCCATGGCTTGACCTTGGACTTCTAGCCTCCAGAAATGTAAGAAAATGAATTTCTATTCTTTATGTTACCCAGTCTGTGCTGTTTCGTTATGGCAGCCCTAGCAAACAAATACAACCACAAAGCTGCTTCATTTTTGAAAAGGAACCCACGAGAGACAACATATGTGAAAATATCTCCTGAAGTGCTTGGTACATAGGAAATACTCCAGAAATACCATTGAATTTGTTGGCAAGCAGAATGTTCTAAAGGAAGGCTTAGGAGGTTGGGCGTCACGGGAGCTTACTCTTTATTCCCTGTTGCATTGCTCACTAGCCTTAGGATCCTCATTTCCCTAGACCTTGGAAACTTCACCTGTAGAAAGAATAGTTTAGAGCAAATGAATTTTACTTTTCCGTAGAATTGAAGAATCGAATTGTTGGAAAGTGCTGATTTCCTACATTTGTTCCCAGCCGAGATGAAACTTCTGATCTTCGGATTCTCAGGGCAGTGTTCTTTCCTGCTATAAATTTTCTGCAACAATGAAATTTTCTTTGAAGACTTGGGTGCTAGAGGGGGATAGTCTTGCCTTTTTTTTTTTTTTTTTTTACATTAAAATTATTCAGTACTAGAAATTTGCCATTATGTTTGCTATGGAAATCTTCTGATTTCAATAAATATGGTGTTGAAATATTTGTTGACTCGGCTGCATTAAAGATTGTTTTCAAGAGGGCTAATTTAAATGAAATCAACATGTGAAAGAACAAGCCACAAGCTAGTCTGCTTTCTGATTAAGAAATTTATCTTCTGTAATTGCATAGCCAAAAGAGAGAGGGGGAGGGGGGAACTGCTGTGGCCTACTTCTGGCTTAGTCAGAAGCAAATCTTTATATTTTGAATTTGATATTTTCTTGATGATAAGGCCTCAAGGTCCAACCCATGTGCTGCTGCAAGATAAATTGGTGACAACTGTGAATTTATCCAAGAAAAGATAATACTCAACTCTTCAATTTCATCATCTAAAATGGTTTAGGGCTCTACAGTAATGGCAAAGTTTTTGTTTAACACAATTTAGTCAGAAATAGTTGTTAGCCTCTCTTTTTGAAACTAACAAAAGGTAAACCCGACACATACAGTACTGAAATTTACCAACCGTATCTTAAACTGGAAATACGGATTAATCTTATGTGCTTTATAGCTTTTACTCTGCATTGTGTGAGCTTGATTGTCTCAGCCAGGTTTCTTCAGGATGGCAAAAGCCATTGGACGTCTTGCTTTGATTATATCACTTTTTAAAAGTCATAATAATAATTGCTAATGTTTATGTAATACTAATTATCATCTGGACACTGCTCTAAATGCTTTAACTGTATTAACTCATTAAATCTTCACAATAAATCATTTAATCCTCACAACAACCTTATGAAGTGAGAGGTATGTGACTAGCTCAAGGTCACAAAGCTCACAGGTAGCAGAATTGAGGTCCAGGCAGTTTGACTCCCAGAGTCCGTGCCTCTAATCACTTTGTGAGCTATTTCCCCAAAGGCAACACCCTTAAAATACCAAAATCCTACATACAGTAGCTCAGTTTCTTACCTCTTCGATTTTACTTCCTTAAGGCTTGATAATCCTCAGACAAGGAGTGTGTTCAGATTTATCTTTGAAGAGTAAGGTATGAGATAGAAAAGAACAGTTACTCCTTTCTAATAACTTGAAAGTATTCCTGATATTTGGGAATGTAAATATGAATTGCCAATACTTCTGATTAGCCTCAGCTCCAGCTGGTCCACTGTAATGCACAAATTAGGATCTCAGCCCAGATTCCATGAAAGAGAACGCAGGAGGTTTGAGATTATGTCCATTTTAATTGCCACACAGGCTCTACATCTGGTAAGCAGAGTGGGGTTATCTTCCTCCATTTGTTTTTCCTGTTAGAAATCACCTTGACATGCATCTTTGAAGATCTGAAGGTGGGAAAGTCACACCTACCAAATTTGAGATTTTTGGCGTCCTTACTTATATGTCTTTTTCTTTCCAAACTCAAAGGTTACTAAATGTTTGAAATTTTTTGGTACAAAAGATTGAATCAGCAGAATGTTACAAAAACTTTTATTAAATATTTTATTGAGTATATATATATGCTTTATTAATTTTATGCACTTGCCTGTCTTATTTTTAAACCTGTTTCAAAAATGTAAAAATAGAATGATTCTACAAAATGTAGTTATTTTAAGAAAAGTTGGATGATTTTCTACATGTGCAATATAAGCATTAAATATATATATTTTTTCCTTTTGATATTTGAGAAATCACCAAATT
This sequence comes from Camelus bactrianus, assembly GCF_048773025.1. Taxonomy (NCBI): domain Eukaryota; kingdom Metazoa; phylum Chordata; class Mammalia; order Artiodactyla; family Camelidae; genus Camelus; species Camelus bactrianus. Next base: position 76,367,167 of record NC_133575.1, on the reverse strand, counting down.
TTGTTACAGGTTATTCTCATCAATTAGATACTTTGTGCTCGCTCAGCCCCATTGGAGAAAACATCTGGATTTCTGGAGCAAATGAATGAATAGCCCATTATTTAGCATCAGTCTCCAGATAGCTCTCTGGCATCTATGAGCTGTACACTAGCACTTTCTTCTAACTGCTAGGTTCCTGGTTAAAAGCATCCTGTCCAGGCAGTCTCCTAGTCCCCTCTAATTTCATATTCTTCTTATCCCCAGCCACTTCTTTGAGGATACGAGTCCAGCTGAATATACTGATATGAGACCAGAGGCCCACACTAGACCTGAACCCAAACTTGACCAAGGCAGAAAGTATAACAAAGAATTTAGCTTAAGGCTTAAAATCTTGCTGCCCTAAATTGAGTATCTTCTGTGATCTGGGTTCCGTTGTCACCTCCAATCCTCTGTATCTCCAGCACTCACTGCCACCAATGCCTAGCTTTTCAGTTGACCCACTATATATAGTAGGGTTTCAATCTCAGTTTCCTGTCTAGCATTCAGATTGTCTGTTAGAATTTAAGCCTATTCTAAATCACAGTCCATCTATCTGGTACTTTAACACTCTATTGAAATTTTGCCCACCACTCTCATGAGAAATAGACTTAATTACCATATCCTGAGCTTTTGGATGGAGTCCTACCTTGACTTGACCCAATGCCCAAAACTATAATGCTTGGCACCTTAATAATACCCCACATATCACATTAATAATTACTTGAAGCATAAAGTTCTCTATCCATTGGACCACTTAGCTAATCTTTTAGAGCAAGATAATTTGGAAGATAAATTTCCCCTGCCTCAAAACTTACTGGCCTTTATACCATCACCAGGTCCAAGCATGTCTAAACCTAGAGCCTCTCACCATTATGCCATGGAAGTTTTTTTTTTCCCCTAGGAAAACGTGCATAACATAAAACTTAAAGTTGTAACCACTTTTAAGTGTGCAATTCAGTGGCATTAAGTACATTCATATTGTTGTGTAACCATCACTACTATCCTTCTCCAGAATCCCAAAATGAAACTTTGTACCCACTAAACAGTAAATTCCCATTCCTCCTTCTTCCTGGGCCTCTGATAACCACTATTCTACTTTCTGTGTCTATGAATTTGATTATTCTTTGGTATGTCATGTAAGTGGAATCATGATAATTTTTACTTTTGTGACTGGTTTATTTCATAATTCTTAGTTTTGTGACTGGCTTATTTCACTTGACATGATGTCTTCAAAGTTCAACCATGTTGTATGTATCAGAATTTCATTCCTTTTTAAGACTGAATAATAGTCTAAGTAAGTATCACATTTTGTTTATCCATTCATCCATAAATGAACATTTGGGTTGTTACTGCCTTTTTAAAATTGAAGTATAGTTGATTTATAATGTTTTATTTGTTTCAGATATACAGCATAGTGATTCAGTATTTTTACAGATTATACTCCATTATAAGTTATTACAAGATAATAATTCCCTGACTATACAATATATCCTGTTGCTTATCTATTTTATACATAGTAGTTTATCTTTCTTTTTTAAATTAATTTTTTAGTTGACATATAGGTGATTTACAGTGTTTTAGTTTCTAGTGTACAGTGCAGTGATTCAGTTATGCGTATGTATATTCCTTTTCCTATGCTTTTCCATTATAGATTATTACAAGATAGTGAATAGAGTTCCCTGTGCTGTACAGTAGGACCTTGTTGTTTATCTATTTTATATATAGTACTTAGTATCTGCATCCCAAACTCTCATTTTATCCCTCCCCACCCCTTTTCCCCACTGGTGACCATAAGTTCGTTTTCTCTGTCTGTGGGTCTGTTGTTGTTTTGTAAATAAATTCATTTGTGTCTTTTTTTTTTTTTTTTGATTCCACATATAAGTGATATCATATGGTGTTTTTCTTTCTCTTTCTGGCTTACTTCATTTAATATGATAATCTCTAGGTCCATCCATGTTGCTGCAAATGGAATTATTTCATTCTTTTTATGGCTGAATACTATTCCATTGTGTGTGTGTGTGTGTGTGTGTGTGTATACACACACACACACACACACACACCACAACTTCTTTATCCAGTCATCTGTTGATGGACATTTAGGTTGTTTCTACATCTTGGTTATTGTAAATAGTGCTACTATGGACACTGGGATGCAAGTGTCTTTTCAAATTAGAGTTCCCTCCAGATACGTGCCCAGGAGTAGGATTGCTGGATCATATGGCAAGTTTATTTTTAGTTTTTTAAGGAGCCTCTGTATATGCTGTTCTCTATAGTGGCTGCACCAATTTACATTCCCACCAACAGTGTTGTGGTTTGAGAAATACTGTTTTCCATAATGGTTGCATGAAACTACATTCCCACCAACAGTGTAGGAGGGTTCCCTTTTCTCCACACCCTCTCCAGCATTTATTGTTTGTGGACTTTGTAATGATGGTCATTCTGATTGGTGTGAGGTGATACCTCATTGTAGTTTTTTTTTTTTTAACATTTTTTATTGATTTATAATCATTTTACAATGTTGTGTCAAATTCCAGTGTTCAGCACAATTTTTCAGTTATTCATGGACATATACACACTCATTGTCACATTTTTTTCTCTGTGAGTTATCATAAAATTTTGTGTATATTTCCCTGTGCTATACAGTGTAGTCTATTCTACAATTTTGAAATCCCAGTCTATCCCTTCCCACCCTCCACCCCCCTGGTAACCACAAGTCTGTATTCTCTGTCTGTGAGTCTATTTCTGTCCTTTATTTACGCTTTGTTTTTGTTTGTTTGTTTGTTTTTGTTTTTGTTTTTTAGATTCCACATATGAGCGATCTCATATGGTATTTTTCTTTCTCTTTCTGGCTTACTTCACTTAGAATGACATTCTCCAGGAGCATCCATGTTGCTGCAAATGGCATTATGTTGTTGGTTTTTATGGCTGAGTAGTATTCCATTGTATAAATATACCACTTCTTCTTTATCCAGTCACCTGTTGATGGACATTTAGGCTGTTTCCATGTTTTGGCTATTGTAAATAGTGCTGCTATGAACATTGGGGTGCAGGTGTCATCCTGAAGTAGATTTCCTTCTGGATACAAGCCCAGGAGTGGGATTCCTGGGTCATATGGTAAGTCTATTCCTAGTCTTTTGAGGAATCTCCACACTGTTTTCCATAGTGGCTGCACCAAACTGCATTCCCACCAGCAGTGTAGGAGGGTTCCCCTTTCTCCACAGCCTCTTCAGCATTTGTCATTTGTGGATTTTTGAATGACGGCCATTCTGACTGGTGTGAGGTGATACCTCATTGTAGTTTTGATTTGCATTTCTCTGATAATTAGTGATATTGAGCATTTTTTCATGTGCTTTTTGATCATTTGTATGTCTTCCTTGGAGAATTGCTTGTTTAGGTCTTCTGCCCATTTTTGGACTGGGTTGTTTATTTTTTTCTTATTGAGTCGTATGAGCTGCTTATATATTCTGGAGATCAAGCCTTTGTCGGTTTCACTTGCAAAAATTTTCTCCCATTCCGTAGGTTTTCTTCTTGTTTTATTTCTGGTTTCCTTTGCTGTGCAGAAGCTTGTAAGTTTCATTAGGTCCCATTTGTTTATTCTTGCTTTTATTTCTTCTAGGAGAAAATTTTTGAGATGTATGTCAGATAATGTTTTGCCTATGTTTTCCTCTAGGAGGTTATTGTATCTTGTCTTATGTTTAAGTCTTTAATCCATTTTGAGTTGATTTTTGTATATGGTGTAAGGGAGTGTTCTAGCTTCATTGTTTTACATGCTGCTGTCCAGTTTTCCCAACACCATTTGCTGAAGAGACTGTCTTTATTCCAATGTATATTCTTGCCTCCTTTGTCAAAGATGAGTTGACCAAAAGTTTGTGGGTTCATTTCTGGGCTCTCTATTCTGTTCCATTGGTCTATATGTCTGTTTTGGTACCAATACCATGCTGTCTTGATGACTGTAGCTCTATAGTATTGTCTGAAGTCTGGGAGAGTTATTCCTCCAGCCTCTTTCTTTCTCTTCAGTAATGCTTTGGCAATTCTAGGTCTTTGATGGTTCCATATGAATTTTATTATGATTTTTTCTAGTTCTGTGAAGTATGTCCTGGGTAATTGGATAGGGATTGCATTAAATCTGTAGATTGCCTTGGGCAGTGTGACCATTTTAACAATATTGATTCTTCCAATCGAAGAGCATGGGATATCTTTCCATTTTTTAAAGTCTTCTTTAATTTCCTTCATCAATGGTTGATGGTTTTCTGTGTATAATTCTTTCACCTCCTTGGTTAGATTTATTCCCAGATATTTTATTACTTTGGGTGCTATTTTAAAGGGGATTGTTTCTTTACTTTCTTCTTCTGTTGATTTATCATTAGTGTAAAGAAATGCAACTGATTTTTGAACGTTAATTTTGTAACCTGCTACCTTGCTGAATTCTTCAATCAGCTCTAGTAGCTTTTGTGTGGACCTTTTAGGGTTTTCTATATATAGTAACATGTCATCAGCATATAATGACACTTTTACCTCTTCTTTTCCAATTTGGATCCCTTTTATTTCTTTCTCTTGCCTGACTGCTGTGGCTAGGACTTCCAGGACTATGTTGAATAGGAGTGGTGATAGTGGGCATCCTTGTCTTGTTCCAGATTTTAGTGGGAAGCTTTTGAGTTTTTCACCGTTGAGTACTATGCTGGCTGTAGGTTTGTCATATATAGCTTTTATTATGTTGAGATATGTTCCCTCTATACCCACTTTGGCAAGAGTTTTTATCATAAATGGGTGTTGAATTTTATCAAATGCTTTTTCTGTATCGATTGAGATGATCATGTGGTTTTTGTCCTTTCTCTTATTGATGTGATGTATTACACTGATTGATTTGTGTATGTTGAACCAGCCTTGTGTCCCTGGGATGAACCCCACTTGGTCATGATGTATAATCTTTTTTATGTGTGGTTGGATTCTATTTGCTAATATTTTGGTGAGGATTTTGGCGTCTATGTTCATCAGTGATATTGGCCTATAATTCTCTTTTTTTGTAGTGTCTTTGCCTGGTTTTGGTATCAGGGTGATGGTGGCTTCATAGAATGAGTTTGGGAGTATTCCCTCCTTTTCAATCGTCTGGAAGAGTTTGAGAAGGACTGGTATGAGTTTTTCTTTGTATGTTTGGTAGAATTCCCCGGTGAAGCCGTCCGGTCCTGGACTTTTATTTGTAGGGAGGTTTTTAATTGCTATTTCTATTTCCTTTCTAGTGATCGGATTGTTCAAGTGTTCAGATTCTTCTTGATTCAGTTTTGGTGGACAGTATGTTTCCAGAAACTTGTCCATCTCCTCTAGGTTATCCAGTTTGGTTCCATATAGTTTTTCATAATATTCTCGTATGATATTCTGTATTTCTATTTTGTTTGTTGTAATTTCTCCATTTTCCTTTCTTATTTTGCTAATTTGTGCTCTCTCTTTTTTCTTCTTTGTGAGTTTGGCCAGAGGTTTGTCGATTTTATTTACTTTTTCAAAAAACCAGCTTTTGGTTTGGTTGATTTTTTCTATGGTCTTGTTAATCTCTATTGTATTTAATTCCTCTCTGATCTTTATTATTTCCTTCCTTCTGCTGCTTTTTGGGGCTTTTTGTTCTTCTTTTTCTAATTCATTCAGGTGGTGAGTTAAATTGTTTATTTGAGATTGTTCTTCTTTTTTGAGGAAGGCCTATATCGCTATAAACTTCCCTCTTAGCACTGCCTTTGCTGTGTCCCATAGGTTTTGAGTGGTTGTGCTTTCATTATCATTTGTCTCAAGGTATTTTTTAATTTCAGCTTTGATTTCCTCATTGATCCATTGTTTTTTCAATAACATATTGTTTAATCTCCATGCTTTCCTTTTTTTCTCCTTTGTTTCTCTGTTGTTGATTTCCAGTTTCATGGCATTGTGGTCAGTAAAGATGCTTGAGATAATTTCTATCTTCTTAAAATTGTTGAGGTTTCTTTTGTGCCCAAGTACATGATCGATCCTGGAAAATGTTCCATGTGCACTTGAAAAGAATGTATATCCTATTTTTGGGGGTGTAATGCTCTGAAAATATCCACCAGATCTAGTTTTTCTATTGTAGTATTTAATTTCTCTGTTGCCTTGTTTATTTTCTGTCTGGAAGATCTGTCTAGTGATGTTAATGCAGTGTTAAAATCTCCAACTATGATTGTATTCCCATCAATATCCCCCTTTATCTCTGTTAGTAATTCTTGTATGTACTTAGGTGCTCCTATATTGGGTGCATATATATTAACGAGTGTAATATCCTCATCTTGTATCACTCCTTTAATCATTATAAAATGTCCTTCTTTATCTTTCTTTATGGCCTTTGTTTTAAAGTCTATTTTGTCTGAAATCAGTACTGCAACACCTGCTTTTTTGGCTTTTCCATTTGCATGGAATATCCTTTTCCATCCTTTCACTCTCAATCTATATGTGTCCTTCTCCCTAAAGTGGGTCTCTTGTATGCAGCATATTGAAGGTTCTTGCTTTATTATCCAGTCTGCCACTCTGTGTCTTTTGACTGGAGCATTTAGTCTATTAACATTTACAGTAATTAATGATAGATGTGTGTTTATTGCCATTTTGAACTTATCTTTGCAGTTGAATTGGTATATCCTCTTTGTTCCTTTCTTCTTCCTTTTGTGGTTTGGTAATTTTCCTTTGTATTATCATGGATTTTATTTAATTTTTGCGACTCCTTTGTAAATTTTTGGCTTGTGGTTACCCTTTTTTGTAAATCTATCAACCCATTACTATAACTGTTTTTATTAAACTGATAGTAACATGATCTCAAACCCATCCTACTGTTAAAAAAATTTAAAAAAGAAAGAAAAAAATATTCTATATTTCCCTGCCTCCCTCTCCCACTCTCAGTGATTTGTATGTCTTCTTTTATAATTTCATGTTTACTTTATTTGTAATTCATGAGTTATCACCTTTCCAGTTGTGTGTTTCTCATTTCTGTAGCATCCTGCTGCTTTTCTATTTAGAATAGCCCTTTCAATATTTCTTTTAGCATGGGTTTAGTGTTGCTAAACTCCTGCAGCTTTTTTTTGTCTGTGAAACTCTTTATTTCTCCTTCTATCCTCAAGGATAGCCTTGCTGGATAAAGGATCCTAGGCTGCATCTTTTTTTCATTCAGGGCTTTGAATATATCTTGCCACTCCCTTCTGGCCTGTAGTGTTTGTGTAGAGAAATCAGCTGAGAGCCTTATGGGGGTTCCCTTGTAACTTACTCTTTGCTTTTCTCTTGCTGCCTTTAGAATCATTTCTTTATCCTTGACTCTGGCCATCTTGATTATGATATGTCTTGGTGTGGGTCTATTTGGGTTCTTCCTGTTTGGGACCCTCTGAGCTTCCTGTACTTGGATATCTGATTCCTTCTTTAAGTTTGGGAAGTTTTCAGTCATGATTTCTTCAAAAACCTTTTCAATCCCCTTTGATCTTTCTTCTCCTTCTGGGACCCCTATTATGCGAAGATTGGGACGATTTATATTATCCCATAGGTCCCTTATGCTATTTTCATTATTTTTTATTTGCTTCTCTTGTAGTTCTTCTGAATGGGTGCTTTCTATTGCCCTGTCTTCTAGATCACTAATTCGTTCCTCTGCATTATCTAGTCGGCTTTGCACAGCTATTAGATCATTCCTCATCTCTGTCAATGAGTTTACCCATTCTACTCGGCTCTTCTTTATAGCTTCAATTTCATTTTTGACATATTTTATATCTCTAAACATTCTCTCTTTTAATTCCTTCAGCAATTCGATCACTCCTTTTTTGAAACCTTGATCTAGTAGGCTATCGATGTCTATTTCGTTGATCTTTCTTTCAGGGGGTTTCTGTTGTTCTTTTAATTGGGAAAGGTTTTTCTGCTTCTTCATCTTGCTCATACCTCTTTGGCACTGTGGTTTATGGAGTATCAGTTGTTTATTTTGGTCCTTAAGGATTTTATCTATCTGATGCCTATTTAGGAATAGAACTTAGGAAAAAAAAAATAAGAGAGAGAGAGAAAGAACTTTAAAAGAAGGGAGAAAGAGGGTTTGAAAACAGTGTATAATGAATAATAGAAGAGTGATTTGAAGCAGAGTATTAATCGGGTTGAGACATCCTTTTGAAACCTTTACAAAAAAAGGGAGGGGAGATGAATAGATGTATTTGAAACCTGTGTCTAATCAATAGCAGGACATCAAAACCCAAGAGAAATAGAAATGAATTAAGAAGTAAAGATTAAGAGAGTAATAGAAAATAGAACAGGTAAAAACAGATTTAAAAAAAAGGGGGTGGGGGGGTTTGTCGGTGTTCTCCTGGAGTCTGTGTGCTTTTAATGTGAAGTCTTTCTGTCTTCGTCCTGTTTTGGAAGCTCAGCTTGCTGTTTTCAGAGGCCCTCCGTTGGCGCCCTCTTCTGTGCTGCTCCCAGCACCTGTCGGCAAGCAGATCGCGCCTCCTCCTAACACTGGGTCAGGTGCAGCTCTCTGCTGTGGGCGGGCGGGCGGGCGGGTCACTGCCCCTCCGGATGCCGCAGTCAGATGTTGCAGACTGGCCGGGTAGGAGGGCGGGTCGTGCCCCCTCCCAGCACCTCGGTCAGGGGCTGTGTTCCTGCCCGAAAGGCAGGGGGGCCGCTCTTGCTCTGCCTGCGCCGCCGCCGGTAGCTCCGCTGCTCTGTGCAGCTGCGCGCTCCGCCCTGGTCGGCGCTCCGCCCTGGTCGGCGCTCCGCGGGTGGGCTCGGGGGAGACCGAGGGACAGCCCTGTCCCTGCTCCGAGCAAAAACCCAGCTCCTTGTTCGTCTTTGTGGAGCAAGTTCTCTGAGACCTCATTGTAGTTTTGATCTGCATTTCTCTGATAATTAGTGACATTGAGCCTTTTTTTCATGTGCCTATTGGCCATTCATTTGTCTTCATTGAAGAATTGTTTGTTTAGGTCTTCTGCCCATTTTTGGACTGGGTTGGTTTTTCTGTTTTGTTACTGAGTTATATGGAGATGTTGGTATATTAAGTCCTCGTTGGTTGCATCATTTGCAGATATTTTCTCCCATTCTGTAAGTTGTCATTTTGTTTAAAATTTCCTTGCTGTGCAAAACTTGTAAGTTTTATTAGGTCCTACTTATTTATTTTTGCTTTTATTTCTGTTGCCTTGGTAGACTACTTTAGGAGAACATTGCTACGATTTATATCAGAGAATGTTTTGCCTATGTTCTCTTCTAGGAGGTTTATGGTGTCTTACATAGTTTAGATATCTTAATCTTATACCCCTATTTTATGTCTCCCCCTCTTCCCTCTCTCCACTGGTAACCACTAGTTTGTTTTCTATATCAGTGAATCTGTTTCTGTTTTGCTATATACATTTGTTTGTATTATTTTTAGATTCCACATATAATATCATACAATATTTATCTTTGGCTTATTTCACTAAGCATAATATTCTCTAGGTCCATCTATGTTGCTGCAAATGACATAATTTCATTCTTTTTATGGCTGAGTAATATTCCATTGTATATATACCGTATCTTCATTATCCATTTGTCTGTTGTTGGACACTTGTGTTGCTTCCATATCTTGGATCACTAATTATAGAGATATGAAAATTTAAAAAAAGATATAACTTCACACCCATCAGAATAGCTATCATCAAGTCTACTACAACAACAAAAAGTTGGTGAGGGTGTGGAGAAAAGGGAACCCTGGTACACTGTTGGTGGGGATATAAATTGGTGCAGTCACTATAGAAAACAGGGAGGTTCCTCAAAAAACTAAAAGTAGAACTACCATATAATCCGCCAATCCCATTCCTAATATGTATCTGAGGAAAACAAAAACATTAATTCAAAAAGATACGTGCACCCCAATGTTCATAGCAGCACTATTTACAGTAGCCAAGACATGGAAACAACCAAATGTTGCCACTTTTTGAATATTGTGAATAATGATGGTATGAATATGGGTGTACAAAGATATGTTTGAGTCCCTGATTTTAATTCTTTTGTATATATAACCAAAAGTGGAACTATTGGATCACATGGTGATTCTGCTTAAGTCTTTGAGGAACTACCATACTGTTTTCCACTGAGACTGCACCATTTACATTCCCACCAGCAATGCACAAGTTTTCATTTTCTCCACAGCCTCTCTAACTTTTGTTATTTATATTTCGTTTTCATTCTTATTTGAAAATTTTTGGTAATAGCCATCCTAATTGAAGTGAAATAGTATCTCATTTGATTTGAATTTACCTAATGACTAGTGATGTTGAGCATCTTTTCAAGTGCTTACTGGCCATTTGTATATTTTCTTTGGGAGAAATGTCTATTCAAATCCTCTGCCCATTTTTCAATTGGGTTGTTTGTTTTTTTATTTTGTTCTTGAATTGTGTGAGTTCTTTATATATTCTAGATAGTAATACCTGAACAGATGTATGTTTGTAAACTATTTTCATCCATTCTGTGGTTTATCCTTTCACTATGTGGACAGGGTCCTTTTGATGCAAAAAAGTTTTTGATTTCAATGAAGTGTATAGTTTGTCTGTGCTTTTAATAGCATACCAAGAAATCATTGCCAAATGTCATGAAGCTTACCCCATATTCCTTCTTCTGTAAGTTTTACAGTTTTATGTCTTATGTTTAGGTCTTTTGATCTATTTTGAACTAATCTATATGGTATAAGGTAAGAAATTAACTTCATTCTTTTATATATGGATATCCAGTTTTCCCAGCACCATTTGTTGAAAAGACTGTCTTTTCCCCAGTGAATTGTCTTGTACTCTTGTCAAAAGTCATTTCACCATATATGTGTGGGCCTATTACTGGGTTTTCTATTTTATTCCAGTATTCTATATCTCTGTCTTTATGCCAGTGCCACACTGTGTTGATTACTGTAGGTTTCTAGTAAGTTTTGGAATCAGAAACTGTGAGTCCTTCACCTTTTGCTCTTCTTTTTAAAGCTTCCTTTGGCTATTGGGGTCCCTTGAGATACCATATAAATTTTAGTATGGATTTTTTGTTTCTTCAAAAAATGTCATTGGGATTTTGATAGGTATTGCATTGAATCTATAGATTGCTTTGAGTAGTATTGATATCTTAACAATGTTAAGTCTACCAAACCATGACCATGGGATGTCTTTCCATTTATGTCTTAAAATTTCTGAGCAGCATTAAGTGGTTTTCAGTACAAATCTTTCAACTCCTTGGTTATATTTATTCCCAAGTATTTTCTTATGCTATTGTGAATGGAATTGTTTTAATTTTCTTTTCAGAAAGTTTATTATTGAGTCTCTAGAAATGTGATTGATTTTGCATCTTGCAACTTTGCTGTATTTGTGAGTTCTAACAGGTGTGTGTGTGAGAGAGTGAGTAATATCTTTAGGGTTTTCTACATAGAAGTGGTGAAAACAGGCATCTTTCTCTTTTCCTGATCTTAGAGGGAAAGCTTTCAGTTTGTCACTATTGAGTATGATGTTAGCTATAGGTTTTTCATATATGGCCTCTATTATGTTGAGGCAGTTTCCCTTTGTTCCTAGTTTGTTAAATGGTTTTATCATGAAAGGGTGTTGAATTTTGTTAGAAGCTTTTTCTGTATCACTTGGCAGCACCATATGGTTTTCTTCTCCTCCATTCAGTTAATGTAGTGTATTACATTGATTGATTTGCATATGTTCAAACATCCCTGAATTCCAGAAATAGAACCCACATGGTCATGGTGTATAATCCTTTTATTATTGCTGAATTCAGTTTGCTAGTATTTTGTTGGACTTTTACATCAATATTTATCACAAATAATGATCTGTAGTGTTCTTTTCTGTAGGACCTTTGACTTTAGTTTCAGGGTAATGCTAGCCTCATGGACTCAGTCAAGGAGTGTTTTTAAAATTTACCCATGTATTTACCTTTGCCATAGATCATTGTCTCTCTATGTATATTTAGTTTCTGTCTAGTGTCATTTCGTTTCAACCTGAAGGACTCTGTTAAGCATTTCTTATAGGGAAGGGCTAGTAGTAATGAACTCCCTAAGCTTTTGTTTATTTGGGGATGTCTTAATTTCCACCTCACCTTTTGAAAGACAGTTTTGCTGGGTATAGAATTCTTAGTTGACAGATTTTTTTTTTCTTTTGATCCTCTTAAAAATATCATCCTGCTGCCTGTGGCCTCTAAGGTTTTTTGCTGAGGAATCCACTATGTGTTATTAAGGATCACATACATGTGATGAGTTATTTTTCTTTTTCTGCTTTCACTAATCTCTATTTTTTGTTTACCTCATGCCAGTTTGATTATAATATATCTCATTTTGGGTCTCTCTGGATTTTTCCTACTTAAAATTCATTGAACTTCTTGCATTTGTATGTCCATTTCTTTCCTCAAATGTAGAAAGTTTTTGGCCATTATTTCTTCAAATAATCTCTCTGCCTCTTTTTTTTTTTTTTTCTGAGACCCTCATAATGCATGTTTTGGACAACTTGATGGTATCCCATAAGTCTCTTATACTTTGTTCACTTTTCTTCATTTTTTTTGCTTCTCAGACTTGAATTTTTAAATGTCCTGTCTTCATTTTCTCTGATTTTTTTTTTCTTTTGCCTGCTCAAATATGCTCTTGAGCCCCTCTAGTGAAATTTTCAATTTAGTTATTGTATTTTTCAGCTTCAGAGTTTCCATTTGGTTCCTTTTTGTAACTTCTCTGTTGAAATTCTCATTTTGTTCATGTATTGTTTTCCTTAAGCACTTTGTTCAATTTTCCCTTTAGCTCTTTGAGCATACTTAAGACACTTCTTTTAAAGTTTTTGTCTAGTAAGTTCAATGTCTGTGCTTCATCAGAGATCATCTCTAGAGATTTATTTTGTTCCTCTGAATGTACCATATTCTTTGTATGCTCTGTGATATTTTTGTTGAAAATTGGACATTTGAAAAAACAGCTGCCTTGCCCAGTTTATGCAAATTGGCTCTGGGCTAGAGCAGTCCTATACTTACTAGCTGCATATGCTTTGAGTCTTGAGAAAAGCCCCAGGTGAAGGCTTAAGGTATTCTCAAATGTTTTCTTGGTGTATATCTTGCTTGGGTCTGTTTATGGATTTTTTGATTCCTCTGTATAAATAACTGCTTTTGAAAGTCTAAATTTCCCAAAGAGCTTCCATCCCCATCTTCCCCTGATGAGCTTAAATGGTCTATGGTATGCCTCTACCTATGTTCTCCTGTCCCAGACGTCTGGGAGTCTGTTGTTTCCTTGCAGCTTTTGTGACCAGTGCCCAACACTTTCTGTCTTTTCTCCCACTATGAGATCTAGGTTATGCTGTTTTACCCTGTCTGAGCTATATGTTCAGTAAAATAGAGACCAGTTCTTCAGGCAACCTTCAGACAGGTTAGAAGATTACAAACAGCATGTGTTCTGCTTTCTCTGGTTTGAGATTAACTTGGAACCAGATTTCCACCTTCTCTAGACCAAGATTTTGCCATATCAGGGAGGGGATGGGACCAAGGCAAGTGAAAATGCCACAAACTACTATACCAATTTGAATATGGCTTTTTCTTGATTGGGCATTTGCTTGATTGCTGTAGACCTTTATCTGTCTTTGAGACTTCTTATAAAGCCAACCTCTATATGTATAAATAAAATAAATTTCCATGGAGAATGGGTGCCTGGAGCTTCCTAGTTCACCATTTTGCTGACCTCACATGACATTCTTAAAACTGTTGTATGAATACCCAGCCCCTCTTTTGACCCAACATTGCTTATCTATTTGGAGAAAGACCTTGACGTGGCAAACTGTTATAGCTAAAACGAGACTTTAATTGAAAGAGATACCTACCCACATGAAATGTAAATTAAAACCACAGTGCAACTCAGTACATACCCACCAGTACATACACACCAGAATGGCTAAAATAAAAAGATGGAACATGCCAAGTGTTGGAGAGGCTATAGGACAACCAGAACTCACATATACTACTGGGGTGGAAGTGTAAATTGGTATAAGCTCTTTTGTCAATATATAATAAAATTTAAACATATGTAGAGTTAAGATCCAGAAATTCTATTCTTAGGCATATACTCAACACAAATGCATACCTATGTTTACCAAAAGATGTACACTAGAATTTTCAAAGCAGTACTATTTATAATAGACAGAAACTGGAAAGTAGTCCACTGCCCACTGAATGTGAAATGGATCAATTGGTTAGCCGCACAAGGCAGTGCTCTACAGGATTAAGAATAAAGGATTTACAACTCTACTAAATTATATGGATGAACCTCAGAACCATGGAAAACAGCAAGATACAAAAAAGTAAATACTGTATGATTTTATCTATGTTGAGTTTAAGAATAAGAAAAACTAGCTCCTATTTTAAGAGTCAATACTGTGGTTTTGCTTAGGAGAGGAAGTGACTGGACAGAACATGAGGAGGATGGGTTTACAGTTCCTGATATTTATGTTTCTCAACCAGACTTGTAAAGAAGCATCAGTCTGTCAATTTTTTATCTTTCTATTTTTCTATGAGTGTCTTGTATTTCAATAAGTAACAATGAAGAATTAAAAAGAATAATTTAGAATGACCTAAATTTAAATTCCAGTCCTATCACTTACTAGTTTTATGAGTCTGGTAAAATTTCTAAATTCCTCTAAAAGCCATAGTATCCTTACCTGCCTGATGATATAGAAGGTGGTGGTGGTGGTGGTGGTGATGATGATGGTAAGAAGAAATATGATCACTTTGTGTCAATTTCATTCCTGCAATAACCCTATTAGGTGAATAATAGGTAATAATGTTATTTTCATGTAACAAATGAGGAAAGCTAGGCATTCAAATGTTAAATAACTCATCCATTTCATCCCGATCCAGAATTCAGATCTAGGCACTCTTGCTCAAGAGTCCATTCTACCTACTATATTCCTCTCTAAGTAGGGCATATTTAAAAAAAAAAAGATGTATTTAAAAGTTTAGAAAGCTATAACCCAATAAATATATGCTAGGTCTCCTTGATTATCATTAATGATAAAACAGTACCTCTAGTTCTCCTTCCCGTGCCCACTTTTCATAGTTACATTCTGCCTGTATCCCACAGGTAGCCAGTCCAGTATTCCTTTGACCACAGGTCTGGAGTTCTCTGTCTCGTAACAGATTGTTCCTTAAATATCCTTTGAGGAAGCAAGGTGAAGAGGTTAACTTTTTCTTTCTTATGCCAGTTACTTTCCACATTTACATATGGGCATTTTTTATCTACTCCACAATCTCCTAAATTTAAGGGCAGGAGACCTTTTAAATCTCTGTTTTCAGTTCCTAGCTGATGGCTTAGAATGTACTAGGTGCTCAATAACTGTTCATTGAATTCATTATTCAAATTAAAGACCTTCTACTCCTAGGTGACCTGTCATTATTTTATATATATTTTCTTTTTTTTTCTTTGTTTTTAAATTAAAGTATAGTGTATTTATAATATTGTGATAGTTTCTGGTATACAGTGTAGTGATTCAGCTATAAATATATATATTTCTTTTCATATTCTTTTTCAATATAGTTATTACAAGATATTGAATATAGTTCCCTGTGCTTTATGGTAGGTCCATGTTGTTTATCTATTTTAAATATTAGTTTATTTTATATGTAGTAGTTTGTATCTGCTAATCCAAAACTCCTAATTTATCCCTCCACCTGCCCCCTTCCCCTTTGGTAACCATAAATTTGTTTTCTGTGTCTGTGAGTCTGTTTTATAAATAAATTGATTTGTCTCATTTTTTTAGATTCCACACATAAGTGATATCTTACGATATTTTTCTTTCTCTTTCTGGCTTACTTCACTTAGTATGAAGGTCTCCAGGTCCATCCATGTTGCTGCAAATGGCATTATTTTATTCTTTTTTATGGCTGAGTAGTATTCCACTGCATATGTGTACCACA
Organism: Camelus bactrianus; assembly: GCF_048773025.1. Classification (NCBI taxonomy): domain Eukaryota; kingdom Metazoa; phylum Chordata; class Mammalia; order Artiodactyla; family Camelidae; genus Camelus; species Camelus bactrianus. Next base: position 76,351,264 of record NC_133575.1, on the reverse strand, counting down.
ACTTCTTTATCCATTCATCTATCGATGGACATTTAGGTTGTTTCCACATCTTGGCTATTGTATAAATTGCTGCTATGAACATTGGGGTGCATTTATCTTTTTTATTTAGAGTTTCCTCCAGTTATATATATTTTCTTGATTGAAGACGTTTTCTAATGCTATTATAGCCAAAGAGTTGATGGTGACTGGAAGGCAGATGGCAATATGTGGTAGGTTCTTTGAAGCAGACAGATTTTTTTTTTTTGAGCTCCTCCAAATCATACTGTTCTGGTCACAAGTTACTTAGTCTGTAAGCATAGCACCAACTCAGCTTGTCACCAAAACTTTTCAGTTCAGTATATTAGAATATCTTCTTTTCTGGGAACTCATCTCAAATTTTGTAAGGGAAACCAGTAGAAACATAAGATTTGTTGTGTATAAATTAGTTTTACAGCCACATTTTTGGAAACACATCTGTTCCATAAAAAGAAAGAACTTTACTTATTGCAATAACTTGCTTTATGCAATGTGAATAACATTGTTTCTCTTGTGTTTAATGAACTTTCCCATTATCTACTTGTCAGTTGGATGTAGACTTTAGCGATTTTGAATCATGGCTCCAAAGCTGGTTTCATTCCTATACTATGAAATCCTTGGCTGAACATCATGTTACAGTGCAATCCTTTGCATTCCTTGCCAGGAAAGATAACCACAGAGCCATTCCAGCCGTTGCTATTGCTAAATTTCCTCTCTAAGTTTTGGTAGACTGGCTGGGAGCCATCTGTAGTGCGTTGTCCTGTCTACCATCGAGTTTTCCATCTGCCGATGTTCAACACTGCCCAGGTATGAACTCATAAGCTAAACAGCTCTCTTAAATCTATAACTATATTATAGGGGCAGAAAACTGAAATGATCCATGTTTTAATTAAATTAAGAAAGAAAACAAATAGAGGAGACAGAAATTATTTGCCTGCCTCATCTGAGATTTAGTAGCACCTCAACAATAATTCGAGGGCCGGGAGAAAGCATCTTTTTTTGGCCTTGGAATGAAGCCACTTGAAAAATTAGAGTGATGACACAGCAAAAGCAAATCAGTTACCATATTTTAACACATGAATATTCAGCTGAGGTGATTGGGGTTCTGCTTGTCATCTCTAAATGTCAGAGAGGGGTGTGTGGGTGTGTGTGCGCACGTGGTTTGTTTCTGCTTTTTGGGGTAAGGTTGTAGTTCTTTTGGGGAAGAGAAAAGAAACCATGAATATTATGACTGAGTGATGGTGGCAGTGGCAGCCATGGCTTTCATTTTTTTCTTTTAATTTTTTAAAAATTAAAAAAATTTTTTTTTTGGCAGGGGGGAGGTAAAGCCATGGCTTTTAGAAACTTACTGACCAATGTGATTTAGAACACTGCTTTTCAAACTACAAAGTGAGAACTATTAGTGGGTTATACAATCAATTTAGTAGGTCACAACTGGCATACTGAAAAAGTAGAATAGAATAGAAAACATCAGCAAGTATTACATACAGGTAAAGTATTGATTTATAGGACCTGGTTTCGTGTATATACGCAAAGGTCTACAGGCACACGTGTGTGTGTACTAGGTCACAATGTAAAATGTATTTCTTTGTGTTAAGGTAAAAAAAAAGTTTGCGGTCCCCTGATTTAGAGACTAAGAGCCTTCATCCACTTTTTACAGTCTTATTTGGATAAAAGATGATGCAATTTTTTTGATTTGAGAGGGTCGGAAAAACACTAGTAGTCACATGTTCAAATGAATCATGTTTTTCTTTTGGTGCTGAAAAAAATCAAGATAATTGAGAGAAATCTTAGATTATTTAAGTTAATTCATGAGTTATGGCTTGAGTAGATATTGATGTTTCAAATCATGTTTTCTAGAAAAACTCCATTGGGAATACAAACGACAGGAATCTGGGTACGTTTAAATCTCTGGGAGTACTTCAGAACCCCAGGGATTTTCCAACCTCAGGAGCCTGCCTGAAACAGAAAGAGAGCCCTCCCTCCTCCCCCAGCTCACACGCACACAGGCGCACACACGAAACTTGTTGGCTGCGGTTACCGTGAAGTTGCCTGTCTTAAACCCATAGTCCCAGCAGGGTTTGGGGCCCTCCTTAGGATCCTGTGGTGCTCCTTTGAGGCCTCTTCAACAGGGTGCTGGGGCAGCTACTCCTAGCATACATCGAGCTATTTTAGTCTTCGGTTATTTTCATTTCAATGAGAAAATTGAGTAGGCTATTTGATGACTCATTCGTTTTCAACATTCATGGCCTGAAACCAATCAGGTTTCTCTCATCTGCAGAGCCTGTGCTTGTGTCCATCTATCTATGAGCTGTCTTTTCTACCCCTCCATTCATGTATATAACCTCCCCGACTTCTGGATACAGACAACTTCTAAACCCACAACTGGTTTCACCTGAATTCAGAAACATGCTTTGACTCTATCTACACGATGTCAGATTAGAATCGTGAGTAAGATTTACTTTTTTTTTTTCCAGCTAGGCTTGCAGTTTTATAGTCTGAGATATTTGAGTATGATTATACTTAATGTGGCAACTGAACTGTCTGGCTCTGACAAAGTAAAATAGCATTTTGAAAGGCAGAACCATTTGTTTGCTAGCCTTGTTTATCCAGAGGATCAGAGGAAGTATGACTCTGCCAATAGGCACAAAATAAATGGTGTATGGAAATCAAAATGCATTCCTTTTATATTGCCTCAGTGATCAATGAAGATCACCACTTGATTGATCCAGCTTTGGTGATCAGAATTAATCAGGAAAATGACTAAAATGAAATTAATGGGTTGACGGTGCTGTAATGTGAGTTTGCCGCTACCTAAAGCTACTCATAATCATTGAAAGACCACCCCGTTTACTTATTTTACCTTATTATTAATTTTCACCCATTTTACTGGTAAAATCGGTATGTATTTTATAAATAACAATAAGCCCATTAGTGTGGTAAATATAATAATGTACAAGTCTCCCATTGCATTTGTAATGACAATCAATTTTTCTCTCTAATTACATTAATTATAGCATTACATACCTTTGCAATTTGTACAGCATTGGACTCAATTAAGTGCATGCTGTATTTCAATAAAGCATTTTTGCCACCGTCATAAATCTTTGGAACACTAAGTTGTAGAGATAGTGGCAACCAAAGATTGATCTGCAGTGTTGGAATTCAGTGGGAAATCATGTCTTGTTATTGATTACTAAAAGAGTCATTAATTTATGGTAGCTGGTCGGAGATTTTGGCAAGTTTAGAACTTATTTCAAAATCATTCTCCATTCCAGCCACAGCTTTTCTCCCGAGAGAGGGAGTGAGAATGGAAGTGAGGAGGGAGGGGGCAAGGGAGGCGGGAAGGGAGAGAGAGAGAGGGAGAGAGAATATAAATTAAAATTTTAAAATTGCAAAATGATTCTATGTTGCATTCTGTTAAACAGAGTAGGGTGAAGTGTGTGTATGTAGTTATATCAAGGTCAGTAGCGAGCTGACTATTAGCGGGCCACAATCAGGGTGAGTAATTGGTTTCTGACAGTAATCTTTATTCTTGCAGAAATGTGACTGACAGAAAATACCTAGCTATTCAGTCTAAAAGCAGATGGCTCGCCATAAGAATTCAAGTAGCAGGTGAAAAACAGCCCAGAGTAAGCTCTTTGCTTGCTTTCAAAATAGAAATATTCTAAAGGTACAGTCCTGTTTTCAGACACTAATTAAAATGGTACATTTATATATATAAAAAAAGAGTCTAGAACTAGTTTGTAAAAAGGAAAGGAGTCTTCACACCTAGGAATTTCCTAATTTGTTATTTAGTTGATGATACAGGATTTGATTTTTGGTCATGAATACCACGTAAAGGAGGTCTTATTTCTCTCCAGGTTTCAAGTGTATGTTTTATTTACCTTCTCTTCATTTAGGGCTTTGAAGTACCTGTGACTAATTATGTAAGTTGACAGACTGGCTATAAATAACCCTTGCTCTTTCTTTTTTTCCCCCTTCTCATTTTTAAATTCTGAAAACGTGTTTGGAATAGCATGGGTCCTGTAATGACAGGGAGCTTCTGAGCTTTCACCCGCGGATAGAGGATTTGAACACCAGCGATGCAGCGCAGCTGATAAAGAACCCTAGTATTATTGTTGCTAGATTTTTATTTCTATGGTAACCGTGATGTCACTGGTGCCTGCAATGCTTAAACCGTCCATCTCTAATAACTTGAGCTGGTCTAGTAGGACAGAAATGTAAAAATGAAAAAGTTCTAATTAATACAATGTACCCACCAGATGCAATGATATAGATAATGTTTGGGAATATAAAAGCCGAATCTTGGTTGGGACTAAAAGAAAAATGTAGCGTGGAGTTTATTTCATTAAAAGCAGAAGCTTTTTTTTTTTTTTTTTTTTTGATATAATGACTATGACACGAGTGTAAAGGAGATTAAAAAATACAATAGAGAAGGCACTATCTATATGCTATAAGCTTTATTATTTGTAGCTAGAGAAGGCAGGCTAGGGGAAAATCATGCATTGGGGATTAATGTTTAATTCCTGTTAAGAAATGCAGAAAATAAGTGACATGTATATAATCCAACAGTAATATCGCTAAGAAGCATATTAATGATTTTATTATATTGCAGATGATTGTTTGCTATTTATACTCCTTGTCCTAAACTACCTCCATCCTCTTCCCAGTGCTCCAGGAAGCTTATTTTTTTGCTCTTAACTATCTTTGGTAAAGAATAAGTGACCATTTGCTTGCTGAGCTCTTATCTGTCCTCTCAGGGAGGAGTGAACTTCTTAACTTCACGGGCTTGGAAGAACTATCCCATGCCCATCTTTTGAGGGAGAAAAAAGTATTGGTGGCACTAATAACAACCAGAACGATGATAAACCCAGAGGGCTTATAAAGGAGATGGCTGCATGACTAAGCAGTGGAGCTTGAAAGACCTCCATTCTCTTCCAAGCGATGTTTATTATTGCTCAGTAGACGAGCTTTTGACAGTCAAGGCAAGGTGATGGAGAGAAAAACCAGAAGTCTTCTGTGCCTGCCTGCCTCACTCTGGTTCCCTGCCTTGCCTTACCCTCATGGCCAAGAAGGCTGGTTCTCAAGTCCGGAAGACCAGGGCTGTCACACGCTACACTGCCTCCCCTAACTCATCTATTCTTGGTAATTGTAATTGAGGAGGAGCCGAGTGGGAGTGGCCTGCCAGGGGACTGTCCCTCCTGCCTTACATCACCCTAGCTAGCCCCATAATGGTGGAGGGTGGCGAGGGGGGCGGTTTCTAGGTCGGTCAGAGTTCTTGACTCTTTCTTGGGTTGTTTTTGTGAAGCCACTCTGCTCCAAAATTGGCTGGGTTTCCAAAGGAATGAAACTCATTGATTTGGGTTTAATGTTTTAGATACTCACAGGGGCCAATTCTTCCCCATTAAAGAGAGATGACTTGCTTAGCTTGCTCATATACCTGCCAGCACTATTACTTTTCTACTGTTATCTCACTGCAGCCATCAACTATATAGATACTAGAGTGATAAAAATGCATCCGGTTGACATATGAGCTGAAATCCAGCTGACTATGAGCTCTGTAAATCTGTTTTATAAAAACCCCTATCCTTGATAATGTATTGAGAAAAAAGACAAAATAAGAATAACTCTTTGTACTGCACTGATAGCATAAAGTCCTTCAGCTTTCAGTGGGCAAGATGCAACATTTCCCTCAAGAAAATGTGGACTTCTATTTCCAGGTTTGATTGTGGTATGACTTCAAATTATCTCTTGCTTTAGTATGTATCTAGGTATCCTAACAGTAGGGACATAAGCTATTTTACATGTGAAGACAGTGCTAATTGCATAATGAAAAATACCCTAGATTAATAATACTGATTATAGCTGAAATTTATTTAGCATTATAAAATTCTACTTTTCAAATACCAGGTGTCTGAGATTATACACTAGGCAAAGGACAGAGAAAATGACTTGGACTTAACCTGTGCCCACAATGAGAAAAGATCTAAAGAATTTCTGGCATTGTTTACATGGAATATCATCTAGAAAGGAAAATTAAAGAATCTCCCTCTTTCATAAAGCCCTCTATTGATACTAACACTGTGCTGTGTATTTTATTTTTTTTTAATTGAAATATAGTCAGTTTACATCATTGTGTCAATTTCTGGTGTACAGCATCATGTTTCAGTCATACATAGACATACATATTCCTTTTCATATTCTTTTTCATTATAGGCTACTACAAGATATTGAATATAGTTCCCTGTGCTATATACAGTAGAAACTTGTTTATCTATTTTATACATAGCAGTTAGTATCTGCAAATCTTAAACTCCCAACTTATCCTTTCCCACCCAATTTCCCCTGCGGTAACCATAAGTTTGTTTTCTATGTCTGTGAGTCTGTTTCTGTTTTGTAAATAAGTTCATTTGTGTCATTTTTTTAGATTCCACACATGAATGATATCATACGGTATTTTTCTTTACATAAAGCAACGTAGTATAGAGTAGACATTAAGAGAATGCCCTTTAGAAGGAGATATCTGGGTTCCAATCCCACCTCCACCAAGTAGGGCAGTTTGACCTTGGGCAACATTCTCCACTTGTTAGTGCCCCAGTTCCCTCAGCTGTCAAAGGAAGACAGTAGCACTGGCCACATCAGAACACTGTTACCTGGGTTAAATAAATTAACGCATGCAAAGTTCTTAGGGAAGTGCCTGGTCTAGGTCTACAGTTTGTGTTCAACACCTGTTAGCTACTTTAACTGTTATTGTTCCATTGGATCAAAATTGTCCAAGTTTGAAAAACTGGTGGGAGGAGGGAGAGGCAAAGACAAAAACAATACTTCATATTTCAAAAATAGTAAACTACTATACATGTGTTCAGTATACTAATAGGAGTTTAGAAAAGTTTCTGGTCTTTGCCCTCTCTGCCTTTCCCACTGCCCGTAGGTTCTCAAATTATTATTTTATTTACCATCCCTAATCTTAAAATGTCTGTTGCCTCATAAGACCATTTATTTCCCATTGTAGAGGTCAAAATGGCCCCTTTCACAGTGTTCTATCGCCTGACGATGAAAGTAACGAAAGCTCTTTTTCTAGTAGCTCATCCTTTGACCTATAATCTGCTCCAAGCAACTCTGCCTGTGCCTGACAGTCATATAACTATGCTATTATTGCTAGTTATTGAATGATTCAAGAGTGATATTCTCCGTTGGGGTTGATGTTGTATCATTGCCATCTTTTGCTAACTGTGGCTTTCACAGAGTCAGGTGTCTCTACCCTCCTCTCTTATTGGATGATTAACTATCTGATGGAAAAGACCTTTTTCTGTATATCACACATACTCTAAAGGGTCAATAAATGTTTTGGAAATAAAAGTAAGGGAGTCCCATAGAAGTGACCACCAAATATGAGACCAGCTGGTCCTAGGGAACAGAAGAGAACCTGTGTATTGTCACATGATAAAGATCAATATATGGAGTCCCAATTTGACTCCATCACTTATTAGTTGAATGATTTTATACATATTCTAACTTCTCTGAACCTTGATGATCTATTTTATAGGAGGGGTTGGTGGTCATATCTGCCTTTTATAGTTGTTGCAGGTATCAAGTGAGAGGATGTTGTTAAGAAATGGCTTTAAACTGGACAGATATTTGCTGTTGTCGTGATGGTGGTTCATGGAATGAAAGTGACTTTTTTGGGTCAGATTTTGGTGACCAGTCCCCACGTTGTTTAGATGATGTCCCACTTCTCTGTTGCTGTACAAGCAGCCACCCTCAAACTTAGTGGCCCAAAACAACAGCAGCAACAATAATTATTTCGCTCAGGGATCTGTGATTTGGGCAGGGCTTGGTGAGAACAGCTCATCTCTGTTTTGCTTGATATCAGCTGGGAGAGGTTTGAAGGCTGAAGGCTGACTCACATGTCTAGCAGTTGATGCTGGCTGTAGGTCAGAACTTTTGATGGGGCTGTCAACTGAACACCTACATGACATGGTGACTGGGGACCAAAGATGTGCATTGAGGGAGAGGGAGAGTGTGAGAACGCCAGGAAGCAGCTGTGTTTGCTTCTTATGACATCACCTGACAAGTCACAGAGCATCGTTGCTACCATATTCTGTTGAACGAAAGCAAGTCACTAAGGGTCACTCATATTCAGGGGAGAAGGATTCATTTTTCCGTGTTTTGATGGGAGGAATGTCAAATAATATGTAGACCACCACAGATATTAGCACCCCCCTACTACTACTACCAGTAGCTGGCCCTTTTTTGAATATTTAGTACATACCAGATACAATACTGCATCATATCATTTAATTCCCACCAAATATCTAGGAGGTTAACACCATTGTACACACTTTATTTATTTATTTTGTGGGAGGAGGTAATTATATATTTTTTTAATTTTATTTTTTTAATGGGGGTACTGGAGACTGAACCCAGGACCTGACGCATGCTAAGCACTGATCTATACCCCTCCCCCACCACATTTTAAAAATGCCAAAAATGACCCTCAGGATGTTTACTAGCTTGCCCAAAGTTACATAGGGGAGGCCCTAGGATTAAATTCAGTCATGTCGTTAACCACTGCAATATACCTCCTTTCCCTTTGACGTTATACTTGTGTGATGATAGGAATGCATTTTTTTGTGTGTGTGTGAAATGGGGACTGACTGCTAAGTGATCAATCAGTGAACAAAATTCATTTGGCCTTATTGCTTCAATAGAGGAGCATGTTTGGCACCTTTAAATAGATGCTGCATTAAAATATGTACCTGCTGGTAGCTCTTTCTGAATTGAGTGCCTAGCTCGGTCAATAGAAAACAGTTTAAAACTCTTCCATCAGTACCCTTTGAATAATAAGCTCTCCAGAAGTTAGAAGATACTCAGTGTTAGAAAAGATGCCCAGCAACTCAGTGTCTAACTCTGTCACCAGTCAGGGAGCCTTGGGAGCATGTGGTTTAAAACTACAGAGAAAATTAAAGTTTCTCAGCTTCTTGGTGACTCGATACATTCTGTGCTTCAGCAACTACAGCAAGTGGGACCCTTCAACTTCTGAACTCTGCCCAGCCTTGTTGATAGAGCTAACAGGTTGCACACTTATTTGTTGGCTTTGGAAAATCCCAACATGTTGGTCGTGCCTGAATTACCTTGATTGACAGTAGGGATATTATTAATTTAACTAAATGAGGGCAAGGCCCTCTGCTTTTCTTGGCTCTGTCAGTAGAGCCTCATGGAGGGTGGTAATTATATGTGGGAGGCAAACAGCTGTATGTGGTTGTCCTTGAGTGTGGAATGAATTTGGAAGGAGAAAGAGACCCACAAAGGAGAGAGAGATGAATTTCAAAGGGTGTTGTCTGTAATACATAGTGTCAAGTGAAACTGGTGAAATGAGATTGATAGCATCATTAGTTAGCCATGCCTTTTGGGACATTCAGATTCAAAAATGCAAAAAAAAAAAAAAAAGATTGTACATAGAGAGTCATGCATTTATATTCATATTCTTGCTTTACTCTGTTAGATTCAGCTATACTGTTGCTGCAAGGAATGTTCCCTTTTGAAAAATTCGTATATTAAAATAAGTGAAATGTTTACGTTACAGTTCAGATTTCAGTCTTTTAGTTTGGTTTTTGTTTATGGTGAAATTTAAGTGAAGCAAAGTAAAACTCTTTATATACATGAGCTAAACATTTTTGGTCCATCAAGTCAACTAGTAAAGACCATTTCTATAGGACTGTGGCTTGTCTTACTGTTTGCTCCACTTTGGACAAAAAAACTCCTGGAATAAAATCTCTGGGGAGAAGAACATAAGTACATGAAAGCTGAACTGAAAATTGAACTTGAGATGCTACAGTTATCTGTCACTTTTTCCTTTTGCTCAAACCTTTGTTTCTTGTAAGAGGAAAGTTTAAACCTATGGAAACTGAAAGGATAAGTCCACTGTAGGCCTGTGTGGCTTGCTGTCCTTTTTTTTTTGCCTGCTAAGCATGAAACACTTTGTAATCTGTCAAGTGAAGTCTAAAAATGGGCAGCTGTGCATGAGAACGACACATGTTTTTACCCCATAGAGGCAGATACTTAATGAACATATGGGCATTTGATGAACACATAATTATCTTATAAACATTTGTTTGGTGATGTTTTCAACAAAAAGTACTACTTTTAAAGAGAGCAAGAGAAGTGCATTTGGTAGTTCATCACTTCAAGTGTGTTATTTCACACCAAGATTAAAAAGGCAAAAGTTGATGCTGGACTTGTCTGCCAGGCCATAACTGTTTATTTCAAGATGACTCTCGTTTTGATAGATCTTTCAAGAAGCTGCATTCAATTTTTCACTGTATCCATATAACTCCAAATATCTAAGCACTTAAGTTTCAGAAGTCGGGGCCTGGGAATCCAGATTACAGGTTTAATATCGTGGAAAATTTGAGATGTTATTAAATAGCAAGCAGATCTTAAATTTTCTCAAGGTTTATGAGTCTAGCAAATGAAAAATGGGGCACAGATGAGATGTTTACTAGTACAGACTCCGTACACAAAATCAGCCAAGGTGTGTATCATCGTTAAATGTTTCATCCCACAAAATGGCTGTACTCAAAAGCTTATATTATTTTGATTGATTCAGAGCTGTCTGAAGAATTCATGATGTTGAGATTGTACTTCTCTGAAATCTTAAGATTTCCATACAAATATTTTATTAATGCCTGTATCTATGTATACTCTAACTAGAAGAGATTTGTTTTTATGTGCCAGGGCAGTGGATTTTTATGTACACCTGGAGCAGAGGGTGGATATGTGGAATGTTCTAAGTTATGTGTTCATGGCCCAAATCTAAGCATTCTAGTTAGGTGCCCCCAAAGAGTTTTAAAGTAATTATTGTATAATATTTGGCTAAAAATAATCTACTTGTAATCTTTCAGAGTCCACAAAATGGTAAGAATTAATATGGCTATCAGGTTAACTCAGCCTCAAATATTTGCTTTCCCCCAGTTCTTTTGAAAATAAAAGAACAATGCATTCAGCCCACAAATATTTTTTGACTGTCTAACGTGTGCCAGTTTCACACAGCTCATCGCACTGAATTGTAATTATAGTTTACCCGTATTTTTCCTTGACTAGACTATGTTTTTTTTTAAGAGAAAAGAGATTGTGCCTTAATCATGTCTACACTGTCCTTCCTCCGCACAATGAATGCCACATAAGTGCTCAATCAATGAATGGTGAATATATGAGTAAGTATGTAAATAAAGCCATAAACACGTGAGTGAAAAATCTGGTCAACCCAGTAACAATGGGCACAGGAAAGTAGAGGAAGGAAATATTCTTTCTATTTTGGAGAAGGGAGAAGTAGAAATACCAGGAAAGACGTTAGGAATGAGGTGACACTTGAGCTGGACGTTAAAGGATGCATAGGAGGCTATTAGATTTGGTTACCAGTCCTTGGTTACTTTAGAAAACAGGTTCAGTGAAATGTTGAGAGCAAACAGCATATTGCAAGAGGCTGAGGATCGGGGTAGATATGAAAAAATGGAGATAGAACCTCTCCATTTAAATAATTTTTATGAGGAGTATCTGGTGTCTAGACCTAGATTTGAATCCTGGTTTTGCCTCTTACAAGCTGTGTAAATTTCTTGGTGCTGTGGCTTTCTGATCTCTGCAATGAGGATAGTGAGACTATCTTTTGGGAGTATTGAATGACAAATTAGATAGGCAAATGTAACACTTTCTGTAAATACTCAATAATTAAGCTACAAAACAAAGGAGGGAAAGGACAGTAGCAGGGGGGAATAGCAGATTAGAATAAGGACATTTCTCTTTCAATTTCTCTTTCATTTTGAGCGATTTTCTCATAGTAAAATCTTATGTAAGATTCCATGATATTCCCTAAATCAAAAGTTTTAGCAACCAAGCAAATGATTTTATTTGACTTTGGTGTCCCTTCTGTTCTTGTCTGTTTCCTTTTCCCCAGTGCTATTAAACTGTTGAGTAATCTTTCCTTTGAGTCTTGATACTTTTAGAGTTTCTCATATCTGTTCAGCCTGCTTCTGAAATGTACCTGTGATATGTTCTAAGGATCATGCTGTAAGAATTACAAGGTAGTAAAATGATTTTAAGGTCACGTTTTCAAGTAATATATTTGAATTTGAGAAGGGGTCTTACTGAGGCACAATGGCTTAAGCCAGTTGCTTGTTCATAATTTACATTCTGCCAACTTCCACAAGGTATTTGTTGTGACACAATAAGCTAAAACAGTGATTCTGATGAGTGTTGAGAAGTTTAGGTCTGATGTTACTCATGAACTTTTTGAAGCTCCTTGGATAGATTTGCTAAGAATCTGATGCAGGCCTGCAAGAGAGCTATTTGATGAAAAATAGGTGTCTCAGTGCCCCTCCAAACGTATTCTACTCAGGTTTTCCCAATGGGTTAGCTTGGGACCACAAATCAAAGGTCTACATTCTATTTGGAAAATACGTTGTTTCTAAGTTTCTGTATATTTGTTTGTATTAATAGTGTTGGGGGTGGTTTATGTACAATAAGCTGCATCTATTTAAAATGTGCAATTTGATGAATTTTGACAGACGTTTACTCCTGTGAAACCATCACCACAATCAAGGTATAGAACACTTGTAACACCCCTAAAGTCTCCTCATGGTGCTTTGTGTTCCATTTACCCCTCCCTCTGTCGTTGACTCCCGGCAACCACTAATCTGCCTTCTGTTATTACAGATGAGTTTGTATCTTCTAGAGTTTTGTATTGATAGAGTCAGGTACTATATATTCTTCTGTGTCTGACTTCTTTTCAATCAGCATAATTATTTTGAGATTATGCATGTTGTTATATGTTCTAGTTATTCATTATTTTTATTGATGAGTAAGTACTACGATTGTTTATCCATTCACTTATTGATAGGTATTTGGATTGTTTCCAGGCACTCTGAATAAAGCTGCTATGGACATTCATGTACAGGTGTTTTTGTGGACATATATTTTGATTTCTCTGGGATAAATACCATTAATGGAGTGGGTAGGTTATCTGGTAGGTGTGTGTTCAATTTTTTTAAGCAACTGCCCACCAGTTTTCTAAAGTTGTTGTGATACTTTATATTCCCACATGGAGTTGACAGTAGTTCCATTCAACTCTCACCCTTGCCAATATGTGGTATTTTCTTTTCTCTCTTAATTTTTTTTTTTTTTTGAATTAGTCTTCTAAAGAGTTTATAGTGGTGTCTTATTCTGTTAATCTATTCATCTAACCTAATGTCACAGAGGCTTTCTCCTATGTTTTCTCTTAGAGCAAAACTGTTCGATAGAACTTTGTGAATGATAGAAATATTCGATATCTGCACCGTTCAAGACAAGAGCCACTAGCCAATTTTGGCGATTGAGAAATTGAGATATAGCTAGTGAGGCTGAGGAATTGAATTTTTAGTTTTAGATATAAATTGAGATATATGGCTGGCTGCTGTAACTCTACACTGTCATTCCAGAGGTTTTATAGATTTGACTTTTACATTTAGATCTATGAGCCACAATTTAATTGTTGTATATTGTATATTGTATAAGGTGAAGGTCTATGGCCATTATTTTCCATTTGAATATTCATTTTTCCTAGCACCATTTGTTGGTGCTTTCCCTTCTCTGTTGAGTTAGTTTGGCACCTTTATTGAAAATTAATTGACCATACATTTATGAGTCAAATTTTGGATTCTGGAGTCTATATTATGTGGACCTATATTTCTACTCTTTCACCAATGCCACATGGTCTTGATTACTGTGGCTTTAGCATACGTGTTGAAATGGGATCCAGGAAGACTTCCCTCGTATTCCTACTTTAAAAAAACCATTTTTGCTATTCTAGGTTATTTACCTTTCCATATAAATTTAGCATCAGCTTGTCAGTTTCTCTAAAAGCCTGCTGGGATTTTGATTGAGATTGTGTTGGCTCTATAGATAAATTTGGGGAGAACTGAAATCTCAGCAGTATTGGGTCTTACAATTCATATATGTAAAAAATCTCTCTGTTTATTTAGATCTCCTTTAATTTCTCTCAGCAATGTTTTGTAGCTTTCAATATAGAAGCCTTGTATATCTTATGTCTGATTTATCCCTTTGCAATTTTATTTTTAGATACATTTAAATAGAATTATTTTATTTTCCAATTGTGTCTCTTCATACATAAAATACAATTAATTTTTGTATATATTAACCATGTATCCTGTATCCTTGCCAAATTCACTTATTTTTTATATGCCTTAGGGTTTTTGATATAAGCAATGAAACGGTTGGAAAATAGGGACAGATTTAATTCTTCCTTACCAATATTTATGCCTTTTATACTTTCATCACTGCAATGACTAGGACCTCCAGTAAATGTTAGATTGCTTACAGCAGGCATCCTTACCTTGCACCTTCCTGATTGTAGAAGAAAAGTGTTCTATATTTCACTTTATTAAGTACAATATTATATGTATAATATCCTGTGTGTGTGTTATATAAAATTAATTATACCACAGTTTGTCTATCCATTCTCCTTTTGGAAGATATTTTGGTTGCTTCCAGTTTTTGGCAGTTATGAATAAAACTGCTATTAGCTTTCATGTGTATGTTTCTGTTTGACCATACATCTTCACTCATTTGGCTAAATAACGAAGAACGTTTTATTACTGGATCATTTGGTAAGACTGTTTTCAATCCTGTAGGAAGCCACCAAATTATCTTCCAAAGTGCCTGTATCTTTGTGCATTCCCACCAGCAATGAATGAGAGTTCCTGTTGCCCCACCTCTCCTTGTCAGCATTTGGTATTGTCAGTTGTTGTTGTTGTTGTTGTTTAATTTTAGCCATTCTAATGTATGTGTAGTAGTGTCTTATCATTTTAAGTTATAATTCCCTAGTGTCATATGATTTTAATCACCTTTTCATATGTTTATTTGTCATGCTATTTGGGGAAATATCTATTCAGATCTTGTTCCCATTTTATAAGTGAGATATTTATTTTCTTATTATTGAGTATTAAGTGTTCTTTGCACATTGAGGATAAAGTCCTCTATCAGATATGTATTTTGCAAATATTTTCTCGCTGTCTGTTTTTTTACTCATTAACTTAATGATGTTTTTTGCAGATTACATATTTTTTATTTTAATGAAGTCCACTTACCAGTTTTTCCTTTCATGTGGAAAATCTAAAAAGCCATAGCCAAACCAAATGCCCCACACCACCAAGCAATTGTCCAGTACCATCTGGGTGTACTACAGTTGAACTCAGTTTTGACACGAAGGATTTAGTCCTACAAGACTGCCCCCTTCCCAATTTAGATGTCAATTGCAAGTCCAGGTTCTCACCTGTGCTTCTGTCCAACTGGCTGAACATCAAGGTTTTCCAGGACCTCTTCCTCAGGTTTGACTAATTTGCTAGAGTATTTCACAGAACTCAGAAACATTTAACTTACTAGATCACCAGTTTATTACAAAAGGATATAACTCAGAAATAGCCAAATGATAGAGATGTGTAGGGCAAGGTATGTGGGAAGGGGCAAGGAGCTTCCATGCCCTCTCTGGGCGTGCCACTGTTCCAGCACCTCCAAGTATTCATCAGCCTGGAAGCTCTCCAAACCTTGTCTTTCTGGGTTTTTATGGAGGTTTCCTTATGTAGGCATGATTGATGAACTCATTGGCCATTGGAGACTGATTCAACCTCCAGCCACTCTCTTCTCCCCAGACTTCCGCAGGTGGTGGGCAACCAGCCTCCATCCCTAGGTAGGATTCGTGTCACCTCATTAACATAGCAAGACACTTTTAGCACTCTCATCACTTAGGAAATTTTAAGAATTTTAGGAGTTCTGTGCCAGAAACAGACATGAAGTCCAAATAATCTATTTCTTAATATAAACCACAACATCACAATTATCTTCTAGGAGTTTAATAGTTTTGCATTTTACATTATGTTTATAATTCATTTTGAGTTAATTTTTTGGTAAGAGATCTGTGTCTCAATTCATTTTTTGCATGTGAATGTGTGTTATTCCAACATCATTTATTGAAAAGACCATCCTTTCTTCATTGAATTGCCTTTGCTCCTTTGTTGAAGATTAGTGATCTATATTTCTGAGTATATTTCTGGGCTTTCTATTTTGTTCCATTGATCTATTTGTCTATTCTTTCACCAGTACCACACTCTTGATAATTGTGGCTTTATAGTAACTCTTCAAGTTGAATAATATCAGTTTTCTGATTTTGTTCTTCTTCAGTATTGTGTTAGCTCTCTGCATTTTGTGCTTTTCCATATAAACTTAATAACCAGTTTGTCCATATCGACAAAAGTAATGACTGGGCTTTTGATTAAGTTCACTTTGACTGTCGGGAAGAATTAACATTTTAATAATATTGAGTCTTACTATCCATGAACATGGAATAATAGGATTTGTAGTTTTCCTCATATAGATCTTGTACATATATTTTGTTAAACTTATTCCTAAATCTTCTTTTGGGGTTCCAATGAAAGGGTATTGCAACTGGGAGTTCGAAATTTGTAGATACTGACAGGGATATGTAGAATAGATAAACAAGATTATACTGTATAGCACAGAGAAATATATACAAGATCTTGTGGTAGCTCACAGCGAAAAAGAATGTGACAATGAATATAAGTATGTTCATGTGTAACTGAAAAATTGTGCTCTACACTGGAAATGGACACAACATTGTAAACTGACTATAACTCAGTAAAAAAAAAAAAAAGAAAGAAAGGGTATTGCATTTTTTATTTTAAATTCCAATTGTTCACTGCTAGTATATAGGAAAGCATTTGGCATTTGTATATCAGTCATATATCCTACAACCTTGCTATAATCACTTATTAGTTCTGGAAGTTTTTCATTGTTGATTCTTCAGGATTTTCTACACAATCAGGCCATCTGCAAACAGTTTTATTTCTTTCTCCCCCTCTCTGTATATCTTTTATTTCCTCTTCTTGTCTTGTTGTACTAACTAGGAGTTTCCAGAACAATGTAGAATGTGTGTGGTGAGAGGGCTCTTCCCTGTCTTGTTCCTGACCTTAATGATAAAGCATTTAGTTTTTCATCATTAGTGTAATGTTAATTGTAGGGGTTTTTTGTAGGTATTTTTTGTAAATTTTTAAAAATCAAATTGAGGAAGTTCCTTTCTATTTCTAATTTGCCAAGAGTTTTTATCGTGAAGAGTGTTGGGCTTTGTCGAATACTTTTTTTCACCTAGTGATAGGATCATCTGATTTTTCTTCTATAGCATATTGATACGATGGATTAAAATAATTGAAATTTAAGTGTTGAACCAGCATTGCTCACCTGGAACAAATCCCATTTGGTCATGGTGTATAATTCTTTTTATGCATTGTTGGAGTGGATTTACTAATATTTTATTGAGTTTTGCATCTATGTTTATGAGAGATATTGGTCTGTCATTTTCCTTTCTTGTAATGTTTTTATCAGTATTAGTCAGGCCTCATAGAATGAATCAGGAGGTGTTCACTGTGCTTCTATTTTTTGTAAGAGATATACAGAATTGCTATCTTTTTTTCCCTTAAATGTTCGGTAGAAGTCATTAAGAAAACTATCTGGACTTAATGCTTTCTGTTCGAAAGGTTAATATTCATTCAATTTCTTTAATAGTTATGGGCAAAACAGATAAGCCATTTTTCCTTCTGTGAGTTTTGGTAGATTATGTCTGCTATTCACTGAATGTGTGTTTCCCCTTAAAATTCAGATGTTGAAACTTACTCCCCAATCTGTTGTTGTTAGGAGGTAGGGCCTTTGGGAGGTGATTAGTTCATGAGGATAAAGCCCTGATAAATGGGATTAGTGACCTTATAAAGAGACTCCAAATACCTCCCTTGCCCCTTCTGCCATGTGAAGACACAGTGAGAATTCAAATGTTCATCTGTGAACCACGAAGTGGGTCCTGACCAGACACCGAATCTGCCAGTACCTTGATCTTGGACTTCCCAGCCTCCAAAACTGTGAGAAATAACTTTGTTACTTATAAGCCAGCTAGTCTATGGCAGTGTGTTACAGCCGCCCAAATGGATTGAGACAGGCACTTTCCAGTAATTGAACCATTTCATGTAAGTTGTCAAATGTGTGGACATAATATTCCTTAATGTCTGTGTGATCAGTTGTGATAGTCCCTCTTCATTTCTGACATTAGTAACTAGTGCTCTCTCTCTTTTGCCTTGGTTAGCCTGGCTAGAGGCTATAATAAAATAATGTCTAGCCAGGCTATAATCAGATCAATTATTATTTTTTTATTGAGGTATAGTTGATTTACAATATTGTGTTAGTTTCTGGTGTATAGCATAGTGATTCAGTTAAACATGTATATATATTCATTTTCATTATAGGTTATTACAAGATATTTAATATAGTTCCCCATGCTACACAGTAAGACCTTGTTGTTTATCTGTTTTGTATATAGTATTTTGTATCTGCTAATTCCAAACTCCTAATTTATCTCTTCCCCTTTCCCTTCCCCTTTGGTAACTGTAAGTTTGTTTTCTATGTCTGTGAGTTTATTTCTGTTTTATAAATAATTCATTTGTATTATTTTTTAGGTTCAACATATAAGTGATATCATACGATATTTGTCTTTCTCTGTCTGACTTACTTCACTTAGTATGATAACCTCTAGGTCCATCCATGTTGCTGCAAATGGCATTATTTCATTCTTTTTTATGGCCAAGTAGTATTCCATTATCTATATCTATATCTGTCTGTCTCATATCTTCTTTATCCAGTCATCTGTTGATGGACATTTAGGTTGCTTCCATATCTTGGCTATTGTAAATAGTGCTCCTACAAACATTGGGCAGTTATTTTATTGATCTTGCCAGAGAACTAACTTTTGGTTTTGTTGACTTTTCTCTACTGTTTTCCTCTTTTGAATTTCATTCTTTTCTTTTGTTATTTTTATTATTTGTTTTCTTCTTACTTTAAATTTGTTTTGCTTTGCTTTTCTCTAGTTTCTAAGGTAGATTATTGATTTCAGATCTTCTTTCCTAATATATATTTAAATATATATAATTATATAAAATGCTATAAATTCCCTCTAAGCACTGGATTCTCTGTATCTCACACATTTTGATGAGCTGTATTTCCATTTTCATTTAGTTGAAAATATTTTTAATGTTCTCTTCAGGTTTCTTCTTTTACCCATGTGTCATTTAGAAGTATGTTATTTAATATACAAATATTTGGGGATTTTTCAGCTATCTTTCTGTCACTGATTCCTAGTTTAATTCCACTGTGGTCTGAGAGCATACTTTGTTTGATGTCTAGTCTTTTAAGTTTGTTAAGATGTGTGTTTTATAGCCCAGATGTTGAACTCTCTTGGTGAATATTCCATGTGAGCTTGAGAAGAATGTGTATTCTGCTGTTGTTGGATGAAACATCCTGTAAATGTCAATTAGATACAGTGGATTGACAATGCTTTCAGTTCAACTGTATCTTTACTGATTTTTTTTGCTTACTGAATCTGTCAGTTACTGATAGAAGTGTATTGAAGTCTCCAACTCTAATAGTGAATTTGTGTATTTTCTCTTGCAATTCTATCAGATTTTGCCTCACATATTCTGATGCTTTGTAGTTAGGTAAATACACATTCAGGGTTGTTATATCTTTGTGGAGAATCTACCCCTTTATCATTATGTAATACCCCCATTTATTCTGAAGTCTGCTTTGTGTAAAATTAATATAGCTAATCCATCTTTCATTTGGTTCGTGTTAGCATGGTATATATTTTTCTATCCCTTTACTTTTACTTTACTGGTTAGAATGCAACATTACTAAATAGATAAAGAAATGAAGATGAACTGTTTTGGCCAGAAAGTAGACTATGATAGATTGTTTGCAAAATTGGCTGCTATAATTTATCTATCCTATATCTATGTACTTTTGACTAGGCTGCTCCTCTCATCAATAGATAGACTGTATGCCCATTTCCCAATGAATCTGGGCTGAACTTTTGACTTGGTTTGATACATAAAATGTGGTAGAAGTGAGTTTTGGAGTTTTAAGCTTAAGCCTATGAACTTATGCTCTCACTATAGTGCTGCCCTGAGACTTTCATGTTAATAAAGCCTGGGATAGTCTCCTTGAGGATAAGGGCCCCTGTGGTCCATTTTGCGGCTCATATCAACTACCAGACAAGTCAGTAAGGTCCTCTTGAATGGTTCATCCTCAGTTGAGTCAACAGGCACCTGCAGTCACGTGAATGACTACAGTTGATACCAGCAGAAGAACTACTTAATGGAGCCCATCCTATGGAATCATGTAGAATAGTTGTTTTTTTAAGCCACAAAATTTTGGGATGCTTTGTTATGCAGTAATGAAAACTGATATTCCTTCTCTATGAGCAACAAATTCCTCTTCTCAGGTTGTTTTCTTCACTTTTTTTCTTAGCTAAAACCAGACTTTTCATAGTTTGTCAAATTCAATGAAACTGTTCTTATAGCACATAAACATTAGGCACAGAACATGGAGTAAATATCCTTGATCCCCAGTGTTCTTTCAAGACCATTATTCCTCCTTCCTCCTGTTTAATGCTCTCTGTACCTTTTGACTTTCATGCTGTAACACTGTCGCTTACTAATCCTTCTTTTTCTTGTTATCTGCTGACATCTTTGTCAAACTCCCTGATTCATGCATACCTGTAGAAACCTGCTTGCTCTCTTTTTCCCCATCACTAAACTTTCTACTATTCCTAGTGATTCAAATACTTTTTTGAATAATTCACTGGCTTGGTGACTTGGTAACTCAATTCCTTGGTCTCCACTTACTTCCAGCAATCTATTCTTACACTCTATGAAAGTTACTTTTTGCAACGATCATATCTTGGATATTATATTCAGTCCTCTTTTGCTGGATTTTTACTCCTCTTACACATCTAAATGTTAGAATAACTCGGGGCATGTTCCTAGGTACCTCTAGTATCCATATTCCCCCATAACTTGGTCTTATTGATTTTTATTTATTATTTAAATGCTGCACTGGATGTATATCCCCTACCTGTATCTCTTCCTTGAGCTCCAGACACATATTTAGCTGCCTACTTGACATTTCCACTTACATGTCTTGAAATCATCTCAAATCTACTCTGTCCAAACTAGACCTCTTATTTTTCCCATTTGAGCTTTTCTCCCCACTCAGTCCATCCGTGTCTACCCAGCTGCAGAAGGTGGGTGCTATCCTGTTCTTGATTGCTCAGTTCCTCTCATACTTACATCTAATTCTCCACGAAGTGCGATTTAGTGTTCTTTCCGAATATACTTTAAATCCATACAGTTATCTACATTTATACTTCACCACACCAGTTCAGACCAAGAATCTCTTACCGGGACTATTCCAACAGCCACCTGAGTGCTTTATCTGCTTCAACTTTTTATAAACCTATAATTTATTCTATGCAGAGAAGCCAGAGAATTCTTTTTTTAAATTTGAATGAAATCACACCACATCTCTGCTTTAAAACTCTTCCATGGCTACACATTGAACATATAATAGATGCTGTTGTCTTTAATGTGGCCTAAAAAGACCCTGCATACATGGCCTCTGCCTACCTCTCTGATCTTAACCCCCATGATCCCCCCACTTGCTGTGTTCTGGTCACAGCAACCTTCTTTCTGTTCCTGAAACCTATCAAGCTTTTGTCCATCTTAGATCATTTGTCCTAACTACTCTTGCTTGATGCTATCATCCGCCCCAAATCTATCCTGAATCTTCATGTGGCTTCCTTTTCCACCAATTTCAACTGGCTCCCCGCAACCATTCCCCATTTTTGCCTTCACAACTTTACTATTTTAATTATGTATTTGAATGTTTTCTTTTTTTTTTTTTCCCTCCACTATAATATGTACTCCATAAGAGCAGGCACCATGTCTCTCTTGTTTAATGCTGTGTCCTTGGGGCTTAGCACACTAGCACAGTTTTTCACCTATAATAGATGTGCAGTAAGTGTGTATTGAATGAATCATTAAATGGCGTGACTGTATCATTGACTGTATCGGTTGCTTCTGCATTATTTTCGAGGTACATCTCAGGAATGTGGGGTCATCAAATAATTATACCATCATTAATAATTACCAAATAGCAGCTGTAGGATGAGTGGAAGGATTTAATTTATCTAATAAATATTGAATAAATGATATTTAGTATGTATCAGGGATTTTGCTAAATATTGTGTATTCATTGGTAAATATAAGAAATGCAATTTATGACCTTATGGAAACCCTAGTCTAGAAAGCTTTTTAGGTGGCATTTGGTGATCTTTTTTGGTGCAGAACAGTGTTTTGAACATGAGCATGAGAGGGAGAGTTGATTTGTGGGGTTACAGGAAATGGGAGTTGGTGTAAAATTGGAGAAACTGAGAAAAATGAGCTACTAAGAGAGGTAGGACAAAACATCATTCATTTATTCCCTGAATCTCCCCACCTGTGTTCTCCCAGCTTACACGCACCACACACACACACACACCCCCACACACAAACCCCACATACCACGTACACGCACCCCAGACCCCCTACACCCCCACTCATGCACCCACAGACACACCACACACACACACATGCACACCCCATACCCACACCCCACATACACCAAATACACACACTTTACCTTTCTCTCTACATGCTAGATCGCATGGTGTGAGGAGAGAGGATTTTTATACCTAAAGTAGTTCAGTGAATTCCTCACACATTTCCAAAGCTCAAGTACTGAGACATCGGTATTACTATTGGAAAGGTAACTGAATTGTGTGCTCAGAATATACATTATAGGACCATGAAAAGACCAGGGCAAGGTGAGTGATAGCTGATGATAAAGCTTTATTTTGAGGAAAAAAGGCAGAACTAAGTTTTTAGGTGGAGAAGTTAAAGGTTCAGGGAAAGTATGTACTCATGGAACTAAAAATTGTTTTTGTGATGAGTGTCTTTTGTTTGCTTAAAGAGAATCATATCAAGGATAAGAAATTTAACTGGTTGAAAGGAGAAAAGTAACATTATCTGTAAAAAAAAAAAAAATATATATATATATATAATTATACAGCTAGAAACCCATGAAAATAAAGTGTGAATAAGAAGTGAAGAATAAGAGATGGCAGTAAAGTGGCCCATCACAAGATATATACAAAAATCAATGTCTTTCCTGTGTGCCAACAATAAATAGTAACTCTAGTGGGGATAATCTCATATTCAGAAGAATATTACATGCCTAGGAATAGCCCAATAGTAAATAAATGTAACAGTACACAAATGAAAAATAGGATAATATGCAATATGATAATACATAACTGAGACATACTTAAAAATTTTTGAGAAAAAGAAATATGCCCTGTTCTTGGGTGGGAATATTCAGTACAATAAACAAATCAATATATATGATGTATAGAATTAACACACTCCCTGAAATTGTTCTAAAGTCAATCTTAAAGAAGAAACAAGGAAGAATAGCTAAAGGAATCTTGAAAAATAAGTTACAAAGAAAGGTACTTATCTTACCACAAATTATGACACATTCTTAAAATATAATAATTAAAATCACAGCATGTTAATGCTACAATCTGTAGTTAGATAAATGGAATACAATAAATTGCCTTGTAATAGACTGTAGAAAAGAAAAGAATTTAATATACGATAATGGAAACTTCATAAAAAAATAGTAAAGGTTAGTTGAGAGTGAAACTTTTCCATAGAACTGGCCAAAAAATATCCAGTAAGATTTTTACTTCTACCATATATTACCTCAAAAGAAATTCCAAAGAGGTAACATTTAAAAAATTAAGTATAGTTCAGTTTAGAATGGATAGAAACTTTTTAGCACCTAAGTCACGAAAAAAAGATACAAACTGAATGATTGATAGGGTGAACTATAGAAAATATTGTGAGTTTCTGAATATTGAAAACATCATGAATCAACTCAAAAGGTGGAGGATAAATTAGGAACCTAAATGAGGCAGATGAAGGGTTAATATCTATAATATAGATGAAGTACCTACAGCTTAAGGGGAAAAAAAACTGTAATACTCCGATAGAAAAAAATAGGCAAGGAGTACAAATGGCCAATAAACATGGGTAAATACATTTCATGTTACTAGTAGTTAAAAAATACAAATTAAAACAGTAAAAGGTGTTATTCTTTTCACCAGCGTATTGGATTTTTCTGGTCTCTTTTGTCTCAGTTCACTGGTACTGAGGATACTAGTAGGGAGTGTAAATTGCTAGTTTCAGAGAATTAATTTTAACATACATGTTAAGAATTTCAAACAGGTTTGTGCCACTTAACCAAGCATTCTACTTTTATAAATATGTCCCAAGGAAATAAATTAGAGATGTAGACAATGATTTATATGCAGAAATAGTCATAATATTTTTATTGCACAAAAATTAAAACTATTAAATATTTGAAAACAAATAATTGGTGAAAATAATATGGTAGATCCATATTTTCAAGTTATGAACATCATATTTTTAAAGTTTTTAAGGGTGAGGAAAAATGCTCTTAAGGATACATGGTCTAGAAATTTTTAAATGGGTCAGAAATCCCTAAATTTAAAGCATTAAAAAAATACTGGAAATACAACTAAAATGTCAACAGCAATTGTTTTTGGAGGTGGGATTTGTATTATTTTACTGATTGATTTACTGATTGTTAGATTGATAATTAGAACAAAAAGGATTATTTACCTATTTATTGCCTCATGTGATCCTCTCAATAGTGCAGTGAGGTGGGGTATTCAAATGAGTATATCTATTTTATATAGAAAAACTGGTGGAGAAATAAAGTGACTTATCTAAGGTCTTGAAGTTCCTAAGTGAGGATCTTTTTTCCCTTGTATAGTACCTGGTACATAGTAAGTACTCAGTGTATATCTGTTGAATGACTTAGTTCAAAACTATAAGCAGATCTGTAGGAGTCTTTCTATTGTAGCTCAGACTTCTGAAGCAACTTATCATGGTTCAGACCTTCAACATTTGGCCAATTCTGGACATTCTTTATAAGATATTAATATCCTTTATTTGCACTCACAGAG
Source organism: Camelus bactrianus (assembly GCF_048773025.1). Lineage (NCBI taxonomy): Eukaryota > Metazoa > Chordata > Mammalia > Artiodactyla > Camelidae > Camelus > Camelus bactrianus. Next base: position 76,326,210 of record NC_133575.1, on the reverse strand, counting down.
CATTTAACTGGAGCCAGAAATATGGAGTGCCATTATGTTTCATCAGTTTGATTGGGTGGTATAACAATAATGTTTTAGTGACTTAAAGAGTAATTGATTAAAAGAAGGGTTGTCCTCTATGTCTAAGTCTTTACAAAATCACTCAGTTGGCCGTGGCATGGTCAATTTGGTAGTTTAGATGATCTTAATGTTTGCTTGTGTGACAATCCATCAGTTTGAATGTGCTTTGATCCCATTGCATTGTTAAAATGGACAAAAACATCGGATGCACTATGCCATGCTATATTATTTTGGGGTCATAGGCAGTATCCTGCGAAGCATCTAACATAGTGGTGTGAACATTAGAACACTCAATAAATAAATGTGATAATGATGGAAAAGCAAACTTAAATACAATTACAACATTTTTTAAAAATGATCAGCAGTTCTGCTTTGAAAATGGAAGAGCATAGATGGCATTTTTTAAAGCTATCTAACTTACATCTTCAGAAACCCCAGCTGAATGTGTAATTAAGTTCAACGCTTAGTTATTTTATTGTTTTGTTTGTTTTCTTTATTAACATGGAGACATGCTATACCGATGTTGTGGGAGAATAGGTTCTTGCCTCACACAGGAAAGAATTTAAGAGCGAGGCATAGTAAAGTGAAAGCAAGTTTATTTAGAGAGATACACACTCCACAGACAGAGTGCGGTCCATCTCACTCAGAAGGAAAAGTGACTTAGGAGATACACACTCCCGTAGACAGAATGCGGGGCATCTCAGAAAGGTGAGAGGGTGAGGGACTGAGAGGTGTGGGGATGTTCAGTTTAAAGTAAAAGCAGATACACACTCCATAGACAGAGTGCAGGCCGTATCAGAAGGTAAGAGAGAGAATGACCATGAGGTGTAGAGTTGTTAGGTTTTATGGGCTGGGTAATTGCATATGCTAATGACTAGGGGGATTATTCCAACTACTTTGGGGAAGGGGCGGGGATTTCCGGAATCGGGCCCCTGCCCACTTTCTGACCTTTTAGGCTCAGCCTAGGAACTGTCATGGTGCCTGTGGGTGTGCCATGAGGCTCAAGTCGAATCTTCCACCATCTTGGTTCTAACCAGTTTGTCCTATTCTCAATTGCTGTGTTATTCCTTCAGTGGTTGTTCCCTGCCCCCTTTCCTCCTGTGTCATTGACACATTTTAGTTTTGTAACCTAGTCCCAGTGGAGTTTTATTAAACTCATATTATGATAGAATTTATAACAGTCTCTACAGATTTGTTTTAAATTATCGTGAAACTTTTATGCATTATTTATATCAAACGTCTACTGTTAAAAGCTTATGCTTCTGAGAAAATGTGACACAATTTTTATAGTTTAGTACAAAAGTGTTTCTTACAAAACAAAACAAAAAAAAGTATTGCATACCAAAGGTTTAAACCATTTAATAGAGGTGAATTACTTGGATGGCTATTAAAAGAGGACTATTGCAGTGAAGAAAGCAGTATACTAATATTTTAGATAACACCAGAAAGTGCATATTATAGCAGTAATGATATTCTCATCTAGGATCTTATAAACTGAATTGTGTCCCCTCAAAATTTATATATTGAAGCCATTAACCCCAATGTGACTGTATTTGGAAATAGGGCCTGTAAGGAGGTAATTAAGGCTAAATGAGGTCATAATGGTGGGGCCCTAATCTCATAGAATCAGTGTCCATAGAAGAGGAAGGGACATCAGAACTCTCTGGTTTGCTCTCACTCAAGCTCATGCCTGCCCTCGTTCTCGCTTTCTCATGTGCACAAAAGAAAAGCCATGTGAAGACACAGTAAGAAGGCAGCCATCTTCAAGCCAGGTAGAGAGGCCTCACCAGAAACCAGACCTGTCAGTGCCTTGATCTTGAACTTCCACCTTCCAGAACTGTGAGAAAATGAATCTCTGCCTTTGAAGTCACCCATTCTGTGACATCTTGTTATGGCGGCCCATGCTGATTTAATATTACAGGATTTGTGGATAAAATCTCCCTCTTCAGTTGCCTGCTAATAATCAGTTTTTACACAGTTCAAACTAAGAATCACAGTTCTTAAAGATGGGTAGAAGCAGGCCAGAACAGATCTCCAGAAATTATTTTCAAGAGAGCCATAAAGTACAACATTTTGCTATTGATCCTGATAAGGAAAAAAAGAAGTGTTGTAGCTTCTCAAGAAACCTTCCAATGCATTCCAATTTAGATATTTCTTAAAATGGGAGCTACTCATTTATAAGGACAAAAATACAAAAGAGTGGCCCCAAAGCTTTTGATAATGTTAAGTGTGGAAAACACTATTTTTTCTTTATGTGTTTTAGTTGTACTTAGAGTGGGGTTGATATTAAGTCATGTGCTGGTATAGTCATTTACAGCAACTATTCTGACTACTCAGTATCAGTGTCATACTAATTGTTAATTTTTGCCACTATAATTGATGCTTAGAGCAAGAAGAATGAAAAGATGAAGATTTGCTGAATAGCCATGTGTTTCCCTCAACACAGAAAGCTGGGTCAGCTCCTTTTTTTGGTTTGGTCTTCTCTGTCAAAATAAATGATTACAGATAGGAACAAAAAAGCAGAAGAAACTTTGATGTAAGAGAAATGATGCTCATTCTGGGGAAAGATGTTCAAGCTTGTGGGGAAAAAAATGGATCTTTAAGAGCTTTGTTATTCTGTTCACCTAACCTTCAAGTTCAAAGTTTTGCCCCTTTGGAGAATATTCATGATAATGCTTTACAGATTGAAAGAGCATGTCCAGGAAAGGAGACTCAACATGGATTTGAACAGAGGTGTTCTTTGTTAGAGCAAATGTAGAGGTTTCTATGATGATTACTTTGAAGAGGTCAACCTTTGCCAAAAATAAATGAGTTAATCAACAGTATTGTTGAAAAAGAAATCAGACTGAAGACTTCAGCTAGCATTCTAATGTGTTAAATCATCTACCCAACAGTAACTGAGTGATACTGTATGTAAGATACTGGGTTAAGCACCTGTGATGATAGCCAAGACCCAGTACCTACACTGAAGGAGTTTATATTTTGTAAAGTGATGAGTGAAGTATGACAATGATTCACTAACTACTGAACAAAGTAGTGAACTAGTGAATATTGCAAAAGCATGCCGAGAATCTGCTTACTTTCTGAATTAACGTTAAGGAGACAAATCCAAACTGCCCTTGGCCTCAGAGGTCAGGAGAGGGAACTCTAATCCGGCATTGTTCAGGAGAAACATAAGCCACAAATGCAATTACATGTGTGTGGTTTTAGCTTTCCTAGTAACCACATTAAATAAAGTGAAAAGAAAATGCTTAAATTCATTTGAATATATTTTATTTATCTTCTATATACAGAATATTATAATTTCAACATACATTCAATATTAATAATGAAATGTTTTGCAGTTTTTTGTAGTAGGTCTTTGAAAGTATATTTTACACTTACTGAATGTTTTCATTTCAGCTAGCCTCATTACACGGGCTTACAAGGCACACATCGCTGGTGGCTACCATGTTAGACAGTACAGTTCTAATCCATTGGATCCTCAGCTGCGTTGGGAGTTTCAATCTATTGCATTCTTTCTGAAGCTTGCCTTTTAGGTGGCCCCAATGATGAACTTTTCCTGAGATGCCAATTTCAACTTATTAGCTCAACTGGATAATGTCTACAGATTTGATGCCAGTAAGGGCTCCCTAGAAAGACATGCTATTTCCACTTCTTCCGAGTCTCTCTAAACCCCCAAGAGCCTTCTTTTAAATGTTCCCTTTCATGCCTTATTGAACATATGTCTGTTAGAGCGCTCATAAAACTTCAGGGTATTGATTGAGTAAACATGTCTTTTTCTATATGAAACAATATAAAATGTGGAAGGTTTTCAGTCCATCTGAGCTGGGTTCTGATTCTAGATCTTCCACGTGGCAAGTTCCTTAACCTCTTGACACGCCCCTCATATTTAAGATAAGAATAGTAAAATTATGTACTTTATTGTAAGAGATACATGAGATAATGTTTATCATTTTATATAAAACATTTAGCACATTGGCTATCCCGCCAAGCATTCCATAAATAGTATCCTCTATTATTGTTAATAATATTAGTAAAAGAATACCCTTTTTATTTTTCTATGCTTTATGCCTAGCTTAGCAGGCTTTTACTGTATTTTATTGAATTAATTAGTCAAGGCTCACCAGATAAGATCATGTATAAACTTGCTCAAGCTTTTAACTTTCCAGAAAATGGAAACCTTAGAATTATTACTGCTAAGCAATTAAATTGAACAGTCTTGGCTTAAAGTTTAGGAAATTAGTCATAGATGCTATTATTTCTCTAAAACTTCAGGAAACAGTTTTTGAACTTACTTCTCCAGAGAAAGTAACTCAAATAGCCACAATTCTGTGGGCCTGCCATGGCCTTAGCGTGTATTCAGGAGCACCTGTAGTTCTTGATCCTTTCCTATTGTCTACTGGAAATAAAGACATTTTTTAGTAACCTGCTACAAAACACTTGGTCAAAGCAAAAAGACTAAGAATTGAAAAATCAAAAATCAATTGTCTGACTTTACAAAGAGTGTTATTTCTTAGAAATAAAGTCTTGCTGGGAGAATAGAGTTTAGAATCAAAAGAGGCTGAGATCTTGTTTGAAACAGACATACTATACTCAACACATACATACACATCCATTCAAAGACATGTACGCTGTATGCACAAACACACTGGCACACATACAAATACCCAGGCTGACACCTGCTGGAATTCTCTAATATTTTCAGCCATCATTAAGCAATCTGGCAGGGACTTCTTTGTCTATTCCAATGTTTATAGTGATGAACTTCCAGGTTGACTCACTGATAGGTTTATTTTCTTTTACCCTCATTAATTCGGCTGTTTCCCAACGCTGTCCCGTCTGGTAGCAAACTCTGAGCTGCTGTTGTCACAGGAAATGTTGTGGGAGCAGGTGGATTGGAGCCACTCTCAAAGGATTGCTCAAAGAAGCCTAGTCTGAGCATAGGCAACTGAACATCAAAAAAGGCCCACGATCATACTGGTGATCCCCTACCCCAAATGTGAATGTTTCAGTTTCACAGATTAAAAAGAGCATCATCCTTGAGGATAAAACACTGAAGTTTACCTCCTTTTTTGTTACTGATCTATGTTCTCATGTTAGATTGTACAATCCTTAAGAATGTGGATGGAATTCCCAAGTGCAGGGCTGATCCACTGGAGATCAGATAGACTAAGGGAAATGAATCTCCTGGTTACATTTGATAAGGGGAGGTATTCAATCACATTTTTAAGCACTAGCTGTAGGGTCAGATTATTATAATTATTTAATGTGCAAATTACTATTATTATCATGAACATTATTATCATTCTATATAAATCAGCTGTGTCACTAATGATTAGGTAATATGTTACAATAAATTATGGCTTTAGGCAATTAGTGAAGCCTGGAATGATGTTTATAAAGGTGCCTGGAAGGATAAAACAACTGTCGCAAATGTTGACAATTCGTTACTCTGGGTGATGGATATGTGGGAAATCCTTGTATAATTCTTGAAATTCTTCTGTGAGTTTGTAATTCAAGCTCAATTTCTTAAAGTTACAAAAGTGTCTAGACATGTAATGTCTTGGAATTCCCAGAGTGTGTTTGCTTCTAGGCAACAACCCAGAAACCATAGTGACCCTAAGAGTTTGTGTTTTGGGGGGTTTTTTGGAGGGGGGAGGTAATTAGGTTTATTTGTTTATTTTATTTAATGGAAGTACTGAGGATTGAACCCAGGACTTCATGTATGCTAAGCATACATGAAGCATACACTCTAAGCATACACTCTACCACTGAGTTTTACCCTCCCCTCAGAGTTTGTGATTCATTTGGTTATAAATAGTCAGTACAGTGCCTCTATTGGGTTTTATGCTTGTCAATACATTTGTCTTATGGTGAAAACTTCTGTAACACTGAGGGAGTGGAGGGGATTAGCCAAACATTAATGATCTCATTTTAAGGAAGTTTGCATCAGCACTTGGGGTGGGATAACGAATTCAGCTGGGGGCTTTCTCTGCAGTCAGTGGCCTTCCTGAAGTCCGGAACTCTTTTCTGCCATGGGAAGACTTCTGGTTGATTCCTCACCCCACCCCCTCTAGTTCAACCCAAGGTTCCTAATAAAAAGACCAATCATTGCAGTGCCCTTTTCCCTGCCTCTCTGTCAGCTAGAGAAACACTGAAGCTTTTCAAATAAATTCTCTTCCAGCCTGGAACTCTTTACCTAGGAAAGTTTTATAATCTATTATAGAGTTTCAAGAGTAAATCTAAAACAACCATGAAAGTGCCTTTACATTGCAAAGACAGCCTTGGGTAAACTTTTCATGTGCTTCCAAATTCCCTTTCCCCAATAAATCAGGTAAGAGCTGTGAAGGTTCACGAAGTCAAGGCAAACTGTGTTGGTCTGATTTCAGTTTTGAATTTAAAATGGTATCATCCTTGGCCATGAAGGCCAAATTCCAGACATGCAACCCTTTGGAATATCCCCAGAAAGGCAATGTTGTATATTACTTGGTTACAAGAAAAAGAACTGACTGTTACTTCTGTCTGTGTCTGTTTCTGTGAACAAGTTGAATCATTTCCATCTGGGAGAGATCGTCAGACTTGTCCTTTGCCTATTTAGAAATAGTTTGTAAGGACAAAGGCTGTAAAACTGTTTGGGTATGTGCTTTCAGAAAGACATAACACAATTTTAAAAACACCAGGCATTTTGAAAGTCTCTGTGGCAAGCCCATTCAAGGGAGATCAATACAAAATACAACCTAAAGCCTTCACCACAAGAGTGCGGCTTCTTGATAAGGACATTTCTTGGTTTTCCATCAGGAACTTCACAATTCTGATTATTGTATTTTTGTATTTTTGTTGTTAATTGGGGGTAGAGAGGTGTTAAATATTTGGGAAAAGGAGTTACCTACCTTTGATAAATCTTTGAACCCATCTGGCCACATAACACCTAGCATAAAGTCTAGTAGTAAGTCTTCTTAAATAAACTAAACCTTTATCAGATGCTTATAAGAATTAGCCTTTTAAAAGGAGGTGGCATTTCTTTGTAAGGTGTGTAGTCATCGCACGATGTTGACAACAGGGAGCACAACTTGAAGTTTGGTTTTTGAGCCTCTGGATTCCGAACAGTTGGCTTTACCTCGTATTTGGGGCAGGGGAAATGGCACCTCAGTCCTGTAGTGTTCTCAGTGAACATAATGTCCATTCTATTTTAATAGCTTTTTACAGTCTCCATTTTTTATTAATGCACCCTGAATATGCCGTGCTTTTTATTGTGAATAACCCATAAAGGATGGCTGTAAAAATAGTCATAACACTATACTATTTTCTTCGATACTTTTATCTCCCACTGTAAACTTAGATGCTGCTCAGAAATGCAATTACAGTAAAATGAACTCACGAAGAAAAACATTGGGGGCTACGACAGCAGCTCATTCAGCTCCCCGTGGCTTCTTTCATGGGACATAGTCATAATAGCACAATGTTTGCCTGGCTTATTTCCCTGTATATAAACTTCCTTATTTGTCATTATCTGACATCAGTGATTAAAAATTGCACATAGAATTTGAAGATGGGCATTTCATAGGCATCTTAACTCCTAGTAGCCTGGTGAATATTAGTTACTTGTGGTGAGAGGAAAAAGTTAACTCTGAGATAAAAATGTTTCTGAAGTGTGATTCAGTCCCTTGGGATGCAAGAGGACTTGACTTTAAATGGTTACTATCCTCCATACTGTACTATCCCTTAAATATAATATCAGCAAATAGTAATTAATCACCTATTAAGTGCAAGGAATTTTCTTTTTCATGGCACAAAGAGGCATAAAACACAGCACTGGTCCTCAGGCAATGCATCATATATTTGAGGGAAAATAGAACATAACTTAATAAACAATTAATATGCATAAGCACTAACTGTTTAAGACTCACAGAAGAGAGAGAATCTTGCTTGGCTTATTTTCCAAGGAAAGTTTCACTATAAAAGTGGGATCTGGGCCAAATTTGGGTCAATTTATAGGGATCAGCTAGCTAGAGACTAGTAAAATGACTTTGCAAGTTCCAAAAGTAGAAAGGCAGGACTGTGTTTAGGAGGACCAGAAATAAAATCTTTTTTTTTTCTTTTTTTTTTTTCCTCCCCGCAGGAATTGAGACATATGCACTATGAAACCAGAGAGAAAGCTGGAAAAGGAAGGTCAAGCTAGATTTTAGAGATTCTTTTTTCTTTTTTTTAACTTATTTTTTTATTGAGTTATAGTCATTTTACAATGTTGTGTCAAATTCCAGTGTAGAGCACAATTTTTCAGTTATACATGAACATACATATATTCATTGTCACATTCTTTTTCACTGTGAGCTACAGGATCTTGTATATATTTCCCTCTTGAATGCAAGGCTGACAAATTTGGGCTTAATCCTATAGCTGGTCGAAATCCATGGAAGGTTTTTAAGCAGAAGAGTAATTAACATGATTTAAGAGCATCACATGGTGATATATGAGATCATAGGGAGGGAAGAAACTGAAAGCGGGGAGACTAGCAAGGGTTGTGCTATCATCTTTAGACCAAGCAGGAGGGCACCCAGACTGGAGCCCGGCACTTTAGAGGGCAACTGCAATTAGAAACCCGGAGGAGCGCTATATCGAGGAACACAGGGGTGTTGCTGGCACTTGGGATCCAGTACTCAGTGCTGAACATCTCCTTCCATGACCAAATAGCTCTTTGTTTCTTTTGTTATTTGTAGTTTTGATTGTATATCCAAAAAATAATTACCTAACCCAGGGTCATGAAAATTTATCTGTGTTTTCTTCTAAGAGTTTTGTAGCTTTAACTCTAATATTTAGGTTTGGGATTCATTTTGAGTCATGCCCATAGCTTTTCAGTTGTACCACTTTTACCTGTCTCGTGTGTGTGTGTGTGTGTGTGTGTGTGTGTGTGTGTTTTAATTTGGTGTTTTCTGAGGGTGACCACCCCTGGGTTCCTTCGTACTATATTCTGTGTCTTTTTTATAGTTCACTCCATGTGTTTTCTGTTCCATATGTGACCTATCTCTACTCCCTGTCATCTCAAACCTACAACAATTTTTATAAGCAAGAGCTACAGAGTTATGTAGGGTAAGCATCTTATGTTTAGGACTATACATATATAAATGAATACATATATGTGTATGCACATTAACGTATACCTACATATACATATGCACATATTAATACATATATACATATGCACATATTAGCATTTACATATACAATATATGTACACAGTTTTATAATTTTTTGCTAGTGTGTTTGAAGACGTGGTGCTTTTGGGCCCTGTTTACTTACCCCTAGCAAGTTTTTCCTGTACTTCACACGCAAGATCTCGGCACCAGTCTGAGCTGTGTCTTGCAGGCATTATGTTTTCATCTGTAGTTCATAGCTAAGTCTTAGATTCAATGAAACAAGATTTGTGTGGTTTTGTACATGCATTTTTTGCATTTTTATTATATTCAGGAGGAAAAGAGGAAACTTTCTCTGTGATAGTGCCATAAATATACTTTAAAAAAAATCTTGATTGTTTCCCATCCCAGCACCAATTCCACACCACCTGTGCCTTATTCCTCATTTATTATATTGAGTAGCTTTCTTTTTTTTTTAAGCAGTAATCAAAGGTACTAGGTTCTTATAAACCTTGCAACAAGCGTATCAAATCTTTTTTCAACAACTTAGCCAGAGTTGTGAGCAATAGCTTATATACCCAGTTGTAGTGTCCAGCAGACAATTAGAGATAACGACTCAAGACTTGGGAAAAGGCCAAGATTAGGGATGTATACATAACTATTATCAATGAGTGTAAGAAATATCACTCCTTGAACTTTTGTGGAGAAGTACTCATGCTAAGAATAGTTAGCACGTCTAACCTTACGTATAAGTGACTAGTTACCCAGCTCTCTACATGGAATTATTTTCTGCCAAAATGATTTCTTATGATCTGTGATAATATCTCAAATTATACTTTTAGAATTTATTCCATTTGATTACATATTGCTGCTTGTTAAAAGTAAAAGTCTGTATCAGAGGCAGCGTAAAAGCCTATATGTCCCGAAGTGTGTTCTTTGGAATGCTATATCCAAAAGCTGTCAGTTGTTATTCTGTGACAAATAACACATTTGGGGAAACACTAGTTTAAATAGAATTAAATAAGTTTCTTTGGGGGGCGAGGGGGGCATGCTTCTCAGGTCCTGTAGTAATCTCGTGTGCATTGTGGTACGTCCACCAGGTAAAGTCTGTGATATTTCCAAAGCCTATTTGACTATGAACCCTTTTAAAAAATAAATCATCTATTATACTTCTGTCCTTCTCGATCTAGTTGTGGAAATTCTCTACAATATAAGATCATTTCTCACTGAGAGAATTCTGAGAAAAGGCTGCTAAATGGAGCACAAAATGTTTATGTCTTGATAGATGGGTCGGAGGTAAGACAGAGGGTTGGGGAGAGACTGGGATCTCTACGATCAGATCATGCAGCACAAGTGGGTCTGACTTTGCTCTGTAAAATTGTCCTGGCCAGTAGGGAAGAGAGACATGGGAAGGCACATGGGAAAACATCACTCACACCTTTTGGAATCCTCATTTCCATGGTATCAGGCAACTAGTATGGATGAAGGGTCAGTAGCCTTTGGATTTGCATAAATCCTCTACAGCTCTTCAACTTGGAAGTCATTTTGAAATATTCCGGTTACAGTGACATTGACCAAGTAGTATATTCTTTCCAATTGGTAAAATTTGGCATGGAAGATCATTCATATTAGGGAACAAAATTTCTATTTTTTGTCAATGAAACCATCATTCTCCCAGTAACTCAGCCTTAAAAATTTGAAATCATCTAGGACATTTTTATGTCTCTCTTACCCCCATATTAAATCTATCACTCAGTCCTGCTTCAGTAATTTTCTAGCATTCTTTCCACAATTCTTGCTCAGAACTCTCATCTCCCCATTCAAAACTATTCTTCATGTTATGGTCAGCTTCATCTTCATGAAAAACCTCCCCCCACCCCCAATTGTAACAGTCATTTGTTCACGCACCTTCATGGATACAGTATCCAAACTCTTTCAGATGGCATTTAAGGAGTTCCATATTTTCAGTCCATGCGTACTTTTCTGGTCCTGTATTCCATTGTCCCCGGTAGGATCCCTTTGGTCCTGTCAGACTGGTCTACTGTCAACTGTGTATGCGCCCTCTCTTCCTACTCATTTCTTCCTTTCCCTTAGTTCTTCACCTACCTAAAACTGACCCCATTCTTCAATATTCAAAACAAGCACTATTGCTGGGAAGACTTTCACAAAAACATTAATACATAGTGATATCTACTACTACTGGAATGATTGAGGATTTACTGTTTGTACCACTGATTTGGGACTAAGTCCCACAGGTCTTGCATTGTTTGTACCTTATCTCCTCAAGGCGATGGTAAGCTCCTTGGAGGAAACAGTTATACCTTATACTTCTTTGAATCCTCTAAAACATAGAAAGGGTTTTGAAGAATTCTGGTAAAACAAATACAAGTTGTCATTAATAAAAATGCTTGAAGTGACTGTATCTTGAGCTGTGAACACATACTTGAACATCATACAACGAACTCTAGTTTTCGTTTTCCTCAAAAATTCCTCTGTATTTTGATTTTATATTAGTCCTTGAAATTGCATCTATTTCTGCCTGAAATATTTACATGTATGATGTTGCATCCATGCCAAAACCTCTGATTAATAATTAATGAAATTCCCATTTTTAGCGCTGATTTTTTGTTGCATAAAAAAGAATAAATATCATTTTTTTTCTGTCGAATTTTAAAAGAGAATGTGATGTTTTCATGCCATAGAATCTCCCAAACCTAGCACTTCTCTATCGCAGAGAACTTCGTATTTCTTGAACTGCCAAATGAATAATTCATGTTTGTAATAAGCAGAGTTGTTATTCTTTTTTAGGGAGAGAGAGGAACTCATTTTTGATGATCCTAAATTGTTTATCAAAAACCACCTTGAAAGTGTTGCCTTGATTTCCTTATTGACTAATTATCATTTGAACGTGTTTTGGCACAGCTTATGGGACAGGATCTGACTGCAGATGTCTACAATAGCAAACTTGTCCTGTCTTTCTCATTTTTTAAAACTAAAACCTCTTGGAAAATGCCAGCATTTGGAGTGTTAGTATGAAATACGTGTCTCCTAGCAAAATCTCAAGGAAAATTAGGAGGCAACTAGTGTGTGTTTGTGTGGTGTGTGTAGGTGTATAGGTGAGGGGGAGGGCTGTGAAGAAAGAAGGCTAGAAACAGAGCTTCCTTTAAAAAGCTCAGGAACAGTTCATCATTAATATACATATGCGACAACATCATGGTTGTTGCCTGGAAACAAGTAAGAGGGAGTCAAATAATGAAAAGGACTCTGATGCCCCAGTGAAACCAAATTGAACTTTAAAGCTACTAGAAAAAGGGATGGTGACCAAATTAGCTTGCACAAGTCAGTGCTTGAAAATGTGCTTTAAAAAAAAAAATTGCATTTAATTTTCCTGTCACCTTATCATACTTTTTTTGATGGAATAGAAGCAGTATTAATTGGCCACTCAAAGAGTTTAGGGAAATAGAATGATAAAGGGAAAGGCCGAAGGAAATGTTTTACAGGGCCATTTGACATCTTATAAAGCATAGGGTATCTCTGAGGACAACTCCTCGAGTTATGCATTTATAACCACACCCCTAAATATTCTATCCTATTGAAGGAGGTGCCTATTCACCTGACAGTTTAAGACAATGCTTAAAAATTCCTTGTAATGGCAGTATGAGATAAATGACTTCAGAAAGTTTGGGGTGGCTGATAGAATTCTGCTCTCTGGTTTCCAACGCAGGATACAAAATACCACACAATGGGATGAGAAGGTCCCTCTGGCTACATGCCTCCCCTGGTGAGCACAAAGGATACTCTACGTATCAAACTTGACAGGGGTAAGAAAGACAAGTGCATGTGCTTTTATAGAAACACCAGACCATTTAAGTGTGACAAAAAGTATAATGAGAGAAATTGACCCAGGAGTTCTAACATTTTATTGCTCAAAAATGAAATTTGTGTATGGTGTTATGTTTTAAATGCTATTAAGTAGCTCTTTTTTAAGTACTAGAAGCTTCTATATTAAGACTAATGCAGTTTTTGCTTAGTGTCATTGTGATATGATAGCATATCAGTGCATCTTTTCAATAAGCATTGTCATCAACTGTGTACTGAGAATCTGTGATGTCCAGGGTAATGTTCAGTGGGAGATAGAAGATGATGTAAGCTCCGGTGCCTAGAAGTTGGAGCTCATAGGCCGCAGCGGAGGAGAAGGTTTATAAGAAAATAACTGTAACAGTGCAATTGTGCAACATTCCATAATAGTACCAAGGTTTTCCCCAAACACGGAGGAAATAAGTTATTCTCCCTGGAAGAATTAGGAAGTTTCACCAAAAAAGGTGTTGAAATTAGACCTGAGATAATGAAGAGCTTTTTGCCCAGAGAGAGAAGGGGAAAGTGTTGGCTGAGCAAGAAGAAGTCATTAAAAAAAAAAAATCACAGAAGCCTGAAAAAAGAAATGAGATAAAGAAGGAAGGATAAAAAGACGTGACTAAAGTGTTGGAAATCTCTGGTTGCAACTATTGAAGAGTTTTAGTAATCACTGGACCGCAAATCTTGCTGATTATATTAAAAAAAAATCTCCTGGGAGCCTTCTAATATAGATTACCTCATCTTAACATTCTCTTAACCCATTCCAGCTATCCACTCTAAGTCCAAAAATCTCTTCTAAATATAATCAGCTCAGAAAATCCCAAATATCATACTCCAATCAAAACAACCTTCTATGTGAAGTACTATTACTGTCTCTATTTTATTTTATATTTTTTATAAGTCCCATCTTTTTTAAATTGAAATATAGTTGCTTTACAAAATTATATTAGTTTCAGGTGTACAGCATAGTGATTCAGTATTTTTATGGATTATGCTCTCTTTAAAGTTATTACAACATAATGGCTGTAATTCCCTCTGCTGTGCAATATATCCTTGTTGCTTGTTTATTTTATACATAGTAGTTTGTATCTTATAATCCCACACTCCTATCTTGCTCCTCCCCCTTTCTTGCTTCCCACTAGTAACCACTAGTTTATTTTCTATATCTGTGAGTCTGTTACTGTTTTGTTATATATATGTGTGTATATGTGTATATATATGTTATTTTTTAGATTCTACATATAAGTGATAACATAATGTATTTGTCTTTCTCTGACTTATTTCACTAGATGTAATATCCTCTAGGTCCATCTGCATTGTTGCAAATGGCAGAATTTCATTCTTTTTTATGACTAATACTCCATTGTGTACATATACTACATCTTCTTTATCTATTCATCTGTTGATGGACACTTAGATTGCTTCCATATTTTGTCTATTGTAAATAATGCTGCAGTGAACATTGAGGTGAACGTAATTGGCACATGGGAAGGGTATGAATTTGAGGGGACCAGAAGGCAGACTATTGTAGGCTGAATTGTGTCTCTGCAAAGAAGTGTTTAAGTTCTCATCCCCAGTACCTGTGAATGTGATCTTATTTAGAAATAGAACCATTGCAGATATAACTGAGTTAAGATGAGGTCATACTGGATTAGGGTGGGCTTAATCAATGACTTGTGTACTTAAAAAGAAGAGGGGAATTTGGATACAGATCGATAAGAAGGCAAAATGGCCATATGAAGAGAAAGGCAGAGATTGGAGTTCTGTTTCCATAAGCCAAGGGGTGCCAAGAATTGTCAAGGATTAGCAGCAACCTCTAGAAGCTAGAAAGAAGCAAGGAAGAATCCTTCCCTGGAGAGACTGTGGCCCCATCAAGACCTGGATTTTGGATTTCAAACCTCCAGAACTGTGAGAGGATAGAATGTCTGTTTTAAGCCACCCAGTTTATAGCCCTGTGTTACTGCAGCCTTAAGAAACTAGAATAGTTCATATCCCTCCGTCTTACTGAGAAAGCTGCAGTGATTTCCCATTATTCTCAAGATAAAGGAAAAACCTCTCACAATTTCCATCAGACTTTGTCAATTTCTTGTCAGATCTCAATTTCCATTTGACCTTGTCTACCTCTCCAGCCTCATCTCACACAACTCTCTCGTTCACTTCCTACACTCCAGACACATTAGCCTTCTTTCCTATGGTTAGATGAATCATGGTTACCTCTGTGACTACATCAGAGCTTCCTGTCATGTTATCTGTTCCCATGACACGTTCACAGATACGAGTTTACACTTCTGTCTGTGATCTTATGATTACCATTTCTCTTTTTCACTACATGGTAAGCCCTGTAAGGCTGAGGGCTGTATCTGTTTTTGCTCACATTTAACTCTCCAGTGCCTAGCATAGTGTCTAGATTGTAGTAGAATTTTAGCACGTGTTTATTTAATAATTTAGTGGATGAATGAATAATGAATGGATAGAATTACCTAGCAGGGAGTTTTCAATAGTCCAATAATTTTAGAAAGGGGGAAAGAAGTCACTGCATCTGTCCATTATGATATCATTGGTGACCTTAGCAACAGCAGTTTAAGTAGCACTGATTACATTAGACTGGGGAGAGGATGGGGGTTAAGGATGTGTGTGTGTGTGTGTGTGTGTCTGTGTGTGTCTGTGTGTGTGTGTATTTCTTTCTTTCTTTTAAAGAATTTTGAGACAACCATGAAAAGAGGCTGGTAACTTGAAGAGAATGTAGCTTCTAGGTAAGAATGGAGACTTGGGTCCTAGAATAAGCCAAAGGAACCAACGAGAGGGGGACATATGAATGGTATAAGAAAGGAAGACTCCAGAAGCAGTAGGAAGAAATGGATAGAGCACCAATAAAAGAGATTGTCAAGGCAGGGACACTCTTCCTCCAGCAAGCAAGCAGGAGTTAAAGACAGGTGCATCAACACATACTTCTAAGGCAGAAGAGAGGCATGTTGAGAAAGTGACCACTTACAGTCTCACTTTCCTTCTGCAGACTAGATGCAAGGTCACAAGCATGAAGAGCAGGTATGCAATTTTCCTTAGTAACTTTAACAATTCTGTAGCAGGAGGTAGGAAAGCAAACGTTAGGGTTAATTTAGGATTAGAGAGTGGGAGGGCAGGTGGTATAGAAAGACAAAGTAATAAAGACATCAACTTTGCAGGTGATGGTTGTGTTAATATAACTGTAATAAATATAATTATCATATCATATATCATATAATTGCTAAAGTGATTGTCCAAGGGCTCCCACATGGTATCTTTTACATTCTCACATGACTGAGTAGCATTGATTTTTAAAATACTCAGAGTCCTGGGTAACCCTAAGAAGATCCACTGCCACTTAACTTTGTGTTGTTCTGTATTCTCCAATAAAACACACAGATCAAACAAAAAAGCAGTAGAACCACATATAAGCCGTACCTTTAGAATGTCTAGAAAACAGAGAATACTATGCACTTCAAATTATCTGAAAGTAGAAAAATAACCCGAGGCAGCAAACTTCTCTCAAGCCACTACTGAAAGCCTTTTCAAAAAGTAAGGGGAGTCTGGAAAAATTATGTGGAAAAGAGAAAAGGAGAGCTAAACTCACTCCCAGAATAAGGAAGCCCACCAAATGTGTGATAATACTGAAAAGATAATAGGTAGGCAAGAGAACTGACTCTGGAATTGTGTAGGACTCATGTCTCAGCAGGCCTTAGCTCTGGGCATGGAGAGGTTAAAAGAAGAAAGGTGCTCTTGAAAGATGGGACATTAAAGGGGAGAAAATAGGAGGAAATTTAGAATCCCCCAAACAAAAGAACCAAATCGTTAGAGAACACAACTTATTCCCTCATCACTATCGCCACCACCATCACCACCACCACCAAAAAAAAAAAAAATCAAAGCTATTCACTAAAGAATTTGTACTTGCTGTACTTAAAGAGGGCAATTTTGAATTAGAAATCTTATCAACCACCCCAAACATCCATCCCTGCCCACAAAATGAGTATGTGAAATCAGATGTCTCTATAAAAACTTTCCATACTCGGTGGGGAGGGTAATAGCTCAGTGTTAAAGCGCGTGTTTAGCATGCATGAGGTCCTGGGTTCAGTCCCCAGTACCTCCATTTAAAAAAATTGTAAAAACAAACAAACAAACAAAACTTAGTGTATTAATAAACCAGAAACTGAGTTAAAACATTTCAAGTGCTGACCCTGCCTCCCCCAAATAAACAACCATAACGTAAAAGGAAGTTATATAAAAATACTTCAAACTGACTTAAATATCCTCAGTCACTTAGAGACATGAAAGTGCACTTAGAATCTGAAATTCAAAAACTACAACTAAAAATAGGTAAACAATGGGAAGAAATGAAATGATGGTTGATTGAACTCATGAAAGAAATCAAAGAGAACAAAATCACCTCAGAAGTTGACTATATGCCCAGCTGTTGTGCTAGAAACAATGTCAATGTCCAATAATACGGTGTTTAAAAGTAAAAAAAAAAAAAAAAAAAAAGGCCATCTGTTTAAAAGAAAATATGTCACCCGTACATATGATGTGGCAGAACAAGAGTTTTCAATCTGCTCTGTGAAGACTTAAAGATTCCTCAATATGATTTAAAATGTTTCCAGTAAAGGGGATGAAGACAGGTTGTCATGTCCTTCAGGTCCCCATGCAACAGTCCAAACATACCACTCCTGGTTTTATCTACTTTATATGTTGGTCTGATCTGAGACTTTTTTTAACAGAGAAATGTTTCCAAAGCATATAAAGAAGAATACTAAATATCATCGAAAGGTTTCCATGATGTATTGATACAACGCAGGATGTAAAACACTGTGTACTTGCCATCTGTCTGACTTTGGCCAGCTATTTAACCTCTCTTTTCCTCGTTGTCATTATTTTAAAATGGAGTTAATAATCATATTTATCTCATAGTATTATTTTGAAGATTAAATTATCTAATTAGCACCTGGAGTTTAATTAAAGTCCTCTATAATAGAAAAGATTCTCAGAGGGAAAGAATTTACCAAATGCCTACAGTGATTAACTCAAATTACGAGATGACACATAATTACTTCCTCCATTGGCTTATCTCAGTTTTATCATATTTTCCTACAACGGTCACAACAAAAACATAATAGATGTTCTTGAAACAAATAAAGACACCTCCATGAACAGGCAGCGCTGTCTGTGCTGTACACTGACATTGACGGTCCCTGTGGCTTTCCTTACCATCAATAGAACCTGTCACTGATTGAAGCTGTTTCTTTGCCTTGTAAGCTCCGAAGTAGCAACTTCTCCTGTGATTGAAATCAACAAAAATGGCCTGCTACAGTGGGTGATCATGTACTTACGGCTGTGTTTCAGAGTTTGTTGGGACTCATTCTTTACCCCACACTCAGTCAATAACGGTCTCACTTTGTAGCATTCAGTTTCTGGGTGTGAAGTACTGTGGCAGCATTGATTTTAGCTGACTTGCTTCAAAGATCTTATTATTATTGAAATAGGTCTCATGGTTAATGAAAAAAAAAGTGCCCCCCCCTCCAAAGTTGTTCAATATTTTCATGACTATTTTTCATTTTAATGACTCTTTAACTCCCATTTTCTGTCTTTTTCATCTGTATATTAAAATTATTTAACCCATTTAGACAGTCTAAATTCTCTTGAACGAGGATGCTGGTCAAAGAAACCACATTTATTCTATGTGTGATTTACCACACAATTCTAAGCTAAGGAATAGGTAAACAGGAATACAAACTAGATTTTATAAACCCAACAACATTTTAAATGTTCTTTTTACTAGATATAGACTTTTAGGTTGAAGGATGTTCATTTTCTTTCATTAATTTGAACATGTTGCTCCAGTCTTCTTACTTGCATTGTTGCTAATGAGTGATCGGCTATAATATTTATGTTATCCTCTGTACGTAATGTGTTTTTTTTTTTCCTCTGGCTAATTAAACTTTTTTTCCCTTTGTTACCGATTGTGAGCAGTTTGATTATGATGTGCCTTAGTATAGTTTTCTACAATGGGGTAGTGATGGTTTCTCCAGCATCCCAATGTTTGTCAAATGCTGCTTCTCTGTTGGGGGAGGGGAGCAGTGATAAGAAGGCATGGAGGCAGGCAGCATTCTTGCCAAACCCAAAGTCCATCCTTTCTACTGATGACCCTTGACTTTTGGGTGTTGACTCAGTGGTAACATTGTGCCAGTTGTTCATAGACTTGTGAGAATTCAATTGGTTAATATATGTTGAGTGCTTGAAAGGCCCTCTGACTTCATATCTTAATTTATGTGGAATGGACATTGCCTTAAATGTCAGCGTGTTCATTTCTCCTCAGCACTATGCGGATAGAAGCTCTCCAACCTTTTGCTGTCACGTGGTGTCAGATTCTACCAAGCTATTTGTTTTTCTTCTCAGATCTCTAGGGTAACACTAAATGTAAGCACCCTGAAGCAAGAGAGTGCTTATCTGTTTTAGCAAAATCAAGGAGGCTAGTGTGGATGGTGTATGGTAAGCTAAAGCAGTGTGGAAGGAAATTAGCCCACAGAGGTAATTTTTGGGGTATCTCTCATAATGCACGTAAAGCCATATTAGAGATTTTAGTTTTTACATGGAGGCAGGAAATCATTGAGGGGGTATAAAGTGAAGTGACATGATTTATGATATTTAAGATAGTTACTCTGACTACTCTATGAAGAAAGACTACTCTATATGGGGAGCAGGAATAAAAGCAGAAAACGTTTTGGAAGCTGTTGAAGAAATTCAGCAAATAGGTCTTAACTGTTTGGTCTGTGATGTTGGTATTGAGAGCAATGACAAGTGGTCAGGCTCTGGATATATCTTGAAGATGTACCAATGGGGTTTGCTAATGGATTAAATATGAGAGAAAGAGAGGAGTCAGGGATGATTGCAAATTATTTTTCTCATCTGAGCGGTTGGACAAATGGAATATAATTTACTGTGATAGGGAAGAAGGAGAGATAGTCATTTAATGAGCTGTTATATTGAGATGCATATAAGACATCCAAGTGGAAATATCGCATCGGCATTTGGCTCTAAAAGTTTGGACATCAGGGGAAGAAAGAAGGAAAATTCAATAAAGTAGAAGGAGAATTGAGAGAGAGAAGCCTCAGAAACAAAGTGAAAAAACTGTTCAAGAAAGAGGGAATGTCAAACTATACTGCGAGGCCGATAGTTCAAATATTATAAGAATGAAGAAATAATCAATGTGTTTGTCAAGATCTAGCTCATTGGTTACCCTAAAAACACTGAATAGGGTGGTGAAAGCCTGATTAAAATGGTGCTGAGAAAAAATGAGACTTCATACTTGGCTGCATAAATTCAGATGTATCCACACATCCTCAAAATAACTATACAGATCAACAGAAGAACAAATTAAGCCACACGTAACTCATTTTCATCACAATGAGAAGACAAAGAACATTAGGGGAGAGGAATGTTATGTATCAGGAAGTGTCAGACACCGCCTTAGTCAACAGTAGTACTATTGTCAAAAATACGTAACATGGATCTTATTGTAAGGGATCACCAGAAAACCGAAAACCAAGCAAATTTTACAAAACAGCTAGCCTGTATTCTACAAATATGTAAAGGTGAGTAAAGATTAAGTAAAGTTGAAGAACTATTCCAGATTACAGAAGGCTAAAAAACATAACTAAATGCAATGCATGATCCAGAATTGACATGAGTGAGTCAGTTGGCAAAATTTTCATTAGAAAATAGTATTTCATAATGTTAAATGTTATTTTCTGATACATGTATGGTAGTTCTGTAAGAGAGTGCTTTATTCCTAGGAAAGGCACACTGAAGTATTTTGGGATAAAAGGACACCGTGTTGGTAACTTACTCTTAAATGGCTTTTGGGGAAAATACACATATATGTATGTGTAAGTACATGTCTAGAAAGGATGATCAGGCAAATATGGCAAAATATTAATAACTGGTGAATCTAGGTAAAGAGGAGAAGAGACAAAGGGCTTCTCTGTACTAATCTTGCAACTTTCTGGTAAGTTTTATATCAGCATAAAAAGTTAAAATGGGAGGAGAGGAAGTAAAGATAGCAAGTATAGGCAAATTGAGAATTTACTGTGAGGAGGAGCAGAAAAAGGGGGTAGTTACAGAAGGGGAATGTGAGATCAAGGGGGGCTTTTAAAAATAATAATGGTAATAGTACTGATAGAATAATAATACTGATCCAGCACTTACTAGGTATAGTTCTAAGTTCTTTACCTCTCTAACTCATTTAATACACACACACACACGCATTAAATTTGTCTTCATTAACAAATGAGGAAACAGAGGTGCAGAGCACTGAGCAGTGAAATAACTTGCTGAAGGCCACATGTAGTAGAAAGGGGGATATTGCAGAGCGTTTGTATGCTGATGGGAATTGATCCAGAGAGGGAAATGAGAGACAAGGCCATCAGCTGAGAGTAAGGATGGGAAAAGAGATGTTAGAGGTTTAAAAGAAAAAGCAGAAGGTGTGATTGAATCTTCATGGAGAATGGGAAAGTGAATTGGTCAGGGGGAGTGTAGTAAGATTACAAAGCAACACTAATGGCTCACTTGAGGCTCTGTATCATGCATTGAAAATGAGATGAGCTGTCATGGTTCTGTTTTGCTCCAGCCATGTACTGTTGCCAGTATAGCACAGAGTAGATACAGAATTATGGTTTTTCCCATCATTTTGGCAGAGGGAGAAGGAAACAAGGGATGTGAGAGTGTGTGCAATGGAGTCAGAATTCAATAGACTATGGTGTTTAAACTGGAGAGGGAGGTTAAATGAGGATTTGATGGTGAGAGATTGTGAAAGTTTCGTAGGATAGATATATTTGGGGCCTCAGTAAGATAAAATGATTGTTATTGTTAAGGTACTGGCAAGAATAAGCTGGGAAGATGGAAGATGGTAGTTAGAGATGTGGATATGTGAATCTGAGTTTACGGAGGCATTGTAGTTAGTGGTAATGACAAAATATAGGGTTATATCCCCGGGACTGGGCAGTTGAGGTAGGTTGGAGGACAAGATCATTGAGGGAAAGGGCATTCAGAAATAGAGAAGCCATGATATTAAAAGGATCATTCATGTGTATATTGAAATCACTGAGAATTATGAGTCAAAGCCAGTACCCATGTTCTTTTGGACATTAATTCATTCACTCACTTAGTAAATTCCCATTGACTACCTTTTAATATATTAGGTACTTTACCAGGTGCTAGCAATACAATGGAGAAAAGACAAAGTTCAGTGCCTCGAGGAGCTTATGTTTTAGTTGGATGAATGGGTAATAAATATATAATGTGAGGTAATGCTAATGCTATGAAGAAAAAAAATGGAGTAAGTGAATATTTCAATAGATGTAAGCATAGATTCATACATTACATTATTTTAGATAGGATTTGTGTCAAAGAGCAAGTCATGTAAAAATCAGTGAAAAATAGCTTTAGGCAGAGGAAAGAACAAGAGCAATGATCCTGGGTTGAGAATGAGCTTGACCTATTCAAGGCCAGTGTAACTAGTGTGAAGTGAGCAAGTGGAGAGTGGTAGGAGATGATGTTGGCAAGAAATGTAGGGCACAGCTATTGGGCAGGGCAATCACGTAATCTGAGTAATGCTTTTTGAAAGATTTACTTTGGTTGCTGTGTGAAAGATAGACTAAGGGAGGGTACAAGTAGAAACAGGAAGATGGTTTATTTAGGAGGCCATTTCTTTAGTCTGAGCAAGAGATGATGGTGGATAATGATGATGGTGGATAATGGTGATGGTAGATAATGATGAAGGTAGATGATGAGGGTGGTGGTGATGATGACAAAGATGGTGTTGATATTGATGAAGATGATGTTGACGGTGAGAAGAATGATGATGTTGATCATGAGGATGATGACAATGTATTACCTGAATCCTTCTCCATTCTGCTCTTTAACACAGTTGTTTTAAGTTATTCCAAAAATATTTAGTAGTCTCTATTGTAGAAAAATAAAAGACCAAGCCTTTTGAGTAGAGAGTTGCCTTAGTTTTAAAAAAAAAATGTGTCAAAAGTGCTAGGGTCACCAGTTTTAGTGTTGAAATCCAAATCCATAAAAATTGTTCATGCTAAAAGTGTGGGGTGATGGAAAATTGCAAACAGAGGGAGAAGTGTAAAATAAAGACTAAACCTGGCAAAGATTATAACATAATCACCCAGGTAATCTTTGCCATATTGAGAGGGACGTACTAAGGGAGTTGGATGGTTCTTCATCAGACTGTCTTGACGGAGTCATTGCATTATGCTTTCTAAATTGTGAAGTGCTATTTAATTGTGAATATGTGTTGGCCTTAATTTTTTAAGTTTCTGATTTTGAAGAAGGAAAGCTCATTTCTGGTAAAGACCTACAATAATATGATTTCTCTCCCTTTGGCGTTCTTGGTATTAGAGGAGGACAGTGTTGGATAAAGAGCCTAGTTGTTCCAGAGAGGAAAGCCTGAAATGAAAAAGGAGAAGTTGGAAGTAAAGGCACTACCCTGTCTCAAGGAGAAAAAAGTGGCTGTCGTAGGCTTGTTACTGGGTGCAGATGATGTTACAACACCAGAGCCATAGAAGTGGAAAATGAGGGGTTATGGTTCTGAAAGAAGAAACTCAACTGTTGCAGCAACAGAAAAGTGTCAATGTAGTTCTAGATTTTATATTTCTTCATTCTTACTTTCAATTATCCTTAATTACTGCATCTATTTCATGGCACATGTGTTTAATGCGATGGTAATATTTTAATAGTTAATTTGTCCAATAAAAAGAAATACTGAGTGTATTCCATGCTGACATGGGCAAGGATTTTAAAATTTCAGAAGTTAAAATAAGGTCCCTGTCCTCTGAGGACCTTAAAATAGTATAATGATTGTCTCTGGAGATAACAGTGAAATGGAAACTTTCACTTATACAGACCAAAATACCTGGTAAAGCCATACAGATAATTGCCCTAAACTATGCCATCAAGAGCCCAGTGGTCTTAGGGCCAAGTCTCCCTGAGTTAGTCAATCAGATACAGTGTCTCAGACTTTAGGACCTCAGACTGTTCGTGTTTCAGTGGTCTAGAAAAAACAAGTGCCAATTTTTCTCATAGTCATTCTTTTACTTCCTTTGAGTGCCTCGGAGAACTAAATTTTTAAAAGAAGCACTCATTTTATTTATGGTTACCAGCTGGTTCACTAAATAGGCATTTGTTAGATAAAACTGTAGCGCAAATAAAAAAGAAAATCTATGGAATGCATATTGATAATGAGCTATATTGATAATGATCTAAACAAATATTGCAATTTGTTTATTTATTTCCATTATATGTTGAGGGGTACTTGCATATACCATGTGACCATTTTACAGGAAGAACTGGAAACTGGGACCAAAAATAAGATTTAAGGGCAACTGTTACAACTAAAATGCAGCAGAAATTAAAAATTAACATCTTAGTAAATGAAAATGTAGAGCAAGATTTACTGATTTGAGAAGATCCAATTTGGGGCTGTCTTTCCTCTTTATCTTCATTCATGGGGTGATTTGCTAGATACTGACACACTGAATTATAGATTTACCATTTCCCCCTGAAATAAATTTTATTAAATTACTTTGGACAAGCACACACTAATGAAGAAAAACATGGGGAACAATCATCTCCTCTATCTTTATGGAAAAAAAAATAATGACATAACCCATGCATTGCTGTTTGATGACTTAATTGCCAGACATCACCCAAGCTGAAAGGAAATAAACATCAAATTCTTGTTGACTTCTCCCTGGGTGTGACCAAATCCCATCTCTCTCTAGCCTGAGGTTTTGAATGAAGACACTTAAAGCAAACAAACAAACAAAAAAAAGGAATTTGGCAAATCCACTGAAAATAGCTATGGAATGTAAAAAAACAAAACAAAATAAAACAAAAAAAACCAGATGTAGTCCATCTTCTTGATATGAACAAGAAATGGCTAGGGTGCAGAAACAGTCTGTCTTGCAACATTGTATAATGCCTTACCCATATGCTATTTTATTTATTTTTCCCTACTCTGACTTGTTTTTCATTTCTCATCTTAATTTTCATATAAGGGCAAAACATTTTTTTGGTTTTTTAGAAATCTGACAGAGGAGGGAATATGTTACATGCTAATGATTAATTTTAGTGTTTATTTATATAATTAGGCACAAGGACTACATGAAATTGTTCGAGTTTTTAGATACCATTAAATTCTCCTTTAAAAGCCTCTCCTAAGGCTATTCTGGTTGCAGAACACATCTGATTACTCGGCCCATAAAGGTTCCTTTTCAAACCAGGTCCTTTAAAAATAGGTAGCATGTGCATTGTTTTTTGTCTCTTTTATTTTTATTTTTGGTTTCTACTTTTTTTGTTACTCAGATATAGTGCCTTGAGTTGCAGGCGTTTAAAATCCCGTTTTCCTCTTTATTTTCTTTCTATCTTTCTCTCCCCAAGCTTAGTTAGTTTCAATCAGTATTTCAGTTCACAAGAAATGTACGTTTCTGCTTCATTTTCATCCTTTACCTTTAGTCAAGACACTCCTTTATGTCTCATATCCTTCGAAAGTATCTTTTCTAACATGAAACAAAGTTTGTATATATATTACATTTTTATTATAACAGCTATGATTTTTTATGAGGATTAAGTTCCAACATCTGCTGAGAGAGTAGACAAGCTGGAGACCCAGGAGATCTGATGGTTTAGTTCCAGTTGGAGTCTGAAAGCCTGAGAGCCAGGAAAGCTAATAATGGACTTTCAACCAGTCCAGAGGCCCACAGGCTCAGGCTCAAGACCCAGGACCAGCCAGTGTTTCAGTTCGAGACCAAAGGCTGATAAAAACCCAGTGTCCCAGTTTGCAGACAGTCAGGCAGGAAGAATTTTCTCTTACTCAGAGGAACATGAGCCTTTTTCTCTATTTGGGACTTCAGCTGATAGGACGAGGCTCACCTGTATTAGGGAGGGCAATTGCTTTATTCAGTCCACAGATGCAAGTGCTAATCTTATCCAAAAACATCCTCACTGACATAGACAGCATAATATTTGACATATATCTGGGCATCCCATGGCCCAGTCAGGTTGACACATGAAATTAACCATCACATAGCCCTAGTAAACTAATTCTGATTTTGATTGATCCTGACCACCAAGGAGAAATTGGACTGCTATTCCACAATGGAGATAAGAATTAGTATGTCTAGAATACAGGAGATCCCTTTGGGTATCTCTTCATATTATCATGCCCTGTGATTAAGGTCAATGGAAAACTACAACAACCCAATTTTTGCAAGATTACTAATGACCCAGATCATTCAGGAATTGAAGTTTGGGTCACCCCACCAGGTAAAGAACCATGACCAGCTGAGGTAGTTACTGAGAGCAAAGGAAATACAGAAGGGACAGTAGAAGGTAATTATAACTACCAGCTATGACCACATGACCAGTTAAAGCAACTAAGACTGTAATTATCATGAGTAGTTCTTCCTTATTTTGTTATGAATGTGTGTGTATGTGTATCAGATATCTTCATTTTCTTCCCTCTCTTATGCCCTTATCATGAAACATAAGCTGTATTGACTTTTTATCATAGTACTTAAGTATGGATAACTTTACATCATAGGATTTAATTAAGGGCTATCGAGGAGAAGATTGAGCCTCACCCAAGGACTTTACATCCTTTTCTGGGAAAAGAATGTGTTTTCAGTTGTATGTAGGATAGTTGTATCACATTAGATGGAAATGCAACCTTGTTATTGTCTTTATTTGGCGACTAAATATCATCTAAGGGGATGCATATGGGTGCCAAGTTGACAAGGGGTGGGCTTATGGTTAATTTTATGTGTCAACTTGGCTGGTCTGTGGTGTCCAAGTATTTGGTCAAACATTATTTCCTATGTTTCTGTGAAGGTGTTTTTTTTTTTTTTTTTTTGGATGAGATTAACATTTAAATCAGTGGACTTTTAATAAAGGAGATTACCATCCATAATGTGGGTGGGCCTCATCCAATCAGTTGATGGTCTTAATAAAACAAAGACTGACCTCCATCAAGGAAGGAGGAATTTTACCAGCAGTCTGCTTTGGACTTAGACTGCAACTCTTCCCTGGATCTCCAAGCTGCCGGCCTACTCTGCAAATTTTGTATTTGTACCTCCACAGTCACGTGAGCTAGTTCCTTAAAATCTCTCTCCTCTGCCCACCCTCCCATCTCTGTCATATATATGTATTTTCTATATGTATATATAAAATGTGTATATAAATAATGTGTGTGTATATATATATAAAGTATATATGATATATATCCTGTTGGTTCTGTTTCTCTGGAGAACCCTGAATAATACAGTGCCCTTGTGCATTGTGGATGTGAATTTAAATGGTAGAGTTGCTGTGGACACCGTATGGTAATTCCTCAAAAAAATGGAGTAGAAAATCATCCTGTGATTCAGCAATTCCACTTCTGGGTGTATACCCCAAAGAATTTAAAGCAGGGACTCAGATATTTTCACACCCATGTTCATAGCAGCATTCTTCACAATAGTTAAAAAATGGAAGCAACCTGAATGCCTGTTGATGGATGAGTGGATACATAAAATGGGTGTCTAACTACAATGCAATATTAGTTATCCTTACACAGGAATGAGATTCTGACATGTGCCACAACATGGATGAATCTTGGAGACATTATGCTATGTGAAATAAACCAGACATAAAAGGACAATATTGTATGATTCTACTTCTGCAAAGTACCTCACATAATCAGATTCATAGAGACAGAAGTAGAATAGTGATTGCCATGGGTGAGGGGGACAGGGGATGGGGAGCTCCTGTTTAATGGATATAGAGTTTCAGTTTGGGATGATGAAAAAGTTTTCCGGAGATGGATAGTGTGATGGTTTCCCAGCAGTGTGAATGTACTTAATATCACTGAGTGTATGCTTAAAAATTATTAAAATGATCAATATTATGCTGTGTATATTTTACCACAAAAATATAGTTAGAGATTTCCATTTTATTACTTCTTAGATTTAGGAAGTTTTTACTGTATGACATTAAAACTGAATTCTACCATGGATCAAAACCTATTAGGAATTTTTCAAAATTAAGATCTTTGAATTTTGTTTGTGTCGATGTAGTTTAGAGTGAATGATTATTCTTTTCATATATAGACATCTTCATAGTCTTTTTGTTTGTGTTAAAGTTAACCAAAACTATTCCAACCTCTATAATATAAACTGTAATATAGGATGAATTCAAGGTGGCAGGCAGTGCTTCTCTAGGAAACATAGTTTTGCCAAATGAACATCACCCATGGTTGTTGTGATCCTGTTCAGATGGATTATGGCAGGGGGGCACAATGAGAGTACAGGAGCTCAGATACCTCTGTCACTGTCCTAGAATTAATCACAGCCCACTTAGTCATACTTTCTGTGCCCTGATAATTAAACTGAATAATTATTTAGACTATCTAAAGCAATTCTAACTTCAAAATTCAAACCATTCTCTTAGTGTATCAGGCAATAGAATGTGAGGTTAAGACATTAATAAATGGAGAAAATTGTTTGGTGTGGTGATGATTTTCAGAAAGATGGTTTTGGCTTTAGGAAATAGAAAATTTAAGACATAAGAAATTTGAGAAACAATCAAACCAGTTGTGGCACAGCAGCTCAAATATATTGGGCAGATTCAAGCCAAATAAGTGGTAAAATGAATTGTTCAGAAAAGGTATTAAGCGGTTAAGTAGAAATGAACATAAATTGCATTGTTTGCTGCTATGAACCCATCCAATAAGACAACATGTGAGCAAGAAATGTATTGGCAAAAAATATATCATCAAATAGCTTGATCTGCTATCTAGGTTCAATGAACAACTTGTCACAGTTCAGAGGCAGACTGTTGTGAAAAACAACAGCTTGTTAAATCCAGCTGAAGTTAATGCCTTCCAGTATGAGGTGAAAGAAATTTTTGGATTTAACCACACCACAAATAAAAGAGGCCGTGCTGATAATGAATCTGAAAATTGATTATATGTTCTCAAATAATAAAGTTGAAGAGCTATCAGTGACTACAAATGAAAAACATGATGCTCTATAGTTTTTTTATTTTTTCATTTATTAGGAAAATATTTTGGCCATGAGTGAATTTAGGAGTGCTAACCAGATAAGCCTACTGAATTAGAATCTCTGCAGATAATAAATGCCATTTTATCTATCTATCTATCTATCTATCTATCTATCTATCTATCTATCTATCTATCTTTGAAGTATAGTCAGTTACAATGTGTCAGTTTCTGGTGTACAGCATAATGTCCCAGTCATGCACATATATACATATTCATTTTCACACTCTTTTTCATAAATGCCCTTTTTAAAAAGTAACTATATAATTGATTCTCTTCTGTGCTAAGGTTTCAGAATCACTAGAATCAAGGACATAAATTCTCATCCCTCTCTTGCTAATTCCTTTATGACCTCTTATACCACCTGCTCCCCCTCACCAAAACACCCAGTGATATCATTCTTTCCCAACTGCACTTGCTCAACTGCTTTGTATTTTGTTCTCTGTCTCTGGGCAAAGAGAGTCCCCTCAAAGACGTTGCCACCGCTTTCCTTTAAAGCACATGTGCATTTATCTATTTGACAATTGTTTAGGATTTCTTTCTTACTGATCTTCAGTCTTAAGATTGCTACCAGTCTTGTATATATGCAAAAAAAACAAAAGCACCAATCTGAAAAGATACATGCACCCCAATGTTGATAGTATTATTTACAATACCCAGGATATGGAAGCTACCTAAGTGCCCATCAGCAGATGAGTGGATGAAGAAGAAGTGGTATATATACACAATGGAATACTACTTGGCCATAAAAAAGAGTGAAAATTTTCCATTTATAACAACATGGATGGACTTGGAGGGTATTATGCTAAGTGAAATAGGTCAAACAGAAAGATTCATACTGTATGATATCACTTACATGTGGAATCTAAATTCCACATATATAACAAAAAGGAAACAGACTTACAGATAGAACAAACTAGTGGATACAGTGGGGAGAGGGAAGTGAGGAGGGGCAAGACAGAGTAGAGGATTAAGAGCTACAAACTACTATGTATAAAATAAATAAGCTATAAGGATATACTGTACAACAAAGTATATGCATCCAATATTTTATAATAACTATAAATGGGGTAGAATGTTTAGAAATTGTGAATCACTATGTTGTACACCTGTAACATATAATATTGTACATCAACTGTATCTTAGTTTTTAAAAAAAATTAATGAAAGAAAGATTGCTACCAGTCTTGCTCACCAAGCTTGTTTGATCTGTGGTAGACGTTTCCTTCTCAGGCCACTCAAAGTTCTGCTGTTTACTATTGTTTTATCTAGTTTGTTTCCCTTGTAGCAACCTCAACTCCAATTCACAAACTCCAGGGTTAGAAATAAGGCCGGTTTCTAAAAGTGTGTCTGGGGAGCATCTGCATGGAAATCATATGAGGTATTTGTTAAAAATTTAGATTCTGCCCAGATGGGCTTTGGGAGTACAATCCAGAGATTTGCCTTTAACAAGTTCCCAGATGATTTTATTGTACCCTGAAGCTTCAGAGCCACTGATTGAGAATGAGTCCCTGGCTTGACAAATATATACCTCTAAAAGAAAGGAAATAATTATGGGCCAATACCATAAGACTCCAGGGAAATGGATGCTGAACTATCAGTTCAGAGTCCTGGAGTTTAGTCTAAGTTCTGCCACAGCAAAATAAGTCACTTTCCCATTGTGGACATCAATTTCCTAAATATGTTAAAGCCTCAAGTAAATGAAAATGGATTACTTGCTGTGTACCAGAACGACCTGTGAGCTAGGTACCCTTTTACAGATGTGGAAAGTAAGTCTCAGTGACATGGAGTAACTTTCTCAAGGATGCATAATCTGAGTGGCAGAGATATGTTTCAAATTTAGATGGGCCTCACCCCAAAGCCAGTCTTCCTTCCACTATACATGTCTGCCTCTTAAACTTGAACTTGAAATGGTTTAAGTTGGTGCCTTCCACCTCTAACATTCTGTGAGCTTATGCAGTATTTCTCTGGTCAATGCTAATACAACTCAGATAATATTTTTATTAGTTTTCCTATAAATACACAGTTTATATTGGAGAATTGTAAAGATTAAATTAGTTGGAGAACTATGAAACAGTGGTCAAATTACCAATCAAAAGTCACAAGGCTGGGACATTGTGCTGTATACCAAAAATTGACACACTGTAACTGACTGTACTTCAATAATAATAATAAAAAAATGAAGCCCTCCCATAATTTCCTGGCTTTTAAAATGTTTCTAGACCTTGATTTTTCTTTAATACTCAAAGCTCATTGAGCTGGGATGCTTCACTAAAGGACCAGAGCATAATTTAACATCAAATTTTAAATACCTTGTTGGGTCTTTGAAATTGTATTTAAAAACAGATTAAATAACAGTGGATCTATTAGTTGTTAAAAAAAAAAAAAAAAAGAGGCAGCAAGTCATGGATGAATAAAGTACTGATGACCAGAAACCAAGTTTACCTAAGGAATTGCCTGCTTTTTGCCTTTGCTTATCTCAGAAACCATTCACTCCTGATGTTTGTTGTGTAAATTAAACTACTCCTTCTTTTGAATGCTGAATACAATTCATATTTATTCCTCATGACATTTTGAATAGTCCATCATATGTGATAGTTATTTGCATTTTCTCTAATAATAATATATATAGATGCTCCACCCTCAAGGAAGTGGAACACAACTCCCCACTCCTCAGGTGTGGGCTGTGCATAGTCATTTCCTGATGTAAGATTGGAAAGGGTCAAAAAAGGGCACCTTTATGGTGAATAATCCTGATGACCAATATTTCACCAGATGATCAAGGTTACCATCATCACTGATACGTCATGTTGATAGTTTGAATTCTTGCTGTGTGATGAGAAGGGCCCTGTATCTCTGTGAGCTTCCTCCCCCAAATCCATCACTCTAATCTAATAATGAGAAAACCTTCAGACAAATCCCATTTGAGGAAGAGTCTACACAGTCTCACCAGTACTCCAGAAGATGCTGAAGTTCATTCCAAATAAGGGAACTCTGAGAGTCTGTCACAGAAAAGTGCCTAAGGAGACAGGACAACTAAATGGGGTCTCCTGGATGGGATCCTGGTACAGAAAAAGACGTTAGGTAACAACTAAGGAAATAGGAATAAAGTGCGGACTTTAGTTAATTATAACATGTCAATATTGGTTCACTGATGGTAACAAGTTACCATACTCATGTAAGAGATTGATAATAGGGGAAATTGGTTGCAGGGAATGCAGTAACTGTCTTACCTTCATAATTTTTCTGTAAATCTAAAATTGTTCTAAAATAGAAGGCTCATTTAAAAGTTCAATTGGCCATAAAAAAGTATTTAGAAAATGTAAGTGACTAAGGTTATTCATACTACCTCAATTGTGTGCCCTAGATTCTGTTAGAATGAAGAGAACGGTTTGCTTAGACCTTTAGTAAGCATCTCTTAGTTTGACCCCCATCAAGAAATTGGAGAAGCACAGTTCTGCACTTCCTAACTGTTGGTAACTCTAACTCAACTGAAAAAGAACTTCTGATAATAATGAGGCAACCTACCTCTTCTGTTTATCTTCTTTGTGAGTAGTCCCAAGTGCACAGAAAATCCAGACCAGATGCATTGCCAGTAAGTTCTTCCCCTAGACACATACTGCTGAATGCCGCCTTCCTGTGCTACATCCAGTGACCTTGTGTATGTTGTAGCTATCTCCCTCTGGCCAGCCTGGAGGAGAACATTTCTGCTTAAAAAACAAATTAAAAAAAAAAAAGAATTCTTGCTTATTTATTTTCCTTTACTATAATTCTTCAGAATATTCTAGGAAAACATCATCTCTTTGATACATCATCATGTAGGACTCTTGGATTTGGAGCATGTGAGCACATCAAATGTTGCTTTTTGTGAAAAGTCTTAACCGTACCGTCATTATCCTCCTACAGACTTCTTCTGGGATGAGAAGATACAGTTCTACAAATAGCCTAGAAGGCAAGTCAGATTCTTCTGTTTGTAGAACAAAGCATCAATTAATCCACAAAACGCCTCTATGTAAATGACACTTCTTTTAACTAAACTGTTAAGCGGTGGAAGCTGTAGTAAATTCCGACAGCCCACTCTCCGCTCTCTAGAGATTGATTGTACCTCCGTTTATAGCTACAAGGCAGTTCAGTGAGTTAAGATAGGTCAAGTTCTTAGAATAGTGTCTGACATATTGTAAATGCTATATGAGTGTTCACCACTGGCGGCGGTGCTGCTGTGTAGGTACCTTCTGCATACCGATTGCACATACAAAAGAAATCATCGTCATTAACTGCAAGCAGTTGTTCCTGTTGGGAAAGAGTGCTGATGGGGAGCCTCGTTCTCAGTGACCTTGAAGGGTCAGTGGAAGCTGATTGATGGCAGGAATCTCAAAAGATGATTCCATAAGACAAATGTCAGAAGATCAATCCTTATGATTAAGAATCTCCGATTAGTATTTTTGAATATAATTAGCCCCCCAATTGCACGAATCTTAGTTTCCTCTTGAGCCTAAGTCATAGTAAGCCTTCTTCTCAAGATGCTTTACAGTTTACAAAATAGCATCTCATATATTTTCTCGTTTGATCATCACAACAAACCTGTGCAGTCAGTAGGAAACCAAAATAGAGCAAAATGTTGGTGCAGCTGTGTGGAATAAATTACCTGTGTTATAATTTCTGCCTTCACATTTAGTGAACATTCAAGGCTAGAATTGGATTTTTTTTTCCTTTACATTGTACATTAGCATTCTGTGACAAGTCATTACATGAAAATAATTTGCTGGTTCTGAATTTAATCCAATTAAAGTCCTGAGATTTTTCAAAAATATTTCTGCATGCTTAGTTTTCATCACTTCATTATTTATGAGAGCATTTTCTACAATTGTGGAGAAAAGTGGCCATCCTATAATGAAAATAGCATGGTTTATGATGTCCTCGGTCAAAAACCAAAGCCCTGACCTTCAAAGCCATAGTGAAGTAGAACTGAATTTGTCAGATAATATTTATCAGATAATTCAGAATCCCTCATTCTTCTCACCTTCATACTTTTTTCTTTTTTGCTGTAATGGAATAGATGATAGTTTTTTAATCTACTGC
This sequence comes from Camelus bactrianus, assembly GCF_048773025.1. Lineage (NCBI taxonomy): Eukaryota > Metazoa > Chordata > Mammalia > Artiodactyla > Camelidae > Camelus > Camelus bactrianus. The sequence goes on along the minus strand of NC_133575.1, from coordinate 76,291,948 downwards.
TGTATCTCACCCCCCAAAAATCAGTTCCCAAATACCTTTATTTGCCCCAAATGTGTTATATCTAGCAGATTCTCTGGATAAATTTAGGTGCTCAGTGTTTGTTGAATGTGTTTGAACGTATCAATCCATGAAGACATTAACCACAAATCTGAAGAAGCCATTCTTAATCATTAAGGAACACGTTCATGAGTCCCCTTGAAATTGTTAATTTTGTACATCTGCCATGCCCAGAGAAGGTTCGTATCTTTCATGAGATCCTTCAAAGAGACTTTCTATTAAAATTTTTAGTAAGAAGAACAAGTAAAAACACAATAGACCAAATCCCAAATCATCCCCGTTTTGCATTGATGTGTACCTGGTAGCAGGAAGGAAACCAGTGCTATTTGGGTAACATCTTCCATAGTTAAATAAATTAATGTTGCTTTCAAGTATATACTCAAATATAACTTTATCAGAGAAATCTCCCCTGACCTACATTCATAAAGGAGTAACTGCTTTCATTCTCTATCACCCCACCTTATTTTTTTTAAAGAATATAGTACCAACTGACAATATATGTTTTTTTTTTTTTTTGTCTCTCCAAACTGCACCCTTTATTGGAATGTATGAGCCATTATAACAAGGGCTTTGCATTGCTCATTCTTTTATCCTCAGAGTATGAAACTCTGCCTGGGGCAATAGCAGATGATCAATAAATATTTGTTGATGAATACAGGAACTAATGCTAGAAAAAATCCATTAACTCTTGAGCAACCAAATGTGCATGCACTTTAGTTAACAATCATGAAGTGACCAGTAGAATAGAGTACTCCATCAAAAACAATCTCCCAAATAAGTATCATCTGTTTCAAAATTGGTGTATGAAATGGTTGGTCAACAACGCTAGGTTCTTCCGCAGCTGTCGATTTTGGTGTTGTTCATTGTGGGAGCCATTTTCATCTCTTTCCAAGCTAAATATATGCTTTAAAAATGAAAGGAAAATGGCTTCTCTGGCAATTCTTGTATTGAGTTAGTGGGATCAGAAAAAAATGCAGAATTGAACAGAGAGACACATCAAGAATATATGACTCAAAGAGCACTCCAACTTGAAGGGGGTACCTCACTGCCTGAATAATGATATAATTCCTGGCATGAAAAGTGTCTGTAGCAGGAATTTTGTAAAGCGCATTAAAGCAGAACAAACATTCAGAAATTTTACAACAGAATGGATCTAGGCAGTAGGTATGGCTAGAAACATACTAAGTGAAGAGTGTACTAGAATTCTGAATTTTTAAAAAAAAATTTATTGAAGTGTAGTTGATTTACAATGTTAGTTTCAGGTGTACAGCAAAGTGATTCAGTTATACATGTACATTAATATATATATTTTTTCTTTTCAGATTCTTTTCCATTATATGTTACTACAAGAAATTGAATATAGTTCCCTGTGCTATACAGTGGGTCCTTGTTGTTTATCTATTTTATATATAGTAGTTTGTCTTTGTTAATCCCAAACTCCTAATTTATCCTCCCCCCCACCTCCCCTTTGGTAACCATAGTTTGTTTTCTACGTCTGTGAGTCTATTTCTGTTTTGTAAATAAGTACATTTGTTTTGTTTTGTTTTTTTTTTTTAGATTCCACATATGAGTGATATCATATAGCATGTTTCTTTCTCTTTCTGGCCCACTTCACTTAGAATGATGATCTTCAGGTCTATCCAGGTTACTACAAGTGGCATTATTTCATTCTTTTTTATGGCTGAGTAGTATTCCACTGTATAAATACACTCCAGCCACTTCATCCATTCATCTGTTGCTGGGCATTTAGGTTGTTTCCATGTTTGGGCTATTTTAAGTAGTGTTGCTATGAACATTGGGATTCATGTGTTTTTTTTGAATTATAGTTTATTTTGAACTATTGCAGATCAAGACATTACAAGAAAATATGAAATACGTAGACCTAAACTTAACAGGAAGTGTACAGACTCTGTATGGTGAGAAAACTTTCTTCAGAAAAACATAATAAAAGTTGAATAAATGGGGAGCCATATTCTGATTGCAGTTTTATCCATTTTTGTTTCCTATATTTTGAAGTTCTGTTATCAGGTTCATAAACATTTAGGATTGTTTATCTTCTTTTGAATAAAACCCCTTTATGTTTATGAAATGAACTTCTTCATATTTAGTAATATTCTTTGCTCTTTAATGGACTCAATCACTCCATTTTTTTCTTTAATTCATATTAGCATGGCATATTTTCCCCCATTCTTTTGTGCTTAACTTATTTGTGTCTTTATATTTATAATGTGTTTTTTGTAGGGAGAATATAGTTGGGTCTTGCTTTTTATCCAATCTGAAAACCTCTGCCTTTTAATTGGGGTGTTTAGACAATTTAGATTCAACATAATTATTGACATAGGTTTAAATTGACCATCTTCTCATTTGTTTTCTATTTGTTTAATCTCTTTCTGCCTTCTTTAGAGCTAGTTGATTCTCTTTGATGTTTTATTTTATCTTCTTGTTGGCTTCTTAGCTAAAACTCTGTTTTGTTACTTTAGTGGTTGCTTTTTGGATTGATAGTATGTACATCTTTAATTTATCACAGTCAAGCTTCAAATGAGATACCACTTAGTGTATAAGATTATGTGTAAAATGTATAAGAACTTTACTTTTATAATTTTTAATTATTTTTAGTTAAATAGTAAATTATCTTTGAAAGAGATTTAAAAAATAAGGATAGAAACATCCTTACTATTTACTCAAATTGTTGCCATTCCTAGTGTTCCTCTTTCCTTTGTATAGACCCAGATTGCCATCTGGTATACTGCCTGAAGGACTCTCTTTCGTATTTCTTGTAGTGTGGATCTGCTGCTGCTGAATTCTTTCATCCTTTCTATGTCTGAAATAGACTTTATTCCACCTTTATTTTTATAAGATAGATTCATGGAGTATACAATTTTAGATTGATTTTTTTTTTTTTGCCTTTTAGTATTTTAAAGCTGTTGCTCCACTATCTTCTCACTTGCATTGTTTCTGACAAGAAATTGGCCGTCATCCTTGGTTTTGCTTTTCTGTATGCAGCAGATCTTTTTCCTTCTGAGTGCTTTTAAGATTTTTCTCTTTATCTCTGGAATTGAGCACTTTGTTTATTATATGCCTTACTATGGCTTTCTTCAAATTTTGTGCTTATGGTACACTGTGCTTTTGTATCTATAGGATTATAGTTTTCATCAAATATGAGAAATTCATGGCCATTATTTCTTCCAGTATTTTTCTGTCTCCCCCTTGACAACTCCAATTACAAATACGTTAGACTTCTTTAAAACTTGTCTCACAGATCACTGATGATTGTTTATTATTCTTATTTGAAAATTCTCTTTTCTCTCTGTGTTTCATTTTAAATAGTTTTTATTGCTATGCCTTCAAGTTTACCAATCTTTTTTCTATAATATCTACTCAGTCATGTATTGACCCAGTGTATTTTTCATCTCAAATATTATAGTTTTCATCTCTAGAAATTTAATTTTGGTTTTTAAAAATATCTTCTATGTTTCTACTGAACTTTTTGAACATATGGAATGCAGTTATAGTAACTATTTTGATGTCTTTACTAAGTCTAATATCTGTGTCAGTTCTGGTTTGCTTTTTGTAAACTGATTTCTCTTTTCATTATTGGTTGTATTTTATTGTTTCTTTCAATGCCTGGCAATATTTGAATGGATGACAGACATTATACATTTTACCTTTTCAGATGCCAGATATTTTTGTATTCCTATAAATATTCTTGAGCTTTATTCTGGATAGCAGTTAAGGAAATTGGAAACAATTTGATCTTTTGGGGATGTGCTTTTAAGATTTATCAGTCAGAATATATATAAAATAGATAAACAGTAAGTTCATACTGTATAGCACAGGGAACTATATTCAATATCTTGTAGTAACTTATGATGAAAAAGAGTATGAAAATGAATATATGTATGTTCCTATATGACTGAAGCATTGTGCTGTACACCGGAAATTGACACAGCTTTGGGAACTGACTATACTTCAATAAAAAATATATTTAAAAAATATTTATCAGCCAGGGCAACAGCAATATTCAGTCTGGGGCTAATTATTTCACACTACTGAGGGAAGACACTTCTGATCATGATCCCCAGTACCCCATGAATTCTGAGGTTTTCCTGTCTGGCTGGTGGGGGCAGGCACAATTCCCAGCCCTGTGTGAGGACTGTATACCCCTTCTTCTCATCATTTATGATGTTGCTCTCCCTAGTCTTGTGTAGTTTTCTAACATACTGATCAATATCAACTGAATACCTGAGGGTGATTTTCTGTGGGTCTCTGGAGTTTTCTGTCCGTGCAACTGTCTCATCTCCACTGCGCTGTTCTGCAAACTCAAGCTACCTGGGTCCCTCCAGACTCTTAGCTCTGTTTTGTCAACTTAGCGAGTTTGCCAGTCTCCACCTGTGTTCTCCCTCCCTGATGTTGAAGTCTGGAACTCTCTCAATGCAGTGAGCTTGAGAAATTGTAGACTTCAACTTAGTTTAATTTCCACCTCACAAGGATTATTATATTTCTTTTATTGTCTGTATACAGTATCATCATTTCAAATTTTGTATTTTTTAACAGTTGCTTCAAGTCCTTGTTACTCCATGTTGGTTGGAAGCAAAAATCTGAGTCCTTTAGTTACATTTTGTAATGACTTACTGAATTAAATGCTTATTTCATTGTTTTTTTCTCACTAAAAGTGAACATTAAGGCTGTGTGTTTGCCTCTGTGTATAGTTTTCACTAAATCTCAGAATTTATTTTGTGTTTTTGTTATTTTACTTAAGATTATTTTTCAAATATTGGGGCTTGATGTGTTTTTTTTAAATATTCTTAGTTTTATTGATTTTTGATCAAATAATGTGACTTGAAATTTTCTTCAGTTTGGCTTTTTAGATAGGATCTTTGTTGCTTAATGTAAGATCAAGTCTTATTAGCACTACTGAATCTTTACACAGAGTATAAACATTAGTTTTTGTTAACGTAGTCAAGTCCAAGTTAACTTTTTAGAGTACGATGTATGTTTCTTATTTAATACTTTTATCTTCAGAACCTCTCTCCATATTGTAATAAATACATTTCTGAACCTCATCATGGAAATTTGTTGTTTCCCCATTTCTCATATAAGTAATACCTCCATCCATTATAGAGCAAGTGATTTATATATGGTTACCTCATTCAAAACTCTGATTGGCTTAAGCTGGTCATCGTATGCAATCCCATAGGCAACAGTGATTGGTTCAAGGGAGGTTAATTTAGGTCACTTGAAAGTAGTACAATTCCCACCACAAAGGACTTTGTTCTTCCCTTTGAGAGCTTGTTCCTTTGAGAGCATGGGACGAGGATATAAGGCTTGCCATTGCTGAAGCAATTTTATGGCTATAAGGCAAGAGTCTGGATTTGACAGATACAGAAATTTCAGTATAGAACCTGAGCATAAAAAACACTATGGGATATAGAGCAGAAAAATGAAGAGAAATGCATTATAGGCAATATCATTTTAACCAATCAATTGAGTTTTGCCTGAAGCCAACCCACTTCTAAGTTTTCAGTAATTAGAAACGATAGATTTCTTTCCTTTCCTTTGTTTTTTTTTTTAATTGCATTTGAGCTGCCTTTTTTTGTTGTTACTTGCAACCAAAAGTATCCAGATACAGATCCTGATGGATGTTTTCAATCAAGATGATCATGTTGAGAGTCAGCCAAATAGGTGAGCCGTACAGAAAGATTAGGGCTGCCTGGGGTTTGCAATGTATTACGTGTGCTCTATGCTTATGTATTTTAGAAGTACACAATTTCTTCAGACCCTGGCTCAGAGAGTTTTGCCTTCTTTTAAAATAACAAAAAGGCTTTATTATCTGATTTCTAAAACCATTAGCAGAAAAGAAGCTGCAAATGAGGAAAGGGAAGTGCTACTATTAGAGGCAGCCTCTCTGATGGCAGAGGGAAGTCAGAATGAATGTTCTTACATCCACAAGGAGACAGAACACACAAAGCATAGTCATCTGATGGGGGCAAAGACTCCTGTTCTATTACATACACCTTGAATTCATTAAGGTGACCCTTACTTATTAGGAACAGTAAAATTAAATTTATAAGCTTCTAAACATTGTCTATATTTAGAATATTAATTTGAAACACATATTTAGTAATAACAAGAGTTTACAACCTAATGAGGGGCCTAGATAATCCCTGCTAATTATGAAGTTTTAAAAATCATGAGCTTTTTCTGTAGGTTCTTTAGAGGATAAGAATAAAAAAAGAAAGGTCCTTGGTCATATGACTATGTCTAGGCATATTTCTTAAACAATTTTTATAACACTGCCATTCTGTCTATTTGCTTATAACTTTGCCCTTGTTCCATTTTCTCTTCAGATTTGCAAGGAATATTCTAATAGGCTTCCTTTCCTTCCTGAAAAGAAGAAAAAAGAAACATAAAATAGCACTGATTAAACCATTTCCCAGAGGAAAAAGAACGGGTATATTTTGCCTTGAAAATACTTAGGAAAGGAAGTATTTTATAGTTGAATTTAAAGAACATTTTTTGAAGTGGTGTTATGATAGCTGGTTGTGTGGTTTTTTTGTTTTGCTTTTTTTGTTGTTGTTTTTGGGTCAATCCCACTCAGAACACTGTAGCAGCAGAATACCCTATTGAATATTCATTACTTCACAAGTAGTCTGGCTTTTGCTGAATCCTAAGAGAAAATTATCTAGGATAAAAGAAAACCATTTCTAAATGGTTTTCTTTTATCCTCTTAGTTGCCTTAGGTTTGTTTGTTTCTCCCACGGAGAAGGTTGTATTCTTTCTCAAAGAGCTGACCTCGGTTCTTGAGAACTATCTCTTAAGGGAAGAGATGCTGATACCAGTCAGAATTTCAGGTATCATTCAGGTACTTGCATTTCTCACCTAAGAGAAGGCAAGGTGCAGCGGTAGAGAAACATTTCAAATCCAAGTTATAAAAAGCATGTGCAGAGTTTAAAACAATTAAATGGACGTAAGCATTTCAGTGCTAAAACTGTGTCTTAGAATGCCCACCAAATGTTTAAAGAATGGGAAATAGGCAAATTGGGTTGCCCTTGAATTTCTTCAGGACATAATTGATCACACCGTTTGAGTCCAGTATCTGTCCAGAAAGATGGTAATCTCCTTACTTAATCAACCATTTTAATTTTAACAATGGCCTATAAAGAGAATCCTATTGATATAATGTTTTTTCTTTCTCTACCATGTGGATCTGATGAATATATCCATGGTTGAAAAAATAGTCAATTTTCACAAGAAGTTGAATGACTTTATTTTGCTTTTTGTTGATGGTAGATCAGGGTAGTTTTCTTTTTAATTCATTCATTTGTTTTCATGATATTGTTTCTAAAGAACCTAAGGGAGATATAAAGCAACTCATTCAATTCTTTCCAGGCTCCAATAATATGAGGATACTGATGAGGTCACTCACAAAATTGTTTGTTCTTTAGGTTGATCTATTTGGTTCTGTGTTAATAACTGTGAAGCCATTATTTTAGAACAAAAATTCCAGTTTGCTTTAAATCAGTGTCATGTTGAGATGTAATCTCATCTAAATTTTGACCTCTATATACTGACCCATGTTATGAAATATAACACATACGTTGTGGATGGATCATGTATCATTTCAATTAGCAGATAATTCAAAAATAATAATCTCCATCATTTCCAATTGTGAAAATGTTTAAAGACTGTGTGTGTGCATGTGAGTATGTGCACATATCTGTATTAGTCAGGGTTCTCTAGAGAAAGAAACTGAGCCAATAGGAGATATATATAATATATATACTACCAGAGGGTAGACTCTTATCTCATTGCAGAAAGAATTCAGAGACAAGACACAGAAATCAAGAAAGTAAAGTGAGGATTTATTAAGTGATAGGATGCTCTCATGGGGAGAGTGGGCAGACTCAGGTAAGCAGCTGCCCTGAGTTCCTTTGGTAAGTTGGTTACATAGGGTGTAAAAATGAATGGTCAGAATGTTCATTGGGTAGGGAAGGGTTTGGGGTCATATTCTCTGATTTTCATTCTAGCTCCACCTTACTGAGGGGAGGAGGGATTTTTGTCCTTATTTAGTCTGGATCGGAAGTGTCATGGCATCAGTGCATGATGGGTACCTCTAATCTGCAAGGCTAATTTTATTGAAATGAGGACATAATGAGCAACAGGTTACATTTGGACAGTGGAGATTCCTGCCTTATCCCACCTTTCTTTGCCTCCAGGACACTTGTCACCCTGAAATGTGTGATCTCTTATCAGTCTGGAGTGTTCCTGCTTTTCTCTGTCTGCCTAAGGACCCCCGTTGTTCATAAGATGTATGGTTTCCTGCTATTTGGCGTGTGTTCCCCTTTCTCTGCTCATATCTAGCTCTCTGCCTGCTCTAACATATATATACATATAGTGTGTGTGTGTGTGTGTGTGAGTGTGTGTGTCTGTGTGTCTATGTGTGTGTGTATGTGAAAGAGAGAGAATGAGAGAAAGAGAACTTTAAGGATTTAGCTCACATAATTGTGGGGCCTGGCAAGTCTGAATTTTGTATGGCAAGCCAGCAGGCTGGAAACTCATGCAGGAGGTGCTGCAGTCTTGAGATAATTTCTTCTTGTTGGCAAACCTCACTATTTTCTCTTAAGGTCTTTTAGCTAATTAGATGAAGCCCACGCACATTATTAAGGGTAATCTCCTTTACTTGAAATCAGTTGATTGTAGATATTAACCACATCTACAAAGTATCTTGACAGCAACACCTCGATTAGTGTTTGATTAATTAACTCAGTATCACAGCCTAGCCAAATTGACACATAAAAGTAACTGTCACAATACTGAAGGGATGAAAAAATTGGCTGGTCTCATAATCAAATTGACATAAGACAGATTAACAGGAGAAAAACAAAAGTTTAATAGCATGTATACCTCCTGTATACATAGGAGAGACCCAGGAAAACAAAGTCACTCTGAAATGACCAGTGCCATCACCTGAAATACCCTCTTCAGCTAAAGACAAAAGATGTTAGGAGTGGGGAGTCAGTTATGGGAGGTGATCAGGAACAGCACAGTAAACGAGGATATGGTTGTTCTGTAGATTTAAGTCCTTGCCTTCTTTATTGGTAAGAGTTTCTAGAGATTTAGAGTCATCCTCTTCCTGGTAGAGAGAGAGAAAGACACCCTTACAAATGCAGATTTCCCTTCTCAATATAAATGTTTCTTATTAAAGTATAACTTCTACTCAGTTTTAAGAGCTTCTCTTATGTCTGTTTTTCTTAAAATAATAAATATGCCAAAGAGGCATATTTTGGGGTGGCAAAATCTGCTCCCCTTCAATATTTTTCAAGGACATACAATTCTTAGTTTCAAGTTTTTTGAAATGGATTAATTTCTTAAACAATTTTCCATTACATCCAGAATTGTCCTAATTTTTTTTTTCTCTAAATCACTAAGTGAATATTCTTCATAGATGTATTATCTCTAACCTTTTTCTTCCTGGAAAGGACCACCACATTTATTAAGATCTCTCACTTCCTAACTTAATAACCTGTTTCTGATCATGTTTAAGTGTTTGCAAGATTTTGGTGGTGGTCTTAGGGCTCTTTAGGTACATCCATTGTCTCCAAATTGGAGAAATGGTAGCTTATTAGAGCCTCATAGGTGGAGGGCTATTTTGAAATACTCTATCTTGCTTTTGTGGAACAGATAATTATCACAGAGGAAAACACATCCCATTTTCAAACAGGCTTATTCTCTTTTCCTATTATTGCTGTTTGTGGTCCCAGGGACCTACTATAATCCATTATATGGATGTGATTTTTAACAACCTGGTAATTAACTATTCAGTATTCTATTCCTTTACTGTCCACAGTTGTGAGACATCGCCTCCTGTTCCTTTGATAATGACAGTGGCAAAAGTAACTTTATTCATAATTTTAGCTCTATTTTCTAAAACTCTTGATATTTAAAAGTTATTCATTTGAAGATAGGTCATCTTGGATTGTGAGTTGTCTAATAGGTCATGTCACTTACTATGGCCAAAGGCAAAGTTAAGTAAGAGCTAGCAGATTTGGATAATCTTAAGCTGTTTATAGCTAGATGAAAATAATGCATTTTTTCTTTGATTACAGTGGATAAGTAATTTGAAATTCAAATCATTAAAAGGTTATGGATATACATAATATTTCAAAACATACTTTACACCTTGCTTCTCCTTAACCAAAAGATCGTAGCCTTCAAAACTGGCCAGAAATACTTTCTCATAAGGCTGATTAATGAGATTTGAAGGAAAAAAAAAAACCCAAAAAGCAAGAAAAAAGAATCCAGTAATAGTGTTGGAGGTTATTGAGTGCATGCTGTTGCCTACAGGAAGGCTGCACCATATTGTCCCAGACCTGTGCAAGCTTTAAATTATAAGACCTTTAGGGAAAAAAATCACCTTCACTAATCCATTTTAATGTTTAAAAACCCTAAAAATGCAAGTACACAGCAGATACCTGTTGTGATCAATTAGCTCTGGTGGTATTATACCAGAAAGTGCTTCCTTTCATGAATAAGCAACAAGTTGTTGAGCCCTGCCCCATTTTTAAAGTTAGTATTTCAGAAGATTATGCTACAAGCATTCTGAAGTCACAAATCTCATGTCATGGTTGTTAGACTGACTCTCTAGGACATCTCAAATCAATAGTGACCTTTAGTATAATTTCTTACAGTCTGAGTAAAGAAACAGTTTTTACCTGACAAGTGGTTGGAAAGAAGATGCTTGGTTAAATTTGTGTACTTTGTCTTTTAGGTAGTATATCCATTAGTGAGATGCTTTTATAACACAGATGCCTTCATAACATGATGCATGATGGAGTCAAATTTTGTGCAGTATGATTTCATCTTAGATCCTGACTTTAGAAAGAAAAGGTTAGCCCACAGAAATTACTTGCATCTTTAACATCTTAATTCACATTTGATTTCATGCATGGCCCTCATAAAAAGAAGGTTATATTGAGGGTACAGAATCCAGGGTGTTAATGACTGGGTGATAAATACAGATCTCAAAGTGACAGTAGGATAATTAAACTCCTTTTAGAAAACAGTACAGCTGTACTCAGGAAAAGAAAAATAAAATAATCAACACAGAGGTAGAGCCGAAGTGTTGTGTTCGATTTGTGTATCTCTATACAACCTTGACCTATGCTCCCTAGAAGGTTAATGCATTAAATAGATCTTTGCCTTTTAATATAATAAGAGAAATTTGCTCAAGCTTTTATTACACACATGCACACAAAAATATTCTGCAAAATAAGGGGGAAAGTAATTAATTTTCATTTCATTTGCAAAGTCTTTATATAGATAATGGAAAAAAAGATTATTGTCAAGTTATGGACTTCTTGTGCTCTAATTAGAAATAAAACCCAAATTATTTATTAAACCAGAAATACATCCAGGCTCACAAAGCTTGGATGCAATGTATTTCTCTATGATATGAAAATAAACATTCTGGTAAGTTACCTTCTGTATTTAATATAAGTGGTGACAAAATAAAATAACTCCAAATCACAGAAATGCTCCAGAGATTTTCAAGGAGATAGGAAGGTGGGTTTGTTCATTTGCAGGCACGCCGTTCTATGGCATTGGGAAGAATCCAAATGAGTTTGCCTCATTCTTTGATATGGATGATGTTGACTGTTGTGCCGATTGCATTTTGATCTTTGCAGTATAGAAATATATTTTACACAGTAAATAACAAAGCTGTTCTGAATTGATTCAGACAACAGCAGCAATTCACGGACTCCTTACACTGCTTAACGATTCACTCTACCACCCAGTGAACTGGGCTTTTCCCAACTACCCCGCAGAGGAGCCATTGTCCACTGTTTGACGTCACCTGGGAGAGCAATTTGACTTCCAGGGTCACTAAGTTTAATTTCACTCCGTTTTCTGAACTGAAGTGCCATCATTCTGCATTTGTACTGTGCATAGCAGAGTTGAACTACAGCAAAACTAGAAAGGGGGTGAGAATCTTTAGCTGCCTGCTCTCTCCGCATTAGAACCCCTTTCTCCTTTTCTGGTAGCATTCTGAGACTCAAAGGACAGCATAGCTCGTGGTGGAGGAGATATGTTGGGGCTTCAGAGATTCCCATATTCTGCTTCTCCTTCACTGAGAAAAGCTCACTGCTTCTAGAGTGAAAATTCCCTGAGAAAAATCATTAAAGGTAGTCCTCTGAAGTCGTGTGCATTATTGTTATTTGTCTAATTCACTCTGATACACTGGGTAATTTAGAAAGTAGATAATTCACACTTATTTTTAGCATATAGTTTATAATGTAAGTAAGATAAGACAGCCACTTAAGGGGACACACCCATTATGTGATTGCTGTGGGCCAGGTAAGCACACAGATAAAACTATCAACAATGGCCTGCACTCTGAATACACACATTCTTGTATGGTTAAGCAATGCCTTTTGTTATTTACCGTTAGAAATAATGCTTACATAGATTTGCAAAATAGCAAAATGGGCAACAGGACAATTGCAAACTTAAAAGCCAGAGTGGGTCTTTAAAAATCCTTAGTCAGGTAAGACACAGTATCTCTACTGTGATGACTCCATTTTTGAAGCCACTGGAAAACTTTGTTTTTTGTAATGCTTCACTGTTTAGCAGAGCCAGGGTAAATCTAACTGCTTTCGGTAATGCTTTTGCTACGATTCTGAGCTGTTGAAACATTTTGGCAGATCTCCTATTCATTTTTGTTCCTTAAGGCATCTCCCATTCAGAGAGGTTTTTCCGTATTAATATTCATGCCTTCTACTGGCGTTCCCTGTTCTTTTAACTGATGTCTTATTAGTTGACATAATGAAAAGAGCGAATTGCCTAATCAAGCTTTTTATAGTACTAAGAAACGGGGAAAGAGTTTTTCAAATTATATGCATATAATGCATGTCATCAGAATCAGTGGCATTGTTAGCAAGAATGTGCTCACAACATAGTCACAGGCAGAGAGGACCTATTTCTGCTGTCCCCCTGTGATCATTACACTGGGAGGAGAAACATAGACATACAGACTTTCAACATCTGTAAAGTGAAATCTCCAAATTTATAATGGAATTAATGCTTTCAAAGCTGTGAATATCCAAATGTGGCTCTGCAACTGCTAACTCACGCTTGGACAATGAGCTGTGCTGAAAGGCGGTCTAGTTGGTGTGGCAGGCCAACACTGCGGGCTCATGGGGTTGTAGCGTGTTTACTGTTTCCTAATGCACATCCGTGGGCCATATGGTCAGAGTCTTCATGAAAACAAATTGTCCCCAATTTTCTTCCTGCATGAGGATAGCGGAGTAAAAGTCTTTCCGGGCTATAGAAAAACCTCAGCAGAACCTGTCATTTATACAGATGGTATGAAGGTGGAAACGAGCCATCACTCATCTCATGTACTATATATACACATATCTCAGAGTCAGGTCTGCATACCACTGCCGTTATTGCACCAGAGCTGTTTTATGGTCTCCTCTCCAGGACTTAGATGTTTTTCTCCATTGAGGTGAGGACTGAGTAGCACACCTCCTGATCTTTCCCAGGACCAAAGAAACCCACCTTAGATGAATAATCAAACTCACCAGAGTTGTTTAAAACTAGTTTAAAACTCTAACATAATTGTTACAAAGACTCAACACATGTGTTTTTCTACCACAACAAGTGTATGTCTTCACATTGGTTTTCTTTTGATTTTGTACTTGTATGTTGCTAGTATGACCGATTCAGAGTATTACCCTGGAAACTCTACTTTTAATAGCATTTAATATTTTTAAAATCCTTTTCTAATTCAATAACTAAGTGCACACCATTATAATGGAAGTCAATAAGAAAAATTAGGACAGATAACGCAACTATCAAAGCACTATGTACTTTGCACATGGTTAAAAAGGTGTATGTTATGGAAATCAAGTGATGAGAAATGTGATGTCTTTTGTCTTCAGAGATAATAGTGATCAACATGTTGTCTGTAGGTACTACTGAGCTTTCAGTCAAGATGGCGCTGTGTGCAAAATAATGTCCTTTCTTTGTGTCTTGTGCCCTGTGGTACACAGTTGCAATTCAGCCAACTAATTGGGGGTGACTTCTCTAATCAGAACATGAAATGAAGCCATCTGGCCTCTGTGGGAATTTGCCCCATGAGATAGATTTTTTTTAAAACACCTTAATTGTGATATGGTTCCTGAACAGTATAAACTACACATATTTCAAATGTACAATTTGATGAATTTTGATAGATGTATACACCAATGAAACCATTACTGATGTGGATCTTTTTAATATCATGCTGTAACCAGTGCAGCAAATAAGTTCTAACTCAAAGTAGAAAGAAGAATATCCACTGTTCAAATTGCCCATAATTATTCCTTATTGCTATAATTGTTAATTCTGAAATTCTGGTTCTAGTGAGTGAAAAAGTAAATGGATTATACATTATAGGAGAGGAGAGGCAAAGAGTTTTTGCTTGAAGTAAAATGAAAGGTAAAACAACATGATGACACTATTTTTATGGTACCTGAGAAATGATTGGAAATGAAAATTATTAAATTGCCTGAAAATGGATCTGACTTAATTGTCTACAAGTGCAGTGTTAGGACAGTTGCCTTTATATCTCATGAATAGCATTAAGTTAAATGTACCTTCAAGCTCTTACACTGCAGTAGAAATTCTATGGCCTTGTAATCACTGTTGTCATTCCCTCTGAAAGACCACCCACATTTGGTAATAGGAAGTACTCCCCGGTAGGTAAAAAGATATGTGGATTTCCCTCTTTCTTGAACTTTGTCTTAAAAGGATTAGAATGGTAATTTCATCTAGTAAGTTGTTACAACACATTCTGTATCATCAGTCACATTCATGTGCCATTTAAATTTGTGATGAAAAAAAACCCCTGCATATACTTGGATTTGGCTGAAAAATGATATGCTGATCCAGACCACTTAGGTTTGATAACGTGAACTTAATAGCTCAATCTCACAAGAACAGTTTCCCAGGAGATTTCCAGATTGTACAGCTGTTCTCTTAGCTGTGTATCCTGTACGAACTGCCTGGATTGTACATTTCATCTTGGGTTTACCTGGAATAAACATGCTATTCTAGAACTGTTTTTAGTCACTACCTCTGATATGCACATTTACTTTTGCTCACACTTCTTGTTGACAATTGGTAAATTCCTAGTTAACTAGTTAATAAAGGATGCCTTTTTTAAGGCAAGATCATTTTTCTTTTTAGAGAGGATGATTATGTCACTGTATTTATCTTAGATGTTTTTTAGAATTCTGGAGAGCAAAAAATCAAGTGAGTTAAAAGCAGTAGCAACTGAGAACTTATTAAAATGCTACTGTATATAACCATATAAAGCACTGTTACCACACTTTACTGGCAATACAGAGATAGATGTGATATTGGTGGGAGGGGATTATAAATATCAAGATGTGGATTAGTGCAGCAGGTAAAAATATCACATAGCGGTTGGGGATTAAATTAGAAATTGCACAAAAACAGACCAGGACATGCAGCAAAGAATGCTGGGAGAGCATGAAAGGCAGAGCATTCCAGTCTGGAAAATGACAGGAGCAAAATGTGAGGCTATGGAGAGCTTCACCTGGCACCTCAAACAGGTGCTAATAAAAGGCTGTTTTATGTTGCTCTTGCTGTTAATTGCATGTGTATCTGCAATTCCATAAAGGCTGTGGTTGATTGACTGCAAAGTGGTATCATTTCTATTACTGTTGTTATTATTTTAGACAGAATTCTTTTTATTTAAAACTTATTTTTAATGTATTTAAAAAATTTTTACTGAAGTATAGTCAGTTTACAATGTTGTGTTAATTTCTGGTGTACAGCATAGTGATTCAGTTACATATATATAGATTATTTTTCATATGCTTTTCATTATAGGGTAGTTACAAGGTATTGAATATAGTTCTGAAATGGGAGGAAAGGGGGCAGGGCACAACCATTGACGGAATGACAGCCACTGAGAACAGGACAAACTGGTTAGAACCAAGATGGCAGAAGATTTGACTTCCAGTAGACCTTGAGCCTCATGATGCACCCACAGGCACCATGACAGTTCCCAGGCTGACCATAAAAGGTCCAAAAATGGATGGGTGAGCGTTACCTGAAAATCCTTGACCCTTTCCCAAAGTAATTGGAATAATCCTCCTGCTCATTAGCATATGAAATTACCAGGCCCATAAAACCTAACAACTCCACACCTCGTGGTCACTCTCACTCTGTAGCTCTCACCTTCTGAGACGGCCTGCACTCTGTCTAAGGAGTATGTATCTACTTTTACTTTAAACACCCTGCACCTCTCAGCTTCTCTCCCTCTCACCTCTCTGAGATGTCCCATAACTCTGCCTGTGGAGTGTGTATCTCCTACGCCGTTTTCCCTTCTGAGTGAGACAGACCACACTCTGTGTATGGAGAGTGCACCTTTCTAAATAAACTTGCTTTCACTTTACTGTGCCTTGCTCTTGAAATCTTGCCTGTGCGTGGCAAGAACCTATTCTCCTCCAACATCTTCTTGTGCTATACAGGAGGACCTTGTTGTTTATCTATTTTATATACAGTAGTTAGTATCTGTAAATCTTGAACTCCCAATTTATCCCTTCAGCTCTGCCTTTCCCCCCTGGTAACCACAATTTTGTTTTCTGTGTCTGTGAATCTGTTTCTATTTTGTAAATAAGTTCATCTGTCTTATTTTTTAGATTCCATATAGAAATGATATCATATGGTATTTTTCTTTCTCTTTCTGACTTACTTCACTTAGAATGACAATCTCCAGGCCCATCCATGTTGCTGCAAATGGCATTATTTTATTTTTTTATGGCTGAGTAGTATTCCATTGTGTGTGTGTGTGTGTGTGTGTGTGTGTGTGTCTAAAATCCACAACTTCTTTATCCAGTCATCTTCAGACAGAATTCTTTTTAAATGAGAACTAGTATAGTATTTCAGGCAAATTTTGGCTCACATGACTTCCATCCATATATGAAAAGTGCCCACATATGTACTTTGCATTATTTGTCCCCTGGTTGGGTGGGGAGGGAGAGGAGGAAGGCTAAGGGGTAACTGGTCAGTCCGGTTCTCTTGACTCACAGTCCAGTAGCCATCACTGACCCTTCCTCTTTCATCTTCTCAACAGTTCCCATACCTACCACTCTTTGAAACTAGAGAGAGGTAAAAACCCAACTTCCACACCTCCTACTACAGCCAAATATGTACAAAACAGAGTATAAACAGACCTGCGAGTTCGAAATGAAGGAGTAAGGCATTGGGATGGGCTAGCTTATAGGTGTGAACCTGAAACCTTCCTGGTCACCTCTTCTTACCACCTTTTACGCATATTGTGTCTCCTCTTTATTTTCCTTCATTAGTACCTAAAATGCTGCTTTTCACTTGTTAAAGAGAAAGACTAGGCATCAAGTCCTGTGGATGTTAACAGCACAACACATAACAGAAACAAATCCTGAAGCCTCATTTTCATAACAGTGAGATTTTTACCTGCTTCCTATTGAGTGTAATTGCAACCTCCCTGACATTTGATTTCAGAAAGCATCCTCCTTTTCGTTCACTGAACAGCAGAGCCCTGGCTACTAAATGCACTAGGTGGTCAACGAAGGAGCATCCAGTAAAGTCTGTGCTGGGCTGGAGGGTAGGCAGGTGTGCTTCCGTAGGGTTCAGTAATTAGAGAACTCCGTCATTTGAATTTTTTACTGGCCTCTCTTTCATTCCTGACAACTTGAGCCATTTCAGCTGTGCTATGCTATTGCATGAAAAGGTCACGTTTCCACTGCCAGAGTGAAAAGTGAAGAATTGAAAAATTCAGTTACACAAATGATCCAGACTTTGATTTGTTTTTTCCCCCAATTTTGCCTAAAATCACCTAAGTATTTATGCCTTTGTGTTTTAACCTCAGAATATAATTCCCGGCAGGAAAATACAGATTAAATATATCCTTATGGTATAAACAACTCTGTTGCCATCCTTTGTTACAACCAGATTTAAAATGTGAAACAGATCTGTGCCGTGGAGAAAACTCTAACCAATACAAGCTGTTAAAATGTAATGCTATTCCATTTAGTATAACTGTCTGTACTAGATCGGGCATAATGTTTTGGGAGCTGGGTCTTACTTCTTCATTCATAGCCATCATATTTCGACCAAAAAGAAGAGGCATTTAAATATCTCCCATCTCCATCCCCTATGGCTGAGTGTATAGGTGACTGGAAATTTTCCCTGATCTCTTCTGCATTTGTCTCAGGATCTTCTTTTTCCTGTTTTATTTAAGCCATAGGAACTGTTGTTGCATGCTGATGAGACTTTGGATAAAGCCTCCAGCCAGTTTTTGTTTAGGTTTTTTTTTTTTTTCTCCTTTCATTTTGGCAAGTTAGACACCTGTCTTGCTTTTAATCAGGAACCTCTAAGGTCAGTTAAAACCATTTCCCATGGCTGTTTGAGATGTGCTTGTGACTGCCTGACCAGGTGAATAGGTAAACATTTCAGTCATTGCTCGGGAGAATAAATCACCTTGCTTGGACTTGGACAGGGCTTGGAGAGAAAAATGAATCAAATGTCTCAGAGTCTTAGCTGTAGCTGTCTCTGGGCTTGGTGGAATGCTTCCATCTTTTGTGAAGCAAATAGTAATTTATTTTTGCCCCACAGCAGGTCAGCCACAAGGATTTAGTTTCCTTCCAAGGTGGGGGAGCTGATTTAACCTGCTGTTCTGCGTTTCTATAAGATTCTTATTTACAACAGTTTCTTAATGAGTTATGTCAGAGTAGCTGCTGGTATGATCCTCTTGATATCAGGACCTGTGAAGCAGAATGGTTAATGATGCACGCCTTGCTAGTTCCAGTGGAGAACATTACCAAATGACTATAGTGCCATGGACTCGCTGCCAACTTGATAATAAATGGAACAGTGCCACCTTTTGGTCAAAAAGTAGGAGAACACATTAGGATGGCTAGGATTCTGCAAGTCTGAGAGGTAGTTTCAAACTCTTTGTGACTGATTGGGTGGTCGTGCAATCTACAAATAATAGTAACCAATTCTTTTCACTCTTTTCTTTTGTCCCTTTTTTCCCCTCTTTGTGGCAGCACCTATGATTTGACTGTATGCATTTCACATAATAACAATGCTTCAGGAGAAACTGAATTATGCGACATTCTAATTATGTTTTGCACAGGAATGAATTACACATGCATTATGCAGATAATGTGAAGGATTCCATGGTTACCATTGTACACATGGCAACTTCTTTTATACAGTGACAATTAATCTCAGGAAACATTTGGGAAGAATTTTGAAAGGAGGAAACTTAATTGAGCATTGCAGTATTTATTTAGGATGGTGAGTTGGACACTGATTTTAATTTTAAAAATATTTTGGGTCTGCCTTATTCTTTCCCTACATAGACTTTCTCACGATGCAATAAAATGCCAATTAATTGAATTATAATCATTCAAATATTGACATTCACTTTTTAATGTTTTAGAAGAAAGAGGCAAGTTGCAAGAAAGCAAGGTGATAGCAGGGACTTAGTCACAAAAGAGAATCTCACGGTATGTTGTCCTGACAGGTATCTGTAAACAATCAACCCCATGTTTCCTGGGTACCTACTAGGAGAACAATTCTTTTTTAATTAAAATTACCATCCACTACTGTATAGCGCAGGGAACTTTATTCAATTTCTTGTAATGAGCTATAATGGAAAAGAAACTGAAAAAATATATATGTATGTATGTATGTATATGTATATAGGTATGTATGTCTGTGAATCACTTTCCTGTACATCTGAAACTAACTTTGTAAATCAACTATACTTCAATAACAAAGAAAACCCAAACAATTTTTTTAATTAAAAATTACCATCCAAATCACAATCCTAAAAAAGTACTGCAGCACTAAATTAGAATTTCCTTCTTTCAAAATTCTCCCCGAATCCTTCTTCATATTAATTGTCACTACCTAAAAGAAGTTTCTGTGTATAATGAAACATTTTCAAAAGCGTTTTCAGCTTTTATTAAATGGAGATTTAATCTGCATCTTAATGATGAATTATTGGAGATAGTTTCTCTCAACCCAAAGGAACAAATAGTGCAACTTAAGGTCCGTCAGCAAGCTGGGGGAAAAGATATTCTGAAACTGTTGGGCCTCTCCGACAGTGAAAGTGGATGCTTATTCAACTAGGCCCAGGATTACTCTTTCCAAAGTGAGAGGAGATGAAGACTGTGTTTCAGTGGCCAGAAAGTTGGCCTTAATGGCTATTATTCAAATACAACGTCCATCTCAGACCTTCCTTGGCATTAAAGTGTTCACTGATGACCCTTGTGCTGGCTCCTGGAGCTTTTCCACACAGGCTCTACATTTTGGTTGTTATCCTTCCAGACAAAGGTTGCTTTTTTTTTTTTTTTATCAAACAATCAATACTGTATAATCCAGCATGTTTCCTGTTGTGCCTTAGCTGCTGGAAAACAGGAGGAATTTCAGTCCCAAACAGTAGCATATCTCAGGTACCCAAGAACATTTAGTTTCTCTAGATCTCTTTGATGATCTCTATTCTGTGTTTAGCTTTAATTACGATGAATGACATTACATTATTTTGATAGCATCTTAGCTTGGGCTGCCATAACAAAATGTCATAGACTGGGTGTCTTAAACAACAGAAATGTATTTCTCACACTTCTGGAGGTGGAGGAGTCCAAGATTAAGATGCCAGCCAGGCAGATTTCGTTCTGAGGGCTCTTCTCTTGGCTTGTAGGGGCTACCATCTCACTATGTGCTCACATGACCCCTTCTTTGTGCACACTGAGAGAGCAGGGAAGGAGAGAGCTCCCTGGTGTCTCTTATAAGGGCCCTAGTCATATCATGAGGGCCCCACCCTCATGACTTTGTCTAATCCTAGTTACTTTGTTTTTTTAAATTGATGTCTAGTCAGTTTACAATGTTGTGTCAATTTCTGGTGTACAGCATGATGTTTCAGTCAGACATATCCATCCATATATTCCTTTTCATATTCTTCTTCATTCTAGGTTACTGCAAGATATTGAATATAGTTACCTGTGCTATACAGTATAAACTTGTTGTTTATCTATTTTATATATAGTAGTGTGTATTTCTAATAACCCTAGTTACTTCTAAAAGATCCCACCTCCAAATACCACCACTGGGGTTTAGGACTTCAACATATGCATTTTGAAGGGACAGAAACATTCAGCTCATAACAAATAACTTCTTCAAATCCTTTAGAAAAGAAATGGAGCATAAGGGTAAAACTCTAAATATCACATATGTAAGACACTATATTAGGGACTAGAGAGGATAGAAATACATTTAGCAAGGACTCTACATTTGAAGAGTTTTTGTCATTAAAGAAAATGCAAATAAGTGTATTTCAGTTTGCTTTGTGAATTGCACTTACTTTGCAAAATTAACATTTTTACATCATATAAGATATCTGTGATATTAAAACCAATGAAACATATTTCAAATGAAATTTCTATCTTCGACTTGCATAAAATGTGTTCAATTGAATATGTTTAGCTCTAGAAATGTTCTTATTGTTGCAGGAAACTGAATATATTTAATCTTCTCTCTTCTACCTTGATTGAAAATACTACAAACTAGTTCCATTCATTATCTCGATGTAGTTGGAACATACTGTTATATTTGATATACTTTGTGCATAGACATAATATGCTGTATGATATATCAAAGGTAATGAATTTTCAGTCCTGTGGAAATGTACCAAATGATGGCAATTAGAAAGATTAAATATACACTCCTCTTCAAGTCAACATGAATTTAATTAAATATAATATTCTACTGAAGGAAACTGTCAGGGTTGAGGGACTATAAGTTTTGAGTTATGTTTCCTTTCTTAAATGTCTTGAAAATTCTTGTGGTTTTTTTTTGTTTGTTTGTTTTGTTTTGTTTTGTGTTTTTCTGGCATGTATTTCTTCTTCTTCCTGAAAAATTTACTCCAAAGTCTCCGCTACTGCTTCCTAATGCGTCATAAACAAAGAGAGTGTCCTTTCCTCAAAATAGGCGAGGCTCCTAGGAGGTGGCACTGGTGAACCAAACAAAAGTCAGGAGCTTGCTCTTTCACCAGCGTTTTCAAGCCCTATCCAGTAGTGAAGGATGTGTGGTAAAGCCATATGATAGGCCAACATTCAGACTCCTTTGGCCTGATTCCCTTCTCTCAGATTGCAAGGGACAAAACAATGCACCAACAGAAACCAAAGTTCCCTCTGCTTTGGTCTTATGTCCTCTTCTGGAGCCATGGCTTCTGCTACCTTTGGAGAGAGATTTGCTGAGTCCTAAAAATACTGACTTGTTTTTCTGGTTCATTGGATAGGGTCAGCACACGGTCAGAGATCTACAAGATTTTCCTGACTCCAGACTAACTCCCCTGCCTGGCCTGACAGTATTTGACTAAAAAAGACCCTTCTTTCTTGAACTAGACTCAACTGATCAGTGAAAGGTAAAATATAAGATTCTTTAATAGCCATTAATACATTCTGATTTTCAGATTTGGTATGTTTAAAACTTTTTAAAGGGTGTAATATTTTCATCTTGTATTGCTCCTTTGATCATTATATAGTGTCCTTCTTTATCTTTCTTTATGGCCTTTGGTTTAAAATCTAAGTTACTACAAGATACTGAATATAGTTCCCTGTGATATACAGGATAAACTTGTTTATGTATTTTATATATATATTAGTTAGTATCTGCAAATCTTGAACTTCCAGTTTATCGCTTCCCACTCCCTACCCCCCAGTAACCATACGTTTATTTTCTATGTCTGTGAGTCTGTTTCTGTTTTGTAAATAAGTTTGTCTTTTTTTTTTAGTTTCCACATATAAGTGATATCATATGGTATTTTTCTTTCTCTTTCTGCTTTACTTAGAATGATATTCTCCAGATCCATCCATGTTGTATGTCCATGTGTGACTGAAGCATTGTGCTGTACACCAGAAATTGATACAACATTGTAAAATGACTATACTTCAATTAAAAAAAAAAATATATATATATATACACAAAATATATACCACATGATACCACATGGAAAAAATAAAATTTTAAAAAGGACTTAGCGAGCACAGCAAAGAAGAGAGAACTGTATTGAAAACTCTCTATAGTGGAGGATAACTACTTGATTCATAAAGGCTGAAATGAATCTAGGAAAGTATTTTATAGGAATTCTTTTAGAAGTCAACGTATATGTGTGGGCCCAGGGAAGAGGAGAGAGATAGTTTTGCAAAATATCAACTAAGCCTTCTTAACAGTTTTGCCTAAGATTGCATCTGCTCTATATCTGTCAGGAAATCATAACCAAAGGACTGACTCTTGGGAAATTATCATCAGAAAGGGAAACAGTAGGGAACCAGGTATTATAGGAGCCCTATATTACATTCTCCAATGACCTGAAAGTTGTCAGATTTATTCCCAGAGAATACTGCCATGTGTGTGCTGAAAGATTTTGGCCAACCAGTTATTTCTTCCTGTATGTATATTTATATAATGACAATGACATTATGTTCTTTTGTTTTAATTTTTGTTTTTCTTTGGGATAATTAATGCACATGGCAAGCACTTGTACTAGTCAAAAAGTTATATGGTGACAAATGAGTCTCTCATATCTAATCCCCAGAGAAAATCTGTAGTACTGATTTCCTGGATATTTTATTCTTCCAAAGATATTCTATGAATATACAATCATATCTATGTGTATGTATCTTCATTTGTTTTAAAAATGATGGGAGTGCACCCTGTATTTTGTTTGCATTTTCCTTTTTAAAATTGAAAATATATTTCAAACATCATTCCACTTTATTTTTCTTAATTTATTTTTTTGGGGGTAATTAAGTTTATTTATTTTTTAAGGAGGTACTGGGGATTGAACCCAGGACCTCATGCATGCTAGGCATGCACTCTACCACTGAGCTATATACCCTCTCCCTCATTCCATTTTAGTAGAAATACAGCTTTCTATTCTTACTAGCAGTTGCATAGTATTCCATCTTATGAATGTACCATTGTGTATGTAATGTATTGCCTACTGAAGGACTTTAGTGTTGTTTTCAATCTTTCTGTACTATAGACAAATTTGCAGTGAATATTCTTGCATGTCTGTCTTTGTATGCATATGCAGACGTGTGTTCAGATAAATTCCTAGAAATGGAATCATTGGTTCAAAGGGCATGTGCATTTTACATTTCAATAAATGTAGATCACAATTAGGTTCCAATATTGAATATTAGTGAACGTGATGGACATCCAGCATTGAAGGATGATTGCAAAAACTTGTTGCTTTATGCTCCACTTTGTTCCACATTTATTAAGCAAATATTTATTGAGCATCTCATATATTTCAGACACTCATCTAGGCACCAGTGAGACAGCAAAGTCCTTCCCATCTGTTGCGTTCGAGTAGGGAGCTTACATTGAATGATATGGAGGGGAGGTTACACAGGCTTGGTGAAAGATAGATGTAGCTTCCTGCATTACTCCTATTTTGCATTTCCTTTTTTCAGTGCTACTGTTGTTATAGGAATTAGTCTTGGGGCCAGAGAGCAATATCCAGAAAATCCCTAGGGACTTCAGCATAAATGTCCCACTTCTCTTAGCCAGCTGCACCCCCAGAGCGGTGGCAATAAAAAGCAATGGTAAACTATACCTCCCCGATATAAATAATCATTCTTAGTCTGAGCACTTTTAGCTGGTAGTGCACCTCCTAGGGTATCACCACCTTCCAGATTTGTCAGCTCTGAATATTTACCTCCGTACTGCAGATACACCATCCATGTGCAAGCAAACGTGTTGTCCACATTGAGTTTTCCGTGAGCACAGCTGCTTCTAGTCAGCAGTAATAAAGTAATCCCACACCCAATTATATGACCGAACAATTAGCACCAGCCTGTGTACTCAATAAATTGTTGGTTGGTTGCTGGCTCTATTCAGAAGCCGAGGATGGTAATTATGGCAGGAGCATATTTCAGCTAGTGATACAACAGGCAAGATGGGTGAGGCATTTGTTTAGAGCAGCTGGTTCTTTGGATGGACAGAAACCCAGATGGAGTAGTTCCGAGTGACTGAGCATTAGCAAGGTTATGTAGTGTGCTGGCATCCAGTTGTCTCTGCTTCGGGAAGATTTCAGTCGGGCCTTCCCAGTTAAGAACTTGGAACCAGAAGCTAGAACATAAAGAAGATACTTTGAGTGAAAAAACTGATTTCAAAAATAAATGAGGAGCCTATTTATACCAATCATGTCTTATAGTTGTTAGAAAGTAGAGACCAAACTAATTGTAAATTCGGTTTAGAGTGATATTTATGGAATTAAAATACATTTTCTTTTACTCTGACTATAAAAAACAGACTACATTGACTTTTATTTTTAATGAAATCGGGTGGAAACTACATTGGAACTTGTGCAATGTATAGTCTTAAATATGAAAAGAGAATTGGGAAAAAAAAAAAAGGAGACAGTTGGCTTAGCCTGGTGGTCCCTCTATTCTGGTTTCTAGATATTCTTTTGGGAGAGTTTCTCTGGGACAAGGTATCCTGTGCAGAGGAGTCAGAAAACTGCTTTTGTGTGTCAAGAGCTAGATGTTAGTAATCACTAAAGATTTCATGTAAGAGGGTTTTTTGAGAGTTTTAAAATTCTCCAGAAAATATATATTCCTATAAGAAGAAACAAGTGGCTATCATAATTTTGGATTTCTCTTGTAGACTATCATCCCCTGAATATATTGAGGATTTTGATGTATTTTGTTACATTTATTGATTTATTTACATTTATTGATGATTCAATTGGTTATCAATTAAATACTGTTACTGCGACTTCAGTAGCCAGAAGTATTTATGGGCCTGATATTTTGTTGTTGTTGTTTATCTATTTTATATATAGCAGTTAGTATCTGTAAATCCTAAACTTCACATTTATCCCTTCACACCCTCTTTCCCCTTTAGTAACCATAAGTTTGTTTTCTATGTCTGTGAGTCTGTTTCTGTGTTGTATATAAGTTCATTTGTGTCTTTTTTTCTTGGATTCCACATATAAATGATACCACATGGTATTTTTCTTTCTCTGACTTACTTCACTTAGTATGATGATCTCTAAGTCCATCCATGTCACTGCAAATGTCATTAATCCATTCTTTTTTGTGGGTGTGTAGTATTCCATTGTATAAATATGCCACATCTTCTTTATCCATTAATCTGTCTGTGGACATTTAGGTTTCTTCCATGTCTTGGCTATTGTAACTAGTGCTGCTGTGAACATTGAGGTGGATGTATCTTATCAAATTAGAGTTTCCTCCAGATATATGCATAGGAGTTGGGATCCAGTTATTTTTTTAAAGAGTAAATTGGGGCAGCTACTTGACCATGCAGTCCATTGCTAGGTGGCAAACCATTACAATAACTGAAACACTGTGCTTGAAATTCATTACCATGAAATCTGTATCCTACCCATGCCGTCTCTTAAAAAAGCAGGTATCTGCAAAAGGTTATGCAAAGAAGTGATGTAAAAAGTGAATCCCTCATTTAATAAAAAGTTCACTTATTTTGTGCCATGAGATAGTATAAACAAAAATAAAATGAGATAAATTTAATTAGGCTAAAAGGCCATGTAAACTTTAAAAAGTTATTTCATAGATGCAAATGTGTTGTTAGCGTTTCCATTTCCTTGCATTCATTACATTATACCTAGCCACGTCTAGAAATTACCACCTTTACTTAAGTACTTTCCTTTCTCTTATATATCCCCACTTTTTTCGTTTCTCCCCCATAGAACCAATATTGAAGACAGTTTTGGTAACAATTAGCATCTTTTTACAATTACATAAATCCTGTATTTCTGAAGTTTCTGGAAAAAAAACTAAGAGGTAAAACTTTGTTTGGTGTTTCTCTCTGCTTCAGTTTTGGCGGGAGATGGTCTATCCCTCCCAGTTTCTACACACAGTGTGTCCCCACCAGTCAGCATGGTACATGCCCTATTTTACTGGCTTTCTTGATGATAGCTATAATTGGTGGAATTTTTTTCTCCTACATTTCTCTAGTGTTTTTCAAGGGCGTATAAGATGCCAAAGAATAAGTAACATTTAGACAATTCTCTAAATTTCTGCTTTTTCAGAGGACTTCTGATTCTTGTAACCATAGAGCTTGGCGTTGGAATTTATGCTATAAGTTTCTCTGATGGCCAAGATACACCCTATAAGAGTGATATATTTGTATAATTCCACCCTTAAAATCTCTGGGTTAAAAGGGTAAAGTTTTTAAGGGTAAACTATGGTAATGGAAGCTTTTATTAATGTTGCTTGAAATATTACCTATACATTTTTTTTAAATTTCAGGTCATTATGCCCCTTATAGTTTTTAAAAAGTATTTTATTAGCCCAAAAGAATTAATATCCTTTCCCATAAATCCTTACTTATCAAATATGTTTTCTTTCCCTTAAATCCAGTTAAAATCTAGAGCAGTAATTTCTAAAAAGCAAAGCAATGTCTGGGTGTCCCTGGATTCCCTTTCAGAGTTGTCACTATTTGCACATAACTTATATATCACAGATGAGGTATCACAATCAGAATAAATTTGAGACAACTATATTATCAGAACACTGAAAATAATTTCTAGATATGAGAATGATAGCGAAATCCCTAACTTTAAACTCCAAATACTGTTTTCTCTGCTAGAAAAACTATACAAATCTTCAAGATAGACAATGAATGTTATTGGTATATGTATGCAAATATCTAATAATCTCGTACACGTCTAATTCTTTTAAACCTCCCATTTGATCCCTGATATATTTCATATACTTAGGAGAGGGGGCACTTCAGATATACTTTTCATCTACATTGCAGTTTGACTATAGAAATATTCCAGAGAATTCACCGATTATAAATTATATCTGAATTTCAGTAAGTTTCCTTTCGTGAATCAGAACTCCTATTTTTCTATCCCATGGTGGTGGTGTTTTCATATTTGGGACTGACTGTAAACTCTAAGATTTTAATCAATAAAGTTCAGTGCCTCTGTGGTCATACTGTCTGCCGCCTATTGTTTCCTTATTAGTGAAACAGCAAAACATGGTCTTTTAACTATGTGGGATAAGCAAATTCAATGGGTTTCTAGTTTCGTGCCAAGGTTGTACTGCTTTTCATAGGTTGACAGTCGACTTTGGCACTTGGCTGTTCTCCAGGTATACTTTTGATAGACACAGCTTCACATAAAGAGAAAGGATATCATTACACGACATCAATATATGATGGCAAACTGCCTCCAGAAATTTTGTTTCAGCTGCTAAACTGGGGTTTCATCTTGTACTGCATCCCACATTCATGAACGACTGAGAAATTCTATTGCTTTAAAAAATTTTATTCATCATTGAGTGTATACAAAAGAATACATTAATTATAGATTATATGTAGGATATAATGCATTACAATGAGCACTCGACTCTCACCCAGTTTAAGAAAAATAACATGATCATTGTCTTTCAAGTCATCTGAGTGCCCCTTGCTTCCCTCCTTTCATTGAAGTAGTCTCTATCCTGAATCTTTTTATTTATCAGTCTCTTGCTTTTATATTTACTTTTATGAATATCTCCATAAATGTTTTGCAGTTTATTTGGTTTTATTCTTAAGTGTTTGATGTTCTCAATACTGTTGTTTAAGGTAGTTATTCTTACATTTTCTAACAACTTGTTATTGGGATATAGAAATGCGACCGGGGTATTTGATTTTATATTCAGCAACCTTGCCATACTGCCTTATTCTAAATATTTGTGTAGATTACGTTGGCTTTCTTTAAATATAATCTTGTGACTTGAAAATGGTAATTTTTTTTTCTTTATTCCCAATCATTATTCCCCACCACTCCTTTTTGCTTGCCTCATGTGCTCTCAAGGACTTCCTATCAAATGTTGGATAGAATTTTTGATAGCAGTTTCGATTTCTTGTTCCTGATTTTAAAAGGAATAATTTTAATATTTCACCATGGAGTACCACATTTGTTGAAGGCGTTCTTTAAAATATTCTTTATCAGATTAAAGAAGTTTTCTTTGGTTTTTAGTTGGCTGAGTTGTATCTTGAATGGTACTGAATTTTATCAAAAGCTTTTTTTCTGCAGCTTTTTTTGACTTAATTAATAAGCAGTTTTATTTTATTTTTTAATTGAAGTATAGTTGATTTACAATGTTGTATTAGGTTCTGGTATACAGCATGGTGATTCAGTTATATATATATATATATATATATATATATAATATTATATATACACACACACATTGCTTTTCATATTCTTTTTCATTATAGGTTATTACAGGATATTGAATATAGCTCCCTGTGCCATACAGTAGGACCTTGTTGCTTATTTTATATATAGTAATCAGTTATATGGACTTCTAATAGACGTGTAAACCAACTGAGTTATCACCATACAGCCCCTTAAGCAAACCCTAGGATTTCCTGTCCTGATGACTAGTCTGATGTTGCCACACCCTACAAGGCAGCAGAGCGGGTGGGGGATGTCTCCACAGCGCTGGTTGGCAGGAGCATCCCCCCAAAACTCACCCCTGTTCTGTGGTTTTAAAGAGATGAGCCTATTAGCATGTTTAATCAGAGGCATGCATCAAAATACTGCTACTTCAGAAATTCAGACACATGATTAACGGAATGGACATTAGGCTTTAGTGACTAAAGAAGCTACTTGAGAAATTATAGTTTCCTGATGCCTGAATCCCCTTTTTATCCATACTTTTTTTTTTTTTTTTGCCATATTCCCATCATGTCTGTAGTTACCAAAACCTGTCCATCCATTAGAGGGTTGTAAGTTCAATTTAGTGGGAGACTTAAAACCCCCAAACATCTGATTGCATCCTGTTTGTTAACTCGAATTATTAGTCTCTGAAACTTTTGTTTATATAAGAATGTGTTGACTGAGTCATAGAATAAGACATTGCTTTTACATGGGTCTCGATCTGAAACCCACAATGCTAGTAAGTCAGTTTTTAAATTTTTAAATTTGTGGTTCAATGTTAAACCCAGGAGACAGTGACTTCATAGGAAATCCACTCTGAGAAATGTTTTTCCAGGCTGAACACCTGTTTCCCCTCAGCCTCCCCCAACAGAGCATGTCCATGTTAATTACTTTCATTTTACAATCACCCATGTCCCACCGCTGTGAGTTATACCAAGATCACCTAAACTGTGGTGTTCCCAGTGTTCTTAGTTATGCTCTAACTTCACTAACTGCCAAAGATTTTCTGGGATAAACTGTCATTTGAATTCTTTGGCCAATTTTGAAGATGAAGTCCAAAGAAATCTTAAATGACTCTCCTTTAGAAGGATTATTTTATAGGCATTAGCAACTAGCACCCAGGCTGTGCTGATCTCACCTGGCATCACTGGGAGACAACGGTCATAGGCAGGTGGGGCTTCTCTGGGAATCTCAGATGGAAACAGAAAGCTTACAAACAACAGGAGAGGAATCGTTTCACTTGCTTCGAGCCAAGTAGTTCAGTTCTGTCTGCAGACATGAGGAAAATTCCACCTTGGATCCAGGGCAGCCCACACAGCCTCACTGCTGGTTAGTGTCTTCTTTAGGGCTTCACTTGTTGCTTTTAAGCCTTAACCTGCAGGTCTGCTTCTCACCTTCTCTGCAGAGCCAAAGAAAGGCCACCTCCAAAGGCCCAAGGTCACTGGCTGCTCTTGGACCGGACTGAGGCTTTTTTCTGCAGGTTTTGAGATCATCTTTTTTTCCCTTTTAAATTGTTAATCTGTTGAATTATCATATCGGATACCACTTGGCCACAGCTTCATATCTTTCAGTCTGCCTTTTACTTCACTCCTTACAGTGGCAGGTAGGGCAGCCAGCTTTGTGCAGATGTAACCTGACAACACTCACCTCTGCTATACTTTTTTTTTCTTAATTGAAATATAGTTGATTTACAATATTGTGTTAGTTTCAGATATACAGCAAAGTGATTCAGTTACATGCATTTTTTTCATATTCTTTTCCATATTATGGTCATTATATAGGTCATTACAAGATATTGAGTATAGTTCCCTGTGCTATGCAGCAAATCCTTGTTGCTTATCTGCTTTATGTATAGTAGTTTGTATCTGTTAATCCCATAGTCCTAATTTATCTGTCCCCTCCTTCCCCACTGGTAACTCCCCTTGCTGCATTTCTTATCTCTCACTGTCTGCCTCAGGCCCTTCTCTGATGCCATAGTGTAGAAAGCCCTGGGTACCTGCTTGGAGGTTATGCACAGATTGGAAATGAGAAAGAGTTAATGCCTTCTGGGACAACTTAAGCCAGTCAAAAAATATTTTTATCTTCTCTGTTTGGAATGGATCATTCTGAGGGTTTTTTAATCTTTTTTCTTTTTAAGTATAGTCAGTTTACAATGTTATACTAATTTCTGGTGTACAGTATACTGATTCATTTATATATATATATGTATATATATTCCTTTTCATAATAAGCCATTACAAGGTACTGAATATAGTTCCCTGTGCTATACAGTGAGACCTTGTTGTTTATTTAATTAATTAATTAATTAATTAATTAATTTATCATTGAAGTATAGTAGGTTTACAATGTGTTAATTTCTGGTGTACAGCATAGTGATTCAGTTATACATATACATATTCCGTTTCATATTCTTTCTCATTAAAGGCCATTACAGGTATTGAATATAGTTCCCTGTGCTATACAGTGGGACCTTGTTGTTTATCTATTTTATATTTAGTAGTTAGTATCTACAAATCCTGAACTCCTGATTTATCCTTCCCCTCCCTACTCCCCTCTGGTAACCTTAACTTTGTTTTCTATGTCTGAGTCTGTCTCATTTTTGTAAATAAGTTTATTTTTCTTTGTGGCTCTACTGTGGTCAAAGCCAAGTTGCCCACAGTTGAGAATGCTCCGTTATACTGGCTTTCCATCTTTTTCACTTTCATTTTCCCCAAATAATTACTTGCATGCCAATCCTTATGCATGGGTAGAGGATGAGGCAGATGAGGACTCAGGTTAATAATTATATTGTTTATCCAGTGTTATCAACTTTCAATTCCAGGATAAGCCCAGCTTGGTCATGGTGTCCAATGTTTTCTGCAGTGACTTTGACTTACTGATAATTTGCTTATTATTTGTACCAATTTCATGAGACATATTGGCTTTTAAACTTCCTTTTCCTTGTAAGACTTCTATATACTCTCAGGGAAATGAGCCAGAGTGTTTCATTTTTTTTCTATACTGTGGAATAGTTTGTGAAAAATTGAAGTTATTTATTTCTTGATTGCTTGATAGATCTCACTAATATAACCATCTGGTCCTGAAGTTTTCATTGTGAAACTATTTTAAACTACTGATTCCATTTCTTTAATATTTCAATATTATCTTTATTCCTCAGACATTTTTATCAAGTCCTTTAATCTAAATTTTTGAGTTTATGAAGATAAAGTTATTTCCAATATCCTATTTCTATCTTTTTTATTCCAAATGTTATTTATTTGTGACTTCCTTCTTAACTCCCTCCTTTTTTTTTCTCTTTTGCCATTTTAGGTTTTTATTTTTATTTATCTACTTTGGGTCAATTTTATTAGTCCCTTCAAAAAACATTTTGCTTTATTTATCTTCCTTATTCTAAGTTTGCTCTAGTTCATTTCTGCTCTTATACTTATTTTTTCCTTGTATTTTATTTAGGTTTATTTTTCTATTTTTTTTATTTCTTAAACTGAATGCTCTGCCCATTAATTTTCAGCCTCTGTTCTTTTCTAATGTCATCATTTAAGATAATAAATTTCCTTCTAAGTACTATTTTAGATGTATTCACTCTTGTTCTCTCTCTCTCCCTCCCTCTGTATTTCTCCGATTGCCTTTCAAACTGCCCCCTGTTGGGGCTTTTTCAATATATAGTAGCATTACACTAGTTGGACTTATTACATGCTTGCTCAGGTGTTCAACAGACTAAAGCAGAAGCTTCCAGTTTCTAAAGATTAGGCCTGAAACTGACATAGCAGCACTTCCACTCTACACTATTGGCCAAAGCAATCCTGGTTCATCCCAGATTCAAGAGAAGGTGAAAATATGGGAAAACAGACCCTATATCTCAATGGGAAGATTATCAAAGAATCTGAAGCCAATTTTAATGTGATACAAGTTGTGCCCCTGAAATTTTAATGTATAGTATCTCATTATTGTTTAACTTTACACATTTTCTAATTTTAACTATGATTTCTTCTTGACCTAAGAGTTACTTAGAATTATGTTTCTTAAAAAGTTATTTTCTAGTAGATCTTCATGTCACTGACTTATAATTTAACTGTATTATTGTCAGCAAATTTGCTCTGTATGCTGATATATATTGTTTATTGAGACTTGAATTTTTACTCAGAATGTACATTTTTTTTCTAAATGTGTTTAAAATAACTAGTACTCTGAGGTATTCTATATTCATCCATTAGATCAGATTTGCTAGTTAGACTGTTCAACTTTCTATACCCTTACTGAATTCTTTGCCTTTTTACTTTTCCAAATAATGAGAAAGAGGTTAATTTAAAAATATCCAACTATAATTGTGGATTTAAAAATTTCTACTGTAAGTCTGTCAGTTTTTGCTTTATATAATTTGAGGCTATGTTATTGGTACATACATATTTAGAATTGTTATAGCTCCTTGGTGAAATGACCTTTTTATCACTTTACTATAAAGTATATTTTATTTGATATCAATATAATTAAACTAGTTTTATTTAAAATAGTATTTGTCATACTTTTTTCTCATAATTTTACTTTCACTCTATTTTTCTCCTGTGTTTTAGTTGTACCTCTTATGAACAGCATATAACTACATGGGAAGTCTGATGGTCTTTGCCTTTTAACAGAACTATTTAGTTCATTTATATTTATTATAAATATTGGTATATTTGGATATTTCTCTACTACCTTATTTTATGCCTTCTGTTTGCCCCAATTTTTCTATATTTGTTTTCTCTCCTTTCTGACTTCTTTTAATTTATTTTTTTCCCATTCCCTTTTTTTCCCTCCGCTGTTTAGAATGTATAGACTGCAGCTATTCCTTAAATGAGAACCACAGGAAATTTAACATGGCTACTTAATTTAAAAATGCCTAAATTAATATCTTTAAATTCCACCAATCAATTTAATAAGGACAGTCTTCCCTTCCCATGCGTATGCTATTGTTGTATTTTTTTATTTCTATAATATAACTCCATGAGATATTATTTTTATAAAGTCAATATTTACCACTGTCTTTGCTATTCTTTCCTTCTTTATCTCAGGGCTTCCACGGGGGATAATTTTTCTTCTGCTTGAAGTACTTCCTTTGGCATTTATTTTAGTGATGGTCTGGTAGCATAAATCTCAGTACATTTGGTTATCCTTAAATTATCTTTATTTCACCTTCATTCTTAAAATATATTTCTCCTGGAAGTAGATTTCTTGGTTGACATTTGTTTTTTCTCAGCACAAAGAAGATACAAATCCACTGTCTTCTCATTTTCACTCTTGCTTTTGGAAAGCCAGACATTAGTATAACTACATTTTTGTATGTGATTTTTCCTTTCTTTTCTTTCTCTTTGTAGTATTCTTCACTTTCACTATGATGTGTATAAAAGTGGGCTTTTTTGTGTGTAAACTCAGAGTTATTATGCTTGTTGAAATCATAGATTACTATCTTTTTTAAGTTCTGGAAAAATCTTAGCCAGTAAATCTTCAAATATTACCTCTGCCCCCTTCTCTCCCTCCTCTGAACTCCAGTTGTATGGGTGATAAAACTTTTCACTTCATATTCCACGTCTCTTAAATCCTTTTCATGTATTTTGCATCTCTGTCTTTCCATATGGTGTTCTAATGGTTTATTTTGAACTGTCTTCCAGTTTTCTATGTTGTTAGTTGCATTTAATGCTTTTACTCGTAGTTGAGATTTTTTTAATTATAAAATTATAAATTAAATATCTTGAAATTCTTTTTTCATTTTTAGATATGCTTGCCACTACTTTTATTTTCAAACCTCACCTTTATTTTTGAAACCTTAAATATAATTATTTAATATTATGTGTCTTACAGTTCCAATTCCAGAATTCTTGATTGATTAATATTCTGTTGTCTGTTTCTGTTAGTTCTCAGTCATGTTACTTTATTCTCTGATTTTCTTTTTAAAAAAAATGGTCATGGTACTTAGATGGTCATACTGATAGAAATGGAAGTCTCATAAAGTCTATTGATGTTTTACAGGCATTCATTAGTATGTGAAGAGAATTGGATTCCTTGATAAATCATGGATGTCTGACTATATAAAGATGTACCTTTAGGAAATGATATGATGTGTTATTCTCCTGGGATTTATTGATTAGGGGATGATAGGCAGAGTTATTCAATGACATTAGAAATAATAATTGATTTCAAACCTCTTAGAAATTGGTATGCTATAAAATTGGAATGTCCATTTGGGGCTTAAAATAAAATATTCCTCCTGAAATTTTGAGGAACAAGTTAGGCTGCCAGCTTTTGATTTTGCCAAAAAGTGAACTGTTTAAAACACACGCTATCATATACTTATTTTCTATAAGAGAGGACATGTTAACATCAAAAAAGTAGAAAAGATGAAGAACAATCATTTTGAAAAAGAATCAGTGGGTGGTTAAATGGACTCTGTAAAATTGTACTTTTTGTAATTTCACTGCAGACCAGTAAAAGAAGAAACCTTAACCAGTACTATGGCCCAGGGATTAGCATTTGAGAACCATTATGTTAGAAGCCAAACCTGGAAGTTTCACATTTAGGAATTCAATCTCCAGAGTGATCAGTTACCTTTCTCCATTCAAATAATTTAAGCTCTGTCTTTGACTCCATCCATAAGCCTCTTAATGCATGTTACTGGTTGCAAGATTGCTGATGACAAAAATGTGCCCAGATTGGAGAAAATCTATTTTTTCCACTTAAAAAATAAGACAAATCATTTGAAATTTAGACCATAATAAATACAAATCATCAGTACACTTTCCTGCCTGAAAAGTAGCCTCTTATTCAGTGAGTGTCATCAATTTTCTTTTTACTTCTAGTTTGGGATACTCAGGAGCCCGAGAGTGCTGATTATAACATAAACGCATTGTCCCTATTGCATAATGCAAGCTCTGGGAAAAAGGGCCCAGGCACTTCTAAGAGTTCTTCACCATCCCTTGTAAAAACAGCATATCTAAAATCCTCTCTGTAGTTGTGCCAACCCTAGCATTAAAGTGGAAAAACACATCTTTTCCTTTCTTCCTTTCACCATCTTTCCTTCTGCACCCACGGATAGTTGAAACCCTTCATCACTGTTTTCTCTTCTCTCTCTGTCAGACACGTTTCTCCTGGAACTGATGCTGCAACTGCTCGGCTTTCTTACTTGTGGGGTGAAAAATCAGGCAGATTGTTCATTTTTGGCTTCTTCTTTTCCAGTAGTCGGAGAAGAAGCACACTAAGTGTTATAATAGTGATTGTCTCTTTTATTCTCACTACCCAGAGTGCTCTGACCCTGCCACCCTCACCTCCACCCACCCTGACTCCAGGCAGCTGGAAGGAAATTTGTTATGTCCTAGACTTTGAAGGGAGCCTTTGCTGACAGGAGTTTTGCCTTTGTAATCCGATAAGAAGCACCCTTCTACCTCCTGGCAAGTAAAGACCTCATTAACTTTATTTTAATTGTACAAGTTTATTTCAGGTATGCTGACATAAATGGAAACAAGAACAGATCCAGCTGTACTGCAGTGCTTATTTGAGAGCACAGTTTTATCATTCAGATTCTTCTGAGAGTTAAACTTTTCTGGATGTGAAGTTAAAATTTTGTGTCGATGCAATAGGGAAGAAAAAAAAAAAAGGGACAACGTTTATATGCTGGAGACCAAAAAGTGTTAAATCATAAGCAAAGACTGAGTCATGTTGCTGCACCCTTTTACTTAGTTAAGTTAACTAAGTAGCTAAGCCACCTGGCTTAGTTCTTTCATTAGGTAACTTAATCATAACATCGTTTATTGAATTAATACAATTAGAACATGTTTGCATAATGCAACCTTTGCCTCCTCTTGAATTACTTCTTTTTAAGCATACAAATCTAGCATAATTTATAATTTGATCAGTCTCATAAGTTCAAAGAATCTTTGAAAATAATTCAACTAATGTTTTTATATAGACTAAAGTTATTAATAGGAGCTTTTAATAGTCTTTCTTTTCTTCTTCTCAATGACAACACTAACATGAGGGCTTTAGCAGTTCTCCAGATGTCTTAAATATTCCACCAACCAGACTATTTCATTCTTCTAAGCCTCTGGCAATGTTCTCTTTTTCAGATGATATTATCATGGATCAGAGTTTCTGAAACGTGTTTGTTCTGTAGAATATTCGTTCCTTCAGATGTTAATATGTGTTGCATGAAGGAAGAATACCGTGATCAAACAATGTTGGGGATCCTTGGTTAAGCTACTGTGAAGAGGATTATTTATTCATTTGCTTATTCATCCATTCAGTGAATATTTGTGCTCCAGGTATAGTTTTAATCTTCATTCAACAAGACAGAGCAAGGCCTTGCCATCATGACACTTAGATTTTAGGGAAAAAACATACATGCACCGCAAATATGTAATGTTACTATCAGATAGAGAAAAGTGCATGAAGGATATTCAAACAGGAGAGATGATGAAGGGTGTTGGGTTTGTGGGGCTCATTTTAGATGGGAGGTAAAGGAAGACCTCTCAGAGAAGGTGTTATTTGAATAGAAACTTGAACATTGGGGTGCTTGTGTCTTTTTGAATTAACGGTTTTCTCCAGATATATGCCCAGGAGTGGGATTGCCAGATCACTTGGTAAGTCTATGTAATTTGAAAAGACACATGCACCCCAATGTTCATGGCAGCACTATTTACAATAGCCAAGACATGGAAACAACCTAAATGTCCATCAACAAATGACTGGATGAAGAAGACACACACACACACACACACACACACACACACACACACACACACACAATGGCATATTACTCAGCCATAAAAAAGAATGAAATGATGCCATTTGTAGCAACATGGATGGACCAAGAGATTATCATATTAAGTGAAGTAAGTCAGACTGAGAAAGTCAAATATCATATGATATCACTTATATGTGGAATCTGAAAAAAAATGATACAAATTCTATTTACAAATCAAAAACAGACTCACGGACATAGAAAGCAAACTATGGTTACCAAGGGGGAAAGAGTGGGGAGGGATACATTAGGGTTTGGGGATTAACAGGCACATGTTACTGTATGTGAAATAGATGAACAACAAGGACCTGCTGTATTAGCACAGGGAACTATATTCAGTTTCTTGTGATGACATATAATGGAAAAAATCTGGAAAGAAAAAAAAATATATATGTAAAAAAAATAAATAAACTTGAATGAAAGGAGGGAGGCAACCATGCTATGATTGAGGATGGAGTGGGGTGGGGAGAATTTTCAAAGTAGAGGAAAGAACAAATTCAGAGGCTCTACTGTGGGAATAAGCTTGATGTATTTGAGGACTAGCATGAAGGCCAATGTGGCTGGAGTGTAATAGTGAGAGGGATTGTGGTGGGCAGTGAGGTCCAAGATGCTGTGGAAGTCTAGACTATGTAGAACCTGTTAAGCCATAGTAAGGATTTTAGATTTTTTTTACTAGGACACTTCTCAGGACTTTGGAAGCATTAATACACATTGTACACGGTGAAGCAACAGGAGTAGAGTATTGTATATACTTTCCCAAAGTTATATAGCTATGGATCCCTCTTTTAATTGAAGATCTCTCAGGATGAGGCGTTAAGTGTGATCCTTGAAACACACTTTGAGAAATACTGGACTAGATGCTTCTGACCCACTGGTTTTAGGTAGAATATATGAATCAGTACGATTGACTAAAGTGTAAAGTATGAAGAACTCAGTTCACATTTATATTTATATTCCCACATTCCAGCATTAGAATGAGTTCCATTTCAGTCCACTTTTCAAACTTAATTCACTTTAAATTTCCTTTGAAACAAATGAGCCAATTCATCTTAATGAGAGTTTTTGGAGGAAGAGAGACTTTGGGAAGGCAGTCTATTTAAATATTGAAAAACTTGCTATTTTTATTGAAATGCCTTTTTCCTTGCTCTTTCCACAGGCATTTTAGATTCAAGAACCATGTAATGTCTTGTTATTTTTATATTACGAATTAAGAATTGGTGCACTCTAGAATAACTTCTTCCTGCTGCTTCTTGTAAAACACTTTTAAGCATGGGATGAATGAGATTTACACATTAGAATAATTGTCTCCTTTATTCTTTCGTATCTCTTACCTACCTGTGTCTAAAGTCATGATTTGGTATATGCATTCAGTGTATGTATGTGGTGCTGTATAAGGCATTCGAGAGTACAAGTCAATAAGTCACAGGTCTTTTTATCCAAGAGTTTCTTGTCAAAGATAGGCTACACTGGATGTAAGCATACAACATTTATTAAATACTTAGTATGTGAAAGTTTCTTAAGAGTATC
The DNA here is from genome assembly GCF_048773025.1 of Camelus bactrianus. Taxonomy (NCBI): domain Eukaryota; kingdom Metazoa; phylum Chordata; class Mammalia; order Artiodactyla; family Camelidae; genus Camelus; species Camelus bactrianus. The sequence continues at coordinate 76,252,325 of NC_133575.1, read as the reverse complement.
TAGTTATAAGGAACAGATGCCAAAATTAGTAAAGAGATTTTAATACCTATATTTTTGTTGTTTTTAATGAAAGATATTGGCCTCCTTCCTAGCTGGGAAAAGTAGTGAATTACTACTATCTAGCAAGTTGGGAAAAGCTAGTATGGAGGAGAAGGGGTCAGTTAGTCTCCCTTAAATCCATGTTCCCAGGAGCCCCTAGAGCTAAGAATTTAGAGGGTAAAATCTATTTATGGATCTTCGAGAAGTTTAGTAGTTTAATTTCAGCTGTGTAAAGTGTGGGCAGTGTGGGAAAAGCTGCAGCGTTTGTGTTATGGCCTGAGGCGGCCACCACTCCTGCATAATATAAATGAAAACTAGTCTCCCTGCTAGGAAAGGAGGTGAAAGAGTTCATCCAGGAGGTGATCTTGGCCTCTTCTCTGCATCATGCATCTATTGAGTTATTTACATGACATTACCAGTTAGATGGATCAAAGGTGCTACCTCCAACTCAACATGTTCAAAATAGAGTACACAGGATCCCCCCAATATTTCCCACTTACGGTCCTCTTCACACATTCCCCTAGTTTTCTGTGTGATACCACCATGCCTGTAGTTGCATAAGCCAAAAAGATGGAGTTCCCCTTAATCCCTCCATCACTTTTTCCTCTACATCCAATCTGTCACTAAATCCCATTTATTCTACTTCTTCCTAAATATCTCTTGAAATCACCATTTGCTTCCATCTCCAAATCAACCAACCATTCAAACTATAGTAAATTTTACCGTTGTGTATGAAAAATGTCACCTGCCATATCAGTAAACAAAGGATTTGTGACCATCAGGCCATCAGCCACTGCAGCCACCCGGACTGTGCACCCTGAGGGGATTCAGGATGGAAAAAAACAAGATACTGGCCCTAGACAGGTAAGGTGCATATCAAAGGATTGGATTCAGTGAGCCCAGACTCTTGAACCTTTCCATACATAGAAAAGTGCGAAATTCATTAACTTGAGACATCTGGTTTTTCTTTAATTAATAATAATCTTTTGGTGTTCCAACTACCTGGTTCTTTTTTGCAAAAACTCCTATATATCGTGGTTCCTCCCTTACCTCTTTGGAGCAGTCCCTCAGAGTGATCTGAGAGCCTGTCTCCCGGGCTTAAGTCGTCAGTATGTCTGCTGAATAACACATAATTCTCAACTTTTAGGTTGTACATTATTTTTTCCAGTCAACACCTTGTGCTACATAAAGTAATAACCTTCCAAAAGGATCCACTTTGAGTCTCACTTCCTTCCTCATCTATTCTTAACAGTCTAATCAACAGGAGAATGGATAAACTAATAATGTACAACAACATGGATGAGACATAACATGAGTGTGTCATGCTGAGTGAGAGTATAACACACACACAGACAGTGGATAACACAAATATGTTATTCTCAGTGAAAGAAGCTACTTTGAAGATTATGTATTGCATGATTTCACATATATGAAAACTAAACTAAAGTGATTGATAGAAACCAGATTAGTGGTTGCTTCTGGGCTACCTCTTAAGACAGGGAGTGCTCTCACAGAAACTGTTGAGGCATTGTCTAGATTGATATTTGTGAGTGATATTACAGAACAGCTTCCTGTATTAGATGGGAAATAGTACAAAATGAGTTCTCTTCTATATCAAAATTCCATGATTTTAAAACATGATGTTTTCTCCAGGCACTAATTATCTAGTGAGGAGATGTAGTGAAAATAGAAAGAAGTATATGATGAATGACTTAAAGAGATCAACGAAAGACAACTCAACTTGTGAAAAGCAAAGATCTCTTCTAGATGGGAATACCAAACCATTTTTCTTGGAGAAGGTGGCATTTGAGCACAGCTTTAAGAGTGGATGAAGTATTCAATAGACAGAAAAAGAGAGAAAAGGAAGAAACTCAGGGTAAAGTGTATAGTCATGACAAAGGCATGGTGGTAGGATCGCACACATTCAAGAAATAGTAATAGTTTAAACTGATTGAAGTGCGGAGTATATATTAGGATGTTCCTGAGAGATAAGCTTAGGAAATATAACCACAGTTATATGAATTAAAAATTGAGAAGGATCCTTAGAAATCTTCTAGTTCAAAACAACTCATTTTATGTAAATAAATTGAGACTCTAAAACATTAATTGATTTGGCCAATGCTACTTTGCTATGTGGCTGAGCATAGCCTTGAACCCAGGTCTGTTTGACTCTCTCCACTATAGCTCACTACCAAACTTGGAATGGTTGTAAGAATCAGACCAAGGCATTTCACCTTTTTTTTTCTCTTGGTGGGGAGGTAATTAGGTTTTATTTTTATTATTATAATTTTTTTGATAGAGGTACTGAGGATTGAATCCAGGACCCCGTGCATACGAAGCACGTGCTCTACCACTGAGGAATACCCTCCCCTCCACCCACCCCCTGCAATTTGACCTTTTATCTGACACACATGGGGCGTTATGGAAAGATTTTGAGTAAGGAGTAAGTAATTTGAATAAACCTGTGTTTTAGAAATACTCATCTTATGGTTAGAAATAAGGAAAACCAAAGAAGAAACTCAGATTTGGAAGGGGAGCTATGTTCAGCATGACTCACTATCAAAAACAGAGTGTTAGCATTATACAGTAGGCAACATGAAATGCGGGACTAGAGAGCAGGCGAGTTGTTAGGTCTGGAAAAGGTCTGGGAGTCATTCAAATAAAAATGATAGAAAGTTCAAGACATGAAGTAAATGACCTTTAAAAGGAAAAGTATGGTAAATAAAAATTAGAAAAGTCAAAGGATAGAATCTTAAGCAGTACTCATATTTCTGTGTGGGAGGAGGAAAGGAAACCAGTGATGGACATAGAGGAAGTCTAGTTATGGGAGAGGGAAGAGGAGGCGTACAACTTGTCACACAAAGCCAAGTTTTAAGAAAGATGAACTTGTTGACCTGAAACAAATAGACTGCCAGATATTACTCCAGTGAAGATGGGTTTATTCAGGATCAGCAGAGAATTGCCATTGGGGACTGCAACCAAGGTGATCCTTGTGCAAGACCCTACACTAGCAAGGGAAGGAGAACGCTTTCATAGAGAGGACAAGGAAGTCGGAGGGGCTACAGTAAACAAAGAGTCCATGGCTTTCCATTGGCTGAGTCCTTGCCAGGAAAGAGGAGGAGTCTTTCCTCTTCCTCTTGGGCTCTGCTATCATTGCAGGGTGTGAGAGCTCCCCTTTCTGGTCTCCCAACTCTATTTAAGTTTCTGTTTATTAGTTTTTTATAGACTTGTATCAGGGACCACCAGTTAACTCTGGGTGCCAAGTATGTCCAAAAGCTGCTTAGGGAATGGTCATATCTGAAGCTTAGCAGCAGCTGCTGTATGTATCACAAGGGACACTGTATGTTTCATTTGATTGCATTGACTGCACCAATCCCTATGTGGAGGGCAATTGAATGATACGCTGCTGTGAGATACTCTGACTTTCTGGACTGGAGTTCTCTGACAGCTGTCCTTCACTTGATTGTTTGAATTGTCAGGGTCTAGAAATCATAATCTTCAAAGGCCCCCTTTGCTGTTTTCCTCTTTCTTTCCCATTCCGCCATTTCTTTCATTGTTTTATAATAAAAAGATGACGGCAGTACTGACATTTACACTGTAACTCACAGTACGATTAAGAAAAGACTTAATGTGATTATGACTAATCCTTTCATTTGATTTTATTTGGTTAGCATTAAGTTTTCTTCCCATCCCTCTGAATTGTTGTATGTTATATACCTTTTATGAAAACTTGACATTTCTTAAAGATATTTAAGTATTATGGTGGAAATAAAGTGCCTTCCTTGTACACTATTAGTGGACCCACTCCAGGATTGCTCCTTTAACTATCTCATCTGGGTCAATCAAAACGCAACTTCTATGAGTCACACACCTTGAAATTTTTTTCAAATGGGATTTGTATGTGTATAAATTTCTAAATTTATAATTCATACTAAATCCTCTGTGCAAGAGGATTTATAAAATAGCTACCTGGAATAAGCGTGTAGCAAATAGAGAACAGCACAAAGTGCTGTGGCTTAGAATTACTTTTTTTTTTTTTCAAATTAGGAGTTAATTTTCTAGTTAAAGAAACACTTTCACTCCGCTAACTATACTGTTTCAAAATAATTTGAGGGTCATTAAATCACATGCGGACTCAGGTATATGATTGACTCCAGTGACAATCATGAGATTAGACTCTGAGTCTATATTAGCTTAAGCCAGTGGTTTTAATCAAGGGGGGTTTTGCCCTGCAAGGGATATTTGGCAATGTCTGGAGGCAATTTTGGTTGTTGCAACTGGGGAGTGAGTGGGCCGTACTGGCATCTAAGGGGTAGAGACTAGAGGTGCAGGTAAATGTCTTCCACAACAAAGAATTATCTGGCCCAGAATGTCAAAAGTGCTGAGGCTGAGACACTGCTCTTCAGACAGAACCCTCATGCTTTCACCGTGGCCAGTCTTTTCACAAATATATGGTATAAATTACCGGGACGCCAAAAGATGTCAGTACAAATATCTCCTTGTAAGTCTTTCCCACTAGAAGAAGGGTTGGGGTTGTGGAGAGGCAATTCTAGAAAATCTGGCACTTGTAAGAGCTCCCACTGTGAACCAGACACTCGATTAGGTGCTTTGCATATATTATTTGACTTAATCCTCACACGGAAACCTTATGAGGTCGGCTGTTTTTCCCCGATGTTCAAAGTGAGACTCAGAGAAGTGAGAATACATTTCCAAGGTCATACTGTGCATCAGAAGAATTGCTATTTGCCACATCACAGCGCATGTCCTTTCACTAAACTGGAAAGGCCATGCCAGGTGCTTAGTATAGATAGTGTAACAGGTACAATATTTCTATATGAAAGCTCTCTCATTATTATTCAGTAAGAGTACTGACACACTGAAAAGATTTTGCTTGCAAAAACTGATTCAAGAACGTATCAAATTCTATCCTGTCTTTGACAAAAAATAAAGAGAAGCTGACAATCTCGCCTTTGTACAAAATAGAAAATTCATTGTTCAGTGAAAGTGAAGGTCTTTTCAAAGCACAGTTTGCTTTGTCTTCCTAGGTGGAAACAAATCAGATGATCTCTATAGGTCTTTTCCAGTCTCAACAGGATATGGTCACCCAAACTTTCTTTATTCCTTCAGTTTTAGGGGGAAATCCTTAAATCTTAAATTGCTATTTCTTAAACAAGCAAATATTCAAAGGGAGATAATACTAAATACTAAAAGGGAGATAGAGGGAGAGACACAGAGATGGAAAGAGAAAACATAATGTGTCTAAGAGTGTGCTTTTAGGATACTTGAATACCAAGATTTGGCTGTATTGGACACCCTATGGTGAAAATTAACTTGCAACGTTTTTTGAAATAGCATTCAGAACCAATCTCCATGATAGGGCCAGCTTAATTAAAATTCCTCTATCCTACTATCATGGAGACTGATAATAAGAACAACCAGAAAAACCTAGTGAGTGAAATAGTTTTGGCTATAATACGTCTCATTCAACGAGTACGCATGTCACAACACAAATACGTCCCCACATCTCATACAGAAGCTTTAGTCAGAAGGTGTCTAAACACTGTCCCTATGACAAATGTTTCATTCAATTGATTTGCCTACTACTATGTGGGAAAATGGGCTTGTTTACAACCCTGCCCTGAGCTGGTGTGGGAAGGGGCCATCTTCCCTGCCTCCCTCAAAGACTCCACTCACATCTCTAAGAAGAGTGATTGGTGACTGGTTTTTCCTTTGTTTCAATAAAACTTTATTTACAAAAACAGACTGCAGGCCAGTTGGTGACCTTTTTGACGAACAGTGATATTCTATCAGATTTACAATTTTGTGACCCATCCCCTGGCCTTCATTTTTTTTAAACAAATTATACACCTCAGAGCACATAACTAGGAAATGCTTCAGTTGGAAGACTCTCAGACTGGGAAAGTGGGTGATTGAGGTGAGAGCTGTGTGTGCAGTAGAACATTGTTTCCTCTCTCTCTAGTTCCAGAGGACGAAACAGACATGTAGTGTGATAGGTTTTATCTGTTTTTTTTTATAGGGGAGCACTTGCAAAGAAGACTTTGGAGGGGGTAGTTTTGGCAGCATGTTCTTAACTAGATATTTTCAGTCCATCAGGGATTCATAAATGAGAAGTTTTAATCCCTAGACTACTTTTAACCAAGATGCCCTTGGAAACCAAGTACCCTTGGGTGCAGAACGCTAGTACGGCCAAAGGAAGAAATGTTCATGTAGTGCTGGCATCCTGGTTCTTGAAATGACTTTTTCATCTAGCTCTAAATTCATGCCGTGATAAAGGAAAAATAAAAACAGCATTGAAATTGGAATGTAAGGGATTGCATGGAGATGGCTGTTTATAGTTTAGAGTTAATCTAATCTAGAGTCAGAGAGAGGAAAAGCAACTCTTTATCACTGAAATACCCTACAGTCAGACAACAACAACAAAAATCAAATATTTGAGTTCAATTTTAAACACAGGGACAAAAATATATAGATTTAAGAAATGTGGTATTTTACTGTCCCATGAAACACTGCACTAATGCTTCTTTATAACCGTAAGGTTGCCCATTTATAAGGTGCAAATGCAGAGCCCATTAGGATTGTGTTTAAGTCCTTTATGGTCTCTTTCCATTTGCATCCAGTTTTACAGTTTTAAATCCACCATATATATTGGTGACTTGAATTTGAAATGCAATAGAACTACTTTAAATTTTATTGGAACAAGACTTTATTAAAGGTAGGCATTACAACTTCGGTATTCTTCATATTGACCTCTAAAAATCTAGGTAAGTTTTAGTGAGAGAAAGATGAAAAAAAAATGGCTCATCCCAAATATTTACAAGATGAAAAAAGATGATCACGGAATTCACGGATGTAAAATGCAGAAATGTCTTTGCATTTTGTATTAATGTCATCTCCTCCTACTTTCCAGTGCGTCTCTATTGCTCTCAAGAGACCCATCTCTAAGTAAGGCTACGCTGTGTCTGCGGAGTAATGTACAGCAGGCTGACAGCCTTTTGAGGAAATCCTGCACAGTGAATATTTATGACACCTCTGATTATTTAAAAATGTATTGACTTTTAACTTTTATTATGATCCATGAAATGCAGGCTATGTACCTGCATATGGATGGTGTGGACATATACATGTCCTTGTATATCATGTCACTTGACTTAGAAACAGGAAGTTCCATCTTTATTAGGAAAAATGTAGTAGATTATTTCTTGAAGCTCGCCAGCAGTATTTTTGTGGAATGGAAATTATCATCCAAATGACTAAAACTCCCACAGAGATGATGTAAGATGTTTGTTATGCATTTGACAGGTTAATTATAAAGATGAGGATGATAACGGTAACTCGATTTGTCGATTTAAAATACAGGTATTAAACAAATAGAGAGCCTGTAATTAAAATATGAAAACACAGGCAATTAATGACCACTAATGGTAATCAAAGCAGGTAGGAATTTAAGTGTTATACCTTGCAAAATTAGATCTGTAGATTGATTTTTGAATCCTCTTTCTGGTACTCTGTTCAAGTACCTGTCTGCTCAAGCAAAAACAGGCACACACAGAATTTGTAAGATCAAAATAGATAGTATGCATGCAGAATACTTGACTAATAAAGAAAATTGAGCGTACAAAAACTTGAAACATAAGGATTCAAATGGTCCTTTAAAAAGTATCCTAGGACCTCAGCATATGTGACCATGAGGAAAACTTGCGTTGCTCGTGTTAGCATAAAAATATTAGATTACGGGCCTTTGGAAGTGTTCTTGTTTCCAAATGAGACTATTCTCAAAAGTCTGAATTCCCACAGATCACATTCACATCAAAGGAAGTAAAGGTGTTTCAAAAAGCGGGTCCGCGGTCCCTCCAGCAGCAGAATCCTGTGACAAAGAGTGTAGCAATTCCAGCAGCATCCGGCCAGCTGCGCAGAGTCCCGATCTGCCTAATGGTCTGTCAGCTCCCAGTGCTGCAGAGCTCCCACACTTTTTGGCACTCAGCTTTAGCAAGGCCCATCCAGCCTGGCTGCATGACCACCACGCCGTTTGTCTGTGCTTTGGGGGCACAGGGAAGTGGAGTCTATAGCGGCAGGGAAGACTATGTGCCCTGTTTAAAAAGAAGTCTTTTGAACCAATCCTGGTTTTGACTAATTTGCGAACTTACCACATGATTGCCTTTGAGGCAGAGAGGATTTCAGCATTCTTGTAAGGAAGCTGAATATTAAAGTATTCAGTGCTTTTCTCTTTATGGCTGAAAGTGCACTGAAGCGTAATTCGCTATGGTTTGACACAGATGTGTATTTTGCAATGATAATGGTCAATCTTTGCTAAGCTGGGGGATGTTGTCTGAAATACTGATGAACCACCTGCATTGATTCTCTGGTAGATTGTGGAACAGGTTGTGTGGGGTGTAGGTGAGGGAGAAAAGAAACCAAATATTATGAATCTAGGTATTGAAAATGAAATCTACGTTAAAAAAAATCATGTGTTTGGTTACCATCAGTTCATCCAGAAAACCTTAATGCTGAAGGTACTTGGCTAAAATAGGTAAAATGAACAGAAATGTTTTGTCGAGGAATTTTGGTTTAGTGGTTGTTTTATCTACAGTACTCAGGAAATGGACATAAGTGTGCCAATTTCCATAATAATCTATGTCTTTCCTAAGGTCAGACAAGCACTAGAATGTGTAAGAACTAAATCAACACTACTAAGCCCCTAAAAGCATGAGTGAGGTATTCGCATAATTTGGACCCTCTCTTTCTCCAAACCCTTGGCAGAAAAATTTGCAATAGGAATTAATAAAAATATTTTATTAAAATATACTAATTATATATTTAAATAGATATATACGTACATGCATATTTAAATGTATATGTATATTATAATGTATTTATATTTACACACATATATGTAATCATGCCTGCTTTAAAGGACCAGCACTTGTACCTGACCCCTAGAGGACATGGCGATCTCTCCAATTCTAGATAAGGAGAGTTTCAAATAAAAATAGTATTTCCTGCAGTTAGGTAGGGACCTCTTAGGATTCTGTCTATGACTATTCATCCTCTTTTCCCTTTTCTGGTTGTAAGCTAACTTCCTGGTTTAGAAACTAAGTATGTTCTCAGCTATTTTTATATCCATGCCTCATTGAAGATGCCAAATTAGAGGATAAGAGTTTAGAGTATGAGAACCATGTTTTACTCTTTAAGTATTTGTACAACTGTATACTGTATATTAATGAGCACTTACTATTCGTAGATAGAGTGATAAGCATATATTGAATATTAATGAGCCCCCACTAAGAACCAGATCCTGTGCTAGAAACTGGGAATATAGATTGGTAAACAGATAAGATCCCAGCTTTCATATTATAGGGTGGAGAGGGCAGACAGTAAACCAGTAACTCGTTGTGATAAGCAAAGTGAAAAAGGCAAAGTAGGGTGGTATGAGCAAGAATAGCTGTGCCAGGAGGGGGAGAGTCAGTTTAGAAAAGTCTCTCCAAATAGATGATGTCTGAACTATTGTTTTATTTATGGCATTTTTCTCACTTGTATTTGGATTTTGTCCTTATTACTAGGTTTTTAAGTAAAAACACATTTTCTTTTTTTTTTTAACTGTAACATTAATCCTGGTGTAGCATTTTGCTCAAGGTTGAATAGGAAATAAGCTAATTTAGTCTTTCTGCTGATTTGGGGACGTTGCAAAAATTCAAAATAGAATAGTGATCATGTCATTAAGGTTAGCCAACTCCTATGAGCTGCATTTTAAACAAAATGCTTGGTTGAAGGCTTGGATGAAGGTTCGTGGCAGGTCTTGTTTTATTTGAACAAGTTTACTGCCTTTAATTACGTCTCTACAATACTTGATGTTTACCAATAAAATATATTTAATGATCTTTCTGATGGTTCCCTAGCCAGACAGTGCTATATATCTCTCTCTAGAGCTCTGGAAAACTTTTTTTGACTTAGAATGTGCAGCCAGCTTGGATTTGTTTCAGGAAGATGCTGAATTTTACATTAAAATTGGTATCTCCCAATAAGCTTGACAATTCTCTTAATTTTGAAATGATACTATCACTTTCTTGATTAAAATCCACCAGTGATGCTCACTGTCATTAGAATGACTTCTTAAATCCTTACTGTGGTTTACAAGGTTCTACAAATTGGGGCACCTTCCTGCCTCTCTGGCTTCAGGTTGTCCCTGTCTCGCACTCATTCACTTTGTTAGAACCATCCTGGCCTGCTTTCTGCCCCTTGAACAGGCTAAACTCTCTCCTCCTTCAGTTTCCACATGGTGCTTTTAGATCTCAGTGCAAATGTAACTTATCACCCCTCCATAAAGTTGTGTACCAACAGTCACCTACTATTACAGTGGGATATTTTAATTTCCTATTAATGTTTACTGGTGTTGGCAGTATATAATATTATATCATATATATCACTCATATGTGGAATCTAAAATAAGAAAAAGAAAAGAAGAAAAAGGACACTAATGAACTCATCTACAAAACAGAAACAGGCTCGCAGACGTAGTAAACAATCTTATGGTTACCAGGGGAAAAGGAGTGGGAAGGGATAAATTTGGGAATTTGAGATTTGCAAAGGTTAACCAATATATATAAAAATAGATAAAAAACAAATTTCTTCTGTATAGCACAGGGAACTGTATTCAATATCTTGAAATAACCTTTAATGGAAAAGAATATGAAAGTAAATATATGTATATATATATATGCATAACTGGGACATTATGCTGTACACCAGAAATTGACATTTTGTAACTGACTGTACTTCAGTTAAAAATTATACCATATATTTGTGTATTGTTTGACTTCTCCTAGATATAAGGACCATGAGGTCAGAACTTTGTCTTTTGTATTAACACAGTACCCTTTGTACCCGGAACAATGTCTTGCATATAGTGGGTACTCAACAAATGTTTCTTTTTTTTAATTGAATTATAGTTGATTTACAATGTTGTGTTAATTTCAGGTATACAGATAGTGATTCAGTTATACATATATGTATATATTCTTTTTCATATTATTTTCCATTATAGGTTATTATAATATATTGAATATAGTCCTTGTGCTATAGACAGTAGGTCCTTGTTGTTTATCTTTTATATATGGTAATGTATATATGTTAATTCCAAACTCCTAATTTATCCCTTCCCCCACCTTTCCCCTTTGGTAACCATAAGTTTGTTTTATATTTCTGAGAATCTATTTCTCAACAAATGTTTCTTCAATGAATCCAAGGATGAATAAGTTTGCATGTTGCTTTGGATCAGTGTGTTGTTACACCATCAAATTTCATCTGTCTTTGTCCTCTAAATGATAAACCTTCACAGTTGTTTTTTCACTTTCAATTTCTTGAAAATCTGCCATGAGAAATCAACTTCCAGGGACCCCACGGATCTGTAAACTTCCTCTATAATACCAGAATTATATTGTGAGACATCTTTTAAGAGATTGTTCTTTGCCCTGCAATCAAGGTATTTTCATAAACAGAGCTATGCCAATTCAGGTGATCTGCCGACTGACTTCCCTATAAAAAGGGCATTTTCAATATTGCATTTGCTTATTGTTTCATTGTCTCAGTGGCATTAATTCAGCAAGCATTTATGTGTTGAGTATCTTAGATCTGTGACTCTTTACTCTTGAAGATCTCACAGTCTAGTGTAACTGAGATTAGTGCAAAAAACATTTCACTACTACTGTATGATAGGTTATCTGGCCCTTTCCTAACTGGAATCCTCAAATAATGTGAACTCTTTTCAGTACTAGTGTGAAACTGTATTTTTTTGTCTCTGGAGAAAGGCTGCCTGATATTTAAAATTTACCTCTGCCCCTTGTTAGCCGTGAACCTTGGACAAGGAGCGGAACTTCCATGTGTTGTATTTTCCTCATCTGTAAAATTGGGGATAATAAAAGTACCTATCTCATAGGATTTTTATGAGGTAGCTTAGTGAGATAATTCATGTAAAGCATATAAATTAGCACAGTGCCTAACACATACTATGTTCTCAGTGTGAACAAAAAGTACTGCAAACCATGTCAGTAAACAAAGAATGCTGAAGCCATCAAGTCATCAGCAGCTGCTGCCGCCCCCCAGTGAAGACAAACCTGCAGCCCGGCCCCTGCAGCCACTCACAATGGTGCACCCTGAGGGGACTCAGAATAAGAAAGGGCAGGATACTGGCCCTAGATGGCTAGGTGCTCGTCAAAGGAATGAATTCAATGAGCCCAAATGTTTGCTCCCTCCCATACACAGAAAAGCACTACATTCTTTAACTTGAGATGCCTGGTTTTCTTCAGTTAACAAGTAATCTTTGAATGTTCCAACTACCTGGTCTTTGTTGTAAAGCTTCTGTATATCCTAGCTCCTCCCCTACCTCTTCGGAGCAGTCCCTCAGAGCGATGTGAGAGTCTGTCATTCTGGCTTGAGTCCTCCCGCCAAATAAAACATAACTCTCAACTTTTAGGCTGCGCATTTATTACAGTCGACATCAGTGAGTGATGATGATGATGATGATTACGATTTTAGAAGTTCTGTCATCCACAACCTGATTCATTTGAATGGGAAAAAAAATTCAAGAGTTAGGTTAAAAGACTTCATGAGGTTAATTCAGCTGTAACATTATGAAATTGCCTTAGCGACCCAATTAAATTTAATTCCATCAAGACACAACTTGGAAACAAAAAATAAGAAAGCAAATTCTGAAAAGCTAATAAATAAATATCACTTCAGTGTCCCTTCCTTCTCAATAAAACATGACGCTAAAGACACTGAGAAAAACAGAACAAGCAAAAACATGATGGTTGTGATGGCTGCAAGGTGTATCGGGTGTTTAGATGGAGACGTGGACTTGAGTGGGCTTGTACTGTTGACCTTTGAACAAGATAAGTTTGAACTGTGAGGGTCCACTTATATATGCATTTTTTTCCCCACTCAACACGTACTACAGTGCTCCACAATCCATGGTTGGTTGAATCTGCGGATGCAGAACCTCAGATGTGGAGGGCCTATAACTGTAAAGTTATAGGCAGATTTTTGACCACACAGAGGGTCGGTGTCCCCTAACCCCCGCACTGTTCACAGGGTTAACTGTACTTGTCAGCCATGTAGCTTGCAAAAGCTCCGTGAGGCAGACATCTGTGTTTAACAATACTGGTGAGTTTTTTGTTTGCTTGCTTTAATGTTTTAAATATTGAATATTGAAATATTTTAGTAATTTAAAAAGTAGAAAAAGGAGATATCAGAATTTAATAGAACCATAAAATATGGTTTAAGGATTTGTAAAATATAGTTATTTGTGAAGTTCTTTCTTTTTCCTTAGCTTAGGGTTGGGAGGTTTGGAGCAGAAATCTAAAACCCAGAAAAAGAAGGAATTGAGAGAAAGGAATCCTATTTATAGCTATCCTTCACTAGGGGGATATAAGGGCGTTTGGCATATTTTGACATAAGATCATTTTCACCTCTTACCCTTATTTGACCAAATGCCATACTTCCTCAAGCATTGTGATCAAAAACATGTTTTACTTTATATCAATTTCAAGTAATAACGTTCATGGATATTTCTTAAATGAATAAAATGTTTAGTTAGTGAGTATCTTAGGAAGTTACTATAGAAGACCACAACATGTAAAATAAAGCATCTAATTATTGAGCTTTGGAGCTAACACAGAGTAATAACTCAAAATTTGTTAGCTAATATGAAAAAATATGATGGCATTCTTGCCTTTAAGGGAATTTTCTTGAAATGAACAGACAAAAAGACAGCTATACTTACATAGAATTAATTTTTTCATTAAGCATTAATTAAATATATGCCATGATTAAATTACTGGCTGAGAGGAGAGGAAGCAGTAAATACCAATTTTTAAAAAAGAATACAATGGATAAAAAGCTCACAGTCTACTTTGTGATGGGTGAGGGACTAAAAAACATTTACTGACCAACTTACATGCTCATCTCATTTAATTCTTAGAATTTTATCAGCTAAGTATAACTATACCTATTTGACACATGATGAAATTGGGTCTCAGAGAGGTGAAAGACCTTAACCAAAGTCACATAGTTAAGCGGTGGGATCTGAATTTCAGATTCGATCCGTCTCAATCTAAACATGGCGCTCTTTCTATTATTCCTGGCTGCCTTAATGGCAGAGAATATGAAAACAGAAAGTCAATATAATGCAGAACTAAATATTATGAGTATTATAAAGAGGTATAAATAAAGTGCTCTATTATAAGAATTCAGGTGAGGGGCAAGATAAAAAAGAAAAGTGGGTATATTTTGGGCTACTTATTAATTTCACCCACATTTATTGTATACTATGCCCTGTGCACTATGTTAGGCACAAAACGCAACACCAATATATTATGCTCTAGATCTTAATATTGTATATTTAAGTATATTTAATTATGAATTCATTAAACACATTTTGCTGCAGTAGTGGTTTGTGTGTGTGTGTGTGTGTTAAGCTTTATTAAAAGCAAAAGGAGTATAGTTTGAAGAACAGTGAGTAACTGAAATTATATATGTATTTATTTCCCCCTCACAAAATATACCAAGAAAGCAAGTTGTTTTTTTATTTTTCATCTTGAAGACTATTGACTATTGGCTATGATTAGAGAGGGAAGATACTAGATATAGGGGAGAATCAGCTGAGATTTATCTTGAAGTGATCTATAGAAAGTATTCATTTATTCTGGAAATAAGAAGCCATGAGAAGAGAAACGGCCACCTTGTCTAAGGAACATTTTAAAAAAAAACCCTCTCTATTTGCCCTAAGTAAAGATGACAGTCATGAGTGGTACAGAGACTCCCTTTGGAAGCTAGTGATAGAGATTTCTGTATGACAGAGTAATGCACAAGTGGCTTATTATTTTTCAAAAATACAAATTTATGAACCTCAGCAGAATCAGGGATATTGATTGACTGTTTAACATTCTTAAATGGTTGGCTAATCTCTGTGTACCACATACTTGGAACCATAGCCCTGTTTCTTCTGACACTTCACTCAATCAATATAATTTATAGGACAAGAGCAGCAACCAGCAGTTGCTGTAGTTAGAGATTTGGATATTTCAGATGGAAATCCTTAAGTACGGGTGACTTTTAAAATTTGATATCAAATATGATTTGTGTTGAAACTTGCAAATCTCATTAAACAAAATAAAAAAGTTCAAGTTTTTCACTTAACTGCAGAGCATTTTGAGGACCATGCAGAATTCTTCCCTATTCACTTCCTAGCTAGAAGCATTTATTTTCTTTCTAATGGAAAATAGAACCCTCTCTTACAACTTTTGCATTTTAACTTCTTGTCAATTCACAAATATCTATAAAGAGAAGACTATTTTCATATCAAAACCGCCCCTCCCCTAGAAGTCTTTCCATCATTGGAGAGTTTCTAATCACGTTTTCCAGAAACAAAACTGAATCAGGAAATGCAAATTTCCAGAATTTCATTAGGGAAACAATGCTACTTCATTTGTTTTTAAAAAATCATTTGCTATACAAGATAGTATATTTGATACCAATAATGATTTTACTATGATGATCTCTTTACTGATAGAACATATAGCATTAATAAAATTCCATGGCTATCATTTTCAGTGAGGGCTATTAGGGAAGAACTACTCTGAGGTATCTGATTATTATATAATAATTTATCATTTAGAAAGTGGGTTTAATGTAGATTTTTGTGTAACAGGAGTATAGGGTGCATATGAAAGAGTAGCAGATTATTGAAACTGTGGAGATTGTTTGAAAACAGATTGTGAAGGCCTGTAATAAATTAAAGAGATTTACTTCCGTTTGTGGAAAAGGGAGGAACCACAAAGTTTTTGATTAAGGATGCAAAGATGGTATTATTTTATGAGAAAGATGCAATGTCCTCAGTATGAAAGATGAGCTGGAGTGGAAAAATACTGGCTTAAGGAAGGTTATGAGTGTTCCCAAGTAAGTCAAAAATGAAGATTGAGAGAAAAGACCACATTCGAAATATTGGTCATGAAGTATCAAAAAGATTTTGTGATCAATTGGATTTGGGAGTGGAATCAGCTATTACACCAGTTTCTGGCTTGGAAGCCTGAGTGAATAGGAATGCCATTAACTGAGAACAAGAATAGAGTAGGCAGGAGACTTATAATTCCAAATATGATGGAGTAGCTTGTAGCAGACTGCTATTCCTGTTATGAAAAAATAGAGAACTGGATACAATACAAAACCATCTGTTTAAAAACATCAGAGAGCTGCCTTGGCAACTTGAGGGGAGAAAAGTAACCTCAGAGAGGTAAGGCAACATTCTGAGTCACTTTTTCCTAAAGGCATTTTCCAAATCTTGCTGTAAAGAAAGAAGCTGAGAATCTGAACAGAGGGATATAGCTAAGAGGTAGAGAAGCTAAATAGAGTTTCAGGCAATCTCACAGGGCTAGAGAGAGAAAACTTAGAGCTCAGGGGCACCATGTCAGCCAGAATTTGAAGGGCCCAGAATCCCGAGAGAAAGATAAGAACAGAAAAGTGAGTCTGAGACTCTAAGATTTCCCTTTGAGGTACTCATTGAATTCTTTTTTTTTTTTTTAGTTTAATTTAATTTAATTTTTTAAATATATTTTTATTGAAGTATAGTCAGTTTACAATGTTGTGTCAATTTCTGGTGTACAGCACAATACATCAGTCATAAAGGAACATACATATATTTGTTTTCATATTCTCTTTCACCAGAAGTTATTATAAGATATTGAATATAGTTCCCTGTGCTATACAGTATAAACCTGTTGTTTATCTTTTTTTATATATTAGTATACCAATTTATCCCTTTCCACCCCCTTTCCCCCCAGACCTGCAACCATAAGTTTGTTGTCTATGTCTGTGAGTCTGTTTCTGTTTTGTAAATAAGTTCATTCATTAAGCTATGCAAGGTCAGAGGCTAAGAAACTAAGCAGAAAACCTCTGAAGAGCAGAGTGAAGTTTTCGGTGTTCTTAGAGAACTGAAGTGACCAAAAGTAATTCAGGACTTGACAAGGAGGAAGGACCCTAATAAACACAGCAGACTTTCACTTGGGACTTCTGGAGGACTGTTCCCTGGAAATGAAAGGAAAACAGAGGTAGTCTAACCTTTATAAAAACTGTCACCCTAATTTCAACCTGGCTCAGTCCCTAATTTGATTATCATGATTTACCTCCATTTTATCTGCCTACCAGTATATAATGTGAATTTTCTCTGGAAAAATAAAATAGGATCCAGAGCCCCTATAATTTTTCATTTACAATATCTGACATTAGACCAAAAATTATTAACTATGCCAAGAAATAGAAATGAAGAGAAAAAGTAATGGAAACAGATTCATAAATGTCCTCATTTTTGGAATCATAGATGTGAAAATAATGATGGTTAATATGTTTAAGAATATAGATGACAAGATGGAGACTTTTTATCAGAGAGAAGGAATCATAAAAGGAATAAAATGGTAATTTAGATCTGAAAAATGCAGTAATTAAAGTAAATAACTAAAAAGATAAGTTTAATAGCAGATTAGAGTCAACAGAATATAGAATTAATGAAATAGAAAATAGTCATATGGAATATGCAGGCTGAAACACACGGGGCAAGAAAGGTGAAACATAGAAATGAGCATAAGGGATGTATGGGACATGGTAAAATGACTAATATACTTGCAAGTGGGATCTTGGAAGGGAAAGAGAGAACAGGTCGGAAGTAATATTTGAAGAAATAATGGCTAAGAATTTTCCAAAATCAGCAGAATATATCAAGACACAGATTTAATAATCTCTACAAACCCCAAGCAGCAGATGGATTAGAAAGAAAACCACACTTAGACATACACCACAGCGAAACTGATAAAAATAAGAGTAAAGAGAAAAGCATCAAAATATCCAAGGAAAAATTATCTTCAGACGAGAAACTCTAATACTGACAGGTGGCTTAAAAGAAATAAAGGAAGCCAGAATACAGGAAAATGGCATAAAGTGTTCAAAAGAAAATAGTAGCCAAGCTAGAGTCCTATATTCAGCAAATATATCCTTAAAATATGAGGGAAAAATACAGTTTTAGACAAACAGGAAGTCAAATCACTTATTGTCAAATGACTCTCACTGAAAGAAATAGCAAAGAGACTTCTTCAGGTACAATGAAAATGATCCCAGATGAAAATATGGATTGCAGTTTAAAAAAGAGGAGTAAAAGAAAGTATAAGTGGATGGATAGATAACAGTGATTGGGTGGATAGATTATAGACAACAATAATAATGTCTTTTTGAAAAAATATTTCTGCACACTGGCAGAGAACTGAAATCTACTACGCAGAGAGAAGCAGGAACTGTGCCTGGTGAATTGGTAAGAGTTGTGAGCCTGGCAAGGAGGGGAATTTGCCATTGGGTGCCTTGAGGCCCTCCCAGTTTTCCCCCAGACGTCAAGACAGGGAATAATGTTGGTCCTTTATTTTGGGCCATCTGCTACGGTTACCTCTGGATGCCTTCTTACCAATTTAAACTTTGGTGATGACTAAGACTTTGGGGAGTCGGATAAGGAATTTAAGCAGGCGCTTGACCAGGAGAGGGCTACAATGTAAGTTGGTCATCAAAAAATGAGCTTCATGGTCAATTTAAACAGTTGAGGGCCTTGTGTGGCATTGGTGTAGGGAGCTGTAAATTTAGACTAATCAATACCTCTGGCAGTAGTGACACCTAGAAGGGAAATATAGCCATTTTTTTATACTAACTGTAAGTGGTGTACAATCTATAAAAATATTGAATCACCATGTTGGACACCTGAAACTAATACTGTAAATCAACTATACTTCAATAAAAAATTAAAAATAATAATAATGACACCCAGCTAGGAGGCCATTTGCAACTTGTAACATAAACAGGAGTGCTCTGAGGAGCTCATTAAGCCAGCTGCTGGTCCTACAGGTGAGGTGGAAGTTCCACTGAATGCCTTCTTCAAGAGCACCGACAGCACTACTGCTCTGAGAATTGAAATGAGTGCCTCGGTCATTATGAGTAGTTGCTGCAACTTCATAGGGAGTAAGGAGTATCCTGGTGAGATCTTGTATTATGGCCTTAGAACTTGTAGGGGCATCTGTTACCTTGATTTATATTTTGGGTATCTGTAAGACAAAAAGTTTTTCGAGTTCTTCAGTCCAAACAGGATGTATCAGTCTCCTGGGAGTGTTATAACAAAGTACAACAAATTGGATGGCTTAAAACTACAGAAATGTGTTCTTGCACAGATCCCTAGGCTAGAAGTCTGAAATCTAGGCTGGTCTATGCTCTGTCTGAAACCTCCAGGGGAGGATTGTTCCTTGCCTCTTCTGACTCTGGTGGCCCCGGGTGTTCCTTGGCTTGTAGCAACATGCCTCCAATCTCTGCCTCTGTCTTCACATTGCATTCTCCTCGTGTCTCTGTGTGTTCACATGGCTGTCTTCCTGTCAGGACACCAGTTATATTGGATTAGAAGCACACCCTATTCCACTAGGACCTTATCATAACTAATTATATCTACAATGATCCTATTTCCAAACAAAGCCACATTCTGAAGTACCAGGGGTTAGGTTATCAATGTAGCTTTTCTAGGGGACACAATTCATCCCATAACAGAGGACAACTCTTAGGCAATGGCCCAAAGGTTTGTTTAAATGTACACATGGGTCTAATTATTGGCAAGGGCACCCAGTGATAAGATGACTGCCTGAAGTTCCATCAGGTGTGCCAACTTGGGGTTCCATCCGTGATGGGAAACATACTGGTTAAAAAATGAAAACCAGCAATTCTGCACGAAGCTCCATTATGCAGAATGGTGCCTATGCCATCTGTCAAGGGTTGCTACTCACTCAGTTGGTCCCAAGACATAATGGAGAGCTAAACACAGAAGGTCAAAGGATGAAGGTCTATGAGATTCTCTATTTCCAGGAAGTTCAAGTATGTGGCCAGTAATTACTGTTGTGATTATGTATAGTGTGGGGTGGCTAAAGAGAGCAGTCTTTTGCATCAGGAGCCCAGGGGCTACTCATTAGGCATGAATGGAGGCTGCTAAAGCCTCCATAGTGAGCCTCTACAGTGCCCTCTGAGGGCACTAATGGGGAGGCCTGTTATACTGTAATTTGAACAGATTCTAAAGCCTTTTGTTGGAGGAGGCACCATGCAAGGGGGCATGGTTTGCAAGTAACACTATTAACGGACTTAAGTAAAATTTGTAAATGAGGACTAACATGTTGCCTCCAGATCTCAAAAAGGCCTAAAAGTTATTTGGCTTGTATTAAGGTTGTGGACACTAAGAGGGTCAGTCAATAAGCTGTTTCTTGATGGTGGCAGCCCTTGGTGTACTGAATAATTTTCAGAAACTTAATGGATGGAGTCATTTATTTCAATAATATTGTATAGGGGGGACTTAATAGATGTGACTATAGAATTAGGTGACTATAGAATCCACGGTGAGGCACTATTCAATCTTCCCAGATTTCTGAACAGGACAAATTGAGATGTTAAACGGAGAAGCTGTGAGGATAATCATTCCTGCATTAATTAGGTCTTTTATAAGTTTCAATCCTTACAGACCCTCTTGTAATTTACTTTGGACCATATTAACTATTTTAACTGCAGGGTGGGGTGTCAATTGTCAAGCGATTTTGTAAGTGCCAAAGACTTCGTTTTAATTTATTACTCACTGGGTCACAGCGGTCCACTGGGTCACGCCTACTGTGGGATGTTTTAGGGTAATGGGTGCTATGACCATGAGACTTTTGGCAAGGCAATAATTCTGACGGTTAAGAGAAGGCAAACTACTTGTCTTCCATTTTATATGTAGATACTCCCCTAAGGTTATAGAGGATGACGTTTTTAAATTTAGTGGAATCCCCAGGTATAATGGTATTTGAGCCCTGGTGTTAAGGTCATGAAAGCTTGCCAATTAGTGCATTTCAGCAGATTTTAAAATTAATTCAGAACCTCTGTTGTAGAGATGCAAGAGCCATTCAGTGCACGTGTATCTTTTTTATTAATAATTAATTTTAGTAACTTTTAGATTGCCACCTGGGTGAAACTGTAGATCTCTGTTTCAGATTTTTTGTTTGTTTGTTTCCTTCCCCTGTATCCAGGTTTCTTTCTTTTCTCTCTCTCCTTCTGTGATACACTAAGAAATCTTTATTTGCTCTTTGGCCCTGGAAAAAACTAAAATCCTTGGAATCTCCAGAGTGATAAAAGGGTCTTTTGTGTGCTAATAAGATGACTGGTGGTTGGGGGCCCTAGATCGCTTTGCGGTGAGGACCAATTGCCAGAAAGACCAAGGTATGACGAGAGGGTTGGAGCTTTGAGCCCCATCCCATGACCTTGAGAGAGTGGAGAGAGGCTGAAAATTGTTAATCACCAATGGCCAGTGACTTAATCAATCTTGTCTATGTAATAAAACCTCCATAAAACCTCTAAATGACAGGGTTTGGAGAGCTTCCAGGTTGGTGAACACATCAAGGTGCTGGGAAAGTGACAAACCTAAAGAGGGAAACTTCCCTCATACCTTGCCCTATGCATCTCTTCCGTTTTACTGTTTTTGAGTTGTATCCTTTATAATAAACTAGTAATACTACGTAAAATGTTTTCCTGAAACTTGTGAGCCATTCTAATAAATTATCAAACCTGAGAAAGGGATTATGGGAACCTCCGATTTACATGTGGGTTGGTCAGAAGTACAGATGGCAACCTGGGACCTGTGACTGGCATCTGAAGCAAGGGAAGTCTTGTGGGACTGAGCCCTTAACCTGTGGGTGCTGTGCTAACTCTGGGTAGTTAATGTCAGAATTGTCTTTCTCCTTTTATACCTGAATCATGCTAGATTTCTATCGTTAAGCTTGCTAATTCTCTCTTCTATATGGTCTGTTCTGTTTCCATTGCTTTATTTTGTATTGATTTGATTTGATTTGACTGACCAATTTTTTAATTGAAACATAGTCAGTTTATAATGTGTCAATTTCTAGTGTACAGCGTAATGTTTCAATCATACATACGTATTCGTTTTCATATTCTTTTTCATTATAGGTTACTACAAGATACTGAATATAGTTCCTGGGGCTATACAGAAGAAACTTGTTGTTTATCTATTTTATATATAGTAGTTATTATCTGGAAATCTTGAACTCCCAATTTATCCCTTCTCACCCTCTTCCCCCTACCCCCATGACCATAAGATTGTTTACTATGTCTGAGTCTGTTTCTGTTTTGTAGATAAGTTCATTAGTATCTTTTCTTTTTGATCTCATGTGGTATTTTTCTTTCTCTTCCTAGCTTACTTCACTTAGAATGACAATCTCCATTGCTTTCTTTTTTTTTTTACATTTTTTGTTGAGTTATAATCATTTTATATTTATGTTTATGTTTATGTTGTGTCAAATTCCAGTGTAGAGCACAATTTTTCAGTTATATATGAACATATATATATTCATTGTCACACTTTTTTCTCTGTGAGCTACCACAAGATCTTGTGTATATTTCCCTGTGCTATACAGTATAATCTTGTTTATCTATTCTACATTTTGAAATCCCAGTCTATCCCTTCCCAACCTCCTCCCTCTTGGCAACCACCAGTTTGTATTCTATGTCTATGAGTCTGTTTCTGTTTTGTATTTATGTTCTTTTTCTTTTTCTTTATCTTTTCTTTTTTTTTTTTTTTTAGATTCCACATATAAGCGATCTCATATGGTATTTTTCTTTCTCTTTCTGGCTTACTTCACTTAGAATGACATTCTCCAGGAGCATCCATGTTGCTGCAAATGGCATTATTTTACTCTTTTTATGGCTAAGTGGTATTCCATTGTATAAATATACCACATCTTCTTTATCCTGTCATCTGTTGATGGACATTTAGGCTGTTTTCATGTCTTGGCTATTGTAAATAGTGCTGCTATGAACATTTGGGTGCAGGTGTCATTTTAAAGTTGGGTCCCTTCTGGATATATGCCCAGGAGTGGGATTCCTGGGTCATATGGTAAGTCTATTCCTAGTCTTTTGAGGAACCTCCATACTGTTTTCCACAGTGGCTGCACAAAACTGCATTCCCACCAGCAGTGTAGGAGGGTTCCCCTTTCTCCACAGCCTCTCCAGCATTTGTCATTTGTGGATTTTTGAATTGCTTTCTAATGCGTTCTTCATCTCATTGACTTCTTCAACTCTAGAATTTCTGTTTGGTTCTTTTTCAGAGTTTCAGTCTCCTTGGTAAAGTTTCGTTCTTTTCATTCATTCTATTCCTAAGCTCATTGAACTGCCTTTCTGAGTCTCATTGAGTAGCTTCATGACAGCTGATTTGAATTCTCTATCAAATCACAATCTTCCATGACTTCAAGTTTGGTCTCTGGAGAATTGTCCTTTTCTTTTCGTGATGCTGCATTATCCTGGTTTTTAATGGTGCTTGATGAGTTGTTTCTCTGCTGCTGCATTTGAAGTAGTGAACACCTTTCTTATTTAGGTAAAACTTGGTTTACTTCGATACTAACAGTTCAACAGGTTGGTAATACAAACCCTTCTTTTGTTTTTCCATTGGCAGCACTATAGCAAAAGTTTTTGCTTTCTCTTACCTGGGCTGCCTCTGGCTATATTTGAGAATATAGACAAAGAATACAGCAGGTACTTTCTATCCTCTATTGCCTCTGGGAGAGCTGTCACTGGAGCCCTCTTCATCACTGCCTGTGTCTCCAGTGTCACTGGTGCCTTGGTCTTGCCAGTGTTGCTGCTATTGCTGGTGTCGCCACCCTGGGCACCAGGATGGCTGGTATCTTCACTGAGTCTAAGGTCACCTGGGTCACAGACACCATTGCCATGGTGGACAGAGCAGGTGAGTAAGTGGATAGATAGAGCTGGAGGGACTGGGGTCATGGGCTCTGCCATACTGCTGCCCGGTTTCCTATGGCCGTGGGTACCACTGCAGCCTGGAGGCCAGAGTCATGTACACCACCTCTGTTGCTGCTACCGGGTTCTCTGGGGCCGCCACAGCCAAGAGACTAGGATTGTGAGTGCGGATTCTACTGTTCCTTCAGTTCTACCTTCTCTGTGTGTTCCAATCCACCCACCTTCAGATGTATGGATGTATGGGTCTCTCTAATATCCTGGTGTGTTGGGCAGAGGAGCCATTTCTGAGTTAATTCATAACTAGTTGTTATTTTTACTAGTTGTAGATTGAGAGGGGGAGATAAAAGGAGCATCGGACACCACCATGATGCTGACGTCAGTCCCTATTTGACTTTTTAAACCAAGAAAATGTTTCAGTTCAATAAAAATAAATATAATACATTTACAAACCAGGTTTTGAAAGTATATGTGCATAGAACTGCAGTTTTGTGTGAGGAATGTACAGAGATGTGTGTTGTAATATTGTTGGGATGCTCTGTTTCAATTCTGCTCTCCTTCCTGTCAAAGTCCTGAATATATTGACTTTTTCAAGGTTCTAGCCTTAGTTTTTCAATCTGTATATCCCTTACTAAAGCTGCTTGACTCACTCCATGTCTTCAGTTTTCATCTATAATACATCTCCTCAGCCAGATCTTTTTCCTGAACTCTAAAGCCATACTTTTCAAGTGAATACTGAGCATCTCCACTTGGAAGTTCCACAGGCACCTCAAACTCACAAGGTTCAAATCAGGACTCATGCCTTTCCCCATTCAAACCTAGTTCTTCATGTTTAAAAAAATAGGAGGGGAAGAGAAATTTTAATACGTTTTGCCTTCATCCCTACTCCAGATTACATTCTTTCCCCTACGCTACACTGCCTTCAGGGCAAATCAGTTCAACTAGAGTGGAAGAAAGCATGAAGAGGCAAGGATGACAGAAGGGTGGACTGATTTTTTCATTAGCTTTGTAGGACTATTTGACTTTAAAAATATGAATGACTGTATCTTGATTAACATTATAGACGGTCTCATTTTTCTTAATGGAATGAAATACATGTAAAGATCATCAAAGTTCTCTTTGGAGATGTAATCAGGGCTTAGTTCATGGAAGGTATTGCATAAAATATTAAGAGTGGGGACATCTATCCTGAAGCTCGTAATGGAATAAATGGAAGCCTTGAGGTTGAGGGTGAGGATAGGGGAAGGTTGGTGATACAGTCAGATTTACATATTAGAAACATAACTCTGGCAAGTTGGCAGGATTATGGAAAATGGCAGACAAGGCTAGAATCAAGCCATCTAAGTAGGAGGGCAGAGAGATTGAGGGCCTGACCTGGAGTGGAAGTAGTTGGGACGAAGCAGAAGTGGAGTGCAGAATTTTTTCTTAAAAGTTTGAATTAGAGTCAATAGGATTTGTAGATTGTTAGGGTTGAAGGCAGTTATTAATTTAAGGTTTACCAATGTGTCTATTACTCTTTGAATTCCCTTCGTGTGGATTGCCAGTATATATTCACTTGCCTTTTAACTGTTAAGAACTGAAAGTTTCTCTTATAATTATGAATTATTATATTATATTTTATATTACTCCTATGCCATATTTGATATAAATATTTCTCCACTCTGCTGTTCACTTGATTTCTTTTTGATTTTATATTTATATTGACTGTTTACATTTTAACTTTTAGATTCTTGATTCTCATTTATTAATATCTCCTTTTATTTCAAAACAGAAAACTCAGTTCTCCAGAGGTAGTAAACATCCTGTTCTATTTTTGCTAGTCTTTCTATATTTTAACTTTTCCATATTTTAGTTCTTAGTGTTAGGATGAATATAATTCATTTTTGGCTAGCCTAATAATTAAATTGACATAAGACCAATTAGCTGGAG
This sequence comes from Camelus bactrianus, assembly GCF_048773025.1. Taxonomy (NCBI): domain Eukaryota; kingdom Metazoa; phylum Chordata; class Mammalia; order Artiodactyla; family Camelidae; genus Camelus; species Camelus bactrianus. Next base: position 76,226,495 of record NC_133575.1, on the reverse strand, counting down.
GGAAAAAAAAAACAAATTAATTTTGTAAATATGGAAATTCCAAGGGTATGAGGCTCTCCAGCAGTCTGGCAATTGAGGCTTTTATGCCATCTTAAGCTAAGGAGAAGGGAGTATGACTCTGGGACTTCAAAGGAAAGGCAGACAATTTACAGGAAGATGGGAAGAACAAATATTTGGTAAACAAACATTTGCCATGCCATGCAGATAAGTCTTTCTGATATAAAAATTTATCTCTGGTAATAGCTCTCTTCCTGGTACAGGCTCCCCATCTAAATTCTTATAGGCACTTAAGAGAGAGGTTTTCTTAAAAAAAAAAACTATTCCCGAGTCTGTTAGACCTTGATTGCCTTCAGCTCAAAATAATACAACTGCCAAAGTGGCATATTTTGGGGTCATGTATTCTACAGCTCCTCACTATTCAGTTATCTCAGTACCATTTATTAAATAGTCCCTAGACAGCCCTTGTTTTGTAAAGCTTAACTTTATCGTGTAGTACTATGATTTATTTTATGTGTATATTAGGTCTTTGTCTCTTTCTGGCACAGAGCTCTTAAAACCCTTGGAATTTCCTAAATGATGCAAGCCCAAAAAGTGTCTTTTGTAATGTTAATGAGGTAACTTTTGGAAGGCACCTAAGGATGGAGACTGGTTGCCAGGGGAACCAACCAGGTGATTAAAGGGTTGGAATGTTCTGTCCCATCCCCCTGGCCTCCTGGGAGGAGAGAGGGCCTGGAAATTGAGTTCACTTGTCAGTGGTGAAGGGTTAAATCAATTATGTCTATGTAATGAAGCCTCCATAGAAATCCAAAAGGAGGATGTTCAGAGAGCTTCTGGGTTGGTGAACATGTGGAGATTTGGGGAGAGTGATGTGTTCAGATAGGCCATGGAAACTCCATGCCCTTTCCCCATACCTTGCCCTCTGCATCTCTTCCATCTGACTATTCCTGGGTTATATCCGTTTGCAATAAACCAGTATTCTAATAAATAAAATGTTTCTCTGAGTTTTGTGAGTCATTGTAGCAAGTTAATCTAACCCAGGGAAGGAGTTATTACAACCTGGACTTGCATCTGGCATCTGAAGTGGGAGGGAGGGCCTTGTAGGACTAAGCCCTTAATCTGTGATAGTGTAGAATTGAGTTGCATTGTAGGACACCCAGTTGGTGTCGGATAATTGCTTGGAATTGAGTGCAGAACCTTTAATCATATATTACTTTTGTATATGATTGTATCTATTTATCGGCTTTTAATTCTGTTCCACTGAACTGTATCTCTGTTTCTGCCCCAGGATGAATTCTATTTCTTGATATTTTAAAAAACGTAAAACAGATGTTTTAGACTACAAAAGGGCTATAACTCCAACCCTCACTTCAACCACAGTGCTTTTCATTCTCAATATCTTTGTATATTCTTATCATGTATTTTTCCATATGAATTTGAAAATCATTTCACAGAGTCATCCTCTCCCTGGATTTGACCCTGGTATGATTTGTATGGTGAATATATTAAACATAAAAAATAAATTGGAGTATACACATATTTTCATCTTCTGACTCAAGACATTCCATTTATGAATTTATAAAGTTATACAGTACATTTACATTTTATAAAGATCCAATACATATCTCTTTAAATTTATTTCTAAGAACTGTTGTCATTATTAATATAGTCTCATGGTTCTTTATATTTTTTTAGCTGGGTAGTGCTGGTAGACAAGAATGTGCTTGACTTTTCAGCATTTATGCATGACCACATTTTTTTTTAAAGACTCTCTTTTTTTAAAGAGCAGTTTTAGGTTTACAACAAAACTGAAAGGGAGGTACAGAGATTTCCTGTTTATTTCCTGCCCTCACATATGTATAGCCACCCCTATTACTAACATCACTAAACATAAGGTACATTTTTTTCACTAAGGGTGGATATATCATAATCACCTAAAATCCATAAAGGGTTCACTCTCGATGCGGTACTCTCTATGGGTTTGGATAAATGTACAATGACACATAGCCATCATTATAATATCATACAGATTATTTTCACTGCCCTAAAAATCCTCTGTGCTCTGCCTATTCATCTCTCCCTTCTACTCACCCATGGCAACCGTTGATCTTTTTATTGTCCCCATAGTTTTGCTTTGTCCAGAATGTCATATAGTTGGATTCATACAGTATATAGTGTCTTTATATTAGCTTCTTTCACTTAGTAATATGCATTTAAGGTTCCTCGATATCTTGTCATGGCTTGATAGTGAATTTTATTTTAGTGCCGAATACTGTTCCATTGTCTGGAGGTACTTCAGTTAATTTATCTATTCATCTACTGAAGGGCATCTTGGTTGCTTCCACATTTTGGCAGGTATGAATAAAGCTGCTATAAAAATACATGAGCTTGTGTGGACACAAGTTTTGAGCTTCTTTGCATGCCAAAGGGCACAGTTTCTGGACCTTATGGTAAGATTATATTTTGTTTTGTAAGAAATTGCCAAACTCTCTTCCAAAGTGGCTCTACTATTATGCATTTCCATCAGCAATGAATGAGAGTTCCTGTTGCTCTGTGGTCAGCCTTTAGTGTTGTCAGTGTTTTAGATGTTGGCCATTCTAATAGGTGTGTAGTGGTATCTCGTTGTTTTAATTTACATTTCCTGATGGCATATGATGTGGCATAATTTGATATGCTTATTTGCCATGTTTATATCTTCTTTGATGAGGTGTCTGTTAAGGTCTTTGGCCCATTTTTTAATTGGGCTGGTTGTTTTCTTACTGTTGACTTTTAAGGGTTCTTTGTATATTTTGAATTAACAGTACTTTATCAGATGTGTCTCTTACAAATATTTTCTCGCAGTCTGTGGCTTGTCTTCTCAGTCTCTTGACATGATCTTTTTGCAGGGCATAAGTTTTTAATTTTAATGAAATCCACCTTATCAATTACTTCTTTCATGGATTGTGTCTTTGGTATTGTATCTAAAAAGATCACCATACACAGGGTCATCCAGGTTTTCTCTTATGTTGTCTTCTAGGTTTCTATAGGTTTGCATTTTACATTAAGGTATAAGATCCATTTTGAGCTCATTTTTGTGAAGGGTGCATGTACAGTTGTTTTAGCACCATTTATTGAGGAGACTGTCTTTGCTCCATTATATTGATTTTGCTACTTTCTCAAAAATCAGTTGACTATATTTATGGGAGTCTAGTTCTGGGCTCTTTTCTGATCCATTGATCTATTCTATTTTATTTTTCATCGGTACACACTGTATTGATTACTGCAGCTTTACAGTAAGTCTTGAAGTTGTATAACATCAGTCCTCCAACTTTGTTTTTCTCATTCAATATTTTTGTGGGTCTTTTGTTTCCATATAAACTTTAAAATCTGTTTGTCAATATTCATAAAATAACATGCTTGGATTTTGATTGGGATTGCATTGAATCTATAGATCAAGTTGGAAATAACTGACATCTTGACAATATTGATTCTTTCTATCCATGAATACAGAATATCTCTACATTTATTTAATTCTTTGATTCCATTCATCAGAGTTTTGTAGTATTCCTTATATAGGTTTTGTTTATATTTTGTTAGTTTTATACCTAACTTTTTCACTTTTTTGGGTACTAATTTAAATGGTATTGTGTTTTAATTTCAAACTCTAGTTGTTCATTACTGATATATGGGAAAGCAATTGACTTTTTGTATACTAACCTTGCATCTTGCAAACTTGCTGTAATTGCTTATTAGTTTCAGGAGTTTTTCTGTCAATTCTTCAGATTTTCTATGTAGATGATCATGTCATCAGTGAAAGTGGACAGTTTTATATCTTCCTTCCCAATCTGTATACCTTTTCTTTTCTTTTCTTTTCTTGCCTTATTGCATTCACAAAGACTTTTAATACAATGTTGAAAAAGAGTAGAGAGAGGGGATATCCTTGTCTAGTTCCTGATCTTAGTGGGAAAGTATCAGGTTTCTCATTATTACATATCATGTTAGCTGTAGAGTTTTTGAAGATAGTCTTTATCAAATTGAGAAAGTCCCCCTCTATTTTTAATTTGCTGAGAGGTTTTATCATGAATGGCAGTTGGATTCTGTCAAATGCTTCTCCTGCCTCTATTGATATGCTCCTGATCATGTGATAGCTCCTTTTTAGTTTATTGATACGATAGATTATATTATTTGATTTTCAAATGTTGACCCAGCCTTCCACAAGTAGGATAAACCCCATTTAGTCATTGTGCATAATTCTTATACTTTTTTGGATTTGATTTGCTAATATTTCGTTGAGGATTTTTGCAACTTCATTCATGATATATTAGTGTGTAGTACTCTTTTTTTTGTAATGTCTTTGCCTGGTTTTGATATTAAGGTAATACTGGCCTCATAAAATGAGTTAGGAATTATTCCCTCTGCTTTTATCATCTGAAAGAGATTGTAGCTAATTGGTACAATTTATTCCTTAATTGTTTGGTATAATTCAATAGTAAACCCATCTGGGTCTGATACTTTCTGTCTGGGAGGGTTATTATTTATTGGTTCAATTTTGCTGATGGATATACACCTCTCTTTTTGTGTGAGTTTTGGCAGAATATGTCTTTCAAAGAATTATTCAATTTCATCTAGGTTATCAAAGTTATGGGCATAGAGTTGTTTGAACTATTCTTTTATTATCCTTTTGATGTCCATGGAATCTCTAGTTATGTCTTCTGTTTCATTTTTGATATTGGTAACTTGTGTCTTATTTATTTTTTCTTAGCCTGGCTAAAGGCTTATTGATTATTGATCTTTTCAAAGAAATGGTTTTTGATTTTGTTGATTTTTTTCCTATTGTTTTTCTATTTTCAGTTTCATTGATTTTTTACTCTGATTCTTATTATTTCTTTTCTTCTGCATGCTTTGCATTTAATTTGCTTGTCTTCTAGTAGAAACTTAGATGATTGATTTTAGTTCTTTCTTCTTCTCTAACATATTCATTCAGTGCTATAAATTTCCCTCTAAGCACTGCTTTCACTGTATCCTACAAATTCTGATAAGTCATGTTTTCATTTTCATTTAGTTCAAAATCTTATTCTTCTCTGACCTATGTGTTATTTCAAAGTGTGTTGTTTAATCTTGACATATTTGGGGCTTTTCCAGTTATATTTTTGTTAACAATTTCTAGTTTAATTCCATTGTGGTGGGTGTGAGGGCAGACATTGCATGATTTATCTTCTTTTAAATTTGTTAAGATGTGTTTTGTGGCCCAGAATGTGGTCTGTCTTGGTGCATATCACATGTGAGCTTGAGAAAAATGTGTATTCTGCTATTCCTGGATGAAGCAGTCTATAGATGCCAATTATATCCAGATGGTGGATGGTGTTGTTGGGTTCAACTATGTACTTCCTGATTTTCTGTCCGCTGGATCTATCCAGTTTCTGAGAGAGGGGTGTTGAGTTTCCAACTATGATAGTGGGGTCATCTGTTTCTCCTTGAGGTTCTATCAGTTTGTGCCTCACATAATTTGATGTTCTGTGGTTAGGCATATGCACATTAAGAATTTTTATGTCTGGTGGGGGTAGAGATAAATTAGGAGTTTTGGATTAACAGATACACATTACTGTATATAAAATAGATAAACAACAAGACCTGTATAGCATGGGGAACTAAATTCAATTTCTTGCAATAAGCTATAATGGAAAAGAATCTGAAAAAATATATATAAATATTTGTATGTATATGTATAACTAAATTGCTTTGCTGTATACATGAAACTGACATTGTAAATCAACTGCATGTCAATAAAAATATAATTAAAAAAAGAATTTTTATGTCTTATTGGAGAATTTGACCCCTTTTTCACTATGTAATGACCTTTATCCCTGATAACTTTCCTTACCTTGAAGTCTGCTCTGTCTGAAATTAATATAGCTACTCCTGCTTTCTTTTGATTAATGTTAGCATGTATAGTTTTCTTTATGCAATTCCCTTTAATCTATATATGTCTTTATAATTAAAGTAGGTTTATTGTTGATAACATATTTCACATTATGTTTTTGATACACTTGTACAATACTGTCATTTAATTTGTGCATTTTGACCACTGACATTCAAAGTGGTTTTAGATATAGTTGGATTTATTTCTACCATATTCATTACTGCTTTCTATTTGTTGCCCTTATTCTTTGTTCCTAATTTTATCTTCCACTATTTCCTGCCTTTTGTTGTATTAATTGAGCATTTCATAAGATTCTATTTTCTCTCCTTTCTTAGTGTATCATTTTTACTTTTTAAAAACCTTTTTTTGTTGTTTTAAATATTTGGTCTGATAATTCCAGCATTTCTGCCGTGTCTGGTTCTAATGCTTGCTCTGCCTCTTCAGGATTTTTTTGTTTGTCTTGCCTTTTGGTATGCCTTGTAACTTTCTTGATAGTCGGACATGATGTATAGGCTAAAAGGACCTGCTGTTGGGGGTATGGAAAGTTCCATAGTGCTATGATTAGGTCTTAGTCTCTTAGCTAATGCCTCTGGACTGTGAACTTCACAAGTATTTGTGTTTCTTCTCCCCCCTTAAGTGGAAGAGGATGGCTAGAGTGGGCTGTAATTATTTTCCTTCTCTCATGTGGGAGGATAGAGCTGGCTAGAGTTGGGTGTTTCCTTTCCCACAGATTAGTTAGGTTCTGACAATTTACCCCAGTGTGTTAGGCTCCAGTTAACTAGTTTCTCCTGATGGCAGGCCTTATTAAGAAGAACAGAGAGCACTAAATTAATTCAAAATGGTTCCTTTTCCCTTCCCACTGCTGAAAGCTGGAGGGGATTTTTCTCTGATATCTACTATGGGAATCCTCACAATATTGTGGGACCCCCTGCGACTGGGTCCCTCTGGAGTTTTAAGCCTCAAGAGTTGCCTACACTAAGCCTTCAACAATTCATCAGTTACACTTCCCGTTTCCTACCGTGGCTCTGGTTCTCAAGACTTTCCATGGGTGAGTCTCTGCTCTGGTAAACTGAGAGTCTTTGTATTTGCCTGTCTCTCCAATCTTGAGGTCAGTGGTTTGCCATGTGTCCTCCCCTCTCCTGTGGCTCCAAGAATTGTTGATCTTTCAATCTGTTCAGCTTTTTACTTGTTACGACATAGTTTTGACTTTTAAGCTCCTTACTTGCAGAACGAGAAACATGATCACTTTTAAAAATTATTGCATTATTTCTGATACTTTTGAAAAACTAGTCTATTTGATTTTCTAGGTATATTATTGTGTTATTATTGAATGACATACTGTTTTCTTTCTTACCAACATTTATCCCCTTTATTATATTTCTTACTGTTAAGCAATACTTAAAAATAGTGCGTAGATAATTTTGTTTGTTACTAAAGTTAGAGTGCCTAGAATTTTCTTATTGGTGAGATTTTGTTTTGTTTTGTTTTGTTTTGTGTAAGAGGAGTCCTTTAACGTTATCTTTGACAATAAACTCCCTGTTAGTTTTCTGACACACACTAAATTTACACACCAAATAAATTTTTTCTGTATGAAATGAACACATGTACCACAATTTCATTTGTATATCCACCATTCTTAGTTTTTCTGCTGCTATATATAGTTTCTAATCTGCTAAGTATAGTTTTCTGTATTACTCTTGATTTAAAATAATTGTAAGGTGCCTCGTTAGCACAGTAGGTAGCATGTCAGTCTCATAAAATAATTGTAAAGTTGATTTTAAAAAGGAAAGTTTTTGTATGGAGTTACAGAAAGCTTGGGTGGATTTAGCTCATTGCTAACTCCTGCTGCAGATTCTCTGTATTTGAACCTGTGTCGGTTGAACTTTTCACAACTTTCCAGGATAATTAGATTATGGAAGAGTGTTCATGCATTTTCCCCTTCTGATACATTTAGAAATACTTGAAAGTGTTAGCATATTTACCACAAAGCAATTGGTATAGGAACTCAGTTACTAGGAGGCAAAATTTGCTTGTGCACGTCCTTCAATTTCACTCACAGTATTTTTAGCTTCTGTTTATTGATCTGCTACTAAGGAGATGGTAGTGTGTAAAATAGATACCATTCTTTTACTTATGAAGAAACTGAAACTTTATGTAACCGAAGGCCATAGAATCAATAAAGGATACAGCTTGGATTCCTACTGATGCTTATTTGATTCTGAACTTTCTTCTCATAACTGGATGTCATACAGCATTTCCTTTTCAGTGGCCGAAGGCTGTAGCAGATCCCCTTGAAGTCATTTTCTCCACTGGCCGCCTCCGCATTTCCTTTATCTTTGGCACTTAGATTTGAATATCACCTCCAGTCTTTCCCAATACTGCTAGCTACTCTACCATATCTAGTATGCCCTCTTCCTCTTTTTCTAAGCCATGATGAAATATTTGGCTCATATGTTATGTCTTAATAGAAGGAAAGTGGAGAAATTGTTGGTGTGTGTGTTTACGTGCGTGTGCATGTGAACTTGGGCATACTTCTTTATCTTCCGTCTATGGCCATCTTTCCTCTCTCTGTTGTGTTGTTTTGGTGGTATCGGTGGTGGTTTTTAACCCTTCTCTTTCTCTTTGCTCAGCAAGTCACTTCTGGTCCCCACTGTAGTCACTTCCCAATCAGTCTTACATGACTCCCATCCCCTTCTCCATTAAATTCCCATTGAAAAACAGTTTACCGATTTTGTCTGCTGGTAGTCATAAGTCATATTGCATGTCAGATGACCTTTTAGTTTGTTGTTGACAGTAAATTTATGCCAATACATGTTTAGATGAGTATCAGTACAGTAAAAACGTAAGAGTTCCAAGAATTGAACATTTTTTCACTTAGTCAAAAAAAATTATTCACTATTTAACTACTTCATTATTAAAACAGTTGAGGCAAACCCTTGCTAGGAGAACAATGAACTCAAAGAAATGACTCGTCTCCTCTTCAAAGCTTGATGGTCCATATTACATGTGAGATGCAGGTTAATTGAATACAACATGTATAACTGTATAAACCCACACATAGATCACCACATGTATTTTGATAACCATCCATTCAGATTGCTCAGAGTTCATGAGGTGGTGAAAATGTGCTTCAGATTCTCATCAGAGATGTCTAGAAATTAAAGTGAATGCCAAATGTCAGCAGGGTTGGCAAATCAACCCAAACTAGTTATCAACCCTAATATATTACTGTGTAACATGACTTCTACGTTGGAGCTTTTTGTGATTTTATTTTAAGTAAAACATTCACATCTTGGAGCATTAGAAGTAAACTAGACTTTAAGTCAGTTAGCAAAGGAACTTAATTAAAGTCACACTATTTTACAGAAGTTTATTACCACTGAGAAGCTCTAGCATGCTCTGCCTCTGGTTTCAGCAGTATAGAAAGCGACATACATGGCTGTCCATCACCTTAGTTGTTTCCTGTGTGTGTTTTTTTTTTTCATCCAACAAGAAGCCATAATTTTATTAATGATAGAAAGAGTACAAATTTCAAACCAAGCTGCAGTTACTCTTTTGAAACACCAAAAAAAAAAAAAATAGTCCTCTTTTCAGGAGGTTACATTGTTAATTCCATAATAGCATTTACAATATCATTACTGTTGTCAGGGCTTGGACTGCCTTTGCTCTCGACAACATTTGCTTGTGACATGACCAATTCTATGTCCTTAACTTCCACACCTATTTCATCAACCTCTTCCTCTTCCCTCTCCTCTTGTACAGTTGGAGTCTGTGGGTTTTCTTGAATGTTTGAGACAGCTTCGCCTTGAACTTAGAATTTCTCAGCAGCTGCTAGCTGTGCTTGCTGAGATAAATCCTCGATCTTGGCTTCCCCCAAAACTATGCAGGTATCTGAAGCTGGGCTCTTGTAGACATCTGGTTTTGTGATGACAAAGAGGATATTCTTAGATTTCCAGGTAGTGACTCTAGTAAGCCCTGTAACCTGTCAAAGACCCAGTTTGGACATAGCTTTCCGTGACTTCTTTACACTCCGGCTCTGTTTTGCTTTACTGACTGGTTCTTCATCGATTTCAGCTGCTGCTGCCCACTGGGCTTGTGTGGTTGTCTGTGTAGAATCCTGTTCCTCGAACTGTGGTACTGATGCACCACTGTTAGATTCTGTTCCAGACCCTGTCCCAGCCTGGGGCTGTGGCAACTCCTGCTCTGTAGCAGGGACGGTTTCTGTGGCTTCACTGGGCATTTTATGTGGGGAACGTGGAACCAAGACGGTGGCAGAAAGAGGGCGAGCGAGAGCTGTTTCCTGCCTTGATTAGATGGGATAGTAGGGCCATCACTTGGGTAGTTGGCCATTTTAAGATAGTGTCCCACAGATAAACACCAAAGACTGATAATTACATGTGCTACTAACGCTTTATAGAGCTGTTAAGGGTTTAATTTAATGGTGCTTGAAGAATCAAATGAGTTTGGTGTTGATGCCTTAAGTGCTTGAAAAGGAATTTAGTTTACAGTACCACATTAACCAGATCAAGACATCCTTCAGTCTTGCAAAAAAGCAAGTAAAACTGGACGGAGTTTACAAACATTTTGTAGAGTAGGGCAAGGAAGAAGTCTTAAAATGTAAATTGATTGATTTTATAAAACTTATGAATAAGGCAATCAGAACGACCTGTAGTACTGCACGGCAATATTACTGCATATTTTTAATCATTTGCTTTCCCCTTTCTCAAATTGTATCTCTTTTACTACTGAGGCTTGAAGTAGTAAATCCATAAATGGATTTTAACTGGGGATGGATCATTTTTAGTAAAATATTTTCTTACAGAATCTAAATGCCTTAGCCTGACATTCAAAATCCTCACAAACTAGACTTTACCAACCGTTCCAGACTTTTTCATCTCTACTTCTAGATGAATCTTCCATTTGAACAGAACTCACGCCACTCCAGGTATGCTTGTAGAATTTCATATTTGCACCTTTGTTTGTAATAATAACTACCATTTATTAAGCATTTATCATGAGCCACGCATGTGCAAAGTGCTTTTCATGTATTATCACATTTAATCTTCACAACAAATCTATGTGGTAGGAGCCATTCATATCCCCATTTTACACATGAAAGCAATGAGGTCCCCAAACCAGCAGAAAGATGTACGCAGTGCTTCTAATTGCAGGGTTCTGGTGAAAGTCAAAGTAGGTAAAGCATATTAAACTATGCACTTAGTAGATCCTGCTCATTGATGGTTGATTCCATGTGACCTCTCCCTTTCCTCAACTCCGCTTGTTGCTTTCATATGTGAACATTTACATGCAGGTGCAGCAAGAATGTTAGATCAGTCCTCCGAGCTGAAACATGCACATGATAAATTTGCTGTTCGGTAAATCATGTACTTAGGAAAAGCCTGTCAGTGAAAGCTGTAGCTGTTTCTAGATTGAAGTTATTTAAAAAGGAAATGTATCAGCTGGTGTAGAATCTCCAAGTAGCATCTGAGTGACCACACTGTTCATTTTTTTAGACTGGATTATCTCCTCTCTTTTTTTTGCTCAATTCTTCAGACTCTTGGCCCACTTGAATCATCTTAACACATTGATGACTGAATAAACCTTTGTGTGAAGTTTGAAGTTTAATTGACCCCAGAGGTGTGCCGTCTTTATATAAATTGAAATTTTCTATTGAGTTTCATTTCTAACAGAGTATTACCATAGTGTTAAGTGGAGTTGGTATTAAAAGGAAGTAATCTATTTTACTGAGAAGACACTGAAAAGGAAAAGAAGTAATTCCCTGGTCAAGCACTTCAACCAGTCAATTAGTGTTGAGGTAGTGATGTTAACCTCTTGTTCTCTAACTACGAAATGGTAGACTGACAATATTCATTAGCGCCGTTCTTTGGATCAAGCTGCAAAAAAAGCATTCTCACCCTGGACAGAAGCAATAAAGTCTAACTCCTCCAAATGCCCAGTGTTCATTGTAAGCTCTGAAACCTTGGTCACTGGGTCACAACAGCCTGGTTTCTTGACAACTTCATTTGCAAGTCATTACCACCTGCAAATCAGTCACAAAGGATCATTCAAATGAAAATAATACAATGCAGTGGAAATCTTAGCCTTTTTATTTCAGTTATTTATCATAGATGCCTTTGTTTTAAATTTTTGTTTGAAATGAAGCAGTATATTGATTAGTTTTCAGCTACTCGTGAATCACAGTTCAACACAAATTACCTTAAATTGACGCAATCAGGAAATACAGCAGACCAATTTCAGCTCAGCCGCATACATTATAGGGAATGATGATACAAAAATTCTTGGCTTCATCTAGATGCTTCTGATTTTCACCCAAGACAAATGGCTTGTGCCCTATAATATTCAAAGATGAAAACAGAGATGAAAGTTAACTGCTAGATTTTGGTGGTCTGAGGGGGAGCTTTGGCAAGGCTGTAGAGCACAGTAATGATTCTGTATTTAGTTTGGAATAAACAGACATGTTCTCCAGACTAGTTTAGAAGTGAACATTTTTACCATGATAACAAAGATAATATGTACCTTATTTACCTGTGTTATGATTTCTTTTTTAAATTTTTACTTATGTATTTTTATTTCTTTTTGGGGGGGAGGTCATTAGGTGCATTTATTTATTTATTACTAGTTTTTTAATGGAGGTACTGGGGATTGAACCCAGGACCTCGTGCATGCTAAGCATGTGCTCTACCACTTGAGCTATACCCTCCCCTATCCTTGCTATGATTTCTGATCGAAAGTCAGGTCATCTTATATGAGAACAAACTAATATCCAAGAGCATAATTAGAGTGTTAATGCCAGTTTCCTAAATGGTATTCATGAAATGATTCAAATGAATATTCAGTTAGATCTATATATGAGTAAGTGTAAACCTGCAGAAAATAAACATGGGTGTGGATTACTCTTCTTGGAACAAATTCCTCTTTGTATGTCTAATTCCTTTTAGTCTGTACCCAAAAGTCCACAATGACTCCTTTGGAAACAGAGGAAAGGGATGTTGTACTCCTGTTTTCTAAAATTTGCTGTAGCTAAGTCCATTTTGCTTTTCTACTTGTGTTCCCTGCCCACTTGGGAAAACATTCCTTAGTTGGTCTCATGGTATTTTTGTTGTTGTTGTTCTCAGTCGTGGGAATACAGCATAGTTCTCATTAAGTCAACAGCTAGAGGTGATTAGAGAGATTCCCTTTTAGCCTGAGAGTACCATGCTGGGGTTTCTGTGGCTCTTCAACAAAAGTATTTATTGATTGCCTTCAAGATCAGCCAAGCTCCCTCCTTCTCTCCTTAAATTTTTAAAATTCCAGCTACAGCAATAAGTTATCTCAACTAGCAAGAAGTTGTTAATCCTCACAGTATAGAATGCTCTCTGTATCATATTTTTCCCTCCGACTTCGGCACTAATCGTTGTGTTCTGATAGTGTTAACTGTCTTTTGGGTACTGGGTCATATTAAATTACTTAGCTTTTGTTGCAGTTTTAAAACTACTACAATCCTTTCTTGACTGCAGTCTACAATGCCAGATCACAGATTATTATGGGATGGTATTATTGAGATGTAGCTTTCTTCATCCTTTTCAAATTAGACCCTTGCTGCTCAAAGGGCAGTCAGTATAATCTGATTTCTGGGGCCCTAGTCCAGACATCCTGAATCTGAATCTGCATTTTAGAGTTCATGCCTATTATATCAAAATTTGAAAAGTCCAGATGGATCAGTGTCCGGCATGTGGTTAGATGCTAAAACAAATAAGTAATGGAATGAATGAATATAATAACAATTAGAAGTGGGTATTCAAAATTATACTACATTCTTGGTTTTAATTTAATTTAAACAAACGGGTACTGGAGTAATTTTTTAAACTTCCAAATGAACTTTGAACATTCAAATGTGGAAATAAATTATCAGAAAGAGGATAGATTATTTCCGGAGACAAGAGCTTTACTTTCACATAAGAAAATTGAATGAATCATAAATGTAGTCATAGATTTTTAGATATGAGATCATGTGCCTAGCTCCAGTTTATAAATTATATTACCAAATGACACAGTCTTATTAACTTTTTTAAAAAGGGCATAACTGTGGAATTAATCATTATAAGGAAGGTTTCTCTTGAAATGAAGTTAAGATCATTTTCATATCCCATCTTCCCCACTCTGATATGTTACCAAATAGTATCTCTGCCTTTTCTGTTCTGCCCTGTATCTACCTCATGATTCTGGCTCTGTCCTTGCTCCATAGGGATCAAAATGTATAGCATGACACTGTGACACAGAAGGGGAAGAGGACAAGCTTTTTATAAAATAAAGATTGATTTAGAAAATTAAGTAGGTGATAAAATGGAATAATAAATGGCAAAAATGGATTGGGCCATCAGTACAGTGATTTATTATTAGTTTGAAAAATACACAGATAAATCAGATCAACTTGAAACCCTTCATGTGAGCATCTGCTCTACTGTGAATAAATAAGCAAACAAAAACAGTATATCAAAATTATGTAAAATATTATTTATATTAGCAAGGGATATTGCAAATAAACAAGGTTTAAAGAACTCAAACTGTCATGTTCCTTGTCCAACATTCTCTTAAAGAACTCTTGTTCAAAATGGAATAATTTGGATAAACAAGGAACAAAATGCAATATATTGTTATGAAATGTTGATGTTCTTTTAAAAAAACCTTTATTAGGGGGTAATTAGGTTTATTTATTTGTTTATTTATTTATTTTTTTAGAGGAGGTACTGGGAATCGAACCCAGGACATTGTTCATGTTAAGCACGCACTCTACCACTTGAACTATACCCACCTCACCAAAAAAAAGCTTTTAAAGCTGCCCCTTTTAAAGTAACTGACACAAACTGGTTGAAATTGATAAGGCCTTCCGAATTTGCTTTGAGCCTTCAGAGACAAGCGGAGTTCACATCAGTCTTTTCTGTTTTATAAATAATATGCTAGCCTTGGATTAAAATCAGGGTTTATGCCTTAGGGGTCTTCTTTGGAACCACTTAAGAAAATATATAGACATGTATATTGAGATGGAGTTCTGTGGAATATAATTGTTGGTTTTGTTTCAAGAAATTATAGTCCTGTGTGATTCTCTGTCTTGTATTTTGTCCTAGGAAAATTATTCTGGGTAGCAGGAAGATTAGAATATAATATACTAATGACATTGGTGTGTCTGTGAGAGGAGGTGAACTCCAGCTACTTCTACTCCACCATCTTGAAATAACTCCCCACTAATGACATTGGAACAATGAAAATATGAAAATCTATGCCTTATTTCTTCTAGCTGTCTCATTTAAATTCTCTGTTCCTGTCAGTGATTCTCCAGCTTTACCTTACTCCAGAATGACCTGAAGGGCTTGGTCAAATGCATATTGCTGGGCCCAAAGATGTCTGAAGTGAAGCCCAGAAATGTCTATTTAAAAGTAACCAACTTCTTAGGCAAATTGTGATGCTGCATATGACGTTTTGAGAAACATTTCTCTAAAACATTAATATGATCTTACCTCCCCCAGGTAAAAGATTGAATTAAGGACTTTTTATTTTTAACTCTATGGCCTTGCCTTGGATTCTAAAACATACATGGGAATGTTTATGCTTTAGAAGTGTTATGGACTTCCTGAAATGGATTTTATTTAAGGGCATCATGCCTGTTTCATAAGGCAATCAGTATTACAACAAGCAGTTCTACTGATCTCATATAAGTAGAAAACATCTGAGTTCTTGCTAATTTTTAAGGAAAATATTGTTTGTGTGTAGTCTGTAAAAAAGTATTAGCTTTTTTAGCACCTTGTATTTTGTATCTATAAAAAATGGTCAAACTCAGTTTAATCACTCAAGAATTCCTGAGAATACTTTCCTGATAATATTGGTGGCTTTTATAAGTTTCATGATGCTAACTGTGAACTGTGTTTTTTTTTTTAAATAAGAATTCTCCACCACTGGATTAGGGTAAAATCCATATTAATTATTCAGGGAAAAAATCAGAGGAATAATTAAGCATTTTAAGTCTGCCTTTATATGCTCTGATTTTTAAATGGCTAAGCAATGAAGATTTTATGACTTCTTAGAGACTGTTCCACACAAAACGCACATATAAGCTGTTTTGGAGATGTCCTTGTACAGTTTCACATCATTACTCCTTTTGGACTCTTCTCCTTGCTACTTAACCTTTACAAATAAATGTGGCCTTCTCATCTACGTTTGGTCAACACTTCCATTGACAGTTATACATGTTTACTAAATGTTTCAAAGCCTTGATTGCCTAGAATGTTCAGGGCTAGACATTTTGTTTACTTTGAGTTCCTGGGAAAGCTAGGGGTTAAATAAGAAGAAAACATTTTATTGTATAACTTGTTATTGAAAAATACTTGTAAAAATGAATTCATCTGCTTTCTGGTCCAAGAGAGCTCTATACACTGAAGACAATTACATATATCTTTCTTTGCTGGTTGAATGACTTGTAGGGACATCTGAACATCAGTGATTCATGTGCAACACTATACATCTCAAAGAATCAGAGGATTGGGCTAAATTTATACTGACCTTAGCTCTCCAGAGTTTTGACCAAATTGTGTATATGTGTGTTACTGGTATGCTCAAAATTTTGAGTATTTGAATTATGACCTATCAACATTTTATCTGACATGCAATAATAGGGGACTCTGTGTGTGTGTGTGTGTGTGTGTGTGTGAGAGAGAGAGAGAGAGAGATTGAGCTCTAAACATTCTTTATTTTCCAAGTCTGGAATAGGACCTCTCACTTCTCTGTGGATATTTTAAGGAAAATATATCCAAAACTAAATACTTTGTGGAAAAGTGAAAATCAAATATGCTATAATAATAAAGGTCATTTATCCCTTTTGTGGGATCTAAAGGTTAACTTTTAAAAAATGCAAGAACCAAGAAAATAATCTTGCTGAAAATTACATCAAAAAGAATAAAATACCTAGGAGCAAACTTAATCAAGGAGATGAAAGACCTAAAATTAGAGATCTGAAGACTATAAAACATTGTTGAAGGAAGTTGAAGACGATACAAAGAAATGGAAAGATGTTTCATGTTCATGCATTGGGAGAATTAATATTGCTAAAATGTCCATACTACCCAAGTAATCTACAAATTTAATTCAATCCCTATCAAAATACCTATGACATTTTTCACAGAACTAGAACAAATAATCCTACAATTTATATGGAACCACAAGAAACCCCAAATAGCCAAAGCAATATCATGCAAAAAGAACAAAGCTGGAGGTATCAGGCTACCTGACTTCAGTCTATACTACAGAGCCACAGTAATCAAAACAGTATGGTACCAACACAAAAACAGAAACATATCAATGGAACAGAATAGAGAGCCCAGAAATAAACCCACATACATATAGTCAGTCTATAACAAAGGAGGCAAGAATATGCAATGGGGAAAAGACAGTCTCTTCAATAAATGGTGCTGGTAAAACTGGACAGCTACCTGTAAATGAATTAAATTAGAACATTTTCTCATGCCATATACAAAAATAAACTCAAAATGGATTAAAGACCTAAATGTAAGACTGTAAGCCATAAAACTCCTACAGGAAAACATAGGCAGAACACTCTTTGACATAAACTGTAGCAATATTTTTTCTGGATCTATCTCTCCTAAGGCAAATGAAACAAAAGTAAATGGGACCTAATTAAACTTAAAAGCTTTTGCACAGTGAAGGAAATCATCAACAATAGGAAAAGGCAACCTACTGAATGGGAGAAAATATTTGCAAATGATGACCAATAAGGGGTTAATGCCTAAAATATATAAGCAACTCATACAAGACAGTATCAAAAAAAAAAAAAAAAACAACCTGATTGAAAAATGGGTGGAAGACCTGAATAGACATTTTTCCAAAGAAGGTGGCCAAACAAGCACATTAAAAAATGCCCAACATCACTAATTATCAGAGAAACTCAAATCAAAACCCCAATGAGATATTGTCTGACACCTGTCAGAATGATTATCATAAAAAGACCACAAATAACAAGTACTGGCAAAGATATGGAGAAAAGGGAACCCTACTATGCTGTTGATGGGAATATAAATTGGTGAAACCACTATGGAAAATGGTATGGAGTTACCTCATAAAACTAAAAGTAGAACTGCCTTATGATCCAGTAACTCCACTCCTGGGCATATATCAGAAGGAAAATGAAAACACTAATTTGAAAAGTCACATGTACCGCAATGTTCACAGCAGCATTATTTACAAATGCCAAGATATGGAAGCAACCTAAGTGTCCATCCACAGATGAATGGATAAAGATGTGGTAGATACAGATATAGGTATAGACATAGATACATAGATGTGTATACTATCTGGAATACTACTCAGCCAGAAAAAGAATGAAAGTTTGCCATTTGCAACAGCATGGATGGTCCTGGAGGGTATTATGCTTAGTGAAATAAGTCAGACAGAGAAAGACATACTGTACATTATCACTCATACATGGAATCTAAACAATAAAACAAACTAGTGAATATAACAACACAGACTGACAATCAAAGACAACAAACTAGTGGTTACCAGTGTGGAGAGGGAAGAGGGGAGGGTCGAGATAGGGGTAGGGGATTAAGAGGTCCAAACTACTATGTATAAAATAAATAAGGTACAAGGATATATTGTACAATACAGGGAATAGAGCCAATATTTTATAACTTTAAATGGAGTATAATCTATAAAAATATTGAATCACTATGTTGTACACCTGAAACTAATATAATGTTGTAGATCAACTGTGCTTCAATTTAAAAAAAACAGTGGAAGAACCAGTGCTGAATTCCGGTTGTCAAGTATCCATCCACAAAAAATTTTATCAAAGCTACATGGTACTAAAGACAGCACTCCTAGCTATGTGATACACCTTTTAATTTTTCCTTTCATATTCATTTTCATTTTATCATTAACATTTTACACTTAAAAAGGCATTTTTTTCTTTACTACAGTGCAAGTAGACTAAGTGCCCATTATAATCTGCATATATGACTGTCCAGTTTTATGCTCTAGTATCCTTATGGATTGAATATTGTCTAGCAATAACTTGCCCAAATTCATAGCCATGCCAATATTTTAAAATTATACTCTTTCATTGTTTTTGTATTTCCCCATTTGAGGTTGGTCTCATCCTATTTTGGTTTCATTCCTTTCTTAAAATTGTTTGTTATTTTTCATTTAAGTTCACTAGATAAACTTTTCTTCTTCCTCCCCCTCCCCTCCCCCCGGCTTTGCTTTTTTGGAGAAAAGATGTTTTAGGTTATTTTATATTCGGAAATTCTCAGCATATACATAATGTCAGTATCTGGATACTGTGAAAGTTGTATTATAGTATAATAATGGTGCTTTATATAATATTTAAGAACACCAATCTATAGTTTGATATCGGCAATTTATGAAAGGCAGATTCCTCAGTGTATTTTCTTTTTTAACCTATCTTCATTGGCCTGCTTTTTCTTTAGAATTTCTGGTGTCTTTGCTAAAATTCCTTTTTTATTTCCTTTATAGCCCTCTTGACTTGAATGAACTCATTCTCTTCTTTTGCACCTTTATCTCTTTCTAGGCAGGCCTTGACTAACTGCATATTTTTGTTCTGGTTTCTCATCACATCTCTGTTTTCAGTTAGGATCCCCCTTACCGTGTGGCCAAGCTCAGTCTCCAGATTCTTGTTCATTTGTTTTCTTATTCCATTCCATTCCCAGAACTAGTGGCAATGTCACATGAAACCCAAATGACTCTCTTATTTTCTTTTATTTTTTTTAAGTTGGTGACTAATTACCACATCTTACATGATTCTTTGTTTTTAGCCAGTTTAATTATTTTCAACCATTTCTTTAAGGTTTTCTCTTTCCTCAAAATAATTCAGTTTCATATGTCCTTGTCTTTCTGTGCTGGATAAACCAGCTCTAGTTGTAAAACAGGTAGTCAGGGATCACTGAGTCTGAGCTTCCTTCTCCATACGGTCTCAATTGCTTTTCTCTTGCAATGAAGAAATAAATCCAAGTTTTACTTCCTTTGCCTTAATACTCCATTTATCTGTAATTGCTACCTTAGCATTTCCTCATAAATTCTGCATCGACTCAGTCACTTCAAGCACCTTAGTACTTTATCTAGACAGTATTTTCTACTCCCACCACCAGACTGTCAATGATATGGAGAATTTCCAAACTTTATATTAGCCATATAAAGCCTATCATAATCGTTTTGAGCCTAGGCACTTACAATATTTACGAGGAAAAGTAGTCTGCAGTGTCAACCACATCATTGTGTAGTTCATGTAAATATGCCTGTGATTCAGTTATGTCAGTGTCCATTTCAAACCACTATTTCAATCCTGCTTTTTAAAACGTTACAATTTAGTAAAGGCAAATGCGATCTATGCAAGGGCAAAGTGAAAGTTAGTGGGGGAAAAAAGCAGTGGATTCCTAATTCTCCATCTAGGTCACTATTCTCATCCATAGAGGCAGCAAGATAGACAGTAAAGTAGAAAGTGCCCTAAACTGAGACCCCAGATGCCTTGGCTCCAGAGTCCTAATTTGATCACTTAATAGTTATGTTTTGAGTAAGCCACATTCCCCTTTTGTACTTCAGTTGGTATTAGGTCATTGAAATAGGTAATTCTGCAAGTGGATTTCTAGCTCGAAATTTTTGTTTTTCTGTAAGAGGCTGGGAATGGAATGGGCTTTAGGGATCAACTTTGGTTCCTGATTGAATAAGAGTCAATTTCATAAAAAAAAAAGCTATTGTTGGGTTGAGGGTTCTGGGAGAGATATAGGAAGGAGCCATCCTCTTTCGACGAGTACTTTGCATTCAAATATTAGGTGAGTCAAGAGCTAGACACTCTTACCAGATAAAGATTTGCCTTCTGGAAAATCAGCCTTTGAATTAACTGGGCACCTACTCTGCATGCCTCTGGAATTTACCTCTCATGGTTTATCATTTTCTTAAGAATCAAATTTTCCCACCTTACTACTTATAAGCCATTAGATGTCAATGGCTCCTTAAAGATTCAGGCCTAACAGACATAATTCCTTCTAGTGTCTCAATTAGATATCCTTAACTTCATAACTTTGCTGGGTGCTGTTCCACAGATGTTATTATTCAGCCTGAGGATAGATACATTTTAGTGTTAAGTGAGCTGATCTCTTTAAACGATGAAATTTGAGGAATTCTTGGGTCTGTTAGCTCTGTTACTATGATTGTGATTTATTAGCCAAGTTTATTTTCTGTGTCTCTCTGGCTCGTGACATTTGAAAAATAATATGGCTACCAATTATTAAAATTTCGTTCGACTTTACTGCCATATTTAGTAAAGCCCAAGGAAAAAAGGATCAGAAATGAAATGTGCATTGTGCTTGCTGATCCTTTTTAAAAAGGGCATTTGTCTTGTGGTGCACTGACCAGCTTATCAATATAAGGATAGAGACTTTAATGGCAGCATCAGTTGCATCAATAAACATTCTCAGAGTCTACTTAGAATCACTCCCACAATCTTGCTAGTTTTTGACAGCACTGTTGAAGCAGATTGCTGAATTGAAAACTCCAATCTATTCTGACATGAAGTCATCCAATAGGTCAGAGCACTGAGTAGTTTAATACAAATTTCAAAAGCATGTTGTGATTCCTATGAATTGAGTACTTAAAAGTTGACCTCACATGGTGGCTCTTTACCTAGAAAAATAAGCTTCTTATAAAACAGGATTGGCTGTATTGTATTTAGCATATCACAGACTAATGAAATGTTTGGCAGTGTCTTGAGAAATTAGAGTGTAGTTGACTATGATGAATGTGTGGCTTCCCTGAAAAGGCTTCCAAAAAGGCCAGCAAGTTGTGCGGTGACTTGATGGCACGAATAGAATTATGACAGAAATCCATAATGCAAAGTTAAAGACAGCCACAAGAAACAATAGAGGATAAAGTCGTATTACCTAAGAATAACAATAGTAGTAACAATAAGGAAATCTGGCGATGTATCTGTTTAAAAAAAATGCACTGAAAGGAAATGATAATATTCCTTTTCTGTATTTAGGGAAGACATGTTAAATCTCCCAATAACCACAGATCTGATATTACTTAGAGGGTATCTTGAATAAATAAATGAGTAAGCATTAGGCAAATAAAATTTCCAGTAGAAACTGGTTAGGAGAAAAGATCACACTTCTAAAATTCTAAGCAAGATGTCGCAATTAAGAAATGGGAGCTAGTTTTAGAGAAAACTGATT
Source organism: Camelus bactrianus (assembly GCF_048773025.1). Classification (NCBI taxonomy): domain Eukaryota; kingdom Metazoa; phylum Chordata; class Mammalia; order Artiodactyla; family Camelidae; genus Camelus; species Camelus bactrianus. The sequence continues at coordinate 76,204,343 of NC_133575.1, read as the reverse complement.
TTTGGTTCCAGATTTTGATTTATACATTTTTATTTCGCATGTTTGATTACTGTGAAATGTTAGACAACTGGAAATTATAAATGAAATATCGGAATGTCTATGGGGAAAATTTTTGTATTGTCTGGCCATGCTTAACAGAAGATTGTTGAATCTCATGAGACAAGATGTTGATAATTAAATTTACATCTGCATTGTGTTTGCTTCAGTAATGGCTAATATTTTTGCTTGGTGTCTAAGTTTAGATGCTTATTTGAATTGAATAGTTAAAATCAAGACTGTGGAAACATTAAATTTTAAATCATGACACAAGTAGATTCTTTGTTTCTAATTCCTGTAAAACGAATTGTATAAATCTTGTACTTTTGTTTACTTTTTTTTTACTAAAGACCTTATTTTTTTAGAGCAGTTTTCAGTTTACAAGATTGAGAGGAAGGTACAGAGATTTCCTGTGTCCCCTTGCCCCCACCCATACTTAGCTTCCCCTATTAACTAACATCACTCATCAGAATGGCACATTCTTTTCTCAAGGATGAACCTACATTGACACAACATCATCACCTAAATTCCATGATTTACCTTAGAGTTTACTCTTGGTGTTGTATGTTCTGTGGTTTTGGTCAAATGAATAGTGATATATAACCATCATTATAATATCATACAGAATATTTTCACTGCCCTAAAAATCCTCTGTGCTCTGCCTGTTCGTCTCTCCCTGCTAGCCACCTCTGGCAACCACTGATCTTTTCATTGTCCCCATAGTTTTGCTTTTTCCACAATGTTATATAGTTGGAATTGTATAGTATTTAGTCCTTTCAGATTGGCTTCTTTCACTTAGTAATATGCATTTCAATTTCCTCTTTGTCTTTTCATGGCTTGATAGCTCATTTCTTTTTAGTGCTTAATAATATTACGTTGTTTAGATGTACCACTGTTCATTTATCCCTTCAACTCTTGAAGGCCATCTTGCTTGTTTTCCAGTTTAGGCAGTTATCAGTAAAGCTGCTGTAAACATCTTTGTGCAGGCTTTTGTGTGGACCAAAGTTTTCAACTACTTTGGGTAAATACCAAGGAGCACGGTTGCTAGATATTATGCTAAGAGTATGGTTGGCTTTGTAAGAAATTGTCACAGTATTTTGTAGAAAGTGACTGTACCATTTTGTGTTCCCACCAGAAGTGTATGAGAGTTCCTGTTGCTCTACAAGCTTATCGGTGTTTGGTGGTGTCAGCGTTCTGGACTTTGGCCATTCTAATAGGTGTGTGGTATCTTGCTGTTTTAATTTGCATTTCCCTGAAGACATATGATGTGGCATCTTTTATATGCTTACTTGCCATCTGTATCTGTTTTTTCATGTGATGGCTATCAAGATCTTTGGTCTATTTTTTTTTTTTTTTTAATCGGGTTGGTTGTTTTCTTACTGAGTTTTAAGAGTTCTTTGTATATCTTGAGTAACAGTGCTTTACCAGATGTGTCTTTTACAAATATTTTCTCCCAGTCTGTGGCTTGTCTTCTCATTCTCTTGCTATTGTCTTTCACAGAGCAGAAGTTTTTAATTTTAATGAAGTCCAGCTTATCCATTATTTCTGAGAACCTGGAATGCCAAGGGCAGGAGAGAGAAGATTGATGTCTTAGCTCAAGAAATAAGGCAGGAATGCTGAGACTGACTTCTTCCTTTGTCTTTTTGAAATATTTAGGCTCTCAACAGATTGGATGATGCCTGCTCACATTGAGGAGAGCACGCCGCTTTACTGAATCCACCATTTCACATGCTAGCTTCATCTGGAAGTACTCTTACAGACACGCTGAGAAATAAATGTTTAGCCAAATATTTGGGCACCCTGTGATATAATCAAGTAGACACATAAAATTAACCATCACACCAACAAAGTAAATTGGTTTTTTATAAGCAGTAATATTTACATTTTATTTTGAATTAAAAGTCCATGAAACTAATGACATTCTTAGTATTTAATAGCCATGAAAGTTATACTTGTATCTGATTGTATACATGCCACCATTAGATTTGAAAAGGAAACTATAGGATTATCAGGGGATGTAGATGGGGTATTATAGTCATAGACAAAATATTAATATTTTGTATGTATTTACTTGTTATGTACTTTGAAGGCTTTTCAGCAGAAATGCACATGTCTTCAGATTTTTTTTCTTATGAGATAGACTGTTAGTTCCTATTGCTGCTGTAACAAATTACCACAGACTTAGTGGCTTAAAACAACACTACTTATTATCTTATAGTCCTGGAGGTCAAATGGGTTTCACTGACAAAAATCAAGATGTTGTCAGCGCTGCATTCCTTTCTGGAGATTTTAGGAGAGAACCCATTTCCCTGACTTTTGCAGCTTATAGAGGCCACTTGGATTCCTTGGCTCATGGTCCCTTCCTCCATCTTCAAAGCCTGCAATGGCTGGTTCAGTTTTTCTCATGATATCATCTATCTGATTCTGGTTTTATTGCCTCCTTTTTTTCCACTTAGGGACCCTTGTGATTGCATTGGGTTCATTCAGATAATCAAAGATAATCTCCTTAAAGTCCACTGATTGGGAACCTTAATTTCATCGGCAACCTTAGTTCCCCCTTGGTATGTAACATAACATACTCACATGTTCTGGGAATTAGAATGTGGGCATCTTTAGTGGCAGGGGTCGGAGGGGGAATTAATCTGCTGTAATAAGTTACCATACTGACAGAAATTTATTCTTTCATTGTTCTGGAGGCCAGAAATCTGAAATCACTATCACTGGGTTGAAATGAAGGTGTCAGCAGGTCTGCATTCGCTCCAAAGTCTCTAAGGAGAGGAAGTTGTTTCCTTGCCTCTTCCAGCTTCAGGTAGCTATTGTTATTCCTTGTCTTGCTTGCCTTGTGGCTGCATCACTCCAGTCTCCACCCCTATGATTACATCACTATCTCCTCTTCTATGTGTGTCAGATCCCCCTCTGCCTCCCTCACCTGTGATTTGATTTAGGGCCCACCTGGATAATCCCAGATTATGTCTCCGTATCAAGGTCCTTAATGAGGGGAGGGTATAGCTCAGTGGTAGAGCACATGCTTAGCATGCATGAGGTCCTGGGTTCAATCCCCCAGTACTTCCATTGAATAAATAGATAAATAAACCTAATTACCCCCCCCACCCAAATAAAACAAGAATATTTTAAATCCTTAACTTACTCCCATCTGCAAAGATTCCTTTTCCTTACAAGGTAACATTTTTAGGTTCCAGGGGTTAGGACCAGATATTTTTGGCTGGCCATTATTCAGCCTACTCTACGGTCTTTCAGTTTGTGGAGTTTGTGGAATCCAGTAAAGAAATGAAAAAAATCTGCTTTAGAATACTCGGCTTCCTACAGTTTCAGGATCTGCGGGAAGCTTTCAACATGAAAAGGTAATGAATATAAAATAACGATACAAGATAAATTATTGACATGAAATTCTAATATCAGTTACTTCCACATATCAAAAATACAGGTTAATTCAAGGCATTTGCTGATTTTTACAATTGTTACTATTGAAATTTTCCAAATACTATGAACTCCACTCTACCCTGAATGTCGTGAAAAAGGAGAAGTTGGGGCCATAGTCTCACGTGGCTGTTACTCTTCCTGGCCTCACTGAATGGTTGGAGCCATGTTTCCATCTTTCTCTGACTCTTTCCAGCTCAGGACAAGTGAGGGCATGCCCATAATATGTAGGAATTTGGGCTATCTCTCTCTCTATAGCTACCATTCCCCCATCAGCCTAAAACAAAATTCGTTTCTCAAAACATTCTATGCTTTAGTGAGGCATAATCCTTCTTGAGGTCCTAAAAAACTTATAAACAAGGTCCTCTACCTCTAGGAATGTGACATGTTGGCAAGGCGGTGCTGTCCTATTGTCCTTACTTCTCAATTCCAGTTGAAGATTAACAGAACCCCAATACCTCAGTCATGACCACTGTTCTATTCCTCATATGAACAGAGCCAAGATCATGTCCCTCCCCCAGCCTATCCATATATATTAAATCTTTTTTTTTGAACATGGAAGAGCAAAGGGGGAAGTCTCAGATTCTAGCTACATTTATATTCTCTACCTCATTTGAATCTTGCTTTGCCTCTCTGTCTCAACTAACCTTTACTCATGATGCTTTCTCTTTTCAGTTACTTCCCTTGAAAGGGACAAAGTCTCTCCTGTCTCCAACAAGGCTACTAAGGATAGGAAGAGTTAGGTTTGCCTGTCAGAAAACAAACAAAAAAGGAATGGAATCCTAACAGAATAATAGGAGACGTGTTACGTAGAATAAGTATACATCTGAAGTAAATGGTAACCTCTGGGTATTTACGTGAAAGAAGTAACAGATAAAAATTTGTACATCAGAAATAACAGGGATTGAATAAATCACAAATGGAAACTTTGTGAGAATTCATGTAAAACTGATCTAAGCTTTTATCAGGAAGTCTCAACTGCAATAAAAAACTTATTTGCATCGGATCCTATAATCTCAAATCTTGTAGAAGAGGTTGTAATCCAAAAAAGAATTAAGATTTCCTACATATATTTAAAAACCTGTCTAGAAATATGTCTAGCAGCTCTTCTAAACACTGTATATGAGATCACTTATTTTATTTTTATATTCAATTAACATTTTCCTTATTTTAACTTCTTGAAAAGTTTTACCTCTTCTATCACTGATGCAGTGCATGTAAATGCCACCCTCCTGTTTTATGACACTCTTTTGATTAATTGCATTGATTTTTAGTTTTAATATACCTTTATCATCATCCACTTGAAAAATCCCAGAGTGAGTAAATTTATTTTTTACCCTTACAGATTTTAAACAAAGGACCGCTTATAGTAAAGCGTGTTATTTTACATTTCAATGAGAAAAGAGGGGGCTGCTCCAATTTACTTTGTTAGTACCAGTATGGCCTTTAATTTAAAAAGTAAGCACTAATGATCATTTAATTAAAATATGAGAAAAAGAAAGAGCACGATAGTAAAATGCTATGCTCAAAATTGCTCCTAAATAAATGGACTCATTAATTGATTAAAGTTCTATTCTGTTAGGAACTGTATGAGCCAAGAGCCATGAGAACGTAGTCCTGAAGCAGATTGTTTCATTGAAAAAAATTTATCTTCCGCATGATAACAAGATATGTGAAATGTAAAATCAAATGTTGACACTAGGAGTCTGCACTTTAGAAAACAGCCATTCTAAAGTTGGGGACTCAGTGCCCGAGGCTCTCTAGGCTTTATGCTTCTTTCCAGCTAGAATCCAGAAGGCAGCACTGGACTACATTTGTACAACCTTCACTGGTGTGCATGTTTTCTAAAGCTCAGGCTCCTTGGTACTCCCCGAGAAATTCAGAGTCAGTAAATCTGGGGTGAGGCCCTGGAAGCTGTCATTTTTCCAGGGCTTTGGGTGATTCTGATGTGCCTCGAGTTAGTTTGGGGACCCAGTGCCTTTAGGTAATTCCAAATCCACAGAACATGAGCGTTGCAAAGGACCCTTATGGTATTTGAGTCCAGTCTTCTCATTTTATAGATGAGGAAGCTAAGACTCAGAAAAGTAAAGCACCTTGTTCAAAATCATACCTCTTACAATCCATAGCCATTGCTGTAGCAGAGCCCGGACTAGAACCCAGGTGACCTCGTGTACAAATAATTGGTTTCAGTAAGGGAAAGAAATTGCAAAAGGAAAATTCAGCCCGAGGGACTAGAAGGCAGACTGCCTTTATGGTGTTCATCACAGCTTGATCCAAAGTCAGTAATTTTGTAACAGAGACTTGGCCCTTTTGATATAACACTGTGTTCTCCTAAAGAGTAGAGAGAAAAAAAACACATGTCAAGTTTTAATAATGTTGCCCATAGCTCTATATTTACCTGTAGGTCTGCCTTCCTCTAGGACCCAGTTCAAAATGTCACCACCTCCAAGTGGACTTCTCCAAATCCCGTTGTTTTCCAAATCCCACTGTTGACCCCTCTTCTGATTTCCCCTTTGACCTGCACTCTGTACGTCTTGTTTGGACCCAGTATTAGCTGTTTTGCAGTATTTCTTTTGTGTATCTTTTGTCTCTTTCCCCATACAGACCGTGTAACTCCTGCAGATTATGGGTTTCTCTTTGTCATCTTGGTACCTGGTTCTATGCTTTGTTCATGTAAGGCCTGAGAAATATTGGCTGAATTTGATGTTTCTATTAAGTGCTCCACCAACATATTGCTATGACAGTAGGGAACCAACCAACCAAACAATCAAATAATTTTACTGGAGTTTGTGATTCTTCTGCTGAGTTTGGGGAAAATGTGAAATGAAGTTAAAAAAAAACGAGATGTCTGATGAACTTTCCTCATTAGCCAATCAAAAGGTGGTGCACATCACCTACACAATCAGGTAGATGTGAAATTTTCATACATGAAAAGCTGCGTGCTTTCTGACCCATGTATTCTTCAGCAATCAATAAAAGGTAAGATGTGTTCTCAGACTGCACATCTTTTTACCTTATTACCTCCCTCTTTACTATCATCACAAGTACCTCTTTTTTCCTGTTATTTTTTGGAAAACTCTTTTGTTTAATTATTTGCTACATCCTCGATTGAAAAACCACCTATCCAGCCCGGGTACTAAGTGGAGTATTTATTTGAACGCCACAAATGCCAAAAGTAATAGTAGCAAATGAAGTCATCTGAGAGAAAAGAAAAGGGAGAGATTTTGAGGTGGCCAAATTAAAAAATATACATACATACATACATACATACATACATACATACATACATACATACATATTTAGAAGTAGACACCAGATATTTTGTGGGTCTTTTAATTTTTAGACGAAAAATCCAAAATAATTTAAGACCTAAATACTGCTAATACTAAGAAATATCCATTTTATATTTAGAAGAAAGATCATGAAAAGAAAGGAAGATAGGCTCTGAAATTTAGAAGAAAGCTTCTATTTGTTGCTTAAATATTTTGAAATAAAAAACATGGTAGGTTTCAGCAAGGTAAAGCACATGATGCTGTGTGTTTTTGTTTTACAAAAATGTGGATGTGTGTGATGCCTTTAATAGAATGGTGAACTGAGATATGAAGTATTCACTACTTTCACTGATGTGGGGGATTATAAAGATTATATTACAGAGTTCTTAAAAAGATGGATTAATCTTTTCTCCACAAGTAGATGTTCCTACTGTAGGGCATTTGTTTAGTCAAATGAAGCAAGAAAGAAATGAGATAATAGGACAATTTGTCATTCAAAGCTTAAACAGAATTGGAATTGTGAATTTTATGCTACTGCAGATGAATTTTATTAATGTAAGCTTGCAGAGAATTTCCAAGAAGAGGAAGAGCTATGACTTTCGTAAATGCCAAGCATATTTGACTTTTAAATGAATCTACATGGAAGGAAAAATAGCAAATTACCAGATTTTAAATGGTTGAGAGAAGTTATACAAGAGCTAAGGAGACTACCTGTATCTTTGTGGCACCAAAATAAGATTACAGTGAAGGAAAATGTGTGATATTAAGTAGCATAGAGCTTTTCTGTGGAAATCATTATTACATGTACAGAATCTGAATTTTTTCTCCTGATTTTTTTTTATGAGGCTGCTCAAATCCCCAAGCCTTAAATGTTGCTTTTTTAAGAAAACTGTAAAAGATATACTCTTCATAAGGCCTCTGATTAATTACAATCATTTAACACATGTAGCATTAAGATTCTAAGATGATAACTGAGTAAGTCTTAAGAATTTTCAAATAGACAGCATAAAGGTATCTACTATATAAATTACCAAATCATTACAGGAATTTGGGGGGAGAAATATTTCTTAAATGAAGACAATTTTTTGTACTGCAAAATGAAAGTCGTTTTCTAGTTGGGAGAAGCAAACACACATACACACAATTTTTTATCTTTCATTGTTATTAGAAGCTTAGTATCTTGAGCACATTATGGCTTGAGGGCGGAAAAAGAAAACAGCCCTAGCAAAGGCTGAACATGAAAGAATACCATTAGTCTAACCTGACATAAATGATCAATTCCACCAGTCTAAGACATAGGCATTTGGTTTAGCTATGGTTGGTCACATATAAGCTATGAAATTAGCTTGTTCCAGCAAATACTGGTGGGGAAGCATAGTGTCAATTCAAAGCTGAGCATTTATGCTCACTAGGTATGACTCACAGAACTGAAGCAAGAATGACCTGAAAGAGTCAATATTCTGCCGGTAAACCTAACTGGCTATCAATAAATAACCAGATGCGGATGGCCAATAATCTAGTGCCAAAAAAAGTATAGGAAATATCTATGTCCATTAATAACTTGCATTACTGATGATTTCAAATATGATTTTCTCCAAAGGAATCTTGAGAATAATTGAAGACTATGTTGTTCAACCCAGAAATAATGATCAATTCTCCAAGCCTGCTCCTTAGGGAGGGATTCATTCTTGCTAGGCACAGATCGTGTACCTTGGTCTTCCCTGAGGCAAGTGCTGGCATCTGTTAGGGTAGCCAAGGAACAGTTGTTAGATCATCCTAATGTACAGTCCACTGAGAGCTTCAGAGTATTTGGAAGATGAGTCCACTGTCATGGAAACCCACCAGAGGCAAGCACAGTCATGTGTTTTCTTCTAAGATTACACAAAAATATAAATAAAATCAATATTATTTATTACTTAATATTGGTTTAAAGTTCCTCTGAATATAGGTTTCATTCATTTATTCAAAAGGTATTTTTGAAAATCTATTTGGTGCTCATCACTCTGCTTTGATCCGAGTATGCAACAGTGAAGATGACAAACAAGGTCTCGAAACTCACAAAACTTATAGTTTAGTGGGAAAGACTGATGTTAAACAAGTAAACAAATAAAGAAAACATTTAATTACAGTTTTTGGTGAGCGATTAGTACTAGGAAGGAGTGAAATTATTACAGAATAATGTGGTGGTGGCAGAAGGCAGCAGGAAAATATTTAGACAGGATAGAAAGGGATGTCCCCCTAAGGAAGTGACATCAGAGCTGAGAGATTTATGATCAAGTCCAAACTAGCTATTGGGATTTTGAGGGATGGGACCAGAGCTTTGAGATCTCTAGGAAAAGGAATATGGGCTATGTAATGGCTTTGAGATAGTAGAGAATTTGGCCTGTTCCAGAAGCTGAAATGAGACCAGTAGGCTTGTGGCAGAGTCAGCGAGGTCGAGAATAGCAGGGAATGCATTTGGGCAGGTAGATGGGGCTCAGAGGCAGCTAGGCATTATAGGACATGGATTTGTTACAGGTATTAGTGATTTGGGGACCTGTCAGAGCAGTAGGTTTTAAAAATAAACTTTTTTCCCGCTGTTTATAGAATTTTTTTTTTGACTGTCCATTTATTAAGGCAAACTAAGTCTTAACTACCGTTACTTCACCAATCTACCAGTCAGAGAAGTGAAAGGTTTCTTTTCCCTCCATGGCTACTCTCTGCCGCCCCTATAACTTCTTTCTTCTCTCATAGGCAAATTCTTGAGATTCATGGCTATAGGCATCTGTGAATTATTTTCCCCTTGAACACCACTTGATGGTCTTTTTTCCTTTTTGGAGAAAAGTTGTCTCCATTACCACCATGAAGATGTTTTAGGAAATCTATTTGCTAGGTGAAAAAGAACATTATCTTACCATCTTTCTAATGCTGGAACTCTGACGTTTTTAGATTCTATCAATCTGAACTATCAGTAGATGATATATTTCTTTCTTACTGACGTGCAAGTTCCTTACGAGGAGATATCAGGGCCTTATTTTATCTTAGCACTGTGCCAAATACAGTGAAGAAGCTCTCACATGTTAGGAAGTTTACATAGATGAGTTAGAGATGTCAGCTATGTTTTTAGGTCATATACCCTGTGACCACTCATTCACTTCCTTTGCAGACCTGTGTTTTTGGTGAGTAAGAAATTGGGAGTTCAAGATTTACAGATACTAACTACTACATATAAGACATATAAACAACACGTTTCTACTGTACAGCACAGGGAACTATATTCAATACCTCTAATGAAAAAGAATATATATATGGTGACTGAAACATTATGCTATATACCAGAAATTGACAGAACATTGTAAACTGACTATACCTTAATTTTTAAAATTAAAAAAAAAAAAAGAAATGGGAAAAAAGTGATGGCAAAGAGGTCTTCTTAGCATTTTGATTTACTTTGGTCAATTCCATTTAAATGGTTTATGTCTCCCCGACTAAATTATAAGCTCTAGTGAGGGCAGACAGCACGATTATCCTGTTCACTGTTGTGGCTCCCACCCCAGCCCTTGCTCCACCTTCCATGGAATCATTTGACTAATTACTAGGGATGGTGATTTGTTTTAAGGGGGATGGACCTAGCTTGGGCACAACTTTCCTACTAATTGAAGCTTTGAGGAACACCAGGAGATGAAAGAGTAAGATTCAAATACTTGAGAAACAACAAAACTAACTACATGGGATCCAAAAATGGAAATTTACTTCAGAATCAAAAAGCTTAGGGTTTAAAGCCCAATGGAAATGGGACTAGGGAATGGATTACAGACAGGTTAGGAATAAGCAAGGAAGGTGGAAGAGAATTCTAGGGTGGATGTTTCAAATATTATTTGCCAGAAGGTGGTACGATTGCCTAAAAGCCCGGAGCCAGAATGAACAGTCATTACCTTTCTGAGCAATATTGAAATTCAGTTTAGAAGTACAGGCTTTATATCTTGAAGTATTGGGAATCACTTAGGTTTTCATATAACACTTCCATCTGTGCAATGTTGTGAATTCCCCAAGGTAATTAGTTTTGTGGAACATTTCCAGGTGGCATAGTCCTCTTTGCTGTGGCTCCTGGGAATATATCAAATACAGGACAAGCACTTTTGCCACAAAATTATATTAGGAAATTAGCAGCAACTGCTATCATAACACATCTACAATTCACACATGAACACACTTGCTTTACAAATAAAACAAAAAGGAAAAATGGGCAGAAGGCAATAGGATCTATCCTAGTATAAGGGTTAGAGCTCCTTTCACTCTAGTTTCTTTAAGGCCTTTGACTTTTTTTTTTTTTTTTTTTTTTTAACTTACCGTGGTCATGTCTCTGTGTATCCAAGCTTTTTGGTGATGTCTTTTCAGACGGACTCTGGTCTTGGCCATGTGCCTTGCTTTGGCCAATGGGACGTTAGCAAGATTTGTGCAAACAGAGACTTAAAAAGTACATGCGCATTTTTGTTTCCTCTCTTTGACTTCTGCCAACCTCACTACAAGATGCTTGGGCAGGCTTGCTGGAAAGATGTGAGAAACACATGAAGGAGAGCTGAGTTATCTGAGAAGATTCCATGTGCACAAGCTAGCTCCCAGGTGACCCACTGGCTGACCACACAGTCATCAGCCATCTCAGTGGATATCATCCAAGCTTGGTCTAGATCAGCAGAACCACCCAGTGACCTACAGACTGATAAACAGTTCTTTATTTTAGTAAGGGAGTTCTGCAATATCTGACTGATTTACCTACTGTATTTGGAGCCACTGCCCTGTCTTTATCTTCAAGAACTTCCATCCCCCCAAACCTTGCATAGTTCCTTAGAATTGATATGCTGCTCTCACCTGTAAGAACTTCCAATGTCCCAGTTGTCTGGGCTCCTCATCTGTCCCCCGCTTAGGTATCTACCTATAGCTCTGCTTGAGGTCTCAGATTCTCTGTCTTAACCCTGCCTAAAAACCTGGCTGTCTTTTTATTCAAGTTTCCATTTGGGCTGTTTATCTGTGGAGACAGAATGGAGTGCCTTCAAACATGGGGGGAGACTTGTATTTGGTATGTTAGGCAGTAAGGTTCTTAGGTACAGTAGTGACATGGCCAAAGGGTTATTTTAAGTAAAATCTGTCTGGAAGCTGTAAGCTTGATGAATTTGAATAGGAAGAAACTAGATATAATAACTAGTTGATAGTTGAGTGCAGGTAGAAGAGAGAATGGTAGTACATCAGTGATCTAGAGAGACAGTTGGGAAAGTGACGCTAAATGTGTGGATCTTTGCTGGGGAAGGAGATAAGTACACACTTACGTTAATATTCTAATATGAAGAATTGCTGCTGAATTTTTTCCTGAACTCTCCAATGCAATATATGTTGTTTGTTGTTTTCTAACTAGACCCTAGCCCCGGGGTTCTCATTATAAACTTTAAAATAGACTAGACTGAAATCACATTCAAACAGCAACGTTCATAGGTATAATGAATGCCAAGATAAAGCCTTCAAATTAGAATTATTGTGATAATTTAAAACCAATCCAACCAGCACCCTGAGATACAGATATAATACTGAGTCCTTCCAATACAGGAATTTGCTCCACATTTGGTATCAAAGGGTTTCACGTCTTTTGAAATAGATGCAAGCTGAAAGTATTAAGGTTTTGACACTATAGGTTCAAAATTAACTAACCATGTTAATAATGATGACAACTTATAAATTTAGTCTACTGTGACCAGCAGCCTCTCTTAGAAAGAGCAAGTAATAATCAGAAGGAAGTAATGGGGCAAGATATCTGGTCTGTCATTCACTAACTTTTACTGATTGAGAAATATCTGGCTTATTTCCATAGTGGTGCTCCCTCCCCTTACCTATAAATAAACTGTTTCCCACTAATCCTTCCGAGTGAATGAATTACTTCTAGAGATTAGTCCAATATTCATCACCAGAGATGTATCTTGTACCTGATATTGTATAGGCAAGTCACACCCATGGATCGTTTTTGTTATTGTTGTTTGTTTGTTTGCTTGTTTGTTTTGGTGGAAAGGAGGTTGAATTCAAGACTTCTCTCTAGGAAAAAGGAGACCAGTATCCACATTTTACAAGTATATATACAAGCACTGTTGAAGGCTTTCTAAACAAAAATAAAATCCAGATGGTAATCAAGCATGAGCTGCCCAAGTAAGTCATCTCTGTTATCAAAACTTCTTTGAATAAGATACTATACTTTTGTCACCCTTTCTAAGTGGCCACGGTCTATTTGACAGGTAGTAAAAATAATAGCAGAATTTAGATATGAATTTTTCCAGTCTAATATACTACAGTGAGATATTTATTATTCAATAGGCATATTGAATATTGTGAGTAGAAATGTAACCAGAAGATAGAAGAGTCAGTGTAGACTACTATTAGCAAAATAAGTATAGACTTATTGATGTGATTGATTTGGTCTATTTGGTTGGATGTCCTTAAAGGGACTAGTTAAGACCTGAGAAAGTATTTTATTGTAGCTAGAATCCTAGAGATGAAGAAAGAGCAGATAAAGGATATTTTAATGTAATTATATTAATCTGCCTTATTTTTTGAATACATAATCATTTCTCATCTGATTTGTTCTATTTGGCTAGAAATTGAATGCTGTGAAAATTTACAATTCAATATAAAGTTTAGAAACAGCATATGACATAAATTCAAGAGTATGAGAAAAGAAATTGGGCATATGGAGAAATAGCATGCTATCTAAGGGTATTAAGTATTATATTTTTATATATCTTAATAAAAATACTCACTTTTACAAAGTAGCTCACAAATAATCTGCATGCATTTTGAGTGAGCTTCAAAGTTACCTAAGTCTTTTTTTTTTTAACTTTTTTTTTATTGAGTTATAGTCATTTTACAACCTAAGTCATTTTTATAACGGTTTTCTAATACTGGTTAGTTGTTTGTTTCTAATACTGGTTAGTTTATTTGTTTAAAAATTCTATGGAATACCTACTGTAGTCACAATTGTTTACTTTATTTTGAATATTGAAAGTTGAAATAATCATTTAAAAACGACAAAGGCAACTGGTTACCCATATGCAAATGGTGCTTTCTCGCTATTGTCGTTAAATACCTCATGATGTTGAAGATGTAATTCAATTCAATTATTTATTGAGTGCCAGTAACTGTGAGGCACCTGGAGTACGACAGTGAACAGAACAACACTCCCATCCTTCGGGATATTGTAATTCAGCTGGAGATGCAGAACCAAAGGAGCAATTTCAGTAAAGTTCTATTTGGCCCATTAATGAGAAATACTTTAAAATTCTGGTGAATATCTCTTCTTAATTTCCTTAATTGGCCAAATACACCAAAATTCACAGTTCTTCAGACTTAAGCTAAACTATCTCAAAAGCTTATTATTAACTAGGATGTAGGAGTTATAGGGAGTATTTATACTGAATCCTTGTAAACTGATCATATTTGATCCAGAGGCTGCTCTAATTTCCAAGATCATTTCAACTCTCAGCTTGAGTGAAACAAATAAAAGAAAAGTAAGTCACCTGCCTGGTTATTATTGTACAGTTGATCCTAGAGATTTGGCAGAATATGAAAGCTATAATTTAGGCACGTTAATACAGCTAGGCTGTGTTACCTGTTTTACTTCCTAACAGTCCACTATGTTTCTTTCAATTTGAAAAGAAATAATACCTAACTTCTAAATAGTGTTTAGGAATTTTCATTAACATTGAGGCAGGGTAAGCTGACAGATGAATCTGTTGTGACCACTTGGATTAGAAGCCAACAGTTAAAGGTTAGAATGTGAAAACCATAGGTAGCAGTTACATTTCAAGGATGAGTAAAAATGCCAGCATACCTAGGGTTATCAATCATTACGATTAGAAAATCTATAAGGTAGGTACTTCAAAAGTGCTCTGATCTGGATTCACCTCAATCCCTGCCCAGTCACTTACCGCTCCTAAACAAAGGACCATTTAACCAGCTTTGCATTCGACTGGACTGAGATTGAATAGCTTGGATGTAATTTTCAGTTTGGCTGAACACCAATAGAGATTCATTCATCCTAGCTCATATAGTGTGCCATGCATTCGACTTCTTTACCATTCAGTCAAAGAAAAGAAAAGAGAGGGCAAATATCCATTCCTCAGCAGGCTTTGTGGTGGTGATGGTGACAGTGGTGGTACTTGTTAGGGTTGTTATTTTACCCTTAAGTGGCAGCTGTGTTCTCATTTAATGGAAATACTGGTAACATGCTTTTGTGAGGTATGATGGGCCTTTGTGAGCTATGACAGGAATTCCTTGCAGTTGTTTCAGTTCCTCAAAGATGCACATTCTAGTCTATTTGTAAAAACCCATTAAGTCCTGGTCATTTTCTGTAGATATGTATGTGTACAGGAAGGATAAACTTGAACTCCCTGAAGGTCTTTACAAGAAAATCAGATAAGTAAACAGTTTTGTTTTTAATCTAAACTGCAGATTTGTTTAGGAATTGTAGCATTCTCCCCTGGGTTCTCTTTTGCCGGCTTTCAAAACTGTGAGGGATTTATCATACTCTAAAAACAACAATTTAATTCAAGCCATGTTTCCTTCATATTTCCATGTTAAAAGAATCCATTCATAGGTATATCCATGTAATACACATATATGTACATTTATTAGATTACCAAAATACCTCAAATAACATTTAAAAGACAAAGAAGGAAAATTAAAATATAAATGATGAATGTCACTTGATTTTCAGAGAACTATAGATACAATTTATGAAGCATTCGTAGCTGAGTACAGAACTTGGCAATCTTTGAAGGCAACAGCAATAAGTGAAGCCTAAAGTTCCCTGAAAATTGCTTCATTTGCACAAAGTTCCTCAGCAGCTTCCTGGGAGTCCAGCAGTGGGCTGGGCACTAAGGAGAATGGGGAGAAGAACACAATATAATGATAAGAACAGGGAATTGGAAGTCAAGAGATCTGAATTCTCATCTTGGTATAATCTTCCCTGGATCTGAATTGTCTCAACATGTATAAAATGGGGAAAGATCATAGGATGGCCATAGGTTTTTTTACATTAATTTTTTTATTGAAGTATAGCTGATTTACAATGTTGTATTAGTTTCAGGTGTACAGCAAAGTGATTCAGTTATACACACACACACACGCACACACACACACACACACACACGCACATATATATACAAATTTTTTCGGATTCTTTTCCATATTACAAGATATTGAATATAGTTCCCTGTGCTATACAATAGGTCCTTGTGAGACCTTAGGATTTTTATAGGCCTGAAGTCCTATGATTCTGACTCAAGAGAAATGAAGACATTGATTCAAAACCCAGGCACATAAAGCTACTTTAGAGGTGTTAGACTGAAAAACATGAAGCTATGAGTGAAGTGTTTAGAAGATAACATGAACAAGTGCTAGATAATATAGAATATGATGTCGGAGGTCAAGTAAGATTGATATCAGTGCTGTGGCAGGAAGGCTTTTTGGAGGATGCAGTCTATGTTTTGGGTCTTACAGGTTGAGTAGAGAAGAGCAGAAAACATTATTGGCTAAAGCAAACTATAGAACACAGTTGGACTTACACCTTTATATTTAAACTATAATTAGAGTGACCTAGTCACTTAAGTTGGTCTACAAGAGATGAAGGCAATGTTCAGTATTTTGAAAGTGAACTAAAATGTTTTCAGAGCTTTGGATTTGTGTAATATCCCTTGCTATTACCTTGATGTTTCTGTTTAATACAAATAACAGTTATTTCTGACCATCCAGAACATATTCTCTAGCAAGTCTTAAAGTTATAAGTAATTATGCCTCTTGGTGAAAATAGAACCCAGAAAATACTTACTAGGTTATTGATACAAAATGATGATGATAACTATTAAGGGAAAGGTAAATTATAACCCCAGTACACATAACGAGAGTCTTAGGTGTAGGTGTGTATGATACTTTTTGCATATATGATTTAATTTTTTGTTTTTAGTACAAGTGGTAGCAACCAATGAAAGTGTGACAAATAGCTAGAGTGAAACTTGCTATGTTAGGTGCAATTTAAGAGTATAGTTGACATCTATTTGATCATCGTTTTAAAATATTCGGTCAATATTTCCAGCCAGAAGAGCATCCGTTGCTGTTTTACGCTGCTTCATGATTCGAATACTTGTTTGTATTTTCTTTTGGATGCTTCTTAACTTTTTGAATAGAGAATTGCCGTTTATTTTTGATGAAATACATTTCCTAGGATGCCAGTGAGTTAAAATATGAATATAATATGGTGACTTCTTTTTATTATTAAAGCCATGACAGAGCTGACTAGGGCAGAGATGACTGGTTTTGTGATATATAGTCATGGGATGCTTTACACACCTGTACTGACTCAACATAATTTTGCATATAATGATACCCATTGATTCAGCTATTAAGGAAGGAAAGGGAAACTAACAGGTAATTTTGCTGCCCACTTCAGGGTACCTTATTCAGCAAATGTTGACGTGGGTAACTCCTAAAATACTTAAGAACTTCTAGCTCTAAGTCATTTGCCTTTATTACTGTTCTTTATAAAGCTGTACAATTACATGAATAAATCTTTCAGTTTCCAGAGAATCAATATGGAAGTCTGTGTGTACTATTGAATTACAAACCACATGGCTGTGTGAAGGTATGTTAGGGCTACTGTGGTTTAATTTTGAACTCTAGCTTCATAAAAGGACCCATTGTGGTGGTGAGGAATTGGCATATGTTTAGAATCCATGGGACATGAGGTCATGTTCCTGGGGCACACTCTTCGGGGGCTTTTCAGGTGAGAGTTCAAATCCAAGAACACAGGGTTAATCTTGTCTAGAGGCTGAAACAGATGTACTCTTGTTGGACTAACTGGTGTTTCACCTTAAACCTTATATCAAAAAAAAATCTACAAGGGGTCCCTGTAAAGACTATCAGTCAATAGTCAACACTGACTGTAAATTATATAGCATTGTGGCATTTAGTAGTTTGCCATTTCTTTTCTTATTTAATAAATTTGACATGTAACATTGTGAAAGTTTAAGGTATACAATGTATTATATTACTTTGATGCATTTATATATTTTAATATGATTGGCATAGCAATATTTATCACATAATGTAATCATAGTACAATATTTTTGTCTATATTCATTATACTGTGCATTAGATCTCTACAGCTTTTTTACTACTCATTATAAATTTGTACCCTTAAACACCATTCCTCTTATCCCACATCCCTCAATCCCCCAGTAACAACCATTTTACTCTCTGCTTTTTCACAGATTTGACTTTTTTAGATTCCACATATAAGTGATGTCATCCAGTACTTGTCATTCTCTCTCTGACTTATCTTGCTTAGCATAATGTGCTCAAGGTCCATCCGTATAGTTGCAAATGGCAGGATACCCTCCTTATCATAACTGAATAATATTCCATTGTGTATATGTACCACATAATTTTTATCCACTTATCTATTGATGAGTATTTGGGTTGTTTCTTGGCTATTGCAAATAATGCTGTGATAAACAAGGGAGCACATACATCATGTCAAAAGTCTGTTTTCATTTTCTTTGGGTCTATAACCAGAAGTGGAATTGCTGGATTGTATAGTAGATCCATCAATTTTCAATTTTTTGAGGAGCCTCCATATTGTTTTCCATAAGGGCTGGACCAATTTACATTCCCACCAACAACGTTATGAGGGTTCCCTTCTCACCACATCCTCTCCAACACCTGTTGTCTCTTGTCTTTTTGATAATAGCCATTCTATCAAGTGTGAGGTGATATCTCTTTGTGGTTTTGATTTGCATTTCCTTGATGATGAGTGATGTTGAGCATCCTTTCATGTGCCCGTTGGCCATTGTGATGTCTTCTTTGGAAAAATGACTATTTAGTTCTGACCATTTTAACTGGATTGTTTGGTTTTTTTAAATTATTAAGTTGTATGAGTTCTATATGTATACTTGGATATTAACTCCTTATCTGACATATGGTAAAATTTTTCTTCCATTCTGTCAGTTGTCTTTTCATTTTGTTAATTGTTTCTCTTGCTGTGCAGAAGCTTTTGAGTTTGAGGTACTCCCCCTGGTTGATTTTGCCATTTCTTTATATGGAAGAATTAAGGTAATACTTATGTGATTTTCACTTAAGGCTTTCTTTACCAAGAATAAAAAAACAAACAATTTTCAAAAACATGCATAAGTTGAGATGTGTAGAATTTGACTAGCATGGATTTGGATCAATGGTCAATGGTTTAATATGTGAATATATGACCAATTTCAAATTTTTAATAAAAAATTCATCTTATGCTAGAAGAACTCTAATAGAAATACTCCGTAAATTAGCTATGTTAAGCCTGCTTTGTTTCAGAAACAAACCAAAGGGTTGTTTTTGTTTTGTTTTGTTTTAAAGAAGGTGTTACCTTAGGTTGTAAGCAGGAATTATGGAATGTTGCAACATGACTGAAAACAAGAAAATCAGAAAGTAAAATTTTGAATATGACATTGGTCTCAAATGAGAACTTTTGTTTTTTCAGATATATTTCCTAAGACAAGAGGAGTTGTACTTAGGAGTGGGTAGAATAAAAACGGGCTTTAAGGGGGTACTGTCCTCAAATAAATAGTCCACCCTTGTGGTGTCCGTATGTTACCAGAGAGTAGGCTCTTGTCTCATCACAGAAACAATTCAGAGATAAGACATGGAAGTCAAGAAAGTAACGTGAGGATTATATTAAGTGATAGGACACTCTCAAGGGGAGAAGAGGCAGACTCAGGTGAGTGGCTGCTCTGAGTTTCTTTGGGAAGCTGGTTACATGGGGTGTAAAAATGAATGGGATATTCACTGGGGAGGGAGGTGTTTGAGGTCCTATTCCGTGATTTTCATTCCAACTCTACCTTCCAGAAGGGAGGAGAGATTTTTGTTCTTATTTAGTCTTGATTGGAAGTGTCATGGCATTGGTACATGATGGCTACTTCTAATCTGCAAGGCGAATTTTACTGTAATGAGGGCATAATGAGCAAAAGCTTATATTCGGACACTGGAGAATCCTGCCTCATCCCACCTTTCTTTGTCTGCCTCCAGGCCACTTGTCACCAAAATGTGTGATTTCTTATCAGTCTGGAGGTTCTTGCTTTCCTCTGTCTGCCCAAGGACCCCGTTGTTCACAAGTTGTATGATTTCCTGCCATTTGGCCGGTGCCCCCCTTTCTCTGCTCACATCTAGCTCTCTGCCTGCTCTAATGCCTAGAGTCTACCACACTTAAGGCTTTAAGCTATTTAAAAGGAAATAATCCATCAGAGGGGATCTTGGCTTAATTTGCTACCAATAAATTTTTAGCTAAGCTGATAAAAACATCATATAGCATGGGAACTTGGAATGGGGAAAAGGAGAGAGGAACGAATACTGGTAATGAGGAAGTGAGAGGATGCCAAGCTGGCCCCTTCAGTCTTTTCCTAGAGTTAACTACACATGTGCTTCAATTATTCATGGGGATGGAGGGCTTTGTGGCCTCCTTAGGTATGGAAATCCTCCTAAGGATCTAAGGTATCACCTCCATGTCACCCCAACTTGCAGTCTTGCCAGAGTTAAAAAAGAAAGTATCCTTCTGCCAACAATTTTATCCAACTAGCTGCAATTCACAGTAGTGTTAAGTTGAGCAGATCCTTGTGACACCTGCTCTGCCTTTGCCAAATTTTAATTACACGCAGCTCTGCTCAGGAGAAGACAAGCAGTTTTCTGCATTTGGCGGTGGGAGAGATGCTGACTGCCTGGGGACTAGAGTGAACTCGGCAAACACAAATCTTTGTTTCTTAAGAAAATGCTAGCAGAAAGTCACCATTAAAAAGCAGCATACGAAACAGAAACAAAACAAAACAGTCTCTTAAAGAAGTGTGGCATGAATGTTTCTTGCTGGAATTCAAATCTCCCACTTCTTAATCTGCACTAGGTTAAACTCCTTTGAGCAGAAAAGAATGCTACTCTGTTAGTGAAGTTTGTCTAACGTGACATATCACAGCCTTTTGGGGGACAGCAGAGAAGAGAATGAAAACGTTCTTAGATCATTACCGCTGGGCTGTGCAAATCCTGAAACCCTGGCAGAATGTGAGAGTGAGTCTCAAAAAGAAAATAGAAATAAAGAGTTGTGGGTCATAGTTTTAATGGAACAAATACTGAATCCGAGTAGTTGAAAGCTGAGTGACGTGCTGTAGTTTCTTCTGTTAGTTTTTGTTCAAAAGGGAACAAAAACTTTATAGTCATTTTAGCAGTTACCTTTATGATGTAGTTTTCTTGTTTGTGTAGAAGGAAAATAAACTAGAAGATGGTAGGTAGGTTGTCTCGCTAATAAAAGGAAATGTCATTTGAAATAATGCTTGGATCAGAAGTAGGCAAGGTTAAACACTACTTCTCTCTCCAGGAGGGCAGTAAATAATAAAACTTCGGGAGGTTTGAGAGAAGGATGTGATTTGGAGGGGGAACTGGTTAATCTCTATGTCCCTTAATTTGTTACCCCCAGCTGTTCCCCTATTACAAATAGTGGAACCATTTTAACAGGGGGCTCTGAACGTGCATTTATAATTATGGAAATTGCATTCTACTCCACAATCAGACTTGGGGGTAGACGATCCAAGAGCGACTGTGGCTGGTGGCAGCCTTAAAAAAATAAAAGAAAATGGGCTGAGGAATGCTCTTAGAGCCCAGGAAGATAGCATGTGTGTTTGAAGCGTAGTAAAAGACCACTGTTGAGTGGTGGGGCCTGCGGCCACCAGGAGAAGGAAATGCCTTCCTGAAGGCAGTCAAATTCAGATTCTTAAGAAAATGTACTGGCCAAACAAGTAAATCTGTGGGCTGGTGCCCACCAGCAGTTGCTAGTCCATCCCTGCCCTAGGACCTGGCAAATAAATAAATGAACAAACACATGTTTCACTTACAAAAGGGATCTTGAAAATCTTGCATTGGCCTGGAAAGTGAACCTCAGCTTTAACTTTGGAAAGCTCCCGAGTGTTTCTCTTATGAGTTGGCAAAGGTTTCATAAAGGAGCTGATATTTGACCTAGAAAATGAGGGATGTGTAAAATTTTACAGATAAAGAATTGGGCTTTGGGTAAGGGCATAAGTAAAGTCAAAGAGGCAAGGCATACGTTTAGGAAACAGCAAATGATCTGGTGTAACAAGTGGTTATAAGTATATTATATATAAGTTTATAATGTTTTATATATATATATATATATATATATATATATAATTTTGTATATGTGTGAATGAAAAATATTGCCAGCGATATCAGTAAACAAAGGATGCTGCGGCCATCAAGTCACCAGCTGCTACCGCCACCCCTAACAGTGAGCGGAGGGGACTCAGGATGCAGACAAGCAGGCAGCCCGGCTTCTGCTGCCACCCCAAGTGGTGCCCCCTGAGGGGACTTAGGATGGGAGAGTACAGGATACTGGCCCCAGATAGCCAGGTGCATATCAAAGAAGGGATTTCAATGAGCCCAGAACTTTGCACCTTCCCAGGCATAGAAAAGCGCTAAATTCTTAACTTGAGATATCTGGTTTTCTTTAATTAATAGTCATCTTTTGATGTTCTGACTATCTGGTCTTTGTGGCAAAAACTCCTATATATCCTGGCCTCTCCCCTGCCTCTTTGGAGCAGTCTCTTAAGGTGATCTGAGAGGCTGCCTTGCTGGTTCAAGTCCTCAGAAAGTCCCCCAAATAAAACATAACTCTTAGCTTTTAGGTTGTGCAATTTTTTTAGCTGACATATGTAATTTTATCTATCTATCTATCTATCTATCTATCTATCTATCTATCTATCTATCTATCTATCTCTCTGTCTCTCTCTCTCTCTCTCTCTATAAATAATGCTGTGAATACATGTTGGGGCATTGTAAATACACTGAATGCCATGTTAAGAAGTTGCCCATGTCAGGGGGAGGGTATAGCTCAGTGGTAGAGTGCATGCTTAGCATGCACAGGGTCCTGGGTTCAATTCCCAGTCCCTCCAGTAAAATAAATAAAGACCTAATTCCCGCCACCCCCCCCAATAAAGTGAAAAAAAAAAAAAAAAAAAAGGGAAGTTGGCCAGTTGGCCATGTCAATACAATATGTAGCCAGCTGGGAAGATTTCTCAGATGGATTCTCTAATGCTCTTGAGAATAGGTATCTGTAGGGGAAAGAAGTCTCTGGCACACTTGATGGGCAAGAGTCTGAGGTCCACTGCCCTTCCGCAGGAATGTGAAATAAAAGAGAGCACTTTTACGTTATTTACTTCAACCTTCTCATTTTCACTGATAGGGAGACTGGGATCTCAGGAATTGAAGTAGCTTGATTAAGCTTACATAGATACAAGAACTAGAATATTCTTTCTACTACCCCAAACTGTTTACCTCCTCGGGGTCAGTCCAGTTTCTCTTTGCGTGGCTGTTACATTTTGCTTTCATTTTTTGCTGATTTTGAAATTCTTGGAGTTAAGCAAAGCTGCATATCACCTCTAAAGAGCCACGAAAGTTTCTGCCAATGAAATCAATATTACTTGATACTCTGCGGTCTCCAGGTGTGAAGAAAGATTCTTTCATGGGATTCTAGCTAGCCTCTGCGAATTTAGGTGCGCTGTGCAAATGATTTGAAATGCATTGTAAATTAACTGTGGTGCATCTGTTTCCACAGTCTTGGGCATGTTGATTTACAGGTAGTCATTCTCTTTTCAGTGCTGATTCATTTTCCAATCATGAGCTGTCTCCCTGAGTTTGCATCTAGGCAAGACTGACCTTATTCAAAGGTAGAGGAGATGGATGCCTCTGTGGTGTGATCTGAAGTCCAGTCCCCATCTGAAGTTTCTAATTCATATGCTTGGGCTCATTCTTTAGGGATCGGCTATAGACATATACATTTTAATAATGTCATATCTTCATTATTGATTATAGCTCATATCACTAGAAAATGGCCCTCCTTATCTCCTTTAATACATTTTGCTCTGAATTTTACTTTTATTATATTCATAATGCCATTCTTGACACTGTGCTTTTGAGTTTGATTAATGCATCTTTGCAACATAGGAATTTCAAGTATATTTAGACATTGTGTTTCTGAGAGAGATCACATATTAACCAGGTAAACATATTGATGAGGATTAGTTTAGCTAAGTCACCCTTTGTGTTAGTTTCATATTGCACATAACAAATTATCACAAATATAGTAGCTGAAAGCAGCACAAACTTATTACCTCATAGTCTGTAGATCAGAAGTCCAGCAAAGGGCAAGTGATTGTCTGCTGAGGGTCTCACAAGACTGAAATCCAGGTTTCCACTGGGTTGAGATCTTATCTGGAGGTTCTGGGGAAAAGTCTACTTCCAGGCTTATTCAGGTTGTTGGTCACATTCATTTCCTCACAGTTGGAGGACTGAGGTCCCCATTCTCTTTCTGGTTGTTAGCTGGGATCCTCTCTTACTTCCTGAAGGTTTGCATTCCTTCTCCATAGCCCCCTCCATCTTTTTTTTTTTTTAATTGAAGTATAGTTGATTTACAATATTGTGTTAGTTTCTGGTGTACAGCAAAGTGATTCAGTTATACATATATATATAAACATTCTTTTTCATGTTTTTTTTCCATTATGGTTTATTACAGGATATTGAGTATAGTTCCCTGTGCTATACAGTAGGACCTTATTGTCTATTTTATATATAATAGTTTGTATCTGCTAATCCCAGACTCCTAGTTTATCCCTCCCCTCGCCCATCCCCTTCCTCTTTTGATAACTGTAAGTTTGTGTTCTAGTGTCTGTGAGTCCATTTCCATTCTATAAATAAATTCATTTGTGTCATTTTTTTAATGGAAGTACTGGGGATTGAACCCAGGACCTCATGCATGTTAAGCACGTGCTCTATTACTGAGCTATTACCCACCCACCCTGTGTCATATTTTAGATTTCACATATAAGAGATATCATATGGTATCTGTCTTTCTCTTTCTGACTTACTTCACTTAGTACGATAATCTCCAGGTCCATGTATGTTGCTGCAAATGGCATTATTTTATTCTTTTTTATAGCTGAGTAGCATTCCACTGTGTATATATACCATATCTTCTTTATCCAGTTATCTGTTGATTAGCCCCTCTGTCTTAAAACTAACAGTGGCCAAGTCCTTCTCATGGTTCAAATTTCACTTGTTTTTCTCTAACTCTCCTGCTATCAGCTGGAGAAAGTTCTCAGCTTTTAAGAGCTCCTGTGATGAGAATAGGCCCACTGGGATAATCTCAACTTTTTAAGAAGCAGGGCCCCTAGTAAGAGAACATGGAGTTCTCTATGTTTTGAGGGGAAGAGGAAATATGAAAAATCCTGGGATGGGTCGGTTCTCAGCTTTTGTTATAGCAAAACGTGCGGGGTGATGATGAGGGATAGGGAACAGTAAAAGGACAGAGTGTAGCTGTCAGGCAGAGTGGAGGAAGGGTGGAGAGAAGGATGTTGCAAAGTATGTAGGGGGAAACCACATAAAAACTTCCTACTGTCCATTTCCTTTTTCTGCCTTGGACTGGTCCTGAGTTCAATGTAAACTTGCCTTGACCCCACAGATCGTCTTTTATGGGTGACCCCTTTTTGAGACATGCATTTCAGTTGCTGTGGAAACAGCGGTACTAATTTTTTCCTACAAAATCTTACAGAGCCTGTTAACCACTGATAGGAAGAGGTGGAAGAGATGGTTATTCCTCCAGTGTCGTATGACAATAGAGGTATGTCTACAATATATAAAATAATGATAGCATCATTTATCATGACACAGTTCCATTAAGCAAAATATATGTGATGAGATGGCAGCAAAGATCTCAAAGCAACTTTGGTACTGTGGGCTAAAGTAGGGTAATCAAAACAAGAATACACCCAAAACTTCTTGACTATAATTTCAGAGTACTAAGGCCATTTGTAGACACCAGGAAAGCAGCAGCAGACTGACTGGCTTTGTGTACAGCAGTCGAGGATGGGGTAGCCATCTTTAAAACAGAACCATTGAGGATGGGGTAGCCACTTTTAAAACAGAACCCAAAACAGAGACTTCAACTAGAAATGAAATGGCAGATTTATATGCATCTTCCAAAATGGACTGCTCATACTGTATCACTCTCCTTAGCCCTATAATTTAATAAGCAGAAATGGCATATTCTTTGAATTATAAAAGTTAATAGAATGACAGTCAAGGAACAAAGAGGTGTTTTGTTTTGTTTTGTTTTGTTTTGTTTTTTTAAGTGGAAATGAGTTGTAAAATCCCTGATTAAATTGGACCTTGTCCTATGACTCTGGTATCTTCAATCCTCTCATTTACTAAATTCCTTCAGCGTTGATAGACTCAGTTGATGTACCTTCATTTGCTAAGGACATTGAAAAGGCCAATCCAGTATGCCATGAATAAAGTTACTTGTCATAGCCCAGAGGTATGGTTTAAATTTCTGACTAGTTTCTCTTTCTGCTTTTGGTTCTTACTTGCCTCCAAGTAACATCGTTCCAGTAAATGTTGAGGTGTTTGTTTTTACCAGCATTCTATTTTCTGTGGCATTTCATTGCCTATGGATAGGAAAAATTAGAGTGTGCAATAACTGTAAAGATGGATATCTTTTTATGAATAAAAGCAGAAATATAAATTTGAACTTTGACCTTCAGGTTTTTAAACTTTTCTCTGATGCCTTGCTAAGTTATTTTTGCTCTTAAAATGAGAAAAAGGGGTTTAAGTTATTATAAAATGTTCTACTATTTAGACCATATTGAAGTGGCATTTTATGACTTTCAGCAGTGGCAGTAAACCACATTTCACTGATCTTGTTTTATAAGTCACAATGCATTTTTAAAGATGAGATACCAATTCATTCTGCTGAAGGTAGTTGGTTCTATAGATGATAAATATCACACAGGAGAGAGCAGGTTCTCTAACTATAAAACTGTTCTCGCCTTGTTTCAGGAGACTTAAAGAATGAATAACTCATGAAAGAGTAAAACCAGGGGTGTGTATGTTTGCATCCTACTTGTGAGATTAAAAGCATCCAGATTTAACTGTAATTATCGTCATAGCAAGCAATCTACTTATTACCTATTTTTCCATGGGATCAAAATACATTTTCCAAAATATGCTTCCATATCTCTATGCTTCATTTCTTCTTACTTCCTCTCTGACTAGGACTTATTTGCTGTAAGTGCACAGTGATTAAGTGGTATATAGACTTCTTTTATAGCCAAGGAATGTGCTCTATATGCTCCCTAAAGGAATTTCACATATCACTTTAATCACTGTCAAGAAAAGCCTCAAAATATTATCTAGGCAATCATCCTGTTATCAGGGTAATCTTCTTCTGCACTTTCTCAGATATGTGATTATCACTTTGATTTTAGAATTACCCCCCAATAAATCCCAGTGTTCTAAACTCCACACTAGTGACAAATGAAACACAGGATTGTTTACCCATTTTACATATACTGGACTTGAACCTTTATTCTGCCTGAATTAAGGAGAAGGTGCCTTGAACACTCATGATAACCCAAACTCAGGCACTGCAGCTTTCAGGCGAGACAAGCACAGGTCACTAAGAGTGCCATTTTTGCCCCTGACTCGGCCTGGGATGTACCATTTCTTTGTATAGTTAATTCTGATAAACCCCTGGTAATACTGTTCAGGCCTGGCACATGTAGGTCAGGTGCGTCTAATTGTGCTTATTGGTGGGTAGAAACCCTTGGTCATCCTTCCCCCGGTCATATGATGGCACTAGGTTATCTGAACACACTTACAACAATTTGTATCCCTATTATTTTTTATCCCTATTTTTAATTTACTTCTATCTTATTTTTATAATATATATTTATGTTTTATTCATTTATATTATGTTTTATCCCTATTTTAATCATCCCTATCATTATCCCAATTTGTATCATAACAATCTGTTTCCCTATTATTGCAGACAAGGCAGAGATTTATCCCCTTAAGGGAAGATCCTGAATGAAGATGCCCTTTTTGATATAATAGATAATGGTTAACTCAGGTTAAAATGAGTATTCACTTGGAACTGAGATGCAGGTTCTACCCCCATCAGAGTACAGGAGGGCTCTAAAATCTAGCTTAACAGGATGCAGGAAAGGTAAATATTAACTAACACAAGATTTAACAAGATTTGCCTCTTCAGGATGCTAATTCCAATGTGCAAAAAAAAAAAAAGAAAAGAAAAGAAAAGAAAAATAATGTTAAATCACCTAATGAAATATAGCTGAAGTAAAGCATAGAGTTTTTGTGTCACTACCATCATATCAAATGTTCATAGATGGTTTTCAGAAAAAAAGAGAGAAAATGAAACATGGACCTTTTAAGGTTTATACATAAAAGGCATTAAACCATTACATACGGACAAACTAGGACTACAAATTAAGTTTTGGGGAAAAGAAAGACAACAGTTCTGCATGAACTGATACTAATTTTTACCCAGTATTAACTGATAAGGTCAACAAGAAGCAGTGGTAACTGGAAGTGTGGCAAGACTTCATTAAACATAAGAAACAAAGTAGAATATATATTTCTCATGGGCTAGTCCGTGTTTATCCATGGAGAATTTGTGTGATAGATAATTAAAATACAGAAGTCTTAGACCTTAGTTAAAGTGTCGCCCTTCTTCCTTAGTAGTAATTGCCTTAGATTCATTTCCAGGGAGGTGCCAAGAAGGTTGGATCCAGACCAAGTCAGGGATGGTGTCTGACCTCAAACAAGTAGTCATGTCAATTGTGGAATTAGGACGTTGCTATAAAGCAAATACACCAAGTGCAGGAGACTAGACTAGAATAAAAGGCTAAAGAAAATTTCCTATCCTACAAAGTCATGTCTCCATCAGAGCAAGGAGTTTGCTTAGGTGAATCGCCATCAACTAAACATTAGGATCAAATTATTACAAAACAGTGGCTGGCATGATGGAGACTTTAGCAACAGCAAGATGTAATAAAATGATTAGGAAGTTAAAGAAAAATCTATGCAGATGTGTGGAGTACATTCTGAACCCCTTAGCTGAATGCCAGTTTCTTCTTGGCCTAATGCAATTAACTGTTGCAGATCCTGAGGTTTTTTTCCTCAAAAATGGAAGAAAAAAAAAAAAAAAGAGAGAGAGAGAGAGAGAGAATACAATGAATCCTACTGTTTACAAGTAAGACCATTAGGAAAAAGAAAGATAAGATATACCAGGTAGAGTTTAATTTAAAAGAAAGTCATCATCAAAAAGCATGTAAAAGTCTACATTCATGTGGATCTTGTTGAAGACTTAGGATCTTATCCAAGATGTGGGAGCCTGATCTCAAGCAGTTTCAAGGCTAAGAAGGTAACAGCAAAGGCATACTAACAAGTGAGCATAAATTGCATATACATGGATATTTAACTTTATAACTATCCACAGTAGAAATACTTATTTTTCACTCTAAGATCACTCTGTGGCTCACCCCTGACAGATTACCTTGGTTAGATTATCCAGCTTGCCCCTTACCAGTATGATTAATGCCGCCACCCATGCCAACACCCCCCACCACCAAATACCTCGGACAAACAGTGCATGAAGTAAAACCTTTTATAAATTAGATGCCCTTATAACGTGAAATGGACAATAGCAACTTGAGAGAAAGAACTATTGTATGTAAGAGAATCAAAGTTAGTATGCTGTATAAATGGACTATATAGATGGGAGACTTGAGGAGAGGAGACAGAAATGATGTCTGAAAGAGGAACACTAAGGTTAGAGTCAAAGGCATCTAACAGTAATTCTAGCTTGTCTTCTCTGTTCGATTTTCCTGAGGGTACTTTCTCTGTATCAGTCTGTATCTTGAGGTTTTCATCTTCCTTCTTCTCTTCAGCACAAACTCTGAGGTGAAGGAGAAGTCAGCGTACCTGATATTTATGTAACCATTACCTCACTTCATCCGGATCGGCAGGCTCTGAATCGGTATTCCTATTGAAGCAGTGATTCTCGACCATGGCTCCTCAAAGAAGCACGCGGGCGATTTTACATCTGCCTATGCCTGGCCCCAGTACAAGGGAGTTTCTATTAATTGAGAGAAGTCGAGGGATCAATACTTTTTAAAAGCTCTCTAGGTCTATCTAATGGACAGCCAGGCTTGAAAACCAGTGCTAACTCATATGTTCTCAAAATTGTATGCAGAAATCTTTTCTGGGGAACTTGTTAAAAGTGTAGATTTCTGAGCCCCAGAATTTCACATCTAGTAGGTCTGAGAAAGGGCCTGGGACTTCACATTTTTAAAAAGCACTCAAGTGATACAGATGCAGATAGTCCAGGAGCCCATGTTGACAAATCCTGCATTAACCCTCTTCTCTGTTTCACATGTTTCCAAAGCTCTAGTTTTCGCCATATGATATATGAAATGTGACTGTAAAATAAAGGTAATCCGTAAGCCCCACTGAAAACAATCCTGCCTCATTGCTATGTCTGAGTAAACTGATTTTGAGATTGTCTTAGGTGTTGACCATTTAGAACCTTGGGGAATATTCTACCCATCTTCCTGTTATTTAAGAAGAAGTTCTTAGAAGTGAGACTTCATTGACTGGAAGAATGAAAATTTCTTAGAAGTGAGAATTCAGTGACTGTGTTAGTTTTTTATTATTGGTTGACCTGAAACTAATAGACTACCAGATATTTTTCCAGCAAAGATAGGTTTATTTAGGATCAGCAGAGAATTGTCATTCAGGGTCTGCAACAATGGTGAGCCATGTGCAAGTCCTCACACAGGAAGAGAAGGCGAAGCTTTTATAGAGAGGAAATGGAAGTTGGGAAGACTCTAGTAAACAAAGAGTCCATGGCTTTTCATTGAGTCCTTGCCAGGGAAAGGATTCTTGCCTCTTCCTGTTAGGCTCCATTATCTCTCAGGACATGAGAGCTCCCCCTGCCGGTCTCCCAACTCTATTTAATTGAGGTTTTTGTTTATTGATTTTATACACTGCTTAACAAATTACCACCAACTTAGTGGCTTAAAAATAACATTTATTTATTTTCCCAACAGTTTTCATGATTCAGGAATCTTGATATGCCCCAAACTAAGTCAGAATATCTCTGTTCAGCCAAAGGATCAGAGATCTCAGGATCTCACAAGGCTGCACTCTAGGTGTTGACCAGGCTGTGTTCATTTCTGGAGGAAACGGGCTGTGATATTATGATTTATAATTTGAAAAAAATATGTTGGATCTCTACCCACTGTTCCTGGCACAGAGCTCCTAAAACCCTTGGAATTTTCTAAGCGGTGAGAGCCAAGAAGGTATCTTTTGTTATGCTGGTGACTTTTAGAAAGAAGCTAAGAATAGAAGCTGGTTGCCAGGAGAACCTACCATGTTATTAGAGGGTTGGAACTTTCAGTCCCAGCGCCTGACCTTCTGGGAGGAGGAAGGGCCTACAGATTGAGTTCAATCACAATGGCCAATGGCTTACTCAGTCAAACATATGTAATGAAGCCTCCAAAGAAATTTAAAAGGATAGGATTCAGAGAGCTTCTGGGTTGGTGAACGCATGAAGATTTGGAGAGAGTGGTGTGTTCAGAGAAGACACGTGCCCTTTCCCCACGCCTAGCCCTATGCATCTCTTCCATCTGGCTGTTCCTGAGTTATACCCATTGATAAGAAACTGGTAATGATCTAGTAAGTAAAATGTTTCTCTGAGTTCTGTCAGCCGCTCTAGCAAATTAATCGAACCTAAGGAGGGGGGCATGGGAACCTCTGGTTTATAGCCAGTGGGTCAGAAGCGCAGGTGATAACCTGGACTTGGAATTGGCATCTGAAGTGGGGGCAGTCTTGTGGGACTGAGCCCTTCCCCTGTGGAATCTGATGCTATCTCCAGGGAAATAGTGTTGGAATTGAGTAGGAGTGTAGGACACCCAGCTAGTGTCAGAGAATTGCTTGGTGGTGTGGGAAATCCCCACCACCCATTGGAATTGGTACTAGAATCGGCAGAAATCTGTTCCTTGCAATTACAGGACGAAGGTCTCTACTTTCTTGCTTGCCATCTGCTGGAGGTCACATTTAGCTCCTAGAGGACCCGGTAGTTCCTTGTCACCTTGCCTGTTCACATGCCCGCTCACAACATGGCAGTCTGTTTCTTCAAAGCCAGCAGGAAAATACCTCATTCTCATCAGCTAAAATACACTCTCACATAAAGTCACATAACCCCGTTGCCATATGGCACTACATAGTGAAGAGAGTCCTATACCATCCTTTGTTGACTAGAAGAAAGTCGTAAGTCCTGCCAGCTCCCAAGGGGAGGACACTGTACAAAGGCTCAACTCATAGGGAGACATCCCAGAATCCCGCCTCTAACAACGACTAAATAAGGCAACATCCTAAGCCTCAACTATGCCTCAGAGGGAAACACGGTAAATGGAAAATAAAATCAAGAGGAAGAATTTGAATAACTTTATCACCATGAAAAAAACTCAGCAGTAGGAGGAGAAAGCTCCTCAAAATAAATGTCAAGAAGTGTTATTCAAAAAGCCAACTGAGTTGTAGCTGGATGAAAATATTAAATATGTATATCACTCTCTGATGTGGCAATTAACATCTTTGGGGACTTTTTCGCCACACATAACATCTGTTGATATACTCTATTTACATTTTATAATGTTGGAAGATGACCAGTTGGGTGAGAACTAAGAAGATTTGCTTTGATGATTCGTATTAGTGATTTTTTTTGATTTCTTAAGTACTTAAGTTTTGGGAAAACATAATTTTATAAGAAAATATAAAAATCTATGTCATGGTTTAAAGCAGGAGGAGTTAAAAACTGCACTTGATTTCTGAGGAAGGTTTCTCTGCTTCACTAACTTTCAGAAGGTGGATCGCTAATAATAACTGGCCATAGGATAGACTCAGCCTTGAGTCCTTTCCCATTCAGCAATCCCAGTGCATGTCATATGTGATCACCAGATTTTATGGAATGAGATGATTAAACCAGTGACCCTCTCTGCTGTCGTCTAGATTGTGCACATTACTGGGAAGGCAATGTTAAGCTTGGAAGTATGTTATCTAAAAACTGAATCCCCGTGCTCTGATGTGAAATACAGAATATCAGCCCCTCCATGTCATAGTGGTAGGGTGATTGACACCTTTGCAGTTGATTTGGCTCTGGTTAATCCTAAGCAACCTAAAGTTAGTCGTATAATCAAATAATTGAGGTTTCTAATATTTTCAACTGGCATCCCTTAGACTCTCGGTTATATGGTTTGTCTATCCTCTTAACCCAAAGCATCTTCTATAAAGAAGTAACTGTCAGAGAAAGAAATAAACTTTTTGCATATATATATGACATGGGATATATATTATAATCAATTTCAGTAGGTGGTCTGTTGACTGCCAGGCCTTCCCCACCTGTAAATGTCTCATGGATGTCTTAAAGGGTTATGGACATTCAAGGATTTCTAAGCATTCGACTTATTGTGATTTTAATGCAATGCTGTTAGAGAATTTATATTCCATATAACACGATCAAAAGCCCCTTCCTTTGTTTGGCCTTAGGGAAGGTAACATCAAAGTTAGATCCCTTTAGATGGCTCTGGGTGTTGAATATATTTAAACCAACTGTCAGATGATGCTCTTTGCAATATGACCCTGAATGTGCAGCCACTCATTTCTTCTTGTACAATTTGGTTTGAAGTCAGAAGAGTCCTGTGCCTAAACGCATGAAAAGAGTTGGCTTCTGTATCGCTCTGGCACAATTACAAATTCAGTAACTTTAACAAAATGGATGTTTTGTTTTTGTTTTAATTTTTACACTTAATTAATTGGATTCCATAAAAAGATTCACATGGCTTAAAGATGAACAAGTATAAACAGAGTGAAAAGTCTCTCTTCTGCTCCTGTACCTAGTTCCTACCTCCCATTTTGCATTTAACCACTGTTAATTTGTTTATTCTATATTTTTCCATGTCACTATGCATTGGCTTAACTTCTGCATTTCTATTCTGCTGCATTGATCTGTCAGTCAAGTCTTGTAACAACACGACTGTGTTTTATTTTGGGGCTTTATATTAATTTTTAATACCTGGTAGGGTTGGTTTCTCCCGCTTGCTCTTCTTTTTTCAGTTTTTTTTTCTGATTATTATTTGTTAATTTTTCCATATGAACTCTTGAAGCAGCATGTCTAGCTAAAAAAATTTGTTGGTATTTTAAATGGATTACATATTTTTAAGTTGATTCAGGGAAAACAGAGATATTAATACTATTGTCATTGTCTACAGAAGCAAGGTAAATTCTCTGGGTGATAGATTTGCTGATAGTGCTAAAGGACAAGTGAAATAAAATTTTCCAAGTTTCTGGCTTAGGTTTCTGGATGAATGCAGGCTTACAACCAAATAAATTATAGAATATATAAAAATAATCTAAATCAACACTTTGTGTGTATGTGTTGGGGAGAGGGAAAAGAGGGGCAATAAGTTCACTCACTTTTTACTTTTATTTG
This sequence comes from Camelus bactrianus, assembly GCF_048773025.1. NCBI lineage: Eukaryota > Metazoa > Chordata > Mammalia > Artiodactyla > Camelidae > Camelus > Camelus bactrianus. Next base: position 76,170,143 of record NC_133575.1, on the reverse strand, counting down.
GAAGTAATTTCAAACTTTGAGATAAGTTCCAAGAATAGTATAATGAACCCGTACCCTTTACCAGATTCGTGTATTAACAGTTGCCTCACTTGCTTTGCCTCCCTGGCTTCCCCTCTCACACACACACACACACACACACATTTTCTGAACCACTGGAAAGTAAGTTGCAAACATTATACCTCTCTACCCCTTCATTCCTAAATACTTTAGTCTATTTCCCTGGGTTATACAGTAAGGCTGTGTTGTTTATGCATTTTATATACAGGAGTTTGTATCTGCTAATCCCAAACTCCTAATTTATCCCTCCCCCATTCCCTTTGCCCTTTGGTAATCATTACATCAGAAACCAACACAATATTATACATCAACTATACATCAATAAAAATAAATGAATAAATACTTCAGTCTGTATTTACTAAGAATGAGGATGTTCCTTTCCTCATCTGCCATCCGTATTCTTACTATGTTCACTTTACCCAATCATATATTTTTAGTTGGGAACAATTGTTCAGCCTTTCTTTGTCTTTTAAGATGTTTACGGCTTTGAAGCATGCAGAGCTTTAAAAATAATAATGTTCTTCATTTTGAGCTTGCCTCTCGTTCCCTGATGATTAGATTCAGGTTATACACCCTGGGGTGGAATACTACATAAATGATGTGTCCTTCCTGGAGTGTCACATCCCTAGACACACGGTGTACATCTGCACATTATCAGTGATGTTAATTTTATCATGTAGATGAAGTGTCGGTAATTTCTCAGTGGTATAGTTACTATTTTTTTTTTCTTGCAAGTAATAAGCAATCTGTGGGAAGACATTTTAAGGCCATGAAAATATCCTACGCCTGTCTGATCAAGCTGGCCCCTCCAGATTTAATGTCCATTGATAATTTTTGCCTCAATCAATCTTTACTATGGTGGCTGCAAATGATGATTTTTCTGACTGTAGCAGTCCTTGCAGCTTTATCACGGATTATTAGTCCACTGTTCATCTGTTTATTTATGTGTTTATTTATCGATTTCTTATTATGATAATGGATACTTCTTCCATGGTTTGTAATTCAGTGATGAATTCATTTTAATCATACTGTTAGGGTGCCTCTGTGGGTGTGCTTTCTCTCCAGCTAAATTGTAATCTTCCCACCAGTGGGAACTAAGCTTCGGTTCCCTGGCTATTAAATTTCTTTCTTCCTACACACACACACACACACACTCTCCCTCTCTCTCTCTCTCTCTCTCTCTCACACCCACACAAACCCCTAGTCCAGAACTCTGTTTACAGAAGTCACTTACTAAAGACTGAACAAATGACCAAATGTCTTGAGGGTGCTGGCAGTGACATTTGTAGCTGCAAGCCATAGACATCGTGTAGGTGCCCTCTGCCATCACTGTCGTGACCACCAAATAAAATATTGGAAGGTTAATAATGGATCCCTGTGATGACTGTTTAAAATAGTGTTAATGGAGAATCAACATTTTTATGTGAAGTATACTTCAGAGGTTATCTTCAATAGAGACCCGAATTGTAGCATGTAATTAATTGTGCACATTTCCCTCATACCTCAAACATTCATCTTTGCTCCTATCGTGTATGAAAAGTCACATAGCTAAGTTTGGGCTCAGTTTCTTTTACTGCGCTATAGTGTCTAACGCTCCTTGTATTGCAATATTGTTTTCTGAATGTAAAACGTGCTCAGATTCTCATTTCCTACCTGAATCTCCCTGGTTTGTTTCTCATATGGTACTCTCTAAAGCAACAGAAACAGATAATACTTTTTTCCTGATAACCTCAAATAGGACATTGACTTTGGAGACAGCACATTGTAGGTGGATTAAAAACAAGTCTCTTTTTTCAGTTAATTTTCAAGAATATGAATTTTTCCTTTATTATAGCAATTGCTTGCGCAGGCTCTCTAGAGTTCAGAAGTCCTTTTGGAAAGATTGTCTTTGTGAATATGTATATACAGACAACGCATCTTTCTCTGCCCTGCCATATATCCGTTCATGTAGGATACACACAAATATGGTTTTTTTCCCCTCCATCTACTTCATTTGTTATTTCCAAGGTGACTCAGTGGCAGAAGGAGTATTTCAGTTTCAATAAGTCCCTGTTTTGTTGTGATAGCATTTCCCCTCTTCTGTCTTAGCAGAGTTTGTGGGAGAAGGCTTTCTCTAAAGACATTAGCTGATAGTAGTTATTGTCTTAAGAGACTTCTGAGTCCCTGTTCCGGGATTGTAATTCACTCTGTCTCTAGCTTCTAAAACAAGCCTCTCCTGACAATTGTGTGTGTGTGTGTTTGTTGTGTATTTCACCGAGGAAACTTCATCTAATCCAACTTCTGCTTGCAAACTTCAAGTATGTCCTGAAGCTTTTTAGACACACATACAGGCACATGGGCCCACGTTAGTGGAAGTACTGTTTGAAAGAAAAATCCGTAGCCAAAAAATTCCTAGCTTTGGATCCAGCTTAATGTTAACACAGATTGTGTGGCTTAAGAGTTACCTCTTGATAAATAGGTGGGGATACCAGTTAGGAGTAACACATAAGCTGGTATAGTTGGCGATGACATTATTCTAGCATTTTTAACCTCATTATCTTACGACAGAGCCAAAAGGTAAAGATAATTCAATAAAGAGCATAAATATATCAGAGTTAGGAATGTTTCCCAAGTGCAACATCAAGAAATAAAGAGTTCAGTTTGCTATCTCTCTTCAATTTTTCACAAACTTGCTCTCCATTTCCCATTTATATCTTGGGGATATTTGAAAATAATATTTGACAAAGCTTAAAGATGAAGCTTCCTGACACCAGACGAAAGAATGATTTTTAGTCCTTTTAACCCTAATTTCATTGTTGTCCCCTCTTCCCTCCTTTTTTTGGTCCCAACCCGACACGGTTTTCTACAGTATATTTTGGGTCAGTTGAGCATTCAGGACCAAACATCAAAAGTATTCTATCATCTTTTTTTTCTTGAAATTTGGCTAATTCTTTTTCATAGAAAAACTGAGTGTCATGGCCGTTCCACAATCTGAAAATGTATCCTTTATCTACATTTCAAAGCCGTCTTTTGTTCTTCCATTTATTTTTACACTTGTTACCACTGCCGGCTCACCTCACGTCCTAACCACTTTGTGTGTAATCTGTGTTTCTGAACTTTATTCTTATCTGTGCTTGAATACTTTTTTTTTTTCTTAGAAGACTTTGAAAATGTTGGTCTATCTTAGTTGGCACCTGATCTTCTGCTAAGAGAGGCAGTGCCATCTAGTAAAAAGCGTACAGACCCTGGAGAATTAGAAAGAACCGCATTCACTGTCTGAGTCTGCCACTGACTTGCTGTGTTTTCATACACAGGTAACTATGGCTTCCATATTTATATGATATAAACAATTATCTATTTTTTCACAACTCATTGCGAAGGTTAAACTAAATAAGATAACACATACAAACATCTAGTTTGGGTTAGGCAAATAGGTAGTACTTGGAATATGGTAGTTACTAAAATTTTTATTCTCACTGTTGTATTTTGCTTTTTGCTTTTCTGGCGTTTTTGGTTGTTTTTTAAGATTGTGAGAACAGGGGAAACTAATCAAACTGCTCTACTGCTTGATATAAGGAGTCGCAAGCAGATTTCAGTATTGTCCCTGATTGCCTCCAAGGGCTAGGAAAATTACTCAAATCTTTCTTTCCCTCTGTATGGGAGAAATAAATCATCTACGTAGGGAGTACTGATGGCTATTAGCTGGTTCGTTTTCTCCAAAGATGTTGACCTTACAGTAATCTATAAATACTATGTGGCAGTAGTTACTTCTTTTTCAAATGAAAACTTTATTAGGGTTTTAATGAATCAGTTAGAAGTCCTGTGTGTTCATGTTACTGTTTAAAGGTAATCACAAAAGTGAATTTCAGCAGAAAAATTCTGGAGACAGCTACCATGTATCTTTTCCCTTTCAGCAATATCTTCTTCTGGTTTTATTTTTTTAGGTGCCTTTTTAGCACTTCTGTGACAAGCTTTCCCCCAAGCAAATCAGGGAGTATCAAAGAACAGTGGGGGCTATTAAAAATGGTATTCTGGAACATCATTCTGATTTCCCTTAGGGAACCATTTTGACATTTTATCAGACTGTGTCTAGCAGTCTATGGAGCTTTTACTTATATTTAAGACTCAAAATCCATAAAAATTTATTGTATTTTTTGTTATATTTGCATTTATATAGATCCTTTAATATATTTCATATTATAGTTCTTTTGCAGACCAATGAATTATATAGTTTTATGGCAAGGACTATAGCTAGCAAAATTGACAGCTATTATTTACAAAAGTCCCCCTTTTACACATTCCTGCATGTGAGAAGGAATGTTGCAGATTATGGAAAAGTGTAAATGGAGAGGAATTAATTAACACCTATCAGTTGCTGTCTTTCAATGTCAACAGTGATCTTAAAACGTATTATACTGAATAAATGGATATTAAGGGATTTTTATCAGCTCAGGCAACCAACTACATTCATCTCAAGTATCATCACATCAGACCTCCCTTCCATAGTGTGAGTATGGGCTTTTGGCCAGGACATATTTCTAGAGGTGGCAAACATTTAGTCACAACTTGTACTTGGACTCTTGGCTATAGAAGGGGTGCTTGAAAGCCATGTATCACGCAAAAGGATTCTAAGCAATCATTAACATAAATTATGGAATCCAGTCTACTTCAGGGCTAGCTTCACAGCAGACAATTGGGAAGATTTACCATGTATTTGTAAGAATATAGATCGTGGAATTAGCAAGCAAAAAATTTAATGGATTAGGGGAAAGGAAAAAAAGAGAGACAATTTATAGAAAATGTAATTTATCCCATAAATTAGAAGTTTTACTATTTTCTAAATTCAATTCCATCCCCAAGGTCCATCTTTTTCAAAAATACTGCATGCCTTACAATACTAACGTCTCATAGTGTGTTAACTAGCAGGAACCCTGCTAGTTGACACAGTGGGGGTCTCCTCTGCTTCTCTGAAAATAGATGTTTGATCTTCTTTCATATAACTTAAATTCAATCGAAATATGCTTCAAGGACTACTATAAAAATTTTTAACCGATGCTGTCTTACACAGTTGAGGATCTTTGAGGGTATGTATGAAGTAAAAACTGACTGGTTCATGTGTGAATATTAATCCTGTAATCATAAAGCCCTAGTTTTGAATGAGCTCTTCGTGTGACACTCATCACAGAATTACAAATCTGAAGGTTCAAAGGTCCCTGCCATAGATTGAATGTACCCCCTCCCCTCAAGTTCATCTGTTGAAACCCAGTCCCCAGTGTTGATGCGATTTGAAGGTGGGGCCTTTGGGAGGTGTTTGGCAGAGCCCTCAGGAGTGGGATTAGTACAGCAAAAAATAGCCAGTTATGAACCAGGAAGCCAGTGCCAGATATGAAATCTGCCAGCATCTTGATCTTGGACTTCTATTTCATTATCTCCATGGTGCTCATATCTGGTTCATCATTAGAGTCCATGTGAGGAGTTTTACAAAACAGATTCCTGGTTCCAAACCAGACCTACTGAATAAAGTTTTCCAGGAGACGTAGAGTGCAGGATTTTTTTTTTTTTCTAGCACCTTCTACGGAATTCTTATGACAAGTCAGGTTTGAGAACCATGGATTTAGACCAAAGACAATCAGATTTGGTGGAGTTTGATCTCTAAGTACATTCAGAGATGGGGATTCCACTAGGTCCATAGATAATGTGTATTTGGAATTAATTACAGTGTCGTGACATCATTTTACACGTCTTTTTCCTGCAAAACAAAACTGTAGACTCTGGCTTGACTCATCTTAGAAACTGCCATCCAGCCTTGCTCTCCTTTAGGAGCTATTCAGAATGTGAAAGGGTATATTGAATTATGCCCCAGGCACTTTTTCTCTATAATAACCCAGCCCCCTTAAAATTTTTTCTTACAATCCTATTTTCTCTTCTTCTGAGGAATCTAGTTTCTCCAAATATGGATATGTAGACACCAACAGCATACAAACTCTGAGAAGAATAAAGTTGACTCATAACTCGTCTTACTAGAATATCCATTTCTAATGTCAGGAATTTAAACTTGGATGTTTCAGTTTTGGTTGACCATTAGGGCATACAGTTGTTACTACACATGCATTTCTACAGTCAGTCCAGGCCTGATGAAAATATGATGCAGCCATTGTCCTAAGAATAATAACAAACCCTTTTGAACTGGGACTTTCGTATCTTTATTTTTTAAGACAGCATCTAAAATATATATATATATATATGTGTGTATATATATATATATATATATATATATATATATATATATATATATATATATAAAAAACACATGCATGACTGTCTGAGGGTTGATTGGACCACTGTGAAAGAGTTGATTTGACATAACTGACAACATTGCATAATCTAATTTCTAACAACTAAAATAACATCCTTGAACTGATCATGAGCCCCCCCCCCCAAGAAAAATAATGAATTTAAACTAATTTGTTGAACTTATCTAATAGGCTGAAATCTGAACCAAACCTTACTTTTTTTCTACTGATTTTTCTTTAACCTAAATCAACAAATGAACCAACTGGAACTGGAAAAAATAAGCTTACATAGTTTCTAAAACTGAAATATCAATACAGAACAAAACTGAAATATCCAAACATCTGCCACACTAATTCTGAAATTGGCTGAAACTTTATTTAGTTTAATTCCTTAGTTCAAACAGCCCAGTGTGGATATACCTACATTTTGTCTGGTTCAATAGACAAGTTAATTCTCAGGGGGAGCAGAAACCAAAGCTTTTAAGCAAAAATCATCTAGCTTCATCGAGTTAACTCTGGTAAAATAAAGCTGGTTCCTCCTGAATACTTTCTGCCAGAGGCATTGGTACATTTGTCTTTTGTCCGAATACAAACAGACTCACGATTTCAACTATTAAACAATACCATTTAATTGGTGAATTTCTTTATTAGTTTACCTGAGGATTCTCTTTTACTTTGTGGCAACACATCACACCTGTTTTTATAGTGTTTCCTAAAACGAAAATAAACATTATCAAACATTATGTGGAACAATATTTAAATTAACTCAGTTGATTGAGCCCCTGATATCTTCAGACGGAGGTTTGATATACTTTAGTACCAAAGGGCGATATGCATCAAAATCTCCATTGCAAGCCTATTCTGGTGTGTGTGTGTGTGTGTGTGTGTGTGTATAAAACACCTGATTTCTGTGCAGTTATTTCAAGTTTTCAAAGCAGTGTCACATCTATTATTCCATTTAATCTTCATATTTTTAACAAAGTATGTTTCCATATTATATATTTAAAGTTCCCTCACCATCAAAGCAATACAGCTTGCTCAGATATTGAAATAATAAACATTTCCTACTAAAAATAAAAATTACCACCTCATGTTTCCTTTACGTCGCCTTCTCCTGTTTCTTCCTCTTATTCATGGTGGTAGATATACTTCTCAGTTTTGCTCCTGTGTCATCATTCAGTATTTGTTTTTAAGTTCCTACTACGTGCTGCGGCTCTAGTTTACTGTCTAGCTGTCTAGTTGGCTGCGTGCTAAGGAGAATACAAAAGAGTGCAATATGTTTGGCCTCCATATATTTGCATTCTAATAAGGAAAGTAAATACATACAATTCTTTCTAAGTAAAATTGACTTCCTCCTCACATTTTAAATTTAGTCCCACTGGAATCTTGGCTACCTGTCTGTTTTTCCTTCTTGACAATGAATTACCTGAAGGCAGAAATTGCGTCTCATTGATTTTCAAATCCTAGCATGGAGCTCAGTGGTAGGCCTGTACTAGAAGTTTGCTGTTTCATGCACTCCTGTTTTAAATCCTATTTCGCCTTACTGACTTAAAGGTAGAATTCAACCCCCCAGCATGTAATGTAGGTCCTTTGTGATTTAGGTCTGCACTGGCCTCTTTGATAGCCACTAGCCACACGTGTTGAGCACTTGAAATGTAGCTAGTCTCAACTGAGATGTGCTGTAAAAGTAAAGATTTACACTAGATTTTGAGGACTTAGTACCAAAGCAATGATGTAACAGGTCTTATTAATAATTATGATCTTGATTACATGTTCAAATGACATTTTGGTTATATTAAATGCGGTTGATTATTAAAATGAATTTCATTTTCTTTTTGCTTTTTTAAAAAAAATGTGGTTCTTAGAAGATTTGAAATTACATATGTGCCTTGCATTCATTTCTGGCAGGAAGAATCAAGCCTCTCCTCCCACCTCCTTTCCCTTATTTTCCACACAGATGTTGTTTCCACCCTCAAAAAGTCTCTTTGCCCTCTTCCAAAAGTGCGTGCTAACTTCCTGCTTGGATGCCTTTGCGTGTCTGCTTGGCATTCTCTTTCTTCTTAGCACAGTCCATTGGCAAAGGCCTACGCACTGAGCACCCCCTTGGACCACTCCCTTTCAAGACCTGTTTTAGATGCCCTGTGTCTGTAATACCGTATCATCCTTCACAAAACCTTATCTAGGACTTACCACACTGTATTGTGTTTCTTGGTTTACTTCTTTTTTTAAAAAACATTTTTTTAAGCCAGCATTTTATTTTACTTGGGTCTTTTCTGTTTGTTTTTGGTGTGTGTTGGGGGAAGGTAATTAGGTTTATTTATTTTTAGAGGAGGTAAACCCAGGACCCATGCACTCTGCCGCTTGAGCTATATGCCCTCCCCCTCTTGGTTTACTTCTGCCTTTTAAGATTGGAACTGATTCTGAATCTCCTGCACTGAATACACTTTCTGGCTTAGAATAACTTTTAATATTTGTTGAATGAATGTAAGAAGGACCTGATTGAATAGCAAATCTAAAGGGAAACTTTAAGGTCTGAGTGGATAGCTCTAACCCAAAACTACCACCCTAGACCAAAAAAAAAAAAAAAAAAAAGACCCCAAATTACCCCACTCCCCTCACCAAAAAACCAAAACAAACAAAAACCACCCTAGATCAAAAAAAAAAAAGACCCCAAATTCCCCCACTCCCCTCACCAAAAAACCAAAACAAACAAAAACACCAACACAAAAACAGAAGCCACTACAGAGTTGCATATTAAACTAGTAAACATTTATTTTTGAGAAAACATTAACTTCCATAAAAGTCTCAAATCCTTGTGTTATCTTCTTGTTGCTCCAATGTCAAAAGGTTATGGGGGCAAAAAAACTGATTCTTCTGAACAGCTGGAAGCAGGTGGAAAGTCAGTATCAACATCTTACTCGACAGTCATTTCTTAATTCAGTAACGTAACTTTTCCTTGGAGAGCACTGTTGTTCTCTGGCGGTGGCTTCATTTGCCATCTTCAGAAAGGCTGATAAATTCCCTGGTAACCACTACCATAGGGAGCCGCTTGGTTGATTTGTACATTGTAATTAGTAAATGCATTTCCAAACGCCTGTGGCCCACTGGTACAGCCAGGAAAATATTCTCCACCATAGGTATTAAAAACTGGCTGATCATTGTAGGGATTGTGGACATTACCATACATCTGATCAGAAAAATTAAACCCTTCATTATTGGCAGAGAAGGGAACAGGAACAAACACCGTAGAAGGGCTTCTGCCTCCTCCCACTGCCCCGAAAGCATTTGGGCTTGCTCCACAAGGACTTGCAATTGCTCCCCAAGGATTTGGATTTATTCCAAAAAGATTTGGATTTATTCCGAAAGGACTTGGATTTATTCCGCAAGGATCTGGATTCACTCTGCGAGGATCTGCATTTATTCCATGAAGATCTGGATTTATTCCACAAGGATTTGGATTGATTCCGCAGGGATTTGGATTTGCTCCGTAAGGAACTGGATTTATTCCGCAAGGATCTGGGTTTGCTCCGTAAGGAACTGGATTTATTCCGCAAGGATCTGGGTTTGCTCCGTAAGGAACTGGATTTATTCCGCAAGGATCTGGGTTTGCTCCGTAAGGAACTGGATTTATTCCGCAAGGATCTGGGTTTGCTCCGTAAGGAACTGGATTTATTCCGCAAGGATCTGGGTTTGCTCCGTAAGGAACTGGATTTATTCCGCAAGGATCTGGGTTTACTGCGCAAGGATTTGGATTTATTCCGCAAGGATTTGGATTTATTCCGCAAGGATTTGGATTTATTCCGCAAGGATCTGGATTTGCGCTGTAACGATCTGGATTTCTTCCGCAAGGATTTGGGTTTGCCTGGGAGCCTGTTCCTCCCCAGCGGTTGCCTAGCCTGGTAGATAGACCATCTCTTTCTGCCTTGTATTTTGCCTTCGCCTGTTTTCTCGAGAATGCAATTTTAACCTCACACCGCCCGGAGCCAACTAGATGGTACCTGGTTTCTAACAGCTTCTTGACTGGTGTCTCATCAGTATAGGTGATAAAACAGAAAGCTCGTCTTTCCTTTGTTCTTGGACACACCGGAAGCTCGATACTCTCGATCACGCCAAATGCCTCAAAGTATTCTCGGATTTTTTCTTCAGACAGCTGAGGGTTCAACCCCCCAACGAAAACTTTTTTGTAAGAGAACTTCGATTCCAGGGCTTTAGCCCGCTTCAGATCGATCTTTTTGCCATCCACTTTGTGCTCTTTAACTTGGAGCACCTTTTCAATGGTGGCATTATCTTTGAAAAGCACAAATCCAAACCCTCTGGTGATTCCAGTGTCGGGATGGATTTTAATAATAAAATCGAGGATCTCACCAAATTGCTTCAAGTATTCGAAGAGAGCTTGCTTACTGATACTGCGGGAGATTCCACCAATGAACATTTTACTGGCATCGTACTGGTTCTTGCTGGCTTCGATTCTGAACCCCTCAGGGAACTGTGGTATTTCGTTGATTTTGTTCATGGCAAAGCCGATGGCGTCCATCTGACGGCGGTGGCGGCGGTGGCAGCGGTGGCGGCGGCGGCGGCGGTAGCGGCGGTGGCGGCGGCGGCGGCGGCGGTAGCGGTAGCGGCAATGGCGGCGATGGCGGCAGTGGCGGCGGGGCGGCCGCGGCGAAGTGTGGCTTGGGCTCAACTGCCGGAGAGGGGCAGTCTGGGAATTGGCGACGTGGTGACGTGAGACGTGGAACCATGGGACTGAGTAGTTCCAATTGTGACGTAGGCGGTAAGGAGACTTCCTGGTTGTACCAAAGCCGGATTGGCCCCACAGAAGTCGCTTTGCTTTTGGGCTTGATAGTTTTGCCCTGAAGGCAAAAATCCTAGCCCATCAAAAGGAAAGTTAGTCACGAGCGACCTCTGCTCCTTGGCTGCTTCTCTTCAGGCTGCGGCTCTTTGAAGTTTTGTTCGAACTCATTAGGTCTTTCAAAATGGAGACTGCGCCTCTCAGTGGCCACTTGTTCAATTGCTGTCCTTTACTTACATCATTGTCATATTTCACTTAAGTCTTTGGGGGGACAGGGATGCGAAAGGAGGTGAGGGAGGTAGACTGGAAAATAGAATACAGGGAAAGCACAATGCCTGGAGGTTATGCTAAAGGGATGGGAAAGCACAATTTTTTTTTTTTTTGTTAAATGACAGCTTTGTTGTGGTGTAATTTACATACCACCCTGTTCACCCTTCTGTTTTTTGTGTGTTTGTGGAGTTGCAGTCACGATCAAGATCTAATTTCAGAAACTGTTTGTACCCTGTCAGAAAAATTCTGTACCACATTAATCAGTAGTCACTCCTCATTTTCCCCTTAACCCTCCCAAATTATACAATAGGTGCCTGGTTTCTTTGACTTAGCCCTATGTTTTCAAGGGACATCCATGTTGTGGCATATTTCAGTATTTCATTCTTTTTTTATGGCTGAGTAATCTTACATATTGTATGGATCTACCACTTTTTTTTTATCCATTTCTCTAAAATTAACATTTGAGAGCATTGATGTTGTTATATTATTCCATATCTGTGTCATAGTTAAAACAAGTGTAAGGGACCTTTCTGTCAGTTATTAGCATTTCTGATTTCTGGCATGGTCAGTGTAGCTAGGATTTGTCACTATTGTTCAGATTGTTGAGATAGTATTTAATATTAGCTTAACCTCTCCTTGCATCTGAAGAAAAAAAGTCAAATTTTTGAATGCTTAGTTTGTCTACTTCTATGCTTGGTCATTGCCTATCCAGTATATCGAGAAATTTGTATTTGTCTTCTTCCTTTAAATATTAGCTTTTTTTTGAGGGAAAGGTTTTTAAATTCCTCCACAGCACCTCCCCCACAGACTGCCCCCACATATCTGACTCAATGAATTTCTGACACTATTCTTTTAAACAAAAAAATTTCTATTGTTCATAATAATACCTGTCTATTTCTCTCTGCAAACATGTGTACAAACCATCATTTGGAGATAAGAGACAGGGAACTGTATTTTAAAAACACCCTCCATGAAATTAAACCATAGGAGAAATGAATTATTTCACAACAAAGGAAAAACTAAAAACTCTCAGGGAAAGAAAGTCCCTGGCTCACACTTTAATTATAAACTATTTGAAGCCCCAACTGCTTCCACATCTCAGATGCCATATCCCTGTGCCTTTGTTCAGTCTGAACATTCTTCCTCAAATGCCTTTGTTTTTTCCTCAGCCAACCACCCCACCCCCATTCTGTCTGCCTAAGCTCCATAGCCTCCTCTGAGAGCAACCCCTCTGTGAACCAATCACACACTTTTTATACAGCTTTATCAAGGTGCATATATATGTATCTGTCAGTGAGCTTCTCAGGGACCGGCATGGTACCATCCTTAACCTAAAGGTTTCAACACAAAGCTTAATACACATAATACCTAGCAAATTAAAAAAAAAAAAAAAAGGAACTCATTAAATGCTTGTTGAAATAAAATAAGCAGGGGAGTTCTGAGGGCCACATTTTTGAACACTCTTGATCTAACTGGCCTCTGGGAAGATGAACCTGTTGCAGATTACTTCCTGAATATGCTGGAGATCTGACCTGTCTTCTTATGGAAGAGACTGCAGTTTAGAAATGTTCTTATTTCTGGGTCATTTGCTAACCAACTGAGACAACCCCAAAGAAACCAGCATTCCCTTTAGCTGCAGCTTTCCCTAGAATGGGAATCTTAGGGGAGTTATACCCTCTGTGGTTCTAAGCTAATGAGGTACCTTGATGGCTCGTCAGTTACTTGTGGCTCTTTTTCTAATTAGACCACGGCTGATGTCATAGTTTTCACCCCCGTGTGGGCTGGTTTGCTTTATTCAATTATGTGGCTACAGGCTGCACCCATGACCCTTGTCCTCGGCCCTGCAAATGCACGTTCCTGGTCACAAGGGGCTGCTGGGTCTGAGCATGTTAATGAATCGGTGAAAAGACAATGCTCACTTCTGGATCCACAATTCAAAGCATTTAACCTACTGATCTTGGGTCAATAGTGTCATCTCGGTACATGAAAGACAACGCATTATTACCGTAATTACTTTCGAGGCAGTAAAAAGGAGCATTTTTTTCAAAAGACTGTGTCTACTCCTGGTTCTCTAATGAAAATAATTATGCTCACTGAGATACTCTCCTCCCACACACATGCTCCATGAGCTTGAGCTGTCCAAAACGTTTTAAAATGACTCCTTTCCACTGTAATGTCTAAAGAAATTTAAATCCATACTAGTCAGCTTTAGTTTTCCATAGTGATAGTGCCACACAACTTAATATATATTTTAGGTATTGAAATATTGTCATCAGATTCCTGATTTTAACTTTCCTCATGGAGCAGTCCAGTAACAATAATTCTGACTCGTAATTTCTTCTTATTCCACATTAAATCAAAATGTGTATATTAGAGAATTGCAGGAACTGGACATTTCTTTGTTAAGAAATGAATAAATGAATGAATGAATGTCAGGTACCCCGACAGCTATCAAAGGTATTTTACAAAGGTGGACTGCTTATAAAAAACAAACCCCGTAAATCAAAGAACAAGTGGCACAGAAGCTAGGAATATAAAATCAGGATTTGCTGCTTTGGGGGGTAGGGGGACGAAGTGCTGTAAGACATGCAGGCTGTCATAATTTTTGTATTTTAGGGGACATGGGATGCCTGACTTGGGTTTGTTTTACTGTGATCTAGACCATGCCTGCAGTATTTATAGCTCTTAATTTGATTGTCCCTTGGCCGTTAGTATCTCATTTATAATTGTTGGAGAATGGGGGATAAGATGAAGGATGGCATATGCCTTTAGAATTAATCTGGCTCTCTTCTCATGGGACTCAACCTTGGCAGGAGGATGCTGTGGGACCCATAAATCAGAAGGGTAACCTGGATGTATCCTGATTTGATATGCTGGCATAGACCTGTCTCTGTGGTAATACGTTCTTTAATGCTCTGTTGAACCCGTTCTCTTTAGTGAAATGAAAATGCATGTGTTTGACATACTTGGTCTAGTTGGTTGTTTGATAAAGTGAAATTTCCCTTACTCTTTTTCCTCTCCATTTTCCACAGAAACTGCCCGTGCCCATTACTTAAATTGAGAGTGCTAGCAGATAGTCTGAAAAATGATCATTTAGGAAACACTGTTCTCTCCTAACTTTGAATGTATCCACATAGTCATCTATCTGAAGTACGCTGGACATAGACTAAATATTAATTTGACATCGAAAGTTTTTTTTAAATTTTTTATTGATGTGTAGTTGATTTACAATGTTAATTTCAGGTGTATAGCAAAATGATTCAGTAACAGATACACACATATACACACACACATATATATATCTATTTTTTTCTTCTCAGATCCTTTTCCATTATATTTTATTATAAGAAACTGAATATAGTTCCCTGTGCTATACAGTAGGTCCTTGTTGTTTATTTCTTTATATATAGTAATATGTGTCTGTTAATCCCCAACTCCTAATCTGTTCCTCCCTGACCTTCCCCTTTGGTAACCATAAGTTTGTTTTCTATCTGTGAGTCTGGTTTTGGTTTGTAAATAGAATTTGTATCTTTTTTTTTTAGATTCCACATATAAGTGATACCATATGATATTTGTCTTTCTCTGTCTGACTTACTTTTCTTAATGTGATAATCTCTATCTAGGTCCATCCGTGTTGCTGCAAATGGCATTATTTCACTCACTTTCATGGTTGAGTAATATTCCATTGTGTGTGTGTGTGTGTGTGTGTGTGTGTATATATATATATATATATATATATATATATATATATATATATAAAATTTGATACAATATTATATTTTATATATCATATCTTTATCCAGTCATCTGTTGTGACATCAAAAGTTTTTAACAGCTGAATCCAGCTGCTGGACTTCTGCCTGGATAAGTCATTTAAAAAGCCCTTTTTGCCATCTGCAAAGGAGGCCAATGTGCCTGGTTATAGGAAGACCACAGAAATGTGGCAGTTTCAAGAACTGATTGACAAGACACATGTAGATATTCAAACATGCATTTGTCTTGAGAATATCACTTAAACTAGACAGTTCCATTATGCTAATCTCAGACTCGATTGAAAGGTTTTTTAAAAAAAGAGGAAGGATTGGTAGACAGGAAGCCTCCTCCTTCACCATGCACTGAACAATATGCAGTGTATGGTAAAGGGAAGTCTACTGAGATGCCCTCGGTGTCTCCCAGTTTTCCTTAGAATTCTGAAAGCCTCAAAGGCTACCTGGTTGCAGGTTTGGGTAGGATCTACCACAGGAAGAATGGGAGTCCACTCCCCAAGCATCTATGTATAACCTGGAGAATATGGGAATGACAGTGTGTGACCTTGTATTTCTCATTTTCCCTCTTCATCTTCTCATTAGCCAGTGTCATTTCAAAGAACTGGAGATGCCCTATGGATGTACAGATAAAAAGACAAATTCCAAAATAGGCTTTTTTTTTTTTTACATGTAGGTCAGAGTTCCCCACACCTGTTAAGTTGAATGAAAATTCATAAACTCTGTAGACTATTTTGATATTTTGCCTCATTTGTTTATTTACTTTTGTGACTTTAACATTTTGGTAGAGGGGAAAAACTCTAGCTGCCAACTCTTTTTTTTTTTTTTTTTTTCCTTTATAACAGTCATTTGGTGGAAGGGCTTGGGTTGGATTTTTGGATTTTTTTTTTTTAATTAATGGAATCTGTATTACTTATACATGAATTTCTAAGAGTCATAAAGGTAACCATGCTTGCACATGAATCATGCAAATGTAGAGTTGTTTAGACATTACTGTCATGCAAACATAGATAAGAATATATGAAATCAACTTATACACTGTAAGAATTATGTGCATATAATACTCTTTGAAGACTTATAAAGAGTATTTAATTATTTATATACAGTCGTCCCTAGGTATCCTCAGAGGATTAATTCCAGGGCCCCCTTCTGATACCAAAATCCACAGACACCCAAATCCCTTATATAAAACGGTGTAGGATTAACGTATAACCTAGCACATCTCCCTGTATACTTTAAATCATCTTTAGATTACTTAATAATATCTAATATAATGTAATTGCTATGTAAACAGTTGCCAGCACACGGCAAATTCAAGTTTTGCTTTTGGGAACTTTCTCAAATTTTTTTCTTCCAAATATTTTCAATCCGAGTTTGACTGAATCCATGGATGCAGAACTGGCAGATATCGAGAACCAGCTGTACTATTTAATGTGAATTTCTTTCTAGTTATTTTTGTTGGGTCAAAGAAACATCTATATTTAAATATTCATAGACTCTAGTCTTTAGCCTAAGGAATAGAAGTACTGAGAGGAGATTTTTTTTCCGTCATGCTTTTTTTTTTTTTTTAGCTTATAAATAATTTTTCACATATCTCCTCTAGGGAAAAATACACTGACCAATAATTTCCCCTTGTGATTATTTTATGAGTGTAATTCCTGATTTTGTAAAGAAGAACATGCTTAAAAATCAAAATATACAATCTTGTATCTCATGTCTAAGCCTCTTCTAATTACGACCCCCACCCAAATCGAAGCTGATGACACAAAGAACAGTCGCAGAGTCAGAATTGCAGAGGTTTGTGCAAAGTGCATAGGGCATGCAGAAAGGATTCAAGAATACAATCAATACCAATTGAGGTGGTATTGAGAATAGTCTGACAGAGATGGATAAAGGAAGGCTAGTCCTGCTCCAGTGAAACCCCTGAGTCAGGACATAAGAGACGAGAGGGTTTAGGTCCATCTAGAACTAGAAGATTCAGAGATAAGAAAACTTACAAGGATGTCTTCTGAACCAAAACAAAAAGATGAAGATGAACACTGCGTCTGTTAGTGAGAAATCAGTCATCAGTTATAACGAATTTTAGGCTTTTCACTGTTTCCTTTGGCAGTGATTTGCTTCTGTCTACAAGTATTATCTGCATTAAATGACAGCAGCTAAATAATCCAAATGTAAAGGATTTATGCCCATCCAGTTGCTTTTCACTTTTTCTTTTGACTTGTTCATGCAAATGGCAGGCTTTATAATTCTGAACAGTATAATTCCCAGTATTTTTGTGAATGTGGGGAGCAAGAATCCTTATCTGGCAGTTCATTGTTTTTTTTTTTTAATCTGCCAATATCCAGCTTATTCTTTTGCCAATGTGGAAGCTCTGCCTGCAGTCAGCTATACAGGTTTGTTTTGTTTTGTTTTATGTTTTTCAATCTCTGATGATCAGGGCTTCTCTATTTTCCTGTGACAATTTAATATCAAAATTATCTGTGCCTTTCCTCTGTAGATATTGTTTCCTAATAGATTGTCTGTTCCAGCCTTAATAACCATTCCCAGGCTTGTCAGAGACTGAGCTTAAGAACGAGGGTAGCACTTGTATAAATTCAATGTTTTCAAGCATTCAGCTGACATGTAATGAGCATCAGAGAAGTGGGAATAATGGTATCTCAAGGCAGAGAAAACAGTGTCACAAAAACTTTGATTTATTCTAAGGGCAACAGTCGGGTAGCTGGCGTACCATTTAGATGGAAACATATGAGAGATGAGGTTGGTAATTTGAGTCCTTTTTTGAGTATGCAGCAAACTTTTTTTTTTTATTATTGAAGTACAGTCGATTGACAATGTTGTGTTAATTTCTGGTGTGTAGCACAGTGATTCAGTTATACATATATACATTCCTTTTCATATTCTTTTTCATTATAGGCTGTTACAATGTATTGAATATAGTTCCCTATGCTGTACAGTAGGACCTTGTTTATCTATTTTATATATAGTAGTTAGTATCTGCAAATCCTGAGCTCCCAATTTACCCCTTCCCACCCTCTTTCCCCTCTGTTTGTTTTCTATGTTTGTGAGTCTATCTCTGTTTTGTAAATAAGTTCATTTGTGTTTTTCTTTTTAGATTCCACATATAAGTAATATCATATGGTATTTTTCTTTCTTTCTGGCTTACTTCAATTAGTATGACAATCTCCAGGTCCATCCATGTTACTGCAAATGACATTTTATTCTTTTTTATGGCTGAGTAGTATTCCATTGTATAAACCAGTTTCTTTATCCAATCATCTGTTGATGGACATTTAGGTTATTTCCATGTCTTGGCCATTGTAAATAGTGCTGCTATGAATGTTGGGGTGCATGTTTCTTTTTGAATTAGTTTCCTCTGGATACATGTCCAGGAGTGGGATTGCTGGGTCATATGGTAAGTCTGTTTTTAGTTTTTTAAGGAAACTTCATACTATTCTCTATGGTGGCTGCACCAAACTACATTCCCACCAACAGTGTAGGAGGGTTCCTTTTCTCCACACCCTCTCCAGCATTTATCATTTGTTGACTTTTGAATGATGGCCATTCTGACCAATGTGAGGTGCTACCTCATTGTAGTTTTGATTTGCATTTCTCTGATAATTAGTAGTATTGAGCATTTTTTCATGTGCCTATTGGCCATTGGTATAACAACCTATGGAATGGGAGAAACTATCTGCAAACTATGCAACTGACAAGGACTTAATTTCCAGAATATATAAACAGCTCATGCAACTCAATAACAAAAAAGCAGACAACCCAATCCAAAAATGGGCAGAAGACCTGAACAAGCATTTCTCCAATGAAGGCAACAAACATTTTTGAATCTTCATGGGTTAGGCACTGTACCAGGATGAATAGAGTATTTTTATGAACTAACTATAGGATGGTGATAGGCTTGCAAACACAAGCTCCATTATAATGTAAATGTAGACCTAGAGGTAAACATAGGTTGTTCATGGAGTTGAGGAGGGGAGTACCCATCATAGCCTGGACACAGGAAGGTGTCAGATGTCTTAAAGAAACAGAACAGAGTGAGAAGCCAAGGGAGGCCAGCACTAAGCCCTGAGATGCTCCACCATTTGAGGGACAAGGGATCTCGTCATAGTCTATGGAGTTTATGGCAATTTAAAGTTGAAATCTATTTGGTCTTTAGAATACTTTAGAAAAGTACTTCCTCTTGAAGATTCAACAAATGATTGAACTACAGTCATCATATCTAGTTGATTTCCCCTATAGAGTATATTTGCATAATAACCTTTGTGTATCTTTGTGACCACATATGAATGAGCCAAAAATATATGGTAGCGTTTGAATGAATAGTCATTTATTTAAATATAGAACACCAAAAGCAGAAGTAATAAAAGAAAAATTTGATCTACTAGACTTCAACAAAATTTAAACTTTTGCATTTCAAAAGACAGCACTGAGAAAATGAAAAGGAAGGCCACAAACTGGGAGAAAATATTTTCCAATCATGTAACATCCAGTAGTGGACTTGCAGTCAGAATATATAAGGAATAGTTACAGTTCAATTATAAGAAAACAAATATCCCAAAGGAAGGAAAGATATGAATAGAAATTTCACCAAAAATGATATTGAAATGGTCAATAAGCACATGGAAAGATGCAGGGCAGCATTAATCATGAGGGAATGCAAATTAAAACCACAATAAGATACTACTTCAAACCCACTTGAATAATGATAGTAAACACACATAAACAATCATAAGTGTGGGTGAGGATGTGGAGAAATGAGAACTTTCATACATCAACAAGGGGAATGTGAAAAGGCAAGCTGCTTTAGAAAACAGTTTGATGGTTCTTAAAAAGATAAATGTATATTTACAATATGATCTAGCAAATCCACCCCTAGGATCCACCCAAGAGAAATGAAAATCTATGTCTTGTACACAAAGGTTAGAGCCGCATTAGTCATAATAGCTCTAAAGTAGAAAAAAAAATATATCAACTTGTGAATGTATAAACAAATGTGGCATACCCATATGATGAAATATAGAAGAACAAAGTAATGATACTGGCTACATGGATGAATTTCAAAAACATAGGTGCAAGAAGTCATATGTAAAAGATCATATATTGTCTGATTCCGGTCACGTGAAATGTCTAGAAAAAGGAAATCTATAGAGACAGAAAATAGAATAGTGGTTGCTTGGGACGGGAGGCGGGAACAGCGAGCAACTGCAAACAGGCATGAAGAATTTTGGAGGCGGGGGAGGGTATAGCTGTAGTGGTAGAGCACGTGCTTAGCATGCATGAGGTCCTGGGTTCAATCCCCAGTACCTCCATTAAAAAATAAATAATTTCTTTTAAGCTGGTAGTGAGAATCAGGGGAAAAAAATAAAATAAAATGAAATTTTTAAAAAGAATTTTGGAGGGATGATTGCAGTGTTCTAGAATCAGATCAAGTGATGGCTGCATTACCTCTGAAAACTTACTAAAATCATTAATTTATATACAAAATGTGACTTTCTGGTATGTAAATTATAACTTAATAAGCCTATTAAAAGACAAAAAGTCAACTATAAAATATGCCAGGGCTCTCCAGGTGAAAATATCATAAATGGGAATTAAATAGTTGGTTATAATGAAATGATTACAAAAATAGATATTTTGGGATAATATAATCATCATAGACAAATTAGCTGAATACTGGAGAGTCTCGACTTAAAACTGAAATGAATTCCTGAAATTCTGGAATTAACTATCCTTTTTTTTTTAGCATGCTCAATTGTATGTCCATTTTTGTATATGCATATATTGTCCCAGTTTCCTTCAGATTTTTCTTCATGCTTTTGTGTTTTTAACCCTGGTAATAATATCAAGGAAGATTTTAATATCAATAAACTGTTAAAAAATAATGAAGCAGGCCTTTGTTTCTAGCATAAAATAACTTGATCACAGTTTCATAACCTATTTGAAAGATTTTATATATAAATACACATACACACAATTTGGTTTCAGATTCATGGAATTCCTGAAAATTCTCTAGGCTACCTCAGAAAACATCTCAAAATATCTCAAGTTTGATCTCTGTTGTAGTAGCAAATATATGTTGTTTATCAAGACGCAGCATCCATATTCTAGAATGTTTCCTTGGGCAACTAGAAAAGTACAATGTAAATTGGTGTTGAAATTCAAGGATCATGAAGCTTTAAAGTACATATTTCTATGTATGCTATGAGTAGATTAGTTAACTTTTTTAAAGATAACTTTTGAAGTGTAATATACATATGGAAAAGTATATAATACCCATAATATGAGTGTATAAGCTCCAATTTGACAAATTGAACAACTGATTTTTTAATTACGACTCTCAGGTAAAAGATGAATTTGGAAATATTCGGTAAGCACTGAAAAAGCTTAATATAAATATTACAAAATAATTATAGTATTTTGTTACTCTGAGGACTGTTAATGCTCTTTAACCAACTGAATGTCGGTCACAGTCAGTGCTCAGAAATGGAGGTTCTGAGTCAGCCTATAGTGGAGGTGTATTTTTCCTTTATTTTATCATTTTTATAGTTGTCTTACTGGAGTTTGAGCACAAGAGTGCATCCAGCAGCAGTAAAATCCTCTTAGAGGATTCTGTGAACGCTTAAAGATTTTCTCTAAGAATATATATAGAAAACTAGGTTTCCTCAAATAGTTGTAAGTTCGGAAATCGTCACGTATGACAAAAGAAAACAAGAAACAAACCCTTTAGTTTAGTTTTCTATTAACAGAGCAATACGTGTAAAATAATACCTAAATGGCTGCCAAATCATTTACTAAATGACCTGCTTCTTCACATCTTATTTTCTGAGGTTCAGTGGTAAACCTGAAGCCTCACGAAAGAGAAACCTTTCAGCTTCCCAGTATCTCACTCTAAGGAGGCAAGTAGGAAGGAGAAAGGGAGTGGATTTTTCTACACTTAAGGGAGAAGGGAGAATTTCCCTCAGTCAGGTTTCTAGCTTGGTCTGTTTGACTCAGATGTCTGCTAGGTGCACTCATCTCTATTCCAAGAGAGTATTTATACCTGTAGTGGACAATCTGGAAATAAATAATTAAGCTTATATACTTATATGGTTACAGTTTTATATACATAATTATACACATATATATACATAGTTATTTGGGGGTAAAACATATTTGAGAGATTCAGTTTTTGTTTTTGTTTTTGTTTTTTTTTTAATAAAGTTAGCCTATGTTTATAATGATGATCAAACCAGTGGAGCCACCAACTAACTGAACTGTGGATTCTAATGTCTAGTTACAGTCTGGATTCTAGAAGGTGAAGTGGAGCTAACCGGCAGTTGTAAGGATCCTTCTTTCAAACATGTTTTAATTCAGAAAGGGTAGTATGGGAAAGTGTTAAAAAGATTTCAGGGTTTTTTTTTAGACAGATATAGTTTTTTTTTTTTTTAAATAAAGGTTTTTGTTTTTTTTTTTTTAAATTTCAGAACAGTAGATTTACAGAAAAGAAGCAAAGATAATGGAGACTTACCACATACCCAACACTCAGTTCCCCTTATAGTTACAGTGACACAGTTGTCCCAAGTTAGGAACCGGCATCTGTACATTACTATGAATTAAACTCCACAGCTGATCAGGTTGCACTCGTTTTTCCTTAATATGTTTTCTCTGTTACATTATTTGTCATGTCTTCTAGTCTCCTCTGGGCTGTGATTGTTTCTCAGACTTCCCTTGTCTTTGATAACCTTGACAGTTTTGAGAAATATCCCTCAATTTGGGTGTTTCTGATGTTTTTCTCATGGTTAGACTGGTGTTATGGGTCCTTGGGAGGCAAACAACAGAAGGACAATGCCCTTTTCCTCGAGCATCGGATCACGGGTGCATGCTAGGAGTGTGACTTGTCACTGGGGATCACACTGATCACCTGGTTGACGTTGTGGTTGTCAGGTGACTCCAATGTAAAGCTCCTTTTTCTCCTGTTCCATACTCTACTATTTCATGATTTAGTCATTTAAAAGTATGTTCTTTTTGAGGTGGTTTTAGAATGACATTGTATTTCTTTCTCATCTTGCTTTTGGCCTAAGAATAACATCTTTTTCTGATCTAGTCAGAGATATCTAACCATTTACTTAATATGTTCTGTGTGTGAGGTCAAATGGCTTCCCTCTTAAAAAATGAATCGATACAATTATGACTTTACTGATTCTCAACATGAATATTTTTATGCCATTTGATTATTTCTATACATGATATGGCAATGTATGTGTTGTGGGATTCGATGGGCCAGTATGCAGGCAATAAAAGAATTTACCAGAAACAAAGGAGGAGATAGTAAAGGAGTTTATTAGATACGTTGCTATAGGCAACAGCAGGCCACAGATGAGACGCGCCTGTGTGCTCTGAGGGTCAGTTGCTGAGGTCTTTTATAAGGGAGGGTAACCTTTAACTCCTTGTGCTTACATGACATTGGGCACAAAGGGGGTCACAGCGGGTGTGATCAGCCTGTGCACAATTCTCTGATTGGTTGATGTGGAGGTAACAGGGAAGGGAGGGGGTCATGAAAGGTTAGGGCTAGGGATTTTAGTGGGGGGTTGTGACCGGTCCTGGTGGCCGGGCTTCCGGGCATTGTAAAGTTGATCATTGTCTAGAGTAGTTAGTTCAGCTGGGGCAGGTAGGTATTAAGAAAGGAATGTTCTTCGTCATCTCTAGAGGGCAGCAACTGGGCACTTGGGGACTTAGAGCAGGAATCTGCCAGATGTCTGTGGACCGCACATTATGGTTATAAACTTACTTATTCTTTAAAGATACTATGCCTGGACTTGGTATTTTGGCTGTTATTCCCAGGTCTGTGATGGAGTATTTTGGCGCAGAGAAGGCACTGAATGGCAGTCCTACTGCTGCACCTGCCACATGATGTAGGACTGGAAGGCGGTCTCTGGTAGAATATCGGGTCTCTTGTCCATGTAGCGCCTCCTTCCAAGTGACTGATTAGGGTGATCTCAACCGAATCCGTCTTTCGGAATCTCCACAATGGTCCAAGTACCTAGATGTGCTTCTCTGAGGTAAGGTTAGGGCCATGAGGTGACTTATTAATATAAATAGCAATAATGCTTTTACAGCTGGTGGGTGCACACTTGTGCTCACTCCCAGGCATAGAAGTAGAGGATTTGTCATGCGTTACCGTCGAAAATACAGGCCCACGAGGATTGCTAAATTCATCCTTAACCTACCAAATAAATCTTCCGAATGACTGAGTACAGTTTGCTGGATTTCAGTGTTTTCTCTGCTTCTCTGCGATTTCATGCTAATGCAGGAATCACTCAGGATTTTGAAACAGCAAGACTTCCCTCAGATTGACAGTTTATCTTGACTGATCCTGGGATTGGCTGGTGAGGCCTTTATTTTAACCAGTAAACACCTTTGTAATTTTGTTGTTCTTGCCTCTGTTTGGCAAGGCTAGAGCTCAGTTACTGCAGCTTCTTCGCCGGTGAAAAGTGAGGGGTAGGGGGACTACAAGATTAACCGCATTTGTCCGAGGACAGAGACGGGGTGAAGCAAAGAACCACTAGTGATTGCTCCTGAAATCAGTTTTGTTTTGTTTTGTTTTTTAATGGGGGTCAATGTACAACTCCGGTATTTTTAGGGGCATCAGCAATAGCTTTGACTCGAACGCGTTTCTCCTTTTTTTAAACTCTGCTCTGGTGCCAGTAATCGATATGGTAGTTTTGGTGAAAAAATCCTCTTTGACAAAAGCTCCAAGATTGATTACTTAGATCAATACCATTTTTAAGAACAATTCATCAAGATTGTATTTAAACAGAGACCATGATGCATTTAAACTGTTAATAATACCAACATTTCCCCCTCCTCTCCTCCTTGGGGATTATCTCCCCCACCCCCGCAACAATACAGCAGCAGATTTCACGGAGAGGATAATGTCAGGCAGTTTCCCAGGGGTTAAAATAACAGTGCTTCTGAGTTGTTACTCTTCTCTCCCCTGATCTCACAGCTCCTAATTTGCAAATAAACCTTCAATTTTTCTCACAATACTGAGGTCCTGGTATCTTAGCTGTACTTGGGTTTATAAAAATTGAGAACACACATCCTGGAAGAAAATGAAGACAAAGAAATGCAGAGATTTGTTGCATTTGTAATCAAGCTCTTACACTTTTCAATCAGCAGCCACTGTAGGGGTAGGTGGAATTGTCTTGGTAATTCAGGCAAAAGCACATTTCTGGCCTGAATGACTGTGGTAATTACGGCTGGGTGGATCCAGTTTAGTGGAGGATAAAAACTGTCCTTGTATGACAGGGTGTACTTCTAAAAACCCTCACAATGAGAAACAGCGACCAGACTAGCCATTAACTGAAGCTCAGAATGGTTTAATGCAGTCAATTTCCTGCAACATCTTTAAGAATTAAATAATTATCCATCTGTCCAGAATGCAAAACTCACCTGGAGGCACAGAGATGAGAGTGTTCTTCCAAGTCACTTTTTCCACATTCTTGCTGAAAATGTGAGGAAAAATGAAAGGTGGAAAATGGACACACTGGGTTAGATGTAAGGTCTGTATCAATTGGTAGCTTTACAATTGCTTCTGAATTTCATCCTGATGGGGACATTCGAGACACTGCTAAAGGCTTGAAGAGGATCCACAGTAATCCCATGGGGTTTGCCTTGGAATTCAGGTGTCATTTTCAAAGCTCTTTCTCTACATCCTTTCTCAGTTTGCCTTTAGATTATGTCCTGTGCGGTGCCAAGGGGGCCGGGAAGTGCTCTACAAAAACTAAAGATTTATATAACTCAGGTCAAGAAAAGGTCAATTACATGCTGACTTAGGCTGGGGAAAAGACCAAAAATATAATCAACGCATGAGTTTCTATTTGCAAGAGATGCACTACAAAAGAGTTTATAAATTCCAGGTAAAAGTATCAGGCAAGTCCTTTTTCAAAAGCATTGGTGACATCGAGGTTGAGGTGAACTGAGCATTCTGGGTTGGTAAATGACTAAGTTTCAAAAGTAATACTCAATTAACTTGGAATATGCTACATGTCCTCTGTGTAGAATTTATTGAGAAATGGGATGTAGAAGATTTTTCTGGAAGGCATGGTGGGTTTACTAATGGCAATTCTACTCTCCGTGGGGGCAGAAGCCACTTGGCTTTGCTTTTGCTTTACCCATCTTCAGTGATAAAAAGTAAGTGAAGTGTCTGGTCCATTAATAATCTTTTCTAGGGTTTTCGGCCATTTATAGATGAGAATTCAAGTGGCTCTCTGGTGTCCTCCACCTGGATTTGATGTCTTTCAGCACAAGGTCAGGGGGTCGGAGGAGGCCTTTGGAATGTCAGTACTTCCTGCAGTCCATCTGTCCTCACTTTACAGCCCATCTTCTCTATCCTGGTACATTAGCAATGTTCTAGAACAAAATTCAACCGAGTACATTTGAAGAGCTTAACTGACTTTATTCAATGATTCATAAATTGGGCAGCATCCTATCTAGTAAACAGAAAGGCACTCAGAGGAGGTGTACAAAATGGAAGGATTTACAGAAACAGGGTAGGACAAAGAGGTTATTAGTGAAATAAAAGAAAGATTGTTTCAGGCAAAGTTACCTCACTAGTGCTGACCTGGAAATTCCAGATACTCCTTTCCTGGGAGAGGTTGAAACTGCAATTAAGTCTTGGTTTGATTCCCTGAAGGCATGTGCCTCTACCTTGGGCCTGTTGTGTCTTTATCCTTCTTTCCCTCATTCTCTCTCTTTTTTCCCTTAAACAGCAGCTGACTCATGAAGGGAAGGTTTGTCTTTTGAGAGTTCAGTGTTTTTCTTAGAGTATTTTTTTCTTAAAAAGAATTATACATTTTTTTTCCCAGAAGCATATAAAAAGAGTGGAAAATGCCACAAGCAAGTAAACTTTGGTTGTATTTTTACCTGAAACATTTCACATTTGAGGTTCAAAATGTTTTGATATATGTATGGTTTTTGAGTCTTAATGGAACAAAGGACAGAGAGTCTTCTTCTAGAATCTAGGACACTGTTTCTCAAAACTTCTGAAATGTCTGCAACTTTCAGCCCCTCATTCTCATAGAAAAGACCCATTCCATCTTCCCCAATTATTATTTTCCTATTTCTCAGAAAGAAATATGTATTTTGCTTATTTTAGGTATATATGACTAATGTATATTATATATTTAGTCATTTATATATAAAGATTACATTCTTACTCAAGTTAAGTATCAATCATGATCAGCAATTATTTGAAGATATACTTAAGTGGATGCATATCACGCATAGGATGCATTCCTGAACAAAGCTTGTGGCCTTTTTTTTTTTTTTTTTTTTTATTGAAGTACAGTCAATTACAATGTGTCAGTTTCTGGTGTATAGCACAATGTCCCAGTCTTTTCTTGATATGGCCCAGTTATCAGTGATTAGGTTCTTGTCTCAAAAGAATTCAGAGATGAGACGCAGAGGTTAGGAAAGTAAAGTGGGGATTTATTAAGGGATAGATACTATACTCTCAAGTGGAGAGCGGGCAGGCTCAGGTGAGCCGCTGCCCTGAGTTTTTTGGCAAGTTGGCTACATAGGGTGTAAAAATGAATGGATGGAATATTCATTGGGGAGGAAAGAGTTTGGGGTTGTATTCCCTGATTTTCATCCCAGCTCCACCTTCCTGAGGGGGAGGAGGATTTTTATCCTTATTTAGTCTGGATCGGAAGAGTCGCCATCAGAAGTGTTGGCACATGATGGGTACTTCTAATCTGCAAGGCTAATTTTATTGAAATGAGGGCATAATGAGCAAAAGGTTGCAATCAAACACAGGAAATTTCTGCCTTTTCCCACCTTTCTTTGTCGGCTTCCAGGCCATTTGTCACCCCAAAATGTGCAATTTCTTATCAGCGCAGAGGGTCCTGCTTTTCTCTGTCTGCCCAGGGACCCCCATTGTTTACATGATGTACAGTTTCCTGCATCTGGCCCGTGCCCCTCTCCTTTTTTTCCCAATTCCTGCCATTTGGCCTGCATCCCCCTTTCTCTGTTCGTATCTAGCTATCTACCTGCTCTAACAACCCTTGTTTGCTTTTCCAGGTTGGTCATTGTGAAACTCCCTCCCCCTGCTCCCCTCTGTTACACTGTTCAGCAGACTGGCAGATTTGGCCAGTAAGAGACAATGAGCCCAGGTATATTTAAACAGCTTATATTACTTACATAGAGAGCACAAGCAAGATCAACTCCCTGTCCTTCATCCCACAGTATGACACCAAAATAAGCTTTTTGCTTCACCCTCCCCAACTTGAGGTATAGCTTCAGGCAATAAAAGCACTTAGGTCCCCTATACAGTCAATCGGCTGTACTGAATTACTTCACAGATCTATTAATTTTCCCTTCTTACTCTTGCTTCAGGGTCTTTGTGCAGGTCTGTGCCACAGCTTTACTTTCCCTCACCTCTCTTGGTGTTTTCTGACATTGACCCTGAGACCTAAATTTCGGATCCTGAAAATGGTTCTGGGTCAAAATTGACTAGTCAATTCATACAAATGTTGAAATAAATTCCTAGGCCCAAGATGGAGCTTTTCCTGCCCAGGGTGCTGCATCGGCAAACCCAAACTGAGATGACTTTGACATCCCTGTAATAAATCCTGTGCTTGACCAGAAATGCAGGCTATTCAATCAGCCAGTCCACAAAGGCCACGTCAACTTTGGGCTTTCTCATCTCAAACAAGGTTAATGAGGTGGCCCCAGCCAATCAGATATTTTCTATTTGTTTCTTCCTTGTTCTTTATTCTTTATATTATAAAAACTTTCTGCCTTTTGTCCAATCTTAAAGTTCTTTAAAAGGACCATCCACTTTATGAAGTGCTAAATAAAGTTTGTTCGTCACCTTGAAGCATTTCTTTTCTAACAGTTGTTGGTGGGGAGGAATGGGATCTGAAGCTGACTGCTAATGGCTTACAGGACAACTAGACGCATAGAGGAGGCGCCCTGAGAACCCTTTGAATTCACTGTTCCTCTCACTGTTACCAAAGTCCCTGCGTAAGTCACTTGCGGATTTGAGCTCTACTCCCTTGTGTGCAGCTCTCTGACCCAAACAAATCTTATTTTCAAAATACTGTTCCCAGAAAGGTTCTCAGTCCCTGGAAAAGTTCTAGGGTACTTATATTGAGAGTCCACAATGGGTGACAGCAAGTAGGGCCCTCACAAAGTCTTGATGTAAGTCCACAGCATCAACTGCTAAGGGACTTGGGGAAAGTAAGACCAAAAAATCAGACTGTTTTGACCTCAAAATCAAAATCTAAGGTGGCACAAGTCTGACTATTAAAAGCCACTAGGGTGTCTGCCACTACAATCATCCCTCAGTATCTGTACGGGATTGGTTCTAGGATCCCTTGTGGATACCAAAGTCAATGGATATTCAGGTCCCTTGTATAAAATGGCATCGTACAGTCAGCCTTCTGTATCTGTGGGTTCTGTATCCAGAGATAGAGAGAGCCAACTGTATAAAGAAATCTTCTAGTGAAGGGAGTAATAGATCTACTGCTAATGGAAATCTTGGAAGCCAAAGCCGTGTAATAGGTGGGCATGGGTCAAGCACTTAAAAGCTGTTACATCACCTAACTCTAAGATTCTCAGGGGTCATAGAACAGGTTAGATTGACATTAGGTCACCCGCCAACCTCAAGAAGATTTCCGTGCAATGACGTATACTGTAAAACACCACGAAATCCTCAACCCAGCAGCACATCCCTCTTAGGTATTAATTTGGTCCAAGAGACCCAAGGCTTAGCTAAGTAAGTAGGATCCTCAAGTTTCAAAGAATTAAGTGCATCACCTTATGGCATAACTGCTTCTTTTATATCTAAGAACTATGGTCCCAGAAGCTATAGATATTCTACAAAAATAGCAGAATCTTACAAAGACACCCTAGAATTACAGTGGCCATTATGAGGAACATTGCAATTAGATAAGATCATTCATTTAAGAAGTGCACTTGAAAGTAAGGGTTCCCAAGTCAACAAACACAATGGGATACTTATTTTACTTGGCAGGCAGAAGAGTCCAAAAGGATTCAAAATTTCAAGGCCGTTCATTGCAAAAGGCTAGTGAAAAATTAAAGACACAAGAGGTACGTAAAACAAGACTATAAGAGTGACGTGACTCCCATTTCTCCCCTCTATTATTTTTCTTTCCTTGGGTACTCCTTCTACTAATTATCTGAATTGTCTTTGCACTATGAAGAGACCACGAGACTGTAAACACAAATCCACCAAGTTAGTAGCCTTACAACTGCAACAGTTCCAAGGCCAGAAACCTAAAACACCTGGGCTTCCCCTGTTGGACCCTTCTAGGGTCCATCATCAAAACTCTGGCCCAGAAATTGGTGTCTCATTTCTAATCAACTGGGACACTGGAAAAAAAGATTGAAAGTTTTGTCAAATCCTTCCACAACAACTTGAATGCCCCCATAATCTACCCTTGAAGGAGAACCCCCCAAATAGCCCCCTCTCCATAGAGGACTCAGAGGGATCCTTTAATAAACTGCTACCCATCATTCCCTTCAACAGCCAAGCAGAAACTAAAAATTAGTGGAAAATCTTGCCAAATTCTGGTAGATACCAGGATGACACTCTACTTTAAATTCGACTGGCTCAGGACCCTGCAGATGGGATCCCTGGGAAGAAGCCAGCCAAGGGTAAGAATTCCTACCAGTGTCAGGTCTCCTCAATCTGTCTGTAGTGCCTGGTCAAAAAAGGAAGGTAAGATTTTGTGTTGTCTCTTCCTTTCCACATCCAGAATCTTGTGAGTTTGATTCAGGGATGCCCATTATTATTAACCCTTTCTCTCCCAGGGACAGCTGCTGCCTTCTTGTTTATCTCATTTTGTGTCCTGAAAACTCGACTTGGCTTTCTGCCTGCCTGGGGCATGTAGGATGTTGGTTCTCGCAGATGCAGGCAACTCAGCTGTCAGGTTGGGGGCCCCAAAGTATGGCCAGACAGAAATGTGGGTTGCACTCCATTTGCAGCTAGAGCCCTACCATCTGTTGCCAACTCTCAGAGGAATTGTCTAAGTCCCTCTGGCTCTCTCTCTTTTTTTTTAATTGAAGTATAGTCATTTTACAATGTTGTGTCAATTTCTTGTGTACAGCATGTTTCAGTCACATATACATACATATATTCATTTTCATATTCTTTTTCATTATAGGTTACTATACAATATTAAATATAGTTCCCTGTGCTATACAGTATAAACTTGTTGTTTATCTATTTTATATATAGTAGTTAGTATCTGCAAATTTCGAACTCCCTATTTATCCCTTCTCACTCCCTGTGCCCCCTGGTAACCACAAGTTTGTTTTCTATGTCTGTGAGTCTTCCTTCCTTTCCTTTTTCCCTCCTTTCCTTCCTTCCCTCCTTCCCACCCTGAATCTTGGGAGATTGTATCTTTTGCACCTTCTTTGGGAATGCTACCTTCATCCATGTGGTCATTCAATATTGCCAGGAATATTCACTGTTTGTACCAACTGAAATCTGATAAGAAATCTGAAAGGATTATTTTTAAGTAGCTCTATGGTCAGAAGCTGGCCAAATTGTAAGCTGATTTTCAGAGCCTGATAAGAACTTTTATAGGTCTTCTTCCCTAAGCTAAATGAAACTATGTATCCAGACAGAAAGAAAAATATTCCAAAGACGAACAGCTCTGCTAGAACCTAGGAGTCTTTTGATTTCTATCTTTGTTCAAGATTTCTCTGATAAAAAGAAGCAAATTAAAGATAATGTAGTTGGATGATGGGTCAGTGCCTTAATATCATTCAGGTTACAACTGAATTCTCTGAGGAATTAAAAACATCTATTCTACAAATTGAGGACAACTTGCCTTAAAAATTGAGTCTTTACAAAAACAGAAAAAGCCCACCCTTTCTTTTTACCAATCCTTTTTACCAACCTCCCCTGTTTATCTCAAAAGCTTGTAAGTATTGTAAAAATTCTGGCCTTAGGAAACACAAAATCTTAAGAATTTCATTCTTTCTCTGTGCTTTTGAGATGTAAATGTTCTACTTAGTCTTCTCTAGGAACCAAGGTAATTCTTATCAAAAGGAAATAAAAATAAAGGGGAAAGGATATTTGGAAACTAGAATGAGAAATCTCAAAAGTCTTCTCTCAGATGTTTGTGAAATGTTTTACCACCTGAGCAGGTAACCTTAATTTATCCCTTCTGCCAAAAACATGATTTGGATCCAACTGTTCTTTTAATAAACTAGTGAGTTTTGCATTATTATACCCAACTCATGGCTAAATTTTTAAAACAAAAGTTGTAAGATCTCTGTGTCTGTCTGTATGTTTATCTTTATATGTATGTGGTAGGTGTGTGAAATTTGCCAAATTAATTGTGTAAAGAGCTCTATTAAATTTGCCTAAAGAAAATTAAACATTTTATAAATCAAATATACTGTCAGAAATATAAAACTAACCCAAATATTTTTCAAGTTCACTTGATTGATAAATCTTCAGTAAATAAAAGCTGGTTTAATTTTGTTGGTTTAATTGAAACAGGCATATCTTTAGAGCTTTCAAAATTAAATATGCAGACATATGATATTATTCTACCTAGTTTTACTGAAACTCAAAGCAGCTCATATTATCTCTGCTATAGAAATTGTCAGCAAGAAAGATAAGTTAAGATGGTTAGTCGCTTAATGTGTCATGAAATTTTCATGAGTCATCTAAACATAATTGTTAAGAACAAGTAAATTAAACAGATGTAAGATAAAAGCTTATAAACGCACTTTTCAACAATAGTTATGCTTTATGGTATATCTACTTAAAAATAGTTGCCAAAATCGTTTTGGTAGCTGGAAACCTTAAAGTTATACTGATATAAGTTAAATGATGGATATTCACAGAATATCTAGATCTTTTCCAAATAAGATAAAATACTGAAACAGTTACTGAATACAGCTTCATCTACTTTGGCATCCTTTTATAGAGGAACTAAATAAATTTGGTTCTACTAGTAAGCATGTTTTGTGCCACAGTGAGAATTACTATAAGGAAGAATATATTCCTGAAATTATGAAGTATATTTATAAATTTGCCAATCCACAGAATGATGGTGTAACAGACCACCATTGCTCACGCCTCAGTTTTCACTAGGAATTAAGGATTCTAAGGGTTAAGAATTCTAATTAACATACATAATTAAAACTACTTAGAAATAATAAGGGTGAAAGGAAAGAACTGTGTGTGAAAAGTAGGTAAGGAAAGTGAAATGATTGATCCAGAATGAGAAAGAGGGAAAAACATAGGGAAAAAAACCTGAATGGATAGAAAAAGTCATAGAAGTTTGTGGAAATGGAATCTTGGGAAAAGAATTTTGTATGTGGTCAAGCTGGCTAACATTGGAATGGATTTATTTAAGTGTTTAAAAAGGAGTTTTAATATCAAAAGTACACTGGTACAAAATTAGAAGGTGGTTTTCTCTCTGTTAAAAGGACAAAATTTTTTTCTTAGATTATTGGTATACTCTTAATAAGAAATTGTAAACAAAGGTTTTTCTTTACCTTTTAAGCAATTTGCCTGGACAGCAAAGAATTTGTGTCTTACCAAAATAATTACTGTGCTTCACACTGTCTGGATCAAGTTTTTGATTACTTAAAAAAAAAATCCAGTCTTCTCAATATTAAAAGAGCTACGTTTTGTCCACAAGTATGTAACTTTCTGCATTTCCTTCAAAGGCTTTGCCACTTTGGTTAAATGGATATTTTTGGCAAACTTCCCCCAAATCAAATTCTAAATGAAGTTATTTTGACCTCAAAATAACTTTGAGATTTCCCAGAGGATCCTTGAAAAAGCCCGAAGGATTTGTCTTTCATCTTGTAAAAGAGAGATGTTAAACTAAGTTTGTTTGGTGTGCTACATCACATGGAAGCCCTGTCAAATGAGAAGTGATGATAAACCTTAGGTTATATGTGTATGGGTGTATATTACTAAATAGGTACTCTAGAAACTTTAAAATTTCTAAACATTTGTCAATATTCTCGTTGTCCATTATTATCTTAAATTATTGTATGCCACAGAAAAACATACATTTCCTTATCAAATGAATGCTCATTAGATCTTTAAAAATGGGCATTTTAAGTCTTTTACATACAGTTATTATTTTACTGTGATGCTTTTGCAAAAGTGAGATTAATGGAAAGCACCCTAACAGCTACTCTTGAACACTGACATTGGTGCCAGATTACAAGGTGTCAAAACTAGGATTGCATATTTCAAAACGGAAGAAGACCCCACCTGACATCTGGTCCTGTGTAAATGCCAGAGACCTCAAAATCAAACTGACTAGGAAGAGAAATGGTCGACATTGAGGGACACTGCTTCTTCCCAAGGTATCAGATCAAGAACATTTCTTTCTATTCCTCCTTCCCTCCGTGACCATCCTTTTCCAAACTCTTAAACCGTGCAAGTCTTTATGATTCTTTTGCCCATCTTTTTCTTTGTCTTGGCCTGGAAAGATAATGCCATTGTTCACATTTCTCATATCCTATATTTATCACGTTGTACATTATAGCTCTAGTATTTATCTTATAACTGGAAGTTTGTACTTTTTGACTGCCTTCATCGGATTCCCCCTCCCCCAACCCCCACTTCTGGTAACGACAAATCCGATCGCTTTTCCTATGAGTTTATTTGTTTGTTTATGAAGTATAATTGACCTACAACCCAGTGTTAGTTCTTGGTACACTACATAGTGATTCAATATTTCTATACATTTGAAAATGATCACCATGATAAATCTAGTTATGACACATCGGTATGCAAAGATATTACGTAGTTATTGACTATATTTCCCACAATGTACATTTCATACCCATGACTCATTTATTTTACAACTGGAAGTTTGTACTTCTTAATCTCACTATTTCTTTCCTCCATTCACACCCCTCCCCTCTGGCAAATAATTGTTTCTTCTCTGTACCTATAACTCAGTTTCTGTTCTGTTCTGTTTGTTTATTTGTATTGTTTTTAGATGCCACATATAAGTGAAATCATCTAGTATTTTTCTTTCTTATTCTGCCTTGCTTAATTTAGCATAATACCCTGCAGGTCCATCCATGTTGTCACAAGTGGCAAGATTTCATCCTTTTTATGGCTAAGTAGTATTTCACTGTGTGTGTGTACACATACATATATACATACCACATCTTCTTTATCCATTCATCTATTGATAGGCAGTTTTGTTGCTTCAATATCTTGGCTATTGGAAATAATGCTGCAATGAACACAGGGGTGCATATACCTTTTCAAATTAGTGTTTTCATTTACCTCAGATAAATACCCAGAAATGGAACTGCCAGATCACATGGTACTTCTATTTTTTACTTTTTTAGCTATCTCCATAGAGTTTTCCATAGTGGCTCCATCAATTTACATTCCCAACAGTGGATAAAGGTTTTCTTTTCTCTACATCCTTGCCAACACTTGTTTGTTGTCTTTTAGATAATAGCCATTCTGGCAGGTGTGGAGTGATAGCTCATTGTGGTTTTGACTTGCATTTCCCTGATGGCTAGTGGCGCTGACCATCTTCTCATGTACCTCTTGGCCATCTGGATGTCTTCTTTGGAAAAATGCCTATTCAGATCCTCTGCCCATTTTTTAATTGTTTGTTTGTTTGTTTTTTGATGTTGAGTTGTATGGGTTCTCTGTATATTTTGAATATTAACCCTTGTCAAATATGTTGTTTGCAAATATCTTCTCCCATTCAGTAGGTGACCTTTTCATTCTGTTGGTAGTTTCCTTTGCTGTGTAAAATGTTATAGTTTAATGTAGTCCTGTTTATTTTTGCTTTTGTTTCCCTTGCCTGAGGAGACATACTCAAAATTACTAGTAAGACTGATGTCAAAGAGTGTTCTGCCAATGTTTTCTTCTAGAAGTTTTATGGTTTCAGGTCTTACATTTAAGCTTTTAATCTGTTTTGAGTTCATTTTTGTATATGGTCTGAGAGAGTAGTAGTCCAGTTTGATTCTTTTGTATGTAGGTGTCTAGTTTTCCCTACACCATTATTGAAGAGACTGTCTTTTCCCCATTGTATATTAAGCCTCCTGTGTCATAGATCAATCACCCAAATAAGTGTAGGTTTATTTCTGGGCTCTCTGTACTGTCCCATTGACCTATGTTTCTCTTTTTGTGCCTGGACCAAGCTGTTTTGATTACTGTAGCTTTGTCTAAAATCAGGGAGCATGACACCTCCAGCTTTTTTTTCCCCCCTCAAGATTGCTTTGGCAATTCAGGTCCTTCTGTTCCATAAAAATTTTAGGGTTATTTGTTCTAGTTCTGTGAAAAATTGTGTGGGTATTTTGATTAGGACTGCATTAAATGTGTACTTGCTTTGGGGTAGTATGGATATTTTAACAATATTAATTCTTCCAATCCAAGAGCACGGAATAGCTTTCCATTTCTTTGTATCACCTTCAATTTCCTTCATCAGTGCTTTATAGTTTTCAGAGTATAGGTCTTTTACCTCCTTGGTTAAATTTATTCCTAGGGGTTTTTTATGCAATTTTAAATGGGATCATGTGTTTGCTTTCTCTTACTGATAGTTAATTTTTAGTGTGTAGAAAAGCAACAGATTTCTTTATATCAATCTTGTATCCTACAATTTTACTGAATTCATTTATTAGTTCCAGTAGTCTTTTGATGGAGATTTTAGGGTTCTCTACATAGAGTGTCATATTATCTGTAAATGGTGAGTTTTACCTCTTCCATTCCACTTTGGATACCTTTTATTCCTTTTTCTTGTCTGATTTTGGTGACTAGGACTTCCAATACTATGTTAAATAGAAGTGGTGAGAGTGGGCAACCTTGTCTTGTTCTTGAATTTAGTTGGGAAGGCTTTTAGCTTTTCACCACTGAGTATGATGTTGGCTGTGGGTTTGTTGTAAATGGCCTTTATTATGTAGAGATATGCTCCCTCTGTACCCACTTTGATGAGAGTTTTTATCATGAATAGACATTGAATTTTGTCAGATGTTTTTTCTGCAGTTAATAAGATGATCATGTGATTGTTATCGTTCCTTTTGTTAACATGGTGTATCACACTGATTGATTTGCAGATATTGAACCACTCTTGCATCCCTAGGATAAATATCACTTGATCATAGTGTATGAAACTTCTAATGTATTGTTGATTTTGATTTGCTAATATTTTGTTGAGTATTTTTGCCTCTATGTTTATCAGTGATATTGGTCTGTAATTTTCTTTTTTTGTCATGTCTTTGGTTTTGGTATCAGAGTGATACTGGCTTTTTAAAATGAGTTCAGAAGCATTCCTTCCTTTGCAATTTTTGGAATAGTTTGAGAAGTACAGGTGTTAACTTTTCTCTAAATGTTTGGTAGAATTAACCTGTGAAGCTATCTGGTCTTGTACGTTTCTTTGTTGGGAGTTTTGGGGGTTTTTGTTTGTTTTCTGATTCAGTTTCATTACTGGTGATTAGTTTTTTCATTTTTTAAACGACAAATAGTTTACAACATTGTGTTAATTTCTGGCATACTGTTCATATTTTCTGTATCTTCCTGGTTCAGTCTTGGGAAATTATACATTTTATTCATATATAATTATTCATAGTAATCTCTTAATGATCTTTTGTATTTCTCTGGTGTCAGTTGTAACTTCTTTTTCATTTCTCATTTTATTGATTTGGACTCTCTTTTTTCGTTGATGAGTCTGGCTAAAGGTTTATCATTTTGTTCATCTTTTCAAAGAACCAGCTCTTAGTTTCATTGATCTTTTAAAATTGTTTTTTAGTCTCTATTTCTTTCTGCTCTGATCTTTATGATTTCTTTCCTTCTACTAACTTAGGGTTTTGTTCTTTTTTATCTAGTTCCTTTAGGTGTAAGTTTAAGTTGTTTATTTCAGGTATTTTTCTTTCCTGAGGGAGGCTTGTATCACTATAAACTTCCCTCTTAGAGCTATTTTTACTGCAACCCATAGATTTTGGATCATTGTGTTTTCATTTTCATTTGCCTCAGGAATTTTTTTATCTCTCCTGTGATTTCTTCAGCGATCCATTGGTTGTTTAGTAGCATATTGTTTAGCCTCCACGTGTTTTGTGTTTTTTGCATTTTTTTCTTTTAGTTTATTTTTAGTGTTATAGTGCTGTGGTTGGAAAAGATGATTGATATGATTTCAGTATTCTTAAATTTACCAAGACTTTTTTTGTGACCTAGCATGTGATGTATCCTGGAGAATGTTCCAAGTGCACTTGAAAAGAATATATATTCTGCTGATTTTGGATGGAATGTTGTATATATATCCTTTAAGTTCATCTGGTCTAATGTGTCATTTAAAGTCAGTGCTTCCTTGATTTTCTGGTGCATGATCTGTCCATTGATGTAAGTGGGATGTTATAGTCCCCTACTATTTATGTATTACTGTTAAATTCTCCTCATGTTTGAATATTCATTTTATGTATTTAGGTCCTCCTATGTTGGGTGCATATATATTTAAAATTGTTAAATCTTCTTCTTCTATTGATCCCTTGATTATTAGATTCTGTCCTTCTTTGTCCCTTATTACTATCTTTGTTTTAAACTGTATGTAATTTGAAATAAGTGCTGCTATCCCAAATTTCTTTGATTTCCATTTGCATGGAATACTTTTTTCCATCTCCTCACTTTCAGTCTGTTTGTGTCAGTAGATTGGAAATATTCTGGTCTTTGTCATCAATGGTTGCTCTGCAAATGGCTGTAATTTTAGTGTGCCCATGGGAGGAGGTGAGCACTTCCTATTCTGCTATCTTGACCCTACTCTTAAACCAATATTTTCCATCAAAGATTTTGAATGGTCAAGAGGATTATCCAAAGGAGGACTGTTGAAATAAATTTCTAGGCCCAAGATGGAGCCACTCCTGCCTGGGGTGCCACATCAGCCAAATGAAAACTTGATAACTTGCAAAGGTAAATGCTCTGCTTGACCAGAAATGCAGTGTATGCAGTCAACTAATCACCAGACCCCAAGCCAGCTCTGGAGCTTCTCACCACAAATAAGGTTGACTATGTGGGCCTAGCCAATCAGATATTTTCTAATTCTTTCTTCCTTGTTCTTTATTCTTTATTCTCTAGTTTTCTACCCTCTGCTGCATTGTGCAGTTCTCAGAAAGGAGACTTCCACTTCATTAAGTGTTAAAGTTTGTTTTGTATCATCTAAATTGTCTTTAATAACTTTTAACACAGGCAAATTGTAGAAATACATTAATATATATTAAATTGGAAGAAGAAAATACTTCCTAGGCTATACATATATACATGGAGCAATTGAACTGGATTTAACGAGGAAAATTTTACAACGGTTGTGTTTGCTTTGTATGTCTATATTCAAATTTTCAACTAGTCTGGTATCATGTAAATATAGCTATTCAGAGATAACTACATAGCTTTTCATTTCCTTTACCCATGGTCACATAGTTCAAAAGATTACAGACCCATATATGTAGATTAACTTTCGTTTCTCCTATATATTTTAAATAAAAGATGGTAGGAAGTCAATAAAAACATCAAAACATGTATGTTTTATCCAATTCAAATAGATAAAAATAAGAGAAGAGACTATACACACTATTTTAACAAGTCATTTAGTAAAAGCCTATCTTTAGTTAGATAGCAGATAGGTATGGTAGGTAGATAGATTGATATCTATCCTAAAACCTCATGGGGTAGCTTGGTTATTATTCTTGAAGGTAATTTTAATATCTTGTCCTGACATGAGCCTTACAAAGAATGAAAAACACATTTATAATTATATTCCCTAAATGACTAGGTAGACTCTCTTCCCTTTTCCATTCAGTTTCTCATATCCTTTCCAAGATTATAACAGGGGAA
Source organism: Camelus bactrianus (assembly GCF_048773025.1). Lineage (NCBI taxonomy): Eukaryota > Metazoa > Chordata > Mammalia > Artiodactyla > Camelidae > Camelus > Camelus bactrianus. Next base: position 76,130,132 of record NC_133575.1, on the reverse strand, counting down.
AAGTCTGTCATCTAGGAGTAAGCTCAGCCCCCATGCATAGAAATACACATGATGCACACACGTACTTACACATGCTACCTCACCCCAGCCTAGCTCTCCTGTGGAGAAAAAAATGTCTAGAAAACACTGTTGTTCCTTTTAAGATTCAGAGATTTACTTGATTTAAATGTAGTCTTCCTTTTTAGCAGAAGAAAAGAAAACTGAATTATCTGTTTTCATAGTTTGTAAGGTGAGTTTGTAGATAAAGTCTTTCTTCTCCACTGCTATGTCTCTGAGGGTCCAGAAGACTACCGGGAATGTAGGAGACACTCAATACACAACTGTTTAGTGAAGGAATAAATGCTGAACTTACATAAAAGATAAATGCTGGCATAGCTAAGTTTGTTGCTTTGGCATCCATTTATTGACAGAATCAATTTACCATCCAACAATGGAATAATTCATTTCAGATCTCTTTTCAGGAAAAAAGGGGATAGATGATCTTATCACAGTTGCCTTAACACCCAAATTGTGATTTGAAATTATAAACATTTCTCAACACCATCTCTCAAAATTAGCTATGTGTATATATCATTATCCTAATTTTTTTCTGAAATGTCAGAAAATTTGGCTCTCCAGAAAATAAGAAAGTACCTTTAAAATATTTTTTAATGGGTATGGGTAAAGAAAATATAGTCACCATGAACTATGAATAAAATATATCTTTTATTTTGGGCCATTTAACTAAGTAATAGCCTTTTTTTCTCTCTCTGATTCCTCCAGTTGAACCCTATGGAGGGAAAAAAGTTAGAAATAGAGTATGGAATTTTATCTATTTTTTTTTTTTGTATTACAAACAAGGAATCATGTAAATAGTTTTTATTCCAGGCTTACTGTAAGATCTGTTCCCAAGGCCAGCTGCACATCTTGTATTCTATATTAGATCTCTAGACAGCTCCAGTTTAAAATCATAGCGCACTCACAGAAGTGAGGCATATTAAGGTCTCATCCTTTAGATTGAAACTTACAAAGTTATCAGACACATTCTTGTATATGTTAGCCTTAAGGAAGGGAGATAGGCCAGGGAAGTTTTGATAAAGAGTTTGTAAAAGTTTCAGAATAGAAAATGCTTCTAGAAAGGTCTTGGGAAGCCTGGAGCAGCAGTAAGAGACAGTGCATGTGGGCTGGGCAGGAGCAAGTAGGAAAAGGAGAAGGGTTGTGTATAACAAAGTATGAGAGTTAGGAAGACCACCTTGGTCTCCTTTTATAGTTTTACCCGGCATTTATCCTTGGTTTGTCTTCAAATATTAATTGGTAGCTCTGTGATCGAAAAGTTCCAGTGAAATTAAGAGAAAAAGCAGGTATTTTCTAAAGAAAATATTTGTTTCTGAAAACTAAAGATACTTCTCTGTGGCTTAAACAGGCCTCTCTCATATTTAAATAGTTGTCAGAGATGTTACAGCAAAGTTTAAGGGGAACCAACAAACATTCCAACTCTAGACAGTTTTCTTTCTACAGATTAGAAGTAAATGCTGCCATAGCTAGGTAATTTAACTTACTTTGTGTTCATTTTTATTACTTTACAGGGAAAAAAGCATTCATTTTCTTTTGTCATCTTCTGTAACACACAATCTAGGGAAGCTTTCAGCAAGGAACCATGAATTCTGTTTTCTATTTGTATCTGCTCACTGAACCTATAGCATGATAACGCTTCCATCACTGTCTTGGTTCAAAAATGTCACTGCCTCCTCTTCAACAACAGTTATCTTTATTACACAAACATATATCTTAAATTCACACTTCTTAATTTCAAAACTGACTACAAAGAAACTGTAATCATGACTGTGACACTGACATGTATATAGATCAACAGAACAGAATCAAGAGGCCAGAAGTAAACCCATACATTTATGGTCAACTGATCTTCTACAAGGGCGCCAAGACCATTCAATGAGGAAAAACAGTCTTTTCCATAAATGGTGCTGAGGTAACAATATCCACATGCAAAAGAATGAACTTGGGCCCCTACCTCACACTATAAAAATTAATTCACAATGGATCAAAGACTTCAATGTAAAAGCTAAAAACCATAAAACTTTCAGAAGAAAACTATTTTTATGACCTTGGATTTGACGAAGGATCCTTAGCTATGAACCAAAAAACTAGATCTCTTGGACTTCATCAACATTAAAACTTTTGTGCTTCAAAGGACACCATCAAGAAAGTGAAAAGACAACCCACAAAATGGCATAAGATTTTTGCAAATCACATATCTAATAAGGAATTTGTATTTAGAATATATAAAGAACTCTAACAACTCATTAATAAAAATATAGCACAATTTAAAAATGAGTAAAGAATATGAATATACATTTCCCCAAGGAAGATGCACAAATGGCCAATAAGCACAAGAAAAGATTCTCATCTTTAGTTAGCAGGGAAATGCAAATCAAAACCACAATGAAATATCACTTTATTCCCACTAGGATGGCTAGTATTGAAAAGTCAGATTATAACAAACGTTGGCAAGGATGTGGAGAAAGTAGAACCCCCCATACACTGCTGTTGGGAATGGAACATGGTGTAGCCACATTGGGAAAGTCTGGCAGTTCTTCAAATGATTAAAAATAGAGTTACCATATGATTCAGTAATTTCATTCCTTAAGAATCCTCGAAAGAAATGAAAACACATGTCCACAAAACTCATACATGAATGAGTTGTTTTTTTTAGCAGTAGTAGTCATTATAACCAAAAGGTAGAAACAACTCAAATGTCATCAACTGATGAATGGACAAACAAAATGTGAGGTATCCTTATGATGAAGTATTATCTGGCCTTAAAAAGAAGTGAAGCACTGATACATGCTATAATGTGGAAGAACCTTGAAAGCATTGTGTTAAGTGAAAGAAGCCAGTCACAAAAGACCACATATTATGTGATGCTATTCTTGTGGAAGTCCAGAATAAGAAAATCTATAGAGACAGAAAAAAAAAAAAACCAAAAAACCCTAGTGATGGCTTAGTCAGGGGTGGGAGAGGAATGGAGAGTAGAGGGTGATAGTTAAAGGTACAGGGTTTCTTTTTAAGTTGATGAAAATGTTTTCAAGTTGGCTACGGTGATAGTTGCACACATGTAAGAATATGCTAGAACCCGTTGAATTGTATACTTTAAATGGATGAACTGTATGGTATAGAAGTTATATGTCAGTAAAGGTGTTGAAATATAGTATGCTGTCTTAAGCTGAATTTCTTCTCAAAGCATCTGCTACTAAAATTCTAGATTATTATTGAGTACCAATTGATAAAATTATAGTTACCAAAAAAATGCTGTTTGAAAGGGAAGTCATATTGCCAACCCAGTCCTAAATGTTTGGGCTTAAAAGAATTTATCCACAAACTTCAGATAATTCACTGACTCTCTTTTTGTTCTCGTTGGAGTAGGGTTTCCATTGGAATTAGAATAAATTTATCATATATTATCTTTGCAGTTTTCTAGCACAGCAGGTGTTCTGAACCAGGATCCATAAGCTACAGAGTGTCTGTGAACATCTCTGAACTTGTAGAAATATTGTGCCTAGATGCATTTTTCTGGGGAGATGGTCTTTGTTTTGTTAGCTTCTCCTGTAAGAGGTTCATAATCTCTCCTTGCCCCGAAAAGATTGAAAAACACAGACCAAAGGAATATGAAGACATTATCCCAGGAAGTTCTAGGTGTCTCTGATTTCAGGGCTGAAGAATACTAGACCCTTAGTTTAAATGAGTGGAAATGGAAATTTAATTTGGTTATTACCTAGAGATTATATAGAGAAAACAATAATATATACATCTTTTGTATTAATTTGTTTGAATTGCATCTTATACAGTGTTTGTACAGAGCATATATAGATATGTAGTATATAGTGCATGACACATTTTATAAACTTTATAACATTATCTTTTAATATTTTTTGTTCAGTGTGATTACATTAAGAATCTCAAAATTCTCTGTTGAAAGAAGTTATTATCTTCTCATGGAAAACTTCTGTATTTAAAAAAAATATTTCTTAGGCTCTAAGTAGAAGGAAGGCATGCTGGAATTTTTAGAGCATGAGGATAAGAAGTTCGTTTGTGATTTACAGTGATGTTTCACATGCAGAGCCCGGCCTCATATGAGCCACAAGCACTTTTCACATTTCAGAAATAACTCTGGCAGGATTGTCATGAAAAGTTCTAAACTCATCTAACCTCTGGAGAGAGTTACTAACCCAATGATACACAAACCTCATTGTGCATAAGAGCTATTTGCAATAGTGGGGAAGAGAGGTGATCATGAGAGGTGGTGAAGGAGGTTGAAAGTTGCAAATTTCTGGCCTCCCCACAAACGTTCATTAGATCTGTGGTAGAGCCTAGGAATCTGAATTTTTAAGCATCCTCGGGTGATTCTAATAAGCTAGTGCTGACCTGGTTTGACATACACTGTTCTGAATTTCGTCCAATATTTGATTCAAATTAACAGGGTAGTTTTTGAAATAAAAGGAAAAAAATTAGAATTATAACCAATCCCCAATCAGCTCACTTTTCTACTCCCTCCCTTCTGCCTCTGAGCTCAACTTCCTAAACTGTAATTTTTCCAGACTTTTTAGAATGCTGTTTTAACCCTATGGAAGATGGGTTTGATTAAATTTAGACATATTCATGTGAATCTTCTGACGTATCTGATGTATCCTGTACTATTTCAATGACATGTAATAAAACCTTAAATATCAATTCACTTCCTCCTCCATCTTCATAACAGAAGTTGGCTTATATCCTACTCTACTAACATAAACTTTCCTTACAGACTGATTACCAATGTGGAATGCCAATTCCTGTACCACAACAATGAATGGTTTTGTGATCTACCATAAATATCCAGAGTTAGGCATCCTTCTTCAGCAACACTAAAATGCAGACTAAGGTAAGAAATTTTCCAGGCATGACTCTGATGACAGAATGACTTTAGTCAGATCATCTGACAGATGACCACATGATGCTGATTTGCTATTTAAGCCAAATATAGCTCCCACTATGTGCTAGGAATGGTTGCATGTGCTTTATAAGCATTAAACCAGTTAAACCTTTCAACAGTGTAATGATTTAGATATCCTCATTTTCATCACTTAATATATAAGGGAACTGAGGCACCGAGAATCCAAGGTACCCAGTGATGAAATTGCAGAATTTGGGTTCATAACCTGGCAGTCCAGCTCCAACTCTTCACCACTATGCTATATCACCTTTCAGCACAGATTGTTTTAAGGCAGCAATTATCTGAATGTTGGTTTTCTATCTTTTCTATGAATTGGGTTAAATAGCATTAAATGGTTTTCAGGGTAGCAGGGATGACCCTTGGTCAGACCCTGAGTAGCAACAGGTCCTCAGATAATGGTAAAGCCTTTATCTTCAGTCAGTGGCCCCAGGAAAGAACTCAAGCTGATAGGATTGACAACAGATAGAGTCAGAGTGCTGTGCTGTTGGAAGTGACCTTAATCAAGTCTCAGAGAGTGTCAGTAACATCTCAAGACTAACAGATCACTTCTAAGTACCAAAAGGAAAAGGAGTTATCAATCATCAGGGAGTCTTCTATCGAAGGCCAATAACAGGTACTAAATCATGGAAGAGGTAATCTCAACGGGTCTCATTTCTAAGAAATATCAGGCTCATAGATATACATTATTAAAAGAAAATTTTCTATATTTTAAAAAGAGATAAAATCCCTACACTTGACATGATCAAGAATAACAGGCTCACTTTCATTTGGAGTGTCTTACTCACTTATCCACATACTTGAGGTCTTAATTAGCCATGAAACTAAAATCACTGACCATCTTCTGTAGTTGGTATTCAGTACTACTTACAGAAACTGGCTTAGAAAACCCAGACAAAAAAGTCTTAACGATCGTGCGGTTCTGGTTTTAAACAGTACTTTCATGACGATTAGTCGTCCTAAGTTCTTAAATAGGAATTCACACATCAGAGAACTGTCCCAATCCAAAATAAACTCTTCTAGAGCAGGCTCTACTTTACAATGACTCAATAGATTTAATTGTTTTCCAGGTTAGTATGACCAAATATCAATTCTACAGAACTTGTATTCATTAAATTCCTAGCAAATTACTTGGATTTTCAATAAATTCTGAAGCTGAGGCAGTGGCTTTTTTTTCCTCCTAAAATCTTGTAAATTTTATTAACTTACAAGGTTCTCAGTGTCAGATCTTACGAGCTTAACATTCTAGGAGACAAGGTCATACAAATTAATGTTGAACAAAAGAAAAGATCAGATGAATGTTGTGCTTCAATTACCTATGGCATCATGGTCTTGTGACACATAAGATGACCCACGAAAAAGGAGGGAATGATGCACCAGCAATGAAAGCTAATTAAATAATCAGTAAAAACTGGCCAATAGATCTAATTAATCAAAGATCCAAGATAAGAAATCCAAGATTAAAAAACCCAGTATAATAGTCAACAACATCAGGGTCTGATTGTACAATATTTAGCAATTGAGATCTTACAAATAATTCTGATGAAGCTTAAGGCTATTGCTTCTTGCACCCTATCTGCCAAACTCAAACCTCTCTTTGGCACCCTGAGCCTTCTATTTAATTTTAATTAACTTCGTCAGAGTAAATTTAGGCTAAATATATTCTAATAATGGTGTAATTTCTAAATAAATTAATGCACCTTCATATGAAAGAGATTAATTCCAGAATAGTCTCTGTGACCTCTCTTAGAAACAGTGTCCAACACTGCACCATGCTTTTTCTTTGACCAAATGAGTTTTGATTAGAAAAGTTTACAATCAATCCATGATTTACATTGAATAAGTATATCAATCACTGCAACATGTTAAATACCAGCTATGAAAATCAAAATTATACATTTATCACTTTTAATCAATCAATCTATTTATCTGTCGATCTGTATTTGTATAATACTGTCTATCTTCTGACAATGAAAACAAATCTTTTCAGGTCTTTCTCCATAAATTATGGCCACAGAAGTACACACCAAAAGATCTGCCTTGTCTTTGTAGTTATCTTAAATTGAAATAAAAAAAAAAATTGAAAATCCCCAAATAGGAGAGATTTCAAACATAAAGTGTTTACATGTCCTAAACAGTTGCTTTACAAGTTTGTCAAATTCTCATCTCTTTGCTATATCCTTATTTAGTATCTACTCTTGTTTTTTATAGTAGCTTAGCTTAGACCGTATGGGTATCTCACTAACTTAAAGTTCAATTAATTAAAAAAATCATACTTAAAGTGATTTTTGCTTTCACATTAAGACAGATTCATCATTAAAATCAATATCCCACCTTGAATTAAAAACCTGTCAGATAGCAGACAGGCTTAGTCCTTCATTCTTTTGGATCCAATGTATTTTTTAAAAGTCTTTTTGCGAAAATGCTCCTCTACTTTGCTTTTATGTTAATACTGAAACTGTAATTTAAAGGTACTCTGTGTTAAAAAGACACAATGAAAATAAATGATTACAAATAACTCCACGTCAGAAATTTTGTTGGTTACTACTAAAGCTCCTAAATGAAGAAATCAGTGTTCAGAGATAAGCCTCCTAAAATGACCAAAATATTAGATTATATTTTATTTCCTAACTTTATTATTTGATGTTATTTAAGTATAATAGTTAGACTTACTATGTATTAACTAAAATTCATAAGTTTATAAGTTTTTTAAAAGTTTCAAGAAATGCAGTTACCTGACATATTGTTACACAAGCTTATTCAACACTTATTCAGCATTAATTAACCTGTGCTAATTTAAACATCAGATAAAAGTACAACTAGGAAAAACAAATCACATTTACAAAGACTATTAACCCATAATAATACTCAGTAAAGTTTTTAATTTCACTATAGAAGTTACCAAAGTTTTCACAGGATTTGTAAAATTTTCTCTTACAGAAACCCCAAGTATAATCAGATTCCTTCCATCAAACTCCTAAGAGAGTGGGTCAAGATCTATGAACACAAAGGAAGAACTTTGCCAGAGATACTCTGAGAACGAGGCTGATAAGATTTTTCTGCTTCCCCACACAACGTCCCAGGACATTAAAAGGACAAGGCTTACACACCTCACTAATATAAATCACCTGACACCAGATACGTGCTCAACAGATTGCTCAACTCCTCCTGAAAATCAAGTGGACATAGTAATGCCACCAGCTGAGATGATTATGCAAATCCTGCTGCAAGCTTTCTTTAGCATCTGAGTTTACATGAAGCTGCCACGTTCAGACAGAACCCATCTCATCTTGGAGGACTAATATTGCAAGCCTGTGAACTGTGTCACTGGGAAGTGACAAATTCCATTCTGTACTGAACTGTTTCTTAAGAACTGAGACTGCATTTAGGACTGAGAGAAGAGAGACACTTTCTCAACAAATTCCACTGAGGTGTAGACACATCTTTCCAGTGTGGGGTACATTTCTAGACTGTTGCTAAAATTAATCCTAATATTAATAATATTCTACTTAATTACTTCTCTTGACTATTCCTACTTAATAGGTTTATTTACCATTTAATGTACTCAGAATTTACAAAGTTAAAACTGTTGACTAGATCATTCTTATTTTGTGGGTAAGATGTTCTTCCATTGCTTTTACTGTATTTTCCTGGGTATAGAGGCTGCAAAGTAGGAGATAAAATTTAAGTCTGAGAAAACACACTCTGTGTTTAAGTCTAAAGTTATTTTTGTAATAAAGACTTAATATCCATGCAGTTATATTTAATGCTGTTGTTTTTCATTAACTGATTCTACTGTCTTGCTACAAAGATGCCTTTAGACAAGTGGTGTTGCCCTGATTGTAAACAGCCATGTCTCCCTACTCTGGCTCTAGGTCATTGGTTACTACAGACTAGGTTGGTTCAAAATGATTATTCAGAAGCTGACCTAGATCGAATGTTTAGAGCTAGTTTTTGCCCTCAGTGTCACCACTCAATTAAAGGCCTTACTCAGCCTCCTTTTCCCATTGAGTGGGCTCCCTCAAATTTTACCAGATGGACACATGAGAAGGCCTTTCATCCCATTCACCAAGGCCCTCCACTGGTTAGAAAAAATACATATCAATCTAATCTGGTTACATTTAATGCTGCATTACATTTTATTTTGTCCAGGACCAGTAAAGTCTTAGACCACAGGCTTGGTGGTTATATTGAAATGGCATCTGAAAGAGAAATAACTTTAACTACTTCAATTCCTTTGTTGGATGACTTTGTTCCTGAGGGTTCCCCCGTGGAGGACGCAGACTTAACGCCATCAAACGATGGTTTTATTTCTGAGGAGCTTTTCCTGGAGAACCCAGACTACTTTTAGCTAGCTCTCTTATTCTGCTCTTCAGTTAGTTCCAGCTAAGATCATTGCTCCTTTCTAGATTCATAAGTCTAATGTTATGTTTCCAATTACTGAGATTAAACATATAATCCAGGTATAGTCCCTGGAATGCTATTTAAAAGATACACAGTGCTGTCTCTTAAAGCACTATAACTTAACATGATATAAAAAGTGAAAAGCACAATATACTTCTTTTGTCAATCACTGTTAAGTTGTTCTTAGAGCTTTCCAAGTTATTTTAAATAAGTATAGTTTTCTCTGAGGAGTTATTTTCGGGCTTAAATGTGGCTTGTGTACATCACCTTCACATATATATGCATATAAAAAGCTTTATTACGTGGACATCATTTAACATAATTCCTATTTGCTTCTTATGTTCGTAAGGCTTAGTCTCTTAATGCTAAGTATAACACTGTGGGACTCGGTAATTTACATCAATCAAAAGTCTTGCTTAAATACAATCGCTTACAACGAATACAGTTCAAACCTTATAGTTGCCTACTTGTATAAGAATTTTCCCTCAATGGTTCCTATGTTCAAACTAAAGAAGAGGACCAAAACATATCACAAGTGTAATATATGATAGTAGAGTTATGGGAAACAAAGGGAAAGGATTTGGACATATGAGTGAATTCCAGAATAAAAAGAATAATAATAGTTCTGATTCTTACAAATATGCAGAAATTTGTTTGGTTTTGTTTCTTTAAACTACTTTTGGGAGGAAAAAAAGTACTTCCCCATTTCTATCTGTGTACCCTCAATAATTCAACTTTTTAGATACAATTTTCCAGAAAGTTCTTCAGAATTTTATTTTAACCCTATGGGAGACGCTTCAAGATGTGATGTAAGAAAGAGTCCAGTGAGATGTACTAATAACACCTGTGTCTCATCACGTTGTTTCAAAGCTTTCTTCATCTTTGTTATCAAAGTTATTCTTGCCTGTAAAATAAATGTTTGCTTATAAATGAATTACCAGTAGACAGTGATGAATAATTTCCTTTCTCATGAAAAGTATTTATGGTCATGAAAATCTTTAGGTTCACTCCTTTGCCTCCTATTTAGTATAAATGAAGAAGATGTGCCTCAACACATGGTATTCTTTCTTCATTTATTCCTTTATTCGATAAAGGAGTTCCTACTCTGTTATCGGGCACATTGAAAGCACTAGAGATACAGTGTTAGGAAGTTAGATAAGTGGGGGCACTGTGCAAATAAGGTGGAGGAGAGGGAGGATGGTCCAGAAGATGGCAGTATGTCTACCTTCATCATAAAGGGGCTTTACTTCCTCTAAATGAGTGCCAGCAAGAAACTGGTTAAAACCTGACGGCCACAACTGCGGGATAGCAACAAAGACTTAACCGGACATGACCCAATGCTCATTGTAATATAATTAGCACTGCAGTTTAGGCACCTCCCCACGGGTTTTTCTGTGTGTATGATGGGTAAGGACATGCGCAAAAGGGGCCGAGCATGACTTAAGCACTCCAGCGGCAAGAGCCGTCAATCAATCAAGAGACCACCTCTAAGCGAGGGTGTAAGAGAAAGGGGCAAAGACCACTGCCATCTGCCCTTGGATCAGCCCACCTAATGTTCTTGGAGGTGTACCTTTCCTTTGCTAAATAAAACCTTTAAACTCTTTGGCTACATAACGCTTCCATCTCCCATCTCAATTCTTCTCTTTTGGGTAAGACAAGAACCTGGATCTTTCCCCTTCCCTTTTGGGTTAACAACAGTGTCAAGCAAAAAGATGCACAATCCCTGCCCTCAGAGTATTTAAACATATAGTGGTGAAGACAAAAAATAACTAATGATACAAATTAAAGCAGCATTACAATTCAGATAAAGCCTAGAAAGAGCTTTGCAGAGCTGTGAAAGCATCTGCTGGTGGATTTGGCCCTGGCAATGACTCTGAGGTGAAAGCTGAAGGATACATAGGAGTCAGGTGACCCAGGGAGGGAAGAACATTCTATGCAGAGGTCATGTGCATAGCTCCATAAGACAAAATAGAAAAATGATTATGAGAGGGTGAGAGAGGGTCATTGTGGTGTGAGCATTGTATAACATGAGGCTGGGCAGGAGGTAGAAGCCAAACCATTTGTGGACTTTACACCTCATGCCGTAGTTCTGTCTTGATCCTAAGAGTGAAGGGAAGACAATAATCATCCGTAGACCAGTCTCCTGAGTTTCATGACTGACATAATTTCACATCAAAATGGTGATGTGCTTCCAAAACTTAAGGGAAATCTCTGGGAAATTGACTACATTTATCACTTTGAAAAATGACAATGGCAAATAGTGACATAGCACTTGCTATTGAGGTACTGTTCTAAGTGTTTCACATACATTAATTTATTAATCTTTCCAATAATGCCCTGAGGTAGGCCCTATAATCATCACCAGTTTACATACGAGGAAACAAAAGCACAGAGATCTTCAGTAACTTGTCCTAGTTCACACAGCTATTAAATTGCAAAACTGATATTTGAACCCAGGTTATCTGTCTCCTGAGATTCTGTTTTTAAGAATTATGCTTTGTAAGGGGGGAGGGTATAGCTCAGTGGTAGAGCACTTGCTTAGCATGCACGAGGTCCTGGGTTCAATCTCCAGTACTTCCATTAAAAAAAAAATTAAACCCAGTTACCACCCCACCCCCACCAAAAAAAAGAATTATGTTTTCTTATGTCCCTCTACACTAATAAGTATATTTTGGCACTAGTATTCAGCAAAACTAAAAGAGTTGTCAGTTTATTACTGTTTTCATACAAAAAGTTAGTGTGATTTTTATGAAGAATTGGAGAACTAAGTGTTTTTTTTTTTCTGCACAGGTTTGGTAAAGGGAAAAGGAGATATCAGGGGTTTTGATGTAGTTCTGGCTGTCAGTAAAATGACACAGGAACCTTTGGAACCTGAATTTGTTCTGTTCAGCCGCTTAGCTTCCAAATTTTTAAGTGGATTTACATCCAGCATTTAGAGAAGTTACTGTGGTTAGTTGAAACATGGACCACATGAAAAATGATACTTCACGGGCACATTTAAAAAAAGTGAAAGGCCAGAGTAACAAATGAAGCAAATACATTTCAACCTGTAGAAAATTAATAGCTTGGGGTAAGATTAAGTTGTACTGTGAATTTAATTATGAGTTATAAAAATGTATTAATATGTAATGTTATCATAAAATCTCTAATATAGTGAATGTGTACAGAACTTTGTATGATAATGCATTGCAATATTAAGTGCAATTGCAGATTTGTGCTGATATTTGAAAAACAATTATATAGGTTATTGTAGCTGTCTTTCCATTCTCAAGTTATCTGTACTGTAATTAAATGAATTTATATTTTTAGAACACCACAATGATAGGAAAGTAGAAACTACAGATGTATTTATCACAATTATGACAACATAATTACAACTTGCTTCTTACCTGTAAGATCGGTTTACAGGCTCACTTTTAAGATAGAAGTTTTTTTTTCTTTTTTGAAACTTCAACATTTAAAACTGTAATTTATCAACTATGCTGCTTTAGATAACATTTTACTGGCAATATCAAAAAGAGATCTAGATAATATGTTGATTAGTTTCATGGAACTGATATATACCAACAAAACAGATACTGGCAGCCAATTATTTGGGAGTATATAGTGGGAGATTTCCTGACTGTGTACCATTATTCTTTCTTTCACCAACAAAAGGTCTCATTTGGAAAGAAGTTTCATGCCAATTACTGATAATCAATTACCTTAGTGAAAATGGAAAAAGAGATGACCTGCTTTCATCTGGTAGACTTTTAAATGCCAAATCGACACCTTGGGGGGATTGTTTTTAAAGTATGAAATTTGTTTTATTTTTATTGTTCTGCCTCTTCCTCTATCTCCCTATCTCTGTAGTTGTTCCTACACTAGGTAGTGGTAAATTATGTGTAACTATGTATTTTAATGCTGCAACACATTGGATCAATGATCAAAGAGACCTTTTGAACTGATAACTGGTATGTTATATTTAAGGATATCAATCCCTAGAGGTCTACCCTCTAGTTGCTGCAAAATCTGTTTGGATAACTTACTGGTAAGTATTCACGAATATGTTTTCATAGTAAAATACATAGGTTACATTGCTAGATAATTATCTGGTCCTGTGGATTATCCAAGAGGATTTGGAAATGGAGAGCCAGCGTAAGGACTTGAGCATCTAGTAAGATGCCAAATGCCAGCTATGCTTTCTCCACTACATCGTGAAGATGACACTGCTCATTACCTTATAACAGCAGTCAGCCTGTCTCTTTAAATTACCCTCTTCCAGTTCCTCTCCCTATATTCTAGAACATTAAAATCCCATTTCATTAAATCCATGAATATTAGAAGACAGGGATTCAACTAGACATTTTTTAATACATATAATGTAACATAAGGGGGAAAATGGCATTAGGTCAGAAGGATTTGGTAAAATATTGAAATATGTTGGTTACATAATTCTCTCTTAAGGGAAATTTTAGCCAAGGAATATAGACACTCCTTTTTATATTGCCTTTTGTTGTTTCCTGTTTTATCTCCTATGAAACAGTATTCATTGTTTAGATAAATTAAATACAATGTGCTATTCAATGACCAACAATCCACTAGAAACAGCCATAAGAATAAAACTAGGACATTGGCACTGATTAAGGAAAAAAACAGTTTGGAATATCACATGGAATTATAGTCAGTTAAGGAACCTAAAATACATTTCATAGTACCAGCTTCTTTTCTCTCGTTTATTTTTTATAGAAAACTGGGATTGTAGAAAAAGTCTGAGTATAATGATCAAAGATAAATTATTTCCATTCTCTTTCTCTAATAATGTGGTGTGGTGATCACTTGCCAGTGCACATACAGTCATGAACAAATAAAATATTAACTGATGAACTGCAATGTGCCCAGCACGATTGGTGCCTTTATGAAGCTTCTGCTTTGAGCAAAAAGATAATATTACAAATATGTAATAATCAAGTTCATTTGAGATACTATACTCACAGATTCCTATCAAGTGATCCAATTGCCTAGAGTTTCAGGGTAGAGTTAACTCAGTGAACATGGCTGCTCAGGGGACTATGAAATTTGTACTATCTTCACAACAACTTTTTATGTGTGAAGAGAAGATCACCCCTTGGAAAATCTCAAAGCCAAGAGTTGGTGGGTGGTCATTTTAAGAAAGCAAAGTAGTTTAGTGAAAATAGCACTGGAACAAGAACTTGAAAATTTGGGTTCTAGTTTTCACTCTTCTACTAAGTAATGGGGGAAAGAGAATAGCTCAGTGGTAGAGGGCGTGTTTAGCATGTGCAAGGTCCTGGGTTCAATCCCCAGTACCTCCATTAAAAAAAAAAAGACATTAAAAAACTTAAATAAATAAATAATGTGGGACCCTGCATAAATTACTTAATATTTCAATTATTTCTGTTCCTTATTTGTAAAGAGGTACTAGGGAAGAGAAAGGAATGTTGAAAATAGATGACCTCTTTCCAGAAATAAATTTATATTATTTCAAAACACAAATGGTGATATTTCTGTTATTGCAAATAGATGGGATTATCCAGGGCAACTGTGTACAGTGGCACTGACTACACACTGTATAACTAAAGGAAATCCATTTACATTGACTATAACTGATGTTGTGGATGTTCTACAGAAGTGAGGTGAATTTCCCCATATTCAAAATGTAGTTCAGGTGTCAACTGATGAAATCATATACACACACCAAGAAGGTATTTTCAAAGTTTCTTCCTTACATAATGAAACTTTCTAGAGAGATCAGGGTGGCTCCAAAGCTGGCCTGAAAATGGCTTGAAAGATAAGGGAAAGGAAATGGACTTGGGGTTTTTATGTGGCTAGTGGTTCACTGAGGTCAGGGTTAGGGTTCTTATGAGCAGTTCAGGATTTGTGTGGTTTAAACTTCCTGCTGGCCCTCCAAAGAAGAGACCACTCCAGCTTTCCTATCAATTTACTTAGATGTGGGATGGAAGGGGAAGAAGAATGATGGGATTTGAAAGCTGTCAGCAGTGAAACATCAAAAATGATGTCAACATTTTTTTTTTATTATTACACATAGGGATGGTGCCCCTTAATGTCATGCAACTTGAAAGTCCTGAATTTATTTATAAAATGTTTTAATGTATATTTGTGCAGCATTTTATTTATGTGTGGACTTCATAGTCTCCTGATTTCACAGGTGAGGATACTGAGGCTTTGAGAGGTAAGTTTCTTGTCTATAATTATAACTCATAATGGACATGTATTAAGCATATTATTGAAAATGCTCCTCCTCAGTTCTGGAATTAGTATGTTTGATATACACATATTGTACTGTCCAGTCAAAAACAAACATATAATTCCTCATCCAAATGTTTGTACTATGGAGCTAGGCAACACGTTTTTCTACCTCTGCAGTTTATTCCACAGATCATTACTAAGATGCTATTGTATCCAAAGCCACTTCACTAGGTGCTGAGGGAATACAGAGAATAATAAAAACTAAACCTGACTTCTAGGAGCTTATTTTATAACACACTGTTTGAATAATCATTTAGTGATGAATTTGCTTAGTACAGGATGCAAATACAGATAATCTAAGACCACAGAAAAGACTCTGTTTATCATAAATTTAGTTAAAATCGTTGCTTATTTTGCTTTCATAGATTCCACATTAATTGCTTGGACTATATTTATTACAAGACCTGTGCCCACAGCAAATCAGCAACCCAAATATTCTGAAGGTTGAGTGAAGCCAGAGTTAATTATTAGAAATTGTGTTTCATATTACAAATTATAATATGGTATTGAGTATAATATATTCTGTTTGTATGTTTCAAGAGAAAGATATTAACTGATAAATCATTTCAATTATTGTCTGCATTTTTATGGTAAATGTTAATCCATATTTCCAAATGACATTTTGATGACAACTGAAGTACACTAAAACTTATTTTTATCACTGCCATTTTATTGTATCTCTCTCTCTCTCTCTCTCTCTCTCTCTATATATATATATATATATATATATTATCTCTGCCAAAATAAAATTTAGGGCCAAAGTTAAAATGTTCTTAGTAATTTATTTTGGATTTGCTTGACACTGGTAAATTAAAATACTAATATTGGTGTGATACTAAAGGATTTTTCTATAATAGACAATAGAAGATTTACTTATTTTACTATAAAAATTTAATCAAATATCATAATTGATGCTTCTGTCAGCCTAGTCTAGTCAATAAACATCTCTCAGAGTGTGGCTATGGCATGCCAGTCTTTACAGTGTTTTAGTTTATATGAAAGAGAACTATACCAAAGTAGCATGAGATTAAATTATAACTATTCATAAGGAAATATATTAAAAACATTATGATTTCAGGATTCAGGAATTTATTAGGGCAGAAACTTCCCATTCTTGGAAACTTAATAATAATCAAAAGTAGAAAATGAAACATATATAAATTTAAATACAGTAACAATAGCAAGGTAATACCATATTTTATCAAATCTAGAATGTCATCAATTACAAGATGCATTCTATTTTTTACACCAAGAAAGAAAAAGGTTCTACTTGCTAAACTCTGACATAACATCAATTTTAAGGGGCCTCTTGATTTGGGGGATGCTAAAATGTGAAAAAAAATCAATGAAATGTGGTATATCCTGAAATCTTTAAACATTTTTAAATTTAGCAGCATCCGTGTAATGGAGCTCTGTACTCAATCCTGTACAAGACTTGATGATTAAGGCACCATATAGATCTTACTAAAGTCGGTATTTCCTGTAAGTTCATACATTTACAACAATGTTCCCAATGACATTTTTAGCATGAGCAAGAAAGAGATTCATAACACGGTTTCATTGTGCATGTTGAAAATCTTGCCCCACCTCTGCCGCATTTCCCACAGTAGTTGTTTTTCATATAATGACTTCTGAGTAGATTGAGTTTGCTTTAGCTACTTGATTTAGAATGTATCTTTTCTATATTTTTGGCATGAAATCACAGCACATACTTATTATGCCCCTAGGCCTTAGAAATACAGGGAAAAGCAGGAGGCACATAGGTTATGGCAAAAGTTCACTCATTATGAAGTGATCATTATACAGGTTAAGGTTGGGTCTAAAGGGAAGAAAACATGATACAAAATAATGAGAAAAGTTAAATCTTCTTTCCTCTCAAGAGTTCGCAGATTGAATCTCAAAGCTGTGATACTGAGTGGAGTATTCTGGAATGATTACTAACGAGTATGGCCCCAGAAATACCATATGGTCCAGACAAAACAGCTAGGGTAGAAATGATCTGTTTCCTGGCCCCAGAGCTATTAGGTTACAACCTAAAATTAAACGATGAAGTTTTTAAAAAAATTAGAGAACTAACTGGTTTTTCAGTATTGATGTTCACAGTACAACTCATAGTTTATCTAGAGGTAAATATTGAATCCCCTTGGCCCTAGAGAAGACCTAACTCAGAAAGAGTTTTTCAGATATAATTGCTTCAAAAATAAACATAGGAGGAAAATACGACAGCGTCTACTTTATATCTGTGGTGTAGGATACGTATCATTTTTCAAAGCGTATCTTTCTTTCCCTTTTACAAAAATATATTCTCCTATGACTTTTAGAAAGAAGAAAAATATAACCCATTTGAATATTAGTGCCATTGCTTATTACATATCCTATCACCTCTTTTCTCTTTGCCATGGTGGTCCATATCCTATACCATCAGTACCTTAATTTTTATGTCTCACTTTTCAACTCATCTACTTATCAAGTTGAAGACACATTAAGCAAAACAAACTGAGAGGAATAGATCTAGATCTAGCAGTTGGAGTAGGAAGTAAGTTGAAATTAAAACCACTAGGGACTAGTAGATATTGAGAAATAACTATGAGAAGTGAGAGAATATGAAAAGAAGGAAATTAGCAAAGGTTTCTCTTTGCAACAATATAGGAATGCTTCTCTACTGTTCATCTACTGATGTTCCATGCATAGAAATGTCTCTTTTTGAGGAGGTGAGTTATGAAATTGCAAGCATGAAATAACTGTCCCTCAATGAATCTTATTCCTGTAGAGTTTTACTAAAGTACAGTTCTGTTTCTGCTGTCCCTAAAGCAACACAAAATCTCTTGTTTTGTTAAAGACAACTAAATCAAGGGTAGTTTTTTTTTTTCCTCTGGAGTTCAATTGCTGCTGTGTTCTTTATTTTTTTTTAAATAAAACATGCCAAAGTTTAAAACAACATGGCCACAGGAGAAGCATTAGAGAAAGCTGCACAGCTGAAAGTAAATTAAAAATATAAATTATGAGCACCACATGATGCTAATACCCAGTACCTGCTCCCATACTCTGTGCCATGCCTGCAGGTCAAGACCAGTCTCTTTGTCAGCCTGCTAGTTCTTCCTGTTCAAATTGGAAATGAGTCTCCTGTGATATTACGTGGAAATACTATCACCCTTCACTCACTATTTTTTTAAAGTACCTTTTCTGAAAGGCCATGTTTGCTATGTCTCTTATTACCAATGGGCCATTGATTGGCATGCTATTCTATTATTTGCCTGATCAAAGAGGAAAATGTGTGTGTGTGTGTCGGGGGTGGATATTGCTCTCAACTGTAATCATTAAAAACTATTTAGAATTAAACACATCAGAGAATGTTAAATAAATATATCAAGAGATCACAGACTGGTCCATTTTTTAAGTCCTGTCTTTCCACAGTGTTTATGAGGAAAAACAAAGAAACAGTGTTTACATAAGGTCAGATCCATACCTAGATACAATAGACAGCAGCCTTCTTATAATTTGAGTTCCACAAAGAAAGATTTATCTTACATTTACCCCTCATAATTTTCTTTATTAACATTGCTATGGTGTCTTGAAATTTTCACATCCCCTATTTAGGATGAAGCACTGAAAGCTAATCTCAAAGTGCAAACCATATCAAATCTAGGAACTATTTTAAGCCATTAATTTACCCTGAATGAGATTTGCTTTCTAAAATGGGGCAGAGGATAAATCTGTATCGATTGGGGAAGAAAAAAAGTCCCATAACTTGTGTCAACTGTTGTAAGTTAGGTTTTCTGGAGGAGGGAAGAGAGATCAAAAAAAAAAAAAAAATTAGAGGGAAACCTTTCCTACTTAACAATCTTGCTCAGGGCTAATCTTAAATGTACATGTGTTAAAAATAAGGTACAGACTTAGCTAATTCCTAGGTTTGCTAGATGATCTATGATATTAACCACAGAGGGAAGCTAAAGGCCAAAATACTCCAGGGAAAAATGTGTTGCTCGTTAGAATGAAAGGCTGAAATTGAGAACTGAGAACACCAGTAAGTGGGATGGGAATTTCCTAACTAATCATAAACCTATCCTTAACCTACAAGAATACATACTTGAGTTTATAATATGTGTTGGATGTTGTAGGACAAGGCAGGCTGGTACTACAGGTGGTAAAAGAATTTACCAGAAATAAAGAAAAGTTAAAGTACAGTTTATTAGATACGCTGCTGCAAGCAAGAGCGGGCAAACACCAGAAAGGTTTCTGTGTGCCCCGAGGGCAGATTCTTAAGAGTCTTTTATAAGGAAGGGCCTGACCATCCACATGCTTTAAGGATAGGGGTCGTGTTGAAGGTTTCCGGACATTAGTTGATCATTATCTAAGGCCTTAAGTTCATTAGCCTGGGGAAGGTACAGTTTATCATTAGGAGGACGTAGGTGATCTGGTACGCTGGAGGAATTTTGGGTGGGAGGGGGTTTGTTAGGTCCTAACTCGGGGTTGTTATTTGGGCTAAAACAATTACATGTTGGGAGAGGAATGTTCTTTGTGTTTTCTGGTTAATGTCTTCATGAGTGATTAGGACACAGGCAGACGTCTTGTGACTGGAGCCCCCTTTGGCTCTCTATGGGGCCTCTTGTCCTCAAACCCCACGTTGGAGTTATTTTGTGCGTGTTATTTTGTAGTTATAGCTAACGCATCTTGAGTTGTCACTGAGATTAAGCTTGCTGTCCTCTTAGTGGGAAAGGAGGAATGCCTAAGAGTCTTGAGAGTTAGTAGGCACAACTTTTTATTGTGATTAAATATATATTACACAACATTTACCAATTTGACCATTTTTAAGTGTACAGTACTGTGGCATTAATTACATTCTCACTGTTGTGCAATCATCACCACCATCCATCTCCAGAACTTCATCTTCCCCAACCGAAATTCCATGCCCACAGAGCGCACAGTAAACTCCCCTCCCCTTAGTGACACCACCATTCTCCTGTCTCTATGAATTAGACCACTCTAGGCACTTCATGTACGTGGAATCATGTAGTATTTGTCCTTTTGTGACTGGCTTATTTCACTTAGCCTAATGTGTTCAAGGTTCATCCATGCCATAGCATGTATCAGAATTTAACTATTTTTTAAAGACAAATAATATTCTACTGTATGTATATACTACATTTTATTCATACATTCATCTGTTGAAAAACACTTGGGTTGATTTCACCTTTTGGCTATTGTGAATAATGCTATGAAAACAGTTGTACAAATATCTGAGTGCATGCTTTCAATCCTTTTAGGGTATATACCCAGAAGTGAAATTGCTGGATCATATGCTAATTCTATGTTTAACCTTTTGAGGAATTATCATACCATTTTCCACAGCATCGGCACCATTTTACATTTCCACCAACAACGCACAAGAGTTCTCATTGCTCCATATTCTCGTCAACACTTATTTTCTGTTTTTTTGTTTTGTTTTGGTTTGGTTTTGGTAGTAGTCCTCTAAATGAATGTTAAGTGGCATCTTTCTATGGTTTGGATTCTCAAGCCCCTAATGATTAGTGATGTTGAGCATCTTTTCATGTGCTTACTGGCCATTTGTATATCTTCTTTGGAGAAACGTCTATTCAAGTTCTCGGTCCATTTTTTAATCAGGCTATTTGCTATTTTGTTGTTGAGTTATAAGATTCATTTATATATTCTTGATATTAATCCCTTATCAGATATATGATTTGCAAATATTTTCTGCCATTCTGTGGGTTTTCTTCTCACTCTGTTGATAGTGTCCTTTGATGCACCAAAGTTTTAAATTTTGATGAAATCCAGTTTATCTATTTTTCCTTTGGTTGCTTGTACTTTTGATGCAATATCTAAGAATTAATTGCCAAATCCAATGTCATGAAGATTTTTCCCTCTTCTAAGTGTTTTATACGTTTTCACTCTTACTTTTATATCTTTGATCCACTTTGAGCTAACTTTTGTGTATGGTTTACTTCTCATGAAATCTGAGAAAGTTACTTGGGAATATTCTAATGATTGAACTCTTAGTATATGTTGGAACTTGTGCTCAGCACATCATGTCTATGATCTCACTGAATCCCGCAAACTGTCTCATTAAGTAAACACTGTGTACCCCAACTCTGGAAATGCAGAAAGGGTAGATAACTTACCCCAAACCACAAACCTACCTACTAAGTGGCAGGACTGGGATTCAAGTCATTTCTGTTTAACTCCTAAGACCATATATTCAAGGTCTATGCTATATTGGTATAATATACACAACTTAAAAAAAATGCCTAGATTTTTATTTTTAACTTTTCACTTTAGTAGTGTTATAGGATATATCTTGGGATAATTATGTTGTGTGGCTTTCCCTCACCTCATTTAAATCAGGAGACCACAAATTTTGCAAGTTGTAAAGCTGAAAGAGCCTCAGTCATTTGTAAAAGCCTGAATACAACAAAGAAATAATCTCTGTACCCCAAGGGATGGATGTAAAGAAAAAATGACATATAAGGTCAAAGAGAGGAGGAAAAGAGAGATTCCTGGAAACTCGAATCAGAATCATGAAATCCATGTAGAAAATAGTAGCAGCACACTCGGGATGTCAAAACAACTCACATGGGTTGGGTGCTTGGTTCAACTAGAGAAGTTGAACTTTAGGACAGGATGTGAGTCTCTCCCATCTCCCTATGCCACAAGTGTGGCATTGAGACAGCATAGCCCAAGACAGGAAGGGGGCATGAAACTAGCACTAAGGGCAGTAATCATTAGAAATCTGTATGAACCAAGACTCTTAAATATGATGCTTAACACACCAAAGACTGCAAATACCTGTAACAAAGGCAATGGACGCAATCTCTACAAATCTCAGTGCTCTCATATTTAAAATGTGAGTAACAACTAAATCATAGGAAATTGGTGAAGACAAAATATAACACACATAAAACACCTAATACAGGTTACCTGCAGGTACCAATAATGTTCATGCTCTGTCACCTCTCACATGCCCACTGAATTTGGGTACTCTTATTTCCTAGAAAGACAGAAAAATCCTGTGCTATTTTCAGTATTCCCAGTCTAAGAATCCACATAATTCATTCTTTTAGAATGTAGTCTAAGGAGAAAATTTGCTCCTAGAGTGCAGGCATATTTCTTTTGATTAGACAACGAATATTATATAATTGCTCATGTTTCTCTCTGCTTTGTTTGCCAAGAAGTTCATTTAAGCCTCATGCTCACTCACAGTAATTACATTCACTTAGAGAACTATTTGAGACCTTTGCTACCCTTTCCTCCATATTTAATACATGTGTCTACTTTCATTTTAGCAGCTATATTGCACTGAGTTACCTTTTATTATTAGCTTCCTCAAGTCATTTTTGGAATAGGCAAATAAAACTATAAATATATTAACACCAATAATAATAAATGTGATGCTATTTGAAATAAAAGTACTATGGAAATTTGGAATAATTAGCTAGTTGAATTGACTGATTGTTGCCAACGAAAGGTAACAAAAAGGCAGGCAACTTTAGTCTCTAAAAATGTGATCCACAATAGCCATGTATTTGGTTTTTATTAGTTAAATAATTGACTTTAATATCCTAGTTGGCATATTGCACCTGTTACTCTGTCCCTAATTTAAAGTAGCAGTTAACTCTGGGCCATTCATTTAGGAAATGGGAGGAGGTGGAATTGTATAATTAGAATATAAAGCTATGAAAATTGGCTCCTGCCCTTGGCTTGTGTTTTCAAGCACTTATAAAATCTAAGTACTTTAGAGAATACAGGTACTTTATTTTTGTAGGTTGTATTATTCAACCTCCTCATTTTGCAGTTGAGAAAGCAAAGGCTCAAGAAAGGTGAATGTCTTACCAAAGACCATATTGTTGATTGTTGATGAAATCAGAATTAGAATTCAGAGCCTAAGAATTGGAAGACACCCATAAAGATTATCTTCTTTATCTCATACAAAATATGGTTTTGTGGTATATCTCTTATATCTATTCAACTTTTTAAAAATATGACATATCTTCTTGTATGTTTCAAAATTAATTCACATAGAACATATCCAAAGCAGAATAGATTATCTCTCTATTGGCAATTTGGTTCTTTCTCAGTGTGCTCTAACTCATCCTCCTAATTGGTTTCTCTTCATCCATCTTACATCCCCACAATACAGTTATTTAATAATTTTGTTTTTCAAAATGCAGCGAGCTTGACACACACACACACACACACACACACACACACATACACACACACTCACGCACTTAAAATCTTCAGTGGCTTCCTATTTCTATTAAGACAACAGCAAAATTTTTAACATTTTGCTCAAGGCCCTGTATTGTCTAACCCTTAACTATATTTCTTTGTGACTATGATTGATTTTTTTCTTTTAATTTATTTTTTAAACATTTTTTTGAGTTATAGTCATTTTACAATGTTGTGTCAAATTCCAGTGTAGAGCACAATTTTTCAGTTATACATGAACATACATATATTCATTGTCACATTTTTTTCACTGTGAGCTACTGCAAGATCTTGTATATATTTCCCTGTGCTATACAGTATAATCTTGTTTATCTATTCTACATATGCCTGTCAGTATCTACAAATTTTGAATTCCCAGTCTATCCCTTCCCACCCCCCTCCCCTTTTGCAACCACAAGTTTGTATTCTACGTCTGTGAGTCTGTATCTGTTTTGTATTTATGTTCTTTCTTTAAAGATTCCACATATGAGCGATCTCATATGGTATTTTTCTTTCTCTTTCTGGCTTACTTCACTTAGAATGACATTCTCTGGGAACATCCATGTTGCTGCAAATGGTGTTATGTTGTCGGTTTTCGTGGCTGAATAGTATTCCATTGTATAAATATACCACATCTTCTTTATCCTGTCATCTGTAGATGGACATTTAGGCTGTTTCCCTGTCTTGGCTATTGTAAATAGTGCTGCTATGAACATTGGGGTGCAGGTGTCTTTTTGAAGTAGGGTTCCTTCTGGATATATGCCCAGGAGTGGGCTGATTTGTGATTACATTTATTTGTCCCTGAATTTTTGTCTCTAGATCTAGATCTTAAGTTACACATAAGTAGGTACCATTTGTTGTTTTCTTCAGCATTTCATCCCAGGCATAGCATAGTGCCTGATAAATAAGAGGAACTCAAGAATCATTGAATGGATGGATCCATACGTTAATAGATATGCTAGGTGTTCATAATAGCTAGCACTTATTGAAGCTACTGTGTACTTTGGTAAGTACTTGGAATGACTATGTTACTTAATCATCATAAGAACCCCATGAGATAGGTACTGTTATTATTCTCCTTTTTCAGATGGTGAAACTAAGATTTAGGATGGTAAGAAAATTATCCAAAATTACACAATCAGTAAGCAACAGAATAGTTAAATTCAGATGCTATGACTTTTAGTCACTATACTATACTGTCCTAAACAATGGAATATAAAAGTGAATAACATATATCACCTGCTAAGAGTCTATTCTCAAATTATTTATAGCCCTTTCCTGAATGATGCCAGGCATGATGAGTTGTTAAATCAGAAAATATTTATGTTTTATATGGATATGTAAGTGATTGATCATAGATTTTAAATTCCTAACAGTATTCTTTGGTGGTACGATGAAAGCCCAAAGAATAAATTTCTAATGACAGAATGTCAGACACTATCACAGGATAGCATATCAGCCAGAGTGCTGGTAGAAAATAGCTGATAATCTACAATTAAATAATTGCAGGGATTTTAATAAAGGGCCTATATACAAAGTAGTAGGCATGTTATACAAAAATCATAAGGGATAGTGCAGATTCTAGGATTAGTAACATGGGGTTGGGGTGAGAGGGTCAGTTACCTCCCTATGTCTTAAAGGGCAAGGAGAAGGGACAGTAAATGGAAATACGAGAGAGAAGGAACTGTGTGGGGAGAGCATCCTGATAGGAGCTGTGACCTTTAGTCAAGGGTACAGCCAGCGCATGGAGTCTATAGGGAGAAAGACAAGAGAGTAAACTGGTCACCGTCATCCTTCTCACATCTGCTAGTCTCCTACCAGGGCTCCCTATTAATCAAACCCAATTCAAAGCAAGAGGACAGGGGGCTTTATTCATGTGATCCTTGCAGGTCAGTCTCCTGGAAACAGGGTAGGGTAGAGCATGGATGTAAAGGATGAAAGGAAGACATCCAGAACAGATGGTAATGTAAAAAGAAATTTTTTCTAATTTCTATAGCACTTATTAAGTCACATCACTTTTCTTCCCCATTATCAGGCCAGCTATGCTTCTCAATAGTGCCAATAAGAACAAGAAAATTGTTTTAAAAAGAGGGCATGGTTTGGGATTTAGCTTATTTGTTTCAATAACTATACTGCTACAATTCCAAACGTTCTAATACCCACTCCATGCCACACTTATTTGAATTCGTGAAAGATGAGTGAAGCCTCAAGATTCTCACAAGAAAGATGCTATTTAAATTCAAGGCATTGGACTAGCATCATTAAAATGATGCCTCTGGCCTCCACTATGATTTCTGACCCAGGCTGCATTGAATAAAGATAGGTAAAACTGGTTCTCCACCTGGTTCCCATTATATTTGTATGTTGTGGAACAGCTCTGATAACACATAATATTCTTCTTATGCAGAGTAAGGACACAAATGAAGTTTCAGCCTCCAACTGTTTGTCACACACAAAAAGCTGCTTGCTTATTTGCTGAACATAGTAAAACTGGCTTGGAATAAATTAAACTGGCTGATGCTTTTCAATGCTCTGTTAGATCACTCTATGTTATGGGTGTCAGTTTCAACACCTAGAAAATGAGAAAAGATATTATAAAATATTAATGAAAACTGCACACCTTAAATCCCCAATATCCAAATGAATATTTACTCCAGGTCTTCACATGCTGAGATCTGAACATTCCATCTTGATTAGTTCTCAATTTCTTATGCTGAGTTTTATATTGCTGAAATTAATAATGCCAATAATTATATAATCAAGCAGGGATACTCATTAATGGCTGTCAGGCATAACGTTTTGAGAAGGTTGGCTGAGAAAAGATGAGAATATAAGACAAAGGATATAAAGCTATTCTAACAGATGCTCAAAAGAAATCAAACATGGCTTTGGAAATTATTTCAGATGAGGAAGGTTTGGGGAAAACAATCACAAAAGCCAAAACCTTTTCAATCAGCCAATCTAATTATCGACAGTTTAATTACATCTAATTTTACTTTGTTGAACACTGGACCTTTTATTTACATTTAAAAGTAATTCTTAAGAAAGGCAATGTTTCAGAACCAGAAGATATGGCGTTTTCTTCATGAATTATCTGTGAAAAGGATTCAGATTGTTTTGTCTACCTTCTTAGTGAATAGAGCAGAGAAACAATAAAATAATGGTTAAGATAATTATTTAGGAATTAGACACTTTCAAGTTTCATCATTTACTACCTGTTTGATCTTTCAAGTTATTCAATTACTTTGAGTCTGTTTCCCTAACTGTACCATTAGGATGACCACACTTACTTTCTTAAAATGTAATGCTGATTAGGAGAGATGAGATATACAAAATGCTTAGCTCAGTGTCTGGCATATAGCAAGTACTCAGTAAATAATAGTTTGCTATTATCATGTTTTGATGCTTACACGATTCAGAATCTAGAATTAACTTCAGCAGTAGAAAGAATAATGACTATTTTTGTGGTCTGGTTTAATGGACATTGGGAAGTCTCCTGAACCCCAACAAAATAGTTTCAACAAAATAATTTGTTTTTTGAATAATTCTCCTGGCATGATATTTAAAAATATAAATATACCAATAGGGATAATATATAAAGATGTTATTGGACAGTGCTCTTCTCCCAAAGGAGGCACCCTGAGATAAGAATTCAAAAGCATTAGAAGTAGAGAGAGGACTAAGGCAAACTGCCTACTTCACTGGTCTCCCTAGGACTAGAATTTCCTGTTAGTTGACCAGACAGTGGATGGTTGATTCTAAGGCTAGAAGATGATTAAGATTACAGGTGGGCTGAAATCTCTTGTCCCTTTCTAGAGGGTTTGGTTTGCCTCCAGAAGATATTAGAAAGGGCTACATAATTCCTGAGGCTGGACTCCCAGCTATTCAGTTAAAGCAGCTGATTGTAATCCTCAAATTTCTTACTCTGCCAGTCTCTCTAGGTTACTTCAAGGTACTTAGAACGACATTAGTCTCAGTTTTATAACATTCTGTGAGCATCAGTTTATATGACAGACATTGACTGGGTGTCAGGTATATAGAGGTAAATTAGACACTGTTTTACTTCTCATTGAGTATGTGGTCATATGAAGGAGGAAAAAATATTGAAGTTGATCATTTCAATACACCATGGAAAGTACAAGATAAAGTTATAAACTGGGTGTTATAGAATTACCATGGAGCCACATAAAACTTTTAACTGGGTATATAAAAAGGAAGGGAGTAAGGGACTACTTTAGAGAGAAATCTGAACCATAGGGAGGCGCTGGGATAAGTGGGTTGAAAACTGAGGCATTTCACTTTTTCTAGAGAACTACTTGACATGCATCTTGCCTACTTCAAATATCCAGGATGTTGATACGAAGAAACATGACAGATTTGCAGTTTTATTGGGCACTCTTAAAGACACAAACATAAATGATCACACTATACTGAAGTATGTCATCAACTAAAAGAGAATGCTTGAAATGTCTTAAGTTTGATATGTATAGCTAGAGCAACTTAAAACTATTACAGATGTTCTGCAAATGAATCAGTGTCTAATGCTATGTATACAGGAAGTATGTATGTGTTGCAGGTTTAATTAAATTGAACTTTCTTGATATAATATTTGATTATTCAATGAATGGTAGTGAGTTTTTTTGTTATGCCTGTAGACACTGTGAGATGAAGCTAACTCTTCTAAGAACCCTATTGCCTGTGGGAATTAGCTCTTGGACTCCTAGTTGATTCTTTTAACACAAGCTGTTTCAATTTTGGGTTTTTTTTTTTTTAAGCAAATAAGTAACCTAGTCACATTTGTGTGTGGTGATTGTGACAATTCTTGACTAGTAAATTAAATAGAGTAAGAGTACTTATGCAGATTACTTCATTTATTTGTGCTCAAAGAGAGTAGCTTTAGAACATTCATAAGAAAGTTGCCCTCAAAAATGGATGTTTGGCATAATATGTTTCAACTGCTATTGCAATTTCTCTTACAGGAGACACAAAACGATCAACTAAGTATGTTCCTGAAAGAAGATTGCTTGGTAGAATGAGCTTATTAATTACTTTTTAATAATTGAAATTGTTATGTAGAATTTTACAAATTAAAGATGTTTTTGATATACACAGGAACTAGGAACATGTAATAGTCTTTGTGTAGGTCTAAAAGCACTTTTAAGAATGAGTTTATGAAAGTTTTTGAGTATCTTAAATCACTTTCAATATAGCTATAGGAAGTAGCTTAATGAAAATAGAAGGTATAAATCGGGCCAAAAAGATACTCATTCATGATTTAAAAAAAACCCCAAAACTAGGACTAGATGGGGATTCTCTTAATCTAATAAAGTATTCCTTCCTTGCCCCTCCTACTCAATCCTGTACTGAAAGTCCCAGCTAGAGAAATAAAGGAAGAAAAACACTTAAAAATCATATAGCTATGAAAGGAAGAAATAAAACCACCTCTATTCACAGACAACATGATTGTAAGTATATGTAGAGAATCTCAAAGAATTTACAAAAACATCCCTGAAATTAAAAAACAAGTTTAGCAAGGTTGCAAGATATAAAGTCAGTATTAGAAAGTCAATTGCTTGTTTATATACCAACCATGAAAAATTTGAATTTGAAATAATAAAAGAAAAATGCCACTTGTAATAGCTTACAGACAAAATAAAGTACTTACATATACATCTAACATATATGTGTAGGATCTATATATAGAAAAGTATAACACACTGATAAAAAAATCAAACAAGGTCTAAATAAGTGGAAATATATACCATGTTGATGGAATGGAAGATTCCAGATTGTTAAAATGTCATTTCTTTCTAATTTTCCTACAGATTCCAATCTCAATAAAAATCTTAGAAAGCTTTTTTTTTGTAGAGAGTGACAAGCTGATTCTAAAATTTACATGGGGATTCAAAGATGCTAGGATAGTAAAAAAAAAAAAAATAGTTTGACAAAGAGAGAAAAAGTTGTTATTACTCTCATATTACACAATTTCAAGACTTGCTATAGTTACAGTAATGAAGATAGTGTAGTATTGGTTCAAGAATACATGTAGACCAGTTGAATAAAGATTCTAGAAAGAGACTCACACAAATTGAGTAAGCTGATTTTTGAAACAAATACAAAGAAATTCAGTGGGAAAAGGATGGTCTTCTTAAGAAGTGGTGCTGAAAAATTTGGAGGACCATATGAAAAAAAAAATCCTACACCTACACCTCAAACATTTCACAAAAATTAACTCAAAATGAATCATAGACGTAATTGTAAAAATGAAAGAATGTAAAACTTCTAGGAGAAAATATTTATGACCTTGTGTTTGGCAATGAGCTTTTACATACATCACAAGCATAAGTCATGAAGGGAAAATCCTAACATATTGGACTTTATCAAATATAGAAGCTTTTGATTTGCAAAATATATTGTTAAGAGAATGACAAGACCAGGAGTGAAAGACTAGGAGAAAATATTTTCAAATCATGTAGCTGATTTAAACAATCAAATTTATATCCAGAATATACAAGGAAACCTTTAAACTCAATAACAAGGAGGAAAAATGAAACAATAAATAAAAGACCTAAACAGACACTTCACCAAAAAAGATATACTAGCGGCAAATATGCATATGAAAACATACTCAACATCATATGTCACTAGATAAATGCAAATTTAAAAATACAACTGACAATACTAAATGCTCACAACGTTGTGGAGTAACAGAAACTCTCATTCATTGTGTGTAGGAATGAAAAATGAGACAGCCACTTTGAAGACCGTTTGGTAGTTACTCATGAAGTAAAAAACAGAATTAAACAGAAACAATCTCATTAATCACACCCCTAAGTATTTACCCAAGTGAACTGAAAAGTTATGTCCACACAAAAACCTGTACATGAATGTTTATAGCAGCTTTACTCATGATCACCAAAAAATGGCAACAACCAAGATGTCTGTTTTTTACTTCAATAGGTAAATGGAAAAACAAGTTGTGGTACAATTATAAGGGGCATATTATTCAGTTAAAAAAAGGAACCAAGTGTTAACTCATACAGCAACATGAATGAAACTTAAATGCATTTGTTAAGTGAAAAAAGTCAGATCAAAGTGGCTATATATTAAATGATTCCATTCATATGACATTCTGGAAAAGGCAAAAATATAGGGACAGAAAATAAACATGTGGTTCCCAGGGGTTTGAAGGGGAATGGTTGATTTCAAGAGTATGCAAAGTGAATTCTTTAGGGTGATAAAACTTTTCTGTGTAGTTCTAATGTGGTAGATACATAACATTATTTATTTGTCAAGCCACATAGTACTGTACATCACAAAGAGTGAACTTCAATGGATGCAAATTAAAAAAAAAAATCAACCAGTAGGTCAGGGATGTAAAGATGAAATGCAGAATCTAAATGCATTAAAACTTCATGGCTTTACTGAAGTGGTTGGGGGGAAAAAGATGACCTAAGTAAGTTTCAAAAATGGTGATTTGGCTAGAACCTTTAAGGCTAAATACAAAAAGAGTTATACATAAACACTGCACTCTGAGTTGGTAAAACTGTTTCTCACAGAGGTACAGGTTAAAAATTCTATAACTACTTTATGTAAATACTGGCGTTGAACTAATAAGTGGAAAGTGGATTGTAAGAGCTAGGTTTTTTATGGTTAGAGAGGGAAGTTCCAGATAAGGAAGGGGAGAAAGGCTAGAATGGACCAGATGATACCACATTATGATTGAAGTCATTAGTATGATTATGTATAGAGCTCAATAGAGATACAGATGGAAAGATATAGAAATAATTATAGATAGATGTGTGTACATGGGCTAGTATACATACATTTATTTCCCAAATCCATCAACTGAGAGGACTTGGAAGCAATGACAAAGTAGCACACCAGCAGCATATCTAGGTTTCTAGGCACTATTCCTCCAATAAAACAGAAAATCAAGGCTTCTAGAAAAAATGATTATGGCTGAGGCAGGGAATATAAAAATGAGCCTGGAACATCTTGTAGTGTCAGAAAGTAAGGTGGTGCTCAGAAAGTAAAGTTGTACTAAGAAAATAAAAGGATGAAGGAATATCAACTAGACACAGGAACCAATCTAAAATACCTCCTAATAATCAAAGCTGGAACAATTTGTACAACACAATAAATAATACAATATTTGATCATAACACAAAGAACAAAATAAATCGCCACAGGTTCATGCTGATATAGATAAATGACTGACTGACTGACTGACTGACTGACTGACTGACTGAATAAATAAATAAATAAATAAATAAATAAATAAATAAATAAATAAATAAATAAATGTGGGAGGATAGGGAATAGTTCCTTACAGGATAACTCCATATACTTTTTGTAGATACAGCCCTTTCCAAGAGGTAGAGCTTAATCTCCCTCCTCTCATTGCATGTGCACTTTGCTTGGCGATTTTCTTCCAAAGAATAGAGTATTAAAAATGGAAAAAAATAATTGTTTTGGTGGAGAAACCTGGAGAACACTACCTAGGGCAGGATATTATGTTTAACATCATCAGTGATAAGTCATGTTGATATCATATATCACTGATATGATGTGATAAAAATAGCACTTTACCTTTGTGGTATTATTCCTCCTTGAAAAAAAATTACTCCAGTCTAACACTGAGAAAAATAACAGACAACCCAAAACTGAGGTATTTTCTACAAAATACATGATGAGTACTCTAAATCTGTCAAGGTCATCAAAAACAAGGAAAGTCTAAGAAACTCTCACAGCCAAAAAACCTAAAGAGACATAAATGACTAAATGCGATGTGGTATCCTGGATGGAAGCCTGGAACAGGAAAAGGACATTAGACAAATCTAAGGGCAACTGCACAAAGTATAGACTTTATATAATAATAGTTTATCAACAGTGGTTCACTAGTTATGACAAATGTACCATACAAATATAAGAGGCTAACAACAGGAGAAATTAGGTTTGAGGTTTAGATGAACTCTCTATACTATCTTTGCCACTTTTCTGTACATCTAAAATTATCCTAAAATTTAAAAAATATTTTTAAAAATAACTAGAGATTGCCTGTTTCTGGTCCTGCATGCAAAGATCTTAGAAGTTGCCACTCCATCCTAGCAACAAGTAAAAAGTTGAACAAAATGAAAAAAAAAAAGTCTTTTTAGATTCATCAAAGAAGTGAGGTCACAGGGCAACCAGTGCACCAAAACTGGAGAGACACACAGGTGGATACAAAGAATCCCAATTTACAGAGCAGAAATCCTTGAGCAGAAACTTGTATGAGAACCAGTGCCAGGGTTGGGTAACCTGAATTGTAATTGACAAATGGCTAAAGGCTCAGTGTGGACACCTGTGAGAGTTAAAACTCCAGGGAAACTCAGTCATAGGAGAGGCCCTACACTTTTGTTAGATTTACCTAGAGGAGGTAAATCTACCAGGTCCTCACAGTAATATCGGAGAAAAATGTCCTCATGTTTCTGGCTGTAAGAGGGAAAATGAACCATTGTGAAATATGGCAGAGCATTATTTTCTTCTTAACAAGGCATGCCCCAAGTAGATACTATTTTACCAGAGCATAATTTGCTGGGGTTTTATCAGAGCCTAAGGGAAAAATTTAACTTCAGGTAGCTCTAGCCTTCTACAAGGGAGAAAGGAAACACCCAACTCCAGTCTCCTGAAAACGTCTCATGTGGGGAAAGGGAAATACATAATTCTGGCCAGCTAGGGCTATCTTATCCTACCTAAGGGTGGGAGGGGAGGGCTGAGAACAATGGTGAAGTCTGCAGTTCAGAGACACAGGCTCATCATTAGACTGAGACCTAACCACAGGAGTATAGAACACTTCCTTTCCACCCACACCTTACAACTATTAAAGTTGTAACTTTACTAATATTATTAAAGGCCTATACACTGCAGTTCCTTTTACACAGTACATCATCTCCAACTTCGAACAAAAAATTACAAGACATACTTAAAGGTAAAACAAACAAACAAAAAAAGATAAAGGTAGGGGAATAAGAAGTACAAACTATCTCAACAGATGCAGAAAAGGCTTTTGATAAAATTCAACATCCACTTATGATAAGAACTCTTCATAAAGTGAGCATAAAGGGCACATACCTCAACATAATAAAGGCGATATATGACAAACCCACAGCTGACATCATACTCAATGGTGAAAAGCTGAAAGTGTTTCCTGTAAGATCAGGAACAAGACAAACATGCCCACTCTTGCTGTTTTATTCAATGTAGTTTTGGAAGTCCTAGCCACAGCAATCAGAAAACAAATAGAAATAAAAGGAATCCAAACTGGAAAATAAAGAAGTAAAACTGTCCCTCTTTGCAGATGACATGATGCTATACACAGAAAATCTCCAAGATGCTACCAGAAAACTACTAGAGCTCATCAATGAATTCAGTGAAGTTGCTGGATACAAAATTAATATACAGAAATCTGTTGCATTTCTATACACTAATAACAAAATATCAGAAAATAGGAAAGTAAAGAAACAATCCTTTTTAAAATTGCACTCCCAAAAATAAAATACTTAGGAATAAATCTGACCAAGGAGGTGAAATACATATGTGGAGAACTACAAAACATTGATTAAGGAAAATATCAGAAAGGGAAATTAAAGAAATAATCTCATTTACCATCACATCAAAAAGAATAAAATACCCAGGGATAAACCTATCTAAGGACGCAAAAAACCTGTACTCTGAAAACTATAAGACACTGATGAAAGAAATTGAACACAATATAAACAGATGGAAAGATATACTATGTTCTTGAATTGGAAGAATCAATATTGTTAAAATGACCATATTACCCAAGGCAATCTACAGATTCAAGGCAATCCCTATCAAATTACCAATGACATTTTTTGCAAAACTAGAACAAAAAAAAATCTAAATTTGTAAGGAAAGACAAAAGACCTTGAACAGCCAAACAATCTTGAGAAAGAAGAATAGAGCTGGTGGACTCATGACTTCAGACTATACTACAGTAATCAGAACAGTATGGTACCAGCACAAAAACAGACATATATATCAATGGAAGAGGATAGAAAACCCAGAAATAAACCCATACACTTATGGTCAATTAATCTACAAAAAAGGAAGCAAGACTATACAATGGAGAAAAGACAGTCTCTTCAATAAGTAGTGCTTGGAAAACTGGACAGCTACATGTAAAAGAACGAAATTGCAATATTCTCTAACACTATATACAAAAATAAACTCAGAATGGATTAAAGACCTAAATGTAAGACCAGATACTCTAAAACTCCTAGAGTAAAACATAGGCAGAACACTCTTTGACATAAATCACAGCAATATTTTTTTGTAACCATCTCTTAGAGTACCAGAAATAAAAATAAAAATAAACAAATGGGACCTAATTAACCTTAAAAGCCTTTGTATAGCAAAGGCAACCATAAAGAAAATGAAAAGGCAATCACGGACTGGGAGAAAATATTGGCAAATGTTGCAACTGACAAAGGATTAATTTCCAAAATATACAAACAGCTCATACAGTTTAATATCAAAAAAACAAACCCAATCAAAAAATGGACAGAAGACCTAAATAGACATTTCTCCAAAGAACACATGCAGATAGCTAACAGGCACATGAAAAGATGTTCAGTATCACTAATTATTAGAGAAATGCAAATCAACACTACAATGAGGTATCACTTACACCAGTCAGAATGGCCATCATTAAAAAGTCTACAAATAATAAATGCAGGAGAGGGTGTGGAGACAAAGGAACCCTCCTACACTGTTGCTAGGAATGTAAATTGGTGCAGCCATTATGGCTCAAAAAATTAAAAATAGAGTTACCATATGATCCAGCAATCCCACTCCTGGGCACATATCCAGAGAAAACTCTAATTCAAAAATATACATGCACCCCAATGTTCATAGCAACACTATTTACAATAGCCAAGACATGGAAGCAACCTAAATGTCTGCTGACAGATGAATGGATAAAGATGTATTTTATACACCCCCCCCCACACACACACATATACATATGTAGATATATAATAATGGAATATTACTCAGCCATAAAAAGAATGGAATAATGCCATTTGCAGCAACATGGACGGGTCTAGAGAGTATCATATTAAGTGAAATAAGTCAAAGAAAGGCAAATATCATATATCATTTATATGTGGAATCTAAAAAAATGATACACATGAACTTATTTACAAAACAGAAATAGACTCACAGACATAGGAAACAAACTTATGGTTACCAAAGAGGAAAGTAGGGGTGGGGGTAAGGGATAAATTAGGAGTTCAGGATTAACATATACACATTACTATATATAAAATAGATAAACAACAAGGACCTACTGTATTGTACAGGTAAGTATATTCAATATCTTGTAGTAACCTGTAATAGAAAAGAATCTGAAAAGGAATATATATATACACACATACACACACATATGTATATGTGTATATATATATTCCTATATATATATAAAACTGAATCACTTTGCTGTACACCTGTAAATTGCAATAAAAACGGTTAAAAAAAGAGGTACAAAATACTATGTATAAAATAAATAACCTATAAGGATATATTATACCACACAGGAATATAGCCAATATTTTATAATAACTTTAAAAGAAGTATAATTTATAAAAATTTTGAATCACTGAGAATAATATAATATTGTTAGTCAAATATAGCTAAGTTAGAAAAAGAAAAAAACTATAATTAATATGCTAAAGGGTGTAATGGAAAAAAGTAGACAACATGTAAGAACAGATGGAAAATGTAAACAGAGACACAGAATTCTAAGAAAGAATAAAAAAAGAAACACTAGACATTGAAAATATTGTAACAGAAATGAAGAATGTCTTTGATGGGCATATTAGTAGACTGAACACAGCTGAGGAAAAATCTGAGCTTGAGGATATCTCAATAGAAACCTCCAAAGCTGAAAAGCAAAGAGAACAAACACTGAAAAATACCCAGTAGAATGTCCAAGGACTGTGGGATAACTATTAAAGGTGTAACACATGCATAACAGGAATACCAGAAGAAGAAAGAGAGAAAGGAACAAAAGAAATATTTGAAACAATAATGACTGGAAATTTCCCTCAGGTTAATGTTAGACACTAAACCACAGATTCAGGCTCAGAGAATGCCACACAGAGTAAATTCCAAAAAATCCTACACCTAGGCATCTCATATACAAACTTCAAAAATACCAATGAGAAAGAAAATATTGAAGGAATCTAGAGGAGGAAAAAAACTACCTTCCTTATAGAGGAAAAGAGATGAGAATTATAATAAATTTCTCAGAAACCATGCAAGCAAGAAGAGAGTGGAGTGAAATATTTAAAGTGTTGAAAGAAAATTCTACCAACTCAGAAATCTATACCAAGTAAAAGAATTTCTCAGAGAAACAAAAACTGAGGGAATTTATTGCCAAAAGATCTGCCTTGCAAGAAATATTAAAAGAAGTTCTTCAGAATGAAGGAAAATAATATAGGTATGAAACTTGCATCTACGTGAAGAAAGGAAGAATCACAAAGAAGGAAAAGTAAAGGTAAAAAAACCCCCACACTTTTCTTTATCGATCTAACAAATAACCATTTATTGAAAATAATAATAGCAACAATGTATTCAATTTTGTACACACATATATATATGATTAAGTATGTTTATGTATGAATGATAGCAATGATACAAGGGACAGAATGGAGGAATTAGGAATATTTTGTTTTTGTAAGGTACTTTAATTTCCTGCGAAGTATTATAGTGTCATTTGAAAGACGATTTGTATTATTTATAAATGGATATTGCAAACTCTAGGGCAACCAACCACTAAAGAAGTCTTTAAAAAGGTATAATTGATATGCTTAGAAAGAAGAGAAAATGTAATCATAAAGAACATTCCATTGATACCACAAAAGGTAAAAAAGTGTGGAAGACAAAAATAGGAATAAAGAACAAGACAACAAGTAGAAAATGGTAACAAATCTGGTATTAACTCAAGTATATTAATAATTAAACATCAATGGCCTAAATATATCCATTAAAATACAGAGACTGTCAAAGTGGATTAAAAAATAAGACCCAACTATAAGTTGTCTACAGGAAACCCACTTAAATATAAAGACACATGTAGATTAAAGTAAAGAGATGGAGAAAGGTATACCATCCTAACACTAATCAAAAGAAGGTAGAATATCTATATTCATTTCAGACAGAAGAGACTTCAGAACAAGAAAATTTTTTCAGGGACAAACAAGAGTGTTACATAATGATAAAGGGGTAAATATTCCAAGAGGGTATAACAATCCTTAATGGGTATGTGCCTACCAATAGAGTATCAAGTTAAATGAGGCAAAAACTAATAGAACTTCAAGGAGAAACAGATGAATCCACTATCATAGTTGGAGACTCCAATATCTCTCTATCAGAAATGGACAGATTCAGCAGACGATAATTAGTAAAATGAGTCCAAGAGCACCATTAATCAACTGTATATTGACATGTACAGTCAGTATCCACGTGTTCTCCATCTGTGGATTCAACCAATGAAGGACTGAAAATACTTTTTTTTAATTCCAGAAAGTTCCCAAAAGCAAACCTTGAATTTGCTGTGTGCCAGCAACTATCTAGACAGCATTTACATTGTATTCACAACTATTTACAGGGCATTTACATTGTATTAGGTATTATAAGTAATCTAGAGATGATTTAAAGTATATGGGAGAATGTGCATAGGTTATATGCAAATACTACACCATTTATATAAGGAATTTGAGCATCCATGGCTTTAGTATCCACTGGGGGTCCTGGAACTAATTTCATGTGGATACTGAAGGATGACTATGTAGACTATTTCATCCAACAACAGCAGCATAGACGTTCTTCTCAAGCTCATGTGGAACGTTCACCAAGATATACCAAATTTGGGGCCATAAAACATATCTTAAAATTAAAAAAAATCATACAATGTCTTTCAGTTTTTTCAGCTTTTTACTTGTTAGGATGGAGTGGCAACTTCCAAGCTTCTTAACATGCGGAACCAGAAACTTTCAGTTTGAACCCATAGTGAGAGCAGAAGGACACTCACTTATGGAAAGGCTCTGTCCCCATGGCACTCAGTTTGATACTCTGCTTTTCTAAAAGTTCTACTTTTACAAAAAGTCTTCCTTCTCTGCTTATCATGAAAATGAACCTCAGTTCCTCAAACTACCTTAGCAATCCAGATGCTTTTTGTGAACCCTTAAATAGATCTCCTACTCAAGTCTCAGGAAGTTCTCTTGGTCATGGATACTCCAATTTTCGAGGCACATTAAATCCGCCTATATTTAAAACACAGTTCCTGGGCATACAGTATACTTTTGGAGAAATATGATGATGGAGTGTTTTCGAAAGTAGAGACCAACCATCATTAACTGACTATATGTGAGGCATTGTACTGGATGCTTTGTTATGATACTTTGTTTCTGAAACCTATTCTACTCTCACTTTTCAAATAGGGTATTTGAGATTTACAGAGATTTAACAATTTATTAAGCTCGAAAGGGTGAATTTAAGTTTGCCTACTTAGACTCCAAACACTAGGTTCTTTTTACTGTATCACATCCCCTTCCAACATAATTATAAGCCAATACCTCCAAAGATCTGCTAGTATACTGTGTTTTCTCCCCATAACTATCCATTTTCTAACACAAAATAGCAGGGAATTAAAGTAATTGTGTCCAATTAGTGTAATCTCATTAGTTAACCTAAATTTTGATTCCCCCCAATCTGAAGATTGTGTTTTCCATGACAGTAAGATGAAAGCTATCATTTATGGTAAGCACTCACCAATTTGGAAATTTTGCCCCATCAATCAAATAACAGCATTAATAGATACCATTTAGTGAGAATCCCCTATGAATCAGTCACTTTGTATTCATCAACCACTAATCTCACAATAACCTTCCATGGTAAAGATTTTACCTACCACTTTACAGCTGGGCAAGCAGAAGTCATATAGATTGCCAAAGTCAGACAGCTAATACAGTGAAAAAAAGCCAGGATTCAAACACAGATCCCTTTCACATCAAAAATCCTGTTTCTCTACTACACCTCAAGATGACACTGCTCATCACCTAATAACATTAATAATTTCATCCCTCTGAATTATCTTTCTCCAACTCTACTTTCCCCATCATTGACATCTTTGTTTATTAGATTGACTGTCATTTATTATAATTTTCTTCACTTGTCAACCATAATTAGTTTAAACCTTTCTAGATCTCTTTTAAACCACATTCCTCCCA
This sequence comes from Camelus bactrianus, assembly GCF_048773025.1. Classification (NCBI taxonomy): domain Eukaryota; kingdom Metazoa; phylum Chordata; class Mammalia; order Artiodactyla; family Camelidae; genus Camelus; species Camelus bactrianus. The sequence goes on along the minus strand of NC_133575.1, from coordinate 76,089,959 downwards.
GATGAAATGGAGCAAGAAACCAATCACTCTCCCATACCCATCACACATCACATCACCGTAAGTGAGTATCTATAATAATTGTAGCCACAGAAGAAAATAAAACTGATGTGTCTTTTCTGCTCCATTGTATAATGACTAAATAGCCACACTGGAATTCTGAGGCATGGAAAAGCAAATTTAAACTATTGATCATCTAATTTTTGGCTGCTTTAAGAACTATACACAAGTATGTAAGATTAAGAGAAATGAGTTACTTTATATACACCTTTGCACATGGACTTACCTAGTAAAGTAAGTATAGATCAAACATTCTGGGCTTACTGGACATCAGAGGTAAGTCTCTGAATAGATAGCATGTGTATACACAACTATTTGGCTATTCATCACTCTACTTTCATACTTTCCCTTCCTTATTTACTTAAGAATGAGTCACTTAACATCTTGTTTGTCAAATGGTTTTCCACAAACCATCTAACAATATAGTGACAGAATTAGGAAAGACATAACATCAGGTATTCAATGGTTTAAAAGTACAAGGTATCCTCTCCTCCATCCCATCTGACTTTACCTCTTAAGTGAAACCCAACAGAATACCTGTAAGAGGCCACCTTAGGTATGTGAATACAAATTTCTTTACTTCTTAGATTTTTTTTAATTTTTAATTTTGGGGGGGGAGGTAATGAAGTTTACTTATTGATGAGATACTGGGGACTGAACCCAGGACCTCGTGCATGCTAAGCATGTGCTCTACTACTGAGTTATACCATCCCCCCCTTACTTCCTGGATTTCAGACTTGTCAGAGGACAGGGAGATTATTTCTCCTTCTTACAAAAACACTTTGATACATGCTATTATCTCTGTTTTTACTGTAAAATGTAAGCAAGTTTTAACATGATAGTGTTCAAAGACATGCCGTGGATTGCTGAAATGCTCCATGGTGCTCTAATGTTTTTGTTTAATCACACTAAACCACTTATAGCTAAAGTTTAACACTTGCTGTCATTAAGAAAAATGTGCAGCTCCCTCCTCCATTTGAGAATCACAGTCACCAATGAATGGTTATTGATCTGAGATAACTAAAAGGGTAAAATGCAGGGATTGAAATTTGGATTAGCCTGTTTTTATTGGGCTTTACTTTAACATTTCCCAAGCAGAGGTCACATCGTCACAAAGCAGAGGTCATATCATTTCCCTCATAGCATCGATCAGGTGTGAAGCAGGTGACATTTAGGTGATCTTGTTTGGCCAACTGCAGCGATGAGCCTGATTGTCCCTTCTGCATCTGGAAACGAAGCATTGGCTGAGGGCAGAGGTGATATTACTCATTTCCAACTCCTCTCTGGTATTTCTCCCTAGCTCCCAAAGCGCACTGACATTTAGGTAAGAATCCCTGTCAGCCCAGGCACTTATCTATCTGCACATTATGTGAAAACTGGCTCCTGGGGACTGATGCTGCTCACATACGGAAGTGTGCAAACCCCTTTTCCCCTAGGCAGCCCTCATTTTCTCAACATTATGGCAATCTCATCACTCTTATTTGATACTTCATCACAAACAGCTACTCATGATCTAAATTTACCCAGTCCTCTTACTGCCATCACTCGTTCCTTCTTTCCACCTCACTGCTAGCTCTCTGGGAAGGATGGGCTCATATAAAGTTAATAGTCACTAGGGCATTACCGAGTGACTACTCCAGCCTAATGCCTTACCCCTCTCAGTGATGCTTGTGATTTTAAATAGGATTCTCACACAGATAAATATTCCAAGTCTAAGTGTTATGCCCTGTTGCCAATCATGTTGAAGAAACATTTTCATTTGTTTACAAGGAGTAAGATTTATTGTGAATTAGCATACAAAGATGATAATTTACTCATGCAAGAAACCTGGAATAGTAAATTCTTACTATTAACAAAATCATTCAAGCTAACAAGTTGCTTAGATTAGAATCTTCTTTGGAAATCTTCTTCACTTAGAATAGGCCAGGGCTACCTGGAACTAACAAATGCAGAATTGGTACTGACATTCAAGGATGCATGAGCACATAAATCTAATATACTCTGCTGAAATGTCTAGTTATCATGAATGAAGAAGTATTAACATGCAGATATTTTCTCCCATTGGTTTCCAGGTTGCATCCACAACTATTCTGACTTTCTTCACTTAATTTGCATAATCCTTCTTATATTTCCCAAAGAACAAGCTGATTCAGCCTTTACATGAAATAAAATTGTTCTAATAAGAAAAGCCTTTGTCTGTTGTGCAATGATATTCTTATGTGAAAAGTGTTACTTTCTATTACTGAAAGCCCTAACTACATAGGCAAAATACTATTTGGGAAAAAATATTATTTTTATTTTTTGTCTATAAAATGAGAACTAATTATGCTCATCAACACTGTGGTATTATTAATTCAAAGAGAATGGAAGATTCATCATTGAATTCTTGCAGTGCACCATAATGCCAATGTAAGATCAAGATTTATGAAGTAAAAAGAAGAAAAAGTCTAATAAATGAAGGCTTAAAGTTTCTTCACAAAATTGAACACTCTGAGTATTGCCTTGTCTTTGTTATTCAATCTTCCCAAGAATAATCTAAGCACAACCAATTTTTACTGTGCAATGAATGAATGGAAGAATAATATGTAAAATATTTGGCTTTCCCCCATGGAATCAGAGCCAACAATCAATGAGTGTGAGGGTTTTTTTGTTGTTGTTATTGTTGTTGTACTTTCTGTCATTTTAAAATCCTCAAACTTTTTAAAATAGTATTTTAAACATCTGGCAATCATTTTTCAGGGAACCTAGATCAACGTAGTTTTTTCAAATTATTTGCATGAGAAGGTATTTTAAAATACTGAATGCACATGGCACATCTAATTAAGTAGCATCCAAAGAATAAATTGATTTTCATGATCTACAGTATTTATATTGGTCTGTGAAAGGACTGCTTTGTCAGCTTAAAAGGGCATTTCTATGTGGGCACAGCCCTGTAGTAATTTACTCTCTTTCTTTGTTGAAACCAAGGGTTAGATAAAACTAGGGCTATTTTGTTTGATACTAACAGAAAATAAATGTTACTTAAAGTTGAATGAGTTAATCTTTATAACAAGTAATAAATCTTTATAATAATGATAATCACTTTTTCCAATTTGATACTGAAGAAGGTATGGTAATAGAAAGTGGTCATAGTATTAGTAAGTGTTGGGGTTTATAAATACAGTGGTTATCAAACTTCAGCATGTATCAGAATTACCAAGAGTGCTTGTTTGAACAAAGATTGCTTATCCCCACCCCAAATGGTTATAGGTCTGGGTTGGGGCCTGAGAATTTGTGTTTCTAACACAGTTCCAAGGTGATAACATGGTACCTGCCCAGGGACCACACTTGGAGAACCACTCGAGTGGCACAAAGAACGAATTACAAGTAAAGAAATCTGGGTCCTAATCTATCCCAGTCACTGAGCAGATGCACTTCCCTAGGCAAGTTACTTACCCTCTCTATGTATTTTTGTAAAACTAGTGAACAGTTACTGAATCTTTATTTTTTGAATATATTGGTTCCAAACTCTTGACATTCACTCATTAATTTCATAAATATTTGAGCCCTTTCAATGAGATAAAGCATGATACTTGGGAAATAGTGCTATAAAGTAAATCCTTTTCCTCATAGAACTTACATATTTGTGGGATAACATAAAATGAACAAATAAAAATATGCAATATAATATCAAATGACGATAATGTTATTGGAGAAAAAGGCAACTGGGGGAGTAGAGCATGATAGTGAGGGAGATGAAGGGTTAAAATTTTTAGTTCTCTCCTGATCATAAAATAATCTCCCCGTGAGTTAAGGATTTGTATTCTCATACTGTGCTGAGAAGACTTCAGCTCAGAAAGTTAACTAATCTTCCCAGTATTACACAGCTAGCAAGTAATAGAATTAGGAATTGAACTCAGATCTGACTCCAAATGTTATTCTCTTAACTAATATATCACCTTCTAAATAGACAAAGCATCTAGGCACAGTGATTGGCACAGAGGAGTCATGCAATTAATATACTCACTATGATCACTGCTTCCATAACTGAATGTATTTATCACATAACAATCCTGTTTTGCAGATGGAGGAAGAGGGTCTCAGAAAGATCAAATGATTTGCCTAAATTCATCCAGTTAGCAAGCAATAAATCTGAGATAAGAATTCTGGCATGACTGACAACAAAATGGACACTTATCCTACTATGATCATCTGCCTTCTCACCATAAAATGTGGCCAATAGTATAACGGCACAAGAAAGTCCACCCAATGCTTGTGAATAAGCTTTGGAAAAATTATAGAATGGTATGTGTTTGTAAATTGTATATTTATAGTAACTGTTATTTCCTGTTGCATTCACAATGGTTAATATTTTAGATATTGGGGAAGCCAGAATATCAAAGAAGGAAACATTTCTCATACGGTTTTTGTTGGGATCATTGAAAAGTTCACCTAAGCCTTTTAGCTTCATTCATCTATAAAGAATCTTTTGGACATATTATTATTATTATTTTAAATTTATTTTATTTTTTTATATCTTTGGGGGGACGTAATTAGGCTTATTTATGTATTTATTTTTAGAGGAGATACTGGGGGGGGGAATGAACCCAGGACCTCATGCATGCCAAGCATGCGCTCTACCACTTGAGCTATACCCTCCCCCTGGACATACATTATTTTAATCAAGGTATTCCTTTGCTGAGCACCATGAGGGAGACAAGTACATAGGAGCATGTAAATGTTTTTTCCAGTCATTCCTAAATGAAATGCAGACTGAGTTTCCAAATCAGAATACTCCTTCTACTGAAGATCATGTTCAATATTTTACCAGAGTCAAGAAAACTTGTTTGGCAGCAGTATTCATCAGGGTGATATTTCAAAACAGAGGGGAGGCTTCCATTATAGACTGGCAAGTTCAAACTACTCTAGTCATCCTATTCATGGTTTTCAGCCAGCCTTTCAAAGTACTTATTGCCAATTTAAGATGGAAACTGAAAGACTTCCCTCTCGGTATTGATCAGTTTCCCCCTTTTACTATATAGGAATCATTAGTTTCACTGAAGCACTAAACTCTACCAAATCTCCTGGAAAATACTGTATTCAAACTAAACCTAAGAGTCATCTTTGCAACTGTCTCTCACTTGCAACATCCATAATTAGAAATTAATAAAACTGAGATATGCTTAGTGGTTTGAAGTATTTGGCATTTAAATTACTGTTTTAAAGGTTTGTTGATGGCATCAGCAAAACTGGGCTGTGGGAGACAGACACTAGGAGTTATTTTCTTAATTTCCTCAACTGCAAATCACCAAACAAACAAACAGACTTCTGGGGGTTAGTATTCTGCTTGCAACATAGGGTGTCTAAGGAAAAATATAATGCGAAATGCTTATAGTCAGAGCATAGGGTAACTGGAATAATAAACTGAATTTCAAACTCCATACACATACATATACTACTGTACCACTGAATGATTTTCCAGTGGGTTGTGGGTTTTTGGTTTTCTGATCATAATTTATGATTAGGTTGCTCACACGGAAGTAGGAGAGGACCTCTTTTGAAAAAAAAAAAAGGAAACTAAAGGAATTCTCTAATATCCCCATTCTCAAAGAAATTTAGTTTTCTCAGGGAAAGCAACATAAAATTTGAACTTAAAAATAGCACTTTTCCATTCTCTCATCTTGATATGATTTAAGCTTTCATCAGTAAAGAACAAGACATGTTATTTCAAATCAAAAGAGAATGCCAAAAAATTCATCCTAAAACGTAAGGTCTATGCATTGAAAAGTAATTGAGCTTTTCATTTGAATCACTAAAACTTTCTCATTTTCAAAATCTTAGTTTTGAATTTTCCTGTGTTCCCAATTCAGACTTTGAATATTACCCCACGCAATTTACCACTTTTGCTTTTCAGAGATTTATTGAGCCAAATATTTGACAAAGATAGTGCCTGTAAGTGCTGAGATGCAGGTGTGCATGGTGAGGCTTGGCACCCAGCAGTGGTCACTGATGCCAAACCCAAGTCCATTGTACTTATATTGCTACAGGCACAACAGATGTAGGTGCAACTTGTTTTGGAAATCATTCCTATTTTCTATAAATCTAGTCAGTGCTTTAACAACATTCTCCAATTATGAAATCAAGCCAATGTAGAGTGTCACCACTGGTAAATACAAAGAATTATAAAATATGAGTTTCATTACAATACAGTGATGATGTATTCATTAGTCATCTAGACCAAGTTCACATCTCAGGGTGCTCGCTTAGAAACTGAATGTGCAACTTGCAAGGTTTTAGAATTCTCATGCCTTTGTTATATAGCAACTGGTTACCTGCTGGTCTTCAAATAATGAGTTTGGCCTGAAAAATTGCTCACCTGTGCCTTGATTAAGGCCTTATTACAGGAGTTAGCATAGATGGTGTCTTACTTGAATTGATCTTTATTCATAATCAGAGGCCAGTTACAATCAATCCTATGATTTGAATATCCTTTTCAGTGCTTGTAATATGTAAATCTTCCTTTCTTTTTACATAGGTATCTGTTTGAATGTCCACTGGAGAACCTCAAGTGTTACAACTGCACACTTGACACCCTGCAGGGATTGAAGGCAAAACATCCTTTCATACCCCCGTTAAAATTCTGTTAGAGGGGGTAGGGTATAGCTCAAGAGGCAGAGTGCATGCTTAGCATGCTTGAGGTCCTGGGTTCAATCCCCAGTACCTCCTCTAAAAATAAAACAAAACCTAATTATCTCCCCCAGCCAATTAATCTTTTTTAATGATACAATAATAAATAAATCAAATATTTTTTAAAATGCTGTTAGAGTTTATAATTGGGTCAATTTAGTGACCTCTATTTAGGAGAGGATGGAGGTAGAGAAGGATCATCTCATGCTTTTTGATTTGCCAGTATACAAATTGTAATTGTACTTGCGGCTTAGATTATACATGCACCTTGGTATATTCGGTATGGTTTAAAGAAAACTTTATCAGACATAAATAAAAATCTTTCTGTTAAATTCTGCCATAATATATATCACACACTGACACTGAATTCTTGAGACAGGCAACAAATGATAGGTAGACATGTGAGCTTATTTACTAGGATGAGCAAATGCCTTGATATATCAAGGCTGTGAAAGAAATTGGCTTCATGTAAAGCACACTCCTATTTGTGGGGTCGTATCACAGGCCTCTCTTTGATCTAGTTAATCAGTCTGACTATGGTGTCGAGTAGCCAGAGCCCGAGGAATCTATGAATTATTTTGATATTACAGTTGAGAAATCTTTCCTGGGAAGCCATGTGAGTTGCAGTGTTTGAACTGATGTGGCTGGATGGAAAGAAGAGTGTTTATTTCAAGGTCACTTGGGCTCACTGGAAAGCTATTTGAATAAGTCAAGGCATGAATTTCTTATGGATTATATCAACTGCTTTGATAGGTTCATATACATTCAGATGCTTGTTATCTTTGTAGCTCTCCTAGGTTTCCATGGGAGCCTCTCCATCTTCAGAAGGAATAATAAGCTTCTTAAGAAAATGGATGGTTTTTATTTCTATCAATGCCGAAGTACCACCTGGTATATATTTGGAGCTCAATAACTCTTTGCTGAATGGATGATATTGTAGAATGAGGTTTAAGGAATTATGAGATGTAGGCCTTTTTAAAGCTGAGTTATAATGATGAGACTTTATGATGATCTTATTTGAATGAATGGAGAGGAAAAAGCAGAGTGATTACAAATTTGACCACAATTTAAAATCGCATCAGCTTTCAATACTACACAATCACCAATAAAATTATATTGATTTTATTTATGTCATTACAATACTAAAATCAAAGAAAAGTTTTACACTACCTTCTTAAGCAGAGTGGTCCTTTAAAATAAGGCTTTTCCAGAGGTAATGAATCATCATAACTCGATCATGCCTCTTAGTTTTAACAATTAAGTATCGTGTCAAAACCTAATTTTCAGCTTCATAATGTGTGAGTTATTGATATAAACTTATGTTTGGTTTAAGTGTATATTATATTGCATATTGTTATAAAGATTATGTCAGGCCAGATTGGTCATTTGTTCATATTCATAAAAATAAGCTCAAAAAGACTACATTGGTTCCTTTGCACAGATCATTAAATTTTTTGAATGTTGACTTGAGTTCATTAAAGTCTTTTGTACTAATACAGCTATTTCATATGCCCATTAACTTTCTGATCTGCAGTAAAGATTGAAGCAATTGTCTTATTTAAAGCCATGCCTGTATTTCTGATACTCGAGAAACAGAATTATCATTTTTATATCACTCAATATAAAAGTGATTTGATTGTACTATGCATAATTTGTGTGTAGGATATTATTTTTAAAGCATATAAATTATGAAGATTCTATTTCAAAACCAGAAAGCAGCTATTTAATGGTAAGAAGTAAGCTAATCTTTTATTGAAGATCTAAGTACTTAAGTGAACTTGTAATTTTTAAGGCAATGAAACTAGTTGGTTGTAATTTATTTTAAACTATATTGATAAAGAAATAATTAGAAAATTTCTCCTTGAAATAGCACATTTGCTGAATTTCCATGCACTTGGAACTTATTTATTTTCAGAGTTTTACAAGTTTCCTGTGGTAGTTTCTAATGAAATATCAACACTCAGAGTAACTGTGGAGGTAAAGTGCTGCAGTATTATTTTAGAATATAAACATTTTAGACAGGCTGCTGCATCACTGAATAAATCTCACTGCAGCAGGTGCTCAAAACTGGCGGTGCAGTCTATCACATAAGGTAATGATTTCTAGGTTTCTTCCCCTTTATTAATTTATATTAAGTACAAGAGTAATATGTACTCATTGTAACTAGTGAAACAATGCACAGATAAATTAAAAACTATGCCAATAACCTTTCTCATCCTCTCAACACATTTCTCCATGTTCTTATAAGCATAGACCTATGTAATTATATTTATATGCGATTTTGTGGTTGCCTATGTTTAAAAGCTTATTCATAATGTATACATTACTCTGTAGCTTGCGTTTCTCAGTCAACAATATATTATGGACATCCCTCCAGAATGCTAGATATAGATCTAAGACATTTTTAAAATAATATGGATGTTCCATAATTTAATGACTTATATTAATGAATAGTTAAATTGATTTATTTTTTCCTAGCACTAAATACAATGCTAAAAAATTTTTGTACACATATATTTATAGGCTTGTGCTTTTATTTCTGTAGGGATAAATTTATGCATTGTGAGTGACATTGCTAGTATATCCTTTTCAAAAATATTACAGTGATTGATATACCCCCAAAGCAATATGTAAGAGTTATTATTTCCCCATATTTCTCCAAGAATAAATGCCACTGATTTCTTAATTTTGCCAATCTGATAAATAAAATATGGTTCTCACAGTTGTTTTAATTTGCATTTCCCTATTAGTGAGTTACTTTATATTTTCATATATATGAAATATATACATATATGAAATATTTTTTCTTACAAGAATGTATAGTCTTAGCCCTATTTAATAGTTGGTCTGTTTTATTTTCTTAGTAATATATAGGAACTTCATATACTAGGGAAATTGATCCTTTGTAAATGATATATACAAGCATTTGAGTGTATATATTTCTTTTTTTTGCTTCATTTTTTGTATCTTTTGCCTTTATTATTTTTTATTATGAAATTAAATATATCTTTCTTCTTTTTATGTATTCTGATTTTTCTGACTTGTTTGGGAAGATTTTCCCACTCCAAGATTATGAAAACATTTACTTAGATTTTACTTTAATACACACACCAATACCCATAAAATCCTTCTGGAATTTGTTTTTCAATTCTATTACCCAGAAGAGAGATCTTTTTTATTCAAAATGGTAGGCTATCATGCTAATTCCATTAATTAAATAAAACATTCTTTTCCCACTAAATTGAAATAGCACTGTACAAAATTTAATTTCCCACAGACATTTAGACCAATTTTAGGTCAATTTATTCTCCTTAAATGATCTATTGACCTATTTGTCTAGTTCTCTGTCAATACTATATTTCTTTTGCTGTGAAGTTTATGTGTGTATCTATGTGTGTGTGTGTGTGTATACACATATATAGGTATATATACACACCTATTGAATACAGATAGCTCTATCTAAAATATATTATCATGTGTATTTATACATCAATCTTTAGATAAAATAAATGGATATGTATGTTTACATACTTTCCTTGACCATTCCAATTTATTTTTCCATAGTAACTTAAACCAGCTCAATTTAATTTAAAAATAAGATGAAAAATAATCATTGAGATTTTGATCAGAATAGTATTAAGTAAATAAATAAATTTTGGAAAGACTGACATTTTATGCTATCAAATCTTCCCATTCATGAATATATATCCCTACATTTTAGGGCTAAATTTATGTTCTTTTAAACTCTTAAATAGATTTGGAATGTACTTTTTTTCCAAAATTTTTTTTTAATTGAAGTATAGTCAGTTTACAATGTTGTGTCAATTCCTGGTGTACAGCATAATGTTTCAGTCATACATGTACACACATATATACTTTTAATATTCTTTTGCATTATAGCTTACTACAAGATATTGAATATGGGTGCCTGTGCGATACAGTATAAACTTGTATATTTAAATGTACTTTTGATTTCCTATGAAATACATTCCTGTATATTTTATAACTTTGACCATGCTTATAAATGGAGTATTACCAACATCATTTTACTTGATTATTGATAACATAGAGAAAAGCTATTGATTTTTAGATATTTACCTTTTATCCATTAATCTACCAAATTATTAATTCTAATAGCATTTCTAAAATTACATCCCTTTTTTAGTATATGATCATATAATTACCAAACATTAGATAAATTTTTCTTATTTTTTAATTATCTACCAAGGGTTTAATTTTAACCTTATTACATTAGTTAGAACTTCTAAAGTACTGTACAATAACAAACATCCCTGTCTCATTTTTGTTTTTAATGAAAATACTAGCATTTCATAATTTATAATGATCTTTGTAGTAGGTCCTGTGTAAAGGCTATCTAGATTGTCCACTTCAGATGTTTTTGTAGTTTAAATTCCCCAGATTTGTTCTTTTGAAGATGGTATTGGCTATTTTGGGCTATTTTAAAATTTACATATAAATATTTGAATCAACTTGTCATTTTACATAAAAATAGGTGCTGAAATTTTGAAAGGGACTTCACTGAATGTATCAATTTGAGAAGGATTTGCATATTTAAATATTGAATATTCTAATGTAAAAACATGGTAAATCTCTATAAACATTTAAGTTATCTTTCTTTCTTTTTAAATTGAAGTACTGTCAGTTACAATGTATCAATTTCTGGTGTACAGCAAAATGTCCCAGTCATGCATATACACATATATTTGTTTTCATATTTTTTAATAACTGTTATTACAAGATATTAAACATAGTTCCCTGTGCTATATAGCAGAAATTTTTTAAAATCTATTTTTATATATAGTGGCTAACATTTGTAAATCTCTAACTCCAAAATTTATCCCTTCTCACCCCCTTTCCCCAGTAACCATAAGATTGTTTACTATGTCTGCGAGTCTGTTTCTGCTTTGTAGATGAGTTCATAGTGTCCTTTTTTTCCTTTTTGTTTTTTCAGATTCTATATATGCGTGATATTATATGGTATTTTTCTTTCTCTTTTTGGCTTACTCCACTTAGAATAATGATCTCCAGATCCATCCATGTTGCTGCAAACAGCACTATTTTATTCTTTTTTATAGCTGAGTAGTGTTCCATTGTATAAATATACCACCTCTTCTTTATCCAGTCATCTGTTGGACATTTAGGTTGCTTCCATGTCTTGGCTATTGTACATAGTGCTGCTATGAACATTGGGGTGCATGTATCTTTTCAACTTAGCATACCCTCTGGATATACACTCAGAAGAGGGATTGTTGAATCATATGGTAAGTCTATTTTTAGTTTTTTGAGGAATCTCCATACTGTTTTCCATAATGGCTGCACCAAATACATTCCCACCAGTAGTGTAGGAGGGCTCCCTTTTCTCCACACCCTCTCCAACATTTATTGTTCATGGACTTTTGAATGATGGCCATTTTGACTGGTGTGAGGTGATACCTCATTATCGTTTTGATTTGCATTTCTCTGATAATTAGTGATACTGAGCATTTTTTCATGTACCTATTGGCCATTTGTATGTCTTCATTGGAGAATTGATTGTTTAGGTTTTCTGCCCATTTTTGGATTGGGTTGTTCGTTTTCTTGTTATTAAGTTGTATGAGCTGTTTATATATTCTGAAATTAAGCCCTTGTCAGTTACATCATTTGCAAATATTTTCTCCCATTCTGTAGGCTGTCGTTTTGTTTTGCTTATGGTTTCTTTTGCTGTGCAAAAGCTTATAAGTTTAATTAGGACCCATTTATCTTTATTTCAGTGATTTTGTTTTTGTAGTTTACTGTGTAGGACTCTTGCACATCTTGTGTTTGATTTTTTTAGGTCCTTTTTATTTTATGCTTCTGTGAATATATTGTTATTAAATTTGATTTTATATTTTTACTTGCTAAAAAATAGAAAAACAACATAGAAATATAATTGATTTATTGTTTATCAACCTTTTATCCACAAGCATCAAAATTATTAATTATTAGTTCTAATACTTTACCTGTAATTTCTTTTGGATTTTTTCATAAGCAATCGTATTGATTATGAATGATGAGAGCATTACTTCAGCCTTTCCAATTCTTATACTAGCTAGACTCTCCAGTATAAAGTTGACTAGATAGGGTAGGTGATACTTGATATTTTTGTCTCATACTTGATAGAAAGTAGAGTGCTTTCAATATTTCACCAAGTATCATCCTTGCTATACATTGTATGTAAATACCCTCTATTAGATTAAGAAATCAGAAATAAATATTAATCCAGCACTTACATTTTCCATCTTTATCCTATTAATGTATACAATTACATTGATTGATTTTTTTGGTAAACTAACATTGTACTCCTTGAATAATACCCATTTAGACATTTGAGTTCCAGTGGATGCTGTGTAACCTATGTAGGTGTCTGTGCTTCTGCTCAGACACAGCCCACTATTGTGTCTTTTCCCTGGTCATGATTGCTCCAGATTTAGTGTGCTGTGACTTGGAGTGAACGGAGCTGAGGCACTCACTTGGCTTGGGCTGGGGAGCCCAGTGATGTGGTTGCCAAAAACCTGCCAGTTGCTACGGCAGAACTATCTCCACCCTGCTGGTGGCAAGCCAGCACCCATGTGCTCCTCACAAGTAGATTCTAGTCTTCTCTAGGCTTTCTGTCTTAACGGTTCTCCAACCAGCCAAGGGGGCTTGTCTCTATGCATAGTACTCCTAGGACTGGGACACAGAGTCTGTAGCTCTTACCACTCAATCCAGAATGGTATTCACCCATGCCATCTCCCTTTTCTTCTGAGTCTCAGAAGGCACAGGTCCCAATACAGCTGCTTTTTTTCCCCTATTATGTATGTATCTTTCTTACACTCTTGGTTGTGCATGAGTCCTTCTGCCTGTTACTGGTTAGTTTTCAGTAAGAATTATTCCACATGTAGATGTATTTTTGATGTGTTTGTGGGAGGATGTAAGCTCCACGCCCTCTTATTCTGCTACCTTGATCTTTCCTAATAGAACTTTCATGATCTTTCTAATAATATCTATGGTTACTTGTTGGTTTTTCTTTTTTCTGTTTTTCTTGTGTGAATGTCATTAATTTCTGCTATGAAATCATCAGTAATAGTCCCTTAATACTTATATCCCCTTTTATAGCTATAGTGATTACACATGTTTTATTTCTAATATTGAAAGACTTTAAGTTGTTCAAAGTTTTATTTTGAAGAACAAGTTTTTAATATTATTTATCTGTTCTACTATCTTTCAGATTATTTAATTAAATATTTCTTTATGCCTTTTTTCCTGTTTCATATGTTTTTTGTTGATGTTCTTTTTATAATGTCTTAGATTAATACTTTATTCTCAGTTTGAAGTTTTAAAACACCATGTAAATTTCAAATTTTAGGTGTATCTCATAGGTTATGAAAATGGTTCTTTTTTCATAAATTTAAAGATAGCTTGTAATTTCTGTTTTTATTCACTTGATCAGGGGTTAGTGGGAATGTATTTATTAATTTTCATGTAGCTCAGGTTATTTTTATTAATTTTTACATTATAATGATTAGCAAATGTATCCTCTAAAAGTTTTACTTTGCTGAATTTATTAACTTTTTAAGTGGATAAACATATAATTTATGTAAATATTTTAGGATTATAAGAATAATATATGCTTTCTGTTTTTAGGAGAAAAAAATTTGTATAATTGAACTTGTTGCATGTATTTTCAAATCCTTATATTCTTGTTTACTTGTTGACTGATCTCTCTAGCTTATATTTCACATACGTAAAGTTAATGTCTTTTTTTCTGTTTAATGCTGTTAAACTATGGAGTCGACTTTTTATGATAATAATGGTAACCCTTCTGCTGCCCTTCATTTACATTTGCCTATAATGTAATAGTCCATTTAAAATTGTTAAACACTTTTTCACTTTGTTTTAGATATACTTCTTGAAAAATCTTATGCTTAGATATTGCTTTTAACTTCATATGACTTTTTTATTCTAAAATATGTAGATTAGGCATTTCATACTTAATGCAATAGCTGATATATTTGGTTTTCTTCCCTGAATCTTATTTTATATTTGCTATTTATTTTGTGGTTGTTTTCCTCTGTTCTTATTTTTGCTTAATTGATCAAGATTTTGTTTATTACTTCTTTCTTGCTAAATTTGACATTCTACTCTGCTTTTTAATTCTGCAGTTGGTTACCTTTCCGTTCTCAAAACTGATATTCAAACAAACACATCCATATCAAAGTAAAATAATAAATCAGCATTCCAATAAAATGCCTTACTTGCCCATTTCTCCTTCCCAGATGAAATTTAACTGTTTACAAATACTTACTTCCCAGATGTGATTTTTTCTTATCTTCAAACAACCGTAGGGGATTTCTAAGATAGTTTAAAAAAAATTAGTTCCAGGCTTTTATTACATTTTCCTTTATATGTTTCTTTTCTGTTTCAGGAATCCTATTTAACCTGTGTACTATAAATTCTCAGTTACATAAAAACATTAATCTAAATTATAATACCTTAAGAAACACATTTATCACTAATTTGTCTACAAATTGTTCTTTCGCTTCTGTTGATTTCCCTGTTCTAACTAAATTAGCTTTTATAACATTTTCTCACATATTTTCTTAGATTAGAGTTCATGCCATTAACGATATATATAAATGCTTAAGTGTTCTTAAAAATTTTTCTGCCTTTACAGATGAATATAATTTGGCTAGGTATAATAGTCTTTGATTACAAACCTTTTATGTCAGTGGTTTGTGGATCATCCCTTTGTCCTCTAGCTTCCAGTCTCATCTTGCAGCTGAGAGTTCCTATAATGGCCTGATTTTGTTTTCTTTGTAGGCTATTCTTTCCTTTGGTAAGCATGTAATATTTTCTTTTCATCTTTCAATTCAGAAAATTCACTGGGAGATAGCTACATTTTTTTCCTTCATAAATCTTACCTGTTATTCAGTGAAAATTTTCAACCTACTCTCAGGTTTTTCATTAGCTTGGAATAATCTTTTATTCTATGTTTAATTATTACTCTTCCTCCACTTATTCCTTTATTTCCTTTTGGGAATTTTATTATTCATGTGCTTGATATCCTGTATCTGTTCCCTGAGCCTCTTGTATTATTTTCCTTTTATTGAGGGTGTGTGTGCACATGCATATGAGCAAGAGAAAAAGAGAGAGAGAGACTGGAGATCTAGTTTCTTATTTTTGTTCACGATTTTGTGCTTTGGGGACTCTAGGGGAAGTAGCAGAATATTAGGCTTGCTTCTCCATGAGGGCTTAAGTGAAATTTAGGACTTCTGGAGTCCCCAGAAAGCTTATTTTACTGAGACTCATGAATCTCTTCCAGTAAGTGATGAACCTACAAATTCTTCGGCTTACTTTGGTATTCTTAGAACAACCTTGCCAAGGTTTTTACCCGAGTAAACCTGTAGGTGTCCTGCCCTTGTGAGGCAAATGGATTTTGGTTCCTGTAATTAGGAAAGGGCTGCTACTTGAACTTGGAGAGGCCTGAGAATAGGACTTTTTTCTCAGACCCTCAGCTGAAAGAGTGGTTTGTCATGCGTATTTAGTCAGATCACAGGAGTAGGAACTACTCTACCTTCAACCACTTGCTTGTGTAGTGCAGGCTGAGAGCACCCAGCAACCTGACTTATATGGGTAATAAAAGAGCACAAATCCATTAGCTGGCAAAGAAAAAAACAAAACAAAACAAAACTGCAACCCACTTAAGAGTACTTAGACACTTGAGGGAGAAAAGCAGATCTCAACATAGAGTGAATGGCTTCCACTGAAGGTAGAAGAGAAACATGAGAATTTTAACAACAATGATGTAAGGACAATTCTAGAGGTACTTAAGAGCACACATATATAAAAAAGTACTTTTTGGAGAAAAACTGTGTTCTTTTAGTTAAAAAAAATCAATCAGATATATATCCATTTGTCCCTAGGTAGTCAAACAAATCAAGTTAAAGTATTTCTGAAGCAACTACTTGGCCAGACCTGTGTGAAGCACTACTCACAGATAAATTCTGTTCTCTTTGTCTAGTCCTGTCAGAGCAGATGTAAATTTTCCCTATATTCTGGTGTAATCTGATGATCAGTGTATTTGTCATATTTTACCTCTAATCTTGGTAGGGTCATAAGAGCAGTATTAGAAAGGAGATGAATTTTTTTCACAGGCACAGGCTATGTTTGAATAATATGAAATAAACTTTAAATATCATGCACATATGTTTCCATTTCCATTGGTTTTAAAGTCAGTGAAATGATTGTTTGATGGTAAATAGAAAAACATGATCAGTTGATTCAATTATTTTTAACATGCTATTTGGCATATTATTCTATTGAAGGGGAAAGATTTTATCTATTTTGAGACATAGTTGAGTTGAAATGCCTTGCTGCTTAAAACCTGAATGAGCCAGGTGTGAATCTATATTGATGATATTCCCTATAAAATTATAAACTCAATTTTACTTTTGTTTCTTAGGTTTTGCCTGTTTGATCTACTAATGAGTGTTTGGATAAATAGCATAGGGAAAAATACAGTTTGAACTTGTATTTTAAAAAGTCAGTTCCCCTCATTCTGCATAAGTAAATAGCAATGTTATTATTGAATACATTAAGGTAACTATATTAAGATATATTTATGTGCTGTATGAAGAATTTTTTGACTTGCGCCATCTGGTATACATTTCATTTATGCTTTTCACTTTGCGGAAAAGTATTTTTAGATATTTTATGAGAAAATGTATCCTAATCAAAACCTCTCTATATGTTTTCCTACCTTTTTCTATTGGTCTTTCTTCTTCAATATTTAGACACAGAATGTTAAGTGAACATTGATTTGTGCCTGTCTTGCAAGAAATTGCTGAGTTTGTGCTTTTGTAAATAATTCTTTACTCATTTACCTGGTTCATTAAAAACTATTGATGGAGTGCCAGCTATGGGTCAGGCACCATGCTAGGGGATGAAAAAGACCTATTTTTCCTACCTTCATGGAGCTTATAGTCTAGCGTAGTAGGGCACTTAGGAAAAATCTAAACAAAGTGCTATTTAATCAGATTTATAAGCATTAAAAAAAGTAGGTGGTTCTAGGAAATCAATATACATGTCCAGATATCATCAGACTATTTTATGACAGGGAGTGAGAAAGTTAACACAGACATAGGGCAAGACTATAAATGTACACCATAGTCCACCCCAAATGAATGAGATCTGCTTCTATCTTATTTTCTGATCAGGATTGAAAAGAACATATTTGCCCTAACTATGACCACATACCACGTACCTGAAGGCCTTGTTAACCTATTCTATCAACAACATCACATCTGGCACAACAGCTGAAAATGGAGCTACTACATACTTGAATTTATCATACTCCACTGTCATCTTTTAGGATCAACTGGTTTTTGCATGGGCTACACTCAGACTGGTGAATTAAATAGAGATATAATGAGGATCAACACCCCTCTATTCTTTAGGTCTGTATGGTTGGCATTAATCTATACTACTCCCTAGGAGACAATATTGTCCTATCTTGTCTTGTGTGGGGAAGTAGATAGTTTCAGAGATTTTCAATTGCCCTTCTCTAATATAAGCACTCTAACCCAAAGAACCAATATGGAACCACCTGCCAACTACCAAGTATATCCATTTCAATTATACATTCATGGATTATGAAAATGACCAATGGCTGGCTGTGGACCCAGTAGACTCACTGTGAACCAGACCTAGACCAAGACTCCTACATTTATTACCTGGTCTACTTATATCCCCACTCCATCTGAGGGGCCATAAATGACACCTTGTATCCCTAAGTATTGATGTCAATTCAGACTCTGTGCCCAACAGTCCCTAAAATGTTTGGTGTTTCCCTATGCATAGTATACTCTTATACGAGGAAACAGTCATAGGCCTCTTTGAGGAATGATTAGCAGAATCATTACTATATACACTTGCCAACACATTGCAAGTTTCTTCCTCATGGGGACTTGGCATCTTCTTCAAACAATGGGTTATAGGCTCTGCTCTAGAAACTGGACAAAAGATCATGACATTTTTATTGAGGCAGCTACCCTCAGTCAAACTTGATTTCTTTTAATTTCATAGTTTCAGCAGTATAGGGCACTATACTGCTAATAACAATCTCCATTGCTCTCTGAATATCACACCCCCTCCCATACTGCTCTGACTCTCTACTCATAATAATTATACTCGCCTTGCTTCTGATGGTAAAGCAGGGAATCCATTCTTAATAGCATCTCCCACTGTCACAACTGAGTTTCTCAGTGATGCTGGTGCCCCTCTTACTAGAAAGTTCTTTATTGCTTGATAAATGATGTCTCTTCCAGGCCCACCAATGGAACACAATTATCTTGTAGTTTTCTGGCCTTACATAATATATCTGCTCTAACATGATTAATTCTCTAAGCCTTTTGATCTATTATTTCATGTATTTCCATGACTGTTTTGCCATTTCTACTTCACTTAGTGAGGTTAACTGCTTTCTCTACATTTCTAAGAGCCATTCTAGTAGCCTGGTAGTATTTAATATATTTGAATACCTACTTTGTGATGGCTTTTTATGTATTAGAACTACAACATTGAGCAAATATAGAAAATGCCTAACATATTAAATCTTAAATTTTAGTGTATATGGGGGTGACATAAAATAAAATTGTAAAAATAAAATTTTCAGAGAGCAAAATATGTTATAAAGCAAATGGGCTTATAGTCAATTCATCTTTGACAAAGGAGGCAAGAATATACAATAGAGAAAAGACTGTCTCTTCAGCAAGTGGTGTTGGGAAAACTGGACAGCCACATGTTACCAATGAAGTTAGAACACTACATCAAATCATATACAAAAATAAACTCAAAATGGCTTAAAAACTTAAACATAAGACAAAATGCTATAAACCTCCTAGAAGAAAACATAGGCAAAACATTTTATGACATAAATCTTAGTAATGTTTTCCTAGGGCAGTCTACCCAGGCAATGGAAATGAAAGCAAAAATAAACAAATGGGACCTAAGTAAACTTACAAGCTTTTATACAGCAAAGGAAACCATAAACAAAAAGATAATCTATGGAATGGGAGAAAATATTTGCAAATGATGTAACTGACAAGGGCTTAATTTCCAGAATATATAAATAGCTCATATAACTCAATAAAAAAAAAAGAACAAACCAATCCAAAAATAGGCAGAAGAACTAAATAAGCAGTTTTCCAGTGAAGACATACAAATGGCCAATAAGCACATGAAAAAATGCTCAATATCACTAATTATCAGAGAAAAGCAAATCAAAACTACAATGAGGTATCACCTCACACCAGTCAGAATGGCCATCATTAAAAAGTCTACAAATGATAAATGCTGGAGAGGGTATGGAGAAAAGGGAACCCTCCTATACTGTTGGTGGGATTGTAGTCTGGTGCAACCATTATGGAAAACAGTATGGAGATTCCTCAAAAACGAAAAACAGATTTACCACATGATCCAGCAATCCCACTCCTGGTCATATATCTGGAGGGAACACTAATTTGAAAAGATACATGTACCCCAGTGTTCATAGTAGCAGTATTTACAATAGCAAAGACACGGAAACAACCTAAATGTCCATCAACAGATGACTGGATTAAGAAGTTGTGGTATATTTATACAATGGAATACTACTCAGCTATAAAAGAAAAGAATAAAATAATGCCATTTGCAGCAACACAGATGGACCTGAAGATTTTTATTCTAAGTGAAGTTAGCCAGAAAGAAAAATATATGCTATTACTCATATGTGGAATCTAAAAAAAAAAGACACAAATGATCTTCTTTACAAAACAGAAACAGACTCATAGACATAGAAAACAAACTTACGGTTACCAGAGGGGAAAGGAGGTGGGGAGGGATAAATTGGAAGTTTGAGATTTACAGATACTAACCACTACATATAAAATAGACAAACAATAAGGTCCTACTGTATAGCACAGGGAACTATATTAAATATCTTGTGGTAACCCATAATGAAAAAGAATATGAAAAGTAATACGTGTATGCATATGTATAACTGAAACATTATGCTGTACACCAGAAATTGATACATTGTAAACTGACCATACTTGAATAAAAACAAATGAGAAAAAAAAAATAAAGCAAATAGGAAGAGTGACTAGATGTGGAGGTCAACTTTAGCTAGGCTAGTCAAGCAAGACTTGTTAGCTGAAGCCTTAATGATGCTAAGTAGCTAGTTAAATGAAATTCTGAGATTTTTTTTTCAAGGAAGTAGGATAGAAAGTGAAAAGACCCTCATGCTAGAATGTATTGAGCATTTTTAAGGTCATTGTGTTTAGAGGGAAGAAAGTAAGATGGAGAAATATAAGAAATAGAGCTAGAGAGATTAGAGCCATTAAACCTTAACAAAGTTTGAATTTTATTATAATTATAGTAAGGAGCCTTTGGAAGATTCTTCCATGGAAATAATATCAGATTATCATTTGAAAAGATTATTGTTTTCACCGTGTAGAGAAGCAAAGCAATAGAAGCAGAGTCCCAGGAGGATGCTATTGTAGTCTCAGTGAGAGATTTTGGGACCCTCAAACTAGGATAGTAGCACTTGAAATGGAGAGAAGTGGATGGGTATTTTTAGGAATATTTTCACTGTCAATAGGGATCAAAGCTCTAAGTATGATGAACAAAGCAATAAGGTTATAATATAAAGAACTAGCCACTGGTGGATGGACATTTACTTTGGTTAACAGAAAATACCCAACCCCTATACAATGGGCCAGAGCACAAACACAACATTGAGAACCTTAAAACAAAAGCATGAATCTAAAAGTTTCTGAAAATATATTTGTGGTGACTTTTTCTTACTCTTTAGAAGGAATTCATGTCAGATTTGAAGTGAGAACATTGTATTACAAATTATTTATAGTATCATTATTAGAACCAACTTTGGGTAACTAACTTTCTACTCTATAAAATGAAGTTCATCCCTTGAAAATTATTAAAATTTTATTTAAAAACTTTCCAAATATTTCCTCAAAATACAAATGTATTTTTATCTATTGTACTTGCTATGTTTCTAAACTCCTAAACCTTTCATCTTTTGAACTCCTAAAATCATCAAAGTTTGACTAAATATCTAAAGGGACCTGTTATATCATATTACATTTCCCAAAATGTAATTTTGGGTTTAAAATTTTTTTTTTTGTTTTTATTGGAGGGAGAGGTAATTAGGCTTATTTATTTTTAGAGGAGGTACTGGGGATTGAATCTAGAGCCTCATGCATGCCAAGCATGCACTCATACCACTGAGCTATACCCTTTCTCTCCCAAAATATAATTTAATACATTTTCTCTAGATTTGCTACTTACTGTTACCAGGCAGCATTTTATGGTGAGTTCAGATATATATCTATACTATGGACTCTTGGCCCATGTTCCAGAAATTTGTTGCAAAATGATTCTGGGGGTTACCAGACTTCCAAGTTAAATATAGATAGATGAAAGGAAGAAAGGAAGAAAGGAAGAAAGGAAGGAAGGAAGGAAGGAAGGAAGGAAGGAAGGAAGGAAGGAAGGAAGGAAGGAAGAAAGGAAAAGAAAGAAAGAAAGAAAGAAAGAAAGAAAGAAAGAAAGAAAGAAAGAAAGAAAGAAAGAAAGAAAGAAAGAAAGAAAGAAAGAAAGAAAGAAAGAAAGAAAGAAAGAAAGAAAGAAAGAAAAAAGAAAGAAAGAAAGGAAGGAAGGAAGGAAGGAAGAAAGAGAGAGAGAGAGAGAAAGAAAGAAAGAAAGAAAGAAAGAAAGAAAGAAAGAAAGAAAGAAAGAAAGAAAGAAAGAAAGAAAGAAAGAAGGAAAGAAGGAAAGAAGGAAAGAAAGAAAGAAGGAAAGAAGGAAAGAAAGAAAGAAAGAAAGATATTCTGGTACAAAAATATCTGTAAAAGTGGTTAAAGACCTAAGGCAAGGAAAAAAATTCTGGCCTCATTCAAGACTACCAGCCTAGAGGACCAAGAATTTAAGAACAGTTAAGGAAAGTGGCTACAGAATGTTGAAACCAGGAGTGAGATCAGTAGTATGGGTTTATCCAGAATGGGGAAAATAGAACAAGGTGAGCATGATGGATTTTGCAAAGGCAAAACAAATTGTGGTTATTAGAAAGGACTTTGGAGTCAGGCAGAACTTCGTTGAGTCCTGGCTGTGCTATGTATCAGCTATGTAAACTTGAACAAGTATCTTAAACTTACTGTACTGCAGCTTTTTTAATCTGTATAATAGAAATTCAGTCATGTATTCAATTTATTTAACAGATGTTTATAAACACCTATTATGTTCGAGACACTCTTAGGACACTGAGATTCTATGGTAAAGAAGACAACATTCTTAACAACATATAGGTTGTTTCCAGGGGATAAAGGTACTAACCACCTAACAGGATTTATGTGAAATGAAATGAGATAAGGCATGTAAAACACTTACCAGAGTGTGTGGTACATCACAGTCATGCAATAAATATAAATTTTTATTCATCAGTCATATTTTTGGGAAAATCTTACTTTTGGGAACAGAACACTGTATATTGTAAAGAAAAAGTGTTTTCTTTTGTTATATTAGTACCAAGAATAGCTGATATTCACTTCAACAGAAATAGGACTGCTTTACACATCCTAAGGCTTCAGTCTCCAAAGGGAAAAGAGAAAAACCAAATTGAAAGATAAACCTTTCTAAAACTATGCCACTGTGTAAACATCTTCAACATATTTAGGTAAAAATAGAAGAGTTAAAAGAGATTAAGCATCTCAGATCAAAATAAATAGCACTTGAGAAGAGGGGAAAACTATAAAGAATACCTTAACATATTAAAATTTTAAGATAGGACAGCTTAAAATACCTTGGCAATTATTTTTCTTAAATTACTGATTTATAATATATCTTGTGTCCTATTAACATGTGTTGTGTCCTAAAACACTTCTTGTAAAGTCTTATGTTTATACAAATCAATCAATCTATGTATATATTTTGTTTGACTTGTAAAGTAAAAATATGGCTATGTTGAATAGTCTAATAATGTTATTCCCACACTCAAGACCCTCCATAGGTTTTCCATTTCATTTAGAATAAAATCAAAAGTCTATACATTAGCCTACAGTGTCCAATTTGAACTACGCCTGCCGACTTCTTCATCACTATCTCTACCTCTCCATTCTTGGCTTACTTGCTTCTCCTGTTATATGCAATATAGTCTCCGGTTATATGCAATATACTTGCTGTTCCCTGTATTTGGACCATGATTTTCAGATATTTTCATTGCTCCTTCATTTCATTCACATTTTTGCTAAAGTGCTACCTCCTCAGGGGAGCCATTCCTGAGTACTTTGTGTAAACTAGCTCCTGGTCACTCTCTATCTTTTTAACCTTCTCTTTATTTTCATAGCACTTATCACCACACACATACCCCACTACATATTTGTTTGTGTATATATATGTGTGTTGTGCTATATATATTGTGTTGTGTGTTATTTACTTATTTATTTGTCTATTTACCTATTTGAGGGCATCATTGTGTCCTTCATAGGGTCACTAGATTCCTGGGAAAATGCCTGGCATACGGTAGTCACTAAGTAAAAACTATTGCAGAATGAATATAGCATTTAATGAAGAGAAGAGTGAGTATTTTCCCTACCATCATTGACTGAAGAATATAATTGATGATCTAGGTAGCTTGGTCAGAAATATACACACGCTGGATTCATCACCATCTCAGGGGCTTTATTAAGTAATTCAACCCTGTGTTAGTAATGCTTGTTTCTCAGGCTTCCTCTTTTCATGCCTGTATTGTCCTATGCAATTTAAACCTTGGATAGATTGTGATCAACATTCATACTGAACTCGTTTAAACTGGACACTTTTTATAGATATGAGAAAACTCTTTCCTCAAAGGTTAAGTGAAATATCTCTATGTCTAAAAATACTTTCCTTTTGGTGAGTTATAAACTTAAATCACCAGGGAATTAGAGATGTTAAGATACTCTGTTTAGGTTCTATGTGGCAACTCCCTGGGGCTTTAATTGAAATATCTAAATAAAGTTCATTTATGTGGTACCTCTTAGAGTTAATGCATGGTTCAGTAGCTGTTGGTGATCTTTAATATGCAATTACTTTAGCTTATGTGCTTTGTAATTTAATATTCTAAATCGTGCTTGGGACTTTTTTGGAGCTAATTTCATGAAGACATATTTAATAGTAATATACTGGTATCTAGTGCTATTTTGGGTTGTGCTTTTTGAAATGTGTGGTTTGAGGTTGACTTTGAAGTTTTGTACATTCTGTACTTATTTTCTCACATTTCAAATTAAGCTTTGTTTTTAAAAGCACAGTCAAATACATGATTTTTAGGGGTTTTTTTCCTAAAATATATTTTATGTAATATTCAGTTAGCCTGTTTCTTTCATCCCCTGCCCTTATTTCTCTTTCCTAATGATTTTAAGTATGGAAAATGAGTTGAATGCCTTGCTCTTGTGAATATTACAGTTTGAAAAATAATAAGGGATAATGCAGTGATGCAAGAATTTTTTAAATGAGGATTAGAAAAACATGCAAAGAAAATCACCTAGATTTTAGATCTGAATCAAGTATATAATAACCAGGTAGCCTTAGATAAATTGTTCAAGCTTCCTGAATCTCTGTTTCTTTTTTTTTTTTTTCTGTTTCTTTATTCATAGAACAAGAATGATAATATCCATCTTGCCTAACTCACCAAGTTCTTATAAGAATTAAAAGTGTTAGAATAAGTGAAGGTTTAACATTTTTAAGACAATGAAAATGGGAAATGCCATTTGACATATCTATGGAAAAAAGCATATTCTATTTTACATAATGATTTAAAAATAAATGTATTATTTTAATAAGTATTTTGGATGGCTTAGTGCCTTCCAGACACTGTGCAGGAGTCAGACAGACCTTCTCTGAAGGAGATCACAGGCTTGGGAAGGAGGTGTCCAACTAAACAGAGAATAATGAAACAATATGAAATCCCTTGATTTGCATGCCTATCCTCTATATGAACACATCATGTCGCTATATCTATCTCTGAACTAACTTTTAAGGATTAGAAGAGGAAGAGAAGCTTATTAAAAAAGGAAAGAAAGAAAAGAAGTGGTCAGAGAAGTATGAGAAGAATTAGGTCAGTTTGGGGTCACAGAAGCCAGGGAAGAAGAACAATTAATGCAGATATCATTAATGTCAAGTATAAGAGAGAGGACCAGTAGGATAAATACTAGAAAATGCCCATTGGATTTTGCAATTAGGGGGTTATTGGTGAGTTTACCTAGACTGGTTTCAATAGAATGTTGAAAGCAGAAACAAAATTACAGTGGATTGAGAAACCAGGAAAAGTGTCAGGAAGTGCAGGCATTGTATGTAGATTATTCTTTCAAAAAGCTTAGCTAAGAAGAGTAAGCAGGTTTGGGTAGTAGCCCAAGAGGAGGTAAAGGATCAAGGGATGTCCACCAATCCTTTAACATTTATTTTGGGCAATTTGTAATGGTAGGTGGGTTGATCTTAGACAGAAGTAGAGAAATCATTATTTTTTGAGTCTGAAGAAATATATATATATATATATATATATATATATATATATATATATATATATATATATATAGCATTGGCTGTAAATATGGGTCAGTAGAGAAATAGGAGCTTGAGAAAATCATGTCTTATTGCTTCATATTTCTCAGTGAAATAGGAGAATGTCTTCTGCACCTACAGTGAGGTGTAGGAGTTGAATTGTGGTCTTGAAGAGAATGGTGAATATTTGAATGTTTTCTGAGAGGAATTAATAAAAGTGAAAAGGTATAGGAAGGAAAACATGGATGCATAAAGTAGTATCCATCATAAGTACTTAGAATTTACAGGCAGAAAGTCAATATTCAAATCCAACATTTACCACTTGGCTGTGTGATCTCTCTGTGACTCAATTTCTCTGCCTATAAAAATAGAATAATAATAGTACCTACTGTATAGGGCTTCTATGAGGATTAAATAAGATAATGCATATAAAGTACTTAGCACAGTGTCTGCCACATAGCAAGCGCTCAAATACATAGTATCAACTTGGAAAAAATAAAGAGACCAAGGGAACATGAGGCCAAAAGTAATGTGTAGATGGTTGTGTTCAATGAGTGGAATATTAAGATTTAAGAATGGTTTTGGCTAAACAGAATTTTCAGGAATTGGCCATAGAAGAGATGTTATTGAAATAGAATGGAGGAGAAGTTCACTGGTGTGAAAATCCAGGCATTTAAAGATTCGGCTGTTGGATGAGCATTTTAAATTTACTTCGAAATCTCTCAAAATTGTGGCAAGAGTTGAATTAGAGAGGTAGACATTGAGTCAAGCATGAAAATATTCAATGAATAAGAGTTGGGAGGGAGGTTTTCAAAAGCTTTTTTCACTCTATGTCCTCTTGTCCTCTATACACTTTCCAGTAAGGGGCAGGTTTTGTGCCTCTTCAGAATTTCTATTCTCTTTTTTTATGAAGTTATCAGCCAGCAAGTAGAAGTGCTTTAGACAAAGAAAAATGTTTGAAAAGAGAGAAAGAAAAATTTTATCCTTCATTTATGTGAACTTACGAACTTTATCCACAGTTAATAAAACTAGTTTCAATTACCTACTTGGCTATAGAAATCATAAATGCTAAGGTCATTCTTTCCATGAAAGTAATTCTTTTACTTCAGATATTTAAGTAAGTAAGGCACACAGAATTTCAGGGAGTATATAAGCCTCCAAAGTTTCATTTTCATCATTTTTTTCATTTCTAACATATTCATTTTCTGGATAGTCACACAAAAATAAAATGATTTTTGTTAGTTTGCATATCTGTTATCAAGTGGAGATCAGTACAAAATCTTCATAAAAATGCACTGACAACTTGGTAAGTAGATCCTCTTTTTATTAGATATTTAATGATAATGACATTTCATTGGAGAGGTAGGAAAGTTAATATCAACTTTGCATGCCTGTTCAATTGAATATAATGTCATCTGAGGACAAAATATATCATCAAATTAATAACACACAAATACTTCCTCTAAGTCTACTTTTTATATGAGTGAATTTAGCATCCCATTTAAAAAATTAGCCCTAGAAAAAAAACAGTCAGTCAGATATTTTAATCTTTTTATTAACTTATCACTTGGTCTCATCCTGTGTTTCTGACTTTCATAGATTTCCATTGCAGTTATTTTGGAGTGTGGGAAATAAAAACTAATAATAAATTGTAATTATCACTCTTCAGTGAATATGGAGTATTTCATTTTATTCTAAGGATGTCACTAATAATATAAATTTCATTTGAAAATAAATTAATCAGATCTTTCTAGGCTCAGAAAATATAACATCGATAGTAGTGATTCTGTCAAGTAATTTAAGCACCGAGGTGCAGATTAGACAGGCATCTGGTACAGTGAACCCATCTATCACTCAAAGGTGAAGATGTCTGTGGATCCCATTGTTGATCCCACAGAGATTAAACAGAAAGACTGAGGTAAGCCTGAGAAAATTTTAGAAAATCGACACTATTCTCAGAGATTCCATGACGGTGGTTCTAGAGCTGATAATAAGGCCCTGCTAGGTTATCAGATACATCTGGAATATTGACAGTTGTTATAGTGTGGACAGAACTCTTACTTTTAGTATGAGTTTATGAATTCTACAGCATCTTATACTGTAGAGAAGAGGAAAGCAGTGTCTTAAAGATATTGCATCTAACCCATTACCAATTTACCACATGCAATAATGAATAAGAAGCTCAGGTGGTAATTCCAAGTAGCACATTTTAATGCCTTTCTTCACTTTAGTACCCTATTTCTCCCTTCTTTCTTAAAGAAATTGTACCGGCCATGGTACATCTATCTAAAACAAACGACTTTTATTTTCTCACTTACCCATCTGTATTTCCTCTAGAAGAAAAAAATTAGTTTACACTACATATGAAAAATAATTAAATTGAAACTGGGCTTCATTAACATTAAAAACTTCTGCTCTATGAAAGGCAACATCAAGAGAAGAAAAGCCATAGACAGGGATATTCTGTGCAAAAGACACATCTGATAAAGGACTGTTACCCAAAATATACAAAGAATTCTTAGACCTCAGTAAGAAAACAACCAACCTGATGAAAAAAATGGGCCAAAGATCTTAACAGACACCTCACCAAAGAAGATATACAGATGGCAAGTAAGCATATAAAAAGATGCTCCATATCAAATGTCACCAGGGAACTGCAAATTAAAACAACAGTGTGATACAACTACACATCTATTAGAATGGCGACAATCTGTAACGCTGACAACACAAAATGCTGATGAGGGTATGGAGCAAAAGGAACTGTCATTCATTGCTGATGGGAACTCAAAATGGTACAACCACTTTGGGAAAAAGTTTGGTGGTTTCCTACAAAACTAAATATATTCTTACCATACAATCCAGCAATCAAGCTCCTTGGTATTTACCCCAAAAAACTTGAAAACATGTCCACACAGAAAACCTGTATACAGATATTTATAACAGATTTATTTGTAACTGCCAAAACTTGGAAACAACAAATATGTCCTTCAGTAAGTAAATGGATAAACAAACTGTGGTACATCCGGACAATGGACTATTATTCAGTGCTAAACAGAAATGAGCTTTCAAGCCATGAAAAGACATAGAGAAAACTTACATGCACATTATTAATTGAAAGAAGCCAATCTGAAAAGGCTACATACTGTATGGTTCCAACTATATGTCATTCTGTAAAAGGCAAAACTAAGGAGATAAAAGATCAGTGGTAACCACAGGAGTTGGGGGCAGGGTTGGAGATGAATAGGCAAAGCACAGGATTTTTAGGGCAGTAAAAATATTCTGTATGATATTATAATGATGGATATATGCCATTATACATTTTCTAAACCCAAAGAATATACAACACTAAGAGTGAACCTGAAGGTTTAATCTCTGTACCTTCCTTTCAATTTCATTGTAAATATAAACCTTCTCTAAGAAAATCCAGTATAAAAATAAGTAAATTGACTTGGGTATATGAACCAATAGTTTCAAGAGCCTGATCTTCAGATTGCATTCATTTTAGCACTTATAATTTCTCCCTGGAATCTAAATTCTGACATTGAAAAATAACCCTTATTCTCTAAAAGATACCCAGTTTTCTTAACAGCATATTTTGATATCTGCTGCTTTAAACTTTATGATTTTGATTAGCCTAAAAGATCTACAGCATGCAGTGACTTGTAATTTCAGTGAATCACTAATTTGAATCATGTATTTTTTGAAGTTGTGATGTGTAAACCTAGCTGGTAGGTTAGCACTTATATATCCGAGAAAAATAACCAAAACAGCTCCTGACATCCAGAAGCTGGCTTGGTACTATCAGCTAGGTCTTGGTATGACTACCAACTTGCCTGTCACTCAAAGCAAAGTCTTGGTGTTCTCCCGCTGAACACAAACTTCTCAGAATATCAACATTAGACAATGCCACTTTGTGACCATGATGGAACAAGATTAAAAAAAAAGACTATTCCATAATAATGTCAAAGCGCAGATAAAATCATAAATGGTCCAAGTCATAAAATACCAAAATATCCCTTTGGGTTTACCCCAGATAAACCCAAAATAGTCCACATCATACAATACCAAAACACACCCTCTATTGGTGTATTAGTTTTCTATTACTGCCATAATAAATTAACACCAATTTAGCAAGTTTAAAACAACACCCATTTATTTACTCACAGTTCTGTCGGTCAGAAGTCCGGGTACAAAGTGTGGGTCATCTGGGTCCTCTGCTGTAGGAGTCATAACACTGAAATAGATGTCAGCAGGCCTGCATTCCTTTCTGGAGACTCTGGGAAAGAATCTACTTCCATGATCATTCAGGTTTTTGACAGAACTCAGTTCCTCTTGGTTGTAGGACTGAAATCCAGCTTTTTTTGCTGGCTGTCAGATGAGGGTTGAGGCTTTGCTTCTAGAGGTGGCTTGCCTTCTTTCTCATGCTTTTCATGTGGCCCTCCCTTTAGGAATGACCAATCAAGTCTTACTTCAAATCTCTCCTACTTCCAGCTGGAGGAAGTTCTCTGCATTTAAAAGGGTTCAGGTAATTAGATTGACCCCACCTGGATAATCCAGGCCATTCCTTTCTTAAGGTCCTAACATAATTACATCTTCAAAGTCCCTTTTGCCATGTGAAATAAAATAATCTATGTTTCCAAGGATTGATGTGGACATTTCGGAGGTACTCTTCTGCATACCACACCTGGCTAACCTGAGTGACTGCCACTTCTCTACCAATAGTACCTGTATCTTTGTTCTAGTCTGCCATCCCTAGAGGTCACGTTTATTAAGAAGATACTCAGAGAATTGCCTCCAGATACTTAAAGCGTCCAGTCCAGAGCAAAGCTCCATTTTCTTAATCACTGAGCTCAACCTCATAATACCTAACAGGAGCCCAAATCCTTTAGTAACCTTTTCTAACACCTTCTTGCTGTGACTACGTGTCTTAGTCCATTCAGGCTGCTATAATAAAGTACTACATACTGGGCAGCTTATTAATAACAGAAATTTGTTTCTCATAGTTCTGAGGCTGGAAGTTCAAGACCAGGGTGCCAACATGGTCAGATGAAGGCCCTCTTTTGCATTGCAAACTTCTAATTACATCCTCATTTGGTGGAGGGAGCCAGAGAGCTCTGTGGGATCTCTTTTATAAGAATGCTAATCCCATTCATGTAGACTCCTCCCTCATGACCTAATCATCTCCCAAAGGCCCCACCTTTAACATCATCATATTTGCTGTTAGTGTTACAACAATTTGGGGCGGTGGGGAGCACATATATTCAGACCATAGCACTAGAATTGCCAGATAAAATGCAGGATGCCCACTTAAATTTGGATTTCAGATAAATGATAACTTTATAAGTATGTTCCAAATATTGCATCATAGTTACAATATATAATTTTTCATTGTTTATGTGAAATTCAAATTTAACTGGGTATTCAGTATTTTTATTTGCTAAATCCAGCACATCTGTGAGATGTCCCATGGTTCCAGAAGGTGTACAATCTCTTGCTGAAATGAGTAATAAACCCAACTTTTTCTACTATGTATGTGTTCTTGGTGATCTTTAACAGAAGAAAGTTGACATACCCACCAGGCCATGTTCCCCATCCACTAATGTGCTAGGAAAATAAAAAATCATTTCAGTTCATTTAGTGTCTGATTTAAAATAAAATTAAGATGTAGTGTTGGGGTTTTGCTTCCAGTTGCAATGGAATAATAGGAATTATATTTACCTTCTCACCTGAAACAACATTGTGTGTGTGTGTGTATGTGTGTGTGTGTTTTCAGGATACTGGAAATCAGGAAATAAAGGACAGTGACCCATGAAAGACAGAAAAGAAATGAAGTGGGAACTATAACTCCCTCAGTTTACTGCTTTGAGATTGTTTCTGGTAAACAGCACAGGGACAGCCTAGTGGAATGCTTGCATGAAAAAAAAATGTATCTGAGTGGGGAGAAAATTCACAGCTCAGAGTAGCAGAAAGAAGTTATCTTGACAGAGAGAACCTTGAAGATCTATAGAGGGTCCCTCTTGGGTATTCAGCAGAGTGCTGATCGCAATAAGTGTGTGAGGACACCAGGTGAGGCTGGGGAAATATCAATATGAAATGATTAGAAATTTCCCAGCATATACACGAGGCCAGATGTAGTGCTTCTTCCCACAAGTCAAACTGGAAAACCTCATAATGCATGTGGCATGTAGAGTACTCAGAAGTGTATTGTCTCAGTGTAGTACGGAATGATTATCCATAGACTAAAATGCTGCTCCAGTCCAGCCTAACAAATGTTAAAAGCAAGACTCAAAAAGGTCAAACTGTTTCCGAGTAACTTAATTCCTTTTCAGAACAAGAATATTTTTAGGAATGCAAATATATCAGCACCCTATGAGGTAAAATTCACAGCATAGTGCATCCGATCAATGAATACTGGTAATGTAAAAAAGTAGGAAAATATGACCCATAATGAAGAAAATAATCAGTGAACTGAAAACAACCCAGAACTAATCCAGGTGGTAGAATCATCAGACAAGGATATTAACCAGTTATTATAGCTGTACTGCATATATTTAAAAGTTAACTACAGATATGACAGATATATAAAAGATCCAAATCAAGCTTTAGAAATGAAAATCACACAGTCTGATATACAAATGCTTTGGATTGGGGTAATGCTCTATTAAATAGACCAGAAGAAAAGATTAGTGAACTTGAGAACCTAGCAATAGAAACTATAAAAATGAAACAGAGAAATAAGAATAAAATAAAATGAACGTAGTATCAGTGAACTGTGGTACAACTTCAAGCAGCTTAATATGCATGGAATTGGCATCTTCAAAGGAGAGGAGAGAGATGTGGATATACACTAAGTATTTGAGGAAACAACGACCGAAAAATTTCCAAATTTGATAAAAAGTATAAATTCACATATCCCAGGTGTTTAATGAAACCAAACAAAAAACATGAAGAAAACACCAAGGCCTATCACAGTCAAATTGCTCAAAACCAGTGGTAAAGAGAAAATTTGCAAAGCAACCAGAGAAAAAAAAAAGACATATTTGAACAGAGGAACATAAGGATGGCATTACATTTCTTGTTGGAAAAATAATGCTAGTGAGAAGACACTGTTGCAACCTCTTTAAAGTACTGAAATAAAAAATAAAACTGTCAGCTCAGAATTTTTTTTTTTACTCAGGAAAAATATCTTTAAAATGAAGGTGAAATAAAGACATTTTTGCTTAAAAAATTAAAAGAATTTATCACCAGCAGACCCACACAACAACATAAATGTTAAAGGGAGTTTTCAAGCAGAAGAAAAATACCACATAGAAATCTGGTTCAACACAAACGAATGAAGAGCATTGGAAATGCTAATTATGTCAGAAAATATACAAGTGTTTTATTATTTCTTAAATCTCTATAAAATGTAACTGTTTAAACAAAGAAATAAACAAAATAAAAATTAAATTTGAAGTGAAAATAATAGCACAAAGTGTAGGAGAGGATTGGAAATAAACTATTGAAGGTGTTTACATTATATGTGAAGTGGTTTAGTGTCATTGAAAATGGACTGTGAGGTTAACAATGTATCCTATAAACCCTAAATCCAACTCTAAAATTAAAAAACTAAGAGCTATTTCTGATAAGCTAAAAAATAGTGATAAATGTTAATCATAAAAATAAACAATTAGTTCAAAAGAAGACAGAAAAAATAGGCAAAGAAAGACGAAGAACAGATGGAACAAATAGAAAACAAATTGAAAGATGATAGACTTAAACCTAACTACAATAATAAACATATTAAATGTAAATATCTAAATACCCCCAATTAAAAGGAAGAGACTGGCAGACTGGATGAAAAAGATAGACCCAATTATATGTTGCCTGCATGAAACATGCCTCAAGAAACTAGAAAAAGAAGAGCAAATTAAACTTGAAGTAAGAGAAAGAAAATAATAAAGATCAGAGCAGAGATCAATTAAATAGAAAACAGAAAAAAATAGAGAAAATTAGTGTAAACAAAGCTAGTTCTTTGGTAAAAATCAATAAAACTGGTAAATCTCCAGTCAGACTGATTAGAGGGGAAAAAAGAGTGGAGACATGCCTTAAAATATTAGGAATGAGAATCTCACTACAAATTTTAAAGAGATTAAAACTATGATTTGAGAAATATATAAATAACTTTATGTCATCAAAATTCAAAACTTAAAGTATATATTTCTGTAAGGACACATACAACCAAAATTTTCACAAGATGAAATAGCTATTTATTCATTAAATTGAAATTTTGTTTGAAAACCTTCCCATCTAGAAAATTTCAGTCCCAGAAGTAATCTCTGAAAATATCTACCATCTGGGAAGAAGTAATACCAATTATACACATATTCTTCTACTAAATTGAAGAGGAGAGAACACTTTCTAACTCATTCTGAGAGAGGAGCATTACTTTAATACCCAAACCAGGAAAAAAAAAAAACCCACATACAACATTTCAAGTAAAGTGATCAATATCTCTAATGAATATATATGCAAATATTCTAAACAAGATTTTATAAAATCCAGACCAAGACTGGGTTAACATTTCAAAATCAGTCAATGTCATTCATCATATTAACAACCCCTAAAAGATAAAGCATAGTATCATCTCAAAATATGCAGGAAAATAATTTGACAAAATTCAACGCCCTTTTACAGTAAGAACATTCAACAAACAAGGAATAAAAGGGAATTTTCTCAGCCTAATAAAGAGTATCTATTAAAGTTTTCTGGTATCATCATACTTAATGGTGAAAGACTGAATACTTTCCTCTAAGATTAGCAACAGGACAAAGACGTCTGCTCTCAACATTTCTATATAACATTATACTGCTGATTGTAGCTAGTTCAATAAGACTAGCAATTTAAAAAGGCAATCACACTGTAAGGGGAAACGTAAAATTGTTTTAATTGTAGATAACATGATTGTCTATGTAGAAAATTTGACATAATCTACAAAAACATTACTAGAACTAACAAGTAACTTAGCAAGTTTGCAGGTCAAAAGATCAATATACAAAACTCAACCGTATTTTTATATACTAGCAATAAACAATCAGAAATTAAATTTAAGGTAATACTATTTCCAAGAGTCTAAAAAATATGAAATAGGGATAAATCTAATAAATACTTGCAAACTCTCAATTTTGCTGAGGGGATTTAAATAAGACCTGAGTATATAGAGAGATGTGCCTTTTTCATGGTCAGATGAGTCAATATAGAATAGAATGCTAAATTTCCTGAAACTGACCTATGGGTTTAACACAATCCCAATCAAAATCCCAGCATGATTTTGTATGTGTGTGAATTTGACAACCTGATTTAAAATTTACATGTAAATGCACAGGACCTGGAATAGCTAAAAGAACTTTGAAAAGGAAGAACAACATTGGAGAGGCAACACTTTCATGTTTTAAAGACTTCTTATAAAGCTACATTAATCAAGCCTGTGTGGTATTGCTGTAACAACAAAAACACATCAATGAAACATAATAAAGAGTCCCTTTATAGACCCACACACACATTAAAAGCTGATTTTTGACAAAGTTGCAAAGACAACTCAGTAGAGAAAAAAAATAGAGCTGAAACAATTTGATACCTATATGCAAAAAAAAAAAAAAAAAACATAACTCAAACCACATGCTAAATTAAACTCAACACTGATCACAGACCTAAATGTAAAACCTACCAGTATAAAAATAGGAGGAAATATTTAAGTCCTTGAATTATTCAGACATTTTGTAGATATGATGGCCATCTATAAAAGAAAAAAATTGATAAAGTACACTTCATTAAAATTAAGAACTTCTCCTCTCTGAAATATGCATTCAAAAGAATGAAAAGAATCCACAGACAGAGAAAAAAAGCATGTATCAGATAAAAGTCTTACATCCAGAATATGCAAAGAACTCTTAAGGACTTGATAATAAGGAAGAAATAACAAAAAGGTAAAAACATTTGAACAGACTATTCACTAAAGAAGATATATGAGTGGTAAATAACCTATGAAAGGATGC
Source organism: Camelus bactrianus (assembly GCF_048773025.1). NCBI lineage: Eukaryota > Metazoa > Chordata > Mammalia > Artiodactyla > Camelidae > Camelus > Camelus bactrianus. Next base: position 76,053,594 of record NC_133575.1, on the reverse strand, counting down.
TCAACAGCATTAGTCATTTAAGATATGCAAATTAAAAACACCATAAAAATACCTCTACACACCAATTAGAATGACTAAAATTAAAGTCCAACATACCAAGTATTGATGATAATGTGGCATAATAAGGTATTTTAAACTGTATGTTAAGTTATACGTCCCACTTGGCCATGGTGTATAATCCTTTTCATATGCTGCTGCGTTTGGTTTGCAAGTATATTGCTGAGGAATAGTACATCTATTTTTAAAGGGATATCAACCTGTATTTTTCTTTTCTTATAATGCCTTTGTATAGCTTAGGATCACTGTAATTCTGTCATCATGAAATCGACTAGGAAGTGCTACCTTTTCTTCTATTGTTTGGAAGAGTCTGAGAAGGATGGGTTAATTCTTCTTCAAAGGTTTGGTAGAATTCACCAGTGAAGCTATCTGGTACTGGTGTTTCTGTGTTTGGAGTTTTTACATTACTCACTCAATTGCTTTATTTGTTATAGGTCTATTCAGCTTTTCTATTTATTCAGGGTTCATTCTTAGACTGTGTGTTTATAGGAATTTCCATTTCAACTAGATTATTGAATGTATTGGTCTAAAATTGTGTATACTATGCTCTTATAATCCTTTCTATTTCTGTTAAATCTGTAGTGTTTCCACTTCCATTTCTGATTTTAGTAATTTGAATCTTTTTTTTTCATAGTCAATCTACCTAAAGATCTGTCAATTCCATTGACCTTTTCAAAGATCCATCTTTTGGCTTAGTTGATTCTCTCGATTGTTTTCTTATTCTCTATTTCATTTATCTCTGTTATCGTATTTATTATTTCCTTCTTTCTGCTTGATTTAGGTATAGTTTGCTTTTCCTTTTGCAATTTCTCTTGGTGAGAGCTTAGATTATTGACTTAAGATACTTCTTCTTTCTTAATATAGGCATTTAAAGGTATAAATTTACCTCTAAGCACTCCTTCAGTAGCATTCCATACATTTTATTATATTATGTTTTCATTTTCATTCACCTCAAAGTATTTTATGATTTCCCCTTTGACTTCTACTTTGACCCAGTTAGGAGTGTTTTGTTTAATTTCTATGTATTTGTTAGGTTCTCAAATGTCTTTATGTTATTAATTTCTAACTTCATTCAATTATGTTAAAGAACATACTTTGTATTTGTTCTATTCTTTTAGATTTATTGAAGTTTGTTTTATGACTTAGCATATAATCTATCCTGGAGAATTTTCCATGTCTAGTTGAAAAAAGTATATTCTGCTGTTGTTGAATGGAATATTTAATAGATGTATGTTAGATGTAGTTAGGTTATAGGATTTTTTAAAAATTGAAGTACAGTCAATTACAGTGTGTCAATTTCTGGTGTACAGCACAATGTCCCAGTCATGCATACAAATACATATATTCGTTTTCATATTCTTTTTCATTAAAGGTTATTACAAGACATTGAACATAGTTCTAGTTGGGTTATAGGATTGTTCAAGTCTTCAATTTCTTGTTGATTTTCTGTCTAGTTTTCTATTCATTACTCAAAATGGGATATTGAAGTATTTCAACTCTTTTTGTTGAATTGTCTATTTCACTTTTCTTTTTTGTCAGTGTTTTCTTGTATTTTGGTGCTCTGTGATTGGGTATAGTTATATTTATAATTGTGATGGCTTCCTGATAGATTGGCCTTTTGACATTTTATCATTATGAAATGTCACTCTTTTTCTCTAGTAACATTTTCTTTTTGTTTTCATCTTTTTCATCTGATATTTATATAGCCACCTCAGATATGTTGGTTGCTTCTTTCATGGAATGTATTTACCCATCCTTTCACTTTTAACCTATTTGTATCTTCATATTTAAGTAGTCTTATAGACAACTTCTAGTTGGATTGTGTTTTTTCAAATCCGTTCTTGCAATCTCTGCCTTTAATTTGAGTGTTTAATCCATACAATCAAAATAAATGCTGATATGGAAGGAATTATTTCTGCCAGATTTTTATTGTTTTCTATGTTGTATCTTTTTAGTTCTCAATTCCTTCATCACTGCCTTCATTTGTGTTTAACTGATTTTTTTTCCATTTGATTCTCTTCCTCTTTCCTTTTCTGTATATTTTTTGTTATGTTCTTAGTGATTATTTTGGGGATTACAAGTTAATGTCTTAAGTTTATAAAGATCTAGTTTATATTAATACCAACATAAATTCAATAATATACAGAAATCTCTGCTCCTGTACATATCTGTTCCTCTTTTTTTATTGTCAAAAATTACATCTTCATATATTGTGTGATCATTAACATAGGTTTATAATTATTGTTTTATGCATTTTCATTTAAATCACATTGAAAAAAGAGTAGTTACAAATAAAAATACAAAAATACAGCTTTTATATTTGCCCATGTAGCTACTTTTACTATGTTTTAATTTCTTCTTATGTCTTTTTGTTACTGTCTTTTGGCCTTTCATTTCAGCCTGATGGCATCCCTTCAGCATTTCTTACAGAGCAGGTCCACTACAGAAAAACTATTTCAGCTGTTATTTATTTCAAAATTGCTTTATTTCTCCTTCATCTTTGAAACATAGTTTTGCCAAATACAGAATTCTTGGTTGACAATTTTTTTTCCTTTAAGCACTTAAAAATATTATGCTACCACTTTTTCACCTCTGGTTTCTGCTGAGAAATTGGTCATAATTCTTATTGATAATCCTTGTACACAATGAGTCATTTCTCTCTTGCTAACTTCAAGATTTGTTTCTTTATCTTTGGCTTTGAAGAGTTTGATTATAATTTGTCTTGATGTGAAACTCCTTGTGTTTATCAGTCTTTGAATTTTTGAGCTTCTTAGATATATACTCATGTCTCTCATCAAACTGAGAAAATTTTGGCCATTAATTCTTTAAGCATTCTTCCCAATTCTTTCTCATTCTCTTCTCCTTCTTGGACATAGTCACCATCAACCTATATTAAACTAGTTTGTACCTTTTCAATGCCTGGCATAACCTAGTTGTGATGATGGTTACAAAGACTTATCAAATTGTACTTTATGTCAATTATACTTCAATAAAAATAGTTCAAAATGCAGTCTTTAAAAGTTATCCTCACATGAAAATATCCTTGTTTACATAGAGAGGCAATAGGAAAAAAACTGACTGTTTAGAACAAAGCTTTTAATAGGCTAAGAACCACACAGACAATGGAAATGCTCAATAAAATGTGGAGCTGTAACATGAGAAGAGTGTGTGTGTGTGTAGGTATATATATATATATATATATATATATATATAAAAATGACTTTTTCCTGACTAAAACAATACTAGCTATGCTCTGTTTATGTTAAATCTCTCACAGGATGCATCATAACCCCAAGTATTTTATCTTTCATGAAGTTTTCAAGGTCTAATTGGAAAATATATTTTCCCCAAATCCTTGGTACTCTGTTTTGGAGGAGGTAGGTCTCAGTCAGTCTCACAGAAATCTAGAAATTCTGTTTAATAAGAAAGAAACTTATAGAAAAGGAACTGCTGTGGATGCAGTAACTTACCAATATAACCATTTGTATGAAGGTCCACATGCACACCTCCCATACCAATCTGCACATAGATACATTTTTATGTACTCATATGTAAGAAATTTTCATAAGGCTCCTTAAAGGAACATCACTGATAATAATACTTTTGTTTCTAACTGTATAATATATGTCTACTATTGTGATCAAAATACCTATGAAACAACATAGGCTAACTTTTGCAACTAATGCATTTTAAAGTTAATATATTTAATTTCTGTATTATATGGACTATATTAAGGATAAGAGATGAATTTTTAAAAATCTGGTTCTTTTTTAAATTTCTTTTGAAAGTGCATCCTTAATATAGACTTACAGATTTGGTTATTCCAAATTAATTTTTTATGCAATGCAAAGAAAGTAACTGAGTTATATTTAGTTTCTTGAAAGGGATGGGGAGAAAAAGTAAGTTTCATTAAAAATTAGTTTTCTGTTGTTTCCTAAAAATGAGGACTCAGGTTGTACATAAAGATTTATAACTTATATTTGCATATGTCCTATCTAATCACCTCAATTTTATAGAATTTCTCACCAGAAGCCCTTAGTTTTTCTCAAAATACTTTTTTGACGTAAATCAAACAGAAAGGTTGGGAAAGAATATGAATAATTCCTGTGTTGTTATAAATTTATGGTTCCATTTAACCACCTGATACTTCTCTTGACTGCCTTTATAACATAGAAAAATCAACAAGTTATTATTTCTTTTTACTGCTGCTGAAATAGCATGTATTTGCCAACTAGTAGAATATAGGTAATTAAACATTACAACATTATTTAAAAGTAAGTACACTCCTTTACCTGTTGAAATTCTTTGAGTGCTCACAATTGAAGTTTGTGGAGTCCACTGATGGGGCTTAAAATTTTGAAAATGTCTAATTTAGATTATACATTTTTTTCCTATACAGATTTCTTGCCTTTGAAGGAAGCATTAATTTGACCCAATTTTCCTAAGGGATCTGAAAGGCTGAGAACGAAAAAGAGATTTTCAACTTCAGGGAACTTTTATATTCACTTACAAGTTCAAACTTCAACATCCTTGGGGCCACCATTAATACAAAGAACTCCCAATGATATTTTTATGAGTTCATTAAAATAAAGATTGTGAAAAGGACCTCTGTTTAGTCAGAGGGGGAAAAGATCAAATTTCTTGGGATACCATTAAATGAACAATTTTCCTAGAAGTAAAGAGAGTTGGTGAGGTAAAGAAATTGATCATTAAAATGGTTTTCTTTGTTAATAAAGGCAATTCAAACTAAAATAGACCCTGGTCCTAATCCTTTACCATCTTTAAAAGAAATTGTGAAAGTTGATCAATGGCTTGTTTTAAAATATGAATAAGGAAGAAGTGTTTTTTAATTAAGAAATGTATATATCTTTAGAAATACATACATATATAGATGTAGATATGTATCTCTAAGCAGAAATTCAGTAAAATAATATGCTTGTTCTAATAAAAATCATAAAATATTATCTTTGGACAACTTTAAAATGAATGTGAAATCTGAATTGTAGATCACTAGTAGGAAAATCCAGTTTATTACTTTAGCCATAGTCCATAATATTAAAAGAAAATAAGATAAGCTAATCATAAAACTGTTCAACATTATTGAACATGATACATAATAGGATTAAGCAAATATGTTCTAATATATGCCACATTTCTAACTTTGTGAAGATTATGCTTTATTAATCATATAATTGGAATTACTACATTAAAAAAATAATGTTTTACTATAATAATGTCTGTCCACGTATATACCTGGGAAGAGACATCAACAAGAAGCTCAGCTATTTTCTTAATTCCTTGGCTGGACATTGCTCATTATGATTTTTTAGCCTTAGGTCCTTGCATACAAGTCAGCGGCACACAAATTCCATTAAAAGAAACCCTTAAAGTGACAGTTCAATTTGCAAAGTTACCAATTTACTGTGGGCATAATAAGGATGCCTCATTTTTTTCCCCTAGTATTATTATTTTAACTTATCTATATTAGGATATTGCATTTAAGTAAGGGATCAAATAAATTTTCCTACTGAATTCTTAAAACTCCCTCCTATCTCGACTCAGATATTCTCCATAGGAAAGACAACTGGCAGATTGTGCTATATTTTCTGGTTAGATTATGAAGTGAAAAAAAAATAATTAAGGTGAAACACCGAAAGAAAGCAGAACCACCCCTCTTTCCACAATTTTACTTGGTGTAATGTTGAATAGATGCTCTTTGAATCTGTGATGGTAATTGTCAGGAGTCTAAGTGAATGCAGTCCCTAAATTTTCCTTGTAGACACAGCCTATATGTATAGTTCCCTGATTTCTTGGTAGAAAAAGCAAACAGCAAAAACAATGTGGTATTGCGGGAAAAATTGAATTTCTAATGTAAATTTCACTTAGATGCAGCCAAATCATTTGCTATCTTACTGTCTTGGCTTCTCAATGTATAAAATAGATATAATAATCTCTTTATCTCAGTGGGATGTGTGAGTATCAAATAAAATGCTAGACCGCAAAATGTGCTGGAGAAAAGTGAAAATATCATACAATTTTAAGGAATAATTATTGAAATTTAAATTACACATTGGTAATATGATGTTTAAAATGAAACAATTTGTTAATTTATTCTCTCCTATACATTTCAACAGAATAGGTTAGCTGTAGAAGTCTCTATTTCCTCCTAATCCTGGATGTTGGCCCTGTCTTTGGAATCAGAATATTCACAATTATGGGCTCAAGTTATTTCTTTAATATCAAACTTCTTCCAACTCAAGTTAGGCATATAAGGATCTGGCACAAATAGTATGCTTTTGCTATTGCATTCCTTACCATTTATTTTGTAGAAATATCTTGGATAATATCTAAGGATCAAATTAGATGCTCAAGGTAAGCCTGTGCTTCTTAAAGAATATATACTAAAGATGTCTTGTCTTTCCAGTTTTATGATGTATGACCTTGCTTGGTGTTCATTTAAAAAATATTTTATGGTTTGTGCATATATTCAAAGAAGAGACTAAACCGTTGGCTGTGGCTATGTGACAGAAACTTTTAATTGTTGTGTCTCAAGGATGCCAAATATTTAGCTGTTTTGAATCAGAACATTTATTTGGAAAAGAGCATTTCAAATTCATCTAGATATTCAGCACTGAGTAGACAGTCTTATAGCCACTGATTAATTCCCCTCTCTTTCCTTTTAACTATTGCCAAGTGACAAGAAATTATATGTGTGTATGTGGGTTGAGATTGGTGGTGGGAAAGGAAAGTGAATAGATGTAAGAGTAGAAGGGAGATGGGTGCAAGGATGGAGGGGGCTGCTCAAACTGGATAAAAACAAACAATTGAAACCAGTGCTTTGAAAATTCTTTTCATGCTAATTGACAGCTCTTCTCTCTATATCTTTTTACAACTATCTGAAGCTCATTATCTCAGCTTTTCCAGAGAAATTTGTGATTAAAACCGAATGGAAACTGCACAGATCCCCTGACTCTTTTGCTATGACCTAGTTCTACTCTTTCAGACTTAAGATTATGTATTGCAAAAAACACCAGTTGCAACTACTTATTTAGTTTATTGACTCTCTTGAGGACACAGTCCTGTATTTTCAGAAAATTAAAATGTGATTTATTTTAATGACTTGTTAAATGATATGAATGTATAAAAGACCACTTTGGGACCTAGTCTAAATTTGCCAGTTTATTCTCTTTCTTTTAATTAAAAAAATTGTGTCCTTGCTTCCACTCTCTTCCACATCCTCCTCAGTGTCCCAAACATTGCTGCTACTTAGGAGGAAATGGCTCTGTTCTTGAGGCACTGCGTAAGAGAAACAAGTCCTAAGATCTATTGAGAATTAAGCGTTTGTATGAAAAAAAATTCCCTATGAGAAAAACCATCCTGTGTGATGTTTGGGGAATCTAAAAAAATTAGGAATGGCCCCTTTAGGACAACACACATAAAATATTTGAGGAGGATAAGTAGTATTTTTTGCCCAGCTAAGAGATTGTACTAGTATTGTATTTGGTGTCTTCACCTTAATCTGCATCTAAACTACCAGAATTAAAATGAGTTTTGAAAAGCATCTTATCGTGGTTGTATCTGGAATTTTTCAAACTACGTTGATCCCAAAGAGAAAAAACCTTTAAAAAAGAACTGAAACTATGTATATGGATTCTAGCCAAGGTCTCAATGACTAAAAACAATATGATTTTGATTAAATGTTTGAATTTATTGCTTTGGGAAACTGTTTTGTTTTACTGCATTAAGGTCTTTTTTTTAGCCAGCTGATTGATCAGTACGTCCAAAATACAGCATCCAAAATATGGCGTCCAAAATGCTATTTGCTTAAGTTTTCAAGCTACTCTGCTGGCTGCTGATTTCATCCATTTATAAGTGACCCTTTGTCTAATTTCCCTGTGCTTGTTTCATCATTTCTCCCTGATCTCTTTCTTACTTTCCCATGAATTTTCTTGTTTCGGTATCTCTGAGTGCAAAACTATGTGGTTTTATTTTAGGAGCTTTGTTAGCTTCCATATTATTCAATTTATTATTTTGGTTGGGCAAAGCAAACATAATTATTAATTTTGAATCCAATAGCTTATTAGATCTTGCATCTTTGTACACAACTTCTGTGTCAAAAATGCTCGATGGAATGAAATTAATTTGCCAGGTTGATTTTTGGTACTTAATATTTGTTGCAACTACATCCTTCCCTGGTGCAGTATTAAATAAGGGACATGCATAATGTGTGAGGTATAATCCCATTCCTTGAATGTCCCCATAAAACTCTTCTAAGCCATTAAAGGGTGCTCCTAAAATTAGAGGAGTTACCTCCATCACCTGTTTGGTTAGTAACAGCAGTTGAATTTTTAAGGAAACTGGGTAAATAAAATTAGAGCATAGTGAGGAAGATATAAAAATTAAAGTTATAAATGGAGATAAAACATCAAGCACATCATACTGAAGAGAATAAAAATTAATTATGTGGGAGAACAAGTGAAAATATGTTTAGAGACAGGAGAATAATAGCACTACCTGGGTCAGGTAATAATGATATTAGTACCATTGATGCTGACTTTGTTTGTTGGCATATTTTGCTGAAATATAGTCTCAGGTTTATCTATAGCTTTAAATCTGCAATTCACGTAGGGGACAGAGAGAATGAGCAAGACAACCCTAAGTATAACACCATATCAGAGTAGGTGATGTTATATCTTCAACAGTTACAATATAGACAAATAATATCCAATTTCTAAAGAAAAGTAATTAAATTCAGCATTCATAGAAATCATATAAATTCCACTTTAAATTGAATTACACATATTTTTTAACATATTACATCTTTGAATTAAGATTTTCTTGGAAATAAAGAAGCAAAGAATCAGGTAAGGAAGGTCTGAATATTCCCTCAGCTTTCCAGTTATTTTGAGAATAAGCCTGTCTTTATCTTCAGATGATGGCCATTGATGGATAAGACAAAGATTCATTCAGTCAACAAATATTTTATAGAGTACCTAAGAATGGTACTTCTAAAAGCATTAAGTCTTTGGGACTTCTAAAATTCTACTCTTAGAAAAGTGTTGGCCCTTGATGACCCTATAACACAATCAGGTCAGCTTCATGCCTAGTTTTTGGATTAGTCGAATACAGGAGAATCATTGAAAAGTGAAGCCGGGGAAGGGAAAGGGCATTTGATATCTGGACTTTATTGAAAGTCCTTGTTACGTCTTCAGAAATTCCTTGACAGGTTGTTATTATATAGTTGCATTGGAAGCTTAGGCTCTCCATTCTCCACACTATTTACCAAACACTATTGCCCAATAATTGTGCAATTAAACTATGTCAGCAGTATAACTATTTTGACCAATGGACCCATTCCAGGAATAGCTGTTACATCTAATGCTTTGAAAATGGAAACTAATTAAATAATGGGATGTATTTGTCTTTGAATATTTGCAGACATATACTTGCACAATGTTGTTATTTTTCTGACACATTTTTCTTTCTATGTATTTACTTAGCAAAATGGGATATTTATCCCTCCTTCTCTCCTACATACATGTATCAAGTGCTTACTATCGGTAACCATCAATAAAGTACTGAATTAAAAATGGTCCCTGACCTCAAGATTCTTCAAGTCTGGTAAAGGACAGTTATAATGGACCTACCCAGATAAATGAATCCCTTCTATTGGATTAGCTAGCTCTTGAGTCATCCAATCAAGGTTACCATCTCTCATTAATCAAGCTAAAACATATCACTGTCTGTAATTCGAGAGAGATTTATTGGGGTGGAGGAGTGGGGTTATTTTCGTTCCTAGTATCCTTCACATCAGGCCATAAGTGAAAATAACAAAGAATAATGATGAAAACTATCATTAAGTGAAAGATTATTAGGTGCTAGTCACATGCTAATAACTTTCAATACATTATCTCATCAATCCTTTCAAAAATATTAAGAAATAAATATTACTATTCTTTTATAAATGAAGATGCCAAGTTTCTAATAGGTTAAGTACTATGCTCAGTGTTTCATAATTAGTAGGTTTAGTGTTTCTCCCATGTGAACCCTGGGAATAAGTAAGGCTAATACTGTATTTGAAAATGTCTGCTCAATTCTAGCATTTCTATTCAATCCACCCAAAGCCTCATAAACAGACTGCTCGTTATTAGTAGCATCTTCATTTACAAACGCTCAACCCACTGTTGTGGGGCACAAAGATGCAGGTGAGAATTTAAGTGATTCTTTCAAATATAGGTTCCATTCGGGTTATTTTTGTCAAAAATTTTTTTCTGTTGAAAAAAATAATAAAGCATCTAGCTGGAGAGAATTAGAATAAACTGATTATGAACTGCTATTGTTTTCCATTTTTAATAAGTTGCAGAGTTGTCCCTCATGCTTTATAAAAATACTTCAGCACCTAGTAATGCTCTGAACTCTGCAAAATGCTATTTAAAATATTTGACAACTCATCGGCTGCTGTAGATATGGAGGTGAATCTTTCAGCCAACAGTACTTGAAGAGGATTAGAATTTAGGAAAGTGCAAAATGAAACTCCTCTTATCTTCTCTTAACAAGAAATACTGGTAAACATGAAAAAATGCTCATTAAGTACTCATGTTCAATATAAGAATCAGATTCGCTATTAGATTAGTATTCGGAAAAGTTATTTGCAAGTACAGACACAAATCGTTTGTTAGATTTTTTAAAAGGGCAAAGCCCTTTTCTTCTCTCTTCATATTTAATTCTGACACTGGTATATTTTGTATTAGTTTCCTAGGGTTGCCATAACAGAATACTACAGACTGAGAGACTTAAATAATAGAGTTCTGGATGCTAGAAGTCCAAGATCAAGGTGTTGGCAGGTTTGGTTTATTCTGAGTCCTATCCTTGGTTTATAGATTACCACTTTCTCATTGTGTATTCACCACATCATTGTATTTCCGTGTGCACACATGTCTGATGACTAACCTTCTCTTCTTATGAAGACATCAGTCATATTGAATTAAACCCATCCCCAATGACTTTGTTTATCCTTAATTACCTCTTTAAAGGCCTTATTTCCAATATGGTCATATTCTAAGGTACTGGGAGTAAGGGCTTCAACACATGAACTTTGGGGAGACACAATTCAGCCCTTAATACCTTTGTTTCCATTAGGGTTTTCTTTGAAAGACACAGGTATGACTGCTTATGCAATCCAAATATCCAACTATACCCTCTGTAGCATAGCTGTCACTCTTGGCTACCATAGCTTAGTGCTTCTTTTGAGATTTAGGAATGGTGGTTCTTGTATCAAGTGAAATGAAGGTTAACCTAAAATAAAAACTATCATAAAACTTTTATTTAGAAATGTTTCATGGGCCCTACTTATCCACCACCCTTTTGGCTTCAAAATTCAGTGAAACTGATAACAGCAAAATGTTGGATTAAGGAGCACCAAGCCCTCGTCACTCTATGGAAACAAAAACAACCAGAAAGCAACTGAACAACCTTATAGAAGCCCTGAAAAAACAACCATAGATCTACAGCATGCAACTAAGTAAAATGCCCAATCACAGAAAAGCCAGATTTAAAATGATAGAAAAGTTCATAACACTTTGACTTACCTGTGTCCCAAATGGTACCTGGCGTGTCATGATCTTGATCAGAGGAGGCACCAGCCCAGTTCCCAATTTCTTTCCTTAAGCCAAAGGACTCAGATCCAATCTTATTTGCAGTGTTCTCGAGTGTCTAATCTGAGGCAGGGAAAAACAGTGGTCACTGCTCATGAAAGCAATAGGAGGGCTGCAGAACCAGAAGCACAGGGCAAGAGATTACAGGTAAAGGCATACAACAGAATGAATATCTAAAGCTCTGAGAAGAAGCTGGGTGAGACTCTTTGAAAATCAAAATATTTGATATAGTTATGTATATGGGGAGATTGAGAAAGCTATGCATAGGCTCATGGAAAATACACACTCAGAACGGCCCAAAAAAGGCCTTATGCTTTCACTTTGAGTTGATCCTTTGATTCAAGAGCATACCCAGCTAACCAGTGAAGAACTGATTTGGCAATGAGCCTGTCTACAATGACTGAGAGAGGTGATTTTTTTCAAGTGCTCAATTTTCAACAAAAATTGCAGACATTCAGAGAAACATAAAAACACGGTCAATTCAAGGGAAAAAAAAAAAAAATCCAGAAACCTTCCCTGAGGAAGCACAGATAGCATTCTTATTTAAAAAGAGAAAGAAAGAAAAGAAAAGAAAAGAAAAGAAGAAAAGAAAAGAAAAGAAAAGAAAAGAAAAGAAAAGAAAAGAAAAGAAAAGAGAAAGAAAGGAACAACTTTTAAAACAATTGCTTTAAATATTCTCAATAAATAAATAAATAAAGGAAAACAGAAAAAAAGTAAAAGAAATTAGAAAGAGAGGTGGAATGGCTGTATTAGTATCAGACTAAATGGTTTTAAAAAATTATCTTAACCATTTTAAAGTGTACTTTAAGTGTATTAAGTATATTCACATTACTGTGCAACAGATCTTTACAACTTTTTCATTTTAAAAAAACTGAAATTCTAGATCCATTGAACAAGGCCTCATTTCTTCCCACAGTTACCTGGTAACCATCATTTTGCTTTCTGTTTCTCTGACTTTGGTTACTTTAGACACCAAGTGGTGTGGAACTGTAGAAGTATTTGTCTTTTTGTGACTGACTTAATTTACTTAGCATGTCTTTAAAGTTTTTCCATGTTGTAGCATGTGACAGGATTGCCTTCTTTTTAAAGACTGAATAATATTCCATTGGATGAATATACCACATTTTGTTTATATAATCATACGTTAATGGTCATTTTATTTGCTCCCACCTCTTGGCTATTCTGAATAAGGCTTCAATGAATGGGGGTGTGCAAATATCTTTTTGAGATCCTGCTTTCAATTCTTTTGGATACACACAGAAGTGGTATTGCTGATCATATGGTAATTTTAGATTTAATTTTTTGAGGAATTTCCACACTGTTTTCTATAGCAGCTACACCATTTTACATTTCACCAGCAGGGCACAAGGGTTGGTTCTGCTTTATCCCCAACTTTGCCAAAGCTTGTTATTTTCTATTCTTTTGATAGTGTTTATCCTAATGGGTGTGAGGTGATATCTCATATGCTTGTTGGCTATTTGTATATCTTCTTTGGACAAGTGACTATTCAAGTACTTTACCTATTTTTTAATCCAACTTATTTTATTTGTTCTTTATTTGATTTTTGTTTTTGTTGAGTTTTAGGAATTATTTTTATATTCTGGATGTTAGCACCTTATCAGGTATATAATTTGCAAATATTTTCTCCCATCCTATAAGTTGCCTTTCAGTCTGTTGACTACAGATTTTAAGTTTGTTGTAGTCCTATTTGTCTATTTCTGCTTCTGTTGCCTGTGCTTTTAGAGTCATATTCAAGAAGTCATTGTCAAATTCAATGTCAGGAATTTTTCCCCTACATTTTCTACTAGAAGCTTTAAAGTTTTAGATCTTACATTTAGGTCTTCAAATCATTTTGAATTAATTTTTGTATTTGGTGAACGGTAAGGATCTAATGTCACTATTTTGCACATGGATATCCCATTTTCCCAGCATTTTGTGTTGAAGAGACTATTCTTTCCCTATCTTGTGGTCTTGGTACCCTTATTAAAGATTATTTGCCCTTTACACAAGGATTTATTACTGGGTATTGTATTCTTTTCCACTCATCTATATGTCTGTCTTTATGCCAGTACCACACCACTTTATTTATTGTAGCTTTGTAATAGTTTGAAATCAGGAATTGTGTGAGAATTTCAACTTTGTTGTTCTTATTTATGATAGTTTTGGCTATAACAGTCCCTTAAGAGACCATATGAATTTTAGGATTTTTTTTTTCTTTTTTCCAAAAATATATGCCAATAGACATTTGATAGGGATTGAACTGAATCTAGGGATCACTTTGGATAATATGGACATTTACACAATATTAAGTCTTCCAGTCTAGGAGCAGAGGGTGTTGTTCCATTTATTTATGTCTTCTTTAACTTCTTTTAGCAATGTTTCGTAGTCTTCAGTGTGCAAGTCTTTTACCTCTTTGATTAAGTTTATTCAAAGTTTATTTTGTTCTTTTTCATACTATTGTAAATGGGATACTCTACTTAATTTCTTTTTTTGTTTGTTTGTTTTGTTCTTTGTTAGTGTGTAAAAACACAATTGATTTTCCTGTGTTAATTTTGTAGCCTTCAGCCTTGCTGAATTTGTTAGTTCTAACAGTATTTTTTGTGGAATCTTTAAGGTTTTTTTTTTTTAACCAACCTCTAAGATAATGTCATCTGTGAACAGTTTTCTTTTTCCTTTACAATTTAGATGCCTTTTTTTTTTTTTTTTCTTGTCTACTCTGGCTAGAATTTCTAGTGTTCTATTAAATAGAAGTGGTGAGAGTGGATATCCTTGCCTTATTCCTGATCTTACAGAAAAAGTTTTCGGTCTTGCACCATTGAGTATGATGTTAGCTGTGGGCTTTTCATATATGGTATTTATTATCTTGAGATGATTTCCTTGTGTTTATGTTTTGTTGAGTGTTTTTATCATAAAGGTGTGTTAAATTTTGTCAAATATTATTTCTCTGCATCAGTTAAGATGATCATATGGTTTTTGGCCTTCATTTTGTCAATGTAGTATATTACATTGATTGATTTTTGTATGTTGAAACACCCTGTATTCCAGGAATAAATGTCACCTGATCATTGTGTATAATTCTTAACCTGTGTGATTAAATTCAGTTTACTAATATTCTGTTGAGGATTTTTGCATCAATATTCATCAGGGATGTTGGTCCGTAGTTTTCTTTTCTTGTAATATCTTTGTATGGCTTAGGTACCAGGGTGATGCTGACCTGTTAGAATGAGTTTGGAAGTGTTTGATCCTCTTCAATTTTTTGGAAGTCTGTGAGAAGGATTGGTATTAAAACTTTATATGTTTGGAGGAATTTTTCCAGTGAAGCCACCTGTTCTTGGGCTTTTCTTTGTTGGGAGGTTTTTGGTAACTTAATCACTATTTTGATTTTTGATAACTATATCACTATTCTTAATTATAGATATGTTTCAGTTTTATTCCCTTCATGGTTCAGTCTTGTTAGATTGTACGTTTCTAGGAACTTTTTCATTTCTTCTAGGTAATCCAATTTGTTGACATATAATTTTTTATAGTATTTTGTTATGATCCTGTTTATTTCTGTGGTGGCAGTTGTAATGCCCCCTTTTCATTTATAATTTTTGTGATTTGAATCTTTTCTAAATTTGTTTAGTTAATCTCACTAAGGGATTGTTAAACTTTTAATCTATTAAAAAAAACCATCTCTTAGTTTTGTTGATTTTTTCTATTTTTCTATTCTCTATTTCATTTCTCTGCTCTAATCTTTATTATTTCCTTCCTTCCTGCAAACTTTTGAGTTTACTTCATTCTTCTTCTAGTTCCTAGAGTTGTAAAATTAAAATATTATTTTGATATTTCTTTTATAATGCAAGCATTTACCTTTATAAACTTCCTTTGTAGTACTGCTTTCACCACAATCCTTAAGTTTTAGTATGCTATGTTTTAGTTTTCATTTATCTCAAGACATTTTCTAATTTTTCTTGTGATTAATTCTTTATCCCATTGTTTGAGTGCGGTGAATAATTTTCATTTATTTGTGAATTTTCCAGTTTTCTTTCTGCCATTCATTTATAGTTTCATTCCATCACGGTTAGAAAAGGTATTTTGTGTGATTTTCACCTTAACAAATTTGTTAAGATTTGTTTTTTGAAATAATATATGGTCTGTCCTTGAGAATGTTCTTTGTGAGCTTGAGAAAATTGTGTATTCTTCCATTGGGTTCTATATATGTCTGTTAGGGTCAATTGGTCTACAGTATTGTTCAAATCCTCTGTTTCCTTATTGATCTTCTGTCTTGGTGTCCTTACCAAAAGTAAGGTATTGAAGTCACCTACTATTGTTATATGCTGTCCATTTCTCCCTTCAATAGTGTTATGTATTTATATATTTGGGAGGCCTGATGTTTGATGCATACATATTTATAATTGTTATATCCTCTTGATGAATTGATCTTTTTAACATTATATTATATCCTTCTTTGTATCTTCTGACATTTATTGACCTAAAATCTCTTTTGTTTGATATAATTATGGCCACCCTTATTCTCTTTTGGTTACCATTTTCATGGAATATATTTCTTCTGTCCTTTCACTTTCATACTGTGCTTGTCCTTAGATGTAAAGTTAGTCACTAAATAGACGACATGTAGTTGAACTTTATTTTTATCAACCATTTAGCCAATCTTTGTCTTTTCATTGGGAAGTTTAATCTATATTCATTTAAAGTAATTACTAATAGGAAAGATGTACTATTCCAATTTTGTTAATTTTTTCTATATGTCTTGTATCTATTTTGTCCTTCTTTCCCTCTTTTACTGTTTTCTGTTGTGTTAGGTAATTTTTTGTGAGAACATTCTTTGATTCCCTTCTTATTTCCATTTGTGTATCATCTATAGGTATTTTCTTTATACATACTATAAAGTATCTTAAAGGTATCTTAAAATATCTTAAAAATGATAACTTTAACCTTTAAGTTTACTGAATATACTATTCTTGGTTGGCAGTTTATTTTCTTTCAGTATTTTAAATATATCATTCCACTTCCTTTTAATCTGCAAGGTTTCTGCTGATAAATTTGCTAGTATTTTTATAGGAGCTCTCTTATATGTGACCAGGCACTTTTATCTTGCTGCTTTCAAGATTCTCTCTTTGTCTGGGACTTTTGACAGTTTTATTATAATTTATCTTGGTATAAGTCTCTTTAGATTTATCTTAGTGGCATTTCATTGAGCTTCTTGAAATTGTATGTCCACTTCTTTCATCAAACTTGGGAAGTTTTGGGCCATGTTTTCTTCAAATAGGCTCTCTGCCCCTTTCTTTCATTCCCCTAGGACTCCCATAATGCATATATTACTCCATTTGCAGGTATCCCATAATACCCATAGGCTCTTTTCACTTTTTTTTCCTCCTCTGACTTGACAATTTTAAATAACTCCTCTTCCAGTTTGCTGGTTCTTTTTTCTGCTTGATCTAGTTTGTTATTGTACATCTCTTTTGAATTGTTCAATTCAGTTATTGTATTCTTTAGCTCTAGAATTTTTGTTTGCTCCTTTTTATGGTTTCTATCTCTTTGTTAATATTCTCATTTTGCTCATGCATTGTTCTCATGACTTTGTGTAGTTGACTATATGTTTCTATTTTTGCTCTTTGAACATCTTTAAGATGGTTATTTTGGATTTTTTAAATGTAATTAATGGATTTCCATTCCTTTAGTATTAGTTTCTGGAGATTTATTTTGTGTCTTTAGTTGGACCATATTTTCTCATTTATTTGTATGCCTTGTGATCTTTTGTTGAGATTTAGGCATTTGAAAAAAAATAACCACCTCTCCAGGTGTTTATGGACTTGCTTTATACAAATTTCTTGAATCTAAATGACATATTCTCAAACAACCAATGGGTCAAATTGAAATAATGAAAGAATTATAAAATACTTGAAGCAAATGAAAACAAAACCAAAGCATACCAAAACTTATGGAATGCATCAAAAGCAATGCTAAGAGAGAAATTTATATTTAAATATAAATTCTTACACTAAATTGAAGGGAGATTTCAAATCAACAACTTAGTTTTTCATATTAAGGAACTAGAAAAAGAAGAACAAGCTAAACCCAAAGCTAACAGAAAAAATAACAGAAAGAAGGAAATAATAAAGATTAGAGTGGAGATAAATAACACATCTAATTTAAAAACAGAGAAAATCAAACCTTTAAATAGTTTGACTAAGAAAAAAGAGCAGAGTCAAATTACTAAAATCAGAAATGAAAATGGAAATATTACTACCAGTTATACAGAAGTAAAAAAGGATTATAAAGAATAATGCTAACAATTGTAGACAAACACATTCAATGACCTAGGTAAAATGGACAAATTCCTAAAGACACACAATGTAACAAGAATGAATAGTGAAGAAAAGGAAAAACGGAATAGAAATATAACTAGCTAGGAGATTAAATCAGTAATCAAAAACTTCCCAATAAAAAGAAGTTATGGGCAAAGTGTCTGTACTGGTGAATTCTACCTTAACATTTAAAGAAGAATTAACACTATTCCTTTTCAAACTCTTCTGAAACATTAAAGAGGAAGGAATACTTCTCAATTTATTCTATGAGATCAGCATTACCCTCATGCAAAGCCAGACAAAGACACTAGGGAAACTGCCACCTCCCCCCACCCCACCCCCCAAAAAAAACACAAAAAATAAAACTACAGATCAATACCTCTTGTGAATCTTGATACAAAAATGCAACAAAATACTAAACTGAACTCAGCAGCATATTAAAAGGATTATACACCATGACCAAGTGGGGTTTATTTCTGGAATAAAAGGGTGTTTCAACATACAAATGTAAAGTTATACAAGCATCATGCTACCAAATGAAGGGGAAAACCCCATGATCATCTTGATTCAGAAAGAGCATTTGACAAAATTCACTATCCTTTCATGATAAAAACATTCATCAACCCAGAAACAGAAGGAAACTACCTCAACATAATAACGGCCATATATGAAACCTCAGAGCTAACATCATGCTCAGACTGAAAGTCTGATTTTTTACTTAAGACAAGGAATAGGATGAAAATGCCTGCTTTTGTCACTTCTATTAAACATAGTATTGGAAGTTCTTTCCAGAATAATTCGTCAAGAGAAAATTATAATAAAGTGCACCCACTTTGGAAAGGAAGAAGTGTAATTATCTCTGTTGGTAGATTGTATGACCTTGTTTATAAATCTCTAATGATTCCAGGAAAAACAAACTATTAGAACTAATAAACAAATTCAGCAAAATTGAAAGATACACCAATGTTCAAAAGAGCATTATTCACAGTAGTCAAAAGGTGAACCCACCCAAATGTTTATCAATGAATGAATAGCTAAACAAAATGTGGTATATAGATATAGTAGAATATCATTCAGTCTTAGAAAGAAATGAAATTCTGATACATGGTACAAGATAGATGGACCTTGAAAACATCATGCTAAATCAAATAAAACAGATACAACAGCACAAATATTATATGATTCCACTTACATGAGGTACCTAGAATAGTCAAATTCACAGAGATAGAAATTCCCTTTAATGGAACTATTGGGAAAGAGCAAACATTTGGTGCCTGTATTGCCAAGCTGGTACAACATAATTCTGGAGATGCTTTTGTTTATCTTTTTCATCATTTGGATTATGCTTGATTGAAAATTAAGCCAACACTGAACACAAAAGAGCTGAGAGACTGTTTCCCGATGCATCATTTTAGCACCTGGATTCATTTGTACCTGGATTACTCTTTATGTGAGCTAGTAATCCCAATCCCCTTTTAAAGCCACTTTGAGTTATCTGTCACTTTCAGTAGAAATAGTTCAGACAAATACATTAAGCTGTGGAGAATCACTAACTCACACTGAAGATGATTTTGCTGAATCTATTTTCCTTGTACAGAACTGGAGAAACAGAGTGTGTAGGAAGTTGTAAGTATGATAAAAGAGACCAAAATTTGTCAATTAATTGATCAGAGAAGAGAATATAAGATTAAAGTTATCAAAAATGGATTGAATGTTTACTATGGGCCAGGTACTGAGGATATGACAGTTGAGTAAAACAAAGCTTAAAAGGAAAGAAGATGTAAAAAGATACTTAGATTACAGTGCACTAAGTGGAAAAATAAATGTAGGCACAAAGTACTAATATAATCTATTGTTATTTATTCATTTTGTCAGGGAAACTGCAAGAAAGGCTTCATTCACAAACAAGGTGACATTTGAGCTGTATTTTGGAGATAATGGCATTATGTCTTGAAATATTTCCAAGTTCTTCCAAGAAAAGCTGTATCTGTAGTATAGACCAGTCATTTTATGCTGCTATGTAGTTTGATATTACACTGTTCCTGATTTGAATTCTATGCAGTTGCCTAAGCTCATTGGCCATATCATGACTTTGGCAAGTGATGAAGCAGTTAACACACTGAATTCAGAATATATAGTAGGTGGAAAATGCTCATATTCTCTCTCCCCAAAATTTAAGCCTGTTTTCCTCAGTTTATTCTAATAAATGCTACATTAAAGAATAAAATGCAGTAACTGTAGGAGAAATTATCATTGCTTAATTAACATCCAATTAGCAATTGGGACTCTCCACTCTGTTTGGAAGAACTAGTTTAATATAGTAAAGGTAATCAAGGCAAGTCTACAAATGTTTATGATATTTCCAGTGTGTGCTAAACCATCTGTCACATATCTGTTCCATTGATGACGAAGGGGGAAAAGTGCCGCAATACTTTTAGTCAAGTTAGGTCAGTGAATCTGTGAATCAGTTTTTCCTACTAATGCTGATCTTTCAACAATTACCTTCTGTTGGAATTTTCTACTTTTTTATTTTGAGCTTATTTCTTCTCTTCCCTTCTCATTCATGTTGCTAGAGTTATAGCTTCACTGTTGAATCAAATACTCCAGGAAGAACTATTTAAAACAAACGTCTTTGACCACCTTGGAGTGAACAGTCAGTCTTTATTGTGTAGTAAATTAATTCTAGTAAGGAACACACATCCCAGATCTTTGCCGGTAATTAGCAGCTCCCATTAACTATGAACCTTGGTCAATTTCTTTAGACGCTCGGGGCTGATCCGATAAGCAAGTCCAGTGATTTTAGCACATTTTTCATTTGAAAAAACAGCATGTGGCAGGTGTAGGAAGTGTTGCAGGAAAATTTTTCAAGGTGTACTTTTTGGAGAACATGGACCATAAGAATACAGTGTCACTGAAAAATCTCAGAGTACTGTTTGTGAGTGAAGTGTTGATTGTTGTTTTCTGGTTCTGGGAGACTCTTCAGGATGTTCTTGGCAAATAGAAGCTTTTTATTCTCTCTTCTTTTAGCATAGACATTGCATAGAATTCTGGGCTCTTTGGAATATTTCTTGAAACAAAAGTTATACCAACTTCCACTTAGAAATAGTTTACTATTAATTTGAAGTACTGAAGATGAAAATTTGTAACTATTAAGTTCAGCAATTTCTTAGTAAAGGATTTAACTTGATAAAATATAAATTACTTGAGGGCTAAGGTCTTGCTAATACTGCCAATGTGTGTGTGGACTGGTTTCCCAAAGAATGGAATCCAAGAACGTTCTGTAATAACTCTCCATCATCAAAACTTTTAGATCAGCCCCACTGCTTTCAAGAGATTTTTTTCTTATACAAATAGGTTCATATTCTCACATGGCTAATGCTGATAATTACCTGCATTAACACATTTTTAACACATTCTGGCCGGCACTACCAATCTTTCTGCGCTAAGGGCAGAATGAATACCAACAGCATGTATTTGGCATCTTGGAAATAATGTTTCAAGTGAACCTAGAGGCTACAAAAATAATTGGAGCACAAGAAGATGTCTGGAAAAAGGAAAAATGAGAATGGTATTTTCAAAAGTCAAATTATTCTTGTTCAACTCTAATGCAAAATGGATACTGCTTGAGGCGGGTACAATAGCTAAGATATTCTGTATAATGGGAGCCTAGGTTTGGCTATTTAATCAAATGAAACATGATGTGCTATAGTCTTCCAAATGGAAAAGAGTCAAGTGCCTATCTGTCATAATTAGAGCTGAATGCATGTTTATGAGTAAAAAGGATGCCCTTGAATCAACGTGTAGGCTCACTTCTCTCTGAACTATTTATCTGAGCAATGACTGTGACCCCTAGTATGAAGCTGACAGTTCAGGAGGCTATTGCCTCTTCTCTGGTGAAATTCATTGTAACTGTAGATGATAGGATTTTCAAGGTTATCAAATGAGACCACCTGAGAGAGCTCAGTGTATTACTTGTCATCATGACACCAAATAATGTGAACTAGCTAGATCTTCAGCTTCATTTCTCCTTGAAAACGTATCGAGTATTTCTTTGAGTCAACAGATTTTTTTCAGAGATCAACCAATTTAGTTACTCCATTTCCATCTTGAAATTGACCTAGAAGGAGTTTATTGAGTATTAATAGGACTAGCCCTACAGCTGATGGTGGTGGGGGAGTGGAGGTGGAGGCATAGTGCAGAGAAAGTCAAGTAATTGAAGCATTTCTTTAGTATTTCATTACCCCACTGTGGTGCTATCATTTTTGGCATCTACTGACTCAGCTTACCAAACTGAGGTCTCAGGAGTACCTGTAAAGCCTAGCACTTAAGCTCTGATGAAACGGCACCTATAAAGCTCTGCCTTCTTCTGCCTGAAAATATGCCTCTTACAGACCTTCTCAGTCATCACTCAGTCAAGGTTCATAACACTATAACTTATATCTTTTGTTATTCCCTCTCTCTCTCGTTTCCTAAGTTGTGAATAGATAACCAGAGAGGTGAACTAGGAAGGCTGGAGTCTGCCCTGTATGGAACTGAGTGCCAGAACCAAACATAATGTACCACAAAGTTAATGTTAACGCATATATTTAATAATATGCATAATTATTGCTGAACTTCACAGCAATTGGGCATCAATAGTAGACACTTCAAGTAAATGAATATAATTACTAAAACATTTATAAAGCCAAATCATGATTTTTTTAACCCCAATTTGCTAGTTTGCTAGTCTTTATAATCCATATCAATATTGACCGTTTCCCCTGATACCATACATCTTTTAATCATTATCTTCATTACACACACCCATACTCAAATGCATATCAACAGTCACAGGAGTCCAAATACCAAGTTTACTTGATTATTTTTTCCCAATGATTGCAGAGTACCTGCCACAACTGTACCCTATGCTTATGCCTCAGGTTAAGATTTCCTTTTGCACTTTGCCCTTGATCCATACCATTTGGAAGAGTGTCCCATTCCTTTTCTAATCCCACAAAGCAGAGTTTCTAAAATGCTAAATGCCTCAAATTTCTTTCACCGAAGACAAACCTTGCATTTTACAATTCACAGCTTGGAGAGAAGAGATGTAAGTTGACACTGGGACTTTCTCAGTTCCAAAGATAGCAGCTGAGGAATGTGACCTCAGGGTTTTAACCTTTTGCAAACTTCTGATAATAGGGTCATCTATTATCTTTTCCTATACATGGAAAACTCCAGAAGATTCTACTACCTAGGAATGTGATTCCTTCTAGGTAAAAGTCACAGGCAAGAATTGGCATTATTCTGACTCTGAGAAATTTTAGGGGCCAATATAGATTATTTGCCCTAAATGCATAATATGCCAAAAAGATACAAAGGATAATATTTGTATTAGTTTCCTAGGGTTCCAATAACAAATTACCACACATTGGTGTCTTGAAATAACAGTAATTTATTCTATCACAGTTCTGGAGGCTAGAAGTCTGAACTCAAGGTGTCACTAAGGCCATGTTCACTCTGAAGGCTCTAGGGGAGGATCATTAATTGCCTCTGCCTATTTTTTGATGATGTCCAATAATCTTTGGCATTCCTTGGCTTGTAGCTGCATCAAAGTGGCACTGGATCAATAATTAGATGCCAGTTTTCATAATGCTAGGCATCTCAAATGTACAAAAAAGCATCAGATTAAAGTCCAGGTACTTTTCAAATAAATATATATTTGACTACAGCTTTATGTTTTCTCTTTGCATTAAAATTTGTTTTCATTTAATTTGACCAACTTTATTGGGATATAATTGACATAAAACATTGTATATGTTTAAGATGTACAATGTGTTGATTTGATACAATTATATATTGCTAAATGGTTACCACTGTAGCATTAGCTAGCACCTCCACCACATCACATAATTACCATTTCTCTTTTGTGGTAAGAACATTTAATATCTATTTTCATAGGAATTTCCATGTGTATAATTCAGTATAATTAACTATAATCACTATTCTGTACATTAGATCTCAGAACTTAGACTTCTTTGACCAACATCTCCTCATTTCTCCAACTCTGTAGCCTCTGGTCAGCACCATTCTACTCCTTTTTTTATGAGTTCAGTTTTTTAGATTACACATATCAATGATATCATACACTATTTGTCTTTCTCTGTCTGACTTACTTTGTTTAACATAATGCCCTTAAGGTCCATCTGTGTTGTCACAAATGGTAGGATTTCCTGGTTCATGAGTAGTTGAATAATGTTTCATTTTGTATATATACTACATCTTCTTTATCCACTGAGGTATTGATGGGCATTAGGGTTGTTTTTATATCTTTTTCATGTGATGTAGTCCCACTTGTTGATTTTTGCTTTTCTTGCTTGTGCTTTTCATGTCATATCCAATAAATCATTGTAAAGACCAATAAAAGAAATTTTCCCTATGTTTTCTTTTAGGAGTTTTATAGATTCAGTTCTTACATTTACATCTTTAATCCATTTTGAATTAATTGTTGTGAGTGGTGTAATATAGGGGTCCAATTTCATTCATTTGCATGTAGGAATCCAGTTTCCCCAACAACATTTGTTGAAGAGACTATCCTTTCCCTGTTGAATCTTCTTAGCTTCCTTATTCAATATTAATTGACTGTATCATGCAAGGACTTATTTCTGGGCTCTCAATTCTGTTCCATTGGTCTATATATCTGCTTTTATACCAGTGCCATATCATTTTATCATAGCTTTGTAGTATAGTTTGAAATCAGGAAGTGTAATGCCTCCAGCTTTGATCTTCTTTCTCAGAATAGTTTGGCTATTTGGGTTCTTTTGTGGTTCCATACAAATTTTAGGGGTGTTTTTTTCCTATGGCTGTGAAAAATTCCATTGGGATTTTGATAGGAAATGCATTTTTCCATTCCTTCACTTTGAGCCTGTGAGAGTCCTTAAAGCTGAAGTGAATTCTTGTAGGCAGTATATAGTTGGTTCTTGTGTTTTCATCTATCCAGCCACTCTACATCTTTTGATTAGAGAATTAAATTCATTTAAATTTAGAGTAATTATTCATAGGTAAGTACTTACTAATGCCATCTTATTGTTTTCTGGTTGCTTTGCAGTTCTCTTAGTCCTTTTTCCTTTCTTGCTGCCTTCCTTGGTGTATTGATAATTTTCTCTAATGGTTGGGCATTCATTCTCTTTAGCTTCTGTGATACTCCTGTAGGTTTTTGTTTTTTGGTTACCATGATGCTTACATAAAACATCATATATATATATATACACACATATATATATATACACACACACATATATATATACATCAGTCTATTGTACACTGATAACAATTTGACTTTGTATGCATACCAAAAATTTACCCTTTTTCTCCTTCTTTTATGTATTTGATATCACCATTCACATTGTTTCATATTTGTATTCATTAGCAAATTGTAGCTATAGCTATTTTTGAATAATTATTTTACCTTACCTGAGTTAAGTAAACTCACCACCATATTATAGTATTAGAGTAATCTTAATCTGACATATACTTATTTTTACCAGTGTTTTGTATATATTCGTATGTTTTAATGCTATTAATTAGCACCCTACTATTTCAGCTTGAAGAATTACTTTCTGCATTTCTTGTAAGGCTAGTTAGTGATGACGAATCTATTAGCTTCTGTTCATTAGGGAAAGTCTTTATTTCACCTTTATTTCTAAAGGACAGCTTTGCTGATAAACATTCTTGATTGGCAGTTCTTTTCTTTCAACACTTTGAGTATATCCTCCCATTCTCTCCAGGCTTGTAAGGTCTCTGCTGAGAAATCCTCTTACAGACTTAGGGACACTCCCTTGTATAAGGGAGGGGTTGGAGGTGTCAGGGAGGGGTGAAGAGGGAGTGGAGAGAGACTCAGGCAGCTGGTCAACTAAGACAAAAGCATGGGAAATGTGCAGTGGTCTGTGGCAGCTGTGGCAGCTGTGCCAGCTGTTCATTACTCCTTCAGTCAAAATCTGCTGAATTTGTCTGTGAAGCAGTCACTACAAACCATGATTGATCCTGCTGCATGGTTGCTATTGGTAGTCCCTGCTTTTCTTCCTTGTTTCTAGCCATCTTTATGTGTCTTGGCTTTGTTGGTTTGGGTGGGTTGAAACTAAAATGGAACCTTTATGCAGTGCCCCCAAATGCTGGGGAAGTTGGTCGCTCACCCCAATATTCTTTTCCTGAAGGGGGAAAGTCTTTCTAGCTGGGACCTTCCCTGCTGGTGCTGAGCAATACCAGCTTTCAGGAATGACGGGATGGTAAACAAAATTAAGCTGTCTTATTTCTCATGTACTTACTCTCAGGTTTTTTGTTACACTGTGTTGCTAAAATTTCTTAAGGCCAGAGCTATTTCAGAGTTGTTTTTGTTCATGGATACCTGTCTAATTGTTGACTG
Source organism: Camelus bactrianus (assembly GCF_048773025.1). Taxonomy (NCBI): domain Eukaryota; kingdom Metazoa; phylum Chordata; class Mammalia; order Artiodactyla; family Camelidae; genus Camelus; species Camelus bactrianus. The sequence continues at coordinate 76,027,174 of NC_133575.1, read as the reverse complement.
TTATGAAGTAATGGAGGCTGGGGTCTCCTACATTGCCATTTTGGTGACCCAATTTTCCATTTTCAGTCTGTATGTCTGACACTCTGTGCAGATGATCCTAAGGTCTAGATTTCAAGGCTTTATTTTTGGACTGTTTGGGCATAAATTTCTAGGTACCGATCATTTGGGGCTAGTTCTATATGACACAGTCATGGTTTAAGTTAAATCGAGCCACAACACAGTACTATGAATCCTCTGATATGCAGTATAAACTGCTATAGGATTAATAAAAAAGTAACCAAGAAGAATTTTATATCCATAAGCAAAGCACAGTTGAAGCCATAGTCACACTACTCCTTAGCCAATTCTGTCTTGTACATTTGAACAGTTATCTCAAAAATACAATTCTGTCTAGTAAATGTCAAACACAAATGCAAAATAGAGGACAAATGAAAAAAAAAACAAAGAGCAAATGTGAAATAAGTTAAGTGAGTTTTTTTTTTTTCCATTTGCAAGAAGATAGACTTTTTTTTCAAAAGAGGAAAATGAAAATGCTCTGAACTGTTCATCCCATGCTGAGAGGAGAGACAAGCAGTTACTCTGATTCTGACTCAAATCTACCATTTGCTTGGTTGGCTGTGGTTTCCCCTGGAGCTTGAATATATTCATTATACTTTCAGTGAAAACTAAGTCAGGCTGCAGAAAATGATGAAATACTTAATGTTAAGCAGTCTTTTCCTATCTTTGATGAACAAACCCCTTAATTTCATTAGAATAGACAGCATGTTCATGTGGGACCCAAACAGAACCCAAACTGCAGGAGTTGTCAACTGTGTGGAGGACAGGTCCTTGAAAGATACATCATGGGAAACTTGGTGTAAAATTTACACGAAGACACCGTTTGTCTTAATTGTCCCTCCTTCTTAGCCCCTCATCGACATTATGGTTTCAGAATGATTTTGCCGCTTGCATTTTGCTATGAGGTTTTCTTGTGTATGTGAATTTTTTAAAAATCCATAAAACACCAATAACTGTGGTGCTCTCAAAATTTTAATAAATTCACAATTTGAAAAGAAAAGTTCATATGTTATTCTTGTTCAAGTGATGTTTGTCTCACTGTTTAAGAATATGTTGTTAATTTTTATTTTAGAAATAATTCACTCCAGGTAATTTAAATGGTACATTTTAATGGTACATTGAATTTTAGAACCCATGCTGGATGTCTGAAACTCAATATTAACCTAACATCCACAATTTTCCAAAATTGCTTTTTAAGGCATGATTCTGTGAAGTACATTTTGAGGAACAATAAGAGTATAGAAGAATCAGCATGAACCTATTAATTTTAAATCCTCTTAATGATCTGCTATTAATGAGAAAAACTTGTTTCTGACATCTACATTTGTTTCTTCAACAATCTGCTGAGGGTGGTGGAGAGGGGCTGTTGAAAGTGAAAAGTGAAATTTCATATTTGTTAAGATATGGCCAGTTTTTCCTGTACCACCTCATTTGAACATTTACACGACAGTTCAGGGTAATAACAGAACTATTTAATTGTGAGAAGCTTTAATTTTCTTGTTTAATTAAATAAGCCATGAGTGAAATTTTATATTTCTAGGCTTTTCAAAATGAAGAGTAATATATGTATGGTGAACATTCTAATCTTAAGTGTACTGTTCAATCTTGATGCTACATATCAAGATACAGAACAGTACCATCAATACAGAGACTTCCTCATACCCCTTTCTAGTTCGTCACTGCTTCCTCCCCACTATCAAAAACACCATTTATTTGATTTCAATCATCAGAGGTTAGTTTCACTCAGTAGATTATTTCCTTTTTATTTCATTAAGGGATAATTTACATATAAGAAAATTCATTTTTTTAAATGTATAATTCTGTGAGTTTTGGCAAGTGTGTACTCTCATGTAACCACCACTACAATTAAGATATAAAGCAGATTATACTCCATTATAAGTTATTACAAGATAATGGCTATAATTTCCTATGCTATATAATATATCCTTTTTGCTTATCTATTTTACACATAGTAGCTTATACTTCTTAATTCCCTATCCCTAATTTGTCCCTCCCCCTTTCAATCATATTACAATCCTGTTATGACATAATTTGTTACCCAACCTGATTATAAGATAGGCAGTAAATGAGGAATTCCAGTCTCAAGGCATCAGGATCCCAGGCAGAAAATACCCACAGAGACAGAATATAACCATGACTGTTACAAAGTTCCTGGATTTGGAGTTTAGCTTCAGACCCTTGACTGGATAGACATTAGATTTTTAAAATTTTCATTCCTCATATCTGATCCTATCTCCTTCCTAATTATAATTGTCATCTGCTAGGCTTTGGTTTCCACTTGCCCCTCAGCTTCTTTTTGAGTTGAGTATTGACAATTTCGTGTACAATTGAAAAAAAAGTTATGGGAGCAGAAACGAGGAATTAGTTGAATTTTCAGTGTCCTGCAATCCCATGACTTGAGCCCAGAATTGCTTTAAACAAATCCACATTGTTGGCTTGTTTCCTTGTGACTTGAGTTTTCCTACAAAAATTAGGATTAACTGATAGTTTCAGTCCATTGGATTCTGCTTAGCTAGTTGGGTTTTTTTGTTGTTGTTGTTGGTTTTTTTTGTTTTGTTTTTTTCTACCAGGCTTTATATTTGATAAAGTAAGTACCTAACATATTCTGGCTTTTTGGAAGGCTTGACAACAAGAATAAAATACAAAAGGTGAAGAGCTGGATCAGAAAACTGATATAATTAAACGTAGGCTAGGCTGAAAATAGAATCTGGCTTTTATAATTTTAGTGGCAAGTAGAATTGTACTTACCTGAGTAGCAGTATGGACCCAGAGGAGGTGATATAAAGACAGCTGAAATGAGCAACTCACGCCAGTAAAATAATACAGTATAAAACTAATTGATGATGTTAACTAACAAAGATTGAACCCTAGCTCTTTTTAAAAAAAAGTTTCAAGGTTTAAATCTGTACTCTCAAATAATTTGATTCCAATTAACATTCATTTCTTTGAGTGGATCTGTGAACTGTGCTTTTACCTAGAGGAAATATTTCCAGTCTGAACTAACACACTGAGGTGAGATCATTTCAGCATTTGTTAATTGCTCTGGCATGAGTAAATCCACTTAAAAAGTGGAACAAATATTTTTGAACAATGACTGGTTTCCCTCTAAATGTCCAGTTTCTCTCCCTGAGTTACATACTTAGAGAATAGCTATGTGTGGCAAACTCGAGTATGAGCAATTTTAATAGCTGGGAACTTTCATGTAATTTCTCTTTTTTTTTGTTTCCTCAAAATACCCAGATGTATTCACTTTTTATTAGATAACTGAGCAATTTTTAAACTGTAAATAGGCATTTATTAGCCACTTAAAACGTACCGTTCAGCATTAGACCCCAGGGTATATTAAGTAAATTCAAACTGATAAATGAATTGTGATATACCCAAAGTTTATGCCAACATACTATTCTATAGTTCAGGGCTCTATTCCAAGGTTTGGCACACAGCATGCAGTTCACCAAAGTGTATTATGGGTCATTTCTAGAATTACACTGAGATGCTGGATATTCTTTTGCTAAGGGAGAAACAGTAAATATAGGAACTCATTTAAAATCATAGCTCTAGAGGAATGTACAATAAGAGCAGGGTCTGCAGCTTTTTTACTTCTTGATAATAGAGCAATGATTTCTGCACTTAGCCCTATATTTATATCTGAGACATTATTCTTGACTAATTGGCATTTTATGAATTGGCATCAATCATGGAAGTATTAGAAGAAATTCAGAGACGATTAACAAAAATGATTAAAGGCTCATGGGATTGACACATGTAAAAGATTAAAAGGCTAAATACATTCTATTTGGCCAAATAATATCTTAGTGGGGGGTGTGATGTTTGATTTTATGTGCAACCTGGCTATGCCATGTTACCTATATATTTGGTCAAACGCCAGTCTTGATGTTACTCGCAAGGTAGTTTTTAGATGAGATTAATATTTAAATCGGTAGACTTTGAGGAAAGCAGATTACTGTCCATAGTGTGGGTGGATCTCATCCAATCTGTCAAAGGCCTTAAGAGAAAAGAGACTGAAATCCCTCAGGAAAGAAGGAATTCTGCTTCCATACTTTTTTGAGGCTTAATGTTAAGTTGCAACATTAACTATTCCCTGTGTCTCCAGTTGGCTAACCTACCCTTCAGATTTTGGACTTGCCAGCCTGTTGGTTCTATTTCTCTGGAGAACCCCAATTAATACAGGAGTTAAACACAGGATTATAGAAAAGAGGGTTCCTATACCTAAGAGTAATGGGATGAAATGAGGTAAAATCAAATGTTGATTGACAATCCAAAATGTTATGTAATCATCAGCTATACTACTACTATAATTATTATATAATATTTGTATACTATCATAAACATATAAGTGTTGTAACATAAAGTAATTTATTTCAAATAAGTAATGAGATCCCTTCCCAACAAAACTAGCCTAAAAGTGCAACTAAAATAGATACACTGCCATTATTATTGTGTGTTTCTATGAGCCTGTGGTTTGTGCCTATGTTTACTGAGGTTTGAAAATCAACTGCATAGGCTCATTTTTCATACATAACTAAAAATCTCCTTGTCTTCTCTCTACGTTTTTCATATTAAAATCGATTTCATTTATTGGGTGCCTATGGCTAAGGCACAGTGTTAAGCTAATATGTCAACTCATCAAAACAACTAAAGTAGAAATGCCTTCTCTCAAATCTTCTTACTATCTTGTAGGGGAGTGATCACTAATCACGTATCATTTTAACACAAATTAAGCTTGATAAATGTCATAATGGAAGCACAGACAAGTGGCTTAGATCTATATGGGAGGGGTTAATTCCTTGTGGGGAAATAGGGAAAAACTTGCCCTTTTTGAGGATTGATTAAACATCAGCAGGGGGATATGGAAAGAAAGACATCCCAGGCAAAAGGATTAGCTTGAGCAAAGTGATGGAAGTGGAGTGTAAGTTAATTTAAACAAGCGGTCTAATACGGTTTGGGTATAAAGTATACTAGTGATATATGTAGTAGGAAATAATACTGCAAATGTAGGTTAGAGCTAGGCCATGTTTAATGTCCCTTTTTTCTATGTTATATGCAGCCTTTATCAAATCTTATTCTCTCTTCTATACATTATCTACTGCGTCTCCCTAAAGCTAAGTCATTTGTACAGGTCAGGATCACTTCATCTTTCAATTTTAGGCATATGCCCCATTTGGAAGATGTCAACTCTATCTGAATGACTGAGTTGGGAATTTTGAACACACTGGTAGAACTGTTTATCTATTTCAAAGGATGTAAGAAGGAAGTATGTGCCCCAAGGTCAGATGTTTCTTCTACCTTTAGACAAGCCTTTCCCTCAATATTCGTGTTCAGGATATTTGGAGTGTCAGGTGTGGGATGAGATTAAGTTCAGTACTGTTTATTGGTAAGAGAGAGCTCTGGGCACTGTGCATTTGGGAGCAATTAGCACAATGCCTGGCACTCAGTAAGTATCCAATATGTTTTCTTAAAAGGTAAGATGGCAAGTCACTGCTTAAGTCCACCAACTTTAAAAGGCCTTCCTATTTCTCCTTTCTTTGGAATCAGTCTCATTTCTCTCTCCCCTTTCCTCCTCTTGCGATTTGTTCTGCTAACTGCACATATTAACCTCTACCTTATGTTTGGGGTATAGTAGGTGCTTAGGGGATGTTTGTTGAATGAACAGGAATGAATTTCAGTTTAATACTTTATTTCCCATAAAGTAACAAAAGGACAGGAGTTATTGAAATGGACTTACCATTAATCATTAAGCAAATATCCCGGTTCAAATAGGGCATCTACTTTTCTCCTGAACCTGGCCTACCAGACACAGATTCTCTTTACTGGAAATAGATGATTTTGGTCATCTCTTTGAGGTTTAGCTCTAGTGAAGAGGCTGATCTGCTCTGCTTCTTGGTGATTCTGAGGTTGACTGTTGCTAAAACAATCTGAATCTCATTGGAAAGAAAAGAGAAAGAAGTATCTAATTAGAGAGAGCCAAATTTAGGGAGACTAGCATACACCCATGAATCTGTGCATCCCTGTTTGTCCCCGAATAGAGAAATGACAGCTTTTAAATGGATAGAGAAGCCAGTGATCGGGGCTTCTGCAAGTTGAGTTTGTCCCCCTTACAATGTATTAATCTGGTCTATGCTAGGTGTTGAAGAAGTTTCTTATTAGAATCTCCGTGTTGGAAGGGGGGCATAATTTCAACTGTCATTTTGTTGGATCACCTAATATATCATCTCCTCTTTTATGTCTTTGAGGAATGACCTCAGGCTGCTCTCTATCAATAGATAACTTGATTCAAAACTTCTCTTTTTATGTATTCACTCGCACCTATAATTATCCTATAAAAATAGATAATGAAATTCAATGAATGGAGATAACCAGTGAGAAAGAGAGCTAATTCCAGGGGATAAAGTACAATGGCAAGTAGGATGTTGGATGCTGCCTAAAGTTGAGTAATTTCTGTTAACTTGTTTTTTTTCCCTCTTTCTTGAAAGGTCTATTAGGGTCCTTCTAAGGTTGACTTCAAGGGAACTAAGCTTTACTGCATTAAAAAGGTCCACTTGTGTCCTCATTTCTAATCAGTGATATACGTATGCTAATATAGCTATTATAGTGCTATATATTGTAGTGCTAATTAGGCCAGTATCACAGGTGAGCAGCAGTAGTACTAGCTCTTATTTATTGAGTGCTTATTGTATGCCAAGCATATAATGTAGATTACCTCATTTAGTCATCTCAGGAATGTCGTGAAGTATTATTCCCCACCTATCCTCTTAATCACATTACCCTTCTGCATGTAGAAAATTGACCCCAGAAAGCACTCCATCATGCGAGGCTGGTGTCCTATGGGGATGTGCCTTAGATGACAGGGATGTAGCCATCTCAGCAGAAACCATCACCACTCCTGGAAAGACAATTTAAAATGCTGATGGATATGGTTTCAGCCTCATCATGTGAAGAATAACATTTTTTTTGGTACCTTTATCCCATTAAAGCATAGTGTTTTAGATTGTGAAAATAACCAAATAAAATATCATAGGGTCTCAAAACCCTGTGGCTAGAGCACAAAGATATTTATTTGGGAACAAGGAAAAGTTTCCATAAAAAAGAAAAATACATCTGTAACACAGTAGCTGGATTTTCTCTTGTGACTATAGCTCAGTTCCAGGCAATGCATCACTTCTGAAATCATGCAGGTATTAAAGGAACTGGAAAAAATTGCTATAGGCTGGAGGTTGTATGTATGTGTGTGTGTGCCTGTGTGTGTCTGTGTTTGTGCTATATGAGTGTGAGCATGTGTTTCAGATTATCTGTCTGTGAAAGGTCATTTTCTGTTTTTTTTTCTTTTGATTAAGAAATGACATGCGATATGTCAAATTTTGGTGGCTGGAAAAATATACATTTGAAATATGCTAGTTTAAGTTACCTCTGGTCAAGACAAACTTAATTTGTGTAAGGCACGAACTATCATTCTGGAAAGCTAATTCAGGTGTATTTCAGTTATACCAGATGGACTTGGTGAGAGACACCAAATAATTTATAAGGGATGCACATTGAAGTTAGTAGCAACATTCTGAATTCTCATGTAACCTTCGATAACGTGTTCTAACTTTCCTTGCTGTTTCTCATCAGGGAGCAGAACAGGACCGAAAATGAAGAATCTTGCGCTGGGTAGCAGGATGTATGATTCTGTATCAAGAACCAGTGAAGGTGCTGAACAGATGGATAAGGTTGCCAAGTTTGTGTTTGCTGCTCTTCCATGCATTTTGTTTTGTTCCTCCCCTACTTCTAGTCTTCTTGCCACATCCTTTTGATGACCACCTTACGTCCCCAGACCAGTGCTGCTGGGTATGGTTGTTCAGATTTTGTGTGCTTTACGAGGGCACTGCATGGAAAGGGTGTACCAGTTACATTGTATACATCATAGATTTGTACATTCTCTACAAACTTCTGAAAGATAGCATTAAAGTTCTTCGTTGAAACAAATCAGAACACTATGAAATCTTTTTGAGAGAAGGAAACAAAATTTCCTAAGGAAAAGGAAATTTTTAGTTTTTCATTTGCACACAAATACTGTTAAGCAGCCCTGACCTACATCTTTAGCTTCTCCTATGTGGTCTTCCCTCAACACATCACAATTGCCAAATTCTTCTACATACATCGTGGCCCGTATACAGTATACACAAATATCACCCTTCACCGAGTAATGCCAACTGAGTTGATTTTAGGAACTTTGGCAGGTAAATGAGAGATATAGTAGAGATGTATCTTACCTAGGAATAGATTATAAAGTCAGCATGTAGAGTGAAAAGGGTCTATTCTCTGAATTACTCTTAAAATACCATAGGAAGGCATCATGTTGAAAAATAGTAAATGGAATCTTAATAAGTCCCACTGGACCAGTTCCTCAGCTAGTATTGGAATAGATCACTATTTTCTTGCTTGTGCATAGATGAATTCACTGGCTTATTGTCAAGGACTATGGGCTTTGAACACTTAGATTTGCATTTAGGATGTCAAGAAACTCAGATCCTAAATGGCATACAAGGCTACTGACTAACAGATGGAAACAGTCCACTCTTGGTCTAATTCTCAATGAGTGCAGTGGCCGGCAAAATTACCTGCAGACCTGAACTGGTCTCTCTGTTTCTCTCTTATCCATATACAATGGAATTGGTATTGGTAAAAATTAAAAAAAAAAAAAGAAAATGCAACTTCAGCATATTTTTGTCTGAATGGGTATTTTAATGGTCCACAAATCATACCATGTAGGATTTTTACAAATAAGTTTGACTATGTGGGAAACAAGGCCCAAAACAATGGATTTTTACTTGATTTCTCAAGTGTTTATGGTATGTAAGCAAACATGGGGTATGAAGAGGCTTTCTCAAGCCCTTAACATTTCTTTGCATAGCATATGATCATTTTTTTTTAATTTAAAAAAATTGGGAGGGGGATGTAATTAGATTATTTAGGTATATATTTTTAGAGGAGGTACTGGGGACTGAATCCAGAACCTTGGGCATACTAAGCATGCGCTTTACCACTTGAGCTATACCCTCCCCCCATCAGTTTTAATAATGCAGCACCACTATTGCCTCTTCGTCAATATTTTCTACTATTTAGATAAGCTTCCCGAATAATTAGGAATTCTAAGAAGTAACACAATAGACATCCAAAGGTTATATAAGGAAATGGAGAAATTTGAGCTGGAAAGAAACATAGAGAGAATTCAGTCTTCCCCATTTAGAGGTTACAATACTCTAGTCCAGAGATATTAGGTTAATGACTTACTTGACTAAGGCCACAATTTAATTAACTGTCATAAACTCATCTATTGATCTGTCTATCCATCCATTTGTCTGTCTATTCAATCACAATATATTGACTATCTTGTATGTACCAGAAATAGAACAAGGCACTGGGATACAATCACAAATAAGGAACCTCAAGGGTCTTATGGCCTAGAAAGGGAGACAAGTGTATAAATAGGTCATTTTTTTTTTCTGTGCTATGATAGAGATGTGCAGGGGGATGTAAAGAAGGTCAGAAGAAAGTTACATTACTTAGCTGTCAGGGAAATAATCCTGGAGGAAATAATTCATAAAGTAGAAGCCAATGAACAGATTAGAGTAAAGCAAGAGGAAATCGGTCAAGGCAAACAAGGAGCAAAGGCACGCAGATGAGAAGAAAGACGCTGTGTGTGTGTGTGTGTGTGTGTGTGTGTGTTTCAACTGCGTGCGGTTTAGCCTAGTTGGATTAGGAGCATATACTGTCAGTTTATCAAGAAAGCAGTCTTCTTACATTTTATGTGAACTATCTGGAAAATCATTTGCAAATTTTCTAGAAATATTTCATATGTGCATAACTCCTCATAGTCTTAGTAATAAAGCTCCAATAACAAAACCAGCCTACTAAAAAAAAAAATGGTTAAAAACGTTTTGGAATCAAATGAATTTCAGGACATATTAACCAAATCAGAGTCTCCTCCAATTTAGAATTTTCTTGGCTAAATATATACATATATTATGTGTGTGTGTGTGTGTGTGTGTATATATATATATAGAGAGAGAGAGAGAGATTAGAGCAAGAGGCAGCTTTGAAGGCATCCATGAATAAATGTGTCCCAATATATCTCACTGCAGTCCTCACAAAGAAAATTAGTTTGCACAGTTTATCTGCACAGTCTGTGATAAAGATGCATGTTATGGAAAAACAATTACAGATAATTCTTATATGACAAATAGTTATGGATATCTCAGTTTTATTTATCATGTGTTGTTTATTTGACAATATCAATCTAAGAAGCTTCTGTGCAGGAAAGGAAACAATAAACCAAGAGAAAAGGCAGGCTAGACTTATGGCTTCCAGATCCACATGTAAGGAGCTTGGAAGTCACCACTGCATCCTAACAATAACAAACAAGCTGAACAGAATGAAAAGTCAATGCTTCTTCTTCGATTCATAAGAAAGGGGAGGATATAGGAGAAACCACAGTCTCCAGGATTGGAGAGACAGGTGAATACAGGGAGTTGAGGCTTACCAGAGCAGAGACTCATGCGTGGAAACCATCACAGGAAGCAAAAGGGTGTTGAAATCTCCTAGGTGATGGAAATATTCCATGTCTTGATAGAGCTGTTGATTATGTGATTGTATCACTATCAGAACTCACTGAACTGTACCTGTAAGATCGGTGCATTTCATTTTATGTAAATTATACCTCAACATAAAAAAATAGTGGGGGAGGGTAATAGCTTAGTGGTAGAGCACATGCTTAGCATGCATGAGGTCCTGGGTTCAATCCCCAGTACCTCTATTAAAATAACAAACAAAAACAAACAAACAAACAACAACAACAAAAAACTTGTAGGGAAGAGGTCTGAGCTTTCTAAGATAATAATAAGATAATCCTCAAATTTGACACCAATAAAATTTTCCATTTCATTCAAAAATATGTAAAAATATTGTTTTCATCAAATTCTTAATACACAGGAAAATACCAAGTTTATAATGCTAGATGTAATGAAACTCAAAATTGTGTATAAAGAATAATTCTGTGTGTGTGTGTGTGCATGATGAGAATACACACTAGGAAGAATTCACTAACATTTTGTGAACAGTGATTATGATTGGGGTTGTCTTTTGTCTTTACACTCTTTTATATTCAAAAATGCTAAAATGGGCATGCAATACATTATAAGCAAAATGGCTAAATATATAGCTATTGGATATGAACTTTGGGTTGTCTCATGGTAAACTGTAAAGTTGGGGTCTATCAACCATACACTTCACTGATCCCTTAGCTCTCTGGGTTCCTGAGATAAAGGAAAACGAAATAGCTCTTAGTGCACGTTACAACTTGAAACTTAATTAAACATATGCATGCATAAAATTCTGTTTTTCCTCATTGGCCCCTGCCCCAGAAAACGGGATTTAGGAATCTAGGGCTCTCAAGACTATCCCTGTATCCTCTGTTTCAAATAACATTTTTAAAAAACTCACCCTTCCATCTGGTCTGTGTGTTGCTGACTAATGTATTAGCTCTTCCTGCCCTTTCTACTGGAACACTCTTGGGTTAAGTATGTTCATTCATGGATAACTGTTTAATTATTACAATTTTGTTATTTGCAGAGTCCTGGCAGTATACCCAGAGCTCTATAAGCAAAGACATATTTGCTGACTAAAAGGCTGACTATTGAACAAAAGACAACTTACTGAGTACAAAGGAATATGCTCTGAGTAATGAAGGGTTTCACCATGGTGCTTCGACTATTATATGTCATGCCAAGTGGCATTGCAATGGGGGTGGGGGTTGCTAGCATCAATATTGCTTTTAGGATTTGATTTTTTTTCTTGGAGTTCTGCAATGACTTCACGATCTCTCCTCGAGATAAAAGTAGAATCACAGTTTGAAAATAACTTTTAAATATGGAAGGATTGATGCATTAATCATTTAATGGTAATGTTATTTCTGAGCTTCCTGGGAATTTTTACATCTATGACTACCTTCTAATGCCTAGGTAATCCACTTTGTGACCTTACCATCTTCATTTTGGGATCATCGGTGCCTGCTACTTCAGTGGTAGGAATTCAATAAATATATGTTGATTGGCATAAAGATTGATAGTTGGAGCATTCTGATTCTGTGATTAGTGGAGGTTAATAAACTTAGGAGTAGACATTTCATATCTTTCTTCCTATCCTTGATTAAGATATACTGTGAGCTATTTTATGTGTATAGATCACAATGTTTATTGTGTAAACATAGCAAAAACATAATTTTGAGATCATATCTTATTTTATTCACTTGTTAATCCTGTGTCTTACTAACTTCCCAAAGTCTTATCTCTCGTTCTCTAGGATGTTACTGTGATCTGATTCCTGCCAGTGCCCTGTCTCACCCTGCCAGCCCTCCTTTGCTGCATACTTTTCCTAACTACCTTCTTAACTTCAACTTTACCTATCCAGTAGCTCTCCCACTCAGAATCCTACTGGATAAGTGGACAATAAATAAATCTATGTTTGGCATTAATGACCGATAATGGATTTATTATGTTATCCCTCTTTGGTAACTCACATGATGTTTGACTAATCTGGGAATTTCAGGCTCCATGTCTGGGCCGGTAGGGAAGGTATGTTTGTCTAGTATCCTCGAAATGGCACCACATGGGTAACCTACAATATGCTGCTGCTCTGACACTATTATCATTTGGTTTGTTATACAGTTGTAATTACCTTTTTTCCAGATCTGTCACTGGGGTGGCTTAATGACTGTGCCTCACAGAGTTTGTGAAGCCTTTGTTCAAAATGAGTCACCTCTGACTGCAGCACATCAGGGGGCCCCTTAGTTGTTGTTTTTCAATGTCTTTTTCAGACCATGGTTCTTATGGTCTTAGAATGCTTATTTTAAAAAATACAGTATTATATCCCCCTCTGCTTTAAGTGATTTAACATACATTTTCCTCATTATCAGATAAAATGAATAAACAAATTAGCAACTTAATATAAAATATTCTTGATTACCCTATAAAACACCATTTTATGAATGAGAGCTGCTTCTCTTTGACATTTCTTCTATAGGTGAAAAAGGCATAGCAAACCTAGTTTTTCGATTAAGATGCAAAAATAATTCATCTCAGTATGAAATAGGTGTTTGATCTTAAAAGTTTACAGATAGTATTGGCAATGTTATAGAAAGTTGTAGAAGAAGGTTAATTAAAATTTTTTCTATCCCTGTTACTACTTAATTATTTGGAAAGTGTTTTGTTTCCTGAATTTTGGCAGACATTCATACACCTGACCTATAAGGTTCATTATAGTGAAAGATAAATCTAATCAGTGATTCCCTAATTTGAATCTTTTCTGGTCCTTCAAAGTCATAATTGTGTATAACCCAAGAGAGACAGTGTATTTTCACATGAAGTTTCTTATTGCTTTTATTTTTGCAATATTATGGCTATTAGCATTAGAGGCTTTATATTTCAATAATATTTATACTCTTTGGGGTTTCCAGTCTGCTTTATTGTTTATTTAGGTAATTATGGTAGTACCATGTTGCAAAGTTTAAAGCTTCTCCTCTGCAACTGAATTTTAATTTTAGGTGAAAATATCCTTAATGGAAAGTATGTGGGGGTCTCAGACTCTGATAGTGCATTTTGGGGCCAAGACTCCCATATTTACCTTCCTCTTTATCCAGAGTAAGCAGATCCTAATTTTTATCAGGGCACATTGACCCTTAGAATAAAATACATCGTTTCCCTGAATTTCTTGCCAGTCTATGTGGCTAAGTGACCAACATCTGATCAATTAGATTTAAGCCCAAGTTTTATACAAATATTTTGGAAAACCTTAAACAACAGGGAGAGAGATCATCCTTCCCTTTCTCATTCTTGAATGTAGATATAATTTAGGGCTGGTGAAAACCCTCACATCATTCCACAGAAGCAGACATCCACCATACACTGGATAGGCTTTGTTTACTGTGGCAAAGTTTTCATCCTTCACGTTGCTATGGAGCAGGGCACCAGTTTTTTTCTCTACTGGTTGGGCATTTTACTCCACCACAAAATAATAGCAGGTCACTTGGTATCTTCGAGCCAGTAGATCCAGAATAAAATATTTGAGACCCAAGTTGCCCTATGTAGTCCTTCTTTCATATTCAGTGAGGCCCCAATTAAGGTACGTGCATAATATTGTTGCCTCATTACCACAGCTCCATCACTAAGAGCTTTCCTAGGCAAACGCTGAAGTTGTCTAGGCTAGTGCCCAATCTCTATATGCAAGCTTTTGGTTCCTTGGAACATCCTTCCATTGCTTTTCTGCCCTTTTCCATTCATGTCCAACTTTATTTTTCTTAGTTCTATCCCTTCGGTTCCCTGTTAGTTAATTTCATAATCTGAATCAAACTGAGGTTTTAATGGTGAATAATGGCTTAATGGACAACTCTTCTCAGATAATATTTGCCTATTAATAGAAGACTCTGTTTTAACCCAAGGGAGCAAATTATAAGGGAACTTCAGCAAGTCTATTGGGGAAGGTTTAGTCATAGACTATTACAGCTGGAATGGACCTTATAAATCTTTTGAAAACACCCTGTTTCAAAACTGAGGAAACTCAGGCCAGGGAGAAAAAGTCACCTGCTTGTGGGCTAAATGCTTGTTAGTGGCAAATCAAAGACTAGATGGCAGATCATTATTAATTCTCAGTACAGAGCTCATCCTACCTCCCCACAATTGGAAAAGGAAAGCCATTTGGTAATAATCAAACCACCATCTAGAAGGGCATTAACTCTACAAGACAACAAAGTATTTTGCAGTCATTTATACTATCCAATCATAAAAGAATTTTTGTAACACTGATTCAAAATTTTTAAAATGCAATTTCCGCCTACTAAACATCAAATCTCATGCTTCTTTAATACAAATTGAAATGAAAAATAGATTAAATATCACCTCTAAAAAAAGGAAAGTAGTTTAAATTTTAGAATATACTTTTCCAAAGAAAACATGTCCTCTTGTTCAAGTGAATGGTATGCACTCCCAAGGGACTTAGGCTTCCTAATGAAAAGTCTTCTGTTCTACAATATATACTTCCAATGAGGGCATAATGATATATTTGAAGAAACTAGACATACTATCTGACTTTTTGTGTTCTCAAACCCTATGCTGCCTATTTAATGACATATGTGATTTTTCACTTTTACAGTCTAATTCCTCCAAAAGTGAACTCTTTTGTTATTTTCAGAAATAGTGTGACATGGTTGATATTGTGGTTTTTGTTTTTCTTTTGCAGATAATACCTTTTATCTCTGATCTTTCCTGAGAACTTCCTGGCTAGTATAAATGAAAGTAATGAGTTTCCCAATAGATACAAGTAGGCAGCCTTATTTAGTAGAAATCCTTCACCATTTGGTATGAATATAAATGACTACACCTGACAGGCAACGGTGATTTCAGCCATAAAGCATGGTGTTACTTCACCTAAATAACCATGAGTATTAACAGATATGTCAGTTTAAATTTAACATTTACTTTTAGGATTTTCCAATAACTGTTTTAGATGACATATATCTTGTTTACAAAGCATTTTGTCCCCAATATAGCTAATATGTCCAACACTGTGACACTGAAGTTCCTTTATTTCTGGAGAAACTATTGATTCTGAACATATTTTTAGTTTTAAAATCTGAAAATCCTAAGATAGTAAATCTTTGAAAATAAGTCTCATTAGATTTTTGTCTGATGCTTATAGAGACAACAGAGAAGTAAAGTGCTGAGTATATGTAATAGTAACTGTTGCCATACTTATTCACTGCTGTGTAACAACTATCCCCAAATTTAGTAGCTTAAAACAATAGATCTTTTATTATATATAAAGTTTCTGTGTGTCAAGAATTAAGATAGGATATGGCTGGTTAAATTTTTTTTTCCTTGGTTGACTGAGGTCATTCAGTGATACTCATCTGGTGGCTCATCTGGTATGGAAGGTCTAAGATGGCATTGATCACAGGCATGGCACATTAGTGGGGACAGCTGGTTCATCTCTCCCTCTCAATGTAGTATCAGGGTCCCTCCACAGTCTCTCCAACATTGTACTCAGACTTCTTACATGACAGCTCAGGGCTCCAAGACTGAGTGTTATATGAGATAGAAATAAAAGCTATTAGTTTTTTAAACATGGAGCATGTAAACTGACACTGAGTCAGTTCTGCTATTATTCTTTTAGTCAAAGCAATGCAGAGCACAGGATTCAAGGGGAAGAGGCATAGACTCCTACTTCACAAGGTGAGGAAGGTCAAAGGATTTGTCATCTTCAATTTGCTACAGTTACCAAATGATTATTATAATAATTACATTCTCAAGACTTGGCCACTTCTATACCAGGCTTCCTTTTCTTTAAAGGAATATTTTAGCACTGAACTATGAATGGAATTGGCTATAAATGTAAACAATGTGTCCACATACTCCTGGGTACCTTTAAAGATGTCACTTACTTTTGCTTTCATTCACAATGAAGTCACTATATTTATAATCTCCAAATATGTTTTTAAAAGATGGCATTTGAATTGCCAGAACCTTTTAAGCAGTATCTCAGAACTCACTTGAAAACTTCTCTTTTGATGAGCGCTATTGCAAAGTTCTACCCTGTCCCCTTTGTCCTTTAATCATGAATATTTGGTGGCACTTAAGCATTGATCTTATTGATTTCATTTTTTTTCTTGTGTAGGATAACTTTGATACTTCCTAAGGATAACAGGTATTTCCTTATTTGGCAAAATTATGAACAGACACTGCTAAATTTCTTTTTAAAATTTTGGACTAAGAGATAACTTAATTTGGGCAGTCATAATAGATGCTATGGCTATTTTAAATACAAATATATTGTCTACATTTTTTGTCATTTATGTCAATATGTGGTCAGTTGTGCAGCTAATATACAATGAGTCAGATAAAATACTTTAGACACTAGTAACCACCAATTGATTGAGAGACTCAGTAAACATTTTATAGTAAAACTAGGATTATAGTTCAGCCTAATACTGCCTGTAGTAAATAAAATGCAGTCTAATAGCATAGTTTAGTTTTGCTCTTTAAATTCTGACTGTCATTCAAGGATTTTCTTTTTTTCTTTTTTCTTTTTTCTTTCAGCTTTTGCTTTTGTTATATTTGGTAAATTGGTGCAGCCACTATGGAAAACAGTATGGAAGTTTCTGAAAAAATTAAAAATAAAACTACCATATGCTGCAATTCCACGTCTGGGTATACATCTGAAGAGAATGAAATCACTATCTTGAAGTGATATCTGTACCCTCATGTTTATTATTACAGCATTATTTACAATAGTCAAGATATAGAAACAAAGAGTTCATTGATGGATGAATAATAAAGAAAATACTATACACATAGACATGCACACACACAATGGAATATTATTCAGCCATGAAAACAAACTAAATGCTGCCACTTGTCACAACAAGGATGAAACTTGAGGGCATATGCTAAGTGAAATAAGTCAGACACATAAAGACAAATACTGTATGATCTCACTTACAGGTGGAATCTAAAAAAAATACTGAACTCATAGGTACAGAAAATAGATTGCTCGTTGCCAAAGGTGAGGGAGGAAAGGTGGACAAAATAAGTGAAGATGATCAAAAGGTACAAACTTCCAGTTATAAAATAAATATGTTCTGGGGGATGTAACATACAGCATGTGAGTATAATTAATAATACTGTATTGTGTATTTGGGAGTTGCTAAGAGAGTAGATCTTAAAAGTTCTCATAACAAGAAAAAAATTTTAACTATGTGTGGTAATGGATGTTGAAAACCTGTGGTAATCATTTTGAGATATATATATATATATCATATGATATATATATATATATATATCATATGATATATATATATAATCATTATGTTGTACGCCCTAAACTAATACAGTGTTGTATGTCAACTTTTTTTCAATAAAAACAGAAAAAAATAATTGAATGTAAAAAATAAAATAAAATTTTAAACAAAAAAAATAAGTGAGTCCATTATAAAGAAAATTATGTCTTCTTCACATTACACTTTTCAAACTAGGAGAGGGAAAAAACTATAGCATAAGTGTTGAGATATCAGTATGAGGTAATTTGACACTGTTTTATTTTCATTTAGGATATATTGGTAAATGTGATGTTTAAGGGATTTTATTCATGTTTTGATTGTGTCTATTTTTTTGTTACTTAATTGGTCACTGTGGATGGAGTCTGCTCCAAGAAGTAACTTTTAACTAACCTATCATTTTATATTTGCCCATTCATTCCAAATACTGTCTTTTTAGCACAGTAAGTTTTCCCATCATTACTCCCTTGTTCCTAATTTACCTGTGGAAATCATATTTCACTTGGGATGCAAGGAGCTCTGCTATTTTATCAGTTCTTCTTTCTCACAATGTCCAGCCAGCATGGAGGATCCCTCAGGCTAAATGGCAAAAAATAATTATTTTGCTTGAAACAAGAGGTAGGTGGAAAATCCAATGATTGCTTTATCTTTCTTCTGATCTTTGTAGGTTTTTTAATTCAATAATACTTCATAAAGAAGTACTTCTATAAAAATTCATCCCCAAATCCATTTTGAAATAGTTACTGCAGACTAGTCATCTCATTAGTGAACTCTGCTTAGCTCTCTCATGTTATAAGTGATATATAAACCATTTTGGCTTTCAGAGTTACTGACCAAAATGTTCCAATAGATTTTCTTTTATAGGCAAAAGATTTTAGAACAAATTAATAGTTTTGTTTTGTTTTGGTTTTTTTTTTTTTTTTTTTTTTTGGTGTGTATGTATGTGAAAAGATTGGAGGTAATGGTTCTAGTTCTTTGATCTTTGAACACACAGATTCTGGCAGCAGACCTTGGGAATGCCCAGTCACAATTTACAAAGTACTTTTATACCCACTATCATATTTGACCTCACAGATATATTGTTGAGGTAGGTGTTAATTTTCTACCCATTCTGCAAATGAGGAAACTAAGATATAGATTAGTGATGGAACTTATATCCTTATTGGAAAACTGTCTCTTCAAATCTTTTGCCCATTTTTTAGTGAAACTCATTATGAATTAAAACCATATCTGCTAAAATTTTGTGAATTTAAATCCATATATTTATATTTATATATATTTGAATTTCATTATTTGGTCAATCTCCCAGGCACAATAATCTTGAAAACATGGGCTAGAAGTTTTTGCATCATTTCAGTTGCTTCCCAGCTTTAACAGTTAGGGAGGGAGGAAAGATAAATAATATTCATTGAAGTATTACAATATTCCAGGATTTACACTAAGTACTTTGCATGTTATCTCATTTAATCAGTAGAAAACTCTGAACATAGATTTTATCCAAGACTTCTGATGGTATTGATCATGGTCTCACTCAAGACCACATTCTAAAGATCATGTACACATCTTCTATCAACTTCCCACAAAGGATTCTAAATTTGTGGTAATCTATTACATAGTAATACAAAACAAACAACATTCTTCTTTGGGTGATCATGGTAGAGATAATAAACATGTCTGCTGAACTTATGGAGAAAGGGATAGGAAATACAACTTCAGCTGTCAAAGTGTGGAGTTCAAGTTTTAGTCTATTCTTACGTGGGTATGGTGGGCATTATAGTAGTCAACTCCTTCAGAAAACAGCACAGAAAAAAAATAAAGTGCCTGCTCATAATCTAAAATAATCTGCCACATAAATATAATATATTTTACTAGATTTATGTAAAATTGCCTCTACATGGTAAAATAGCAAACAATCTGAGCTGTACCGATCATTATGAACATAGCAGTCATGAGGTGATCATCTTTCAGTCATTTATCTTTTTCATCCTTTCTTCCCTGATTTATTTTTAGAAAGTAGTCAGAATTCTTCCCTTATTAACAAACCAGTGACAGCCTTTTCCTTTCTATTACCATGGAGAGGAATCCTAGATAGTAAAAGTAAAGGAAGAAAGCAAGTGTCTTGAAGATCCCACAGTGACTCATGATAAATATTCCATAAACTTGTAATCAAGTCTCTATTTATTTTCAATGTTTGTCTTTTTCAAAGTTAATCATCAGGGAAATGCAAGACAAGAGATAACAAATGCTGGCAAGGATGCGGAAAAAAGGGAAAAGTTGTACAATGTTGGTGGGAATGTAAATTGCAGGCACTATGGAGGGTCCTCAAAAAATTAAAAATAAAACTACCATATGATCCAGCAATTCCACTTCTGGGTATACATCTGAAGAGAACATAATCACTATCTAGAGCAGACATCTGTACCTCCATGTTCACTGAAGCATTATTTAAGATACCCAAGACATGGAAATAATCTAAGTACCCATCGACCAATGAATGGATTGAAAACAAAAAGTGCTATATATACACACAACAGAATATTATTTAACCATGAAAAAGGACTTCCTGCCATTTGCAACAACATGGATGAAACTTGAGGACATTAATGCTAAGTGAAATAAGTCAGATAGAGAGAGACAAATGGTGTATGATTTCACTTAAATGTGGAATCTAAAAACAACAACTAAACTCATAGATACAGAGAACAGATTGGTAGTTGTCATAGGTGGAGGGTGAGCGTGAGAGGTGGGCAACTGGATACAGGTGGCGAAAAGGTAAAAACTTCCAGCTATAAAATAAATAAGCTGGGGGGATGTACTATACAGCATGGTGAAGATAGTTAATAACATTGTATTGCATATTTAAGAGTTGCTGGGAGTAGATCTTGAAAGTTCTCATCACAAACACAAAAATGTAACTATATGTGGTAATGACTGTTAATTAAGCTTATTGTGGTAATCATTTTGCAATATATACATATAACAAATCATTATGTTGCACATCTAAAACTCTAAAACTAATACAATGTTATATGTCAATTATATCTCAATTAAAAAAAAAGGTGAATCAGGGGAGAAAACATCTCTTTAGTACCTCTTTCATGCATTCACTAATTTTTATGGTTCAAAGAATGGCATCTAATAAATAATAATTCACTCTAAGGCAGGGAGAAATTAAGGATTTATAAGGTTGAAGTTTATACAATTTTGTTTGTGTCCTTTTTAAGAAAAATTATACAAAATTATGAATATAAAGTTGTTAGGCTCCCTGCCAGGGTGTGTAAAGGACCCAAGCAAATGAAGAGCCCTAAAATTTACATTTCATTAATACACTGTAAGCCCCTTCTCCAAAGGTATTAGGGATATTATAAGAGTAATTAGTACTTGGTAAATGTGTAGCTTATTAGTTTGGAAGAACAGACCAAGAGGATGCCATGTTGTGTCTGTTAGACAAAATATGTTTCATTATACAGTGTACATAGGGAATTGGCAACCAGTGCTGAGTAAATCCCATAGAGGATTTGAATGAAATGCAATTCATAGACTCTGTTTCCATAAAGCATACTTATTAACTCCAAGTATTCCTGAGAGATTTGATTTTTTTAATTTAAAAATGCCCTATATGTTCAATTCTGCTCATAGGTAAAAATATAAACACTTCTATTAATTTTAATGGTTATTATCAACTAGTCACACATTCCTGGCTATCTTACCACTTAAAATTGAAAACTTATAATTAAGGCATTTTGAGTAATTTAAGAAAGAGGAAACTTTTAAAGACAGAAGTTCCATTTTTTCCCTTTTTTTTTTGAGTTGGTATAGTAGTTTGTTTCATTTTTATTGATTTCCTTTGACAGAATCATTTTCACATCTTTCTAAATTCACATTCTTATTTTAATAATTTAAAAATTAAATAAAGTACATCTACATAAAACACTATTCCTTTGAATCTGGAATACCTCCCTTGCCTTAAATTTTGGAACCTGAGGCTTAACATACAGAAGTGACCTCTTCATGTTTCCTGAAACAAGCAACACAGTAGAAAGAGAGTTTAGGGTCCTTGGCTGAAGTTCTGGTCTTAAATCACTTGTGGAAGGGAGTTTGCATGTCTAAAGCATACCAAGAAAGCTCCATACCCAAGATATATCCCACCTGAAGTGGGATGCCATCCTTGACAATTGTTTGTATTAAGCATTTTCTCCACTTGATGTTCTTATTCTAACATTTAATGTTTCTGGGATGATTCACATTCTAAACCATCAATATATTCAAATGAATTTGTCAGTTCACTTAAGAGTAGTAATCAACCTTGTGACATTAGTAGACATCTGTGAAAAGGGATGTTGTAGTTTGGAGAAAAACCACTGAAACAGAGAAGTAAGGAATGCTGAAAACAAGTTTTCCCTGGAATTGGCCATGAATGGCTCTGTATTTATTATTTCCTACATTAGAATAATTGATATAACTGACAGAGGGCTTATCTACAGACTTGTAAAAATCTTGTTTCTATACCTGTTTCTCCTCTAAAACTATCTTCACCCAGATCTGTTGTCCTCGATTTTCTCGTATTATTTTTTTCTCCAATGTTTTCTTTTGGACTACTGGCCTTCACCTGTTCTCAGAGATCCTTGACTTGAAATGAAAGACTATTTCTGGGAAAATTATAATCCAGAACATTTATAGAGTTGTTGTTATCAGTTATCAAATCCTGGCTATGGTAATTCACATTTTCTACCAACAAAATCACATTAATAATAATAATAATAATAATAATAATAATAATAATAATAATAATAATAATAATAATAATAATAAAATAAAGTTATTGGGATTTATTACGTGTCAGGCATTCTGCTGAGCAATTTGCACAGATTATCTTATAATTTTTACAATAAGCCTCTGAGATAGTTATTATCTTCATCATTTTGAATGATGGAACCAAGGCACAGAGAGTTTCAAAAACTTTCCTAGGGTCGTATAACTTGCAAATAGACAGTGCCAGAATTTGAACTCATATCTTTTAAGAACAGAGCCTATGCATCTTGACACTGTGTAATATTTCTTACGTAGAAAATATTTTCAATATTTTTAGCATAGCAATAATTCTATGAACACATTGGCCTTATGTTAGCACATTTACTAAACATAAATATTACTCAGTATAACAGAAACCATTGTTATTACAAATTTCTAGTGTGTAAAGTTGGTAATTCATGTATACACATTTCTTTTATTAGGAATCTTCTTTTTTTATATATTAGAAAAGTTTAAAGCCAGCATGCCATTCCAGATTTTCATTCTTAAGTATAAATTATGTAATAATTTGCCTTAAGTGGCTGAACTCTAGCCAGCTTGTAATTTACTGCACTATAGCATAAGTAATATCACAGGAAACCAGAAAGAGAGGTATAACCTTTGGTACTTGGGGATTTGAATAATGAATCTTTTGTCTTGATTCCTTTTCAGAATATTTTAATTTGGAGCAAAATGTTGACCACTAGCTTGACTGAATGTCTCTTGAAATCTTATGGTGGAGCAAAAGACAGCATATTCTTCTTAACTAGATTAAGAGAATTATTCTTAATGGCAAATAATGAAAAGCTTTTTATCCATTGTTATTGGCATGTACAAGAACTTTTTTCCTTGGGTTAGAAAACTATTTCCAGCTAGTAATAAGTTATTTCTGCCTGTTTACATCCCAGTGAGAATTATTTCTCATTAGTTTTGTAGACATGACATATTTCCTCGAAGTAATCAATAGAACACATAGGCAGCCTTGAATATCTCCACATATGGAAAATGACACTGAAAAATGTTTTGGTATCTTAAGTTCTCTCAAGAATTTGCCAGATGATGAATAAATGGACAAGAAGTTTTGAGTTTAATCCAAAGTGTTTGGATTATTATAAAAAAGTATACATGCTACCATTTAAAGAACAGGAGAAATATTTTTAAAAGCAATGGAGAATAGGATAAGTTATGTTCATCAATGTCTATCATTCTAAAGCACCTTGGGGAACTACATATAAAATAACTAAGTATGTCAATCAATACAATGCTTGGTGAATTGGTGTCACATCACAAATTATACTAATTGACATATCAGATTATCCAAAGACAGAATGAGCCATGAAAATGGAACTCTTCTTTTGTTTCCTAGAATTGATTTCTTCAAATGAGGGTTGAGATGTACAAAAGAAGTTGTTCTCTGTGCTCTGGAAAAACAGAGAACTGAACCCACAGGAATAATGGTGTCATGCCGAGTAGCAATCTCAATTACCTTTCCCTACTTACTTCCTTTACTTTTTATTCTTTTCTCTCTCTGTCCCACTCTTCCTTTCACCTGATTTTCCAAGAATATTAACAATTTCTAAAATATCTCAAATAACAAAGAAAAAGATTACTGAACAAAATACATGATAAGGACTTAATAAAATATTGTTGAATTAATATTTTACTGTGCTGAACTAGAATATGTTGTATTATAAATACTATTTACCTCTTCTACTCAATTTAAGAGAGGATAATTTTTTAAACTCAGGATTCAAAAGTTTTGGCTTTGACATCCATATTGCTATTGTTATGTAGATGCAAGGGTGAAACATGCATGGAAGACATAAACAAAAATGTCATCAAGGAAACAGAGAGGGGAGGAAATTAACAGTGCTGTGGATATGAAGTCAGTAAAATCATATTGTGGTAGTTTTTCTAATCATCATTGTATTTAACTTCTTTAGAATCAAGTTGGATGAAACAATGCAACATCATTTGTCCTACAGAAGTAAATGCAAATGAAGTATAGTGCTTTTAGCAGAACCTAGAAGCAACCTTGAAGATTAGATGATTCATGAGAGACTGACCTTGTTTTTTGAGAGGGAGACTGAAAGGTAAACCTCTTATTATGACATGAATTTTTAAAACTCTGTGTTCTACTTTTCATAACCTTCAGAAAAAATAATGAAAATTAATAAGATATTTTCAACATCCTCACAGAAAAGAAAGTGTACAGTTACCATAATGTGTGGTTAGGTACAAGTATTGGTAAAAGTAATCAAAGCAGATTCTTTTTGTTAATGTATTTATAAAAATTAAAACAGAGAAAAAATAAACATAACTTCTTATTTAGATAACATTACTTCTTTCAGCACGGATTTTTCAGAACATAGATTTTCAGGTATATTATTGCTACACTACTTACTCTTTGGATTTTGTCAAATGGATCTGATTGTAGTAAGAGATTTTGGTCAAGTATTGAACGGAGTCTGTATAGTTTGAATTGCATAGTTTTCCTTTAGATGCCTGAACTAATTCTTATAGCTAATGGGAGTCAGACATGCAGAGGCATTTTACTAATTTCTTATGTTTTGGGAAATGCCTAATTCAAATTGTAAGATTAGTTCTCTAAAGGGATATGAGGAAAGTTCATGGAGGAGGGAAATAGAGATTAGAGGATAGATCAACACTGGCAATGAGCCTGAGAACAGCTTGGGTAATGTTAGAAACGGAATGGAAAGAAGGTGGGTAGCAGCGGAAGAAATATCACCTGAGGCATCATTGGGAAGAATTTGTACATGAAACGTGTTGAGAATTTCTAATACCTAGGCTTCCGAGGAATGGGAAGAGGCTCATTCAGGGAAAGGCAGCAGACAACTAGCCAGGTGTCCCATGAAGCTTTTCAAACTTGGCAAAGACAGACATCAGTGTCCAAGAGAATCTAATGTGGCAAAAAAGGAGGTGGCATTGGGATTATAAAAGGTAGACATCACCTGAATGAGTAATCAGTATATTTACAGCATGATCCCTTGCACTGATGGGAGATGAACACTGCAATTGATCTTCATATCCCTTCCCCAGTGTATTTAAAAAAAGCATTGCAAACGGTCCAGTAGACTAGGGCTTAGTTCCTGTAAGGTATCAGAGCACAAGTCAGGTTGAACTGAGGCAGAATCCCAGTTGTGTGGTTTGAAAATAAGAGGAATGTCTGAGTCTGTTTGGGCTGCTATAACAAAACACAATAGACTGGGTGACTTTAGTGCTTTTTCTTTGTATGGGAAGATGCTAGAACCTGGGGTCATTAAAATGCTTCCTGTGATATACATCTAACTACCTAAGGGGCCTGCTTGTCCAAAACACAGAGTTGCCTCATCCTATTGTTGTCTTAATTTCCTCCCAGGATGCACTGTTGGTCAGCAACTGCAGTGGGTTATGACTTAACCCTCGTAGAACTGGGTGGCAAGTAATGCTCTTTGTTGTTCTTTATTGGCAGGGCACAAACATTTGGACTATAGCAAGGAAGGTGTGAGTGTTTATGCCAGTGATATAAGAGCCTAGGTCCACGATAGGAAGGAAAGTTCCACTATAGATTACTTTGGTTTTTTAGTTAAGTGAGAGGGATTTCTGAGCGAGGCTGTAACCAAAGAACCAACAGTGCAATGGGGCTGCTTTTAGCCAGTATGTAGCTGTGAGGCTGTGTTACGAAACAAAGTTCACCCAAGCCAAAAGAACGCCATCTAAAGCAAAAAGCAAGTTTAATCAATTAATGAGTCTAATAGAAAAGTGATCCATCTGGAAAGCAAGTACTGTGGTCTGTAAACAAAGCAAAATCCTAATGAATAGCAGCCAAAAAGTCAATACAGTTAAATGTAGCAGATCTGGATAGTGGGTGTACATATTCCCTCAGCTTATGAGCATCCAATTTTCAGTCCATCATTATTATAGTTAGCTGTCAGGGGTCTAGGAAAATTAAAGTGGTCAGGTTTTGATTATTTTGAATTTTTCATCAGGCTTGCGTGTCATAGGCATCAGTGATTCAAGCTGAGAAGGCCTGAAGTATGTTCCTTGGAAATTGGAAATAAACTAATAAAGCTTACTTCCATTCCACTTAGCATAGCCTTCTCAACTCTCTGCATAAACACCCCCAAAAATAAAGTACAAGAAAATACTTTGGTTTGAATTTCTTTCCATTTCAAGTCTTTTAATATCTCATGCCTTAGACGAGTTCATCACTTAAATAAGGGAAGAAATATGCAGAGCATTAACTTCCTGTGGGGGCTCAAAATGTTAAATAAGTATTGCATAGAAGAATATCAGTTTCAGACATACATCACTATTGGAGTTCTTCCACAGTTTAGTTGAGTAACAAGTCACGTTTGATTTCTTGAGGTCATAGTTGAGTGTGTTGTGTTAACCAAGGAGAGGTTCAAATAAAAGTAGGG
Organism: Camelus bactrianus; assembly: GCF_048773025.1. Lineage (NCBI taxonomy): Eukaryota > Metazoa > Chordata > Mammalia > Artiodactyla > Camelidae > Camelus > Camelus bactrianus. The sequence continues at coordinate 76,000,000 of NC_133575.1, read as the reverse complement.
TTGGATTTGGTGAATTGTTTCACTTATTTAAAGTAACTAAAGACAATATAAGTTATGTCAGCTGGATAGTGGGTAGGTTTTAGGAGTAGAAAGCAGAGAACACTTGACCATAGAGTTTTATTACAAAGGCACTATCAAAAGGGAGATATATTGTCCCACATTCTATGGGGCTATATGCATTTCCGAATAAGATACTCCTGAGGGCACTTAACATAATTTTATTTGGGATTAAATACAGATTTAAAAGGAAAGTTTAAATCAAACATCTAGCTTAGTACTATAATATAGTTCACAGTAAAATATTCTATCCAAGTTAGGGCTTGGTTAAAGCCATAATTTTTAATTTTACAACTGGTAAAACTGAGTGGAGTTAATTATTTTTAAAACCTCAGGAATTCACACTTTTATCATCATCGTGCAGATTGAAGTGCTTGAGGGAACCTGAAACCAGAGTCTTCTGAGGAATACAAGATGAAGAGAATCATTTTGTTAAGTTGAAGCTTAAATTTCCAAGGTAACAACTAGTACTATGCATTTAATTGTACTCTATCCTAATTCAAATACTCTTAGGAGGTAAGTTTCTCACTGCATATAATTACGTCTGTTAAATACACTTTGGGAACATACGTTAATTCTCCGAACCACAGCATAATTGTTTAGCTTCACTAGTTGTGTTTGATTCAAGCAAATGGTTGGACGTTCTCAGCTTATTTGCATAAGATTTATCATCAATCAACATGCTCTCCATAGAATTTATCAAATTATATAGTTTGAATTGTGGAATTATACAGGTGCTTCACTTCAGCTTTTTTACCACTGTCAAAATCTACCCTCTCAATAGTCCAACTAAAAGAAGCCCATGATTATAAATTATTTTCCTTGAAATCTGAATGCTTTATTTCACATCTGGTCTTGGAGGGCAACAGTTGTTAACACTGGTCCATGGACCTGTTACTGACCTGGGTTTTTGGACTCTTTCATCAATAGATATTGATGAGGCCAGATGAGGAATTCAGGCAAGGCTTTATTGGGACTTTTGCTACAGCACAAGGGAGTGAAAACAAGCAACAGGTTCCCTGGCTCACTTCTGGGGGAGGAGGGCATGAGCTGGTTCCTTAAATGGGGTGAGGGTTACGGCAGATTGGTGGGTAGGGATGGAAAGGTGGCTCAGGTGGTCTGCCCACCCCCTCAGTGGTGCTGTGTGTAGGGATCATGCGTAGGGACCTGCTTTTGTTCCTGACACTTCACAAGTGGCAGTTGGATTTTTGGCCTTTTTGTGTGTTGTTGCTCATAATTTGCCCCCAAAACACATGCATGCAGTTATTTTTAGTCCTTATAGTTTCTTTGTATTCTGTTGCTCGAGGAGATGTTTGTCCAGGTGCAAGCATTGCAGTAAAGGGTCCCAGGTCCTAGGTCCCAGCCTGTCTGAGACCTAAGAGAATACAGGAAGTATTTACATTTGCACTCAATACTTTATGAATATATGAAACTATGTATTATCTAGAGAGAAGATTCATAATTTTCAAGAAATATTCAAAGAGGTCTATGAACCAAAATTTGGTAAGAACACCTATTTACAATGTGTAAATGACCAATTTTCATCTCAAGGATTGCTTCTAACTGAAATTTAAGTAACACTATTCAAAGTATGAGTAAGTTAAAGAAATAAAGACTGCTTGGAGAGGGTTTCATCCATTTCAAAGTTTTCAATAACTCTGACTTAAGCATAATCCCTCAATAGGCATCAGTCTGAGAGATAAAGAGGAACATCAGGTGCCCATGACAGCCTTGATTTGTGCTGCCTCAATTGAGGGTGCTTAGTTTACTCCCTAGAATGGAAGTTCACCATCTCAGCATATTCCTAGATTTATAGCTGCTACTTGACTTCTATGTGGCAGCTATGGAGAGCTGCCATCCAGTTGTGTTGAGATGAAGAAGGTTACGATTTCTGTTGTGTCTTTCACAGCAATCTAGACCATTCTGCAGGTCAGACAGGATAGCAGCAGAATGGCCCCTATCCTTGAAGGCCACTTGAGACAGCCTAAGAGGGTATGATGATGCCTTTTCTTTCCAGCATGCACTTGTTTACTCATTACTTTAACTCATAGTGTATGGATTTGAAGTTATTTCCAAGTATTCCTTTACAGCTGCATAGTAATTAAGATCATCTGAGATGCCCCTGCTTCCGCTCCTCCAATTTTAATTGGAGGTAAACAAAGGTGTATGTATACCTGTGAGAACTGTGCTTTCAGGAGAGTTTTTGCTGTTTCAAACTGACAGGAAGGTGAGGCTGTATCTTTCAGTCTGTTTTATTCTGGTGAGTAGAATCTATCTTGATTTCTTTTGTGAGTTCACTGTTATAAGGTGCTTGATTTGTATATTTTGAACTACACCTTATAAATGACCCTTTAATTTCCACCTTAAAGGAAAATACAGAAATCTTCATGGGCTTTAATGAACTTTTGGAAGCTATTTTGGTTCTGCATTAAAACGTGGGAGGGGTGCTTATTTCTCATTTCTCAAAATGCGAGTTTTACCAGTAGGACTGGTAGTCATTGAATTGGGAGTAAGATATTATCCTTTGCCCCATGAAGAAGAAACAGAGAGAAAGAGGGTAACATAATGGTCACACTAGGGAAAAAGAGATTGGGTCCTTGGGGACATGAGCTGTCACTGATATCTTATATGTTTATGGCTCTGTCTACATAAAATCATGACAACTCAATGGGGATAAATTATTAGTCAATATTCCGATGAGTTTGCACACATCATATCAAAATATAAATTACCTTTCCCCCTATGCTCCTGGTTTAGTTCTCTTGTCTCTTCACATGCTGCTTTATCAATAATAATCACCAGCATCAATACATATGATGTTGGGTTTATATTTTATAAATCACTGATTTTCTTTGGATTATATTTACAAATAGAAAAATATGTGCATGTATTAAGAGGTAGTTCAAATTGGTTAAAACTGATTTGAACCTGGTACTTTAGAATTACCAGTTTTTCTTGGCAGCCGAAAAGGAATTTTGCCTGTTATTTTGGCTGTGTGGCAGTCTACTTCATTTACTCATTTTGAGCTTTTTGATCACCAGTGTTTTTTTTGGGGGGTGGGAATGTGGAGGAACGTCACATTAACTAACATAAACACATTCTGATCTGCTGTGATCTATGGACATTTAAGGTATATTTTGCACTCTTTTTCATCTGTTAAAATTCCAATGACAAGTAAAGGAGCCTAGGTTTGAAATAAAATAATGACAAAAAAAAAAAAAAACACACAAAAAAAAGCAAAGCAAAAAAAAATTAAAAGACCGAAATTAACAAAAACCTGAGCCCAAGTAGAAATCAGCCACAAAGTAACTTAGAAAAGAGAGCAAACGGAAAAGAAGGGAAGCCACCATGAGCTACCCAGGGAAAGGCTTCTCATTTAGTACCTATCCTCTGTCTCAGGAAAAGTCAATCCATTGACTTCAAATGTATACCAATTGATTTTGCTTTTCTTCCTTGAGCAGTAAATGTGTAATGAAGCAAATTCTCTCCAAGAATTGCACATATTAATATACTGAGTAATTAATCCCATTGAAGCTATTTTTGACCAGGTTAGGTTAAAAGCAATTTTCTGTTAATGGCTGAAGTCCAGAATAAATAAGTAATGAGGAAAGATATTTATTTTTCAATTATAAATCATCATTTGGATCTGAAAAACAATTCAATGTTCTTTCAAATGCCAGTGTGGAGGGGGTAGACAGCTGAAGCACATGAAAAGGAAGTGAAGACTGGGCAACTCTAAAGACACTGGCACCATTCCTCTTTAGTGCTATATTTGATTTTCATCTTAATTAAATTAAATTTGCAAAATTTAGGGCTTGTGTGCTTGCAGTTGTAGCCTTGGAAATTTATGTTTGGGGTCAACATCAGTGGACAAATGTAGTTACACTTTTTGTTGCCATACTATAACAGATGTTTTATGTTGTGGTGTGACTAAGTGTACTACACATCACATAAAATCCTTTCTATGCATTCCACTGATAATAATAAAGGAAATCTTATGTAAAAGTTATCTTTAGTTAATAGCTAAGTGCTTTCTTTCCCAGTATGTAACACATTTATAAAGCATCGTAGAATTAAACATTTTTAAATAAACTCACTATATAAAAATACAAGAAAAATAATAACACAGACTACTATAATTCTACCTTTTTCGTGTGTGTGTGTGTGTGTGTGTGTGTGTGTGTGTGTGTGTGATTATAGGAGTGTGCTTCCCTTTTGGAAATGTCTTTCTGGATGATGCAGTCCATGAGGTCCTAATGGGAACCCAGGAACACCAATGATTTATGGCTTTATATAACTCTTAGGCATACACATCCATCAGCAACATCGTATAAATTATATTGCATGTTGTAAAAAGCCAGAAATTGTCGATCTTCATGTGAGTTACAACCATTAAAGACTTTTCTACCTAACTGCAAGTGTGTTTCTATAGTTCCATTACTTATTCTCTTATTAATAATTTTAATATCTGCTGAATGGAGAACTGTAGATGTAGCAGCTGATTAGGTAGCACAATTGCCTTAAAGCTGCAAAGTCAGAGGTTAAGCTACTTTCCAGTGAAAATATAATAAACTGCCAACCAAAAACTTTGTCAATGGACATTTCTGAGTAACAATTAAACTGGGTTGCCTTTTCCATATATCTTGTTTATCTTTGCATAATAGAAATCAATGAAAATTCACCTAAACACAGAATGTTAACTTTCAGTGAGACTGAGTCTTGGAGGAAAAGCTTGTAATTTTTCTGTAAGTAGTCATGTTCAAAATCAGTACATGATTTTTCAAACACGTAAATGTTCTCTTTCTTGATTTAGCCTTTGAACTATGCTAGAAAATCTCTACTTGAGAGCCTTCAAACCACTTTCAAAGTCTTTGTATAGTATGACAGAATCTAATACAAAAATCAGCCAGATTTTCAGATGCCAGGCCATAAGTCGTCCATGGTTTTTCAAAGATTTATCTGGTTCTATTTGCATTGAATAATATTTTACACAATAAAAAACAAACAAAAAACAACAAAAACAAAAAACCTCTCATGGACATCTTACCTTAAAATTCTCCAGAAAACTAGGTTTTGTTATTTAGGACCCACGCTTAACTTGAAGCTTCCCTTTAGCATATTTTTTTCCCTTTTAAATCTGTTATCAACTTCTTGTGTTTCTGGCAGTCAAATATCACCAATATGAAAATTATAACAAGCATCATGGAAATTAAATTCAAATGAGTCAAAGAGTTTCTTTCCTAGTTTTCTTTCTAGTCTCTGCGTAAGATCAATCTTTCCCCTGAAGAGGGGTTCAGCATTGCTAGATTTATCAAGGATTTGAAGGCTTTCTTGGTATTGCCACATCTTTTATTTTATGCCTTACTTTGGAGATTATCTTCTTTTGCCTTCTCAAATTTAGTATTTTAGAGCTACTTCTCCAAATATCTTGTTAATCTCTTTATCTTAAGCGTGATAAAATGATGATTATGATAAAAATTAATGTTAACATCTTGCTAGCCATTTTTGTCGCATTATAACAAAGCTTATATTGTTTTTAAAATGACTTCTGTATTTATGACTAAAGCTTGCCATCTAGTGGTAATACTGTAGCAAATGGTAGAAAACTGCTGGTTTTATAAAACTGAGTTTTTTGAAGGATATATCTAGTTTTACTGGTTTAACTGGATTTATCAGTCGGTTTCAATAGCATTTTGACCATTGAGTCAACTAAAAACAGTCACACTGGCTACTTTGTGCTTGTGTAGAAACAACTGGAATAGATGAATTAAATATTTTTTAAAATTTGAAAACAATGAGTTTAATTTGAAAACAGTGTATTTCAAATGTGAAAGTGATTTGATCCTGTCTATAATACGAATTTAGTCAACTTTCAAGGTAATTGCTCACAGAAAGGTCCTTTCTCACTGCCTTCTTCAAGAGATAGTTTTAATGAGAGCAATACAGAAGACACAATTTTTGTGTATATACATTTACACAGTAAAAATCAACCAATTGAAGAGAAATAAAATGAGATTATGGTTCTTCATGGTATAACCTAAAGGTCAAGCCATTTCTTTCTAAACAATTGTGGTTTTAAAAATGATTACATTATAGAAACCAATCTATTCTGTCATATCAAAGGATGACTTTTCTTTAGGTCAATTGATTAAATGTAATGTGCTCATTAAGAAAGGCAAAATTGTCTTATTTCTAGGGCTTTAACTCCTGCCTTAGTGCTCTGAATAACAAGCCTGCAATTCTCATCCTTGTGGACTATTTAAGAAACGTCATTATTGATGGTGAGTTTTATAGTACCTTTTGGGCTCTATGGACTGATTGAGGAAGCAAAATCAGGTAGATGACAGGAAGTATGATAGTGGCTATAATAATGATGCACAGTGGCATTAAGGAAAAGAGAGAAATTGACCAGCAATTCTATGGAAGTCTCAAGAAAAGGTGGCAAAGGACAAGAAATGTAGAGTGGAAAACTAGCTATTCATTCAACAGCAAAAGCAAAGGCAAGCTAGTATGTCCACATTTTATTCATTCACACACTAGAGGGTAGAGGTGGGTTGAATAAGACATTTAGTCTTTATCTACAATGCAAATATTAGTGGTACCATTTGGGATAGAAAGGTCAGAGTACTTTTGTAAAAAATTAAGACTTTAATTTTTTAGAGCAATTTAAGTTTCAGGGCAAAATTGAGAAGGTACAGAGAATTCCCATATGCCTCCTGCCCTGACACATGCGTAGTCCCCTCCATTATCAACATCTCCCACCAGAGTGGTACATTTATTACATTTGGTAAGTCTACATTCACATATCATAATCGCACAAAGTCCATAGTTTACAATACAGTTCACTTGGTGTTGTATATCCTATGGGTTTGGACAAATGTATAATGGCATGTTTTCATCATTATGATAAAATACAGAGTATTTTTACTGCCCTAAAATCCTCTGTGCTATGCCTGTGTACCCTCCCACCCCAAATCCTGGAAACCACTGATCTTTTTAATTTTTCCATAGTTTTTCCTTTTCCTGAATGTCCTGTGATTGGAATCATGCAGTAAGCAGCATTTTCAGAATGGCTTCTTTCACTTAGTAGTATATATTTAAGGTGACTTCATGCCTTTTTATGGTTTGCAACCTCATTTTTTGGCATTAAATAATATTTCACTGTCTGGATGTACCACAGTTTATTTATCCATTCACCTCCTGAAGGATATCTTGGATGATTCCAAGTTTTGGCAATTAAACACTCATATGCAGGCTTTTGTGTGGATATAAATTTTCAACTCCTTTAGGTAAATACCAAGGAGTGTGATGACTGGATTGAATGGTAAAATTATGTTTAGTTTTGTAAGAAACTGCAAAACTGCCTTCCAAAATCATTGTACCATTATGCATTTCCACCAGTAATGAATGATATAGTGAATGTACAATATGCATTCCTACTACCTATTTCCTGTTTCTCCACATCTTTATCAGCATTTGGTGTTTCAGGATTCAGATTTTGACCATTCTGAAAAGTGTGTAGTGCCATCTCATTATTGTTTTATTCTTCATTTTTTTGATGACGTATGATATGGAGAACTTTTTCATACAATTGTTTTCAATCTCTGTATCTTCCTTGGTGAGGTGTCTATTAAGGTTTTTGACCCATTTTTAAATTGGGATGTTTGTTTTCTTATTACTGTGTATTAACAGTCCTTTTTATATGTTTGTTACATTTATACAACAGCCCTTTATCATGTGTGTCATTTGTAAATGTTTTCTCCCAGTTTGGGTCCTGTCTTCTAATTCTCTTCATATTGCTTTTTGCAGAGCAGAAGTTTTAAATTTTAATGAAGTCCAACTTATCCATTATGTCTTTCACGGATTGTGTCTTTGGTATTATATCTAAAAAGTCATCACCATACCCAAGGTCATCTGGGTTTTCTCATATGTTATTTTCTAGAGTTTTATACTTCTGCATTTTACCTTTAGGTTTTACCTTTAGGTCTGTGATTCATTTTGAGTTAATATTTGTGAAAGGTAAATATCTGTATTTAGATTTATTCTTTTGCATGTGGATACCCAGTTCTTCCAGCACCAATTGTTGAAAAGAGTGTCTTGGCACCATTGTAATGCCTTTGGTCAAAGATCATTTGATTATATTTATGTGGGTTTATTTCTTGGCTATCTATTTAGTTCCATTAATCTATTTGTCTGCTCTTTGACCAATTGCACACTATGTTGATTACTGCATTTTTATAGTGAAGTCAAGTAGGGTCAGTCCTTCAACTTTTTTATTCGCCTTCAGTATTATGTTGGACATTTGGTGTCTTTTTGCCTCTCCGTATGCATTTTAGAATCTGCTTGTCCATAGCCACAAAATAACTCCCTGGGGTTTCAATTCAGATTGCATTGACTCCATAGATCAAGTTGGGAGGAAATGACATTTTGACAATATTGAGTAGTCCTATCCACGTGCATGGACTATCTCTCCATTTAGTTCTTATTTGACTTCATTCATCTGAGTTTGGTAGTGTTTCTCATTTATACTATGTACATTTTTTTTTAGATTTATACATATTTCATTTTGGGGTTACTAATGTAAATGGTATTATGTTTTTAATTTCAAATTCTACTTCTACTAGTTCATTGGTGGAATATAAGAAAGTGGTTGACTTTTGTATGTTAACCTTTTCTGCAACCTTGCTTTGATCTCTTCTTAGTTCCAGGAAGATTGTTGTTGTTGTTGTTGTTGATTCTTCACATTTTCTAATAGATCATGTTGTCAGTGAACACAGATAGTTTTATATCTTCCTTCCCAATATGTATATTTTTAATTTATTTTTAATCCCATTATTGCACTAGCTAGGACTTCCAGCACAATGTTGAAAAGGAGTGACGAGAGGCAGCAGCTTTATCCTGTCCCTGATCGTAGTGGGAAAGCTTCTAGTCTCTTACCATTAATTATAATGTTAGCTATCAGTTTTCTTGTAGACATTCTTTATCAAGTTGAGGAAATTCCTCCTCTATTTCTAGATTACTGAGAAGTTTTATCATGAATCGGTGTTGGATTTTATCAAAAGTGTTTTCTGCATCTACTGATATGATCACGTGACTTTTCTTCTTTATTCTGTTGATGTGAGGGATTACATTAAATGATTTTCTCATGTTGAACCAGACTTTCATACTGAGATAAATCCCAGTTAGCTGTGATGTATAAGTTTTTTATATGTTGTTGAATTCAATTTGATGGTATTTTATTGAGAATTTTTGCATCTATGTTAATGGGAAATATCATTCTATATTACTCTTTCTTGTAACATCTTTTTCTGGTTTGGGGACTAAGGTAATGCTGGCCTCATAGAATGAGTTAGGAAGTGTTCTCTCTGCTTCTTTCCCCTGAAGGGTATTGTAGAGGATTGGCATAATGTCCTCCTTCAATGTTTGGTCGAATTCACTGGTGAATCCATGTGGACCTGACCCTTTCTGTTTTCAAAGTTTTGAGAGGTTTTAAATATTGATTCAATTTCTGTAACAGACATAGGCCTATTCAAATTGTCTACTTTGTCTTATGTGAATTTTGACAAATTGTGTCCTTCAAGGAATTGACTGATTTAGTGTAAGTTATGAAAACTATGAGAATAGAGTTGTCACATAATTCCTTTATTATCCTTTTAATGTCCATAATAATGTCTCCTGTTTCATTTCTGGTATTAGTAACTTGTGTCCTCTCTCTTTTTTCTTATTAGTCTGGCTAGAGATTTATCAATTTTACTGAACTTCTCAAATAACTGGCTTTTGGTTTCACTGATTTCTCTATTGAATTCCTATTTTGATTTTCTTTCTTTCTTTTTTTTAAAGTTGAGAATTATGCTTTATTGGTGGACTTTCTGAGGACTTCAAGTTTGGGAGGCAGTCTCTTAAGTAGCTCTGAGGGACTGCTCCGTCATTTCACTGATTTCTAATCTAATTCTTATTATTTATTTTCTTCTGCTTACTTTGGATTTAATTTGCTCTTCATTTTCTAATTTCCTAAAATGTAAACTTAGATTATTGATTTTAGATTTTTTCTTTTCTAATATATTCATTAAATACTATGCATTTCCCACTAAGTACTGCTTTCACCACATCTCACACATTTGATAAATTATATTTTAATTTTCATTCAGTTAAAATACTTTAAAATTTTTCTTGAAATTTCTTTGCCCCATTTGCTATTGAGAAGGGTGTTATTTAATCTCTATATGTATTTGGGGATTTTCCAGTTATCTTTCTGTTATTGATTTCTAGCTTAATTCCATTGTGGGCTGAGAACAGACACTGTATGATTTTGAGTCTTAAATTTTTTGAATTTGTTTTATGGCCCAGAATGTGGTCTATCTTAGCGAATGTTATATGTGAAATTGAAAAGAATGTGTATTCTGCTCTTGCTGGATGAAGTAGTATATAGATATTGATTATATCCAGTTGATTAATGGTGTTGTTGAGTTCAACTATGCCCCTACTGATTTTCCTCCTGCTTGATCTGTCCATTTCTAATAGAGGAGTGCTGATGTCTCCAACTATGATAATGGAATCATATATTTCTCTTTGAAATTCTATTAATTTTTGCCTCATGTAGTTTGACATGCTATTGTTAGGTGCATATGTATTAAGAATTCCTGTCTTCCTGAAGAACTAACCCCTTTATTACTATGAAATACCTTTATTTCTCATTGGTAATTTTCCTTGCTTTGATGTCTGCTCTGTCTGAAATTAATATACCTACTCCTGCTCCTATTCTTTGTTCTTATTTTTGTCTACTCATTTTCAGCCTTTTATGGTTTTGAGTATTTCATATGATTCTAATTTCTCTAGCATATCAGCTATTCTTATTTTGCTATTTTTTTAGTGGTTGGTTTCCCTAGAGTTTGCAATATACATTTACAGCTAATGCCAGTCTATTTTCAAATAACCTTAGACCATTTCATGGTAGTATGAGTACCTTATAATAACATTTTCTAATTCCTCCCTCCTGTCTCTTGTGTCACTGCTATCATTCATTTCATTTATATTTAAGTATACATAAGCATATACAAGCATGCATAATTGAACACATTGTTGGCATTATTATTTTGAACAAAATGTTATCTGTTAAGTCAGTTTAAAATAAGAAAAATAAATGTTTTAATTTTACCTTCACTTACTCCTTCTCTGATGCCCTTCCTTACTTTATATAGATCAGAGTTTCTGACCTGTAATTTCCTTCTTTATAAAGAACTTATTTTAACATTTCTTTAAAAACAGGTCTACTGGCAACAAATTGCCTAACTTTTTGTTTGTCTAAGAAAGTCTTTATTTCTCCTTCACTCTTGGAGGATAATTTCACAGACTACAGACCTTTAGGTTGGTGGGTTTTTTTCTCTCAACACTTTAAATATTTTATTCAACTCTCTTCTTGTTTCCATGGTATAATTCTTACCTTTTTTCCTCTATAGGTAAGCTGCATTTTTCTCAGTTTCTTTCAGGGTTTTATCTTTATCTCTGATATTTTGTAGCTTGAAAATGATATACCTAGGTGTAGTTTTTGGCATTTGTCCTGTCTGGTGTTCTGTGAGTTTCCTGCATTATTGGTTGGGATCTGATATTAATTTGGGGAATTTTTCAGTCTTTAGTGTTTTAAATGTTTCTTTTCTTCTTTCTCTCTTTCTTCCTCTTCCAGTATTCTCATTATGAGTGTGTTATATCTTTTGCAGTTATCCCACAGTCCTTGGATATTCTGTTGTGTTTTTCTCAGTCTTTGTTCTCTTTGGATTAGTTCTGGAGGTTTGTGTTGAGATACGCTCAGGCTCAGAGATTCTTTCTTCAATTCCATCTAGTTCACTAACAAGCCCTTCAAAGGCACTCTTTGTTCCTGCTGCAGTGTTTTTGATCTCTATATTTTTTTTATTTGGTTCTTTCTTAGGATTTCCATCTATCTGTTTATATTGCCTATCTGTTCTTGCATGCTACTTTATCCACTAGAGCTCCTAGCTATTAATAATAGTTGTTTTAAATTCCCTGTCTGATAATTCCAACATCCTGGTATGTCTGGTTATGATGTTTACTATATTTCTTCAAATTGCGGGGGTTTTTGTCTCTTGGTATTCCTTGTAATTCTTTTCTTGACAGCTAGACATAATATGCTGGATAAAAGGAACTATTATAAATAAATCTTAGTAATGTGTTGGTGTGTGGCGGGAGATGGAAGAATTCTGAAGTCCTATGACTAGGTCTCAGCCATTCAGTCATTCATTCAGTACTATGCCTCTGTACTGTAAACTTCACAAGAGTCTCCCTTTTTTTCTCCTCAGTTAGGTGGGACATTAACGTGACTAGATTGGGCTAGAGGTGGGTATTTCTATTCTCCCACATGTATGGGTAGAGGTAGCTGGAATTGAATGTTTCCTTTTCCCCAGTTAGTCTCTGACTATACCCCAGCAGTTTAGGATTTTATTATCTTTCTCTGAGAGCAGCAGGCCTTGTAAATAAGAATAGAGTTTTCTGGTCTATTTCAAAACGGTGCTCTTTCCTCTCCCCCTGCCATAAGCAAAGTGAGATTTTTCTCCAATATTTAGTACTGGGACCTGGTCAAGCTCCTAGTGGTAAATCTCATGATATTGTGCATGACCCCTTATGACTGAGCTGCCTTGAAATTTTTAGTGAGGGTCCTGAGATTCATCAATTATAGTTCAGGTTTTCCTGCCTCAGCATGGGTTCCTATGGTGGTTTCTACTCTTGAGTCTGCTCTGGTAAATGGTCACTCCCTGTATTCACCTGTAGGTCTCTCCAATATTACAGGGAGTGGTGTGTCCTATGTCCTCCCTTGTCTTAGAGTCCAAGAATAATTGTTGATTTTTCAGTCTGTTAAGCATTTTACTTGTAATTAGGATGAAGTGGTGACTTCCAAACTCCTTACATGTGGAACCAGAAACCGAGCCAGGGTACTCTTAACAACCATTATCTCTTCCATAAAAAGACAACAGCATCTCATTTTATTATCCCAAATCCCATATATTTGCTTCTAAACTGTAAGCATTTTGTGAAAATACATAAATCTGTGTGTATATACATTTTTTTATTGCCTTTGAGCAATAATGTCTCATTCATTGTCTTCCTAGGAAAACACCATACCCAAGGGGAAAAACACAAAAGTGAAAGAAATAAAAAATTTAAAGAGCAATTTAGATCTTTTTATGCTAGTCAAATAGATAGTCAAATACTTCTACTCTCACCATACTCAGAGTTATTTAAATAAAAATAAAAACTAACTCTGGCACCACGACTGATGTTGAATTATTGAATGGAATTGTTCTTGGGGAACAATTTTTTTAAGGCCAAAAAGTGAAATATACATGAAATGTTTCAATATCTGATTGACTGATTCCTAAGCACATTTTGAAGTGTGCTTTACCCAGCATATAGGCTGTAATATAGGTATCGGCTATTACCCAGACTGGAAATGCATGATTAGAAAATTGGGTATTTGTTTAAGGATGCTTATATTGATCATTCTTGTCAGGGATGGATAGACAAATGATAGATAATGTGCATCATAAAATGACACATTAATACTAATTCTCTCTCTCTCACACACACACACACACACACACAGACACGGATGTACGTGCTCACATGCCTTAGGTTGCTAATGTTACTTCTCTAAATTTTTCATTAAAATTTGGGTACAAAGCCAAAGCCCTTTCTTGAAAAGCCTAGTCATTCAGTGAATTCAAAAGCAAGCATTGTTGAATTACACCTAGTGGTGTTAGTAGCCATCTAGCTAATCAAATTGGGTCCTCATCATAAGCTTCTCTCTGAATGAGCTTACGGTTTCTGTCCTATATGAACTGCCTAGGCTTGTGTCCTTCGGGGTGTGGAAAAAAAACCTGGCCTTAAATATGGTGTTCTGATTCCTTAGCTGTGTGATATCAGATAAGCCACACAATCTCTCTGAGATGTCTTACCAGCTGTGAAATATACTAACCTACAAGACTGTTATGAGGATGCAGTAAGATAAGAATGTGGAAGTAGTTTGTAAATAAAGTGCTATACAAGTATAAAGTATTAGTTTTCCTCTGTTACACTGAGGTATAGGATTAGTCTTTAGAGTTATACGTTTTTGAAATCTTACTAAAGATGTGAACACTTTTTCAATTTTTATTTACTGTTGTTAACTCATTTGTTTGCTGAGGAGCAGCATGCTTTATTTCTCAGCAGCCTCGTTTATTCAGTATATGAATTTAGGTTTCTCTATTCTGGAAGAAAGCTCTCATACATAATGAAAAGGTGGAGATCTTGTTTACATGCAAAAATTCTACTATAATTTCTGCCACTCCCTCCTGCTTTGCAGATTCAGAAACATCCACTGAAACTTAGCTAGGATTATATAGCTATGATTTAATACAATTTTTTCTTTATGCTTTGTTAAATGACGCTGAGGTCAGGTTGAAAGAAATAGGTAGGTTTTAAGAGTAAATTATCAATTTAGTTCCAAGTTGGTGGTAAGACTGAGGTGATTATAGAAAGTGGCACAAGAACTAAGAGTTTGTATTATGCACAACATCAGAATTAATATATTAATAGAGACATGTTGTACACGCAAACCCTTATAATTATTTATTAAATCATTCAGTCTTTATGGAAGTAGAGAAATGCTGTCAAACCTATTTTCTAGGTAATAACTTGTGTCACAGGTAAAGTCCAAAGCAGTGCCAATGACAGAAATACAAAATTTTTGCTTCTGCTGATTTTTCCAGTGTTTCAGAGGACAAAAACCAAGACCAACATCAGTGACTAAAGGATGTAATGTAGAAGTTCTGACTTAAGTGCAGTAAATATTTTTGTTAGTAGGATATTGAGCTCACTACCCCCAATTTTGGAATATATGTAAAATAAGTCATGTGTTAGCTAGGTTTTGAGGCATAGAGTTTCCTTAATTAATTACAAAGTAAGATATTAACAAAAAAGGGTTGAAGAAAGCATTAATTACTGATGTTTGATTTTAAAGATGGTACTTCAATAAGCATTTTCTTCCTGTGCTAGGCAACCTTGGGTGATATTAGAAGTCAAATCTTGCCTACCCATTGTGGAACTAATGCTCTTCCCCGACCTTCCTCCTCACCTCTTTCTTGTGAAATATATCACACTTGTGTGAATCAGACATATATGTGCAGATTAAGAATAACAAAAAGCAGACATTTGGCTACCTACCACATAGGCTTAGAAATAATATCTTAATTGTCCCTTAGAAACAAGGTTCTTATATGCCCCATTTACAATGGACTAACTTTCTCCAGAGTTAACCACTCCTTGATTTTTCTTATTAATCTTTATGTTGATTTTCTTTATAGTTTAACGAATGATGTATTTACCTCTAAACAAAATATCTTATTATTGCCTATTTGTAACCTTTAAATAAGTTGAAGTATAATGTATGAATGTACATATTCTGTGACATTTCTTTGAATATTTTTTCTTTTGTTTTAGTATGTGGTACATTGCTATATGATGGTTTTAATTTTTTTATTGTGCTAAAACACACATAACATAAAATTTACCATTTTAACCATTTTTAAGTATAAAATTCAGTGGTATTAAGTAAATTCTCATTGTTGTACAGCCATCACCACTATCCATGTCCAGAACATTTTCATTATCCCAAACTAAAACTCTCTACCCAGTAAACAATAGCTCATTATTGCCTTCCTTCAGCCCCTAGTACCAATTAGACTACTTTCTCTCTCTATGGATTTAACTATCCATGGTAACTCATTTAAGTAGAATCACGTGATATTTATCCTTTTGTGTCTGGCTTGTTTTACTTAGCATAATGTCTTCAAAGCTTATCCATGTTGTAGCATCTATCATAATTTTATTCCTTTTTAAGGCTGAGTAACATTCTACTCTATGTATAGATCACATTGTTTTTATCTATTCATCCATCGAAGGATATTGTTTCCAACTTTTGGCTATTGTATATAATGCTGCTGTGAACACTGGTATGCAAATATCTGTTCAAGTTCTTACTTTCAATATTTTTGAGTATATACCAAGAATTGGAATTGCTGGATCATATTATAATTCTGTTTACTTCTTTGAGAAACTATCATACTGTTTTCCACAACAATTTCAACAATTTAGATTCCCACCAGCAATACACAAAGATTCAAGTTTCTCCCCACACTTGCCAACATTTATTTCCTTTTTTAACTGCCATCCTAATGGGTATACATGGGTGCTTTTGAAAGTTTTAATTTTATAGAGTCTCATCCCAGCTTCCTCTCTTGATTTACATGTTCTGTTTGTATGTCTCTACCCATAATGTCTTGCCTCAAGCATCTTTGGCCATGTAGTCCTCCTGTAGCTTTCCCAAAATGTGAGGCCCATTTTCCTGCCTGATACCCGAAATTGGCAAGACAGAATCCAGTCCTTCAGGCAGCCCTCAAACAGATTGGAATGTTGCAAATAAGCTCTGCTCTTTCCAGGCTGAGGGATCAGGAACTGGGAGACTGCCTCCACCAGACTAAGACCATTCCACAACTACTGGGGAGGGTATGGGGTAAGGGTGAATAAACATGCAGTGAAAATTACTACAGATTTTAATATGACTTTTTCTGGATTGGGCCTTTACTCGTTTCCTCTAGAACTTTAGCTGTTTTCCAGAGATCCTATAAGATATTTTTCAGTCAGTTTACGGTTGCTTTCTGATGGGAGAATGAGGGCTTAGAGCCTCCTAGTCTGCCATATTGCTATTGTCACTCTCTGAATATTATCTGAGTTATTTGTATTGATATATATGCGTGCATATATATATATATATAAATATAACTGCAGTTCATTAATTTTCTCTCTGTTTAGTTGAAAGTGTAAATCCATATAGAGAATTGACAACATAACAACATTGAGTATTTTGACCTAAGAACAAGGTATATCTCTATATTTATTTAGATCTTTTAAAAACCTGTCCAATATTTTGCAGTTTTCTGCATATGAGTGTTTCATAGTTTTACTGTATTTTTCATATTTTTGGTACTAAATATTTTGTATCTTTGATGCTATTTTAAATGGTAATGTTTTTATTTCAATTTCTGATTGCTTATTGCTCCTGTATAGAAATATAATTGAATGACTGAATTTGTATATTGCTCTAGTGTCCTGAAACGTGTATTAAATTTACTTATTAGTTCTACACTCTTTTTTGTGTAAATTTTATCAAATTTTCTTCATAGATGATCTTGTCTGCAAATAAAGATAGCTTTACTTCATCCTTTCCAATCTGAATGCCTTTTACTTATTTTTTCTTCCTTAATTGAACAGGGTAGGATTTTTAGTACGACAGAGAGGAGTAGTGAGAGTGGTCTTGGAGGAAAGAACTCTCTTTCACCATTAAGATTGATGTTAGCTGAGATTTTTTTTTGTCCTTTTACAGGTTGAAGAAGTTCCTTCTACTTTCCTGAGAGTTTTTATTAAGAATAGATACTAGATTTTGTCAAGTGATTTCTCTGCATCTATGGAGAAAATTCTATTTTTTTCTTTTAAAATGTATTAATATGGCAAATTACATTGATTTTCAAATGTTAAGCCATCTATGAATACATGGGATGAACCCCTTTGATCATGATGTAATATCATTTTTATATTTTGTTGGATTTGATTTGATAAAATTTTGTTGAGAATTTTGCAGCAGTTTTCAAGTGGAATATTAGTCCATAGTTTTATTTTCTTATGAAGTCTTTGACTGTTTTTGATATCAGGATAATGCTGGCCTTATAGAATCAGTTGGAAGTATACTTTCTTCCTCAATTTTCTGGAAAACTTTGTATAGAATTCTAATACTTCTTCCATAAATGTTTTATAGCATCCCACAAAGAAACTATCTGACTCTAGAGTTTTCTTTGTGAGAAGGTTTTTAACTATAAATTTAATTTATGCAATATATATAGAGCTATTCAAGTTATTGATTTTTTAAAAATGTTTCAAGTGTACAATATATTGATTCACAGTTTTAAAGATTATACTTCATTTATAGTTATTACAAAATATGGACTATATTCCCTGTGCTATATAATATATCCTTGCAGCTTATTTATTTTAGACATAGTTGTTTGTACCTCTTAATCCCTTACCCCTATCTTGCCCCTCCTCTCTTCCCTCTCTCAACTGGTGACTACTAGTTTGCTTTCTATATCTGTGAGTCTGTTTCTTTTTTTGTTATATTCACTAGTTTGTTTTATATTTTAGATTCCACATATAAGTGATAACATATCATACTTGTCTTTCTTTATCTGACTTATTTCACTAAACATAATACCCTCCAAGTCCATCCATGTTGTTGCAAATGGCAAAATTTCATTCTTTTTATGGCTGAGTAATAGTCCATTTTGTGTGTGTGTGTGTGTGTATCACATCTTTTTCCATTCATCTAGGACATTTAGGTTGTTTCTATATCTTGGCAATTGTAAATAATGCTGTTATGAACATTGGAGAGCAGGTAACTTTTTGAATTAGTGTTTTCATCTTCTTTGGAGATGTATCTAGGAGTGGAATTGCTGGATCATATGATAGTCCTAGTTTTAATTTTTTGAGGAACCACCATACTATTTTCCACAGTGGCTGCAGCAATTTACATTCCCACTAACAGTGTACAAGGGTTCCCTTTTCTCTGCATCCTTGCCAACATTTGTTATTTGTGGTCTTTTTGATGATAACCATTCTGACAGGTGTGAGGTGATATCTCATTGTGGTTTTGATTTGCATTTCTCTAATGATTAGAGATATAGAGCATCTTTTCATGTACCTGTTGGCCATCTGTGTGTCTTCTTTGGAAAAATGTCTATCCAAGTCCTCTGTCCATTTTTAATCAGTATTTTTCATTGATATTGAGTTATATGAGCTGTTTGTATATTTTGGATATTAACTCCTTATTGGTCATTTCATTCACAGATATTTTCTCCTATTCAGTGAGTTGCCTTTTTGTTTTGTTGATGGTTTCCTTTGCTGTGCAAAAGCTTTTAAGTTTAACTAGGTCCCATTTGTTTATTTTAGCTTTTGTTTCCTTTGCCCTAAGAGACAGGTTCAAAAAACACTGCTACGATTTAAGTCAAAGAGTGTACTGCCTATGTTTTCTTCTAGGAGTTTTATGATTTGTGGTCTTACATTTAGACCTTTAATCTATTTTGAGTTTATTTTTAAATATGGAGTGAGAAAATGTTCTAATTTCATTCTTTTATATGTAGCTGTCTAGTTTTCACAGCACCACTTATTGAAAACACTTTCTCTTTTGTGTATTCTTGCCTCCTTTGTCATAGATTTATTGCCTGTAACTGCATGGATTTATTTCTTGACTCTCTATTCTGTTCTGCTGATTTATGTCTCTATTTTTGTGCCAGTACCAGACTGTTTTGATTACTCTAGCTTTGTAGTATAGTCTCAAGTATGATACCTTCAGCTTTATTCTCTTCTTCTTGAGACTCTCTTAGCTATTTAGGGTCTTTTGTGTTTCCATACAAATTTTTTAATTATTTTTATGGTTCTGTGCAAAATGCTGTTGGTATTTTGATAGGAATTACACTGAATCTGTATATTGTCTTTGGTAGTATGGCTATTTTAAAAATATTAATTATTCCAATTCATGAGCACAGTATATCTTTCCAACTGTTTGTTTCATCATCAATTTCTTTGATCAGTTTTATAGTTTTCTGAGTACAGGTCTTTTACCTCCTTAGGTAAGCTTATTCCTAGGTATTTTGTTCTTTCTTAGTCATGGTTGTAAATGGAATTTTTTTCTTAATTTCTCCTTCTAATAGTTTGTTGTTAGTGTATAGAAATATAACAGATTTCTGTATATTAATTCTGTATCCTGAAAGTTTACCACATGTATATGTATAACTGAATCATTTTGCCGTACACCTGAAACATTACAAATCAACTGTATTTCAATAAACAAACAAACCCAAAATAAAACAATAACAAAAGAAGTAAAGTCTTTATCTTATCTTCATTTCTGAAGAACAAGTTTACTGGGTAAAGTATTTTTGGTTGGCAGTTTCTTTTGTTCAGCACTTGAATACTCATCTCATTCTCTTCTAGCCTGCAAGTTTTCTGTTGAGAAATTCACTCATTTAGCATTATGGGTGTTCTCTTCTATGAGAGAATTTTTCTCTTGGTACTTTAAAAATTCTCCCTTTCTTTTGATCATAGACAATTTATTATTGTTTCTTGGAGAGTATTGTTTCAAATTGAAATTTTGTGGTGGCCTATTAGCATCATGAACTTGGATGTGCAAATTTCTCCTTAGGTTTGAGAAATTCTAAGCCATTATTTATTTAAGTAAGTTTTCTAACCCTTTCTTCCCCTCTTCTCCTTCTGGGCCTCCAATGATGAGTACATTGCCTCTCTTACTGGTTTCCAATAAGTCCCACAGGCTTTCTTCATTCCTTTTTATTCCTTTTTACTTTTTGCTCCTCTGATTGGATAGTTTCTATTAAACTGTCTTATACCTCAGTGATTATTTCTTCTTCTTGGTCCAGTCTGCTGTTGAAGCTCTCTATTGAATTCTTCTGTTCAGTCATTGTATTTTTCAGCTCTAAACTTCCAGTTTGGTTCTTTTTTTGTTTCCTTTCTCTTTGTAGAACTTCTCATTTTTTCTTGTATTGTTTTACTGAAATTGTTAAATTATTTATCCATGTTCTCTTGTCGCTCTCTGAGCATCTTTAGGACAATTATTTTTAATTTTTCTTGAGAATTTCCTAGATCACCATTTCTTTGGGGCCAATTTCTGGAGGTTTACTGTATTCTTTTGTGGTCATGTTTCCCTGATTCTTTATGATCCCTTTAGCTTTGTGTAGGTGTCTATGGATTTGAAGAAGCAGTCACCTCTTCCAAGCTTTATGGACTGATTATTGGTAGGGGTAGGAGCATGCTTGAATGTACTATAGCCCAGACCTTGTGGTGGAGGTTGCCAAGTGTGGAGCTATGTGGCATCACTGGGTTTCAGTAGGTGTGATCTGTCTTCTGCTCAGACTGCTGGGCTCCATAGTGTTGACAACTGTGTGGTCTGTGGTGAGTGCTGCATGGGGTCTTCAGTGTCTGCAAGAGATGATGGGGTCCTCAGCAGTGCCTCTAGGTCCAGCGGTTAGGCAGAGGTGGTGACCAGAGTCAGTGGCACACACTCATCTATGGAGACCTGCTGCAAGTGACTATCAACATCAGGGGCTTGTTGCCAACATAGACATAGTGGTGTGGGCCAGTGTATGCAGCACAGTCCAGGGCCAACCACAGGCTCATTGGCAGCTTTGGGGACCCTGGCTGTCTGTGGGTGCTCACTCTCCCTTTGAGTGTGCACTCTTTAGTGTGGATTGAGGATGGGTGTCAGGCTGAAAGTGTGCAGGTGCACAGCTGGAGTGGGTATCCCTGAGCATGAGCATGGTGGTGAAGGCATCTGGGTGGCTGAGACTGGTTTCTGCACTTGTGAAGCTGCAGAGGCCTGAGACGACTGCTGTTGTGTTTCAGAGTACTGGTGGGGGAAGCAAGGTGGGAGTTGGCGGGATTCAGGCAGCTAACATTCACAAAGGCAAATACATGTGGGATGAAAACTGGTGAAATCTTTAGGGAGTCTGCAGAAGCTATGCCAGCAGTTGGTTTCATCAGTGGTAAAATCTCCCAAGTTTGTCTGCAGAGCTGGTCTGTGAACTGCAATTATTTCTATTGCATGACTGCTATTCATAGCTCCTGCTTTTCTTCCTTGTTCCTAGCCATCTCTGCATCTTTGTCTATCTGGGTGGGGTGAATCCAAAGAAGGACCTTTGTGCCACACTCTGAAAGGCTGGAGAAGTTGGTTGCTCACTCCACTTAAGATAGATGATTTAAAGTCAACCAGTAAGTCCAAAGTCTATGCCTTTTTGGGACAATTTCTGTTAATTTCTTGTGCATTTTCTTTTCTTTTTCCTTTTAATGGGCCGTGTTTTCTTGTTTCTTTGCATGCCTAATAATATTTGTTGAAAACTGGTCATTTTGAATATTTAGTTGGCTATTCCGTAAATCATATTCTCTCTACTCCCCAGGATTTTTTGTTTACTTGCTTTGCATTGTAGTTTGTTTATTTAGTGACTTTCCTAAACTATTTCTGTATGGACTCTTTTACATTGTGTGGTCTCCAAATCTGTGTTCCTTTAGTTTAGTGATACGGCAGTACTTTGGCAGAGATTTCCTTAAACACCCAGAGCCCAAAAAATTAAGAAGAAAAAAAAAATTACATACTCTCCAGATGTTGCAGATTGGCTCTGTTTTGGCACTCCTTTCATTCTTAGCCAGGCTTTTATAGCAATACCTTAACCTTCACTGCCCACACTGAACCAAAAGATCAGTCAGATGTGAAAGCTTATGGGCATCTTAGGTCTTTTCTGAGCATGTGTCCTAGCCTGGGCACACACATAGCTTGCTAGAGTCCATGGCATATGTAAGAGACTTTCAAAGTTCTTATTCTGCAATATACTTCACTCCCCATCATTTGAGTGGTTTTTTTTTTTTTTTTTTTTTTTTGCTTCTACTGTTTTTGGATTTTTTTTTTTTTATTGCCCCAGGTAGCAGTGGCTTTTTCATTTTTCATTTAATGTTTTATATAAATGTCCTTCACACAGCTGTTTCACCATATTCTAACTCTGAGTTTAAAAAAAACAAAAGCATGCCCTTCGTGTTAGTATTTAAGGAAAGTCCTGGACAGGTCACAATAGATAAGCACAATTCCTTGAGAACAAGGTCTGCTCTGCTTCCTCTAAAACCAGGTACCACAGTAGGCATCTGGGCTGCTGTTTCCAAGACTGTCACCATACTGGAGAGGGCTTTTGAACAAGGATAATTTAAACCCTGCAAAAATATTGTACTGTGTTTCAGTGGACTTTGTCCTGATTAAGAATTCATTTACTTGCCTTAAACCTTTGACTGTCTTTCCAGAGTTCTGATAATACTGACTCTGACATTTTTGTCAGGTGTTTCAGAGTTTTCTCTGGTGTCACTCTTGAGAAATTTTTGATGCTATTTTTATTATTATCTTACTAATTGCATTACTCAGTGAATTGAACACAATTTTCCCTGATGATTTCATTGTAATTAAACATATTCTATACATGTATGATGATTACCCAACTTTGACTTTACATAGTCAGTAAATTCATTCTTGAAAAGTTACATGTAGATGATCAACCTACATATCAATTTTATTTTCTTGGTTTTTGTTACAATTTCAGAAATGTATAACTTTGAGGGAAATTGCTTAACACAAGATGTATAAAAATTGTATTTCAGTATTTCCATTCACCTCAGGGAGCATTTTGACTTCAAGCATGCAGTCTATGTGCATTTAATTTGACAATATAACCCCTGCAAAAAGTCAAATGGACATTCAATCTATGTACACTTTCCATCTGATCAAGAAGCATATATACATTTAAATGTGCTACAAATCTAATTTTCATTTTATGGGAAGTCCTTCCTGTGCCATTGGCTAGGTAGATGAATTTTCTGTCAAAATTTAGGATAAGCTAGTTCAGCATTGTCTTTTAGCTACAATTATATTTTGAATACGTCTTCTAATTTTTTTTTTTTTTTTGATATGTCAACTTGGCTAAGGTATATTTGCCAGTTATTCAATCAAAGTAACCTAGATGTTGCTGTGAAAGATTTTGCAGATCTGGTTAAATCCCTTAATCAGATGATTTTAATTAAGGAAGATTACCCTGCATATTATGGGTAACCTGAACCCATCATTTGATGGGCCTTAAAATCAAGGCTGAGAGTTCCATCCAAAGAAGAGAGAAAATTTTGGCTGTGGAAAAGCAGCTTTGGATTTTGCCCATGATTTCTAGTTTGCCAATGATCTTCCTTTCCTCATGGCTTGCTCTGTGGAATATGGACTCTTAGCCAGCCCACACAGTGCTTAAGCCAATTGCTAGTACTAAGTCTCTTGATTGACAGATAGATACACAGATAGATGAAGATATAGATATTAATACAGATAAAATACAGATATAGATATATTGTTCTGCTTTTGTTGAATCTTGACAAATACAGATTTCAGTACTGGAAGTACGGTGCTGTTCTAACAAATACCTAAAATGTGGAATGTTATATTTTTGTTTTCATTTCTCTGTTGGTATTTTAAAATTTCTCCTTTGATTTCTTCAATGACCCACTGGTTTTTCAACAGCATATTGCTTAATCTCTGTGCTTTGTGTTTTTTCCCCATTTTTTCTTATAATTGATTTCTAGAAAAGATACTTG
Source organism: Camelus bactrianus (assembly GCF_048773025.1). Classification (NCBI taxonomy): domain Eukaryota; kingdom Metazoa; phylum Chordata; class Mammalia; order Artiodactyla; family Camelidae; genus Camelus; species Camelus bactrianus. Next base: position 75,975,667 of record NC_133575.1, on the reverse strand, counting down.
AGATAATTTCGGTATTCTTGAATTTATTAAGAATTGTTTTGTGACTTGACATGATCTGTCCCAGAGAGTGTTGCACATGCACTTGAGAAGAATGTGTATTCTGCAATTTTTGGATGGAGTAGTCTATATATATCTATCAAGTCTACCTAGTCTAATATGTTGTTTAAAGATGATGTTTCCTTATTAATTCTGCATCTAGATAATCTATCTATTGCTGTAAGTGGAGTGTTAGTGCCCCGCTCTTATGGTATTGCTTTGAATTTCTCTCTTTAGGTTCATTAGTGTTTGCTTTATATACTTTGATATTCTTATACTGAATGTATATGTATTTATTCATACTGTATCTTCTTGCTGGATTGACTTCTTTATCATCTTGTAGTGCCCTTCTTTGTCTTTTATTACAGTCTTTATTTCGAAGTCTATTTTATCTGATATGAGTGTAGACACACCAGCTTTTTTTTCATTTCTATTTCTGTGGAGTACCTTTTTCCATCCTTTTGCATTTAGTCTGTGTGTATTCTTACTTCTGAAGTGAGTCTCTTGTTTTTGTTTTTTTAAATCCATTCAGCCAGTACATGTCTTTTGATTGGCAAATTCAGTCCAGTTACATTTAAAGTAGTTATTGATATGTATATACTTATTCTCATTATGTTAATGTTTTCTGGCTGTTTTTGTAGTTCCTCTGTTTCTTTCTTCTTCTCTTGTGGTTTGTTGGCTTTCTTTAGTGTTATGTTTAAATTCCTTTCTCATTTTCTTTTGTGATTACTGTAAGTTTTTTCTTTGTGGTTACCATGAGGTTCACATATAACATCCTATGCATATATATATGGCAGTCTCTTTTAAGTCGAGAGCAAATTAAATTTGAACACATTCCAAAATTTTACATTTTTATTCCTCCACTCCACATTTTATATTTTTGATGGTAAGTTTTATGTCTTTTTCCATATTTTATGCTTTAACTAAATATTTTAATTTCAGTTAATTTTATTACTTTTGTCTTTTAACCTTCATGCTTGTTTTATGAGTGATTGATCCACCCCCCTTGTTATGTATTTACCTTTTCCAGTGAGATTTTTACTTTTGTGTGTTTTCTTATTACTAATTTCTTTTAAGTAATTAAAGTGCCTTTTCTTTTCAGCTTAGAGAAGTATCTGTAACATTTCTTGTAAGGCTTGTTTAATCATGATGAATTCCTTTGGCTTTTACCTATCTATAAAACTCTTAATCAGTTCTGAATGATAACTTTGCTGAGCAGAGAATTCTTGGTTGGGATTTTTTTTTCCTTTCAGCCCTTTGAATATGTTATCCCATACCGTTTTGTCCTGTAGTTTCTGCTGAACAATCTGCTAATAGCCTTATGTAATTTCCCTTACATTTATTCCCTTATATGTGATAAATTGTTTTTCTTATGCTGCTTTTAAGATTCTCTCTTTATCCTTAACTTTTATTATTTTAATTACAATGTGTCTTGGCGTAGTTTTCTTTGAGTTAATCTTATTTGGAACTCCTTGGACTTCCTGGACCTGTATATTTATTTCCTTCCCCAGATTAGGAAAGTTTTCAGCCATTATTGCTTCAAATAATTTTCCTTTCTCTCTCTCTTCTTCTTGGATCCCCATAATGTGAATGTATTCTTCTTGATGTTGTCCCAGAGGTCTATTAAGCTATCATTTCTGTTTTAAATTATTTTTTCATTTTGCTGCTCTGTCTGGGTGATTTCCATTGTTCTGTCTTCCAGCTCACTGATTTGTTCTTCTACTTCATCAAGTCTGCTGTTGAACCCCTGAAGTGTATTTTTCAGTTCAATTATAACTTCTGTTTGGTATTTTCTTATTTTTCTTTTTTTGAAGTTCTCACTGTATTCATCCATTCTTCTCCCATGTTCAGTGAGCCTCTTTATGACCATTACTTTGAAGTATTTATTAGGTAGGTTGCTTATCTCCATTTCATTAAAGGTCTTTTTCTAGGAATTTATTTAGTTCTTTAGTTTGAAACATATTACTCTGTCTCTTCATTTTGCCTGACTCTCTGTGTTTGTCTATACATATTAGGTAAAACAGCTATCTCTCTTGAACTTGAAGGAGTGTTCTTGTGAAGGAGATGATCTTTGGGGCCCAGAAGCATAATCTCCCTTGGCCACCAGACCTAGGCACTCAAGAGGTGTCCCTCATTTGGGCTGCATGCACCCACTGGCTGTGGTGGGGCTGTGGATGTTGCACAGGAAAGTCAGGGTATGATGCACTTGCCCAGCTGTGTTATGGCACAACTGATGTAGCATGAGGTAGGCAGGGATTAGGGTGCTTTCCTAGCCTGGTTGTGGCATGCCTGCTGCTTTAGCGTGGGTGGGGCTCAGGGCAATCTCATGACCTTGTTGCATTGCTGCCACTGGGCAGGGAGGGTGGGATGCAGTGCGCTCACCCAACTGACTTTGGCATGGCTTCTGTAGGTGGTGGGCAGGGGATCAGGCTGCCCATCTGTCCTGGTTACCATTCAGCTTCTATGCAAGAAGGATATGGCATGGCGCACTTGCCCAGCCCAGTTGTGCTCCTGCTGCTGTGCAGGATAGGTGGGGACTCAGGGACTTTCTTGCGCCAGCTGTGGCATGGCTGCTGCATAAGGTGGGTAGGGGCACTGAGTACTTGCCCAGACAGTTTGTGGTGTGGAGTGGGCAGGACACACCAACTGGTGTTAGCAGACTAGTGGGAGTGCATCAAAAATTGTGCCTGCCAGCTCCATTACCAGGAAATTAAAATGAGATGCAAAGTTGGTGTCCACCAGTGCTTCTATCCCTGGAGAAAGTTGAGCAAGTCTCAGGAGGTTCTTGCCTCTCCAGCAGCTTCTTTAAGTCCAGTAAGTGAGTATTCCTCAGTTATGGTCTAGATGCTTTCAACACGTTGCTTTGGCAATGGATCTCAGAGTGAATGAGTCTGTGCATGAGCCCTTTAAGAGCAGGCTCTCTGTTTCCTACAGTTCTGTGGTTCCCCTGGACTCAATCCTCATTGATTTTCAAAACCAGAAAATTTGGGGCCTCTTTTCCTGGTGCCAGACCCAAGGGTCAGGGTGCCTGATGTGGGGCTAAATCCCTTCACTCCTAGAAGGAAATTTTTGTATTTTGGGGGATCCCTCTCTAGTGTGGGTCACTGCTTTTGTGGGGGCTCCTGGGTGAGACCATGTCTCTGCCTTTCCTACCCATCTCTATGTCTCTCTTTTATCTTTTGTTATGGAGGTGTTGCTCATCTAGTCATCAGATCCTTTTCAGAGGAAAATTATTTGATATGCAACTGTAAATTTCTTATGTCCATGGAAGGAGGTGAGTTCAGGGTCTCCCTTCACTGCCATCTTGAACTTCTCTGAGATTCTAGACTTTGAGTTGATGCTGTAATGAGATCAGATATTGGTGGACCATAGGATGTGATGACTGTACTTTGCATTTGGGAAAGATGTGAACCTTTGGAGGCCAGAGGGAAGACTGTGGTAGGCAGAATGATCTCCCAAGGATGTCTGTGCTCTAAACCCTGAAATCTCTGAATATGTTATGTTCCATTGCAAAAGGGACTTTGTGGATATTTTCTGAGGTTTCAGACCTTAAAACAGGGAGAGTATTCTGGATTATCCAGCTGGGTCCAATCTAGTGACATAAGCTATTAAAAGCACAGAAATTTCTCTGACTCAAGTCAGAGAGATATGACATACAGACACCAAGATTAAGAGGGACTTGACTTCTTGCTGCTAGAGAGAGCACATGGAAGACATAAGAATGAATGTGATCAGCCTCTAGGAACAAGACTAGCCCCCAGCTATCAAGCTGCAAGTAAACAGGGATATAAATACTACAGCCACAAGGAACTGAATTCTGTCAACAGCCTGAATGTTCTCGGAAGCTCATTCCTCCCCCCATTCTTCAGAAAGGAACACAACTTACCAATACCTTGATTTCAGCACTATGAGACTCCGAGCTAAGGACCCATGTTCACTCACTCAAGCTTCTGACATACACAAACTTTAAGACAATAAATTAACTCTTGGTGCCTTAGGCAGTGGCATTAAAGTATATAAACTCACAATGAAAAAAAAACAAACAAATAGAATTTAAGAATTTCCTTGATTAAGCAGTAAAAATTATTCAAGGAAAAAACTCAACTCTAGAATACATTTCTTTTTAATATTCTGTGTGACATAATTAGAAGTTTGTAAAACCCCTAGTTTTCAAGATTGAAATTAGCTAGTGTTTTGAGGAAAAGTAATTATGCAATTGTTTTTGTTACGAGCTTAACTAGTGACTTTCTCAAGGATCACTATTTTCACTTAAGCAACTGACAGAAAAACTATGCTTATTCAGACAAGGATATTTGGCAGACATTTTGTTAAAAATGAACAAAATAAGCCTGTGGTTTTAAGGAAAGCAACTTAAATTATTTTTTCCCATTGATATAATTTGAGCTCTCAAGTGAAAATTGAAATTTTAGAAAATATATCCACCATTGTGAGCTTGAAAGCTTCTCAATATCTAAAGACTTTTGAAATTAAGTGATGGTACTCCTGAGTGTGACTTTTTGGATATTATATAATGATGTGTCAACATTTGGATGTTCTGAATAACTCACTGAACTACTGTTTTCCAAATGAACAATGCATGATATTGCAAAATAGTAATGGTGAAAGATCCATTTATATGGCAAAAATAGACTAATCAATTTTAATGTCACCACGTAGTCTGATTCCACATTATAAGCATCCTTTAAGAAATTACCACTTGGGAAGTTTTGATGTAATTTCAAAGATGGATATTCATAACGATCTGAAAACTGTTATTAAAATGCTTATTTATTTTTCAAATAAAAATTTCTACAAGGTCATATTTTCTGCATGTGCTTCAATCAAAACAACTAATCCAACAGAATAAATGAAGTAGCAAGTACAAGATTCTAGCTAAAATCTTTAAGCCAGACACAAAGTGTTTTGAAAAATATTTTTAATGATAGATATTTTTCATAAAAAGTGTTTTTATATATTGGATAATGGGTTATTATTATTTTAAATGAACTAATAAGTATATGTATTTTAAATTTGGAATTTTAATGTCTAATACTATATATATCCATAAGTATATACTATGTAAACAACAGCACTTTGAAGTCCTCAGTAATTTTAAGAGTATAAAAGGGTCCCAGGCTAAAATTTTAAGAACCACTGGTGTAGGCTATAAATTGGGTGCTCAGGTTTCAATCCGAAGAATCTAACTAAGTGCACTAGTCAAGTAGCCATTGGTGAATACTCAGATAAACATTTGTATGTGCTAAAGGAGCCCATAAGGAGTTTTTTTGTTTTTTTTTTTAATTTCTTTTAGGTACTAAGAAGCCAGCTTCTATAGTTTCTTAAAGATTTCCTTCTGGAGTGGAGTGACTTGTCAACTGTGAACCCAGATGTCTTGATTAAATGTATATAAATGAAAACATAATTTGTGACTCATGCATAATTAAGTTTCTTCTTGAATTGCTTCACTCAGAGATTCTTACCTTAATTTAATTACCTTATTTTTGACACAGTCCAATTCTGTTCAAACTAATTGTATTAGAGATTAGGAGGCAAACTGAACTTCAGCCACTTGATGGTCTCTGTCTTTCTGGCCCATAATTGAACGCTTATGTTTCAGAATGGTGGTTCTAGCATACTCTACTCTGAGAACCCAGAGGGTTAGAACTCAGAACCTCTGACAATTCTGAGGATACAGCAGTGAGATTCTTATAGGGAATACGGACTTTGAGGCAGTTGGTTTTTGAAACCTCCAGTGTATTAACTTAAAATATATTATAGAAACTAAGTGTTGAAATCATGAAATACCATTTCTACTCTAATTCCTTTCCCTGACATTTCTATTTGTCCTTTTATCTGAGTCTGAAATGATGTGGGAGGCTTCTTAGTTCAGTCATTTGCATACACTTTTGGTGAATTTATTCTCTTTATTGTCTTTAGGTTCAAAAGTTTAAGCTGCTTTGAACTTGATGTTTACCAATGTATAGGCTCTCAAAAGCACTTTCCAAAGAAAAGGAAATATTTACATATTCTCTGGTAGTTGTAACAGTATGACTGATTTACATTAATTAAATTAATTTATGAATCATTTCAGTGTAAGGAGGGATAAGCCTGAAAATGAATGGCGAAGCAAATGCTCTTTCTTACTGTAAACTTGTTCTTGGCTATTACTACAGCATAATATGTTCTCATTATAAATGATGAATTATCAGATTCTAATAGATTGATTGATTCAATATGAATATCCTTTCCTATCTTTCTTACTCATTTCTGAACTTCTTGCCCATACAGCTATACCTCAATGCATCATTTGGTCTATATTTGTAGAAATCAAAAGCTGAAATTGAGACTTGTTCATATGTTTAATTTAGGGTGATATTAGTATGAATTCCATTTGTTCCTAAATATTGCAAGGGCATATTTTACAAATCATGTTCATAATAAAGTAAGTCTTAACTTCCTTTTTAATAGTTATCATTTCATTTCAATTATTCATGATATCTCTAATTCATATTCAATCATGACATTAAGTAAGACTGTATTGTGAAGTTAAGAAAATTGTTTTACATTGTCCTTCATCCCATTGGCAAAAACCTTCTTAACGACTATATACTATGAGACTATATACTCTGTTGCTTCTTAAGGACTATACACTATGACATCCATTGTAGTTCTGTACAGGTGATTTTACACTTGTTGGTTCTAGGTTTCTAAGATGGTTTTGAATGATCTTATTTCATTCCTGAATACAGAAAGGGGAATTTTCTATTAGTACAAATGTACATAAATGCACAGAAGTATTAACAGGTATGCATATATGCATGTGTTATACACAAAAATTGTTGAATTTCAGAACGTTAGTGAAATTTGCATTTCAAAGTTAGTTTACCTTGAGATGACAATTTAATTTAATTTGAATTCCTAGATATATAAACATTTGAAAAGTGATGAGTGTTTGCATCTTTAATTGTAGTTATCTCTAGTTAGGCGTCATAATGAAGTAGAGTTTTATACATTAAGTTTCCTCTGAAATTTAGCTGCAGGTTTTTAGTAATCAATTCTATGTGTACTGCTCTATTATCCTAGCCAGTTATGAATTATTTTGAAGTCTATGTAGGGATTCTTAGGGAAATGTGTTATAGATGTGAAATTATGATATTTACTATGCTTAGTGTTTTATAGATTCACATTAGGCAAATATTCCCATCAGTTCAAGTTGTATAGCAGAACTGAGGTTAGAAGAAGAAAGAAATTTTCATACTCTAATATACCTGGAGGCAGAATTGAGTTCTTTATTTTAATTAAAGCAACAATTAATGCACAATATATTTTTTATGCTACATGATTTGACTAGTTGGCTTAATTAGGTAGGAAATTATATGTTTCACTTAAACACAGACTGGCTTTGCTTAAACAATGAAGTGCTCCATGTTTTCTAAAATATTTTCTCCTCTGGAAGATTTCTGGATTGACACATGAGGCTGAATAATCTTGACAAAAGGGTATCTTTTCCCTCCTATTTTGTGTCTGGTTTCCCTAAGAGGGCAGTGTTATATTTCGTAGTGGAAGGAGCACAGACTTTTGAGTCAAGCAGGTGTAAGTTCGAATTCTATCTCTTTTTCTTTCATTCATTCATTCAATGAGTACTTTCTGAGCCAGTCATTGTCCTCTATACTCTAGAGACAATGAAGAGGAAGACAAATATATCTCTTGCCCCCTTGGGATTTATAATTTATTGGGGTAGACAGCCAAGAAAGCAAGCAAATAAAATATTAAGAGTTTTTGATTGTGTCCTTCAAAACAGACCCTGAGGTGTCAATAGGCATGCCAGAATTTTGGTGGGGAGGGGGGGAAATGTTCTCAGGATCAACACCTGTGAGGGAGAGAGGGCAGTAAGATTAGGCAGAGAACTGAGATGAAGTATCAACAAAGACCTCAGAAGGTCCCTCTGAATATTCTAGAGCTGAGATGGCCTTCAAAGTTGTATCATTTTGAGGCAAGGCCCCTGAACCTATATATACCTGCATTTACCAGACATTGGCTGTGACCTACTTCAGGTAAGAGAGTGTGACCTTAAAGTAAGAGCTCTTTCTTTGTTGAAGGGTAATTCTGGAAGAGGGACTCAGCTTAGAACCATCAGCTATTAATATTCTGAAGCAGCCAGGGGAATGAGCACTTCAGTTCTGAAGGAGAGCTAGGCAGTTCAACACAACATCCAAGACCCACTGCGATAGGTGCTTTTGCAGGGGCCATGTAAAGATACTTTAAGACTACACAGAATTATTTATCCTAGATTGAGGAGTGTTAAGAAAATCTCCCCCAAAATAATTACCTGTAAAATGAAACCTGTAGAGTGAAGAGTTTGGGGAACGAATATCAGGAGCTATGCATTCATAGCTAATTTCAAATGCAAATGGTCAAGGCAAAAGAGAGCACTGCGTATTGAGAAAACTAAAAAGAGAAATGTGATTGGATTTCAAGTTAAGAGGAGAAGTGTGGGAGATGAAGACAAAGAGGTAAATTGGCTAGATAATGTCTTCTCTACTAATTTAAGAATTTATTCCGAAGGACTATGTGACCTTGAGCAAATTACTTCACCTTACTATACCTTACTTTCAGGATCTTTATAATGTGAAAAAATATGACATTCTTCCAAGGATTATGCTGAGGACTGAGTGAGGTAACATAAGGATCCCAGCATAGTGCCTGACAAGTGGTAAGTAGAAATATACATGGCAGCCTTTAGCTTTAAGCAGAGAAATGATAGCTTAGACAGTTGTAATTTGGGTATATATCAGAGAGGCCTCTTACCAAATATTCTCTCCCTCATTAATGACAGGAATTTTACCATTCATGAATATTGTGCATCAAAATTTACCTTTCTAAACATAGTAAGAAGACTGCAGTATAATGAGATAACTCAATTCGTGTTGGGGGAAATAGGGATGGAATTCTGAATGTAGAGGGAAAAGTGGCAGAAAGAGGGATAATAGCATGATTAAAGACACATTTAGCATGTTTTACTATTTAACATCCTGTCAGCACTGGAAATGAGTAATTTTGACAACATGTTTTATATATTTGTATAAATAAGAAGGTAATCTTATTTTTGGTTATCAATTTGGCAGGAATGAAAACAATCATCTTATTCAGGGTATGGCTTAGTGAGAATGTTGTCCCATCTTATACTCCCACTAGCCCAACGTTTCCAGGGAGCTGTTTGGCAGTATATGTAGAGCCAAAACATATTTATATCCTCTGACCCAAAAATCACATACAGAAATTCATGCTTAGAAAATAGTCGGTGACAGACACCCATGTTTAGTAATATTAATCACTTTGGTATTTACAGGAGCAAAAGATTGAATAAAAAAGACTGATGTCAAATGGTAGGAAAATAGTTATACATACTGAGGTATGTTCACACAGAAGAGTATTAGCCAAATTTAAATTTCAAGTTTTTAAAAAATACTTATTACATGATAAAATTTCCCTTAAATAAAATAAAAAGCAGTATACGAAACTCGATGCAGAAAAATCACATTCTTTAATGTACACACACATACACATATATTTGGAAATATATACACATTTTACTAATGATATTTCTGTATATGGAAATATGAGTGATATAACTGTTTTTCATTACGCTTGCCTTTATTTTTCAAATTTTCTAGAAGGTACCTGTGATAATTTATAATCACAAGAAATGTTATCTTTTAAAAAGATCACTTTATTCACCTAGAATATTGGCAAAATCATTTCTTACCTAGCCTTGCAAGTCATTTATAAACGTCTACAGTCAAAGAAGAGAAAACTCCTCTGAATATTCATGATGATATTTCTCATTTCCCTCTATTTTTCTAAGAAATTAAATAATGCTTAAGGTGAACTTTGGCCTTTGTGGGTGAAAGAGCTTTTAAACTTAAAATATTATTCTTGGAAATATTCAAAATTACTTCTATAAATTGCCATGTGGACAATAATCTCTAAATTGTGTATTTTGTGTCTATGGTACCTTTATATTTGAAGACCGAGTCCTTTTATATTTTTAATAATAAATAAACTAGAAACAAAGAGATGGACTGCCTTCCATGAATAGAGTACAAATTTTGCATTCTTCAGCTTGGAAAGGTTAAGGTAGAGGTAAGATATAACTAAAATCTATAAAATCAGCGTATCACATTGGTGGGTACCCTATGCAGTTTAAAATAAACTATTTTTTTAAATATTGAAAGAAGAGAAGGTGATACATACTAAACACAATAAATGATTTAAGGAAGTGTTTAGATAAATTCATGGATAATTGATTTGTATAATTATTATTCAAAGATGGGTACATTTAGAGTATCTTCTCACCTTTTAAGACAGTAAGATAACTTGTAATAATTTGCATTTCTGCCTTGTTTTATATTTGGTAAATCATTGTCTTATTTAACATTGTTGTGGTTTAAGCTTCGTAGGCACAAAGATCATGCCTATTTCACTAATATGTGTACCCACTGAAGTGTCTACAACAGCATTTACATATTTGAATCTCAATTAATATACTGAATTGTATTAAACTATCACTTTCTCCCAGAAGATAGCCATTGAACAGAATAATGGACTGGTTGGACCACTGGTATGCCCCACAGAAGTTTAGTTCAATAAACAAGAGAGCAAATCTGATATCTGAACTCAAGACTTCCCACTAGCAAGAAAGTGCAGAGCTGTGTAGCACTTGTACACAAGAAAAAGATATGACTGAAAAGAACCAAGAGAATACAGCTCTTTCCACAATAAGATATTCACTGACACACACCTATCAAAACATGTAATCCTTTTTGGTGAATGGAATAATGGGACCCTAGCTATAGTATTTTAGGGATACTTACGATCACTGGAAGATAAAAGATGTATGTATTTATAATGTAATGTTGAGTAAATGAAGTGTATTCAAGAAATATTTCTTTCATACTATGTGTCTGTGGGAATTGAACAGGAACATCCAGATTCTTGAGTATACTAAGAACAATTGAGCAATTGGCTTAAATGTAAGTATTTTATAGTGATTTTCTTTTTTAGATGTAGATACATTGTGGGGCAGCATATTATACTGGCTGCATTTCTAGATGGACGATATTAAGCTGCAGAATTTTGGAAGTACTTTAAAATTCAGAGTACAATGTGAGTAGCAATATGTACACTTGCCTCAGGAAGCTGGTAAGCCCTCTCTGCACATGTTGATCTGATCAGGAAACTAGAGAACAGAGAGAACCTGGAACTAGCTCTTTGTTAGGGAAGATGTATAATAATGCAGAGGATGGGCCAGACATCTGCAGAGGTTGGAGGGAAAAAAAACAGAGCCTTGATAAAAGTCATAGAGCACCGCTTATAAAATCTAATTCTGAAAGACATTTCTTTGGGAAATGTTTTACCTCAAACATGTCCATTTTGCTTTTAGCCCAGTAAATCTTTTTCTACCCGACTGTAGTAGGAGAAAATAGGTTGTCAGAAACTCTGAGACTTACCTCCTAGAGGTTTTTTTCAGTACAGTGTGAAGAAATGCAAGAGGTAATAAAAGGTAATAAAAGGGAGACTATCACCCTTCTTGTCATCTAGTCCCAGTGATTCGGATATTATGAACTGAGGCTGTGAAGTCTAAATAAGGAAGATTTTCTGAATCTGAGGAAGAGCTGTGTAACATCTATCTAACAATGATGATGATGATGATGATGACAATGACAATGACATCTGTGTGCCTTACCATTTACAAAGCATTTTCATATGCATTGTCTTTTTATCCTCACAAAATATCTAAAAGATAATCAGGGCAAATAAACTGACCCCACATTAGAGATAAGTAAGCTCACAAAGGAGTTGAATCTTTTGTCTCCCAAATTTAGATCCAGTGTTTTTTCCATTGAGATGAGGGTGGAAACAGGGAAAATTTCTTACAGAACTGTTCTTATAAATATTTCAGCTAGATTATAGAGGTTTAGAAGATATTTCATATATGGTTGGCAATGAGGTGAATCTAGTTCTGAAGTTAGATCTGAGTTTGAATTACAGTACCACTGACAGTAGAATATCCTTGACACATGATTTTACTTCTCTGAACTTCAGTTTCTCTATATCTAAAATGAACAAAATAATATCCATTTCTTGCAGTGTGACTGTGAGGATAAAATGAGAGAAAACATGTGAAAGTGTCTTGAAGTAGTAAAACAAAAAGTTCCATTTCCTTTCTTACTCAACTGAGAGGTGAGGCTAGAAACCTCAGATACAGATTGGCCATAGATTTAGCTAAGAAAATCATTCAAGGATGGATGAGTTTATCAAATCTGAGAGATGAGGTTCAAAGTTTAGGACAACTGAGACAGGGATGTTAAAAAACAGGAAACACTAATATAAGTGTGTTGCCGGGGGACAAGTGCTTTCAGCTCTGCCTTCTTTTCTAAGCCCTCCTGCATGTGGGGATGGGAAAAAATGGCAGCAGTAGGCTTAACGTGAGAGAGAAAGTGAGAATACTGCAGATGCAGAAAAGGTCCTGATCCATGCAGGAAAAATGATGTCAGGTCTACCTGTACTTGCTCATAGTTTTGCCACAAATAGTGAGTAAGTATTTAGTAAGCAGCCAACGATGTATAATATTGGAATTCCAGAGCAGGGGCCAAAAGAGTTTTTCTCTGCCCATCCATGTTTGGTGCTCCTCTGCATTTGATAATAAGAATTTAACTTAATACCTGAAATTGTTGCATGTATGTCAAATATTCCTTTTAGACTAAGCTCCTGAAAGGCAAACATAATGTATAGCATAATTTCATACACAATAGCATAGAAGTAACTATTTATGAAATATTCTGGTGCATTTATTTGTGGGGATAGCTGTAGACCTTAAGACCTTTATCATAGTACTAGATTTGGCTATGAATTTCTTAGACAAATATTTAGTAGTAGTTATTGGTTGGATGTCGGATATGCTGAGGCGGTTTTCTGGGAAATTAATAACTTTATTTTTGTTTGCTATATGTTTAATATTGGAATTCGCAGAGGAGGTGCAAAGGCCAACATTATCACCACAAAGTGAGAGGCAGGGAGTATGGAGGACTATTTTTACAAATTCATTTACAAAAAGCAAGCTTGGCTATCATATAGCATAATAATATGATCCTAAATAAAGCCTTCACCACGGTCCTATCTTTAGCAGAGAAATATCACAAACCATATGCAGATGTAACAAAAGCATGAAAATTTTGTACATGTTATGTTAATGCAATGTGTGAAAATAATAATAATAAAAAGAGCATCATCCAGTATATTTTGTTGAGGTGTTCACATTTTGATGCCCTGTTGACTTCTAGCTGCTTTAGCTTTCTACACCTCTGTCAAAAAGAAGCTCATTAGGCAGGCTTCAAATATAAGATAAAAATGAGATTTATTGTTTATTAGGAAAGGAAGGAGTCTATATACCATGTACATTTGTGTTCTAGGAAAAGTGTGCAGTTAGGAGTAGAAGAGAATGGATGACTGAAATTTCAACATCAAATATGTAATAATTTAAAATGAACATATTTGATATAGACATCATTTAAAAGGAAAGGATGAAGCCTTATGGTTTCACATGAATTAATTTTTTTCATGCATTTGTTTGGTATTTCCAAAGTGGAGATAGTTTAGTTTTGGTAAATTCTTAGCTAGTGCTCCAGCTGTATAACAAGTGGTAAGTTATGGGACTTGGAAGAAAGAGGAGAAATATTGACCAGAAAATTTCTGTGCTTTGAGCTAAGTAGAATTGGTGAGGGAGCCTAGAAAATTTAGCAGTAGTGGCAGTGAATCATCTTTTATCCTCTGTTTACTCTTACTATTCACATGGATCAAGATGTCTTATGGTCAATAATGCATATGAAAAATGACCCTTCTCATTTGCTCTTATCACTAGTAGATTTGTGACAACTGTTCAGCATTTTAGTCAATTCAAAAATGTCAGTTAAAACCAAATAAACTGCATATAGGTGTAGATTTCACATTGCAACATCATATTAATATTGCAACTATTCTTTTCTAAAATTCACATGCAATAGAAAGAAAGAATGGCTGTCAAATTCAAATATGGAGAGAGAGATGCTTTTGTGTTTGCCTTATTGTAGACTTTCAATATGACCCAGCTTTTCTGGAAAATGTAAAGTTCTTCAATAAAAAATGATAACAGAAGAATACTATTTAGTTTTTAACTGTAATTATAAATCTACAATAAAGTCAACAAATTGTTCATCATTTTTACTATTTTTGTAAAGTTCCAACAGCTTTTGAAAAGCTCAGGGAGGCAACTCAAGAATAATGTAAACATAAGATTTAAAATAAAGTTAAACATAAAGATTAATAATATTTAAACCTCAATGTTTATATGGAAGTTTTTGAGGCCTTGTACATATATTTGTGTATTCCAATGAAGATTGGTCTTCTTTTCTCTAGAAATGTTGTCTTCATGGATCTAGCAGACAGCTTCAGAATGGACTTATGTGGAATAATAAGGAAAAAATACACATTGCCTACCTAATCAGGGAAGCCAATGAACCCTAGTGACTAAAAATTTTAACTAAAATAACCAAAGAGAGTTTTAAGAATGATCTTCTCAGTGTTTCATAAAAATATATACCTAAGATGCTAGATTTGAAGTACTTTGTTGACAGCTCTATGTCACTATACTCATAAATCTTACTCATCATATATATCTTGATTGTTGAGTGGATTACTTCTCAAAGCAATATAATAATTGGTATTATCTTTTAATCCAATATATGGCTTTTGGACAAAGTGATTAAACATGGAAAAGCATGAATTTTTGACTATTGTTTAATATGCTCAAATTTTTGCATAAGGAACTAATCTTATTAATTATAACCAATCTGTGTGCGAATGTCTACATTACACTGTATATGTTTATTACATCCCCAGAACTTAACTGGAAGTTTGTACTTTTTGACTATTTTCACCAATTTTGCCCAACCCCTATTCACTGCCTCTGGAAACCATCAATTTGTTCTCTGTATCTATGAGTTTTTTTTAAATTTCACATATAAATGAGAATATATGGTATTTGTCTTTTTCCATCTGACTTATCTCACTTAGTCAAATGACCACATATTTCAATGGCCAAAATCCAGAGCACTGGCAACACCAAATCCTGGTGAGGATGTAGAGTAACAGGAACTCTCATACACTGCTGGTGGGAATGCAAAATGGTACACCCACTTTGGAAGACAGTTCAGCAATTTCTTATAAAACAAAACATACTCATACCATATCATACTCCTTGGTATTTACTCAAAGGAGTTGAAAACCTATGTCCACAAAATAGCCTGCACATGGATATTTATAGAAGATTCATTCATAATTGCCAAAACTTGGAAGCAACCAAGATGTCCTTCAGTAGGTGAATGTATAAATAAATTGTGGTACATCTAAAGTAATATTATTCACTGCTGAGAATAAATGATCCACCAAGCCATAAAAAGAAATGAAAGACATTCAATTGCCTATTACTAACTGAAAGAAGTTAATCTGCAAAAGCTACATACTGTATGACTCCAATTTTATGACATTCTGGAAAAGGCAAAACTATGAAGACAGTAAAAAGATCAGTGGCTGCCAATGTTTGGAGGAAGGGTCAGGGGTGAATTGGCAGAGCACAGAAGATCTTTAGGGCAGTGAAACTACTCTGTATTATACTACAATGGTGGATATGTCATTATACATTTTTTCCAAATCCAAAGAATGTACATCAAGAGTGAATCATAATGTAAATTATGGATTTGAGTAATTAAAGTGTGTCAACATAGGTTCATCAATCATAACAAACATACCACTGTGGTGGGGCATGTTGATAATGGAGAAGGCTATGCATATGTTGGGGCAAGAGCATACGAGATATCTCTGTATGTTCTTCTCAATTTCTTTTTTTGTGAATCTAAAACTTCTCAAAAAATAGTCTTAAAGAAAAAAAAAAACAGAAAACACACAAACAAAAAATCCCAGAGTAAATATTTTGACTTCAGTTCAAAACTATGTATCTTTCTCCATGGTATCATTATGGTTGTTATTGTAATATCTCCAAATTCTATGTAAATACTATGAGAGTTTACCATAATCATCTGTCTTTATTCTGTATGCTAAATAAGTTAGTAGCTCCAATTGTTTCTTTCCACAACATACAATCCATGTCCTTTTGTTTGTAAATATCTTTTCCTCCAGGCTCCTTTCAAAATTCGAATTCCTTTGCCCTCCCATAGACACTTAATATCATGTGTTTAATATATGTTAATGAAATTTTTTGTACCCTTGAAATATATATATGGTCTATATATTTGGTTTATATGTGTATGTATATATTATGTGATATCTCCCTGCTTATTTGTTCATTTGTGAATGATCTGATTTAAATTTCTGCAAGCTTTTAGAGGTTTTCTTTCCCTTTCATATCTTCAGTTTATCTGATATTTAAGCATTAAGTATAATTTTAATCTCCACTCATTACACTCTAAATGCTACTTTTAATCTGAGACTTCACATCTTTCTTTCTTTTATTCTTCAAAATTTTTGTTTTACTCAGTTCAGTTATTTAGTTATCTCCCTTTATGATCACTATTATGAGAATAAAGATACTTCTACCTCTCATATATTTTAACTTTTCTTTTATATTTTCTAAATCTTCCTAATGCCTATAGGAGGAGTCTCTCACCTTTGTAACTCACTATTTCTTTTTTTTTTCTAGCTGTGTTGCTGGTAGATGTAACTGATGTCTAGGTTCTTGTCCCATCCCAAAAAGAATTCAGAGACAAGACACAGAGGTTAAGATAGTAAAGTGAGGATTTATTAAGGGACAGATAGTATACTCTCGAGAGAACAGGTAGGCTCAAGTGAGTGGCTGTCCTGAGTTCCTTTGGCAAGTTGGTTACATAGGGTGTAAAACTGAATGGGCAGAATATTCATTGTGGAGGGAAGAGTTTGGGGTCATATTCCCTGATTTTCATCCCAACTCCACTTTCCTAAAGAGAGGAGGGATTTTTGTCCTTATTTAATCTGGATCAGAAGTGTCATGGCAGCCACGCATGATGGGTACTTCTGATCTGCAAGGCTAATTTTATTGAAATGAGGGCATAATGAGCAAAAGGTTACATTCTGACACTGGAGATTCCTGCCTTTTCCTACCTTTCTTTGTCATCTTCTAGGCCACTTGTCACCCCAAAATGTGACTACATATCAGCCCAGAGGTTCCTGCTTTTCTCTCTCTGCCCTGGTACCCCTGTTGTTTACATGATGTATGGTTTCCTGCATTTGGCTTGTGTCCCTCTTTCCTGACCAATTTCTGCCATTTGGCCTGTGTCCCCCTTACTCTGCTCATATCTAGCTATCTGCCTGCACTAACAGCTGCATCCATTCTGCTGTTCAACCCTTCTATTACGTTTTTTAATTTCCAACACATTTTTTCATATAAAGTAACTCCAGTTTGTTTTTTATGGATGTGTGTTTCTTCTTCATCTATTAATATTCTGCTTTACCTTTATGGTAATATTCATTATAACTTGTTTTTTGTTATTATCTCTGGCCTATCAATGCCACTTAATTCTAGTATATTTTCAGTTTGTTATATTTTTTAAGATGTTCTCAGACATCCTATCCCAAAGATGGAGGAAAGAAGAAGGGCAAGAACATGACTCAGAGAAGAGATTTTAGAGAGAGTGCTTATTGCTGTAATATGGACTATAACATGCTTAGTTTCCCTTCCTCCATTCCCTAGTATTTCACTCTGGGAACCTTCAGACTCTCTGCCCTGACATTGTTCTTTTATAAGAACAGCCTGTCTTGGTTGTAATCACTTAACATGTAGTATAGGAATAAAAGATTTGGGGGAAAGTGGGGATGCCCAATGCCTAACCCTTGTGAATGAAAAATACTGACAGCTGTATCAGTAAACAAAGGATGCTATGGCCATTAAGTCATCAGCCACTACTGCCGCCTCCGACAGTGGGTGGAGTGAACTCAGAATGTAGACAAGCAGGTAGCCCGGCCTCTGCTGCCACCCACTGCAGTGCACCTTGAGGGAACTCAGGTTGGGAAAGTACAGGATACTGGCCTTAGATAGCTAGATACATATCAAAGGAATGATTTCAATGAGCCCAGACCTTTGCACCTTCCCAGACATAGAAAAGCGGTAAATTCCTTGAGATGTCTGGTTTTCTTTAATTAACAATAATATTTTGATGTTCTTGCTATCTGGTTTTTGTTGTAAAAACTCACATATCCTGGCTTCTACCTTGCCACTTCGGAACAGCATCTTAGAGTGATCTGAAGTGCTGTGTCCCAGGCTCAAGTCCTAAGAAAATCTGCCGAATAAAACAACTCTTAACTTTTAGGTTATGCATCATATTTCAGTCGACACCCTTGTGCCATAACATTCAGGCCATCTGCTTGCACATCCAATTCACTTTCTGTGCTGCCCTTATGCAACCCCTCCAACTCCAGTGAATGCCTGACTAGTGTTGCTCTTTATCTTTCCCAGAACAGTGGCACAGCAGGGGAAAATCCACCTCTGAAAAAGTTGCAGACAGAAAAGACACAATTTGAAAGCCCTACTCAGCCTCTTCTTTATTGTTTTATACATATATATCCCAGAAAAAATTCTCTAAGCTGCCATTTCCTCATGCCACCACTATTTCTCACGGGCTTTGTGCTAGACTCTAAGATCCTTCAAGTTTACTCTTACTTCTAGAGGTATCTCCAGAGTTCAGTTCAGAAATTGTTAGTTTCTGTTAGTTTGCAAATTTTTCAACTTGCTTTTTAAATGTTTTTTGTGTGATTATAAAAGTAGTACATATTCATTATAGACAATTTATAAAATACAGAAAAGTATAATGAAGAAAATAAAAGTTGTCTGTTATCTCACCATTCAGAAAACAATCAAATATGACAGTTAAGCACATTTATACATACACACACACACACACACGCACAAACACATTTGACATAATTGAGATTACATAACACTATATAGTTTTGTTTCTAGACTTTTTGGTTAATAATATATGGTATAGGTATTTTTCCATGTCATTAGAGTTATTTACACACATTATTTTAAGTTATTGCATAATATCAACTCACATTTATACCACCAATAACTGGTGGCTGTCCAAGACAGAGAGCTAAATATAACTTGTAACCCAAACACCAGTGGAACAGTTTTTTTGGTATTGATGCCTTTGGTGACATGGTAAATTATGGCATTTTGTGACTCGTCCTACAAATGGCCATGACTGTGTTCTTCTGCATATGGGTCTCCTAGAAACAGAGTCTTTAAGTTGGCCCTGTTCTGCCTTCCTCCCACTTATGGTTCTCTCTATTTGCTGATTCTCATCAGTAAGCCCCAATGGTTACCAGCTGCATTTTATTCCAGATTCTTTCAATGAACATTAAAACATGGATACCCTTGACGAGATTATTTTAAAACATTTCAGCCATGATACATTCATGAAGCTTAGAGACTTTTAGGAATATAGACTATAGAGTAAAGAAGGACAATATAACTTTTTTTTCCCATTGAACAGATGAGCTAACAGGTATAAGGTCATCTGCTTTATGGCTGTATTAACACTAGCTAACTCCCTTGTCTCCTGACTCCTACTTCAGTACTCCCCTTGCTATGTTGTTTATATTAGTGTAACCTCTCTTAGAGGACCTCATTAAATTCTGGTGGGGAAGGGCAGAATTAGCACTCTTACATTTCTCTTCACTTTGTTACACTCCACCAGATTAAAGCATGAGATCAGATAGACTTTCCTTCTCTGAATATGAGCAACTCCAAAGATGATATGTACTTTATTTCACTATAAAATTTTTTTTCAAAAAAATATAAAACAATCAAACAAAATAAAACAAAAACAAAATTAAAACAAACTCAACAGAAACAATCCTGGAATTTTCTATTCTTAGATTGAAGTGTAATCTATTGAAATCACAGTTAATCTAAACTATATTTCTAATGGCTTAAATTAGAATTCAATGATATTGTATTTTAGAATATCACTATATTGCTGGGAATGTGGAAGCATAGTCCAGTTATGGTGCACCTAGTTTTCTCTTGATTATCTTTGATTAAAATATCTCATTCATGGGTAGATTAATATTCTAAGGGAGAAGATAGCCAAATGTGCACTTCATCTACAGATTATATTAAGAATAATATGTTATGATTTTTGGTATGGATCAAGTGTTTGTATCTAGTATTGTAGAAATACAATTGATTGTCTTCTACATATGTCGGTGGTTTAGGTTAAATGGGAAAAAATGCAGTGTTCTGAAAATTCAAGTGCTTAACTCAGAAAGTTTCTGTGGTCCCTGAAGAGATACTGAAATTATTTAAATTTATCAAGGTTTCAAATGATAGAATTTTACTTAAAGTGGCCCAATTTTTCTCTCCATTTCTGAATAAGCTAAATTAATAATCAAGGCAAAATTTTGGTTACTCAAAATATTCTATATATACACTATTTTTTAACTACTGGAAAAGGTTTTTTTCTAATGTAAAATCTGTTTTTCTATGGAAATACATCTTAGATGTATTTCTGTTTTCTGTAAAATCAGCATACATTAAAGGGGGGAGGAATTATACAATATTTTATTCTCTCAAAGCATTTTTATATCCATCATCTCATTTGATGCATCAATACCATCATGTAGGGTATATTTTCTCTTCCTTAAATTATTGATTTAAAAAAGTAGAAAGAAAACTGAGATACAGACAAGTTTAAATGACTTACCCAAGGGCACACAGCAAATTAATGACAGCATCAAGGCTAAAATCCAAATCTTTTGACTTGTAATTCAGTGCTTTGTCCACAGTACTATGCTGTTTTACCTATAATTGCAGATTACTTAGTCTCTCATTATTATGGTAATATGATAAACAACAAAACTAGGAGATTTGGAGATGGAAGGATCAGGAAAAGAGGCTATTTATAACACTTTAGGAATTTAGGGACTCCCTGCCTTCCTCTTCTAGACATGGAATTAACCTTGAATGACAGTACTGGAGTTACTAATGAACTCCATGTGAATTGCATGATTTTTGCAGCATTTTATGCCATTGTTAAACTAAGTGGGGTGAGATTAAGACAGCTCTGATGACTGAGGAGATCAATCAGTTTATACTATCTAATTTTTAAAACCCTGTTGGAAGGGAAAATGTCAGGACCTCAATCAGTCATAATAGTCTAATCCACAGTCTAGATTTTCTAGTAGATGACCTTCCTGCCCTGGGAGGTGATGGGGTGAGTGTGCATGATCAAAGAAGCACTGCTGCACTGAAATGACTTCAGTGGAGGTCTCTTTTTGATCTTTTTATACTTTGGGTGTGCACTTTGTCTTTTTAACTCATTGTTTGTCAGGTTTCACATAGAAGCCTATACATATGTTCCTTTCTTCAGCATTCCCACTTTTCATTTATACTCTGTTCTTCCCAAGGGGATTTATTTTGTTTATTTTTTAGTTAATTAATGCAACCCAAGTAACTGAAGTCTGAAGATAGTGCTATTAATGATTCTGTCCTTGAATTCTCCTATTTGCATTGTGACAGAATAAAGGCTCTGAAGAATTCCATGCCCCTACTTCTAACACAGTTCTCAAAGAATTGGCTTGTTTGCTAATAATTCTAGCATAAAAATGTATTAATTGTGTACCTTAGTTTCCATTTTCTAAGAGATCATATTTTATTTTTACTACTTATTACAAAAATTCCTTCCCCACAAAGTGTTCTGTATTGGTGGGCTAAGATTTGGAAATGACCTTAATAAATACTGCAATGTTCATGTACATCGGCTTTCACTCTCCATCTATTCATTTTGGATATGAGACTTTGGATATGTGTCTGTGGTATTTACATTGATATGAATGACTGAAAAATGTTTTGTAATCAATGACCATAACAAATATAACTCCCTAGTGCAAGTGATAGAGCTAGATAGGATAGATTAATGGCATTAGCAGCAGCTGTTCAATAGCCAGATTCCCTGTAAATATAGGTTCAAATCACATCAAGACTGACCTTTTGTACAGCATACCTGACGGGCTTGATTGCATGTGACTTTGAATTGCCTTCAAATATATCTCATCTCTTTGAAGGCCTTACAAAAATGTGTTCTCTACTTCTTATGTCCATTCAGAATATAAAATGTGTCTGTTGATATTTATTATTTAATACATAAGTCTTCCAAAGATAAAAGGCAAACTTTTACAGGTTGTCAACTTTTAGAATAATACAAAATGTTAATTGAACACTTAATATATGTCAGCACAGTGTCCTAAAGTGCTTAATGCACATTAACCCATTTAATGCTCATAAAATTCCAGAAGGTTGTAGTGACTTCCTATTGCAGAGTAAGATGAAGTAAACACAACTTTATCTATCTTCCCTGCTATGTGCACTAAAAAATCATTGATATTATACATGAAACAAATACATGAATTCTCTGAAGAGAGGAAAAGGAGACTAGAGCTAAGGAACTGGTACAGTGATGAGTTCCGGGTTGTCTTGTGTGTGTGTTTGTTTGTTTGTTTTGCCTCATATATCCTAGGAAGGGTTGTAGAGATGTTGGAAACCTGGAAAGACTAACAAGCACAGACAAAAATAGCCCCAAGATTTTACTCCATTTTGAGTTTATTTTTGTATATGGTATCATAAAGTAGTCTAGTTTGGTTCTTTTGCTTGTAGCTGTACAGGTTTCCCAACACCATTAATTGAAAAGGCTGTCTTTTCTCCATTGTATATTCTTGCCTATTTGTCAAAAATTAATTGACCATAGATGTGTGGGTTGATTTCTGGGTTCTCTATTCTGTTCCATCGATCCATATGTCTGTTTTTGTGCCAATACCACACTTAAACAATGTGCTTTTAAATAATTAATGGGTACAGTCAGAGAAGAAGTCTTAAGAGAAATCAGATTTGCATTGAACTCCATGATAATAAAATTGTAACATATCAAAAATTTGGAATGTAACAAAAGCAATACTAAGAAGGAAATATATATCACTAAATGTTTACATTACAAAAAAATTAGTTACAAACTGTAATCTAAATTCCCACCTTAAGAGACAAGGAAAAGAAGAGTAAAATAAATAAATCTAAAGTGAGCAGAAAGAAGGAAATGATTATAAGAACAGAAATCAATAAAATTTAAAAGAATGTTCACATTGACTCTTTTCTGGTATATATATAAAATAGAGGATATATATAACATATATGTACATTATGTGATACATATACATACATACATATATATATATATATATATATATATATATCTTCTATTTGGGAGATCTCAGCCTTCAAATATCACGTTCATACAAATAATGCTTGAATAGTCTTTATGAAACTCAAGACTGATCATTTTAGCCCCCTATTGAAAATAGTTTAGTGACCCTCTTTTGCTCATAGGAAGAAACACAAACTCCTTGACGTTCATTAAACATCCATAGGCTTTGCTCTACGCCTGTCACTCCATGTTAATTTTATACTCATTCAAATCTCTATTATTTTTCTAAGTATGAGTCTTTCATGCCTATCAGTCCTTTCACCCATGAGTCTTTTCACAAGCTGCTACTTCTGTGAGAACATATCTTCTCTGTTCAACCCAAACCCAACCAGCTTTTGCCAGTTTCTCTTTATTTTCCAAAACTGATCTCATTAGCTTATTTCCATTTCTCTCTAGGCTAGTCTAGGTTAGGTGTCCCTCCACTTTCCTGCTATAACACCTTCTATTTATCATTATCATATCTGTGAACTTATTTGAGCAGTAGAACTGATTTTCATAGGCATACCTGATTTGCATCGTTATTATCTTGCAGCAGTAGAAAGGTTATTTCATTAACAAAAATGTCTTTATATCTAATTTGGGGATAATATTAATACCATATTGCATAAGATTATTATAAGGAGTGAGATCATGCATGTAAAACACTTATTAAAGTGTCTGACACATAGTAAATAAATTCTCAGTAAATTTCACTCATTATTGATGTAGTTATTATTATTAGTGGTAATAATTGTATTTCCTCCATATTTAGTCTCTGCTCCATAATGACTATTTGCTTAATGTTTAGTGAATAAATATATTATCCTTTTGTCTTGAATGGTATTTTGTAAATAAACAGGTTTTTGTGCTTTGTTCAAGACTAAACTTTACCCTGCTTCATTGACTTCAGACAAGCTAATATTTGTGCAGAACTTAGAGGTCTTTGGCTCTACCTGTGATTTTTTTTTCTCTTTGGAAAGAAGATCTCATATTTGAGCATAGTACCTTAGTTTATACTGTATTGTGTATTAGTTAATAAGAAGAAAAACAACAAAACAAATCTCAATTCTAATGATGGTCAGATTTTCACATCCATCTTATATTAAAATTAATCATATAGGTAAAAATCTCGGTTCTACATAAAGAAAGGAAGAAAATTAGAGAAGGAATAAGTAAAAGTAAAAATTTTTTTCTACTTATTTATTCTTAATTAATCTAACAGATAATAGTTTATTCAAAAGAGTAATAGTAACAATGCTTTTGATTATGTATGCATATTTCTATGGTCTGAACATTTGTGTACACTTAAAATTCATGTTGAAATCTTAACCCCCAAGGTGATGGTATTAGGAATTGAAGCCTTTGGGAGGTGATACAGTCATGAGGACAGAGCCTTCATGATTGTATATAGTGCCCTTATAAGAGAGACCCCACAGAGTTCCTTAGCACCTCCCACCAGGTGAAGATACAATGAAAAGCTGGCAGTCTGCAATTGGGAAGAGGGCCCTCACCAGAACCTGACCATACTGACAGCCTAATCTTGGACTTCCAGCCACTAGAACTGACAGCGATAGATTACTGCTGTTTATAAGCCACCCAGTTTATGATATTTTGTTATAGTCAGATAGACAGTAACACACTCACATATGTGATATATATGTATATGCATATATATATACACACACATATACTTAAATATGTACATATACATATATATCTACATATTGTGCTTATATATATATGTGTATATATATATGCTTATGTACACTTACATATAAGTGAAATGAATGACAGCAATGATACAAAGGATAAGAGGAACAAATTATTTTGATATTATAAGGTACTCACACTACCTGTGAAGTGATAGAGTGATACTTGAAAGTGGATTAGTTGTACATGAATATTGCAAACTCTAGGGTAACTATGAAATGTTTAAAAAAAAAGTATAACTGATATGCTAAGAAAGAAGGAAAAATAGAATCATATAAAGTGTTCAATTAAAACCATAAAACGTTGAAAAAGAGTACAAGACAAAAATAAGAACAAAGAACAAGGGCAAGAAATAGAAAAGAGTAACAAATGAGGTAGATATAAATCAATTTTATCTATCATCATTTTGAATAACAATAGTCTAAATGCATTAATTAAAAGACAGAGATTATCAGAGTGGATCAAAAAATAGTACCCAACTGTATTTTGTCTATAAGAAACACACTTTAAATATAAAGACACATGTAGATTAAAAGTTAATGGATGCGGAAATAAAGTACATGCTAATGATAATAAAAATAAATCAGGAATAGTTATATTAATTTGGGACAGAGAAAACTTCAGAGCAAGAAAAGTTCTCAAGGATAAAGAGGGGAATTACATAATGATAAAGCAGTCAATACTCTAGGAATACACAGCAATCCTTAAATTATATGCTCCTAACAACAAACTGCCAAAGTACATGAAGCAAAATCTGATAGGCTGCATGATGTCAACAGATGGCAGAATAGGAGGTCCTGGCTCTCACTGCTCCAGAAACACTGATTTAAAAAACATATATGGACCAGAACACCTTTGAAAGAATTCCAGAATCCATTCAAGAAGTTGTAGCACCTCAGAAGAGCTCAAGACCAAGAATGGCCACATTGAATTGGATAGGAATATCAGCTTCACTTTGCCCATGTCTCCTCCTCCTCCATGACTGTACAGTTCAATACTGAGAAGGATACCCTTGGCCTGTAATTCCTCTTGTAGGGGAAGGAGAGAGCAAGGGGTATACCCAATGTGCTCAGTTTTTCAGGGACTGCTCAAGAGATGAACTCTGTCTTGCCTCACCTAGAGTACTAGGGTTCTAGCATAGTTAGAATTCCTAGAGGAAGCTAAAAATGGAGAGGAAGAGTGAGTGACTCTTAACAGTACGTGCAGGCCAGGCAGTCAGTGTGGCCCCTAGTACCTAGTGCAGATCAGTTACTGGTGGCTTTGTAGCTGCCTGCACTGATCACAACAACCAGTGTGAATTATAGCTGCCAGTGTGTACTGCATCAGCTGGTGCAACCCCAGTGACTGGAGCAGCTCCCAGTGATCTGAACCTCCCCCATCAGCTATCACAGATTCTATTTTCCTGTGTGGCCCACAGAAGCCAGCACGGAGCTCAACAGCTAACTTGGATCACAGCAGCTGATGTGATTAGTAGCAGTAGGCACTAATCACAACAGCTAATGTGACCCTCAAGAGATGGCATGGCCTACAGTGGCCAGAGTTGCCCACAGCATCTGGTATAGCTCCCAGAGGCCAGGAAAGATTTCAACAGAATGCAAGGTTATCAGCAGACAATTCAAGTTCCCAGCAAATGACGTGAATCTCAGCGGCCAGAGAGTCAGTAGACAGCTAGCAAGAAACTTGGCCAATGGTATAGATGTCAACAAATGTTACAGCTCTCATTAGCTGGGGTGGCTCTCAGCATCCAGCTTGACTCTGCAAGGTTGGGAGAAAGCCAACCTAAGACTTCTCCTTCAGGAGATAAGGAGAAAAGTAAATCTTGCACCCAATATCCAGGAATCTCAGTGCATTACTCTAGGGAAGAAAGAAGGGCAGTTGTTAGTACCTGGCATAGTATAATTGATTAGGGAGAAAGTATACAATCCTAAGTTTTTTTCTTCTGGAAAGAGGGGTAGAAGTGAGGCTTTGTACCTAATGTCCCAGAATTTTAGTGCACTGTCCTTGGAAAGAGGGTAGATGGTTATCATCACCCAGCATAGCTCTGCAGGATTAGGAGAAAGTGTACAATCCTGAGACTTCTCCCCCAGGAATGAGTGGAAGAAATAGAATATGGACATCAATAACAAAGTTTTGAGAGATACCCAGAATCTCTAGCTGGACTGATTACTGAAGGTCTTTGCCTGTTAAAGCCAGTCCGTAAAAACTGTAAGAGATGGCAACTTCTTCAAATGAGCAAACACTGAAGCAAAGCTACAAGGAACATGAAGAATCAGGGAAATATGGCAATACCAAAGGAACAAAGTAAATCTCCAGTAACTGAGCCTACAGACATTGATATCTAAGAATTGCCTGACAAAGAATAAAAAATAATTTTCTTTAAAAGGCTCAGTGAATTATAAGAAAATACAGACATGTAACAAAATGAGGAAAATGACACATGAACAAAATGAGAGTTTCAACAAAGAGATAGAAATCATAGCAAAGAACAAAAATAAATCCTGGAGCTGAATAACACAATAATTGAACTGAAAAACTCAACAGAAAACTTTAACAACAAACTTGATCAAGCAGAAGAAATAGCCAGCCTACTCAAAGAGACATTTGAAATTATCCAGTCAGAAGAACAAAAAGTAAAAAGAATGAAAAAAGGTAAAGGAAACCTAAAGTACTTATAGGATTATATCAAATAAATTAATATCTACACTATGGGAGTCCCAGAAGGAAGTCTCTCCCACAAGAGAGAGAGAAATGGGAAGAAAGCTTATTTAAGGAAATAATGATGGAAAACTTCCCAAATCTAGAGACAGAAATAGACATCCAGATCATGAAGCCCAAAGAACATGATGAAGAGAAACACAAATAAGTCTACACAAAGGAACATTATAATCAAATTGCCAAAAGTCAGAGACAAAGAGAAAATTTTGAAAGCAGCAAGAGAAAGATGACTTGCCACGTAGGAGGGAGCCCTCCTAAGACTAATAGCAGATTTATAATAAACATTGCAGGCCAGAAGTAAGTGAGATGATATATTCAAAATGCTGAATGAAAAATATGCCAACAAAATATATTATTCATGGCAAATTGCCTTTTAAAAATGAGTAGATATAAATGTTTCCAGATAAACAAAAGCTGAGGAAGTTCATCACCACCAGACCTGCTATACAAGAAACACTAGAGGGAGTTTTTCAAGTTGAAAGGACACTAAACAACAATACAAAAGCTTATGAAAGTGTAAAACTCACTTTATAAAGTTAAAACATATAAAAATACAGAGCTGTGTTACTGTAATGCCAGTATATGAATTATTTTAATTTTGCTATAAAAGTTAACAGTCAAAAGTATTAAGAGTAACTATAACTATAAATGTTTTAATGGATATTCAATATAAATTGATGTAAAATTTGATATCAATTACATAAAGTGTGGGGAAAGAAGTAGAACTATATATGCAATTGAAGTTAAGATGTTATCAGCTTAAAATCAGTTGTTAATACTGTCAGATGTTTTATGAAAGCCTCATGATAATCACAAAATAAATAAACAAATATAGAATATACACAAGAGAAAAAGATAAAGAGCATATCACTACAAAAACAAAAACAGTGAAACACAATGGAAGACAGCAAGAAAGAAAAAGGACAAAAGTACTGAAAAACAGAAAACAATTAACAAAATGGAAACAGTAGGTCCTTCCCTAAGGTAAATAGATTAGACTATCTGATCAAAAGACAGAGTAGCTGAATGGATTACAAAACAAGACCCAGTTGAATTCTGTGTACAGGAGATTTATTTTAAATTTAAGGACACACACTGGCTGAAAGTGAAGGTATGGGAAAAGAAGATTTCATGCAAAGGGTAAAAGAGAGTAGGAGAGGTGATACACATATCATAACAGAATAGACTTCAAGTCAAAAATGGTCACAAAAGACAGAGAAGAATATTATATAATGGTGAATGGGACAAATCACCAGGAAGATATAAAAATTCTAATAATAGGCACCCCACATCAAAGCACCTAAATATATAAAGCAAATATTAACAGATCTGAAGGGAGAAATAGACAGCAATACAATTTTAGTAGAAGACTTCAACACTTCAATTTTAATAATGGATAGAACATCCAGACAGAAAATGTAAGGGAACAGTAGACTTGAATCACACTATAGACCAAATGGACCTAATAGGTATATACATAGCATTCCACAAAAAAGCAGAGAATACACATAAAAACAACTCTTTAATTAATATGATGGAAATCATACTAAGTACCTTTTCCAACCACAATGGTATAAGAAAAGAAATCGACAGAAGGAAAATTGGAAAATTCACAAATATGTGGAAATTAAACAACACATTTCTAAATAACCAGTTGGTCAAAAAGAAATAAAAAAAAATCCTGAAACAAATTAAAATTAAAATATAAAACAGCTAAACTTACAGGTTGGAAAAAACAGCACTAAGGGAGAGGTTTATAGCAATAAACAACTACACTACAGAAGATGAAATATGTCAATTAAACAACATAACTTTACACTTCAAGGAACTAGAAAAAGAAAAACAAATGAAGCCCAATGTTAGCAGAAAAAAAGGAAATAACAAAGAGCAAAGCAGAAATAAATGAAATAGAGACAGAAGAAAAGAAATGATTGATAAAATTAAGAGCTGATTTTTCAAAAGATAAACAAAATGGACAAACCTTTAGCTAAAGTGAGGAAAAAAGACAACTCAAATAAATAAAATTAGAAATAAAAGAGGAGACATTACAACTGGTGCAACAGGAATTAAAAGGATCATAAAAGACCGCTATGAGCAATTGTATGCCAATGAATATGATAACCTAGAAGAAATTAATAAATTCCTAGAAATATACAATCTACCAGTACTGAATCATGAGTAGAAAATATGAACATATCAATAATGAGTAAGGAGATTAAACCTGTAATCAAAAACCTCCCCAAAAAGAAAAACCCATGGCCAGATGGCTTTATTTGTGAATTGTAACAGATATTTAATGAAAAATTACCAATCCTTCTCAAACCTTCCCAAAACTGAAGAGAACTAAACACTTTCAAACTCATTTATGAGACCAGTATTATCTAGATACCAAATAAAGACAAAGACATTATAAGAAAAGAAAATTACAGACAATATCCTTGATGAACATGGATGCAAAAATCATCAATAAAATTCTAGCAAACCACATTCAACAGCACATTAAAAGGATTACATGCTATGATCAAGTGGAATTTATCTCTGGGATACAAGAATGTTTCAACATATGATAATCACAAAATATGACACATCCCATTAATAGAATGAATTATAAAAGCCATATAACCATCTAAATAGATGCAGAAAAAGCATGAACAAAATTCAACTATCCTTTCATGATAACAATGTTTAACAAACTATTATAGAACAAATATACCTCAACATATAAAACCATATAGACAAGCAGACAGCTAACATTATACACAATGATCAAAAGCTGAAACTTTCCCTTTAGATCAGGAACAGGATGAGAATGCCTACTCTCACCAATTCTATTAAACAGAGTACTATAAGTCCTAGCCAAAGTAACTAGACAAGAAAAAGAAATAAAGGGAATTCAAATGAGAGAAGAATTGAAATTCTTTCTACAGATGACATCATCTTTTATGTAGAAAACCCTAAAGACTCCACAAAAACAATACTATTAAAACTAATAAACAAATTCAGTAAAGTTGCAGGATACAAAATCAGTATACAAAATCAGTTGCATTTCTATACCCAAACAATAACACAAGGCCATTAAAATAGCATCAAAAAGAATAAAATGCTTATGAATAAATTTAACCAGTAAAGTTAAAGACTTGTACACTAAAAACAATGACACTGATGAAATAAATTGAAGTAGGTACAGATAAATTTAAAGATCTCCTGTGTTCATGGACTGAAAGAATTGATATCATTAAAGTGTCCATACTACACAAAGTGATCTACAGGTCCAATGCAATTCCTCCTGTCAAAATTCCAATGGCATTTTTCCAGAAATAGAAAAGAATCCTAAATTCATATGGAAACACAAAGAACCCAAATAGCCAAACAATCTGGAGAAAGAAGAATGAATCTGAAGGCATCACACGTCCTGATTTCAAACTACATTACAAAGTTATTGTAATCAAAACAGTTTGGTATTGGCATAAAAACAGACACATAAACCAATGGAACAGAATAGAGAGCTCAGAAACGAATTCACTCATACAATTAATCTTTTACAAGGGCATTAAGAAAACATAGTGTGGAAAGAGAAGTCTCTTCAGTAAATAGTTTTGGGAGAACTCAATATCCATGTGCAAAAGAATAAATTATAATACATCATACACACAAATTAATCTGACATAGATTAAAATTTTGCTATAAAAGTTAACAGTCAAAAGTATTAAGAATTTCTTGTATTGTAAGTATTAAGTTTTTCTTGAAACTGTAAAATTCCTCAAGAAAACATGGAGAAAAAGCTCCTTGACATTGGTCATGGCAGTAATTTTTTTTGGACATGACACCAAAAGCACAGACAACAAGGCAAAAGTAAACAAATGGGACTACATCAAACTAAAACACTTCTGCAATCAACAAAATGAAAAGGCCACAGACAGAATGGGAGAAAATATTTGAAAATCATATATCTGATAAGGAGTTAATGTCCAAATATGTACGAAACTCCTATAACTCAATGACAAAAAACATACATAAAATCCCCTAAAAACCAAAATTTAAAAATGGACAAAGGACCAGAATAAACACTTTTTTAAAGAAGACATACAAATGACAAACAGGTATACAAAAAGGTATTCAACATCACTAATCATTAGGGAAATGTAAATCAAAACCACAATGAGATATTACTTCACATCTGTTAGGATGGTTAATATAAAAAGACAGGAGATAAGTTTTGGCCAGGGTATGGAGAAAAGGAAACCCTTGTATACTGTTGGTGGGAATGTAAGTTAGTATAACCATTATGGAAAAGAATATGGAGGTTCCTCAAAAAATTAAAAATAGAAATACCATATGATCCCAGCAATCTCACTTCCGGGTGTATATTCAAAAGAAAGGAAAACAGAATCTCAAGGAGATATCTGCACCCTTATGTTCATTGCAATATTATTCACAATAGCCAAGATATGTCAATGACCTAAGTATCTGCCAAAGGATAAATGGATAAGGAACATGTGATATATATAATTCAGCCATAAATGGAAAGAAATTCTGCCTTTTGTGACAGCATGAATGAATATGGAGGACATTATGGTAAGTGAAATAAACCAGTCACAGAAGGACAAATACTGCATTATTTCACTTACATGAGGTATCTAAAATATTCATACTCATAAAAACAGAGAGTAAAATGATGGTTTCCAGGCTCTAAGGGGATGGAGTAATGGGGAGTTGTTGTTAACACGTATAAATTTTTAGTTACACAAGAATAACCAGTTATGGAAATCTACTCTACATCATAGTGCTTACAGGTAACAAATTAGTATTGTGCACTTAAAAATTTGTCAGAAAGACAGACCTCATATTAAGTGTTCTTAACATACACAAACACACAATCCCACAATCTAAACCCAAAGGGGAAGAAGCAAACTTGGAGAAGTGATAGGTATGTTTATTACCTTGTCTATGATGATGGTTTTGTGGGCGTATATGAATTTTCAAACTCATATAATTGTATACATAAAATACATCCATTTTTTCTGTATATAACAATTATATTTCAATAAAACTGTTTTAAAACAAAAGAAGAGCCACTGACTGGGATAAGATATTTGCAAAATACGTATCTTTGCAATGTACAAAGAGCTCTTATAACTCAATGATAAGAAAACATGAAACCAAATTAAAAAGTGGGCAAAATATATGAATAGACACTGCATTGAAGAAGATACACAAATGGAAAATAAGCATATTAAAACATGCTAAACATCATATGTCATAGGGGAATTTCAAAAACAAAACTGAGATACAACTACACACCTATGAGTCAAAATCACAAACACTGACAACTAAATGTTAGTGAGAATGTGGAGCAACAGGATTGCATTCATTTATGGTGGGAATGCAAAGTGATAGCATCCCTTTGGAAGAGGTTGGTGGTTTCTTACAAAGGTACACATAGTCCTAATGTTCCGTCCAACAGTTGTGCTCCTTGTTATTTACCCAAACATGTTGAAAACACGTCAACACAAATACCTACACATAAAGTTGATAGCTTTATATATAATTGCCAAAACATAGAAGCCACCAATGTGCTTCAATAGGTGAATAGTTAAACACACTATGGTACATCCTTATGATGAAATATTATTCAGCAACAAAAATAAATGACCTATCAAGCCACAAAAAGAGATGGAAAACCTTAAATGAATATTGCTGAGTGAAAGAAGCCAGTCTGAAAAGGTTACATGGTGTATGATTCCAGCTATATGACAATCTGGAAAAGGCAAAACTATAGACAATAAAATAATCAGTAGTTGCTAGGGGGTTGTGTTTGGGAGAAAGAAGGAAGGGCAGGGATGAACTGATGGAGCACAGGGGATTTTTAGGGCAGTAAAACATTTCTATATGATAAACACATGACATTATGCATTTACCAGAAGCCATAGAACTGTAGAAAACAAAGAGTGAATACTAATATAAACTATGAACTTTAGTTAATAATAATATATCAATATTGGTTCATCAATTTGTAACAAATATATCACACCATTGCAATATGCTAAAAATAGGGGAAACTGGGGGGGGTGGAAAGGAGGCATAATGGGAACTCTCTGAACTTTCTCCTCAAATTTTCTATAAACCTACAACTGCTCTAAGCAATCAAGTCTACTAATTTTTAAATAATGGCTTTCTGAACAAGTATATATGAAGAAAACAGAAAACAATAGCACTATTGATAATAACAGCATGAAACAATGTTTGACTGCAAATCTCTCTCCTTCCTATTTTCTACCTGCCAGGAATTTGTGGAAACTTACAATTCTGATTTTAAAATATTTTAATAGTAAGATTTCTGGAATATGAGTAA
Organism: Camelus bactrianus; assembly: GCF_048773025.1. Lineage (NCBI taxonomy): Eukaryota > Metazoa > Chordata > Mammalia > Artiodactyla > Camelidae > Camelus > Camelus bactrianus. The sequence continues at coordinate 75,941,530 of NC_133575.1, read as the reverse complement.
CCAATATTTCTAGGTAATTCTTTAAGCAATATAATCATGTCTAAGGGTCCCTGTGTGTGTATCTCATCCTTTAAACAATGATTGATTACTGTTAATTTTCATTTTACTTTCAGCTATATTGACAAAGAAGTCCCTTGTTTGCAATACTTATAGCTGAAACTGTATTAATCCGATGAATGTACTGAATTCATTTCACTTTGACAGAAAAAAAAATGTAGCAAATAAATTTAAAGTTTCTTTATAGCATACATTTTTCACCTTAAAGGCATTCCATTCAGATCCCTTTAATGAAAGAGTCATTTCGTTGATACAATTACCAATGTACTCCATTAGAAGATTAAATTATGTTATCTCTTTAAAGTGCATTGTCATCTATAAATAATTTAGTCAGGTTTTTAAAAACATGGACTCTTTTATTAGACTGTGTTCAAATCCTGTCTCTGTCACTTAGCAGTTGAGTGGCCTAGGGCAAGTTGCTTATCCTTCTCTACATTTCAGTCACCTATGTGTGAAATGGGAAATTCATTAGTAAATTTCAAGATATAATTCATTAAAAGCATTTACCTTATTGCCTAGCATATAAAGAACCTAATCAATTATGATTATTATCTAATTATTACACTATACTGAAGGATAATAAGCTCTGAAACTGGTAGATGCATACAACTTCCAGTAAAAATGATTGTATTCAGGACTCCATGGTTCCACTTCCTTTCATTACTAAGTGGCATGGAATATTGTCTTAGTAGATTATGGCCTTAGTAGATTAGTTTATTTTTTAGTTCCGTATGGTAAGCAAACATAACCATTGCAATCGAAAACCTCTTCTACATTTTTCAGGGGTTAAGAGAAGAGGCCCCTGGGAGCGGACATCAAGCATTATGTTTGAAAAGTGTTGGTGTCCTGGAGAATGAGAGAAAGGCAAGAAAAGCATAGGGATGCACTGAGAAAAGTTATTGGTGAGTTGAAATATACATAGTTTTTTTCTTGGCTCTAGGCTTTTCTCTAATTTAGTTCATATTATGAATTAGAAATCTATCCCAGTTCCCTAATCTTCTAATTTTTTTGTTATCCTTTTCTTCCCCCTTCCACCTATGAATCTCCTCTGTTACTACTAGTAAAGAGCTTAAAATTACACAAGACTAAATTAGGGTACTTTAACCAACGACCTAACTCATGTAAAACTTTTTCATTATGAAAACAAGTAAATCTACATAATATCTACCCAAATATCAGAATTACTCCTTGGATGTTTCAAGTTGTATTTTTTGAGAGGAGACAAAATAATTTTCCACCAGAGCCCTTGATTGCTTAGGTTGGGAGGTTGGAAGAGTTTGGGGCATAAGTGGATAAGCCAAAGTGCATAAACCAGGATATTTTTCCATAAAAGTACCTCCTGAACACAGCAAAAAAAGTGTTGAAAAATAATTAAATAAATAAAAGAATGAAACATCTCCTCAAACCCAAGCCTCCTTTAACCAATAATAAAGCCAGTGAAAAAACACTAATATCTGAAAACTAGAGGTAAGGAAATGTTCAAAGGAAGTCAGTGATATAATCTATTGTCCTCACTTTTGAAATACAAATAGAGTTCTCAGCTAATTGATAATAAGTTAGTTATAGTTAAGCTATTAAAATATCTAAGCCATAATCTGTTACAGAATACAAAGGCCCTAAAACAGTCTCTCTATAAATTCCTATATATTTACAGAAAATGTGCAAATTTGAAACTCTGACAATTAGAGAAAGAGAATGAGAGAGAATATTATCCATTATTTCAACACATTTACTACTTGGTTATACAGCAGTGGCAATGCCTCCAACAGGTTATAAGTGATAATAAATTTCATTTTTAAACCAAAGTGAGCTTAAAAGGGCTGAGTTTTTGTACAATTACAAAAATTAACCTCATAGCTCTTATTATTAGTAAGTTAATATATTATTTGCACAAAATTATTAAATCCTTATAATGGATTACATCATGAAAATTTGTCCTATATTAGTAATAACTATTTCAGATTTTTACTCTTTGTTAGTGATCTTATCATTAATACTGATAACAAATGTAATGATGGTTATTATTATCTACACATAGCTAATGCTTAATCATGATAACTCATTACAGGTAAACAGTCTCTATTACTGGCCACAAATCAGTGACTTTTAAAATTTTGACTTGAGAAAACTTCTATTTTTCTGAATGTTATTAGATATTAGCAAAAAGAAACTTATTTAGTAGGATTGCTTTTAAAGAAAATTTAATATGGAGAGAATTAAGATACTGAAAAAATCTGGTTTTAATATTTGATTCAATTTAATATTTGATTTGTAGAGAGTTGAATTAATGTTATATTTTTCATGCCTTCTGAAGTCTCTGAGTGATTAATGGAATAGTATTTTTATCAAAGAGCTTTGGAGAAATTGGTTACTTTAAAATAAATAGTGGAATGATAATAATTTAATGGCTATTGCAATATATCTTCTAATCTTCTTACAAATTCTTTTCTTTACCTGGTCACTTCATTTGTCCTTTTAAGAGATTATAACATTATTAATCATGTAAATACACACTTTACCATGCATCCGCCTTTCAATAATCTGTTCATCTTTCCATGATTTTCTTTTACTTATCAAAAATTCAAAACATAAGAACAATATTAGAATATTATTATAGTAGTTAATGTGCAAAACTTAATAAGCAAAAGAAAATATAATTTTAAAAAGTCATGGTGCTAACACTTCTGCCTGCAAAGCATTTATGCTAAAGAGATCGTTGAGCACTGATTATGTTTAATTTCTTAAATCTAGTACTGTTTTACCTACGTGAATAGTTCTCTACAATATTGTTACTATGAACTAGAGTTCTCAGTTTTGAGCAATACAATTCATTACACAGATCAATTAAGAAAAACGATAGTTTTTACCTACCATATGTCACAGCAACTGGGCTCATTTTGTGTTTAGATGATATGCTGAATCATACTTTCCTATATGAAATATGTCCTTAAACATCTATTTGATTATATTTGATATATTCAAATACAATTGAAAACAAAATCACAGGAGAAATATTTTTATGAAAATCATATTGAGGGACCTACAAATAAAGATGGTGAACAGGACATATGAATTTATTTCTACTTCCTCCTAAAACCTCACTATAGTATTTTGGGGATTTTTAAGTCATACATCCATAGTCAAAGAGAATCGGAGAGGACTAAAGAGTGACAACTTTTGGAAACGGAGTATCAGATGGGTGATTGATAACTAACTTAGCAGCACAAGAAATCTGAATCCTAAGGTGGAAGTAGGAAAAGTTGAGATATCTTCCAAAAGTTTAGGAGTTGCTAACATCAGGTACCCCTGGCAGAGAAGAGAAAATCTGAGCTAAAAAATAAAAGTGTAGATCGGAAAATTAAAACAAACAAACAATCCCCATCCCTACTTCCACAGGCAGAAACTTCCTCTCTACATGTCCAGCAGAAGACTGAAGTTTTATTCTTTATAAAGGATGAAACAGAGGGTCTTTGGACTGAAGTACACCTAGCAAAGTTGAATTGGTATAATTTTGAATAGAGAGGCATATACTGACTGAATGTCGAGACCTCCAGTTTTCTTCCCTCAGAATGATGGCAATTGGGCTAACACCATGACAAAGACTGAATATACTTCCCTGGAGGATTTGACCAAGAAAAGAGACTTGTAGATATAAAAACTGGGTTTTCCTACAGAAAATTGGCTCAAACAGAAGACCCCACACTGGAGAACACAGTCTAAAACTCCCATTCTTGGATATAGAACTTCTAATCAGTTTTTCAGTGCTTCACTCATGTATAAGCATGCAGTGAGCATTAACAGACATTCAAGAAGGGCAGGGGTTGAAAGTGTGAGAGCAAACAAACAGAAAACAAGCAAACTGGTAGAAACAGAGACGGTGAATGGAGAAAAATGCACACACATGTGTGTGTGTGCAGGTATGAAATAAGAACACATTAGATAAGATTGAAATATCTAGAAAATAAAGTAACTCCTGGAAATTGAAATTGTGTTATAAGGAATGAAAAACAGTAACTAAAGTAAGTGGTTGGGACATAAAATTGAACATGTGGCTCAGAAAATAGAGCAAAGAGATGGAAAATGGGAGAAGAATGTAAGTTGATTAAGAGTTAGTCCAAGGAATTCTCCAATGAAGACATATAAAAATGGCCAATAGGCAAATGAAAAAATGCTTAATATCACTAATTATCAAAGAAATGCAAATCAAAACTACAGTAAGATATTACTTCACACCAGTCAGAAAGGCCATCATTCAAAAGTTCATGAACAATAAATGCTGGAGAGGGTGTGGAGAAAAGGCAACCCTCCTACACTGTTGGTGGGAATGCAGTTTGGTGCAGCTGTTATGGAAAATAGTATGGAGAGACCTCAAAAAACTAAAAATAGAATTACGATATGATCCAGCAATCCCATTCCTGGGCATATATCCAGAGGGAACTTTAATCTGAAAAGATACATGCATCCCAATGTTCATAGCAGCACTATTTACAATAGCCAAGACATGGAAGCAACCTAAATGTCCATTGACAGATGACTGGATAAAGTTGTATTATATTTATACAATGGAATACTACTCAGCCATAAAAAGAATGAAATAATGGATGGACCTGAAGATTGTCATTCTAAGTGAAGGAAGCCAGAAAGAGAAAGAAAAATGCCTTATGACATCACTTACATGTGGAATCTTAAAAAAAAGACAAATGAACTTAATTACAAAATAGAAACAGACTAACAGACAAAGAAAACAAACTATGGTTACTGGGAAAAAAGAGGGTGGGAAGGGATAAATTGGGAGTTTGAGATTTGCAGATACTAACTACTATATATAAAATAGATAAACAACAAATTTTTACTATGTAGCACAGGGAACTATATTCAATATCTTCTAGTGACCTATAAGGAAAAAGAATATGAAAAGGAATATATGCATGTATATGTATGACTGAACTATTATGCTGTACAGCAGAAATTAACACAACATTGTAAACTGACTCTACTTCAATTTTAAAAGAGTCCAATTTCTATAGAGAAATAATGGAGAAAATAGAGTGGAGAAAAATCATTTTAAAAATTCAAGAAATTTTATAAGTTCTAAAGTACATGAGTTTCCAGATTAGTAGGGTCAATCAAGTTTCTAGCACAACTTTCAAAAATCGACCCAGACCAATAGAAACAGTTAACAGTTACTGAGTGCTTACCCCATTCCAGTCACTGTTTTAAATACTTTTCATGAATTAATCCATTTTAATGCTCCCAACACCCCCAAGAAGTGTGTGTTTTTATCATCCTTATTTTTAAAGACAAGATTAATTTACATACGAGACCTTTACAACGGTTAAGTAAATAGTCCAAGATTACACAGAGCTGTAATTTGATTCCAAGGACCCTTAACCACGATTATGAAATTTCATTAAACTAAGGACAAAGATAAGATTCTACAAACATCCAGAGACTTGGAAAACAGAAACAAAAAGACTTTATTCAGTTTAAAATATATATAATCTAAAGGTGTCTGGATTTCTCAACAGCAATATGGGAAACTGGAAAATACCTGGTGAGTATTCTCAAAATTATGATGAAAAATAATTGCTAATCTAGAATTCTAAATATTAACTATTAGTCAAATGTGAGGGTAGATTAAAGTTACTTGCAGATATGCACTGTATCTGCAAATGAACTTTTCTACGCACTCTTTCCAATAAACTACTCATAAATGTGTTCTACTAAGACATGGAAGACCAGGGATCTAGGAAGCAAGGGATCCAATATAAGAAAGAACTGAAAGGAATACCTAGAATGAGGGTGAAGGGAGATTACCAGACAAGAGTTGGCAGCAGGCTTAGAGAGCAACCATTCTAGCTTGTAATAGGCCAGAAACCTTCAGCGAGAGTTTAAGAGAATAAATTATAAGAACATCTAATATTTTTCAATACACTAGGAGGATAATTATGAAATGGGGGAGGGTTGGGGGTTGAATCAGTAATAATAACATAGGAAATTAAGCAAAAAAAAAAATCCAAAATAATGACTAACGCCAAGGAAAATAAAAAGTGAGGCATGAAATAAAATGCATGCATAGTAAAGTATGTGGCTCAGTTGTGAATAATCTGATGCATAGTAGTCACGGTGATATAAACCACAAATATTGATCTTAACCAAATTTTCTTGTAACTTCAATAGGAAAATATAATAATAGTAACTGAACATTTGTGTTTGGGAAGAGAGAGGAGGAAGAGAATTAAAATTATCTTTAGTGCAAACATTTTTTTTAAGTGTTTAAAACTGAAAAATCAAAAAGGAGTAATATAAACATGTTCTTTTCACGTATTCATTTAAATACCAAAAGAATCAGCCAAATAGTTGAAAGTGAGATGTGTTTGGGGATGGAAGTGGCAGGGGGATTGCTTTTTTAGACAAACCTTATTACCTAATTGATACCCTAAACTATGTGCTTCATTAACTTTGATAAAATTTAAAAAGAAAATCTAAATTAAACATACATTGTTGGGGATTTTTTGTAAAATAGACTAAATAATACAAATCAAACTGAGATATGTGCTAAACATGTTTAGTATCAGTTCTCTTTAAAAAATTATATAAATGATAGACAAAGAAATGTGCAGTAACAAAATGGTCACAGTGAAATATAAATCTCAATTTGTTCATTCACCAAAAGTATATCTATGGTGAAATTGTGGAAGTTCCGGCTGACGTGCCCTTCTGAGCTTCTGAGTTCTTAGGAAGAGATACAGGTGCGCCATTCTGGGTAAAATAACGCGGATAGGAGGACAGCTTCTCATCTTCACTTTAATTAGAGCAGAACTTTTTTTGGAAGAGGTTTATACGCTGGATTCTTAACACTAATTTATGTTAGTTAAAGGGGCTCTCCTGGTAAAACTCTGGAAAACACTATTTTTAGATAATTTTCTTACTGCTGTATAAGCATACCATTTGGAAGTTTAGGGTTCTCCCTTTTATTTGTTGATTTGGAAATCTAAAATATTGTATAGGCTCCTGATAAGTCATCCACCTTTTATTTTCTGTGCTCATTTCTATTATTTTCTCTACGAGTACAGATACCCCCACCCCCATCTGCTATGTGATTTAGTTGAAAAGGAGTTAAAAAAATGATTTCCTGCAAAATGCCATTTCCCTTGATATCTTCAATACCCATTATTGGGCTTGCTGAGATCAGAAAGTATTTTGAAAATTTTCAGACTGTAGGGCCAACACTTTGAAAAAAAAAAGGGGTTAAGTTTTTCTCATAAGACAGAAAATGCCATACCATCAAAACAAATGTTTGTATATGACATATTAATGCCCACTGCGGTTGAGCCAGCAATATGAAGACTATTTTAGTTTGTCACTTGTACTTCTAGCACCACCAAAAAATATGAGACTTTCAAACACTTTGCCATTGTCAAAGGGGACTATAGTTCTTATAAATTGTGAAGAAGCCTATTCATAATTTTCAAGATACTTTGTTTCATTTACATGTACAGAAAAAATGAGATGTGCCCCCTTAAATAGCTAAGTGGTATTGTATCCTTGAGGGCTAACTTGGAAAGAGTACATTAGGTACTGTTGGGATTGTGACCCCTCTCATTAATTAAAGGGGGAAATCAAATAATACAGCAGCTTTGGAACCACAAGACAATAGAAAATAAAATAATGCTAAATAAAGTTTTGACGATATTTGGGGCTCAGAGAGAGTGGCAGAAAGATGTTAATGATGTATTTATCATCTCTGATTTAACCTGAAGCCAGAGGTAAATAAATGGCATTGAGGAGAAAAAGAGAGGTGGGTAGTGATGTTTGAGGGTATTTAGTGAAGAAATAGAATAGTTCATCAATAAAGCAGAAACTCATAGCAGATGTACTTAAGGTTTTGTTTTATATAATCTATATCAATGTTTTAAAACAAAATCAAAGTTCAGTTTTATAGTCTATATACTTTCATTTTATAAGCAGCATTATTACATATATCATGTAGGATATACTTCAATTTTCTTCTCTATATCTGATGTAAATGTAACATCGGTATTACTATTCAAACATGACACTACTGATCAACAAGTCAGCTCTGGAGTTGAGAGAAAAGTACCTGAAAAGACTACTTTAGGAAATCCCCTGAGAAATTAATGTTTTGGATGCAGTTGTTAATTTCATTCAATTAAAAGATATTGATTAAGCACCTACTATATGCCAGTGTCTACTAGTTATTAATCTTTGTAATGACAGTTTCTGCCCTCATAAAATTTACAGACTTACTGAATTTTGGGAATGTGTCACTAAAGTATTTGTCCTTAAGGTACATGGGGACACCTCAAGCTCTACGTTTGGGCCTATGGCAAAGGGGAAGGCAAAAGGTAATTTGTGGCACCGATATTATAAGAGGGCACAAAAATAAGGTCATGTACAGTCTCTAAGTCCCTGCTTACCCCCTTCCTTTGTGAACACTGGCTTACCTCAACTTTTACCTGAATTTTTATGGCCCTTTTGATTATCTTGTAGATTGTTTCATTGCCCTGGCTGGGATGGTCACCTTCTGTGTCTTTAGTTACCTTGATTTTCAGGCCCCATTGCAAAGATTACGTAGTTAAACAACAGAAATTTTCATTGCCTCCTAAAAAAGGATCATTGCCTCAGCTTTGATTTGCATTTAATGACTTTAGGAAGAGGGGGGGAGATGAATTCAGAAAACTTGTTTTATACAGTGTAATGACCCCCCGCAATTCTCAAAATGTGAATTGCACAGCTTAAGGTTTTAGTGTAGTGGCATTAAGTGTTATGCATATATCACTATTTTGACCAAACTGTTGAGGTCCCAACTCTAAGATATCCAATGCTCATTTTATAAATTTAAAGTTCTTTGCAGTCTTTTGAGATAAAAAGCATCACACCTAAGTGCAAGATCTTAATCATATTCCATGGCCAGAGTGCTAAATTGATATTTTGCAACTTTGTTGAATTGAAGGCAAAAGTTTACACATGAGAAAGCAGCTCAAACCGAATTATGAGTGGAAATCTAATTTTAAAAACGTTCCTTGTCTATGCTGCTCTCATTTTTTTGATACTGAACTTCATCTCCCAAGTCCCAAACTCCATTTTAGACTTTTACTTTATAATATACAACTCATTATAAGATGCAAAATCCTCTGCTTCAGTGAACAGCCTTTGAGTATCAATGAGAAATGTTAAATGCAATTTTTATCAAGGAGTATGACTCAGGGGAGTGTAAGGAATAAATGAATAAAAGTATCAAACAACAGTATGAACTGACCCCTCTGCAGAAGGTCTCAGAAGTGAAGTAAAGAACTCAGTGTACAGAGGAAAGAAAGAAAGAGAAAAAAAAAGCCCTCACTTCTTCATGGAGAAAATCAAGGTCACTGAGGATAATGTGGCAAAGTATTCACTTTCAGCTAAGTAATCATTGCCAAAAATAGTAAAAAGTGTCTAGATGAATTTTCAAAGATGTAAAAGTAAAAGATCTTTCCTTATCCCTGCAAATTATTTGTTAGAGACTGAAAAAGAAAGACTAATTTGAGGTGTAATCTACTATTGCATATAATATTTATGAAACCACAAGGTCACTATGATCCTCAGGGACTGATTTTCAGGGAATTACCCAGATTTGTTGGCAGCTTCTCACCTATAATGCCACAATTTTGTAGTGCTATTTGAAATAATACGCATATAGCAAAATGCTGTGGACCTAAGTTTGGGGATAAAGGGGGCAATTTTTCTTTTTTCTTCTCTTTTTTATCTTTATTTTTGGTGGGTGTGTATGGAGGGGAGCTGGGAGAGTAAGTAGTTTTATATTCTCAGAGATCTAGGCAGTGAATTGGCAACAATCCAGCAAAAGAGCATTTTCTCCAAAGATAGGTATGTCATGAGACTATCGTGAAGACATCATTTTGGTAAAACTACAAAATGGCATAGACACCATTTTGGTAAAGCTACATGGAGCCAATATCTAATGAACCAAAAATGTGCAAGGGAGGTTGGAAGGAAGCCAGCTAAAACAAACAAATAAATAAAGGACTCCATATAGTAGTCTGTCTTTGGTGGCTCTAAAGTGAGACCTAAATTTCTGATAAAAGCTGAAAGAGTGACCAAATGTGGTGGTTTTAATACTTTGACAAAGTTCTACAGGAATACGATGAGCCTGGAAGGGGTTGTTGGTCCCTAATGTAAGAACACTTTAAGCTGCTGCTTGATTAAATCACGGAACAGATAAATCATTTCATTTTCAAAGTGACTGTGATAACACATCATTACTTCAACTTTAGAAGTTTTGACTCACATTAAAGATTCTTGATTTAGTTTACAGTACTATTAGTTGAGTACTAAGTTTTAAATGACCACAAAGGAACATCACTAGCATCCAAATATGCTAATTTTAGTTAGATTGCTATCAAACGCTCTGCTTGCCTTTGGTCATAATAGGATAATTTTTTAAATTATTGAAATAACGTAAAATATTCCATACTGCACTGAATGGCACCTCCAAGGTTATACACACGCATACACATACATAATATACACACATGAATATGTAGACATACATACACATATATAAAATGTATCTTCACATTTTAATTAATATGACTTAAGAAAGAGACATATATTACTCATTTTTCTGTCCAGAATTATTCATAATACCTTCTGTACCAGTCACATTTTTCATCTTAGGGAAGCAATATCCCTAAGACCATTTAATTAAATACATACATAATAGTATTTCTAGGAAAACTTCATGAGTGAAATTGATTTGGGTGTTGTGTCTACACTGATGATACTTGATTTCAACTTTTAGTCAGAGACTCAAGTAATTCTCCATTTATTTGTTTGGTATTATTTTTCAAATAAGTTGCTTTTCTGAATATATTGCCTCTGTAAGATAACCACATATAAAAGTCAAATTTTCTTTTGTACTCATCCACAAAAACAGAAATTTCCATGAGCTTTAGTCATCAGAGATTGTTCTGTTTTTCCTTAAATATAATTAGGTTTTCCTTACATTAATGATCTTCTAGGGGATAAAATAACAAAGTACATTATATTGTATGGGATATTATGTTTAATATAAGCCTAGAATATGGAAAACAAATAAGCTGAAAAATCCCCCAAAACACTGTGATTTTAAAATCGTTTGAAAACCTCAGGGGTTGATCAAATATTTCTTTATGGGCTTGTTGTACTTTAGGGTAAGTTAAATTTTCTGTAAGTTTGACAATGAAAAATAAAAGATTTGAAATAAAGTTAGGATTTTAAATTATTAAAATTGCACATGATAATTATATCCATTTTTTGACTTTATATTCTTATAATGTATTATTCATGCCAACCACTGTTCTAATTTGGAAGCTATTATTACCAAAAAAATGTTTAGGATTCAGTGACTTCTGGTTGTCTCACTTACAGCACCACAGGCAAATGGTCAGAATTAGATTAAGAGGGAAAAAGAAAGATGGTGGATAAACTCCTGAGAACAGATGAGTATTAAGTATCTGAATTTTCTATGTACACTTCTCTATAGTTTCTGATAAGGTCCATAATGTTTTCACAAAAGGTGAAAAGAAAATACCTAATCATAAATCATATCTAAAACTTTGAAGAAATATGTTATATTTTCACAAACATAGAGCCAAGCAGATAGAGTAAACTAAATGATATGCTGAAATTTTATGGCTGCAATTTAATAGAACTCTGGTCTTATAATATAATACTATTTAAAGTAGTTTTTGTTGTTTGCTAACTTCTTAGCTTTTACTTACTGCAGGAATCTTCAACCTTTTTATTTCAAAATGGATCTTGTTTTTGTTCTTTTTTCCAAAATCCTTCAGATCACCCTAGGAGTTGGGGAGTGGATGAAACTTAGAGTTAAGTCCCTGTGTAAGTGTGAGTGTGAGTGTGTGTGTGTGTGTGTGTGTGTGTGTGTGTGTGTGTACATGTGTTTTTTGAGACTGCTAATATATATATCAGTGTTCATGTGCACTGGTCTAAAGCACAGAGCAGTAGAAACTTTCTTCTCTACTAGAGTTTCTGGAAAAATAAACAAAGCAAAATTAAGGAAGAGCTTAGGAGAAGTAAAAGTTTACATCAGGATCACCTAATTGGTAAAAATTGACCTAATAAAATAGATTTTATTTTCATGGTCTTGGTGAAGTAACAATGCTCAAAGCATAAGCGTTATTCTAAGAATCTGGCCTAATTCTAAAGTTGCCATCAACCAACACACTCTTTAAATAAAATAACATATTCCAGAGGTTGCTTATATTTTCTAGTTTTGTAGAAAGTACCACCCTTTCCCTATTTTGTGTTCCTGTCACCCTTGTTGAAGATCAGTTGGCTGTAATAAGTGGATTTATTTCTGGGCTCTCAATTCTATTCAATTGTTGCATATATCTGTCCTTTTGCCAACATTATATGGTTTTAATTACTCTAACTTTGTAGTATATTTTGAAATCAGACAGTGTTATACTTCCAGGTTTGTTCTTAGTTCTTAAGCTCTTGGCTTAAGCTCTTCAGGGTCTTTTCTAGTCTCAAATGCCTGCTGCCTCCACACATGCATAGCCTCTCCCATTATCAACATCCCGCACCAGACTGGTACATTTGTTTCAAATGATGAAATTACATTGACCAACCGTACTCACCCAAAGTCCATAGTTTACATTAAGTTTCACTCTTGGTATTGTACATTCTATGGGTTTGGACAAATTTATAATGACATGTATCCACCAGTATAGTAACATACAGAATAGTTTCACTGCTCTAAAAATCCACTGTGCTTTGCCTATTCATCCCTTTTTTCCATACACCTAGAAATACATCCCTATAGTTTTGCCTTTTCCACAATGTCATAAGGTTGGAATCATACAGTATGTAGCCTTTTCAGATTGGCTTCTTTCACTTAGTAATACACCTTTAAGATTCCTTCATGTCTTTTCATGGCTCGATAACTCATTTCCTTTTGTCACTAAATAATATGCCATTGCCTGAATGTGCCACAGTTTATTTATCTATTCACCACCCAAGGACATTTTGGTTGCTTCCAAGTTTTGGCAATTATGAATAAACCTGCTGTGAACATCTGTGTGCAGGTTTTTTGTGTGGACATGTTTTCAACTCCTTCAGCCAAATATCAAGGAGTATGATTGCTGGATCATATGATAAGAGTATGTTTAGTTTTATTAAAAAAACCCAAATTGTCTTCCAAAGTGACTGTACCATTTTTCATTCCCACCAGCAATGAATGAAAGTTCCTGTTACTCCACAACTTCACAGAAATTTGGTGTTGTCAGTGCTCTGGTATCTCATTGCTGTTTTCACACTCATTCTTTTAAGCTGAAGCATAGTCATTTACAATGTGTCAATTTCTGGTGTCCAGCATAATGTTTCAGTCATATATATACATACACATATTCCTTTTCATATTCTTTTTCATTATAGGTTACTACAAGACATTGACTATAGTTCCTTGTGCTATACAGTAGAAACTTATTATTTATTCTATTTTATACATAGTAGTTCACATGTATTTTTAATATAAAACTTGAAACTGCTGTTCTTGCGCTTGTACTTCAAGCCAGGCTGTCTGATTTCAACAGTTTAATCTTCCAATATTAATACATAGGTATGAAAGTCTGAGAAACACTCTGTAAGATGATACTTCCATCATAACGACTCTGATTTGGGAAACTATGTTCCTTCTATCTGTCTCTCTGAATGTATGTGTGTGTGTGATTTATTTATGTATTTGTTGTTGGCCTTCAGGTGCTTAGAACTGGATTGGTTCATGGTCTTTTTGTTAATTTGCCCATGAACTTGCCATCCAACCAAGAACCAATAGCGTACATCTGCTTCTATGCTATGCCTCTATCTGCTCCTCTTGCCTCCTCCTTAGAATAAATGTCCTATGTGTTGTGTTTAGCATTGATTTCCTTTTTTTTAAAACTTTATTGAGGCTTAGTTTATATACAAATAATTATACACATTTAATATATACATCTTGATGAATCTGGACATATGCATGCACCTGTGATATCATCACCACAATCAAGATACTAAATATATACACCACTTCCAAAAATTTTCTTGTGTTCCTTTGCAGTTGTGTGTTAAGAACAACTAATATGGAATTTACCCTCTTAACATATTTTAACACATTTTAAAGTGCACAATACCATGTTGCTAACTGTGTCTCTAAAACTGATTCATCTTGCATAACAAACTTTATGCCCATTGAGCAGTAATTTTCCATTTCCACCTCCCCAGCCCCTGGCAACTACAATTGTATTCTCTGCTTCTATGACTTTGACTATTTTGGATACCTCAGATAAGTGGAATCATGTAATAGTTGTCTTTCTGTGACTGGCTTATTATATGAGCACAATATCTTCTATGTTCATATTGTTGCAAATTGTAAAATTTCCTTATTTAAAAAAAATTTTTAAGTAACATTCCTTTGTGTATAAGTTCCACACTTTCTTTATCCATTCATCTGTTGATGGATATTTAGGTTGTTTCCACATCTTGGATACTGAGACCAATGCTGTAGTGAACATGGGAGTGCAGATATCTCTTCAGGATCCTGATTTTAATCCCTCTAATACCCAGAAGGCAGATTGCTAGATAATATCATAGTTTTATACTTAATTTTTGAAGAACTTCCATACTATTTCATAACATGGTTGCACCATTTTACATTACTACCAAAAATGTGTAAGAGTTCCGATATTTCCACATCTTCATCAACACTTGTTATCCTTTTTTTTTCCTTTTGATAACAGCCATCCTAAAAGATGTGACGCGATATCTCATTGTGGTCTTGATTTCTTGATTTGCATTTCGCTAACTATTAGTGATGTTTAGAATCTTTTCATGTAGTATCTGGTGGCCATTTAATTTCCTTTTGAATAAATGTCTAGTCAAGTAATTTGCCCATTTTTAAATTGGGTTATTTGGGGGTTTTTTGTTTGTTTGTTTTTTGCAATTCAGTTGTAGGAGATTCTTATATTTTTTGGAAATTAACCCCTTATTAGATATATGGTTTGCAAATATTTTCTCCCATTTCATAGGTTGCCTTTTTACTCTGTTGTTTCCTTTGCCATGCAGAAGATTTTCAGTTTGATGTAGTCTTATTTATTTATTTATTTATTTTGCTTGTGCTTTTGGTGTCAAATCCAAGGAATCATTATCAAGGCCAATGTCAAGAAGCTTTTCCATTATGTTTTCTTCTAGAAGTTTTAGAGTTTCATGTTCTACACTTGTCTTTACTCCATTTTGAGTTGATTTTTGTTAAAATATCCATACTATTCAAAGCATTCTATAGATTCAATACACTCTATCAAAATCCCAATTGCATCTTTTACAAAAGAATTCTTAGGGCTGTGAAACTACTCTGTATGATACCATAATGGTAGACACACGTCATTATACATTTGTTCAAATGCATACAATGTACAATGCTGAGAGTGAACACTAATATGAACTATGGACTTTAGGTAATATGGTTGATCAATGTAGGTTCATTAGTTGAAACAAATGTACCACTCTGGTGGGGGCTGTTGATAATGGGAGAGGTTATGTATATGTGGAGGCAGGAGGTATGTGGGAAATCTCATTACTTTCCTCTCAATTTTCCTGTGAACTTAAAACTGCTCTAATAATCAAGAACTAGTTTGCACTCATACAGGAAGACCTGATTATTTTGGGTTAAAAGACATTCTCAGTAAAAGAGCTTGAAGAAGCAAAACAAAAACAAAAAAACAAAAAAAAAAACTGCTATAAAAATATAAAGCCTTTAAAAAACACATGCTCCCCGCACTAAAAAAAAATTAGAATTACCATAAGGATTGTTCTAGCATTTCTCATACTAATGTGGATTTAAGGAAATGCCAATACATTCCATTTCTCAGAATCTCCTTCTTCTGGCGCCAAAGTTACTGGGGTAAAACATACCCCCATTACATGCTACTGGAAATAAAGCTCCTCTTTTGGTAAATCTTCTGTCTTTAGACATAAACCTTGACAGATATATGGGGCAAATGATAGTTTTGAGCCTGAATTTGAGCAGTTTTTTATTTACCTATGTTTTTTTTAGTCCTAGTGACACCTCCTGAGATATTCCGAGATGTTCTGATTTAGTTTTTAGTCACCTATTTGTGGCTATGAAAGTGAAGGGAAAATCACATTTATCTTATTTTGCACATAATTCCAAAATTCCTTCTCAAAATTCTAATTGAGCCTTTGTGATAAAATGTATTAATAAACTAAGGAAAATAGTTTAAACTTATGAGACTTTGTCAAATACAAGATTCTATCACACTGTTTTAGAATATACCTTAGAAATTTAGGAGGTTTTTTTCATAGAAGGATAAATGGATTTAACCTTGGTTATAACCTTAATCTGAGCACCACATTTACTATTGAGGAAACTGACTGCCAGAGAAGTGACTTGTCCAGGGTGAATAGAAGAGGCAGAACTGTACTGGAACCTAAATATTGTATTCCCTATGTTTTTTTCTATTTCGTACTCTAGGTGTAATTTATACTGTAAGAACTAATAATAATGTATGTAGAGATTCAAAGATTAATATAACTGTGAACTCCAGAGAGTTAAAATTACAGTATGAATTAAGACTTGCACAGCCAATGGAAAGTTAAACGTAGTAAATTTCAGTTGATATTGGTAAATTATTTGGCAAATAACCATTTTCCTCTTATTTTTTCAGTTTTACTTTTTGGTGCTAGGTAAAATAAGTAGAGCCTTTTAAAACTCCATTTTATTTTTTTCCTATATTTCCTTAATAATGATGATAAATTGGATTAAGAGTAGAGTTCAATTCTTTTGGAAAATTTTCCCCAATTTTTCCACTTGGCTAAACTTTTAAAATAAACAATTAACACCATCTACACGGAATGCCCAGCATGTTGACACCATTACAATACAGATTTTTTATTAACCTTTGTTAAAATTTATTTACAAAATGTCTGTGACATGTGAACACTGTTTTCTGGATTATTGGGAAATATGCCTACTGACAGGTTAAAATGAAATCATTTCTGTGTTTGCTTTTTGAGTGCATGTCCAGTTTAATAGGTTTACATGTCATATGTCATATGCATATGTTGAATGACAGGATGCAACATACTGAAATACATGCATAATAGACTACTGACAGAAAATTATAAAATCCCACATTTTTGAAATCTTCTAATATCTTTCAAGAAAAGATATCTGCATTTTCATGCACTATACTTACTGTTATTGTGTACCTTATTTTTACTTTTTTTTTTGTGATAGAGTCACTAAATGCTTTAAGAGCCCACCACTCTGAGGATGAAGTATTGTACACTCTGAAAATAGTGTACATTAGACTAAATTATCGATTGTAGGGCAAAACTAGAAGTTGGATTTTTAAAACAACTTTGATTTGCTGTGTCATGTTATTTACTTTCAGCTCAAAGTTAAAAAAAGTAAAGAAAATGAATTGAATTAGATTCTAGTTATGAGAGGTTTTCCTGTAACTGGATGTCCTTAGATAAGTTAGTCAGCTGGTCCCTTATGACTTACCTGTCTTACAGTAAATTGCCAAGAATACTGTCCTTAAGCTTATTGACTGCCTCAAGAGAAAAAGGTACTGTAAGGTTTTAGTCATTATTCTGAAACCTACTGAAAATGAATGAATAAGATAACTCTGCTTGCTGGCTTGTGCAAATTACCTAAAATTCACTGGCTCTGGAGTTACTTCAACTACTTTATCTCTGATCACACTTCTTATAGAATGACCTTAAATTCAACTCAGATAATTATGAAAATGGATATATTAGTATCCTTTCATCCCTCGGTTTCCTGTTTCTACTGGACACTATATGCCTTTTATCTTCCTGAGATTTTGAGCGGCAGCTAAGTAGGCAATAACCAAGGACCAAATCATGAATAAATTCTCAGCATGAAGCTGATATTTAAAAGATACTTTTCAGCCAAAACTCAGCAGTCCTGATAAAGGATTAATGTTAATGATGGTGAAGAAAAGAAAAGCAAAAGCAACATATTAATTTTTTATAGGGACTGAGCCTTCTCTTTTCCCCATAACCACAACTTTATGGTAATCAAATGACTGTTTTTCTCTCTATTTTTAAATTAATAGACTAATTTTTAGAGTAGTTTTAGGTTTATAGAAACATTGAAAAGAAAGTTCAGAGAGTTTCTGAATGACATCAGCAAGGTGGTGGAATAGGAAGCCCCAGACCCTCGTTCCTTCCATGAACACACCAGTTTAACAGCAGTTCATGAACAAATTCCCTTTGTGAGAAATTTAGGAACTAGTAGAGAGGTTCCTGAACCCTGGATGAGAATGAAACTACAAACAATAAAGCCAATCGGGGAACTTGAGACACCCTTGTCATAATCTCTAGCCCTATCACAATGTCATTTAGTTTGTAAGAAATTCCTCATCTGTAAGCTTCTCCCTGGGGATGGAAAGTGGTGGATTGAATGTCCAATGCCCCAACTTTTCCAAGGTCAGCCAAGAGGAATGGCTTCCATCTGGCCTTCTCAGAACACTAAGGCCACCATGCATAATAGCCACATGGGGCCAGTGAGAAAAGAGATAGCAGTTTGAGCTGGCAGTCAGCACAGCCCTACAGACCCTCCCTGTAGCTCAGCACAGTGAGCAGACAAAAATCCCAGCTCCTACCTCCTCCCTAGGGAGAAAAAAAGTATATCATACATTCAATGCCCCAGCTTTTGTGGAAGCTACCCAGACGATAACAGAATTCATGAAGCTGAAGAATACAATAATTGAACTTAATAAAAGAGGGTTTAACAAAACACTGGATCAAGCAGAAGAAAGAATAAGTGAATTTGAAGACAGGCCACTGAAAATTATACAGTCAGAGGAGCAAAAATTTAAAAAATGGAAGAGAGTATAGAAAGCTGAAATAGCCTATGGAACTAATATGCACATTATGGCAAATGCAGAAAGAGAAAAGAGAGAAAAAGGACCAGGAAGAGTATTCAAAGAAATAATGACAACAACCAAGTGAGATTTATCCCAAGTATTGTGGCTGGATCAGCATTCAAAAATCAATTAATGTAACCCAGTATATCACCAGGGTAAAGAATAAAAAAATCACATAATTATATCAATAGCTGTGGAAAGAGCATTTGACAAAACCTAACACCTATTCACGATAAAAACTCAGTAAACTAGGAATAGAAGGGGACTTCCTTAACTTAATAAAGAATGTCTACAGGAAACCTACAGTTAACATCATATTGAATGGTGAGAAATGAAGATTTTCTACTAAGATCAGGAACAAGGCAATGATGTCTCCCTCACTATTGTTTTTCAACATCATACAAGGATGTCTTGCTAATACAATAAGAAAAGAAAAAGAAATAGAAAGTATACATATTGAGAAGGAAGAAACAAAACTGTCTTTGTTAGTAGGTGACATGATTGTCTATCTAGAAAATCTGACAGAATTTTTTAAAAAGCACTGAAAATAATAAGTGATTACACCAAGATTGCAGGATACAAAGTTAATATACAAAATTCAATTATTTTCCTATATTCCAGCAATGAACAAGTGGAATTTGAAATTAAAACAAACAGAAAATTATTTACATTAACATCCCTCAAAAATGAAATACCTAGGTATAAATCTAATAAAATATGTACCAGATCTATGTGAAGGGAACTACAAATCTCCGAAAAAAGAAATCAAAAGACTAAAGCAAAACAAAAACAAACAAAAAACCAAGATCTAACAATATGCTGTCTACAAGAGACTCACTTTAGATTTAAGAACATACAGGCTGAAAATGAAGGTATAAAAAGGTATTCCACACAAATGGAAAATAAAAAAGACTAGAGGTGGTGATATAGAAAAAATAGATTTTAAGTCAAAAACTATCTCGGGAAACAAAGAAGAACACTACAGAATGATAAAAAGTTCAAATCCCCTGAGAGGTGTAACAACTATAATATATAGGCACCCAATATCAAAGCACCTAAATATATAAATCAAATATTGACAGAGGTCAAGGCAGAAATAAACAGAAATACAATAGGGTGAGACATCAATAATATACTTTCAATAGTGGCTCCATGACCTAAATGTAAGATCTAAAACTATAAATCTCTTAGAAGAAAACATAAGGCAAAATCTTTATGGCACTGAATTTGGAAAGATTTTTCTGGATGTAACAACAAAGCATAGGCCAAGAAAAAAAAAAATAAGACAGATTGAACTTCACAAAAAAATTTAAAATTTTTGCATCAAAAGACACTATCAAAAAAGTAAAGGCACCCAGGACTTCCAGTTTCTAGTTCCACAAGTAAGGAATTTGGAAGTCACCAATCTGTCCTTACAACAAGTAAAAAGCTAAACAGACTTAAAAATCAACAAGATTCATTGATCTCTAAGGGAGGGAAGGATAAAGGGCAAACCACTGCCCTCAAGATTTAAGGGACAAAGAAACAAAAGAGGTAGTCACAGCTTACCAGAGCAGAAACACACAAACAGAAACCACCACAAAAACCAGTTTTAAAGTAGGAAAACTTGAACTGTAATTGACAGAATTCGGAGGTTCTGTGTAGACAATTCTGAAAGTTAAAAATTACATGGGGGCTCAGTCATAAGAGGGACTGTACAATATTGTGCAATTTACCTCCTAGAGCTCGACCAGATTCTCACAGTAAATGTCACTGAAAAATACCCTGATACTACCAGAAAAAGGAGGCAGAGTCAAAAAAAACACCTTACCTATAGAGAAACAAAGATAAGATTTATATCCGATTTCTCTTCAGAGATCATGCAAGTAAGAGAGTGACTGAAATATTTGAACTGTTGAGAGAAATAAACCACCAACTTAGAATTCTGTACCCTGTGAAATTACCTTTCAAAAGTGAAGGAGAAATACTTTCTTGAACAAACAAAAATTGAGGGAATTTGTTGCTGGTATCCCAGCCTTGCAAGGAATGTCAAATAAGTTCTTTAGAGAGAAGGAAAGTAATATAGATCAGGAACTTGGGTCTATATAAAATAAGAAAAAGCATTAAAGAAGGAACAAATGAAGGTAAAACAAAAATTTTTATTTTTCTTATTCTTAACTGATCTAACAGATAACCATTCGTTCAAATAATAATAGCAACAATATATTTGATTATATGTACCTATATATAAGTAAAAGTAATGACATCAATTATACCAGGGATAAGAGGACGGAATTAGAATTATTTGTTATTATAAGGCAATCATACTACCTATGAAATTATATAGTGTTATTTGAAAGTGGACTTAGATTAGCTGTCAATGTGTATTTCAAACATGAGGGCAACCACCAAAAGAATGTATTATAACTGACATGCTAATAAAAGAGAAAGTGGAACTTATAAAATGCTCAATTACTATGACAAAAGGCAGAAAAAAGTGGAGGATAAAAATAGAAACAAAGAACAAGGACAACATATACAAAACAGTAATGTATATGACAGTTATTAATCCATCTATATCTGCATTTGCTTTGAATGTGAATGGTCTAAATGCACCAATTAAGGCAGAGATTGGTAGGGTGGTTCAAAAAGCAAGAACTAAAAGAAACTCACTTTAAATACCAAGACATTTATACATTAAAAGTAAAGGAATGGATAAAAATATACCATGCTAATCAAAAGAAAGAACGAATAGCTGTATTAATTTCATGCAGAGAAGGCTTCTAAATAAGGAAAGTTGTCAGGGATAAAGAAGGATATTACATAATGATAAAGAGATCAATTCTTCAATCAGACATAATAATCACTGTGAATGCACCTAACCACAGAGCACAAACAAGGTGAGGAAAAACTTAGAACTACAAGTAGAAATAGATGAATCTACTATAATGTGTGGAAACCTCAACACCCCTCTGTCAGAAATAAACAAATCCAACACATAAGTTGACTCATATTAGATCACAGACCAAAATACAAAATGTAAAACTATTAAACTCTTAAATGACAATATAGAAGAAAGTCTTAGATGACCTTTAGTGTGGCAATGACTTTTTAGATACAAATCCAAAGGCACAATCATGAAAGAAAACAATAGATAAGCCAGACTTCACTAAAATTAAAAACTTCTGCTCTGTGAGAGTCAAAATCAAGAGAATAAGAAGACACCACAAATAGAGAAAATATTTACAAAAGACATATCTATAAAGAACTGTTATCCAAAATATATGAAATCTTAAAACTCAACAATAAGATAACAACCTGGTTTTAAAATGAGCCAAAAACCTTAAGAGGCACCTCACCAGAGATGATAAAGAGGTGGAAAATAAGCACATAAAAATATTCTAAACATCACATGTCATAACGGAAATGCAAATTAAAACAACACTGAGATACCACTATAAATCCAAGAAAAATGTTAAATCCCAAACACTGACAACACCAAATGCTGGGATGATGTAGAGTAACAGGGATTCTCATTAACTGCCGGCCAGAATGCAAAATGGTACAGCCACTTTGGAAGACAGTTTGGTGGTTTCTTACAAAAATAAAGTACTCTTACCATATGATCCAGCAGTCATGCTCCTTGGTATTTACTCAAAGGATCTGAAAACTTATATCCATAGAAAAACCTGCACACCAATGTTTATACCAGCTTTATTTTTAATTGCCAAGTCTTGGAGGCAACCAAAATATCCTTCAGTAGGTGAATGGATAAATAAATTGTAGTACATCCAGACAATGGAATATTATTCAGTGATAAAAAGAAATGAGCTAGTAAGTTATGAAAAAAAACATTGAGTAGAGTTTTTATCATAAATGAGTGCTGAATTTTATCAAATGCTTTTTCTGCATCTATTGAGATGACAATGTGATTTTTGTCCTTTCTCTTGTTGATGTGGTGTATTATGTTAGTTGATTTGCATATGTTGAACCACCCTTGTGTCTCTGGGATGAACCCCATTTGATCATGGTGTATAATCTTTCTTATGAGTTGTTTGATTCTATTTGCTAACATTTTGTTGAGGATTTTTGCACCTATGTTCATCAACGATATTGGCCTATAATTTTCTTTTTTGGTAGTGTCTTTGTGTGGCTTTAGTATCAGGGTGATGGCTTCATAGAAGGAGTTTGGGAGTATTCCATCCTTTTCAATCTTTTGGAAGAGTTTGAGAAGGATTGGTATGAGTTCTTCTTTGTGTATTTGTAGAATTCCCCAGTGAAGCCATCTGGTCCTGGACTTTTGTTTGCAGGGAGGTTTTTTATTGCTGATTCTATTTCACTTCTAGTGATTCGTCTGTTCAAATGATCTATTTCTTCTTGATTCAGTTTTGGTGGACTGTATGTTTCTAGAAACTTGTCCATTTTGATATCACTTATATGTGGAATCTTAAAAAAAAAGATAAATGAACTTATTTACAAAACAGAAACAGACTCACAGATACATAAAACAAATTTATGGTTACCAAGGTGGGGAAAGGGGTAGGAAGGAAGAAATTGGGAGTTCGAGATTTGCAGATACTAGCTAATATATATAAAACAGATAAACAACAAGTTTATACTGTACAGCACAGGGAA
This sequence comes from Camelus bactrianus, assembly GCF_048773025.1. Lineage (NCBI taxonomy): Eukaryota > Metazoa > Chordata > Mammalia > Artiodactyla > Camelidae > Camelus > Camelus bactrianus. The sequence continues at coordinate 75,917,888 of NC_133575.1, read as the reverse complement.
CTATATTCATTATCTTGTAGTAACTTATGGCAAAAAAGAATATGAAAATGAATATATGTATGTTCATGTATGACTGGAGCATTGTGCTGTACACCAGAAATTGACACAACGTTGTAAACTGACTCTACTTCAATAAAGAATATATATACAAAAAACATTGAGGAACTTTAAATGCATATTATAAAATAAAAGTAGACAAACTGGAAAAGCTACATACTGTATTATTCCAACTATATGACATTCTGTAAAAGGAAAAGCTATGGAGAGAATAAAAGTATCAGCGTTTGTCAGGGGATGGAGGGGTGGAAGGATGACTAGGTGGAGAAGGGGACTTTAAGGGCAGTGAATATATTTTGCATGATACCATAATGGTGGATAACATGTCACTATAAATTTGTACAAACCCATAGAATGTACAATACCTGAGTGAACCCTATTGTAAACTATGGACTTTGGGTAAATATGGTTGGTCAATGTAGGTTCATCAACTGTAAAGAATGTACCACTCTGGTGGGGGATGTTGATAATGGGAACATGTGTGGAAACAGGGAGTATATGGGAATTCTCGATCTGATATGTAATAAATGATACTTCAGTCTTATTTTAATTTGCATTTCTCTAAATACGAGTGAACTTGAGCATGTTTTTATATATTTAAGAGCAGTTTTACATCTTTTTGTCTTAATTGTATATTTACCTTTTTCCCCTATTTTCTATCTGCTTTGATAATTGCTCTTCCTTGGTAGTTGCATTGTGTGAAGTGTCACAGTCGTCATATTCAGGATTTTGTTCTAATTCAGGGCAACTCTTCAGAAAAATTTGATCAAAAAACTTAATGCTTCAGAAAATTGTACCCTAGCTTCATCATTTTATGTTACAGTTAAGAATATTCAGAACATAAAGTCTTACCAATAAGGATTATTCTCCGTTGTTTTAGTCATTGTGGTAGCTATTTCCTGGACAATTTTCAAATCTATACATTTCTTTTTTTAAGCTTCTGTTTGTGTAGAATTTCACAAAATGATTAAACCCAGTCTTTCTGGAATTACATGCTTAGCATTTAGTTGTAAACTCTACCAGAAGTTCTAAATAGTGTTTGTGGGGAAATAGATTGCATAATAACCTTATATGTGGAGAATACCTTGTGGAAAAGGTGAGAAACTTTGAAGGATCTAGCAAAATGCTAATTGAATCTAACAAAATAAATTGCTTTCAATATCAATGTGTTCTCCTCTCCATGGCAAAATAGATCCAGATCTTTGAAAGTTTAGTGAAGAATGTTTTTATTTCAAAACTCTATTATATATCATGCCACATGCCCTATGTATGTTTTCTAGCTCATATGTAGCTGTGCTTTCTTTTGTTTGTCTAGAAAATCATTGTTCAATAAAGTTTCAAGAGAATGATCTAATGTCCTGGAATATTTACATTTGGTAAGTATGTGTTAGTCTATTCAGCATTTCCTTTTTGATTGCTTAGGAGGCAAAATTACATACAGTAAAATGCACAGATACTTTGTTTAACAAGCCCTGGTAAATGTATACACCCACATTACCAACACCCCACTAAAGCATTTTCTTTCTACCCCAAATTTTCTGTGCCATTTCCAATTAATCCCCCTCTCCACTGTTCTGATTTCTGTGGATTAATTTTTCCTATTCATGACTTGTTAACCTTATTCATAACTCTGCGATTGTTGTAAACTTCAATTCAATTTAAGAAATACTTATTGGGTCTTTTCATGAAAACCAGTACCAATAACATGTTTGTTCTTATCTCACATCTGTGCTATACCTTTGATATCTGTTCCTACTTCATCATGTTTTGGGTGCAGAAGTACAATAAATAAAATAGCACACCTTATCATAGTAGGAGATGAAATTTTATGATGGGAGGAGGATTTTATATATATTTTTAATATAAAGTCTTTCTGGCGCTGTCCATTATGTGTTGGCCCTATTTAGATTGTAGGAGCATATTTGACCAATGTCCACAGTGATCCTTAAATCTGTATAATTGAGTGGCAAAATTCCAAACATGAAAGAAATATATTTTAAATATATAAAACATGAAACTATTTTTTAATGATAGGAAACACAAAACTAGGTTGGTATAAATGTATTCATTGCTAAATGAATTAGAAATGGGAAAAATCATAAAGATTTCCTAAAAACAATCAGAGCAGTTTATATCTTCAAATTGCTTTTTAAACATATACTACAACTTCTAATGCTACTCTGTGAATCACCAAAGATAGAATATAATAAATCTATGAAGTGTATCAGTTGGTTAAGTCAAATATTGCTTTGATTTGTAATGGATAGTAGTATTGTCTGTTAAATTCATACATGTTAGGAGGCCATATCTTTGAAAATATTCAGATAGTCTCTCAAACAAACAAACAAACGAAAAACAGCTCACACATGGCTTAGGGCTTGATGCCTGCCCTTAAGTTTTTTATAATTCCGGTGGAGAAAACTGCTGAACATTCAATCCATTTCAGAAGACCAAGATGGATAAAATAATTATAAATATTATGAATAGGACAATGTTTTTCTTGCTTGGCAGTTTCTAGAACAAATGGTGTTAATCTTGAAAAACTGTGAGGAAGATATGGACCTTATACTCCATTCTAAAGTAAAGAATAATATTGCATGACAGATGGGGTTACAAAAGCATGCCCTATATTATTAGAGTTTGCTTAGACACAGGGTAGGAAAATAAAGGATACAGTAGCGGACACTGGATTTAGTTACTCATTAAGAATTTTATTGGGGCTTGGCAAGTTGTCAGTAAACTATAGTAGAAGTTGATTTCAGAAGAAGAATATCCTTAGAAAATTGGACTCTCTAGTAATAATGTTATAAAATGCAAGGTACTTGTAATTTTAGTATTCATCTTAATCTTACATCACTGTTTTTACCTCTCAACCTTCACTAGATAATTTCTGTGACATTTCTAAAATGGCCTCATTGAAACTCATGCATATAAAATCATAATATAATAGAAAATACAAAAGCACTGCATTTTCAAAAGCACTGCATTGCTTTTAGAATGAAGCAGTGGCTAAAAGTTTGTTAAAAGTGACTTTGTAACTTGTCAGGATATGTATTTCAATTTTTGATGGATAAGAAATATAGATAAAATATGGATGAAAACATATTCAAGTAAAAGTGTGCATTTTTTTTGAGGGGAGAGATTATGGTTTAATATTCTGATCATAAAATGACTACCACATATTAGGAAAAAAAGGTTTTATTCCATCTCCCCCTCCCCTTCTCCTCCACCTTTTCATTCTTATTCTAAACCTCAATAATGTAAGAAAAACAACAACACATTCTTAGCTAGTGGATCTTGCAAAAAACAGCCTGCTGACCTAATATGGGCATGGCTCTTAACTGATGACTTATTTTCCTTTTCTTTTTTTAAATCATAAACTGGCTACACTCTTAGGAAAGCAACCATCCCCGTGTCTAATGACTACCAAGAAGAACAGCTTGATATGACTTCTGCCCAAACCAAAGTAACTGTTTAAAAACTTCCTATTGTTCTATAGATGATTTTAAGCAAATTTATCTAGGAAGTTGAGATTTTCAGTTTTGTTGCTTTCTCATTCTGGTAGTCTTTTCAAAAGTCAGTACTACTTAAAATTAGATATACTACAGGAGTCAATTTGAGGTTATTTTAGAGTTATATTTTCCAAAGATTAGGTTAAAATTTTTATTCTAAGATCTTTATTGAAGAACTTTGGGGTTTCAAGAGGTATTTATTTACATAAATGGAACTAAAATCACTACCTATATTAAAGTCTCTCACCATCCTTGCTTCACCTAGCTCTAGCATTTTCAATTGAATTATTGAAGTTACACTTCTCACTAACACATCAGTCACTGTCCAGAGATTTCAGTTTCACAAATTAACAGTCTGGTGTGGCTATCACAACTCATACTGCAGTTTGCTAGAATCTCAAGATACATATCTGATCATATCACCCTCTTTAAAAAATCTATCTTCTTATTGCCTAAAAATTAAAATTCCAGCTTACCTTATTAACTTTATTTCCTGCTATTAACCCTATTTTATCTTATGCTTGAGCCACAACAAGCTACTCACCAATCCCCAAAATATATATTCTCTCTGCCTAAAATGCCCTTCCCCAATTCCTTCATATTAAAAAAAAGTCTACTTATTTTTATTTTTGTAGCACCATCTGACTGAACTAAATTTGGCATTTAAAATTGCCCAAGGAAAAAGTAATGTTTAATCAGTGAGGCTGTCCCAAAACATACCACAGACTTTAAAGAAGTAGATTTTACTGAAAGGTGATGCTATATCTCAGCAGAGAACTCTTGTCATACACATTTATTCTCTAGAATATCTTTTTTATTGAAGAATAGTTGATTTACAATATTAGATAAGTCAAGAATGTCAACTTCTCTGGTGGAGTGTTTTTATGTAAATTCTGCTTGTAGAATCAAGGACTTTAAATAGTCTTCAAAAGTTAGGCACCCATGGATAGAATATGTTATTCAAATTTCATCTGATGAAATTGCAAGGAGGGGGAATTAGGTGATCATGATTCTTTACATGAGAATGGAATGTATATTAATATCATCATTAGTTTCTAAATAGAACTCAGGATAATGTTACATTTTCCAGAGGTTTTCTCATGCCTATAAGTTTACAACAGAAATAAACCTGGGGGAGTGTGCAGAAGCATCTGTTAAATATAAATCCCATTATATTTTCTCACAAGGCCCTTTACCACTCTTAAACACCACAATTTATTCCTAGAAAGTGATGCTTCAAAAGTACAATTTGGGGGCTTCTGTTAAAAAGTCTTTTGAGAAAGAACTGATTCACAGTGTTAAGATTTATATACAGGGTGTTTGTACCATTAGAACAGGTACACTAGAGAAAGTTGCCACCATACTTCTGAAATTATATCCAAAGAAACTATGATCTTATAAGGGGAAGTTGATTTCATTCTATCTCTATATAGCCACTAAGCCAATTTATTTAAAGCAAGAAACACGTCTTTTACTTTAAAGGAGGAATAAGCTCAAAGAAATTTAGCATCTAATGAAACAGATTGTAGTGAATCAGTGGACAATTTTAATCTAACATCTAATGGTAACATAAGAAATAACAAAACTATAAGTATCTCTGAATAAGGTATCTGGTACAGCGAAATACAGTTGGATATTATACCACTTACTGGTTAAATGATTATATTAGTCAAAGAAGAAAGGATGTTTTTAATGCCAAATGATACTGCTTCCTGTCCCAATATTTTGGTTTTTGTTTAACTTGAGATTCTATAGTTACATGTAACAGTGATTTAAGTAGACATTAGGCCAGAATAGTTTTGCTATAAACAAGGTCTTTTGACACAAGGTTGATTCATGTCTTGGCTATTTAACATTATCTAGCAAAATAAATATTCATATAAGGACCTTAAAGTAAACATTAAGAAGAGCTGTACTCTGAAAATGTTAATATGTATTCAAAGAGTGAAGAAAAATTTTATTCACTTCACATTTTAACAATAGTTTTTTTTTTTTTTTTACCAAGGAAACCAATTAGGTTATAGATAATTTAACTGTTCACCTTATACACTTTAACACTATAAGATATATTATGTCCTTTTTGGAAATAGGAGAAATATAAATTAAATTATCCTAAACCAAAAGTGTGTAATTCACAAAAATAGTAGCTTTTATTGGTATAATTTATAAATATTTAACTTGTATCCACTTTTGAAGAGTGATTAGATTTACGCTTTCATTCCCATATGAAGTTATAATAGGGAGCAGCATTACCCTATTTTACAAATCAGTCAAGGCACAGTTTTATTACCTTAGAGCTACAACAAAGTCATTGTAGAGCTAAAATTCCAATTTGAACTAATTTATATATACCAATGAAAAGTGAATTTAGTCATCTGAATACTTTCCCAAAAATTATGGTAACAACCAGACTTGTATAGTTTGGGATTTAACTAATATTTAAACACTAAGTATCACTTTGTTAGACTCTTCTATATACATTATCTTAGTTCATCAACAACTCTGTGATGTGCAATTACCTCTATTTAGCAGAGGAAAAATCCACGTCTCAGAAAAATTATGTGAATTGCCCAAAGTCACCTAGTTACTAAGTAGTAAAGCTACTATTTTAAACCAGGTTAGAGCACAGGTCCTGGAATTTTCCCATAATATCATTGCTTTCTACAATCACTAAAAAAAGGATTCTGTTAAAATATTTTGGTAAAATATCCAGTTAGAGTGGTGTTTGCAGACATAGCCAGAGCCTGATATCATAGCTTATACTTCAAAGCTTTCAAATAAAATCTCTTAGGAATAGTTTATAAAGAGAGAACTATTTTAAATCTATTAAGAACTGTACTTAAAAAAATGTAAGAGGATATAATACATAAGTAGGCATATATTAAGGAAATATGCTACACAGTTGATTTTACTCATGACAGTTACTATATTCTACAAATTAAGAAATATTCACATTTTATTGTAGTTGATGTCACAAGATTATTCACATCTTTGTCATGCAAGCATAATGATTCTAGAGATCAATATCTAATTGTTGCATCCCTCAAAAGCCAGAGGATTAATTAATTACCAAGGCTAACAGATTGTCAATTAATGTCCTGATAAAAATTTCTGTGAAAATCTGTTAAACTTAATAATTTAAAGATTTTGAAAAAGTGTCTTGAAACTAATTTTCTTTCTTTCTTTCTTGGCATTAATCACTTTATTCTAACGGAGAGCAGTCTCCACATAATTGTGCATGGGTGTTAATGATATGACATGGACAATTAGAAATGGCATGGCGTTGAAATAGGAGGGAAATTAGAAAACCTATGGCTTGACTGAGATCAACAAGAATCACCTACACAAATACAGCTTACTAATTGATACCGGCACAGCTTGGCAATACGCAATACTGCGCATTATTGTAGTAGGCATGACATTAACTTAACATTCCTGGAGGTTATCTTAATTCTTCATTGATATGCTTATTTCAGCCGCATCCTCCCCAAAAAGGCACAAGAAAGATGGATTAAGTCATATCTTAGTATTAAATTTGAGACTCCCTAGTACAGCAAATAAGACCTGAATGGTAATTTCTTTTAAAAATCAGTACATGCACATACACACACACACACATACGCACACACACACACATGCAATCTCAGGTGAATTTATAAAATACAGAGAAAGTCTTTAAGTATAAATATATGTTATAATACACTTTTTAAAGAGTATGCTATGCTACAACAGAGAAATGAGAGATGAAAGTTGTGTTTCATTAACTGGAGAATTTCCTTACTTTGGACATTTAACACCTTTGGCCTGGATAATGCAAGAACTTTTAAACTGGTTTCTCTGAATCCAATCCCTCCTTACAATAATTCATTTTTCATACCACTATTTTCTCCCTAAAACATGGCCATGAATTTTTTATTCTTTTTTAAAAACCTTCCAATGTCCCTTACATTGTCATAGCAATGGTCTTCAAGATTTACTATAGACCAATCTTCTACTCACTCCCTCCAATACAACTGAAGAGAACCTCCATAACTCCTTTTATGAGTCAGATTTATTGAGGTACACTTTATATACAGTAAAAGTTACCCTTTTTAGTGCATAATTCAATGCCTTTCCACAAAAGTTATGTAATCATTACTGTAGTCAAGTTACAGAACTGTTTCATCACACCAAAAAGGTCTTTCAAACTGCTTTGTAGTCAGCTTCCCCTTCCACTATCTGCCCCTGACAACCAACTGATCTGTTTTATGGTCCTATAGTTTTACCTTTTCCAGAATATCATAGAAATTATCTACTTTTAAGAATCTTCAGGTAGTTGCTTTCTGTATTCTGTGCAAAGTTTTAGCTGTAATCAGTGGGGGAGAGAGGCTGATAGGTTTTCTCCATGTTGGCTGGATTTTTTTCTGCATTATTAAAAACATCATATGTATTTTTATTTACTCTGTTGACGTGGTTAGTTATATTAATTGATTTTCAAATGTCTCAGTTGTTTACTAATGCAATGGGATCTTGAGAAGATGTTAGCCAATTCAGCTAACAGTTGACACCAGTGTCCAGGCATAGAGTCAAAACATACACCCAATGTTTAACACCTATTAGGGGGAACTTACTCTCTGTTAATAGGTGGAAAACATATCTGTGTGACCTCAAACTAGCTCTGATAAGCAGTGCTCTGAAATTCGGGAGGATGCTATTTTTTTTCTGGAGACTACAGTTTGGAGTGGGAAACTTTGACAGTACTCTGCAAAGGCAGTATACTACAGTGCAAACCAGTACATACACATCAATGCCAGCAAGTGGTGGACCTACTCCAGATAGAATTACCCACCTGGGGAGAACCAGCCCATCAGCAATTTCACAGCTAAAAGTCATTCCCCAAGGCTGATTATGAGTGCAACTCTACCATCCTTTTTGTGAAAACAATTGTTACGAATCTGTCAAATTAACATGTGTTAAGTGGAGCACAGGGTGCCAGATGGTGAGCCGGTTCAATAACAGAGCACAAGAGAAATTGAAATAGAGAAGTTTATGATTCAGAGGTCCTGGAGAAAGTACCAGCATGACTCGGGGGTCACACAGGGAGGTCAAGACAGAATGCAGACAGAGATAGGACTTGGGGCACATGTCTTTATTAGGGTGCAAAGGCAGAGTGCTTTGGGGTTCCCAGGCTAAGGCTGGGATAGGTCAATTCACAACAAAAGGATTGGATTTTCTAAGCCCTACCGGTACCTTATCTAAGGCGTACACAAGAGTAAAGGCACTGGGAGGCAGGGGAAACTTGATCACAAGGGCTACTGGGAAGTCATATCAAAAACTTACATTTGCTTGTGGCTCTGTGGGCTGTTGTCTAAAGCATGTGCCTCCATGAGGGAGCTAGTGTCAGTTTAAGGTCCCTACAGGCTGCTTGGCCAAAAATATGAATGTCAAGGTGGCAATACTGTAGAGCTGCATAGCTAGCTTTTGACATCCGTTGTTATTGTAGGAAATGCAACTGATTTTTGTCCATTGATTTTGTATCCTGTATCTTTGCTTAATTTATTAGTTCTAACAGATTTTTTTGCATGGAATCTTTAGGATTCTCTACATAAGAGATCATGTTGTGTGTGAAGAAAGATCATTTACTTCTTTTTTTTCAGTTTGGATCTCCCCAGGTCAGTACCCTGCAGATTGTTTCCCGACTATGGTGAGATGAGTCTGTGCAAGTAGGCTGGCTCCATTGGTTCAGCCCATACCGAGGGTCTGCCTATTACCGGATGCACAGGTGGGCAAGATGCCTGGATCCCTTGGCATATAGTGCTAGATTCCACAACAGCCACAAGGGTATTTTGTTCATGGATGGATATCTAATCATTGTTTGAAAAGGGGGGTCAAAAGGAGAAATGTCTTAACACCACCATGATGCTGACGCCACTCTCTCAATACTTAGATGCCTTTTGTTTCTTTAAAAAATTTTATTCGATTGTCACTAAGAATACATAACATGAGATCTACCCACATAGAACATTTTCAAGTGTACAATACATTATTGTTGACTATAGGTGCAATGTACAACAGATCTCTAGAACTTATTCATCTTGCTTAACTGAAACTTTAGGCCTGTTGATTAATTACTCCCAATTTGCCCCTCCTTGAAGCCCCTAGCAACCTCTTTTTTATTTTTTGATTCTAGGAATTTCATTATTTTAAATACTTCATATAATTGGAACCATGCAGTATGTGTCCTTCTTTGACTAGATTAACTTAACATAATGTCCTCAAGGTTCATCCATGTTGTTGCATATTGCATATTGCATATTTTGTTCTTTTTAAAGGATAACTTATATTCCATTGTATGTATATATCAGATTTACTTTATCCGTTTATTTTTTGATGGACATTTACGTAGTTTCCATATCTTGGCTATTATAAATAGTGTTGCAGTGACCATGGCATTGCAAATATCTTCGTTATCCTGATTTCAATTCTTTTGGACATATACCCAGAAGTGGGATTGCTGGATCTTTAATCGTTCTATTTTTTATTTTTGAGGAGCTTCCATGGTGTTGTCCATAGTGGTTGTACCAGTTTGCATTCCCACCAACAATGAGCAAGAGTTTCAATCTCCCACATCCTCACCAATACGTGTTTTCCCGGTTTTGTTTTTGTTTGTTTGTTTTTAGTAACTGACATCCTGATAGGAGTGAGGTGATATCTCACTGTGCTTTGATTTGCATTTCCCTGATGATTGGTGACACTGAACTGGTTTTCATATTATTATTGCCCATTTCATGTCTTCTTTTTGGGAAATGTCTATTCAAGTTTTTAGCCCATTTTAATTGCATCATCAGTTTTTTTAAAGTAATAATTGTGTTGCACAAGTTTCATATATTTTGGAGATTAATCTCTTATCAGATAAATATTTGCAAATATTTTATCTCATTCTGTAAGTCACACTTTCACTCTATTGATTGCTTCCTTTGCTATGCTGAAGCTTTTTAGTTTGATGTAGTCCCACCTTTTTTTTTACTTTTGTTGACTGTGCTTTTGATGTCACATCCATGAAATGATTGCTAAGACCAATGTTAAGATTTCCCCCTATGTTTTCTTCTAAGAGTTTTATAGTTTCTGGTCTTATGTGTAACTCTTTAATCCATTTTGAGTTGGTTTATAGTATAAGATAAGGTTTCAATTTTATTCTTTTGTATATGGATATCCAGTTTTTCCATTCGCTGAAGAGACTACATTTTCCCCATTGTGTATTATTTTCCTCTAAGATCAGTAGCAAAGCAAGGATGCTCACTTGCAACACTTCTATTTAACATAATACTGGAAGTCCTAGCCAGAGCAACTTGGCAAGAAAAAGAAAAAAGACATCCAAATCAGAAAGGAAGTAGTAAAATGTGTCCTGTTTTCAGATGAAATTGTTAATGGGAATGCAAAGTGGTGCAGCCACTACAAACAACATTTTGAAAATTCCTCAAAATCCTAAAGACTCCACAAAAGTTGTTAGAACAAGTAAACAAAATCAGTAAAATTGAAGGATATACAATCAACTAATAAAAATTAGTTACATTTATATATCCTAACAATGAACTATCTGAAAAAAAAAGAAATTAAGAAAACAATCTCATTTACAATAGCATTGGAAAAGAATAAAATACTTAGAAAGAAACTTAACTATGGACATGAAAGATTTGTATACTGAAAACTATAAAACATTGATGAAAGAAATTAAACAAGACACAAACGGGAAAACTTTCAATGTTCAAGGATTGGAAGCCTTAATATTGTTAAAATGTCCACAGTAACTGAAGTGATCTGCAGACTTGATGCAATCCCTATCAAAATCCCATTGGCATTTTTTACAAAAATAGAAAAAACAATTCTAAAATTCATACAGAACCACAAAATACCAGGAATAGTCTAAAAAAATCTTGAGACGGCAAAAAAAAAAAAAAAAGGCTGGAGGCATCATATTTCCTGATTTCAAAACATATTACAACAACTTCAAAGTGTTTTTATCAAGTAGAATAACATATTCATAAGTCCTTGGGATTACAGAATGGACATTTCTTGTGAGGCATTATTCTACCTACCACAGTATATTTAGAGGAATTGATCCATTTCATCTGGGTTATCAAATTTATTATTATAAAGTTGCTCACAGTATTCCCTTATTATCCTTTAACGTCTGTGGGATCAGAGGTATTATCCACTCTTTCATTACTGATAGTGGTAATTGTGTCTTGTCTTTTTATCTTGGTCACTCTGGTTAGAGATTTTCAATTTTACCGATCTTTTCAAAGAAACATCTTTTATGTTCATTCATTTTCTTTCTAGTCTCTCTGTTTTCAATTGATTGGTGCTGTAACATTTATTTTCACTTTGTTCTGTTCACCTTTAGTTTAATTTTCCCCTCTTCTTGAATGATTACTGATATTAGATTTTTCTTTTCTATTACAAGCATTAATTGCTTTAAATTTTCCCTAAGCACCACTTTAGCAGCATCCCTCAAATTTTGATATGCTGTATTTTTATTTTCATTGAGTTCGAAATACTTTTAATTTCCCCTGAAACTTCCTCTTTGATGATGGATCATTTAGAAATCTGTTAATTTACAAATGTTTGTGTACTTTACAGATATCTTTCTGTTATTGATTTTAGCTTAATTGTGGTCTTAGAATATTCCTCGTATAGTTTCTATTTCATCAAATTTCTTGAAGTTTCTTTTATGGTACAGAATATGATCTATGTGAGTGTTCTATGTACATTGAGAAGAATATATATTCTGCTGTTGTTGGGCAGAGTGTTCTATAAACATCAATGATAGCATTGTTCAGATCATCTATACTCTTACTGTTTTTTGTTTGTTTGTTTTGCCTACTTATTCTATCAATACCTTAGAAATAATTTCTGAAGTGTACAATTTTAATTGTGGATTTGCCTTTTTCTCTTTTCAGCCCTGTAAGTTTTTGCTTCATGTATTTTTATGCTCTCGTTTGAGGTATGATATTTAGGATTGTTATATCTTCTTGGTGACTTAACTCTTTCATCAGTATCTCATATCCTGTTTATATCTGATAATATCCCTTGTTCTGAAGTCCTAAGGGTACAGTTTTTGTTATTCTTCCCTGCAGAGTAAGGCTTTTCTTCCATAGGAGAGTTTGAGGAGATTAATCTGTGTGGAATTTTATCTGAGTATGCTTTTCCCTTCCCCTAGTCAGCACCATGAAGAAAATTTTATCAGGATTCCTTCCACCTTCCTTGTGAGCACCTGGTGGGGTTTACTGAGGAAGAATTTTCCAGAGAATACTAACCCAAATATATACCTGCCACTCCTGAAGTCTTCACATTCTCACCCTAGCCCATACTCTCAACCTTTAGCAATTTGTTAGTATTTTGATCTGGATCTTCTTACTGTCTCATATGGAATTCAGCAGCAACTTTTCCAAGTCAGTCAATGCTAGAGCCTAGTTTCTTGTTGCCGGTGACAGTCTCTCCCTAGATTTTAGGATAATTGTTTGCTTTGGCTTTAGTTCTTCGATTGTTTCAAGAAAGTTCTGAATATTCAGTTTCTCCAACATTGTCTTTTTGTAAGCATGAGAGTGATGCTCTCTTCAGCTCTCTATGTCTCAGAGCAGAAACCAGAAGTGGCAGCCACCACATTTTTCTTATCTATATTTCTAGTGAGAGACCCCTCGATTTCAAACAATGCTGTAATAAATGTCCTCTTATATATTCCTCTATGGTAGTATATGAGAATTCTCCTGGGTTATAGACCCAGTAGAGAGATTACTGAGTCATAGTATATGTGTGTGGTTAATTTGGCCAATGCTACCACACTGCTCTCCAGAATGGCTGCAAATGTCTACATGCCCACCAATAGTGAATAAAAAATACATTTCCCCCATCCTTGCCAATTTATAACATTATAATTTTTTAAAATTTCTGCAGATATGAATATAAAGTGGCATAGCATGGTTTTAGTGTACATTTCTCTGATTACTAATGATTTTGAGCATGTTTTCAAATACTTAGTCACTTAGTCATTGAAGTTTCCTTTCCCTGACTTGTCTGTTCTTATCTTTGACCATTTTTGTTTTATTTTTCTCATTGTTTTATATGTGATTTAATTACTTACTTTAGATATTAGTCCCTCATCAGTTATAGACATTGCAAATATCTTCTATCAGTAGGTTGACTGGAATCATTCACCACATAGAAACCCTCAATCTTAATATAGCTAACCCATCAAATTTTGTCTTACAATTGTTTTTGTGTATGTGTGGTCTTAAGATGTTTTTCTTTATCCTTAGGCTACAGAAATAATAGGACTTTTATTTGTTTGTTTTTTACATTCATGCATTGTTTCAAATCTTATCATCAACCTTTGATTCAGTATACATTCAGACATGTAAATTAACCTTATTTTGAGACCTAAAGGAAAGAGCAGTTTAGCAATGTTGTGTAGTATAGCGTAAAGAAAACTGGACTAGGAGTTGGAAGGCAAAAATTCTTGTACAAACTTTGCAACTTTAGTTGTAACCTTGATCAACAGATAACCTCATTGAACTTGATGTAGTTTGACTGGTAAAATGAAGCTAACACCACCAAATATGCCTTAGATTGTTATAAGGATTAAATTAGTAATTACTTTGAAAGTACTTTGAAAAGTATGTATTGCACTATAAATATAAACTCATGATGTAGTCAGTTTGTATCTTTGGTTTCACTTTATTAGTGAGATTTCCTAAACTGGTCACCTCAGAGCATGATTTCAAGGATATTAATAAATGTTCTTAAGAAAGGAATTCTATGTTCAAATCAGTTTGAAATTGTAAGTTAAGCCAGTTACTGTGGTACTTCTCTGAACTATCACTACTCAGTATGCAATGAACTTTCTCAATAGTCATGAAATGGTGTGTCTTTCTTTCCCCATAGCTATTTTCCTCCACAATCTTTTCTTTTGTGGGATACTTATGAAACATCTCCCAGAAAATATCTTATAAAATTCAAGTTTGGGAAAAATGACTTATTGGAAAGAACACTGGGCATTCTATATTCTGATTTTGCTACCTCGGTGAGACTCTGGGAAAGGTACTTAACCTACTTAACCTCTTTGAGATTCACTTTCTTAACCCTTGAAAACAAGGATAAATCCTTTTATTGAAGGTTTTTATAAGGTAATGTATATAAAATAACTGCCTGGTACATAGTACGAACTCAGTAAGCAGTGGTGGTGGTTTATTTGTTTTTGTTATTACTGTTGATATTATTATGAAGAGTATCAGTGTAGACATTGATCTCTGATCAATAGTTTGTATTTATTACATCTCAAATTTCTCTTCCCATACCTAACAGAATGAAGTAGAGGTTGGTAATGTTTCTTTGCACCAGGACATCTTTGGTGTACCTGCTAATGGTATAACTGAAATCTCAGATGTGTTGAGAAAGAAGCAAGATGGCAGAGTAGAAGGACGCTTGTAGCTCACCCTCTCCCACAAATACACCAAAACTCACATCTACGGATCCACTCAGCCAACCAGAGCACCTGCTGAACTCTGACAGAACATCACCCTCTTAGAAAGACAAGGACGCCAAACATCTGGTAGGAGAAAAGGAAAAAAGAAAGGAGAAAAAACAGAACAGTGCAGGACTGGTCCCGCAGGGAGGGAGCGGCAAAGGAGGAATAGTGCTTATTCACTGGGTCTCCCCCTCTCCAACTGAGAGGCCAATGGGACGGAGGGGGAGCCTCTGAGGCTCTGATCTGCCCCGATCACCCTTGACTGACAGAACTAAGTTAAACAGGCACAAAGGGTCCCCATGACACCCAGCCTGAGACAAGAGCCGGCAGCTGGGGGCCGGGACAGGCTGCCCAAGCCAGGCAGAGGACTGGGGCAGCTACACTGAGGCAGCCCCGGGGAACTGCAGGGTGCTGTGCACTGTGGTGGGAGGGGATATGGAGCAGAACAACCTCAGTCCCCATAAACTGCAGAAAAAGCAAAGCAACAAGGCTGGTGTGCCCTGGGGGGAGGGGCACTGTAGCCTTTGTCTCCTCAGACCTGCAGCGCCATTACTGGCGCTTCTCGCTAGAAGAGAGGCAGGGCTCAGCCATAGCCATCATACCCTCCTGCACGCAGCACCCGGGCAGGGGTGGGGCCTCCACAACCTCCTGGGCAAGACTGAGACTTGTTTACAGCCCAAGGCAGATAGGATTTTTCTGTCCTGGCACCTCAGAGAGCTCATGCCACCAAGACAAACAAGGAGCTAAGATTTGGCACAGAGCAGGAGCGGGGCTGTTCCGCGGTCTTCCCCAAGCCCGCCTACTGAGCGCCGATCGGAGGCAGAGCAGGCAGCTGCACAGAGCAGCAGAGTGACCGGCACCAGGAGAGGGTGGGCAGCCACCTGCCTTCCTAGCAGGAACGCAGCACCTGACCACAGTGCTTGGAGAGGGCGTGATCTGTACACCTGCCTCTTCTGAGTGCAGCATCTGACTGTGGCATCGGGAGGGGGAGGGGGAGTGACCCACCCACCCACCGGCCACAGTGCCAGAGAGACATGAGCAAGATGAAGAAGCAGAGGAACCACTCCCAATTAAAAGATCAAGAGAAATCCCCTGAAAGCATGATCAAGGAAATAGACATTGATGGCCTACTAGTTCAAGATTTCAAAAAAGGAGTGATCAAAGTACTGAAGGAACTAAAAGAAACAGTGTTTAGAGATATAAAATATGTCAAAAATGAAATAGAAGCTATAAAGAAGAACCAAGTAGGATTAGTAAACTCATTTGCTGAGATGAGAGCTGACCTAAAGGCTGTGCAAAGCAGGCTAGATAATGCAGAGGAATGAATAAGTGACCTTGAAGACAGGACAACAGAAAACACCCAATCAGAACAGCTGAGAGAAAAATAATGAAAACAATATAAGGGACCTATGGGATAATATAAAGCGTGCCAATCTATGCATAATAGGGGTTCCAGAAGGGGAAGAGAGAACAAAGGGGATTGAAAAGGTATTTGAAGAAATCATGACTGAAAACTTCCCAAACCTAAAGAAGGTATCAGATATCCATGTACAGGAGGCTCAAAGGGTCCCAAACAGGAAGAACCCAAACAGACCCACACCAAGACATATCATAATCAAGATGGCCAGAGTCAAGGATAAAGAAATGATCCTAAAGGCAGCAAGAGAAAAACAAAGAGTCAGTTACAAGGGAACCCCCCCCATAAGGCTCTCAGCTGATTTCTCTACACAAACACTACAGGCCAGAAGGGAGTGGCAAGATATATATTCAAAGTCCTGAACGAAAAAAAAAAAAGATGCAGCCTAGGATACTCTATCCAGCAAGGCTATCCTTTAGAATAGAAAGAGAGATAAAGAACTTCACAGACAAGTAAAAATTACAAGAGTTTAGCAACACTAAACCCATGCTAAAAGAAATATTCACAGGTCTACTCTAAATAGAAAAGAAGCAGGATGCTACAAAAATGAGAAACTCGTAACTGGAAAGGAGATAACTACTATGAATTACAAATAGAATAAACACAAAATTGTAAAAGAAGACATCTAAATCATTAAGAGTGGGAAAGGGAAGCAAGGAAAGCCACTGTGGAAAACAGTATGGAGATTCCTCAAAAGACTAGGAATAGACTTATTGTATGACCCAGGAATCCCGCTCCTGGGCATATATCCAGAAGGAACCCTACTTCAAAATGACACCTGCACCCCAATGTTCATAGCAGCACTATTTACAATAGCCAAGACATGGAAACAGCCTAAATGTCTATCAACAGATGACTGAATAAAGATGATGTGCTACATTTATACAATGGAATACTATTCAGCCACAAAAACAGACAACATAATGCCATTTGCAGCAACATGGATGTTTCTGGAGAATGTCATTCTAAGTGAAGTAAGCCAGAAAGAGAAAGTAAAATACCATATGAGATCATTCACATGTGGAATCTAAAAATAAATTAAATAAATAAATTAATTAAAAAAAATAAATAAATACAAAACAGAAACAGACTCATAGACATAGAATACAAACTTGTGGTTGCCAAGGGGGTGGGGGTGGGAAGGGACAGACTGGGATTTTAAAATGTAGAATAGATAAACAAGATTATACTGTATAGCACAGGGAAATATATACAAGATCTTGTGGGAGCTCACAGCGACAAAAAAATGTGACAATGAATATATGTATGTTCATGTATAACTAAAAAATTGTGCTCTACACTGGAATTTGACACAACATTGTAAAATGACTATAACTAAATAAAAAAATGTTTAAAAAAAAGAAAGAAATCTCAGATGTGCTGACTGCCATATTCCCTGTATCATTATTTCAGCTACCACTGAAATGAAAATGGGCGGGTTACAGTTCTTCCTCAAAAAATTTCCCATGGCTGTAATGTATGTAAGTACATAAGGTGGGAAATTTCTTCATCCATGATCCTGTATTACAATGGAGTTTTTACTGTGATATGTGATAATGGTGAAGATTTATCTGCCCTCCTTTTCGATTATTATTGGCATCTATATCTTCCTTTCAATGTGTTCTTGTTTATTTATCATTTTCTGTAAAGGATTTACTTCAGCTACCTCATTTAGATTCTGAATTCACGCCCCACTCCCAAAAACATTTATTTCATCGAATCTTGTTCAACGAGAAGTTGAAGAGCTACTCTTTCTGAGTACTCTTCTGGCGTTTTTCTAAATCTATGAAGCTACCATCACAAGTGACCAAACTTATAATTACACAAAGTCAATTCTGAAGAGTTAAATAATTTTCAATTTGTCAAACAGTGAAAAACACATCCTTTCATAGTATCCTTACTGTGATATCTCAAGCCCTATGAATTTAGAAGTGAACCTGAATTCCTTTGAATCTGACCCTTGCAGGATTCCAGTGGGGAGAGGGAATCTTGACAGCCACGTCTTTTGCCCTGTCACCTTTCAAGTGCTCTCATTGCCAGTAGCCATTTCAGTTTGTCTGTGACGATGAGACTAGCCACTAACAGTCTTTGTCATTTCAATTTTCACACATTTTCTTTCTGTAACAGTCCTTGCCATTTCAATTTTTCACACGTTTCCTCTCTCTCGCACGTGTGCTTGCTCTTACTCTCACTCTTGCTTTCTTTCTCTCTCTCCTTGTGTATGTGTGTGTGTGTGTGTGTGTGTGCTCGCGTGCGTGCGCTTGTGTGGTCTCTACATGAGTGAAAACTACTCTCAGCAGCCAGCTGCCACAGGCCACTCAGCTGTAAGAAAGCACAGCTTCAGAACTGTCAAACAAAATAAAAATGAAGCAAATCACAAAGGAGCCAGTTGGCTATGATTAGGCCTGGGGATCCCACGCCAGCTCTGCCAGGTTGCTATGGTTCATCAGGAAAGCCTGAGGTAGGAAGACATTTTGCCTCCACAGTTGCAGCCACTCTCACAGGAGCACCATCTATCAAAAGGATGTTTCCTGAAGCTTGCTGTGTAAGGGTTGATTACCATAGAGCAGACAAGGCCAACTCAGTCTGCCTGTTCTTTTGACACTTATGCAAAAACACAGTTACTATGGTCATGAGAGAATCTGCAGCAAATGCTATGCCTGTACCTGTTCTAAGTGTTATTTATCCACCTATGACCATCCCATGAAATCCAAAACAATATGCTCTCAAGTTCTCAGTTAAAAAGAGTGACTCTCATAACTTTGCCCCAGAGAGTGTTTCTCCAGTAGCACTCAAGAGGAATAGGTGAAATGAAAATCACTGACTGCTCTGTGCAGTCTCTGCCCAGTAAAAGTACAATGGACAGTGCTGTGACAACTATCTGTCTCTTAGATGGAAACATATCCAAAAGCCAGCCTATTCTTTTCGGGGAGGAGGATTTCCTCTAAGGGTAACTGGTCTTTTGAGCTTGATTTGCTCCATTTTATTTTTTGGTAGAGTCAGGTGATGGAAAAACAACTCCTGAGCCCAGCTCTGAAACATGCTGAACCAGCTTCTCCCAAGGCCTAAGCTCTTCCTAGGTGGGTGGTACATTAAGCATTTACTTTTTCAGGCCTCCAAGCTCTGCTGACATGTGTTTAATAAGTCCTACCCTGAGAACCCGAATACGAGAATGCCTGATGTACTTCCCAGCTGTACCTTTTAAGCCCAGGAGAATCTACCTTTTTATTTCTCTCCATATGAGTGGTCAATTAAAACAAAGAGTTCCTTTGAATTTATTTCAGTCCCAAACACCAACCCTTGAGATGTGCAGAGATTATATTCACATTCAGACAAACTACTGCATAGCCAAGAGTTCGCCTTATTACTTGTGACCCCTAGCTGGCTTTTCCTGCTGTGGGCTCAGCATCCGAATCCATACAGTGCGACCCTTTGCCTTTGTAGCTCCTGTTGTTCAGTGAGGGAAATGAAGTAGCCAGCACTTCACTGTAGGAATTTCTGTTCCATGCAGAGACCTGCTTTTGCTTTAAGATCCTTCTAATATTTCACTTCAGTGGGAGGGAAGAAAAAAAATCAGTGATCATTTTCACAACACTTTAAATTTGCAAACTGCTTAGCAGAAGTTAAAAGAACAGTAGAATGATTAAGGGATTATAAGTTTGAACAGAAAATTTGAAGGAGTTAAATATTTGGGGTTGGATAAATGAAGTCTTTATTTAGAGGTGGAAATGGAGTTATCCAATTCTTGAAGCAGGAAGACTACTATTTAAAGTGGATTTTGCTAGCAAAATTGACAAAACACTGAGATTGACTAGTGGAGGATGTCTGCTTGTTGAATTTTAGTTAGTGGAAAGGACATAGCCCTAAGTTGGGAACTGAGTTTTGACCTAGTTTTGTTGATTACTAGCTATGTGTCTCTTATCAATCACTTCTTCCTTTTTGGACCTCATTCCTTATCTGTAAAATGAGGAATTTGAGGATGATTTCATAGGTCACTCTTCGCTCCGCCATATGGCAATTCTGTAATTTGTGAGTTTTCTACTGTGGTAGTCATTATCGCTGATCACCAAGGATTCCTGGTGCCCTATATTCTGGGCTTTTTCTGGCACCACTGTAGATGAGTGGAACTCTGTGACTAGCTCTTGTAAATTAGAACTTCTGTAAAAGTTTAGGTAAGCAGAAGTGGTATATATCACTTCTGGGCCAGAGCATCCATTTGCTAGTGTGAAACCCTCCACAAATATTTTTCTCTTTTGCATGGCTAGAAAAGTCAAAATGAAGGCTATTCTGTCACCTTGAGTCTCTGAGGTGTTACCATGAACAGCATGTGACTGCTGCTACCCAATAGACATGTAGCATGAGTGAACAATAAACACTTACAGTGTTAGCGCACTGAGTTTGGGGACTTGTTTGGTATCGCAGCATAGTCTAGCCTATCAATTCCATTGCTGCCTCCCATGCTAAACTGTACATCTCTTAAAAGGAACATGATGTTTTCTACAACCTTTGCAGATTTTCACCCTGCAACTGGAGGTGTTAAACAAATACTGTCAACAAATAAGTTGATTTTTCAAGAGAATTTTTTGACAGAGTAACTGTGGTATAATAGACAAAGAAGGAGGTAAGAATTATTTGTAAACTCGCCTAGGCCTAATAAGATTAGTGGTTCTATAAGACATAGGTCTCAATTAAGTAAAAACCAAATATTAATACATTTGAACACTGTATAATGCAACCTTTTATTTCTGGTTATACTAACTACAAAGCAGATACAATCAATAGTTGATGTTCTTTAGTAATGCCACATTTTGGTCAAAATCAGTCAATTATTTCACAAGTTAATAGGAAATATACAAATTTAATAATATGAAATGCACCTACTATGTGCTAGCATGTGCTATGATGCGAATACAGAGCTGTCATTAAAGAGTTCATAAACAAGCAGGTTGAAAAAGTAGATAGAACCTGAGTCAAAGATAGGTAACCTGTGTTTATTCAGTGAGAAGCAATGCCAAAGATTAATTTTACAAATTGTATCAATCAACCAGTGATTAATTCCGTACTAGGCAACTAGCTTGATTTTTGCCCCCCATGGGAGGTTCATCTTCTGCATTGCTTCATCAACCACTTTTCTTCTTTTTTTATGTAAGATTTATTACAATGTTTAAAATGGCAAAAAGCTAATCTAAACATCCAACAATAGAGAAAAGGTTGAGTTAAAGTCACTAAACATATATGCAAGGGTATATTGATTGACATAGAAAAATGCTTATATTTTATTGAGAAAAGCAGGTAACAAAGTTATGTACAATATTATACTAATTCTTAAAAAAAGTATATGGATTCATAGACAAAGTCAGGAGCAATCTCAAATATCACCTGGTTATTTCTATGTGAAGAGTTTGTGGTTTTCTTACACTCCCATTTTATGTATTTTTACATAATTAGATATCTAGTTATCCTAAAGATCTGCTTGTGTATTATTTGTGTAATAATAATAATAATAACAATCCACCTATCCATTATGTCTGATATCTGATAATCTTGTCCTTATAGCCCAGATTTCCCTTGACAACTTCTATTTTCTTGGAGGCCAGGTATGGGGGAACCAAATTTAGTTCTGCACTCTGGCTCTAACCACTTCCACAAAAGCTTTTGGAAATAATGTCTATTCTGTTTAAGTTTCCAGTTTGACAAATACTTAATGTGTGCCTACTATTTACTACCCAGGCCCTTATTTAAGCATTGGAAATAAAAGCTATCTCAGCTTAGTTAAGACCACCAGCTTTATTGTTTGAGTGCCTGTTATGCCAATTAATAGCTGTGTGATTTTGGAAGGTTACAATCAGTTATTTTTCTAGCGTCATTTAGACATAGCTTTATTTTTAATCCCTGGGTGCAATAACTGATTGTTTTTCTCAAAAGTCTCACATCACCATTGTGCTTTCTTTGAGAATTTGTGTTTACTAAATGCCACAGCTGAGGGAACAACTATAATCCTGATAAGGCATGTCATCTTGAAAAAGTTAGTTAACCTATGTTGATTTCAGTTCTCTAAATTGTAAAAAGAAAATGTTGGATTATGTAGTCTTTAAGAATCTTTCAGTTCTAAAATCCTGTTAAGGTTCTGCTTCTCCTTTCAGTGTAGGCAAAGAAATTAAGCCCCTAGACAAATTGAGAATGAGAAAATAAATTCTTATTTGTCAACAGTCCCTTGAGAGATTCTCATAATTATACCCTGTAGGGTCAGGATTTGTGTATTATCAAATGCATGCTTGCAAATCCCAGATTGGCTAACCTCCTTGATACATCATAGTATTTTCAGTTAGTTGCCACTACTATCTACACAGGAAATGCCCATAAGATAACATTTTGCCAAATATAATCAGGAAGGGGGTCATCTAAACATTTTTTTTAAAAAGGAATCTAAATGACTTGAGATGATCTGCCTTACTGTTCCCTTGGTTCTTACAATGATTTCACAACTTACAGTTTCATTCCTTAGTATTTCTTGTAATTGACCGACCACTTCTGAGAAAATTTGTGAAGGAGCAAGTAGACCTTCCTTTATATCCATCTCTCTCTCCCTTTAGAATCTGATCAAAATCTCAACACAATCACTTATGTCCTAGTGGATGAAGCTGGTTGATTTGAAGGCCTGCAATGCCACCTTGTGGATAAGTGGTGGCAGCAGTGGGCTGTGTGAGCGTACTTTAATGTATTATCTGGGAAATATGCTGCAATTTGAATCCTTCTATCTTAAGTTTTAATTCAAGGTTTGCTTCCTAGAACAAAAATTAGATCAGAATAAACATCACAGTCAATGTCCCGCTTTGTCTTCTTAAAATAATAGTTGAAGAATAGACCATTTCATTGCTGCTGATATCTTATGCTGGGTATTAATTTAAAATGCACAGCCCATCAAAATTACCCCATCAAAAGTTTCTACTTTAATAGTATACAAGGAGTGACATTTAGAACAGCTGAGTTTCAGTGACAGATTTGTGACCACTGGTTTCTGCTATCTCTATGGATAATTTCAATACATAAGAACTAAGAATTTCTTGCTTTGAGGATATTTAAGTAATATACGTATAATTATTTGTAAGAGGTTTTAGAATAAAACTCCAACTCTTTACAGTGATATGGTGCCACCATTACCCTGATACCAAAACCAGACAAAAACACTACCAAAGAAAAAAAAGTACATGTCAGTATCTTTGATTACTATAGATGCAAAAATCCTCAAAATATTAGTAAACTGAATCCAACAATATATAAAAAGGATCATACACTATGATCAAGCTGGATTTATTCTAGGGTCAGAAGGGTGGTTTGACACTCACAAATCAATCAATATAATAAACCACATTAACAAACAGAAGGATAAAAATCACATGATCATCTCAACAGGAGCAGAAAAACTGTTTGACAAGATTCAACATCCATTCATGATACAGTTATCAAAGTGGGTATAGGGGGAACATAATCTCAATATGATATATGACATTTACAACAAACCCAGAGCCAACATGATACTCAAAGGTGAAAAGCTGAAAGCCTTTCCTCTAAATTCAGGAACAAGACAAGGATGCACTCTTGCCACTTTTATTCAACAAAAATTAGTCCTAGACACAGTAATCAGAAAAGAAAAAGAAATAAAAGGTATCCAAATTGGAAGGGAAGAAGTAAAACTCACTATTTGCAGATGACATGATACTTTATATAGAAAACCCTAAAATATCTACCCCAAAACTATTAGAATTAATAAATGAATTCAGTAAGTTGCAGGATAAAAGATTAGTATACAGAAATCTGTTGTGTTTCCATATACTAATAATAAACATTAGAAAGATAAAGTAAAAACAAAAACTATTTCAAATGGCATCAAAAAAGAATAAAATACCCAGGCATAAACTTAACCAAAGAGGGGAAAGTCTTATACTATGGAAACTATAAAACACTGATGAAGAAAATTGAAGATGATAACAAAGAAATAGAAAGATATCCCATACTCTTAGAATGGAAGAATTATATATTGCTAAAATGGCCATACCACACAAAGCGACCTACAGATTTAATGCAACCCTTATCAAAGTATTTTGATATTTTTAAAAGAACCAGAATGGATAATTCTATTATTCATATGGAACCACAAAAGACTTCCAAATGCCAAAGGAATTCTAATTTAAAAAAAAAAAAGCAAAAAACAAAAAACAATGCTGGGAGTATCATGTGCCCTGACTTCAGACTATACTCCAAAGCTACTGCACTCAAAACAGTATGGTATTGGCACAGAAGCAGACATATAGATCAATGGAACAGAATAGAGAGCCCAGAAATAAACCGACACATCCATGGTCAACTAGTCTACAACAAAAGAGGCAGGAATATACAATGCAGAAAAGACAGTCTTTTCAACAGATGGTGCTAGGAAAACTGCACAGTCACATGTGAAACTGAAATAAGAACATTCCCTCACACCATATATAAAAATAAATTCAAAACAACTTAATGATCTAAATATACAGATGGAAACCATAAAACTACAAGAGAACATAGGTAGAACACTCTTTTACATAAGTCATAGCAATATTTTCTTGAATCAGTCTTCTAAGGCAAAAGAAAGAAAGTTAAAAATTAACAAATGGGACCTAATTAAATTTAAAAGCTTTTACACATCAAGGAAAACTTTTGAGAAAACAAGAAGACAACCTAGGGAATGGGAGAAAGTATTTGCAAATGATGTGACTGAAAAAGAGTTAATATCCAAAATATACAAATAGCTCATACAACTCAATATCAAAAAAAAAAAACCCAATAAATTTATGGGAAGAAGACCTGAATAAACATTTTTACAAGGAAGACATTCAGATGGTTAACAGGCACACAAAAAAAAGCTGAACATCATTAATTATTAGACAAATGCAAATTAAAACAAAAGTGAGGTATCTCACGCTTGGCGGAATGGCTATCATCAAAAAGTCTACAAATAACAAATATTGAAGAGGATGTGAAGAAAAGGGAACCCTTGTACACTGTTTCTGGGAATGTAAGCTGGTACAGCCACCTTGGAAAACAATATAGAGTTTCCTCAAAATACTAAAAATTGAAGTTACCATATGATCCAGCAATTCCACTCCTGGGTGTATATCTGGAAAAAAATGGAAACACTTATTCAAAAATAGACATGCACCCCAATGTTCATAGCATCAGTATTTAGAATAGGCAAGAAATGGAGGCAACCCAAGTGCTCATCAACAGCAAAGTGGATTAAAAAGAAATATATATATATATTTATATATACAACTATATATATATATATATACAACAGAATATTGCTCATCTATAAAAATGAATGAAATACTGCCATTTGCAGCAATGTGGATGGACTTAGAGATTATGCTTACTGAAATAAGTCAGAAAGAGAGACAAATACTGCATGCTATCACTTATATGTGGAATCTAAAAATAGTATAATGAATGTATATGCAAAACAGAAACAGACTCACAGATACAGAAAATAAACTTGCAATTACAAAAGGGGAGCAGGAAGGAGAGAAAGACAAATTTCGGGTATGGGACTAACAGATACAAACTTGTATATATAAAATAGATAAGCAATAAGAATATACTCTGTAGCACAGGTAATTATAGCCATTATCTTATAATAACCTATAATGGAATATAATCTGCAAATATACTGAATCACTATGCCATACACCTGGAAGTAACATAATTTAATAAATCAAATAAAAAGGATGTTAAAAAGAAACTAACTCAAGGAGCTGCGTTAGGGCTTTTGGGGTTAATGCTTAAAAAATAAAAAATTACAGTGAATAAATTTTTTTACATATTAGAAAGAAAATAAAATGGTAAGTCATCTAAATGAAGAGAAGAAAGTAATAGAAAAAATAGTTCAGGATAAATAGAAAACATAAAATCAGATAATCAAAATAAAAATATATCAGTAATTCAAGTAAGTGTAAGTGGACAAAATATTCCAATTAAAAGACAAACTTTGTTAGTCTGGATAAAAATAAAACATAATAAAACAAGATCCAGCTGTATGCTGTTCGAGTGACACATAATAAACATGAGAATAAAGAAAAATTAAAAGTAGATGAAAAAATACATCATACATATATCACATATGTATAATAAGCATATATAAACAAAACAGAAGTGTATGCATTTATTTTAATATCAATCAATATAGACTTATAGACTTCAGGGCCAAAATAGATTGATGGAGATACTACATAAAGATATAATTCACAAACATACACACACACACACACACACACACACACACACACACACATCATAATTGAACTTGCATGCATTTAATTGCATAGACTGAAATATATGATGCAAAACATGATATAACCACATGAAGAAACAACCCATTCCATCATTATGTTGGGAGATTTTAAAATTTACATAGTGTGACTTGCCTCTGACCAGATCCTCCAAGAGATCCTGGTCTAATGCAGCCTTTTATCAGTTTCATTTTGGGTTATTTTATTGTACTTATCTATATGAGTGGATGATTAAACATTTTAAGGCTAAAATTAAAAATAGATTTTTAAACAAGAAACAATATATTCAGGTACATTCATGTACTTTCCTAAGACTGCAAGTTTTCATAATATAAGATGAATGTAATACAATTAATTAGTGTGGAATGAGATTTGAATATGTGAGCTGAACATTTGTTATGAAAAACAGACTCCATTCCTGACCAATCTTTAGTCACCAATCTTTATTCGGGCTCCTCTGAGCCCTCTTCTCAACTAGGTCTTGATCTTAACTGAGTCAGCCCAGTTTTAGCAAAAAATTCTGCTAAGTCAGTTTAGTGAGATATCTGACCAAATTCTTCACCACCTCCATCCTTAATATCTAAGCCCTTGGCCTTCTTTTTGCAAGAATCCTACTAGACAAATTTAGCAAGATTCCCTCTACTCAATGTCTAATCCAGTTCTCTTTAGTAATTTTCCATCCACTGCCCCCCTCACTCTGTTCTTGAACTATAAATCTACAGCTCTCTTTGCTGTATTTGGAGCTGAGTTCAATCTGTGTCCTCTATTGCAGTAGTCTTGACCCCTATTGCAATTGTTTTGAATAAAGTCTTCCTTATTTTTTAAAATAAATGTTAGAATAATTTTCCTTTTATAGAAGACTGTGATTGGGAACCATCAGCATAGTCATTAAAAAAAAGTGTTGAAATGACAGCAAAGACCACTTAAATGATTTTGTCTTTTTTCCCCCATAATAATGGGTCTTAAAGTTGATAAGAATGTGTAAGGAATAGTGCATTCTGGTGTTGATAGGGCAAGGTAGGATGTGGGTCTCTATCACTTACAAAGTAGATCAGGTGTGACTATAAAGAAATAACTATGTTAGTGG
Source organism: Camelus bactrianus (assembly GCF_048773025.1). Taxonomy (NCBI): domain Eukaryota; kingdom Metazoa; phylum Chordata; class Mammalia; order Artiodactyla; family Camelidae; genus Camelus; species Camelus bactrianus. Next base: position 75,889,990 of record NC_133575.1, on the reverse strand, counting down.
TATTCTGAAGTCATACTTTGTGCTGTCCATAGAGAAGTGGAATGACTGGAAAAGCCAGATGTGTTCAATGTTGGATTTGTTTAATGCTGTTAAGGTTTTACAGCTATACCCTTACAGTCATTTTAAAAAGAAATATTATTACAAAGTTTTTAGAAAAATGAAATAAAACAAAACAAGTTTTATAGGTATTATAAATGTGAAACTCGTTAGTCTCATATCTACTTTTTTCAAACGTTTATTCAACAGATTTGTGTTGAACGTTTACTGTATTGCCAGGTACTATCCTACGTACCTGGGAAACAGCTGTGGACAAAACAGGAAAAAAATCCATGCTGTCTTGAAATTTAGAGGTTAGTAAGGGATGCTGACATGAATCAAATAATCAAATAAATATTAAATTACAACTCTGATAAATTCTAGGGATAAATAGTGCACAGTGCTTGGTGACTGTATAGCAATAAAATGTCTACCAGATCAAGTGGTCAGAGAAGGCTTCCTTCCCTGAGTAAGTAACTTTTGAACTGAGATCATAAAGAGAAGAAATAGTTAAATTATCCTGGGGTATGTCAAAAAAGGCTAAGTCTTCCAGGCAATAGGAACACTATAAAAACTTCTTTACAAAAGGAATGTGGTAACTTTGAAGAACTGAAAGAGAGTGTGGCTAAAATACAGAATGAGGGTGATCATGGTTCAAGATGAAGCTGGAAAGATAGGCAGAGGCCAGAACATTCAAATTTTGATAGACTATGTTATAGATGTTAGTCATTATCCTAATGGAATAATATTTACAATACTATTTCAGGAAGTTAAAGTTGAAATATTGAAATATTTAAAGGGGCATGGTAGTGGGCAGTGGTGTTGTGAACAGAATTTGCATATTAAATTGCCAGTGCAACACTGTAAAAAAAAGATTTTATTTACTATTTCATCTTACTTCTCTGATAAGTTTGTCCTGCTAACCAGTAACATGGGGTGGTCTTGCCTAGGGGAAAAGTAAAATAAAATATGAATCTAGGGAGATAAAAAAATTTTTGCAACAGTGGTCCTGACACTTTAAAAAAATGGGTTTTATACCAGCCTTTGCTCTGTTTGACATGTGCCCTATCATGATTTAAGGAAGAGAGGTTTCAAATGGCTTGCCCTAGCTAGCTTCGGAATCTGAAACAGCCTGGAAGAGGGCAAGAATCTTCGTGGTAGCTTCAGATAAAGAAAGACAGTGGATATTTAAAGGAAACTAGATAGATATGAGAGACAAGAAATAAAATCAATTCCATTTATTGCTGGATTATATACATATAGGAAGTGAGGAAGGAAGTGTCAAGAATTAGTGCTGAGTTTTACACTGGATGAATAGTGGTAGGGATAGGGAACATTGGAAGAGGATCTGTTCCTCTGCTCCCTATGCAGATGGCGGTCTGCTTATGAGTACAATTTGGGGCCTTTTGAATTTCAGGTTCTTTTGAGCTATCCAAATGTAAGTGTTAAAAAAAGTAGTTGAATTATAAGGGTCTGGAGTATCAGAAGAGAGGTCTAGGCTAGAGATATGATTTTGGGAGTCAACAATAGTTATTGATGCCAACTGCATGGATGTGATTTGCTTGGGAAAAAATATAGAGTAAGAAGAAATGTACATAAATTTACTTAATGAATGCCAGCATTTCGTGACCAAAGAGCAATGCTTGAGTCTAAAATGAAACTTAAAGGAATAGCCACAAACAAGAGGAAAGTCAGGAAAGTGTGTTAACATGAAAGCCAAGGAAGAGATAATTATTTTATAATGGGATATTTATAAATACTATTTATTATATATATGACAGTCAAGATATAACTGAGCAGATTATGTATTTTTATCAGTGGCTAGGATGAGCCATTCTGAGAATTCTCTTTCTGGTCTTAGTGACTGGCTAAAGCTCAAAGTTGCAACCCACATATTCTTGTAATTAAATGAATCAACAGGTTTGATAAAGAGAGTGAGCTGTAGGGTGTCTAACGCTTACCCACAGTAGTTAGGTATGACTATAAAGAAATAACTAGTTTCTTTACAGCATCTAAGTTACTGGTGCTTTAGAGTCATACTCTGTATGGCCCATAGAGAAATGGAATGACTAAAACCATTATTGACTAAATCATTCTGAATGCTGAATTTAGATCAGTGAAATGAATCTTATCATTCTTACATTTCCAGGGATTTAGGCTTGCACTAAAATATCATCAATTAATTACAATATATTAGGTCAGGGCCATGCTTACTCAATTTCTTCTCATAATATCTTTCGGATTATTTTACCCAATTGTCTTATTTTTTTTGTCCTATCTTCAGGTTGGAGAAAGTCCCACCAGCCACTACATACACCCTATGGTCTGCTTCAGTTTCTCTTTTCAGACAGGTTCAGCATGAGATTACAGCTTCCTCAGTTTTTTTTTTTTAATAGTTAATATTTTAGTACCTGAAGTTTTAGAGCCCATTGTTCTGAAACAAGCAAAGCAATTTCTTATTATTTAAAAAAAAAGCTTTTTGTTTTGTAATAAAATGTTTTAAAAGTTTTTTGTTGTTATAAGTATACACAATAATTTTGTGATTTCTGCTTTTTTATTCTCAGTCTTTCATTTGATACAGAAATTTCTCTATTTTTGATATTTTAACTTGAAATGCTTTATAAAAAAACTAAACATTAGAACAAAATTATGTCAAGCATGTCTGCTACTTATAGCTAGTCCAAATGCTCCCATGCATAATATTATTTTGGACTTAACATAAATGAATTTACAGTTCCTTAAAACTTTACTAATTACTAATTTTCCTTTTTTATTGAAACATAAATGACATGAGACTAGCCTTTTCATGCCTTTTTTAGACGTTTCTTAATTTATGCTCTAGGTTCTGATAAAGTATGAAACAGTTGAGTATTTCAAGTAGATATGGTGGTTGGCTTTTGGAGATTAACTCTATAGGCTTCCATTATGAATCAATGTGCTAGATAGTTTTGTGTCTTTATGTAAGTACTAGGAAGTTCATCAACATATCCAAGAAGAATTCTCTCTCTTTCTGTTCCAAGGTCTCTAAATAACTTGAGGTCAGAGACTATGTCTTACTCATTTCATCAATAACTATAATATAGTAGATAATACATGTTAAATTGAACTGAAAGCTGGAACTCCCTTGTCAGTCTTCACAGTAAATCCCTCTTACTGGTTTGAAAGATATCTCTAGTTCAGAGCTCTTTTATAGTGCTGAGGTGATTGCCATACCCTAGATCCAGGAAATTATTAAGGCAAGTGTGACTCAAGATCACCAGAAATGTCATAATAAATTCTTTCCATATCCATAAAAGCACAAATATTCCCACAATGAAAATATGCTTGAGATATACAGCAGGAGATATGAGAAGAAGAGACAAGCCTGGGTTGGAAACTTAGCTCCAAAATTGTACAAATTATACTTTTCAATCATGACTTCAATCATTGACAGATTGGAAGTAATTATACCCTACTTTGAGAATTGGTTAAGAAGCATTATGCAAAATGCCAAGTACAGTGACTAGCATAGAGTAAGGCATTCAATATTAGTCAGTCCCCTTCTGCAGGATCAGATTGTCAGTTTCACTCCCTGTGATACATTTACTTTCTTTTATCTGTCTCCTTTACACTCTCCCTCCTCCATCTCACTATCTAGTCTTCTGGAATCTTGTTTTCCAATTAGTTCAAGTTAGTGAAAAAAAATCTTTGTTCTCTACCCCGCGTTTCAATATTATACATTTTCATCAATAGCCAGAAAGAGTTGACAATTGGTCTCAACAGCCTATTGAATTTATGCAAAATCTAAAATCGACAAAGATATGCTTACATCTATTGACACTCCTTTGTATTCAAAATGAGAGGTTAGTAAGGACCTTTAAGAAGATAGAAGTAATTTTAAAGTGGATGTTGATTCACTCTTCTCTTCTTTGTATTAAAAATACTTAGTTTTCATAAGCTTTTCTAACAAGTAGACTTTATGTAATCTCTCTTCCTGTAAGAGGATCTAGAGGATCTATATCCATTGCCATGGGTACTACAATGACTCCTGAGGGAGGAGTCTGTTTCCTCACCTAATTGATGTTTGAGCAATGAAACATGAGCGGACATGATGTATAACTAGTTGCTTTAAAAGCCACTGAATGTTTTTGCCAGATCTGCTTCCTTTTATTTTCCATTTTCCATAATGACATGTTACTAAACATTTTCCAGATAGGGGCTGATCAGGCACATTGAGTGTGGGAAAAAGAAATAGGGATCAATGTTACCTACAACCAACATAAAATGTGAGCAAAAATTACTTTGGTTGTGATAAGCCTCTCGGAAGTTAACATTGCTTGTTACCACAGCAAACCTGACGGATATGAATATTAATATTTAAGGTGCTGATATAATAAAATCTCTAATATATACGTCATTCTCTTTGGGGCCAAGTCATGGGTAGAAAGGAAATTATCTTCAAAGAATGGAGAAATAGCAGCTCATATGTGCAATGACAAATATTTTTATAGAAGTACCACCTGTGATAACTTGGAAGACATTTAATTACCTAATAAATCTGTTTTAGATGAACTGGAAAACAGAATGTTGGATGCATGATTTGATTGTTTGGTGCTATAATTTGACAAGGTACTATAAGAAAGAATTAATAAAAACAAAAAGCAAACAAACAAAAGAACAATCAGATATTTTATAAGCAGAAAGCAAAAAAAGAGAAAGGTACAACTGTTCCTAATATCAAACCAGAAAATGAAAAAATTAAGAAATGCTTTGAGCAAGAAAAGCCAATTAAGACAATTAAGATTCAGCCTCTATCAAGGAACAAATCAAGGACAGGCATAGTCACATGTTTTGTTAAAACCTCTGAATGGATTTAAGTGGTTCTCAGTAAATCCTTTAAATTGGATTAAACAGCTCAGGGAAAACAGACTAAGATAGTGGTTTCACAAATGCCTAATAAATTTGAATTACCTGTAAGTCTAATAAAGAGGCATAATTTGACAAGAATTGTGGGTGTAGCTATTGGCATATTAAACTGATTAGAGTAAAATAGAACATATTTTCCATGTTCTCTTCAAATGTGGCTAAGGAGAATCATGGAAAAAGAAGTACTTTCCACAGGGCAGAACTAAGAGTAATAGACAACGATTGACTGCAAAGCTCTTCCCCAAACATGGAACTGGAGTGTAATTAAGGAACAATTCTTATCCACAATCTTATTCCAGCAGATTTTCAGAATTCCTATTGTCTAGCGAGTTACTACAGTTAATGTCATCTCACTTTCAGATGTGAATGTCACTGATCCATCATTGTAATATTAAGATGTTTGGAAGACTGTGAAACTTACCTTTAATTCTATTTCCTGGATGTAGAAAAAAGCTTAATGTAGAGACTATTCTAAAGTCCCACACTCCCATTTTGATGCCATGATTCAGTGGGATTTTTGACTGTCTTCTTGGAAAAGACTGAGCTTATTTTGCATTAAGGAGAAAGGAAAGTGAACATTTGTGACCAAAAGGGTGTAATGTGATAGACTGTATATTTTCTCATCTGTTCAAATCTATTCACTCTTCTTTCCACTAAGAGATTTCATACATTCCTACATGTTGACACTTAACTTTCAGTGCTTCCTATAGCCCCATTTCCCACCGCATTGATGTTGAGCTTTGCCATATAATTTGCTTTACCCAATTGAATATGAATTGATTTAATTTCTGAGCAGAAACTTTAAGTGTCATCTACCAGATTATTACTCTTTTCACTTTGCCACAAGGATAGCATGTGGTAGAACATGTCACAGATAGGGGCTGTTCCTTTTGCCTGGGTACTGAATGAAGGCTTATGGAACAGAACTACAGTGGGCCCATAGCTGTATAAAACGCAAGGGAGAAATACACATTTGTTGCAAGATACAGATTTGGGGGCTGTTTATTAACATAAAAGTGACTTCTTTTAAAGCTCCAATGAATGCAGAAATACTTTCAGATATATACCAAAAGGCATTGAGAAAATGTATGAATGAATGAAAGAATGAATGATATGAGATGGGAGAAAATGTACTTTCATTCAATGAGGAGTAATTGCATTTAGTGAGAGAGATATACTTTTTGAATTATACCATCTTGGAGTGAGAGTAGCTTGTGAGTATGAGAAAAACATTTCCTAACTTCTAAACTATTGCTGATAATATTATATTGAACTGGCTAAGTCCTTGAATAACCAGAAAGTCATAGCTTTTAGATAGGCTTGGTTACCTGGCCAAAAGAGAACCAATATATTGCCTGGCCCACAGAATATGACTTGATTACTTAAAAAAAAACTTTATCCAGCTCTGGTACAGCAATTAAATGAACCAGTCAAATCATCTCTATAGAGGAGTTTAAATATGATACAGAAAGAGTACTGGTTGTCTAGACAGGGGAGAAAATGAGGAAGGACAGAAAGAGATCAGTAGTTGGAAATCTCGAAACCATAAAAGTCATGAGGAAGTAAAGTTTTAAGTAAAAAATAGAAGTCAAGAAGATTTATAGATTATAAAGTGAGGCAGTTGTTTGGTAGGGACAAAAGAGTAAAAGATCAATAAAATATGGCTGTTAAAGATAGGAGAGAAATTAACAAGAAAATCTAGCAATTATATCTGCTTTAAACATTGACTAGTCTCCAAATTCCCATCTATTTAAGGCCTGTATTCTATTCGTCCATGAGGCCTAGCTATATGTATTTATCTAAATTTTTGTGAGGCATGGCACTGGGGTTAAGATACTTGCTTCTCTTATTTTCTGTATTAAAACTAAAGTAACAATGACCTTAAAGTAACTTTTACTTTTTGCAAACAAGAGTAACACAATTTATTAGTTTTTATACCACCCATACTCATTGAATCTAGAAAATGTAGAGAAATATGCAGAAATCAGATCACATCATCTCTCATCTTAAGACTCTTCCATTCATTCTCATCATATTTACAATAAAATCCACATACAATATCCAGATACAACCAGGTATCACCTGATAACCTATTAGGCTATCATGAAAAAGACAAGAACTAACAAGCATTGGCAAAAATGTGGAGAAAAAGAAACACTTGTGAACTGTCGATAGAAATGTAAATGGGTGCAAATACTATGGAAAACAGCATAAGGATTCCTCAAAACATTAAAAATTAGAACTACCATATGGTCCAGCAATCCCACTTCTGGGTATACATTCAAAGGAAATAAAAATAGGATCCTGAGGAGATCTCTGCACTCCCATTTTCATTACAGCATTATTTACAATAGACAAGAAATGTCAACAACCTAAGTGTCTTGTCAATGGATGAATAGATAGAGAAAATTATATATATATATTATTCAGACATGAAAAGACAGAAATCCTGCCACATGGATGGAACTTGAAGATATTATGTTAACTGAAATAAGTTAGAGAGTGACAAATACTTATGTATGATATCACTTATATGTGGAATCTTTAAAAAAGCCAAATTCTGAGAAACAGACTAGAGTAGTAGTTACCCTGGGTGGGGCTGAGGGAAATAGAGAGATATTGGTCAAAGTATACAAACTTCCAGCTAAAAGATTAACAAGTTCTGGGGATCTAATGTACAACATGGTGATTATAACTAATAATACTGTATTATATACTTGAAAGTTGCTAAGAGAGTAGATCTTAAATGTTCTTACCACAAAAGAAAAATAGTAATTATGTGATAGGTTGGAAGTGTTAACTAATGCTATTGTGGTAATCAGTATGCAATACATAAGTGTATCCAATCAACAGGCTGCACACCTTAAACTTACACAATGTTATATGTCAGTTATATCTCAATAAAGCTGGGGGAAAAGAGTCATACTCTTAGAAACAGAGATTAGAAAAATGGTTGCCAGGGTCTGGGGATGAAAACAGGGAGCGGTTGATAAAAAGGCACAAACTTTCAGCTATAAGATGAATAATGTCATAGGCTCTTATATAAAACATAGTAATTATAGTTGATTATACTATATTGTTTAATTGAAATTTGCTTAAAAAGTAGAACTCAAATATTCTCACCAAAAAAAAAAAAAGAAAAAGAAAAATGTGTTAATTAGATGGGGGTACTCCTTTCACCACATATATGTATATAAAATCACCAAGATGTACACTTTAAATATCTTACAATTTCATATATCAATTATACCTCCATAAAGCTGAATTTTTTACAAAAGCACTTAGGTTTAGACGATAAGTTATATGGTTAACAAACCTGTGATATCCTTCATGATCTGGCCCCTCTACTACATCTCCAACCTGATCCTCTATCACTCTCTCCTTTGGTTATATATATATATATATATATATATATATATATATATATATATATATATATATATATATATATATATATAGTACAGTCAGTTTACAATATTGTGTCAGTTTCTGGTGCACAACACAATGCTTTAGTCATATAGGAACGTACATATATTCGTTTTCATGTTCTTTTTCACCATAAGTTACTACAAGATGTTGAATATAATTTCCTGTGCTGTACAGTATAAACTTGTTATTTATCTATTTTATATATAGTAGTTAGTATCTGCAAATCTCGAACTCCTTTTTATGCACTATCTACTTCAGTCAAACCAACCTTCTTTCTGCTGCACAATACTTCAAGTTTGTTTCCATTTCAGTACCTTCATACTTGCTTCCTGGAATATTCAGCAATCAAATCTTCACCAAAGCTGATAACTTCTAGTCATTCAGATCTTAGTTCAAGTGTCACCTTAAGACTACATTTTCTGACTGCCCAATCTAATGTAACCCTTCTTCCAATATCCTTTCTAATAACACTGTATTTTTCTTCATTACACTTATCCCAAGTTGTAATTAAATAGTTATTTTCTTGATTATTTTCTGATTCCTCAATAGACCATAAATTCTGTAGTGGGGCGAGGGGAGAAGAGGGATGGAATGCATTTTTAGGCTCACTTTCATATACTCAGTGCTAGTCTGTTTTTCTAAAACTCTATTTCACCTCCAGGTTTTGTTTGCTTGCTCTTCAATGTGCAAGATTCACAGTATCCCTCTTAAATATCCCCAAATCTCTTAACTTGGCTAAGTCTGTACTATGTTAATTCCCTTCTCTCTTCTCAACTTTGGTCAGAATCTGTACTCTTTGAGTTGTGGCCCCTAGTCTAAATCATTGCCCATAAAATGATTTTTACAAAAAAAAAGTTAGATAAATGCATGCTATATGTACACATAGTTGAAAAAGTCAAACTGTGCTGAAAAGTTCAAAATTGAAAATAAGAGCCTCTCTCCTCTCCAAGTAAAAAAGAAAATAGCTTGTGTTTCTTTCAGAAAAATATATAGTATATAGGTATGAAAAACCTAAAACTTGTGATTATCTAAACTTAGAGGAAGAGAAAATATTAAGGTTAAGCAATTGTCACCCTGTGCACTGAGAAGTTTTATTCAGAGTATTATTGTTGGGAAATTTCTCAAATTCATACTACATTTAGGGTTCAAATAGCAAGCATGTCTTGCTCTAACGTTAGAGATGAATTTTAATTTCATTACAAGGTTGATTTTACCTGTAGCAACATGACTCTCAGTTGATGATCTTGGAAGTACCAAGAATGTTATTCTATTTCAGTATCAACTGATTCTTCATTTTGGATACCAATCCTACCAGATGTCAAAAAAAAAAACCTTAAAGACAGATAAGTAAAATCTTAATCAATCCAAGATTTTCTCAGTCAATTAAAGGTGCTATTTCTCCTCCTATTCTCTTTGCTTTCTTCTAAATTTAGGAGGCACAATAGTACCAAAAAAAAAAAAAAATCCAATAGGAGTTAGGAGAGGCAAAGCTGGCCCTATATCAACATTTGTCCTTCCTATTATCTACTGTGATATTGATACCCTATCTGCTCCCTAATTGGCTCTCCATATAGGTACTAACAGCATCTTCATCATCTCAACTACAAGGTATCTGACATCAGTTGCTTCTCTGTACCATACCCATGATGCTCTCTGTCTCATAAGGAAACACTCAGCTACTCTCCTCAACATACACTCTGCAAACACTCAGACCCAAATGTAAGGACACCTGTATTACTCCAGAGCCATCCTGGATGTGGAACTCTGTGAGACTTGTTGCTGCTTCAGCCTGGAAGAAAGTCATCACCTATCTGTACTCTCATAACTACCCCCATCAAAGCTATCCGCGGGTTCTGTGATTTCTTCTCAACTCACTGTGACTCATACTGGGGCAGGGGCAGGGAATAGGATTCCTTCTCTCTGACAGAACACTAAGATCTTGCTTTTATGTTTTCCCTCTCCTCTCTTTTGGCTGGACGATCTTTAATTGGGGTGTGTGAAGGGTAACTGGTACCACTTCTTTTATTGTCTTCAGCTCCTCCTCCTAATATACTTTTTAATGTGTCTGATATATATGTTACTTCATCAGTTGATACCACAATAGGTAATTCTTTCACCTAATTTTATAGAGACAGAGAAAGTTAAGCAAAATGAAAACACAGAGGAAGAGCTCTTAATTGAGATAGCAAGAGAAAACCCCTGAGAAAAATAATGAAAGAGAAATCAACAATTTACCAGATAAAGAATTCAAAGTATTGGTAATATAAATGTTAATTGAATTAGGAAAAAGAATAGATGAACACAGTGAGAATTTTAACAAGGAACTAGAAAATATAAAAAAGAGCCAATCAGAAATGAAGACTTCAATAACTGAAATAAACACATTAGAATGAATGAATAGCAGATTAAGTGATGCAGAAGAATACATAAGTGATCTGGAAGATAGAATAATGGAAATCACCCAATCAGAACAGCAAAAAGAAAAACAAATTTTTAAAAAGCGAACAATTTAAGAGATCTCTGAAAAAACATTAAGCACTCCAACATTTGTATTATAGGGGTCCCAGAAGAAGAGAGAGAGAAGGATATTTTTGCATATTATACCCCATAATAGGTTATTACAGGATAATGGCTATGGTTCCCTGTGCCATACAGCACATCCTTGTTGCTCATCTATTTTATACATAGTAGCTTGCATCTGTTAGTTTCATATTCCTAATTTGTGCCTCCCCCTTTCCCTCTTCCCTTTGGTAACCACAAATTTGTTTGCTATATCTGTGAGTCAGTTTCTGTTTTGCATGTACATTCATTTGTATTAATTTTTAGATTCCACATATAAGTGATATCATACAGTATTCGTCTTTCTCTGTCTGACTTATTTCACTTAGAATAATATTTTCTAGGTCCATCCATGAAAATGAAAATATTTCATTCTATTAATGGCTGAGCAATATTCCATTTTATACACACACACACACACACACACACACATATATATATCACACACACACATATATATATACACACACATACATACATATTACATTTTCTTAATCCAATTGTCAGTTGATGGGCACTTAGTTTCCTTCCATATCTTAAAGAAATGGAAAGATATCCTGGGCTCTTGAATTGAAAGAATTAACATTATTGAAATGATCATACTGCCCAAAACAGTCTACAGTTTTAATGAAATCTTTATTAAAATACCCATGACATTTTTCACAGGACTAGAAAAAATAATCCTAAAATTCACATAGACCCTGTGGGTTCTGTTCGATGTGGGTTTTGTCCAGCAAAAGTCCCACCGCAGAAGAACGAAATTACTCAAGACTTTATCAGGTCAAGAGAGTGAGAAGGAGCCGGAGACCGACTCCCCGAGCCCTTCCAAAGCTCTTGTATTTATTGAGAATAGTCAAACAAAGAGTCAAAGGAAAATACATCATAGGAATGAGTAAGAGGCACGGTATACGGGGCAGGGATGCAGGTCAGTAGTTTCAGTTTGTGAAAAACAGAAACATTATAATCTTGATTTATACTTAGAGAGAAGGTTACAATATTGATAGTACAAATGGTTATTTTAAGCCTCAAACAATCATGAGCAAGGTTACAGTGTTCCAAATAACTGATAATGAAAACCCAGACCACCACAGAGTCTCCATACTATGCTCAGAAATCATCTAAGCATGCGAAGCAGCCCAGCTGTTCCCAGGTAAGGGCTAAGTCACAGTCTTCTGTGAGCAAGAGCAGCCTACACTAACCACCTACGCCTGATAAGCAAAGCATGTCCTGCGTTAGGGCAAGGGATGAGTTATGGTTTTCCATAAGCACAAGCAGCCCTGAATCTGTGACCTTGAACTAAGCAGAGCAAGCAAAGCATGTCTCTGCTTTTTATGGCAAGGAGACAGATTGTAGCAGGTTACTGCTAGCAAAGCAGCTTCAAGGCAACTAAGCTAAGTTCCATGGATAAGGTGGTGACTGGTATTGAGAGTTTAGTCTTTTGTGCTTTTGGACATTTTGCTTTGAAGTAGCACTATAAAGTCAAATGCAGAAGTACAGGTTCTGATTATACATTTCTTATGTGCTTACATAAAGGTGAGAATACATAAAGGTGAGAATATGATTTGGTAAAAGCAATCACTACAATACCAAAGTTTGTTAACCCAAGTTTGCACTCCCACAAGACCCCCCCCCCAAAAAAATAAACTCAATTGCCAAAGCAATCTTATGGAAAAAAAAAAAAAATAAAGCTGGAGGTATTATACTCCCTGACTTCAGACTATACTACAAAGCTACAGTAATCAAAACTGGCATGAAAACATATGCATACATTAATGGAACAGAATAGAGAGCCCCAAAATAAACCCTTACACTTATGGTCAATTAATCTATAACAAAGATGGCAGGAATATACAATGGAGGAAAAGATAATCACTTCAATAAGTGGTGCTAGGTGAACTGGACAGCTACATGTGCAAGAATGAGCTTAGAACATTCCCTCAGACCATATACAAAAATAAATTCAAAATGGATTAAAGAACTAAATATAAGAATGGAAATCATTGGGGGAGGGCATAGCTCAAGTGGTAGAGCTCATGCTTAGCATACACAAGGTCCTGGGTTCAATCCCCAGTACCTCCTCTTAAAATAAATAAATAAGTAAAACCTAATTACCTCCTTCCACAAGAACTGAAATCATAAAACTCCTAGATGAGAATATAGACAGAAAACTCTTTGACCTATCATAGCAATATTATTTTTTTGATCTGTCTCCTAAGGCAAAATAAATAAAAGCAAAAATAAACAAATGGGACCTAACTAAAAAACTTTTGCACAGCAAACGAAAGCACCAACAAAATGAAAAGACAACTTATGGAATGGAGAAAATGTCTGCAAGTGATGTGACTGACAAGGGGTTAATATGCTCATACAACTCAATATAAAAAAACAGACACCTCAGTCAAATAATTGGCAGAAGATCTGAATAGACATTATTCCAAAGACGACATAAAGATGGCTAACAGGCACATGAAAAGATGCTCAACATTGCTAATTACTAGAGAAATGCAAATCAAAACAACGAAATGCATCTTCAAACTTTTCAGAATGACTGTCATCAGAAAGCCTATAAATGACAAATGTTGGAGAAGATGTGGAGAAAGGGGAACCCTTGTGAACTGTTGGTGAGAATGTAAATTGGTGCAGCCATTATGGAAAACAGTATGGAGGTTTCTCAAAAAACTAAAAATAGAATTATCGTATGATCCAGCAATTCCACTCCTGAGCACATATCTGGAGAAAATAAAAACACTAATTCAAAAAGATACACACCCCACAATGTTCATAGCAGCACTATTTACAATAGCCAAGACATGGAAGCAACCCACGTCCATCTGACGATTGGCTTAAGAAGATGTGATATACATATATATATATATATGAATATTACTCAGCCATAAAAAAAAATAATATATTACTATTTGTAGCAATGTGATGGACCTAGAGAAGATTATGCTTATTGAAATAATTCAGACAGAAAAAGACAAATAATTTATGATATTACTTATATGTGGGATCTAAAAAATAAAGCCAAAAAATGTATATTGCAAAAGAGACTCATGGATATAGAATACAATCTAGTGGTTACCAGAGAGGAAGGAAAGGGGAGTAGCAAGATAGGGGTTTGGGGTTAAGAGATACAAACTACTATGTATAAAACAGGTAAGCAACAAGAATATATTGTACAGCACAGAGAATTATAGCCATTATCTTGTAATAACTTTTAATGGAATATAATCTATAAAAATTCTGAATCACTATGCTGTACCCCTGAAACTAGTAGGATATTTTAAATCAATTATACTTCAATAAAAAATACATGCCCTTGTAATAAAAGCTATGTCTATGCACTGCTTTTTTGACAGAATAGGTGCAGTTGTTAAAAGCACAAATGTTCAATTCATGCAGTTCACTATGCTTATCCTGGATTCGCCACTTACTAGCTATGTGACCTTAAACAAATTAATTTCTTTGTGCCTTAGTTTTCTCTATTATAAAATAAGAATAAAGGAGAACCTTTCTTACAAGATAGTCTGAAGATTAAATTAAATAACATGTAAAGCAATAAGCATATCTACAAAACTTCTCAGACCTTTAATATGCTAATATATGTTGTGACTCTAAGAAAAAGGCTGGGTAATGTAGTATTTCCCAAACCTATTGACCAAGAAACTTCTTTACCAAAAGAATATCTCTTTGAAAATCACTTTTGGCAAAGGGACGGGTTTTCTTGTTTCCTAGTTAAGAAACTAAGGAACCACGAAATTGCTTCATACTAAAATAATAATAATAATACATTTAAGATAAAGGAATTGAGGAAAGACATCTGGGGACATAATTAAGAGTTCTGCTATACTTAGAAGATAACTCTTAGTCCCTATGGATTTCTAACAGTGAGGACATTATCTCTTAGAGATTCTGTGGGAAGTAAAAGGTAAAGACAGTCCTGAACTCCTATACAAAAAGGGATCTGAGGCTCTGGACTCATTATCAGTCAGTTTGTATATCGACTGGCTACTAAGTGTTCAAACTTTGGTGAAGGGTGGCGGCCAAATGTTGGGCACTTAAGAAGCAGGTAACAATGAATGAACATATATAATCTACCATGAAGCTGTATAGTAAGGGTTATTTCTGAGAAGTAAACGTTATCTGATAAAGTAGACTGAAGTGATTTGGGCAGATGAAGGAAGAATTGTTACGGCCGTAACAAATGCTTAGGAGTCAACTACCGGGACAAGGTAACGACCATCCAAAGAAGAATGACATGGGTGAACATTCTAAGGTACAATTTGCCATGGCAGTTATTCTTTCAGCAAATATTTTTAAGCACTTACTATGTGTCATGCACTGTGCAAGAGTCAGCGATACAAAAATACGTACGAAATTTCCCTAGATGTCAAGGAATAGTGGTCTTGTCGGTAGACCAATGTATCCACATTGAAGTATGTGTAGCACTCAATTCAGAATGAAAAGGAATGAGGGTGGAGGCAGGAGTATTGGAAAGTCTTCAATGACAAAGTGAAATTTAAATGAGTCCTGGAAGAAGGAATGGTGGTTATGTGTCTTTTACATCTCACAGGATGCAAGGAAAGATGAATGCCAGAAGCTGAGACTGAAAAGACATGATGAGGATGGATTTTGGAGGATTATCACACAACGTTCACAAATCTGTTCTTTATTTTGTAAAGGTTGACAGTTTAGGACCTGTAAGAGATTGAATTGATTGCATCAAAGGATGCAAGTTGAAGAGGAAAGGCAGTATGTAAGTAGTGTGTCAGCAGATTTTAAAGGGTTTAGAAAATGGAGAAGACTTTAGCCTATCATATTAGGCAGGAAGGAGTCACTGAAAGTCCTTGAGCAGGAGGGAGCTTTTTCTTTCTTTCAGCTAATATTTATTGAGTGCTTACCATATGCCAGTGCCTATATTTTTTCTGTAGTTTCAGTTGCATTTCAGGCCTTTTATATTGGCAATAAGACTTTTAAAATATTAAATACAAGATGGTGTATGGTCAAGTCACCCAAGATGGCTGTTCTCTTGCTCTCTGTCCATCCCCTGCTGGACCAGTGCCTGCCTCACCTACAGCCCACTCACATGAGTCACTTTCCTACATACTTGCCCCTGGCCCCAGCTAGTGATTGTTCTAATCTCCACTATGATAGCTTATCAAAGGGGCAGTGAGGGGCGTGCACCTGTGGTAGTTTCCCTGGTAACCTATGAGCCAACCTGATGTCAATTCCCCTAATAACTGGTAACTTCCACATCCCCACCCCTCCACCCCGCCAGGAGCTAAGACTGCCTCCATATCCTGTCCACTGTCTGCTGCACACAGTAGGGTGTCACTCCAGGACTCTGCTTCAGACACATAAGATCCCCTCTTCCCATTAAACCACTGATGTCTCTGTCCTGACTCTGGGCTCCGTTTGGTCTTAAAGCTGGACACATACAGGCCTTGTAGGCCTGTGGAATGCAGCCCAACAGATGGTAAAACCCAAGAATCCAGATGAAACAGAGAATGTGTTTCAGTCCAGAGAACATAACAGTAGAGGTCTGAGAATTCTGAGTCCTAGAATTAGTATCTTCTTCTGCGTGACTATAGGCCCTAGTATCCTCCACTGTTAAATGGGAAGGTGGGACCAGAGGGTTTTAAGTTCCTTCCCAGATATGTTTAATATTATTTTGTTAAAAGAAATTAACACAGTCATATCTACAATTTAGGGGTGATGCAAAGTAGAGAAAAAAAGATGGTTGCACAAAGCAACCCCCCAGAGATGATGAGAATAGGGGCAAAATGGAAAATTGAACTCCTTTTGAAAACTCAAATAAAAAGAATTTTTTGTTCTGAGCCCAATCCTCCTTATGTATAGAAAGGGTGTTTAAAATTATGTATGTGAAAAATTACCTTTTAGAACTTCCTCCAAAATCTCTTGAAGTGGCTGCAATGTGTTCGGAACACATCATTTAAAAGTAGATAATGGTGAGTTTCTTAGAATATGGAATATTCCTCTTTTCAATTCCTTTTAAGTTACAGGATAAATTTCCTATGTCCGGTAGTAATGTTCAAACACCATAATTCCTAAGGACAGTTTTAACCTCTGCCCCACTGAATGAATAGCTAAGACTAGGTAAGTGGTTCAGGAAGTAGGTTTTATTTGATGTTATATGAAATGCCTACTAGTATATAACACTTACATTACAATTTAACCTCACCTTTTTTGAAGTTTCCTCCTAAATTACTCGCTGATAGGTTACATGTCTAATTGTGGGTGGCTTTTACGTGTCTTTGAACTCTCAATATATTCCCAGGGATAATACCATCTTGCTTCTCATCCTCCTTGATAAGATAGGTGGTGTCTTGATTCTTCTGAGATTTTTAAGGATGGAGACATGGGCTCACACCTAAGGCTAAGTGTTGTTTAATTATTTTTCCTCTGTGCTGCCCAAAACCTTCCATCTCTGCCCCTCTTAGACTCTATGTCTACCCCTTTCTCCATTCCTCTTCCTTTAGTGGATGTATATTCAGGGATCAGGCAGCAGAAATAATTATTTTCCATTAATCTACCACATAGGTCCCAGGAGTTAAGGTCCAAAAGTCACAGGTCTCTGGCACCTAGAGGAGCCATGATCCTAGCGAGAGGGCAGGATTGAATGTCACTCTACTGACATCACCTGAGTAGCTTAAGATCAGAAACAGTAGAAGTTTATGATATTGAGCTGGAGCAGGCGGGGGGTGATTTTTTGAACCTTGGAGAGAACTACTGCAAGACCAAGAAAGCCTACAATACCAATAGAGCAGTAATCCAGGAAAAATTTTAAAAGGTCCTTGGCTTTTGTGATTGAAGAAATTTTATTACCTTCAAAGAAAAAGTGTGCATTTATTTTTTCCATTTATGAGTTCCAAATTCACCCTGACTGCA
The DNA here is from genome assembly GCF_048773025.1 of Camelus bactrianus. Taxonomy (NCBI): domain Eukaryota; kingdom Metazoa; phylum Chordata; class Mammalia; order Artiodactyla; family Camelidae; genus Camelus; species Camelus bactrianus. Next base: position 75,872,149 of record NC_133575.1, on the reverse strand, counting down.
CATTAGACTACAATTAGCGATATTCCTCTATTAACAAAAACTCATGTATAAATGGGTGTAAGGAATTAATACCATCACCTTTTATACACCTAGAAATAACCAAATTCCTCCCAATAATAATCTTTAGGAAAGTCTTATCTACTTCCATATCTGCCTCTGCCATTTCTTTTCAAGCATGACTATTTAAGATGATTTAAAGAAAATTGTATGTTTCTTCGCTTTATTTTTGTTTGATAATATTTCAACATATCAGGAAACTATGGTGAACTCTTTTTAAAAATTTAGTGACATAATTATCATTTTTAAATGAGTCCAAAAGCTATACATAATTGCTATTGTCAATTTTTTTTGCATGTTAGCTTTAAATACATATAGCATGTAAACTACATTATTAATTAAATAGGCCCTTGTGGGCTAGCCTAGGAACTGCTGACATTCATAGGTGAGTTTTTTGAATTACATTTTCTGTCCAGCATATCATAAAAGTGACTTACAAATGAGCTTTCAAAAAAAAAAAAAGCCATTTATAAGTTGCTAACTGCATGCGTTGAGAAGTTGTGTTAACTCCTTTAGGAAAATAGTATACTACGTTTGAACCCAAACCTTAACTTTAATCAACTGGACTTGTTTAGTCCCTTGAAGAATATGCCTCAGTTGTTACATGGTGATTATCAATTAATATTTCATAGTACAAATTATAGCGTGCTTTGATAGTAAAAAATAATTTTTTCAACAGACTCATAAAAATTGTTTCATTTCAGTTTAATCTGTCATTTCCTTGGCTATGATCATAGGTTATATCCTCCAGATAATAGATTTAGCCTCAGGAAGAAACAATTCTTTCTGGAGATGATTACATTAAGAAAGCTATTGGGCATGAGACCTTCTACATTGTCTCTTCAAAAATCAGTTCCTTAAAGTCTGCTTGGGAAAAGTCTGACATTCAATTTCAATTTCTTTGGTTTTTATTTCACAGGTGGTGACTGGGGAGATGAAATGAACATTTTAAAATCTACTTGATGAAAGAATTTGCACATAGAGGTTTCTTTCTGTTTGGGGAAATAGAGAAACAACAAAGGAAGACTGTATTTCAGTAGTTAGCATCCAGTAGCTATGCCTGAGTTAGTAAAATGATTTTAAAAGCTATTACTTCAGCTATGCCATAAAGGTGTGTAAAATAGAAATGTGTACAGTATATCGAATACTATTTTCCTCTTGACTTTCAATATAAAGCAGGTGATATGTTCATAATGGAGTATTTGTCCTCAGAATGTCATAAGAATGCAAGGTGAGAATATAGTCTTTTTTAAACCATGTATGAAAAGGCAACACAGTAACATTTAATGAGAATGTCGATATATACCATATACTTAAAGGGTTAGATAGTGAGAAATGAGAGCCAGGGGAAAATATTACGAAGATAAGATCAAATAATCTTAATTTATTCTATAGATATACAACTTTATAAAATGAGCTGCTCAGTTTCCCCCCCCCCCCCACTAAAGGAAGTCAACAGAAAATCAGCCACTTAAATAACTTCAAGGTCGCAGCTAATCTAGGCTGTGATGAGCCACTTTTGGAAAGTCTGTTCATTGCTCTCTGATGTAAGTAACTCGGACTGCCTCTAAACTTTGCTTCAGTTGAATATGCTTCACTGATCTGAGGCTTGGTTCCCACAAAAACTATAATCTATTACTTGAACCTGTGGCCAGTATGATTTGGAAAACTGTTCCCATCATATATTGGTGTTAAAAAGGATCAGCAAGCTCTGGATACACAACAATGTAGCCTTTGTCAATTACTTATTGTAAATAAATTGTCATTGTTGTAAATACATGAGGTCAACCCAGTATGCTATTTACATCCTCCTTCCATTTATATTTTCCTTATTTGGAGACTTCTCCAACCTCCACCAACAGTTACTATTTTCATTTGTGATTTCATCCCCTCACCCTTCCCTGCCTTAAAATATTTATTAATAAGTTTAAAGCCTCCTTTTTACTGAAATATTCACATTTTAAGAAGGGTGAGTCAAAAAAATGACCCAAATGAACTTATTTACAAAACAGAAACAGACTCACAGACATAGAAAACAAATTTATGGTTATTGGAGGGGGAAGGAGGTGGGGAGGGATAAATTGCAGATTTGCAGATACTATTATATATAAAATAGACAAACAACAAGTTCCCACTGTATAGCACAGAGAACTATATTCAATACCTTGTGATAGTCTATAATGAAAAAAAATATGAAAAGGAATATATATATATGTATGTATATATATATGATTCATATATATATATACATGAATCACTATGCTGTACACCAGAAATGTACACAACATTGTAAATTCTACATCAATAAAATAATTAATGAATTAATTTTAAAAATTTAAAAAGAAAAGAAAGCCAAACAAAAAAAAGAGGGGTGAGTCTCCTGATGAAGTTCAGGAAGAATTTAATTGGTGTGTAGCATTTAATTACCAATCAAAATAGAATTTATGTACCATACATGTTGGTGCCTATGAAAAAGAAATTACTTGTTTTAATTTAAATATGTGCTTCTATATAAAGTGCCAAACTGGTCATTATGAAGGTTGTGGTGATTAATCAACCTATAAGGTTACTTTTCATTCTCACTTCAAGCTAAGTCACACATGTTCAAAGTCTGTTATGTCCTGTTAACACAGCAAAATGCAATGACATCCTTGAGTATTTGATTAAACAAGGTGAATTATTGGCAAGCTACCTTCCCTGCCCACCAAATTTCAATATAGGGGTGAACACAGGAAAATCCAAGAGATAAGATCCTGCCTACACTGATATGCTTTCTTATCTATGAGAAATCTAGTGAGATACAGCATCATGGAGTTTAGAACAGACTGACCTTGGAAAATATAAAAATTATATGCTCTAGTAAAACTCAATGCACAGGAGGCAGAATCATGGGTATTTCTGCTGACCATTTAGTGTAATACCTGAAAATTTTGGTCAATTTCATATTAAAATGAGTAAACTAGGAAATGTTTTGAAAAAAATGAATATCCCTTTTTCTTTTTCTTTTCCAAACACACAGTTATAATTCTAGTCTGCCTGAGGCATCCATCAGTCTGAAGGGAAATTAGGGTTTGCTACAGAAGGAACACAAAGAATAAGACCCAGGTCCTATTCAGCTTTTGACACTGAAAATTCAGTTTTTGCCCAACCCTCAATCCTGAAGCTTTCCTCCTATATATTTTTCTAATATTTTTGTCTAATTTTTTTTCTAAAAAAATTAGTGAACAGTCCCATCAGCTGTTTGCCAGATGATTAGCTGCCTCTCTGTCCTCCTTGCCCCTGTGGTTGGAGAAGCTGGAGGATGGTGTGGAATTATCCAGGCTTAGCTTGTGGTGGGCCAGGCTGCATCATCTCATTTGGGTGTGGTTCGCTGGACCTTGGCAAGACCTCAACCTGCCAAGTGCTCCGGTGCCGTCTCTTCCTCCCCCATTTTTATGGAATGGGTCACAGGCAGGGTAGAGAGTTTAAGGGCATGCTCCTTCTTTTAGCTTTATTTCAGCAAATATTCATTGTTTTAGAGCTGGAAGAGATCTTCTCATCAGGAACAGGCTAAAACCAAGGAAAGTTCAGTGATTTTTCACCAGTTAAACAGAAACATCAGCTTCCAACTCCCAGCCTGGGCTCTTTCTGCTGTCCCCAAGAAACACCAGCCAGTTGACTGCAGGTCACTCCTCAGAGCACCATGGTCACCTCCTGGTCCATCTCAGTCTCTGCCCCAGCAAACAGCACCAGTAGCTCCGAGACTTTGCCAGGTTTTAGTCATTTAACCAAGTGCTCTCCCGAGGATCTGCTGCCCCAGCACCCAGCAGATGGCTGGCCTGGGTCTCCCTCGCAAGGACTCCAAGCAGCCTGCCCTGATGGCCAGAGAAGAGGGTGCCCAGAGCTGTTGGTTTGCCTTCCAAAAGGGCTGGCCAGGAGAATTCTGTCTCCTTCCCACTTGGGGGTGGTAGGCTCCTGCTGAGATCCTCAGGTCTGTGGGGACCCCACCCATCTGGAGGCAGGTACTGATTTGCCTTCAGCTGGCATTTTGGGGAAACACCTGCTGGCTGTGTGTCCCAGAATTAAGCGTTGTCAATTCTGTGCCAGCTTTCCTATTTAAGCTTCCCAGCACAGAAGATTCTCTTACAACTCTTTCAGTTGCAGTGGATACCATCATCAATTTGGTCCATTGACGTAGGTCCCATCACCACCCCTCTCTGTGAGGAGAGCCCCTCTTTGCTCCCACAGCCTTAGATCTGCCAGTGGGCAGAAAGTCTTGCATCAAGCTTATTGGAGAGAAGACTCTGTAGAAATGGATGGTCGTTTGGGTGTTTCTGATCCTTATTTACTTAATGAAGTACTTGTTGTAGCCCATCTGCCCTATAACATGGTGTCAACAACCTTCCATGGTACCATCTTGGGAAGGTCAGTTGGGGTGTGAAGGCCTTCATTTCATGCTCTCTTTTTATCATTCAGTTTAATTAAAATGGAATAGATTCTAATGGAATTATTGACTTGAAGAGATTTTTTGTTTTTGCTTTTTTTAATGGAGGTACTGGGAATTGAACCCAGGACCTCGTGCATGCTAAGCAGGTGCTTCACCAATGTGCTGTACCCTTCCATCCTCCCAACCCCAGCAGGTTCATATTAGCTGGAGCTTGTAGGAACAACAAGCCTTGAATGATTTGGCTCAGGCCAGTCCTATTATCTGAAGAAATTTGGGGACCACTTCCTTCTCTTTCTCCCATCCTCACCTCCTCAGGCAGCCCAGTACAGCTTCACATTCTACCCTGGGTCTGCTTATTAAACATTCCCGTTTCCTTTGCCTGAGATTCTCCCACTAGCCCTGCCCACCACCAGGCCCTTTTCCAGAATCTCTGCCTCCCAGGGAAACAGCATTTCCTTAGAGCATGTGGCATTCCCACAGCCTTGTGCTGAAGCACCCCAAGACTCATGAGCAGCTGACCAAAGTTAGCCGAGGCAGGACGACTTGGTTCCTAGTTTTCAACTCCTCCTGCACGGTTAAGGCATTCATGGCCATAGTGTGGAAACATAGTCATTTCTTGTAGGAGGAAAGTGCTATCTCTGCTCTGAAGTACCATAGCTCTCAGCTTACCTGGGTTTTTCTTAGGATGAAGCATGTTTGGAGCCCTGTCCCGATGGCATGTTAGAGAGAAGGAGACATTTGTCCCCTGGTGTTCTTAATGAGCTGTTAGTCGGGCTAGGAGGACAACATTAGGCTGGCCCAGTGCTGGGAGGGGCTGATCTGCCCACCCTGGGTGTCCCTGTTCCTTAACATAGCTGTGAGAACACAGGACACTTGACCTGACTCTCCTGACCCAGCTCTGGCCCCACAAACATCCAGTGAACCACGTGGTCAGGTGAGGCGGCCTCTGGAAAAACAGCAAGGAGGGCTGTGCTGGATCCTTGCGGGGGATGCACTGATCTGCAGTCCTGATGGTCCTGTCTTATTGCTCTACAAGCTACACATCCCTTTAGGGCCAGGGTGTTCCTGGATCTAGCAGGGTGCACTGCAGGATACTCATGGCGCCACTCTATCACCATATTGCACAATATCGCCATATTGCAGTCCAGCTGTCTTCCTGGGCAGCTCAGGGGAGCCCTCTTACTTCTACATGGTGAGTGATGCAGGTCTGAAGGAAGCCTGCCCTGCTCCAGTCTACTGCTTCTCGGTGCAGGCTAACGTGATCTTGTGACCGGAAAAGTGGTAACATGCATTAGACGTGGTCACTGAAGCCATAAACCCAGGCAGTCTCAGGGACATAGTATTTATGGGGCTAAAGGTGTAGGCTTGAGAGAACTGTGTGAATGAAAAATATGGCCTGCCATATCAGTAAACAAAGGATGTTGCCGCCATCTAGCCACCCCCCACCCCCACGGTGAGCCCCGAGGGAACTAAGGATGGAAACTGGATGCCCTACATCAGCCTCTATAGCCACCTCCAACAGTATACCCTGAGGAGACTCAGGATGGGAAAGAACAGGATGGTGCATATCAAAGGAGTGATTTAAATGAGCCCAGACTCTTGCATCTTCCCACATACAGAAAAGCACTAAATTTTTAACTTGAGATGTCTGGTCTTCTTTAATTAGCAGTAATCTGTTAGTGTTCTGACTACCTGATCTTTGTTTGCAAAAACTCCTCTATATCCTGGTTTCTTCCTTATCTTCCTCTATATACTTGCTTCCTATGGAGCAGTCCCTTAGAGTGATTTTGAGACAGAAAGGAAGGGGGTAGGGCACAGCCATTCAAGGAATGACACAGAAATTAGCATCAAGATGGTGGAAAAGTCAACACCCAATAGACCTTGAGGCCCAAGATGGCGGGAGATTTAACTTCCAGTAGACCTTGAGCTTTATTATTATATGCTCACTGTAATATATTAACATGGTAAATGACATACCCACAAGCACCATGACCATTCCCAGGCTGACCATAAAAGGTCAAAAAGAGAGCAGTGGCCCAATTCCTGGGAATCCCCACCCCTTCTCCAAAGTAACTGGAATAATCCTCCCACTTGTTAGCATATGAAGTTGCTGAGCCCGTGAAAACTAACCACCCTGTACCTCACTGTCCCTTCTAAGATGGCCCGCATTGTCTTTATGGAATCTGTATCTCTTAGGTCGGCCTTTTCTCTTGCCTTTTGAGAAGGCCTGCACTCTGTCTATGGAGTGTGTATCTACTTTTACTTTAACTACTCCCCCTCCACGCCTCATGGCCTCTCTGGCCTTCTAAGACAGTCTACACTTGGTCTATGTGTTAGGTAGTTAGATAAGCTGGGGCACCAGGCAGGGAGGTGGAGGAGAGGGAGGACGGTCTGGAAGATGGCATTATGCCTGCCTCCAGCATAAAAGGACTTTACTTCTTCTAAACGAGTGCCAGCAAGAAACTGGTTAAAACCCAACAGTCACAACTGTGTGGTAGCAGAAAGGACTTAACCGAACACAACCCAATGCTCATTGTACTATAATTACATTGTGGTTTAGCATCCCCCAAGGGGTTTTCCTGTATACACCATGGGTAAGGACATGCACAAAGGGGACAAACATGACTAAGCACTCCAGGGACAAGAGCCATCAATCAATCAAGAGACCACCTCTAAGTGAGGGTGCAAGAGAAAGGGGAGACAAAAACTGCTGCTTTTCCTCCCTTGGATCAGCCTGCCTCTCGTTCTTGGGGTGTACTTTTCCTTTCCTTTTAAATAAATCTTTAAAAATCTTTCACTACACAGTGCACCATCTCCCGACTACAAACCTGTCTTTCAGGTATGACAAGAACTGGAGTCTTTACCTTCTGGGGTAACATATGGACTGTACATCTTTGAATAAATCTACTTTTACTTAACTATGGCTTGCTTTTGAATTCTTTCCTGCACAAAGCCAAGGATCCTCACTTGATGGGGCCCGTCCCAAGGACTTGCCTGGGACCTGGGACACAGCCATCCTCTCGTGCCCCATTTTTCTTGTATCAATCTGAGAGGCTATCTCCCAGGCTTGAAGTCCTCAGAAAGTCTGTCGAATAAAACATAATTCTCAACTTTTAGGTTGTGCATTTTTTTTCACTTGATAACTGTAAGGGCAGGAATTCAGGAGAAAGGCTCCATTTTATCTGTTTTATGTTCTCGCCTTACTAGTAAACAGCCCGAATTTAAAAGAAAGTACCAGCATGAGGACTCTCAATGCAGTTTCTAGGTCTCAGGCTCTGGGACTTGCTATGACAGCAGGAGAGGGTAGGCTGCATGGAAGTTGGGACCAGGTGAGGGATGTACCAGTACTGTGGTCTGTGGCTGTTTGTGCCCCAGGCAGTGCAAGGAGGATCGATGGGCCATTATAGACAGGCAGAAGTGTCAGACCAGGGAAGGACCCTCCTGGAGCCCTGCCTCTCATGCTGTACACTCACAGCCATCACCAGTCCCCAATCCAGCAGACTTTGGCAGGCAGTGGGGGGCGACTGTCTTGAGTACCCAGGCCTAGCCAGAGGGCGAGAAAACATAGCCAGTGAGTGTAGCAGGGCCAGTGGGAGGGCCTTGTGTGTTAAGTGAGGGAATTGAGCTGTGAATGTGAGCACTGAAGAACTTGAAAGGCTTAGAAGTTGTTTAGATGCCCTGTTACTTCCTTGTATTTTATCCTCTTTGCTTAAAGTTTCATGTATATGAAACAGACAAGAACTTGAATTAGCCTTGCTTGTCAGAGACCTGCCTGTGGACTTGCATCTCATGGGGGCGTCAGCTACCAGGGCTACTTCAGACAGGGGTGCCCAAGGCGGTGGCCACCTGTCTGTCTGTTGTGCCTTACTTCTGGGACCGGAAGTGCAGTCTATATTTTATGCCCAGGACCCCGATTCAATTACACCCACATGCAACTTCCTTTCAGAGAAGTCCATCCTGCCTTCTGCCAGGCTGCTGACACTAACTGTATTGGGAGAATCTTGGAACATCTTCTCTATGTGCAGAGTTCTGTAAATATGATGGGTTCATATGTAAAGAAATGATTTTTATTGGGCGAGTATATTGATTTACTACACATGCAATGGGAGTTCAAAAAACTCCAAAGACACTGTAATGAATTATAAAGACTTAGTGATGTGCATTGTATAATGAACTAAATTGTTGTAATTTTGTGCCATATATACCTTTCTAGCATATGACCAGCAGTTTCTAATTAAAATCAGATGATTTCCTTAAAAAAAAATATTTTTGCTTAGCTCTGAATTCTGAAGAATTTTTTCCTATATATTTCTAAAATTTTTTCTAAAAACTTAAAATTTTACATTTATATTTAAGTCTATAATCCATTTTGAGTTAATTTTTGTATAAGGTGAGAGGTCTAGTTTAGTTTTTTTTTTTTTTTTTTTTTGTCTTTGAATGTTCAATTGCTCTGGCACCATTTGTTGAAAAGGAAAAGAAGCGCTTGATAAATCAACCTTTATCAAAATTAAAAATTTGCTCCAACGTCTTGTTAAGAGGATGAGAAAACAAAGCAGACTGGGAGAAAATATTTCTAAACCACATATCTGACAAAGGACTAGTATCTAGAATGTATAAAGAACCCTCAAAACTTATCAGAAAAAAATGCGATTAGAAAATAAACAAAAGACAAGAACACACATTTCACCAAAGAGAATATGCAGATTACAGATATGCACGTGAAAATATTTTCAACATCATTAATGATCAGGGAAAGAATATTAAAACCACACTGAGATATTACTATACACCTAGCAGAATGACTAAAATAAAAAAATAGTGATGTTGCCAAGAATAGGTTCTTGTCTTGTGCAGGAAAGAATTCAACAGAAAGGCATAGTAAAGTGAAATTAAGTTTATTCAGGGAGATACACATTCCATAGACAGAATGCAGTCCATCTCACTCAGAAGGGAGAGTGGCCACAAGGTGTGGAGGTGGTTAGTTTTTATGGGCCAGGTAATTTCATATGCTACAGAGTGAGAGCATTATCCCAATTATGTTGGGGAAGGGGTGGGGATTTCCAGGAGTTAGGTCCCGCCCACTTTTGGCCTTTTATGGCCAGCCTAGGAACTGTCATGGTGCTTGTGGGTGTGCCATGAGGCTCAAGGTCAACTGGAAGTTGAATCTTCCGTCATCTTAGTTCTAACCAGTTTATATCTTGTCCTCAGTTGCTGTGTCATTTATTCAGTAGTGGTGCCCTGCCTGCTTCCCTCCTGTCTCAGTGACAATGCCAAATGCTGGTAAAGATGTGAAGAAACTGGATCACTCACAATTGCTTGTGAGAATGTATAATGTTGTAGCAACTCTGAAAAAGGGTTTGGCAATTTTTTATAAAACTAAACATGCCACTGCTGTGTGACCAGCAATTATACTCTTGGGCAATTTGTTGCAGAGAAATGAAAAGCATCTTCTCACAAAAACCTTTACATTAATATTTACAGTACATTTATATGTAATAGCCAAAAATTGGAAACAACTCAGATATCCTTCGAAAGGTCAATAAACACATGACTAATACAGTGAGGGTATAGCTTAAGGGACCTCTGAGCAGAGAAGAGAACTTGGCATCCTTAGTCTGCAAATCCTCTGTTGTTCTCTGACCCCCTGGGTGATGTCGCATGTTCACCTAGGTACTCTTTACCTAACAGAAATTGAATGGCTGAATTCTATGGTGGGCATAATGTAAGATCTGGTCTCTTTTGCCTTAATCATGGCTCAGTGGTGCTCCCTAGTGGTGTCAGCAGTATTTTGGTTCTTGTGGACAATATAGATCTCTCTGGAGCCTGGCATTGTTTACGTTAATCCCTGGATTGGACTTTTCAGCTGGATTGCCCACAAATCAATGATGCTTATTGAAATAGTTAACTAAAATAGAAAAAAAAATGTTTTTATAAGAGTTAAAATGACCAACAATAGGAGTGTGGCTAAAAACTAAAGTGCATCCATGCAATTGGAGACTCTGGAAGAATTAATGATAGCATGTCTTTATGTTTATTGAGTCAGAAAGAAGTTCACAAATGTATTTCTAAGTAAAGAAAGCAGATCGATAACTATATACATATACATATATATGTGTGTGTGTGTGCATATATATATATATCTCCTTTATAATCCTACCACTAAGAGATAAGTATTTTTTGTACATACCTCAAGGTATTTTTACTTGTGTGTTTACATGTATATGCATGGTTTTTAAAGCCATAAGTGTGTATATACATATGATTATATAGTATGGGACATATTGGGGAGCTTTTCTGTGTTTTTGTTTACTCTTTTAAAAAATATGAAGGTGGGAAGGGAAAAATTGGGAGTTTGAGATTTGCAGATACTAATATATATATATATAATAGATAACAAGCTTATACTATATAGTACAGGGTCAATATCTTGTAGTAATTTATGGTGAAAAAGAATATGAAAATAAATATATGTATGCTCATGTATGACTAAAGTATTATGCTGTACACCAGAAATTGGCACAACATTGTAAACTGACTATACTTTAATAAACTATAACATATGTGTGTGTGTATATATATATATGGATGGATTCTTTTGAAGAAAAAGAAATAATATCATATGAAAGAAAGAACATCAAAACAGGTTAAATGAGATTCTGCCTAAAGGTGAAGCAGCAGAACTGGTTATTTATGATATTAGAAGTCCATGATTTGTTGGTCATTATCTTGCATATCAAAGGTGACAACATGTGCATTGAAATGATTGTGAAATCTACCCAAATGATCTTTAGCCATTAAAACTTACTTAACATAAAATTCACTAATAACTATCTTGTTACATCAAAATTAAATACAATTTAAAATAGTTAATTTCAAGTCTGAATCATAGATTAGTGATCAAATATAAATCACAAGATGGTATTTTTCAGTCCCTTACTCAGGAAATTATTTTTATGGGTATAGTCTAAGCAGAGCAGATGATAGATAGGTGCGAACATTGAAAGGAGATTCCAGGTGGTAATGGGAAGTAAATTAATAGCCTTCTTCCATACTCTGGTGATTCTCCTTTGAGATGTGGTTTCTTATCCAATTTCCACTAACATTTAAAAAATTGATATTCAGCTCTGACGGTTATAAAATGTCAAGTAATATATTTAGAAGTTTAAGATTAGTTTTTGCACAGTGAACTGGGGTTGAAAAGCAGCTTAATTCAGAGATTTTGAATAGCTTTTTCAAAAATAAAAATAAAAACAAACTTTTATAACAGATCTTTCCCATTCTTTTAGTGTATGCCTATATCAAAAGAAGCTGAATAGGAAAAGTTAAGGTTTCACCATTTTCTTATGTTGTGTATTTAATAAGCAGTCTTCTAATTCCTGCAACCCATGTTTGGTAAGGAAAGCAAACAACCATTTTAGGATAAAGAATCTAATGCTTTGGCTATGCACAGTCTCTAAATCCAAATTGGCTTCAGTTTGGTTTTTAAATAAATAGCTTTTGGGTGAGAGTAATAGCACCTTATTAAGATAATTCAATTCAGTCAGTATTCTCATACTGGCCCTCCTTCATAGGCGAGCACCATCCAAGTACTCAATAAATGTCAGAGAGAACTACAACTATAAAGACGAGGAACCTCTTTTTCTTAAATTTTGATTATTTACCATTAATAAAATGAGAAGAATTTTTTCTTTGTTAATATATAAATATATCTTTATTTTTCTTTTAAAAATATTAAGAAAGTAGGGCTAAGACAAGAATGATAATATATGCCCCCTTAACTTGCTAAGCATAGAAAGACAATTCTCTGGTTACAAATATCTTCAACTGAATATTGCGGGGCTTGAAGAAGATATTTTCTACGATGACTATGGGTCTAACATCCTACGATTCTAAATTTTGTTCCATTTTCTCAAATCAAATACATTAATCCTGCTGTGATTTTAGAGAGAACATATTCTCTGGAAAGTGTTAAGGAAACATTTTCCAGATTGGTAACAGTTTGTATGCATCAATACTAATTTTGGAGCTTTCTGTCAAAACATTAGTTTCCTCGGGGCATAACTGAAGAGTACACAGCTAGTGCTGTAATAAGAGATATTAACTTGTTGGGCTATGCTTAACTGTATGCTAGGGAGTATCATAGTATAAAATATAAAGCATTAGCTTACCCACAAAGATCTTACAGTCTTATTTACATTAGCATGTTTCTTCCAACTGTAATGTATGTATGTACATATTAATGAATTCTGTATCTATAATTAGTGTAGTGAGAAATTAAATGGTTAATAAGGTTGCTTTTCAGTTAGTTTTAGGATGATTGAACTCTTGCTTAGTGCACCTTCCTATTCCTTTAGCCCGACTTAAAATCTGAATATGTAAGAGCTCAAAATAGTAGAAAGCATGTGTTTTAATATACAACTCTTATATAGAACATTCTTCCCATTTTCACCACATGTCCCTCCTGAATTATCTAGGAAGAGAATGACAATTTCTTTATTTGTATTGGAAAATAGTGGGCATTTCAATTATTTGTAAAATATTAATTACACTGTCCATTGCATTAAGTCAGCTTTTCATTGAATTTGACTCAAATTAAAGTATTTCATCATGGAATAAAGTTCATAAGAAAGTGATTTCAGGATTATTATGGTTCAGCATCATGGTCAAGAAAAGTTTATATATTATAGAAAACAACTATTAAAATACAAGTGTGGCAAAGAGTTCCATTCAACTTCAAACTAATTATTATTGGGTGCCAGAAAGCCTTTTCAATGTTTGTTACCTTACAAACATTCTCTGACAGGCTACGAGGGTAATTTTAATAAATATGGATAACAGATTCCCGGTCCAATATTTTTAATGGATAATCGGTGAACTGGACATAAACAAGAAACTGACCATTAATTTTTATTATGCAAATAGTTCACTAAGGTGACTATTTCCCTACCTGCATATTTCTCATTTTAACACTGACAACTTCGCTGAAAGAAAGTGCATACCAGCCATTAGATTCACTGTTCAGAGGATTTAAAACTCCAGAGGGCCCGGTTAAATTCAGCTTTATGTTGGCATAAGTATCTGCAATTGTGTCAGTAATTTACATTTAGGGAGAGCTGAAGTCCTCTTCTTTCTTCTTTTTTTTTTTTCTCTGCCCTTGAATGAATAAAGCTGCTTAGTCAGTGTAGGAAATTAAATGAACTAGTACTTTTTTGGTCATTTCTTTTCATATATTACTCTAAAGGCTCAATTTGAAACTAAAATTGTGGAATACAACATGCATTTTTATTATATTTTAGGGACATTGTTTCTTTGGTGGAAAGGTGGCTTCTGGTTCAAGAAAATGTAATTTTCTATAAATTTTTAAATGGTAGAATGTATAATATGGGAATTTTAAAGATGATGTGTGGAGAAGGGAAACCATCAGGAGCCATACATGAAATGAAGAGGAAAAAAAATTCAAGAAACTATTAGCCATTTATTACCTTAGGTCAATTAGTGAACTTATAGTTCTGGGATAAACTTAGGGAATCATTTGGACTGGCCTTTCTCCTGCTGGAAGAGCTGTCCTAATGCCCAGTAACAAGGACAATGATAGAAATTTTTACCCAGCTATGCAGACAGGAGAGATGTTGAAAAGTATATCTTGTGACCCTTAAATTCAACAAACTCTTCGTAAGTGCACACCATCTTTTTGATAGGATTACTTCAGTAAAATGTTCACAATTCATTAGAATTCTGTGCTGTCAACTTTTGGTAAGAAAATTATTGGGGGAGGGGTAGTTTGCATCTGTAGGGGGGAAATGCTTTGTTGAATTTTTTGCTAAACACAACAGATTAATCTCGTGTTCATCTACTCTCCCATCTGACACCCTACTATAATGACACTGAAGGTATATATAAAAGGTGTAAGTTGACAATGACAAAGTGAGTAAGAGGCGACTATCAGGGGACAAGAGATTGCGATATCATTATTAAAAGCAGGAAGTGAATGAAAGAGTGGTAACAGTCTTTGCAGAGTTGAGAAAGCTACAATCTAAAATACCTTGAGAAGAAAATGATAAAACTAAGTGGCTCAACCACAGAACCTCTGAAACCTTCACAATTTAAAGATCTGAAGTAGGACTGGAGGTGAGGGAGAGGCAGGGTGGCGAGACATGAGGAGGGAATGGTTGGATCCAGGGGGATTAAACACTGTCACATGCAGTCATTAGGTCCCCTGTGATTTCTGTCCCATACAGAAACATGAAAACTCTTTCTCTACCCAGGCAGAAGATTGTCAATTTCTTCTCAAAAGAAATTGGACAGGCTAAAACTAAGAAATGTTCACATATGACTGATGGTACTTTCAAAAAGGGAACAGAAGAAAGACAGTAGATGCAATGATATATGTAAAAAAATAAAAAAGAAATAAAAATAATAAGAAAATGATTCAGTCCTAGGACACTGATTTAAAAAAAAAAAAAAGAAAACAAACTTAATCATGGCAGATTGTTACTGAAAAAAACTTGGGTCCACTCGCCCGTGCACAGCAAAGCCAATCTACTGATCTACTGACACTGGGTTGTGGAGAAGGAAGGTGTAGTTTATTGCAGGGCACCAAGCAAGGAGGTCAGGACAGTTAGTGGTAAAAATACCTGAACTCCCAGATGGGTTTCAGGGAAGCATTTTTAAGGGCCAGGTGAGGGAAAAGAGTCGCAAGGGGTGTGGTAAGTTTGTGCACAACTCCCTGATTGATTGATGGTGAGGTAACAGAGTGATAGGACTGAGGGCCATGTGCTTATAATCATCAAGTAGTTAACTTCTTCCATTTGGTGGGGCTTTTAGCATCTGCAAAACAACTCAGGAAATGTACATTAGATAATGTTATCTAGGTACTTCAGAGAGGAGTTACAACAGAGGATATGTGGGAGGGGTCTGTCCCCGGAAGGCCTCATAGGGTCCTGCTCTGTTATGACATGATCAAAAAATGTCCTATCCCTAGAGACAAACAGAAGACCTCATGATAATTGGGGAGGAAAATCACATAAATAAAGAGTAAGTCAACAGAATGTCATTAGACCTTCTAAAAGCAACACTCCAATATAGAAAATAATAGTCAAATCCCTTCAAATTTCTGAGGGGAAATAATTTTTCATGTGGAATTTTATATCAGAGCAAACTAAGAATCAAGTATAAGGGAGGCTCATCAAAAAGTTACCTCCTAAGCACCCCTTCTCTGGAAGCTTCTCTTTCAAAAGGAAAGATTTAGATAAAATAGAAGATGTGGGATATAGGAAATAGTGGGTCCATGGATGGAAAAGAGTTAATGGAAGTCCCAGGATGACAACCATGCAATAAGCGTACAGAACAATGAGTCAGGAATGAGACAAGTGGACAATAATGCCAGGTAGGAAAGAGATTTCCAGAGAAAGAGAAAAAAGTGCTAGGTTGTCTGACAGTTTTGATTATTACGAAAATTATATTTAAAGGTGTATAACTACAGATTGGAGAGTATATGAAAATAATTGAGGATAGGTACATAGAAAGCTAAGCATTTTTAAAAATTAAAGCAATTAACTCCTGGAGAAAACTTGTCATAGTGTATTTCTATGGCTCTGCAATGAATACCATTAACTTAGTCTAATTATGTAAATATTAACTGTTCATTTAAGAGAACATAATACATATAAATAAATTAAAAGGGTGGGGAGAAGGAGATGTCAAGTACTAGAAAGAAATCTTCCTCTGCTATAACAAAACATCAGAACATAATGTCCGGAATTGATTAATCAAGTGAAACATTTTAAGCTCATTTTTTGGAAACAAAAAGGTAAGTTTCAGAAAAATAACCAAAATATTCGAAACTAACTGTTTCTGGCAGGAAATCTGCTGATGAAGAAAGATGAGGCACTGAACTGCTTGTTTTAATTTTTTATCAATACAAGGCTTTGTGTTTTAGTTTTAAATCACATTAGTGTATTAGATAAGTAAATTGTAACTAATTTTCAAAATGCTAGCTAGACTCATGGAATCTGTAGGTCTTTCATGATTTATGAAAAGCAAGATACGTAACAGTTAAGAGTACAGAGCCTAGGGACAGCCTGCCTGGTTTCAAACTTCAGCAATTGCTAGCTTTGTGTTGTTGGACATGTTACTTGGTGTCTGTGGCTCATTTTTCTAAACTGTTAAATAAGGATAATAATAGTATGTATCTGCTATGATTATTGTACAGATTAAGTATGTTAATAACTGAGAAGTGTTTAAAATAGTGTCTGGCATTACATAGTAAGCTAAACATAAATGTTAGTGTTTATTATGCTATCGTTTTTACCATGTTATTCATCCATCCATTGCTGCTACTCAGACCATAATGAGGACAGATTTCTTAGTTATTTTAATCAGAATTAGTAAGTAGCCAGAGTAAAAGGCAAAGCAAAATTAATTTGTTTTCAATAAATACGTCCTACTGGACTAATGGTTTTAAAATAGATCAATGTTTACACACCATGGATATATCCATACATCCATACTGTACGTATACATACAGTAGCTATATACATGTATTAAAT
Source organism: Camelus bactrianus (assembly GCF_048773025.1). Taxonomy (NCBI): domain Eukaryota; kingdom Metazoa; phylum Chordata; class Mammalia; order Artiodactyla; family Camelidae; genus Camelus; species Camelus bactrianus. The sequence goes on along the minus strand of NC_133575.1, from coordinate 75,855,118 downwards.
AATATATATTGAATACAGATAGAAAATAAAGAAATAACTTGGCGTTTAAAATGTGTAAGAATGCAAGTTGGGTTTTCTTGTACCAAATGTTTGTGGACTTGTCTTTGCAAATGCAATAAGCACTAGATCAAAGCTCTGGAAATCAAGCTTCTGTAATAAGAATTCACTTTGACTTTACTGCCATATAATATTTTAGAAAAGTTCTGAAGTATATAAAAGGTAAGATGGATTTTCATTAAGTTATAACAATTTATGACTGTAATACCCATCTTATGTTGTCCTCTCAAATAGACAAGCTGACAATGCAGAAAATTTCAAAGCAAAGAGTTGATGAAAAATTCATTAATCTAACTTAACTATCTTATTCTGAATCTAGGATTTTAAGAAATAAAAAAAACAAAGGATTTGTAAAGGAAAATATTGCCCATTTTGGGCAAAGAGTATCCATGCAGAAGTAACATTATACTTGAACAGAGCTTCAGGTGCCCATGGTATGAAAATAGAAATTCCCAAATAATATAAGCAATTACTAGTGTATCAGTTGAAATGACAAATTTTGTCTTTGCCATGTGAAGCTGTTACTACTAACTGTAAATATTTTTTATTTCATTTTTTAAATTATAGCAATTAAAGTGTATTTATTTCCACCTTCTCAACCTATTCCTATTATGGGCACGGCTGGTATTTCTAAAATGGTGTTACAGTCTGGCTCATGGAAGACAGCAATTTATCCTTAGAAACATGACCTCGGCTTTATTAAATTAACACCCTGCTCTAATCAACGGAATTTTCCAGAGTGAGTTTACCAAAAGGCAACAGATCTAAGCAATAAAAAAATCTTACCTAAGTGGATTATTTGGTTTATCACCTGGCTGTGACTAGACTGGTATCACAAAGTTGGAGGGTGACTTTCTGGATTCTGTTACTCTGATGAATGAAGTGCAGTTCTGAATATTCTGGAGAGGAGTACAGCCTAGACCCAGCTCTTGCATTGCTCATGGCCCCCAAATATAGCAGCATTTGCTTGGCTGAGCCACCGTCATTTAAATATTCAAGAATTCTGAAGACTTTTAATAACTTAAGTATTTGACTATCATCAATACTTGACTGGCATTACAGGCACACTTCACTTTGTTGTGCTTTGCTTTATTGCACTTTACAGATATTGCATTTTTCACAAATTGAAGGTTAATGGTAACCCTACATCGAGCAAGTCTACTGGCACCATTTTTCCAAGAGCATTTGCTCACTTCATGTCTCTGTGTCACATTTTGATAATTCCCATAATATTTCAAAATTTTCTTTATTATTATATTTGTTATAGTGGTCTGTAATCAGTGACCTTGATGTTACTACTATGACTTGTTAAAAGTTCAGATGACGCTTAGCATTTTTTGGCAATAAAGTATTTTTAAATTAAAGTATGTATATTGCTTCTTTAGACATAATGCTATTGCACACTTAATAGACTACAGTATAGTAGAAATATAACTTTTATATGCACCGTGAGACCGAAAAATTCATGTGACTCACTTTATTGTGATACTAGCTGTATTGCTCTGATCTGGAACCAAATCTGCAATATCTCCGAGGTATGCCCAATCTTGTATTTAGAAATTCCCAATTTATGCTTAATAAACTATTTAGATTAATGCAGAGTTGTATATACTTCATGAATATAGGTAGTTTGCATTGTAATAATTCATAAACATTGAATTTGAATTATTAGACCTGCCTCTTTTACCTAATCTTAGGCAAGTTTCAGTTTTCTTACATATAAAATGAGATTAATATTGCTAATACCTGCCCTACCATCTTCACAGGGATGTTCTGAGGATCAAATGAACTCAAGGATCTTGATACGACTTTATAAGATGAAAGATTCTATATAAATATAGCTTATTGGTACTATTTTGGATATGACTTTTATGTAAAATCTTTGGACCTGAAAAACATATGAACTTCTTTATTCACATCTAAGGACAACTCCTTATCTCACCCTATGAAAACTTTTAAGATAAATGGTATAGTAGGCTGGGTTCCCAGGGGAAAAATTAGGAAATGTATATAGCATGCAAAGTTGATTAGAGAATGCTCTCTGGATCAACACCTACGGAGGAAGGAAAGGAAGAAAGATTGGGCAGAGGAAAAGTTTGGCTCTTATGCGGTCTCAACAAAGGTCTAGTTACTGGAGAGTAGGTTCTTGTCTCTTGCAGAAAGAATTCAGAAACAAGACACAGCAGGAGGGTATAGCTCAGTGGCAGAGAGCGTGCTTAGCATGCACAAGGTCCTGGTTTCAATCCCCAGTATCGCTATTAAAATAAATAAATATAATTCCCCCCACCAAAAAATAACACAAAATAAAATAAAGGAGTCATCTCAGTCCCTTTAAAATAAAAGTTAAAATAAATAAATAAAGCAGTTATAACCAGATGATCAATTCAGATAAACAACCCCAAAAAAAGTTAAAATGAAATAAGACATGGAGGTCAAGAAAGCAAAGCAAGGATTTATTAAGCAACAATGCTCTCAAGGGCAAGCAGCAGACTCAGATGAGTAGCTGCACTGAGTTTCTTAAGGAAGCTGGTTATATGGGGTGTAAAAATGAACGGGCAGAACATTCATTGGGGAGAGAAGGGTTTGGGGGTTGTATTTCCTAATTTTCATCCCAGCTCCACCTTCCCAAGGGGAGGAGGGATTTTTGTTCTTATTTAGTCTTGATGGGAAGTGTCAGGATGTCACTGCAGGTTGGGTACTTCTAATCTGCAAGGCTGATTTTATTGTAATGAGGGCATAATAAGCAAAAGGTTACATTCAGACACCAGAGATTCCTGCCTTTTCCCACCTTTTTTGTCTGCCTTGAGGCCACTTGTCAACCCAAAACATGTGGTTTCTTATCTGTCCTGAGGTTCCTGCTTTTCTCTGTCTGCCCAAGGACCCTCGTTGTTCACAAGATGTATAATTTCCTGCCATCTGGTCATGCCCCCCTTTTTCTGCTCATATCTAGCTAACTGCCTGCTCCAACAGACTCAGCTGATCCAATGGGAATCTCTCAAAGTGAAGTGACTCTTTATAGTTGTCCCAAGATGGGACAAGGATATCAGGCCTTTTAAAGTCCACAGGGATCAGTATTAGATATGAGCTACCCTTGAAGAAGACAGCGAAGCAACTTTCTACAGCCTAGGGTGATTCCCTTAAAGGATTGACAGCAGGGGACTGTCAGCCAGCAACACTCCTAGTCACTAGGGAAATGAATATTTTTAGTTCTTCTGGGAAATCCAGATGGTGCACTGCAGCCTCCACGTGTCCTCCAAAAAGCCTCTAAATTTTTAACATTATCCTTGAGAAACATATGTTTCTTTCTAGTATAAGTTCTTAAAAATATGAATATTTAACTGTATACATCAATTTTAATATAATCATTTCCTTCCATTTCATATCAGGACCAATTGTGAACATTCAGAAAAAAGTTTTTGGCAATTTGTCTATTTGGAAAAAACTACTTACATTCTGTTTTCACCAAATTATTTGTAATCATTTTCATACTTACTGGGCAATAATTTCAGTCAAAAATTTCATTAATAAGACATTATCTACATTGAGTGATTGAATCAGCCCAACACATTACAACAAAATGTGATTATTTTCTGAACCATTATGACCAAATAAAAGACTGGAAACAGAATCTTGACTATTCTCTAAACAAGATTAATCACTTAATCACTGTTTTAAAAGTTAGATTTGCTTTATCTCTCATGTATCTTTTCCTCTTTGAAACTGTAGTGATGTGCTTAAGCATCAGACTCTAAGCTTTAAAGTCTGAAGGATTTGTACACAGCCTATTCATCTTTTGTCTTTGTCTACTAAGCACAAATAAGGATTAGGAAAATTTAAAACTTGGATTGATCACCATAGTAATGATGACTGCATTTTGCATAGACTCTTCTGCAATAAGCATAAAATAAGCAATTATGTGATCAGAGTTTTCATGGAATCAACAGGCAAGGCTTTCAACAGGGAGATGAAGGGCCATGAAAAAACAGGCCTATGTTTCTCCCAACATATTCATTCATAAGAAATCAGATTAAAGTGAAAAAAGTATGAGTAGCCTAGAAAGGGAAGTGATATCATAGAATAAAAATCTTCCAAGCTGGATTTGAGGAAAATAATAAAGTTGGGGTAGGTAAGGAGGTTAAGAAGCATTTTTGTCTGGGAACTAAGTCTCCATCTATTTCTCGATTTTACTTTCTGGCTGTGCTTCTGAGCCTATGGTAATTTTCAGGGTCAAGTGGAATGAAATAGACTCAATATTCAGTGAGTGCTAATTATAGGCCAGAGATTGTGTTCGGCTTTTTGCATGCATCTCTTACTTTGGGTAAGAATCTGCTAAAATATGATATTATTATATCTTTGTTTCCCACCACTATCCTGCAGTTACCCCACTCTGATCTACATAGCAGTGTACCTTCCTCAACTTAGGGACGAAGCAATAACCCTGACTTTTTTGAGATTAGGGATGGAGCTGATACAGATTTTTATTGAGAAATGGTGACATACTGGCTTTCAAAACCCTATTTTCCTGTCATTTTTAAGGAAACTGGTTCCTGGGGAGGTATATGCTCTTCATTAAAAAAAAAAAAAAAAAAGGAATAAAAGAAGAGACACTAGGACATAAAAGTACACTTTGATTTTCTAATATCATAGTATTTTTCTCTCACATTGAAAAAAGTGGAATGACTCTCAACAGAGATTCACTAACAGAAGAAAATAGTTCTGTTGAGTTTTCTCATTTTCTGTGTCCTCATAGGAAACAGTCTGTGAAGTCACCTTTAGTTTATATATATTTATATATTATATACAAATATATTTAATATACTTAAATCACCTTTAGTTTATATATATTTTACATATATAAAATTATATAAATTGACATATATAAATATAAATGTTATGGATAGAATGATTAGCAACCAGGTATTTAAAAAACTGTAATAATTATTTAACTTTATAGCAATCTTTTGATGAAATACCCCTTCTCTGTTTCTCTAGTTTGGTCTTTCTATTTCTTTTCTCAGATGTCTGTAATTACTTTTCACCAGGCAGACTATTGGGAGAAATATAAGGAAGATAAGGTTGACAGAAAATCTACTCAAAGGAAGTATGCTGTATATGCAGCATGACACTTGGTGTAAAATTTAGCATTTCCTTACCCTTTTCTTATTTCTATTTCTGTAAACATTTGTTATACATTTATCAAATTGCAGCTTCCCTGTCTTTTTGCGATGCTTGCCCTTTATGTTAAAATAACAGTATTTTACCTGAAATTTCAATGTCTCATCGACTACAATTTATATGTGACTTTTTCGACTTCTAAAAAATAAAACTGTTCTTAATCTCAAAAACACTGAAAGCAGGATGAATTTCCGACATTACTTTAGACATTCACATAAGAAATCTCACATTTTCTTAATTTGGTGTATCATTTGTGTGTTGACATGTAAAATAAATACACTATTAGCAATATATGGAAGCGCTGGGAGAGCAAATTAGAAACTACAAAATGATTCAACTGTTAATTCAAAATCACAAATAGCTTAACAGTAAAGTTGACAGTTAACTGAAATAATTGCTATCCAAAGAAATCATGTTCCCATTTCCTTTTCTTATTTGATGAAAGAAGAATTTGGTTAAATCATAAACTAAAACTTTGACAACAAAAATAATTGGATAAATTATATTGCTAGACTCCATATACTTTCCTACTTTCATTGAAGTTACTTTTTTCTTTTTTTCTTTTTTAATTTTGTTTTCTATTTCAAAGTTACGAACTTTTTTTTATTAAAACAATAAAAACTCAAAGTGTGAGAAGACATTTATAATGTATATACACAACCAACAAGAGTATATCCACACTATGTAGAGAATTCCTACAAATCACTGTGGGAAACACAGAAAATTCAGTAGTACAGCAGGCAGAAGACCTATAAAGGCAATTGAAAAAATATATGCAAATGAAAAATGAGCATATGAAAGACGCTCAACTTGATTAACATAGGAGTACAAATGAAAAACACAATGAAACATAATAACACTCATCAGAGTGGCTAAATGCTAAGTATTATAGAGCATATGAATAAACCGGAAACTGCTGGAAAACTCTTTGTCCGTGCCTAAGATTGAACATACCCATACTCACACACAGCAATCACACTCCTAGATTACACTTAAGAAATACACACCCAAACATACATGCACCATGACACAGACCAGCATGTTCCCAGCAGGACTATTCCTCATATCCATAAAATGCCAATTACCCAAGTGCCCTTTGATAGAAGACTGGATGATTCATGATATATTCACATGACAGAATAACATTCAGAATAGAAATGAATGTTCTACAACACACACCTATAAGATAGACATCCAAACATAAAGTTTAGCAAAATAAGTCACACAAAACAAAACACACAATGATTATATAATTTATCTACAGTACAAAAAAAAGAGGCAAAACTAATCTATACTACTAGAAGTCAAGAGTGGATACAATTGAAGGGAAATGTGAGCAGATTTTTGAGGTTTGGGTAATGTTATTTCCACTGAGCTGGATGCTATTTACAAAAACGTGGCAAGATTGTGAAAGTTTTTTCAAAAGGCACACTTCTAAGATATTTGCACTTCTATGTACATTATACTGCAAACTAAAAATTTTTTACAAATAGGACAGTATGTCTTTAATTGCAGTTAATTTCCAAGTTCAAAATTTTAAAAAATAAATGATAAAGGACATCACAAACCACTGCAACTAAAAAAAAAAAAAAAAAAGAAAAAAGTCAGAATAACAACTTGAATATCAGACAATCTTTTCTAAGGGTCAGAAAAAGAAAATGATAGAGCGACATGAATACTTTTATAATGATGAAATTTGAAGTACATAATGAATATCTAACAATTTTGCAAATATACAAACTGGTCATCCGTGAAGATGGGAGTTTAACAACCTCTGAAAATTTACACCTCCACAAAAGCAGCAAAAAATTGGCAAAAATTCTCATAATCAACACTTTCAGAATTCTGGAAAATCATCAAAGGCTGGCTACAGTAATAAAAAATGGTATGGTTTTGCCTAGTCCAATGAAAGAAATGAAGTCTAGTCCAATGAAACAAAATTGAGAATTCAAAAATAAACCCGTACGTCCATAGTCAATTGATTTTTGACAAGGATGGCAATGCCAGTCAATGGGTTTGAACAGTCTCTTTAATAAACAGTGCTCAGACAACTGGATATCCCCATGCAAAAGAATATCAGTGGGCCACCCATCCCAAGTAAATACAAAAATTACCTTAAAATGGATCAATAACCTAAATATAAAACCTAAAACTATTGACCTTTTTTGGAAGAAACTTAAAAAGTAAATCTTCATGACCTTAGATTTGGCATTAAAGTCTCAGATAACAACAACCAAAACATGAGTAACAGAAGGAAAAAATGGATAAATTGGACTTTAAAATTGAAAACCTTTGTGCTTTAAAGGACATGATCAGAAAAGTGAAAAGACAACCACAGAACGTGAGAATATTGGTGCAAATAAGTAAATGGAAAGAGGATTTGTATTCAAAATATATAAAGAACTCTTATACCTCAATAACGAAAAGATAAATGTCCCACTTAAAATACAGGAAAAGGACTTTAGTAAGCATTTATCCAAAGTTATACACCTGTCCAATAAATACCTGAAAAGATGCTCAATATAACTGGTCACTAGAGGAAAGCAATTCAAAGCCACAGTGATGCACCACTTCACAGCCACCGAGATAGCCAGAACAACAAAACACAAAAATCTAAAGAAACAAGCGTAAAATGACGTGTCCCTGGGAAGTGGGGAATCGCAACCTGCACGCGGCGCTGGTGGGGACGCAGACCAGTGCGGCCACTGTGGGGTCAGCGCGGCAGCTCCCCTAAAAGCTAAGCACAGAGTTGCAACATGCCCAGCAGCTCACTGAACACCACCTGGTGTCCGCACAGACCCAAACGGATATATCAGTGGGAATGGTCAACAGTCCAGTAACTACTGCTGCAGAGCCAACTGGAAAAACATCAAATTTGGATAACTCGTATCTTAAGTCAAAATAATTCTGAGTTGAGAAACAAAGTAGGAGATAAATAAACAAAATCATAAGAGAACCAGCAGAAAATGCGATGCAATCTCAAATCAAAGACTGTCTCCCTTGATGTCGTAACTTGAAAGACACAGATAAGACGCTGGATGCACACACGCTGGCACACAGTCTTCACAAACGAAACCCCAAAACCAGAAAACCAGGAACACCACAGGCGGTCGTGGGGGTTCCCTCGGGTCCAGACGCCCCGCAGGGGGACCCGAGCTCTGACTCCCCCGCACACCCCGAGGGCTCCCAGACGCCTGCAGGCCGGACAGTCCCGCCCCGAACCCCTACCCCGCCGGGAGGGCCCTCACCGCCAGGAGCGAGGGTTGCCCGCACGCCCCCACGACCACAGCTCTGAGAACCATCGAGAACTGCTGACTCACCGTTGGCGGCTGTCCTGTCAGCGACTCCGTGCTGCAGCTTCCTGAGGGCCGGGCTCCCATCAGAGGCTCCTGGGGTCAGAGAGTCGCACGAGGAGCGGCGTCGGCATCGGCGTCGGCGGCGTAGGGTCTGACACGGGAGCGCTGGGCGTGGCCGGCTCCGGCTCCGCCCCAGGGCGCAGCTTCCAGCGCCTGCACCCGCGTCTGAGGCTTGGAGGTCCGTCTCGGCTCGGGTTGACGTCTGGGAGGTTTACATCCCGGCCCCCGGTTCACGTCTGGGGGGTTACGACCTCTTATTGAAGTTATTAGGTCATATGATAGACAGAAATTGAAATTGAACCATTTAAAAAATGCAGATGAGAAACTATTAAAGATTATGCCCAGCTGTCTTCATGTCATGCCATCAGTGTATTAAGATGCATAAATAGGTCAATGGATAATCTTTTCCCTTTTTTAAATAGAATAAAGGAAAATATTTATATAATGTCAATGTAGAGGAAGCCATCCTAAGTTTAATACTGAAAGCAGAAACCATAAAGGAAAGATGGAAAAATGAGAGAATAAAAAGATTCTGTACATCAAAAAATATCATAAACAAAATTAATAAGCAAATGATACACTGGGAGAATTCTACATATATCTGACAAAGGAATAACATCACTACAAATTAATAGGAAAAAGACATCATCCCCATAGGAATGGACACTGAGCATATAGACATGTGTTTTAGAAATAAGTACAAATGACCAGCAGCCATGTGAAACCATTTGCAATGATAATAGTAATAAAAGAAATGCTACTAAAACCATAAGGTATCTCTCTTTGCTAGCTGAACTGGCACAAATCAGAAGCTATTTAAAACATTTTTTAATTGAAATATAATTGATTTACAATATTGTGTTAGTTTCAGGTGTACAGCAAAGTGAGTTGGTTATACATATATATGTGTATATATATATTCTTTTCCATTATAGTTTGTTACAAGATGTTGAACATACTTCCCTGTGCTATCCTTATTGTTTATCTATTTTATATATGGTACTGTGCAGCTATTAATCCCATACTCCCAGTTTATCCCTCCCTCCCACCTCTTTTTGTAACCATGTTTGTTTTCTATGTCTGTGAGTCTGTTTCCGTTTTGTAAATAGTTCATTTGTGTTCTATTTTAGATTCCACATATAAGTGATATATAATATTTGTCTTTCTCTATCTGACTTACTTCACTTAGTATGAAAATCTCTAAGCCGTCCATTGCTGCAAATGGCATTCTTTCTTTTTAATGCTTGAGTAATATTCCATTGTATACAAATATACAAATCTTCTTTATCCATTCCTCTGTTGATAGACACATAAGTTGCTCTCATGTCTTGGGTATTGTAAATAGTGCTGCTGTGAACATTGAGATGCATGTATCTTTTTGAATTAGAGTTTTTGTTTCTTCTAGATATACACCCAGGAGTAGGATTGCTGGATCATATGGTAACTCTATTTTTAGTTTTTAAATACTGTTTTGCATAGTGACTACACCAATTTACATTCCCACCAACAGTGTAGGAGGGTTCCCTTTTCTCACACCTTCTCCAGCATTTATTATTTTTAAACTTTATGATGATGGCCATTCTGACTGACGTGAGGTGATACTTTATTGTAGTTTTGATTTGCATTTCTCTGATAATTAGCAACACTGAACATCTTTTCATATGCCTTTTGGCCATCTGTATGTCTTCTTTGGAGAAATGTTTATTTAGAGTTTCTGCCCCCTTTTTTGATTAGGTTATTTGCTTTTTGTTGTTGTTGTTGTTATTGAGTTGTATGAGCTGTTTGTATATTTTGGAAATTAAGCTTTCGTCAGTCACATCATTTGCAAATACTTTCTCCCAACCCATAGGCTGTCTCTTTGTTTTGTTTATGGTTTCCTTTGCTGTGCAAATCTTGAGTTTAATTAGGTCTCATTTGTTTATTCTTGTTTTTATTTCTATTGCCTTGGGAGACTGACCTAAGAAAACATTGCTATGATTTACGTCAGAGAATGTTTAGCCTATGTTCTCCTCTAGGTGTTTTATGGTGTCACATCTTATATTTAAGTCTTTATGCCATTTTGAGTTTATTTTTGTGTATGGTGTGAGAGTGTTCTAACTTCATTGATTTACATGAGGCTGTCCAGCTTTTCTTGGAAGTGTACTTCACATACAATATAATATTACTTTCAGGTGTACATACATAGTGATTCAATATTTATATACATTACTAATTGATCCCCATAAGTCCAGTACCTGTTAGTCACCACAAAAAGTACAATATTATCGACTATGTTTCCTATGCTGTACATTACATTCCTGTGACTTATTTATTTCATAACCGGAAGTTTGTAACTCTTAAACCCCATCACCTATTTTACACAATCCCTGGTACACTGTTGATGAGGAAGTAAATTAGTGCAGCCACTATGGAAAAATATTGAGATTACTCAGAATATTACAAATAGAACTGCCATATGATCCAGCAATTTCACCCCTGGGTATTAATCCAAAGAAAACTAAAACACTAATTTGAAAAGTTATATGCATCCCTATGTTCACTGCAGCATTATTTACAATAGCCAAGATATGGAAACAACCTAACTGTCCACTGATAGATAAAGGGATAAAGAAGAAATGGTGTGTGTATATATATATATATATATAGTGTATATAAATATATATACAGTGTGTATATATATTTTTTGTGTGTACACACACACACAATGGAATGTTACTCAGCCATAAAAAATAATGAGATCTTGTCATTTGTGGCAACAAAGATGGACCTGAAAAGACTTATCTAAATGCCATCTAAATCAGCTATGAGTGGGACTCAAGGTACTATTGATCCTGAGGCCAAATTCTTCAGTTATGGGCCTTTGAAACCAAACAAATTATGTGCTTCCAAAATACAAGGGTGGAACAGGCATAGGATAGACATTCCAAGTCCAAAATTGGAACAATAGGAAAGAAGAAAGGGGTGATTGGCCCCAAATAAGTCCAAAACCTAGCAAGGCAAGCTCCATGTTATTTTAAAGCTCAAGGATAATTCTCTTTGGTTCAATGTTCTGCTTTCCAGACCCACTAGGGTGGCAGCATTATCCCCACAGCTTGACAGAGTGCTGCCCATGCTATAGCTCCCTGCAGTGGTCCCACCCATGATGCCACTTTCCTTTGATTTGAGATTCACACCCCCAGGTCTCTGTTAGATGGTCTCAGTGCTATGTCTCTGCTGGGCATTGATGCCACACTTTGAAATCAAGGTGGAGGGAGCCCTGCCCTCTGGGTCTGTGTGCTCTGGGCCTGAGGTAGGAGAGGCAGCATGAAGTATCTCTGAATTGCCTTTTGGGTCCTTCTTGCCTTGTTTTGAAGAATACTGCATGTTGACAGCAGAATAATTCTATAGTCCTGTTCTGTAGGCTCTAAGACGCCCAGCAGTCTTCCTTCATTTCGTCTTGTTTTCTCATTTCATTTAGTTCCAGCTGGCAGTGTTTCTACTCGTATTATACAATCTCTATTCCTGGCTTTTGTTGAAATGGTTGACTAAGTCCATTGTTCATTGAAGAGTATGACCTCTGTTGATCTCCTTGTCAGTTTTCTTTGAAAGATGTATATGTGAAAAGAGAAACTTCTTTTTGTCCTGTTAGAGAAAGAAGAGCCATTTACAATCAGTATCCAGTCTGAGTCGTCCTTTGTGTGTGATTTACAAAAAGTAGGTTATCTTCTTTTGACATTTAATATTAAGAACAAAATAGATAGTTGCAGCTAGCATATGTTTGGGCTGCAGAAGGGAGGTTGGACATATGAATAGTGGTTGGAAAGAACAGACTGAATTTTCTCTCCTACTGGATGGTTCCTCAAATTTCTTCTTCTTTTCTCTCTCTCGGCAATGGTATGAGCATCCTTGATTATAGTGATGTTCAGTAGTTCCTAACTTTCTTGAAACATTCATAATCTAACATGAACAAAGCAATCTGTCATTGATGTTTAATTATTTCTCATGTTAGGATTTTTCTTGTGGAATTTTGTGAGTTCCAGAGATGCATTACTTAACTGAAATTAAGAGAAAAGTCACATTCTGAAGCATGATTTAGGGAAAGAAATTTTTTATGGAGCAAGGGGAGTAACCTCTGAAGGAGTCCTCTTAAAAAATAAAACATAATTGAAATGCAAAACCAAATAGGAACAAACACAGAAAGATTAATGATAGTAAATTCATTATCACCAGTGAAGAGTACCTAACTACAATGGCTGTGATTGTGTACTGGAAACAATGAATTTAGCATCTCATACTAGAGACAAAAAAGCAATAGAATCTCATTGACCTTTGGAGTGAGCAGCAACACATGAATGTTCTTATGATTTGTTGCATTTTTAAATTATTAGTGGCAAAATCAATCTGCATGATTTGTCTATGGTACTGAAGAGAGGAAACAGCATGATAGGAATTATATTGAAAAATGCAGGCAGGAGAGAGACAATGTTCTAACATATGCAACTGCAGAGAAAGGTGGTAAACACAAGCCTTGATAAAGCACTCTCTAAATACTGTTCGTGGTATTGTCACAGCTTTTCCTTAACTCAGTATGAATTATTTTGAAGTTGTTTTCTACCGTAAGGGGCTGGTTTTTGTGTTTTTCTCACTGATAGAGCAAAGCATGCTTTCCTGCCCAGGATGTAAGAATATGTGTTTCAAATGCTAGACTGACTTTTATTATTTAAAAAATAATTAGCAAAGCGACATACTTTGACACTCCAGTTAAGAAAAGAGCCTTTTCGTAACCTCCTCTGCCTGGAAGGAGAGACAGCTCTTATTTAGGGAAATAATGAGAGTTCTCAGTTTTACATTTGAATGCTTCACAATGTTCCATATGAATGATTTCAACTTGATCAATAAATGAGATTGCGATTCAAAAGAAACTACAATGCAAATTTCAAACTTACAGAAACACGAAGTACTACAAATGTGATAAAATGTTGTTAGAAAAATGGACACTTGACAGATGGTGGAATAGTTTCTGCAGGGTAATTTTCACTTTCCATCCTGTCTTCTGTTTAAATTGTATACCTTCTGAAAGTCCCATGGTGACAGTTCTACTCCTCTACACTATTATTTAAAGAAAATCTTTCTGTTTAGGATACAGGCCTAGAAGAGTAGAGAGTGAGTACTCTTTATTTTCCATTTGAAATAATTATTATCCATTAAAACAAATGCAATCCAGAAATGAATAACTATTGCATTACTTTTTGACACTAAATGACTCCATTTATCAGTAATTGTACAGAAAGTATCTGGGGAGATGATTAATATAAAAATAATGAGAATTTATCACTTATTGACAACTTAAATCTTTTATTTAGTAAAGTGTCCGTAGGCAGAAATGCTAGCTGGTTGGTATTCAGTCCTAACATGTTTTTCATTTTTGGTTATTGACTGTAGATATTTTTTTAAAGCTAGAAAATAAGAAAATTAAATTATTTGCTTGAATACACCACCTTTTTAGATGTTTTCCTTTGGGAAGAAGGTTAATTGAAAATCGTAACTTGGACTCTATTCCCACCACAGTCATTATTGAGACAAAATAACTAGCAATATTTTATCTAATTAACAACCTAGATGAGCAAACAGAACTATTGCAGGGAATACGGTTTTAAGTATAAAACATAATTATTTTCTTTTGTTTGGTTTTCTTTATATAAATACCCTAAAATTTCAATTGGCTCTGCAGGGCTATTAAATATTCTATCATCAAACAAAATGACAGAGACACAATCTAAGTGGGTATTAGATCACACACTCACAGAAGAGTGTGTGATCTAATACCTACGCTTACATCTTCCTCTCTTATGATATGTTAATCTTGTTTAAATTAAAACGCCTGCATATGGAGACAGAATCACTAGGGGTCTGCACTGCAACATTGCTTTTATTGACATAATGGGAGGAATGATCCAAATGGATGTTAGGTCTGGTAATGATAGTGATTGTACTAGCTGCTTGTACTTATTACTAATACAAGGTCTCAGATACACATGGATGCTGTGTGAAGAAAAAGTTTGAAGTGGCTCTATTTTCAAATATAATGTTGGTTATATGGTGAGCAGACTTTAACTCAGGCTTACCTACGAGAGGAGCTATTCTATTCTACCATTTCACCAAGAGTTGAATTAAACTGAAAGGGAGATTCTCACGACTTGAGCTGGTTCGCCCTCACCAAATGACCCATAAAATCTCAGTGAAGGCTAGTTTAAGATAGAAAGAGGTCACGTGAAGTTTCACCATTGGGAGTGTGATGAAAAAGAAGTTGTTCTCAAAAGATTAATTTATGTAGTATATGCCAGGAGGGGTTCTTTCCTAAATTTTTTTTGCATAATTGGATAAACAGCTTTGGTATTTCTAAATTCACCACTTTAAAGGCAGAAGTGCCCCATGAGTAAGGAAATGAGGATGGAAAACTTTGGCACTGTGTTCAGGGTGGTGGTAAACATAACACTGTACCTAATTCTTCTCAACTGAACATGATGGAATTCCATTTCAAATATTGTCAAATGTCAAATCATGTTATTAATGATATCCTAAGGCCCTGATTTTAGGGGGCAAGCTCCAAATCAATCAGTTTTCCCAGATTCACACGCCTCTATTAAGATCCCCACTTACTCGGTTATCTTGATGGTTCTTTTTTAAAAATTGAAATAACATGGGTTCTGCTTCCCATCTCTGCTACAGAAGGAATACTGCCCTAATGCAGATCATCCTAGGATTCTTGCACAAGGTAAATTTCTTCTCCTTCACTTTTTTTTTTTTTTTTTTTTACACAGCTTTGTTGAGCTATCCTGTGGCCCAAGTGGCAGAACTGCTGGCAATACAGCCTTGACCTGTTGCAGAACCATATCTTGCTCTGGGTCCCAGTCAAAACTAGCAGTCTTCGATAAATGGGCCAGAGTAACACACTCAAATAAGGAACATGTTGTCTCCAAAATCCAGTCCTGGAGGCCTGCTAGACATTGGGCTTCTTTCTTGATTGGAAGGTGGCCAGATGCAGCAACTGGTTCTTCACTTTGGAAGAGATATCCTGACCTGCTGCAGAGCACTGGAACTGTAGAAGTTTCCCTAAGGTAGAAGGCTTCCAAATTTTAGTCAGATGTACTCCCCACATTCTGACATCCAAATATCTTATCCATTAGTCTAGAGTAGTTGCCTCTTCTTTCTCGCTAGGTTGAATCAGCATAATGTCATCAATGTAACAGACCAGTGTGATATCTGTGGAAGGTAAAAGCAATAAAGATCCCTGCAAACTAAATTATGACACAGGACAAGAGAGTTGAGGTTCCATTGCGGTAGCAGAGTATAGATGTATATCTGGCCTTAACGGGTGAAATCAAGCTGCTTCTTGTGCACCTCATGGATTGGTTTGGAGAAAAAGGCATTTTGCAGATCAATAGCTGCATACCAGGTAACAGGAGAAGTGTTGATTTGCTCGAGCAATAAGTCCAATCTGCAATTAGAGTCACCTGGTTGAGCTTACAATAATCCATTGTCATTCTCTAAAATCTGTCTGTCTTCTGAAAAGGCCACATGGGAGAGTTCAATGGAAATGTGGTGGGAATCAGTATCCTTATATCTTTCAAATTCTTAGTGCTGGCACTGATCACTGCAATCCCTCCAGGAATGCAATATTGCTTTTGATTTAGTATTTTCCCAGGTAGAGGCAATTCTAATGGTTACTACTTGGTCTTTGTCTTCCTAACAGCTTTCATTTTCAAGTCAGGGACCAACATGGGGTTCCTGCCAGTTACTAAATCTGTCTTTTCCATTTATGTATTCTGGAACTGGAGTGATAACCTCGGGATATGTTCAGGAACCCACTAGACCCACTG
Organism: Camelus bactrianus; assembly: GCF_048773025.1. Taxonomy (NCBI): domain Eukaryota; kingdom Metazoa; phylum Chordata; class Mammalia; order Artiodactyla; family Camelidae; genus Camelus; species Camelus bactrianus. The sequence goes on along the minus strand of NC_133575.1, from coordinate 75,838,671 downwards.
TGATATAGATCTGAGCTACAACTCAATTGATCACCTGACTTCCATAAGCCCCTACTCTGACTGGTGGGTTACGGTGACATTTTTTCTTGGAATTAGTGTTAGTTCAGAGCCAGTAGTCCCTGAAAGTTCTCATTATTTCTTCTTCCTCAATGTAATTATCCTGTAGAAGGCCATAGATCTCTTTGGGGAAGGCTGGAAGGAAGACTAACAGTATAAATTTTCAGTAATATCCTAGAGTCCTCTGCTCCAAGGGCTAGAGATGAAATGGTATGTCCCAACTCAAGCAAGCAGGCAGGAAGCAAAAGAGAACAATTTCTCTTTTCCCTCTACCTTTTATTCTATCCAGTCTCAATGAATTGAAAAATCCCTACCCACACTGGGGAGAACAATCTACTTTACTGATTCCAGCAATTTAAATACTAATCTTATGTGAGAACACCTTCACAAACACACTCAGAAATAGTGTTTAATCTGGGCACCCCATGGCCAGTCAAGTGGAGACATAAAATTAACCATAACAGTTATCTTTCTCTTTATCTGTGCCTTTTAAAATTTCTTTCAATGATGTTTTGTATTTTTCAGTGTGCCAGTCTTGCACTTGTTTTTTTTTAAACTTCTTTCTAAATATTTTATTCTCTTTGATGGTGTTGTAAAGGAAATGTTTTCATAATTTAAATTCTATTATGTGATGCTAGTGTGTATCTTGATTTTCTATCCTGAAATCTTGATGATGGACACCTTTTGTTGTAATAATTTTTTTAGCAGAAGCCTTAGAATTTTGTATGTATAAGACTACATCATCTGCATTAGAGATAGACTAACTTTTCCCTTTATAATATTAATGCCTTTAATTTATTTTTTCTTGTTTAATTGTCCTGGCTAGAAAGTCCACTGTAATATTGAGTAGAAGTGGCAAGGGTCGATATCCTTGTCTTGTTCCTGAATTTGTGAGACAAACATTCATTCTTTCATAATTTAAGCATGAAATTAACTATAGGTTTTTCCTAGATGACTTTTGTCAGGTTAAGGGGGGGTCCCTTCTAGTCCTAGTTTGTTGAGTGCTTTTTACCATGAAAGAGTGTTGAATTTTGTTAAAAGTTTATCTGCATCTATTGAGATAATCATTTGGATTTTTTTCTTTAATCTATTTATATGATATATTGTGGTGATTAATTTTGTATGTTGAAGCAGGCTTGTATTTCTGGGCTAAAACCTATTTTTGTCTTGATGTATAATCCTTTTCATATATTGCTGAATTCTCTTTGATTATATTTAGTAGGATTTTTTGTCTATATTTAGAAGGGATTTTGATCTCTTTTTTGTTTTGTTATCTTTTGTTGTCTTTGTGTGGGCTTGGGTTTTTAGAATCAAAAAATTCCAAAAAAATTACAAAGGAAGGAAAGCTTCTGAATTCATTCTATGAGTCATTCAACATAGTATTGGAACTCCTAGCCACAACAATCAGACAAGTAAAAGAAATAAAGGGGATCCAAATTGGAAAGGAAGGAATAAAACTGTCTCTGTTAGCAGATGACATGATACTATACACAGAAAATCCTAAGGATACTATCAAAAAACTACTAAAGCTCATAAAAGAATTTCCATAAGGTTGTAGGATAAAAAATTAATATACAAATGTATTGCATTTCTATACACTAATAATGAACATCAGAAAGAGAAATTAAGGAAACAATCCCATTCACAATCACATCAAAGGGAATGAAATACTTAGCAATAAATCTACCTAAGGAGGCAAAGGACCTACACTCTGAAAACTATGATACTGATGAAATAAGTTGAAGCCATCACAAATAGATAGAAAGATACAGCAAGTTTTTTGGTTTGGAAAAGTCAATATTGTTAAAGTGAACATTCTGCCCAAGGCAATCTACAGATTCAGTGCAATCCCTATCAAAATACCAATGGCACTTTTCACAGAACTAGAACAAATAATTTTAAAATTTATGTGGAAACACAAAAGACCCCAAATAGCCAAAGAAATCTTCATTTAAAAAAAAAAATCAATGTTGTAGATATCACATTCCCTGACTTCAGACTCCACTACAAAGCTACAATAATCAAAACAGCATGGTACTAGCACACAGAAACATAGATCAATGGAACACAATACAGAGCTCAGAAATAAACTCATGCACTTATGGTCAATTAATTTGTGACAAAGGAGGCAAGAATACATAATGGAGAAAACAGTATCTTCAATAAGTGGTGCTGGGAGAAATGGACAGCTACATGTAAAAGAATAAATTAGAAAATTGTCTCATATCATATACAAAGATACACTTGAAATAGATTAAAGGCCTAAAAGTAAGACCTGAAACCACAAAACTCCTAGAAGAAAACATAGGCAAAACATTCTTTGTCATAAATCATAGCAATAAGTTTTTTTATTTGTTTCCTAGGGCAAAAGCAACAAAAGCAAAAAATAAATAAATGGGACCTAGTTAAACTTAAAATCTTTTGTACAGGAAAGGAAACCATCAACAAAATGAAAAAAACAACCTACTGAATAGAAAAAAAAATTGCAAATAATATGATCAGTAAGGGGTTAATATCCAAAATATATAAACAGCTCTTACAACTCAACATCAAAAAAATACAAACAAATTAAAAAATGGGCAGAAGCCCTGAATAGACATTTCTCCAAAGAAGATATACAGATGGCCAACACATTAAAAGATGCTCAACATCATTAATCATCAGAGAAATGCAAGTCAAAACCACAATGAGAAACCTCACACCTGTCAGAATGGCTACCATCAAAAAGACCACAAATAACAAATGTTGCTGAGGTTGTCTAGAAACGGGAATTCTTGTATCCTGTTGGTGGAAATGTAAATTGGAGGAAGTCACTGTGGAAAACACTACAGTGCTTCCTCAAAAAACAAAAAATAAAGCTAACATATGATCTGGCAATTCCACTCTTGGGTAAATATCTCAAGGGAAAAAAAAACAGTATGAAAAGATACATGCACCCCAATATTCACAACAGCATTATTTACAGTTAACAAGATATGGAAACAACCTAAGTGTCCATCAACAGATGAATGGATAAAGAATATGTGATATATATACATACATACATACATACATACATACACACATGGAATACTACTCAGCCATGAAAAAAGAATGAAATGTTGCCATTGCAACAACATGGATAGACTTAGAGGGTATTATGCTTAATGAAATAAGTCAAACAGAGAAAGATAAATACTATATGTTATCACTTATGTGTGTAAACTGAAAAATAAAACAAATTAGTGAATATAACAACAACAACAACAAAACGTATTCACAAATGTAGAGAACAGACTAGTGGCTACCAGTGGGGAGAGGTTGGGGGGAGGAGCAAGATAAGGGTAGGGGATTAAGAGGTATAAAACTATTATGTATGAAATAAATAAGCTATAAGGATATATTATAGAGCTCAGGGAATACAATAAATGTTTTTAATAACTATAAAAGGATCATAACCTTTAAAAATGTGAATCATTATGTTGTACACCTGAAACTTATATATCAATTATACCTAAAAAAAAAAACCTGTGTTTATTTTCTAATTAAATTCTTATCAGTGGCAACAAATAACATAGTCATTCTTATCTGACATATGGGCAAGAATTGTTTATATTTAGTTAAAGAAAGTGTTATAAAAAATCCTGGGAGAAACATACCATCATTCTAATACCTACAACAGTAGCTTGTCAGCAGACATGAATTATTATATTTGGGGTAAACAATGCAATTAATTCAATATGACAAATATTTAATGCATCTTTGTTTTGTATAATTTATAATTCTCAAAAAGTCGAATACTTCACTGTTCAAATAGACCTGACAATGCTGAATATTCCACCAACTAGTTGGTCTATTTGTTTTATTCTCCCATTCCATGTCAGTCACCCTTTTCTTATATAATATTTTAGATTTAACTTTTGACATTCTATGAAGTCTAATTTATCTCCCAGTCCTAAACACAACTATTCATATCATATTAAGTTGAAATCAACTGGGAAAGCATATTTCTAGTTGCTATGAAGGTAGTCTAGTTTTTAAATTATACTTCACTTTCTAAACTGCTTATCATGTTATTTTGATAGTTACTCCACTGCTTTTCTATTATTAACGTTACCATCATCCAGTTCTTTCAGTCCTTTGTAGTACTGGCTATGTATATGTGTATGTGTGTGTATATATATAGAGAGAGAGAGAGAGAGAGAGAGCTAGTTTCTTCACTTTCCTTCATCTAACTACTGTGTATTATTTAGCACTGATAACATTTCTTTCTTTAAGATATGTTTTAGGTCCAGCCTTCCTTTTCTTAAGTCACTGATTTTATCTGAAAATTGTATTGAGAAAGAGCTATGTGTTAGTCAGAATAGGCTAGGCTACACTGTAATAAGGAAAAATTCTAAACCCTCAGTGGCTTAGCACACATTTGTGCAAAGTATTCTGTGGGTCTGAGTAACTCTCCAGGGAATTTTTGAAATTTAGACTGTTTTGATCTTGCATTTCCAACACCTCAAGGCATGACCTCTTCCATGAACACTAGAGGGCCTTGTACCAAAATTAAATACTACCAGGAGAAACAAGCCAGAACTAGTTGCATGACTCTACCTAATTACAAAGGAGTATAGAAATTTTATTCTCCTATGTGCTAAAATAAAAGGACAATTATATATGAGTAAGCATTAGAAGTCTCACCATTCCATCATATGTACACTATTTAATTAAGAACATGGCATTTGAACTAAATCTTTAGAGTTGACATACATGATAATGATGGATAAGGGCATTTCAGATGTAGGGAACAGAACAAACAGGCATAGAGATGAAAAAATGGCATATGACTGGGAAATATAGATAGAATATAGATAGAGAATGAAATGTATACAGATTTGGCAACTGAAATGATGGAAAAGAATGAGGAACAAAATCTTCATCATTTTTTGGTTCTATAAGCTAATATATTCCTAGAATGGTATTCAGGATTATTCAACAAATAATCTCTTTTCTAAATATATTTTATGGAAAAAAGTGTAACCTTAACATTTTTAAATGTATCATTGCATATTTACAGTGTTTAGTGGTAAGTCTTGTCCAATTTTCCTATTTCATATCTATAAATTTAATCTTTTTTGATTTTCAGTGGGGAAGAAATGGAGCCCACAGAACAAGAAAATATGGGCATCAACTAGTATAGAAATGATTAAGTTCCTTTTTCAGATTACTCTACTCCACCTCTTACTTGGTATATGATCTCTAGTAAATTTATTAAAATTTTCTATGTTTTTAGTTTTCTCATTTGTAGAGTGACTATGTTAACAAAGGTAACGCATAGAGATATTTTGAGGATTAAGCGAGTTAATACATGTAAATCTTAAAACAGTGCCTCACACAAAACAAGTGATTCATCAATGCTGATTAATGGCATTGTCATTATCCTATTTCCTACGTAAAATCTCCATTGTTAGCTTAACAATTTTCAATTTATTTGGTACAGCTGGCTTACTTTTGTTACTTAATTTCAACCTCCAAACCTTGATAATCCTGTTAATTTTATTGCATTGACATATTTCCCCCTTTTAGCATCCTCAAAGTCAAGTGTTTCTCAAATTGTGGCAATAAATAGATCATCAGCATCAGGATCACTTGAGGTGCTTGTTAGAAATACAGATTCTTAGGCTTGACTCTAAAGCTACTGAATCGGTCTCTGGTGGGTAGGATACAGGAAATTGCTTTTTTTAAAACTGATTTCAAACATGTTTCTAATGTGCACTCAGTTTTGAAAACCATTGTTCCAAGGACTTATGAATAGATGGTTCAGAATGAAAATGTAGGATTCTCACGACAGCAGCACAATAGCTTCCATGCTGTCCCCTTGTAATAGAAAAGAATACTTTTGTGGGCAACTGCCTTGCCTTCCTAATCAAACTTCTTGGCCCGAGTTGTAAAAGAAAATGATTTCTTATAAAAAATAAGCAGAGGTGAAAAGGGAGTGTAAATGAGGGAGAAAAAGATAAGAAGTTTACATAATATTATGGTGAGATATTTCAGTATTTTTGATGATTGACTAAAGAAACTGGGTGATTCCTAGTAAAGACTAGTAGTATTAATGACCAAAACTTGAAATATTTTGAGGACTTCCAGGGAGCAGGAAGAGAGTAGGCAAGTAGGTTAAAAAAATCACCTGTTGATGGATGGACCTGGAGATCATTCTAAGTAAGCCAGAAAGAGGAAGAAAAATACCATATGGTATCACTCATATATGGAATATGAAAAAAGAAAGAAGAAGACACTAATGAACTCATCTACAAAATAGAAACAAAATCACAGACATAGTGGACAATCTCGTGGTTACCAGGGGGAACCCAGATGGGAAGGTATAAATTGGGAGTCTGAGATTTGCAAATATTAATTACTATATATAAAAACAGACAAAAAACAAATCTCTTCTGTATAGCACATGGAACTATATTCAGTATCTTGTGGTAACATATAATGAAAAAGAATATGAAAATGAATATATGTATGTGTATGTATGACCAAAACATTATGCTGTACACCAGAAATTAACTCATTGCAACTGACTATACTTCAATTGAAAAAAATATCAGCTGTTGATTTGAGAGTCCAGATGTGCTCAATGGGCACCCTAAATAAGCAAATAGAGTTTTCATGACACATAACCTTGCCATTCAATGTTCATAACTCTGATGCTCAATTATCATACTATGTTTGATTATGTTTAAAAACACTCTATTTTATACCAAAGATGTCAGAGTCGTATTTCAAATATTATAGAGCATTTATATATGTTTTCTATGGTACAGCTGATGAGAGAGAGAACATGATAGCACAAGAGTGACAGTCTTTCTTAAAATGTGTGTATCTTGATTTCTTGTGTCTCCGAGGCCGTGTGACTTGGAGGATAATAAGTTTATATAAGCTACATATCAAATTTGTAACATTCATTTTCACCTATATAACATGAGGATTATAGAGAAACATATTTTGATAATTTTATGTCTGAGATTGGAGAATAAGTTTATAGCATGGATTTACAAACGTGTTCATGTTCTTCCCCCAGCCACTTCATGTGGCCTTTCTTTACAATTTATTCCCTATATAGTGATGGTCCAAACACAGTTCTGGCCTCATATATCACTGGTACTACTGAAATAAGTTCCTAATTGGTCTCCTTGCTACCAGCCTCTCACTTCTCCAGTATATCAGTGTGTTGTCAGTGCCATTACATCATTAAATTGCAGGTTCATTTCTGTCTATACCCCACTTGAGAACCTCCAATGTTTTTCTGTTGCTTAATAAATCAAGTTCAAACTCCATAGCAGAGTATTTCAAAAATCTAGATCCATCCCATAAACCAAACCAAACTTCTCTGAATTGCCATACATTTTAAGGCCTCCTTTCTCTATTTTAATAATTTTAGCTTAGAATGTTTTTTTCTAATTTTCTAACTAAAATGTATTCCTATGTCAAAATTTAGCTACAATGAGAGCACAATGAAGCATTTTCCACTCGGTCTAATCAAAATTAATCATCTTTTCTTTTGTGCTATCATTCTACTTATCTCATTGGGTTTTATTATATTTAATGCTTTCTGTCCCTATAAATTAGAAACTACATGACACTACGTGCCTTGACCTAATTATTTATATTCTTTAGCAGATTCTAATATGCATTTGTTGAAGAAATTATTCTATTTAGTCTAGAAAAAAGGAACATTTGCAGAAGAACCCTGAGATCTCCATGCAAAAAAGATGTATTTCCATGAGTCTTGTCATTGATGTATTTCTGAGGAAACAGTCATGTGCTTTTTCAAAAAATTCTCAGCTTCAAATATAGCTGGACCAACTGAAAATGAAACTTGTCTTGGGTTGATAAAGATCACCTTTCTCTAAGAGAACTATATCCTTTCCAGGTTAGAAAATAAAAGCTAAGTAAGCCATTTTGAAAGAAAAATTTCCAGGAGTTCAAGGTATCTAATGTGAAGTGAGAAAGTAGTAGCTAAAGCCACACTGCAACAGTTCAGCTCTGCTGGTTCACCACAGGTAAAGTGAAACAATTAAGTAAAAAAGTTAGAATCAGAAATTTAACGAAATGATATTTGTTTCGATTCTTCATCAGTAATTGGCTTCAATGCCCATCAGTAATTGGCTTAGCTTCTCTCTTTCTCTAACACTCATCATCAATTCATCCTTATTCTTAAGAAGTAAATTGGCATTACATTTGCAACTGGTGCAAACATTGTAGACTCTTGAAATAAATTATCCTTAACTCCAGTATTAGGTAGGATTTTTGATAATCCTCATGAAAATCTTTAATTTAAAACAGTAAGAAAACAGAATTGTAGAAGCCAAAAAGTCATTTGCCTTTGAGAAAATATCTTCGTCCTCATCATAGTATCCAAAATATGCATATATGATTGAGATTAAATATCCTTTTTGCTCTGAGTACTCAAAAATTCTTTGTAATGATGTGATTGTTTCTTGGCAGTTTTAAAAAATCGGATTTCTTCTTCATTGTTCTGAAGATGAAAAGATTTTTAAAGAAACTACAGTGGCCAATTCTACCACACTTGAATATATATTCTTCAGAATATTTATTAGTTTATGCACACCATATAGATATAGATATGTGTATGTATGTAGATGTGGCTATAGATATAGATATGTCTTTCCATTTTGGGAAACCACGTCTTCACTATTATGTTGCCATTTCAGCTGCCATAACACTAACATGCAAATTTAAGCATTTAAAGCATCTGCTAATATTAGTAACTATTCACAATGTAAACGATTCTGTTAATGTATTCAGAGATGACACGACCAATCTGAAATATTGCTCTTTAGTGAAATTACTAAAATGTTAAGATCAGCATTATTGCCATTGCAAAATATTACTTTAATAAAACTGAGTGTAAATGAAGCCATTATTTGACCTAGAATAGAAATTGTTTTCAATATTTATCACTACTATTTTTAAGCCTTTATAGTTTTCAATTCACAAACCTAAGTTTAAGGTGGTACACTGAATTTCAGTGCCTCAAAAGTTTCATATGCTGGTTGATTTCCACATATTCAACTTTGATTTTTGATGTTTTAATACAATTGATTGTACTACTAGTGGAGATCTGAATGCAATCATTTAAAAACATTGGTTACTGCACTAATGCATTTTAGACCACTAGTATTCAAATTTACTGATTTTTAAGTTAGCTTTCCCACTACAGAGCAAGATGTTTCTTAATATGCTCTTAATTCATTTTGTTGTTCTATATGAAAGGCAGTGGTATATAAAACTGAAAAAGTCATCAATTGACCCATAGAATAGATACAGCTTATTTGTGTGCAGAAATATAATTCCATACCCTGCTTCCATTAGTGATTGTACTGTGATGCTAATTTAAATAGAGGACTAAGTTTGGAATTGGAGTAGGATACTTTCTGAGCTCAATTATAGGAGACTCCCTTAACAATATCTTCCAGATTATCTTGATAACATTTTCTCCCTGAACATACCCTAACCACCACTGTTACTGAACCAAACTTGGGTCCACTTGCCCATGCACAGTAAAACCAATCTACTGACACCGGCTTGTGGTGATGGAAAATGCAGCATTTATTACAGGGTGCCAAGGAAGGAGTTCATGTAACTCGTGCTTAAAAGATTCAAACTCCCCAAAGGCTTTCAGGGAAAGGTTTTTAAAGATAGAGTGAAGGAGAGGGTGTTGTGGGGCATGTGATCAGCTCATGGACATTCATCTGATTGGTTGGTGATGAGGTAATTGGGAGTCAACATCATGAACCTTCTGGTTCCAACCGGTCTGGGGTCTATGTGCTTGTGGGCAGCATAGAGTTAACTTCTTCCACCTGGTGGGGGTTTCAGTATCTACAAAACAGCTCAAAGGATATGGCTCAGGATATTATCTCTAACCCTTGAGGAGGAACTAAAGGGCTTTTGTTTAATGTCTAAACTATTATTATTTTGTCTTACTTGACTGTTTTCCTTTCTTTCTGTATTTTCTCACTTCTCTGATTAAATGCACTGCCTAGAACTCGGGGAAGTGTAGGAGATTAAAGTTTTCCTACAGACAAGAGACAGGCAGAGGACATGGTGGTGGGAGGTGTCTTTTCCAGGAAGGCCCCATAGGATCCTCCTTGGTCACTCCACTAGAAGGCCTGTATCTGAAAACAGGAAAAAGATAATTTTAACAAGTTTGGTGATGGCAATGATTAGATTGGATCACCAGCAGTTTTCAGATTGGAACGGTTTAAGGAGTAAGTACAAGATTAATAAATGGGATAAATTTGATTAAATATGGATAAATCTAATCTTCATTCTGTGGGAAGTAAAAAGGGAGGGAAGCTGATGTATGGGAAAAACACAAGAGGTGTCAATGGACCCAAGGTCCTTACAAGGTTAGAGAACAGATATAACAGCAATAGTAAAGCTAACAGCCTGTAAAGGAATGAGATTATGCATTGCAGTTACAGGTTTGTTTAGTCCTAGGTGTTAGCGTGGGGGAGGGTAGTGAAGGTGGGGTGGAAATCCATATGGACATCAAAATTAGTCAGAACAACAGATGACCAGATAAAGAAGTTGCAGTACAATGAAAGTTGCAGATATATACAATGGAATACTACCCAGCCATAAAGAAGAATTAAATAATGCCATATGTAGCAACATGGATGGACCTGGAGATTGTCATTCTAAGTGAAGTAAGCCAGAAAGAGAAAGAAAACTACCATATGATATTACTTGTATGTGGAATCTAAAAAAAAAAAAAGACAAAAATGAACTTATTTACAAAACAGAGACAGACTCACAGACATAGAAAACAAACTTATGGTTACCAGGCAGGAAAAAGGATGGGAAGTGATAAATTCAGGATTTGTAGATACTAACTACTGTATGTAAAACAGATAAACAACAAGGAGCCTACTGTATAGCACAGGGAACTATATTCAATATCTTATAATAGACTATAATGGAAAAGGAGGAATATATATAGTATAACTGAATCACTGTACTGTACACCAAAAATTAACACAACTTTGGCCATTTAAAAAAAAAATGTCAGTCAACAATGAAGTGGTTTGAGACAGAGATGACAGTGGTAAATAAAAACACAGTTTAAAAAAATCACTGACACATTCCTCTGTGGTACAGTTTAAATCACAGAAGCATTAAGCATACAGAGAAAAATTAACTTGTTTTTTAGTTAAGATAAGTGTATCATAATTGTCATGTCTTTCTTTGATGCACAAATACATTAGACAAGGAATCCTCCTTATCCTTTCCTAGCATTAGCTATATAACCATCAGTGCTGACAACTATGAAAAAGGCAATTATTTGAAGTCTATTGATGTTGGAATGAATTGTTTTAAATGGTTAGCAAGAAAATAACTTTTAATATAAACCACTTAAGTAAATTATACCAAACATTTTAGGTAGTTTATCCTACTTATAAGTTTAAACGTACTTCCTAGCCTTAGCACTGCAACCATTTTATTTATTTTTTATTTTTTTAAACATTTTTTATTGAGTTATAGTCATTTTACAATGTTGTGTCAAATTCCAGTGTAGAGCACAATTTTTCAGTTATACATGAACATACATACATTCACTGTCACATTCTCTTTCACTGTGAGCCACCACAAGATCCTATATGTATTTCCCTGTGCTACACAGTACAATCTTGTTTATCTATTCTACATTTTGAAATCCCAGTCCCTTCCCACCTCCCATCCCCCTGGCAACCACAAGTTTGTATTCTATGTCTATGAGTCTGTTTCTGATTTGTATTTGTTTTTTTTTTTAAGATTCCGCATATAAGCGATCTCACATGGTATTTTTCTTTCTCTTTCTGGCTTATTTCACTTAGAATGACATTCTTCAGGAACATCCATGTTGCTGCAAACGGCGTTATGTTGTCAGTTTTTATGGTTGAATAGTATTCCATTGTATAAATATACCACCTCTTCTTTGTCCAGTCATCTATTGATGGACATTTAGGCTGTTTCCATGTCTTGGCTATTGTAAATAGTGCTGCTATGAACATTGGGGAGCAGGTGTCATTTTGAAGTAGGGTTGCTTCTGGATATATGCCAAGGAGTGGGATTCCTGGGTCACATGGTAAGTCTATTCCTAGTCTTTTGAAGAATCTCCACACTGTTTTCCACAGTGGCTGCACCAAACTGCATTTCCACCAGCAGTGTAGGAGGGTTCCCTTTTCTCCACAGCCGCTCCAGAATTTGTCACTTGTGGACTTTTGAATAATGGCCATTCTGACTGGTGTGAGGTGATACCTCATTGTAGTTTTGATTTTCATTTCTCTGATAATTAGTGATACTGAGCATTTTTTCATGTGCCTATTGATCATTTGTATTTCTTCCTTGGAGAATTGCTTGTTTAGGTCTTCTGCCCATTTTTTGATTGGGTTGTTTGTTTTTTTCTTGTTAAGTCGTATGAGCTGCTTATATATTCTGGAGATCAAGCCTTTGTCGGTTTCATTTGCAAAAATTTTCTCCCATTCCGTAGGTTGTTGTTTTGTTTTATTTATGGTTTCCTTTGCTGTGCAGAAGCTTGTAAGTTTAATTAGGTCCCATTTGTTTATTCTTGCTTTTATTTCAATTCTTGGGTAGACTGCCCTAGGAGAACATCTTTGAGATGTATGTCAGATAATGTTTTGCCACACTGCAACCATTTTAATTCAAAGATATCAGAGTAATTTTGACTTAAAATTGCAAGATTTGTGTTAAAGAGGTTGTATGTTCCAGTCAAATTTTGGATGATAGTTATTTTTTGGGATATTTGGAAATATCACATTTAAAAAAATTCTTAGTATATTTGCCAATCCAAGTAACTAGATAATTTAATAATGTTCTGATTCATCATTATCTCATTTGTTCATCACGAATTCTGTTGTGTTATGATAACAAGTCTCAGGAAAAAATAGGAAATAGTAATATGCTGTTACAAAATAGCACTGGTTTGAATGTCTAGGACATTTATTCTAGTCCCATATTCTATTTTATCTCACCAAACAATAATTAACATTACTTCCCTGGAGCTTAATTTTATTATTTGTAATTTGACACATGGAATAACCTGACATTCTAGGACTCAAAATTTCTCTTTAGAATCTCTCTCATTTATTCCACTTGTTCCCTTTGTCTTATTTGGATATTCTTCTTCCCCAATGCCATAGTCAATACAAACACAAACATGGCTGCCAAATATTGCCCACCATGGTATCCTGTGTTCAAAACCTTTGTTGCCCCTTTCTTTCTTCTAAGTTCACAGGATGAAGAATGTGAAGAATGGTATTTCTTTAGGACTGAGCTCTTTACTAAAGATCTTCAAGTCAGACTATATATCTATATATATCTGCCTTGATATAATGTCAACCCTTTATGGAAACGATTTTTACTCATATCTCAATTATTTGACTAATATAAGCCTTTAAACGCCTTTTACACAGGCAAATGTTAGTAACTACTTACCATTCCATTCCTGTGCTGGTCACTGAAGACTCAACAAATAATCTGATTTCATTCTGTGATGTAATGCATTTAAAACCAAAGTGAAATATAAGAAGCCTTTATTCCCACAAGGACAGAAATTGGGAAGATACTCTGCATGATAAGATGTCTTAGCAATGAACCATGTTCTTGTTAACAGACAGAAGTTGAGAAGCCTTTACCATAGCTGCTTTTATCAATAATGGTAGATCTAACTGCAAAAACAAAACAAAAAAAAAAAAACCTCTAGTTTTAGAGGTTTATAGTATCTATGAGTTTAAGCAAGATATAAGATATCTCTTAATAATTTAGGAGCCAAAGGCAAATGTAAATTTGGGCCATTTTTTCCTTCAACAAATGCCTCAACCCTTGAATGAGTCCAAACACAACAGGACATGTGAAATTTTGCAGCTGATATGTCACAAAAGTCAGCTTTGGGGCAAATGAAAGTTTTTTTTTTTCTTTTTAAACAGATTTGGAGAGTAAACAATAGAGGCATGCCAAAGGAAACTAGAAAGGTTTGAACTTGATAATTCACAAAAGCATTTTTTTAAGATAGCTGAATGAGAGATGATCATAGTCAATGATGTTATTAACCTTTAGAAATAAAAGCTAAAATCTTTTAAGTGATGTTTGTCTAAAGAAAATATTTTTCTGTGTACAGCTATTTTTGTCCATTCTTATAAAAAGAAAAAAACTGTCTAAATCCAACTTCATGTTTAAAGAAATATGAGCTGCATGATGGCTAGTGCGGTATCTTGTTTATCACTGTATCCTGGCATATAGACATTTAAAATGTTTCTTAAGTAAATGAAGGAAGGAGAAAAGGAGCAAAGAAATGAGTGCTAACTTTCTGGAGAAGTTACTTGGAATATACATAGAACTGAAATTACAAGGCCATTAGTGGAATAAAGCACGTTAGTGAAAAAACTGTTGAAATTCAAATCAAGTCTGTAGTTTGTTAATAGTCTGGTACCAATGTTAATTTCTTAGTTTTGACAAAAGTACCATGGTTATGTAAGATATTAACATTAGGGTGAAATGGGTGAAAGGTATACAGGAACTACAGGAACTCTTAGCTTCGCTACCTTTCTGTATATCTAAATTTATTCCAAAATAAAAAATTTAACATTAAAAAAATAAGCTTGAGTTATTCTTTGCCTTAAAAAGTTTATAAATGTTCACTGGAGACCTATAAGGTAGGAAATAACAGGTATTTTAATATCCAGGCAGTTCTCACTTTATATGGTAGGGTGGATCTCTAAACATGCCTGTACAAGATGAATCCATGAAAAGCAATTTTAATAATTAACGGAAAAATTTACAATTGTTCTGTGACCTCTTCCATGTTTTATCAAAACATGCAAACTCTTTGTCAATTATAAATGTGTAGGGTAATAAAAATAGTACAACTAATTTATTTCACTGTCATTTAAAACATTAGAAAACATTGAGAATTGAGGTGTTTTATAACCTTGTAAGAAAACTTATCAAGAGTGGTTTCAGCTGTGCTTGCCTCCTTCTCCTTGTATAACTAGTGGTGCAGAGAGACCATCTTTTCCATGCTTTGATGTATTGTCTACTCCTTTCTAAGTTTGGATCAGCTTCCACCATTTTATCCTTGTGCTCTCAGTGTTGTGAAATATCTCAGAGTTCATTTAATACGAGGTTTTGGCTGGTGTAATTTCCTCTGAGTCATCTTCATCCTTTTGGTTTCCTCATTTATATCAATAAGTTCCCCTTCACTAAGGTCTTCCAGCTTTTTATCTAGAGCTTCTTGGGCAGTGGCAGTGTTAATATTCTCATGGCCAGTGATTTATTCTATAACTCCATTTATGTTTGATTCTAATTTCACTTCAGTGTTATCACTTTTTTCCTTTGCATTGTTATCCCTCTTTTGATTATTTTTGTAAATGTCACAAGGGTTTCTCATTGGGAGACTGGGGACAACACAACTACATGCTTTGCTGCTATGTGTCAACTAAAAACATGGGCAGTGAGCAGTCACCTACAGACTTTGGAAGAAGTGTAATATGGAAGAACAAATCTGACTTCATATTGAAGCTGCTTCTTTTACTTTAACCTTTGTATTCCATTGCTTTTGCTACAAGTTAATCACTAAAGAGATGTTGCCTATAGTTTAAAGTATATATAATAGCTCATCCCCAGGAACCCTGCCTCCTATGCCTCAGTGAAGCTAAAATACCTTTGTTTAAGCTCACAGGAAACATTCTGACCAGGCCTACCTGTGAATGGCTATAGGAAAGAGAAATTAACACTGTCCCTCCAGAGTCTGACCAGAACCAGAAAATATTTGCAACAACTTATCCCGTTTTTAATTTACCTCCTCACCTTCTCCTCTTTGTTCTATAAAAGAAACTAGCATCCAAACCCAGGCAAGATGGTTCTTTGGGACACTAGTCCACCATCTTCTCTGTCTGCTGGCTTTCTATATAAAGTTGCTATTCCTTGACCCAACAACTTGTCTCTCAATTTATTGGCCTGTTGTGCAGTGAGCAGTACAATCTTGGACTCTGTAACAGAAGTGATATAATTGGTCACTGATCATGATCTGCTTCTTATTTATGTAATGATTTGTAGACCAAAAGCTAGCTGTTAAGTTTGTACTTTATGTAATTACTCAGAGTCAACATACCATATACCATGGTAAAACACAAAAAACTTGTACAATAATTTTCATAGCAGCATTATTCATAATAAGCAAATACAGAAACAACCAGAATGTTCATCAACTGATAAATGGATATACAAAATAAGGTATCTACACAATGTAACATTATTTGGCAATAAAAGTAATGTACTCTGATATGTGATGCAACATAGACGAATATTGAAAGACATGTTAAGGGAATTGTGCCAGTCACGAAAGACCATATATTGTGTGATTCCATTTAGATGAAGTGTCCAGAGTATATAGAAATAGAAAATAGGTTAGTGATTACCTGTGGTTGGGAGGTTTGAAAGAAATAAGGAGTGACTACTAGTGGATACAGAGTTCCTTTTTGGCATGATGAAGATATTCTAGAACTAGAGTGCAGTGATGGTTATACAACTCTGTGAATATACTAAAAACTATTTAATCATATAGCTTAAATCAATGAATTTGACAGCATAGGAATTATATTTCAATAAAGCTCCATATATGCACATACTGTTGTAGCAGAAATATGTTCATATAAGAAGTGGGAAGTAACGAATGCTTGTATTAACAATGGTCTGTGATTGTTAACTAGTAAAATATATAGTTGAATGATTACTTAAAGGAGGTAAATCTAACAAAAGTTAAGTATTGTACTTTGTGCTAATTATTAGTGGAAACTAACTATGCATAGGAAATGCTCAATAACTCCTTGTTATTAGTTATTATATTACATAAAAATATTTATTCATTAAAGATTTTTTACCAGCTGTTATTCTGAGGAACAGAAAATAGCAGAAAACATAAATTGTTATACTTGGTGGACAGTAAAGAGAAGAATTTTCATTTTACCTTAAAATTAAAAAAAAAAATCACAGCAAGCAATTTGTTGTTTTGTTATTTTATTGTTATTGAAATGATCTTTGCAAAAGGAAAGTATCTGGATTGTACAAGAAAGTTGGAGAATGTGGTGGGAAAACAAGATTCATGAAACTAGGGTGAATATTCCTAGTTAGAATAGAATATTCTAGGCACAAGTTACCTGAGGCTTTTGTAATAGATCATATGTCTCTGTGGGTTTGGGTTTGGGTTTGGTGGTAAAGTAGAAGAGTGAAAGTAAAGAATGAATCAGAAGAAATAATGACAGGTTGAAGGTTTTGGTTGGGGAGCTGAAGCAAGTAGAACTTGAAGTGGTGAGTTCTTCACTTGTAGTTTCAACCATAGTAAGAGGAATTAAGAACTGAAAAATCATTGTTCCACTGCTTTGCTCTCCGGTGGACATGTACGGCCATTAGTCTATATCTCAGGAATATGATTCTTTGCACATAAATGTATGACCTGTTATAAATCCTCATATAAAAATGTCAACCAATTCATTTTTACTTGGTTATTATCTTAGCTCAACTCTTAGGAAAAAAGAACTTAGATATATGAAAATTTAGTATTCTTTTGAATATTAAAAAAAATCTTCTTCAGTTAGACGTCCTTCAACATTTTTCAATTTTTTTCTTAATAGAGTAACAGACTATAGTGTAAAAAGGTGCATTCATTTCCTTTGAAGGGGCTTTGTCTTGAGAACAAGTATACCATAGCTCAGTTTGTATAAAAATCTTTGAAATCCTTAACTGGATATTTAATGACTTTCTTCATCTTAATGTTTAGCCACAAAGAACTATTCTTGTCTCATCTGCTAAAAGAAATTATAGATGAATCCCTAGGTGAAAAATACTGAGGGTTATATACCAGCAATATACTTTTTTTGTATTTGGAAGACCATAGAGATTAAATTTCTTATGATAATACGGCTTTAAATGAAACTTACCCTATAATAAAACTTGCTACTGACTAAAATAAAATGACTTTATGTCTCTACTGTTAAAAGTTCAATGAGAGACAATTGAAGAGACTATTAGAAGGATGAATGATGAAAATAATTTGCTTCACAACAAAACTTACCTTTGTCCTTGTTTCTCAAGATGAAGAGAAAGTGATCTACAATTCCACTTCAAAAACTAAAACATATTAGCAAAAGGTGCATGTCCGGAATGGAAGACATTTCAGGTATATAGTTTATGTCTGTAAAGGAAACTAAATTTTATTTTATTATTTTCTATTTGTGTTTATTAATAAATTTTTGCATTTCAAATTTAGCAGGCTCATACATTCTTGAAGTAAGTTCTTTTTTTAAAATGATTTTGTTCTAATTATCATTGCTGCATAACAAAATACCTCAAAATTCAGTGGTTTAAAACAACAGAATCACATATTTTTTTCTTATAAGTACAAAATTTGGTTAGGGATTGGTGGGGACAACTCATTTCTATTCTATGTGACATTAGATGTTGGTGCCAGGAGAAAGCATCTCAAGACACAAGTGGAAACTATAGGTTTCTTAAGGCTTCAGCCCACAAAATGGCAAAGTATCACTAAGGCTGTATCTGCTGGTCAGGTAACCACAGAATTCAGATTCAAAGAGAACTGACATAGATAACTTTCTTTGGAGGTTTCAAGAAATTTTATACCCATGTTTCAAAACCACCACAGAAGAAAAAATTTTATGAAAAAAATAGAACCTGCACATGCGGTGAGTTCTTATGGATTATCATCCCAAGGAAAATATTGTATATTTTATCTTAAAGCCATATATCCAGAATTAGGTAAGCTACTCCATGGTATTGCTGCCTTGGCATCCAATTTATTCATCCATGCAGCTTTCAGGGACCTGAAACTGACACTTAACCCCCTCATGCAAGCACATACCCTAGATAGCATTCTGCAGAGTCACGGGAAAATACAAGTTCTTAATATGACTTTTCCAAAAGCTCCTGTGATCAGTACTCCCCCCTGCCTCCCAGCAACTGTATGTCTTATGTGCCCTGTGGTTAAGGTCCCCATGGGGATCACTAAAACCCTGCTCTTTTGGTTTGAATTGACCAATCCAACCCTAAACCAGAAATACCAAAGCACTCCACCTATGGGTCCTGATGAAGGCATGTGCTCCCCATCCCAGCTCTCTCTCTCTCTGCACTCTGCCTTGATGTTTTCATGTGGCTCTTTGAGACATGCTGTGGACTTACTCTAGGACCTATGAGTAATACACTTCTGCATTTCAGTTTCTCTTGCTGTCTTTTGCTGAACCTCAGCTCACCATTTAGCACCCTGTGCCTCACTTAAAAATGAATTTAACAATCGCAGTTATAAGCTAGTTTATTTTTTACCTAATTTATTATAACTTTGTAGTAAAATATTATGTTTCTGAGTATGAATAACCTTAAATATGCAGATGCCAATATACTATCAAATATTAGTATATTCTCTAATGATTAATGTAACAAATTAATTCAAGTCAATGTAAAATTTAAGTGTGACATGTAATGAGGATCTGTTTATACAGGAAGAGTAAGTGGGTGGCCGAATTTGAGGGGTGCTCAAGGTACAGACTGCCTAAAATACAGTACTTTGTCCCAGACTCTGAACATCCTACCATTAAAATCATTTGGTTGATTTCAGTAGCTCCAGAAAGTCTCTGAAAAAGTGTAGATGTCAACTGAAAGTGTGTAAGTTAATTTTCTAATAAGCAAGCTATCATATGAAAGATAAATTTAGATCATAAGACATAAGATTGGTCACAGTTTAATAGGAGGAAAGAGATATAAAATGTTGGCATAATGCCCAAGAACAGGAGAATACAGCAGGAAGGCTGGATAGCATAATTAGGGTGAGCGTTTTATTTATCATCCAAACTGGAATACTCTGGAAAGTCAACAAGGATACTGACTGGATTAGATGCTGGAGCAAAAAGGCTTTAACTAGGACTCTCCCAGGCAAACAGATTTGTTTTGGTTTTACTAAGCATAATGCTTAAAAGCGTAAGCTTTGGACTCAGAGAGGAGTGAGTTCAAGTCATGATTCTCCTACTTAAGAGTTATGTGATCCTTAGCAGGGTATTTAGTCATTCGTATCTTCATTTTTCTTATCTCTAAAATGGAATAAAATTACATACCTAAAAGATTTGTTGTGAAGATTAAATAAGAGGAGTTAAGAACTTAAAATATGGTAAGTATTCAATAAGTGGTATTATTTATTAATGTTTTTACTGCCTCTGTTGTTATTGATATCCGTGACGTTGTTGCTGTTGTTATTGAGATGCAAAAGTATACAAAGATACACTCTTATCTTCAAATAGTTGATGATCTGTATTACTTGAGGATGCAGAATTAGCATGTTGGAAATTCTCAAGTGCTGTAAATTTAATAGTTATTTGATTTTTTATTCTGCTGAGGTTGAATTGAGGCTGTGTTCATATGATGACAAACAGTAGCTTCACTGGAAACTTCTTTGGTTCTACTCTTGCCGATTTGTGAGACTTTCATCTGGGGAGTCAGGCTACGTATAATTTAGAACAAGTTCAGGGAGGTACAATATATAACAACCATCTCCCAGCCAGGGAATTAAGAAATGTAACAGAGGAGTAAGATATATGGTGGTCAAAATCCAGCTTTATTGGATACCAATCCTACATAAAATCTTCCCCAAAAATGTGAGGGAAAAATTTCCAACACATCTTATGAGGTCACTATTACTGTAATTTCAAGATCAGACACAGCACAGGAAAACTATAGATCAAATTTCTCTATGAATATAGATTCAAAAACCATCAACAATATACTAGCAAACTGAACCCCGCAACATATGAAAATGATTATGAATCATGAGCAAGTGAGGTTTATATCAGGAATGCAGGGTTGGCACAACATACAAAAATCAACAAAGTGATGCATTATATTAATGATTATAATATCACATAACAAAAACCATATGATTATCTGAATAGATGTAGAAAAAGCATTTGACAAAATTTAATATCCTTTAATAATAAGACCAATCAACAAACCAGAGTAGAGATAAATTCTTCAACCTAGTAAGGAACATCTATGAAAAATCAATAGTTAACATCATACTTTTAATAGTAAAAGACTTAATGCTTTTCTCATAAGATTAGAAGAAGACAAATATATGCATTTTCACTACTTCTAATCAACATTATTTGGTGGTTCTAGCAAGAGATCTTAAGCAAGAAAACAAAATAAAATGCATATAGATGAAACTCTCTCTATTTGCAGATGACCTAATTATATGATCTTATGTATACAAAATTCTAAGGGATCCACTAAAAAATTATTATAACTAATAAATGAGTTCAAATGGATGTAGGACACAAGATCAAATTACAAAAATCAACTACATATAGAATCCATAAAATACTAGAAAATAAAATTTAAAAAATTCCATTTACAACAACAGCAAAAGACTAGAATATACAGGAATACACTTACCCAAAAGAGTATACCATTTCCATAGTGAAAACTACAAGCTATCACTGAAGTAATAAAAAGACTAAATAAATAGAGAGACATCCTAGGTTTACGCATAGGAAGACCTAACATTTGTAAGATGGAAACACTGCTCAAATTGATCTCCAGATTGTGTCACTTCCACTGAAATTCCAGCTACCTTATTTTATTTTTGTTTTGCAGAAATTGAAAACTTAATCCTGAAATTCATATGGAAATATAAGGGATCCAGATAACAAAAACAATCTTGAAAAAGAAGAAAAACTTGGAGGACTCACATCTCCCTCACTTCTTGTGTTTTAAAGTACATTTTAGAAAGTGCATAAAAAGTGGATATTCCATCCACAGAATAGGAGAAATAATTTGGAAGTCATATATCTGATAAGAATGTAGTATCCACAATGTATTTTAAAAAACACTTGTAATTCAGTAATTAAGACAACTAGCACAATTTAAAAAGAGAAAAATATTTGAATATATAATCTCCAAGTAACATAAACAAATACCAGATAGGCACATGGAAAAAATGCTCAAAATCATTACTCACTAGGGAAATGTAGATCAAAACCACAATGGATACCATTTTTTATCCACTATGATTGCTAATTACAAGAAATCAGATAATAATAAATTTATCAAGAATATGGAGAAATTGGGACAATTATTCATTGCTGGTAGGAATGTAAAATAACCAATCAATCCTTTTAAAAAACAGTCTGGCCAGAAAGAGAAAGAAAAATACCATATGATATCACTCATATGTGGAATCTAAAAAAAAAGAAAGAAAGAAAGTAAGAAAGAACACTATGAACTCATCTACAAAATAGAAACAGACTTGCAGACATAGTAAACAATCTATGGTTACCGGGGAAACGGGGTGGGACGGGATAAATTTGGGAGTTTGAGATTTGCAAATGTTAGCCACTATATATATAAAACTAGATTAAAAAAACAAATTTCTTCTGTATAGCACAGGAAACTATATTCAATATCTTGTAATAATCTTTAATGAAAAAGAACATGAAAAGGAATATATGTATGTATATGCATGACTGGGACATTGTGCTGTATACCAGAAATTGACACATTGTAACTGACTGTACTTCAGTCTTTTTTGAAAAATTTATAAAAATTTAAAAAAAAAAGAAAACCGTCTGGCAGTTGTGTGAGCTTCTGACAGTAGACATTTTGATTATTTGATTCACCACCTTTTCTCTAGTGTCTAGAAAAGTACATGGCATATGAAAGACAGTCAATAAACATTCATTGAAAGAATGATATTGCGTGGGTGAAGGCACTGCCAGAAATGGTCTTAAGTTCCTCTATATCACCAAAATTTGTGAAACTATTTTAAGAAAGAATTCTTTATATAAATTGAGTTTTTCAATACAGTTCCTAGACAATTTGCATCTCTAAATACAAAGCTAGATGACTCACTGACTTTACTTGGTCCTAACAATGAAAGGGACCAAATTCCTGTGGTCAAAAGTGAAATATCAAGAATAACTTTTAACAACTGGAAAACACAATCTGGGGTACTTTTTTCTGACACTTTCCAGGTTGTAACTCTGGAGTGATTAAGAGGTGGTTTTGCCTGCATTGTCAACCTGACCACCTTCTCTAGTGAAAGCTTTACAAACAACAATCACTCTTCTTCTTTCACCCATTCCAACTAGGGATTATATGTTTTACAAAAGATAGCATTACCAGCTGTACATCTGCTCCTGCCATTCTAATGATTATCACTGTGATGCTCAGTATCTTAAGGGAGCAAAATTTGGTAGCAGGTTAGTAATTTAACATCAACAAATAGAAATATTAAGCTGTTGTCCTTTGAGCAGTGAGAAGTGTGACAGTAAATGTCAAAGATAAGTACCTCAATTGGAAATGGCATTGCTTTTAGTTTTAATACAAAGCATAAATCTGCCAAATGGAGAAACACCCACAGTGCACAATAAGTGAATTTTGACAGAACAAATTGGTTTTCTCTCAGCCATTGATGCTGAATTATCTTAAAAAAAAAAAAAAAGCAACATGGTTGCTCAGAAAAGTATTAGAGAATGGCTTAGTGTTTCTGGCAATCAAATATAGTCTGTCTAAAATCTGAAGAGCTTGAGGCTAAAACATAATCAAAGAGTGATTATACTCTTGTGTTCCTGATCAAAGGTGCCTGCTCTATTGACTGTTTCTTTATCAGCATCTGTTATCACATCTTTGATCCATGTCTAATGCTCTTAACAAACTACAGCAAAGTCTTTCAGTTTTAGAATATGCTTTCAAATTTTGATACAGTTTTCTTTTAATTTAACAAAATATCAAGTATGTTATGCCACATTTAATGAAAAAATATGAAAGCCAATATATGTATATATATATATGCATGACTGGGACATTGTGCTGTATACCAGAAATTGACACATTGTGACTGACTATACTTCAGTAAAAATTAAAAAAAAATTTTTTAAGTATGTTATGCCAGAGTACCTAGGAGGGTATCTTGCACATAGTAGGCATTTGGAAGCTGCATGATATCATGGCAGAGGGTGGTAAACTAAGACACAGCTCTGTTACAAATGGTTGTATCTTCTTGAACAAGACATTCTGTCGTCTCATTGAACATTTGTCCCTAATTTGTAACATGGATCTTATGGGGCCAACTGGTATCCTTCGAAGTCCAATGACCCCCATTCCTGGGCTCCCAGATGTCCACCTGTAATCCCTCAAAAGATAAAGTATATTCTTTTCTGATGTGTGTTTGCCCTAGCAAATCAACTAGCCCCAGGTAATGCCTAATCTTACAATAGCTCAGGCTGGTTTATTTCAACCCATGTCTTTACCTTATTTGAGTCATAAATCCCACTGCCTGCTCATGGACCCGAACTTCCTCACCTTACCTACAACCAATCAGAAACTTGTGCACGAGCTGATCTTGCAGTACTCTGTGTTCACCAACCCCTTCCCCATAAAAGACCCTAAGCTTTCACCAGCAGGGCACACGCAGGCACCTCTCATGTGTGTGGCTTGCTGTTGTCTGTGACAGTGTACCTAATAAACTGCTTTTCTATTTTCACCCTTTGTCTTTAGTAAATTCTTTTACTGCCCATGCACTGGCACACCGGACCCAAGATAGATCTGATATTTTCTTTGCTGGATTGATTGGTAAGTCAGATAATTTATTGGAATGTCCTTCAAGGAATTTAAGAAATATGTAACAGTGAGTAGTGAATGCTTATTACTATAAAGTTAATTTGATTTACATTCCAATTCTGAAAATGAACTTTATAAAACAATTGAGATATTTCTCATTTAAAATGTATATATATAAAATAATTTAAATAACTTTATTCAGATATTTAAAATCACTATTTGGAAACAATTTTGAACTTACAGAAAAGTAAAAATAGCACAGATGTTTCCTTAGACCCCTTACTTGGTTTCCCTTAATGTGAACATCTTACATAACAATAGTATACTTATGTGAAATAAAATTCATACTGTATGGCAAGACAAGAAAAATTTAAACATAATAATTTTTCTCTGCCCTATGACCCCTTCTCTTCCCTCTACTGTGCATTGTGTATCTGCCTTATGTGTTGACCAAACCTCCCCCACTGGCAGAAATACCTGTTCAGCCATAAAGAGCAACATTCTCCTAGCATCAACAAGACAATTCCTTAACAGATGATAGTCCTTCTTGATCTTGTAAGGGGCTTCGAAACTTAGATATGTCATTTAATGTACAGCCCTCTATCTCAGAAAATGTAGGTAACTGTGTTTTGACTTCTACTGGGCAGAACAGTTCTCAGAGTTTCTGAGATGCTGTTCCGAGGTTATAATCCTCGATTTGGCTTAAATAATATTTTTCATTTCTTTCTTAGAGCAACTGATTAATTTTCTGATGACACATAAAAATCAGGACATTAAACTTAGTACAATACTGTTAACTAATCTACAAAATTTATTCTACCAATTTTCTCCCTAATATCCTTTATCTGGTCCAGGATCCAATCCAGAATCCCACTGTTCATATCTACTTAGTAGTTATATTTATTTAGTCTCCTCCAATCTAGATCAGTCTGTTGGTCTTTCCTTTATAAGGTCTTTTATAACTTGACACTTTTGAAGAGTATTAGTGTGTTGTTTTGTAGAATGCCCTTCTATCTGATTGTGTCTAAGGTTTTTTTTAATGATTAGTCTGAGTTACTTATTTTTAGTAAGAATGGCACAATCACCCCAGCTAAACTGTTCTGATTTGTTTTTATTTTCATTGTAATGTTGAAAACAGTGATTTTCCCAGCCACATTCCCAGGTGGAAATTGGTAGCACGTGTGTTTTTTCTCCTGTAGTTTGTACTCTCTCTTTATGGATCACTGTGTTTTGTTTTGTTTTTGAATTTTTAGAATTAGGGTGGATTTCTCTGTCTTCAAGTTATAATGAGTGTATAAACTTTGCATTGATTTATTTTTATTTTCCCCTTATAGCTGTTCTTTATGGCTGTAATGGATATCCTTGTTTTCAGCACCTGGAAATCTACTTTGTCTATATATTTATGTTACTATCTCTTCACACTAACAAACTCTAATATATTCAACTTTTAAAAGGAAGCGTGTGTTTGGATTTGTAAGAAGTGCTATGGGGATTAAAAACTAATATGCAAAATGTGTTAAAATTTGCATCCCTACAATCATAGTGACTCATAGGTACTGAGAATATTTGCAAAGGTTGAGTTATATTCTCAATGTAAATTTAGAAAGTTGAATGTTGTTATTCCATTAGAAGATCATTCAGATGGTACGATGAACTTGATGTTGATTATATTCTGTGCTGTGCAGAGAAAATTCTTGTCCTGATTCATTCTAGTGTCATTATAGTCTATAACTACCATTCAATGTTTTAAATTTAAAATTATCTATAATAATTTTGTATGTTGGTATATAGGTACCAAAACTTGTAGAGCAGTAAGTATCCTAATGGGGATTTTTGGAAATGCTCTGAATTCCAAATATTCATTCCCTGTCATTGAATGTCATCAAGATTTAATGCACCAAAAAATAAAATGAACTAGTTAATGCAATTATCCAAGTTTATTTTCCACCCCCATTTTGGTATGACACAAAAGAACAAGAATCATAGCTGTAGCTGCAAAGTCGACACTATCTAATAAGGTCTTATTTGAATGATCAATAAGGTCTTATTTGAATGTTCTGGTATTTGAGATACATATCTTCAGGTTTGGGTTATAATTCAAATCAAGAAAGAACTTTGTAAAAAACAAACAAAACTTAGGACAAGTTACACATTCAAAGACATATTTCTTATTATTAATATGATTGGTTTTATTCATCCTTATGAAATACAGACCATAAAAATCTGAAGCATTGCTCAAACTGACAACAGTTATTAAGCTGGTTTGTATGTTGAAAGGAGCAATTTAAAGATGTGTAGAGTAATTGACAAGCTGCACAGCTTTTTTGTAGTAAAGTTTTGCCATATAAAGATGAAAATTCTTATGGAAAAAACAGCCCTTCAAACCTTTTTTAAAATAACACAAATTCAAAAGCAGCTGTTTTTATGTGTGAAAATGATGTTGGTGGCCTTAGCCTAGGTTCTAGCAAATATTGTCCACACAAAAATAATTTTCTGTGTTTATACATTTGTGTAATTATTGGAGAATATTCTGTACTCACCATATGATGTATTTTGGGATATCTAGACTTTTGCTCCTCAGGGAAGATTAAAAAGAAACTCTCTTTCTCTGAATGGCAGAATTTTTCTAAAATGCTGCAGTTGCCAGCTCATAGGCAATCATAAACCACAATTTAATAGTGCTTGCCAATTTAGTGATAGTGCCTCATCTAATTGCTTTTGGTAAATCAAAGACAGATAAAAAAAACCTTGAGAAATATCATCCCACCTACCTTTAAGACTGCTGAAGTGGCTTTTTCATTGACTGTTTTAAGTATATTTTTAATACATTTTACACACACACACACAGAAAATATACAGTTGACCCTTCTACCACTTGTGGGTTAGGGGCGCCAATCCACTATGAAATTGAAAATCCTTATATAAGTTTACAGTTGGCTCTCTGTATCCACAGGTTCTGCATCCACAAATTCAACCAACGGGAGGATCACGTAGTCCTGTAATTGATACTGAAAAAAATCTGCATATAAGTGGACCCGCACAGTGTAAACCTGTGGTGTTCAAGTGTCAATTGTATTATGTAAATAATACTGGTAGTAATGTTTTCAGGACTCTGTTGATGACTAAAATAAAAGCTTTTAAAATAGCATAAATAAAATAAAAGAGGAATAATTTGTCTCTTTTTAGTCTGAGTTCAGGGATTTTCATCACCAGGATTATCTTTGAATTTATACCTGAAAAATTACTGACATAGAGCTATTATCATTTAACCAAGGCTATATAATGATAAAAAAAAAACAGTTGAATAATACCATGGGACATTAATTTTTTCTTTCCATTTGAAAGAAACTACCTGATTATTTTCAAAAAGTTATGTTTAATTTACAGATCATTAGTGACTATTGATAAAAAATGTGTCTTCACTTTAGAAAACTCATTCAATTGTTTATTATGAAATTTATTCGTATGTTTATTATGAATAACAAATATTAATTAAGTGGCTATGTTCACCAAGCATTGTTTGAAGTGCTGAGGATACAGAAGTGATACATGAAATGAAAGGGAAAATAAATTGATCTAATAAAGTGAGAACTTGGAAATAAAGGTGTTCTAGGTCATGCAGACAGCATGAGCAAATTTTTAAAAAATTATGTAGGCATTGAAAATAACTAAAAGTAATTAACTTCAATTGGAGATATGATTTGAAGGAAGAAAGATATGAGATTGGAGGGATGAATAGGCATTTATAATGCAAGATATCATATGTAATGTGAAGGAGTTTAGGATTTCTTCAGCAGGACAGCGTTTTCCAAGTTAGAGTTTCCTAGAACAATTTTAGGAGATAATAAAAAAAATGTTTTAATACTGGAGCTAGTGCAATAAAACAAGAAAGGAAATAAAAGATCTTCAGATGAGAATGGATGGTATAAAACTGTCATTCACAGATTATACATTTGCATATGTAAAAAATCCCAAATAATAGATTTTAAAAACTCCTGCAACTATTAAGCAAGTATGGCAATGTTGCAGGATTCAAAGTTAATATACAAATATCACTTGCCTTCCTATACCAGTAATGAACAGTTGCAATTTCAAAATAAAGTATATATAAAATAGATAAACAAGTTTATACTGTATAGCACAGGAAACATTCAATATCTTGTAGTAGCTTACAGTGAAAAAAGAATATGAAAATGAATATATGTATGTTCATGTATGGCTGAAGCATTGTTCTGTACACCAGAAATTGACACAATATTGTAAACTGACTATACTTCAATAAAAAAAAGAAACAATGCTATTTACAAAGCACCAAAAAATGTAATAAATAGATATAAATCTAAAAAAATGTGTATAAAATCTGTGTGGGGAAAATTACATAACTGTGAAAGAAGTCAGAGAATATCTAAATAGGTGGAAAGATATTCCACATTTGTGAATTGAAGGATGCAGTATTGTTAATGTGCCAGTTTTTCTCAAATTGATCTATTGATTCAATACAATCTCAGCAAAGTCCCCACAAGCAATTTCATACCTATCATCAAACTGATTCTAAAGTTTATATGGAAAGACAAATGACCTAGTGTACTAAAAACAAAAATTAAAAAAAAGAACAAAGCTGGATGACTCACATTACTTAGTTTCACTACTTTAAAACTGCAAAAATCAAGGCAAATGGTATTGGCAAAAGAATACACATATACATCAGTGGAATAGAATCAGTCTATAAATAATCTCAAACAAATAGTCAACTGATCTTTGACAAAGGAGCAAAGGCCATTCAATGGAGAAATTTAAAATATTTGATTTGTGGAAGATATTCTTAGAAGAATGAATGTCAAGTCTTGGGCTAAGAGAAAATATTTGGAAAACATACCTCATAAAGGATTTTTGTACACAGTGTACAAAGTACTATTAAAAGCTGACTAATAAGGAAAAAATCCAATTTTTAAAATGGGAGAAAAATCTATGTATTCACTTCAACAAATAAGAAGCATATGAAAAGATGCTCAATATAATTTATCATTCAACTAATGCAAATTAAACAACAATAAGATACTGTTAGAATGGCTAAAATTTAAAAAGAAACTGACAACAACTATTGCTAGCAAGAATGTGGAGTACAAAGAACTCTTATTACTTGATGGTAGGAAGGTAAAAGAGGTATAGTTCTTTTGGAAGACAGTTTAGCAGTTTCTTACAAAGCTAAACATAATCCTACCATATGATCCGGGAATTGTGTTTCTAGGTATTTACCCCCATGAGTTAAAAACTTATGTCCACAAAAAAATGTGAACACAAATGTATGTACTAGCTATACTCACAGCCCACAAAAACTGAAAGTCACCAATAAGTCCTCCAATAGATGAATGAATAAAGAAACAATGGTATATCCATACAATGGAATATTATTCAATGATTAAAATACATAAGCTACCTAGCACCCTCCCTTCCAAAATGAATGCACCTTAAATGCACATTGCTAAGAGAAAGAGGCTAGTCTAAAAAAACTAGATACTACATGATTCCAATTATATGATGTTCTGGAAAAGTTAAAAATATAAACATGTTAAAAAATCAGTGGGGACTTTCAGTTTCTGATCTAGCAAGTATGGGACTCGAATGTCATCTCTCTCAACCACAAAAATAGGGGAAAAAAAGACAGAACAAATGGGAAATCAACAACTCTGCTTAGATTAATCAGAGAACTGAGGTCATAGAACAAATCACTTGTCCCCAAAACTAAAGAGACAGACAGGGCAAAACAGAGAAATACAACTTACCTGAGCAGAAGTCCAGGAGCAGAAACCTCCATGAGAACTAGTACTAAGATAGGAAAGATTAAACTGTAATTGAAAAATCCTTGGAGACTCAGTGTGGACAAATCGGAGAGTGAAAATACTGGGATAGGGAAAGGGGAAGACTTAGGTGATTCCCCACACTTTCATGAGTTTTACTGCCAGAACTTGATCAGGTTATTACATTGAAGACTGAGAAAAAAACTCTTCTGCTTCCAGTGGAAGTAAGAGAGAAGTCGTTTTAAAATATGCCCAGAGCATTCTGTTGTTCTTAAGAAGGTGTGCCTTCAGGAGAAACTATTTCATCAAAGCCTAACTCACCTTGGGTAGGGAACTACCCAACTCTAGCCTCCACTAGACTCTCCGTTTTACTTAAGGAGGCATAAACAAAACTGAGAAGTACTTGTAAAGGTCACAGTTCAGGGGCACAGGCTCCCTAAAAGACTGAGACTTAATTATAGGTCTATAGATTGCTTCCTTTCTCTGCCCATGCCTTAATACTACATCAATAGGGCTCTTATATAATTACAGAACACAAGTGAAAGAGTCGTACATCTCATGATATTTCAGAAGTCTTGAGGGAAACCCAAAGACAACAGGGGATGCAAAAACAAGGACAGCAGAGGGAATTGAGCCTCTGATACCCACGGCTACAGCAAACAGTAAAGACAAACAAATCCCTAGCCAGATAAACATGACATCTCACATTAAAGGCCTATTAACCTCAGTTATTTAACCAGTAAGTCATATACAGCTTGAAACAAAAACATTATAAAGCATACTAAAAAACCAGAATTAGATACTACAGAGATTTTAGAATCACTAGGCTTGGATACAACAATAATGATTAATATGCTAGGGTGCTAACAGAAAAAAATTAAAAATATGCAAAAACAGATGGGTAATGTAGACAGTAGACATGTGGGCAGACAGATGGAAAGTCAAATAAATAATCAATTGGAACTGTGGGAAATAAAAAAAAAAAACAACATCACAAAAACAAAGAATGCCTTTGAGAAGTTCTTTAATTCACTGGACATAGCTGAGGAAAAAATGATCAAACTTGAAGAAATGTCAAAATAAACAACTCAGACTAAAAAGTGAGAAAAGGAATGAAAAGGAAAAAAAAAAACAGAACAGGATAACCAATAACTGTGGGAAAATTATAAAGTGTGTAACATAAGCATAATGAGAATAACAAAAGGAGAAGAAATATGGGGACAGAATAATGCAGAATAGCAAAGACAAAGAAAGAATCTTGAAAGAAGCCAGAAGACCAAACCAAACATAAAACAAATGAAAACAAAAACTTATCTATAGAGACTCAGAATAAGAATTACATTGGACTTCTCTTCAGAAACTATGCAAGCAGGAATAGAGTGGATTGAAATATTCAAAGTATCAAAAGAAAAGACTCACCAATCTGGAATTCTGTACACAGCAAAATTCTCAAAGGTGAAGAAAAGGGCAAAATGGTGGAAGAGTAGTTTTTTACTTTCTTCCCCCTAAAAAAGACTGATTTTGACAATTATCCATGGACTTGTACTTTTCTAGAAGTTCAGACTTCCAGCAAAGAAGTTCCAGCACACCCTTGGAGAAAAAAAAAATCTGAGATTGGACACACTGAAGAAGATAAGAAGAATAGTTTTACTATATTCATGTTACCCCTCCCCGAAGCCAGCACAGCTTGGAGCCAAGGAAGACCTTCTGGGCCTGATTTTCCTGCAGGATAAGTGAGAGTGTATGAGTGAGTGCTCAGATTCCTCAGCTGTGTGGGATGCTGCCAAAGAACACCCCTTTTTCTCACCCCATCCAGAATACTGAGGTGTACTGCATGATGGGGGATGGGGTGGGGACAAAAGAACAGCAGCTAGGGCTCTTGGATGGCATCAAAGGGACACAAATCCTACTAAGCATTTCATGGACTCTATCAGGAAGCCAGCCCATTCACCTGTCCGTGGAAACTTAGATTATTTCCATGTCTTGGCTATTGTAAATAATGCGGCAATAAACAAGGGGCTGCAGATATTTTTCAAGGTAATGATTTTGTTTCCTTTGGATAAACATCCAGAAGTGGAATTGCTGGATCATATGGTAGTTCTGTTTTTAATTTTTTGCATAATCTCCATACAGTTTTCCATAGTGGCTGTACCAATATACAGAGTTCCCTTTTCTCCACATCCTTGCTAGGACTTGTTATCTCTTGTTTTTTTGATAATAGCCATTTTAACAGGTAAGAGGTGATATTGTGTTTTTTACTTTTTTTTTTGAAGTATAGTCAGTTTACAATGTGTCAATTTCTGGTGTACAGCACAATGCTTCAGTCATACATGAATATACATATATTCATTTTCATATTCTTTTTCACTGTGAGCTACTACAAGATATTGAATATAATTCCCTATGCTATACAGTATAAACTTATTTATCTATTTTATATATACCAGTCAATATCTGCAAATCTCAAACTCCCAATTTATTCCTTCCCACCTTCTGCATTTTTTTCTTACTAAAGTATTGTTGACTTACAGTATTATATTACTTTCAGGCATACAACATAGTGATTCAATATTTTATAGATTATATGAAGTTATTATAAAATGTTGGCTAAATTCTCTGTGTTATATGTTATACTCTTCTATCTTACTTATTTTATACCTAGTAGTTCATGCCTCTCAATCCCCTACACCTTTCTTATTCTTAAAATGCCATGCATTTTAAATACCCAAAGCAATGTATAGATTTAATGCAATCTGATAGGAAGTTAATATCCAAAATATGTAATGAACTTATACAACTCAATATAAAAAAAAAACCCAAATTCTAAAGGTCACAGGTAACATCATACTCAACTGGGAAAACCTGAAAGTATTTCTTCTACTATCAAGAACAAGACAAGATTACCCAATTTCACAACTTTTATTCAACATAGTACTGGAAGTCATGGCCAAAGCAATTAGGCAAATATATTTTCTGTATTTGTTGAAGTGATTATATTATGCTTCTCTTTTTTTTTTGCTAACATGGTAAAGTGCATAGAGTGATTTTCATTTGTTAAAACAACTATTCATTCCTGGAACAAACCAAAATTAGCTTTGCTATATTATCTATATTGCTCACTTTTTCTTGCTAAGATTTTATTTATAATTTTTGCATTTACCTTCATGAGTGAGATTGTCCTATGGAAAGATTGGAACCATTTCTTTCTTAAATGCTTGGTAGATTTAACTAGTAAAGCCATCTTGGTCTGGAGTTTCTTTTAAGAAATGTTTTTCATTACAAACTGAATATTGTTAATAATTATAGAACTAATCACAATTTGTTTCCTCTATGGTATTTTTATTAGAAAATTTCCTATTTTATCTGTATGTCCAATTTCATGACATAGAGTAGTTTTCAATATATAATATCACGTGCAGATAGAGACAGTTTTACTTCTTCCTTTCTGACTTTTCAGTCTTCATTTGGTAAAATCCAGCATCTATTTATAATAAAAATGTATTTAAACTAGAAATAGAAGTGGACTTCCTCAGTCTAATATTAAGAGTATCTATTAATTAGCCTACAGCAAACAACACACTTAATGATGAAATGATGAAAGATTTTGCACTGACATCTAGAATGAAATAAAGATGCCCACTACCTCTATTTTATCTAATACTACACTGAGAGTACCACCTATTGTGATAAGGCAAGTATAAATAAATAAAAATAATCATATCTGAAAAGGAAGAAATAAAAACATCATTTTTCATATGATATACTTGTTTACATTGAAAATCCAAGAAAAATGAGATAAATTATTAGAATTATGATTTGTGAATAATAAATTTGCTGATATACATATACATATACTTGTTAATAACATGCTGACAGACAGATGATACACGTAAATTATAAATAGGTGGTAGACAGATAACTTGGAGAGGACAGAACATACATCCAGTTATTGGGAGTGTGGTACAAAGGTAAGATAAAGCCAAAAGCAAAATTCCATGAAAGCAATGATAATGGTCTCTTTGGTTCACTACTGTACCCTTAGTGTGTAGCACATTGTAGGCATTCAATGACTGTTTGTTGAATGAATGAATGCTTGGTGAATGGGCTATGTAACCAAGACTTATTATATGTGTCCTCATAGGGGTTGCATTAGTAAGAGAGCCTGAAGCAAAGGTACAGGTGGGGAAAAATGGCTCCAGAGCTAAACATTGTAAGACAATGAAGACAGGGAACACAAATGGTTATTTTAGGAAAAATATCTTGTCAACTTGTATCCTGTAGAATTGACTTTTAAAAATAAGAATAAGTGATCAACTTTCCAATTGTAATTTTCTGTTGAAAAAGTTATTCTTTATCAATCATTTCAGTTATTTGGACTCTGCTTGCAGGTTGATTAGAGTAGATTGAAATATAAAGAATTCATACAAAATTTACACTTCAATAACCACATTGACCAACTTACACTGACAGTTTGATATTGTTTGTGGACTTAGTTTCGAGAACAAATAAAAACAACATTAAAGAAGCTTATACATTTTAAGAATAAAATATATTTTTTCTACCTTGGTCTTAAAGTATGGTGTCTGATTAAAACTGGAAGTTAAAATATAGATAAGAGAAAGTCATTAAATTTAATTAGTAATTGTATTATGAAATTATGGATATGTTCTCTGTAGTATGATCTCCAGAATTTGTTTATCAGAGTTTGAGATTTCATAGAAATGTAAAAGTTTATATTCCCTTAAGCAACACAGTCCCCTACATAGAAGAAATCATGGTACGATGATGTTGTTTGTCACCAATTATGTATCTAAGGTCTTCATGTATGTTTAAATATTTTAAAAATCAGAATTTAAAACATATTATTAGAAATTCTACTCTTCCCCCATTTGCATGATTATTTCACTTTAAGGGATGTTATCAACTTAATGCCTCCTTTAACAAGATAAATTTTGTCTGCCACAGGTCTCTATTTCATTTGAGACCTTATCAAAATTTAAAATTGTTAAAATGGAATCCAGATTTGTAGTTGAAGAGTCACTAAAACATGCATCACACTTAGTACTAAAAAATATTCCCTTTGCTTAATTTCACTACCAAAACCTTGGGAAAATGTAACTTTATTTATTTACTGTTTGCCTCTAGAAATTATATTTTAAATCATTAACTTAAATGTAAAAGGCAATGTAAAATAATGCCTTTAAGCCTACTACTACAAATGAGATTTATTCTCTTTTAGGACAAATTTAGACTTTCTCATGCTAAGATTTGAACTAGAAAACAAGAAGAGAAAGGTTAGTAAGCAGCCTTTAGTTTAAAAATTTGGCAGGTTTTTCAGCTTGGATGTAAGCCAAGAAGCCAACAGCTGTATACATCCTTGGCTGAGCAAGTCAGAGTATGGGAGCTTGCAAGCTGAGAACAGTGGATGGTACAACAGGGAAAGCAAGGCAGAATCACAGCTAATTAGAATTCCTGCAGGCTTTATCAACAGGTCTGCAAAATACAGTAATTAAGCTATGACTGTGAAAACATGCCACTTCGATGTTTTGGAGATGATGCAAACTAGTTTAAAATTACCCAGTTCAAAAACCATCACTTAAGATCTTCTTTAAAATGATACATGGAATGTATCTTTGACTACTGTGATTTTTTGTAATTACTTCAATCAAAGCAAGACTAATTTAATTTCTCAATAAAAAATATCACGGGTTCAATTACTGACTTGTTTTTGTGCAGATGTATTCTGTACCAAAAAAGAGCAGAAGGGAACAAATACATTGATATCTTAATATTTTCAAGTATCAAGATCTAGGTGTACCTGTAATAGGCAGGGCAAATGTCATCTCAGAAATAAACTTATTTTTGAACATATTTAAAATAATTTTTGTTAATGGAAATCAACAAAGGAACATATTAATAAATAATTTAATAAACTTATTTTTACAGTCTGACAGTGAATTGAATCTAAAAATGAAGTGAAAAAAATGTTCTAAAATACGCCTTTACTTTTAAGCGCTGTTTTTAAGTGTGATTTGATGAAATTGATATGAGAAGAATGACAGGGTTGACATCCTGCTTTTAACTCATGCTTTTGCAGGGTGGGAAAAGACAGCAACGTGACAAAAGCAGAATGTTCATGCTCTTAATTCGTTGGATTAAAATAGTTATGTCACTTTTAAAATTTCTTTGAAAATAAATCCCGCACACATTTATTCTTCAGTGTGTGTGTGTGCGTGCGTGCACGCAAGCATGTTTTCTACATGAAACAAGACAGATCGCCATTAATGGCAAGTGTGAATTTTTTAACTTGCTTTAATTAAAGCTTTTACTTATTTTAAAACATTTATTAGTTTATATGATTACAAAAGTAAGGGAGTGTCATTAGATAATTTCTGGGAGGTATCTGGATGTATAAGTAATGAGAGTTAACACCTGTCGTCTTATCACTAAATCTTCAGACTGCTCACTCCCTTCCCTCACACTCTCTCCCTCCACATGCACTTGACAAAATTAAGATTATTCACATACAGAGTTGTGGGTCAATATTTGCAAGTGACTCACGTATTCTTGAAAAGAGTATGTATTCTCTACATCTTGGATAGAGAATTCTCTCTCTACATATAAATATAATGAGCTTATTCTGTTTAGAACATCTCTATTCTTAGTAATGTTTTGACATTGATATTTATGTTTTAGGATTGTGTTAAAATCTTTCACTTTAGTGGTATATTATAATTCTATCTATTTTTGCTTGAAAGTTTAAAGCATGAAAGTTTTTGATTATTTATTTTCTTAGAGGATTTTTCTTCTATCATCATATAATGCCTTTTTCCCTATTAGTGTTTTTCAACTTTTCTTACATTTTGTCTCATATTAATATTTCTATACCAGCTTTCCTTTGGTTAGTATTTTTCTATATATATCTATGAATTTTATATATTGTATATGAATACATATAATATTAATTACATTGTATAGTAATATAATATAAATATACATATATAATTTACCATCCCTTTTTCTGCTTTCTACATTGTTACATTTTAAGTGTGTTTATTGTAAATAGCATATATCTGATTTTTAATATCCAATCTGAAAGTCTGTCTTTTAATATGTAATTCTACTTTTCAAACTTTTATTATGTTTATTATATACTTCAATTTTTACATTATATTTAGTATCTTCTATTTTCCTTCTTGGCTTATATCCTCTCCCTTTCTTACCAAACCCCTGCAATTATTTTCTTGATCTTATATACTATATTTCTGTTATTTAAATTATAATTCTTTTTTTATTAAATGAAAGATTCTTTAAATTCTATAGTGCTTTACAATTTTCAAAATTTTCACACACCTGATTTCATATACTCTCATAACCCTTTTTTTCCCTACCCCTATATTGCCCCCGCTTCCTTCTCCCCACTGGTTTGTTCTCTATATCTGTGAGTCTGCTTCTTTTTTCTGTTTTATTCACTAGTTTGTTGTGTTTTTTAGAGTCCACATGTAAGTGATATCATACAGTATTTGTCTTTCTCTATCTGACTTATTTCACTTAGCATAATGCCTTCCAAGAAAATCCATGTTGCTGCAGATAGCAAAATTTTATTCTTTTTTTATGGCTGAATAGAATACCATTGTATATATATGTATATATGTACATATATATATACCACATCTTCTTTATCCATTCATTTGTTGATGGACACTTAGATTTCTTCTATACCTTGGGAATTGTAAATAACGTTGCTATGAATAATGAGGTGAATGTAACTTTTTAAATTGATGTTTTTTATTTTTTTCAGATATATACCCAGGGGTGGAATTGCTGGGTCATATGGTAGTTCTACTTTTAGTTTTTTGAGGAATCTCCGTACTATTTTCCACAGTGGCAGTATCAATTTGCCTTCCCATGAACTGTGTATGAGGGTTCCCTTTCCAAATCCTCTCCAACATTTCTTATTTGTGCTCTTTTTGATAATAGCCATTCTGACAGGTATGAGGTGATATCTCATTGTGGTTTTGATTTGCATTTCATTGTTAATAATGATTAACAATGTTGAGCATCTTTTCATGTGCCTGTTGGCCATCTGCATTTTTCTCTTTGGAAAAATGTCTACTCAGTTCTTCTGCCCATTTTTCAACTGGGTTGTTTGTTTTTTTGATGTTGAGTTGTATGAGTTGTTTATATATGTTGGATATTATCCCTTTATTGGCCATATCATTTGCAAATATCTTCTTCCATTCAATAGGTTGGCTTTTTATTTTGTCTATGGTTTCCTTTGCTGTATAAAAACTTTTAGGTTTTATTAGGTCTTATTTGTTTATTTTTGCTTTTGTTTTGTTTGCTTTAGGAAAAGGATCCAAGAAAATATTGCTGAGATTTATGTCAAAGAGTGTTCTCCCTGTTTTCCTCTAGGAATTTTGTAGTATCCAGTCTTATATTTAAGTCTTAAATTTACTTTGAGTTTATTTTTATATATGGTGTTAGAGAATGTTCTAATTTTATTCCTTTACATGTAGCTGTATAGTTTTCCCAGGACTGCTTTTTGAAAAGACTGTCTTTTCTCCATTGTATATTCTTGCCTCCTTTGTCATAGATTAACTGACCATAAGTGTCAGAAATTTGGTCACAGAAAGATATTTAAAGAAGGAAGATGATGGAAAGAGACACAGGGAGAAGAAGGCTGATTACAAGCCAAAGAAAGAGGCCTGGAACTGATCCTTTCCTCATAGCCCTCAAAAGGAACCAATCTGGCAGACACCTTGATTTTAGACTTCTGGCCTCTGGAACTATGAGACAATAAATTTTCTGTTGTTTGAGTCAACCAGTGTGTTGTACTTTGTTACAACAGCTTTAACAAATTAATGCACTATACAGGGCATGGAATTAAAACAATATGTGCTTTATAGAACACACAATGTTTCAAAATGTTCTCTTCAAGAGTGACTTCAAATGCAATAAACTCACAGTGATGTTAAGACTACAGGAGAGCAGCACTCTATACAATAGTCAAGACATGGAAGCAGCCTCAATGTCCATCAAAAGATGACTGGATAAAGAAGCTGTGTTATATTTATACAATGGAATACTACTCAGTCATAAAAAAGAATAAAATAATACCATTTGCAGCAACATGGATGGACCTAGAGATCATCATTCTAGGTGAAGTAAGCCAGAAAGAGAAAGATAAATATGATATGATATCACTCATATGTGAAATCTAAAAAAAAAAGAAGAAAAAAGAAGATAGTAATGAACTCATCTACAAAACAGAAACAGACTCACAGACATAGTAAACAGTCTTATAGTTATGAGGGGAAAGGGGGTGAGAAGGAATAAATTGGGGAGTTTGAGATTTGCAAATGTTAGCCACTATATAATAAAAATAGATTAAAAAACAAATTTCTTCTATATTGCATAGGGAACCATATTCAGTATCTTGTAATAACCTTTAATGAAAAAGAGTATGAAAACGAATATGTGTATCTGCATGACTAGGACATTGTGCTATACACCAAAAATCGACACATTGTAACTGACTATACTTCAATAAAAAAATAAGAAAACATTTTTTATATTATTATAAAAAAAAAGACCACAGGATAGCAAATTCAATTGTGAGGTCAACAAGAGCACAGGAGAACAGTCAAGAGTTATAGGAGGAGCCAGAGGATTCTGACTCACAGATTGGAATGGGGTAGAGTCTGAAAGATACACATCCCTGAGAGGAGGGCAGGATGGTACTCAGAGATACTGACATACCTGGCTTCAGCTGATGATGCCTTAATTGTTGGAGCCTGGCTTCCAGATCAAATCCTTGGGACTTCTTCTGCTATTTAGATAATAGTGAAAGATCAAGTCTACCACACTGAAAAATTGCTCTTTCACACTTTCTCTGGGCTGCCTTCATTCAGCTCCCATTCATTTCCTGCAAGCCCATGAAACTTATTTATGATTATTATAAGGCAGAAAAGTATAATTTCTGAGAAAATCTATTTTTATTTGTTTTATAAGATATTGCTTCCTCTCTGGTCCTTTCATTCTAAACTCCTTCACCAGATTCCACATCTCATTGGGTAAATGTAAAATTCCTTAAAATGCCCAACATTAGGCTAAATACTTTGGTATTTACATATGTCTTCACTCACACCTTGTCTC
Organism: Camelus bactrianus; assembly: GCF_048773025.1. Taxonomy (NCBI): domain Eukaryota; kingdom Metazoa; phylum Chordata; class Mammalia; order Artiodactyla; family Camelidae; genus Camelus; species Camelus bactrianus. Next base: position 75,797,986 of record NC_133575.1, on the reverse strand, counting down.
ACCCTCTTGTTCACTTTCTGCACTCCATCCTCTCTGGCCCCTTTTCAGTCTCTTGTACTCACTTTGCTCCCTCCCATTCAGGACCTCTCTATCTTCCTTCCCTCTTCACCTCCTATTCATACTATATCTTTCAACTCTGTGTCATTTTCTCAGGAAAACATGCCAATATCTTTCTAAAGAGATCAATTTGATCCCATTATTTGATCTCCTGGCTCCACATATCTCTTTTTTTAAGTCACATCTATTAAAATTTAGTCAAAAAGTACACACTTCCAGTTATAAGATTAAAAAGTACTGCTCATGCAATGTACAAGTTGATGACTATTAGTTAACATTGCTGTACGGTATATTTGAACATTTCTGAGAGAGTAGATCCTAAAAGTTTTCATCACAAGGGAAAAAACATTCTTTGGTATCTCTATGAGACGTTAACCAAACTTATTGTGGTAATTATTTCCCAGTATATATGTAAAGCCATTATGCTGTCACCTTAAACTTATGAAGTACTGTATGTCAATTGTATCTCAGTAAACTTGAAAGAAAAAATTCCCAGCAAGTTAAAATTTATTATCACCTGTTTGATATTTCAATTATTTACATAATAGCTGAAACTTTCACTAGATCATAAAAATCCATGACAGGAAACATACCTACTTTTATTTACCATTGTAACTTAAGCATAACCATAGAAGTTTTTGTGTACTAGTAGTTTAATAAGATTTTTAAAAATAAACATACACATAGCTATGGATCTTTCTTTTTGAAAAGTATGTTCTTTTGAATTCATATTTCATAGAAATTACAACTATAAGGCCTGGCAGTTCTATCATTATCAGGTTGACTTATTTTTTGTATCTTTAAATCAAATATCATGAAATCATAAAATATTCAAGCTGGAAGTAACCTTAGATGCAATCTAGTACAGCAGTTTTCAAACTTTATGGACTTGTCTCAGAGACTGCTTGAAGAAAGTTGTGAGGAAAACTCTGATAAAGAAAGTGGAGCTTTGGAACACCAATCTTGGGAACACCAACAACTCTACTTTCATCTATTTTATATATTGGAATCCCACGTAATTTTTATTTTAATTTAAAAAATTTAGTGCTAAAGGTTTTTAAGAATGTTAATCTATCTCAACTCCTCTCATTTTAATTGTAAGAAAACTGATTCTTCGTGAGGCAAAATTACTTTAATAAGGACGCCCAACTAGGACACAAATAATTTGATTCCTAGAAATTTCAAGTTGGCTTATTTGTCCATCAATGGATTAATATTTCATTCTTAAGCCAATCTAATTTTAGTTCTCTAGTTAACAAGATGAGTTGTATGTGAACTTGATTATTTTAAATGAACAAATCATGGCTTCTCATGCTTTCAATCAACCAATAACATCTATGGACCTATGAGTATGGCACTGAGTTTGGGGATCCATCATGATTAAGCAAAAGAAATATAAATTTTTGTCGCCAACAGATTCTGGTGGGTTTGAGTCCTAATTCTGCCACTTACTAGTATAGATTATGCACATTAGTTAAACTTTCTGAAATTCACTCTACTCATCTGGAAAAAAGAATCAATTTCCAAATGGGGTTGCTTGGGGGATTTCATAAAATATTCAAAACGGCCTAACACATTGTCTGGTACAGAGTTGGTTGTCAATAAGTGTAAGTTTCCTTTTTAGTCTTCTTTTTATGTTTATTTTGCTTTTGTATTTACTTGATTTTATATATCTGGTTTATAAATGTATCTATGCTTTTCAAAATTAAACATTTATTTTGTCTCATAAAAGTAATTTGGATTCATCAATAAATAATAATGCATAGGTAATTCCATGAGATTATTTTGGTTGTTAATATTTCACATTTGACAGTCAAGATCTAGATTAATTATCACTTTCCTTTTACAACACCTATAATTATCTTAAGTTAACAATGAATATTTTTCATAATACTGATATGACTAGAATTCTACTTTGTACATTTGATAATTAGATGACCTGTCTTCTGAATGTTACCCACTATTCAGTCTTATTTTTGTGCTGAGAGTTTGTGTGGCAATAGGTAAACTTAAGCTAAAAATGAAGAGAATTTGAAGGGAAAGAACTTTTTTTAATAGCCAGATATTTTTGTTTGTTCTGAATCCTTGTTTTTCTTTCTGTTAGTTCTGCCTATGCTACAAAAGTAATCTTAATTTTTTTAAAAAGGTACATATAATATATATATTACTCTTTCAAGTATTTATTTACTCTCCACTCTTATGCTCATCTATAAGCAGGTATCATATGTCATTTAATAAATAACTTAATAAAGCAACTGTCCGGTTTCCATGCTTAAAAACAAACCTTGCAATTCTTACCCTCTGGTGTCATCTATTGGTTGGATGTTAAAATTGCAAATTGTGTTTTATACAAATATTCTTGAAAGTACCTGTCTCCTCATTTTTACTCTTCTGTGGTAATACTACTTAATTGTATTATTTTAAATTAAGATTGTTTAACATACCTATTGTTAAATATTTAATAGTCTTTCCAAGTCTCCAGCCTACAAATGATATTGTTCAGTCATAAATTGTTCTATTGAGGGAGAAATTGTATTAAAAATTTGAACCAACTGAAAACTACTAGACATTACATAGAATTCTCATTTCACTCTCCATTATAATATAGTAAAATGCCATTCTAATTAAGCAGTGTTAGGTGTAAATATAAAATATACTTACTTTGAATTTCTGTACTAGTGTTATTTTGCATGTTAAAATATTTCTGCTTTGTGTATTCCTTAGTTTAAAGCAAAAGAAACTGTTTAAATTACAGTAAAACCAAAACTAATAATAAAAAAGAATCACCCATGTCACATGTTGAAATTGTTGGCTGCAAATATTTAAGCAGATCAATAGATTTCCAGTACTGGAACAGCTCATCAGAATAACAAAATCTTTGGAAGAAATGCTTATGAAGAGATTGAGTATGCATGATAGATCTGTTTATCATGGTATTTTCATATTCCTTTTTATAGGGCATCAGAGAAAAGCTACAGTACAGGGAAATTGAAAATGAAAAATTGTTGCTGCAGATGATGTATTTCAGAGAAACCAGATAGATCACCATGTTTGCTATATGGCTCAAGAATTACTATTATTAGCTATCCTGGAATAAAATTTCATTTTCTCTAGCATTTACAATATACTGCTTTATACTTTTGTATTCAGAATTTCTAGTTCTTTGTTTTGAAACCTTGATGCTTTTCAAAATATATCATTTGTCCAACAGATGAATTAATCAAATGGTAAGCTCTGGATAAAGGTGAATGTGGATCCCCGAATCTTGTTCTCTTATTTCTTTCTATTGATGTTATATGATTTCACAGCCAGTCTAAGTGAAATGAAAAAATATAATGCAGTTCTTCCCTCGCAAAAAGAGTTCTTAGTCATTTCATTCTCATTGAATTCCTTTATTTTAGTGTAAATCATTGCTTATTCCATTTATTTTATTTGGTTTGCAGATAATACATTTTGTTATCAGGTCTAAGAAGCTGGTTGCATCACCACTGGTCTCTCAGATAATTACTATATGGATAAGATTTTATTAAACAACAGGTGTCTTGTAGGAAAACAATCACTGGACTGTGAATAAGCTCACCAAGGGCTAGTTCTTGTATTTATTTATATTAAAATACAGCTACAGGTATAATTGTTATCAAACCCATTCATGTGCCCAATACAATGAGGCCAAACAAATGAAAACGTCAGAGTTTGGAGCAGAGAAAGGTTTATTGCAAGGTTCAGCAAGGAGAAAAGGTGGCTTGTGCCTTAAGGGACCTGACTTCCCCAATGGTTTTCAGGGAAGAATTTTTAAAGGCAACATCTGGGGTGAAGGCAGCAGGGTGCATGTGTTTCTTCTAATTAGTTGGTGGTGAGGTAACAGGGTGGTGCTCCAGGAATCTCTATCATCAACCTCCTGGTTCCAACCAGCGTGAAGGGTCTCAGCCTGAAGTCACCATCCTCCACCTGGGTGGGGGCCTTAGTTCCTGCAGAAGAACTCAAAGATATGTGTCAGATTGTTACGTATATCCCTTGAGGAGGAACTAGGGCTCGGTTTTATTGCTGAACTATTGTTTCTTAACTGCTTTTCCTTTGTTTCTGCATTCCGTCAGTTCCCTAATTAGCAACTGCTTAAATCTGCCCTTTGGAACTCAGGGAAGGCCCAGGAGACTAAACCTTTTTTCTACAAACAAGAGATGGGGTGCGAGGGGTAGTTAGAGAGGGGCTTTTGTATCTCCGAGGGCCCCGCATGTTCCTGTTTGGTTTCAATCCCCCCCCCCTTTTTTTTGATTCTCCTCAATCCTGAGGGGAACAGTCACAGGAATGAAAGGGAAAGGGAATAAAGTTTTGGATAGAAAGGTTAATTATAAACTCAACAGAGGAACTCGGTTTTAGGGTGACTCACTTTCATAATTATTTCAGATTTACTCTTTGATTTTCTCTCTGTCCCTCTTCACTGGTGCTTCAGGTATTGTTCATTTAATATCTTGCTCTAGAATATTATTTATTATGTGAAGTCATTGATTACAGATTTTGTAATCTGATTCTGACACCAGCTACATGGAGCTAGGCCAATTTCAAAGGTTAAATACATAGCCATCCCTCCAGAAGACTCTGCTCACTTCAGATACAAGCCCCAAGCTCCAGGGATCTCAGATTCCCTGAACTTCCGGCAAACTGGCTACAAATTTGAGAGTTCTCACTACCCTCTCTGATTTGGTAACTTGCTAGAATGAATCACAGACCTCAGAAAGGCACTACAGTTCCTAGTACAGTCTTGCTATAAAGAATACAAATGAAGAGACACAGGGTGAGACCTGTGAGGGTTCCCAATGCAAAGCTTCTGTGTCCTCAGAATGCATCACCCTCCTGGCACACTGATGTGTATTATCAACTGGGAAGTTAACCTGAACTTCAGGTGTCCAAAGTTTCCACTGGGGTTTTATTACATTTATTTCTTCAAGCACTGGCCACACGATTAAGCTCAATCTATAGCCTCCCTTTCCCTCCTGGAGTTTGGGAGGTCAGGATTATGTCACATGGCTCAAAGCCCCAATCTTCTAATCTTATGGTTGGTCTCTCCAGCATAGCCAACACACATTATGAACCTAACTAGGATTCCAGAATGAATGACTTCATTCGTATAAACATAATTGTAGTTTGAGGGACCCGCCATGAATAAGAAAGACATTCCTATCACTAAGGAAATTCCAAAGTTTAGAAGCTCCCATCCAGGAACTAGGGACAATGATGAAATTGTTTATTATAAAACAGGTTCCATTGTCTATGTTTTCCTTTACATAACAGAATATAGTGTAGTTATAGAAAACTGCCTTTGAATCCAAGATATCTGTGCTCTATTTTACCATCCTATAAACTGTTTTACTGTTCTCTAGGTAGTCTCTGTGAGACCAAGTATATCTGTTAAAAATTTTACCCAGTATTCTCAACTTTAAGATGAGGAGAATTGACCTCATCCTAAATGTCATCCAAATTCTTAGTTCAAAGTCTTCCTGCCCCATAAAACTTTTCCTGGTAATGCTACTCAAAGTTAACCTTTTTCTCCTTTTCTCTACCAGATTTCTTTGTTGTAGCTCATATATAATTAATACTGTGAAATAAAATCCATATTTTATGGCAAGATAAGAAAAATTTAAACATAAAAAATTCTCCTCTGCCCTTTGGCCCCTGCTCTTCCCCACTGTGCATTGTGTACCTCCATTATGCATCAAACAAACTTCCCTCATGGGCAGGAATACCTCAACCATAAAGTGCAATCCACTGCACTCCTAGCATCAACAAAACAACTCCTTAAAAGAGCATTCTTTCTTGATCTTCTAAGGGATCACATGACCCACCATGATGACCCTTAGGTCTGGATCATGTAAACTGTCAATAATACATCATTAGATGTACAGCCTTCTGTCAAAAAACTTATATAAGTGTGCCTTCACTTCTAATGGGCTATCAGTGGACTTTTCAGCATAAAAGTTACAGACAAGTAGAGAGTGGGATGATATATTCAAAGTTCTGAAAGAAAAAAAAAGTCAAATGAGAATACTCTCTATGGAACAGTTATATTTCTGAAATGAAGAATAAATACTTTTCAAGACAAACAAAAGCTAAGGGAAATCATTAACATGAGACCTTGTCTTATAAGAAATGTTGAAAGGAGCTCTTCAAGCTGAAATGATAGGATGCTAACAATTAATATGAAAACATATGAAAATATTTAACACATTTATGGGACACAGCAAAGGCAGTGCTAAGAGGGAAGTTTATAGTGATACAGGCCTTCCTCAAAAAAGAACAATCTCAAATAAACATTTTAACCCACCAGCTGTAAGAACTTGAAAAAGAAGAACAAAAAACCCCAAAAGGCAGGAGAAGGAAGGAAATTATAAAGATCAGGGAGGAAATAAATAAAATAGAGAGTTAAAAAACCACAGAAAAAAAATCAATCAAATCAAAAGCTGGTATTTTGAAAAAGTAAATAAAATTGACAAACCTCTGGCCAAACTCACAAAGAAGAAAAAAGAGAGAGCACAAATTAGCAAAATAAGAAAGGAAAATGGAGAAATTACAACAAATAACATAGTAATACAGAATATCATGCGAGAATATTATGAAAAACTGTATGGAACCAAACTGGATAACCTAGAGGAGATGGACAAGTTTCTGGAAACATACAGTCCACCAAGGCTGAACCAAAAAGAAACTGACCACTTGAACAAACTGATCACTAGAAATGAAATCGAAATAGCAATAAAAAAACTTTCTACAAATAAAAATCCAGGACCGGACGGCTTCACCAGGGAATTCTACCAAACGTAGAAAGAACTCACACCAAACTTCTCAAAATCTTCCAGAAGATTGAAAAGGAGGGAATACTCCCAAACTCATTCTATGAAGCCACCATCACCTTGATACCAAAACCAGGCAAAGACACTACCAAAAAAGAGAATTATAGGCCAATATCACTGATGAACATAGACGCCAAAATCCTCACCAAAATATTAGCAAATAGAATCCAACAACACATAAAAAAGATTATACAACATGACCAAGTGGGGTTCATGCCAGGGACACAAGGCTGGTTCAACATATGCAAATCAATCAATGTAATACATCACATCAACAAGGGAAAGGACAAAACCACATGATCATCTCAATAGATGCAGAAAAAGCATTTGATAAAATTCAACACCCATTTATGATAAAAACTCTCGCCAAAGTGGGTATAGAGGGAACATATCTCAACGTAATAAAAGCTATATATGACAAACCTACAGCCAGCATAGTACTCAACGGTGAAAAACTCAAAAGCTTCCCACTAAAATCTGGGACAAGACAAGGATGCCCACTATCACTACTTCTATTCAACATAGTCCTGGAAGTCCTAGCCACAGCAATCAGGCAAGAGAGAGAAATAAAAGGGATCCAAATTGGAAAAGAAGAGGTAAAAGTGTCACTATATGCCGACGACATGTTACTATATATAGAAGACCCTAAAAGGTCCACACAAAAACTAGTAGAGCTGATCAAAGAATTCAGCAAGGTAGCAGGTTACAAAATTAACGTTCAAAAATCAGTTGTGTTTCTTTACAATAACGATGAATCAACAGAAAAAGAGAGTAAAGAAACAATTCCCGTTAAAATAGCACCCACAGTAATAAAATACCTAGGAATAAATCTAACAAAGGAGGTGAAAGAATTATACACAGAAAACTATAAACCATTGATGAAGGAAATTAAAGAAGACTTTAAAAAATGGAAAGATATTCCATGCTCTTGGATTGGAAGAATCAATATTGTTAAAATGGTCACACTGCCCAAGGCAATCTACAGATTTAATGCAATCCCTATCAAATTACCCAGGACATATTTCACAGAACTAGAACAAATCATAATAAAATTTATATGGAACCATCAAAGACCCAGAATTGCCAAAGCATTACTGAAGAGAAAGAAAGAGGCTGGAGGAATAACTCTCCCAGACTTCAGACAATGCTATAGAGCTACAGTCATCAAGACAGCTTGGTATTGGTACAAAAACAGACATATAGACCAATGGAACAGAATAGAGAGCCCAGAAATGAACTCACAAACTTTTGGTCAACTCATCTTCGACAAAGGAGGCAAGAATATACAATGGAATAAAGACAGTCTCTTCAGCAAATGGTGTTGGGAAAACTGGACAGCAGCATGTAAAGCAATGAAGCTAGAACACTCCCTTACACCATCCACAGAAATAAACTCAAGATGGATCAAAGACTTAAACATAAGACAAGATACAATAAACCTCCTTGAAGAAAATATAGGCAAAACATTATCTGACATACATCTCAAAAATGTTCTCCTAGAACAGTCTACTCAAGCAATAGAAATAAAAGCAACAATAAATAAATGGGACCTAAATAAACTTACAAGCTTCTGCACAGCAAAGGAAACCATAAGCAAAACAAAACGACAACCTACGGAATTGGAGAACATTTTTGCAAATGAAACCGACAAAGGCTTGATCTCCAGAATATATAAGCAGCTCATACAACTTGATAAGAAACAACCAAACAATCCCATCCAAAAATGGGCAAAAGACCTAAACAAGCAATTCTCCAAGGAAGAAATACAAATGATCAATAAGCACATGAAAAAATGCTCAGTATCACTAATTATCAGAGAAATGCAAATCAAAACTACAATGAGGTATCACCTCACACCAGTCAGAAGGGCCATCATTCAAAAATCCACAAACAACAAATGCTGGAGAGGCTGTGGAGAAAGGGGAACCCTCCTACACTGCTGATGGGAATACAGTTTGGTGCAGCCACTGTGGAAAACAGTATGGAGATTCCTCAAAAGACAAGGAATAGACTTACCATATGACCCAGGAATCCCACTCCTTGGCATATATCCAGAAGGAACCCTACTTCAGGATGACACCTGAACCCCAATGTTCATAGCAGCACTATTTACAATAGCCAAAACATGGAAACAGCCTAAATGTCCATCAATAGATGACTGGATAAAGAAGAGGTGGTATATTTATTTAATGGAATACTACTCAGCCATAATAACTGACAGCATAACGCCATTTGCAGCAACATGGATGCTCCTGGAGAATGTCATTCTAAGTGAAGTAAGCCAGAAAGAGAAAGAAAAATACCATATGAGATCGCTCATATGTGGAATCTAAAAAACAAAGACAAAAACAAACAGCATAAATACAAAACAGAAACAGACTCATAGACATAGAATGCTACTTGTGGTTGCCAAGGGGGCAGAGGGTGGGAAGGGATAGACAGGATTTCAAAATTGTAGAATAGATAAACAAGATTATACTGTATAGCACAGGGAAATATACACAAGATCTTATGGTAGCTCACAGAGAAAAAAATGTCACAATGAATATACGTATGTTCATGAATAACTGAAAAATTGTGCTCTACACTGGAATTTGACACAACATTGTAAAATGATTATAAATCAATAAAAATGTTTTTAAAAAAAAAGATGTGAAATAGGGTGTGAAAAAATCCTTCTTAAAAACATTGAACCTTTAATGAGAGTGAAAAATGATAATGGAAAAGAATATGAAACCGAATAAATGTGCATGTATGCATGACTGGGACATTGTGCTATACACCAGAAATTGACCCATTGTAAATGACTGTACTTCAATAAAGAAAAATTAAAAAAAAATTTAACATATTGATTAAGGCAAATATATACTCAAATTAAGAAAACTCTATATTGTAATATGATGGGGTATTAACCACTTATAAAGGTTAAAGGGAAATAGTATCAAAATACATATATTACTATAAATATTAATAAATATACAACATACAAATGCAAATTGTTACATGAAAAACATAAGAGAGAGGATAAAGGGTAGAACTTTTCAATGCAATAGGAATTAAATAATCAGCATATAATAGACTGTTAGATCTAAAAGATGTTTCATGTAAGTTTCATGGTAACCACAAAACAAAACCTTTAGTAGAATCACAGAAGATAAAGATAAGGGAATCAGAGCACATCACCAGAGAAAAAATGACCAATCACGAAGCAATATTAACAAGAGAGTAAGAAAGGAACAAGGGAACTACAAAACAGCCTGAAAAAATAAGATGAAGTAGTAAGTTCTTACATATCAATAATTACTTCAAATGTAAATGGACTGAATTCCTCAATCAAAAGACATAGAATAGCTGGATAGATTAAAAACCAAGACCCAACTATATGCTGTCTATAAGAGATCCACTTCAGCATTAAGGATACACATAGTCTCAAAGTGAAGGGATGGAAAAACATATTCTCTGTAAGTGGAAACCAAAAGAAAGCAGGAGTAGCTATACATACATCAGGAAAAAGAAGGGCTAAATTTCGGTCAAGGGGTGGTAATAAAGTCTGTTTGAGTGGGTCAGGTCAGTGCAGCCCACATTCTCCATTGCTGTAGCAGTGATGGGTGTCTGTGGGTGGAGAGAGCAAAGGAAAACAGGAACAGAGAAAATCATGCTTTGGTCTCCATGTAGGAGCTCATTTTTTCTGAATCTATTCTGTGATAAAGAACAAGACAGTATGACCTTTCCTGCATGTCAGTTCCTTCTGCCTCTGAGTGTGGTGGTAGCAGGTAAAGGTGCTGTGCTGATGCCTTTCAAGTCACACATGTGTGATTTCTTTGCATAATATCATCTAGATAAGGAGGAGAAAGAGGAAGAAATGGCAGGTTCTCAGGTCTTGCTGTCTCTATGCTGAACCTGGTCAGCTTTTACCTCTTTTGAGCAAAAGACAGAGCCCTAGGATGTGAAGAGAAAGGAGACAGTAGTCATACACCCAGACTTGAATCAAGATGGTGGAGTAGGAGGATGAAGAACACAACTCCCCCCATGAGCACATCAAAAATACATCAACATGTGGGACAATTCTCACTGAAAACTAACTGGAGACTAGCAGAAAGACTCCTATACAACCAAGTCTGTAAAAAAGATCGATGTGGATCAATTCAGAAGGGAAAAGAAGACATCATGTTGGGACCCTTGCCCCTGGGAGGGCCAGCAAAGCTTCTGCAGAAAAATCAGCTGATAGCTTTATGGGAGTCCATGCCTACCAAAGAGTGAGCTCAGCAGAGAAGGGTTTTAATAATCAAGTGGATAGAATGGATAGAATGACCTGTTCTGTAGATGCAAGTCAGCCTCTTTCCTTAGCCACTCCTGTCATTGCCTGATAGGCTCATGAACAAAGAGGCTGTAGTAACAGCAATGGAGATTATGCATAGGCTTAGCAACATGGGCTTTCTCACCAAGGCTTATCTGGCAACAATCATGGCTGATTGTCCAAATGGCCAGCAGCAGAAAGAAACACTGTATTTCCAATATGGCACCATTCCCTGAGGTGTTACCAACTTCCTGGTGCCAGGTTGATTGCATTGGACTTCTTCCATCATGGAAAGGGCAGAATTTTGTTTGTAATGGAAAAGAGTCTTACTCTGGATATGAATTTGCCTTGCTTGCAAGCAATACTCCTGCTAAAAGTACCATCTGTAGTCTTGTAGAATGCCTTACCCACTATCATGGTATTCCACAGACCATTGCTGTTGATCAAAGAACTCACTTCACAACAAATGAAGTCCAGCAATGGACCCATGCTTATGGAATTTATTAGTCTTACCATGTCCCTCATTGTATTAGTCAGTTTGGACTGTCATGACAAAATACCATAGCCCAGGTGGCTTACACAACAGAAATTTATTTTCTCACAGTTCTGGACACTGTGAGTCTGAGATCAGGTACTGGTGACAGAATTTTTCCTGGCTTGTGGACAGACATCTTCCTCCTGTTCCTTCACAAAGGAGAGAGGAAGAAAAAGACAGCAAGCTCTCTGGGGTGTCTCCTTATAAGTGGACTAACCCCATTATTAGGGCCCCATCCTCATGACCTCATCTATACTAATTATCTCCCCAAAACCCTCTCAAAAATCCAAATATCATCATGCTGGGAGTTAAGGCTTTAACGTACTAATTTTGAGGGAATATAATTAAGTCCATAGCACCCACTACTTTGAACTAGCTAGCTTGGTAGAATGGTGGAATGACCTTTTAAAGACTCAGTTATAGTGTCAGCTGGGTAATAATACCTTTCAGGGATGGGTCAAGGTTCTCCAGAGGGTTGTATATGTTCTGAATCAGCAATCAATATATAGTGCTGTTTCTCTTATAACCAGATTTCACAGGTCCAGGAATCAAGGAGTGGAAAGTGGAGTGGTACCACTCGCTATTACCCCAGTAATCCATTAGCAACATTGTTGCTTCATGTTTCTATGACCTTATACTCTTCTGACCTAGCAGTCTTAGTTCCAAAGGGGAAAATATTTCCAGCAGGAGACACAACAATGATTCCATTTAACTCGAAGTTAAGACTGCCAACTGGCCATTTTGGACTCATCATGCTTCTGAATCAACAGGCAAAGAAGGAGTTTTTTGTGCTGGATGGGATGATTGATGCTGACTACTGAGGATAAATTGGCCTGCTACTCCACAGGGGTGCTAAGAGTAAGTCTGGAATACAAGAGATCTCCTAGGATGCTTCTCAGTATTTCATGATCTGTGACTAAAGCCAATAGAAAACTACAACAATCCATTTCAGACAAGACTAGTAATGGCTCAGACCATTCCAGAATGAAGGTTTGGGTCACCTCACCAGATAAAGAACTAAAACCAGCAGAGGTGCTTGCTGAAGGGAAAAGAAATACAGAATGGGTAGTGGAGGACAGTAGTGATGAATACCAGCTATGAACACATGACCAGTTACAGAAATAAGGACTTTAATTGTCATGAGTATTTCCTGCTTATTTTGTTATGAATACGTTTGTGTGTGTATACACACTATATATATAGCAAATATCTGTTTTCTTCCATCTCTTATCCCCTTATCATATAAGATATACTAATTTTATATCATAATATTTAAGTATTGTTAACTTTATATCTAGTATTATATGGAATAAAGAGTAAACATCATCCGAGGACTTCACATCCCCCTTTTGAGAAAAAGTGTGTTTTTGGTTGTACACAGGATAGCTGTATCATGTTAAGCAGAAGTATGACCTTGTTATTGTCCTTACATGAAGATTAAATATATTTTAAGGAGATGCATATGGGTGCCAAGTTGACAAGGGGTGGACCTGTGATTATTAATTTTATGTGGTCATTAATAATTCGAAGGGTGTTCTTGAATGAGATTAACATTAAAATTGGTGAACTTTTGATGGGGCAGTTTGCTCTCTACAATGTGACTAATCAGTTGAAGATCAGAAAAAAATTTAAAGATTGAGCTCTCTAATCAAGAGGGAATTCTCCAGTAGACTGCCTTCATACCTTGTTTGCACCATCATCTCTTTTGGGACTGGAGCTTACTGGCCCACATTGCAGACTTGGACTTGCCAACCTCCATAATCACATGAGCTAATTCCTTATAATCAATCTCTCTCTCTCTCTGCTTCTCTCTCTACTGAGAGATTTTCTACTGGTTCTAGTTCTCTTGAGAACACTGGCACCATGTCTAATACTGTGGTAAATGTAAATTTTCTCATTTTCATTCATTCAAATCCCCAAGATAATTAGGGTGATCTGGAACATTACCCCACAGTGATAGCACTTTAAAGGAAATCTTTATGGCTATAGTGTCTATCATTGGACAAAATTTTTGTTGAAATAAGTCTTGAAGCAATGTTGTTTTAACCCATGAACTTTTATTTGCATTTCAAGTAACTGGTAGCTATGCTTTGTCATGATTTTTAAAAATACTTGAGGATTTTTTTGACCAACAGATAAACATAGTTTTAATTTAAATTTACTCTCTACACTGCCTTCTGCATTGGTTTGCTAAAGGAACCATAACAAAAATCCAACAGATTGAGTGGCTTAAACAATTGAAATTTATTTTCTCACAGTTGTGGAGAAATTCCAAGATAAAGGTGTCATTGGTAGTCTATCTCCTAGCAAATTGTGTAAGTTTGTGTAACATACAGTTGGGGCCACATAGAGGAGAATGTTGGGAATTGAATTAAATTAAATTAAAACAATAAACAACAAATAAAAAAGGTGTATAGGACATGCAAAGAAATCTTGCTAAAGAGAAAATACAAGAAGCAAGTATATATAGGGAGAAAATATTCAACCTCATGAATAAAGAAATATGCATTCAGTTGAGATACCATTTTAATCAATTAAAAAAATAAAAAATTTAAAATAATACTATCCTGTATTTGTTAATATCCACTTGAAATTAGATTTTTAAAAATTACTTTGAATGAGTCTATAACTTGATAGTTTTTCTGAGGGATAATTTATCAATAGCAACAATGTTAAAATGGTGGTTATCTAGGTTCAGTTAATGTTACTTAATAAAATGACTAAGAATGTGGTAAAAGATTACTTTAAAAATGATCACAGTGGCATAGTCATATAATAATTAAGTTATAAATAACCCAAGTATCCAAGATTAAGACAGTAATCAAAATAATAAGGTATTTATTTTATCGAATGGACTATTGTACAATCTTTAATCATGTTTTCAAAACATATTTCATAACACCAAAATGCTCATGATAGTATTTAGTTGATTAATTAAGATACAGAATTATACATATACTGTAATACCAATTAAAATGAAAAATAAAGAGGCCAAAATTTAAACTAAAAATATTAACAGTATACTTGAGTGACAGAAATACATATGATTTTAAAAATACTTTCCATCTTTTTAAAACTTTTTTACAATTTATATCCATAAGTGTTAACATCAGATATATAAGAGTTATTTTACAAAGAATCAGATCCCTGAGTGTGCCCCACATATGTTCATTTTAAAATAGTTTTGTCAATCTGGGGTACTAAAACCTAACAGTAAAATTAAGGTTTTTGTGTAATGTTAAAATTGTTAGTTTAAATTATGATTGGCACATTGTGAGGGGTATTTAAACACGGATTCTCTTTTATTAACTTAATATAATATATATTCTCGAAGATGGAGAGCATAGTCAGACTATACTATAAATGTTAAATTTATTTATTTGCATCCAATTCCTTCTAACAAAGACTTCCATGTGAGTTCTAAATAGTGGAAAACTATGATAGCAAATGCCTGAATTGAAAATGTGATCCATTTTTATATCATATACAAGGATAGAGGCACATAAAAATTCCCATTATGGGATATAATTAAAACATTTAATTTATTTGTTGAATAAATTATGTTGGTAGATCATGAAAATGATTTTTAGGGTATAACATAGGATCAGAACAATGTTGAGTGGATGAATGGAAAAAAAAATCATTTTCAAAGTTAACTTGAAAGTGCAAGACAGCATGGCTATCCCATTATCCAAAGTTTTAATCATCAGTGTTTTCACTGATTATTGTAAAATGTTTTTTAATGGACATAATCTACATAGTCTTAAACTAAATGACATGCAGTAAAATAATCTCCCACTGAATTTTCTCTTCCTAGATACCCAATTTTTCTATGTGACGTGGTACTCAAAATATTTTTAAACATTAATTTTTTTAAACATACATTCATTATCACCTGCACATTTGATATTTTAAAGATCATTCATGTTTGCTTTGTTACCAATCAATG
Organism: Camelus bactrianus; assembly: GCF_048773025.1. Classification (NCBI taxonomy): domain Eukaryota; kingdom Metazoa; phylum Chordata; class Mammalia; order Artiodactyla; family Camelidae; genus Camelus; species Camelus bactrianus. The sequence goes on along the minus strand of NC_133575.1, from coordinate 75,782,303 downwards.
TGTCTTCCTTCACAAAATCTGTAGCTAACTGATTAATTAACTTTATGATTTTGCTCTGTATAAAAACACAAAAAAGCATTATTAAGTTTAAGAGATATAAATTTTTAAAAACGATGAATAAATACATTTTACTTTTCTACTACATGCCAGGTATTATTCTAGGCATTGGGGCAGAGCCAGGTATTAACTGAAAATAAAGCAATAAGAGTTTTCCCAGATCAAATTTTAACACTGTCTTAAGCACTTTGCTTATATTAACTCATTTGAACCCCAAAACATCTTTGTGAAGCTGAATTTTGACAATTTTCTTAATTCTTTGGGCCTCAATATATTTACCTATACAGTAGGTAAAATATTAACTTCCTTACTGATTGCTTAGAAGAATTCACATTCCTACCTTGATTATATATATTAAATATATAATAAAAATTCTGATTTTTTTTTCACATCAACCTTGAGACCTCTCTTGACTATCAAATCTATGACTCGTGATTGCAATATCTAAAATACATTCCTCTCTGAGAGAAGATATTGAGAAACAAAGTCCTTTTTGTCATGGTCAGAGAAGAGGCACTTAGAAACTTAGTAACAGAATTCAAATTCTATATTGAATTATGTAAAAAATGAGAAACAGTATATTCCGAATCTCAGATTTCTATAGCCAATAAAAGTAGAATCTTTAAACAAATACATTTTCTATTCATTGAAATGTCCATCATTGTCCCTCCATAACCACCCTTATGCCTTTATTTCTTTCTTCTGACATTCAGATCCTTTTTCTTTTTTTTTTTTTTTTAACATTTCTTTCTCACACCTCTAAACATCTGGATCATTTATCAGATCCTCTCTAACCCTGTGTTCAGACTCTCTGGGTAAAAGCTTTAAAAAAGAAGTTTTGCCACAATGGGCATCAGCTTCTAATAAGAACTCTAGCTTCTCCCTCTATTCTTTTTCCCTTCCCCCTCCCTTTTCCTCTACTTCACAGATACCAGATTTTTTGGTATGATATACAGAAATAAGGTACAGATTATGACATTCAATTCTTACATGACCTTAATCTACTGTCACGATGTCTATAAATGAGAGAGATTGTGTATGACTGGCTTAGAATGTGGTAGACTCACATATAATCAGCAAGAGAGTATTTCTTTAGATAAGAAAAATGTGCAGAAAACAAATGGAAATTTATAAACGATACTGCTTGTAGTGTGCACTTCTAATTGCTATAGAACATGCATTTTTGAGAGTTAGAGATAATAGCTTCTTTTGCTCTCTAGATAAAATATCACTTTCAGATTATATGTCTGTCTTCCTTTTTATGGGAACATAATAAGGAAGGCTGGAGACAAGTGAGTAAATTTCCACCATTTGCCACCATCTAAATGGCAAAAATAGCAAAATAGTTAAACATTCCTTTTTGAAAGTCTACATTTTAAAACTATCTTTTCTTCCTTCTATTATTTACTACTAAAATGAGCTTAATTTTAATAATCTGATAACTAGTAATTTTTTAAAATAAAAAATGTACGTAACTAGATCATGAATAACCTGAGCTAATGGTGATTAGATAGGATGAGTAATAGACACTGTCAAACAAATCTTGCAGGCTATACTCTTTTTCCTATTTTCCTATTGTCTTGTGCCTTTATTATTTAAGAGGTTATTGTTTACTTGGTTTGAATTTGGGTGCCACGATTCTGACACACTGTACTTATTACTCCTTTATTTTTAGCAATAGTTCTATTACACTTTTTACATGAACAAGAAATTTATTGCACTACTTATTACCAGGTAAGCCCTTCAGCCCTAGACTGAATGTACAAATAGAGTTTTAAAATAAGATGAGAAAATCTTTACAAAATACATTATTTTCTTTCTGTGATCCAGACATTCATTTATCTTAATTATTTTTGATGCTTTTCCCATTACAGCGCCACTTTACATTTTCAGAGAACCCAAGTCATTAACTAGATTCCTTTAAAATGAATGTAAATTCTGAAAGACGACTTCTCCATAATTATTTCTGTCACCTGAATAAAAGGTATGTTGTTCAGAACATCACAAATCATTAAGAAAAACAGTTTATGCACAGTAAATTCTACCAGGAGAAATGCATCTTTTATGAATAACTCCCTGCAGATATTGAGTAAATCTCATTGTTAAATTGGCAATAGGCTGTATGCTGTGTGCGATGGGCAAAAACATCAGAGAAGAGCAAACTTTTTGAAATAATGACATATTGAATTAAAATTTTAAATCTACTCGAATATTTTAAAACTAGCTGGCAAATTGGATAGAAATTGGATTTAAGAAGAAGTAGCAGGAGTAATTTGTGACAGTTGTTTAGTTTTGCTGTGTTCATTTTTTCTTTTGTTATGTTTTGTTTTGTTTTGATCTAGGTCAACAGAGTCAAAAGGCAAAATTATATTAGAAGACATGTGTTATAAATCAATTAGATGATTTACTAGGCTTAGAGATTTTCTATCTGTAAGTTATGTATATTCACATTATAGAAGATTGGCCAGATATCTGCAGATTATATTTCATGAAGTAATTTGTAAAATATTCTGTCTGCTAAATATTTTCTCTTTTCATATACTTTCACTTTTGATATTCTTAAAATGGGAGTAATATATTTTACAATAAATACATGTTTATAATTCATGATTTAAAAATTCTTCTCTTGCCATGAGGCTGAATGGTTATCAAATTGACTTTTCATTCCCACAGCAATTTGGTCATTCTAATCCTAATTACATTTATTTAGGCTTGTTACCTAAGAAACACATTCTCATGAACACGTCAAATGGTCCAATCCCTTCCCAACTGAAGTAAAAGTTGACATTGGCAACTTAGCATTGGTCAAAGGAGAATGAGTGTATGTATAACTTTAGTAGATAAAGGAAACTATTTCTCTGTCTTAGTAGGTTCATTTCTAAACACTGGAACTTTAAAAGTTTAAGTGTTTATCAAACACCAATTTTTCAAAAGCACTCAAGCTGCCTACAAGTTCAAAACATTTACTTATCACTCGTTTTTTCCCTTTTTATGTATTTATTATCATAGGTAGGGAAAGGATGATCAGTCACACTGTCACTGTTTCAGCTAAAATGCCTTCAAGAGACTTTAGAGGATTTTTACCCTTCAGCTCATTTTATAACTTTTGAATTTCAGATTTTGATGTCAACCCACTTCTTGCATTCCTGCTGATTAAGATGACAAGAATTCAGGACTGTGCATACTACTTCTTTACATGTCATGTATGTATTTATTTACAATTTAGATTTTAAACATTAGTTCTCCCCTTTGTTCTTGAAGACAACAATTTGTTTTCTGATGTAGGGAAAAGAAATTCATATATTTTAAATTCACTAGTTTATTATTTTCTTTGATTTTGATTCACCTTGAAAGACACAAAGAGGTGTTTATTTTCTTCATTATGATGATTTTCAAATATTTGTGCATAGAAATTACATAGCATCTGTCGACTGAAATAAAATCACACAACAGGAGAGTTGTGGCTTAAATTTTATTTGGGGAAAAATGAGGACTATAGCCCGGGAGAAAGCATCCCAGAAAGCTCTGAGAACCTGTTCCAAAGACACAAAGGGAAAACTCAGTATTATATATGATTTCAGTGAAAGGGGGTATGTGCAGTCAAGCACACATTTAGGTAGAGGCTTTTTGCTGGTCACAAGGAGGAGATGTCCCCATTAATGATTTTAGTACTTTTCTGGATATGAGGAGACACAAGAATTGGGGTCATAAAATCTTCTCCTGAAAATATCTATCTCTCTGAAGGCCTGTTCAGCCAGTTTTCCCAGAGCACAGAGTGCCCCATTCCTGACCTCCATCCTGAACTCCTTTCAGGGTGTGTTGGAGGTCAGCAGCTACAGCAGCTCATGATTTAATCCAAGCAGAGTTAGATGGCAAGTGCCAACGGGATCCCATCCTTGTAGAGGCAGATGGCAAGTGCCAGTTTTTAGTTAGCACATCTTTTAAAACTTCTTTTAGATGTACTCTCATTGGTTTAATTACTTTTACATCTAAATTCAATAAACAATTCCTGCATCCATTGATTATTTTAGTAAGTTAGTTACTTCATTTACTTGAAGTAACCTCGTTAATTCATGAATTGGTTTTGGTTATTATATTATTATGAAAATGAAAATAGCAAATTCACTTATTCTAAATGAACAAAAACAAATTAAAGATTTGGGGCAGCAGAGTGCTTTTAATTTTGTAGTTTACACCAATAAGTATTAACAGACAATGCAATTACTCTGAAATATTAGTACACAACAACACAGTTCCAATCTTAGGCAACACTTCAAAGTAAGGAAAGGTCCAATTCAACATGATACAACATGTATGAAAGAAGCACATTTGAGGAAGTGTCTGCTCCACCCCTTCACCCTCCATATCTAACAATACATCAGGAAATAGATGCTGCAGTTAACTTAAAATATAAACTTTACAATATTATGGATGTAGAAATAGAAGATTTTCTGCAAATTGTAAGTATATCTGCAACTATCCCAGTGGTCACCATCATGGAACAAGATTAATGTAGAATAGAACAAAGGGATCCATCCACCAAGCTTGAATCTTAATAGAAAAAAATCCAATTCAGAGATTCATTTCCTGTTTTTCAGCTAATGAATACACTCTGGTCTTGGTAAGAGGTATTAGGTTTAAATATAACCAAAACCCAATATATTGTATTCGTAGTTTGTATAAACTTTTCTCATTACTTCCATAATAAATAGTTTAATTTTTTGGAAATTTAGAACGTTCTATGATGGACTTTGTATCAAGTGGAGGAGATTTGGTGGAAGTATACTGATTGTATTTATTTGCTTTTGCTTTTCTTCCATTCAAAGTGCAAATCTGCATCCTTTAGCTGTCTGGATTACGTGCTCTGTAATACTAAAATTAATTAGTATTTATATTGTGTCTTGAATTTTACATCCAAATTACATATTATCTAACTTAATTCTCATAAGAGCTCTGTGAGGGAGGAGTTAAGTCATACATAGGCACTCATGGCTAGAAACAATGCTAGGTATTGAGAAGGAAAAAGCTGGGCTGGGCCAAGACTGGGCCGGACTAACTCAGAATTTTAAGTTTCACCCTTGCCAGACCGGTTTTGGGTTACTGGAAATGACTTTGCTTCTGCTTTTATGACACTGCCTAGCTGTACCCACTCTATTGGTTGATGGATCCCCAAGCTTGTAAGCGACCCTATAAACCCTCACTCACACTTCCCTGAGGTGCTCAGAGCTTTGGAGAGTAAGCCCCTCTGAGTCTGCCAGTGTAATAAACCTGCGTACTCCAACCTTTCGAGTGGTGCTATTTTCTTGGCTGGCCTGTCGTTTCCGTAACAGTATCATATGGATAGATAAAACAGATGTCACAGATCTACTTGACAGTAAAGACTCAAATACTCCAAAGTTTGCAGAAAACTTTGCTTTACATTTCTTTGCATGAAAACAGGGGCATGGAATCAGATGGGTTTTGGTTTAGGGCCCAGCTCTGACTCTTATGGTCTGTGTTACTTTCAATAAATTAGTTCTCTGAAACACAATTTATCTGTAAAATGAGGATGATAATAGTACTGTCGACTGAAATAAATGCGCAGCCTAAAAGTTGAAAGTTATGTTTTATTTGGTGGGAGGACTCGAGCCAGGATGACAGCCTCTCACATAGCTCTGAGGGACTGCTCCGAAGAGGTAGGGGAGGAGCTAGGATATATAGGAGCTTTACAACAAAAACCAGGTATTTGGAACATTACAAGATTACTTGTTAACTGAAGAAAACCAGGCATCTCAAGTTAAAGAATTTACTGCTTTTCTATGTGCAGGAGGAAGCAAACATTTGGGCTCATTGAATTCATTCCTTTGACAAGCACCTAGCCATCTAGGGCCAGTATCCTGTCCTTTCTTATTCTGAGTCCCCTCAGGGTGCACCATTGTGAGTGGCTGCAGAGGCCTGGCTGCAGGCTTGTCTTCACTGGGGGATGGCAGCAGCCTAAGATGACTTGACGGTTTCAACATTCTTTGTTTACTGATATGGTTTGCAGTATTTTTCATTCACAATGGCTTATATATTCTTCACCCAAACTGTTGAATTCCAACTATAGTACTACCTAATTTGAAGATTAAAGGAGATAGATGGAATATAGATTTAGTTGTTACGGAATTTGTTATAAAAGATGTGACTAAAGACAAACCAAAATATATAACTTAACAAAACTCTTTTTTTTTTTTTTGGCATTTGGAATTTTATATTCCAAGGCTGATGTAATAACAGCAAAGTTAAAATTCTCTATTGCAAAAGAAAAATAATGACTTTGGAGAATAAGTTTCTTAATTTTAATGGAAATATAATAAACACTCAAAAGGAGCATCTCATTAAAATATATTAGTTATGTTTATATTTTTTCAAAAACTGATGCACTTCTTAAAGTTAAAAAATAAAGAGTATGGAAGAAATTTAAGTAGTACCTAAAATGTACAAAATACTTAAAATATATCAGATACTGTGCTAAGCATCTAATGTAAGATAGCATATTTAATCCTCAGAAGAACCCTAGAATTAGGTACTGTGAACAAAAAATACTGCGAACCATATCAGTAAACAAAGAATGCTAAAACCATCAAGTCATCAGTGGCTGCTTCCACCCCCCAGTGAAGACAAGCCTGCAGCCAGGCCTCTGCAGCCACTCACAATAGTGCACCCTGAGGGGACTCAGAATAAGAAAGGACAGGATACTGGCCCTAGATGGCTAGGTGCTTGTCAAAAGAATGAATTCAATGAGCTCAAATATTTGCTTCCTCCCATACATAGAAAAGAGCTAAATTCTTTAACTTCAGATGCCTGGTTTTCTTCAGCTAACAAGTAATCTTTTATTGTTCCAACTACCTGGTCTTTGTTGTAAAGCTCCTGTATATCCTAGCTCCTCCCCTACCTCTTCGGAGCAGTCCCTCAGAGCGATGTGAGAGGCTGTCATCCTGGCTCGAGTCCTCCCACCAAATAAAACATAACTTTCAACTTTTAGGCTGTGCATTTATTTCAGTTGACACAATTTTAATGAAATTTAACTCCCCCTAAAATAGTTCCTTGTGGGGAGAAATTGGTTTAATAAGTTTTAAAACCTGAGAGGCTTGATTTCACCGAAAATATATCTATTTTTTTGTTCGTTTGTTTAGACTTGTGCTTTGAATTTTATATAACAAGGCCTTTTGGTCAGCTTTTGCCCATTTTACTGTTACTGTTAGTACTACAGCAATGGGAAATATAAAAAGAGAAAATATACATGTACCCAAATATTTAGATAGAATATTTATATTTATTTTTCGCTTTACTCTAAATCATGTCTATGCATTTTCTCTTGCCAAATGGAATTCGATCAGATTTTTTAAAATAATTTTTTAAACAATTGGTTGGAATGGCTGAATAAGCAATCCTGCTCTATATTAATGATGCTCCAGAAAAGCACAATGAACATGATACTGAGCAGGACCCTGTGGTACACCCCCCAATCCTCCTGCCCAACTCCTGCTTCTTGTTTATAGAAAAGTTGAAGTCTCCTAGGCCTCTCTAAGTCATAGAAGAGCAGGCTCAAACAGTTGATTAGCACAAACCTGCAGGCAAAAGGGGGTGACAATGATTCTGACCACCTATCTCAACAATTAACTGAGATTACTCCTTCATTTCCCTTTCAAACTTTCATGGCTGAACAGAATCTTTGGTGATGGTTTTTTTTTTTTTTTTGGAGGGGTTGCTGGATTCACCAGATTGTAGGCACTGTGATTAAAAGCAACTTTCCTTTTTGTTACCAAGTCTATTGCCCCCATGACCTTCTGTCAAATAGAAAACAATTACTCTTACCTAAGACTCAGGAGGCAGCTGCAGAGAAGAAACAAGAACTGGTTAGAACCCACCCAGTCCAAGATGGTGGAGGAATTGACTTCCAGTGGGCCTTGAGCCTCATTATAAGCTCATTGAAATGTATTACTATGCTAAATGACACACCCACCAGCACCATGACAGTCGACAATTACCATGAAAATAATTGAAAAAGCCCATACAAAGACCAATTGGCTCCAGCACACGAGGAATGAGGACATGATGGTAGAAGCCTCTCATAAAAGTCCACGTGGCCCGACTCTAGCTGGAGCTGCCTCTACTGCCCATCTTAGCCAATGACTCCACTCTCCATTGCCTTTCTTTTCTTCTCCCTGCTCAAGCACTTTCCTTCCATTTCCCCTTCTGAGCAATAGAGTGGCTGTTCACTTCATTCCTCTGTGGCTCAAATTCTTTCACAGCCAGCAGCACTTTGGTGGGCCTTCTAATTTAGGGACTATCCACTAACAAACAGATTACCTAATATTGATCATATTCAGTAACATGTTTTTTCACAATGTCATTCTGATATAAAACAGAGCTGAATGAGAAAAAAGTGACTCATGCTTATAAAAAAAATTTGCAAGATGTTATAGGATATTTATATCAATTTTAAATTCAATTTGGAACATTCATTAGTTAATAAAGAGAAGGAAATGTGTTTATATCCATAAACATTCAAATAGAAGATAATACTTCACATTAAATTATTATATAATTTGAACTTTAGACTTAACCTCAATCCATTTCAGAAAACTGGATTATAAACCATGTAACATTTTACAAATATTTTCTACATTCTCAAATGAATGGAACATGAATTGTGGAATGATTATGGAACACGATTGTGGAACTTGTGGAACATGATCCCTGGTAGAACATTTTGATGATTGCAAACTCATAATTATTAAATTTACCATATTTAAAAAGGAAAAAAAATGACAAACTATTGCAGCAAAGTTGTATGGTATTAGGGCTTGGTACTCATACATTTTTTTCATGTATAAATAATTTTGAAAAGGGAAAGTTCTATTGACATTCTTCCATAAGTTTCCTTTGAATTGTAATATGTCTCTTTGGGAACAATTGAAGACTTTAAAGATTCAAAAAAGCATCATATTTATTTGTCACTGTAATATTTTTGAAAATCAACTTAATTGAAGTGCAATTTGCATGCAAAAAAAAAAACCACCCACTTTAAATGAATAGTTCAATATGTCAATTCTTATTTTAAACTCTATATTTAAACTTGAAATAACTAATTCTTTTTAAATTGTAAAATATATTATAAATACCTGAGTGTGTAGTGTATATGTGTACAGTAAAAAGAATAAATTACACATCCATGTATCCACCACTCAGGTTAATGTATAGAACATTTGCAAGTACCTTTGAAATCCTGTCACAGTGTTTGTTTACAATCTTATTTCTCTTTTCTTTCACCCTAGAGGAAAATATCCTATTAAATTTTAAGACAATTATCCTTTTTTCCCCAGTCTTTATCATTACACCATCTATGTATATATTCTTTAACAATACACTGTATTGTTCTGGACCTTTGCATAAACAGAATTAAATTGCATAAGTGATTTTCTAACAATTCTCTTAATACACTTATTATTACCTGTGAGATTCATCTATGTAAATAACTTAGCTCATTTGTGTATATCAGTGTATGAATTCTGTTGTGTGAGTATAATATAGTTTATATTTGTTTGCATCACTGATGGACATTTGAATTGTTTCCATTTAAGAACAGGAGTACAGTATTGCTCTTAATCTCCTTATACATTAATTCCTAATCACATATGTTAGTTTCTCTAAGCTATACACCTGGGAGTGGAATTGCTGGGCCTACAGAAAGGCATATGCTCCATTTTGTTAAATAATGTCAAACCATTTTCCAATACGGTTGCAGAAATTTCCTCACCAATGTTAGATGAAAATTTCCATTACTTCTTATCTTTCCCAGCACTTGAAAAAGTCATACTTCTTAATTTTGGACAATCTGTTGGATATGAAATGGTATCTCATCATTATTTGTTATTTGTATTTATCTGAGAGGCAACTGAATTGATTATGTTACATGAATTTACTAGACAGTCAATATTCCATTTTGTAAAATCCCTCATTAATTTTTTAGTTCATTGTTCTGTTCAACTCCTCATCTTTTTCTTGTTGGTTGTTAGTACTTTTAAATTCAAGCTAATAATACTTAGTTTGTTATATTCATTACAAATAATTCCCCCAGTTTATGGGTTATTATCTTTTAATTCCATTAATGTGTCTTTGACTGACTAGAACAAGATAGAAGGACTTGCCTTAAGGCATATAAAACCGATCATAAGGCAATTATATTTAATGCAATATGGTATTAGAGCCATGGATAGGTAATTGAGCTCACAGAATAGTGAGCTCAGAAACAACAGTACTTTTTAAAAAAATTTTATCCATGCAATGGAATACTATTCAGAAATGGAGAAAGTGAGATATTGATTAATGCAACTGCATAGATGAGTATTAAGTTTATTTTGCTAAGTTAATAAAGTCAGACAAAAAGGATATATATTGTGTAATTTCATTTACATGACCTCTAACTAAGGTCATATAAAGACAAAACTATTTGGACAGAAAAACTGATCAGAGATTGACAAGATTTAAGGTAAGAACTGCACAGAGCACAGGGATGCCTAAAAAAGGAGCTTCACAGAACAACAGTTAGGGCTATGGAAATATTCAGTATGGTATCTTTGGTCAATACATGACTCTATGCATTTTTCCAAACTCATATGGAGGAATCTTTACTGTATGCCAATTTTAAAAAGTCAACCAAGATATTGGGGGATTCCCAAGATAAAATTCAGACTGTGGCAAGTGACTCTAAATTTATTACAAGTGTATCCTCAATGAAAGGAGTAGAAAGGAAAAGATCTGTTCTCAGTAACTTCGGGAATTATTTTCAACTGCATAGTCTATAGTTAAAGACAAAAGTGTTACTATAAAAACTGTACTATAGTTTATAACTTTGCCTTTCCCTAGGTTACAGGTTGAGAATTTTGAAACTAATTTATATGTGCACTATGTTTGAACAAATAAATAAATAAATTCTAGATAATAGTATCCAGGTTCTTCACTATTGGATAAAGAAACTATAAATAAACAACAGAGGAAAGCTCAAATGAATCCTGTAATGCTAGGCTAGAGGCAGTGATATCAACATGAACTCAATTTTTTAATATAGCTAGCTGACTAGATTAATAAATAGGCTAGATTAATACATAATTATGAATACAAGTGATTACAAGGGTTATTATAAAAACATGTATTTCATGTCTCTGTTCATGGTGAGGGACTCGAAATAGTGATAACTCATACCAACAAGCACATCCAGAACCCACATCTTGACTGCTAAACACCATTCTTCAATAAAATTCTCCATTAAAAGGGACTAGGGCTCTTTGGAGAAATGATTGTAAGGCTGGGGGAAGAACAATAGAAAATGATCTTGGAGTATCTCATAGTCCCAGAAAGCAAGGAATTGCTAAAAACAAAAAACAAACAAACAAAGAAAAGAAAAGAAAAGAAAAGAAAAGAAAAGAAAAGAAAAGAAAAGAAAAGAAAAAAGAATAGGAAAAGATAGAAACATGTCAAAAGGGTATAGGGATCAAACTAAAAGCTCTCTCAATGGCCAAAGTTGGAAAAAAATTGAATGCAGTACAAAGAATATAATACTGAATTACAACCAAAAGAATGAAATAACTATACATGAGTTCATATTGATATAAATAAAATATTTCATAAATAAATTGAGAAGGGAGACATCTTCTTTACAGCATAATTCCAAATAATTTGTGTAAATATCCCCCCTTCAAAAGGTAGGACTAAATTCATTTCCCCTTGAGAATTGCCTTGACTTACTGACTAACTTCCAAAAACATAGTAACTTTACAATGGAGAAATGTGGCCAGTACCACTTGACCCAAGTGATTGTAATTAACTTCACCAGTGATAAACCATGTGTGTATCGTACCACCTCATATGATGTGATGATAAGGGTATATCACCTCTGTGGCATTCTCCCCAAACAAATAAACCTTATATACATTGTCTAATAATAAGTAAATACCATAAAGCCCTAAATTAAGAGAAACTCTACAAAAAACCTGACCAGCAGTCTTCAAATGTGTTAAGGTCACACACACACACACAAAGGAAAGACTGAGAAATTGTCACAGAACAGAGTAGACTAAAGAGATATGAGAATTAAATATGATGTGGGTTTTTTTTTTTTTTAATTTATTCTTGGAACTCTAGAGGGACAATAGCGGAAAAACTGATGAAATCCAAACAAAGTTCATAATAATGTACCCATATTGAGTTCTTAGTTTTGACTGAACCATATTGATGTGAGATACTTATGTGAGATATATGATGTGATGTCTTAGTCTGTTCTAGTTTCTATAACAAAATGTCATAAACTAGGTGGCTTGTAAATAATAGAAATTCATTTTTCACAGTTCTGGAGGCTGAGAAGTCCAAGGCATTGGCAGATTCAGTGTCTGGTGAAGGAAGGCTCACTCCCTGGTTCATAGACAGCCATCTTCTCACTGAATGGAAGACCTTTCTTAACCTGTGAGGAAACTACCAGGTTAGTTTTTCCAAGGGGCTTTATTGGTTCTATAAAGTCAACCTTAGTTCCTTAAAACTGTCTGATCATATATGATTTTATGCATATTCTCAAATGTGACATTTTAGTCAAAGCCTTGGTAATATAACTAATGTTTTCAATTATGTCCTGTTATAAGGAAGCCAAATTCTTATTGAACTTATGTAAATAACAATATTGCTATGAAAATACAAACACTCAATACATTTCTGAATTCTGGAGGAATCTGATAGGAAGAAAGGTAAATGTTTATATTCTGTTTATAAAGGTATACTTTACAAAATTACTGTAAGTCATAGATAACAGGAAAAAATGTTTCTTTAATCTGGAAAGCAAAAGATTAAGAAACCAGCAATATTTTAAAGAAAGAGTTATAAAAAAATGATAAACATTCTCAACAGTTTATTCAATCTCATGTTGTTAATCCCTTTGTGCTTGAATCCAGTGTTCCCATCAGCTCTGGAAATTCTTACCCAATTCAGTTTTATTATCTTAAAGTTATCAGAAACTTGTATTCTAGAATACTTGTCAGAGTCCTTTCCATGAATTTTTCTGAAGATGAAGCACTTTTGTAAAAGCATCAGTGTAAAACAATAACTGTCCGTAAGTAACAAAAATACTTTTAAAATGGCCATAGTTAAAGATCTGATGAGAACTCATTTAATAAAAACTATTTATTTCTGTGACTTACAACAATTTAAGGTAACAATTAGGTAATGGGAATATTGACAAGTTTCTATAAACTTCAAGCAATTTCTGGAATACCTGTAATCAGTAATATACATCCATACACATATAATCTAAGAAAGTTTATTATACCTTCTTATTTGCCAATACTTCTGAAATAATTTAATATACCAAATAAACCTAATTAGTTTAAACTCTCTCTTTTACAAAGTGAGAGAAAAACTCTTTGAGATTTTCCAGAGGCTTTCTGGGAAATCTCAAAGTTACTCTGAGGTCAAAAAGACTCCATTTAGAATTTAATTTGGGGAAGTTGTCAAAATTTTCAATAAGTTTGACTAAATAAGATGACAGATCATTATGAAATAATACTTAATTATCTATTTAACAAAAGTACAATGGAATATTTTACAGGCAAATAAGGAAAGTTATGTAGTTGTGAGCAAAACTTAGCTCTTATAATGTCTAGAAGACTTAGTTCTCCCAACTTAAAGTCCTGTTAGGTAACAATGAGCACAAGAAATTGTTTTGGTAAGACACAAAAGCTTTGCTTTCAAGGCATATTATTTCTTTTTTTTCTTTTTTTTTTTCTTTTTTTTTTTTGCAGGGGGAGGTAATTAGGTGTATTTATTTATTTATTTAATGGAAGTACTGGGGATTGAACCCAGGACTTCATGCATGCTAGGCATGCGCTCTACCACTGAGCTCTACCCTCCCTCCTCAAGGTATATCATTTAAAAGGTAAAGAAAAACTTTTCACAAATCTCTTAATCTAAGAGCAGACTGGTAGTCCCATTATAATTTTTCCTTTTAGCGGAGAGATAACCAAATTCTAATTCTGCACCAGAGTACTTTTGATATTAAAACTCATTTTTTTAAAAATAAAATTCTTTCCAATTTTAGCTAACTTGACAATGCACATAATTCCTTTCCCAAGATTCCTTTTTCACAATAGTCTATCCACTCAAGTTTTTCCTCTTTTTTATTTTGCAACAGCCAGTCATTCTACTTTAAAAACAAAATTACTCTCTTTTTTCTTTAATAAAAAAATGTTCTTCATACCTTTTCTTATCCAAAAACTGAAAGCAGTTCTTTTGCCCCTTTCCTGTTCACCCATTTCGGCCCCCTCTAACCTTAAAAGAACCTTATTATAGGAATGAGATCACTAAGTAATTGAAACTGACTCCTGACTTAACGCTCTCCTGAATGCACACCATGCTTTGTCTAACTTGTTGATTCTTTTCCTAGTTAAAAAGGAATAAGAATGAAGAATTAAGTAGTTAAAGAGTGATTAGCTCTTTACCCCCAAGAGCCCCCTTAGCAACCCTGCAGGCAGATCACGGGACAAGATAACATTTGAAGAGAGTCAGCCAGTCTGCACACAATGGAGACTGATGCAGAACCCAACCTCCTGCCTCGATGAGTCACTCAGATTCTCTGCCCACCCCTCCCCCCATATTTTTCCTTTTAAAAACTCATCGCTGAGCAGGCTCTTCAGAGCTGGTCTCTGAATAGTAGTCCAAGATCTCCCCAGATTGCCAGCTTTTCTGATTAAAGCACTTTTCTTTTCTACTGAAAATTGCCTCTCAAATTATTGTCTTTTGAGCGGTGAGCTGTCTAAGCTGAGTTAAGTAACAAAACCACATTCTGCTTTCCTTACCTACTTTTCATACACAGTTGTTTCCTTTCACCCTTATATTTTTAAGTAGTTTTAATTACATATATTGATTAGAATTCATAACCCTTAGAAACCTTAACTTCTAGTGAAAACTAAGAAGTAAGTAATTATGGATTGTTTGCTACACAAGCATTTTTGTCCATTGGAAATTTATGACTACATACCATAATTCCTAGAAGTTTATATTTCCTCATGGCAAATTTTTAATGTGTCACAAAATGTATTTGCTAATAGAAAAAAAAAACTTTAGTCACTCTAATAAGCAGCCAAGATTAGATAAACTTATGTTGAATAATTAATGTTCAATAATTTATTTCAAATTGATTCAATTCAATGTTTTATTTCAAAATGATCTAGATATTCAATGCATATCTATCATTTAACTTAAGTATAACATTAAGGTTTCAAGTTATCAAAATGATTTGGAAACTATTTTTATGTACTTATACCATAAAAATAATTATTGTTGAAAAGTTTACTTTTCAACTTTTATCTTACTTAGATCAAGTATAACTGTTCTTAATAATTTTTAGCTTATTCATGGGAATTTTATAAGATGTTAAATAGCAAACCATCATCTCATTTTTCTTGCTGTCAAATTTTGGAAGAGATAACACAAACTTATGACTAGCACACCCAGATAAAGTTGTATGCCTGTATTATACTTGATATTAATGATTCTGAAGATATGCCTATTTTAATTAAACCAACAAACAAGCTAGATTTTATTTAGCTAAAATTATCCTAGACCATGTAAACTTGAAAAACATTTGGGTTCATTTTTATATTTCTGAGAGTATGCTTAATTTATATAAGTACTTACTTTTCTTTAAGCCAGTTAAATGAAGCTCTTCACAAATTAATTTTGGCATACCATCCTAAGGTAAAAAATATCACACATCTATAACACACGTAGACAGGCATACAGATGTAAACAGAGATCTTACAGCTTTCATTTTAAAATTTTAGCCATGAAATACGTTCATCAATACAAAATCTCACTAGTTTGTAAAAGAATAATTAGATCCATATTGTGTTTCTGGTAGATGGAATACATTAAGGTCACTTGCTCAGATGGCCAAAGCCTTTTACTAATATTTGTGAAAAAAACTTTTAAGAGTTTTTATTTATCTAATTTCCAAATAGCTTCTTCTTCTTTTTTTTTTTTTTTTCTAAGAATTCTTTCTCTGAAGTTTGCATTTTAAGATTTGGCTCTGCGTTCTGAAAGAAAACCAGGTCAAACATACACATCTCAAAAAGCCCAGAGGAAGGATGTAAATTTCTCCAAGAAATGCTTTTGTTTCCTAAATCCAGATATTTTACAATCTCTGTGAGCCTTTTGAGATGATTAGGGGAGGTTTGGGATTGATAAACCTGATAGGTGGGCATTGAATTATTTCTAGAGCTACATTTCTATTCTTGCAAATATTCAATTTTTAAGACAAGTACAGTTGTTTTTAATTTCTCAAAGAATTGGACTGCAACCTGCATGATATCGAGAGACCCATGTACCCGTCTACTTATATTACTACTTATATTATCTTCAGTTTACTTGTATATATGAGGGAGAAAATCTTCAACTAAACTGGAAAACAAAACATTCTTATGCTCTAGATTTAGAGCTGTGTGTCTTTGGAATGTTTTAGTAAATCTTTCCACAACAGCTTCAGAATGCTTTTCTTTCCCTCTGGGTATGTAGTTTCATTTTAGTTTAGGAGAGAAGGCCTTAAAAAAAAAATTCTTCGCAGGCTCTGAATATCAGCTTCCAATTGGGCCAACTTCTGGCTTAATTTTCTTTTTTCCAAACATCTTGTCAGGTTTCAGCTGGGTCAAACAGTAAATATTCCTGGCAGTACTTTTTAACAACCCCGTGGGCACAAGAGGTGTCCCCAGAGATGGTGCAGAAGATACTACCTCCCAGAATCCAGAGCTACTCTCAAAAATAACCAAAAGAAAGAAAGAGGGCTTAATAATTTGTAGGACCCCAGCTGCAAATGGAGTGTGGCCCACATTTCTGTCTTGTCGTATTTTGGGGGCCCCCACTTGACAATTGTCAAGTGAAATTCTTAGTACCCAAAATGAGCTAGACAAGAAGGCAATAGTGCTGCAGGAGGAGAGGGAGCAGAATAGTCATGTCCCAGGTCTCGGGGGAGTTCCTGGGATGGGCTGCCAAGTGAAGTTCAGGGCTTTGCACAGGAAAGAATTCAAGAGCCTGCCATGGTAAAGTGAAAGCAAGTTTCTTTAGAGAGATACACACTCCATAGGCTGAATGCGGACCGGCTCAGAAGGTGAGAGTTCCCCTGGGTTGTGGGGGTGGTTAGTTTTTATGGGCTGGGTAATTCCATACCTAATGAACCGTGCCTGGTTGGTTTTTGATCTTTGGGGCCATAGGGGGTCTCCTTCAGTTCTCTGCTCTGACATCAGAATTTTTGAAAGATAAACTGAGGCATATTCTTCAAAATTTAAGAGCTTAGTTGAGCAAAAATCTATCTGAATTGACCAGCACCAAACTAGAAGTGATTAAGAGTGTTCCCTGGGTAAGAACTCAGGGAGAGACTTTCACCGAGAAAAAGTGGAAGTAAGGTAAAGAAATTATTATTTGGCTATATTTTAAAGCCTAATTGGCTGTTTGTAATTGGTTGTCCCTAAGTTTCCATTTTTAACCTTGAATTGTTTACAGGCTTAGATTTTGGTTTGCTTACATAGGCTGCCACAGCATTAGGGCCACCTCAGTCTAATGACCTTCCTGTTGAATTAATCATAAATAGGTATATATAATCATAAATACATATATATATTTCCATCCTGTATAGAATTCCTATATGTATATATGATGCTTAATATATATGCTAAATATAGTTTTATATTAATAAGAGTTTTTATTTCCACCAGTAATATCATTTTTGTAATGGATTTCTGAAAATTTGGAAGTTTAAAAGAAGGATGAGATGATTCATAATGGCCCTTAGATGGAGCTGTTTCTCCTTAGAAATCATTACACAGACACATGTTTTATTTGGCTGATCAGAAAAATAAGAATAGTTTAAATAATGCCACAGAGCGATAATGGGTTTTTTAAAACATTAGTTTGTAGCACAGCTAAAAGAGAAAACAATAAAAACTCACTTCAAACCTGCTCAAGTTCTCACTAGACTCTGAGGAAACTTAATCTAAATTGAAACCAACTCACAGGGCTGTTTGGTACATACAAAAGTCAGTTTCAGGGTGGGTGTAATTCTGAAGGTTTTATAGAGAAAACGGTATGGTAGAAAGTGTTCTAAGAGTGTCATAGTTATCATTTGGAAGTCAATAAAGTTATCTGTTTAAATTCCTTAGTTTAAAGGAGTACTCAAGGGAAAATTCCATAATTAAAAAAAACAAAAACAAAAACAAAAACACACATTTGAGTGATCATATTTTAAAGGCATAAGTATACATTTGGGGCATAGCTTGATCTCTGGCAAACTGATTATTAGATGAGGTAGACAAAACTTGTAAAAAAAATGGGGACGAAAAATACTAGGAAAATGTGAGCAAATCATGAGCAGTTATCTAAACATTCAAGGCTGATTTTATATCAATTACTTTGAGGCTTCTTGAAAAGATTGACATTCTGGAACAGGTTACATTAGGAGCAATAGTGTAAATATTTCCTTAGTTTTTTCTTCGTTGTACAAAAGAAGAAAGAAGGAACTTAACTGCAGTTTTGTACTTGGAAATTTTTTTCTAAGAAAAATAAGCGTTTTCCAAGCAAAGCATGATAAAAATTACTAAAAATATTCAATTTTTAAAATTTCCTCCAGAATATAAAATGGTCATGCATGCATGTGCATATACACACATGTTCACGCAGGAAGATAAGGAGAAAGCTATTGAATATCTTTGAACAATGTGATCTGATTGTTGTTTTCGAAGCGTACCTTGGTGGCAGGGTATAGATTTATTGGACTGAAGAAATCCTATAAACAGCAAGATTACTTAAGATACTGTTCTGTAGTCTAAATGAGCAGCCATGAATGTCTGATTTAGTGAATAGAGAGTGTAAATGAGGAAAAAAAAAGAAAGAGAGAGATAAAAGGCATTATTGAGGTAAGAACTGTTATGAATATACTGAGCTAGTAGGTGATCATCTGAAAGTAGAATTTGTACTGAGAAAAAATGAGTAATTTATTATTCTTTGAGGTGAGTAATGCATCAAAGAAAGAATATACTGCAGAAAAATAAATTTTGAGGAAAATAGTTTTATATTAATAATAGAAAGGGCTGAAAGCAAACAAAATAAAGTGTTATATTGTGCTATTTATTATAAGCTCCTATCACAACTGAATAAAGCTAGAACCAAATACACTGGTTCTGAGGTATTCACAGTTCAAGCCAAAATAAGAAGTATTTGAATTTAACTTGGAGAAGATTTCCTATTCAAAGAAGCCTCAGCATTTTAACTAGAAGGAAATTAACAAGCTTCAGGTAACCACCCTACTCTTAGAGCAGGCAGATAGCTAGATATGAGTAGAGAAAGGGGGCCACAGGCCAAATGGCAGGAATTGGGAAGGAAGGAGGGGCATGGGCCAAATGCAGGAAACCATACATCATGTAAACAACAGGGTTCCCTGGGCAAAGAAAGAAAAGCAGGAACCTCTGAGCTGATAAGCAATTACACATTTTGGGGTGATAAGTGGCCTGGCTGCTGACAAAGAAAGGTGGGATAAGGCAGGAATCTCCAGTGTCCGAATGTAACCTTTTGCTCATTATGCCCTCATTTCAATAAATATATTAGCCTTGCAGATTAGAAGTACCCATCATGCACCGACGCCACGACACTTCCGATCCAGACTAAATAAGGACAAAAATCCCTCTTCCCTTCGGGAAGGTGGAGTTGATATGAAAATCAGGGAATGTGACCCCAAACCCCTCCCTCCCCAATGAATATTCCTCCCATTTATTTTTACACTCTATGTAACCAACTTGCCAAAGAAACTCAGGGCAGCTGCTCACCTGAGCCTGCCTGCTCTCTCGCCTTGAGAGTGTACTATCCATTCCTTAATAAATCCTCACTTTACTTTCTTAACCTCCACGTCTTGCCTCTGAATTCTTTCTGGGGTGAGACAAGAAGCTGGGCATCGGTTACATTTACTGGCAACACTACCATTCCCAAGCTTATCACATCTCCTTAGCAACCTTTATATACACACATGTACAAGGGTAAAATTATCTGATTCTAATGGATTTTGAACTTTATATGCTAATAACTTCTCAGTTCAAATGTTCTCATTTTTATTTTTTCTTTCTAAATCCACTTTTAAAATAAGGACCCATCATTGTCGACTCATTCAGCCTAGAATAAAATTATTTATTACCAGCATCTTAATTAAAAGATATGGTGATAATCATATATTATTAAACAGTGCTTCGTAATAAGATAAGCTTTCTTTTTAAAAAAAATACCGAGTCATTTTTCTGTTGAATTTGGATTTTAAAATATATACGTTTTATGAACTGAAAATTTTCTCATACAAATTTTAGTCTACAGTCATATGATATTAAATTATCCTGGTAATGGGTGAAATAAAAATCAGTGATCTGTATATTATATCTACATCTTGCAAGCTGTGACGATTTAAAGTAATGTTGTGAGAGTATTAAGATGTGATTACAGCCATGTGAAAAACTGTGCTCAAATCATCCTGCTTCTCTGAGAGATTTCTGAACATAGACGTAGAAATGCAGCATATAGCCAATGAGAAATAAGGTACCTGGTCATTCTTATCTAAGGTAGTCTTTAGTATCACCTACCACCCAAACCAATTCAATTTAGGCTTAAAATTGCAGTAGAAATTCTATTCTACTCCCTCTAAGTGTAAATAAAAAGCTTGGACTCTTGCTTTCTTCTGGTAAGCCATATTATGCAGGAGCACAAAATAATGGTGAGCACCCTTAAGCAGCCAGAGAGAGAGAGAGAGAGAGAGAGAAAGAGGGAGAGAGAGAGAGAAAGACTAATTGATTATGGATCCTCTTGACAGAAAGCCTTGCCTGGATTTGTTTGGATACAATGTCTCCGCCCATTTGTAAACACATTCTAATAATGATGCAATCAAGTGTGTATCCTTTCCTCTTAGGGAGAAGCAGCAACTTTGGTTTCCCTCCCAATGCACATCTGCAAAAATATAATCAAAGCATCTGGGTTTTTGACTGAATATTAGCAACTGCCAGCCAAATGTTTTGTTATTTTAAAAAGAAAAGCAGAAAGGCTAAAGAGGCATGGGCAGCTTCAGAATAAAACAGGTTTGGGGGATGGAAGATGAGAAGGGACCAGTTATAATAGAGCCAGTTTTTGGGGAAAAGAAATGCTAACCAATTACTGGCTGATAAAAATAACTCAATCTAAATTATAAATAAACTTCAAAGAAATACAGTTTCTATGTGTTAAGAAAGCCCAACCAAATCTCCTTGATCAGTAATTTAAACTAAGACAAAATGAATGCTTTGTGAGGGAAGTTCAAGAATCTTGAAGTTAGCATGATGATAGTCATTTCTAAAGTTATTTGGGTTTGCTATTTTTATTTTAGTGAAACTGCTTCTTTTCTTTCATTTTGGTTAAAAGAAGTAAGAGTTATAAGTGATGGGAGCATATATCCACTTCAGTTCTCCTAGGTGGTAGATTATTCAGCACTTTTAATATTCATGATAGCAATAAAACATGAGTCTTCCTTTCTATGTGAATTAAATAGATTTGTCACTGTTGCAGAAAATGATTTCTTCCCATTTCAATGAAAAAAGCAACTGCCGTTTGATGCTGAGATCCAAGATGAAAAATTGAAAGATGCACACACATATATAAATTATCCAGATCTCTCTCACACTTTCAAGCCCTAACTTTTCATAAGCTTAACCTACAAAACTGAGGGTTTTACCACCGCCTAAACACCCTTTTCTTTATTTTTCTGCTACACGAAATAAAATTACTGTTTTTTAAAACGTAGCTGATAACTTTTTGACTTTTTGTGAAACTTAATCCATGTGTTTAAAATGACCAATTATTCAATCAGATGCAATATATAACACACACACAATGCTCAACATTCTGGAATGTGTGAGGCAATAATTAATAATAAGAGATTGCCTAAGTAAATTATGATACACTTCTGTAAAGTTATACTATTTAGCTACTAAGAAAGCTACTAGAAAAGTATAATTTTTCTCATAGGAAGCATTAAGTAATAAAAAAAATACAGCTTATTATAAGAAAAAGTATATAAGTACATGCATAAAATAATAGTCTGAAATGTTATGTGCTCACATTTTAACAGTGAATTTCTTTGAGTCATGAAATTTGAGTATTTTTTGGTATTTTCTTCCTTATGAATAGATGCATTTTCTAATTTTTCTATATTGAATATGCATTATTTTTGTAATTTAAAAAAACAGATGTTTGACTGAATAAAAATTTTTTAAAAATATACAAAAATATTCATTTGAACATGTTGATTCATTCTGAGAGTAGCATAATGGGGCTATTTACCAATTAAACTTGCAATGTCTAATTGCCTCAGATCATTGGGTTAGTTAGAAGATGAATGTTGTAAGCTGCAAATAAACTCTATACAGGCAACATTAGGCTTGCTAATAGGGAGCTGCTAATGGAGTATTATTTCAGGAACTAAAATCTGCACATACACACACTTAAACAAAGAAAAATATCTTTCCCCCCACCTTTTCTGACCTGTCATCTAAACAGAAAGTGTTTAAATGGAAATGCCTCTAAAATGCAAACAGTGTTAGATCTTTTCCTGATTACAGGAAGGGCACCAACTGTCTGAAGTGCAATGGTAGCCCCTGCAAAAGGGGCAAAGGATGCCAAAATAGCTGACTAACAAAATACTACTACAACTACTACTGTTACTACTACTACTACTACTATTACAACTACTAGTTACTAATACGAATTATCATAATAATAATGGCTATAAGTTGCCATCTGTCTTCCAGGTACAAAGCACTTCAAATAAATTATTTCATTTCATTTTAATAATTCTATAAGTTGTAAGTGTTATTATTGCCATTTCACAATAGATAAATCAAAGGGTTAAGTGAATTGCTCAGAGTAACAGCTAATACACAGTATAGCTTACACTTGAACTCAAGTTCAACTTAAAAGTGAAACCACAGCTCCTTCCATTCTGCGACATTGCCTCTTACAGAATTGTTCATTATCCCCAATGCCAAAACTACAAAGGATTTTCATAAAAATTTCTCTCTGCAATTGATTTTTTACACCCCCATGGAGTCTGATACAGAACGTCTTTGGATATATGGAATATATCATCAACTACCTGGTTCTATCATCATTTTATTGCTTCTGAACTATTTCCCCTTCTGTAGCCTGTTATTTGTAAATAAATACAGTTATTCATTGATGGTAAACAATTTTGAGTGATTACACATCATGTACTCAATGCTCTGTACTCTACATCATACTAGATGGAGAATCAAGAAGGATTCAGCTTAAAGTATATTTGCACTATAAATAAAGTATAGCTTTATTATTGGATGTTATTGGGGTATAAAAATAATCAATTGCACTTTCTGATTTTAAGAAATCTACAGTGTAAGAATATTTTTAATTTAATAAACACAATATACACTCTTTACTATGTGCCAGACACTATTTTAAATAAAAATTTATAAATAATTTTATAAATTATATATTTATAAAATAAGTTAATTGTAAATATTAATTAATGGAACTGTATTGCTTTGGGTAACATATCAATTCCCCAGAATAACCTTATACAGAATGTACTGTTAGTATCTATATTTTACACATAAGGAAACTGGTACACAAGAAAGTAATTTGCCCATAGTCACACAGCTAGTAAGTGGCAGGCTGGAAGTGAAACCCAGGAATTTTGGATTAATAGTTGTGTGCTTTATCGGTGGGCTATGTTTCTATCCAAAGTGCTGCTTACGCTGTAATAGCCATGATGCTATATAGGGCTAATAGAAAACGTGAGAATTTTAAAATTTCCGCAGATTAGGAAAAGTCTGATTATTCTGTCACCATGTTAACAAGTAATGGAACTGGTTTTACAGCTGATCAAAAGTTAACAAAAACTCTACCTCAGTGGTGTTAGGGCAATATAAGTACAAACAAAACCTTCTCCCCACAGTTCTATTACTGAATAAGCATTGAACCAGAGTGTGTTGTGCGACACATGCAATCCCTAAGGGACTGCAAAGACAGAAATGAATCTCATCCTCTTACATAACAAAGCATATACCACCTATTACATAGGTGTTTTCAAAATAGACAATAATCAGCTCTCAAGTAAGAGGACTTGACTACACGTTTTGGCACACCAATTTTACCTAAATTTATCATGGTAGCTGGGGAGATCCCCCTGTGCTAGATTTATCCAGAGGAGAAACAAACTCCTCATTGCAAAAGATAGGCTCTTTCTCTCCTCCAGGAACTGAGAGATAGGTGCTCTATTCCCTTGATCCTTGCATTTCAAAAAGATGACTCCCAGGTCCTTGAGGAAACATTCCTGAGATGGGAGACAGGCAAGAGGCTTTTTTTTTTATCATTATAAAGATTTACATACACTTGAAAAGGATAGAGAAATAACTTCTGAAAAAAAAAAAAAAAAAAAAAAGGAAGGGGGCTGAAGTCTCTTTCCCTACTTCCAACAGGGAGAATTAAGCCTCTTATTTTTAATTTGTATATGCCCTTACAGTGGACATACTTTTCTAAGGGAACTAATCAGTGTCTGTTCCTTTCTTCTGAAAGTCAGTCAATTAGAAAAGCATCATTGGTATAAATATATTTTGGAATGTCAACCAATCAATAAGAGTTTCACCTGAGTAAGCACGTTTCTACAGATGATGAGAAACTAATCATATGTCTGATTTTCCATCAATTCTTGTACTCCATGCTTTCCAGAGGCCCTATATAATATCAAATATCTGCTCTGCTTGGAGAGAGATGATGAGCATATCTCTCCCTTGCCACAGTAAGTAATACATTCAGCTTTGTTTAATTTTCAGATACTGAGCGGTGAGCTCTTCACCCTTTAACATATGGTACAGGAAGTAGGAATGATTAGAAATGATTTTGACTTAATTTTTAATTTTTTTTGAAGTGACTGACCTGAAATCAGCAGATCCAAGAGGACTAATACATGTAGTAGTACCACAGAGTTTCAAGAACTAATGGAAACCATACAAAAAATCATACCAATGATCATATCCTCATCATTCTTGAAAACTAACTGTGAAAAGAAGGAATATTTTTTAAAGCATATTTTAGTCTCTAATAAGAGCCAGGTATTTTGTAAGATGTTTCACATTTAATCTTCAGAAAAACCTTCTGAAGCTTTTTGATTAAATTATATGTATTCATCTATCTGTCTCTCTGTATGAAATGTTGTCTAAGATCTCTTAACAACTTAGTAACTGAGCCAAGATTATATAACAAATTTGAGAATGAGTCTAATATATTACATTTCTTTACTAGTAATGTGAAAATGACTTAGTGGTATTATTCGATCCTAAACTTGGAATTTATCAACCTTGCAAAATAAAAGCCAAAAAAGAAAAAGATTTATCTCAGGACTCAGTAAGAGATGTGGTAAGAAAAAGGAAATTAGCACATCTTTGAAAGTGGTTTTTTTAGGTCTTAGCTCAGTTCCTAAGTCCTAGATACACTACACATTCTCATGTGAGAAAATATGCCAACTTCCCTTATAACTACAAATGCTGTACATGGGACTTTATCTAATTGAATTTATTAGTAATTTTTTTCTTGAAGCTACTTTTGTTGATACAAAAGTACGTTAAAAGAACAAATTTTAGAAATCAAAATTTTTTCTTTAGAACTTTGAAATACTTTAAAATACTATGTGAGCTGACAAAAGATTGGTTAATTCTTTGCTTTCCATTTATTTATCACTATTATTTCCTTCTATGTGCCAAATTATTTAGTAACAACTGCATGCTATATAGCCTGCTGATTCCTGATATGACCAGTTTGTTTTTGTAAGTCTGTTATAATTTAGAAGGAGCAGACGACCTTTAATAGTTTTAATAGGTACTCATATGAAATTAACAGATAGATTCCAGTGGTGGAAAAAAAGACATCGAATAACAAATTGTCATGAAGTGTGCCTCTCAGTATGGAATCAGAGATTTTAAGAAATAGCATTTTTTTCTGATACCGTGGCAATATGCAACCACTAATCATACAATTTGAAGCTGAATTTTATATTCCCCCTTGTGATATTCCCAGCTATTATACATTGGAGCTAATTTGGCAGCTTTGACAACTGGAATTACTACTTTTTTGGGTGTCAATTGTGATGAGATTACCATCTAGATGAGGGGGAATATTCATTCATCTATTAAAAAATACTGTTAAATCCCATATGATTCTGATCAAGAAAAAAAGAGAGTAAGACACATGAGTAAGCAATAAAAAAAATGGATAACACATTTACCTGAAAAGATGAAAACAATGACAAGAAAATACCACATGCTACTTTGATGTATAAATAAACTAGAAAATCTAGACAAAACAGAATATTTCCTAGTAAAATACAAATTTTCAAAATTTAGCCAAGGAGTTATGAAACGTGTCTTTCTCTTTTATATTTTTATTTTCACTAGCTTTATTGAGATATATTTAACATATAACGTGTAAATTTAAGGTGTACAGTCGGATGATTTGATTTACATATGTATTGAAAAATGATTACCACAATACGATTCGTTAATACATACATTACCTCACATAGTTACCATTTGTATGTGTGTGTATGTGATTGTGTGGTGAGAATATTTAAGATTTACTCTCTTAGCAACTTTCAAGTAGACATTATAGTACTGTGAAACATTTGTTATACACATTACCATAAAATAAATTTTAAAAGCATTTTAATATCTGCCACTGAAAAATACATTGAGATCAAATGAGTTCCATGTAGAGTGTTACCTAATCTTTAAAGGTAAAATAACTCCAATGTTATTAAAAATGTTCTGAAAAAGGGCAAAAAATATGACAGAAAGCTCTGCAGTTAAGTATATTAAGCCTGAATAACATTAATATGAAAACATTAAGATAATTTAGAAGCCTGTAAATATATTTTATTTTGGAATGTCAAATATATATATAATGGTAGAAAATAGACTCCAGCTGTATATTTCTCCTGCCCTCTGCTGGTCATGCAAGGGATGTTCAATACCACGACATATTAGGAAATCTGATATCTGTATCTCCATATTAATTCATGAAAATTGCTTAGCTGGTGTTTGAAAAAATATAGTAGCTTTTTCTAATAATAAGTCTAATAAAATAAGAACAGAGGTTGAACTATTTAGTTATAATACTAGTATGAGCATAAAGATGCCAAAACTTGTCAGTATTATTCAACATTGTACTGAAGTTGTAAGTAAATATGTCATAATCAAATAAATTATAATTGGAGTAAACATATAAATGTAATTTTTAAACATAGATTACAAAGACACATGTATAAACTAGGAGAGATAGTGGAGGAATTTCTTAATCAATACTGGAATTTGGAAGCTTAAAAATATATATATGTGAGTAGATAAAGATTAAAACTGTTGTGTGGCAAATGCTACAATTAACACTGGATTTGGGAGAATATATATGTAATGCAGATGATAAATATTTAATATCTGTCAAAAAGTGAACTCTTAGAGATGCATTAGGAAAAACTTCATTTTATAGAAAAATTAACAAATTACATAACTGAGGATTTCATAAATGAAAAAATCTCGATGGCTAGGACACACGAAAAGATGCCCAAATTGACTAATATCCTGGGAAATGCAAGTTAAAGTAACAATAATCTCTCTCTCTCTCTTTCTCTCTCTCTCTGGCAGAACTTGAAAGAGATACATCACCTACTGTAGCTGGATGTTGATGAATATTTAATCTTATAAAGTGATGGTAGAAATGTGAAGTGCTAGTCGTTTTTGAAAGTCATATGCATTAAAATTAAAATGCATATTCTTTTTGACGCAACAATTCCAGTTTTTGGAAACCAACAAATGAAAGTAAAGTAATAGAATGTATGGACATATGTATATATATGTTTATTGCAGCATTGTCCATGGTGTCAAAAATTAGAAAGAAAGCTAGTGCTCAACAACAAAAGAATCACTGAATATATTCTGTTATATCTATATTGTGCAGTATTATGTAATATTATACATTTATAATAATGAATCAGAATTCCACCTGTTGTGTTGGAGCTGCTATAGATTAAGAAAGAAGGGTGACAAGGAGACGCCTAGCAAAAGAGAAACTAAAACAATCAAATAAAATGTAGACTTATTTAAAAGAAAAAGGCATGTACAATTATATTTTATGTTTTGTAAAGTATATATCTATATATGAATACTTAAATAAGATTAAGTCTTGTAAATATTTATTATGACATTAATAGGATATTATATCAGTTTTTTGTTGCAGTCTAACAAATTACCACAAATTTAGCAGCTTAAAAGACCACACACTTATTACCTCTCAGATTCCCTTGGTCAGGATTCCTTAGCTGAGTCCTCTGATAAGGGTGTCACAAGGCCACAATCAAGGTGTTAGCCAGGCTGTGTTCCTTTCTAGAGCTTGGGGCTCTCTCTCAGACTCCCTCAGATTGTTGGCAGTTTTCAATTCCTTTGGATTTTAGTACTGAGATCTCTATTTTCTTACTGGCTGTCAGTTGACGGCTGCTCTCAGATCCTAGGTGCTCACAGGTCCTCTCACAACATAGCAGCTCACTTCTTCAAGGCCAACAGAAGAATGTCTCACTCCAGTCTGATAAGACAGTCATATATTATTTAATGTAGTCATAGGAGTGACTATGCCACTGTCTATTGGCTAGAGGGAAATCACAGTCTGCTTATACTCAAGGGGAGGCAATTATTCAAAATATGACTTAATTGGGGTCACTTTAGGGTGTGTCTGACACAGTCATGTAACTTGAGAAAAATTTATTGATTGTGTTTTACAACCAGAAATCACTGAAGAATTACAGTGGCTTGAGGATTGGTTGATTGGAAAGTGAAGACAGCTCTTATATTTATTCTTGCTTCAAGTTTGACTCTCTTTTCAGTTTACAGTAGAAGCAGACTAGATTACTCAGATCAACCTTCCCACTGAAAAACAATAAAAAATAAATCTGAATAAAACATTTGAAAATTCCTTAAGACATTAAATATGTAAAAGTAGAGACAAGATATCCCAGACCAAAATTTTAATGAAAGGCTTCAACAAGAGAGGTAAGGAGAGTATTGAAACATCATGGCAGTGTACCTAGAAGCTTTATAAAAAACAAAACAAAACAAAAACACCCCTAAAGGAAAACAAGTCTAACCTAGACTGTAGGAAATCCTCACAAATAATCTTGAAGGGCAATAAGTAGAAACAAGTCAAAAATTAACAAATAAGAAAATAAGTCAACACAAGCAAGACTGGACAAATACCATGGAGATCAGAGACAGACCTGTGCATTTCAGATATTTTAATTAGTAAACACACATTTTAAAATAACTCTGTGTATTATTTGTCACAGAGGTCAGTTAATGACCAGTCACATTTCCTTTTCCTGAAGTCACTGCTATAACACATTTTCCACCCTGTCTTGAATTTAAATTAGAGGCATGTGACTAGTTCTTGCCCAAAGGATTGTGGGTAGAAGTCTTATATGCCATTCCTGAGTCTGCCCCCTGAAACCACTTTAGAGATTATTGTCTCATCTCTTTCTCAGATACCTAAGCCTGGAAGAGAATGACTCTGAGAGGCAGAAGCAAATATTAAAGTAGGCTATGACCTTGAATGCCCCTTGGGGAAGAAAGCCCTAGGATGGCTGCCATATCTGCAATAAAAATTTTTATATTGTAAATAAAATTATATTTGTTAAGACACTGAGATTTTTGGATTGCTTATTACAGCTGCTAGAGTTAATTTTTCTAACCAACACAAAATTCAAAAAAATCTTTAACTCATGTGTTTCTATAATAAACCTTCAAACTATGTATCATTGGCTTAGTGTTCAGGCAGTGGGAAATGAGGAAATTGATATCTGAGGCTGGAAACATGGAGATAAAATTGTACCATGGCAGAACATTTGATAAAACTGTCACCTGATTTAACATTGAAGGCTTATAAGATGCCTAATGAATTGATAGTGCTAAGCTCAGAGTTAAAAAGAATCAGAACATTAGCCTCTTAGCTATTATTAGATCATTACATATTACTGGCTGCATTTAACAGTGTACTATGAGAGGGACATTATCTTGGAAATGAATAGAATGCTTTGCAAGCAGGAATAAAAGAAAATGTAGAAAATCCAGAAATTTGAGGATTTGTAAAGATAGGAAGTACAACTGAGAGATAGGATTTTAAAAGGTATTTAAAGCTGTGAATGTCTGAGTAGGGAGTTCCAAGGGTCTGAGCCTCCAGTAAAGGAGTGATTAAGCTGGTAAAAACTATCAGAGTCAAATTTTTGAGACTCTGGAATCTAATCATGTATCTGGAATCTAAAAACAAAACAAAACAGCACCCAACAGAATTCTTCATTAAGAAAAAAGCTTTTAAATTCCAGTAAGAGGGCTTTGTAGCATTTTTGTTTATTCAACTGCTATCCCCCAATCTCCAGGTGGTCAGTGGCAACCATGGGGATGGCAACTCATGTTTCCGGTGTAGTTTTTTTGTTTTGCTGCTGCCAGAGGGGGAATATGGAAACCCTGTTGTCAAAGAATTGTGCTTGTGCATTTCTGCCTGTTTGGTTGCTCCCTGAAATATCAGTTAAGTGGCTTGCCTTTGTTTCACACCCCTCCAAATTCTTTCAGGGCTGGAGTGGCTTTCTGGGAAGCATATGTTGAAAAGCATTTTAAGGTTTATACTAGCAGAAGTTGACTGGTGCAAGGGACAACAGATGGAGCAAGTAGCAGACAAAACAAACAAAAAAAAAGCCTAGGAAGAGAGAAAAAAAATCTGTATTTTCTTGCTCCCCCTCCCACCTTTTATTATTTTGAAGTTCCTTATTTTTATTTTTTTTTACATCTTCATGTTTATTCTCTTGCAATTCACTACAGTTATTGCTTTCCAATTATGGTTTTCTCATTTCTATAGCAAAATAAACAAATCTGCGTTTTTAATGTTCAATTTTCAACTAGCAGTTGAGTGGAGTGTACCTTTAATATCCTAGTTGAGGCCAATGCAGCACTGTGAGGATGTGACCAGGTTGGCTGGTTTTTAAAATTGTGATGCCACAGAATACTTCATAATTCTGTCCGCGCTGTCCAGGCAACTTCATATACAGAGTGTTTCAGAGCCATCGTAGAGCAGTCTGATAATCCAGCCTTTTCAGGTAACATACATTTTACCTTCTCTACAGTTTTTTGGATCTTTGACTTTCAAATATTCAATCAGGTTATATATAGATATTGGCATCTTTCCTTTATGATTACTCTGATATGTGGTTGTGGTATTTGTTGGACTTAATATTTCCTGGATTTTTTTTTCTTATTTTAAAAATGTAATTGTAGTGGTTTTCCTCGGCTACCTTCCTCCCATATATATGCTTGTCATTCTGTTGTTGTTGCGGAAAAATGTGTTACAGCTCAGTTGTGACAGCAACCTAGATCCGGGCGAGAGACCAAGCAGCACTCGGAGAGTTGGAGAACTCAGGTTTATTACACCAGTGGGCCCAGAGGAGTTAACACTCCAAGCTCTGGACCCCTTATGTAGGTTTACACAGGCCTTTATAGGCTGCCAGTTTTACACTTTGCAACATCATATGCAAATAAAGTATAACAGAAGTTGACCAACCAGGAATAAACTTTGTAGAAATAGACCAATCAGGAGTGAGAGAAATAACCAATCAGGAGTGAGCTCCATGCAAATGAAGTACTACAAATGGACCAATCAGAAGTTAGGGAAGTGGACCAATCAGAAGTGAAAGTAATAACCAATCAGGGAACCAATAGAATTTTAGGGATAAGTAAGCCGTTTCAGAGGCGAAAAGTGAGATAGTGCCTCTGGGCCAGGGAACTGGATGGTGCTGGCACTAGCGTAGTGGCCCTGCCGGTTTTTTTATGGGGCTTCCCACGTCATTATCACTCCTTCCAAATTATTGTGTATCTCTTTAATCACCCTATATTGTATAACATTGAGTGCCTTCTTTTATCTTTTTGGGTTTTGTCCTTGAATTTATATCTATCCCTTACGCATACTTTGATATACTAGGCTAGGTTAAACCTAGCACTGGGACCATGTGGCCATCTTGATTGGCTTTTTTATTGTGAGGTCAGGAACTCCCCCAGAATTCTGTTGTCCTGGCAACCCTCGTGTACATAATATTTCAGAGCCAGACTAGACTACTCTGATAATTTCCCCATCCCAGGTAATGTGTTTTTTTCTCTTTTCTGGATTTTGTATGTTTTTAACTTTACCCTTGATCTTTTCAAGTTCCACTAGATTATGTCTAGATACTGGTTTCCTTTATTATTATATGGTGTGACATTTGTTTGATTTACATCCTCAGTTCTGGGAATTTTAAAAATGTAATTGTAATGTGCTGTTTTCAGAAACCTTCCTTATATCTTGTCACTCTATTATTGCTCCTTCCGAATCATTTTTTAAATCTCTTTAATCACCATGTATTTTATCCTATAGTTTTCTGTGCCTCGCTTTCTCTTTTTGCTTTTATATTTTTATTTATATCTATCAGTTATATATATATATCTTTAAAATCCTAGCCTAGGCCAATCCTAGTACCGTGAGCATGTGGACATCTTGGTTGGCTTTTTTCACTGTGATTTCAGTCCCTCAAAATCTGAAGTTGTTCTGGCAGCTTTCATGTACACAGTGTTAGAGAGTCAACTTAGATCAGTCTGATTATTCACCATTTCCAGGTTATACAGTTTTACCTTTTCTGGATTTTTTTGGGGGGGGGATTTCTAACTTTATTCTTGTCCTCTGAAAG
Organism: Camelus bactrianus; assembly: GCF_048773025.1. Lineage (NCBI taxonomy): Eukaryota > Metazoa > Chordata > Mammalia > Artiodactyla > Camelidae > Camelus > Camelus bactrianus. The sequence goes on along the minus strand of NC_133575.1, from coordinate 75,749,356 downwards.
TTCTTCAAAATTATTTGCATATATCGGTTTCTTTCCTTTAATATTATTCTGGTATGTTTGTGATATTTGGTTTATATTTTTAGTTCTGGATGTTTTATTTTCTTATTTTTAAAATTCTAATTGTAAGGACCGATTTACCATTGTCACTCTACTATCAATCTTAGCAAATCATTCTTTTCTTATCCCTTTAATTATCTATTTTATACCATAATGCCTATGTACTTTCTCCTTTTTTCATTTGTCTTTGAATTTGTATCTCTCACTTGCATATACATTTAATATCTCAGCTGAGGCCTATCCTAGTACTCTGGACATATGGCTGGCTTTTTCAATGTAGGGTCGTCAAGTCCCTCAAAATTCAGTTGCACAAGAATGTCATTTCACATCAGTCTGACAAATCAGCCTTAACAGGTCACATCTTTTTCTTCATTCCTGATTTTTGAAAGTGTGCCAGATAGATGCATCTACAGATTACCATATTCTAATTATCCTTCTTCTGGTACAAATTTATAATCTCTTCTCACAACTTACACTTATTTATGTTTTTATGACCACCATACCTTTAAACCTATAATTACGAATTATATTAATATTATGTATTTTTGTATTTTAATGTCATGTGTATATTAATGTATATAAACATAAATTATATATCGATATATAGAGTGATTTAATTTTCATCTATTACTTGAGTGCATTATAACTTTTATATGTACATGTTTCCACCTTGATTGGGTTTTATATTAGATCACGAAGTCCATTAAAATTCTGTCTAAATTGCTTTGGCATGCCTTGGATGTACAGTAGTTCAAAGCCTATTCAGGCCAGTCTGCTAATTTACCCTCTGCAGTTATATTTGTTCCTTTTTGAATTTTTTCAGGGTTCTTTGTTTTTGTGATATTTGAAACTTTTACAAGATTGTGTTTTCACACTTGCCTGTTGATGATGATGATGATGTTGGATGACAATATTTTTTGCTAGCAACTTCTGATTACGCCAACTTTTTCTTAATCTCTTTCCTCTGAGATTTTCAATTTTATTTACCAGTTGAGTGGAGTATATTTTAAATATAACTTGGTTGGTTTTAATGTTTTGTGTAACATGGTTGCTCAACATTTTGCACAGATTGCCCGGATAGCATTCAGGTGCATATTGCTTTAGCAATAACTTACATCTGTCTGATAATTCACCATTTACAGGTAAAAGATATACACACACATACACTTTCACCCATGCATGCACATGTGGGGGTGTTTGTTAGTATGCACAGAAATATATTGATGGTGAAATTTAAAATTCAATAGACAGACCAAAGTCCTTTCATTGTAAAATCACTTAAAACAACGATCCACATTTATGTAACATTTTGATGCAATCATCAAGCCATTTTTGCAATAGTCACATTGCCAAGCTTTAAAATATTTGTAAGGCTTTCTGAAGGTAGTGTGTGTGTGTGGGTGTGTATTTTTATTCTTAGTGCCAAAGCTCATTAATAGAAAATAAAAGGCTCTTCTGTTTTTACATCTCAACAGGATTACAGTCAAAGCAGAATATTAAAAAAAAAAAAAAAAAAAAAGGACTGCTAAATTTGGGAGTAAATAAACCCTTTATTAAACAATTCAAATTCTGTCTAGCAATTCTGATAGTATATATTAGTCTCCATTTGGATATTTCTATTGTACTGTAACTTTTTATGAAGGTATTTATCAATTCTTTGTAAAGTTGATTCATTTATTTATTTTTTAAAATATTTCATTTATTATTGTATTATTTAATTATTTTACTGGGGGGGCACAATTAGGCTTTCTTATATTTGTAGGAGGTACTGGGGGATGAACCCGGGACCTCATGCATGCTAAGCATGTGCTCTACCACTTGAACTATACCCTCCCCCGATTCATTTATTTTTGGGAGCAGACCAAAATAAAATCCTTTTGAACTTTTCTGACAGTAGTATTGCATTAAAGAGTCTGAGCGTCTAAATTGCTAATGTACCCTGAGCTTTATTTGTAGGAAAGATTTTTCCTTTGGTCTTAAAATCTCATGTAAATAAACTACCCTCCAATGTCTTGTCAATTCATGGCTTTTATTAGGGGACACTGTATTTTAAATACAGATTGTTGCAAGTTTTTGGCAATGGAAAGTCTAAAATTTTTGCTTTCAGCTTTTTCATTCATATCCCGGCAAATCAGCAGCTGCAAGAAATTATCTCAAGTTATTTAGGCAGCACATAAGGTAAGTTTGTACTTTCAGAAATTTATCTGCCGAAGAAATACTGAAGATTACTGGACTTGGAGAAAATGTAAGATAAGAGAATATACTAAACATTTTTTGAAGAAATTTTTTGTTATTGTTGTTCTTCTCAATACTTATTTTTGCATGAAGACATGTTTAGAAAAATCTTGATTACTGTTGGCAGAGTGACTCAAACGTCGTTAAACAAGATTCAAACAAGATTGAATAGAAATACCTGTCTCCAGTTAATGGCTTTTTATATAACTATATCATGCACATAATCAGTACTTTAACTGTGAGAAAATGTTAATTATTTGGTGGTATAGTTTCTGTTAACGAAAATGTCTTGGAGTAGCCTCCTCCCCTTCACTCACATGTATTTTCTTTTCATTCATAGTAAATCCTTAGAAGAATTATTTCTCATCTGTATTTAGTGGAACTATAGTACATCAATGTGATTTTAGGTAACCTATAGTATAATATGATGTCCAGTAAACTGGGAAATTATATTCACTATATAATTTTCTTGGATGCTTTGAAAAGACCTAAAAAATTACTTGTTTAATTTTTTGTTATAATTTTTTCTAACTTTATTTAATTAATGATTTGTTTTTTGGTATAACCAAGAACATCTTGTGGAAATATTCTTCCTCCAGGCATATTTTGAATATCATTGCCTTTAAAAGGAGAGTTTTAAAATATTATCTTTTTTTAATTAATGAAGATTTTCTTGTGATGTCACCTCTATCATGGTTGGTATTAGCAATTTGTATCATTTAAAAATTGATCAATATGACTAGAGGTTTATAAGTTTTGTTGATTTTTTTTTACAAACCTCTTGATTTTGTTGATTTTCAGTATTGTTATTCTATTTTTTCTTTAAAGTATTTGTACCCTTTATTGTTTGCTTTCTTCCCTTTGCTTTTTTTTTTTTTCCTAGTTTCTTAAGATGGACACCTAGATGGCTGATTTGAGATTTTCTCTTCTGTTATTGGCACTTATGGCTACACATTTACTTTTAATCCTTTAGCTACTTCCAGCAAATTTTGATATCCTATCATTTCATTCATTTCAAAACATTTATATTTATATTAAAACCTAAACTGTATATTTTCTTGATGTAGGAATTTTGAGACTCTGGATGAAAGGAGAGCAGCCTGAAACACATCAGGAAAGTCACAGTAACAGATTATTCTTGTAACTGAAAATTCTTAATTAATAACATTTCACCCCAGGTAAGTCCATTTGTTATAGCTCACTTTTTATGAACATATATAATGAAATGTAAGAGACTCATTACAAAAGTATGAACCCCAGTCATTTATTATCAATATTTAAATTTTCCTCAAAAAGTTCTGAGTGCAAAAACTCCTATTAAGTATTGATATAGACAGAAACTTGAATTGATTAAAGCACTACTTAATATTTTAAAAGTGTAGTACCACTGAATCCCATCCCTGGGCCCAAATCTATTAGTTAAATCTATCGTTATATATATTCTAAAGACTTTACTATACACATGCAAAATACACATCAAATATTCACAAAGTATAGCATCATTAAAGATTTAAATGTGATTTTAAATATAGAGATTGTATGAAGCTATAAAAATATTAAACATGTTTGACTTATTTTTGTCATTGGTGTCTATATATATAGGTACATGTTAATGTAGTTTATCTAATCACATATTTAGTATTCCATTGAATGGATTAATATGCCACAAATAGGTAAGCATCTTTTTTATTTATGGTTATGGCTTTGATCTTAAATTGTTTATTAATGGGGCAGTTCTGATATAAGCATACTGATAAATGTTCCTGATTCAAACAGGCATGTATTTTTGTTCTTAGAAATTTAACCCTGGAGTAAAAAGTGTGCCCAATTTACTAAATATTGACAAATTGCTCCAAAAATTGCTTCTAACAGTTGAACTTGCATTAGTAGAATGTCCATCCCCCACATCCTAGTCTATTGCTAATCAAAGGGTGGTTCATTGACCAGTACAGTTCCGTGAACTGTTTGGTACAGGTCAGCAACAAAATAAAATCACTAATTGAAGGTAAGCATTGTCCTCATCAAAACTTATTTTGGTTAAACTTTTTAATATTTGCTACTATTATGAAGATGGTAATATTATTGAGATTTTATTTGTTTTCCTAAGTATTAGAGAATCTGAATTAATTTTTTTCTCTTGGCCATTCAAATTTTCTCTTTTATTTACATCCAGTACTATTTTCCTGCTATATTGATTGTATCAATTTCTTAAGTGTCATTTTATGTTCAATAGGATATGATTTTTCTGTATTTCATTCTTTTTTTTTCCTGCTTGGCTTTTGAAATATCAGCCACAAAACAAATTTTCACTGCTTCGAGCATGACACACACCCTACTAGGCAATGCAAATGCAGCAGCGAACAAGCCAAATTCTTGAAATCAAGGAGTTTACATCCCATTCTCTGTGTGTGTATGTGTTAGGAAACAGAGACAGACCCTAACGGTGCCACTGAAGAAAATAGATAGCTTATAAGGAAAAGAGCAAAGTGATAGGATGAAGAGTTTACTTAGTTAAGCCAGGCAGAGAAGTCCTCTTTTAGGAAATAACACTTCAGTTAAGATGATGTTTGAAGTGAATGATAAGAGGAGGAAAGTACAGGAGACCCAAAAATAAGAGGTTTGCAAATGGATGAACTAGCAAATGCTAAGTCTTGAAAGAATAATTGCACAAGACATGGCCAAGCAATAGATGGACCAACGTAGCAGTAACACAGTGAATGAGTAGAAAAATGGTTGGTAGATGAAACAATTGAGGTTGAAAGGGATCAGGTCCTAAAGCATCTAAAGGGCCCAAAAATAATTAGATCAAAAGTCTTTTCATAGCTAAAAATAATCAAATATTGGTGATTTCATATAGCTTCACTTAATGTTTTTATTTTATTCTAATTGCAGTGGGAATCCACTAGATAATATGAAGGATAGCAGCATGGGTTTATCAAATGCTTTTGACTGTATTTTTAAAATAATTTAAAAACTGTTTTTATTGAGATAAAACTGATATGTAACATTGTGTAGGTTTTGGATATACAACATATTGATTTGATACATTTGTATATTGCAATATAATTGCCACCATAGAGTTAGCTGACACCTCTACCATGTCACATAAGTATCATTTTTTTTGTGGTGGGAACAATTAAGATATAATCTCTTAGGAACTATGGAGTTTATAATACAGTAGTGTCTATAATCACTATGCTGTGTATTTGATCTACAGGGTTTATTTATCTACTAGTTCCAAGTTTGTACCCTTAAACATCGTATCCCCAGTTCCTCCACCCCCAGCCTCTGGTTACCACTATTGTACTCTCTGTTTTAACAAGTTCAGCTTTTTAAGTTTCCATGTATAAGTGAGATCATATAGTATTTGTCTTTCTCTGTTCAACTTATCTCATATAGCATAATGCTACCACGGGCTTTCCATGTTGTTGCAAATGGCAGAATTTCTTTCTCTCTCATGGCTGAATAATTAATCTATATTGCAAGTTCTTTTTTTTAAATTGTAGTATAGTCAGTTTACAATGTTGTGTCAATTTCTGGTGTTCTGTCATATATATACATAGATATTCCTTTTTATATTCTTTTTCATTATAGGTTGCTATAAGATATTGAATATAGTTGCCTGTGCTATACAGTAGAAATTTATCAGTTTTGTAAGGATTTCCTTGTATTTCTGATGTGAAAGATATTCTGCCAAATTTCAGTAGGTATTCTGTGTGATTTGTTCCATATGTAGGTGTGGTTTTGCTGTATTCATGAGAGAAGGTGAGCTAGACGCCCATCTACTCCACCATCCTGGCCCAGCCTGTAATTTCTTTATTCATGGACACTTAGGTTGTTCTGATATCTTGGCTATTGGGAATAATGCTGCAATAAACATGGGAGTGTATATATCTATTCTCTATCCTGTTTTTATTTTATTTGAATATATACCCAGAAGTGAAATTGTAGGCTCATACAGTAGTTCTATTTTTATGTTTTATAGAAACTTCCATATGGCTTACCATAAAACCTGAACTAATTTGCATTTTCACCAACAGGATACAAGGGTTCCCTTTTCTTCACATCCTTGCCAAAACTTCTTTCTTGTCTTTTTGATGTAAGCCATTCTAACAGGTATGAGGTGCTATCTCATTAGAGTTTTGGTTTGCATTTCCCTGGATTAGTGATGGTGAGCATCTCTTCATGTACCTGGTGGCCATTTGGCTATCTTCTTTGGAAAAATGTCTATTCGGTGCCTCTGCCCTAAAATCAGATTGTTTATTTTTTATTATTGAGTTGTATGAGTTCTTTATATAGTTTGGATATTAACCCTTTATTTGATATACGATTTGAAAATATTTTCTCCTATTCCATAGGTTGCCTTTTCATCTTTTTTATTCTTTCTTTTGCTGTGCAGAAACTATTTTGTTTGATATAATCCTATTTGCTGATTTCTGCTTCATTGATTGTGCTTTTGGTGTCATACTCAAAATGTTGTTGCCAAGACCAATGCTTATTTCTTATGTTTTCTTCTACTTTTAGAGTATTAGGTCTTATGTTTATGTCTTTAATCCATTTCAAGTTAATTTTTTGTGAGCAGTTTAAGATAGGGGTCCAGTTGCATTCTTCTGCATGTGGGTATGCAGTTTTCCCAACACCATTTGTTGCAGAGACTATCCTTTCCCTTTTGAAGGGCTTTATAAGAAGAGATTAATTTGTGAACTCTGCAGTCTGCTCCACTGATTGATGTGTCTATTTTTACATCAGTACCATACCATTTTAATTACAATAACTTTGTAGTGTAGCTTGAAATCAGGAAGCGTGATGCTTCTGACTTTGTCCTTTCTCAGAATTGCTTTACCACCATTTGAGGTCTTTTGTGATTCCATTAAAATCCTTAGACTGGTTTTTCTATTGTTGTGAAATTTTCTGTTGGAATTTTGATAGGGATCATGTTGAATCTATAAATGGCTTAGGGTAGTATGAACATTTTAAAAATATTACTTTTTCAGATCAACATGGAATATCTTTCCATTTGTTTGCATCTTTAATTTCTTTCATCAAGATTGTATAGTTTTTATTGTATACATCTTTCAATTCCTTGGATGCATTTATTCTTAAGTATTTTATTGCTTTTAATGCTATTGCAAATGAGAAAGTTTTATTTTTTTCAGATATTTTGTTGTTAATGTACAGAAATGCAACTGATTTCTGCATGCTGATTTTGTACCTTGAAACTTTACTGAACTTGTTGATTAGTTCCAACAGTTTTTTTCTTTGAGTCTTTGGATTTTCTATATATAAGATCATATAATCTGCAATCTTGTTCTTTCTATCCAATTTGGATGCCTTTTTTTCTTTTGTCTTGCCTAATTTTTCCAGCTAGGACTTCCAGTACTATGCTGAATAAGAGTGGTGAGAATGGACATCATTGTCTTGTTCCTGATCTTAGACGAAAAGCTTTCAGTATTGTACCAGTGAGTATACTTTTAGCTGTATATTTGTTATATATGGCCTTTATTAATTTGAAGTATGTTCTTTCTATGCCCAGTTTGTTGAGGGTTTTAATGAAAGGGCATTGTTATTTGTCAAAAGGTTTTTATACAGCTATTGAGATAATTATATGATTTTTACCCTTCATTCTATTTATGTAGTGTATCATATTTATTGAGCTCTTTATGTTGAAACCTCTTTGTATCTCAGGGATAAATCCCACTTGATTACGGTGTATAGTCATCAAATGTGTTGTTAAATTCCATTTGTTAATATTCTGTTGAAAATATTTGCATCTATATTCATCAGGGATATTGGTCTATAGTTTTCTTCTTTTGTAGTGTCTTTATCTGGCTTCAGTAACAGGGTAATGCTGGCCTTGTAAAGTCTGGAAGTGTAAAGTCTTTTTTTGAGAATTTTGAGAACTGGTATTAACTATTCTTTAAATGTCTGGTAAAATTCACCAGTGAAGCCATCTTGGTCCTGGGATTTTCTGTGTTGGGAAATTTTTGATCACTGATTCAATCTTCATACTCATTGGTCTATTCAGATTTTCTATTTCTTCCTCTTTAAGTCTTGGTAGGATGTATGTTTCAAAGAACTTATATATTTCTTCTAGGTTATCCAATTTGTTGGAATATAATTGCTCATAGCAGTTTCTTTTCATCCAATGCATTTCCAATGGTTGTAGTACCCCCCTTTCATTTTTTATTTTATTTAAATCTTCTGTCTTTTTTTCTGAGTTAGTCTAGCTAAAGATTTGTTAGTTTTGTTTACCATTTTGAAAAGCTATCTCTTAGTTTCTTTTTTTTTTCCTATTTTTTTCTGGTCTCTTATTTCTGCTCTCATCTTTGTTATTTCCTTTTTTCTGCAAACATTGGGTTTACTTTATGCTTTCATTTTTAGTTTCTATAGTTGTAAAGTTAGGTTGTTTTGGGGGAACTTTCTAATTTCTTACTATATACATTCATTGTTCTAAACTTCCATCTAGAACTGCACCCCATAGGCTTTGGTATGTTGTGGTTCCATTTTTATTTCTTTTGATATATATATATTTTTTAACTTTACCTTTTGATTTCATCTTTGTCTCATTGGCTGATATGATAATTTTTTATATTAAAAGTCCAGAAAAGGCAAGCTTATAGAGGAAAAATAAATAGTGTTTGCCTGGGTGTGGAAACAGGATTGCCTGAAAATGAGCATGAAGAATGTTTTTGGGGTGATAGAAATGTCCTAAAACTGTGTTGTTGTGATGGTGTACAACACTGTAAATTAACTAAAAATCATTAAAATGTATGCATAGACTGTGTGAATTTTATAGTATATAAATTATTCTTCAAAAAGGTGTTAAAAATAGGAAAACCTATAAATATGGCATTATTGAAGACTAGAGAATTATATTTTTCCAAAAGTTATTTGCAGCCAATAGTGCTAAGGGTCAAAAAATGATGACACTAGCTTAGGCAAAATAGTGGCTGTTTCCTCACCATCCCTATACTTTGAGCCTTATCTTGGTACTTTTATAAAGGTAGAATAGATGAACCTTGGACATTTTGTCAAACTGTGTTAAATATTAAGATTTCATTTTTTATTGGTTTGGGTTTATAGATTAATTTGGAAAGGAATTACAGCTTTCAAATATTTCTTTTTCCCACACAGTAACAATGCAAAAAGGCAGCGACAAGAAGAATTTTCAGGCTACTGATCATTTAGCTGCGACACATCTGAATAGTTAATAATCAACAATGAATCCCAAAGAAAATGTAACTGAGTGCCAAAGTAAGTACCTCCAAAAAGACAATAATGTTACTGCTTTAAACTCAGAAGAGGACCTTCACACTCCCATCTACAAAGATCAGTTCACTCAGCAGCTAGAGAAAACAAATTGGTTGGAAAATGCTCAAGAACCTGCTGCATCCTCGAGCAATAACAGTCAATCTGTCATGACCTCAGTCATCACTCAAGCTTTTTATATGCCTCTGGAAGAGAAACAATATGTGAATCAGTTTAAGGAAGGTAGACAAGCAAATTTCCATCTAGACATCATGCAAAGAACTGGTGCCAAACTAGAAATAACTTTTGTCAAAAACCAAGGCCTCTTCATAATAGTATCTGGTAAGCCAGAAACTGTCATGAAAGCTCAGAAGGAGATTTGTGCACGTTTTAAGAAACAAGTTTTAACTATAGTTTCCGTTCCCAAAGAACATCTTTGCTTTATTTTAGACAAGACTGGAGAAAAACTACCAGACCAAAAACAAAAAGCTGCAACTGATATTCAGACCTTATGCACAGTTAACCACAGCACCCAGACCAATGTTGCTGGCACCAAAGAGGTCATGAAAAAGGCTCCACATGAAGTCTTACTTATGTCTGTGGAACAAGACAAGTGTGCTATGGAAAGGTTAGACGTGGGAAAGGCGTTTCATCCTTTCACTGCTGGACCATACAATAAAACTTCTGACAAAAGCCTACAGGAAATGGGGGCAGACATCCACATTTCACCATCTAGTGCCAATCAGACACAAATAAGCTTTCCTGGAAAAAAGCAACAACCAGATCAGATTCAAGATTGTGTCAAGAAGATTTCTGAGAATACTAAAGAGAAAACCACATCCACAGATGTGGAGATAAGAATGCAGCACAGCTGTACAATAGGTCCCAATAGCAATTCAGTTCAGGAAATCCTGGAAAGAACTGGAATTTCCATTGAGATTTTACCTTCAGAGAGCACGTCAGATTCTGTGACGTACCACCATAAGCCTGAAAGTTTAAGGAAGGCATTTACTGAAGCCCACTCGAAGACCAAGGCTTACACTCTTTCCTCCATCTCTGTACCTTCCTGGCTTCACAGATTTGTTATTGGTAAGAAAGGTTGTAATATATCCACAATTACTCAGAACATGCCAGAAGTTCGTATAAATTTTACTGGAGAAGATAAAATTACAATAGACGGGCCAATAGAAGATGTGAGTTATGCTCAAGAACAAATTGAGGTCATAGTCAAAGACTTAATCAACAGGATGGATTATGCAGAGATTAATGTTGACTGTAAGTTTCATAAACACCTGATAGGGAAGAAAGGTGCTATCATAAACCGAATTAGAGAGAGGAATAGAGTTTCTGTGCTAATCTCACCTGAAAATGAAAAGAATAACGTGATCAGAATTGAGGGAGAATCTCAAGGGGTCCAACAGGCCAAGAGAGAACTTCTTGAACTTGCTTCTCATTTAGAAAAGGAGCAAAAGGACTTAATCATTGAGCAAAGATTTCACCAGGCAATCATTGGGCAGAAAGGTGTACAGATACGTGACATCCATAAGAAATTTCCAGAAGTTGTAATTAATTTTCCAGACCCAGCACAAAAAAGTGACATTATCCACCTTAGAGGGCCAAAACATGAATTAGAAAAGTGTGCACAATATTTGGAGAATGTGGTGACAGACATCGAAGAAAGTAACTATTCCATAACTGTTCCTATTTTCAAAAAGCTTCACAAAAATATTATTGGAAAAGGAGGTGCAAACATCAAAAAAATCTGTGCTGCAAGCAACACCAAAATTGTTCTTCCAGCAGCGAGCAGCAACTCAGAAAATATTGTCATCACTGGAAAGCCAGCCAACTGTGAAATGGCTTGTGATTTGATCCTTTCAATTCAGAAAGATATGGCCAATATTTCAGAAGTGGAAATTCCTATTCCTTCCAATCTACACAAATCCTTTATTGACTCTAAAGACTGTTTGATTAGTGCAATTATAGAAGAATGTGGAAATATCCACATCTACTTTCCAAAAGATAACTCAGGACTTCAAAGAGCTATTATTAGGGGACCTGCCCAAAGTGTTGAGAAGGCCAAGAAAATGCTCCTGCAACTAGTAGAAGAAGAACAAGCCAAGTGTTATTCTGTAGTACTCCATGTCAGACCAGAGTATCATAAATTCCTCATGAGTAAAAATGGTGGTGATGTTCCCAGAGTCTGTGAAGAGACTGGAGCACGTGTCCTTTTCCCTATCCCTGAGGACATGGATCAAGAATTGTTAACGATCCTAGGGACAGAGAAGGCGGTCAAAGATACACAAAAGAAACTAGAGGATCTAATTACAAATCTAGATAACGTGGTAGAGGACATCATAGTGATAAATCCCACGTACCACCAGCATTTTTTTATGCAAAGGGGTGAGGTGTCACGGGAAATGACTGAGGAATATGGTGGTGTGATTATTAACTTTTCATGTTTGGGAGAACAAAGTAACAAAGTCACAATCAAAGGAGCAAAGCCTTGTGTGGAAGCAGCCAAGAAACATATTCAGGAGATTATTGAGGACTTGGACACAGCAGTCACAATAGAATGTGTTATTCCCCAGAAGTTCCATGATTTTTTCATGGGACCAATGTGTTCTCGAGTCAGACAAATCAGTAGAGATTATAGTGTTCAAATCAAATTCCCAGATAGAGAGGAGATTCCACTTACTAATACAGAGCCTGCTGTTCTGGAAAATAAGGAAGAAGTTGGGGAAAAGAGCACCATAGGAGCTGCTTCTATTTCCCCAAGAAAATGTGACACCATATTGATCTCAGGCCCAAAGAAGAAGTGTGAAGCCACTGTGGAAGCCCTTGAGGCTTTAATTCCCATCACTACTGAAGTACATGTGCCCTTTGACTTACACCATGACATCATTGGTCAGAAAGGAAGTGAGGTACACAAGATAATAGATGACTTTGAAGTTAATATCCAGATATCATCACCTGGGTTAGAGTCTGATATCATTTCCATCACTGGCCTTGCTGCAAATGTAGAACGAGCCAAGACTAGATTACAACAACGAGTAAAGAATTTACAAGCTGAAATAGAAGAACGATCATTAAAAAATTTTAGACTCAATGTCACAGTAGACCCAAAATACCACCCCAAGATCATTGGCCGAAAGGGGTTAGTTATTGCTCAGATTTGCTTAGAGCATAAAGTTACCATCCATTTTCCAAGAAAAGAGAGCAATGAAACACAAGACCAAATCACAATCTTAGGATATAAATATAACGCCATAGCCGCCCAGGATACAATAATGAAAATGGTGCACAATTTTGAAAAAACAATCACTAAGCAAATTTCACTAAACAGTCAGGTCTGTGGCCACATTATTGGATTGCATGGAAAAGCCATTCATAAAATCATGAATCAATTCCAGGTCGATATCTACTTCTCTCCTAGAGGAATCCAAGATGCAAACATCACTGTGACTGGACTCCCTAATAATGTCAAAAAAGCAATTGATCATATCCTCAGTCTTGAGGAATATTATCTGACTGTTCAAAAGCATAAGTTAAAGAAGGAGCATATGAAGAAAGTCACTCTAGGCAATTCATTCTATGAGCCACGCAAGAATCTGGAAGTAAAAGATCTTCCCTGTACTGCATATACCATTCAAAAGATCCCAGACATGAATAGCTCTTAATGCTCTGTCTCTGGGTCTGATGATGCTATAGTATTGAATTGATCTGAGAAATATCTTATATGGGATATGAGGGTTTGTCCAAAGAGGGAAATGGAGACAGACCTTTAGTATCAGTGATGAAGCCAAAATTTTAATGAGCAGCTCACTTTCTTTTAAACAGTCTCAAGCTTCTGTATCCTTGCATATTGCCTTTCCAAAACACCACAAATGCCCAGTGTCACCCAACATATAGTATCTCTTAATTTTGATTTGCTTTGTTTTTCTATCACATTTAAAATTAAAGGCTTTACATGACAATGTGCAAATTCTGATACCATTATGTACTTCATCATGCCAAGCTGCTCTTCTTGCAAAGGTGAGTCTGGATAGCAGTTTGGGGAGGAAGAATGCTTGGGCCAAGGTAATGTACATAGACACCTAGGTTAGGATATATGCACATGCAGTTTAACTAAGCATTACCAAATTTTCTTCATTTCTGCAAGAAGTGTATGAGTTCCTAGTGGTCCACATATTCATCAACAATTGATGTTACTAGCCTGGCCTAGTGGACATCATTTTAGCATAATATTGATTTTATGTCACTGATCAATGTCTTTTATGATTATAAACAGGCATGTACCCCAGCTTTTTGTCTTAACCCATTAAGCTTAACCATTATGCTTCTGGTGAATCTGAAGTATGGTTATCCATCCTTGGAAAACATTACTAGCAATATACGAAGTATTTCTGTTCTACCCTCATAAGCCTCATCCTCAATATCAATCACTGCTCACTAGAACGACTGGATGTTAAGATTTTGTCACTATCAGGCACTGAAATGAATCAGATTGATGCATCAACTAAATTTGCTCCCAGGCTAAATAAATAATTTCCTGCTCTACATTTTATTTTATTTTTAATTATGTTTAGCCATATTATTCAACAAAACCATCAAAGTACCTGCAATGAGATTAAATGTAATATTAAAATATCTCAATAATAAATATTGTATAAATACAATAGCAATAACAAAAAAATAAAACCAACATTGTAGAAATAAACACAAATTTAAAAATAAATTTTCCCATAAAAATCTCCAGAAAGGAATAAAACTCCAAAGATTAAATACACTGGAAAGTTCAATTTGGAAATTTTCCCTCCTTTTTTAGGTCCTGAAATATTTTAAGTAGAATTGGATTGTTTACTCTTTAGAGGTTCATAGATTGAACTTTCTGAAACCATCTAAGTCTCATACATTCTTAAGGGGAAGTTCTGTATTTTCTATCATGGTCATTTGGTCTATTGAGATTTTTTTTCCTACTTGGGTCAAATTTGATGTTTTACTTTTCTAGAAATTATCAAATGTATTTGTGGTTTTATAGTTTCCTAGGACTACTGTAAAAAACATACTACAAACTTGGTGGATTGAAATAACAGAAATGTATTTCTCTCCGAGTTCCAGACACCAGAAGTCTGAAATCAATATGTTGGCAGGCCTCTATTCCCTCAAAATTCTCGAAGGGATAATTAATTCCTCATCTTTTCTAGCTTTTACTGGTGGTTAGCAATTCTTAATATTCCTTGGCTTTTAGACTAATCACTGCAAGCTCTGCCTCCATCTTCATATCCCCTTTCCCTTGTATATGTCCGTCTCATATCCCTCTACCTTTTTTTCTTATAAGGACACCAGTCATTGGATTTAGGCCATACCCAGGTCATCAAGGATAATCTTATCTTGAGAACCTCTATTATATCTGCAAAGATCCTTTTTCTAAATAAGGTTATATTCACAAATTCAAGAGTGAGAATGAGAGCATGCCTTATGGGGGGGGGTCATCATTCAACTCACTAGAGCTTGGATGTCTGAAAAGTCACATGGAAAAAAGGTAAAACAATTTTTTCCCTCATTCCAAACAATTGTAGAAACTTTAAGTGGCTCATAAAATCAAGTGTGAAAGTTCTAGAAGAAAGCATGGATGAAATCCTATATTGTTTCCCAAGATTAGTAGTTAGTGATGTCAATGTCTCTAACAGATGCTCTGTAGTACTTGAGTGATAGAAAGTAGAGAAAAATCTTGGTTGTAGCCTCTTCATAAGTGTGAGATTTGACATTATGAAATCACCACATCTTGGAAAAAAATATTTACCTTAGCAAATTGTGTGCCCCTCAGAGGTTGCCATTTGAGACATTTTTTTACTTTGGGTGCAGTTCATATACTTGCAATGGTGGTAGCCAAAGTCTAATTTGAACAACTTTCCTTATATAAACTTTCTGTTTCTTTGAGCCCAACATCTCTGCCATTCTAGAACTACAGGAGTAGAGTCTCAGCTTAGTGACATCACCTTCACTATCGCCTCTGAGCAGGTAATTTTAGTTCTCTGACTTCTTTCATTGCCGCATGCTAAGGAAAATCATAGGCCAGTGAAATCACTAGGAGGAATTCACCCTATTTCAAATTTATTTCATTTGGAGAATCACAGTTAATTGTTTCCTGAGCTGGAGGTGGTGGTGCTTCTGTATCCTGAGCCCCAAAGGACTTCATGAAAACTAATATTTTCTCAGCCAGATATCCAATTGCATTGCTCACAAGTTCTACCTTCCACAAAACATGAGAACACAAATACAATTCAGTCAAGTTCTTTTCAACATATGAATTTAGGGCAGAACACAAATATTCAGTCTGTAGCATGAAATATTGCTCTGCATACCAAAATCTATGGCTTGATGGGATGGATAACAATACAAGACGGGAGGCTCAGAAGGCATGGTAACTTGATGTCCCATTGTTAAGCATTTAATCTCTACTAAGGCCCAATAGCAAGCTGAAAGCTCTTTCTCAAAAGAAGAGTAATTATTAGAGAGGATTGGAGGACTTTTCTCCAAAATCCCAAAGGGCATCAATAGGGTCTGTCAATGGCTCAAAACAGCATCTCTATCTGCTACTGAAACATCAAGTGCCATTGAATCTTGTAGATCATATGGTGCAAGTGGCATAACAGCTGTGCAGCAACCTGAACCTGTTGCAGAGCCTTATCTTACTTTTGGGCCCCACTCAAAACTAACAGCTTTTCAGGGAGCACACCCTAATTAGGAATATATTGACCTCCAAATCCCAAAAGGCCCATATATTATTGTGACTTTCTTTTGATTGTAGCAAAAGCCAGATGCAACACCTTATCCTTCACCTTAGAAGGGATATCTCAACATGCCCTATACCACTAGACTCCTAGAAATTTCAGAGGTGGAAGGCCCTGTGATTTGTTAGATTAATATCTTATCGTCTGACATACAAATGTCTTACCAGTAAGTCCAGAAGAGAGTTGCTATTTCTTCCTCATGAGGTCCAATCAGCTTAATATCATCAATGTGTGGGTCAATGTGATTTCTTATAGAAGGGAAAGGTAATCAAGATGTCAATAGACTTCCTTCCAGACTTCAGACAATACTACAGAGCTACAGTAATCAAAACAGCATGATATTGGCACAAAACAGGCATAGGGATCAATAGGACAGAATAGAGAGCCCAGAAATACACCCACATACCTATGGTTAATTCATCTTTGACGAAGGAGGAAAGAATATACAATGGAGAAAAGACAGTCTTTCTGGCAAGTGGTGTTGGGAAAGCTGGACAGCTGCAAGTAAATCGATGAAGTTAGAACACTCCCTCCTACCTAAACAGAAATAAACTCAGAATGGCTTAAAGACTTAAACATAAGACAGGACACCATAAATCTCCTAGAAGAGACATAGGCAAAACTTTCTCTGACATAAATTGTAGCAATATTCTCTTAGATCTGTCTCCCAAGGCAAAAGAAATAAAACCACAAATAAACAAATGGGATCTAATTAAACATAAGCTTTTGCACAGCAAAAGAAACCATAAAGAAAATGAAAAGACAACTTAAAGACTAGGAGAAAATATTTGCAAAAGATACAACAGACAAGGGACTAGTTTCCAAAATATACAAACAGCTCATACAATTAAATATAAAAAAAAAAAATCCCAACCAAAAAATAGGCAGGAGACTTAAATAGACATCTCTCCAAAGAAGATATCCAGCTGGCCAACAGGAACATGAAAAGATGCTCAACATCACTAATTATTAGAGAAATGCAAATCAAAACTACAATAAGGTGTCACCTCACACCAGTCAGAAAGGTTATCATCAAAAAGTCCACAAATGATAAATGCTGGAGAGGGTGTGAAGAAAAAAGGGAACCCTCTTACACTGCTGGTAGGAATGTAAATTGGTGCAGCCACTATGGAAAACAGTATGGAGGTTTCTTAAAAAACTAAAAATACCTAGAAATAAATCCAATCCAAGAGCACAAGAAATCTTTCCATTTCTTTGTGCTGTTTCGGTTTTCAGAGTATAGGTAGCCTCCTTGGTTAGGTTTATTTCTATGCATCTTGTTGTTTTTGATGTAATGGAAATGTCTCTGCCAGTTATAAAATTCTGGTTTTTGAAGTGAAAAAAAAAAAAAGTGAATGAAGGGTCATAAATGGCAAAATATCCTTCTTTATTTTATGGGTGAGTTGTATTCCATTACATATATTATCTATTCATTATATCTCTTCATTATCTATTCAACTATTGATGTGCACTTAGGATATTTCCATATCTTGGCAGTTATAAATAATGTTACTGTTAATAGCAGGGTGTATGTATCTTTTTGAATTAATTTATTTTGTGGTTGGCTTTATTTCTTTGATAACTATGTAAGTTTAAAAAGCTAAAACTCTAAACATTCTTAGAAACAATGAACAGTACATATATGTACATTAAAAATATATGTGCAGCAAAAAAAAAAAAAAAAAAAAAGAAATGAGCTATCAAGCCATGAAAGACATGGAAGAAACTTAAAAGACATAGTATTAATTAAAGAAGCCAGTCTGAAAAGGCTACAACCTGTATGATTCCAACCAAATGACATTCTAGATAAGGTACAGCTACAGAAACAATAAAAAGATCATGGTTTCCAGGGGTTTAGGGAGAGGGAGGAAGGAATGAATAGATGGAGCACAAGGGAATTTTAGGGCAATGAAATTATTCTGTATACTATAGTGGTGGCTACATGTCATTATGAATTTGTCAAAACCCACAGAATGTACAACATCAAGAGTGAACCCTAACGTAAACTATGGACCTTGGTTGGTAACAATGTGCCCATGTTGGTTTATCGATTGCACCAAATATCCCACACTGATGAGGGATGCTGAGGGTAGCAGAGTATATATATGTGGGTGAGGAGGGCTATGTGTGAACAATTCTGTTGTGAACCTGAAACTTCTCTAAAAGAATAAAGTCTATTAAAAAAAACTAAAAATAGAGTTTATATGATCCAGCAGTCTCACTCCTGGGCATATATCTCTAAAAGACAAAAACTCTAATTTGAAAAGATACATGCACACCAATGTTCATAGCAGCACTATTTACAATAGCTAAGGCATGGAAGCAACCTATTTGTCCAACAACAGATGAATAGGTAAAGAAGATGTAGTATATATATATGTGTGTGTATACACACACACACACACACACACACACACACACACACACACAATGAAATATTACTCAGCCATAAAAAAGAAATGTTGCCATTTGCAGCAAAATGGATAAACCCAGAGAATATCATACTAAGTAAAGTAAGTCAGACAGAGAAATACAAATATTATATATCACTTATATGTGGAATCTAAAAGTATAATACAAATAAATCTACATACTAAACAGAAACAGACTCACATAGAAAACAAACATCTTTCCCAAAGGGGAAAGGTGAGGAGTGATAAATTAGGAATTGGGATTAACAGATACACATTACTTTATAAATAGATAAACAACAAGGATTAACTGTATAGCACAGGGAACTATATTCAATATCTTGTAATAACTTATAATGGAAAAGAATCTGAGGAAAATAATATATGTATAACAGAATCACTTTTCTGTACACCTGAAACTAATACAATATTGCAAATCACCTATACTTCAATAAAAAATGATGTCAACAGACCAAATTATGACATAACACTGGGGAGAGATGATAGATTCTTGAGGTAGAACAGTGAAGATATTTTTCTGGTCTTGCTAACTGAATGAACAGTGCTTCTAGTCATCTTTACTAATACATATTGAGGAGGAAAAAACATTTTCCAGAATAATGGCTCCATAGTAGGTACCAGAGGATTTGTTAAATTACTCAAACAATAAAACCACATCTGGAACAGCAGCAGCAATCGGAGTCATTGCCTTGTTAGGTTTACCATAATCCACTTTCATTATCTAAGATCCATCTGTTTACTTCACAGGCCAAATAAATGAGTTGAAAGAGGAGGAGGTGGGAATTACCACTCCTGTGTCCTTCAAGTCCTTGATAGTGACACTAATGTCTACAACCCCCTCAGAAATGTGGCATTGTTTTTGTTTTAGTATTTTTCCAGGTAAGGCAGTTCTAGTGGCTTCTTCTTGGCCTTTTCTACCATAACAGCCTTTACTCCACTGGTCAGAGAGCAAATGTGGGAATTCTTTGAGTTACTAAGTATGTCTATTTCAATTATGCAGTTCAGAACTGGGAAAATATTATCAGTTCAAGGAGTCACTAGACTGCTGTGAAATGGAGTTGAGCTAAACCTCCATTCCTCGTCTCCATAAGACCCTACTCTCCCTGGTGGACCACAGTCATGTATGGAGTCTCCTGGAATTAGCATCAATTTAAAGCCAGTGTCCAGGAATCACCCAAAGTCTGATTATTTCCCTTTCTCCACTGTACTGTCAGGCTGGTAAAAGGCTGTAAGTCATTTTGGAGAAGGCTGGGAGAAATAGTGTAAATTTTTGGCAGTGTGGTGGGATTCTTTCTCCTTGGAACCTGGTTTCCTGTTCATGCATAGGGTTCTGGGTCTATAAAGTGGTTCAAATCTAGGGATTGACTGAGCTGCTGCTTTCTATTTTGGCAATTCAAGTTAGACTTCTGTTGACTGATTTAGAACTCGTTCACTTATACAGATCAGGTCAAAATTTAGTAGACTGATCAGTGGCAGCAGTCCCCACTGTAATTTCTGAACCACAGAGAAAAGCAACCATGGTGCTCTTAAAGGATGTTTATTTCTCTCAGTCATGGTAAAACACCTGTCTTCTTGACCCTCCCAGTGGGCCTGAGCAGGTATTACATAATCAACCCATTCTAACATCCAAATCTCCCTGGCCTTTGGGTCCCTTCCTCTACAGTATGCCAAGTGAGGTCTGACATTTTAACTTCATACTGGCCATCATTTGGTTCATGTTTCAGTCAACCAAGAAAATCAACTTTTTGAGCCCTTTATAACCCCTTGAGCACAACACAGAATTCAGAATCTCTGCTTAGTAGGCCCATACCTTTAAATGTGGCTTGGTACAATTTTATGTTTCTTTCACCATTATCCCACACTCTTAATAGTCATTTCCACACATATTCTCCAGATTTCTATCTGTATTCACTGTAAAAAATCATTCAGTTGTTTTTGAGCATTGCACTGCTCCTCTTGGGTTATGACATCTTATTTTTTAAAAATTTTTTGTGGGGGGAAGTAATTAGGTTTCACTTACTTATTTATTTATTTTTTGGAGGAGGTACTGGGGATTGAACCCAGGACCTCGTACATGCTAAGAATGCATTCTACCACTTGAGCTATACCCTACCCCACTCCGCAACTTATACTTTATTTTTCAGAGCCCACTGAGTTTGTGTCTTGAAGCACATGGTGGTGGAGGAGGTGAGTCTTGAAGGGAATCAGCTGTGTCTTGCAGGGCATCTACCTCAGCGTAGGCCATTCCAGGTCCTTCAGGCAAAGTATGGTTAAACTCTTCAGATGGCAGTAGAAGGCCTATTTCTATAGGCAAAGAAGGCACAGCAGAATTTAGGAGTTCAGTATTGCCAGCTTCATTAGTATCTTCCCATACGTCTCTATTCCACATTTCAGGATGCCATTCCTCTCCAATCACTTTAAAGAAGAAATTCTGTGAGGTTGGGGATTTAATGTGCATTGTAATTTAATCACTTTCAGGATGATATTTTGTATTTAATTTTCTGGAATTTTAGCTCTGGCTGTGGGAGATAAGGATTTCGTTCAGGCAAGACGTAGAAAGTTTAAGATCATTTATGCAGAACTTGAGGTGGGAATTTGAAGCCCTGAGTTCATTCTTTTCATTCTATATTTTCTCTGGTACAGTTAGGAGCAAGCAGCAAATCTCATTTCTCTCATAAGATTGACAAAAATTTTTCTAAGTTATGAAATACATAGTCATTTAGAACTTTGCCATTCTAAGTATTTGATTTGATGATCCAGCGGTGATATTTTGTGCATCTCTATTGCCACATCACACCATGAACTATCAGTGTCCCCTTTACCAGTGGAAATAGAATTATTAGTGCCTTCAAACATAACTATATTAGAGAAACATTACCAGAAACACTAGAATCAATTCAGAAAACTTACCCTTAAGATTCTGCCCTATTCTCATACCAAAATCTGTATCAGTAAAGGTTACCCAGATTCATAGTGACAGACAGAGACTTATTTTAAGAAATATTCTTCTGATTGTATGGGCTGGTATTATGAAATAATAACAGTTTGGAAACACACAGGAGTTGATTCTCTAGTCCTGAGGTAGAATTTCTCCATTTCCAGGAAACCTTAGTTTTTCTTCTTTAAGCCTTCAACTGATTAGATGAAGCCCACCCAACATTATTGAGAAAAATCTTCTTTCTTAACATTAACGTATTTCACATGTTAACCAGCTCTACCAAATACCTTCACAGCAATACCTAGATTAGTGTTTGGTTAAATAATTAAAGTTGACACGTGAAATTACCATCACAATCACAAACTACCAAAACTCAAGTAAGATAAAATAAAAAAAATGAGCAGTCTTACAAAAATTAAGTAGCTTGAATTTGCAGTTAAAAATTTCTCCCAAATAAAATATCTTTAAAAATTAAAAAAAAATATATCCTTGCCAAGATGGTTTCACTGACACTATTTCATTAACAATTTATAAAAGAATTAAAACTATTTTTATAATCTTTATCAGAAAATGAAAGAATAAAAAACATTACCCCACACATTTTATGCAACTAGTAATTACCCAGATATCAAAACTGACACTGTCTAAAAAATCAAAACTCTAGACCAATATCTCTTATCAATTCAGACACAAAAAAGTCCCCAACAGAATGTTAGCAATTCTAATCCACCAATGTTTAAAAAGAATTATACACTATGACGAAGTGGGATTTAGTCAAGGTTTGCAAGAACAACCTAACATTTGAAGATCAATGTAATCCATTACAACAGGCTAAAGACGAAAAATATCATGATCACATCCATTGACGGAGAAAACATTTTTGAAAAAATACATTTATTCATGAAAATAACTCAGCAATTTAGAAAGAGAGAGGAATTACTTTAACTTGATAAAGTATATCTACAAAAGACCTAGTTAATATCATATTGAATGAAAGATTGAATGTGTTGACCTTAATATTGGAAACAAGGTGATGATGTCTATTCTCACCTGTCTTGTTTATTATAGTACTGGAAATTCTAATCACTGCAACAAGATAATAAAAAGGAAAAAAAGATATACAGAGGTGAATGAAGAAAATAAGTTGGTCCTACTTGCATATTTTCTGACTGTCTATGAAGGAAATTGCAAGGAATCTATTAAAAAATTCCCTATAACTAATGATGGAGTTCAGCAAGGTCACAGTACACAAGATCAGCACACAAAAATCGATCTTGCCTCTATATACTAACAACAGCAACAACCACATGTGAAAGCTGAAATCAAAAGCACATATCATCTGAAATTGCTCCAAAAAGTGAAATAGTTTAATATATAGGTAACAAAACATGCACAGAATCTATATACTAAAGATTGCAAAATGCTAATAAAAGAAATCAAAATAAATGGAGAGACACTATGTTGACAGATCAAAAAGCAAATAAAACAAAAAAATGTAAATTCTCCCAAAAGAGATCTATAGGTTTTATGAAAATAATATCAAAATCACTGGAAAAGTTTTTTTTCTAGACTTAGACAACTTTTTCTAAAATTTATATGGAAAGGCACTAGCCCTATAGTAGCTGGAACAATCTTGAAAATAATTAAGTGGGCTGAATCACTGTACCCAATGTTCAGGTTAATTATAATGCTATTGTAATCAAGCCTGTGGTTTTGCTAGAGGGATAGAAACATAGATCAATGGAACAAAATGGAGAACCAAAAAATAGACCCACATGCATAGGGCCAACTAATTTTGACAAAGGATACATAAATTCTTTTGTATCATTTTTGCATCTTTTGCAAAAGAAATGTAATGGAAGAAATATAGCTTTTTCAATGACAATAGCAATAATAAAAATCCACTGGAACAAATAATGTCTATAAACAAACAAATAAAAAATAAACCTTGACCTATACCTTAGCTTCTGCAAAAAAAAAAAAAAAAAAACCCTCAATATTAATTACAGAATTAAATAGAAAATGTAAATCTATACAACATTTAGAAAAACAGAAAAAAAATATTTCAGGATACAGGGCTAGGGGAAGGGTTCTTAGACTTGTTAGCAAAAGCACAGTCCAAAAAAGGACAATTTGATAAATTGGATCTCATCAAATTTTTAAAAATAAAAATAATTTGCTTTTTGAAAAACCTTATTAAGAGGATGAAAAGACAAGCTACAGACTGGGAAAATACTTTTAAATCACATTTCCAATCAAGAACCTGTTGAATATATAAGAACTCTCAAAACTCAATATTAGAAAACAAACAAAAAGTCCAAGAAACCCAATTAAGAAATAGAAAAAATGCAGTAACAGAAATTTCACTGAAGAAATTATATAGATTGCATGAAGCACATAAGAATATATTTAACATTCTTAGTCCTTAAGGAAATGCAAGTTTAAAGCACTATTGTATATACCTAGACACCTATCAAGGTGGTTACAATAAAACGTAGTGAAGGCACCACATGCTGGTGAGGCTGTCAATAAACTGGATGACTTGTACACTGGTACAGCCACTATGAAAAGAACATGGAGGTTACTTAAAAAAACAAAACATGCACTTACCATATGGCTCAGTAAATGTACTCTCGGTCACTTATTCCATAGAAATAAAACTTATGTTGACACCAAAGCCTATACATGAATGTTCGTAGCAGCTTTATTTGTAACAGCAAGAAACTGAAAACAACTCAAAAAGTCCTTTCATAGGCAAATGATCAAACTATAGTACATCCATATGAAATACTGTTTAGAAACAGAAAGGGAACAAGCTACTGATACACGTGAAAATTTGGATGTATCTCAGGGAAATTACGTTAAGTGAAAAAAATCGAATCTGTGTTTCATACCATATGATTCCGTTTATACAGCATTCTTTGAATGATAAAATCATAAAGATGGAGAACAGATTAGTAGTTTCTATGGTTTATTGTTAGGGAAAATGATGCACATGTGATTATAAAAAGACAAAATGAGGGATTCTTAAAATGATGAAAGTGTCGTATCCTGACTGGCAGTGGTCACATCAATCCTTACATTTGATAAAGTTTCTTACAATGAAGTAAACATACACAAACACACACACACACGAGTGTATGTAACACTGGCTATTTCTGAGTAAGTGTAGTATATCAATTTCAAATTTTTAGCCATAATAATGTACTCTAGTTATGCAAGATGTTGCCTCTGGAGAAAATTGAATGAAATTTATATGAAATTGCTATTTTCTTACCATTGAATGAAAATCTATAGTTATCTTAAAATAAAAAGTTAAAAATAATCAAGTTATTTTGAATTGAATGGAGTGAATTATAGGATATTAAATTCTAAAAAGTGATAAAACAAAGAAGATGCTAATAAAAATATTTGTCATATATATGATGGATAGGAATGGATTATTGTAATAGGGAAGAACAAATCTGACTCCTTATTAGTTCTGTTCCTCTAGCTCTAACCCTGTGGTCTGTTTCCTGAGTTGAGTCATGCTGGTTCTGCACCTTTTGTAAGAGAATGTTACCCATAGCCTAAAATATACAGGATAGCCTATTCTCAAGGCTCTGCCCTTTAAAGGTATAACACTTTTCCATTCAGATAGAGATAAAAAATTTCAGAACAGAGAATAACATTTGTCTTGTTGGAGGTTTATAGGAACATCATGGCCTGACCTACATGGACAGCTGTAAGAACAAAAGATTCCAACACCAAGAAGTTTGCAACAACCAAACATACCTCCTCTCCTTTTTAGTATAAAAGGAGCCTGAATTCTAACATTAGTTGCCCATCTTCTCGTTCTGCTGGCTTTCCAAATAGTCATTACTCCTTGCCCCAACACCTTGTCTCCTGATTTGTTGGCCTGTCTAGTGGAGAGCAGAACGAGTTTGGACTCGGTAACAAATTTTGGCACCAGCCGGCCCCCGTAGAGGAATTTTCCGGTAAGGCACTAGCAGCTGCCGGGACCATTTCTCCTGAGGATCTTCCCTTCAAAGTTCCCCGAAGTGGCACCGGCTGCCCCAGAGCTTGGCAGTTGGAGCCAGGAATCAACATCTGGGAACCCATGGGCTTTATGCAGTAGGGTGAGTCACTCTAGTGTGTACAGCTAGAAACTTTATTCCTCTCTGTTTGGGGCTTTTTTCTCTGGAATAAGCCAATCTGTTTTGTATTTGAGTGGGGTACCCTGTTGGAGAGAGGAAATAGTTGCCGGACTTGGAGCCGATTTGTGAACTGGTTCGTTTTTTTCCTTTGGATGCTAGCATTTGTGTTCGCTGTTTATGTTTTGTTTGTCTTGTATTTCTGTCTTTAAAAAAAAAAAAAAAGTGGAGACTGTTTCAACTATCCCTAAAGAAAGTCCTCTGAGGTGCATTTTGGATAAGTGGTCTGATTACAACGAGGAACCCATGCCTAAGAGGAAAATGAACAATGTGTGGCCATAGTACCTGTTCAGATCTCCTCAAAGGGTGTATGCAGGGCTATCCCTATATACTGCTGTCCTTGCTATGTTAATTACATCGTTTGTGGTCTCTTGTGTCATTGGTATATTAAAACCACAAGACCAAACTTGAGCACTTATTAAGGGTTTTCTGTTTGTCCTTTGGGTTTTTCATTTTATTTTGTTTTGGTACTATTTCTCCATTTACAGCCAAGTCAGTTTTATGATATTTAAAACTTTTACTGATGTCTAATGGAGGAAAGAAAGAAGGAAGAAGGAAAAAATAAACAAAAAACCCTGTCTGTTCTTGTCTGAGAGTGAGACATTCCCAGGGAGAATAGAAAGTTCCCACTTGATTCCTAAAATCACCAAAACCCCAGCCCAGAATTCAGCCTGGTTGGTTGATGCCAAGGCAAAATGGTTAGAGAGAATCAGTTGCTATTTATGGCTTTACAAGAAAGTTCTGAGGAATGATGGTCTTTGAATGGCTCTATACAATCCTGCAATTATAGATATTCTATGAAAAAGTGGGGAAAAATAACAAAATCCTGTATGTGTAAGCATTTGTGGCATTATATCAGGGAAAATAAGAAAAGGAAATGCGTGAGAGTTAGGGTATTTTTTTTTTTAATTTTTGTTTATTTTGGGGGGTAACTAGGTTTATTTATTTTTAATGGAGGTACTGGGGATTGAACCCAGGGCCTTGTGCATTCTAGGCAGGCATTCTACCACTGCAGTATACTCTGCCCCCCAGAGTTAGGATAAGTTGCTTCAAACCTTAACTCCTCTGGCTGAGCTAGCTGTCCCAGCCACTCTAGCCTCTAGCCACTATGCCAATGTATCCATCCCTTCCACTGCCTCCTGTTCCTACACAGCCAGCCCCAGTTCCTGACACTGGGGCCCAGGAAGTGGTCAGACTGGCTCCCCCTCCTTATAAGGATCAAGTAGGAAATTCTGTGTTAGTTCCTGAGCCACAGGGACCTGGCCTGGTAGTGCCATCTAAGACCTGACAGGGCACCTATTTTGGACCAGGAGCCTCTCCCACCACAGGGCAATTTCCCCTACACCATAGGGGGACCTAAATACAAACAGTCAGCAGGCTGGGTTTAACTAAATTAAGGAAATTCAGCAAAAAACAAATGAAGGTCTCTCTGAAATTTTGCAAAGGATCTATCAGGTCTACAGCAGATCCCAAGGCCCCTGAAAATGCTAGAATGGTAAATATGAGAAAATTGCAAATATTAGGTGATGTATTTGGAGTGAACTCTTCTCAATTGGCAGATGTTGCTTCTAAAGTGTTAAACAACAGGGAAACACTCATTCTGGAAACTCATCACTTTACCCAAAGTTGCCCTTATACCCTTCATCATCACCTCACTCAGCTCTTGTTTTGGCTTCCTTGATCCTACGCTGTTCCTCTTTGTTTTGGAAAAAATTAATTTACCAGCTGGAAATGTGGGACTGGTTATTCCTGGGTCTGGCACTATCCTATGCCATTTCTTCATTATTATTGGGCCTACTTAGTGATAAAACGCCACATCTAAGGAAATGGCTACTGGCTTTTGAAAACTTAATCACAGCAGGATGCTACATGTTCTTAGGACCTGCCTTAGTCTTGCAAAATAAGAAGTGATGGCCCTCCAGGAAGTGCAAGGGAGATACCCAGGCAGTTTTCAAGGGAACAGATTTTTACACTGATATCGGCAGCTTCCATTAACTTAGATTCCATGATGTACTTCTGTCTTTGGACACTTTTTCTCCAAGGAAGCTGAATAAAAAAGGAGCTAGCAATACAGTTATTGGCAAGATCTTTGGATATTCTGCGTTGTTTGACTTTCTGGCATCTTTGGTATTTAGGAAATATCTTGTACATATTGGAGCAAAATTGATGTTTGTATCAGGAATGTTTGTCTCAGGAGGAGCTGCAGTTGTCTTTGGTGTATTGGACCAAGTTCCAGAAGGACTAGTGTTTATTTCTGTGAGTTTTCCAGTGAGAATAACTGATGCAATAAGTCTCACTGCAGCAGTAACTGAATCTTCTTCTGTCCTTGCAAAGGCTTTTTCAAATAATGTAGCTAAAATATTGGGAAGTCTTGAGACTTTTTCTGGACTGGGACTAGCGTTAGGGCCTCCTGTAGGTAGCTTCTTGTGTCAATCCTTTGCCTATGAGATGCCTTTTATTTTTCTGGGATGTAGAGTTCTGCTGATGGTACCCCTCAGCATGTACATTTTACCTAATTATGAGTGTGATCTAGGAAAATAATAAAAGAAAGACTGGAGCCTCTTATATAGTAGAAAGAGAGGAACACTGATTATGCATAAAGAGGCCTGGGGTTCCCTTGGACTTGAGGTACCCAATTCCAATTTCCCCACAGAAGTGTTCGGTAAAACTGACAGTGGGGAACGAGCTGATTGACTTTCTGATAGATATGGGTACCACGTACTCTGTGGTGGCACAGAAAACATCTCAGTCCATCTCAGTCATAGGAGTTTCTAGAGGACAAAATCGTTTGTCCTTATGATCTCTAAAATGCCAACTAGGGGTCCTTACACTGAGACATAGTTTACGCAAGAGATGCCACTTTACAATGGATTCAAAAGTGTGTAAAAAGGCTTAACCTACCAAAGATCATCCAGCGAGTCACTTGTCACTCAGTATTGCGTGATTCATGCTAAAAATAGCCCAAAGACTGCTGTCAGACTTCCCCAGATGGGGACTCAACACAGAGGAACCTGCCCCACCACGGACTGGCAAATAGACTTTACTCAAATACCTTGAGCCACAGGAAACTTCAGATGCTTGCTAGTGTTTGTGAACTTTTTTCCAGGATGCATAGAAGCATATTCCACCCCTACAGAAAAAGCCTCCAAAGTGGTTAAAGCTCTCCTTAAGGAAATAATCCCCCAGTTTGGATTGCCTAGTACCCTTCAAAGTGGTGACAGGTCTCTTTTGTCTCTAACAAGTGTCTAAAGCATTGCAAATTAACTGGAAAATACGTTCATCCTGGAGACCACAATCAACATGAAAAACTGAGAAAATGAATCATACATTTAAAAGGAACATCGCTAAAATATGTAAAGAGACTGATTTAACTTGGGATGAGGCCTTGCCACTTGCCCTACTACGGATCAGAGTGGCTCCCTGAAGCAGGCTTAAATTAAGCCCCTTTAAATATTATATGGTAGGCCATTCCAGGTGTCTTCTCTGGGTGGGAAAATCTATAAATGCTCTAAAAGACCTAGTGGTTGCCAATTATGTTAAAACTTTGGGCACTACCTTAACCTCTATTCATGAGTTTGCCTCCAACAGGCCTGCCTATCCAATTGATGTATCCTTACATTCTTTCTGCCCTGGAGACCAAGCCTCCTTAAAACCTGGAGAGAAGGGCCTGAATGTCAGCTGACTGCAAGGTGGATAGGACCACACATGGCTTTACCACACACTCATTTGTCAGGTTAGCTGGAGTAAAGCCATGTATTCATCACACTCGGATTAAAGCAGCATCACTGTCATCAGAATCAAAAGACAACCCTACTCCTAAGAGGCCTGGAGAGCAATGGGTTTCTGAACCCTTAGAAGATTTCTGGTTGTTCTTTACAAAAGATAAGTATTGAGATTGTAATTTCATTATAACTGGAGAAGGGCCAACCTATTTGTCGAATCTTCCAAATGAAAAGCCCAGGAATCTGATGAAATTATGGTACAGCAGGAAAGTTAACCTTAATGGATATGTATATTCAGAACTGGAACCAAAACTCCAAGTTCAACAAAGTACTAAGGGGTTTCATCAGGTTCAAGTAGTTGTAGATAAAGAAAGAGGACTAAAGATTCTAAGAAATGTTCCCTGTGCAGGGCTGATCAGTTCCATCCCATGATCACCCCCTCATTGCCCCTGTTCAGTAGGAAGTAGCCAGAATGGTCATCATCCCTTTTCCCACAAGATTGTGGAACGGACATTGACAGTGGGGAAATTGTAATAGTGAAGAACAAATCTGACTCCATATTAGATCTGTTTTTTAGCTCTAAGATGGTTTTCTAGGACATTAGTCTCCCATCTTCTCAGTATGCTGGCTTTCCAAATAAAGCCATTATTCCTTGCCCCAATACCCTGTCTCCCAATTTACTGGCCTGACGTGCGGTGAGCAGAACCAGTTTGGACTTAGTAACAGTATAAGGAGCAAGACTGAAGTAAGATTATGTATGTCTTTTTAATTTTGACTGTTGAAAGATGCAAATATTTTACATATTTAAAAAATAAAATTAAAGCCAAAAAGATGAAATAAAATATCCTGAAGTTGATCATGAACCCACATAAAAACAATTAACTGAAATAAGAATACAGTGCTCTGACTCTACACACTTGGTGGAATACATTCTAATGAAAAAATATTACTACAACAAAATCTCAACTTTTATGTGGAAGGTTTTTTTTTTTAAAATCTTTATAAGGTTTGATTTTGGTAGAGGTCCTTGTTTGATAACTTTATGAAATTATTTGATGATAATTTGAGCATAAAGCAATTTAGTCAAATATTGATGTTGGAAACTTGAGTTTTCACTAAGGGAGAAGGAAGATACAAATACAAAATAGTAGAAATATCCTGTGGTATTTGGTTTGAATTAGAGTTATTAGTATACACTCAAGGTTTCACTACAAATACATTTTCAGAATCTGTACACTAAAAATGCCTAGAAGTAATGACACAACTGTGTTAGCTGTGTGGCTACTGTAACAAATTACCACAAACTTTGTGGATTAAAATAACTGAAATTTATTCTCTCACAATTCTGGCAGTTAAGACGCAAAATCAGTGTTGTTGAACTAAAATCATGGTGTCAGCGGGGCTGAGGTCCTTCTGGAATCTGGGGAAGAATTCACTCCTTGTAACAGCTTCTGGTAGCTGCCAGCTTTCCGTGACTGGTGGCCACTCTAATCTCTGTCTCCATGACCTCATTGCCTTCCACACTTCTCTGTCATAACATCTCCCTCTGCTCCCACTTATAAAGATAACTGTGATTGTATTTAGGGTTCACCAGAATAATCCAAAATAATCTCACCATCTCAATTTCCTTAATTTAATCACACATTTTGCCCTATTAGGTAATATTCACAAGTTCCAGCTGTTAGGACGTGAATATCTTTGGGGAAGAGGGCTTTATTCAGACTGCCATGCACGCCAGTACCCTTGAGTAAATCTAGCACTCAGATCTCCATTTAAAATTTTACACACATTGAAAAGTACTAGGGTTTATTGCAAAAATGATCGACTCCATGGTTAGGGTATGGAAAGGGCAAAATGAACTGTAATTATATTTTTGTCTGGAAAGCAAAGAAGTGCTCAAAGACTAAGAAGGATATGCTAAAATA
Source organism: Camelus bactrianus (assembly GCF_048773025.1). Classification (NCBI taxonomy): domain Eukaryota; kingdom Metazoa; phylum Chordata; class Mammalia; order Artiodactyla; family Camelidae; genus Camelus; species Camelus bactrianus. The sequence continues at coordinate 75,717,812 of NC_133575.1, read as the reverse complement.
CATATTGGCTGGCTTGAAGTGGCTGCAACTGGCTAAATATGGAACAATTTGAACATCTAAAAAGATAATATTATGAGGACATAAGTAGGACAATTGACAATATTTGCAGAAGTTAATATTCTTTCAACAATTTAAATTACCTGTTTTGAGAATTGTACTATAGTTATGTTAGATATTAATATTTTGAGAAATTTTCTTCAGCTGAATTGAGGTATAAATAAAATAAAATGAAATAAATGCAAATAAAAATTGCATACATTTAAGCTGTATGAGTTGGTTTGATGTACATATATGTTATGAAATGATTACCACAATCAAGCTAACTAACCTATCCATCACCTCACATAGTTACCTTTTTTCTTTTTTCATTGTGGTGAGAACAGTTAAGACCTACTCTCTTAGTAAATTTTAAGTATACGATCCAGTATTTTTCTTTTTTTTTAATATTGAGGTATAGTCAAATTACAATGTATCAATTTCTGGTGTATAGCATAATGTTTCAGTCATACATATACATACACATATTCGTTTTCATATTCTTTTTCATTATAGCTATAATCAGCATGCTGTACATTAGATGCCTAGAATTTATTCAACTTTAGACTAAAAATGTGTACCCTTGATCAAACTTTCCCAATTTGAACCACCCTCAGCCCCTAGGAACTACCTTTCTCCTCTCTGGTTATTTATGTTCTGCTTTTTTAAGAATCCACATAAGAGAGAGATCATACAGTATTTGTCTTTCTCTGTATGGCTTATTTCACTTAGCATAATATCTTTTGGGTTTATCCATGTTGTTTCAAATGTCATGATTTTTCTTTTTTAAGGCTAAATAATATTCCATTGTGTGTATGTGTGTGTGTTTGTGTGTCTGTGTGTGTATTCTGTAATTACTATTTTTTACTCATTCATTCAAAAATAGTTAGGTTATTTCTGTATCTTGGCTATTGAGAATGCTACAATGAATGTGGGAGTACAGGTATCTCTTTTCTGATTTCATTTCATTGGAATATATACCCAGAATTGGGGTTGCTGGATTTTAAGTTATTTCTATTTTTAATATTTTGAGGACTCTTCATACTGTATTTTGTAACAGCTTTAATAATTTACATTCCCACCAACAATGCACAAGTGTTCCTATTTCTCCACACCCTCACCAACATTTGTTATCTCTTGATTTTTTCATAATAGCCATTTTAACAAGTGTGAGGTAATATCTTGTTGTGGTTTTGATTTGCATTTCCCTGATGATTAATGAGATTGAGTATCTTTTCATAAACTTGATGGCCATTTAAATGTCTAATGTCTATTCAGGACCTTTACATTTTTAATCAGGTAATTTATTTATTAATTGCTATTAAGTTGTATGAATTCCATGTATATTTTTATATTAGCCCATTATCAAATATGTGGCTTAAAATATTTTATCCCACTTCACAGGTTACTTTTTCATTGTGTTGTTTCTTTTGCTGTGCAAATGCTTTAAATTTTATGTAGTTTCACTTGTTCGTTTTTGTTTTTGTTGTCTTTGCTTTAGGTGCCATCCCTAGAAAATCATTGCAAAGATCAATGTCAAGGACATTTTCCTCTGTGTTTTCTTCTAGGAGTTTATGGTTTCAGGTCTGACATTTAGGTATTCAATCTATTTGAAGTTAACTTTTGCGAGTGCTATTAGGTAGGGGTCCAATTTTATTATTGTGCATGTGAATATCTAGTTTTTTCAGTATCATTTATTGAAGAGACTATCCTTTCCTCATTGAGTATTATTGCTTCTCTTGTCAAAGATTAGTTGATCATGTATGCATGGATTTTTGGATTCTTAATTCTGTTCCACGGTCTATGTGCCTTTTTATGGCAGTATTATACTGTTTTGATTACTATATCTTTGTAATACAGCTTGAAATCAAGAAGTTTGATGTCTCCAGCTTTGTTATTCTATCTCAAAATTGCTTTGGCTATTCAGCGGTCTTTTGGGGTTGCATACAAATTTTAGGATTTTTTTTTCTACCTCTGGAAAAATGCCATTAGAATTTTGTAGAGATTGAATCAAATCTGCAGACAGTTCTTGGGTATTATGGACATTTTCACAATATTAAATATTTCAATCCAAGATCATAGGCTATCTTTCCATTTATTTGTGTCTTTCTCAATTTCGTGAATCAATGTCTTATAGCTTTCAGTGTACAGATTTTTCACCTCTGTCGTTAAATTTATTCTGAAGTAGTTTATTCTTTTTTTTTTTTTTTAAGTAGGATGGTGACAAGGGTTCCTGAACCCAACTCCAATGTGTGTGTATGCAGGTTTCCCCACACCAACAAGCAATTCTCAGATGCCAGCGGGGTGTCTGAGAATTCAACTAAATTCTGACACTGACTATCTGGAGATGGAATCAATGTTTCACAGATAAAGAGCTCAGTCCCACAAGACCGTGCCTTCCACTTCAAATGCCAGTAGCAGACCCTCATTGTTATCTGCTCTTCTGACTGACTGGATATAATCTGGAAGCTTCCAACCACCCCCTCCAACTCTTTATGCCAATTTAAGTCCAGATTCTGACCAACTGGCTGTAAAACAGAAGTTCCTACAACCCCCTCCTCAGATTACATTAGTTTGCTAGAATGGCTCACAAAACTCAGGAGAACCTGTTTACTCACTAAATTACTAATTTATTACAAAGGATATTAAAGGATCTAGATCAACAGTCAGATGAAGAGATATATAGGGCAAAGTCCTAAACAAAGGAGCTTTTTCCTCACAGAACTTGGGGTCCAGTGTGGTGGCAGATGGGAACATTCTGTTTCCCTGCCATGGAAACTCTCCAAAAAAAGGGCCAAAAAGCTGTCTCTTGGAGGTTTTATGGAGGCTTCATTACATAGTCATGATTGGCTAAATTATTGGCCAATGTCGATTGATTCAACCTCAAGCCCTTCTCCCCTCCTAAGAAATCAGGGGGTGAGAATGAAAGCTCCAAACCTCTAATACCATGTTTGGTTCTCCTGGCAACCAGTCTCCATCCTTAGGTGCTTCCAAAAGTTGCCTCACTTACATAACAGGAGACAACTTTATTACTCTCAACACTTAGGAAATTCCAAGAGCTTTGGGAGCCATGAGACAGGAACTGTGGATGAAGACCAAATATATATATCTTATAAATTACAATATCACATATGCTTTTCTTATTTTTTGGATAATTCATTATTAGTGTATAAAAACAAAACTGATTTTTATACATTGATTTTGTATCCAGTAACTTTGCTGAATTTGTTTACCAGTTTCTTGGAGGAGATTCTAGGGTTCCCTATGTATAAAAGCATGTCATCTGCTAAAGGGAGTAATTTAAATTCTTTCTTTCCAATATGAATGCCCTTCATTTCTCTTTCTTGCCTAATTGTTCCGGCTAGAATTTCCAATAGTATGTTGAATAGAAGTGACAAGAATGGGCAAATATGACTCATTCTTGATCTTAGAGGAAAAGTTTTCAGGTTCCTACCATTGACTATGATAGCTACAGCTTATCCTGTATGGCCTTTATTATGTTGTAGTACATTCCTTCTATACATAATTTGTTTGAGAGTTTTTATCATGGAAGGATGTTGATTTTTTCTATATCTATTTAGATGTTCATATGATTTCTCAATTTTGTTAATGTAGTGTATCACATTGATCAATTTTCAGATATTGAACTATTGTGTATTTCAAGGATAAATCTACTTGATCATGTATATAATCCTTTTAATGTACCATTGAATTCCGATTGCTATGATTTTGTTGAGGATGTTTGCATCTATGTCCATTAGGGATATGTGCCTGTAATTTTATTCTCTTGTAATGTTTTTGGCTGGCCTTGGTATCAGGGTATTTCTGGTCTCATAAAAGAAGTTCGGAAGTGTACCCTCCTCTTTGATTTCTTGGAAGTTTAAGAAGGACTGGCATTATTCTTTTTTAAATGTTTGGTAAAGTTCACCTATAAAGCTATCTAGTCCAGAGATATTCTTTGTTGGGAGATTTTGGATTACTACTTCAGTCTCCTTACTTATAGCTCTTCTGTTCTGATTTGCTATTTCTTTAGGATTCAGAATTGATAGGTTGTATATTGCTAGGAATTTGTCCAATTCTTCAATGATATCCATTGTCTTGGTGTATAATTTTTCATAGCTGTCTCTTATGATCATTTGGATCTCTGTGGTATCAGTTGTAATGTTTCCTTTTACATTTATAATTCTGTTTGAGTCCTCTCTCTTTTTTCTTGGCTAGTATAGATAAGTGTTTGTCAATTTTGTTTATGCTTTCAGAAAACTCAGCTCAGCATCATTGTTCTTTCTATTGTCTTTCAAGTATCTGTTTCACTTATTTCTGTTCTAATCTTTATTATTTCTTGTTTTCCTGCTAGCTTTGGGCTTACTTTGTTCCTCTTTTTTCTAGTTCCTCTAGGTGTAAATTTAGGTTGTTTATTTGAGATCTTTCTTTTACTTAATGTAGGCATTACCTGCTATAAATTTCCCTGTTAGAACTACTTTTGACATGTTCCATAAGTTTTGATATATTGTGTTTCTATTTTCTTGTGTCTGAAGATATTTTCTGATTTTACTTTTGACTTCTTTGTATCCATTAATTGTTCAAAAGTAGATTGTTTAATTTCTTTGTATTTGTGAACTTTCCAGCTTTTCTCCTGTTACTGATTTTTAGTTTCATACCATTGTGGTTGGAAAAGATATTTTATATAATTTCAATCTTTTAAAAATTTTAAAACCTGCCTTGTGGCCTGATATATGATTTATCCTGAAGAATGTTCCATGTAAGCTTAAGAAAAATGTATATTCTGCTGCTGCTGGACGGAATATTCTGTATATGTCTGTTAGGTACATTTAGTCTATAATGTTGATCAGGTCAGCTATTTCCCTATTGATTTTCTGCCTGGATGATTTATCCAGTGTTGAAAGTACAGTATTGAAGTTCTATACTCTTATATATTGGTGTCCTTCAGATCTGCTAAAATTTGCTTCAATTATTTAGATCCTCCAATGTTAGGTGTATATATATTTACAATTGCTATGTCCTCCTTCATCATTATATAGTGACTTTCTTTCTCTCTTGTAACTTATTTTGTATGTTGTCATTTTTCATATGATATATAGCCCTCTTGCTCTCTTGATTACAATTTACATGGAATATCTTTTCCCTTCCCTTAGTTTCAGCCTATGTGTGTCCTTACAAATAAAGTAATTCTCCTTGAGTGGGCACATTATTGGATTTTTAAAAAATCCATTCAAGCCATTCTGTGTCTTTTGATTGGACAATTTATTCTATTTATGGTTAAAGTAATTATTGATAGAGAAGGATTTACTATAGCCATTTTGTTAATTGTTTTCTACATGATTTTTATTTCCTTTGTTCCTTTCTTCTTTTGCTGTTTTCCTTTATAATTTATTTTTTTTGTAGTGCTATCCTTTAATTCCTTTCTATCTATTGTGTATCTACTAGAGGTTTTCTCTTTGTGGTTACCATGAGACTTACATAAAATATTTTATTGGTATAATAATCTATGTTAAGCTTAAAACAACTTATCTGCAATCACATACAAAATCTCTAAACTTTTCCTTTGGTCCCCACATTTTATGCTGTCGATATCACACTTTACATCTTTTTATATTGTGCATCCATTAACAAATTACTTTGCCTATAGTTATGTTGAATACTGTTGTTTTTTACCTTTCATATTGGAGATAAGGGTGATTTATATACCATTATTACAATATTAGAATACACTGAATTTGCCAATATGTTTACAGTTGTCCCCTAGTATCTGTGGGAGATTGGTTCCATGACCCTGCATGGATACCAAAATCTGTGGCTGCTCAAGTTCCTTATATAAAATGGCACAGTGTCAGCATATAACCTACATGCATCTTCCCATATACTTTAAATCATCTCTAGATACTTTATATACCTAATACAATGCAAATTCTATATAAATGATTTAAATGCTATGTAAATAGTGGTCAGTGCTTGGCAAATTAAAGTTTTGCATTTTAGAACTTTCTGGAATTTTTAAAAAATACTTTTGTTCTGAGGTTGGTTGAATCTGCAGATGCAGAACCAGCAGATATGGAAGGCTGACTATACCTTTACCAGTGAGTTTTATACTTTATTATTTTCATATTTTTACTTAGTAGCCTTTTATTTCAACTTGAAACACTATCATTAGTGTTTCTTGTAAGATAGGTCTAGTGGTTATGAACTCTTTTGTTTGTCTGGGAATGTCTTTGTATCTCCTTCGTTTCAGTTTTGCCAGATATGGTATTCTCAGTCCGTAGGTTTTTTTGTTTTTGTTTTTGTTTTTGTTTTTGTTTTTGTTTTTGTTTTTGTTTTTTTTAGTTTAGAATTTGAATATATAATCTCACTCCCTCCTGCTCTTAAGTTTTCTGGAGAAAAAGCCACAGATAGACTTCTGGAGATTCCTTGCAGATGATGAGTCATATTTCTCTTGCTGCTTTAAAAATTCTCTCTTTGATTTTGAATTCTAACATTATGATTTTAATGTATCCCAGGGTAACCTTTGTTTTTAAAAATTTTTTATTAAAGCATAGTTGATTTACAATGTTAGTTCCAGGTATACACCAAAGTGATTCAGTTATACATATATATACACATATATTTTTTCTTTTCAGATTCTTTTCCATTATATGTTATTATAAGAAATTGAATATAGTTCCTTGTGCTATACAGTGGGTCCTTGTTTATCCATTTTATATATGGTAACATGTGTTTGTTAATCCCCAGCCCCTAATTTAATGCCATCTGGTGCAACATGGATGGACCTAGAGATTATTACATTGAGTGAATAAATTAGATAGCGAAAGGCAAATATCATATGATATCACTTATATGTGGAAGCTAAAAAAATGATACAAATTCTATTTACAAACCAAAAACAGACTCATGGACAAAGAAAACAAACTATGGTTACCAAAGGGGAAAGGGCGAGGAAAGATTAATCAGGGTAACTTTCTTTGAGTTGATCTTGCTTGGGGATCTCTGAGCTTCCTGGAAATGGATGTCCATATTTCTCCCAAGATTTGAGCAGTTTTCAACTATTATGTCTTTAAATAAGCTTTCTGTCCCTTTCTGTCTCTATTTTTCTTCTGGGACTCTCCATACACAAATATTTGTTTGCCCGATTGTGTCACACAGGCTTCCTTTACTTTTTTTATTCTTGTTTTTTAAATTTTTATTCTGCTGACCAGCTAATTTTATCTTACCTTTCTTTGAGTTTGTTGAGTTTTTTCTTCTGAATGATAGATTCTGCTTTTGAAGCTCTCTCTTGAATTTTTTAAATTCTGTCATTGTATGCTGTAGCTCCAGGATTTCTGTTTGATTCTTTTCTGTGGCTTCTATTTCTTTAATAAATTTCTCATTTTGTTCATGTATTGTTTTCTTGATTTTGTTTCACTGTATATTTGTGTTATTTTGCATTTTATTGAGCTACTTTAAGATAATTATCTTGAATTCTTTGCCAAGCATTTCATAGATCTCCATTTCTGGGGGTGGTGGTCAGTCACTAGAGCTTTGTTAGTTTCCTTTGGTGGTATCATATTTGACTCATTTGTCATGATTTGTGTAACACTGCATTGGAAGTAGCAATCTTCTAGTCTTTCTAGACTGGTTTCAGTAGGTAAAGTCTTTCTCCTTTAGGATTCCTGGGCTAATGTGATTACCTCCAGAATCAGTCATGCTGGGTTGGAGCCAGGTCATGAGGTTGTTGCTGGGTCCACGCTGGGGTCTGCAATTGGTGAAGCTGTTACCAAGGACTTGAGAGTGTGTGGCTCCTGCCTGGTCCCTGGGTAGATGGGACTGCCTCCAGGACCTTGTCAGTAAGATAGCACTAGTGCAAGCACGTGCTTCAGAGTCCACAATGAGGACTGCAGAGAGCTTGCCTGTTCCTAGCTGCGTGGACAGATATGGCTCCCATCAGGTCCTGGGGTGGACGCCTGCTCAGTCACCGGATGGGTCCATAGGCAAGCGGGACTGGTCCCAGATCATGGCTGAGAGGGACTGCAGTCCCTGTGCTGCTTCAGGGTCCACAGCTGAGACTGAAGTGTTCAGACTTGACTCTGGAGGTACTGGTGTGTGTCTCTGACCAGGTTCATGGCTAGGCAGGAGTGCTCCTTCATTACGGCTAGTAGTGGCTGAAGCATATAGCCCTGAAGTAGGGCAATTTCAAGATATGCAGTCAGACCTAGTACAGTGGGCTCACACCTGGGGACACTGATAGGCTTTTCTCCCAATGGATCCCTGGGCTGGCAGGACTGCTCATGGCCCGTAGCTGGGGAGGGGTGTGCTGGAGCTAAGTCAAAGAGTTGTTTCCGCATCTGCTGTAAGACCAAATTTGGCTGGCCTGCCTCTGGGGGCAGTGATGAGTGGCCTCCCAGTGGGACCCTGTGATGGCAGAAGTGCCCATGGATTGTGGATGAGAGGAGCTGGAGCCCGAGTCTTGAACTCCACTGAAATTTCATAATCTTCTACTTGGATCCAACAAAAGCAGTTTTGCCTGTGAATGGCTACCAAATTATTGTCGCTGAAGGGGATATATATGTGCGGGGGACCTATTCTGCTTTTTCTAATGTTGACTATGCAATATTTTGACAACCTTGGTAAAAGGTGTATTGATACTCCGGACCGCTTTGCAACTCTTTTGTAAGTCTAAATTATTCCCAAAGAGTTAAAGCATTATTTAAAAGTTTTTTTTAAAAAGAATAATGGTAATGGATTGAAGAGACATGGGATAATAAAAGAATCTGTGAGTCTATTATGGATACTAATAAAAGGGGGAGAATGGAAGAAATAGAACTCTTTCAGGAGATTGCCAACTAATAAATACAGAGGAAATGAGGGCGTTTGAAAATCCATACTTCATAGTCACCAATGTAATAATAGATTCAGCAAGATTTATGCAAGCTGCGAGGAATAACAATACAACAGACACTCATGTACTTGTAGGGGTGGAAAAAAAATTTTCTACTACCTTCCTACGTTCTCTAGCTGTGTCTGTGAACTGAAATGACAAAAGACAGATTAACAGAAGAAAAACAGGCAGAAGGTTATCAACATGCACATAACTCCTGTACAAATGAGAGGACCCAGAGATGAATATCTCAGAAGAGTGATTTATAACTTGGGCTCATATAGCATCTTAACAAAAGAACAGTAAGTTTTTAGAGACGTGACAACACAAAGAAAAAGGACTTGGAATTTCTAGGGCAGCAAATTGTGGGAAGGCAAACATATGGGGAAAGTAATGGAAGATAAGGGCTAGTTAGAAAAGTTGGTTCTGTAGATTCTTCTGGTGACATTTCTGGGCTGATAAAGGTTTAAAGTTATGTCCAGCGATTAAATTCCATCCTTCCTGGTAAAGAGGGGAGGGTGAACACTTTTGCAAATGTGTGTCCTGCTTTTAGGCAAATAGAAGAGAACAATTTTTTGGTATCTGCTTCTTCTTAATGACCTTCAGCTCAAAATAATCCTTATGCCAAGGTGATATATTTGAGGGTGGCATATTCTGGATCCCCACATATTCATATAGTTAAAGAAATGAGTGTTGCCCATTACCTTTGAAGTTTAGTGTGTACTTTCACCAATCCCATCACATTACCAACTCCCTCATAGGTAAACACTACAGTGAAATTTTTGTTTACAATTCCTTTGGTTTTCTTCATATTTACCAGATCTATTTTTATTCCTAACAAACATATTTTAAAATTTTGGATGTTTCTGAACTTTATATGCACGGAACATATCTTTGTACAGTACTCTGTGAGATCTTTTTTTTCCTTTTGTTGTCATTATTGTTGATTTATGTTTCTGATATTTATCATAACCTTATATATAACTATAGTATCTTCATTTTCTTTTCTTAATAGAACTCTTTTGTATGAATATGCTACAGCTTATTGAACCATTTCATTGTTGATGGACAATTGAACTGTTCTAGTTTTTTATTATATGGCTAAAACATGATCATGGTTCATGTACATTTCTCCTAGTGTTAACTAGCACATTTCTCTGGGCTACATATAAGGAATGGAGTTGATCTGTTGTATATAGAGAGAACAGGATTTTCTGACTATCTTGTACCTATCCACAATGGCCATGAAGCAAAATCCTGAACCGCAATTAACCTGTTTCTGGGGAGAACACGTGAGCAGAGAGTCTTAGGAAGAGTTGCCTCAAGTTCATCTCTGACTCCCCTTGTCTCCCCTGGGAAAGTGTCATAAGACAGTTTCCCATCACCACCCAGATTCTGACTTGACATTTCACATTCTAACCTGCTTGCCTCAGAATAGAGCTGCAGACTATAAAACAACTTTACTGCAGTCTAGAAGGGGCTACTCAGTGGAAAGGGTATCCTACAACTCATGTTGCAGTCAGATATCCGCCCCCTTTGTTGCAGTGTTGCTTTGTTTGGTGAGTGACAAGAGCCATGGAGAGATGCTACATTTGGCTACTTTTTCTTTTGATATGTAAATAATAAACTGAATCTAAAATGGTTTGTTGTGTCTTTATTGGTCAAATCAGTGAAGCTTTGTCCTTGGCCTTGCCTTGACTGCTTTTGGATATGCTTGTATGACGCATGTATATTCAATTTGATTAGGTAAGGTAAATTCTTTCCAAAACCAATTTTACCGTATTATATTGATAAATATTTTACTTAGCATAAAATTTTAAGTTGACATGTATTTTCTTTCAGTACATTGAAAGCGCATCTACTGGCTTCTGTCTTCCACTGTTGATAGTGATGTCAGTTATTCCTGTAATTGTTGTTATTTGAAGGTCATCTGTCCTTTCCCTCTCAGTACATTAATTTTTTCTTTGTCTTTTGTCTTCCAGTGTCCTTATAATTCTATGTGTGGATTTTGCTTTAATTATTTTTGTTTTATTTATCTTTTGGGGGATTCTTTAGGCTACTAAAATCTGTCAGTATATTCAAGTGTAATTTAAATATATCCATTACATTTAAATTTTTCTATAATTTATTTTGTAAATTTTTTTGATTCTTTCCAAATTCTGCTTAGTTACTGTTGTGTTAATAAATTTGATGGTATTTTTGCATTTTGAGTCTTTAAACATATTACTCATATATATTTCATATTCTGTGTTTCATAACTCCAGTTATGAAGTATTATGAGGTACGGTTGTGCTGTATTTTGCTTCCAGTGGCTATTATTGTGACTTTTTCCTGTTAATTTTGTGGGTTTTGAATGTAAGATTATATTTATTAGCATTTTATTTTTAAAAGTCATTAAAGCCTATTTCTATTTGAAGATATATTTCTTCAGAGAGAAATTGTGCCTACTTCTGGCAGGAATATGAGGGGATTATGAGTCTGGAAACATTTCAAAATTATTCTTGTATTAAAGTGTTTTTGTATGACCTGTGTCACATAAAGTTTGGTGGCAAACTGATGTTTGGGCCTGGGTATGATGGAATGTTCTCAGGTGAAATTCTTTGCCAACCCCTACCCGCTACCTCATTGCCCACATGTAAGGAAGGTAATTGTAATCACTGGAAGAGAGCAGGTTTATTTCTATCATTCTCTTTCACTCTGGGTATATCACCTTGCAGTTTGAGTTGTATATAGTGGTGGGGTTGATACCTCCTATACCACCCACTTATAAAGACCCAGGGCTTTTCTTATTATCACCAGAGTTGCTTGAGGCCTTAAACACTGAAGCTTTAATTCACTAGGTACAGCAAAATCTCTCTTTGTCTTAAGGTGGATTCAGTTCTGGTCACCTCTCTAGATTCAGGTTGTCATTTACTTTTTAGCCTGTGACTATTCCTTACTAACTTACCAGATTTTATAAATCAATCAATCGATCAAGCATTTTTATTTGCTTTCAGCAAAAAAGTCAGTAGACCTAGTCTGCCACACTATGGAAAATTAAACTTCATACGTGTTTATGTTCATGTAAATTATATATCTTTACTTTCATAACTTGAAATTTACAAGTGATACTATTGTTGTTTAATAAGCAACTAAAAGATTGAGAATGCATCACCACTTTTAGAATTGCACATATTAGTAAACACACATTTTATTTAAATTTTTCTTTCAGATATACTCAGTTATAAAGAAAAATCATTAGGTGAAATTCTCTACACATCTTGAGAATCCTGGCCTATATACAGATATCTTGTCATCATGATATTTTATCTTTGCATTTTCATCCATACAACCTTTAGGATAAAGATATCTGACAAAGTTGATGTCTGTGATGTTATTTTTATTTAATATAATTTAATCAAGTGTTGAAAATTTGTGCATTTAACCTATTTGAACATATATTTAGGCACTAGTAAATTTTCCAGTGATATTTTAATTGGATTATTTTTAGTAACATCTTTTTCTAGCTTGATGCATTATTTTAATTTCAATTTAACTGTACAGAAAATAAAATGTTTGACAATATATACATACACATATTTATATATGTATATATTTGTACTTATATATTTAAAATAAGAAAACTTTTTTATCCTTTCCTATGGTTAGATCTTTTATATAAAATATGCTTTATTTTGCCTGGGTCATTTATCAGTTAAGTTGAGAACAGATAGACATTTCTTAATGACTTTGGTTTCATTTCTCAAACATGTGTCTAGTGTGTGTTAAATGGGAGTTTTAATATTATACTTCCTCGTATCATGGTTTTTCCTTAATTTAAACAACAAGTTTGACTTTTTTATTAATGTTTATAAAAGAAAATTTAGTTATCTTTTAATCTATAGAACTGATTTACCATATTCATAGTAATAAAACAAGTAGTACTTTCTTCAAGAAAAAATGCTCATTCCTCTTCCATACTTTCTTTATAGCCTCTCATCCTTTAGATATAATAACTGGATATGAAATAATCCCAGAAAATCCATATTTATTATTACTGGAATATAAGATGATGCTATATGAGAACATTTATAATTCAGACGGAGAAATGAGCTAAAATGATAATATTTTCCTCACAATTGCATTTTTCTCCATAAAATGAAAAAAAGAAGAGAAAGGTTAAGATTGTGCATATCAAGTTAAGAGAAAACTTGAAAATCACTAGTAAAAGCTGAAATTCAATAGATCTAGAAATTGCTTTGAGAAACTGCATGTGAAATTATAAGCCATTTTTGTAATAGTTCCTCACGCCTCTAATGCCAGTTCAATTTGTTATTGAAAAGATATTGGACATTCTCAAATTGTTCATCATTAGGTAAAGGAAAAGAATAGATCTATTCATGAGTATAAATATACTCATTTTTTGTGTTGTCCTAAACTGTACTTTTTCCTACCAGCAAGCATCTGTAGGTTTTACCTTGATGAAAGTCACTCAGAATGAATGTAATCAAAAGCAGTTCCCTTGCCAGTAAAATTTAACCTTTAGAAACCTCTTCAAGAGTAGAAGTATCTTAGGACAGTCATAGTTTTACTAATGATTTTTTTCTGTTCACTTAACCCCTTTAATTTTTAATTCTCTGGCATTAGCCCCCTGAAGATTCGACCTAGAAAAGATGATAAGCAGCTAAAAATAAAACTAAAAGAAATGCAATATCCTCCCCATCCTAGCGTATTCTAATAACACGATCACACAAATATGTCCCATAGCTACATACATTTCGGCATCTTGGAACACCGAAATGATCTTGCAGTTCTTACACTGGTTTTGTTTCAATTTACAACAAAGGACTAACTGCACAGCTGCAAAAAGTGGTCACACACAATGTGATCTTTAAGCAAATGTTTATTCATGAAGTACCCATTTCTCTGCCAGTGCTCTCCAGCTGACTGGTTGCTCAGCACGTACTGTAATAATCACCACATGGAACACTAGCAAGCACTGAGCAACCAGCAATAAGGCATCTGCTCTGTATTCAAAAACAAATATCAAATGTAATTCTCCAGAAAAATTGTGTAGCTTTTATACAGACTACGGATGATTTGACTACTTGCACCTTTTAGGGGACATTTTTCTTAGAACAGAGATATAGAGAATATGAGAACAAAATAATAGGAACATTATATATATATATGTTCCTATTATTGCGGGTGCATGAATCTTTGGAAAAGGTTGGTAATATACATGTTATGTGCATTGTCTGCCTTAATTTGGGCAGAAATAACAACTTACCATTGACTGGGTGGTTAAACAACAAACACTTATTTCTCACAGTTCTGGAGCCTAAAACTCTGAGATCAGAATACCAACATGATCAAATTCTGGTGAGGACGCTCTTCTAGGTTGTAGACTCCTATGCTCCTTGTATCCTCACATGCCAGAAAGAGAGCTAGAGAACTCTCTGGGGTTCCTTTTATAAGGACATTGATTCCATTCATGAGAGTTCCACTCTCATGACCTAACATCTCCTAATACCATCACGTTGGGGGTTAGGATTTCAACATATGAATTTTGATGGAGACACAAACATGTTCAATCCATCGTGCACGCACACACACACACACACACACACACACACACAAAGAAACCCTGACCCGCCATAAAATTTGAAAGGGCAATTTCCTCTAAACAAGGAGACTTCAGCTCTTTTGACTGAGACACACAGTATAAAACAGAGTTTATACTATGAACCATAAAATACATATGTGTGTGTGTTTCTTTGTATAGCTAACTTAAGTAAAAGTTTCATGAAACTTGCAAGGGAACTAATATTTTTATCCTATTCTATTCAATTTCATTAAAAAAAACCCTCTCTGGATACGACCTACTAATTTGATCTTGTAAAACATTGTCATGACTCTCATATGAAAATAACTTCTCTAAAAGTTATGCCATAATATTATATCAGTGTCATAATATGACTATCAGTATTCGTATTTATTTTGAACTAAATGGAATTATTAAAGTAATACTTTAGAAATGTTCATGGAAACTGTGCTAAACCTGAAAAATATGTGCTTCTGTGTTATTAATTTTTGTGCATATCTGGAGAAGATTTTACCTAAATAGCACTTCTTCAGCTTCTGAATATCATGGGGTGCATTTTAAAACATTGAAATATGGATAAATTTATAAGAAAAATCGTTTTTATTCATCACCTCAATCATTACTCTCACACTTACTCTCTGACCTTGTAGATGACATAGTTTACATCTGTGCAATCACTGGAATATAAATCTAACACATCCTACAACTTTATTTTAAAGTTTATTTTTGTAGAGTGCCCTCTGGATGCTTATCCTTGGTTATTTCCATCAACTCAAGTAAGACTGAAATAGAATGATAGTGGTTTAGCCATTTTATTGCAACTCCATTTCCTTCCCATCTGTACATTTATGAGGACATATCTAAAAGACTAATTGTGAACAAATTTGTCTTCTATTAAAGTCTAATTTGGAAGAAGTTCTCAGAGAGAACCTCTAATCTGAAGGTCCTCAAACACAAAGATTATCAAACAAAGAGACATAATTGCTTTGTCCATGAGTTTTCCTACAGAAAGTCAAAAAAAGTCACTTGGTGAATCCAACACACAGGAATGAAGCTAGGACCTCCTGATTAGCAATACAATTTCTGCATTGGTTATTTTTTTTTAGGGTTTATTCAAGATTTGCTATCATAAATGTCACTGTCCACCATCACCATTTAGGATTATTTTTACATAAGAAATTTTTCTAAGGAGTGAAATGTCTAAAGTTCTGGATAAATCACAAAAATATTCTCTTGAAGAGTTATACCAATTTACAATTCTACATCAGTGAATGACAGTATCTGATTCACCACCTTATTGATCAGATGAATATTATCCTATAATTTAAATTAAAAATTTCACACTATCGCTTATAGAAACAATTAATACAAAAAAAGAGTCATAATAAAAAGCAATAATCTTGTCTCACTCCTCCTCACCACCAGTCCCATTTCTGAGCAAAAAGAACCACTTTTAATTGTTTCTGGTTTTAGCTTTTCTAGTATGTTATTCCATAACTCTAAAAAATATGTTAAGATCAATATCAACTAGTTCATCATTTTGAACATGATCCATTTGATTCCTGTTATTCTAGATTAGGATTCAGTTCACATACATATTTCTACTTTTCCTCAAAACCTCCCTGCCCAAGAAAATTAAATCATTAATATTATTTCATTTATTGATAGCCTTCAGAGCTTTATATAACAGACCTAGATCTCTATTTCTAAACTGTATTTTGTAGGATAAATTTATCAACCTTCCTATTTTTCCTTTTCCCTCCCACTTACCAATTTCTGTCTCCTCTATGTTTACTTTTACAAATCATCAGTAATGAGGGGTAGATATAGCTTAGTAGTAGAGCCACATGCTTAGCATGCACAAGGTCCTGGGTTCAATTCCTAGTACCTCCAGTAAAAGAAAATCATTTTTAATGGCAAAAAAGATACTGTGCTCT
Source organism: Camelus bactrianus (assembly GCF_048773025.1). NCBI lineage: Eukaryota > Metazoa > Chordata > Mammalia > Artiodactyla > Camelidae > Camelus > Camelus bactrianus. The sequence continues at coordinate 75,701,389 of NC_133575.1, read as the reverse complement.
ATTTTCTACTGTGTGCTGAAATTGTGACTATGGGTGAAATTGAGTCTAAAATGCATTAAATATCTCTCTTCTAAGTTCAAAGTCTTGCTGGAGAGGAATCAGCTGCAAATAGTTGGGACCAGTACCTCTGTACAGGGCTCACCGAGATTTCCGTAACTAGACTATGTTCTCCAGTTACCAGCCTACCCCACCTCACCTCCAGCCCTCATGGGGAAAGGGAAAGAGTGCATTCCATTTTTTGAAACCAAAGGAGAATGGCTCTGCAAGTGAACCATTTATAAAGATTTGCAAATCCCTGCCGGAAATGCCATTAACATCTTGTTACCCATTTGGAATTTGTTGAACTTCAGAACTTCCAGGCTCGATTTGGTGTCACCAACTGAATAATATATGATGCTAGTTATGGGGAGAATATTCTGTGAGCCTAGGATTATGGTACTTTTGCCCTTTTTAGTCCCCCTCCTCTGCTTTAGAGAAAAGAAAGCTGCCTGACATAAATCCTCTAAAACTTATAGTTTTACTTAAATATAAAACAAGGCGCCTGCTTTTTTATTTGAAATGTCTCATAGTGGGAGGCATTCTTGAATTACTGTATTTCAGCAGAATTTAAGGAAAGGGTCATAAAGTTTGTTTATGAAAAGAGAAGCCAATCTCCACTTTGTCCCAGTCCCTTGAGACCTCAAGAAAGAACCCAGAGGTTCCCATGGCATGCCAGTGATAAGAATCTATCTTTGACCTTTCTCTAGTTTGAGCTGATTCTGTGTGGTGCTGGGGACTCTGCTGATACAATGGTGTCTGCACAGTTAGTTATAATCATTGTCCAGAGAGATGCTTTGCTTCCCCTTCACCTCCTATGCCTTTAGGGGACCATACGGAGAGGAAGTTGTTTCTTTCTTCAGCTCAAGATGTTATGTAGCCTCCTTGCTGAACTTACCATTTGATTGTCAATTAAGAGGCATTCAGTAGTCTAGAATCTGAAGTTAGGAGGGTGAGAATATTCTGAGAGAAAGACTATCTGAATAAAGCACAGATCACTGCCCAGCTATTTTGAAGTTTACACCAGACTAGCTTGTCTTGGATTGGGTAGTAGGATAAACACTTTGAAGCAAGTTTGAGATTAAAGCTTTAAAATGAGCAAAACTGAAATTCAACTGAAGTGAATGCAAAATTATGGAATCTACCCAAGATTTTATCGCGATACCTAATACCCAGCAGGCTAGTGAGTTTCAATACGGTACAATTGGAAACTATTTAGTCACTGGAAAAATAATAAAACTCCACTTTGTGTTTATGTCTAAAAAATTCCAGCAAATAGAGGCCCCTGAAAACCCTGGTTACATTCATATTATAATCTGTAACCACGTGTCCTCTGTGTTTTGTGGGTCAACTTCAAATAACTGAAATTAATAGTTCGTATAATTATAACAAACTTGGCTTCATGGACATATAGTCTGTCTTGTTTAATTTACTTTTTTGTAACTTTGTTTAGGGGGAATATCTATTGGTATTTCTAATTTTCATATATTTTTGGATTTTACCTTATCAGTAAATTGTTCTAATGTCTCAAGCATATTATCTTTTCTGTGGGATCTCTTTTTTTCACAGATGACTTCATTATAAGACTCTGTGTGTTTCTCATCCATACTGAATCAGTTGATAGCTAAGCCTGGAGCATTTTCCTGAATTAGATCTACTGGTTTCTATATTCTCCTTTCTTAGTTTGCTCTCTGGTACTGCAGAAACATATTCAAGTCTCTTCTCAAGAAGTTTGTAAGAGGTAACTGTTCTGAGTTCTGACATGGCTTTCTTCTGCTCTTTTAATTGATATTTTGAGTATAGCATTGTAAGATAAAATGTAATTTTCCTCAGATCTTTGAAGGAACTCTTTCACATTCTTGTAGCATCCACTGTTGCTTATGCAAAGTAGAAAAATGGGACTCTTCGAAGGTGAATTTTTCTCTCTTCTCGCTCTCTCTCTCCCTCTCTCTGAAATTCTACAATGATACGTCTAGTTATGCATATTGTTTATGGAGGAGTAAGTGAAGGGCATTGAGTGGAAAGACATTCAAGAGTTGGATTGCTGGGGAAAAGGAATATGCACTTGAACTGGTTTATGAAATAAGCTAACTTTCATGGGGTAAAATCAAGAAACAGATTCATCCCTCTTGCACTAGTCCTATCAACCCCGCTCAGTCTAATATCCCTTCCTTGCTTTTTGATCTCAAATTGAGAAAATCATACAATTTTTAGGTTACATTCAGATATTAACAGTCTCATTTTCAAACTTTAAAGAAAACATAGTATAAGATCAAAACTTTTATCTTTCATGTAATTTATAGTTTACTCCCACCCATCCCTCTCACTTGATGCTCAAGGTCTAGTATGTAGGCTACAGGGTATGTTCTGTTATTTTCTTCATTTTTCCCTGATCTTCGCCACTTCTGCTGCTCCAGCACTGAGAGGGGTGAGTGGTAAAGTGGCGATCGCCTTTTGATTTAGCTGGTGCTGCCTGCAATTCTCTTTTGCCTAAGAAGTGCCCTCTGTTATATTAGGTGCCCAAATGTTTACTCTCTTACTTGGCCTCCTTCTGTGGGTTCTATGAAGACATCTTTGCCCGAGAACTGCATGTTGCACAGTTTCTTGGTGCAGAAGGTGGAATATTTGATTGATAGATTCTGTCACCCTTTATGAATCCCTTGTAATATCTACAGGCATGACAGAGGCATGACAGCAGGGACCATTAACACAGATCAAACAAACTTTTCTTAATTTCTTGTCTTATGAAAAGGTAAACATAGATTTGATTATGTTAAAATTAAACTTTATTAACAAAATGATCTTGTCTTTTGTGATGAAATAATATAATGTATATCTCAATATTCTACATTAATTTGCTGAATTTTTAAAACATGTTATCTTCCACTAATCAATGATTATAACTTCTTATAAATATATGATAGCCATTGGCCAATGTGTAAACAGAACTCAGAAACTTCAATTTCAAAATCAATATGGAGATGCTACTACTTCCGCTAAAATAGTTGAATTTATACACACATGCACACAAGTGAATGGTGAAACTGGTTTGAGAATACAGAAAATACTGACTCTTCCGTAAGATAAGTTAATGAGTCATTAATCAGAAGAGGGAAGAGAATAATCTAAGCGACATAAAACAAGGGTCAGTAAACTGTAGCCTGAGGGCCAAATCCAGCCTATTGCTTATTTTTGTTAATAAAGTTTAATTGGAACATAATCAAATCTATGTTTTTGCGTATTGCCTTTGACTGTTTTTGTGCTACAGCATCAGAGTTAAGTGGTTGTGATAGAGAGTTGATAGCCTGCAAACCATAAAATATTCACTATCTGGCCCTTTACAGAAAAGGTTTACTGAACCCTGGTGCAGGAGAATAGGTAAATGTCCCACTTCCTAAGATATATGCATTGCTGGGCAGAAATATTTAGACATCATAATGTAATATAAGGTTAGTGCTGCCAGCAGTCTCCTGTGTTATCAGAAAACACTCTAATTCTGACATTTTTGAAAGTCAGTAAGTCCTGACTTACATAAAAGCATTATTACACTAATTCTGAGGGTGAAGTCATTGATGGTGTTAATATCAATGCTTACAAATATACCTAAAACAATTACAGTTCTAGTATTACTAAGTATACTAGTAATTACCTGCATGCCAAGAAATCCCAGATCAATGGGAACGATAGTCAATGCCATTAACATGCCAAATATTGAAGTGTTATGCAAGTGATCAGTAGACTAAATCATGAAAGTGGTACATGTGACAACTGTGAGAATTTGAAGAGCAGCGGGCTACTTCTTATTCACAGGTGTATATAAGAATATTTTCCTCCAACCTACATAGTTTTTCACTTACATATGCACCTTCCCCAAGCTTACAGCTGTGTTTTAAGATTAAAATTAGATAAGTTAAATAAAGATAATATTTGCTACCAGCCGAATTTAAGATTCAGGTGATGATTTTGTAGAATTCATCAGAGCCGGAAACATTATAAATTCTTTCTACCTTGCCTAATTATGTACTACAGGAGGAAGTTCTGGGAACCCTATTCTTGTTTGTTTGGAAGGATCAAAAAACTGAGCCAGACTTGTTTCAAATTAAACCTCAAGCCAGGTGCATATCACCTGTTTTTGGTGTTTTTTTTTTTGTTTGTTTGTTTTTTTTTAACACACAGCTGTGGTTAGATTATGCTCTCTGTTTGTGACTGCAATTGCAAGGAGGGTGTTGGGTACAATTTGATCCAATCAGGACAACAATATAAATGACTCTAAATCTGTTTCAATGTGAAACAAACATGTCCAGAAATCAGTTTCCTTTGAATATTTATTTGGATGTTCTTTGTTTGCATGGATTTGGAAGTTATATGGAAATAAAATCTAAGGCAGAGTGGGATCAAATTCTTACAGTCAAACAAAGGCTGCCTGTCTAGGACAATTTCTTTCATCATGGCAAAAACTAACATTTTGAAACCAAGCTCTAAATATATATAGGGAAGGTATGAAAATAATTTGAGGATTCAGATATTCTTGTTTATGCTTTTATGTGCTAATTAATTCTCTTAACACCAGTTTTAAGTCTGTTAAATCTGATTGTATTGATAGATGATGATGCACACACACTTGTCAGACTAAGACAGAACACACAACGCTATGAAAGGTATGTACATTTAGAAATGTAGATCATTGATTCATTCAGCAATTATTTAATGAGTCTGTATAAGAAGACAGGTCAAACAACTCAGCTCTACACTCATTAACTGTGTGAACTGAGCTAAGTAATGTAGTCTCTCTAATTCTTGGTTTCTTCATCCATAAAATGGGGAAAAATAATACTTAATCAAATATGTCATTCTGGTCCCTCTCCCAGAAGGGATTTGTTGGATATGTAATTCATTTATCTGATGACCTGCCTACCTACAAACCTATCTACTTACTTATCTTCCAATTGCCTAACCTAATATCATTCCATTATGTCTGAAAGGAAAACAGTATTGTCTCAGAGTTTGTTTTTATATCCATCCAGCTTCATTAACTAGAATAGTTGTAGCAACCCAATGTTAACAATATTAATTTAATTCCCCCTTTCTGTTTCCTGTTAAAACATTTTTTTAAAATGGGTAGACGACATGGATAGACATTCCTCCCACCCCCCCAAAAAAAAAAAATGTACAGATGGCGAAGAAGCACATGAAAAGAAGCTCAACGTCACTAACCATCAGGGAGTGCAAATGAAAACCACAATGTCGTATTACCTCACAGCTGTCAGAATTGCTATTATCAAAAAGACAAAAAATAAGTGTTGGTGAGGATATGGAGAATAGAGAACCTTCATGCACTGTTAGTAGGAATGTAAATCCGTGCAGTTATTATGGAAAGCAGTATGAAGTTTCTTCAAATAATTAAAAATACAACCACCATATGATCCAGCAATTCAACTCCTGGGTATTTATCTAAAGAAGATGAAAACACCAATTCAAAAAGGTACATGAACCCCTATGTTTATTGCAGAATTCTTTACAATAGTCAAGATATAGAAGCAACCTAAGTGCCCATTAATAGATGATTGGATAAAGAAGACGTTGTAAATATATACAATAAAAAAGAACGTAGTCTTGCCATTTGCAACAACACGGATGGACCTAGAGGGTGCTATGCTAAGTGAAATATGTCAGCCAGAGAATGACAAATACTAATTTCAGTTAAATGTGGAGTCTAAGAAACAAAACAAGTGATCAAACATAACAAAACAGAAATAGTCATAGATACAGAAAACAAACAGATGGTTGCCAGAGGGGAGATGGGGGGAGGATTGAGAGTAATAAGTGAAGGAGATTATAAGGCACAGACTTCAGTTACAAAAATGGTGAGTCTTGGGTACGAAATATACAGTGTGAAGAATATAATCAATAACAATATGATATATTTGTATAATGACAAGAGAGTAGCTAGATTTATAGTGATAATCATTTTTAGTGATGATCATTTTATAATGTAAATAATTATTGAATTTCTATGTTATGCACAAGAAATAACATAATGTTATACGTCAATTATACATCAAGAACAAACAAACTCATAGAAAATGAGATCAGATTTATGGTTACTAGAGGCGGGGTATGGGGAAAGGGAGAATTGGATGAAGGTAGTCAAAAAGCACAAACTTCTAGTTTTCAGATAAATAGTACTAGGGGTATAATGTACAACATGATAAATATAATTAACACTACTGTATGTGATATATGAAAGCTGTTGAGAGTAAATCCTAAAAGTTCTCATTACAAACAATATTTTTTCATTTTCTTTTATTTTATATCCATATGAGATGAGGGATGTTCACTAAATCAGGATGCATTTTCATCACTTACAAATTATCCAGGCATCTTCTTTTGTATATATGCAGTTAAAAAACACTTAGATACCTAAATAGAAATAGTGTTAAATTGTCACTATTATGAAACTGATTTTTTTCCAAAATTATTTCATCTATTTTTATTAAAAACCAAGAAACCACATAAAATGAAGTGAAACTGAATAATTCAATTAATGTCATGTTATCATTGTCACATACTATTTAAGAGGCCCACCTAAAGTTATGAAAAATTATGAATAACAGTAAAATGCTGGAATCGTTATTTTTCTTTTCAATTATTTAATTAAGTTTGGGAATAACTGTCAACCAACTCTGAAAGGGTAGAAATAACCTAACAAGCAGTATTTCTTTTCACAGCTTCTCCACTCCTAAACCCTTTTCTTGATTGAGTCAGGCTTTTGAAAATAAGAATCTAATGGTTGGAAGTCTTCTTCTTTGCCCTGAAGCAAGCACATATACTCTTGATTGGATAAGGACTTTTCAACTGCATTTGATATTAAAAAAATCCATTTTAGATATCAGTAAATAACTTTGGAATTTTTTGAATGACAATGTTGGAAGAGGAACAAGTTACAGGGCAACTCTATTAAAGATCCTTTAGTCTTCCTTTTCAATATGGTCTCCATTGATAAGCCCTTTTGAATGAGATTTTAAAAATCCTACAATTTTAGGATAAGTTCTTCCTGACATCTCTGTGTTGCCTATCCAATTGTCATAATTTTTCTATTACTCTCAGTGTAGTCTTATATAACCATGATCTTAAAAAGAATGACATGTAGAGCCATTCACAGTTGCTTTTGCTTATTTAGAAAAAAGTTCTTATGTTAGGTGACACCTTGACTTATAATAAATTTCTTTTTTATTGTATACATTTTTCCCATCCATTACTGAGTTCTTAAAAGGGGATTGGAGGAAGAAAGAATAGAGTATAACTGCTAATGGGACAGCATCTCTTTTTTCAGTGTGATGAAAATATTCTGCAATTAGATAGTAGTGATGGTTATACAATATTGTGAACATATTATAAGTCACTGAATTGTACACTTTAAAAGGATTATGATTGAAATAAACTAGTCACAGAGAAAATACTGCATGATTACACTAGCATGAAGTACCTAAAATAGTCAAACTCCTAGAAGCAGAGAGTAAAATGGTGGCTGCCAAGGGCTGTGGGGAAGGGGAAATGGGGAACTGCTATGCAACAACAGGTATAAAATTTCAGTTATGCAAGATGAATAAGTTCTAAAAGTCAGCTGTACAACTTCATGCCTGTAGTTAACAATACTGTATCATACACTTAAAAACATGTTAAGAAAGTAGATCCCATGTTAAAAGTTCTTACCACAATAAAAAAGGTAAATGTTATGGTATGTGATTTAACATAACTGGCTGCACAAAAATTGTTTCCTTTTCTCTCACCATACATCCCAGAGAAGAATAATACAGTGTTTTTTAAGAGAGTTTGAAAATCTTTTCTTTTCAATGAAACATAATGAATTTTACTACATGGATAACAGCAGTATAATATATAAAGAATTTTAAGCTGTATATGTGCATGTGTGTGTATCTGTATCTGTGTGTCTATGTTAAGAGAAATGCCGGAGAGGGAGTGGAGAGAAGGAAAGCCTCCTACACTGTTGGTGGGAATGTAGTTTGATGCAGCCATTATGCAAAACAGTATGGAGATTCTTTAATAAACTAAAAATAGACTTAACCATATGATCCAGCAACCCCACTCCTGGGTATATATCCAGAGGAAACTCTAATTCAAAAAGATACAAGCACCCCAGTGTTCATTGTAGCACTATGTGTGATAGCCAAGTCATGGAAGCAACCTAAATGTCCATTGACAGATGACTGGATGAAGATTTAGTATATATACACAATGGAATACTACTCGGCCATAAAAAAGAATAAAATAATGCCATTTGCAGCAGCATGGATGGACCTCGAGATTGCCATACTAAATGAAATAAGTCAGAGAAAGAAAAATACTATATGATATCACTTATATGTGGAATCTAAAAGAAAAAATTACACAAATGAACTTATTTACAAAACAGAAACAGAATCACAGACATAGAAAACAAACTTGTGGTTACCAAGGAGGAAAGGGGGAGAGGTGGAGGGATAAATTGAGAGTTATGGATTTGCAGATACATACTACTATACATAAGATAGATAAACAGCAAGGTCCTACTGTATAGCACAGGGAAGTATATTCAATACCTTGTAGAAGCCTATAATGAAAAATAATATGAAAAGGAATGTATATATATATACAAATCACTATGCTATACACCAGAAATTAACACAACATTGTAAACCGACTATACTTCAACAAAAAAAATTAAAAAGAAAAAGAGTTGGGAGATTTCTGTTTTTCCAATATTCAAAGATGATCTCATGTGGAGAAGTCAGAATAAGAAGTAGCACTTCACTTTTCTCTTTGAGTCAATTAATGCTGTATTCTTGGCACAGGAAACTTTTCTAAATTTTCGTGTTTAATTTTATTTTAATTTTGTCAAGCACATTAGATATTCTTGATGGTATTTTATCTCTATAGCAAATCATCACCAATCCAAAAAAAGACACAAATATGCCTTGCCAGTTAAGCAATCTAAATATATTTTTATCCAATTGATGGCAATTTTAAATCACTTCCAAAAAGAAGGAGAGACAAATACAAAAGGCTTGAGGCTAGAAATAGCTATAGATGAGGGTCCCAGGGGAAATTGAACACAAGACTAAAAAGATGAGAAGAAGCAAACTGTCAAGAAGTTCTAGTGCACCAGTGGATTGATGCAGAACAGGGAAAGCTTTAGACAACTAAAGAAATTAGACTCAAAGAAGTAATGAAGGGAATATCAAACGCGGAAGACAATTTTTTTTCTAGAGTTCTTCTTGCTTACAGATTTGCCTGTGTTTAATTATTGAATATTCTAAGCATAGTTTTTGGAGAATGTGAAGACGAATAACATTTAGAATATAAGTAGCAGGTTTCAAAATCAGGATACTCGTTTTATAAGGGTTGATTTATTCTACTCTTGATTTTAACATCCTTCATGTACATGAGCTGCACTATTATGGAGATTTTTTTCTTGTCAAAATTTGCCATAATTTCTATATTTGACAACAGACTTTTTTCTTTCCATTTCGTTATCACATCATTCAGAGCCTGCAATATGTTTTATTTTTGTTGGCGTGGTTCTTTTAAATGTCTCACCGCCAATCACTTTCTATTCACAAAGAACAGGAAACAAGTAAATATGTAAATTTGCTACAGAATAGTGGGGAAAAAATGCTAGAATGTAACAAAGTAGAAGAAGCATATTATGATTGCATTTGAAGGAGTACAACTCTGTAAAAGGAAAGCCATGGCTAAGGCAGCAGGACGATTAATCTAATTACAATCATAATAGCAAGAAAATATTTTTCTAAATAAAATTTTAGTGAAAATTTTGGTGAAAAATGAAGAATATATAATTCCATTGATTCATCACATTATGCATTATGACAGTTGCCTATTTAAGAATTCATAGTTTTAAAATATGTATTTTCAGACATCCAAACCCTTCCAAAATCTGTTTCTAAAGTAAATATGAAGATTATGCTTAATCCTCTGAAGTTTAAAGTGTTTCATGAGATTTCAAGAATACTTATATAGGGAATTTTTCAAGTGGCATCGGTTATAAACCAACAACAATTTTAATGCAGCACCTTATGCATAATATTACTTTTATTTCCTAAATACTATAAAACACCCTACACATATTTTCACCAATCTTTATAATGCTTAAGTCATTTATGGAAATCTAAAGAAAAATATAAACAAATTATAAAGTCATGCTTTTAATTTTGTTCAGTGAAGTTCTTTCCTATGGATAAGAAAACAGTAGAACTCATATATTTGCAAGAGCCCCATACTGTCTGTCTAATGAAATTTTGCATGATTTCATGGCTGTACTTTTCAGGATTATCAAAAGGATAGACTGAGGCATTTATTAAGAATGTACCATTAGCAATCTGATTTATGTCAATGGGTTCAAAAATTAAACACTGGGGAAAAGGAGAAGAACAAAGGAAGAAAAGAATGGACACAGATAAATAGAATATCATAGGGCAAAGACAGTCATGCAAGCGAAACATTGATCATACATGCGTTATTCCTCATCAGAGACTTTTAAAAGTTGTCACTTTTCTAAAGATGAACAAAACCCAAAATTTTTCACTTAATTTTAATGTGTATGGTCCAAAAAAAAAAAAACCCATCATTTGCAAGTCATAAGTTTCAGGTAAAAATCAAGATATTTAATCCTTTGAAAATTGAATTTTTTATTCTTTAAATCAAGATGAACAACATAAGATCGATGAACAGATTACTTGGAAACTTCTGCTCTTTACGAGATAGATAATTTTTTTAATGTACATCTGGCTATGTATTTGGGAGAACACCACTCAGATGTAAATGTACTAGTCAATTCTTCCCTAAAATCTGAAGCTGTTCTTGAATAGATGACCTAATTATCTTCATATTCTAATATTTAGAAAGACTATAACTCAGAAGGCATGTGATTTTCTCAGAATGATAGTTTCACTAGAAGAACATGACTACTTCCATTTTCTATTTAGACAGCAAACCTTGAAAAATAAACACATTTTTTGGAAAGACTTCAGTAGTTTATAGTGGGCAGTGTTGGGATTTCAAATTAAGTAGTTATTAGAGAGCAGTAGAAAACTTCTTAAAACATTATGCACACAAAATTCTATAGTCATGTACTTGTGAGTATGTTGGTGTTTGTGTGTGTGTGTGTGTGTGTGTGTATGTAATTATAGAAGTGAATCACACTACATATGCCATAACATTGACTATTACTACTTTAGTACTTACCAGTTCTGATTGTTTTAGGGACTTTCTGTAATGCATGCCATTTATTAGAGAAAGAGTGAATAATGCCACAAAACAAACTAAATATCTCTCTCTGCCTCAAATGTTACCATGCAGATGTAAGTTTAATAAATTTTATTATGAATACACAATACTTACTGAATATACTGGATATATATATATATATATATATATATATATATATATATATATATATATTCCACTAATATAATAATCATGAATTTAATGATTGAATGTATAAAAAAGCAAAGTTTTTATTTTTTATGACTAAATATATTCCTGCCCTAATATTTTCTTACTTGCTTGGACCTCTAACCTAGGAGTGGTACTGCTGAATCATAGGTTTTGGTGTGTTCAGCTTTATTGACTAACGCCAAACTATTGTGTAAAATAGTTGCCTGATTCACACTCCCACTAGTAGTAGAATTCTCTTTTATCCACATTCTTTTCCAAACTTTGTGTCATCAAATGTCTTTATTATTATGAAATTTAATTGCATAAAACACATCTTTATAGTTTTATTTCACTGCTTTTTCTAATTTTGAGTTTCATCATTGGCAATTCATATTTTTGTCTTCCATGAAATGCCTATTTATGTCCTTTTTATAAAAATCAAGTGCCTTTGATTGATTTGTAGCAGGATTTCTATGTTGTTTCCTACATAGTCTGGATACTAATACTACATTTTTTACACTGTTATAAATGCTGGTCATCTCTTCACATTTTTAGACTGTCTTGATGGACAAAATATCTTAATTATGTAGCACCCAAATTTGTTTCTCATTTCTTTTATAGTTAGTACTTTTTATTTGCTTAAGAAATTTTTTCCCTATTCTGACAGTTAAAAATATTCTTTTATATTTTATTTTAAGAAGTTTATAATTTTGTTTTTTCCCCTTAGATCCTTAATGTTTCCGGAATTGATGCTGTGGATTAGAGATGCATAATTTTTTCCATAAAGATGACCAATTTTTTTAGCATAATCTTTCAACTAGTTCCTTTTTTCTCCACTGATCTTTAATGTCACTTCTATAATATACAAGGATCTGTAAATTTGTTGTTTCTTTTTATTCTCCATATTCTTTTTGGTTTTTAAGTGTGTCTATCCTTACACAAGTAATGTTCTGACTTAATCACTATAGGTTTATGATAAGCCTTGATATTTGGTAGGGTACAAATACCATATAATTATTGTGTCTCAGTAGTTTCACAGCAACTGTTGGCCCTTTGCACTTTCACACACTTTGTATGATCAACTTATGAAATTCCAGAAAAACCCTGCAGTGATTTTTCCTTCCAGCTTTATTGAGGTATAATTGGTATACCAAAATGTGCATAATTAATACATACAATTTGATGAGTTTGGACATATGTATACACTCATGTTACCATTGTTCCCAATAAAGATAATAGACATATCCTTCACCCTCAAAAGTAGAAGGGCTCCAATTTCTCCACCACTTTGCCAACATTTGCTATCTTCAGGTTTTGTTTTTTTTATAAAAATCGTCCAAGTGAGACATGGTATCTCACTGTGATTTTGATTTGCATTTCCCAAATGATTAGTGATGTTGAGCAGCTTATTCATATACCTGTTGGCCAATTGTATGTCTTCTTTTGAGAAATGTTTATTCAGATCCTTTGTTCATTTTTTAATTGGGTTATTTTTTATTATTCTGTTAAGTATAAGAAATATTTATATATTTTGGAAATTAACTTCTTGTCAGGTTTATGGTTTGCAAATATTTTCTCCCATTCTGTAGGTTGCGTTTTCACTTTGTTGATTATTTCCTTTGCTATGGGGAAGCTTTTTAGTTTGATGTAATCCCACATATATTTTTGCTTTTGTTGCCTGTTCTTTGGATGTTATATTTAAGGAATCATTGCCAAGGTCAATGTCAAAAAGCTTTTCCCCTATATTTTCTTCTAGGAGTTCACAGTTTTGGATATTATATTTAAATCTTTAATATATTTAAAATTATTTTTGTATATAATAAAAGATAACAATTTAATTTAATTCTTTTGCTTGTGAATATCCACTTTTTCCAACACTATTTGCTGATGCGATGATCTTTTCTGCAATGTCTATTCTTGGCACCACTGCAGAAGATCAAGTCTTCATGGATTTATTTTCATGCCAGTAATATGTTGTTTTGGTAACTGTAGCTCTGTAATACACTTTGAAACCAGGAAATGTGACGCCTCCAGCTTTGTTCTTATTGCTTAAAATTGCTCTGGCTATTTGGTGTCTTTTGGAGTCCATATGAATTTTAGAATTATTTTTTCTATTTCTATAAAAATATCTTTAGAATTTTGATAGTGATTGTATTGAATCTGTATACTGCTTTGGGTAGTATGGATATTTTAACAATATTAAGTTTTCCAATCCATGAGCACAGGACATCTTTCCATTTATTTGTGTCTTTTAATTTCTTTCATCAAGATTTTGTAGTTTTCAGTATGTAAATTTTTCACCTCTTTAAACAGGCTTATTCCTAAGAATTTTATTCTTTTTGATGCTATTGTATATTAGATTGTTTTCTTAAATTTCTTTCTGGATAGTTTGTTGGTGGTGTATAGAAATGCAACTGATTTTAGCATGTTGATTTTGTATCCTACAACTCCACTGGATTTGTTTATTTCACCATGTTTTTTCTGGTGTCTTCAGGGTTTTCTAGACGTAATATCATGTCATCTGCAGAGATTATTTTACTTATTTCCTTCTTATTTAGATGTCTGTTTTTCTTTTTCTTGCCCCATTGCTCTGGCTAGGGCTTCCAATATCATCTTTTCATGTGCCTGTTGGCAATATGAATTTCCTCTTTGGAAAAATGTTTATTCAGTTCTGCTACTCATTTTTAATTCTTTATTTCATTCCTATTCTCTATTTGATTTCTTTCTGCTCTGATCTTGTTTTCTGTGTCTACCATATTTACGGTAGGATTTTTCTTTGTATTTACCATGAAGCTTGCTCTGAAACTCTTATTGTTATAATAGCCTATTTTAAGCTTGTAAGAACTTAACTTCAATTACATATGAAAGCTCTATAATATACTCCCCCTCACACACTTTATATTATTTATTTCTGAGTTTATTTTTTATATTATCTTTTAAGTTTTTGTGGTAATAGTTATTCTTAATATTTTTGACTTAACTTTCATATTAGGGTTAAAAATGATTTATGTGCCACTATTAAGGTATTGCAATATTCTGTGTTTGTCTTTATATTTTCAGGAATACTTCATTTTACTGTGTTTCACTTTATTGTGCTTTGCAGATGATGCATTTTTTTTTTACAAATTAAAGGTTTTTGATGGTTAGCATTTTTTAGTGATAAATTTTTTAAAATTAAGGTATGCATATTATTTTATAGACATAATGCTACTGCATACTTAATAGACTACAGTATTGTGTAAACATAACTTTTATATGTATTGGGAAACCAAAAGTTCCTATAACTTGCTTTTGTGATATTAACTTTATTACAGTGGTCTGAAACTGAACTTGCAATATTTCTGAGGTAGCCTGTATCTTTCCCAGTGAGATTTATATTTCATGTGCTTTCATGTTGCTGCTTAATATTTATTCATTTCAACTAAAAGAACTCCCTTTAGCACTTCTTTTAAAGAAGATCAAGCGTGACAAACTCCTTGAACTTTTGTTTATTTGGGAAAGTCTTCACGTCTCCTTTAATTTATGAAGGAAAGTTTTGCCTGGAATAGTATTCTTGGTTGGCAGGTTTTGGTATTCAGGATTGTAAATGTATTATCCCACTGTCTCCTAGCCTGCAAGGTTTTAGCTGAGAAATCTGCTCATACTCTTATGGTAGATACCTTGTATGTAACAAGTCACTTTTCTCTTGCTGCTTTCGAAATTCTCTCATTTTCTTTGACTTTTGACAATTTAATTATAATATATCTCACTTTAGATCTAATCTGTTTCAACCTATTTGTGGTCCTTTGGGCTTCATGAATCTAGATGCCCATTTCCTCCTCAAATTTGGGAGATCTTCATCTATTATTTCTTTAAATATCTCTTCTGTCCCTTTCTCTCTTTCTTCTCCTTCTAGCACTCCCATAATGTGTATGTTGTCCCTTTTGATGTTGTCCCATAAGTTTCATAGGCTTTCTTTACTCATTTTCATTTTTTTTTCCTCTTCATTCCTCTGACTGGAAAATTTCAAATGACCTTTCTTTAAGTTCATTAATTCTTTCTTTTGCTTGATTGATTCTGATGCTTAAGCTCACTATAGAAATGGTACTAAGCCAGCTTGAGAGAGTGACATGTGAAATTCCTCTTACCTTTTCCAATGTACTTTTTCTTTTCTTTTTTTGTGGTCTATTCTCACAAAGGCATTCTCATTTGTGGAGAGTTGCTACTTCCGTGTTTCTGAGAGGGAAATAGGCCTGGGGACCCCCTATTGTGCCATCTTGCTGACATCACTCCTTCTGGACATTTTAATTGAGATTGCATTGACACTTCAAATCAAGTTGGTGAGATTCAGTGTCAATAATATTGACCCTTCCTATCCGTAAAAATGGCATTTCCTATCATTTATTTAGGTAGTATGAGCATTTTCCAGAAAAATATTAATTTTATATATATATATACACAAACACAGTCATAGCAAAACTTGTGTTACAGTTTTTAAATAACTTAAAATTTAAAATTAGATTCTATAACTCTGGCTAGTTCATGCAACTAAATCTTATATATGCATATTCATCTTCTAGTCTTTCATACTGATAAATTTTCCTATTATTTATTTTGTTTTCAACTTCTTATAAATTTACTATATTTTCCTAGTCTTACCACACTAATTAGGACTTCTAGTGCAATGTTGAATGACAGTGGTATAGTAGATATCATGTCTTTACTGATGTAAAAAAAGATATATCACCATTTCAATACTAAGAATACTGTTTGCTAAATCTTGTTAAATACTCTGTTGTGATAAGAATTGTTTTCTATTCCTACTTTTGTGACAGTTATCATGAATGGATGTTAAATATCTTTTCTGCTTCTACTGAGATGGCTTATTGATTTTTTTTTTATTTGTTAGAAGAATGAAAATAATTTGTAAATTTTTATCAATAGATAATTGACATATGATAAAATTTAGCCTTTTGAGGTATATCATTCCATGAGTTTTAGAAACCCCATACCCAAATTCCTCTATGCTGTCAGCCTCAAGCCCTGGATACCACTAATTTACTTTCAATCTGTATTGACTTGCCTATTGTGGGGATTACATATAAATTAAATCATAAAATATGTGGCCTTTTGGGACTGGCTTCTGCCATGTGTTATTTTTCTTTCTTCCTTTTTT
Source organism: Camelus bactrianus (assembly GCF_048773025.1). Lineage (NCBI taxonomy): Eukaryota > Metazoa > Chordata > Mammalia > Artiodactyla > Camelidae > Camelus > Camelus bactrianus. Next base: position 75,684,744 of record NC_133575.1, on the reverse strand, counting down.
ATTATACCTATCCTGGTGTATATAAAGTGTTATACCTTCACACTCATCCAGCCAGTTGACAACACTGACTTAAACCACTCACTGCTTGTGCAGAGTCTCAGAGTTAGCCACAAGTGCGCACTGAGGGTCTTCTCTGGTATTACCTGAGCATGTGAGCAACCCTGGAAATGCACATACCTACACATTCCTGTGGTCTCTAGATTCCAAGAAATATGTCAGAAGTTTTAAAAGTCCCTATGGACATATGAGTCTCTAGCTTTTTCTTTAAAGCTTTTTTATTAGTTTATTGCTTGCCCCAACTGTTATCCCCTGCCTCAGGCACCCACAATGTTATTGTGATTTTTATGGCAAATGCTTTCTTAACACTACCTGAGTCTCAAGTCAGTATAAAATACAGAGAACTTTGCAAGTAGGGTATTCCAAGGAACAGCCAGACAGGTCACATAACAATAATTCCTTGTATATGAGGCTTTCAAGGAGCTTTAGCCCATTCTGTTCCTTCTGTTGATTTCTAAGCTGCTGGTTGCCATTGAAAATTCAGGCTTTTAGTTTTTAAGGTTAGCTACCATGGAGCTAGAAGATGGAACATGGGATTGGGGTAATTAAAAATACCACAAAGCTCAGTGTTCTTTCAGATATGCTTTTTCTTAAAGAAAACAATGCTTCCTGTTTTACTGCACTCCTTTGGTTAATTTCTAGAGTTCTGAAGAAGTTAATTCTGAACAATTTTTGTCAGTTTTCTTATTGCTTTTATAGAGAAGAGAAAATTTGGAAGGTGTTTCTGTGCCCTATACTCTGGCATCATGCCTCTGTATTACTTTTTCAATGATGGTATCTTTGAAATAAAGAGTTTTAGGTATACAAGTCTATGAGTTGTTTTTTTAAATTAATTAATTTATTTTTATTGAAGTATAATCAGTTTACAATGAGGTTTCAATTTCTGGTGTACAGCAAAATACTTCAGTCATATAGGAACATACATATATTCATTTTCATATTCTTTTTCACCATAGGTTACTACAAGATATTGAATATAGTTCCCTGTGCTGTACAGCATAAACTTGTTGTTTATCTGTTTTATGTATTTTAGTTAGTATCTGCAAATCTGGAACTCCCAATTTATCCCTTCCCACCCCTTTCCCCTGTTGGTAACCATAAGTTTCTTTTCTATATCTGTGAGTCTGTTTCTGTTCTGTAAATAAGTTCATCTGTCTTTTTTTTTTTTTTAGATTCCACATATAAGTGATATCATATAGTATTTTTCTTTCTTTTTCTGGCTTACTTCACTTAGAATGACATTCTCTAGGTCCATCCATGTTGCTGCAAATGACATTATTTTATTCTTTTTTATGGCCGAGTAGTATTCCATTGTATAAATATACCACAACATTTTTATCCAGTCATCTGTCGATGGACATTTAGGTTGAAGACAATCTCTTTAGCAAATGGTATTGGGAAATCTGGACAGCTGCATGTAAATTAATGAAGTTAGAACAACCCTTCACACCATACACAAAAATAAACTCAAAATGACTTAAAGGCTTAAACATAAAAGATACTATTAACCTCTTAGAAGAAAACATAGGCAAAACATTATCAGACATAAATCTCAGCAATGTTCTCATAGGGCAATCTACCCAAGCAATAGAAATAAAAGCAAAAATAAACAAATGGCACCTAAATAAACTTATAAGCTTTTGCACAGCAAAGGAAACCATAAGCAAAACAAAAAGACAACCTATGGAATGGGAAAAAATGTTTGCAAAAGATAAGACTGATAAGGGCTTAATCTCCAAAATATATAAACAGCTCATATAACTTAATAAGAAGAAAACAAACAACCCAATCCAAAAATGGGCAGAAGATCTAAACAAGCAATTCTCCAGTGAAGACATACGAAAGGCCAATAGGCACATGAAAAAATGCTCAATGTCACTAATTATCAGAGAAATGCAAATCAAAACTACAATGAAGTTTCACCTTAAAGCTGTCAGAATGGCTGTGATTCAAAAGTCCACAAATGATAAATGCTGGAGAGAGTGTGGAGAAAAGGGAACCCCCCTACACTGTTGGTGGGAATGTAGTTTGGTGCAGCCATTATGGAAAACAGTATGGAGATTCCTCAAAAAACTAAAAATAGACTTACCATATGATCCAGCAATCCCACTCCTGGGCGTATACCCAGAGGGAACCTTAATTCAAAAAGACACATGCGCCCCAATGATCATAATAACACTATTTACAAGAGCCATGGAGACATGGAAACAACCTATGAGTTTTGACAAATACATACTCTTAGAACCCCTAACAAAATCATAATAAAGAACATTTCTATCAAGTACTGATTTATATGTCTACGCATTCTGTCAGTTACTGGAGAAAAATTGGAATCGTCAGTTAAAATTGGAGATTTGTCTGTTTCTCATTTCACATATGTTAATTTTGGTCTCATTTATCTTTAAGCTTTGTTATTAGGTGCATATACAATTTAGAATTTTAATGTCTTATTGAAGAATTTTTTTGAATTATTATGAAATATTTCTCTTTATACCTGGTTAGATTATTTGTTTTGAAATCTATTTAATCTGATATTAATATGGCCACACCAGCTTTCTTTTGATTACTATTTGTGTGGTACAATTTTTCTCATCCTTTTTCTTTTAATCAGTCTGTGAATTTATATTTAAAAACTTAATGGAGTGTTAAAATAGTATATATTTATTATAGTCTTAGATATATTTGGTTTTAATATGCTATGTTGCTATTCTTTTTTCTATTCTTCATATCTGATTATTTCATTTTCTTCTTTCTTGTCTCATTTTGGATTGAGTATTTTTCTGAATCCATGCTAGATATCTAAATATGATTTTTTTCTTTTTAAGTTACATTAAAATTTACAGTCTTCTATAAGTTATCATAATCTATTCTCACATAAAATTATGCTACTTTTGCAGCCTTAATTTTTAAAAGAGTATACTTTTATTTCTATCTCCTATCCTTTATGATATTTTAATACATTTTAGATATATACTGTTATTATTTTTGCTTTATACAGGCAATTATCTTTTAAATAGAATTAAAATTGTTAAAATAATTTTAAGTATACTTAATCAACTATTTAACATATATAATGATTATTATTCCTTCATTTTATAGATCCAAATTTTCTTTTGGTATCATTTTCCCCTGCCTGCTTAAAAAAAATCTTTTTACATTTTTTGTACCATATATTGACTAGTGTTGAACTCACTCACATTTTGTTAATTAGAAAAGGTTTTCTTTAACTTCTATTTGTTAAACTTTATTGAAATATAATTTATAAACCATACAATTCACTAACTTAAGGTGTAAACTTAGATGTTTTGAGTTGCTGTTTTTTATTATATTCACAGAGTTTTGCACCAATAATCATGATCCAATTTTAGAATATTTTTGTCTCCCAAAAGAAACTCCATACTCATTAGCAATAACATATGGTTCTTAGCTCCACAGAGCCCCTGGAAACTATTAGTCTAACTTCTGTATCTATAGTTTTGCCTATTTTGGAAATTTAATATTGATGAAAAAATACAATGTGTGGCCTTAGAATGACATTCTCCAGGTCCATATTCTTTTTCTCTTCTATTTTTAATACAATAAGACTTTGTTGTTTAAGGTTAGTTACCTTGGATTCTATAATATTCAAATGATTATTATCCATTACTATAATCATTTAATTGGGTCTTAGATTGCCTCAATTTGGCCAGTGGAGATTCATTCAAAACTACCTCTTGTGTCCCTTAGACACGTCTCCATCATTTGTTGAGTATTTCCTATCTTTCTGGTGCAAAAAACTATTCTATGATCATCTTGTATTCTTCATGATCCAGACTCGGAATAGACCATTTCTCCAAAGACCTCTGGAGTCTTTGAGTGGAGAGTGGTATTCATAAGTGAAAATCTGATTGCTTGGGTTCGCTCATTCTTACCAGGAAGTCAAAGATTCTAAATCCCCTCAGAAGAGAGTTTATACTGACAAGTCCAGTACCAACCTGATATTACACAATTAAAATATGCTCTAGTTCTCACTCTTCTAATATTTGTCATTCTCTTCTCTAAAAGTGAGAAAAGGTGACTTTCAACTATATATCACAATTAACAGCCCTTGCTGTAAGCAATACTGTTACTAATGGGAGTGTCTTAGGCACACTAATGATATAAGGTAGAAAAAATATGCCTGTTTCTCTTTAGTTTTATGTTTTTTGATGCTGTACAGAAGTATGAAGTTATCTCAGCTTTATTCCATGTGTTTAGCATATATATTTTCCATCAGTTATATTTTCTAAAAACTTTAAATTGTGTTTGTAAACTGAAAATATTCCCCATGTGTGTCTAGATTTAGATAACATTTTATTAATGTGGAGCCTGCCAATTTGCATATACATGATTGTTTTCAACTTAAGGGGAAAAATCTTCAGTTTAAGTTGGAATATTTATTGCCAATTGTTATGATTTGTTGTTCAGAAATACCTATAATTCTTAAACTGAATATCCACTTTCTGATCTCCATATAAATTGCTCACTCTTTTCATTTTCATTTCTTTGCAGCTTAAGAACTTTAATCTTACCTTTATGGCTTTCTGTTGCTGTTTCATGGGTAACATGTTTTCCAACATCTCATTGGTAATGCCTATCAGATTTATTTTTATTCACTTTTCTTCTGTGTATGAAATAATTTCTGAAGTATATCTTTTTTAAGCCTTCAGGGGTAAGTCTTATTTCTCTAGATCTACAATATGTTTCAAATAGATTTTGTAAGACTTTTTTTTAATTCCTGTTAAAGCATCCTGAGATGGTAAGAGAGATATAAGTATGATATTTGTTATAAGACAGTGTGATTTGAATCAGCCCAATTAAGTCTTATAATTTTAATAGAAATGGAAAAATAATCATTTTTACATAATAAAAGAGAAGGAACATTCATTTACATGTTTTCATGGCACATCCATTTTTTTCCTACATACAATGCTTAAATACTTGGCTGTTCTTGGCTGTTCAGTTAAAAATAGGGACTGCCTACTCTTTGATACTGACTGTATCATTTTCTCCCAAAACAACAGAGAAGGTTGATGTATCGTAGATCATATTCCAACTTTTACTATGTCAAAATTGTTTCTCTACTACAACTTCTTAAACATTCTGTAACACTCTAAACCTACAGACTACCTGGAAAAACTTAATTCCCAGCATAGACTTCAGATGTTCCATTGTCTAGTATCTGCACTTCAACACACAACTCTTTTTGTTTTATTTATTTAACTGCACTTTCTAATATGCAATGTACAACTTTATCCACCGTGGTTCAACTCCTCTTTGGAGGTAGAGGAGGGCTGGTTATACTCCCTGAATGTAAATGAAAAGTAGTCTAAGGGCAAGTAATACTCTGACATTTTCACAAAAATAATATCCATGCCAGTGAGGGCTGGTTGTTCAGATTTTGGGACAATAAATCCCTTACTATCTGTCTGGCTGGCATGATTGCTCTGTGTCTTGCTCATTATAGAACTTATATCAGTTCTGTTTCTCTTGTTATGAGTGAACATCCCCTTCCAATTCTGACAATAGGTAGTACATTAGCCTTATTTTGGGGGAGAGGGCAAGTTACTTTTAGTCTACATTTGTGTCTTCATATGTTATATAAGGAAGTTGAGCAAAGGCTTGCAAGAAACCATTATTAAAACCCAGAAAATCATTATTAGGTTATTGAATGGAAAAAATCACACTTTCCTTACCCCCTACTTCTTTTTTCAACAATTATAGCATTTTAAAATTTAAATCTTCACTAGGACCTTTATTGGAAATCTTAATGTTTTCATTTTTTTGAAATTCATCATAAGATTCTAAGTCATTTTTCTATTTTCTGAAACCTGTCACATATTTGCTGCATTTTCTTCAAGTTAAATTAATATAAATATATTCTAATGTTTTAAAGGAAAACGGATTGCAGGAGAATAATCTTTAAAAGTGGAGTGTTTGCAGAAAGTTCCTTACTTTGACTTAAACTTTACTTCCCTGATATAAATCTTTCCTAAGAACATAAGAAATATTATCATCAGTTAATCACATCCTAATTGAACTCTAAAGATATGCTGAGACTCATTGTAGGCACTATTGTGGAATAGAGGGTTAATATAGAATAGTTATTTGTTAAGGGCCCTATAGTCTTATTGAAACTTGCTTTAATTTTTTTACCCCATCTGAAGTATGTGATTTTATAGAATATATCAGCTTAAATAATTTTGTGAGAAAGTAAGGTAATGTGCTTCTGTTATATATTTGTCTTCAATCATTTATTCATTCATTTAATAGTCCTTTACACAAAACCCATTGTGGTAGGACTTCAAAAGCCAAAGTGGTAGGAACTCAAAGAAGAGTAATGCCTTTGTCAGATTTGGCTAGGGGGCTCACATACTAGTGGAGGAGACAGAAAAAAACACCAGTGATGATAATAACTATTATTAACACGAACAAAAACCTATGGGAGTAAAAAGGAAGAAGTGGTTAATTTCATCTTATACACACACTTCTTGTATTTCTTTTCAGTGAGAATCCCCAGTGAACAAGTGCCTGTCATATGGTAAACACTCAATAAGTGTTTGTTGAATACATAAGTAAGGTTAAAGGAATATTCAAGGAAAGCTTCATGGAAGAAGTGATATTTGAGGGAGTCTTGTGAGATGGAAAGTATATTTCCAAGAAAAAAGGTATAGGAAATTATTTCCAGGCAGGAAGAAAAACATGAGCAAAATGACACACAGGCAAAAATGAATGACCTGTGTGAGGAGCAGAAATTAGCCAATTGTTGTAAAATAGCGTCATATACAATGAGGGCTTATTTGGAAAGATTCTTTACGTATAGGTTATGAGTAGCAATCGATGAAAAACTAAGAAAATTGGATTTTATTCTACGGGTAATCAGAAATCACTGATGATTTCTAAGCAAGAGAATGAGACCCTGTCTGAGTTACTTGTAATAATGAAGAGAGAGGGAAAAAAAGAGACTCTGTCTCAAACTTTTATAATTTTTAAAAAGTATTATAAAATAAAAATTAGAAAAATCATCTCCATATCTTGTAGCAAAAATTTCTCCAAAGACTGTGTGTTGCTTTTCACACAGGTGATTTTCTCATAAAATTAGAATCTTAGACAAGCTGCCTAATAGCCAGATGATGCCATGTGTTGCTGTATGTTTTTCACCTCATGAAATCTTGTCATGTGTAAATTCTTTATCAGATTCTTTCTTTATAGGAGGTTTTGGTAATATGGACAGGCATTGCATTTTAACAACTATAGTACTATTTAGCCACTACCAACATACTAGAATTAAGATTTCTCTTTCACAATTGCACAGATGTTCTAGGTTTAAATACTTCTTTATGAGTGTACCAGGACTACCGGTAACAATGCTTGTCCTTGTCCTTGGCCTACCATTAAAAAAAGCATCCAATAGCCATTACCTGATTTCTGTTACTGCAAATCTAATACCTGTTTTCTGCAAATCTAATGGCTAGTGTATGAAATTATAAGTTATCTTTTCTCATTAAGGGGATCCTGAGACATTTTATTAACAGTAGCAAGTTGGAAATTTTCCATGAGCATAGGAATTGTCCCTAACAAATAGTTTCTGCAAGTTTTCAAATAATCAGTCGACGATGTTTAAAAAAAAAAAACACTAAAGATACAGAATGTGAGACTGATGCTAATGGCTTAGCCATGCTTCTTCCTCCACTGTTGTCATTATAGCTTTAAAACATTCAGATTGAAATTTTTACACTAGCTGAGGATGTGCATGTGGTTTCAAGCTGCCCTTTGTGACACATGCTTTACAATATATTTATTTCAAAAGAACATATTACAAAAGAGCATGCCCTTGTAACCTTTTGATGTGTACTTTTCAACTGCCCATCATGTCTGTTGTAGTTTAAAAGGCTGTTGTATGTCTCCTCAGTATACTAATTGGTAGGTCCATGGTCATGTAGCATTAAGAGTGTGGATTTGAAAGATGAGCTGTGTAGATGACAAAACAGATGTGATTTTGTTGACTTTAAAACTTATTTCACTTAGTTTGTGAATTTATATTAAGTTTTGCAATCTCTCAAAAGCTTTAATGTACTTTACATCATGCAAAAAAACAAAACAAAACAAAAAACTACTTACAGCCAAGATAATTGTACCAATATTTAAAGTGTGCGAGGCACAGTATTTCAGTCACTGATGTGATCATTTATGAGTAACTTATTACAATTTGTTAGCGCAGAAGTGACCTTTTTCTTGTAAGCAAAGGGCACATTTTACAGCTTTCTGAACATGTCTAATCTACTTAGAAAGTTTTAGGTAAAAGTAAAATGTGGTGACATTTAATTTTATTCTAGTTCATTGCCATTAACTTCCTGCTGCTTCAGATAGTTGTATATGGTCCTTTATCAAGAAAGAAAAAAAAATGAAAACCCTTCTCTGTATGCCCATGAAACTTGTGTAAGTATAAAGATAATAACAAAAGAATTGAAGAGTTTAATAACTTCTGTTAGTGATCCAGTGAAACTCTTAAAGATCCATGAGAAATATACAAACAATCAAAGGAGGAATGCTTGAGAAGGTTTCCATCAAACTGGTCTTTACTAAAACATCATCACACCAACAGCTGGCACTGTCTTTGAGCAGCAATCATTTACAAGCTCCATTTCCACATACTTAAATTCACATGAACAGTAGAAAGATCACAGAATAGAAAATGATCCTGATTTTGAGCTTCTTCCCAATGTTGCGATTTCATTCAGAATGCAATTCCATTCCCAATGATGCCAGGCCATTTAGTACACTCAGTGCCTTGCTTTGCACCCTGTGGATCAATTCAGCTATGAAGTTAACAAAGTATGGAAGCTTTCTATGAGCATATATTCAACCATGCATTTGCTATACTTTTCTCTGCAGTGTGTTTAATGGATTTGGACATAAAATCGAAGGCATTTCACAGGCTGTTTGGTATGTATGGGAAATCACAGTTCAGAATGAGGTTTTCATTTCAGTTAATTTAATGTGTGGTGTCTGTCAGATATACTGAGAGATGGGTAGTTATACTATGTGTGCACCAAAAGATTCAGATCTTCTCTCCTCCTCCCCTATGGTTAGCCTTCCTTGAATGTGTTCATTAAACTGATAAATGATTTCCAACAGAGAACACAGAAATTCTCCAAACGTTGGAGAACAAAAAGAGGAGAAGAAAAAGTGAAATTGAAGTGCGAATTTCATACAGAACTCTTTATTTAGTGCAAGCTGGAACCTCAGTCTTGATAATAATTATTTTGATATTGTAATTTTCTTTTCATTGTTGGTTATGATTAGATCCCATATTTCAAATAAAAATATTCAAACTCTTATTCTAATTACAAATAGCAAAGAAATTAAAAAGTTGAACCCCAACATGGTGATAAATATCTACTTTCATCTATATTAATGTTAATGTTTTACATTTCCCAATTATCAAAGCATGGAAAGCAATCATAGAAATCACATTTTGAGGATCCATCTCATTCTGTTGGATTAATTTAGAGGGAAAAATTTATCTAAGAAATATCTTTGTCTTCATAAATGATTCTCCTTTAATGATGACTTGGGTGCTTTATTAAAATAGCTTTTTTCAAATGTCCTGTGCTTTAATTCACCCAATTAACTTTTCATTTCCACCACTGGATAAAGGTAAACTTTTATTCTATTGTCCAGGAAACATCTGCCTTTTCATTTGGCTTTCCTTTGCTTGACATACTTTTATTTATCTATTTTCATTTTAAAAATGAGATAGTTGGATTTCACTAAAATATGTATGCAAATTATGAATTTTTATTTAAGAATTATTACAGAATTATTGCATTTTCAAATGAGGGAACAGTAATTTGATTACAAAGCTATTCAACTTTATAAATGCAAATTGTATATAAAGGGAAAAATAATTTCCAACTGGTAAGTTATAATATTATTTTCTTTCTCTAGCATATTTGATTAGTAATTACTGTATTTAAATCACTTCATAAGCTTATTTTTTTAGAAATAAAATTAGAAACTGTAAGAGTCCAATATTAAATATTAAACCTTATCAAACAAGTTCTCCTCAGTTCAAGTTACATTGGGAGCATTTAAACACTTTCAGGTCAGAAAATTAGTACTCGTTAGCTGCATCAATGAGCTAAACGTAGCTTTATGTCAGATAATAGTCTTACATATATGTGATCAGAGTGGTCCTTTTTATGAAATATGATCTATAGTCTAGAAGTTGTGGTAATTATATGTACTCTGCACTAAGAAGTAGGCTAAGACAGATTAAATCAAAATCTGAATTTAAAAAAAATGATCAAGGAAGCTATATTTTCTGATTCAGGATATAAATTACACTTCTCTGAAAATTGATTCTTTGGCTTCAATTTTTTTTTTCTCATACAAAGAAGTGAGTAGAATGGAAGATACTCAAAGCCAACTGTCAGTGGCCTGCAAATCGCTGTCATGAAAAAGATAAATGGTTTAGGAGCTGTAGTTAAGAATGACTAGTGGGTTCTCTCTGGTTGTAAAAATAAGTAAGTTAATTCACTTTTATCCCTCTGTGAGAATTAAATTTGTCAAAGCAAAGATTCTTTTTTTCTTGTTAAGATGGTAAATTTTATTTTTTTAATTGAAGTATAGTCAGTTTACAATGTTGTGTTAATTTCTAGCGTAGAGCGTAGTGATTCAGTTTTATACATATATGTATTTCTTTTCATAATTTTTTTCATTACAGGCTATTACAAGTTATTGATTATAGTTCCCTGTGATATACAGTAGGACATTGTTGTTTATCTATTTTATGTATAGTAGTATCTGCAAATCTCAAACCCCCAGTTTATTCCTTCCCCATCTGGTAACCATAAGTTTGTTTTCTATGTCTGTAAGTCTGTTTCTGTTTTGTAAATAAGTTCATTTGTGTCATTTTTTAAAGATTCCACATATGGAGTTTTTCTTTCTCTTTATGGCTTACTTCACTTAGTATGACAATCTCCATGTACATCCATGTTGCTGCAAATGGCATTATTCTATTCTTTTTTTATGGCTGAGTAGTATTCAATTATATATATATCTCACATCTTCTTTACCTAGTCATCTGTCAATGGACATTTAGGTTGCTTCCATGTCTTTGCTATTGTAAATAGTGCTTCTATGAACATTAGGGTGCATGCGTCTTTTGGAATTACAGTTTTCTCTGGATATATGCCCAGGAGTGGGATTGCTGGATCATACGATAAGTTTATTTTTAGTTTTTTAAGGAACCTCCATTCTGTCCTCCATAGTGGCTGCACCAAATTACATTCCCACCAACAGTGTAGGAGGGTTCCCTTTTCTCCACACCCTCTCCAGCATTTATTGTTTGTGGACTTTTGAATGATGGCCATTCTGACTGGTGTGAGGTGATACCTCATTGTAGTCTTGATTTGCATTTCTCTAATAATTAATAATGTTGAACATTTTTTCATTAGCTTATTGACCATTTGGATAGCCATCTGGATATCTTCGTTGGAGAAATGTTTAGGTCTTCTGCCCATTTTTTGAATAGGGTGTTTGGGTTTTTGTTGTTGAGTTGTATGAGCTGTTTGTACATTCTGGACATTAATCTCTTGTCAGCCACATCATTTGTAAATATTTTTCCCATTCTGTAGGTTGTCTTTTTGTTTTGTTTATAGTTACCTTTGCGGTGCAAAAGCTTATAAGTTTAATTAGGTCCCATTTGTTTATTTCTGCTTTTGTTTCTATTGCCTGGGTAGACTGCCCTAGGAGATCATTGCTAAGATTTATGTCAGAGAATATTTTGCCTGTTTTCTTCTAGGAGGTTTATAGTGTCTTGTCTTATGTTTAAGCCTTTAAGCCATTTTGAATTTATTTTTGTGTATGGTGTGAGGGATTATTCTAGCTTCATTGATTTACATGTGGCTGTCCAGCTTTCCCAACACTACTTTCAAAGCAAAGTTCTAGATTCAAATTCTACTGCCTTTCTTTAGAATCAGTAAACATCTCAGAGCAAAGGTGACTGATATATTTTAGTTATTCACCTACAACCTTTTCATTGTACATGCATGTGTATGTCTTTGTTTCGCCTTATTCACCACATACACGCACACACACACAAACATGACAATGAATGTTAAAACATAAAGAAAGAAGATTGCTAGACAAGACAATACTAATTCAGCTTCTATTTCATGTTTTTCTAGTCTGACAGGCATATAGGTGGAACATATAAATACAGATATATTTAATATACATATTTATGTGATATGTATACCACACACACTTATTTGTATACACTACCACTTCAGTTTGACAAGGGTATCTTGCACCTTAATTCGATATGGATTTATACATTAATCATGTTATTTGAAAGGTCAAGATTTTAGCTAGAAAGAAAAAAAAGGCATTAGGTTTGTCTTCCCTGCCTTTGATCCCCTTTTGCGAACATGTTCATAACAAGAATCATCTATCATTTTATCTTCAATGTCACACTTTGCACTTAGGTACTGAAAAAAGTTTCTTAACTAGATAACCCATTAAAAGGACTCATGTCCAAACTTCACCACATCTTAATATACCTGAAATAAGAACATACACAATTCAAACTTGTAAATTATGGATTAAAGAATGAAAACTCCTGATGGTTCAAGCCATTCCCAAAGTGACTTGAAATTCTTAATACCTGAGTAGGAAGGATTGAAAAATTATCATCTTTGTGAGAGAGATCAAATCCTTGGAATCATCTTCTGCACATTCCTGTTTTTAACCCTTTTATACAATTAGTTGGTAAATGTAAGCTCTGTTTTTGGACTGACTCGTACCATCCCTTTCTTGTTATCCTCCCACCCACTATCCATTCTTTGGCATAGTTCTAAGTACTCAGTAACATGTAATAATATTTCTAAATTACTGACAGAGTAACAATAAGAGTTATGAGCAAATTTATTTTTTCATTCTTAGAGAATCCCATATAACTAAGCATTTCCCTTGGCCACAGAAGCCCTTGCCCTAGCGTGGAGCTGCTTTGCAAAGCAAGTAAGGTCAGACTGGGAGCTTGACTCAGAATGGGGAACTTGCTTGGTGTTTGTGGGAAACTGGTTAGAGACCCCTGCAGTTTCAGTCTGTTTCTTCTGCCTTGTTTCAGAATTAAGCAAGTATGTGCATGCTCTTCACCCGAGTCTAGGTTTCTTTCATCCGTCCTATAAGTGTCACTGGTTTTCAAACCAGCTAGGGGGCCTTGTCTTCATGTGTCAGAACCCAGCACTGGTGGGGGCCCAATATGTGGCTTGAATCGCACATTTTCCAAGGAGGATCTCTGCCTAGGTAATTCCACTTCTCTTCTATGTCTCCTACCAAGGGTACAGGTCCTGACCTGATTGAATCTCTTCCTTTCTTACCCTGTTCCATGTGAATCTTTCTTACAGCCTTGATTTTACGAGAGCCTTTCTGTCAGTCTTGTTAGGTTTCAGTGAGAATTGCTCCACATGCAAATGTAGTTTTAATGTGTTTGTGGGGGGAGGTGAGCTCTGTGTCCTTCCACTCCGCCATCTTGGTCTCAAACTGGGAAACTTATCTTTTGATAATCTTTTTTCAATTTCATAGGATGCAGAAGAATAAGGGATGATGGGGAATAACTTAAATTGAACCTAACTTATAGATCAGATATAGACATAGCTTAAGAATTTTTTAAAAAATCAGGTTAACTAAAGGTTAAAATTTAATTTTCTGTGGTTATCAATATAATCTCCCAGTTCTATAAAGTTGACTGATTTCTAATTTCCTTGGACAAAATTATTAAGTAGTTTTTTCCAGAAAATATTTTGTTGTTTTTACATTCACCTAATTTTTAGCCCTTACCCTCTCTTTAAGGGGTTAAATGTTCTTATACCGGTCTGGTTTTATCCCTCTGGAAAAGCAAAATCAAGTAAGCTAATTCTCAATAAGATGCTGTAGCAATTTTCTGATATAAAACACTTGATTGATGTAAACAAATCAAGAGAAAATTTTATAAACATTAGCTAAACATTGATTAATTTGGGGATTGTTTTCTTAGCCTCAGAGTGCTTTGGTGATCCAGTTTCCCATAGGATAATAACAGTTACTTGTATCTGAATTTCTCTGCACATTCTTCCAAAAAGCATATGATGTACAAGTAGAGAAAATAAAACCAATATTGTTTCTTTTTATTATTTCAACTTATTGGATAAATTTTTCCCAGGTATAATTATCATCAACTAATATTAACATTCTAGTATACAACTTAACTGGTACTCAGTGCCTGACAATTATAGAGTGGGCAATCAAATACAGATGCATTTATTCATCTGGGCTTACTGCCCAGATGAATAAATGCATACATCAGTATTTGTAGAATCTTCAGTCATCTTTGGGTACCAACTTGGCAGTGTACAACATACTCAAAATTGTGCCTTCAAGCAACAGTGACATATTGGGCAATAGAGGTTATTCCCAGTGATATTTGCCAATGTGGCTCCTATTGTGAAGTGTTTCTGTACTTGTTTTGGTCCCTCAGAAATTTGTCCCAGGTGCCTTGTAGAATATGTAGAAGCATAAATGAATCTTGCATCTTTTCTTATAAAATTCTATTACTTTGCAATGGAAGAATCAGTAAAGAAATAATACACTAGAGCAGGCAACAGCAAACTTTTTTTGTAAAGGACTACATAGTAAATATTTTCAGTTTTTTAGGCCATAAAATTTCTGTTGCAACTGCTCAGCTGTGCTGGTGTAGCCCAAAAGCAGCCATAGCCAATACATAAATAATCCTGGCTACATTTTAATAAAACCTTATTTTTTTTAAATGCAGTAGACTGGATTTGGCCCAGGGCAGTAGTTTGAAAACGCTTGCACTAGAGTCAGGAAAGTCTGTCCACTACTTGGTCAAACTGTATAAAACTTTTGTCCAAATTAAAACTGTCCATATGTGTCGTGTGTTAGAATCAGAATAATATAACTACATATTTCATATTTGGGGAAAGTTCACATTTGGTTAGCTATGTCATACAGAGCAAAGATTTTACTTTTGGTATTTTCCATCTTCTGGTGCAATTCTTATTTTGTTCTGACAGCTCAGCAATAGCTGTGAGACCAGATAAAACCTCCCCCAGTGAGTTCTCTCTTGTGTAAGTTTCACAGCTTGAAATGAGAAATCTACATCTTTCATAAAGCACTGTATACAGAGAATTCAAATGTATAAAAGCATCCCTCAGCTCAAGGAAAGAAAATTATAACAGAAATAAGAGAAAATAGACCTACTAGCAACATATTAACAGAGAAATAGATAAAGTTAAGTCAGGATAATGGGAATAACATTAATATGAAAGTTCATAAGACACTTTCAGATTTTTTTCTTATTACATCAACGAAGTATTCTTTTTTTTTCGTTAAGTGTCGCCTTCTTAACAATCATTAAGTGGTCCTGATAAAAGATTTATAAACATCTTTTATTACCTAAAAGAAGGCATCAGCGTTGAGCTTCCTTTCATCTTTTCAACATTTTCCCCAAAGGATAGCAAGTCAGAGATCCTCTGAGATCTTACTTATTTTGAATGCTTACAACATTAGCATTCATTTAAAAATATAATATTTAAACATAAAGGTGATTAAATGGGCTTTCTTTAATTTCAGAATATTTCTTTAACAGTCTGGAGATGGATAATATATATTTAATCCAACGTATTTCCTTTCAAATTGCATTTTCTAGCTATGTTATGATGTAAATCTTAAATCAAGCTTTTGCCTTCTGTATGACAATTCATTGTTAGTTGGGAGCACTTTTTTACTTTTAAAGGTCATGTCATCTTCAAAATGGGCCAGAATTGTACTTACTATCTCATTCTGACAGGTCCTACATGCATATATTTGTTCTGCTTTGACAAGGATAACCCACAGCTCATGTCATTGATGTGGATGAGTATAAAGGAAGATAAAGAAAGGGATTAATATCAAGGGTGTGCTGATTTTATTTATTTTTATTGAAAATATGAATAAATTATGTGTTGTACTCACGGTACTACAAAAACATTTTAAAAATACATTTTATTCCTAGACTTGATTTTTTATTTCACAATCCCATTTCAAGTGAATATCCCTTCTTATTAAGGGATTGTTTGACGCTAAAATAATTAAAGGGTTAGTTTAAATGAAGGGTTAGTTTCTTATATCTCAAAGTACACTGCATGCATTTGTATAATAAATGGCCAATCGTTTTCAAACACAGTAGAAATTCCCAATTCTTATGTAGTACTGGTCAAGTTGGATTAATTGCTATTGCTCAAATTAGCATTAAACTCTTAAATAGAATAAAAAGAATCTCGCGCTCCATTAGCTATTCTATTTTTGATATGTAGGTTACCTCTAAGAGATGTTATAGTGCATGGACTATCTTTTAAGTTAATAGATTTAATCATTATAGTAGTTGTGGTAATAATAATACCTCCTTGTATTTTTATAGAACTTCAAAGACTTTCAAGACTTTTAATATGTATTTTATTGAGATATAATTGACATGTAACATTGTGTAAGCTTAAGTTATACAGTGTGTTGATTTGACATCATTACATACTCTATTATGATTACCACTATGTTGTTAGCTAACAGCTCTATTTTGTCACATAATTATCATTTATTTTTTGTGGTGGAAGCAATTAAGATCTAGTCTCTTAGCAACTTGAAGTTTATAATACAGTATTATTGTCTACAGTCACTATGCAGTACATAAGATTTCCAGGACTTATTTATCTGTGAGTTGCAAATTTGTACCCTTAAACAACATCTTTCCAATTTCCCTACTGACCAGCCCATGATAACCATAATTCTACACTCTGTCTTTTTGAATTCAGCTTTTTTAGTTCTACATCTAAGTGATACCGTACATTATTTGTCTTTCTCTGTTTGACTTAGGTAGTATAGTTTGTCATGGTCCATCTATGTGGTCACAAATGGCAGGATTTCCTTCTTTCTCATGCTCGAATAATATTCCATTGCATATCTGTGGGGGGGATGTGTATAAAATCTTCCTTATCTATTCATCCATTGATGGATACTTAGGTTGTTTCTGTATCTTGGCTATTGTGAAAATTTCTGCAATAAACATGAGGGTGAATATATCTTTTTGATGTCATGTTTTCCTTTCCTTTGGATATACACACAGAAGTGGAATTGCTGGATCATATGGTAATTCAATTTTTAATTTTTTGAGAAACTTCCATATTGCTTTCCACAATGTCTGAACCAATTTGCGTTCTCACCAAGAGTGAACACGGGTTCCCTTTTCTCAACATCCTTGCTGATACTTGTTATCTGTTGTCTCCTTGACAATAGCCATTCTAACAGGTGTGAGATGATATCTCATTGTGGTTCTGTTATGCATTTCTAATGATTAGTGATGTTGAGCATCTTTTTATGTACCTGTTGGCCATATGTCTTCTCTGGAAAAATGTCTATGTAGTATCTCTGCCCATTTTACAGTGGAATTTGTTGTTGTTGTTACTAAGTTGGATGAATTCTTTATATATTTTGGATGTATATCCCTTACCTGATATTTGATTTGCAAATATTTTATCCCATTTCATAGGTTGTCTTTGCAATTTCTAAATTGTTTCTTTTACTGTGAAGAGGCTGTTTAGTTTGATGCAGTCCCACTAGTTGATTTTTATCTTTTTCCCTTGTATGCTTGGTGTCATATCTAAAAAAAATAATTGCCAAGACCATTGTCAAGGAACTTCTTTCTTGTATTTTCTTCTATCAGTTTTATAGTATCTGGTCTTATGTTTAAGACTTTCATTCATTTGGGCTTAATTTTTATGAGCGGTATGAGAGAGGTCCAATTTCATTGTTCTACATTGAGTTATTGAGTTCCCAATATTTGTTGAAGAGACTATCCAATTTCAATTGAATGTTTTTGGCTCCCTTGTCAAATATTAGTTGACCATAAAACCAGGGGTTTATTTGGACTCTATTCTGTTCCATTGGTCTGTGTGTCTATTTTTATGCCAGTACCATTCTGTTTTAATTACTAAAGCTTTGTAGTATGGTTTAAAATCAGAAAGTGTGATGCCTCCAGCTTTGTCTCTTTCTCATGATTGCTTTGGCTATTTGGAATCTTTTGTTGTTATATCCAAATTTTAGAATTGTTTTTCTATTTCTATGAAAAAAGACAGTGAAATTTAATAGGAATTGTGTAGAATCTGTGATGGCTTGGGGTCATATGGACATTTTAACAGTAATAATTCTTCAGATCAATGAACATGGATATTTTTTCCATTTTTTGTGTCTTCTTCAATGTCTTTCTTTTTTCATTTTTAATGGCATTTATTGTTTTCTTTCTCATTTTACAAACAATATACAATCATGGAAGACAACTAGAAATACATAAAAACATAAAGTGACAATTAGCAATCAATCACCCATAATGCCAACTCCCACAGATTTTCATCATTAGCATTTTGATGCATTTCCTTCCAGTGTCTACATAATTTTTTCAATTGATGTATAATTGACCTTCATTACGGTTAGTTCTAGGTGCACAACATAATGATTTGATATTTCTATAGATTACAAAATGATCACCATGATATAACTAGTTACTATCTGTCACCATACACATATATTACATTTTAATTGACTTTATTCTCCATGCTGTTTCATCCCCATGACTCATTTATTTTGTAACTAAAAGTTTGTACTTCTTAATATGCCTCCTTTTTTTGCTCATCCCCTACCACCTCACCCCTATAGTAACCATTTTTTTTTGTTCTCTATGAATCTGTTCTGTTTAGTTCTATTTCTGCCTTTGTTTTGTTTTTTAGATTCCACATGTAAGTGAAATTGTATGGTATTTGTTTTTGCTTGGCTTATTTCACTTAGTATCATATCCTAAAGGTCCATCTATGTTGTCACACATGGCAAGATTTCATTCTTTTTTATGGCTGAGTAACATTCTATTCTATTTATATATATTATATATAAATATATCACATCTTTATCCATTTATATATTGATGGACACTTAGGTTGCCTCCATATTTTAGCTATTGTAAATAATGCTGCAATGAATATAGGAGTGCATATATCTTTTTGAATTAGTATTTTTGTTTTCTTTGGACAAATACCCAGAAGTAGAATCACTGGATCATATAGTATTTCTACTTTTAATTTTTGAGGAACCTCCATACTGTTTTCCTTAGTGGCACTACCAATTTACATTCCCACCAACAGTGAACTAGGGTTCCCTTTTCTCCACATTCCTCACCAACACTTGTTATTTGTTGTCTTTTTGATAATATCCATTCTGACAGGTGTGACGTAATATCTCACTGTGGCTCTGAGTTGCATTTCACTGATGATTAGTGATGTTAAACATCTTTACATGAGTCTGTTGGCTATCTGCATGTCTTCTTTGGACAAGATATCTATTCAGGTCATCTGCTCATTTTTAATCAATTTTTTTGTTTTTTTGATGCTGAGTTGTAAGGATCTTTGTATATTTTTGGTATTAACTCCTCATTTGATATATGGTTTGTAAATATCATCTCCTATTCAGTAGTTGGCCCTTTCATTTTGTTGACAGTTTCCCTTGGTGTGCAAAAGCTTTTTAGTTTGAGGAAGTCCTATTTGTCTCTTTTTGCTTTTATTTCCCTCACCTGAGATGTTCCCCAAAAAAACTATTGCTAAAGCCAGTGTCAAAGAGTGTACTGCCTATGTTCACTTCTAGGAGTTTTATGGTTTCAAGTCTTACATTTAAGTCTTTAATCCAGGTTGGGTTTATTTTTGTATATGGTGTGAGAAATTAACCCAGTTTTATTCTTTTACATGTAACTGTCCAGTTTTCCCAACATCATTTATTGAAGAGGTTGTCTTTTCCCCATTTTATACTCTTGCATCCTAAGTCATAGGATAATTAACCATGAAAGTGTGCATTCATTCCTGGGCTCTCTATTCTATTCCATTACTCTGTATATCTGTTTTTGTGCCAAGACTATACTGTTTTGATTACTGTAGCTTTGTAGTATAGTTTGAAAGCAATAAGCACGATAACCCCAGCTTTATTCTTCTCTCTCAAGACGTCTATTCGAGGTATTTTGTTTTTCCATATAAATTTTAGAATTATTTGTTCTAGTTCTGTCAAAAATACCATTGATGTTTTGGTAGAAATTGTGTTGTATCTGTAGATTGCTTTGGGTAGTATGGTCATATTTAGAAATGTTAATTCTACCAATCTGTGAACAGTATATTTTTCAATTTGTTTATGTCATCTGCGTGATCATGGTATCTCCCGTGCCAGATAAGTATTGTTTTTGTCATCTTCAATTTCTTTCATCAGCATCTTAGCAGAGGTCTTTTACCTACTTTGGTTAAATTTATTCCTAGGTATTTTATTATTGTAAATAGATTATTTATTATCTTCTCTCTCTAACAGTTTGATTTTTACTGTAAATTGTATTCTACAACTTTATTGAATGCATTGATGAGTTCTAACAGTTTTTTGGGGTGTATTTAGGATTTTCTATATGTAGTATCATGTCACCTGCAAACTAATAATTTTACTTCGTTTTAAATTCAGATGCCTTTTTTTCTTGTCTGATTGCTGTGGCTATGGCTTCCAATATTATGTTGAATAAAAGTGGTGAGGTGGGCATCCTTGTTTTGTTCCTGATCTTAGAGAAAATAAATACTTTCAGCTTTTCATCATTGAGTATGATATTAGCTGTGGGCTTGTCATAAATGGCTTTTATTATGTTGAGGTACAATCACTCTATACCCACTTTGTTGATAGTTTTATTGTAAGTAGATATCGAAGTTTGTCAAATGTTTATCTACATCTATTGAGACGATCATATTGTTTTTGTTTTTCAGTTTGTTAATGTGGTGTATCACATTGATTGATATGTGGATCTTGAACCATCCTTGCATCCCTGGGATAAATTCCACTTCATCATGGTGTATGATCCTTTTAGCATATTGTTGAATTCAGTTTGCCAATATTTTGTTGAGGATATCTGCATCTATGTTCATAAAGGATATTGGCCTATAAGCTTCTTTTCTTGTAGTATCTTTGTCTGGTTTTGGTATCAGGATGATGCTTTACTTCTAGAATAAATGTTCAGAAATATTTCTCCTTGGCAATTTTTTGAAATAGCTTAAGAAGAATAGATATTAAATCTTCTTTGAATATTTGGTAGAATTCACCTATGAAGATATTTTGTCTGGGACTTTTATTTTTTGAGAAATTTTTGATTGCTGTTTCAATCTCTGTACCAGTGATTGATCTATTCAGATTTTTTATTTCTTCAATGATTCCATCTTGGAAAGTTGCATGATTCTAAGACTTGTCCATTTCTTTAGGTTGTCCAATTTGTTGGCATATAGCTGTGTATAATATTTTCTTATAATCGTTTGTGTTTCTGTGGTAACCATTTTGGTTTTTTCCCCTTTTGTTTTTGATTTTATTTATCAGAGCTTTCTCTCTTTTTAACTTATTGAGTCAATTGGTTTGTCAATTTTGTTTGTTTTTTCAACAACAACAACAAAAAACCCAGCTTAGTTTCATTGATCTTTTCTACTGTCTTTAGTCTCTATTTCATTTATTTCTGCTCTGATATTTATCTTTCCTTTCTTCTACTGACTTTGGGCTTTGTTCTTATTTTTCTCATTTCTTTAGGCATAAGGTTAGATTGTTTATTTTTTCTTGTTTCTTGAGGTAAGCCTGTATTGTTATAAACTCCTCTCTTAGTGCCACTTTTGCTGGTCTCTATAGAATTTTGGTACATCATATTACATTTGTCTTCAGGTATTTTTTGATTTGTTCTTTGATTTCTTCATTGACCCAATAGTTGTTCAGTAGAGTGCTGTTTGGTCTCCTCATATATAAGCTTTTTCCTACTTTCTTCTTGCAGTTAATTTCTAGCTTCATACTATTATGATCAGAAAAGGTACTTGATATGATTTCAATCTTCTTAAATTTACTGAGACTTGTTTCATGTCCCAACATATGGTCTATCCTTGAGAAAGTTCCATATGCTCTTGAAAGAATGTGTATTCTTCTACATTTGGATGGAATGTTCTGTACAAGTCTACTATGTCCATCTTGTCTAATGTTTCATTTAAGGCCATTGTTTCCTTTTTGACTTTCTGCCTAGATTATCTATCCATTGATGTAAATAGGGTTTAAAGTCCCCTACTTATATTGTGTTGCTGTCAATTTCTCTGTTTAGGTGTGTTAATGATTATTTTATATATTTTTGTGTGTCTATATTAGGTAGATATAATAATATGTCTCTCTCATGAATTCATAAGTTGTCCACTTTATCATTACCTACTGTCCATTTCTGTCTCTTATTACCTTTTTTGGCTTGAAGTCTATTTTGTCTGCTATGAGTAATGCTACAGCTGCTTTCTTTTGGTTGCCATTTGCTTGGCTTAGCCTATGTTTGTCTTTAGAACTGAGATGAGTCTCCTTGAGGCAACATATAGTTGGCTCTTGTTTTCTAATCCATTCAGTCACTTAGTGTTTTTGACTGGTGAATTCAATCCAACTATATTTGTGGTGATCAACTGATAGATGATGATTTAGTACTGCCATTTTATCTTTAGTGTTCTGGTTGTTCTATATTTCCATTGTTTCTTTTTCCTGTGTTTCTGACAGGCATTTTGATTTGGTAGTTTTCTATGTTTTTTCTCAAGCTCCAGGTTTTTTTTTAATGTTTCATATCTATGTTCTAGATTTATGTTTTGTGGTTACCATGGTGTTTGTATAAAATGTTTCATAGATAAAATAGTCCTTTTTCTGGTAATAGCATCTTATCTTCATTTACCTATATGAGTTCCATTAGTTTCCTTTTACCATTTTGCGTTTTTGTCATCTCAAATTATCCCTTTTTACATTGTGATTTTGTTACCAAATTGAAGTAGCTATACTATTGCTTTTTTTTTTGCCCTGTATCCTTTATGATACAATAAAGTGTTTTCAAACCTATTTTTATACAGAGTTACAATCTTCTGATTGTATTTATCAACTCACTCAAAGTTTTTGTGTACTTTTGCCTTTTTTCCTGTTAAAAGAGCTCCCTTCAACATGGCTTGTAAGGCAAGTGTAGTGTTGATGAACTCCTTCAGGTTTGTTTGTCTGGCAAAATTTTTTATTGCTCCTTTATATCTGAGTGATAACTTTGCTGGATACTATAGTCTTAGGTGTCAGATTTTATCTTTCAGTATTTTGAGAATGTTATTCCACTCCCTCCTGGCCTGTAGTGTTTCTGCCGATAAATTATCTGGTAGCCTAATGGAGGTTCCTTTGTAGGTTACCATCCTTTTTTTTTCCCTTGATTGCCTTTCTTTGTCATTGACTTTTGACAATTTTAATATAATGTGTCGTGGAGAAGGTCTTTTTATATTTAGGTAATTAGGTGTTCTCTTAGCTTCATCAACTTGTATACCCTGTTCTTTTCCCAAGTTTGGGAAGTTCTCAGCTATTATTTCTTTAAATAAGTTCTCTCTTCCCCTCTCCCTCTCTTCTCCTTCTGGGATACCTATTACACTAATGTTGACCATCCTACAAGAGTTGGATAGCTCTTGTAGAATTCCCTCATTTTAAAATGTTTTTTCTCTTTCCTCTTCTACTTGTATAATTTCTTGATTTCTATCTTTGAGCTTGCTAATTCTCTCTTCCATATGGTCTGCTCTATATCCAATGTTTTCTAATGCATTCTTTGTCTTGTTTGTTGAGTTTTTCAGCTTCAGAATTTGTTTGGTTCTTTTTTAGAGTTTCAGTCTCTTTGGTGAAGTCTCCTTCTGTTCATTAATTTTATTCCTGAACTCATTGAACTGCCTTTCTGAGTTTTCTTGTAGCTCATTGAGTTTCTTCATGACAGTGATTCTGAATTCTCTATCAGTTAAATAGCAATATTCCATAACTTTAAGTTTGGCTTCTGTAGAATTGTCATTTTCTTTTTTGTGGTACAGTGTTACTGTTATGTTTTATGGCTCTTGATGACTTGTTCCTTTGCCGGAGCATTTGAAGCAGCAAAAACTTTTTTGCTTGATTCTATGATTCAGTAGATTAGAAATTATAGGCCCTTCTTTTGTTTTTCAGTAGGTGGCGCTAGAGCACAAGTTTTTGGTTTCTTTTTACCTTGTCTCCAGTTATATTTGAGAATTTGCACTTTCCACCCTTCCACTTCTTCTTCAGACATGTCCCTCTGTGCCCTTGTTATAGCTTCATGTGCCACTGGAGTCAGTGGTGCCTTACTTCTGCCAGTGTCTCTGGCATCACCACTTGGTGCACAGGGATGGTGGGCTCTTCTGAATCTGAGATCCCTGTGACAGGCTCTACCCCTGCAGGGAGAAGGGGAACTACACAGGTGCCCTTGCCACATCCAGTGTTGTAAGGATTGTGGGCTCCACCCCTGTAGGTAGGGGGACAGGAGACCAGAGTTGTGAGCACCTCAGTAGTTGAATTGACAGGAGCCCAGGCCAATGGTAGGATTCTTTAGCTTTTCTGTGTTCTCTGGTCCTTGCAACTCACCAAGGTGGCTATTGGAAACCTCTCTTTTGTTTTCCAGAGGTGGCTCAGTAGGTCAAGTTTGTGGTTTCTCACTTGCCCACACAACCTGGCCTGTTTTCCAAGTGTACTCTCAGTCTGCTGGTTCTTGCTATTGCTGCCACAATTGGGAATGTGCACAAAGAGCCAACTGCAGATTGGGGAGAGGTGTGGGTTCAGCACATGGACTTTGGGGGTGCCCATGGACCTGGAAGGAAATCCCTATGTGTGGTATTCCTAGAGGCTCATGAGTGGACTTCCTGCTGAGCAGTTATCAGGAACTGTGTCCCTTCAATGCCCTTTGATATTCTTATCTGCCTCTTTCCTGGTGTCCTGCCTTACCCCAGTCATGGAAGCCCCATGTCAGTACTCTGGCTGGTACTGGAAAGTAATGGGTTTCCTCCTGTTGTGTCCCACATCACTGAGGTAGCCAGGAACTCACTTACTGATCTCCTTTTCCCCAGAGGGAGAGATAGCTGCCTTCTGATAGTTCAGCTCATGCAATGTTGCCTTCAGAGATGACACTGGTAAAGTTCTCCTTATAGTCATCTCTGTCGCATCCAACTTTTGAATCTCCCCACAGGAACACTGTATTTCTGCAAATTCTCTTTCTTTGGTATCTTCTCGGATCACCACTCTTCCAGGTTGTCTTTTTTTTTTTTTTTTTTTTTTTTGTCTTCTTTTTTTCCAGCCATGGAAAGAGGAGCTGGAGTAGGTTCACTGTTAGGCTGCTTCCTCAACTTATAGTGAGGTCTGTCTGCCTATTACTGGATGCACAGATAGACAAGACTACTTCCGGGTCACTTGACATGGTGTGGGATCCCACAGCTCCCGTAAAGGTGTTTTTTTTAGTGGATGAATGTCTAATTCTTTGTTTAAAAGAGGGGGCAAAAAAGAGGAACTTCTTATGCCACCATGATGGTAATGTCACTCTCATAGTCTCAAAACTCTTTTTTCTTACATTATATTATTTGATCCTTGAAGTAGCTCTATAAGGGTAAGAAAGCTATATTATTTCTGCTCTTACATATGATGTAAGGATAATAAGTATTACCTGATCTGATCTTTCCAGGGCCACACACAATAACTTGGAGCTAGAACTGGAGGCCACATCTTCAAAGCAGTATGTCTCATTTTAAATTTTATTTACTAGCTGTGTAGTAGTCTAGTGTTTTATCTGTTTATAAATAAAACAATTATTTATGAAAATTTATTTTATAAATGAATGGAATGAAGATTTATTTATTTTCCCCAGGACCTGCCCCAGTTTCTCCCAAGATAAATGTTAACAGAGATTTGAAAACTTCAAGTTGCACTTTGCTCAGTTCTGGAGCTAAATATGGTCAAACAGCAAGATGAGCTTTAGTTCTGGCTTGTCCAGGATAGGTCTTGATTTTTACCAGTTTCCTTTTTTAAATTATTAATGGTACTCTTTTAGTCTGAAAAGTGTCTCAGTTTTGGTAAGAAATTTGATGGTTACTGTATAAATATCAGAAACCTCTTCAGCTCTGGTGGGAAGAATCTAAAATTAATCTTGATGTCCAAAGGTTAGTAGTTAGTCTGCTCAAAGTAGGAGCTAGATACTATATGTCCATAAAGATCTAACCTCTCCCTCATCTTCATTATGCTCCTTAATTCTTACTCTAATGTCACTCTCCTTTACAGAATCTTGTCAATTTGGTTATGAAACTCATCACCACAAGATAACCTTACCTCTCTGACCCAAGGTAGAGCTTTTATCATACCCAGTCCACATATGTTCAGTGTTGGATGCTGATAAACTATATCAATAGCCTTCTCATTGTCCTCTCTGTCATTAACTTCTCCCGTATATCAATTCAAATCCACAATGCTATTGTTCTCATGTTTCTTAAACACCTCATCAAATCACCCTCATGCTTTAAATAGTGAATGCTTCTAAATTGCATTTGTAATGAATTCTAAAATGTCTCTCTGATTCAGCCTCTTCCTGCATTTTAAAATCATTCTTTACTTACCCCATCTCCACTCTTATTCTATATTCTTTTATATCTCCATACATGTAATGGTAATTATAACCCAGAAAGGGAAACATTGTTATGGCTATTTTACAGATAAGGACATTTAAAGTGGAGAAATCTCTTGTCCAAGTTAAAAACAAAACAGAACAAACACACAAAAGCCCTCTTAGTTAATATAGCAGATCTGAACCCTTATCTGCCCAACTATCTCTGCTCTTTCTCTTAATCCATGCTTTATATATTTCCTCATGAAAAATATTACCATTGTTAAAATAGACAATCTGTAGATAAAATTCCCCATCTATCACTGGTATTATTGTATACAGAGATTGCCTTGTGCCAAATCTCTGATTTGGGCTCTAAATGGGTTGAGAGATAGAACAAAATTAAAAGACTCAATCAGAAAGTGACTTTTAACATTGTAATCTTAGGACCACAACATAAGAGCTGAGAATGACCTTAGAATAATGAGGTGAAAGAGAAGAATTTCATACACATGAAGAGATACTGAGTCAGGACTTCTGAGTCCCTGTTTGACATCTTATCAATCAAAAGATATTTTATTTCCAAATCCACTTTTTGGTCTTATTTTACGCTCTTACATAAGTTAGGAGAGTCTCAAAATACTATATAGGAAGGTTTTGCTCATAACTAATAGTAAATATTAAATATTACTGTGGGACTGTAATTGAGAAAGCACCACAGAAAATGCTCCTAGTCTGGAACTTAAGCATTTAAGATTAATTGTTCCAAGCTGTTCAGTGAGGAAAGGCAGGACATGAAATCTTTTGACTTTTATATTGTCAAATGTTCTTTCTACAGAGACTGATTGGTTTTTTATTTGCTGAAAGCTTATCTTTCAGCGCCAGGTCATCACTTCTTTATTGCTTATATTTACTGTCATCAGACAATCATCAAACTGGATAAAGGGCAGTTTGGGGTTCTTTGCTGTATTTTCTGCCTGTGGCCAAAGTAGCAGTTGCAATTTCAGCTGTCTCTGTATGAAAAGATCAACTAACTATATAGCAGTCGTGATGAATCTGCAAATTATTTTTTAAAAACCACTGTCACATTATACCCTGCAAAGGGTAGCATCAGTGATATTTTTCATTGATAAAATATATGTTTGCATTAGAGCATGTTTCAAGCTCACCCTGATATGAAATATTTAATGGAGAATCTAGCATCAGTATGATTATGAAAAGAGGTAATGAATATCATTCTTAGAAGACGTCCCTTTAAACTAAGAAAGTCTTTCTGACAAGCTTTTCGGATGAAGAGATCACTGATACTCTATGCTGTATTCATGGTCCTTTGACTTAAGAAGTTGCATTTACTAGTATTTTGAGGACTATTTTCCTATTTAAATTGTGGGGGATAGATTTTCTTCATTTTTAAAATTTGTTGAAAACTGTAAGAAATTTGGTTAAGGTATTTAACTTAAGTCAACTTAAGGTGAAATAAAGTTTTGTCATGAAAGAGAAATCATCTCCACTGAGGCATGCCTAGAGATATTTGGCATTGTAACCATCATTTAGTCTAACTTAAGTTAAAAACATGAAGAAGAAAGTGTCTGTCCATTGAAACTCTGATACTGCATAATATAATATAGCTTTGCTATATCTTTGACATCATTTCTGAGTGTGCCCCTTCTCCTGCATGGCCCTTTTAAGGCATAGCTGTTTACTTCCCTAGAGTCAACATTTCTCAGATTCAGTAGGTAAAATTTTGTCTGTCTTATCTCCATATTCTCCATTACCCTTTCTTTTCCAGTACATTAGTTTGTATCTCTTCTGAAAATAAAATTTACCTATCTATCTATCTATCTATCTGTCTGTCTACCTATCTATCTATCCATCCATCCATCCATCCATCCTTCTATCTGCTTCCTTCTTTGAGGGATATGCCTTTTCAGTGTACCAAGCTTTTCTCTTCTTTGCCTCTATTGTCTACAGATCATTCACCTATCTTCATTTACTAAAAGCTTTGCCATTATGCTATCTTCCTCACTACCTTACTTGTTAGCATCACTGAGGATCAATTCAACGTCTATGTAGACACCCCATGCAATATCTTTGCCTTGCTCTTCTCTTATCTTCTATTCAATAAGTTTTAATTACTTTCTGCTTCACCCTACATAAGCCAGCCTCTCCTGTGATCACTCTCTGATTTTTTCATCACCGAAAATTATTCTACCTACAATACTCATTCAAGCATGTTACTTTTTTACCATAATCTTTTTTTGTAAACCATATTTTTCAGTTACTACTTTTGCAAATATATATATTTTTTGACTTTACATGATGTCCAGTACATAGAAATATCTGACCATCACCACTCCCTTTGATGCCTGTATCATTATGTTGTATTACTCACTGCACTTGCATGATTCTGTCATTTTTAGAATTTGAGGTCTCTCACTTTTATTCTTAGGAGATTTTAGCTTATGGCTCTCTTGCATTACCTTTACCAAAATATTTGGTTAATTTAGTATCAATTCAGATGATCCATGCAATACTCCAGTCTTTTGGTTCACCTCGTTTTCAGTATTTCTTCTCTATGCCACTTAAGTTGTTCATTCCCATGGCTATATGCTAGATCTAGTGATTACCGGTAATGTGTCCTGTCTAAAATCTCACTTTCAATCATTCTTTAATCTGAACACAAGCTTCTGACTATCCTGCTCACATCTTCTAGAAGAGTTATTACAGTTTTCCAACCTATTATGACCACCAATTTCTTGATCCAATCAACTTTTCACTGCCTAACATCACCACACACCCTTACTTTCTTTATTACCCTTTATTATTTATATAGTATATGATGATAATCACTTTGTTGAATAATATACTCACATATCTTGCTATCATTTCCTGCACTACTTGCTAGAAATACCCCGCCTATAATTAAATCCAACTCTGCACTGACTCTACATCTACATCAAAGCTGATGAAGATGGTTAGGAAAAAAACACAACCATGCTGACTATACTCCCTGATTTTAAAGTTATGACCACAATGTTAAATGACCATCAGTGATGCTCAGAAATCCTAGTGCATTTCTGTGCTTATTTAATTCACTCTCTTAATTGATCAGTCATGTATTTCACACTTTCTCATTTCTTACCAAATTTCCAACATTACTTTCACTCCCCCCTATATAGGATAACCACGCTTATTAGCTCACTGAGAAAAATAAGAACCATTAGATAAATTTTATATTCCTGAACTACCAGATCTACTACCAAACTCATATAATTTTATTTATCTTTCTATTACAATGGATGAGCTGCCTGTTCACCCCAAACTAATCCTTTCTCTTCACCAGAACTCAACCTTTCCAGCACCCTGATCTTGGACTTCTAACCTCCTGAACTGTGAGAAATAAATTTCCATAGTTTATAAGCCACCCAGTCTAAAGCATTTTGTTATAGCGGCCTGAACAGACTAAGACACTCCTTATTTCTTGAAAGGCTTTCTTTGCTTAACTTTAGGCACTATATATTGATTTCCTTAGTATTTCATTTGATACTCCATCTCAGCCTTCTTTGTTGATTCTTTCTTGATTCTGTGACCACTAAATGTTGAAATGTCTCGAGGCTCAGTTATTAGATTTTTTTTCTCCATCTTATCTATTTTCTTTTCTGAAGTGATGAATCCAGCCAGGTGGTTTGAAATACAATTATATGCTGATAGATCCCAAATTCATATTCCTGGCCTTCAACTTTGCAACTAACTTCTACTTTATATAAAATTGATTATTTGAATATCTATCAAACCAGTTCAAACAACATGACTAAAATTCTTCTTTTCTATATACACCCAACCTACTTATCTTCCGGTGATAGTACCATTGTCATTCCAGTAATTTATGCAAAAGATTTAGAGTAAATCTTTAATTCTCTTTTTTTCTCACTATTTACATCCAATCTTTCAGCAAACCCCCTTGGTTGTATCTTCAAATTACAGCCTCCTAATTGACATTCCAGCCTAAATCTTTACCTCACATAGTATAGTCACGACAAAATAGCCAAAGTGATCTTAATAAAAACTTAATCTCTTCAATTATCTCATGATCCTCCACAAGCTTTCCATCATATCTAAAACAAATCCAAAACCTTTCCAACACCTATCAGGACCTACCTATCCTCTGGCTACCTATTCAACTTAGGTTCTTATCAATTTTTTTTATATGGAGTCAATTTTACAATGTTGTGTTAGTTTCTGGTATACAGCACAGTGATTCAGCTACACATTATATATATTCCTTTTCATATTATTTTTTATTATAAGCTATTACAAAGTATTGAATGTAGTTCCCTGTGCTATACAGTAGGACCTTGTTGTTTATCTATTTTATACATAGTAGTTAGTATCTGCAAATCCCAAACTCCTAATTTATCTCTCCACTCCCCACCCTTTACCCCCGGTAACCTAAGTTTGTTGTCTATGTCTGTAAATCTGTTTCTATTTTGTAAACAAGTTCATTTGTGTCCCTTTTTTAGATTCCACATATAAGTGATATGGTATTTTTCTTTCTCTTTCTGGCTTACTTCACTTAGTGTGACAATATCCAGGTCCATCCATGTTGCTGCAAATGGCATTGTTTTATTCTTTTTTATGACTGAGTAGTATCCCATTGTATAAATATACCAAATCTTCTTTATCTAGTCATCTGTCGATGGACATTTAGGTTACTTCCATGCCTTGGCTATTGTAAAAAGTGCTGCTGTGAACACTGGGGTGCAGGTATCTTTTCGAATTAGAATTTTCTCCAGATACATGCTGAGGAGTGAGATTGCTGGATCATAGGGCAAGTCTATTTGCAGTTTTCTAAGGAATCTCCATACTGTTTTCCATAACGACTGTACCAAACTACATTCCCACTACAGTGTAGAAGGGTTCTTTTTTCAGGTTCTTATCATTTTCCCTGCAGTCAACTACAACACAAAATTACTTCTTGCTGTTTCAAAGACAACAATCATGTCTTGCTGTTTCTTGTCCACTTTCCTATACAGTCTTACTTTTTGTTGTAGCCTTTCCTCTCCTATTTAGAGACACCCTTTAACACTTCTTTCTTGGTCAGTTTAGTATTCCTGAGCTCTTAGTTTTTGCTTATCTGAGTTCTTTATCTCTCCTTTGACCTTCCAGATCACTTGTGCATTCTTCTGTATCACCCGGTCTTTTCTTAATTCCTTTTAATGTGTTTTTTATTTCAGTTATTGTATTCTTCAGTTCTTATAGGTTCTTTTTATATTTTCTGGTTCCTTGTAAAATTTCTTATTGTGTTCATCTATTCTTTTGCCAATTTCAGATAGCATTCTTATTACTAACCCTTTGAACTCTATCTGGTAAATTATTTATTTCTATTTCATTAGTTGTTTATTCAGATTTTTTTACCTTGTTCGTTCAGTTGAATCAAACTCCTCTGTCTCCTACTTTTGTTTAACTTTTCTGTCTCTATGAGATTAGGTGAAACAGTTACCAATCCCAGTCTTGAAGTGGTGTCCTTGTGTGAGAGTGGCCCTATACAGTCTGCCTGTTCCCAGTGGTTTTGGTGTGAGGACTGGATATGAAGTGTGCAAGGGTCACGACTTCCCAGGGTGTGCTGACAGCTATCACCTAGGTGTGAGGTAGGACTGGTGATGGAGAGGCTAGAGCCAGAGCAAGGTATGTACCAGAGCATCTCCTCGGCTCAGTAGTTATCACCTCCCTGTCACAAGCAGGGGTATGTGCAGGTCTCCAGGTGCTGGAGCAGAAGCCCTGCAGTTCATGTCCGAGCTGGTTCCATTCCCTCTATATGTGCACTCTCCCCTCTCACAGCAGTGGTACATTTGCCTCAGAAGCGAGCAGTGCTGAAGCCAGAAGAGCTGGAGTGAGTGCCCAGTACAGGCCGAGGTACATGCTGTGATGGTCCTGGCGCACCCATCAGGGCTCAAGACAGCCCATAATTCACGACGTCCATGAGCAGCAGCCAAGGCCACCCTCACCCCATCAACGCAGTGCTGGGTTCAAGCAATCTCCATTTCCCTTAAGGGCTTATTCTCCATGGCCACAGCAATGGCAGCTTTTGTCCCAGTGGGGAGCTATGCTCCAGCTAGAGGTGCCAAGGCACACAGTGGGGCAGTCATGGGAAATCGATAAGAGCCCTGGACACTTTCAATCTGCTTCCTCTGCCTTGTTTCCAGGAGTAAGCAAGTATGTGTGCGCACTTCTCAGAAGGGGAGTCTAGGTTTCTTACAGCCCTCCTGTGAGTCCCACTAGTGTTCAAACCAGCTAAGGGGACTCATCTTCCAAGTGTTGGAGTCCCAGGGCTGGGATGCCCAATATGTTTTGTAAACTGTTTACTTCAGAAGGAGGATGTCTGAGCCCATGGTGTCCCCCTCCTCTTCTGTGCTCCCTCCTAGGGGGATGGGTTCTGATCTGATCACTTCTCTTTCTTTCCTACCTGACTCCCTTGTGGATCTTTCTTACAGCCTTGATTGTAGAAGTGTCTTCTACCAGTCCCAGGTTCAGTGACAGTTGCTCCAAATGTAGATGTATTTTTGATGTGTTCATGGAGGGAGGTGAGCTCAGCATCCTCCAGCTCTGCCATCTTGATCTTCTCCTCAAAATGAAGTGATTTTTGAAACTGTTTTCATTAAGCTAAGTCAACATCTTAAATTATTTAACCATGAATTGTCCCTTAGCACTAGATATTCACTTGAACATAATGTACATATATGTGTTAAATACACTATCCATTCAAATATAGAATGAATTTTTTTTACAAGGGCTCTGGTACACACCTTGGTCTGGCTCTAGCCTCCCCATGACCAGCCCCACCTCACACTAAGGTGATAGCTTCCAGCACACCCTGGGGGAAATCGCTCTCAAAAGACAGAGTAATATATTTTATAAGAACATTTTTTTTAAACTTCAAGGTGAAGTGGAAAAATGTACAGGAGATACCTATATTCTAATGAATTAATAGGATTCTTGTTATCCTAAAGTGAAATACCACGTATATTCTAGTCTGGAATGCTATTATTAAAAAAGTTTGGAATTTTGTGTATGTCCCTAATAACTATTGCGAAAGAACTTTCTGATAATCGTGTAATATCTGTTTTATCTGTCCTTCAATTGCTACACAGTGGAAACTTAGAATATTTGAAAGTAAATTGCCAGAATAATATAGATGAGACTTCTACAATGGTTACATCAGCATTATATGAGCCACTGAATGACATACTTGGATTACTCAACAACATTTCCTTTAAACAATTTGAAACATAAAAATAAGTCCAAAGTTCCATTTTATTAAGTGGTAAGTAGTTGAACATTTATGGGAAACAAATAGATTTTTTTCTCCTTTCTCATGATCAATTCTGCACTAATGGGAAAGGCACTTAAAGTTATGAAACATATTTTATACTAAAAATAAATTAGTATTAGACTTTCAATGAGGACAGATATATTGCCTTGAGCCAGGGAGAGTGTGGAATAAAGTTTCGGAAACTCTATTAAACAGGAGTCTGGCTGTGGTTTGGTGTCTGTAGGCCAATAGTCATTCAAATCCAAGTTAAAGCCTGAATTAAAGATGAGCAACTTGAGACAGAACTGGCAATTCATTCTTTTAAGGTAATTGCTGTAATTGGCAATTACAGTAAAGGAATATCATGTACTTCAATTTCAAAAGATTCTGTTTTGGATAGCCTAAATAAAGAAAGGAGAAGTGATAAATTCCCCAAATTCGGGATTTCAGGGAATATTGCCAGGGAGAATATGTTTTAGATATTTGGCAGGGGATATGTAGAGTAGATCCTAAATGGGAAATCATTTAAGAGAAGCAGATGCTTTATGATTCTCTTGGTGATATGTGTTTTTACTCTCCCTATTTAGAGTTTGGGAAGTAATGTGATCCAGTAAAATTCACATCAAGGCTAAGGGAAACCATAGAAAGACATTTTGAGGAACTAAGAGGCAGAAAAATTGATCCCAGTTGAATTGCTGTGAAGCTGATGAAAGACACATGCTAAGTAAAGGGGTAGTACTCAACTTGATTCAATGCTTTTGCTAAACTAACTGTTCCAAGCTCTGTTGGGACAGACCTGAGATCATTTCAGCATCTATAAACTCCTCCATGTCAGGGATTGGGCTCTTCATCTTTCTCATATTTATCCATAGTCACACAGTAGCATTAAATAGTGTTAGCATGCTGATCGTAGGAATGCTTAAATTTTCTCATATGATTAATATTTCATTACATTATTTGGAATAGTTCAAATACCTCTATTACATAATGATTTCAAAATAGAGAGGAAGAAATGAAAAGAGTTTAGCACTCAAACAAGCTTATCTTGTTAACCAAGAATTCCAAGAGTAGAGACCTGATTGAGGCAAAACAAAATGCTTTTTTATTGGGATTTGTTAGGAATGCAGACAGGAAGCACAAATCCAAGGAAGCACTTGAATTGTGTTCCACTGGACTACAAAATAGGGGAAGGTCATAAAGGCAAAAAAACTGCAAGGTTACATAAATTGTCAAGAATTAAGATTTAAGCTGGCAAGAAATAAGGGTGCTTATTAAGCAAGGATTGGTTGGCGTTCGAAGTGATACATAGTTGTGAAGGGGGGACTACTTTGAAACTGCAAGGTTGCAGCTAGTAGCTGCTAGCAGATATTGTTTTGAAAACATGGCTGGCGGTGTCCTTGAATTTGATACAGGTCAGAAAGTTCATGTTCCCAGTGATGCAAGGATGTGTCTGAAACCATATCCACAATGGCCACTCAGCTCCATTTTGGATGCCTGAACCATTGTTACTTTGTTTTAATTTTATAATGATCTGAAATGTGTCATCACTTAAAATATGTTAAAATATATGTTGTTATTCATGCCATAACTCTTATTCTCATTTGTATTAAAATTAATTGAATATATCTTAATAGTGAGGAAAATTGAAGTCCAGTTCAACCCCATAATGTAATTCCTTACAGTAGTAAAGTCCATGGTATTCCTTTATGAGGTCACTGGCCATATTTTATCCGTATGTATGTATAGCACACATGAATCAATCAGCTAGATATATTGAATACAAACTATGATGGATACAATAAGTGATTAAAGAAAGCTCTTATGGAAACTAAAATCTAACTGGAGTACAAAAACTGAATCATGTGACATGATTAGAGAACAAAGAATTACTAAACTTTATGGTATTGACCGCTATTAACCCTCTAAGGGTCAAGAACTGCAACTTTCTTTTTCTCCACTCTCCCTACTAGTAGCGCAATGCCTGGAAAATATTAATCATGCAATGAATATTTTAAATAATTGCATATATACATATTACATGAATTTGTTCATTTGGCATTTCTCATCATTTAAAGCCTCCATTTCTTCCATATAAATGAGACTTCTGTGCTGTTATTATATTCATTGCTTCCTATTCACCCCATTGTAGAGGAAAGGATTTCCACCCTAGATTTGTGGGGATGACCAGACACATGACAGCAGAACCTGGACAAATGTACTGATGACAGAACTTGATTAGTCACATATATTCACAGTCCAAATGGTGGTTTCACTCGGGATCGAGTGAATTTTGGTTTGTCATAGGCAGGCTTTATAGTATCAGGAAGATATGGTGTTCCCTGGTTCCCCCTAGAAGGTGTGACTGGCTTGTTGAATTCCATGAGCTGGTAAGGGACTGACACCCACTACACAGGGATAAGCAGGAGCTGCGCTTAGTCCTTTTAATAAAGAGTGTTGTTTGACTAAGGGATCTCATCTATTGAGGGTGGGAGGGTGGGGTTGAGAACTGATAGTTAGGCCATTCAAGGCCCTCCTGATTTATCCCAGATATAATGGAGACATATATTGAGCCTTAATTTTAGGAGTTGCAACCATGACTTCTCTCAGCTTAAATGAAGAGCTGTCATTGTTGCTTTATTACTTTAGGTCTCCCCAACCTTACAAGGAGATGTCTCTCTAATAATTTTTACTATTAATATAGGCTTAGGGGGAGAGTAAATAGCCCAGTGGTAGAGCGCATGCTTAGCATACAGCAGGTCCTGGATTCAATCCCCAGCACCTACAAAAAAAAAAAAAAAATAGGTTTATGACTATTCATTGAGGTGGGAGAACATTTGCATATTTTGACTTTCCATGTGTGTGTCTATCAGAGAAAAAGAGTATGT
Source organism: Camelus bactrianus (assembly GCF_048773025.1). Taxonomy (NCBI): domain Eukaryota; kingdom Metazoa; phylum Chordata; class Mammalia; order Artiodactyla; family Camelidae; genus Camelus; species Camelus bactrianus. Next base: position 75,647,942 of record NC_133575.1, on the reverse strand, counting down.
TTGCCTCACCCTATTTAGTTCTTTAATTATTTTGTGACTATAACCAGGCCTCAAAACTTGTAAATCTCTTACCATACTAACTTCCTACTGAATCAGCTGCCATCACAAAGGTTACTTTCATCACCTTGCCAAAATGAGGCTAGCTGGGAGTTAACAGAATTCAAATCTACTTTTTATCAAACTTTGTACCACTGGACAAGGAGTTTAGTCTCAGACAAAATTGGAACAATATCTCATAAAGTTACTTTGAAAAGTAAGCAAGTAAAAAAATTTTTGTTTTTTGTTTTTGGCTGTTAGGTATATTTTTATTTTTATTATTTTTTAAATTTATTTTTTATTGAAGTAACATTGGTTTATGACATTATGTTTCATGTGTACAACATATGTTTTTACTTCTGTATACACTAGAGTGTGCTTACCACCAAAAATTTAGTTTCCATCCATCACCATACAATTGACCCTCATTGCCCACTTCACCCTCCTCCTTGCCCATTCCCCTTTGGTAACGTCTATTCTGTTCTCTGTACCTGCATGTTTGTTTTTGTTTGGTTTGGTTTGTTCATTTATTTTGTTTTTTATATTACACATATAAGTGAAATTATGTAGTATCTGTCTCCATCTGACTTACTTCACTTAGCATGATGCCCTCAAGTTTTATCTATGTTGTTGCAAATGGCAAAATTTCATCTTTTCTCATGTCTGACTAGTGTGTGTGTGTGTGTGTCTGTGTGTGTATGTATCCATTGTATTTAGCCAGGACCTAGCATACTGGAATTGCTCACTAATTGTTAACCTCTCTAGTCACACTCTTCCAAAGCTATTGAAAAGATTCTTGCATGAAATCAAACTACTTTTTGCTTTCTGAAATTTCTCAAATACTTTCTCATTAACAATACATACATAGGTCCTACACCAATATTTTATATGATGAGGGTTGTTTTTCCCTAACTTACCATTCCAGAATTGAATGCTCTCTATCTATCAATACACGATACGTTCCCAAATCTTCTGTAATAGAATAAGGGAGTAAACATGTGGTTCACAGCAGCAAAAGTTGTAATCTTTTCTCCTGATTTGTAAATGTATTAATTAGATGTTTTAAGCCCCATTACAAAACATATCAACTTTCTTATTTTCCTTCCAACCATTCTACTCTCGTGTAGCAGGTTTTTCTTCAGGCATACTTAATGTGGCTGTGTTTAGACTTATTCTTTGACTTTGGCAGATGCTAAAAGTGGGACTGCAAGATTTTATTTGAGATGAAATTGTTCCAGATCCAAGTTTAGCTTTGGATTATCATACAATATTTAAGGACATATTTTGAAAAATAAGATTGTCAGCACTAATCATGACTTTAATAAAAAAAAAAAAGAAATGAGACAGTTCTACAAGGCTGTAGATTCATTTTCAGTGTGGGCTCTTTTAGGAAAGTTGTAGCTATAAAGGATATAGTTGAAAAAATAAATTATATAATTTTCAGTTAAACAACACTCAAAATTCTATAGGAATTACATAAAAGATCTTAGTGAAATAATGTGTCATTTTGAAAAGTAAGTATAAAAGTCTTGACTGTCCTATGTAGTTTATAGATGATACTGAAAAACTTATGTTTCATCTTTACTACAGTGTTACTTATGAAAAACTATTATTGCATTCTGTAGTAATGGTCCAAAGCAATATTGTAACTTGGTGATACTGTAGCAATCCCCACTTTTACAGACCATTGCTGCATAATTGAGTCATCTGTATTACTAGCAAAGTGTGACTAGCCTGAATGAAAGCTCAACATTCATGTCATGATTCTATTAACTGCTTATACCATTTATTGATTCTACGGCACCAGTTTGGAAATGCGTGAGGAAACACTGCATCATCTGATTTTTTTCTTTTTGTCAGAGCACTTATATAAATATTAGCAATGAGTCATTTAAAAATAATATGCTAAAGTTAATTTTAGTGCCACAAAACTTGTGCATTATCAAGGTGTGTATAAGTGATTCAAAACTGAATTTTAGTTTAGAAGATTAATAGACTGCAAAGAAAGACTGTATTGCCTTATAGAGTTTTTTCCTCAGATTTTATAAGTACCAGGAAGTCTATGTTAATTTCAAATCTACTAAGGAATTTTCAAATCAGTGACAGCTCCAAAGAAACCATGTTATAATATTTCTGATCAGATACATCATGCCCAACATTCTTTACCTTTAATTTTGTTTATGAAATTGTTCAACCATAGGGAATTACAAATGATTATATAATATATGTCTATATCTCTGCAATTACTTAAAATAGATATTAATATTTTTCCACATTTGCTTCAGATTTCTTTGCATTTTAAGGAAATAAAGCATCACAATATATCTAAAGTTTCATATCCTCATCCCTCTCCTTCCTTCTTTCTGCATTTATGTTGAGTATGGTGCATATTCAACTGTATGCGTGGTTATATATGTATATCTATTTCTGTGTGTATTCGTCATACTTCTACTATAGGAGTGTGTGTGCGTGTGATATCAGACGCTTATATTCTATTATTTTAAATGGAAAGCAATATCTTCACAACTCATTAAGAAAACTCAACCAATTTCCCTAGTCATCACCAGAACACTTTTAATTGCCTATATAACAATCCAAGAAAAATGTCTACATAATATAAAGATTCACAACAGAAAACATTAAGTTGATTCATTTGTGCTAGTCTGATCCTCTTCTGTCTATGTGTCTCCCTAATAAAATCTTGAAGAAAATAACCAATTCATTTCAGATACCTTAATTATCTCTATTTTCTTAGATAAGATACTTTCCTATTTTGAGGGGAGGAGGTTATAACCATTTCTTATGGCTCAGATTGACTTTTCTCCTTTATAATATTTTTAATTGAAGTATAGTTGATTTACAATGTTGTCATAGCTTTGGGTGTACAGCATAGTGATTCAGTTATACATATATACATATTCTTTTTCAGTTTCTTTTTTACTATAGGTAATTAAAATATATTGAATACAGTTCCCTGTGCTATACAGTAGGTCCTTGTTGTTTATCTATTTAATGTAGAGTGGTGTGTATATATTATTCCCAAACTCCTAATTTATCCCTCCCCCTACCCCTTTCCCCTTTGGTAACTGTGGTTTGTTGCCTATGTCCATGTCTAATATTTTTTATTATGTTATCTTCAGTGAAAGCATTTTTTGTTTGTTTTCTCAGTTATCCTTTCTTTCTCTGGAATGTGGCACACTTGCCATAGTCTGGCTTTCCTGGACATATGGCTCCTCATCCAGTTTTGGATTTGTGCTTTGAGGCTCCTTTTCTATGGTAATGGGGCAATCCAACCAATGCACCTGTGTGAGGTAAACTCATTTTACAGTCTAAACTGATTGTCTCTGCTCTATATGGTCCCCTGGCAAATAGAATGCTTTGGAATACAACCCAGATTAGTGGGACAGTGCTATTTTAGTTCCAGTGCATAGACAAGATGCAGAACCCGTTTGTCATAGCATAATGAGCCAGTTCTGATGAGCTGTCTCTCGTGGGTTACATTTGACACCCATTCTTCTGTCCAGTTTGGTTTCTCACTTCAGCCCCTGCTTACCATTGCTAGTTTCCTCTTTTTATTATTCTTTGGAGATTTTCTTCCTTATCTATTTTTATGTGTTTAAAAATTGTTTAGTATTTTTATTAACAGTTGGGCAGTGATTTAATTTGGACTCACATGTTCCCACAGTCATTCGTCAGTTCATTCCTATTTGGCATTTCTCCACCTCCCTTCAACAATACTATTCTTTTTGATGTCACCAATTAATTTCCATATTTCCAATAGCTCTCCCTGCCAAGTCTCACATCCTCCTTCTTTTACTTTCATAAGTGTCAGATCTTTATCATATTCTGAAGAATGTCCCTGTCCAATCCTGTCCCCTCCCCCTTTTTAAACTTTTATACGAATTATAATTATTTCTATCTCCCTTTTCAGCCACACAAGTGTCCTGGGTTGGAAGATGCAGTATTTGGCCACGCTACAGAAACTGGTTCTTAATTTTTTGGGCTTCTTTTCTTTCCTATTTATCCTCATCTCCTTTGTGATCTCATCCATTCCTATGTTTTAATTACCATTTATATGCTGATGGCCTCCATATTGAGTTCCTAAAGCAGGACCATTTCTCTAGACACCAGGCTTATCTGTTTATTCACCATTTTTACTTAGATGTCCAATAAGCGTCTCAAATTTAACGTATCTTAAATTGAAATATTGACCCCAAGTCCTCTCATTTTATCACATATAACATCATTAAAATTCATTTGATCTACCTTCAAATTTGTATCCAGAATCTGACCACTTCTCACCATATCTGAATATGATAAACCATTAAGACCTCTCATTTTGATTATTGCAAAAGTATCCTACAGAGTCTCTGCTTCTTCCATTTTCTGCTTCTGTCTGTTTTCAATGTAGCAGACCAAGTGACCCTATTAGAACATAAATCAGATAATGTAACAAATCAAATGTTCAAAACCCTCTGATGTTACCAATCTCTATCAGAAAAATTTGGTCTTTACCATGCCATGTGTGACTCTATATTATCTGCCCCCCACTTCCTCTTAGTATCCTTCCCCCAACTCACTCTCCTACAGCCATGTATTTAATCTTAGCCATTAATTTGTGTCCAGTGCGAATTAGACAAGATAGGATTAGACATACAAGAGATTTATTGGAGGAAGGAGCAGAAGAAGTCAAGGAGAGCCATCAGACCATGCTGCAGGACTGACACCAGTGAAAGGATAGAAGGAAAGAAGGAAAATTGGGTAGAGTCTCAGACCACAGTGAAGCTCTAAGAAACTTTTCAGCATATCAAAGTAGCGTGTTGGAGGAACTCCATGCCTTTTTCAGAATGGGCTTGATTTGGTGTTCTACCATTCTCAGTCCTCGCCTGGGAATAAACCATGGAGAGCATGGGTTTTGTACAAACACACTGGTGGATGCAGAGGGTTAGTAATTGGAGCCCTAAGGCAAGTATGAGCAGCATATTTTCATGACCACCAAAAATTACACCACAGGATCCCATGTCACGGTTATGCATTAACTGTTCTTTCTACCTGGAATGATCTTCTCTTCTGTATCTGCAAAGTTTGCTACCTCATTTCCTCCAAGCCTTTACTCAAATGCCAATTTTTGAACTAGGTCTACCCTGTCTAAATTTTTAAAATTGAAGTGTAGTTGACTTTTAATATTATATTACTTTAAGGTGTACAGTATAGTCATTCAGTATTTTTACAGATTATACATCATTAGAACTTGTTACAAGATAATGGATATTATTCTCTATGCTTTACAATATATACTTGTTGCTTATCCATTTTATACAGAGTAGTCTGTATCTCTAATCCCATACCTCAATGTTGCCCTTCCCCCTTTCCCTCTTCCCACTGGTAACCACTAATTTGTTTTTTATATCTGTGTGTCTGTTTCTGTTTTGCTCTATACATTTGTTGGTATTATTTTTCACTTTACACATATAAGTGATATCATACAGTATTTGTCTTTCTCTGACTTATTTCACTAAGCATAATATTCTCTAGGTCCATCCACATTGCTGCAAATGGCAGAATTTCATCCTTTTTGTGACTGAGTAATATTCCATTGTATATACCATATATATTCCTGAATTAATTTTTTTCTAATACAACAGTGTTTATTTTTATATGCATGGAAACAGGATGAAATTAAGTTGAATTTTTTTAAGGATAAATACTATCACATTTTCCCATTTTATTTGTAGTTTTGTATTCTTTTGTTTGTTTGTTTTAAAGTTTACATATATGTACTGTTCATTGTTTCTAAGAACAGTTTAGAGCTTTAGCTCTTTAAACTTACATAGCTATCAAAGGAATAAAGCCAATCATAAAATAAGAATCAACAGAATGCAGTAATCCAATCATAAAGGACAGTCAAATGTGCTTATGCATATTCAAGAGATCAATCATCTAAGTTATAAATAATAAGTAGTTCATTTGTGTCCTCTTTTTTTAGATTCCACATATAAGTGATATCATATGGTGTTTTTCTTTCTCTTTCTGGCTTACTTCACTTAGGCTGACGATCCCCAGGTCCATCCATGTTGCTGCAAATGGCATTATTTTATTCTTTTTTATAGCTGAGTAGTATTCCATTGTATAAATTTACCACAGCTTCTTTATCTAGTAATCTGTTTATGGACATTTGCGTTGTTTCCATGTGTTGGCTATACACCCTGAATACACCCGATCTCATCTCACATGGCCTTAATTTAAGTGGTACCTCTTTAGAGGTGATTTCAGGGCCACTGTCATGTATGTCTTTCTCTCCCTTGTTTTCTTTATCATAACACCTTGCTCATTTCCTTCAAAATAAATAACACAATGTCTAGGTTTTTAAAAAATTGTTGTTCACCTATTTACTGGTATCTCGAGTGCTTCTCTGTATGAGAAGCAGTAAGCACCATGAGCAGTAAGTACCTTGTCTCTCTTGTTGCTAAGTGTATATCTAGAAGTTAGCACAGTGACTGATCTTTATTGATAACTGTTTCAGTACAGCTATTTACTAGGAATAGAAGTGGTTAAGAACATGGGACTTTAGAACAAAGAGGAATAGGTTCTACTCCCGACCCTGTCACTAGCTATATGAGGTTAAACAAGTACCCTAACCTAATTTTATCATGATAAATTCACTTTACAGGGATGTGATGAGGATTAAGAGGTAATTATAGAAATCACTTACCTAGAACCTGCCACATGATCTACACTGAATTTGTTAACAGTTGTTTATTAATTGTGTTATTATTGTCATCATTATTAGCTACTTTCACAATACAAGGATTAAATAAAGTCCCTTTTCGTAAGAGGGAGAAAGGTAGAAAAAAGAAAAGATGCTTCCCTAACTCCTGCAAGAAATAAAAGAGAGACTTGAAAATTAGGTTATAATTGGGATCATTGTATCTTTCCCTTTCTTACTTTTACTTTACATATATATGTTTCATAATATATGATTATTATGCTAAAATAATTATTCATTCATAAACAGCATCCATAATTTTGCTGAAGATTCTCAATTTTTCAATAGATTCTGAAAGCTTGAGAATCTCTGTTTTAGTTAAAACACAAGAAAATATATAAAAATAGATCTCTCCTTCTGGAAGTATATTTGACACTAGAGTTGTTCGTGATTTGGAGAAAACAACAGTTAACATATAATGTTCATTTTAGTATCTTTATATCCCATAGTTAGCCTTAAAAAGATCTGTTCTCTTAAAGCTTCTCTACAATTTGTCATCACTAGGTTTGCTAAAGCTGTCACATGCTCATATTCATCCACTTTACCTTGTCAAGATTTATGGACACATTAAAAAGACTCGTTCAAATTCCTGGAAACCATATTTTAGAAACTGTCATTAAATAGAAACCATTTTAACAGGATACATTCATTTTAGTTAAAGTGAAATATGATTTCCCAGAAACAGATATTTCCATTTCTTTATTGCCTCAAAATAAACTACAATAGTAAAAGTCATAGAATGAATAGAATATTTCTTGGCTATAAAGTAGACATTAGAGGATGAGTATTAATGCTTTATTGTAGTAGTCCTTTTTGGATAGTATTCGCTAATATTTGATCTTTTCCCTGGGTTTTATTTTGCATGAGGGATTTCCCAGAAGAACTCCACTGGGACTATTTATTTTAGTTTCTATATTTCATTCAATATTAACAGAAATATTTTTGTTTATTTATGAAAGTATAACATTGATAAAAATTGTTTTATCTATCACAAAACAAGTGCTCTACTTCTTCAATAGTATCTTTTAGATGATAAATTAAATAATAATACATATAAATATAAAAATAAAATATAACCCCAAAATAGAAATAAAAATAAGTAATTTCCCACATCCAAGAGAAAACCAATCAAATGTATGTATATCTTAGGTTGTTTTCCACATATATGTGATATATTTGTAAAAATATCAACACAGTTATTCACTTTAATTTTTCCATTAGAAGGATGTAACATGAATTATTTAATCATTACAATATCACTGAGCATGATCCCATTCTAAATGTGGTAGTTGCTACTCAGATCCACATATTAATGCCATACAGAAATGCTGACTCAATACTAACGGGTCTTCTGATATTTTGAGAGAAGCCAGATATCTGTTTGTTTTTTTTTTTTCTATTGTCATAATATACTATCTCTGCTTTATGGGATAATATATTCTCATCCTTCTAAAGGTAATACATTATGTTTTTATTGAAATATATTTGACATATAACAGTTAAGGTGTACAACATGTCAATTTGATACATTCATATATTGTACTATGATTGCCACTGTAGCAATAATTGATAAAACAGTGCATTTTATGCTAGTAGCTATCTTTGTTCATCTTTAAAGGCTCTGCCTTTTCACTCCTCCTCTTTTATATTTTTGATGTCACGTTTTACTTCATTTTATGCTGTGTATTTGTTAAAAATTAGAGTAGCCAAATTTATTTTTAATACTCATTTTCTTTAACATATACTATTGTTAAGTGGTTAGCACACCCTCCTAATACAGAGTTACAATTTTCAAATTCTGACTATTTTTCAAGTTTACCTGTGTGTGGTATATTTTCATATGTTTTCATGTTGCTGATAAGCATCTTTTCATTTTTGTTGGAGGAACTTCTTTCAGCATTTCTTGTAAGGCAAGTCTAGTGGTGGTGAACTCCCTGAGCATTTGTCTGAGGATACCTTTGCCAGATAAAGTATTCTTACTGGAAATTTTTGTGTTTCAACATTTTAAATATGTCATTCCACTCTCCTGGACTGTGGAGTTTCTGCTGAGAAATTCAGTAATAGCCTAATGGAGGTTCCCTTGTAGGTTACTTTCTTTCCTCCTGTGGCTGCCTGTAGGATTCTTTCTTTATCATTGATTTCGGACAGTTTTATTATAGTGTATCTTGGAGAAAGCCTTTTTGCACTGAGATGATAGAATGTTCCATTAGGTTCATGGACTTTTATGTTCTAAGTAATTCCCTAGGTTTGAGAAGTTCTAAGCTATTGTTTCTTTAAATACAATCTCTGCCATCTTCTCCCTCTCTTGTCCTTCTGGAACACCAATTACCTAGTATTTTCCTTTATGATTGATTCCAATAGCTCTCATATGTTTTCTTCACTTTTGTTCAGTTGTAGTAACATAATTAACATAAGCAGGAAGTATTCCTTTTCCTGTACTTTGAAATTGCTTAACATAAGATTGATCTATTCCTCTAATATTTGAAAGAACTTCAATGTATAACTGTCTTAGCCTAATGCCTTTATTGGAAATAATTATTAGATAAAATTTTTTCCTTAAGTAAATTCATTGAGACTTTTAATTTTTGAGCCTTGGCAATTTATAAAGTCATAAAGTATCATATAGTTCATGTACATGTTCAAAAGTTATCATATAACTGCATACCATACTACATATATGTGTATATATAAATATCTTTCTAATCTTGATTATGCTTATCTTTTCCGATAATTCACTTATTTAATTTTATTTACAATTATATTGGTAGGCTATGAATATAGTTCCTATAACTTTATTGATTACTTTTTAATTTTCTTCAATTTATCTTATGGTTTTTTTTCTAAGTAAAATTTCTTCTCCTTTATTTCATTTGGTATTATTCAATCATCTAAAATGTAAGATAATATTTTGATAAATACTTATATTATTGTTTTATATTTAAAATAATATTCAATATACCAAAAAATATTGTTTTCTTTCTCCTTCTTTCTATCAGGTTTGATCTTGTGATAAAATGTGCCACTTGAATTTCACTTCTCCCCTTTGTTGTACAAATACATCACTCTATTTATAAAGAGAAATAATTTTCTTCTTACAAAAGAGCCTGATCAACATTGGCAAATACATAAATTATGCCCATGTAATAGGCAGGAAGATTTGCTTTTATCATTCAGGTTTGTGTATGAAAGTTCCATGTAAAAGGTGCAGTGGTAATCTGTTCCCACATGAACAGAGTCTGAGAGTTTTTTAACCATTATTCCTAATTTTTTAATTCTTCTTGTTTTCTAATTATTCTTAATAGTCCCTCTGTTTCTGAAGCCCTTCATGCTCCATGGCACTCACCTCTTGCTTTACTATAGTTTCAGGGAAAATGCTCATTAGAACCAGTAAAATATAAAAGAGGGAGCTAGAAACTGAGCATTGTAATGAGGGACTTCATAAGAAAAATGCCTTAGCTGCCAGAAAACTTGGACAATCAGGATGATGGTAATATAAAAAAAATTGATGAATTGATAACCAGAAAAAATATGGTGTCATATCATTCTTATTGAGTATACCCTGAACTTAGTGTTTTGAAAAATCACAATTTTTTTTAACAGTAAAGCAATTATAATGATGACAGTTTGGGTTAATCTTTGTAGGCAAACATATTTAGTCAAATCCCTTAGAATAATGAGCAAAGTGCTCTTAGGGTTACAGGATCTTTGACTACTCTGTATGATACAAGGTATGTAATTCACCAAATATGAATTATTAATATTGCCCTTATCACTGTTATTTAGATAAAATAAAATATATTGTTTATCATTATGTAGTGCACAAAATAACCCACCTAGCAATATTAGGATGTCAATAATAACTGTCAGAAATGTTATTTCAGGTTGTAAATGAGGAATGCATAGCTCCCGTACTCCAATCCATCTTCAGTACATGAGTAAGTGAAAAGAAACAAATAGTCATAGGACCCAAATGAAATGTAATATGCTGAGTTGTTGATGAATATTGTGTAATAGAACTTGAAAAGCAATCAAAAGCAAAATGAATGGATTTAACATATTTTTAAAAAGTAATTTTTACCCTCTCAAAATGAAATGCATATAGAACAACCAGACAGATGATCGATAAGGAAATAGAGAACTTGAGCAACACTACAAAACAATTGGACTGAACAGACATATACAGAACAACAGAAGCAGAATGTTCATTTTTCTCAAGTGCACATGAAATATTCTCCAAGCTAGATAATATGCTAGGTCATGAAAAATTCTTTTTTTCAGTACTGATTTTTTAATAAAAGGAATTTGAAGGTTTCAGAAAATTTATATTCAAGTTTCCATATCACAAGTGTCACAAAATACCACCAAAGACTGTAGAAAAATAAAATTATATTAGTCTGATTTTTGTTATGACTCCTATTGTCATTTATTTGACATGTATGTGCCAAATTACTCAGTCAGTATTTATTGAGCAATATTTATTGGTACTATGTACCAGCCACCGCTTGGATACAAAATGGTGAGAGTGGACAATAAGCCCTGCTTGAAAGGAGTTTATTGTCTCATTTAATCCTCATAACCACACCAAAATTGCCCATTTATTTAAAATGTCATCTTATAGATAAGGAAACAGGCTGATTGAAGTTTCTTGTTCAAAGTCAAATGGCTAGAAAGTGGCAGACCTGTAATTTGAGCCACGGGCTGTTTGACTTCAGAAACACATCCTCCTAATCACCATTATTTACTGCATAAGAGATCAAATCACAATTATGAAGCTATTTATTGAGTATGGAATTATTCTGATGAGCATTTATTGGATTTTTGAAAAAAATTGCTATTTTTTATCAAAGCTTGGAATACATTAAAATTCTTAAAGTACTAAAAGGAAAATAAATAAAACTTTTTTCAGTTTTATTAACATATAATTGACAAAAATTGTGATATATTTAAGGTATACAAGACGATGATTTGATATACATATACATTGAGTAAAAAACCCCATAGTCAAACTAATTAAGACATTCATCACCTCACATGGTTACCTTTTATTTTAAATTTTTTGGGGTTGAGAACACTTAAAATCTACTCTCTTATCAAATTTCATTTAATACAGTATTTTCAACTATAATCACTATTCTCAGAGGCCAATATCACCCTGTTACCAAAGCCAAAGACATTACAAGAAAACAAGACCACAGACCAATATCCATTATAAATAATTATGCAACAATCCTTGATAAAATGCTAGCAAACCAAATTCTACAGCATATTGAAAAGACTGTTACCATGAAAGGTTGAATTTATTCCTGAAATGCAAGAAAAGCTCGTTACACAAAAAGTCATCCGAATAATACACATTAACAGAATGAAGGGGAAAAAAACACACATGATCATCTCAACTGATGTGGAAAAGAATTTGACAAAATATAACACCCTTTCATTAAAAAATTAACAAATGAAGAAAAAAGGAAATAATCTTAAAATAAAAAAGACATATGCAAATAATGCATAGCTAACCCCATACTCAATGGTGAAGGACTGAAAGCTTTTTGTATAAGATCAAGAATAAGAAAAGGATGCCCATGATTACCACTTCTATTCAATGTAGTATTGAAAGTTGTAGGTAGAGAGAAATAGAAGGTATCTAAATTGGAAAGGAAGAAGCAAAATAATCTCTATTTGTAGATGATATTATCTTACAGAAAATACTAAAATATCTACAAAGAAACAATTACAGTGAAAAAATAAATTCAGCAAACTTGAAGGATGCAAGATCAACATGTGAAGATCAGATATATTTTTATACAATAGCAATGAAAGATCTGAAAAAGAAATTAAGAGCACACTCCTACTTACAATAGCATCAAAAAGAATAAAGTACCTAGGAGTAAACTTAACTAAGGAGGCAAAAGACTTCTACATTGAAAAATACAACGTATTCTTGAAAGAAATTGAAGGAGACGTGAATGAGTGGGAAAACATTACATGTTCATGGATTGGAGGCTTTAATATTGTTAAGATGCCATACTACCCAAAGTGGTCTACAGATTCAATGCAAAAACCCATCCTAAAATTCATATGGGGCTCTAAATAGCCCAAGCAAGCTTGAAAAAGAGCAAAGTTGGAGGACTCACACTTCCTGACTTCAAAACTTACTACAAAGATCTAGTAATCAAAACAGTGTGGTACTGGCATACACACAAATATATAGACCAATGGAATAGAATACAGAGCCCAGAAATAAACTTTTGCCTATATAGTAAAGTGATTTTTAACAAGCATGTGAAGAATATTCAATGGAATAAGGACAGTCTTTTCAACAAGTGGTGCTAGGAAAAGTGGAATTAACATATAAAAAATAAAAATTTGGCACATACAAAAAGTAACTCAAAATGGATCAAACACCTAAATGTAAGAGATAAAATTATAAAACTCTTAGAAGAAAAACAGAGAAAGTGCCTCATGGCACTGAATTTGGCAGTGTTTTGGAAATGACACCAAAACCACAAGAAACAAAGGAAAAACAATAAATTAGACATCATCAAAATTAAAAATTTTGTATATAGAAAGATATCATCAAAAGAGCAAAAATATAACACAAAGAATAGAGAAATATTTGCAAGCCATATACATTATAGGAGGCTAACATCCAGAATATATATTTTTAAACTCCTGTATCTCAATAACAGAAAAAAAAAATTAAAAATGGGAAAAAGACTTGAGTAGACATTTCTCCAAGGAAGATGGAAGATGGCCAACAAGCATATGAAAAGATGCTCAACATCACTAATTATTATAGAAATGCAAATCAAAACCACAATGAGATACCACTTCACATACATCAGGATGGCTATTATTTTAAAACGGTAAACAACAAATGTTAGTATATGGAGAAATTGAAACCTTGTGCATTGCAGTTGGAAATGTAAAATGGTGCAGCTGCTGTAGAAACAGTATGGTGGGTCCTAAAATAATTAAATATAGAACTACCATATTATTCAGTACTTCCACCTCTAGTTATATACCCCCAAAATTGAAAGCAGGAACTTGAACAAATATGTTTATACTAATGTCCATAGCACCAGATTTACAATAGCTCAAAGTTGGAAACAACCCAAATGTCCATCAACAGATGAATGGATGAGCAAAATATGGCATATACATGCAATGGAATACAATCCAGCCTTAAAAAACAAACAAAATTCTGATATATGCTACAACATAATGGAGGCTTGAAGACAAGTATTGTATGATTCTACTCATGTGAGGTATCTAAATTAGTCAAATTCATAGAGACAGAAAGTAGAATGGTGGCTGCCAAAGGCTGGGGGGAGGAAGTATTGGGACCTAGTATATGGTAGATACAGAGTTCAGGTTGGGGAAGATGAAAAAGTTCTGAAGATGGATGGTGATGATGGTTGCACAATATGAACATAATGCCACAAAAGTGTACACTTAAAAATAGTTAAAGTGGTAAATTTTGTGTAATATTTATTTTACAATGATAAAAGATTTAAATGAAAAAATAAATACATAAACCAAATGCATAAAATCCACTGATAACCAAGAAGTTGAAAGGTGTTAAAAATAAGAAGGTTAGGTTCAAACCATGGTTAATTATTAAAGGTTAATTAGCTCCCTAATTTGGGGGGAATATAGATCTACAATATATTTTGTGGGAGTTCAAAGTATGGATAGGTTACTAAAGTAAGTCCTTGAGTAAAGATTTTGATTGACAACTAAAGTAGATAACAAAAAATGTATAAATTATACTACATTCAAAATGTTTCTGAAAATGTTACTCACATAGAAATTTCCTATTATAGGAAATTTGCATTATCCTATGAAAGGATAGCTACAGAACTTCATCTTTCATGCAATTAAACTTTCTAAATTACCTCATAAATTGCTGTGTTAGTCGGGGTTGTCCAGAGCAACAGAACTAATAGAAACAGAATATATATGTACATGCATACATACATACATAGGTCACATAATCTTTATGGTATACTATGGTATACTTTATACTGAATCATCAAAACATTCCCATTGGAGTTGGACTGTTAACTCTGTAATGATTGGCTTAAATTTCCTGCTCAGAAATGGTACATACAGATTGTTGAAGCATCTTTGTAGCCACATATTAACTCCCTTCCCTCCACCAAAATGTATTTGTGCAGAGAACATTTTGTCTTAGCCCCGCAAATTAAAAGGTACTGGACTATGACTACAGACCTAACTCTTCATATATGTAATTTAATTGAATATTCAAATTTGAACCAGTTATGTTTGTGTTGTATAGACCCCTCCAAAGAAATTTAATTTTTAAACAGCAATAGATATCTGTGAAGGAAACTGAAAGCTCAGACAGAGCTGCCTCATGTAGCAGTCTTTCGTCAGCCTTCCAATCACCTGGATTTATGTTTTGCAGATCTAGAAACTTGAGTTTGTCAGTCTATTAAGAGTTTTTTGTTTGTTTGTTTGATTCAGGCAGAAGGGAAGTGAAAGTGATGCTTCACAAGAACTGAATTTATAAGAGATTAACGTATCTATCAGAATGCTAATTTGTTCATTTACATTTGGGAAATACTTCTGCAGTAATCAGAAGACCATGGGCAGGGTGCAAAGAGAAACTGTATCAAGGTTAACTGGGCAACTGAGTTAGTAATCAGAAGATAGATTAATGATAATCAGAGCAAAGGATATTATCCTTAAGAGGCAATTTATTCACATTCTGGATAACTTGATTACTAACCTGAGCCGCATAGAGTGGGTATACTTAAACACCGGAGTTGTAAAGGTAGAGTGTCACTTTATTAAAGAACAGTGATTAAAAGCTTATAAGTGCTTGTTTTTCTATTTTCTTTGTCTAAACTTCAACACTCTTCTGTTACCAAACTGTTTTCAAAGAGGTGATGATATGTTTGATTATATTGTAATTTCCAGTAATGCTAGTTTTAATCTCAGCCCTGATAATAATCTTTGATCATCTGATTGGAGTTAAGTGATTTCCAAATCTTAAGAAATAACACATTTTAAACTATTTCACAATTATATCAGGAAGGGGTTGTGTCTTATTAATCCTTCTACTCTTTACCTACATCAGTATGTGGTTCCCAGTGAGTGCTCAATAGTTTTTCAATAAATAGTTTTTTGAATTAGATTCTGAACCAGTGCTGCCAGATTCATTCTCAGAGGTAGACTTTAGCTCTGTTCCTATACATAGATATTATTATGCTCAATTGGATATATTGTTGGCATGTGTTTCAAAAAGTTCATTTGTATTTCAATTTATGTGTTAACAGCTCATTTGTCAGTAGTAACTCTGTTACCAGCTGACAATGCAGTATATGCCCCTCTAATTTGTGTTGTATTACACTGGAAAGATGATTTTTAGAATTCTTTGTTGTTTAGTTTTAAAGAAGTATGAATATCAGTTAAGATCAAGAAATTAAGTATTCCAGAGGCAAAGTGACTCAATAAATTTTTAACAAAGTATTTCAAAAAGGCTGAATTATTTAGTGTAAGGTTTTTTCTATTCCTTCTGAGTTCATTACAGAATGGAAAGAAAAGTGGTAATAAGAGAACTTGTTAAACCATTTAGCCAAGTATATATCATTTTAAATATAATCCTCTGAAATTGATACAGCATATCAAATAAAATCCTGTTTTTGATATAGCATATAATTTCCCTAAACAATTTTTAAAAAGTCACCTTCCAATAAACATAAAAACCTCACATTCAGTTTTTTATTTTCAACTACTTTACTGATACGTAATTCACATACCATACAATATACCCATTTAAAATGTATAATTTGATGGGTTTTAGTATATTCAGAGTTGTTCAACCATCACCAAGACCATTAGAACACTTTCATCACCCCGTTAGCACTCACAGCCTATTCACTCCTGCTCCATCCCTAGGCAACCACTAATCTATTTTCTGTCTCTAAGGATTTTTCTATTATTGACATTTCATATAAAAAGAATAATAACAGTATGTGGTCTTTTGTCACTAGCTTCTTTCAGTAAGTTTTCAAAGTTCACCCATTTTATAGCTTGTATTGGTACTGCATTTATTTTAATGACTAAATAATATTCTATTTTGTAGATATACCATATCTGTCTATCCATTCATCAGTTGATAGACATTTCTATTGTTTCCACTTCTTCAATATTATGAATAATGCTTCTATAAACATTTGTATGTAAGTTTTTATGTGGAGTCATGTTTCCATTTCTCTTGAGCATATACCTAACTTCAATCCACTTTTAGTATTATTTAAAATTTACACTTAATTAAATATCAAAATAAAATGAAATAATTATTTCTGAAATTGTAACTGCTTCCTTGCACAACCCTGATATTCTTATGTGTCTTCTTGAACAATGATATATTCTTCCCAGTTTGAGGATGATGATCCTAGAATCTGAGAGTCAATTACTATATTAAACACACAGAAGTCTTGGGGAAGGACATGTTTTGACTCAATTGATATTTCTTCTGTTCATTTGCTTATACATATGATCATTCATTAAGCACATATTTATTGAGTGCCTGAACTGAGTCAGACATGTGCTGAAGACTTGTAGCCACAGGTACCTAGTAAGCTCAACCATCATTTGTGCATTAACAATTTATGCAGATGAGTTTCAGAAAAATATTTGTTTGGAATAATCTAGTTAGTTTTGCCAATCACGTTATTAGTTTAAGCAATGTTTACAGTGTCTGACACTTTTTTCCCTCTAGCATAAAATAATTGTGTACATGAAAAAAGAGGAGACTGGGAGTATCTGAAATTAACTTCCTGTGGGAAAGTCGTCTTCCTGGAGGAATCAACTATAAGTGCACTCATTCATAGAAAAATAGTTTTTTCCCCATCTTACAGCAAAAACTGATTGCAACTGAACAATATTAGCATTAAAGGGAGAAGGGCAGTGTAGAGGTTAAAAGAGGCAAAAACAAAGTTTGGGAAGAGGAGAAAACACCATCTCCTATCTTATACATTCCAAGATCTCTCTCATATTCAGATTTCAACTGGATCCTCTCCTGAAAACTCATCTTCTCAGTTCTAAGCTACATGAAGACATCAAATATCTGTCTTTCTTATTCACAAGTATTCTCTTTCTTAGTATGGTTTCTACTTCACATCTTTCAGGTTTTACCTCAAATGTCACCTCCTCAGCAGGTCCTTCTTTTACAATTTTTCTCAAAGATACCTTGCCCTTCCCCATCCATTACTCTTTATAAAGTCACTCTCTTTTCTTTATAACATATCACAATCTGAAATAACTTTGCTAATGTGTTTACTGTCTCTTTCTCTTGTAGCATATAAGGTCTATGAAAGTAGAAATTTGTCTGTTTTGTTCATCATTGTATTTCCAGCCTATGTGATGCCTGAAAAAATGATTGTGCTTAATAAACATTTTAATAAATAAATTCTAATAAAAATAAAACAAAAATTTGGGAATTCGAATATATCTTTGCTAAAATTGTTTATAAGGAGAAGTACTGCAGGTGTTGATATCAATACCTAGACCCTAGTTCTTGAGTTCATGTAATCAATCTCTCTAAACTATTTGGACTGACAGGATAGAATTTATTATTTTGAAAACATCATCTATGCCCTTAGTTTAGTAGTGTTATTTATTTGTAGAAAAAGTGATTCCACTTAAATGTGCTTTCATCTTAAAAAAATTGTTTTATATAAAAATGATTCAATTGCATCAATGTTTGAAGTGAATTAAGGTAAAGGAGTCGAAATGCTTTGGGAAGCATCACTTTCTCTAGTCTTTTTCTAATGATCCTAATCACATGATTCATGTGTCAGGCTACAATACCACTAGCTAGTTAAAAAGTGTAATATTTTAATATAAATTTTTAAAAAGTCAAAAGAGTTTTAGAATGTTCACCTGACCACCATCCATTTTCACCAACTCAAGTCTTGAATTCTGGTGGCTTATAACTTTTAAAGAATGTTAAAGTAACTGTGGTAACTTTATCATATAAAAGAGCTATAAAATTCTAATAGGACATTAATAATGGGGAATAATCTTTTTATCTCAATCAATTAGATCCATTCTGTGATAAAATTGAGTGTAATGCAGGTGAAGGATAGCAATGTATTTCCATTAAATATGTAAAGCTTTTACACTTTCAGTAACTTTTAATCCACTAACATGATATAGTATTCATTTACTTAAAATGTGAATGGAAAAGTACTTAAGACATTTAGCCAAATGGAAATAAAGAAGTTAGGCTTTCTTTTTAGCTTATAGATTTATATGAGTCTATGAGACATTTTTACTCAAGTAGAAAATTTCAGGTACTTAAAAATGATCAAATGCCATATTGAATCAAATGAGGCAGCAAATCTATCCATATGCAAAGAGTTTTCATGGGGAAGGGGAAGGAGTGTGTCATACTGGAAGGAATGTGTGTATGTGGGCATCTTTTTATTTGTTTGGTTCAGTTTTCTCCAGACTAATATTAAAAATTTTGATCATTTAACTCACGCATTTGATAAGAAAAAAGGCTTCTGTGCTCATGCAAATTGAATGATGTTAAGGATATCAGAAAGAAGATGATTTGAAAGAGCCATTTTGTATCTTATAAAGATGCAAGTACAATATTCATATAATATATGTCCCCAAATGGTCCCACTACTTTGCTTTCATTTGGCACAAATAACAAATATTTGTGAGGAGTGTAGAAAAGGTAACCCTTATACACTGTCAGTAAGGATATAAACTGGTGCAGGCACTGTGGAGAACAGTATGAAGGTTTCTCCAAAAAGTAAAAATAGAACTATCATATGACTCAGTAATTCCATGGCCTGGGTATATATCTGAAAAAAAAAAAAACAACAGTAATTCAAAAGGATACTTGCACCCCAATATTCATATCAGCATTATTTACAATTGCCAAGATATGGAAGCAACCTATGTGTTCATTAACAGATGAATGAATAAAGAAGGTATCATGGAATACTATTCAGCCAAAAATAGGATATCACTCAGTATTCTAGTGGAATGGAATACTACTCAGCCATAAAAAGTATGACATTTTGCCATTTGCAGCAACCTGGATGGACTTGGAGGGCATTATGCTTAGTGTAATAAATCAGACAGAGAAAGACAAATAGTGTATATTATCACTTATATGTGGAATCTAATAAATAAAATGAACTAGTGAATATAACAGCAAAGAGGCAGACTCAAAGATATAGAGAACAAACTTGTTGTTACAGTGGGGAGAGGGAAGGAGGGAGGAGTAAGCTTGGGGTATGGAGCTAAGAGATACAAACTACTATGTATAAAATAGATAAGCAGTGAGCATATACTGTAGAGCACAGGGAATTATAGCCATTATAAACTTCTAATATATAATAAATATGTAATGCATATAATATATATTTGTAATATATAAACTTTTAATGGAGTTTAACATGTAAAAATACTGATCAGTGTGCTGTACACCTGAAAGTAGTACAATATTGTAAATCAATTATTCTTCACCTTTAAAAAAAGTAACTCTTACTGCTACATTCCTTTTATGCACTGTGCAGGAGTGCCCTTAGAACACAGAGTTCACACTTGATTTCATATAGGACTACTACCTCAAGATACATCAAAACTGCAAAATGGGAATTGCAGAGCAATAACCCTCCAGAGCTATGACCAATCTATCATCTGAGGTGTTTGATATTTGAACCCCATTCTCTTATTCCTTGATATTCTTTATTTAATTTTGATCTGACTAGCAATTAAAACTTGAATGTACTTGACTTTGTGAAAAGATCACATTTAATAGGTATTCTCTTACTTAAGCTCTTTTTTTCATATTTTGGTGATTCCTCAATTGTCCTTCTAAGCTCAGTTGTGATATAAATTTCTAGTATTAGTTTATGTTTAGTTCTTTTGTTTGTGTCATCTGACTCCCTGAAAACCAGCCCTCATGGACTCTCTTTTCTGTTGATACTTAATAATTAAAAATATTACTTGAGTAATTTTTTATCATTAAAAATACATGTCAATGTGAGTACCATTTTAGTCAATCTGTTTTCCACCATGCCAAAGTGCCTCTAGTTTAGTATGCACCACTGTAATCAAGTTATAATTAACTAATGCATATATGCTGCTTAAAGTAGGTATTCTGAATAGATATTTATAGTACCAACTAAAATATTTAATATTATTCAAAATAAATATGAATATGGTCACTTAAAGATTTCTTTATTTCATGAATTTTAACTTCTTAAAATGAGATTACAATATCTACTTACAGTTTATTCAAGCATTCATTTTATTTGGTCACTATTCTTACTTTTAATTTAAATAAAATATCTAATATTAATAGAACTTGAACAACTCATAGAGCAGTTAAAATTGATTTTGGATATACTAAAACTATTCTGAAAGCAAGGTCTTCACAGTCATTTATTTACACTATTTTCTGGAATTGCTTTGACAAAAAAGATACATGTATTTTAAGTGGCAATGAAAAATAATATAATTTAATAGATGACACTGTCCAAAGTACACATTGTTGAAAATAATAAGTGCTTCTAACATTCTAGAAATGTGATCTTCCAGAATTTTCTCCGGAATTGTAGTTTGTCCTTTAATTTTGGAAAAATTTGCTTTTAATTTCATGGTCACTTACTCAAAGAAGGTGGCAACAAATTGCAACCTATGTTAACACAGTGAAAGTTGTATTGCTACAGGGCACTATTCACCTTTTGTTCTGATGTGTCCATCACAAAACATTCCACTTTTATGTTCTTTGCTTTTAGACCAGTTTCTCACTGTGAGCTTAAAGGCATCCATTAAACTCAAGCAGAATAAGAGGTTTAAAAAAAAAAAAGCAGTTCACTTTTTGCCTCCAAGCTGCTATGGTGAAACACTATCTGATCAAACACCTCCATTGCCCATGACAAAAAAGCCACATGTAGGGAAGAAAAAACCCAAGAGTGTGTACATATGTAAATGTAGATACAAGTGAATAAAGACAAGACAAACTGATGATATCATAAATTAGTCTTTGGGGCTTTATAATAAAAGACACAAATAAGAGAGAAGGAGAGAAATAGAATATGATTATAGTTAGAACATGCTGAGTTGTAGACATTTCTTTGAGAAGATACTTAAATATATATGTTATCTTTCCTATATTTGGGTTCTTCGGGTTTTTCGGATCACCAAGGCAGAAAACACATGATTATTAACATTACAATGATTCTTGGTGGTCAGGAACCTCCTTTGCCTTGGCCTCATATTTCCATGTAGAAGCATTTTGGTTAGAATAATCTATTGGTCTCTGTCCCCACTATTCACTCACTTAGAGGGCAAAGGAATGATTTACCTGATTACTTAGTTTGGACAAAGGAACTGAGCTCAGTCCCTTTCCCTCTCTTTCTTATGTGCCTGATTGCAGATAAGGTACAATCTGGTGCAGTCTTTATAGTGTTACGGAAACGATAGGCCAGTCAGGAAACAAGCACCACTCGGAGGGTTGGAGTACTCAGATGTATTACGCCGGCGGGCTCAGAGGGGCTTCTGCTCCGAAGCTCTGAGCACCTCCAAGACGTGCGCATCAGGTTTCATAGGGTAAAGTACAAGCTTAGGGTATTCGGCCAATAGGCATGGAACAGCTTTAGCAGCGTTATCATCACAAAAGTGGAGGCAGGGAGGCAGCAAACCAGCATTCCAAAGCCAGATATGTATCTTTGAAAATCCAGCTGGCTAGCAAAAAAACATGAACAGCAAACCAACACTAATTAACCTAGATTTACAAGTTAGTCTAGCAGAACTCAGATCAGTATTCCAATACTTAGACTTGTGAGTTATCTTGTTAGCCCAGCCCAGCCTCTGCTTCACATTCCTAGACCTGTGAGTTATCTTGTTAGACCAGCACGGTTTTTCCTTCACAATAGTACGGTAAGCTCAGTAGGGTAGACTTTGTCCTAAAGTTCAGCATTTCCTGTTCCTGATTCTGTTAGGGTGAGAGTAGAGGGGAGAATATTACAAAGCCAATTTGGCTGTAAATCCAAAACTGCATTCTCCTATTTACTCGGTAGCAACGTTATTATTTTCATCTCTGTCTGTCTGACTCCTGTATCTTTCAAATGGTATTGAAATTTGGTGGGAAAGAGAAGAAATACTTATTTTGTTGTTGAAGTTTTATTATTTGCCTGTAAAGAAGGTGTCTTGGTTGAACTTTGTCATTGTACCATGAGATATTTTTTATCTTATTTTTTATTGAAGTGTTGAAGAAATACTTATTAATATTTAATATCTCTATAAAGCCTAGCATTAATTGGGTAGTTACTATGTTTCACATATTACACTCAGTGGTTTACAGAAAGTCTCTCATTTAAACTTCAAGATACATTTCTTAGGTAAGGTATAATTTTCCTTGTTTTACAGATCAGAAACTTGAGACTCAAAGAGATTAAATAATATACCTAAAGTTGCATGGCTAGAAAATGATGGCGCCAGGCAGGACTGACTCCAAAGCCCCCACTCTTATTTACACAGTGTAGATGTCAGGAGATGTGTAAAACTAGTAATATTTTTGGAGAGAGAAGAAGATGAAAGGTGCATTATTCTATTTAATATTTTATATCCAATAAACTTTTTCTCTCTCAAGGTCAAATTAAACTAGCTCTGTGGTTTCCTAATAAGAAAAGGAGGGGGCCTTCCTTCAATCCCCTGTATCCTCTCATTATAGTCTCTTGTCTTCCTCTATCTGACAGGAGTGATACTTAGAGTAGCCTGTAGGGATTGTTTCAAAGAATGAAAGCAGTACTTAAAGGCAGCAATGGTCATTGCAGGTGCAAGTGATGCGATGGGAAGAACTGAACTGGGGGGTGAATTTCTCATCCTCTATGCATGAAAGGCTATCGAGAATTTAAAGGGCAGCCTGTCCTTTCATTGCAAAAGCAGGAAAAAGAGCTGACATTAGGTGAAATTATTTATCAAATCACAAACAAGAGTGCCAGACTGAAAAAAAATGTTTTGCATGGAATTCTTAAATTGAAGTGCCATCCCAGTTCTCCTACATAAAATATGCGTATAGAAGCAGTACTGTGATCCTTCCTGACAAATCAAATGAACTACATGATAGTCTTCATATCTTTACAAGAAGCAAGACCTAGTCATTAGCTTGCTGCTATTGTACTAGCCAGACAATTTATTGTCAAGCACTTGTCAGTAGGAAAAAAATTTACATTTTCTAGGCACTCACAATGGCACTGACATTTACTCAGAGTAAATCTAACATGGATTGGCTCAGTACAGCTCAGGATGACAGACATGACATTTACGGCTGCCATACTTTAACCAATATTGTGATGATAAGGTCTTGGATGTCCCATGGAATTGTTGAAATATAATATCAAACCTAATGGATGGTCTATTTACCTCTTTGCTAAGTTCTAAGAAGAAATAAATTAAGGGCCTGTCTGTTGGTGTACTGTGGGAGAGAAAAGTAAGTAAGTGACTAGAAATATATTTTCTTCCAATTTCCCCAGATATTTCTACTCATTGATTAGTTTATATTTCCTTTCAAAGCTGTAAATTTGTTAGTCTGAAGCAAGTAATTTCTCACTTCAATAGATTCTTCAAACATTTACTGTTTCACAATTAGTAACAAAAGGAAAAAATTAAATATGCCTATATAAGAATAAATTTCTCTTTCTTTTATTGTAGCTTTTTCACTTTCTCTCCCCTTAAAAACACACATTTCCATAGTATGATATGTATTTTAAGTAAACATGCCTATATGCAAAATTAAATACGTTTTGCAGTATTTCCTTTATAGACATTTCATAAAATTCCATTGATAATACCATTCCCTTCTTTTCAAAAATATATATATATTTCATTTCTTAAAAACCAAGCTCTTTTACTGAAAGCATCACACACTTAACTTGTAGTGTGGGTGATATATTAGATAATATTTTAACCATAATCATAGTCAATGGGTAAGAGTAAATAAAACTCTGATTCTTTCCTTCCTACTTAAACAGCATTAAAAGTCATGAAATTATTCTATACCCTGGATAAAGAAAGTTTTTTTTCATTTTTCTCACAGCTGGGTTCATAGCATGTTTCTTGGCTCTCAGTTACTTCTGACAATTCCCTTTCTCATTGTCATTGATGATGTATATTTACCTTTGCATCTCCCCTCTTACTCAAAATGAAATTCATACAAGTGCCTTTCTTCCAAAGTACTTTGAAGCTGTAGACTTGTCTCCATGAGATCAGCAGACTAACCCATTTTGCCAGTGATTTTGAACATGTTAACTGAATACGACTGATTCTCTGTCCAGATCCATTAAGTTAACAGCAGTTCTTAAAATACTTTCTTGAATATTTAAGGCTGATGACATATCTACACAAGTCAGAGAACCAATAATGAGTTCTTCCCATAGGTGTGTCACTGTAGTAGGTACAATGAGGAGGGAAGAGACTGTTCTTGATTATTAAGGAGATTCTTTGGCTGGGCGAAATTTATTTTGTAGTTTTTGGATGTTCGTTTCCATTTCCGGTTATAACTGTAGCTTTAAAATACAAGGGTTAGCTAAGATGTTCTGAAAAAAAAATGGGGGTCACCTTTATTAACATGTTTATCTTGGAATAACTAAAGAGAGACTCTCTATGTATTGTCAGGGTTGTTCCTCTAATCTTTTATCCTGTAGACAGGATTATTTAGCTTTACCTTTTTCTGCAGTAATCTTATAAAGAGCACAGAAAAAAATAAACTGGAAGGATTTATATCAGTTGATTTAACCTCATCATTCTTTCAGTACATCCAGGCTTTATCCTCCCCAACAGACAGGAGTCCAATTGTGACTCAGCTTTATCTCTAAAGGCTGCCTTGTAAAAGTAATACTTTTTTCTATCATTTACTTGACCTTCCTTTTCCTAATTCTCAAATCATTGCATTTTTTAGTTAATAGCAGAATCAAATCATTCATACATGTGATTCGCTAATAATAGAACAAAACATACCAGCAAGCACATATTAGTATGCTGTGACATCTAAACAGATGGTGCCTGGAAAGCAAACACCTGCAAGCCATCTGAACCACCGTGACTCCAGTGAATGAACAGAAAACTAAGAATAACCTGAGCCAAACTATCTGCACCTCAAACTGGCTGGCTGAAGCTGACAGACTGAAGATAGTAAATATATTTCTCCTTACACGCCAACTCTGATCACCTGGTTGTGGCAGCCTGGTGTGCTGTGCAGACAAGAAATGTGAAACCATATCAATTCTCACCAGGAAAGAATATCATGACTGAGTTGATGGGGACTATGGCCCTGAGTGTGAAGCATTAGGAAACTTGCAAAATAGTTGCTATTTCTGAGCCAGGCAGAAGTTACAGATAAAGAAGTTGCATTATATAAGAAAAGTCAGAGTCATGACTTCTGATAGTGTGTGTGTGTGCGGACGTTCCACCATCTTGAAGTTTAGGCAAACGTATTATTTTTTATTTTTCATTGATTCTGTTTGATCATTAGAAATAATCATGCATTTGAATCTTTATGAGTCCTGTATATGTACATGAACACAAATATGTGTTTAATGGCAATAGAAAATTAACCACAAAAATGTTCAGTTTATGTTCTTAAAACCTATGAAGGAATGAGGCAACTGTCATGTAACAGTATGTTATTAACTCTAAGCATTTTATTCTTTAACCAGGCAGCTACATCTAGTAACTAGGATCCTTCTTCTCCCCCCCGGCCCAGCCCCACGTCATAGCCAAAAAAGAAACCCATAGATTGGGAGGAGGTAAGAGAAATAGAGACACAGGAGGATAAGATGGGAGGAAAAGGCGCTCACACAGGCATCTCTTGTCTGTGTGGCTCGCTGTTGTCTATGGCAGCGTACCCCTAATAAACTCTATTTTCATTCTTAAAAAAAAAAAAAAGATCGGAGGAAAAAAAGGCGGCGACTCTAGGAGGAAGAGGAAGAGTTAAAGAACATAAGAAATGTGTGGGAGAACTTTTGAAGACCCAGTGAGTTTTTAAATGGAATCACCTTCCCAAGAGCAAGGAAAAGAGGTTTAATCCCTCACAGAAAGCAAGGGAGAGATGTAGAAACTTCTAAATAATGGTTGCAAACACAAGGCAAAGTTGCTTATAACCTCCTGCTTTGATTATATACGGTTACAAAATTGATGTTCTTTCTACATGTCCCAGAGTTATGAGAAACTTTTTTTTTTTGACATTTTATCCTGAAGTGAGGCTGTGCCCTCAAGGTAACTGCGTGAGATGTTTACAGCAACCTAAAGACTGTAAGACATCACATCGAGTATCATTACTACTTGATCTGAAATCATCGCTTCATGTTCCACTTTAGCCAGACTTTACTTGGGTCATTCAGATTCTTCCTTTCTCTTTCTGTAATAGTAGAATAGAGCTTGAACCTTGGTCAGACAATTTCATCTGTGATCAAGAATTTGTTTTTTTCTGTATCTTAACTTTTTTCCTGGTGGAATTGTTTTCATGGATGATACTTTTGAGATCTCTTTATCTTTGCTCTTTTGAAGTTTCACTTTGATGTATGAAGAATGTGAATTTGTTTGTACTTATCTTGCTTGATATATATTTGGCTCACTGTTGTGGATTCATGTCATTAATATCAGACAATTCTCAGTAATTGACTCTAAATATTTCCTCAATGTCTTCTATTCTCTCTTTCAGGAACCCTGATTAAATGTGTGTCTGTATTAGACATTCTCATTCCATCTTCTAAGCCTCTTAGCCACTCTTTCACATTTTCCATGTCCTTGAGTTTATCTCTGCTACATTCTGGATATTTTCTTCTGATCAATCCACCGCTTCCCACATTTCCTCTCTGGTTGTTTTTTAATCTACTTTAAAGCCATCATTATGGTATTCATTGACATTAATAATGATACACATTATTTTCCTAATATTTTATTTAGGTCTTTTCTAAGTCTTCCTGCTGGAACACTATTTAAAGTATCTTGTTCCTGCATCATTTTCCAAAATTTAATTCCCTTCAACATTCCATACATTAAAAATATTTCATATCTCACCTGAAACAACCATTGTAAATCAACTACACTTCAATAAAAAATATGAATTTTTTCTTTTAATAAATAAGAAGAATTAATTAAAAATAATAAAACAGCTAACTTAAAAATACTGGTATCCAATAATACCATTATCTGAAGTACTTAGGAACCTAAATCTATTATTTATTTGTTGTTTTTATGATTATTGCCCTTACTACCATGTTTCCTTGTATGTTTGGTGTTTTGTGTGTGTGTGTGGCGTATTTGCTTGAATTTAGTCATCAGAATCCTGAAGACCATGACAGCAGAGGGATTTACTCTCTAGACAGACTTACTTTTGACATGCACCATGGTGTGCTACGAGTCTTAAAGTACTGTAATTGAATTTCCAGGACTGAGGATTCCTGATCGTGGGGGTCGTTTAAGTTCAAACTCCACACCCACATGAAATGAGGCCTATTCTTCAAATTCTCAATGAGACAATTTTCCCCACCCAGAGCAAGTGGAAAGCCAGAGAAGTCTCCTCATCACTTCCCTTCAGTGCACCCCACCCCTTTTCAATGAGTGATCAACTTTTGCACATTAGGCAGTTTGATCTTCTGTATTCCAATTTCTTCTGCCGCTGTGACTAGCACATCCCTTTTCTCCAGCATTTTATATTTCCTATACTCACTTTACACCAAAGAAGGTTGTAACATAGGAATCAAATTCTGTTATTTGTTGTTTTTCTGGCTTTTACTTGTACTGCAATGCCTGAGTGCTTTGCAGTAGCAGAAATCTTTTCACACAGCTGACCTATTATAATACCGCTTTGGCTTTTAATTATCAATTTGTAATAGAATAAAAACAGAACTGAGTTGAGAACCAGGAAACTCAAGTGCTTATATCTGTTCAGCATCTAAAATTGTGCAACCTTGAGGATTGATTGTCCAAATTCTTGTTTTCTATGTCTATAAAATGAGTCATTTTTTAAGTTTTTTTTTAATTTAGCAACAAAACTTTTCCCCCAAATAAAATCTTATATGCAACATATGTATTATAAAGAACAAGCAGAGCTGCTCTGATTAAAGTAAGAATAAAGGGGTCTTGACCCCACACTTTTAGTCTCCTCCTTCTCAATCACTCTTCTATTAAGGTGGTCCCAAATGTACCTCTGCAGAACGTTATGACTATGAAGTACATTTGGAAAATGGCTATAATAAGTGATCTCTTAAAGCCTTTCTAATTTTGAGAATATATGACTGTAAGTGATAGCTTTCCATTCCCTTTCCTGAACAAGTTTGTCCTAAAGCCATTAACTGAGTTAATCAAGGAGAGAATCCACAGTATTGTTTGTTTATTTGAAAGCTGCTAAGAGAGTAGGTCTGAAAAGTTCTCATCACAAGAAAAAAAATCATAACTATTTGTGGTGATGGATGTTAACTAACTTATTATGGTAATAATGTTGCAGTATATACATATGTCAAATCATTATGTCATATACATAACACCAATACAATGTTACATGTCAATTATATCTCAATAAAAATATGAGGCAAATATCAAATCAACATATTGTACTCCTTGAACTTATACAATGTTATATGTCAATTATGTCTCAATAAAAATATATTTTAAAAAAGAATATTATGAACAGTTTTATGCCAATAAATTTGAAAATGTAAATAAATGGGAAAATATCCTATAATTAAATAAATAAATAAAACCAGGGTAAGGGTAGGCAAGGGGTGAATAACTAGAGGATAGAGGGTTTCTAGGGCATTGAAAATACCCTGTATGATACCATAATGGTGGATACAAGTCATTGTTAACTTGTCCGAACCCATAGAATGTACCACGTCAAGAATGAAGCATAATGTAAACTGTGAGCTTTGGGTGATGGTGTGTGTCAATGTAGGTTAGCCAGTCGTAACAAATGTACCACTCTGGTGGGGGAGGTTGATAATGGAGCAGGGGATTTATGGGAAATCTCTGTATTTTCCCCTCAATTTTGCTCTGAACCTTAAATGTCTCTAAAGAACATAAAACACACACATGCACACAAACAGTGTTGTATTGGCATAGGCATATAGACCTATAAAGTGAAATAAACCCTCACATATATCATCACCAAAAGATTTCTGACAAGAGTGCTTCAAAAAATTAAATACAGAGTAACAGTTTCATCCAGAAATTCCACTTCTGTGTATATGCCCAAAAGAGTTGAAAGCAAGAACTGGCAAAGATATTTTTAAACCAATGTTCATAGCAGCATTATCCACAAAAGCCAAAACAATTCAAATGTCCATCACAGAATAAATAAATATGTGGTTTATACATGAAATGGAATATTATTCAGACTTGAAAAATGAAGGAAATTCTGACATATTCCACAATATGGATGATCTTTGAATACGTTATATCCTACATGAAGTAATTCAGGCACAAAAGGACAAATATTGCACAAATTCATTTATATGAAGTACCTAAAGTAGTCAAATCTGTAGAGGCAAATAGTACAATGGAGGTAGCCAGCAACTAGGGGTAAGAAGAAACAGGAGTTATTGCTCAATGGATACAGAATTTCAGTTTGGGAAAATGAAAACGTTTTGGAGATGGATGGTGGTGATAGTTGCATAACAATGTGAATGTACTCACTGCCACAAACTGTACAACTTAAAAGATTAAAATGTAAATTTTATGTTATGCATATTTTACTACAGTAAAAGTGAAATGATACCAGAATAGCTTGATCTATATTTCAGATCATTGATTAGATTTTTGTGTGCACATTTATTTAGTTATCTTCTCAGAGTTTCCCAGTTTTCCTACAAGCAAACTGGAACTGCAAGAAAAACAGTGCCAAAAATCAGTAGCTGAAGTTAAATCTTGATTATTAATTTCTACCACACTTTAATTCTATCTCTAGGCTTTAAAAGTTGAGGCAAGTTATAATGAGATGAATCAGATAGGAAAAAAATATTTTCTGTCCTAATTGGATGAAAAATGTGCAGATCTGAGGATATCATGGTTTCTTGTTGCTCAGACATACATAAATTCTTTAAACTCTTTCACTTGAAGATAAACTGTATGGAGTAGAAAATCACTTGCCATAGAAAGTGAAGGTTTTTCCCTTACGGAAAGGAAAAAAATGGCAGAAGGAAAAGAAGTACTCCTAATTAGGCTTGTTATGACTTCCATGCATTTTATTGTGAAGTGAGTTCCTCTTAAAATTTAGGAAAGATTGTGTTACTGAACTCAGGCTTGGCTGCTCACTGATCAAAGCCAATAATTCGAGAGGCAAGTGTCAGTAGAAAAGAAAGCTGCTTTAATTAGAAAAGCTAGCAATCTGGTGAAATGGTGGACTCACGTCTAGAGACTATCTCTGAAGATTCTGCTCAACCATGACAGTTTTTAAAGGAAGAAAATGGGGAGAAGAATCTGAGTGCATCGTCAAGGCGGGCGGTTGGGTTCTACATCACTCTCCATTGCATACAGACTGGCTGACTCTCTTCAGATGTTATCTTGTCCCTGTGATCTTCCTGCAGGGTTGCTAAGGGGGCTTTTGGGGGTAGAGAGCTAATCACTCTTTAATTACTTAATTCTTCATTCTTCTTTTTATCTAAGAAAAGTATTGTCAGGTTAAACAAAGCATGGTGTGCATTCAGGAGAGCGTAAGTCAGGAGTTTGTTTCAATTGCTTAGTGATCTTATTCCTGTAATTAGGTTCTTTTAAGGTTAGAGGGGGAAAGAAATGGGTGAACAGGAAAGGGGCAAAAGAGCTGCTTTCAAATCCCTGCCCGCATCAAACATCATTCCATTTCTATGGGATTCAAAGTGAAGACCCATTTTCTGTAACATCTTCATGCTGACATAGGGCACCTTATTTTCAGAGTGGAAGATGTTGACATGGGCTGTAGCATCTCTTGGCTAACAATTTTAGTTGCCCACTTACATATACAGGCAGAGCAAGCTACAATTATTTTGATGCCCACAAAGATATAGATTATGATGAGCAATAGTGTTAATCCCATTCTCTTGAGGCCAGTTCTTGGAATGGTGCTAACCATGGTTCCAGTACTGCTCAAGATGGAGCAGCTTATGTCATGGCTGCAGTCTGGTCATCAGGCAGTTAGCTTTGTCCTCTGGTGGCAGTTACAGTATCTGTAAAACAACTCAGGAGTGTGCATCACACACTGAGTCTGTGACTCTGTTGTCCTAATCATTAACTATTTTGTTTTGTACTTGGGGTGGAGGGTTGGGCTACAGAGTTCTGCTTTGTTCCAATTGCAATGGTTTTTATCCAGGAAATTTCTCTAAAGTACTGAATTTCCTGAAGCAGATACCTGAGATTGTTTAAATTTAATGAAATTTTCAGATAATGTGAGGATTCAATTTATAAAACAAAACCAGATTTAGATTAAAAAGATAAATATTTAAAAATAGTGAATGATAAAGGAACCTAATTGAAATGAGTTGCTCTAAATTGTAACAATCTAAATATTTATGCAAACATTAGTGACATTTGTTAAAGTTACTTTTTCATATGTGCTAAAATCTTAAAAATAATTAGTCATTATCTTTGAATTGCATAATGTATTTTCCATATTTCTAGAGTGATCATGCCTTACTTTGAGAATCTGCAACACAAAGACAGAACCTAAGACAAACAAGCAGAATAACTGCTACAATGCTTTGTTTAAAGGCTCTGAGCCTAGAATAGGAAAAGATGTTAGCATTTTCCTGTGTAATTTAATTTTGATATTGATTTATTTCTCGTGAGCTACCAGCACAACCACCCACCTAGTTGCCTTAGGTTATATTATCTAATTATGCTCTTTGTTTTAATATTTAGCATATTGTATGTACAAGATTGGTTACAAATTACATAATGGAACACTTACAGTGACATAAACTTCATTACATAGTTCCCCAAACCCAAAGGCAAGAACTCTAGTCACAGGCTTGCAAAAGTATAAGAGCATATGTCTTTTGTTGCTGTATTTTACAGGTTCATAAAATATTTTACTCCAAAAATAAAGCAATGCTTGCATTGAAATTCAGCTAAATGTTCACAGAAAATAATGAGAAGAGCATTTCATGGGTCTTCTGTGTTCAGCAGCTCTACATTAACTCTAACTTGGTTTTCATATCAATACTATAAAATTCTGTACATAATGTGTATTTGACAATTAGGAAAACACCATAGTAAGTTTATTTAAAAATCAGAAAGGCAGACACTGTTGTTTAAGCTGTCAAATAAATGCATTGTATTGTGTTTTGATGTAGACACATTATCAAGGTGTTATGTTTACAGTTCATATATATTCCCACTTTGATTATTGTTGAACAGATCTGATCAGATAACAGGCTGACACATTTGCATACAACTTTATTTATCATAGAACTAAAACTGTAGCAATGAATTTCAGATAACTTGCCTAATAACTGATTTATTAATGACCTTTTCTCCATAATGGCTCTTAAAATGTCCCACTTTTGGGGCAGCAACTACTTTTGGAGTTGATTTAACTATTTTCTATACCAAATAAATAATGTTATAAGAAGTTATATTTCAACATATTTTTTTTTCAGGCAAAAACACACTATTTTATTCGGCACAGAAATTTCTAGTCAATTCCTATAATATGTAACAACTTTGAGCTGTTTGCCATGTAGTGCTCTTAGGTTTTGCCTTAAAGGATATTTTGTATTTCAGTGAAATTGGAATGCAAGGTAAGTGTTTGAAAGCAAACGATGAGAAGTCAAGCAAATTTTCATTTTGAGGTTTTTTCTTTCTTTTTTCAATCCAAGGATTTGACATCCTCTATGAACTTCCAATGTCAATTCTCAAGTAAAAGAAAATTATCAAGTCATACCTGATTCTTGTATTAAATGACTGACTCTAAGTTGACTACTTGACTCTACCATCTTAATAAAGACTGAATCAAATCCTTTTCCACCTACAATCAAACCTACTTTTCCGCCTTTGACAAGTACAGAAGAGTTTATTAAACTGTGCTATATGCACAAAGATCATTACTTTCAAATGTTTTTTATTATTATATATATTATTTTAATTGTCCAGTTGATACATTTTTGAAAACTGTCTTGGTTTGGGATGGAACGCATAATGCATTTCCCATCAAAATTAGTGGATATTTTTCCAACTAACAACTTTTTATTCAATAGCAGGAAATTAAGGATCCAATTAAAGTTGTTAACTGAAGAGAGACACACTTTTCTGTTTCTCCTATTTCACCATCTTTGAGTATTTTTCAGTTACAAACACATCTGATCAATGTAGACATCAGCCTTTAAAATGAAGTTATAGTCTTCATGCAGAAGGGATCATGACAGCTTGGTTTTCTGCCAGCTAAAGCCCTGAAAGAAATTGTCTCTGAAAACCAGTACTGTCCATTTATGACTTCCATAACTGAAATAACAAATAACAGTAATCCATCATATTACCACCCAATCAAATCTTTTTGTAATGATTTTTAGTTTTTTCATGTAAAGCAAAGTGTTCATGCTTTTCCTACCTTTTGGCCACTACAAGTGATTCCAGTAGGATCCTTATACATTGTAGTTACTTATTGGTGAAGAGCAGTTTTCACAAAGTGAGATTGATGAGTCAGAGTACATGCATCTTGCCTTCCTAGTAAATACAGCATAAAGATGGTAGAAAATCACATTCTAAGCAGTGGGTGAAACTGTAGTCATTTCCACATAGCCACACCTGTATTTGATGTTATCAAACTATATAAAAAGATCTGTGAATCTCATGGATCATCGAAACATAAATGTATCTTATTTCAAATTGCAATACCCTGACTACTAGTAAGAGTGAGCATCTAATCTTAAATTATTGGACGTTTGAAATCAGCCTCAAATGGATTTCAAGTTCACCTTCTTTACCTATTTTTCTATTGGATCTTAAAATTCTTCCTCATCAATTTGTAGAAACATTTATATACTAATAAACTATTTTTTGTCTGTCAAATGAGTTTCAAATATTTTCTTCCAGTTTGTAGTTTGTGTTTTTATTTTGCCTATGGTTATTTTGTTGTCAATTTTTTTAAAATTGTGTTTTAAAATGTATTTTAAAATGTATCTTTTATAGTTTCTAGGTTTCTTGTCTTCTCCAACTACAGATTACAAAAGCATTTAAAATTTTCTTTATATATATATGTGTGCATGCATGTGTGTGTTTTGTTAAATTATTTGAAGTGGAAATGTCTTTGCTTTCTTTTCCACAGGTATGTGGTCAATTGTGAAATAATGAATTATTTAATGATTATTATTTTTTTTTTACAAATAACTTGAAATTTCTGCTTAATAACATGCTAGGTTCCCATGATACTTAGGACATTTTATGGTTTCTCCAT
This sequence comes from Camelus bactrianus, assembly GCF_048773025.1. NCBI lineage: Eukaryota > Metazoa > Chordata > Mammalia > Artiodactyla > Camelidae > Camelus > Camelus bactrianus. The sequence goes on along the minus strand of NC_133575.1, from coordinate 75,612,717 downwards.
TCCATACTACTGATCAGTTTATCTATTTGTATTATGATATCAATAGCTTTATGGGAATTTTTCATATCTGCTGGATCAAGTTCTCTCTTACTATTTTCCTTTCTCAGAATGTCCTTTGCATATTTATTCATCCATATGAACTTCAGTTACAAATAATAATTTAAAAGTTCAAAATCGTAAGCTCAGGAATCTGACAGGATTTGCATTAAATTTTAAGTTAATTTGAGAGTCTAATCTTTTTATGACATTAAATCCTTTTGTAAAATATCTATTTTGCCACTGGCATGTAATTTGATTAAAAATTAAAAGTTAATGTTTTGTTATTTGAAATTTTACTTCTACATTATTATTTGGAAGCAATCTGACATTACTTTGTATTTTTTACCTAACAATACATAACTTGGTGGTAACAAGAAGCTTTCAAATATCATTCCTCACCTTGCCCCTTATGTCTCACTGATTATTCCTTGTGTTTTTCTTGCTGAACTATGTCTTCTAATAGTTATTTCAGAGTGGATCTTTGGGGAGATATTTTCATTTTGTAGTCAGGAGTCTTGACTAGTTCTGGCCAATGAGCTGTGAGCAGCAGTGACTGAGGAAATAAAAAGCTCCTCCATGATTTTTCAAGATATCTCTTTCTTTTGTATTAAGCTAGCAAGATTTAAGCGTCCTGATTTACTGGGTCATTATCCAGAAGAAAGCTGCCCTGGAAAGTCACCTAACCTACACCAGCTTGAGTGTGTGAAAAATACATTTTTGCACGTTAATACTCTGAAGTTTGGGGATTCTTTTATTATCACAATATTAGCCCCACCTACCTTAACTATATATATATAGATTAACTTCAAGGTTTATATTAAACATTCAACTTTAGACATTGAAGAGTTATTTAGATATACAAGTATGGAGTTCAGCCTCTGGATATAAGTTGCAGTTATAAATTTGAAAAATATCTGTCTGTAGGTGTTTCTAAAAGCCTTGAGACTGATTACCAAAGGGAGTTAGTATAGAAAGAAGAGAAGAGTTCCAAGGACTGAGTTCACATACTAATGCTCTTTAGGTCTGTTTAACCTGCTGTTTAATAGATTTTTGAGATTTTTAATTTTAATGGGTAAATTTTAAAATTTCCATTTGATTCTTTTTAAAGCTAACAGTCTTTGGTTAATTGTGTTTTGTTATTTTCTTAAGCTTTCTATTTCTACTTTTATCTATCTATTAGATGGTTTTAAGTATTTGATAGCTTTCAAGTTAGAAAAATAATAAATGCCTCCTATGAGAAGCAAAATATTATAATACAAAAATGTATAAAGCCAAGGACAATCATCTTTCCAGAGAACTTCTCTTCTTCCATCCTCCTATGTCACCTGAATGATGTACTGTTTAACTTTTCTTCTTCTTCATAGATATATACTGAAATATACACACATATATTGAGGCTTTGTTTTTGTTGATAGGTTTTTACCAAAAAGAAAAAACATATAGATAGATAGATAGATCATCTATATATATTCATTAATCAGCAACTACCTTTTTTTTATCTTAAACTGTATTTTCCTAATCTTCTTATGTTTTTATTTATTTTTTAATTTTAATGTTTATTATTTTTATTGAAGTATAGCTGATTTACCATGTTGTATTAGTTTCAGGTGAACAGCAAAGTAATTCAGTTATATAAACATGTATATTATTTTTCAGATTCTTTTCCATTATATGTTATTATAAGATACTGAATATAGTTCTGTGTGCTATACAGTAAGTCCTTGTTGTTTATTTTGTATATGGTAGTTTGCATCTGTTAATCCCAAACCCTAATTTATCCCTCTGCCCTTTTAGCTTGTTCTTTGCCATTAAGACATGGACATGCAGCCATACTAATTGAGAAGAGAGAGCAAGGTTTTCACTGCAAAAAAATATCAATGGGCACCAACAGGGAACCTAGGAGTAGTCCAAAATCTGATCCCAATTTTTTAAAATAAAGCAATTACAAACAGTCTGTAGTTTCTCAGTATCTTCAGCCACTGTTAAATTTTTTTTTTTAATTTTTAGCCACGCAATTCATACTATTTATTTCTTGGAAATCCTTCAGGATATATCTGAGAAACTATTTAAATTTGGGTCCTTTAGTGTAAGAGTAGCTCTTATTAGTTGGGTTAGGACTTACCTCACTTAATTTCATGTTGATAGCAGCAGGGCATTTGAGCTGATATCCATAAAATGTATTCCATGGACAACCAAAGGAAGATTCTGTTTAAAAGTCTAAGTGTGGCTGGAGATTTCAACACTGCATTAACATCACTAGACAGATCTTCCAAACAAAAAATAAATAAGGCAACAGAGAAATTAAATACTCAATAGAAAAATTAGATTTGGTGGATATTTTCAGAGCATTACACCCCCCAAAAATAGGATATACATTCTTTTCAAGTGCACATGGAACATTTTCCAGGATTGATCATGTACTTGGGCACAAAAGAAACGTCAGCAATTTTAAGAAGATAGAAATTATCTCAAGCATATTTACGGACCACAGTGCCATGAAACTAGAAATCAACAACAGAGAAACAAAGGATAACAAAAGGAAAGCATGGAGATTAAACAATATATTATTAAAAAACCAATGGGTCAATGAGGAAATCAAAGCTGAAATTAAAAAATACCTTGAGACAAATGAAAATGAAAGCACAACCACACAAAACCTATGGGACACAGCAAAGGCAGTGCTAAGAGGGAAGTTTATAGTGATACAGGCCTTCCTCAAAAAAGAAGACCAATCTCAAACAATTTAACCCACCAGCTGAATGAACTAGAAAAAGAAGAACAAAAAACCCCAAAAGGCAGCAGAAGGAAGGAAATTATAGATTAGGGAGGAAATAAATAAAATACATATTAAAAAGACCATAGAAAAATCAATCAAACCAAAAGCTGGGTTTTTGAAAAAGTAAATAAAATCGACAAACCTCTGGCCAAACTCACAAAGAAGAAAAAAGAGAGAGCACAAATTAGCAAAATAAGAAAGGATAATGGAGAAATTACGACAAATAAAATAGAAATACAGAATATCATATGAGAATATTATGGAAAACTATATGGAAACAAACTGGATAACCTAGAGGAGATGGACAAGTTTCTGGAAACATACTGTCCACCAAAACTGAATCAAGAAGAAACTGACCACTTGAACAATCCGATCACTAGAAAGGAAATAGAAATAGCAATTAAAAACCTCCCTACAAATAAAAGTCCAGGACCGGACGGCTTCACCGGGGAATTCTACCAAACATACAAAGAAGAACTCATACCAGTCCTTCTCAAACTCTTCCAGAAGACTGAAAAGGAGGGAATGCTCCCAAACTCATTCTGTGAAGCCACAATCACCCTGATACCAAAACCAGGCAAAGACACTACCAAAAAAGAGAATTATAGGCCAATATCACTGATGAACATAGACACCAAAATCCTCACCAAAATATTAGCAAATAGAATCCAGCAACACATAAAAAAGATTATACATCACGACCAAGTGGGGTTCATCCCAGGGACATAAGGGTGGTTCAACATACGCAAATCAATCAATGTAATACATCAAATCAACAAGAGAAAGGACAAAAACCACATGATCATCTCAATAGATACAGAAAAAGCATTTGATAAAATTCAACACCCATTTATGATAAAAACTCTCACCAAAGTGAGTATAGAGGGAACATATCTCAACATCATAAAAGCTCTATATGACAAACCTACAACCAGCATAGTACTCAATGGTGAAAAACTAAAAACTTCCCACTAAAATCTGGGACAAGACGAGGATGCCCACTATCACCACTCCTAGTCAATATAGTCTTGGAAGTCCTAGCCACAGCAATCGGGCAAGAGAGAGAAATAAAAGGGATCCAAATTGGAAAAGAAGAGGTAAAAGTGTCACTATATGCCGACGACATGTTACTATATATAGAAAACCCTAAAAAGTCCACACAAAAACTACTAGAGCTGATCGAAGAATTCAGCAAGGTAGCAGGTTACAAGATTAACGTTCAAAAATCAGTGGCATTTCTTTACACTAACAATGAATCAATAGAGAAAGAAAGTAAAGAAACAATCCCCTTTAAAATAGCACCCAAAGTAATAAAATACCTAGGAATAAACCTAACCAAGGAGGTGAAAGAATTATACACAGAGAACTATAAACCACTGATGAGGGAAATTAAAGAAGACTTTAAAAAATGGAAAGATATCCCATGCTCTTGGATTGGAAGAATCAATATTGTTAAAATGGTCACACTGCCCAAGGCAATCTACAGATTTAATGCAATCCCTATCCAATTACCCAGGACATATTTCACAGAACTAGAACAAATCATAGTAAAATTTATATGGAACCATCAAAGACCTAGAATTGCCAAAGCATTACTGAAGAGAAAGAAAGAGGCTGGAGGAATAACCCTCCCAGACTTCAGACAATACTATAGAGCTACAGTCATCAAGACAGCTTGGTATTGGTACAAAAACAGACATATAGACCAATGGAACAGAATAGAGAGCCCAGAAATGAACCTACAAACTTTTGGTCAACTCATCTTCGACAAAGAAGGCAAGAATATACAATGGAATAAATACAGTCTCTTCAGCAAATGGTGTTGGGAAAACTGGACAGCAGCATGTAAAACAATGAAGCTAGAACACTCCCTTACACCATATACAAAAATCAACTCAAAATGGATTAAAGACTTAAACAAAAGACAAGATACAATAAACCTCCTAGAGGAAAACATAGGCAAAACATTATCTGACATACATTTCAAAAATTTTCTCCTAGAAGAAATAAAAGCAAGAATAAACAAATGAGACCTAATGAAACTTACAAGCTTCTGCACAGGAAAGGAAACCATAAGTAAAACAAAAAGACAACCTACGGAATGGGAGAACATTTTTGCAAATGAAACTGACAAAGGCTTGATCTCCAGAATATATAAGCAGCTCATACGACTTAATAAGAAACAACCAAACAACCCAATCCAAAGATGGGCAAAAGACCTGAATAAGCAATTCTGCAAGGAAGACATACAAATGATCAAAAAGCACATGAAAAAATGCTCAATATCACTAATTATCAGAGAAATGCAAATCAAAACTACAATGAGGTATCACCTCACACCAGTCAGAATGGCCGTCATTCAAAAATCCACAAATGACAAATGCTGGAGAGGCTGTGGAGAAAGGGGAACCCTCCTACACTGCTGGTGGGAATGCAGTTTGGTGCAGCCACTGTGGAAAACAGTATGGAGATTCCTCAAAAGACTAGGAATAGACTTAACCGTATGACCCAGGAATCCTGCTCCTGGGATTATATCCAGAAGGAACCCTACTTCAGGATGACACCTGCACCCCAATGTTCATAGCAGCACTATTTACAATAGCCAAGACATGGATACAGCCTAAATGTCCATCAACAGATGACTGGATAAAGAAGAGGTGGTATATTTATACAATGGAATACTACTCAGCCATAAAAACTGACAGCATAATGCCATTTGCAGCAACATGGATGCTCCTGGAGAATGTCATTCTAAGTGAAGTAAGCCAGAAGGAGAAAGAAAAATACCATATGAGATTGCTTATATGTGGAATCTAAAAAACAAAAACAAAACAACAAAACATAAATACAAAACAGAAACAGACTCAGAGACATAGAATACAAACTTGTGGTTGCCAAGGGGGCGGAGGGTGGGAAGAGCTAGACGGGATTTCAAAATTGTAGAATAGATAAACAAGATTATACTGTATAGCACAGGGAAATATACACAAGATCTTATAGTAGCTCACAGAGAAAAAAAATGTGACAATGAATATATGTGTGTTCATGTATATCTGAAAAATTGTGCTCTACACTGGAATTTGACACAACATTGTAAAATGATTAAAAATCAATAAAAAATGTTAAAATAAAATAAAATAAAATAAAAGTAAGTGTGTATTGGCAGATTTGAAATCTCTGTGGAAATTGCTCAATTCAGAGGCAGAAATTATTGTAGGCACTAAGGGTTTCCTGTCAAAGGAAGTTTCTCTTAAAGAACTATACAGACATAAATAGACCAGGTCACCCCTTCCTACAAATGTCCAGTAGAAGACTGTCCCACATTAGTGTTAGTCCTGATGAATTCCACGTCTGTTTACTAACTGTGATGTACAGCATATCTCACGCTTATTTAAAATATCAGTGAGTATTTTCTCTATGCTTCTATGAGAAACAGATTACAGCTTTTTTAGGGGGGAGTAGCACATTTTTCTTCTTTAAAATAAAATTATGTACATACCATAAGAAAAAGAAGGCTATATCTATAAAGCATACATATGACAAAATACTGGATTTTAAAGAGCCAATCTAGTAACTCTAAGCTGTTAACTACTAATTGGCTAGGTTGTTGATTTTACATCTATTTGGCAGAAAGAAATGATTAAAAATTTTAAAAATATATTTTTTCAAATTAAATGCAGTTGATTCAGTTAATATATATGCATATACACATATACATATATATATACATGACTAAAGAATCTATTGGCATCTTTAAAGGAAGAATCATTGGCTTTTACATAATAAATTAGGGCTATCTTATTTCATAATTTACCTAATTCATTATTAAAATGTCTCTAAAGAGTTAATCTAGTTTGCTTGATTTAAAGTAAATCATCAAAATGTAAAGAATTTAATTTCAAGACTTTCAAAACCATCCTTAGATATCTCTTTTAATAGGCAGATATACTATCTCCTTTATCTGAATGTCAATTACCATACTTGAACTTCAGATATTATATGTAAAAATTCTTTTATATCTTCATAAGGCTTAATTACTCTGAGTTTATTTTCTAGATATTGTGTTAAGGGTGTTGAATAAGGTTATTGCCCATCAAGATTTAAGATAATCAAATTATACATGAGACTTTGTAGGGAGATAAGTAATTATCAGAAATGCAAATACAATTAAAATGTTTGGAAACATGTAGAAAGTCTGAATATTGTTACAAATTTTTACTTAAAATGTTTTTTTTAAAACTAATATAAACAAAAGAAATATTTAGCATCTATAAATTTTTATATCCATTCAAATAAAACAAATATTCCGTTCCTGGAAAAAAAAAACAAAACACTGTGGCATATGTTTCAAAAGGCCTCAACATATGCCAGATAAATAGAAGAAGGAGTGATGAACTGCACACAAGAGAGTAGAAAGCAAATTTGCTCTGAATAATTCCTGATATGGTATGTCAAGTTTTGACAGTTGTGAAAGTTGGTTAAGCTAGTGAGGGAAACTTTTTAAAGAAACTCCAGTTAATATGCCTGTGTGAAGTAAAAGGCTTGCTGCTATCTGATATCCAATTTTCAACTTGGATATTTTCAAAATTTGCGAGTGCATATAAAAAAATCAAGAACAATTTTTGCATGTTTCTAAATTGATATCATTACCTTAGAGTCATATCTTGTGTATAGTGTGTATAGTGTCAAAAATGTCAAACTCAAAAGTAGAGAATTTTGCATGAAATAGGAAAATGTTGACTATATTTCATTCAGTCGTATCTTGGAACCTAGATTAATTTGAAAAAGGACTCTCTTCTCTTGTTCCAATTGGACTGGTTTTGAGAATGAAACAGTGCATAACAATCACTGTGGGAGTGCTCAGTTTGAAGAATGACTGCAAAAGAAATAGAAACGAGGTCAGAGCCCAAATGGACTCACACAAACAACCACTATCTAAAGAATATTATCTTGGATACACATGTAAAAATGATGTGATGGTAAATTTTACCTACTACTGACATAAAAGGAATAATATTAGCTGCATCTTCTTCTAGCATTAAAATATGTAACAGCAATGTGATTTTAATGGCAAACACCTATAATGGTTATTTCCATTAGGATGGCATGGAAAAAGGTACAGTTTTGCATCCTGATTAGCTCTAGAGGTGATTGAATTAAAAATGGAAAACTGGCCATCTGGTCAGAGGCCTGGAAATAAAAGGACTAGAAGGTCAAAGATAAGGGGGTCTGAGGTAGAGGCATGTGAATGGACACATGGGAATGGGCACAAAGTGTGAAGACTTTTATAACTCACATTAATACCTACCATGGAGGAGCTACTGAACAACAAAGTACATAAAATGCTTTAGCCAATTGATATTCATCAGCCTTTATCAATGGTCACCCTGGAACTGGCACAATGATCTTATGAACAGAATGGCCATAAGGGCAGAGATGAGGAATGCATATGGGTCCAACAACATCAACTCTCAGTTACTAAGGCTGATTTAACTACTGCTGCCTCTGAATGTCCAATCTGTCAGCAACAGAGAGCAATGATGAGTACTCCATATGGCACTGTTCTTTAAAGAAAGCAACCAACCACTTGGTATCAAGTTGAATAGACTAAGCCCCGTTTATCCTACAGGGAACAGAGATTAGATGTCACAGGGATTGACACACTTTCTGGGTATGAGTCTACCTTTCCTTCCTGCAGAGCCTCAGCAAGCACTACTATCTAGGAAATTACAAAACACCTCATCCACAGCCATAAAAATCTCAGATAACTTAGCATCCAACCAGAAGACCCAATGCACAGCAAAAGAGGTATGGTAGTGGAATCATGAATGTAGAATCTACTTGTCATATCACATGCTGTACCACCCAGATACAGCCAGCTTCCTAGAGTACTGAAGATACTTCTAAAGCACAGCTGAGTTAAAGCTTGGAAAGAAAACTCTGCAAGAATGTGGCATATACATTAAATAAGTGACCTATATATGATGCTGTGTCCCCAGTAGGAAGACTATAAGGGTCTTGGGACCAAATAACATAAGCAGGATAAAGTCATTTCCTATCAATCCCAGCAACCCAGTGGGGGATTTTGTGCTGTACCTGCAACTCCAGGCTCTTCAAAATTAGTGGTCCTGGTTCAGGAAACATGGCAAGGGGAACAATTGAAATATAAGCTATAGCTGCTACAAGGCACTTCTGACTGTTTGTGTCCAGGAACCCACTGAAAGCAAGAGTTATGATAGTGGCAAGGAGGAATATGTGTGGAACCCATGTGATCTGTCTGCATGACTTCTGGTACTTCCTTGCCCCATTGTAAATATGACTAAGTGTATGTACAGGTGTAGCCATCCAAGCCTGAGAATGGTATGACTACCAAAGACTAGGAACTCTAAGCAATGTGGATTTGGATTACACTACCGGGTGAGCCACCAAGACTTAACTAAAGTGATAGCTGAAAGTGCTAAAAATTTAGAACAGAATGAAAGAGGAGGTGCTATGGCACCAAGACTATGATTACAGTGGTTGTAGATCATCTCATTGTCCCCTCTCTTCCAACTCTTCCCTAAGGAAGAGTGGCCCGCAAGAACCATGGAGAAGCTGTTTCCTGAACCTATATGGATAAGTACAGCCATAAGTCAGTATTCACAGGGGATTGATCCTAGGACGACCTTTGAATATCAAAAACTATGGATGCTTAAGCTCTTTATGTAAAATGGCATAGTATTTGCATATAATCTATGCACATTCTCCTGTATGCTTTAAATTGTCTCTAGATTACTTCTAATACCCAATGCATTGTAAATGCTATGTAAACTGTTGGCAGCACACAGCAAATTCAAGTTTTGCCTTTTGGAACTTTCTGAATTTTTTTTCAAATATTTTCAATCTGTGATTGGTTGAATTGGCAGATGTGGAACCCTCAGATATAGAGGGTCAACAGAAAATCTGTAGTGCAAAGGATGGAATGTAGCAGTAATAAAAGTGCACCATTCAGATCTCTTACGTGAGAAGCATAACTGACTAATAGTTCAACCTGCTGTTACACCAAATCTACTACATTTGCACCAAGGCCATACTTCCCACAGGCTGCTGCTAACCAATGACTGAGCATGAAGGGGTACTGGGGCACTAAGGCACTATACGAGACTTATCTAACAGGTGATTTTGGTTCAAGAACTCCTCATCAGCTTTTCTAAAACAGTCTTCAAAGACTTTCTACACTATCTTGCTTCCTTCCCAGGCTCCTTCCACAGTTGTCAGACCTACATTGCATTGTGAATACTCTCTTTCCACCTATTCCTGTTACCTCCCCTAATAAATGCCTTCACATCTAATCTTGGTTTCAGGAGACCCAAAGTGTCAGAATTTCTTTGCCATTAATATTTTATTTATAAAATAAATAGCATATTTATTATTTATTAATATAAAATAATATATTTATTTTTAATTAATAATATATTAATAAATAATATATTTAAAACAAATTTCAGATTTTGGGTATGCAATTAATGTTAAACAGTAAATAATATAACTCATAATAAAAAGAGTTTTGAGTTTTGTTTGTTTGTTTTTACTATGGAAAAGTAGTCATTATCCAAATTTTCTTTTGGCTGTTATTCAACAAGACATAGGAAAGTTTCTTTCTAGAACATACAAATAGGGAACAACTTTTGTCAAATTATCTGGATAATCACTTAATATACAAATTGGCTTCACCATTGTTAAGTGCAGGCTCATTTGTAGGATCGAGGTATTTAGGGTTCATGGTTCCATTTACCCCATTTGGCCTCTCTGACAGAGTCTGAGTATATTTACCAGAGGGACTTTCCATGGTGAGTAGTTGTATACGTAATGATAGTAAAATCATAATGTCTAATTGTCCTCTATCATCTATTCTCCCTTTCTTTTAACGATGACCCTGGTTTTTAGCTGGGTACATGGTTGTTCTGAATACATATGGTTTCCTTTGCAGATTGGTATATCCATATTTCTGGTCAAAGAGTTGAAAATATGTATATGTGCAAATTCTGGATATTTCCTGAAAGGAATGAGTGTGCCTGTCTTTGCCACTTACTGCTGACTTAAATGCAAATATGATGACAGGAGTTCAAGAAGCCATATTGGACTATGAGATAAAAGCCACATTCTTAGTAAGCAAAGCAGTAAGACAGAGGCTACATCACTGATGACTTTATGACGTCACATGACCTACTTCACTCCTACTTCTACACTTTTGTAAATTAAAGTATGGTTTGATTTACAATATTAGATTAGTTTCAGGTGTACAACATAAAGAATCAATGTTTTTATAGATTATACTCCATTTAAAGTTATTAGGAAACATTGACTGTATTCCCTGTGCTGTACAACATATCTTTGTATCTTGTTTATTTTATGCCTAGTAGTTGTATCTCTTAATTCCCTATCCATCTATGTTTCTCCTCCCTCCATCCCTCTTCCCACTGGTAACCACTAGTTTATTCTCTATATCTGTGAATCTGTTTCTGTTTTGTTATATTTATTCATTTGTTTTATTTTTTAGATTTCAAATATAAGTGATAACATACAGTATATTTTTTTGTCTGACTACTTCTGTACTTTTTATGTGAGATAAAAATAAACTTCTGATATTTATTCTCACACAAATTCAGTGCAAAATATTAAAATGGTCAACACATTCTGTTCTATGTGCCAATCAGTATGCTAATTGTTTTTAAAGACATTATCTCATTTAACTTTCAAAATATTTTAGTTGGATATTAATATAAACTTAATTTTACATATGAAATTAAAGTTAATAAACACACAGCTGGTAACTGAATATGCCAGAGTTCAGGTGCAGACAAGACAAACCAAATACTAACCATTATTCTATACTAATTCACTTATGGGAGAAATAATTGTAAGCATGTTCACCAAATCTCTTGATCATCCAGGCATTTCCAGTAAATACACTTTCCCCTGTATTCTATAGATTGATGCAGGAAACTTTGAATGGCTTTTATTCTCATGTGTTTCGAGCTTGACCAAGAGAGCCAATAGTTGAGTGTCTAAGAAGACCATGCTTTTCCAAGTAAATGTAAGGTACTTTGCATGAAAATTCACCAACGCTTCTCCTCTGTCAGCGCCAATTACTTGCTTAGCTAGGAATTCTGTATTCTTTAAACCCACTTCTACAGCACATGTTTGATTATTCTTTCCTACATATTACTCAACTCCTGGTCACAGAAATCTTGCACAGTGGACATTACCAACTCCTTTATTGAATAATTTTGTTTGTTAGTACAAGCAGTATACATATTAACTGTCAAAGTGAATAAAAAGGTAAGGATATCATGATAATAAAGGGAAGCTGAAAAGACTCAAATTCCATCTTTGCCTCTTAATACTGTGTGACGGCAGCCTCAAATTCCTCATCTGTAAAGGGAGATTATATTAGTTGTTCTATTGCAACCTAACAAATTATTACAGACTTAATGGTTTAAAACATCAGACATACATCATAGTTCTGTAAGTCAGAAGTCTAGGCCTAGCGTAACTGGGTTTGAAGTTCTGGATCAAACAAGGCTAAAAGAAATCAAGGTGTAGAATGATACGTGTGCTTATCTGGAACACACAGCCCTCTTCCCAGCTCATGTAGGTTGTTGGCATAATTCAGTTCTTTAAGGTTGTAAAGCAGAGGTCACTGTTTTTCTGTAGATTGTCAACAGGAGATCACTCTCAATTCATAGAACTGACCCCTCTGTCCTTGCCCAGTGGTCCTATTACAACATGGCAGTTTGCTTGCTTTGTAAAAGTCAATAGGAGAGCATCTGTCTGAAATCTTGACCCTTCTTCCTTTCTAATATGGATGACTTTTATTTCTTTGTCTTTCCTAATTGCTCTAGCTAAGATTTCTAATATTATATTGAATAAGAGTGGTGAGAGTGAACATCCTTGTCTTGTTCCTGATCTTAGAGGAAAAACTTTCAATGTCTTCTCCATTGAGTATAATGTAAGCTGTGCATTTGTTGGATATGGCATTTATTATGTTGGGATATGTTCCTTTTATACTAAATCTGTTGAGGGTTTTTATCATGAAAGGCTGTTATATTTTATCAAAGACTTTTTCTTCATCTGTTGAGATGATTTTTATCTCTCATTCTATTAATATGATGTATTACATGTATTAGTTTGCACATATTGAACCACCTTGCCATTCTAGGGATAAATCTCACTTGGTCATGGTGTATAATCCTTTTAATGGGTTCTTTTCTTCATGATTCTTTTTTTTTGATATATACATTTATTTTTTTATTGAAGTATAGTCAGTTTACAATGTTGTGTCAATTTCTGGTGTACAGCATAGTGATTTAGTTATACATGAACTTACATATATTCTTTTTCACCGTAAGTGACTACAAGATACTGAATATAGTTTCCTGTGCTATATGGTATGAACTTGTTTATCTATTTTAAATATTAGTTAGTATCTGCAAATCTTGAACTCCCAATTTATCCCTTCCCACCCATTTCTCCTCCTGGTAACCATAAGTTTATTTTCTATGTCTGTGAGTCTGTTTCTGTTTTGTAAATAAGTTTGTGTGTCTTTTTATTAGATTCCACATATAAGTGATATCATATGGTATTTTTCTTTCTTTTTCTGGCTTATTTCACTAAGAATGAGTTCTTGAGTTTGGTTTACTAATATTTTGTTGAGAATTTTTGCATCTATATTTATCAAAGATATTGGTCTATATATTTATTTTCTTGTGGTATCTTTATCTACCTTTCATATCAGGCTAATGCTGGCCTTGTAGAATGAGTTTGGAAGTGATCCCTCTACTTTAATTTTTTGAAGATTTTGAGAAGATTGGTATTAATTCTTCTTTGACCGTTTCATTGAATTTGTTAATGACACTGGTCCTGGGCCTTCTGTGGTGGGACATTTTTCGTCTCTTTATTCATTATAGTCTATTAAGATTTTCTGTTTCTTTCTGAGTCTTGGTAGGTCATATGTTTTTAGAAAGTGATCAATTTTTTCTATGTTATATAATCTATTTGCATATAATTATTCTTAGTAACCTCATGATGCTGTGTGTTTCTGTAATATCAATTGTAATGTCTCCTCTTTCATTTCTGTTTTTATTTGAATCTTCTCTCTTTTTTTCTTAAAAGTTTGTCAATTTTATCTTTTTGAAAAAGCAGGTCTTAGTTTTGTAGATCCTTTCTATTTTTCCAATCTTTAGTCATTAATTTATTATTTATTTTACTCTGATGTTTACTATTTGCTTTCCTCTGCTAAATTTGGGCTTTATTTATTTCTTTTTTCTATTTCCTTGAAGTATAAAGATAATTTGAGATCTTTCTATTTTGCATTTATCATTTATCATTATCTATTATGCATTTATCACTGTATATTTTCCTCTCAGAACTGCTTTTGCAGCATTCCATAGAATTTGATATATTTCCATTTTAATTTGTTTCAAGGTAATTTTTTATTTCCTTTTTTATTTCTTCTATGACCCAGTGGTTTTTCTGAAGTGTATTGTTCAGTTTCCACATAATTGTAGATTTTCTAGCATTTTCTCCTGTTGTAAAAGAAAACAGCTGTTTATTTAGTTAACCTGGCTATAGATGCATAGTTTTATAAATGCTGTCTTTACCCAGTTTTGAGGCCCTGGCTAGAGACCAGTCAGTTTCCCATCTTGAGCAAGGAATTAGTTCCACATCCCCAAACCCCTCCCTTGCCAAGCTCACATACTCCAAACCATTATACACTTGCCCTAATCACCCCAGGCCAGGTAGTAGATAACCAGGTACAGTCCGTAGGCCCCAGAACCCACTGAACTAATCCAAAATGGCCAACTCCAAACCTTTTTAGCCTACCATGCCCATTTCTTTTCATGGAAAGCACAATTAAAACCCTTGCCCTCAGTTCTCTTCTCTCCCTCTGTATTATGATTGACTTTAGTACCTTCTCCTGAGTGGCCCTGTGAGTATACCAAGCTATAAAACTCTTCTAAGTATCTCTCTTTTCACCTATGCCCAGCCTCACCATACTTCTCCAAAGGTATTATGGTTAAAATAAGAGATTTATCATTTTTATTGATCTTGTGAGAGAAATAGCTTTTGGTTTTATTGTTAACCTCTATTAATTTCATGTTTTCAATTCTATTGATTCTGAATTCTTCTTTGACCAATGTGTCAAAAATGTTTAACCTGCAAGAATTTGGGGATTTTTCTGCTATCTTTCTACTGTTGATAGTCTTTTATATGCATTTTAATTGACATATAACATTATATTAGTTTCAAGTGCACAGCATAATGTTTTGATATTTGTAAATATTGTGAAATGACCACCACAATAAGTCTAGTTAATATCCACTACCATACATAATTACAAAATATTTTTCTTGTGGTGAGAACTTTTAAGAGCTACTCTCTATGCATTTTGATGTTATAAATTATATTCAATAGCAGTATTAACAAACTTGGGAATTTATCACATCTTAGGGATGTCATAAGTCTTCCCTGGATTCCAGCCATTCCATCTCAATGCATCTAAAATTTTCCTGCAGTTTAATTCTGATACTTCCATATTCCAGCCCATACTTTAAAAATCTAAAAAGGGTAATAAAGTGTGGTAATCTTTCATGTTGCTTTCTAAATTTAGTTTATATATTCTCTTTCAGTTAGTTTTTATTAGTTATGCTACAGTAACAAGTACTTGTTGCTAAAAAAAACAATTTTGTATTATTATTTTTAGTTCATCCTTAATGTTGGTTGCAAAGATGTATAACCCTTTTAGAGAAAAGGAGAGTAAATATTTGGAGACAACCATGTAATCTATTGCCCTCTATATTTGAGGAAACTGCAGTTTTGGAGAATTAAGATTATAAAATAAGGCTTATTTTACCTGTAATCAAAATGAAATGTACATGTAAAAGAATTCACTCATTTTTTCTTACGGTTACTTCAAAAAGAATTTATATCCAATAATTCCAGAATATATTGCAAACTATCTTACAGAATAGTTAAGTAAAAGTATCGGGAAAATTACTCAAAACATGACACCAACTTATCTACATTCACTGTGAACCTAGTTTTAGAATTTATGATCCAGGTTATTTCTGAAGTATTTCACTTTTATTTAACAAATAACCAAATTCTTACTTCTCAATCTGTACCTTGGCTTCTCAGACTTTATCCTTTTATGCTTATAGTTGATCAAAATGGCTTCAATAAGTATTTCTCACATGCTTTGCTTATTACAGAAATCTACCAGAAAACCCACTGTTAAATTCTCACCTTCTTCTAAAATATCAGATTCAAACTCAGTAGAATCCGGGGTCTTCCATTCTTCTGCTTTCCATGAGCTTCCTCAGTTATACATCTTACATGCCCTCTGGATTATTCAAATTAGTGTAGTCGTATGTGTATGAATAATAACTTCAAATTCTAGGTTCGCTTTGTTTCATGATGGCCACACATACGAAGCAAACACTCTTGCCATTTTCCAAGTCAATTCTTACTACTTATTAAAAATTGCAATGAAGTATTGTATTCAAAATAATAAAAGTGCCTAAATGAGGAAATGTGTTATTTACAATCATCTCTACCATACAATTCCTTTTGCTGTGTGCTGTATAGGCCAAATCTTCCCAAAAATTTAATAGGAAAAGCAAAACAAAATTAACAAAAATAGCCATAGAAAATAAAAAGAATTAGTTTTAACATTAACATTGCTTCAAAAAAAAAGGAAAGAAAATTGTTGAGTACCTAATATGTCCTTGAAAACTTTGATAGGAGCTAGAGGTGTAAAGATAAATGTTGACAAGGTCTGTTGCACTCAAAGAGATATACAGCTGAAAGAAAGGTAATTCAATTTGATAAATGTTCTTATGAAAGCATGCACAAAATGCCATGAAAACATATAGGCCTTGTGACTAATTCTGCCCAGGAAATTGGGGAAAGTTTCAAAGATGAGAGGACAACTTATTGATCAATTTTCTCTCCTCTGCTTCCTTGGCTTCTTGTGATTTTACTGCCTACTCAACTCACCCACAAAACCCTGTGTTCTCCAGACCTATACTTCCCCATTTCAATTAATAGCCGGAAACCTTGGACTGATCCTTAATTCATTATTCTCCCTCAACCCCAGATCCAACCTTTCAGCGATTCATGTCACCTTTATCTCTCAAACATATCACCAATCCATTCACTTCTCTCAATATCTATTACCACCACCCTATTTCAAGCACCAACATCTATCTTCTGAATTACTGCAATAGCCTCCAAATGGATTTTTCCCACTTCCACTCTTGACCACGAACAATTTCCTTTCCACAAAGAAGCTATTAGTTATGACACAAAGCTGCTATGACAAAAAGACTCCAAGGTGCAGTGGATTTAATAAGACATACCTGTGTTTCTCTTTTATGTAACAGTTCAGATGTAAGAAGTTCAAGATTGGCACAGCAGTTCTGTGTCCTCAATATTTAGCTTCCACCTCTGGGTTCAAAATAGTGTCTCCAAGTTTTTATCATATACCGGATATTGGGAAGGAAAGAAAGAACCCAAGAAAGTGATTGCCCAGTCCTTTTAAGAGGAAATATTAAAGTGACCCACATTACTTCTCCCATTCCATGGACCAGAACTTAGTCATATGGCCACATCTAGATATAAGGGAAGTTGTGAAATAAAGATTTTCATTAGTTGACTGTAGCCCAGTCAAGACTTCATTGTTATAGAAGAATGGAAGAATAGATATTGTGAGACAACTAAGAGTTTGATGTACTGGTCTTTTAAAAAGTGAAAACAAAACAAAAATTCACCCCAAGTTATTTCCCTGCTTTAAACATTCTGGGGTTCCTATTTCACTGTATCATGTAACCCTATTCGTTTCATTAATGGCACTTATTAAAAGTTGTAATTGCATATTTATTCACTTACATTTTATTGTTTTCCATTCCCTCTATAAGTTAGCACAAGTATAGTCTCTCATGTTCACTATTTTATCAGCATTGTCCACCACAGCAATTGTCATATAATGTATAATTTTAAAATATAAAAAATATTTTATAAATAAATGGTTATGACTTGTTTTAGGAATTAAAAAAACTATTTCATGAAGAAAAAACTAATGGGCTAAAAGCAAAACTATATTCATTTGAAGTCAACAGTATGTTTAAGAAATAATTAAGAATTTGGACTGAATGGAACATATGGTACCAGAGATTTTTCAGAAGATGTTGATAGGATTCAGGTCATGGAAGACTTTGACTTGATAAGTAGTCAGATTGAGACTTTATTCTTATGCATGCATTAGAGGGTTTTAAGTACGAAAATAATCAGATATATTTTCAAATTATACCTCTGGTGAAAGTGTTGTAGATGAATGATTTGGCAGAAAAACTGTGAACAGGAGACCAGTCAGGTGATCTAGCAGTTGTCTGTCTCTCCCTCCTTCTGCCAGACCCTCTTGCTCTCTCTTAGCTCATTGGCTTTATTTTACTTTCCACCAGCTGGCTTCCTTTGCTAATATGTACATAGTTTATGTTCCTTCATAACTGGCACTCACTAATGAACTATAAGTGATTCTACTACATGCTTTTGTGATTTTGGTTCCCCCCCTAACTTCTTCATTACCTAAGCTTTTAACTTCCAGGCTCTTGAGAGAGAGTCTGAATACTACCATTTAATCTTTTATTTTACCAAGCCATGTGGGTTATAGGTCTCTGAGCAGCTATAGGTGCAAATTTTTATCAGCTGTTCACTCCTGGTCCAATCACATGGACTTGGGAATAGAGTCAAATGATCTGCCTCCTGACTTGGAAGAGGCTGTTTGTGAGACAATTTATTTAATAATAGGACTGAGGATGGAACAGATAGTGACTACCATCTCATATACAAAGGGTATATGTTAAAATATTTTCAGTTGCAAGGTATAGGAAACCCAATTCAAATTGCTTTATATAATAAAGTGAATTTATTGGCTCAGATAACAGAAAAAAGTCTAGAAATGGGTATGTTTCAGGCATAATTTATACAGAGTTCTGGAACTATTTATTTGTGATTCTTTTCCCTTCCTTACTTCATGTGCTGACTTTATCCTCCAGCTGGATTTACTCGTGGTAGAATAATAATTGCAGCCGTTCCAAGCTGAATATTTGTACTCTGTATCATCCTGAGCAAGGAGTTCTCTGTTTCTGTATAGCAACAAATGACTGCACTTCACCATGATTTGATCAGTTTAAACAGATCAGTGTAACTAGGGGGTATACCATCCATCATTTGCCTGGTCAAAGTGGGAAGGAGATAGAACTAATTAGAGAGCCAGTTGCTGTATTTCCTGAGCAAGATAGGAAATACAAATAAAGACAGCTCTAGTCAGTCTCTCTGTCTCTCCCTCATCTAATAACAAAAAAAATGAAAGTCATCTGGCTAAATTTTTTTGGGTTTAGGATAAAACAAAATTGGTGAGTCAAGTATGATTCTGACACTAGTTAAACTTTCTGATTATAACACCAATGTAAAAGTTCGAAATAAACAATAACAACAACAAACATTTGTATACACAGTGCAGGTTTGGAAATACAATATCTGGTGATATAAACACTTACTAATGTATTTGAAGCACCTGTAAATCAATATTAATCACCCTAAGTTTTAAATGATTTGTATTGCAAAGTTTACTAAACTCTTTTTTGAGTAATATGACTTTAAGCTATTTGCCAGTGAATTTCCAAATTCCTCTATCTTCGTTGTCTCTGGAAATTTCTTAATATATGTTTGAATACAGAAGTGGCTGTCAGTGAATATAGGAGTGATTTAGAGCAGGGAAATCTGAGTAAGAGGTTTCTGATAAATTACAGGCAAACTTAGTATTCAGTAAGCTGACCACCAGATCAGTTGAAATAGCCTGCCTCATCTATTGACAGGCTATGTTAAATAAGAGTAAACAATATTTTGCAGTTGGTTGTTGCAACTGATTTATAAAATGTATTTTTCACAGCTAGAGTTTAAACTGTGAAAGCAAATTTAATATTTCTGGGACATTTTTTCTAGTCCATTTTCTGTCATTTGAAAACTTCAAGGTTTGCATTATCACCAGATGGTATCGTGTAGTTATTTCCAACTAACAGAACAGGGTGTCAGAGTTTATTTAGCTTTTTGTGCTTTTTAAATTAAAAGGCCAAACCAGACAGGAGTTATTTTGACATCACGTCTTTTCCTTTCCACATTCACACCTGACCTATTTTTTAATCTGGCTAGGGATTTTTTTCTCCTCCAATTTATATTTACTTAGCCAGTTTCCCTATAATTTGTTTAATGTGCAAGTTTGTATATTTTCAGTTATATTAAATAAATATGTTCCACTCCTATCATAAGATTGAGCCATATATTACATAAACTAACATTTATTTGAAATTTTATCAAATTAAAGATTAGTTAACATCTATTACTTTTCTTTGGCTGGTCAAATAAGATGGGGGATAAGAATGCATTTTTTCACACAGGGAACTATATTCAATGTCTTGTAGTAACCTATAATGAAAAAGAACATGAAAACAAATATATGTATGTATACGTATGACTGAAACTTTATGCTGTGCAGCAGAAGTTGACATAACAATGTAAACTGCCTATACTTCAATTAAAAAAAAACTTTAAAAAGGTGGGGGGAAGACACAAATGAGGTTGTTTACAAAACAGAAACAGTACTCAAAGAAGAAGAAAACAAACTTGTGGTTGCCAGAGAAGAAAGCAGTGGGAAGAGATAAGTTGGGAGTTCGAAATTTGCAGATACTAGCTACTATATATAAAATAGATAAACAGCAAGTTTATACTGTATAGCAAGGTGATTATATTCAATATCTCGTAGTAACCTATGATGAAAAAGAATATGAAAAAGAATATATGTATGTATATGTATGACTGAAACATTATGCTGTGCACCAGAAATTGGTGCAACATTGTAAACTGACTATACTGTGATGAAGAAAAAAAGAATACATTTGTTTATTGTGCAACACACAAAAAGATAGTTTTTTTTAAATTAGTATAAAATAAAGACAGGACATGGTATATTTTGAAGATTTAATGTTAGAAAGCCTAGTTAAAAAATGAAATTAAGGTTTAGTGAAAGATGGAAATTTTTTCTTTGTAGTTTTCACTTTGTCTAGCCCTAGATTTTGTCCTATTTTTTCTCCAATTTTGTTTTACTTTTACAAGTTTTACATCTAAGTCTGTGATCCATTTTGAGTTAAACCTCATATTTTATACAAAATTAGGTAGAAGTTTGTTTCTTTGCCTATGGACATCCAATTGTTCCCACAGTATTTCTTAAAAAGGTGATTCTTTCTCCATTGAATTGCTTTTGCATCTTTGCCAAAAATCAGCTGTCCATATTTGTGTGGGGCAGTTTCTGGGCTCTCTATTTTGTTCCATTGATCTCTGTGTCTATCTTTCCACCAATACCATGCAGCCTGAAAATCACATAGACTGACTCACCACCACCCACATACTCCCTTTTCTTCTCTTTTAGGATTGTTTTACTATTCTAATTCTTCACTTTTCCATTAAAAAATGTAGAATAGTCTTGTCTTTATCTCCAGAAACTTCGCTGGGGATTTTGATAAGCCAGAATTCAACTTGGGGAGAACTGACATCATACTACTGATTCTTAAACACGGCATGTCTCTCCATTTATTGAAACTTTCTTTGATGTCTTTCACCAGAGTTTTGAAATTTTTAGCAGACAAGTTCTGTGTGTGTTTTGTTAGATTTATGCCTCAGTGTTTCTTTTCTTGAGGTGCTGTAAATAAATATGGGGCAGGTGGTTCTCATTACCCTCCGTATGAATGAAATTCCTAGCACTTGCTCAGCCGTTTCTGACCCCACCTTAACAGGGAAGGTGAGGGGTGCCTGATGAAAATGGAAGTCTAAGCTCCCAGTTGGTCTTTGCTGGTGTAGGCGAGGGTGGTGCTATGGATTTTACTGTGATCATTGGCTGCAGTTAAGCGTCTATTAGCTAAAGATTTTCTCTTTGGGAGGCTGTTCTTTCCTTGTCCTTTTGCTGCAGAGGGCAGGCTTTTGCTAGAGATTTTTTTCTGTTCCCCTCATCATTTCCAGATTGCTAGGTTCTCCAATTCTGAGTCTGGGATATATGAGGCAACAAGAAAAGCCTGGAAACTCACCATGAATCCCTCTTTGGGTACAAAGTTTCTAGTTCTTCTGCCATTTCCTTCTCATCTTTCAGAGTCTTCTTATGTTTGTTTTAAACGTCCAAGGGCTTTACTTGCACATTGTGGGAGAAATAGATACAAGTATGTCCGTCTCATCTTTCCTCAGTATTTTCAAGAATTTAAAGGAGTCCTGAAACCAGAAATGTGGGTAATCATTAATGTATCACATTCTAAACCCATTTCAATATGAGTAAACCTTCTCCTAAATCAAATTGGTTGTTGAATTTTCTATTGGTGTAGTGTTAGTCTCACGTTTTCTTTACTTATATAATGTAGCCTTGTCTATAAAGCTGAAACACATTATTATTAAATTTTGTTAATAAAATATGTCAATTAAGCTTCTGAATGGGAAAGAAAAATAAAATCTATTTCAGTTGAAGACATTTCCTATAGTCATATACATTTAAATTTAAAAATTATTTAAGATACTGAGCAAAAGCCAAACTACATAAGGCATAGATACGTTCATATGGTAGCATAATTTCCTAACTTCTAAATTATGCAAGATATATCATTTAATCTTATATTGAGTATAGCAATAATGATTATCATAGATAAAACCACAAATCGGATGTCTCAAGGGACATTCTCATTTAAGTAAGAAAATGTTACATAAAATAATCATTTTATCACATCTCATTTGATATATACTAAGGAATAAAGATTTGGAGTAGTGAAGTCTGAAAAGCTACTAAGATTCTCAATATTCTTGTTAAAATGTTTTGTTTACTTTGAACACATTACTGATTACCAAATTTTGTTGGCAAGGGTATTTGTATTTTTTTAGCAAATAAAGATTGGTCTGTAGTTTTCATTTAAAATCTGATGATGAAAAACATAAAACTCTTTTGAGAAAAATACCCATAGCCTAATGTTACCTGTTGCTACAATGAAGCCAATCCATAGATCTCTGAACACCTGCTGTGAAAAACAACTTCGCTTGATCTTCCTCTGGCTGTAACAGAGATGGAGTATCAGAGACTACTTATGCAGTCTCTGAGCAATGGTAATAATTATAGTCAGGGAGAGGAGAATATTGTAGTTCTGACCTTAGGGCAGCTAGAATAAGTCTGTTGTCCCTGAACAAAATAGTGTTCTTATTCTGCCAAGAATTGGGCTGGGCTAAAACTAGTGGTTATGATAATCAATGTCTACAAGGAATAGTTAAAGCCGGAAAGTCTTGATATAAATAAAGTCTCATTCCCTACCCCTCTCCTCGTGAGGCTTTTTCTAATACATTGCAAAAACACAATGCAGTGTATACAATTTTTTAATGTCATGTATTTTACTTGTTTAATTTCCCCTTCATACACTAAAATCTTACAGTGGAACTTTAGACATTGCTATATCGTGAAACATTAATTTCCAAGCCACAATTTATAACTGCAAAAATTAAGATAAGTTTATGCTTTGAAGTAGCAATTAATTTTCCCCAACTAGGTCTCTGTTTGTCTTAATTTTTTAGTGTGGCAATGTAATTCAGCTTTATTTCAGACTTGTCTAGCAACAATGTTAATTTAATGCCAGATATCTGCTTCTTTTTAGGGTGTGTGTGTGTGTGTGTGTGTGTGTGTGTGTTAAGATATAGCATATGGACAGCAGAGGGCATACAACGTATATGTTCAACTTAAAGAACATTTATAAAGTGAAAACTGATGTAACCACCCCTGGTCAAGAAACAGAACATTGTCAGTACTGCAAAAGCTTCCAATTCACCCCTACTCCTCCAAATAAACCTCCCTCCCACTTAGAGGGAGCAGGAAGCCCAACCTTCATAACACTCATGCCCTTTCTCTCATGACAGTTTAAGCACCTATGTAAGTGTCACTAAATAACCTAGTTTATTTTTTCTATATTTGAAATGTATATAAATAGAATCACACATTATGCATTATTTTGTGTTTGTCTTATTTTGCTCAGCATTGCGCTTATGAAATTCACCCATATTCTAATAGCTTCAGTTCTATTTCCATTGGTCTATAATGTTATGTTTGCCAATTGTGCTATTGATGGATATTTGGATTACTTCCATTGTTGACTGGAAGAAAAATTCACAGGAGAGTTGTGAGTTTAGTTTTATTCAGGGTCAGACTATATGCCCAGGAGACAGTCTCTCAGTAACTCTGAGACACTGCTCTGGAGAAGTGTGGTTTTCAGCAAAGTTTTATATCTTATCAGAACAAAGAACATCAAATATTATATGGTTTCATTCCTTCAAGGTTTCAAAAGAGATGGATTAGCATGTACACAATGAGTCAGCATGGCTTTGGCATCTGGGAAAGAAACCTTATCTTCAAAGGAGTCCTAGCATAGGCATCATAGGAAGGGAGGCATTTATCCCTGTCTTCAAAATGGACATTCTAAACAATGTGGATAATGCATTCTTTTCTTTAATGGTTAAAGTAGATGTACAGTGTATGTTTAACTCACCGTAAGTCAAGCTGCCCGGTTGAGGCCAAATCATGTATAAGCCAAAATGGCTTCCTCATACCTCAATAGGTGAAAATGTCTTCCATCACCATTTTGCCTTTTGTGAACAATGATGCTATGAAGATACTAATACATGTTTCCCTGTGCACATGTAAGAGAGTTCTTCAAAATGTTTTCTTCAGAGTGGCATGACTGGGTAATAGAATCTGCATATTTTTGAGAAAAATTAATTAATAACAAGTTATCTCACATTGTGTTTGTACCAATTTATATGCCAATCATTGCTGTATGAAAGCTCTCTGTACTGCTTAATATTTGAGTTTCCTGTTAATATTTGATATAGACAGACTTCATAGTTTTTGCCAATCTAGTGGAAGCACAGTGCTGTTTTCTGTTAGATTTAATCTGTATTTGCCTGATTATTTATGAATTTGAGTAAATTTTCCCTAATTTATGGCTATTTGGATTTCCTTTTTTTTGAAATATTGATTCCAAGAGTTTTGCCCATATTTCTACTGAACTGCCTCTTTTTCTTTCCAAGAGTTACTTATATATTTTCCATATTAGCCCTTTGTTGACTTTATATGTTACAAATAACTCCACCTAGCTTGGACTAGTCATTTACTCATTTTGTGATGTAATTTGATAAACAGAAGTTCTTGATTTCAATGAGGGTGATTCTAATAACATCTTGTATTATGTGTGTGGATGTCTTGTTTAAGAAATTCTTACTTGTCTTGAGATCATGAAGAAATTATTTTTTATCATCTAAACCTTTTAAAATTTTACATTTCAGATTTGGGACTTTAATCTACCTGGACTTGATTGCTGAGATTGATTACATGTTGGGGTCCTTTTTTTTAAAGCCAGAGTTTATTTCTATTGAAAACTGCTCAAGAGCCTTTAAAATGTCCAAATCCCCAAAGATTTGTAAGTTTCAAATGATATTACAGTCAGGTGGTGACTGTTGGTTCCTCCATTTCTAAAACCTCACAAGGATCCCTGACAATTCTACTCCTTGACAATTTTTCTTGTATGAAAGCTGTTATCTTGTTTGCTTCATGCAAGCACATCAATCCAGTGAGTAAAAAGCCTAATGCTGGTAACAGTCATTGTCTTTACAAAGGAGAAAGGGTTATGGCCAGAGAACAAAGCTATCAAAACACTGCCAAGTAATAAACAATATTATCATTGCAGTATAGAACAAATAAAAGCATATCCAGAATCTATGTGAAAAACCCATCTTGCATTATTCTTTGAAAACAGGTCCACTGATTATTAGCTTGAAAATCTTGGATCATGATGAATTTTAGCTGGCATTAAATCCAACTCTTTCACAACAGAAACCAGCAAACAACATTCAAGGTTAAAATCTGGGGTCCTTTTTATATATATAAGAATTTCTAAATTATTCTGAAAGCAATTATTGAAAAAAATACATTTGCTTCCCACTAGTTTCCCACTAGTTTGTATTCCAAATGTACCATATATGAGTGTCCACATATGTAAGTTAAGTATATGCTTCTGGGTAGAGCTCTGTTCTGTCCCAGTGATCTGTCTATCTCTGTGTAATTATCACACTATCTTAAATTACTGTAGTTTTATAATGGATCTTGGTACATGATAAGGTAAAATTTCCATATAATTCTCTTTTGTGATAAACATTTGGTTACTTTTGACCCATAGCATATCCTGTTGAATTTTAGAATCAGATTTTTGTTTCTCCAAGGAGTTCTGTTAGAATGATACATGGCATTGTGTTGAATTTATAGATCAATGTGGGAAACAGTTGACATCTTTATAGTACTGAGACTTCCTGGTAAATATATGGTATATCTCTCCATTAATTTATGTCTTTAACTTTTACTAATAAAAGTGTACATTTTCCCTTCTAGAAATTTTTACATTTAAAGATATATTCATTGGTGATTGACATCTGAATACTATCTAGGTTCTATCTTTTAAGTTTCATATTTTGTTTGTTGTTGGCACTTAAATTTACAACTTACATTGATTTTTATCCAGCAACCTTGGCAAAATCTTATTAGTTATAATAGAATTTATAAATAAGAATTGTGTATCGTCCTTTTTCCAATCCTCATGCCTTTTATTTTTCTTGCCCAACTTCAGTGGTTAGCACCTCCAGTGCAATGTAGAATGGAAAGGCAGCAGATATCCTTGTATTGTTAAAAATATGAAAGGTAGAGCTTTCAATATATGTCTAAATTTATTGTATAATGATCTTGTATCCTGCAATCTTGTTATAATTTTTAATAGTTTTTTTAAGTGGATTCCTTTGGTTTTTCTGTATAAAAATAACCTGCAAATGAAAATAGTTTTACTTCTTCCTTTCCAATCCATATGCTTTTATTTCATTTTCTTATCTAATTTTTCTGGCTACAACCTGCAGTACAATGTTGAATAGAAGTAGCAGAAGCAGGCAGACATCCTTGTCTTATTCCTGAAACTAAGAAGAAAGCATTCAATGCTTTGCCATTAAGTATAACATTACCAGTGGGATTTTTGTTGATGACAGGTATCAGTGTGAAGTTACTTTCTTTTCCTACCTGGTTGAGTGTTATCATGAAAGAGTGTTAGACTTTGTCAAATGCTTTTTCTGCAACTGTTGAATTGATCACTTGATTTTTGTCCTTTATTCTATTATTATGATACATTGCATTGTTTGATTTTTGAATAATAAAAAAGCCTTGCATTTGTGGGACAAATCCCACTTGATCATGATGAAAAATCCTTTATATCTGTTACCAGATTCAGTTGACTAGCATTTAACTGAGAATTTTTGCATCTATTCTTCATACTGGATGTTCGTCTATAGTTTTCTTTTCTTGTGATATCTTTGTCTGGTTTTAAAATCAAGATAATACTGGACTCACAGAATGAGTTGGAAAGTATTCCGTCCTACTTATTGCAAGATTTTGTGACAGACGGGTAGTAATTTTTTTTAACTTTTTGGTAAATTCAGCAATAAAGCCATCTTCTCCAAGGCTTTTGTTTGTGGGAAAATTTTACATTACTAATTCAATTTCTTCAGTTATAAATATACTTAGATTTTCCAATTCTTCTTGAGTTAGAATCAGTAGTTTGTATCCTTCTGAAAAATAGACTTCTTAATATAAGATATATATTTTATGCTTTTTAATAAAGATAAAATTGTCATAAAATTACCATTGCTGTAGCTAGAACTTTGATTATGAAATTGAATAGAGGAGGTTAGAGCAGACACCCTTGTCTTGTTTCTGATTTTAGAAGGCAAGCTTTCCGTTTTTTACCATTAAGTATAATGCTAGCTGTGAAATTTTCATAGATGTCTTTTATCAGGTTGAGGAAGTTCATTCTGTTCTTATTGTATTAAATGTTTTTAACATGAAAGTTTGCCAAATGATCTTCTGTCTATTGAAATGATCATGTGGTTTTAAAATTACTTATTTTATTGATACTGTGTATTATATAGTTGTTTTTCAAGTGTTAAATCAACCTTAACATCCCTTGGACAAATCTCACTTGATCATGGTGTATAATCATTTTATATATTGCTGGATTTGGTTTTCTAGCATTTTTTGAGTCGTATTGAGTTTATACATAAAGATACTGGTCTGCAGTTTTCTTTTCTTGTGACGTTTTTGTCTGACTTTGATACCAGAATAATGTTGGCCTTTCGTGACCAGTTGAAAAAGTTCCCTCCTCTTCTGTTTTTAGCAAGAGTTTGTTAAAAAAAAAAAAAGTGGTAATAATTCTCCTTTAAAAGTTTGGTAGAATTCAACAAGCCATTTGTGCCTGAGCTTTTCCTTGGGGAAGGCTTTTTTTGCTATGAATTCAATCTCTTTACTACTTATATGTCCCTTCTTTTTTTCTGTTTCTTCTTTAATCCATTTCAGTAGTTTAGCTGAAAATTGTATCATTTCACTTTCCTGTTTCTTTGTATGCCTTGTCATTTTTTATAAACTAGACATTTAAGCAATGCATTGTAACAATTCTTAATGCTTATTCCCCTTCCCCTTCCCTGGGGCTTCTTATTGTTCTTGTTTGCTTGTTTACTTCTTCAGTGACTTGGATGTTGCAGCTAAGAGGCTAGGACGTGCATGCGCACACAGCAATGGCAGCCCTGCGCGCTGGAGCGTGAGTGCATTCAGAGCAGTGATGGTGCCTGTGTCCAGGATGTGGGCATTCACACAGAAGCTGTGGTGTCAGAGTCTGGGGTGTAGTTACTCTCACCAGAGCAGTGGTTCCGGTGTCTGGAGTGCAGGTGTACATGGAGTAGCTGCAGAGATGATATCCAGGGCATGTGTGCAGGATGTCAGGACTGGACATGGGGTGGCATTGATGACTCCAGACCTGGGGAAGAGCAGCAGTGACTCCCTCTCTGGGAGAATGCAGGTTTATTAGCTGTAGACAGTGCTGGCAAAGACTGAGGGAGTTTTCAGTAGCAAAAACTGTGGGAATCCATGGTGATGGTGAGGAGGTCTGCAGGTATCCTCTTGCTCTCTTCCTAACTGAGGGAGGCTCTCTTGCTGCCAAGCCATGCCAGACTGGGGGATGTGGCTAAAATGCTTCCTATGCTTTTCCATGAGGCCATCTTCATTTTTTGTGCTCCACTAGGTTATTGTAACTTCTTTATTATACTCTGGAGCTCTCTAAAATGTATTTTTATTGGTAGATGTCTATTTATTCATTGTTTTTGTCAGGGAAAGAGCACTGGGACCTCCTGGCCTGCCATCTTCCTGATGTTACTCCAAAGAATATATAATCTTTGATGAGTAGATAGGGAACTTTCGTCAGATAAATAGAAAAAATATACTAATCGTGGAAATACTAGAACTGAATACTGTAATAATTGAAATGAATATGAAAGTGGGTCAGTTTAGCAGAAGGTTGAAAATGACAGGAGGAGTTAGTGAGCTCAAAGACAAATTAATAGAAATTATTCAATATAAAGAACAGAGAACCAAAAAAAAAAAAAAAGGAGAAAAATTAACAGTCACAGGGACTTGTGAGAAAATATGAAATAATCTAACCTACATGTAATAAGAGTCATAAAGGAGAAAAGAATGAGATTGTTTCAGAACAAATATGTGAAAGCAAAATGGCCACAAACTTGCCAAATTTAATGAAAAACACAAATTTAGCAATCCAAGATGCTCAGTGATCCCCTAAACAGGATAAATGCTGAAAACCAGAGTGAGAAAATGTTCAGAGAAGACAATGAGGGGGCAAATAATTGTGCATAGGAGCACAAGGATAAAAATTCTGTTTCTTTAAAAACAGTGAATGTCATAATTGTATATCTGGTATAATTACCCCTCTAAAGCAGGGGTATAAATTAAAGATGAGAAAACTTACCTCCTACTGACTTTCCTCACAAGAAATAGTAAAGGATGTCATTCAGGACAAAGGGAGATGTTATTAGATGAAAACTTGATTCTGCAGGAAGGAAGAAATAGCACTGAAAAAAGTGATTGAAATGGCAAGAACTGAGATGACCTTGGACCACATGTTGTCCTGGCTGCCTCTGAACTGTTTTGTGGAAGATAAATTAACATCTAGCTCTAAGAGTCACAGTACAGAAGTTTCACTTTTACCTTAGTTAATACAACGATATACCCACCAGCCAAGTTAACAAGTAAATCATGATCAATACCTTAGAAACATCATTATCTACTCTCCAGTCATATCTCCCTCCCTCCAACTCCAAACACTAACCTGAATTTTGCTATTCTAGTTTTACCCTGTTACTTCATATTGCAAAATATTACTCATATTACATGTTTTTGAACTTTTCAGAAATGGAATATAGTTCCATTTATTTATCTACAATTTTTTCACTCAAAATAATGTTTGTGAGAAGTGTCCACAATCACATCTATAGGTATAGCTAATTCATTTTCACTGTTGAATATTATTCTATCATACAGATAAACTGAAGTGTATCCATTCTTCTGTCAAAGAACATCTGTTTCCCTACTCCCAAATCTCACTGTTATACTGTTGTTGCTAATATCATTATATATTTAAAAATTAGAAGAAAAAATGTTTCAAGAAATCTTGTGCCAACTGGACTTAGGATAGACACCATTAACATAACAGTTCTTCTCTCCATGATCTCTCTCTGGTGAGAGAGGATCTTAATTCTGAGTTAGATCACCTTGACCTGGCCTCCCATTTTCTACCAAGGAAAAAAAGAAATAACTACACTATTTTGTGATCCTGACTTTGATTTGGTTTTTAGAATGATCTCATAGAAAACTGACTCGCTTTTATGTTCCTTAATATAGAAATCATTAAAAGAGCAAAATTTCTTAAATTTTGATTTTTTTTCTCAAAGGTAGGGAAACAATGTTTAAAATGATTTATTTCTACATAAGTGTTTAAAATAAAATAAAACAAATTTCTATTTTGAGAGTCTAGCAGTCTAAGTAAGTGAAGATTTACCATTCTGTTTTGTACCTCAGTAATATTTATGCCTCATACTATATTAGGAATAGATGAATGTTCTGACTGAAAATTTACGTAAGAATTAAAAATATGTTCCCATATGTTTTAAAGTCAGATTTGGTTTTGTTGTTGTTGTTGTTGTTGTTGTTGTTGTTGTTGTTGTTGTTGAGTTTTATGAGCTAGTTGTATATTTTGGAAATTAAGCCCTTGTCAGTTGCATCATTTGCAAATATTTTCTCCCAGTCCGTAGACTGTCTTTTCATTTTGTTTGTGGTTTCCTCTGCTGTGCGAAAGCTTATAAGTTTGATTAGGTTCCATTTGTTTGTTTTCCCTTTTATTTCTGTTGCCTGGGTAGACTGGCCTAGGAAAACATTGCTATGATTTATGTCACAGAATATTTGCCTATGTTGTCTTCAAGGAGATTTATGGTGTTCTGTCTTATGTTTAACTCTTTAATCCATTTTGAGTTTATTTTTGTGTATGGTATGAAGAAGTGTTCTGACTTCATTGATTTTTATGCAGCTATCTGGTTTTCCAAACACCACTTGCTGAAGATACTGTCTTTTCCCCATTGTATATCTTTACCTCCTTTGTCAAAGGTTAATTGACTGTAGGTGTAGGTTTATCTATGGGCTCTCTATTCTGTTCCATGGATCCATATATCTTTTTTATGCCAATACTATGCTGTTTTGATTACTGTAGCTTTGTAGTATTGTCTGAAGTCTGGAAAGGTTATGCCTCCAGCTTTGTTCTTTTTCCTCAGATTTTGTTTTGGCAATTCTAAGTCTTTTGTGGACCCACATAAATTTTAAAATTATTTGTTCTGATTCTGTAAAAAATGTCATGTGTAGTTTGATAGGGATTGCATTAAATCTGTAGATTGCTTTGGGAAGTATGGCCATTTTAACAATATTAATTCTTCTAATCAAAGAGCATAGGCTATCTGTCCATTTCTTTAAA
Source organism: Camelus bactrianus (assembly GCF_048773025.1). NCBI lineage: Eukaryota > Metazoa > Chordata > Mammalia > Artiodactyla > Camelidae > Camelus > Camelus bactrianus. Next base: position 75,580,836 of record NC_133575.1, on the reverse strand, counting down.
TAATTTTCAATTCCCTTTACCAATATTTTATAGTTCTCAGTGTATAAGTCTTTCACTTCCTTGGTCAGGTTTATTCCTAAGTATTTAATTTTTCTGATGCAATTTATATTTTTGTTGTTGTTGAAGTATAGTCAGTTTATAATTTTGTATCAGTTTCTGGTGTACAGCACAATGTTTCAGTCATACATGAACATTCATATATTCATTTTCATATTCTTTTTCACCATAAGTTACTGCAAGAGATTGAATATAGTTCCCTGTGCTACAACCCAATCAAAAAATGGGCAGAATACCTAAATAGACATTTTTCCAAAGAAGACATACAGATGGCCAATAGGCACATGAAAAGATGCTCAACATTGCTAATTATCAGAGAAATGCAAATTAAAACTACAATAAGGCATCACCTCACACCAGTGAGAATGACCATCATTAAAAAGTCCACAAACAATAAATGCTGGAGAGGGTATGGAGAAAATGGAACCCCCCTACACTGTTTATTGGACCAAACAGTGGTCCAACACTCCTGGTCATATATCTAGAGAAAATCTAATTTGAAAACATACAGGCACTCCAGTGTTCATAGCAGCACTGTTTACAATAGCAGAGACATGGAAACAACCTATATGTCCACCAACAGGTGATTGTATAAAGATGTGATGCATATGCACAATGGAACACTACTCAGCCATTAAAAAGAATGAAATAATGCCATTTACAGCAACATGGATGGACCTAGAGATTATCATACTAAGTGAGGTAAGTCAGATAGAGAAAGACAAATATATACTTACATGTGGAATCTAAAAAAAGACACAAATTAACAAAAAAGAAACAGACTCACAGACATAGGAAACAAACTTATGGTTTTCAGAGGGGAAAGCAGGGGTGAGGGATAAATTAGGAGTTTGGGAGTAGCAGATGCAAACTACTATTTGTAAAATAGATAACAAGATCCTACTGTATAGCACAGGGAACTATATTCAATTTCTTATAAAAACCTATAATGAAAAAGAGTATGAAAAATAATATATATGTATGTATAACTGAATCACTATACAATACACCAGAAACTAACACAACATTGTAAATCAACTATTTTTCAATTTAAAATAAGTAATTTTACATTGCAAATATTGGTACAGGAGGAAGTAGGTCTTTACATTTCTATGGAATGTAACCATAAGGAAAGAGTGGATTACAATGATCTATAAGGAAAGATTTAATTGAAAGAAGTTATTTAACAAGTGGAAAATATTATATATGAAAATGAAAAGCAATATTTGTTATCAAAGCAAAATCTAGACAACTTATGTATCTAGTGTTATGAAATTGATTACTTAAATAATATAAGATTAAAATATAATCAATGTAATCAATAATAATAATGATAGAAAAAAATAATAAAGGCCTGTATTTATTAATAAAAAAAATTTGGAGGGAGACATACATACACCCATGATGTATTATGGTATATTGTACCAATAAGTTTATGTATTTTTGGCTACATGCTGAGTCAAATATAGACTTGTATATAGACCAACATTATATATAATATATCCTATATTTCATATTCAATACACTTGGTCTACTTTAAGGTTGAAAGTAACATTCTGTTTATTTCTCTCTAATGTTAGTGTAATTCAAAAATGTAAAATTATTTTTCAGTGGTTTTAAAAATATAACCTTTAATATTTTATTCATTTAACAAAATATGGGTAACTTTGTTTCTATTTACATTTAATAAATTGATAATATGCATGTTTTAAATGTTTATTTTACATTCTCTTTAAAACACTATGTTTCTCTTCACACATATAATCCCTCAAAAAATTCTATTATAGAATCTCAGCAGGTGGCAGTTCAATGTCAAGCTTCTGAAAAACTGGAATATTTGTAGGGACTATTGATTTCCATTGTGTATTTTAGCTCCATATAATTGAATTCTTATGGGACTAAGTAGAATTTATTTTAGATGAAATTACTGGGGAACCATAAAAAAAATCAACCCAAATTGCTAAGAAAAATCACAATTTGATGAAGGATAAATGTTTATTTATATATTGCTTCAGAATACAAACTTCATAAAAGTTATATAGACAAGCTTTAATTCAATATTTATTTCATCATAGAAACAAATCCTCTACATAAAGTCTCATTTTATTCACAAGTTAAAAAAATAAATTTAACAGCGAGCCAAGTATTTCATGCAATTTTATAGCTCTGTATAAGTCCAACACACTATCCTAAATATTTCACATTAAATATTATTAAGCCCTATGTAATTGTGTATAGAATGTGAACAGTTAAGTGTTTGGATATGAGGTAAGGAAATCATATATTTCACGTAAGATTGTATCACTATGATTTCCTGGTAATACATGCATTAACATTACAAATACTATTTCTTAGTTTATAAATTCACTTGTGCCTTCCATTATAATTAACTTGATACATTTAAGTAGAAAATATGTACACTGTATTAACTATCCATTAGAAAAAATGCTGGGTTTTTCTTCATGCTTTTCCTTTCAGAATTAGTCTAAACATAGTTAATCATATTTTTCCAAGTAATGATCCACTACCTATAAAGATGAGAGAATACAAGTATTTATGGCTATGTAATCTTTATTAGATTTTCTCTACGACTCTGATTGCATAAGTAGCTTTCAGTTACATTTTATATACATACATTTGAAAGTGGAAGAATTTTTTGTCACTCTGGAAAGTCCACCTAGCATGATTCCCAAGGAAGAGTGAGTGTAATTCATACATACACCTCCAAAGTGAATAATTCAGAGATGCAAAATCCTCCCAAGATTGATCTATTCAATGCAGCCATATACGTTTTTGACAATAATTAAATAGTTGAGTGTATGTATATGTAATTTGTACCAAGTACCCATTCTCATGTATAATTTATGCAAAGATTAAGAATTTGCACCAAATTGCAGGATTGTATTTTCAGCCATTCAAGGTGTACAACATCCAGAAAGGCAAAGCAACTGGAACCCTTCTTCACTGCTGATGAAAAGGCAAAATGTCACAGCTACTTTGAAAAAAAGCTTGGATGTTTCTTTAACATTTAAACATTTAAACATATACCTTCCATATAACTCAATGATCTCACTTTTATATCTCTACCCAAGAGAAATAAAAACCTTTGTTTACACTAAAACCTTATGTTAGCGATTATGGCATACTAGTCATAACCCCCATACATAAAAACAACCAATGAATGGATAAATTATGATACAGTCACACAATAGGATAATACTCAGGAATAAAAAGAATGAACTATTGATTCATGCAACACCTTGAATTAATCTAAAAATGAATTATGTTAAGTGAAAAAAGCCAGACTAGAAAGGTTACATATTGTATGATTTAATATATATGACACTCCAGAAAAGACAAAAATATAGACATGGAGGATGTCAGCATCATGGAAGAATGAGATGCTTTCTTTGTCTCTCTTCTTCAATCTACAACCAGTAAAACATTCACAAGTCAACAAAGGGGCCTCTGCCCAAATCATCAGGACATGAGAGAATTCCACATACATGTACACCTAAAGGCGTATGTGCTGGAACACATAGAGGAGTCAGAACTGGGGAAATAGCAGAGATGGTGCCTGCACTCCTGGCCGTCTGACTGAGGCAGCTGAGCTCACAGCCCCAGAGAAACCAGTAGCAGTAGGGCAGGCAGCACACAAGACTCTAGCCTCCTGGTCACAGTGGTGCCCACAGCCACAGGTAACTGGGCAGCAGTGTCAGTGGAGCCCAGAACCCCATTACTCCAGCCATGGAAGAGCCCACATCTCTGGCTCCCTGCCCCCTCACTGCAAACCTTACAACACCAGAAACAGCAGAGGCACCCATGAAATCTTGATTCCTATACCCACCACCCTCCCCCTTTCCCGACAACACAAAAACCTGTAAATCAGGGCATGCTGGACATGGCAAAAAAAGCCCATTATCCTGGTGCCCTAGGTGGCAACCCTAGCAACAGTGCCAGTAGCAGGACATCAACAACTCCAGAGCCACAAGAAATGATAACGAGGGCATGGGGAGACACCTCTGACAGGGGCAGTGAAGAATGGAACAGGGTGACTTTCAAATACAACAAGCAGCAGCTCAGATAAGAGAAGCAAAAACTTGAGCTATAGAGCTGCCTACTGGGAAATAAAATAACTGACTGTACTTCAAGTTTTTAAAAAAGGCCTCTAATTTTTAATCTGTTGAATCATTAGAATCAAGTGTTAACTACTTCTAGTGCAATAGCAGAGGAAAAACTCATCAAGCACCATGAAGAACCACGCTAACACTATTCTACAAAAAGAAAAGAACAATTCTCCAGAAACTTAAAGTCACAGAATATTGTGATCTAACTGATAGAAAATTCAAAATAGCTGTCATGATGAAATATTCAACCAGCTACAAAAAGTCAGAAAAGCAGTTCAATGAGTTCAGGAATAAAATTAATGAACCGAAGAAATATTTTACTAAAGAAAATGAAACTTTAAAAAAGAACAAATCAAAAAGTCTGGAGCTAAAGAACTCAACAAATGAGATGAAGAATGCATTAGAAAGCACTAGAAATTGAGCACACCATGTGGAAGAAAGAAAAAGTGACTTCAAAGATACAAATACAGAAATGATACAAGTATAAGAAGAAAGAGAAATAAGATATTTTTAAATATGAGGAAATCTAATGAGAGTTATCTGACACTGTTAGAAAAAGTGATATTAGTGTAATAGGTCTCCCAGAAGGAGAGGAGAGGGAGAAGGGAGCAGAGAGTTTATTTAAAGAAATAATAGCCGAGGACGTCCCAAACCTGGGGAAGAAAGTGGATATACAAGTTCGTGAAGTTAAGAGAACACCTAATTACCTCAATGCAAAAAGACCTTCTCTAAGACATGTTATGTTAAAGTTGTCAAAAGTCAATGACAAAAAGAATTTTAAAGGCAGCCAGGGAAAAAAGAATGGTAACCTACAAAGGATCTCCATTAAACTTATCAGCAGATTTCTCAGCAGAAGCTCTACAGACCAGGAGGGAGTAGAATAACATATTCAAAATACTGAAAGATTAAAAATATCACCCAAGAATATAACTGAAAGAAACAAAAATAGTCATTTGAAAAGATACATGCACTCCAATGTTCATAGAAGCATTGTTTACAGTTGCCAAGATATGGAAGCAACCTAAGTGTCCATCAGCAGATGAATGGAGAAAGAAAATGTGGTATAAACACACACAAACACACACACACACACACACACACACACACACACACACACACAGAGGAATATTACTCAGCCATGAAAAACAATGAACTTTTGCCATTTACAGCAACATGGATGGACTTGGAAGACATTATGCTAAGTGAAATAAGTCAGACAGAGAAAGACAAGTACTGTATGATATCATTTGTGTGTGGAGCCTAAAAAAAACAACCAACTAGTGAATATAAAAAAAATGAAGCAGACTCACAGATGTAGAGTAGAAAGTAGTGGTTATCAGTGGGGAGAGGGAAGGAAGGAGGAGCAATATAGGGGTAGGGGATTAAAATGTACAAACTGTTAGGTATAAAATAAGCTACAAGGATATATTGTACAACATGGGGAATATAGCAAATATTTTACAACTATAAATGGAATATAATCTTCAAAAATTGTGAATCACTATATTTTATACATGTAACATATATAATATTACATATCAACTATCTTCAATTAAGAAAAGAGAAAAATGAAAATGTGTTCAACATCACTAATTACTAGGGAAATGCAAATAAAAATCACAATGAGATATATCTTGCCTGTTAGAATGACTATTATCAAAAAGGTAAGAAATAACAAATGTTGTCAAGGATATGGAGAAAAGGAAACCCTCATAACCTGTTGGTGGGAAGATAAAGTCGTGAAGCCACTATAAAAACTAGCATGGAGGTTCCTCCAAAAATAAAGAATAGAACTACCATATGATACACTTCTGGGTATTTATCCAAGGAATAAAAAAGTGCTAACTTGAAAAGATATATGCACCCCTGTGTTCATTGCAGCATTATTTACAATGGCTAGGCATGGGAACAACCTAAGTGTCCATCAATGGATGAATGGATAAAGAAGATATGGTATATATTTACAATGGAATACTACTCAGTCATAAAAAGATGAAATCTTGCCATTTGCGGCAACATGGGTGGGCCTTGAAGATACCATGCTAAGTGAAATAAGCCAGATGGGAGAAAGACAAATACAGTATGATTTTGTTCATATGTGGAATATAAAAAATGTACAAACAAACAAAAAAACCCCAAAATAAGTGAACAAATCAAACCTAACAAGCAAACATGCAGATACAGAGAACAGACTAGTGGCTACCTGAGGGGAAAGGGTAGGGGATGGAGGGTGAAATGGGTAAAGGGGACCAACTGTATGGTGATGAATGAAAAGTAAATTTTTGGCGGTGAGCACAGTGTAGTGAATACAGAAGTAGAAATATAATTTTGTACTCATGAAGCTTATATAATGTAATAAGAAAATTTACCTCAAAAAAAAAATAAATTTAAAAAATATATAGAGAGAAGTGGAAAACATATTATTAGTTGTTAAGAATTGTGGAGTGGGAGTAGCAGTGACACTGTAAGAAGACAGCATGAAGGAATTTTGGGTGTGATGGAACTATTTTGTATGGAACTATAGTGGTGAATACATGATTTATGCTTTTTCCAACATGCATAAGATTGTACATTACAAAGAGTGAAATTTACTGTGTATAAATTATTAACAATTAAGTAGAAAATATATGGGGGAATGGATTTCAGACTAGTACAAAATAGTTAAACTGTATTACAAATATATGGCAACCTCACTGATGGATGTGGAAGGCAGAGAAGCTGACCTAAGTAACTTGTTTAACATAGTGTTTTGACTGGATATTGTCTGGCTAAAGATAACAAGAATTGTAAATGAACATTGTACTATAGTTGGTAAATTTGTTTCTTACAATGGTATGGATTGAAAATTCTAAACTAATTTATTTTTACATAAGGGTTGAAAGAAGGTGTAAATATACCTTAGATAATGAGAGCCGGGTTTTCCTGTCAGAGAAAGTTTGTACATAAGGAAAAGATGAAAGTAGGAGTAAACATTGTATTGCTGTATTGAAGCTGAAGCTCTCAATATTGAATTATAAATATTTTAAGATGTGTACAAAGAGTAATGAATATAGATGAGCATATGCATAGTTAGTTTATATACATATTTCATAATATTATTCACTGAAAAGGAGTAAAATAAGTGACATTTTAGTATCAGTGAAGACACCTAGTGCCCAAATATTATTTCTAAATGCCATTCTCAAATAAAAGGAATCAAGACTCCAATGAGAATTGATTAATTCCAGGGCTTGGGCACAGAAAATACAAGGTATGCCTGGAGTATCTTGTGGTACTGGAAAGTAAGGAAATGTTCTCTCCCCCGACAAAAAAATAAAATAAAGATGGGGGCATGTAAAAAGAGCAAAAGAACAAACTGAAAAGAACTCCAAATAGCCAAAGTTGGAACCATATCAGCAGTAAAATAAATGATAATATTACTTTTTAGGTGCAATAATGAAATAAATATCTGTGAGTCCATACTGATATAATAAATGATTTAGTAAATACATAAATAGAGAAGAATGGACAAATTTTCTTAGAGAAGAATTCCAATTTATAAATGTACAACAAATGAGAGAACTGAAAAATCACCAGTGGATTTGCATATGAATACCCAGTCTTCTTACACTATTTGTTGAAGAAACTATTCTTTCCCCATGTGTATTCCTGGTACCCTAGTCAAAGTTCAGTTGACCATATGTGGATAAGTGTATTTCTGGGCTCTCTATTCTGTTCCATTAATTTATATGTCTGTTTTTATGTCAGTATACTGTTTTGATTACTGTAGCTTTATAACTTAGTTTGAAATCAGGAAGTGTGGCTCCCCCAGCTATATTCTTTCTCAAAATTGCTTTGGCTATTTGGAGTCTCTTGTGGTTACATGTGAATTTTAGATTTTTTTTTCTATTTCTGAAAAAATGCTATTGGGGTTTTAATAGGGATTGTATTGAATCTGTAGATTGCTTTGGTAATATGGACATTTTAACAATATTAAGTCTTCCAACACATGAACATAAGATGTTGTTCCATTTATTTGTGCCCTCAAATTCTTCCATCAATGCCTCATAATTTTCAGTGCACAGATCTCTTACGTCTTGGTTAAGTTTATTCCTAAGTATTTTATTCTTTTAATGCTATTGTAAATGGGATTATTTTCTTAATTTTCTTTTCAGATAGGTCATTGTTATTGTTTAAAAACACAACTGATTTTTGTATGTTGATTTTGTATCCTAAAAATTTACTGAATTCTTTTATTAGTTCTAACAGTTTTTTGTGTGTGGAATCTTCAGCATTTTCTACATGTGAGATCTTTTCAATGAAATTGGACCCTTACATCATGCTCAAAAATCAACTCAAAATGGATTAATGACTTAAAAGTAGATATGAAACTGCAAAACTCCCAGAAGAAGACAGGGGAAAACCTTCAAAACATTGGTTTTGACAGTAACTTCTAGGATATAACACTAAAAGCAACAAATAAAAACAAAACTCAAAAAATACAACAAAAGGAAATATAGACTAATGGGACTTCATCAAACTAAAAAGCTTCTGCATAAGCAAAGAAAACAATCAACATAGTAAAAAGACAACTAAGGAAATATTTACAAACCATGTCTGACAATGGTGAATATCCAAAATATATAAGAAACACAATTCTGTAGCAAAACAAAAAATGCTCCAATTAAAAAATAAGTTAAGTTCTCGAATAGAGATTTCTCCAGAGAAGGCATACAAATGGCCAACAGGTATATTAAAAGATGATCAGCATCATTAATCATCAAGGAAATGCAAACCAAAACCATAATACATCATCTCACATCTGTTAGAATGGCTATTAACAAAAAGGCAAAAAAACAAATGTTAGTATGTTGTGGAACAAGTGGAACCCTTGTACATCATTAATGGGAATTATAGAAATAACATTATGGAGGCTAAACTAAAAAACTAAAAATAGAACTACCATATGACCCAGTTATCCTGCTTCTGAGTAAATGTGCAAAATATTTAAAATCAGGATCTCAAAACAATATCTGCATTCTGATGTTCACTGCAGCACTATTTAAATAGCCAACATATGGAAGTAACATAAATGTCTATCGACACATGAATGGGTAAAGAACATATTATATATACATACAATGGAATATTATTCAACCTTTTAAAAGAAGGAAATTTTGCTATATGTGACAGCATGATGAACATCGAGGACATTATGCCAAGTGAAATAAGCCAGTCACAGGAAGACAAAAGCTTCATGGTTCCATTTATATGCGATATCTAAAATAGTCAAACTCATAGAAACAGAGAGTAGAGAGGGAGTGGCCAAGATGGCAGAGTAGAAGACCCTGAGCTCACCTACTCCCATGGGCATACCAAAATTACAACTATTTACAGAGCAACTATTGCTGAGGGAAAAACAAACAAACAAACAAAAGATTAGCAGAAAAGATCTTCTGCAACTATAGAAAATAAATCACAACAAGATGGGTAGAAAAGGCAGAGATGCAGCATAATCAACACCCATCCTGCTGAGTAGGTGACCACAAATGGGAAGCTAATTCTAATTGCAGATGTTCTCCCCAAGGAGCAAAGGGTCTGAGTCCCACATCAGACCTCCTGAGCCCAGGGATCCTGAACCAAAAAGATGAGCCCCCAGAACATTTGGCCTCAAAAGCCACTGGGGCTTACTTCCAAGAGACTCAGAGAGCTATGGGAAATAGAGACTCCATTTTTAAAGGGTACACACAAAATCTCACATGCTCTAAGACCCAAGGCAAAAGCAGGAATTTGAAAGGAGCTTGGGTCAGACCCACATGCTGATCTTGGAGAGCCTCCTGTAGAGGCAGGAGGCAACAGTAGCTCATACTGGGGACATAGTCACTGGTGGCAGCCATTTGGGGGAGCTCATTCTACCACGAGGACACTGGTGCTGGCAAGTGCCATTTCAAAATACTCCCTTTACCTTACTAACTCTGGGACCTGGCCCTGCCTGCCAACCTTTCCTCACCAGTACTAGTGTGCCTCAGGCCAGCAACTAGCTGGGTGGGGAAAAAGCCCCACCCACGAACAAGCCTACTGCCTTAAGACCCCCTTATACAGTGCTGTATGTCAATTATATTTCAATAAAACTGGAATTTAAAAAAGAAACAGAGAGTAGAGTGTTGGTTGCCAGAGGCTATGTAGAGGGGGAAATGGGGAGTTGCTGCTCAATGGGCATAAAGTTTCAGTTATGCAAGATGAGTAAGTTCTAGAGATTTGCTGTACAACATCATGCCTATAGTTAACTGTACTATATTGCACACTTAAATATTGGTTAAGAGGGTTGATCTCATGTTAAGGGTTCCTACCACCAAAAAGAAAAAGAAAAGAAAAGAAAAGAAAAGAAAAGAAGAGAAGAGAAGAGAAGAGAAGAGAAGAGAAAAGAAAAGAGAAAAGAAAAGAAAGAAAAGAAAGAAAGAAAGAAAGAAAGAAAAGAAAGAAAAGAAAGAAAGGAAGGAAGGAAGGAAGGAAGGAAGGAAGAAAGAAAGGAAGGAAGAAAAGAACATCACCATTAGAACACCACATTACATAGCAGCACTACATACACTAGCCAAGACATGGAAGCAACCTAAATGTCCATCAACAGATGACTGGATAAAGAAACTGTGGTACATTTATACAATGGGATACTACTCAGTCATAAGAAGAAAAGAATAAAATAATGCCATTTGCAACAACATGAATGAACCTGGAGATCATTATTCTAAATGAAGTAAGCCAGAAAGAGAAAGAAAAATATGATATGATATCACTCATATGTGGAATCTAAAAAAAAGAAAAGAAGAAAGAGTTCATTTTACAATGAACTTATCTATAAAACAGAAACAGACTCAGACATAGTAAGCAATCTTATGGTTACCAGAGGAAAGGGAGTGGAAAAGGATAAATTTGGGATTTTGAGATTTGTAAATGATAACCACTATATATATAAATAGATAAATAAAACAAATTTCTTCTGTATAGCACAGAGAACTAAATTCAATATCTTGTAATAACCTATAATGAAAAAGAATATGAAAACAAATATATGTATATATATGCATGACTGAGACATTATGCTGTACACCAGAAATTGACACATTATAACTGACTGTATGTACTTCAATTAAAAAAAACACATTAATAATTGTCGCATACAGAATCAATGGATGTATGCTAAATTTAAGGAGTTAAATTTTGAGAAGAAATAGAATATTTGCGTAGTCTTGAAGTATCTCCTCACAAATAAATATTTATTAAAGACAAAGAGAACAACAGTAACTTTAAAGTGAGGAAACCTGGCCAACACTACCTTAATCAAATGATCAGGGTCAGATTGTTGATAGCATGAACCCCCTGATACACTGCAATAAGAACATATCACCTCTGTAGTCTTCGTCCCTAAAGTCTGTCACTTAAAAATAATCATGAGAAAACATCAGCCAAACTTTAATTGAGAAACATTTCTCAAAATACCTGCCTCTTCAAAAGTGTCAAAGTCATTATAAAGAAAGATTGAGGAACTGCCAAGAGATCTGAGGAGACATGATGACTAAATGTCACCTGGTACATTGCACTAGGTTCTAGAACACAGAAAAGGATATTTGTGGACAAACTGAATTCTAAATAAACTCTGTTCTTTAGTTAATAGTGTTATAGCAAGGTTAAATTCTAGTTTTAATAAAAGTACCATGGTAATAGAAGACATTATCCTTAGCAAAAGCTGGGTAAAAGGTACACAGAAATTCTCTATTTCATCCTTAGAACACTTTGTAAATTTAAACTATTTCAAAATAAAGGCTAAAATAGATGTGCATTATCCACTGATATGGATCACTTACAAATCAAGTTTCCAGACGTCATCTATCTTGTTCCCTAGGAAGAGTGAATTAAATTTATTCAAATTGGATTTTCATAGGATCTTCTATTATCACTAATTAACCCCTCATTTCATTTACTCAGAAGTCTCCGGGGAACCCTCTAGACTCTGTCAAATTAAAAACTGAATGTTAGATAAGAGATTAGGCCACTATTGTAGAAGTGATGTTATCTGAAAAACTTCTTTGAATTTTTTTCTACTTTGAAGTCCCAAATTTAAGTAATAGATTGAAAGCCTAAGATTGTCACCAAAAAGAGCATTAAGTCCCTGACAGTGTGAGTATCTGTGCTAAGTTCTAAACAGAGAATGAGATATAGACAAAAATCCCTGCACTTCAGAGTTGTGATTTAAAATTAAGAGCACAGACACAAAAGCATAGTAGGCAGAAATAATCCCAATAGAATACCAACGTAATCAATATATGATTGGAACACATAAACATGAACAAAAACACATATCTAAACTGTGATCATGAAACTTCCTAAAATGGTGATAGCTCCCAAATTAAAACGCATTAAAATGCTATCTGAATTGGAAAGAGAAATCGAGTGGGCTACGAGAGTGAAAGAGAATAAGTGAATAATAAAGAAAAGGAGGGTCTTGCATGGGCCAGTGATGATAATATGTCATGAACTGAGGAGAATTATTAATTCAGCTCTCTGCACTTAAAGACCTTTAAAAGTATACTAGTGAATTAGTAAATTCAAGACATTTGAATACAGAATTATATAGTGTAAGAAAAAAAATAACAGCTAAATGTATTTTAAAACCTTGCTAACAAATAATAAAATGTATGATTTGACCTGAAATCTATGTGTATCTGCAAAATCTGTTTCTTGGTCCCTAACATGTCTTATTTAACTGCTCTCTTTAATCACTAGACTATGGAAAGAAACATGCATATTTTTCCTATGAATAGAATGTTTTTCCCTACTGATGCTGCTTATCATGAAAATATATATATATATATATATATACACATAATAGATTATCTTTAGAACATTCTCAATGATTTCTCCCAAATTCTTAATATGCTAGGGTCTATTTTCTATTTCTGTTAGCGCTGAGCTTTGGCCAATATTAATTTTCATGTCTGCATTATTTTAGTTTACATTAACTAAACTGTCTCAAGGAGAGTGGGGAGGGAGGGAGAGGGAGAGAGAGTACCTCACCTATGGTCTTTGAAATGAGATTGCAATATACTGAAAAAACCTGAATCCCTATTTCCAGATGTATTAATGTCCTGAGGCTGTCATAACAAACTACCACAAACTGGGTTGATTAAAAATCCAGAAATTTATCCTCACAATTCTGCAGTCAAGAAGTCCAAAGACAGGGTGTTGGCAGGGCTGCACTCCCTGTGTAGCTCTAGGTGAGAATCTGTTCCCTGCCTCTTCCAGCTTCTGGTAGTTGTCGGCTTAGTTTGTGAGAGCATCTCTCACTTTCATCTTCACATTTCTTTCCCCTCTGTGTGTCTGTCTTCTTCTCTTTTGTCTCTTATAAAGACATTTGTCATTGGATTTAATACCTATCTGGATAACCCGGATGACTGCCTGATCACGATACTTAATTACATCTGCAAAGACCCTTCTCCAAATAAAGTAACTCTCCCAGGTTCCAGGGATTCTGTTGGACACATATCTTTAGAGGTGCCACCATTCAACCCATTAGAGTCTAACCAAACCCCCCACCAAATTCATGCCTGTCCTACATGTAGAATACGTTCATCCCATTCCAACATCCCTTAATGTCTCAACCCATTACAGCAACAACCCTAAATCCAAAAATCTCATCTAAATATCATCAATTTAAAAGTTCCAAGTCTTATAATTTAGATCATGTAAAATTGCTATGGGTGAATCTCTGGGTATGATTCTCTCCATCTGTGGACCTATGAAGCAAGAAAGCAAGTTATCTGCTCCCATGATAAAATGGTAGGACAGGAATAGGAGAACAGTTATAGACATTCCCATTTTAATAGGGATAAAACGAAAAGAATAAAGAAGTCATGGTTCAAACAAATCTGAAATCCATCAGGACAAATTCTAAGAGGTTTTTAAGGTATGAGAATAATTCTCTGTTGTTCTGTGCTCCACCCCCTGGGGTCCTAGTTGTCCTTTGGCTTCTATGTCTGCACTTGCGACTTTGTCCTCTGCCTCTATGCCTGTGGCTTTGCCCTCACAGTCATTCTTCCTTTTTCTTGTAGAGTAGGACATATTTGCAGCCAAGTAGCTTTAACAGTCTGATTCCTGCCTGCATACATTTGGAAGTCCAAAGACTTCCTCTAAAATTTTATCTTGCCTCTGTTACTTTCTGTCCAAGCTAGCAGTATTTCTGCCAATATATTATTCTCAAAAATCTTGTGGGTCTCCTGTATGTCATGGAAGTCCACACCATTGGACAAGAGGGTTCTCCACATATCTTTCTTAGATAACACCATCTGTATTCCTGGCTTCTGCTGAGACAGTTTCATGTATCCATGTCACATACTCAATCACCTCAACAAAAGGTTGTCCAGCCAAATCTTGGCCTTCTCTCCAGAGAACACTTTCTCAGCATGAATTTCCTAATTTTAGTATCCTTTTCTATCTGGAGAGGTCAAGAACATCCTAAATCATCAATTGTTTGGCTCTTCTTGCTTAACAGTTCCTTCCTCAAGTTAACTCTTTCCTCATATTTTATTATAAGCAGCAAGGAGAAACCAGGATACAACATCAACACTCTGCTTGAACATATCAGCCAAACATCCAAGTTCACTGATTACAAGTTCTGCTTTATGAAGATCTATGTAAAACAAGTCAGACAAATTTTCTGACACTTTATGACAATGATCACTTTTCCTCTAGTTTCCAAAAATGTGTACTTCATTTTCTTCTGAGCCCCCATCAGTAATACACTTAATGTTCATATTTCTACCAAGATTCTGTTTACGACAGTATGTTTTCTCTATGATAATAAAAGTGTCCTCCATTGTGTTCCTTACTTCCTTCTCAGCTCCTCACAAGAAACATCTTTAACATCCATATTTCTACCAAATGTTGTAGCAACACCCAGCTTCCTGATACTAACATCTATATTAGTTTCCTGAGGATGTCATTAAAAAACAAAAACAAAACCCCTACCAAACAGTAGATGGCTTAAAATGACAGAAATGTTCTCTCAGAGTTCTGGAGTTTGGAAATCCAAAATCAAAGTGTCAATAGAATTGACTCCCTCTGGGGATCTATGGGAGAATATCCGTTCTTTGTCTTTTTCAGATTCTCCTGGTTTCTGGCTTCCTCAGCTTTTAGCCATATCTCCCTGCTCTATCTTCAAATCGTTTCTGCTCTGTTGTGTGTTTTCTCTTCTGTTATTTATAAGGGCACTTGTCTTTGTGCATTTAGAGCCTATCTGTATAATTCTGGATAATCACAGTTTAAGATCCTTAACTTAATTAGCACCATAGAGATCCTTTTTCCAAATAAAGTAACATTCACAAGTTCCAGAGATTCAGATATCTTGGAGAGCCACCATTCGATCCACTGTAGCAGGTAACCCCAGTAGAGGAACTATGAGTGTATTATTAAGGATCAATGTAGTTCCCGAGAGAAAAGAAAGAGAAATACAAACTTTCATTAAGAGTTAGCCTTGACTATGCCAAAGAATGAGAACAGTAAGATTTTGCCCTCCTCTGACGTGTTCCATTTTTGGTTTGCTTGTACATTTTGAGAAAATTGCACATCTAAAGAATCCAACACATTGAATATTACAATTTTGATCATCCGACTATTCTTGAGCCTGGAAATAAAGATTGTACTCACTTGTGTTCCAGATAACTGTCTTCTAAGTTGAGATAAAGGCTCCCAAACCACTGATTTCAATTTCTGGCTACATATTAGAATCACCTAAGAAGCTTTTTAAAAAATACTTTTTCCTGGGCCCTATCCCAGACCTATTAAATTAGAATTTCTGGGGGTTGGGCCAAGAAATTTGTATTTTTTTAAGGTTCTCCAGGTAATTCTAATGTGCAGTCAGAAATGAGAACCACTCCTCTGAAACTTTCATCATTTGCTAGAAAATCAAGCCCTTGAAACTCTTAACTTTTTAAAACAAACTGATCACAAACACTTAAATGTGATCTTTGTGCTAATCAATGATCTTAGGTAGAAACAAACCAAAATTCACTGAATGGAGCCACATAACAAAACTAACTGATTCTTACTATCCCTTCTCAGTTTAGGAACTCTGAATATATTTTCCATGTCATAGAGTTGAAGTCTTCATTAACAAAACAAAAGCTAGGGATTCTACTTATTAAAAAGGTCACTTTGTGAGAGAATACAATACAGTGGTTAAGAGGGTTTAAACGAGCTGGATGGCTTGAGCTGAAATACTGGCTCTACCATTCACTAGCTATGTCATCTTGAGCAAATTAACACTCTTAACATAGTTTCCTCTTCTATAAAAATGGGATAAAAATCCCACCTGGTTCATGGTATTGCTGTAAGTGTTAGTGGAAATATTACATGTAAAATGCGTAGACAGTTTAAGGAGTCTAAGTAAGCATATGCTCTCTCTACAGGTTAACCACCAGCCCCTAGAGCAGGGCAGGACACCAAGGAAGAGCCAAGTGAATGTTTGATGTAAAAGCTTCCAAGGTTCTGAAACCTTTACAAATCCTTTTGTATTAAAGAAATATTTTTATATCAAAGAATGAACATCAAAATAATTTATTTGAATTTAAAACCCCCAAATGACTAACTTGTTTCAGTGTTTTTATATAGACCAAATATTACTTAAAATAATCCTTTGATAGAATTGACTGGATGTGTCCAAAAAAGGATGGGGAGTGATATTCTAATCAAAGAAAAAGAGTAACAGACATAAGAAGTATCTATAATTCTATTTCCAAAAATGTATCCTATATGAGTTGCTAGAATCGTAAATAAAATATTTAATATATTCTATAATCACGAAGGGTACACTTAGTGGTCAAGAGTATGGGCTCTGCTTAATATCTGCGCATGTATTTTCCCATACATATAAGAGGGATAGTGAAAAGTCTCAATTTCATAGGCTTGTGCTAAGGCTTTTATGAAGCAATATTCGTATAGCAGTTGGCACAAAGCATAGTATAATTTAAATACCTACAAAATGATAAGCTTCATTATCTTATTAAGTCCTTACAACATTGTGAGTAGAAGTATTAATTACCATTACATAAATGAGGATAGTAAACTCAGAGATGTTAAATGATTTCTCTAAGGTCATCCAACTAGTAATTAGCAGTGATCATTGAACTCCAGTATCATTTTTTTTCTAAATACCGTGCTTCTTTTCTTTTGTACTCTTCCTTCTGTAAATATTTCTGGCAATTGTTAATGGGAGGGTAGATCTGGGAAAAGCTTACTCCAATCATACTTGCTCCATGGTCCTGGTCCTGGTCAACATACTACTGCTATAAAAAAAATCATAGAAGGATGATTGGAACATACATACTCATGTGTATGTGTTTGTGAGATTGCTCATTTTTTTCAAACTTATCTGGAGTCTTACTGTTATTACCATTTTACTTACTAAAAATTGATTCTTATTCCCACTGTCCTCAGTGATTGCAAACCTTAACAGTCTCCATAAGCCTCCTACCTTCAGCCCTCTCTCTTGGGAAATGACCTCATGATGCTAAGTGGTGATGATGATAATGAAAGTCACAATAGAGTAAGGGCCTATTTAACGCCGTGTTAGTTTATTTCCATTCTTTCATATTCCAAACAACCCTTCTAGACTGGTGTTATTCACATCTTACATTTGAGGAAACTGAGGCTCAGTGAAGGAAATAATTTAATTTGCCCAAGGTCAACAACTAATAAGCCTTATGTTTCACTTCCGACTTTAAAGAGAAATAAGAGCCACCAAGTATGAAGACCATCTACTTTTCTATACCATCCATCTCTAAAATTACCTGTGTCATCATACGTAACTTCAGCTTGTCTCAAACAAGAGACACGGAAAATTTCACTTGAATAAAATTACTCTGAAGAAGTAGGACTGGAATGTGAAATAAGAATAATGTAACAGCCTAATGAACCCATGTTCTAACTACAATGATACATTGCTTGGTCCCTCTATCCAGGTACTGGGACCACTATAGGTGTTCACAAATACGGAATAAATGATAAAGAATCCATGGAAGGTCATCTGTCAGGATTTGAGATTGGCCAAGTCACACTGTAAGATCAAAGTGGCTACAAAGAGAAAAAGCATCATTCACATAGGAGAAAATAGTAAATCTTAATTCAACAGATTTCCTAAAATAATCTGCAAAGCTAATATAATAAATAGCTATTGTTTCTGATGTCTTAACTTAGTCCTCTTTCTTCTAGTAACAGGAATTTACTTTTGCAGAGTCTCACTCTGATACGTTTTTGGATGACTGTTAATTAATATTCCCTGCTTGTCTTGGCCATGAGACAGGAATATAAACCAAGCTAAACCAGTATATGAATCCCTGAAATATGTGGTCTTCCCAATATCTTTCTAACCAAGACCTATATTGATTAAGCAAGCCCAAGTCTATTCAACTTCTGTTATCACCACCATCACGAAAAAACCAACCTGACCAATACAACTAGTCTTTTATTTTATGTTTTTAATTCTGAAGGATGGACCTACAGATGTTTTACTTCCAAAAACATCACCTCTTTTAATAGAGCCAAGAGCATCCCAAATGATGCCTTTTGTGAATTAGGTAATAGTAATTGTGACATCTTATATTCATCTGCTATGAAATTGTTATAAATAAATTTTGATGTGTATACTGCAAATGGTGCCCCCGACTGCATGTGGTGCGAATATGCTTTGACAAATCTGCCCGACTGTACACTGGTCCCTGTTCTGAAATCTCTCAGCAGCCTGACGTAGTTAAAATGCTCCCAGCCTCCTCTGAAGTCCAATGGGTAATCCCACAATCCTTTGAACAGCAGGCAAACATTTGACTGCTGTTCTGTTTCCTTTTCAGTGAATACTTTGGTAAGCAGCATGTTATTTATTGCTTTGCACAAATAAAAGGAGGTGGCAAAAGAAATTTTTTAGCTTTATAAATAGGGGTCTTTATTTGGTGTCCTAGGAATTTGATGTTTTATAATCAGCATACCCACAAAAACAAAGTAGTCAAAAGGTTAAAGAGTATTTTCATTATTTAACCACAAGCCTCTGTAAATGCACTTGCATTAATAGGTTTATAAAACGTTTTTAGATGGAAGTTGCCACTGTTCAATCAAGTTGCAATTATCATAGACTATGTGCTCAATGATAATTACTGCTTTGGGGTAAAATTCTCTGGTGAAGCTGTAATTGGATTACAGGGTTATTTATCACTGACTTCCTCATGTCATTACAGTTTACTGCTTTTGTTTTACTTATATTTTATTTATTTTTTATTATTTTTACCATTTAAAAATTTTTTTCATTTTTCAGTTTTATTAGGTAGAATTGTTACAATTTGACTGCACATATACAATATATTGCATGTAAATACATATACACAATATACTGCACATATTTTTTTAATGTACACATATGTACTGTTCATCATTTCTAAGAATGTTTAGAGCTTTAGCTTTTTAAAGTTATGTAGTTATCAAAGGAATAAAACCAACGACAAAATAAGATTTAATTCAAAAAGATGCACACGCCCTGCTATTAACAGCAACGTTATTTATAATTGCCAAGATATGGAAGCGTCCTAAGTGCACATCAATAAATGAATGGATAAAGAAGATGCACCATATATTACTTATATTTTATTGCAACATAGTTATACTTCTTGATTTGTCTATTCTCTTCAGAATGTAAAAAAGTTTCTGAAATTTGCTGTTATGGGTTACTCAGCAAAGAGCGCAAAAAATGGTAGGCTTCTGGCAAACTGGTGGAATGGGTATAGTATATATTTAGTGTTATGGATGGCATGTTTGTGTCCCCCCAAAATTTATATGTCAAAACCTTAACCCTCAATGAGATGGTATTTGGAAGGAGAGCCTTTAAATGGTAATTAGGTTTAGATAAAAGGCGACCAGAGTGGAGCCCCATAATGGGATCAGTGCCCTTATAAGAGAGCAAGAAATACCTCCCTTTCTGTTTCTTTGCTCTCTCCCACTTATAATATAATTGTCTGAAATGTTTCATCTCTATACATTTAGAGCCACATCAGATAGTGATATGATGTTTCCTTCAAACTTCAAGCATGGTTTTAAAAAAGGAAGAAGAGAAGGAAAGTGTTTATTTGCCCATATATATATATTTTTTTTTTACCATGTTTTTTCTTCCTTCCTAATGGTCCAAGGTTCCTTATTTTTCTACTTTCTGATTAAAGAATTTCCTTTACCATTCCTTTAAGGTAGATCAGTTGGTAACAGATTTTCTTTTTTTTTTTTTTTCCTTTATTTGAAAATATCTAGACATCTCCTTCATTCCTGACAGTTCTTTTCACTGGATATAGAATTTTTGTTGACAGTTCTTTCCTTTCAGTATTTGAATATTATGCCACTTTCCCCTGCCTCCATGATATCTGATAAATGATTTCCAATGGAAACTTGAGCATTTGGGGAATTATGAGACTCTGGACCTTCTTTAAATCTTTTGATATAGCTGGCTTCCTGTTACATCACTTGGAAGGGGAAGTGGAAACTTTCACCTCTTTTCTACCAGGTTGGTATCAGATTCTAAATTCCCTATTCCACACCCATTGATAACCAGGGGGCCAGGGCTTCTCATTACTGTTGAGAATTGGTGGAAGTTTTGGACCTCCACCAGGTGTCCGCTGATAGCACCTTGCCTGGAAGATGTAGGTGTCCCTCATTACTGCTCTTCATGTAACCCTTCCTGAAACTGTCATCTTATAATACTTTTATTTCTCTTTCATTTTCTGAAGGATGTTTTCACTGAATCTAGAATTCCAGATTGACAGACCTTCTCTTTCATGACCTAAACCCTATGGTGCCATTTCCTTTGGTCTTCACAGTATTAAATGTGAGATTCACTTTCACTCAAATTTGTTTTTTCCCTATACATGAGGTTTTGTTTCTCTCTCACTGCTATATATTTTTTTTCCTCTATTTTTAGTTTTCAAATGATTGACTATATGTTTTGATATAGATATACTTTGGCTTATATTTCTGATTCACTTAGCTTCTTGAATCTGTAGAATCATGTCTTTTGCCACATTTGGGGAGTATGCAACTATAATTTCCTCAATTACTTTTATTGCCCTGCCCACTTTCTACTCTCGTTTGGGATTCTGATAAAAAAAATGCCAGATCTTTTGTTATAGTTCCACAAATCCCTGAGGTTTTTTTTTCACTTTTTTTCAGTCAATTTTCTCTCTATTATTTATATTAGGTGATTTCTAGTGTTTCTGTCTTCCAGTTTATTGATTGTTTCCTCTGTCTTCCCTCTCTGCTATTAAGCCCATCCACTAAATTTTTTATTATGGAAGTATATTTTTTAATTCTAAAATTTCCTTTTAGTTTCTCTTTATATATTCTATTTCATTAATAAGCCTCTTTTTTCCAATTTATTTCAAGTGTGTTCATAATTGCTCATTGAAGCATTTTCATTATGAAAGCTTTAAAATTTGATAGTTCTAACCCCTCTGTCATCCTGGTCCTGGCTTCTATTGATTGGTTCTTTGATTCAGTTTAAGATCTATCCATTTATTGGTATGATCAGTGATTTACTATAGAAATCTAGACATTTGGGATAGACATTGGGTTATAAGACTATGAATCTTATTTAAATCTGTTTTTGCTGGTCCTCTGACACTGCTCTGGTATTTGGGCATGAGAGTGGAGAGACTACCTCATTATTGCCAGTTCAGAGTAGAAATTCAAGGTCCCCACTCAGCCTTTGTTGACATTTGAGAAGAGGAATATTCGTTACAGTTGACAGGAAGGAGAAATCCAGGATCCCCACTTGGTCTCCACTCATACCATGGTGGGGAGAAAACATCTTTATTAGTTGGTGAAGTGACAGTCCTACCTTCCTGCACAGCCTTGTCTGACACCACCCTGGCCTTGGGTTGGGGCATCTCCATACAACCTGGCAGGTTTGGAAGTCTTAAGTTCCCCATTGGGCTTTTGCTGGTGTGGTTGAGTAGAGCCACAGTTCTTCCGTGACATTCTGCTAAAGTAGAGAAATTATTCTCTTAAAATTGTCTTCCCTTCTAGGCAGGCCCTTTCCTGGTCCTTTGGCTAGAGAAAGAAGGCTTTTATTGTTTTGTTTCTTTCTTTTGCTTTTGCTTTCGCTTTTTGTTTTTGATCAGTGCCCATAGCCATTTCTGGGTTGCCAGCTTGTCTAACATACATGAGACAAAAAGAAAACCCAGGGAACTTACTACCATGTCCTTCCTCGTGTCCCAAGTTTCCTCGCTGATCTTTTTTTTTTTTTTTTTTTAACCTTTCAGAATCCTCTTCAGTTTTTTTGATTTTAATATCCAGGGGGGTTAGCTGTGATTAGTTGAAGGAATAAGGTAAAAGCATGTCTACTATAGCCTACAGAAGTGAAAGTGCCCTATACATGCATTAAATTGAGCTGCCCTAGACCATTACGCTTGCATTTCCCTCGCCATGAGGGTACAGCGCTTTAGTCATTTAGTGCTGTGGTCTATATAAGAAGCTTCGCAGTAAAGAATGAAATAATTTGATTTACTGTATCATTTGAGAACAGAAACTAAAAACTGAATCTTTGCCATTGCATGGGTGAAATGGGGCAACTACAGCATTACTCAGAAAAAATGTACTGGTGATTTTCCCCCCAATATTAACCTTTGAGCCTCAATTATTGAAAAAAGTCAAAATATGGAATTAAATGATGACACAAAAAGTATGGTGAAAATATGCTAATCATGTTTCAAAATCATTTTATTTTATTCATTGTCTCATTTGTCATTGTGGCTATGACAAATCAGTTACATTTTCCTTACGTTTTGTTTGTTCGTCTAAGTAGATGATTTCATAGCTTCACCAAGTAAGTGGTTTTCACACGTAGATACTCTAACTTCCTTTCTATGTGCTCAACATCTTTGTGCCATCACCTGCTCTCTCTTGCCTTCCCTGCTGACTTACAGGTAAAGTAGTTTAAGTACCTAAACTTCTCAGTTTGAATTCTAGCTATTCCACCTACCTGCTGTGTGAGCTTAGGCAATTTGTAAAGAGGTCTAAGCTTCAATTTCCTGATCTTAAAAAAAAAAAAAAAGGTAATAATTGTATTTAGATGTAGCAGCCATAGAGGTGAGCAGCTGTAGCAGCCATGGAACGGTGTGGTTTGGATACCCCTTCAAGGAAAAAAAAAGGTTCAATTAAAAGAGTACATTTTACTGACAGCCTTCAGCTATTAATGCCCTTAGGATCTGCCTCCGATTTTCAAGTGAGGCCACATTCTTTGTGAAAACCCTTTAGCCAATGACCAAGTAGGTCAACATACTAGAGACTGGCCATTTCTAACCAACATGAGACTCCTGCAATCAGCAATCTTCGATCAGGAGTTCCTCATTGGGTCAGCCAAGGCTTTGTCAGATCTACACCTTATCTGTGTTTTCCCTTACCTAATCTGGCTTCCTCTCTCCTTTTCAGTTCCTTTCATAGGCATATCTGTGTTAGGTAGTTAGATAAGTGGGGGCACTGGGCACATAGGTGGAGGGGCGGGAGGATGGTCCGGAAGATGTTGTTATGCCCGCCTTCAGCATAAAGGGGCTTTACTTCCTCTAAATGAGTGCCAGCAAAAAAACAGTTAGAACCCAATGGTCACAACTGCTTGGTAGCGACAAGGACCTAACCAAACATGACCCAATGCTCATTGTAATACAATTAGTGTTGCGGTTTAGGTTCCCCCACCATGGGTTTTTCTGTGTGCATCATGGGTAAGGACATGTGCAAAGGGGACAAACATGGCTAAGCACTCCAGGGGCAAGAGCCATCAATCAGTCAGAAGACCACCTCTACGTGAGGGTATGAGAGAAGGGGAAAACAAAGACCATCGCTTTTTCCTCCCTTGGATCAGCCTGCCTCCTAGTCTTAGAGATGTACTTTTCCTTTCCTAAATGAATCCTTTAAAAATCTTCCGCTGCACAGTGCTCTCCGTTTCCCATCTGTAGTCTTATCTTTCAGGTATGACAAGAACTGGGGTCTTTTCCCTCACCCTTTTGGGGTAGCATCTGTATTACAATCAACATTATACTATGAAAGCTTTCCCTGCCCGATCCTACCTTTTCTGCTTTGCCATTTTACAGGCCTTATCCCCCAATAAACTTTTTGCAGTCTTAACTCTATCACTGTGTGCTTGCCAAAGAGTCAGCTGACACACCACCTCATAAGGGTGCCATGAAAATAAAATGAAATAATATATAAAGACATGAAATAACATCTAAATAAACAATACTTAACATACAATATGTAGTGAATAAATGTGAGTTTTTATTGTTGTTTTAGGAACTGCACCTCCACTCTTTCTTGCGTACTTTGTTTTGTTTTGTTTTGTTTTTTGGAGTGGCTGGTAATTAGGTTTATTTATCTAATTTATTTATTATGGAGCTACTGGGCATTGAACCCAGGACCTTGCACATGCTAAGCACGCACTCTACCACTGAGGTCTACCCTCCCCCCTGTCCTTGTATACTCTTGACCACATTCTTATTATTATTTCCTAACTTTTAGCCACCAATTATCTGCCTGCCTGCCTGCCCACTCACCCACTGTATTTTCAGTCTGTCCTCAAGTGGTAGCTGCTTCTTGATCTTCAAATACGATAATGTCTCTTTAGTTTTAAAACAATATCAGTAACAACCACAACAGCAGTAACAAAATATTATTGTTTCTGCTTTCAGTTATTTCTCCAAATCATGCTATATTACTGCCTCTGCTTCTCAAACTATTACAGTTTTGTTTATACATTCACTGATCTCTTGAAAATGTTTTTTCAAAGATCAATGATCTAAGCAAGTTAAATTCCAAACATTTCTTAAGTCTCTCTAAACACCAGCCTTTCACTCATTTGTGCATATACACATACATATATAAATAGAAATATATGTATATATTTACATAGTAAAGATTTCTGAGAAGTTATGATGTAAAGAAATCTGAGTCATTTTTATTTAGCCTAGTGTTTGTTAAATCAATTCGATTATTTGCACAAACATGCATCAAAGACCCATTAATATTCTCCAGTGCATTTTAGGAACACTTGTCTAAAAGTTATTATATCTGCAAGTGAATATAAGGCCTTGATTATGAAACATAACTAACTGTAAATAAGCATGTACTTAATCATTGGTATTCTATCAGGATTGTGTAATGCCAGACACATGGCAGTAATTGTGGATTATAAGAAAAACGTTAAAACTGTGCTTGGTACTCCCTAGTATATACCCAGCAAGTAGCCAAGCGAAAATAAAACAGTGAATAAGCCCTCAGTATCAATAGGCTATGCATCCTAATGGGATATTAAGTAAATCAGAAAGTGTCATTCATTCTAGAAGCATGGAATGGTAGTAACCACTCATTCTCATTCCCAGGATAAAGCTTGCTTTCCCTGTGTCTAGCAGGTAACATTAGTCTTTATCAAATCATGTGAATTTCCACCCCCCACCCAAAAAAAAACCAAGGGATCTCAATATATCCTCACATCTCCTGCATACCTTGGGCAAGTTAAATAACTTCTCAGAGCCTCATTTTCCTCATCTGAAATATGAGGGATAATAATAGATTATACCTCAAAAGATGGTTTAAAAAAATTTTAAGATTTAATTTTGTAATACACATACAGCTCATACAATAGTGCTGAGCATCTACGTAAGTGCTCAATAACCTGTGTGAAATCTGAGTTATACAGTTGGAGTGAACAACACAGTAACAGTATAAATTGACATTTCCCCAGATCTAACCAATCCTACAATCATTTTTTTCCTAATTTGCAACCTTGATCATATCATTTCCTACCTCATTATAGGGCCTCCCATTACTTTTCAAACTAAATGAAAATCTTAGATGGTTTATCTCAGCATTCAAGATCATGCAGACCCTGCCTCTAATCTAAATTTCACCCTTAGATGTCACCATTTTTCTACTTAGAATGCTGTTTGCCAGAAAAATTTTTTCTAGTAGCTGCTTTCCAAACATCTCCTATATTTGTTTATTGCTTTATGCCTTTGTTCATAAATTTCTTCTTACATCTCATAAATTTTCAGTTCTTTACTTGACATATTCCTACTCCTTAAACTTCCACAGCAATTAGGAGAATATTCCTTTTTGTACACTCATTTATTTATTCTTTCACTCAACAAATATGTATCAACAATTACTACAGTCATTTAACAAATCATTACAAGTCAGATGCATGTTTAAAAGAAAGGGAAGGGTTAGCTATGTAAATGTATAACAGGGGAGCTAACCTATTCTGGCAATAAAAATGTTCCCTCAAGAAGCCATATTTTAGGAGAGTGAGTT
Source organism: Camelus bactrianus (assembly GCF_048773025.1). NCBI lineage: Eukaryota > Metazoa > Chordata > Mammalia > Artiodactyla > Camelidae > Camelus > Camelus bactrianus. Next base: position 75,554,296 of record NC_133575.1, on the reverse strand, counting down.
GGAGTAAAAGTTCAGTAGGATTTAGCAACATGGGACTGGTACTGGGGGTGGGAGTGGTGAGTAGAGATCTCCTAGCCAAAGAGAACCACTTATATGAAGGCTGCAAGGCAGAAAGAGTACAACATATTTGTAAAACTAAAAGAAATTTAGTATGGCTATAATAAGTGTGATGAAGGGAAAGTCTTGGATGCTAACAGAAAATGTAATATGTGAAGGCTGTGAAATAAAAAAGACATCTTGTCATTATAATTCTGTCATGTTTGTTGTCTGTTATAGTAATCACACATATGGGTTAGGAAAATATACTAATTATCTTTGTTTCCCAAAACTCACAGGGCAAAGCCGCATATATATAATATATATTTAATTCTCAGAGAATATCTATTGATTTGAATTTGTTTCCAGGACGTCATTTGAAAATACTATGATATGCAATACTTCATTTGTGCGGACTTTACAAAAATGTTTATGAATTATACCTTTGTTCATGGGATTTCAGTTTTCATATATTAAACTTATATTTTTTATTTGTTACTGCATTATTTTGAACTGCATCAAGAGAAATCTTTTAATTACATTGAAAGAGAGAGAAAGTGGTAAGACTGGTGTGGCAGAAATGAGATGAAATGGCAGCTCTTATTGACTGTTCTTAAAACAAGTCATGGTTTGCTGAGAGAATGAAATGTGCAATCTGTAGCCCATAGAGACCAAACAGAAATGACCCTATGAGGGCAAAGGTGTGTTTATCCAAACAATAATAAATTCTTTCAAAACGCAGAGGAAAGGGGCTGCAAATTCAGCTTGCCTTGTTTTATAAATCAAATCACTCAGAGCTTCCATATACACTTTTATCTATGATTTGCCAACAAACTTCTTAAAGATATAGATGCCTCTTAGCTTAGACAGAGATCCAAAGTGTTTGAGAAGAAAGTACTTTTTATATTTAAACAACTTGAAACTCCTCTTAAATTTTTATTTCTATTCTAATTAAGAAAATAGAATAAAGGCAGGAAGTGAAAATGTTTTTTACATGCTGAATAAAAGAAGATAATCCTTACTTCTAAAAGTGCCTTAATAGTGTTTGAGACATGACTGAACTGCATTGATTGAATGTCAGATTTGGGGTTTTGGTTTGGTTTTTTTTTTTTTTTTGTAATATTGCACTATTTTTTTTAAAGTTTTATTTATTGAGGCATAGTTTATATTGAGTAAAATTCAACCTTTTTAGTCTGCAGTTCTAACAACTTGAAAAGTGCATGTAATTGTGCAACCCAAGCCAAAGTCAAGGTATAGAAGTTTCATCAAGGTGAACAACCCTATTGTATACCTTTGTAACCAACCCTTCTCAACACCCCAGCCTCTGACAACCACTGATCTTTTTCTATTCTTATAGTTTTGCCTTTTACAAAAATGTTATATAAATGGTATCATACAGTATCTAGCCTTCAGAGTTATATTCTAATAGTGTTGCACTTTTTTTATGTGGTAGTTTGCCATCCATACACCTTACTTGGTGAAGTGTCTATTCAAATTTTTATCCACTTTTTATTCACTTTAAAAAAATTATTATTGTATGTTGAGCGTTCTTTATATGTTCTGGTAATATGTTCTGGGTCTGATATGTGATTTGCAAATACTCTCTTTTTCACTTTTCTTTTGCAGTGTCTTTTGAAAAGAAGTTTTAATGTTGATCAAAGGTAATTTATATTTCATTAATGAATCATGTGTTTGCTATTATAACTCATAAATCTAATCAAGGCCTCAAATACTGTTGCCTGTGTTTTTTATTTTTCTACATGCTTTGTAGCTGGGGTCCATTTTTGAGGTAACATTTGTATATGGTGTGAGGTGTAGATCTACCATTGCTTACTTTTTTTTGAATAGGGATATTTAATTTTTTCCATTGACTTTAATGAAAATAGTAACTTTTATTGATTGAACTGCCTTTGCATCTTTTAAATACGTATATGTTTGAGTTTATTTCTTGGCTTTCTGCTCTGTTCCACTGATATGTGTGTCAATTACTTTGTCAATATCACATTGTCTTGATTACTGTAGCCTAAAATCAGATAGTAAGAGCCCCCAGACTTTGTTCTTTTCTTTTCAAATTGTTTTGGCCATTCTGCTTTCTCTGCCTTTCCATGTGATTTTTGAATCAAATTTTATTTCAGTTAAAAAATTTTCTGATTGGAATTTGATTGGGATTGCATAACATCTAGAGTTCACTTTAGGGAGAACTGACATCTTAATAATATCGAGTTTTTCTTTCCATGAAAATGTTATATGTTTGTATTTATGTAAACTTTTGAATTTCTTTTACCTATGTGTTGTAGATTTCAACATATAGACTTTGCACATAATTAAAAAATGTATAGCTAGCAGTTTTATTTTTGTTTTTGGTGCCATTTTTTTTTTAATTGAAGTAGAGTTGATTTACAATGTTGTGTTAGTTTCAGGTGCGCAGCATAGTGATTCAGTTATGTAAACACATACACTTGGAAACAACCTAGAAGATATGTCAGATAAACGGATTCATAATTATGGACTGTAGAAGAAAGTCATGTGATGAAAATAAAGATTTGAGAGTTGACACCATATGAATGGTCAGTACAGTTTCAGGCCTAGATGAGTTGGCCTGAGCGAATATAAAATGAGAGAATAAGAGGGCCTGGGATTCAAAGTGGGTGAACTGCAATATTTGATTAATGGATAGAGAAAATGAGCCTGCAAAGAAGATAGAAAAAGAGTGGCCAGTTTGGGAAAAAGAAAACTCTCTAAAGCTATAAAAGAGGGGTTGTTCTGTTTGCTTTTTGTGAGGAAGCCAAGGGACAAAAGGGACAAGAATCTTTCATAATGTAAAGTGTCATCAGAAGAATCAAATACTGCTGAGAAGTCAAGCAAGATGGAGACACAATGTCAGTAATGACCTCAAGAGGAGAAGCTGAAATTGAATGATAAGGGCAGAAATCAAATTATATTTACTTGAGGAGTGGTGGAGACTTTGGCTGTGACTAGGTGGAAAGAGTTAGGATGGGAGCTGGAGGAAATGTAGAACTAAAGGAGATCGTTTTTACGTAGGCAAAGTTTCTCATCCTGCCACCAAATCTCATGAAACCATTTTGCACATTTCAGATATACTTCCTTTATCAACTTATGCTCTTTCACTCCTTACCACATTGTCTGCATTCCTGCATCTGTATGTGATAGAATTTCTGCTGTTGAAATATTCTATTAAACTCTCATGCAATTTATTTTTTTAACCGATATTTAGAAATTTAACTATCTTTTCTATCTACAGTATCTTGAAGGTTACTAGAAAAGCAGAAGTGCTTGGCTTTCCCTGAGAACAGCTGGAAAAATTTTAGGCTTTGTACTGTGTGTTCCAGAAAATACATGGTTCCCATTTTGGGGGGGGGGAGGGGCATTAGGCAGCATCTTTGATTAGACTTAATCTACCTTTTTCATTCACAGCTGAATCAGTCTGGTTAACCGTGATTCTGTTTTCAATAACAAAAAAATAATCCAGACAACAGAAGTTTAAAACTGCCGAGAGTCTACCTTGATCTTGTCTGCGGAAAAAAGACACCAGTACCTGTATACCAGATGAACTGGGTTTTCAGCTGTCCTGACTGCCAAATGGATTAACTTTCCTTTCTACAAATGATTAAGATAAAATCACTGAGTTGAATAAGAAAACTACTTTTTAATGCTGAAATAATGATATTTATGATTTTGTGGACCCAGGTTTTTGGCTAAATACACTAAAGAAAGAGGCAATACAAGGAAAAAGCTTGCAGCATTGTTGGTCAACAAGGCACAACTGTATATGTTTCTCATCAGTTTCTTTCCTGTAGCACTTAGGTTTCAGCTTTCCACACCCTGTTGAGTCAGTTACTATTTATCTAGTTACATTCTATCCATCAAAATTCTGTCAGTGCTTCTAAAATGCTGTTGCCTGTTACCTCCTTTTCTATTCCCTTTGTCCTTGTGAATTCAAACTTCCTTGTAGTGTTTCATAAGGACATGTTTGAGTTGCCATATTACCCAGAAATTTACTTACATTTTAAGACTTGAGTAACCCATTTTTAAAAAACACAGTGTTAAGTGTAATCTGACAAAATAATTCCTTTTAAAGTAATATATCTTATCACTAGTTTCATTTCAGATGACTGCAACTTCATCACTTTTTAACCAACAATTTGTGCATCCTTCTGTCAAATATTATGAAACTGCTGAAAGGTGCTCCTTAAAAAATTAATCTTACCTAATAATTGGTTTTTATATTTGGATGCATAATTGGATTGAATACATTAGCAACTTCTTGTAAATCAAATATATAACTCCACTTAAAATTTCTATCATTATTACGCCAAAAAAATTAATGCTTTAGTCATACAACTTGCATTCAAGGAACTTAACAAAGAAAAGTAAATGGCAATACAGAATGAAAGAAGGGCTTCAAAGGATGTCTCTTAAGTTGAAAGGTATTTGAATTTCATTTGTGTATTACAATTTGAAAGAATTCAATATGTTAGAGCTGAAAATGAAATTCGTTCATGAGACAATAAATAAAACTGCTAGGGATCTATCAATGCATTTCAGAAGACTGCATATTCTAAACATGTACTTTTGCAATGACATGCCAGCCCATGAGAAATCACTGTTTATGGCGGTTTTCCCCCATTTAAATTTCTGTGTTAGGACTGAATAGACATTTTTATGAAGTCAAACTTTTATGGTTTAATTTAGAGTGAAGGACAGAGTAGATAATACACACAAGTACAGTAAAAATGCACATAAATAAATGCAGGGGAAAGTATAAGGATTTTATTGTATTTTCAAGGAGAAATTGAGAATAAATTCATGTAGCTCAGTCCTTTAGGGAAACTTACAACCTTAATTAAAACATTTAGTTACATGGGTTTGACCTTTCTTTCTGCTTTTAAATAAAAAGTATAAGAAAGACAGTGGGTGGCTGCAGTTTTGCATTATCACCCAGAACAAACAAGAATATAGCCCTGTTTTATGATTTCTTTCTTATTCCACCATAGATTTACAAATATGCCCCACTGATGCTCAGGAGCAATCTGATTCACATTTCTTGTAAGCCCTTCTTAATCTTAACAAATAGGACTTGATCAACAGGGAGGAAGCTTAGAGCCTGAGGCTTAAAAACAAAAAAGTTGAAAAAACAAACAAACCAAACTTCAGGCAACCTACGAACATTGAGTCAATAACCCTTCCAACACAGACATTCCAAGATAGTGAATGATCCTCAAACAGCTATTCCAAGGCCAGATGAGTCCGCTGGCTGAAAACAAGGACAAAAGAAATGCCTGAAAGTGTAGAGAAGTATATCCTTTCTGTGGCCAATTAGACTATCCCAGCAGCTCTGCTGAAGAAACTCAGTGTTCAGCACCCAGGGCAGTCATGGTCATCCAGGGTAATGATTTGAAACAAATTTCGAGTCTGAAAAATTGACAGCCTTTTCTGATTTCAACCGCTAACCTGACTAGATTTCTAAGCATCGTTAGCTCTCCTAAATTCCTTCTCACTCTGTTCTGCCCATCTGTCAGGATAACCAAGCGTCCACTTGCACTGTCCGAATGAATGGTTAAAGTAGGAAAGATAGACCCCAACACAAAGCCTAACACCTCCTTCTAAGCCTTGATGCAATCTCTGTACACATTTCATGCATCTTGTAAAAATCCAGATCTTAAAACATTATTGTAATGGATGGTTGAGTAAGTGGCTTTTAAAAAGTGAGGTTGGGCCAAATAGAGAAAGCATTACTTAGACAAGGTACATTGGACAAGACCAGTCACATAATGTAGTTTAAAATTATTGTGCATGAATTTTCATTGCTTCTTGAAATTAGGTCTTATCCCAGTTTTGCCAATTTTGGATTAGGAATACCTGTATGAGATTTAGCTTTTAATTATAACTGGCAGGATATTTTATTACTATACAGGACAAAGAAATAAAAGAGTAAAGGGTTGTTTTGTCAAATGGGAAATGGCTCTTACTAAACCCTTCTCTTGGGGATTTATAATGTATAATATTAGTATGTTAACACACTGAGAAGCCCTACACTTAAAGAATCCTATTTAAACTGCTTCAAAGTTAAAACACCATATTTGCACAGATAAAGACTTTTTACATCATAGAATTTTTTTTAATGCCAGATGGAATGGCCTCAAATAAATCAAATATTTATCATTTCATCCATTTTATAATTAGGATTGCCTAGAATAATATTAAATTATATATGACAAAGCCATGATATCGTAAGCCAGATTTTTAAGAAAATTCTGCCAAAGTTATCTTCATGAACAATTTTGGTTGATATTGACATAATGCTGAGTTTTAAATGCATTAGCCAATGACTATATTTATTATTGTTGAAACGTTTTACTTGTGTGGGCCTTAATATAAAGCCCAGAGGTTCTAACTTTCAACAATTAGGTTTTACAAATTTAAGTTTCACCACAGACTCCAAGGTTAATTTTTGTGTGAGACATCACCTCTAAGCTTCTATCATCCTCTTAATACGTACGGCTGACTCCATATCCCATGTGACTGCATTAACTCTGTGCTAAGGGAAGTTCAAGGTCGTGCTGCTTCCATTCTACCCAGGCTTTCTGCACTGAACCTGTAATGCCCAGCTTTATACGGAAACGTGTATGTATAACACTTTTTAGCCTTAAAGTTAAGGCTATCATACAATTTATTTTCCAAAATCAGACACCTTTAAGAGTAATAGAGGGTATATTAACTATTAAAAGTTTGGTTGCTCTGTGATTTTGCTCATACAATGGTATTACAAGCCTCCAAGGTAATGATGATTCTTCACCAAAATCTCCCCTGTTTTAAACACTGCCCTTAGGCATGGAGTTCTTCATGTTCCAAATAAGGTCTATCCCCTTTGGCAGAGATTTAGTGCTCTCCGTCCTTAGGGTCTGCTTTCTTCCTCATCATAAATCCTGTACCACTGCATAGGAACTGAGACTGGGATCCCTCACTTCCAGGAGTGACAGCTTAACTCTGCAAGTAGGCGTGGTGGGGAGTGGATGACAGCTCCGCCTGTTCTTGGCTTGCACCTTCTGGCATGGAACATTCGCCCTTATAAGCAAGCTGAGGAAGCGGTCCACAATATTCTCAGCTTGCTGTGCCTGCCTACTTGAAAAAGTGTTTCTGCAATATGGGACTCGAGGACAGGGAATGAAAAATGCTTGCAGCTGGTGTCTCCCAGGGTTGAACTGGAGCTCCAGACCGGAAGTAAGAGGGAGAGCCTGTCTTCTTGACTGCACATGCCCAGACTGTTAGGTAGTTAGACAAGTGGAGGCACCGGGCATATAAGGTGGAGGAGAGGGAGGATGGTCTCGAAGATGGTGGTATGTCCACCTTCAGCATATAGGGGCTTTATTTCCTCTAAATGAGTGCTAGCAAGAAAGTGGTTAGAACTGTTACCGGGAAAAGGGAAATAAAAATTACCTCGGTTCTCAGTCACCCGAAAAAAAAAGAATTTTTAACAAGAGACAGAAAGCGTGATATAAACAAGATTTTTATTAGTAAAATAAAAAGGTAGTAAAAGATAGTAGACTCCTGAGAGCTGGGAGCGGGCCAATCCAAGAGAGGAAAAATGGCGCCAATCCTTTGTTTTTCTATTTTATATCCTGGCTTAGGGGCGTTTTCGTGATTGATTGCTTGATTTATGGCTCAGGTTCTTTGAGTGATCAGGCTGATTGACAGCTCAGGTTCCTTGTGCTCAGGGTGAATGAAAACTCAGGTTCCTTATGCTCTGGCATGCCCATCCCCTTTGGGGCAGGTTCATTGCAACAAGTTATGCTGGGTCCTTCTCTTATGCACAGCTGCAGCGTTTTGATTTTAGCTGGCTTTTTCTGCTGTTCCTCATTTAGAGAAAGTAAAACTTTCTGGAGTCCCTTATCCTGAGTGTAGGCGTAGTGTTATTTTCTGGGTTGTTCCTTTCCCCTTCCTCTCCCCCTGCCCAGTGCTCACTTCTATCTAACTGCCTAACAGAACCTGATGGCCACAACTGCGTGATAGTGACAAGGACTTAACCAGACATGACCCAATGCTCAGTGTAATATAATTAACACTGCAGTTTAGGCACCTCCCCATGGGTTTTTCTGTGTGCATCATGGGTAAGAACATGCGCAAAAGGGGCCGAGCATGACTAAGCAAGAGCCGTCAATCAGTTGAGACTACCTTTAAGCGAGGGTGTAAGAGAAGGGGCAAAGACGATTCCTATCTGCCCTTGAATCAGCCCACCTCTCATTCTTGGAGGTGTACTTTCCCTTTGCTAATAAATCCTTTAAAATCTTTCACTGCACAATGCTTCTGTCTCCCATCTGAATTCTTCTCTTCCAGATAAAACAAGAACTGAGGTTTCCCCCCTTCCCTTTTTGGGGTAACAAGACTAAGGTCTTAGCTCAAGTACAGAGGTGTAGATTGAGGAGTCCAGCTACAGATCAAAATCCATGTGTAATCTTTCAGAGCCAACTATAGACAATCACAAAGGCTTTGCTTAGCAGACCGCAAGGGGGAAAGCTACTCTCCCCCTGCACCGCTGAGACTTGGTGCAGAGCCAGTACATTACAGTCTCCGGAGAGTGATGCAGTCAAGGACTAAAGCCACCCCTGGGCCAGCCAAGCTCGTATAGATATCTGCATCCCCAGCCAAGGTGCCTCCATTCAGAGGCTTCCTTATCTGGGGACCTCCACTGAGGCACGTTTCAGGCACCTCTACTGAGACTTCCTTATCAGGGAACTTTGGCTAAGACAGTTTTCCCTTTACTGACTCAGTACTTTTGGCATCTGACTCACTCCCAGCCTTCCCTCTCCTAAGCCCTAGATCTCAAGGTCCATAAAACATTAGGAACATTTTATTCAGGGCTCCTTGGCAGTGAGATGATTCTCCTACCTACACGGCCTGCCATCTGACTTGACGCTCACTCTGTGCAGGCTCCCTGGGGAAAAATGGAACGTTAAGGAGCCAGGACTATTTTTCTTTGCCTCTCATCTGCACTCTTACTGTAAGTGAATAAAGGCTTGTTACTTTCATTTTGACTCCTTGTTCTAACAGATCACCTAAACACCTGGTAGCTAGACATGGGGTGGTGAGTGATGGGGCAGGTCATGGCTCAAATATCAGAGATTCATGTTTTTCTTACTGAGATTTAGTAAATTTTCTTGAAACAATGTTTCTCCGTATGCCCTTAGGGCAGTTTCCAGAGAATTTAAATGACCATTTTCTATAATTTTTACCAGTTAGATTGTAGTTTTGCTGGAGAGGGAGTCTACCTAGTTCCTAACACCATCGTTACAGAAGTGATGTTTTTATTTCTAAGGTATATTCTTGCTAAAGTTGATAATCACGTTACCTTAGCACATGCAAACTTTTTCGTAAAAAAAAAGCTTTGAAAATTCTCAAAACAGGAAATGACTCAATGTCAAGGATAAAGCAAAAAATTGAATTGTTTGAGCTTGTTAAAACTAAATACACAACAAAGACCAGACTCGAAAATTTCCTGAGCAGATAAAACCATTTAAACCTCGAGAGCAAAACTAAATGTAGTTTATTTCATGAATATAGTGAAACAAACTATTTTTTATAAATGCCTCTAATAATTATAAAGGAAAGTTAAATCATCTTCCTAAAAATGGTATAAGATAATCATTTTTAACCAATTCCCTGCAGTCTGGAAACACTCATTGTAATAACCAGTCATTGTAAAGATTAAACAACTTCCTGATTTTCATTTTATAAGCCATCCTGTAATGTCATGCTCCTCGGCTTCATATCAGTTTTGAATTTGAAAGCTACTGGTTCATGAACTGTTCTTATATGCACAGTAAAGACTTGCTAACAACTATTTATTGATTTGGTGGTTTTAATTTTGCTATTTTTGGATCTTTGACAGGCTAATGTGTTTACGTGTTGGATGCCACAAAGCAGTTAACAAGGCAAAGGACAATGGTGTACCTTGAAATTATTGCTACGTACTGGAATAACAGTGTCTAAAAAGTAGATATCACTAACATACATGCTATAGTTTAAAATCAGCCCTCCCAGGGTGGGGGTATAGCTCAGTGGTAGGGCACATGCGTAGCATGCTTGAGGTCCTGGGTTCAATCCCCAGTACGTTCATTAAAAAAAAAAGAGAGAGAGAATCAGTTCTTCTTACATAGGCCAAAACTCCTTCCAATACCTTTGAGTGTTGTTTTCAGGATGATACGTTTGAAGTTATTGGCTGATACAACAAAGGGAAGCAACACTCCCTCCCACAAATGTATTCCTAATGTATTCCTGTTTATGGGAGGGAGTGTTGCTTCCCTTTGTTGTATCAGCCAAACAGATTAGACCTAGAGCTACAGAGAATGAGTATCATGGGCCAACTCCACTGTGTTGTGACATCTTTGATCAAATACAGGGACTATGTTTTATCCATCTTTGTATTCACCTCACAACCTTTGCATTGTGTCATCTAGGAAGCACAATAGATGATGGTTGTTAAACTGAATTTAATTTTATCTTTTCCTAGATCAAAAAGGATTTAGGCTCAGCCATAATAGCACCTACTCTTACTTGTTAATAGCTGTGGTAACTGAATCAACATTTGATTTCATGTTAAATATTTGGAGAGTCATTGATACTTATTATGTGTTCTGTTGCAGTATGATGCCCTTATTTTCTGCTCCTAGTAGTCTCTTGTTTGGAAATAACTGAAACATCTTAAGACACCTTTGAGAGCATTGTGAATTGAGAGCATACTGAATACTGGGAGTAATATTTTTTTTTAAGAGTACTGCGTTTTTTCAAACATGTCTATTTTTTTAGCACAGTCTCACGATATACTGATTTGTAAGCAAAACAGTAATCCATTGTTGAAATAAGTGCTGCAGATTGAAACACCTACATTCAGGACATCAGTTTTATAGCCTCCACTCACCCATCTCATCTGTAGGCCAGAATACAGCTAGGCAGTCTGTCCCTGCATTAACCCAGTAATCAGATGATTGAGAGAATTCACCCATATTCAGGTATTTCTGATTTTTGCTAATGCTTGATTGTTTATTTTTGTTAAGATTTAAAGTAAAAGGGGGGGAGGGTATAGCTCAAGTGGTAGCGAGCATGTTTAGCATGCATGAGGTTCTGGGTTCAATCCCCAGTACCTCCTCTAAAAATAAATAAATAAACCTAATTACCTCCCCCCCAAAACAAACAAACACACAAACAAGAAGTAAAGGGAGGAAAGGAGATAGGAAGGGATAAATTGGGAGTCTGAGATTTGCAGATATAAACTAATATATATAAAACAGATAAACAACAAGGACCTACTGTATAGCATGGGAAATTATATTTAATATCTTGTAATAACCTATAATGAAAAAGAATATGAAACCAAATATATGTATATATATGTATGACTGAAACATCATGCTGTACAACAGAAATTGACACATTGTAAACTGACTATACTTCAATTAAATAAATAAATACATAAATATATAGGTATTTTGGGGTATAACATGACCACAGGGTGGATCAACCTAAAATCAAAATTTCTAAGCAGTTTCATTAAGCATAAACAGCAAATTGCAGATGTAAGGTTCAGGAATGAATTTAGTTTTGACTGCTAATTGCTCCTCACTAAGCAGTTGGTACTTGCTGTAACCAGGGATAACCAGGGATAATGAGATCATATTCTCATTTGTTCTGTATCTTAATCTTCTGGGCTCTGTGTCTCATGGGGATTTACAGGTTGCCTCCATAATTAACTCAAATTTTATTTATTACACTCTGAGGAAGTTATTGCTCCTATGACAAACTGTTACAAATGCACTTTCTTTAGAAACTTTGTAAGTTTTGTTCAGCAAGCCCTCACTGAATCGTCCATCTACTCCATTGTATCCTGTATATTGTTTTGCTAATTAAACTACCTGAACACAAAGTATTCTCTGAAGTATTTTTTAGAGCCATTTTAGGTGAACAGAAAAATTATGCAGAAAGTACAGAGTTCCCATCTAAATCTCGCCCCGACACATGTACAGCTTTCCCTGTTATCAACATCCTGCACCAAAATGGTACATTTGAAACAATAGATAAACATTATTATTACTCAAAGTCCATAGTTTACATTAGGGATCTTTCTAAATGTTGTACATTCTATGATTTTGGAAAAATATATAATGACATGTATCCACCACTAGAGTAGCATAAAGAATAGTTTCACAGCCCTAAAAATATGCTCCACCTATTCATCACTCCCTATCCCCCAATACCTGCCACCACTAACCTTTTTAATGTCTCTTATTCTTTTTTTGCAGAATGTCATAGAGTTAGAGACATGGAGTAGCCTTTTCAGATTAGTTTTATTTCACTTAGTAACATGCACTTAAGTCTCCTCCCTATCTTTTCATGGCTAGATAGCTCATTTCTCCTTAGTGCTGAGTAATATTTTCCAGTTTGTCCACGCACTACTGAAGAACATCTTGGTTGCTCCCAGGTTTTGGCAATTACAAATGAAGTGGCTATAAGCCTCCCTGTGCAGGTTTCTACGTGGACATAAGTTTACAACTAGTTTGGTAAGTACTAAGGAGTGCAATTGCTGGACCATCTGGTAAGAGTGTGTTTAGTTTTGTAACAAACTGCCCAACAGACTTTCAGAGTGGCTAGGTCATGTCACATTCCCACCAGCAATGAATGAGAGTTCCTGTTGCTCCACATCTTCACCAGCATTTGGTGTTGTCAGTGTTCTGGATTTTGACCATTTTAATAGGCATATAGTGGCACCTCATTGTTGTTTTAATTTGTGATTCCTTAATGGTATATGATGTGGAGCTTCTTGTCATATGCTTATTTGCCCTCTGTATATCTTCTTTGGTCTTTCTGTCATTTTTGTCCTCCAAATTTTATTACTTAGTTTATCTGTTCATACTAAAAACATCTCTTCTTTTAAGTCTGCATACTCTAATCTGGCAATTGCTAACTTCTGACTCTTAATCATGAAATTAGGTCTTTACTATCTGTAAAACTCCTCATTATGTGCTTGGGAACAGCTGGCTTCCTGGAAGTACTGCCCCTAGTCCTCTAAAAAAAAAAATAGAAAAGTTCCGTATCTATTCTTTCTAGCTTTCTCACATTAAATAATATTATATGTTATCAGAAACCAGCATGGATAACTTTAGCATTTTTAACTATTAATTCTATTGAGCATGATGTTTAAGATATGCAAGTCTTCCATTCTGCTTCTAAAGATGATCATAAATATGAGGGTCATAGGACTAATTAAAGTTGATATTTTAACCTCCCAGCATAGGTTTCTTCAATAATGAGCTCCTAAGCTTTGATCTGATTTAAATATTTTCATACATATATGGTTACTGTCTCCATTTATGAGCACTCTGATATTTCTTGGGAAGAATAAATGGAGATGCCAGGATTATGGTACCAAGATTGCTCTGAGTAATCATGAAAAGTGTTTCAGTAAATGTTTGTTGACATAATTCTTTCCAGATATCTAGAAATAAAAGACAGAAAAAATGCAATCACCAGCAAGTTGGGATGATGAGTGAAAAATCAGTACAGATGAGCTCTATATATTCCTCAGCAATTTCCAGGCAATTCCTGCAATGAACAGCACTAAAATAAGAATCCTGATATCAACTGCTAACTTGACATCTCTCTTGATGGTTTTATGTGATTTCAGAGCATGATGTCTACTCATCATTTGGTTCTATATCTATCCTCTGATGGAAGAACATCTTCAAGAACTGGCTTTCAAATTTAGTTGACCAAAATTCTCAGTGGGAAATGAATTTTACTTTTCAAGCCATATACATACACATGTACTAAAAAGAAACAAACATTTTAACCAAGCAATTCTTAACACCTGCTATGAACAATACACTCTGATATTTTCTATTCTACTCAATTTCATTTAAAAAATGATGGTAACCACAAACTTCATTGTTTTAATTACCCGCCACTGGGTTTCCAACAGCAATTTCTAAGTATTTTTAAGAGATTCTTATGAATTCGTATAGGGCACAGTATCAAAATAAAATATTTGAAATTCTTCATGGTAGATTTGTCTTTTCTCTTTTGTTTACTAATACTATATATATATATATTTCACTTTGACCATTCTTATCAGTGTGTCATGACATCTAATTGTGGTTTTTATTTGCATTCCCTAATGGCTAATGATTTTTAACATCTTTTAATGTGCTTATTTGCCATCAATATATTCACTAAGGTGAAATGTCAGTTTTTAATTTTTATGAAATCTATTTTATAAATTTTTCTTTTTATGAATTGTGCTTTTGGTGTCAATTCTAAGAATGCCTTGCTGTCCCTAGATCCTGATTTTTCTCATACTTCTCTTCCTGAAAGTTTTATAGTATTGCATTTTGTATTTAAGTTCATGATCCATTTTGACTTAAATTTGTGTAAGATGTGAGGTTTAGGAAGATGTTTAATTTCTCCCCAGCGATGTCCAGTTTCTTCACACCATTGATTGACAGGCCTACCCTTCATCCATGGAACTGCAGTTGCACCATTGTGTGGGTCTACTTCTGGATATTCTATTCTGTTCCATTGACCTATGCATCTATCACTTCATTGTATCACATTATTTTGATTATTGTAGCTATATAATAGGACTTAATACCAAGTTGAATATTTTTGTCCACATTTTCCTTCTTTTTCAGGATAGTTTGAGCAATTCTAGAGCCTATGTCTTTTATAAAAATTTTATAATAAAGTTGTGTACAACTACAGAAAAACATTCTGGGATTGTGATAGGAATTGCATAAATGCAGATAAGTATGGGTAGAATTGACAGCTTTACAATGTTGAGTCTTCCAACACATGAACATGGTATGTCTCTCAATTTATTTAGGACTTCTTTGATTTTGTTTTTCATCAGCATATATCATTTTCAGTATATAGATCCTATATATATTTTAAATGTGTATTAAGTATTTCATTGTCTTTGGAATGATTATAAAGGTTAATATGTTATTAATTTTGGGATATTGGTCTATAGTTTTCCCTTTTGCACTGTTTGTCTAATTTTGGAATCACGGTAAAAGTAGCCTCATAAAATATATTGGAAACTATTCCCTTCTCTTTCATTTTCTGGAAGAGCTTGTGTATAATAGATGATGATTCTTTTTTAAATGTTTGATAGAATTCTCCAGTGAAATTATCTTGGCCTAGAGATTTCTTTTTTGAGAACATTTAAATTACAATTTCAATTTTATTAATGGTTACAAGACTACTTAGGTTGACTATTTTATCTTTGTGAAATTTGGTAGTTTGTGGTTTTCAAAGAATTCAAAGTTGTCAAATTTATGAAAATAAAGTTGTTTGTACTATTCCCTTGTTATTATTTATTATTTTTTCTGCTTCATTGTGTTATCTGTTCATTCAGAAATTAGGCAGAATAATAATAGGAAGAAGGTGAGTACAGATGTGCAGTGGTTTTTTTTTTCAAATTGGAATATAGTTGATTCACAATATTGTGTTAGCTTCAGGTGTGCAGCAAAGTGATTCAGTTATATTTTTCCAATTATATTCCATTATAGATTATTATAAGAAATTGAATATAATTCCCTGTGCTATACAGTAAGTCATTGCTATTTGTCTGTTTTATGTGTAATAGTTTGTTAATCTCATAGTCCTAATTTGTCTCTCCTTCTCTATTTCCTTTGGTAACCATAAGTTTGTTTTTTTCTATCTGTTAGTCTGCTTCTGTTTTGTATACAGATGCATTTTTATTATTTTTTAGATTCCACATATAAGTGGTATCACATGTGCAGTGCCTTTTTATGAAAATATTTTTAATAATAGATTAGAAAAATGTGGTGGTATTGAGATATAATTGACATACAACACTATAATGGTCACAGAATGTACAACATAATGATTCAATATTTGTATATATAGCAAAATTATCACCATAATAAGTCTAGTTAACATTGGTCATTGTACATAGTTACAGATTTTTTTTCTTGTGCTGACAGTGTTTAATATTTACTCTTAGAGCAATTCACAAATATGCAATACATTACAATTAATTATAGTTGCCATGCTGTGCATTATATCTCTGTGAGATTTTTATTTTATAATTGAAGGTTTGTACCTTTTGACCCCCTTCACGCATTTCACCCACACACCTATCCCCCTGCCTATGGCAACCACCAATCTATTTTCCTTATCTATGAGTTTATTGTTTTGGTTTTAGATTCCATATATAAGTGAGATCATATGGTTCTTGTCTTTCTCTGCCTGACTTATTTCACTTAGCATGACATCCTCAGGGTCCAACTATGTTGTTGCAAACGGAAAGATTTTATTCTTTTTTTTTATTGAAGTATAGTTAGTTACATAGCTGAATGTATGTGTGTGTGTGTATGTATGTATGTATATATATATATATATCACATTTTCTTTATCCATTCATCTGTCAGTAGACACTTAGGTTGTTTACATATCTTAGCTATTGTAAATAATGCTGCATTGAACTTGGGAGTGCATATTTCTTTTCAAGATAAATGTTTTCATTTCCTTCAGATAAATACCCAGAAGTGGAATTGCTGGATTATATCATGGTCCTATTTTTAATTTTTTGAGGAACCTCCGTACTGTTTTTCATGGTGGCTGTGCCAATTTACATTTGCACCAACAATGCACAAGGGTTTCCTTTTCTCCACATCTTCACCAACACATTATGGCCTATCTTTTTAATAATTGCCATTTTCATAGGTGTGAGGTGATATCTCATTATGACTTTGATTTCCATTTCCCTGATGATTAGAGATGTTGAGTATCTTTTCACCTGCCTATTGGCCATCTGTATGCCTTTCTTTGGAAAAATATTTACTCAGGTCCTCTGACCATTTTTTATCAAGATGTGCTTTTTTTGATATTAAGTTGTGTAAGTTCTTTATATCTTTTGTTTATTAAGCCTTTATCAGATATATGATTTGCAAATATCTTCTCCCATTAGTAGGTTGTCTTTTCATTTTGCTGATGGTTTCCTTTGTTATGCAGAAGATTTATAGTTTGATACAGCCCCACTTGTTAATTTTTGCTTTTGTTGCCTTTGCTTTTGGTGTCAAATGCAATAATTCATCACCAAGACCAATTTCAAGGAGTTTACCACCTATATTTTCTTCTAGGAGTTATGTGGCTTCCGGTCTTACAACCAAATCATTTTTGAGTTAATTTTTTGTGTGTGGTGCAGTTTCATTTATTTACATGTTGCTATCTGGTTTTCCCAGCACCACTATTGAAGGGATGGTCTTTTCCCCATTGTATATTCCTGCCTCCTTTGTCATAGATTAATTTCAATAAGCTTGTGGGTTTATTTATGGGATCTTTAGTCTCTTCTATTGATCTATGTATCTTTTTTATGCTAGTACAACATTGTTTTGATTACTGTAGCTTTGCACTATAGTTTGAAGTCAGGAAGCATGGTACCTCCAGCTTTGTTCTTTTTTCTCAAGATTTCTTTGACTATTCAGGGTCTTTTTTGGTCCCATACACATTTTAGGATGATTTGGTTTTTTTCTTTTTTTTTTTTTAACATTTTTTATTGATTTATAATCATTTTACAATGTTGTGCCAAATTCCAGTGTAGAGCACAATTTTTCAATTATACATGAATACATATATACTCATTGTCACATTCCTTTCTCTGTGAGCTACCATAAGATCTTGTATATATTTCCCTGTGATTTGTTTTATTTCTGTAAAAACTTTCATTGGCATTTTGATAGAAGTTGCATTGAATATGTACATTGCTTTGGGTTGAATGGACATTTAAACAATACTAATTCTTCCAATCCATGAGCCCAGAATATTTTGCCATTTATTTCAATTTCTTTCCTCAGTATCTCATAGTTTTCAGTGTACAGGTCTTTCACCTCCTTGGTTAAATGTATGCCTAGGTATTTTATTCTTTTTGATACAGTTGTAAATGGTATTGTTTTCTTAATTTCTCTTTCTGATAGTTTGTTATTAGTATATAGAAATGCAATAGACTTGTGTCTATTGATTTTTTTATCCTGCAACTTTACTGAATTCATTTATTAGTTCTAATAACTTTGTGGTGGAGTCTTTAGGGTTTTTCTATATATAGTATCATTTAATCTGCACATAGCAATACTTTTACTTCTTTCTTTCCAATTTGGATTCCTTTTATTTTTTTCTTGCCTAATTGTTCTGTTTAGGACTTCCAATATTATGTTGACTAAAAGTGGCAAGAGTGGAACTTGTTCCTGATCTTAGGAGGAAAAGCATTCAGTTTTTCACCATTGAGTATAATGTTAGCTGTGGGCTTATCATACATGGCTTTTATTATATTGAAGTATATTCCCTCTATACTCACTTTGTTGGGAGTTTTTATTATAAATGGATGTTGAATCTTCTCAAATATTTTCCTGCTTATATTGAGGTGATCATTTGATTTTAATCCTTCATTTTATTAATATGGTGAATCACATTGATTGGTTTGAGGATGCTGAACTATCCTTTCAACCTGGAATAAATCCCACTTGATCATGGTATATGATCCTGTAATATATTGTTGAACACAGTTGGCTAATATTTTTGAGGATTTTTGTTGAAGATTTTGCTTCTATGTTCATCATAGATACTGATCTGTAGTTGTCCTTTCTTTTGGTATTCTTGTCTGATTTTGATATCAGGGTAATACTGGCTTTGTATAATGAGTTTGGAGATGCTCCCTGCTATTCAATGTTTTGGAAGAGTTTGAGAATAATTGGTATTAAATCTTTGAATGTTTGATAGAATTCATTGGTGAAGCCATATGGTCCTGGGCTTTTGTTTGGAGTGTTTTTAAATTACTAATTCTGTCTCTTTACTAGTGATTGGTCTGTTCAGATTTTCTACTTCTTCATGTTTTAGTCTTGGGAGATTGTACGATTTTAGGAATTCAATCATTTCTTACACGTTGACTAATTTGTTGGTATGCTTGTTATTATCTTAATGACTGCAGGATCTACAGTGGTATCCCTTTCTTCATTACTGATATTTATGATTTATGTCATCTCTCTTTTCATATTTGTTGATGTTGCTAGAAGTTTGTCCATTTTTTAAGGAATCAACTTTTATTGCATCGATTTTCTCTATTGTTTTCCTGTTTTTAATTTCATTGCTATCTCCTGTTGTCTTTATTGTTTCCTTAATTCTGTAGGAATTTTCCTAATGTACTTAATAAATATAGTGTATTTCCTTGCATTGTTTAGGATTGTTTTGTTTAATTTCCAAGGTTTTGGAGATTTTCCTTTTGCCTTTCTGCTAGTGATTTCTAGTTTGATTTCATTATGGACAAAGAAATCATATACAAATGTGTATTCTGTTGTTGAGTGGACTATTGTCTAAACATCAATAAAATTCTATTATTTGATGCTGTTGCTGAGCTCTTTTATATTCTTGCTGGTTTTTCTCTCTAGTAGTTCTATTAATTGCACAGAGTTGGGTGTTTAAGTCATCATCTGTAATTGTGGATGTATCTATTTCTGCTTTCAGTTCTATCAAGCTTTGCTTCATCTATTTTGAACCTTCATTGTTTGCTGTACACACATTTCAGATCATGTCTTCCTGATATATTGATCCTTTTATCATTATGTAATGTCCCTCTTTGTCTGTAATAATTTTCTTTGCTCTGATGTCTACTTTATCTGTTATTAATATAGCCATTCCTGCTGGCATACCTCATTTTATTACACTTCTCTTTATTGCACTTCACAGATACTGTGGTTTTTACAAGTTGAAGATTTGTGCATTGAGCAAGTCAATCAATGCCATTTTTCTAACAGCATTTGCTTATTTCTTGTCTCTGTGTCACATTTTGATAATTCTTGCAATATTTAAATTTTTCACTATTATTATTTTTTTGTGGTGATCTGTCATCAGTGATCTTTGTTGTTACTATTATAATTATTTTGGGTTGCCCCAAACTGCACCCATATTAGACAGCAAACTTAATAAATGTTGTGTGTGTTCTGACTATTCCAACAGCCATCTGTTCCCCAGTCTCTCTTCCTTTCCTCAAGCCTTCCTGAGACACAACAATATTGAGATTAGGTCAATTAATAAACCTATAATGACCTGTAAATGGTCAAGTTAAGGAAAAGTTGTACATCTCTCACTTTAAATCATAAGTTAGAAAAAATTAAACTTAGTGAGGAAGGCATGTGGAAAGCCAAGATAGTCTGAAACCTACTCCTCTTGCATCAAACAGTTAACCAAGTTGTGAGTGCAAAGAAAAAGTTCTTGAAGGAAATTAAAAGTGCCACTCCAATGAACACATGAAGGATAAGAAAGCAGCACAGCCTTATTGCTGATCTGAAGAAAAGTTTTAGTGGTCCGGATAGAAGATCAAACCAGCCACAACATTCCCTTAAGCCAAAGCCTAATCCAGAGCAAGGCTCTACCTCTCTTCCATTCTGCGAAGGCTAAGGCAAGTTTGACACTAACAGATGTTCATTCATAAGGTTTAAGAAGCCATCTCCATAACATAAAAGTTCAAGGTGAAGCAGCAAGTGCAGATGTAGAAGCTATAGCAAGTCATCCAGAAGATCTGGATGAGATAATTAATGAAGGTGGCTACACTAAACAAAAGATTTATAACATAGACAAAATAGCCTTATATCAGAAGAAGATGCCACCTAGGACTTTCATAGCTAGAGAGAATTCAATACTTAGCTTCAAAGCTTCAAGAGACAGTCTGACTCTCTTGTTAGGGACTAATGCACCTGGTGACTATAAGTTGAAGCCAATGCTCATTGACCATTCTGAAAATCCTAGGGCCCTTGAGAATTATGTTACATCTACTCTGCCTATGCTCTTTAAATGGAACTAAGCCTTGATGGCAGCACATCTATTTACAATATGGTTTACTGAATAGTTTAAGCCCACTGTTGAGACCTACTCCTCAGGAAAAAAAAATAATTGTTTTCAAAATATAACTGCTAATTGACAATGCACATGGTCACCCAAGAGCTCTGATGGAGCTGTACAATGAGATTAATATTGTTTTCATGCCTGCTAACACAGCATCCACTTTGCAGCCCATGGATCGAGGAGTAATTTCTACTTTCAAGTGTTATTACTTAAGAAATACATTTTGTAAAGCTATAGTGTCATAGATAATGACTCCTCTGAAGGATCAGAGCAAAGACAATGGAAAACCTTCTGGAAATGATTCATTATTCTAGATGCTGATAAGAAAATTTATGATTCATTGGAAGAAGTTGATTCTAACCCTCATGGATGACTTTGAGGGATTCAAGACTTCAGTGGAGGAAGTAACTGCAGATGTGGTAGAAATAGCAAGAAAACCAGAATTAGAAGTGGAGCCAGAAAATGTCCTCAGTCATAGAAATGAGGGACTTCATCTATTGTCTCCAGGCTGTCTCCAGGGTAGTCTGAATAGGAGGGGTAAAGATAAAATTTGCTACAGTTCTACCCTTGCACCACTCATATTCACTCATGCCTCACCCAAAGTCTGCTCTGTCCCATTACTGATCCTTTATGGTGGTGTCCAGTTGGGACAAGCATTAGTACTTGATATTATAATTTTTCCTGATATTCTTCTTTTGCTTTACCACAAATTCTAGATTTCATTTCCCTTACTGTCAGCATGCATTCCTACTGATCTGAGTTGTTTGCCAAGTTGAATGACCTAGACCTTCACCTCTGAAAGATCTAAGCCTTCCAGATACCTTGCCCTTATCAGTCCCTCATTGTTACAATTTCTCTTTTACTACTAATAGTCAGAATAAAAGCACAATAGAAGCACACATTATGGAGCTGAAATCATAGTTGTTTGTGAAATTAGGTTCAGTTACCACTACTAGTATTGTAACACTTTTCTTTCCCTACTATTCTACTTGTGGAAGGAACCCAAAGAGACCTGTTTCGGCCATACATTTAGACTTCATGGGCCTCTTCCTGTGTTCACTAGTAGAAGTTGCGTCTGTGGGAATCAGGAATTATAGAGCCTAAAGTTACTGGAAAAGTAATCCCAAATTCCTCAAGTGGATCACTGGGAATGCTGATGAGTGTGCCGTTTCTACTTCTGCCACTTTGTTCCTAAACTCTTGTGTTCTATCTTTGGGGGAATAGTGGACTAAAATTTACACTTGCTTATGGGATATATTACATCCCAAAGAAGAACACATCAACTTCTGAGATTGTCATTTTCAAGCTAGTACCTTTGCTGTACCATCAAGAGACCGTTTCCATGTTTCATCAGGCTGGCAGCTTCTGGTGATGTAATATACAGTATGAGGAATGCATTCTGTGATTGTGTGCTAACTGTGGTGACATTTTTGCTAAAAAGTGGGTCCCTTGTTGCAACGTGATATTACATGAGACCCAGAGTGGGTAAATCTGACATTCTGCGAGTCCCTGAGTAGTGGTGCTAGCAGAAACAGTGTGAACAGATAAAGGCACACCCACACCAAGAATGTATATCATTCTTAGTAAGGACTATCCTCCCGTCGAAAGAGTTGTATGTAATCAACATCCCACTATGTGGCTGATTCGTCTCTTTGAGGGGTGGTACTGTTAAGTAGTTAGATAAGTGGGAGCACTGGGCAGATAAGGTAGAGGGGAGGGAGGATGGTCAGGAAGACGGGAGTAGGCCCACCTTCAGCATAAAGGGGCTTTACTTCCTCTAAATGAGCGCCAGCAAGAAACTGGTTAGAACCCAATGGCAATAACTATGCGGTAGTGACAAGGACCTAACCAGACATGACCCAATGTTCATTGTAATATAATTAGCATTGTGATTTGCCCCCCCCATGGGTTTTTCTGTATGCATCATGGGTAAGGACATGTGCAGAAGAGGATGGGCATGACTAAGCACTCCAGGGGCAAGAGCCGTCAATCAGTCAAGAGACCACCTCTAAGTGAGGGTATGAGACAGAAAAGGCAAACAAAGATCACTGCCATCTGCCCTTGGATCAGCCTGCCTCCTGTTCTTGGAGGTGTACTTTCCCTTTGCTAAATAAAACCTTTAAAATCTTTCACTACACAATGCTTCCATCTCCCATCTGAATTCCTCTCTTTCCCGTAAGACAAGAACCAAGGTGTTTCCCTTCCCCTTTTAGGGTAACAGTACTATATCAAGAGCCCAGTTGCAGTCTTTGTTGTTTACAGATCAGATATTTAGCAGTAGAAGTAGGTAGATTCGCCTTGGTGAGAGGGAATCCAGGCTACTGAGCCTATGCATAATTGCCAATTTTGTTACCATGTGTAGTTGTTGTATGGTACCCCCCCAAAAGATATACCCACATCAACTCCCTGGAACCTATAAATGTTACATTATTTGTGTTCATAGCAGCACTATTTACAATAGCCAAAACATGGAAACAGCCTAAATGTCCATCAACAGGTGACTGGATAAAGAAGATGTGGTATATTTATACAATGGAATACTACTCAGCCATAAAAACCGACAACATAATGCCATTTGCAGCAACATGGATGCTCCTGGAGAATGTCATTCTAAGTGAAGTAAGCCAGAAAGAGAAAGAAAAATACCATATGAGATCACTCATATGTGGAATCTAAAAAACAAAAACAAAAACAAACAAACAAAAACAAAGCGTAAATAAAGGACAGAAATAGACTCACAGACAGAGAATACAGACTTGTGGTTACCAGGGGAGTGGAGGGTGGGAAGGGATAGACTGGGATTTCAAAATTGTAGAATAGACTACACTGTATAGCACAGGGAAATATACACAAAATGTTATGATAACTCACAGAGAAAAAAATGTGACAATGAGTGTGTATATGTCCATGAATAACTGAAAAATTGTGCTGAACACTGGAATTTGACACAACATTGTAAAATGATTATAAATCAATAAAAAATGTTAAAAAAAAGTTACATTATTTGGAAAAATGATCTTTTCATATGTAAGTAAGGAAATGGAGATGAGGCGATCAACATGAATTATCTGGGTGGGTCCTGAATCCAATGACAAGTGTGCTTATAAGAGACACACAGGAGAGAGAGACAGGAGAGGAGGAGGCAATGTGAAGATGGAGGCAGAGACTGGAGTAATGCAGCAACAAACCAAGGAAGGCCAAGGATTGCCAGTAGTCACCCAAAGCCACAAGGGAGGCATAAAATTAATTCTTCCCCAGAGACTTGGGAGGGAACGCAATCCAGTCTACATCTTGATTTTGAACTTCTGGCCTCCTTAACTGTGAGAAAATAAATTTCCATTGTTTTAAGCCACCAAGTTTGTGGTGATTTTTTAAAGACAGACCTAGGAGACTAATATACCATGATTATTGTATTGATTATCTCATATCTATAAGCATTGGGGTGGCGGAGAAGATAAACTAGAAATAATCCACTGAAACAGTCATTCTGTTCACTTGGTTGCTCAATGCCTCCTCTGTAGTGGATGAGTTCAGGTGTGCACTGACTTGAGACAAAGATCAGCACACAGTGTAGGCTCGGCTATTGCCAAATGCAAGCTTATGTGCCCGATGCACCACGAGGCCAAACAAACCAAAACATCAGAGTTTGGAGCAGAGAAAGGTTTACTGGAGGGCCAAGCAAGGAGGATGGGGTGGCTTGTGCCCAAGAAAACCCCAAATTCCTCAAAGGGTTTCAGCTGAGCATATTTAAAGGCCAAGTAAAGGAGCAGAAGGGCAGGGGTTTGCAGGGTCCATGATCAACTCGTGCACAATTCTCTGATTGGTTGATGTGGAGGTAACAGGGCGGTCAACACTATCTACCCCTAGGAGCCAAAATATCTGGGGGCCACATGCTCATGATTATCAGGTAGTTAATTTCTTCCCTTTGGTGGTGGTTTTTAGCATCTGAAAAACTCAGGAAATATATACGAGATACTATTACCTGGGTACTTCAGAGAGGAGCTGCAGCAGAGGATGTGGGGGAAAGATTTGACCTTGGAAGGCCCCATAGGGTCCCGCTTGGTTACACAGCCACATTCATTTCCCTCCAGTTTCATGGCCTTCAGTCTTCAAATCTTACTCATTCCAGTCTCCTGGGATAAGCCAAATTATTCTTTCCTACTTTGGTGAAGACAGTGTCCTCTGGGCCCTCGTGAGGAAGATGTTCAGATGGTAGGTTCTGTGGTCTTCCGTAGTTCATCCCTTCTAGCACACCCAAATTTCTTAGCCTTCTAACTTCTTCCTCAGTGCCCTGGCAAGGCAGTTCAGGCCCCTCTACCTCATTTACAGTGGAAAATCCTTTATTTCTCCACATGGACCCTAATCTGTATCATTTATCAAACTGGTATGACTGCTGTCCCTTGAAAGGCCCCTTGGCCAGAAAATGCCCTCAAGCAGAGAGATACTGGAAGCCCTTAATGGGTCTAGAAATTGTTTTCAGGGGTTTTGGACAGGGTGCTAGTGGCATCTCTACAAATGTCAAAAACTAAATTATGAGTGGTGGGTGAAAATACATCTTGATTAGAATCCTGGATTTATTTTGAACAGCTGTGTGATCTTGGGTCATTCCTTTGGCCCTTTGAGCCTTCATTTCCACATTGAAAATAAGTGATTCAAAGGATTTACTTTTTAATTTGATGGAAAAATTAGGATAAAGCACATGAATTGCTTAACACAGTGATTGGCACATAGCTAATAAATATTGGAGGTGAGACCAAAACCCTAATTTATTTGACTCTGATGCCTGTGGTCTTGACCATTATGCCATGTAAACTGGAAATGAGAAGGTTAGCAGAGGTCACGCTACGTAGTGTCATGCCAAGATAGAGGGTTTCAGGTTAAAGTCAGTTCAAATGTAACACTGAAACTTTGAGATAATTTTTGATGGCTAAATACACAAATAGAATTCAGGTCCTGAAAAACTATAACCTCTCAAGCCTTTATCCTCATTTGCAGATTGGATTTATTTAACTCTCTTCCTGGCTTACTGGAAAGGTCTTTGAAGACAGTGTCCTAGCAAATATTTAACTGGTTACACTTAGACATAATCTGATTAATACTCTATGCTCTGCACTTTAAAATGCATGTGAGGAAATGACTATTTACAAATTCTCTATTCTGAATTCCTAACTATCCTCATAATTGACATGTCTTATGTCCTCTATTAGTTTAAATAGTCCAAAGGACTGTTTATGTTGCAAGAGATTTAGAAATGCTCTACATTGTGCTTGTTTTTACTGTCACTTTAAGTTAGAAAGCAATTAAAGAATGACCTCTATTATGTTGTTTCCTTCTCTTGCAGGCAGTTCACATTAGAGTTCACTACTGGATTGCAGATGACTGTTGTCACCTTGGGAAACTATTAAACCAATCAATTTCCTCCCCAAGGTTGGCATTAACTACTGACATTTTAATTGCACAACAGTATTAACGATCCTTGTAATGCTTAAAATTTTTTTTGTCTAAAGCTGTTCATGGCTTGCTTTTGTGTATTTAGAATGGGATTAGATGAAGTTTGTTCATCAGTGTGTTAATCTCGTCCACATCCTGCTGATTCGGGGCACACTTTAATAAAATGCTGCTTCTTCTCGTGCACCTTTTAGGTCTCAGGGAAAAAGAGGAGGGGGGAAGAAAACAATAAACAAACTCTGACCTTTTATAGAGCTTTCTTTTAGTGAGGACTTTAACTTTCAACCAAAACTGGAAAGTGCCTAGGTCATTTCTCAGAACTAACCTGGGCTCATCTGGTCTTGCTTAGTTGTCTTGGGCAATAAATGTAGTGCTTTTTAACCCTGTACATTTCATGATGCATTTACAAATTTGCTGCAGGCAGCAAAACAGGTTTCTGATAGAGCAAAGCAGCAGAAAAACCCAGCCATGCCCAACATTGGGAAAATTCTCATCATGCAATGACCTTAGTAGAACAACTTGTCCTGACCACTAAAGTGGAAGATGATTATATTCTAAGGTGCAAAAAATGAATATTTGAAAAGTAACATTTCTCCCTTCTCTTTTTCTTCTTCCCAATGACAATTCTACGTCTGCCTTTATTTGCAATACTCAATCTCAGATTTCTTCCCCTACCATATTTTTTGTTTGTGTGTGTGTTTTGGAAGGACACATAAAATCTTAGAAAGAATACAGGAATTGTAGTAAGTGTAGGTTCTCAAGTAACCCCACTACTGTGTTATCTAAGGCAAATTACTCAAGTTCTCTGAGCTGCACTTTCCTTTTTGCTGAAATAGAGGCAATAATACCTGTCTCAAGAGAGCTTATGGGAGTGTTACCCCAAAAGGGGAACGAAAAAGACCCCAGTTCTTATCTTACCCAAAACAGAAGAATTCAGATGGGAGACGGAAATGTTGTGCAGTGAAAGAGTTTGAAGGTTTTATTAGCAAAAGGAAAGTACATCTCCAAGGACGTTAGGCGGGGTGAGCCAAGGGCAGAGAGCAATGGCCTTTGTTTAGTCTCTTCTCTTAAAGCTCACTTAGAGGTGGTCTCTTGATTGACAGCTCTTGCTCCTGGAGTGCTTAGTCACATTCATCCCCTTTTTTGCATGTCTTTACCCATGATGCACACAGAAAAATCCACACGGGGCTTAATCTGCAATGTTAATTATAATACAGTGAGCATTGGGTCATGTCTGGTTAGGTCCTTGTCGCTACCACGCAGTTGTGACCATCAGGCTCTAACTGGTTGCTGGCACTCATTTAGAGGAAGTAAAGCCCCTTTATGCTGAAGGTGGGCATGCCACCATCTTCTGGACCATCCTCCCTCTCTGCCCGGCCCCCCCACTTATCTATCTAACAGAAGGACTATACTAGATAACACGTGGAAAAACAACAAATGTTGCATTTAAACAAGACTCAAAGGGCAACATCCGCTATACTGTTGAAGGGGGTTCATTGACTGGGAATAGCATAAGATTTTGTGCTGAAAATCTCTGCAGTCTGGCCCCTGAAAGTAGCACATAAAGGAATCTAGTCTGATTTTTTAAACTCCTTCTTTCAGGCAATCATTTCAGTGTTAATTGTGTGTCTTTCTGTTGGATAACAAGAATTGAAAATATAAGAGGTCAAAATTGCCAGGAGACTCAATTTGCTTTTCTCCTCACTTCCCTGACCCCTTCTTACAAAAACACACAGATAGGGTTCCTCACATTACAAAGAAATAGAAGTTAGAACATAGACTGAGGGAAATAGCTTCCCTGGAAAGGCCAGGGCCTGAAATTCCAGTAGGGGCCATCTATTTGGGTTCTATTTAAATAAAACTTGAAAAAATTACATTTGATCCAAATCAAAAAATATAAATTACCTATTTATGTATAACTTTTCTTCTTGTAGAGGATTCTTAAGGTATTAAAGAGTGTGCAGGTCGAAAAACTATACATAAAATATTAATATTCACAACCGACCCATATAGTAACTAAGTAGGCATTTTACATTTTTTGTGTACTCAGGATCACGCCAGAAGCTTTGCGGTATCCAGAAGAAATATGACATGACAGCTTTCCACCTTTAAAGAGCTTGCAATCGAGTTGTAGTGATCAGACTAGCATACAGAAAAAAACCAACGGACAAAAATATAAACTAGCTCATAATTATGTGCTAAATCATGCACAGAGAAGGTTATAAATCATGAAAGGAAGTGTTGACAAAAATAATCAATAAACAATCAATAATGGAAAAGAAGTCTATTCGAGTCAAACTGAGGACTAGCCCAGAAGGGCCGCTTCCCAGATCACTCTGAGGTGCTGGGAGAAGCAGGGTTTCCAGCACAGTTTTATATCTTGTCAAAACAAAGAAACATTAACAAGTCAGGGATACATTTCTTTAAGATTAAAAAAAAAAAAAAAAGAACAGACCAGTACATACATAGAGAGTCAGTATGGCGCCTTTGTACCCGTGAAGGGAGTCTTATCAAGGGAGGGCTAGCATTGGCGTCCCGGGAAGAGAGGTAAAATTTTTATTTTTAACATGGACATTCTTTACTTCTGGTCAATGTGCCCTTTTCTTTAATAATTAAAGGAGATGTACAATGTATGTTTGACAGGCCACAAACAGGCTATTTTTAGTTAGCATAACATTTAATTTAACTCATGTATAAGCCAGAGTAACTTTCCTACATCTCACTATGTGAAAATTTATTTTATCAGAAGGATGTGATGGAAGGCATGTCTAGTTAGGAAATGTTACTTGGAAGTGATATGTCTTAAGGCCACAAATTTGGAAGATGTTTACTATAGACCTTAGTTCCATCTTCAGAAATATAAGAGTGAGTCCTTCTCAATGACTGTTTAATACTAGTCTATGCTCAGGCAACCCTTATGGCCCGCCAATCCAAAGAGATTTAAATCACATGCAACATGTTATTTCTAGAACCCTTGTGGATACTATAATGATTGTATGCATAAAAATAATCTTAAAAATACAGATTCATTTAAATCTGGTTTGTTGAAGAAAGCATACTCTGTATTTTTCAGCATATATGAATAATATCCATGGACTTAAAATATTTTTGCACCATATCAGCATAACTTTTGGATTCAGGCTCATGAACCATTTATAAAAATCATGTAAATTTTGAAGTAGATATTTCTTCAACTTAGAGTGAACTGTGTTCCTGAGAAAGGTGCTAAAATCAAATTGATGTGGGTCTAAGATGATTCCATAGGGAAGAAAAATGTTATAATGTTATAATGAAGGGCTGCATCCCATGGGCTTCATTCATTCAATCATTCACTCATTTATTTATGGAACAATCTCTTTGTGTCAGTGCTGTGCCAAGTGCTAAATATACAATAATGAATGATACAGACCTTGCTCCTGCCCACATGAGCTTAGTCTAGTAGAGGAGGCAGATAATAAGCAAACGACCAAAAAATACAGAATTGAAAATCACCATTTGTGATTTAATAAATGGAGCCGAGAGAGAACATAACAGTGGAGACTAGCTAGGCTGCTTCAAAGAAGGCTGCTTCTAGGAGGTGATTATTAAATGGAACCAAGCTTGTGAAAAGCCTGGGAACCATCATCCCAGCCAGAAGGACCAGCATGTATATAGTCAAGGAACATAAAAGTCACTGTGACTCAGGCATAAAAATAAAGTAAGAGAGTGACATGAGGTGAGGCTGAAAAGGCAGCAGCGGCTAAAACTTTAAGGGCTCCTATATACCACTAGGACTTCTAAGTTCATGGTAAACTCAAATGGCATGTTGAGTTTGAAGAGGCCGAATGACATCATCTGATTTACATGTTATAAAGTTTACTCTTGTTTATTCATAGAGAAAGAATTAGAGGGAGATGAGGGAGAGAATGCATAAACCCAGTGCATATTTGCATTGTAAATAAACTAAAAATGATACGCCGTTATTTCACATGGCATAAAGCTTCTGGAATTATATTTCTGTATGTTAATGAATGGGACAAGGCAGTGAACATTAGAATGTAAAGTCTATGAAAGCAGAGGCTTCATTTATTTTATCTTTTATAAGTAGTACTTAGCTTAGTATTGTCTACCGATTAATTGGTCAAAAGTATTTGTCAAATTAATTCTTTAATTCATAGATGAATAAAATAATTTTTATTTAAGATGACTTATAGGAGTGACTTCTAAAAGAATGACTATCATTTGGACAAGATCTGGGGCTTCTCAGTGTAGCAGAATTTAATAAAATATTATGCAAGAGTCTGGGATCCACTAATAACCAAGATGTTAACTCTTCTCTAAAAGGAAGAAGATAGTATGTGAAAGCTCAAAAAGTAATAGTTTCTGTGCTGCCTGTTTAAATACAATAAATAGTAAAATGATTATAATAGGCAAAGCATTGTTCAGAGTGTACTACTCTGAAATAAGAACTGCTTGTAGCAGTTTACAGCTACAACAACAGCAGGTTACAACAACAAAAAATTAGAAGCATTTAAATAGTTCCTTGGAAACATATATAATAAAAACATTTATTAAATATGCTATGGAATTTTTAAAACAGAAGAAAGCCAAACAAAACACCACCCTTAGAAAAATCTAAGCATTAACTAGGTGACTTGTCTATCCTAACATTATTATCTAGCTGGTATTTAGCTAGAAAAAGGACAATGCTTTTCTACATGGATTGTTTATCTTTCAAATATATGTTTACTAATTTTCCACATGTAGAGTGACTTTGAAATTAGAGATGCTGTAATTAACATGGTAAGTTTTGCACTATATATTTTAATTGATAAACCATTACAAGAATCGGGTTCACATATTTATACAACAGACACTCTGGCACAATCATAGTTAAGCAACTAATGGTAAATATCCACAGTGTAGGTTTGCATATTACACTTAACCATTTGATAATGCTCCCCAAAGCAATTGGCCTATATTTGCAGCCAATGGAAGAGTGCAACTCAAAATCAGTTCCAGCATCTCCAAGCACATCAGCAACTAACACAACATGAGGAAGACACTCTCACTAAATATAAAACCCACCAAGAAATCTCCATTTTTAAAGAAGGAAATAGCAAGATTTCAAGACTTATATGGCTCATTATGACAGCTGATGCAATGAGTCAGTATGTTCCCTGGCCAGTGTCACTGTTCCGACCTCTCAAAAATGGGATTCTATGCTCCAAGCGGAAATGTGTCCTATGAAAGCACAGAAAGTGGGGTCATGTTCATACCATCAGTGATTTGTGAACCTGTGCTTACATCTGCTACACAACATTGGGTAGATTTCTAATCTCTTAGCTCTGCCTTACCTCTGTTCTTCCAAACTATTCTCAGCAGGAAAAAGATTTTAAGGTTAGCATTGTTTAAATGTGTATAAAGAAATAAGCACTCATTTTAGAGTGTCCCTTACTCTAAATAGGGCTCTACCCACAACATAATGCTTTGGTTAGGAATATAGTTTTGTATATATTTCTGGAAGAGCAACATCTTCAGGCTTAGATTGGATCTTTTTATAATTTTATGGAAAGTTTTCTGGAATTATAATAAACTGATAAGGACTTATGCGTTGGATCTACTCACAGGTGAAGTCTCCTGATTTGTCTTCAATGAGTCTTATTCCCATATTAACTTACCTTGAGCAACTTTTCCAAACAATGCCCAGGTAAGAAGGTATTTGAAAAAACTCTCCTCTGAACTATGTTTGCACATACCAAATTGACCATTTTTAAGTCTTTTATATTAAGGATTCTCTCATATAATGTATTTCTGCAGAAATGGTTGGAATGACTTTGGGGGAATATGAATACATAATTAAGATGTAGCTTCACTTTGAATAATTTTCATCATGTAGATATGATTTATTTGGTTGTATAATAGTTTATATGTAATTTGCATACTGAAGGCTAAATTACACAAAAATCATGGGGTATGTGGTTTTCCATCGTTAAATATACTCATTAGAAAATTGTTTAAATAAAATTGTGTGTGCTATCTGTATTCTAAAACACAGAATGATCTTGGTTACAGCCATCAAACAAGCTGTTCAAATAACTCAGCTGGAAGTGAGTTAAAATTCACTAAAAAGCTAGATTTGTGTTTAAAAACTATATAAATTTAACAGTAAAATAAAAATAAAGATGCAAATTAGCATTTTTTGGTGTGTTTTTGAAAAGGCCAAAGAACCTAACTTTTCAGCATTGCTTTCTTAAAGTTGGGAATAAATGAAGAATTATTAGTGCAGAATCTAGATATAGATGGAGCAACAGTGGATCAAAAGCCAAGACGATTAGGTAAACAAGTGGATAAGTTACAAAACTAAGCAGTGTGATTGAGACACGCAAATGTAGAAATTGACTGTCTTAAAGAAAGCCATGCAAGAGGATAATCAATCAACAAGTTGATTCAGTTCAGTCTTGAGTATATAAAGTCATAATGGAGTTAAGGACAACAATCAACTGGACATGGTGGGAGGGTAATAGCTCAGTGGTAGAGTGCCTGCTTAGCATGCACAGGGTCCTAGGTTCAATCCCCACTACCTCCATTAAAAAAAAAATTAAAAAATCAACTGGACATGTAGTTGACTGAGAAGATCAAGTTAACTAGGATGAGTTAAAAGGATATATAGTAAAGCTACATGTAAAACAAAAAAATACTGAAGGTAAGGATGAAAGAATAGAAGTATATATAAGGTAACCTATCATGAATCAAAATTAAAAGTAAGTTATTTTCTTCTGCATACAACAAAGATTTAGCTACAAACAATAAATTATTGGAAAGGAATAAGTCATTTCCAAAGCTTAGCCATTGCTTTTGTAAAAAGCCACCACACTTTTGCTGGTAAAATGCTTTTTAGCCTCTCCATCCATATATAGCTCATTGTTGCCCATAGGATGGAATATGAAAACCATGTCAAATCTCTTGATTTAAAATTTCTTGGCAAGGGTCTAGGAATCTGCACTGCAACAGTTCCCCTTCATTATTCTGACACATACTAAATTTTTTTAAACCACTTATCTACAGTTCCTTAATGTGTACTTAATTTAGACTTCAATAGAGATGACCATCTATCAAAGGAGTTTGAGCAGAGGAGTAACATAATGAGATTTATGGCTCCCATGTTGAAAATAGTCTGTAGGGGCAAAAGTGGAAAAAAGAGACCAGTTTGGAACCTCCTGCAGTAATCAAAGTGAGAAATGATGGTGGAAAAGAAGTAAAAGTAATGATATTGTCTTTCTTGGTTTAAAGTCAAACTGATCATTCAAATAGATTTACTAAGAGAAATGCACCTGATGGTACTAGTCAATGATCTTTTGGTTACACGTTAGAAAATCGTATGAACAACAACAAAAAGTAACTTACTGGCGCATGTACCTGAGAAGTCAAATAATAAATTTTTCGGGAATAAAAACCACGCTGTCAAGTTTCTCTCTCAGTCTACCATTTGCTCATTTTATATTTATTTCTATGTCATAGCTCTACTTCTCTTTTTGTTGACCCACCTCTTTTCTACTTAATACAAGTTTTCTCTGTGTGGTAATGGGGAGATGATATATCTGCACACAGCTCCAGGATTATACACTTCTAGCCTGCAACCCTAGAGAAAGAAGAAAGTCTTCTTTCCCTGCATTCACTTATAAAATTTGGGGAAAAGATTTTGACTGTCCTGGGTGCCTTTCTTTGGGGAAATCATTGAGGCCAAGGAAATAGGTTATTATAAATTATTGGGACTGAGCGGGTCAGTCAGACGGTCATCCTTATGATCTGGATAGTAGGTTCTATTTTGGCAACACAATTAGAACCACAGCATAGGGGAGGGACAGTTCCCCAACAGAATGAGGTTGGAGTTACCAG
Organism: Camelus bactrianus; assembly: GCF_048773025.1. NCBI lineage: Eukaryota > Metazoa > Chordata > Mammalia > Artiodactyla > Camelidae > Camelus > Camelus bactrianus. The sequence continues at coordinate 75,520,009 of NC_133575.1, read as the reverse complement.
AAAAAGTAGAAATAATGCTAAGCAGATAAAAACTATGAGACATTCACTATACTTTACTTTGAGATTGAGAATTCTGTTTGTCTATTAGCAAAATTATCCTTCAGTTTCCTTTGGAGAAGATATTTTCCACTTTAGAAAAATATTAAAACCTATAATAAAAACTTCATTATTATTTTTAATGGAAGAAATAATTCACAACTGCAGTACTATATCCAAAAATAATACTGTTAATTAAGAAAATTATAAAAATTACTGTGGTCTGGCAAATGATCATAGAGCATAGAGCAGCATTTGGGTGCTTAATTACCACTTATATTATGTTACTTTTTATTTTACAATAATTAATCCATTAGCAATTCTACTGGAGCAGATAAAGAAACTAATTACTTTAAATTTTCATGCCTACAAAAGAATAAAACGCATTGTGGTTATTATTGGAATTGCTTTTCCTTACAGTAATGCAAATAATATGCCACTTCATTTTCCTTAAAATAAGAAAGAAAACATAACGTGATTATTAAAAATGACGAACTGATAATCTGTTTAGAAATCTGTTTATAATAAAAGAGCAAGACTCTTTGAGAGATAACATGCTGTTGATCACAATTCTTCAAATTAAATATGCAAATATTAAGAATACCTTAAGTGTAACATAAATTATATTTTCAATATTAATTCGGTGACTTAAATATTTGCAAAAGCCCATTTACTGATTTCAAACAGGATAAGAGAAAATACTGGATTCATAGCAAAGAGACTTTGGTTTGAGTTTCAGCTCTGCTGCTGTGATAAGCAGAGTTCTAAAATGGCCTCCCAAAGATTTCCTGCCCTAATCCCTGAAGCATCTGGATATGATGAGATATCCATCCTGTAATTATTTTGTTATATGCCACAGTTGACCTTAAGATAGTGGGAATATCATTAATTGTCCAGGTAGGCCTAATGTAATCACACTAGTACTTAAAAATAGAGAGCTTTCTCTGGCAGAAAATGAGGTTGAAAAGACTCAAAGCACAAAAAGCACTTGATATGCTGCTGTTGCTTTGAAGATGGAAGAGATGTTAGAAGGGATATGTGCAGCCTCTAGGAATGGAGAGCCAGTCCCAGTTGGCAATCAGCAAGGAAATAAGGACTTTAGTTCTACAACCACAGGGAATGAATTCTACAATTGGCCCAAATAAACTTGGAAGTATATTTTCCTACTGAGGCTTTAGATAAGAGCCCAGATCTGCCCACATATTGATTTCAGTCTTGTAAGAACCCTAAGCAGAGATCCCAGTTGAACCTACCTGGGCTTCTGACCTACAGAAACTGTGATATAATAAATGGATGCAAAAAATGGATGCTACTTTAAGCTCATACATTTGTTATAGCATCAATTTAAAAAAACTATTACAGCTGCTAAGAGATGAAGTGAGTTATATAACTTCTGTGAATCTCCATGTCCACTTCTGCTAAGTGAACTAGTTGGACCACATCGGTCAGCTAATCTGGGGTTCCACGGAACACTATTCTGGCAGATGTTAAGGACTCAGACTTGAACATATATGTGTTTCTAGTGGTCAAATAAATTTAGCAAAACTTTATCATAACAAAGATTCTGAATAGTCCTTCATTTAAAAAAAACTGTTCATTTTAATCTATGAGTATTTCAATATCTTTGGCATACATATAAACCAACATGAATTCAATATGAAGAAATTTAGTACTAGATCGCTGTATTTTCTCTTTCTAAAATTATTTCCCATAGACCATTAATAAAATGGATGAGTATCTCATAGGAATATGTATAATAAAAATTTTAATTTTTTCTGATAAAATTAAGCCCCAGTTTCAAACAGTCTGTTTTACTTCTGTGAAAGTTTAATTCATATATTGTAATTTTTTAGGTCAAAAGGCATGTTGACTAATAATGACACTTTACAGATATTCAGTGGCTGACTCATTCTAATAAAAGAGAAAGAGCATATTCTTAGATGGTGTGTATTAAGACATATATCTGCAACCATACTGCACTGCTTATATTTATTTTTTATTTGAGGCCCATCAAGAAGATTAGATCCCTGACTGCATGCCAATCTATATCTTTCTTGTCATCCAAAACTTAATGCAAATATTACTCTTAAAGAAACATTCTAACCATCTAAAGTAGCACACTCACACTTTTAAGGCACTTATTTTTATTTTCTGTGTAACATTTATCACTATCTAATATATTTTTATTTGCTTATTGCCTATTACTCTTCATTGTTACATAAGTTTCATGAGAACTGAGATCTTGTCTACCTTGAAAACTACTTCTGAGTAATCTAGTCATAATAGCATCTTTTTTTGCAAGCTTGACCTTAAACATGTAACTTTCTTGTGTTTTACTGGGCAGTGCCCATTCTTATTCAGAAACTGTAAATGCCTAGAGTTTTAAATAAATATATATATTTAAATTGTAGGGCTAGGTGAAGATAACTGAATTTAAAGGTATGGATTTCTTTACAAGTTTTTCAGAAACTCAAGTTCTGTATACTTTCTTCAACTGGCCTCTTTTGACAGTTTAATCAGACACCTGCCAGCATATATTACAAAATGCTACTAAAATTTTTCAAAAATACTTCCTAACAAATTGCCATAAGAATACCCAGATAACTTTTAGGTACTGTCTCAGAGTTTTGATGTTCTGTTCCACACGATTTAATGTTTCAGTTAAATGTTGAAATTCTATTTATATGAAATAATCTTTAATTTTTCATTTAAAATTCATCTTTAACATTAATTGTGAAATATAATAAATTGTTTCGTTAACCACACTTGCCTTGCTCATATAAAGCAGCTTGGTTGCAGCACCTAACTGGGATACTAACTCTAATTCTAACCCACTAACTCATCGTGTGACCTTCACTAAATCAATTCACCTCTCTGGGTCGCAGTTCTCATGTAAGAATGATCTCTAAGGTCCTTCCATGTCTAATTTTCTAGAAATATGAATTATTATTGTCTGAAATGACAGCATGCTTCAGTTTCTATAATAAAACTATCTGTTGCTCTTGTCTAGCATTTCGCAAATGGGATCTAGGTTTTTTTCCTATATTTTTTCACCCACAGAGATCGATCGATCTATCTATAAGCATTACCTGATGTTTCAGATAATGCAAAATGTTTATGACATACGCACAGCAACTACACATGGGAAAATAATTTGCAAGAGTGTTAATTGTGCCTCCGGTTTGGAATATTAGGTCCTGATTGCTTTATTCAGGATATTTATATCGCATAGAGGTAAGAATATATCAGTCACCGCTGATTTCTCAGTCACCACTGGGGAATTTCAGTCAGAACTGATTTTTCCTTCCACCATATTCCCATGATATTCTGTGCCCCTATTACTGTATTCATTTTATCCTTTCATGAATGAGAGGAGTTTCTGTACCTGTCTGACTTCCATACTACTTTAGGGCCCTGGACGTTAAGAGTTATCTCATATTCATCACTGCAGCACTCAACTCCTGGAAAGCTCTATTTTACATACTAAACTCTCAATAAATGTCTTGAATTGAATTGATTTGAATTGAATTGGCTGACGCCATGCATGGTACTTTTTTCAACTTACAGAGGAGACTTCATTGATTAAACCACTATTAAAAACAGGATGGAGTAAAACTGCTCCCTCTTCAAATTGTGTTCAAATACAATTGAATTGCTTTTTATTTTCTTTAACTTCATAGCTTGAAGCTATGCTTATTCTTTAAAGATCTATAATTTTTTTGACGTTTTTAACTACTGTGATCGAGGCACGTCAGCTGTGCTTCCGCTTTTCTTAACATGTATATTTTGAACTCAATAAATTATCACACTAAATATTCCTGTCTTGTCACTTCTGAAAGCTATATTTGATTCATTAGATAACTGATAATTTTCTAGACTCTGAATATTGATAGGCTTCAGAATTGTATTTATGTTTCCAAAGGCATAGGAGCAAAGTGAAACTATTTGAAGTAATAAATCACCCTGTAGGTATTATATTTTGGAAGTAGGAACACAATGAGGAGATTTTCTCATTTTTCCATCTTAATTTAAGCTAATATTTTAAGTTTTATTATGCATGGCACAATCAATATATACCACAGTTTTGGTCAATCTTAAAATTGTTCATTTTTGCTTCAGCAGTCTCATCAATTCTGCTCTGTAAATAAATTTGTGTACTTAATTAGAAATGTGCCTTATCATTAGAAAACACTTTGAATAATCTGTCAGAGTGAGCATATGGGGTATTGGACTCATTATAAACACAACAATTTAACTTAAAGTTGATATTTTAAGAGTGATACATAAACATACTCGTCAAAAACAAAGCTCAAGGTAATTCACGGTACGTCATAGGTAAGTTGGAAACTCAGAGATATAATCCAAAAGGAAATAATTGGTAAATAGTAATATAAACTTTCCGAGATATGCAAGGTAGGTGTTTGGTCATCTTTATGCACTTAATATGCTTGAAGAAGATAATTGTGATTTTTCACTGTATGGAATGTACTCAAATACAGTAGATTAGAATTTGTTGTAAAATTCACAATTATTGATTGATCGTTTCACATGGAAAGGTAATATATAAATCTAGGCCAGAACATTAGTTAAGTAAGAAAGAATACAGACCACTGTGGCAAAAAAATTAAATAACTAGCATTGATTTTTAAAATGTTGCCAAAATCTATTTAATATGGGAAGAGAACACTCTGTTAAATAGGGTGCCCAACTGGAGATAGAAAAGTGATCTGTTTAGTAGTATTAGCATTACCATAATAATTTAGTTTACAAAACACATTCGTATATCTCATTATCATGTGTTCTGCACAATCTTCAAGGATTGTCTGCTAAGATTAATATTTCCATTTTACACAAAAGAAAAATAAAGCTCAGTGGTTAAGTTACTCACTCAAGATCACGTAACTGATAAATGTGAGATGTATAATGAAGCAATGTGAAAATTTTGAAACACATAATCTTTTTAAGAAGTATAAATTCTTTTGTATAGGCTTGATAATATAAATGAACCATTGAAACACATAATCTTTTTAAGAAGTATAAATTCTTTTGTATAGGCTTGATAATATAAATGAACCAAATGAACTGTCGGAAAGGATGATAACAATAAGATTTGAAGTGGAGCCCTAGGTTTTGCACATGTATGATTTAAAAAGCCACCACCAAAGGAAAAAAATGTATATATATATGATTCAGCATTAAAGCAGACATCTATTATATATGCATCAAGGCACAAAAATACAGAAATGGGGAGCAAATTGACATTTGTGAAGTGAATTTTTGTCAGTAGGGTGATGCATTCGCACATTTTTCATGCAGAGCATTTTACAGAACCCTGTAGATACAGTTGTGTGACATTTTGTATCTGAGATGCTTATTACAGGGCAATCCAGGCAACTGAAAGCAAGAGAAAATGCCAATCCCTTGAAAGATAAAAGGCATTTCAAAGCAAAGGCTGATATGCAAGACCACCATCCACCATTCACCATTCACTCTTCATTCATACACACACACACCCTGACCTACATTTCTCTGAAAATAACTAAATAAACTAGATGAAATATGCTTTTTAAAAAATCCTAAACTCATCCACAAACTGGTAAGAAATCAAGAATATTGAAATTCTAGAAAATAAAGGCAGAAAATCAGAGCGAGAAGCAGGGAACTGAAACTGGCCTGCTACTGGGATATTTGCCATACCAGAGGAACTTGCGCTTTAGTTTTCAGTAACTCATAGGGAAAAAAAAAAGTATAGGAATAAATCCTAGAACCATCAGAGATTGGAGTCTAATACAATAATCCCTCCCAGTCCAAATAAATTTGGGGTTCCCAAGTGTTTCATCCTTAGTATTAAGTGTGTACTAGAAATAAACGTCTACCTCCCAGGGACTACAGAGGAAACTTGCCTGTCTTGAATAATCATGTTGATTGAAAGAAAAAGTCTATTTCTTCTGATAATTTATAATAACAACCCCACTTTCATATGACCTTGCAGCCTAAATTTGGCACTACTTGGGTGATCCAAAAAAAAAATCAAGTTTGGAATTTAATTAAATTGTCTCTGATTGGTAATGTTTCCAGCTAGGTGCCTGGCAGAATCAATTCCAAATCTTCTTTGGAAGGAGGAGAGGCTAAAAGACTTGGCGATTACTATAAAAATGTCAAAGTTATAGAAGGTGAGGAAAGAGCAGATGTGGCAAAAGAGATATTTAAAGAGATAACTGCTGATATTTTCCCCAAACTGATGAAAGATAATCATCTACAGGTTCAGGCAGCCCAGTGAATCCCAAACATGATAATTAAAGGAAATATACAATTCAGACTACAGAAAAATCTAAGTATGAACAACCTGCTTTATTGAACAAGCAAATTGTAAGGAAAATTTTAAAAGGACAGGAGGACCTATATATTAGAATAGACTTAAGGAATATATCAGCCAATTATATACGTGGTTGCTGTTTGATGCCAAGTAACACAAACTTTTTAAGAGAAAAGGCACATTTCAAAGATAATCTGAGAAACTCACACTCATTGGATATTTGAACATATTGAGAAATTATTATTAAAATTTGTGTAAAGTGCTATTATGATTATGTTTTTATAAAAGAGTACTTATCTATTAGATATATTAATTTTATTTTATAAAATGATAATGATGGTGTTTATGTATGGAGGTTAATTAAATCATCATCTCTACTTTGCATGTTAGGAAATTATGCAAAATAAAAAAAATTTTAAAAGAAATGTATGATTGGATATAGCAGAGTAAAACTGCCCCCCACACAAAAAGAGGATCTTAAAAGTAGTCAGAAAAAAGACAGAATATCATTTTTTTAAAAAAGACATAGCTGATTTCTCAATAGCAAATGTGAAAGCCAGAAGATTGTAGAAAAACATCAATATGCTGAGAGAAAATAACCGTAAACTAAATTTACATATCCACTGAAAATCTTTCAAAAACAAGGGGTAAATAAAGATATCTGCAGATCAATAAAAAATAGAGATTTTTGCAAACAAAAGACTCCATAGGAAATTCTAAAGGATTCACTTTAGGCAGAAAAGAAATTATCTCAAACACATTATTATAAATATGAGGTTAATTTATGTGAACCTAAAAAGAAAACTGATGGCACAAAATAAAAATAATAATACATTCTATGATTTTTAAAAAGAGAAGGGAGAACAATATGTAATTAAAATATAAGCGATCAAATCATGTAAGCTGGGACATTATCATAATTAAAGTTTTCTTTTTTAGTTTTTTGGTTTTTTTATTTTTCAGTTTTATTAGGTAGAATTGTTACAATTTGACTGCACATATACAATATATTGCAAGTAAATCCATATACACAATATACTATACATATCTTAAAAATTTACATATATGTACTGTTCATTGTTTCTAAGAATGTTTAGAGCTTTAGCTTTTTAAACTTACATAGTTATCAAAGGAATAAAGCCAACCACAAAATAAGAATTAATTCAAAAAGATACATACACCCCGCTATTAACAGCAACATTATTTATAATTGCCAAAATATGGAAGCATCCTAAGTGCACATCAATAGATGAATGGATAAAGAAGATGCAGCATACATATGTATTGGAATACAACTCACCCATAAGAAAGAAGGATATTTTGTCATTGTGGCCCTTCATTCACTTTTTTTTCCTATTTCAAAAACCAGAATTCTGTAACTGGCATAAACATTTCTATTGCATCAAAAACAACAAAACACCTAGATATAAACTTAACCAAGGAGGCTACCTATACTCTGAAAACTGTAAAACATTGATGAAGGAAATTGAAGATGTTACAAAGAAATGGAAAGATATCTTGTGCTCTTGGATTGGAAGAATCAACATTATCAAAATGGCCATACTACTCAAAGTAATCTACAGATCCAGTGCAACCCCTGTCAAAATACTCATGACGTTTTTCACAGAACTAGAACAAACAATTCCAAAATTTATATAGAATCACAAAAGACACAGACTCTTGAAAGCAATCTTGAGAAAAAAGAACAAAACTGGACGTATCATGCTTCCTGACTTCAGACCATATAACAGCATCACACTAACCAAAACAGCACAATACTGGCACAAAAACAGACACATAGATCAGTGGAACAGAATAGAGACCCCAGAAATAAATCCACACACTTATGGTCAATTAATCTATAACAGAGGCAAGAATATACAATGGTGACAAGATAATCTCTTCAATAAGTGGTGTTAGGAAAACTGGACAGCTACATGTAAAAGAATGAGATTAAAACATTTCCTCACAACATGTATAAAAGTGAACTCTAAATGCATAAAGACCTGGAGGTGGGTATAGCTTAGTAGTAGAGCATGTGCTTAGCATGCACAGGGTCCTGGGTTCAATCCCCAGTACCTCCATTAAACAAATAATAATAATAAATTAAAAATAAAAGTGTGGGTGTTTTAAAAAATAGATATAGACCTAAATGTAATATGTGAAACCATAAAACTCCTAGAAGAGAACATAGGCAAAACACTCTGCCATGGATCATAGCAATATTTTTTTTGGATCCGTCTCTTAAGACAAAATTGATAAAAGCAAAAATATTTAAATAGGACCTAATTAAAGTTAAAGGAAATCCTCAACAAAAAAAGGCAACCTACTGAATGGGAAAACATATTTCAAGTGATATGACCAATAAAGGGTTAATATCCAAAATATATAAACACCTCATACAACTCAATACCAAAAAGACGAACAACCCAATTAAAAGTGGGCAGAAGACCTGAATAGACTGTTTTTTTCCAATGAAGACATATAGATGGCCAAAAGGTACAAGAAAAAGTCCTTAATATTGCTAATCATCAGAGAAATGCACAGCAAAATCACAATGAGATATCTCACACCTGTCAGAATGGCTCTCATCGAAATGACCACAAATAACAAATGTTGGCAAAGGTGTGGAGAAAAGGGAACAGTTGTCCACTGTTAATGAGAATGTAAATTGGTTCAGTTACTATGGAAAACAGCATGGAGGTTTCTCAAAAAACTAAAAATAGAACTACCATATATATGATCCAGTAATTCCACTTCTGGTTATACAGCTGAAGAAAATGAAAAGAGTAAGTCCAAATGATACATGCTACCCAATGTTCACAGCAGCATTAGCTACTATTAACAATACCCAAGATATGGAAGCAGCCCAAGTGTCCATCAACAGATGAATGGATAAAGAACATGATATATACACACACATACACACACATGTGTGTGTATGTATGTGTATATATATATATATATACATACACACATACAAAATGAAATATCACTCAGCCATAAACACAAATGAAATTCTGTCATTTGCAACAATGTGGATGGACCTGTAAAGTATTATGCTAAGTAAAACAACTCAGACAGTGTAGGAAAAGTGCTCTATGTTATCACTTATATGTGGAATCTAAAAAGAAAACAAATGAATATAACAAAACAGAAAGAGACTCAGAGATATAGAAAATGAACTAGTGGTTACCAGTAAGGAGAGGGAAGAGGGTGGGGCAAGATAGGAGTATGGGATTAAGAGATATAAACTACTATGTAAAAAACAGAAAAGCAATACAGATATATTGTACAGCATAGGGAAATACAGCCATTATTTTGGGATAACTTTAATGAAGTATAATCTATAAAAACATTGAATCAATATGTTGTACACCTAAAACAAATATTGAAAATTATTATACTTCAATAAAAAAGAATAAAAACATTTAAAAAGAATAAACAGGAAAAATTATAATCCAACAGGTATAGAAGAATGAAAATATTTGTTGATTTGTTTAATGTAGGTTTTACATTATTGTGAGGAACCAGAAAGCTGGCTCAAAAAGTTTGGGGGTATCATTGTACTAGGATTGTAGAATTGATTCTATTAAGGCTTCCATTGTTAAAGGAGAATGATAAATGGACTCACTTATATATTTGTACTGTATATTTCTTTATGACATACAGCCTAACATTGAGTGTCCTACAATGAATCCCATGTGATGTGTACATAATAACAGAAAAAGTGAATTGTTCCAGGGTGGGATCCAAAATGAATAAAGCATAAATATCCTCAACAAATTCAAAAAGCTGAAATACATTCTGTACTAAAACTTCCTGAATAATAATTAAAAAGAAAAGATTAAAGAAAAAGATTTTAAAAAAAGATTAAAGAAAATTGATGCAGCTATACTAATATTAGAAAAATTATACATCAAAGAAAAGACTATTGGAAGTAAGAGATCATTAACTTATTAAAATGTAAGGTGTAATCTGCAGAAAAATGTGATGACTCCAAACTTATATGTACCTTTTTATGGTATAAAGTGTATGAAATAAAAATAGACAAAATGTTAGGAAAATTAGGCACTATCATAATGAGAGGTGCTTCTTTTAAACAAGGGATCATGAAATTATGGCATACAGGCCAAATTCAGTCTGCTGCCTGTTGTAAATAAAGATTTATTGGAAAACAGCCATGTCTATTTTATCTTTGTTTTATCTTTGGCTGCTTTCATGCTACAGTGGCAGAATTGGCTAGTTGTAAGAGAGACCATAAACCTAAAATATCTATTATCAGACCCTTTAGAGAAAAAAAAATTGCCAACAATGATGTAAATAACAGTTTTATCCAGTAGTATAAAAAATTTAGTAAGGATACATAAGATTAAAGAAAAGGTTAATTTAATAAATATATATAGAAATCTCTACCCAGTAGATGCAAGAAACTTACTCTTTTCATGCACACACACAAAAAATTCTAAGATAGAGTAGAGACAAAAATTAAGTATCAACAAATTTCAAAGAATTGAAATCACAAAAATTATACTTTCTGACAATATCACAATTACTTAGAAACTAACAATGAAAAATAACTTAAAAGAAAAAAGTTTGCATGTTAAAGTAATTCATGCATTGATTTAATAAAAAATAATTTAAGCTGATAAAATATTAATTGTCAAAACTTTTGGATTTAAGTTTAAAGCAATATTTGGGATTAAGTTATTAGATATAGCATGTATATCAAAAATGAAAAACACTGAAATTTATAAGCTCAGAATCTAATGAAAGGCATTAAAGACAAAAACACAGAATAATACCTAAGAAAGCAGAGGGTATAAAATGAAGAAAATAATAGCAGACATTAATAAAATAGAAAACAAAAAATGCAATAGATAAGATCAAATAGTTAAAAGATTTTTAAAAAAAACAAACTAATAAAATTGCAAAATCACTGAGAAAAAAAAACAAACCAAAAGACAGCAAAAATTAACACTATTATGAAAGGAAAAGGCTACATGACTGCAGACACAGGTAAGATTTAAAGTAATAAATTATGAACAACTTTATGCATCAATTCTTAGAAAAATTTTATCATATCAAAGCAGACTCAAGAAGAAATGGTAATGTGATGTCAGCAAAAAATGGTGGAGTAAGAACTTGTAAAACTCTCCCTTTCATAAAAGCAACAAGAACACTGTTAACCATGGACAGAATAAACTTTTACAGAACTCTGGAAATTAACCAGAGTTGCAGGAATCTGGTGAGCATTAATTCATGAAAAACACCTGAGTATCAGTAAGAACAGCAAACTGTCACGTTTTAACTTGCATTATTACCATTTCATTCCTCAGCTCTGTAATAGCCTTAAAAATTAACAACCTGCAGTCATGATTAAAGCCAGTAGCCTGACAGCTGATAGAAAGGGCAGAAAGTAATTGGGACACCTTTAAAACCATATTCCAAAAGAATTTTTTTTTACTTGTCCAACAGATTTCTGGAAGACTCCAATCACAAGGCTCTTATATTTGATGTGATTCAGAGCTCGCCCAGTGCAAGCTTCCCCTGGGGTGTTTGTCAAAAACAATCAGAGGCAATTGGTAACCATCATGGCTGGCTGAGGCAGTGGGTAAGTGTTGGGGAAAACAATAAGCTAATTAAAAGCTTACAAGGAAATACTGCAACATGAAATGTCTTTGAAAATTTCTCATCTCATATACTCCGGAGACCTAGGCAGCCGTAAACATGTATATGGCTGTGCACACAAGCATGACTATGTACAGTCTCGGGATAAAATTGGCAAGACCCTAAACTATCAACTCAAGCTAACATTGAGGCTCTGAACAAACAGAAAATAAAGGCTAAGGCAAACATGTAAACTGCCTGGCTGAGTGTTAAAAGTTGTGCCTCAACACACACACAGCAACTTCACAAAAACTGGGAGACTTATTAGTTCCAGAAATCTAAGGAATCTCTGTGTAGTCATTAGCTAAGCACTAAGCTAACTGAGCTGAAACTTCAGTGATCACACATGACAAGAAAACAGACTTTATAAAATTAGTTGAAAAAAGTCACTAAACAAACAGCAACAACAGAAACAACAAAACCTGGGAAGGGTGATAATGATTTACGTAACTTTCACCTTATTTGAAGTGTCCAATTTCAACCAAAAAATTTAAGACATGCAAAGAAATAATGTAGCACAGCCCATATACAGGGAAAGATAAAAGGTCAATAGAAACTGCCTCTAAAGAAGCCCATAGGCTTGACTAACTAGAATAGACTTAATTTAGCTGTTTTTAAAATGCTCAAAGAGATGAAGAAAACAATGTTTAAAGAACTAAAGAAAATTCTAAGAATTATTTCTCATCAAATAGAGAATATCAATAAAGAGGTAAAAATTGTTACTTAAAAATATATACATTTTGGAATTGACAACTGTAATAGTTGAAATGAAAAATTCTCTAGAGCGATTAAACACTGTTTTGAGCAGGCAGAAAAATAATCAGCAGATCTGATGACAGTTCAATTGAGATTACACGCTGAGGAGCCAAAAGGAAAAAAAATGAAGAAAAATGAACAGAGTTTCACAGACCTATGGGACATATTCAAAGTGCTTGGGGGAAAAGACAGAAACAAATTCTATATCCAGCAAATCGTGTTTCCAAAATAAAGAAAAGCTTATGTCATTCCCAGATAAACAAAAAGAGAGAATTCTTCATTAGCAATCCAGCTCTCCAAGAAATATCAAAGGGATTCCCTTAGACTGAAATGAAAAGACACGGTTGAACAATAACTCAAAACCACCTGAAGAAATAAAGAACACCAATTAAGGTAACTTCACAGATAAATATAAAGGACAGTATAAATATATATTTTTATCTGGAACACTTTTCTTCTATTTGATTTGAAAGACAACTATATAAGGCACTAATTATAAATCAGTGCTAAGGTGACACAATGTATAAAGTTGTAATCTGTAGGCCAATAGCTGTATGAAGGAAGAGGGAGTGAATGGAGTTATAAAAAGGAAGAGTATTTGTATATGACTGAAATTAAGTTGGTATTAATCTAAACTAGATTTTTACAAATTAAAATACTAATTATATTTCCCAGGACAAGCACATCAAAAAACTCAGAAAATATAGTAAAACAACTGACAAAAGAATTAAAATAGTATGCTAGAAAATACCTATTTAATACAAAGAAGTAATGCAGAAATGGTGAAACAAAAAGAACATAAGGCATATAGAAAACAAATAACAAAATTTCAGCTATAAACCCTACTTTATTGTTAGTTACATTAAAGGTAAATGGATTAGAAGCATCTCAATTAAAAAGTGTACATTGAAAGAATAGATGAAAATAAATGTGAGCCAACTATACACAGTCTACAACAGACACACATTGGATTCAAAGACATAAATATATTGAAAGTCTAAGGATGGAAAAAGATATATCATGGAAAAAGCAACTGAAAGAGAGCTACAGTGACTACATTAATATTACACATCACCGACTTTATGACAAAATTTTTTTACTAGAGACAAAAAACATTTTGTCATGGCGGGAGCATACATACATCAAGAAAATATAATAATGATAAACATGTATCACCATAAAACAGAGCCCCAAAATACATGAAGCAAAAGCTTCAAGAATTAAAGAGATAAACAGAAAATTTAACAATAATAGTTGGAGCCTTTAATATCCAACTTTTGACAATGGATGGAACTAGTTAGAAGATCAAGAAGAAAATAGACTTGAAAAATGCTATAGAACAACTGGCCCTAAATTATATCTAGAGAACACTCCACTCAAAAATAGCAGAAAGCATATTCTTCCAAAGTGTGGGTGGAACATTCTCCAGGATAGACCATATGTTGGGTTATGAACAAAGCATTAATACATTTAAAAAGCTTGCAGAGTATATCCTACAACCAAAAAGAAGTGAAATTGGGAATTAAACTCAGAAGAAAATGTGGGAAATTCATAAGCACATGGATATTAAACAAAACACTATGAATAAACCAATAGGTCAATTAAGAAGTCAGAAGAGAAATTTGAAATTACTCTGAGTCGAATAAAAATGTAGACATAGTGTAATAAAACACAGGATTCCACTAAAGCAATGATTTGTAGCTATAAGGGCTTATATTCAAATAAGAAGACATAAATCAATAGCATTAATAAATTAGAAAAACAATAGCCAACTAACCCCTAAGCAAGTGGAAAGAATGGAATAACAAACATTAGAAAGGAAATAAAATAAAATAAATAGAAAAACAATGGGGAAAAAAATCAACAAAACCAGAAGCTGGTTCTTAGAAAAGATAAATGAAATTGACAAACCTTTACCTAGACTGACAAATAAATAGAAAACATTCAAATTACCAAAATTAGAAATGACAAGGGACCCATTATGACAAATCTTACCAAAAAATATGTATATTACAAGGTAATACTGTGAACAAATTGGAATATCTACTTGAAAGAAGTAAATTATCAGGGAGACACAAATTACTGAAACTGACTCAAGAATTAATAGAAAATCTGAATAAGCCTATAACAAGTAATATGATTGAAACAGTACTTTAAAACTTCTCACTAAAGAACCCAGGTCCAGATGGCTTCTGTGGTAAATTCTAAAAAACATTTAAAGAAGAAAACAATAATCCCTTAAAGGCTCTTCACAAAAAAGAAAAAGGAAGGAACACTTCTCAATGTATTCTTTTAGGCCAGTATCATCCTGATACTAAAACCAGACAAAGGCATCACAAGAAAACTACAGAACAATATAGTTTATGAGTATAGACATAAGACTCCTCAATAAAATACTGGAATACTGAATCCAGCATCATACAAAAAGTATCACATACCATCACCAAAGGGAGTTTGACCCAGGATTTCAAGTTCAGCGTGTTAAAATCAATATAACATATCAATTAATAAAATAAAGGACATAAACCACATGATTGTCTCACACGGGGGAAAATCAGTCAACAGACAAGTTGCTCAAAACCCAACACCATTTCATGATAAAAAAACAAACACTCAACAAACCATTAATAGAAGGGAATTTTCTCAACCTGTGAAGACATCTTTGAAAAACCAACAGTTCACATTATAATGGTAAAATACTGACAGCTCTTTCTCCAAAATCAGGAATAAAACAAGTAGTTTCACCGTCATCATTTCTATTCAACATTAAAAAATATATAGAACAGAAGGTTCTAGCCAGGGCTATTAGGCAAGAAAAAGAAATAAAAGGCACCCAGGTAGTAGAGAAAGAATTAAAATGATCTCCATTTGCAAATGAAATAGGAAATCTTAAGGGCTCCACTGAAAAACTATTAGAACTAATAAGTGAGCTCAGCAAGTTAGCAGGAAGCAATATCATTATTTTAAAATCTACATTTCCATACATTAGCAATGATTAATCCGTAAAACAAATTAAGAAAAAAATCCACTCACAATATATTCTAAAAGAATGAAATATATTTAACTTGTACACTAAAACTACAGAATATTATTGAAAGAAATAAAAGACCTGAATGATGGACATACATCTTGTGCTATGAATCAGATTTAATATTGTTAATATGGCAATACTTCCCAAAGTGATCTACAGATCCAACACAATCCCTATCAAAAGTCCAATTGATCTCTTTGCAGAAAGCGACAACCTAATCCTAAAATTCATTTGAAATACAAGAAAGCCAGAATAGACAATCTTGAAAAACAAGAACAAAGTTGGAGGAGTCACACATTCCAATTTCAAAATTTACTAGAGTGCCATAGCAATCAAGACTAGACAGTACTGGCATATGTACAGACATATAGGTCAATGTAATACTATCAAGAATCTAAAAATAAGCCCTTAAATATGTTTAATTCATTTTCAACAAATTGAGCAGGGAAAACTGATCATATCAACGTGCCAGAGAATGATGGTGGACCCTTGCTTCACAATATGATAATTTAAAATTATTTAAAATGGAACAAAGATATAAATATAAGAACTAATACTATAAAACTCTGAGAAAAAAATTTAGGCATAAATCTATGTGACTTGTATATGCATTGGTTTCTTAAATATGCCATTAAAGGCACAAGCAACAAAAGATAAAATAGATTAATTAGATGTCATTAAAACTTTTGTGATGCAAATTATATTATCAAGAAGGTTCCGACAACTTACAAAATGAGAGAAAATATTTGCAAATCATATATTTTAAGAGACTAGCATTCAGATTATATAAAGCACTCTTATAAATCAACAATATAAAGACAATAATCCAATTCAAAAATGGGCAAAGAGCTGGAGTAGACATTTTTCCAAGAAGATATACTGATGGCCAATAACGACATGAAAAGATGCCCAATATCATTAGTCATTTTAAAACCACAATGTGATATCACTTCAAATAAACTAGGATAACTAAAACAAAAAAGGCAGACATTAACAATTGTTGGCAAGTATGTGGAGAAGTTTAAAACACCATATATTGCTGACGTTAATGTAAAATGGTGTAGCTGCTTTGGAAAACAGTCTGATAATCCCTCAAACACTCATATATATATGTATATATAGTCACCATATAACCCAACAATTCCACTCTTAGGTATATACTCAAGAAATTTGAAAACACATGTCCACACAAAAACATATACATGAATATCCATAGTGCATTATTCAAAATAGCCTCCCCCAAAATGGAAACGACCCAAATGGCCATCATCTGCTGAAAGGATAATCTAAATGTGGTATATATATACATACAATGGACGATTAAACCTTCAAAAGAAATGAAATTCTGATACATGCTACAATATGGCTAACCTTGAAATCATGCTAAGTGAAAAAAAACATACTAGACACAAAAGGTTGCATGTTGTGTAATTCTATTCATACTCTGAAATTCTACACTCGCTCTCAGGGTTCCCTGGTGCTATTAAGTTCCGGCTGCCATTGATGCTAACTTGGTTGACAATGCATGTTTAATGACTTCTTTCCCTTCTTTTTCCCTTCTCTGTCTCATTTCTTTGCTTCCTTACCAGAATTTCTCAGGATCATCACCAAAATAAACTACTTTCCCTTGAATCTTTGTCCCAGGACTTTCTTTTGGAAGAACCCAAACTAAGACATTTCACTTGAAGCTATGGTAGCAGTTAATGGTTGAATGGGGTTTTGTGAACTGGGTGGGACTTCACCAGGTGAATCAGATATGGTGAAGCTATTCCATGCAATGGGAACAGCATGCTAAAAAGGTCAGACATAAAATAGTGTATGTTTGGTAAATAATGTAAGGTTTAGCATGGCATAAATACTTAAATAAAAAAATAAATATAGGGTTCTGTTAGGTAATAGCAGGAAATAAATAGTGAGGTGTCCTTGTGGCAGGCGAAGTTAATCAGATTTTAGCCTATGGATAATGACAGCATTTTCAGACTCAGACAGGCACAGTCTTCATGTTTTCTCATCTCATGGGGAAGATATTATAACACCCAGAACTACAGTTTTTCTTGAAAATATTTCTGAGCTTTATCATTTCAGTATGTGACACTCTCCTGAAATTCTACTAAAGTCATTTTTGAAAGTTAATATAGAGTATTTAGCCCAGCAATTAATGTAAACCACATATAAGATTTGTGAACATGGGATTCATTATTTTTAAAAATGACATAAATAAGGTGTGAATGCCAAACAAAGGAAGTCTGTTTCATTGTGTGGAAATGATAGGGCAATCTATGTTAAAATAACTGATCACATTACACAGTGAAACCAATTACAACTGTCTGTGCGTGACATATAAAGCCTTGAATCCATCAGACACCAGTGTTAGCAAGTTTTTGGCAAGTTTTTTTCTTAATGACCCTGAAGAAGACTGTGTAACAGAAGTACCTTCTTTCAAGCCAATGGCCCCAAAACTCTTCAGTTGGTGGTAGCCCACTCTGCCTCAAGAACTATTAATTCAGTGATGAGCTTGTTATTTGTACACATTTTTAAAGAAAAGATTTTAAAGTACACCAGAATCAGAAAGAAGGGGGAGAAAAACAGCACCTGCATTTGTTGTCCAGTCTTCTTTGCAGGGAACCCTGACAACAGCTATCTCATGGGCACAGGGAGGTCATTGCCTGTAGGGATGACAGAATGGGAGGCAGTCTTTCTCCTGTTTACCCTGTTACAGGAGCATGTATAATAAACCACATGCCTAAGGCTTTCAGAATACAAGATATTTTTCATAGCAGAGTTGAGTTATTTATATGGAGCCCCAATTTCCAAACTCAAAACCAAAGAAATTATGTATTAGCCCTAAAGTTTAAAAGCTGTTTGGTTTTTAAAATCTTTATCTCATGGAAATCATTGACCAGTTTTGTTCCCTCTAAAATCTAAAAAAAAAAAAAAAAAAAAAAAAAGTCAAAATAGTAGATATAATGCAGGTTGTTAAAAATAATCAATGTTTCTAAATAGTGGGGATTTTTTTGGTTGATGTGAAGATTAGAGAGTTCAGAGTTTCATTAGCTAAGCCAATAGAAATGCTAATGAGTTAGTTATCTCTTTAAGGCATGGAATTGTTCAATAAGGTGACCGTTATTTGACAATGTAAAATAATCATTTTTAAATCTTTTCCACAGCTTTAAAAAGACTGATTAATGACACATCTCTGTTAATATTAACCTATAGATTTTTCTCTGTGCAATGCCACTCCCATGTTTTTTATTTTATTCTGCTCTGAGGTTGATCACAAACAAATGTATATTTATAATGACACATAAAAAAGTGCAAGAATGATTACCTACAACGGACATTAAACACATCATATTTAGTGGAGAATGTCAACAGTAACTGAAGCAAGGTACTGGTGGTGTGAGTTCGGTTAGTATTCATCCATGGAGCCAAAACTAAAAAGAACTTCAAATGAAGGTAGGTCAGTTCAACTAGAAATTAGAGTAAAGCAATTATGACTATGTAAAAATAAAGAATAAACTCTTCTTGAAAGCTAAAGATTCTATGCAGACAAACTTTAAGATAGAACATTCAAATGCAGATTACAGAAAAGAAATCTAGAAATAGCAATGGTAAAAAAAGAGAAAAATAGAAGGAAAAGATGTGGAAAGAGAAGCTGAAAATCCAAAACATTTCCTTTCTTAAAATTTTCTGCCTGATCTGTATTACACTTACCTTCCACTCAAGCAGCAGGATAACCTGATCTGCCCTGCAGTTTAGCCTTTCATCTAACTCTAACTTTCTCTTTATGAAACACACACACTTGTGCACACATGTGCACACACACACATATGCATAATGCAGTTGGCCCTCCATATGCATGGGTTGTGCATCCACAGATTTAGACAACTGTTGATTGAAAATAGTTAAAAGAAAAATTCCAGAAAGGTCCAGAAAAAATCTTGAGCTTGCTGCAACACAGCAACTATTTACATAGCATTTACATTGTATTAGGTACTATAAGTAATCTAGAGATGATTTAAAGTATATGGAGGGTGTGTTGAAGTTATATGCAAATACTACTGCCATTTTTTTTTTGTCACTTGGGCATCTGCAGATTTTTGTATTCAAAGGGGGTCTTGGAATCGAATCCTTGTGGGTACCAAGTAATGACTGTACCTGAAACATGAATACAGATTGTGGATAGGAGCTCTCAAAAGGGAATGTGACTTTGAGTCTGGCATTGTTTGGGACACAGAGTCATTTTTTAACTTCATTTATTTCACCCCTGACTTTCTCCAAATTAAATAATTGTAAAGTCAAGTCAGAGATGGCCAAATAAACATTTGAAGTTTCACTGAACAAGACTGTAGGGAGTGGCCATTAATATGTTTTCCATGTAATACTAGACAGATTAATTAAAATGTTTTTTAGACTAATATATGGAAAGAAGAAATGATTCTTTTCTTTCTTTCCAGAAATGGCACAATATTAGTTTGCTTCTCAAAATTAATGATATTTTTTTCTGACTATTAGGTTTTTTAACTTAATAAAATAATCACTGTCTTATTTAAATAGACATTTTAAAAGGAAGGCATTTAGTAAAATACATACACTCAGAAAAAAAATTTAGATAAAAAAATATTTTTAATCTTCTATAACACTCAAATAGCTTTGCTAAATTGAAGTGAAACAACAGTGTCTTTTTTTTAATTATACTTATCTGACACTGCTTAATTCATGTTTGTTGCAAACAAACTTTGAAAGAGAGACTATTCTAATCAATGTTCTTAAAATATTCAAGTTGTGATTAAATTAAATGCAAGTCCATAAATGAGCCAACTTAATCTAAAATTCCCAGTAAATAGGTGTTGAGGAGGTTATTATATAAAATCAGTTATCATATAAATAGGGTAATCTTTCCATAAAATTATTTATCATCACTCAGAGATAATTCACTGAGAACTGAAAGGAGAAATACAAAGCACTACAATAATAAAGGGATCAAGTCCTCAAGAGGATATAACAATCATAAATATATATGCACCCAACACTGAAACACTAAAATATATGAAGCAAATACTAATTGATCTAAAAAGAGAAAGAGACAACAATACAATAATACTAGGGGACTTCAATACTCCACTTTCAAGAAGGATATATCATCCAGACAGAAAATCAATGCAGAAACAATGGATTCAAACCATACTTTAGACCAAACACACCTAACAGATCTGTATAGAAATTCCACCCAACAGGAGCAAAATATATGCTCTCCTCAAGCATTCAGGGAATATTCTCCAGGATAGATCATCCAATAGGTCACAAACAAATCTTAGCCAATTTAAGAACATTGAAATCATACCAAGTATCTTTCCTAACCACACTAGTATGAAACAAGAAATCATCGACAGGAGGAAAGCTTGGAAATTTGTAGATACGTAGAAATTAAACAACCTACTCCTAAACAACCAATGGGTCAAAGAAATCAAAAGAAATATATATATATATATACAAAAACAAATGAAAATGGAAACCAATGATACCAAACCTAAGGGAAGTTTATAGTGATAAAAAAAATCTATATTAACTAAAAAGAAAGATCTGAAATAAGCAACCTAACTTTATACCTCAAGGAACTAGAAAAAGAATAATGAAGCCTAACGTTAGCATAAAGAAGGAGATAACAATCAGAGCAGGAATAAACACCAAAAAACAATACAAAAGAACAACAAAAGTAAGAGCTACTTTTTTGAAAAGATAAACAAAATTGAAAACCTTTAGCCACACCAAGTAATGAAAAAGGAGAGAAGATGCAAATAAGTAAAATCAGAAATGAAGAAAGAGACATTACAATTGATAGCACAGAAATGCAAAAGATTATGCGACTACTATGAACAACTATATGACAGCAAATTGAGTAACTTAAAAGAAATTAATGGATTCCTGGAAACATCCAAAGTACCAAGACAGAATCATAAATAAATAAAAAAATCTGAAGAAACCAATAATAAGCAAGGAGATTGAATCTATAACCAACCCCCTCCCCAACAAAGAAAAGCCCAGGATTAGATGATTTCACTGGTGAATTCTAACTATTTCAAGATAATTTAATACGAGTCTTTCTCAGTCTTCCAAAAATCTAAAGACAAAAGAACACTCCCAAATTTATTTTACAAGGCCAGCATTACAGTGATATCAAATCAGCTAAGGCCACAACAAGAAAGAAAAAAACTACAGGCACTTATCCCTGATGAAGATAATTGTAAAAGTTATAAACAAAATATTAGCAAACCAAATTCAATAATATATTAAAAAGATCATATACCATTTTCAAGTAGGATTCATTCCTAGGATGCAAGGATTCCCACTTTACCACTCCTGTTCAACATAGCCGTGGAAATACTAGCCAGAACAATCAAGCAAGACAAAGAAGTAAAAGACATCTAATTGACAAGGAAGAAGTAAAATTGCTTTTGTTTACAGAGTATGTAATCTTATATACAGAAAATCCTAAAGATACCACCAAAACTTTTAGAACTAATCAAAAGTTGCAGGATATAAATCCTACATAGATAGATCTGTTGTGCTTCTATACACTAACAACAAAATATCTGGAAAGGACATAAAGAAATAATTCCACTTAGAATAGTATCTGAAACAATAAAATACTTAGGAATCAATGTAATACAGGAGGTAAAAGATCTGTATACTTAATACTACAAGACATCAAGAAATTGATGAAGACAAACAAAATCCCGTATTCGTGGATCACAAGAATTGATATTGTTAAAGTGCCAATCCTACCCAAAACTATCTATAGATTCAATGCAATCCTTAACAAAATTCTAATCGCATTTTTTATATAAATAAATAGTGAAAACAATCTAAATTTTTTATGGTGCCACAAAATATTCCAAATAGTCCCAGCAATCCTGAGAAAGAAGAACAAAGTCGGAGGCATTGCACTTCCTGATTTCCAACTATACTGCAAATCTATGGTAATAAAAACAGTATTGTACTGGCATAAAAATATAGACACTTAGATCAGTGGAAAACGATCAAGAGCACAGAAACAAACCCCCATATATATGGTCAACTAATATTTGACATGGGAGCAAAGAATACTCAACAGGGAAAAAGGCTAGTCTCTAACAAATGGTGCTGGGGAAGCTGGATAACCAGATGCAGAAAAGAAATTTGACCCCTATGTTATACTACTCACAAAAAATAACAAAAAATGTGAATTAAAGCCTTAAACATAAGACCTGACATGACAAAACTCCTAGAATAAAACACAGGGAAGGAGCTCCTTGACTCTGGTCTTGACAACGAAATTTTGGATATGACACTGAAAGCACAAACACCAAAAGCAAAAATTAACAAGCGGGACTACATCAAGCTAAAAAGCTGTGCATCAAAAGAAACAATCAACAAAATGAAACAGTAACCTACAGACTGTTAGAACATATTTACTTACCATGTATCAGATAGGAAGTTAATATAAGTATATGTGAAGAACACAAAAAGCGAACAATCCGATTTAAAAATGGACAGAGGAGCTAAATAGACATTTTTGTAAAGAAGACATACAAATGGCAAATAGGTACATGAAAGGTGATGATCACTAATCATCAGGGAAATGCAAATCAAAAAAACAGTAAGATAATCACCTCACAGCTCTTAGAATGGCTATCATCAAAAGATAAGAGATAAGTGTTGGTAAAGATGTAGAAAAAAAGAAACCCTTATGCACTATTTTGGGAATGTAAATTGGTATAGCACAATGGAAAACAATGTAGAGTTTCCTTAAAAAATTAAAACTAGTACTACCATATGATCCAGCAATTGCACTCCTGGGTATATAAGCAAAGGAAGTGAAAACTGGATACGGAAGAGATACCTGATTTCCCATGTTTATTGTAGCATTATTCACAATAGCCAAGACATGGAAACAACCTAAATGTCTGGCAACAGCGAATGGATAAAGAATATGTGATCTTATTGACAACATATACACAACCCAATTTAAAAATGGGTAAAGAGTTTGAATAGACATTTCTGCAAAGAAAACATACAAATGGCCAAGAAGCAACTGAAAATATGCTCAACATCACTAATCATTAGGGAAATGCAAATTAAAACCACAGTGGAAAAAATTTAAAAAGAAAACCACAATGAGATGCCATTTCATACCCATTAGGATAGTTATCAAGAAAAAAAAATTTTTTTAAATAACAAGCATTGGTGATGATGTGGAGAAATCGAAACCCTTCTGCTTTGCTGATGAGAATTTAAAATGGTGCATTCTCTGTTGAAATAGTATGGCAATTCCTTGAAAATTAAAGACAGTATTACCATATGATCTAGCAATGCTACTTCTAGGTATATACCCAACATAATTGAGAGCAGGGACTTGAAAATATCTTTGTACACCAATGTTCACAGCAGCATTATTCACATTAGCAAAATGTATTAAAGTGCACAAGAGGCTGTAGATCAATGTCCATTTTAAGAGGAATAAAACTGGATTTGTAACTCAAGCAAAGATCCCATGGAATGAATGCTTATCTACCAAAAAAAAGGAATATTTATTGATGAAGGAGCAGAAGTTAAGGAAATTGTGCCTCACAAAGGGACACCTACCCTTGTGACATGTATTAGGCATTTTTAGTTCAATGTGTAGCACATCCAGTCAATATTTTGCAAGTAGGAAAGAGAGAAAGGGGTCCTAATTATATGTTCCTGCCCATTCTGGACAGCAGCATTTTGATTCTATTTCCTTATCCTGATATCTTTATATGCCTAGAGGAGTTCTTTATATATTACAATAGCTAGACGTGTTCTTCAGTACCTAGGAGCCCCACATTCATGTAATAAGAACAATTATAAATGTGAACTGCTATGAATACTTATATTGAACAAGCTATACAGGATAAAGGATATATAAGTGGGTTCTGATACCTGAATCTCTCTGGCAATTGTCCTTACTTGTGTAAGTAGGGAAAGTGTCTGGTTCTGGTCTGCTTGAAATCTTCTCTGTGTCCTGAATATTCCTGGCCCCTTGTGGCTTTGTTTGCATTGAGATTTCCCACATCTTCCTAGATAGACAACCCTGATTATTAAGCCTTAGTCTCACTTTATGCACTTTCTTGAAGTGCATTCTTAAGGACTGAGTCTTCATTTGTGAACTCTGAGTATGTAATATTGCAGCTCCTTTGAACCCACACTCCATCTTTGCTCTCTCTGCAGGGATCAGCTTTCTACTGCTCTGCCAGCTGCATTCTGTCTTCGTGCTGTGAAGACAGAAACAGTTTTAACCACCCCGCCCCTTTTTATGAGAAAAGTACCATCCTGCGAGGAATTCAAACTGAAATTCAACATCCTCCCACCCTACACAGAACCACACTGGGGCCATGCACACACATTTGCATGCCGCCTTGACACTTTCTTTTTAATGCCATTCTCTCGGCATAGAAGCTCTGGGTCTTAACATTTCATAACCTTATGGCCAATGACATAGATTTGGACTTGTCTGATAGAATTACAATGCTACAGCATATGTAGCCATGTCCTTTGAGCTTTAGTTTAGTTCTTTAAACACAGGAGAAAAATGGAGGTCGTTTTTCCTTGGGTAATAGGGCCGGGGAGAGCAATCATCTCAAATTGGTAAATATTCAGCAGCTGGTTAGCCCTAATTCTAATAGTCAAACAAATGAAAGGGTATGTGCCTAGAAAGATAAAACACTCAAGTCTAAGTAAATACTATTTAAGCCCCCTGGATGCCAGGCAGGCTGTATATGGATAACTTTTAGTAGAAGTTATTCAAATCAAGAAGCACATTTGCATGGAAGCCCCTAAGAGCTATGGAAAGAAATTCATCTGGGAGAATTAGTAGGGAAGAAAATCCAAGGACAATATAAAGCAAACACTCTGAAGGCAGACTGCTGGGGTTTGAATCTGTTTTATCAATAACGAGCCGTGTGCTCGTTGCCAAGTCAGTTATCCTCTCTGTGCCTGTGTTTCTTCATCTGTGAATGGGGGAAAAAATAGAACCTTCTTCATTATGCTATTTGGAAGGCATGTAATATACTAATACACATAAGGCACTTACAGAAGTATTAGGCTCGTAGTAAGCAGCCAATAAATAGTAAAAGTTAGAGTTGTCATTATTATAATCATCGACATCAAGAAAACAGTAATGAGGGGTGGTGTGCACTACAAAAAAATAACATATATATATATATAAAGTAACAATAAGTAAAATAATGTGAGATCACCCTAAAAATAGATCAATAGAATAGCACAGAAAGTCTAAAGGTATTTGCTAACTGAAGCATCTCATATCAGTGAGTAAGGAATGATTTAGTCAATTGACAGGGCTGGCAAACTGATTAAATATATGTAAACAAAAATAAACTTAGGTCTCTACTTCACAAAGTGTCCCAAAATAAATAGAAAAAGAAACTTAAAGAGATACATATAATTAATGGAAAAAATAAATGAAAGAAAGTCTAGACCCAGGTATATGTGAATACGTATTTGTCTCAGGGTGGAGAAGGTATTTCTCTACCCCAAAATTCAGGAGTCTCCAAGATCACCCTTACTTCTGGCATCAATTACAAGTTTGGAGATCCCCAAGACTACCATCGATTCAATGATTCACTAGAAGGACTCACAGAACTTGGAATGGCTACTATACTCATGGTTACATGTAGAATATTCCAGTGAAAGGTTACTGATTAAAATCAGAAAAAGAAAGAGGCTCACAGGGCAAGGTCCAGGAGAGTTCCAGGCATGAGCTTCCCACTATACTCTCCCAGTGGAGTCCTGTGGACATTGCTATATTCTCCTAGGAATGATGTGTGACAATATGTAAGGAGCACTGTCAATCACAGAAGCTCACCCAAACCTTGGTATTCAGAGATTTTACTGGGGCCCCAGAAACGTAGACATGGCTGACTGCCTGCATGAATGACCTTAGTCTTCAGCCCTTCCAGAGGTTGAGCTGATACGATATGGCTTGAGTACACACACCCCTCCCCCATAAATCATATTATTAGCATAGACTATCTGGTGTGGCTTAAGGTTCTCAAATAAGCAAAGACACCTTTATCAGGCAGGATATTCCAAGGACTAAGAGAGTACCTCCCAGGAGCAAAGACCAAACCTCTCTTTGTGCAAACCTCCCTTTGTGCGAGGTTAATCCTTTATGGTACATCTACATGAAAGAAAACAAAATACATTGGATAACAGATTTGGCTTCATAGAAATGTAAAAGTTCTATAGATTTAATAGCATGGGGAAACAAATAAAACCAAATTAAACAATCTGACAAATATGAAGTATGCAGATAAAATGTGAGCATTCCAAATATATGAAAACTTCTTACAAACAAGGTAAAAGATGAATAACTTGATAATAATATTAATGATAATAAAAATGGCTAACATTCAATACACCTCTTGATACCCACTATTTTAAGTGTTTCATATATAATTTTTCATTCACAGAACACTATGAAGTAAGTAGTATTATCTCTTTCTCATGTATGAAGAATGGGAGGGAGAGAGGAGTGCTATAAAATGATTTTCTTAGCAATAAATAGGAAATTCATAAAAGAAAGAAATCAAATGGCTATTAAATAGGACCAACTATCCAAAGAAATGCAAAATAAAACTATATTTAGAAATTATTTTTTCCAGTTAGAGACACAAAGATGAAAGCATCGAAAATGCTTCATCTTGGTAAGGATTTGATGAAATAGGCCTTTCATAGATGGCGGAAAGGAATACAATGACAACATTATTGCAAAAACATATCACGAACGTTATAAATGAATGTATCCATTGTCCCAGCAGTTTGATTTATTGATACTAAGCCTAAGGAGATAATCAGAGATGCAAATATTTGAGTACAAGGATATTCATTAAGGAAACTTGGAAAATATCGAAAGGCTGGAGAGAAGCTAACTGGTCAGCAATAGGGTTTATTTGATACAGTCATACTCCAGAAAACTGCAGCTATTAAGCATGTCTTAATACATGAAAGTACGCAACATAACATTTAGTGAAAAGAGCAGGATACAAAACTATACATTTATATGATCCCAGTTTTGTAGTATACACACATATACACATAAGCACACACATATACATGCAAATGTACATATTATGCATAGATTAAGGACTGGATACAAATGCGCTAACTGCTAACAATGCCATCCCCAGGTGGTAGACCAACAGGTGATATGCTGTGCACTTTTCTGTTTTCCCCAGGTTTTCTAAAATGAACACCTTTTTAGTGAGAAAAATACATGCAAAACTTTAAGGAAAAATAACTGTTGCAAACCTGGTGACTGTTTGGAACCAGTGATTTGATGCTGAGGACTAAAAGAATAGCCTGTATATAGTGAAGTGGCATAAGCTACAGTGTACTAGAAAGACAGAATTCATCAATAAATTAAAGGAAACCCATTATTGCCATCTCTCTGAATAAACGAAACATGGTTAAGAGTAGTCTTTCCATGGATTCATCTGACGTAAGCATTAAAGGCCCTCTCCCAACTTTTATCAAAAAGTCGTATCTGCATTCTTGCAAAGTAGCACTGTCAGAAATTATCTTTAGGTGTTCAGCATGGTAACTACTGTTGGTGCTACCATCTTGTATCCAGGCATGTTGAAAGTACTTCAGAAATAAACTTGCAGCATCATTTTCCCACATAAAGGTCAAAGAACAACAATCCTCTTTAACATGGTTTGACTTTTCTGCTTAACAACTTGAAATCCTCTAGGTGTTTGTACATCGATTTTTTTTAATCAATTGTTGAAGAGTCTTTCTAAGTATGAAAGAGGGACTGACTGACATCCAAGTTTAGTACCTATTTAGACCACTCTTCGAACACAAAACACATAATCTTTTTCTTGCTTCTTGAAATTCAAGTAGTCCACTAACAGTCCTTATCACACAAAGTCAAAAGACTTCAAAACAAGTTGCGTTTGTGTACTTTGAGTCCATCTAATTTGATATATTGTTTGTACTATGGTCCAGTATTAGTAGCTGAATTCAATTTAGATTTGAGTATATCTGTGTGCTGCCTCTGCATTTTACTCAGATGCTGCAGAGCAGATTTTTGTAGTAAATAACTGATCATTTTCTTGAAGGCCTGCTCATTCCTTGTATAATTGTGGCAGGCTAGCATTCTTGATGTACTAACATTATGTAATTGTTTTTCTCTCTAATTCTGCTGCTTGTTAGGTGGAGAATTCTATCGTCATTGCCTCAGGGAAAGGAATGGCACAGCAGGAATGAAGGAAGAAAAAAAGAGGCAATACTTAAGTTTTCAAATTTTAAAATTCTAGAATCTCATAAGACTCAAGTCGCAGAAGATTAAGATTGCTAATCTACTATTTTTTTTTCCATATCAGAAAAGAAAACAAGAAGTAGGGTTAAAAGTCAGAGGGAAAGACACAAGATGGTCCTTGGGATGGAGATTTCTTCTTTGTTATTTCCCAGATTAATTTTGGACCAAGATGCGACATAAGTGATCAAAATTCCACGTGGAGTTGGAATTCAAGAGCAGAGGCAATATATGTAACTATTCTCAGTTAAATTCTGAAAAAGCAACAAGACACCAAGGCTTTCTATCATTTACATCTTGTAACAGAAATAATATACATCAGCACTGTGAATCTGGACCAGTGTTCACAAATTCAAACAGATAGAGGGGTAGGCTAGGTAATAAAAATGTGTAAGGTGAGCTCGCCTAAGACACTAAAGTGTGGTAAGACTATGTTAAATTTAAATCATGTGTTCTATCTAAAGTAGAAGTAGCTACTCAGATTCAGTCAGCTGTTGTCAATCAAGAATATATACTCAGTATGTACATACTGAAATGCCTGCCCTTGCCATTTCATAGAAAAAGACAGAAATCTGATTTCTTCTGTTAAATGTCTCAATTTTTAAAATTCAATGTAAGCCAAACAAATTGGTCCATGGGTTAAATGCGACTCATAGTCCACCAGTGAGTGACCTCTATTTGAGGGAGAATAGCTTTAGAAAGTCTTAGAATATATTGTGGTAAAATGGGATAAGAAACAACCCTAAAAGCAGCACAGACATGGTACCGAGAGCTAACATGTGAAGAAGCCTTGTGGTGAAGGAATTTAGAGAATGCAGCTGTGACCTATATGTTTTAATAGTGATACTGGGGATCTCAAGAGATGCCAACATGAAGAAATGATACCAAAGATTTTCCCCTATATATCTTGTTCAGATATGAACTCCATAGCGATTACACGCAACTGAAAGAAAAAGTGGAAAGAATTTTTTAAAAATTGACCTTACATGATGATCACCCTGGGAAATGGATCATTAAAACTGGATTTTGTTTAATTATAGAAAAATAAAGGTATGTTTCTTGCCTGAGCTTGAAGATAATGACTAATATTATCTATACAAACAAAAAATATCTTTTTCCATTGAGTAAGAGGTATTATCCAATAGCAAATGGACACTTGGAGACATCCAGTTTCAATATGACATACTGGGACATACTAAAATCTACTGTCTCTCACCCACATGAAAACCAAATAAAAATCAGATGTCATAAAAGAAAATCAATAAAAATATTTCCACAGTTGGAAACCAAAAGTAAAATCTCTGTTGAGCAGACAAGGTGTGCCCTCCCTAACAGAAGGAAGCATAGAGGGTGCTAGATAGGTATCGTCACTACATCACTGTGGGAAACAAGCATAGTCACTGAAACACCAACATAGCCTAGAACACACACAAGAGGATTATGTCACAGAAAAAGAATCCAAAATCTAGCAATAAACATCTAAGTAAAACTAACCCCAGGAAATGGAATCACCTCAACTCCACAAATCTTGAACCTGAGGAAACATACACATGTATATCAAAAAGGACCTTAAAATTAGTGAACTTAATATCCCCATCGAAATGAAGGAGTAAATTTGTGAGACAAAAACAAATGGCTATAAAACGATTAAAGACCTTGAAAATTTTTGAATTGAAAACATCAACAGAAGGGCTCAATAGGA
This sequence comes from Camelus bactrianus, assembly GCF_048773025.1. Lineage (NCBI taxonomy): Eukaryota > Metazoa > Chordata > Mammalia > Artiodactyla > Camelidae > Camelus > Camelus bactrianus. The sequence continues at coordinate 75,489,159 of NC_133575.1, read as the reverse complement.
GACAAAAGATCTCCGAAGGGCAAAAAGTAAATAAACAAAATTGAGCTGCAATATCTTGAGAATTTCTGCTATAATGTGGCAGAAAGGAATGGAGAGATTGAAAATAATTAATAAAAGTAAAGAGACATGAAGACCAGCTCCATTAATTTTAATATTTATATAAAAGGAAATCTAGTAGTGGAGAATAATAAGAATGTAAATGACACACCATTTGAAGAAATAATGGCCAAGAATTTTCCAGAACTAAAGAAAGAGTTTCAAGCACAATATTTTTAAAAATCCCATACCTATATACATCTTTACATGAAATGTGCTGTTAAACATGCTAAAATTGCTGATCATAATTAAATAAATTCTAGATATCAATAACATAAAGATAGTCAAAAATAAGCCATCTATCCATAAATTAAACACACATACACACACATACATATCCAAATAATTCAAGAATTAAAGAGTACATCCTGATGGAAATAACAATACATTTGAAAATGAATAAAAAACCATATCTAAATTGAAGGGTCACAGTTAAATTTTTAATATTTTATTTTTATTAATAATTGCTTTTTAATTTACTTTGTTAATTTTTTAGCATTCGTCCAGCTTCTTGTGTTGAGACAGTCCACTTTTCCCAATCTTTCGTTTCCTCAGGTAAATTTAAGGCTGTGCATTAAAAAGAAAAGTCAGGTATAAAGACAGGAAAGGAAAGGACTAAACTGTCACTATTTGCAGACAGTATGATCTTTTACCAAGAAAGTTCAAGAAAATTAACTAACATCTACTATAATTAATAACAGAGTTCAATGTTTTGGCCAGATACATGACTACTGTACAAAAATCCTTAAGTTTCTGTTTTCTTTCCGGAAACAATCAAAGGAAAGTAAAAAAAAAAAAAAAAAAAAAATCACAATCGCAAACAGAACTAAAAAGCATATAAAAATAAACTTAACCAAAATAAAGTAGAAAAAATAACTGGAGGAAACTATAGACGATTGAACACCAGCACCCAGATATACATGTTGTTCAAGTCACAGATTATGATAGCCTAACTTTACATAAATTTTAATATTAAAAGAGCAGTCAAATTTTACTTTATGACTGAATAATTTGCAAGATCAATATTTCAGGATCTGTGTCTGTCTTTTCAATTACTGGTTTTGGAAGGGATGATCTACAAGATCAGAAATTGACAAACTTCTTCTAGAAAAGGCCAGATAGTAAATATTTTAGGCTTTGTGGGTCACACAGTCTCAGTTGCAACTGATCGTCTCTGCTGTTGAGGTGCCAAAGGAGCGACAGACAATACAAAAACATGTGAGCACAGCTGGGTTCCAGTAAAAGTTGATTTACAAAAGCCAGTAGGTTGGATTTAGCCCATAGGCTACAGCTTTTGTCAATCCCTGCTATAATGCCTTTGAACATTTTTCTCTCTTCTTAAAAAACAAAAACCAAACTCAGTAGTTCCTCAATGCATACAAAATATATCCATACTCATGAGAATGACATTCAAGCCCCAGCACACTGTTTCCAAACCCCTTTCCAATCTTGCTCCCTGGTACATCCCTTCCCTCCAATCCTCTCAACTCATCCTATACCCACTACATTTGAACTCTTGAATTTTTGTCTTGCTACAAATGTTCCCTGAACTTTTCCTTTGATTGATGATTCATTCATTCATTCTGTCATTCATTTAGAAAATCTTTACTGAATGCTTGGTATGTGCCAGTTACTTTGCTAGAATGCTGAAGATATAGTGGAGAAAAAAATTGGTAACACTGTCCTTCCCTTCAAAAAGCTTACATTTGAGTATAGTATACAGATAACATGCAACTGCAGAATCTTATGATACATTCTATCACAGGACAATGAGAGGTGTTTTGCGAACAAAGAGGTAAATATGTAAAAGGTTGGATCCTAATGTATTTCAGTTGAGTTGATGTTCAGACCTTATTGTTTTGACAAAAGGATATTCTGACTTCAAGTTTAGAAATCTTACAATTTTAATAAAAATTATATCCACATGCAGGAATTTTTAATAGAAAAGTAATTTCAAGGATAAGCTCTATTTAGCCATGTTAAGATCTTGTACATTGTTTATATAGTACAATTAAGCTGTGTGCAATATTAGCCTTTGTTGGTGGTATTCAGCCTGGTTTACCAACTTTAATTTTTCATGGATCAATACTGAAGTTTTAACTTCAGTTTATACTCAGTAATAAATCTTACTATGCAAAAACAACTATTTTAGCTGCTGTCAATTTTATTTTGTATTGAGTAATAGTCATCATATGTATAGATTATATTTCTTAAGGCAAAGAACATGAACAGAGGAAACCAAACATCCACGGGACCAAATTACTGGGCCAAGTCTTCTCAACAAGTGGCTCCCAAATTGAGACCTGAGGATGAGAAAGAGTTTGCCAGGTAAAGGGAATGGGGTCGGGAATGGGGCAGGTAAGGAAAGTGTTCCAATCAAAGACCCAGAGATGAATGAAAGCGTAATGTGTCATAAATTTTTCCTACTGCAATTTTGCTTGTATTTTTTCTCCAACCTATAATTTTCTTCCTCCTCGTCCCCATATGTTGTGCCCTTTAGCCAGTTATAAAACAAATTCCATTTATTTCCAGTGGGATTATTTTTGTATAGGAAAAACATGACAGCTCTTCTCTTTTATTTGTCTAATGCATGCATTGAACACAAACAGATGTTTATGGTAACTCCAAAAGCTAAAGTAGATATTTGAAATATGCTAGAGATAGATAAGATTAATTGGGGAACATAAGGGAGATGATCTGCCGTGATTCTGGTAGACTGTTACTAAGTAAACAAAAAGAGGATAAAGTCACATCATATGCAAAATTTAATCTGTATGTGTCCCCTCCTCTAAACAAATAAAATCAAATTTAAGTGTTTAATTTTATGCATAGGGTTTTGAGTTAAATGAGCTTTGTTATACTGTTCTATCTTCTTATTAAAATGAAGATGAACAAATACAGAACTTTTATCTTTGTGGTCAGTGATTAAGTTGGTGATCTCAATTAAATATCTTCTTTAAACAGGACTATAAGGATTATTATACCAGTTCAATTTGAAGCTAATCTTATATGTCACTGAAATTGACACTGTTAATATAATTTTAGTACATATAAATGAATGTGAAAATATATTCGAATTCATTATTGTCCAAAGCCTTTTATGGATACTGTTTACTTGTAAGTGAACTAAACGTAAGATGGTATGTCTGGAATTTTGTAACAGGAGGATTAGGTATTTCTTTAAAAAATTAAGTAAAGCTCTTTATTATTCTATCATGTGCTCAGATAGAACAAAATATTCTCTTTTTTTCTATAGTCTTTTTTTTAAACCAAAAAAGGTTACAAGTCTATATACAGGAAGGTTATGTTTGAATAAAACAGGGTTACATCTATGCATTCTTTTTGTTACCTTTGCCTCAAGGTAGATTAAGTTGAGATAACTTATTTTGCTTTGAGATCCTCTGAACTTGATCACCAAGTTTAGAGCCCCTATGTAGGACTGCTAGAAAATCCAATGATTTTAAATAGTGTAAAACCCTTTAGTGCTGTTCTCTCCTAAACTGTAGATTTAATAAATGACTCTGTAGCTTGCTTTGCTATATTCCTTATGACTTCTGTGCACATCCAGAGGACACTGCTTACTCTGCAACAACTTTTATAAGCACTATATTATGAGATTCTATGATGCACACCTGAGTCCTAACATGGCATTCTCTTCAGTTTATATCACAAGTCCCAGATGGCGCAACTTAATTCAATTTCACTACTATCCTCTTGAGAGAGAATATTACAGCAAAAGAATCCTTCAATAGAACCAGAGAGCAATGAAGTTCACAAATAGAACCACACCATTTTAGCTGTCAATTATGTTTCCTCATGAATGAGTTTTTGAGTTGCAGCCAAATTTGAAATTAAAAAGATTTTGGCCCACATGACTTTCACAAGAAGCCTAAGAGTTCCTCATTTCTTTAAGAAGAAAGGACACAGTATTGGTTATATTTATGTATTAAATAAGATTTCTAGTTAAGATGGCAACGTGAGATAGAATTTTAGTGACTTTTGTTAGCTCTTATCTGTTTATTTTAAATTTTTCATTGTGCTTTTCTTCTTGAAATAGCCTTTGAAGCCTACAGGTGAACATCTTCTATGCAGAGTTGCTGATACTGCTGTTTCTGATTAAAATTTATGTTTTCTTTAAATAGCATGAAATATACTTCTCCAGACCTCCTTGGCCTTGGTCAGGAATGCATAACCACTGAAAATGTTTCAGGAGACCAGTAATTAGGCAGAGCTTAAAAAGCCAATCAAACTCAGTCTACTTTTGCTCCTGGGGAGAACCTGGTGACTGCCATTGCAGTGAAGGAATCTCAGACGTGGATCTGCAGAGCTTGACTAGCTCTCATTACAATCAAAGAGCAAAAATAATTAGTAGATAGAGCTCCTGGATGTAATTCATGAAATCTTTTGAACAGAAAACCTATTCTCAACTGAATACTGAGGAGGGGTATTTTAGTGTTAAAGGTTAACAGCCTGGAATTCGTATATGATCAATATGTTATTTAGATTTCTAGAATTTTCCACAATACTAAATGATGTGTTTCATTTCTTTTTTTTTTTTTTTTGTCTCTTTTAGCCTTCTACTTCTTTGTCTTTCACAGCATCCCACAGTAAAGTGAACTGTCTTACATACATTTCAGTTACCATCCTTTCATATTTTGTCACCAACTTGCCTATTTTTTCACTGGAGGAAATGCCATAACTAAGCCTTTGGGGAACGATATATTAAAAAATGTACTAAGTTCTAAATCAGATGACATTGATTGGTGCTTCTTGATGCATATTAATTAAATTTGCACTATATATATTTTACAACATTATAAATAAGATTATCATCAATGTAGCTTATGAAAATCATAGTTTAATTCTTTAAAAGAATAAAAATGTTCATATAATCAAAATAAAAGTAAACATCCAAGTAGTACTTAATTGTCCGTGCATAGTTTGTACAAATTGCTGTTTGTAAGACATTGGTCCCCTTCTCCTAACATTTGAGATTTCCTCAATTCAACAAACATTCCCTGAACAATTTATGAAAGGATTGTAAAGATAAAAAACTGTATACATACAGTCTGCTATTATGATTTAGGAGACAGAGAAATCATATCCTGTTTGGGAAAGAGAAAAATTTCATAGTGGAAGTTTCATTTTAGATGAATTTTGAAAGATGCATTGGTAATTGACATGTAGAAACAGAGAGGGACATTTCACACAGTGGAAGAAGTTTGGAGGAGTGAAGTCATGGTGGATGGTTAGCAACATCATACAGTAAAGTTTTGTAAGAATAGATTATTGAATGTACATTGGGACCACTTGGTGCTATATTTTGAAAACCAGAGTCAAAGGTATACAATGACTGGAAAGGATATGGGAAGCCATTGAAAATGTTTGATTTGTTTATAAAAATAGAAAAAAAAACTTTTTAAAGTGTATTTTGGGACAATTAAATCTATAAGTAATGAGTAAAATTGATTGACAGAGAGAGACACCCAATGAAATGGCAGTAGCTCAATCAAGGGATAAAGAACACATGAAATAGAGAGGTTGCAGTGAGATTGGAAAGAAGGGGGTACATCTGAGAAATTTTATGGTAGTAGAATCTACAGGATCTGACAACTGATTGGCTGTAGGAGATGCTAAAAAGGCAGAAATAAAATGATTCTGAGGTTTTAGGTTAGGGTTACTAAGAAATGATGGATCTGTGAAGAAAAAAAAGAAAGAAAGAAAAAAGAAAGTTAGAGAGGAGGCTTTGAAGAGAAATACTGAAAAAACAATTCCTGTTTTCAACAAGTGCTATATTTGTAAGCAGCTTGTTGCAGGAAACCGTCCTCAGCAGGTTTTGTTACTTTTGTCTTGTTACTAACCTTAAACCAGGCACCCCCATGCTCTACTCATCTCCAGCCCTAGCATACCTTTCAAATCTTGATCACACAATACCTTGCCTAAACTCTTGGTTTTCTCCATAGATTAAAGAAGTAGAAATGGAGTATAAGTAATTAACAGATGACTAGATCTCATCCCTCGCTTCCCCTTCAGTAATCTCACAAACAAACTGTGTGAACAAGACAGCATCTAGGAAAAGATCACGAGAAATCCACAAGCCTGCATGCAGTGGGGCATGCGATGACTCTGACCCCCTCATCTCAATGATTAACTGAGATTACTTCCCTTTTTCCCTTTAAAATTTTCACAGCCAAGCAGAATTTTTGGAGATGGTCTTCGGGAGACACCGAGTCCACCATCTCCCCAGGTTGCCAGCGTGCTGATTAAAAGCAACTTTCTTTTCTATCAACATTGCCTCTCTAAAGTATTGATTTCTGAGCAGCAAGCAGCCAGACCTGAGTTTAGTAACATGATTACATATATACTATAGATCTACTAACAAAAGTATTTCAAACAACTAACCATCCCAAAGACAAAACACTTAAGGAATGGAACAAATAGTTACAGTTAAATATTTTTTGTGGTTGAAGGAGCTATCGAAAATTTGGTAGTTTCTCCTGACAACTCTGGCCAAGAAAATGAATTGGATTAGGGAGTGAAAGTTCTCAACTAAAGCTCAATACTGATTTCCAGGAAGCGCACTTTATGCTCTGACAGAGTCGATTTTAATGGAATGCTTAGATAGATTCATATTTTAACAGTATGTAATGAAATTGCTTAAGCCTTCATTATCTGAATAGAACTGTGATTCATGTTGGAAAGTCACTAAGAATTAGAAGGCAGAGAAATAGCAACCAAGACGATGGCTATTTAATGTTTCAGTTTATAGTAGGAGGACATACTGATAATAATGATGATAGCTACTTTTAAAGCCAAATGGCTAATAGGGCAGCCTCTGGAGTCAGGCTGTTCGGTTTAAATTTCTCTCTCTGTCATTTATTATGTGTGACTTCAGGCAATTTTTAATTAACCCCCTTGGACCTAATTTTTTTTAATCTTTACAATGAGACTAATAGTAGTAGTAAATAGTAACAGTATCTACCTTATATGGGGTATTGTTACTGTGAGTGAAAAATACTGCCAGCCATATCAGTAAACAAAGGATGCTGTGGCCATCAAGTCATCAGCCACTATCAGCACCCCTGAAAGCGAGCTGAGGGAACTCAGGATGCAGACAAGCAGGCAGCCCAGCCTCTGCCACCCACAGTGGTGCCCCCTGAAGAAACTCAGGATGGGAAAGACCAGGATACTGGCCCTAGATAGCCAGGTGCATATCAAAGGAATGATTTCAATGAGCCCAGACATTTGCACCTTCCCATACATAGAAAAGCGCTAAATTCCTGAATTTGAGATATCTGGCTCTCTTTAATTAACAGTAATCTTTTGAGGTTCTGACTACCTGATCTTTGTGGCAAAAACTCCTAGCTCCTCCCCTGCCTCTTTGGAGCAGTGTCTCAGAGCGATCTGAGAGATTGCATCCTGGACTTAAGTCCTCAGAAATGTCCGCCGAATAAAACATAACTCTCAACTTTTAGGTTGTCCTTTTTTTTTTTTCAGTTGACATTACAATTAAATGAGACAATGCATATAAAGCAAGCATCAGTAATGCTCCAGCAACATTTGGCTCTGGATGTGAATGTGGGTTCTAGTGCTACACACGTACTTCTCTGTACAGATCTTATGTTCAGAGAAAGAATGAATCACTTTATGTCACTTCACACGACACAGCATACTCTGACTTGGGCTGAAGTGGTTCTTTGCTCTACATAAATGGGTAATAACCAGTAATACTTATTAAACACTTACTACATGCCAGTAACTGTTTTAAAAACTGTATGTGAATTAACTCAATGTCACAATAACCTTCGGAGGTAAGGTTCATATACCAGATGAATAAATGGAAGCACAAAGAAGTTAAGTAATTTTTCTGATATTCACAGTAAGAAATAGAGCCATAATTTGGACCCTGGCAGTGTGTCTGACTCCAGAACCAACACACTGAATCACATTCTCCATTGTCTCTCATTAAGAAAGAGTTTATCTAACCCATTAAAATATTATGCAATACTACAAAGCACATTTAACCCATTAAAAAGAACAAATGGTTTAAGATATTTAGTCTATTAGTAAAAAAAAAAAAAAAAAAAAGCCTGAAAGCAGATGTTTTTCCTCATGTATAAGTTTTATCTATTCATTACAATAAAGCCTATATTTGTAAACACTATAAAGAGCTAACTTAAATTGTTATATGAACTTGAAACACAGTGCAGATTTATGTATACAATGATCGCTTATCTGAGAGCCTGATTTACTAAACTACCCTGCTTTGTAAGCCTTATAATTCAAATCCTCTCTAACATCTCATTTAAACGCGAGATGAATTTACTTTAAAGAAGACCCAAAGAGATCTCGTTAAATCCCTTTATAAAAAGAGATGTTCTTTAGGTAAATCCATGAGAGGATGCTTTCTCCAAGCGCTCTACATTTCTTTGCATGCAGCTTAAATTCAATCTCAAGTAATTCCAATTTCTGAGGGTGCATTGTAATAGCCACGTTTGTTTAAAAATCCAAAGTGTTCCAACCCAGCAATTATTCAGATTTAGAAAGGTTTTATTGTAATGCTAAATCTTTGAATCTGTTCTTTCTCTACAACAACAATGCTCAAGATTATAAAGAAGAAAGTGAAAAAAGAGCTAAATCTTGGCTTTCAATTGCCAAGACAAGACATTTCCCTCGGTTTATATCTTAAGTCTTATAACATCTTGGCTGTGAATTTACTGGGAAGCATGGAAGTGTTATTAAACTTAATTTTCTCAAGAGCATCCAAGTATAAAAATGTAGGCTACATATACCACTGTATTGGTATTTCCTTTCCCTCAGCCCTCTTTTTAGCCTCGTCTGACTTATAATATCAAGGGACAAAATAACACTATCAAGGATTTTCAGAGATTGTAATTTAGACTTTGGTCTCTCTCATGGCCACCTATTTATTCCTAAATGTACCTTGGCATTAACTGTTTTTTTTTTTTTTGTTTTTTTTAAGTGCAGTATTTGGAATTTGTAGGTGCTTGAATCTAGAAGAGCTAGTTGTTATTAATCAAATTGAACACTGGATGGCAGTCCGCACTAATAATAGAAATAAAGGCTATTGATAAAATAGGAAGGGCTGATTTGAAATAACACCCTAGGCAGCCTAAGTAGCTTGCCAATTTTAACAGCTAAAAAGTCAGCAAAGAAGAACTTCAAACAAAGATGGTGACAGAATCAGAATGTTAAAAATAGTGAGCTTACTTAGTATCATCATGAATATGTGAATATGCTGCTGTTGACTTGACAACATTGTGCACCCAAACCAGCTTCCCAAGTTTTCCTCCAGTGACTAAACGCTCAGTGTTAGACCACAAATTACATTCACCTTCTTTTTTTGTCATCTGAAGCCCACTCTTGGCTGAAGATATAGCTAGCATGATTCTAGTCTGAGGTGAATTTGCCTCAAGGAGAACTTTCATTTAAATTTGCTTGATCTCGTCCTCAGAAAGTAACCCTGGTGGTTTCTTTCCTGCTTTCCTAATCATCTTCCAACTTTATAACCGAGGTTCCTCAAATGAAAAAAGGATACATTAGTATATTGGAGTTTTACGTCTGGAAGGAATGTTTAACCTAGAATGTCTCAGATAGCTCCATGAATGTACTCTGCATAGGGCTGGTGCAATAGAGTAAAATTGTTCTGAATTTGAATCCCAAATCTGCCACGAACAAGCTGGGTGAAGATGTGCAAGTCAATTTGTCAAGCTTTAAAATGGATGAATCTATGAAATTACACCCTCTCATAAATTTGGTGTAAGTTTTAAATAAATTTATGCATGTATAGTGCTTCAGATGATATTAGACCCATAATAGGCACTCAATGAAATTAGTTGTTATTATTATCATTATTATTACCATTATCAGCTTCACTAATATCATGTATTCCTCTTTCCTGAATATTTTCTTAAAGAATATTTATCTTCAAGAATATTTATCTTTTAGATAAACAGCTAACCAAAAGTATTTATCACTGGTTTAAATTCTTAATTAATCTATATCAGATCAGACAGCAGTATCTATTGTTTAGCAGCAATAACTAAGCAAACAAGGCAATTATAAGAAAGAAGAGATCAAATCATACGTGTTTTTCTCTCCCTCCATATACTGTCAACTGAACTCTCTGAGTCTGCCTATCTGTTGCGGAATGATGAAATTCTGTCATATTTCTGAAGAGCACTTTCTTCCCTTAAATGAGGCCAGTTTCAGCTACTTTTTCCAACATCCTTGTTATCTGGGGAGGCAGGAAAATGAAATGCATTTTCTGGATTGCTTTACCAGTTGAGCTTTCTAGCTTGCAGAAGAAAAGGATGGTAATTTCTCATATATGGATTCATTTAATATCTAATTCAACATATATAGAAACAAACAAACAAAAATATCTTAAGATTTCTATGAGCCATGCCACACAATGTTAGTAATAGCCTCCATAATATTTTTTCTTTCTGCTTAGAGATGATATCAAGGTTACAAGATTTGTATAAAGGCATCAAAAAGGGTCCTCCTCTCAGATTCAGCATTCTCATTGCCTCCCTAATGAAAGAAAATACTTGCTTAATGCTATGAAATTATTTGTGTAAATAAGTGACTTTAGGTGATTGTTTTATATATTCCTGGAGGAAAAAAAAGAATCTATCTATCTATCTATCTATTGATATATCTCATTTCTAATCACATGGTTAAGTAAGGACTCCAGAAATTGACAATGTGAACTTCTTCTGTCCTAAAATGCAAACTGGAAAACTAATACTCCTGCCTCCAGCTTCATTAGGAATTCATGTATACATGCAGACATACATACATAAGTGTATTTCCTAAGGGCAAGGACACATTAGCTCAAGTGTATAAATGTCTGTGGTAATTATATGGCTAAATGATACAAAAATGAAAATGTCCTGGTTTAAATGTTATTCAGATTCTGAAGATTATTTTTTATACCATTTAGGGAAGTGAGGGGTTAACTTAGATTCCAGTACCAAAGCAAAAGAAAACAAGCAGACAAACAAACAGATGCTTGAAATCTATGGTTATTACTGCAAGTCAGTTTTTAGTCCCTGCCTTGCATGAGGTGAAGTGGATTTAGTACTTGTCTAGGACTAAGTTATCTTTGGATAAAAACAGCTTTAAAAATTAGTAAATGCTAAATTGAAATATGAAAAGCACCATGAAAAAGTCCACGTAAGACCTGGTAAGAAAATTATTACCAAATGTTTCTCTCTTCCTCAGGAAGCACTGCACTCCAATTCAATGGCACACATGCAGTGAAGCAAATAAAGGCCTAAAATATTTTACCCTTGGTAATCTATGCCGAATGTTCAAGTGGTTGTTTCCATGGCAAACGCTTACCTTTTTCAGCTTTGCTGGGTTTGAGGGAATGATTCCAAATTCTTGTTTTTGTTAGACATTAATGCAGATCAAACAACAGGATACAAGGAAACCACAAGGGGTCAAAAACTATTGCAGACATGCACAGTTGGAGCAAATTATGAACAACAAGACGTACAAAACACCCAACTGTCCTTTCTGAGGCATCAGAGTCAAAAGGAGGGCACTTATTATTTTCTGAGGATAGCACTAGTTTACAACCATTGTCCTAGAAATACTTTAATAGCTCCAACTTTCACTCTCAAAGTATCCTGCTTTGTGTAATAAATTATATGATTATAGTAGGTAGAATGTTAAAGAAATGAGCATCACCCAAGATAAAGTTTCTCAACATTACTAATTGTCTCAGGAGAAAAATAAGCATATCATTTATTTTCCTATTCTCCAGCCTTGGGAAGGGGCTACATGGATCTCACCAAATTAAAATTTGGGAGTAAGAAAAAGATTTAGAGTGCTGGATCCTTAACTAAACATGGAGAGAACCCAAAGATCCTTTCATTTACCATCTCAGAAAGCTGTCAGACTGTTCCTCAAAAAAAAGAAAAAAATCTGTAAATATAGAATTAGCATATGGCCTATCAATTCCACTCCTGGGTGTATACCCAAAAGAATTGTAAACAGATATTTAAATAAATATCCATACACAATATTTACAATAGCACTGTTCATAACAGTCACAATCCAAATATCTATCAAGTAATTAATGAATTTAAAAATGTGGCATATCCATACAGTGGGATATTATTTGACAATAAAAAAGAATGATGTAATGATACATGCTACAATATGGCTGAATCTTGAAATACTATGCTGAGTGAAAGAAACCAGACAGGAAAAGTCACATTTTTAATAATCTCATTTAAATGAAATATCTTGGAAAGGCAAATACACAGAGACAAAGTAGATTAGCGGTTGCCAGGGGCTGAGGGAAAGTGAGGCAAGTTAGAGAATTATGGCTAATAGGTATGGTGTTTCTTTTTGGAGGGGTGATAAAAAATGTTTCAGAATTAGATTGTGGTGATGTTTACTTAACTTTGTGAATATACAAAACATCACTGAATTGTACACTTTGAAAGAGTGCATTATGTGGCATTTGAATTATAACACAAAAACAAAAAAAAATAGGACAGTCAGAAATTATAGAAGAGGAACTTGTTTTGGAAACATTACCACTTCCCTAGTCCAATATTTTTTGTCTTGCTTTTTGTGTTTCCCCTAGTGATTAGCAGTGAAAAATCTCTCTCTCTCTCTCTCACCTGGGTGCAGGTCTTCAAGGTAGTTCAGAAGTAGAAAGAACATGGTTGAGGAGATAGTGTTTCAATCAGCAGCCAGACTAGAAGGGAAAGGCCAACCAAGGATAAAGAAATACATTAATTAATATCTAGACAAAGGATAACATAGGGAACAGGTCTGACTATAAACAGTCCTACCCTAGGATTGAAACCCACGTGGAACTGATCAACCAGGGATACAGACAACATCTACAGGATTCTTAAATACTTAAGGATCTCATTAAGAATTTCCTCTGGTACCTAATGACTGTTCGAGCCAAATTGACAGAATGCTGTGTCATGGCTGATGTCCTCAAACATTTGCCAAGTCAACATTTGTCTTTTTAATTTACCATCTTTTAGGCTCCTTGTAGGAATAGTGTGATAAAAAATTAGGACACAAGTGCCAACACAGCAATAATCTAGAAATCTGCTGATTGTTGATGGATATTAACAATCTGACCAATAACTATGACCCAGGCAGTAACATTCACCATTACTTATTGCTTAATTTTTTAAAAATCATAAATTCAGAGGCTCAAAATAACATTGTATTTTGTCACAGTTTCTGTGGCATGGAGTCTGGGAAGGACTAAGCTGTCCCTTCTTCTTAGGGTCTCACAAGACTGGAAATCAAGGTGTCCAGTGCTACATTCTCATCTGGACCCCCAACTGGAGGAAAATACCCTTCCAAACTCATTCAGATTGTTGGCATATTTTGTTTGTTTTTGTAGCTGTAGAGGCTTCTTCCTGGCTACTGGCTTGAAACCACTCTCAGATCCTAGAGTCTATTCCATGCAGGCCTCCTAAAATGGTTATTTCTCCAAAGCTAACAATGAAGAAACTCTAGAGTAAGTCTGTTAGCAAAACAGAATTTTATGTAACCTAAATCATCACAAAAGTGGCGTGATATGTATTTTGCCATATTCTAACAGTTGTAATCAAGTTACAGGTCCTGGCAACACTCAGTGGGGAGAGGATTCCACAAAGATGTCAACACCGAGAGGCAGGAATCACGAAGCCATCCTAGGTTCTGCTCATCTGAAAATGGGGACTGCTTTTTAAGTAATTTTAATGATGGATTTTTGCAGCATTAACTGAACCATCTCAGTTTTAAATTCCTCGAAATAAAGAAAGTTTCTCTGTGTCCTTTATCCATTTGCCCACCATGACTGAAAAGTGAGAACTTTATGAAATGCTGGCAACATTTTCACCCTCTTATAATCACAAGTTATTCCTGACTCTATCTTCAGCCTTGCTCAGACCTTTATCGGAATGTGGGGTCTATTTTGGGGCTCAGCGATGTAAGCAAGATGTAGGAAGATGCCCGAAGGAAAACAATGATTAAGGGATTGGAAATAAATTCTACAAGAAAAATTAGGAGGATGGCAGCTACTTATTTCAGGAAAGAGAATGCTCACAAAAAAGGGTGGCCTTATCAGTATTATCTCCATATGTGTTGAATGAATAATTTTTATCTCGTGATGGGAAAGTAGTAAGTGAATTTAAAATCCCTTTAACTCGTGTATGTGTGTGTGTGTGTAGAGTAAAGTAAATATACTATATCAGTGAAAATGACAAACGTTACATAGATATACATGTTTCAATGACCCTTTGAGTTGCTATTAGGTACAGTCTTTTATTGAAGTATAGTTGATGTACAATGTTGTGTTAGTTTCTGGTATACAGCATAGTGATTCAGTTAGCAGATATGAACTACTACATATAAAATAGATAAACAGCAAGGTCCTACTATACAGCACAGGGTACAGTCCTTCTTAAAAGCAGGCAAAAGGCCTCGGACTATCACTTCTGTTCTGAAAGTTACATGAAAGGAACATCTTTAATGGAATTAGTTTAAAGGCATATCAACCTTTTCTAAACATTTAAGAAGCCAGCACAGCTTTATTACAATATGTGTGCTGGTTTTACTTCTCTGACTTTTAGGAGTATAATGATGTTATCTGAAGTGTTGAGTCTGACACAGTTTTCACCATACACATAAGTAGAATTATCGCCAAATGTATTGTCTAGAATGGGACATCTTTGAAAATGAAAAGATAGTCAATTAACCGTAATGGTATGATAACATGCAAAAACCGGAACTCGTCCCACACAAGTTCATATCCCTGATTGGCGATAATTAGAAGAATGACTAGGAGGGGAGGGTTAGTTTTTTCCAGGTCCCTGGCAAGCTAGACTTTGTACCCACAGCATCTAAGTGAGTACAGCTGAATAAGAGCAATAATGACAGGCACTTCCTATAGGTCAGGCCCTGTTCTAAGCACTTCACAAGTATTAACGTATTTAAAATCCTCCACAGTCCTGTGACATATTAAGATCATCATTTCCAGCTTAAATTAAGGCAACTGAAACACAGAAATGTTAAACGACTTGCCCAAGCTTCCACAGAGCTGGGATTCAAACTCTCTCATCTCCTCTCACTTTTATTCTCATATCTTCATGTCCTTCTTTCTTTCTTTCCGCCCCCACCATTCTTCCTCCCCTTTCTTCCCTCCCTCTCTTGTATCTCTTCTGTTGCTTTTATTTCTCTCTCCTTCTCTTGTTTAATCTCTTATGCTTTTCTTCCATAGTATGTCCCATTTTTAAAGAAGGTTCTGCTACTCAAGAAAAAAAAGATGTGTAAACCACCATATTGAATGTTGTCTAAGATTTTTCTAGTCCTTAAATAATTCAGCAAATATTATTTAGTGCTCACTATGTGCAAGAACCTATTCTAAAAGGTCACACAATATAGAAAAATCAGGACGAGTTGGAGAGTCCTTGAATACAAGGAGTGGATAGTTTAATATAAGAATAAAACACTGTCCAAATCACTGGAAATAAGATAAAGTATGATGCCACAGGAAAGAGTTGACTGTTAATAGAGATTTTCCCAGCATTTGAACTCTTGGCATATGCCCAGTTAAAATTGTTTTTGTATTAGGTCCTAACAAAACAAAATACTATCTAAGTTGCTCTTATTTTCTTAGGTAATAGTAGTTCTGTGTACTCCCTCTTCTCTCCATGCTTCTCACCCTTGACAAACATTTCTTGATTCACCCAGTAAATATTTATTGAGTATTCACTCTCAGTCAGGCATAATGCTGGCATCCATAACACTAGCTTATTTAAACCAATGTGTTTGCTTGTCTTTCTCTCCTATTAGACCAGGTCTTACCCAGGAACCTATAGATGGATGAGGGCGTGTGATGAAATTTCTGGAGGCTGTATGCAACATTTTATGTGTTTGAACATATGTTCATTTTCTGGACAGAGGTTCTAGAGCCTTCATCAGATTTTCAAAAGGTGCCATGTACCACAAGAAGTACCCCTACCACACTTTGAATTTTGTATAGCTCAGTGTTAAGAACACAAACCCAGATTCAGCCAGACCACCTAGGAAATATGTGATACATGTAAATTATATGACTCCTCAACTTGGGTTTCCCCCCAAGTTTAATATGAGGATGAAATAAACTGATTTTTGTAAATTATTTAGTATATTTCCAGGTATTTGGTATATTCTCAGTAAATATTAAGGAAAAATACAGTGTTTTCACACAGGAGACACCAGATCACATTGAACAGGTGATGTGAGCCTTTTTCTAAGGCAGAATTTCTCAACTTCAGCTCTCCTGGCACTATGGGAAGGATTGTTCTTTGTTGTAGCAGGCTGGCCTGTCCATTGTAGGATGGTTAGCAGCATCCCACTAGATCAAAGGTTACGAAGTAATTATTTTTATTAGATTCATATTTCACAGTCGGAGGCCCCATATTGATCCGGTACATGAGTGATCACTCTGTGGAGGGAACTGACTAGTGATTTTGATTAGTATCATTCCACACTCGCCTTCAACTAGATGCTAATCTTCCTTTAAGAGTCCAGAAGGCATAGTAAAGACGGATACGAAGAGATATTCACCAATCTCTAGATACCATGAAGTAGCTCTGTTAGTTCAGAACAGATCTAGATACTTCCAAAGCAAGAACTTGACTTCCTCAGAATCAAACACAAACCAAACTTTGCAAATAGATATCAAACAAACAAACAAACAAACAAACCCCGGCAACAACAAAACTACCCTGTCCCAGAAACATAATGTTTCTAAGGCAAAGTGAAAAGAACTTTTATGTCTAAACCATTTATTTCAACAAAGGAGATGTGCTAAAAAGTTATTAACCTTTCACTATATGAAACAAATTGCCACAGTGCTGTGATGGGCAATAAAAATGTTATGGAGGGGATAAATTTGGGAGTTTGAGATTTATAAATGTTAGCCACTATATATAAAAATACATTTTTAAAAAGTTTCTTTTGTATAGTGCAGGGAACTCTGTTCAGTATGTTGTACTAACCTTTAATGGAAAAATATGAAAATGAATATATGTATGTATATGCATAACTGGGACATTGTGCTGTACACCAAAGATTAACACATTGTAACTGACTGTACTTCAATTAAAAAAAAAAAAAAGATGTTATAGAGCTTTTGGCTTTTGGGTCATAGGAAGCCAAGGTGAAACTTTCTTTGATTGTCTGGAATCTGGGTTCATCTGCCACCTGCCACCTAAGTTCCACCCCAACGAGATCAAAGTCATACACGTGAGGTGCATGGGTGGGGAAATCATTGCCACATCTGCCATGACCCCCAAGATCAGCCCCCTGGGTTTGTCTCCAAAAAAGTCTGGTTGGTGATGACATCACCAAGGCAACTGGTGATTGGAAGGGTCTGAGGATGACAGTGAAACTGACCATTCAGAACAGACAGGCCCAGTTTGAAGTTGTACCTTCTGCCTCTGCTCTGATCATCAAAACCCTCAAGGAACCACCAAGAGACAGAAAGAAGCAGAAAAACATTAAGCTTAGTGGAAGTATCATTTTTGAAGAGATGGTCAACACTTCCCAACAGATGCAGCACCGGTATTTAGCTAGAGAACTCTCTGGAACCATTAAAAAGATCCTGGGGACTGCCCAGTCTGTGGGCTGCAATGTTGATGGCCACCACCCTCAGGACATCAGAGATGACATCAACAGTGGTGCGGTGGAATGCTCAGCTAGTTAAGAATTACCAGGAAAATGATTTAATAAAGGGTTATCTGACAACAACCACCACCAAAAGATGCTATGGAAATCTCAGAAATCCTAAAACATAGAAAAAAACCTGGAATTCCATATCCTAAAATCTTCCTTAGTAGCTACTAGTAATGGTAGATGAATAAATAACCCTAAGTACTGAAATGCATTTTTACGATTTGGCCATGATGAAGTGAGAAAGTGTGATATCGTGTATTTTTTGTCTCTAGCAAACGCAGCAAAAAGCAGCTTCTCTTTTCAACCCAGCCCTGCACACTGCTAGCATGATACACAGGCTACTTTATTCTGAAATCTTATAAATGCAATAGGACTTTTCTACTTAAGATGCTTGTTTAAAAAGCCAATGGGTATATTTTTAAATCTCATAGGATTTGCACCCTCCCTTGATTTATACAACAAGAGATTCCATCGACGAGACAGAAATATTAAAACCACAGTTAAACTGTATGTCTACACAGTTTAGTGCTTCTGTGTGAGAGAGTCCTCGATGATTAGGATTTCAAGGTCACACTGCAAAAGAGTAATTTGGGGGAGAGAATTATTCTAGCCTTTTCAAAGCTCAACTTATTCACGACCATAAAATGCATTTTCATAGTTTATCATTAATCTTTATTGGTTGCAGTAAACTGACAGAAGATTTGGAGTCCTACGCGATGCTCTGCAACTGAAGATTTAAAAAAAATATGGGAATGTTGCTGCCATCGATGTGCATGATTAGATTAAATTATGAACATAATGTATGCAGTTTTCATATATTTTCATCAAGAGGTCTTCAAAATTAAAAATGATTAAAGTAAGCTTTATTGCGTTTCTAGTCCATATGATACATATAAGCTTAAAAAATAAACTCAGTCATGCGTCTTTCTTTGAGTAATGTATGTTTATCATGAAGATGTGCAAGTTCGGGTAGAATGCCTTTAGGAAATAAATGTATTCTGAGTGTAAGAATCATTGTGACTATGGAATGTGCAAAATCTGCCGATACATTAAGTTATATTCTCATGACCTGTAGCATATTAGAGCCAGAGTTGGCATTTCAGAGTGTACTTAGAAAATGTCCTCCTTAAAACACTATGGAGGAAAATAGTTCATTTTGCTCCTGTGAAATATGGCAACTGTTTATATTTAATAATACAGAGATTTCTCGAATTTATCAACTCAAGGATGAGCAAACAGTTTAAAACCAAGAGCTAGTACATTTTATGTTACTATTTTTCAGTTCTGCTCTCCCCTCTATGGTGTTCACTTTCAGTGTACAATCAAGCATATACTTTCACAAAATCTGGATAAATCTAAACAAAGATAATAATCTGGGTGAAGATCTATAATATCTAATATAAAATTAATTTTGTGCCAAACATATATACATATCTGAATAGTGAAAATCATGGAACCAAAGAACACCAGACTTGAAAGTTTCCTTAGAGAATATTTAGGCTAATCTCTCATCTTGCATATAAAGAAACTGAGGCCTAGAACAAAGGAAATACCTTTGCCAGTATAAAAAAACAATGGTATACCTTAATTTTCGACCCTATACTGCGCAGAAGTAACCCACACAAAATGGCCATTAAACGAACAAAGGAGAAAGTACTGATATAGCAAAGCTATTGAATCTTTAAGAAGTGGACATTTTAAAGTGAAGATGTCTGCAAATGAACTTCTTCACAAAACAGAAACAGACTCACAGGCATAGAAAACAAACTTGTGGTTACCAGGGGGGAAAGAAGGAGGGGGGTGGAGGGATAAATTGAGAGTTCGGGATTTGCAGATACAAATTACTATATTTAAAATAGATAAACAGTAAGGTCCTACTGTCTAGCACAGGGAACTATATTCAATACCTTATAATAGCCTATAATGAAAAAGAATATGAAAAGGAATATATATAGTATAATTGAACCAGAACCAGAAACTAACACAACATTGTAAACTAAGTATACATCAATAAAAAAATACATAAATAAAAAATAAAATGAAATAAAATAAAGTAAAGGTGTCTGGAGGAAGAAAGTCTCCTTTACCCTTCGAGGTTCCTCTGTCTGGTCTAAGAATTAAATTGATGGGACAGATTAACAGGAGATAATCACACAAAAGTTTAATAACATATACATATATGGGAAAGTCTCAGAAAACTTAGTAACTCACCAAAATGGCTGAAACCCTCACCTTAAATATCATCTCAGCAAAAGACAAAACAGGATGTTGAGCGGTAGTGCTTTGGAACTTTAAAGGGGCGGAGGGCAATATACATGAAGATGGAAAAACAAATGTCTGCTGGGCCAAGCAGACACAGCGGGTGAACCCTGCCCCCCTCACCTAGCCCATATTCTTTACAGAGATCTCTGGTGGCAGCTCTATTCCAGGAACAGGACTTCTATCCAAATTCTGATAGGCAGTTAAGGGGGAGGTAACATGAAAGACTTCCTGAGGCTTCTGTTTCTTAAAAATAATCAGCCTAAATTAGCCATCAGGCCAAAGAGACACATTTTGGAGGGGCAAATTTCGCTCCCCTACAAAGGCACAGGAAGCACTGGAGGGAGGGAGGGTTTTCAGTGACATTTTCATTTTGTTTTCCTTCTAGGAGCCAGGCTGATGTACCCACTGGAGTTTCCTAGATCTACAGAGTAAGTGCAAAATGAGAATAAGAATGTAAGAATGTTAAGCTGCATGGCAAAAAGTTGTAGCAAAATGAGCAACAGATCATAACGTGGAACTTATTCTTAGTGCACAGACACATGGGAAAAGTTTAAAAGAGGCACATGATAGAAAGCATCAGAAAAGTAGAAAGGAAAAAGAGAAGAAGAAACACAGCGATGGTATGGAGATTAATAGCAAGTGCTACAAACCCAAGCAGTAATACAACTAGCTACACTTTTGATTCCTGAAGAGGGAAACAAAGCCAATTCCAAAATGGTAAGTTGTATGGGCAGAGACACCACAAGGAACAGTAATAGCAAGCTTGGATGGCCCAGATAACTATACGATTCAAAAATAGAATTGTCAAAACCAAGAGAACAGAATAATTGGCTTGACTTGGGTGAAGAGGCATCTGGTCACCGAGCTAGTGTCCATACAGGAATCAATACTCAGTGATTTCATCCTCTGTAACCGGGGCTACTTGGGAGAGAGGAGGTGTGGTAGTCAGGTTTCTTCAAGACCAGTAGGAGATATATATATATATGTGTGTGTGTATGTATATATATATGATTTATTCTAAGGAATTTGCTCACAGGATTATGGACATTGGCAAGTCCAAAATCTGAAGGGTGGGGTCAATGAGTTGGAGACCCAGTAAAGCCAATGCTGCAGTTCTTGTCTGAAAGCTGCCAGCTGGAGACCTAGGAGAATAGATGTTCCAGTTCCAGTCTGAAGGTGATCTGCTAGAGATCCAGAAACAGCCAGTTGCAGATAAAGCCTGAAGGCAATCTCCTAAAGAATTCTCTCTTGCTCCAAGAAGGCTAGTCTTTTTGTTCTATTCAAACCTTCAACTAATTGGATGAGCCCCACCTACATTTTGGAGGACAATCTGCTTTACCCAGATTGCACCGATTTATATGGTAATATCATCCTAAACACCCTCAGGGAAAGAATAATTTTTGATCCAATATCTGGGCACCCTGTGGCCCAGCCACGTTGACACACAGAATCAACCACCATAGTACTGCTACAGGAGAACAGAACCATTTCAAAATAATTGCATGTGACCTCCAATGGTGATTAACCCATTTACTTCACTCTAAAATGGGATAACCATGCTAAATTCCTTCTTAAAGCTCATATAAGTAATGCCCAGATCCCTTCAGTAGCGAAAGATAAAGCTAAAGGAAGGAGAATGGATTTTTTTTAACTTGAAAAATAACAATCAATCTTATTTATGGAACTTTAGAGGTGGAATAAGCCTGATGAGGCACAAAGACTTAATGTAATAAATACAGAGCTCTAAATTTTGCTTCTTTAGCAGCTTTCCACATTGAATGGTAATTGCTAATCTGATTTTGCTAGTATTTCTATGACTTGCTTGAGATGCTTGATTTAGCTGTAAAGCATTTGCCTTGTTCTCCGCTGTACTTCCCCTGTGGCTATCTGTGGTTTTTCTCTCAACTGCAGGATTAAACCATTTGAGCTTGACTTACATGAAATGTCATTCATCAATAAAATCTTTTTATTAATTTCTCCACTCCTTTATTTGTGAAACTGAGGTATTTGTGTGCATTTTCATAGGGCTTTTAATTAATGATTGCATAGATATATGTAACTGCTCAGAATAAATGTGTGATATATTTTATTAAAAGAGGGATGGACTGAAAACATTATACACATATGCAATTTGGTTCTTAGAAATAGAATTTCAACCACATTTTGAAAAGAACAAACTATTTTCTTAAGGGCAAGATTACCGTTCTTTGTTTAGCCTTTAGGTCTTCTGTTTATCTTGACCAAAAGTAATCTTTTATACTCATTATTCTATTGTTTGCAAGTGTTGAATAAACTTTTGCCACAAATTAGGTATTTGTTTAGACATGAAATAAAATTGAATGTACTGAAATTTCAAATCTCATTCTTTGACACTAAAAGTGACTTGATGTAATTTTTGTATTTCAATTACAAAACCAACTTGGATAGATCTTACATCAGCCCTGCCTGTAGCAAATTCTTGGCTAAAAATGTTTTGGTTTAATTGTCAAGCACTTTATTAATCAGTCTCCTGCTAAATGTAAGGCATTGAAAATGTCTGATCGTATAGTATAACTATAATACAAATGGGTGCAGGGTGAGGTTGCAGATCTTACAAAAGATGCAAAATGTAATGAATGTTATGTTGGAGAACCGCATGAGTCTTATTGCGAAACTACTGACAAACAAAGGCAAAATAAGGATCTGGCTGAGCTGGAAGAGAGAAGCTACAAGGCTCTAACACAGTAGATGCTGCAAAAAGAGTGTTTCAGCTTCAAAGGAATCAGAGTTCTTTGGGAAAATTTATGAAGCATCAAACATTATTGCAAGGATGTATTCCTCCTGATTTTTTCTTTTTTGATCTGAAGTTAAAAGGTAAAACATGCTAGGTTATCAGACAATTTTGTTAAAAAAAGCTTCTACTAAAAATAAGCAAAACTATAAACCTGATTTTGCTAAAGGAAACATTAAGTCAACTTATTTTCATAAATAAAATTGTATATTTCATTTTCACTTTAAACTCATTTTAAATAAATTTTAGTTTCATTTACCATTGTTCTGACACACATACCAGCTGACTGTCAACCCAGGTACAGGGTGTGTTAGAGAAAGGAGAAGCTTGAAATAGTGTTTCCATAACCCCTGAGATGAAATCACCAATTACAGTCAATGTTTTGTGAAAAGGTTAATCGGATTTAACATTCTTCACTATGTATTGTCATAAATAAAAAAGAATAGGGAAGTTATCATGACCCTGAGATTCCTATGGAAGGTAAACATCCTAAACTAAGTTTCTTGTGTTTTGTCAATTTTAGAACCAGATCTTGAGTATAATTTCAACTCATTTCCCTCCATATCATCCTTTTAAAAACGTCAACCTAAAAATGCTCACCATGTACTGTTAAATGGTTTTTAAAAAGACATGTTATGAAGTACAAAATACCAGTTGATCTTAATTTGTTGATGTTTTTTAAGTGTATGTCCATAAGACACTTAAAAATCATGTAGAATACAGTTGTTTGTGAATATTAGTTAACTTTGGTGGAACTATAGATTTTTTAATATGTTGACTGTGTTTCTTTATATTTTCATAATATTCTCCAATGGACTTATTATTTTTATAAGCAGAAATAAATATTTTAATAATCTAATTTGAACTGTCTCATTGAAGAAACTGCAGGGATAAGATGGTTTGAATTTAGTTTATATTTATCCCTTTTGACCTCTGTCATCTATGAGTGTATCAGATATTCTGCTGTGTGTGTGCACGTGTGTGTGTGTGTGTGTGTGTGCGTGTGTGTGAATATATGGAAAGATTTCCCAATCCCCTGCTTATCTGTATCTTCATTTTATTGAGAGGGAAGTGGAGGGGAAGATGGAAGGCATCCCCTGAAATGCTTTGAATTTTCTCATAACTTGAAGGGTAGAGACCCACTGAAAAGAAAATGAATATTCCCCTTCCTTTACTGTCAGTTGATGGAGGAAATGGCATTTTTAAGAACTAATTTTAGGAGTATTGCTTTAACCAAGGCCCTTTGAGTTGACAGTTGAAAAGGAGATACACCAAAATTTTGAATGCAACCACACAAAGGGAAATTTTCTAATTGGGTACAGTGATGTAGGATATAAGAAAAACATGATTTTAAACAGCTCTTTTATAATAATCATGTTACAAGAGAGGCATCTAATTCTTTGCACTTTACATATTGTTAAGGTATTCCTGCGTATCTCATGGAGACTACATTTAGCACATGAAGTACAATGAAATTATCGTATTATATGTTTTATTGTGGGATTCCCCTAGGTAACTCTATAATGAATAGGTCAGCAAGATAATCTGTGAACATTGCTGAGTACCCAGAAGCCATTCTTTTCTCACAGCTAGTTGAGTTCCCACTAAATTCTGTTTGGAACTGGAGTTTTAAATTGGATACAGAAAGAGGTGGACGATTCTGGTGAATGAATATATGAAAGAAATAATGTAAAAGTCAAGACATTATTTTGATAAGTTTCACTACATCATTCTGATTTGGTTTGATGGCCCTCCTCTTCTCATTGCAACGTTAAGCTATTCATCTGGTGTTTTAACATCATAGCATTAAGTCAGCAAAAACCACCAAGCAACCACCAAGCTCTTACATTTTAGAACTCTTAACATTGAAATCAAATATGGAAAATATTCCTTCTTTCCCATATTAATATATATATTCTATAAATGTGAGGGTCGCGGGATTAGGGCAGACAGGAATAGGAATGAATTATTTCTAGGAGGAGCTGGTACTTGATGGATGAATGGAATTTGGATAAGAGCTGGGGGGAAGGAACAGTGGAAGAAGTACTGAAAGGACACAAAGCCATGTCAAAAAAGAGGCAGTTCGTGGAACAGGAGATATTCAGCCTAGAGGAGACTACTCAGGAAAGGCAGGATTTTTTTCTTAAAATATTTTGAAATCTGCCATCAAGAAGAGTGAATAGACTTCTCTTTGTCCCTTGTGACTCAAACTTAGACCAATGATGGGAATTTCAGCCAGAGAAACAGTACTAGGGGAAGACAGACAGAAAACAAAGATAAAATGCATTGCTATAAAATTGAAGTGTCATGAAATTAAATAATATTTTGATATGAGAAAAAAAATTAAATAAATAACAGAGATATTCAATATAGTTTAAGCAATCAGGTATACATCCCGGAAGAGGGTGTTTATGATGAGACCAGAGAGATGAAGCTCCAGGAATGCACAAAGGTCTGGACCGAGGAGGAAGGGTAGTGTTAAATGGTGTCTCCTGAGGCCCTAGGGAGGGAAATGGCTTAGTTTATTGCTGAAAATAAAAGAAGGTCTCTGTGCCTAGAGCATAAATAGCAAAGAAGAGAGTGGCAAGAAACGATGCAGCAGAAGTAGGCAAAGATCAGATCATGCAGTGCCTCATAAGCCATGATACAGAGTTTGCATTTTCTTCTGGGTGTCATAGAAGCCACTGAAGAGTTTTAAGCAGGATGATCAGAAGGTGAAAAGAGTAGAGTCACAAAGGCTGCAGAAACTGTCAAAGAAACTGCAGCATAAAAAGGAAAGGGCCTTCAGGTAATGTCAATGATTATAACTACCATTTATGAACTTCAGCTATGTACCAGGAAGTGTGTGTGTGTGTTTGTGTGTGTGTTGTGTGTGTGTGTTTCTTATAGCAACTCTGTTAGGTGATATCATTGAACTAATGTTACAGCTCTCCACCATTCACAAATGGTAAATGGCATACCTAGAATTCACACTCTGGTATATTTGCTTCTAAGGTCAACATATTTTCTGCAGCACCACACTGTCTCCTCAAGAAAGAAGAGAGAGAAAAAAAGAAGGGTTGCAAAAGTGCAGGAGAGATTTTAGAGGGAGGTTGTGGAGACATGATGACTGCTTTGAGGTAGGGGAACATTGAGAACACTACCATTTATTGAATCCCTAGTAAGGGCATGTTACCTCATTCTGCTTTGACTTTCAACACTATTTTATTTAACCCTGTGACAACTGTTTGATGAAGATATTATCACTGATTCATAGATTGGTAAAATAAGATTCTTGGGGCTTAAGTAAATCACCATATGATATAGCTAATAGTGGCAGATGCTAGGATTCCAATCAGGAAATGTCTGATTCCGCATCTTTCCCTCAACATGCTACCACACACATACTTATAGAATAACCCTCTCCTTTAGTATTTTTACCCTGTTGTAGGGGAGAGTAAGAAAATACATGAAATGAGTGAAGAACACATAAAACATCATCAATAACTGCAAAATAGAAGGTATTAAAAGTCCACTTTTTAGAATATTTACAATTCGACCTTTAATTGCTCTCAAAATAGATTTTATTGTGCCCAAGTTAAGAATGAAACTGCTTTGCAAACCTAAGGATGGCAGTGAGAGTAGGTTCTATCTGCCTGCAGAGATCCCATGAACACTATTCTTTAGCCATCTAAGGGAAAAGGGAAGGGATGTATAGACAAAGATATATGTGAAGACTCTTCACCATTAAACTTGTGCAAAAATAACTCTCCTTCACATTTTACTAATTAGAGACTCATTTGGGTTAACAAGCTCCTTTTATAAAATGCAAATGGAGGGTTGTGCCTCATTCATAACTTAATTGTAACACCTCACTGAGGGCTTTGTAGCTCTGAAAAACTGGGATTTTTGACTGGGGCAGAAAAGATGGTGGGGGCGTGTTTTGAAGGATAGCTAGAAAGCAGATACAGGCACTGAAGTCGGGGACTGAGGAGAGCCACACAGGAAGTGGGAGTGACAAAGACAAATTCTGTCTCCTTTGCAGTGTCAACAGTGTTGAAAATCTGCTGTCCTTTGGAAAAGACCACATTAAGAATTCCGAACAAATGTTTGAAGTCTTCAAATCTCAACTTTCTCCGGGTTAAGTATAATCACAACCCCCCTCTCTCCACCAGGCTTTCCATTTTGGCTTCTCCATTCGGTCTATTACTGCTAGTATAAACTAGCAGACAGGTGACAGTGGCACCATCTCTCTGTGCCACAACCTACTTTGCAAAGGAGGAAAAGAGGACAAGAAAGAAAAAGAGATCAAAGACAAAAAGTAGACCTATGCATACCACATCACCTCTCTCTTCAGCTTAGTCACTAAGTCTCGGTACATCATTGGAGGATTTTCCTCTTTCTGGGCTTTGTAACACAATCCCCATAAAGATGGGGAATCAGCCTATAAATTACATATCTAAATGTTGACGGGACATAAAGAACAGGAATGTTTAGGGTGTGTCGGGGTTGGTGAAAATTTCATCGAGAAAGGACCTTGTATAGTGCAGCTAAATTTGGATAAATGTGAACGCATTTAACTAGTTTAGTTAAGAGAACATAATTAGCAGGCCAGATACCCCAAGCCAGGAGAACCATAAGAGCAAACACAAATCTGAAATCTTATAAACTACCTGTGTAAATGCAAAGGAATTCAGATATCCTAGATTAGAGGAATTATTTGAGTGGCAAAGAAATTTTTAAAAACAGTGGAGAAGCAACTGTAGCAGGATTGGAAGACCTTGAATGCCAAGCTATGTGTTTCTACCTGATAGTGTAGGCAAGAGGGAATCAGTACAAATTCTTAAATTGAGGATGAGGGAGAGGGAGGCGACCTCATCTGAGGAATGTAGAGGCTGGACTTAATCCAGCCATGAAAGACAGGCTTAGCGTGGTCAAAGTGGAAATGTAAATTGTGGAATGAATTTAAGAGATGTTGCAAAGGAGACCTTAATATTAAAAAAAAAAAAAAAAAAAGGATTTGTTGTGTGTTAGAAAGAATAGAGAAAAATTTGTCAAAGAAATCTTCCCAGATTGTTAGCCGGAGAAAGAGAAAACCATGCAAAACCAGTACGTGGCATGAAGAAATTGAGTAAAGTTCTTTCCCGGTTAGGGCTATACAGATGCAGTGCTCCGGTATCAAAGGAAAACAGAAGTAATGAGATTATTTGAGCAATAGGACATAAGGGAACAGAAACAGGGTGGGAAATCAGGATGCAAAATGGAGATTTGAGGGTTGTGTCAGAGAGACGGCCACTAAGAAGATAAACAGGGTCACGTCCTCCCATTTCATGGCTCGACTTCCCCTCAATGTTTATATTATATTTGCTTTTGTGTCTATATTGCTTTATCTGGTCTAATTTCATCGTGTTTGCTTCCAATATAGTCTGTAAACTTTCTAAAACATAGGGACCATATCCCACTTTCAATTTTGTTTTGATGGTTATGCTGATGATGTTGGTAATGTGTATAAACCACTGGGGATGGGGATCTGCACAGTCAGGTGCTAAATTGAGGTTTTTGATTAAAAACTTATTACTGAGTCAAGATTACAAATGACTTCAGTGTACAAAGGCATTGCCTTTTCACATTTATTCTTAAAATAATCAAAGCCCTTGACTGTATTGTTTAAATCAAGTATTACTTCACTCATTTAAATGTTTAGAAAACTCCAAAGTTTGAAGTTATTCACCATGACAAAATAAACTTATCACTTGACCTGTAGAATTCACTCCTCTGTTGCTCAGCAGGGTATCCATATTGCTACCATATGGACCCTTTAATCACCATCCCCACCATGCTGGAATACAACTTGTAGAAGAGATGCTGGTGTCCTGGGGTAATGAATGGTGAAACAATCACAGTGGGAGTTTTGTTTTGTTTTGCGTTTTTGTTCACAGCACTGGTCTTATTCTCTTCATTAATTACCAACATTTAACATTCTACAAACATCTGTGGCAACACTAGTCGTTCTTCTCCTTGAAATCACTCTGACTATTTAGAACATATGAAAGCATCTCATCTTAGAAATGGAGCATACTAGCTCTTGCAGGCACTAAATAGAAAAAAAAATGAGTTATCTCTTTATAAAGTTATGCAATATTAGTAGCATTATTCCATCAGGATTTGGATGGCAACTTTAAGGCTAGTATCTGAACCTTATTCTGAAAATATAGTAAAGGGAGAGGTTTGTCAGGGAATTTGTGATCGCTACAGCACCATTTTCAGAGCTAATTGAGGCTTTCCGTTTTTCCTAATTCAATTGCATAATCATAATTAGAACTGAAAAAACAGAATGATAATGTTGCTTTCTACTTTTCACATGATGATGATGATATAATCTCCTTTCTCAAGATCCACTGGTTGAAATCACTTCTTTTATTTAAGACAAGAGTTTTTAGTATAATTCTTTCTCAAAAGTTATTACTTGGTTTAGGTTTTGTACAAAATATAAAGAAATAAAACAGTTTTACAGCAGTTTTACTCTATAAAATGTAAAGACTCCAACACTAGAATGGAGTCTTACACTCCTTGGTCATATGGCTGGCTAGCTAGTTGGTTTGCTTTTGCAAACTATTATCATATTCAGAGAAGAGAAGTGACTTTGCTGACTCTGAATTATTATATATATAAAATCATTTGATGCAGATAAATTAGACAATAAGCAAATTTATCATTGAAGAGTTTTCCATTTTCCTCTTAACAAAGAACTAACTATATGTCATAGTCTACATAACAACCACAGAACTGGACACGACCAAAATATTTTCTGGCTCAATTTTTACTGAGCATTACAAAAGAAACATTTATAAGCCAGTGATCATGTGTTCCCATTATTTTCCCTTTATTTTCCATGGGGCCACATAGATGAATGAGATTAGGTGGGAACACCTCTTTGGTCACCTCATTTTTGAATATGCACTTCTCATAATATGCAATTCCAGATCCACTGTCTTGAAAGGAACAAACACTTGAAAGAAACACTGTCTTGAAAGAAACAAATATAGTTTACCATAACCAAGTCATTTTTCATTTGATGGGAAATGTTGTGTTTGGGGGGAACAAATTTATTTTTGCTTTTCCTATTTTCTGTAGTGTATGACAAATATAGCAAATAGCCCTGGAATTTAGCTAGTAGTTCAGCACTATTGTTTCCTCACCCATGTGCATTTTCATAAGAAACATTGTGTACATAACTGTGACATTACAAAGTAATTCTGTCTGTATTAAATAATTCATTGCTCAATTCACTGCATAAATTAAAAGTTGACAGTCTATTCTGTAATATGCTCATAGCCTGAATAAAAAAAAAAATGCTGTGGAAGAAAGAACATTCAAACGAAATCAAAGAATGAACAAGAATGGAATAGGAAGAAATCGACTTTTAAAAAATAGTTCATTTGATCGCTGCTACTTGCTCATTTTATCAAAATGACAAATTACACCCATCATGTCAGAATTCAAACGGTAGCTAAGAAATAAGTATAATTTTAACTGCATTTATTGAGGGTTAAAATTTATTGTTAAGTGAGAAAATATTAGATTCTATATTTTCATAGTACTTAACATGACTTTTGCTTCATAGTATGGTTATTGAAAAAAGCAGCTTTTGCCAATTCAATAATTAAAGTGTTAAGTTTGTCCATGAGTTTTACAACATCATATATGATATTCCATTTCAGAATAATAATTCCACATTATGAAGAGTAAACTCCCTTCATTAAAGGCAGGAATAATATGCTTCTTTGAGTGGCACAGAGGTCATGACATTGAGCCCCTAGAGAAGGAAATATAACCCTATCACATTACTTGCCTCTCTAGTGAATAACAATTATATAACCATGATATCATAAAGGCTGTTTATTGGTTTTTCAGTTAGCATCCAGATTCAGACAGAGAATCAAATATTTAATTATGACTACAAAGTAGACTGTAAATGATATCAGTATGAACATCAATATAGACAATGCAAAGTAAATTACAGTTGACAGAAAATGTGAGATCTGAGGTGGGAAGGTGTGATGAAAGAGAAAATTAGGGCTCTAATATCCTTTCTTACACTGTGGGGAGTTACAGTGTCTAAAGCGAAAATAAGAAGAAGTAAATATTTATTAAGAATTACCAAAGTAACCAACAGAAGAAATATAAATAATACAACTATCAGGAATTGGAAGGGGGAAAAAAAAGAGATACGAGTAGTGCTATTGATCTAAATCTCTATTTTTCATAACATGGAGTCAACAGATAGTGTCAAGGAATAATTACATATATACATTTAGAGTATGGAGGTAACTACCAAAATAACTAAAAACAGAACTGATTAAAAACAGTTTGGGGAATGAGAATGGAGATGTGAACTGATTTTCCATTACAATATGATCTGTATTACATGTCATTTTCCACATGCACTTGTAAGTTTCATAAAAAAAATAAAATATACTGAAAAATAAAATAGAAGTGATACTAATGATAATTAACATATACTGGGTATGCACTATGTGACAGACGCTGAAATATATTTATGATTATTTAATCCTTGCAGTAACTTTATGAGTTAGGTTCTATTATTATTATCATTTTACAAGTCAGGGAAATAAAGCTCAGAGAGATTAGCTAAAAAGTGGCATAGCCAGGGCTCAGACCTGCAGAGTTTAACCTGTCAATCATTACATTATACTACTATCGTGATATATTTGCCAGCACCGAGATTTGTCCAGTGTGACAGGTAGAATTTTGGTCCTCTTGAATTTCATTCCTTACGTTACTCCCATAGTTATGGTTATAATACGTGGCACAAGGGACTTTGAAGATGTTATTTAAATTAGTAATTATTTGATTTTAAAATCAGGAGATTATTTTGGGTTACCCAAGGGAGCCCAGTGTAATCTCATGAACCATTAAAAGCATAAAGGGAATTTAGAGATATTTGAAGAATGAGAATGGCTCAATACGTCATTACTGACTTGAAGACAAAGATGCCATGCGGACAGCACGAGAAGGAAATTCTGCCATCAACCAGTAAGCTCAGAAGACTCTAAGCCCTGGATGTGAAGTGCAGCCCTGGAAAATACCAGGATTTGAACATTATGAGCCCTGAGGAGAAAATCCAGCCACGCTGGGACAGACTTCTGACTTATAGAACAGCAAGTTAATTAATGAACGTTGTTTTAAGCCGCTAAATTAGTAGGTAATTTGTTATGGCACTGATAGGACATTATTACAACTAGTTATCTTTTATTACAATTTCAGATTACAGCAAAGATCTAATTAGATATAAACATTTATTTCAGCCCTTTCACTCATTAGCTAATATTTACCTTTATGCTCACAATACTTTTATACTGCAGGCTAAACTGTTCTAAGTTTATATATTTTTTCTTTTACTTTATATTGTCTTTAAATTTTTGTTTATTGCACCACATATAATTCTCAATCCCTTAAGAGTCCTATGAGATAAAATACTCCCCACCCTTTAGTATTTATTTCATGCTTAATATGTTGAAAATTTTTTTATTTGATGAAAGATGAATGATCCTACCTGGAAAACCACTTTCTCTGGATAGATGTCATCGAAAAGAACTAACAGAAAGGAATGGAAATGACTTAAACTGAGTTGACAATACTGTGACTTCAGTGTATATCAGTCAGTTTTGCTCTGTCGGTGAATAAATAATGGAGAGTCCTTGAGGGAGCCAAGGGGAGGAGTTACCGAATTTAGAGGACAAAACAAATGAGAACTCAGCCTTAAAACAGAAAGACACTTGCTTCAGGCTTGATGCCACGCGAGTCTATATTACAACAATCATTAAGATTGTGTTGTCACTAGAGAAACCACATCACCACGGAAGAGTGGAGATAAGAGTACAGACTAACTCCATTGCAGAAGCTAGATTACCACTGTTTAGTAACTAAACAGGGTTTAGTAGAGGGAAATTATGCCAGTCTAATCCATAGTTTAGATTCAGTTTGAATCAGAAAATAATACTCTCCAAAATACATCTGTTTATAGTCTGACATTCCATAGTTTATGTTTTTTTGAAAAAATTGAGTTGTCTTAAATGACACAGTTTGATACATAGATTTTCTTTTTTAATCTGGTGAATTTTAGTTTTAAAAGTGACACAATGTTTGTCACATGCATGTCATCATTCCCTGCTCCAATAGAGGTCCTTCAGTTTTCCCACACCCTGAATGTCCCCAGTGGAAATGGAAGCTATCTAGCCTTTGTCATTGCTTCAGGTGATGCTGTTGCCGAAAAACTGGCCTCTGTACCCCAATGGCCAAATTGAAACTTGGAGGCAGAGTTTGGGGATAATTACAAAACAGCAGCTTTATTGTTTTGCCAGGCAAAGGGGAGTGACAGCAGGCTGTGAATCCATCTTGGGGTTGGGGTCTTGAAGTTTTATAGAAAAACTGGGTGGAACAGAAAAGTGACAACAATCAGGGCATTTTTCAGGGTGCTGTATTCTTCTTAATCTTGATGACTCCACCTGGGGTCACAGAGAAACTCGGGAGGGTCTGTTCATTCTTCTAAGGCTATGAGCCGGTGACCGTCTTCTTGGAATACAGCTTCTGGGTTAAAGGAAAAGCTATTCAGGGTAAGGAACGTATAGGGAGCAGTGAGTGTAATGGAAAAGTTGGGGGCTGTTTAGCACCATAGCAGTTAAGCAAGTGAGGCAAAGATGGAGGTTTGACAGAGAAAAGAGAAAAAAAGTTGTGAGAATTTTGTCAGAATAAATCAGCAAACAGCTTTAGCATTGGGAAGCCATTTTGTTAGTTTCCTACCCTTTCAACACCTTCTGCCATTGACATGGCTTCTTCATGATGGCCACTGAAAGGCCTGCTCTGAAAAAGCCACCATGTGCTGAAAAGCTCTACTAAAATAAGGAGAAACTCCTTAAAAACACACATACCTAGGCTATTCCCTAACATTCCCAAAGTTTTTATGATATTGTGCGCAAACACACCATTTCTGCTTCTATTTCATCCTCTCATTTTCTGAATAATCAAACATCAGTCTCTAAAGGGTTGGCCAGAGGACCAATATCTAATTCTCTGTACTGTCCTTCAGATAGCATTCTGGCAGCACACTTGTGTCACAGCTGAAACCCACCTGCCTCTGCTGCGTATCCCTATGTCTTTCTAGAATCCTGCAATCAGCTTATTAGCTATGACTTGTAGTCCACTTTGAAGCTCTTGTTACATATGATGAAAATTATTGAAGTTTTTAACAGCCTTCATGACCTAAAATTATTTCAAATAACTGCGTGGCTTTCATCTACAATACACCACGGACTATGTACATGGGGGTGAGACCTAGATATCAGTTTGGTATTTTTTAAACTCCCCGAGTGATTATTATGCACAGTGAACTTTGAGAATCATGCCTCTAATTAAGGCAGTGTTGCAAATTGAAAATCTTAAAATTCAGATCCTGATTCAGTAGGTCCTGGGTGAGAAGTGATATGATGCATTTCTAACAACCTCCCTTATGATGCCAGTGCTGCTGGTCTGTTGTCCACACTTTAAGTAGTAAAGGCTTAAAGCATTATGTCTCAATTCCAGGCATCAGTATTAATTGGCAGAACCTGGATCTCTGCCAGCATCAATTACCCCCTTTTCACATTCCCGTGGGGTAGTGTCCATTTCCAACAGAATTACAGTTTTGGAAGGTAACTTTCATTCTTTCTTTCAATCTCCTCATGCAGACCATCCCAAGGAAGACAGAGTAATTGATTTTATTGGTGAGATTGGAAAGAGAATCCACACACACTTGATTGCACTAAGATTCATTTGTCTTTCTCATTCAGGGTAGCCTCCTGCCCTGGGGATCTGAGATTCTCATGCATGTGATAAGCAGCTGCGGTTTCTAGTGACAGTGGAGAGAAATTTAATGGCAGGAAGTCCCATTCTGGCCTCAACTGCATTCTCAAATGCTGCTTTACCAGCCCTTGTTTGCTTAACAACTTGATCTTCCATTGGACTTATATGTTTATATTTCTCAATTACTTGCATGCTTTGAATATGCAAAACATACCAGAATTCAAGCACATTTTATTGTACATATGAACACTAAAAAAAGTCAATATAAATCAATAGCCAGGAAGAACAAAGTGTGGTGAATAGAACACTTGCATGTGCATATGCATATATATTTTCCTAGTAATCTGTTAAAAACTGAAGTAATACATTAGTTCAATCTATTTGATTTTTTTTTTCTTTTGTTAACTTTCGCTGATCAAAACTATTGATTTCCCCATTATTGTTTTTGTTTTTGTTTTGTCTTGAGGTAGCCTGTGCATATAGTGTTTGTAATGCAAAATTTGCAGATTTGAGTGCTATATCATGCAGTTGCTTTTGCAGAAAACTGTTTCACAACTTTTGCCCTACTCTTGACAAAGTAAGTCGCAAATAAGGACTTTGAGTCACAATCAGATCAATGCTCTTTGAAAATTCTTCACCATATCAGAAAAACAAAACATGCAGCTCATGTCCTGTCGTCATTTCGTTATGTCCTATAAGACACAATATTTAGTAGACTTACTTTTATTCTACCTCAGTAGGTTATTTTATTCTATTAATAGGTTGATGAAGAATTGGGGTCTATTTCCATTTTTGAACACTCTTCCTAGAACATCATGTCTAAATAGCAATAGAAAATTACCTTAATTCCACTAATAATTTTCCCTGTGCTTTTCAGAAAGGCACTAACATGCATTTTTGCCCAGATATCTTGGGGATCAGAAGACTCTCTAAGAAGCTATCACTCCAAACCTATCATTTCTGACTATAGGCAAACTGACTGAAACTGTTATGGGAGAATAGGTTCTTGCCTCATGCAGAAAAGAATTCAAGAGCAAGGGATGGTAAAGTGAAAGCAAGTTTATTTAGAGAAATACGCACTCCATAGACAGAGTGCAGTCTGTTTCACTCAGAAGGGAAAGCGGCTTAGGAGATACACACTCCATTGGCAGAATGTGGGCCATCTCAAAAGGCGAGAGGGAGAGAAGCCATGAGGTGTGGGGTGTTTAGTTTAAAGTAAAAGTAGATACACACTCCATAGACAGAGCGCAGGCCGCCTGAGAAGGCAAGACAGAGAGCGACTGTGAAGTATGGGGTTGTTGGGTTTTATGGGCAGGGTAATTTCACATGCTAATGAGTAGGAGAATTATTCCAACTGCTTTGGGGAAAGGGCAAGGATTTCCAGGAAACGCCCCCCTCGCCCACTTTCTGACCTTTTATGGTCAGCCTAGGAACTGTCATGGTGCCTGTGGGTGCATCATGAGGCTCAAGGTCTACTGGAAGTCAAATCTTCTGCCATCTTGGTTCTAACCAGTTTGTCCTGTTCTCAGTGGCTGTCATGCCTTCAGTGGTTGTGCCCTGCCCCCTCTCCTCCCACTTCAAAACTTCCTTTATTGAGAAATATAGTGTTTTACATTTTACGTTTCAGTTGTATCATTTTATGTGGCAATCATTAATTAGATATTACCTCAGAATCCATATGAACGTTTTAGTATGTTGCAGTAGATGTTGCTGGGGAGACTAGCAGATAACATTTAATTTTATAAATCTAGGTGAGCCTAAGAAGTGTGTATACTTTTGGAAAACATTTCACTTGGCTCTTCACAAAATTTATCAAGTTTATTCATATTAATTTATTTTTGTCTACATTTTTCTCCCTCCAAAGAAACTTTATGAGATCTATCGGACTTTTATTATATACATATTTTAAAAATTAAACATTATATACAAAATGAGAAACAAGAAACAATTACTGAAGCAAGATTTTTCTTCAGAAAAGATACTGTGACTGACCTCCAGGAAGAGTGATGGAAAGGGTATTATGTCTATGCAGTAAAATTTTCTCATCTGGAATTCCCAAAGGGAATTTTCAAACACAGGATTGCCACTTAAATGAATAACTTGAAATTCAGGAATCCACTAAAGTATTTCTGTGTCAATCGGAACAAGCTCCTCAAGTGCCCCTGAAAGTAGTTCTGTGATTTGTTTGCATCAGATTCACCTCGGGAACCTATATTTCTGACTTTGTGGAAAAGGGTTATATTAGACAATGATTCTTAAGGGCAAGGACAGTGTTGCAGAAGAACAATTCACCTGGGGAGTTTGAGGTGCTACCATTGTAGGAATTTTAGAGCGTGGTGGATTCGGTATAAAACTAAAACAACTATCTTGTGCCGAGCCGAGTGTAAAAAATTGCTTAGATAATTCTCATCTCATTGAAGCCTGTAATTCGTGTTTGAATCAGGGCAAAAATATGGCATCTTCTTTGGCAACCCCACCCCCACCCACATTCCTAAATTCAAAATCTTGTCTTTGTTTCTTTATTTTTTTTAAATGGAGGTACTGGGGATTGAACCCAGGACCTTGTGCATGCTAAGCATTCACTCTACCACTGAGCTACACCTTCCCCCCAAAATCTTGTTCTCACTCCTATATTTTCCACCCCAAATCTTGCTTTTTCTTGAAACCCAGCATACACTTTGAATGCAGCCATATTTAGAACTTAGTAGATATTTTCCAGCTAATATATTTAGTAATTATCATTTTTTCCCCCAAAGAATCACAAAAGGTGCTTTTGTAAAAGTGCTTTAAGGCTAATATCATAGTTGTGGAAAACTCTGCCTGTGTTTTAAGACTTATAATGAGAAAATATTTTCCTACTAGCTAAGATCTGAGAGGTTAATATTCTTGCACCTGTATGTTAGCAGGAATGATATTTGTTTAAAATGTTGTTCTTATCTGTAGTGCAGGAGAGAGTGGCTGCCGCAGTGATGGATAATGAAAAAACTATGCCTCTTTCAGAATGATGAAAAATACTGTTTTAGCTATATGAGATGAGGTAATGAGAGCCCATCTCTCTCTTACATATTTTTTTCCTACTGCTTTCGATTGAGATCCACTTTTAAAATAAATTGCCCTTCACTCTTTCATGCTACATCCCACTTAGCCTTAGAATCAAATAAGACTCAAATGATTCCCCCAATTAACCACAAAATATTTTCCTGGTATATGTTAAGAATCGGCTCATGTTTTCTAGAGAGCTTTATTTTTTTTCACATCAGTGATTTACCTCTTCCCGTTTGGGAGATGAATAAAAAAAATCCTTCTTTGCATATGGATAATACATGCCTCTATGACAAGATTTCCCAAACTTTGTTCTGAAGCTAAAACTATGTGTTTCTCAAAAAGGAGAAACATTGCGTGACAAACAGTTCTTTAACACAGGACTTCATAAGGCATTTAGAGTGCTACTAAGTATTTTGAGGAAGGCCATAGAATGTGGTATGTAAACCCTCCCTTTTTATCTTGGAAGATAGGTTAATATTTCTGAAACACTAATGTAGCAGGGAGCAGTCTGCCCATTACTAACAAGGCATGAAAACAACATGTCTCCCGTGACCTTCATCTTGGGTTTTTTGTGTGTTTGTCTTATTTCTGATTTTGGTATGAAGTATTTGAAAATCTGAAGGAACTCAGGAGAGGTCTAATTAAATCAAATTTGACAGGCAGTAGTAACACCCACTTTGTTTTGTTTTGCTTAATTGCTGATAGTGTATCTCCACACTCAACCTTCTTACATTATAAAATTAGTTTCTGAATGTTCGGGAAATGTCGAGGACATATACAAAGTAACAGTAAATCTATGAACGTTAACTATGAGTTCAGTGTAGTACAAATATATGAGAATGACAGCTTCAAAAATTACTCGGCTTCACTCGGAACTTAAAATCGAATAGACTAGTAATTGTGCCAAAAGGATGAGGTTATGGGATGGTGGTTTAATTAGACCTACGATTTAGGCAACTTGTTTCCTTCGTTTGGCTATCAAAAATGCCTCCTCTGAGAGCTTTTGTGGAACTTTCTTTGATAGTCGTTTCGTATTCTCTCTTCTTTACATCTCCATCCGGAGGAGTTCATTTTGAATAATTGCTGCTTCTGCTTGCAATTTCGTTTATGTGCTTACTTCTGCTCACTTGAATCTCTGAACATCTGGGAGAGATAATTTTTAAAATCCTATAATCATTTGGCTTTATTGCAACACTCCAAGTCACCTAATCTCACCCACAGTATGGAGAGGGGTGTTTGATGAGAGAGATGTGAAATACTTCATAGGTCAAATGCCTACAACTTCCTCCACTGAAGCCTTTCTTTCGGCAGACAGGTAACTGTGATTGCCACTGAATCTCTCCTTCTTGTTAACTTAAGTGTATGTTCCTTTTACAAAACCCACTCTAAAGCATAATGTGTTATATAAAGATGTTGCTCGAAAAAGATAACACTTGATTAGTATTGGAGTGGCAGAGTTAAATCTGAGGGTCTCCCACGATACAGAAAACCTCCAGCTCTTCCTTAGAAAGACCTAAAAGGCACACTGCTCTCTCCACTACATTTAATAGAAGAAAAAGAGCAACATAGTAATGATTTAAGTTGATGCAATACAAAAAAAAAAAAAAAAAAGAAACCTGTTTTAACTGTCTTTATGTCCCAGCTGACATCTTCCTAAATCAAGCATGAATATAAAGGATTAATTACAAAACTCTAAAAGACATTTTCCTTTTAAAAACCCTTTATGATTTCTTCTGGAAGAGTAAGCAAAATATTTTTGGTAAAGTAAAAGAGTGATGTGAGACTTACTCTAATAGATAAAAAAGCATAATAGAAAAAATGTATTTCAGTATTTATTAGAAAATGTGGCACAGAAACAGAGAAAACCATTGTTTAAAAACAGAGAGTTCAAACATAGGTCCATGCTTCTATTTAAAGTTGGAA
This sequence comes from Camelus bactrianus, assembly GCF_048773025.1. NCBI lineage: Eukaryota > Metazoa > Chordata > Mammalia > Artiodactyla > Camelidae > Camelus > Camelus bactrianus. The sequence continues at coordinate 75,449,507 of NC_133575.1, read as the reverse complement.
ACAGACTATTCAATACATTTTGTTAATACACCTTAATATCCATTTGGAAAAACAAAATAGATGCTTGTGTATGCAAAAGTAATTCTAGATGCTTTAAATGTAAGTGTGTACATTTTAAGTGCTATAAAATCCAAATATATGTAAAATATCATGACAGAGTTAAACAGTTCTTCAGCATAGGATTTCTTAAATCATTTATGGTGCGTCTAAGTATTTTCAAAAGGGGATAATTTGTGGCTATAAGATATTAATATATATGAAATGTCTATAATATCAGAATGGAGAAGGCTTTCCTAATAACGATACAAAATGCAGACATGTCATAAAGGTAAAGGATGGCATATTTGGTTACATAAAATTGTAAAAGATCTACCCAGCAAAAGATATTACATATAAACAGAAGGCAAATGACACATTGTATATTAGAGATACTAACCCTATATACAGATATTGCCTACAAATCAATTCAGAAAAAGACAAAAGACATAGGGGAAAAAGTAAAAGAAAAGCAGGCAATACATAGAAGAATTAAAACCACCTTTAATAAATATAGCCATCGTTCACAATCTCTCTAACTGACAATAGAAACGCAAATTACAAAGAGATAAAACTTTTCACCTACTAAAGTGGGAAGATGTTAAATTGTAATAATATTTAGTACTAGTTAAGGTGTGAGGAAAGGAGCACTATTAATATTTTGGTCAAAATGCAAAATGATATGATCCTATTAGGGGCAATTTGACAATAACCATTCAATATTTTTAAGAAGCATTATCTTCTACTGAGCAATGCCACTTCTATGAATTTATCCTACCCAAACCAGGTATGTAATAAGAAATTTGCAAGGATTTTTACTGCAGCTATGTTTGTCTCTGTCAAAAAACAGAGATGATCTAAAATGTCCACTAGTTTGGCAACTGTGAAATCAAATATTGTAGACACAAATGATGACATACTATGCAGCTCTTTGAAAAGAGTGAAGTGGAACTTAATGCAGTGAAACAGAAAATATGTTCACTGTGTATATGTTTTAGCTATAAAAGAAAACTGTCGAACAGTGTGTGGAGTCTAATTCCATTTTCAGGTTGAAGACGTACACAAAAATACAGAAACACACACAGTTACAAACTTGTATCCTAATTTTAAATCTGTTGAAAGTAAATCTGTTTGGATATGGTAGAAAACTAGAACTAAAGTCTGTATCTTTATAAACACCACAGGATTGTTTTCATTTATTTATTTTTTTCCCATGAGATAAATTTCTCATAAAGTGAAATGTATTGACCTGAAATGTTTAATTCAAAGAGTTCTGACTAAGGAATACAAGTGCATAACAAATACCCTAATCAAGATATAGAATATTTCCTATCACTCCAGGAAACCTCATCATGATCACTTGAATTAGTCAATTCTCACCAGACTCAGAACTGCTCCTGGAAAACCACTATTCTGATTTTTTATTGTCAGAGATTGGTTTTGTTTTTTCCAGAACTTCATATAAATGCAATGAGGTAGTATTCACTCTTTGCTGTCTTGTTTATTTCTCTCAACATAATGCTTTTGATATTCATCTAAGTCATTTCTTCTTGCATGTTCATTCACATTGTTGTATATTACTTGTTTTATGCTGAGTAATATTACAATGCATGAATATACCACAACTTGCTTATCTACTTTCCTGTTGAAGGACATGTCTGCTGCTTTCATTTGGGAGCTATTATGAATGATATTGTCATCAACATTCTTATTCAAATCTTTTGGTGTATATATGTTTTTGTTTCTCTTGAGTAAATACCTAGAAGTGGAATTGCTGAATGATAATAAATGGATGCTTAATTTCACAGGAAATCCACCAAATAGTTTTACAAAGTGGTTGTATTGTTTTATATCCCTAACAACAATTTGTGAGTATTCCAGTTGCTCCACATCCTCAATGATGTTTGAGACCTGTGAAACATTTAAACTTTAGCTACTTTAGTGACTGTATGATGGTATCTCATTATGGTTTAATTTGCATTTCCCTGATAACTAATGATGTTGAACACTTGTCCATGTATTTATTGTCATTGATATATTTCTTTGTGAAGTTTTGGCTGTTTTTTTTTTATTGTGTTATCTCTTAATTATTGAATTGTAAGCATCTTTTATATATACTAGATAAAAGATTTTTGTCAGCTATGTCTTTTGAAAATAATTTCTCCTACTCTGTGACTTGTCCTTGCACTTTTTAAATGGTATTGCTTGATGAACAGAAGTTTTCTTTAATTTTATTAAAGTGTACTTTATCCTTCTATTTTTAGTTTTATGGTTAGTATTGTTCATGTCCTCTATAAAATCCTTTTAGTGTCTCATGGTGATGAGGATATTCTCTTATGGGCCCTTCCAGATGCTTTATAGTTTTAGCTTTTGCATTTAGATCTGCAATCTATCATAAATTAATTTTGTGCATGGTATGAGTTAGGGAGTCTGTATTAGTTTGTTAGAACTGCCAAAGCCAATTACCACAACTGAACATCTTAAAACAACAAAAATGTATTCTCTTAGCATTTTGGGGCTGAGAAATCTGAAATCAAGGTGTCCGTAGGGCAATGCTCTCTATAATGGCTCTAGTGAATGATCCTTCCTTGCCTCCTTCTAGCTTCTGGTGGGTACCAACAAATCCTTGATGCTCCTTGGCTTGTAGCCATATCACTCCCACCTCTGCCTCCATCATCACATGGCATTCTCCTAGTACGTCTGTATGTTTCTCTCTTCTTCCTATAAGAACACTCATCATATTGGATCTAGGGCCCACCTTAATGTAATCCTAATCCATTATGACCTCATCTTAACTAATATCTACAGACTGATTCCTAAATAAAGTCACATTCTAAGGTTCAGAGTAAACATGAATTATTGTGGGACACGATTCACTCCATGGGTATGAAGTACTATAATATGCCAGGCATAGTCCATATGTCCATCCTGTCAGTAGAGGAGCAGAATACTGTTTTTGACAGTCTGGCAAATTAGAGTAGGATTAGTCCCCCACAAGAAGTGGGGATGGCAAAAAATAATAGAGCCATTATTTCTTCACCTACAAACATTTTCCTTTATAAGTTAACATTTATTATCTATTTGAGCCCTAGAAGATAATGTATTCAGGTTTAACATGGAAAAGACTTATTTTCATCTGCAATTAACTGAAAAAATATATAGATTACAAATGAAGATAATTTACTTTTTCATCTGTAACAGGCTGGTATCACATCTGCTCTTGATCTACTCCCCATCTACCATACACCATGGTTTCTGCCATTTCCTGTCATTTCATGACTGTTGATAACAAAGGTGCTATGTAAACTGGTAATATGGCCAATTTAGATCATAACATCTTCATTAACCCCTGGCTGAGTATATATCCAGAATTAACACGGGATTCCTGTGGAACTCCGGCTTCCTTAGTCAACCATTAGGCGTTTTTTAAGTTTTGGTTCATGGTGAAACCTTGGTTTTTGCAGAAGATACTCTACCAAGAAAATGAAAATAGCAATAACCCGTGAATTTGGATAGTAGAGCCAAGGGTATCATTATATTAAAGTGTCAATTTGTTTCCCACTATGTTTTACAGTTATTTTACCAGCAGAATTTTAAAAATATTCTCCCTATTTAGTCAAATGACATAAGGTCAACTCAGCAAGTATTTAATGAGTCCAAATCTTCATTGTACTGTGGAAGATGTTAAAAATGTATGAAGCAAGGCTTTTCCTTCAGAGAGACTATTCTATTGCCTTTTGACATCAAACTGAAAGATGGTTGTAATACCTGATTAATGCTTATGAAATGAGTTTCTATTATAGACATAAATATGTGGAACTGATTTTATCAATATTAACACACTCATGTTAATGTTAACCCAAATATTAAAAATATCACTGAAGTCACAATAATATCACACTCCTGGGCATATATCTGGTGAAAACTCTACTTTGAAAAGATACATGCACCCCAATGTTCATAGCAGCACTATTTACAATAGCCAAGACATGGAAGCAACCTAAATGTCTATCAACAGATAACCAGATAAAGAAGTTGTGGTATATTTATTCAATAGAATACTACTCAGTCATAAAAAATAATAAAATAGTGCCGTTTGCAGCAACATGGATGGCCATGGAGAATGTCATTCTAAGTGAAGTAAGCCAGAAAGAGAAAGAAAAATATCATATGATATCACTCATATGTGGAATTAACTTTAAAAAAGGACACTATGAACTCATCTACAGAACAGAAACAGACTCACAGACATAGAAAACAAACTTATGGTTACTGGGGACGGGGAGGGATAAACTGGGAGTTTGGGATTTGCAGATACTAACTACTACATATAAAATAGATAAACAGCAAGGTCCCACTGTAAAGCAAGGGAACTATATTCAATACCTTGTAATGACCTATAATGAAAAAGAATATGAAAAGGAATATATATATATAATATGTATAACTGAATCACCATGCTGTACATCAGAAATTAACACAACATTGTAAATCGACTATACTTCAATAAAAAATTAACCCATACAGTTTATTAAAGTTATTAAATAATGTTACTGTAGTTTTATAAATAAACATATTGATTTTTACAAGCATCTATAAAACACAGACGTATAACTCTTAAAAAGGAAAAAAAAAAAAAAAACCTGTTCAGGAAATCAGAGGTATGCAGGATTCTGCAGAATAGTGTGGATACTCAAGAAGGCTGCACTGCCAACAACTCTGATTAAAATGTCAAGTGTTAAATGGGTGTAATCAGTCTTGATTTTTTTCCTTTCTTCTAGTTGATTTGTGTTTGGCTGAGGGCAATCATTGTGTGTATGCATGTGCGTGTCTCCACTGCTCTTTATTTTCTGCCAAAAAAGAATGAGCGCTCAATCCCTAAATTCTACCAAATGTCACAAAATGAACAAAGAAACCTACTAACAGGAAAGTTGAGCATTTTCCCCTGTTGCCTGTAATTTTTTTAGGAATAAATCTTCTAATCAGTCATGCTTTACAACTCTCGGCAGAGTACATAGTAATTACCTAGGAGATTGTTTTTAAAATGCAAAATCCTGGGAAATAACCTCCTCTCCTCCATCCTGATTCAGATCTGAAGTAAGACTGTAGCTCTGAAGTAAGTCCTAGAAGTATGCATTTTAAAGAACATATTCAGGTGATCCTAATGCTAGCTGTATTGTACTAAAGTTGAACATACAGTACCCTAGAGAGATTAGGTAATCACAGTCTGGTGAAGGGAAAAACTCAAGTCATTCCTTCTTTCATTCAACAGACATTCCAAGTCCTTTGTTGGTCCTTCAAGAAATAAGGACAAGTTCATTAAGGTCCTCAGGGAGTTTATATTCTAATGAATGAAACTACTTTATGCTCTATCAGTTATTATGGTTTAAGTAGCTCCTCTCTCTGAATATGATATTCAGTAATAATGTTTATTTCACTTATTAAATACTTTATTTCAGGTTATGGAAGACAAATGTTTCCAGGATGCTAAAGCAATCTGATCCCACACTATTTCATAGACTGTCTCATATAAATCCTACTTATCTAGTTATGACTAACTCAGGGGTCCCCAAATAACTCTCTACATACAGATTGGGAAAAATAGCATTTTTTTATAAATGGGAAAAAGACTGTATACTACTGTACATTAAAAACTATGCTGAGATGAGTACATATGTACCAATTACATGTATTTGAATACACAGATGGCTAAGCTTTTCTCTTTGATTTTTTTGTTTGTTTATCTTTCATGTTTTGGGCCTCTGTGATAGTGTTAGTCTTATTAAAATAAAGTTGGTGTGGAGGGAGATCAAGACAGAGAATAAGAGGACATGAAACTCACCTCTCCCTTTGAATAGAGCAGAGATACATCTACATGTGGAATGTCTCACTAAAACTAACTGGAAACTGGCAAAAGGACTCCTGCACAACCAAGGCTGTGAGAAAGATACACCTGAAATTCAGTAAAAAGGGAAGAAATGCAATCAGATTGGGACCTGTGCCCCTGAGAGGGGACTCAGAGGAAGAGAGAGATTACATGGGCAGAAACACACCCTGGGGAGTGAGCAGGTTAAGCCACAGGCTGGGTGTCCCAGTCCTGGGTCCTGCACAAAGGAGACAAATCCTCTTGGCTGGTTGGAGGACCAGTGCAACAAATAGAAAGACGGGGAGAAGCTTCTGAGGAGTATGCATGCACTAACTAGCTCCCAGTGTGGGGCAGAGAGAGGTCTGCTCTAGCAGCTGCCGGGTTTCCCACAACCATGTCACTTGGCACCCCAGCCCGATCCAAGTGAATGTTCCTGCCCCAATCACTCCAAGCCACCGTGCAGCACTGGATTTGTGGCAGCCATGAATGGGGAAGAGACTTGACCATGGGACACAGAGGCAACTCGGGACACAGAAGCAACTCAGTCCCCAGGGGGAGCCTGTGTGGGGCAGTGGTGGCCGTTGTTGGCACTTACTCAAGCAGTGTCTCAGAAGCCACCCAGATCTCTGATGGCAGGCACTCTACCACTCCTAAACCTCCCAATAATCACCAAGAGTCCCTGTGGGCCCCCACCAGCTAGCAGAGAAGCTCCTCAACAGGGCGGGGGTGGCAGAGGCAGAAGGCAGTGATTGGCAAAGGTCCCAGTGTGGGGAGAGGGAAAAACACACACTTAAAGGTAACAGAGCCAGCTCAGCTTGAGCCTGAACTTCAGGGCTTCTGCTCTAGCAACTTGGGATCAGACTATGCCCCTGACAAGGCAGTGATAGCCACTGAGCAGGGAGGAAGTTCTGCCTCACATCCAGTACTGGTGCTAGCCCCTCCATCCCCAGCCCCATCTCCTGCCAAGGTTATAGCTGCCAGTACACCGAGGAAAAATGTGACTTACATCCACATCAAATCCAACCCCCTCTGACAAAAGGGATTGGGTACACACGGTCTGCACAGGGACACTCCCACATAAGAACACACTTTCAAGATTACAATAAGTAACTGTTTCACCTAAATTAATAGAAGCAAAGAATGTTAAGCAGAATGAAAAGGCAGAAGAACTACTCCACTCTGAAAGAGCAAGAGAAAACTCCTGAGCAAATAAATAACAAAATAGAAATAAACAATTTACCAGATAAAGAATTCAAAACATTGGTAATAAAAATGTTATCTGAATTAGGGGAAAGAATTGATCAAAATACTGATTATTTTAACAAGGAACTAGAAAATATTAAAAAAAAAAAAAAGACCCAATCAGAAGTAAGTAGTTCAATAGCTGAAATAAAAAACACACTAGAAGAAATAAATAGCCGACTAAGTGATCCTAAAGAACAAATAAGTGGTCTGGAAGATAGAATAATGGAAATCACCCAATTAAACAGCACCAAGAAAAACAAATTTAAAAAATGAAAGCAGTTTAAGACATTCTAAGATAACATGTGTTCCAACATTTACATTAAAGGAGTTTCAGACAGAGGAAAAAGAGAGAGAAGACGACCAAAAATATATTTGAAGTAATTATGTTTGAAAACTTCCCAAATCTGAAGAAGAAAAGAGATACGCAGGTGCGGGAAGCACAGAGGATCCAAAACAAGGTGAACACAAACCGACTCACACCAAGACATATCATAATTAAAATGGTAAAAGTTAAAGAGAGAATTCCAAAGGCATCAAGAGAAAAACAAAGAGGCATATACAAGAGAACCCCCATAATGCTATCAACAGATTTCTGTGCAGAAACTTTGCAGGTAGGAAGGGAGTGGCATGATAGATTCAAATTACTGAAGGGGAGAAATCTGCAAAATAGAATATTCTACCAAGTAAGATTATCATTTGGAACAGAAGGAAAGAAAAATAAATTCTCAGACAAGCAAAACCTAAAAGAATTCAGCAATATTAAAACTACCATAAAAGAAATGTTGAAGGGTCTTCCCTAAACTGAAAAGAAGTCACAATCTATAGAAAGGGAAAATCCCAACAGGAAAGATAAAATATAGTAAGGATTGAAGATCAACATCTTAAATAAGTCAGCACATAAATTAAAAGATAAAAATTTGTAAAGCAACTACTATATAGCTACAATAGTTAAGTGATAAGCATGAAGCTGTAAAATATGACATCAAAAACACAAACTGTTGGAGAGGTAAGTAAAAAAATGTAGATCTTTTAGAATGTGTTTGAACTTAAATGACTACTGGTTTAAAACAAATAGATATGAGTCAACATATATGAACCCCATGGTGACCACAAATCAAGAAAATACAACAGAAACATAAAAATCAAAAAGGAAAAAGAAAATCATACTATGAAAGAAAAATCATCAAAGCACAAGGGAAGAAACAAAAAGAAGAAGAAATGAACAAATATAAGAACTACAAAAACAACTAGAAAATAAGTACTAAAATGGCAATAAGTACATACTTGTCAATAATTACTTTAGATGTCAATTGACTAAATGTTTCAATCAAAAGACATAGGGTGGCTGATTGGGTAAAAAAACAAGACCCATCTATATGCTGCTTATGAGAGACTCACTACAGAACTAAACACACACAGAGACTGAAAGTGAGGAGATGAGAAGATATTTCATATAAATGGAAATGACAAGAAAGCAGGTGTAGCAATACTCATATCAGACAAAATAGACTTTAAAACAAAGACTACAACAAAATACAAAGAAGGGCATTATATAATAGTAAAGGGATCAATATAAGAAGGATATTAAACTCAATAACATACTCACCCAGTACAGGAGCACCTAAATATATAGAACAGATACTAACGGACATAAACGGAGAAATTGACAATAATGCAATATACCTTAACACCTTACTTATCAATGAACAGATCATCCAGATAGAAAATCAATAAGGCAACAGTAGTTTTAAATGACACAATAGACTAATTGGACTGAAGAAATATCTACAAGACATTATACCAAAAACTGCAGAATACACATTCTTTTCACATGGACATGGACTGTTCTTCAGGATAAATCACATGCTAGGACACAAAACAAGTTCCAATATTTTTAAGAGGATAGAAATTATATCAAGCATTTTTTCTGACCACAATGGTGTGAAACTAGAAAACAACTACAGAAGGAAAAATGGGAAAAGAAAAAACATGTGGAGACTAAACAACATGCTGCTTAAAAAAAAAAAAAAAAAAAAAAAAAAAAAAAGGGTCAATGAAGAAATCAAAGAGGAAATCAGAAAATACTTCAAACAAGTAAAAATGGAAATACAGCACTCCAAAATCTATGGGGTGCAGCAAAAGCAAATCTAAGAGGAAAGTATATAGCGATACAGGCTTTCCTCAAGAAACAAACAAACAAACAAAAAACTCAAATAAACAACCTAACATAGCAAAGGAAGGAATTAGAAAAAGAAGAACAAAGCTCAAAGTCAGCAGAAGGAAGGAAATAATAAAATCAGAGAGGAAATAAATAAAATACAGATCAAAAAAATAATAGAAATGATCAGTGAAACCAAGAGCAGGTTTTATGAAAAGATAATCAAAACTTAAAAACCTGTAGCCAGGCTCACCAAGAAGAAAAGCAAGGACCCAAATAAACAAACTAAGAATTGAAATAGAAGAAATAACAACCAATAACACAGAGATACAAAAAAAAAATCTATGAATAGTTATATGCCAACAAAGTGGACAACCTAGAAGAAATGGACAAATTTCTAGAAGCACACAGCCTACCAAGCATAAATCAAGAAGAAACAGACAATTGGAACAGACTGATCACTATCAGCAAAATTGAATTTGTAATTAAAAAAATAACTCCCAGTAAACAAAATTCCAGGATCATATGGCATCACAAGGAAATTCTACCAAACATATAAAGAACTAACGCTTATCTTTCTCAAACTATTCCAAAAAGTGAAGAGAATAGGTCACTCCAAAATTCATTTTATGAAGTCATCATTGCCCTGGTAGCAAAACCAGACAAAGACACTACAAAAAAGAAAATTATAGGCCAATATGTTTGATGAAAATAGATGCAAAACCCCTCAACAATATATTAGAAAACTGACTCCAGCAGTATATAAAAAGGATCATGAACTATGATTAAGTTGGATTTATTCCAGGGTCACAAGGACAATTCAGCATTTACAAATCAATCAATGTGATACAGCACATTAACAAAAGGAAGGATAAAAATCACATGATCATCTCAATAGACACAAAAGAAGCATTTCACAAAATTCAGCATCCATTTATGTTAAAAAAAAAATCCTAACCAAAGTGGGTATAGATGGAACATATATCAAGAGAATCAAGGCCATTTATGACAAACCCACAGTCAACATTGTACTCAGTGGTGAAAAGCTGAAAGCCCTCCCTCTAAAGTCAGCAATCAGACAAGGAAAAGAAATAAAAGGCATCCAAATTGGAAAAGAAGAAGTAGAACTGCCACTATTTGCAGATGACATGATGCTATACATAGAAGCCCTAAAATCTCCACCCTAAGACCATTAAAACTAATAAATGAATTCAGCAAAGTTGCAAGACACAAGATTAATATACAGAAATCTGTTGCTTTTCTATACACTAAAAATGAACTATAAAAAAAGAGAAAGTTAGAAAAATGCCATTTAAAATCACATCAAAAAGAATAAAATATATAGGAAAAAACTTAACCAAGGATGCGAAAGACCTATCCTCAGAAAACTATAAAATACTGATGGAGGAAATTGATACAAGAAATGGAAAAATATTCCACACTCTTTTATTAGAAGAACTCATATTGATAAAATGGCCATACTACCCAAAGCAATCTACAAATTTAATGCAATCCCTATCAAAATAGCCATGACATTTTTTATAGAACTAGGACAAATAATCCTAAAATCCATATGGAACCACAAAAAACCCTGAATTGCCAAAGCAATCTTGAGAAAAAAGAACAAAGCTTCAGGTATCATCTTCTCAGACTTCAGACTACTACAAAGCTACAGTAATCAGAACAGCATGGTTTTGGCACAAAAAGAGACACATAGATTAATGGGACAGAATAGAGAGCACAGAAATAAGCCCACACACTTGTGATCAACTAATCTATGACAAAAGAGGCAAGAGTATATATGAAGTAGAAAGATACTCTCTTTAAGAAGTGGTATTGGGAAAACTGGACAGCTACATGTAAAACAATGAGATTAGAACATCTCCTCACACCATATACAAAAATAAACTCAAAATGGATTAAAGCCCTACATGTAAGCCTGGAAACCACAAAACTCCAAGAAGAATACATATACAGAACACTCTCTGACATAAATGGTGACATAAATCATAGCAATATTTTCTTGTATCAGTCTCCAAAGGCAAAAGAAATAAAAACAAAAATGAACAAATGTGACCTAATTAAACTTAAAAACTTTTGCATGATAAAGAAAACCATCAACAAAATGAAAAGACAACCTGGAGAATCAGAGAAAATATTTGCAAATAATGTGACAGACAAGGGTTAATTTCCAAAATATACAAACAGCTCATATCATTCAATATCAACAAAACAAACAACCCAATCATACAATGGGCAGAAGACTTGAATAGATAGTTCTCTGAAGAAGACATACAGATGGCCAAAAGGCACATGAAAAGATGCTCAATATCACTAATAATTAGAGAAATGAAAATCCAAACCACAATGAGATATCATCTTGCATCTGTCAGAATGGTTATCATCAAAAAGAATGCAGAGAGGATGTGGAGAAAATGGAATCCTTGAACACTTTTGGTGGGAATGTAAATTTTTTTTAACATTTTTTATTGATTTATAATCATTTACAATGTTGTGTCAAATTCCAGTGTAGAGCACAATTTTTCAGTTATACATGAACATGTATATATTCATTGTCACATTTTTTTCTCTGTGAGCTAACATAAGATCTTGTATATATTTCCCTGTGCTATACAGTATAATCTTGTTTATCTATTCTACAATTTTGAAATCCCAGTCTATCTCTTCCCACCCTCTGCCCTCTTGGCAACCACAAGTTTTATATTCTATGTCTGTGAGTCTATTTGTTTTGTATTTACGCTTTGTTTTTTTTTTTTTTTCAGATTCCACATATGAGCGATCTCATATGATATTTTTCTTTCTCTTTCTGGCTTCCTTCACTTAGAATGACATTCTCCAGGAGCATCCATGTTGCTGCAAATGGTGTTAGGTTGTCGGTTTTTATGGCTGAGTAGTATTCCATTGTATAAATATACCACATTTTCTTTATCCAGTCATCTGTTGATGCACATTTAGGCTGTTTCCATGTCTTGGCTATTGTAAATAATGCTGCTATGAACATTGGGGTGCAGGTGTCATCCTGAAGTAGGGTTCCTTCTGGATATATGCCCAGGAGCAGGATTCCTGGGTCATATGGTAAGTCTATTCCTAGTCTTTTGAGGAATCTTCATACTGTTTTCCATAGTGGCTGCACCAAACTGCATTGTGGGAATGTAAATTGGGGCAACCACACTATGGAAAACATCGTGTTCCTTCAAAAAACTAAAAGTAGAACTACCATATGATCCAGACATTCCACCTCTGGCTATATACCCAGAAAAAAATGAAAACTAATTCAAAAAGATACATACACTCCAATGTTCATAACAGCACTATTTACAATAACCAAGACATGGAAGTAACCTAAATGTACATGAACGGACATATAGATAAAGATGACTGATTTTATATATATATATATATATATATATATATATATATATATATATATATATATATATATATATATATATATAAATGGAATATTATCCATAAAAGAGAATGAAATTTTGCCATTTTCAGCAACATGGATGAACCTAGAGAATATTATACTTTGTGAAATAAGTCAGGCAGAAAAAGACAAATACTGTATGATACTACATATATATTGAATCTAAAGAATAATACCAATGAATGTACATGAAAACAGAAACAGATTCACAGATATAGAAAACAACCAGTAGTTACCAAAGGGGGGTAGGATGGGGGAGGGGCAAATTAGGGGTATGGGATTAAGAGATGCTAACTACCATGTATAAAATAGGGAAGCAACAAGGGTATATTGTATAGCACAGTGAATTATACTCATTACCTTGTAATAACCTGTAATGGAGTATAATCTCTAAAAATACTGTATCGCTATGCTGTACACTTGAAACTAGTATAATATTGTAAATAAATTATACTTCAATAAAATTTAATTTGACATGAAGCTTTTTTGAAAAATCTAACTTTATGATGGAGTCTATATATATGTGATAATATATGTTATACATAATGTGTTGTTATATATAATATATATTATATAATATGTTATATATTATATATATACACACATAAATAAGTAATTAAATATATCTAAGAGAAATACTAATTAACATCCTATGCAAGTAGGGTACCAATCATTAGAATAAGTAAAACAAATAAAATAGTCAGTGTGTAGCAACATTATAAAGATACATTTGGAGTGCTTGGAAGTGGAAATGTATTTGTTGCTATGTATGATTCAAAGCATTTTCATCTATGCAGGTGTATTCTTATTTAGAGACTATGTCTTTTCAATTCGACGATACAATAACAACTCAGTAAGTATTTACCAAGTTTCAATATTTACCATATTATGAAACTTACAATAGACATATGCATCAAGGCCTTTCCTACACAGAAATTACTCTGATTCCTTATGGTAGAGTGAAAACGTACACACACGTTGATAACTGAAGCAATGAGAGTAGATTAAATAAACCAGGAAGAAAATGTGGACTCCACATTTCAGAAGCAAGTAAAAGAAGATGAAAAAAAAAAAAAAAAAGCCCAAACCAGCCCCTACATATCTCAGTCACAGCATGTATATCACAATAACATCTCCGTGTTTAACTTCTCTCATTCTCAGCAACACTGGCAGGACAGTTTGTTATTTGCATCATTTACTGAACACTTTCTACATGCGAAGTTCTGTTCTAAACACTTCACATGTATCAATTCACTTTCTCTTCATGACAAATATATGAGGCAGTGCACTTTATTACTCCCATTTTATCTGTGGGAGACATTCATAGAGAGTAGTTTACCTAGTGCCCCACAGTCGCTGAATGCGAGAGCTGCTGTATGGATCTAGGCAATGTGATGCCAGTGTCCATGCCTTTTAACTACTGGGCATCTTCCCATCATACTCAGTTGTCTATCTTCCGACACCTAACATTATTCCTTGCACGTAGCAGTTATTCAATAAATAGTTGTTTAATGATGAAAAGCAAAATGGATAGAGACCAACCCAAAATTGAGAAAAGACTAGTGTAGTAGAAGCCAATGAAGGAGTACCCATATATTTTGCAAAAGTAGAAAGAGTTCCCAAATGCCAATATTCTGGCATATTGAATTGCTATAAAGCTGAAATGAGGAGGATTGTCTATTTTTTTTAAATTATAGTCACTTTAGTCAAAAAGACAGTAAAGAAAATATAAAACAAAAATAGAATTATCCAACTATAGTAAACTCATATTAAAACATCTCCCACTGAATCAGTCTGCGTAGCCCAGAGACATTGTGCGCCATCATAGTCACTGGTACGAGCTGAATGTCCTTATGGGATAGGGATTTAAGCAAGGTATCTTGATGGAAAAGTTTATGGGACAGATAAAATATATATTATGAAGCAGTGTGTTGGTTGTTTTTTTCACTTCTATCTACTTCTTGCACACTTTTATTCTAAACACTTTCTATTAATACTAATAATTATGACATCTGCTCACTCATTTCTTGTTGAAGCATTTGTTCAGCATCTGCCATTTATGAGGCACTGTGCGAGGTATGCATGTGTCTGAAAGGGCCAAATACGGTAAGTTCTACCCTTAGAATTTACACAATGATTTCACATACATGTTTTCACTTTATCCACATAAGAACCATGTGAGGAGAACTCTTTCATTCTTACAGTTTGCTTGGCTCCTTAGATAAACTCTTAGTTGTTGTTTTCTTTACAAACCAGTTTACCCTTCTACATTGTGAGTTTTTGAAGGGAAAAACATGACTTACTACTTTTTGCAGTCTTTTACACACACACACACACACACACACACACACACACACACATACACACACACTTATTCCTCACAGTTCCTGAAAATATTAGGTAGTTAATATTATACTTAGAAAAAAATCCAAAGACCTTATAATGGCCTAAAAAGGTCTTATATAAATCTGGCCCCTTCCTGTCTCTCCACCCTTTTCCATTATGCTGCCTTTGCTAACTATATTCCAGATATAGTTATCTTTTTCTGTTGCTTATGTATTCAAGCAGTCAGCCATTTAACAGATATTTTTGAGTGTCTACCATTTGCCTAGTATTGATAACACAGAATTAAATAAAACCCATGAAATATGTGCCTTTATGGAGATTACATGTTATTAGGGGAAGGCAGATAATAAGCAGATGCACACTATGTCAGGTAGTGATGAATGCTAAAAAGAAAGGAAAAGATCTTTTATATAGGAAGACCAGGAAATTCATCTCTGAGGTGACAGGTATGTGGAGACTGGGATGTAGTGAGGGGGAAAACCATCTTGGGGGATATGGTTATAAAATGTAAAAGCTCTAAGGTATGAACATGCTCTGTGTATTTCAGAAAGACAAAATAGTTCAGAAAAGTAGTGGAGATGACAGCCAGCTCACAGAGGGATTTGAGGAAAAAGAGGAGTTCTGGACAGCTGCAAAGTTTTAGCCTGGGCAATGGTATAGCAGAATTACCATTTACTGAGATGGGGAGGAGACTAAGAGTGTATTTTTAGAGGGGCAAACTCAAGAATTCATTTGGGAATGTATCAAGTTTGAGATGCTTATTACACATCCCAAGTAGAAATATTAACTCAATAGTTGAATAAAAGCCTGAATTTCAGATGTGAGGTAGGCTGAAGATAAAAAATGTATCACTAAAATACAGATGGTATTTAAAGTCACATGCTGGGTGAAATAACCTAAGAAGTGAATGTGTGTGTGTATATATACATATACACACACACATACATATACACACACTACATCTTCTTTACTGAACCATCTGTTGATGGACATTTAGGTATATATACAATGGAATACTACTCAACCATTAAAAAATAAAATAATGCCATTTGCAGCAACATGGATGGACCTAGAGATCATCATCATAAGTGAAGTAAGCCAGAAAGGGAAAGAAAAATATCATATGATATCACTTATATATGGAATCTGAAAAAAATGAGACAAATGAACTTATTTACTAAACAAAAAGGCTCACAGACATAGAAAACAAACTTGTGGTTACCAGTGAGGGAAGGGGAGGGTAAAGGGATAAATTGGGAGTTCAGGATTTGCAGATACTAACTACTATATATAAAATAGATGAACAACAAGGTCCTACTGTATAGCATAAGGAACTATATTCAATACCTTGTAATAACCTATAATGAAAAAGAATATGAAAAGAAATATGTATATATATATATAACTGAATCACTATGCTGTACACCAGAAAGTGACACAACATTGTAAATTGACTATACTTCAATTTAAAAAAAAGTGAATGTAGACAGAGAAGAAAGGAGGTCCAATGTCTTAACCCTATAGGACACTCCAATATTGATGAGTCAGAAAGATGAGAAAGAATGACCATCCAGTGAGGCAGGAAGATAACCACGAATATTCATGAGGCCAAAGGAGACAAGTATTTCCAGAAGAGAGGGCTCAACCTGGTCAAACGCTGCTGAAAGTCTAAATAAGATAAAGGTCAAAAAATGACTTTTAGATTAGGCAACAAGGAAGTCATTAGTGACTGTGACAGCAGTTTCAGAGAAAACCTGATTGAAGTGAGGTCAAATGAGACTATGCAGGACAAGTAAAGGCAGCACATATAGACAACTCTTTCTAGGAGTTTTACTGTAAGGGAAGCAGAGATTTGGTAGCAACTAGCTAGAAAGAGATGTGAGGTCAAGGGAGTGCTTTCTAATGGCAAAAGAAATGACAGCCTGTTTGTATGCTGATGGAAATGATTCAAAAGAGGTGAAAAAGCAGAGGAATCTATAGAGAGAAGAGACAACTGAACTGTAGGAGCCATGTTGTATGTGTAAGTAAAATAATTGCAATCTAGAGAATAAAAGGAGTAGCTGGTGTAGGGTAGGAACATCAATGATTCATCTGTAGAACAAGAAGAAAGGCAAGGTGTATAGGTAGAGATGTAGGCGGGTTGGCATACCTGTTGGTGGAGAAATGTAGAATTCTATTATTTTCAAATTGCTTCCATTTTCTTAGAGAAATAGAAATAAAGGTCATCAGTGGACAATGAAAAGGGAGAAATAGATGCAAAATAGTCACCACTTAGGAGAGCAGATCAATTAGCAAAATATAGTAGAATTGCTGGCCATCTCTAATTTTTCCACTTTAGGTGAATGGGCTTTAATATAAAAGCAAGGTAGGACCTCATGGTTGTGTATTTTTCTCCACTAACTGTCAGTTGCTCTCTTGCAGGTTGGTATAGATTTGGTGGAGCTAAATTTATCCAGGGTTGAAGCTTGGCCAGGTGAGCACAATGAAAGACAAAGAGCATAGGCATTGAGATATTTGCAAATTAGTGATTATATTATGTGATACTAACTGCTGCAATGGGTAAGCACTAAAAATCATTTGGCTAATACAATAGAAGTTTATTTCTCATTTACGTGAAATCCACAATCGGTACCCTTGAGTAGTGGAAGCGATCCTTCACCTGACAGTAAGTCTAGGATAGCAGAAACCTTTTTCTTTCTCTAATTCCACATCCTCTAGCAATACCTGAACATGGCAGGTGCTCAGTAAACATGTGAAACCCCAACTAACCACAGGTAGTCTTTATTCTTAGTAAACTAAAGAACAGTCTGAATTTACAAAAAAGATAAATCACACCATCCACCTACTGCTTTCTAACAGAATTTTCCCACCTTATTTTTTTTTACCATAAACTTTTCATCAGGTACTTGAGAATTTAGATGTGTAGTTTCTCTGGATGTTCTCCAAAAACCTATTGCACTAGGCAATATATATTGAAAAACATCTCAAAACCACAGTTCTTACAGCTGGATCACAAGGTTAGTTTTCAAAGTATTGAACAGGGAGAGAGATGAGTCAGAAATGGGAGTTTAAGAATCTTGTATAATACCTGGTACATAATTGAACATGAAAAAAATATAATTTTAAGTTGGCAAAAATAAAATTGGAAATAAAAACCCATCTGTATGTAAACAAAAAGTTTTATTTGCTTTTGAAGCTATACAAGTATTAAATGTAAACCCATTGTGAATTTTAGAGCCAGCCAGAGATGGGGCAGTGTTTTGGGGAGAATGGATATAGGGGTATTGGAAAAAAACATGCATTCCTTGTACTGGATTCTGCCCTTTTATCAGGATTTTACCCTCTGCTTATAGGAAGGCACATGCTTAGTGTTATTTTCAATCTAATTACTTATTCTTCATATCAGATGGCAAAGTTTCTGGTTCTCTTTTGTGAGGAGAATAGCAAAGACGTTCAAAGGAGCTGATTAAATTGACCATTTCAGTTTCCCTTATCCAGGTGATCTCACACAGATTAATATGGGATTTATTTCATTAAAGTTGGAAAAATCATACATATCAGATAGGTTTATTTGATTGCAAGCAACAGGAGCAGAAACAACAACAGTAAAAGGTGGGGATGAATAATTACTTTATAGCATATGGAGATAGTTCAGAGACTTGGAGGGAAATCAGGACTTGAAAAGAACAAAAGCCAGTGTGGCTTTGAGGATCTAGGTAGCAATAACTCCTTTTTTCTTTTTCTAAAATTCTCTGAGTTTAAACCATTAGTGCACTTATATTTTACAGAGTAAATGTGATCACATATTACTCTGCTTTAACAACTATCCTTAATTACTGAAACATTTCGTTGCATTCCTTTAACAGGATCTGAACAGCTTTTTGCTCATCTTAAATGCATCTTTATCACTTAATTGTTGTCATGTAAAAATATGGATGTTTGATCTGCAAGATATTTACCATGAACACTATGTAATGGGACTGAGTGACAGCTAAGTGAGCTACCAGTAGAAGACTTAAAACAGAAAGCCACAGAACGATGCTAATTCAAGGCAATGAAACAGACAGTATTTGGAATGCCTTGCGGGAATGTGTCAGGGGATTGGAGCTGCTCCTTATTTGTGTAACTACAGAGTCTACATTGCTACAAAGCTTATTGGTCTAAAATATGCATAACGAGTTGCTTTCCTTTGACTGCCATCTAATCACTCCAGCAATTTTGAAATGGTACAAAAATCATTGCCAGGGATTCTTGTTCTCAGGCAGAAGAACAAGTAGCCACATTATACCGCATTCTGTTTTCATAATCAAGCAACCCTTTTTCCGTGTTACCAAATGCAATCACAAAGCTGACTGGCTATACTCTAATTATAGTATTGCACTCGCTTTCTCTCAGCACATACTTTAAGCTTTGGGCAAAATGTTTTATGTGTTGTCACAGGGGAGGTTTATTGAACGGAGTCATTAACTGTATTCTCAGTTACAGCATTATCAGCTGCAAGTTTCATCTTTTAAAAGCAAAGTGTTTATATAAATGTCTATGCTGTTTTCTTTATGTGGTTGTTTTCAAAGGAAAGATTTCTGTGGGTGACTAATTTAATGTTTCCCTTGAGGCTTTCTATTGATTTATAGCTAAGGATTGAATTTGATAAACGTACACTGAGTATTTCTGCTTAAGAACAGCAGCATTTTGGAAACCTTATCTGACAGTCACTGAACCCTGAGCAGAAGATACAGGAGACAGTTCCGTCCTGTTCAGTGTACACTCTTAGAGATTTGATCTTCATGGTACCTACCATGATCACTGTGTAATGGAGATTTGCTGCAAACCAGTAAGTACCCAAAAAGATAGCTGCATGATCCCATGAATGGTTTTTGAGTCAGACAACAAATTGGACAGCTAGAACCACTCATTTGCTGTCAAAAAGTAATTTAATTACTCCTGAAGCTTCATTTTCAAAATTACCACAAGAGAGTTTGTTTCAGTCATGTGTTAAAGCTTAGATATTTAAAGAAATACTTCCATGTTTGTTGAAAACCAGACATTGTTTTGAAAAGAGGTGAGCCTCAGAGAAACTGAAAAGTGCTTTGTCTATGAATTTATTCTGCTGAGGAGGCATCCTGAAGCAACTCCTAAAAATAAACCAAGATGCTGTTCTTATACTCTAGATCTAAACAGGTCAGTTCCTACCCCTAGTGAGGTTGGCAAATTATAGACTCCTCTCTTGTACTGCCTCTCAGTCTGAATCCCATCATGAAAATATATTAATAAATAGCTTCCAGGAATAGAAACTAAAGTCACAATACTCCTGGACTTTTCCCATAGCATCATAGTCTCTTTACCTCTCCCATCATGTGAACTTCCTTTGGGATACTAAAGGAGGCACACAAAGAAATTGATCTCTATGAACCTGAATGACTGCCATTTTGCTTCCTTACAGCTGGGTCATTAAAAACATGGATAACAAAACAGGCATTTTACAGAGCTTATCTTGGAGTTTGTTATTTGCTCCTCTTAATCCCCTAATTTTCCTGAAGGGAATTTGTATTTGAAAACTACTTTGCAATTGGCATAATAAGGGTCTAATTACTACCCGACCTGTTTTTAAATAAGGAAACAAACACTACCTTTGAAATGGCATTTGATATAAAAATATCTCAGTCACTTCTTACCAATTCTGGTGACTATTGAAACATTGTTAGAAAGCCTCACGGATGTACCTTTCAAATCTTTGTCCATTTTCGTACTTTTCAGTGTTCCATTTTTTTTCTCCAAAACACAGACAAAATATGTAGTAATGGGGTTTGGACTGTCAGCATCAGCAAAGTGTGGTGCTCACAGTTACAATGAATGTACTGGAGCTTTACTCCAGTAAAATTGGTGCCATTTATTTTCATTCATTGCTCCATCTAGCAACCTTGGGAGGAAAATTACATTGCCCATTACAGCCTCATTTGGCATTTTCTCAGAGAAGGAAGAAATACCACTGATTAGCATTTCATGGTAGAAGTGAGTGATGTCCTCAATACTATGCAACATCATATTCGGCAGAAACTACTAGAAAAAAACTTCTGGGGAGAGACTTGAATATGTTAGTACTGAAAATGCCTGGATTTCTAGAAATAGCTGAAATAAATAATTAACAAGACTCTGTTTGAATCTTTATATACTAAAAATCCAGAGCACAAGTGTGTCTGAGATCTGAAGTAAATATTACCTGTGAACACTGCCCTTTCCCTAAGTACGTACCCACAAAAAAGGTGCTTAATCATTATAAAAGTAGTCTGATCACTTAAGCAAGCTAATTACAAGAATAAAAAATTGTCTTTTATTTAAATTGATTGCTTAATGTATTTAGCCAATTTAACAAGTCCAAATGTTTTAAGTCTTGCCAGAATTTCAAATTGTAGATTTGTTTCTATTTTCTTCTTTGCCATGTTAGGCATACTTTCTTTATTATCCATTTATTACCATGAAGAACAAAGTTCTTTGGGGGGAAAATATGCTCAGAGTTTCTTTTTTAACATGATTTTTCTTGAACAATAACTGACATAAAGACAAGGCAGACATATCTTTTAGGCCTGCTGTTGCACGTCCCTCACCTCATACACAAGAGATTTATGATTTTTCTGAATATAAACTTGTTATCATGACCATTCAGGGAAATATTTAAAAAGCAAACTGCTTGCCCTCTTTTTATTCAGTCATAACATACATCCAGTAAGATACAAAATTGAAAATTTAGAACGAATGATCACACCCATTCAATGACCACCCAGATCAAGATATAGAGTATTTTTAACACCCCAGGTGGTTTGTTCATGCCCCTTATCAGTCAACTTCTCGCAGCATTAACCACTATTCTGACATCTATCACTACAGATTAGTTTTTCCTGTTCTTGAATATCATAGAAAGGAAATTATGTAATATGTACTCCTTTGTATCTGATTTCTTTCACTGCAAATAATATCTGTGAGCTTCATTCATGTTGTTGCATTAATTAGTAGTTTCTCTTCATTACTCAATAGTATTCCATTGTATGGATATACCACAACATGTTTATCCATCCCCCAGTTAGTGGACACTCCCATTGTTTCCAGTTTTTTGCTTTATGAATACACTGCTATGGACACATTTATAAATGTCTTTTGCTAGACTTATGTACTCATTGTTCTCTGGTATATCCCTGTAAGTGGAACTGCTAATCCATAGGGAAGGCATATGGTTAATTTTAGTAGATACTGTCAAATAATTTTCCAAAGTGGGTGTACCATTTTACACTCTCACCAATAATACATGAAAATTATAGTTTCTCCACATCTTTGCCAAAACTTGGTCTTGTCAATCTTTAACTTTAGGCATCCTAGAGGGTGTGAAGTGTGTGGCTTCCATCAGAAGTTCCCTGATGAAGAATGATTCTATCTTATCTTTTCATATGCATATTGGCCATGTTGATATCCTGGAAGCGCCTGTTCCAGTCACTTGCCCATTATTAAATGAATTGCTTGCCTTTTTTTCTTACTGCCTTGTAGGAGTTCTTTATAAATTCTGGATACAAATTTTTTGCTGTGTGTATGTTTGTGGTATGGGTCTATGGAGAGAAAGAGATTTTTTCCAGTCTGTGGCTCACAAATTTACATTTTAACTTTGTCTTTTGATAAACAGAAGTGTTTTTTGCTGAAATACAATTTTCAAATTTTTTGTTATGGTTTATGCTTATTGTTTCTTATTTCAGAAGTCTTTGTTTACCTTCAAATCATGAAGACATTATCTTATGTTTTGGTCAGAAAGCTTTATTCTTTGTTCTTTATTCACATTTAGGTCTATACTCATTTCAAATTGATTCTTGCTCATGATGTGAGGGAGATTTTAGGTTTATTATTTTTCCACATGGATTTTTAAATACAGATTAGGTTCATTTACATTTTAGGTAATGGCTACTACAGTGGGATTTAAATCTACCACCATGCTATTTGTTTTCAGTTTTCCCACTTGTTCTTTGTCCTCTATTACTCTTTTCCTGCCCTATTTTGTATTAATCATATATATATATGCATTTCACGTTATGTGTCTGTGGAAAAATCTCCCATGGATTTTGCAGAATTCCTATTAAGTCTCTGTTTCAAAGTCACAGAAATTGATATGCTATGAAAGATGTTTGCTTTTATTTTTCTCCAGAAACTTTTGTTCCTTACATAGCATGAGGAGTACACGTGCAGTCATTTTCTTGCTATAATGGTAGAGCTAACCACTACTAACCAAAAAATAATAAAACTTTTCTTATCTCCACAAGAGCTGAATGGTTACTTTCCTGGGTGGGCACCTGAATTAACAGAAAGGGTGACTGCATAAACCAGATATTTCCAGAGAAATTTAGAGCATTGTCTTCTTAGGATTTTACATTTCAGGAAGAAGTAATCTTCCCCAGATACTTATTTATGTACCAAATGGTTAAAGTAAGATCCCAAGATGTTTCCTATTACTTTTACAAGGAGATGCAGAAGGAAAGAAGGGGCGGGTGACTTTATTATACTTTTTAAATGGAGAAAAGTATTATTTCTGGGCCTCTTGCCAATAGATTGATGTCACCACTTGTGGGAGATTTTATCGATCAGGCTTTCGTCACATCTCCTTGTGGGGTGCTAGGCATGGGAAACATGCTGCAGTGTTTTTCTGGCTGTTGATTTTGCTGTGAGTGAAATGAAATTCTGACCTCTGATTTAGATGCCAGGTATTTATTCAAGTATCTCTCTATATAAAAATCCATAACTGTGCAGGTATGGTAACATCTGAGACCATTCACATTTTCTGACCTAATCTGTTACTTTTTTGATATGTCTTTCAGTATGAACTTTGTAGTTACCTTAGAGATGACAATCTGTATTCTTCACTCATTACAGTTTGATTGGTACTTCACCATATCACAAACAAGAAAAAAAATAAAAAGCTGCTCTATAACTCTACTTACATTCCCCAACTTTTTGCCTATTGTTATATATTTTATGTCTATATAACTTATAAACTGCACAAGACATATGAGTGATCATTAAATAAGACATTCAAGAGTTTTTATGTTTACCTGTTTAAATATTCCATCTCCAAATCCATTTCATCCATCTTTTACTTTATTTCTTTTACTATTTTAATTACAGATATTTTGAAATTCCTGTATACATCATCTCTGTGACTGCTTCTATTTCCTGTTTTATCTCCTGGTTATCAATCCCTTTCCTTCTTGTTTACATGTCAGAAATTTTCTTATTGTGTGCCATGCATCATGGATGGTATAATTTGCAAGTTCTGGATTATGTTATCTTCCTCTAGGGAGTGTTCAATTTTGTTCAGGGAAGCAGTTAAATTAGTGGAAGATCATCTTGATTCTACTGAAGTCTGGTTTTAGGACTGATTTTTTAGGAAATAGGTCCACTTATTTCAAATTTCCTTTACTCTAGGGCTAAGCTTTTACTCCTAGCATGTGATTCTTTCTCTAAGAAGTGACTTTTCAGGAGTACCAGCAGAATGCCTAAAGCATTCATCAATGCCTTTGCATTCTGACTGGGGCTGGCTTTAACGTATCTCCAGAAATATCTAGCCTCTGAAAATTCTGTACAGCTCTCAGAGTCCACAGCAGCTATTTTCTGCTAGACTTCCTAAAGTTTCCCCCTTAACATATACAGCTTGAGAACTGACCAGGACCCAAGGGGAATTTTTTAATAGATTTTTGGGACTCTTTCCCTGCAGCTCTGACTTCTCAGGTACCCACTACAAATCCTAATCTATGTTTCCTCCATCCAGTGAAGCTGTCATTTTCTGCTTGGACTTATTATCCCTAAGCTGTTGCTTGTAAACTGACATTTTGCTAATAACGGAGAAAGGTACGGGGAATATGGGGCTTACCTCATATACTGCCCTTCTCTCCCGGATCGTAGCTGTTCATCTGTGAATGTCACTTATGTGTCAGTAGTTGTTTTGTTAATTTTTCAGTTTTTAAAATTATTTATGGTGTGAGGGTATGTCTCATACCAGCTCTCAAAGGTGAAAACAATCAATATGAGTTTAAACTAGAAAAGTCTTTGAGTAACATGAAAACCTCTGAGTAACTAGTGAGTGCTCCTTGAAGGAAAAACACTTTTTTTGCAGCTGAGAAGGCTATGTTGGAGGTTATTTAGCCTTAAAACATGAGTTCAAGCGGAGTCAATCTATATCCAGTCCGAGTTGTAAGTTTCCACCTAAGTTCTTATAATTGCTAGAAATTCACACATCACAATCATGGGTTTAGGGAAACATTTTCTTTTCTTTTTTGTTTTACAGCTTTATTGATACATATTTGACATACCATGCAATTCACTAATTTAAAGTTTAAAGTTCAGTGTTATTATTATATTCACCAAGTTGTGTAACAATTCCAAAAATTAAATTTTAGAATATTTTCAACATTCCAAAAAGAAACCCCGTACCTACCAGCAGTCTATCTCCATCCCCATTTTCCTCCCCTAGTTCCAGGTATCCACTAATTACCTCTCTGTCTCTATGGGTTTGCCTATTCTGGACATTTCTCATAAACAGAATCATGTAGTATGTAGTCTTTTGTGACCAGCTTCTTTCATTTTGCCTAGTGTTTTCAAGAGCTAAGACTCTTTACAATTAGTTTACTTCCTATGTTTATTTTTATTGAGCTATAGATATATGGAGAGATATAGATATATTCTACACTAACAAAATTTGTCAATTTTAATGTGTACAATTCAGTGGATTTTAGTATATTCACAATTTTGTACAACCATCACCACAATCTAATTCCAGAATATTCCTGTGAGCCCACAAAATAACCCCGTACCTGTTAGCAGACACTTCCAATTCCCCTTTTTTCCCATCCTCTGAAAACACTAATATACTTTCTCTCTATATTCATTTGCCTATTATGGATATTTTATAAAATAGTATGATATAACATGTGACCTATTGTGTGTGGCTTCTTTCACTTAGCATGGTGTTTTCAAATTTCATCTACACTATAGCATTTATCATTCTTTACTTCACTTTTTTAAATTGAATAATATTCTACTGTATGGATATGCCACATTGTGTTTATGAACTTATCAGATTATGGACATCTGGGCTGTTTCCAATTTTTGACTATAATGAATAATATTGCTATGATCATTTCTGTGCAACATGTGTTTTCAATTATTATCAACATGTTTTCAATTCTCTTGGGTGTATACCTAGGTGTGAAATTGCTGGGTCACGTGGTAATTCTGTTTAGCATTTTGAGTAACTGCCAAACTGTTTTCCAAAGCGGCTACACAATTTACACTCCCACAAGCAATGTTTGGGTGTTTCAGTTTCTGTCTCTTCATCAACACTTGTTATGGTTTATCTTTCTTCATTCATAAATCATATCATTTATCTGTAGACTCATTTTATTATATCCTCAAAAATCAGTATTGAGACTTTTATTATTTTAAGCTGTACCTACCTTGTTTTCCCTGAGGCAATAAATAACATGGCTTAACATTAATGGCTAAATGATTGAAGAAAAATAATCTACTGTACCAGTAAGGGAAAATGTATCAAAAGTCACTTCAAAATATCCTTTTTACACATGTTTATTGCCTGTTGTTGCCTTAGAAGGGCTTTGTGCATCTAAAGTTTCCTTGTTAGATATGTGAGCTATTTAAATTGATGTACTTAAGAGTCACTAAAGAGCTTTGAGGTGGGGGAGGGATGCCAGAACATCAACCTTAGAAAATCTGATTGGGCCTGATCCTATGTATGTTTTTAAAATTTCACAGATGAGTCTGATTTATTGTCAGTCTAGGGAACAACTGATAAACACTGGCGATATGTGAACACACAGAGGAAATAGCTAGTATCTTTTCAAAAAAAAAGTGCTTATGGGAAGAAATGAAAAATCCTTAGAGAACATTACCTCTTGCAATAATATAAACAGGTTTACAGATGTTACCGGTTTTCTGTCTCTAAAAAAAAATGTACACTATGAACACTACTAGCACCTGAAATTCTTCTCTATTGCCCATGGAATACAGTATAATGTCTGAGAACATTGCTCTTAAACCAAACTGCCCAGTTACAACCTAGCACTGCCACTTATGAGCTGTGTAAATAATTTGAGAAAGTCCTCTAACCACTCTGGGTCTCCTTTACTCATTTGATTGTCATTTGTAAAATTAGAATAAGAGCAACTATTACTTGAGATTGTTGTAAGGATTAGTTAGTACACGTGAATAGTACAGCATCTGACCTTGAAGTGTTAAAAAAATGGTCATTTTCCCTCTTGGAAGAGAAGAACTTATGCATTTCACATTCGATTGTAGATACTTACAGTAAAATAATTTGCAGTGTAGAGAATCTATATTCATTATGAATTATTTTTTAAAATTTCTAGATCAGTTGAAATATGTCATATCCATTCTTTGATAATTGTAGGCTGAATCCACAGAATGTTTTTGTATGTTGAGAAGATAGGTTTACGCCACAAGTATGAGATCTTAACAAAGAAGCTGGAAGAAAAACATCACAATATTTACAATATTATGTTAGTTTCAGGTGTACAGCATAGTGATTCCACATTTTTGCAGATTATATTCCATTATAGGTTATTACAAGGTAATGGGTATAATTCCCTGTACTATAGAGTATATCTTTTTGCTTATATATTTTATACATGGTGGTATATATCTGTTAATCCCATACCCCTAACTTGTCCCTCCCCTCTAGTCTCTCTCCTTTGGTAACGACAAGTTTGTTTTCTATATCTTTGAGTCTGTTTCTGTTTTGCATGTACATTCATCTGTATTATTTTTTAGATACTGCATATAAGTGATATCATACAGTATTTGTCTTTCCCTCTCTGACTTATTTCACTTAGAATAATATTCTCTAGGTCTACCCACATTGCTGCAAATGGGATATTTCATTCTTTTTATGTCTGAGTAGTATTCCATTATGTGTGTATATATATATATATTATTATTGTAAGCTGTACCTACCTTGTTTTCCCTGAGGCAATAAACAACATGACCTAACATTAATGACTAAAAGATTGAAGAAAAATAATCTACTTTACTAGTAAGGGAAAATGTATCAAAAGTCTTCTTCATCCATCTTCTTCATCCATTCATCTATTGATGGACACTTAGGTTGCTTCCATCTCTTGGCTATTGTAAATAGCCATAGTGCTGCTATGAACATTGGTGCATATATCTTTTCAAATTAGAATTTTCTCTGGATATATGCCCAGGAGTGAAACAGGATAGAAAGCCCAGAAGTAAATCCACACACTTATGGTCAACTAATCTATGACAATGGAGCCGAGAATACACAATGGAGAAAAGACAGCCTCTTCAATAAGCGGTGCTGGGAAAACTGGACAGCTATATGTAAAAGAATGAAATTAGAACAATCTCTAATACCATATACAAAAATAAACTCAAAATGGATTAAAGACCTAAAGGTAAGACCGGATATTATAAAACTCCTAGAAGAGAACATAGGCAGAGCACTCTTTGACATAAAACACAATGTTTTTTGGATCTGTCTCTTAGAGTAAAGGAAATAAAATAAAAAATAAACAAATAGTACCTAAATAAACTTTAAAGCTTTGCACAGTAAAAGAAACCATCAAGAAAACGAAAAGACAACCTATAGAATGAAAGAAAATATTTGCAAATGATGCAACTGACAAGGGTTTGATTTTCAAAATATACAAACAGTTTGCACAGCTTAATATTAAAAAAAAAAAACCCAATCAAAAAGTGGGCTGAAGGCCTAAATAGACATTTCTCCAAAGAAGACATACAAATGGTCAACAAGCATATGAAAAGATGTTCAATTATTAGAGGAATGAAAATCAAAATTATAATGAGGTAACACCTCACACCAGTCACAATGGCCATTATTAAAAAAGTCTACAAATAATAAATACTGGAGAGGGTGTGAGGAAAAAGGAATCTTCCTACACTGTTGATGGGAACGTAAATTGGTACAGCTACTATGAAGAACAGTATTTAGGTTCCTTGAAAAACTAAAAACAGAATTACCATATAATCCAGCAATCCCACTCCTGGGCATATATCCAGAGAAAACTCTAATTTGAAAAGATACATGCACCCCAACGTTCATAGCAGCACTATTTACAATAGCTAAGACAAGGAAACAACCTAAATGTCCATTGACAGATGAACAGATGAAGATGTGATATATTTATATAATGGAATGCTACTCAGCCATATAAAAGTAATAAAATAATGCCACTTGCAGCAATATGGATGGACCTGGAGATTATCATGTTAAGTCAAGTCAGACAGAGAAAGACAAGTATCATATGATATCACTTCTATGTGGAATCTAAAAAAATTATAAAAAATGAACTTATTTACAAACCAGAAATAGACTCACAGACATAAAAATGGTTACTAAATGGGAAGCAGGTGAGGGATAAATTAGGAGTTTGGGATTAATACATGCATATTCATTTTTTTAATGAAAAAGAATATGAAAATGAATATGTGTTTGTATACGCATGACTGGGACATTGTGCTGTACACCAGAAATTGACACATTGTAACTGACTGTACTTCACCAAATAAATAAATAAACAATTATATCTATAAAATAGACTATTAGGCAGTAATTAGAGTAAGAAAAATTTCAAAGTGTTCACTGATACAGAACATCAAAAAGGTATACTATTAATTGAGCAAAATAGCAAAGTCAAAAATTTGTACATGGATCTTATCTGTGTCAATTTAAAAGTTTGTATATATGATGGCTTATAATATTTTATTGGAATGATAAACAAAATGTTTATTTTTCTGGTGAGAAGTAGCAATTTGTGTGGGGAGGACAAGGGGTATTTTGCCTTTAATTTTTTTCTTGCACATTTTTTCTTCTGTTTGAATTTTTTATTATGAGCATATACTATTTATATTTTAAGAATAAATATGAAAAGTTTAATGCTTATTAATCTGTGTCCTGAACATATACCTTAATAAAGTTTTGTTTTTATGAAATTGGTTACTTTATGTTTAGTTATATTATATCTAAAGATAATTCACTTGCAACACAAGTTTTAGGAGCACTGAAATAGCTTTACTCTTTTTTTAAACTTTAAGGTAAATATTATGTTTAAAATTTTCAGTTTGTGGGTAGATAGTTAATAATAAGTAGAGAAAGCCAGCGCCACTTCCTTAGACCGGGACGTTGCTTAAGCTAGCCGATGCTTTTGCTACTAAACAAAAACGATGATTTAGACCATTGATCAAAAACTTTTAAAGTCACCTAGGAAATGTATGCAGAGGATAGTGGACTTATTGATCTTAGTATTGTTTATAGTTCCTTGTGTTAGCAATAATATAGTCATTTAGGGCTTAATTAAGTCAATGGCAAAATTGGAAACACTCTCCTTACAAGGAGATGATGAGAAGGTAGAAAAGAGGGAAGAGGAGGAGAAGGGAGATGTGGAGGAGGGAATGGAGGAGAAGGAAGAAGCAGGTGAACAGAAGGAGGAGCTTTCTGTTCTTCAAAGCCTAACCTGTAACCCCAATATTAAAACTGAAGAGGTAGTTTCTCTATTTGAAGTGAAATTGAGTGACTAGAATTACCGGACAATATGCCTTTTTCATTCTCCCAGGGCTCAAATATAAAGCCGACTAAGAAGATGTTCAAATATTTTCTGGCTCAACCCTTGATTATTTAAATTGAATAAAAAGAAAAAATAAAGAAAACATTTCTTAAACTCTTATAGCATTTGGCTATGGCCTAAGGTAGAGACCTGAATAAAAAAATGACAAAGGGCATAAGAATGGTATATAAAAGGTGCTATAGTAGCTTCGAAGAAGTTGGAATTAGGTCATATTGGAGGAATAATTAGGAAAACCAGGAAGATCTACAGAGAGGAAATTCCTAATTGCATCATAGAATCATAGTTTCACCCTGATCCACTCTGTCCTCCTCTCTAGGGCTGGGATTGGCACTAGAGAAATTCTAAGTTTCTCTTTTTATAGAACTAAAAAAGTGAGCCTAGTGGAATTTAGTGACTTCTTTAAGGTGAAACAGCAAGTTAATGTGCAGAAAATATTTAAGCAATTATTTGTCTGTATCATGAAATCAAACAGAGGTGGATGCTACTAGATGCTATGGAAGAGGCTTAAAAGCCAATTAATATTTATAAATGGTTGATTTTTTTCCAATATTTGAGGGAGATTTCATATTATTAAGGACTTTGTCAAATGATATCATATACATAATATATGTCCTCATGCAGAAAACACACACAAACAAAAACATCCAAATAGCAAAACTTACAACTTGTTTTTTCACTTTGTGGTGGGAACTTATTTTCCCCCATAGATAAGTACATCTACTTATTTTCTAAGTAGATATTATTTTCTTCAATAGGATTCATAAAAAAGGGTAACAATTCAAGCTTGTTCTAAATTGCGAATATTTTTTTTCTTGCTCTTAAGTCTTTCTACTATCAGCTTAGTTACCATGAGTAAACACTTGTGCACACCATGGCACTGCATGTTATCAAGCTGCACATTACAGAGATACCAGATGGAGTTATGGTGGCCTTTCTTTCACATTCTGCATGTGTTTTCGGCACAGTCATACTCTTTGAGTTCTCCAGAGTATAATGATGCACCCATCCCAACCCAAGGATAGTTAAACCCTCTCTCAAGACAATACACCTGTCTGACAGTTAGTTTTACATTTTTGTAAAGGTATGCATGAAGTGTATTAAGACAGCTCTGAAATTATGGAACATACATAGAGCAAGGTCTACCTTCCATTTTACCAATACCTATGCATATTAGGCTTGTATTTGCACCTTAGGCTAGTGAAGATCACTGAAATCAGTAGGGATATAGATGCTTCCAACTTGGCTAAACTTGGAGAACATCAGGTTATCCCTCACCCCAACCTTCCGCCCCAACCTCTTCCCCAGCATGTCATATACATTTCGGGTTTTTCCTCCTCCTCCTTCTGTTCACCTGCTTCTTCCTTCTCTATTCTCTCCTCCACATCTCCCTTCTCCTCCTCTTCCCTCTTTTCTACCTTCTCATCATCTCCTTGGAAGGAGGGTGTTTCCAATTTTGCCATTGACTTAATTAAGCCCTAAATGACTATGTTATTGCTAACACAAGGAACTATAAACAATACTAAGATCAATAAGTCCACTATCCTCTGCATACATTTCCTAGGTGACTTTAAAAGTGCCTGAAAATCCCGTGGAAATTATATCCTAATAGAAGCATACCTGAGGCTCAAATGTCACTTTGCTACATTATAATTACAATGCAACCTTTTTAATAGCTTTATTATAGGACTAAAATACTTATCCTTAAAAGTGTTTTGTAGTATTATTTGGAATTTGGCATTTTATCTAGCTAAGAAAAGATCCATGTGGAATAAGAGGATATTTTAAGAAATATAAATAATTTTATAATTGCCTTTCTATGGCAGCAATAGTCATTCTGACTCTATCTTAACTCTGTAATATACAAGAAAGCATTTTCTGCCGCCACCTCAGTGCTTTAAAAAGCTTTCCCCTGAGCTTTCAAAGAAAAGGAATGTTATCACCGTAATTGGATAGTCTGTGACAACATGTTATAATTTCTTTATTAATTATGATTCTTAATGTAGAGAAAATGAAATCTCAGTGTGTTTGAATTCAGTTACCCTGCCAAAGTTAATTGCTCCTCAAGAGATGCCAACCTTGGGATGTGCTGGGAGTGTGAAAAAGAACAACTGCTGACTTTAGTATCTTATTTTCCAGTGAGTTAACATTTTTCATGTAATTAGCCCCAGTGTTCTTTTTAGATTAACAGATCAACTAATAATATATTATGTTTTAAAAGAAGCAAACAACAAGAAAGTGGGAACATAACAGAAGCATATTTAAAGGGCATAGACTCGTTACAATAAATACATTTAAACAACATCAGCTTAACATTTACAAAAGTGTATTTACCATTACCATTAGATGCTCTACTATCCAAAATAAGTAAACCATCAAGCTTAACATGTAGTACTTTCTTTGTCTAAGTTAACTTGTGTGGCTTATTAATAAGAGATCATTTTGTATTATCTTTAAGAATATATTTTACGCATAACGTATCCTCACATAATAAAATCATTTTAGTGAAAACAACAGCCCAAACTGCCAGACAATTGGTCTCCAGCTCCTGATAAAAGTGTGCTTAAGACAACTGATATTCTAGAAGATTAGATGGGGCAGTGGACTTGCAAAGTAATTTTTCCTCTAGCCTGACTTCTCTAATATCTACCCTATTATCAAGTAAATCACCAGAAACCTATATACTTGAACCCTAATGCTATAATCTCCCATAGAAGTGATTACATTGATTTGCAATTTAGTGTTATTACCACAGTTTTTTAATTTAGAGTCAGCAAAAGATGGGTCTATTTGACATGTTTATTTACAGTTTTTGGAAAACAGCATCAATGGCATTGTTCATTATATTATTAAATGCTCTAATCGTGTACTCATGCAATATATATATTTTTCTGGGCATTGCTAGAAAAAAAAAGTTATCCTACTCTAGTGTTACACTTCATTTCACTGGTTAATAAGAGGTATGTAACCTGACGCATTTCAAATTTTGGAATTGAGCAGAATATGAATAATAGTAACAAAATGCACATGGAAGATATGAAACATTACATACTAAACATTTGAGTACAGATCAAATTTATATGTGGTGCATTTAAGTCATATTTGGATTCGGGGAAAAAAGAGAGTTAGGGTTAGGGTGAAAGTTAAAGTAATAAACAATTATTACATAATTAAATCAACGGTTGAAAATAGCCAGATCAAGTTCATCATTTTCAGCCTTCTTAATTAGACTTAAATATACCAACTGTTCATCTTGCTAATTCTGTGATAACTGACCTCTCTTATATACAGCACCCATTCTACTCCTACAACTCTGCAATATCCCTTTCTCCTCCTAAAAAAAATTTTCACAAAACAGAATTGCCTACATAGATTTTGTGGTCAGAAACTACAGGCACAATCAGAGAATCATAGAACTGAGAGGTAGTTCCAAAGTTAGTTCAACTCAAGGCACTGATGTGTTGGTTAAGTTTTGGCTAAACTGACTTACTAGAAATATAATGCTGATTTGTAGTGTTTTCTATTTCTGTGGTGTAAATACTCCCTTCGTGGCTAATTCCAAACTGCCAGTTGTCGTCCATGGTCATTGATCACAGAGTTGGGAAGAGATGAGTGGAATTGGCTCTAGGGAGCCAGTACTCTGGCTCCAGCAAACCACTGGATCAAAGTGATCACCAAATCTAGGTAGTTCTGGAATGATGGCAGCCAGCAGATAGTGTTTGCTTGGAAGCTTATTAAACTGTTGATCGTCTCTGCAATTGTGTTCTTCACATCTAACTTAGCTCTTATTACAACCTATGTGAATTTCATTTTATGTTATTTGGAGATGAAATCTGACTGGTTCATAGTATCTTTTTTTTTTTTTTATGTTCAGACCTCCTGCCTTTGAAGGTCATTAAGTGACCTTCTAGCATTCCCTTCTAAACTGCCCACCTGAACCTGCTTTTGCTTTTCTTTAAAGCCTATGTGGGACTTTCTATGTGATACCACAAATCATATTTAGTCCATATACAGCTGACCCTTGTACAACAGGGGTTTGAACTGTGGTGGGGAGGTCCACTTAAAAGTGGATTTTTTCCAATAAATACATACTATGTTTATGATCCAGGGTTGGTTGAATTGATGGATGTTGAATCCATGGATATAGAGGGGCTGCTATAGGATTTGAGCATCAGAGGTTTTTGGTATCTGTAGTAAGTTCTGGAACCAATCCCCCATGGATACCGAGGGATGGCTATAGTCTGGCTTGATTTGGAAGTTTGTTCAAGTTGTACTGGCTGTCACAGTATTAACTAACACTTTTATCATCTGTATGAGCAAAAAATAAGTATTTTCAGTTTATTTAAATTTTCTCGTTAATACTTGGCCACATTTTGGTACATCCTATATATATGGTCCTCTTCTTTGCACTCTCCAGTTTTCTTCCTTTCCTTTTCCTCTCATTTTTCTTTACCTTCCTTTTCTTTGTATGTACCTATCTCTGTCACTGTATTTATCTATCTAAAAAAAAGATTATAATTTTTCTGACAATAAATGATATCTCAACTTCACATACTAAGACAACACTACTGACTCACCATGGTAGTAGTGGAAAGATGATAGAATTCAAGGTAAAAGAGGCCTGAGTTCAAGTATCTTGGTAGCAGTGGGACCTTGGGTAAATTGCTTAAACTCTTTGAGCTTTATTTCCCTTATTTGTAAAATGCCAATAATAGCTACCTTATAAGGTTGTTGTAAGAATGAAATAGGGTGTATATTGTTCCTGGCATATTATAAGACCTGAATAAATGGTAGCAGTGATAGTATTGTAGTAAGACTCACAATATATGACATTTAAGTAGTAGAAATAAAGGTACATTACATTAGCTTTCAAAATACCTCTTTCTCAGTTACTTATATGCTCTTTAGGGACCTGTTTGCTAGGACACCGGCAAGGGTTCAGAGTATATTTTCAATGCAACCCCACTAGCAAAAATGCTTCAAATTAATGAAGTATTAAGAATCTTGAGAAGTCTTTTTTGAGACAAAAAGAGCACTTCCCAATCCTTTAATGTGGTACATGTTTGCCTCCCAGCAAATTAAAGCCTCTTAATTTACTGCACTATCTCTCCCACTCTAATCACATCAAAACACACTGACTGTTTCACTGCATTCCTTTACAATCAGAAGACATCCTTCTGCCATCGTGTGCATAGCTGTAGTTTCTCCAATATACATTTCTGTCGTTGGCCTTTTGTATCCACATGTGCTATTTTGCTGGTACTTCAATGTTGCTATATGAAACTAAGCGGGTCACTTTGGATACTACTTTTGCCTTGCAAATTGTTTAGAGGGTCTACTTAAATTAGCATCATTTGCAAACCTTTTATTTCCAGAGAATTAATAACACTTGAAATGTTGGCTTTCATTGAGCCCCATATCACTTGACTATTCCACTGGTTCTATTGGGGAGGAAGAAATTTCCCTCTACTCTTCTAGGTTCTTCTGGCTGGTCTAAGAATTAAATTGACATGAGACAGATGAACAGGAGAAAATCACACAAAAGTTGGTTACATGTATACACGGGACAGACCCAGGAAAACTGAGTAACTCACCAAAATGGCTGAAACCCTCACCCTCATCTCCAGCAAAAGACAAAAGAGGATGTCGCGGGGAGTGGTTTGGAACTTCACAGGGGAAGAAGGCAATTCGCATGGAGATGGAAAAGCAAAAGTTTGGTTAAAAAAAAAATGCTTGCTCAGCCAAGCAATGACAATGGGACACAGGGTAAACCATGATCTCTGTCTCAGATTACAGATAGACAGATCTCTGATCTGAGTTTCCCACAGCACACCTAGCCCATATTTTCTGCAGATATCTCTGGCAATAGCTCTATTCCTGTAATAAGCCACCTACCTAAATTCTTCAGGCAGTTAGGGGGAAGGTCAAAGTTTCTTCCTGAGTCCTTCTTTGGGCTGTGATTGTTTTCAACTCAAAATAATTCGCATGCCAGAGATATTTTGGGGTGGTATATTCTGTTCTACATTTCTTAAGGAATGTTTCAAAAAATCCATGTCACTAGTAAAATAATAAAGTTACCCTTGAAGACCTGATTTTCAGCTCAGGAATTGCTGCAGGCCTGCTCCACTCTCCCAGCCCTTTTCCTGATCCCAAACACTTCTTAACAGCCCTCTTTACTGCCCACCAATCTCTACATTTGTATCAAGATTACATTTTGTGCAAACAGTTGCCTACCCTCTAACCTTGAATTTAGTCACTCAGATTTTGGACCTGCTGTTTAATTTGGTTTTGGTTCAACCTCCTGTTTAAATTGGAGCACTTGGTGGCTTAAGTTTAGGAATTTCTCCCAGATCAGCTCCCAGCATTCTTATTCTTGACCTTTGTTCTCATCATTAATTTCAAAGATTTGAAACAGTTATACAGAACTTTGGGGAAAAGGGTACAAAACAAATTATTTAGTAATAAAAATACACCTGCCTACTTTTCCAAATAAAATGTATCAGGAATGTAACAAGTATAGTTTTATTAACATCTTCAACAAAACCTGTATTTGAGTCATAAAGATGAGTATTTTACAGCCCAAGATTAATATAATTATGAAAATTATTTGACAATTAGTAAAGACTGCCTCAAATTATGATATCTTAAAGACCTGCTTATACTGGATTAAAATGCCAAGTTATTTGGATGAACAAAGCATACATTGCATTTGGAAATGCTTATCAGCCATTATCATATTTAACAAAACTCTTATTGAGGAATGGTCATATGGAAAGTAATTTGTAACAGCTGGAGAGTAGAGTCACCAAATGGATACATTTATTTAAAAATACATTTAATATTTTCTTTTTTAATATTCTTTTCCAGTGAAATTGCAAGTCTAATCAATACTTGGTATATTTAATTTGTCCACATTTTTATAAACATCCCTAAAAGCCCAGCCTAATGGATAAAATCGCTTTACAGAACATATTATATGCTGATAAACTCCTCATTGATTTAGATTACAGGATGGACTTGGAAGAGATGGCCAAAAATGCAGCAAGATTAGCCATTTTTTAGGCTTGCATGGTTTATAAAGTAATCCACCTCTCTCATTTGTTTTCCTGTGATGAGTTTTAATAACACCCATAGAAGCTTAGCTACTCAAGAATATGTTGGGCCCACTGACATCCTTCAAAGTCCAACAACCCCCATTTCTGGGCTGTCACATGTCTGCCTATGATCACTCCACAGGTAAAGTACATTCTTTATTGGGTATGTTTCCCTTAACAAACTGATAGCCCCAGGTAATGCCCACCTTATCAGAGTCAAATCCCACCGCCCTTCACGGGCCCTAAACCTCTTACCTCAACTACAACCAATCAGAGACTTGGGCACAAGCTGATCAGGCACCTTGTGACCTGACCTTATAAAAGATCCCAACAACCGGCCCTCAGTGCTCACACAGGCACCCCTCACCTGTGTGGCCCACAGTTGTCTTTGACAGTGAACCCTAATAAACTCCTTTCTATTCTTATACTTAACCTCTGGTAAATTCTTTCACCAACCTGCATTACTGGCCCACCCCCACTGTGTCACACAACAGAATGTATATTATTTGCTGGATTGATGACTGATTGGGGAAGGAAAATATAATTTCAGGTATATAAAACAGTCTATTTAAAGACAAAAGTTCTGTGAGATAATACATATAACCTGTGGATAGAATTTTCCCACGTTTTGTTTTCTATTTCCAGATGCTAAAATACAATTTTCTATTCTTTTCTTTAGTTACATATTTTATGCTACTCAGTACAAATAGATGTCAAAATGAGCAGTCAGAAAGCATTTAGCTGATTCAGCTTTACCTTTTTCTTTTGTTTTAACCTCAGAAAGCATTAATGCATTTTAGTTTATCTTATTAAGTTTACTCTTTATGCTTAAATTATATACTCTACTGTCTTCCTCTAAAATTTTTCTCATTTTTCAAAACTTAGTCTGTATGCTATTGAATTCCTCATTCTTATTTAATTTATTTTCTTGGTTTTTTTTCTTCTTCTTCTTCTGAGCAATCTGCTTTGGTATGCATAACAAAGGATCCTTATTGTAAGCAGATAGGGTAAGGGGTCCCTGGAGAAAGAGAACCAGGCATGGGTTTATTGACATGAGAAGCCATTTTAGGCCTAAACTATTTTGTGATCTAAGCCTGCCAATGCTTGTCTCTGCAGAATAGGTCTCAGTAGTGAAAGATTTTATGGGAAAAAAAGAAGGTAAAAACAAATAGCTATTACCAGGCCAGGGAGATAACTTAACCAAATCAGAGACAGACTCCCAGTTTTGTTTCAATGGTGAAGATTAGCCTGAATTACATTCTTAAGCTGTTTTGCAGAATTTAAACCCCCTCAAGTGCCCAACCACCAGATCAACCAGAACCTAAGGGATGATGATGTTGACCTTTTCTGACCCTTGTGATTTCATTCAGCTAAAGCCTAGACTCCGTCGACCTTTGCCCCAACTCTGTGCTGACATCTCTCCTCAAGTCCCTTCACGAAGATACATACACTGCCCAAAGCCCTTTATGAATATGCATGTATCCTTAGCTTAAAACTTGCCCAATTTTGCTGTTTGGGGAGACATTGTTTTGGGAAAGATGCCCAGTGTTCTCTCTTGCTGCAAGTAATAAATCCTCCTTTCTTGTGATGCTTGGCTTGGTTCTGTATTTTGGCTCGACACTCACCAAGAAGCAAACCCAGTTTTTGGGTAACATTATAGAGTACTAAATATTTACTTAGAAGTACTACCATGCATTGTTTTAATTCCATATGTATTTGGATGTTATTCTATAATCGTGTATCACATGTGACTGAATTTAACAAAATCATAAAAAATAAAAAAGTTACAGTGTCTTCTTCCTACACAGTGATTAATGAGGCCCGTGCTTGGAAAAGTTACCAAACAAAGAAATGAAGATTCTTTAGACAGAGAAAAATAGAAAAATACTTTTTTTCCCACTTTGTCCTTTTTTTAATCCCCTACCTCTATGTTGCCCCTCACCCTCCCCTCTCCCCCTGGCACTAGTTTGTTCTCTATATCTGTGAATCTGTTTCTTTTTTTGTTATATTCACTAGTTTGTTGTATTTTTTAGATTCCATATGTAAGTGATAACATACAATATTTGTCTTTCTCTGTCTGATTTAAGCACCCTGTGCTTTTAATAAGACCACTATGTCTATACAGATATAATGTGGTTTAATCGCCAAATATCTGTAGACATTGAGTTTAAACGACAAAATCAAAGGAAGTTGATTTAATACAATAATGACAAATGCAATCAGAAATGTTATAGCCAAAACATAACCTTAACCTTGGTAAAAAAAAAAAAAAAAAAAAAAGACTGCAAACACTGATTGCTGTCAAATCTAAATTATAGCCCTGAGAGGTTTCCAATGAATTTCCAGCACCCAGAACTGTAACTCAGTAACTAGAATAAGATTTTCTTTGTGACTTTTAAAAATAATCTAAAGTATTATTACTTGTACTAGAGAGAAATATTTCATTTGTCTTGACTCAAAGTATATTTGTTGACCCAAATAAAGTTTCATTAGATAAAATGATTTCTATTGTGTCCTTTGTTTGATTAAATGTTTGTTTCCTTGGCTCATTTAAGATGGTTTTGTTAGAGCACACAGATAGCTAGATATGAGCAAAGAAAGGGGGATGCTAGGCCAAATGGCAGGAATTGGGAGAAAGGAGGGGCACAGGCCAAATGCAGGAAACCCTACATCATGTAAGCACCAGGGGTCCCTGGGCAGAGAAGGAAAGGCAGGAACCTCTGGGCTGATAAGTGGTCACAACTTACGGGGTGACCAGCAGCCTGAAGGCTGACAAAGAAAGGTGGGAAAAGGCAGGAATCTCCAGTGTCTGAATGTAACCTTTTGCTCATTATGCCTTCATTTCAATAAAATTAGCCTTGCAGATTAGAAGTGCCCATCATGCATCAATGCCTTGACACTTCCAAACCAGACTAAATAAGGACAGAAATCTTTCCTCCCTTTGATAAAGTAGAGTTGGATTGAAAATCAGGGAATACAACCCCAAAGCCTTCCATCCCTAATGAATATTCTGCCCAGTTCCTGCCATTTGGCCTGTGTCCCCTTTTCTCTGCTCATATCTAGCTATCTGCCTGCTCTAACAGTTTCTGTAAGCATTATGTTCCTTATCCAAATACTGAAATTATTACTCTGTATCAAGTATGACAGATATCATGATTAAAAAGAAAGGAGATACATATTTCATATTAGTTATGGCCTGAGCAAAGATAAAATATATTCTGCTTGGTTTCTACCACCTTAATGATAAGTATTGGTCAGCTGTCACTAGCACTATCTAAATCATAGTGAAAATGTAACTTTTCTGTGCAGAAATTTATTCATATATAACATAGAACATAGAAATTATTTACTTGTATTTTGGAAATATATTTATTTTATTCCATAGTTTTATAAGCAGGTTAAATATATCTTACTGATGTGCACTTTAACTATAAAATGGGTTAGCTAGTGAAAAATATATGTAAGTGTCATCTAATTGAAAAGAATGTTATTAATAAAAATGAGTCACATCTCTTATCTAAAAGCTTATCTTCTCTCAGGCAGATCATCACTAATCTACCAACGTATTTACCTAAATATCTTAATTTTGTGTATTATTTTGATTAAATTGGTTGTTAGATTAACAGAATAGAGGACAGGTTGTTTGTAAGTTTTTGAAACCTATTTGTACATTTCTAAACATTGATACAGCAGTGGAGAATAGATTGCCTCCTTTTATGTGCATTTTTACCAGTCCATGACATGTGATGAAATGCAACTGTAGCCTGTGGTGTCAGAAGGACAAGAATTAGGCTGAAAATTAGGTAACAACATGTAAAGTGTTTGCAATTGATTTTCTTATTTTATATTAGTTAATTTTTGTTAACTACCAAAAGTTTAACAAAATTTTCTGACATATTTCTATGATCATCTTAAGGAAAGATCAAACGGTGCCAATGGAGTGATTGTCAGACCTATCACCTAACCAGGGACCACTCAGCATGTCAAAAGCAAAAGCCACTGAAGTCCTAACTCTGAATACCTACAAGTTCTCATAACATAAATGTGAAGTCACTAGTATACTGATAAGTTCAATCCAATTCAACAAATATTTATTATGTAATTAC
The DNA here is from genome assembly GCF_048773025.1 of Camelus bactrianus. Lineage (NCBI taxonomy): Eukaryota > Metazoa > Chordata > Mammalia > Artiodactyla > Camelidae > Camelus > Camelus bactrianus. Next base: position 75,407,540 of record NC_133575.1, on the reverse strand, counting down.
TATGCACCAGGCATTTTTCTAGGTACTGACCATAAAATGGTGGACAAACTAGCTAAAGTCCTCAAGGAAACCACAGTCTAATGGGGGAAAGAGAACTTTATATAACACATACTGCAACATTTGCTTTAGTTGATGATGACATTAAGCTTGGAGATGGAAGACTGAAGGAGGGATTTATTATCAGCTACTCTGGTAGTGGGATCTAAGCAATAGCTAGCTACTTAGCTACTTTGCAACTGGTAGAGACCATCTATGTCTTTATAAATTATTTACATCTAAAACATATAAGTTACAATGTAGGTGCAATGAGATTATATTTATATTATCTTTTACTTTTTCTGGCCATTTTTACTTAAGTTATCAAAACTGCTTTGTAAAACAATATCCCTAATTGATTTAACAAATACTGTCATTCTTTTTCCCTTCTTTAAAAGGGGAAGATATGAATAGGTACCTAAGCCATAAGAATTAAGGAGAAGAAACTGAATTGACTGAACCATTATTACATTTGGACATGAGTATGTTTACTTACACAAGCCAACAGTCAATGTTGCAAATAGGGACAGAAACTATATAAATTATGACTGTACTCAAAGGTCATTTTGAATATTCCTAGTCAAAATATAATCACAAATAATAACTTAGTTATCTCAACATAAAGGAAAAAAAATTCTATCAGGCTTCTATACCTAGACACTATTGATATTTTGGGCCAGATAAGCCTTTGTGTTGGAAGTAGGTGTCTATTTAGTGCATTATAGGATGTTAATCAGTGTCCCTGGCATCTACCTACTATGTGCCAGTAGTTATTCCTCAGTTTTGACAATCAATGATGTTAAGATATTGTCAAATATACCCCAGGAGAGAGAGAGGTATTATCTTCACATGAAAGCCACTTACTTAGAAAAAACAAACATCTGTCAGGGCACCATATATATTTATGTTGCATTGAATGCTTTCCCCCTAAGATCAGGAACAAGACAGGCATGTCTAGTCTCACAATTTCAACACTGTACTAGACGATCTAGTCAGTGCAATCAGGTAAGAAAAGTAAATAAAAGGTATCCAGATTGGAAATAAGTAAATAAAAATTGTCTTTACTTGCAGATGACATTATTATCTAAATAGTAAATCTGATAAAATAGATAAAAACACTACTAGAACAAATAAGTGAGTTTAGAAAAGTTGCAGGATATCAAATCAGGATACAAAAATCAATTGTATTTCTATGCACTAGCAAAGAATAATATAAACATGAAATTTAAAAAAAATTTTTTTTTCAATTCTTTTCCAAGATGGAGGCATAGGAAAACTCTGAACTAACCTACTCCCATGGACTCATCAAATTTACAACTACATATAGAGCCCGCTCCAGCTCCAGCCAGCCTGCTTAAGATGCCTGGCACATGGAATCAACACAGAGGATGCTTCTATACAAGGCCACACTCTCAAGATCAGAAGAGGTAGCTGTTTCAGCTAACTCATAGAACAAAATACAGAATGTCAAACAAAACGAAGAAACAGAAAACATGTTTCAAACAGAAAGACAAGATGAAACCTCAGCAAAAAAAAAAAAAAAAAAAAACCAACTAATGAAATAGAGATAAGTAATTTACCTGATAAAGAGTTAAAAGTCATGATCATAAAGATGCTCATCAAACTGGGGAGAGGAATGGAGGAATACAGTGAGAACTTCAACACAGAGTAAGATAATATAAGAAAGAACCAATCATCACTGAAGATTACAATAACTGAAATGAAGAATATACCAGAGGAAATCAACAGCAAATTATATGATACAGAAGAATGGATCAGTGATCTGGAAGACAGAATAGTAAAAATCGCCAATCAAAACAGCAAAAAGAAAAAGGAATTTTAAAAACTAAGGATAGTTTAAGGGACTTCTGCAACAACGTCAAATATATTAACGTTCACGTTATAAAGGTCCCAGAAGTAAAAGAGAGGGAAAGGATCAGAAATAACAAAGAGAGAAACACAATGAATTATATAGAAGGGAATCCCTGTAAGAATAACAGCTGATTTTTCGGAAGAAACATTGCGCGCTAGAAGGGAGTGGCATGATATATTTAAGTGCTGAAAGAAAAAAAATACATATAGTCTACTCAGCAAAGTTATCACTAAGAATTGAAGGAGATATAAAGAGTGTCCAAGACAAGCAAAACATTAAGGAGCTCATCACCACTACAGTGGCCTTATAAAGAATGTTATAGTCCTCATTAAGCAGAAAAGAAAAGGTCAAAACTAGAAAAGAGAAAATATATGAAAGAAAAACTCACTGATTAAGGTAAATACAGTAAAAGCAGTGGATCAGCCACTTAAAAATCTAGTATAAAAGTTAAAAAACAAAAGTAGTAAAATCAACTATAACTATATTAATTAATTAAGGGATACACAAAATAAGAAGATGGAAAATATTACATAAAAAAATAAAATAAAGGGGGTAGTAAAACATTAATGATTTTAGAATGTGTTCAAACAAGTGACTATCAGCTTAAAATAAACTACCATGTATATATAGGTCAATAATTATGAAACTCATGTTAATCACTAACCAAGAACACATAGTAGATATACACACACACAAACAAAAAAAAATTCACAGAAAGGAACTCAAATATAACACTAAAGAAAATCATCAAGCCACAAGGGGAAAGACCAAAGAAAAAGAAATAGAGAAGAACTACAAAAAAAACAAAACAATACACCCAGAAAACACTGGTGAAAAAATGGCAATAAGTACATACCTATCAATAATCACTTTAAAAGTAAATGTACTAAATACTTCAAGCAAAAGACACAGACTGGCTGAATGGATACAAAAACAAGACCCACACATACATATACTGTGTACTAAAGACTCACTTCAGATTTAAAGACACATACTGACTGAAAGTGAGAGAATGGGAAAACATATTTCATGCACACAGAAACAAACAGAAAGCCAGGGTAGCATTACTTATATCACACAAAATAGACTTTAAAATAAAGAATGTAACAGGAGACAAAGAAGGGCATTATGTGATGATTAGGGGATCAATTAAAGAAGAAGTTACAACAATTGGAAATATATATACTCTTGACAGAGGAGCACCAAATACATAAAGCAAATATTAACAGATAAAGGGAGAAATTGATAGCAATATAATAAAAATAGGGGACTTAAACCCCCACTTACATCAATGGACAGATCATCCACACAGAAAATCAACAAGGAAACAGTGACCTTAAATGACACATTAGACCAGATAGACTTAGTAGATATGTGTAAAACATTCCATCCAAAAGCATCAGAATACACATTCATTTCAAGTGCACATGGAACATTCTCCAAGATAGATCACATGTACAAGACAAGTCTCAATAAAGTTGAAATTGAAATCATATCAAGTATCTTTTCCTACCACAATGGTATGAAACTAGAAATCAAATACACGAAGAAAACTGGAACAAACACAAAGATGTGGAAACTAAACAGCATGCTACTAAACAACCAGTGGATCAAGGAAGAGATCAGAGAGGAAATAAAAAAATACCTAGAGACAAATTAAAATGGAAAAACAACATATTAAAATCTAGAGGAAGTTTAAACTGATACTGGCCTATCTCAATAAACAAGACAAATATCAAATAAACAATCTAACATTACACCTAAATGAACTAGAAAAATAAGAACAAACAAAGTGCAAAGTTAGTAGAAGGAAATAAATAATAAAGATCACAGTGGAACTAAACACAGTAGAGACTAACAACACAATAGTAGAAACCATCAATGAAAATGAGAGCTGGGTCTTTAAAAAGATAACCAAAATTGATAAACCTTTAGCCAGAGTCATGAAGAAAAAAAGAGAGGGGCCAAATAAAATTGGAAATGAAAGAGGAGAAATCACAACTTGTCCCACAGAAATACAAGGAATCATAAGAGACTATGACAAACAACTATATGCCAGTCAATCGGACAAACTAGAAGAAATGGATGAATTCCTAGTAACATACAATTTTCCAGGGCTAAACCAAGATTAAATAGACAACCTGAATAAACACATCACTAGTAATGCAATTGAATCAGTAATCAAAAAACTTCCAACAAACAAAAGTTGAGTAGCAGACATCTTCACAGGTAAATTGTACCAAACATTTAAAGAAGAGTTAATAGTTATCCTTCCCAAACTATTCAAAACAAAATTGAAGAGAAGCAATGCTTTCAAACTCTTTCCTACAGACCCAGCATTACCCTGATACAAAGAAAAAAAAAAAAAAAAAAGGCAAAGACAGTACAAAAAAAATTACAGGTCAATATCTCTGATGAACATAGATGCAAAAATCTTCAACAAAATATCAGCAACTCAAATTTAGCAATACATTAAAAGGATCATACACCATGATCAAATGGGATTCATTCCAGGGATGCAGGATAGTTCAATATCCATAAATCAAACAGTGTGATACACCACGTTAACAAATTGAAGAATAAAAACCATATGATCCTCTCAATTAATGCAGAAAGAGCATTTGACGATATTCAACATCCATTTCGATTAAAAAAAAAAAACTCTCAGCAAAGTGGGTATAGAGAGAATGTACCTCAACATAATAAGGGCCATATATGATAAGCCAACAGCTAACATCACACACAGTGGTGAAAAGCTGAACACTTTCTCTAAGATCAGAAACAAGACAAGTATGCCCAGTCTTGCCACTTTTATTCAACATAGTATTGGAAGTTCTAGCTATAGGATTCAGACAAAAATAAATAAATAAAAGACATCCAAATTGGAAAAGAAGTAGTAAAATGGTCACTATTTGCAAATGACATGATAGTATATATAGAAAACCCAAAAGACGCCACTGGAGGTGGAAAATAAAAACTATTAGAACCAATAAGCGAATTAAGCAAAGTTGTAGGATATAAAATTAATACAGAGAAATGTGTTGTACTTTTAATCACTAATAACTCATAACCATAAAGGGAAATTAAAAAACAATTTGATTTATAGTTGCATTAAAAAGAATAAAATACTGTGGACCAGAAAGGTTTATACTGTGAAAACCATAAGACATTAATAAAAGAAACTGAGGATGACACAAATAAATGGAAAGATATATTGTGTTCATGGACTAGAAGAATTAATGTTAAAATGTCCATACTACCCAAAGCAACCTACAGCTCCAATGCAATCCCTATCAAAATACCCATGGTATTTTTCACAGAAATAGAACAAATAATCCTAAAATTTCTATTGAACCACAAAAGACCCTCAATGGCCAAAGCAATCTTGAGAAAGACAAAGAAAACTGGAGGTATCACATGCTGCGATTTCAAACTATACTACAACGTTATAATAATCAGAAGTAATCAAAACATTATGGGACGAGCACAAAACAGACACACAGATCAATGGAACAGAATAGAAAGCCCAGAAATACACTCATTCTTACATGGTCAATTAGTATTCAGCAAAGGAATTAAGAACGTATAATGGGGAAAAGACAGTCTCTTCAATAAATGGTGCTGGGAAACCTGGACAGCTACATGCTGAAAACTAGACAACTAGACAACCTGGACAGCTACAAAAGACTGAAACTAGACAACTTCCTTACAGTATATGCAAAAATAAACTCAAAATGGATTAAAACCTTAAATGTAACAACTGAAAGCATAAAACTCCCAGAAGAAAATTGGTGGTAAGCTCCTTGACATCAGTCCTGGCCATAAATTTTTTGCATTTGACACAAAAAGCAAAGCAACAAAAGCAAAAATAAACAAGTAGGACTACATCAAACTAAAAGTTTCTCCACATCTAAGGAAACTATCAATAAAACAAAAAAGTAACTAGCTGAAAGGGAGAAAATATTTTCAAACCATATATCTGATAAAGAGTTAATATCCAAAATATATAAAGAACTCATACAACTCAGTAGCATAAAAAAAATCCAATCAAAAAATGGGCTAAGGATCTGAATAGACATTTTTTCTGATAAAGACATACAGATTGCCAACAGGTATATGAAAAGAGGCTCGACATCAATAATCATTGGGGAAATGAAAGTCAAAATCACATATCATTAGCACTTCACACTTGTCAAAATGGCTATTATCAAAAAGACAGGCGATAACAACTGTTGGTGAGGATGTGGGGGAAAAGGAATCCTTGTGCACTGTTAGTGGGAACATAAATTGGTGCAGAAACTATGGAAAACAGTATGGGAAGGTCCTCAAAAAGTCAAAAATAGAACTACCATACAATCCAGCAATTCCACTTCTGGGTAATTAACTGAAGAAAATGGAAACAGTTATTCAAAAAGATATATGCACCCCCAATGTTCATTGCACCATTACTTACAATAACCAAGATATGGAAGCAACATGAATGTCCATCAATAGATGAACTGATAAAAAAGATGTTTATATATATATATATACACACACACATACGTGCACACACACACACACACACAATGAAATTTTACTCATCCACAAAAAGTATGAAATCTTGCCATTTGTAACAACATGGATGAACCTAGAGGGTATTAGGCTAGGCTAAGTGAAATAAGTCAGGCAGAGAAAGACAGACGCCATATGATTTCACCTATATATGGAATGTAAGAAACAAAACGAATGAAAAAAAAATGACAAAACAGAAAATAGATTAATAGATACAGAGAACAAACTGGCAGTTGCCAGAGGGGAGGGTGGTGGGTGGATGGGCAAAACAGAGGAAGGGGATTAAGTGGTACAAACTTCCACTTATCAAATGAATATGTCACAGGGATGTAATGTGTGGCATAGTAATCATCAAAATATAGTGATAACATTATATGCAGACAGATGGTAATAAGTTTTATTATGATGATCACTTAATAATGTGTAAAATTATTGAATCACTATGTTGCACACATGAAACTAATGTAACATTGTAAAGCAGTATTATATATAAAATATAAATAATATATTATATATATTTTATCTTCAATATAAAGACTTTTTTCCTCTTTAATAGCAGTCAAAAAAATACCTAAGAACAAATTTAACTGAAGATATAAAAGAATTGAAAACAAAACTGAAAGAAAAACTAAAACAAAAGTTGTTGGAAGAAATGAAAGATGATCTAAATAAATGAAAAGATATGGTTTGTAAACTGAAAGATATTATGACAACACTTCCCCCCAAACTGATCTACAGATTCTATGTAATCTCTATTAAAATTGCAGAAATTAACAAGCTAATCTTCAGTTTCATATGGAAATGCACTGGACCAAAAAAAATAGAACAATTTTGAAAAAGAAGAACAAAATTGAAGAACTCACTATTGTCAATTTTAAAACTTATTACAAAAGGACAGTGATCAAGACAGCATGATACTGGCAAAAGGACAGACATAGAAGATTAATAGAATAGCATATGAGTCAAGAAATAAACCCCAATATTTAGAGTCAACAGATCTGTGACAAGTTTGCCAAGTTCTATGGTCTGAATGTTAGTGTCCCCTCCCAAATTCATATGTTGAAATTCTAACCTTTATGGTGATAATATCCAGAGGCGAGGTCTTTGGGAGATGATTAAATCATTAGGGTGAGGTCCTCATTTATGGGATTAGTGTCTTTATAAAAAGAGGTCCAAGACAGCTCCTTTGCCCTTTCTTCCACATGAGTATAAAATGAGACATCTGTGACCCAGAAGAGGCCCTCATCTAACCATGCTGACACTCTGATCTTGGACTTGGAATTGTGCAAAATAAATGTCTGTTGTTTATAAGCTACCTAATCTGCAGTATTTTGTTATAGTAAAGACACCAAGAAATTCAATGAGGGAAAGAATAGTCTTTTCATCTAAGACTATTGGAGCAACTGGATACCCACATGCAAAAGAATGAAGGTGGCCCCCTTCATTCCACCATACACAAAAATTAGCTCCAAATGACCCATTAATCCTACAAGTAAAAGCTAAAATAATAAAAATCTTTAAAAAAAAATAGAAGTAAATCTTTCTGATCGTGGGTAAGGCAAAGCCTTGTTACATACAATACCAAAAATAATGTGTCAAAAGAAAAAGTATTAAATTGGTCATCATCAAAATGAAAACCTTCTCAAGAGATACTGTTAAGACACAAACGACATTACACAAACTAAGAGAAAAGATTTGCAAATCTCAACTCAGCCATAAAAAATAATAAAATAATGTCATTTGCAGCAACATGGATGGACCTGGAGAACATCATTCTAAGTGAAGTAAGCCAGAAAGAGAAAGAAAAATACCATATGATATCACTTATATGTGGAATCTAAAAAAAAAAAAAAAAGACAAACTTACTTACAAAACAGAAACAGATTCACAGACATAGAAAATAAACTTACGGTTACCAGGGGGGTAAGGGGATGGGAAGGGATAAATTGGGAGTTCAAGATTTGCAGATATTAACTAATATATATATAAAATAGATAAACAACAAGTTCATACTGTATAGCACAGGGAACTATATTCAATCTATATTCAATCTTATAGTAACTTACGGTGAAAAAGAATATGAAAACGAATATTGTATGTTCATGTGTGACTGAAGCATTATGCTGTACATCAGAAATTAACTGTAAATTGACTATACTTCAATCAATATATATATATATATGAAAAAAAGATTTGCAAATCTCATATCTGATAAATTACTTTTAGGTAGAATATTTAAGAACTCAAAACCCAACAGTTAAAACAAAAAGATCCAATTAGAAAATTAGCAACAGGTATAAAGAGACATTTCACTGAAGAGGATATCCATGTGGCAAATAAGCACATGAAAATACATTCAGCCATTAAAAATTCAAATGAAAAACAGTGAAATAACACTCCACATCCAACAGCATGGCTCCAATATAAAAGACAGACAATGTCAAGTATTGGTCTCTATGTGAAGCAACTAAATCTCTCATACAACCCTCATGTAGCATCGTAAATGGTACAACTACTGGGGAAAATTTTTGACAGTTTCTTAAAAAGTTAAGCACTCACTTACCATAGGATGAAGTCATACCACTCTTAGGCATTTATCTCAAATAAAAGGAAATATGTGCTCATTCAAAGGCTGGTACGTGAATGTTTAGCGCAGCTTTATTTGTAATAGGCAAAAACTGGAAATAATCCAAATGTTCATCAACAGGTGAATGAATGAACAAACTGGTATAGCCATACAAAGGAATGTTAATTAGCAGTAAAAAGGAAGGGAACATTTATACAGACAGCAGCATGGATGAATATCAAAATAATTACGATGAGAGAAAGAAAATGTCTGAATTTCCAAAGTAAAGAAATTTGGAGCAACATTCCCTGTTATTATCATTACAAAGAAACTCAAAAATTATATAGGGTTAATTAAGCACAGACTATTTACTGACTATAGGCTAGTGTTGTTAGACTTTTTTCATTGAAAGAGTTACAATGATGCTACAGTTGGCAAAAAGTTGATGCAAAGGAATGCTGTTTAATTAAACTTCAGGCTTATAATTCCTTTAAAAATTTCTTGATAGGTTCAACTCCATCTGCTTTATTCATGATGGGAGAAAACAGAGATTAATGTTCTACTATTAAAAGTATTTTTAGGGAATTGGGTGCAATTTTTGAAGCACTGAAGGCATTTCTTATGCATTATAAATTATATGGTAATTAAAAAAAGCACTTTTAAAAATTACCCAGTTTTCCACTAAAGCAAAAATAAGCAATCAATTCACAGAATTGGATTAGCAATTTATGTTCTTTTTTTAAAATTGACAGTTGAAGTATTTCTGCTTTGTTGATAATTAGTTATATACTGTTCTGACTAGTGAAATGTGAAGTTTAAGACTGAGCAATCGTTTTACTAGTTTTTATAGTCAACCCATTGCAGGGCTTTTTCTTCATCAATGCAACTATTTTTAATTATGATTGCTGAATGTTGTTGGATTTAGGATATATGAAGAAATAATGAATGAACCTAAATAATAAAAAGCCAGGCACTGAACAAAATGCATCTTTGCTGTGATCCTATTATTGTGGAGGGGAAGTCAGGCAGCATCCACTCTAAGGACTTCCTCCCTCTTTTATAGTGAATTCTTGCCTTCTTCCTTCACAATTCTCTCAATCAGTACATACACACCCACAGGTGCAGATGTACACACAAAATGCACACTCACACACATACCTAATGAAGAATGTACCATTAGGGTTCACAAGGATGATAAGAACAATTTTAACAAGAGTCCTTTAGTCAAGCAGCAAGGGCATCTGAAAATCAAACTGTGCTCTGCTCACTTAACCCTGGGTCCTGGTTAAGGTCTGCATCTGCTCTAGGGAAGGTGTGGCTTTTTCTATTTCTGCACAGAAGCCCAAGTGGGCTAGCAGCAGCCCTGATGGACATGACAGATTTACTGTCATCATGGCTAGAAAGGAAAGAAAAAAAACCTTCTTTATTCAAGGGAAGCTGAACTCAATGATGAGCTTTACCCCTCAAAAAACTACAAACCAGAGTTAATGGAGATTTGTTGGTAAGACTATACAGATGTGTATGGAAGAAGTAGAAATCATCATAATAGTCACAGTATCATAGCTCATGGGAAATTGAAGTTAAGATACACAAAGAACCCTCCACTGAGTTATAACTGTAATTCATTACTCCAAATTCCACTTCTTCTCCAAAAGTGTGGTGTTTTTTGATATTTATCCTGTTTGGGGTTTGCTCAGTTTCCTGGACATGTATGTTATTCATTTTTATCAAAAATTTGAAAATTTTCATCCAATATTTCCTTAAATATTCCTGATCCCATTTTACCTCTCCGATCCTTCTAGGGTTTTAATTACATAAATGTTAGATTGCTTGATACCATAAATAATTGAAGCTCTGTTCATGGTTTATTTCCATCTCCCTCCCTTGCATCTGTGTGAACAGTTACTATTATCCTATCTTTAAGTTTACTCGTTCTTTATTTTGTCTTGACCAATACGATTCTAATCCTATCCCATAAATATTTTTTTAGCTCAATGAATTCTATTTATTTCTTTTGACAGTTTCTATATCTCTCCTGAAATTTTGTACTGTTCTACCCACTAAACCTGTCTTTTAACATATTTATCAGTTATTTTCAAGTCCTTGTCTGCTAATTCTAAGTTGCCCATGGTTTCGTTTCTATTAAATGTTTTTCTCATAATTATGGCTCATATTTTCCAGCTTCTTTGCCTGACTATTAATGCTTTATTGTGTACTGGACATTGTACATGATATATTACAGAGACTCTGGATTCCATAATCTCTCTCTGAAAAGTGTTGACTTGCAGTATAATGAATCAATTTGTCTTCCAGAGGCATGGATTTAGGTTTTGTTAGGGTGGGCTTATTTTGGTTTTACCGTCTCTAGGATGTATGCTTTACTCTTGGGACATGGTCTTCATTTCTTTGATATATCCTTCTGGATTTTCAATAGAAAGCCAAAGATTTTTACCAAGCCTCTCTATCTCCTACTTGGAACTCCAAATTCTGATTCTCGAGTTAAAACATATGCTAAAATCTCTGTTTAGTTCTTCCAGACTTCCACCTGTTGTTTTCCTCTAGTTTATATGAAGTCTTACCCTCTGTATGTAAGTTTCAGATTCAACTAAAGACTTGCAGGGAATTTTGCTGAGGATTTTGAAGGTCTCCCTTTTTAATCCCTTCTTTCTAGAATATCTTCTCTCATCTTCCACCCCAATTCCGTTTTCTCACCTTGTTAGGGTTCCATTTCCACAAATGTGTGTGAACTGGGGAGTCCTGTCAAGGGAAGAGCCAAATAAATGTGGATCTCAATTCAGTTTCGTTTGTTCAAGGACTGAATCTTTTTCAGTTTCTGTCTACTCTTGGTTATTTTTCAGTATTTTCAATTCACTGTTGTTGTTGTTGTTTTTCTTTTGCCCTAAGATTATAGTTATTATTGTTAGGGAGGTATAAGGTACTAGAAGTTGGGAGTCTCCTATTGTTTTATGTCTCATCAAAATTAAAGACTAAGTCATTACCCTGACATTAAAAAAAAGTATTAATTGGAACCCTATCAGCTCTGACATCACCTCCTCTTACTCTCCATTTTATTTATTCAGGTCCAAGTACACTGGTTGCTGCCTGTTCTTTGAATGCACTGAGTAAGACCTGTCTCAGGAACTTTGGACTTGCCTCCAAAACTCAGTCACAAGACACTGCTATGACTCACATCTTTATTTCCTTCAGATCTCTACTCAAGTGTATCCTCATCAGTGAGGCTTTCCTTGGCCACACTAAATAAATGTCAACCCTCAAATGAGCTTTTTATCTTCCTTCTCTGCTTCTTTTTCTCTTTTGCCTTTATCAGTATCTAATATCTAACATTTTATGTATTATATATAATCACATATATATATTATGTTCATTACATTTATTTATTTATTTATTTATTCATTCATTCATTCATTTATCGTCTGTCTCCCTTTCTAGAAAATCCATGATGGCAGGGATTTGTTTTTCTGTTTTGGTTTACTGCCAGAGCTCTAGTACCTTGTGTATTCCCAGTATTGAGAAAAGAGTTCCTGATACATAGAAGACACTCAAAAAATATTTTTGACTCAATTAATGAATTAATGAGTGAACAACCTTAGGTGCCTTATCTGCTACTGTACTAACATGTTTTCAAGAATTAGCCTGTTAGGAGGGAACCAGTACTTCCTTGGCCTATATTCTTGCTTAAAGCCACACATTTGCAGGCAACATGATACAGAAAATGAAGGTCTGAGTTTGATAGGACAGATCATTCTGATATTACTTTCCAAAATTGACAAGAAACCTCTTCTTTCATCCTACACAATAAATTTTCTTTATTGTTAATGAAAATGTAAGAGGTAATGAAACTAAACATATAAGGAAACATCCTATATATCCATGCGTTTAATTAAATGTTTTTACAGAGACAAGTAAATAGTATATTAAGTGAGCCAGATAAAACTGTGGTACAGCCACTTTTTTCTCATTACAAAATAAAGTTGAGACTGATTCTCATGGGATAATCTGCTCATGTAATTTGCACAGCTCAAAAGATTCTAATTTAAAAAAAAAAATCTACCACCTTACATTTCTCTACAGGTTTTTTGAACAATTATAAACCATAGTGTTTAAATGAATAGAATTTTCCTTCAAGAAGACTAATCTGAGAAGTGACCATTTGGGATTAGTTGAAGAATAAAGTAGCACATGATTTTTATTAAAAAAAAAAGATTCAGTATTCAGTGTCTTTGGGAGAAAACGCCCTCCTTTTCAATCACTTAGGTACTTCAAATGTGATTGACATTTTTCTTTTATAGTCCATAGAACACGGAACATATAAAGTAGGCCAGACCAACATGCTATTATTAGTTTTGGCTAGAAAAAGTCTATCTAACAATAAATAAAAATTGATTACCTCCTACATACAAGATATGATAGCTGGCACTGTGGAATATGCATTCCAAATGACCACTTGTGATTTTCTTTTGATATATAATTTCTTTTGGTTATGTTTATAACTATTGGGAGATGTGTTTCTACTCCATACATTGTTGGATGGTAATGATTACTCAGTGGTAATTGGAAAGGAATTATAAGGTCCACCTCAGGAAAGAGAATGCAGCTGATAGGCCCTTTTGCGTCTTATAAAATTATAAAAATCTTATTTTCCTTATTTTTTTCAATCAGAGGGCTGATTTTAAAAGTTTATAATTACAGATATAAATATGACCTTTTCTTTCTTTCTTTCTTCTGACTGTTTTCATAACCGAAGATTGACAAAAACATTGTGCATGACAATTTTAATGTGGGGACTAAATTATTATAGGAAAAGCCTGTGAATAAGTAGTCTTGAATTATCATCAGTGCAGGGAACAGGCTATAATCATAGAGAGAAAGTGTTAGCATATGTATTGTAAGATTGAACCAATTACAAAGAATAAAAGAAAAAGCAATATTCTTTGAAGACAATGCAAAAGAACTTTGTAAGGTAGATTTGCCTTTAACTAGAAATTGGAATGATTTACTTCTATAGCTCTGATTTAACCTCTTCCTATTCCTGCTTGCTTTAAGGTTTAACCATACTTTTTCTATCCTTTCATAATCTAACTGGTTAGTTAATTTTACACATTAGGATTAAAAGAAAAAAAAAAAGATAAAATCCAAAGGGAGAGAGAAGGGACTAAAATGATAACTAATAATCATACAAAAAAGCTTAACTTTACTTAGCCATTGCTATTCACGAGGCAGAGTGGTGAAAGTTTTAAATGAATTATTTCCTTTAATAATAACAAAATCACTATGTAGTAGGTGCTATCACTATTTCCATCTAGAAGAGAAAACAGAGAGGTTAGATAGCTTACCAAAGCCATCTAGCTACCAAGCAGAATAACTTGAACCCTGGGCTGAGTTTTTTCTGTGTGTGTGTGTGCATATGCATATGCATGTGTATGTGGAGGTATGTGTGTTCTTTATAGAATATTACATATAGAAGTCATCTGTTATTTGAGATACCCAACACCTTTTGAACACCATCTTCTCATTTTGCTAGTGTCCCATATACTGACTCTTACCTTCCCAAAGTGGAACTCAGAATGCTTACTTTCTTGATCTCCCTTTAAGCTAAGTTGCATTTAAATGATTCTGCAGATATCCCAACTTGAGACTCTAATTCAGAACCAAGCAGTGTGAGAAAAGGCTCTGTGTGGGCAAGGTTCTGAGCATGCCATGTGTTGCTCTGGCCTAAGTCATGACAGAAGCATGTAGTTTTGTAAATTAGCTACAGCATTTGCAATAATTTTTAGATCCTAACAACTGATGTATGGGCAGAATAGTGGTGGCAGCAGCAGCAGTTTCCTCATCAGTCAAATTCTACAGTGTGATTCTCATATTCTAACTGGAAGCTCATCTTCAAGTCCACTTTTCTGGCACTACTAACAATTCTATGAACTACATAATAACTTCCAACAAATGTATTTTGTGCTTCAACTAGCCAAAATGGAATTGGGTCGACTTGAGATCTCTGACTAAGATAATCATATTTTATGGTACATGAATGCTTTCAAAAACTGTTTAATCCAAACCTTTAAAATCTAAGAGTAAAGTATTGTAGAAGAACTTTATCAAAAAAAAAAAAAAAAACATGTGGAGACTCAACTACATGCTATTAAAAAAACAATTGGTCAGTGAAGAAGTCAAAGGGGAAATCAAAAAATACTGCAAGAGAAACAAAAATGAGAAAACAACACTGCAAAAATCTATGGGATGCAGCAAAAGCAGTTTAAGAGAGAATTTTATGGTGATACAGGCCTACCCTAAGAAAACAAAAAAATCTCAAATAAACAACCTAACTTACCATCTAAAGCAATTAGAAAAAGAACAAACAAAGCCCAAAGTCAACAGAAAGAAGGAAATAGTAAGTATCAGTGAGAAAATATATAAAATAGACAACAAAAAAAAAACAATAGAAAAGATCAATGAAACCAAGAGCTGGTTTTTTGAAAAGATAAACAAAACTGATAAAACTTTAGCCAGGTTCATCAAGAAAAAAAAAAGAGAAAGGTTCCAAATAAACAAAATAATAAATGAAAGAGGAGAACTGACAACTGATATCACAGAGATAAAAAAAAAAAGCATAAGAAAATACTGCAAACAGTTATACAGCAACCAACTGAACAATCTAGAAGAAATGGACAAAGTTCTAGAAGTATACAACCTGCCAAGACTGAATCAAGAGGAAACAATTTGAACAGACTGATCACTAGTAGTGAAATTGAATTTGTAATAATTTTTAAAAACTCTCAGTAAACAGACAGCTTTACAGGGGAATTCTACCAAACATATAAAGGAGAACTAATACCTATACTTCTCAAATTATTCAAAAAAAATTGAGGAGGATGGAACACTCCCAAATACATTCTATGAGGCCAACATTGCCCTGATACCAAATCCAGACAAAGACACTACTAAAAAAGAAAATTACGGGTAAATATCTCTGATGAATATAGACGTAAAACTTCTCAACAAAATATTAGCAAACTGAATCCAACAATAAATAAAAGGATCATACACCATGACCAAGTTGGATTTGTTCCAGTGACACAAGGATGGTTCAATATTTAAAATCAATCAATGTGATACACCACATTAACAAAAGGAAGGATAAAAATCACAAGATCATCTCAATAAATACAGAAAAAGCACTTGACAAAACTCAACATGCATTTATGATAAAAACTCTCATCAAAATGGATACAGAGGGAACATATCTCAACATAATAAAGGCCATTTATGACAAACCCATAGCTAACATCATACTCAATGGTGAAAAGCTGAAAGTCTTTCTTCAAAATTCAGAAAGAAGACAAGGATGTGCACTCTTGCCACTTCTATTTTAAAAAGTTTTGGAAGTCCTAGCCACAGCAATCAGACAAGAAAAAGAAATAACATGCATCAAAATTTTAAAAGAAGTAAAACTGTCACCATTTGCAGATAACATGATACTATATATAGGAAACTCTAAAAAGTCCACCAAAAAACTATCAGAACTAAGAAATTAATTGAGTAAAGTTGCAGGATACAAAAATTAATATACAGAAATCTGTTGCTTTTCTATACGCTCAAAATGAACTGTCAGAAAGAGAAAGTAAGACAAAAATCCAGTTTACAATTACATCAAAAAGAATAAAATACTTAGGAATAAACTTAACCAAGGAGTTGAAAGATCTATGCTCTGAAAACAAAACAAAACATAAAACACTGACAAAGGAAACTGAAGATGATACAAAGAAATGGAAAAATAGCCCTTGTTCATGGTTGGAAGAATCAATATTGCTAAAATGGCTACACTACTGAAAGCAATATACAGATTTAATGCAATCCCTATCAAAATACCCATGACATTTTTCACAGAACTAGAACAAATAATCCTAAAATTCATATGAAACCACAAAAGACCCTGAATCGCCAAAACAATCTTTAAAAAGAAAAAAAGAACAAAGCTGGAGGTATCATGATCCCTGACTTCAGACAGTACTACAAAGCTACAGTAATCAAAACAGTAAGTACTGGCACAAAAACAGAGACAGAACAATGCAACAGAATTCAGAGCCCAGAAATAAGCCCAGGCACTTATGTCAACTAATCTACAACAAAGGAGGCAAACATATACAATGGAGAAAACACAATCTCTTCAATAAGTGGTGCTGAGAAAACTGAACAGCTACTTATAAAAGAGTAAGATTAGAACATTTCCTCACACCATATACAAAAATAAATTTAAAATGGATTGAAGACCTAAATGCAAGAACTAAAACCATAAAGCTCCTAGAACAGAACATACGTGAAATACATTTTGACATAAATTTCAACAATATATTTATTGGATGTATTTCCTAAGGCAAAGGAAACAAAAGCAAAAATAAATGGGATCTGATTAAATTTAAAAACTTTGGCACAGCAAAGGAAACCATCAACAAATGAAAAGACAACCTACTGAATGGTAGAAAATATTTGCAAACAATATGATGAATAAGGGGTTAATATTCAAAATATATAAACAGCTCATATAACTCAATATAAAATAAACAAACAATCTAATTTTAAAATAGGCAGAATACCCAAATAGATATTTTTCCAGAGAAGATATACAGATGGCCACCAGGCCACCAAGACGCTAAACATCACTATTATCAGGGAAATGCAAATCAAAACCACAATGAAATATCTTTTTGTATCTGTCAGAATGGCCATCATCAAAAAGAACACAAATAGCAAACATTGGAGAGGATGTGGAGAAAAGTCCACTGTCGGTGGGAATGTAAATTGGAGCAGTCCCTTTGGAAAACAGAATGGAGGTTCCTCAAAAAACTGAAAATAGAACTACCATAACATTCATAAATTCCATTTCTGGGTATATATCCAAAGAAATCAAAAATACTAATTTGAAAAGATGCATGCACCCCAATATTCATGGCAGCATTATTTATAATAGCCAAGATATGGAAGAAATCTAAGTGTCCAACAACCAATGAATGGATAAAGGAAACAGTCACAGATATAGAGAACAAACTAGTGGTTACCATTGTGGAGAGGAAAAAAAGAGAACTTTATCTCATGGTTAAGGGATGTGTCTTAAACTTCAGTGAACTAGAGTGGGCACTGATTATTTATTTAACTTGTTACTGTTTATAAATAAAGTGCTATAGTCAAGTTACTTTTAGTATTTATCATTGCCATTAGGAAGTACTGAAAAAAATACCTTTTAATGTCACAGAAATTTTGCATTGTTTAGTATAAGCCTAACAAATAACGTTATGCACATTTTAAAATACCAAAAATTTAAAGGTGAGGCTCTAAATATATAAGGGGATAATTTATCATATTCTTTAAGGATAGACTTGTTCTAAAACTAGGAAATGATATTCTCTCTTCTATCTCCCAAAAAGGGCCAGGAGGAAAATATTTAATCCTCATTCATTTAGCAAAATACTACAAAGTGTGTTTGTTTTAATCAGCCAGGGATTAATTGTAACAATGATGTCCTTCTTAAGTCTAATAATGAGGACATGTAGTGACAAAGCAACTTCATCTCAAGGTACTCAAATTACTCCACAAATAGCATCCTATGGTTGGCAAAAGGAAGGTAATAATCGTGATAACAACAGTAACTTCCCTGTAAAGCATTATAGAAAAGACACACATAATGAGTTGGAATTCCAAGCTTCTTATTTCTAATTAATACATCAGTGCACCAGATAACTTTCACCCGGGCTTATATTGATTATCTCTTTTCTTCCTAAGCAAGTCAAAACAATCGATCAGTTGACAAACTCATGGCTGTCCAGTTAGAATGTGACATTTTGAAATAAAATATATAGTTAACAAAATAAGACAAAAAAGACTTAGTACCTGAGTATTGCTCATAAGCAAGTTGTAACGTGTGGATGATACCACAACAGTGGGACCCACTGTAATTTCTTCCAATCATCAATGGTAATAATGACTTATTAAAAATAAACCCAGTAGAATGTCAACTAAGAAATGGAGAAGGATTGATGAAAAATCATTTTTATAACCACCGTAGTAATAACTGATTCAGGAAAACTCATCAATGGATTCTAGTTGTTTTACTAAGAGTACACTGGGGAGAAATATTTACAATCTCAAAATATCTTCCTATAGATTACTAATTAGTTAATTACAAAGGGAAAATGTTTCCTCTATAGTGCAGAAAACTGGCAGACACCACTTTGTCTCTGGTAAAGAAGTACTTTAAGACCCTAAAAATAATCTTTTGCTGATTCTAGTAATAAATGTCTACTCAACTGAGCCTGAAGACTATCCCCATCAAATGGCTGCAGTGTAAGTGACATGGAGGGAACAGTTAGTTATTCTGCTGTGATCCTTGTATTTTCAAAATGCTTGTAGTTGTATGTTTCAGTTGATTTATTATATTTCATTGAGCACACCACAGGAAGCCTCAGCTGACATTCATCAGCCATAGAGTATGCAGTGTCAGAAAGGTTCCGGTTATAACATGTCTAAAAGCCTTAATTCTCCTTTTATAGTTATGTTGACATTCGAGGAAAGCACCATAAAATAAAGAGCCCTATTGAGATAAACACATGCTGTCTTCTGGAGTGTAAAACTGTTGGCAAGGATAACCTCAACTAAATAACCACAGCAGTTGGGCCCAGCATCAAGCATATGTGCGGCACCCCTCTTACATCTCCATTGATGATTGCTGTCAATTGCTATGCTGGGTTTTTTTTCCCCCTTCTTTCACAGTAAAACTTGAGGGTAGGTTTATGGAGTTACTAGAATACTGATACTCAAAAGTTCTTTGGTATTTTGTTTTCATTATTATTCCTCAGCAGTTTGAAGATCAGAGTTCCTCCTTATAAAAGTGACCATGAAAGCTAATGGAATCTTTTTGCTATACAGAAAGCCTTCATTATTTTTGAAAACTTGATTGTCCAACACTTCTATTTAGCTAGACATCTCATTAGACGGACAACCTGAGAGTTTCTTGCCCACTCTGTGAAAACTAGTTTCTCCAATATTCAAAGCAGTCCTATACACTAAAAGTGAAGACAGGAAGAGAGAAAGTCTATATGCAAGGTGACCAACGCCAAAACAGGAGTTAGTCACATAAAAATTCATGGCCTAGGTTATTTACCTCATTAATTCATCAAACGTCCTCATTAATTTTTTTAAAAATGGCCAGAATATAGACTGCTAACAGAAAGTCTTAGCACTGAGCAATTATTGCTATATGCCAGCTTATATGTATTCCCATTTAATCCTAAAAACAACCCTATGAGGATATGCTATCATTATTCCTAGTTTACAGATGAGGGATTGAAGGTTAGAGAGTTTTGGTAATTATTTAGTAAGTGGTGGAGCAAAACCTAAAATTTTGTAGTCTAAATCCAAACACTATGCTCTTTGCCTCTATGTACTGTAGGTTTTTGCAAGAATATTCACACGTTAGCAGCTTATGCTCTACTTACTATGCATTCAAATTTAGAGAGCAGATATTCTGAAGAGTAGACTTCTGAGAGCCTAATATATATTGGGTCCACTGACATCCTTCAAAGTCCAACAACCCCCATTTCTGGGCTGTCACATGTCTGCCTGTGATCCCTCCACAGGTAAAGTACGTTCTTTATTGGGTATATTTCCCTTAACAAACTGATAGCCCCAGGTAATGCCCACCTTATCAGAGTCAAACCCCACTGCCCTTCACGGACCCTAAACCTCTTACCTCACCTACAATCAATCAGAGACTTGTGCACAAGCTGATCAGGCACCTTGTGACCTGACCTTATAAAAGCCCCCACAACTGGCCCTTGGTGCTCATGCAGGCACCCCTCACCTGTGTGGCCCGCTGTTGCCTATAGCAACGTAACTATTGAAACTCTCCTTCGTTCTTCGCCCCAGTGCTCACCCAGGCACCTCTCGTCTGTGTGGCCCGCCATTGTCTACGACAGTGTACCCTAATAAACTACTTTCTATTCTTATACTTTATCTCTGGTAAATTCTTTTACCAATCTGCGTGTCACTGGTTCACCAACCGGCTGCCCCACAACAATACAGATATAAACTTAAATAATAGTAATAACAATAATAGCTAACAAAACTGAATAGGTGAAAAATGCCAACTAAAATATTCATCATCTTATCAACTAACTGTGGTCAACTTCTTTTAAGAAGGTATAATTGTGGACTTTGGTTGATAATAATGTATCCATGTTGGTTCATCGACTGTACCAAATATGCCACAGTGATGAGGGATGTTGAGGGTAGGGGAGCATATATGTGTGGGTGGAGAGGGCTATGTGCGAACTCTGTATTTTCTGCTCAATTCTGCTGTAAACCTGAAACTGCTCTAAAAAAATAAAGTCTAAATATAAAAAAAAACAAAAAAATACATCTTTCATTACACTGTCATACCTTCAAATAATTTAAATGAACTTACATTTCCTTTGATCTTTAAAAAAAAGAAAGTATATACTTAGAATAATAATAAACTAAGTTTGCCACCTATGAATGTAATTTTTTGTGTGAATACACAGCGAGAAGTACACTAATAATCAATATAAGGAGACTTTAACATAATATTCTATTTTATATTTGATACCTTATATTTGATCGATAAAGGATACAGAAACTAAATAACAGCAGAACTGAGTAATGAAATAAGGATGATCCAATACAGCTTTTCTCATGGTGTGGAATGTGAATAGCTACTATAATAAATAAAAAGAGTTTCATGACCAAATAAATTTGGGAAACATTACAAAGTTAAATGATTTTGTAATTGCAGAGATTAATGTGCTAATATGTATTATGAAACACTCAGAAGTAGATTGAATAGACAGTGTTCCTCACACATATTTGGAAACCTTTTTATTTTTTTATGAGCTACCTTGAGTACCACAGAACATATCCTGAGTACCACTGAACACTGAAAATACATACATGTGACTATACAACCAGAAAACAGAGAATATGCCTTCTTTTCCAGGGACCATGGAATATATATAGAAGTAACTATACAATAGGCAACAAAGAAAATCTGAGTAACTTACAAACAAACAAAAAGCAAAAAAAGGAAAGCTTATGTTCCTGGACTTGCAAGTACGGATGCTGGATTGACTTCATGCAGTTACTTGAACTTCCTCCCAGTCCTCACTCTCCCTCCCTTAATTCCCACATACTGTAAAGTAACATTTTCTAAGCCCAAAACTCACAGAACTAGAAGGGAGATGAATGGGTGCTAAGTGACTTAATAAACTAGAGAAAACTGAATCCAAACCTACAGGTGAGGAAAGCCTAGATCCAATTAAATCAACCCCACAGAATCCTAAAATATTCAGGAATTGGCAGCGGCAAATGCCTCTGGAAATGGAGAGGGAGAGGATTGTAAAATAAGGAGAATAATTTGAAAATTTGTTTAAGAAACAGAATCCCAAATCACACTGCCCATCCTAGCACAAAAAAAAGTTAATTTTTTGGAAGAGTTAAAACAGACATCTTCTGGATTGGGGGACACCAGGCACAATTGTATGGGATTAGCATACTGAAAATTATGAAGATTGAATGAACATTTGCTTCCTGAGTCCTGAACATCCCCCCTCCCAGCTCCTTTAACCCCATTTTGGCTCCCAGAGGCTAGCATCAATATTCATGTGCAGGCAGGAAATTAGAATGTCTTCTCTGGAGAAGTCAACTGGCCCAAGAGCAAAGACAATATAACGACATCAGTAGTTTCAGTAAATCAGCCCAGCTGATTCTCAGTAGTGCTCAGAACTTCAAAGCAGATTTTTTTATTCTGCATTCTCAATTATGAGCAAACAATCAGTGATTACAAGACATTTGAGGAAAGCTTCTAAGAAGACCTAACAGGGAAATAATACAACTTGGAGGAAATGGTGACTGTTCAGAAATAAGAAATCTGAAAAAAAAAAAAAAAAACTATAAAGAAGGAATATTTAGATAATTTTAAAGTGTTCTTAGAAATTTTTTTCAAAAGTCATAGCAGAAATTTTAAAATGTTTGAAGATAAAGTGTAGGAAATCACCCAGAAGACAGAGCAAAAGAAGAATGAGATGGAATTTAGTAGAAAAGATAAGCATGTTAGAAGACACATCCCGGAAGTCCAATATCTGAAAGATAGGAATTCCAGAATGAGAGCAGAGAAAAATGGAGGGGAAGTAATCACAGAAAAAAGTTGAAAAATATTTTCAGAAATGAGGGGCATGATCAAAAGAAGCTGCCAGGTATACCACACATTTGAGATAAAATACAAATAAAACGGAGCAGGATCCTATGGGGTCCTCCCTGGTACAAATATTTCCTTTGTCCTCTTTAGGACACAGGCTTCATTCAGCCTCCTAGACCTTCCTTGAGTTCCAAAGGGCAAATTCAAACAGTTGCTAATCAGGGAAGGGAGGGAATGCAGAGACAAGGGAGGAATAGGCAAGAAACAATAGTGCAGCCTTGGGGCAGGATCCTGGTTCCTCCTGAAGGGATATACAGAACAATACCTTTGAGTTCTTCTGCAGGCACTAAGGCCCCCACCCAGGTGGAGGATGGGAACTTCAGGCTGAATACCAGATTCCTGGAGCACCACTGTTACCTCACCCCCAATCAAGCAGAAGAAAGCCACACACCTTGCTGCCCTCACCCCAAATTTTGCCTATAAACACTTTTCCCCCCAAACCCCTGGAGAATTCGGGTTTTTCAATCATGAGCTACTTATCCTCCTTGCTTGACCCTGCAATCGACCTCTCTGTGTTCCAAACCCTGACATTTTGGTTTGGCCTCACTACATCAGACACACAAACTTTTGCTGAGTAACATAAAGATGGCAAGGCACACCGGTTTTAACTTTCAAAACACTAAGATCAAAGAGAAGATTTTACAAGCTTCCAGAAAGAGAGGTAAAATCATATACAAATCATCAGGAGTCAGAATGACATTTAACTTCATAACAGTAACATCAGAAACTAGAAGGCAATGTAGTTACCTACCACCCAAACAAACCATCGGTTAAGAGGAGGTTAGAAAAAAAAGTCATTTTCAGACATTCCTGGCCACAAACAACTACTTCTCATTACTTCTCAGGAATCTAGCGGACAATATACTGTATCAAAATGAGGGAAAAACAGTTTTAGAAAAGGAAGATGTGGGATGTAAGACATACAAGATTCAAAATGAAAGAGAGCGATGAAGGAAGACTCAAGGAAGATGGTCAAAGGAGGTCCAGGATAACTGCTTGGAACAAATGAAGAGGGAAACCCATTCTGTACTGAGGCATATGATAAAGCTCTAATAGAGAGTTCTCGGCAAAAGAGAAATAAATAGAACCCCGGATGTCTCAATATATTGAAAAGAGACTTCTTTTTAAATCTGCATAGAATTTAAGTTTTGAAGGAAGAAAAAGTAGTTATAGCATTCTATATGGCTTAGTTCTAGCATCACGATAGTCTTCATAAAGTATGAAGAGTATTAATCAAAGACAAATTATGATATAACTATGCTTAGAATGATCTGGAAGGTGCAAGTGAGTGTTGAATGTGTGATGAGGAAAGATAATAGTTATCTTCTATAGTGGAAAGTCAATAGAAAATACCTAAAACTGAAAATATAAGAAGCAGAAATGAAAGTATATTACTTATAATATAGAGGTAAATACAAAAAAAATCAGCTGGAAAAGTTCAAAGTCAAAAAACAGCTTAAAGTGGTTGCCTCTATGGAAAGGTAACTGGGGAGAGAGAGGAGACTGTTCTTAAAATTCTTGCTTTAAACAAATCCTGTCTAGGCATTAGACTCTTTATGTGCATGAGTAACTGTTTAAACACTATATTAAAATATCACATTCCTTTCTTACCATACATCTAGAATAAATAAAGTAGAAACAAAAAATAACAACAATAATCAACAAACCTACCTACTTGGAAATTCAAATGTACACTACTAAATAACTCAAGTGTATGAGGGAATCAAAATTATTATTACAGAATATATAGAAAACAATGGACAGCTTATTTCAAAACTCATGTCATGGGCAAAAGCTATATTCAGAGGAAATTTTATGGCCTTAAACATTTATATTACCAAATAAATAAAAATAAATGAAGCATTCATTTCAAGAAGTTTTAATAAGAAAAAAAATAAACCTACGGAAAGCAAAAAGAAGGAATCAATAAAAATAAAAGCAGAAAATAATGTCAGAAAACAGAAATACAGCAGAACTGAAAAAAATATAAAATCTGATCGCTTGAAGAAAATAAATCAGTGACTAACTTAATCAAAAAGAATATAATGCAAATCCAGAAAATTAGAAACAAGAAAACAGAAAGAAAGAACTACAGACACAGAGGAAACAAATACATGAGAATATATCATAAAATTCTATGCCAGTACATTTAAAAACCTGGACGAAATGGAGTATTTTCCTAGATAAATGTGAATCACAAAAGTGCCTAAAGAAGACATAGAAACACTAGATAGACTTGTAACAATGAGAATAATGAAGAAATCAGTGAAAGGTTTACCCCACAAAAATATGTAAAGACTACCTGGTTTAATAATAAATTCTTTAAATCTTTAAGGAAAAGCTATTTCTGATGTGTATAAAGTCTCCCATAATATAAAAAACAAGAAGGAAATCTTTCTATTTATTTTTTATAAAGGCAGTATAATACTGTTGCCAAAATCTGACAAAGACAATATACATAAATTTTAGACGATCTCATACATTGTTATTGCAAAATGCCTGTGACTTTCCAATTTCTCCCTATATATATAAACAAGAGCCACATAGTGTTTAAGAGTAAAATAAAAAAAGCATTTGCATTAAAGTAAGGAAAAATAAAAGCTGCTTGATACATTCCTAATTATTTAAAACTGTCTGTGCCTACTGAATAGAATCTCTAGGGATAGAACGAAGACTCTGAATTTTAATAAGTAAAGAAGTAATTTTGATGCACCCTGAAGTTTGAAATCAATTACACTATAGTGTGCCTTAAACTTACAATACATTGCAATGATAACATTTCAAAGAATCGTCAAAAATAAGATATATACGAGCACTCTGTGAAAGAAGGCTCTTAAAGTAAATGTAAAGTTTCTTGTCCTGTATATATATAAAATCATTCTAGTTTTAAAATATGAGGTATTTCTCTTAAAATTTTGTTCTGGAAGTAAGTACTAGCAAGTCAACCAGATAAGAGAATAAAATATGATATGAAAACACTGGAAAAAGGTAAAAGTAAAATTACCATTTTATGCAGATGCTCTGATGGTATCAAGGAAATCCAAGAAAATCAATTTCAAAACCTATTAGAAACAATAGGAAGCTTCAGAAAGCTATCCCTTCATAAAGTTAATATCCACAAAGTAATAGCTGTTCCATAAACTAACAATACTCTGTTAAATATATAACAAAAGAAAATAATATCAAAATCAAAACATAAAATAGGAATATACTTAAGAGGAAATATGTAGGACCAATTTGAAGAAAACTTTAAAACTTATCTATGGATACTAAAAAAAAAAGACCTTAACTGCAAAGACACACATCCTTCCTTAGACAAAACAGATATATCATTTTAAATGTATCAATTTTATTTAATCAACAAATTCATTGAAATCCCCAGCAAAATCCCAATGAAGTGTTTTGAAATATCCTGAGGAAATAAATCGAAAGAGTATCTGAAAGAAGAAAACTGTGAGACTGAAAGACAATTCTAAAAAAAGAAGAGTAATGGAGAAGCATTGATCTACCATATATGAAAATATAACAAAACATTATTTAATACAGTGAAGCACCAACAAAGAATGAGCTAAACAAATAAATGGAACTGAATAAGTGACCTTTCTAATTACTGAGGAAAAGATGGTATAGTGTATATTTGCTTATTCCTCTCTGACTTTTCTAACAGTAGAGAATTTTTGTTGTAGCGTTCACTCCTTCTTATGTAGTCAATGTGGTTTTTGACCATCTGATCCTACCATCAGCTCCAAATGTGGAAACTGATTGGCATAAACCCATTCAGTACATTCCCTGGTCATAGTTATTGGTTCAGAGGAGAGAATGTAATTTAGGGCAATCTAATCAGTGTGGCTCTCAGAAGCAACTTCTCTGTCCTTCTCCGTGGCTTGGCATGTGGACGTGAAGCTTGGAATTGCTGCAGCTAACTTCTCTCCAAGAGAGATACAGGCGCTAGGATGAAGCAGAAACTCCATGTGACATAGCAAAGAAATGAAGGGAAACTGGGTCCACTAGAAGAACCAATTCTGATTTCCACTGAACACTGGACTTCCAATTACATAAGCCAATAATATCCTGATTATTTGACTCAGATTGAATCTGTTAAAGAGAAAACCACTGGCTCAAAAGGGAGATCACTGTGCGAAAGCCCATGACACCAAACCCAGATTTAAAACCTGACCTAATTGCAGTCTTGGCCTTCCCCAGGAGTGTATCCTTAATTGGTCACTCTGTAATTTTCTAGTTAGCACCCATGAGATAATCTGCATGACAAGACCTCTGCCATTTCTTTCCCACAAAAGAAGATATTTTGGCCTGAAATATCCTTTCTTTTGTTTTGCCAGTAACTT
This sequence comes from Camelus bactrianus, assembly GCF_048773025.1. Lineage (NCBI taxonomy): Eukaryota > Metazoa > Chordata > Mammalia > Artiodactyla > Camelidae > Camelus > Camelus bactrianus. Next base: position 75,379,887 of record NC_133575.1, on the reverse strand, counting down.
CCTTGCCCCACCCTCCTTTTGCCTATAAAGCCCCTGCATTTTGTACAACTCCTCAGAGTATCTCTCTTCTTGCTTGATGGGATGCTGCCTGAGTCATCAATCACTTAATAAAGACAATTAGATGTTTAAATTTACTCAGCTGAAGTTTTATTCTTTACCAAATCAAAATTTCTGTTACTTGCAACTAAATGCTTTCTGACTGACGCACATATATTATCTAATAAGTTGAGTCAGGGAGACATTTCACACCTTGTTCCTTACATTAAAATTAATTCCAGTTGAATCTAAGATTTACTTACAAGAAAAAAAATAATATACTATTAGAACATATGGACATGAGATTTCTTTGCAAATTTAGTGCTAGACAGATGATAAGGAATCATATTATTCCAAACAGTAGAATTTCCAAATCAATACCAAAATTAATTGTCCCTCTGTATTTTGAACAGACCATCAATGAGGCACAAAAATGCAGGTCTCTGCTCTTGAATAGGCAGTTTTGTCATTTTGATTAGATGTTTCAGTCCTGCCCAATTTTTCTGAGATGATATGTTATGAATGATGTATGATATCCACCATGTCCCCACACCCTGCAGAGGTGCTCTTTGGGAGTTTTCAATGGCCTCAATATATGATTAAAGTTTTATCATTTCTTCTAAGTGCTCTTTGAATGGAAAACATAACTCTTCTACCACAAATGCTATCCTGATCCTAGTTTTTACATTGCTTATTAACAATAAATTATAAATGAGAAATAGGGAGGATTAACCAGTCATTGGATGCTTAGCAACCTAAAACACTTCATTAGTGATTTCAGAGACTAATAATATTTGATGCTACTCCCTTGTGGGCTCAGCTTTATGATTTATTTTTATAACATTTGACATACATTTCATTTCTTCAAAAGATTTTTTTTCTTATAATTGCCTAGTCATGAAGCTGTTGAAGTTTGCAAAGAAGTTTATCCAACTTGAATTGTAAACAGGTAAGAGCTGAAATGAAATCTTTGTGACAAACTAGGTGAATACAGGATAATAGGTATCTAGTGAAAAGGATAACTTTTTAAGTTCTATATCTGAAAACACTGAAGAATGGAAAATTAGACATGATGAAATGGAGAATATACCTCATTCTGAAAATTAAAATTTTAAATTCCCTTCATTCATCCTAAATATATTTATTAAATATGTATGTACTATGTGCCACTTACTAGTGATATGGAGTTAAACCAAGCTAGTTAAGACAATGTCTCTGTCATTGTAGGGATAAAAAGCTAATGGGAAGGCCAGATACTGATCAAATGAAATAGATAACATATTTACAAGAAGAAGCCTCTTATTTGTAAACAACAAAAATATAAACAAACCTAGAAGTAAATGTAAGCATCATCCAAATGTGTTTCTCCCTGAGTTACTAAAAAATAATCATAGACTGTTAGAAAGGAATTATCGAATCAATTTGTCTGACTGCCTTCTTTTACTAATATGAAAACTGGCATAAGAACATCAAATAATTTGTTCTAAGGTAGCCTAGAACTGGCAAAGATAGGACTATAACTAGGTTGTCTGAGTCCTAGTCTAGTATTGTTTCTACCATGTTATACTGTCATTAATGGGAATTTAGATGAATCTTGGCAAATCCCTTTTTTCATATTCAGGAAATATATATTATTGGGAAGACAAAGTATAATATTTTATGAATGTTTCCATCTTCCTGTATGTGACTTACATAAAAGGAGAACAGAATATTTAGCAAAGCCATGAACTGAAAATTTTTAGTTCCTTCAAGGCTTTACTTCAATTTCCAGGGGACTTTATAAGCATCAATATGCATCTATTTATACTGAAAGATTTCCCTGTAGGCTAATTAATTCCTGCAAGGAAATTCTATTTTTAATCAGAACAGGCCCTCAATGAAGAAAATAAGTTCATTGAAAGGGTGATTTTTTTTCAGGAATCAACTTAGATTTTAGATTGACAAGTTAGAACTAATCTTTCCTGAACAACCTCAGGGTTATCAGCTGTCAGTAGCTTCAAAAAATTTTTGCATATCTATGCTGATGGAGAAGACCTTGGCCCAGATCATGTCCAAATCATTGGTGCTCAGTTGTGAAATGGCAGAACTTCTGCTGGTCTGTCTCACTGGTAATAAAGTACAGCCTGAATTGATACATTATTAAGAGAAATTCTGACTCAGATACCTACAGGAACTGCAATCACTCTAACAAAAGTATTGCTTTATAAAATGTTAGATTTGGTGTATTCTTTACAAGTACATAGTTGAAACCCTCTGAAGAACTTCAAAGTTTTGTATTAGTCAGTGTTCACCAGAGAAACAGAATTAATAGGATAAAATAGATCCAACAGGGTATTTATTTATTTATTTATTTACTGGAATTGGCTCATGCAATTTGGAAGTTGAGAGGTCTCAGGATCTGCCACCTACAAGTTAGAGACCCAGGAAAGCCAGTGTTACAGTTCAGTCCAAGTCCAAAGGCCTAAGATCCAGGGACCCCATGGTGTAAGTCTCAGTCAGAGGGCAGAGGAAGAAGGATGTCCCAACTCAACATTCAGGCAGAAAAAAAAAAGGCAAAGTCCTTCTTCCTCCACCTTTTGTTCTATTCAAGCTGTTAATGGATTGAATGACTCCCACCCATATTGTGGAGGGCAATCAGCTTTACTGAGTCCATCCATTCAAATGCTAACCTTATCTAGATACACTCTCATAGACACACCCAGAAATATCTGGGTAGCCAAATATCTGGGTACCCTTGATGCAGTCAAATTGACAAATGAAATTAACCATCACGAGGTCCTTTGAAAATAATTCACTCTCTGAAGTGATATGCATTTTTAGGGGGTGGTTGGTTGTGTGCTGAGGGCAACTGCCAAGTTGAAAAGAAAAAAAAAAAAAAAGACTTCACATTTAACACCCCAAACTATAGGAGTGTGGCAAAACTTTTCTGAATGGAAAGCGGAGGAGAGGAAGTATCCAAGGACAAATAAACTCTGGGCCTTTCATATCAGATCAGAGGCTTCCATGACTGATGTCAGGGTCTGGCATTAGTAGGATAAATAGAGAAGTACTATAACAAGCCTCCCTTTAGTTTCTCCTCCTGTTGACCAATATGGCATTTTTTCATTCAAAATTTCTCCAGTAACCTAGCTCTGTCATCTGAATACTGCTGCCAAAATGCACCAGCTGGAGAGCAAGGATAGTATGCGGTGGGATGTATCATACCCTACACTGAAGAGACCTTCCCTGCCCAGGTCCCAGCCTTGTGTTGGTGCATGTTGTAGCCTCCTATATAACAACTTCTAGGAGTTGAAACTCATCATAGCTCTAAAGGCCATTCATCTCCTTCTACTGCCTTCAATATTGATGATATTTATACTACACCAAATAGTATGAATTATTGTCTTAAAAGATTTTTGGAGAAAAAGAAATCATGTAAATTCAAAAAGTTTTATAAATTAAAAATATATTAGTTAATATATTTAGCAATAATTAATATTTATTGGCCCTTACTGTGTTCCAAATACTGTGCTATAAGCATTTTATGTATGTGACCTCGTGTCACCTGGGCCTGGAAGTATGAGAGTTGCCACTTCCGGGCAATGTGTTTCCATCCCAACCCCCCACCACTGATTTTAGCTCCTGAGTCACCACAGTATTCTACAATATTACTTATGTCATCATTCTTAGTGATTTCTTTAAATTTTTGGATTTTGAGTTTCTGAGCCTCTTTTCCTCCAATGATCTTGGTCCTTTACCTACCTTGGCCATTCCCTCCCATGGTTCCTTCCCTAGACCTTTCCATAATCTCAATTTCATGGAACTTTTTCTCAAGCCACCACTAGCAGTATCTCCAATTCCTTATCTGCAGGGTCCCAATTCCAGTTATCTTTTAACCACACTAGTATTTGCCATCCATTGATTCAACCACATTTTCACTGTCTGTCACCTGTTTCATGTCCTTACATACTTCTTTATTCAGCTGAGATGCTGATTATGGTCACTCTCTTGTACACACTCTCTCCCTTCATCTCACTGACCTGGCAAAATCTCAACCCTAATTAAATCCAACACTCTAAGGCCACACTCATACAGCTGATCATAGTGAAGAAAAACACATCTGTGTTGAACAGTTTTACTTTCAATTCATGAACACTAACCTCAAATAGGACTTTAGTGTCGCCCTTCAGTCTTTCTCTAGTCCACGCACTATCCCACTCTCCTAGGTGGTCATCACAGTTTCTTATTTTCACACCTCCAAAACCTTTTTCATGTTCCCCAATCCAATCTGATGACCTTGATTCCTTATTTACTGAGAGAATGAAAGAATGAGAAATGAAATATCTTATGTCCCTCCACCACATCTACACACCTATCTGTGTGTAGCTGTGCATATATAGTCTGCCTAGAAAGGCTACTATTATGAATTAACTGATCATGATCCTATCTAAGAGCAGACCTCCTTAGAACGCCCATTCCTTTTCACCCAATCAACAACACTGCTTCACTAATTCTCAATTTTCTCCCCCACATTACTAATTTCTCCATCTCTATTGGATCATAGCCATCAGCATATAAGTATGCTGCATTTACTCTGCTTAAAAAATTAGCTTATTTTGGAGAGGGAAATAGCTTAGTGGTAGAGCATATGTTTAGTATGCATGAGGTCCTGGGTTCTATCCCCAGTGCCTCCATTAAAAAATAAATAAATAAAAGAAAGTAGTGAAAAAAAGAAAGAAAGAAAAAACAACTTTTCTCCACCTCACATCACTCTTCAGCATTTTAGTACTCCTTATAAAATGAAACTTTTCAAGAGTTGTCTGTATGTTCTGTTTCCAAAATTCTCTTCCCCCATTGTTTTCTATACTCATTCCAATCAGGCATTTGCTCCCAACCACTCTACTGAAAACAGCTCTCATCAAAGACACCAATAGCTCCATATTACTAAATATGATCATCTTTCTTGATCTGTCAGCAACAATCCTTTTTTCTAAACCTAGATTCCAGGGCATCATACTCCTTTTTTTTCCTATTCCTCACTTGCTTTTCCTCCTTAGCCTCCTTTGCTCCTCTCTCCTCATTTATCTATATGACCCAAGAACCACACTTCAAACTTCATTTCAATCTACTATTTCATTCCCTGGGAGATCTCCTCCAGTGTCATGACCTTGAAGACTATCTTTAAGATTATATCTATAAATTACGAGTCCTTCCTGATCCTTACCTCTGAATTCTGACATTTATGAATTTCCTAATTCCTTCCTGATGTTTCCTTTTAGATGTCTAATGTGCATCTCAATCCTAACTTATCTAAGATTAAACTCCTGAATTCCGTTCCCAAATCTGTTCAACCCAGAATTTTCCCAATCTCCATAAATAACAACTCCTTTCTTCCAGCTCGAACCAAAGTCTTGAAGTTATCTTTAACATCTCTTTTTTTTTTCTGTCATTTCATATCAAATCATCAACAAATCCTCTTGACTTGAATTTATATCCCAAATCTGACCACTTCTCACCACCTTCACTGTTGTCCACCTTGTCCAAGTGCTGTCAGCCATCATCTGGACAACTTATTTTAGATCTTCCTGGTTCTGTGCTTGATCCCTTCAGCTTATTTTCAACATGGTGGCCTGGGTGATCCCACTAAAATCCAACTCAAATTGCATTACATCATTGTTCATTGCTCTACGTGACTTGGCTTGCAACTCCCATTGTGAACTTCTCTCCATGCTGGCCTCTTCACTGTTCACTGAAGAATGCCAAGGAGGCTTCAGGGCTACTACACTTGCTGTGCTTTCTGCCTAAAATGCTCTTCCCAGATATGAACATAGTTTTCTCTCTCATTTTCTTCAAACATCTATTCAAATGTTACCACACTATGGATGATTTTCCTAATCACCATATCTAAAATAGCAACCTCATTCACACCCAATTACACATCTCTCATCCTTCTTACTCAGCTTTATTTTTCTCTGTAGCACTTATCACCATCCAGCATATTTTATATTTACTTGCTTTTTGTTTACTCGCCTCCATCACCACTAGAATGTAAATTGCATGAAAGCAGAGCCTTGGTTTTGTTAACTGCTTTATCCTCACTGTTACCACTTCAGTGATTCTGCTGTTCCAAAGACATCACAGTTGGAACAATATGGGTTTGAACTGCATGGGTCCACTTACATGCAGATTTTTTTCAATAGTAAATACTACAGTACTACACGATCCAAGGTTGGTTGAATCCACAGATGCAGAACTGAGAATACAGAGGAACCATGTATACAAGAGGTCAACTATAAATTATAAGTGGATTTTCTACTCTGCAGAGGATCGATGCCCCTAATCCCCCGTTGTTCAGTGAACTGTATATGTGCTGTCTTTTTGGTAATACTTTCTGGTGTTTAACATTCTTTTTTGTAGGATGGTATTGCCCTTTTTCAACTGTGGGCATTGGCTATAGTGATATTATTTCCCCATGTGAATACCAGGTATGTAACGCCTTTGACTTTTATATTTCAACATGAATGAAATAAACAAGAAATATAACTCAAATATCTCTTTCCTGTCATTAGCTCACAAAAATTGAATTGACCTCATCCTTTTTTCTCTTTGTTCCTCTATAAAACTGAAAACTAGTTTTTCTCCAAGTAAAACACATGCTCTTTTTTGATGGGCATTCATTTTTAAGTCCTTTAAGAAAATATACTCATCTCCACATTGTTATTCACTGTAAGAGATTTTTAAAAGCTTTTCCACTTAGAGGATAAATTTTAGGGTGAGAATGAGTCAGGTTTTCAAGTGCTAAAGTCTTCTAGGTTTGTAAAGACAGTATAACAACATACATGCATGCATACACACACACAGATATACCACATCTTTCTCTCTCACACACACATACACACACATTATACTTAACCACATACTTAAACTAGGCTTGGAAAGGCTAGCTACACTACATTCATCCTCCCACACTGGTGCTGCTTGTGCCTCTGCTGGAGGGACAAATCTGAGTCTCCTGGGAATAATTACAGTAGGAAACTGCTGACTACATTAACTTTGCCTTTTTCTAAATTTTTTTCTATTTCTGGTGAGTTTGAAATATTCTTTTAAGGTGGAAAGAAATCAAATTCCAAAGTTACTTTGAATTATTAGTTTAAAAATGTCTTTTTTCCAACTGTACCAGTTCTAGGTAGCATCAAGTAACCAGGGATTGGAGAAAAGCCTGACACTTCTCACAGACTATTACTATCTGCCCTCCAATAATCATTTCTCAAGATTTCAGCCCTTTGTCACGTTTTCCTCTCTAAATAATACTGTATGTTATAGCCTTAGGAAGACATACCCATTCTCATAAAAGATTTTTCTGCACAGATGTTCTATTATCAGATTAAACCATATAAGTACAGCTCTAAATGAATCATTGCCAGTAACAGCCCCAATCTGGAAAATAGACGAGGTCTCCTTGTATGTCTGTAAATCAGCACCGACATTCACTCACTTTTTCAGATTGGAAACCTTGAGATCTTTCTTTTCTTCTTTCTTTCAACCAATATTTATTGAGCATTTACTATATGCAAGACATTGTGCCAAGCACTGGGAAGTCTTATTTATCTAATCCTGTCCTTTTTTAAAAAACGTCCCCTCCCTTTGTATATCCTCCCCAGTGCTACCATCCTGTTTCTGTTTATCAGTCCTTCATGCCTGATTGCTATCTCAATCTCTGTAATATAATATTTTACAAGTTTTCTCTTGATCCAGTTTTGATATCATGGCTAAAAACACTCAATTCCCCTTCACTAGCAGTTTACTAAGTCCTCACCCCCAGCTTCTTCCCTTATCAGGCTGTCAGTCTGGGGCCAGGTACCAAATACCTAGAAACAGACCCCTGCCTTGGAGCCACGGAAATTATTCAAATTAGGAAGTTAATGAAGTCTAGCTACCCACTTCTCTCCTTCCCATATATAAGCTAGCCCCCTTCTACAGCTCCAGCTTGTTTTTACCATGTCCCCTAGCATAAGCACTTACAAATGAATTATCTCTAGATGTAAAGGAAACTGGCCAGAATGAAATTCAGGCTCACATGATCTGGGAAATATTCAACATTAAATTAACATCTGGTATTAATTTTAGTTTAGGCATGTTGGTTTAATTGGTACAGACATATCTTTGGGGTCATCAGCATTGAATATGGTACTTTTATTGTACTGTTTACTGAAGGTTAATAGCTCTATTGCAGTTTGTTAGCAAGAAACATTAACTTGGTATAATGATGTTTTCATAAGTTATAAAATAGAGGTGAATGAGATTAGAGTTTTCAGGTGAACTCTTTACGAATAGTTATGTTTTGTGTATGTGTATTTAAAATAGTTTCTCCATGGTTTTTTTTTTTTTTTTTTTTGGTAACTTGAAACTTTAGAGTTTTGCTAATTTAAGTCAAATTATGAGGATTGACTGACTATCCAGATCATTTCAAATAAGATAAATACTGGAACTTTAATTGCTAAACAGGTCTAAGTTTACCTACATTTGTCTACTTATGAGAAAAAAACTAAAGCCATTTGGGTTTATTAGACACATGTCTTATTCCACACTGAGGAAAGAAATTATGCTATGAGAAAATGTATAGTTCTAGAGGTTATGAAATACATTCATATGTTTGCAAATCAGGAAATTCTGGTATGACAAATAGTTCACAATTAATTGCTTCTTGGTTTTCATTTCTTGCTTCTTCTTTGCATTAAAATTGCAATATATGTAATTAAAGCTACTGGGATAATAAAGGAAACATTTCACTATGCAAGAAAATTAAGATATGTGTTTTCAGTAAAAAATTGTATAAGGAATGGAAATGCATTTTGTTAAGAAAAAAGAAAGTAATTTTCTCTTGGAACGAGAGAACGAAAGAAAAAGCATAGGATAAAATCTGAAAGTAAAAAGAGTTATAGAAGGTTTGTGGGAAAGGAACTCTGAGAAAAGAGTTTTGTACATGGTGAGGACTGGTTAAGATTAAAATAAAATTTAATTAAGTAAGTAAATTTTAATATTAAAAGTAAGCTGGTACAAAACTAGAATTTGGTTTTCTCTCTGTGTTAGACATTTCTTGGAATGTTGATCTAATTTTAATAACAGATTGTAAAGTTTCCTTACCTCCTTTTGAATAATTTGTTGGAACTTTTCATATAAAGATAAAAATCTATTATTGTCACTTTCGTTGAATGAATAAGTATTGTTTCACAGTGACTCATTATCCTAATAGACCAAGTGTTTTAAAATCTTTTAATATCTTTGACAAACTTAACCAGATCAAATTCTAAATAAAAATTGTTTGACCTCTAGTTAACTTTGAGATGCTTCAAAGGACCCCTGAAATTTCTCAAAAAGAGATATTAAACTAATTAGGTTTATTTGGTATGTTAAATTACATGGGAAACATTGTCAAATAAGTGGTGATAAAACCTTCTTATGTTACCTTGTATGAGTAAATGTCATTAATATAGATACTCCAAAATTTGCATGGACTTCCTAAAAACCTGATATGTCTCACTTAGTATAATGTTATTTGTCACAATTCTAGTTATCTTAAAATGTTACGTCACAGAAATAACCAAGTTTGTTGTTAATTGCATCATAATCAGATCTTTAACTATACCATTTTAAGTCGTTTGCCATTTATAGAAAATCATTGTTTTACTCTGATACTTTCATAAAATGAAATCTTCAAGAGGATTCATAAAAAGGACTTTTTGACAAACATAAGTTTCTGATGACTTCTAGATCATACCACTGAACTGAGTAAGAAATTACAAAACTCTAATGAAAAACCTGATGACTTAATCCAGCTCAACAGGAATTAATTACATGGGGCTGAATGAACCAATAAATATGATTTATAATTTTATGACCTTCTGTCTGAAATATTCCTGGCTTTTAATCTTTATTTTCCAGAAAATCTTTCCTCTTATGCTTACTATGACCCACAACAAGCTGATAAAGTATACCTTTGTAAATGAAGATGAAATATTTATCTTTTTCTCTTTACCTGAGCCCTCCAGAATTTGGCTTCTCCAGCTGGCTCCCCTATGGACTTGATGGCTTATTGCAACCAGATTACAACTAGTTATACTAATTACTGTTTTAATTTGTTCTCTCTGTTGTTTTCAAATTGGTTATGCTTTGTGTCTCTCTCTGTTGTACTATGACCTTATAAATGTTACTAGCTATGCCACTTACATCCTGTCTATTTTATATGACTGTTGTCTCCTGCACTATCCAATGTGTAACCAGGCCTCTGACAAAATCAATAATGGCTAAAGTATGTGTGTATATACATATACATACATACATATATACATATATATATATATAAAACTCTATATAGGATAACTGCGGTAGTGACAAGCGAAAACATTTCCTGGATCATAATAAACTAGTAAAACAGACCATCTAGAGAATTTCCAGTTATCAGCAGAGCCTAATCCAAAAAATAGCATACTGGCTGGCCTAGGAACAAAGTCCTCGTCTGATCTAGGAATGAGGGTTCCTAGTGCTGGGGGACAAATTGGTCATGAAATGCCTCTTAAACCTTGGTCGAATTTATGACCAAGAGGGGACCTTGTGGACGAAAATGTTACCTGCCGTTTCAGTAAACAAAGGATGTTGCCTGCCGTTCTATTAAACAACAAATGTTGCTCATCACCAAGCCATCAGCCACCACAGCTGCCCCTGATGGTGTGTCCTGAGGGGAATTCAGGATGGAGAAAAAAAGGATACTGGCCCTAGATAGTTAAGATGTATATCTAAGGAATAATTTCAATGAGCCCAGAGGCTTGCATCTTCCCACACATAGAAAAGCACTAAAATTATTAACTTGAGATGTCTGGTTTTTGTCATTAGCAGTAATGTTTTCATGTTTGACTATCTGGGTTTTTTTTTTTTTTTTTTTTTCCCCCCAGTGAAACTCCTATATATCCTGGCTCTTCCCTTACCTCTTTGGAGTAGTTCCTTGGAGCTGTCTGAAAGGCTGTCTTCCAAACTATAATCCTCAGTAGTTTCCCCAAATAAAACGTAACTCGCAACTTTTAGGTTGTGCATTTCCCTTCAGTCAACACCCCCATACTATTATTCTGTGATTCAATTGATTTTAATAAGTCTTCAATCGAAAGTCAACATATTATTAATTTTCTTAAACTGTCAGACTATCTAATTAAGAAATGTCAAAGAGATCATCCTGCCACAAAAATTACCTTCTTAGTTCCTCTTTTATTCAGTTGAGAGTTAAACCTGTTAAAAGGCATATCACTATGATACGTCTCTAGTGAAATAAACCTAAGTGTCACCTTTTAATATCAGGAGGTAAGCCACATATTTCTTTATATAGACTGAAAAAATGTTTCTGAACAAAATTCTTTCACTTAATCCAAACTGGTTAGGAAGAGAAAGACAACAAAACAGTGACTGGGAGTGGGGGAAGACAGTATTGGAGCAAGGTGCTTGAAACAGTCTAATATCAACTACAGTGAATCTCATTAAAAAAGTTTAGAATCAATACAGACTAGTCAACTCCATCTGTCAGCTCAGTCTTTGCAGGGTGTCAGTGGTAACGGGGAAGGGGGATTCACAGGGACAATAAGTGTTGCCCTCAGTGTTGCATTGGTTATACCTAGGCAGTGAGATCAACTAGTTGTTTTCACAAAGAAAACCTAAGCAGGTTATATACGCTGAATCAGTGCTTTAATCTTCAGACTGTCACCTTATTCATCATTGTCACATAGAACACAGCTAGTTAATCACATGACATCCTTCCCCCACCTCATATCCCTGCCTCTCCCCAAATACTGAAATGCAGGTTCTTAAAAATTTGAGAAGATACAGAAACCTATCATTGTCAGTACCAATTTTTTTCCCCTCCCGAAATATATGAAGTACGTTTGGAATGTATGCACTATAAAAATGGGCAAATTATATAGTGGAAAGTTGGTAACCTATTAATCTAAAAAGAAACTTCTTCAAGAAAAAATAATTGTTCCTGATGAAGATTACATAGGTGGATGCTTTAAAATGAGTTTTTGAAAGTGAAAGCACCAGTTTTTCTTCCATTACTATGACGGTTCTCATAGACAGAGGAAGACTATAATATGTAATTAGCCATTGTGAAAAAGAAAATGGTAACTAATAATTAAAGGTAAATGTGAAGTAGCCATTATACCCACATCTGTTAAGATGACAGGGACATACTGCATTTTACTAGGTTCAAATGTTTTTAAAAATATTACCTAAAAATACACAACTGTTTATTTCATTGATATGTAGCCCATTGGCAAATTATCATAATGACAGTTAAGAATATTAAAACTAAATGATGTAAGTCATTAAAATGGATTAATCAAATTACTTTTTTGTTGTTTGGGTCCTTATACTCACCCTAATAATATTCCAAGTAATCATTTATACTTAATGGAATGCAGTGATATCAGAGTATTATCGATTTTGTGCTTGAAAGTTTGGCCTGACTATAATTTTTATGCATCACAGTTATAGAGAAAGCAAATTGTTCAAGTTCTATTTCATTATATTCTACTAGAAAATCAATGCCTTAACACATGTTGCAGGATATCTTTTCATAGCTCAACTACTTTATGAAAATGTCTTTGACCTCATAGGAGTAAAATATTCTTGATTATCAGTGAAAAATGTGCACTGTCATTTGCTTTTATAAATAGTACTTATTAAATTTCTGCAATATCTAGTCATATTCAAAGAAAGTTTTCAGCCACTGCTCCTACACATCAGGGTGGGAGTAATTCTGGTGGGGTTTTTTTTAATAGAAATTCAACCAAACTTATTAAAATCTTAGGCTATTTAAATTATTCAACAAGGTTTGACTATGGGAAATGAGAAGACAGAGTTATTTACCTGGTACACCAAAACAAGACACTGTTTTACCTGTGCCTTCTAGATGAAGCTTCTGTCATAGGGCTGTGTCTTTTGGGGTGTATATCCAGGGCACAGACAAGTAGTTGCCTATAAGACACTGTTTGATTGACACTAAAATGACTTTCCTGCCTCTAAAAATGGTTTCTCTTTCTACCTGGTAAAGTTGAGTTCTATTCCTTTGAATAAAACACTTATTTCCAACACTTAATGTTTAAAATAGAAATATGCTGAAGCAGTCATGGTATGGGTGCTATCATGTTTATATAATACAGTTAGTTTGTATAATACAATTTTAGATAGTTTTAGTTTATATTATGCATCTCTCTGTGATGTAACAAGATCAATACTATGCAGAAACAAGACTCTTGATTGTAACTTGAACAGTTCAGATTTCTTGCCTAATTCTTCATGACAAGAGATTAGATCATATTCCCCTGTATCTCTGAAATAACCTTCATTACTAAAGACAATCTCATGTGTCTTTCTACCTTGCAACCTTTAAGATCCTGACAGAGATGAACTTTTCATATAATTTAAGCTACAACTTCATGCTACAGCTTTCTTTATTATTTAAGTCATTTGAGATGAAAATCTTTATTGAGTGAATGGTACAACTTTCTGTTTCCTTTTAAACATAAGATACTGAAATCTAAAAGTTCAGTCTCCTACCACCTACTCATTTCCATAGTCAATCTCTTTTTTTTTTAATAATTTAGTGTATTGTCTCAGATTTTAATAAAATTGCTCAAAGTTAAAACAAACCACAGAGTAACCCCTCCTACCTCCAACCCAGAAACCCAGGTATGGATTAGCACTGGCTGAAAAAATTTCCTTGGATATCACTAGTTGTTACTAATAATGTAAAATTACCATCATCAAGATTATTTATTTTATTGCAAATATCCTCATGGTATATTAAGATATATTGGTCCCTATATATACACACCATTTAATGCCCCAGCGAATTTTGCTTACTTTTTTGTTGTGGTTATTCTTTGACTGCTTAGTACGTATTTATTAAGAGCCTACAGATCACAAAGAATGGCAGAAAAATAAAACAAGGTCCCCTTCCTCAATGAACTTACAGAAAGTTGGAGTTTCATCTTTTTCATTTATTTCTACCAATCTTTCCTATATCTTATAGATAGATCTTCAAAATGTGCACAAAGCAAACTTCCTAGTTGAATTCTGAATTACACAAGACAGCAAGGCAGGAGAAGTGTTAGCACCAAAACAATCCACAAAACAAAATGCTCTGTTGATCATATAGTCTTTTTTCTGTTTCCTCCTTATTTTCAACTACTATATTTTGCTATTGTCAGAGCGATTGCCTTTAGCAATTTCCTCCTTACTCCCACCCAATGCCCATTTTCCAAAACACTGCTGTGAAATGAGCTGGTCAGTGTTGTTGGGACTCTGCAAGAAATATACTCAGAGTGAGGACCTGGGATGGTCCTTTCCTGGTTACTTTACAGAACCTTTATGGCAGACGATTCCTGCTTCATTTCAACCTTTTTTGCTTGTAATCAGGTTTTCAACTACGTGGTGGAAAATATGGAATCTAGACGTCTGACTTCTTAGTAAATGAGGTATTAGTCTTTATTAGTCCATGGAGGGTGAGGTTCATTCAACAGCACACATTTTGAGCATCTATTACATGAAAGGCGTTGTGTTAGTACTGTGGTAGGTGGCCGACTCTGCTCTCAAGGAGTTTATATTAGTACAGTGTGACACTCTTGCGTAACTTGAAAATAGGCGCCGACGTGTATTGCAAGTTTAGCGGTTTCACGCAGAAATTACCAGGAGCATGGGCTTCCGATGCTTATAGCCCTCAGGGATAAACGCCTGTGGTTTCCAAAGAAGCACCGCCTAGCATACTTGCCACACCAACTGAACTGAGTTCCAATTCGACTGCATATGATTATGCTGGAAAAACAAAGTTCCAGAGACACAAAAGTTTTTTCCAGAAACCTGACGGTGTGCCCATCCACCTGAAACGAGGCCTGCCTGACCAAATGCTTCACAGGACCACCATGGCAATGATGGTGGGAGGGCCCATCTACTGCCTGATCTCCCTCTACATGGCCCAGAAACAAAAGAGTTAGGCTGTTGAGGACTGGTTTGATTTTTGGCATAAACCCTTTGAATTTTCATGTTTCATTTTATTTCGGTAAATTTTGTTTTTAGTTGAACGGCCTTTCTTAACATTTTTCATGAAAATAGAAAGATATTAAGACAATATTTTAGTTTGTTCATAAAATGCACATGGTCTGTCAGAGCTCATTCGATAGCTAAAACCATTGTTTAAAGAAATGAATGCTGCCCTCCGCATTTCGGCTCCTGATTTTTCTGGAGGTTCTGAATGAAGGTTGCACACAGGCTCATTAATGGCAGTCTGTGCTGAGGTTCTTGGGGACTACCAGTGGAGTTTTGAGCATGGGGTGGAGAAGCCTTTCTGGATTTGGATGTGACTGAGGAAGGAAGACAGAAGCCAAGGCCAGGCACATGAAATGAGATATTTGAGTTAGTAGTCACCTTGGGGATTTTTCCATCTTAAACAGTAAAATGTTAATAGAAATTATTTGCAACCTGCCTCTGTTCATCGGGCAGTTATTTGCATCATCTCAGATCTTTAGTGAAAATTTTTGTGTAATTGTTAACATATTTATTCCACCATGGGAACAGAGAACACCTGTTTAGTGTTGCACTTTAGGCCAATGTCTGTTTTATTAATGCAGCTGTGACACAAATTCTCCTTTACCTTTTAAAAATGTTATGGCTTTAAATTATGATTTGTTTTAATTGTGGAATAAATACATGAATGGTAAAACAAAAAAAGAAATAACTTGAAAATAGGTTTAGCCTCTAACACTCATCCCATTAAAATCCATTCACAATAGATATGGCCAACCATGCTAGACAAAACCCAAGACATTGCAAATATGTGATGAAATTGAATGGAAAAAAAATTAACACTCTAATCAAGGAAATTTGGGAGTAATCTCAGGAAGGGAAAACTAAAACGTGATTGTAATTTTGGAAGTAAAACCTTAATAAATCATGTCACATACATTTGGGGGGGGGGGATGTGAACCAGAAGGAGTTGAGTGAGCCACAGAAACATGAAAACAAAGATTTACAGAAGGAAATATCTCGCAGCAATTTCCACTCACTATTTAAAGACAGCGAGATTCTTGGCTAAGATGACTGGAGCAGCCATGTTTCCTTGGCAATGTGTCCCTAAAATGGGTGAGAGTACCTCCAGTCAACTTATCTGGTGTTTCTGAGGATTTCCAAATTCCCACTGTTCTGATTCCGTACTCATTAAGCAAACTTCTGATAGTAATTTGGCACCCTATGTTACCTTTCCCACAGGTACAGAATGCTCTGGTCAGCTAATATTAACATTAACTTTACCTGACAGTTCATTTCTCATTGTAAATTAATAAATGGGAATTCTGATATCTGTGTGAACTTGACTAATACAGGTATGCTTCTGAGAGCCGGCGCTCCTTCTCAATGCTACTACCAAATCATTTTTCTAAGTCTGCAAGGCTGAGACCAGACAGCCTTTCCCCAGAAGCTACTCTCTCTGTTTAATTATATGCCTTCTTTGAAGTGTGACATTGTCATATCACCCAAAAGGTAATAAATACACGCTTTGTAAATAAATAGAAGTCATTTGTGAATAGTATCTATTTTTCTCAAATTAGTTCTCCAAGTTGCATTGGCATAGAGAAAATGGAATAAAATTGCAAAAGCTCACCTATAACCAAGAAAACACACTGGGACTACATTCCGAAACCCTGAGGACAAGAACCCATAATGAATCTCTTCTGTCGATCCTCTGGGTAGAGAGATAGTGAAAACAGATGAGATAGTATATTTTAGCTTCTTATATGAAGCACCACATTCCACTCTCATGTACCACATAGAGCTCATTGTGCTCTTAAGTATTCCTGGAATTTTAACGCTTTTGTTTTAAGAATCCACAATTCTAATTTCTTGTGCTACTCGGAGAGAAAAATGAGGGAAAAGTGTTAGAGTTAACTGCTAGTCGTAGAATCTCAGTTAACGGAGGACAGTTCTCTCCCCAAAACTAATCATAAAGCTACATTATTGAGAGACCTGGAGAGGGAGTGACAAATGAATGCCACTCACTCAACCATCCCACCCCTGCTTGCTATTGGTTTGTGCCTTGGTGTGAATGATAGTATCAAGATTCTTTCAAATACTGACTTTTGGTACCTGTCCAGTTACACTTAAATTCCTACTTTCTATAAGTTGATGATTTTTGATCCTTTTGGTATTCAAAACGCTCTTCAGTGATAACTGTACAATTTCAACTTTCTTATATGCTATACAGGAAATCAATATTTGACAACATTGTTTACATGGTGCATATAATGTTGAAATTCAACAAATTATTTCTCTAACCTTCAGTCAAGGCCTTCTGGCTTAGCATGAACATATTTCAGAACATAAAATGTTGCTGCAATAGTCAATATGATAAGCTGATGGGTGCATAGATGAACAATTAAATGGATCTGAGCAATGGATTTTATATATGGTTGAGTATTTTTTCTTATAATGGAGGTACTGGGGATTGAACTCAGGACCTCGTGCGTGCTAAGCACATACTTTACTACTGAGCTGTACCCTTCCTGCTATAGTTGAGTGTTTTTAAATTTTTCAAAGCTTTACAGAGACAAACTTTAATGAAATGAAATAATTACAGTTGCGATTTTTTTAAATGAAGGAAACTTCTTAGGTATGCTTTTCAAATGGAACAACAGTCTAATAAATGAGAGCACTCTAACAAAGTCAAGACAGAAGTTCTCGAAAGAGAACTGAAAAAAATCTGAGCAAGTGCCAAGGACCTATGTGAATGCATTTGGTTTTCATTCTGTAATGCTTGCCAAAGAAAGACAAAGAGACTTCAAGAAAGTACCATGATAAATGAAAGGCAGGTTAGTGCAGTTGTATGGACTCTGGACCCAGAATGCCAAGTTGATGATCCCAACTCCTCTTTTTACTAGCTTTGCAACCTTGGACAGGTTAATTAATCTCACTGGTTCCTGATTTCCTCAAATGAGGAAGTCGACTTCAAGTAAATTGATGAATGTAAAATGCTAAGAACAGCACTTGGCTCATAGTAAATGAGAACTGGTAGCTGTTGTTAAAACATGTGTTTCCTTCTCAGGTCACTAATTCTATAGTACTTTGTGATAGAAAAAGCTGTTCAGTGGATACTATTCCCAATGCATCATGGGAAGCCGATGTCAAACATACTGTAAAAAATGGTGGTTGTCCTTTTGAGGTCTGTGGTTGTCAAACTTAGCTGAGCAGTAAAATCACAGATTTGAAAGCCCCATTCTAGACATACGGAATCAGAATTAATGGCAGTGGAGGCTAGGAATCTATAGTTTTTAAAGTGCCTTAAATAATTTTAATAGAGCTGGCATGTCCCAGTTCAGTAGACTAGGATTGAGTCCCACTGGTTTAGGTAAAATAAAACTTTCATAGTCAACAGTAACCATCTAAAGCTTATTTCATCTCTATGATTACTTTCATATTGGACTAGAATCATCTGTTTGTAAGTACGTGTCTCTTAACTTCTACCCAATATTCTGAACCCCATGAGTGCAGTAACTCTATATGAGTGTTTACGTACCTCTCTGATCATGCCCTCATGCCCCTACACAAACATCTACAGAAGTGCCTGACCTGCAATTGACATTTAATAAAAAGTTTGTTAAAAGATGTAAGGAAAGGAGAAAGAAAAAAGTGATACTCCTTCAGTGATTTCTCCTCCTGGAATTAAAAGTTGGACTCAGTGTTTTGAGATTTGTATTCCATGAATCAGAAGAAGTTGCATTTAAAGAGCTAATTTTAGGGGGCAGGGTAAAGCTCAGTTGTAGAGTGAGTGCCTAGCATGCATGAGGTCCCAGGTTCAATTCCCAGTACCTCCATTAAATAAATAAATAAACCTAATTATCTCCCCTTATTAAAAAATTTTTAAAAATTAAAGAGCTAATTTTAAGCACTTAAGAAAATCAGTATCTGCAACCATATTCAATAAAAATGTAATATATATGGATAAATAGTCAAAACTATGTTAATTAATGTCCTACCTTGTTAGAAAAAGGGGTTGAAAGTGATTTGTCAACTCAGTTCATAGGCTCTTTATAAGGGCTGAAACGACCAAAGCACAGAAGGTTGGTTTGACTGTTTCTGTTATCTTAATGAGCCAACTGAATCAGATAGTTGCCAACTTGTTAGTCAACATTCAACCTTTATGGTATCTGATTATATGAATTTGGCTGTAATGGTCTCACTGATTTGCTGTACAAATATAAACAGAGCACTCCATTCTGTCTGTTATCATTGATACGGTGGTTAGGTCAGGAAGATATACCTGGCCTTATTAGCTGCTATCTGAGCCCATGACTATAAGCTGAAAACACACTCCTTTTTATACGAAAAGAATCTTACCTTTTTTGTTCACATAGCCTGCAAAATAATTTTGAAAATAGGCATCCCTCCTTGCATATTTTTATAGGTGACATGTATAATTTTTCACCATATATTTAAATAGCAGCAAAAATATAATTTTCAACATATTGTAAATAAAAGTATTTTAAAATAAAATAGTTACAGCCCTCTTTTAAATGTATCTGATGGATTCTAACTACTATAGCAATTCGATGCTTTCAGAATCCACTTTTAAAAACACGTGCACAAGCTTTTAAAAGTAAAAACATCTGCATCATTTATTTTTCTTCCTGAATTCATATTTCTTTCTACTTTACTCACTGAATTTTATCCTAATAAAATGTATTTTATGCTGGAAAGTCTTATTTTTCACCCTACTATATATGAATATAAATTAATATTTAGTTTAATATAAAATGATCATGAGGTTATAAGTGTTAAAATTTGTCTTCTAGACTGAGTTATGATTACACTTACTAGATATACACAATTGATCAAAACAACTTAAATATCTAACAGTTTTTTAAGAATAATTATTAATCATAAAAAGTAAAATTTTATTGCAAGTGCCTCTCTTAAAGCAATGAATGGAGAATATTTTCAATTAGCACATGGATTTGTAGACGAGTATTACTTATTGCAGGGTTCAGAGTAAATTATATTTTTATTTTTATTTATAAATATAAGCAATGAGAAAAATTTATCTTATACAAGGAGATGGGGGTGGAAAGAAGTTTGTTACAGAACTGTTACTCGATTATTTAAACTTCTTCCCAGTTACTTAGTGATGTACCATCAAAAAGAATTTTAATGATCTATTATCTGATAATCTGATTATATTCAACTTCGATTTCATTCAAAAGCAAAAAAATTGAAATCTATTTGGTTTGCAAAATAACCTATTGCTTAGGCTTTACAATCATTTACTTTCTCAACAGAAATCTTTAAAATGATTCCTTTATTGGGCACCCCAAATGCATTATACCCTGAGGCAGTGTCCCAAAGCAAGATCCCTGGTACGTGAGGACTGTCTTTCTTCTGTAAACAGAAGGGGAAATGCAAGAGACATGATGATAAAGAAAAACCTCTATGACATCTTCTTTTTGTTATAACAATTTTAACAAAGAGAATTTGTTAGTTGAAATCTGAAATTTGATTCTTTTAAAACTATTGATGTCAGAGTACCTTTTAGAGTATCTTCATATACATCCAAGGGCACATGTACCCCAGTTTGAAGACAATTGATGTGTGGAATGCTGAATCCTAAAGCTTTTGATAGAGCCTCTTTGTAATGTGAAAAACTGTAGATAAGCTTGCGGCTTCAAAAGAACTCAATTTCCATTTGTTCACATTTTCAAATTTGAAGCAAGGTAAATCTACCCCCCTGTGGATTGTTTTATTTTGATGATTTATAAAGTCAAAAATAGAAAGTGAAATGTTAATTTTTTCTCTCTAAATGGTATCTTTCATTTCTCCCAGCATGCGGTATGCCTTCTAAAGCAGTTTTAAATGATAACAGGAAAGAGCATAAAGAGAAATTATTGGAAGTACAGAACGCAATTCTCGAGAAAAATAGAGAGAAAAGAGAAGGCGGCATGGGATAGTTACTATTTTTTTTTACATTCATTCATTTGTTCATTCATTCATTCATTCAATAAATATGTATTGAACACCTTCTATATGCCAGGCACCTGAGAACTTGGACCACTGCAGTGTACAGCAAGACAGATCCCTGCTTTCATGAAGTTTACATTCTAGTGGGAAGAGACAGACAATAAACAATAAGAACAATAAAAGTCTATTTTATCATGAGTTAGAAGATAATCATTGTGGTGTGGCTAAAAGAAAAAGTAAAGTCTATAAGGGGAATTGCAACTGAGGGCAGGAAGTAGTGGGTGCCAGTGGAAGAGATAGACAATGAAGAGCTTTGCAGGCCACTGTAAGGGACTCCTGGCTTTATTCTGGGTAAACGGCGAGACATTATACATTTTTGTTTGTTTTTTTATTCTGTTTTTACATTGAAGTGATCTGATCTGACGTGATCTAAAATGGGCCCTCTGGCATTCCTAACTTGTTACCTCTTTAGGAAAATGAAAAAGCTGAATCAATAATATTTATGTAAATAAGGCAATACTGAAAAGGAATTATCCCCAGCCCCATTTCCCACCCATTCAAGGAGCATTTATTAAGGAGCATTTATCGAGGACCACTATCAGGCACTGTAGCAAGTGCTGGTGGGTAGAGCCAACTGGAAAAAAAAAAAAAAAAAAAAGCGCAACCTAAAAGTTGCTAGTTATGTTTTATTCGGGGACCTTACTGAGGACTATAACGCAGGAGACAGCCTGTCAGAGAGCTCTGAGGAGGTAAGGGAGGAGCCAGGATATAAAGGAGTTTTACTGACCAAAAAAAGTAAATATATATATATATATATATATATATATACATATATATATTTGTATATATATGTAGTCAAACATGAAAAGATTACTCCTAATCACAAAAACTAGACATCTCAAGTTAAAGATTTTAGTGCCTTGCTATGTAGGGGAAAATACAAGCCTCTGGGCTCACTGAAATTATTCCTTAGATGTACATCTTAACTACCTAGGACCGGTGTCCTGTTTCTCTCCATCTTGAACTTCCCTCAGGTCATACCATGGGGACAGCTGCAGCTGATAGCTATCAACAATTTTTTGTTTTCTGGAATGGCAGGCAACATTTTTTTGGTCTGCAGCAGAAAGAAAAGACAGGGTTATCTCCCTCAAGGAATTTATAGTTAAGCTGTAAACAGACATGAACCAAAGTACTTGGAGGAGCTTTGGTGATTCTCCAGTTTTGGGTGGTAACTTGAAAATAGATCCATGAAGTATTTATTTGAGGAAAATATTTTATTCCTGTCGGGAATGAAGAGATACTTAATTTGTGTGACTTATAGTCTTTACTGTGGTGTAGGAAAGTATAGGAGAAAATATATTAACATTTTCTTGATTTTGGACTTCACTGTGACTATTTCATATATGTACCATTAATAACTCTTAAAATATCTATACTATTGCAGGTGTTTAAAGCGTAGCCTTTTTTTTTTTTTTCCAAATTGGAGTCCCACAGAGCACTCTTCTAGACTAAGATGCTAACTGTTCTATGGTCAAAAAATCTGGGATATGCTATCTTCTATATCTCTCTCTTAGAAAGGACAGTTTTCATTAGTACATTAAAGCCTTTCGATGTCTGACAGGAAGGAAACCTGTGTAAAAGTGTTTAACCTAGTGCTTCATAAACTTATGGAAACCTGACACAACGCATTTTCTGCTGAACAGTATTTGACAATATACAAGTTTGGAAAATTTTGATGTTGATAAAATCTCTTTTCAGTCCCACCTACCTAACCTAGGCCAATTGCACAACTGTGTGTGTGTGTGTCTGTTTGTGTGTGAATGAAAGATGAGAGGAAGAGAGATGGTGTGTGTAATGTAAAATTCATTCATTGTGACGCATTCAAAGTCTACTAATTACTAAAATAGCTTGAGCCCAAATTTAGGACATCCTAGGCTTCTGCCATACTGTTTTAGAAAACTCTAGAAGTATTAATTTTTTTTTAATGGTTATAATTCCTTTACAGGAATTAAATCCTCTATGTCCTAGACAGCTGTATCAATTATTCTTTAAACCAACTAATTATAGGGGCTCAAATGTGCCAGCTAGTCTGACCTACGTTTATGCCAGGAAATAATAAATATTGAGTCATAAAATGGGTTCATCCAATTCTTTGTTGGTTCAGTGTCTTGGGTTTATTTTTTTTAGGAAATTGCTTAGTATTATTCTTTCCTAACATTAAATAAATTTGTCCTTTTTTTTTTAAAGAGTTTAGTTGTTGGTTGATTAATTTTCATGTCAGTGTATTAACTTTTGGCTAGGCATAACTATCATTTAACTACTCATATGGCTTTTTCTTTTCTTTTTTTAAATTGAGGTCTAGTTGATTTACAGTGTTGTATTTGTTAGTTTCTGGTGCACAGCAAAGTGGTTCAGTTATACATATACATATTCTTTTTCATTATAGGTTATTACAAGATATCGAATACAGTTCCCTGTGCTATACAGTAGGACCTTACTGTTTATCTATTTTATATATAGTAGTTTGTATCTGTGAATCCCAAACTCTTAATTTGTCCCTCCCCACCACTTTATCCCTGGTATCCATAAGTTTGTTTTCTATGTCTGGAGTCTGTTTCTGTTTTATAAATAAGTTTATTTGTCTCATTTTTTTTAGATACCACATATAAGTGATATCATATGATATTTGTCTTTCTCTGCCTGACTTACTTCACTTAGTGTGATAATCTCTAGGTCCATTTATGTTGCTGCCAATGGAATTATTTCATTCTTTTTTATGGCTGAGTAATATTCCATTATATATATATATATATATATATATATATATTTGCTTCCATGTCTTGGCTACTGTAAATAGTGCTGCTATGAACATTGGGGTGCAGGTGTCATCCTGAAGTAGATTTCCTTCTGGATACAAGCCCAGGAGTGGGATTCCTGGGTCATATGGTAAGTCTATTCCTAGTCTTTTGAGGAATCTCCACACTGTTTTCCATAGTGGCTGCACCAAACTGCATTCCCACCAGCAGTGTAGGAGGGTTCCCCTTTCTCCACAGCCTCTCCAGCATTTGTCATTTGTGGATTTTTGAATGACGGCCATTCTGACTGGTGTGAGGTGATACCTCATTGTAGTTTTGATTTGCATTTCTCTGATAATTAGTGATATTGAGCATTTTTTCATGTGCTTTTTGATCATTTGTATGTCTTCCTTGGAGAATTGCTTGTTTAGGTCTTCTGCCCATTTTTGGATTGGGTTGTTTATTTTTTTCTTATTGAGTCGTATGAGCTGCTTATATATTCTGGAGATCAAGCCTTTGTCGGTTTCACTTGCAAAAATTTTCTCCCACTCCGTAGGTTTTCTTCTTGTTTTACTTCCGGTTTCCTTTGCTGTGCAGAAGCTTGTAAGTTTCACTAGGTCCCATTTGTTTATCCTTGCTTTTATTTCTTCTAGGAGAAAATTTTTGAGATGTATGTCAGATAATGTTTTGCCTATGTTTTCCTCTAGGAGGTTTATTGTATCTTGTCTTATGTTTAAGTCTTTAATCCATTTTGAGTTGATTTTTGTATATGGTGTAAGGGAGTGTTCTAGCTTCATTGTTTTACATGCTGCTGTCCAGTTTTCCCAACACCATTTGCTGAAGAGACTGTCTTTATTCCATTGTATATTCTTGCCTCCTTTGTCGAAGATGAGTTGACCAAAAGTTTGTGGGTTCATTTCTGGGCTCTCTATTGTGTTCCATTGGTCTATATGTCTGTTTTGGTACCAATACCATGCTGTCTTGATGACTGTAGCTCTATAGTATTGTCTGAAGTCTGGGAGAGTTATTCCTCCAGCCTCTTTCTTTCTCTTCAGTAATGCTTTGGCAATTCTAGGTCTTTGATGAAAGCACTTTTTAAAGTGGTTTATTGACATTTCCCATTGTTATTTAATTGGATTTAGCTTCCTGATACTGTCTTCCAACACCATTAAGATAAAATGCTGATTTATACATAGACTCTTTTAGGGGAAAATGTACACTAATTATTTTGTTTCCTTTTTGGAAAGAGGCTGATTCTCAAAGGAGGGAATAAAGAGTAGAATTTTGAAGATTTAGCCAACAGCACATTATTCTACTCCAATGAATGAACTATTGTTCAGATTGCTAAGGATTTTAGCATGTTTGAGGCTGGTAAAGAAAGAATTAGGGTAAGATTGTATAGAACTTTGATGTTTACTCATAAATTTTCTACTTGCATCACTGGGGGATGACACAAGTGAATAAAAGCTCAACATAGGCATTTCACTAGAGCAACTTAGATGTGTATTCAATTGTCAATAAATCCATCATTTTCATCTTCATCCAAACTTGTTCTTCTTTCTGTCTTCCTTTTTCTGATTAATGATACCATCATCTGAGCTATAGAAACCTCTAAAGTAGACTTATTTTTCTCTCACCAGTCACATTCAGTCATTTCATTATGTCTTGTCAATTATACTTTCAAAATGACTCCTTTTCTCCCATCCCATAACTACTGTCTTATGGCAGGCCTTTATCATCTCTTCAGTGATTCTCTAACTGGTTATCCTACCTGAACACTCACCCCATCAAACCAACTCATCCTTCATAGCATAATGGTAAAGAGTGTCTTCTCTGGAACCAGAGTGCCTGGGTTTATCACCCTGGTTCTGCCACTTGGTAGCTATGTGATACTGGACAAGTTATTTAACTTCTCTGTACCCTCTATACCTCATTTTCCTTATCTGAAAGATGAGAATCATAATAATATCTATTTCATTAGATTATTCTAAGAATGAAAATATATATCATATTTAGAAAAGTGCCTGGCCCATAGCAAATGCTGCACACACATAAACTAGTGATAATAGTAACAGTAGTGAAAGCTATCTGTGCTTCTGCTTTAAAATTCTTGATGTTTCTTCATTGCCTAAGTCCACTTTCCTTAGCATGGTATACAAGCCTATTCACAGACTATACCCAGCTGATGGATTCCAATTCTATTTCTAGCTACCAAATAACTTATATTCTAGCCACACTGAACTTGACATTCTCTGAACAAGATATCTACATTTCGAGAACGTGACCTGGAAAACACTTATCTAGCCTTTAAAGATTTACTTTTAGTGCTATCTACTATCTATAAACTTAACGAATTCCAACCTTACTTTGAAACAGAATCAATTGCTATTTTCACTCTCTACAATGGTACTTTCTACATTCCTCTAATATTCATTTAACAAATTCTTATTGGGTATTTATTACATGCCAGACAATCTTCTAGGGCCTGGGGTTGCAGCATTAATCAAAAGAAAGTCTCCATTGTTCTTATGGAGATACAGATAACAAATAAATATCTCATTTGATGATAGTTTCTACAGAAATATATAATAGAGAGTGAGGAAGGTATGGGATATTAGGAAGAACGAATGGCTATTTTATAGGATGGGCATCCAAATAAAATGTTGCAGGAGGGAGGGAGATAAGCAGTGGTGAAATACTGCTGATCCACTAAAAAAGGCACTGAGAATTGACCCTTGGTTTTGCCACTTGTATTTTATTAGTTATTTACCCATGTGTTTTTCTCACTAGACACTATGGTCTTCCAGATATTTAAAATTTGTGTCAGACACATGGTACTCAGTAAATATTGATTGAATTGAGTTGAATCAGCATGCCATTTGAGTATCTCATTGAAAGCCTTTGTCACAGAAACAAAGGTATGCCTTTGTCAAAATTTTAAGTAGTTTGTGATATGTATACTCAAGGCCAAAGTTATCCAGGGGAAAGAATAAAATTCGAGAGCTGGGACATTTGGGTTCAACTGTGTAACCCAGGACAGGATACAGACAGCTTCTATACATTTTATAATGAGCTAATACGATAAGCTGTGTTGTGACTTTTGAAGACTTTTCCACCTCTTTCAGTATTTTAAGAAATAAGACTCCTAGGCTTAACAAAATATTACAGAGGTCAATTGCAGGAGCTACTTGCTTAATACAGTTAAATCTTATTTTCTTCAACTGGATTATAAAATCCTCTTATACACTGTAAACATAGCGAGCTTAAGAAATACATATTGGATTCAGACATTTATATCGTAAGCCATCTGTTTCTCTGTTGCACATTTAACCAGAGGTTGGAAGCACTGGGCAGACTTGAGATATTTGCAGCCTGCATGAGTAAGCTCGTCTAGTTCTTAAAAGCTTCAATGTGGACAGTCATCTTATTTGTCCTTCCTTACCTAGACTTCTGGAGATTCGTGTTTAACTTTCGCGGGCCAGACTACTCGTCTAGCTTATTTAAAATGTCACCTTGAAACAGGAGCATGAGCTACATACAACACACTGGATTTGCTTTTCAAAACTTAGGACACAGATCCTTTCTTACTCACTAGGAAAGTACAATCTTCTCCAAAGGATGTCTTGCCCTTATGCAAAACATTTGTACTCTGGCTTTCTGAGAATATTTTTATTTGAAGAGTTTTTTTTGAAAAAAAGATGTATCTATGTGTTTAGCATAATATCCCTCTTTCTTTGTTACTTGATAATGATCATTTCCTTTTTAGATAAAATGAGATATAATCAAGGGAATATAATCTTACAGAATACGTTTATAAAGGTTTTGGTGTCATGATTAGAGCTAGACCTTCGAGCAAAATTTTCAGCAGTAAGAAATTCACTCAAATTTCAAGACTTGCCCATGAATGTCTGGCTCAGTTATGTCCTAGTTGATTTTCCCATTTAAGATGCTGCCTCTCAATTCCAATGTGACTTTTATTTTTATTGCCTTTAATTAACAAAAGTATGTTCACTGCAGAAAAATTTGGAAAGTTCACAAAAATAGAGAAAATAGGATAAAAGCGACACAGAGATACCACTTATAAGTATATTGGTATGCCTTCATCAATGTTTGTTTTATGCACTTTCTACAAACTCCAAAAATGCAATTGTGATCATACCTACATACTGTTTTGTAACATATTTTCTCTTAATAAATGCATCTTATGTCACTAAGCATTTTCAAAAAGGGATATTTTTGATGATTTTAAGGTCCTGATATTTCATATTAATATAGTAGGTGGAATTCATCTATTTTCCTGATATTTGAGCATTAATATTGTTTCCATTTTTTACTATAATAAGTTATAGCAAAGATAATTCTTAAAAAATCATCCTTCATTGACTTCAGTTAAGGAATTTGATCTATACAGTTTGTTCAGAATTGTTTCAGAGGTCCTCTTTGCATTAAAACACTATCCTTGGACTTGCTATTGTCATTGTTGACTTTTATACGTTTCACGGAGATGAGAGGTTTATGGCATTTGTTGTTCAGATTTTTTTAGATGCATTATTGTAAGACATTTTGATATGTATTCTTTGTTCCTTGAATTTTCAGTGCTTTTGCTGATCTTTAAATTTTTTTTTGTTGATGTATAATTTTGTATTTGGCCTCTAATTAGCCCTATATTTAAAAAAAAAAACAAAATTGGTAAAATAGATGAGCTGGTATAACACACTGGGAGAGCAGATGGGAAAAAAGAAGATGCAAAGATGTCGGTTTGTTAGTTTCTGTAACACTATACAAAGGGTCACAAGTGACATACGTTTAAAATAGTTTCAAACTTTGAAAAAAGTTTGCTTTTAAGTACTTCTTGTAGCTACATTCTGTAAGATGTGAATAAAGGAACTTTTCTTTTTCGCAGAGTATAGTTTTGATTATTGTACAGTGGAAAGATCATTGAACTCATAAGATAATTTAACAAGCAATCATTTAATAATTTGCCTATGTTTTCTTATAGGGAGAGACTAACAATATTTTCCTATCATATGCTATGCACTTTGATATTATCTTTATAGTCTTTATTTTATACAAACCTTACAACAGTATTATGAAGCAGATATAGTTATTCCCAGTTGCAGTTGAAAAAAAGTGAGACCACATTATAGACATTAACTTGCCAGAGATAAGAGAGAGAGAAAATAGCCAATTGGAAGTTTGAGTCCAGGTGCTAACTCCAAAGACATGTGAGTTTAATCATTCTTGTATACAGTGTCTCCAGAATATGCTGGTCAGGTCAATGTGAACAATCAAGTCTATGTAGCAATTTTAAATTATCACCAATATTTTGGCTTTCTGGTTTACATACTGAGAATCTGAGTACACAGCAATTCTAGGATACTAATAAATCAATATTCTAGACCTGATAGTCTGAAAATCAGAACATACACTGGGATTAATTCACCAAAGTCAATGTCATTTTATAAAGCCCCTGTCAAGTATCTAGTTAACTATTCCCAGGGACATCTCAATTACCCACACAACTCTTCTCTAATATAACTGAGAAGTAGGGAATATCTTTACTAAAATAGCCACCTTTTCTAATGTGGGTCAAAGAGCAAAGAGCAACAGGTCATTTCATAGGTGACTATAGGCAGGATTTCTCTCCAGAGAGAAAGAGGGAAGAAAGATATTTACAGAGTGTATCTGCATCATAGAGTGTACAACAGATTGTTCAGTATCTGCCCTAGTCAAGAAATTGAACTGGTCTAGAAAGCAATGATTTCTTCTATATATCACCCAAGCAACAGCAGTAGCAGAAAAGCAAATCAACATAGATGCCTTGATTTTCCAAAGTATTTAACATATAGACAGTGTTGGTTGCTAAAAATGTTTAACAGTACAAATAAATTAATTTATTGTGTTTTTTTTTCAGATTGAAGTTAAAACAGCAATTTATTGTTTACTTATTAGGGTGACTTGGTCTTTTCAAACCAGAGAAATGTAATTTTCTTCTAAAATATTTTAGTTATTTTCCTAGCCAAAAAAAAAAAAAAAAAAAAAAAGACCACATCATTAACTTCAAAGGAATGCTAATAAACAAAAATAATTTAAAAGTTTTTTAAGTTCAATTAATTGGTTATAGCAGGCTGATTTTGTCACACTTTGGTAACCAGTATATTGTAAGTAATTTTGATGATCTCCAATTCAGTTCAACAAATAAGTTTTGCATAGTAAGGCAAAAATTGAGTTGTCTTGATAATTACGAGAATTATTAGCCTGTACGGTATTTGTGATAAATTGGTTAATTAGCTTTTTTTAATTGCATTCCAAGTTTTAGGGCTCTAAAACAAAGGCAATTTATTTTTCTGTATAAACTAATACACCTGGATTTCTAAATTTCAATGTTTACAACAAATCTCAAATAACCTTTCTATATAACAAAATCGCTATAGTATACTTAATAATAGCTTCAGACATTTGTCTTACATTTTGAGTACTATTGAGATAGGCATAATAATAAATTTCCATCAAATGAAAGATAATTATTCAAAAGATTTAGGCTTATAATATAAAATCTTATTTATTCCCTGCTCATCCTAGCATGGTATTAAACTCTGTGGGTCAAAAATCACATCATAAAAGTCAGGAAATGGCTATTTATGCAACATGCATTTGTGACAAGTAGCATATTTACAAGTATGTTTGTCAGGCTTGTACTTGAAATTCATGTTTTTGATTTGTCTTGAAAGACAAATCCTCATTTCAGTGTAAGGTACTGTGTACATATTAACACATAAACACTAGCTTATAGAACATAAGCTGCACTTTTGAAGTGAAGACCCACACAAACCTTCAAGAGTTCTACAGAATATGAATAAGTGTCTTGCAATACATTTAAGCCGAACCCATCACTGAAATGTTCAGCTCTGTCCTCTCAACACAGGAATTATAAATAATCCTTTTTGAAGGTTAGTTAACTTATTTTGCCACTATCTGGAGGAATCCAGGCAATTGCTGCATAAATTATGTGACCGGGAAGACAACATATATTAGTTGGTGTTGACAATTTAACCATAAAGACAAGAGTCTTGCTATCTAGGTTGCAACTGCTATCAGTTATTGAATATTTACTGTGTGCCAGGCACAATACTAGGCATTTGGCACATTTTGTAAAATTCTAAGCAAAGTTCTATAGGGTCGATATTTTCCCTATTTCACAAATACTAATTGACAGAGAGGGGATATGAGTCCATGTTTGGACCCAAAGCCTTCATTTTCACAACTATGCCATGCTCTAGCATTCTACTTAAGCATGATCTAACTCAAAGAAATCACCAGTGATATCACATGGTGTTTAATTTGAAAAGCATGTTTATTCACAAAGTAGTTGCAATAGAATAGAGCCAGTGCTTCAATCATTTAACAAGTATTCATAGCACTATCTGAAAGCAATAGGTCTAGTGGATGCACAAGATCCTTGGATGCACCCAGAGAATTCTGATTCTGATTTTTCTGTCTGCTAGAAGACACTTACATGCTAGAGCTGAGCCAAATAAATAAAGGTTCTGTTTCATAGCTGAATTATGAAACCATTCATATAAGAGGAACCTAAGAGGTCCTGCACACCTGCTGGAGCTAGTGTGGATGGATAGATGTGTCATAAAGTGGGCATTAAGGTTCATCTGCAGATGCTGTGTGGATAATTCCTGTTTTTCTAAAGCAGTAGTTTCTAATCTCTTTTTCCTATAGAATCTTTTGAGAATCTAAGAGATAAGGGCTCTTTCCACAGGAATAAAATATATATGGAAATATACTCAGAGTTTTGCATAATATTTCAGGGAGTCCATTGCCCCTCCAAATCCCATTTATGCCTTGACCATATAGATTAAGAACCTTTACTGTAAAGCCTCTTTGAAGCTTCAAAGAGGATTTCTTTGCAACAAGGATAGTTGGGTCCATTTGAAATAAAAATATTTAACAATAATCAAAGCCTTTCCTTGTCAATTTCAGAAAGATATTTTTTATTTTAAAGTGTTATTATCATGAGTATTTCTGAAAAGCATAGCTAATTGTATGTTGGCTAGGCCTCAGAAACCAGTTCAAGGACAGTTCCTAGGTCCCCTCCTTGTCTCTGATGTTGATGGCTCTTATTTGACTAGTAAGTAGACTGGCATCATCTAACCCCAGCTAATTTGCCATATGTGAAAAAGAGCAAAATAGTCTACCTTCATAAATATTTTGTAATCAACAACACATTTTGTTTAATCAACAAAACCAATTTTACTATTAGCTTTAAATAGGGACAAGTAAATCTGACAAACTAGAACAAAATGAAAAATATTTTAAAAACTCAATTTAATATAAATAATATGTTCTATGAATTGTCCACCTCATGAGTCCTGAATGTGAGCCCTAGCTGAAGTTCAAGTTAAGGAATTCCTGGGATGGGTTAGAGAAGTTTGTAAAGAGCTTGGCAGCTACATGTGAGATTAAAGATACTCACAGCTGCTTTAGTTTTGCTCAAGAACAGAAGCATGCCCATAAAATAACCCTGTTGGCAAACTCCAGGAAGATGCAACCTATTGGAGTGTTAAAAGTCAAAGCTCAGAAGAGCAACTTCCCACTAAAGGTGACTTAGGTTACCTGAGGCTTTGAGAATTTTGGTGTGATTGTGGTATGAGTTTTCTCTATGTTCACATTTGGATATATGATGTCAGAAAGAGAGAATCAAGGTAAAGGATATGATTATTTAACAAAATCCAGTCTTAAGATGCTCATTTCAGCATTATGATTCAGACTATTTTAAGCAAGTTATTTTCCCGAATGCACTAGACACAGGAATAAAACCTCACAATCTGCAGATATGTTTTGTGCAGCTTACGCAATATATTTTGATGAACTTGGATGCCCTTGGATGTGCCTGTACTCTCCAATTTATCACAGGGCCCACCCCATCTTATCATTTTACTCTCTCTCCTTCACTTAAGGTTAACTGCTTGGGCCTTGAAGGCATTTGAGTTTGAGATCCTATACCTAGAGAGGAATCATTAACACTCTCAGGATATAAGGACTCTTGCTTATTTTGTAGCTAAAGTAGTTTACCTAAGTATGAAATTATGAATTAGATATGAATTTGGGTACAACTCAAATGCTGATGAGATAATCAGTCAGGCAATGAGTATTTGTTTAGTGAATGACTACTATGTACTAGGCAATCCCAGGCACAGGGGAAACCTGCATTAATGAGACATATGTGCTTCTTGTCCTCATGGAGCTTCTGGTGTGGCAGTGAAGCTCACAGAGTAGAATTACTGAAATCCTTTTCTTTCCCCTTTTTAAAAAATTGAAGTATAATTGTTTTATAATGTGTTAATTTCTGGTGTACAGCATAGTGATTCAGCTATACATATATATTTTTTTCATATTCTTTTTCATTATAGGTCATTAAAGATATTGAATATAGTTCCCTGTGCTATACAGTAGGACCTTGTTGTTTATCTATTTTATATATAGTAGTTTGTATCTGCTAATCCTGAACTCCCAATTTATCCCTCCACTCCCCTGCACTTACCCCCTGGTAACCATAAGTTTGTTTTCTATGTCTATGAGTCTGTTTTTATTTCCTAAATTAAGTTCACAGAAATTCTTAAGAAAAGCCTTAACAAGAAATGTACAGGATCCATGTGAGGAAAAATGTAAAACTTTACTGAGAGAAATCAAAGAAGCTTCTTTGAGATAAATAGTATGTTCCAATTGAAGAGGAATGAATATTGCAAAAATGTCATTTCTTCCCAAATTAATAGATGTTTTAACACAATCCAAATCAAAACCTAAATGAGATTTTTATGTATTTTGACAAAATGATTCTAAAATTCATATAGTAAACAGATAATACAAAATAAAATTAAAGCAAAGCATGTCACTATCAAAACATTATAAAACTATAGTGAAACAGAATAATAAACATTCTTTTTATAAGATTCAATTCTTGATAAATGAAGCATCACAAATTTGGAGGGTAAAGAAAGAATTGTTTCAGAATGGTACTGTGATGATTGGTTAACTATAAGGACAAGTACTGTTACATTTTCATCTCATACTATATATCACAATAAAAATCCAGATGGTCTAAATAGTTAAATGTAAATCATCTAACTATAATTGGAAAACATAAAACATACAGAAAAACAAGCCATTAAAGAAAAGAGAATATGAACATCAATCTACCTTCTGAATAGGAAGTGCTTTCTCTCTGTAAGATTTAAAAACAAGGCAAGAAAGGAAAATTGAATAGATTGGACTATACAGAAATTAAGATGTCTGCTTCTTAGGGAATATAAAGTTAAAATATCAAGATGGAGAAAAATATGTTAAAATAAAACAAAGAATGAAAATCTTTAATATGTAAATAGCTTATATGTATGTATATAAATTCATATATATTTATATATAAAAGCACTGAAGACCACAATAGACAAATGAGCAAGAACATTAATTGACAGATTGTAAAAATACAAATGGGTAAAGAAGATAAGAAAACACATTCAACCTCATTGGCTATCAAAGAATTGAAAATTGGGTATACATGTGTATTAATTTAACAATTTTTTCTAATGAAAATATTCAAGCCGGGTAAGGATGCAATAAAAGTGGATATACACTTTCTCTAGGAGTAT
Organism: Camelus bactrianus; assembly: GCF_048773025.1. NCBI lineage: Eukaryota > Metazoa > Chordata > Mammalia > Artiodactyla > Camelidae > Camelus > Camelus bactrianus. Next base: position 75,345,380 of record NC_133575.1, on the reverse strand, counting down.
GAACTGGAACAATATCTCTGAAAGGAAGTTTGTCAATGTCCATTAAGAACCATAAAAAGATTCATATGTTTGACATTTTAAATTCTGTTTTAGTAGGTTATGTTAAAGAAGTACATACACTTGATCTTGACCAAAGTAATAATTAACAAACTTAAGGAAATTGTCAGAGATGCTAAGATTAATTTCACAAAGATTTTCTTTGAACTACTATATAGAATAGGGGCACACTGGAAAGAGCAAATATGTCCAATAAATAGAGAATGTTCAGGTAAGTTATGTAATGTTATATAATTATTAAAATATTTAAAAGAATTTGCAGTGACTTGGAAAAATGATTAGAGTAACATGTAATAGTAAGCACTGCATGCTCATAATGGGCCAGGTGTTTTACTCTGTGCTTTAAACACATTATTTCATTGAAGAAAAATGTTTTAATGGAGTCGGGAGAGATGGAGATGAAAGCTGGGTACAAAATCAATATGGCATAATCTCAACAATACTAAACAGCATAGAAAAAAAGACTGAAAGAATCTATGTGCAAATAAATGCCCAGACATCACTGGGTGATTTTTTTCTCCTTTTTTTTTTTTTGTTGTACTTCATTGTAGTTACAAACTTTTTAACAGAACAGGTATATATTAACCTATATGCAGAAACAATAAATAGAAAACAATTATCATGTAAATGTCATTCCTCACCAAAGAGAAGAGACCTATTTGACTCTATTTCTGACCCTCTCTTATGCTCTGACTTCATCCTTAATTCATGTCCAACTACACCTATTTGACAGAACTGAAAATGTCAACTGATATGTTTACCTTCATAAAAAGACAATGAAGACATTTATTTTATATAAATTATTTTTAAATCTAATATAAAATGAGTTAGATAACAGTTTATACATGGAAGTAACTATAAAAGCCAAGTAAGTGAATGAATTCCATTCTGGACAGCCCATCTACAAATCAGGAAGTTCATATTAGGACTATGTAGTTCAGTTATATTCATACTAGGAGTACTCATAACTATATTTCATATTCAATACTAAGAATATATAATTCAGTTACATTCATGAGAAAACAATTCCCAACTAACTTCTGACAGTTCTTAATCTACATGGACCAGCTTCTCAGCTGCTCACTTATTTTATTAAACCCAAACTGTAATGAAGTTTCCTTAGGGATAGCAAATTACATCAGCTTTTTGATGTTTTCTTTGCAGTCAGAGTTAAATATATATGTCCCTAATGTCTATCTTATTACTGAATTCACTTATATAAATCTTTCATGAGGATCTATCAAGATTAAAATGCCATCTAAAATGTCTCTTTGAACGTCCAAAAAAAAAAAAAAAAAGCATAGACACAAAATATTCCTTTCCAGAATTCTTACATTCAAGATCTTTCATTAAATTTTATTATATAATAGATGTTGCAACTTTCCCATTTGTGTTTCTGGAGTTAAATAGGTGGTGGCTGTTTACTTGCTATAAGTATATCAGACTTTTTTCTTTACCTGTAGATATGACGTATAAAAAGAGAAATCTTGGTACACCAAAAGCAGATCACCCAAGTTCACTTGACAAAAAGAGATGTCTATCTTCCTCAACTTTATTCCTAATATTCTTGAACCTCTGTCAGACTGGCTTCTTGATGTGAATGTGTACAACCTACTTGCTTGCATCCTCCCAATCATTGGATAGGGGTAAACTTCTAGACATTGAGTTTTAGCTCTCCAGTACACACGGTCAACATACTGGCTCATTCTCATATACAGTCAATAGAAACTTCCTTCTCAAGGATATATTGACCTCTTTGATATATTCTGGAGAAAAAAAGATACCATTAACTTAATATTTTTTTAATTTAAAATCATTTTCATCCTTAAAAGATTGCATATAATGTAAGAAATACATCTTCAAATCCATTAACCCACTTTTCCTAGATCCTCTTAATTCATTTTTCTACCTGTCCTAGTTCATTTTGAAATATAACAGCAAGTAAACAATGACATGGCAGTAATGTTTTCTAAGAGAAATCTGGCTAGAACGGGGCAGGATCTGACATTGCAGTACCACATTCTAGAATCTGGAGCTTCCTTTAAAATCCAAATACTCACTCTTGTCAGTGCCCAGATATAATTAGGACCTGAAAGCCTGACTCAAACTAGTCATATACACACAAGACCTGGTAAACAACAAAATTCCAAATTATTACTTTACAGTAATAAATCTAACTGTCACATAGATTATTTGTGTCAACCTCATCAATGCATTCTCTCCTTGTAACCAAGTGACACATGAAACAAATTCAATTAGAAAATATTATATTAATTCACCCCACAAAATGTCCCTATATTCTGCACAGTCTCTCTCCAGTAGGTTGAGAAACATTGGAAGTTAAATCGTATCAGGCTGCTTTCTGAGCTTTGAGTCGAACGGAGAGTTTGATGAATCAAATATTGTGATAATGTAATCCAATACATCCTTGCAAATGGAACTGGAAATTTTCAACGGCTGATGGCTAAGGTCCTCTTTTTCTTCGATGTTAATTTACCAGAGTGGGCCAGTGTTGGTCTCTGTGGCTCAGCATTCTGTATAGTTCTAATTTGCATATGTCTGCTCATATTCATGTGTTGATCTTAGGGTTGAAGATCAGTAGTTAAATGGCACTGAAAGCATCTCACTATAACACATACTTCCTTGTTACTATACCTATTTCCTGTTGTCATCAGCATTATCCATTAGTATCTGGTCAGGAAAATATAAATCACCATAGGTATTTCAAGGAATGAGAATTTAATTCAGAGACTTGATAACAAGTGTTGGAAGAACTGAAAACCAAGTGCGCTAGGTAACACCATTTTTCCTTTTGGTTCTCTAGGCTATGGATATGATTGGTTCTTCTAACCTAGGAATATTAGTGTGGGGTGAGCGAGTATGTTTTTATAGTTGAAATGCCTCTGCTGATTTTTCTTTTGGCATATGTATCCAGCTATTAAAATGTATTTTGCAATATGACAGCCACCTATTATCAAGGGATAAACTGAAACAGATTCCAGTTAAAATCAATTTGAATAAGATTATTGATTTCCCATGGTACTGCACGTTGTCTAGCTGCTAAATTGACAGATGAAGGTTTGGGGATATAATATTAACTAGTATAAAGGATCCTTTATCAAAAGAAAAACTTACATGACCTTTGGTCTCTATGCCCTCATTCCATGAGAGGTATTTATTAGAAGGTGGTCATTTTATAATGGGTAGCAAGGCTCAGTAGCTGAGCAATAGGCCTGAAAATTCTGGTAAGTTAGCTTTGAGCTTTAATTTTGGCTAAATGACATACTGAATGACCCTATAAATTATTTTAAATGAAGACATGAAGCTAGAGGAGGATGTTGGAAAAAAAAATTTTTTTAATCCAAAGTCTATAGTTATTTCTGCCTTGTCAATTCTCCTACTCACAAATACTATGGACAAAATTAGAAGGTGTCTGAGGAGACAATTTGGTTTCTGAAATAGTTTTTTTTTTCATCTATAAATGATTATGCATTAGACTAAAATAAATTCTAAAAGTTTTGGAGTTTTGTCTTCAATTTGTTTTGCAAGTAGCTGAATAAATGTGCAAAGTTTTATCAAAGGCATGAGTTTGTTCCCTTGTAGCACAGCAACTTCAAGGTTAAGGGATGCCTTATAGCAGGGATTGGAAACTCAAGTGCCTAAAAGAATAAAACAGGTAAACTGCAATAATGAAACTACTGGCACAGTCCTGTGTTTTCACATATGTACAGGTCTACCAGTTGTCCTTGAGAAGTCAAAAGTCCAAATATATATGTAAAATCTCATGACCTTTAAATGCTGACAAAAAGTTTCATTTTTTTTTTTAAATTCAGTGGACTAAACAAAATATGTCTAGTGCTTTGGATTTGGCCCATGGGCCACCAGATTGCAAATTGTTGATAATGTAGAGGAATAGGGATGCAGTGAGTAAACCAATGGCTCATGTCCCCAACTGACCTCACTCAGGGACCATTATTTTGAGCTGGCAACAAGCCTCTTGCATTGCCTGAAACCAACACTCACTATATATCAGATACTATGCTAAGTGTTTCACATGCATTACCCTACTGAATCCATGATTCTTGCTGGTTAGTTATTATTGTCCCTGTTTTACACATGAAGATACTTAAGGATTATGCAACTTGCCCAAGTTTAAAAAGTAATAAGTAGCAGTAAAAGGACTCATATTAGATCTGACTGATTCCACAGATTATCTCTTAATGACTCTACTATACTAGCTTTTCAGGAACCCCAGGGTCACAACACACAACAACTTTAGAGACCAGGATAAAGGTATCCTGAGCTGGTTGAAAGGAATGAGAATGGTGAGAAAATGGTTGAAAGGATCATGGAAGGAAAGTTAACAGAAGGACTCCAACATCATCCCCTATACTCTTTTTCCCCATCCACCCAACTTTATCAGAGACCTAGAGACCCTGTCGGTTACCACTCCCATCCTTGTATCTTTGACTTCTTTTCCTCTAGACCCCATCAACATTCAGTGTCTACTCTTTCTCATTAAATGAAGAATGAAAAAAACAGTAACTCCCTTGGCTCCATATCCTCTTCCAGCTACCGCTCTATCTCCTGTCTTTTATAGGCAAATTTGTAGAATGAGCTGTCTGTGTTCTTTGTCTCCGTTTCCTCACCTCTTATACATGCTTTAACCCACTTATGTGATTTCTATCCCCAAATTCGATCACCAAAACTTCTCATGCTAAATTTACCAATGGCATACATATTACTGTATTCAATTCTGTTGCTCTAGTCTTGGTCTCTGAGCATTTGACAGTATTGACAACACTGTCTTCACAAGGCATTCTCTTCTCTTGACATCTATCTCCTGAATTTCCTCTTACCTCTTTGTCTCTCCCACCCAATGCCCTTTGCCAGTTCATCTTCTTCTATTAGACCTGACCCTCAATTGGTAAAGTTACTCAAAGACTGTACATTAAGCTCTATTTTCTTCTTACACTCACTACTAAATCATTGGCCATCTCATCTCCCTTAATGGCTTTATATACCATCTATATGCTGATATATCTCAATTTGATATCTCAAACTCACAAATCTTCCCTAATTAATACATGCAACTACCTACCTAATATTTCTACTTGGATAATTCATGTGGATCTCAAATAGACACAACCAAAATTTAACTGTTTATCTCCTTCATGTTGTTTTCTCCTCAAATCTTCCCCAACTGTGGAAATGCATCATTATTCATCCAGTTTGCTTAAACCAGAAAGCTCAAAGTCATTCTTGACACCACCTCCCATTATCATGCCCCTCACATCAAATTACTCAATCAAGTCTTGTTGATTCTATTTCCAAATTATCTCTTAACATTGTCCTTTTATCTTATTCTACACTGACTACAGTATAATCTAAGCCACCATCATCCATCATCTACTACAATAGTCCTGAATTGGTATCCCTGCATCTGTATCCTTTTTGTACATGCCTGTGTCACATACATTTTCAAGATTGGTAAGTTCAACCTCATACGATCATAGATGTCTGTGTGTCTTCTATACAAAGATGAGTAACAAAGGTAGTATTAAAATAGCTCCCAATTAGACTTCTGGCCTAATCTGTCTCTTAATTTAAAAAGAAGACACAAAGCACTAAAAGAAGACACAGAGCACTAAGTCATCTAGTAGAAGAGGTCAAGCAGTATATGCTTGTGGATCTCTACATTAAAGGCAAGAGCCTCAAGGTATCACTGTCAGGTCTCCATGATCTTGATCTTGGAAATCTTTGTAGGGGAAAAAAAATAAACAATTGAGCTAACATGTTAGGCCACTGAAACTATAACTCCTAGAGACTTGGGAGGCCATGTTTAAGCAGATAAGGGAATATGTGATATCTGAGAGTGATAAAGAAGCATGACATAGCAGGGATGGGGGAAAACATCATGGCAGTGGAGAAATATTATCACACAGCTTAGAAGTCTAACAATATCCTTAGGATAACTCCTTATTATTGGAATTTATGGGTCAGGGGTATGTGCATTTGTAAGGATTTTGTTAATTTTACCAAACTTTCATCAAAACAAGTTGGAGTGATTTACACTCTCACCAGTAGTATATAGACTATCCACTTCACTTATGACATTTGAAATTGAGCACCTGAGTAAAAACAAATTCTTGCCTCTTGCTCATGGCTATGGCCATGCTGACCATATTCTTTTATCTCTTGATATTCTAAAACATATTGTTTTTATTTTTTATTCAGCTATATTCTGACAATGATTTCCATATAAATTAATGGACAAATAAAAGGTATCATGTTTTGAATGCTCACAATATTCCATGTATATACTGTGGTGAAGTGCTCTATAAATATTAAGTTTTTTAAAAATTCTCAAAAATAGCCTGGGAAAACAGAGATTAAGCTATTTGTCCCCAATATCTGATAGTAACTGGCAGAGCAAGACTATCAACCTAGACAGTGAGTGTTCAAATCCACTGTATAGCTCTTTGAATTATAAAAAGTATAATTATTATTGGATCAATTGGGAACTCCATGTATATTTAAATATTATTATTAAATTATTTCAAGACTTTGGGCCTATTATACAAATTAAATTTGCTTCATATTAGATGCTCACAGTCACTAATACAAATTAAATAAAAATGCTGAATGGTCACACCACTTCCTAACAAGTAGATGAATCTTCAGTTCTACATATAATTTCCATATAGCTCCTATTTTTAAGATGTTATTTCTTGCCTATGGCAGTTATTTATTCTAAATAAATTCTAAATCATCCCAATTATGACTATCATATAGACAAATATTTGGATATAATTATAATGGGAATTGAGGAAGCCGTCTCACCAATATTACCATACCTTACTAAATTCCTTTCAACCATTAATTTAAAAATTTTATCCAATCTCAAACATTGTTGTCCTCATATTGCAAATGTGTAATAGAGTTTTCTGGTTTTAAACTGACTACAGTGACAACTAGCATATCTGTAATACTTTCCAGTACATTATTTCATTTACTCCCCATAACAGCCCCATGAGGCATGTCTATTATTGTTATTATCCTAATCATCATAGAGATAGCAAGTCTTTCCTCAGGTGATTCAGGTAGTGAAATAGTAGAACCAAAATTTAAACTCAGTTTTTGAGAGTCCAAGCTCTTTCCTCAACAGATACTTCCTCTTCCTCAACATTTTAAGGAGGTTAATAACCAACAAAATGATCAAATGTGAAGCAAAGGAGCTGATGGATTGATGAATCAGTAAATCAGATTTCAAACACTAACTAGGAGGAGGGTATAGCTCAGTGGTAGAGCGCATGCTTAGTATGCATGAGGTCCTGGGTTCAATCCCCAGTACCTCCTTTAAAAAAAATTTAAATAAATAAATAAACCTAATTATCTCCCTACTTCCCCCCAAGAAAACTCCCACACACACACACAAAATTCACTAATCTTCAGATGGTCTCAGACATAGTGACACAGTAGATTATAAGAGTTTTACTTGAGGACATGATGTGGTCCTTCCCCAATAAGAACACCTATCTCATTTCATGGGTCAATTGGAAATGAAGAGAGCAGCCAATGTTAATTAACCTGCAGAGGGATTTTTTTTTTTTTAATAGCTTGTCTTTACTTCAAAGTCAGGGCTATTTCTTTGCTCATTTCTTTGTTCTTTCTTGTGTCTTATATCATTGCCTTTGGGTCCCCACAAATTGAAGAATTGTTAATGAATTGGGCATAAGCTCCTAGTGTAGCATTTTCAAACCAACAGACCATTACAGATTAATATTTATTTCTGATTTGGTGGTCAAAGAATGACATTGAACATTTTAAGACATTTTATTTGGTTGATTGTTCCTAATATACACAGTTCCATAAGTGGCTGTCTGAAGGTTGCCTAGATAAAAACAACTGTAGAACTAGACAAAACCTTAGAGATCACTCATTGCTTTATATATGCAACATAATTCTTTGTATCAAATATTATTTATAAAACTATTTGATTTTGTCTTTTTCATTTTAACTGAACTATTTGGGAGAAATTTTTGAAAAATTTCTACTTTATCAAAATATCTCTGAAACTGTGTGAACTGTATACAGAAAAGCTGTTTGGAACTGTCTGAAACACTTCAGGACAGCGACTGTAAAGGAATTTCTTACTGTACAATGTCTGAATTTTAACAGTTTGTCTTCTGATTTGAATTTAATCAAATTTTGCTAACAAGACTTAAAATATATAAACCCCTTTTATAAAGTGTATTATGTTTTAGAATATACACATAAATAAGAAAGTACTGAAAGGAGACCTGGAAATGAACTAGTTCAAGAGCTCTCAAATCTTTTTCCTATATTCCTCAATATATTTGGCAGCGATACCCAAAAACACTTTCTTTTTGGTATTCCCCATCACTAATCATAGGGAAATGTAAATCAAAACTACAATGAGATTTCACCTCACACCTGTTAAAATGGCTGTTATCAAAAAGACAAGAAATGGGGGGGGTAATAGCTCAGTGGTAGAGTGTGTGCTTAGCATGCACAAGGTCCTGGGTTCTATCCCCAGTACCTCCATTAAAAATAATAATAATAAATTTTTAAAAGACAAGAAATAAATTCTGGCAAGGATGTGGAGAAAAATGAACCCTAGTACACTGTTTGTGGGTATGTAAATTGATGCAGCCATTATGGAACACAATATGGAGATTTCTCAAAATATTAAAAATAGAACTACCATATGATCCAGCAATTCCACTACTCAGTATATATCCAAAGGAAATGAAATCATTATCCTGAAGAAATACATGGGCTGCCATGTTCATTGCAGCATTATTTACAATAGTCAAGACATTATTTATAATATGATACACACACACACACATACACACACACAATGGGATACTATTTAGCTATAAAAAGTACGGAAATCAACAATATGGATGGACATTGAGGACACTATGCTAAGTTAAATATGTCAGACAGAGAAAGAAAAATACTGCATGACCTCACTTACGTGTGGAATCTAAAAAAATGAAGTCATAGGAACAGAGAACAAATTGGTGGTGCCAGAGGCAGGGGGTGGAGTATGGGGGAAACAGGTGAAGGCAGTTTAAATGTACAAACTTCCAGTGATAAGATTTTAATGATTCTGGGGGTATAATGTACAGCATGGTGACTATAGTTAACAATACTGTTTTGTAAATTTGAAAGTTGCTAAGAGAGTAAATCTTAAAAGTTCCCATCACAAAGTAAAAAAATTTTTTGACTATGTGAAGTGATGGGTGTTAACTAAATTTTAGTAATCATTTTACAGTACATACATATATCAAGTCATTACATTTCACACCTTAAACTAATACTATGTTGTATGTTAATTACATGTCAATAAAAATGGGGGAAAATGGCAAAGTAATACATAAGCCCATAATAGACTGTCAAAGAATTAGCAACTCAAATGCAACAGCCTAGTAAAGATGACACTGATTTGGCCAACTAGTTTGACAAATTTGAAAGCTTCCTCCCTGTCTGCTTGTCCAGGCAAGTAACATTTGTTGATGGCCCAAATGCGAAATCTGTGTGTCTCCTTCTCTGTCTCTTTTTCCCCACATATCATCTTTCTTCGGTAGTAGTAACTGGCTAAAAGATTGGATTTTAAGAGATGCTGAGCCAACTCATAATTTTAAGTATATATCTTAAAATAAGCCAAAAAAAAAAAAAAAAAAACCACCTACTTTTGCTGGGAGAGTCTCAGAATCCATAATTCTGAGGAGGAGTGTCAGTTAGGTATATATTTTGAAAAACTCCAAGGTATTGCTGATATATTCCCTGAAGTGTTACTCCAGTTTCCATATATGAATCACTGATTTAGTTTACTCCCTTCATTTACTGAACTAGAGACTAAGATCTGGGAGATCAAATGATTTACTTAAGCAGCTATTTGTTGAACAGCAAAGACTTGAGCCCTTTTTCAATACACCATATTGAAATTCTCTATAGCAGACATTTTTGTCTCACAAAAGCCATTTTCTGTTTCTCCCAACTCTGCACATTCCTTAGTAACATCACCCTGATTTGGGTCAGATTCAGGGAAGGCATGTGCATTATAGGAGGATGTACCACCTCCCCAGCCCAGGGAACTAATCTTGATCTGCCTATGTCACTTATGGTAATTCCATTCCCTATAGTCATTCATTGGTAAAGTTATGGCCAATGAGCCAAAAGGAAAATTCTACACAGGTAGCTTTTGGGAAAGTTTTTCTCACTCTTAAAAAGAGTCATAAGGAAGTTAGAGGATATAATGGTATCTGCAGTTGCAGCAGCTGTCCTGTAATTCTGAAAGAACAAGCCTAAAAACAAAAGTCAATAAGCTAAAGAATTGCAGATTGTAAAAAAATGGAAGAATATGGATTCTCGCTGACGTTGTAGAGCCACTGAACTAATCAACCTTGGAACCACCATATTGCCAGATTTCTTGTTAAATGAGTTAATAAATCTCTCTATTATTTACACTTATTTGACATAAGTCTTCTGTAACTTATTATTTAAGCTGTTTTGAACCGGGTTTTCCAATACTTAGAGTCAAAAGAATTTTCAGTAATATCCAGTATTAGCAGGTTAGAAGGTTTGTTCCCTGTACCTAGAAGAAAACAATTCTGCAATGCAATAGGGTGGAGGGAGAGAACATTTAGTGTTAAAGGCTAATTAATAAAGATATTGTAACTTAATGCAAGTTCCTTTTGAGAGAATATGAAAACTCTAACAGCCCCTTTAGAATAATTTTAATGCTAATAGCAGAATAACATTTTCAATGAGATCTGCAAAGGTTATATTTTTAGGTTTAGTAATGCTGGTTATCCTTACTAAACAAAGCAAAATGGATCTCTACCACACTGTAATTTTATGTTTATTGGCATTTTAATATTTTAAAATTTATCTTCATTACCTTGTATTGCTCCACATCCTTACTCTCACATCTGGCTGAAACAGCCTTGAAATTTGTCCGCATAATACCTCTGTCTTTTGTCTTATTAATTCCATGTTTGTATAGGTATGCAAATATATAACTTGAGATGTGTGAAACTCTTTGATGCTCCCATTCTTCCAAGTTGTATTTGAATTGTCTGAGCCCGTAGGGAAAACATCTGAGAAAGATCATAGAATATTTTCAAATCATTGAGTTGTAGGGAATCTCATCACTCATTTAGACCAGTGTAATATTCAGAGCTTCCAAACATTTTCTCCAGAAAATGTCTGTGAACTCTTTTAAATTATAAGACAGTGTGCAGAAGTGGCTACAAAAAGTGAGCGGATCTACCCTGGAGTATAGGCTCAATGTATATAAATAGTGTGGTTGAGACATGCCAGAAAGAGTCTTCAATCACAATAATACCTCACTATTTGCCTGCCATAGGCTCAGAAACTTCTCTGTTATAAAATCATTCTCTTTGAATTTGAAGGATTATTGAGTATAAATATTCCCTTTCTTAAAATTACAAATTATGAATTAAACAACGTAGATATTAGTTGACCACTAGCTAAAATCAAGAAAAAAATGAAAGAGTAGGGATCTGGGAGAAAAGGTATTTGGGGAAGGACACCAGGGCCAAACTAAGTGGGAAGTGTTAGAGTATCAAAGAGAATTCCCCCAACTCTTTATTCAAAGCTACAACAAATGATCATTGACCCCAGAAGTGAAAAAAAGAGGCTGCAGAAGAGTATTCCTTTTTTTGGTCAAAACACAGTTTTTCAGCCAGGTTTCATTGGCTCTCAGATAAGAGGTTTTGAAACATTAGTGTACTCAGGAATCAACTATAAAGTTTATTTTAAAAGCCGATTAACTCCTACCACCCTCAGATAATCATATTTCAAGGTTATGTTAGAACATAAAATTTCAGCTACACATGGGTCATCTGGGGTGAGCCTAGGAATCTATTCTTAAAAAGTTTCAGGGAGTGGTATCAGTCAGATGGCAGAGTAGGAAGCCCTGAACCCTCCTTCCCCTCATGGACAAACAATTCAACTACACACAGTCCAATTCCCTTTGTGAGAAATCCAGAAACTAGTTGAGAGGTTCCTACACTCCAAGCAAGTACAAAACCAGCCACATCAAAGCTAGAAGGAAATTTGAGACATGCTGTTGTAATCCCTACATCTGGTGCAGCACCATATAATCAGGAGGAAACCCATAGCTCCCAGCTTCTCCCTGGAGAAGGAAATAAAGGACTGCACCATATAACCAACACTGATTTTTCTGGCCATTACCTGAACCATTGCTTTTGTCTCACCTGACTTCGAGTGCTGAAATGATCAGGCATACTCTGGACACCTGTAGGTAACCAAGAACAAAGATAGTTTGAACTAACATACTAGCACTCACCACAGCCCATCCCCAAGGCTCAGTTTTAAGCAAACAGGCAAAAATCCCACTTTCCAGCTTATCCCTGAGGAGAGAAGAAAAGTACTGGATCATGTGTCCTATATTTTGTTTTTCTGGGGCTTCCCGAGGCACTGACTTATATTTCTCCTGTGTCAAATGCTGACAGAACCCTGGGGGATGCTAAGAATAAAAACAGTGGTTTGGACTTGTATGAAGGTTTGAGAGGTCCCCAGAAAATATAGCCAGGCTGATTGGTAAGGGTCTTCTCATGTACGAGAGCTGTCAGTAAAAAACAGGAGAGGTGGCTGTTTTTTCTAATGTACACATAGCAACACGAAGAGTCAAGGAAAAAGGTGAAACAGGGAAATATGTCCCAAAGAATGAAACAAGATAAATCTCCAGGGAACAAACCCAGTGAAATAGAGATATCTGATTCACCTGACAGGTAATTAAAAATAAATGTCATTAAAAATGTTCCATATGGTCAGGAGAACAATGTATGAATGAGCAAATGAGAATTTAAAGAAATATAAAAAAGAAAAATATATGAAACAGAAATTATGGAGCTGAAGAATACAATAATTGAATTGAAATATTCACTAGAGGCATTCAACAACAGAGTACATTTAACAGAAGAAAAGATCAGCAAATTCAAAAACAGACCACTGGACATTATCCAGTCAGAGAAGAACAAAGTAAAAGAATGAAAATAAGTGAAGAAAGCTTAAGGTACATAAGGGACACCTACAAACAGACCAATAAACACATTACGGGATTCCCAGAAAAAGAAGAGTGAAAGAAAGGGTCAGAAAGTATATTCAAACAAATAACGAAAGAAAAATTCCCAAATCAGGGAAGGAAATGGCCAGACCCAGGAATTTCATTAGTTCCCCCCAAAAAGATAAATTCAAAGAACTCTACACTGAAACTTACTATAATCAACCTGTCAAAAGTCAAAGAAAGAATATTTTGAAAGAAGGAAGGAAAAAGCAAATTGTCACATACAAGGGTACCCCCATATAACTATCAGTGGTTATCTTAGCAGAACCATTGCAGGACAGAAAGAGTAGGATGATATATTCAAAGGCTGCAAAAGGTAAAATTGTCAGCCAATATGCCTGGCAAAACTGTTCTTTAAAAATGAAGGGGAGAAAAAGATATCCCAGACAAACTCGGGGGTTCATCATCATTAGACTTTTCTTACAAAAATGCTGAAGGTATAATACTAAAATGGTGGTAAGTAAATCATTTTTAATTATAGTATAAAATACTAAAGTATTAAAAACAACTATGATTATTAGAATATACTAATGGACATGCAATACAAAAAGAGGTAAATTATGACATAATTAACATAAAGTGCCAGGGATGGAAAAGTAATTATGTTGAGATTTTGTATGTGAATGAAGTTAAATTGTATCAGGTTAAGATACACTGCTATATAACTATAATTTTTTTTTTAATGTAAGCTCAAAGGTAACCACAGAGGTAACACCTTTAGGAGTCACACAAAGAAAAAGAAAAAAATCTGTAGATAGCTTTGAGAAGTATGGCCATTTTAACAATATTAATTCTTGCAATCCAAGAGCATGGGACATCTTTCCATTTCTTTGAATCATATTCAATTTATTTTATCAATTTTTACTAGCTTTCAGTATATAGATCTTTTACCTCATTGGTTTAGTTTATTCCTAGGTGTTCTTTATGTGATTTTAAATGGGATTTTTTAACATTATTTTTCTGATATTTCATTATTAGTGCAAAGAAATGCAACAGATTTCCATGTGTTAATCTTGTATCCTGCTACCTTGCTGAATTCATTTATTAGTTCTAATAGTTTTTGTTTGGAGACTTTACAGTTTTCTACATTAGAGTATCATGCCATCTGCAAATAGTGAAAGTTTTACCTCTTCCCTTCCAAAGCGATCTGCAGATGTAATGCAATCTCTATCAAAATATCTGGGGCATTTTTCACAGAACTAAACTAAATAATCCTAAAATGTATATGGAACCATAAAAGACCCAGAATTGCCAAAGCAATCCTGAGGAAAAAGAATGAAGCTGGCGGTAAAACCTTTCTGGACTTGCATCAAAACAGCATGGTTTTGGCACAAAAACAGACACATAGATGAATGGAACAGAAAAGAAAGCCCCACCCCCCCAAAAAAACCCCATGCACCTATGGTCAATTAATCTACAACAAAGAAGGCAAGAATATATAATGAAGTGAAGACGGTTTCTTCAACATATGGTGTTGGAAAAACTGGACACCTACATGTAAAATAATGAGATTAGATCATTCCCTCACAACATATACAAAAATAAACTCAAAATGGTTTAAAGACCTAAATGCAGGACCTGAAAACATAAAACTCCTAGAAGAGAACATAAGTGGAACACTCTGTGACATATATAGTAGCAATATTTTCTTGTATGAGTCTCCTAAGGCAAAAGAAATAAAAGCAAAAATAAACAAATGATACCTAATTAAATTTAAAAGCTTTGCACAGCAAAGGAAACCATCAACAAAATGAAAAGACAATATACAAAATGGGAGAAAATACTTGCAAATGATACAACTGACAAGGGGTTAATATCCAAAATATACAAACAGCTCATACAACTCAATATCTAAGGAGAAACAATCCAATCAAAAAATGGGCAGAAGACATAGATATTTTTCCAAAGAAGACCTACAGATGGCCAACAGGCATCTGAAAAAATGCTCAACATTAATAATTATTATAGAAATGCAAATCAAAACCACAATGAGGTATCACCTCACACCAGTCAGAACGGCTATCCTCAAAAAGTCTTCAAATAATAGATGCTGGGAGAGAGAAATGTGGAGAAAAGGGAATCTTCCTACACTGTTGATGGGAATGTAAATTGGTGCAGCTACTATGGAAAACAGTATAGAATTTCCTTAAAAGACTAAACGTAGAGCTACCATATTACTCAGAAATCCCACCCTTTAGTATATATCTGGAAAAAAAATCAAAAACTATAATTTGAAAAGATACATGCACTCCAATGTTCACGCAGCACTATTTACAATAGTCAAGACATGGAAAGAACCCAAGCGCCTATCAACAGACGCTTTGTTTAAGATGTTATATATACATATACATATGATGGAATATTATTCAGTCATTAAAAGAATGAAATATTGCCATTTACAGCAACATGGATGGACCTAGAGAATATTATGTTTAGTGAAGTAAGGCAGTCAGAGAAATGCAAATACTGTATGATATCATTTATATGTGGAATCTGAAAAATAATACAAATGAACCTATATACAAAATAGAAATAGACTCACAGATATAGATAACAAACATGGTAATCAAATGGGAGAGGGAGGGACAAATTAGGAATATGGGATTAAATGATACAAACTACTATATGTCAAATAGATAAGCCAAGAGGATTTACTGCATAGCACAGGGAACTATATACAATATCTTGTAATAACCTATAATGGAATATAATCTGAAAAAATACTGATTCACTATGTTGTAAACTTGAAACTAACACATTATAAATCAACTATACTTCAACAAAAAAATTTTAATTTAAAAATTTTTTAAAAGAAAAAAGGAAAAAGCAAAGTATATAAATACAAAAAAATGATGAAACACAAAGGAAAGGACAAAAGAGAAAAAGAGAGACAAAAGAACTACAAGGCAGACAGAAAACAATAAATTGTCAATCGTAAGTCCTTCTCTATCAATAATTACTTTACATTTAAATGGATTAAACTCCTCAATCAAAAAACATAGAGAAGCTGAATGGACTTTTTAAAAAGATCTAACTATATTCTATCTAAAGACAACTCAATTTAGATTTAAGAACACACTCAGGCTGAAAATGAAGGAATGAAAAAAGGTATTCCATGAAAACGGCAACCAAAAGACAGCAGGGATGGCTACGTTTATATCTGACAAACTAGACTTTAAGTCAAAAACTGTCAGAAGTGATGAAGAAGGATATTATATAATGATAAAAAGGTCAATTCACCCAGGAGACATAAAAATTATAAACATATATGCACACAACATCACAGCATTTAAATATAAAAAACAAATAATAACAGGACAAAGTAAGAAGTAGACAAATTCAACAGCATATTAAAAGGGTCACTCACGATAGCAAAGTGGAATTTACTACTAGGATGCAAAGATGATACAATATAAGAAAATCAATTATTGTGACATATCCACAATACTACATGATCATCTCAATAGATTTATTTTTTAAAATTTATTTTCCAATTTTATTGAGCTACAATTGACATATAGCACTGTAAAAGTTTAGAGTGCATAGCACAATAATTGGACTTAATATAAATCATGAAATGATTATCACAATAAGTTTAGTGAGCATCCATCATCTCATATCCATTCAAAATTAAAGAAATAGAAAACAGTTTTTCCTTGTGATAAGAAGTCAGGATTTACTCTCAACTTTCATACAGAACATACAGCAGTGTAAACTATAGTCATCATGTTGTACATTACATCTCTAGTACTTTTGCCATTTTGTTAATTGTTCTGGGGTTGTTTTGTAGTTCTTTTTGTTCCCCAACTTTGGAGAAGTGGCCTTACGTAGGAGATGTCCTATGTGTCCCAGCAGTTTGCTCGCTTCTAGTCACCAGAGCTGTATGCTCTCAGGGTGCCCCCTATGTGTGCTGCGTGGGCCTTTCTACTGTGGCAGGCTGACTACTGTGAGCAGTCTGGTAGGCACTGCTGGCCCCCAGTCCTGCTTTGTGAGGAGGATGCTGCCCATTGGTGGGCAGGGCTAGGTCCCAGGGTGGCTGGTTGTGGGTCTGTGGGTCCCATATCTAGTGTGTGCCTGCTGCTGGAAGGAGCTGGTTCCTGACATGGCTGGCTGCAGGGTCTGGGCTGTTTCAGCACTGGTGTGATCCTGCTGGTGGGTGAGGCTAGGGCCCAGGGGATCCCTGGACTAGTGTCTAGTGTCAGCTCATTGGCAGGTGAAGATGGTTCCTGGGGCATCTATGGATTCAGGGGGTCCTAAGGCAGCCAGCCTATTAGTGGGTGGGGCTGTGTCCCTGCCCAGCTAGCTGCTTGGCCTGAGGCATTCCAGTGATGGTGCTGGGAGGTCAGCAGGCAGCTCAGGTTTAAAAAACTAGAGATTGGATTCCAAAAAGGAGTTTGCCAGCACTTATAACCCCATGGTAGAATTAGCTCCTCAAAATGGCTGCCACAGGTGTCTGTGTCACCAGGATGAGTTCCAGTTGCCTGCTGCCTCTCTGGGAGGCTCTCCAAGAGATTTAGGGTCCTTTCAAATTACTGCTTCTTCCCAGGGTCAGAGAGTGTGTGAGATTTTGTCTGTGCCCTTTAAGAGTAGATTCTCTATTTACTACAGCCCCCTGGCTCTCCCAAAAGTAAGCCCAACTTACCTTCAGTCCAAACATTCTGAAGGTTCACCTTCCTGGTTCAGGACCCCCAAGCTGGGGACCCCAGTGTAGGGCTTGGACCCCTCTCTCCTTGAGGGTGCCTCTGTAACTGTAACTACTCTCCCTTTTGTGGGTCACTCACCCAGAAGGATGGATCTTAACTCTACTATGACTCTGCTCCTCCTACCCATCTCATTGTGGCTCCTTCTTTATATCCTTCACTGTAGAAGATCTTTTCTGCTAGTCTTCAGGTATTTCTCATCAGTAGCTGCTCTGTAAATAGTTGTAATTTTTGTGTGCCCATGAGAGGAGGTGAGCTCAGGATCTTTCCTACTCATCATCTGGGCCATTCCCCATACCTCAATAAATTCAGAGAAATTGTTTGACAAAATTCAACATCCATTCATGATGCAAACTCTCAACTAGGAATAGAAAGAATTTACCTCAATATACTTAAGGACATATACAAAAATATCACAGCTAACATCACTCTCAAAGGTGAAAATCTGAAAGCTTTTCCTCCAATATCAGGAACAAGACAAGGATGCCCACTCTCACCACTTCTATTCAATATAGTACTAGAAGTCTCAGCCAGAGAAATTAGAAGTCCTAGCCAGGAAAGGAAGAAGTAAAATTATCTCTATTTGGAGATGACTTGATCTTTTATGTAGAAAACCCTAATTTAAAAAAATAAAATATTAGAACAAATAAAAAATTCAGTAAACTTGCAGTATATAAAATCAACATCCAAAAATCAGTTGTGGTACTATACACTAACAAGTAACTATCCTAAAAGGAAATTAAGAGAAAAAAGTCCCATTCACTAGAGCATCATAAAAAGTAAAATACTTAGAAAAAAACTTAACCAAGGAGGTTAAAGACTTGTGTACTGAAAACTATACAACACTGATGAAAAAAAAATTTTTTAAGGTACAAACACACAGAAAGACACCCATGTTTATGGATTGGAAGTCTTAATATTCTTAAAATGAACATAATACCTAAAGAAATCTACACATTCAATATATCTGTATCATAACTCCAATGGCATTTTTTATAGAAATAGGAAAAAAACTCCTAAAATTCATATTGAACCACAAAGGACCCTGATTAGCCAAAACAATCTTGAGAAAGAAGAACAAACTTTAAAGCATTATACTTTCTTACTTTGAAATATATCATAAAGCTACAGTAATTTAAACAATATAGTACTGACATAAAGGCAGACATATAGAACAATGGAAAATAATAAAGACTTCAGAAATAAAACCATGCATATATGTTCAACTGATATTCAGCAAGAGTGTCAAGAATACACAATAGGGAAAGATTGTCTCTTCAACAAATGGTGCTGGAAATACTATAGATATCCACATGCAAAAGAATGGATTTGAACCTAATTTCACAATATACAAAAATTAAATCAAAATAAATTAAGAATATATATTATCTATACATATATATACACCACAATAAAAAATAATAAATTAAGGACTTAAACATAAGATCTGAAACTGTAAAGCTCCTAGAAAAAACATTTGGGTAAACTTCTTGACATTGGTCTTCACAATGATTTCTTGGATACGATATCAAAAGCATAAGAAACAAAAGCAAAAATAAGTATCAAACTAAAACTACATCAAACTGAAATATCTCTGTAGATCAAAGGAAATTAACAGATTGCAGATTGTAATGGAAACCTACAGAATGGGAGAAAATATTTCCAAACCATAATCTGATAATGAGTTAACATCCAAAATAGATAAGGAACTCACACAACTCAATAGCAAAAACAACAACAAAACCAAAAACAATTAAAAAAACAAAGGACCTGAATTGACATTTTTGCAAAAGAGACATACAAATAGCCAAAAAGTATATTAAAAAGGTGTTCAACATCACTAATCATCATGGAAGTGAAAATGAAAATCACAATGAAATCTCTCTTAACACTTGTTAGGATGGCGATTATCAAAAACAAATGAACAAACAGGCAAGAAAGAATAAAATTTGTTGGTGAGGATGTGTAGAAACTGGAATCCTTGTACACTGTAGCTGGGAATGTAAAATGGTACAGCCACTGTGAAAAATAATATTTTTTTCCTCAAAAAATTAAAAATAGTACTACTATATGATGCAGCAATCCCATACCTGGGTATACATTTAAAAGAACTGAAATCATCGAAGAGAAATCTGTATTCGCATGTTGTTTACAGCACTATCCACAATAACCAAGATATGAAGACAACACAAGTGTCCATTTAAAGATGAGTGGATAAAGAAAACGTTATATATACATACAATGGAATATTATTCAGCCTGAAAAAGGAAATCTTATTATATGCAACAACATGGAGTAACCTGAAGGATATTATGCTAAGTGAAATAATCCAGACACAGATGAACAAATACTGCAGGAGGAATTTAAAACAGTCAAGCTCATCAAAGCAGAGAGTATAATGGTTGCTAGGAGCTGGGGAGAGGGGACATGGGGAGTTGCTGTTCAATGGGTATAAAGTTTCAGTTATGCAAAATTATTAAGCTCTATCAATTTTCTTTACAAAAATGTGCCTATAGTTAACAATACTATACACTTAAAGATTTGTTAAGAGGGTAAATATTATTTTAAGTTATACTTATCACAATTAAAAAAAATCCTCAGTTGAATGCAAAGTGGGCTGCACACAGTTTGACAAATAAATTTTGGCCACTAAGATTAGGAATAAAGCAAGGATGTCACATCTCACCACTCCTATTCAACATTAAAATGGAAGTCTTAGCTAATATAATAAGAAAAGGAAAGAAAGAAGTATACAGACTGGTAAGGAAAAAATAAAACTGTCTTTCTTTGCAGATGACATAATTATCTGTGTAAAGAATCCCAACAAATCAACCAAAAAATCTGAAACTAATTAGCATTTAGTAATTACAGCAAGATTGCAGAGTGAAAGATTAATACACCAAAGTAAACCATTTTTCTGTGTACCATGAACAATTGTAATTTGAAATTAAAAACACAATACTATTTACAATAGCACTCAAAACATTGAAGTACTTAGGTATAAATCTAACAAGATATATACAAGATCTACACAAGAAAAACTATAAAACTGATGAAAGAATTCAAAGATCTAAGTAAATATAGAGATATTCCGTGTTCATGGAGAGGAAGGCTCAATATTGTTAAGATTCCAGTTCTTCCCAAATTGATTTATAGATTCCACACAATCCAGTCAAAGTCTCATAGTTATTTTGTGGATATGGATATTGACAAATTGATTCTGAAGTTTATATAGAAAGACAAAAGACCCTGATTACTAACACAATATTGAAGGAGAAAAATCAAAGAATGCTATGGCCTAAATGTTTATGTCTCCCCAATATTCACATGTTGGAATCCTAATGCCAAATGTGATGGTGGCAGAAAGTGAGGCCTTTGGAAGGTCATGAGGGTGGATCCCTCACAAACAGGATTAATACTCTTATAAACGGATCCCATAGAGCTCCATAGCCCCTTCTACCATGCAAGGATAAAATGAGAAATCTGTGACCTGGAGAAGACACTCACTAGAACCTGACCATGCTGGCATCCTGATCTTGGACTTCTAGCCTCCAGAACTGTGAGCGACATGTTTGTTGTTTATAAACTATCCAGTCTATGGTACTTTGTTAGAGCAGTCCAGACTCAGTGACAGAAGGCTAACACTACTCTACTTCAAGACTTATTATAAAGCTACAGTAATGAATACACTGTGGTATTGGTGAAAGAGTAGACAAATATATCAATGCAACAGAAAGCCAGAAATAGATGTACCCAAATATGGTCAACTGATCTTTGACAAAGGAACAAGCACAATTCAATGGAGAGAGGACAGCCTTTTTAAATAAATGATGTGAGAACACCTGAGAATACTCATGCAAAAAAAAAAAAAGAAAAAGAATCTAGACACATACCTTACATCTTTCATAAAAATTAACTCAAATTGTATCATAACTGTAAAACGCAAAACTAGCAAATAACATAGGAGAAAATCTAGTGGCCTTGGGTTTGGTGATGCCTTTTTGATAAAATGCTACAAGCATAAACAATGAAAGAAAATATTGGATAAATTGAATTGGACTTCATTAAAATTAAAAACTTCTACTCTGTGAAAAACACTATTAAGAGAATGAAAATATAAGCCACAGACTGGGGGAAAATATTTGCCAAATAAGTATCTGATAAAGAACTGGTATCAAAAATATACAAAGGACTCTTAAAACTCAACAGCAAGAAAATGAACACCTCAGTTTTTAAAATGGGCAAATAATCTGAACAGATATCTCACCAAAGAAGATCTACAGATGGTAAACAAGCATATGAAAAGATGCTCAAATTTTTTCTTTAGGTAACTGCAAATTAAAACAGCAATGAGATATCACTACATACCTATCAGAATGGCTAAAATCCAAAGTACTGACAACACCAAATATTGGCAAGACTATGGTGCAGTAGGAACACTTATCCATAGTTGGTGGAAGTACAAAATCATACAAGCCACTTAGAAGACAATTTGGCAATTTCTTACAAAATTAAACATACTCTTATCACATGAGCCAGAGGTCATGCTCCTTTGTATTTACTCAATCAATAAGTTGAAAATATTACCATACAAAAACCTCTGCACAAATGTTTACAGTAGCTTGACTAAAAATTGCCAAAACTTGGAAGCAACAAAGATGTCCTTCAATGGGAGAATGGATAAACAATTTGTGCTACATCCATACAATGGTATTCAGCCATAAAAAAAATGAGCTATCAAGCCACCAAAAAGACATGGAGGAAACTTGAATGCATATTGTTAAGTGAAAGAAATGAATCTGAAAGTTTTCATATTGTGAGATTTCAACCATATGACATTCTGGAAAAGGTGGAACTATGAATACATGGAAACATCAGTGGTTGCCAAGGGTTTGAGGGGAAGGAGAAAGAGATGAATAGGTAGAGTTCTGGGGAATTTTAAGGCAATGAGAATATTTTGTATGATACTGTAAATGTCAATATATGACATCATACTTTTGTTTAAACCCATTGAATATACAAGAAAAAATAAACCCTAATGTAAACTATGGACTTTATTTAACAATAATATATCAATATTGACCCATCAATCATAATAGATGTAGCACCATAATGCAAGATGTTATTAACAGAGAAAACTGGGGGGAAGGCACTGACATACAGAACTCTCTGTTGTTTATGCTTATTTTTTTCTTCAGTAAACTCAAAACTGCTCTAAAAATAAATTAAAATATATATATATATATATATATATATATATCTTGATTTTTGGCTTCTTTGAAAGGTTAGCTATGATCTATCCTAAAATTTGGAGAGTTTTGTTTTGTTTTTCTGATTCATTCTAGTTTTGAAACCACTTACATTCTGATGCTTATACCTGACCAGTCTCTTGGTTTAAATGATTACAGTTTTCTACCAGTCAATATGGAAAATTTTGGCAATCTTGAAATCCAAGTAAAAGCTTTATAATAATCAATATATTTTTCCCTTTGTTTATTTGGGTCTGTTTGCACATTATAAATGCAGCTACACTACTGTTCTTTTGACCTCTAGCTTTGTATTTTCTGGCACTCAGTATCAACTGTGAGGGACAAAAAGGAAAATAATTGGTACATCTGCCCAATTTTCCTTTCTCAGTTTATTCATTCTGTGTCAGATAATCACTACTTAATATTTAAAGCCCTTATAGGGTTCACCTGATTATGATTCACTTTTTTTTTATCTTTCAATTAACAAGGCCATGATGAAAAATGACATGCTTTGGATTGTGGCATGGAATTTGTAAGGCTTTGTTTCTATTCTTGATCTTTCTGCAAATGATCTTAGTAACCTTGGACAAAAAACTTTTATTCTGTTTCTAACCTTCTGGGAAATACAAATGCCATGTAACTGGTAATTAGTGTCTGCTTCATAGCTTTTCTATCTGTAATGCTTCTCCAAATAGAGCCTGTAGAGATATGAATAGTCTTAAGTAACTTGTAATCTTGCTGTAGCCTTAGTTTTATTGTGTTTTGTGCAGTATCGATAGGTCTTTATATTATCCTAACTATATGCTAGTGTCTCATCTATCTATTTTTTTCCCTGCTGCCTTCCAAAATCAATTTGAGGTGTGGTGTTAATCTTAAGAGGCTGACAGGGGCTGTTGTGAGTTTATCTCACTTTGATCAGACTTCAGAGCAGACCATTGTGTGCTTTCACAAAAGGTGCCATTGCTTGTACTTAAATTTTAAAAAATTATTTGCTATCCTAGGATTAACTAAATAAGGAAAGGGGAAATGTACTTTTAAAACACGATTGTCCCACAAGTTCTAGAGCACGAGTCAACCTCCCATCTACAGAGATCATCGAGGTTTCAGTTTTCCAGAACTATAACAATTATGAGGAATGGAACTGTGACAAATTCAGCCACAAGCCCTAGGGAAAGTTGGCAGACACTATTCAGTCCAAGCTGATTGTTGCCATGAATCTCAGTATTATCATGCCTTCTTATTTTTTTCCAAAGAAGCCAGAAATGCAACTTTAAAATTTAAACTAATAATCTTTTGAATTTTAAGATTAATTTTACAGATATTTTGGGTCAAACAAAACATGCCTGTGAGCCAGATTCAGGCCATAAGCTAATTTAAAATTTTAGCCTACTTTCAGAATGTTTCCTGAAACTTAAAACACACATTTTCCCCATTAAAATATGAGTGTATTTGAGGCCTATAAAGTCACATAGATGGCCAGGACAGAGCTATATAGGAATGAGGACTAATTTCTCTATCTGACCAGATCTTTGTATTTGGAAGAATTTAATAAAGAATACAAAGAACCTGAACTAAACAATAGTGGATTTTTTTTAACACAAACAAATATCTAAAAGAAATTACATGCTCATAATAAAATATGATTGGTCTATAATATACAAGAATAGAAATGAAAAGATTTTCTCCACTTTGAGCCTCTAGTCCCACTCCCTAGAAATATCCATTATCAAGTCTCTTACATATCCTTTCAGAGATTTTCTTTTTATAAATAGACTCCTATAATACATTCTGCTCTGCAACTTGTTATTTTCACCTAATAACAATATTTCTTGGCCACATTCCATATCATAAAATAATACATTTACTTTCATTCATTTTAGTGGTATTCCATTGTATCCCTGTACCATAAATTTATTAAATCAGTCCTCTACTGATGGACATTAATGTTTGCTAGATCTTTTTCTTAACCATTACAAATATAGTAGTGCTGTGATGATCATTCTTTTATGTATATGTTGGCAGACTTTTGTATGTGTGTATGTATATATATATATATATATATATATATATATATACACACACACACATATACACACACACACACATACACACACAGGATACATTCCTTACAGAGTGAAAAAATGTATTTTTTTAAAAGATAGCTTGTTGCCAGACTGCACTCCAAAATAGGTTACACCATTTTACATTCTCAGGAATAGCAGATGAGTGGTATTTCTTCACACTCTCTCCAATACTTGAGAGTAATCTATTGGCCGTGAACATTCAGCATGCCAGGCGCATCAATCACTATGTCTTACATAGGGAATGAAGAGAATTGTCTAATCCAGTGAGTTGTTCAAATGAGATCAGTTAAAATAGCTTCAGTTATTTTCATCCTCCTTCCTTATGGCTTTGTCTAATGTGTTGAAAGTTGCTCCCCACTTAGATTATTTAAGAATGCAAACCATATTTTCTAAAATAGATTTTTAAACAACTATTTTTAAACATTTGTAATGAAGTAATTGAATTTTAACTGAACTCTGAATCAAGTAGAATAATCTTAGATAATCCCAATGGCAGAGTCATGCGTATAAAGCTTCACAGACCTGTATATATCCTAATTGAATGCCTTTTGAATAAAAATAAAAGTCAAATGGGAAACCGTAGGGATATCTTTTCAAAAAACCAAATAATATATATAATTGTTATATGAATATCTTTTAATAAAACTCTAATAAAATAGGCAAAATACATCAAAGGACAATTTCCAAAAGAAGAAAATATAGCTGACTAGAAACATAAGAAAATGTATTCATCCAAGTTAATAATTATAACAACTCAAATTTACAAACTTTTACTTATACAATTCTTAAAGGTTATGTCAACCAAAAAAAAAAAAAGCACAACCTAAAAGTTGAGAATTATGTTTTAGTCAGTGAACTTTCTGAGGACTTAAGCCTGGGAGGCAGCCTCTCAGATTGCTCTGAAAGACTGCTCCAAAGAGGCAGGAGAGAAGCCAGGATATATAGGAGATTTGTAACAAAAACCAGGTAGTGGGAACATCAAAAGATTACTGTTCATGAAAGAAAACCAGACATCTCAAATTAAAGAGTTTAGCACTTTTCTAACTATGGGAAGATGCAAAAATTTTGGCTCACTGAAATCATTGTTTTGATACGCACATTAACTATCTAGGGCCAGTATCCTGTTTTTCTCCATCCTGAATTCCCTAAGAGTGCACAGTTGTGAGTGTCTGCAGTGGCTGATAGTTTAATGGTCGCAATATCCTTTGTTTACTGATGAGGCAGGTGACATTTTTTGTTCACAGTGAAAAAAATTGCGATTGCTCAATGCTGGTGAAGATGTAGCAAGATGATATCATAAATTGGTACAGCATACTGGAAAGCTTCAAGCCTTTTCAGTACCCAGATTTAACCTAAATTTCCCTAGGCCCCAAAAGCCAGCTGGAATAAGCAACATCACATTACCATCATGACAAATTTTCTTGTCTTGAGGTTGCTACCTATTCAGATTGTTACTCCAGTTCGCAACACAATCTGTCCCTCCTCCACAAGCATTTCTGAGAGTTCCGAGGCAGTGTATCTTATGTGTTCAAAAATGGGAATATGTCCTATATATACTCATCTTCTACCAGATTTCCACTAGAAATCCATCATACCGAACTAACATTCAGTGTATGAAGTTAGCAACTGTCATCTTCAAAGAATACTCTGCTTTGGCTAGTGCTGCATTCACGCTCAAGAAACAGACTCCAGAACCCAGTAAGAATAAAGATAATTGAATTTAAAAAGTCATCCCACACTATAGATCCCCTCATCCTGCCATTATACGTCCTTACGATAAGGAGATAAAGTTGAAAAGGGATTACAATAAAGAAGGTGAAGTGTATGTTACAGGATATAGACTTTGACCCTAGGAGGTAAGGAGAGTTTTCCAAGAAGTGCAATTGATCATCCTAGTTTGGTTTTATACACACAAATCTAACTGTAATGTTTAAACTGGCTTAATTTTGCTGTCACTAACATTAAACTCTGAAGTAACCTTGTTTAGGTCAAAAAAATCATGTTTAGGTAAAAATCAGCAGCTCACAACATCTTCTTATAGGAACATCAGAGGAAGGGTTACTCTTTAATGCATTTCAGCAACAATTGTCAAGCTGAGTATTGGGGGAGGCAGTGAGAATGTCAAAGACAGGACTTAATCTATGTAAATACCTATAGTAAATTATCAAATACAGAAGAATACATTTAGAGATGAAATTCCTGGGTTTCTAAGGTTTTCTGTTTGGTTAGTTGTTGGATTTTTTTGAACTAATAATTCTTCTTTCTCGATATAGCATAGTAGGAATGATGTTAATCCTTCCATCAGTGAAACCAAACTTAAATGTATGTTTAAAAAATGTCTTTGGCTCTGAAACTGAGTGATCCAATAATTACCAGGCCTGAGTAAAGGAACTCTAATTTTGAGTGATTTCTCCTCCTTACCCAAATCTCCTTGTAACTAAAATATTTTGGCCAAATCTGTTTCACACTAGAATTAAAATTTAAGAATTTTAAAAGTATAAAACTATTTAAATTATTATATTCCTAAGCATTTTCTTATCCATTCTGTGCTAGATTGAACTATCCTTAAAGAAAAATATGCAAAGGAAGGAAGCCCTAAAAAGTAATAGTTTCAGTAGACAAAACACAAACTACATTAGAAGATTAACTGGAATTCAATAGTTCTGGTATTTTTTTACAAATGGATAGGATGCTTTAAAAGCAATAATTATAGTCCAAATGATTCTTCTTTAAGTCTGTCTAGTGCACATTCCCAGAATTATAAATAAGAACCAAAAATATTGTGTACTTAACAGTGCAAAACTATTGAAAAGCAACTGATTTATATAAAGTTATACAACACAAGAGGTAAAATAACGCCTATCTTCCTAATGTTGCGAAAGTAACAACTGAAATCCAACCAATTACATTACTAATGGGTGGAAAAGTATAACGTGTAATTTGATCCAAGAAAGCTCTAATTGTCCTGTTCCATATTTAGCAAGAGTAAGCAGATAGAGACTTTTGCACATCTCCAAAAGGAACTGATCAAAAGAAAAGATCTAAATATTTAGTGGAAGCCAAAATTTGATGGCATGCTTTGATTTTTCCACAAATGAAGTATACAAACCAGAAGAGCAGTAGCTAACAAGAAACTTTCTAAGTTGGAGATTTTTTTCCTTGACTTTCTGATACCTGTGTTTAAAATGGGGGATCAACCTCTTACCATTCTGCTGCGTTATCAGATATATTTAATGGGACCTAAATAGGCTTAGTTCTACTATTAAAATAGTTCTTTTCTATTTATATGCATCTTTTATACTAAAACAATTTTACACAACATCTGCATTCCTATCTACTACATAAGCTAATGAATAAAAAGTGCAAAGAGTACACATCAATCATACAGAATTGCTTCTTTATTCCTGTCTTGATATTTTTACTAGATGTCTTCTCAATCAAAATGGCAGGATATAGCCTGTCTATATAGCCTACACAAATAGGGGGGAAAAAACAGATCCACGTTAGTGTCCCTTAGTTAATAATTGTGCCAGAGGGATTGTGTTGCATAGTAAATTGACATCATGATGCTGCAAAACTGGAAATTTAATTTTGTCTGGGCCTTCATATGGAAATAATTTCCCACCAAAGGAAGTTAGTGAAGGAACACTTCTATGTCTAAAACACGTCATAAAATGTAACCAGCAAAAAAAATGCAGGTAAGGAAGGCAAGAGGCTAAATAAAGCTAGGGGACAACAAATAACAAATATATGTAAAGTCTGCATTGCACATATTTTAAGGGTACCACCTCTGTCTTTAAGAGGCTCTTCCCCCCTCTGGTACAACAAACATTCATCGAATGGACAAGGCACGTGGGACACAGAGGAGTGAGCTATAGTGTATGCCTCAAGGATTTTACAGTCAAAGGGGAGGTGATGATCAAAATTACATGGTTTAATTAAAATACATGCTAAGATAAATACATGTATATGGTCCTTAGGAACACAATAAATGACATTTCTCCCTGATTTGGCAGCTCAGGGAAGGCCTTCTGGAGTGGGTGATACTAGATGAATTTTGAAAGGTGAGTACGAGTTATCTAGAACCTAACTGAAAGAAAGAAAGCACTTTTATGGGGAGAAGAAGAGGTATGAGCAAAAGAAAAGAAATGAGAAACAGCATAACATGTTTGAGAACTATAAGCAGTTTGATATTAGATCATCAAAGGTAAGACAGGGAAGAGTGAAAGATAAGACTGGAGAAATACACAACCAGACTTTGAACAACCTGGAGTAGCAAGCAAAGATTGTGCAGTTTTAGTTTGCAGGCAATGAAGAACCCCAGAAGTATTCTAAATGTAGAGTAGTATGATCTGTTTTGTGTTTTCTTTATTCCTATGAATGATGTGTTACAATGGATGGGTTGGAAAGGAAGTCAGAAAAGTAGTTAGTAGGTTATTATAATAGCTCACAGGGGAAACACCTGAATTATGCTAATGGAAGTAAGGGTGAAGAGAATGAGAGGAATCTGAAATACACTGAGAAGGAAAATCAACCAGACTAGAATTAGATGTCAAGGAGAAGACTAGAATGAACCCAGGGTTTCTGATCTTGGTAACCAGGTGGATAGGGATGCCATTTTTGTGGTCTACAATGCAGAAGCAGGGATAGGTTTAAGCAGTGGTGTGAGAATTTCAGTTTTGGATATTTGGAATTTGAGGAGCCCATAACATATATCCAAGTACATATGATCAACAGGCAATTGGTTATATATATATATTTGAGCTCAGGAATGAGATTAATGCTGGAGATATGGATTTTAGGGGTAATATATTCAAATTCTCTTTAAAATCATGGAAGTAAGATTGAGAGAGAAAAGCATTGTTAAGTATGGAACACTGGACAAGTCCCGTGGTTAAGAGGAGGGAAATCCATTAAGGTGATCAAGATAAAACAACTAGAAAAGTACAAGAAGAACAGAGAAATGGAGAGTTAATGAGAACAGAGGAGGAGAATAAAAAATGCAAGAGAAGTCTAGCAAGACAATGGAAAATGTCGAATTAGGCAACACTGGAAACACAGGTCACTGGAAACCTTTTCAAGAGTAGTTCTCAGTAGGGGTTGCTGTCAAAGTGGAAGTTAGATTGCTGTGGGTTGACATGTGATTGAAAGTGAGGATTTAAAGAGTGTGTGCAAACTGCTTTTTGAGAAGTTTGACTAAGAAAGGACAAAGCAATGGTACAATAGGTAGGGGAACATACAGCGTCACTAGAGGGTTATTTTTTTCAAATATTCTTAGGTAAAATTCATATAACATAAAATCCACCAATTTAAATGAGCAATTCAGTGGCATTTAATACATTTACAATGGTGTGCAACCACCACCTGTATCTAGTTCCAAAACATTTCCATCATTCCAAAGTAAAACCCCTTAACCATTATGCAGTTTTTGCCCCCATCCCTCTATCCCCCAGCCCTTGGCAACCACCAATCTGTATTTTCTCACCATTGATTTACCTATTTTGTATAATTAATACAAATGGAATCATACAATATGTGACATTTTGTGCTTGACTTCTTTCACTTAACATTTTTGAGGTTCATCTACATTGTAGCCTCTATCAGTACTTCACTTTTATGGCTAAATAATATTCCATTTCATGTATATACCACAATTTGTTTTTTCATTCATCCATTAATGGACATTTAGGCCATGTCCACCTTTTATCTATGAATAGGGCTACCATAAACATGCATATCATATTTGTTTAAGTACTTTCTTTAGAGTATGTATCTAGGAGTAGAATTGCAGGGTCATATGATAATTCTATATTTGACTTTTTGAGGAACTGCCAAACTGCTTTCCAAATTGGAAAGGAATAAATACAATTATCTCTGTTTGTAGATGACATGATCTTTTGTATAGGAAACCACAACAACTACACAGAAAAAAAACCCTGTTAGAATTAATAAAGAAATTCAGTAAATTTTCAGGACACAATATCAATATACAAAATCAGTCGCATTTCAATACACTCATAAGGACCCACCCAAAAACACAAAATTAAAAAAACTGCATTCACAATAGCGTCAAAAAAAAAAAAACACTTAGGAATAAACTTAACCGAGAAGGTGAAAAATATGCATACTGAAAACTACAAAACATTGATGAAAGATATTAAAGAAGACACAATTAAGTGGAAAAACAACCAATGTTCACGGGTTGGAAGTCTTAATATTGTTAATATGTCCAGACTAATGAAAACAATCTATACATAATGCAATCTGCATCATAATCCCAGTAGTGTTTTTCACAGAAATGAAGAAACAATCCAAAAATTAGTAATGGAACCACAAAGGACCCCAAACAGCCAAAACAATCTTGAGAAAGAACAAAGGATAACACTTCCTGATTTCAAAAGATACTTTTAAAAGGTATAGTAATTTAAATAATATGGTACTGACATAAGGACAGACATATAGACCAATGGAACAGAATAAGAATCCAGAAATAATGTCACTCATATACAATCTACTGATCTTTGGCAAAGGTATCAAGAATACAATCAGAAAAGGATAGTCTCTTCAACAAATGGTGCTGGGAAAAGTGGATATCCACATACAAAAGAATGAAATTGGACCCTTATCTTACACAAAAGTGAACCCTAATGGATTAATGATTTAAATGTAAGACCTGCAACTTTAAAGCCCCTAGAAGAAAACTTAGGGACAAAAGCTTCTTAACATTGATCTTGGCAATGATTTCTCAGATATGACATCAAAAATACAGGAAGCTATAGGACCATAGACAAATGGGACTAAATAAACTAAAATGCTTTGGCATAGCAAAGGAAACAGAGTGAAATTACAATCTATGTAATAGGAGAAAATATTTCCAAACCATGTGTCTGATAAGGGGTTAATATCTAAAATGCATAAGGAACTCACACAACTCAATAGCAAAAAATGCAAATAACTCAATTTTTTAAATGAGCAAAGGACTTGAATAGATATTTCTCAAAGAAGACATACCAAATTGCCAGCACATATGTGAAATGGTACTCAACATCACTAATCATCAAGGAAATGCAAATTAAAAGGACAACAAGATATCACCTCACATTTGTTAGGACAGTGATTATCCAAATTAATAATAATAATAATAATACTAAGATAACTATTTTCAAAGATATGGAGCAAAGGTATCCCTTGTAAACTGTCGGTAAGAATGTAAATTGGTGCAGTCACTATGGGAAACTGTGGAAATTCCCCCAAAAATTATAAATAAAACTAACATATGATCCAACAATCCCACTTTTGGATATATATTCTAAAGAATTGGAATCAGGAGCTTCAAGGGATGTCTGCACTTCCATCTTCATTGCAGAATTATTTACAATAGCCAACAGGTGGAAATAAACTAATTGCCTACCAACAGATGAATGGCTAAAGAAAATGTGGTATATACATACAGTGGGATATTATTCAGCCTTAAAAAAGGAAATTCTGTTAGTTGTGACAACATGGATGAATGTGAAGGACATTTTGCTCAGGGAAATAAGCCAGATACAAAAGCACAAAAGCTATGTTCTATCACTTTATATGAAGACTCTAAAATAGTCAAACTCATAGAAATAGAGAGTAAAATGGTAGTTGCCAGGAGCTGGGGGAGCAGAAAATGGTGAGGTCAAAGGAAACAAAGTTTCAGTTTATAGGAGATGAAGAGCTTGAGATCTACTATACAAGATAGTGCCTATAGTTAACAGTACTGTATTGTATTCTTAAAAGTTAGCTAAAAGGGTAGATCTCATGTTAAATGTCTAATAATAATAATAATAATAATAAATCAATTAACTAGACTGTTTACAAATCTGCTTTAGCGTTCATTTCCTGCTGGAATTGAGCCTACAGATCAGCTAGAGGTAAAAATTGGGAGTCTTCTTGGGTCTTTTCTGAACATTTGTCCTGCACTGGACATGTCGGTGGCTTTCTAAATTCCAAAGTATACACAGATATTTTAGAATACCTGAATCTCCCAAAGAACCTCTCTCTCCAGCTTTCTTCCCAGTGCATTAGGCAGTTCATTGTCTCAGTGGTCATCTTTGCCCGACGTAGCCCTGGTTTTTAGTTTACCTTCCAATGTTTTTGAACAATGCACTTAAATGAAAATGTTGCAACTTCTCAGCGCTGAATGATTTCTGAGTTAGGCAAAACAGACACATGCCTCATGTCAGTCCCTCAGGTCGCCTCCTGACAGGTTAGAACAAACGAAAACAATAATTTGTGAATGAGGTACGTTCTGCTTCCTTTGGAACCAGGGAGCAGGGTTCTACACTGCAAATGTGGTCTGTTGTCTTCAAGACCATCTCTGAGGTAAGGACAGGGTGGGGCAAAAGCAAGTAAAAATGTCACAAAGCTTTCTTAACATTTTTTTTTAGTTGATCAGATTTTTATAATCAGGTTGCCAATTACTTGCCATGTGGTCTTAATTTGGATGTCCGAGTGGTCGCCTTAGTGGATCTTCTCGAGTCCAAAGAGATAGAGCGATAGACGAGAGAATGAGAAAAGATCAAGGGGAGAAAAGCCTTGGGCTCGGTGGGCTCCTTCACGGCTAGAGAGCTGGTCTCTGCCAGATCCTGCAGGCAGCATCAGCCACCACCTAAAGGCTACTTGAATCTGCACGGCGCAGGAGAAACCCTCTGCCACCCTCCAAAGAGAGGGGAGCCACAGCCCAATAGGCGGGTCGAGATTATGCCCTTTGAGCCCTGTTTCTTTATGTAAATGCCCCACACATTGGGCGCCAGAGATATGATGCAGGAGAACAGATGTGGGGCATGAGGAGGGCTGTGTCCCAGGTCTTGGTTGAGCCCCTGGGACGTGCCCCACCAAGCGTGGGTCCTTGGCTTCGTGCAGGAAAGAATTCAAGAGTGAGCCACAGTTGAGTGAAGGTAGATTTATTCAGAGAGATACACTGAAAGGCAGGAGAAAGGCCATGAGGTGTGGGGGTTGGTTGCTCAGATTAAAAGTAGGTACACACTCCATAGACAGAATGCGGGCCTTCCCCAAAGAGGGAGAGAGAGGGGCGGCCTTTCTTAACATTTTAAGTTGCCTATTTGTTGATTCAGTATTCACTTGCTTGCTATAAACCTTTGACTGTTTTCCCAAGTTCTAACAAAGTTGATTCTGACGGTGTCTACTTTTTCTTTTTTACCTGTGGAGGGACTAGGGTTTGGAGCTGCCATTTTAGTTATGTCACTCCCCATGAGCAGGTTTATTTTGAAATGGAAGAAATTTGAGAATATTTTAAGGCTGAAGGAAAGAATCAGTGGAGAGGTAAATATTGAATATAGGAAAGAATGGGTAAGAAATGGTGGCGCAAGTTCCTGGAAGAGGTGAGTGCTAAAATGTGAAATGTTATTAGGCATAAAGAGTTGCTTTTCTTTTGATTCGCATGTGATTTTAGATAAACTTTTCTTTAATTTAATAAAGGAATTAATCTGAGGGATGAAGTATAAAGCATTGCTGATTATATTCTACTATTAATTTTTAAAAATAATTCTCAGGGGAAAATAACACAACATTGTAAATCAAACATAATTCAATTAAAAAAGAAAAAGAATTTTCAGGGGAAAGGTTAAAGATTCATGTGGATTGAGAATTCAATAAATGAACTTTTTGAATTGGCAAGAGTTTGAACTAAAAATTGATGCAGCAATAGATTTTATATAAAAGATTTAAAGTTTACTGAAATTCCAGTTTCCCTTGTAAGAATGACAAAAATAAAACCAAAATTGGGTGTATTCAGATTTGGGGAGAATATAGAATAATAGGTACACTCATGAACTCTTTGCAGGGTATCAATATTTAGACATCAATTCAGTAGTTTGAGCCTAATTTAAGATGCATTCTTCCTTTGATTTAGCAATATAGACTAGGAATCTCTATTCTTGCAAGTTTGCACAAGACTAAGGATGTTCATATCAGCCTTGTTTGTAAGGCAACAATTCTGAGACTACTTAAATATCCAGAAATATAAGTAAAAAGTTCCCCACAAACTAGACGTGTAATTGGCTCCGACACACTGTGGTGTGTGCCTCTGTGGATGTGTTCGTGTAAGCACAAATGTCTGGAAGGATCCCTGGCAAATCTTTAACTGTCATTCACCCTGGGGGATGAGATGGGGAAGGAGAGTTTTCACTTCTTACTTTATACATACTAACATAATTTTTTATTGGATACATACTTTTCACAATGATCATGGCTTACTTTGTAATTAAAAAATAATACTTTATAGAGAAAGAAAAATACCATATGAGATCACTCATATGTGGAATCTAAAAAAAAAAAAAAAAACCAACAAAGCATAAATACAAAATAGAAACAGACTCATAGACATAGAATACAAACTTGTGGTTGCCAAGGGGGCGTGGGGTGGGAAGGGATAGACGGGATTTCAAAATGTAGAATAGATAAACAAGATTATACTGTATAGCACAGGGAAATATACACAAGATCTTGTGGTAGCTCACAGCGAAAAAAAATGTGTCAATGAATATATGTATGTTCATGTATAACTGAAAAATTGTGCTCTACACTGGAATTTGACACAACATTGTAAAACGACTATAACTCAATAAAAAATGTTTTTAAAAATGATAATACTTTATGACTGCAAATATAATTTCATGATGGAGAGCACAATATCTTTATGCTATCTATCACTAATCCCAAAGGGATATATCAATTGTCAAGCCTTCTGATAAGTATAACATGGCAAGGTGCCCGACCCAAGCTTACATTCAGCAACTATGGCTAAAATCTGGACTTAAAAAAAAAAAGCTAGTTTCTATTTGGTAGGAGCAAATTTATACCTTTTCTTTTCTTTTTTCTTTTCTTTCTCCGCTTCTTTCTTTTTTCACCCCAAAACAAGATGAAAGAATAAAGCTTATTTGGTATGTAAAAAGTTCTTTTTCAAAAGAAATGGTATTTTCTTACCATTTCAGAATAGTTTTCCTTTCTTAAATAACTATTCTGTGTGCCTGACATGTAATTTTCCTTCAGTTGTGATGACACATGATCCCTGACACTGAGTTTACAGACCATGGAATCTTCTAACTATTCCTGGTAGTTTTCCCACATATACTGTAGGGGGATGTACATTCATTAAGAAATAAACATATAAAAAAAGGACACAAATGAACTTATTTACAAAACAGAAATACTCACAGACATAGAAAACAAACTTATGGTTCTCAAAGGGAAAGGGGGAGGGATTAAATTAGAAGTTCAGAGTTAGCAGATACAAACTACTATACATAAAATAGATAAACAACAAGGTCCTACTATATAACACAGGGAACTATATTCAATATCTTGTAATAACCTATAATGAAAAAGAATCTGAAAAAGAATATATATATATATATATATATATATATATATATATATACACACATATGTATAACTGAATCACTAAGCTGTACACCAGAAATAAACACAACATCCTAAAACAACTACACTTCAATAAAAAAAATTTTTAAAAAAGAAATAAAACATATAATTCAGGAATTATGTATATCTGTATGATTTTGCTCCTTGTTTTCTGATTCAAAACCCCCCACTCGTATATTGTTCTGGCAATCATTGATTTCTGCCAGTAGATAATGATCCCCTGAGCATTTTGGGGGTAACATTTTACTAATGATGTCATCCTATACCCAAATAATCTGGTTTTCTGAAGCAGTTCTGCTGAATAAACCAGCTAAAGAGGCTTATACTGCTTTCTGCAGCAATAGGAGAGTTTTTCTTTTGTAACTTCTCTGAATTTCTTTAAGTATGATTTGCAGATCAAATTATTTCTCTTCCCCAGCTTTCTCATTGCCCTCCGCAGTCAGTGTACATTACACACGGTACAAATCATTCCCAGTTCCTACCTGCAGTTTCTGGCAATGAAGGACCAAACTGATTTCAGAGCCATTTAGAGGAGCAGCTTTAGACATTGAAATCAGTTGAATATTTGAAGTGTGCTTTGTTCCCAAGAGCTTAAATTAGGCCTCAATTTTGATTAAAATCTGTAATAGTTATAATAAAAATGCAGCAACCTAACTTAAAAATGCATCAATTGTCTCCCTGTCCAAAAAACTGCTCCAATACACAGAAACCCCTTTTACTTAAACATTCTCATCTTAATGTATTTGTACATATAAATCTTACACTTATAATTTCAGAAGCACCTTCCATGAATAGATAAATGAGCACTTATTCCAGAAACTATGTGCAATTTATGTGCACATAGGAAATTACTGCACAATTCTTTACTTACTTCAGGAATCTGTACTTTGAAAATAGAGTTCCAGCCTCAAGCAATGTCATAGATGAATGCTCTGCAAATTATTCTATAGTAAAATTGGAAAATGTCAAAGTGAGAATATGATGTTAGATGTTATAAAAATAACCGTGAAATCCCTATGTATGCTACAGCACACCTATATTTCTTTGGTTTAGGCATTCCTAACTTATAATTTATATATAAGTATAGGCTTATTCTTGTCAGAGCTCAAATATTGCAAGATTGTTCCAATCTGACTTTTGCCATGTAAATTGTTAAGGCAATATCATAAGTAAAAAATTACATAAAGCCACCAGAGTACAGGGTATTACTATTAGATAACTGTAAAAATGCAGGTGTACTCAACTCAGAAGCCATTTATAACAATGCTGTCCCAGCTCTAATATGCTACAAATTTTCCTTTTTTGACCAAGTTGAGTATATAGGCACGCACTAAAGACTACATCTTTTACAAGGGATAGACTTTGAATATTTAGGATTAGATTTCTGTATAAGGATGATTGATGGTTGTCAGCCCTTGATCTGTCATCTCCCAAGTTCCGCTAAGGTACTCAATAAAAGACAAAACCAGCGAAAGCATTGAAGACAAAGGCTTTGGAAGAATTCAGTCCCTTGCCAGGGTATGCGGAGAACTCCCACTAACTCTTACCGGTGGAACCAGGCAGATAAACATATATATAGGTGGTCTAAATTAGCCCACCACTGGAGAAAAACAGTACAGACAGCAAAAGCGTAAACTTTTCCTTGGTTCCTCTTGTCTTACTTGCCTGTAGGTTTGTAGCAGTCATCTACTCAGACAGTTCCTGTAACAGCCAACACTGCCTCGTTCTCACAAGCCCAAAGGTTACTCTCTCCCTCCATCCAATGAGAAAGAACAATTCCCAGTATACACCACACATATCAGGGCCACAGAAGCAGAGCACGTTGGGGATTACAGCCTTTCTACATACTGGATGTAGTGAAAGAAGCATGACATACTGCCTATGATATAAACTGCTCTTCTCATAGGAAACAAACAACAAATAAGCAAATAAAAAATCCGCACAGTGAAGACAGGATGATCTTTCCCTCGGTTCAATAGAGTTGTACCTTTTGGTAAAATACTGCTCTGCCACTCACTAGCTGTGTGACGTTGAGCAAGTTATTTAATCCTTCTGAGCCTGTTTCATCTTTAAAATGAATATAAGATGACTCACAATCTTATGTGAACAATGAGAAATACATACATATTAAAGTACTAACATAGACTCTGGCTAATATTAAGGGCCCAATAAATATTATTTTCCCTACTTCTTGTGACATATATTAACCATATTTGCATCATTGCTGTGTACATAGTATATGTTGGACCTACAGTCCTAGAACTATGATTCAAAAATCTTAACTTCCAGGAATTTAGTTTAAGGGAATAATCAGATTTTGGAAATTCTTAACTCATATAGAGGCTTCCTGCAATGGTATTCGGAATAACAGAAATATAAATATTCTAAATGTGCAAAAAATAGACAAGTATGATGAACTACAACAAGAGTATGAAAACTATGATTATGGGAAGTTTTCAATAGCATGAGAAAATGTTAAATGTATAATGTTGTTTGAAAAGTTAGATTAAATATTTTATATAAGTAAAAATGCATTACAAAGAACTGGAAATAAAATAGTGAAATGTTAATATTTGCTTTGAGTGGCAGGAAGTAGGGTGGTTGTATTTAGATGAAACACTTTCCTGTGATGTTCCAATTTCCTACTATATATATATAACTTTTGTCATTAAAATACTATTAAAAATAAATGCAAAAGAGTACAAACTATTTGTCTCAGATAGCATGAGTTTCACCTGAGTGTTACTCTAAACACCTGTTTTAGTCTTCTAGGGCTGCATAAGAAAGTACCACAGACTTGGAGGCTTAAACAACAAAAAAAATTATTTTCTCCCACTCTTGGAGGCTGTAAATCCAAGATCAAGGTGTTGGGAGGGTTGGTTCTTCTGGGGCCTCTCACTTTGGCCTACATATGACTGTCTCTCTCTATGTCTTCACATGGTCTTCCCTCTGTGCATGCACATGTCTGTGTCCTAATTGCTGCTTCTTACAAAGACACCATTCATATTGGATTAGGGCCCATCCTAATGATCTCATTTTAACTTCATTACTTCTTTAAAGACCCTATCTCCAAATACAGTCACATTCTGAGGTACTGGGGGTTAGGACGTCAACATATGAATTTGGAGAGACACAGTTCAGCCCATAACAACACACCTTACTAGATGATTTTTAACCACTTATCTGACTTCACTTCCTATTTCATAAAGAAGTCAAGTATCATAAGCAAAATACAGATAACATGATTTACTGGAGTCAACTGGTTTGCTTTTTCATCCCAACTCTGCCGCTTGGTAACTATGTGACCTTGGTCAAGGTTGTCAAACACTCTGAACCTCAGTTTCCTGACCTGAAAAATGGGGATGATAATATCTGTCTCATAGAATTCTTATAAGGCTTAAAAGAAATACTTTATATATAAGGCAAATACCAAAGTAACTAATAAAAGTAAATATTAAACAAATTCGACGCCCTTTTCCTTTCCTTCCTTTAGTGAGAACAGCTTCAATATCATCATCTCAACTAGAGAACTTCTTCAAATTCATCCCTTCTTCATGATCTTTTTCTCTGAGACAAAATCTTCTACCCATGTTCTCAGTTCCATTAACCCCATCCCCTTTTGGTAGTTGGCTTCATGAAAATAAACCTGAATTCATATCTCAGGTCTTTCATTCACTAGCTTTGTGATCTAGGACAGTCAGTTAACCTCTCTGAGCTCACTTTCTCATATGTAAAATGAGGACAATAATACCTGCCTCACAGGGTGGTTGTGCCTGAAACTGTTACCGAGTATCTAAATATTTTGTTGAATTAATACTGATAATAACAACAACTAACATTTATTGACCATTTATTATATGCCAGACAGTGTGCCAACTATTTTACATCTTTTATTTGCTTTAATTTTAACTAGAACTGTATCAGGTGGCTTAATACATTCTCCTTATTTCGTGTAACCTAGAGCAACGTGGCCTTCTTTGTTTTGTAAGCAAAGAACTCTTATTGATAAAATAGTCAAAAACTGTTAATGTGAATATAACTTTGTGATAAAATGTGCACCAAATAAAGTGGAATCTTTCCTGATATATATTTCATTCCTACATTTAATACAATGCCATAGAAGTATTTTCTTATAAGAGTCAAGAACACCATTATTTATATCTGCATAGCCATAATCTCCTAGTTTCTTTTTTAAGATTTTTTGGGGGGTGTAATTAGGTTTATTTATTTATTTTTAGAGGAGGTACTGGGGATTGAACCCAGGACCTTGTGCATGCTAAGCATGCACTCTATCACTTGAGCTACAACCGTCTCCACATCTCACTTCTTTTAAAAGTATAAGAGGTAACCTACAGTGATGGGAGATCAGCATGAACCATTCTTTGTTTATCCCAAAATGAGTTATATTTGGATTCACACACATACACACACACACACACACACACACAGGAGCGAAAGATGTCCTTTCATTGTTGTTACACATTTTAATTTTTCCTGTATTTTTTATGGCTTGTATTTTTCCTCTATTAAAATATTCTGCTGAGGCCCATTCTCAATAATAAATATTTATTATGAAGATAGTAGACTAAACTGAAGGAAAAAATTAATCTCTCATTCTAAATAACAAGTGGTGTAACCCACATATTGTGTAATTGTTCAGAAGACAATAGCACCCACCATTTTGGATATTATGTACCATGCAAATGACATTTTGTTGAGAAGGAAATGCCTCTTTTTCATCACTTTCTGCACAGTTTCTGTACCTGTTTGAAGACTAAGATTGACCACAGAAACATCTTAAGGAAAATCAAGTTGCCTTCTCTGCGCATCCTGTCTTCACTTTGAGCCTATACCCTTAACACCAATACCCTTAAAAACACACTTCTTCAGCAGTGACTTTTTTTTTTTACTTCTTAAACATCTTTTATATATCCTCTTCTCCATTCACACCATCCTCCAGGCTTCAACCAAAATGATATTTCTAAAATTTAAACCTGGCCATGGGCCTATCTCATTTAAAACCTACTAAACATCCCACCACCATCGCTGTCTTCAGGATCAAGTTCAAATTCTTCAGCTGACAAGCAAGGCCCTCCATGTTCTCACTCTTGCATATCTCACCTGCTTTTCCTTTGTCTCACCACTCTCCCCCAAAACTCATTCCCTCAGAGCTTTTGAACTTGTTGGAATGCTCTCCTTAGTTGTCAGAATGGCTTGAACCTTCAAATACTTTTCCAGTGAAATACCTCTTGTCAGGAATCAGGACTGGGACAGGGTGAGGCCAGTGAGGAACCCAGGAAACAACGTTTAAGGAGACACTCACTCTCAGGCTTGTACAAGTGCAGGGTTGGCAACTGAGACTGAGTGCCTCCTTAAATTTTGTGTTCTGGGTGCCTCCCATGCCTCACCTTAGTCCTAGCCTTCCTACTCTATACCCCGAATACTGCAACCACCCCCCTGACACAACCTATCTTTCCCCCTTGTTTTATTTCCCCACAGCATTGATCACCATCTGACGTTAAGTATTAACTTTCATGTTTGTCAATTTTGTCTCTGCTCCCAATACATTGTAAGGTCTATGAAGACAGGGCTTTTCTTAAGTTTTGTTCACTGCTGTATCTCTAGTGCATAGAGTATTGTCTGGAATATAGTAGGTGCTCAATACATATTTGTTGAATGAAGGTTGTACAAATCTACTGGCAATTTCCACAACTCCTTCTCCACGACTAGTACATGCTGTTCCCTCTGCCAGGAATGTCCTCCCTACCTCAGCATGGCAGATTAATGTCTATAAGCTCTTATGAATTGACTCAAGCATCAGTTCCTTTTGGAAGTCTTCTCTAATTTTCATTAAGCTCAATTAATGGCCCCCTTCTGCAACCCTTAACACTGTCACCGTGTATTATGGTTGTGTTTCTTGTCTATAGTCTCAACTAGACTGCACATTCCCTGAAGGCAGTGAATCCCTGACCAGGTTGACATGGTATAATATAAAGTATTTTGAAGACACTGAGACATGAACTAGAATCCTAATGCAGCTACTTGCTCACTGGACAAATCACTTCATCTCAATGAGCATCAGTTTCCTCATCTGAAAAACTCAGGGCGATTATGTATGTTTTATACAGAAGTTATGAAGGTGAAATGAGGCTATGTACATAAAAGGGGCTACCATTTTGCCCAACATATAGGACTCTTTAAAAATGGTAAAAATTATCTCAGTTTCTCCCCACAAGCACTTAACAGAAGCCCAGTTATACAGTAGGTGCTGAGTATATGTTTGAATCAATGAATAAATGCTTCACCCTGTCTGCCCATGTCCTCCAGATTTATGTTCCAGCTCTCCCTCTCCAGGGTGTTC
This sequence comes from Camelus bactrianus, assembly GCF_048773025.1. Lineage (NCBI taxonomy): Eukaryota > Metazoa > Chordata > Mammalia > Artiodactyla > Camelidae > Camelus > Camelus bactrianus. The sequence continues at coordinate 75,302,349 of NC_133575.1, read as the reverse complement.
TAGATCCAGCGCATCTCAGCTAACAAGAGCTGAATGTAGACATCTCTTCTCCATTCTTTGCTCAATACTGTCTCATCGTCAGCTTGAAGTCAACAACAGTGACAGTATTTACACAATGGAAATCATCAAATGCCACAAATCACGGTTTTTCCCCTTCCTCTCTCAAATCAGTTTGTCAGCACATCACTAGCCCAGTCAACTTAGATACGCGATGTGACAATAGATGGGGAAGACAGCAGAGATGATAACGTGTGGAATTTATATTACCTGTGGCAAATCGAGTGGACTTTGGATGTCCATTCAATCATAAGAGTGTCTAGGTGAAAAATAGTGGCTTTCTATAATTCAAATAGATTTTTTTAAAACAAAAGACATGTTTAAAAAGATGCATAGTGAAATGTGCTAGACACGTTAACTATATCGGGCCTGGAAAGGAGTAAACTTTTGTTTAAAGTTAAAGCAGCATGGTGTGGTGAGTATAACCCCTCCCTAGGAGCTAGCCAGATGATCTAGAGCTACATGTAGAGGAGTAATATGACATTTGGGACTCAGGCCACCCCATCCAGTAAATTTAAATACTATCTTTCTTGACTAAAATTAGCCATCTAGGTCTGCTGCTTTTGAAGGCCTTTTCTAGAAGCACGGTATAATGGACAGTACAGTACCTTGAACCAGAGGTAAGAAGATACCACTCTCCAGTCTTAAATCTGCCACTTGCTAAAGTCAGACAGAGAACGACACATATCATATGATATCTCTGATATGTGGAATCTTAAAAAAAAAGACACAAATGAACTTATTAACAAACCAGAAATAGACTCACAGAGATAGAAAACAAACTGTAGTCACCAGAGAGGAAAAGTGTGGGAAAGAGGGATAAATTAGGAGTTTGGGATTAACATGTACACACCACCATATATAAACTACATAGATGACAAGGGCCTACTATGTAGCACAGGGAACCATATTACATATCTTGGAATAACCTATAATGGAAAAGAATCTGATAAAGAATATATGTATATATGTATAATGGAATCATTTTGCTGTACCCCTGAAACTAACACAACACTGTTAATCAATTATACTTCAATTTAAAAAATTAATTAAAAAATAAAAAATTAATCTGCCACTTGTTAATCAGGTATCAAGATAGATCCCAGATAAAATGGGATAAAACTTCATGTCTTATATCCTTGATGGGACTATTGTCAGAATCAAATATAATGATGTATTGGAAAATTTTTGATGAACCTTTGTGTGCTATTTAAATTATTAATATGATGAGGCTGTGACTGCATGATCTCTGATTCATTTTACTACCAAATTAATTGTCTGCTAAATTAATTTCTGCCTCACCAGAAGGCAGATTGGTAAAATTGGTAATGACTAATGAACTTTTACAATAATCACTGGCATTATAAAAATAAACTATATGCAATCTACATCAATTTTCTTTTTTAAGCATAGTGACCAACAGAAATCTTAGGATCTCTCTTTACAGCTGCTGGTTGAGAGAAGTCATTCTTCTGTCATGATATCTTTAACACCCCTTCAGAATTGTAGTTCCGAAAAGGGAAGTGGAAAGGCAATTACTTGTTGGAAGAAAGCCTCAGCCCTCTCTCATACTGTGATTTTCTACCCACATTCATTGCAGGTTTTGTCAGATTATAAAAGAACTGTAGACTTACGGGAGAGCTGACTGTTAATTCCATTTGTCTTTGTTGGATAAATGTATTAGCTCTCTTCTCATAGTTTCTCATCTAAAACAGGCACCAGTGATTTAGTATAGTTGTACAAACACTGGACCAGATCATAAAGGGAGGGAATGTAGCTGATGTGTTAGGATAAAGAGAAATAGGATAAGCAACAGAACCAACAATCACAAAAAGACTTTCTCATCTGGGTTTTGCATTACCTGGGAACCTGACTTCTGGTTCAATTTCTAATTCTGTTACTGGCACAACACACTGCCTTGGGCAAATCACTTAACCCCCTTGTGTGCTTGACTCTCTGTGAAGAGAATGCAACAAAGACACAGCTTAATGTTTATGCAACACTTAGGACTCCTGGAAGCATAATGTAACAGTGGATAAGCGGTAGAGATAAGAAAACACACTTTAAAAATTTTAGCTGAAATTTTGTAGATTCTCAGTGTTCACATGAGTGTATCATTTTTGAAGTTTGATACACAATTACATGTCTTACCCTTCTAATGGCAAACAGTCAAACTGATACCATGCTAGCCAGACTAAATCAGTTTACATGCTTCTCTTCAAAGATACTGACATTTGCTTTCTGACAGTATCTCTTTGACGAGCATCAAAGAGCCTCACCCAATCATGGGCAGAAAAGGTCTGAATGTTCTTCCAGGGCTCTGGTATAGTACAAACGAGCCTACTCACCCCAAGTTGATCTAACCTGACTGATGCTGAGTATTACAGACATACTACTACCAGGCATTTTGGAACATGCATCAATAGTCAATAATAATACCTATCATTTATTGAGTGACTGCAATATGCCAGTTCTCTATATAGATTCTTATTCAGTTCTCACAACTACTCTGTAAAGTTAGTATTATCTTCCTTTACATGTAAAAACCCTAAGGCTCAGTGAGGTAAAGAAACTTGATCAGGCCAAATAACTAGTAATTCACAGACTGTAATTCATATTAAAATCCAAACCTATTAGATTCCAGAACCTACGCTCCTAACCAGTACACCGTATTACTTCCTTGTCTAGGTTCTGCCAAGTTGAAGATCAACTCTATTTCTTGATATAACAAAGCACTCTGAATTTACTTTACGTACACAAAGGGGATTGTGATCAAACTTGGAATCAAACATGTCTCTCAAGTCCTTCTGCTAGAAATAACTTTGTCTACAGAATTTTGGACTATACTTCTTTGTTTAGTTAGGGCATTATATATAGCAGGAGGCATAGCCAGGTATTGACAACATAGAGAGTTGTTGGGGAATTCTTTTTCTCTTTACTTAGGAGAACTTTTCCTCAACTGAAATTTTGTAATGAGATGGAGAAAAATATAGACATTGAAACTCCCTTTAAGGAAAGTGTTACCAAGTCTAAACTCATTCTGCTAGCCGCACGACAGGCCAATAAATCGGGAGATGAGGTGTTGGGGCAACAAATAATGACTTTATTCGGAAAGCCAGAAGACCAAAAAGATGGGGCACTAATGTCCTAGAGAACCATCTTACCCAAGTCAGAACTCAGGCTCTTTTATACTAAAAGGGGAAGGAGTGTGGTTGGTTGTTGCAAACTTCTTGGTGCTGGAATCCTTTGTTTTTGCAGCTGTCCACATAGGTCAGGTCATGATGTTTCTATAAACCTCCAACAAGACAAATGTTATTCTCTGCTCTGGAACTTTTTATCTCTATGGGAATGGAAAAGTATTACACCCTTAAAGGCTAAAGCCTTGAGAATGGACTCTCCTATATATTTCAGGCTATAGGCAACATTCTTTTACAAAATGTGCAGAACCAGCACGACTAAGCACAGGAAACAGAGCACAGGGTTACAGCTAAAGGAACAGATCTCATATGGAGTCAGATTTGTTCTTCCCTGTTACAAAAGGACCGTTTCTGCTCAGAAGAAATTCACTGACAAACCAATTAGAGGTATAAGGTGAGACAGTTTTATGTTACATAAGCTGTTCACTGTAAGGACATCTGAGAGATGGAGCAAATGAAGGCTGGAATTCAGTCTACACTTGGCTTGCCAAGCTCTGCATTCTGATGCAAGGCTGCCGCAGCCTGGAGAAAAAGATGTCTTTGGCTTTGCATAAAGGTGCCATCCAATTGCCAAGCCTGCACTTGAGGTTTTATCCACCCAGACAGGACATGATTTTCTAATTCATATAAGGATACTCATAGGTTAGAGAAAAATGGTGTCCCCTTATGCAGTCTGGCTATCTTTTTATTCTTCACCCTCTATTTTTAAGCTAGTATCTATTTCAGACATTCTAGTAAAGTTCTATAAACACTGTGTCATTTGATCTTCATAACAACCTACAATTATTTTCATTTTACAGCAACACAGTTTGGTCAAAGCAATAAAAGCAACACAATTCTTAGTGGCAGAGTCTCTATTTGAACACAGCTTTGTCTGACTCCAAAAATCATGCCCCTATCTTTAAGGCTGTACTGCCACACTGACATCAATATTGCCTTTTGTCCACACAGTAAACATCTCTACTGACAAAATAAAATGTGAAAAAACAAAAAATCTATCACCTGGTTGTATTATATACTTTGAGATGTATAGTTAGTTTGCTGATTTTCAAATTTTCTCATTTTTACTGACTCAATCTTATTTTCACCCTGCTGGGAGCTAAATATAGTCACCAAATAAATTTTTTGCATTTGTTGATATACATTCATTTCTATTCAAATTGTCCTAAGAAAACTTTAATACTAAACACATAGAATTGTAATAAGCCCAAATGGTTCTGGGATGTGTACCCCTAATGAATACCACATGATGGCTTTAAGTAAAAGAAAAATTATATATATAATCCCAATGTACATCATAATATACATATATACGTATATATATTTGTGTGTGTGTATATATATATCACAGTGCCTTAAAAACATTCATTAAAATGCAGCAGCATTTGCCTAATGTCCTCTAAATTGTGTCAAAATTAAGAGGCTTTCAAAATTTCTGCCATAGTAATTATTTTTGATAATTATTCACCATCCAGAGTCTCCAATCACTTTTAATCAAAGAATTTTTAAAAAACAAGGACAGATCAATTGATCAAGTTTCAGAAATTTTTCTAAGTGAGAAAAAGATAATTCCTGCTTTGTAAATGGAAAGTGATTAAGATCAGAGTATTAATAAAAGGCTCAAAAACAGTAAGAATTTCTATCAAAATTCTTATGCATATTTTCTGCAAAGATTTAGAAAAAATATGTTAGACAGGATCCCACGGATAAGTAATATTAGTAAATGCAATGCTATTTGGAATTATTATTAAAATGTTCAGATCAGTAAAGTACTTTTCTGTAAATTACAAATGCTCTGCCAGTATCCTAAAACTGAATGCTTCCCAGAGTATTTAGTTTGTGTGGGAAACACCACCATGAGTCTCCACTATAGTCTGGTATTTTCAGAAAACACTCATAAGCTATGTCATGTGTTCATGGACATGATTTTAACTTTTACACATATCATGGCCTATAAAACCATCTGTGGTGGAAAGGCATCTAAGTTTCATTGCTGCTTATGAGTTGGACTCAATAGGTCTATACGCCTTGCTCTTTTCATGAAACTTCATCCCAACTTTTCCCTAAACTACAATATTTAATCCCTTCTAAAAGGTTGATTTCAAAATTCACAAAAGAAGCAGTATGCGAAAATAAGACACAACACATTTAATACAATGCAAAAGAAACGCATATGATCAATCCTGAGACTATAATGACTGCACTTTGTTCCCTGCCCACCTATAAGAATATTTCGGCGCTAGACCTATTCAGACCTTGAAATATATTATCAGGTAGAGTAAGTCTGAAGTCTGAACCTATTTTATTAAAAGATATCTCAAGGGAAACGGGGTAGGAAGGGATGAATTTGGGAGTTTGAGATTTGCAAATGTTAACTGCTATATATAAAAATAGACAAAAACAAATTTCTTCTGTATAGCACAGGGAACTATATTCAATATCTTGTAATAACCTTTAATGAAAAAGAATATGAAAACAAATATATGTATGTATGTGTATATATATGTATATATATATATAAATATATATGCATCACTGGGACATTATGCTGTACATCAGAAACTGACATATTGTAATTGACAGTATGTAATTTTTTAAAAAATTCCTTAAGAAAAAGATATCTGGAACACACAAACACACACCACACATATATGAGAAATGATCTTTTACTTTTACTTTACTATGAGGTGAAAAACCATCTAGTGCCAATTGGACAAGAGTGTATACATGTACAGTTGCATGTTTCTCACCTGTAATGATCTTGTCTTTTTACTTATACTAACATATCATGAACATCTGCTGAATCTGCCTGCTTACATTCTTTCTTCCTTCTTTTAATAATGGCACCCCATTTTCTTTTGAGGAAGCACCCTTCTGTTAACTACCAGAATTCATATAGATTTGATGGGTCGACACTATTCATTTCAGAGTTTCAAGCCTCATTCAAATCCAAATGAATGGGCCTAGGATATGACCAAGACCTGAACAATTAGGGTAGCACAACCCCTGGGGTATAGCAGTTGGTTCAGCGATAGGCTCAATGCAAGCCCTCACTTGGGACTTTTGCTGGAATTATTGGGATAGAGGAATTTTCTTATACTAGAATTTCAAGCACTATTGATGCAACAAAGCATGTTAGTATCTTTGCTCATATCATAGGGAGGGCCTCACTGAAAATAAAGCTGAGATATGAAGAAAATTTAAAAGGACACATTTCTGCTGACATTAGTTAAATCCTGGATCCTAACATGTCTAACATCAGTTAATTCCTTGGACTTCCCAGTTTTGAGCCAATATATTCCCCTTTCTGTTTATTCTAGTTTGAGTTGTCACAGGCCATCAAAAATACCTTGACAAATATACAGCATTTAGTAGAATTCTGTTCCTTCTCTAGTCTAAATAAGTTACATTTGGTAAAATTTTTATTTTCCTGTTATGACGAATGAACCATAGGATGCAATTATCCCTCTCATAGTCACAAAATCATGTTAATTTAGACGGGTTCCTAAAAGAGCAAATTTAATTCTTTTAGCTGCCTCAAGGCAGCATCATGCTCTTACAATCGCAGGAAGACATGCTTAATCCTTGCCATCAGGATCTCCAGAGGAGAAGAAATTACAACTTTTCTTTAAACTGCCTTCAGTTGGTCAGGTTTCCAGTCTCTGGTCTTTGGAGTTGAATGCAGGCCGACTAAGCATGGCAGTTTGAAATTTCTAGCCTTATTCAAACCCAAACTAATAGGCTAGAACTTGACAATGCAAACACATCTGTCCCCAGTGACAAGATGAATTTGCCTCATGAATTCCCATATAATATCCCTACATATAAAATGGCAAAATCCTGCCTCGGGTAATCTGGTTCACTTAGCGGAAACAAGTAAACTATAAGACTCATACCAGAAAAGCCTAATTTAGAGGATTATCCTCATGGTGTAAAGCAAAGAAAAATCACAACTGGTTTTCACACATGCAGTACAAATAACAGTTCTCCAAATGCTTCAAAGTTTCCTCTTTATCCACAGAACAAAGAATAACAGGGAGTAAATGACACGTGCATGTCAAGATTCATATTTCACCAATATGACTGATGCTTATTTCCTTTAGTCTAAGCCAAGTATTCTCAAAGAAATTCTCCCTTGGGGATGGATGGTAGATTGGCTTAAGTAATAACTTGGGAGTACTTCCATGTACAAAATGTATTCACTGCTCCTTGCACTGTTTCATTCATCTGAAACAATTTTGAGTCAGTCTGGACTTTTATATACTTAGAACTTTATGTAATTGTCATATTTATAATTTTCTTCTTTTTCATTCCATTTATATTTCTTTGTCCTTTCCTCAATCTACTGTTATTTTTATCCCACTCTCTGTGTAAATCTTTAATCAGTCATTTTTGTACTCAAACAGAAGTGAACTGTCCAAATATCTAATAATTATCTCAACTACTGTAATTCTATTGCTTATGTTAAATATCACCCACTCATGATAGGATCACAAAGTGGTCTTTAACCGTATAATCTAATTTCCTAGGGAGAATGAAAGGTTTCCCTTCACTTCTACAGACGTGCAATTCTTCACATCTCATCTCCTTTGCTCTTCTCTCTCTCCCTCTCTCTTTGCCTTCCACCCTTCCTGCCCCACACCAGTCTCTCTCTCTCTCCCCAAGAAGAAGTTCTCTTATAAATTTTGTTGGTAAAGATTACTTACAAGAGATACTAATAGAAAATATGACAAAGAATATCTTACATATGTAAGAGTTTATTTTTCTCACATAGGAAGATATCCAGGAGGAAACAGTCCAAGGTTGCTAATGTGGCCCCACAATGTCAAGTTCTTTTTCTTTTTCTGCCTTGTGAACTACAGGCAGGACAGAAGGGGAAGGGCAAAATAACCCACAGCAGCTGTCTCTCTCGCACTCTTTTTTTTTTTTTTTTTTAAATCAGAAAAACAACAGCTGTCTTGGAAGCGTCCCAGGGTAAAATTCTACTTATATTTCACTGGCCAGAACACAGTTAAATGGCATGCCTAGTGGTAAGGGGGTCTGGCAAACGTAGCTTTCCCTCATGAAAGTGAAAAAGGCACTATGCCACTTCCCCCTCAAAATTAGGGCTCTGTTAGAAAGGAAGAAAAAGAGAATCGATATTAGGTAGGCAATCAGCAGCACTGCCCAAAAGGTCAAAGAAAACAATAACTCAGACCTCCAAAACACACAGGAGGTTCAGCAAAGAATGGAATATAATTTTTATGGGGAAAAGAACACATATAGTCAACAGACTGGACAGGGAAAGTTCCCTTTCTTGGTTCTTTCTCTCTCTTTTTTTTTTTAATCCTTTTCTTCCTCTTCTGTCATCTCCATATGGCTCATGCAGTCACATACCGATTAGGAGATGAGATGGCCCTGTCCTTGATTCCATTAGCACATCAAAGTGAAATCTAGTGAAAGCAAGCATGAAATGAGTAGCTTATCCCAGATATTAAGGAAGAAAGGCATGTCTTATTTTGCCTTTCTAATGCTACCTCTGGAAAATCAAGTGAGACTCAAGGAGAGACCATGAGGAATGGGAGGCAGACCTCAAATTTGGTCGTGGGCTATACAGATAGATGAGAGTTCATCACATGAGAAAAGACAAGCTTGAGATTTGTAGCCCTAGCCATTGGCCTATGCTGCTTTTGGTGTATAAACCCTCTGAACAACTGAGCAGATTAAATAGCAACCATAGATGTAACCATTTCTAATTAGAGGATTTGGATATCCCATGTAAGCCACTAAGTGGGAACTATAGGACGAGACAGATCGCCCACTTCTCAATATAATTTTCCTATTGTTAGGTAGTTAGATAAGTGGGAAGACCAGGCAGATAAAGTAGAGGGGAGGGAGGATGATCTGGAAGATGGTGATATGCCTGCCTTCAGCATAAAGGGGCTTTACTTACTTCAAGTGAGTGCCAGCAAGAAACCGGTTAGAACCCAACAGCTGCAACTCCTTGGTAGCAAGAAGGACCTAACCAGACATGACTCAATGCTCACTGTAATATAATTAGCATTGCCGTTCAGGCCCCCACCCATGGGTTTTTCTTTGTGCAATAATGGGTAAGGACATGTGCAAAGGGGACAAACATGACCAGGCATTCTAAGGGCAAGAACCATCACCTCTAAGCGACGGTATAAGAGAAAAGGCAAAGACCGCTGCATTTCCTCCCTTGGGTCAGCTCGCTTTCCATTCTTGGAGGTGCACTTTTCCTTTCCTAAATAAATCGTTTAAAATCTTTTGCTACACAACACTCTGTCTCCCGTCTGTAATCTTATCTTTCGGGTATGACAAGAACTAGAGTCTTTTCCCTTCCCTTTTTGGGGTAGCACTATGATTATGTTGCTTTCTTCAACTTATGGTCAATTTGTAATAACATGAACATGAAAAAAATATTCTCTAATTTGGCCAAGACTGACCATTAGCAACATGAAAGAGGGAGGCCTCATCCTGGACTTCAAAGATGAATAGGATCATGGTATGAAGAAACAGGGCATTCCAAGAGTAGGAAACAGCTTTATAGACAGTCCACACTTAGAGAAGATCTTGGATTTTTCTGATTGAATATTCTTTCATATCCTATTTCACCCACAAAAAGTTGACAAATGTTATAATATTTTCTTACAGCAACATGCATGGGACTCTAAGCCTCAATCAAAGAGTGATGTGATAGAAAAGAAAGAAAAGAGAAAAACGTCAGACACCACTCCAGAATCCAAAGCATCATTAGTCATCTGCAGCAGGCAGCATTCAAAGCTCCAGTGCTACCTGGGGCAGTCCACAAATCTGTAGGCACCACATGAAATCAAAGGAGGTTACATCCCTGCCATTTTCTGTTGCCATTAAAGTGACTGAGGACGAATTCCTTCTTGCTAACTAGGGCTCTCTGCTTATCACAATTTATGGTTCATCATTAATTGAATATTTTTATAGTTGACCTTTCAAATATTTTGCATTTAGAATGACTGGCCATTTCACCTGCTCCCCGTAGGTTACTTAGAGTAGGCACTCAGGAAACCCTGGAATGGATGTGTTATATCAGAACATTGAAAAGGTCAATGTTTTATTTGTTGATATTTTCTACAGAATCTAACTCTCCCATATTTTTAATGGGTGATAGAACATTCAGAGTGACTAATGCTAAATACCTAATCATAATGATTACGACCACTGTGTTACAATATGAGCAATTAATTTCTCTGACAACAAAGCACTAAGAACATATCAAAGGCACAATGCAAAACAATGGCAGGGGTGCTCTTAATGGCGTCTTAATGGCTTATAATGGCCTCCAGCACTGCATACCTGTGGGAGAACAGGAAGGTTATGTGGCAGATTTACGGAATACTAAGATCTCAGGAAGCATTTTTGCTTCCTATCAAATCATTCCAAATTCTCCAAAGTGAAATGACAACATGGCAGACTGGTTAGCATTTTGACAAACTTCACTATAGAATAAGCTGCCAGTAGGATTAATTCATTTCTTTATTAGACAAACATTTGAGTGCCTATTATATAGGGCACTGTGCCCGCTAATGTGGGATAACTGGTGTGAGATAGTATTGATATCCCAGTGGTGCAGATGGAGATAAAGACAAAGTAGCAGGTGGCTACAGGCAGAGATTTGTTAATGGTATTACACAGAATATGCTGTGGCACAGTTCAGATCCCCACCAGCTAAGTCCCCTCAGACTTGCAGCCCAAAAGTGTTTAAAGGACTCCTCTTGTTACCAAACCAAACCTGGTCCACTCACCCTCGAGCAGTAAAGCCAATCTGCTGATACCGCGTTGTGGTGAAGGAAAGTACAGTGTTTATTGCAGGGCACCACGCAAGGAGTTCAGGACAGCTAGTGCTCAAAAAGCCCGAACCCTAGATGGGTTTCAGCAAGGCATTTTTAAAAACCAGGGTGTGGTGGGTGGGGAGGGTCGCAGGGTGTGTGATTAGCTGTGCACAATCCTCTGATTGGTTGCTGCTGAGATAACAGAGTGGTGTCACATGGGTTAACATCAATCCTCAGGCTCCAGGAAGCCTGGGGGCTATGTGCTCATGGTCATCAAGTAGTTAAATCTTCCATTTGGTGGGGGTTTTGGCATCAGTAAAACAACTCAGGAAATGTGCATCAGATACTATTATCTAGGTACTCCAGAGAGGAGCTAAAGCCGGGGATAGAGGGGGGAGTGTCGATCCTGTTCAGTTACACTTCCATCACCACAGTACCGAAATACTGATGAAACACGGAACATGGACACAATACTGAGTGCTCAAGTAGACAGAGCCACAGCGGCACCGCCATTCCTAGGTGAACGAATAGAATGAAAGAAAGCTAGTATTGGGCACAGCATGCCTGATGGAAGCAGAGCCTCGAGGGGAACTGGATAAAGATTTGATTTAAAGAAAGAGTTATGCAAATTCCTAAGTAAAAAGTGAGATTAAAGATCCAGATACAAGGACATAACAATCCCAGTGTGACTAGAATGGCACTCAACTTGGTAAAATCATCAGTTCCTTGAAAAAAAAAGAACCTAGACACAATCAGACTAGAAAAGATTGCATTCATCACATGGCTAAGACATCTCAAAAAATGCTTCATGTGGAAAACGATACAATATACACCGGGACAGCCGAACTCAATTTAACAATTCTTTTGTCTTCAAAAAAGAACTACATAAATATTATTGACATAGATACAGAAGGACAATATAGCATTCATAGAAACAGCTAAACTCAGCAAAACCACTAATTTTCTTTTCCAAAAAGTTATGTTTTTGCTGTGTCTCAAGTCTTGGGCTGGGTTAATCCTCCTGTTACAGACAAGGTTCTGGTTCCCAGGACTAGCAAAATAGGGTAAGACGTATCTCTTACAGATTCTGTATCCAAAGGCTAAGTTTTGTTTGAGTATGCTAGATGTTAGACTAGCTTCTATGCAAAATTTCCTTGTAATTTTTTGTGCCTACCTTTTGTCCCAGCAGTGAACTTCTAAGGAGTCAACTGTTCTATAAAAAAAAGCCTACATATGGGCACAATTATGTATACATACAGATTTATGCATGGTTTTTTTTCTTAGTACTGTTTGTAACAGGGATAGAGTGGGAACAACCTGAATGCATATCAATAAGAAATGGCTAATATTTTATGGCCCATCCATACTTTTGTATAACATGCAGATAAAAAAAATTATTCAGTAGATCTATACGTTCTCCAATAATAAGATGCCCAAGGTAAATTGCTAAGTGAAAATACCAAAATGCCAAGTAGCAGAACAAATACATAAATTCTCTTCCTCTCTCTTTCACCACCCTCCACACACAGTCACCCCTTTATTCTAATATGTGTCTGAGAGAGAAAGGGGGAGAGAGAGATCTGGAAGGATTCACACTAAAACACAAACAGTAACTACTTCTGGAAAGAAAAGTAAGATGGGTGGTAGGCGGCCGATTACTTTGCATATTTTTTTTTAACATTTTTTATTGATTTATAATCATTTTACAATGTTGTGTCAAATTCCAGTGTTCAGCACAATTTTTCAGTTATTCATGGACATATACACACTCATTGTCACATTTTTTTCTCTGTGAGTTATCATAACATTTTGTGTGTATTTCCCTGTGCTATACAGTGTAGTCTATTCTACAGTTTTGAAATTCCAGTCTGTCCCTTCCCACCCTCCACCCCCCTGGTAACCACAAGTCTGTATTCTCTGTCTGTGAGTCTATTTCTGTCCTTTATTTACGCTTTGTTTTTGTTTGTTTGTTTGTTTTTGTTTTTGTTGTTTAGATTCCACATATGAGCGATCTCATATGGTATTTTTCTTTCTCTTTCTGGCTTACTTCACTTAGAATGACATTCTCCAGGAGCATCCATGTTGCTGCAAATGGCATTATGTTGTCGGTTTTTATGGCTGAGTAGTATTCCATTGTATAAATATACCACCTCTTCTTTATCCAGTCACCTGTTGATGGACATTTAGGCTGTTTCCATGTTTTGGCTATTGTAAATAGTGCTGCTATGAACATTGGGGTGCAGGTGTCATCCTGAAGTAGATTTCCTTCTGGATACAAGCCCAGGAGTGGGATTCCTGGGTCATATGGTAAGTCTATTCCTAGTCTTTTGAGGAATCTCCACACTGTTTTCCATAGTGGCTGCACCAAACTGCATTCCCACCAGCAGTGTAGGAGGGTTCCCCTTTCTCCACAGCCTCTCCAGCATTTGTCATTTGTGGATTTTTGAATGACGGCCATTCTGACTGGTGTGAGGTGATACCTCATTGTAGTTTTGATTTGCATTTCTCTGATAATTAGTGATATTGAGCATTTTTTCATGTGCTTTTTGATCATTTGTATGTCTTCCTTGGAGAATTGCTTGTTTAGGTCTTCTGCCCATTTTTGGATTGGGTTGTTTATTTTTTCCTTATTGAGTCGTATGAGCTGCTTATATATTCTGGAGATCAAGCCTTTGTCGGTTTCACTTGCAAAAATTTTCTCCCATTCCGTAGGTTGTCTTCTTGTTTTATTTCTGGTTTCCTTTGCTGTGCAGAAGCTCGTAAGTTTCATTAGGTCCCATTTGTTTATTCTTGCTTTTATTTCTTCTAGGAGAAAATTTTTGAGATGTATGTCAGATAATGTTTTGCCTATGTTTTCCTCTAGGAGGTTTATTGTATCTTGTCTTATGTTTAAGTCTTTAATCCATTTTGAGTTGATTTTTGTATATGGTGTAAGGGAGTGTTCTAGCTTCATTGTTTTACATGCTGCTGTCCAGTTTTCCCAACACCATTTGCTGAAGAGACTGTATTTATTCCAATGTATATTCTTGCCTCCTTTGTCGAAGATGAGTTGACCAAAAGTTTGTGGGTTCATTTCTGGGCTCTCTATTCTGTTCCATTGGTCTATATGTCTGTTTTGGTACCAATACCATGCTGTCTTGATGACTGTAGCTCTATAGTATTGTCTGAAGTCTGGGAGAGTTATTCCTCCAGCCTCTTTCTTTCTCTTCAGTAATGCTTTGGCAATTCTAGGTCTTTGATGGTTCCATATGAATTTTATTATGATTTTTTCTAGTTCTGTGAAATATGTCCTGGGTAATTGGATAGGGATTGCATTAAATCTGTAGATTGCCTTGGGCAGTGTGACCATTTTAACAATATTGATTCTTCCAATCCAAGAGCATGGAATATCTTTCCATTTTTTCAAGTCTTCTTTAATTTACTTCATCAATGGTTTATAGTTTTCTGTGTATAATTCTTTCACCTCCTTGGTTAGATTTATTCCCAGATATTTTATTACTTTGGGTGCTATTTTAAAGGGGATTGTTTCTTTACTTTCTTCTTCTGTTGATTTATCGTTAGTGTAAAGAAATGCAACTGATTTTTGAACGTTAATCTTGTAACCTGCTACCTTGCTGAATTCTTCAATCAGCTCTAGTAGCTTTTGTGTGGACCTTTTAGGGTTTTCTATATATAGTAACATGTCATCAGCATATAATGACACTTTTACCTCTTCTTTTCCAATTTGGATCCCTTTTATTTCTTTCTCTTGCCTGACTGCTGTGGCTAGGACTTCCAGGACTATGTTGAATAGGAGTGGTGATAGTGGGCATCCTTGTCTTGTCCCAGATTTTAGTGGGAAGCTTTTGAGTTTTTCACCGTTGAGTACTATGCTGGCTGTAGGTTTGTCATATATAGCTTTTATCATGTTGAGATATGTTCCCTCTATACCCACTTTGGCGAGAGTTTTTATCATAAATGGGTGTCGAATTTTATCAAATGCTTTTTCTGCATCGATTGAGATGATCATGTGGTTTTTGTCCTTTCTCTTGTTGATGTGATGTATTACACTGATTGATTTGCGTATGTTGAACCAGCCTTGTGTCCCTGGGACGAACCCCACTTGGTCATGATGTATAATCTTTTTTATGTGTTGTTGGATTCTATTTGCTAAAAATTTTGGTGAGGATTTTGGCGTCTATGTTCATCAGTGATATTGGCCTATAATTCTCTTTTTTTGTAGTGTCTTTGCCTGGTTTTGGTATCAGGGTGATGGTGGCTTCATAGAATGAGTTTGGGAGTATTCCCTCCTTTTCAATCGTCTGGAAGAGTTTGAGAAGGACTGGTATGAGTTCTTCTTTGTATGTTTGGTAGAATTCCCCGGTGAAGCCGTCCGGTCCTGGACTTTTATTTGTAGGGAGGTTTTTAATTGCTATTTCTATTTCCTTTCTAGTGATCGGATTGTTCAAGTGTTCAGATTCTTCTTGATTCAGTTTTGGTGGACAGTATGTTTCCAGAAACTTGTCCATCTCCTCTAGGTTATCCAGTTTGGTTCCATATAGTTTTTCATAATATTCTCGTATGATATTCTGTATTTCTATTTTGTTTGTTGTAATTTCTCCATTTTCCTTTCTTATTTTGCTAATTTGTGCTCTCTCTTTTTTCTTCTTTGTGAGTTTGGCCAGAGGTTTGTCGATTTTATTTACCTTTTCAAAAAACCAGCTTTTGGTTTGGTTGATTTTTTCTATGGTCTTGTTAATCTCTATTGTATTTAATTCCTCTCTGATCTTTATTATTTCCTTCCTTCTGCTGCTTTTTGGGGCTTTTTGTTCTTCTTTTTCTAATTCATTCAGGCGGTGGGTTAAATTGTTTATTTGAGATTGTTCTTCTTTTTTGAGGAAGGCCTGTATCGCTATAAGCTTCCCTCTTAGCACTGCCTTTGCTGTGTCCCATAGGTTTTAAGTGGTTGTGTTTTCATTATCATTTGTCTCAAGGTATTTTTTAATTTCAGCTTTGATTTCCTCATTGATCCATTGTTTTTTCAATAACATATTGTTTAATCTCCATGCTTTCCTTTTTTTCTCTTGTTTCTCTGTTGTTGATTTCCAGTTTCATGGCATTGTGGTCAGTAGAGATGCTTGAGATAATTTCTATCTTCTTAAAATTGTTGAGGTACTTTGCATATTTTTATTTCATATATTTGTTTAGAATGATTTTAAGAGTCATGTTTTATTTCTGTAACTAAAATTATTTAACCAACAGAGGTTATTTTGTAAATATCCTAATAAATGATTCCTTTTTCTGTGGTTTTTCATTGGTCTCTAAGGGAGTGTATGTCCACATGGGTATAGCTTATATGTGTTTACATATGCAAATGTTTTACACATCATCTAAGCTCAGTAAACCTCTGAAAGTGTGGATAAATCCATAAAAGAAATACTCAAGGAGAGAACCAAGGGAAGAATAAAATGTTCAACATTGTTGTTCTCATTTAATGAGTTAAAACAGAGTATACATTATTTTATTTTCTGAAATAGTATAATAACCTGCAATACTGGAATATTCTAACAGACAATAAAAAACAAAAGCCCTAAAACTCTCTTTTTTGTTTAGGAGGTATTTTCGTGAATTTTCAATGAAGCACTTAGAATTATTGATGAAGATATTCCTATATACTTATTTTGCTTCTGAATCTTATAGAGTGTCTAATATATTATTATATTCCTTTAAGCAAAATAGCACATTAAAATTATTTTTTACCATAGATGTTTTATTCTCTTGAGGGGAAAAAATATTTCTTACTGTTCCTACTGTCTGATGTAGTTATAAATCTTTTAAACAAATGACTTTGGGATTCCTGGTTCTCTTCTAGGTTGTAGATATAGTAAACAGTGTAATATTAATGGGTCTAACTGAGATCAAGTTGAATCATTTGCCTAGCATGTTTCATCACTGGGCCAGTAACATTCTCAGCTATTATCCATTCTCTATGGTTGCATCATTGGGCACTAATTAAAACAAAATATTCTAAAGGTAGGTAGGATTTCATTTTTTCTCCTAGTTCTGCCTCAGAACCTTATCTAAACATATTTCTAAAATTCATGGTTTTAAAACACCGTGATTTTAACCTACTCTTATTCAAAGACTCCTAATCATCTGCTTTGATATTTTCGGGTTTCTCTCTCATACTACAAAATTGCTGCCGTTTTGGGCTCTCTCAGCTATTTAGCTTTTCTTCTTTTGTGTATTTCACTTCTGCTTATCTATAGAAAGCACTATACATAAAAAAAAAAGGCATATTTAACTTATAGGTGAAAAATAGGAGAGAAGGAAATACTGCTTTATGGGGTAAAATTATTTAACTAATATATCTTACAGTATAGAGACAGTTATTGCCATTCAAGTATACAGAGCATCACTATTTTTTTTTTGTTCTATTTCTTTTCTGCAAGGTTAAAATAGGAATAGAAATAAAATATGAAAGTTCAATTCTGAGCAAAATTTTGGCACACCAAATGGTTTACCTGCATGTGAATATTTTGTCATCACCTTTTCTTAGTACAATCACAGTGCAAACACAGGAAGAGTTTACAGCTCTGAATTGCTATACTATATTCTAAGCGATGATGTGAAAGAGTCATGTAACAGTACAGTGGGAGGCACAGTGTGTCTGCTCTGAAAGCCATGTGCCTGCAGACGGTTTCATTTTACTCCGTGGCTCTAAAACAGGGATAATGATGTAGAAGATCATGATTTTTTCTAGTTACATTTACACATTTCTTGGAGGTAGTTCAGATTTTTCCATTTGTATGGGATTTCCATAGCATTTTTATTTGAGAGAGATGTTTCTAGGCAGGACTTTTACTTGAGCAATTTACTGGCTGAAACCCTTCAGAAAAGGCAAGGGACTTGAACGCCAAAAGCACGTCTTTAATTATAAACCACCGCGTTCAAAAGAGGTGAGCTAGGGGAGGAGAGGTAAAAGTGGGGGAGGGGCATCTTGTTTGGGCTTCAGAGACCAAAGACCAGGAGGAGATGATGAGGCCATCAGGAATGCCCCTGGCTGCTGGCTCTCTGACCTCTCATTTTCCCTGGAGCTATTCAGCATCCCTATAAGGCACAAAGCGTATTTGCTTATCCTGTTCCTGGTGAAAGCACAAGCAAGCAGGGTCTAAGGAAGTGAGCACAGAGACCAGTTTGTGAAGGGAGCAATCATGCCCTTCACTTAAGATATGCCAAGTAGAAAAGGACTGTTGATTTCCTTTGTTTTATTCTCAATCCCTCAGCAACAATAGATGGATTTTTTTAAGTATGTATTGCTCATTTTTGAACATGTGTTCAGAGAGGATATATATGTCTTTTACAGCAGTAGAGCTTTGAAAAAAAAATACATCCCGATTTCTCCTATTGTTTATTTGCCAGAACTTTTTCTGGTTTTAAAATGGATGCTGGGACCATCAACAACATTCCGAAAATGCAGAAATTCTCTCCACTAATTGTGCTTCTGGTAGTTTTGTTTTTGTTTTTTTGTTTCTTTGTTTTTGTTTTAAGTAATTTAAACATGGAAGTGATTGGAAAGGAGAGAGCAGGTAGTGCACTGAATGACCCCTAAAATTCAATTCTACTGAAACTTCATTTCGTCTTTATCATTAGGAGGCAGTTTACAGATTTCTCAGCTAGCCAACAGATGGCAGCAAAGACTTGCAGGCTGGCACAGAAATTTTATTTGCACAAGTAATTATCCCCAAGCAGCAATTAAATGTCTAAAGGCAGAGCTGTCATTTCTAAGCCTAGCAACCCTAGAAAATCTTTAAAGTCTTTTTTCAGGCAAAAATTAATAATAAAAAAAGTCTCTTTGCTTTTTAAGCATCAATCCCAGCTTTGGTTTCATAGTTACGATTTCCTTCTTGTGCATTTATGCAAGATTTACTAAAAATTATGAACATATCCATATACTTTTTTATTTGCCAATTGAAACAAGACCCAAAATATGCAAGATTTCAGTAAGCTAAAATTAATAATAAAAAAAGTCTCTTTGCTTTTTAAGCATCAAGCCCAGCTATGGTTTCATAGTTATAATTTCCTTCTTGTGCATTTATGTAAGATTCACTAAAAATTATGAACATATCCATATACTTTTTTTTAATTTGCCAATGGAAACAAGACCCAAAATATGCAAGATTTCAGTAAGCCTCATATTTCCATTTAAGTTAAAACTTCAAAGTGTGCTGTAGTAATGGGAGTTAGTTTTCAGTTCATTTTCCTAAAGCTGAATAGTACTACATTTGCCAAGAGGTTCACATTAGACTGTAATGCTAGAAAATCTGACTTCGGGCACAAAACGATTACTGATATTTTTAATATACTCACAGATGAACTCCATAGACTAAAAATTAGTAAAATAAATATCATTTTCATGATCGATTTTTAATTTTCACCTCAGTTTATTGGACTCAATGAGTTTCAGCTGAAACACATCTGCAAGGGGGGAAAAATCACCAGCCAAAGATCCCAATATATTTCAAGTTGGCTCTGAGAGAGGGAACTTTGCCATTAGTCTCCACTACTATTTCATGTCAAAAAATATATTACAGGCAGCTCTCAATTATTCAGAAATGTATTACCCAGGCCTTTTGTCAGGACTTCTTTACCACCTTACTGCCTATCAAATGAATATTTTACTTTCCCTAGCTACTAAAATATCCGAAAGTGCTTGAGTCTCACCTTCCCATTTCCTTACAGTCATTCACTCCTTTCTCTGAGATACCTCTGAGCCTGTACTTCTGTTACGTCTCTTAACAAGTTGATGGGATTGGTTTACATACCTGCCTCCCCAACCTCAAACTGCGACTTCCAGGAAAAATGACCTCTTCATTTGCCAGTGGTTTTTTGCCTGTGGCAAGCTCATAGCTGAAACTCAAGCAACTTGACTTCTTCTCAACATCATTATTAAATGCTTATTATATTTAGAGCACTTTACTAGGAGCTTTGGGAAGGTGTGAAACAAATGGAAAACTGTCTCTGCCCTAAAGATGACAATGGTCTTTAAATTACAGGCTTACTTAAGGAAAGGTACAAAAATCATCCTAGGCATAAATTAATGTGATGCAAATAAATAAGCCATGTTGAAGAACTGCAAACTTTGGGCCAGTTATCTGGGACAAGAGTCAACAGTCAAGGCCGAAGTTGAGATTTTGGTTGACAGGTGGTAGTTTAAACCTTTTTGAGAGATGAAATCTCTGAAGTGTTAAAAGATCAAAGATCAACCTTGAAGGACATCCAGAATTAAAGAGCAGGAGAAAGAAAAGAGCTAGCAGACATCAAGAATGCACCAGACTGAGAAATATCAGAACAAGACAACAATATTCTAGAAGCAAACGACGGCAAGAAGTTTTAAAGAAGGCATGGTAACAGATCAAGAAGGATTGACACTAACTATAAAGAAAGAAAAAAAAAAGGCACAGTTGGCTAGGATGAGATCCCTAGTGGATTTAGAGCAGCTTTTGGTGGTTTGTGAAGAGAAGATAGCCACTTAGCAGGGAACTGATGTAATTTTTAAACTGTTTTTCTATTTCTGTTCCTGGGGGTATTTTGTTTGCTTTTTTCCCCCCTGTTTTGCTTTGTTTTATTTTATTTAGACAGCTAAACACAATTAGATGTTCTGAAGTGGTGTAATGAAAGAGAAATCAAGCCAGTTACTTTTTCATGTATGCCCTTCTGTACAACTCAAGCAAAAAAGGGGCTTTCTATTTTAAGAGAAATTCAGGAAAATGGGATATTATAGGTGTTTTATTTTTCTCCTTAATGTCCCAAACAGCTAAAAGAATTCTAACTGAAATAAGAGAAATTGGATGTTTGCTTGCTTGCACATATTCATTCAAAAACATAGTAGGCCACTGTAATTTAAAAAAGCATAAAAAGTCCACCAAAGTTCTTCAGATACTCTTTAGTTTTCATTTATAGACCACACCAAGGTTGCTCCAGCACACAGAGTTATTTCTGTGTATGTGTGTGTGTGTGTCTGTGTGTGTTGTTTTGCGTTTGTAGAAAGTTAAGCTTGTCGTTAAAATGAGTCAGTGATTTCTATTAATGGTGTTTATCCATAATAAAAGGTTGGTCTATAAAAACTAATTTAAATATCTACATGACTTTTAACATACCCTTTGTAGGATTCAGAAATGGAATACACAAAAGGAATTTGTATTTTGCAAGACCCCCTAAGAGTAACAATGCCTATTCTGGTCCCCATCCCCATCTTCTGTGAAAGCTCTAGGTTTTTCAAGTTTCTCCCAGCTAAATCTGAGTTATCAGAGGCTGCTTCATAGTGTCAGTGAAAGAATCCTCTTTTCTACCTATCATCACGACCCATTTTCTTACTCTCTTCTGTGGCTGCCAACCAGCAATGCGACGACCACTGCCACCGCAGTGATATGGCTTAATCTACATCTTCCCTGGTCCAACTCCCTAGTCAGGCTGATGTGCTGATCCCCTGCCTCCAAGGTAGTCACCCCAAGAGAGTATTCAATGTTCCCATGCTTAGCTCCTTCCATGTTGACTGTAGCTTGTGAGTTCACTTCCTACAAAGATCTGAGTAGACCACGTCCTTTGGAATCGACTCTCTTTTTCTGGCAGGCTCTCTCTATGAGAATTGGGCATGGCTTTGTGGGACCCGGGCTGTAGGACAATCTGAGCGCACATATCAGGTTTCACTCAAAATCCTTTTCTTCTCTCACAATAGGTAATTCTTTAGGAACACATGGTGAAGTTCTCAAGGCTTTGTTTTTTGGGGGATGAGTTCTTTCTTAGGAAGTCCCCCTCCCCATACCTTATGCAAATAAGACCCTGGTTGTCATCCCCTTGGCTCTGAAGGGCCAAGATACGTCTTAATCTTTATCCTGGACTGAGCACTATCAATCTGGGATAATGACTCTAGTATTATCTACACTTAGTAGGCCTCACTTTCATTCCCCTAATCTCCCTTCCATCGATTTTCAGTGGAATTTTCATATGTCAACAATATGCAAAACAAGGTGTGGAGATTTACAAGGAAGACAAAAACAGAATGTTGCTGATGCCAGCAAGCATGTGTCCTTTAGAAAACTGTATTTAACTAAATTTGTCACTATATATTAGCGAAATTGCCAAAGTGGGGACCTTCCATAGGTCCCCACTGAAAATCGGGACGTGTCTGATGGAACAAAGAAGAGGTTATTCAAAATGTGGCTGTATATTTTTGTGCAAAACTGAAAAATATTCTAAAAGGAATTTAAAATAAATGTTTTCTTAGACCCAGAAATATGGAATAAGCTACAGCTTGCCCTTCTATTGAAGGGGCTTACCAGGTATAAAAGGAACAAGGACAGGAAATATGTTAAGCCTTGCTTTGAAACGGTATCTCTTTCAGCTACTCAATGAACGTGAATAAATGGATGAATGCAGGAATGAATGAATGAATGAAAGTTAACCAAGTACTGTGGTTGAACTGTTTATCTAGAAGTGTACAATGGATATCTTTTTTTTTTTTTTTTTTTTTGATACTCATTTTCTTCCTTCTGCAAAAGCACTTCTGTTTCTGAAAGGGCAACTTCTCCTGCCCTGTTCTTTGTCTTTCTGATAGATGTGCAGATAATGAACCCACCAACCCACCCTCCTAGTCTGAAACTTGAGCACAGTGACAACAGACATGTGAATCTGAAGCTCAGGAGAAAAAACTAGGCAGAAGACATCCGTCATTGCACCAATGGTAGATGAAGCCATGGACATGAAAGTGATCACCCAGGCAAAATGTGTAGGAGGAGAGAAGAGGACCAAGTGCAGAAGGTCAGTATTTAAAAAGTGTGACTACGAGTCCTGCTGAACTTCTTAGAACTTGCCTGCACACCTTCATGTAGCAATGAATATTGAAAACAAGAACAAGTCAGTCAAGTGTATTTTATAACATATAAAAATATAGTTCACTTAACTGAAAGAGATGCTCTTCAATTTAAAGACTTTGTAACAGTGGTCAAGCACACAAGTTGTGAAGCCAGATTGCCTGTGTCCACACCTCGGCTGTATTCCTTAGTAGCTGTGTAATGGAGTGAATTACTTGGCCTCTCTGCGTATCATTTTCCTCATCTGTAAAACTGGGATGATAACATTCCCTGCCTTATTAAGATGGTTGTGAAAATTAAATAGGGAATATTTGTAGAGCACTCAGAACAGTGCCTGGCAAATGTACAAATATTTTAGCCCCAGTACTCAGTACTAAATTCACAGGACTAAATTCACACAATCTTCAAAAAAAGTCAATATAAATAAATAAAAGGGGATCTTTGTGAGCCAAATTCCAAACCGGATTATTCTTTTTTTTCTCTAGAATTTAATCATTAACTTAAACTTTTGTGAAGGAACACCTGGGTTGTCAGTACTCTCTCTATTAATCCAAAATGTAATTAATTCATTTTGCCCAGGTGATTTCAGGTGGATTTCAAATGACAGCAACATATATTACTTAAAAGAAGCAGTTTCTGCCATAGTAGAATACTCTTCAATACCAAATTTTTCAGCAAAGCAGCATTTGGCTGATGTTTCTAAATTGGAATTTGTACACCTTTTGAAAACATCCTTCCAATAAATACAATTGATTGTTTCTCCTCACGGCTCATCAATTTTTGTTCCTGTGGTGAATGTTGCAATCGAAAATCATGTGCTATAATCAGTTGCTATAAAATAAATAAGCACAAAAGTAATTTGGAAAAGGAAATAGTTAAATTCATCTATAAAAAGACATCCACTTTGATGTAAAAATGTTCTTTTCTGCAAATGCATAGTATTTCTATCCAACCTTTCCATCTATTTTTTTTTTCCTGTTGAAAGCCAGAGGCCTCACCTGACATTTCATTTATGCAAAAGTCCAGGAGTGTTAGAAATCATTTATTGGTTGGACTTATGTTGTCAAGAACAAATATTATGAGGGAAGACGTTTTGAAAGTCATGTGAGTAGTTCAAGAAACATTATGGGTAAGCACGTAATGGGTGACAAGAAAGTTATCAAAACAGCTTTTCAAATAAAAGTTTCAAAATGAAAGCATCAGATACTTGAGAAGGAAGATTAGTAAAATCCTGTCACTGGGGCTCTGATGGGACCAAACAACATTTTAAAAAAAATGATTTGGCTGAAAAATTGGTGTTTTGAATCCTATGTTGACTTTCTTCTATCATTAAAATCCTTTGCTGCATAGACTCCATGTAAATTTTAGGACTTTTTTTTTTTTTTTGGCATGAAGAGCATAACATATAGAAAGCATGTTTTTTTGTTTTTTGTTTTTTTGCCATGGTAAAATGTAATGCAACAAGTATCATTTACTGAAAGACATTTGAAAATTTTAAACATAGTGAACTTCAATCCAGTCTTAGTCACTTTCAGACATAGTAGTGCTATGTAAAAATATTGAGAAAATCTGTGCTTTCAAAACATTCCCAGAAATAGAGACAAATTAAAAGTCACTGAAATGTGAAACAACCTGACATTTAAGCGTCTACAGTTTCTATGTTTTCTTAATAAAATGTAGTTATACAGTAGGTCCTGTTGTTTATCTATTTTATATATAGGAATGTATATCTGTTAATCTCAAACTCTGGAAGAGAATCTGAAAATATATATATGTAAAAAAATTAAATAAAAACATAGTTATAAATTTTCTCTGTGACTTTTAGAAAATAATGTTTAAAATTGAAAACGTATTTACTAGGTCAAGTTCTTACTAATTCATGGCTGCCTGCTACTACAAAAAGAAAAGAGAGACAATCACGTATGTGCTTGTGCTAACCTTCTTCCTCTATACCTCTTCTGATGACTAAAGTCCTTGAAAACCTTATCTTCCTCCCTGTCCCCAGGGAACAATGTTTCCTGCCTGACCAAGGGAAACTTCTCCAGCTTACTCCTCATTGCACCTTCTCCCACACACTACAAAAATCATTTTCTCTTTATTTTCTTATTTTCTGTCTCTTTTCCTTCTGTATTCAAACATGCTGAAGTATCTTTCTCCTAAAACAAAACAGTAGATAATAACAACAAAGTCTTTATTCAATTTTATTCCTCTGTCAGATTTCTTCCTACCAGAACCACCAAGCTTTCTGAAAGAGAAGCCCACCTCTCACTCACTTGTCAACTCACAGGAAACTGACTGCCACCTTTATGACTCTACTGAAACCATTGATCTGATACCCGAATTAAATGATCTCTTTTTAGTTCTCTCCCTACTTTATCCCTCTCATTGACATTTGATCCTGTTGACTTTGTTCTTTTAGAAAAACTTTCTTTCTTTGGCTTCCATAAGACCATTAGGTCATGGTTTCCTCATATTTCTGTAATAGATTCCTTGGTCTCCTCCATTTCTTCTTCTTTCTCTTATACTGACCCCTTCAGGCTATAGTTCCCCAACGGTCTATCCTCAAACCCCCTTCTCTCTAATTCTATAAATCTCTCTGGGACCTCTCACCCATGCTTACAACTGGAATTATCATCCACATACCAATGGTTCCTAAATCTCTAACCAGTACGTTTCTCTGTAAAACTCAAGACTGAACCCCCGCCTCACTGACCCCATATCTACCAATACCAAAAAGACAGACATTTCTGCCTGTCTTGCAGGTACGTAAGCCAAAACCAAACACGTTATCTTTTGTTAACACGTCTTCTCCTCTTTAGTCCTGATATAAACTGAATGTTTGTGTCTCTCTAAAATTCATGTGTTGAAATCCTAACCTGCAAAGTGATGGTATTAGGAGGTCATGCCTTTGAGAGGTAATTAGATCACGAGGGCAGAATTCTCGTGAATGGGGTTAGTGCCCCTATAAAAGAGATTTCAGAGAGGAAGAGCTTCTGTTTCTCCTACCATGTGAGGTTTCAGCTAGAAAACACTAGGTCATAGTTTTCCTCATACCTCTATAATAGATTCCTTGGCCACTTCC
This sequence comes from Camelus bactrianus, assembly GCF_048773025.1. Classification (NCBI taxonomy): domain Eukaryota; kingdom Metazoa; phylum Chordata; class Mammalia; order Artiodactyla; family Camelidae; genus Camelus; species Camelus bactrianus. The sequence goes on along the minus strand of NC_133575.1, from coordinate 75,276,353 downwards.
ATTTCTCCTTTCTCTGACTGCCTATGAACCAGTCTATGAACCAGGAAGTGGGTACTCACCAGACACTGAATCGGCAGTGTCTGGATCGTGGACTTCCAGCCTCCACAACTGTGAGAAATAAATTTCTGTTGTTTATTAGCTACTCAGTCTCTGGTATTTTGTTATAGTAGCCCAAACAGATTAAGACAAGTACATATCTTAATGGAATCTCTACCCACACGGTAACCCAAATTAGAAACTGTAAAACTAGCCTTTTTTAATTCCTTGTCTCACAACACATTCATTGGTGTGTGGTTATTGGTTTATCTGAACTCCCTGAAGAACAGCAACCACGCTTAATTATCTGCCTGCCACCCAGGTTAGTTCATAGATCATAGTAGGCTCTTATTAAAAGTTTCTTGGTCCTCATGGATGGACCTAGAGATTGTCATTCTAAGTGAAGTAAGCCAGAAAGAGAAAGAAAAATACCATATGATATCGCTCATATGTGTAATCTAAAAAAAAAAAAAAAGGAAAAAAGGAAACTATGAACTCATCACAAAACAGAAACAGACTCGCAGACACAGTGAACAATCTTACGGTTACTGGGGAAAGCGGGTGGGAAGAGATAAATTTGGGAGTTTGAGATTTGCAAATGTTAGCCACTATATAAAAATAGATTAAAAAAACAAGTTTCTTCTATATAGCACAGGGAAGTATGTTCAATATCTTGTAATAACCTTTAATGAAAAAGAATATTAAAACAAATATATATATGTATGTACATGCATGACTGGGACATTGTGCTGTACACCAGAAATTGACACATTGTAACTGACTATACTTCAATAAAAAAATTATGTAAAAACATTTTTAAAAAGCTTGTTGGTCTGAATCATTGGAAGTTTACACATCATTCAAAAGGCTGTACTCGAAGTAATGAGAATAAAGTCTCTAAGGATTGAGCAGGATTTGAAGATGTACCAATACTTTAGTGACTGAAAGGACAGAGCAAAGCAAAAAATTTTGCCTTAAAAAAAAGGGGGGGGGGGAATTAATCTAATCAACAACAGAATTAAGATAATGCCCCAAGCTCTGAGGTGGAACAAAACTCACACTGACTCAAGAGAGCTCAAGTAGTGATCTCCTAATGAAAAATGGACTTGCTTTTTACTTCAGTTTTCATGAGCACCTGTGTGTGTGTATGTGTGTGTGTGTGTGACAGGGAAAGATGGTGTGGAGGAGGAGAAATGAAGTAAGGGGTGAAATGAGTGGAGAATAAGTTCTACCAAGAAAATTAAATAATACATATATCAGGACGCAGCATCAGGGGAGCTGCAGTGGCTGATGGCTTGATGCTATTTGGCGGCAACATTCATTGTTTACTGGAAAAGTAGGCAACTTATTTTTTTGTCCGCAGACATTTTAGTCCATGTTTTAGCCTCTTTCCCCATAACTAGTGCTGTTTACTAATAGCAAAACCAACTTCTCTGAATTACACCTTCTTTACTTGGGTCACTCTGAATATATTTATGCACTCTATTTATTCCACTATCCCCAGATATACAAACACAAGATTTAATAAGTAAATGTTCTACATATTCAGTTATTTGTCCATCCTGCTTTTCTTTGAAATAAGAGACCCTGTTTCACTTGTCTCAGTCCATCACTCCTCTTTCTTAGACTCTCTTCAAAAGATAAACTATCTGCATAAAGCCTATGGCACATGGGCTTCAGTTTTGGGGTAGTGTCAGCTAAGGCAGATCTCAAATCACAGGAATAAACTTTTGAAAAGAGTGAAACAGTAAACCGAAGCTAAACTGTCTAATTATGTGGTCCTACTTCTCAACATCACCTACCTGAAGCTTCTAAAGAAAGGAATTCTTGGAAGAAAGAAAGAAAGAAGGAAAGGAAGGAAGGAAAGGAAGGAAGGAAGGAAGGAAGAAAGAAAGAAACAAAGAAAGAAAGAAAGAAAGAAAGAAAGAAAGAAAGAAAGAAAGAAAGAAAGAAAGAAAGAAAGAAAGAAAGAAAGAAAGAGAAAGAAAGAAAGAAAGAAAGAAAGAAAGAAAGAAAGAAAGAAAGAAAGAAAGAAAAGGGAAGGAAAGGAAAGGAAAGGAAAGGAAAGGAAAGGAAAGGAAAAGAAAGGAAAGGAAAGAAGAATGGATGAGTGGGTGGATGGATGCATGGATAGATAGATGGATAGATACAGAGATACAGAGATAAAGATATATAGATACATACAGGCACCTGCATTCTAGCATTTAATTAGAACCTATTTTTCTATACACATTTTTTTTCAGAAATACACAGCAGTTGTACAGCCTAGCTCCACTATAATATAGGGGCTTGAATCACATTCTTTAGAAACATAATTCAGTCGATACAGTTATTAAGTGCCCATTACATGTCCGGCATTATGCTAATGCTGGCAAAACAGTGATGAACAAGAAATACATGGTGCTGGTTCTCATGAATCTTATAAGTAAGGGGCTGAATTACTGAACCTAAATTCCAATAACCTTTGCCCTTTTTCTTCAGCACGTGGTGGTGATAATCTCCAAGGTAAATAAAAGTGGCTTAGAGTGGTCATATAGCAGGAAGCAGCTGCTCACATGACAAGATCTATTCTTTTCAGGGCTGAAAACACATGACCCCAGGGGAAATACAGAATGCGTATTAATAAGCACCATAATTTCTAAAAAGTAAACACAGGAGGGAAAAAGAGGGAAGTGACCCTTAGGTAATTGCTAATGACAGATTAAGATGGTAAGATACAATGACTGGTATGCCTTCTTTGATTTTCCCATTCAAATACTTTTGTAGATTCAATTATATATATATATATATATATATATATATATATATATATATATATATATATATATCAAAAAAAACCTTATGTAGATACAAAAAAAAAAAAAAACTAAGCAAAATGATAATAGTGCCATCAGACTCACATAAGGATTTCTACTTACAGCAGTGCCACTAGACCTGGATTAAGAAACAACAGTGGTGGCTTCCCCGTGTCCTGCTTTCTGTCTCAGAACAACATGGATATTGCAGAAATGCCAGGGGGAGGGTCTTGCTTGCCTCCCCACAAGACGCAAACCCCAGGGAAGCCACACTTAGAGAAATATACCAGTCAGAAAACCTGGCTACCGGTTTCTGATTAGAAAGGAGCTACTTCTAAAGGTCCAGGGATGTGTGTCTCCTCCTCATTCCCATCAACATCTCTCTCTTCAAGTCTAGACAGAGACAACATCTCCTAGAGTCTATTGTTGACCTACGGATGGCCTGTCCTTATAAAAATGATATTCCTACCGGTTACTCTTCCCCTACTTTGCCCTCAGAGAAAGAAGTTGATCAGGAATAATACAGTTTTCAAAACACTGGCCTTAGAAGGAAACGAGAAGTTACTGGAGAAGGATGCCAGAGGCAAAATGCCCAGAAGGAACCAGAAATATCATTATATAGGAAGGGCGGGTTGACACCTGTCAGAAACACACCTGCCTCTGCCTGCCAATGACAGAATGGACGTAAGTTTCATATGCACTTGGTTTTCAAGTGCCAAGCCTCAGATAATGATAGGCAGGGTCTATGAAAATGGAGCAGGCATCAAATATTACTGGCTTCCAGAAAGACTTGTTTCTGTATTTGTCTAAGTAAACAACTGAGTCTCTTATATAACACATTTTAATTTCAGACAAGTTCTAGTTCCCAGAAAAGAAATGTGTTTTCTATATGTTTGAAAGGTAGGCTGTAGTCACTTCGGAAATCCTTTCTATGGTCAAGAGAGAATTTTTAAAAAAGGACAACGTGTGGCATCAGGAAACTGCCGGGAGGCACTCTGTGTGGGCTGCAAACGCACAGTAGACCAGTTTAAGATCAAAAGTGTCAAGGTGATGGAGAATAAAACTCAGTGGGTGCAGTCATCCTAAGAAGAGGGCAAACAGCCAACAGCACCTCATCCTGATCCTTTCCTCGACTTTTCAAATTCATATTTGCCACACATCAAACGCAGAAGCTGTTTTTCACACACATCCGTTCCACAGGAAAAGCTACGTGTTTTTTTTTTCTTTTCTTTTGTCTCTGGTATTTAGATGTGACTTACAGAAGAGAGGCCAGAAAAGCCATTTTATTGTTGCAACCGCCTCTTTCTCAGTGGAATTCATAAGCAGAACGGAGTTTTGTCAATAGTGGAAAACAAAATTCTCAAATTTTGGCGTTTCAGTACCTGGAAGTTAGGAACTCCAAATGTAGCTACACTTTGCTTTATTGAACCAACATACAAAATAGTGTTCTTTATTTTCTTTCTCCTAGCCTGGTTTTCTCAAGATTGTGCACTATATTAATAGTACTTCAAATATTATCTTACAGTCTAAGAGTGTTTTCACAAACACTTCCTATGGTCTTAGTTTCGGCAAGGATAATTGTTTTCTCTATTATAAATGAGGAAACAAGCTCAGAGATGTCATCTGACTTGTAAAAGATGTTATAACATCTATGTAGAGAATTGTGTCCTATTAAAGTGATAACACCATCACTAAGATTATATGTAAGCCGATTTTGCAAAAAAAATTTGGGAAGTTATTTCCTAAAGAAATGTTTCCCAAGGCACCTCTCATTGAAATAAATTTAATTCAATTGTGGAACTTTACAAGTTTCCTCTTATTTGGTCATCTTAGACGGTTTAATGACTACAAGGAGTAACCTAGAAGGACCTTATAATGGTGCTGAAGAAACGAATAACAGGTTTTTTTTTAAAATCACCAAATAACTGCATGTACTATGTGTCAGGCATTATAGTAAAGATTTTAGTGCAGTATTTCAGTTAATCCTTAAAACAGATAATAAATTTAGGTAGTATTTCTATCTCCATTTTACAGATGAGGAAACTAAGGCTGAGAGGTTAGAAAACCTCCCCAAGGTCATCACAGCATCTAAGTGGAAGGCACAGAATTTGAACCCATAGAATTTTTCAACACTCAACCACTAAACTACATGTGTTATGTGCCAAGTGTTTTACAAGTATTTATTATTTCATCTGATGCTCACAATAACCCTTCAAGTTAGGTATTGATATTACAATTTCATAGATGAGAAAACTGAGGCTCAGAGGCACTCGGGAGTGTCATTTGCTTCAGAGCCACATAGATAGTCAGTAGCAACATAGGAATTTGAACATAGTTCTGTCTAACCTTCTCACACTTCTGTTCACACCTAAGCAAATCTTCACCCAATATAGAGAGCAATTACTGGAGATAGTTTATCCTTTTCTGCATGAAAATAGTTCAAAGATTACCATTCACAATGATTGGTCAAAACCAGAAAACCCAAAAGACATGGTGGACCTGTGGCCAAAACGGGAGTTTATGTCAGTGTCCTTTCATGTCCCTTTTGAGTCACTTTCCCTCCTGGTGTCTTCACTTCCAAGTACCCATTGTCTTTATTTATTCAGGTATCCTGGTTGTCTGGAGCCAAGTAAAATACATCTTTCCAGCTTCTCTCCACAATAAGTGGTCCAGAATCCATAAATGTTTTCCCTGCACACTCCCCCAACTCCGCTCATCCCATTTTAACCATAAAAATTTCCTTTTCTCAGTACCCAGTTCTGGGAACGGTACAAGGAAGAAAAACTAATTCACAATAAATTTTGTATGACCAATAAATGCTCAATGTTATTATTTCCTAGAATACTTACACTTTGAAAGAAGTACTCAGTGTATCTTCAACCAAAAGAATGCATTTTGAATGTGGAACTCACAGAGGTGTGGCTGTTGTGTGTATTGTTTATTAGAAGACTTTCTGGAACTCCCTTACTCACATTAACTAACTGCACTGAAGGACTAAGGAATGCAACTTGGTTCAGAATAATCCCCTCAAATCTAACTCACCTGAATATTCTAAAGTAAATTTAAAGTTAAAAAAGAGTATTAAATTAGTCTTTTTGACTAAAGTTGCTGAGGTTGTGAAGAAGAGTATGAAAACAATTATATGTATATATATGTATGCCTGAAACATTATGCTATACACCAGAAATTGACACATTGTAATTGACTATACTTCAATTTAAAAATATATAATAAAATAAATAAATAAATACATAAAATGGTCAGGGTAGGTCTCAATTAGAAGGTGTCACTTAACTAAAGACCTAACGGGGTTGAGGGAGGGAGTCATGCTAATACCTGGATGAAGAGTATTCCAAACATAGGGGACAGCCATGCCAAGGGACCAAGACCCTCGTTAGATGAACAGCCAATGTTGCTGGAGCCAAGTGACCTGTGAAAGAATATCTAGCCCAGGGATCAGCAATTTCTTTTCTGGAAAGAACCAGATAGTAAATATTTTAGGCTTATGACCATATGGTCTGTTCCACCACTCAGCTTTGCCATTGTAGCCTGAGAACAGCCATAGATAATATGGCAATCAATGACAGTGCTTGTGTTCCAATAAAACTTTATTTATGGACACTGAAATTTGAACTTTGTATAACTTCATGTCATCGATTTTTTTGGTGTTGTTGTTTGATTGTTTTCAACCATTTAAAAAGGTAAAAAAAAAAAACCACATTCTTAGCTCTTGGGCTGTACAAAAACAGACTACAGACTTGATTGGGCTTGAAGGCAGTTCATTGCTGACCACAGATCCAGGGAAGGCAGGAAGGATAGAGGGTGTTAGATTCTTTAAAACCTTGCAAATGTATTGTAAAGACCATGGTCTTTGAGTGACATAAAAAGACATTGGGAGGTTTTCAACATAAGAACAGCATCATTTGACTACCATCTCTTGACGCAAACTGGCCACTATTGTCTCCATCCCCAAGCTCCTTGCTCAACGCCATCAAAAATATAGTGATTAAGATGTGATTTTTCAGGCAAAGAAACTGGGTTCAAATCCTGACTTTGCTTTTTTCTCACAGTGTGACCTGGAAAGTCATACTGCCTCTTTGAGATGCCATTTCCTCATTTGGGATTAATAATAATACCTAATCACCAGAGTTGCTTTGAGATTCAAAGAGATAATACACATATATCTCTTGGCACTGAGCCTTGATGTAGTAAATAACACTTAATAAATATTAGTTATCATTTTCGTTGTTTAAATTGTTTCTCCTTTTTTCCTCTTCTCTATGCTTAATCTTCTCTCTCATCATTCCCTTTCTTTTCCACGCTAATTTTTCTCTTTCTGTCCTTGCCAAACCCAACTAAAATATAAAAATACTTTTGGTAAACCTGTCACATTAAAAAAAGTTGGAATATGAGTTGTTTCTCCTTGATTTATTACTCTTCCATGTCCTCATGTGCATTTAGTCCTATTTTGTTTGGAACACATCAAAACTTATGAATTAGCTTATCAAGTGTATATAGCCCTTTCCTTAAACATGGATTCCTGCCAATATATTTCCCAGTGAATTTGATTTATGCATCATTTTTATTTCCCTTTACTTAGGTATATCCGTCTTTGTAAACCAACAGCTCTACATTTTCCCATTATTTGAATCACCATTGAGTTTACTGTCAAACTTTTTTTCCTGATTTTTGCTATAGCCTCTCCTTAATATCCAAAAATTATCTTTCCAGTCTCCATTACATGTGTTAAATAATCTTATATAATTACTTTGCCATTTTAATAAGTAGAACCTTGGGGTAACCAGCCCTCAAGATGACCCCCCCAGAGATTTTTATCTCCTAACATTCACCCCCTGTGTAGTCCTCTCCCACAATAAAGTTGACTTGTGCATGGCAGTGATGAGAAAGTCCTTAGCAGATATCCTATAGTAGAGAGCATAACCGAGCAAGAACCACTGCTGCTGTGCTCTGAAATCCAGGTTGGTCAAAGCCACACTTCTCATAGGCTGCTCGCAACCAATGATTGAATGTAGAAGGGATATGAAAGCAGACCCACTCCTGGGAGATATAGAGCTCTTCTAATGGGCTACTTTGGCTAAAGGACTCCCAGATGGCCATGTAAAACCTCTCTTAGAACTGAACTGCAGGCTGTGATGCTTCCACCTGACTTCCTTCTATTCTTTTCTCCTTCACTTGGAGATCAGATTTGCATCATGGTTTAATGGTGCTCCGATCCTCCCTAAGTTCCTTCCTCATTTTCCCTAACAGACACTTATCCAAATAAAATTTATTTCACATTGCAATCCTGTTTTGTGTTTTGACATTTGCTTCTCAAAGGGCCCAAACTAGCAAAAGTAGAACCAGGGGTGATCCAAGAAAGCAGATCGTAAGATAAGGATTTGGAACTGTCTTATCTACCAACTTGGCAGCAAAAAACTGGTTGGTAGGCAGATCACATAAAGTCACTGGAACAAGATGGTGACTCAGCTGCTAAGTATTTTACCATGATTGGCTTAAGAAAAGGTCCCAATGGAGAAGAATGCAATGGCAGGTGCAATGATGTAAACATTTGAAAAGTACGGTGCAAACAATGTTATCTTAGTCCATTTGTGCTGCTATAGCAAAACACCACAGACCAGGCACTTTATAAACAACAGAAATTTAATTCTCACATTTCTGGAGGCTGTAAGTCCAAGATCAGTGTGCCAGCATGGTAGGGCCTGGGACATGCGAGGGCCCTGTCCCAGGTTGCAGATTTCTCATTGTATCTTCACATGGCAAAAGGGGCAAGCTAGCTCTCTTGGGCTTCTTTCATAAGGGCATTGATCTCATTTTCGAAGGCGCCACCCTCATGACCTAATTACCTCCCAAAGACCTCACTTCCATAGCATTGGGCATGAGGATTTCAACATGAATTTGGGTGGGGGGGGGGGGGGGGGGACTCAGATCTTCAGACCATAGCAAAGGCCTATAAAGACAGCAGAGCTGGCTGGTTTATGTTAAGTCATATTGACACCCTTCAAAAGGATAATAAGAGACTGAGGGCCATTAACAAGTAGTTAATCACGAAGTCTTACGGCCATAGGGCCTCTGTGCTCATTTTCAAGGGTTTAGCTCTTACAGTAGAAGGGGAGACACAGCTGAGTGGCAGATCTCATTGTTGTGGTCACAGAACTTCCACTGAAGGCAGGTCAGTCCTGTAAAAGTCAAGACCTTGGTAGGAAAAAATCTGAAATCTCTGAACCGTGAAATGGACATATCTGTCTATACACCTCTAATGATGTTGGTTCTACAGTCAATTATCCTCGACCACATTCTGTGGGCCTGCAGGCATGACCCAGCCTTGTTTAGTAAGACCTAGCACTTCCTCTGTGCTAGAGGATGGTCATGAGAATGATTTTCCACAAAGGAATAGGTGACCCCTCTCAAAAATTGCCCACAGTGCCTCTCCTGACTGCCAAGATAACAGATTGAAACCCAGCATAATCCATCTGAGAACTTCCTGAGCCTTCAAAGGAAGAGAAGAAGCTGTAAAGAGTTGTAAAAATTACCTGTCATGGACTGCAAGATCCAGCGAGTACTCCTGGGATAGGATTTTGAGAGTGTTTTATCCAAAAAGGCTGGAACATAAGACTGGATCTGCAAGAATTAGTTAACTTGTGGGCAGTTCTTTGGAACACAGGTAATAACGTCCTAGCAAATATCCCAGGGGATGAGGAGAAGTCTCTTCTGATGGTGGTTCTTAGAAGCAATGGCCCGTGCTGAGGAAGCGGAAATGACTGAGGTGCCTGGAATAAAAGACCCAGCTGAGGATAACATCCCACAGAATGGCCCAGAGGACACACCATTCACCAAGGTCATCAGGAATATGCCAGAGTGACAGGCACAACATCACTAGGAAGTCTAGTGGTGGCTCTCTGTGCAGATCAGGCATGATGGGAGGAAAGGCAGTCACAGAGGTGGGCTGGTTAATATCCATGGGGATGGCAAGATCCAGAAGTAACAGAGTGGAACAGGCTTAACTGCCAAAAGCCAGGAAACCACAATAACCATAACAACCAGTAAAGTTAGGTACGCACCAAGGAAGCTTTACTCACAGCGAGTTTTGAATTTGGTTAATAGAGGCAAGTGGGTGAACACACGTGTGAAGACACGGAGTGTCAAGATTTTCGAATCACACAATAATGCTCCACCAGAAAACATCCATCAGAAAGAGGGGCTGAACAGTCAAGTCCTCAAAATGACTATACCATTTGATATTAACTAGCCTTCATCATCAGCCAGCTCAGAAATGACACAATGGCACATCAACATAGAGGCCACAGTGGCAGAAACTGCACGTGGACCTAACAGCGTGGGCTCCCACTTACCAAAACTAATCTAACTACCGTGGCCTCTGAAGGTCCAACCAGTCAGCAATAGGAAGCCCCTCTATGGCACTATTCCTTAAAGAGACCAATTTGAATACATTTGGCTCCTTCCATCTCGGAGGGACCAGCAGCATCTGACCAGAGGACCCATTTCGCAGTAAAAGAGGTGCAGTACTGTGATCAATACACAACATTCAGAAGTAGCTAAACTCAGAGAATTGTGTCTTGGGTTTATGAAGGTGTAACTGAAGCATGAAATCAAGGGCAAAACTTTGAAAGAATAGGGTGCCATCCTTCAAGATGCAATGTATTTATTAAATCAGATACCCCTTTATGGTTTTATATTCTCAGTAGGAAGAATACATAGGTCCCAGAAGCAAAGGATAGAATCAGGAGTGGCCTCACTTACCATCACTCCCTATGACCCTTTAGGGGACTTTGTGATTCTTGTCCCCACAACTCTGGGCTCTGCAGGTTTGGAGACCCTGGCCACTAAAGAGGGCATTCTCTTGCCAGGGGACACAGTAAAGTGGGCATTCTCTTGCCAGGACACATTTACTTGCACCCAGAGAACAGGAGGCAAGAAGAGGAGTCACTATGTTGGCAGGTGTCATTGAGTTTAAACAGCAGAGCTTCTTTTATACAATGGGTACCAGGAGGAGTGTATGAAGAAACCAGCTGACCTATCTGGTGCCTCCTTTCACATCCTTGACCCCTTGTAACTGTGAGCAGACAAGCACAGAAACTGAAGGCTGAGGAGAACGTGATCATCAAGGATTCAGACCCCTTGAGAATGAAGGTTTGGATCCTACCATTAAGACCTGCTGAAATGATATCTGAGGACGAAGGGAATTTAGAATGGAGGAGGGAGAGGATGAGTTTCAGTTGTGGCCCCAAGATCAACTGCAAAGTCGGTTGCTGTAGTTCATTCCACTAACCTCTGTATTTGAAGTTTCCCCTCAGAAAGAGACCCATAGGAACCACAGATGAGCCACTTCTCAGAACTGTGTGGAGGAGTAAAGCAGTGTGGGGCAAAGGGCTGACCGTGGTAGCCAAGAGAATACATCTTGTAGATGGCTCACTACAGGGTGCGTTATTGATTGAGAGCGCCATCTACTGTGCCTTGAAATCCATCACCATGTTTAGGTCAAAGTCATACTTCCCACAGGCTGCTCCCAGCCAACGATTGAGTGTAGCTGAAAAATTAAAACAGGCCTGTTCCTGGGAGATGTGGGCCTCTTCTAATGTGCTGCTTTGGCTTCAAGAGTTCTTGACAGTTTTGCCAGACTTTCCTGAGACCTGCACTAGAGCTGAAGGTGCTTCCACCTGACCTTCCCCTCTTCTTTCCCTCTTTCCTTCATTTATAGTCAGATTTCCATAGTCTGTCAGTGTTCCCATAGGCTGTCAGTTCTCCCAGCCTCTACCAGCTCCCTTCCCATTTATTGTAAGGGGCATTTCCCTTGACAAATTTCAATAGAATATTGCAGGAGAGACGGAGAAGATGGCGGAGTAGAAGGACGCTCGCAGGTCACCCTCTCCCACAAATACACCAAGACCCACATCTACAGACCCACTTAGCCAACCAGAGCACCTGTGGAACTCCGACAGAACATCGCCCTCTTCAAAAGATAAAGACGCCAAAAATCTGGTAGGAGAAAAGGAAAAAAGAAAGAACAAAAGGCAAAGCAGCGCGGGACGGGTCCCGCGGGGAGCGAGCGGCAAAGGAGGACTGGCGCTCGCTCGCTGGGTCTCCCCTCTCCAACTGAGAGGCCAGAGGGACGGAGGGGGAGCCTCCGAGGCTCGGATCTGTACAGAGCAGCCCTTGACTAACAGAACTAAGTTAAACGGGCACAGAGAGTCCCCCTGACACCCAGCCTGAGACGCGGCCGGCAGCGGCGGGCAGGGCCAGGCTGCACAAGCCGGGCGGAGGACGGGGGCGGCTGCACCGAGGCAGCCCCCGGGGAACGCAAGGGGCTGCGCGCCGTGGCTGTGGGGGCACAGGGCAGAACAACCTGGGCCCTGCATAAAACAGCAAGGTTGATGTGCTCTCTGGGGAAGGGTGCACACCCCCATCTCTGAAAACCGGCGGAAAGTTTTTGGGGGGAAGAGAGGCGGGGCTCAGGCACAGCCGCCATGTCCTCCGTGCTGAGCACCCAGGCGGGGGCGGGGGCGAAACCGAAACCCGCATCAGCACCGAGGGGCTTGGCAGCCTCAGGGGCCGGACTGGGACTGGCCTACAGCCCGGGGCAGGTGGGATCCTTTCATCCTGGTCCCTCAGGGAACTTGCTCCGCGGGGACAAGCAGGGAGCTGTGTTTCGGCTCGGAGCAGGGACAGGACTGTCCCTCGGTCTTCCCCGAGCCCACCCGCGGAGCGCCAGGGCGGAGCGCCGACCAGGGCGGAGCGCGCAGCCGCACAGAGCAGCGGAGCTACCGGCGGTGGCGCAGGTAGAGCGAGAGCGGCCCCCCGCCTTTCGGGCAGGAACACAGCCCCTGACCGAGGAGCTGGGAGGGGGCACGACCCGCCCTCCTACCCGGCCAGTCTGCAACATCTGACTGCGGCATCCGGAGGGGCAGTGACCCGCCCGCCCACAGCAAAGAGCTGCACCTGACCCAGTGTTAGGAGGAGGCGCGATCTGCTTGCCGACAGGTGCTGGGAGCAGCACAGAAGAGGGCGCCAACGGAGGGCCTCTGAAAACAGCAAGCTGAGCTTCCAAAACAGGACGAAGACAGAAAGACTTCACATTAAAAGCACACAGACTCCAGGAGAACACCGACAAACCACCCCCCCCTTTTTTTTTTAAATCTGTTTTTACCTGTTCTATTTTCTATTACTCTCTTAATCTTTACTTCTTAATTCATTTCTATTTCTCTTGGGTTTTGATGTCCTGCTATTGATTAGACACACATTTCAAATACATCTATTCATCGCCCCCCCTTTTTTGTAAAGGTTTCAAAAGGACGTCTCAAGCCGATTAATACTCTGCTTCAACTCACTCTTCTATTATTCATTATACACTGTTTTCAAACCCTCTTTCTCCCTTCTTTTAAAATTCTTTCTCTCTCTCTCTTATTTTTTTTTCTTTTTTTCCTAAGTTCTATTCATAAATAGGCATCAGATAGATAAAATCCTTAAGGACCAAAATAAACAACTGATACTCCATAAACCACAGTGCCAAAGAGGTATGAGCAAGATGAAGAAGCAGAAAAACCTTTCCCAATTAAAAGAACAACAGAAATCCCCTGAAAGAAAGATCAACGAAATAGACATCGATAGCCTACTAGATCAAGATTTCAAAAAAGGAGTGATCGAATTGCTGAAGGAATTAAAAGAGAGAATGTTTAGAGATATAAAATATGTCAAAAATGAAATTGAAGCTATAAAGAAGAGCCAAGTAGAATGGGTAAACTCATTGACAGAGATGTGGAATGATCTAATAGCTGTGCAAAGCCGACTAGATAATGCAGAGGAACGAATTAGTGATCTAGAAGACAGGGCAATAGAAAGCACCCATTCAGAAGAACTACAAGATAAGCAAATAAAAAATAATGAAAATAGCATAAGGGACCTATGGGATAATATAAAGCGTCCCAATCTTCGCATAATAGGGGTCCCAGAAGGAGAAGAAAGATCAAAGGGGATTGAAAAGGTTTTGGAAGAAATCATGACTGAAAACTTCCCAAACTTAAAGAAGGAATCAGATATCCAAGTACAGGAAGCTCAGAGGGTCCCAAACAAGAAGAACCCAAATAGACCCACACCAAGACATATCATAATCAAGATGGCCAGAGTCAAGGATAAAAAATGATTCTAAAGGCAGCAAGAGAAAAGCAAAGAGTAAGTTACAAGGGAACCCCCATAAGGCTCTCAGCTGATTTCTCTACACGAACACTACAGGCCAGAAGGGAGTGGCAAGATATATTCAAAGCCCTGAATGAAAAAAAGATGCAGCCTAGGATCCTTTATCCAGCAAGGCTATCCTTGAGGATAGAAGGAGAAATAAAGAGTTTCACAGACAAAAAAAAGCTGCAGGAGTTTAGCAACAATAAACCCATGCTAAAAGAAATATTGAAAGGGCTATTCTAAATAGAAAAGCAGCAGGATGCTACAGAAATGAGAAACACACAACTGGAAAGGTGATAACTCACGAATTACAAGTAAAGTAAACATGAAATTATAAAAGAAGACATACAAATCACTGAGAGTGGGAGAGGGAGGCAGGGAAATATAGAATTTTTTTTTCTTTCTTTTTTAAATTTTTTTAACAGTAGGATGGGTTTGAGATCATGTTACTATCAGTTTAATAAAAACAGTTATAGTAATGGGTTGACAGATTTACAAAAAAAGGTAACCACAAGCCAAAAATTTACAAAGGAGTCACAAAAATTAAATAAAATCCATGATAATACAAAGGAAAATTACGAAACCACAAAAGGAAGAAGAAAGGAACAAAGAGGATATACCAATTCAACTGCAAAGATAAGTTCAAAATGGCAATAAACACACATCTATCAGTAATTAGTGTAAATGTTAATGGACTAAATGCTCCAGTCAAAAGACACAGAGTGGCAGACTGGATAATAAAGCAAGAACCTTCAATATGCTGCATACAAGAGACCCACTTTAGGGAGAAGGACACATATAGATTGAGAGTGAAAGGATGGAAAAGGATATTCCATGCAAATGGAAAAGCCAAAAAAGCAGGTGTTGCAGTACTGATTTCAGACAAAATAGACTTTAAAACAAAGGCCATAAAGAAAGATAAAGAAGGACATTTTATAATGATTAAAGGAGTGATACAAAATGAGGACATTACACTCGTTAATATATATGCACCCAATATAGGAGCACCTAACTACATACAAGAATTACTAACAGAGATAAAGGGGGATATTGATGGTAATACAATCATAGTTGGAGATTTTAACACTGCATTAACATCACTAGACAGATCTTCCAGACAGAAAATAAACAAGGCAACAGAGAAATTAAATACTACAATAGAAAAATTAGATTTGGTGGATATTTTCAGAGCATTACACCCCCCAAAAATAGGATATACATTCTTTTCAAGTGCACATGGAACATTTTCCAGGATAGATCATGTACTTGGGCACAAAAGAAACCTCAACAATTTTAATAAGATAGAAATTATCTCAAGCATCTTTACTGACCACAATGCCATGAAACTGGAAATCAACAACAGAGAAACAAAGGAGAAAAAAAGGAAAGCATGGAGATTAAACAATATGTTATTGAAAAAACAATGGATCAACGAGGAAATCAAAGCTGAAATTAAAAAATACCTTGAGACAAATGATAATGAAAACACAACCACTCAAAACCTATGGGACACAGCAAAGGCAGTGCTAAGAGGGAAGCTTATAGCGATACAGGCCTTCCTCAAAAAAGAAGAACAATCTCAAATAAACAATTTAACCCACCGCCTGAATGAATTAGAAAAAGAAGAACAAAAAGCCCCAAAAAGCAGCAGAAGGAAGGAAATAATAAAGATCAGAGAGGAATTAAATACAATAGAGATTAACAAGACCATAGAAAAAATCAACCAAACCAAAAGCTGGTTTTTTGAAAAGGTAAATAAAATCGACAAACCTCTGGCCAAACTCACAAAGAAGAAAAAAGAGAGAGCACAAATTAGCAAAATAAGAAAGGAAAATGGAGAAATTACAACAAACAAAATAGAAATACAGAATATCATATGAGAATATTATGAAAAACTATATGGAACCAAACTGGATAACCTAGAGGAGATGGACAAGTTTCTGGAAACATACTGTCCACCAAAACTGAATCAAGAAGAATCTGAACACTTGAACAATCCGATCACTAGAAAGGAAATAGAAATAGCAATTAAAAACCTCCCTACAAATAAAAGTCCAGGACCGGACGGCTTCACCGGGGAATTCTACCAAACATACAAAGAAGAACTCATACCAGTCCTTCTCAAACTCTTCCAGACGATTGAAAAGGAGGGAATACTCCCAAACTCATTCTATGAAGCCACCATCACCCTGATACCAAAACCAGGCAAAGACACTACAAAAAAAGAGAATTATAGGCCAATATCACTGATGAACATAGACGCCAAAATCCTCACCAAAATTTTTAGCAAATAGAATCCAACAACACATAAAAAAGATTATACATCATGACCAAGTGGGGTTCGTCCCAGGGACACAAGGCTGGTTCAACATACGCAAATCAATCAGTGTAATACATCACATCAACAAGAGAAAGGACAAAAACCACATGATCATCTCAATCGATGCAGAAAAAGCATTTGATAAAATTCGACACCCATTTATGATAAAAACTCTCGCCAAAGTGGGTATAGAGGGAACATATCTCAACATGATAAAAGCTATATATGACAAACCTACAGCCAGCATAGTACTCAACGGTGAAAAACTCAAAAGCTTCCCACTAAAATCTGGGACAAGACAAGGATGCCCACTATCACCACTCCTATTCAACATAGTCCTGGAAGTCCTAGCCACAGCAGTCAGGCAAGAGAAAGAAATAAAAGGGATCCAAATTGGAAAAGAAGAGGTAAAAGTGTCATTATATGCTGATGACATGTTACTATATATAGAAAACCCTAAAAGGTCCACACAAAAGCTACTAGAGCTGATTGAAGAATTCAGCAAGGTAGCAGGTTACAAGATTAACGTTCAAAAATCAGTTGCATTTCTTTACACTAACGATAAACCAACAGAAGAAGAAAGTAAAGAAACAATCCCCTTTAAAATAGCACCCAAAGTAATAAAATATCTGGGAATAAATCTAACCAAGGAGGTGAAAGAATTATACACAGAAAACTATAAACCATTGATGAAGTAAATTAAAGAAGACTTGAAAAAATGGAAAGATATTCCATGCTCTTGGATTGGAAGAATCAATATTGTTAAAATGGTCACACTGCCCAAGGCAATCTACAGATTTAATGCAATCCCTATCCAATTACCCAGGACATATTTCACAGAACTAGAAAAAATCATAATAAAATTCATATGGAACCATCAAAGACCTAGAATTGCCAAAGCATTACTGAAGAGAAAGAAAGAGGCTGGAGGAATAACTCTCCCAGACTTCAGACAATACTATAGAGCTACAGTCATCAAGACAGCATGGTATTGGTACCAAAACAGACATACAGACCAATGGAACAGAATAGAGAGCCCAGAAATGAACCCACAAACTTTTGGTCAACTCATCTTCGACAAAGGAGGCAAGAATATACAATGGAATAAAGACAGTCTCTTCAGCAAATGGTGTTGGGAAAACTGGACAGCAGCATGTAAAACAATGAAGCTAGAACACTCCCTTACACCATATACAAAAATCAACTCAAAATGGATTAAAGACTTAAACATAAGACAAGATACAATAAACCTCCTAGAGGAAAACATAGGCAAAACATTATCTGACATACATCTCAAAAATTTTCTCCTAGAAGAAATAAAAGCAAGAATAAACAAATGGGACCTAATGAAACTTACAAGCTTCTGCACAGCAAAGGAAACCAGAAATAAAACAAGAAGACAACCTACGGAATGGGAGAAAATTTTTGCAAGTGAAACCGACAAAGGCTTGATCTCCAGAATATATAAGCAGCTCATACGACTCAATAAGAAAAAAATAAACAACCCAATCCAAAAATGGGCAGAAGACCTAAACAAGCAATTCTCCAAGGAAGACATACAAATGATCAAAAAGCACATGAAAAAATGCTCAATATCACTAATTATCAGAGAAATGCAAATCAAAACTACAATGAGGTATCACCTCACACCAGTCAGAATGGCCGTCATTCAAAAATCCACAAATGACAAATGCTGGAGAGGCTGTGGAGAAAGGGGAACCCTCCTACACTGCTGGTGGGAATGCAGTTTGGTGCAGCCACTATGGAAAACAGTGTGGAGATTCCTCAAAAGACTAGGAATAGACTTACCATATGACCCAGGAATCCCACTCCTGGGCTTGTATCCAGAAGGAAATCTACTTCAGGATGACACCTGCACCCCAATGTTCATAGCAGCACTATTTACAATAGCTAAAACATGGAAACAGCCTAAATGTCCATCAACAGGTGACTGGATAAAGAAGAGGTGGTATATTTATACAATGGAATACTACTCAGCCATAAAAACCGACAACATAATGCCATTTGCAGCAACATGGATGCTCCTGGAGAATGTCATTCTAAGTGAAGTAAGCCAGAAAGAGAAAGAAAAATACCATATGAGATCGCTCATATGTGGAATCTAAACAACAAAAACAAAAACAAACAAACAAACAAAAACAAAGCGTAAATAAAGGACAGAAATAGACTCACAGACAGAGAATACAGACTTGTGGTTACCAGGGGGGTGGAGGGTGGGAAGGGATAGACTGGGATTTCAAAACTGTAGAATAGACTACACTGTATAGCACAGGGAAATATACACAAAATGTTATGATAACTCACAGAGAAAAAAATGTGACAATGAGTGTGTATATGTCCATGAATAACTGAAAAATTGTGCTGAACACTGGAATTTGACACAACATTGTAAAATGATTATAAATCAATAAAAATGTTAAAAAATAGAATATTGCAGAAATTATGAAGTGTGAAATCTGATGCTAGGATCAAAACAGGTATTGTGGCTTCTACCTTGCTCTGTCTTGGATCATTCATTCTAAAGAATCCAGTTGTCATATCATGAGGATACCCTAGCAGTCTTAAAAGAGGTCCAAGTGGAGAAGAACGAAAGCCTTTCATTCACAGCATTGATTTGCCAGCCATGCAAGTAAGCCATCTTGGAAGATGATCCTCCGGTCCTAGTCAAGCCTTCAATAGACCACAACCCCAGCCGACATCTTGACTGCAGCTTCAAGAGAGATCCTGAGCCAGAAAGACCCAGTTAAACCTCTCCCAAATTCCTGACCCATAGAAACTGTGTGCAACAATAAATATTTTCATTATTTTAAGCTGCTAAATTTAAGGGTAATCTCTTAAGCGTCCAATAGATAACTAATATACACCTTGAGGTGAGATACTCCTTTTTAAAGTGACATAAATCTAAAAACAAATGGCCATGAGTGTATTTTCTTTTTCATGACTAAGGAGGAGAGAAGATAGGTTCAAGGTTACACGGTGCTATGAGTTCAAGTTCATAGGCTAATTCTAAGTTCAGTATGCCATTAATGAGTGAGTTCTAAGAGTGCTATTAAAATAGTCTCAGATAAAATGTAAATATTAGAATTGTGGATTTTTTAAAAATCTTAATGCAGCATAATGTTATAAACATTCCCCTATGAAATTTCCCATCAAGCTTTAGGCCCTGTTAGCTTACAATTATTCAAGGAGTGCACTCTGGATTTCCAGTAATGATCATGTATTACAGATTTTTCAAGAACCAATGCCCTATCAGTAAAACATGTCAGGAAGAAATGGTAGCTTAAAGAAGGCGTATTATATAGTCTTAGGATGGTAGAGTGAGAGAGAGTGAAACTAATGACTTCTTTGTATTCCTCAGACAGCCAGAGGTAAGCGGGAATGCGGATTTCAGCCGTCTTCACCACTAATCTTCAGTTGGGATGCTTCAGTGCCATTCCATCTAACTATCACACAAAAGCTTTTATATGTCCATGGGGAAAAAGTCACATTTCACACTCAGAATTGATTGTTGCTATCCAGAAAGAACAGTGAAAGTATAGGCAACACAGCAAAACTTCTAAATTTAAAAAAAAATCACAATTTTAGTCTAACTGATACACGAATTACTGACAGCTTAATGAATGTTTTAAAATAGTTCTGAATGACTAGGAGCCATTATAAATTTATGGAAGCTCTGCTATTTTTATTCTTAAGTTAGCCATTTCACCTTAAGCAGTGGTTCTCAGTAGGAAGGGAGATTTTTGCCTCCTAAAGACATCTGTCAGTATCTGGAGATATGTTTTGGCTGTCAGATCTGGGGAAAGGGTGCTACTGACATCTGGTAGGTAGAGGCCAGGGATGCTGATAAACACTTTACGGTGCACAGGACAGCCCCCCACAACAAATCTGACCCCAAATGTCAACAGTTCCCAAGTTATGAAACCCTGAATTAAAGAGTCTAAGTACTTTCTTTAAGCTGTTTTTGAAAACATGTCCAAAAGCAAAGCTTACTCTCAACTGAGCTTTCATAATGCAGCTGACAAGTATTCTATAATTAAAAGGTCAAACAAAAGTTACACCAGACATAGTAAACAATCTTATGGTGACTGGGGAAAAGGGGGTGGGAAGGGATAAATTTGGGAGTTTGAGATTTGCAAATGTTAGCCACTATATATAAAAATAGATTTGAAGAAGTGTCTTCTGTATAGCACAGGGAACTATATTCAATATCTTATAATAACCTTTAATGAAAAAGAACATGAAAACAAATATATATGTATGTATATGCGTGACTGGGACATTGTGCTATATACCAGAAACTGACACATTGTAACTGGCTGTACCTCAATCAAAAAAAAAAGTTACCACAACAAACTATTAGATAAAAATATTTGACTCCCTGGCAGAAGTTGAAAGGCCTGTTAAACAAATGAAGAACCAAAATGAAAAGAAAGTATCAGCTGATCTTGATTGTTTTCACAACATATGAGTTTACCACAAACTTCATGACTCAAAAATGACACAGATTTATTTCTTACAATTCTTTAGGTCAGATGTCTGACCCAAGTCTCACTGTGCTAATATCAAGGTGTTGACAGGGTTTTCTTTCTTTCTGGAGGCTCTAGGGGGAAATCTAGAATGTTCTAGAAGCTGGAAAACGCAAATATAGCCAGCAAAAGTAAGTCAAGTCCTCACATAACATCACTCTGACCACTTCTTCTGGCTTCCTCTTCTACTTGTGATTACATTGGGCTCATCCAGATGATCCTTAATTCTTCTTTGTCATGTAAGGTCACATATTTTTAGGTCCAGGGAAGTAGGACATGGACATCTGTGGAGGCATGATTCTGCCTACCAAAATATTTATAGAAAACTGAAATATTAGATGGTTCAGCACTTACCAATAAGTACAAGAAAAAGGCAATCTGCATTCAACAAGCTTAGGTTTCATTAGCTGTTTTGATATTATAGTTAAACACTAATGCAGCATCCTTGATCTGATTAACTCCTCAGTTGTAAATCCAATCAACCCTTTCTTACAGGGAGATACACATTGTAACTTACTCATTAAGTCCCAATGGATGAATAGTGCAGATCCAGTCTCTGTATTGTATTGAAGTTAGAAAACCATATTTGACTTTTGACTTTTGAACTTGATGATCTATTTTGCTTTAAAATTTGTTAATGCTGTCATAATTGTTTCTCCATCTCTTTCATAGCACTTTGTCTAAGTTCATCACATTAGGGAGGTTGATACCAGGGGAAAAGAATCCCTCTAGGCTGTCTTATATTTCTGAAAATAATCCCTGTAACATCTCTTTCTGTTATATTGATCTCTGTAGACCTGTAGATATTACAAAGATGTTCGTACTAAGGGGGAAAAAGCCATCTATTACTGACTGACATCTGTAATCATAAGAAAAATATCAAAGAGGCAAAGAAATGTCTGTAGTGTCGAATGACCACAACTTTAACCAGGTTCCAGGTCTATATGCAATTTTCTCCTTCTTGCACTTTAGATAATCCAACACCAGATGCCTCAGGATGCTCGCTGTTGGTAAGTTGTTGCGTGATCTCAGTGTAAAAACTACCAGACCCAAAACAAATTGTCTAAGTCCAGGAGAAAGAAAGGTTCTTTGGTGTTAATCATCCCGCTATGCAAAGAATCACCGCAAAATGGATGAAGTGACAGTTCTTAGCATTTAACCATTTGTCTGTCTGAAAGTACAATTCAGACTTTCGAGGATGCTTCTTGACTTTAAATATTGTAAGAAACAATCATTAAGAAGCATTTTCATGTGTTCTTCTGTAAACCATTTTGAGTCTTATGGAATAAAGGTGGTTGTTCAAAAAAATCAAGTGCTATCCGAAACACAACCCCAAATATACTTATTATCATCAGAGACAAACAAAATCATAGCTGTGGTATCAGTGGCAGAAGTTTATTTAGCACGCATCATCACAAATCTCTTAATTCACTTGTTTTAGGAAAGAGACATATTGCTCATAAAGGTTTATAACATGATTTAGATTCCAAATAGGGAATTTGATGGCTGTTTTTTTTTTTAATAACAGACTAGTTGACAGGGCATACATGCTAGTACTGATAGATACTTCTATAGCATCTGCCTCTGTGTACAAACACTGAATCTAGTGATTAGGAACATGCTGGAAGAAAACATGCACACTTCATTATCTAGTATAATTGGTGTTGGGCATACGACCTAAGCCAGCTTTTATCATACTGTCAGAGCCAATGAATATCTAAGGCAGTTTCAAACTGAAATAAATGTGCTTCAGCAATCACTGCTTCAGGAGACTGTGACTTTATGTAATTCAATATTTCTATCTTGGAACAATTATGTTAGCAGCAAGTCGTTCTTACCTTGGCTAGACAGCATGACATTGGTGTCATCCATTCTGTCAGAGTGACCTTCTAGAGATATTAGTAGGTTTGTCAAGGCCATTTGAGTGATCAGCTTTTGACCTGTCTGGAAGAAGTCTTCACTGAACCAAATCATTTCTGTAATCATTGGTGTTAGCTCAGAGAAAGGTTTAAGGCTAAGGGCCAAAAATTTATGAGATAGTCTCCATTTTAGGAAATAAATCTCTAACTCTAAAATGGCATTCAATAGCAATTGGCCAATTACTAGTTATCCTCTCATTAGGACCTTTTAAAAAAGAACAAAAGACTGATACCACTGCCTGAATAGGTCTGATCTTGACAAAGTTTCTAAATGATATATCCACTTAAAAAATAAGTTGATACTCTTATCTCCTTGTTTGATACTTGTGGCTTTATCAAAAAGATAAACTGTACTGGGAAAAAAATCTTGATAGTTCAATAATTTAATGCTTTCCATTAGTTGTCTGTGATTTTGCCAATAAATACTTGGATTTACTTTTCCCACTTAACCACAGATATATGATAAGATTATATTTAGAAAACTGGATTAGTATTTAAATATCCATATACTCCTAAAGAGAGACTTTGAAAGATTCAGATCAGAACAAAAGATTGAAGTGGGGGAGGGTATAGATCAGTGGTGGAGTGCATGCTTAGCATGCACGAGGTCCTGGGTTCAATCCTCAGTACCTCCATTTAAATAAATAAGTACAAATAAACCTAAGTATCTCTTCCCCATCCAAAAAAAAAAAAAGAACAAAAGATTGAAATTTTTGTTTTACTAACTACCCTATATTGGCACATAGGCCAGTATCCATTTATGTCTCATACTGGCATTACTCAATATTTATTTCAACTTTCCTCATGACATTGCCAATTTTGCTCACTAAATTGTAAAACATATATAAACATTGATAGTTCCCACTACTGTGCCTGGAACATAGTAGGTGATCAACAAATTTTACCTATTTTTATTTTTATACATCTATATATATCCTTAAGTTAGACATATGTCTTATTAGATCATTCATTTAGAGAGTGAATGCCTTGTAACATTACTCTATGATTTACCCTCAAACACTCCATCCATATCATTTCCTTGCATATATATGTATAGAAAGGGTGTTTTGAATTAGAGTAGGAATAAAACAAAGCACTATCAATTTATTATGTATGTATAACTGAATCACTTTGCTATACACCTGAAACTAACATTGTAAATCAACTACACTTAAATTTAAAAAATATTTTTAAAAAGAAGGGACAGAAGAGAGCTTGCTTCCTCTTTCTCTCTGCTCTCCGACATGTGAGCATATAACAAGAAGATGGTCATCTGCAAAGGAGGACGAGAGCTTTCACCAGACACAGGATGTGGTGGCACCTCGATCTTGAACTTCCCAGTTTTCAAGACCATGAGAAATAAATGTTCATTTAAGCCACTCAGATTATGATGATTCTGTAAGAGCAGCCCAAACTAAGACACATACATTATGTCATTAATACTCACAGCAAAACTCAATGATTTGGGTCGTATAATTAGCGTCTTTTTACAGAGAAAGAAACTGAAGTACAGAAAACATTAATAGCATATCTACAATCATACATTTTGACCGCCAGGCTGAATATGCGACATGAACGCCTGCCCATGTGACCTCTGAATCAAGCCAATCCAAGGAAAAAGTCTGACAACCACAACCACCTTTTTCAAATCATGTCTGATAAGTTCTTTTATAATCTGAAGTGACAAGTACTCCCAACTCCTCTACCAAGTTAGGATAACATTAAAGTTGAAATAAAAAGACAAGCCAGAGCATGTCTTCTATTTTTTCCATGCCGTGGTTGTCCCCAGTGGGGTGTTTTTTACACACAAGAGTTTCAGTATGTTTGTGTGTCTGATATATTTGAGGGCAGAAGTAGGTTCTAACAGACAAAACAACGTATTACATACTCACTCTATTCACAGCCTTATAATTAACCCTGTGGGAAGGAATAAGAAAAATATAGACACAGTTTGTCCCTGTATACGTTCAACCAATTTGACTGAATGAAAACAGATGTAAACATTTACGAAATATTTTTTTTTCTACTCAGGCACTAAAAATTGTGTTATCCATTATGGTAGCCACAAGGAACATCTGAATATTGAGCACTTAAAAATGTGGCTCGTGCCACAGTTGAAATATAATACTAGTTTGGATATATTGGGTTAAAGAAGTTATATTCTTAAAATTAATTTCACCAGTTTCTTTTTACATCTTTTAAAGTGGCTACTACTACTAGAAAATGTAAAATTACATATGTAGCTCATGTTATATTTCTACTGGACAGAACTTAACATGATATATAACGTGGAAAATTTTACTTTTGGTGTCGGCTGGGTGGTAATTTCACGATCAGTGCTTTGATCTGGTTTTTTGCTCCCGCTCAGCCTATGTGAGCATGATTGGATGGTATTCATTAGTACCACTTATGCATTTTGTAATAACTTTATACTCTTTATCGTGTGCTGCTTTCCAGAGGATTAGCCTTTTCGTCTATTTATGGAACACTCAATTACCACGAATGAGGAAGAGCAAGACAGGAAAACAAGTGTCTTAACTATTTCAAGCAGGTACTGTAGGTTTTTAACCAGGAGGCTGGAATCTTACATTCACTTCCTTACAGAATAGTCCTGATCCCTAAGCCAGCCTTGGTTTTTCCAGTTTATTGCAGAGAATTGATTGTTCTTTCAGTTAGACCATGATCAGGTCATGCTGTTTTGCCCAATTACAAATAGAACACAATCATTATGAAAGTGAAAGAGCAATTGTTTTTAATTGAATCTTTACTCTATTCTTCTCTCAATGGGGATACAACATATAACATAAATGAACAGCGGACTCTCCTTCGTGTTATGTTTAATTCTATGAGTTTTGAGACAACAGTCAATTGCATTCGCTATATTGAAGGATATAACTTAGTTTAACAGCAGTCTGAAAATAACAGGGCATCCAATCATCACACACTATATTTATTAAGAACTCCGAATGTGCCAAGACCAAACAACAGAAAGGAACATAGCAGGATGTTTGAAGTTTGCAGTGTAAGGATGTGTAAATTCAGTAAAGACAAAAATCTGAGTAGAAACCTCGATAAAATGCACAACTGCATGAAATACTGTAGGGCAGTGGTTAGGAACATAGACTTTGGAGTCAAAATAGTTGAGTTTTAGTGCAGGCTTCTGCACCTCCTAACTGTCTGAACTTTGGCAAGTTACTTATCTATAAAATGCGCCTAAAGTTTCTGATCTGTCAAATCATGTAAATAATCGGACCGAATTCTGAAGTCACTATAGGCATTGCTTCATTTAATCTTGACAATAAACAACAGAACCTGGCCAAAATTGCTTACTCAGTGTCAGTGAAATAGTAATAATAATAATTTTTATTATATTATTATTATTATTATTATTATTATTATTATTATGTGAAGGGGAACATGGATATAATACATTTCAAACTATATATAATGTGATCATCCCAGGACTGCCACTGGTTAGCAGGAAACAGCTTCACTTTCAAATCAATATAGCTAAACAATATGAATTCCTATATTTTATAGATCCTGAACCATACAACCCAAGACCTGATTATTCATTGACTTGTATTATTTTCTACCTGTTTAATTTACGTAAGTCTCTTTTCCCAAGGATCTTAAGAAACATGCCAGGCACACAAGAGAGGCAACACAACCAGGTATTACTAAGTGTACTAAGATAACCTCCTGAATTCAATTCCAAAACCTTTCCAACCCAACTCTTACCCTCCTAAATGGATTTTCTCTAGTCCTCTATCATGCATATACACCTATCTTTTTTTTTTTTTTTTTTTTTTCTTAGAAGAGAGAGACGAGAGAGAGGAAATTCTTAGAGCATGGAGAGGATTTTAAGTTTCGGAGAAGTGAGAAAAAAGATTGCAAAATCAGTGACATCCAGTTTCAAGGGGGTAAGAAATGGAGAGACAGCACCTCAGTCTTTTGTTTTTCTTTTTTTTTAAACATTTCTTATTGATTTATAATCATTTTACAATGTTGTATCAAATTCCAGTGTAGAGCACAATTTTTCAATTATACATGAACATACATATATTCATTGTCACATTTTTTCTCTGTGAGCTACCATAAGATCTTATATATATTTCCCTGTGCTATACAGTATAATCTTGTTTATCTATTCTACAATTTTGAAATCCCAGTCTATCTCTTCCCACCCCCCGCCCCCTTGGCAACCATAAGTTTGTATTCTATGTCTGTGAGTCTATTTCTGTTTTGTATTTATGCTTTGTTTGTTTGTTTGTTTTTTTAGAGTCCACATATGAGCGATCTCATGTAGTATTTTTCTTTCTCTTTCTGGCTTACTTCACTTAGAATGACAATAGCCAAGACATGGAAACAGCCTCGGTCTTTTCTATGGTGAACAAGACAACAACAAAAGGGTAGGAAGAAATATAGGTCATCAGCTTCTGGCCTACACGCAGCTTCTTGTAAACATCTCCAATGTGAGGGTTCTGACAACCTCATTTACCAACTTATAAACTTATTCCACCTTTGAGCTCCTTGCCAGTCAAGATGGTCTTTCTGTTTTGTTAAAAGCTATACTTGAAGAGAGAAATGTATCATTTAGTGATCTTTTCATCCTAATATCTCAAGTCTGTTCCTTACACTTTTTTTTTCCCTGCTGGGTTTCTTTGAATATCTCTCCTATCTACTTTCTTTATGCATTACTTTTTGATCTTCTGTTACCCAAAACTTCTTATTGGATTTCATTCATTTTTGATTTGTTTTTGGCAGAGCCAACTTATTTGGGGGATAATGTTATATTTGAATTTTTGGCTACTGGGCGAATCAGGCAGCAGCTGCACACTTAATAAGTATTTCTTCTACTTTATGAATTTTAGACTAGATTCTCCTGAACACATAAACGTAAAGTAGCAGTTTCTAGTTTTAGCGTGCATGTAAACTACCTCGAAGTCTTATTAAAATGCAGGATCCAGATCCCAATCCCCAATGATTTTGACACAAGTTTAGGCTCAGTCCTAGAAATTTGCATTTTAATAGGCAACCCCAACTGATTTTAATACAAGGATGCAATTAATATAAGGAAGACACTTTAAAAACCATACTTGAAAAAGCACTATCTCCTAAAACATACCAAGTTCAAGAAAGCAAATACACACATACACACTAATCTTATAAGCCTTTCTTTCTCACGTTTCACATACACTCTTCTCTAGAATTCACTGGCAACTACTTTAGTGTACGAAGGAATGCACGTTCCTCCACCACACTGATTTTTCTGTTATTTGAGAAAAAGAAAAGAAAAGAAGAAAACTCACAAATGATACTGATTGACTTTTTTTGTTTATTTATAGTTTTGGTCTGGGCTTTAGGCTTTTTGTTTTTGTTTGTTTGGCTAACATGAAATGATTAATTACTATTTGTAGGGCACCATGCTATGTCACTGACTACACACAATCACATTTAATCTTCACAACCATCTTATGAAGTGTTTGCTATCATAAGCCCTGTTTTACAGATGAGAACTAAGTTTAAGCTTACCTTACCCTATCTGAACATCCCAAAGTCCCAAATCATAGAATTATCTAGAATGTGTCCTTTACCACAAACATCATGATACCCAATATCCTTCAGTTTTAAATCGATGGAAGTAAATTTCCAGTACATTTTAGGATTTCAGTACAGGAGCAGGAGAGTAAAATTAAATAAAGAATGAGCAAAAACAGATGGGTCATAGAATATTTGTTAAATTTGGTATGTAAAAACTCAGCTTGACAGCAGTAATATGTAAAAAAAGAAAAGTTTGATTCTTTAGGGTTCTAAAACAATAAACTGGGAGGAACTTGATTGCAAATCAAATGATTAAAATGATTAAATATTTTTCTTCCCTAAATATATAGTTCAAATCCATGTAAAAATAATTCTGATTATTCAAATCTTTTAAATTTTATTGTGATTTTGTGGCACTGAAACAGTTTGAAATAAGCAGGCTAATATGAGGATCTTATATGGTATACTTTCACATGGTGTGGAAAAATTTCTTTGTAGTTATTTATGTAAAAGGATTTCAGCTATAGCTTTGATTGTGACTAGGAAAACATGAAATGTTTCCATTAAATTCAGGCTAAATCAGAAATCAGAAATGTTCATCTATGGGTTTTAAGCTCAAATGAGTAGTGACTAATTATATTAAAACATACAGTGAAAATTTTGTTCCCTTCAGACACTTTGGCATGATTTTGATGGAGAAAAAAAAATAAAACAAGCAACATTCATCTAACATAAAGACTATATCACTGTCCCCTTATATGTCACCGTCTTGAAGTTGTAATCTATTATTTAAGTCAAATGGAATAATAATGCTTCAAAATGCTAAATTGATCTCAGCAGCCCCAGCAGATTGAAACCTTATTATCAGTTAATCATCAGTGGCAACTTTCCACTGACAAATCAGCCCAGTCCTAGTATTTGCAGCAACCAAAAAATGGTGAACAGTTTGTTCCATAATTATCTAGAGGATGTCTGGATTCTTTACTATCCCTTTCTTTGATATATTTTAATATTACCTAGTTGAGTGCTTAGAGTAAGGGATGCTATGAACTTTGCTATAATTTTTTTTTAACCAGAAATATTTCTCAATCAAATAGAAATGTCTCCAGGGCATCGGTAACATTTGACGTTTTAACTACCTGGAAGACATAATTGCAATTTATTGGGTGTATTCAGTGGTTAGTCATTTTGGAAAGCTAATAATTATTTAAAAAGAAAACTATGATGAAATACACCTGTACTTCATCATCAGTTGTATTATAACAAATCATTCATTCCCATATTTGTTCGAGAAGAAAAAACAATTATTTGGGAGGATCCTCACATAATACATGTTTTTTTTTTTTACTTTTTCTAAAAATTAAGGGACTATTATTCCTTTATGCTATACATATAGGAAAATGTGCTTTTGTAAATATTGTCCAACAGGGTAATTAAATTTTAAGCCTAGAATTTTCTATTTTAAGCAGAGACATCTGTAGCATTACTTAAAGAGGCAATGAATTGTCATGGTGGATGCTCCATATTACTAGCCAGGTTAAAAAAGAAATCATCAAGATGAGGGCACATTAAACTGAAATGAAAGTATCAACATCTCAATGTTTTTTGAATGGTTACCATAAACATTTGGGAAAATCAAGTATCAAAATCAAGTGTTCTTGAACCAGCCTTATCTTCAAAAGTGTTTAACACTCTGCAGAGCTCTAAAGGGAAAGAGTCGGTCTTTCAGAGAATCTTGTGGTTAAGTGACTGCAATTAAGTTTATTTTAATTTGTGGAATATATTAAACCAATACTTTCCTAGGGAGAAAAAGTAGCCACATGCATTAATTAAAATAACTTTATCATTCAATGTTGACACTTCAGATTAAGGGTATAAAAATATAAAGGAAATTAGGAATCCTTTTTGTGGAAGCCCAATTGGATGTCGGACTTGATGAAAGACATTCACAGAGAAATTTATTTTTTTTTTTAACTGAATGATAGTCGATTTACAATGTTGTGTTAGTTTCTGGTGTACAGCATAGTGATTCAGTTTGAGATACATGTATATGTGTATATGTGTGTGTGTGTATCCCTTTTCCTATTCTTTTTCATTATAGACTATTATAAGTTATTAAATGCAGCTCCCTGTGCTATACAGTAGGTCCTTGTTGTTTATCTATTTTATACATAATAGTATCTGCAAATC
The DNA here is from genome assembly GCF_048773025.1 of Camelus bactrianus. Classification (NCBI taxonomy): domain Eukaryota; kingdom Metazoa; phylum Chordata; class Mammalia; order Artiodactyla; family Camelidae; genus Camelus; species Camelus bactrianus. Next base: position 75,245,791 of record NC_133575.1, on the reverse strand, counting down.
CCGAACTCCCACTTTATCCCTCTACTCCCCCACTTTCCCCACAGTAACCATAAGTTTGTTTTCTATGCCTATGACTCTGTCTTTGTTTTGTAAATAAGTTCATTTGTGCCCTTTTTTTAGAATCCAGATATAAGTGCTATGATAAGACATTTTTCTTTCTCTTTCTGTCTTACTTCACTTAGTATCACGATCTTCAGGTCCATCCATTTTGCTGCAAATGACATTATTTTACTATTTTTAATGGCTGAGTAGTATTCCATTGTATAAATATACCACAGCATCTTTATCCAGTCATCTTTCAATGGACATTTAGGGTGTTTCCATGTCTTGGCTATTGTAAATAGTGCTTCTGTGAACACAGGGATGCATGTATCTTATCAAATTAGAATTTCCTCTGGATATATGTCCAGGAGTGGGATTGCTGGGTCATATATGGTAAGTCTATTTTTAGTTTTTTTGAGGAATCTCCATACTGTTTTCCACAATAGCTGCATCAAACTACATTCCCACCAACAGTGTAGGAGGGTTCCCTTTTCTCCACACCCTCTCCAGCATTTATCATTTGTGGACTTTTCAGTGATGGCCATTCTGACCTGTGTGAGGTGATACTTCATTGTAGTTTTGATTTGCATTTCTACAGAGAAAATTTTAAACTCACATCACTTGTGCAAAAGAGTGAAGAATAATTTTCTGTCATTTAACAAGTTCTTCAGTGTAGTTATTTATAGAAATACTTACTCTTCTCACATGTTCACCAGATCTGTCATCAAGTTACAGTTCTTTGTTAAGTGCATCCCTTCCTGAAGCGTTTCCCTTAATAATCATTTTAACATTCACCTGTTTGGCTATCTTTAAAATTACATGTAGCAAGGTATTTAGGTACATAAAGAGATCTACAAGCAAGCTTTGGGGTAAATATAACAGAGATTGAGAACGGTTATCCTAACCACCCCTTCCTTTCTTTCACATTCACTGTATTCTAAAATTCACTGGCACTGGCTTCAGTGTATGAGCGCAGACATGGTCCTCCATGAAAGGAAAAAGAATGAAAAGACAAAACGTGGGGACTTGGAGGTTTTGGGGTTCGTTTATTAGCTTTGCCTTCATGTTAGGCTTTGGGAGGGGGAGCGGGCTAACATTTCATGATTATTTCCTTGCTTCCTACTTACAAGGCACCATGCTAGGCCCTTGACTACATATGTTATCACATTTAATTCTCATAACTACTCTTTGAGGTATGTACAGTTATAAGCTCTATTTTATTGATGAGAAATGTGCTTAAGCTTGCTTTAACATTTGAACATCGCAAAGACCTAAAACATAAAATATTTAGATATATGTCTTTGAATCCAGATATCATGATACCCAATATCATGATCAAGAAAAATAAAATTACTATTGTAGCCTTAAAATAAGCAAACGACATTGTCCTACTGTATAGCACAGGGAACTAGATACAATATCTTGTAATAACCTATAATGAAAATGAATATGAAAAAGCATGTATCTGTATATGTATAACTGAATCACTACGCTGTCCACCGGAGAGGAACACAACATTGTAAATCAACTATACATCAATTAAATAAATAAATAAATAAATAAATTTTTAAAATGTTTAAATATGGAAAAGTTAAAAAAAGTAAACAAAAGAATGTAAAAACATTGCTACTTCATATGACAGTGGTATGAGTTTAGGCAGATCTTCATTGGTTTTAATCTTTATTAGAGGCAAAGCAAAACCTTTGAATTTAACTTTAGCAATCTTTAGTATCCAAGGTTGAAATAGACCTCCCTAATGTATATCAAATGCTGAGAGAAGTAATTACTAAGATCTTCTCCCTTTATGGCTGGCTCAGGTCAGCATTCAGCTATTAATGCTAGATCAAACTTGTGGTAACTTTTCAGGAATTAGTCATCGGTGTTGCTATCACATCTCCTACTTAATGCTATCCCCAGTCACCTTCTTCCACGCTGGAATCCAAACAATACTACATGTCAAAGATGTCTCTAGTCTCCATACACGTAGACTGTAGGACCCTGAGAAAATTACCTGACCATTCCATGCCTCACTGTCCTCATCTGTAAAATAGGCAGAATGACAATTCCTACTTCTTAGAGTTGTTGTGACAAATTAGGTAATAAATCTGAAAGTGCCCAATATGCTGCCTGAAAAATAATTGCATTCAAGTCTGATCTATTAAGGAATAATCTTACTTCCAATTTGTACACCATCCAACAACAGGAACTCTAAAAGAATAATTTTCCAAGGTTAAACCATTACACATGACATGATGCTTACAACATTATTCTTCCTCACCACCTCTTCACTTTTAATGAAAATGTTTGTTTAACAAGAGCATCCCCAGAAAATTGTCTCTTATGCTAAAGAGAGCAGGAACATTAAGCAACTCCTCTCCTGTAATTGCTGTGGTCAGTGAAAAATTAGTGCTTCGTTCATAGTCCCCAGAGAAGACTCAGCCAGGGAATATGTATCAGATATCTCTAGAGTAGTATTTTTCCAAGGATCATCATTGGACTACCTGTTTCATTATCACCTGAAGGACTTGTAAAAACAGGCAGATTCCTGGACCTCATCCCAGATTTCATGAAACCACCTCTGAGAGTTGGGTCTAGATAAATATATATGTGTTGTACCAGCCCTCAGGTGATTCTGATGCATGATATCTTTTAGAATCATTTCTCTAGAGAATATTCTTAACCAGACGGACAGAACCTGGATCTTTCATGGTAAATTTTGTTTCAGGAAAGGAACTTTCAAACCTAGGTAGTTCTCTATGTGAAGTTCCTAATGAATTTACCAGGGTGAAATCACACCTGAAAGAAAGTATCGGCCATGAGTCTATTTGCATTCTGGCCTTTTTAAATCATAGGCACCATGATTTTAATTAGGCTCAATTTTAGAAAAGCCCAAATTTTGTGGTTTAATAAATGAGAAAAAAAGTAAATAAGCATTGTCTAGAATGCAGTATTGATTGTATTCGTCACACCAATCTGAGGTTGGATGGAGATGGTTTAGGAAGCCTACAGACATCTCTATTTTGATAATTCAACAAGACTGATTCCCGTCATTTAAACTTGGAATGATGTTCTCACCTCTGGGAAACCTAGCAAGTGTTATTGAACAATCTACTCCTACAACTTGCCTTGGGGCATCCTTAAAAGCATGAACCATTCCTAGTCTAATGTTGAGGGTGATACAGGTCAGTAGTAAGAGCTTAAGTAAGGTCCCTAATCACAAATGTTTTAAAACTCAACAGAGATAATGGAGTCCCACTATTAGAAACGAAGACATCTGAGTCTATGTGCTAAGCTCCAGTGAAATTACACTTCTAGCAGCTATATGAGAGAATTTTGGACACTTCGAGCCATTTTGAGCAGACTACCAAAATTCAGAAATTCTTCCCTGGAAGTTGCTCTACAAAATTGGTATGAATTCCTAACTTTAACAGACATTTGTTGTTTTGGTTTTCCAGTACTCATTCACTCACATTCCAGTAGCCACAAGCCAATTTGACTCCATGCAACAACCCTACTCTCAGTCCCTATGCATCCAATGGATTTGATTCCTTTCTTGGCTTTAGACTTCACATGTGATACAGTCCTGTCCAACAAGGTTTTTCCATACCCCTGGCCAGAGTTATTGGTTCAGATATGACCATAAAATACCATCAAAGTCAATGAGTGTGATTCAAAATGATACATGCACCCCAATGTTCACAGAAGCACTATTTACCATAGCCAAGACATGGAAGCAACCTAAAAGTCCATCAACTGATGAATGGATAAAGAAAATGTGGTATATATATATATATATATATTACTCAGCCATAAAAAAGAATGAAATATTGCCATTTGCAGCAACATAGATGGACCTAGAGATTATCGTATTAAGTGGAGTAAGTCAGACAGAGAAAGATAAATATCATATGACATCACTTGTATACAGAATCTAAAAGTGAACTTATTTACAAAATGGAAACAGATTCACAGAAATAGAAAACAAATTTATAGTTACCAGGGAGGAAAGGGGGTGGGAAGGGATAAATTGGGAGTTTGAGATTTGCAGATACTAGCTACCATATATAAAATAGATAAACAACCAGGTCCTACTGTATAGCATAGAGAAATGTATTTAATATCTTGTAGCAACCTATCATGAAAAATACTATATATATATAAATCACTATGCTGTACACCAAAAATTAACACAACACTGTAAACTGACTATACTTCAATAAAAATAAATAAATAAAAACAAAGTCAGTGAGATTTTTGCTAGGATTTCTAAGACAAAAGTAGGCTCTTTTCCCACTATATTTGAAGCTGGGAGAACACAGGTCCTGGGAATGTTGATGGCTATCTTGTCACCACATGAAAACTGCGATTGATGCCAACACAGCCAAAGGCTGGATTGGAAAGGAATTCAATGTTAATTACAATGTTCAAACCCTAAACTCAGTCTTGCCTGCCTGAGCCAACAAATCCATGACATCTCAGCTGCATTAGTCAATACATTCCTTTTTTACCTACAACACTCATAGTTTCTATGAAGCTTCACCTTATAGTTAATCTTTACTAATAGCACATCTGAAGCTGTGAGTCAAGATGAAGGTTGGCTGGTTGTGAAAAAGCAATCCACTCAACAAACGTCTATCTAATGCTTGTTCTGTAACAATGGGCTTGAAGTTTCCTTGTTTGAGGACACCAATGACTTTCACACTGGATTCCATATAAGATGTCTTGTAAACATGTTATTCTAAAATACATTTTAAAAACAATATTTTATCCATTTGAAAACCAGACTAAAAATCACACTTGAATGAGTTGTTTGTATATAGCTGATCTGAATGCATTAGAAGTTACCAATGCATCATAATGCTGTTTGGTCAATTCATTTTTGTGAACTTCAGTCTCCCTTGCAATACATTGAAAAGCCTTATAAACGTGCTATTAATTAGGAAGGTGATAGCACTGCATCAGTCTTTTTTCTAAATTCAGTCCTTGCAAATCCATTTACCATAAAATTGTTCCAACAGATATAATATTACGGCATATAAGCACCACACAGAGTTAAACACCAAGGAAGGCTTAGTTCATCAGCTGGGCACAGGATACATGCTCTCATTACATATAATTGCTATGCAGTTAAAAATAAATGTAATAATGTCATAATAATGCTATATTTCACTTAGTTTTACCAGATAAGTTGTTTTGAGGTGGTTTGTAGCTGACATAAGCATGCTAAGAAATGCAAGTTATTACTACACATAATAATAATGATGATAACACTTACCAAGTGTTTATTATATATTGGGTACTGTCCTAAGTATGTTAAAGAATTATTCATCATAGCCTTAAAACCCCATGAGTCACATACTAATTTCATTTCTATGTTACAACTAAAGAAATGGAGACTTCTGGAAGTTGATTAAGTTGCCCTTGATCTCAGAGATGGTAACAGAGTGTAGTTGGATTTAAATTCACTTAATCACTCTGCTAAAATGTCTACACTCTTAACAACTACACTGTTCTATCTTAAATAGATTCATCTTGGAAGCCATTTAGATTCCAGATCAGTTTAAATAATGATTCCAAAAAGAACTGTTAACATCCTGTTAACATTTATTACAACTTATCTGTGTAAATGAGGATTGTCTAAATAACTTTCAAGTAAAAGGAAATACACAGAAATAAACTGGATACTGACACTGATGTAAGACTCCTACCATCACCAGTATGTCTGGATTTAAAATTTTGGTGTGCACCATGATAGCATCAGTGTTTTCACGGACTAACTTCTAATAAGTCTATGTTGTCAATTTGAACTTTAAAAGTATACCAAATTAAAATTTCACTTTGTGTATTTTCTTGTATTGGTTTAAGATTTTACTTTTTGAAAAGTACTTTGGTCTAAAAGTGCCAATTTGTTTGCATCTTCAGTACTTAGCAGAGTAGACACATATAGTACAACAAAAATCACTAAGTGTTGAACGCAAGAATGCATGATACAAGTTCTGGTTTACACTGTTGCATAAAAAATCAAGAGGACTTGATAAGAATAAAATCAGAGTGGTTACAGGAGTTTCTGGACTTCCTTCTAATGGAATTTGAATCTCACCATTTGACTAGTTGGTGCTTTCTCTTACAGAATCTGTATACCACATCTTTGAATCTGTAGACCAGACATGGGCTTAATTTTCTACATCTGACACAGGGGCAATGTGTCTCAGCCTCTCTGGAGTGTCTACTGTATTGTGTTGCCCTTGACAGCAAAGTGACCTCTACCTATAATGGACAGCATGTGTATTAGAAACAATAACTTTTGTTCTTTTACTATATTCTATAATGATACAGTGTCACTGGTTAGGTCATTTTCATAGGCCATTGTAAATTCAGAACAATGCTTGTTGGTGTTTAATTGAAACGAACCTTCAAAAATCTCGATAAGGTCATTGCACGCTCTAATCTTTGAAGAAGTGGGTGTGCTAAAACACATTATTTTGACACTTGCCCAGGCTCCATAAATTGCCAGGAGGACAGCATGCCAATAGTTGAGTTAATTAAAGCTGTATTTTTGTCATTATAATTCATCCAGGTGGCTTTTATTCTATGTGACCCATCTTTCCTTCCTACCTTTTCATTTTGCAGAAATATTTTCTCTCATTTTGAATTCCATGGAATCAAAAAGTTATTAAACATTTAGTTTACCAAAGAAAGACATTAATAACTATCCTAGTATGTCCATAAATAAAACACTGGGAGATTTTCAAACAGCAGCCCAAATGATGAAACGTTTGCACAAATACAGTATAATCACCATTCGGTATTTATTTCTGCAAATACCCAAGATTGAATCAATATTTTGGCTTTCTACTTTATTTGTTTTCAAAATTTTCCCTTGAGTGCAGAAATACAGTATGCTACGGTTACAAAAGTTAATTATCTCTCTCTCTCTTTCTTAATATGCTCTCTGTTTGGAAATTTCAATGAATTAATGCACATGGTTTAAGCACACTTGCATTCATTTTAATAACATGCTCGTTGTAAACAATTTATAAGCTGCAGAAGAGTAAAAGAAGAAAATCACCCAATCTTACCATCCAAAGATATGCATTATCTATGTTTTGATATAATTTACTCTAACCTTTAGTTCTAGAAGTTTGGGGTCATTTTTTGTTTTGCATACAGCTTTAGCACTTAAGATTTTTTAAAGCATTTTCATGTTAATCAATGTCCTTATATTCCTCAAAAAATAACATACTGTTTAATCACTGCCTGTAATTCTACTGCTTAGACTTCAGGGGAAAAGCATAGAATTCACAGTTATAAAGGTTCAAAGATAAATTTACTTTCATCCACAAAAATGTAACAAGGTGGATGTTTCTAGTCAGTGGCTAGGTCTTCTTTATGTATCATTGCAGGGACCTCAGCTCGTACCACCCTGTGGCTCTGCCGTCTTCAATACACAGCTTCCAAAGTTTCCCCGGGTGCTGTTGTCCCAGTCAGTCAAAAAGGGTAAAATATTATGGAAAGGAAAGTGCTTATGGGCAAGAAACCTTTAAGCAAAATAAAATATATGAAAATAAACTGAATGTTGACCCTGATATAAGACAGCAATTATCCCCCCCTTGATTTGGATTTAAGGCAACAAATACTTCTGTTCATATTCCCTAGAAGCAAACTCAGTCAGGAGACTATAGCTAACTTAAGAGAATGCTGGGAATGTAATCCAGCTTTGTTCTCAAGAAAAGGAGGGGGAAAGACGTAGATAAACAACTAGCGACATCTTTCATAACTAGTGAAATAAAAAATTTTCCCGTTTGCTACTTATCTTGATGCCTTCTTTTGTTCAAGATCTTTGTCCCATGTTTTCTAATGATGTATTCTTCTTTTAGTTACAGATTGATATATCAACAATGTATCTGTAATGTAAGTAGCAAATATTTCCAGTTTTTGTATCATTTAATATTCTTCTAGTGATTCTCACAAATAATAGCTTCAATATTTAAATTATAATTCTAGCAATATCTTGCCTTGGCTTTATGCTCAGAAATCCCATCTCTAACTCAAGCTCTGATAATATTCACCTACATAGTCTTATTATTATTTTATGGTTTCATTTTTAAAATTTAAACTTTTAATCCATGAATAACACATTTTGATCCACACAGTATGAAATACAGGTATAACTATATTGCTTCCTCCCAATTTAACCATTTCTATGTTTCCCTTGATTTTTCTCCACTGATTTAAACTGCTATGCAAACTTTCATATATTCTCTAGGTCTGCATGAACGTGGCACTGGCAATGAGGAGGGAGAGCAGAGGTCAGATTTGGGTGACATTTCAGTAGAAGACACAGGAATTGGTGATGAGAGGTAGGATTGAAAGAAAGCAAAGTGGAGGTTAATATGAGGTTTGTAGCTTGTGAGACTGAATGGATGGGTGATGTTACTAATCAAGTTAGATAATATAGGAAGAATGCCATTTTTAGGATAGAAAAAAATTTCTTCTGTTTCAGACATATTAAGACATCTTTTGAAATACTAAGTTGGAGAAGTAAAGTAGGCAGTTGGATATATGAGTCTAGAAATTAGTATAGGATGTGAGCTGGTGTGTGGACCGCCATCAGCTTGTTGATGGTAGCTGAAGCCATTGGAACAATTTGGATAATCTAGGTTGAGGGTATGTGTGTATGTATGTATATATATTTATATATATATAAAATCAGAGAACTCATTAATAAATTCTGGGAAACTTCAAAATTTGAGGGATTGGCAAGGAGAAGTAACAAGCAAAATCGATGGAGAAGTATGGTTAAAGTGATGGAAAAAAAATGGTACAATATATGGAAACCGAGAGAATTACTTGACGGGAAAAGGAACTGACAGAGTTAAAGGCTGCAGAGAAGCCAAGTTGAACGAGGTATAAAAACAAGCCACTGGCTTTGACAGTTAGTGGGTACCAATGACCTTAAGAACAGGTCACATACACTAGCTGAGGAAGAAGCAATAATCTAATTATTTTGATGCTAATACTATGTCTTTTATATCATGTGTCTGATGTGTGCACCCTCAAATAGATATTCGTAACAGACCTGGGAGTTATATTACTAACAACACTTTACAAATATTGAAAATCATCCTCAGAGAGGTTAAAACAATTGCACAAGAGGACATTCCATTCGTGAATTCTGGGGCCAAACCAATTTCTTCATTGAGAAAGCCTTGCTTACCTCCACAAACATCAGTCTATTTCTATTCTTCTGAAGTATGAGGAATAAACACCTGTTTTCCTTTTTCTCTCCCAATCTTTCTTTCTGGCTTTGGAAATTATGTTCTTTCCATTTCACCCCCTTGTGTTTCTGGTAGACTGCTTCTTCAAGATGTTTTGTGCTGGTGCTGAGATGGGAGAGTTTAAGAAGAAGGAGATTTAAGCACATTGATAAACTGGGGAGAATGAAGGAGTGGATCTAACTGAATACACAGGGAGATTACTGATGGAAGACGCAGGAAGCTTTGACATACAGAGCACACGCTGACAATTTCAGACAAAAGGATACATTCTTTTTCCTCTGATGCCAGAGGGTATGACAATAGAGTTAAATTTAGAAGTAGAGGGAAGTTGATGGGATTCTGAACTGAGTGCCTTTATTTTCCCTCTAATATAGGGGGTTTGCTACAGTATATGCTGGCTGAGAGACACAGAGAGGGGTTAAGGGAGAATGGTAATGCTTTGAACCAGCTTCCCAGGGAAGAGTGATCAGGAACTGCCTGGGAATTAGCAAAAGGATTGTTAAGCAGCCGGGAAACTAGCTGAGTTTAGAGACCTATTATTTGGAGTGGTTCCAATTTTCAGTAACGTGGCAAAAGGCAATAATGGCCCCAAACTTTGCTCCTGTCTATACCCACTCCCCTTGCAATGCAACACTGCCTCTCTCCCCATCAAAAGGCGGAATATACTTCTCTGCTTTTGGAATCTTGACTGGCCTTGTGATTTATTCTGGCTAACAGGATGTGGCATAAATGACACTGGGTCAGCTCTGAGTTGAGATTTCAAGAGCCCTTGCAGACTTCCTCTCTCCCTCTTGGAACCCTTCTGTCGCCATGTGAACAAGTCCAGGCTACTCTGATGGATGATGAGGGACCTGAGGTCTCGCTGCCGTCCACCCCTCATTACTCTAGCTCCTTACTGACATGAAACTGACCTCAGACGCATGGTGGAGCACAGCCTAGGACAGAAGCAGCTCTCAGCCGAGCCTGGACTAAACTGCCAACCCTCAAAATCGTGAACTAAATAAAAGGTCATTGTTATAAGTCATTGACTTGGGGGCGCTTTTTAATACAGTAATCATCCAATCATACCGGAGTATGTGATACCCCAAGCCCAAGACACCAGGATTGGTGAATAAGCAGTTGGAGGTAGTCAATCAGCATCTTGGACTCTTCCAAAAGGTGGGTCACAGGACAAAGGGACAAGAGAATTATAGGAGTTCCAGAGATTGTTTGCAAAGTGATCAAACATGGAGTCCAGACAGGCAAGGGATGGAAATGAAGCCATGAACTGGCTAACAGAATAGACTAAAATTGGAGGAGAGGGAAGGAGCTCAGGGACCAGAGTCACAAACGTCTGCCTTGACTTTTCAGATCTGCCCTGAATACAAATGTCAACTATAAAGAAACAAACAAGCAAAAAAACCTTCCTTCTAAATCTAAACTGCTCATTATCTATTAACTATCACTTTAATTGCAAACAAGTGGTTAATATATGTGTCTGAACACTGTAACAAGAATTCCTAAAATAAATGGATTTTTAAAAGATGCCTTACACTTGAAGAATTAGTGACATACTAAATGTATTCAAGTTAACATAATATGATGAAAATGTCATTCATTTGAATGCAATTTGCAGGGAACATATTAATTAGTCTTAGCTCGCCTTGAAAAGAACACATTATTTCTGCTTTATGAAAATAGGAAAAAAAATAACATAGCAGGCCATTTGATGAAATCCTTTGGTCTGAACATGAGAAAGAAGTCAAAGGATTTGTAATTTGCTCTGCATAAGCTTCCAAAAACCCTACAACTTCTGAAATAGATTGAATTCAATAGAACTTACCTAACCACAGTTGGCTGTTAATAAGCACATTTGTCTGTTTATTTGCTGCCTAAGAAGCACACTTTCTCCAAAATGACTGAAAATCATGTACTGTACTTCCAAAATGTAATTCCAAAATGGAAAGAATTGTGACTTCCAGTAAATGCCCCACAGGAGTCTCTCTGCTAACTACCAATCATGTCATCTCTCTGAGCAGCTTGGCATGGCCAAGATACTGCAATGAGGATAAGAAATGGTCCCCGGTGATTTAACATCCAATACACAAACCTCCATCATGTCTGCACAACAGAAAATTAGTTTGGCAGCCACAAAATTCATCTCTTAAGAACTGGCTGGTTTTCATGTTTTGAATGAGCCAGATTCATTTCCTTATTGAGAAAGTCCTCTTTATGTCCACAAGTACCCATCTAATTCTATTTCTTCCAGAAATAGACTGGAGGTGCGCTCTATGGTTCTGTGTACCACAGTAATTGTCTCAATCTCTATCTTTATCTTTTTCTTTATCTCCAGTTCAATTTCTTGGTGCCTCAGCCTCCCTCTGGCCCAACTGCTCTCTACACAAACACACACACACACACACACACACACACACACACACACACACACATTGGTTTGCAGAACAAAAGGAAATTTCATATATGGCTCATAAATACTTATCAGTTTGAACAAAAAAAAATCCCCTGAGATTATGTGTTAACCTGAAGAGCTTTATAAAACATAGAGATTCCTTGGCCCCATCCTTAGACATATCAATCCCATATGTCTGGAATTAGATGCCAGTCATCTCACCTTTTAAGTGTTCGACATGATTTCCATGGTTGGTCAGGAATGAGATTCACTTCTTGTTGGTATAAGGCCACACATGTCCTTTGGCACACTTTCAGAATACCAACTCCCTTAGATATTTCTCTCCGTATTTGGAGAACTTCTGAGAACAAAGAGCCTCACCCACAGACATGGCCGTGACAACAGGAACAGAGGGTCTATTTTACTCCACGTGGACAAACACTTGCCTATCTATTCCATCCCTTCAAGACACAATAGGAAAAGGCAAAGGGATAAGGAGCTAACATTTACCAAGCATCAAAATATTTACCGGAAAAAAAGATGGGCTAGAAACTTTTTTACTCCTTTGATTTTTCTAACAAGTCTATAAATTAGACATGAGCAATACCAATTTACAGATGAGGAAACTGATGCTCAGACAGAAGAAGGAATCTACTCATAGTGGCATAGCTCACAAGAAGCAGAACAGAGATTCAAAGAGTGTTGTTGTTGACCTAGATTTAGGACAACACCCTGGTAATCACAGCCTCTGAACTACCCATACATGCATGCACATACACACAGGCTGTTAAAACATGCATTTCATTTTTTCCCTCCCTAAATGGCGCATATTGTAGTGGGCTGAACACTGAAATAATAGGACTGAACTCGGGTTTTTAGTCCCAGTTCTCCCCTTAATTAGCTTTTGTGACCTTTGTGAAACTTCTTCCATTTTCTGGGCCTCATGTTCCTCATCTATTAAATAAGACTGGGATATGATATGATTTCAAAGTCTCTTGTCGCCTTAAAATATCTTCACTTCCTCTATTTCTCTCCATCACTAAAAGCCCAGTACACACTATATTGTATGTATTACCTGGCATTTTTAGAACATGTCCTTCCTAAATGCGGAGTAACTCCGAGGGAGTGAATGTTCATCTCCCCTTACATATTTGAAATGTTTTGTCTTACATCCCCTTGTCCCTCATACATGATTTAGTACCAGTCAATAACTGTCAAACTCACCACCCCTAAAATATCTCGGTCCACTCCTCTGTTTCAGGATACATTCCAATTCTGATGTCTTTTGCTTACTTTGTTTTTGTAATGCAGATGAGGGGCAGGTTATTGTAGTGTTTCTGCTTACAGAACCACTCCTTGGAGAAAGATTTTTGTTTCTTCACAAGGCAAGACTATGCTTCAGTGCAGTGCCTTGGGAGAAGGCCTCCTCCACATCAAAAGGTGTATTCTAAGCAGGAGTTCGAGCATCCAGAAAGAAAATGCTATCATCAACACACAGGTGAAAGATACAGAAACATTTAATCAGCAAGAGCACTGGAAAAAAAAGTCAAGGGACCTGAACTTGAGTTCAAATTCCACTACTACCTAGATATTTAACCTTGGATTAAGGCGTTTGACTTTCTGAGCATCAGTTTCACCTCTGTAAATGACTCTCCAAAGACAATGAAATATTTGAGCACAAAACAGAGGCACTTAAACATCTCAGCAAACTTCTAGGTTTCCCCAGACTGTTCATTAGCCCTCCCTCTTCTCTCCTCGAATCTCTAACATCTCTTCTTTCCTCCCTATTTCACAAAGAAAACAACAGCAATCAGAATAAAACACCCATCAGCTTCCAGCACTACATCTCCTCATCTGCCTGTATCTCTGCTCGTATACTCGGATTTCTTTCCTGTTGCAGTGAAAGATAGAAATCCAAAATCAGATCAGCCACTCCATTTGTGCCCTGAATACTCAAGGGCTCTGGTCCTGCAACTGTCCTTTTCTCTCCTATGTCACATATTTCTCCCTCCTACTGGACCATTCCCATCAACAAACTTGTTCTCATGTTCTAGGATCTCTCTTCTTAGATTAAAAAATAAAAACACTTTGGGCCCCCATGCTCCTCTCCAGTTACCCCCAAATTATCATTACAGTGAAGCTTCTCCAAAGAGTGGTCTACATTTTCTTCCAATTCTTTCTCAACTAACTCCATGCTCACTTTTTTGTCCTTTATTTATTCCACCTCTTACCAGCATTTGACAGACTGGGCCACTACAGCCTTCCCTTGGCTTTCAGACATCACACTGTCCTGATTTCCCTCTTATGTCAATGGTCGTTCCATCTTAGAGCTCAATACTCTCTATATATCAAACTCTACTCCCCTGACGCCAAACACCATCAATGTGCTAACAACTCCCAAATTGCTATCTCCACTTCAAACTTCTTTTGTGAATATCACACTCACATGTCTACTTGCCTACCCAATATCTGGAAAGGCATTAAAATTTAGTGCTCCAGGATATGGGCTTCCTAGGCAGCCCCCAGCCAGTGACTGAACACGACAATGGTGCAAGAACACATCCTTTCTGACCAGCTGTCCAGCACAGGACCCCTCCATCAGCAGTCTTTGCACTGGAGCTCCCTTTGGTGCTGGCTGAGACTTTCTCAGAGCTGTAGCCCAGCCTGAAACGACTTTCTATTGAAGGCATCCTAAGCTCAAGATTGGATGGGCCATTTTCACGCCTCCCACAAAAGCTATAACTTTGAGCTCAGAGACACCAACACAAGTACCTCTCGCTCAGAGACCTGGGTTTCAGTTGAGGAAAGATCCTTCTCTAAGCTTTGAATTGATAAGCATTCAGCCTCTTGCCTTTTGTTCCACCAGTCCTAGGAGTGCTAGCTCCTTCCTTTATGTGCTACTTCCATGATGCCTCAGAATTCTCTTTCGACCCTTTCAGTTAACTAGTTAAAATTACCAGTTAAATACCTAGTTTTAAAAAATGATTTTAAATTCTCTCTGCTCAAATAAGTGGTGTAGGGGATGCGGGGCAGGGTTGGTGAAAGAAAGTTGAATCCTCATCATCCAGTTCAATGGTTAAACTATTTGACCATAGAAAAGCTAGTCTCAACCTAATCTTATAGTCTAGTCTTTGGTTACGTTTCTTTCCCTGACCAGAGGGCTTTGATTTTGTTTGAGTTAATGATTGTCTTGATTGCTATATGTTATCCTTTTCTTCTCCTACCACCACCACCCTTCCTTGATTATGTAAATATTCTCTCAATATGTTCAAACACATTTGGTATTTTATTATTATCACTCTCTGGAAGACTTCTCTCCCAGAGCCTTTTGATCTTCTCCAGGAATTCTGGTTGTTCCCCCAAGTCACCTGTATAACAGTTGTCTGAGGAATTGTTGTCACCAGTTCCCATCACCCTGCAGATTCTTGTAGCCACCTTTGTGTGTGGGGGATCTCCTGTTTACACCTGTTTTTAAACAGACCCATCTCTAATATGTAATACAGCAGCTGACTAACAGTGCCCACCAATATCTCAAATTTTAAGGCCAAGAGAAATGAAGATGAAGTGTGTATAGATTTCAATTGAAGTAATGGGAAAGTCAAGGCAGGAAAAATATACAAATAAAATGAAAAATTATGATATAACTTTTGGACCCCTAGGCATAGTCCATCTTCTTCAACATCTGGGCCACCAGAGCCTGAATAATGGGAGGAATTTGCCAGATGCTCACCACTAGTAAAGTAATTTCAAAGAAACTGAGAGGCCCACTTGGATTATGTGCTCAGATTATATTCAGAGCAGAAATACCACCATATTAAATAAGGTTTGTAATTGCCTCATTATCTTGAATCTGCAGAAAATGTAATGGACCAGAAACCAGCCCTTGTATATATCTGTTTCTGTTTGGAAATTAAGATACTGGCTATGACTGTGTGACTATGTGACAAAAGTAACTGAAATAGGAAATGTTTACTACTTTAATAACTGAACTAACTTGGCACAATTGATTTTGAAATTCATTTTAAAAGACGCTCACATAGGAGTACATTCTAGAGCCAAAGTAGAAAGAAAACAAAGCAAGCAAAAAGTTTGGGGCTGGGACGAAGGACAGGCACAAATGCCAAGGAGAAGGGTATAATTTCAAGTTCAGTTCACAAAAATATGACGTATTGTCATGCAAGACAAAGACAAAGGTAAACTAATTGTTTCCAGTTGATTGCAACAGAAGTTTAATTGGTTTGGTTCAGAGAGAACCATCAACTGTTTCAACCAGGAGAAAGGAATTATACTTTAAATAAATCATGGGTCTGAATTTGTGATATAATCATGCTGAAATAAAAATAAAACTAAATAATTATGCCAACTAGAAAATCTTATTAGGACTTAAAAGCTAGCCTTTTAAAACTAAACATTCTCCAAAAATGGTTTAGACTAGCTGCACCACTTTCTGTTGTTATTTTCAAAGCTACCACGAGGGGGCAATATCTCCTGGCCTCACTGCGGCTTCCCTCCCATTCAAACCGCAGGCAGTCACTGTTTTTTCAGGTAACAGCCCAAAGGTAGCTCAGATTTTCCCGCAGTGCAAGAGAGTCTGCGCGGCCTTACCTCCCACCGTTATCCACTGACGTCCCAAACTTACATAACGCTGTATGTGCGTTATTGTAGTGGTTCTCAACTCTGACTCTGCATTAGCGTCATCTGGGGTGCTTTAAAAAAAAAACAAATGATGCCTGCAGAATTCTCAAGATGGGGCCGGTAATGGTATACTATAAAACTTTCCTCAGTGAGGCTGTCACGGATGAGAACAATGTGCAACCCAGTCTCAGGGTATTAGAAAACAGTATTGAGGAGTTTGAGAATTTCACATTTGTGTGAGTGTCCTTCCCCTGTTTTATCATCTCTAATGCAGTCTTTGCAGGGGATCTTATAATGAGAGAGAAGCTTCAATCATCTTCTATGACTATTCATTTCAGTCAGCCCAGTGCTTAAGATTAAGCTGCCTAGATCAGTCTACCTTTTATTAGGTTTATCCTCATCTGGAAACTTGAATACTTTTTAAAGGGGGCAATGCTGTTTTATTCTCATCTCTAATAAATTATTGCTAGGAAACCTTTAGCAGAGACCATGTTGCAAACTGTCATTTCAGCTCCATGCCACAGATATCACCTTAATATAAGAAGAAACAGAGATGCAAATCCTCTTGTGAACAATAATCAAGTTAATCTGTGAGGGGGGGGATCTGCTCTGATTAACTCATATCAATTTTAACTTCATGGACACCACAGAAATTAAACCCTTTGGAACTCAGAGGGAGTCAGAAGTCCTTGTGAATAATTAAAGATTTGTCTTCAAAGCCTTTAAAAATAAAATCACAAAGCCAGATTTCGACAGCTAGGAAAAGGAGAGGCATAACCAAGGTTCTAGTCCTATGGTTTGAGCAAAGATGACAATTTGATCTCCCTAGGTTATCTATGGTACTATAGTACATATTACATGGTAGAATGAGACTTTGTGGTCAGACAAATGTCGTTTAAAATCCAGATTTTATAAATCACATACTATGCAGTGTAGGCGAAATACTTAACCTCTCTGAGCCTCTGTTTTCACATATCTGATAATGGGGATAATCACTACAGCACAGAGCTGTGTCCATGAAATGGGGCAATGAATGCAGACAAAATACCATGTGGATAGGTTGCTCAATATAAGGCAGTTGGTATTAGAGACTGTTCCGGGAACCGACATTTCAAAGTCTGGGATGTGCTCGAACTGCTGCAAATGCTGTCCATCGCTCACCACCTAGGCAGGTCCAGGGTGGTTAATGTCTGATCATAAACCTTACACTCGCTCTCTGGTGTTTCCCACTTGACTGCTATTCACAGTCCCCCCACAAACCACCCTTCACCGGGGCTTAATCATGATGCATCAGGGAAACTACAACCAGAGGACTTAAAAAAAAAAAAAGCAGTGAAACAAAGTCATGTTGAAATGTTAATGGGGTCATGTTCAGCATTTGCACATCTCTTGGAATTCTTTAGCAAATGGATTTTCAATTAACATTTCACTGTCAGATGGGAATGGGTCTGTCTCATAGTATCCTTGTGACCCTTTCTCATCCAGAGGCAAGGAGAGCAGCAGTCTAAAATAGGCAGTATAAGTTATGGTCTATTCAAAGTATACATTTATCTTAACATTTACTAATATGCATCCAAGTGATCTGGGTAAGCTCCTTACAAGCAGAGACCATGTCTCATTCATCTTTGCATTCTGTTCAAGCTGAAGAACTGGTACCAAAGAAATGCAAATTAAAACAAGACTAGCCATCCAGCTAGTTGGCAAAACCTGAAAGGTATAAAAATACCCAATTCTGGCTATAATCCAAACCTTTCTGGAATCAGCAGTATGTTCAAGAAGCCTTAAAAAGGTCCACGCCCTTTGACATGGTAATTTCAGTAATTAGATCTAAAGAGAGACTTAAGGAATGTTCAAAATTATAGTTTCAATGTTCACACAGTGTTGCTTATAATACAGAAAAATAAAATAAGACTATGGGGAGAGATTAAATAAGGTACATTGTATCCCTAAGATGAAATACTATATAGCCATTTAAAAATGATGTCAAGAGAACTCTTTCCTGGCTTTGAAAAGATACATTCAGAATATATTAAATGATAAAAGCAGACCACAAATAGTATGATCTCATTTTTGTCAAAAATATGATAATACATACCTGAAACTATCCTGGAAGACTGGGAGCATAAACTCTAAAATATAAAAAAAACATTATCTTGAAATGATGAAATGACAGGGGATTGTTTTCTTGTTTACACATTTCTGTATTGTTTAATTTCTGTAGTAAATATATAGTGCTTTTTATTCCACTAAAATTTAGATATTTTGAAATATTCAGATATACAGAAAACTACAAAAAGTAACAAAACAGGCACCCTTTTAAGCTGTATCTAGAATAGAAATTAACGTTTTGACAAATTTGGTTCATCCTTCTCTCTCAAAATGAAAATTAAAACGGGATACAGCTAAAATCCCACCCCCGCTTCTTTCCTGCTTTCTGCTTCCCCAGAAGTAAGCACTGCCCTCAAAGTTCGTGCGTATCATTCCTGTGAATGATATACTTCTCTACATATGTATAGATCAAGTGTTATTGTTATTTTTTGTTTAAAATATTTACACAGATGATGCTATCGTCATTATCATCATCAGCAGCAGCAGCAGCAGCATCTCCTTAGGCTTTATTCAAAGCATTGCTGTGTTTCTGTGACAGAGCAATGGAGTCAACTCTGCTAATTACATCTCTCGAGATTCTATTTCTCTCTCTATTGAAAGGCTTAATCAAGCAGCTTCACTAGTATTAACTCACTTTGTTATATTGTACTATCCCACTCTACAAATTGTTTCCCAACTTGCTTTTTTTTTTTTGACTCTGCATGTCTTTTATACATACAAAAACAAACTATTAATGTTTTTATTATTATTGTTATTCTAAGCCTCCTCATAAAAATTACCTCTAGTTTTTACTTCTTTGATATTATTTCCAGAGTGACTTCTGTGGAGCGGAACTGCCAGGTTGAAGAAACTAATTGTATAGCCTGTTACATGTTTCAGAACACTCACCACCTGACAATGCTCTAAGCCAAGTAAGATCAGTGCGATCAGTTCTTTACAACTCAGTCAAAACTGAGGTGGATAAATTTATTTTGGTGGTGTAAGAGGTATGTATTGCTACCCTAAATGGATTCTAATGTGCACTTTATTTAATTGGTCTTGAAGCTAACACTTTTTCTTTTGGTTGATTTATTATTTTGCTTTGTGTTTGTGACTTCTCTATTCACTTCTTTGATTACACATTCAGTTGTATTTTATCTATGATCATAGTCATTTCTTCAACCCCAATATGCTTTAGTCCAGAATTCAAAATATCCTTTTTATTTTATACATATGTAATTTTTATATATTCATATATTATGCATATTTTATATATTAAATATGTTTCACATATAATACATATGTTTAATCTTACGTCAGCAAAATATCTAGATAACACCCTTGTCTTTTTCACTAGAATATGTGGCATTATGTAGATAGAAATAAAGTTCTTTAGGTGCTGTGGGTTACTATTTTTGCTCTGGGGGAAAAATTCTTATTGATGTGTGAAAGTGAAATATTCATACAGAAAATGCTCTTATAGTGCATTAAATTTTATATATAATATATCTTATTGTATATTATATGTAACTTTTATATAAATATATAATTATACTATTTATATAATATTTAAATAAAATATATACTATGTGATATATAACTAATATTTATACTATATTTATAATAATATAATTATATTTATACTAATACAAAATTATTTGTTTATTATATATGTTATTGTACATATATTATTCACAGCCAGACAGATTTTAAGTCAAGACACATCTCATGGTTTTAACTTGAGGAACCAGGTTTGCTTCATAATGGCTTTCCAATGCTAAATGGTAGGAATCTATTCAATAACCTAATTAACAAAAGCAAAACAAGAACTGCCCTTTTCCTTCCATTTTCAGCTCTACCCCAATCTCACCTCTATTCTTAGTAAATTTTCAGGGCCCACTGTCACACTCAATTCTTGGTGAATTTCTTATCGTTTTTGTTTCTTTCACATACGGCATCACCTCTCAACCATACTGATATCTAGCTGGCCTCTCAGATCAAGTCACCATGTGCCACTTCAAGCCTTAAAAGCGGAGGGTGGGTGGCAGTGAGTTGAGAGGAAAATGAAAGGTAATGGAGGAAGTACTGATCCCTTTTATCATTTTCACAGAAGCAGCCTGAGGACTGCTGGCTCCACATGAAATAATAACTTTCAAAAACTTCCATAAGATGTGAAGACATTTAAACAAGAGAGTATTAATTCCTTATTGACCTAATTTAAAGAAACCATACTTTAGACTCACAAAATAGGGAAAAAAGAATGTTTTCACCCTAACCCAAGGCACTGTAAGATTTAACAGCCTTTCCCTTCTTTTTATAGTTTTTAAAGAAGACAGACAAGGAATCTAATGTGGGAATTTGCTTTTAGACTTTATCAACCATGATGTTATGCTCTAGTCAATTAGGATAATCTTATAGAGAAATAAAATTTGGATGTCTGCTGGTAGCCTCAAGTAACAAAATGTTTAATCCTATTTAGTCATCAACTATCACATTAGATAATTTGTAATGATGAGTTATCTATCACTTGCTGTTTTGCGGCAAGATTAACATTTATACCTGTGGGGCTGAAAAATCTTGCACGTTAAAATAATTCATTTTGTGGAAAGGGACAGAGACTTTTCTCCCACAGACTTCACCGTTCCAAGGAGCATAATAAGCTATATGCCCAATATGTGTATTTCATATTTTTATTTAGAGAGATACTTCTTTATAATAGTTGGTAGAAGTCTGAACTTTGGAAATGTGATTTCCCATTCCCGTGTCTTCAGTACATGTTTATAGTTTAAGTGAATCTCAAATAATGAAATCCATGCTTTTTCAGTCGATTGAGGTCATCAACAACCTCTTACAGAGGTTAAGAGACCACTCATTGAAGCCAGCTTGCCTGGGACTGAATCACAGGTCTGCCTCTTCATTGTGTGACCCTGAAGAAGCTATTTAACCTCTCTTACCTCAGTATACTCATCTGTAAAACAGAGTTAATAATAATACCTACTGCTAAGGTTGTTAAGTGAGGATTAAATGAGTTAATAAGCATAAAGCATTTTGAATAGAACAAATGCCATGTAAGTATTAGTACTAGGTACTAAGTACATACTTCACATTGCAATCTTGATTTCTGCAATTTCTTTGAAGAACTCTTTAATTCGCAAGTTCAAGAGCATCCAGAACAGACTCATTTTAGATGTAGGTTTCCTATAGTTTTGACAGCTTTTGGTTTTTTGTTTTCTTTCTTGATTTTTTTGTTATTTGATTTACCTGTAGGTCAGAATGATCAACAAGGTCTGGAAGTGTGTTGTTTGCTCCATTTTTATTTGAGGAGTAAAATATGCATCAATTTTCTCCTGTGAGAGCAGTGTTATTCGTTGAATTTCTTAGCAGGAACGCCAGCCACTAAATTACCATTTACATTGCTTATTTACTCTTGGAAGCTTCGGGATTGTTTCTACTGCTGTGCCTCTTTTCTTAGCCATGAATTTGCCTTCTTTCCAATACCCACGATTTTGCCCTGGCATTTATTCTTCTGGGATTTATTCATTGACAGTTGTCAGAATTTAACCTCATTGTCAAAAAACACAATGAAAATTTTATTCCCATTTTACAGAGGTCAAAACTGAGACCCTAGAGGTTAAATAACTTGCCCAAAGTCATGTGCCCTAGTAAGTAACAAAACAATAATTCAATCACCGGCTGTGTTCTTTCCATTTCCACTGAGTAATGGTGACATAGAGAAACTTGGAAAATAGGACCTAGATCTCAGAGTATTGCATACCCATTGACATTTTTTTCAGCTCTTCTCTCATGCACATAAAGGCACAAATACTTACACATTCCGCAAATAAGTTTACTACTACTATTTTCCTACAAAAATAGCTCTCTTCACCTAATCAAACTTTTAATTTTAAGCTTCAATCCATTATTTATATATTTTTCAAAATATAGTGATACTACAGCATGACAGACTATATAGAGACTCTGTGGGTGTGCACGTGTATGTGTGTGTGCATGTGAGTGTGTACACTTCTCACACCCCTTTACTCCTGGACTCCCACCGAAAGACACAGAACACTAAACGTTTCCTTTTTTCCCTGGAAGGCAAATGTGATTTGCTTTATTTGTTTTGATTTGAGAAAACTGAAATAAAACAAGGTACGTAACTTTCCAAAGGCTAAACAATGGTCAGACTAAAACAAAGTATCTCAATGCTGATAATAAGTCCAGTAGGAAACTTTTACATATAAACCTTTACATCATCCGCTTTTCCTACTATGAACATATGATGCACTTTTCCCATTTTTTCCTTAATAAAGAAGGATTTCTACAGGATAGCTGGAATATAATAAAATGGTAATATAGGTTTGAATAAATATATGACATATATCCATCATTATAATATAATACAGAGCAATTCCACTGCCCTAAAACTCCTCTGGGCTCTGCCTATTTATCTCTCCTCCCTCCCCATCACTGGCAACCACTAATCTTTTACTGCCGCCATATTTTTGCCTTTTCTAGAATGTCATATTTTGGGAATCATACAGTATGTGGCCTTTTCAGATTGGCTTCTTTCACTTAGTAACATGCATTTAAGTTTCCTCCATGTCTTTTTCCTGGCTTGATAGCCCATTTCTTTTTAGTGCTGAATAATATTCCATTGCCTGGGTATACCACAGTTTATGCCTCCATTCAGCTACTGAAGGACATCTTGGTTGCCTCTAAGAACATACAACACCAAGAGTGAACCCTAAAACATACTATGGACTTTGGGTCATTATGATGTGTCAATGTAGATTCATCCTTGGTGGAAAAAAGACATGTACCATTCTGTTGAGCGATGTTGATAACGAAGGAGGCTATGCCTGTGTGAGGAAAGGAGGTATATGGGAAATCACTGTACATCCATCTCAACTTTGTGGCAAATGTAAAACTGCTGTAAAATAAAGTCTTTTTAAAAAGGTATTATCTTTGGGGAAGCAGATATACAATTAAGCTAATGTTGAACGGGAAAATGACTTAAAATATAAATAGCTACATAAAATAACATCTTGAAAATATTAATAACAAGTTAATTTCATAGAAGTAAAAGCTATATCAAGATGTGAAAGATGGACAAAAGAAACATATAAATTTAAACAGAAAAAAAATTAAATTTCTGATGCCAAAATGAGATCTACTTAATAATGAGTCACATAAATAAAGCATGGCACATAAATTACTACAACTAACAACAGGGGTAATTTATGCTCCTGACATTAATTTCAATTAGTATATATCCAGGTATAATAATAGATCATGAGAAAAAGACAGAAAAGAACTAGGTTTGTTCTGTCTGTTGGAAGGGCAGGGAAGCAGGAGAGAAGAGTTCAGGGAGTAGAGATTGTTCCAGAAGCCCAAAGGGAGTCAGTGAGCCATTTCATAATAGCCACATACACATCCGGAAAGATCAACAGATCCAGCAACAGATCCAGCAACAGTGGCCAGCAGATCTCATTAGTGATTTTGAAAGGATTAGATATTAATCATCACCACTATGTGCTTCCTGCAGAACACAGTCTGCTTGGTACAATCCTCTGCAGGACTCATAAAGGTATTTGAGTCTTAGGTAAAATATGAAAGAAAATATATCGATGTATGGAAGTTAAGCTCTTTTCTATCCATATAGAAGGCCTTTCAATCGATTGCTCTCATCATTATCGCTGTAGGGAGTTACTGCAAACACTTCCATTGATTGTCGAATAACGTAACAATATATCATGTGCTTTGATTCAAGAAAACTGGGGCATATAAAGTTATTACAAGTGAGATTTAATTCTAAACAATAAATCTTATAAGTGGATAGATTTTAGCAGAATGCAAGCCAAATTTTCTGAGAAATTGATGTTGCCAATGACAGGCTACAAGCAGTTTGTAACTTTGGTCCAGTCTGCAAATTTGGGGAAATATTTCTTTTACTGTAAGAAATCTGTAGCGATAGCTAAAGTAATCCCCATTCCTCAGTAGGCTGCCAAAGCTGCACAGACTTCTCACCATGCAGGGTTTATTTTCAGCACAGGAAAAAGACTGAACTAACAACCCAGGCTGTCAGAAAAACAGCAGGGGAGGAACCATGATGGAAACATGTTTAAAATCGTAAACACCCCCTACTCACTGTACATTTGACAATAAACTGTTCCCTGCAGGGAACAAGATTATTTGCAGTGTGGACCTCCAAAAAAATGGGTAGAGATCATTCCCAGTTGTACTTCTAGTATTCGAAAATTGATTGCGGCTGCCTACTTATTGGATCGAGACTGAATTTAGCAGTCGCAGCCAAGGTTGCCAAATATCTTATAGAATATTAAACAGAAAAATGCAAGTCATGAACTTTAAAACCAAGGAAATAAAAGAAGGAAGGAAGAAAAGAAGGAAGGAAGGAAGGAAACCAGTCAGGGACATATGAGCTGCTTTTTGCTTTGTGTGATAAGGACAAGTTAGTCAAATACTGTAAAAAGAAGTAGAATTCAGAAAATAAAACCTAAACATGGTA
The DNA here is from genome assembly GCF_048773025.1 of Camelus bactrianus. Taxonomy (NCBI): domain Eukaryota; kingdom Metazoa; phylum Chordata; class Mammalia; order Artiodactyla; family Camelidae; genus Camelus; species Camelus bactrianus. The sequence continues at coordinate 75,220,830 of NC_133575.1, read as the reverse complement.
AACACACAACAAATCACCTCAATCTGTCAGCCAAATCAATTGTGCATTACTTATACACTAAAAAACAAATCAGTATCAGAGAAAGACAAATATCATATGATGTCACTTATATGTGGAATCTAAAAAAAAGGACACAAATGAACTTATTTACAAAACAGAGGCAGACTCACAGACATAGAAAACAAACTATGATTAACAGAGGAAAGACAGCGGGGTGGAGAGATAAAGTGGGAATCTGGGATTTGCAGATACAAACTACTATATATAAGATAGGTAAACAACAAGGTCCTACTGTACAGCAGAGGGAACTATATCCAACTTCTTGTAATAACATACAATGAAAAAGAATATATATATGTTTATATATAACTGAATCACTATGCTGTACACCAGAAACTAACACAATATTGTAAATCAACTGTATTTCAATAAAAAACCTGTAAAATCAGTACAAATTCAAGGATATGAGAGAAACTATTGGATGAAAGGCATAAGGGAGACTTTTCTCAGAGCTGCTTTTGCATAGTAAACACTCTCTTTACTTATACTGCATGTTCAATGTTGACCACTGCCACCTAACCGCAGATTATAGATTGATTAAAAATAACAGACTTCTAAATATAGTTTTATTAACACTCACCATATGTTTAAAAAAATTGCTATACTCCGCTTCCAAAGACAGCCTGAAGGGATAGCTTGGGAGGAGGGTGTTAGCCCGTCTTTTCTACCCCAATCTACCTTTGATAAAAGAACAGAGATAAGATGAAAACGAGTAGTCAAATGTCTACTTTTCTATTGCTATAACCTTGCTATCCTTTTAATCAAGGTTTGTTTTGCTGATTTCACAATACAGATATTCGTCAAGCTAATATAAGCATTATAGAGAAATATTATATATAATATGTTGCATATATATGGTCGGTCTGCTACAACGCTATAACCTGGTGTGTGTGTTCCAAACATTACTGCGCTATACAAATTGTGCGATAAAACTTGCAGTACTCATGGGGGAAATGGGGTCAGGATGAAGTCTTTATGTGTTGTGTGCCTATCCTTATTTTTCCCATGAGCCTTATCATTTTTACTACACAATACATATAGTGTGGTGATTTTTAGGAACACATATGTATTGTAAGAAATTCGTATTTTCAAAACAAGCATTAGAGTGAAATCTCCTGGATATGTATTTAATATATCCAACCCAGGATAGAGGCCCTCCTTTCCGCACCCTAGAATTTCAAACCTAACATGCCTGTTCATCCATTAAGCTCTTTTATTGAAATAGTGATTATCAGTTTTGAGTGACCACTAAGGTCACTTTTTTGTTATAACCAGAGTAATCAGATCACTAGTAAATAGATAACATCTTTAAAGTAGAGTGACCCAAACATTTCTCTTCTGATTTTTTTTACCAAGTAAGTAATATTCCACTGACACAGAACAGTATATACCTTAATCTAAATTGCTCTGAAAAACAAGAAATAGGAAGTCTCAAAAAAATGTGGATTGTGCATGGTCAGCTTTTTCTTAATATATACATTTATTCCATCAGCTGAGCTTAAAATTGTACATGGATCTCGTATCATATTAAGTATGTTTTGAATGAAATTAGCTTCAATCTAATACTCCAGATTTTATAGTCTCACAAGGGAAGAGAGGGTGAAAGAACTGAGAGGAGTGTTAATACACAAGATGTGAGCAAATGATAACATTAATTTTAAAAGCTTAAGTTACACAGGGTGAGAGAAAAAATAACCTGTACCAACTTTCATAGTTTAAATGACAGGAGCAAATATAACTTGTTTAGTTATACCTTTGTGGCTGTTTTCCCTAAAGGAAGGAGAGTTTCTTAGAAAAAGCTTCATGATGAAAGTCAAGGTGCTAATCAATGCTAAGAAGCAGAGCAACAAGAACCATCAGATATCACTAGTAGGTGTATAAAATGGTACAACCACTTTGGAAAACTGACTGGCAGCTTGTAATAAAATAAGTATATATTTACCCTATGAACCAGCAATTCTACTCTAAGGTTTATATCCATGAAAAGAGAAAAATATGTCTGCAAAAAAAAAAAAAGAAAGAAGAAAGGCTTGTACAGGAATGTTTATAGCAGCTTTATTTATATATGGGGAAATGGGTAAAACTGTGCTGTACTTATGCCCTAGATTATTCCTCAGCAGTAACAATGAACAACACAAAGCAACATAGATGAATCTTGTAGAAATTATGTTGAGCAAAATAAGCCGGATACAGAAATACATATCATATGATTACACTGATATGTTACCCCAAAGGGGGAAGGGAAAAGACCCCAGTTCTTGTCATACCCAAGAGATAAGATTACAGACCGGAGGTGGACAGCGTTGTGTAGTGAAAGATCTTAAAGGATTTATTTAGGAAAGGAAAAGTGCACCTCCAAGAAACGGAGGCAGGCTGACCCAAGGGAGGAAAAGCAGCGGTCTTTGTCTCCCCTTTCTCTTATACCCTCGCTTAGAGGTGGTCTTTTGATTGATTGACAGCTCTTGTCCCTGGAGTGCTTAGTCATGTTTGTCCCCTTTGCGCATGTCCTTACCCATGATGCAGACAAACCCATGGGTAGGGGCCTGAACCGCAATGCTAAATATATTACTATGAGCACTGGGTCATGTTTGGTTAGGTCCTTCTCGCTACTGCTCAGTCATGGCTGTCAGGTTCTAACCAGTTTCTTGCTGGCACTCATTTAGAGGAAGTCCCTGTATGTTAGAAGCGGGCATAACACCATCTTCCCGACCATCCTCCCTCCCCTCCACCTGTCTGCGCAGTGCCCCCACTTATCTAACTACCTAACAGAGATGAATTTAAGAACAGATACAACTAATGTATGAGGGTAGAAATTAGAATAGTGGTTGCTGCTGCCACATGACAATACATTTCTATGACCTAGAAATTTATTAGACAATGTAAGTATGTGATGTGAGGGAGAGAAAAGAGTCTATCAATTCATGAGAAGTTGAAGGCATTAAAAGTGGTCAGCAGTGACCTTTTCATCAAAAACATAAGGCATATGGAAGAGCAGAGATCACATCTGAAGAAAAGAAAGATGGCAACCTTGAGATAAAGCAATTAAGTCATTCTTTTTCTATTCAGAAAAAAAGTCTCTAGGTGCTCTGTATTTGATTTCTGTGTTCCAGGGTAGTTAAGGGAAGCCTTTGAACAACCTACTTGTCCCAGAAAAGCAAGAAGTAGATAACTCATGAGGCTGAAGAGACCACACTCCAGAGGTAATGTAGTTCACCTGGAATGACACCTCTTGTTTTCAGCCTTTGCAAGCGAAATGGAAGGCATTTAAAAGACAGGTATCTGGCAGGCTAGTGAACAGGTCTTGGTGGCTTTGCCAGCTACAGACATGATACGGTAATATGTTACTTATGATAAGGTCCTTAAAGAGGTGATTAAGTCCAAATGAGGCCATTAGAGTGGGACCCCAATCCAACATGGCTGGTGTTTTTATAAAACAGAGAGACACAAGGGGCATGTGTGTAGAGAGGAACTGGCATATGAAAAGGAAGTAAGGTTGGAGGGTGCCATCTGGAAGCCCAGGAGAGAGGCCACAGGGGAAACCAACCTTGCTAGTACTTTGATCTTGGATTTCCAGCCTCCATGAGTGCTAGAAAATAAATTTCTTTTGTTTACGTCCCCAAGCCTGTGGCACTATGTTATGGCAGCCCTGGGAAACGAATGTTGGTAATACACACGTATAAGGTAAACATAATGATTGAGTACATCTCGTCTTTTGAGATTGGAGATTAAAAGCAAGTGTTTTCCAGATCCTTCAATTGAGGGAGTAGGGGGTGGCAATCAGAGACCTTCAGAGAAAGAGAACACTGTTTCTTCTGAAAGCAGTTTACACAGCATTTAGAATATTGCATGACTTCAAATACAGTGATCTTATTTCTTTCACAATATTTCTAACTCATACGCCATCCCTTACAAATTGATAAAAGGATAGTTTACCAGTAAAACAAACATTCCTATAATTAAATTTGAAACTAATAGCATGTCTAACCAAAGTCTTGAGCCCCTAAACTAAATAAACAAATAACAAAAGCTAGTTTGATATAAAATAAACAAGTTTCTACTGTATAGCACAGGGAACTATATTCAGTATCTTGTAATAACCTCTAATGAAAAAGAATATGAAAAGGAATATATGCATGTATGTGTATGACTAAAACATTATGCTGTACACCAGAAATTGATACAACATTGTAAACTGACTATAATTCAATTTAAAAAAATCAATAGAAAAAAAAGCTAGTTTGAAACAAGTAGCTAATAAGCTTTTAAAGTCAATGCATAGTTGCTATGCCTAACTCTGCAGGGATCCTTTTAAAATAAAAATTACTGGGAAGAAAGAAAAAGTTAAGTTAAAGTGAAGAATTATTTATTTCTTCCCCAGAAGTCCTATGTGTCTAGAAAACCACTAGGCTGACTGGATATTGGAAGTCCTAGAGAATTCTAAATCATGTGTGTCCACTGCAAATTCAGACACATTTTGGTTATTTTCAGCTGAAGGGTCAACTATCCCCGGTTCTTTCTTTGCAGGAGGGGCTAAGCATGAGCTTCATGGGAGGGCGAATAACCTGGGAATATTGGCGCAGAAAGTCAGTCCCTCAAAACTATGATCCTTAAACACGTGGGAATTAAAAACTCTCTGGCCACCCATCTTGTCTCCTTCACAGGAAATCTGATGTAAAAAGAATTCGAATTGGCCCTGAGAGGAAAGAGTATTGGGGTACAGAAACCTTATCCAAAACAGTGATTTTTGGACAGTGAGTAGGTATAAGGGTATATAGGAGTTTGTGTTCTCCAGTTCACAGAGGCTTGTCTTCAGAGATTAGGGGATGTGGAGAGAGGTTTTAAGAAAAACAGTGGAAAAAAAATAGTTGATCTTTTGTGGCCTAATGATATAAGAAACACCTCAAATTAACAGCATGCTTTTACTGAGCACCTGCTGTGCACCAGGCATCTTGCAAGGTGCTATGGAGATCAAGATCAAGAAGGCATGGTTTCTGAGTTTATTCCTTGAAACAAATCTAGCATGACTTTCCCAAGAGAAATTGAATCAAGATAACTAACTACTGAATCCCTTAATCTTTTCATCTATTGTCCTACCCTCTGGGCACTTCAAGAAAAATCTGATTTCAGCAGTAAACAGTAAAGGAAGTAAGCAGCCAGTGAAGTCTCAGAGATCTTTTAAAGTATACATCCAAACTATACCTCTACTACATTCTTTACTTTGTACTCTGTTAATTCAGGCCACCTTTAGCATTCATTTATTCACTCAGTAATCATCTACTGAGCTTCAACTGTGTGGTCAGGCACTGGGCTAGACACTGAGGATGTGATTAAGAATTTAATGGAGGTAGCATGGAGAAATACATTCAATATCTTGTAGCAACCTATTATGAAAATGAATATATGTATGTATATATATGACTGAAACATTATGCTGTACACCAGAAATTGACACATTGTAACTAACTGACTGTACTTTAATAAAACAAAAAAAATTTTAAGGTTTTTAAAAAAGAATTTAATGGAGGGTTGAGGGTATAACTCAGTGGTGGAGCGCATGCTTAGCATGCACGAGGCTCTGGATTCAATTCCTAGTACCGCCATAAAAAAAAAAAAAAACTTAATGGAGTTCACAAAGTTAAAAGGAAGAGAAGTCAATGGCAGCATACCAAACCAAGGCATCATTTATATGTATATAAAAAAATAGTAACATTTGACCATTAAAAATTTACATTTCAATTTAAAAATTTTCTGATATTATCAAAACAGATTTTGTTTGAACTATATTCTATGGAAATAGACGATTCCTTCAAAGAGAAACAGTAGTTTGAACCGGCTGTTATATAATCAAATCGTTCACATCTATTCACTTCCTCCCCTGTAACAGAGTTGTACATTCCCACACTCACCCTGTAACTTGCAAAGCCTACTTGTAGGTAAAGTGTACTTCGCCACCCAGGTATCAGGGGCGGCCATATGATGTGCTTTGGTCAACTGAATGCTTTAGTCAATGGAATATGGGTAGACATGTCCTAGAAGAGGCTTTAAATGTGATTATATGCTTGGCTCTGCCCCTTGCTACTGCCCTTGCCATGAGAATGGCGTGTGTAAGGACTGCTCTTTGAGCTAAGGTCTGAGAATTAGGAACCTATGCAGTAGAGTCAAGCAGAGCCACAGTGACCTACAGCCAACATAGAACATGAACAAGAAATCAGCCCTGCAATTTGGGGGCTGTTTATCACTACAGTAAAGCTGACCAATACCTGACTTTTATTTAAATTTCAATTGACATAATTCATAGTGGTTCACAAATTAATATGCTTAGGCAGAGATAAAGAGGGGAGAAGGCTTATCCTTCTTCGAAAGGACCAGCAGACCAGAAAATTGAAATTTAAAATGGCTATGTGATCCATGCTAATCAAGGTCTTTGAATAATATTATTAATGGGAATATGTACTAATGATTTTTTAGCTTTCAAAATTATACCAAGTCACCTGTTTTCTCTAAAAGCTTAGTATTTAGGTATTTTGTAATAAATGCTGTAGGTCCAGTTTTAAATAGTTAATTTTTCTAATTTAAGATTTAATATAGCTTTCTTAAAAAAAATAGTTTTATATCCATTTTAGAGCTCTCATATAAGTACATGACACCAGTGTTTCTCAGTGTATGGTTGAAAGACCACCTATATAGTAATCACTGGAGACGCTTATTAAAAATGCAACTTCACAGCCACTCCTCCCCTCAGACTTGTTGAATCAGAATCTGGCAGTGAGTGGACAGAAAGTTCCTTAAACAATTTAAAACAAGTAAACAACAAGGTCCTAGTGTATAGCACAGGGAACTATATTCAATACCTTGTAGTGGCGTATAATGAAAAAGAATATGAAAAGGAATACATATGTGTATAAATGAATCACTATGCTGTACGCCAGAAATTAACACATTGTAAACCTACTATACTTCAATAATTAATTAATTAATTAATTAATTAATTAGATAAACAACAAGGTCTCACTGTGTAGCACAGGGAACTATATTCAATATCATGTAGTGGCCTATAATGAAAAAGAATATGCAAAGGAATATATACATATGTATAAATGAGTCACTACACTATGCACCAGAAATTAACACAACATTGTAAATTGACTATACTTCATTTGAAAAAAACATTTTTAAGACACTTTCCAGTATTTCTGATGCAAACTAGAGCTTGAAGATCACTTTTTAAATTTTCTTGTTATTGTTCAGATCAGTGTGAGTGAATTCAACTATCCCTGACTTCAGCCTAAGTGCAGTTTCAATCGTCTTGACTAGAAAACATCTTGAGTTGACTCAAAATTGTAGAATAGATAAACAAGATTATACTGTATAGCACAGGGAAATATACACAAAATCTTATGGTAGCTCACAGAGAAAAAAATGTGACAATGAATATATATATGTTCATGTATAACTGAAAAATTGTGCTGAACACTGGAATTTGACACAACATTGTAAAATGATTATAAACCAATAAAAAATGTTTTAAAAAATAAATAAAACATTCTTGAAATGACAAAATTAAAAAAAAAAGAAAACATCTTGAGTTGAATCATAAAGTTTTCTCATGGATAAAAAATGTCAGGGCTTGTCATTGTTATTAATAATCACTCCAGGGGTGAAAAAAGGAACATTTCTGGGAAGCTTGTCTTTGAATGGTTTGTGGAAAAGTAGAACCATTTAGATTATTTACATAGGCACATAAGGTCTTATTCGTTTTAATGATGCAGGAAAAGTGCACTATGAGCCCTGCCAAACTAAGTCCTCATTCCCTGAAAGTGCCTCCTTGTTGATTTGTGAGATATTTCATTATTCCTTTAATGATAGAATATAATTCACTCCTCAAATGCACTGCCTTCCTAAATTATACTCAGGGACCTAGACTTGCAGAATTTTGAAATTAGAAGGGACTTAGAGATCACCTAAAGCTCAAGGATCTCATCTAGTGGATAAATAAACTGAGATTTGGAGAGATACGTGGCAGCTTAACTGTAGACTAGCTACCAAGTTATTCACCACAATCTGAATAATACTGATAATATTTTTATCAACAGGCACCAGAAATAAAATCTAAGATCCAAGATCTCTAGACCCCAGAATTCTAAAAAGCTTTATTCCTCATGCTAAAACCAGGAACCTGAATTCATTCAACAAACAAGTATTAAGCTTCTATTCTGTGCCAGGTATTTAGTTAATTCCTTAGTACTCAAAGGTAAATAAAATATAACACCTGCCGTCTGGGAACTTCTAGTTGGTTGAAGAATAACAGTTATTACTCAGTGGCAAATGGAAATGTGCCAGACACTATTCTAAAACACAAGTAATATGATTGTTATTGCCTGTTTATAGATGGAGAAACTGAAGTATGGGGAGTCTCACAGCTAGCCAGGGGTTGTATTAGTTGGCTAACACTGCCATAACAAAGTACCACAAATTGGATGGCTTAGAAAAATAAAGATGTAGTGTCACACAGTTCTGGAGGTGAGATTCTGAGACCAATGTATCAGTAGGGTTGGTTCCTTATGAGTACTGTGAGCAAGAATTTGGATTCACACCTCTCTTCTGGTATCTCGTGGTCTCGTTATCTTTGGCCTTCCTTGACTTCTGCTGTGGCACCCCACTTTCTGCCTTCATCTCCACGTGCTGCTCTCCCTGTATGTATGTCTGTGTCCAGATGTCCCCCTTTTTATAATAAATACACCAGTCACACTAGATTAGGGACTTTTGGTTTGCAGCCTTGGGCGTTCCCTGGGTGAAACTGGAGACCAACCCCCATACTTGGAAGGCAAGAGTTAGACCACCCCACGTTGCTAGGTGGCATTTTTAACAAGCAAGGAAACTTACAAATGAAGTTTGTCTTGCAGGGGTCACAAGACAAGTAGATCTCTGTGTCTACCAGCCAGAATCTTAAAAGTTTATATAGAGGCCTTAACGGTGTTGTCACATACCCAGTCCAAATGGTCTCAACAACACATTATTCTTTCAAGGTTGCATTCTTGAAATGGCTCCTAGCACAGGAATGGTGGGCAGAACATACATTCCAAGGACAGGGGAAGGGTTAAGGAGCCTCCAATTGCCCAGGTCCAACTAGTGGGTCAACAGGCAGTCACCTCTCCTTAATGACCTCCTCCAACAGGGGGCCTACCCCACTTCAGTATGATCTCACCTTAACTAACTCCATCTGCAATGACTCTGTTACCAAATAAGGCCACATTCTCAGGCACTGGGGGTTAGGACTTCAACATATGAATTTCAGGGACACAATTTAACTCATAACCCTCTAGCCCTCAAACACTCATGTCCTCACAAGGAAAATATATCTACCACATTCCTACATCCCCAAAAGTCTTAACCCATTCCAGTATCAACTGGAAGTCAAAAAACTCATTCAGGTATCATCTAAATCAGGTATGGGTGAGACTTGGGGTAAGATTCATCCTGGGGCAAAATTCCTCTCCATCTGTGAACCTGTCAAACCAGATAACAGGTTGTCTATTCCCAAAATACAATGGTGGGACAGGCTCAGGATAGACCTTCCCATTCCAAAAGGGAGAAATCAAAAGGGAAAAGGGGGTCACAAATCCCCAGCAAGTCCAAAACCTAGCAGGGTAAATTCCACTAGCTTTTAAGACTTAAGAATAATCCTCTTTGGCTTGACACTCTGTCCTACTAGGGTTTTGGCTCCGCCTCCTGTCCCATGGAACCAAGCTGGTGTCTGAACCACCTTGAGGGTCCTTTTGCTGAAGGGTAACAGTTTTCAGCTGAATATCTTTATAGACCCATTGCCTTCCTATATAATCCCAGAAGTCCAACAATCTTCCTTCATTTCCTCCCCTCTGTTACCTTCTGTCCAAGCTGGTAACATTACTCCTGAGATGGTGACTGGATACAAAAGGCATACACCTAATCTCTTTAGCAAATGACTGTCCAGGTACTCCCTTAATGGTTTTCCAAAGTATGCTTTTTCTTTTTCTTTTTCTTTTTCTTGGTAATATGAATAGGCTGAGGATTTTTCAAATCTTCAAGTTCTGGTTCCTTCTTGCTTAATATTTTCTTCTTCCATCTGTCCCTTTCCTCTCACATTATACTATAAGTGGCAAGGAGGAATCAGGCAACTCTTTCAACACTTTGCATAGGAATCTCATCAGCTAAACATCTAGGTTCATCACTTGTAAGTTCTACTTCCCATCCAACAAAAGAAAATCCAGCCCCGTTCTCTGCAACTTGAGAATAAGGATTTTCTTCCTTCCAGTTTCCAATAACATGTTCCTCATTTATACCTGAGATCTCACCAGAAGTATCTTTACCATTCATTTCTCTAGCCACATTCTGTCCATGATGATATATGTATTCTCTAAGACAATAGGAGTTTTCTCTACAAATCTCTTCTTTCTGAATCCTCATCAGACTCTCCTTGAACATCCATATTTCTATCAACAATCTCTTCAAGGCAATCTAGGCTACTTCCATCAAGAGCCTCAAAACTCTTCTACCCTCTACCCATTACCCAGCTCCAAAGTCACATTTTGACAACAGCACCAAAATCAATCAGTTCTCTACGGCTGCAGGGACAAAGTACCACAAAGGGTTCACTTAGAACAATAGAAATTTGTCTCACAGTTCTGGAGGCTAGAAATTTGAGATCAAGGTGTTGGTGAGGCTGGTCGTTTCTGTGGGCTGTGAGAAAGACATCTGTTTCATGCTTCTCTCTTAACTTCTGGTAGTTTGCTGGCAATCTTTGGCATTCCTTAGTTTCTAGAAGCATCGCCCATCCTTGCCTTCATCTTCATGTGGTGTTCTCCCTTTGAGCATGTCTTTGTCCAAATTTCCCTTTTTTATAAGGTCATTAGTCATTTGATTAGGGGCCAACCCTATTGCAGTAAGACTTCATTGTATGTAATTATTTCTACAACAATGCTATTCCCAAGTAATATCATAATCTGAGGTACTGTGGGTTTGGATTCCAACATATGTATTTGAGGTGACACAACTCACCTCACAGTAGGGGTAAAGGTGGGGTTTCATTTCAAACAACCTAACTCCAGAGTTTGTACATGTAACCACTCTGCTAAGTATGTGCTATAATAAAAGTCATAGGAACAATATGAACCCAAATAAAGAAGCAACTAACTCCATCTAGTGGACAGTGGTTGGGGATTGGAAGAGGCTTTCCAAAGAGGTAATAGTTGAGTTGAATTATGAACCATGAATCAGAGTTCACCAAACAGAAAGAAATGCATGAACAAAGGCACAGAAGTGAAAAGGTACTCAGTACACCTCCATGTCTCCCCAATACTACTGCCAACAGCCTACTACTAATTGGTCTCCTTGTTTCCATTCCTACCCTCTTATGGTCAATTATCCATCAGACAGAGTGATCTTTTTCACAAAGGCAAGTCAGATCATGTAATTTCTTGACTCTCCAATAGTTTCTCATCATATCTAGAACAATCCAAAGTATTCACCAGACCCTCAGGACCTACCTGATCTGACCTTTACCTATCTTTCCAACATCAATTCCTACCACTCTTGCCCTTGCTTTTTTTTAATTGAAGTATAGTCAGTTACAATGTATCAGTCTCCAGTATACAGCATAATGTCCCAGTCATACATATATATACATATATTCATTTTCATATTGTTTTTCTTTAAAGGTTATTATAAGATACAGAATATATTTCCTGTGCTATACAGAAGATTTTTTAAATCTATTTTTATATATAGTAGTTAATATTCACAAATCTCACACCCCTAAATTTATCCTATCCAACCCCCTTTCCTCTTGGTAACCATAAGATTGTTTACTATGTCTATGAATCTGTTTCTGTTTTGTAGATTAGTTCATTAGTGTCTTTTTTTTCCTTCTTTTTAGATTCCACATATGAGTGATATCATATGGTATTTTTCTTTCTCTTTCTGGCTTACTTCACTTAGAATGACAATCTCCAGGTCCATCCCTGTTGCTGCAAATGGAATTATTTTATTTTTTACGTTGAGTAGTATTCCATTTTATAAATATACCACAACTTCTTTACCCAGTCATCTGTCGATGGACATTTAGGTTGTTTCCATGTCTTGGCTATTGTAAATAGTGCTGCTATGAACATTGGGGTGCAGGTGTCTTTGAATTTGAGTTTGCCCTTGCTTTTTATGCCATGGTTATACTGGCCTGTCCCCTGGCTGTTCCCAATTTCAGAGTATTTTTCTCCCAGGCTTTCACATGATGAGTTTCTTCTCATTATTCAGGGTTCAACTCAAACCCCATCTTCTCAAAGAGGCGTTCCCTTCTCATTCAATCTAAATAGCCCTCTTCCACTCATTCTCTATCTTATCTTACATTATTTTTTCCCTTGTGGCATGTGTCTGTGGCACTATTTATTTGTTTATTGTCTGTCTCCCTCCTTCAGAATGTAAGCTCAGTGAAAGCACGGACTTTGTCTTATCCATGGCTCTATCTCCAACACCTAAATCATGCCTGATACTCAGTAAATGTTAAATAAATGCCACTATTCAAGAGCATTTTTGACAGTTATAATGGCAGAAACCACAAGAGAATAAGAAAAGGAGTAAATGAGGGTAAAGAAGTAGAGTAGTGAGCATAGACCACTTTTGCAAGAAATCTGTATGTTGAAGGAGAGGAATTGGCTAACAGCTGATGAGAGAAGTAAGGACTAGGAGAGATTTTCTTTCTGGTCCTTGACTGTAACTGTCATCACAGACAAGTGCATACAGAGACTGATTAGGAGAAAATGCAGAGAGAGAGAGAGACAGAGAGGTGGGGAGGGAAGGTAAGGGAAACAAAGAGGGAACAGAAGAGATAGAAGAGAGAGAGGGAGAGAAGGAAAGAGATTAGACATATGGGGAAAAGAGAACGGATTAAATAAAATCCTGGTGAAAATGGAGATTATGAGTTCAAGAGCACCGTTGACAGGTTGTCTTTGGAAGAGAGCCAGGGCACATCTTCCTCTGAGACAAAATTAAATGAGGCATGTAGATGTGAAAACACACATATATTTGAAGGCTAGGGAAGGGATGTTGAAGAATACCACTGAGGTAGGCTGCTAAACCCTCTGCTAAAAGGAAGGGCTGAAAGAGCAGGGATCTTAATGAAATTGGTAAGGCTTACAACAGTTATTGTTGGGTACAGGAAAGGGAACCAATTAGGAATGAGTAAAAGAATTGTTTAGCTGTCTTGACAGCTGAAGTTGATCATAAATCTGTAATGGATCCAATCTAAAATGGTATGTGTTTTCCTCCAGTAGAACTCTACAGCCCTGAAGCAGGGGAAGAGAAAATCGAAATGTTGCAGAGTTGGCAATTGGCAGGATAAGGTCAACAGAAGATGAAGACAGCTGGAAATAATATAGTTGAAATGTGAGACCATTTTAACTGTTAGTGAAAGAAGTAAAGCTAAGAGGAAGCCAATGATCAAGAGACCTGTGAGACGGTATACCAGAAGTAAGGGATTGGAAAGCCAGCATGTCCTGCCCAGAGAAGTGGAGTCTAAAATTTAAAGAAGGAAACAAATACGAGCTGAAGGAGGGAATTATTCTCCTGTTTGTGGGTTGCTTACACAGTGGTTTGGGTCTTGACTATTGGGAGTCTCTGCCCCTCCTACCCATCCCCTTGTGGTTCCTTCTTTATATCTTTAGTTGCAGAATATCTTCTCTGTTAGTCTTCTGTTCATTCTCATTGACAGTTGTTCTGTAAACAGTTGCCATTTCGGTTGTACCCATAGGAGGTGAGTTCAGGGTCTTCTTACTCCGCCATCTTGGCCACTCCAATCACAAATGAATTGAAAGAAGCATTTTAATTGTTCACTTATTATGTTATTTTTTTTTTGTTTGGTATTAGTTTAGTTCCAATTGGAAAGCCCAGCTTTTATAGTTGCAATACTGTCAAATTTATTTATAAGAACTGCAAACGTAGGTGATAAATGCTCAGGTTAAAAGTGAAGTATTAAAATCAGGACTACTATCACACATTGAAAAAACTGAAATCATTCTGTGAATCAATACAAAGTACCATTTACATGACTATATTCCTTGCAACCGAAGTTCTCTTTCTTTAGGATGTTGCTGTTTCTAATCATGTTGCCATCTTAAATCTTATCTTTTAATACCCATGTTCCTATCAAAACAAAAATAAAAATCCCACTCTTTCTCAGGACACTAGGCTTCCTCAATTCATTCTCATAATGGATTGAAAAGAAATAATGTGTAATTTGGAGTACAAAAAAAGAAGTAAATTAGTTGCTGAAGACAGAATTTGTCTTTTTTCAAACTATAAGCACATTTCTGGCCAGAAAACACCAGATTTTTTATGCATTTCATTAAGATACTTGTCTTATAATTGGCAATTCATTTTAAAAAATAGCATTTCTGCCCAAGGAATAAAAATCCAAAAGCTGCCATCCAGGTATAAAAACAAAATGACTTTATTTTTATTAAAATGTATACACACAGACATATTCTACAATGAAGAAATATCAAATACAGTATCAGAAGGAAAGTGAAATGGTCACTTAATAATGATTATTTAAAGTTTGAAGAAGAATGCCACTCCATTGTCAATTTTATTGTGTATCACAAGGTTTGAATAATTACCTATAGGATTTTCCCCTCTTCCTACACACAGACACACACACACACATACACAAACATTTTTGTCACCAAACTAGTTATAGAGGGCTCATCTAGGCAGAAACCTAGACATAAAAACTGCACTAAACTAGAATGTATCTTCATACTGTACACATTTGCTTTACATTATCTATATGAACAGAAAGAGGAAAAAAATGACAAGATAGAAAAACAGGGAATTGAAACTTAATGGAACTATCTAAATTCTTTTGCAGCAATTGTTAAAATCAGCCAGTTTTAACCTAAAAAGTAATATTTTAGAAACAACATATTTATCGGTAGCTATAATGTCAGGTAAAATACTGTGAAACAATCAAGAAAAAATTAAGGAAACATCACTAAAATAAGGTACAGATTCCTATGCCAACCCTGAATTATGTCTTTATAAATAATAAAAACATTGTACTTTGAAGTTTCATTGTAATCTAAGATAAAATAGGGCCCAAGAGTAAAACTGGCCTTAATATTCAGACATGCATTCATTCACTCACTAATCTTTCAATTCATTCATCAGACACTGATGAAGCATCTACCATATGCTTCCTGTGATCGACTATGAATCTACAGAGATGATTTAACCAAGTTCCAATTGCAGTAAGGTGACAAGTCAAGAAAACAAACAACTGTAATAAGATATGATATGCAAAAAAATTTGTGAAGGTTTCACACACTGAAAATTCTGATTATCTCTAAGGCAAAGAAAAAGGAACAACACAGGCATTAGTGAATTTTGAATACCATATTCTGATTTCAAAATTAATTTTTTAAATAGAGACACAATGATGAGACATCAACTATAAGACCACAATCCAGAGATAATCAATGTTTACATTCTGTGTATATATATTTCCTATCATTCAACAGGTATATATACATATACCTATGTATTATATAAAATGGATTATATATGTTCATGTACATATATGTATTATAAAAATTAGAATTACACTGTGCATAATTGTTACAATTTTCTTTTAAAATTATTTATATATTGTAAATACTTTACATGTTATTAAATTTTGTCTTAAGGTATTTCTTTAAATGGCTGCATAGGAGTTTACAGTATGCATGTATTATAAGCTATTTAGCCATTCCCTATGTTAGGCATGTAGGTTCTTTCCAATTTTCTGCTAGCATAAACAAGACTTAGATAAATATTCATCTACATCTTTGTGCATAGCTCTGGTTATTTATTCATGATAATTTTCTAGAAGTGCAATTTAGGGGACAAAGCAATAAGAAAGACTTTCTTCATTTTTTTATATAGAGGTATAGTTGATTAACAATATATTAGTTTCAGATGTACAAGTGTGATTCAATATTTTTATAGATTATACTCCACTTAAAGTGCTTAAAAATAATCTCTGTATTTACCTGTACTGTACAATATATCCTTGTTGCTTATTTATTTTATTTTATTTTATACATAATAGCTTGTGTCTCTTAATCCCATACTTACATCTCTCCCCTCTCCTCTTCCCTCTCCACGCTGGTAACCACTAGTATATTATTAATGTCTGTGAATTTGCTTCTGTTTTGTTATATATATATTCATTTTCTTATTTTTTAGATTCCACATATAAGTGACAACATAGTATTTGTCTTTCTTTGCCTGATTTATTTCACTAAGCATAATACTCTCTAAGTCCATCCACATTGTTGCAAATGGCAGAATATAATTCATTTTATGGCTAAGTAATATTCCATTGTTTATATATATATACAATATCTTCTTAACTCACTCATCTATTTGTAGGTTAGGCTGCTACTATATCTTAGCTATTGTAAATAATGATGCCATGAACATTGGAATGCATGTATCTTTTTGTATTAGAGTATTCATTTTCTTCAGCTTTATAACCAGTAGTGGAATTGCCTGGTCATATGGTTGTTCTATTTTTAGTTCTTTGGGGAACCTCCATGTTGCTTTTCATAGTGGCTGCACCAATTTATAATCCCAAGAACGATGTACTAGGGTTCCCTTTTCTCCACATCCTCGCCAACATTTGTTATTTGTAGACTTTTAAATGATAGGTGTGAGGTGATGTCTCATTGTGATTTTATTTGTATTTCTCTGATGACTACCTATGTTGAGCATCCTTTCATGTGCCTGTTGGCCATCTGTATGTCTTCCTTGGAGAAATGTCTATTCAGGTCTTCTGCTCAATTTTAAATCTGATAGTTTGTTTTTTGGATGTTGAGTTGTATGAGCTGTTTATATATATTGGTTATTAATCCCTTATTAGTCATATAATTTGCAAATATTTTCTCCTATTCAGTAGAAATTTTGTTTTGTTATATCTCTTTTAATCCTCAAGTTATTTTAGCTAGATAATGCTATATCTTATTTATACAAAAGAAAAACCTCTCATGGCCAACCATTTTAGTTTGTTCACGACTGTTCCAATTTTAGCACTTCAAATCCAGAATCCCTGGATACCCCTCAATCACTGTCAAACTGGGATGACTGTTCACCCTAGAACTAAAGGTTGGAGTGCTTACGTGATTCACTCAAAGTATCACAAAAAGTAATTGGTGGAGCTGAGATTTAAATTCATTTCAGACTCCAAAGCCCATATTTTAACATTGGATACACCCATAGGATCAGTGTGGTAATACAAATGACCGCAGAAAACATGCTGGAACAATTGGCTGACCACGGACAAAAAAATAGATCAATACCTACCCCTTTATACTAGAATAAATCACTGATGAATAAACAATTTAAATAAACTCTGGGTGAAAACATAAATGAATACATGTGTAATCTTGGAGTAAATATAGGCAATCTAAACATGACACAAAAGCTAGAAATCAGAAATGAAAGAATAAATAAATATGATTACATTATAAACACATAGCTATAACTTAAACATCAAAACAAACTTTTTTAAAAGGATAAATAGGGAAAATATTTGCAACACAGATGGTAAATGATTAGTGACCTAAATATTTTAAAATCCTCAAAAATTAATAGGAAATATCTTAAGTCCATAACAGAAAAATAGACAAAGGGCATTAATAAGCACTTCAAAAAAGAAGTACAAATGGCTAAAATCACATGAGTAAAACAGCATACCTTCACTAGTGACAAAATTATGCAAAATAATACAAAATGCTATTTTTCCTGAAGCAGATTAACAAAGATTAAAAAGAATTAATAATACCTAATGTTGATGATTGTATGGGGAAAATGGGCTCTCTCATACAAACGTGGTTAGTGAAGTATAAAAATAGTAAAATATGTAAAGGCATTTTAACAAAATGAATCATAAGCCTTAAAATGCATATTTTAATCCCAAAAAAGTCCCCTCTGAAGATGCTATCATAAGTAAACAATCTGAAAAAGATGCAAAATTATATATACAGAATGTTCATATAACTTACAATGACTTAGTATCTATCTATTGGGTTTAGTTACATCCTTGCAATGCAATACTATGTAGCCATTAAAAAGAATTCATTCATTCAGTCATCCACTCATCAAATATTTATTGACTGGCAGGCATATTACTAGTGGCTGGTGATACAGTAGTGTAAAAAAAAGGCTATATATTTATCCTCCTATAGCTACTATCTATGCAGCAAGTAAACAGAAAACAGACAAAAGAAATAACTATAACCTGCAATAAGAACTTGATGGAAATAAAGAAGAGGCTGGGAGTGGTTAACAGAAAAACTTAGGTCTGTATTTATTTATATGCAGGGCTTAACTTTCCCCAAGTAGACACATGTCAAGGGTTCAACTACATGGAATATTCAAATTTGCTTCAAGACATGCTTAATATGTGCTATAATCAATAAAGCTCTTTATGATCTCCCTTAAGAGTCTTGAAAGCAGAACACATATGCCAGCCAAAAAATGTCTTTCCAAAAGGGCAGCAAATTCAGAGTCTCTATCCTATAATCAGCAGAGAGATCACCACCAAACTGTCTGAATACTCAGCCCACGTGCATACTGGTCTAGCACAGGTCTCTCTGGACAAAGACATTGACCACCTGCTCAAACTCGTCACCTTATCTCTCCCTCTGTATTGAGCTCTGATTACTTGCAGGGCATCCCCTTCTAGTATATTGAAACATATGAAATTGCTAATATTTATCCATTGTGACCAACCAAAATGACAATTTCACGGGTTCAACTTACTATTAAAAAAATGTCTTCATGTCAAAATCCCGAAATACTTTTTTTTGACTCACCAGGACAACTGTCTTGCTCCTCTGCCCCACTGCAGGTGCTGCAAATGAGACATAAGCTGATGTCAGTAGTGGACTCCACTTACAACCCTAATGGCTCAACTACATATTTTCTTCTAAATTCTGAGATTTAAAATAACATTCTAAAATTTTATACTTTATTTCCATCATATCACTTTTCTATATAGCCAACCTACAAGAGAAGATGGGAGGAAAGGGTATTCAGTTGAAAATTATTCAAGAAAGCTCCATTTCTTTCAGCCACTTGAGGGAGGGATACTAGCAAGCTTTAATTGTGTGAACTTAAAAAATATCTGCATGACTTCTGCAGCAATCTAGAAAATGAAGAAGATATTCATTAAATTTCTTATACAAATTATAATATTTACAGAGACTTCAGTATAGCTTAGTCATTATGGTTACAAACTTTGGAATCTGACAAGTTCAAATCTATGAACAAATTTTTGAGTTACTGTCCTCACCTGTAAAGTTGGGGTAGAATTGGACCTGCCTTTTGGGGAGGGTATAGCTCAGTGGTAGAGTGTGTGCTTAGCATGCATGAGGTCCTGGGTTCAATCCCCAGCACCATCATTAAAATAAATAAATAAACAAACCTAATTACCACCCCCCCCAACAAGAATGGGACTTGCCTCATAGGATTATTAGGATAATTCAATGAGATAATATATATAAAATGTACTTAATAGAGGGAGACACATAATAAATGCTCACTTAAAAGCAGTTTTATAGTCTCTTAAAAAAACACTTTTTTATTCTTTAGCCTAATTCCCTAATCATGAGATCAAACCTGGACACCAGAATTGCAAAACAGGCAGTGCTTTGCAATTTGGGGGTGGGAAAAAAGCAGAGAAAATGCTTTGCTCTAGATTCCCCAGGAAGGGGCCCAATGATTCCTCATTTGGCCAACATTTCTGCTTTTTTTTCAATCCCAATGAAAGTGGATTACACAGCCAACTGAAGTAGAGAGTGAATGATAGCGCAGAATAGAGTTCCCCCATCCCCAGCTGCATTCAGGGAACATTATTTTCTCTGTGCAGAGGAGAAACATTTAGCATTATATTCAATGAATTATCTATGACCGTTTATAAATTGACCTTGGAAGATTTAAAAAAATGCTTATCCCCAAATTTGGCTGTGAAAATATAGAGTGGATATAGCTACAATTGAAGCCACTTCATTTGAGTTTACCACAGCTCAAGCAACTCTTCCTGGCTGGCGGCTAAACCAGTTGCTGCATCTCAGGGGCCAGAGATCCAGGCTCGGGTCATCATCCTCAGCTAAGGTGAAGCTGATGCCCAGTGGCTGTCTAAAGCTACTGCTCAGCAGCCAAATGAAAAGGAACCAGCATAAGCAAACAAAGGACAAAACTTGAAGTTTTCTGAGTAACATTCCAAGATGTCAGTCTCTAAGCCAGGTCAGCAAACTCTCTGAACTGTGGGAAGTTTTTTCTTGAAAAAACTCCCAAGTATTATCTCCAAAGTTCCAAGGGCTGGCATAGCCAGTGGCACCTGTAACTAACAAGGACCCATCATTCAAGGGGTACCACAGACCTACTCTGACCCCTTTGGGTGCCAGAATGTTAACTGCAATTATCATTTTAGAAACCTCCTTCTTTTTAAAATTTTTTATTTTATTTTTAATAGAGGTACTGGAGATTGAACCCAGGACCTCCTGCATACTAAGCATGCGCTCTACCACTGGGCTATACCCCACCCACCCTGAAACCTCACCCTGAAACCTTTCTTAGTATCTGACTGACTTCTTCTGAAAGACAAGAAAAATTATATTTGCATAAGTCTATATCCTATGAAGAGTCTACTTTTCTTTCCTGAACTAATTCTGAAATTATTCCCCTACACAGACAGCAAGTCAATACAGCCCAGTAGATCAGGGCTGCAGGGATCAGATCCCAATTCAGCACTTACAAGGCATATGACATTGAGCAAGTTGCCTTGGTTTAAAAATCTGTAAAATAAATATAATGACATCCAATGAAATACCTACTTCATAAGGTTATTGTGACAAGTAATATATAACTTGATAAAGTGCCTGGCCCATAACTCTGCTTAATACATATTGGCTCTTTTTATTATTTTAAAATTATGTTTTACTTGATCCCAACCAGATCCCCTCTTCTGTTAACCAGCTCCGCATCATTCCTTGTTTCGGGCAGAATCCTACTGCAGTCCCTGTTGGCTACAATCACCAGAGAACTCTATCTTTATGTACGATTGCTCAAAAGTTAGGATCTTCATTAACTCTTTCCACCACTCTGGCCACTGATGTCACCATTAGCTAGTGCACACAGATGCATATATTGCTGGACCTTAAGGTGGTGATGTGGCTCCCCTCCAATCAGCACTCTGAAGAAAAAAAAAAAGCCTGCTGCTGTCCAGAAAAACCTTTTCTCTCTCTTATCTCCAGGCTAAACTGAAAGAGGAGTTTTATAGTTTTCCCTGTCTTTGGCTGTATGCCACCCAAAAGCATTCATCCATTACTAAATTAAAAATGACTTCATGGTGCTCAATTCGGCCACACATATAGTATAATTGGAATGATTCAGAGAAGATTAACATGGCCTATGCACAAGGATGACATACCAATTCATGAAGCATTTCATAATTTTAAAACAGGCACTTTCATATATTGTGCTGAAAGTGAAAATGGTAAAATCCCTATAACAGCGAATCCAGCAATATCTTCCAAAGTTGCAAATGTCTTTACCCCTTGATCTGGCAATTTCAAGTCTAGAAATCTATCCTTCACATATACTTTCACACATATGAAATGAAGTATTTACAATGCAGACAGACAAAAATGAGGATGTTCTCTAGGTACTGATAATAGAAAAATACTCAAAATACATAATTAAAAAACACTGTTTCAAGATATGGAACAGTGGTATACCTGAGTTTAACTTGTAGAAGAAGGGGGCATGAGAATACATATTCATCTTTGCTTGCATTTGCATGAAAAAACAGAATAAACTAATGAAGATGATTATCTATAGCAGAGATAGAGAATTATAGCTAGTAGGCCGGCTGCCTATTTTTATAAAGTTTTGTTGGAACACAGCCAAACCATTTGTTTCTGTATTGTCTGCGGCTGCTTTTCCACTGCAATGACAGAACGAGTAATTGCAATAGAGACCACATGGCTTGCATACCTAAAATATTTATTACTTGGGCTTTTACAGAAAGCTTGCCAACTCTCGACTATAGAGTAGAGGGAATGGAGAGGAACAGGGCTGGAAGCAAGACTTCTCAATGTACCTTCTCTCTTATATGGCTTTGGTTTTTGAACTTTTGACTGAATGTATTGCCTTTTTATAAAAACAAACTTCAAACAAAATCAATGAAATTTTGTTTGAATCCTCTGGGTAGGAAGCAGACAGCAATAATCCTGGAACAGGGATTTGGGTTTGGGCTTCAAACAGCCCTATTTATTTCTTAACAACTATTTGTGAAATGAAAAAAATCATCAACTGATAAAATTGATTTTAGAAGGAAAAATTACATTATGGTTACTCCCTGTGTTGCACTCTCAAAAATCACCCACATACACAGTGGCCACAAGTGTTCTTCTTTGGCTGCTTCATACACATCTATGAAGCCTACTAAGTGTTGCTATTATGATTAGACACGTTGACTCAAATACATATTGAGTTCTTACTATGTGTTTCATACTGGTTTTAGTGCTTTATATACATTACCTCATTTAACCCTCATAATATCCCAAATTTGTAACCTCAGCCTTCTTTCCTGAACTCCAGACTCATATAGCCAAGTGTGTACTCAACTTCTCCCCTTAGATGCCTAACAGACATCTCAAACTCAATTCCCACCACATTCAACTGCTGGCCTTTCTCCTCACGCATGCACCTGCTTTCTCCATCCCATTGGACAGCAATTCCATCCTTCCAGTTGCTCAGGCTGAAATACTCAGGGTCTTCCTCTAATCTGTCTCTTCCTCTCACAGGGCATATCTTATCCCTTGCCTATAAAAGAATCTAGAATCTGACAATTTCTCACCATATCCACCATTACCACTCTGTTCTGATGTTCTGGGCCACCACCATCTCGTACCTAGCCTTTTCACTGATTTCCTTCTTTCTCCTCTTGCCCCTTTACAATGTGTTTCTAACACAGAAGCCAAACTTATCCCTTTAAATGTAAGGTTGATCATGTCACTCCTCTTCTCAGTACCCACATGTCCCGCTTTTCCATTCCAAGTAAAGGCCATTATTCATCTGAAGCCTACCCCAACCATCCAACTTAAAGAAAAATTCTCTCCTCCACACTCTTAACCCAGCACTACCCATCCCCTTACCCTGTTCTGTGATTTATTTTTCCATATCATTTTCATCTTTTAACCCTACATCACTTCCTTATTTATGTCTTTTTGTTTATTATCTGTGCAAGTGGTAAAAAGTAGGCTCTCAAATATTTGTTAAATTAACCTACTGTACAGCACAGGGAACTATATTCAATTTCTTGTAATAACATATAATGGAAAAGAATCTGAAAAGAAAAAAAAAATATATATACGTATATGAATAACTGAATCACTTTGCTGTACACCTGAAACTAACATTATAAATCAACTACACTTCAATAAAAATCTTTAAAAGATATCTGTTAAATTCATTAGCAATTTTGGGGGATGAAGGTATTATTTCTTCCTCCATTGTACAGAAGAAGAAAGGGCTTAGACAGGTTAACTGATTTGCTCAGAAAATTACTCAAGGACAAGGCCAGGAATTAAACCCAGGTACCTCAGACCCTAAAGTTCATAGTCTTAACCACCCAACAGCTTCATGCAATCTGTCGTACAGTGCAGGCCATGCTAACCTGTGTGTATATTGCTCAGGCACAAGGGTAGTTGCCAAGAAGGATCAGCAGTTGTCATGGAACTTGAATATAGCTCTCCAGAGAATAAAGCAAGCAAGTTGGAAAAGCACAAGGGTGATAAAATGGTGCCATTCACGTTGACAGTTTCTGATCTATCCTTACCTGGATAATGGGGAAAAGGCATACTTGAAGGGTTTTACCATCAACCTACATTTTCTTCTTCACTTATTCTGCACAATCGTGTTAATGATACTTAGGCCAAGTCAAATGAAACATTTCCAACTGCCTGAGTTACCGAGTCATTTCATGAGTAAATATCCATTAACGTTTCATTCCAAGGCATGGCAGGAGTGTTTAGGAAGAGTCCTCTGGGCCAAAGAACCCCCAGGAAGTGGAAACCTTTGTTAAAATGTGAATTGAGACTAAGCCTTCAGCACCTCCCCTTCAGGTGGGCTGTGACTTCAAAGGCAGCCTAAGGGGCAGAGAGTGTAAGGAAAAATTCACAAAGTTTCCACAGAATTTCCATGACCTAGTAATTCTGCTCCCTTACAAATGCCTGCTAAATGTTTTATGTTGCTTACTGAAAGCATTTAGAGGATGGTGACACTCAGAATATGCTTATAGTGCAGCTCCTTCTGGGATAGGGAGCTGCTGGGCTCTGGGGGAATTTGCCCTTGCCAGTTCCATGTAATTTACCATTGTCTGTTCAGTGCCCTGTGGGAGTAAACTAGGCCAGAGCCTTTAAAACTGGGTCCCAGGGCCCCTCAGGAGCTTACTAAATTCTGCATAATATTTTACAGGTGAAATTAAGACTACAGATCCTTTTGTAAAAGTGCTGATTTTTTAAAATAACTGCTTGTGATTGCTGATTCTGTATCCAGTCATTCCCTCACCTCAAAATTATAGCCTTTTCTTTTCTCTGTAGTAAAAAAGCAAGAGAATACAGTGGCTTAGAAAACTTAACTCTAGAGCTAGAATGACCAGATTCAAATCCTGAATCAGTTATTTACTGTGTGTTCTTGAGCTGGTGAGGCAACCTCATTATTCTGTTCACTCATTGGTAAAATGCGCTATTTTGAGAACTCAGTGGGATTAAATTCCCATTTAATGTTGTCAATGTACATAAGTGTTTAGTATTAAAATGTTTAGCATGATGCTGACACATAGTACAATTATTTTTATATGCTCTCAAGTATGAGGCTCTGTGACCAAGACAGTGCACTTGGAGGCAGCATGTTACCAAACTTATGTCCAGCTGCTCGCCGCTCAAAAATTAATACCAAGAGGCAATTGTTGGTAGAAAGCAAAGGTTCTTTCTATCAGCATGCCAACAATCTGGGGAGAAGGTAGACTCATGTCCCCCAAAAACCGACTCCAAAGATTCTGCTCAGCCATAAAAGATTTTAAAGGGAAAAGGGGAAGTAATCTCAGTTAATCACTGAGATAGGGGGGTCAGAGTCATCGCCATCCCCCACTGCGTGCAAGCTTGTTGACTCCTCGTGATCCTGTTCACACAGTTTGTTTCAGAGAATACTAAGGGGGAAGTTAGGGAAGAGATCTGGTCACCTATTAATTACTTATTCATTTTTACTTCTTTGATCTACAGAAAGAACCAACAGATTGGGCAAGGGATTATGAGATCAAAAAATTTAAAAGGTGTGCTTGGGTCAGAGATGAGTAGAGCATTGGGGTGCCTGGTTCAAGGTTACTTACGATATAGCTCCACTAAAAAGAGACAAGACAAAGGGATTTCCTGATGAGGCTGGTTTCCTACAAAGAGCTGTTTAAAATCAGGCCTGGCTCTGGAATCCCAGCTTTGCCACAGACCACTGTGTAACTTTAAGTTAAGCAACTTAATTTCCTCCCATCAAAATTTTTTCATCATGAAATGAAAGGATTGAGTTAAGGTAATTTCTAAAGTTTCCTCCAGTTCTAACATTGAATAATGTTCTATAATATTCTATAATAAGGGCCAATCCAGAAAAAAAGTTATAATGTAGTTTACCACTCTAGGCCTAAAATATATTTTACTTCATCAGGACTACTGTGGAAAGAAAAATTTCATTATAAAACATATAAGATCTTTTCCAAATTTTACTCCCTTAATGATTTGCCTTCTTACTTCAGGTTACACCATCCTCCTTGAAATGGCTCATTTTTCACAAACCAGCATGCATTTTGTTTCATGACAATTCTCTTCATAAAAAGATGCATTATCAATTTTACCACTCATTTCTTTGAAAAAATAGAAGTGTTTGAGTTGGAAAACAAGTGAATGTATCTTATATTGTCTCATGGGAATAAAGAACTTCTCACAGTGCTTGAGAAGAAACCAAAGTTGGGTTGAGGCACTGCTCATTTCACTTAGTGAAAGTAACCTGATCCAACTAGAGACAGAAATGGGGAGAAGATTGCCCTTCTGTGTAGACTGAAATGTCCAAATTATTCAGGACTGGTCAGCTTTAAGAATGAAAAACTTGCAGAGAAAACTCTGATTTGAAAAGATACATGCACCTCAGTGTTCACAGAAGCACTATTTACAACAGCCAAGACATGGAAGCAACCTAAATGTCCATCGACAGACAACTGGATAAAGAAGTTGTGGTATATTTATACAATGGGATATTACTCAGCTATGCAATAGAATAAAATAATGCCATTTGAAACAACATGGATGGAGATTATCATTCTAAGTCAGACAGAAAAAGACAAATATCATGATATCACTTACATGTGAAATCTTAAAAAAAAAGATACATATAAACTTATTTACAAAACACAGACAGACTCACAGACATAGAAAACAAACATGGTTACAAAGGTGGAAAGGAGGGATAGAGGGATAAATTGGGAGTTTGGAATTAACAGATGCACACTACTATACATAAAATAAATAACAAGGTCCTAATGCATACCACAGAGAACTACATTCAATATCTTGTAATAGCCTATAATGAAAAAGAATATATATATATATATATATATATATATATATATATATATATATATATATATATATATAACTAAATCACTGTGCTATACACCAGAAACTAACACAACATTGTAAATCAATTACACTTCTAAAAAAAAAAAAACCAAACAAACAAACAACTCTGTATTGGTTAGCTTTGCTGTGGTAACAAATGACCCAAGAACCTCAGTGATTTCTAATGATGAAGGTTTATTTCTTGCTTGTTTTACATGTTAGCTGCGGGCTGGCAGCAAGGCTTGTGCTGCTACACGTGACTTCTTCCTTCTGGGATCCAGGCTGAGAAGCAGCCTCCAATCTGATCCCACTACTGTTATGACAGAGGGGAGGCAAGAGAGCTTATAAAACCACATGATAGCTCTTTAGAGCTTTTCCTTAGGCATGGCATACTGTCAGTTGTGCTCATATTTGTTTAGTCAAAGCAAATAATATGGCCAAACCAGCTGTCAATGGGGCAAGGAAGCATACCTCCTTCCCAGAAAGGTACTGCAAGTCATATGGAAACCAGCAAGGATACTAACTCCTCTTACAAGGAAGGGGCCAGGGAGTAATTATGTTACTGTGCCCGATGCACAGTGAGACCAAACAAACTGAAACGTCAGAGTTTGCAGCAGAGAAAGGTTTATTGCATGGCCAAGCAAGGAGAATAGATGGCTTGGGCTCCAAAACCCTCGAACTCCCTGAAGCAGTTTTTAGCAAAGCATTCTTAAAGGCCAGGTGAGGGAGGGGCGTCCCAGGGCATGGGACCAGCTCGCGCATGATTCTCTGACTGGTTGATGGTGCTCAATCCTTAGGCACCAGAAGGTCTGGGGCTACATGCTTATGGTCATGAAGTAGTTAATTTCTTCCATTTTGGTGGTGGTTTTAGCATGTGTAAAACAACTCAGGAAATGTGCATCAGATATTATAACCTAGGTATACAGTACCCCCATAGGGTCCTGTTCTGTTACAATTAGGAATAATGATACTACCACCATCTGCTTTCTGAGTCAGAAATGTTTATTCTTCTTTCTTCCACACGTAAAATATACTCATAAATCTAGTTTATGCCTTCTCTTTGCTAGCCTGGTAAACCCCATGAGGACAAGGCCATGTCCATCTTAATAATGTGTCCTCAACACTGTGCTTGCAACATAGTAGGTGCTCAAAAATATGACTTAACTAATGAATGTAGGAATAAATGGAATGAATGGCGTATTTCCTTTTTGGCCAGAAGGATACAGGGAAAGTGTCCATGAATTGGTGACAGGCTCCATAAAGCTGAAACGGAGCTTAGAAGTGGATTTAATGACCTGGCCCTCCCGAAAGGTACTAGGTTTTTCTTTGAGCTGACATGGCTGTGTTCTGTAGACCTGGAGAGAAATCAATTTGATTAAAATGAAGCTTATTCTTTGTAGTGATATTTAGAGCTGATTAATGATTGAACTCCTCTCATCAGAAACGTAATGCCCCAAAGTTCTTTCCTACATTGCAAATAAGTTTCCATGTTAGCCGGCTGACATCTTGACAAACCCAGAAGACAGAAAACTTTCTGGGCCAGTGGCCCCCTCGTTAAATTTCAGTACCCACCCACTAACAAAGAAATCTTTGAAATTAGTACATGAGAGTTTTCTGTGGTGATGGCTTGATACTATTTTATCCACAAGATTAAAACAAACTGTCATTATTTCCAGAGAAACACTGTCTTTGCTATACCTTGAATTTTAAGGCATTTTCCTCCCACTTTTTTCGAGCCTTTGCATATGTATTAATCATCAACATATCCAAGGAGGCAGGAATCATTATCTCCTTTGTACCGATGATAATGCCAAGGGAGACAAAATGACTTGCTGACAGCAGAGTGAGTCAGCGAGTCAGCAGCTGAGTCAGAAACAAAGTCCCGGTTTCCTAATTAGCAGGCCGGCAGTCTTGCTGCCCAGACTTCTGGCTTCAGCTCCTGTCCCCTGGCACTGTTGGGACAGCTTGGATAGGTGATATTGTTATTCTGCATTGTTGCAGCTCCGGTGGGTCCCTTCTGCCTCAGTGTATTTGCTGATTATAATTACATATTAGCAATCCTGAAAACTAGCAAAAGAGAGGGTGGGAATGAAGTCATGCAGATGCATATTCATATAATCATTTGCCATGTCATTATAGCTCCTTTGAGCACACAAGCTCTGAAGGCAGCGCATAGCCAGAGCACGTAGCCTGAAAAGCCAGCGTGTGAGGGCAAGGAAAACAGACAGCTCCAAAATGGTAGTGCATTTCCTTCCACTCTGCCCACTTTAAAGAAAAAAAATTTTTTTAACTTTTCTCTCTCTTTATACATAAGGACAGTTGAAACACAAAGAAAGTTGCTCTTGGCCATTTTGACCAAGCTAGAAGTGCGCTCTTCCTATTAGGATGCTATAATAAATTCATTCCCATTTTCACCCCTTGGCTGTTCAATCCTGAATGAAGGAAGGAAAATTTGTAGTGGAAAATTGGAGGCTCTTTTTGCAATCTTATTACACAGCAGAAAAATGAGTGTTACATGTTTCCACCATCATCAATATCCTTCTCTCTACTGGATCTTTCCTGCCAATAATTAAACATGTGTTATTTCAAAAACAGGAAGGAAGAAAGAAAGGAAGGAAGGGGGGAAGGAATGAAGGAACAAAGGAACAAACGAACTTATTTTTTTTTAATTCTTATTTTTTATTGAAATGTAGTCGATAGGAAGGAACTATCTTGACCCCACTTCCTACCCCAACTATGCCTAATTTTTCTCTTTCATTTTACAGAAAAACTCCTCAAAAATGTTAACTATACCAACCATTTCCAGTTTTTCATTTTATCTTGAGCCCTGTCAAGCAGGCTTTGCTACGATCTGTTCATTAAATTGGTTGTGTCACGGTTACTAATAAGCTCCACATTGCAAAATTCAGTGACTGATCAATACTCAGTGCCACTCATCTTCATTGACTTTTCTGCAGCGTTTGACACAGTTGGTGGTCCACCCACCTCTAAATACCATTTTTCAATTCATTTCCGGTACATCTTACATTTTTAATTTTCTTCCTACCTCACTGCCCACTCCTCAGTCTCCTTTGCTTACTTTTTCTTATCACGCAGATCATAAAACACTGAAGTGCTAAAGGGTTCAGTATTTGGTTCTCTTCTCCCCTCTAAAGTCATGTCTTTAAAAATGTTCTCCCAGGTGAGTTATCTCCAGCCCAGACATCTCCTCTGGTATTCAGGCTAATACAATCAGCTGCATATTCTATGCCTGCACCTGGATATTTAATAGACAATCTCAAACTTAACATATTCAAATCCAATGTCCTGATAAACTCCCCTAAACTTGCTCTTTCAGAAGGAATAAACTGGGAGTTCGAGACTTGCAAATATTAACTAGTACATATAAAACAGATAAATAACAAGTTTCCAGGGGACTATATTCAATATCTTGTAATAACCTATAATGAAAAAGAATATGAAAAGGAATATATACATTTGTACACATACGACTAAAACATGCTGTACAACAGAAACTGACACATTGTAAACTGATTATACTTCAATTTAAAAAAAAGAAAAAAAAAGTCTTCTTCATTTCAGTTAATTGCAATGCCATTCTTCCAGTTTCTTAGACCATATCCTTTGAGTCATTTTGACTTTTTCTTTTACACCCTAAATCCAAATCCATCAGCAAGCAAATCCTTTCAGCTCCACCTTCAGAATATAGTATATCCAGAATCTTACCATCTTTCATCACCTCCACACCACTGTTAGAGCAGGCAGATAGCCAGATATGAACAGAGAAAGGGGGCCACAGGCCAAATAGTAGGAATTGGGCAAAAAGGAGGGGCACAGGCCAAATACAGGAAACCTCACATCATGTAAGCACCAGGGGTCCCTGGGCAGAGAAAGAAAAGCAAGAATCTCTAGATTGAGAAGAAATCACACATTTTGGGGTAACAAGTGTCCTAGAGGCTGATAAAGAAAGGTAGAAGAAGGCAGGAATCTCCAGTGTCCAAAGGTAAGCTTTTGCTCATTACGTCCTCACTTCAATAAAATTAGTGCCCATCATGCACTGACACCATGACACTTCTGATCCAGGCTAAATAAGGACAAAAATCCCTACTCCCCTCAGGAAGGTGGAACTGGGATGAAAGTCAGGGAATATGACCCCAAACCTTTCCCTCCCCAATGACTATTCCACCCATTCAATTTTACACTCTATGTAACAAACTTACCAAAGAAACTCAAAGCAGCCACTCACCTGAGCTTGCCTGCTCTTCCCTTGAGAGTGTACTATCCAACCCTTAATAAATCCTCACTTTACTTTCTTAACCTCCATGTCTTGTCTCTGAATTCTTTCTGGGATGGGACAAGAACCTGGACACTGGCTACATCTATCGGCAACACCACCAGTACTCTGCTCCTTCATTATTGCTATAGCATCCTGACTGATCTTCCTGCTTCCGCCCCTGTTTCCTTCCAGTCTCTTCTGAGCAAAGCAGTAAGAACAACCCTGTCAAAACTGAAGCCAGCTCATGTCATGGCCCATGCTCCAGAGTCTTCCAGTGAAAAAGGAGGAAATTTTTTAACATTTTGAAAGCCTTCTAATACCCCAAGGAAAAGCCAAAGTAAATTGATACAGGGTCTAGTCTAGCCTCCTGTTAGCTATCTGATATCACTTCCTACTACTCTCCCCACCGCCCACTCTACTCCAACTGTTCTGAAAAATGTGCACCAGGTATGGATCAGCCCAATGGCTTTGCACTTATTATTTTCTCTACCTGGGAAACTCTTCATCCAAATATCTATGCAATTCACTCTCATACTCCATCCATGTCTTTATTCAGCAGTTAATTTCTCACAATGGAATATGGCTCATCTATAAAAAAGAATGAAATATTGCCATTTTCAGCAACACGGATGGACCTAGAGAATATTGTAATCAGTGAATTAAGTCAGACAGAGAAAGACAAACATTATGTGATATCACTTATATGTGGAATCTAAAAAATAATACAATTGAATCTATACACAAAACAGAAACAGACTGACAGAAAAAAACAAACTTATGGTTACCAATGGGGAAAGGCAGGGAGGGAGAAATTAGGAGTTTGGGATTAGTAGATACACACTACTATATATAAACTAAACAAGGCCCTACTATATAGCACAGAAAACTATATTCAATATCTTGTAATAACCTATAATGAAAAAGAATATGAAAAAATATGTATGTATAACTAAATTACTTTGCTGTACACCTGAAACTAACACAACATTGTAAATTGATTATACTTCAATTACAAAAAATAGTTAACCTCTCAGTGAGGCCTTCTCTGGCCACCTGATATAAAATTTTTTAATTTACATTTTCCTTTGTACTTATAACCACCTAGAGTATTACATATTTTAATTTTATGTTATTTTCTGCTCGCTCCACTTGTCTCAGAGAGAGGGAGCTATTGTTTCCTTTTGTTTACTGCTGGCACATAAAACTTTATTCACATTAGTGAACGAGTGACTGGATGAATGAATGAATTTGGGGGTAATAATAAATGAATATTTTACGTAGGTAGCAATTAGCTCCTGCTGAATAATGAACCACTCCCAAAGTTAGTGGTTTAAAACAACCACCATTTATTTAGCTCATGGTTTTACAGATCAACAATTTTGTCTGAGCTCAAGCTAGGTAGTCTTTCTGGTCTTGGCTGGGCTAGCTAGTACATTTTAGTCAGCTGCAAGTCAGCCTGGTAGTTTTCCTTCTTAGATTTAGCTCGCTGTCAGCAAAGAGAACATTGGCAACTAGGCCACATGTCCATCATCAGAGAAAGTTAATCTGAACTGTTCATGTGAGACCAGGACAGGGTTCTGAGAGAGAGCAGAAGTGCCCAAGGCCTCTTAAGACCTAGGCCAGGAACAAGAACAACATCATTTTAGCCACATTCTATTGATCAAAGAAAGTATGAGAATAGCCCAGATTCAAGGGGTGGGTAAATAAAATCCTCCTCTTAATGGAAGGAGTTATGAAGTCACATTGCCAAGGGGCAGGGATACAGGGAGGGGAGTGGTTTCAGCCATTTTTGCAAACAATCTAAAACTGCAGGCTAGAAAGGGAAGATCAGAAATCCTGTCCAGAGAGCTTTCTGGAATAGAAACAGATGACCAACTCTCCTGAGTGTGTCAGCCTAAAACAAGAATTAGTAATTTCTTAGTATCCATGAATCTTTCAATGAGATCAATCTTTTTTTTTTTTAAGTTGAAGTATAATCAGTTTACAATGTGTCAATTTCTGGTGTACAGTATAATGTTTCAG
Source organism: Camelus bactrianus (assembly GCF_048773025.1). NCBI lineage: Eukaryota > Metazoa > Chordata > Mammalia > Artiodactyla > Camelidae > Camelus > Camelus bactrianus. The sequence continues at coordinate 75,187,737 of NC_133575.1, read as the reverse complement.
TCATACATATACATACATATATTCCTTTTCATATTCTTTTTCATTATAGGCTATTACAAGATAGTGAATATAGTTCCCTGTGCTATACAGGAGGACCTTGTTGTTTATCTGTTTTATATATAGTAGTTAGTTTAAGCAATCTACTTAAAAAATCTTCCAGTTTTTACATCATTTATGACTCAGGCTCAATATTGTGAAGCAACATAATAAAATAGAGTAAGAACGGTGATTTTTAACAATGAGTATTCCATTTTTAGATTCATCTCTTTATGCACACATTTATGTGGGAGACAATTCTCCATAGGTCTCTCATGTTTCTACCAGTCTCCTGAGCACGACTGGTTTTTGTTCCAGAACATCTTTTCAAGTATATTTATATGGCGTTGAAAGATAAAGATACTGACTCCTTCCAGAGCAAAGAGCAGGTTTGTTTACTCTCCAGTGTAATAAAGATAATATCTCCTTCTAGGGCAAAGGTCAGTCAGGTTTGGTTACAGCCCATTGTAAAAAGATTCTGGTTCACTGAACTCAGTGTTCTTCAGCTGTGACATAAACCCACTATATGTGCAGAATTCACCTAGGACCCCTCCACATTGCCCTCATGGAACTTGAGGACAAGGGGAACTGATGTGAGGATGAAGATCATACTGGCTACTGTGCTCTGAAAAATAAAGTCCTTTGAATCTGACCCAGCAGCCTTTTTGTTTTCTGCCAGTATCCATGAAATGTAGCAAGCTAACTGGTTAGCTTACAGCTATGGTAAAAACCCAGAACCTTCACTGTTCTTAATTTTTTAAGAAATAATTTGCATCACTTAAATAATTATACCTGTACCATTTAAAACATATGCGCACACACCAGGTTGTTTATGACGATGGTAAACATAAAAATATCATGACTTTTCCTTGACTCTCTACAGCATCATCTATTATGGTTTGACTATTTACGGGAACAATCATCTTACATGAACGTGAACTGCTCTAGATTTTTCTGCATGTAGTCTGCACTCCAAAATAATGTGTACTTTTTAAAAATCACAAAAGTTACACAAAAGTAAAAAAAAAACTTCTTTTAAAATAAATGCCATTTCCACTTCAGCAGTACACATACTAAAGCTAATATGATACGAGGAAGATTAGCAAGGTCTGTACTCAAGGATGATATGAAAATTCATGAAATGTTTCATATTTAGGGGAAGAAAAGGAATACTAGAATGCTCATGTAATATAAATAAATATATAAAATAATAAATATATGATGTAATATAAAAGAAGGCAAGAATAAAAAGAAAAAGGGAGATGAAAGAGCTGGGTTAAATATAAAACTAATAATAATACAATGGTAGCTAAAAGCCAAACTTTAATGCAACTGATAACCTAATTAAAAGACTAAAGTTGTCAAAGTGGATTAAAACTTGTATGTTCCTTAAGTAGAAACCAAGGGGCACATATATTAAATATAAGGACATAGATGTTTAAAAGTAAAAAAGATGGTGAGAGACATATCATGTAAGTAGAAATCAAAAGAAAGCAGGTATGGCTATAATATGATACAAAAGATTTTATGGCAAGGAACATTACTGGAGAAGTAAATGGGCATTGCATAATAGTAAAAATCCAATCCAAAACCCCACTTGGATGACATTCTGCAAATACCTGACCAGTACTCCTTGTAACTGTCAAGTTCATCAGAAACAAGCCTGAGACACTGTCATAGCCAGAAGGAGTCTAAAGAGACAGGATAAGCAAATGCAGTGTGGTGCCCTGGGTGGGATGCTGAAACAGAAAAAGTACATCAGAGGAAAAGTAAGGAAATGTGAATAAAGTACAGAGTTTAGTCCATAATAAGGAATCAATATAGGTTCATTGCTTATAACAAATGTATCATAAGATTTTAATAATAGGGCATCCTGGATGGGGTAAACTCCCAATAATATCTTCCCAATTTTTCTATTAGTTTAAATGATTCTAAAAGGAAAATTTTATTGAAAAAATATATAACGTAAATAACTCAGATCTAGTGTTTAAAAAAAAACTCCTAAAAATTCATACAGTAAAAGCAGACAGTCCAAAAGAAAAATGAACAAAATACTTGAATATATACTCACAAACAGGATATTCAAGTAGGGAAAAATATGAAAATGTGCCCTATCTCATTAGCCCTTCAGGTTATGTAAACCAAAATCATAATATAATATTATCCACCCAAGAGAATGATTAAAATGAATAATACAAAGTAACTAACTGTTCCTAAGGGTTAGAGCAACTGGAACTTTCATACATTGCTGTAAGTGTGTAAACTGGCACATCACTTTGGAAAGTGTTTACTAAAGTTGAATATACCATCAAAAATGCTTACATACACTCACCAAAAGACACATATGAGAATGTTCACAACAACACAACTTGGAATAACTCCAAATTGGAAGCAGCCCTTTGATTCTGATTTTCAGAGCACCCAACTTTGGTTAGAGAATCTGCCTGACTTACTTTGGTCCTGATACTACTTCCTGTTCGCAATCTATGTTTAACCCTGGATTTTCATTAAAGTGGCTGTGAACTCAGCCTAAAAACTTCCCCTTTAGACAAATGAACAGTTCTTCAAAGGATTATCAGGGGACTCCTTTGAGATAAACCAGAGGAATCAGAGGAGGTAGCTTGAGGTACTGCTGTAAGAAAGGTTCAGGAGATTTCTTCAACTAAGTAGAAAATCAGCACCATCGATGATGTCAGAAGTGAAGACAAAAATACAAATCTTCTTTACTTTAGAGAACCTTTGTGCACGGCTAGGAACAGAAGCTGATCATTTGCTTCCACACTTCAGGCACTGTTTCAAAAAGAGCAACAACAATAATACAAATCTAACACCACATAATGAAATAACAAAACATCATGTTTTCACTTCGGATACACTTGGCGATAATTCCTTCAAGTAACAAATGATGAATGCAGATGAATCATTTGAATTTGTAATGACATGGTAAACACTAAAGAGCACTAAATTTACGGGAAGGCTCTATGGGACTTAACGTGGGGACAAAAATGGAAAGAGGAAAAGTTCTCCAGTGTCTGCTACAGTGTCTGACATAGAGTAGGTGATAAGAAATATGTGTTAATAAAAGAGGACTGGAAGAATCTTGTATGTGTTTGTAAAAGGAGTGAAGAAGCAGCATCTGATGAAAGTTCTCTTTTTATGAATAGGCTGCTCACAGCAACTGACAGTTAGTCTCTTCAAGGTACATTCCTTTGAAAAGAAGAACCAAACATGTATAAAATGGTGCCCTGCTTACTCTCCAAAGAATGATTAAAAACAAACTCCCCCTTTTCAAGATGTAATTATGGATAACTGTCAAACACGTTTGCAACAATTATAATTTATAATTCATATTTAATTGTTAATGTTAAATTAGTGGAAGTTGCTATTTAAAATAAAAGCAAAAAGTTTGTTAGGGCTTTGAATGAATTTCTTCCTCCTCAGAAAATGTGTCACTGAAAAAGGTCAAATTTAATATTGACCAGTAAATAATGAATGTTCTTTTGCTTTCAGAGACTATAACAATGGATTTATCTGAAAATATAGATTGAGAATATATTAACCCCATCTTTTTTAGATCCATAGAATAATTTGGCAGGAGAATTACTCATTTTCTTCTTACTTGTATTACCAAATTAATTAATCATCTGAAAAATAAGTATGCTTATTTGTTCCTCTGGTTGACCATATTCATTAGAAATATACATGCCAAAAGGAATTTTCTTCCAGAAAGTATATTTATATTGCACTCAGTGACACAATGTTTAGCTGGTAATTTTATTTTATGCATGTATTATTCTTTAATTGCAACTCAAATATGCATTATATCCATTGTCAATAGGTAGCAATTATTTGTCCACCAAGTTTATTGGAGAAGCATTTAAAATGCAAAAGAAATTAAATCATAAATTCATCTGTTTCCCTAGAACCCAATGAACTATAAAAATATTGCAAGGTTTGCAGAAAGTCTGCCAGACATCAACACTTAGAATCAAGCTCGACATTTCTGTCCTTTAATCATTAAATTTCTGGCCATGCATTTCATATGGTATATTCAGTGAGTCATTGTGAAGTATCAAGCCAAATCTAAAATCTGTAATAGTCTTCTGAAGTGAAGAAAATCCAATCTCCCATGGAAAAGAACAAAATAGGATGCCCCCAAAATAGATAAAAGAAAAAGAGCCCGTAATACAGACTGTAATTAATTTGGAGCTCTGCCAAGTTTAGTGAAAGAATTGATAGGAAAATATCAAAAATCTGAAAGTAAAGGTAAGTACAATAGATTGGGCTTTATTCTAAAGGATATGGTGAATAATTTAATTTCAAAAGAAAAAATGTATGGATTAGGGTTGCAAATTATGATTCTATCTTTCTATCATTAACTCCTTTTTATGTAAAACAAATAATAATTTGGAAGGAAAGACATACTATGGGAATTCAATCTAATATTCACATTAAGAAAATTCTTTATATTTAAATTATAGTTATTTGTTTCCTTCTATATTAATATAGGATTTTTCCATCAAAATCTAGGTTTATTTGGTTGTGCTAAGATCATTAACAATCAAAAAAGTGAATGTGCTTAGTAACTAAATACGTTGGAAAGCACTTTTTCTCCTAGATTGTAATCTATTGCTGATGTAATTAAATGTCATTGATTGAAATCATGTCAAGCCACTTGACAATCCTGTGAGGAAAATAAGCCTAATTTCGAATCAAACTTCCTCCAGGAAAGAAAATGTTCTTTTGTGTGAGGTAAGAGTTAAAAAAAAATTTAATGTGAGTTAATTTCCATTCCTTCCCCTTAAAATAGTAGCAGTTACCATAACTACCACCACCACTACAGAAACAAGAAAGGTAAGTAGACGTTGATCCCTCTGTTGTGGCTAAGGTGGGTGTTATGTGCTTACTTAAGCAATTCCTAGACTTGGAAGATAGTCTTCATGTAGATGTACCCACAAAGGGTTTGAGAAGGGCCCCCAGTAGGTCACCATGAAAGAGCAGCTCTTATGGGCAACCATATGTAATTTTCATTTCCCCAGCTTAAGCATAAGCTTTAATGAAGATACGCAAAATGGAAATGTCTAGAGAAGGAGGTTTCTGCTTTGGCAAAGTGTATCATTCAGTGACAAGGAACAAGATAAATTTGCTATACCAAAAAAAAAAAAAAAAAAGAAAGAAAAAGAAAGAAAAGTAGAATAATGTCTAAGACTTAAAACAACTATTAGACTTCTGTTGTTAAATTAATGCAGTCTATTTTATATTTTAAAGCTCCATCTGTGTCAAATAATGAAAGATGAACGATACAGAATGGGGAAGAGCAGTGATCTTGAGCTAGAAAGTCAAAACATGGCTAATAAATCAATAGTCTTTTTTTTCCTTGTGCGTCATCTCAAATTGCACACTGAGTCATAGCAGCTGGGCTATGATCCAAATCAGATAGTCAGACAGTCCAAAACACCAGATCAACAGATTTCTGAACCAGTATTATTCATCATATAGACACAGTCATTAGACCAATGAGACATGAAGCTTGTATTTACAGAATGAAAAAAAGTTCCAGATGAAAACTGGAAGAATTCAATATGACTCACAGATGTTTTGCTTATTTGATACACATCTGGATATTTGGAAACATCCAAATGATTAACTATATCCTTTAGTTTCCTTGCAACTGTTCTGTGTCATATAAACAGTCTTTGAGCCTTCCTTAAGTTCAGACATTCCCTATAATTCACAAATATTATGCATGTATATATGTGCATACATATAAAGCAGTTAAACAGGGAGCAATACCTTCCTAGGTGACATTTTGCACTGTCTGGAGAATTTTTTTGTATATATATATATATATACATATATATATATATATATATGTATATATATATTTTTTTTTTAACTGAAGTATAGTCAGTTTACAATGTCATGTCAATTTCTGGTGTACAGCATAATGCTTCAGTTATACATGAATATACATATATTTGTTTTCATATCCTTTTTTGCCATAAGTTACTAAAAGATATTGAATATAGTTGCTTGTGCTATACAGTATAAACTTGTCATTTATCTTTTCTATATATATTAGTTAGTATCCGCAAATCTCAAACTCCCAATTTAGACCTTCCCACCTGCTTCCACCCCTGGTAACCATTAGTTTGTTTTCTTTTTTTTTTTTTCATAAGTTTGTTTTCTATGTCTGTGAGTTTGTTTCTGTTTTGTAAATAAGTTTGTTTGTCTATCTCTCTTTTATTCTTACATTCGACGTATAAGTGATATCATATGGTATTTTTCTTTCTCTTTCTGGCTTACTTCACTTAGAATGACATTCTCCAGGTCCATCCATGTTGCTGCAAATAGCATTATTTTGTTATTTTTTATGGCTGAGTAGTATTCCATTGTATAAATATACCACAACTTCTTTATCCAGTCATCTGTCAATGGACATTTAGGTTGTTTCCTTGTCTTGGCTATTGTGAATAGTGCTGCTATGAACATTGAGGTGCAGGTGTCTTTTTGAATTAAGGTTCCCTCTGGATATATGCCTTGGCATTTTAATTGACATACTTGGAGTATGCTACTGGGTTCGAGTGGTATAGGGATTTAGGGATGCTGCTAAATATCCTACAAATGCACAGGACTGCTCCCCACGACAAAGAATATCAGCTGAGGAGCTAGTTGTTTTAAATTAATTGGTCATTCTATATCCAGATGTTTTCAGATTACAAATCAAAGTGCAAACAATGGAGAGCTGTTGTCTGGTAGTCCCACTATTAAACTAAACAATTGGAAAGAACCAGCTATATCAAAGGTCAGGTTGTGCCTTGGTGTGCTAGAATCAACTGGTACTGGCTTGAGACGATAGTTAAATTTTCAGGAATTTTGCAAGCCTATTGATGTCACATTGCTATCCTGAAATTGTCCATGCTGAGAGTATTCACATGGGGGAAATCAGCAAACACTACAACCAGGACTTTGTCCACACCCCGCAGGGAGGTAGTTGTCAATTGTTTGCCAGCACACCACTGGTTAGGATACAGAGCACTGGTGACATTGTAATATTATCTACCATCTACTTAAATCTGTGAAAAACAATTTTTACACAGCCAAATTTAAAATATTATTTATCACAGGGAGCTATATTCAATTTCTTGTAGTAAGCTATATTGGAAAAAATCTGGAAAAAATATATGTATGTATATGTACAACTAAATTGCTTTGCTCTACACGTGAAACTGATGTTATTAATCGACTACATTGCAATAAAAAAGAATTAAAAAAAATACTTCTGAACAACAAAAGTAAAATAAATTATCAGTATTTTAAGATAATCTATTCTAACTATGCTTTATATTTACATATAAAACATCAAAGAATTCCCTTTGACAATGCCAACCTCCAATTATACCACAAACCCTAACAGAAGCTTTAATTGACCACTTTTTGCAAAATGAGGCTAATGGAAATATTCTGTACTTTATTAGCCAAAGGCTAACTGTATAAATGCATAACATTAATTGACATGATCAGCGACTTGAAAAAGTGAAAATACATTTTAGTTTAGAAAAAAAAGATTATTCTTAAAAAGCTCAAAGTTGACAGATTCAAGATATAAATGAGGCTTTGATGTAGCTAAATTAATTTTCTCCCTAAAGGAAAGGTCAGCAGCATTAGAATACAAATTTTACTCCAGAAATTAAAGTTCCAGTTATCTTGGTTTCAGGATGAATAGAGGCAACTCATAACTTTCTCTCCTGATTTGTCATATTAGCTTCTTTTGTTTCAAGCAGATATTAATTTCCAAATCTCACAACACATCTGTGAAATAGCAAGGCATCAGTATTTAAACAGATAGTTAGTTTCAGATGTCTTTTTGAGAACTTGTTGCCGAGCAGCCACTTGATCAGATAGCCCATTTTTGAGCAGAAAATATTTTGGTTTTTTTCTGATTAACTTGGCACTTCAAAATGGAGAGAGCAGTTGTGTAATAACCTTCATTATTCTAATAGAATGTGAAATAAAAAGGATTATCTTCAACAGCCTAACTTTTCCCTGCTCAAGATTAAAATTTCAAAATGTCAGTTGAAAGAACAAAGGTGCTACATAACTTCTAAACTGAATAATTTTAACCTTAACCACTACCCACAAAACAGTGAACACTTGTGTATATCAGTCCTTAAAATATGTGATAAACAACTATATATGTCATCAACAACTTCTGGCAATCTTAGTGACAACATAGCAAATCCACTTTATTCTGTGGCTTTCCTTCTGTTAGCTGTAACAATCAATCTCAACATAGCTATGACATCTCTTGGATCCTAAACTGAATTCTGCACACAGAAGATCAAAGGTTGGTCCAATTAAGTCACTGCTACCACAGATGCTCAATGGTAATCCCTAGGAAGTAGGCAAAGGGATTAAATATTTCTGCATTTCTCTACAACTGAAGTTCTACTGTGGTTAATTCTATTGCCTACCATAAAGGAAGGGTAACTGATAACAAAATTAGAAGTCAAGGAAGAAGAAAATCAGTCAGCAGTATAGTACAGTGGTTAGGAGTTTGGATTTGAATATTACATCTGCATTAATTTGAATATTATCTTTACCCCATATCTAAGATGCCACTCATTTCAAGACGCACCATTATTTTATGTACCACTAAGAAACAAAGAAAGAAAATGGGCAACTATACTTGCAGGGGGCCAAAGACTTTAAAGATGTACCAGAGATGTTAAAATATGTTTCTCAGAGGTTGAGATCAATTAAAGTGATAGAGTACAAGTACATGGAACTCAACTCCCCTCAAAAACACATCAAAAATACATCTACCTGTGGAACAATTCCCACTGAAAACTAACTAGAAACTGGTGGAGAGACGCCTATATAACCAAAGCTGTAAGAAAGATATACACATAATCGCATAGGAAGGGAAAAAAAGCAATCAGGTCAGGACTTGTGCCACTGGGAGGGGACTCAGAGGGAAAGGGAGAACACATGGGTTAAGTGAGCAGGCTGAGCCACAGACTGGGCGTTTCAGTCCTGGAGTTCTACTCAGAGGAGACAATCCTGCTTGGCTTAGGGCTGCTATGACTAACAAGAGGGCTGTGGGAAGTCTGGACTCTGATTCTGAAGGGTGCATGCACACTGGCTTGCTCCTGAGGCAGGATGGAGAGGGCAGATTGAAGGCTACTCTAGTGGCTGCTATATTTCCCAAAACTACCCTGGCATGCACTGCAGCCTGAGCCCAGCAAACACATCAGCCCCACTACTCCATGTCTCAGCTCGGCACTAGAGCAAGGACTATTACAACCGAAAAGAGAGCTCAACTATGGGATGTAGTGGTGACTCAGACCTGGGGCAGAATCTGGGTGGGGTGGAGTTGGCCACCATTGGCACGTACTCAGGCAGCACATCAGAAGCATCCTGGAACTCTGATGGCACCCAGGCTACACACTGAGAGCCCACACAGGTGATGCCCACCCTGCAGTGCACTCCACAACAAGGTAGGGGTAGTGGAGGCTGGGGGTAGTGATAGGCTGTGAGGGACAAAGAAGACTCGGACCTGAGGATATATCTGAGCAGGGTGAGGACAAGACTGCTGGCACCTGAACAGGTGGCACATCAGAGGAAGTTCAGACCCCTGCCTGTGACTGACTTGCTGCAGCCCATGCCCCATCACAAGGTGAGAGCCTTCACAAGCTCCTATTGCTTCAAAACTACTCCCCTCTGGGGCAAGGGTACTGGTGCTGAGAGAGGGAAAACACACTCAAAGGGAACAGAGCCAGCTTGGACCTGACCTGCAGAGCTTCTGATTCAAGCAACTTGGGATCTAACCCCCACCCTCAAAAGGGTGGTGATGGCCACTGAGCAGAGAAGTCTCACTTCACACCCAGCTCAAGCCATAGCCCCACCATCTCCAGCCACACCTACTACACCAGTGTGAGAGCAGCCAGCACACCTTGAGGACAGACATGACTTGGGCCCAAATCAAATCTAGCTCTCCAAACAAAGGCACTGGGAACAAAGCATTCTGTATAGGGGTGCTTACACATAAGGTCACCTCTTTAAGACTTCAGTAGAGGCAGAGAAGGTGAAGCAAAATGAGAAGACATTGGTCTCAATTGAAAGAACAAGTAAAATCCACTGAAAAAATAATGAAACAGAAATAAACAAATTGCCAGCTAAAAAATTCAAAGCATAAGTCATAATAACGCTAACTGAATTAGGGAAAATAATAGATGGACACAGCAAGAATTTTAACAGGGAACTAGAAAATATTAAAAAGACTTAGTCAGAAATGAAGAATTCAATAACTGAAATTTAAAAACACGCTAAAAGGAATAAATATCAGACTAAGTGATACAGAAGAACACATAAGTGATCCAGAAGATTGAATAAGGGAAATCACCCAATCAGAATAGCAGAAAGAAAACAAATTTTTCAAATGAAAACAGGTCAAGAGATCTCTGTGATAATATTAAGCATATGCATTATAAGTGCCCCAGAAGAAGAAGAGAGAGACAGAAGGGGATAAAAAACGTATTTGAGGAAATTGTGGGTGAAAATTTCCCAAACCAGAAAATGAAAACAGATATCGGGTAGAGGAAGCACAGAGAGTTCCAAACAGGATGAACCCAAACAGACTCACACCAAGATACACTGTAATTTACTTTTAACACCTTTATTATGGTATAATTCCTGTACAGTAAACTATACATATTTCAGATGTACAATTTGATGAATTTTGATGGATGTATACACCAATGAAACCACCACCACAATCAAGATAGTCAGCATTTTCATCATTCCTCAAGAGGTCAAATTTTGAATTCCTAATTTATCCCTTTATACCCTCTTTACCCCCTGGTAACCATAAGTTTGTTCTCTGGCTATGAGTTTGTTTCTGTTTTGTAGATAAGTTTATTTGAGGATACATCATAATTTAAATGGCAAACGTTAAAGATGAAGAGAGAATTCTGAAGGCAGCAAAATAAAAACAAAGAGTCATATACAAGGGAATCTCAATAAGACTATCAGCTGACTTCTCTACAGAAATTTTACAGGACAGAATGGAGGAGCATGATGTATTCAAAGTGCTGAAAGGGAAAAACCTACAACCTAGGATACTCTACCCAGCAAGATCATCATTTAGAATAGAAGGAGAGAAAAATAACCTTACAGACAAGCAAAAACTAAAAGAGTTCATCAATACTAAACCTGCTCTAAACCTGCTAGGCCACAAAACAAGTCTCAACAAATTTAAGATGATAGAAATTATACCAAGAATTGTTTCCTACCATAACAGTATAACACTAGAAATCAATTACAGAAAGAAAAATGGGAAAAGCACAAAGGCATGGAGACTAAACAAAATGCTACAAAACAACAACAACAACAACAACAATGGATCAATGAAGAAATCAAAGAGGAAATCAGAAAATACCTCATAACAAATGAAAATGGAAACAGAGCTTTCCAAAATCAATGGGATGCAGCAAAAGCAGTTCTAAGAGGGAAGATTATAGTGATACAGGGCTATCTCAAGGTATAAGAAAAACCTCAAATAAACAACCTAACCTACCATTTAACTGAATTATAAAAAGAAGAATAAACAAAGCCCAAAGTCAGCAGAAGAAAGGAAATAATAAAGGACAGAGATAAAATAAATTAAATGGAAATAAAAAAAATAGTTGGGAAGATTAATAAAACCCACAGCTGTTTTTTTTTTTTTTTGAAAAGATAAACAAAATTGATAAACCTTTAGCTGGGGTCACCAGGAAGAAGAGAGAGAACTAAAATAAACAAAACAAGAAACGAAAGAAGAGAAATAACAACTGATACCACAGAGATATGAAAAATCATAAAAGAATACTATGAACACTTAAATGCCATCAAATTGGACAACCTAGAAGAAGTGGACAAATTTCTAGAAACATACAACCTCCCAAGATTGAATCAGAGAGAAATAGACAATTTGAACAGACTGATCACTAGTAGTGAAATTTAATATGTAATAAAAAAACAACTTTCAGCAAACAAAAGTCCAGGACCAGAAAGCTTAACAAGGGGATTCTACCAAATATATATAAAGAAGAAATAATATCTATCCTTCTCAAACTATTCCAAGAGATTGAAGAAGAGGCAATACTCCCAAATTCATTCTATGAGGCCATTACTCTGATACCAAAACCAGACAAAGGCACTATCAAAAAAAAGAAAATTACCCAATATCTTTGATGAATATAGATGCAAAAATTCTCAACAATATATTAGCAAACTCAATCCAGCAATATATAAAAAGGATCATACATCATGATCAAGTTGAATTTATTCCACAGATGCAAGAATGGCTCAACATTCACAAATGAATCAATATGATATACCACATTAACAAAAGCAAGGATAAAAATCACATGATCATCTCAATAGATGCAGAAAAAACATTTGACAAAATTCTACATCCATTCATGATAAAAAAAAAAAAAACTCTCATCAAAGTTGGTTTAGAGGAAACTTATCTCAACATAATGAAAGCCATTTATGACATGCCCACAGCTAACATAATAATCAACTGTGAAAAGCTGAAAGCCTTTCCTCTAAATTCAGGAATAAGACAAGGATCCCCACTCTCGCTACTTCTACTTAACATGGCATTGCAAGTCCTAGCCATAGCAATCAGATAAGAAAACAGAAACAAGATGCATCCAAATTGGAAAGGAAGAAGTAAATGGTTATTGTTTGAAGATGACATGATACTATATATGGAGAACCCTAAAATCTTCACCAAAAATTATTAGAACTAATAAATGAATTCAGTTAAGTTGCAGGATACAAGACTAACATACAGAAATATGTTGCTTTTCTATACACTAATAATACACTATCAGAAAGAGAAATCTTTTAAAAAATAACTGTCCCACTTAAAATCACATGAAGAAAATAAAATAAAATACCTAGGAATAAACTTAACCAAGGAGGTGAAAGACCTATACTCTAAAAAGTATAAAACATTGATGAAGGAAATTGAAAATGATACAAAGAAATGGAAAGATATCTTGTGCTTTTGGATTAGGATAGTTAATATTGTTAAAACAGCCACACTACGCAAAGCAATTTACAGATATAATGCAATCCTTATCAAAACATCCATGACACTTTTCACAGAGCTAGAAGAAATAATCCTAAAATGTATATGGAACCACAAAAGACTCAGACTTGCCAAAGCAAACTTGAGGAAAAAGAACAAAACTGGAGGTATAACCCTTCCAGACTTCAGACTATACTACAAAGCTACAGTAATCAAAATAGCATAGTTCTTGCACAAAAACACACACATACATCAATAAAACCGAATAGAGAGCCCAGAAATAAACCTATGCACCTAAGGTCAATTAATCTAAGACAAAGGAGGCAAGTATATACAATGGAGAAAAGACAGTTTCTTAAAGAAATGGTGTTGGGGAAACTGGACAGTTACATGTAAAAGAATGAGATTAGAATATTTCCTCATACTGCATACAAAAATAAACTCAAAATATATTAAAGACCTAAAGTTAAGACCTGAAATCATATAACTCCCAGAAGAGAATACAGGCAAAATACACTTTAACATAAATCGTAGCGATATTTTTTGTATCTCTCTCCTAAAGCAAAATAAATAAAAGCAAAAGTAAACAAATGGGAAATAATCAAACTTAACAGCTTTTGCACAACAAAGGAAACTATCAACAAAATGAAAAGACAACCTAATGAGTGAGAGAAAAGACTTGTAAATAGTAAGACCAACAAGTTGTTAGTATACAAAATTTATAAACAGCTGATACAACTCAATATCAAAAAAACAAACAATCCAATCAAAAAACGGGCAGAAGACCTGAATAGACATTTTTCCTTAGAAGACATACAGATGGCCAACAGGCACATGAAAAGATGCTCAACACCAGTAATTATTAGAGAAATGCAAATCAAAACAACAATGAGATTTAATCTCACATCTGTCAAAACAGCTATCATTTAAAAGTCTACAAATAACAAATGTTATCCAGGATGTGGAGAAAGGGAACTCTTGTACACTGCTGGTGAAAATGTAAATCGGTGCAGCTACTACTGAAAACAGTATGGAGTTTCCTCAAAAATCTAAAAATAGAACTACCATATGATCCATTAATTCCAATCCTGGGTATATACCTGAAAAAACTGAAAACATTAATTTTGAAAAGGTACATACACCCCAATTTTCATAGCAGCACTATTTACAATGGCCAAGATATGGAAGCAACCCAAGTGTCCATCAATAGAGGAATGGATAAAGAAGAGGAATTGATAAAGATGTTCCACACAATGTAATATTACTCAGCCATAAAATAAATGAAATTTTATCATTTGCAACAACATGGATGGACCTAGAGAGTAGTATGCTTAGTGAAATAAGTCAGACAGATAAAGACAATAACTTATATGTGGAATCTAAATAATAAAACAAATGAATGTATATAGCAAACCAGAAATAGACTCACATATAGAAAACAAACTATTAGACACCAGTGGGGAGAGAGAAGAATTGGAGGGGCAAGAGAGGGATATGGGTTGAAGAGATTAAAAACTATGCATAAAATAGATAAGCAATAAGGATATATTGTACAGCTCAGGAAATTATAACCATTACTTTGTAATAACTTTAAATGGAGTATAATCTATAAAAATACTGAATCACCAGGGGAGGATATAGCTCAAGTGGTAGAGTGCATGCTTAGCATACACAAAGTCCTGGGTTCAATCCCCAGTACCTCCTCTAAAAATAAATTTAAAAGTAAACCTAATTACCTACCCCTCAAAAAAAAAAACAACAAAAAAATACTGAATCACCATGCTGTACACCTGAAAGTAATATTGTAAATCAACTACACTTTAATAAAAAGAAGTCTCTTAAAATCAATGAAAAACAGTCTTTGCTATGTGGCCCTAGGTGACCCCGAACTTGGCCTCAGTTTTAGAGCAGGTAATACCTAATCTTACGGGGTTACCTTGAGGATTAAATCAGATAACATATGAAAAATATCTGCCAACAAGTAGGAGCTCACCTTAGCATAGCAAAAGATTTACTGCCTTGTAAGTACTTTTTATTATGGTGCTCTGAATGAAAATACAACATTATGAATTATATTAAGGTCCACTGGAATTTAAGAAATGATTTAAAATATTAATACCAGTATATCACTTGAAGCTAATAGGTTTTCATTTGACAAATACTGAACCAGAGAGAGGCAATACACTATAGTGGTCTGTGTTTGAATCTTGGCTTCTTTACTTGTTAGATGTGAATGTGGACAAGCTAATTAACTCATTTTGCCTCGTTTTTCCTTATCTCTAAAGTAGAGATAATAATAGTTGTGGGAATTAAATGAGTTAATAAATGCAAAGGGTTTTTTAAATGACCTGACACGCCATAAGCTCTTCATAAAAGATAAATTTTATTTTACTATGTGCCGAGCAATGGAGGGATAGAAATACAGCAGTGAACCAGAAAAGACAGTATCCCTGCCTAGCGGATTTTACAGGATGTGAGGAAAGACTGGATATAAGGAAGTTTCAAATAACAAGCAGTGTTCCCCAGTACCACCAATAAATGAATGAATGAATGAATGAATAAATAAGCCTAATTATCCCCTCCCCCCAAAAAACAAGCAGTGTTATGTACGAGGAAGAGAAATAAAACAGGCTAAGGCCTAGAGACTGATAGAAGTGCTATTTTAGAAAGAGGAGTTAGAAAAGGAATCTTACAAGAGATGGAGATGTGAACAAAGGGCTGAATAAAGTGAAGAAGCAAGCCAAGGGATCTCCTGGGGCAGGATGTTTCTACCCAGAAGGAGGAGTAAGTGCAAAGGCCTCTGGGAAGGAAGGGCCTTGGCACATGAGAGAAAGAGCAAGGTCAGTATAGCTGTGGTAGCAGGAACTAGGTGGAGAGTGGTTGTATGGAATGTTGAATACTGAACATTTTTTTATGATTTGATTTCCCACTACGTGTGGATTTTTCCCCAGGGGTAGTTTTCACATTACTCAGATAATACACATACATTCCATTGTTGAAGGAGCACTAAAGCAATGCCACATTTAAATTCAAATGGGCTTTAAATGACATTCCTTTTACTGAGCACCTGATTCAGAAGAAGTAACCTTTCTAATAGGTCACAGTGGCTGAGCTACTATGTTTTTAATTAAAGCCACAATGCTCTTCATGTTCACTGGGGGAGGAAAGAGGTGTTGCACAGTGTCAACATTTTTCTTAAGTGTTCAGTGAAGCAAAGGTCCACATAGCTCTTTTATGTCATGATCTGACAGTTCGACTAATTTAATTTCCTGTCATCTTCGCCTTGAACCTCCTATTTCTTCACTTCTGTTTTGCCAGTCCTCATTCCTCTAGGCTATCTCTTACTTTGCTGGATCTTATCATAAAGTAAGATCCATTGATAATTCAAAAACATTCTTTCAGTAAATTGTTTTCCTTTTTCCCAACCAAGCATTGGACGGGGGCTAATATAAAGCAAAAAATAAACAAACTAGGGTTTTTAGGAGAAGGGCTGATAAACAGTGAAACAGGCAAAAGTTCAATAACAGTAATAAACTTGGGGGAGCAGAGACCATGGAAAATCAGTAAACTGGCATGATAGTTTACCTGGAAGTCTAACTTTAAATTATTAAGGCCTCCAGATACTTTTTTTTTTTAATGGAGGTACTGGGGATTGAACCTAGGACCTCATGTATGCTAAGCATTCATTCTACCACTGAGCTATACTCAATCCCCCCTATTTCTTTTGCCTTGGGAGACTGATCTAAGAGAACATTGCTACAATTTATGTCAGAGAATGTTTTGCCTATGTTCCCTTCTAGGAGTTGTATGGTGTCATGTCTTATACTTAAGTCTTTGAGTTTATTTTTGTGTGTGGTGTGAGGGAGCTAGGGGGAGGGAAAGTCTGGTCCTTGGAGCAGAGCTGGGAGTGAATGTGTATAGATTTGGTAGTTTATCAGTAGAGGGTAATTGGAACAATGAGTTATGTGATCCAGCTAAATCAGAATAAACGGATTATGAATAAACAGATTAAACAGTTTAACAGAATAAACAGTTGTGAATAAACAGACTATGTACCAAAATGAATTGGTAACAGCGAAATTCAAAATTATATATATATATATATATAATTTTTTTTTTAATTGAAGTATAGTTGATTTACAATGTCGTGTAAGTTTCTTACAAAGTCGTTTCTTAACTTCTTTTTTGCCTTAGTAGGTTATTCTGCTTCCAAATGTGGAGGGTCCTTTTTTTCTCAATTCAACCCATTTACCACCTTCTTCCTTGTATTTTTTATTCCTGTCATTATTTTCATTAAATGTTTCATATTTTGGTCTCTTTGCATATCTACTTCAGTATTTAAGTGGAGAGTGGAGGAGGCATATATGGCATTGATACCATGGTACAAAATTAATCTGGAAATACAAGGGCCTATTTAAAAGGAAAATTTTTTTTATGAGTACAATTATTTGCAAGCCCACTTAGGATTCTCAAAGATACTTTTATTGATTTAAGTAGTTTAATCTACTTTACATTTTATCATTTTATCCAAATTGCATCTAATGCAACTGTGTGAGATTTCAGAAAATGGTAAAAAAAAAAAAATTGTAAACTGGTTAAAAAAATACTATCTGAGTCAAACACACAACGAGCAAATGAAAGCAAAACAGTAACCAAATGTCAATGATGTCATCTGGGCAAAACAAACAATATTATGAAGATTGATAAAGCATTGACCATATTTCTTAAATAAGAAAAAAATAGTACGTAGCTTTTCCTAGACTGCTGAAAACTTAGACATGACACCTAAATAAGGTAACTTACTGGATGTACAGAGGCAGTGAAAAATAGAGGCATGGATAAACTGGCATGTGTATTTAGAGAACATCTCTATGAACAGTGCAATTACTGTGTGGAAATAAACCTATTTTGAAATAGAGCATTTATTGAATTAGCTGTATTATCCAGCCATTGTGGAATATTATCGTAATAGGTAGACATTGGTTAATTTTACTTTTCAAGATGGCTAGCCTATAGTGACTAGTTGTTTGGTGAAACACAAGTCTAAATGTTGTTGTAAAGGTATTTTTAGATGTGATTAACATACATAATCAATTGATTTTAAATAAAGCAGATTACCCTCCATAAAATGGGTGCACCTCATGCATTCAGTTGAAGGCCTTAATTGCAAAAGTTTCCCAAAAAAGAAGGAGTTCTGCCTCAGTATTGCAATAGAGAAATTCTGACCAAGTTTGTAGCCTTCATACTCAAGACCATCACATCAACTCTTATCTGAATTTCCAGCCTTTTGGCTTGGCCTACAGATTTCAGACTTGCCGGCTCCCACAATTACAATTACATGAACAAATTCCTTAAAACCTCTCTCTCATTTTATATACATATATACACACAATTATGTATAATATATCTATATATCAATTAATATAATAATAGTAATATTAATGTGAAGGAAAAATTCTGCGAACCATATCAGTAAACAGAGAATGCTGAAGCCATCAAGTCATCAGCGGTGGCCACCGCCCCCCAGTGAAGACAAGCCTGCAGCCCGGCCTCTGCAGCCACTCACAGTGGTGCACCCTGAGGGGACTCAGAATAAGAAAGGACAAGATAATGGCCCTAGATAGCTAGATGCTTGTCAAAGGAATGAATTCAATGAGCCCAAATGTTTGCTCCCTCCCATACATAGAAAAGCGCTAAATACTTTAACTTGAGATGTCTGGTTTCTTCAGTTAACAAGTAATCTTTTAATGTTCTGACTACCTGGTCTTTGTTGTAAAGCTCCTATATATCCTGGCTCCTCCCCTACCTCTTCGGAGCAGTCCCTCAGAGCCATCTGGGAGGCTGTCATCTGGCTCAAGTCCTCCTGCTAAATAAAACATAACTCTCAACTTTTAGGCTGTGCATTTATTTCAGTCGACATTAATATATGAGTAACATTATATAATTATTAATCTATTAATTGATATATATTGTTGATTTTATATAATGTATTAATGTATACAGAGAGAGAGAGAGACAGGAAGAGAGTGCAAGAGAGAACACTGACTAATATGGCATCTTAATATAATTTGATTTAAAAAAACGAAAACTTGTTGAACATGACTGCACACTAGATGCTATGCTATATGCTTGGGATGTAGTGATGATAAACAAAAATACAAGTTCCATAGTAGTAGGGATTTTGGACCGTTTTGTTCCCTAATGTAGCCCTAATATCTACAATAGCACACAGGACACAGTAGTTACTCAATATAGATTTGTTCAAAAGATAAATACAGTTCTTGCCTTCAAGGAACTAGAAATAACTGCAAAGACAGAGAGGTAAACAAATAATCATATTGTATGATACGTGCAACATATAATTACAGTATAATTCTGCTATAATTCTGCTTTTCCTTTAAAAATAAACCCAAACCTATTTACAAATCACATCTGGAATAACCAGCTCCTCCGGCAGGGATCAAGATGACCAGGCATTAGGGGTGGGAGGGAAACTTGTTAATGAACATCCTTTTATAACCTTTGACCACAGCAAAATAACCTTTTTCAAAAATATTTTTAAATTATAGATACAATTGTTCAAGATTAAGGTTTTCAGCAGCAACATATTACAAAGAAAATACATGCAAATAAATAATCTAACAATATATGACTAAAGTAACTCACAATAGCTGAAAGTAAAGGGGCTTTATTAATATATTCTTTAAATTAAAATTTATTCAGCTAGATACCACCCAATCTCAGAGGCTATGTGGATCAAAATTCTTTTGCAAATAATTGTTCTACTCACTTTGAAGGGACAAGCAGAAAGAAACTAAAAGCCATACTCATTTACCCATTGTTGTTTTTCAGTATTTCAAACAAAATTGAATTCCCAGATCGAGGTTTTGGCATCAGCTGAAATGCACAAAAGGAACACAGCTACTTTTAAAGTATCATTCTTTGCCATTTACTAGCCTTCGAAAATTAAACCTAAATACACTGCATTTCTGAATGGAAAGTAATTGGCAATATCAATGTTGCCTCAGTTTTGTCATAGTCTCAAACTATCAAACTGAATACTAGATCCACTTAGGCAATCACTTTTGTTCACTAAATATTTATGCACATGTTCAATAGAAGTTATCACATTAAATAAGCAGAGTTTCATACTCCGTATTAACATTTCACTTTTTCAATGTCACAAAAAAAGCTGGGTGCAAATTGGCCGCGATAGCTGGCTCTCTTTAATTATTCACCAGCAATAGCTAGGATCAGAATTATTTTCACAGGGTTGAAGAACTTCAGTCTTTTATGATAACCCATGAAAAAAGAGGTTAATGATTTGGGAAATTAAAGATAGAATTAAGCACATCAGATGGAAGAAAATGTACTGTCAATGTTAAGTCACTGATAATGATATTTAATTGCCTTCTTTGGGCTCCCAAGGAATTCTGAATCATTGTGTATGACTGATTGGTTGTCCAATATAGGCTTACACAAGTTTTACAAGATGTCAAAAGGTAAGAAGTAAATGAGCCCTCAAAGTGAGGGGAGCAGTA
Source organism: Camelus bactrianus (assembly GCF_048773025.1). Taxonomy (NCBI): domain Eukaryota; kingdom Metazoa; phylum Chordata; class Mammalia; order Artiodactyla; family Camelidae; genus Camelus; species Camelus bactrianus. The sequence continues at coordinate 75,167,076 of NC_133575.1, read as the reverse complement.
GATAGTGAAGAATTTGGGCTATTGTCTTAGGGTTATTTCCTGCCAAGAATCCAAGCATTCTAATCTCCTAAATGAAGATTCATTCATTGGATACCCCATATAAGATGTCTTTTTTTAAAATGTAAAATTGGAATCGTTTTCCATTTGAGCATGAATTTTAACCATATCCAGGTTTTAACACTATTTGATTGTAATATTCCACCTTCTACATCAGAAAAGAGTCCTCAAATAGCAGTTGGCTGGTTGTCTGGTTTTTACTGGTTCATATAGTTTTAGTGTCTGAGATGGTAGGAAGAGATGCAGAAAACTAAAGCTTCACCCTTAAAATCATCTATTTCCATGGTAGTTATGTGCTTCTTGTTCAGAAAACATTACTTTTAAATAATATGAAAAAATGTGCACTCTTACTTGTAATCAAAGGAATATCCACTGAACTAAGAATAGACACTATTTTTAGCCATCAATTAGTATACTTTTAAAATAAAGAACTACCTAGTGCTGACAAGGATGTGACAGGACAGTCACTCACATTTATGGCCAAGAGTGGGCAATTATACAAACTTCCTGGAAAGCAATTTGTAAAATATATTGTCTTACAAATATTCATATTCTCTGACTCAATAATCTCTCTTCTGGAAAATGTAAAGAAGTCATCTGAAACAGTCAGGACAAAAGATGTTCATAATAATGTTATCAGTCATAGGAAAGAGAAACATCTTTTTTCCTGATTTATACTTTGCTGTCATTTCCAAATATCATATAATAAGTAAACATCACTCTGAAATTTTGGTAATGTACACACATAAGTAAAAAGTTTTTCAGGTTCAACAGAAGTTCTCACTGGGGAAAAAAAAAGATTTTAACAGTTATTATCCAAAAGAGGGTGAATATAATGATACTGAAATAGAGAAAGTACCAACATATATAGCCTCATGGTTGTTACCCACAAGGGCATCACATTCTCAGTGAAAGGATACGTTGAACTGAAACAAAGCATACTTTCCAAAAGAGCCTTCTTTTCTCACATTCAATTATTTTAAAGCTTCCATATTTTATTGAATATCTAAGAGATTCATGTACTCTATTTGGCAAGTAACATGATGGTCTAGTTTTGTCCCTACACTGACACAGATATCCACAAATCTCCTTTGTCATAGCCAATCCTTCTCCACAGCTCTAGGGGATTGTTTCCTAACTACTGCATATTAAAGGTTCTTAGCAAGGGGGCAGCTCAGTGGTAGAGTGCCTGCTTAGCATGCACAAGGTCCTGGGTTCAATCCCCAGTACCTCCATTTAAATAAATGAATAAACCAAATCATCTCCTTTGCACCCTGTAAAATAAAAAAAATTAAAGGTTTTCTAAAGTCCTGCAGTAAGGAAACATGTTTCAAACTGTTTAACACAGCAGTTCCCAGACTTTATAACACTGTATCATCCCACTTTCCCCCCTAAAAAATCAGTAGTCCTAAAATTAATTATCTACGGAACAGACTTTGGGAAACATGGCACTTGGCTAATGATTCAGGTCCCTGGCTACAGTCAGTGTAGCTTGACTGCCTCTGTTTGGCATATCTTTTCAAACAATCCCTTCATTTTGGTTTAAAATATGTCATAGTTTCAAAATGTCTTACCAAACAAAGAAAGGGAGCTTCTTCCTACTAACAGCATTTCCAGAAAGCATTTTGATGCTTCACACAGAATTTCAAACAACGATCCAGAGATGACACAACGGATAACATGTACATGGGGGAAGATGGACATAACATATTTAGAAAATTAAATCTCCAGTTTGGCTGAATATTGAAAGATGGAAAAAAAAAATAATGGTTTTGTAATTTTAGAAAATGAATGGCAAAGTTTGTTTTCATATCATTATGCTGTAAGCCCACTTTGGCTTTAAATATTTGGACACCTTTTGATGTGGCAAACAGATAATTCATAGCTCTCCACGAACACATATTGCCATGGAATTCACACAAAAACCAGAAAAAGTAAATATTACAGGTTATCCTAGACCTACTTTTGATCTCACTAGGCCTGCCTTGATTTCTTTTTGGCTCTGAGTTCCTGAACCTCTGATTATTTCTATGATTTGCATAGTCGCTTCTCTTATTTAGACTATTGCTAGCCATTTAATAAATGCTGTTGACGTGAAAGTACCACAAGACGAAGAATATGTTTTCATTTCTTTTTCCTTAGCTAAAGCAGAAAATAATCTGATGTAGTAGTACAGAGAACAGTCCATCCCTTCCTTCCTTCCATCTTTTTTGAGCTTGCTAGCAATTACTCACATGGTTTTTTTGTGTGTTATTTTTTACTTCTAATAAAATTTTTATTTCAAAATATAACGTTAAAGTTTGACACAATGAATGCACATGCTCATCTATTTCTTTTGTGATCATTTCAAGCCCATGCACTAAAATTTCTCAAAACGTATTCTGTGGCACATTAGTCCTATGAGATGCTCCTGGCCAATGATATCCAATCCCACTAGGAGATTCACAAAGCACACGATCACTTAAAAAGCTCCAAAAAGTCCTGTAGTTTAAAAAAAGATCTGACCTAGCTTCTCACAAATCAATTTCATGATAGACTCTAATACCCCTCCTTTTCTTCTAAATTTAACTAAACCTATCACCTACTAATATAGACAGAAAACCCCGTTCCACAAACTGTATTTTGAAAACATTGATATTTACTATTTTCTCTGGAAATTTGGGAAATAAGATTTGCTCTCCTGCAAGTCATTACTGGAAAATGACACACTGGGTGATCCTAAGATTTCTTCTATAAATGTTTAAAATAATTCCTGTTTCCGATCTATGCATGACAACTGAATTTCCTCAGGGAGGAATATAAATTCAGAGGTTTGAAATTAGAAAATTGTATCTAAGGACTAAAACAAACTGATTCCTTGATTAGCCTTTCCAAAACATCTCCAAAACAATCTCATTTGATAAAATAGCCACAAAACTGATCCAAAGAACAGTGCTGCAAGATCTTTGAGGGAAAAAATAAAGCAGCCTAAGTTTGACACATGCACACAATCACAGATTTCTACAGCTACAACAGGAGCTGCTGTGAAGTTACAGAGTTCAAAGGCACTTGAGATTTGTAGATCTGGTCGAATTGCTTGCTCCTGGCAATCCTCAGTCACTGAGATTTTCACATTTCCCTTGCACACACTGAAAATTTTATTCTCCAACTAGAAGTACAGAGGGACATTTTTAATTTGTTGGAAATAAATAATTAATAAATAGGATATTACCATCATCAAAATCTCACAAATAGCTAAGATTATTTTAGCAACCACAAACTTCTTAAATTTATTGGAAAATTAATAAAAAATGAGTTGGAATTGCTGAAAAATAGATTACAATGAAAATGCCTGTAAATAATGAAGGCCGGTTAAGGTTTCCTATTAATGTGTTTACATTATAAAGAGAACATTCTGATGATGATGTTTGGCTAAATCTTTAACTAAAAAAAGAATGAAAAACTAAAACTTTGCAATCCTTGGATGTCTTTTGCAAGTAATGAAATAACTCTCACTTCAGATGTGCCTGTACATATTGAACTTGCTAGGTAGGATCCTGTGCACTCAAGTGTTCATCATCCATCCTAGTAAACACATAATAACAAAGAAATAAATATTCAAAGCAGCACTTTCCAATAAGAATTCTTGCATTGATGTTAATATTTTATATCTGTGCTGTTCAGTCAGGTCATCTTTAGACACGTGTCTTAAGGGCATTTGAAATGTGGCCAATGTGACTAAAGAAGAAAACATCAGAATTTTAATTAATCTTAATTTAAACAGCCACATATGGCTAATGGCTACCATACTGGACAGCCAAGATTTGGGATCAAACAACTTAGTGTTGTGTTGTTATAAACTAATAAGGTTATCAACATCTTTTAACCAATTGGAGCAAAACTAAGAGATAAGGCAGCTTTCATGAAATTAAATCATTGTTAAATGTTAAACAGACTCAATGTTACTAACTGTTGATGCTAAATGCACAAAGATTAAAGAGCCTCAAGCTTGAGCTACTGGACCCTGTAGACCAGCAATGTCTTCTCTGAAGAGAAGAGAAGCTGTGAATTCACTTTACATTTAATGAAGGGAAATAAAGAGTAGGATCTTTATTTCTACAGTTGCAGAAAACACATAAGGTTGTCACTCTGAACGTTCTCACAGACCAAAACCCAGGCCACATTTTCACAGTGACATGGAGGAGCAGTCTGAAGAAGGAAATGCTACCACTTTTCTTGTAAGATGAAATGTACATAACCCATAGGCTTATACTACAGGATAGATGCTTTGGAAATAGGTATTTTTGAGGCTAAGTAATCTTTATTTTGATACCTCTGAATTTTCCCATTGCGTCTGTCTCAGTCTTTATTCTCTTTGGCTTTATTACAGCATTTGACAAGTTTAACCACATCTCCCTAAAGTCCTTCACTAGGTGTCCATGACATGAGTCCTTCCTCCCTTTTTAAATTTCTATTTATTTTTTATTATTTTTGAAAGCCACTCTTCCTCACCTAATCCTCTCTCTTACTTTCTGATTACCATTCATAGGACCATCATTCTCCATGTTACCTAGAGTAATCATGATTCCTCACTCTGTCTGCACTGCACATTCAATAAATCATCAGGTCTCACCTATTCTACCTATGCAATAGCTCTTACATGCATTCTCTTCCCATTAAACTCCAGTCACTAGAAAATCCTAATTTAGTTATCTCTTGTCTGGACTACTGGAACCATGTCACAATAGGTCTACCTGTCTCGCCTCTTCCTTCCCAAATCTCATTTCACAATGGTGCTAGAATAATCTCCCCAAAGAAAAGTTGCCAACCTCCCTTTTCAGCCCTATACAGTCCACATCAGTGTATCTCAAAATGTGGTCCAAAAACAATTTGCATCAAAAAGCAGACTCCTGGTCTCTGCTACTGGTACAGAATCTCTTCGGGTGAAGCCTAAGAATCTGAATTTAACAAGATTTCGATGTGATCAGATGCACTCTAATGTTTGCAATCCTCTGCACTCTTTCTATTCCTTTCAACAGAAATTGGCCTGTTTGTTCAATCAGAATAATTAGTAGTGCAACTGGGTAAAACTTTAAGTCAGAAATTCTTAAGCTGCTACAGAGAAGATGGATAGAGGATAGCAATGAAACAAGCTCAGTAAGAAAGATGGCAAGCCTTCGGCTTTGTTGGCAATAGATTCTAAAGTAAAACCAATTATAAAGATTAAAATGGAAGAGTTGGAAGGGGCCAAGAGTGGAGGAAGGTCTCAGAGAAGTAAACTATTCTAACTGGTGATTTTGCATCTTTGTTCTTCCTCCTCTCTTTTTTTTTTTTCCCCTGTTTCTTTTCTTTCTAATTCAACTAAAGCCATTAGAGGAGATGTTGACTACATAAAAACAACTGGCTTTAAGGAGGTTAGTCAAAATGTGTTAATTTCAAGGAATTGCCACGGGTTAATTGGATTTGGCAGGGTGGGTGAGAACAGAGAAGACAAATCTTTGAGCAAGAACAAGGGAACTGCCCATCTTCCTATTAGAAGAGATCAATTTGGGATTAGTAACTACCCATCTCATTTTTGTAAGTGGCTCTTTAACCCTTGAAGCTCTGTATAAACAGCCTTTGGTAGTGCAGTAACACATGTGTTGGTTGATTTCATTCCCCGTTAGCTAAAGATTTTATCAAAAGAAATAGACTTTCAAAAATATATATGAAAAATATATATGAGTTAGGCAACTTCTTTAAGTATATTTTAGGACACTATAAATGACCAAGAATAAAATCTATGTATTTTATCATGCCAGTTGGGTTGTACATCACATACAAATGAAAATAAGCACACAGAATAGAAATCATCCATTCAAATGTCCAGCTATCCCTTGAAATTAGTAAGTTAGGCACTATTTTCCCCTGCCCAGCCCACTCTCCACCGCCAAGTTTATGAATTGAATTTCATAAGTTAATTTGGTCTTTCTCTTTTAAAGTAAAATGACCCCCCCCTCCCAGGGTTACCATGCCTAGTCAGTATGTAAATACAAGTCAAAGAGGTAAGAAGCAAGAAAAACACAACCTTTACTTTCATAATATAGTTTCTACAAATAAGCTGGCAAGAAATATTTTTTCATGTCATAAAAGAGACCTGTAGTTACAAATGATTTCTCATGTGATTTATGAATTTTGGAATATTTTTCATTAAAACTATTATACCAAACAGCAAAGATCTAGTTTGGCAGCTCGTCTTGGGTATTTAAGAGAAGTTTAAAAGAAAAGCTATTGATATGGGATAATTTCAACATTTTGTTAGCAGAACAGAAAACATGTATTCTTTTCAGTTACAGTCTGGACTGAAGTGATTCGGAGACAGCAGGCTTTACTGTCTTTTCATATTTTTGGTGGGAGGTGGGGGGCTGAGGTTGAGCAAAGTATGGAGAATAAAATATCCTGGCTGCATCTCTAGCCACATACCCTAAAGTGACCTGACCCAAGGTTTGAGCATAGAATTTCTTTCAATGTTTTCAGCAGGATTTGGAAGGAAGACATACTGTATAACAAAGGCTTTCATAATAGAGACCATAATTACCAACTCATTACTTTCTTAGCTTCTTAAGTCCCACTTTTTATTTTAACCACCCTCCCACTCACAATGTACCACCACCACCACCTCTAGAATCAGATGCTACTTTGTTTATATACATTTCTCAAATCCTTTAAAATTGTATTTTTACACCTAAACCAGGTTTATAGCTAAGAGAAATCATATTTATGTCTGTCCACACAAAAACTGGTACATGACTATTCATACCATCATTAGGCACAATAGGCAATTTTGGAAATGAGCAAAATGTCCATCAACTGATGAATGGATAAAGAAAATGTATCCATACAATGGGATATTATGAGGCAATAAAAACGAATTAAACACCTATATAGGCTTACAATATGGATGAAACTTGTAAACATTATGCTAAATTTAAAAAGCCATACACAAAAGGCCACATACTGTATGTTTCCAATTATATGAAATATCCCGAAGAGGGAAATCTGTCAAGACAGAAAGTACATTGGTGGTTGTCTAGGGCCTGAAAGGGATCAGAAGTTGGAGGGATGATGGCTAATGGGTCCTCAATTTCTTTTTGAGGTGATGAGAATATTTTAAAATCAATTGCAGTCATGGAAGCACAAATCTGTGAATAAATGAAAAGCCATTGAATTGTACACTTTAAATGATTGAGTTATATGGCATGTAAGTTATGGCTCAATAAGAAAGATGTTAATATATATAATAAATATGCACAATTATTATATATATTCTGATTAAACTCAGGAATATATAATATATATTATATATATAGTCTGATTAAACCCAGGAAAACTAGAAATGCCTTATTACATGCTTTAAAACTCAAGCCAACATCATGTTACAATTTTTTTCAGCCCACAAAATTCCATTTGGGATTTACCTCTTTGGTCTACTGGGCACAAAGGAGAAAATGGTTGGTTGGTTGTAGGTTGGTTTCTCTAATAAACAGCTGACTAGTTTGCTTAAGCTAGATTTCCATCTTAGGTATAACACAACTTTTGAATTCTCCCTGGTAATTATTTCAAAATTTGGGAAAACAAGTTTCCTTCCTTTAGGCCAGTGCATTTCCCCCAGGGGAATAAGGCGAGCTCTGGTGGAGAATACAGGTTAAAGGGTTAATGGATGTTCTATTTTCCGTGCTCATGAACAATCATTCCCCAAAATACATGGAGGCAAGATGGTAGCTGTTCAGTCACGATCACATGAAATCACTTCCATACGTCAGACAGAGATCCAGAATACGAATGGTATGTAGCTACATGCCTTTAATCAGGTTGTGTGAAGTATATTAATTTTTTCCTAATATTGACACAATGTATGGCACATAATTCACCAAATGACTGTTAATGAATCTCCTGGTTCCAGCAGCAAATATTTTGATCATCAAAGTGTATTCATTTACCCCTCCTTCATTCTAATAAGGACTTGAAGTAGCTCACTAGGTGAAGTCATAGAACACAATAATGGTAACATATAAATATGAATAAAAGAAGTAAAAAGTCAAAGCACTACACAACACCATTAAATGCAATGGTCAGTTCTCAGTCCTACCCTAATGGATCTCTTAGCAGCTTTTTCCCATTCATCATCTCCTCTTTCTTGGCACATTTTCTTCACTTGGCTTTCAGGACACTATTTTACTTCACTAGCTACTGTGATCCCAGCCACCAATACTGAGACAACGTTGATGGTTTCTCTTCTTTCCAAATTAGAATAACAAAGTGCCTGAAGGCTCAGCCCTGGGCCTCTCCTTTTCTCCAACTGCACTCCTTCGCAGGTGACCTTATCCAAACCGGCTGCTCTAAATACCATGTGTCCGCTAATGACTCGCAGATGCATGTTTGCAGGCCAGACCTAATGTCGGAACTCCAGGCTTGTGTAACCAACTGCTTTGTCAGTATTGCCACTTGGCTCTCTAACAGTCTTTTGAAACACAAACTCCAAAGTTTAACTTCTGATGTCTGCCCTCTGCTCCTCTGGCCAAAACCTGCTACTTACCCAATCTTCCCCATCTTAGTAAATAACACCATCATTCACTAGGGCCTAAAACCTTAAAACTTTTCCTTGATTTATTTCTCTCTCCCTCCGAAGTTTATCAGCACTTCCTGCTAGCTCTACCTTCAAAACCTCTCCGGAATCTGACCACTTCTCACCACTTTCACTAGTACTACCTTGGTCTCAATCACTACCAGCTCTCACCTATATTTAGGCAGTATCTCTGTTTCTACTCTCATCTCCTATGGTGTGTTTTCTTCACTGTAGCTCGGGTAGCCACAGAAGCTAGAGCCTCAGTTACATAGTGTCATTTTCTGCTTTAAAACATCCAAAGATTTATCATCACTTACAGAGCGGCACCCCAGGTCCTTGTCATAGCCTGCAAGTCCCAGGATACACACCTGTCTGACCTCACTTCTCTCCACTCTTCCCCACCGCCCACTCAGTCAGCTCTAAGCTTTCTCTGCTGCTCCTGGAACATGCAAGCCAGACCTTCCTTCAGGGTCTTTGTACTTGCTCTTCTCTATGTTTGGAAAACTCTACCCCGAGAAAGCCTTGGCTAGCTCCCTTAACTCATGTAGGTCTTTGTTCAAATACTGCCTCCTCAGAGAGGCCTTTCCTGACTATTCTGTCTAGAACAGCACCCTGTCCCTCTCTTCCACCCTACCTTACTTCCTATTCCTTCAGACCACGTGTTGCTGACATTATACCACATATTTGCTTATTGTGTGCTCTCCACCAGAAGCAAGTTCAATGAAGACAGGGATTCTCTGGTGAGGGTAGAGCTCAAGTGACAGAGTGCATGTTTAGCAAGCATGAGGTCCTGGGTTCAATCCCCAGTACCTCCTCTAAAAAATAAACAAATAAGTAAACCTAATTACCTCTCCCCACAGAAAATAAAAAATAAAAATAAAATTTTAAAAGAAAATGAGCTAAGCAAAGAGGTTTAAAAAAAAAAAAAAACAGGATTTTCTGTTATGTTCACTACTATCACCCCATCACCTGCACTAGTACCTAGCACATAATATATACCCAAAAATATTTTTTGAAGAAATAAATTAGGATACTGTAAGGTGTCTACTAGTTTTTAGAAGCAGAAAACGTATCAATTATAAATAAACAAATACGTAAATTAAATATTGTTCCTATCATTTTCTTGATAATTAATTTTTAGTAACTTATGACAAAATTCTGCCATTTAATTTTTCTTGTGTTCATTATTTATTTTTTTATCTAGATTTTAAGTTCCTTGAGGAACAAACCATGTCTTATACTTTGCTGTGCTTACATTTCTGGCTGCCTTGAGTACAAGAGATCCTCTACTTATACTGTATTTCCTGAATTCTACTGTGTCATTGATTTTGAAGTGCTCCACTTTGATTAAATATTACCTTTTTTTGGGAGTGGGCACAAATGGGGATGAAGCACTCAGTTAATATCAAAGCACATGTTTGGCTTGTTTTGTTTGTTTTATGAGGGGGTGGTAATGGGGTTTATTCATTTATTTCTATTTGGAGGAGGTGCTGGGGATTGAACTTGGGACCTCATGCAAGTCAAGCACATGCTCTACCATTTGAGCACTACGTTACCCCCAAGCACCATGTTAATATATAGATAAGTTTTAGGTTACATCCAGATTGCAGAAATTTTAAAGGGAATGTACTAGCAACAAGGAAATACGGTAATGGTTAATTCACGGTTGTTAATTAATTGTATGCATTTTGCTTTGTTATCCAATAGAATGACTGACCGCTGGGCATTGAGGATCTTTATTAAACTTTTATGTTCTTAAGGTGATTGTGTTCTCCTATGGGAATAAAAATATGTTTGTCTATTTATGTGTGTAGATATACAGGGAGAGGGGATATGGCAGCCGCACAGCATCCAATTCATTGGAGGCAGCATTATACATCTTTTCTCCAAATTCAGAAGTTTGTCAGGAGCTTTCATAGACAGGAGAGAGGTATAGGAAATGTGCGATTTGCCTTGCTACTTACAGAGTCACTGACTACACTATTCCAACCACTGAATTAGTTATATTTGAACTTTCAATGTTAACATAAAGAGAACAAGATTTCAAAGCTTTGCTCTCATCATACTGTTGGTACTGGTACTACCCTAACTGGAGGAATATCAGGCTGGTGACAACAAAAAGGATCAAAATTGGAACTGATAAATAGAAGCTTAGGAAACTTTTGGAGCAGATGATGTCTGAGCTGAATTCATATTACCACCTGCTGTATGATTTAGCTGAATACAAGAGCTAAAATCTCTAAAGAGAATATATGACTATGACTTAGATAACCAGCATCTGGGTGTTCTACATAAATAGAGCTGAATGAATATTTTCTTAGCAGTTTCAATTCTGACAAATAAAGTAGTTTGAGTATTAAGTTTCAGGTGGCTCATTACAGCCCTATTGACAACCTGAAAAATATATATACAAGTTCCCACATCTCATCTCCACGATATAAGACATAAAGACTTCTTTAAGACGAAAGCACTATGGATGTTCACTCATTAGCAGCTTTACTTGATTTTTAACCTAAAACAATAAAATAACAGTTGCCAACACTCCAAGGTTATTATTAGCATACTCTCTACTGAAAAGCATTACTACTAGTTTAGAAACAAGCTATTATATTAAAGTAATAATTAAAAGACACAGCAATTGACAAATAGACTAATGGTACTGATTTGGGAGTATCAAAAGACACCCTCATAATAAACTAAATATTGGTATATTGCTTCAAATCAGTGGGGAAATTAATTTATAAATAGTGCTAGTATAATTGCCTTACAATGGAGAAAAACAAATTGAGATCAATGCCTTTTATCATACACATTATCAACTCCAGATGGAGAAAAGGCTACACTGGGAAAGGCAAAACTATGAAATTATTAGTATAGAATAAGTAAACATTTTTAACATTGGCATGGAAAATGATGCCTTAAATGAGATGCAAAAAAGCACAGATCTTTATGGAGAGATTTGATTGATTTACATATTTTTTGTTCAGTGCAAAACACCATAAAACAAAGTTAATAGGCAGGTGAAAAGAGTGGGAAATATGTCATTCAAATATTTAGTAAACAAACACATAACCTCTAGAATACATAAGGAAAAAATCAGCAAGAACAAGACCAGGATCCCAATAAAAATGGCCAAACAATATGAATAGGCAATTCCCAAGAGGGGAAACCCAAATGGCTAATAAAGAAGAGGACTTGCTCAGTTTCAGAAATAATCAAAGAAATGCAACTTAATACAATGAGAGAGCACTCTATACGTACCCATCATATAATAACAATTTAAAAATTCAGGTACTAGCAAACGTTGGTGAAAATGTAGGGGATAGGAATCTTCATGGCACTGATGGTAGGAATGTAAACAGACATAGTTATTTGGGGGAGCAATCTGTAAGCATTTAGGGAAATTAAGCTTGCACCTAACATTCCTGGGTATATCTCCAAAAGAAACTCTTATGTAAAGGTACGCAGAGAAAGGCATCAGTGAGGATGTCCATCACAGTACTGTATGTAATAACAAAGCGTTAACAACAACTGAATTTTTAAATGACAATTAACAATTATTTTCTCATTTTTCTTTTGCTGCTCATTTCTCACAAACAATCTTGAGTAATATCCTCTGACCTTCCTGATGCTCTTCTTCCTCTAATACTGCTTTCATGAGCAGCCTCTCACCAGTCTATCCATGAATTCTTCAACAGAAATTTGGCTGACACATATACCAAGTATGTCCTGCAAGATCTTTACATTTCAAACTGAAAAAGGGGCTCAGTCCTAGGCTCTGAAATATGCTTATGTCATGTTCCAGGAGTGCTTTACAACAGCATCACTCTGTACTAATCCAGAACTACCACTCCTACTAAATCAACAGAAATGGCAGGCACCCCTCGCTAAAAAGTAAGAACTCTTTTTTGCTGTTGTTTATTTGTTTTGTGTGTGTTTGGCAGGTTGATAATTCAAATTATCATTGAAAAGGGGCAAAAGCATCTGCAGACAGGCTGCCACAATTGAACTGCTTAACAAACCATCCCCCAACTCAGTATTTTAAAACAAGAAGAATTTACTCCTGTAGATCTGCAAGTCATCTTAGGTAGCTTTTGCTTCAGGATGAAATGGCTAAGACAGCACTGCTGATCTCAGCTGAGCTCTCCATATCTGTGGGTCAGGTGGGAGTTTGCTGATCTAGGCTTGGATTGGCTGGGCTCAGCAAGGTGGCTCTTCTTTAAGAACCTGCAGTTCACCAGGTCCATTGTGCAACTCTAACCCAAGTGTCCCTCATCTTCCCTGGGTCAGTAGTTTAGGTGGGCATGTTATCTTTGTGATGTTGAAGAAATATATGAGTATATACTGAGTCATGCAAACACATTCCAAACTCTTGCTTGCATCCTGCATTCTAACATCACAGCAAGTCACAAGACCAAACCCAAAGTCAAGGGGCAGGGAAAGACATTGCAGCCACAATAAAGTGAAGGTCAAGATGTAGATGCAGGGGCAGATGAAGAAGTGGACCTAACAACTCAATCTACCACAGCATCCCATATCTGGCAGGTCAGAATGTGATTTAAAAACAAAGAATAATACGTTATACATAATAGCTACCAGTTCTGAAATAACATATATCCAGTATATTAAACAAATGATCTAATTTATCTCATGCAAGGATCCTGCAAGGTAGACAATATCATATTCATTTCATGCTGGGATTTGAATCCAGGTCTATCTGCCACCAAAACCCATGTATGTTTTCCACTCTACCATGCTGCCTTTACAATACACAAAACTGTACTAGAATCAAAGCCATGAATTCAGTTGCTTGGAATTGTTATCAGATGCAGGGAGTACCTGTATTGCAGTATATTTATTGGATGCATTTATCTGGGCTGAATGAATAGAACAGACAATTGGTTCCCAAACCTGGCTATGCATCAAAATCACCAGATGTGGTATTTTTCTTTCTCATCCTTCTTTTAAAACAGGATTCCATGATCCCACTATATACCTACTGAACTAAAATATCTGGGGGTGCAGCCAGGAATGAATTTCTAACAAGCTTCAGTCAATATTGATTCAGCCCTCTTAGCACTACTGTTTGAGAACAGTTGCAATTGCATTTTAAAATCTTAATTACATAGGCAATGTTCATATCTGCACCTAGACTGCTTCCACTCCAGCCCAGGAAGTAACCCAAAACAAGAAGCTAAAATTTAGACATACCCAAACAGATTATTTCTCAAAAAGTTCCAGGGAATTAGATGGGAAAGATGTGTGAAAGATTTAGGACTTGACCATCAGATGAGAAAGGGGCTAAGGCCTAAAGAGTGATCCCAAAGAAAATATCAAGTATGAAGGGAGAGACAGACTGGAATGTTGAATAGAATGGTGCTATGTGTAAGGAGGAAAAGGATGAAAATTATAGGAAAATAAATATCAGAAAGATAGTATCAGGTACTATTATATTAAGTGCTTATCATGTTTGCATGCATCACCTCATAATTGTTCCTTATAAAAATTTCATGAGTTTGCTAATCTTATCCTTAATTCAAAACAAGAGAAACAATGATCCAGCAATCCCACTCCTGCGTATATATCCAGAGGAAGTTCTAATTTGAAAAGATACAAGCACCCCAATGTTTATAGCAGCACTATATACAATAGCCAAAACATGGAAGCAACCTAAATGCCAGTTGACAGATGACTGGATAAAGAAGTTGTGGTGTTTATATATAATGGAACATTACTCAGCCATAAAAGAGAATAAAATAATGCCATTTCCAACAACATGGATGGACTTGGAGATTGTCATACTAAGTGAAGTAAGCCAGAAAGAGAAAGAAAAATACCATATGATATCACATATATATGGAATCTTAAAAAAAAAAGGACACAAATGAACTTATTTACAAAACAGAGACAGACTCACAGACATAGAAAACAAACCTGTGGTTATCAGGGGGAGAGAGGATGGGAAGGGATAAAATGGGAGTGTGGGATTTGCAGATACTAACTACTATATATAAAATAGGTAAACAAGGTCAAACAGTATAGCACATGGAACTATATTCAACATCTTGTAATGGCCAATAATGAAAAAGAATATTAAAATGAATATATATGTACATATATATATATGAAACACTATACTGTACACCAGAAATTAACACAACATTGTAAATCAATCATACCTCAATTAAAAAAATAGAGAAACAGAGGCACATAAAGGTTCTATGACAAGATCGCACAACTAGCAAAAGCTGGGATTTGAAATCAGGCCTCCCTGTCTCTAAAGCTTGTGCACTTTAACCAGTGGTCAAGGTCACTGAAAGGAAGGGAAGAAGGATACATACATTCAGAAGATGTGCGAGAAATAAACAGCACTGCTTCAAGTAGCTGTTTCACTCAGACATGATCAAGAAATCTTTCTTATATTGGTGTGACTCATGCAAACATTAACTTTGTATTGGTACACTTCACAGTCATATTGAAATACAACTATTGCTTTTGCCTCACTTCAAGACTATCTCATATGCTCAAATGGTTTCCTGAAGAATCATTTCTGAAAATAGCACTTCAGTTTCTCTTATGACCTTACCTGCAGTGATTTATTCATGCATGCATTCAGTTACTCATTTATTTATGCATTCCAAAAAAGCTATGATCAAAAAATCTATGATCACTTACTATAAACCAGGCATTGGGATGCCAAATTTTTCTTAGTAGTATATCAGATGGGAAAATAAAAATAGCATTGGTACCCTCTAAACTTTTCCAAATCTAGCAGGGCACACATTGCTGAAGAAAAGAGTTTTAAATGTCCTCCCTCAAAATACTATGACAGGCAAGAATAAAAGGTGTTATAACACAGTAAAAACTGTAATATGATATCCAGTACTGAAATCATATTATAAAATATTGATATGTATACAATAAGATCATCAAAGTCAGGAAAGGGAAACTAGAAGAAGAAAAATAGTTCTTTGACTTACTGAGGTATTCTAAATTCATCATTTCCTAAAATGTGTGTGTATTTATCTTATTTATACATACTTCTTCAAAGGTTGCCACAAATGCCAACTTTTTTTGTTTTTCTCTTCCTATAATAAAGTACTATCCTAAGATATCTCAATGGCTTTACAGTTTTTGTTTTTAAGAAGCATAATAAAATATATCCTGAACTACATTTTTAATGTAGTCTTCATTATGTGGGATTAAACCATGTGGGATACTTCTATAATTTCCTCAGTAAAGGAAAGTAAGTTTAAGCCAAATGGTGAATAATAGTTCCATGACTTAAATCTTAAATAAATTGTCATGCCAGCATGTGTGTTTGTGTGTGTGTGTGTGTATTCTTGAAATTTAATGTTCATTAATATAATGACTTTCTCTGGCCAACACTGAATGTATAAATGTGAGCTTATTTTTTAGCTCAATAACATCTGATTTAAAGAATCATGGGAATAGCAGATACAAACTACTATATATAAAATAGGTAAACAACAAGGTCCTAAAGTATAGTACAGGGAACTACATTTAATATCTTGGAATAATCTATAATGAAAAAAGAATATGAGAAAGAATATATATACATGTATGACTGAATCATTATGCTGTACATCAGAAACACAACATTGTAAATCAACCAAATTTCAATTTAAAAAAAAAGAATCAAACAAAAACAACTTTCAAAGATAGAGAGCAAAAAATGCATGTTCTAAAACTTGTCTTCTGTTAGCCCGTTCTGAAGTTGCTCATGCTTTTGGAATCTTCTTCTATGGGCATGCAAGCCAGTTGTGTTGGTATGACCTACGGTAGTTCTCGACCCCTTCTGAGTGTACAGAAATAAAGAGGTTCCATCAGAGATCAGTCCAAAATAACCCTATTCCAAGAGAAACACCCTTTTGTTGTTCTGAATTTGTTTTTCCTGAATAGCAATGTAACAGTCCACCACGGAAAACCAGTGCTTTTGCCTTCAGAGATAATGCAATTACCATTATGTCCTTGGTTAAGTCCGTTGTTAATATAGAGCTGCTATAGTGATAAACACAAATTTTTCAACTTATCTTTCTTCTGTGAAGAATAAAGAGCATGAAATAGCAAATTCCCAAATGTCAGCGATTTTGTGTTTTCTCACTCAAAACCTTGTTAGTATTTTTTTAAGATTCATAATTCTGAAGCCACAACAATGTAACTGGCTCCTAAATGCTACTTGGTGGTCAAAATCTTTTTGTTATAATTATTAAATGGTAGTATCCTTGAGGTTTCAGTTAGTCTTTAAAAATACAAGACTACATGATTCAATTTCAGTAATTTGCACCAGTAGAAACATTGTAAACATCTGACATCATGGCCTTTACTCCAGGCATTTGCAATTCACATTTATTAATAAAGACACCTCCCATATGAAAAGCTTTAAATAGTCATGGCTACATTAAACACTGTAGGAAGAATAAGACCCTTTAGTACAGCACCTAACTTATGACTAATAAAATGGTTGTTTTATCGATGTTGATTTGTAAGGATGTTGATATTTAACAATGTTTGCTTTGGAATCTGACTCCCACATTTCCTTTGTGAGAACATATGGAAAGTGTGGACATAAAACAGAAGGGTAGAGGGTTCAAACTCAAAACCTAATTTAGTCATTAGGGAAATGCATATCAAAACCATTTTGAACTTGTATAAAAATATAAAGAAAACTCTTGAAACTCAACAATAAAGAAACATTCCAGTGAAGAAGTGGCCAAAAATTCTGGACACATCACTAAAGAAGATGTACAGGTGGCAGATAAGCACATGAAAAGATACACCACATCATATGCCACTAGAGAATTGAAAATTAAAACAACATGGTACCACTACCTACAAGAGTGGCTAAAATCCAAACTCCTGACAAATACTGGCGAGGACGTGGAACAGTAACACACATTCATTGCTGACGGGAAGGAAAAACTGGAAGGCAAAGGCAAAAGACAGTTTGGCAGTTTCCTACAAAACTAAACATACTCTTATCATACCATTCAGCAATTTCACTCTTTGGTATTTCCCCAAATGAGTTGTAAAGTTGTGTCCACAGGAAAACCTGTATACAGGTGTTTATAGAAGCTTTACTCATAATTGCCAAGACTTGGAAACAATGAAGATGTCCCCTAGTAGGTGAATGGGTAAATAACAGTAGTATATCCATACAATGGAATATTACTCAATGATAAAAAATAAATGATCTATCAAGCCACAAAAAGACATGGATGAACAGACAAACATACCTCTAGGTGAAAGAAGCCAAGGAAAAGGCTACATACTTTATGGTTTCAACTATACGACATTTTGGAAAAAACCAAGCTATGGAGACAGTAAAAAGATCAGTGGTGCCAGAGTTTCAGGAGGAGGCAAAGATGAAATAGGTGGAGCACAGGGGATTTTTAGGACAGTGAAATTATGCTGTATGACACAGTTATGGGGAACACATGCCATTATAAATTTGTCAAACAGATAGAACGTGCAACACAAAAGACTGAACCCTAATTTAATCTATGGACTTTAGTTAATAATAATGCATCATTATTGGTTGCATCAATAATGATATAAAACTGGTAACAACTTACAAACAAGATACATATAATAAGGGCAACAGGAGAGGGTTATATGAGAACTTTATGTACTTTCCAATCCATTTTTTGTACACCTAAAACTGCTCCGAAAATTAAGCATATTAATTTTTTAAAAGTTAGCGTAGACTAGAAAGAATATATCAATGAAAATTAAGAAGTTTTATTCATATTACACTATCAAACTGTATGATCTTGGGCAAGAACCACTCTCCATGAGCTTGTGTCTTCTTATCCCAAAAATAAGGGACTGGTCTAACTGATATCTAAATTCACCTTAAACCACGAAATCATCTCACTATAAGAAGTAAAGTAAAAAGTAAGTAGAATTAAATTTCTTAATAGCTTCACAAGGGTGAAAGAATGAACTATAAATCTGAGGCATAAATGCAAAAAAACTAAGCCCTAAAATCATCACAAAATCAAATTTCAAACATTTCTAAATAGAGTAATGATTAATAAATTATGTGCTTTTGTTTGAAAAAAAAAAAAGGAAGTAGCAGCAGCAGCCTAGGATTGGAAATGAATTGGACCTTGGTTCCAATTTTAGTTCAACCACCAATCACCCACAGGATCTTAGGGGAATCACTTAGCCTCTCTGAACCTCAGATTTCTCATCTCTAAAGCAAGAATGATAATTCTTGCCTTGTCTATTTCATAATCAACTGAGTTCAGGGTGGTAAGTTTTTCATGAGTCTTAAAATGCTAAAGAAACAGACGGTATTAAATCAGTCTTTATCAGGGTCTTTAAATTTCTGTTCACATTTAGTGTGGCTGCACTGGCCAAAAATTGATTGGGCTGTGTGTGACTGTTTTGTATTTCTGGATATTACAGCATTATATTATATCAAATTATATTATATTACAAAGAGAGAATAGGTGTACTGGGAAAAATCTGCACCAAATATTGGAAAGGAAAGATATAAAATGCTTCCTGAGGTGCTTTATACTGCTTTGAATTATTTGAATACAGAGATTTCTTGAAGGCAGAGACAGGGAATAATATACACATAGAATAGTCATGTAATTATAAAAAGTATTAAACAAAAAATAACTAAATGGAAATATAACTTGATATTTGTATCTAATTTCATAATGGTAAAGTCCAATATTAAAAAGTTATATGTGCATGCATGTACAACTACATTAGAATAAAAAATATAAATATCTAGGAATTAACACAATAAGAGTTAAACCCAAATAGAAGACTAGACAATTCATTGTGTGCAACAGATAAAACAGTAAATATACCTAATAAATATAAGGTTTTTATATATTATTAAAATAATGGTTATGCATTTTCTAAAAATTAGGAAAGGTTATGAATAGGCAAATCACTAAAGAAGAAACAAAAATGATCAATAAACATACTAAAAAAATTCAGCCCTCAGTAGGACTATAAAAATGCTTATTATAACATAAAGGTTATAAATTCAATCTCTTTATGTTATATAATTGTTACAATAGCAACCAGATAGAAAATTAGAACATATATTTTTTAATTGTAACTTCAAGAGTTAGTGAGAGTGAAATTAAATAGACTCATTCCTATACTGTTGATAAAGTGTAAATTAGTAGAATTTACAAGAATTCATTTTGACAACATCTTTCTCAATTAAAAATGGGCATGGAATCCTACCTGCTAATTCCACTTCTGGCAATTTCCTCAAGACAAATTTCCAAAATAATCAGTGCTCTACATAGTTGTATAGAGATAAATATATACACATTAACCTTGCTTAGAATATCAACAAATTAAAAAATATGTTTAAAAATAGAAAAAGCTCAGTCTGAATCAAGACATCAAAGTAGGAAGATCCAGAGCTCACCTCTTCCCACAGGCACACCAAATTTATAACTACTTAGAGAAACTATCTCTGAAAGAAACCTGAAGAATAGCAGAAAAGATCTGCCACGATTAAAGACATAAATAAGGAGCCACAATAAAATGGGTAGGAAGGACAGAGACATAGTCAAGTCAGGATCCATATCCCTAGCATGACAACCCACAGAAGAAGGAAAATCACAGAGGGGTTACTGCACCAGTCCCCAAACTGTCTGGTTTTGAAAAACAGTGGGGCTTATGTTTGAAAGAGCTGGAGGGATGTAGGAAACCACTCTGCTCTTAAAGGGTGTGTATAAAAACCCACCTGCTCTGAGTCCCAGTGCAGAGGCAGTAGTTTGAAAGGTACCAGGATCAGACACACTCGCTCATCTTCCAGAGCATCCAAGAGAGGCAAGAGGCAGCTGGGACTCCCTGTGGGGACTGAGATGCTGGTGGCAGCAAGGTGATCTCATTCTACCTTGCTGACATCAACACTGGCAGGTGCCTTTTTGGAATCCTCCCTGTAGCTTATTAGCAATGGGGGCCTGCCCCAAACACCAGCATGCTCACAGCAGTTGCAAATCACCAGACCTTACAGCCACCCATACTGGAGGGCTTCCCCACCCACCAGCATGCCCACGGCAGTCATGTACCACTGGGACCTGCAGCGAGCCACACTGGGGGCCTACTGTGCCCAAGAGCACACCCACAACAACTAAGCAAGGCAGAGTCTCACAGCAACTCAGGCCAGGAACCCACCCTGCCATACAAGTGCACCCACAGCAGTCAGTCCTGCCAGAACAGAAAGGTGCATGCAGTCTACATAGGAAACACCCCTGAAACAACCGGCTCTGGTGGCCAGAGAGTAGTGTGATATTGGGCACAATAGGACACCTCTTACATAAGAACACTTCTCCAAGATCAAGAGATGTAACAAACTTACCTAATACAAAGAAATAAACACAGAGAATCAGGCAAACTGAGGAAACAGAGGAATATTTTCCAAGTGAAACAACAAGACAAAATCTCAGAAAAAAAAAAGAAAAGTAAATGAAATGGAGATAAGCAACCTACCTGATAAAGGGTTGAAGGTAATGATCACAAAGATATTCAGAGAACTTGGGAGAATAATGGATGAACATGGTCAGAACTTCAATAAAGAGTTAGAAAATATGAAAACAAACCAATCAGAACTGAAGAATAAAATAATTGAAATGAAAAACACATTAGACATAATCAATGGTAGACTAGATGATATAGAAGAATGGACCAGTGATCTGGAAAGCAGAGTAGTGAAATAACACAAGCTGCACAAAAACAATTAAGAAAAATGAAGGATACTTTAAGGGAACTCTAAGACAACATCAAGCACACTAACATTCCTAGTACAGGAGTCTCAGAAGAAGGGGGAGAGAGAGAGAGAAGGTGGGGGCAGGGAGAGGCAGAGACATTATTTGAAGAAAATATTGCTGAAAACTTCCTAACCTGGGGAGGAAAACAGACATTTGGGTGCAGGAAGGACATAGATCCCAAATAAGATGAACTCAAAGAGATCCACACCAAGATATATTATAAGTAAAATGTCAAAAATTTAAAGATACAAAGAGACTCTTAAAAGCAGTAAGAGACTAACAACTAGTTACATACAAGGGAACTCCCATAAGACTATCAGGTGACTTCTCAGCAGAAACTTTACAGGCCAGAAGGGATTGGCATGATATAATAAAGTGTTCAACGTTAAAAAAAATACAACCAAGAATTCTCTACTTAGCAATGTTATCATTTAGAACTGAGGAGAGATAAGGAGTTTTACAGATAAGCAAAAGCTAAAGAGTTCTTCACCACTAAACTGGCTTTATAAAAAAGGCTAAAAGGACTTCACTAAGTGGAAAAAAAGGTCAAGAAAAAGGAAGATTCTTATTTCTAAAAATAAGAAAATTATGAAAGAAAAAGTGTTAATGATAAAGGCAAACATATAATAAATGTCATGCATCAATCACTTATAAAAATAGTAGGAAGTTTAAAGGCCAAGAAGTAAAATCATCTACACTACAATTAGTAGTTAAGGGATACACAAAACAAAAAGATGTAAAATATAGTGGCAAAAACATAAAATGTGAAGGGAAAGTAAAAATGTAGGGCATTTACAATACATTCAAGCTTAAAAGATCATCAACTTAAAATAGATAGCTAGATACATGGGTTGTTATATATGAGCTTCATGGTGAACACAAACGAAAAATCTATTATAAATACACAAAAAATAAAGAGAAAGAAATTCAAACGTAACATTAAAGATACTCATTAAATCACAAGAGAAAATACCAAGAGAAGAAAAAAGAAACAGGGGACTACAAAAAGAAGCAAAAAACAATTAACAAAGTGACAAAATGCACACTTATCATTTAATACTTTAAATGTAAATGGACTAACTGCTTCAATCAGAAGACATGGGATGGCTAAATAAATCTTTTAAAAAATAGACTCATATATAAGAGATTAGACCTAAAAGCACTGTGGAGTGAAAGTGAAGAGACAGAAAAAGATATTCCATGCAAATGGAAACAGAAAGAAAGCTGGGATAGAAATACTCAGATCAGACAAAACAGACTTTAAAACAAAGACTGTAACAAGAGACAAAGAAGGGAATGACATAATGATAAAGAGATTAATCAACAGGAAAATATAACACTTGTAAATATCTTTGTGCTCAACACAGGGGCTGTAAATATATAAAGGAAATATTAATAGACATAAAGGAAGAAAAATACAGTCATACAATAATAGTAGGGGAGTTTAATACCTCACTTTGCATCAATGGATAGATCATCTAGACAGAAAATCAATGAGAAAACACAGGCTTTGACAAGCAGTAGGAACCCGCAGACCACCCGCGCGACAAGCAGTGAAAAGAAAAAATGCCTGCGTTTGTAACCATAGTCATGGGAGGGGATGCACCATCCCTGGAGGTTATTCCGGTGGTCCTTTCTGGGGAGTGAGCAGTCAGCAGAAGTATCCAGGCAATTTTCTTAAAGTGTGAAAGTGGCGAAGATAGCAGAGTAGTACGACACTCATAGCTCACCCTCTCCCACAAATACACCAAGACTCACATCCACGAACCCACTCAGCCAACCAGAGCACCTACGGAACTCCAACAGAACATTGTCCTCTTCAAAAGACAAAGACACCAAAAATCTGTTTTATTCCTACATAGGCATTAGATAGATAAATAAACTCCTTAAGGACCACAATAGATAACTGATACTCAGTAACCACAGTGCCAGAGAGATATGAGCAAGATGAAGAAGCAGAGAAACCACTCCCAATTAAAATAAGAGAAATCCCCTGAAAGAACAATCAATGAAATAGATATCAATAGCCTACTAGGTCAAGATTTCAAAAAAGGAGTGATGAAAGTATTGAAGGAACTAAAAGAGATAGTGTTTAGGGATAAAATATGCCAAAAATGAAAATGAAGCTATAAAGAAGAGTCCAGTAGAATTCGTAAACTCATTGCCTGAGATGAGAATTGATCTAAAGGCTATGCAAAGCAGATTAGATAATGCAGAGGAATGAATAAGTAACCTAGAAGACAGGACAATAGAAAGCACCCAATTAGAATAAAAGCAAGATAAACAAATAAAAACAAATGAAAACAACATAAGCGACCTATTGGATAATATAAAGCATGCCAATCTTCGTGTAATAGGGGTCCCAGAAGGGGAAGAAAGATCAAAGGGGATTGAAAAGGTATTGGAAGAAATCATGACTGAAAACTTCCCAAACTTAAAGAAGGAATCAGATATCCAAGTACAGGAAGCTCAGAGGGTCCCAACAGGAAGAACCCAAACAGACCTACACCAAGACATATCATAAACAAGATGGCCAGAGTCAAGGATAAAGAAATGATCCTAAAGGCAGCAAGAGAAAAGCAAAGAGTGACTTACAAGGGAACCCTCATAAGGCTCTCAGCTGATTTCTCTACACAAACACTACAGGCCAGAAGGGAGTGGCAAGATGTATTCAAAGTCCTGAATGAAAAAAAGATGCAGCCTAGGATACTTTATCCAGCAAGGCTATCCTTTAGGACAGAAGGAGAGATAGAGAATTTCACAGACAAGAAAAAGCTGTAGGAGTTTAGCAACACTAAACCCATGTTAAAAGAAATATTGAAAAGTCTATTATAAATAGAAAAGCAGCAGGATGCTACAGAAATGAGAAACTCATAACTGAAAAAGTGATACCTCATGAATTACAAATAAAATAAACACGAAATTATAAAAGAAGACATACAAATCATTGAGAGTGGGAGAGGGAGGCAGGGAAATATAGAATACATTTTTTTCTTTCTTTTTTAAATTTTTTTCTTCTCGGTAGGATGGGTTCGAGATATAGTAATGGGCTAACAGACTTACAAAAAAGGGTAACCACAAGCCAAAAACTGACAAGGGAGTCACAAAAACTAAATAAAATCCATGATAATACAAAGGAAAATTACCAAACCACAAAAGGAAGAAGAAAGGACCAAAAAGGAAATACCAAATCAACTGCAAAGATAAGTTCAAAATGGCAATAAACACACATCTATCAGTAATTACTGTAAATGTTAATGGACTAAATGCTCCAGTCAAAAGACATAGAGTGGCAGACTGGATAATAAAGCAAGAACCTTCAATATGCTGCATACAAGAGACCCACTTTAGGGAGAAGGACACATAGAGATTGAGAGTGAAAGGATGGGAAAGGATATTCCATGCAAATGCAAAAGCCAAAAAAGCAGGTGTAGCAGTACTGATTTCAGACAAAATAGACTTTAAAACAAAGGCCATTAAGAAAGATAAAGAAGGACATTTTATAATGATTAAAGGAGTAATATAAGATGAGACTATTACACTCATTAACATATATGCACCCAATATAGGAGCACCAAAATACATAAAACAACTACTAACAGAGATAAAGGGGGATATTGATGGGAATACAATCATAGTTGGAGATTTTAACACTGCATTAACATCACTAGACTGATCTTCCAGACAGAAAATAAATAAGGCAACAGAGAAAATAAATAATACATTAGGAAATTAGATTTGGTAGATATTTTCAGAGCATTACACCCCCAAAAATGGGATATACATTCTTTTCAAGTGCACATGGAACATTTTCTAGGATTGATCATGTACCTGGGCACGAAAGAAACCTCAACAATTTTAAGAAGATAGAAATTATTGCAAGCATCTTTACTGACCACAATGCCATAAAATTAGAAATCAGCTACAGAGAAACAAAGGAGAACAAAAGGAAAGCATGGAGATTAAACAACATACTATGAATAAAACAGTGGGTCAAAGATGAAATCAAAGTTCAAATTAAAAAATACCTTGAGACAAATGACAACAAAAACACAAACACACAAAATTTATGGGACACAACAAAGGCAGCGCTAAGAGGGAAGTTTATAGTGATACAGGCCTTCCTCAAAAAAGAAGAACAATCTCAAATAAACAAACTAACCCACCAGCTAAAAGAATTAGAAAAAGAAGAGCAAAAAACCCCAAAAGGCAGCAGAATGAAGGAAATAATAAAGATCAGGGAGGAAATAAACAAAATAAAGATTTTAAAAACCTTAGAAAAAATCAATCAAACCAAAAGATATTTTTTGGAAAAAGTAAATAAAATCAACAAACCTCTGGCCAAACTCACAAAGAAGAAAAAAGAGAGAGCACAAATAAGCAAAAGAAGAAAGGAAAATGGGGAAACTACAACAAATAAAATAGAAATACAGAATAAAAAAAAAAAACTATATGGAACCAAAAATGGAACCTAGAGGAGATGGACAAATTTCTGGAAACATAAAGTCCACCAAGTCTGAACCAAGAAGAAACTGACCACTTGAACAACCGATCACTAGAAATGAAATCAAAATAGCAATAAAAAACCTCCCTACAAATAGAAGTCCTGGACAAGATGGCTTCACCAGGGAATTCTACCAAACATACAAAGAAGAACTCATACCAGTCCTTCCCAAACTCTTCCAGAAGATTGAAAAGGAGGGAATACTCCCAAACTCATTCTATGAAGCCACCATCACCCTGATACCAAAACCAGGCAAAGACACTACCAAAAAAGAGGATTATAGACCAATATCACTGATGAACATAGACGCCAAAATCCTCACCAAAATTTTAGCAAATAGAATCCAACAACACATGAAAAAGATTATGCATCATGACCAAGTGGGGTTCATCCCAGGGATACAAGGGTGGTTCAACATACACAAATCAATCAATGTAATACATCACATCAACAAGAGAAAGGAAAAAACCACATGACCATCTCAATAGATGCAGAAAAAGCTTTTGATAAAATTCGACACCCATTTATGATAAAAACTATCACCAAAGTGGGTATAGAGGGAACATATCTCAACATCATAAAAGCTATATATGACAAACCTACAGCCAGCATAGTACTCAATGGTGAAAAACTCAAAAGCTTCCCACTAAAATCTGGGACAAGGCAAGGATGCCCACTATCACCACTCCTAGTCAACATAGTCTTGGAAGTCCTAGCCACAGCAATTAGGCAAGAGAGAGAAATAAAAGGGATCCAAATTGGAAAAGAAGAGGTAAAAGTGTCACTATATGCCAATGACATGTTACTATATATAGAAGACCCTAAAAGGCCCATACAAAAACTACTAGAGCTGATTGAAGAATTCAGCAAGGTAGCAGGTTACAAGATTAACGTTCAAAAATCAGTTGCATTTCTTTACGCTAATGACGAATCAACAGAAAAAGAAAGTAAAGAAACAATCCCCTTTAAAATAGCACCCAAAGTATAAAATATCTGGGAATAAATCTAACCAAGGAGGTGAAAGAATTATACACATAAAACTATAAATCATTGATGAAGGAAATTAAAGAAGACTTAAAAAAAATAGAAAGACATCCCATGCTCTTGGATTGGAAGAATCAATATTGTTAAAATAGTCACACTGCCCAAGGTAATCTACAGATTTAATGCAACCCCTATCAAGTTATCCAGGACACATTTCACAGAACTAGAACAAATCATAATAAAATTTATATGGAACCACAAAAGACCTAGAATTGCCAAAGCATTACTGAAGAGAAAGAAAGAGGCTGGAGGAATTACTCTCCCAGACTTCAGACAATACTATAGAGCTACAGTCATCAAGACAGCATGGTATTGGTACAAAAACAGACATATAGACCAATGGAACAGAATAGAGAGCCCAGAAATGAACCCACAAACTTTTGGTCAACTCATCTTCGACAAAGGAGGCAAGAATATACAATGGAGTAAAGACAGTCTCTTCAGCAAATGGTGTTGGGAAAACTGGACAGCAGCATGTAAAACAATGAAGCTAGAACACTCCCTTACACCAAACACAAAAATAAACTCAAAATTGATCAAAGACGTAAATATAAGACAAGATACAATAAACCTCCTAGAGGAAAACATAGGCAAAACATTATCTGACATACATCTCAAAAATGTTCTCCTAGAACAGTCTATTCAAGCAATAGAAATAAAAGCAAGAATAAACAAATGGGACCTAATGAAACTTACAAGCTTCTGCACAGCAAAGGAAGCCATAAGTAAAACAAAAAGACAACCTACGGAATGGGAGAAAATTTTTGCAAGTGAAACCGACAAAGGCTTGATCTCCAGAATATATAAGCAGCTCATACGACTCAATAAGAAAAAAATAAACAACCCAATCCAAAAATGGGCAGAAGACCTAAACAAGCAATTCTCCAAGGAAGACATACAAATGATCAATAGGCACATGAAAAAATGCTCAATATCACTAATTATCAGAGAAATGCAAATCAAAACTACAATGAGGTATCACCTCACACCAGTCAGAATGGCCGTCATTCAAAAATCCACAAATGACAAATGCTGGAGAGGCTGTGGAGAAAGGGGAACCCTCCTACACTGCTGGTGGGAATGCAGTTTGGGGCAGCCATGTGGAAAACAGTATGGAGATTCCTCAAAAGACTAGGAATAGACTTACCGATGTCCCAGGAATCCCGCTCCTGGGCATATATCTAGAAGGAACCCTACTCCAAAATGATACCTGCACCGCAATGATCATAGCAGCACTATTTACAATAGCCAAGACATGGAAACAGCCTAAATGTCCATCAATGGATTACTGGATAACGAAGAGGTGGTATATTCATACAATGGAATACTATTCAGCCATACAAACCAACAACATAACGCCATTTGCAGCAACATGGATGCTCCTGGAGAATGTCATTCTAAGTGAAGTAAGCCAGAAAGAGAAAGAAAAATACCATATGAGATCGCTCATATGCAGAATCTAAAACAAACAAACAAAACATAAATACAAAACAGAAACAGACTCATAGACATAGAATACAAACTTGGGGTTGCCAAGGGGGTGGGGGGTGGGAAGTGACAGACTGGGATTTCAGAATGTAGAGTGGATAGACAGGATTGTGCTGTATAGCACAGGGAGGTGTGTATGGGATCTTGTGGTGGTTCACAGAAGAGAAAATGTGACGGTGAATGTATGTATGTTCATCTATGACTGAAGGATTGTGCTCTGCACTGGAATTTGACACAGCATTGTAAAATGATTATAAATCAATAAAACATGTTTAAAAAGTAAAATAAAATTTTAAAAAATAATTAAATCAAAGTTTTATTTTTCTTCTTTCAAAAGAAAAGAAAAAAGATAACACAGGCTTCAAATGACACATTACACTGTATAGACATAATATATATACACAGTATATTCTATCTAAAAAAAAAAACCAGAATACATATTCTTTTCAAATGGACATAGAACATTCTCCAAGATAGATCACATGCTAAGCCACAAAATAAGTTTCAATAAATATAGGAAGATTGAAATCATATCAACTATCTTTTCTGAGCACAATGGTATGAAACTAGAAATAAATTTCAAGAATTAAAATGTATAAAAAAGACAAACACGTGGAGGCTAAACAATATGCTACTAAACAACCAATGGGTCAAGAACAAAATTAATGAGAAAATTTTAAAAGTATCTTGAGACAAATGAAAACAGAAACACATGTACCAGAATCTATGGAATACAGCAAAAGCAGTTCTAAGAGGGAAGTATACAGCATTACAGCCTTACTTCAAGAAACAAGAAAAAACTTAAGGAATCTAACATTACACCTAAAGGAACTAGAAAAAGAACAAAGCTCAAAGTTAGTAGAAGGAAATAATAAAAATTAGAACAGAATAAATTAAAATGAGACTAAAAAATCAATAGCAAAGACCAATGAAACCAAGAGCTGGTTCTTTGAGAAGGCAATAAAGTTAATAAACCTCTAGCCATACTCATCAAAAAAAGAGTGAGAGAGAGGGCCCAAATAAATAAAATCAGACGTGAAAAAGGAGAACTTACACCAATACCATACAAATACAAAGTACCATAAAAGATTACTATGAACAACTATATGGCAATAAAATGGACAATCTAGAAGAAATGGATAAATCCCTAGAAACATACAGTCTCCCAATACTGAATCAAGAAGAAATAGAAAATATGAATACACTGATTATCAGTAATGAAATTGGATCAGTAATCAAAAAACTCCCAAGAAACAAAAGTCTAGGACCAGATGGCTTCAGAGGTGAATTCAATGAAACATTTAATGGAGAATTAATACCTATCATCCTCAAACTATTCCAAAAAATTGAAGAGGAAGGATCACTTTCAAATTCATTATATGAGGTCAGAATTACCCTGATACCAAAACCAGACAGAGACACAACGAACAAGAAAATTATAGGCCAATTTCCCTGATAAACATAGATGTAAAAATTTTCAGCAAAATATTAACAAACTGAATTCAACAATAGATTATAAACATCATACACCATAATTCAAGTGGGATTTATCCCAGGAATCCAGGAACACAAGGATGGTTCAATATCTGCAGTTTAATCAATTGATACATCATGTTAACAAGACCAAAGATAAAAATTACATGATCATATCGGTAGATGCAGAAAAAGCATTTAACAAAATCTAACATCCATTTATGATAAAAAGTCTCTACAAAGTGGACATAGAGGAAACATATATCAACATAATAAAGGCTGTATATGACAAACCACACCTAACATCATACTCAATGGGGAAAATCTAAAAGCATTTCCTATTAGCCCAGGAACAAGACAAGGAAGCCCAGTCTTCCCACTTTTATTCAAGAGAGTATTGGAAGGTCTAGCCACAACAATCAGACTAGAAAAAGAAACAAAAGGTATCCAAATTGGAAAGGCAGAAGTAAAACTGTCACTATTTATAAATGACATGATAACATATGGTAAACCTAAAGGCACCACCAAAAAAAACTGTTAGAACTAATAAATATATTCAATAAAGTTGCAGAATACACATTTATATACAGAAATCTGTTGTGTTCTATACACTAATAATGAGCTAACAGAGACGAATTTAAAAAGACAATCCCATTTATAACTGCATCAAAAAGAATAAAATACCTGAGATTAAATTTAACCACAGAGGTGAAAGACCTGTACTCTAAAAACTATAGGACATTGATGAAAGAAATTGAAGAAAATACAAATAATGGAAAGGTATACTGTGTTCATGGATTGGAAGAATTAATATTGTTAAAATGACCATACTACCCAAAGCAATCTAAAGATTCAATGCAACTCCTATCAAAACGCCAATAGCATTTTCACAGAACTAAAACAAATAATCCTAAAATGTGTATGGAACCACAAAAGACCCCCAAATAGCCAAAGCAATCCTGATAAAGAACAGAGCTGCAGGTATCATGTTTATTTCAAACTATATTACGGAGCTCTAGTGACCAAAACAGTGTGGCACTGGCACAAAAGCAGACACATAGATCAGTGGAACAGAATAGAGAGCCCAGAAATAAGCCCATACTTACACAGTAAATTAATCTACAACAAAGGAGGCAAGAATATAAAGTGGGAAAAAGATAATCCTGTCTATAAATGGTGTTGGGTAAGCTGGACACATACACACAAAAGAATAAAACTGGACCACTTTCTTGCACCATATACAAAAATAAACTCAAATGTGTTAAATACTTAAATTTACATTTAACCATATAAATTCTAGAAGAAAACATAAGCAATAAATTCTTTCATATTGGTCTTAGCAATATCTCTTTCATTCTGTCTCCTCAAGCAAGGGCAACAAAAGCAAAAATAAACAACTGTACTATATCAAATCGAAAAACTTTTGCACAGTGAAGGAAACCATTAATGAAGCAAAAAGGCAACCTACTGAGTGGCAGAAGGTATATGCAAATTATATATCTGATAAGGGGTTAATACCTAAACTACACAAAGAATTCATAAAACTCAATATCAAAAGAGCAAGTAATCTGATTTCAAAAATGGCAGAGAACCTGAATAGATATTTTTCCAAAGATATACAGATGGATAACAGGCACATGAAAAGATATTTAGTATCACTAATTGTCAGGGAAATGCAAATCAAAACCACAATGAGATATCACCTCACACTTGTGAGATGGCTAGTACCAAAAAGACAACAAATAACAAGTGTTGGTGAGGTTGTGGAGAAAAAAGAACTCTCATATGTCATTGGTGGGAATGTAAATTGGTGCAGCCCCTATGGGAAGTGGTATGGAGTTTCCTTTAAAAATTAAAAATACAATTACCTTATGATCCAGCATTTCCACTCTTGAAAACCTATCTGAAGAAATCAAAAACACTAATTCGAAGAGATACATGCACACCTATGTTCACTGAAGCTTTATTTACAACAGTCAAGATGTGGAAGCAACCTCAACAGAGGAATAAAGATATGATATATATATATATATGTGTATATATATATATATATGTATGTGTGTATATATATATATATATATATATACACATACACACACACACATATACACACACAAGGGAATGCTACTCAGCCACAAAAAGAATGAAATCTTGTCAATTTGCAACAACATAGATGGATCTAGAGGGTATTACCCTAAGTGAAATAATCAGACATAGAAAGAGAAATGATGAATGATTTCACTTATAAGTAGAACCTAAAAAACAAAACAAATGAATAAACAAAACAGAAACAGTCATAGATATGTACAGAGAACAAACTGGTTGTTGCCAGAGGGGAGCGTGATAGGGAAATGGAGGAGTATAGGTGAAATGGATTAAGTCATACAATAAACAAGTCATGGGGATATAAGGTACAGCACAGAGAATATATTCAACAACATAGTAATGAATTTGGTGACAGATGGTTACTAAACTTACCATGGAAATTATTTTGCATTGTGTATAAATGTTGTACCACTGTGTTGTACACTTGAAACCAAAGTTGTATGTCAACTATACTTCAAGAAAAAGCTCCTAATACATTTTATTATTAATGGCAGATTATAATCCATATAATACTATCCCAATATTTAATTAAAATTATTTCTATATGCATAGTCCGAAGACTGTATAAATATACATCAAAATGTTAATATTGTCTATATCTGGATGGCGGCACTCTAAGTTATCTTTATTTTCTTCTTAACATTTTTTATTATTTCTTAAGTTTCGTTAATGTTCATGTAATAGTTCTGTAATCTGAAAATGTTTTCTTAACAAAAGGGATAAGAAATATGTGTAGGAACTTTACGATCTTTGGGTGAATGCTGTTTTTCTCAGTGTTACCTACTTTTACTTCACAGGTTTTTTATTTGACTGTTTTTGTGTGCCCAGCATTATGGTAAACACTGAGAAACATTTAATGCACCAGCAATATTTCATTTCCCCTCGTTCCTTCATCCCCTTACTCCCACACTCACTTCCTTCCTTTCTTCCTCCCTTCTTTCCTTTCTCCCCAACTATATGCCTTCTATGAAAAAATATTATAAAAAGACATTTCATTCTCTTCTTCCTTAGAGAAAGCCAGTCATTGCTTTTGTTTTCCCTGAGGGTACTGTAACATATGGAACTGATGTAAAATCAAAACAAAATAAACCTTTAAACTAAAGAAATAATTAGTTGAACCGAGCCATAGAATATTACTGAAAATGTTCACCCAAATGCTACTTGTTTTGGTAGTCTACAGTTTGTAGAGAAAACAATCATCAAGATTTTCATGTGGAAAAATAAGCAATCTGAGG
This sequence comes from Camelus bactrianus, assembly GCF_048773025.1. Taxonomy (NCBI): domain Eukaryota; kingdom Metazoa; phylum Chordata; class Mammalia; order Artiodactyla; family Camelidae; genus Camelus; species Camelus bactrianus. The sequence continues at coordinate 75,133,809 of NC_133575.1, read as the reverse complement.
CTCACTTTTCCTCACTGCCAGGGTCCATCAACTCCACCCTGTCCCAGGTTCCCATTTCACAACTTGGGAGGGTAATAGAGTGGGAGAGAACTTTTGGCAGAAAAAAGAAAGGATCATGAAAGCAGTGTCCCAGAAAAACAAGAGTGTTTGGTAGATTGCTTCAGGGCAATAGAAGATTAAGGTTCTTTCAATCTTACAACCTCGACACAAGGTCCTGGAGGAGACAGAGTGCCATTTAGATAAAGAGAAAGCAGGAAATTGCTGAGTCACTCTTCTTTACGCTCTCAGCTCAGTGGAGAGAAATAAGTTGTGACATTCAGGTGTTCCTCTAGGTCGTTCTAACCAGCTCACCAGAAATATAAAATAGGAAAGAGGACTATTTATTTTCATTCATGAATAGCAAGAAAAGCACAATGAGTACAGAGCTCTTGATTTTTTTTTAAGAGGTAATACACTTTATGAGCTCAGTAATGATAGCAGAGCATTACATGTCTGGAGAATCTACATCATCTTCTAGTTGGACAAACAAAATTTTAATATTGAAAAGAAAATTTCTAATAAAGAGCTGATATGTATTTTAAAGTTTTCACAAATGATTTTTTTACTTTTTATGTAAGTACCCTCAAATTCATATCACTATTTGGTAAGAAAACAATTAACAGACACAGGGAGTCTATGATACACTAGATAGATTCTGGCTCTTTTTTAAATGTGTAAATATATATCTGATACAAAAATATATGCAATATTTTGAAAATTTAGTCCACCACAAATAGCTTAAAACTTCAATTTTTAAAAGTGCCATTAAAAGTCAAAACCTACACCTAGCCACCTGATTCTGGAAATTAGATTGTCACATCATTACAAGAAGAGTATATAATATAAATGAAACATAAAATTCCAAGTGTAATATGAACAGAGTTGAAGCAATAGCTGAACTGGAGTTAAAGAATGTCAACAATTTAGTTACTACTCCACGTATCAATTATTAAAGCTGATACAGGCCCTGTCACATCTTACATACTCACTTAGGGGGATATATACTCATTTAAAGTGACATCTGCACCAGAGTAAAACATGTATTGAAAAGGAATTAACAGGTAGGTGTGGATATATGCATTCATTTTTAACAGGAGATTTTATCAAAATAAAATACCTATTCAAAAGTTTGCCTCTTCCATATGGAGAAAGGTGTGTTTGTTCTTAATTCTAGTTGGCAGCAATGATCTCACCAAGTTCAGACTGATACCTGGCCTTCTCCGTCACCTCTTTGTGGCTCAAGTGTATATAGGCTAACATGAAAGAAACAGAAAGCTTGAAACTAAATATTTTGTAAGTCTGTCAATGACCAGGGTCTAGGGCTGTCTATGACCAAGTTTACAACTCTGTCTGCCTCCAAGGGCTGGAAACTGAAGCTCTGGCTAGGAGCAGAGTGAAGCTAACTAGCCCTCCTGAGGGCTGAATCCTCAACTTCTACTCATTAAAACCAAACTCAAACCAAGTGAACTAACCAACCCCTACAAAATATTTAGTCTCAATGAACAAATTCACTTTAAATTTGGAAAATGCAAGTAGTCAATATATGCAATCCATAGATGAGCTTAAATCAAAGCTGTTCAGAATCAGCCAAGAGAGAAACTCAGAGGAGTCTGAGAGGTTAGAAATGTGGTCAGGAAATAAGTAAAATTCATCCTGAACCAAAGCCAGATAACTGCACACGTCTGCAGCCAAATACTCTCAGACAGAGACAATTGGGAGATGGGAGCCTTTCAGAGAACAGCAAAATCCAGGATGACCAAGAGGCAGGAGTTTTTCCAGCTAATATGCACAGATATGGTAAGGGTTTGGGGCAGGCTCTGTATTTGGGGGTGAGTATGATGGACAGTACATTGGTCTGAGGGATTAAGAGATCCAAATGAAAGCAGATTTCAAATTAAAGAAAAATAATAAGAATGCATTGTCCAATAGACACAGACTAAACCATCCACCCAAATTGTTATTAATACTGTTATTTTTATCAAAGCACAATAATGATTACTTGCTATGTGCCAAGCACATCAATAAAGCTTTGCCTGGATTAATCCTCAAAATAACCCCATGAGGTAGTTATTATTTTAATCACATTTTATTGATGAAACTGAAGCACAGAGATGAGACACAAAGAAAATGGAAACAATTATTTTTGGCTGATGTAAGAAAAATTTTATCTTTAGTGGAACACTTATTCAAATTAAATAAATTCACTCATTTGGTATTAGAAATGTGTTCCTTAAATTTTTGTACCTGTAAGGCCATTGAGAATTTCTATGAATCCAGCTTTTCATCCCCATTGTTCAATAATTATATTGAAAACATCAAAGCCTCCAAAATAACTGAAATTGTCAAAGTGATCTTAAAAGCAGATGGGAAGAGAAGTCAAATATAGACTCAAATGGCATAGAAGGCCTGTCTCATTCATGAGAACGAAACTTCTTGCTATCAACAATGAATAATTGAAACTTCTGAAAATTCCTTCAAAACATACCCCCTCCAGCTCATCTGCCACCCATTGGACCTCCCATTGTAGTTCTTGAGACCCCTATTCTCCCATTTGTAAAATATGGCTCTGAGAAATATTCAGCAAACTGAATAAATGGAGAGAAATATGTCCACCAATTTTTTCATTCCAACTTCTAGCCTGAATCACCATTTCATAACTTTTCCAATAATCATAATACATTTTATCAATGTAAAATTTCTCACACTACTGAAATGTAACACTGATCCTAGAAAAATACTAATAAAATATGAGCATTGTATTTTACTAGCTGTAAATGGATATTAAAGGACAATTTTTCAGTAGGGTGAAAAAACTGCCAAGGATGATACTTTTCTATTGAATCATGTTGAATACTGACAATACACATTTTTACATGGGTTTATAAAGTTATTTTGTTTGAATGCAATGACTTGGTACCCAAAATATTTAACAAATAAATGCAAAAGTTATAATGGTAAAAGGGTATTGTTCTTCCTACCACTATTGAAGGTCAAATATCCTACTTAATTTGGCCTTAACTATTTTGCAATGCTTTGGATTTTGTTGCTTTATAAAATTTGGTGTGAATTGTGGAGCAAGTATCACAATTTCAGGATATATCCTCATTACAAAGAATATTCACATAAAAATAACAAAGATATTTCATCTTATTAAGTAGTAAGAAGAGAATGTATACAGAAATATTATAAATGAAATATAATATACATACCAAAGGGACTTCAAGTTGATTTTTATTCAGAATTGTTCACATCCTACTGATTTGAATGGGTTGTACATAAACCCATACATCTATTCCACATAGTCATATTTGCTCTAAGGAACGTGGCAGGTATATGGTGCTCATCTAGAGGAACACAAATAACTTCACAGGGGTTCTAATTTACAATTTCACTTCTTGTTATACTTAAGGATCTCAAAGTAAATTTCCACCTCAAAATTTTCCCTGTGATAAAATACATTTACCAACATACCTAATGTTTCCATCAGCTTACTCATCCTGGTAGAAGTATACTGATAGGAAACAGATGGATATCGATTATTATAAATGCCAGGAAAATGAACTAATCACTCAGATTCATTTCAATGAATATTTATTTAGAGCCTAATATAGTAAAAAGCATTGCTCTACAAGAAGAAAAGGAGAACAGTTCTTTTCAGAGGACTCTGGAAGTATAGTGCTTGAGTTCAAATCCCAGCACTGCTGCTTACTAGGTGACTGAACATGGGGTAAATTACAAAATCCCTTTCAGCCTCAATTTCACCATTTGTAAAATGCTGATAATAATAGAGCCTACCTAAGAGAAATTTGGTAGAATTAAGTAAAATAATCCACGTAAAGCTCTCAGTACAGTGCCTGGCATATACTAATTGCTCAATAAGTGTTATCTATTGTTATTCTATTTAGTAAAATAACACAAATGCAAGGTAGACTATGCTAAGTGCTGCCAAAAATGTACAAAGTTCTAGGGGATTCAAAGGAAAAGGAGCTGTGTCCACTTGTAGGATTGGAAAAAAAAGTTTTCTCATATTTCATATAAGAAATTACATATTTCAATTCTATATCAACTATTACAGATTAGAGGGGCCTGAGAAGGTTTAGTGGCCATTTATAGGCGGAGAGAACAAGAATGATCAGAGTTCACAAGTGAAATATACATAGTGTAAGTGGGAAGTAATAAATGTTCTGTTTTTGGTTGCATTCCTGGGTAGTAATGGGAGTAGGAAAAGACAAGACAGAAGAAGCAGAATGGGTCAATATTGTGCACTGACTTGAATTTAAATGACTTACTTATGTTTATTTTGGTACACAGTGGGAGCTACAGAAGAATGCTGAGCAAAGGAGTCCCCTGATCAATATAGCAATCGGTGAGGTAGACAAAAAGTAGGAGATCATGTAGGAAGATATTGCAATGGTCTATTAAAGAAAGGATACACTTATCTGACCAACAAAATTGGTAGTGGGAATGAAAAACACAAGAACGTTAAGATACAGTTTGTTAAGGTAAACCCAGCCAGACTTGGTTGTCAACTTACAAGGTAGACATGATGCAAAAGGAGAAGGGAGAGAAATCCAAAATTTCCTTATCTGGAGTCAGTGGCTATATATTCAAAGCTATTTTCAGTGCCATTGGGGAGAAATCTCAGTCAAGTTCTATGGAACATGACATGGGAATAGAAACCAGGATCAGAAATTAGAACTGTAGCTCATTAAATAGAAGATGGTTCATCTTAATGACCCAGACCAGGCAAACAAACAAAACTAAAAGAAATGAACTTGGAAATTAACACAATATCTGTATTGTCACTGCTAGCATACAAAGAGGTTGCTTATTATTCAGAAAATTATATTTGCCTTATAATTTTTTATTAAACCATCATTTTCAATAAGTTAATTAGTGGTCTTTTCCTACTTCTTTGTGTAGCTGTTTCTTGACTGATTAGAGACCCTTTGACAATATATCAATAGCAAATGATTGGTCCAGATGTCCTTAGGCCTCAGAATTACTGGACCAAAGGGTGAGATGTGACAAAGTGTCACCATTCACATCTAGTGGGTTTTAGCCACAATAACACTTTGCCTTCTCAGTAATGCCATGGGGAAATTTTAAGCAAGAAAAAAATATTTCCAATGCTTCCATAGAAATTATTTCCCAAGAACTAGAAAAAATGTTATTTCTATTAGAAGGCAATACCATTTGAAAGCATCATCAGTGAAAACTTTACTCTTAAATATGTATCTATAGCTTATTATACTCCTTAGGACAAATGGCACATGTACAATAATATCCTACAATACATGACCATAGTTAACTGTGAAACTTCATCTTATTTTCTACTTTTCAAATAAGTAGTTGCATAGCAGATTCCAATGACTACTGTGAGCATTTTGTATCCAACAGAGTGGTGACTGGGAGCCATTTCTAAATTAAATTACAAATAACTGTTCAATACATCATCTCTCATTTATTTTTTGCTAGAAAGCCATCCCTTTTAATAACTAAACCTCAAGTTATTAAAGGACACTCAAATAAAAAATTTATCCACCTTTATTTGGCTGGTTATTATAAAAAATTCAAATTAAAAATCAAAGGAGAGTGGTAGAGCACATGCTTAGCATGCATGAGTTCCCTGGTTCAATCCCTAGTACCACCAATAAAAATAAATAAAAAATAAAATAAAACCGAATTACCCAGGACATTTTTACAGAACTGGAATAAACGATCCTAAGATTTATATGGAATCACAAAAGACCCAGAATTACCAAAGCATTATTGAAGAAAAAGAACGATGCTGGAGGAATAACTCTCCCAGACTTCAGACAATATTACAGAGCTACAGTAATCAAAACAGCATGGTATTGGCATAAAAACAGACATATGGATCAATGGAACAGAATAGAGAGACCAGAAATAAACCCACAGACCTATGGAATGGGAGAAAATATCTGCAAATGATATGACTGACAAAGGCTTAATTTCCAGAATATATAAACAGCTCATACAACTTAATAACAAAAAAACTAACAACCTAATCCAAAAATGGGCAGAAGACCTAAACAAGCATTTCTCTAATGAAGACATACAAATGGCCAATAGACATAAGAAAAAATGCTCGATATCACTAATTATCAGAGAAATGCAAATCAAAAAACTACAATGAGGTATCACCTCACACCAGTCAGAATGGCCATCATTCAAAAGTCCAAAAAAATAAATGCTGGAGAGGCTGTGGAGAAAAGGGAACCCTCCTACACTGCTGGTGGGAATGTAGTTTGGTGCAACTATTATGGAAAACAGTATGGAGATTCCTCAAAAAACTAAAAATAGACTTGCCATATGATCCAGCAATCTCACTTCTGGGTATATATCTGGAGGGAACTTTCATGCAAAAAGATACACGCACACCAATGTTCATAGGAGCACTATATACAATAGCCAAGACATGGAAGCAACCTAAATATCCATCAATAGATGATTAGATAAAGAAGCTGTGGTATATTTATGCAATGGAACACTACCCTGCCATAAAAAAGAATAAAATAATGCCATTTGTGGCAACATGGATGGACCTAGAGATTGTCATTCTAAGTAAAGTAAGCCAGAAAGAGAAACAAAAATACCATATGATATCACTCATATGTGGAATCTAAAAAAAAATAAAGGACACTATGAACTCACCTACAAAACAGAAACAGACTCTCAGACTTAGTAAACAATCTTATGGTTACCAGGGAAAGGGGGTGGGATGGGACAAATTTGGGAGTTTGATACGAACAGATCTTAGCCACTATATATAAAATAGATTTTACAAAAAGTTTCTTTTGTATAGCACAGGGAACTATGCTCATATCGTATAATAACCTTCAATGGAAAAAATATGAAAATGAATATATGTATGTATATGCAAGACTGGGACATTGTGCTGTACACCAGAAATTGATACATTGTAACTGACTGTACTTCAATTAAAAAAAAAATTACCTTCGGCCAAAGGAATAAAAATAAAAAAATAAAAGGATATCCTTCAAAAAATCAAAATATTAACCAGATCAAATAGAATTTCAATATAGTTACATAAATATTATCTGAAAAATCATGTCTATTATTTTTTAAAATTATGGTGAATTAATATTTAAGTGTCCAAATACATTTTGCCACCATATGGAGACGATTAATATATTTTTCACAACTTACACTTTTAACATTAACACGTTTACATAATAACATTGCAGTTTTAAAATAAATAACACCACAGTTTTTCCAAGGCTAACATAAAAACAGCATAAACAAGAGATGAATCTAAAATTTTCCAGTGTCTCAGAACCCAAGAGTTAAAGTCAATAATTAACTATCTAAGTAGTGATCAAAATTTAAGACCACCATTTTGGTGGCTCTATATTTACTCCACCAACTTATTTTCTTTTCCCTGAAACAGTCATTTTGATTCATGTAATTTCCAACTTTTGCCTCATTCCTAAGGAGGAGAGAAGAGCATCTTCAGTTGTCTATCAAAACTGTGTGTATATTCTTTCATTGTGTTTATGCTAAGGATTCTAAGTTTCCATTCTATACCATAATGCTACATACTCTTTTCATGATCCATAAAACAGATGTGTGCCTCTGATGATGCGATGTCATTTCTCATGCAGGATGTCCATGAAACAAATAGTTGCAGTGGAGAACTGAGTTAGCTTTCTAAGTATCATTCTATTATAACTTGAATAACTTCCCATATTTCTCCCACTTTCAGATTCTCTTTCAAGTTCTTATGGCTGGCACTTCAACCAGGCACAAACAATGGTTTGATTTGTCTCAATTAAGAAACTCTATTTTATGTATCATCAAAATGACCCATTCTACCTGGCCAAGACTCCACTTTTTCACTAAGATTGTTTCAATGATAATCAAGTTATACTGGGGTCAATTTTAGTTCTTTTAGAGATTCATCCAGTGTAATATTGATCAGTGGAACCTATCATAGGTGCCATTTTAATTTTTGATACTTTCTTGCTGGCCATATAGGCAGAATACATAACACATTTAATGTTTTCTACTTTTTATTGATTCATCTGAAACTTCATTTAGGATTGATATGTAGCTCATTATAACATAAAACTGTGCAGATACATCTTTTTCAGAATTAATGGCACATTGGTTTATGCTTGATGGTATTAGATCTGTTATTTACTTAAATATAGACCAAAGACATACAAGAACTTGAGGAAATGGATACCATATAATGCCAAATAAAACAAACAAACAAAAACAGAATTATGCAGCCTTTCAAATATCAAGTAAACACACAAGTGTACATTAAAATTGGTGACTGTCGCACTTGATAGAAAGTTCTGTATTTTTGCCATTATGTTTAAGTAACAGTTTCAATATAAAACTTTATTAAATTTATCTATTTTTTCTAGGTTATCCAATTTGCTGATGTATAATTGTTCATAGCAGTCTCTTATGATGTTTGGTATTTCTGTGGTATCAGTTGTAATGTCTCTTCTTTCAATTATTTTAATTATTTGGGTCATTTCTTTTTTTCTTAGTCTAGCTAAGGGTTTGTCAATTCTGTTCATCTTTTTTAAAAAAAACTCTTAAGTTTGTTGAGCTTTTCCATTGCATTTCTAGTCATCTATTTCATTTGTTTCTGCTCTAATCTTTATTACTTTTTTCCTTCTGCTAAGTTTGAGCTTAGTTTGCTCTTCTTTTTCTCGCTCTGTGAAGTGAAAAGACAGGTTGTTCATTTGAAGTCCTTTTTTTCCCCTTAAATAGGTGTTCAACACAATAAACTTCCCTCTTAACTGCTTTGGTGCATCTCGTAAGTTTTGGCATATTGTCTTTCCATTTTTGTTTGTCTTAAGATTTTTTTATTTCCTTTTTTGATTTCTTCTTTGATCCATTGGTTTTTTTTCAGGGGTATGCTGTTTAATTTCCACATATTTCTAAACTTTCCAAATTTCCCCGTTATTGATAGCCCGCATGAGCTTCTAAAGACAGTACACAGATATCAGCAGGCAGGTCAACTCTGCTGGATTTAGAGAAGGCACACAACCTCGAACACTTCAGGCACTGTCCTGAAGGTTCAAATAAACAGGAAGTCCTCAGCATCCAGGCTGGCTTTGCAGTATTGAGAGACGGCACGATATCTTGCCAATTAAAACAACATGAATGAACCTGGAGGACATTAAGCTAAGTGAAATAAGCCAGGCACAGAAAGACAGATACTGCATGAGCTCACTTACATAGGATCTAAAATAGGCAAACTCAGAGAAGTAGAGGGTGGAACCGTGGTTGTCAAGGACTGAGGGGAGAGGGAAATGAGGAGCTGAGGGTCAGAGGGTATAAAGTTTCAGTTACATAAGATAAATAAGTTCTGGAGATCAAACATACAGCTTAGTGCCTATAGCTAACAATACCATATTATATATTTAAAATTTGTTAACAGGGTAGATCTTATTACAATATACTTAACATGCACAGAAGTACGAACACACACAGACAATAATAACGAGGGTAGGAGAAAACTTTGGGAGGTGATGTATATGTCTGTAGCCTTGATGATAGTGATGGATTCATGGGTATATAAATATGCCCAAACTCATCAAATTTATATATGATAAATATGTACAGCTTTTTGCATATCAATCACACCTCAAAAAGTGGTTTAAAAAATAAAATAAAGCTGGAGGGGGGAAGGTGTATGTTAGTGGTAGAGCCCATGCACAACATGCATGAGGTCCTGGGTTCAATCCCCAGTACCTCCTCTAAAAATAAATAAATAAATAAGCCTTACTATCTTCCCCCAAAATAAATAAATAAAAATAAATTGTACCAAAAAAATAAAATAAAATAAAGCTGGAGAAAACTTCTCTAAAATAAATCTGAAAATATTTTATTACCAAGTCTATAATAAAAATAATAATGGTCATGGCAGAAAATGCAAACAACACACAGAGTATAAAGTAAAAATAAAAGTTGTACTCTTCTCTCCCTCCCTCCCCAGAGGAATCTACTATAAACAATTTGTGTGTATCATGCTAGATAATATATGTATATTCAAAATACAGACATAAATATAGACATATGATGTGAAAATACACAAGACAGACAGACAGGCTTGGTGTATGTGTATATATATATATATACACATAAATACAAACAGGACTCTCCCATCCAGATTATTACATAGACTGATTTCTTCACATAATGTATTGTGGATTCATTTTTGCACCAATGTACCTAGATCATTCTAATTATTTTCAAATGCTATTAGTATTCATTTTTATAGATATACTATAATATATGTGATCAATCACCCATTTTCAGACAAATTATTTAAGCTTTTATTATTACAAATAATGGAACAACACTTGCATTATATTTACCGATGTCTATTTGTGAGTTTACCTCACAATGATAAACCAAAGCAACTTTGTAATGGTGGGATTGATAGAAAAATTTTGAATTTAAATTGACATATATTGGCAAATTACCCTCTCAGACTGAACCAATATGTAATCCTACAAACAATAAATGAATGCCTGTTTACATAATCCTCACCAAAATTAGGCATTATTAAGCTTTTTAATTTCATATTTAAAAATTTAAATGGTGTCTTTTCATTGGTTTTAATCTGATTTTATTTATTTATTAATGACTGATATTGAGTACATTTTCAAATATTTCTTTTCTGTAACTCTCTGAACATATACTTTACCTCATTTTTTCTATTGTATTAACCATATTGTTATTTTTTGGTTTATAAGAACTCTTTGTCATTCAGGAAATTTTATTTTAATCCACAAATATTTTTCAGTTTCTCATTTGATGCCTTAATGGTATTTTTCAATTAAATAATTTTTTCAGTTTTTATTAGTCAATTCCATAGCATTTTATTTATGGTCTCTGAACCTTATGATATCATTCCTCATGCCAAGTTAAAAAAGAAAATGCCTGTTTATTTCTAGTACTCTTTGTCTGTCTGGTTTGTTTTAACTGCTTTATTGAGATATAAATTACCTCTTCTAAAGTGCACATTTAAAAAGTATACAGTTTGAAAAGTTTATATATATATACACATATTATACACACACACACACACACACATCTGTGAAACCATTGCAACAATCCAGATAGTGAACTTAAGCATCATCCATAAAGGTTCGCAGGGCCCCTTGGTAATCCCTCCTTCCTGCTCCTCCATCTCCCTTTCCCCAGAAGCCAACTACATATTTTCTGTCACTGCAGATTAGTTTGTATTTTCTAGAATTTTATATAAGCAAAAACATTCAACACGCACTTTTTTTTTAATTTTTTGGCCTAGATACTTTCACTCTACACAATTATTTTAAGATTCATCCAAGTTATGTGTTCATTTCTTTATATTGCTGAGTTGTATTCCATTGTATGGATGTGATCAATTGGTTTATTCATTCACCTGTTGATGCACATTTGGGTTCTCCAGTTTCTGGCTATTACAGGTAAAGCTGTACAAGTCTTTTTATGAACATATGCTGTTACTTCTTTTGGGTAAGTACTTAACAGTGGAAAGGCAGAATCATAACGAAGGTACATGTTTAACATTTAAGAAACTGCAAAAATGTTTTCGAAAGTAGTTGCACCAAGAGAGGAGATCATGATGGCAGAATAAGAGGATGTGGATCTCATTTCCCCCCATAAACACATCAAAAATACATCGATATGTGGAATAATCTGCACCAAAATCTAACTGGAAACTGGCAGAAGGACTACTGTACAACTAAGTCTGTAAGAAAGAGACACACTGCACCTAGAAAGGGAAGAAGAGTGATCAGATCGGGAATTGTGCCCCTCGGAGGGGACTCAGAGTTAAAAAGAGATTACACAGACAGCCACCCACCCTGCGGAGCAAGTGGGTTGAGCCACAGACTGGGTGTCCCAGTCCTGGGGTCCTGCTGGAGGAGACAAGACCCCATGGCTGGCTGGAGGACCGCTGAGATAGCTAGAAAGGCTGGAGAAACCTGGAATCTGCTCATGAGGATCACGCACATGCAGTGGCTTGCCCATGAGGCAGGGCAGAGAGAGGTCTGCTCCAGTGGCTGCTGGGTTTCCTGTGACCACCTCAATGCACACCCTAGCCTGAGCCAACTGAACACTCTGGCCCTGTTCACTCCATACCACAGTGTGGCACTGGATCTGGGTAGCCAGGACTGGGGAAAATATTCAAACTTGGGATGCAGAGGTGACTCAGTCCTGAGATGAAGCTTAGGTGGGGTGGCAGTGGCCACTGTTGGCACTTACTTGGGAAATGCCCCAGAAGCATCCCAGATTTCTGATAGCAGCCACTCTGCCACAGCTCACCCCCCAATACGCACAGAGAAACCTCATGGGCCGCACTTCCCCTGTAGAGTGGTGGAGGCTGGAGACTGAGATCAGCAATGAGAGACAAAGCAGTCTTTTCAATGAGGCAGGGCGGAAATAGGTTGGCTATAGTGGCTGCCGGGTTTCCCATGACCACCTTGCTGTGCACTCCAGCACTAGTCAAGAGAATGCTCTAGCCCTGTTCAGTCCATGCCACAGTGTGGCACTGGATCTGGGACAGCCAGGACCTGGGAAAAGACTCAACCTTGTGCTGCATCTGCGTGGAGCCACAGATGCCTACAGAGGCAGCACACTGGATCTCTGTATGCACAAGAGCCCCACCTGCTTCAGTACTTCTCTCAGCTGAGGCAAAGGTCCGGGTGCAGGGAGAGGGAAAACACACTCTTAAAGGGAACAGAGCCAACTAGAGTCCAAACCTCAGGGCTTCTGCTCCAGTAACTTGAGATCAGACCTCATCCCTGACATGGCAATGATGGTCACTGAGCAGAGAAGAAGTCTTGCCTCACACCCAGTGCCAACTCTAGCCCTTCCATCTATAGCCCCACCTCCCACAGCTATTTGTTCACAGCTGCCAACAAACTCTGAGAAAAAACATAACTGGTGTCCACTTCAGATCTGGACCTCCAACCAAAAGGCACTGGGCACACACGGTCTGCATGAGGATGCTCCCACATAAGAACAGCTTTCAAGACCATGATAGGTAACTGTTTCACCTAAATTCATAGAGGCCGAGAAAGTTAAGAAAAATGAAAAGGCAGAGGATCTACTCTCAATTGAGAGATCAAGAGAAAAACCCTAAGAAATAAATAAACAATGAAATAGAAATATACAGTTTATAAGAAGAACACAAACAGAACCACACTGAGATATATCATAATTAAAGTGGCAAAAGTTAAAAAGAGAATTCCAAAGGCAGCAAGAGAAAAACCAAGAGTCATATCCAAGGGAATCCCCTTAAGACTATCAGCTCATTTATCTGCAGAAACTTTGCAGGACAAAAGGGAGTGGCATGATATATTCAAAGAGCTGAAAGGCAAAAGCCTGCAACCTAGGATACTCTACCCCCAAAATATTATCATCTAGCATAGAAGGAGAAATGAAGAACTTCTCAGAGAAGCAAAAACTAAAAGAACTCATCATTAAACTTACCCTGAAATAAATGTTGAAGGGTCTTTAAATGGAAAAGAAATAAGAACCTGTAGGAAAGGGAAAATCCCTCTAGGGATGGTAAATATATAGTGAGAATAAAACATCATCAAATAAGCCAGTACATCGATTAAAAGACAAAAAAAGTATAAAAGCAAATATAACTACAATATACAATGAAGGATTAAGGATAAGCATGAATGTAAAATATGACATTAAAAAACACAAAATGTTGGGGAGGGGAGTAAAAAATGTAGATATTTTAGAATGTGTTTGAACTTAAATGACTACTAGCTTAAAACAAGTAAATTATGGGTCAACATATATGAACCCCATGGTAACTACAAATCAAAAGCCTACTATAGATATACAAAAACCAAAAAAGGAAGGAAAACAAGCATGCTAGTAAAGAAAAGAAAATCATCAAACCACAAGGGTAGAAACAAAAAGAAGAAATGGACAGAGAAGAAATACAAAAAAATAACTGGAAAACAAATAATAAAATGTCAATAAGTACATACCTATAAATAATTACTTTAAATGTCAATGGACTAAATAATCAAAGACATAGGGTGATTGATTGGATTTTTTAAAGACCCTTCAATATGCTGCCTACAAAAGACTCACTTCAGGGTTAAAAATACACAGATACTGAAAGTGAAAGTGAGGGGATGGAAAAAGATATTTAATGCAAATGGAAATGACAGGAAAGTGGGGCTAGCAATATGCATATCAGATTTTAAAACAGGGGTTATAACAAAAGACAAAGGAAACTATATAATGATAAAGGGACCAATACAAGAAGAGGATATTACACTTGACAACATATATGTACCCAATACAGGAGCATTTAAATATATAAAGCAAATGCTTAACAGACATAAAGGGAGAAACTGACAATAATACAATAATAGTAGGGGACTTTAATATTCCACTTACATCAATGAACAGATCATCCAGACAGAAAATCAACACGGCAACTGTGATCTTAAATGACACAATAGGCTTGTAGGACTTAGTAGATATCTACAGGACATTACATGTAAAAACAGGAGAATACACATTGTTTTCAAGTGCACATGGAATGTTCTCCAGGACAGATCACATGCTAGGCCACAAAACAAGTCTCAACAAATTTAAGAGGATAGAAATTTTTATCAAGCATTTTTCTTACTACAACGATATGAAACTAGAAATCTACTACAGAGAGAAAAATGGGAAAAGGACACATAATGGACATTAAACAACATGCTACTAAAAAAAAATGGGTCAATGAAGAAATCAAAGAAATCAGAAAATACTTAAAGGGAAATTAAAATGGAAACACAACACTCCAAAATCTATGGGATGCAGCAAAAGCAGTTCTATGAGGGAAGTTTATAGTGATACAGGAATTCTTCAAGAAATAAGAAAAATCTCAAATAAACAACAACCTTTCATCTAAAAGAATTAGAAAAAGAAGAACAATTTCCAAAGTTAGCAGAGGAAGGAAACAATACAGATCACAGAGGATATAGCTACTCAATTCAGTTCAGAGATGTGCTTTGCCTGTTCCAGATAAGATTTTTTTTTCTGAATTCATGAAAATATTTTTCAATGATAGGTTTCAACTTTTAAAATGAAATGTCTTACTTCCATTGAAGCATAGAAGAGTATATAACAGTGAATTCACTTGCCCACATAGCAGTATGTGACTAGGGCACTTCATTTCAATTTACCAACTCCTGTCAGGTTCCTGGCCTTTTTATGCATTTGAGTTTGTCGCCACTGGTTTAGCAGGGGAAAGTAGGTTAATTACGGTCGTAGAACAGAGTAGCTGGAAATAAGACTGGAAAGGCATGACTGACTTATAGCACAAAGGGGCACAAATGAAGCAAAGGTAGATTAGCATGTATTGTATCGAGTGCCTATTATGTGCCAGCTCTTGTAAAACTGAATCATCCAAACAGCATCATAAGTTTGATGTAATTATCCCAACTTACAGATAAGACAACTAAGGTATATAGTGGTCAGATAACTTACCCAAAACCACTCAGCATGTCGCTAAATCAGAATTTAAACACTTGTATCACATCCCCCAAATTCTTCCCCTTTAGATGGATTCCCAAATCTGGTTATGATGACAGATACATCTGTTAGACTATAAAAATGCTGATTTCCAATCACTGCCCCCAGAGTCTGAGTCAGTCATCCAGTAGATCTGTGGAAGGGCTCTTGCTAGAATATGCCTTTTACAAAGCTTCCTAGATGATTCGGATATAGCTAATCTCCAGACTAGCATTTGGGAAACATTTGTTCTGCCTTTCATGAAGGGATTTGATTGCCAGGCAGCCATGGAACTTCATCCCATAGGCACTGAGGAGCTGAAAGAGGTTTTTAAGCAGGTGAGTGGTATGAACAAATCTGCATTTCAGAAATTATCACTCAAGTGGCAGCAGAGTAGAGGATAAATGAGAGGGCAGAGACTGGAAACAAGCTCAGGAAGATTACTGCGGTAATCCAAGCAAGAAATGATGCGGCTTGAATGAAATTATTGGCAGCACGCCTCATTCCACTGCTATCCTCAGGATCCCTGTCATCAGAGGGAAGACTGTGTTCTGGCAAGGTCCTTTTGATACTTCCACTTAAAAAAAATGGAGCCAGTAATGCACTGGAGGTGCCTCACGTTAACTCATGAGCACTCAACTGCACACATCTTCCCAACTCTCTGTGACAGGACGTTGGTTCTTGAAATCAGCCATGGTGGAACTATTTATACCATGGAAACAAATCGAGACTTTTATTTTTTTGGAGCGAGAGCTAGTTACTGAATATTTATCAACACACCTCTGAATATAAACTCCCTTGGACAGGGGCCAAAGTAAATTTTTGGACAGTAAATCTTCAACTATAATGAGTCACACTCTAACATGGCTCTGATATTCTATTCAATAAAAAGATCATTTAGGTTGAAAGCTCATTCTGCACAAAATTATTACTTTTCCCATACATAAAACACTTTATGCATCTAATTTTATGTGCCCTCATTCAAGATCTAGGTTGATTCTCATTTTCCTTTAATGCAATTTTTATTTTCCTATAGATTTATAAATCACCGGAAGCTTATAGTTTTCGATATTATAGATTATCTTTTGTCCCAAGAAACTAAAAAAAAATTTCTTTTATTTTTAACTTTTTCTTTTTCTATGTCTGTTCTGAAACAACATATTCAGGAATAGAAGGAATACAATGACACGGTAACATGACAGGATACTCCTACATTACAGAATAGGGCAGGCTTTTAAAAAGTTAGCGGTATATAAACATTTTCAGTTGAAAGACCAATCATTGCAAATAGTACCTTTTCTGAGTAAAACAACAGAGTAGTGTGGGACTGTCATGAAGTGTCTGTAAAATTGGCAAAGACTGCCAGTTCACTTGCAGGGAGTTAATAGCAAACTCATTTTAACAGCATCTGCACTTCTTTTTAAACTACAGCTTGTGAAAAATGACGTTTACAATTTCTTAGTTGTACTATGTAGATGTGCTAGCTCCAAAGTAAATGAGGTTTAGGTCATTTTTTGTTCTTGTTGAACAAAATCTCTCTAAATTGCCAGAGTTAGGAATGAATAGCTCAAGGGATTATATATAATGGGATCTCCAACTTCTTTTCACACCAGGCACGTTTCATTTTTCCCTTTAAAACGAGGTGACAGAGAATCCTAAATATCTGAAGGGTGTTAGGTGATGGCAAAAGCTGCCGTGTTCAGCATATTTTCTATTGGAAAGTACCACAAAGCTGTTTTTTTATTAGCAGACCACATTTCTGAAAAAAAAAATCCCTTTTCCAACCTTTGAAATTGGTACTTGATTATAATGAGGAACAGTTTCTGCTCAGCAAATAGTAAAGAAAGCTCTAGGTTCCCTATTTTGGTGACCTCTGTAGACAGGAAAACAGATCATTAGCCACATTTGTGGATGAGTTTTAGGAACTCTTCGGCTAGGCTCTCTTCACAAAAATTAAAAGAGAAAAAAACGTTGGTGATAAGACAGTAGGCTCTTGCTTCTCTCATTAAAAAAAAAAAATCTATTTCTAGCCAAGTCCCCTCTAAAATGCCAAGGATAAGATGAGATCATTCAAAGCATTTTTAGTAAATTTAACATTTAAAAATCATATGCATTTGAAAATGGAGAATCAAACTTAATTCAACAGTGGCATTACATTTTAAGTAGAATACTTTTCATCGAATTATCTCTTGATGCCTCAAATGGCTATCATCAATGTCAACCCATATACACATATTACTGGTAGAAATTTTTAAAACAACATAAGCCCAAATATTACATCTGCAAGCCTTGGGTTATAACACTATTTTGCAGTATTAGTGATACCTACTTATATTAAAAGAAAGGCCAAGAAAATCCATTATTCTCTTGAGGAATGGCTGTGGTATAAAAGTTTGTTAATCAGATATATGATACACTCTACTATTCTGAATAAAATAAATTCTTGTTATATTGCCAATACTCAATCATTCAAAATGAAAAGAACACGAAATTAGTCTACGTGAATTAATGCACAGATCCAGACTGGAAGCCCACCTCTGTCTCCATTTAGGTGAAATCTTGAGCTAGTCATTTTACTTCTCTGTATTCTCATCTATGAAATGAAAATAATAATAGCTATATTGTAAAGCTATTGTATTAATTAAATAAAGTACATATATAATGGTACCTAACAGTGTCTGAAACATGGTAAGTGCTCCATAAATGGCAAGTGATATTTTTGATAATGTTATTACTGTAATTACTATAGTAAAATAGACTTTCAGGATATCAGCTTAAACACTCAAAGATTATTCTTTAAATGAATGGCATAGATTTTTATTTCTTAGTAGATACAGTTGGTAGGGGATGGAATAACTCAGTGGTTAAGAACACGTGCTCTCAAGCTAGGCTACCTGAGTTCCAATCTTGGCTCTCTTATTTACTAGCTGTGTGTTACCCCTTTTGGTGCTTTGGTTTCATCAACATCATTGTATTTATCATACATAATTTTGTGAAGATTAAATGAGTCATCATTTAAAAGAGTTAGCAATATGCCTGGCACATAGTAAGTACTCAAACATGTCAAAAGTCTTCAAAAGTGGAACAATCTATTATTTTTTTAACATTTTTTATTGAGTTATAATCATTTTACGATGTTGTGTCAAATTCTAATGTGGAGCACAATTTTTCAGTTATACATGAACATCCATATATTCATTGTCACATTTTTTTTTGCTGTGAGCTACCACAAGATCTTGTATATATTTCCCTGTGCTATACAGTATAATCTTGTTTATCTATTCTGCATATGGCTGTCAGTATTTACAAATTTTGAAATCCCAGTCGATCTATTATTTTTATTCAGAATAGCTGAAGTGTATCAGAAAGTTGATTAATAGACGTTATGTGTTACAGCAGTTCCTAAAGGATACATTGGCTTTAGGTAAGTAGCATTTTAGTTAAGTATCCTTAATAGTAGATCATAGTGCTGGTATTATTATCTGAGCTGACTGAGTAAAACAAAATTGCCTTCTTGTTTTCAGAGACCACTCCTCTTCTTCATCCCTGTATAGGCTGCTCTTGTTCATTGGGGGCCAGATATCATACTAAAATGGCAATTCTGTCCAGGCTTTGGGAGATATTTGTAATTTAAACAAAGACCCCTGTGAACAGGATTGAATCTCAAAAGAGTCAGTAGGAGTTGGGTGGTTTAATTGGGCCCACTGCCAAGCTGGAGAAGAAGCCCAAGACCAAGATGGGGACTAGAATTTTAGTTAACTGGGTAGAATTTATAGGTTCAAGCCTGAAGGTAGCTAGCTTTATAAACTGGGCCAAAATAAGAATGGACAAAAAGTGCTAATATTTAAGGGCTACACAAATAAGCATCACACCTCATGAACTCTGCATCCTACGTTCCACTTGACAGCTAAAACATTCAGGGAATGAAGATGACAAAGGAAGGCTGGAAAACACAGAAGGGCCCAATAATTAAGACTGGACCACTAGATCCTGTGCTCCATTCAGTGGCGGGGCTAAAACTATTTGTATACTTTCTGCCGAGGTACTGGCAGCAGATAGGACCAACCAACAGAAATATTTAGAGAAGAAAGCAAAAACAAAGAGAATAAGATAGCAATTCAACAATCCATTTCCTGGATCTCCTTGGCATGAGTTTCTAGGTGAACTTACGGGGACCTATGTGATGTCATTTGATACACTCAGAAGCCCATAACTCACTCCCAGGAATGATGTTATCCCATTGTTCTACTCTATTGGGCCTATTTATGGGTAAGCTATTTCCTAAAGAACAATATATTATGGCCATACTTTTACTAGGCTTTCAGGAAAAACTACTGTGCTGAATGAATTTAAGCAGATGGAATCATTCATTCTCACTTGTCTATGTGGATGTCTTTTACAGACAGAAATTAAATTGGTTTGATATGACTGGCTATTCACAAAGCATGGGCAGTTTTTCCATAGGCCAATAATGGCAAAAATGAAAAAGTACTAGCTCTTTTGCTCAATGAGCCATCTTAACCCACTGCAGCCACTAAGATAGGCAAAGCTCCTCAGTTACATCTAATTCAGTCATAATCACATCACTGAAGACCCAGTGAAGATTCATAGGCAATAAAGTCTTTAAGAATTTAGATGTCTTTCTCAGTATTGTGATTTACTTCTCAACTATATCTGAAAATCAGACTGTACTTCTTAATTAACTATCTTTAATTTATAGGGCACTTATTAAAGTTAGACATATGAAAAGTGTTTCAAATTATTTAATTAAAATATTGTCATTCTAATATATTTTATTTAGGTGAATATGCATGTGTAATTTATACTGATGATTATGTATATAAGAAAATATGCTTGATTATAATGAGGAGAATATTTTAAACCAATATTAATTAGATTAAATTTAGGCTGAAATAATCTTACTGCTGTTTTAACTTTCCCTCAGATTCAGTAATTCTGTTTTTAGCCAAGAAGAAAGTTAAAAACAAATCAGTACTTATACTTCACCCCAGATGGAGTAACAGGAACCTGGTTTACCCATCCACGTGAAACAACCAAAAAGCTGGGCAAAATACATGAAACAATAATTTTCAAGACCCTAGACATCAAGCAACAAAGAACAGTGATCCTTTAGAGACATGAAAGAAATGAGATGAGATCTATAAATGTCTCAGCTTATTGCCTTGAGAGAGTCTCCAGGCCATGGTACAAAGAGGGGGAACCCCGACAGAGTCCAGTGGACTCCCTGATATGAGGAGACATTTTTTCAGTGGAGTTAATTGGGATTGAACCCAGGATCTCATGCATGGTAAGCACATGCTCTACCACTGAGCTATACCCTCCCTCCAGGAGACATTGTTGAGAACAAAGAAGACCAAGGTGGCTAGAGTTCATAAGACAGACCAGAGAGGAGAGACTGGAATACAGGCAGAACTCTGAAGACATCACAGGGTCCCCCTCAAGAATTCATCAGACGTGTGTATGGTGGTTAGTACATGTATGTGAAGAAACTACCTATGTCCAGAGAAAGAATCATCAGAAAGGATTAGAGGTAGTGATGTCTGGAGTTTCACACAGGGCTGACAAGAGTGCCTATTGCTGTCAGCCAAACAGAAACCTCTTCATTAATGGGGCATTGGGTAGAGTACAGAATAATCTCATCTCAGTAGTGGGAAATAATTAGACTTACCTTAAATGTTCTGATCACACTCAACAAATCTCAAAAGCAAGACCCAAAGTAATCAAACTGCTCCCACAAAACTTCACTGTGACCAAAAACAAAGCTCTAGAATATTTACAGAAACCAAAAAAATCCAGCACCCAACAAGGTATTACAATGTGTAGCATCCAATTAAAAATTACAAGGCAACCAAAGAGCTGGAAAATATAATTTCTCCCATAATGAAAAGAAAATAAAAAATCTGACTGCAGACTGACACAGATGTTATAATTAGGTTAAAAGTACATTAAAACAGTTAATACACTTGCATTCCATATGTTCAAAAAGGTAGAGATAAGGAAGACTTTTTTAAAACCACCCAAATCAAACGTCTAAGGATGAAAATTACAACATGTGAGAGGAGAAGTACACTGATGGGGTTAAAGATTAGACACTGAAGAAAAAAGATTAGTGAGTTTGAAGGCATAACAATAGATATTATCCAAGATGGAACACAATAAGAAAAGAACTTTAAAGAAATGGAGTATGTGTGATCTGTGGGAGAACATTAAGCAGATAGAGAGAGAGAGTACCTGAAAGAAAGGAGAGAAATCAGAGGCAGAAAAAATATTGAAAATACAATAGCTGAAAATTTTGCAAATTTAATAATTATTTAATACTTCTTAATAATTATTGAGTTTGACAGGGCTGTATCTTTAGCCTTTCTGGACTGCTATAGCAAAAATATCATACACTGAATGGCTTAAACAACAAATATTTATTCAGTTCTAGATGCTGGAAGGGCAACATCAGGGTAGTGGCAGATTTGGTGTCTGGTGGGGGCCCACTTCATTTATCTTATGGTGGAAGGGTGAAAGAGCTCTCTGGGGTCCCTTTTATAAGAGTATTAATCCAGTTCCTGAGGGCTCCACCCTCTTGATCTAATTACCCAAAGGTCCCACCTCCTAATATCATCACGCACAGTTAGAATTTCAACATATGAATTTCAGAGGAATACAAACATTCAGTCCATAACATTCTGCCCCTAGTCAGGGTTCTCCCGAGAAACAGGACAAATAAAAGATGTATCAATATCTGTATCTAGCTATCTATCTACTTATCTAGAGAGACAGAGATGTTTATTAGAAGGAATAGGTTTATACAATTATGGAGACTGAGGAGTCCCACGATCTGCTGTCTGCAAGCTGGTGAAACAGGAAAGCTGGTGGTATAATTCAGTCTGAGTCTGAAAGCCTTGGAATTAAGGGAATTGATGATATAAAACCCAATCAAGGGCAACAGCAGATCAGATGAGCTGTCCCATTTCACACAGTGAATCAGGACAAAAGGGATGAATTTCTCCTATGTCCATCTTTTATCCTATTTAGGCTCTCAATGGATTGAATAGTGCTCACTCACACTGAGGAGGGCAATCTACTTTGCTGAGTCCACTGATTCAAAAGCTAATCTCATTTAGAAACCCCCTTACAGATATACCCAGAAATAATGTTTAATCTGGGCACCCCATGGCCAGTCAAGTAGACACATAAAATTAACCATCACAAGCTATCATAACAAAATACTAGACTTGGTGGTTTAAACAACAGAAACTTATTTTCTCACAATCATGGATGCTAGAAGCCCAAGATCAGGCTAGGCTTCTCCTGAGGCCTCTCTCCTCACTGTGTCCTCACTATCTATCTCCTGTGGGCACAAATCCATGGTATCTCTATATCTCCAAATTTCCTCTTCTTAGAAGGATAGCAGTCAGGTTGGATTAAGGCCCACTCAAACAGCCTCATTTTAACTTAATTACTTTTTTACAGGCCCTATCTCCAAATACATTCTGAGGTACTAGCGGGTTAGGGCTTGAACAACATATGATTTGGGGAGGGGGGCACAATTCAGCCCATAACAATTATAAACCCCCTCAATTCAAGTTCAATGAACCACAAACAAGAGAAAAAAAAAAGAAGAAGAAAACTACACCAAGGCAAATAACTATATCGCACAAAACTAGTGGTAAAGAGAAAATCTTCAAAGGTCTGACTGACAAGCAAAACACTATATACAGAGGGGAAAATTGAAGGGTAATGAAAAATTTATTGTTGGAAACAACAGAAACACAAAGACATTGGAGCAAGATCATTAACGTATTGAAACAAAAATATTGTCAGTATGGAGTGCTATGCCCAAAGAAACTACCTTTCAAAAATGAGGTAAAACAATGACTTTTTCAGACATAAAAAGGTGAATGAATTCATCACCAGCAGATCCACACTACAAGTAAAGTAAAAGGAAGGCCTTTGTGCAGAAGGAAAATAATACCACAGGAAAATACGGCTCATATGAAGAGTACTGGAAATGGTAACTACATAGGTGACTACATAAGACTATTTTTTATTATTTAAGCTTATTAAAATATAAGATAATCTTTAAACAAAAATTATAGTCGTGTAGTATGAGGTTTATAACCTAGGTGAAAGTAAAATGTGTGACAAAAATAGCATAATAATATACCTGGAGTTCGTGTAATATCACTTAAACTGTGACAAGTTATATATGTATAGTGTAAACTCCACAGAAACTGCTAAAATAACAAAACAAATAATTACATCTAATAAGCCAAAATAACAAAAAACAGAATCATAAAAAATGCTCAGGCTGAACAGGAATTAGGAAAATGGGAAAAGTGAACAAAAACCTAGCAAGAAAGTAGAAAGCAGATAACCAAGAAGGGAGTTTTGTACCCAACCACATTAATAAACACACTAAATAAAGATGGTCTAAACATCTCAAAAAAAGTCAGAGAGCATCAGTTTGGATAAAAAGGGAAGACTCGACTATGTGCTGTCTACAAGAAACTCACTTGAAATAAAAAGACACAAATAGGTTAAAAGGAAATGAGTGGGAATAGATGAACGATGCTAACACTAAACAAAAGAAAACTGGACTGGCTAGATTAACAACAGACAAAGCAGATTTGATAATTTTAGCTTTATAACAATTCTTAAAATTAAGTATTTTTACCCTTCCAATTTTGCTCTTTATCAAAGTTGTTTTAGCTATTCTAGGTCATTGGCATCTCCAAATAATTCAGAATCAACTTGCCTTTTTCTATTTAAAAATAAAACCAAAGAATATTATAAGAGATGAAGCATGTCATGCCAAATGATAAGAGTCAAGTCATTCAAGAGGACATAATTTTAAACATTTATGTACCTAATAAAAGAGCTTCAAAAGACATGAAACAAAACTTTTAGAACTTGCAATAAATTAGAAAAATCCATAAATATAATCAGATATTTCAATATCCTCTCAATAATTTTCAGAATGTCTATATAGAAAATTGGATGGAATCTACAGAGAAGCTACTACAACTAATAAATGAGTATAAACACTGTTATAATATGTAAGATCAGTATACACAACTCAACTGTATCTCTGTATACTAGCAAAAAACAATTGGTAATTGACATTAAAAATGACACCATTTGCAATAACATCCAAAAATCTGAGGTGTTTATGGATTAATCTGACAAAAAACAATTGAAGATCTATACACTATAAACTACAAAGCATACTGAGAGAGAATACAGAAGACTTGAATAAATGGAAAGATATACGTCCCTCATGGGTGGAAATAATCATTATTTTCAAGATGTCAGTCCTCCCCAAATTTATCTATAGATTCAGTGAAAAATCCCAAACAAAATTGCGGCACAAAAACAAAATTTTTCATAGAAATTGACAAATTTTAAAAGCTATATGGAAAAGCCAAGGATCCATAATAGCCAAAATAATAATTGAAAAATAATAAACTTAGAATACAAATATTAACAAATTTCAAAAATTATTACAAAGGTATAGTAAACAAGACAATGTGGATTTAACATAAAGATAGACAAGTAGATCAATGGAATCAAGTAAAGTCCAGAAACAGATGCACACATATATGGAAAACTGATTTTTCTCAAAGCTGTAAAGAGAATTCAGTGGAGAAACAGCAAGCAGTCTTCTCATCAAATGGCACTGGAACAATCACATATCGATAAACCAAGAAAACATAATCATTTTAATCTATACCTTGAACAACATACAAGAATTAACTCGGATCATAGAACAAAATGCAAAACCTAAGACTGTAAAACTTCTAAAAGAAAAAGGGAAAAGAAAAAAAAATTGACCTTGAGTTAGGCAAAGACTTCTTACAGATGGCACCAAAAGGATAATCCAAAAGAGGGAAAAAAACTGGACTTCATCAAAACTAAGAACTTGTACTGTTCAAATGACACTGTCAAGAGAACGAAAAGACAGACCACAGGCTGTGAGAAAAAATTTGCAAATCAAAATTATGTGTGATAAAAGACTTGAATTTACAATATATAAAGAACCCACAAATTTCAAAAGTAAGAAAATATACAGCCTCATAGTAAAATAAGCAAAACATTTGGGCAGACATTTCAGCAAAGAAGATGTATGGGTGGCAAATTAGCACATAAAAAGATACTCAACATCATTCATCATTAAGCAAATGTACATCAAAACCAAACTGAGATACAGTATACACATGTTAGAATGCTTAATATTAAAAAGACAGGCTGACTTGTTATACCAAGTTTTGGTGAGGCTGTGGAGCAATTAGATCCCTCAAACTCTGTTGCTGGGAATGTAAAATGATATAACCACCTTGGAAAACAATTTAGCAGTTTATTAAAGAGTTAATGACTCATCTACCACAATATCCAGCCATTCTACAACTAGGTATTTACCAAAGATTAAAAGCTCATGTCCATAGAAGTACTTGTAAGTATTTATTCAGCTTTATTTGCAATAACCTAAAACTGGGAACAACCCTATGTCCATCAAGGGTGAATGGATAATTACATTTTGTTATGTATCTGTAATAGATATTACTCAGCAATAAAAGGTAATGAATTATTGATACAAGAACAACATGGATGAACCTCAAAATCATTTTGCCGAGTGAAAACAGAGTAAGTACTGTATAAAACTTATACACATTATATAAAACTCTAGAATATACAAACCAATCTAGGTGTCAGAAAGCTGTTCAGTGTTTACCTGGGCATGAGAGGTGGTAGGACAGAAATGAGGGATTACCGAGGGGCACCTGGATACTTTGGGGGGAGTGATAAATATGTTTACTCTATTAATTGTAGTTATGGTCTTATGGGGGTAAAAATATGTCAAACTTATAATATTGCACACTTTACATATGTATAGGTATGGTGTACTATATTATGCCTCAATAAAGATACATATGCATATATATGTATATATGTTTATATATATAGATATATCTGAATAAGTATAAGCTTATAAACATACTTAGAAAGTACTTCCCCACTATCTAAATGACAAATTAAAATGACATAATTGTAATGATTTTTGCAATTAGTTAATCTAACGATAAAAATATATAGATATATAATCTCTTGATTTTGTCATTAATTAATCTAAAGAAATTATATTTATCAATATAACATAAAGTTTCCAATGTGACAGGTGGTTGCCTAAATGTTGGATATTTAAACGCTTACAATTTACTGGGGATTTTTGAAAAGTAAAAATCATTCTGCTGTGACAGACTTGAAAAATTTGCCCAGAGAAGAAATGTGATTTTAATTTATTTCATCTTAAAAGCTCCAGAGAATTTAATTAAAAAGTTATTCTTAAAAACAACACTTTATAGTTCTGTGTTGACTGTTTTACTAGATCAGAATAGTTTAGATAAACCTTTTAAAACACCCTTCACAATCTGTTGAGTATCTTCATCTTCAAGTTGATTTCTAGTCACAAGAACTCAGAATTGGTTAAAAAAAGAAATAAATCAAACAAAAAACTTGCTCAATCCCAGGTAATACAAGTTTATACTCATCTACACAGCTTTGAATAATACTATATTTTGAGTTATTAGCCTAAATAGAAATGTAGTATTTTACATATCATTTCTCCTTCATATATACATGTAAGCAATGCAATGTAAAACAATGATCCAGATTCACTGAAATAGTATCTAATTAAACTTCTATAGCTAAACTATCATTTCTGGCTTTCATTCTTTAATGTCTGTATCCTTAGCCAACTATTTACTCAGGCATCGCACTCTGGAAAACCATTACAAGCCTGTATTCTACTAGGTTTCAAGTAATGCCGTCTAGTCAAGTATTATATATGAGATAACATAATGGATATTGGACATGAACATTATTTAATAACCTTCTAAGTTACTTTGGCTCAACAGAAAGAAAGAAAAACACTCCATTGTCTGTACTGGAAAACAAACATGAAATGTTCTGGTTGGTTATCATATTGGGCTCTTTTGCTTGGTGGTCTCCTAAAAGAGATTTGGTAAGGGGGCATAAAGACAATATTTCATATTCACATATAATGAGCCTTTATGATAGTCATGGCCATATGATAACATAAATTAGGATTTTAAAAAATCCAGCTGTTTATCTATACTTTCCAGCAAATTATACTTATTTTAAAATATTTTCTGCCTCTTATATAAGCAATGTTAAGTAGCCAAAATGATTGTATACTCATGATGAGTACGTGTCCATTAGAGTCAGGCATATTTGTGATGGTTTAGGTGATGCTTTGAGTTGGTAAGGGAGGATTAACGATATTTAGTAAGAACGGCATGAAAACCAAGATTTGCTACAGAAACCTTACGCTTGTATCAGGAAGTCTACAACCGGAGGGTACAAAGATCTATTACAGTGATTGATACATGGAAGACACTTTACCATACATTCTCAACAAGGGTGATATATCCTCCAAGGGGGCAAAAAATGGTTCTTGGGGAGCAAAAAAAATCTTTGACATTAAAATGGTGTATGCCCTTAAAAGGGCCAGAGCACATGAACAGATATACAGTAGTACATCTATGGTATTGAAATTTCATGAGAGGTGGTAATTATGAAAAAATGTATAAACATCTCTGCAGTGGAGACATAATGGGAAAAAAAGATTGAGGAACACTGTGTTATAAGGTGGAAAATCCAGTTTCCGGTAGAAGGAAGAATAAGAGCATGACTACCACGTCTTTGTGAATGTTCCTTTTGGTACTCAACGGTGAAATTGGATATTTCGTCTGGTATGCTTATCTTTAGGGTTGCACTGAGGTGGGCAAGGGGTGAGGAAAAGGAGTGGAATTAAAGGGTCTCAGAAACTTAAGGTATTAGAGGAATAATTTCCCCATAATCTCTCTTCCTCCACATCTTTCTCTGTAGCACTATATTGAATTCATGTGGCTGACTGTAGGTCACACAGAACTTTTCAAATTTTAGCTGTTACAAGAATATAGAATTGACTGACATAAATTCCCAAAGGTAAGCGAAATGATATGATACTAAGAAAACTCAGAGAAATGTTAAGAAAATTCTGCAATATAATGTCAATGTCAGAGATCTGAATGATTTATTTACTAAGGGTCATTCAAGTAGTATTGTCTTAGGCTTTTCTATGTGCTCAAAACTGAACAAGAAAGTTATAGGTGCCAGCCATTTGGATGGTTTATTCATGATCCAGCCCTTCTTGAAGAAGTCTTCTCCTGTTGCAGCTATGAACTTGGGGTCAAGAGGATTAATCTGTTTAAAAAGTCTCCTGGACCCCATAGTTTCTGACCCTCCTGTTACGGTGTCTCACAGAACAAAGGAGATTCGAAATACATAGAATAAGAAACAGAGTAAGACATGGTCATTCTTTCTTCTTTTTAGGACACAGTGCATTAATGACATGCAGGTAATGGTTGCCAAATGCAAATCATGCATAACAGAGCAGCAAACAGCCAGGCTTTTAAGAAATGCTTTCAAATTGACTTCAGCAGCATTCATGGTTAGTTCAGGGGAAAGGACAATGGTTGGGTAGATTGAAAATGATTTTAAAAGCATTGGAGTGCAAACTCTGATCTATATGATCACTGAAATTGTCCTCTAAATGGAAAAAGCAGCTCAATCTAAGCTCAGTAAATTCCTGGTGATTTAGGATACAGTTATTCAGATTCATATTTAACAATCCTTAATCATCTTCCTCCTTGTTTCAACTTTTCTGTTCATGTGCCTTCTTATCATTAACTCCACACAGGTTAAGAGGAAGCACAGAAAAAGATGAAATACAATTCCATCCATTTCACTACTTATGAACAGCTCTTTTCAAAAGACTGGCCTCAAATGATAGCTAAAGCAGTAGCAGATGGTTTTTATACATTACTCTTTGTTGCAGGCATTTAAAACTCTTTCATGTATTGGATTTTATTGGGATCAGCATATTCTGTACTCCATGTTACTTATGATAATAAAATGATTAAAGGAAGCTTTTTTCTAATCAAAATATAAACATACAGGCGTCATATTAGTAACAACATATACTAAGGGTCAGAGCTCATAGAAGGGTGCCTCTAACAGCTATGTATAATATTAGATTAAGATAAAGCAAGAAAGCTTTTCCTTTCATAGGGTGGTCACATAGAAAATTTAATAAGAAAATGGTAAAGAGAGGAGGGTATAGCTCTATGGGTAGAGTGTGTGCTTAGCATGCATGAGGTCCTGGGTTAAATCCACAGTACCTCCATTAAAAAATAAGTAAATAAACCTAATTACCTCCTCACTCAAAAAAAAAAAAAGTGCACTTAAATGATGGTGAGACTGAGGAAGGTCTGTCATGAAAAAATAAAATAAAGCCATGAACAAAAAAAGAAAATAGTATAAATGCAATCCATTAGGTGCACAAGAACTGTGAAATTATCAAATATGATATTAATGTATCAAAAATAACATGTTCACTTTGAAATATGAAAATATTCATCAAGTCCTTGGTTTTTCATCTCACATCAATGAATTAAAATTGCACTGCCTTTTAAGAAAGGATTAGACATTTTTTTACAAGATC
This sequence comes from Camelus bactrianus, assembly GCF_048773025.1. NCBI lineage: Eukaryota > Metazoa > Chordata > Mammalia > Artiodactyla > Camelidae > Camelus > Camelus bactrianus. The sequence continues at coordinate 75,103,637 of NC_133575.1, read as the reverse complement.
ATGCCCTGGCAATAAATTATTCAAACACTGACAACTGTTCAAAAGAAACTTGGATGTGGTTTAGGAGTCTGTGGAATTTATAGATAACACTATGTTTTGTTCTGTGGCACTATCAAACATTTAAGTTGATGACTTTATTTTATCAAAATGTAAAATTTATGTCATGGTAGAATATGTGTTAGTTACCTCTTGCTGCATAAAAAAAAAAAAAAGTCCCGAAACTTAGTGACTTAAAACAAATATTTAGTATCCCTCAGTTTCTGCGGGTCAGGAATCTGGGCATGACTGAGGCGGGTTCTCTGCCTCAGGGTCTCTTACCAGACTAGGCTGCAAATCAAATTGTGGGCAGGGGCTGACATCATCTCAAGGCTGGACTGGGGTCAGTTGAGGGGTCTGCTGTCAAGTTTATTCATTTGGTTGTTGGCGGAAATCAGTTCTTCCAGAGTCACCAGACTGAGGGCCTGAGTGCCTCCCTAGCAGTTGGCCAAAGGCCTCTATGTCTCTTGACATATGGGTCTCTTTGTGGAGAGCTCAAAACATGGCAGCTGGTTTCATGAGCGCAAATGGTGAGAGAGCAAAAAAGACAACAGATAACAAGTGCTGGGGAGGATGTGGAGAAAAGGGAACCCTTGAGGGGAGTATAAATTGGTGCTGTCACTATGGTATACAATATGGAGATTTCTCAAAAATTTAAAAATATAACTACCATATGATCCAATAATTCCATTCCTGAGTATTTATCCAAAGAAAAGAATAACATTAATTAGAAAAGATATATGCACCCCTATGTTCATCACAGCTCGATTTACAATAGCCAAGATATGGAAGCAACCTACATGCTATCAATAGATGAATGGATAATTCATCAAGCTGTACCTTATGATTTGTACACTTTTCCACATGTTATGTTAAACTTAGATTTAAAGATTTATCTGAAAAAAATAAAACAACTTATGAGAAAGAAGAAACCTATCTTTCAATAGCAAGAGTTTAAAACTTGATGCCATTTTTTCTGTTGGCTAGTTTAGCTCTCCCAAAACATCGTTAAAACCTCTTTCTCCCAAAACCAAAGCATTTTCCTAACTTAATCTAAGAAATAATCTAAGCTCTCCTACATGTTAAATTGTATATTTCCTATAAAAACAAGAATTAAGTAGTCCATGTAATTCTAGCTGCTCAGTATGGAGGCATAATAAATTAAGAGATTCTCAAAGGAAAAAATAGATGAATGAATAAAGATGGCATACACACATACACACACATACACAACACACACACACACTGGAATATTACTCAGACACAAAAAATAATGGTATTTTGACATTTGCAACATCTTGGGTGGACCTAGAGGGTATTATGCTATGTGAGATAAGTCAGACAGAAAAAGACAAATACTGTGTGATTTCACTTATATGCAGAATGTAAAAAAAAAAAAAACCAAATGAACAAACATAACAAAATAGAAACAGAGTTGTAGACACAGAGAAGAAACAGGTGGTTGTCAAAGGGGAGGAAGGTGAGGGGAGAAGAGAAATAGCTGAGGGAGATTAAGAGGTACAAACTTTCAGATGCAAAATAAATGAGTCAAGGGCATAAAATATATAGTGTGGGGAACAGAGACAATAACTATGTAGTATCTTTATATGGTGACACATCATGACTAGACTTATCCTGGTTATCATTTTGAAATATATATAGAAACACTGAATCACTATGTTCAGTAACAGTAACTAACATGGTGTTGTAGGTCAATTATACTTCAAAAACTAACAAACAAACCCATGGAAAAAGAGATCAGATTTGTGGCTACCAGAGGTGTGGGGTGGGGGAAGAGGGAATTGGATGAAGGCAGTCAAAAGGTACAGTTATATGGTAAATAAATATGAGGGATGTAATGTACAATTTGATAAATTAGCACTAATGTACGTTAAGAGAGTAAATTTTAAGAGTTCTTATCACAAAAATATTTTTTATATTTCTTTAATTTTGTATCTGTATGAAATGATGGATGTTCACCAAACTTACTATGATATTCATTTCATGATGTATGTAGATCAAATCATTATGCTGTACACTTTAACCTTAAAACAGTGCTATATGTCAATTATATCTCAATAGAAGTGGAGGAAAAAATTATATGAAGCTTTGTGGGAGTAGCCACAGAAGTGAATCACAGATATCAAAGAGAACATGGCTTGAGATATGACAAAATGCCCAGTGAGTGGTACAAGCATTGCTCTTAGTTAGACTTGTAGACATTCAAAGACTTCGACTACTTTAGATTACCCCTGGGGATACATCATAAGGCCCTGTGGAGCTTTGGAAAAGCAAAGGTAAATGGATTTCACCCCAGATCAACTGAGTTGGCTCCAAGAGTTTTTTTTCTCTTTAGTTTTTAAACAGTGATCCTGGATGTATCTTCAATATTGGGAACCATTCTTAGATACATGTGCCCAAGTATTTATCCTTCTATCTGACCCATGCCTATTTGTCCAGCTTCTTCTGCTTGTTACCCTCTTCTAGTTCATGCTTTACCAATCACTAATATACTCTCCCTATAATGCCATGAGCTCTAGCTCCTGTAATAATGGAATCTATGAGGAAGTTTTGCAAACATGTTAACTATAACCCACATACAGTTCAGGAAGCCCATTTACACACATTACTGCTATATTAATCTTTGCATGATACAAATCATTGGTCTTAGGTGTTTGGAAGCATAAACTTTGTGAAGTTAAACCTGGGTGTGAATTCTCAGATCTATCACCCACTAGCTGTTGACTATAGGCAAGATCATCATCCTCTCTGAGCCTTTCCTTCCTCATGGGAATCATTTGTATCTAAAATTGATTCTCATTGTTCATAGATTCCATATTTGCACATTCACCTACTCATTAAAATGTATTTGTAACCCCAAAATCAAGACTCGAGGTGCTTTTCTGGTCATTTGTGGACATGTAACTGTGGTGAAATATTTGACTCACTTGATGGATATGTTCCCAGCTAAGCTTGAACAAGGCGATGCTCTGCCTTTTCGTTTCAGCTCTCATCATGTAAGTGTAATAAGCAAATGTCCTTTTCATGGTCTACTCAGTGCCACATTTTTCACATTTGTGTCCTTTTGTTAGTGACTTCGCTGTTTAAAATAGCCCCCAAGTATAGTGCTGCAGTGATTCCAGTGTTCTTAATACAAGAAGTCTTGAATATGTAAAAATTAGGGAGAAAATACTATGTTACATAATCTTCATTCAGACAGGAGTTGTAATGCTGTTGGCCATGAGATCAATATTAATAAATCAACAATATATATTAAGTCAAGCATCTTTAAACAGGAGCACAGATAAAACAAGGTTATGTATTGATCAGTTGATGAAAATTCTGTGACCAGAAATCTAACCCTGTATTTTACCAAGGAACAACTGGTCAGTACTCACTAATTCAGTTTTTGCAGGGACTTTACACAACATAATCATCATGAATAATGAAAATCAAGTGTATCTGTAAAGGTTATTGCCAGGATTAAAGGAAACACTTAGCATGGTATTATATTGTTGTATTAATACTGCGCCTATTAATAGCATGGGTATTTTTACATGTTTTCACATAGTGCAGCAATCTTTCAGGCCATTGGAAAGGCATATTTCTTCTTCAATGCACTAAATGACTCCTTGCTTCAGGCAATATGAGAATGGGGCTCAGTAGCCCATACATAGAAATAGCATCATATATATCAAGCAGTGACCTACCCAAAAAGAATATTTCAAGTTCAATGCAAACCTGTTGTCCCTTGTCAACTTTTGTCCTAAATAACATGTCCTGCAAATCCCATTGGATAGTTTTTCCTTTAGATGCATTTATTTTTCTGACTTTAATTTCAGTGGCCCTCATAATCTTTTTAAACTTCTCTATGGGTCTGTCTTTATACCTCAGCAATGGAAGTGACACAGGCTAATTTAAAAGTCACTGATGTTTACTCCTAACATCATAATTTGAAATAACGTATTCTTTACCTACCATGTCTTCCAGACTGCAGAAATACCTGTTAAATATAAATAGAAAGTCAAAAAAAAACTGATTAAAAGAGATCCTTGTGTATCTGTGATTGAGTGTGTGGGTATGTGTGCATAAAATGATTTTAGTGATTTACCTAACTGCTATACAGAAATGTCATTTTTGAATTTTGAAAGAGATTTATGTTTATATATATACATGTAACAGACTGCTGCCAAGATAATTGTCAAAATTCTGCTTCAGACATTATGTATTTTTCGACAGCTGAAAACTCAGAACTTATTTTTACTGCTTTTCTAGTTTGTAGCATTTTATATTGCTGACATTCATTAACTGCTTTGTTATATATTTTTAGCTAGTGCCAGAGAAAGTTTTAAAAAGCAGTGCTCTTTCGAAAGGCCATAAAATAATGACTTTTACTATGAACAGCTAAATGTTGCCCATGTTTTAGGAAAAAAGTTGAAATCTCCATTTGAGCCTAAAAATTATGCATACAAGCTTTTGATTTTGTGCCTCACTCCCACCCAAATTCTAAGAACAACTAGTCTACCCTATTCTAGAAACTCTGGGTGTCTTTCTCAAATGTCTTGGAATACTGCTTTGAATCTAGCCATGGCAACACTCAACTATGAAAATAAAAACTAGGAAGCTTGCCTGTTTACTCTTTTTACCCTTCTAACTCAGAAAAGCTTTAAATAATTAATGCAGATATTGAAGATACAAAGTACTTTGCACTTGATTTAATTCTATTAAGCAGTCCAATTCTAGGATCAGTTCAATATTAACCATAGTTTCTAAATCATACTTGAGCAAAGCACATTCCAGTTAACATTAAAATCAAGTCAAATTTATATTGCTTCATTCTTCTCTCTCTATTTTTGAAGTCCTCCCTCATCCACCAAGTGCCTAATATCCTTATTTGGACTGCCAAATGCCTTTGAAATTTTCACCATATGGATAAAAGAGTGCTTCCTTTCACACAAGGCAGTGGGCAGAATGAAGATGGAGAGATAGCTACACTGACAACAACCAGAGAGGAAAACATGATTTTACTTCCCTGGTTCTGCCAAGGACATGTCCAAGAACACAATGATAACCTCTCTGAAATAGAAAACGTTTGATCCCAGGCAATCCCACCAAACTGAATAAATGCATTTCTTAAAATATGGAAGACTGAACTCAATTATATGATTTGTCCTCTAAATTACATGTTCAAGGATCCCATGATTATATATGAATTGATATTTTTTGTACAGAGGGAAAAAAAAGAAAATAAGGATGATACAGTGAGAATCAACAAAAAGCTAAGTGCATTTAATTTAAAGAAATGTATATTTTTTCTGAAGTAATATCCTCTGTATGCTTTGGTGTCCATCCTTACTTTGTGAACTTTGTGATAGTAAATGGCATTTAAAAAAATATCACTACCTAGGAGAGAAGGGTATAGCTCAAGTGGTAGAGCATATGCTTAGCATACACAAGGTCCTGGGTTCAATCCCTAGTATCTCTTCTAAAAATAAATAAATACATAAACTTAATTATCTCCCCCACAAAAAATTAAAAATTAAAATTTTTTAAATTAAAAATATCACTACCTGGAAAAATTAAACATTGACAACTTTATGTGAACTATAAATGTCTGGGTGCCCAGGCCACACTAAGGTAACCAGGGGAAAACACACACACACACACACACACACACACACACTCTCTCTCTCTCTCTCTCTTTCTCTCTCTCTCTCTCAACAGAAAGGATTAGATCCATTTGGCTGTTCAACATGATAGAAACAAGACCAACTGATTATTAGAAGTTTCGCCTACTTACAATGACATTAAATAAACACCATATAAGCATTCCTTACTTTTAACTGTTGAAACAATAACAATTTTAAGCCAAAGTCATGATTTCATCAACACAGATGATGATGCTGCCCTAAAAATCACCTCTATTCTGTTGTTTGGTTACACAATGTTCAGTTGAGTTAACACTGTAGTGTAGGTATTTAAAAAGAAAGGCTAATATATACCCTAAAACAACCACTAAAGTAATAAAACAAAGAGATACCTATAATAAGGCAACAAAAGAGATAAGACAGAACCCTTAAAATATTCAAATAATCCAAAATAAATTAGAAAAAAAGGAAATGAGACAAAGAACACATGAGACAAAAAACAAACAGCAACATTACAGGCTTAACCTTCCATGTATCAATAATCTCCTTAAATGCAATGGTCTAAATCCCCTAATTAAAAGTCAGAGATAGTCATATTGGATAAATAAAGCAAAACCTAACTATATGCTGCTTAATTGGAATCCACTGTAAATATAAGTACATACATACATTAAAAGTAATAGGATGCATATTAGGTTGCTGAAGCTTCTGTACAAAGCACGAAAATGTGGGTGACTTAAAACAACAGAAATGTATTATCTTATGGTTCTGGTGGCTAGAAGTCTGTAAATAAGATGTTAGTAGGATCATGCTTCCTCTGAGACTCTGGGAAGAATCCTCCTACGACTCCTCTTACTTTCTCATGGTGGCTGGAAATCTCTGGTATTCCTTGGCTTAAAGTCCATCAGACCAATCTCTGCTTTCATCTTCAAGTGTTATTCTGCCTGTGTCTGTGTCTTCACATCTTCCTTCAGTACATACCTCTGTGTCCAAAATTCTCTGTTATAAGGACATCGGTAATATTGGACATCATTCTAACTCTGTAAAGGCCCTATCTTTTGGGGAGGACACAATTCAACCCATAACTGATAGGAAACAATATACATGTTAACGTTAACCAAAAGAAAGCTGAAGTGGCTATATTAACATCAGCAAAGTCGATTTCTGAGCAAAGGATATTACCAAGGATAAAGAAGGTAATTTCATAATATTAAGTCATCGATTCATAAAGAAGACACAATAATCCTAAACATTTATATACCTATTAATGGGAACCAAATACATGAAGAAACTGATAAAACAGGAAGGAGAAATAGATAAATAATTGTCAGGAATTTCAGCACTTCTCTTTTGGTAATTGATAGAACAAGTAGACAGAAAATCAGCAAGGATGTGGTAGATGAACAATACTAGCAACCAATTTGACCCTAGAGACATTTATCATACACTCCACCCAATAGCATCAAAATACACTTTCTTTCCAAATGCAAAATGGATGCTGACCAAGATAGACCGTATTGTGGGACTTAAAATAAGTCTCAATGAATTTAGAAGGATTCAAGCTGCATCATGTATGCTTTGTGACCACATGGAATAAAATTAGAAATCAGTAGCAGAAAAAATTCTCTGGAGAATCCTGTAGTATTTGCAAACTCTGGGAGACAGAATAGTTTGCCTCAACCCTCCTAGCATTCTTGGTTGGGTCTGCAAATAAAACTGACAATGATTAACGGAAGAAAAACATATGTTTTTTATTAAATTTTTACATTTATGTGGGAACCTTCAAAAATGAATGAAGATCTGAAGAAATAACTAGAGTAGAATTTTTTATGCCTTTTAGAAAAAGAAACAATAAATTTGTATGAACAATGATAAGACAAAGGGCTATGGGTAGTAAATGTTGAAGAAGTAACTTGGAAGATAAGGGCTAGCTTAATAAGGTTTATACAGATTTTTCAGCCCCAAATTCCCTGTCTCTTGTGATAAGAATGTGTTCCTTCCTTCTCATGGGAGGTTGATCTTCTGTTTTCAGGGAAGAAGGGCAAAGTGTGCGAGTGAGGTCAGAGTGACCTTCTTGCTTCTGCTGTTTTCTCAAATTCCTTCAGCTTAAGATATTCAACATGCCCAGGTGCCATATTTTCAGGTAGCGTGTCAAGAACTCCATCAAACTAAACCCCACACTTCCAAATAAACCATGGGTGAACACTGATTTCAAAAGTTACATCAGGAAGGATTGTGAAGTAAATGAAAATGAAAATACAACATACCAATATTGGTGGGATGGCACTAAATAAGTACTTGTGGGGAGAAACTGCTAGCACTAAATGCTTATATCAGAAAAGAAGAAAGTTTTCCAGTGAAGGACCTCTGCTTCCATCTTTGGATACTAAGAAAAGAACAGTGAATTCATCCCAAAGTAAGGATGAGAATGAAATATATTAAGATCAGCATGGAAATCAACAGAAAAAAGAGGAACAATAGACATGAAAGACTAGTATATGAAAAACTTCAATACATCCCTGAGAGAAATTAAAGAACTAAACAGAGAGGTTCACTGTGTTCATGGGGTGAAAGACTCCGTATTGTTAAGATTGTTAATAACACTGTTAACAGTACTTAAGATTGTTAATATTCTACACAAATGTGTCTATAAATTCAAAGTAATCCTAATTAAAATAGCAGCTGTCTTTTTGTAGAAATTGACAGACTGGTTCTGAAATAAATGAAAACAATCCATAATAGCTAAAACAACTTTGAAAAAGAAGAAAAAGGTGTGTCAAGGTAAAGACAATTTGTACACACTCCTCCTTATACCCTTCCCACAGTGGTTGAGGTCACCATGCATTCCTCCATATCATAGTGATCATACAATTTCCTTCACAAAAAAACTCCCATTAGGAAATAGCTCAAGAACCTCTTTGGAGTTACATGTCCTTGTTCCCTAACGAAGTAAAGACTCAAGTAACTCATACTTCTAGATTAGCTAGTCTACCTGAAACTCCCAGTATACTTCCTTGCTGATCCAAGCTTACCATTTTCGGCTCAGAAATAAACTTCTTCAAACTACTATATATAAAATAATAAACAACAAGGTCCTACTGTACAGCACAGGGAACTATATTCAATAGCTTGTAATAACCAATAATGAAAAAGAATATATATATGTACGTATAACTGAATAACAATGCTGTACACCAGAAACTAACACAACATTGTAAATCAACTCTACTTCAAAAAAAAATTATCTACTTAGGTACAGATGCCCTATTTTTGGTGAGAAATTAGACTTTGCAATCTATGATACACTTATATAGATATATAAACACCTAAGAAAAAGCTCATTTTATCCAAATTACATTATTTGTGTTCATTCACTAAAGAATCCTAAATCACCAATTGCCAAAAATTCACCGTTTGTTCTGGAGGCCTATTACACAAGCCAGTTTCAAAGATATCAAGTAAATGTATTCCTCCAATAAATGGAGCTTATAGGAAATGAGTAGTGGAATATTCTAATTAGTTAACTCTGTTGTTTAACTAAGCCTCTTTAAAAAAAATACCATTATATAAACATGAGACTTTTAATATCAAACATATGCTTATCACCAAAACTACAAATAGACTTGTTTTATTTTAGAATATATCTGAATACCTAAAAGTGTATTTTTATGAACGGCAACAATTGTTTTACATGCTTATAAACTACTCAGGTTATTTCATCATTTTGGCATTTTGGATTCTGAGTAAATGGAACTTTACTGTATTGGGCTCAGAATGCATAGATCTATAATATTCTCTTAGAGCTTAAGGATAGCATTATTCAGGGATTCAGGGAGATTTGATATACACACATGCTTAAGGATAGCATTATTCAGAGATTCAGGGAGATTTTATACACACACACACACACTTATACATACACACATATATACATACACTCACACACACAAAATATATTTTATTTGCACTGTTTGTAGATTTCATGGAAACAAAGGCTTTTAGGACTTCATGACTTTCTTCCAATTTTTTAAGATGACTGGAAATGTCCCGTTTCTGTGACTGTCACTGAGCATACCCATATCCAGCATCAGACCAGAAATCTGAGTCTTGACAGCTCCTGCCAAAGTAGTAATATTGCTTGTAATTGCTCTCAGCTGGGCTTTCAATTCCCTCCGACAGGCAGGAACATCAACAAGGTCAACTCATTTATCTACAGTGGCAGTGGCACTAGTCCACTATGAAGTACATGAGAATGCAGGATTTAGAATCCATGGCTTTAGAAACAGGACTAAAATTGAGTGAAGTAAGGAAAAAAAAAAGTGAAGTCCCAAAAGCTTTTTTTCAATAATTTTAAAACTTACTTAAAAGGAGAACCTATCAGAACACAGAAATGGAAACTATTCAAACAGATTTTCCCCAAAAGGGAACAGAATAGTATAATAGTTAAAGAGCATGGATTTTGGCTCCAATTACTTAACCGTTAAAAATGAGGTGAGCATTCCTAAAGTCAGGGTGTGGTAAGAACCAAATAAGAAGTCACACGTTCAGTGCTTAGCACAGGGCCTGGCACATAGTCATTATTCTGTATATTAAAGCTGTAAAAATTTAGAACAGGGAGAGTATTCAAGATTTAGAATGTCTTTATTTCCAGAGACCCAGACAAGGTGTCGTGATGTCAAGTTTTATTTACTTGGAAAGACACTATACTTTATTGGACTACATTTTGGAGGAAAATATGAAAGTAGCATCATTCTTCATTGAACCAATTGCCCTGAATATTGAAGCATAGTTAGGTGCCTATATATGCATTAGTTTTTTTAAATTTTTACTCAATCTTTCTATTGAATATAACGAAGTACATAAATTCTAAGTGTAAATGTTACTGGATTTTACATATAAACACATCAATGCAACCACCACATATATCAACATAAAAATTCTATCACCAGAATTTTTTCATGTCCTTTCCCAGTCACCTCCCCATCCAGAGGGGACCATCTGATTTTTTTAAATTTTTTTCCTGAAGTGTAGTTGATTTACAATATTAGTTTCAGGTGTACAGCAAAGTGATTCAGCTATACATATGCTTACATTTTTTTCAGATTCTTTTCCAGTATATGTTATTACAAGAAACTGAATACAGTTCCCTGTGCTATACAGTAGATCTTTGTTGTTTATTATTTTATACATAATAATGTGTTTGTTAATCCCCAGCCTCGATCTTATCCCTCTCCACCCTATATGCACTATTTTATTTACAAAATAAATTAAATGTTGTCAATTTTATGAAATTTTATAAAATTTTGTAAATGTGTGATTGTGACTGTATTCATCTTGTGATTATATTCCTCTCCTGCCTTGTCTTGCAATACCTTTGTGCTTGTGTGTGTATACATGTGGCGCAGCAGCCCCTTCATAGGCCAGAGGACCTTCATAAATTAGTTTCTAGACATTTCTCCCTTTTTAATGCATATGATGTGAATGTGCATGTGAGTGCCCACACAAATAGATGTGTATCCGTGTGTATGTGTTTAAAGGCAAAAATCATATAACTGGGGCAGAGACATATTTATATCAGAAACTAGAAAAAAATGAGTTCAATATACCTGCAATTGCTCTAATAAGTGGTACTACCATTAGGGCTATGAAGCTACCCTGTTCTTGTGCACTGAGGCTCAAGAAACATTTTTCACTTACTGATTTGTTCTGCCCATCAGAAAATGTACAAACATTATACATGAATTCCATGTCACAAAATGAAACAGAAAGACTCTGCTCCCACTGGGAGCCAGAGGAAGTTAATTCCTACAATGCTTTCATTTGCCACTTGGTTAAAAGGACTCTTTCCCTGTCGGTATAACAGGTAGGGAAATACTTCATTTCATAGGCAATTGCTGATCTATTGTTTATGAAGTTCACTAACTTCCACAGAAAAATACTGAATATAATAACTTCTCTTCATCAATTTATCCTGAATACTTCTTTTTCTCACAACGGAATACCACATACATCTTTGGATTGACCTAAGTTTATGATACTCAACACCATTCCTCTGGGCTGCCATTTCAAACTGCCTTAAAGAACTTAAGAGCACTTTTGTAGTGGTTCCTTGCTTAGAAGACTGGACGCCACCAATGTCAGTTCAATAAACATAGCATGCAGACTCACTTTTTCACAAAAAATTGAAACAAAATGTCAAGTAGAAACATCCTGTACTGGACAACACCAAGCAAAATTGCTCCAAGATTGAACATGTCTGAGATGCTCATTGGCTTTGACTGAATGATGAAAACGTGTACAGATCTACTGCCCAAGAGGAATGATGCTGATAACCAACTGTGAGGATTTTCATCCACAGCCTTCTTAATAGTGAGTCAGTGGATGTACACAATGCCAGATGCCTAAAAGTATACAGGATGGACTATCTTTCTGGCCTTGCATGCATTATGCGTTACAAATTTCAACATGACCATTCTTGTAGATCCAGTCATTCAACATTACGGCTGTTTGCCACAGAATGTAGGAGATACGACTTTTGTCTGAGAATTGTCAAAATTCCTTCAACACACATTTCAATTTTCCACAGTCACTTACCCAATCTATATTCATGACAAGATAGAAACACTGGCTACCAAACATCTGTTTTTCCACAAAGATTACCGTTTTCATTAAGTTTTATGTTTAAGACATGTCATTGCACATACTGAAGTCTTGACTCTAGGCAAGGGCAGTATTAGAGTTAGCATCTTTAATAAAAACATCAAATATTTAGGAAGCATCTACTGTATACCCAGTGCTATGGGCAACGTGAAAGAGAATGAGGCGTTTTCTGACCTTATCATATAATTAAAGGGAAAAGGTTAACACATTCATCACTTAACAAGCACTTACTGTGTAACAACCATATACCAGACCCACTCCTGCAATGCCACAGCAACTATAATCCTATGATCCAGGTATGCTCATGGTACTATAGTTGCAGAACAAAGAAGAGACATCCAACTGAGAATGAGGATGGAGAACGTCAAAAAAGACTCCCAGGAGATGTAAAGTTTGAGCTGAGCCTGAAAGAATGATTAAGGATTCTGCTGACAAATTAGGATAGAAAAGGATACATGTTGATGAGTGGAAAGTGGGTTCAGAGAAGAGGAACGGGTAATAAAGTCTGATTTTACATGATGACTCCAAAATTTTCAACCGAGAAGACCCAGAAATTTGTGCAGTCAACAGGACAAGCACATTTTTTAACACATTTTTAATAGATGACGTTTGGGAGAACACTAAAGCGCTCCTTTTAGAGTGCCCTTCACTTGAAGTGATGGGAAAAATTCTGTTAGAAGATGAAAATCAGGGCTGGATTTGGAAGTTGTGTGAATACGATCACATAGAAATAACTCCTGCCTCCTTGTGTGCCAGATCAGATATTTCAGTTCATCAAATTATTTTACTGATGTTTGCTGAACTCACAGCTTCTAGGTACCAGAGCAATGGGGCCCTTCAGTTGCAACTCTCATATAGGCCCAGTATTTGCAAAATCACCAGACATAAAACACTCGAAGTAAATTTTGTAATGGACAATAACATTACTCGTCAATTGTTAAGTCTATGTGGCAAATCTGTTTCTCTATGACCAACTTACCACAGCTCTGAGAGAGACAAGGTAAGTGGGAAACTAGTGTCTCTGCCCTTGGTGAGTCTCAAGAAAACGATCCCATCGAGCATTTCATGTTAGTCTAATGCTGGATTGGTTTTGTCAACAACATGTCAGCCAAAATTAGTGAAATTAAGTGCACAGCAGAACCAAAGACGACTTCAAAAACACTCTCAGTTATCTGCCACAATAATCACTGGAGTACAAAATGATCTCCAGAGTCAGTGTAAAGGGTTTCACGCCTTCTGCAGCCTCTACAAAAAAAGAAATTACGATTAGCTTTGTTTTGGTCTGTACGCTCCTTTACAGTCCCATTTTCTGAAAGTTAAGTCCATGAATGTTCTATGTGATACCAACCCTCTTGCCTGAAATTGCACCCAAATATTCTTGGTGATAGAGCATAAACCACTCATCCACTTCCTCTCCATGTCAGATTTGACTGTTAACTAACCTTTTACAAAGGAGGCAAAAACACAGTCAGTCTCCTCATATACAGGGAAATATTTATACTTTCATAGGTAATCAACTATTTTTGAAAAATATTCATTTGGTTGAGTTGAAAATATGAAAGTGATTAGCTCTTCCTCAGCTTAATTGTCATCAAAACCCTGAATTCAAATTGCTCTTTCATTCACAGCTTTCCTTTGAGCATTTGAGGTTTCTTTCTTTTAGCTAAAATCCCTCCCTTTATCAAATTTAAACTGACAGGAAGATCTAGTACATGAATCTGTTTCTTATTTTAAAAATATATATGGAAAGGACAGGTCTGGGTGTCATGCAAGGAAAAGTGTAGGCTAGATTTAAGTTTAGAAAAGGTTCCATCTGCAAGAAAGATATTGGAGTTGGGAACAGTATGGTATATAATATAGTCAGGGAATGCAGCATAAATGAGTTTAAGGCTAAGATGGATATATACTTGGAATCAATACAGTTAGATATGCTTGCTGAATAGCAAGATGCACCTGCTGAATGGCAGCAGGATAACTAGATTGATACTGGCTCTTTCCAACAATAAATTCTATGTTTCAGAGCAATATATCATGGTTGGCAATTGGAACAGTGGTGGCACAGTTGGACTGACTGGCACTGAACACAAGGTTTTATTTGTCAACAAATGTGTTTCATGATTCATCATGGACTCACTGATTGATTGGAGGCTGGCTGCATAGAAAAAAAAATTTTTATAAGTCTATCACAGAAGGCTTTTGGAAATACATCAACAACACTGATTCATCAGCACAGTCACGACTGAAAAATGCGTAAGTTTTCCTGGTAGTAATTGCTGTTCAGGACAGAAGCAAGAGCTTTAAGAAATAGATTCACATGCAATAAATGCAGAGTACAATCATCTCATTGACAATACATCACTTTTGTTCTTGGTGTGAAACTCTGCCACCTGCCTTTTGTCCCTTGTGACTCTTCCAACCGCTGATGCATAGCAGAAGGCCATGGTAGAACAGCTAACTCACTTGTAATACATCAGGGTTGACCTTGGTCTTCCTCTTCCTGCGGTACCTAAGAACAACTCCAATGTAATAGCTAATAATGCTGGATTTGGAGTCAGACAAACTCAAATTGGAAAATCTGGCTTCCTTACTAGATATCTCTGTAAAGGGAACAAGTTATTTGATCATTCTAAGATTCACTTTCTTAGTCTGTAAAGTGTAAATAATAATAATCCATGTTGCAAAGTTTAAATGACATAATACAAGTACTCAAAAATCTTAGCTATATATTCAGCAAGGTTGTTCACAGAACATTAGGCAGTATGGTCCAAGGTTACTCATAGGTCATGATGCCCTAAACCAAGTAGCTATCCCTAGCTGCTTGAAAACAGTCTTATGCAATGCCCAAACCATCTCTGCACCCCTCAGTCATTTCTTGACTCATTGGGGAAGTGAGGGGTCATTTCTTTCCCCAAACAAAGAGGCTACCGCTCACAAAAACTGGACAAACAGCTTAACTTCTTGGTCTTCCATCCTCCTACACCTATTTAAAGGTCAATTGATCCATCTGTCAACAACTCATTAGTGAGAAAATTCAAAAACCTTCTGATATTTTTACAGTGATCTATAGAAACACACCCTCTATGAGTATGTGCCAAATGCGTGTTAGCTTAAGGTGCTATCATTTGTGAAAATCTATACCAAACAAAACCAAACCTGAGGGGGGAGGTGGTTGCAGAAAGGAAAAAACATTTGCAGGTGATTGAATTGCATAAATCCAGCACCAGGGAGCAGCAATAGCCCAAAGTGGTGCACAGCTGTTTACTCAAAACTCTGGCAGACAAAGACCTTCCGTCTTAGCATTAAGATATATGGATGTTTTTAGTGCATTCTTACAACATCCTTCCACCCCTACCATTAAGGTAGAGGAACCAGTCTTTAATTCTTACTTGGATAATGCCTTAGGATTGAAAATTCAATGGAAAAAAAAAAACAAGGAGAAAAAAAGCTTTTATTTTTGTTGAACAATTAAAACTATATCCACAAAAATCAGCATGAATTACTAAGGTTTCATTGATTACACAGCATTATCCAAGTCTCTTGACTACTTTTCATAACCCCTAGATTGGCCGGCCCCTTAAGTTCTCACCAAAAAAATAGGGTTGCTGTGCGGAGCTGACCCTGGGCAGACTTTGCTCCTAGTGCCTAGGTTTTCTGGTCGCCTCCAGCTCTCAGAGCTCAGGAAGTGCCTCCTGGTTTTAACCTGATTGCTCACTGCCTCCCAAATGATTACTTGCCCATATATTTTTTTCTTGTTCCTGACATAATGATTAAGTCTTAGACCACAGCCTTGAGGCTGACTTTCAAACTTCTCAGACTGCCAAGAGACTACAGATAAATACATACACACACATACACACACACACACACACACACACAAAGAGAAAGAGAGAGAGAATTAAAAAATAAAACTTCTATATCCTTTGTATGAATTATCCAAAAATTTGAAGGCAAGTAGGGTTTTAGATAAATTATTGGATTAGTTATCTACAATATATAAAATCACTACATGTGCTGCCAACCCTCTGTTGGCATCCATGCTGGTTGGATATCAAATTACAATTCCAGAGTAATTGAAATCCATTATTATGACAGGTTTCTACCTATTTCCTTGCATTAAAAGAATATGAGTTCTAAAAGTACTGGAAACATTAGTTTCCTTGTAATATATCATAGATAACCGTCTAAGCCAGGAATTTTTCTATCCTGGTGGGTCTGTGTATCAGGATTACCCAGAGAGGCTTCTCAAATTACACACGGTCCACCCTTCTCCATGCCTCAAGCTAAATTCTGACCTCCCTCTCTTAGGATATACCTCACTCTCTAGTTGAGAATCTCTCCTCAACCCCTCATCTCTCACTGTTGCTGATGGGAGCTTGGAATATTCTTCCAAGTTGTTGGGATGGGGAAAATGTTGAAAATCATTGACTTAGGATTGCCACTTATTTGTTCATTCACCCAACATTTATTGAATGGCTACAGGGTAATACACTATTTAAACAAAAGATAAAAAAAAAAAAAGAAATATAGAGACTAAATGTCCATCAGTCTCATAAGATATTAGTAGGTTTTCATTTGTGTACTCATTCTCCTATGTCCACTACCAACAAGCAAAGTCAAATTTCATGAGCTGATGAAGGTGAGTACCTATATAATTCATTCTTGGGCTGAAGTATACCACTATAGCCTATCCATGATGGAATAGTGAGTATTCAAGAGTAACAACCTTAATATTTCACATTCAGTGTGTGAAGAATTATACAAAAAATAAATATACTTTTGGTAAATCATCAGTAAGATGATAAAATTATAACGGATTTAAAATCAAAATAGATGTACTTTACAAATTGACAAGTTATTCCTTTTATCTACCCTTAATCTTCTCATAATGTTGCTATTTCTATTTGCAATTCACATTTTACATACCCTTTTCTATACAAAATAAATGTCTTCCTCATTTGGGCATGAGACCATTTTATGTTAAGAAAGCAACAAACATCTCATATTTCTTGTTTCACATTTCACGTGGCATTTCAGATATTTTAATTATCTTACAAATTATGTTAAGAAACATATCAAGTATAGGATTCTTTCATCCCAGGATTCAATTAGCATATACTTCCCTTAGTTTCTCTGAGAGAATTCCTGCCTTGCAAACAAGAGCCAACTAGGGTTTCATTAATTACCAAAAGGCTAAATTTGATCATATAGACATCTATCACAAACCATATACGTAGTCAACATATACTGAGGCCACATATCAGTGATAATTTATGTAACTAAAAGGATGAACAACATAATCACCAAATAAATAGGCAGTTTTACTGTACACTTGTCTGCTTAATGGCTTTTGTTTTAATTAGGGTACTGGCATTTTCAAACTAATTTATTTTGCTTCCTCTGTCTTCTTTATTAGTCTGTTTCTTCCATATCGACTAGGAATCACTTACCAATTAACCTCTCTTTCTCTCCTATTAGATACAACATATACTCCACTGACAGTTGGTCTTCTTTCAAAGACTCAAGTTTAGCTACAAACTAAACAAAATGTCCTTTAAATCCCATAGAACAGATAACCTTGAAATATCCTATTCTATTTTCTTTCTAATTTACACAGTGAAGAAATAGATGCTTCCATTTCTTTCAGAGTTCAGATTAAGGCAACATCTTCAAAGGCTGCAATACAGGGTATTGGGCAGAGGACAAGTAAGAATAGAGGATAAAAGGAAGTCTACCCCAAAGAGCGGGAGAGCTGGGCAGCCACTTTCCTCTTACATCATTGCTGAAGGCTGGCTCTGACCCTAATGTGTAAAATGCAAAGTGGCTTCTTTTCAGAGCTACCAAAAGCACGGGCCTTCTTCTTGCGAGAGGGGAGAGGACGTATGACAGCCTCAACTCTGAATGCTTAACTGAGATAATCATTCTGCATTACCTGAAAACCCAGAAGTCAAAAGTAAAAAAAAAAATCTGTATCTCTTTTGTTCAAATCCAAGCTTTGACCCTTAATTTGTTCTCAATAAATAATTCTTGAAAGACATAAGAGACTGCGTATGTGCCACAATAAAGGTGTTTTTTGTTTGTTTGTTTGTTTGTTTGTTTTTTAAAAAAGACCATGTATGACTAGGCTGGGAATAACACCTAGGTGTTCTTTCTTGGGTTACTGCCCTCAGTCCAAGAGCAATACTGAAGGGTTCCCAGGCTAAACTGAGGCCTGTAGCAGTCAGCTTTCAGCAGAAGAAGGTTTTATAAAGGTTGCCAGGATATAAAAAGCAGCTAGTTGGTAGTGTTGAGTAGCGAAATGACTAAATTGAGGCTTGGGAGTTACGGAGTCCCTTATTAGCTACACCTGTACAATTCAGGCACAGCTGTGCCAGACGGGCGTTCTGGGAGTACGTGAGATCATGCACTAAGTGTAAAGCATTGGAAACCTGCTAGGTTTATTATCAAAAATAGCACTGTGTCTGTCATGTTTGCCAAGGTTTGGGTATACATGCCCTTGTTCTTGTCTGGACATTCCCTCTCCCCACACCTAAGCAAGCCCCTACCCTCATCTTGGAAATCCCATCCACTCTCACCCCCCAAATCTCTATGGTGAACTCTACCTTTTCTCTTGAGGACTAGCTTTATGTCTCTATATGGACAGTTCCCCCAAGATGTCCCGCCTGCACTATTGACTGAGCTCATGCTCTCCTCTTCCAAATCCCTTTTCCTCCTGATTTTCCTGTTTCTGTTAATGGTCAATCAGATTTAAAATCTGGGAGTCATTTTTGTGTTTTTTTCAATTGATGTGTAGTCAGTTTACGATGTTTTGTCAATTTCTGCTGTACAGCATAATGTTTCAGTCATACACATACATACATATATTCCTTTTCATATTCTTTTTCATTATAGGTTACTACAAGATTGAATATAGTTCTCTGAATGTAGTTGTCTTTTGAACTATATTCAGAACTATATTTTGAACCACTGAATATACTCTCTGTGCTATACAGTAGGACCTTGTTGGTTATCTATTTCATATATCGTAGTGTAGATCTGTTAATCCTAAACTCCCAATTTATCAATTTACCCCCTACTTCTCCCTTGGTAACCATAAATTTATTTTCTATGTCTGTGAGTCTATTTCTGTTTTGTAAATAAGTTCATTTGTATCATTATATCAGTAATATATATTTTTTGTCTTCCTCTGTCTGACTTACTTCACTTAATATGATAATCTCTAAGTCCATCTGAGTTGCTGCCAATGGTATTGTTTTATTCTCTTTTATGGTTGAGTAGTATTCCATTGTGTGTGTGTGTGTGTGTGTGTGTGTGTGTGTGTGTGTGTGTGTGTGTGTGTGTGTATACAATACCTTCTTTATCAAGTCATCTGTTGATGGGAGTCATTTTTGGTTCCGACACTTCTCCATCACCCCTCCAGGCAGACATTTGCCAAGTAATGATAGTTTCTGCCTTCTGCTGCATCTGTCAACCCTATCACTCCTCTTCTGTCCCCACTGTCCCAGATTACCTCATGTGCTCCTCTGATACCTTCAGAACTGGTTTCTCCACTTTCTACCTCTCTACCAGCTCTACTGTATCTTACACACTGATTTTTACTTAAGATTCCTAAAGTGAAGTGGGACTAGGCTATGTAGTCCCCCAACCGAAGTACAATCTCTTGCATGAGAGTTTTCTAGATTCTCCATTTCCACGTAAACTCCCTAGCCCTCAAAACTCTCCAGTACGAACTATACTCATCTTCTGGCATTTCTTACTACTTTCTGGTTGGTATCAGAGTTTCTTGTACTTGCAACAGTTATACCATCTGACTTCACTAGTTCTATGTCTACAAACCCCAACTTTGCATTATGAAACAAGAGAAACAGAAATAAGAGAAATGATCATGTCCTCCGGCAACAGAGACTGTGGGAAGACCTGAAAAATCAGGAGACTGGGGTTCTAATTCTAGGTTTTCCATCAACTTCAATGACAATTCTAAGCAAGTCACTTGACCTATCTGGAATACATCAGTTCCCTCCTCTGTAAATTATTTCTAAGGCACTGTGTGCTTCTAAGGGTATTAAGTAACATTTAGTAGCTCCATCAATTGCTGCATGGCCTTGAGCTAGTTACTTAGACTCCCAAGGACTCAATTTCCATATATGAAAGTAATAGTTCCTACTTGTATGACTGCTGTGAAGATTAAATGATTTAATAGACTTAAACTTATTAGAATAATGCACAGCACAGTAAGTAAGACCTCAAGAAATGTTAACTATTATTATCATTCTGCAAAGCCTGGGGTTTTTTGTTTTTTGGTTTTTTTTCTGTCTGGCATATTTCTGAAGTGGGTCGTGAATCGTGTTGGCATCCTATAAATTAACCACAATCATTCCATATTGCGTTTATACTCAATAACCAGTAGAGAGCAAACCACTTCTACAGTTAAAATTGCCAGGGCCAGATTTATGTGTTATGAGTGAACCGTAGGATCCTCTCACTCAAAAATACCTCTCCATTGCCTCTGCCGTCCCTCCAATCAACACACACACTCATACACACACCTTCCCCTACAGTGCCTGAGATCACACGATACAGAGTCAATTTTGGGTGTTAACCACTGCTCTTCTTAGTAGATTTTGTATTAAAATGTATATTCCCCCAAGAGAAATCAACACATTAAGTGATTAACAACTTGATGGGACAGAACTTGTCAATTTTTACTCTCTCCGATGGAGAAAGGTCCTGCTGAATGAGGCTCCAAGATAGTTAGTGGGAGTGAGGCACAAAATCAAAAGCTTGTATGCATAATTTTCAGGCTCAATTGCTTCACAATTTTGCCAACGACTGACTGGCCCTAACACACTCTGCTATTTTTTTTCATATGAAAAAAATGCCCTTGCAAAAGTGGTGTTTTCTAGGTTGTTCTTTTCCAGACGCACAGAAGCAGCAAAAACATAGATTTATAAAGCCATACGTGATGCCACTGGGAAGTTTGTTTGAACAAAACTGATTGAGGACCTTTTTCGGGAATAGTTCATCCTTACCTAAAGATTAACCTTCCTCTGTTGCCAAAAATCACCCAGACATTTTGTTATCTGCCAAGAAAGTGCTCAGAGGCGTCTTTAACTTGCATAGCTATTTCTAGCTTTAATTCTGAAGTGACATTTGCTCTTTAATTGCAATAAATCTCTTCAAAAACCCATTTGCTTTGAACATTTCTTGGCTATGTAACCTGTCATTCTTCAAGGAAGGTTACTTTGTTCTTGCCTCAGCACAGACACATGAAAACTGCCACAGTTTTCTTCCACAACACAAAAACGATCTTCCAAAAAGGCATCATCAGGGATGGTTAAGGGGAAGAATAAAGGGGATGTATAAAGCCCCAGAATAAGCAACACTTTGTGCCTCATTGTCCTTCCTGATCCTTGCCAATGGTTTTAGATGAAGTCAGGTCACCCTGAATGTCAAGATCAACCTAAAGGAGACAAGATGCCATTCCTGGGGGAAGAGAGGAAAGGAAAGAGAAAAAGGAGGAAGGGAGAGATGGGAGAAGTTACAGCTTTTGTACCTGCCATTGCCTCCCTCTAGAACGGAAAAACACCTTGCTCTACTGCTAGTCACTGCCCCAGTAGAATTTCACTTACCTCCACCACATCCAATTCAGGTCCTAGAAAGAAATGACTCCACTTTCTACACTATGAAAATAGCTTTGAACAGAGTCATGCCACTCATTTTCCTCTGTGTCCATTTATTTCAGGATCCACCTAAAGTATAAATTTTTCCTTCATCTCTTTGTAAGTCAGCTTCATAACCTAGAACAAGCCATGAACGATCTTTTCATTTATTCATCTGTAGAATCTGGCCTAACATTTTCCAGTGTTTCTCAGACTTCAGTCACATGAATAGCATCTTCACAATTTCTACCATATCTCTACGCTATCTTCTTACACTCTTACATATCACGCCATATGTCTTACACTGTATGATTAGCTTCTTAATACTTCCTCTTTAATAAGAAGACTAACTTTCTAAACCTCATACTTATTCAAGGAAGTGATGCCAACAAAGTATCAGGTGTCATATGTCAGGGATGATGGAAAACAGACTGCCAGATATTTCTTTAGTGAAGATTGTTGATTTAAGATTAGCAGAGAATTGAAATTCAGAGTCTGCAACTATGTTAACTCACATGCAACTCCTGGCACTGCAATGGAAGGAGAAAACTTTCATAGAGAGGAGAAGGAAGTTGGGAAGACCACAGTAAACAAAGAACTCATGGTTTTTCATTGGCTGAATCCTGCCCAAGAAAGGAGTCTTTTTCTTCCTCTTGGGCTCTGCTATTGTCACAGGGCATGAGAGCTCCCCCTTCTGGTCACCCAATTCTATTACACTGCGGTTTCTGTTTATCAATCTCATAGTAGCTATATCTTTCCAACATAATTTAAAATACATACATAACATTTAAAATAGCAAGATTTACATAGATCACCTAAATTCATCTTACATACTGCCACCCTTTGTGATATTCTTGTATGGCCAAAACGCTACTAAGATCTGAAATCAAACAAGTCTGATTTAGAACACTGGCTCTATCTGCTAATACGTGATCTTAGCAAGTCACCAAGGCCTACCACATAAGTTGTCAAGAGAGTTCATTGAGAAATTGTATGTTTAGAATTGGCACTGAATTTATGTTGGTTTTCTCTGTACTTCAGTTTTTACTGCATTTTACTGTGAAATGAATCTTAGTATAAATGGAAGGAGCTTGGGGTTTGGAGTCTGCTCAACTGGATTAAAATCCCAGGTATATTTATTTAACCTTTTTGAGCCTCAGTTGTCTCTTTTGTAACTGGATATGATAATAGCTAAATTGCATGGGATTGTTGTTGTCAGGATCAAAGATTATACATATAAAGTGCTTTAAACATGAAGCACTATATAAATGGCAACCATCAGTAGTATCAATAACGTCACCCTCAGTCCACATCACAGGCAAAATGGAAGTAGGCATTATTCAAAACAAAAAACAGCCCTATTATCTTCTATCTCGTATTCTGCCTCTCTTCCTTTTCTGCTGGATAATTTCCTTGGTAAACAGGGATCTAACACAGAAGGTATTGCTGGAAACAGAAAGAATCAATACCAGAATGAGAATGAGATGCAAAATCAAGCAGGGTACTTCAAAATAAGGTGCAAGAGTTAAGATTTGTAAAGTGCTAAGAACAGAGCCTGACAGAGTGTACACTCTGTAACTATTAAATGCTTTATATAAGGGCTAAAGAAACTAACCAAAAAATAACCGGGGAAATACAAGAAAGATAAAAAGAGAAGAGTGATGCCATCATTGACTGATCAGGATGCACCCATGACCCTGGATGAAAAGGTTTATGCATCATTATTGGGAGAGAAATAGGGTTCATGGAGAGGAGGTAGTAGGGACAGAAGGAAATAGGAGTCCTTGGTGTTAAAGAGATTAAAAAGTAAACTCTTATAGTCAGACTGGCCTGGAGGGATCTTTGGATTCTTTTTAAGAAAGGAAAAACAAGCAACACCAAACAAAAATGAAATGGGGCCTTACAAAGAGCTGTCTCGTCCCACTTAGAGGCTGGAGTGCAGAGACTCAGAAGGCTGCAGCAGATGTGGTAATGAGCAATAAGGTCATCCTTTAATTGCTCCATCTTAGTAGGAGGCACTGATGGAAAACAAAAAAATCATCCTATTTTTTTCCTATAAATCAGATATCTTCCACTATGAGTGGCTTTATTTTTGGCCCAGTGTAATGTCAGTAGGCTTACTGTTCAGAAACGATGAAAGCAAGCCTAGCTAATTAAAGAAAGTCTTCAAATCCAACTTAAAAGGGGTAAAGCATTTTCCTCAATAATGAACTGATTCACTATGTATAAAGTATAGAAACAGCTTGATCTAGGATAGTTTATTTTTTAGGGAAAAAAGAAAATTTCCAAAATATTTGTTTTGAAGGGAAAAGTACTTAAAAGTAAAGCTCTTCTGATTTTAGTGAACAAATATAGATGTCATAAAGTCATTAGTGAAAAAATAATAATTAAAATGTAGCTCATGAGGAAAATGAATGAGTAGGTAGAAAACAGTTCACAGTAGTCTTTCAAAGCCCCAAATGACGTTGCTTCTGAGCAACAAATTATATGAAATCAGTCATCACTAATCATCACACACAAAATGAAATTTTGTTCTGAACATGCATTGTTTAAGGAAAAGTACTTTTGAGGGAGGGTATAGCTCAGTGGTAGAGCACGTGTTTAGCATGCACGAAGTCCTGGGTTCAATCCCCAGTACCTCCATTTAAAAAAAAGAACCTAATTACCTCCCCCTAAAAAAACACTTAAAAATAAATAAATAAAATTTTTTTTAAAAAAAGAAAAATTACTTCAAGTATAGCTTGGCAATAATGACCTACCTAAGTAATGATGTTAAAATGTTTGGTGGATTTTTCTTGTTTATTTTATTGTCTTCCTTTCCCTATTATTTTACTTATTTCTTTATTTATTTTGGGGATGGTTTGGCGGGAGGTAATTAGGTTTCTTTTTAAATTTATTTACTTTTGCAAAGGGGAGGTAATTAGGTTTTATTTATTTACTTATTTTTAGAGGATATAGAACTGGGGATAGAACACAGGACCTTGTTCATGTTAAACATAGCACTCTACCGCTTGAGCTATACCCTCCCCACTTATTTATTTATTTTTAGAGGAGGTACTGGGGATTGAACCCAGGACCTCATACATGCTAAGCATGTGCTTTGCCACTTGAGCTATACCCTCTCCCTATTTATTTTATTTTATTTTTTAGCCTGTTGACTTCTTACTGCTTTCCTAAGCTTTCTTTTAATTTTCCTCCTTTTTTTATCCATCACATATGATTTGGTTCCCTTCTGCTTGTTTCCTGATTTATAGCTGCACCTGCACCTTCTCCACCTGTGTTTATACTCCCTACTCTTTCATTTAATGCAAGAATAGAACAACAAAGAAGGTAGAAAATGAAGCTCTAAAGTCCAATTGGTCCAATTGTCTATAATGTGCCCTGCAGGATCATCGTGATGAAGCACAGAGCTTGATGACAAACCCTGACAGATTGGTTCAATACTTAAAAGCTCCAACACAACTTGCTCATGGTCATATCAATACAGATCAACATACAAGCTTCACATGCTAGAGCTATACAATCAAATAACACAGGGATTTTTTTTGGAATTACTGTAGCAATGCCAGACAAAAAGTCCATCACCAACTCCTCCTTTTGACTGAAATTCTTCCCAAAGTCACTCTACCTAACATTACATATTAAATCAGTACTATCTGAAGGCTTCATATAGTCACATTAAAGAGAGAATTAACAAATATAATTTTACATGTTTTGTCTCATTTACTTTTGGCTTTAATAAGGATGAAAAGGAGTACTTTGTATGCATTATGTTAGAGAACTTCATTAAGCACTGGTCCATCAATTGATTTTAACAAGGTGGGAGAGAACTGTGAATTATGCAATATCAACACAAATTCAACTTTTCTCCTAGAGTAAAGAAACGCCCTGTAAAGACACAGTAGAAATAACTGCAGTGTTCATCAATTGAGAAAAAAGATACCTGATTCAATGAGTTCAGCCATGAAAATGCATGTTATAGTTATATATATATAACTATAGTTATAGTATCAATATAGAAACACACCTGTGATATATACTGGTAATACCTAGTTTTTATATATTGTGTGAAACACTTAAATGCCATCTATTTTTTGACCATGACTGTAAAACATTCAAATATCTGAAAGGCTTCAGGAAGGTTAAGGCACCATACAACTGCATCTATGCTACATTTGAAGATGAGATGTCCTGGAGAAAACTAAGAAGAAAATAATGGGAAAATGACAACCTGTTTCAATGGTAAAATTACACCTTGTTTCTATTTAAAATTTTTCTTTTTCTTTTTTTCACATGGTCTGTGAAGTGGTTTGATTCCATTTATAAATAAAAAAATAAAACATATCCCACATGCTTGAATAATACCATCTGCACAACTACATAGTCATTTTACTTCTTGAAGTTTTAGGAAATAACTGGAAATATTATAGGTTGAGAGAAAAATGGCCAACAGTTCACTCTAAACCTATTCGACCATGTTAACTGCTCCATAAGGCACATGACTTTTTCTACAAATGAAAACTCATTTGTTCCCAAAAGCAAAACATCTGTGTTAAAAACCATTTTCTAAACCTAAAGAGTACAAATCTGAAGTCTGTATATATTGTAACCAATGCTTTATTTAGACAATATTTTTACTGTTATACAACCCATATTTATGTGCTTGAATATTGTTTCTCCTAAAAAAACCTTCTTGTTTTATACTATTTGTATTACCTACATTAAAACTACTAGAATTTACTAGTACCCATATTACACAAAAAATAAACATAAGTAAATAAAGACAGAGCCAGTGTCCTTTATAAGTCTTAAATATGCCTAGAGATCAAGAGGAGCTGACTGAAACCACAATGAGACAGCATTACACACTTACCAGACAGGGAAAATAAAGTCTGATGATACAAAATGTTGATGAGAAAGTGAGCAACAAAACTCATATACACTGTGGGTGGATGGTAACTCATTCATTGAAGCTGGGAGTGTAAATGGATACAACTAGCTAGGAGAGCAGTTTGCAAGTTAAAGATCTACACAGCCCACCTCCCCCCCACCATTCCTCTCCTATGTGTATATATTTATCAGGAGACACGTGCCACATTCATAGAACATCCTTCATAATAGCCACCAACTGAAAAACAGCCCAATTTTCAATCAGCAGTGAAATGGCTAAAAGAAAAATGTGTATATTCAATGGAACACTACAGTAAGAAAATCACAAACGCGAGTCACTTGTGAATGAATCTCACAAACATAAAAGCAGCAAACCAAAAAGGAGGTGGAGGAGGGGAAGGAGAAAAAGAGTAGTGCATTAAGTATGGTTCTATTTAGCTAATGTTCAAAAACAGACCAAAAGAAAAAAAGAGGAAAAAAAAGCTACTCTGTTTAGGAATGTATACATAGATGTCAAAGCTTTAAAGAGAAGTAAGAAAATGTTTACCATTAAGTGCATAAAAGGGAGTGAGGAATTATCATGTAGGAGGGGTAGACAGAGATTCCTGGGATGTTGTCTATGTTCTTAACCTGGGTAGTGGTTAAGCAGACCTTAGCTTTAAAATTCCTCTTTAAACCAGGGGTCAGCAAACTATGGCCTATGTGCCAAATCCAGCCCACTGCCTGCTTTTATAAATAAAGCTTTATTAGAACACACATGTACACACAAAGAGTTAGTTGTTCATAAGAAACGGAGGAAAATAAAGATAAAAGCATATGTATCTATAGGACCTCAGAGTTTAAAGAACCCAGTGAGGTAGGTTTTTTTTTAATCTTTTCTCTTATTTTTCATAGATGAGTATAGAATGTCAGAGAGGTGAAATAACTTGTCAAGATGACACAGCCAGCCAAAAGCAGGACCACAACTTAAGTGCACATTTTCTGGATTCTATTTTGCTCTTAAATATATAGACGATATCCTTTGTAAAGTTTCCAAAACAAAGCATTTGTTTTATGGTAAATTGTACAGTACAGGATATATTGTGGTTCAGACTAAACTAAAATTTATGGAACACCTACTGGATAAACAAAACAGTGTCTATAAATTCCAAATGACTTCAGTATCTCATGAACTTCACTAGCTCATTTAATCAGAGACACTGGAGAAGACTTAATTAAGAAAACGGAACTTGAAATGGGTCTGGAAGGGCTTCACAATTAGTGTGGGGAGTTTTACTTTCCAGGTAGATTCAGATGAAGAGACAAATAGAATCGAACAAAGAAAAAGAAACACTGCGTCCCTGGATGAGAAGAATCAATTTTGTAAAGATGAAAATTCTTCCTAGATTTATGTATACATTTAATGCAACTCCAATCAAAATCCTAATGAGATTTTTTTAAAGGAATTTAACATGATTTTAAAATGTATTTGAAAAATAAATAGGTCATACTAGCTAGGTAAATATTAGAAAGAATGGTACTAAGGGTGCACTGGCTTTATAAGAGATACAATTAAAGTAGTATGGATATGACCAGGAGCAGACAGAGAAATTGAACAGAATAGAAAAATCAAGAAAAGACTCACATTTTTATTATAATTTCATATACGACAAAATTTGCATTTCAAATCAGTGGGATAAGGATTAATTATTCAATAAATACTATTAGGAAAACTAACTGTTCATTGATAAAGGACATACAATTAACCTCTCTGATTCATAAATTTTAGATGAATTTAAATTTTTATGTTAATATTTAAACTATGAAACAAATGTAAGGGAATATAAGGCTATATATGTATATATATAAAATCTTAGAACAGGAAAGCCAATTCTAAGTATAGCATCAAAGCAAATCCATAAAGGAAATGCAACAGCTAAGGTTACACTAGTTGAAAATACCTCTATGTCAAAGAATTACAAGCCAAAATAATAGGCAATTACAAACCAAGAAAAAAAACTTACATGATAAAACATATACGACAAAGGTTTAATAACCTAAATATATAAACAGCTCCTACAAGTCAATATATAGAAAGTATAAAGAGAAAATGAAAAAGTGATGCATTAAAGAAGCAATACACATGAAATAATAGGAGCCAATGTCTATTTAATCTTTATACTATACCAAGGATCGTGCTCAGAATTTCATAAGAATTTTCTCATTTGGCCCTCACAACAATCCTATGAAAATATATTATAATTATCTATATTTGACATATGAAGAATATATTATAATTACCTGTAGTTGACATATGAGTAAACTGAGCATCAGAAAGGTTAACTCACTTGCCTGGATCACAGGGTGCTGGTACCTGAGCCCAGGTCTCTTACTCCTGAGCTGTAGCTTTTCATCACTATGGTATATTGCATTTCCAGTTGAAGAATAAAATTACGTTCGATTTCACTAGCAATCAGACACATATAAAACCTACAACCATGCCTCACCTACCAAATAGGAATTTTTAAAAAAATTAAAATATATAAGCGTTGTTAGGAGTGGGGGGAAATAGACACTCTCGTAAAACTGCTGGTTGCAAGATAAACTGGTACAACCTTTCTCCAGGGTGGTTGGATAATGTGTATTGTAAGTAACAACAATGTAGGAAACAGTAGCAGCTCCTTATGACCTCGAATAAGCAATGAAATATGAGAATAAATTAAAAAAAAAAAAGAAAACCCATAGCCTTGTGCATGCTTGGGACCTTGTTGTGTGAGAGACAAGTTTAAAGGCACATTTTCTTCTTTGTGGTGAGAGGCTGTGTTAAGTACAGTAATTGTCATCTTTCAGAGAGGACAGTCAACATTGGACAGGCAATAGTCAAAACTGATATATACTGAGAAATAGAAATTAAAGTACAGTATTTAAATTTTAATGATTACCATTAGAATTAAAATACAGACACTGTTTAAAAGTGTTTACTGCTAAGGAATGGAGACGTGTGAGGAGTTTTTCTTTAATTTTAGATTATTTAGTATATCTTTATATACAAAATTTCTGAATATACTGAATTTCTTTATTTTGATCATGTGCAGATATTATTTTCGCTTAAAAATCAAGTTTAAAACACAAAGAAAGGCATCCACATCAACAGAAGATTAGTTATATACATTTATCAAACCTACACAACAGAGTACTAAGATGTCATTAGAAAGAATGAGATAAAGTCCTATGTAATTATGTGAAGAAAAAACACAATAACAATAATGAAAAACAGCTAACATATTTATTGAGCACTTACTAAGACACTTATTGAGCACTTATGGAGTGACTTTTCAGTCACTGTTCTAAGCACCTGTGTATTTTGATTTAATCCTTTCTTGACTGCTTTATAAGAAATCTCAGAGACAGAGCGGCTAAGTAACTTGCCCAACGTCACACAGGTAGCAAATGACAGAGCTGGCACTGAAACTCAGTGCGGCTCCATGTAGTCTAAGTACTGCACCCTAGTGTTTTACTAACAAGTGAAAAAGTAATCACAAAACATGTTTTAAAAAAAAAATGTGTGTGAGTGCATGTGCAACCAAGCAATTCCATTTCTAGGAACTGATTTTAAGGGCAAAAAATCAAACATATGGGCAAAAGTACATATACAAAAATGAATCACTCACACTATCCCTTAAGTGTGGGCTGTGCAAAGTGGCTTCCTTCCAAAGAGGAGAATATGAAAGGGGGGGAGTAATTTTACAGTGGAGAAACTTGACAAATATAACCTCAGCCAGGTGATTAAGGTCAACATTAATAGTCATAAATCACACTGACAGTATGGCCCCTGGATATTATGTGATGAGAATGGAACTATACCTCTGTAAACTTCCTCTCAGCAATGTTCAACCCCAGTCTAATCATGAGAAAGACATCAGACATCCCAACAGAGGGACATTCTACAAAATATCTGACCAATATTCCTCAAACTGTCAAGGTCATCAAAAACAAGAAAGTCTGAAAACCTATCATAGCTTAGAGCAGACTAAGGATAAATTGACAACTAAAAGTAATGTGGTATCCTGGATGGGATCCTGGAATAGAAAAAGGACATTAGGGAAAAACAGAAACTCTGAATAAATTACGGACTTTAGTTCATAAAAATGTATCACTATTGGTTCATTAACTGTGACAAATGTACCACTTTAATGGGGAAAACTGTGGGATATGTGGTAATTCTCTGTATCATCTTCACAGTTTTTCCATAAATACAAAACTGTTGTAAAACAAAGTTTATGTAAAAATTAATCACATTGTTATCTATAATGGCACAATCACATAAATAGAAGGAGTAACCCAAATGGATAAAAATCAAGAAGTGGTAGAATCAATGCTGGAATATCCATGTGACGTGACCATGTAATCATTAGAAGATATTTTATTAATATAGGAAAACAACATATTGCTATGTGCAAATTTTAGGCAACAGAATAGTTTTTATAGTCTGATGCTTTTTTAAGTCAAAAAAGTCTGGCTATGTATGCAGAGATAAAAACAATTAATGACAAAGAGATAGTTGTAAATAGTTGTTATTTTAGGACATTGTGATTATGGGCATTTATTTTTCTTTTTGTTTTTCTCTGTTTTCCAAATTATCTTCACTGAACATATATTACATTTGAAAAAAATTCAACATTTTAAAAATACACCAAAATCAGTTTGGAAAAAAAATACCTCAATCTGTACTTCACACTACACACAAAAAATAAACTCAAAATGGGTCACAGATCATAAAAACTAGCTGTAAATCTCCTAGAAGAAAATATAGAAGAAAATCTTTGCAACTTTGGATTAGGCAAAGCTTATACAGGATATATACAGTACTAACCGTAAAAGAAAAAAAATAGTAAGTTGGACTTAATCAGAATGTTTAAACATTTACTATTTAAAAGACACTCTTTGGAAAATGAAAACAGTAAGCTGGGCATGGGGTATGTGTACTACATATCTGACAAAGGACTTGTATCAGACTATATAAAGAGCTTATAAAACTCAATAAAATTTAGACAAACAACTCAAATTAAAAATAGACACCTCACCCAAGAAAATACATGAATGACCACTTAGTACATGAAAATATGTTGAGAATCCATTCATCTGTGGAATGTCAACTTAAAACCACAATGAGGTACCACTAAACATGACTAGAATGAATAAAACTCTAAAAAATAAAATAAAACTGGTAATACCAAGTTTTGGCAAGGATATAGAGCAACTAGAACTCTCATTTATAGCTGGTAGGAGTACAGAATGATATAACCACTTTGGAAAATAGTTTTGATATTTGTTATAAAGTTAAACATTGCACTTACCTTTTGACCTGGCAACTCGACTTTTAGGTATTTACTCAAGAACAATGCAAAAACATGTCCACAGAAAGACTTTTAAGTGAATGTTTACAGGAACTTTATTCATAATAGCCAAAGTCAGAAAACAAATTGTTCATCAATAGGAAATTAGAAAAATAATCCGTGGCATGGCCATATAATGGTATACTATTCAGCAATTGCAAAATAAACTACAAATATATGCGACAGCATGGATGATGCTCAAAAAACATTATGCTAAATGAAAGAAGCTAGATACCAGAGTACACTTATATTCCCATTTATATTGTGAGCTCTAAGAGGTAAAATTAATCTAGAATGACAGAAAGTAGATACGTTGTTGCCTGGGGCAGGAGATGGGGGATTGACTACAAAGCATCTTGAGGGAAACTTCAGAAGTGATGTTGGTACCTTGCAGAACCCTGCAGGGCCTCCCCAACAAATGCATCGCCAGGTCCCCTGGCTCTTATTTATAGAAAAGCTGAAGCTACCCAGGCCTCCCTGAGTCACAAAAGAGCAAGCTCAAGCAGCTGATGATTAGGACAACACAGTCACAGACTCAGTGTGTGATGCACACCCCTGAGTTGTTTTACAGATACTGTAACTGCCACCAGAGGAAAAAAGCTAATGTGTGATGACCAGACTGCAGCCATGACATAAGCTGCTCCATCTAGAGCAGTGATGGATCTATGGCTAGCACCATTCCAAGAACTGATCTTAAGAGAATGGCATTAACACTATTGCTCATCATAATCTATATCTTTGTGGGCATCAAAATAACTGTAGCTTGTTCTGCTCATATATGTAAGCAGACAACTAAAATTGTCAACAAAGAGATGCTACAGACCCACATCGACATCTTCCACTCTGAGAATACAGTGCCCTGTGTCAGCATGAAGGCATTACAGAAAATGGGTCTTCACCCCAATCAGATACAAATGGAATGATGTCTGACAAGTGGGGATTTGTACACAGCTCTTTTGTCCCTTTTCTGTGTGTTTACCTCTGTCTTCCTCAGACCTTAATGATAAAGATGAAATCACTAGGTAACATTTAACCTAACTCCTGACTCCTGCTCTACTGAATGTACACAATGCCTTGTCTAACCTGTGGATTCCTTCCCTGGATTAGAAGGAGTAAGAATGAAGAATTAACTGTTTAAAGTATGACCAACTCTCTTAGTAAATTTGCAGGTGAACCATGCAGGCAAGACAGTATCCATAGGAAGATCAGGAGAAGTCAGTAGGTCTGCACACAATGGAAAAATGACAAAGAATCTGACTTCCTATAATGATTACCTGAGATTGCTTCCCCTTTTTCCCTTTAAAAATTATCGTGGCTGAGCAGAATCTTGAGAGTTGGTCTGGAGACATGAGTCCACCTTCTCCCCAGATTGCCAGCTTCTCTGAATAAAGCACATTTCCTTTCTACCAACACTTGTCTCTCAGTTATTGGCTCTTGAGAAGCGAGTAGCTAAACCTGAGTTTGGTAACGATGGAAATGCTCTATATTATGACTGTGATGGTAGTTAAATGGGTGAATATACTTGTCAAAACTCCTTAAATTATACCCTTAAAATGTGTGTCTTTTTATTGTGCGTAAATTATACCTCAACAAAGTTGATGTTTAAGGTAATGATATAAACATCCTACATCTTTTCTTGGGATTATGAAATCTAATTATTAAATCCAGGGAGACAGGGTTATTATTCAATTCATTGTTTTTAATAAACAGAAAGCCACCCAGGAGCCCATAATTATTATGCAGTGACAGTCATTAAAATTAGAAACAAAGGAAGAACAATTTTAGAGGGAAAGATAGTGGATTTAGTTACTGGCACAGTCCTTTAGTACCATGGCAAATGGATCAAAAAATCCATGGCTATAGTAGCTAACTCAGGAAAGAAGAAACAAAGGAAGGAGCAATCTACTAACCAGAAGAGGTCTCTTCCCTGCTCTTTGCCAACAGGGATGCTGCACTGACCTGGCTACATGCCCATTTAATAATCCTACCATTCAATAGGGAAGCTGCGGCACTGGCACCATGTGTACCAAGGGACTGCTGAGTCATTCTCTGGGCAGAAAGCACAAGGCTGTTGATTCTTACATTTAGATTTTAGCTCTGGATCCTACAAACCTTCTTTTGGTAAAATCCCATTATATAAGACATTCTTGCATGATTTCCTCATTAAAACTTAATGAAAAACAATTCTCAACATTAGAATTTGCCCATGGGCATCATTTGAAAAATCTGATCAATGAAGTTAATCTCTATTGTACTTATGTTAAAGATAAGGTCCTGAAAAAAATTCAAGGTTGTGAATATTACATTTAATACAAGTAGAAATGAGGCTAGAATAGTGGAACTCAAGGAGAGGTCAACTTGGTTATTATTCTCATGCAAGTATTGCATCATACAACAGCTTGAATCTATTTCAAAGGGATTCTCTGCAGCTAACAAGTCAAAGAAGCAACAACAGAAAAACTACTACCAACAGAAAAGACCCCCAAACCACCTGCAAATGACCTTTGTTGGCCCTTGAACACCTCCAGCTTTTAGTTCTCAGATGTGATGAGCATATAATTACATTATAAGCATTATCTAATTTCATTTCCTGCACATGCAATTTTATTTTTCATTTTCACACTGTATGCTAAACATACCTACAATCTTTTGCACATTGAAAACCTTCAAATAAACCGAAAGGAGCAGGCCAGTTACAGTGATATAAAAATAATGAGATTTCAGAGAGAAGGGTACAGAGGAAGGAGGGGGAAGTACTGCATCATATTCATAAGGATGAAAAAAAAATGTCTGCATCCTTAGGATGCCAAATGGTGCAGTGCAGGCTGTACCAAAATAAAAGCTCTCACAGCAATGTTCACTGTCTGATCTGTTTATCCACCCCAAAATCGGCAAATAAAAACAAAAGGAACAAAGATAATTGCTCAACCAGGGCCTAGCATGGTTAATATAATGGTTTACATGAAGCCAACTATAAATTTTAATCAAGAAAAAATATTTCCCTCCCTTATGCTTTCTCCTTTCAGCAGAAACAAAAAAAAATAAATGGATTAAAAAGTCAAAAACATGCTTTCATCTCATCCTAAAACATAAGGAGAAATCAAACAAATCATTTTGCATAGATTGCCTGGTCCCCATCCTAGCCTCTTCTAATCCCAGGAGGTGGCTTTATTTTTCATCTCAAAACAACTAAGTCCTACTTGAGCTCCTAATTCAAAAGATCTCTGACTCGGCTTCAGGTCACTTTGTCTGCTGACTTCCTCTATCCCTAGTGAGCTCGACTCTCAGTCCCTTGTGCCTCTGCTTTTGGATCTCAGGGCTGGATTTTTATCCTCTACTGCTCAGCCTCTCAAAGGCCAACTGCTAATTTCAGTGGATTCTAATTCTAGCTGGCCTTCAGAGTTCTTGGGGTCCTTTCCACCACTCCCTTTCTTCTCCCTGACATTGTTCAATAATGTTTGGGGCAGGAGTTGGAAATCTGTATGTTTAAAGCTTCCCAGATGATTATGATTTGCATAAATGCTTTGCAAACACTGTCCCAAGGTAGCTCAGCTATCTTTAGCTGGGTCTCTGACACCTATCTACGTATGGAGCAAGATCTGCCTATTTACCTCTTTTCAAACTACCTGACTCATACTTCTATGCCATCTCATACTATTCACTTGGATCTTGCCTTCCCACTGGCTCTATATCTTCTGTATAAAACTTCTGGACTCAAACTTGGCTTCTTGGCATAGTCAGTTTTTCTCAATATGTGGTCCCTGGAATAAATGCATCAGATACCATGAAATGGGATCGGGGTTCTTGCTAAAAGGCAGATTCCTGGATCCTCCCACAGATCTAATGAATCTGAATCTCTTCCGATAGGGCTCAGTAATTTGCATGCTAAACATCCTGGGAAACTATTATGCACACTAACATTGAAGAGCCATGAGCTAAGTCTTCCATGGCTTAGTAGAATGAGATCATACAGTAAAAAGACCTGAGAACAAGTCCCATTCTTCTGTTATCTTAAGGTGAGTTGCTTAACTTCTCTCTTTTCCTGGCTGAAAAACTGGTGATAATAATACCATATACTTCACAAGACAGTGGATGGCCATTTTAATCTGGACAATTTAAATAGATTCAGCCCATCCACTAAAAATGCAATCAGGAAAAACAACCCCAACAGAAACGTCCAATAGAGATCAATATCCCTCAATCTTTAGTTTCCATCCACTAACCTTTACCTCCCCAACCGCATCTCCCCTCCCTCACTGCATGACGGCCACACTGGCCCCTCCTTGCTTTTTGCTCAAGTGTCCAAGAATACAAGTGGTTCCAAAGCCTCTACATGTGTCTCTGCATGACTTGGAAGGTCTTACACACAGGTGTGATTCACTCTATAATTTAATTCACCTCTTTGTTCAAATGTTACCTCTTAGAAAGGCCATCCTTAACCACCCTATCTAAAATAGCCCACCATTCTCTGTCATGCTATACCGCCTTAACCTGCTTTGTTTCTCTTGACAATATTTATCACCGTGATAATTATTTTATGTGGCTGTATATTTCACTTTTATTGCCAATTTGGCCCACTAATAATTCCCATGAGTTCAGAGACTTGACAGGTTGCTTGCTTGTTGGTTCTTAGAACAGCACCTGGCCCCCAGTTGATGCCCAATAAAGAGTTGACAAATGAATAACTAAATAAGTGAATGATAATAATGCAATGTTCTTTTGCTCACCATCATCTCCTCTTTGACTCCATTAGAATTAAAAACATCTATGCATCCACCAACTATGGAGGACAGTATGGAGGTTCCTTAAAAAACTAAAAATAGACTTAATATATGATCCAGCAATCCCACTCCTGGGCATATATCCAGAGAAAACTGTAATTCAAAAAGATACATGCACCCCAATGTTCATAGCAGCACTGCTTACAATAGCCAAGACATGGAAGCAACCTAAATGTCCATTGACAGATGAATGGACAAAGGAGATGTATATAATCTCCTGTGTGTAGGGGGGGTGTGGGGGTGGGGGTGTGTAAAGGAATACTACTCAGCCATAAAAAAGAATAAAATAATGCCATTTGCAGCAACATGCATGGACCTGGAGATTAGCAAATTAAGTGAAGTCAGACAGAGAAAGACAACTATCATATCACTTGTATGTAGAATCTTAAAAAAATGATACAAAATTCTATTTGCAAAACAAAAACAGATTCACAGACATAGAAAACAAACTATGGTTGCCAAAGGGGAAAGGGTGGAGAGGGGTTGGGGATTAAGAGACACACATTACTATATATAAAATAGATAAACAATGAGGATCTACTGTAAAGCACAGGGAACTATATTCAATTTCTTGTAATAACATATAATGGAAAAGAATCTAAAAAGAAAATATATATGTGTATGTATATGTATAACTGAATCACTTTGCAGTACACTTGAAACTAACATTGTAAATCAACTACACTTCAATAAAAATTTTTTAAAAATAAAACTGCAAAGCTTGAAAGGAAAAAAAAACTATAAGTTAACACACACCATAAGCCAAGCTAAAAGAGAAGACAGACTGGAAGATACTTGCAACACAAATAAATGACAAAAAAACAGTAGTATCCATAATATGTAAAGAACTACAAATTATAAAAGATAAACTACTCATAGAAAAATCAACAAAAAGATCACAAAAGAGGAAACCATATTGACTAACACATGCCTTAAAGAGATACAGAACCTCAGTAGAAATCAGGGAAAAGAAATGGGGCCAGATATTAGTTTACAGTTAGCAAACTGGCAAAAATGTAAAAAGACTGACATCAAGTGTTCATGGAGGAAAAGGGGAACTCCTGTACATAGTTGATGGGACTGTAAATTGTTACGGCCACTCTGAAGAACATTTTGGCTATCTCTAATAAAGTTAAAAATATAACTTATGACCTGGCAAATCTACTTCCAGATATACCCCCTTGAGAAATTTCATCCATTTGTACAAGGCCACATGAATAAGGATTTTCACTGCAAAACTTTTTAAATTCTTAATGGAAGTATACTGAAATGTCTCTTAATAGGAAAATAGATAAATAAATTATGGTATATTCACGCAGTGGACTATTGTTTAGCATTTAAAATGAATCAATTAGATCTACATGTATCAACATGGATAAACTTTTAAAGGACAAAACATAGGATGTAAAAAATCTGAGTTTTTGAAACTTTTGAAGACATGCACAATGGGATGCCATTTTTGTAAATTTTAAAAACACAAAATACCACTTTATATCATCTAGGAATATATAAATATATAGTTAATGCATAGAAATACAGAAAGGATAGAAATCAACTTCAGGATGGTACTGGGCAGAGAGAGAGTGGGCAATAGTTTGGAGAATGTTGGTTAAACGTTATTTCTTAAAAAAAAATTAATGTTACAGCAAATTGGTAACATTTGTGATAGTTGGGTGGTTGAGTATATGGATATCTGTAATATTATTCTCTATACTTTCCTATATTTTAAGAATTTTGTTTCTTTCAAAATAAAGAAAAAAGACCAAATGGAAATTTTTTAAAGAAAGTTGTATCTCTGAGGGCTAGTATATGCTTTTTTCCTTTTATTTCTACATACTTTTCTTATATGTAACAACTCTTCCACACTGACCCTGTAGTTTACATTTATCATTAGGAAAACTATGTTAAAAACTGGGTGAAATGTACAACACATTTTAATCTGTACAGAGATTTTTGCCATGTATCTTAAGTGTGTACTGTATTTCTTCCCTATAATGTAAACATCTAAGTAAATGAAACATTAATTTTAAAAGGACAGCATGGAACACAAGCAAAAGTGATAAAGATGTCATAAGGGAAATAGTTCAATTTTGCATTCCTTAACCAAAAAAAAAAAATTTACACAAACCTATGTTTTTCACAACCTCCTTCAACATAGGCTGCTGCTCCTGACCAATACAGGTTGTCATAATTCTTGTTCTTCACTATTTCCCCACCACAGTTCTGCCATCTTCACTTTAAATTTTTTTTCCCTTTTGAAGTTTTAGGCATATTTTAAAATCACCTCCCTGTTCCATATTACATTCATCTATCAGGCTCTAGGTTGCTCTTCCATCATCTTCACTGACCTTAGTATCTCATAATCCTCACACCAATCTATCCTACTCTTACCTGTGCCATTACAGATTTCAACAGGTATAACGCTGACACCTTGGCTCCTCAACTTCCACGATCTCATCTATGGTAATCAGTCACCCAATAATGCCCCTATGTAATTGCACTCCTCATATTTTTTTTAATTGAAGTATAGTCAGTTACAACGTGTCAATTTCTGATATACGGCATAATGTTTCAGTCATACATATATATATTCGTTTTCATATTCTTTTTCATTATAAGTTACAAGATATTGAATATAGTTCCCTGTGCTATACAGAAGAAACTTCTTGTTTATCTATTTTATATATAGTAGTTCTTATCTGCAAATCTCGAACTCCCAATTTATCCCTTCCCACCCCCTTTCCCACAGTAACCGTAAGTTTGTTTACTATGTCTGTGAGTCTGCTTCTGTTTTGTAAGTTTGTCTTTTTTTTTTTAGATTCCACAGATGAGGGATATCATATAGTATTTTTCTTTCTGCTCCTCATAATTGAATGCTGCTCACTTTCAAAATTATAAATATTGAACTGCCCTTCTCTTATTACAAATTCCAGTCCCACCTCTTCCACTCTCAAGAACAAATCAAATTCATTTCCATCTTCACAGTAACCTAGTGTTAAATGACTCCTCTCACTTTTCCACAATCACTCCTATTCACCATCAAGTGATTGTGATGACATGGAACAAGTAAACCACTTTTTGTATCTAATTATGCTGCCAACGGGTGGAAATTCCTTAAAGTAACCTATCTGTAAAAAGAAAGAAAAGCCTTTGGCCAAAACTTCCATAAACCTTCTTTTCATTAGGAAATAAACTATGGAGTTTCCCCCAGCTCCTCTTGATTTTTGTCTAATATTCCATACCAAATCCTCAGCCACCTTTGTGCTTTCCCACAGTTCCTATTCTAAAAGGGAGCCAGATTCCAACATCACTGTATCCATTATAAAACAGACTTTGGAAGCCAAGTCTAGTACTTCAAAAAGTCAGTATGTCTTCATTTCTGGAAATGGGCATCAGTCCAGAAAAATTTCAGTGGAAGAACTCCCATTTTGTTGCAAAGTGCAGGGTGATGAGTTTTTACTCATCTTAATTAATATGTTACTAGACATTATTCTGAGGGGTGAATCCTAAAGCCCTGTATGCAAAGTCAAGCATATACTTGGTCTGACTAAACTTAACTGCCATTTAAGTGTCTTCCATTCAGTTGAGGCCTAGCACTTCCTGTCCTAATGCCTAGGTGTTTTTACAATTAGCTTCTGGGATTCACACAACAAAGTGATTCTGATCTACCTACCTACAAAGTGATTCAGTCATCCTAAATCCGCCCAGTCTACTCTGACTGCTGATATCTGGGAAGCATATATGACTGAACAATAATTTTTGTGATTCCCGTATTCATGTGTTTTATAGCCCCGTTTAAATATTTTATTTCCACTTGAGTCCCATGGCCTAAAGTGAAACTAGGTTATATTTATTACTTTTTCATGTATAATACTGTCAGATTCGTATCTGGCCTTATGGGTAAATTTTCTAGGTACTGAAGATGGCTCATTTAAGTACAAAACCCTGGATTCATTTAAAAATCTTGTTCGAGATCTGCAGATACTAACTATTATATATAAAATAGATAAACAACAATTTTATACTGTATAGCACAGGGAACTATAATCAATATATTATAGTAATTTATGGTGAAAAAGGATATGAAAATGAATATATATATGTTTCTGTATATGACTGAAGCATTGTGCTGTACACTTGAAATAGACACAGCACTGTAAACTCACTATACTTCAATAAAAATATATTAAATCTTTTCATAAGTATTTCTGTTGGTATGTATCTATATAACATAAAACAATTATGCATGTCCTTGCATTCTTATACAAAAGTTATTAAACATTATATGCAACTTTCTTTTGGCTAACTCAGGGTTATCATTAGAAGGATTCAATACTGCATTCTACTGTAGCACACAACTATATTCTGCATCTACTTTTTCATTATATTATTTCACTAGGAGTTGTTAAAACTCACTTCTCTCATGTTGCTCTTCCCCCACCAGCCCTTTACCCTCTGGGAACCACTACTCTGTTCTCTGCATCTACGTGTTTGTTTCTGTTTGGCTTGGTTTGGTTTGTTCATTTATTTTGTTTGTCTTTTATAATCTGGATAATTCTCAAAAAATTAAGAATAGCACTATCATACGATCCAGCTATTCCACTTCTGGGTATTTATACAAAGGAAATGAAAACACTAATTTGTAAAGATATATACACTCCTATGTTCATCAATAGACACAATATGGAAACAACCTAAGTGCCTATTAATGGATAAATGGATAAAGGAGATGTGGAATATATATAGAGAGAGATAGATAGGTATGTACACACATACAATGGAATTCTATTTATTAATTTTAAGGAAAAGGTGCCTTTACAGGGGAGAAAGGTACCTTTTGAGGCAGACATTATTTAAGTGATCAATCAAATTCAGCATCACCAATAATGGGTCAAATTGTCATTATTTTCTTTCTGATATTATGCAGGTATACAATATCACCTATGTAGTAATTTCACCAAAAATGTTTAATCTGAATTTAATAATGAGGAAACAATCAGACAAACGCAGTTGGTACTACTTTACAAACGAACTGGTAGGAACTCCTTAAAATGTTAATGTTTCTGTTGGATATTGAATCAGTTAAAAACAGTAACTATAAAGACCATTATTAGAATAACTAGGTATATTTGAATATGTTTGGTATAGTAGATAATTTTTTTTACACATTTAAAGTTCTTGGTTGTGGTCACAATTCTGTAGTTATGCAAGAAAAAGTTCATGTTCTTAGGGTATACATGATGCTGAAGTACTACGATTAAAGTCTCACGGTATCAGCAATTTACTTTGAAAGAGTTCCAAAAATTGTGTGTGTGTGTGTGTGTGTGTGTGTGTGTGTATGTCTGTCTGTCTCTATTTAAAGACAGAATAAGAGAAAGAAAATGTGGCAAAATGTTAACAATTGGTGAACCTAAGTGACACATTATTATATGGATATTCATTATTCTATTCCTTCAACCCTTCTGTAGATTTGGATTTTTCCAAATTAAAAAATTGGAGGACTGTATAAAAAGGAGAAATAGTTTAAAAAAATAAGTGCACTTATGAGAGCATAGTATCTCCTTTGAAGAGTAAAGTGTATGGAAGCCATTTTCAAGTTACTTATAATTCTATCCTAGAGATTTGAAATTGCTGTAAATGAGTGAGCTATGACATCATGACAAATGTTATTTAAACTTCAGTAACAAAATAACTAATTTCCTTTAACTACTTCATAAAATTAAAACTAATAAGTTATTACAATTATAATTCTAATAATGAACATAGGCAATTGCTATCTGCTATCTATACTATACTCTTTATTATTTTGCTTAAAATGTCATGGCTATAAGAACCATAGAAATTAATCACTTAATCACTCTCTTTGATTCTTCAGATTAGGGAAAAAATTCTAGAAAAGTAAAATGATTTGCCTAAAGTCACCCAGATTTCCTTAGTCTCACTTTTTCTGTTACAAAACACTATCTATTAGCATTTCAGTATTATTTGTACATTAAATCCAGGTCAGCTTTTTCTTTAAGGGGAACATTACTATCACAAATCAACTCATTTTAAATCTACTAAGAATAAAATGTGTTAAATCTAATCTAGGAAGTCATTTCTTGACCCTGTATCTATATTACATATTATCTATATTATCTGTATAATTAAGATCTGTAATATCATGGACCCCAAAGTTCACAGCAACATTATTTACAATAGCCAAGACAAGGAAGCAACCTAAATGTCCACTGAGAGATGATTGGATAAAGACGTAGTGTGGTAGATAGACAGATAGAGAGAGAGAAAGAGAGAGAGAGCTATAGACATGTATACACAAAATGGACTACTACTCAGCCATAAAAAAGAATGAAACAATGCCACTGGCAGCAACATGGATGTACCTAGAGATTATCATATTAAGTGGAGTAAGTCAAAGACAAATATCATATGATATCACTTATAAGTGGAATCTGAAAAAAAGACACAATTGAACGGATACACAAAACAGAAACAGACTCACAGACACAGAAAACAGACTTATAGTTACCAAAGGGGAAAGTAGGGGAAGGGATAAATTAGGAGTTTGGGATTAGCAGATACAAACTACTATATATAAAACAGATAAGCAACAAGGCCCTACTATATAGTACAGGGAACTATGCTCAATATATTGTAATAACCTATAATGAAAAAGAATGTCTATATATATATATATATATATAGAAAATATATATATATTTCTATATATAGAAAATATATATATATATAAAATATATATAAAAATATATATATATATAAAAAACACTGAATCACTATGCTGTACACTAGAAATTAACCCAACACTGTAAATCTACTATACTTCAATTTAAAAAAATGAATTCTGAGAGAAGATCAGCAAAAAGAAATCTGTACTACAATGTATCTGCATTAGTTAAGTAAGAAATAAATGCTTTGTCCTCAAGGATAAGTATGTAACTACTCCATACATTAATATCAGCAAGACATTTAAGTTCGCATGACACCTGAGGAAATTAAATTTCATTTGTTCAGGGGTGAATCAAAACAGAAATGGCAATGGCATTGGATATATTTAAGAATATTGTTCCTTTGAGATCAAAAATAGCTGTGGAGTCATATGATCACTAAGAAAAAGTAAAAGTTATTGGATTTTTATTAAGAGTAAGAAAACACTTGAAAAAGCAAAATCAAATGCATATTTGGAATGAAATTTAGTTTCCTATTGAGCATGCAAAGGAATTTTTTTAAAAAGGAATTAATACTTGAGTCTTCAGGAAGGAAATTATATATGCATACAGTTGATAGTCCTCAAACCAATATTTAATCTGAAAAATTCTTCAGATAATTTACTTCAGGGACTACTGCCTGAGTCAGAGATTCAAGTCACACATTTAATGAGAAAATCTGAAGTGTAACAGGTTTGTTATATAAAAGCCGTGGAGGAGCACACTGGGGAAAACAGACTGAAACTAAAAGTCAAGCCGTGCAAGGTAGAGAATGTGTTAATAAGTGCTAAAGTGCAGTGGGAATCAGATAATACTAAGATGTGCCTTATTTGGTGCTGATTCTCTCTCATTGGTTTGATTTCATTCTAAATATTGGTTTTTTTCTGTCATTTAGCAGTCTAAAAATATTTTTTCTAATTAATAGTGTTAAGAGAGATTGAAAAACTGGCCTAAATTATGATTTAACTGAATTCATTGAT
The DNA here is from genome assembly GCF_048773025.1 of Camelus bactrianus. Lineage (NCBI taxonomy): Eukaryota > Metazoa > Chordata > Mammalia > Artiodactyla > Camelidae > Camelus > Camelus bactrianus. The sequence continues at coordinate 75,058,886 of NC_133575.1, read as the reverse complement.
GCATTAGCTTTTAATGTAATAAATATTCTGAAATGAGATTTTAACACTTCTGATGATACGTCGCACACAAAAGAATCCGTGACTTTTCATAGTGCTGAAGATATTTTAAGATAGAATATATGACTTTTCATTCTGAATAGTTGAAACAAGAACTAAAAAGGGGCCAGAGTCTTACAGAAGAGGAAGGACATTTTCAAAGCTCCTTGTGTTGAGGATTAGTATTCTGCATCATTTGTTCTCATGGGAACTGTGGAGTTTGATCCTTCCCACATTTGAAGAGTGTGTGCAGTGCAGACCACACAGCTAGGGAGACAAAAATATGATTTACACTAAAATGGAGTGACTAGCAGGTGCTACATCACCACTGCTCAGGCAGCCCTATACTGATGAAATTTTACACCTTTCAGAATAGGGAGAAAAGAAGTACATTCTCCATGACACATTTTAGTTTCAAACTGATAAACCCAGCAAAGCCAAAGAACTGTAAAGCATTTTGATAACCTTTCTTCATAAAACACTCTACCCATCTGGGAAATAGGAAGCTGCTTTTTGGAGTCAATATAATAATTTATTTCTGATAAAAGGTGGAAATATTTAAATGCCTTCCCTTCTGATATTCAAAGACGAACAGCTAAGCTAAAGAATAAAGACAGGAAAACAACATCTTTTTTTTTAAAGTATGTAGGTCTAAATTTGGTCTCAAATTCTGAATATTTCATGATTCCACTGTGAAGCCTTCACAGTAATGTAACAGAACTTCCAAACCGTATAGAAAGTATAACCAGAAAAGGCTTATTTCAAAATCTGCATGCATTGATATTGCTATATATCTTGGTAGGAATAACAAATGTAGGCATTCAGTAAATGGCACTCTCTCTTATTCAGATTATTTGTATTTATTATAATACCTTTGTATTTAATTGTTCTCAGGTTTTTTGTAAACATAAGCAACTGTGTCTCTAGGTGATATGTATATATCCAAGTGCACTGAAAAAAATCATTGCAATAAATAGGATGGAAGTTTAGGTGGAATGAGATAATAAGTTCAGAGAGGTTTTTGTTTGCTTTCAATTTGTTCTAGAATCTTAATCAACACATCCCTAATGTAGTATGTGTTAGAAAAAGTGGTAGAAGATAAACTAAATAATCCTAGTATGGTTGGAAAACACTTGATATAATGCCTCGGCTTGTGTCCCCAGGGAGATTCTAATTTAATCGCTTGAACTTAAAATCACTATTAACAACTAGCTCAACTGCAGCTCATGTTTAAAGAAAATAAACTTTTTTTTTAAAGGAGACCATTCTAGATGCTGAAGAGATCTGATTTAGTGGTTATTTCTGAGCCTCAAATTGTGGAGACCTATGTATAGAGCCAAGGGACCATAAAGTATTCGCCACAGAACAGAGAGACATGTTAAGTTGGCGAATAAGTAATCAAATTGGTTTGTCTTTTTTTTTTTTTTACAGGGAATAACATTTCATCTGTAATGAAAACATTCTGAGTTGTTACTTGTCAAATCCACAAGTCTCAGTATTTGTTTCATTTCCAAAACCGTTTTAAGTGTATGTTGACAAAAGTCTCCCCATTTGGAGAAGAGAATGAAATGAGAAGGTGCATTAATATATATCTATATATCTCTTCCTGAGCATTATATAGAGTTTGTACTTTTCTACTTTTTGTGTCCAGTACTATTCAAGAAGTATTATATGCTTTCCTTCATTAAATCCTCACAGGAACCTTTGAAAGGCTGGGTTCTGAGCCTTTGCGTTTAGGAAAAATCATACAGCTAGTTATTAGTAGAGCTGAGACTAGAAAACAGGCGCACCCAATGTGTCTAGTAAATCGTGGCTCTAGTATCGAAACCCAGCTCTATTCCTTAAAGGACCTCATGCTGTCCAGAGGACCATCAAGTTTAGGCAGAGATTTGGATACTGTCAGAGCCGGAATTTCTAAGTAACTTGTTGATGGCAAAACCAATCTTAGAACCCAAAGCTCTGTACTCATTATCCTAGATGGTAACAGATACATATGTACTTAAGAAAAATAAGAGATTCTAGGTGGAATGTAGGTATTTATCTTAAAGTTTATGCTGGGTGGCCAGAAATCTTTATTTATTTATAGTCCCTACTTGCCTACTTACTAGCTTTCCTAACTTGAGAAAGTAACCTAATGTTTCCAAATTTTAGGTACCATGTTTTTTTTCAAATGAGGATAATAACTAACAGGCACGTATTCTTAAGCAAGTTGTTTTAACGATCATATTAGAAAAATGAAAACATTTGGAAAACTGTCAGTTCCAGTAAATTTCAAACAGAGTTATCATATAACCCAGCAATTCCACTCCTAGGTATACACCCAAGGGAAATGAAAACATATGTCCACATAAAAATGTGTACACAGATGTTCATAGCAGCATTATTCATCACAGCCCAAAAGTGAAAACAACCCAAACGTCTATCAAATAATGAATGGATAAACTGTGATATAGCCACACAATGGAGTGTTATTCAGTAATAAAAAGGAATGGTGTATTGATACATGTTATTATATGGATGAACCTTGAAAAGATGCCAAGTGAAAGAAGTCAATCACAAAAGGCAACATATTGTATGATTCCATTTATATAAAATGTCCAGAATAGGCCAATCCATAGAGACAAAAAGTAAATTAGTATTTGCCAAGGAATGGTGACAGGAGGAACTGGGAGGTATAGGATTTGTTTGGGGTGATTGAAATATTCTGGAAGTAGATAGTGGTGACAGTTGCACAACTCTGTGAATATAATTAAAACTTGTAAACTTTAAAAGGGTAAGTTGCATAACCGAGCAGGACCCTATGGGGCCTTCCCGGGACGGACCCCTCCCCCATATCCTCTGCTATAGCTCCTCTCTGAAGTACTCAGATAATAGTATCTTAAGCATATTTCCTGAGTTTTTCAGATGCTAAAACCACTACCAAATGGAAGAAATTAACTAATCGAGGATCATGAGCACATAGCCCCCAGACCTGCTGGTGCCTAAGGAGTGATCACCATCGACCAATCAGAGAATTGTGGGCAAGCTGATCACATACTCTGGGACCCCTCCTCCCTTACCTGGCCTTTAAAAATGTTTTACTGAAACCCTTTGGAGGAGTTCAGGGTATTTTGAGCACGAGCCACCTGTTCACCTTGCTTTGCCCTGCAATAAACCTTTCTCTGCTCCAAACTCTGATGTTTTGGTTTGTTTGGCCTCACTGTGCATCGGGCATACAAACGTGCAGTCAGCAACAACTATATAGTGATTAAATTGTATCTCAATAAAACTAGTAAAAAAAAGTCAAAACAGTCTATGAACCAGAAATGGCTATAAATTTCAACTATCATCATGACTACCAGAGCCATGATAGACAGAAGAGTAGATGTTTTATAAAGTCAAATTATCTCTGCTCTTTTAATGCCATCTGAATTTTAACCTGCCCAATATACCCACTGCTAAGACTATCAGTGGAACCAAGCCTCCCTAAATACATTTTAGCAGCTAAAAAACATCCTGCAAATCACTGATGAGAACATATTTCTTATTTCCTACTACTCAGTAATGAAACTGATTGAAACAAAGCACACAGATGACCTGCAGGCATTGCTCCACTACTAAGTAGGCAACTGATTACTAATGAATCTAAGTGGTTATGTATTTAGGCAAAATATATACATTTCAAAACACATCAATTTGGTAGGACCAAACATTAAAAGGTATACACTGTGTAATCAGCCTCTCCAAAACCAAGGAAAATTGGCTTGAGTGTTAATTATAGCAATGTTTTGAGAATGTTTATTACGGTTTGATCATATGTGTGGAGTAGAAACTTAAAACTTTCAAATCCATCCACTAAGCCAAGCCAAAAAATTCAGGGCTAGGCAGAACAGCTGGCTCACAGGTTAGACGACAGCCCCTCAGGGCTAGTAAACCACACATGCATAATAGGACATTAACTGTAGTGCTAATCTGTTCCTCTGGGCTGAAAATAATAAATTTCATTTTTGTACAGCAGTTAATCAAAAGGTATTAGAGAAATAATCAAGGGCTGGTATGCTTTTAATTGACCAGACTGTTTCTCCATAGCAACATGATCCCTCTTTACCAAATTATAATTTTCTGACTTTTCATGTGGTCATTCTTTGCTGATTTTATTGATATTATTCCCTCATACCAAATTCACTAGCCCTTCTGCTCTCCATATTAAAAGCTTTCATCTCTGAGTTAAACATCAAATGATCCTCAATTGCAGTTAATTGTAACAAAGTCATACTTGCCCTATTTAAGGAGGAAAAAAAAACCTATTGAATACGAATGTTAATATTCATGAAGCCATTGAGGCAGTATGTCCAGTTAAGCATAACCAAAATATATTATGCATTCAGGCCCTTTTATTTCCAAAGGCGAGTAAAATTTAAAAAGAAAATCAACACCACAGTCTTCCAAAAGGATACCACATAACTGAAAAATTTAACCTATTGTGACAAACAGGAAAATGCAAAACTTTAAAAATTGTCCACATAATTGTACTTTCTAAGATCAGAGTGAGGATAATGGCAACAAAATGATACTAAAGTATTTTACTGCTTCCGAGCATCTCCATGTTACATGAAGTGAAGAATTAAGAAACATAGCTCCTAAACACACAAAGCCCCTCAAAATGAAAAAAAAAGTTACACAGTTCAGTAGCTCAATTATATTGTTTCTTAGACAAATCTTAGAAAGATTATACTTTATTAAATAAAAATAAAAATCAGTTACAATGCATTCTATATACCAAGCATTGTCCTAAATATTATATATGAATTAATGTAATCTTTACAAAGCCTGATGAGGTAAATATTAGTTTACACATGAGGAAACTGATGCAGAGAGTAGTTAAGTAACTTACCAAGGTCACACAGCCAGAGAATCATAATTCAGATCTAGACAGTCTGGCTCCAAAGTCCTCAAACTTGACTATTATGCTACACTGCTACCATATCGCTAGACAGCAAGCTTGCAAATGCTCTTTTCTATCTCTACTGTATCACTGAGTTAAGTCTAAAATTTTAAAATGTTCCAGTGGTATATGGGAGCTTTTGGTTCTTTATGGATGGTACTCAAGAATGAAATCTGTAGCATCAATGATCACTGGTTTAGCTATAAATGCGATGTTTAGGTGACATATGAGACAGTTCCCTGAATTCAACATGTTGCAGTTTGGTTGACTTTATTCTCTTCTTCCCAATGGGATGTCACACCATTCATATCCCACTCATATGTCACCTAGATTCAACAGGCTTCACTGGAAAATATAATGAGACTATGGATCACACACTTGCCCACCGCTAACCATGTTTTTTCCAATTCCATGAATCACGTGCTATTTCAAAAATGCTAGAATAATTCCTTTATTTTCAATATGCCAGTTAGTATGGATTTTTTAAAGTATACTCACTGGGATGTCAGCAGGTATAGGTTTATCCTACAGGCACTAAAAGCAGAGTCCAGGCAAGTTTGTGAGGGTGGTGACTGAGCTGGTTCTTTTTTAACTCTCTTGAAATTCTGACTGATGCCAATATTAGAGTAGGGGCTTGGCAGAGACTTGTTGGTGTTGTGAGATTTGCAATATTTGGTTGAATACTCTACTCTGCATATTTTGAAAATAATGACACTGTATTGGAAAGCACAGTTGACAAATACGGTCAAAAGCATTAGTATGCTTCTCAGACAACCTTTGAAAATCACTGAGGCCTGGTATATTCAATTATATTTTTATCTCTCTTCCTCCCGTGCTCCGTCATGTATATAACAAGCAGTATAGTGCCCTAGATAAGGGCATAGTTTATGGAATCAGCCTATCCAACCTCAAATTCTGACTCTGCCACTTAACAGCTCTGTGACCCTGAACAAGCCACTTAACCTATTTGCACCTCCATTTCTTGAAATGCTAATGACAATATCATATGTCTCATTCCTGGGGTTATTGTGGGCATTAAATAATATCTCAAAAATTCTTAACAGAGTTCCTGGCACATGGCAAGGGTCCAATTAACATTAGCTACTTTAATGACTATGATATGTGATCAGGGATGGTTTATATGAACATGCACAAGGGTGACCTAAACTTTCTGCCCTTGCTAAACCCATCACGAAAGATACACCACTAAGGTTCCCAAAGACATGTTCTGTGTGATACACTCAGGGAGATGAACAGCACCGAATGTAGACACTAGTGATTAGAAATGAGGAAATATACAGACATGTTGGTTGCTGCATTCGTGGCCATCCCTAAAAGGGTAAGCAGAATGCGATGAAAAATAGTATGAGCAGACTTGAAATCCAACATCTGAAACTCACATAGCAGTATGATGATCAAATCACCAATTATTTAAGCCTCCATTAATGGAAGATAGTAATATTCACTTCACAAAAACATTCTGAGAATGATAATAGCATATATAAAATGCCTAGTACAGTGCTCAGCAGCCAGTAGCAATCAGGCAATGTTTGATCACTTTTCCTCTTTTCACAGATAGCTATGGTCTGACTACAGAGATGTTTCTCACCCACTGGCTAGAAGCTAGGATTATTGATTTCGGAAGAGGTATGCCTTCTCTCATCCCTCCTTGCCGATATACCCTATCCCCCTGAACTAAAATATCCTTGAAGTAGAAACTGGAAAATCAGTGAGTAATTTCCTTACCCACCGAAGAAGTGAAAAAAGCATAACTCTAGCACATCGCTAGGGCTGGATCAGTCCAAGTCCAGAGCTGTTCGTGAATTAAAGACATTTCTTAATCTCCTACTGCTATTAATCCTCCAACCTTAGTAAGCCTTCCTTCAGAGGCTAAGAAAAAATAAGGATAAAGAGAAAACCTTTTTTTTCCCTTTTAACCAGCAAATCACAGGGCAGCAGCCTACAAGAAATAAACTGTTCTTTCCCTCTATGAAAAGGAAAAAAAAAAAGAGACTCTTATACTATGACGGACAAAAATGTCAAATAAAATTAGAGCAAACTGTAGAGTTAAACCCAAAAGGAAACCTTTCTTCTAAATTACTGCATTTTCCTCTAGCTATCAGAGACCTTTTCCATGGCCATTGCTAATGATCTGAATCAAAAGAAAGCACTTTGAAAGCACATTGGAAAGAAGCATGTGTGTGTGTGTGCATGCACTTATGTGTGTATATGTGTGTTTGTGTGTGTGTTTGAAATCTCCGTACATCTTAGGCCTTAGGTTCTAGGGGAAGAAAAGGTTTCCTGTACTACAAAGCAAATCTTTAAAGAATGTGAAAGGAGAAATGTTGCCTTTATGGTAGAGAAGGTTACCTTTTTATCTCAAGATAGTCAAAGAAACATTTTGTCCTTTTTAACTGATATTTAGCCACTTTCATCCTTTTGGCAAAAGTGCTTCTGAACTTCTGGAATTTAAAGTTAAAGTTAACGTACAGGTTTAATGGAAACTCTGATGTGGTTTGGAGCTGATATTACATTATGCAGGCAATTGTGTGTGATAGCCTAGAAAAAAAATGTGTTCATGGAATTCTTTCTCAAATATATATTTCTGGCATTCTCCAAAATTATATGGCACTACTGACATTTAAAATTCTAGAACCAAAGAATAAAGTAGCTTCTAGCATACCTTTCCCATCCCTCCCTGAGTATACCCTCCCTTCCTCCAATTTTATGGATTCACTGTGTTTTCATGAGATAATCCTAATAAAAAAATTCACCAGAGTGAACTTGCATATTTCAGAAGGCCACAGAAAGAAATGCCTCATTCACAGGGAAAACTATGCTAGTTTCACTGATATGGACAGTGGTAGAGAAGTATGTTCCTAGGATGGAGCAGGTGGGACCACATTCTACATGCTAACTAACTCCACAAGGATTTGGAAGCCTATTTTCATTTAAAGACAAAGGGTTGCTAAGGGCAAAGAGTTTCCATATAACATTGTCATCCAAAAATCACCCTTCTTTACAATAATGTGGTAGCATCTAATTGCACTAGAAACCTCCCAGTGTGATCTGTCCACCACCTCCTTTTCCGACTTTATATTTTATCATTCTCCCCCTTGCCCACTACACCCTAGTCACAGTGCTCTTCTGTTTCATGAACACATCACACTGATCTCTGTCTCAGAGCCTTTGTGCTTGTTGCTCCATCTAACTGGAATGCTCTCCCTACTTTTCATCATTCAGAGCTCAGGTCAATGCCACCTCTTCCAAGAGGCTGTCTCAAACCATCCTATCTAAAATACTCCCAGTCCTATCTCAACCCCCACCATTCTCTGCCCCTTGCCTTTTTTCTTCCTAACAGAAGATTTTCAATAAATATTTGTGTCATAAAGGAAGACCTCATATAGTAATTCTTGCAGTGATTCCAATTCCAGGTAACTGTCTGGAGGTCACAGACTAATGCAGAATCTACACCAGGATAAGAAGGACCAAAACAGGTCAATAATTTTTACATTCCCAAATCTCAGTAAATGTAGTATGAAAAAGAAAAAAAATCCAGATCACAAGCTGAACTTCTCTTTATTTTTTTTTTCATTCAATAGATATGATGGCAAAAATTCTGTCAGAATTCTAACCAAGCACTGTCTTCCTTTGGGAGTAGAAAAGAGAGAGGAAATAAAATCAAGTATCCTCCTGTGAGGAACGTCTTACCTACTAGATTGCAATGATCTTGCACGTGCTTGGCACTTACAAGTTAAATTACACTGAATGGACAGAGGACATAGGCTCTGCTACTAAGTGGCTGGGTGAATTTAAACAAATCACCTTAGTGTTTTTATCTGTTACATGGGAGTGAGAGTTTCTGTCCTGTCTAACTCAGGCTGGTTGTGAATTTCAAAATAAATCATGCTTATGAAAGCACTTTATGCTGTCAAGCATCATGGAAGTGTAAAGTATGGTTTTGACAAAAGGGTTATATTTCCTTTTTTATGGTTTTTATAAGTGTTTTATATTTCTTCAAAAGGAGAACCAGAAAATCTTTGCATACTATCCAAGTATTTCTAGAAAGCAAGTGTCTTGGTTGGCTATTAATATTCAAACCCAGTCAAGATTGAAGCTTTCCATATCTTTAATACCTTCTCTAGATCCATACTGGCATATAAAAGAATTATTTTGCAATAGTAAGAACAAATAGCAAGTGCTTCCCTTGTATATAGCAGACTGTAAATTCCCCTGCTATGGGCTAAAACACAGGGCTAGCAATGAAAGATAACAAGTAACTGAAAAGAGCCAGTCTTACAACAGGGGCTATGTAGTACGTTTGAGGAAGCAATGTTTACCTTTACCAGACTACCATGTGGCCTTAAATTTCCACCACTAGAAGAAACACTTTGCATGAACCTGAGTACATTTTAATTTAGCCAAGGCATTCATTATCTTCCTTAAGTGGGACAGCCCACTGTAGCAGAGACTTATTTTTCTGATTAATCCACTCCTACCCACTGTCACTGAGTGAAAAATTCTAATGGAGTCTCTAAGGAAACCAGGAGCAGAGGATCTGGGAAACTGTGCTTCAGTAAACGAGGCTCAGAGCCCGGGGGTCTGATTTGAACATTCGAGGCTTTAAAATGGGCCCTGAACAGCAGCCAAGAGATGGTAAGTAGGGTATTTGAAGGGGACACAGAAACTCAGTCTGGTCACACAACTGGCAGAAATTTAAAAACTGTGGCCATTCAACCCAAACCACTATGTAGTTGGACTTCAGTTCAATGAAAGCTAAAAAGGTTCTTGAGACTCTTGCTTTATCTTAACTAGAGCTCCACCAAAATAAACCAAAAAAATTGTCCCCATGTGTGCTTGATGGTTACAAGTATATCTTTTGGTTTTCGCTAAAGAAAGTATTCTTGATAATGTCCACTTTCATGGATTATGGATCAGTCCAGCTTAATAAAGAAGAAAAGTTACAGCACGAATCCAATTGCTCCAAATGCCCTTTAGTCATTAGAGAAATGAGCGAAATGTGACTCCTTTATAAATAATCAGACTAATTTTATCCCAGTTATTGTGTTTTCAAAAAGGATCTTACTGAGCATTTTTTGTCTGTTTTAAAAATTTTTTTTCCACATAAACTAACTCCAAGATGGCCTACTTATTATTAAATGATAAATTTTGAGGGTCTAATGAGGGTATAATTCCTCCAAACTTTGTGATTTTCTGGCAAGAATATTACAAAGAGCCAAAGGTCTTACTTGGCATCTAATGTGAAAAGCTTCCCTGGATGACTCTAATTTCCTTCCTATTCATCAATATTTCAAATATTTTCTGCCATAAGCCATCACTACTATTTCATTGTTGGCTTAGCTTGCTGTAGTAATAAATATGGATGATTATGAGCCAAGGTTATCATTAAACAAATATAAAAAACATTAATATAAAATGGAGAGCGTTTCTCTGAGGGTCTTCTTGAATCCCAGCAATGAGTACTGAAAGAGTTTAATGGGGGAAAGGAAGGCATTTGTGTGTGGCACACTTAGTGGTCAGAAATGATTTGTAGCAAAAGCATACTTCCAGGGCTGCAGGCCCAGGCAGCTGTCAGATATATAACAATTTTTGAAGTGGCAAGTTTTATAGAAATAACAATGCAAGCATGATGGAGAGGACCTACATGAAGAGCAAAACTGTTTTCCTGATGGTATGGTCTAGAAACCAGTCATTTCCCATCAAAATCATAAGATGTCTTTCATGCAGAGTCAGATTTCCAAAAAAAGGACCCCAAGTATGGAGAGAACAGAGAGTACTTGAATGCAAGAGCCCAGACTAGGAGGCATATTCAGTCATAAAGCAGAAAATACAGCAACTGTGTGGTAAATGTAGAAATGGATAGTGTAGAGAGCACACTGTGGAGGCCACAGAATAAATGAAGAAGCACAAGAAAAATGGGGGGAAATGGACTACAATGAGGATCAGTTAATTATTATCAAACATTTATTAAGAAGAGATTATTTATAATGTGAAAATGAATATATGTATGTTCATGTATGACTGAAGCATTATGCTGTACACCAGAAATTGACACAACATTATAAACTGACTATACTTCAAAATATATATATATATAAATCTCAAAAAAAGACAAGAGATTATTTGTAACTAATTGAATACATTCAAAAGTTTTTTATTACATTATTAAAATATTTGCCAAAAAATTCTCCCATAAAAGGTTAAAAACAAAGCAGGAAAATATTTACAAGTATAAGACAAAGATTTTCTATCCTTATATGTAATTAACCATTACAGATCTATGAGAAAAGGATGAATCTCCATTTATGCCTATGTTCAAATGGTATAAACAGGCAGTGCAAAAAGAGAAATCCATCTGACTATACCTCAATAAAAAATAGCAAAAAAAAAAAAAAGAGCGCTAAACCCAAATGACAATAAATACACAGAAATGTATTCTACCTCATGATAATCAAAAGCTGCAAGTCAAAATAAATTGGTAAGATTGTGATAAATTCCTCAGGACAAACAGCCTAGTTTCTTCATCAGATAAACTGCACAGGGGCGGTGCGGATACTAAGGAGGAGGAATTCATGGTTTCAAAGAAACTCAAGAGAATATGAAGCAGATGCGGAATGTGTGCCATCTCTGTATCCCTCAAACAAACAAATTGTGAGGTAAAAAAAAGTCACTTATGAGGTATCAGGGGAAAATTAGAACACTGGCAAGATATTTGCTAAATTAAGGAATCACTGCTACTTTGTTTAAGCTGTGATAATAGTGTTGTGGTTGAGTATGTTTCTACGAGTCTTCATCTTTTTGAAAAATTTTTGTATTAAACTGAAGAGATCATCATGATGTATTATTTGGAAAAAATACACATGATTATTGGAAGATTAGCATGGCCTTTGTGAAAGAAAAACCAAGCAAATTAGTAAAGCACTCTAGGTTTGGGGGTTTTTTTAAAGCAGTTTGGCAATGCCTACCAAAATGTAAAGGTGATTAAGGTAACTCAGTAGTTGAAATCTTGCTTATAATAGTAAAAGAAAACTGGAAAGAGGTTCAATGTCCACCAAAAGGAGACTGATTCTATACAACGGAACACTAATGCAGTTATCAAAAAGTCAGAGATGAGAAGGCAAATAATTTAATAAGAAATAGGCAAAAGATTTAAACAGACACTTCAAAAAGGAAAATACATTAATAACCAATGAGCACATGGAAAGATGTTCAACACTAGTCATCCGATAATGCAAATTAAAACCCCATTGAGTTATATTTACCCACTTACTAGAATGCCTAAAATTAAAAACTAAAAATATCAACTCTTGGCAAAGATGTGAAATTGGAATTTTCATGCGTTACTGCTGGAAATGGAAAAATCTACACCCACTATGGAAAATAGTATGCCTTACAAAGTTAAGAACACCACCCAGCAATTCCATTTCTTCATATTTACCAAGGCAAATGAAAACCTATGTCCAGACAATAACCCGAATGTGGATGTTCATAGCAGCATTATTCATAATAGCCAAAAAGTAGAAGCTACCCAAATGAACCTCAACTGGCGAAGAGATAAATTGTTGTATATTCATACCATGGAATACCACTCAGTGACAAAAAAATAAAAATGGAATGTCTATAGTGAAAACAACACTGACATATCTCAAAGCCATTACACTGAATGAATTCAAACACAAAAGACTGTGGTTCCATTTATATGAAACCCAATAAAAGGCAAAACTACAGTGACAGAAAACAAGTCAATGGTTACCTGAGGTGGAGGCAGCGGAGGATGTAGCAGAATTGGATGTAGAAATGAGAAGAGGCACCTGGAAGCTTCTTAGGGTGAAGGAAAAGTTCTACAGCCTAATCGCCATGGTAGTTACACATTTGCTTACAATTACCAAAATTAATCAAATTATGCATTTAAAATTAGTGAACTGCATTGAGGGTAAATCATAATTTAATAAGTCGTAAAAGAGTGAAAAACAAAAGTTAGAGGTGGTTTCCCAAACTCCGGCCCCTAGTGGGGGGTGAAAGAAGCAAAGGTAAAAATCCCAGAATAAATCCTGTGTCCCTTTCTAATTCAGAGTGTGAAGGACAATCAGTCCTCTAGTCCTTTCCCCCAACATCAAAACCTCCTGGTGAAGTTGTACGTTATTTACTTGGCTAACAGCAAATTTTTAAAAAGGATAATTCTTCTAAATATATGGTTACCTCCGCGTTTGTAGCATTACAAAATGGGGGGAAGAAAAGAAAGAACTTTTGAATTTGGGGAAAACAGAATAAGTCAGCTTGGTGGTTCACTACAACGCTGGAGGAATTCCAAGGATATTTCAGCTAAGTTATAGAGTAAAAATTTGGTTTATGTGGCCTGATAGAGCAAATCAAAGTCACCTGATGTTAACTCTAAAAGAACAGTCTCCTGACTATTGAAAAAATATCTTGTAAAAATGCAGATCAAAGGGGGTTATTTCTAGATGCAGTCCATCAAAATTATCTTCACACATCTAAGAATTACTATTGGTACATTTTAGCATTGAGACTGTTATAGGTAGTTAAAACATAAGAGGAGGAAACCAAAAAGTGGCTAAACAAGTCCGTTAAAAAGCAGCAAGTTTAGAGAATAAAATGAGTTTCTATTTTGTAAAGTTCTTGGCAGTAGAATCAGAGTATCCCCAAAGGCTGCAATAAGCAGCGCATGGGATAATCGATTATTTGAAAGTCACAGCATCAACACGTAGGGTTATTGGAAATTAGGACTGCTTCACATATGAATAAAGATTATTCAAAAGAGAATGATACATCATCTAATCGTAGTAGTAAGACAGACACACACACCACACTCTACCCTCGAAAGTATTTAAAGAGCAACAGAGAAGCAGCAAGGGTCTGAAACATACTGAAGAAAAGACTGCAGGCCTTAGTGGTTCTCATTCTTTTATGATGGCAGAACTACAACTCTTTTCTGAAAACTCAAACCCAAGTACAACTGGTATTTCAAGCCAGATACCTTCTGCTCACTCTCCAACAAAAATGGTTAGGGTTTCATTCATTCTCAGCCAGCCCCTTTTGATATTTACAGATAAAACCAAACGAAAGTGTAACCAGGACCACACTGAGTGGAATAAACCAGGGGGCCCCTTTCCGCTCAACTACAGCAACAATTTCAAGGCCAATTTTGGACATATCAGCTTTATGAATGCTATTTTACAGTCTCTGTTTTCATTTTAGTCATGTTCTAATGATTTACCTACGCAAGATAGTTCATGGAAGAAAAACTCCACTCAATGCCCTTATCAGGCTTTTGCACTCTTGCTTATTAAGAAGGATGTCTGTAGCTCTGAAACTAAGAAAGGTTTATTCCAGAAGGTTCAACGCACTGTTTCAGCTACTGCCAGAGATTCTCTGGTTAGACGCAGAGTAATGCTTAAGATTTTTTAAGCTTATAATACGGAAATTCTCAAGCACATGCAGAAATAGAGCTAAGATACAATGAACCACCACACATCTGATACCCAGCTTCAACATTTATGAACTCCTGTTCAGTCTTGTTACATCTATGCTCCCCTTTTTCCTTTCCTGACTTGTTTAAAGCAAATCTTAGATATTGCATCATTTATCTAGAAATACCTCAATGCTCAGGAGATTTTATTCAGTTCGTACAACAGCTTAAAGAGGACACAACAAAAGTAAATAAAATTTCAGATATTAAACCCATAACTGGTGGAAAATTCATCAGGCATTTCTGTTACTAGAAAATGTAAGCAGCTCTTTTGCCCCTTTTCTGTTTGTTCCTCTATCTTCCTTAAACCTTAATTATAAAAATGAGATGACTAGATAACATTTAAACTAACTCCTGACATCTGCTCTACTGAATGTACACAATGCCTTGTCTAACCTGTGGATTCCTCTCCTGGATTAAGAGAAGTAAGAATGAAGAATTAAGTAGTTAAAGAATGACTGACTTTCTACCTCCAGTTTCCCCCTTAGTAAATTTGCAGGCAGACCACTTGGGCAAGACAGTACCCAAAGGAAGATCAGGAGAAGTCAGCAGGTGTGCATACAATGGAAAAATGACAAAGAATTGACCTCCTACCTTTATGATTAACTGAGATTGTTTCCCCTTTAAAAATTGTCATAAAAAAATTATACATCATGACCAAGTGGGGTTCGTCCCAGGGACACAAGGGTGGTTCAACATATGCAAATCAATCAATGTAATACATCACATCAACAAGAGAAAGGACAAAAACCACATGATCATCTCAATAGATGCAGAAAAAGCTTTTGATAAAATTCGACACCCATTTATGATAAAAACTATCACCAAAGTGGGTATAGAGGGAACATATCTCAACATCATAAAAGCTATATATGACAAACCTACAGCCAGCATACTACTCAACGGTGAAAAACTCAAAAGCTTCCCACTAAAATCTGGGACAAGACAAGGATGCCCACTATCACTACTCATAGTCAACATAGTCTTGGAAGTCCTAGCCACAACAATCAGACAAAAGAGAGAAATAAAAGGGATCCAAATTGGAAAAGAAGAGGTAAAAGTGTCACTATATGCCGACGACATGTCACTATATATAGAAGACCCTAAAAGGTCCACACAAAAACTACTAGAGCTGATTGAAGAATTCAGCAAGGTAGCAGGGTTCAAGATTAATGTTCAAAAATCAGTTGCATTTCTTTACACTAACGATGAATCAACAGAAAAAGAAAGTAAAGAAACAATCCCCTTTAAAATAGCACCCAAAGTAATAAAATATCTGGGAATAAATCTAACCAAGGAAGTGAAAGAATTATACACAGAAAACTATAAATCATTGATGAAGGAAATTAAAGAAGACTAAAAAAATGGAAAGATATTCCATGCTCTTGGATTAGAAGAATCAATATTGTTAAAATGGTCACACTGCCCAAGGCACTCTACAGATTAAATGCAATCCCTATCAAATTACCCAGGACACATTTCACAGAACTAGAACAAATCATAATAAAATTTATATGGAACCACAAAAGACCTAGAATTGCCAAAGCATTACTGAAAAGAAAGAAAGAGGCTGGAGGAATAACTCTCCCAGACTTCAGACAATACTATAGAGCTACAGTCATCAAGACAGCATGGTATTGGTACCAAAACAGACATATAGACCAATGGGACAGAATAGAGAGCCCAGACATGAACCCACAAACTTTTGGTCAACTCATCTTTGACAAAGGAGGCAAGAATATACAATGGAATAAAGACAGTCTCTTCAGCTAATGGTGATGGGAAAACTGGACAGCAGCATGTAAAGCAATGAAGCTAGAACACTCCCTTACACCATACACAAAAATAAACTCAAAATTGATCAAAGACGTAAATATAAGACAAGATACAATAAACCTCCTAGAAGAAAATATAGCCAAAACATTATCTGACATACATCTCAAAAATGTTCTCCTAGAACAGTCTACTCAAGCAATAGAAATAACAGCAAGAATAAACAAATGGGACCTAATGAAACTTACAATCTTCTGCACAGCAAAGGAAACCATAAGTAAAACAAAAAGACAACCTACGGAATGGGAGAAAATTTTTGCAAGTGAAACCGACAAAGGCTTGATCTCCAGAATATATAAGCAGCTCATAAGACTTAATAAGAAACAACCAAACAACCCAATCCAAAAATGGGCAAAAGACCTAAACAAGCAATTCTCCAAGGAAGACATACAAATGATCAATAGGCACATGAAAAAATGCTCAATATCACTAATTATCAGAGAAATGCAAATCAAAACTACAATGAGTTAGCACCTCACACCAGTCAGAAGGGCCATCATTCAAAAATCCACAAATGACAAATGCTGGAGAGGCTTTGGAGAAAGGGGAACCCTCCTACACTGCTGGTGGGAATGCAGTTTGGTGCAGCCACTGTGGAAAACAGTATGGAGATTCCTCAAAAGACTAGGAATAGACTTACTGTATGACCCAGGATTCCCGCTCCTGGGCATATATCCAGAAGGAACCCTACTTCAGGATGACACTTGCACCCCAATGTTCATAGCAGCACTATTTACAATAGCCAAGACATGGAGACAGCCTAAATGTCCATCAACGGATGATTGGATAAAGAAGAGGTGGTATATTTATACAATGGAATACTATTCAGCCTTAAAAACCGACAACGTAACACCATTTGCAGCAACATGGATGCTCGTGGAGAATGTCATTCTAAGTGAAGTAAGCCAGAAAGAGAAAGAAAACTACCATATGAGATCGTTCATATGTGGAATCTAAAAAAAAAAAAAAAAAGCATAAATACAAAACAGAAATAGACTCACAGACATAGAATACAAACTTGTGGTTGCCAAGGGGGCGGGGGATGGGAAGGGACAGACCGGGATTTCAAAACTGTAGAATAGATAAACAAGATTATACTGTATAGCACAGGGAAATATATACAAGATCTTATGGTAGCTCACAGAGAAAAAAAATGTGACAATGAATATATATATATTCATATATAACTGAAAAATTGTGCTCTGCACTGGAATTTGACACAGCATTGTAAAATGATTATAAATCAATAAAAAATGTTAAAAAAATTGTCATGACTGAGCAGAATCTTGGGACTTGGTCTCGGGACAGGAATCCACCTTCCCCAGATTGCCAGCTTTTCTGAATAACGCACCTTTCCTTTCTACTGACACTTGCCCCTCAATTATTGGCTTTTGAGCCGCGAGCAGTCAAACCTGAGTTTGGTAACAATACTGATATCACTAATTTGGAATTTCAGTACTGTATCATACATAAAGCAAGTGGAGTGATCATTTCCCAAATAGAACAACTTAACGAGTTCTCCCTCAACATTCCCCAAAGGAGGGGAAAATACCATCTTCTTGGTAAATATAAGGCTCTCAGAATCTTTTCTTTTGGGCAAAAGAACTAGAATATTCCTAATAGAAGTGGATTGAGAAGTGCTTTTGTCATGCATAAATTTAACTGACTTCGTAGCGTTCTTCCTCTTCATCTAAAAAAGTTACAGCTTAAATGTTATAGCTTTATAGAATCTGGCCAGAAAGTCATCATTCCAAGATATCTGACTCCAACATTTCACTGCATTGAAAATAGAAAGCTGCCTTTCATCCTTGGGAGGGCACATACTTCAGGTTCTTGATCACTGAAAGCCTCTCACATGGTGAATACCTTCACTATTACCCCGGTACACGGTCAGGGAAATCTAACTTCAAATACATGAGCTCAAAGACTCGTCTGTGGCTTTATGGATTGATCCAAAGCGTAAGAATGAGTGGCCCTTAGCCAGAGCCTCTGTGAAATGTCAAACAGAGTAGCAGCAGAAAAACCTCAGGAAAAGATTTTATTATGATAACTAGAGTCTGACAAATACACGTTAGAAAACTTGATATTGAAGGAAATGAGCAAGGATGAACACGTAACAACTGTTTTAGAGGTGAGAGAGAGGTCTTGCTGTCTAGGCTGTGACGATGCTGCTGATCGTGCTAGCAGCCCAGATACAGGATTTGCAGAGGCTTATGCTCAAGTAATGCCTGAAAAGCCAGAACCTATGGCATCGAGGGGCCTTAAACAGTCACTGAGCCAGATCCTGACAGTCTAAAATGAGAGAAAGATTTTGCTAAGGATAAAGTAAAAAGGGGCACCCAGGAGAGGTTGACTAGCACAAGAGAAAGCCTTAGAACAAGAGAAAATAGGGCAAACACTTCAGGAAGCACTTGGCTCAAAGCCCTCAGGAGTTAAGAAAGAAGACGGTGGCATTAACATTGCTACAGAATATGCCGACAAGTATGTTCAACAACTCTTTTCCGAGTGCTTTGGGTTCTGAGGAGAGCCCTGGGTATTTATCTATAGATACAGGACACAAAGACGGAAGCTGAGAAACAGAAATACAAGTCTGAAACAAGATGTTTCCCTTATTTCTACGGGCTTCTCAGTGCTGTCGGCCATTGAGTCTTCCTCTTCGAGTCATGACATCAATGATGCCTATAACATTTAGAAGCAGGCATAGTTCAACGGCAATCATCTAAAGTATCTAACATTCAGGAGGGCTCAGTGAAGAGTCATTGAGATTGGAGTGGTTATAACTTCTTTTACATATACCACAAGATATGTGATATACTGCTGGAAATAAAATTATTCACCACTCATAAAGGAAGTGGGCAGATCTCATCATTAGGCCCTTGTGACAAACAAAATATTGGGTTTGTGTGCACCCTGAAATTTCTCTTAGTCTCCCCTACCCCCGATATACACATACACACACACACACCAAACACACACATACACACACACACACATTTCCTCCACCCAAAGAGAATTCTGAATTTTACCTAATATAGGAATAATCTCCAAATCGGGTCCAAACAAAAGAATAAAAGTACAATCGTGAGGAATCTTTATTTTCGGCTCACACAGTTCATTGATCTCCTTTCTTCCTACTTGACCAAAGTGGCACGTTCTATTGCTCTGGGACTGCGTGGGTATATGTGGGTGTAGGTGTCAGTGTAGATAGATAGACAGTCAGACAGACAGACAGACAGACAGACAGACAAGGGGAAAATAGTAACTTAATGTTAGGAATATGCATACTGAAAGACTAATAAATACCACAGCAGCAAGGAGAAAAAAATGAAATAACTGAGAGTGAGGTAGTGTCCATTCATTAAGGAAATGTGTGAAGATTCACAATCATTTGCCTTTCTGCCTTTATGTTTCTCAAACAGTTTAAGTAATACTCATAAATTTTCCTGTGTGTTTCTCATTAATAGAGTTTACTGAAAACATCACTCCCCATGTTACATTAAGGGCAGTTTGTCCTATTTAACAGAGAAAGTTATTTTCACTTAAGGAGTTGAAATTACTGTTCATGAGTTTTTCAGTCTTTCTTTTCTTATATATAATCCAAGAGAATGCATATTGGTCCTTTGTGAGGGTGAGGAGAGTAAGGAAAATATATATGTGCTGACAGGAAAGTATCTCCATGATGATGATGAATAATATTACCAATTTTCAAAAGTAAGGTACATAAAGGTAGGTTTACCATTATGCTTTCCTCGTGAATAATGTATGCATTGACTTGGGTGTATGTGCTGATACGTGTATAAAATATGTTTTAAAAATATGTTTAAAAATATTAATGGCTATATCTGCAAAGTAAGCCTAGGAAGACTTCTGATTTTCATTTTATGTCTTATACACTATTTGAACTTTTAATTCTGTGCATATATGACCTCCATTTTTTAATTAAAAGACCAAAAACCATTTCAGAACAATATGAACAGGGTAATACAATTTTTTGAAAACAAAAAAATAAAACTGATTATATTTCCATAAAAATGTCTGGAAAGATATTCTCTAATATGCAGCCAGCAGCCATCTTGTTGTAGAGGCTTTTTGTGTGATTTTAATTTAATATTTTCTTATTGCTTATTTCTATTTCTTATATTTTTACATTGAATATATGTTACTTGTGTAAAATAATTTAGTAAAATATGATTATAATTTTATCCAATTTTATCCATATTATGACTACTGGACTGTGCTCAAAGAACTCTCATTTTGATTTAAGATCCTAATTGTAATTTTAAATTTATATTGCTTTCATCAGAATTACCTGAATATGAGTGAACATAAACAATGATCTCGTTACTACAGAGGTGTTTAGAGAAGGATAGACTATCGTTCATTGGCCATACTTTTACCATAGTGGGAATGAGGGTGGGGGGCACTTTGCATTTATCTTCTAAAGAGGAATGGTTTTAAATAGGAAATATTACATGGGGGAGGGTATAGTTCAGTGGTAGAGGTACATGCTTAGCATGCAGGAGGTCCTGGGTTTGATCCCCAGTACCTCCATTAAATAAATAAAAATAAATCTAATTGCCTCCCTCTCTCCCACAAAAATGAAAAATAAAATAAAATAAATAGGAAATATTACAGATGAGATGGATAATGGACTAATCCAAAATTTGAACATGAAAAAGACATTAAACTAATGGTTTATCATTTATCACCTCCTGTTTTACTATTGGACATTAGTAATGTCTCAGCATTCAGCAATCACAACTGCTTTTTCACTTTCCAAGAGGTCTTTTCTGCTATGGCAAAAATAATCTTCCAATTGTAAGGTGAGGCAGAGACACCAGAAACCCACATGAGGAAACCTGCTCAAAAGTTCTCATGAACCTGCATTATCGAATGGGCTGCCTGACTTGCTGATTCTCAATGATTAGATTATCACCTGTACAATAATCAGGGCTATTTTCTTGCCTCATATGCTCATTTGGCCTCTAAACTACTCTAAAATGATAAGCCTCGGAGAAGAAGAGAAGTAAAATGAGATTAGTCAGGTCAGTTTCCTTTTACTAACTGTGGTCATTTTTGCTGAATATGAAAGTTGAAAACTGTTTAAAAACAAGAGTGTCATGGGTATTTTGACACGGTTTGCATTGGATATGTGGGTTGTTTTGGGTAGTACGGCCATTTTGATAGTGTTGCTTCTTCCAATCAACACTATCAAAGAACATAAGCTATCTTTCCATTTCTTGGTATAGTCTTCTATTTCCTTCATTAATGTTTTACAGTTTTCAGAGTATAGGTAACCTCCTTGGCTAGGTTTATTTCTAGGTATTTTGTTGTTTTTGATGCAATGGAAATGTTTATGTCAGTTATAAAATTCTGGTTTTTGAAGTGGAAAAAAAAGTGAATGAAGGGCCACAAGTGGCAAAAATAACCTTTTTTATGGGTTGTATTCCATTGCGTGTATATATGCTACATCTTCTTTATCTGTTCATCTATTGATGTGCACTTAGGATGCTTCCATGTGTTGGCGATTGTAAATAGTGCTGCCTTTAATAGCAGGGTGTATGTATTTTTTTGAGTTAATGTTTTCGTTTTCCTTGGGTGTATGCCCAGGAGTGGAATTGCTGGGCTATGTGGTGGTTCTGTTTTTGGGTTTTTGAGAAACTTTCATATTTTCCATAGTGGCTGCACCAGTTTACATTCCCACCAACAGTGTACAAGGGTTCCCTTTTCTACACATCCTTGCCAACATTTGTTACTTTTGTTGTTTTCAATGATGGCCATCTGAAAGTTGTGAGATGGTGTCTCATTGTGATTTTGATTTGCATTTCCCTGATACTGGTGATGTTGAGCAACTTTTCATGTTCCTGTTGGCCATCTGCATTTCCTCTTTTGGAAAAATGTCTATTCAGTTCTTCTGCCCATATTTTAAATGGGTTGTTTATTTGTTTGCTTTTTAATTGAAGCATTGTTGATTTAAAATGTTGTATTAGTTTCTGGTGTACAGCATGGATGGACTTGGAGGGCATTATGCTAAGTGAAATAAGTTAGACAGAGAAAGACAAATACTGTAAGATGTCACTTACGTGTGGGATCCAAAAAAAATACAACAAACTAGTGAATAGACTCACATATGTAGAAAAGGAACTAGTGGTTACCAGTGGGAAGAGGGAAGGGAGAGGGGCAAGACGGAGGTGGAGGATTAAGAGATATAAACTATCAGGTATAAAATAAGCTACAAGGATGTATTGTACAAATAGGGAATATAGCCAATATTCTATAAAAAGTATAAATAGAGTATAACCTTTAAAAATTGTGAACCACTATATTGTTTACCAGTAACATATAATATTGTACATCAACTATACTTCAATTTAAAAAATATGATACTGTAAGATAAATAAAGTTTTAAAAAATGTAAAAAAAAGAAAAACAAGAGCTTGAATCGATCATTTATGGATTTCACTCCTGCATGTTCATTTTTTCCAAAATATTGAATGTCGAGAAATTAATCTTGAGCCTCAGAATTTTAATCTGCTTTGGGCTTTGTATCTTTTATGGAATTTTCCCAAACCACTTATATTGGAAGGCTGATCATGAAAGAAGCAACTAGGAGTCCATTCTCTGAAATGAAAATTAAATGCACATGTAATGCTCAGAATTGCCCATATGTGATATCAATTTCCATTGCTCTCAATACTCCAGAGCAACTAATATTAAAGATTTAACTTTGCCTTTTGGTGTGTGTGAGAGAGAGAGAGAGAGAGAGAGAGACAGAGTGTGTTGTGTGTGTGTGTGTGTGTGTGTGTGTGTGGTGGGGGCAGGGGGAAGTAAAAAGTGAGAGGAATATTGAAAGTGGCGATAGGCCTGAGGTTTGTACGTTAAGCTGTTGGATATTCTCTGGTTATGTTCCAATTAATCTCCAGCAATCTTTTGCCTTTCAGATGTTGTCCTTGGGGCATTCTCAGTATCCCAGGTCTGGGTCATTCCTTCCTTTCTCTTCCTCAAAATAGCCCTTTTGGATCCTTGGAGAAATGAGTGATTTTAGGCAAAAAATATACAGAATGAGTCTAAAACACCATGTTGACAAGGAAGCAAAGAAAATATGAAGGACTTCTGGAGTCTTTCAGAAGCCAACTTGAAGAGGTAAAAATATGAGGTTTTAAAATAACTGCCTTTAAAAAACATATTGATCATCTTTCAATGGTGCAGGAAAAGGAATTCATTAAAGACTGGTTAAAAAAAGAGAGAAATAAAGCATTTATCCTGACTTTTTTGATAAACTGTACATCAGGTAACCAAATAGTTTATAGGAAAAGTTCTCCTTTAAAGAACTTACAAAAATATTTTTAGAAGAATGCCAGTTAATAAATGAAGTAATCATAGACTCAGACTATCACCAATTTCAATCTCCTAATAATGAAAGGCTGGCGGAAATTTTTATAATGCAGGGATCAACTTAACAACACCTGATTTCAGTGATAAATCCTAACATCACTAAAGGAGATAACCAGACATTATATACTTTCTAATGTGATACAATAAGAAAGTTAAAATACCACACTTTAAGTTTTATTAACAAACAAAGCCAAATAATCTTGAATTTGATGCAGCTTCTAGATTGAACTCTCAATTTACAGGCAATATAGGGGATGGAGGGACACATTTTTGTTTCGTTTCTCAAATACCACAGGGCTGCAATTAGTAAAATCAAGAATGTCAGAAACTCTATGAGACAAAAAAATCTAATTTCCTGAAAAAATACACAGCAAGGGAAAAACAATGAAAAAGAAATTTTATATACTAAAAGAGATTTGAGAGACATGTAAAACAAACACAACCTTTTGATGAAACTGCTTGGATCTGGATTCAAAGAAACAACTATGAAAATGTCTAAAACATGGGTAAATTTGAACATTAATTGTATATTTGATATCAAGTAATTTATTGCTTTTTGTTTTAGCTGTGATAGTGATATCATTTTTTTTTTTTACAAAAAGAGTTCTTTTGTTAAAAGATACATACTGAAAAGTTCAGGGATAAATTGATATGACGGTTGGGATCTGCTTCAAAATAACCCAAGGAGGGAAAGAGTGGAGTTACAGGTGACATATGACTGGTTATTAGTTAATAAATGTCTGGTTGAAGCTGGATGAGGTGCACACATGGCTCATTATACTGCATTTTCTACTTTTGCACATGCTGGAAATTTTCCATAATTAAAAAAATACCATGTTTAGTTTCAGCATTAGATTACAGGCTTCTGAACACAGTGGGTATAAGGAAATGAGCGGCAGAATGACTAGTGTTCCAATAGAAAATTTCCTTTACTTATAAACAATAGAGAGAATAATAAGAAATTCAAGCACAATAGTTTTAGAAGCTAGATTAGCTTATTTTGAACAATTACGCTATGCACATTCTATGAGGGATTAAACTTTAACACAGCAAGGCTTTGAAGATAAATACAAGTTTACTTATGTATAAATCACTACCTTAGCCAATTCAATTCTGAAAGTCCATGAAGAATACTTCTAAGGTTTAGGAATTTCAATAGTCAGATAATGTTATTTGATCTATTAACGTCTATGATAAAAAGAGAAAGTGAGCGTCTGATCTTTTGCCACACTGTAATAAACTGGAAATCAATGAAAATTGGATTGTTTTGAGCTAAATGTATGCCTTCTTGCTATGCTGCTTTTTTTCCTCTTTTGTCTTAATTAATGCTTTTCCCCCTGATATTTCATTACAGATCTGGAAGGTAGGTAGTGCAAAATTATGTAGGCCACGGCCTCAGAATATAGCACAAGAAACAATGTGTTAGAAAACTAAAATCAATGGGGAAAATATTAGTTAAATTTTAGCCCACTTACCAAAGTCAATCCTTTCCAAAGCTGTTTCCATTTGGTTTCCCTGATGCAAGTTTGTATTTGGTGAAACTACAAAATAAAAAACAGGAAGAGTTGTCAATGTCTAAGCTATTGAATCAGGCTTAGTTAGCAGTCTGGATGTATCAGTCTAGACAAGAGCAGTGGGCAGAATTTGGCTCTGCGAGGGGCAGAAGAGCACTGAAGCAGATGAGGGCAGTATGTTACCGAACGCAAGTTCCCGCAACCGAGGCACAGTGAGGCCAAACAAAACAAAACATCAGAGTCTGGAGCAGAGAAAGGTTTACTGCATGGATGAGCTAGGAAAATGGGTGGCTCCTGTCCTCAAAACCCCGAACTCCCCAAAGGGTTTCAGCAAAGCATTTTTAAAAGCCAGGTAAGGGGTGGGGGTGGGGGTCCCAGAGTATGTGATCAGCTTATGTACGATTCTCTGATTGGTTGATGGTGACCAATCCTTAGGCGCCAGAAGGTCTGGGGGCTACGCACGCTCATGATCCTCAACTAGTTAATTTCTCCCATTCCCTTGTGGCTTTAGAATCTGAAAAACTCAGGAAATATGTATGAGATACTATTATCTGGGTACTTCAGAGAAGAGCTACAGCAGAGGCTATGGGGGAGGGGGTCTGTCCCGGGAAGGCCCCATAGGGTCCTGCTCGTTATGTATACACCAAAGCTGCCTTCAATCTCACCATAGTGCCAAATAAACACATGAAAAATGAAAACTTCAGTTTGATCTCACAGCGGAAAACATTCAGATATTTCAAAGCCTTGGCAATTTTCACTTTGCAGGTTTACTCACCTATAATATGATTCTATAGATAAGTCCATGAGTGTGTGATTTCATGCAATTTGTTTGGCTGTGTCATGTCATGTATCAAAGTGACAGTTTTTATCACCAGAAATGCCTTGTGCCAAGGATTATCTTTTGAAAGCAGTGGAGCTTATCAGAGTTTTACAAAGAAGTAAATGGCCTCTATTTCAAAAATAGAGATCCAGAACATGGAGCAGGAGAATAATTGCTGAAATATCAGTCAAGATACTTTGGAATTTTGCCATAATTCTGGCACTTACTAGCTGTGTGATGATGGGAAAGTCACTTCACCTATTGACCCCAATTAACACATTCTTAAAATAAGCCAGTTGAATTAGATTATCTACATGGCACTTTCCAGCTCTAATTTGTTCATTCAACACATACTTAGTTCTGGCCTACTATAAGGATACAACATAGCAGCTAAAAGCACGTTTCTGAAATCACAGCGCCTAGGTTTGAATCATGTGTCCATCTTTCACGTGCGTGTCAATGGACAAGATATTTTAACTCTGTGCTTCAATGTCCTCACCTATAAAGTGGGGATAATAATAACCTACCTCATAGAGTTGCTGTAAGAATTAAGGGGAAATGGTGTATTTAAAGCATTTAGAACAGTTCCTGTCATTCAATGAATGTTAGTGATTATTATTATGAGCTAAGTATTGGAGCTACAATGGGAAACAAGAATGAAAGAGTCTCTGTTCTCAGAAAGTATCTAGAAAAGAAGGGGGAAAAAGAAATGACAAGCATGAATAAAGGTATGACAGTGAAAGTAGTTGCTAGGGAGAAACAGAGCAAGAAGCCTCAGGGGGCCTTAATGTAACTTGTAAGGAAGAATTAAACTGAGAAAAGGACAGTAAGAAGTAGCTAGGGGAGGGTATAGCTCAAGTGGTAGAGTGCATGCATGAGGTCTGGGTTCAATCCCCAGTACCTCCCCCAAAGATAAATAATAAACCTAATTACCTTCCCCTGCAAAAACAAAACAAAACAAGAAGTAGCTAGTTAAGGAGGAGGGGAAGAATATATTCCAGGCAAAGGGAATGGCATGTGCAAAGGCTGTGCTTCAAAAACTCCTATGGGCTAAGGCATGGTATTTATTCATATAAGTATAATCCATACAGCAATGACCATACATTAAAAATGTACCATGACCTTTTTTTTAAATCAAAACATACCATTTTTGATAGTATAAAAGGAATAAAAAAGCAACGGCCGAATGGGAGAAGATATTTGTAGCACATATATCTGCCCTAGGACTCATCCAGAATATATAAAGAAAAGAACATACAACCCGATAGAAAAATGAACAGAAGACTTGACCAACAGATACCTCATCAAAAGGCTCTCTAAAGGGCCAATACACGTACAAAAAGCACTCAACTTCATTAGTCACTGAGATAACATAAGTTAAAACCACAATGCAATACCACTACACATCCATGAGAATGGCTAAATTAAAAAATAAAAATCAAGGGCTGACAAGTTTGTGGAGAACCTTGGACCTTCATACACTGCTCGTGGGAATGTAAATTTGTACAGACACTTTGGCTACATCTATTAAAGCTAGGCATATGCATATTTTATGAGCCTGCTACTGCATGCCTAAGTATATGCAAAACAGAAATGCAGACATATGTTCACCAAAGGAGAATGTTCCTAGCAACACTGTGCTTAATAGTTGAAAATCTGAGTGTTCATCAACAGTAGAACAGATAAATAAACCATGGTATACTCACACAGTGGGATGACAATGAGTTATCTACAACTAAACCCAAAGATATGGAACCTCACCAACATAATAGTAAGTGGAAAAATGCACACACACACACACACACACAAATTATGATTCCACTTATTGAAACTATAGAGCTGGAAAAAAATTCTATAGTGGAGGTGACTCTGAAGGAGAGAGTCATGACTTGAAGGGAATGCACGATTCTGTCACCTGATGAGAGTGCCGGTAAAGTACCTGTCTAGGAATCATACTTGGCTCCCTATTTTAAAGCGGATTGGCAATGTCTGTTGGAAACAGAACTGACATTTTTCTTGCAGACCTTCCACAATTAAGAGATGATCACAGCAATTCCAAGAATTGTATGAATTTGCACTTCCATCTCCCCTCTGTATCTAGAAGGATGATCTTTTCAAATCCAGAATCATAATTAAAAAATAGTAAAATGTCGAGGGACCACTGACCATGTATATAATTTGCAACAATGAAACCAATAAAGCAAGGTGGCTGCTGACAAGTCAGGTATTGTAAATGATAGGTTGGGCATTTTCTTTATGAATAGAACTTTATATTCTCTACATCTATTAATTGTATTCACTCATGAAAGCATTCATATTGGTGATATAATCCTCCTTGTGACAATCAACTCATGTTCTTCAGATTATGAGTATCTAATTATTGGATTCCTCACCCCTCATCTTGCTCCCATCCATCCTGCCACATTATGTACCCCCTACCCCAGTTCACCCAATCTCGGGTAGGGATAGGGGTCTCCTCATTCTCCATGGGGTAAATGAGAGAATCATGGCAGATCTACTTAACTTTGTGAGGATGAGGCTCTTGGAAAAGTTTTGTAGTTGATAAATTTTCAACCAAATTAAGAACCCAACGAAGCACACTGAATAATGGTCACCCAAAGGGATCAGGTCCTAATCCTTGAAATTTAAGGATCTTGACATTGCAATATTATTCTGGATTATCCAGATGGGCCCTAAATCTAATCACAAGTGTCTTTATAAGAGTGAGGTAGAAGTGAGAGGATGAGAGAAACAAACAAGGGAAGGCCATGTAAAGACAGGCAGAGATCAAAATGATGTGGCCACAAGATAAGAACACCAAGGAATGCCAGCACCCTCAAGAAGCTGGAATTGGCAAGGAACAGATTCACCCCTAGAATCTCCAGAAGGAGTGCAGCAATGCCAACACCTTGATTTCAGTTTAGTAAAACTGATAAGAAATTATGAACTCCGAAACTGTGAGAGAATAAATATCTGTTGTTTTAAGTTTGTGGTAATTTGTTATAGCGGCCAAAGGAAACTAACACATCAACCATCTCATAAAAGGAAAAAATATATATATAAAATATTATGAATATGTGCACATAAGAGATGGGCAGAAATTCAATATGGTATATATCTTTCTTTTTCTACCCTTTAATTAAACTGTTAGCTGATCACAGAGAAGAAGAGGCTCCACCCACCTCCCCGATTCCCAATGCCCAGCACTCTGCCAAGTATACACCAAAGTTCATTTGGGAGTAAATAACTGATAAGAAACAGTATTGTGCATTTCTCTGACATCTTCAGGCACGTTAACTTCTAAGTTGAAACTTATAACATACTAAAAATTTAGACACAAACAAAATACATGATCTTGCTAATCAAAGTGTGATCTGATAACCAACAGCATTGGCATCACTTAGGAGCTTGTCAGAAATATAGAATCTCAGGCTCCACCCTAGATTTACTGAATGAGAATCTGCTTTTAAGTAAATTCCCTGATGATTCCTGTACACATTAATGTTTGAGAAGCGCTGAACTATAAGATAATCAGGAAAATATAAACTGCTACTGTATAGCACAGGGAACTGTATTCAATATGTTGTAATAACGTATAATGAAAAAGTATATATATAAATATATGTATAAACTATCACAACATTGTAAATCAACTATACTTCAAAAAATAAAATTTTTTTAAAAACTTACTTTACTGTACACCTGAAACATTGTAAATAAACTATATATACTTCAATTAAAAAGGATAAGAAAAAAAGAAAATCTGAACTGATTATTTGATAATATTATGAATTACTGTTAACTTTTTTTAGGTGTGATAATGACATTGGGTTAAAAGAGTCCTTTAGAGATGTGTACTAAGTATTTATGGATGAAATTATATGATGTCTGGGATTTACTTCAAATAATTCCGGAAGTGGGGATGGGAAGTAGATGGGGGTATACAAAGGACAAGTTTGGCCATAAAATGATAATTATCGAGGCTGAGTGATATATACATGGAGGTTCATTATACTATTCCCTCTACTTTTGGATATGTTTGAAATATTCCATAATAGAATATCTGGTGTAGGGTAATTTTTTTCCCTGGTAGACCTTATGTCTGTTCACTGGCATTCTTATAAAAACTACCCAATAGCTGAACTATAATTTAGATACAACTAATTTGGGAAAAAATACTTTGTAGTGATCTCATATTTCTCTCTACTCCTACTGTTATCTGCGAGGGAGTTTGGGACCAAGGGCAGATACAAATAACCTTGGAGAGTGTGCTCATACAGGAATCTGGAGAATTATGTGGCCTTCCTGGACTTGGGTACAAAGCCTTCTCAATGCCCAAAACACGTAATCTGAGCAGACAGTCTTCCAGACACTGTGTACAACCAGAATGCTTGATTAGGGAGTGAGAACTCTAATTGGACAACCCTTTAAGGGATGGATGTTATGGCTAAAGGACAAGGAATGGGATTTTCTGGTATGTCTTTAAGGATGGTGAGCACAGAATCAAGCTAAGTAATAGCAAATGGGATCCATTTTGCTGGCATCACCTTAGCATCATCACAGAGAAAGTATTTGTTTCCGTGGTACATACTGTACATCTACCACCTCACAGGCAGGGGTCTGACAATGTGCGTCAGATATTTAATTTAGCTCCATTCCCCTCATTGGGGGTTTTCAACAGTGATTACTATTCTTCTCTTTCACTCATCTGCCTCTGTTGCTACCATGGCAAAGAAGCAGCCGCAGCTCCTCCTGCAATGACTGGTCGCTGGGTGTGCTGGGTGTGCTGAATTTCTATCTGGCTGCAGCAATGTGTTAAGCCTCCCTCTTGCTAGGCAACAATGCCTTCATCAGTACTGAAGCTTCAATTCATCTTCCAGTTATAATTGAAATATTAATTCAATTAAAATCAGTTTGCCTACAGAAAACCAGAAGATTTTTATCCCTTTCCCCACCGCATTTTCCTGAATCCCTCAGAATTAGGGAGAAGGTTGTACATATTACTATTCTTTAAAAAGGATGCTCAATCCTTCTGTCTGCTCAGGACTCCCAGTTCTTGGTAAATAATCGGGTCACATCCAAATTGGAAGCCTAAAAGAACTGACTGAAAAATTGGATTGAACGACATGATTGTGACAGAATTTATCTCCATCTCACTGCTTCAGGAGACTAGGAGTGGCTGGGTGGGGAGTGAGGAAATTGGGAGCTTCTCTAGCAATGTAAGTTTACAATGTACATCTTTCAATTAAACTGCATTCATTTTTTAAATAAAATTAATGAAATTTGTTCTGCAGTCTTTTGAATGTAAAATCCCTTTAGCTCTTAAATGCATGATAGGTTCTAATCTTTGGGCTCAGTCTATAGGAACTCCAAGTTCCAAGTAGATCTTTATTATACCAGAATGTAGCTAAAGACTGAGATCAATTACTGCAGTAAGAGATCTGTGGATCCTAACACTGATCCCAGGCTAGATCTCAGGCAGATCCTTTATAATGTGGAAGAGTCAGGTTGAAGCCAAAATGAAATCTCTTGGTCAGAAGTTCTGGATTATCAGTTGCTGACTGGTATCTAATGGGACAGATACTGGGAGTCATTTCAGTCCTCTCCTCATAATCCTTGGGCTCTCCAATCCCCACAACAACAAATGTGTAAGGTAGATATTATTGTGCACATTTTGCAGATCAGGAAATTGAAGCACAGAGATCAAGTGACAAAAACACCTTTTGAAACTTCTATTCTAATCTACTTTGTTGGGTACTCCTACCAAATTTAGTCCAGTTTTCTTCAAAATGAGTACGTTACACTCCTGATAATACATGAAGACTTTTTCCAAGGAGTGCCCAGGCATGGATTATTTTTTAAAAATCCTTTTCAAAATCTCGACTTCCATATGTTATTTTTTTCTGTTGTAATATCGATCATTTCCTAAGTCCCATTTCACCACCACCCTTCTCCTGTTTGACAGAAGAAAAGCATACCCCTTAACCATCCAGAACCTAATTTATTGGTGAGTGTCCCAGATGGTATGCTACAATATGGAGGAACCTCCAAAAATATTTTGCTCAGTTAAAGAAGTCAGACACAACGTACTACTTGTTCTATGATTATGTTTACATAAAATTTCCAGAAAAGGTAAATCTATATAGGCAGAAAGCAGAACAGTGGTTGCTTGGGCCTGGGGTTGGGAGCAATGATTGATGGCATACAGACATGAGTGAAAATCTGGGGGATGATGGAAATGTTCTCAAACCATACCGTGGTGATGGTTGCACGACTCTATAAACTTAATAAAAAATCATTGTATCGTATACTGACAATGGGAACATTTGTGACATGTAAATTATGCCTCAATAAAGCTGTTGGGGGAAAAAAACTCTAAGGAACCATACAAAGGGACAATTAAGAAATACTGCTGTCTAGTTGCACTATGATGTTTGGGAACAAATCCATTTGCAATTCAGGTGATTTCCAATTCTTTGCTTTCAAGAAAATTGAAAGAGTACTCAATCCAGTTATTAGCTGGCAGGACATTAAAAAAATAATTCTTGATGATAGATCACTATCTTATTTTTGGCATATAATGCGGAAGGAAGTCAAAGAATTGAATGATATTGCTATATCCTGGATTCTCTGAGTAAATTTCCTCATTACTTACATTTATAAAACTAACAAAAGAGATATAGGTCTGATGATGAACTGTCTCGTTACACTAATAAGTAATATTAATGCATATACACAAATTAATGACAGAAATCCATTACATTTTAAAATGCATTTCAAATTGCATATTCAGTTTTAATGTTTAACAATTATTAATCAAAAATTATATATTTTAGGTTGTTTTGATCAATGTTCTATGATCAATAATGATGAAAATAATGCAAATCTAGGGAAAAATGTTTTAACCTGGAGCCTTATAATGAGAGGATCTATAAAAAATTAAACGTGAACATATTTACGCATTTTTGTCGCACATAAGTATTATAGGGTAATCAACAAAAACTTTTCCAATGTAAAAGTATAGTGTAATAACATTAGAGTAAAATTCTGTGGGGGTAAGAGTGCGGAAGTAGAAGTTCAAGGAGAAAAAGAGATTATGTAGAATTTTCAACTGTTAAAAAAGAGCTTTTTCCTGAATTTTAAACGAATAATGGGTTTCATTCCAGTATTTAGCTTCCATTTGGTACATCTGTAATACTGACAAAATATGTTTGTTTACACACTGTTGTACATGTACTTCAAGAATAGGCAAACTAATAATCCTTTGTGATAAAAGTCACAATAGTGGTTATCTCCGGGAGTGTTTTGACTGGGAGGTACATGAGAGAGCCTTCAAAGAGTATCGAAATACCCTGAATAAGTGGGTCTGCAGGACTGAACAGCAGTATGCATACGCATCCAGCAATACCTTCAAAATCTCTGCTTTACTGTATTCATTTATACATCAACAAATGCATTAAAAGAAAACAGCGTATTTACAGAACCCTAGAAATCATATCCTTTGCAATTATTTTAAACTCATGTGGAAAAAAAAAATCAGTCGGTCATCTTCAAAACGTGCAAAGGGGTAGAGACTTTGTCACAGTTCTTTTAGGAGGCATGTGTGAGCAAGAAGTGTGAGGACCACTGAACTAGCCTTCCGGACCGGAAAAGCCATAGTGGCCGCCTCCACTGTGCAGGTGCAGCTCTCCTAGCAGCAGTTTCACTCCCACCTCCAAAGCTGCCCCCACCTCCACCTCTAACCTGGGCCTCTCCGGCAGTCGGTAGCTCACTGTCCACCTTCATTCCGGGACTACACTTCCCAACAATGCAACCTTGCTCCTGGTGGAAGTTTACCTTCCTCACGTTGCATGCTGCACTGTGACGTCATACATTCAATAGCAGGAAGGGGTAGAACCGGTCTGGGCGCTTTGCTCTCTGGGAGTTGTAGTTTTCCGTGCGCGCGTCCTGGCCGGGAAAGAACTACAGAACCTTTCGAATCTGCAAGAGCGAGGCCGGGGGTTGGCGGGGGGCGGGTGGCGGGATGGAAGAAAAGAAGAGCCGACTTCCGTCTGAAGAGAGAACCAGGCAGAGCAGGAACGGAGAAGTGTTGTGTAAATCCCAGTGGATCCTAGCAATTTGGCGAAGCACTGTGGACTGCACCTGGCATCACCAGATTAAAAACTAAACTGGATTTTAAAGAAATAACTGTAGTGATTTTCTGGTTATAAAGGAAATGCTTATTCATGGTAGGAATATGGTAAAGTATAACGATGAAAATAAAAATCACAGGTCATCATAGCGCCTAGGGACATACACTTACATCATTTTATACTGGGGAGTCTGTTTTGTCAAGTGCTAACAAATGCAATTAAACGCTGCATGACTTGAAATGGAGAGGTAGCGCTATTGAAAATGAAGACAAAATTGTAGATATTATGTATAACTAGAAAATTCACTAACATCAAATGGAAAACAATAAGATATAATAAGAGAGTTTTGCAAGGCGGCTGCATATAAAACGCAAAATAAACAAAGAAAAATTAGCTTTCTTAATTTACTACAAAGAGACATTTAAAAATTATAATGGGGGGACAGGATTCCGTTCATAAAATACCAGAATTTAAACAAAATACACATAGGTCTTATATGATGACACACCATAGTTTTTTGTCTTTATCTTTTTATTTGAAATAATTATAGTTTCACAGGAATTGCAAAGATATTACTGAGAAGTTCTAGGTCCTCTTCACCCAGTTTCCCCAAATATTTACATCTTATTGAACTATAGTACAGTATGAAACCCAGGAAATTGATGTCAGTACAACATATCAGTATACTTCAAAGCTGTTTTATCACAAGTGGACATTTCTGTGACCACAATCATAATCAAGACACAATTCCAACACCTCAAAGATCTCCCTGGTGCCTTTATAGTGACACTTATCCCACCCCTAGCCCCTGGCAACAATTTGTTCCATGTCTATAACTTTGTCATTTCAAGAATGTGACAGAATAGAATCAAACAGTGTATGACCTTTTGAGATGACACACAGACACACCATAATTAATTGAAATTCATTAATGGGGAAAAATACCATTTTACTGAATGGAAATTTTGAAATTAAAAAAAAAAGTCAATTGCTTCCAAATATGTTTGGTTAAATATCTCTACTGTGCTTTGTGTACTCTCATCACATCTTCTTTATCCAATCATCTGTTGATGGACATTTAGATTACTTCCATGTCTTGGCTATTGTAAATAATGCTGTTATGAACATTGGGGTGCATGTGTCTTTTCAAATTAGAGTTTCTTCTGGACATACACTCAGGAGTAGGATTGCTGGATCATATGGTAAGTCTATTTTTAGTTTTTTGAGGAATCTCCTTACTGTTTTCCATAATGGCTTCACCAAACTACAGTCCCACAAACAGTGTAGGAAAGTTCCCTTTTCTCCACACCCCCTCCAGCATTTAAGTTTGTGGACTTTTGAATGACAGCCATTCTGACCGGTGTGAGGTGATACCTCATTGTAGCTTTGATTTGCATTTCTCTGATAATTAGTGATATTGAGCATTTTTTCATGAGCCTATTAGCCATTTGTATGTCTTCATTGAAGAATTGCTTGTTTAGGTCTTCTGCCCATTTTGGATCGGGTTGTTTGCTTTCTTGTTGTTAAATTGTATGAGATGTTTATATATTCTGCAAATTAAGCCCTTGTCCGTCTCATCTTTTGCTCAATATTTTCTCCCATTCCATAGGTTTTCTTTTTGTTTTGCCTACGGTTTCCTTTGTTGTGCAAAAGCTTGTAAGTTTAATTAGGTCCCATTTGTTAATTTTGCTTTTATTTCTATTGCCTGGGTAGACTGTGCTAAGAGAACAGTGCTAAGATTCATGTCAGAAAAAGTTTTGCCTAAGTTTTCTTCTAAGAGATTTCTAGCATCTTGTCTTATGTTTAAGTCTTTAAGCCATTTTGAGTTTATTTTTGGGTATGGTGTTGTTACCGAGTCCAAACTCATTCTGCTTGCCTCATGAAAAGCCAATAAATCGGGAAACGAGGTGTTGGGGCAAGGAATAGCAACTTTATTCGGAAAGCCAGCAGACCGAGAGGATGGCAGACTAATGTCTTGGAGAACCACCTTGCTCCAGTCAGAATACAGGCTCCTTTTCTACAAAAGAACATGGGAGGGGGTGTAGTTGATTGTTGCAAACAGAAGTGGAATGGTTTGTAACTATTTTGTTTAATAAATATTAAATGAGCATTTTTTTGTACCAACATTGTTCTAGGCACTTTTACATATGCCATTGATAAAACATAGAAATGAAAAGAAGGAGGGGCTAGAGATAATTTATATAACTTGATTATTATATATTCCAGTAACTTACTGAAGCTACATAAAACTTCACCCTATTCACATGACTATGTGTGTAAGTAGCACATGAACTCAATATTCCTTTTTTTCACTTCAGTTTGGTGACAATCATCTTATTCATTTATCTGAAACATTACAGACTCTGTCTTCTAAGGAGGTGTTCATCCAAGTACGTAAAATTTTCATATGGGAAACTTAGATTGCTTCTAAATGTTTTCCCATGAAAGAAATAATCTGTAATTAGCTTCACTGTGTTTTTCTACTTGCTTCATGAACCAGATTAGGAAAACGTATCTTACATGCATGAGAAATCTCCTGGTGTGTACTTGAATTCTAATTAAAAGCATTTAGTAATAAGATGGTAAGGGAAAAAGTCACACAACTGGTTTGATGCCAATAAGTTGCAAGA
The DNA here is from genome assembly GCF_048773025.1 of Camelus bactrianus. NCBI lineage: Eukaryota > Metazoa > Chordata > Mammalia > Artiodactyla > Camelidae > Camelus > Camelus bactrianus. Next base: position 75,022,094 of record NC_133575.1, on the reverse strand, counting down.
AGAGTGAGTTCAACAAACAGAATTAGAAATCCAGTCACCTGTGAATAATAAAATAATGGTACCCAGGCAAGTCTTGAATATCCACTATCCCAGAATCTGATTTCAGTGCTCTCTTTTGATCAATTTAAAGAAACATCTGTTAGAAGAGCATCAAAATATAGTATTTACGGTACAGTTTTGTTCCTTTACAATTGCATAAGTTGTAAACTGCTTTTAAAAATCTCACCATCTGAAAATTGCCCTCTATGAAATTGATTTGACTGTTCAGAAATCTTTTAGTTATCTAGTTTTAGATAGTTTTATCATCCTCTACAAGTGAAAAGCTAATTATCTAGTTTATTTTTTGTTAGCTCCATTGCTGTTTGCAAATACCCTCTAAGTCCCAGGCTAGCCTCCGTGAGAGGAGGGTCTTCGCTGTGTTCACTAATGTGTCCTCTGAGCCTGGATCAGTGCCTAGCAATAGTATGAGCTCAATTCACACGTATTAAAGGAATTGATCCTACACTAACATACTAAGAATGTTTTGCTTTCTAAAGTACAGTATTGCCCCAACACTTGTATTAAATACCAGTTCTCAATTATTCCATTACCAGGCTGCATATCATAGTGTTTCCAAATGCTTGGGTACCTTGGATTTTCCTTTGTGACTTGTCATTGTGCTGTTTGTATGAGAAGATCTGGTAAAAGACTCACCTTGAAGATACTGAGTAGGATTTCAGTTCTGATTCCACTCCCTGCATGACCTTAGGCAAGTCATTATTATGTGGCAGCTTTATGTCTGACACACAATAGGCACTTAAAATTCTCTTCCTTCTAGCCTACTCCACCTTTCCTTCCTATGTAAGATAATATTTGTTCTCAGTGTAACATTGTAAATATGTTGATTTTTAATTAACATTTGCAATAAGCTGGCAAGGTTTGTAACCCGTTTTTAACCCATCAAGCTGTCATTCTCCACAGAAATAAACCTCATTCTTATGCAAATGTAGGGGAGGAGGAAGGTAAAATGTGTGCTTAGTCCTTTGGAGCCCCCAAAATCCTGGTTTCGGGTCCTTAACAAATGAAATAAGAGCCTTGAGGCCATTATTCTTCTCACTCCACAATCGAATCGCCTTTAGCAATGCAATACAGCGTAGTGAAAATGTGCACTACATTGGGATCTAAATAATCTTAATTTGACTTTACGTTACCATTGACTGGTCATGTGACTGGATAAATCTGTTAATCTCTCTGCAAAATGGAGATTATATTATGGGTCTCGCTAGCCCCTCTCACAATGGAGATAATGAGATAATGTATGTGAAATCATTATGCCATATAGATGGAAGCCATTAACAATTTGAATATATCACTATTCAGCAGTGAATTTTTGCTATATTTCTCTTACTGATGTTTCATCGCATATATTTCTTTGCCTCTTGTCACTGTCTAGCATTCACCTGTGTTAAAGATTATATTATTAGATGGGAGGGATTTTCAATTTCAACTATATAAACTCACTATATAGCCCAATCTGGCTTTCGAGAAGTACCACAAGTAATCACCTAATTGTTCTCTAACATGTAGCTTTTACTTGTTCTAATATATAAAAATTTAAAAACATTGCAATTAATATAAGTATCAATATATTTTGTATAATTCATGCAAATATTGATATATGTATTAATGTATTTATTGGATGAATTAAAGTAAGTTTCAGGGAATTTTCTCTGTCATAAACTATAAATACTGCATTTCAAGATATGATAGTGAGACATTTGTTCATCAGAAAATATGTTTCAAAAAACAAATATTACCAAAATCTATATGATATAGTCATTTACAAATACAATCCACTTGAAAATATAAATGGATATATAATCCATTTGCCATTTAGTTTTGGACAAAAATCAAAAATTAAACTTACAGTGTTTCCTGATGCCCATGTTACATGTAATTTGATCAAAATCTGTCCAATATTTTAAAATAACAAAAGGTCATGGAACAGATAAAAGGAAAATTCCAAGAGGTTGAGTTCAAAAATCAACTTCATTCTGTTTAGTTAAATGAGTCCATATTTATCCATTATGGCAATTCCCTTCATTTAAATTGTGAGTGTTTCTCAGTCATTTTTAATGTCACTTTATAAGTTGCTAAGCTTTATTTGTTAATCAATGAGCATTACTGTCAAGCTGTCTTTGAATTAAAAAAAAACAGAATCTGAAATACTGGTTTGCAGTCTTTCCGTCTTCAGTGAAACAATTATGCAAATATTGCCATCTTTCTAATATAGTGAATAAAATTCTCATGATAAGTAATTCCACAAAGATCTATTAATATAATTTGGATTTCAGAGAGATTTTAAGAAATATATGAAGGAGCTATGGAATAATTTTACTCTAGAAAATAACTGGCACATAGCACCACCCCACAATTCAAAATCTCTACTTTTAGATTTCAGCATTTCTTATGGAATTATTTGCTTGTTTGCTGGAGAAAGTAAAAGACTATCAATTATTAGTAATGATTTCCTTAGTTGAAAAATGTAAAATAAATGATTGAAACATTTGGCAGGGGTCAGTAAGAGTTTGCATATTATTGATTCACTTTGTCCTAACACTTTAATGACACAGACACAATTAATATTCAAAGCATGGTTAATTATAATTATACTCCACAGATGTTCAGGAAAAATTAAGAACTGTAGTGATTTCAGATTGAATTGCCATGCAGAAATTCGAATCCTTTGACTCTTTACCTTTCTCTTAAAAATAAATAACTAATTTAGTACTTAGATGTTCAAATGCTTGGGCAGTATGAAATTGTGCCTAGTCCTAATTATATAAATAAGATAGATTTATTGAAATATGACTGTAAATATACAGAAAGTGTAATATGTCAAACGCCCATTTAATTAATTTCCACTGAGTAGCCATAGCAGTACTTCTCATACAGTAATGCAGGTATGAGTTAACTGGATCTTGTTAAACTGCAGACTGTTTCAGTCTGGGGTGGGGCTTGGGATTCTGCATATCTAACAAGTTCCCAAGTGATGCAGATGCTACTGATCCTGGCCACACTTTGACCATGGACTCAAGGGTACTATTAAGTGTTGTGAAGGCAAATGTTAACCATCACAAGCTTCTGAACCAAAAGTGAGACAATCATCCATATACTCACTGGATTGTGCAGCACACACAACACACAGGTGGGCCTGCTTCCAAGTAGATTGGATGTTTTGGTTTCAGGACTTTCCTCTAGGAGATTAATGAAATACAGTCTGCCAAACAAGACAGATGAACCAAGCCTTCCCAAAAGGACACACAAGTATAGGAAAACATGGGGTAGTTTTGAAACCCAAAGGACCTGGGTTACAATTCTGGTTCTGGTTACTAGCCAGGTGGTTTTGGGCAAACCACATTTGTTTTCTGAACCTCTAATTTTTCCTCTCTAAAGTGGGGATAGTAATAGCAGCTAATTGAGTGCTTCTAGGTTCCAGGCACAGACCTAAGTGTTTTAAATGTATTGCTTCATTTCATCTTCACAACTGTATTATCACCTCCATTTTATAGATTAAGAAATTTAAGGACAGAGAAGTGAAGCAAAATGCTCAAAATTGTGATAGGGAAGAACAAATCTGACTCCATATGAGATCTGTTCCTTTAGCTCTAACCCTGTGTTCTATTTCCTGAGCTTAGTCATGCTGGTTCTGCACCTTTTGTAAAAGAATATTGCCTATAGCCTGAAATATACAGGAGAGCCCATTCTCAATGTACTGACCTTTAAAAGTGTAACACTTTTCTATTCATATAGAGATAAAAAGTTGCAGAGTAGAGGATAACATTTGTCTTGTTGGAGCTTTACAGGGACATCATGACCTGACCTACATGGACAGCTGCAAGAACAAAGGATTCTGACACCAATAAGTTTGCAAAACCAACCACACCACCACCCTTTTTTAGTATAAAAGGAGCCTGAATTCTGACTTGGGTAAGATGGGTCTCTAGGACATCACTCTCCCATCTTTTCGGTCTGTTGACTTTCTGAATAAAGCCGTTATTCCTCATCCCAATTCTTTGTCTCCTGATTTACTGGCCCGTCGTGTGGTGAGTTTGGACTCAGTAACAAAATCACAATGCTGGTACGTGGTGTAAGTCTAGAAGTTTAACTCCACAGCCCACTCTGAACTACTATGCCATATTGCCTTTGCAGGGCAGTTGTCAGCATCAGAACCGACTACAAAATAGAGGCAGAGAAGGGTAGCAGATAGACATCAAAAGATCCCCTTTATAACTTATATAACTGATATTGGAGAGTATAGCGTCCATGAGAGGAAAAGTACGGTTCTTAACACTGAACCCCTGTGATGCAGGAAAGTGGGGCGTGAGAGGGTGGTCATGTCCCAGGTCTCTGGCAAGCCCCTGGGATGCGTCCCGCCAAGTGAAGTTCCTTTGCTTCATGCAGGAAAGAATTCAAGAGTGAGCCATAGTTGAGTAAAAGTAGATTTACTCAGAGAGATGCACACTCCATAGACGGAGTGTGGGCCATCTCCAAAGGCAACAGAGAGCCAGAGAAGCCTAGGGTGCAGGGTTGTTAGCTTTTATGGGCTCAAGTGAGAGGATTAATCCAACTACTTTGCAGAAGGGGCTGGAATTCCCAGGAACTGGGCCATCACCCACTTTTTGACCATTTATGGTCAGCCTTGAAACTGTCCTGGCACCTGTGGGAGTGCCATTTAGCATGCTATTATGTTTCAATGAGTGTATAATGAAGCTCAAGATCTACCAGGAGCTGAATCTTCCACCATCTTGGTGCTAGTTGCTGTGCCATTATTTTAATGGTTGTACCTTGCCCCTTTTCCTCCTGTCTCACCTAAATTAAGCAGGCTTATCTACCTGGGTATCAGGCAGCCACGGAACACCCAGGCCTGGCCGACAGGGGTTTGGCCTTTACTGCAAAACAGATGTAGACAGGACCCAAAGAGGATGTGTGAGTTAATCACTGAGCCACATGAGCTCAGTCCCTTCTCCCAAACTCATCATTCAGAAATGTCACTGATGGAGCTCCCTCCACATGGAAGAAACCAAAGGGGGTCGAAAATAAATGTTATCCCCAAACAATAAGATTCTGTCTTTAATCTATAGCTAAAAATCACATAAATGACATTTATTATACATCTATCTTACTAAATATTTGAGACTCTCCAATAGGACGTGCTACACTCCTTTCTGCTACCAGTTAGTCAGCCATCAATCATGAACGATCAAAAGAGATAATTGATCCTGAGGAGGGTACAAAATGCTAGCAAGAAAGGAAATTTGTCTACTGTTTTATATATAACAAAATAATCTGCTCAATTTTAAAATTTAGAAAGAAAGATCTATTAGTAAAAGCTTTTGCATGTAGGGCCTATTAAAAGTAACATATATTAAAGATAATTAAAGAATTATAACAAAGGATAAATGTATATTAAAGAAAAATAATTAAAGAATTAACATGCCTACAACATATTTTTAAGTTTTTATAAGTAGCTCTGAACTTGAGAAAAAATTTCATATTAAGAGCATCTATATAAATACTTATCCAATTAGAAAATAGTAAAAGTATATGAGTTGGTAAATGAGAGTCTCTAAACAATATGAAGAAAACAAGGAAGTATAAGAGAACATAATACTAAGTTTTACGTTTTGTAAATCAAGTTTATTTACCAATTGGTTGCCATACATTTGACCAGATTATTGTTCAGGGCTGCCTCACTGAAAAGCAACCTGCCAACATCACTTTAGGTGTTCTTATTTCCACTATATTTGTTCTTTGAGTTTATCTAGCTCTTTAGTCCCTTCATCCTTTCCCTTTTCCTCAAGTCATCAGCCGCCTTCTAATCTTACTTTATTTTCTATTCAACTCTAACTCTATGATCCACCTCTTCAACTATTCTCCCATTAGCATCCTCAACTCCCTTGTGTCTGTGGATTTGCACTGATATGTCCTGCAGATTCCAAAACCTGGATCAACCCAACCTACTAACTCTCTCACTCCTCACCTTACGTCACTGAGATTGGCTGTCTCCCCATAATTATGAATATAAGTATAAACACAAATATATGGATTCCAACCACAGCTGAGTTCTCAGAAAAGCAGGATAATTTGTTCAAGTGTCCCTGGGAAGAACCTTCTTCCATTCCCGACATCATCTATTCTTCACCGTTCTCTATTCATCTCAGAGGAGAATAGAAATCATCACAATTCTCTCTTCATCTCACAGAATAGATGTCTTCAGGCAAAAACTACAGCAATTTCCTTTTCCAACCTGCGAAACTTATCTCTATCCCTATACAACCTTATTTCTATTGGTTCAGTCTCTTTCTTTCCAAGATGAATGTTTCTGCCTGTGTTCTGAGTTACATCCTTTACTGTCTCCTCTGAAATCTTACTCTAACACTGGTTTTTCCCTTTACTGTATCTTCAATCTAGCCTTCTCTATTTTCTGACTGGTTCACCTTGACCTATAAATATTTTTAAATCTCCCACACATTAAAAATATTGTCCTTGATCCCTCTATGTCCCCTTCTAACCACTAGTCCCTCTTTTCACATTTTAAACTATTAACTTTAAAAGGATTTTCTGAACTCACTATTTCCATTCTCTCATCTTCCTTTTTCTCCACATTTCCATCTAGTCTAGCGCTTGTCCTCACTAATACCTTTAAGTATCAGTCAGGCCCCTAGTGGGAAAGAAATGGCATTCTAAAATTGGCTCCTTTGATAATAACTTAATAAAAGGAGTATTTATAAAGATGTAGGCAAGGTATAGGGAATCCCCTATTGAATCCTAGGGTTAGAAACAGTGGGATCACTTTACCACCTTTCCACCTGAAGGGGCAAGAGAAGGAAGCAGTTTCTAGAACCTGTCAATAGAGAAATCTGTGTAGAGGTGGGCACTGGACAGAAGCTGTGACTTTCTATCATAGGATGAATCCAGCATATGCTGAACACAGGAGGGAGTAAGGTGAATAAATATCCAAAACTCACCTTCCTTCACTCGGATCCGCAAGAGCTCCCCAATATTTGAGCCTAGAAATCTATTGATGAAGTTCATACACATCAGCTGGCCAGGCACAGATCAGAGCAGAGTGGAGAAGGGGGAAGAATGGATCTGCAGAGGCTCCCGAAGAGAGTCATCATGTCCATTTTCCCAGATCCAATGACCACTTTGCAATTCTTAACTTGTTTGATACCTGCAACATCTGACACTGTGGGTCCCTCTGGCTGTCACATTCCCTCCAATGATTTTTGCATCTTTGCGGTTTAATATGTCTCTGACCCTCCTGATCACTCTTTCTTGAATATTTTTGTCACCTTCTCTTCCTCTCCTTGCCTACCTCATACGTGTGGGTGTGTCCCAGGATTTTGCCCTCAGCCGACTTGTCTTACAATGTGGTCCTTAGTTTGATTGTAATCACATTTAATATTTCTACCTGTGTGCTGACAAATCCCAAACCTATTTCTCTAGGCCATATTTTTTTCAAAAGCAGCAACCTATATATTTTCAGTTGTCCCGTAGATAACTCCGTCTCAACACATTCAAAATATAACTCATCTTTACCCAAGTAAAGCTATTCCTTCACAAACCTACTCCTCTTCGTGTGTTTACTATTTCAGTCGATGAAAACAATTATCCCACTGTCTGTCCAAGCCAGAAATCTGGGTGATGTCCTTGTCAGTTCCGTCTCCCTCACCCCACATATCCAAGCAATCCTTAGATCATTTCAACACTACTTAATTAAAATAATTCATATCTATTTTTTGTCTCTTCACTACCGCTACTCTCTTAAGTCTTTAATTCTCCCTTGGACTATTGTTGTAATATCCTTACTGATTGTCCTGGCCTCCAAGGTCAGTCTCCATTTACTGTGCTTCAGAATTACCTTTTAAAAAGGCAAATATAATAAGATTCTTCTTTGGGAACAAAGTTGCCAAGGTCTTTTCTGATTTGCCATTGCCTATTAACAGAACCTCATCATCATTCTCTATACGGATGTTAGTAAAAGTTTCCCTAATAAATATATAATCAATTGTGTCCAGTTGCTTATAATAATTGTTACCATGTATACAGGAGTCACTAGGTGTTAGACACTGTGCAAAATGCTAAGTGTGAGATTTATTTCACTGAAACCTGAGACAGTGCTGTGATCCAGGTACTGTTTTTCCCTGTTTTACAGATGAGGGACTGCAGCTCAATAAGGTTATCTGCCTAAAGTAACAGGGCCGGGGATTGCATTTAATCCAGAGCTGTTCGAACCCAAAGTTTGTCTGGCAGTCCACATAGGGCTTTAGACCTGGAGCTCTGGAATCAGATTACCTAAATTTGGTTCTCCATTTAGAAGCTCACTGACAGTTATGATTAAAAGAAACTATCCATGCTGAACACTTAAAAAAGTGCCTGACACTTGGTAAGTACACCAAAAGCTACTATTCCAGGCATTAAGCTTTAAGGCTTTCTAGGACCTGAAAGAGTTAATTGCTTTCTTGGCCCTTTACATTGACTGCTCTTCTTCCCTCACCTTCAATTGCTTTTCTATAGGAAACTTGAGCCAGAAGTGGTGCCGAGCCTCATTCTGCATACAAGGCAGGTTTTGCCTGAAAAAGGACTGCAGCGTTTTCTCATTAGGAATTCCAGACCACATCCGCCTGCAGCCTCACAGTGAGAACTCATCTTTCTGAGCAATCACTTTGCAAGACAACTCGAAAGGCACAAGTCCAGATATAGTTGCTCATGTGGTAGGTATGGGGGAGGGGGATTGTTGCTGTTTTTGTTTGCCTATCTGTTTTGTCTTGGCGGGGGATGGGGGGGTAAAGGAGGAACCAAACTGCCTTTATGAATGTTTAGAGAAAAGTATAACACATCCATATGAATTCAGTGTGTGGTGTGGTACTGGCCTTCTGGCACACACACACACACACACACACACCCCTCCTTTCCTTCTCCCAGCCCACTCTCTGTCCGCACAGCATGAGTGAACATCCAGCATCATGACTGCCTACACAATAAACAGCAGTAGCCTGTGTCCCTTCTGTCACTGCCAGCAGTCCTGGACCCAAGTGCTTTCTTGCGCTGCCACCTGCTGAGGCAGCAGCACAGTTGAATGACCCTGACACTTGCTTTTTACCATAAGTGCATGCTCCTTCTCAACGTCTTGTCCCAGAGCCCCCTGGAAAACAGGGCACTTCAGTTTGTACTGAGAAATAAATTAACTATGCGTACTTTTCCTTCTCTGTCTTTTTTTCTTTTGGTTTTCTTTAGGGGAGGGGTTAAGAATTAAAGTAGTCCTCTTTTCCCTGACAATTTTTCAAGAAAAACTACTTCCGGTCATACCTCATTTTTTAGATATAATCATTTCCTTTTATCCCTTTCTCCCTTTTTAAAGCTCATTTAAAGCACTTGAAGTAGTTTATTCAAAAGTATTTCTTGTTCGCTTCCACCGTGCCAGACACTGCACTGGGCACTGAGCATTTAGAGAGGGGGCAGATCTAATCCCTGCCCTGAAGGAGTCTATACTTCAGGAAAATGGGTTGCCAGCTTAATACCATGGAATCAGTGAAACTGTTAATTGTGAAGTCATTTAGAGGTAGGGACACCCAGAAGAACACATCAGAATGCTTTCCTTTTAATTCAGGAGATAAGCGTCAACCCAATCCAATAATATCATACAATTTCCCTAAATTGAATCAGTATTGCTATAATAAGATAAGCCAGAAAAAGACAAGGTTTTTGTTTGTTTGACTAGAATTTCAAACAATTTTATTTCATGCCAGTGCAATGGTTATTTTCATTTATCTCAAAGAAGAAACTGAAAGAGAGTGATGTTATAGTACATATTGGGGTATCGTCAGAAAATTTTGACCAATTCAATGTTTAATCATTAGGAAGCTTATTTCCCCCTCATCCCACTCATCCTAAAGGAATGTGTTTGTTTTCATAGATACATACATACATACATACATACATACATATAGATATTATAGATGGTTCAGAGTGATTCCACTTTGATGAGTGGAATGGAGGCTGGATAGAGGTGCGTGGCTACTCTACTCTGGCCCAATTCCTCTTGCAATCAAAACCAGATGTTTTAATTTTTTAAATTTATTTTTTAAGCTTTTTTTTTCTGAGGGAGGAGGAGGTAATTAGGTTTATCTAATTTTTTTAATGGAGGTACTGGGGATTGAACCCAGGACCTCATGCATGCTAAGCACACGCTCTACCCCTGAGCTATATACCCTGCCGCCCCAGACCACGTGTTTTTGTTTAAAGATAGCTAGTTGGCATGACAGTGAATTATAGCAAAGATCACTGGGGCATCAGGGAAATAAACTGAACAGCCTCTAGAACTGGCTCTGCATAAAAAAATAAATTATATGACAGTGACCATTGATACAGCCTGTCTTACCATATTTTAAAATATTTGCCAGACTTTTAATTTCTCTTATCTCTTAGATACCAAGTGCTTTCTTGCTACACTTAACTGCTCTTCCATTCCAGAAAAAGAAAGCATCGTGTATACTAATACTTACTCATAAAATTCTATACATCTTCTGTATAGCACAGGGAACTATGTTCAATATCTTGTAATATCCTTTAATGACAAAGAATATGAAAATGAATATATGTATGTATATGCATGACTGGGACATTGTGCTATAAACCAGAAATTGACACATTGTAACTGACTACTTCAATAAAAAATAAATTAAAAAATTAAGTTCTACATATCTAGTACTCTTTATAGCCTCCTCAATAATAATTGCATTTCAAAACAAAACTTTTGAGAGGAGGGCAATGCTTTACCTGGTGCCTTTCATACCAGGTAATGCAGCTGGCCATTTGTCCTTAGGTTAGTCCTTGGAAACTCATTTGCTCTGGGTTTTGACCAATAGTTATTTAAGAAGTGCTGCAAAGCACATATTGGTCCCTAGTGAGCTAGGCCCAACTGAGACAGGCTGGGACCCGGGACCTGGGACCCTGGGTTACAATACTTGCACCTGGACAAACATCTCCTTGAGCAACAGAATGCAAAGAAACTATACAGGACTAAAAATAACTGCATGCATGTGCCATTGGAGCAAGTGATGAACAAGATACAAAAAGATCAGAATCCCAACTGCCACTTCTGAAGTGCCTGGAGCACAAGCAGGGGACTGTGCATGATCCCTGCACACAGCACCACCAAGGGGGTGGGCAGGCCACCTCAGCCACCCCTCTGGCCAACCCCTGGACCCACCGCCACCGTCACCCCATTTAAGGAACTGGCTCACCTCCCACTCAGGGAGCAAGCAAGGGAAGCTGTTACTTGTTTTTGCTCCCTTGTGCTGCAGCATGAGTCACAGTAAAGCCTTGCCTGAATTTCTCATCTGGCCTCTTATCAATTTCTGTTGATTAAGGAGACCAAGAACCCTGGTCAGTTACACAACTAGGATACAAGTGAGTTGGTGGCTATAAGTCCTCCTTATCTTATTTTGTCCCTCACAGAAGCACATCATATATTTGATGGTCTTGCAGAATGAGGACCTGGCTATGCCAGAAGAAATCTAAGACACAGACTCTCTGCCTTTTATCTTACTAGGTTTAGGAGAAGCCATAGCAACACTCAAAAATTTATTGCCATATAATGCCCTGGCAATCAAGGTTTTAAGTTTTTTTAAATTGAAATCTATAGTAAAAAAATATATTTTATATCTTGAATGATTAAATACACACACATGCACACACATATGTATGCATTTCCATTATTTATGGAATGTATATTAGATGTACATGAAATATATATTATATAATGTATATTATATATACATATAAATATGTGTGTATATCTGCACACAAAAGAATAAACAGACACACACAAATCAAAAGTTCCACAAACCAATACCTATTACTTGAGATGTACTCATCTTCAATTACTTTTTTCTATTTGAAAAATAAAAAAGAATTGTCATGAACTACAAAATTGGTTCACAACTTACTAATAACCTCAGTCCACATTTGTAAAACAAAAAATTATTACTACTTTTTAAAATAATTCCATCCCATACAAGAGCTACAAGTTTCCTTGCTCTCTTTCTTACTGAGTCATGAAACTTACAGGAGAACTGTTCATTGCCTACCAAATATCTTGACTTGAAACTGGAGGTGCCTCCTTAACTACCTGACTTATTACTGAGGAATGAGAAGAACAAAAGGCAATTAGGATTAAAAGGTTAATTACAAAGATAATTGCCACAGGTTTACTCCACTCCACATTCTCTAGCATTATTAGGGACAATGATTTAATTTTTACACATTATCTTAGATGGTAAGAAAATACACAGTTCAAAGATGTTGTCTACTTTTTAAATTCTCGAGGTATAATTTATGTAAAATAAAATTTGCCTCTTAAAAATGCACATCTCAATGAGTTTTGACAAATGTATATAGTTATGTAATCAACATCATATTCAAGATACAGACTGTGTCCGTCATCTCAGAAAGCTTCCTTGTGCTCCTTTATAATAAATTTGCTCTATGAACCCCCAGGCTCTGGAAACTACCCATCTATTTTTGGTGCCTATAGTTTTGCCTTTTCTGGACTCTCATATAGATGGACTCATACAGTATGCAGGCTTTTGTGTCTGACTTTTGTAACCTAGCACAATTCTTGTAAGATTCATTTATATCATTGCATGTTATTGCTGACAGGTAGTACATTGTATGTATATAACTCAATTCTTTTAATACATTATCCATTTCCTACTGATGGACAGCTGAGCTGTTTCCAGTTTGTGGCTGTTATGAATAATGCTGCTATGAACATTCATATAAAGTCTCAGTATAGATATATGTTTCTTTTTCTTTTGTGTAATTACCTAAGAGTGCAATGGCTGGATCATGTGATAGGTGTCTGTTTAACAATTTAGGAACCTGCCAAAGTGTTTATCACAGTGAATGTACCATTTTTCATTCCCACTAGCAAAGAATGAGTTCTAATTGCTGCATATCCCTGCCAAAACTTGGCATTTCCACTCTTTTAAATTGTAGCCATTCTAATTGTTCAGAGTCCTGTCTCATTGGGATTTCTGTCTTCTTTTCATAATAGCATTTGAGGAAGAAAATTAATTAAGTATGTACAATACAGTTGTCATATTTAAATCATTGGAGGCACTCATTCCAATACAAGAGGTAGTGAGACGACAGAACACACTGCTAAAACATCCTTCCAAATCACTCTCTTCTTAGGACACAAGACTCTGAAGCCCTAAAGATACATTGATTTTCAATACACCTCTTTTCTGAACATGGCAATGTTATATCTTAAATGTTTTGCAGGAGTACAGTTAAAGCCTTCAATCTGCTATTTCAGAATGTGAGGTTTGTTGTTTTTTAAAAAAATGTTTGACAGGTTTAAGTATGTAAGAGGGAATAGATCACAAACCTTAGTCTCAAGAAGTTAGAACAAAATCACAATAACAAAACTCAAAAGCAAAATTAAAATCCAATAATTCTGTTTCATGATGAAAATATTGTCTAAATGGAGAAGGTTTAAGATTGGAGGGATTATAGAAAACGAGATTGGAGGGGAAGGTGAGGGCCAAAATGGTGCTTGATCTTAAATGGCATGCCAAAGAACCAAAATATTGAATGACTTTTATTTGTTTGCATGTGTGTATATGCATACAACTTCATGTGCTGCTCTCCATTTATTTGTCTGTTCCTTCCTTTACCATCTAATAGATATTTATTTAGTAAAGTCTTTTATCGAAAACTCTCTTCGATCTCCAATCCGCTTATGCAGCTACCTCCTACTCACTATTTCAACCTTGTCTGTGTTATTTGTCTCAGCTCTGATATTACTTCCTCTAGGACGCAGCCTCCACTTTGAGTAAGGCGGCCTTCCTCTTTGATCTCTTAGCCACTATACTTAGACCATCACCCTTGGCCACACTGTTCCACTTATATTGTAATGGCAGGTGTACTTGTCCATTTCCCCTACCAGACTAGAAATTCCTTGAAGTCAGAGACCCAGTACTGTTTATTGTTGTACCAACTGTCATTGCTGACCATCTCATATCTGCAATGGTGTTTGTAACTGCCTAACTGTAAAATTGTTTAAAGGTTTTTTTTTCCTCCTCATGCTCCTGCTGACCAGGGTTAGGCTGGAGAGGAGGGAGGCTTGGGGGGTCCACCCAAACTCTCATGGTGCTGCAAGTGTGGATCATACTCAGTGCCCTGCTTTTGACCCCAGTGCCCTCCTCTTGACCCCAACACCTTAGATATGGCAGTTGGGTGTTTTGGGTACCTTACTGTTCATACTCGCTGCAACTGCACATATCTGCAGTAGTTTTTAACCCCTTGTGGTTTCCTTGTATCTTGCTGTTTGAGCTGCAGGCCTCAGCCTGCAGCAGGAGGTCCAAGGCCTCAGCCTGCTTAAAAGGCTAAGAGCATTTATCAACCTGACTTTAAACTGCACAAGTTTTTTTCTCTAGAGCTCTTTTCCATAGACCCCCTTCCTATGCTTTCTTTGTTCTAGGTACAAAAATATTGAGTCCCAAAGCCAGAGGTGAACTTCATACCCAGCAGAAGGAAGGAGACTGCTGCATCTGCAAAAACAACTTTGCAAAAATTTGTTACCCTGTATACAACCTCTATGGAAACTAGCTCTGCCCCTTGAACTCTTGACCTTTTACTATAAAACCCCCTGCCTTCTCTCCCCTGCAGGCTCACAGCCTTAGAGGCATTAGCCCCGTGACTTCCTTTGACTGGCAAAGAAATAAAGCTGCCTTTCTACTTCATCCAAAACTCTGTCCTTGAGTCTCAATTTGGTAAGCAGGGTACAGAGGCCGTGTTTCAGCAAAACAAGTACACCAAGCACAGCAGCCAGTGCATACTGGGCACTCAATAAACATTTGGATAATGAATTAAGGATTTCTACTCCTATGTAGCTCAAGCATTTTAACAGGAGTCTTCAATGTCTTGCCAAGATGTGGCTAACACTAAAATTTCAAGCAAGTCATGTGTTGAGCCATCTTCTGGTAGGAGGTCAGCTGCCTTCTTATCAGAGAGTGGTTCTGCCTCCACACCCTACCCCACTCCCTCTAGTGTCTGCCTTCATGCTTTAAGTACTTCAATAATGTCCTTAACTCAGTCTCAGAAAAAGAGGAGCTTGATCCAAGGACTCTGTAAACCTGGCATCAGTCACTATTAGAGGCTCCAGAATATCTTCCTTGACTAAGGTCTTTTTTCTTCTATATCCATTTGTTCCCCAGGTGCTATTTTAAGATGCATTTGTCATCTATTTTGTGCCTCTAAACTGATTTTATCTCTGTGTATAGTGTCTTCCCAAGTGAGAGTTCGCAGCTTGACAAGAGGAATGTGAAGGAAGCCTGAATGCAAAATTCTTAGTCTCCTCCTATATCTCCTTCTGTCTGCATATTTGGCACACACATGCCACTGTCTAATTATGTGAACTCTCCTTGAGAACTGCTCCTCTCATTTCAGCAGCATCTTCCTGCACGGTGTTCTCCTTGCCCACACAATTGTCAAGCTGCACAGAATCTTGAAGCTGAGAGAATTTAGATAAATGTGCTATTATAACAGCAAAACAAATAAGAATGACAGGCAAATAAAACTCTGAGATTCAGATAATTAAGGAGAAAATGTAGAACACTTATTTTTTCCCTTTGAAAATTGTTAAACAGGGGAACTGATGTAATAAATGGCCAGAAAGAAAAATTATAATTGTAAACCTTGGTCATTTGCAGCTAGTAATTGATTCTAACTACCTTCCATAATGTGTGGCTTTTAAAACATCTTTTTTCTTTACGTTAACATAGCTACAGAAGAAGCAGAACTGATTTCCTCTTTCAAATGATTACATTTTGAAGCAGGATTTGCTGCTGATATGTAGTTAAGAAACTCTGCTTACTATGGATCTCAACACTCCAGGTGGTTGCATGCTAAAGTATCATTCAGAAAAATAAGAAAACGGTTTGTAAGCTAAGAAGAAAACTGATAAACAACTTAAATGGGGATTTTCTGTATTTGTATGGCATAATAAGCAAAAGAATAAATATCTCAGCAACCGGCTATGTGAAACAAATCTAGAAAAAGCTGGAATCCAACAGAGCAAAAGTCTTGTGTGTGTGTGTGTGTGTGTGAACAGTGTCAAGAGTAAGAAAAGAAGAAAAGCTAGAAAAAAGCCTATAGGTTAATGCTAAGAGGAAATGGTCCAAGGAGAGAATCAGGGCACATAGCTTGATTGGATAATCCGCCAAATCCCCTCTTGTTAATCAAGATAAAGGTAATATTTGAGTAAAGGGCTCAAAAAATCATTGGGAGAAAAAAATCATTCAGAATGCCCCCCTCTTACTTTGTCAAGGTGTAGATGGGAGTTATTCGTACACACAGAAAGTTAAACCCAGAAGCCAAGCACAGTACAACAGGAGGAGGAGTAAATGCATGGAATTTCTTACCCAAAATAAAAGGTATAATTTTAGAGAATATCTTCTGGATCTTCTTCCTCATTTCAGAAATCAAGAAATAGGCTCAGATGGACAATACAATTTGTAAGGGACAACAGGGGTGCCATCAGGTATGACTCAAAGTTTATATACTTGGCCCAATTTACATCACTGCCTCTTGGAAAGTAGAGAAATGTGTTTTTTTTTCAACAGTATACATAATAAATTTCATGTTTTTCCCATATTTAGGAAAGAAGAATTGAGGCAGTAGATTGTACCATGTGTGACAGAAAAATCATAACTGAGAGTTGACTCAGAGGGATAAAACTGAGGCACAAAAAGGAAAAACCAAGGGGTAGAGAGCCGCAGTGAGAGAAGAGGAAAATTGCATTTTAACATGACATACCATTATACCGTATAGCCCAGGGAAATATATACAAGATCTTGTGGTAGCTCACAGCGAAAAAAAAGTGATGATGAAAATATGTATGTTCATGTATAACTGAAAAATTGTGCTCCACACTGGAATTTGACACAACATTGTAAAATGACTATAACTCAATAAAAAAAATGTTAAAACAAACAAAAAAAGACATACCAGACCAGCATCCATTTTCCCCTGAGGAGAGGTCCAGGAGTCTGTCTTTGCCAAGGATGCTGAGGAACCATGTGAGGAAGGCTGCCATTTCTGAGTTCCTCAAATTATTAAAGTTCTGCCTAAAGAACCTGATTTTCTTTTATAATGAAGGTCATGTCCCATCTAGAGGCCATTCCTTTGTACACAATGAGAACCATTATCACTGCCTCCCAGAGCGGTAGGGAACAACCTACATCATTAAGACAGGGAGGAATGTGTTTTTCTTCCTTTTGAACAGATAAAATCTTAAATACTTTAGCCAACTGCTAATTATCTCAGAAGATTTTAAAGTGCTGCCACAAAAACTCAATTTTTAAAATGGAATTCAAGACATACAATATTAAAAACCAAAAGGAACTGATGTTAATTCTAGAGTGGTTTAAGGAATTTCATTCCTCCCCCATTGGCTCAGATTCGTTAAGGTGTCTGCTGAAATGTCGCTCAGCAGAGACCTCTTTCCTGACTCCTCTGTCTATAAAAGCACGCAATCACTTTCTCTTTTATTTTCTTGCTGGATTCGTTTTTTTTCTTCACGGCACTTTTCACACCTGATAATATATTTTTGTCTGGCTTCCACATTAGACTATAAGCTTCATGAGGGTACATACCTTATTTTTGTCTACCACTGTGTCCCCAACACCCAGGACAGTGCCTGAGATACAGTTGGTATTCAATTTTTTTGTGAGATCAGTGACATTCAAAGTGTGATCTCTGAGGTGAGGGTATAGCTCAGTGGTAGAGAGCATGCTTAGCATGCCTGAGGTCCTGGGTTCAGTCCCCAGTGCCTCCATTAAATAAGTGGAAAAAGTGTGGCCTCTGGATCCACCTCAGTCGCCTCACCCTGGAACTTATTAAAAATGCAAATTTGGGGGCCCCACCCCAAAACAATTGAATCAGAAATGCTATGATTGAAGACCAACAGTCTATGTCTTAACGTGCCTTCTAGGCGGTTCCTTCTAGGCGATTCTGAGCCATGCTAAAGTTTGAAAAACACTGTTAGAAAAATGAAAGGAATCAATGAATTTAAGGCCCGATTGCTTGGAATGGGCAGACATCTTCCCAATGATTTTTTTTCCCTTTAATTCACAATTAATTAGGTTAGAAGCCCATTAACATCCACCTATAAAAAGGCTACATATTAGGAAAAGTGGATAAATGCATGATTTTTTCAATAGCTGGCTTGAGAGTCTTAGATGTCTGGTCATGGCCTATTTGGAATATCAAAGGACAAGAGGAAGCCTTTGGATAAGACAGCATTTGACATGTCTTAGGATGATGCGGGAAACTTACTAATTGATTATTTTCACTCATGGAAGTAAGTTCCCCCTACTGTGTCCCTGCCCCGTTGTCACATGGATAATTGGCATTATGTTGGAGGAAGGGGTGAATCATGGAAGGTACTTGGAACTGCTAATAGCAACAGATATTTACTGAGTATCTACTGTGTACCAGGCGCTGTTCTAGGTACTTATGATACACCAATGACCAAAACAAAAGTAAACAAAATCCCTACCTTCATAAAATTTACCTTCTAGTGGAGCTTGGTGAAAATGTATGTCTTCCCTTGTTTTTGTCTCTCTCTTACACTATCAGCCAGACTTGAACTAGGACTTTTCCTTATATCCTATGGCATTGAAGGCACTAAGAAACCAAGAAAACATTTTAACATTCTGTTCGCCAAGAGTCTTTAACTTTCTTTAAGTTACTTGCAAAGCTCCAAAAGGTCATGAGTGAAGTGGAAGCTACATCCTGCTGGCAGCATATTGTTTCCTAAGTGCCAGATAAGCCTGCTTTTGCAACAGCCTGGGAGCTAAAGACACAATCAGACTTAACTTCCTGCTGGCTGTTGTTGCTGGGTACAGTAATAATAATAACCAGCCTAGCATTCACTTTGTGCCAGATACTATTCTAAGTTTTTACAAGTAAAAACTCATGTAATTCTCACAAGAACCTAACGAGATAAGTGCTATTATTAATGTTTCCATTTTACAGATCAGGACACTGAGGCACAGAGAGGTTAAGGAACTTTGCCCAACTATTCACAGATGGTTTACAACCAGGACTCGAATCCAGACCATCTATCTCCAGAAACTGGGCTCTTAATCAACGCACTTGGGCTTCTTTGTTATGTCAGGAAGATGATTTCCTAAAAACTCAACACTAGAGAAATTGTCCTGAAGCACTGATTACAAATAGGAGTACTTTCCTCTTCCAATGTCAAGAATAGAATGGCTAATTTCTTCTGAGAACTGTTGGCCAAATAACTAGCACTGTCTCCGGCCACTACCTCAGTCTTGGAAGAATTCCTCACATGTTCATTCAATTTCTCATTCTTTTCTTTCCGTCTCATGCTTTCTCTCATATTTCTTTTCTCTAATATAGATTTGTAAATTCCTTGTTGTATTTGTGCGTGCTTCCTTTTTAGCTCTCATTCTCTCCCCAAACTTCATCCTCAAACTCACACAAATAACCTTTTGGAGATGCTGAAATAAGGCTGTTTCCATAGCAGCAGTTTTCAAATAACTTTTTTTTTCAATTGGTACAGCCTTTTAAGGTCAATTAGAAAATTACATTAGCTATTCATGAATATGCTGATATTTCAAGAGCTGCATTGTTCTTATTCTGATGAAATTCTATTAATGAATTACAGCTATGGAAGGACAGAGTCAAATAACTTGCAGAAAAAACTGTTCTTTAAAAAAGAAATATAGCTCAGGTTTCCTGAATCTCAGAATTTAAGTAGCTTTTAGTCTTCACTATCAGTACTTTAAGGTCAGGAACAACATCCTATCTTTTTTTTTTTTTTTTTTTGCCCGGTATCTCACAGTGCATAGAAGGTACTCAATAAACATTTGTTTATTAATTAATTAGTTAAAAATTAAAGATTAGTACTTCTGGTGTCAGTCAAGATTGAGTAAGTCAACTATAGCTTATTTTTTCCACTGATTACAATTAGAACCTCTGGGAAAACTATAAAAAGCAACCACCAGAAGGAAAATATAATAGCATGTTCTTCGTCTTGCTAACTTGTGTATATTGAGGTCGGTAGAATGGCCACCAAAGCCGTCCATGCGCTAATCTCTGGAACCTGTGACTATGTTATGTTACATGGCAAAAGGGACAGTGCCATGCAATTGCGGTCATGGCTGAAGTTAGAGGCAGAGGAAAGAGAAGTCAGAGAGATTTAAAGTCTGAAAGGGACTCAACATGCCATTGCTGGACATGGAAAGCATGAGAAGGAATGCAGGCATCTTTTAGAAGCAAAGACTGTCCCCAGCTGACAGTCAACAAGGAACTGTAATAGGGAAGAATAAATCTGACTCCATATTGGATCCGTTTCTTTCTTTCTTTCTTTCTTTTTTTTTTTTTGGATCCATTTCTTTTATTTTAACCTCTGTATTCTATTGCTTTTGCTACAAGTTAATCACTGAAGGGATGTTTCCTATAGCTTAAATTTACATAATGGTCCATCTCCTGGAACCCTGCCTCCCATTGCCTGAGTGTTAAGCTAAAATACCTTTGTTTAAGCTCATAGGAAACATCTTGACCAGGCCCACCTGTGAATGGCTACAGGAAAGAGAAATTAATACTGTCCACCAACCAGAGTCTGGCCAGGACCAGGACATATTTGTAACAACTTACCACATTTTTTACTTTACCCACTCATCTCTCTCTCTTTGTTCTATTAAAAAAACAGAGCATCCAAACACAGGCAAGATGGTTCTTTGGGACACTAGTTCACCATCTTCTCCATCTGCTGGCTTTCCGAACAAAGTCGCTATTCCTTGCCCTAATAACTTGTCTCTCGATTTATTGGCCTGCTGGGCAGGAGTAGTACAAGCTTGGAATAGGTAACCAGAAAAGGGGACCTTAATGGTCCAGATGCAAGGAAATGTATTGGCTAACACCTGAATAAGCTTGGAAGCAAATTCTTCCCCAGATTATTCTGTAAGAAATGCAGCCCTGCTAACATCTTGACTTAGGTTTTGTGAGGCCTTGAGCAGAGAGGATCCAGCTGAGCCATGTTGTGCCTGGGTTTCTGGCCCACAGAACTGTGAGATAATAAATGAGTGTTATTGTAAGATATTTTATTTGTGGTAATTTGTTAAGGCAGCAGTGGAAAAATAATGCATATTTGGGTATCAGAAGCGGGATGGTTACACAACAAATACCGAAAAATGTGCAAGTGGGTTTGGAACCCTGTAGTAAGTGCTGGTTGGAAGAATTTTGAAGAACATGATAGAAAAAGCCTATGTTGCCTTAATGCACTGTCAGCAGAAAAATAGATGCTGCCTGTGAGGGCTTGGAAGAGGAAATTTAAAAGAAATCGGCAATCACTTCAGAGAAAGCCTACACTATATAAAATCTACACTTGGAGGATACTATTGGTGAAGGCTCAAAAAAAAAGTGAGGGGAGAAACATATTTTTAAAAACTGTAGGACAGGGACCCTAGTCATGCATTGACCAACAGTTTAGTGGAATTGTGTCCTACAGTTCTGTGGAAAGCAGAATTTGTAAATAAAAGTCTGGTCATTTAGATGAGATTTCCAAGCGAAGTATTGAAAGTACAGCCTTTTTTTTTCTTAATGTTTATAGTAGAATGCAAGAAGAGAGAGTTAGTTTAAAGGATGTATGGTGAAACAACAAGGAATTGGGACTTAATAATCTGGGAAATTTAGTGTATTCAGATGCTAAAAGGTCAGAGTATTCAGTCAGACACAATGCTTTTTGAAGAGATTAATGGCATGACTCAGATCCCCTCAAAAAAATCAGGGAACTCCTAGGAATTTTAAGGGTGTTATCCCTTAGACATCTCAGCAGAAGCCAAAAATAGAGAAGGGATTATCTCAGAAAGATTTGTAGACCTAACTTCTAATGAGCTGAATCTTTGTGACATCCACAGGAGATCCACAAAGTTCTTAAAATTTTATACCAGTAGAAACACTGCCAGCTTGGATTGAAAAGGACAGAGAGAGTACAGAATGAAAGAAGGCTGCTGAACTTCCAAAATGCTACTGGCAGTAAGCAGGCTGATAAAACTACTCAGCTGCAAACATGTGCTATCAATCATGAAAAAGGAAAAATGACTCAGAGGGCAGAGCCAAGAGCTGAGAGAGACGAGCTTAGAGCGTAGAGGGCAAAGCTGAGAGCTACAGAAAATTATTTCCAGGTATTGAATGATAAGGGAGCTTGACTGGCTGGATTTCCAAACTCTTTTGGGCTGGTGATTCTTTTTTTACTATCCAATATCTGCTTTTGGAAATGAAACATCTCTGATCTACTATCATATGCCTGTGCTACAAGTGCATGCTTGGAGCAGATAACTTGTTTCTTTAGTTTCACAGGTCCATGGATGGAAAGAAACTGTGCCCTAAGAGTTGAACTTAATGGATTATAGCCAGAGCCTCATCCACATCTGATTTAGATGATGAGACTTGGGATTATTGAACTGATGAGATTTATATGATGTTTTTTTGGGTTTGGAGTTGATGCTATAATGGTATGAGAACTTTGAGGACCTTTGGATGAAGTGAACATATGTTTCATTTGGGAGGGATATGAATCTTAGTGAGTCAGAGGTATTCTGGTCAATAGAATAGCCCCAAAATTGTCCACAGCCCTAACACCAGGAATTTATTAATATGTTAATATTATGTGGCAGAGAGGAATTTGCAGATGTAATTAATGTCACCAACATTGAGATAACAGAGATTATTCTTGATTACCTAAGTAGACCCACTGTAATTACATGAGCCCTGAAATGCACAGAATTCTTTTTTTCATCTGAAATTAGATAGGGCACAAGGGAATGTCAGAAAGATTTAAAGCATGGGAGGGACTCAACTCCTTGTTGCAAAAGGGAAACATGGAAAGCATGAGAAGTAACACAGGTGTCCTTTAGGAGCAAAGACCTGCCTCAGCTGTCAGTCAGCAAGGAAATGAGGACCTCAGTCTTACAACAACAATTGGGTGTCCATATGCAAATACATAAATAAGCAAATAAACTGTGATTTAATCTGGCAGCAAAGTATAATAATCACAAGGAATATAAGTGGCCTAGATTCATGCATTAAATTGTACAACATCTCAGACTGAGTTAAAAATGAAATTCAATAATATGTTGCTTACAAGAGACATGCTTTGAGCAAAAAGATAAAAGCTAAAACATATGAAGCCAAACTAGTTAGAAAGTACTAGAAATGAAGAGAAATTGAGGGAAACCAAATTGTAGCCTGATATATTCAACTCATCAATCCACAACAGATAACACAAAAGAAAAACTATATAGCATAGAGGAAAATTAAATTAAATAAATAAGACAGAATTAACAAACTTGCTTTAAAGTCTGTAACTCACTAATTAAGATCATACCTTTTTTCAAAATGTTTCTTTTTTTACACAAAATTTTACAACATAATATATCAAACAAAGTCAATTGTGCAGAAATATCACAGGCTTATCTTTGGTAACGAAACTTAAAATTAGTACTATTGAACAAGATCAAAAGCTTAGAAACAAAAATGGTGCACTCCTAAATAATGATTTGGTCACACACTATATTAGAAATATCTAATTATCTTAATATAATATTTATAAAACAACAATATGTATGCAGTCCTTACTATATACAAGGCATTTTCTTTATGTATATAGTAATCTTTTTATTCCTCTCCATGACTCTATGAGATATATGTGTGTATGATTATTATTATAACAATTCTCAGTTAAAAGGGAATTATACAGGCAAAGAAGTAGTCAAAAGTAAGTTAACTAACTTTAGCAGTTCCTTTTATTGAGAAGATAAAGCAACTGTCCTTGACTGTGGAGATAAAACTCATCAAGTTGAGACCTACAAAAAATTGTATAGGGATATGACAAGTTCAGTTGGGGTATCTTGAGTTAGAAGTGGCTGAGAATATGAAAGTGAAGTTATCCAGCATTGTTCTGGAATTGTAAAGCTGGGGACATCAGGCTCCAGTTAATAGCTGAGGCAATTTACCTTGCTATGTTAAATCAATCTCTTCACATATCTTCTATTGAAATAGACTCTGAGCTCCTTCAGGGCAGAGACTGTGTCGTATTCATAAATGTGATTCCTCAGGTAGAGAGCAAAGAATGAGAAGGGACAAAATCAATATTCTTTGAAGGTAGATAAGTTTGAAGGTGAATAAAAATGGAAATTGAAGAGCTGTATGCCTAAAGGTGTAGTTGACAAGATATTTAGGCTAGAATGGGCCAGTTGTGAAACCTAGAGGGGCCTGACAGATTGGGAGAATTGGGAGGTATCACAGGCCCGTATAGGACACTAAAGAATGGGAAATGAGAAAGTGGAAGAAGCGGAAAGATATGAGGATGTGGTAAGAAAGAATAGTTTCAGAATTCAAGAATCCAGATATTTACAAGTCCTAGGGCATGGCCACGAGAGAGAATTACAGGCATGTTGGTGAGACTCTTTGATGGACTAAAAGATAGATATTAGCATTGTGAAGCTAGGTTATTAAATGAGTCATTACCATGATTTTGAATTTGCTGAGAACAAATTTATTCATGATGACAAGAGAATAAATGAATGGGAAACTGTGAGTGAAATATCAGATCCCTTCTTGGAGATGGGGAGTGCCCAAGATATTTGTTCAAAAAAATTGAGTCTAAGAAAAGCATGGGCAAGAGGTGGCAGCTTCAAAGAAGGAGATGTTAGAGAGCAAAAGTGGTGGGAAAATTATCTAGATCTTATAAGACTTTTAGCTTCACTCTTCTACAAGTCAAATATCCCCCAATATGTTCCATCCATCCCTTTGGTTTGGCATGCATGCACCTCAAACATCTCTCCCTTCACGGACTCATCTTCTACCTACTCTTTAAGATTCAGCTCAGGTGTCACCACCTCCAAAGAGACCCTGTTGACTTCCTTAGTCTGGGTTAGGGGTCCCTCTTCTGTGTCTCCACTATAAATTCACCAATTACAATTAATTATAATGATTATAATTATAATTATAACTTGCATGTCTTTCTCCTCCACCAGGACCATGTCATAATAAACACTCTATCCCTAGTTCCCAATAGTGCCTGACACATAGTAGGCACTCTTTAAATATGTATTGAATGAATATTCTACTTAGTCAAGTTCAATTTTATTAAGGTTTTACTTCACTAACTCTCATGTAAAAACCTCATATATAGCAAATATGACCTCTAATTTCCTTTTCATTTCATAAACTACTTCTCAGTTAGAAGCTAATGTTCAAGATTTGGCTTAGAACTTTGCTAAAAATGGAGAGTCTCAAGTCTACACCTAGAAAGTTTGATTTAGACGGTCTAGCATGGGGCTCAGAAGACTAACAAGTACCCCCATCTGATTCTGATACATGTAATCTGAGCACCACATTTTGAAAAAAATTTCCTTAAATGAAGTGCTGGTGATAAGGTGAGGTTAATGATACACAAAGAATGTCCTGAAAGACATATTTGGCATGATTGTTTAAGCATTTTTCATTTCTGACATAGATTTTGTCACAGTGAACCATCATCCAGTCATGTCAAGGTTAGTTTTCCAATAATCTCTAAATATGAGTTGGAGGATTGATAGTACACTGTGTTATACACAAGATGAAAAGATAGTTGTAGCCATAATTCATAACAAAAGCCCAACATGACTGGATTTTGATTTTTTTCAACAGCTTTACCCAGGTGTCAATAGAAGAAACAGTTACCTTGCTAATAAGCAAAATACAAAATATTTTGTTCAATAATTCTTAAAGCTAATCATTTGATTAAAAAAATAAAGAATTTTTCATGATTTCAGTCCCCTTTTGTTATTATGTAATATGTTAAATAAATAAAAAGGTAAGAGGAATAATATACATACATACATACACCTGTACCACCATTACAAATACAGTTATACTCTGTTACTACTGTCCAATCAACGTTCCCTCCTCACACTCAGAAGAAGGTAATATCCTTAATTTGGTGGTTATCATTCCCATGCATAGCTTCCTACCTTTATCAGAAACATATTTATCCATAAATAAAACATGGAATTATTTATATTATTTCATTGTATTCCTATACTAAAATTTATTTTCCCTTTTTCCTGTTAATATTGCAGAGCTTCTTATTTCAACTTTGAGTTTTAAGTTCTCCAGTTTCAACCTCCCAGCTCCGACGTCTTTTTAATGCTCCTAATTTGTCTAGTTCCCTTTTGACAAACTTGAAAGCCTCAAAGTCTTCCCATTCTCTATTGCCACCATCAATTTTTTATTAGTTCTTTCTAATCTTAATTTATATGAAGACTCTTGGACAATTGAGTATTCAAAGTAGACATGCAAATGATTTTCCTGTACATAAAAGTTGAGATTATCCTTAACTTTTGTTTGTGGAAACTTTTCAAATACACCTGGCATAAAGGAACATGTGTTGGTATGTAGCCAAAGTGACTCTGCAATTCAAGGAGGTTAACAAGTGAAGTATTATCATGTGTTTTGGAGGAGAATCATAAATATTTGTTGAATAGCGCTAATGAATAGCACACCAAGAAAAGTCCATTAGGCAACTGGTAGGTTGAACTGCTTTACAGAATTGATCAAGTTGTTAAATGATGATATGTCAAGTAGGAGTCAGGACCTAGGCAACACGATGGACAAGATTTGAGAGCAGAATGGGGACATGTCCAGTCAGGGCTCAAGTTTCCACAGGCGCAGACTGATCAACAGATGGATCCCTGTGATCGATATCTATTTGCCCCACCATCTCCACTCCCACCCTTCTCCATCTCTATGTCCTGGGAGTCTAATCATTATGGATTACATCAATAAGCTTCCATGCTCTCTGACTTACAGTTGGGTTTGGCCTAAAGGGAGCCCTGGAAGGGGATAGCAGAGAGGGAGCTGAGTGAGTCGTCAGTGTTTATGCCCCTGGCTCTCTCCCTGTGAGGTCAGCTCAGGCTCCTTTGTCCCTTAGTCTCTTGCCAGCAGAGGCAATAACTCTGAAGAAAACCCTTCCAGCTGTAGCACCAGGAATGGTTGCCTTATCAATTGGAATTATTCTTCTTTGTGAATCACCATGTATCAGTGTCTTCAGGACCACAAGGATGTGGAGGGCACTATGGGAGTGGAATATAAGGATGTTAAAACAAGGTGGATGAGACTTAAGACTCTAAAGAATGAATGCATTGACATGGGTATATTTACTTAAGATTCAGCATTTAATACACTGGCTCAAGAACCTGGGAATAGCATTAACAGTCTACTAGATTAGCTAATTGAATTTTGGACTCAACTATGGCCTACAGCTAATGAGGTAGAAATGCTAGTATTTTCTTTGCATACACTGGAGCAGTGGTTCTCAAAAGTCATCCCTAGACCAGCACTTCAAGCCTAACTTGGGAACTTATTTTATTGCAAATTCTTGGGGACCACCCCAGAATTACTTAATCAGAAATCCTTGGCATAGGACCCAGTAATGTGTGGTTTACCAAACCCTCCAGGTGATTTTGATGCCCACTCATGTTTGAGAACCACTGCACTAGAGGAAAGAGGCCAAAGGCCCAGGGAAATGGAAGTGTTGGAATGGACTCATTATATGTAATCTTCTCAGCTCTGTAATGGCTATGTTACTGAGTCCAGGCTCATACTGCTGACTGCACAATAGGCCAATAAATCAATAGATGAAATGTTGGGGGAATATTCCCCCAAGGCAAGGAATAGAGACTTTATTCAGAAAGCCAGCAGAGGGAGAAGATGGTACACTAGTGTCCCAAAGAACCATCTTATCTGAGCTTCATTTATACTAAAAGGGGAGAGGGTATGGCTGGTTGTTGCAAACTTGTTGGTGCTGACCAGACCCTCCAGGGGATGTGATAGGGAGTGTGATAATCTTGTCCACGTAGGTCTGGTCATGAAGTTCCTGTAAACATCCAAGGAGACAAATGTTATTCTCTGTTCTGCAACTTTTTAACTCTATCTGAATGAGGAGTGTTATACTTTTAAAAGGGATGTGATGGGGGATGCGATAATGTTGTCCACATAGGTCTGGTCATGTTGTTCCTGTAAACCTCCAAGGAGACAAATGTTATTCTCTGTTTCACAACTTTTTATCTCTATATGAATGAACAGTGTTATACTTTTAAAAGTCGAGCCTGGGAGGCAGAGCCTTGAGAAAGCAATTATGTATATTTCAGGCTACCGGCAATATTCCTTTACAAAGGGGCAGAGCCAGCATAACTAAGCACAGGCAACAGAGCACAAAGCTTACAGATAAAGGAATAGATCTAATATGGAGTCAGGTTTGTTCTTCTCTGTTACAGCTGAACTCTGGGAGTCAGAGATAACAATAGAGGGTGTTGTGGTGGATTTGTGTTCCCTGACATCAGTGGGAACAATGGGATGCTGGTGTGGTAGAGGTTAAGTAGCAACATTTAACTATCAGAGATGAGATATGTGCAATTTTCCCAAAGCCAAGGAATGTAATGATAATCAGAGTATTTTGACCTAAAGCAAACCATGGCAATGCCCAATTCATCACAGAGTCCCTAGAATTAAATAGATTGGCAGCCTACCAAGCTGCTAGTTGATAATGAAGGCTTGAAAAATCCCAAATCAAGTTAGAAACCTAACTTGAGTCACCACCCTGGGATCCATGGCCTCTTCTCAAAAATCCTCACATTTAATCGGGTCAAAGCCCTTCAACTGAGGTGCAAATTGTGAACCTTTGAGGAGGGACTTTGCAATGTGGCCACAGGCTTACATTATGAGCCCTCCCTCAATTCTTCCCCAGTGAGACCTTCAGCTATTAACCCAAGTAACTGTGCACTAGAGGAAGGAAAATACCGTGACCTTCTGGGGATTAATAGGTACTTACCTGGAATTCAGGCTGATGAGTACTAGAGACAAAAATGCCAGCGTAGTCCACTGGGCAAACTAGAGACTTAGTGAAATTAGGTGAGAGATGGAATCTTGCCCCACATCCATTTCACAATATATCCATTTGGAATGTGAAGCTTTTCTGTTATTTCTCTGGTTGCAGAGTATATATGGGAATCGGTAAGTAACTGGCAGAATTTCACAATATCTCCTTTCCTCATGGAGATAAACTGAAATACATTATAGAATTGATCTAAGTGATGATTTGTCAAGTGGGAGGGCTATTATGGTAGAAAAATAACTTCATGGAGGGCTATTATAGTAGAAAAAGTGAGATGGGGGCCTCTTCCTAGATAACAAACCAAAAACTCTTGGAGAATTTGCAGAGATTAGTGCCACCATCAAAGACTTTAGAGATGCAGGGGAAATGATACCTATAACACTCCCATTTATCACACTTGTTTGGCTGGTGAAAAAGCCAGATGGATCATGGAAAATGACAGTAGATTATTGCAAATAATAAGGAGGTTATGCCAATTGCAGCTGTGATTTCAAATGTGGTATATTTACTGGAGCAAATCCGCACAGCCTGGAATCTCGCATGTGGCTACTGACCTGTAAAATGCTTTCCTGTACCTTCTAATCAGTAAGGAATATCAGAAACAGTTCACATTTGCATGGCATGAACAATGGTATGTTATTTACTATGTTGCATCAGGGCTGTGAACTCTCCTGCTCTCAATTATAATATAATCCAGAGGGACTTTGATCATCTTGACATCCTGCCGAATATCACTTTGGCCTATTAGATTGATGATATTATGTTAATTGGACCTACTGACTAAGCAGTAGCAAGCACCGTAGATCAGCTCTTATTAAACTTCACTGGTGAAGGATCATTACTTTTTTAACGTCCATTTTTAAAAAATTTTAATTAATTAATTTTTTTCATTTCCTCAAAGACTGACACTTTTGCAAAATATAATAAACGTGAATTACTAGAAAAATATTTATGCAATTGGATGTTTCAACTCTGTCAAGTTGCTATATGCATTTTAAGACATTTTCCTCAATTTCTATATTTATCTTGTTGCAAATGACAAACAGTTTAGGAACTGGCACAAATCCATGGAACATACTTTCAGTAGCACTGCCAGAGATGCCTTAGTAAGACATATGAATGCCAGAGAGTAGGAGATAAACTATGAAAAAACACAAGACCCATCATATTAGTGAAGCTTCTAGGAGTTCACTGGTCTTGCATACATTGGGATATTTCCTTCCGTAATGAGAGATAAATTGCCTAACGTTTTAACACTCGCCACAAAAAAAATAGGCATATTTTTGGCGGTCTTCTCTGGATTTGGGAAGCAACATAAAACACATTTGTGCTGCTCTGACAGATCCACTGGTAGTCTGTAAATCTTCTAATTTTAAGTGGGTTCTGGAAAAGAATGGGCTATCCATCAGTTCCAGGCTGCAGGGCAATACAGTTCACGACTAAGGCTTTATGAACCAGAGGTCCCAAAGACTTGAGAAGTTTCTGTGGCAAATAGATGTGTTATATGGAACTTCTGGCAAACCCCAATGGCAAGATAATAACACTGAATCCTTTGGTTTAGGAGAAAGGTCTTACCCTACTCTATTTTCAATTAATAAAGCAGTTTCTGGCTTAAGAATAGGCTCCAAAAGAGACTTGTTCATCATGAAGTGATGTTATCTGATCCACACAGCCATGAATTTGGTCGTGCACAAGAGAATTACATTATAAAATGGAAGTGGCATATACCTGGCCTAAACAGATCCAGAAGGGAAATGGAAAAATAATGAGCAGATGATCCAGTAATTGTGTTCCTTGGTATTTAATCAAATGAATTGAAAACTTTTGTCCACACAAAAATTTGCACATGGATATTTATAGCTGTTTTAGTCATAAGTACCCATCAATAAAAAGAAATGAGCTGTCTAAACCACAAAAATACAAGGAGGAAACTTACAGTGCATATTACTAAGTGAGAGAAACCGATCTGAAAAGTCTACATGTTGGATGATTCCAACTATATGGCTTTCTGGAAAAGGCAAAACTATAGAGACAGTAAAAAGATCAGTGGTTGCCAGGGGTTGAGGGGGGGCGGGGGCAGGGAGAAGGAATAAATAGGCAAAGCACAGAGGATTTTTAAGGCAGTGAAACCATTCTGCATAATGTTATAATGGTGGATATGTTATTATACATTTTTCCAAACCCAAAGACTGTACAATACCAAGTGTGTACTCTATTGTAAACCATGGGTAATAACAATGTACCAGTGTAGGTTCATCAGTTGTAACAAATGTATCCCTCTGGTGCAGGACATTGATAGTGGGGAGGCTGAGTGTGTGGAGAAAGGGGGTGTATGTGAACTCTTTGTTCTTTCTACTTAATTTTGCTGTGAACCTAAAATTGCTCTGCAAATAAAGTTTATTAAAAGTTATGAGCAGATATCTCAGATTCTCATGACCCTCGGTTATACTGGTTTACCACCTCTCACTCAAACACATCTATTCCTTTATGAGGAGTTCCTTATGAATAGTTAATGAGGAAGAAAAAGTATGGGCCTGATTTACAGATGGAACTGCATGGTGAGCTAATATCACTTAGAAGGAATGGCTGTGAAAGTCACTGGTGAAGGGAAATCCTTCCACTGGGCAGACTATTTAGCAGTATATGACTTAGCACATTAGTGGGAAGAGAGATGATCTGAAATATGGATCTGTATCAATTCAAGAGAAAAGGCTAATGGGTTGGTTAGGGATTTGGAAAGATCAGAATTGGGAAATCAGTGACAAGGAAGTCACAGGGGGTGGGGAGGTATTTGAATAGATCTCGTCAAATGAGCTAAGAACATGAAGATATTCGTAACATATGCAGATACTGACCAGAGAGCCTTAATATTAGAGGAAGCTCTCAATAATCGATTGGACAAGATGACTGGCTCTTTGGTTAGTCAACCTCTTTCCCCAGTCACTCTGATGTTTATTCAATTGGCCCATGTATAAAGTATACATGGTGGCAGGGATAGCAGCTATGCATGGGTTCAACAATATGTTCTCCATTGCCAGAGCTGACTTGGCTACCACCACTTTTAAGCGTCCAACCTGCTTACAGCAGAGGCCAACATTGAGCTCCTAATATGGTGCCATTTCCTGTGTACCAGCGGAGTATCTGGTGTCTCTTAGATCAATTACAGTGGACACCTTCTCTTATGGAGGAAGCAACGCTTTGTCCTTGATAGGATAGACGTATATTCTGGTTATGAATTTCCCTTCTCTGCCTGGAAATATTTTGCCAGCACCACTGTTCATGGACTTATAGAATGCTTTTTATCAATTGCCATAGTATCCTATATGATATTATTCTTAACCAGGAGATACATTTTATAGCAACAGGCTCACACCCACAGAATTCACTGTTGTTTTTTTTTTTAATGTGCCTTATGTGATCTGCTGAAGACTCATTTGTTATGTCAAATAAGAGAAAACAACATGCAAGTTTAAGATGCTATCCTAACGGATGCAGTATATGCCTTAAACCAGTGGTCAATAAATGGTGCAATTTCTCCCATAGCCAGGAACTAAGTGGTGGGTGGGTATGGTTCTTTCTACATTCACAGCTCATAATATACTTCAAGAATGTTTGGTTCCATTCCCACAACCTTGGGCTTGACAGGTTTGAAAATCCTAGTATACAAGGGAGGAATATTTCCTCCAGGAAACAAGGTCATGGGTCTGATGGATGGGAAGCTGGGACTAGATTTTTTAGCTATTCATACCAGTAAATCAATACGTAAAGAAGGGAGTCACTGTATTGAACTCGGTAATTGATTATAATTTTAGGGGGAAATTGAGTTGTTGTTACACAGTGGGACAAAAAGGATTATGTTTGGAAAGCAGGGGCTTGATGGCTGGGCAAGAGATTAATAAGAGGCACTCCCTCTTGTACCTCTTGTTACTCCCTTGCCCAACTGTCCTTATCAACTGAAAACTGCAACAACCCAACAAAGGTAGAACCACAGGACTCAGATCCCTCAGGGATGAAGGTTTGTTACATCCAACCAAGTACCCATCCACATAGTTCCTGGCTATGGGAGAAATTGCACCATTTATTGGCCACTGGTTTAAGGCATACACTGCATCCTTTAGGACATACCCTCCCTTAGAGGGTAAGGGGAGCACAGAATTGGAGAGGGAAGGCAGCTGTGATTACCAGTATAGCCTCATGAATAGTCACAGAGGAGAAAAATATAGCTCTATACGTTCCTTTTATCTCCTCCCCTATACTCCACCACTATTTTAATGAATAATTTCGGTACTGGTAATACTTTAGGTGGAGTATGATCCAAATGACACCACCCTGCAATGACATGTAGCTTGTGTGACTTCATAGGCCCTTTGGGTGGAGACATGAAATTTTCACTCAGATGAAGGACAAGAATGGATGCTCAGGTACAAAAGGGGTGTGCAGTGCTGGTTTTCTTTCACTTGCCCCTGCAGCTCAATTCTCCACTCTTTTTCAACTGGCCTGGTGCCCCAGGAGGCTGACCTATGTTGGACTCTATTGATGAGATCCCATGACTTCTGATTTCCAGTTGGGTTCAGCTAATGGGGAACTAGGGCCGGAGATCAGAAAGAAAGAGGGAAGTGAAATCAGGGTATTTGTTCTCTGAAATGTCAGCTAAAGCTGACTGTGACCATGCTCAGCTCAAGACGGCCTTCTATACACAATAGTCTTACCTCTTCAGGCCTAGAAGTCATAACAGCCCATTATTACTAGCCCCAGGT
This sequence comes from Camelus bactrianus, assembly GCF_048773025.1. NCBI lineage: Eukaryota > Metazoa > Chordata > Mammalia > Artiodactyla > Camelidae > Camelus > Camelus bactrianus. The sequence goes on along the minus strand of NC_133575.1, from coordinate 74,988,311 downwards.
CACTGCACTATATCGCATGTGGTTCTCCTACATTCTGCCAACAATTTTGTAAATAACCTTTTCATAAATAAGCCCTTTCAAATTATCCTAATTTTTGTGTGCATTCTGTTAAGTGATCAGATCTCTGATTGATACAATCCCCTGGGCAGTGTTCTTGGTACAGCCTACTATCTATAGCTGAATGGGTATGTGTCAGATTATCTATAGGCAGTTTCTAAAGTTTTCATGTGCATATGTGGATATATATTGCAGGTGATCATTGTTTGTCCTGTTACATAATTGCAATTTTTTTTTAGAATTTGATTTTTAAAGATTTGTGGAGTATTACAAAGGGCTATTAGGCTTATAGAAATCGTTCATATGGGATTCTTGCTTAGGTCTAGAAACATATGGCCATTGGGCTTGAGCAGTCATTAAGTGACTATTTAATGCCAATAATATGTCTTTTTTAAAGTTTCAGATTTGAGGGGTGGATATTTTTCTGTTTTATCCTGTTTTTATGTACTGAAATATTATTGAGATTGTTTTGAGCTATACTAGGTCACGGATTTTATTAACTGGTTTCCCTCCTCTTCATTTGTGGTAGATGTAATGGGGTTTTAATATGGTTCTTCACTTTCTATCAAGTTTGTTGTACTGGTAAAATCTTTATCTGAGTAAAGAGGCTATAGTAAAGGAAAACATGTTCTTGTAGATTATATGAAGAAGATCTAGATAAAGTAATCCTGTGAAGGTTGAGGTAGGGAATAAATAGGATATATCTTAAAAATAATTTAAGAAAAACTAATTGAATAAAGATTAGAATGTCGAGTAGATGGGTTGAAAATGAGATATACTGATAACAAAATAATTAAGATATTTTGTTTTGGGGTATTAAAGACAAAAAGAGGATTACAATTACCTCTGTAAAAGGAGACAGACAATCTGGATCAAGAAGAGAAGAGAAAATGAGATCTTAAAAAACACAGGGAATTAATTTTACTATTTGCACTTTGGTGACATATTGATATAGATGAATACACACATATACAAAGCAAGCAAGTAGTAAGAATTGGGGGCAGTAGGGTGCCATAATGGGATGCAAGGGATATCTGTTGCTTTTGAGATGAAATAGATGGGAGTGCTTTAAAAGCTGGAGAGTTTTAAAACCTAAATATGTTCCATGGATTAACTCATTTAATTGTAGAGTTGCTGTAAGGCACTCTGTCTCCAAGGCCTGCACACTCCTTCTCCACACTGTACTGCCTCTAAATTTGGTGTTAAGTTTTTATATCTAAGTTTGCAAGTTAAGTTTATGGCAAAAGCTGCAAAGTGGACTAATCAAAACCAAGTAACTTACACCAAGCCCCTGTCCCATAGCATTTAATGTCAACTACATAATAACAGTGTTCAGGCAAAAAGATTGGCAGCTAAGGTCTGCCTAGGTCTGAACTGGGATGGGATCCCATGGACAGGTCATGGCTATCAATGGACAGCTGCAGTTGTCTATGTATAGAAAAGACTTAGAAATACTCATATGAAGAGGGGTTTTCAAGTCCAGAAACAAAGTATATAAATGCTTATTTTAAATGTATGCAACAACAATCTTGCCATAAAGCTGGGGAGTAGATCATACAGTTCCTTTCATGTGATACTTAATTGTCCACAGTACTCCTTCAGAGAAGCGGGGGGGGGTGTCTTTTGGTCATACAGTGTATTTGAATTTTGAATCCTATAAGAGGATTTCCTTTGATACAATTCTGTCAAAGGAAAAGAATTGGGCAACAAGTTGAAAACCTTTAATTTTTAGTATAAACTAAAAGTTTTAAAAGATATCCTTTAGAATTACTTCTGTGAAGCAGGCTTTTCATGAAAGTACTACATAGTCAGACTCCTTAAGTAAAATAATTAATAAGTCAGTGAATGAATGAATGAATGAATGAATGCTTTCCCGAGTTGTCAGCATTATTATCTAAAGCTCTTTGATGTAATTCCACAAAGTCTAAAACTATTAGGGGATAGTCTGAATGGTGGGAACACTAACCTCATAGCAGGCCGGCCTGTCACAGAGTAGGATGTAGAAACCAAATGCAGAGACTCTCAAACCACCCAGGTTTTTCTTCTTGTGTGGAGAATAATCTGGCTTTTACAAGATCATAGTTTCACTGGCTATTCTTAATATTATTACTGAAAATATTTGATCAAGCTTTTTTTGAAAAATGAAGTTCATACAAATATTTGATGACTTAATATAACCATTTAAAGGATACAAATGATTATTTTAATGATTCATAAATTGGTTTCTATTTATATTTCTTAAGTTTCCACAGAGCTATAGCATTTTGAGTTCTCAGTAAGATGGCAAAATGGGTGATCATTTTGCAGGATATAAAATAATTCTATAAACTGCATTTCAGCTTAAATTCAAGGAAAAAATAAAAGGTTCATTTTCCCTACATGGGAAACAAGATGCTAAAAATAACTAGCAGTAAGATGATTTATCATGGCAACATTATTAATGATAATCATTTGATTTTTGTAAACAGCTTCTGAGAAAAGACATCTGAAAACACCATATATAGAGTTCTTGATTATACCATTCAAAGTAGTTGCTTATTGGAGGGAATATTAGCATATCCAAGCTGTCCTTAAAACAGTTCTGCTCTTGCCAAGTTTCTGAGCACAGAATTATACTCGCATTGTGTTAATATTATCATCATAAAAATTGATCCAATTTCTTCTTATGAATACCTATTTGAACATTTTTACATCCAGAAAATATAATTCCTCAAATAGCTTGCTGTGTAATCAGGACTTTTAAAGAAGTGTAAGTCAGATTAATGATGCCCAGCATATCTATGTATGGAAAGTGGCATTTCTCCTAGTTCTAGCGGAAATTTGGTAAGATACACTAGAGTTTCTTTCATTTTTATCTTGGTATAAACATTCTTGATACATGCTACAAAACACATGAACCTTGAAAGTATTATACTAAGGGAAATAAGCCACAAAAGACCACCTATTGTATAATTCTATTTATATGAAATCTATAGAGACAAAGTATTTGGAGGCTGGGGGTGGTAGAGAGGCTACGATACGGAGTTTCTTTGTGGGATGATAAAGCGTCCTAACACTGATTGTGGTCATGCCTGCATATATCATGAGTATACTGAAAAAACACTGAATGACACTGATTTTTAGAATGTGAATTGTATGGTATGTGAATTATGTCTCAATAAACTGTTTAAAAAGTTAGGCAGGGAGCTTATACATAGCATTGTTTCTTTGCATTCACTCATATTCTCCTTTCTCCCAGGGTCTGACCAACTAATTCAATTTAATGAAAATCACGAGGCACCTATCATGTGCAAAACACTGTACTGTCATTGGAAGAGACAAAAGATGGAACAGCCTCTACCTTTCAGGAGGTTACAGTGCAGTAGGGGGGATGTTGATATAATAATGGTGATGATGATGATGGAGGAGGGTAAAAAAGAGTGAGCATTTCTTGCTATGTTCCAGGAACTGTGTTAAGTACTTTCAATGTTATTTTGTGTTATTCTCAGAGCAATCCTACAGATAGATACTGTTATTTTTCTGATTTTTGTATCTGAGGAAACAGACACATAGAGGTGAACTAACTTATTTAGGGTCACATACCAAGAAATGGCAGAGTGAGAATTTTAACCTAGTGCTCAGCCAAGAGCCAGCCCTCTTAACAACTTGAGTCCATAGATACACAAAATACAAAATACAAGGCAGATTAAGGTTAAGTGCCATGAAAGAGTCAAGTAAAAGTGATAGAGTCATTTGAAGAAAGAACACATCTCGTTTGCAGCTCAGAAAGGACTAGGAAAGTCAGTTTAGCTCTAAAATACATAGGTATGTTTGAATGTTTGACTACAATTTTCATCAGTCATGAAGTATCTTCAAACCTACATCACAGATGAAATTTTTCCTTTTTTTGCAAAATGAATATGGTCAAGCAGAAAGTGATCAAAGTCACATGTGCCATGTCAAAGGCACAACTTTCTCAAGATAAATTTATAATAAACAAAGAAACTATCACAAGATATAAAGCCAGAACCATTTTTATTCGTTCTCCTTATCTCCAATCTAATCTCTTATCTGCAGCCTGAGATCTTTCAAATTCTTCTTTTTGTGTTTGCAATTACATTCCTAATCTAGACTGTATTGATTTCCCCCCTCTCCTGTCTCCTTTCTTATTGACTTTCCCATTGCTTCCCTTCCCACAAAGTTAGCTGAATGTTCTGGCTCAAGCTACTCTTATGAATTACAGAAAGCACATCACTAATAACTTCAGTGCTTTTCACGTAAGGGATAAGTTGTTTTGCTTTCAGTCTAGAGGCTACATATTAAATGTTCACCTAAACCTACTTAGTCTCTTGTCCTCTACATATTTCCATACTACTTTTCTCTGCTGTTGTCTATACTTACATCTAAAAAACAGCATTCCTGTTCTTTATCGAGTTTCCATGAGTGCTTTTAAAATTTCCTTCCTAAAACCTTTACTGGAAGATTGTTTTGGCCATAATCAGAGGAATAATGAAGTAGTTTTACTTTCTAGACAGTCAGCATTGCTGATAAGCATGAAATACGCTAGACCACCCTCTTCCTCAGTCATTACACAAAAACCAATGCAAATAAAATAACATTTCCTTCTGTTATGGCATAAATGATCACCTCTGAACCACTGTGCAGACTACAGGAAGATGTGACAGAAAATAATTATTTGTGTAAACACTCTAGAGTTCTATGTTACGATTCAGAGTAGGATAGGTGATTGCTGTGGTAAGGAAAAAAGACTCCAAATCTCAATGGCTCAACACTTAACAGTTTATTTCTCACTTTCAAAATATTCACTGCAAATCCATCAGCTCTCTAGGGCAGGTCCCTTACAAATAGTGACTTAGAGATCAAGGTGGCATCCATCCTGTAGGTAAGTACACTATTTGGAACATGCTGCTTTCAGGTGACAGTGGCAGGCAAAGAGAGCTGGAGTGTTGTGCAGGACACTTTACTGCTCCGGCATTGAAATGACACATCACTTCTGTTTACAATCTCGTTGCAATCCCTCTACTAGAAGTAGTCAAATGGCATTGCTTAACTACAAGGGGTGGGAAGTGAATGGGAGCACACAGATATTTGATAAGCTGTTAACATCTTTGCCACAGTCTACAAATAATATAAACTTTTTTTTTATATTTTAATGAAAAACAATATTTGAAAAACTCTATGTGGATACAAAATATCCCTTAAATATAACAGTTTTAAATTAGCATATATAGATATATTTTAGGAAACAGCTAAAGTTATGAAGCTTCAAGTTGATCTAACATGGCATTATAATTACAATGTTGCAAGAATGTTACTGAGAGATTCTAGCATATGCACTGCAAACATTTGGGGAGCCAATATGTTATTTATCTACCAGATGTTTTCTATCTTTATAATAATTTTACTAGTGATTCAAGGGAGCTGACATGAAATCAGCTATTTAAAAAAATAGCTATTTATTCTCCCACCATGCCAAAATACTTTGTACATATGACATTACAATGAGCACATCCTCTGTAACAGGTGTTTTCTTAGACATCAATTTGTAATTCATACTATTCTGATATAAAAAATGTAAAGTAAAAATAAATTTCAACTCATTTCAGCGGTAAACGTGAATGAGCAACAAACACGAGACAATAAATACCAAATCTTAGTAAAATATGAAATAGAAAGATTATAATCTCCTAAATTTAATTCTTATTTTAATTCAGTATTAACGTTTAAGACAACAACTTTTAAAACAGCATACTTACTAAGATTTTGGCAGTAGTTTTATGTAACAAGACATACAGCGTACTAGAGGTCTGGCACTCAACTTGCTTACAGTAAACCAGCTTCAATATGAAGGCATTCAGTATTGTTTAAAAACCTTCTTTTTACATGCTAAATATTTTGGCAAGTATGCAATTAAACAGTAATGAAATTAATATAGTAAGATTAGGAAATTACAAACTTGAAACTTGTATCCTAAGCATAAATCATATAAAAAAAGGATTACTGGTTATATAGAATATCCCTGGATAATCAAAACTTAATAGTATAAAACATGCGAAATATTTCAGAATATTAATCAAAAAATACCAGGGTCTATTTAAAATGATTCCCATCTAAAGGGTATCAAAGTTAATTCAAATCATGTAACACTCTAACACTAAATATTTTTCAGTACTGTCAAAGTAGAGGTAAATTTCATAAAATTGGGGGTTTGCTTATACTGTAAATTGCTGTCTTGTTCACTTGAAGCAGCATACAACAACATCCCAGAATGTCACTAAGTAAGAAAAGAATGGCTGCTGCACTGGCAAAAATAGGATGTAAGGATCAAAGGCACACTATTCAGCTAGCCAAAGGGATAGCAAACTCTTTTTCCCCCCCAAGCCCTTTCCCCATGTAAACAAAAGTTTATTAAGGAGAAAAGTATAATAAGCTAAACTTTAAATTTTCAAAAGTAAGCATTTGGAGATACTAATGCTAAGTTCAGGCTTCAAAAATGTCAACTATTGTCATCTGGATACTTCTGTTCTATTTTAAAGATGTATTCAACTTAGATACTTTAAACTATAGATTCATTTTTTGGTGGTCAAAATTATTTATCATCTAAAACATTTTACTTTAATTCCAAACGTTTTAACTACTAGTATGACAACAGGGTTTTAACTATCAGAGGAATTAACCAGTGGAAAGAAAAAGAGACAAACAAGCAAAATCCTATATTTAAGCCGCAGGCAACAATTAAGGCCCTTTCCGGCACAGTGGCATTGGACTGGCAACTCAAAAGTCCAGGAATAATTCTACTAACACAGGGAAACTCATGCATTTTGGTAAATATGCCCTAACATTCACAGTTGAAGCTTCTTCTAGACCTTGCTTTTTTCAATAGGGCAATTTTGACTTTTTCCTTCTTATTATGCTGCCTTGTGACTTGAACTCGACTTCTTTTTCTTCTTCTTACTATGTTTTTTGTGCTGTTTCTTCTTCTTCTTCTTTGCTTTCTCCATTGCTTTTTCTCGCTCTTCACGTCTTCTCTTCTTTTTTGCTTGAGCCTCCTCTTCGTAATCTGATTCTGATGAGGAATCTGGTGATGAAGGTTTCTCCTCAGGACAGGCCTTCTTCCTTTTTTTGCTGAGACTTCTGACATGCTTTTCTTTCTCTGTGTCATCCTTTGACTTCTTCTTCTTTTTAACAGACACCTTGCTCTCTGATTCAGATTCACAGGTAGAGCTTTCTGATGATTTGTGTGAACGGTTCTTCTTTTTCTTTCTTTTTTTTCCATGTTTCTTTTCCTCCTCCTCAGAATCTGAAGAGCTGCTTGAAGAATCAGAGCTTGATGAAGAAGGTGAAGACTGACAATATTTCTTCTTCTTCTTCTTCTTCTTTTTCTTCTTTTCTCTTTTTTTGGATGAGCCCTCCTTTTCACTCAATAACTTCTCTCTCCTTTTTTCTAATTCTTTCTTCCAATTCTCAGTCATTTTTTCTTCGAATTCCGCTAGTGCCTTGGAGCCTTTCTTTTTGTTTTCTAATTGTTTCTTCACTTCTTCCCAGGTGGGCCTTGGTCGATTCAGATAATCTTGTATTGTTGGGCCTAAGGATTGCGATGGGCCCCTCCATCTGGCCATTGCTATAGGATTCATATAGGCCACCCGGTTATCCCGCTTCCCCATGAGGCCTGATGGCGCCCAGAGCAGACTCTCAATTGCTAAAGAGAATAAGGATAGACCCCCTTTTTAGAGTCTTCATCTGCTGGTATACCAGGCGGGCTTGACTCTGTGAGAGAAGCAGATGGGATGATTACAAAACACCTTTAATAAGAGACAAAGTAATCATGTTTAAGTTTCACTGCTCGGTATCACATAACACAGCAGAAAGATTTCCAAAATCACAGACCTTGGGAACAAAGAATATACACACTTAAGATTTTTGCATATTTTAGATATTGTGGTACAAATGGAACATACAGTGCTTTTTATACCTCACGTTAGGTTCTGTTATCTAAATGTTTTAATAACGATTTCCTTTTATACTGTATGATACTTATCCTTTTTTCTTTCTTTCATTCTGCCTTACAGGTTATAAAGAGAGAGAGAGAAATTTCTATAGCTAAATTCTGTACCAGGCAGACCTTCTCCATCTTAGGAAAGTACAACCCAATCTCCTCCACTCTGACAAAAGTCCAGAGTCATCCCTGAAAAATCCTCCTCCCTCAACTCTCACATTCATTCTATTATTAAATCCTGCTGTTAAAATCCCACAGTAGGTCTCATGTCTGTTCATGTCTCTCCAAATATATTGTCAACACAGTCCATGTCCTATCATCTCTTGCTTAGACTACTTATATCTAGTATCTATTAAGTGTTTACTACCCACCAGGGACTGCTTAGTTGTGCAATGGATTATCTCACTCAGTCTCTAGAATAGCCCTATAAGGTTGATCCTATTGTTATTCCCATTTCGCAGCTGAAGAAACTGAGGCTTAGACAATTTGAGTAACTTGCACAGAGTAACAGCTAATAAATGGCAAATGGCAAAACCTGGATTTAAATCGAAGCACCCTGATGCCAAATCCTGCACACCTAACACAACACTATATTGCCTCCTTACAGCAACCTCTTAATTGATAGCCCTATTTTTACCCTTACTCTCTTCCATTCCAGTTCCATGCTGCAATTGGAAGGATCTTAAAATACCCTAGTGGTTTTACATTTTAATGAGAATCAAATCCAGACTCCTATAAAGGTTTTATATGATCTGTCCTGTTATCTCTCTTACTTTCACATAGAGCTACTCAATCCTTTTCTCAAGTCTATCTTTTCCAATCTTCTCTTGGTTTCTGGAACATGCTAAGCTCCAAGCCTAGCCACCATGGCCATTCCACCTCATCTTCAGGTCTCAATTTAAATGTCAATTCCTCAGAAAGACAACTGTTAGATTGAATTATATAAAATCACTAATTATACAGGACAAAAATAGTCAAATGCCAGCAATTTCACATGGCTCAACCTTATATTAAATTATGTTGCCTCTGTATCAATCCCTCATACTCATTATTCTGTATTACAGTTCCCTGCTTCTTTAATTCATGGCACTTAGAAAATTGATGATTATCTTATTCGTCTGATTATTTGAATGTATTTGTGTGTGTGAGTGCATGTGTGAGGGTGTGTATGTATGTGTGTGTGTGTATACCCATGGAAAAATATAAGGCCAAGAAGAGTAAGACCATGTTTGATCTGTCTTATCACCATGGTATTCCAGTATCCAACATGGCATCTGGCCCACACTAAGAACTCAATAAATATTTGCCCAATAATAAACAAACAAATGAATGGATTGATGGATGGGTAACTCTGTGAGAGAGGGGAATTCAGAGAAGCCTCTTGGAGTTGGTGATGTCTGTACAGGATTTTGAAGGATAAAGAGGAGTTTTCTCAGGAAACAAGGAAATGAAGGACATTCTGGGCAGAGGAAAGAATATGTGAAAAAACAGAGAGATCTGAAAGAGCACCACGTATATAGTGTTGATGGAGCCTAAAGTGCGAGAGGGCAGTGGCAGGAGGGAGGCTGCATAGGAATAAACAGCCTGATCACAGAGGCCCTCTTAGGTCATTTTAAGATCTTGGAATCTGTTCTATAGTTGATAGGAATCTAACAAAATCTGAAGAGAAAGATAATCAGACATATCACAGATTTTTCTCTTAATCTCCATCTTGACTATGACCCTTTAAGTCAACCTAACATACCTACCCATCAAAAGCTCAATGTCACAGACTTCACAGAGATTCTTGGTGATAGTTTCCTGCATTTGATTTACTGTGTTCTTTACCTTATTCTCTTCCTCTTCAGTTCTGTCCAGCTCCTCTTAGGGCTTTCTGTCATTTTCATTCTTACCACTACTCCAAAGAGCTGTCAAATATCATTGTTTCCCAGACTTGACCATCAAAAGCCCTTAAGGATTTTAGTTCATGTTCAACCGGCTGGTTGTTTCTGCCACTACACACTTAGAATAGCATAATCCATTCTAATTTCAGTTCCTTGAGACCTAGTCCTGACATCATCTGGAAAGACAGGTAAAGATCAGCTCACAAAGGATTTGGATGTGATGCTGAGGTTGGAATTTAGTCTCTGGGACTTAGAATGAAGCTGATGGGGGAAATATTGACTATTTTAAGCAGGAGATTGATATGGTCACATTTGAGTGTTTAAGAGACAATTTCTTACAGCATGAAAGATGAATTGGAGGCAGGTAAGACTGAGGACAATGAGATTCATTTAAGTATTCACACAGACAAGAAATGAAAGAGTCTCAACTAAAAACACTGGCATTATGAATGAAAAGAGCGGGAAATATATGAGACATGCTAAGGAGAGTCTACTGAAATTAATGATGAATTGGATACAAAGGGTGAGGAAGAGAAAGGAATCTAGGGCAAAGTTCTGGCTTGTGAGACTAGATAAAAGGGTGATGGCAATGAATGGGTAACATAGGAAATGGCATAGACTTTGAGAAAACGTCTAGGTTCAGTGCTGGTTTCATAAAGTTTGAGGTGCCTGTGAAACATCTGAATGAATCTACATGTAGGAAATTGGATGCATAGGTGTTAGCATTCTGGAATGTAACCTGAGTTAGAGATATGGGATTGGCAGTTGCTGAGTGATGGCTAAGGCTACGAGAGAAAATTAAATTACCTTGGGGAGGATTTCAAACGAAAAAAGATTTGAGCGCTGGATCCAATTTAATAACAACACACAGGGGTTGGCAGAGAAAGTAAAGCCTACAAAGAACACTTCAGAAAATTAGCCAGAGTGGTAAGAGCTAGACCAGCATCAGGAGAAAAAAAAAAAAAAAAGGAAGAGTCACAGAAACACAGCAGGGAGAATAAACTTTCAAGGTGAGGATAATAATTGCCAAAGGCCTATGTTCATGAATTTCATTTGAGCAATATTTAAACATTAAAATCTGGGGGAAAAAAACCCTAAATGTCCATCAATAATAAACAGGTTATATGAATTATAGTACATGTATACAACGGGATAGTATGTCCACAACATACTGTTGAGTGAAAAGTTCGCCAGATGTAAACATAAGTTATCACTGCATGTGGGGAGGCATTATTTCCTTTTGTAGATTTTTCTATACTATTCACATTTTTTTTACAATGAGCAGGTATTATCTTTACCTTTAAAAAAAATCCAGAAAAAAGATGTCATGGACAGTATTAAATGCAGCAGATAAGTCAAGTAAGATAAAATCAGAAAATGTCCATTATATTTGGTTATGAAGAAATCATTAGTTACTTTTGCTAACGCAATTTCAATTAATTAGTGAGGGTAGAAGCCAGATGACAGTGGATTAAAAACCAAATGGGAGGTGAGAAATTAGAGATATAAGGTACATAGACTCATTTGATAAGGAAAGTAAAGAGATAGGAAGGTAACTAAAATAAGGGATGAAAAATTAAGGAAAATTGTTTTTTGGTGTTGTTTGTTTTTATCATAGAAGAAACTTGAACATGTTTATAGGGTGACAAAGTATAAATAGAAAGAGTTTAAAGAAGATAGGAAAGAAAGGGAATAATTCTTTGTGGCAAACTACAGAAGAAACAGGAATCAAAGTCACAGTTAGAAGATGCCTCTTCTTGAAAGAGCAGAGGCAAAGAATAAAGAAAGAATATGGGTGTAGGGTTGTTTTTTTCTTTTAATGGGAGGGAGATGAAAGGGTGAAAGTTGAAGTGTTTCTCACATAATAGCCTGAATTTTCATTCAATGGTAGGTGCCAAGGTCATCTGCTAAGAATAAGGCAGGTTGAGGTAGCATAGAAGTTTTGAGACCAATAATTAAAATTTGGAATAACTGCAGAGGGGAATGGGGGAGAATGCTGACAGCAGACAAGAGTTGTGGGAGGCCCTCAGAACTGCAGAATCTGTGTGCTCTGTCCTCAGAAGATAAAGCACACTGAGAAAAAAGAAAAAGTAACCGCTACAAGGTTTCTTGCTCAAGGCTCTTTGTTTAAAAAGTATTATGGTTTAACTTCTGTTTCTATTTTAGAAGAGAAACTTGATTCTCTATATCTCTATTTGTATGAAGTATGTTAATTTTGTATAAAGATTAGATACAGACTCTAACAGCCCTATGGTAATCTGGGTGTTATAACAGTTATTTGTTCTTTCATTCTTACAACTCCCTTTTGATTACTTATACCAGACATTATGTTACATGCCATGGAGATTATGGTCTAGTAAAGGTCTAGTCATTAAACAAATATCAAACAAATGAGTATACAATTACAACTGTGATTAGAATGATAAAGGAAAATTATAGGATGCTATGAAAAGTATAATGAGTGACCTCATTTAGAATGGAAGGTCAACTCTGAGATACTGACATGTAACTAACATGTGATCTGAGACCTGATGGATAAATCAGAGATAGCCAGATGAAAGGGTTAAACAGTATAGGAGTAATAAAAGAGCCAAAGTCAATTGAATGTTCCAAGAAAAAAGAATACCAGATGCTTAAGGCCCTGAGGTGAAAAGGAAAATCCAAATACAATGCAAATATTCACATTATTACACTGTTGTAGACCAGTCATAATATTAACTTCTTGAAAGTGATTGTATCTATACCATTTTTTTCATTGAATATGCTCAGGTAAAAGTCAATATGAATTTAAGTTAATTAAAAGCATATTTTAATGTTTCACAGTGTAATTTCAATTGTAACTATTACCAAGGCTAGTTACTTTGAAGACATACCCTATTTTACAAATCATTTCACTGAATTTTTAGTGCTATGTCTAGCTGTAAGCATCACACTGTGTCTCACAGACACATGCACTGGAAAACTCTTTAAAATAGTTGGCAATTGCACTGAGACTTAATATGAAACATCCAACTCTTCTGAAAAGGTCTGGACAATCAGATGAGGCCCCTATACAAAACAATGTTCTTTGTTCCCACTAGCTAATGTAAGTTTAAGTACCACGATACCGAAATAAATGACTCTTATAAAGCTACTTAAAGGCTTAAAGACAGCAATGCATCTACTAATTTATAAAATAATAATAATAATAACCTGCACATATATACTAACAATACCTTTAATTATCACACTATGTTTCTGCCATTTCACATTGAATAATAACATAGAAAAAAAGCCACAGCATAATATAATTCACAGGCTGAATAAGAGACAAAGACGGTTTCTGGAGACATTTAATTATACTTGACAATTTCCTGAAAATATCGAGCTTTTGCAAGTGTACATAATATGATATCCTTTCTCTAAATTAAACTCAAGCAACTACACATTCTATTCCAGTTGTTAACATGACTGTCTTGAAGGAGAAGTTATCACTCTTATTTTGACTGGGATCAAGATGATAGAAAGCTGTGCTGTGTTAAAAGCATTCACCTCAGGTGAATTCCCTCTAGCGTAGTTGTGTCATGGAGCATTTCTCATCTGAGGAAAAAGGTGTAGAATTTGAAAGACTGCCTCCTCTTTTCCCGTCTACAGAATTGTCAAATGACAAGGGATCAGTCTCTACCATCTTAAGGATGACACCAGAAAGCTTACAGCAGCAACAAAATATTGCAGATGTAAGAGATAAAATAAAAAAGAATGGTTATGAGAGGGTAGAAGCACCAAGTATGAATTTTAGCTAGGTGTTTATTCTAAAGAAATGAGTGCTTCACCCTTATTTATCTTAATAGAGTAATACATTTTGGATTTTATACTCAGAAAAACAAATCATTGTTATCATTTAATTGAATCGAAATTAAAAAAATATAAACTTTCTAAAATCTTTAGATTTATAGAAAAGTTGCAAGTATACTAGAGTATCTTTTATATCCAGTTTTCTTAATGATAATATCTTACATTAATACGTACATTTGTACATTTGCCACAACTAATAAGCCAATACTAACACATTCATATTAACTAAAGTCCATTCTTCATTTGAATTCCCTTAGTTTTTAACCTACTGTCCTTTTTCTGTTCCAGGATTCCATCCAGGACACCACATCACATTTAGTCATTATGTCTCCCAGGCTCCTCTAGACTGTGGCAGTTTCTTAGAACTTCCTTGGTTTTGAGGAATACTGATTTAGTATTGATTTTTTAGAATGTTCTTCATTTTGGGTTTGTCTGATGTATTCGTTGGCCATAATTTGAACATTGTTAAAGTCTATATAAATGTAAAGACTTGATATTCCATCAGTCATGTGAAAATGATTACAACTATTCAGTATTCACCACAAATAGGTACTATTCCAAGTGGTTTACCTTGATTATCTCAATTAATTCTCACTACTTCATGAAGTAGGTACTATTATTTTCCCCACTTGACAGATGAGCAAACTCAATCTCAGAAAGGTTAAGTAATTTTTCCAAGGTCTCACAGTAGTAGAGCCAAGATTGGACCCCTAGCAGCCTGATTTAAAGCCAGCATTGTTAAAGAATGCCATTGTAGCATGAAAAGTAGCTGCAAATTCTAGCTGAGGACTCTAATGAAAATATGATGGTTATTGTAGCTGTACACCTATCCCTTAAGTTCAGAAGGTCACATGGCAAATGCTCTCCTGAAAGGGTAGAAAAATGTCTAATGTTAATATAATTTAAGAGGGAGGGTATAGCTCAGAGGTAGAGTGTGTGCCTAGCATGCACAAGGTCCTGGGTTCAATCCCCAGTGCCTCCATTAAAGATAAACAAACCTAATTACCTCCCCTGCTAAAAATGTAAAATTATAAAAAAAAAAAAGCTCAAAGAAAATATAACTTACATTGGTTAATATTATCAGTTTATATAAATTGGGACTACTTGAAGCAGGTGTTCTACATATTTATCAGATCAATCTCAAATTTTCAGATACATGAAGCATAAATCTCTCTTGGAGTGGGAGAGGAGATGGGAGTCTAGCTTAAACCAGTCAATGTATTTTTCTGCATTACTATGTGGCTGGATATAACTAACGTTTACAATAATGAGGAGAACCTGGGAAAATGGAAATGTACAGAAGACTCAAAAACACCGTTTAACTTATTATTTTCAACTTTTTTCCTTACCCAACCTGATTACCTGATTTAAGTTTTCCCTTCTCTCTTCACACCTGCAAGTACAGGGATGCTTAAGGAAAAGTGTTAACCATAATCAGCAAAAAGCAAATGGAAACTGTCCAAATCAACCTGGGTAATCAATAAACTATCAAGAGTTTCTCCTTTTTATACTCCAGATAACTTACTACCTATCTCTGTTCCTTCACATGGCTGTATATGTTCCTGCTATTTATATGATGTGTAATGTGTCACTTGTAGTTTCCTTTTCCCCCACTGGATTGCAGATCCCTAAAGGGTAAAGGCTTCAGTGTTGCTCAGACTACCATGTTTTCTATCCACTGCTATGGCAGATATTCTGAGTCACAGAATTTGCTAACCTAACACTTAACAACATGTCATATCAGTTATTTTGACCTATTTATTATATCATTGCCAGCAGCAGTTGTCATGCAAGACTCAGGAATACAGGAAAGTTCCACACTAGGAAGTCAGTTGTTTTTACCCAGACTCCCTTAAATCTTTTTCACCTTTTGACTGACATTGAAATAATCGGCCTATATACCCTTAAATCTTTTTCACCTTTTGACTGACATTGAAATAATCGGCCTATATAACTGCCTGAATCAGGAACCTGAAGATTCCAGCACATTTGCTTGATTTACTTCAAACTCAGTAACTCTAGATAACTGTTTTTCTCTATGGAAGAAGTCAATTCTAACCCTAAATCCCTCACAGGCCCTGAATATGAGTGTACAGATTACTTGTGCCATCCCTTAACTCTTCTGATAAGCAGCTCTAGCAAAACTTTGTAATCTGTTTGGCTTATCTATTCCAAAATGTTTGAGGATGAAATTCCTCATCTTGAAAATAAATTTGATATCCTAAAACTTAGAGAAACATCTAAAATGTTATAGCATGCTGAAATGGAAGAAAACTTGGTTTTTATCAGCCTGAATTACTGGCTTAGAAAATAAATCATGGTTCTATAACTTTATTTTGGCCATAACATACAATTTAAAATGGAAAAATAATCTTAAAATAAGGTTGAATATGTTTGACAAAAATACATAATATCAATGTATGTATTTCACTTACGCACTCAACAAATGTTTATTGTGATCCTACAATGAGCCAGGCAAGTATTAATTTAAACAAGGAAGATAAAGTCCATGAATTCATGTGGTCTACATGTTAAAAGGAGGGAGATAATGAACAAATTTGAGCTTTATTCCAAATATGTCAGAAGGAATCTAATCAAGACTTTAAAAGAAAATACTGGCTGGTGGTTGGGGGGTAGGGGAAATAGAGGAACAAGTTAAATGATGTAATAAGGAAACACAGCTAACTGCAGAAGGTGGGACATTCTATAAAACAGATATCTGGCCTTTTCTAGAAATTACATGGGAAAACAATGAGGACTGCTCTAGAAAAAAAGAAGATTTAAAGAGACATGATTAAACGCCATGCATGAACTTTGGTTTTATCCTAGTTCAGTAAAAAAAAAAAAGGTATATGAGGTTTCTTTCTGGAGTGATAAAAACGTTCCAAAATTACATTGTGGTGATGGGTGCACAACTTTCATAAATTTGCAGTAAAACATTAAATCTTACACTTAAATAACTTTCATAGTGTGAAAATTATACTACAATAAAGCTGTTAAAATGATTCTGAGGGCACACTTAGGGATATCTCATACTGGAAGGTAGTAGATGATATCAGGGAATTTAAAAAAATAACTTAAATATTACAATATTAAGAGTATTGGAGAGAATGCCCTTATTTTTAGGAGATGCAAGCTGAAAAAACTGCAAATGAAGCATCATGAGGTCTGTAACTTTCATATTGTGCTTTTTCTTTTAATATTCATCACAATGAAAATGATCTAATTATTTGTGTAATCATTTGTTTAATACCATTTCCACACTCTAAATGATGGGTTCTATAAGGAAAAGATCTATGTGTACTGTGGTCACCACCAAAGCTCTCAAAAACATTAGCATACCAATACGTTATTTCATTTAAAAATCAATAAAAACCACCTTTCTTAACCCCATTTCCCCTGTTATCTACCGCTCCATTTCTCTGTTGTTTTTTTTCAGTAAAACTCCTGGAAAGTGACATTTATACAGTTTTCAACCCTTCTCCTCCCATTCTCTCTTGAACCCACACCCATGGGGTGTTCACTTCAACCACTCTATGGGAACTTTTGTTGCCCAGGTCACTAATGACCTCCATGTTACTGTATCTAATGATCAATTCTCATTTTTATCTTAACTTAATCATTTGGTATCAATTAACAGAGTGGATCACTCCCTCCTCCTTGAAACACTTACCTCAAATGGCTTCGAAGATTACAAATGCTCAGTTTTCCTCTCACTTTCCCAGCTGCTGCTTTCCAGTCTCCCTTTCAGGTTCTTCCACTTTGACCAAAGATGAAAAATGAGATAATATTTGTTAAAGTCCTTTGCATAAGTTGGCAGTAAATTTTAACTAAAGTTTTAACTTAGTAAGTAAGAACTAAAACTTTAAGTAACAACAACAAAAATGTAACCAAATTTGAAAAGGTATACTGACCAGAAGAAAAGGTTCTTTTATTCAGGCAAAGTAATAACCCTCTTTAAAAGGTTATAATTAGCCCATTCTCGCCATTATAGTTATTTATTCAATTGTAAATATCTTAGTAACTACAGATTATTCCCTGCTTTCATACTTTTCCTACCTATAATTGGTCATCTAATGTATTCCTTCCTCATTGCCTATTGAAACTCCTCTACCCTCAAAGGAATCTGGTCTGAAACCCAACCTCTTTAAACAAAATTCTGCCCCAACATCTGGACTCCTATTTTATATTTCTATAGTGCTTTCAAATTTACAAAGTGAATTAATAAATAAAGGAGCAATACTGGGGTAAATTGTATGAAATAATTTAACAACTCTAAACAATCTAAGGAATACAATTTCTACCTTCCTTGGTGTCCCTAAACTTTGATGACCAACGCAGACTAACCAACATAAACATTTCTGACAGCAATAATAGATATTACTCTAAGACTGTAACTCAAAGTGTGGTTCCAGGACCTATGGGGTTCTCCAAGATCCTTTCAGGAGGTCTGCAAAGTTCTCTTTTTTCCAGATATCTTATTTGTGTGAGGCCTGATTTTTTAAATATACTTCAACTAAAGCAACCTATCACAACAGATTAAATGTAGAAGCAGATAAGAGAGTTATTAAGTTGCCACTAAAGAGATTTAAAAGTGTAAAATAATACATCTCTGTTCATTAAATATTTTTAATTTTGAAAATATAATTACATTCTGTAAAACGTTATCTAGTTAAAATTTAATGGTCTTATTACTGGTATGTTCAAATGGATTAATCAATAGCTTAAATTTTTCTCAGTTTTAGTTTTTAATACCATAAATATCAATAGCTGTTATTTACCAGATATTATTTACCACATAAACAAATGTTCTTTGGGGTCCTCAGTAATTTCTAATAGTCTAAAGGATTCCTGAAACCAAATGGTTAGAGAACTATTCCTCTGAGAAAATGTTTCTCGAAGTATGTCCACTGACCATCTACATCAGCGCTATATGGGACACTTGTTACAAATACAGATTTCAGGACTCCACGTAAGACCTACTAAATCGTAACTTCTGGGGTCATGAACTTACATTTTAAACCCGATCCTCAGTGACTCTTACACACACTAATGTTAGAAAACTCTAACAAAGAGGTATATAGACTTCAGAGTCTGATAGTCAGTCTCTAGCTCGGCCACTTCCTGTTTGTAACCATAGCCCATACCACCCTTCGACCAACCAATTTCCGGCTCTCATTTTCCCCATCCGCTGAACCCTCTTCAAACTGCAAATCCTCAGTTAAACAGTTCCTTATTTCCAGAGGAAACTCAAAAATTCCTATGTAAGAGGAGTTTAGGGGCAGCAATCTGGTTGTTAGAGAAAGTTAGGGACTTCAAGTTGCACTTCCGTAGGAAGTACGCGGCTTTACTCAGACTGCTTCACTCAGACTGCTTCATTTGGGGTAGCTGTGTGGAGAAAGTAAGATTTCGGAGGTGGGTAAAACATTCTAGGCTACACCTTGGCATCACCCCTTACCTATGTCCTTCCCCTGCGGGACGGGAACGACCTCAGAGGAGTTTATTTTCTGTTTTTCACCTCAGAGTACCGTGCCACCGTTGAAGCCGGCAGCCATTTTGTCTTCCCTTAGCCCCGCCCCCAATCCGTTATCCTTACAAAGTTGCCGCCCACTTCCTCAGTGCAGGCTGTGATTTGCATACAGAGTTCTGACCAATCAAAGGTCTGAAACTGGTTATGATGTCATTGATTTAACAGAAACCTGACAGAAATCCGTGAAATTTTGCCCAGCCGTGAACGATCACTTTAAGAGCCAAAGGCTTATTTAAATATATAAAGTTTTCTGTAGAACGCTGCTATTAAAGGTACAGACCACTAACGCTCAAGATCAGAATCATCTAGGTTTCTTAAAAACCTACAAAATAACTACATAATTAAAACTGTGACAGTGCTGTAAAGAAAATGCATAGGGTTTGATGACAGCACATATCTAGTACTTAGTCAATGGGATCAAGGAAGACCTCTCTTTGAAAGCAGGATTTAAAATAAGACCTGAAAGATGAATAGTCACTAGCCAGATAAACAGGATGAGGGCTAGTTCAAAGCAGAAGAAAAAAACATGTGAAAGCACTGAGACAGGAATGATGTTGGCTCCTTCAAGAAACAATAGGCTAACATGACTGGAGGGTAACGATCAATGGTGATGGCAGCGTGGGATGATGCTGAAGAAATGGGCAGAAGCATGATCATGAAGGACCTGAGAGGCAATATTAAAGATTTTGAACTTTGTCCAAAAACTATGGGAAGATTTTTGAATAGAGAGACATGCTCATATTTGTATTTTAGAAAAATCATTCTCTCTAGTATGTGGAAAATACAGAGGAGATAAGATTGGATACAGAAGGAATGTTAATCTACATGAGAGATGATGGTTAGTCAGATTAGGATGGGGCTAGAAGGCCATGGCTCATGAATAACACCCTTAACTGAGTACCATACTGTATACCAGGTGTGGAATCACTGAACATTTTAAACAGGGAAGTGACATGATCATATTTTCACTTTTAAAAAGTCACTTTGCCCCACATATGGAGAAAGGATACTAGTGGTCTATAAAGGAATGCAGGGTGATGAATTAGGCAGTAGTATAGGTATGATAGTTTGGACTGGGTAGTGGCAGCAGATGAAGATGGTCTGAGATAGTCTGGATTAGGATGCTGGCACTAAAGTAGGAGACAAATGGGCAGATATGAGATACTATTTTGGAGGCAGAACCAAGAGGACTTGGTGACTGGGTAAGGGAGAAAAAGAAATCAAAGATAACTATCTGGAACTCGGCAGCCAGAAGTGCCATTTATTGTATCATTAAAGAAGTGGTAAAGGGTGGATGAGCAAATTTGTTTTTGTACATGTTAATTCAGAGATGTCTGCTAGACACCCAAATAGAGATTCTGACTAGGCAGCTGATTGTATGAGTCTGGGGCTCCAAAGGGATGCATGTTTGGCTGTCTACCTTACACTTCAGACTCTGAAGACTTGTAGACTTGAAGAATATACTTGTAGACTCGAAGTATATACTTGAGGACTCTCACATTACATGGAGAATTTCTTTAGGGCAGCAGTACTGATTTATTCATCTATTATTTCCCGTGGTATCAAACACATAAGAAGTACTCAATATATCTGTTTATTTGAATTAAATTATGTAATCAATTTCAGTCACTGTTTCATCACAATTCTAAACACATAATCAATACTACACAAAAAATTATTCAGTAATCCATATGTTTTGTCTTTACAAGACAAGTGATAGTTTAACATGTGTTTTGACTGAATTGGCATAGCTCAATTGATATTCTGTCACTGGACTTTTGAAGTTAAAAGTGTTTGGAACACAAATTCTCATAGCCTAGAACTTCCACCTATGCCTAGGTGAGGAGGTCAGGAAATCTTTCCCAAAAGCACTATAAGCCTGGACAAAATTAACAAAAGCAACCATTTCAGCACTTTGGAAATTGAACAAAACTATAAATCCATCTGAGTAGTGTTTATTTTTGAAACATCGCTGACCTTGGGGTACAATGAGCAGGAATCGGTGGCATTAGGACCTAGAGCTGCTCCTATACCCCCCAGCCCCCCAGTTCAATCAGTACAGAGGACTTACACACTGAAAACCACAAAACACTGCTGAGAGAAATTAAAGAACATCTAACTAATTAGGCAGATATTTCATGCTCTTGGATTGGAAGACTCAATACTATCAAGATAGTAATTCTCCCCAAATTGGTGGACAGACTAAATGCAACCCCTATTAAAATCCCAGCTGGCTTCTTTGCAGAAATTGACATTGACCAGTTGATCTTAAAATTAATATGGAAATACAAGGAACCAGAATAGTCAAAACAAATTTGCAAATGTGGAACAAAATTGGGAGGACTCACACTTTCCTATTTCAAAATTTAAGATAAAATCACAATTAATCAGACAGTGTGGTATTGGCCCAAGGATAGGCATATAGATAAGTAGAATAGAATTCAAAATTCAGAAATAAAGTCTAACATTTATGGTCAATTGATTTCCCACAAAGGTACGAAGACAATTTAGTAGGGGAGAGGTTAGTCTTTTCAACAAAGGAGCTGGGACACTTTTTTTTTAAAACAAGAAGGAAATTAGACCCTTGCTTCATACTATATACAAAAAATTAACTCAAGATGGATCACAGACCCAAATTTAAGAGCTAAAATACATAATTTCTGGAAGAAAATATAGGATAAAATTTCATGACCTTGAGTAGGGCAGAGAGTTCTTAGGTACAGTATTGAAACCATGATCCATAGAAGAAAAAATTGATTGATTTGAATTTATCAACTTTGACTCCTCAAAAGTCACCAATAAATGCAAGCCACAGACTAGAAGAAAGCATTTGTAAATCATAGATCTAACAAAAAGCTCAGACACAGAATATCTGAATAACTCTTACAACTCAGTAATTATTAGGAAGCAAAAAACCCCATTAAAAATAGGCAAATAGTTTGAAAAGACATTTCCTCAAAGAAGATATGAGTGGCTAAAAGGATATAAAAAGATACGCGTCATTAGTCATTAGGGAAATGTAAATCAGAACCTCAATTAGAAACTACTACATATCCACTAGAATGGCTATAATAAAAAAGACAAATGATACCAAATGTCGAGGATTCAGAGAAAACAGACCACTTGTGCATTGTTGGTGAGGATATAATATGGTACAGATACTTTGTAAACTATTTTGGAAGTTTCTTAACAAAGTAAATATAAATTTCCCATAAATAGCAGTTTTACTCCTAGGAATCTAACCATAAGAAATAAAAATGTATGTCCATACAGAGGCATGTGTATAACTGTTCATAGTAGCATTACCGGTAATAGCAAAAAAGCTGGAAAAAATGCAAACATCCATCGCCTAGTAAATGGATGAACAATATGTGATATATTTACACAATGGAATACTATTAATCAATTAAAAGAAACAAGCTATTGATACATGCTACAACATGGATGCACCTTAAAAACATTATGCTCAGTGACAGAAGATAGATGCAATGGACCACATATTATATGATTCCATTTATATGAAGTATACAGAAAAGGCAAAGTTACAGAGGAAGAAAACAGAAGAGTAGTTGCTTAAGCCTAGGCATGGAAGAAGAAATTAACCACTAATGGGTCCCACAGAACTTTTGGGGATGACGGAAAAATTTTAAAACTGATTTGTGGTGATGGTTGCACAACTCAATTAATTTACTAAAATCATTGAATTATACACTAATAAGAGTGAATTTTATAGTATGTATATTACATTTCAATATATCTGTTTTAAAAAACACAGGGATATTTTAAAGGGAAGAATTTGATGGACTTCCTTTAAGGCACCTACAATGGCTTTCTTTAGGCTTACCGTATGTACTAATTTTCATAATTTCTCCGTTTACATAACACTCCTTACACAACAATGAATCACAAGCCCTGACTGCTAAGCCTTTTCCCAGTTGTAATCTTACATATCCAGTTACCTTTCCGACTACTCCCTGATAACTAACTCTTCTCCATCTCAGTAAGTTTTCCTTCTCAATTTTCTCAAGGCTATTAGTTATGCCTGCTTTTTACATCTTCTCACACTCTTAGTACTAATATATGACATTTTCACATGATTTTTTTTACTTATTAACATAACTGCTCCTGGGATGCTTCATGCTTTCATTTTTTGCCTCCTAAATTAGACTGTGAGCTACATCAAAGGCAACTTTCAAGGTTTAACTTTTTCTGTACTCTCAAAACAGGCAGCACAGTGCTGAGAACAAAGCAGATAGTCATTAAATGAATGTTGATTTAAATTAATAGCCCACATTCTTGCATTCATTTATCACAAGTTTATGAGCACCCAATACATGTAAAACACTGGGTTAAGTGCCATCAAGAAACCGAAGAAATGTATGATACATGCTCTCTCTTCTGAAGGAATTTATAAACAAGCTGGGCATGTAAAGGGTTAGAAAATACAAGACTATCATTCAAAAAAGATGTCAAGAAGCAATCCATGATTAAGAGAAAATGAGGAAACAAAATCAGTGAGTCATGGATCAGAAAAAGAGCTAAAATGAGTCTTAGAAGAGATAAATTGGATACTGAAATGTGAGAGAGGTTGAGATTTCAGGCAGGAAAGATGGACTGAGTGAGAAGGGCAGAGGTGAGAATTCAAAGTTTACGTAGAGAATTTGGGAGAAAATTAAGGTTGAAAATTGGGTTGAGGCCAGAAAGTGAATGGCCATGAATGCCTGATTAAGTTGTCCAGACTTTATTCTGCTAAAATAGCCATTCACTGAGCACCTACTATGTGACTGGTGGGTTACATGCATTGTTGTATGTTGGATACTGGATGTCCATTTCCTCGGTCTCATAGCCCTCAGATTTTCTTTCGAGAAGAGTCCAGTGGGACCATAACTAGAGGGCTCACACTATTGTAGTGAAGGGGCAAGCAATTACATTGCAAAATGACTGAAGTTTCAGTTTATTTCATCCTATTCTGGTTATGATGATAAGACTGTTCTGGTTATGAGGCCCTTGTGTTTTCTGCTTCCTTGGTATCCAGAGCTACTTCAATTCCTGCCTATTTCCAGCCCTGACTCACTAGCCTTCCACAGATTCTGTGAGATCTTGTTATTTTTCCAATGAATTAAATTTTAAGATAGCCAGAGTTGATTTATGTTGCTTGCAACTAAAATGTCCTAATTGATGGAGTTATATATTATTCCACATTTCACTGACAAAGAGACTGTGTGTTAGTGTGATTAAGTTAACTTCCCCAAGGCCATACAGCTAGCAAGAGGCAAACGTGGGTAACGTTTGACTCAGGAATCTAATTTCTATAAAATTACTTACCAGAGGCTACATGGCATGACCAAGACTCAAACTCTTGTTTGTCTGACTTCAAAACTCGTGTTTTTTTAATTTCCCTACACGACTCTTCCTTTCAATGAGGAATCACTGCAGATTTTCGAAAAGGGCATGGCATGATGAAAATGGCATTTTCGAAAGGTTAATTTCACAACAGAGGATAGCCTGGAAGGGAAGCAAGAGAGCTTGAGGTAGGCAGATAGATGACAATGATGAGGTAAATAATCCAGATGGAAAATGACAGTGGTCTGAAATAGTGAAATGACGGTTGGAATGCAGGAGAATATAGAAGGGAACAGTAACTAGAGTACTTTATCAGTTGTCATAGAACTCTCTCTCTGAAATGTGCATCCCATTAATTTTTACTATTTTATAATAACTTCGGTTCAGTGATTTCAAATTTCAGTCCAGTAAGCATATGTGTTTTACTGAATTAAACAGAATCTCTTAGTAAGCATATTATAAACTTATAAGCAAATGTACATCATCAGCAGCTAAATTATATCTACATCATTTACAGAAAAAAATGCAATTTGCCTGTGATTTTATGATCAAGCAATATTTTAGGTCTTTCAATTTCTTCAAATCATCAGAACCACAGGAAAGAAAGGATATCACAAAATCCAAACAGTTATTTGTAAGAATTAGCTGAAGTTTTTCCACAAAACTAAAAATAAACTTTGCAACAAAACGGTTGATCTACTCGTGATCTTCATTTTCCCGGCAACCTAAGTGTCTAGAAGCAAGAGTCATTTTCTCCATTAGAGATAGCTGCACAAGTCAATAGGAAAAATGATATGAGTTTTGAAATAAGAGGAAAGGAAACAATTTGAATGAAAGAACTGTGTACAGGTCAGACTATGTGAGTGCTGCTCAAGCAAAAGATATTTCCTCATTTGCAGAAGCAGTAATTGGGACAGCACTCGAGCTCTCTATATAAACCTTGCTTGACTAAATAGCAACACCAATTTTGTTCAAACAATGTTACTCATTGTTGCCTTAATTGTTTCCTTTTGAGTTACAAAAATAATGCCTGCTCATTGTTTAAAAATTCAAAAAATGCTTCAGAATAGAAATTAAAAAGTTAAACTTTTTCCTTCTATCTAATCACATCAGTTGGGTGTGTATCTTTTCAGACATTTTTCTATGAACATGAAAACACACACACATGCACACCCCCAAAATACATCTTTTTATATGTACTTTTATATGGATGAGATCATACTGCAGATATTGTTTTGCAACATGTCTTTTTATTTGACACTTTACTGTGGGCATCTTTTGCACATACTGAGAACCAGCTCTTTTGTTCTCAGTCACCAAGGCAGGTATGGTCTCAAGTCCTAGTTCATGGCATTTTCCCAGTCATTTAAATGCTTCAATAACTGGTTTTTTTTGTTGTTGTTGTTGTTTTTTTTGGTGTGTGTGTTTAAAAAAACTTGACTTCCCAAGGAAAAGTATCTTTTAAATAATAAAGAAATTGGGGAATTTGTTTTCTTTTTAATATCCTACAAGAAAGGAAGATTCAATGTGACATGTAGATGCTTAATTCAAATCGCAAAGCTCTGATAACAAATAAACAAAATCTGGTTCTCAGAGTAGTCTTTTTTTAAAAAACTACTTTATTTTATTGTGGTTAAGAACCCTTAAATTTTAAGTGTACAATATATTATTGTTGACTAAATGTACAATGTTGTACAACAGATCTCTAGGGCTTATTCATCTTACTTAACTGAAACTTTATGAGTAGCTTTTTTTTATGATATCCAGAGTACAATTTATTGAAAGGAGATGCCTTGATATTTTGATACATTTTTTCCTTTAAATGCCTATTATTTGTAAGGCAGTTTTCAGATAATTATTTTCTAGAAATCTCATCTTACAAAGGAAAATACTAATGAAACAGAGGATTAAGTAAACAGACATTTTAATTTAATATTAAATATAGATCCTTGTTAAATCAGAATTTTTCTTCTAAAGACTGCA
Source organism: Camelus bactrianus (assembly GCF_048773025.1). Classification (NCBI taxonomy): domain Eukaryota; kingdom Metazoa; phylum Chordata; class Mammalia; order Artiodactyla; family Camelidae; genus Camelus; species Camelus bactrianus. The sequence continues at coordinate 74,961,685 of NC_133575.1, read as the reverse complement.
TAGCCTCCTAGCTATTAATAAACTGTGTGAGGTGCTCCTATTTAGAAGTTGGTTGCTAAAACACTAATTCTTTAAATTCTGAAAATGTACTAATGTGATTTTCTGCATGGCAGTTATGCACCAGTAAATTTGGCCCATTATTATTAGACCTCTGTGAGGATGGAAAGTTACATACAAGAAAATATCTCAGTCTCTGTCCTAGGGAAATTTAAAATATACTGGGGAAAATAACTCGTTTTTGTCAAAGAAATGAACTATATGGCTCTGTTATGTTTATCAAAAAGTATACAAAACTTTATTGTAGCTTTAGTAAAATAAGCCCTGAAAAAAATGAGTCAAAAGAACTACATTCCACTGGGTAAGCGTTTCTGGAGAAGATAAGTTAAGTAAGGAAGTTAGAATTCACTGGCTGAGCATGCACCACATTCAAAGCATTTTACATGTATTATGCTATTCAAAGTTTACCATGGTTCTATGAGGAAGGTACAATTATTATCCCCATTTTGCAGATGAGGAAACTGGGGCAAAAGGACTTGAAAAATTTGTCCAAGGTCACCGGAGGGTAAAGACACAGCTTATACTTATATGCACAAGATCTGATTCCAGACAGTTGAGTATCATCAAAATTTTGGGATTAGAACAGGGATAGGATAAGTATTTTCAGGAAGATTTTTCAAAGAACTATCTATAGCATATATTAGAAGCTAGGGAGCAGCATGGAGAGTGCTGCAAGCAGATTGGTCTTTTAGTCTAATAATTTCTGTAATTCTTTGGGTCATTTTTAACCTTTCTTCTGGAGAAGGCTAGGCGCATTCTCCAGATAATGAAATTGTGTTCATCAGAGCATTTGGTTATCTCTAAACAAACAATGCTTACTTGGTCTTCTAGATAGACAAAACACTGGTTATAAAACAAGACAGTCAAAGCTGCTCAATATCACAGTTTTGAAATTTTGGTTACATCTGTTTTAAAAGAGTCAGTAAAACAAAGTAATGAATCTGGAGAGTTTATGGCTCCATTTCTTGTTTCTTTCTCTGTATTAAGTAGATTTTTTGATAACTAAAACAACAATGAGTTCATTAGCCATCCTGTTCATTTACTCACTTGCAGTCAGTCAAGATGCAATTTCCTTGCTGCTTCTCTTTCAAGGAAGAGTTAGAGAAGAGTGAGTTGTTAGCTATCTTCACTTTGGAAGTATTAATACTGGATTTACTGAAGCATTAGTCTTTACTACATGCTAAGTATGTAATTTAACTGAAAAGCCTGCCATAGTGGAGAATAACTAAACCAAGGATATTAGTTCTCACCTTAACAACAGAATGTGACTTTGGGTCACAGGTAAATTCAATTTATTTTGTAAGTTGAACGGTATGGTGCACATATAAAAAAATAGCAGTTCAAGCTGGTTAAACTCATTAGCCTTGGCCTTGGATCATACTTATGTAACTGGAATAGGAGTCCCTATGTGGCCCTGTGAATGGTATAATAAAAAAAGATACTTATCGGGTCTTTATGCATCTGATAAATAATTTACACAGATCAGTCCCTTAACTGTTACATAACAATCCCATAGGGCTGTTCCTATCATCAGCCTCTTTTTATAAAAAAGAAAACTGAGGGTTGGAGACGTGTGACTTGTCCGGGGTCATACAGAGAGTAATGGGCAGGATTTAAATCCAGGCAGTCTGACCTCAGAGCCTGTGCTGTTGCCTGAAACTCATCAGATTATCATAGTGCATCTTCCTGCGTGTCAATTTTACTCAGGGACAGGGAATCTTATATAAAAAAACTATGTCAATAAATTATGGAACACAAGTCAAATATTGGAAAGAAATGTATAGGTAAAATATATAGATTTTTAAGGGAGTTTTCTGCCTTAATTGGTAGCTTCAGGTTCTATCTTCAGGCTCCTCAAAGTACAGGTTCCTCTGCTGCTGGGGATACTAAGTGGAAAAATTCCTAGGATATTTTTCATTTAATTGTGGATTGAATACATTGGCATTTACTTTAAGCTCTGACCTCCCAGTGTTTGGCTGTTCACCAAATAAAGTCCTTAGGCATGTTAAATTTAATGAAAACCATCTTTTTCATTAAATTAGCTTGTTCTAATATACCGTGTCAATTCAAGCTAAGACTCTTGTGTAAGTCAGAGGAACTTGAGTCTGGATGCCCCTAAGGATGCTAATACCACGAGAACATAACTATTACCAGAGGAATGGAAGAGTGGCCAGGGTTGTGACTTAACTCCAGTTCCAGCACCTCTGTCCAGGAGTTCATTCACTTTTGTTCATTAAAGATGTATAGTAGAGTGGTTAAGAACTCAACCTCTGGAATCAAACCATCTGGTTTCATATCTGGGCTCTTTTGATTATAAACTATGTGAACTTGGACAAGTTATGCACTTAGTATCCTCATTGAGGATACAGTGCTAAGGATGATATGAGGATAATATCATATAATGATGGTATGAGGATGATAATGAACCCCTCAAGGGAGTCATTAGAATTAAATAGTAAAAGTAAAGCACTTGGTCCATTGTCTGACACATTGAAAGTGATAAATATAGTTATTATTATTCAGTGACAACTATGTCACTTACTACTTATTACAAGATGCTTATGCTTAGGGTAATTATCCATTATTAGAAGACCTAAACAATCTATTTACTCCTTAATCTGCCCCTAAACCAAAATCATTAACATTTGTGAAAATGACTTTCGAATATGTAACAATATATGTAAAAGTGTGTTAACTGCAGAATTGTTTGTAGTGACAAACGCATGGAAAGTCCTAGAATGTCCAGGAAGTCCAAGTCTGTGTACGGGGACTGGACTAGATGATCTCTAAAATCCCTTCCACCTCCAACAAGGACAATATTTTCACCCAGTGAGTTAGGCTTGACACCAATACTCTAAGCAATAGAAATGAGACAGGAAAATCTAAGGTATTGGCTGGGTATTGAAAATTAGATCACATGCACAGTACTCTAAAATAAACCAACAGATAAAAAGTGAAAAAACGGTTATTAATATCAAGAACAGAATTCATTATTTAAAACATTAGAAGTTTTTATATTTTAAGATACATGTAATTAACTGTATGCAAATTTTATACTCTTAACCTTCATAATGGTTAAATTAAAAGGTATCAAAAACAAACATGAGATGTGAGTTTGAGGTTTAGATAATGAAGATGTATAATTTAGGACTGTTAGGAAGTTTGGAAGCTCTCAAGAAAGAAAAGGGGCTGTGTGTGCTGTAAAACACTAAAACAATACTTGGTTTGGAGTTTTGTTTAAAACAGTGTTGATTTTTTTCCCCTTTGAAACAACAGGAGACATTCTATAGGTAGATAATGTCAAGCCGGATGAATGGCTGTCTGACTTTAGAACTATGAAGACCTATTATTATTATTAATATCACAGAGTTGCCAATATCATGAAATTTCCACCCTCATGCATGTTAGAGTTGGAAAATCTCTATTTGTAGAGGCCTATGATGCTTCCAAAATAGAAGTCACAGTATAGTCAGAAAGAAATGCTATGAGTGGCTTGAGACGATATAATAAGAAAGGTTTCTTTACACATAACCTTGATCGGTAATAATACCATGAAAAATAGCAAACAATATTGAATTTGAGATCTCTGTGCCATTATTAGCCCTGTTTTAGAGAGGGAGAATAGAAGTAATAAAAGTGAGGTAGTCTGCCCACCATCTAATACAGCTAGTAAGAGGAAAAGCCAGAACTCAGGCTCAGCAATTCTGACTCCCGAATCTGTACTAAATCACTTGGGTCATAATGTCTCACCAAGGAAATCAAATGCTGAAACTTGGTTATTATTGGGATTCTACTCTTTTAAATTCTGAGAAAGGGTTTTTAAAATTTTGTGTATGTTATCTGATTGAAAAATGACCATCGCCTCTGAAGAGCTGTGGAATAGGTATTTGTTCCCACCAGCAGGAATATTTGCAATTCATAAGACTTATTTTTTTCTCAGAGGATGCATTTAACCAAATTAATTAAATATATTTGGGTATTCTGGATGAAAAATGGCAGGAAATACCATTTGGGCTTGCTCTACACACTGCCCAAATATAATGCATAATTTAGAAATAGTTACTATAGTCATACATGCATTTATGGACATCGCTCACCATTCAAATCCTTTGAATTTTTCCTCTCTTTTCTAGTAGAATGAAATAAAATGCTTCCAAACTTGCAATTAAAAAGATTTACTTTATTTGAATTTTAGTGGGCGAATTCTTCAAATGAGTACTGTGGGCAAAAGATTCTTGAGTGTCCTTGTAAAAGTGTTCCTCCGTGATGTGGATTTACATTTTTGAACAGTGTATGCTATTTTTAAGTTGAAAACTAGCATCAGAGTAAATAATTAGTAACTAATTCTCCTTCTCTGCCATTGCATTATTTGTATCTGTTCTTTTAGATTCTATGCAGTTAAGGCTATAATGCCAGAAATGTAACTCACAAGTATTTCCTTTTAAAAATCAAATGTTATAGCTACATACCATAGCCTATTCATTTGTGTGTATTCTTATTTTAGGGATGAGTATGGAATGACATAATTTTGCTTTGAAAAACCAGACTGTGAAATAATAACCAATTTTATTACTATTCCTTTTTAAACCACAATTATTAACAGCTTGAAAATGCTTTCTATTTAATTTTACCAAACAGGTCCCTCTTAACAAAGGCATTATTTGTGCTCCTGAATAACGCTAGCTACCATTCCTGTGGCTGGGCTGTATAGACAGCCACACAACTGGCAACTCCGCAAAATAGAAGAGCATTTGTGTTTCTTGTTTTGATTGGTTTTTCTAGGTTATTACTTCTGTTACTTGGCCCTTTCTGTCAGATATTTGAGAGCAGAAATGAAAGGCTAAGGATGAAGATTTAGTTTCTGTAACTCTCCATTCCAATGAAATTCTGTTATCCAACAATTTGGTTCTATTTTCCATTCAAATTAGGTGATTAAAATCAGTACACAAGGGAACAGAATAGAGAGTCCAACATATACCCACATGTATATGGACAACAAATTTTTGACAAAGGTACAAAAGTAACTCAGTAGAGAAAGGAGAGTCTTTGCAACAAATGATTCTGGAACAATTGGATATCTATATGCAAAAAAGAATTTCAATTCACATTTTGTACTGCATGCAAAAATAGATCAGATCGAAATGTAAAACCTAAAAGTATAATACTTTAAAAAAAATAGAAGAATATCCTTGTGACCTTAGGCTAGGTAAAGACTTCTTAGAGATGATACCAAAAGCATGGCCCATAAAAGGAAAAAAAAAGATGATAAATTGGACTTCATTAAAATTACAAACTTTTTCTCTTTGAAAAACTGTAAAAGGCACTGTTAAGAGGATGAAAAAAATTAATGGATTGGGAGAAAATATTTGAAGAGCTTATATATGATAAAGGACTTGTATCCAGAATAGAAAAAGAATTCTTAAAACTCAATAGTAAGGCAACAATCTAATGGAAAAATGGCCAAAATATGAATAGATACTTCACCAAAGAAGATAAGTAGATGGTAAATCGGTACACAAAATGATGTTTAACATTATCAGTCACTGGGGAAATGCAAAGTAAAAACACAGTGAAATACTCTTGCATTCCTATTAGAAAGGCTAAGTTGCAAATTGTGCAACTATTTTGAAAAATAGCTAATTTCTTAGAAGTTAAACATACACATACCATATGGTCCAGTCATTCCATGCCTAGGTATTTTTCTAAAGGAAATGAAACTATATGTCTATACAAAGACTTACACACAAATGAACATAGCAGCTTTATTCATAACAGCCAAAAACTCAAAACACAAATGCCCATCAATGAATTGTGATATATCCAAGCAGCAGAAAACTACTCAGTAACAAAATAGGAAAATGATTCTTACGCACATAACAATATGGAAAAATCTAAAAATAATTATGTTAAGTGAAAGAAGATAAGCAAAAAGAGGGATATATTGTATGATTCCAATTATATAAGTTTCTAGAAAATGCAAACCAATCTATAGAAACAGAGAGGTGATCAGTGGTTACCGAGGGATGGGAGGGGCATGATGAAACTTTGGGGGTGATGGATATACTTATTATCTTGACTGTGGTGGTAGCATCACAGGTACCAAAATTTATCATATTGTATACTTTATGTACAATTGTATCTATTATACAGTTGACCCTTGGACAACTCTGGAGTTAGGGGCGCTGATCCTCAACACAGTGGAAAATCTGTGTATAACTTTATAGTTGGCCCCCTGTATCCATGGTTTTGCATCCAGGGATAAATTGAAAAAAATTCATGTATAAGTGGGTCCATGCAGCTCAAACCTCTGTTGTTCAAGGGTCAACTGTACTTCAGTAAAATTGTTTTACTAACACAACATTGTAAATCAACTATACTTCAATAAAAAAAAGAATTAACTTGTTTATTCAGATAAAAATCTGTCTAGATGAACTCCCCAAAATAAAGAACAAAAAATAAGCCCCCAAATAAAATGAATTTGCAATGGTTGGCTTCTTGAATATCTACAACAAAAGATAATGCTATAGCAGTTATCACTGTGTATTATGTATGTGTGTTTGTATGGCAGGGGTGTGGGTGAGATTGCATATATGTTCATAACAGGGAAGGTGTAAACAGATGTCCAAGAGCCATGTTCCGCCTGAAATATACCAATAGATTCTGTGTTAAGCATCATCTCACATAGAACTATGAACATTTAACCCCCCAAAAAGAACATCATAAAATAATGAAACAAAGAACAGATTACTATGCAAGTAAATTATAGCTAGCCTTATGAAGAAAAATAGCATATTACATGCTAGCTCTAATACTTATAAAAATAGAAAAAATAAGGTATTATACATAAATTAAATTCCTTATATGAATAAAATACTTATTTTCTTTTAGGGACTTGCCATCATAAAAGTAAGTAACAGACCAACAAAAGCTACAAAAATAAAAGTGTGTTATGAGATACTCAAGGTAGTGCATACACATAAAAAGTAGATGGTTTAGAAGTCACCTAAAATCTACGGCTTGGGGAAAAATACTTCCAAATCAAAAGTCAGAATAGCTCATGAATATATTATCTTTGTATGAGGATTTTTACAAGCTTTTCCCCCCTCTTTTTATTCTCCCTGTTCTGTTCCAAGCTTTTCTGTGTCAGTGTGAGTGATTAAGTACTAATCCTTGAAAAGCATCTAAACAACCCTCTAAGTAAGTAATTTTAGAATGAAAGCTGTGGTTGAGTCACATTTGTTCAATATCATAAATCAGAAGAGAGGTATTTTCTATAGGAGTCACAGTTGTCTTAAATCAAGGCCAAAATTATTTTACCCTTTGGATTTCACCACTGATTAATTTCTTTCTCAGTTCAGTAGAAAAACAAGCAAGGGATATGAATAAGCAATTCCCAAATGGACGATAAACAGATGAAAAGACATTCAATCTTACCACTAATCTAAGAAATACAAATACATAATAATAAGAAATTAATTTGGAAATGTTCACTAAAATGTGAATAGTGATCATCTCAGGATATTTTAAGTTATTTTAAATTTCTTATTTGGAGTTCATTGTATTGACTTTTTTCAATCTACATGATTTTCACAAACTCTAAAGTTATTAAAAAACTGCCTCATTAGTTATTTGCAGAAAAATTACGGACAATGGATCCAAAAACAGAATTCAGAAACAGAACCAAGCAATTTAGTTAATACAGTAAAGGTGGTATTTCAAATAAATGTTAAGACAGGAAGATGATCAAATAAATGGAACTAAGAAAAATAACTATTAGCTAAAAAAAATACACTAAAAAATCTGGATCCCTAACTCATTACTTACTTCAGAGTACTAATTCCTGATCATACAAAATTTAACATGTATATGAAGGGGGAGAGGGTATAGCTCAGTGGTAGAGCAGGTGCTTAGCATGTATGATGTCCTGGGTTCAATCCCCAGTACTTCCATTAAATAAATAAATAAACCTAATCACCTCCCCCCTCCAAACAAACAAAAACAAATAAACAAAAATAACATGTGTATGAAACAATTAAAGTACTATAAAAATATGAGTATTCATTAAAAAACATGTTCATCATTTTAAAGGAAAATAATAATTTGTAGAACAATATTTACAGCATATCTTCATTGAATTAAATCATTGAACTAAACCATTGTTTAGTACATGTTTTAACTAAAATTATAAAATGAAAGGATATGCACCCAGTAAGTTTTATTCACCATTATATCGTTATCGTCTACCACCTGGGCCAGGCACATGGCAGGCACAAAAATATATTAGCTGAATGACTAAATAAATGAACTTTATGTATTGTTGGTGGGACTGTAAATTGTGATAATTTTTCTGGAGAGAAGTTTGGCAATATGTATCAGAGAGTAACATGAGCATACAATTTATTCCAGCATCCCCATTTCTAGGAATTCATCATATGACTAATTTTTACAAGTGCATATAGTAGGTATCCAGGGGTAACTTTTTTACAACAGGAAAAAAATATGGTATGTTAGTGGAGACATGGTGTGGAAGTAGCTGCCCTACAATAGGAATCTGGTTAAATAAACTAAGGCAAATATTTCCATGGAATATGCATCTATTTTGAAAGAAGATGTTGATCATTCACTATGAAAGTATGGCCACAATTAATTGATAAATGAGGACATTATAAAACATACTGTCACATAGATAAAACAATGTATATAAATAGACAGGTGTGTATATGTACAAAGAAATTTCTGGAAGGAAATGCATCAAAATGCTAACAACAGTTATTTGATTAAGACTGCATGTTTTTATTATCACTGGAATTTTCTATATTGTATTTTTCCATACAATGCTTACATACTTTGACAATCAGGAATAAACAATAAAAGTAAATTCATTTACAAAATAGAAAATAATAATGTTTCCTAACTTTTAAAAAAAGGGCTAAATGACACAGCATAAATCCTGTAACAAAAAAGACAACAGAAAGGTTACTCTACCTTTAATATTTTTCCTCATTTGAAATGAATAATTGATCATATTTTATATTTTAATTTGCTACTTGTCTTCTATGAGCAGGTTTAGAAAGTGAATGTGATTAACTAGGTTATTTTCTACAGTAGTATTCCAAATCACCTCTGGAGTTTTCTGCTTCCATAGAACTATTAAGATAGCTTCCAATTAAGTCTTTAAAAGAGTGTACCTTGTGAATTTTTATTCAAATACAGATAGGAAATGCTTGTCAATCATAAAAATGGGCTAAATATGTTCCTTACCTTTTAATGAAAAGTAAACACTTGTCTTTTGGGTTGGACCAATGGAGTTGTTCTGTAGCAGAAAAGAATCCTGTAAAAAACAAGATACCTCTTTTTAAACTTCATTTTGCAAGTGTATTCACATATTACTGGACTGTAGATCATACTTCAGTATGGCTAGAATTTTACAATGTTAGAAGGAAACTGGTGGCAGATGACACTGTAAAGTACACCCTGATAAGAGGACGCAGTTTCATCAGCACAGACTCCCCCTCCCATCCTGCTATTCGTGTAACTGAAAACTGCTGCACCAAAGTATAGAACAAACCGTCTGCTTTTAAATCATACTACCTAACATTTGAATACCCTCTTATTTTATCTACCAGGTTGTTACAAGCATTGAGAAGGACTACGTGGCAAATTAGCAGCAAGGTTGGGGTCTAGTATATGCCAGCTGAAAAAGAGAAATAGAGTAAAAATGGTGTAACTGACTCACGGCAACATGGGTTCGCAAACCTTGTAGATGGATATAAACCAGGCTTGCCAAACATCACAGACAGCACTTATTAAAACTGCTACGTGTAATGCAATATGCCTGCTTTCTAGCCCCTCCCCCCTTTGCCAATAAACGACTCCCCTTTTATCCCCCCGGTGTAAAAACACATGCTCATAGCATATTAAGATAAAATAAAGAGAACTTTAAAAATCATCCATAATCACACTACCCAATGATGTCATTTGGAGTATTTTCATCCAATTTTTTAAAAACAGATTTTTGTCACGAGGCCCCTGACAAACCAAACGGGAATTAAGGATGAGCGGATGCGAGAAGGATAGTCCTCTTCCCTTGTTAGGAACCATGACTGGTATTTTTACCTCATATCTAAGCTTTTTTTTTTTTTTAATTATAAAACTAAGACAGAGTTTTGAGGGGAAAAAACATCTTCCAGAGGTGTGTGCCTCTGCTACCAAGGAGCGCCTGGGAAGGTGGGCGGAGTCTCGAGGGGGGCGGTGCGTTTGGTCACTCATTGGGCTTAGTGACTATCAATCAAACTTGGCCAGCAAATGAGGGGCGAGCTAAAGGCACACTGGGAACTAAATTAACGGGAGGTCTGACTACGAGGGGAGGGGGCTCGCTATCCAAACCGTGAAGAGATCGTGGGGTCTCGCACTGCGCCATTCGGCTGCGGCACGCGTCTGTCTGCCGCAGCTGCAGCCAGGAGAGGCCTTGCCTCCTCCGCTTTCGCCCAGGCCAACACCGCCGGTGCCACCTCTGCTGCGATCGCCTCAGCCCAGCCCCGCCCCGCCCTGAGCTACTGCTGCCTTCGCCGCTGCCGCCTCCGCAGCCCGGGCCTCCGCCGCTTCCACCCAAGCATCCGTGAGTCATTTTCTGCCCATCTCTGGGCGCGCGGTCTCGGCGGTAGTCACCACCCTCAGAGGTTTGCAGGCTTGCAAAAATGGCAGAAGCGGATCCGAACAGGGTCTCGGAACCTGCCGCCCAGGGGGTTGATGAAGAGATGATGGCTAGCTCCTCTAGCGATTCTGGGGAAGAATCTGACAGCAGCAGCTCTAGCAGCAGCACTAGTTGCAGCAGCAGCAGCAGCAGCAGTAGCAGTGGCAGCAGCAGTAGCCGCAGCCGCTACTATAGAAAGAAGAGGGTACCTGGGCCTTCCAGAAGGGCGCGGCGGGCTCCGTCGGGTAGAAGTTTCGTGGATCAGCTGCCTCGGGCAGTTCGAAATCGTGTGCAGGCGCTCAGAAATATTCAAGATGAATGTGACAAGGTAGACGCCCTGTTCTTAAAGGCAATTCACGATCTTGAAAGAAAATATGCCGAACTCAATAGGCCTCTATATGATCGGCGATTCCAGATCATCAATGCAGAATATGAGCCTACGGAAGAAGAATATGAATGGAATTCAGAGGATGAGGTGTTCAGCAGTGATGAGGAGGTGCAGGAAGAAGGTCCCAGTGAAATGCCTGCCTTGGAGGGTGAGGAAGAAGATGACCCTAAAGCAAACCCCGAGGTCAAGGCTGAAGAGAAGGAAGCTCCTAAAGAAAATCCAGAGGCCAAAGCAGAAGAAAAAGCAGAGTCCAAAGATGTTCTGGAGGCCAAGCCTGAAGGGAAGGAAGAGCTTAAAGAAGCCCCCCAGGCAAAGGCAGAAGATAAAGAACAGCCCAAAGCAGCAGAGGTGAGGGTAAGGGCTGTGGGAAAAGAGGCTCCTAAAAGAGTTCCTGAGGTCAGGCCTAAAGAAAGAGCTCTTAAAAGAGCTCGTAAGGGAAAGCCTAAAAGAGAGGATCCTAAAGGCATTCCCGACTATTGGCTGACTGTGTTAAAGAATGTTGACAAGCTGGGGCCCATGATTCAGAAGTATGATGAGCCCATTCTGAAGTTCCTGTCGGACGTGAGCCTGAAGTTCTCAAAACCTGGCCGGCCCATAAGTTACACATTTGAATTTTGCTTCCTACCCAATCCATACTTCAGAAATGAGGTGCTGACCAAGACATACATAATAAAGTCAAAACCAGATCACAACGATCCCTTCTTCTCTTGGGGATGGGAAATCCAAGATTGCAAAGGCTGTAAAATAGATTGGAGAAGAGGAAAGGATGTTACAGTGACGACCACCCGGAGTCGCATGACTGCGACTGGAGAAGTTGAAATCCAGCCAAGAGTGGTTCCTAATGCATCATTCTTCAATTTCTTTAGCCCTCCTGAGATTCCTACGATTGGAAAGCTTGAACCACGAGAAGACGCTATCCTGGATGAGGACTTTGAAATTGGTCAGATTTTACATGATAACGTCATCCTGAAATCAATCTATTACTATACAGGAGAAGTCAAGGGTACCTATGATGTTGGTAAAGATTATGGAAACAGAAAATATCGAAAATAAAAAAGAGGCTGCCTGAAAGAATTGGCAAGAATCTCAAATGAGTGAAGCAGGTTTATATAGCCTTGGGGGGAAAATAAAACCTGCCCTATAACCTTAACACTAGTATTTCACACAGTCTTGTGTTTTCATATTTTCTTGGTAGCCTAAAATATTGTCTTAAAGTGTCTAAGTATCAGTTTATTCTATCTAGCCTGTTGTAGTGTAATATTCTTCAAAATATGTAAACTGCTGTCAGTTATCTAAAGCATGTGAGTTTGGTGCTACAGAGTTTTGATTTTTGTGAAATCCTTTTGTCATATTCCTCTTAGAATGCAGCTGTGAAAACTGTCAGAATTGTTAACTGAGACAAATATTTGCTTGAAAAAAAAAGTTCCTAAAGTATCAATGCAAGTGTCTTTTTTTTTTCTTTTTCCAGCCCAGAAGACCAAGGGTTTAAATCTGCTTGCACTAGCTGTGCCTTCATTACTTTGCTATAGAAATACAGTATTATACTAACTAGAACAGTGCATTGTGAAATTTGACTGCTTGAAAAAAGATTAATATACAATTAATAATGATAATGTCCATCAAGACCATACATGATATGACTGTGAGCTTGTTAATGTGACATAGTGGTTTACAAATTTAAGCATAACGAAGTTACTGTTTACCACTGAGGTGTTAATATGACCTAGTATTTAAAGAAATTTGCTCCTCTTATACTGTGTAACTGTAAACTAAAGGTACTAACCACATTTTCTTTGTAATATGTTCTATTTTGCCTTTCACTGGAAATGATCACTTTACATCCTTTGGTTTTTTTTTTTTTCATGTTCTTCTTGCAACCTAAAATAAATAAATGTCAAATAAAGTGTATCGTGTTATAAAAATCTACCATTTTTTCCTCATTACAAAAAAATGGGTGCTTATTATAGAAAAAGTAGAGAATCGGGAGGAAGAGGGACATTTGAAAAATTATAACTATAATTAACATTCTCATGCATTTCCCAGATCTTAGCTCTTTTTTGGAGGCTATACATTCAAGTGACTGGGACTGGGGAGGAGGAAGAGAAGGGGAGGGGGGAGGAAGGGGGAAGGGGGAGTAGGGTAGATGAATAGAAAGTGAGGAGGCAGAAGGGAGAGGGAGGGGAAGAGGGTGGGAGGGAGAAGGAAGGGAAAGGAGAGGTGGGAGGGGAGGGAGGGAAGGGAGGAGGGAGTGGGAAGGGAGGAGGGAGAAGGGGAAAGGAAGGAGGGTGGGGAGCAGAAAGGATGGGAGGGAATCGGGGTTGGGGAAGGGAGGTAGGCAGAAGTCCCTCACCCACCAAAGACATCTATATAAGCTATTGCTTTCACCTCCAAGAGTAGGTTGGGTAAATGACCCAGGCCCACCTTCTACAGTAACTTGGGAGGAGGTCTCACTGCGAAGTGGGTTTATTTTTCCTTGTAGGTGACATGATGCTTCCACCACTTCTGCTCCATGCAGCTGGTTACAGAGTAATTTGATCCTGAGATTTTGCTTTGAACTTCGGGTGAGGAAGAGGCCTCTTAAACTCAGTTTACCAGGGAGTTTTACACTGGGCACCAAGTCATGAGCACAACAAATGATACCTTATTTCACAACTGCCCTTTCCCCATTTGCATATATTTTCCTTCAAGACCTTACAGGAAAGAGGTGTGGCAGGAGGAGGATGGCATTTGGGAATCTCTGGGTCTCTAGGCATAAAATTATGTAACAGTCTTCCCAAATCCCACCATATATATAGTTTAGTATCAACATTTATCCTTGCTTAACAATAATCCCCCTGTCCATAAACGTAAACATATTTTAATCCATGGAATATATATTTAACCAATCACTCATGTTTGGATATTTAGGTTATGATTTATACAAAATCAGAAAGCAAATTCTTGCTTTTATCAATAGCACTGCAATTCTGAGAATGCCTTATAGTTCTTAGATTTTGCATACATCAAGGAGATGTGGCAGCAGATTTATTTATACGCCAGTGCCAAAACGAAGACTATGATAAATAGTGTGTACCTGGCTCACTGCTGCAGAGGTTCTCAAATCGGGTATATACTGTGTATGTCAGACATCACAGATAGAGCCCTTAAAACTTCTACATGGAATGCAACATCCTTATTGCGTCTTAGAACACTTCCTCAAGTATTTAGCCCCTTCCCGCTCTGTACTTTCTGGTATTAAAGGAAAGCATGTCATTGTAGCATATTTGCAAAACAGAAGGAGAAATGCAGATAATATCAATCATTCAGAAGCACACTACACAAGGGTATGCCCTGCAGGTAGATTGGTGTATTTTTTTCCCTGTCCGTCAATTGATTAGGTTTTTACACACGTTCTTGGCTGAAATCAAGTTGGATGGGTGTAAAAAAGCTAATTAGAAAGACAGCTTATTGGCATTTTTACCTTTTTCGTAAGTCTGGGGGCTGGGGAGCGGGCAGGTGCCAAGTAAAGCTAGGATTTTGCATCAGTAAAGCTAGGATTCCGGAAATGCCTGCGGTGGGCGGTGGGTGCTTCAACCACCTAGGCTAAGTCAAAGGTGACCAGAGCCTGGAAACCCGATGGGCTCGCACGTTCGTTGGGCTGCAGATTTGTCCATCATACTCGCTCAGCCAATGAACGATGTCAGAAAGAAGAGCCGGCTGGGAGCGAAGCTCGCGGGCCGTGGGTAGGGGCGTGAGAAGAGTTGTGCGAGGTCTTCTTCCGTGCTTTCTTGTGGGGAGTGCTGTTTCCTTTTGCCGAGATTCAAGGCTGAGGCCAGTCGTTCCCTTCTCTGCCCCCAGCCCCACCGAAGAGGTCGGCACCTCCTCCGCCGCTGCCATCGTCCCCGCCTTCTCCTTTGTGAGTTTTTCCCACCCCGAATCGGGCGCTGAGCGTCCCGGGTCCTCATTCTAAAAGTTTGCCTTTTTCCGTTTACGTGACAGACTCAGATAAGGACAGGCTTTCCTAAGCAGCAGCAGGGGCTGCTGAAGAGGTAATGGAAGAAACTTCTAGAGCTAAGTGAAGGAAAGGACCACACGGATAGTCAAATGATGCAAATGCTCCCATTCTGACAGGGTGTCACGGTCCAGGTGTCCTTGCGCTCAAATAACTTCAGCGGCCCAGTGATAAGATAGAAGCCGAATTTGAAAAGGAATTGCAGGCTCTTGAAAAAAGGGGAAACCTTCACTTGATGAGGTGTTTGTGCCCACCAGCGCGTGTATTAGGACAGCCTGCACTGTAACTTAAGCACGGTTATGTATTACTTCAAATTTTATATTTTGTGGGTTTTTTTTTGTGGTGTATATTTTTTAAGTTAAAAACGAAATATTTCACTATTAAACACATAGCATTTAGAAGTATACTTCTTTTTATTGAGAAATAGTTGATTTACAATGTTGTGTTGGTTTCTGTGTACAGCATAGTGATTCATTTATATATATATTCTTTTTCGTTATAGACTATTACAAGATATTGTATATAGTTCCCTGTGCTATGCAGTAGGACCTTGTTGTTTATCTGTTTTATAAATAGTAGTTTGTATCTGCTAAGCCGGAATTCCTAATTTATCCCTCCACCCCCAGAAGTACACTTCTTTACAAGAGATGCAGGACACAGCAAATTCTCTAAAGCATCTATGTAGTTTAGTCTTTTTGATGTCTTTTTGTCACATGGCTTTTAGAGAGTAACTGGGAAATTATCAGAACTCTTCACTGAAGCTAATATTTACTTGGGGGAAAAAAAGTACTTTAAAGAGCCAATTCATGTATGTGTTTTGCCTCCACCTCAGAAGTAGGAAGAGTTTAAGTCATTTTGGACCAAGTGTGTCTTCATTATCGTGCTATAAATTGTGACTTATTTGTCATGCTTTGGTACATTACAGATTTTTATCACTTGAATAAAGTAGCATACAATTAAAATTTAAAAATAACACGTTAATATCAAGTCTCCTAGATTGCTTGTTTTTGAATTTTTCTTGACTCAGGGATTTATAAAGAAAAAAATAAACATAATGAAGTTGTTACTTTCCAATGTGTTGCTAATAAAAGCTAGTGTTTGCAAGTTGTTTTCTCATCTTTTATTCATAAGTTATGTAAACGAAGGTGATTAAGTATATTTTCTTTGCAGTATGCTTCACTGAAAGTTATCACTTTATTATAATTTTATTACATCTTCTGATTATAAAATTTAATTATAGAAAATTTGGAAAATATACTGAAAGGTATAAAAATTATTTTAAACAATTCTACCTTCAAAGATAACCACACTTTACAAAAAGGAAATATCTATATCTTTAACATAACTATGGTTCTATGTCTTTCACTTTTCATTTAATATATTTTGGAACCTTTTCTATATCAGTGCATGTAAAACAGAAATTTCTCATATGCACTATATTATCTGGTAAGGATAGTTCCTGATAAAACTTGTTTTTAAGATTTTGGGGGGATATTTTTCACCTATTCATTTTCCCAGGTGAACGGCATTGTCACTTTTTCTCAGGCTCCCTCCCTAAAGCCTATGCATAGTTTGATTAAGGTTTGTTTGAATTTGTAGATTCATTTACAGAGAATCAGAAATACCATGTTCATTTTTCTTATCCAAGGACAAGCTGTGTCTTTCTATTTAATCAAGTATTTTTATAGCCTTCAGTAGAAGTTTACAGTTTAACCGTTAAAACAGACTTTAAAAAAATTTTTCAGAATCTGTTCTTCAGTTTCTTCCTTTGTCTGCCTTTTGCTTATGCTGTTTTGCTTCTTATTTTTAAATCATCTGTGCTTAGGCTTTGTCCTCTTTTTTTGCAGCTTTGAATAGAGGCAACTGTTGGCTGAAGTGTGATATGTGAAGAGGTGGGAGGAAATGAGCCTGAGCATCTCAAAAGCTTCATCTCAGGTTTGTCTCATATCCTTGTCTTTCCAAATTGCTATATTTTCTGCCGGAAGCCATTTCTCTCTTCAGTTTTTGGTATTCTTTCCTTTCTTAGCCCTTACCAGTGCCAGCTTTGAAATGAACAGGTCAGCATGACTCAGTGAAATGCCTTGAGTTACGGGTGTTCTGTGGCAATCTTGTAGTTAATTTCTGCTCAATGGACTGGCCAGCATCTGGAGACTTACTTGTTGCTCATCTGTCTCCTCATAGTGAAGCAGTCTCTAGAGGCTCTCAGAAAATGAAAATGATGTGCTAGTGTAATTTCTCCTTTACATCAGTTCCCTTTTATTCTGTGTTACAGAGCTGTTTCCCTTAGGGGTCGTTTCTTGCTGCTTTCGATGTCTGCCACAGGCCTAAATCAAATGTTCAGGGCTTGAACACCTACGGGAAAAGCAAGCATGAACTCAGATGCTTGCGGGGTTTTTTTTTTTTTTTTTTTGGTTCAAATGTCATTGTAAATGGAAGATATTCTTTCCGATGTGTGGCTTGGACTTGTGGCCATTTCTTTGATTTGAAGATCATTTCTGTCTTTAATTTTTATTCAGATGATTCTGCATAGGCAGGATTGAAAACTACAGAGCACTGTAGAAGGGAATCTCCAAGAAGGGAAGGAGTATGTAGTGGTCTCTAAATGTATTGACCTCAGAAAACTTTTCTGCAGCACAGCTGTTAATAATTCTCAGAACTTAACAGTGTTCCTGAAAAATCAGTTTGGTGTATTTGGCTTTGGCCAAATACGTAAATTAGCCCAGCCCTATCTATTGACAAAAGCATTCTTAATCAACATTTAAAAATGTTTTTATTTTGAGACAATTAAAGACCCACAGAAAGTTGCAATAATAGTACAGAAAGGTCCTGTGTACCCTTCACCCAGCTGCCCCTAATGGTAACACCTTATACGACCAAAGTGTAGCAAACCAGGAAATTGACATTGGTACAATCTACAGACCTCATTTAGATTTTACATTCATTCCTGTGTGTGTGTGTGTGTAGTTCTGTGTAGTTTTATCACATGTATAGATTCATGGAACTACCACTAAAATCAAGATTCAAAACTGTTCCATTACCAGAAGGAAACTCCCTCATTCTAATCTTCCTGTCTCTAAATTCTGGCAGCTATTAATTTGTTCTCAGTCTTGAAGTGAAAAAAAATTACACACATGGTTATATAAAGGGACTTACATAGTATGTAACCTTTTGAGAATGACCTGTTTTCTCTCAGCAAAAAAACCATACGATCCATCCAAGGTGTACCTGTATCAGTAAGTTGTTCTTTTTATTGCTGAGTAGTATTCAAGTGTGTTAATCACTGATCTGTGACTCTTCTGTAGGGGAATAAAATTTGGTGGGAAGGAAACAGGACTGCCAGTGGCCAGAACCTCCCATAGGGACGAAAGAAGAAATTACAAAGTCCTTCTTCCTAAAATTTGAAATTTTAAGAGTATCAATAGAAAATGCTTATGCAATGCTTATTATGTATCATAAATATGCAAATTGTTATTCATATAATTCTTAGTCTTATTAATTAGGTACAAGTATTATCTCTAACAAATGGAGAGACTGAGGTACAGAGAGGTTATGTCACTTGTCCAAGCTCACACAACCAGTAAGTGACAAAGCCAGGTTTTAAAGTTGGCAATCTGGCTCTAGTCCATGTTATCAACTGCTCTGTTGCACCACCTCCCTACCGTGCTGTACCAACTAGAGAAGCACCTGCTTTGTCCATACTCGGGACCAGATAGGGCCCAAGGGAAGCAGCAGAGAAGGAAAGGGGATGCTCATGTATAGAGGAAAACTAAGAATTCCATCTTACCCAGCAGCAGTGCCTCCTGAATCCACTTGTAGCTCATCTCTAAGAAACCTTATCAAGGGTTATAGCTTAGTGAGACCACTGGGTAGGGGTTAGCCCCTAGGTCATATCCATCACACTCAGGGGTATGATGAGAATGAGCTTAGTTAATTTCTATTTCAATGAATTGTAGGGTGATCCGTTACTATTAAAGATTTTTTACCTATCCAACTTCTTATATTTTTATTATTCCCTTCTGTTTTCCTGTAATTAGCAGCAATAAAGAGCCTTTAAATCAATAAGTGTAGGAAGGGAAATGAAGCTGAAAAAGTAATTTATTCCTAAGCGTCTTTGAGCAGAACCCAAAGGGACATTTACAGGAATTGGACATCATACAGAATGAAAGCACGGATTTGAAGTCTAACAGACTTGGTATTGACTCCTACCTTTCTCACTTCTTGGCTGTGTGACCTTATGCAAGTTGCTTAACCCCTCTAATCCTCGTTTTTCCTATTTATAAAATGAGGCTGTTTCCTGACGACTTCAGAGAATTATTGTAAGGCTTAAATGAGATATTGTTTATCAAGCACTTAGCAGAGTGTTTGGCCTGCAGTAACCATTCAAATAATAATTATTGTGTAATTAGGATAACTGAGTTTTACTTGGTAAATCCAGGTAAAGTATCATGATATTAAAGATGTTACAATTGGTATTAACTCATCCAAGTTTGTCTTCAAGAAAGAAAATCCTCTTTCATGGATTTCATGTAACGGCTCCTGTTCTTTCTTGGATTTTCCTAAATCAATAGCTCTGAACTGATTCCTGGTAAACACCTACCTGCCTACATCATCCCTATGTTTTCAGTCTTTGAAATCCTTTTGAGTTTTTATCCATTCCTCGAAGGAGTCAGTACTCTACCCAGCTTGTTGCCCAGCTCTAAGTCTATTACATAAACTCTTTTCTTTAGTAATGTTGAATACAACCGGACCATTTCCAGACCCTAGATGTGCATTTATATGTAAGATAGTGATTTATAAACTATTTCCAGTGTGGCATACTTTCCTCCCAACCTCCTCTAGTTTTGGCCTGGGTATGAACTGGGGACTAGAAGACAGATCAGTGATTTTTGCCATGGTTTCTGAAAATGTTCCTTTGGTCAGGAAGTTTTTTTATAAGAATTGCTTGCAGAAGTTTAAGAGAGAACATAAGAGTTAAAAAGCAATGAATGGCATACCAGATGGCACTTACTTAAAACATTTGCACCGCACCCCATAAGAAATGAAATTTGAGGAAAGTAAAAATCTTTCTTGTAATATTTTCCTAAAACTGTCACCACTATTTACAGCTTCAGGTAAAATATGACAATGTTAGGTCTGCTGAAATTGGTATTAACTCATACCAACCTGTCTTGCTTTAAGGGAAAACGTCCCTTTAAATACAATAAATATAAGGATTATGGGAATAAGATGCATTACTTATAATTATTTAAGTGTAATTCAGGTTTTGATAGAGTTCATCAGTCTTTGGATTGAAAGACAAGTAAAAAAAAAATGCACCGGAGCAAATATATAGCTTAAATTTTTTTTTTGTTATTTTTGGCTAGGTTCAGTGTGCTAGGAAAACATTTCAACAAGCGTAATATACTTTTAAATATTGGAAAAGTTGGATTTTCACAGCATGATTACTGTGTCAGCAGGTTGCCAATTAATTGTTGGAAACTTTTGTGAGAAGACTACAGTTGCATTTAATTATGCCAAAAGGCTAGAGAAAGAACAGTTGTTTTAAAAAACCTGTATAGATGATGAGGCTTTATGAAAATGAATCCTGACTTTGCAATTGAATCTATACTAAATGAACAATCTCTAAGCAGCTCATGGGAAAATATCAGAAAACTTCTCTAGCTTAGAGAAATCCCTGGCTGATTTTCTGAACAACTGTTTTGGAAATAAGTTAGGTCTTTTCAAATGTTGTGTTTAGGTTCGTTAGTTCGTGTTATTAAATAGTCCCACTAGTATAATTCTTAGTGATAAAAATAAACTTTATAAGACCCAACAAAACAAATGCTATGTATTAAACTAAACGTTTGGAGAAGTATTAACTTGGCAGTTTGATTTTCATTTCAAGACACTTTCATGAGGAAGCAAGAGATCACAAATGGTATTGGCATACCTCAATTACCATAGTATTTATAGGGGAAAAGAGAATATTTAGTTGTTTTATTTGATGCAGAAACACTTACTTCATATTAAAAATGGCATAAATCTCTGTATTATTCTAATGTCATCATCTTTTTATTAAACAAAAAGCATTTGTGTATAGTAAAATGTGGTTGAGTCAGTTTTGTTACTCAGGGCACATTAACAAATTTTCATCCACCAAAAATGTGTTGAGTGATTTTTTTTTAAATGCCAGAATTTGTTGATGTTCAAGATCCTTCGCTTAGCCTGTCTTCAGCTTGCTTTGTGATAATTCTTTGAGGGTACTTGTACTTAAGGAAATGTAGAAGAGAGAGTATCGGTGATATTTGTCATCCAGTTTTAGGATGTCTTGATATTTTCAATTTAAAACCATACTAACATCATTTATAAGGCAATATATAAGGTGAATGACAAACTTAGGAAAAAACCACTTCTAAAGGAAATGAATAAGCAATTCAGAAAAACAGTTTTATGTGTATATTAGTCTTTAGGATAATAAATATGAAAAATGCTCACCTGCTCTACTAATAAAAAGATGAAAATTAAAATAATGAGATACTACTATTTATCTGTTTTGTTGGTAAAATTAAAATTAAAAAATCCTGATCATTTTTCTA
This sequence comes from Camelus bactrianus, assembly GCF_048773025.1. NCBI lineage: Eukaryota > Metazoa > Chordata > Mammalia > Artiodactyla > Camelidae > Camelus > Camelus bactrianus. The sequence goes on along the minus strand of NC_133575.1, from coordinate 74,939,981 downwards.
TAATGTGAAGAAAATGCCCTATCACTTGCTGCAAGTGGCAAGGTTTAATCGTATACATTTTCAGGAGGATTATTTGGCAATACTTAATTAAAAAAACCTTACTAATGTGCATACTCTTTGACCTAGAAAATCTTTAAAGAATTTATCTTAAGGAAACAATAATAAGCAAAAAAAAAAAAAGAATGTTCATTTCAGTGTTGCTTATAATACTGAAGTGTCTGAAACAATTTAAATGTCCGAAAAGAAGGGATTCAATTTGTAAGCTATTGTTTATGTTCATACAGTTGAATAATGCAAAGGCATTTAAAATAATAATGTAGATCTGTGCTGACATTGAAAGGTGACCGAGATAAATTATTTAATAAAAAAGTCTCTAAAATATGGAAATATATGCATATACATGTAAATTATATATCATACACAAAAATATTGATACTGAATATCTATATGTAATGGAGTTTTAGGTAATTTAATTCATGATTTTTGGTATTCTAAATTTTATTTAATGATCAGAACTTACTGTTGTAATCAGATAAGATATAGCAGGAGAAACAGGAACATATTAGAATTATAGACAGTTATGTGGAGCTGTACAATCAGAAAACAAATAAGAAATTGTGAAGGTGGTATATAGGCATTTATTTGAGTTATGCAATATTGGTGACTAATTTTTAAAATAATGTACTAAAAGCATGCATACAAGTGTTGTTCCCTTCACCTTAAGATAAAACGCTTATTCCAGGCATGCTGACACTAACAGAATGTTTAAGATACTCTGCTTCCTCATTTCATAGGTGAGAAATCTTGGGCTCATTGCATCTAAATACTATCCATGTTCACACAACAGCTAACCATGCTGCTTTCCCTTTGTTTTTTTGATAATTAACTATTACTATAAAACCAAGTTTTTCCAGCCTCGTATGATCACCAATGGCTACTTTCCCCTTTAAATACCCAAATAAACCAGCCTCAGCCTTCCTTTCCTCATGTAACCTAACTGACTTAACCAAGTAACCAAGTCTCCACCCAGTTTCCTTTCCCAAGTACTTCCAAGAAAAACTAGACAATGCTTGGTTGTATGTTCCAAAAGTGTGCCTGCTTGTCACTTAGTTCTTTCTTAGAGCAAATGCTTCAGCCTTTTCCACTAGTCATATTGTGCCATCTTACAACCGCTTGACCATGCTGCTGCCTCTTAGCCCAACCCACGTTATGCTAAGAATGAACACAATCACACCACAAAGCAAATCCCTGAAACACAGTTAATATCTGACTCTCATGCTTAACAAAGCTTTTTTTTTTTTGGAATAGCAGCAGAAAATGATCAGACAGAAAAAGGAAAATTTAAAACTAGTCATCGGAGATCCATGGTCGACATCTTTGCTCAGAGGTCCCTGAATGGCTGTGCTCCCTGATACCACATGTTGCAAGTGCCAGATCATTTCCCACACTGGGACCCTTTAACCCCCTCCTTCTTTACAGGTGACTAGGGTTCCCATTGTTCTTGGGGATTAGAGAAAAAAGGAGTATCTTCCTCCTTCCCTGTCAAAGGCCTGTTGTTTTCCTAATGGGAAAGTAGAAAAACTCATTTCCTTAAGCAGAAACTCCATCCTTGCCACAACTGTTCTAGTCACCATGTTCCAGATAAAACAATTATAATAGCATATTTCTCTGTCTGGATTTAAAAAAAATTTTTTATTGAAGCATATAGTTGATTTACAATGTGTTAGTTTCTGATGTACAGCACTGATTCAGATATATATATACGTATAAATATATATATATATTCAGATATATATATATATGTATAAATATATATATTTATGTATATATGTTCTTTTTCATATTCTTTACCATTATAGGTTACTACAAGGTATGAATATAGTTCCCTGTACTATACAGTAGGACCATGTGGTTTATCTATTTTATATATAGTAGTTTGTATCTGCTATTCCCAAACTCCTAGTTTCTCCCTCACCCCCTTTCCCCTTTGGTAGCCATAAGTTTGTTTTCTATGTCTGTGAGTCTGTTTCTGTTTTGTCAATAAGCTCATTTGTCTCATTTTTTTAGATTCTACATATAAGTGATATCATGTGATACCTGTCTTCCTCTGACTGACTTCACTTAGTATGATAATCTCTAGGTCCATCCATGTTGCTGCAAATGGCATTATTTCATTCTTTTTTATGGCTGAGTAGTATTCTGGATTATTTTTATCTATGTGGAGTATGTGAATTGCCTTCCGTGAACCAACAAAAGGATTTTGAATTACAGGACCTAAGCCACTTTTTCAACTGCTTCTCTTTCTCTTTGTGTCTTTATCTCAGCTCATCTCTCACTTTTTCTGGTGTTCTACTTTCTCTCTAGCTTTGTCTACCTTGTCTCCTCCTTCTCTTCTCTTTTCACATGTTCTCTTGCTTTTGGCTTCCTAGACAGATGACTAAATCAATAATTTTGCCTTGGCTTCTCTTTCTGTACCATTTTTGGGGATCATTAGATGTACTATAATCTGTAAAGATGAAGTGGAAGTCCCAGGCAGAGGGATTGTTTTTACTTCTAAATTGGGTAAGATAAATTTACCAATTAATCTGCTTCTAAAAAATCCCAGCAAGGAAATAACTAGCCAACAGAGATCAATGTCTTCATAAGGATACAAAATATACCAACAGCAGTACCCTCAGTGGTAGAAAATGCCTGAAAAAAACTAAAACATCCCCAATATAGCCATCAAAATTGAGTGAATTTTGATATTGAACATAGTTCATACCTTTTTTTTTTTTTACATTCTTCACTTTGAGACTTCAGGATCTCTTGTTAGTAATTGATAAGCTGTGTTTTCTGTAGTTGCCACATACCTGAGACAAGTCTATGACTTTCTGTTTTAAATAATATTGAAGTAAAAGGAACCCAGCATTTTTCCTCTCCACACGCCCTCATTCCCCTTTACAGGATCACAGAGAAAAAATCAAGAACTTCTCTCCTTCCTTCAACCATTAAAAGTTATTATTTTGCTCTTCTGTTCTTTTGAAAATAACGGCTTTATTGAGAGATAGTTCACAAACACTACAATTTGCTTTTAAGGTATGCAATTCAGTGGCTTTTGGCATATTTACAGAGTTGTGCAATCATCACCATAATCTGCATGTTCATCACCACATAAAGAAATCCTGTACCCATTATCAGTCACCCCTTATTTCTCCCAGTTCTCCCTTCCTCCTGCCCTAGGCAGCCACTAATCTACTATCTGTTTCTGTAGATTTTCCTCCTCTGGAAATTTCATATAAATGAAATCATATGAAATGCGGTCTTTTGTGACTGGCTTCTTTCACTTGCCGTCATGTTTTCAAGGTTCATCCATGTTGTAGCATGTGTCAATACTTCACTCCTTTTCATGGCCAAATAATATTCCTTTTGTATAGATATATCACATTTTGCTGTATAATATGGACATGATGACATTTATTTAGGTCATTTCCACATTTTGGCTGTTATGAATAATACAATTATGAACATATATGTGGGCATGTGTTTTTATTTCTCTTGGGTGTGTACCTAGGGAGAGGAACTACTGGGTCATGTAGGTAACTCTATTTAACCTTTGAGGAAGTGCCAGAGTAGATGCACCATTTTATATTCCAAAGTAGATGTACCATTTTGCAATCCTGTCTGCAATATTTGAGAGATTCATTTTCCTTTATCTTTGCGAATACTTGTTATTATCTCTCTTCTTGTTTCCAGACATTCTAGAGGGTATGAAGTGGTTTCTCAATATGGTTTTGATTTGAATATCCTTGAGGGCTAATGATGTTGAGCCAGATCTAAAAGAAGATGTCTAATTGTTGATTATTGGCTTTTCAGAGTGAAGAGGAAGAAAGAGTAGAATATCTCTTTCCTTTTAATAATAATAAACATCACTTCCAAAGCCAAATACAGATGGTTTGTATATATCCCCCCTTTTAAAGATATTGGGGATAACTGAGAGTCTTCACTCAGGACCAATGAGATGACATTCATTTTCTTTTCATGAACACCATTTGCATTTTTTCTTTAAGCTGAGGATTTGCTGCTTGGAAATCTCCTTAGAAGGGAGCTGAATGACATGTCCCTCCTTTCTTCCTCTACTTTCCACATCTGAGTTGTGTGCATTAGCTTTTTTATTAGTGATAATATAATTTGCTATAAATTTAGCAGCTTAAAGTAATACAGAATTGTTATCTTACAGGTCTGTAGGTCAGAAGTCCAGTATGGGTTGCATTAGGCTAAAATCAAGGTGTCAGTAGTTCTGGGTTCCTTTCTGGAGGCTCTAGAGGAGAATCATTTCCTTGCTCATTTAGGTTGCTAGCAGAATTCAGTTCCTTGTGGTTGTAGGACTGATGTCTCCATTTCCTTGCTGGCTGTCAACTGAAGAGTGTTCCTAGCTTCTAGAGGCCATTCACATGCTTTGGTTCATGAATCTCTTCCTTCATCTTCAAAGCCAGCAACTCTTCAGCCTTCCTTTTCTACTCTTAATTTTATTTTTTAGTTTTATTGAGCTATAATTGACAAAATTGTAAGGTATTTAAAGTGTACATTGTGGTGACTTGATATGCATATACATTGTGAAAGGGTTCCCTCCTTCTAGTTAATTTACATATTCATTACCTCAGATATTGATTGATTGATTGGTGAGAACATTTAGGTTCTAGTGTCTTAGCAAATTTCAAGTATCTAATATAATATTATCAACACTTTGCATTTATCTTGAATTTTTTTCCCTTTTTGTATAGGTCCCTTACTTTATTTTTTGTTTCTTTACCTATTGTCTAGTATCCTGTAGGCTTTCTTTAGTTTATCAGTCTTGTGTAAGGATCTGTATTTCTTCCTAAAAAAGTTATTAATTGCACACTTTCTTTCTCTTGGAGAGCAGGAAATTGGGCTAAGCATTTGCACTGTATTTGGTAATAATTCTTTCAGTGAGAGTTCCCATTTTCATATAGGCCTTCCCTTTGCATCCCTCACAGAAATTTCTGACTTCTCTGATATGTTAGGATATTTTTTTCCCTGTTGGTTGCTTGTGTAGTTCTGGGTTAAAGGAGAGAGAGATTGGAGATACACTATTTTGTTGAACAGTAGTTTTCCAATATACAGTGTAAAGGCCAGACTCATTCTTGGAAGCCCCTGTCCTTGAGGAGTTTCTAAGCAAAGAGTAGCTTTTTAATGATGTTGCATTCCAGTTGCTCAAGTAGACCACTGCTTGTATTTTTACAAAAGTCAAAATTCATTCATGGATAAGCTTAAAAACATTTTATTTGCATACACAGAAGAGTATTCTTAGCAACATATTCATACCCATTTTACATTCTTCACTCAAGAGTAACCCAGACTTGGGATCCAAATACGTACTGCTTCTCCAGTTATTAGTTATGTCATCTTAGAGAAGAGAAGCACGTTTAAAACTAGGGAATATATACAATTATGGATCATGTCTCCGTGGCCATATTCTTTATACCATTTATTCACCTTTGCAGTTAAATTGTGCATATATCCATAGTGGAAAAGAATTCATATCATTATGTTGAGTCTATTGTGGGGCACTTGTTAGAAGGCAGGGAATTTACATTTTTAGCAAAAAGACCAGAGTATTAATTAGGAATTACTAGCTCAAATATTTCTAGAGTGTTGGGTTCGAATGTATTTCCAATTATTATTTGAAAAAAAAAATCAGTTTGATCATAACAGCCCCAGACCATGATTTTGGCCACCTACATGAAAATACAAAAATGTTGTGATAGGAGATCTTCTCCAGGCAAGTAATGTGCCTGTTGAGCAAAACATTTTCATGAATATTTCATGAGAGATACGGTGTCTGTCAAAATACATTTTCTGCTGTCTACTATCAACTCTGCCTAAAGAATGTGGCCAGCAGGTCTTATTTTCTGTGACCCACTAAGATGACTGGGTTGGGTAGGCGGCACTGCGGTTTTTATCTATGGATTGTTGCCATCCTCAGTGTTTGGCTGGACCATGACAAATCAAGATGGCTGAATATATTAGTCCTATCCTGTTACCCAGTGTGTGTCACTGTGCAGATGTAGCTTTATAATATTAACAACAACAACAACAACGTATCTTCTCTAAATCCTCTAATACGTCCATGATGAGGATATTTTGTTTCGCAGAAGCGTTTCCTTGTATGGAATACACTGGGAGTAAGTGAGTCTATTCCTAGAAGCTGGGACTCAGGATCTTTCTGAAAGTCTCTACAGTACAAATTTGTATAGAGATTTGTGTTCAAGTTGAATTTTTCCAGATCAGAAGCATTTCAAAGAAATAAGTGCCATCAAATATCACTTTGGCTCCCCCCCCCCCGCCCTGCCTTTCACCAGCTCTCTGCAAGTGATAGGCTTTTCCATAAAGGGAAAACATTGATACTTAGGGAGAAACATTGATGGAGATACCTTAGTGTGGAGAGGAAGGGTGTTCCAAGCAGTAATTGTTATCCAATTGAGCGAGATGCTTCTGGCTTCTTTCACATGACAGAGGCCACCAAGTACATTTATGAGAACATACACAGGCATTCTGGCATGGTGTTCCATATTTGTCAATGTCTCTGAAAGTCACAGTATTCTTGTAATTTCTCTGTGGTGACATATCTTTCAATCTTGTTGGCCCTCAGATGTGCATATGCAATTTCTGAAGAACTACTGGATAACCTTTAATAAGATAAAGGCTCCCTAAATATCAGGAAGAAATAACACTTACTCTGACCCAGAAAGTATACTGGTACAAGAAAATTGTTCTCCATGTTCCCGCTGGGGTTTTCTGCTGTTTTTATCTACTCTAGCAGTTAATGTGGAATTGAATGCTTAGAATCTGCAGGAAAGAATACTTGCCTGGCAGACACTTGATCCCACCATGATTATGTGAGCTTGGCAAGATTTTAACCTCTGAGCAAAGGGAATCATCATTTATTAATCTGCTTCATGTGAATCTGTTAACAAGATGAACTTTAGCCACGAATATCCTAGTTATCTATTATTATTGATGTAAAAATCCCAGTATAATTGTATGGGTAGTAGAATGATACAGGAAAAATAAAGGAATATTATTTAGTGAGTGAGTATTATGTTTTATAACTTTAAATCATCCCTAATAACACTTCTTTTCATATTTGTATGGGGATGACATTCAGTATTGATGTGTGTTTTTGAATACTCATCTGGAAATTATCTCAAATTATTTCCTGAGAAATCTAGGCTAAAAGCCTCCCAATCATTTTGCCTTCTTCTCTTTCATATCCTGCCCCCTGTCAAATGAATGAATTGCTAAACATGTTCTAGTATTTCCTTTATACCAACTCTCAAGTCTATTCCTTTCCTTCAGGGCAGGTAGACTTTAGAAGCTGACTGCCTGAATTTGAATTCCAACTTGGGCATCTACTAATTGCATAACCTTGGGCAAATACTTAACCTTTTTATATCTCAGTTTCTTCATCTATAAAATGGAGATAATAATTATGCTTACTTCATGAGGTGGTTGTGCTTCTGTGTATCCCACAGAATACAACCAGGTGTTTACTCTGCACAAATTTGAGGAATGAATGAGTGCCTCTCTATCTAAATTTTTAAAAATGAATCATTTTAATGTAGTACTGTGACCTTGAGATTACTGAACAAAGATTTTCACTACTTGGCCTTGCATGTTGCACTGATTTGGTATAATATTCTGCGTGGCTTGCAATTTTTTTTCTCCTTTTTTAACGGAGTCAACAGAACCATCACAGCTGCAGTTATTTTTATTGCATACTTACAAGGTGTCCAGCACAGAGTTAGACATTATGTGGAATATAGAAGAAGTATATGCTGCAGTCCCTGTACTTAATGAGCTCAGCATCTAATTAGGGAGGCAGGAAACAAATTATGTATGTGTGAAAAGTTAAATAGCAATACAGAAATGTCAGAAGGATACACAAGAAACTGTTAGCAGTAATTACTTGAGTGAGGAAAGAGGGGCTTGCTGTTTGTTGATACACTTTGTTGTACATTCTTGTTGTTACTGTTTCTGTACTGTTTGTTGTTTTTTTTAAAAAGCACCTTCATTGTGGTATGATTCTGGTACAGTAAACTACACACATGTCAGATGTACAATTTGATGAATTTTGATAGATGTATATACCACTGAAACTACCACCACAATCAAGAGAGCTAACATTTCCATCACTCCCCAAGAGGTGCAGATCTGGGACTGTTTGTTCTTATTTTAATGAAATTAGTGTAAAAATCATAAAATTCAGTATTCAAATATGACATGTAAAGTATAGTTTATAGTTAAATACCATTTTTTAGCACAGAGTAAAAGTGCATTTCCAAGGAAGGAGTGAGCTTCAGTTCATTATTTATATGGAGCACATTTGTGGAGTACTTCTTCAATACCATGAATGGGGCTGAAATAATTCGGACTCAGCTTAACAGCACACACACATCGTTGCCCATAATTCTTTTTATACTGCTAGAATACAAGTCTAATGAATACTATATGACATTAAACTGTTCGATTTCTTTATATTTTCCTGAGTTATATATGCGTTGTAGGTTGACCAAGTTGAATTTAGCGTGTTTAAATTATATATATATTTATGTCTAAATTATACCACTAAGAGAGTAAGTTCTTAATAAGCTTATTTATAATAGGCAGTAATATATTCAGAGTAGATATGACATCAACTTGTGAATTTTGAAAAGAAAACCCTATTTTGAAATCAGATTTAAAAGTTCATTGCTTTAAAGCTTTGTCTTTAAAAATGTATGTGGGATTTTTAATATTATGCTGAAATAACTGAGTTATATGAGAGAGATAATGATTAGCTAGTATGACCCATACATTTAACTCTACTCAAAAGGTGTTTATTTTTCTCTGATATGTGCTCATCTAATGTTAATGGAGCACTTCCTCTGTGTCAAGTTCTGTGCTCAGTGCTAAGCACTTCAGCACTTAGTACCTCACATGCTGTGTTAGTTAAATGGAATATATGGTGACACTACAGGTAGAAATAAGTAGAGGAGGCATGGATGGACTCAGTGTGCCAGAAATATCACGTCATTTTCTATAATAACATAATCTCTGCTTTTTCGTCTCAATTCCAGGGGATGGTGGAAATTTAAACTCTCTGTTTAAGGTTCTCTATTCTATAGATTTTATGTCATACTTTTAGAGTCTTAAACTGTACCAGTATTTTAGGTGAGAGACTCTGGTCTTCAGTTACCTGACTATACAGATACCACTGAGATGCCCATTATCCTAGCCTGAGTGATGTCATGTAGGGAGGCAGACAGCTGATTTAGTGCCAACCCTGGACATAAGAATCTTTGCTGAGGCATGACTTCCTGTGCCGAGGGTCTCACACACCCCACAGTCATTTCCTCTCCAGGATTGTTACCTCTTTGACAGTGCTCACAGGAAGCAGAACTCAAGGAACCTCAGATGCCTTTCTCCTTCTCCAGACAATTGATTTTTCCCCCCTAGGTTGGTATGTGCATGGCCAGGCTTCAGAGGAACCCAGGAATCTCACTGGTTCAGTACAATGCAGTAGCCAGATGCTCAGGCCCCAGAATCAATAAGTTCTAAGTTCAAATTCATACCTCCACTGTTTACTGGCTCTATGACTTGGGGTAACGTCTTACCTCTCTGGATCCTCATCTTTAAATTGTAGATTAAGAAAAAATGCCTATCTTATGTTGTAAGGATATGAGATAATGCACACATATAAAAGGCCTGGTAAAGGTGGTCTTCAGGGAATGGTAGCTATTCCAGGAAATATAAAGTAACCTCACCTCAAAAGATTGGCAACCACAAAAATAGACCATGTCTGATGTTACTGATTTTACTAAAGACTTTGAAGGACTCTAACAAGCTGGAGGTAGTATTGCAAGTGAGTTAAAGGCTCTGATCCTTTCTTACACTGCTTTAAATTAGTGCTTTTGAGTTGGTACAGATTGCTTGATCTTCTTACTTCAGTGTTTGATTTGCCTCTGATTGGTCCAGGCCCACCTGGTTGATGATGAAATTTTCCAGTTCGAAAGTCCTTTGGTCTTTAAGAAGAGTTCTAACAGATTGACCAGGCTGCTAGAAATTATCCTCCATTAACATGCTTGAAACAAAATATGCGCTTGTTAATGGGATAATATGACTAGATTATGACTATCTATAATAAAATCAACAAAAGTGTAATGGATATAATGTACAGCTTTCTGGTATGTTTTTACAAAGGCTAGAAAAAGGCTATATTTAATATCTGAATATCAAATCATTAAAGAAAGATGTATTTGTGCAATTGTGTAAAAAGGCTAAGGCATAGAGATGGAGTGGAGGTGGGGGTGGCGCTGGCTTCTCTTACTACTGAAAAAAAAACAACAAAACAGGCCAGGGATTATTTTCTTTTCTGAGAGTTATGTATAAGATTATGTTTCATCCCTTCTTTGAGTAAACATGTTCCATTAAGGAACATATATATATATATATCCATTAACATATATTTAAAGAAGCCATATGTCTAGAGGCATGTCAGTAAGCCTTGTCAGCTCACCTGCACATTCTAAATCTAAACCAAATCTCACTAAAGCAATATTCCCATATGAATAGAATTCCAGAGAAGTAAGGTCAGTTACTACTAAGTACCTTGTTGGCAGCTTATTTCAAAGGTAGTAATCTTGTCATTAGAAACACTAATGTTAAGTGTGTTAATGTGCTGTTTGATGACTTACATGGTAAAAAAAAAAGTTACTCTTAGTTGTTAAAGTCAAGTTATTTGGACAAAGAACTGTTAAACATTGAGCTGGATTGAGATATAACCAAGTTTATTTATATTTAAATTTATATACATATATTTATATATATATAAATAAAATGTTGAGGTTTGCCTGTTGAAAGTGAGGGAAGTGGGGAGGGTATAGCTCAAGTGGTAGACTGCATGCTTAGCATGCACGAAGTCCTGGGTTCAATCCCCAGTACCTCCTCAGAAAACAAATAAACCTAATTACCTCCCCCTCCTGCCAAAATAAAAAATAATTAATATAATAATAAATAAAATATTAAAAAAAAGAAAGTGAGGAAAGAGGGAGAAAGAAGAGTAGACTTATGTTGGAAGAGGCCAGACTGCCATGGATTGAAGCGTTAGTGGGAAGTAAGGATAAAATAGAAGAAGGTTCCTTTTTCAAGAAATGTGGTTGTGTTTTCACTAGAGGGGAAAAAAAAGAAGAGGCCCCCAGAATCACCAGGTCCTCTAGGCCATTTCCTGTATTTATTTTCGTTGACTGCTAGTCTGTGGAAATTGAAATCCTTTATCCTTCCTGTCTTGAAATTCTTGTTTTCCCTTGTTTAGATGAAAGGAATTACTCCTACTCCTTCTACCTCTCTGGCTGCTCATTATCAGAATTTTTTGGTGGTTTGCTGTCTCTCCACCTTTGTTCCTAAGTATTAATATTTCTCAAGATTGTTATTAGGGGACTTTGCATCTAATATAGTCTCATGGACTAGCTCATCCATACACCTACCTTAATCTGCAGCTTAAATGCTGAGGACTCCAAGTCTAGACACTTTTTCAAAGATTTATATATTCGTGAGGGTTGCAAAAATGTTTGTTTGTTGTAAAAAAACTGGAAAATACAGAAATATATAAAGGAGAAAAACTGAGATACTCCCATCAGTCAGAGATAACCACTGTTCCTTTTTGGTGTTTTGTTTTTCAAATTCTTCATCACTCTATGTTTTTACATAGTTTTTGATCATAGTGTTTACATACTGTTTTAATCAGTTTAAAGCTGGCTAACTTCTTTTGCCTTTGAGATTCCAGTGTAGGGGTACATTCAAATGAACTTGTCCAACCCTAAAATCAGACATTTGTAGGTTTTCTTCAAGGGGTATCACAAGAGTCTCATCCACAGCACAATGTCTGACATTCTTCTTTAGACCACTTCCTTCTCAGTACCCTCCACTGCTCTCCCTTCCCTTCTTCCTCTTTGGTACCAAGCCACTCACAAATGAGACTTTGCCCAAAGGCTCTCAAAACAGCACCCCCTCTTGAACTGTTTTTCTGTTTTTCTACAAATAACTAATTCGCCCAATATGCCACCCCGTCTTGGGAATAAAAGCCTCCAACTTGTCGTAGGACTGTCTTACTTACTTCTCTTAATATTATATCCTAGTTTCATATGTCTTTATAAACATAATTTTTGCAGCAACTTTTTAAATTACCAAGCTAATCATCTAACTTCCCAGCTTAAAATTTCCCATTGGCCGCTCCATCCCCACCTCCCATAGCCTCAATGGTAAATCTCACATGTTTAGCGTAGAGTATAAAACCCTTCACAGCATAATACAAAAGTGTACCTAATGCGTAGCACATTGTTGCGTAGTACAGGATGCCTTTCCCCTTCATGGTCTGATTCCTGTCCATCACTCTGATATCTCCTGTCACTCCCATCTGAACTCTGTATTCTGGTAGTTCTGAACTACTTTGGGTTTCTGAGAAAGTGTTAGGTTTCTCTTCCCTCCAGCAGCTTTGCAATCCTATTCTGATGCTTTTCTCTGTCTTTGAGTCCCACCACTCATCCGACCCCATCAACACACTCTATTAGGATTTAGGAAAAATATGAGCATTCCCAGAAAGCCTTGCCCTATTGCTGGCTGCTTGCCACATTTACAGTGCAACACTATGCAGTTATTAAAAATTATGCTTGTTAAGTATTATAATAACAGGAGAATTGCTTGTAGTATAATGCTAAGGAACAACAACAAAAGCTATATACAGAATTGTGTCAGTAATATCCTAACTGTATACTGAAGACCAGACAGAATACATCCAATTGTTATAGGAGATTATATCCAGATAGTGCAATATTGAGTAATTTTATTTTTTCTTTATACTTTTTAACGCATTTCCAAAATTTAGACAATGATCACGTTTTCCTTTTTAAATAAGGAACATGTATTTTAAAAAGCCTTACATACCTCACCCGGCAGAATATTTAAGGGCCACAACTCACTCATATTTGTATCTCTAGCAGCAACTCACTTAGGTCCTGGCCAAGAGTTAAGAACAAAAAAATTAAAAAGAAAGAGAAACTTATTTATTTTTGAGATTTGCTTAAGGAAGGTTTGCTATTAATTTATGGTTCACATAAAAATCTCGGGTCAGAAAATTAATTTTATGTGACTTCGTCTGTCTATTATTAAACTAAATTGGACACTGAGATGAGAAATTAATAAGAGGAGGATGATTTCATGTTGAAAAATTTGTTGGTTAGAGACAAAGAAAGCATTGAATCTTAGTTCCAAATGCAGGATGAATCTGTTAAGGGCAGTCATGTTATGTGAGATAAGATTAATTGGTTTCATTGACAAGAGTATTGGTCTGGTCATTAATGATGGTTTTGGCTGAAAAGGAGATGACTGTCAAATTAGAGAATCATGACAGGAAAGTAGAGCCCACTTTTAAAAATGTAATCTTGTTGCTTTCATTGCTTATAGGAGAAGGCATGATTGATCATTCGGATTTAATTTTAAATCACATCTAAAACATTTTCATTGACAGCCATTTCACACTATTAGAGTCCCATGGCATTTGTTGCACTTTGATTCCATTTCAAATTCTGAAAAGCCATATCCTCTTTATTATTTTAATTTAAAAATTTGTTAGGCAAGTACTATACTAACATCTTCACTGTAAGATATTCAGAAGTCTATAGAATAATATATGAAAGTCATCCCTTACTGTCTTCTCTACCTCTTTCTTTTAAGAGGTAGCCATTGTTAAGTTTGGTGTGTATCCTTTCAAATGGTTCCTTAGTACATACATTTATGTGCAAATCAAATATATACATCTGTCTATCTGCCCACCGAAGCACTCACACCTACCTACCTGCCTTCTTTGTCTTTCTCTCTCTCTCACACACGCATACATATATGAACACATACAAATATCTGTATGTATGTGCATCTCCTGCACAAATGGGAATGTTTTGTGCATAGTGTTCTGCAACTTAGTTTTTCATTTATCAGTTTTTTTCCACGGTAATACAAACAAACAGATCTACCTCACTTATTTTTAACTATTGCCAAATATCTGGGCACCCTGTGGCCCAGCCAAGGTGATGCATAAAATTAACTGTCACATCTATTTATTCCTATGTGGCTTGTTTTTTTTGTCTAATATTATATATTTGCAATGTATCCATATTAATACATGTAACGGTAGTTGATTTTCATTATTGAATTCAATTTTCTGAATATGCTACAGTTTATAAGTTTTACCATCAATGGACATTTAGGTTGTCTCATGTATTTATTATGTGAACAAAATTATAGACATTTTTCTACCTGTCTCTTGATGTATATGTAAATGAGTCTTTAAAGTATACCTCAGACAGGAAATGCTGTTATAAGGTCTGCATATATTCAATTTACTAGGTAATCCCAAACTGTGCTTTTTAAAATGTTGATATTTGGTAGGGTACATCCTTCCAACTTACTCTTCTTCTAGACTGTCTTGACTCTTCCTGGTCCTTTCCTCTTCCCCATATTTTCTGGACTCAGCATGTCAACTGCTACAAAATCTCTCATTCTTCTCCTTTACAACCTGTACCTGAAAAGCCCTTTCCTATATCAAGATTATAAACAAGTCTTCATTTTCTTCTAATACTTTTTGCTTTTCATGTTTAAGCCTTTAACCCCATCAGGAAATTATTTTTGTATTTGGTTTAAGTTTGGGGTTGATTGTTTTAAAAAATAGTTGTCCAACTGCCCCAGTACAGCTTATTGAATACACCATAATTTCCCTACTTATCTGAATAAGCACTTTTATCACTCACTAAATTCCTATATATAAGTGAATCTGTTTTCTCTTGAACTCCTTTTTCTATTTTGTGCCCGTACCATACTACTTTAATTACTAATACCTTTATTATATATTTTGATCTTTGGAAGGTTTATTAGTTTCTTACGGCTTCTATAACATATTTCCACAAACTGGGTGACTTCAAAACAGAAATTTATTCTCTCAGTTCTGGAGGCCAGAAGTCCAAAATCAAGGTGTTGGCGGAGCCACCCTCCTACCAGGGAGTCCTGCTGTTTGGGAGATTTTGTTCCTTGAATCTTCCTGCTTGGTGGTGCCAGGCTTTCACTGGTTTGTGGCTACATCACTCTAGTCTCTATTTCCATCTGCACATGACCGTTTCCTCTTCTGTCTCTGTAATCTGTCTCTGCTTCATTCATTTTTTTCTTCTTCATTTTTATAAGGACACTTGGTACTGGATTTAGGGCTTACCCAGACAAACCAGAATAATCTCACCTCACAATTCTTAATTTAATTCTCTCTGCAAAGACCCTTTTTTTCAAATAAGGTAACATTCACAGGATCTGGGGATTAAGATGTGGACGTATCTTTTGGGGTGACAACCATTCAATCCACTACAAAGAACAAAGTGCCCTCTGTTGCTGTTTTGAAAAATTTCTTGGTGTATTTTTTGCTCATTTTCCCTCCTAGATAAATTTTAGAATTAATCTGTGAAGTTCAAAGATTTACCTTGATGTTTGGTTGTAATGAAATTTAATGTATAAATTAATTTTGGAGATTTGACTTCTTTATAGTAATAAATCTTCCCATTCAGGATTGTGTCCTATCCCTCCATTTTTCTGGAGTTTTTTTTTTTTTTTTTATTTGTTAGAAAAGATCTGTTGTTCTCTTCTTATGTATCTTGCACATTTGTTTTTTTAATTGGACAGTTAAGATTATTTGTTGGTATTGAGAATGTGATTTGTTTTCATGGTATTATCAACTTGGTTATTGTTGGCCTACAGGAAAGCTAATTCCTTCTCAGCTTTTCAACTAGACTTTTCATGGATTTTCCGGGAAGATATTATAATGTCTGCAAATAATCACAGTTTTGTGTCTTACTTTCCAATATTTATGTGTTATCGCTTCCTTTTTCTTTTTGATTGGATTAACCATTACCTTTACAATGCTGAATATATTGAACATGAGAAACATCATTGTGGTGTTCGTGGTATTACTGGGAATGCTTTTTATAAAAATAGATTTTATTCTTTTAGAGCAGTTTCAGGTTCACAACAGAACTGAGCAGAAAATACAGAGTTTCCACATAGCCCTCCCCACCAACACATATATATTCTACTACCCTCAACATCCCTCATCAGTGTGGGATATTTGGTACAATCAGCGAACCAACATGGGCACATTATTACCAACCGAGGTCCATAGTTTACATTAGGTTTTACTCTTGATGTTGTACATTCTATGGTTTTAACAAATGCATAATGACATGTAGCCACCACTATAGTATCATACAGAATAATTTCATTGCCCTAAAAATCCCTTGTGCTCCATCTATTCATTCCTGCCTCCCTCCCTCTTCCCAATCCCCTGGCAACCACCATCTTTTTATTTTTTCTGTAGCTGTGCCTTTTCCAGAATGTTATTTGGTTGGAATTGTACAGTTTGTAGCCTTTTCAGACTGGCTTCTTTCATTTAGTACTGTGTCTTTTAAGTTTCTTCCATGTCTTTCATGGCTTGATAGATCTTTTTTTTTACTGCACATATATTTTTAAATTTACATGTATGTACTGTTCATTGTTTCTGAGAACATATAGAGCTTTAGTTTTTTAAACTTACATATTTATCAAAGGAATAAAGCCAACCACAAAATAAGAATTAATTCAAAAAGGTACATACACCCCACTATTAACAGCAACATTATTTATAATTGCCAAGATGTGGAAGTATCCTAAGTGCACATTAATAGTTGAATAGATAATGGAGATGCAGCATATATATATGTAATGGAATACAACTCACCCATAAAAAAGAAGGATATTTTGCCATTTGTGGCCCTTCATTCACTTTCTTTTTCACTTCAAAAACTAGAATGGGAATGCTTTTAATATATGATCATTGCTGCAGTTTTCTTTTGGGTACCTTTAATCCCATTTAGGAAGTACCTTATTTTTCATTCATATTTTGTTGGTTGTTACTTGTTTGCTTTCATGTGGTTCTTTCAAATCACAAATTAGTATTGTACTTTATTGTGTCGTGGCACCAACTGAGATGTTCATGTGAGTGTTTTTCTTTAACCTTGAAATTTATCTTCTTAATGTTGAACCACAAGTGTATTTCTATGATAAACTTATTTAATCACAATGTATTATTCAGTATATATTTCAAATTTTGTCATCTATGTTTCTAAATGAAGTTCAACTATTATTTTCTTTACTTCCACCCTCCTCCTTTCTGTTCTTTTTGTGTTCTGCTGTCCAATATTGCCATTAGGGTGTGCTAGCCTCATGAGTTGGGTAGCTTCTCATCTTTTCCTATGTTTAATAATAAAGGTGTCTGAGCCTGGTGTAGCTATGACAGGTAGATAGTTCACACTTTGACCACTTCTGCTATAGTTATTAGAATACTCAGATTGCCTACCTCTTTGTGAATGACTGAATGTAAATTTTCCTAGAAAATAATCAATTTAACCTGAAAACTTACATTAATTGATATAAAACTATATGTATATATTTTACTCTTTAAACCTTCTCCATATCCACCATTATTAGTTGTCTCTTAATTTTCCTAGGGTACCCTTTTGCACTTTGTGTGTTCTGACTACATTTGCAGTTTCTCTTGCCTTCACAATGCTCTTTCTGGATCATATATTAAGCTGTTGATATTGTTCTTCTGTTTCTCAATAAATGTATCATGCCATATGCTCTTAATTTCTAGAAAGTTCTGTTTCTGTTACCTTATAGTTCGCTGTCTTGTTTTCTAGTGTTCTCAAGTATTTATTCTTTCTAAAAAATATTTTCTGGCACTTTAAAAGACTTGGAGCAATAAAATAGATGAATTCATATTTTGCATCTTACATGTGAATATCCAACCCCATCTGCTAAATGCCCCTAAATCTGGTTTCATTTTCTTTGGATTATTTGATAAACCACGTGCTCCATTTCTTTAGTATCCCAGATAATTGCATTTACTGTAGTTCCTTTAAAAATAATACACAATCATGCTTTGTTCTCTGTAGAGAAGCTAGAGTGTTAGGCAAACATGAGGGGAGGTTTGTTTTAACTTGTATTTGAATATGAGTGGTAACTAGTAGGATTAAGGTGCTAAGTGACTGAGACATTTAAACTTGCATAATTTATATTAAAAGAAAGTTTGGCTTTTTCATATAATACTGGCTGCCCTTGATTCTGCCTCTCAGATTTTAAACAAGACACGTTCTCTTCTTATGGCCTCAAGCAGCCTCTCAGTGCTACCTATCCCAAAGCTCATCACACCATAGTGCAATAATTATAAAAAAGTATATACAACCACAGCATTTTATGCTCCCTCAGCACAGGGTCATCTTTGTGACTTGAAGGCTCCAGCACAGGGCCTTGCATGCAGTAAATATTTGTTGCACTTAAATCTACTCTTTTGGATTTTCATAACCCAAGTGCCAGCTGGGATCACTCTGCCCATTACACCTAGGAAAGGCCATCTCAAATCTCCTTTGCTCACCTTGTGGAAACTCTAATGCTCTTGCGAAGATTTCTGTAAATTCCTGGAGGCTCTGACTCTGATTTCTAACCTCTGCTGAATTCTCCATTTTATGTCTTACTCTAATTTTATATGGTATTGTCTTCCCCCACCCCACCCCCTGCCAAATGACACTCACATGAAACGACTCTGTCTAGTGGATTTTTATTAACAATTCAGGGCTATTAATGAGAGGAGTTATACTACACTAAATATATAATTTAAAATAGAATTTTATATTTCCGCATTTTTTAAAAAGTCCCTTGGCCATTTCTGTCATTTCAGGTACTGATCATTTGTCATATTGTCTGGCCCTGTCTTTGTCTTTTTCTGGCTCTTTCACATTTTCTCACTGCTCTCCCCACCTCACCTCTGATTCTGTTAATGTATTATACAGAACAGTTTAAAAACCTCAGTGTTGAGTCCTTTCAGCAGTTATCAGAGCTTTGTAATTATAGAGACTTAAGTACATCACTTTTTCAGAGGTGATCAGGTTCTGGGGAATTATTGCTAACCAAACACGCATGAATCTGACATGTCCAGAATGCCTATTTAAATATTTCTAATATGAAATATACCTTCTCAGTAATCTGAGAACATGCTCTGAATCTCAGGTAAATTTCACTGGCTCCAAAAGTTAAACTTAACTCAACATTCCTCCCATGAATGGAGTTCAAAGATAACTTTCTATCTGGAGGCTTAATTAGATTTGTATCCTTAAATTCATAACACATCGACAGATTAATCTTAATGTCCAATAACATATGCAATTAGACAAAGTATAATTTTATTTCAGGATAGTCACCATAGTACATTTATCATGTTTATACTGTGTGTCACAGAAAGGCCCACTTATCTTGACCCTAGATTTTGGAGTCCATATTTTTGGGGGGATCCCAAATCATCCTATTCATCGATGTCAGTGACCCTAAACTGCTAATATTAATGTCTGTGTTCAAAATTTGAGTTCATGATCTTTGAACTTAGTATCAGCTATACTGTAGACGTTAAAAAGCCAGAGGAAACGATCAGACATGCTCTTCATGTGACTCAGTCCATAAAATATATGTGGAGTGTTTGGTATCTGAAAAGTACAGAGGAGCATTAGTAAGACATGATTCCTGTCTTTGAGAAAATTATAGATAGTAGATGACAGAGGTGCATTCCATGAAGGAACGTCTAAGGAACAGTGCCTGTTCTTTGGATACCAAAGACTCCATTCTCCTGTAATTTAAGTGTTTATCTTTGTTAGATAACTCTAATAGAGTGTTTTCTAACCTTTTTGGTCCAAAACCATGATAGCCACTTTCGTGTTTCTTGAATACAAGAACTGTGCTCTTGCCTTTGAACCTTTGCGTTGATCGTTCCCTCTGCCTGGAACATCACACCCATAGATAGCCACATGCTTGTCCCCTCACTGTATTCAGGTCTCTGCTCAAATGTCACCTCAACATGAAAGATTTCCCTGACCATCCTATGTGTCATTCTCTAATGTATGCTCTTAGCCTGTTTTACCTTTTTAGCATTTTTAAAAAATTGAAGTATAGTTGATTTATGGTGTTGTGTTAGTTTTGGTGTACAGCATAGTCATTCAGTTATATATATATATACATATATACATATTCTTTTTCATTATGGGTTATTACAAGATATTGAGTATAGTTCCCTGTGCTATACAGTAGGACCTGTTGTTTCTGTATTTTATATATGGTAGTTTGTATCTGCTAATCCCAAACTCCTAATTTATCCCTACCCCTCTTTCCCCTTTGGTAGCCATAAGTCTGTTTTCTATGCCTGTGAATCTGTTTCTGTTTAGTCAGTAAGTTCATTTGTCTCACCTTTTTAGATTCTGCATATAAGTGATATCATGTGATATTTGTCTTTCTCTGTCTGGCTTACTTCACTTAGAATGACATTCTCCAGGTCCATCCATGTTGCTGCAAATGGCACTATTTTATTCTTTTTTATGGCTGAATAGTATTCCATTGTATAAATACACCACAATTTCTTTATCCAATCATCTGTGGATGGACATTTAGGTTGTTTCCATGTCTTGGCTATTGTAAATAGTGCTGCTATGAACATTGGGGTGCATGGATCTTTTCAAATTAGAGTATTTCTCTGGATATATGCAAGGAATGGGATTACTGGATCACAGGTTAGGTCTATCTTTAGTTTTATAAGGACCATCCATACTGTTTTCCACAGTGGCTACACCAAATTACATTCCCATCAGCAGCCTGCTTTTTTTTTAAAATCTTGGCACTTACCATCATGTGTTCTTCATCCTAACTCAAATATAAGCTCAATAAAAGGACTTTCTATATTTTTTACTGTCAAATCTCCAGCACCTAGAATGTCTGGCATAGTAGTCACCCAAGATTTGCTAAATGATGAATTATTAATATATAATTCCTTGAACCTGTCTAGGGAATAAAAAAAATACCATTTTGTCATTATTTGTATGATATATAATAGACAAAGTGATTTTAAGTTAAAATGTTTTATTTTAGATCAGTCCATTATGAAAGATTTACTATATAAAATACATTTAAAACAATTTTTAATCATATTAAATATACAAAGACAAATTTCTGTTTGTCTCCATTTAGTAAGCCATGTATATTCTCTAATTTACTTAAATTAATTATGTAAGAAGCAGCATGATATGTGAACTGATTTTTTAAGTTATGTAAGAAATTCTTATATATTGGTCTTACAAATTTAACTGCTTTATTTTTTATAATTTGCCTTTAATATATCAAAATAATGAGATAATAATAGTAACAGTAGCCAACACTATATAACTTATTGTTCCCAGGCACTGTTCCAAGCACTTTGCTTGTAATAACTCATTTAACCCTCACAACAGTCTCGTGAAATATATACTATTATTATTCCCATCTTTGAAATGAGGAAGCTAAGGCACAGATATATTAAGTGTGCCCAAATTACCACAAGTTCTAACTCAGAATTTAGTCTGATATTTTTTGCAGGAAGTTACTTACAAGTAATGAATTGCAGGTGTGAATTGTTTGAAGTGTAGTTGTTTTACATTATTAGTTTCAGGTGTACAATATAGTGATTCAATATTTTTTATAGATTATACTCCATATAAAGTTATTGTACAGTACTGGCTTTGTTCCCTGTGCTGTGTGTTACATCCTTGTATTTTATTTATTTTACATCCCTAGTAGTGTGTATCTCTTAATCCTCTTCCTATCTTGCCCTTTCCCAATCTGTCTCCCCACTGGTAACCACTAGTTTGTTCTTTGTATCTGTGTGCTTGTTTCTGTTTCATTATATTCATTTGTTTTATTTTTTAGATTCTACATGTAAGTGAAAATACATAGTATTTGTCTTACTCTGCCTTATTTAGCTAAGCATAATAGCCTCTAGGCCTATTCATGTTGTTGCAAATGGCAACATTTCCTTCTTTTTTATGGCTGAGTAATATTTCAGTGTGTGTGTGTGTGTGTGTGTGTGTGTGTGTGTGTGTGTGTGTGTGTGTGTATGTATACACTGCACCTTCTTTATCCATTCATCTGTTGATGGACACTTACATTGCTTCCATTTCTTATAAATAATGCTGCTGTGAACATTGGGGTGCATATATCTTTTTGAATTAGTATTTTTATTTTCTTTGAATATATACCCTGGAGTGGAATTTTGAGGAATCTGTATACTGTTTTCCAGAGTGGCTGTGCCAATTTTCATTCCCACCAACAGTGTACTAAGGACTTGTGTGAAGTGTGGACTGTTATTATTCCTAATAATTAAAAACCAAAATTGTGTTTAGTCATCACTACATTTTCTCCTTTTTACACTAGTTTTTGAAATAGAAGTATTTTGATATGTTGAATGAAAATTTTGATTAGATTATTGCAATGTAGGGGTTTGGTTGAGATAATCTCAAAGCAAATTTGCATCCATATTATCAGTACCATGCTCCTTATGCTTCATATATTTGACTAATTGTTCACTATGGGTGAAAGTTTTTAAAAACAATATGGCTAAGAGTGAAAACTATTTAAAATAAAATAATATTTAAAACCACTGTCAAAGCAAGCATTGATAAGCTTTGTGATAAAACAGTTGAGTCTCTAAATCATGGGTATCATGAACATGTTTACCTGATCTCCACTAACACGTCTGCTCATTCCATATTGACTTGGAGTCTTCAATTTTTCCATTTTTTAAAGGGAATATTTTAATAACATTTTATTTTTAAAATTAATAACTATAATCAACCTTCTGGCATACTGATGGTTATGAAATGCTACTTACATATTATATACATAATTTAAATATATACAAGCATATAAATAATATATATATTTATATATATATATATATATATTTATATATATATATATATATGTAAATAAATGAATTGCTGGGTTGTTTGTATGATTTTCAACTTTCAAGGCAGTGCTGGTCTTTTTTCTCATGTATGCTAATTTACATTTATACCAGCAATTTATAAGAGATCTTTGAGGTCAAAAGATATTTACTTATATTTTCTGCTAAAAGTTTTAAGGTGTTGTTTTTGACAAATTAAATTTGGAATTCGTTTTTATATATGGAATTAGGCCAGGATACAGTTTCATTTTTTTTCCATAAAGGTGTCTTTTCCAGGTCTCTTTATTGGATGGTTCTTCCTTACCCACTGATCTTCTATGCCATCTTTGTCATAAATAGCATTATACATATGAATGGGTCTCTTTCTCTATTACATTCCATGGGGAAATTTGTCAGTTCTGGTGACAATACCACAGTGTCCTGATTACTATCACATCATAATTATACCTAATATTTACTTTGATATTATCCCTCTCTTTATTCTTCCTATTTCTATTTAAATTTTAGAATAAGCTTGTCAAGTTCCTTAGAAAAACTTTGTTGTGGTTTTTAATGGAGTTGCATTAAAATCCAATTTTAATTGATTTGGAGAGAAGAGAGGTATCTACAATATTGTCTTCTAATTCATGAGCATGTGATATTCATCCATTTGTTTAGGTCTTCCATGATATATTTTAATGCTTTTTAATACTTTTTTATACAAGCTAGGTATATCTTTTGTGAGATTCGTTTGCATGTACTTTTTAGTTTATTGCTATTGTGAGCATTGTTTTTTAACATTGATTTCTAATTGTTTGTTGCATGTAAACAAATGTAGAATTGCCATTTTTAAAATTCATCTTCTTCAGTCAGTTTTATTGAGGTACATTGTATGTAAAGTAAGATGCAAATGCCACCAAAATCTGGAAGATATGAGAGTTCAGTCACCCTATTAAATTCATTCATAGTTTTTTACAGTCAACCCCTGCTTCCAACCCCAGTCCCTGGAAGCCACTAATCTGTCTGTCTTACAGTTCTGCAGTTTTGAAAATGTGGTATAAATGGAATCAGATGTAGCTCTTTAAGTTGTTTCTTTCACTCAGCAAAACGCATTTGAGATTCATCTATGTTGTGTGCGTCAGTAGTGAATTTCTTTTTCTGGCTAAGTAGTATTCCATTGTTTGAATATACCACACCTTATTCATTCACTCACTCACTTATTCATTCCTAATTTTTGCAATTATGAAGAAAGCCTCATAATCAACTAGAACACATGAAACATTTTTTAAATGAAAATAAATTTGAGGTCTCTTTGGTAAATAACCAAAGATTAGGATTGCAGCGTTGAATAGTAATTGTAAGTTTAATTATTAAAAAAACCTGTCAAACTGTTTTCCAAACACATTGTACTTTTGCACTCCCATCAGTAATGTATGAGTGTTGAGAAATGTAGAATTCTTGGCACGTAAGGACTCTGTCCTGTTGGCTTAAAACAAACAGACTTCCTGATATTTCTGCAGCAAAGATGGGTTTATTCAGGAGCAGCAGAGAATTGCAATGTGTTGCGCCATGTGCAAGTCCCAGTATGGTAAGGGAAGGAGAATGCATTTATAGAGAGGACAAGGAAGTTGGGAGGGCGTTAGTAAACAAAGAGTCTATGGCTTTTTATTGACTGAGTCCTTGCCAGGGAAGAAGAGGAGTCTTTCCTCTTCCTGTTGGGCTCTGGTGTTGTCACTGGGCATAAGAGCTCTCACTTCTTGTCTCGTGACTCTGTTACACAGAGCTTTCTGTTTATTAATTTTTTTACAATCCAAACCTCTACACTAAGAGATGAACAAAGTCTGGCATGGCTTCTGGCCACATAAGTCCCTTTCTTTGTGTTGATGCCAGCTTCAGGAGAATTTACTGTTTGTTTCAGCCAATACCTGATGCTAGGCCTCCTGCCTCCCTTTCTTAGAGCAGCTATTGAAAAGGTAATTGTGAATCATTCCTCTATCCCTTTGAGATGAAAATATATTTCCTACTATGCAGGAGTGCCTTTCTCTGAAAGCAATTGTCTTGAAACGTAATCTTTAGGAAGGATAGGGCCTCTGTCTCCCAGTCTCTGTGGCAGGATAGGATCCAAACTTCCTTAATTGCCAGTTAGCAGACACAGCTGTCCTAATCACATTTACACTGGCCAACCTTTTGTTAATTTTACACTTGAGCCCCCATCCCTCTCCCTTCCTACTCCTTCATTCTCCCTTTGAAACATCCAGCCACCTCAGCACAAATAAGAATGGAGCTCTCAGGTCTTTCCTCTGTTGTTTGTGGTTACTGAATAAAATCTGTTTTCACCACTTTAACAGAGTTCCAGTTGCTTGGCATCCTTACTAACATTCGGTATTTAAAAAAATTATTTTACTAAATGCATACTGATATCTCATTGAAGTTTTAATTTGCTTTTCCCTCATAGCGGATGATACTGAACTTTTTTTTCATGTGCTTATTTGATATTTGTTTATCTTCTTTGGTAAAGTGTGCACTCAGATCTTTTGCCCATTTTGTCATTGCATTGTATATTTTTAACTGTTTTAAGAGTCCTTTATATATTCTCAATACTGGTCATTTATCAGATATGTGTTCTTCAAATATGTTCTTCTAGTCTGTATGTTATCTTTTTTTCTTGGACTTTAAAAAAAAATTGAAGTATAGTCAGTTTACAATGTTGTGTCAATTTCTGGTGTACAGCATAATGCTTCAATCATACATATACATACATATATTCGTTCTGTGTGTTATCTTCTCATTCTCTTTCAAAGAGCAGAATTTTTTTTTAATTGAAGTACAGTCAATTACAATGTGTCAATTTCTGGTGTACAGCACAGTGTCCCAGTCTTGCATATACATCCATACATTCGTTTTCATATTTTTTTCATTAAAGGTTATTACAGATATTGAGCATAGTTCCCTGTTCTATACAGAAGAAACTTTTTAAAAATCTTTTTTTATATATAGTGGCTAACATTTGTAAATCTCAAACTCCCAGTTTATCCCTTCCCACCCCCTTCTCCCAGTAACTGTAAGATTGTTTACTATGTCTGAGAGTCTATTTCTGTTTATTTTTCTTCCTTTTTCTGGCTTACTTCACTTAGAATGATGATCTCTAGGTCCATCCATGTTGCTGAAAGTGGCATTATTTTATTCTTTTTTATGTCTGAGTAGTATTCCATTGTATAAATATACCACAGCTTCTTTATCCAGTCATCTGTCAATGGACATTTAGGTTGCTTCCATGTCTTGGCTATTGTATATAGTGCTGCTGTAAACATTGGGGTGCATGTATCTTTTCAAATTAGAGTTTCCTCCAGATATATACCCACAAGTGGGATTGCTAGATCATATGGTAGGTCTATTTTTAGTTTTTTGAGGAATCTCCATACTGTTTTCCATAATGGCTGCACCAAACTATATTCCCACCAACAGTGTAGTAGGGTTCCCTTTTCTCCACAGCCTCTTCAGCATTTATTGTTCACGAACTTTTGAATGATGGCCTTTCTGATTAGTGTGAGGTGATACCTCATTGTAGTTTTGGTTTGCATTTCAAAAAGCAGAAGTTTTGAATTTTGATGAAGTCCATTGTTTCTATTTTTTAATGGATTTTGCTTTTCATGTCATATCTAAGAAATCTTTGCCTAACCCAAGTTCACAAAAGTTTTCTCCTATATTTTTCTTGAAAACCTTTATAGTTTTAGGTTTCACATTCACATCTATTACCCATTTAGACTTAAATTTTGCATGTGTGTGATGTATGGGTCAGTTCATTTTTTGGAATATGGCTGTCAAATTTTTCAATCACTTTGTTGCACATTGGTCAAAAATCAATTGGACAGAAAAATGTGGATCTGATTTTCGAATCTCTATTCTATTCCATTGGTTTATGTATTTATCCTTTCACCAATACTACACTGTCAACTGAAAAAAAATTGCACAACCTTAAAGTTGAGAATTGTTTTATTTGTCAGATATACTGAGAACTTAAGCCCAGCAGTGAGGCTCTCAGATAGCTCTGAAAGACTGTTCCGAAGAGGTAAGGGAGGATCTGAGTTACATAGGAGTTTTTGCAAAATAAACAGATAGACAAACAAACAAACAAACAAAAGAAAACAGGTATTCAGAACATCAAAATGATACAGGAGGGAAGGGGGCAGGGCACAACCATAAAGGAATGACACAGCAATTGAGGATAGGACATAAAACAGGCCCAAGATGGTGAAAGATACAACTTCCAGTAGACCTTAAGCCTCATTATACACTCATTGTAATATATTAGCGTGCTAAATGACACACCCACAGGTTCTATGACAGTTCCCAGGCTGACCATAAAAAGACCAAAAAGTGGGCAAAGGCCCAATTCCTGGAAGTCTCTACCTCTTCCCCAAAACAGTTGGAATAATCCTCCCACTAGTTAGCATATGAAATTACCCAGCCCATAAAAACTAACCACCCCCACATCCCACGGACGCCTCTCTTGCCTTTTTAAAAAAAATTTTATTGAGGTATAGCTGATTTACAATATTATATTAAGCTCTAGTTGTACAAAATACTGATTCAAAATGTTTATAGATTGTATTCCATTTAAAGCTATAAAAATATTGGCTATATTTCCTGTGCTATACAATATATGATTATAGCTTATTTATTTTATACATCATAGTTTGTACCTCTTAATCCCCTACCTTTATCTTGCCTGTCCCCTCTTCCATTTCATTACTGGTAACCACTAGTTAAAAATATACACAAACAATTATTACTTGATTGCACAAAATGCCCAATGCTAATCTAAAAATTGCAACCAGTTGAATGCCCTCAACAGAACAACGAGGACTAGCATCTGATATATAAGCAAATGATTTGAGCCCTATCAGGTTTTCTTGAGGCAGAGTCTATATTTTAAAAAATACTTTCTCAGTGTTTACTTACTTATTTGTTTAATTGATGTATAGTCAGTTTACAGTGTTGTGTCAATTTCTGGCGGGCAGTCTTGCCTTCTGAGATTGCCTGCTTTCTATCTATGGAGTGTGTATCTCCCTGAATAAATCTACTTTCACTCTACTATGGCCCGCTCTTGAATTCTTTCCTGTGTGAAGCCAAGGACCCTCACTTGGCGAGGCACATCTCAGGGATTCAGCCGAGACCTGGACATGACCATCCTCTCGTGCCCCATTTTCCTGCAACAAAAAGATTACTGTTAACTAAACTGTAAATGGAAAGTAGCCTTTCAAAATTGTATAAAAATAAAAAATAAAATTAAAAAAGATTACTGTTAATTAAAGAAAAACCAGACATCTCAAGTTAATGAATTTAGCACTTTTCTATGTATGGGAAGATGCAAGAGTCTGGACTCATTGAAATTATTCCTTCGATATACACCTTAACTATCTAGGGCCAATATCCTGTTTTTCTCCATCCTGAATCCACTCAGGGTGCACGGCCCCAGGCTGCTGCAGTGGCTGATGGCCTGATGGTGGCAACATCCTTTGTTTGCTTATATGGCAGGCAATATTCTTTGTCCACAACACTGTCTTGATTACTATAGCTTTGTAGTAAGTCTTGAAATCAGATAATGTAAATTTTCCAACTTTGTCCATTTAAAAATTGTTGTCCCTATTCTAGTTGTTTTGTTTTCCAATGTCAATTTTAGAATCAGTTTCTATAAAAATTTCTCCTGGAATTTTTTATTGAAATTCCATTCAAATCATAGATCACTTTGGGGAGAATTTACATCTTAACAGTATTGAATATTATAGTCCATGAACATAGTATGTAGGTAAACATCAGAGATATTGTGAATTTGATTCCAGACCGCCGCAATAAAATAAATATTGCAAGTGACTTGATTTTTTTTGGTTTCCCAGTGCATATCAAAGTTATGTTTACACTATATTGTGGTTTCTTAAGTGTGCAATAGCATTATGTCTTAAAAACAATACACATATATTAACTTAAAATACCATATTGCTAAAAAACGCCAGCCACTTTTAGTGATTCATAACCTTTTTTTAACAACAATATAACATTTTTTATTGATTTATAATCATTTTACAATGTTGTGTCAAATTCCAGTGTAGAGCACAATTTTTCAGTTATACATGAACATATATATACTCATTGTCACATTTTTTTCTCTGTGAGCTACCATAAGATCTTGTGTATATTTCCCTGTGCTATACAGTATAATCTTGTTTATCTATTCTACAATTTTGAAATCCTGTCTATCCCTTCCCACCCTCTGCCCCCTTGGCAAACACAAGTTTGTATTCTATGTCTATGGGTCTGTTTCTGTTTTGTATTTATGCTTTGTTTGTTTGTTTTTTTTTTTTTTTAGCTTCCACATATGAGCGATCTCATATTATAACCTTTTTAAAATAATAACATCAGAAATCACTAGTCACAGATCACCAAGACAAGTATAGTAATAATGAAAAAGTTTGAAATACTGCAAGAATTACCAAAATGTGACACAGAAACTTGAAATGAGCAAATGCTGTTGGAAAAATTATGCCAATAGACTTGCTTGGCACAGGGTTCCCACAGAACTTCAATTTATAAAAAACTCATTTCCTGTGAAGTGCAGTAAAATGAGGTATGCCAATATCTTTCCTTTATTTTAGGTCTTTTTGATTTCTTTCATTAGTATTTTGCTGTTTTCAGCAAACAACTCTTGCATATTTTTATTAGATTTATGTCAAAGTATTTAATGTTTTTTGGTGGTATTGTAAGTCACACTATGTAATATTTCAATTCCCATTTGTTCGCTACTGGTGTATAGAAATATAATTGATTTTTGTATATTGATCTTTTATCCCAAGACCTTCCTAACTCACCTGTTCATTCTAATAGCTTTTAAAATACATTATTTGGGACTTTTTATATATACAAGTGTGTATGAACAGAGACAGTTTTATTTCTTCCTTTCTAGTCTGTGTGCATTTTCTTTTATTTTTATTTCTTTTCTTGCTGTGCTGGATAGGACCTTTGGCACAATGTTAAATAGGAGTGTGGAGAGCAGTCACCCTTTCTTTGTTCCTGATCTGGAGAAGTGATTCAGTCTTTCACTGTTAAGTATGATGTTAGCTCTAGGTTTTTTGTAGGTGCCCCTTATCGGGTTATGGGGATTCCCTTGTATTCCCAGTTTGCAGAGGTTTTAAAACATTATTTATTTTTATTTTTTATCATGGAAGGGCATAGAGTTTGAACAAATGCTTCTTCTGCACCTATTGACGTGATATGTTTTTCCTTAGGCTGTTGACTTAAAGAATTACACTGTTTGATTTTTGGATGTTAAACTACCTTTGAATTCCTTGGATAAATTCCACTCAGTCATGATGTATTATCATTTTTATACATTGCTTGATTCAGGTTACTAATATTTTGTTCAGAATTTTTGTATCTATGTTCATGAGTGATATTGGTCTTTAGTTATAAATTGACTTTATATATCCAGTAAATTTTCTAACCTCTTCTCTTATTTCTAGTAGTTGTTAGATTCTTTTGACTTACTCATGTGGAAAATCATTTCATCTACAAATAATGGACATTTTTTTCTTGTTTCCAAATCCTCATGCCTTTAATTATTTGTGTTCTTGTTTTTATTAGACTGTCTAGGACCTACAATGTGATATTGAATTGATCTGGTAATACTAGACATCTATGTCTTTTGCTTAATTTTAAAGGAAGTACTTTTAATTTTTCCCATTTTGGATGATGATGTGGTAGATTCTTATAGATATTCTTAATACATTTGGGGAAGGTGTCTTCTTATTTCTAGTTTATGAAGAGATGTTTTTCTTATTTTTCATTAATGAATGGATGTTGATTTCTACCAAATGTTTTTCCTACAGTGAAATGATCATACCTTTTTCTCCTTTAAGGTGGTAAATGACATGTCTGTATTTTCTAATATGTACCATCCTCAAATTCTTGGGATAATCCTAGCTTGGCTTACACCTCGTGTTGTATTTTCTCTTTCACACTCTGTAGGATTTAGTTTGCTTTTTGCTTAGGATTATAGCATCTGTAGTAAACATTTGAAATCACCCATAATTGTCCTTTCTCTTACTAGCCTTGCTTGGACTTGTTATGGCTACTAAGTTGTGTAATATTTCCTCCTATGGAAGAATTCTCATAATATTAGAAAGATCTGTTCCTTGAGAGTTTGGTAGACTCTTATTGTAAAACTGTCTGGGTCTGGTTTAATTTGTGAAGAGTTTTAAAACTACTGCTTTAATTTCTATTATAGTTATTGGAATCTTTATACTTTTTATTTCCTCTTGAATCAGTTTGGTAATTTATTTATTTCCATGAAATTGTTCATTTCATCTAACGTTTCAAGTTTACTGACATAAGATGTCGACAAATATTTTTTGTAATTTTCTAATAATCTTCTTTAACT
Organism: Camelus bactrianus; assembly: GCF_048773025.1. Taxonomy (NCBI): domain Eukaryota; kingdom Metazoa; phylum Chordata; class Mammalia; order Artiodactyla; family Camelidae; genus Camelus; species Camelus bactrianus. Next base: position 74,908,650 of record NC_133575.1, on the reverse strand, counting down.
GTGATCATGTTTCATTTCTAATTTATAGTATTTTATACCTCCTATGTTTTTGAAGGTAGATATTGCCAGGAGTTTTTCATTAATGTTTCTATATCTGAATCCTATTTGTGATGTTGATAGATCACAGTGACATGCTACATCTGACACTTACTAAATTCTGGTAATGGCTAGAGGCTGTCAAACGTCATCTAAAGTAAATGGGTCTGTTTATAGTGAGGTTAAAAAATTGAATGCAAGGATTAAAGCTCATGATTTTTAGGCATTTTCTTAAAATCTGATAAAAATCCTTCTTCCCCTTGTCCCTCCATCCTTAAGCTATCAAGTGTGAGAAGCAATATGGCATTTTACTTCAGCTACAGTGAAATAAGGAGAACTGTTAATTAAATTAAAGTGATAATTAACAATATATGTATACTGCAATCTTTTGGGGGCAAATATATCACTAGCATTTGAATTTCAATGCACAGTGTACATGGGATCCTTTTCAATTATAGTATTATTAACACAAAATACTTAAGTCCTTTTTTCCCTTTTCTTTAGCTTTCTATGTGCCAAACAAGTTACCTAAGATATACCACTTTTGACAAGTTAAGAAGTTGGCAGTTATTAGTAGTTTTCTGAAAAACAAACAGACCAAAAAACTGTTAATTTGAATTTGACTTTGTGATGCTTTAAAGATTATCAAGCCAACAGTTCTTGGGTCAGTTATACAAAAGAGGTAGATTTAATTAAGAAAGAGGAAGGACCATCTAGAATGTCCCATTGCAAAGTGCTGTTTCTTAAATTCAAACCTATGCTATTAGCTATAGCGTTTGGAGCACATACTAAATTGTAGGTATTATGCTTTATATATATTTTCTCTTTTAGTCCCCATAATAAGCCTGAGAGGTAAGGAAAATTGTTACCATTAGCATGTTACAGATGAGAAAATTGAAGCACTGGGATGCCCATGGTTAAAATATTATTAAGGGTTTCAAAAGAAGTTTGACTCCAGAGCATCATTACGTTATACACCAAAGAGGAACTATTTTTTTCTGGTTTACCCAACCCAGGTTGATTTCTTGCTCACGTTACATCTCCAGCACAGGTCAGAATAACTTAATACTTTAAAAGCAGTACATGTAGCTAAAGAGGTAAAGAAGGTCAATGACCTAAGGATGAAGTGTGCCTAATTGAACCAGAATATTTGCACTTGGACCTGTGCAGCATTCCTTGAGGATGGTCCATGCCTAATGTAAATACAGGGATGTTAAATCATATCAAAGAGAAACTGCAGCTTAGGAATTTATGCAAGTCAACAGCTGTGACCTTAGTCAGGCAGGCAGTGGAGTTTTCATTCAGCAAGCTGTGCCTCATGCTTCTTTGGCTAGAGCTATGTATATTTAATTAGTGTCCTCTCACCTTCACAGTACATGTTTTTCCACTTGACAGTTTCTGGCACCAAAAGAATGTCCTTGAGAAAAAGTAAGGCCTATTGACTACTAAGCATATTATTTGACTTGATGCTCAACCATTCTGAAGAAAGAATTGGGAATAATGAAAGACAGTGGGGCATAGAGCCACTTTAACTGACAGTGTCAGGTCGGTCGAAGCTATTGAACAGTTCCTATTAAATTAGCTTAGCTTCATCTCGCCTAGTTAAAGCTGGCATGCTGACAAATTAGTTTCTATCTGTATAGAAAAAAAAGAGTAAGGAAGAGCCGATTTACATTTGGGGGCTTAGTGACAGTCATATCACAAGGTCAATAAGAATATGTCCATCACAGAACTATGTTTGTCCCATGTCAATACATTGGATGATCTGCTTCAAAATATTTAGCCCTTCATGAGATGGGAGTGCATTCTTCCTAATGAAAGTCATTTCATTATTTCTTTGAAGGAATTTTAACACAGTGTCACAGTTTTTGTTGCTGGTTGGAAATCAAAATGTAAATTTTATTTTACGTTTTTACTCATAGAGATGTAAGACAAAATTGTGCCCCCTCTTGAAAAAAAATCATGAAGATGTTCTTACCAAAATGTACCAAAATGTTTTTATTCTCTGCCTTTAAAAAACTGTGTATTTTTTTGAAATAGTATCAAGAATAACTTTGTATATATGATTTTAAAAAAAGAGACAAAAGTTGATCCTATCTGATTTTTTTTATCCTAGAGATTTTAAGTCCTGTGATGTTTAGAATTTCCACCAAAACAAGGGAAAACAACTGTCTTGAGGGGAATCCTGGCCTCTTCTAAGAATTCATTTGGATGTAGAACGAGAGTCCTTCACTTTACTTTTAAAAACTAACTCTTATGGAAACCAGTGCCATGCATGCATAAAATAGCTTCCTTCCTTCCTTATGTTGCTCATAACTGAAGTGAATGGAAAACTTATTCTGGAGAAATCAGAAAATGAGACATGTCAAAACTGTGTTCTTTTGTGCCTGGGTATAATGAAGAGACAGTTCCTCCCATCATTTGGTACTGCTCTCTATCTTTATCCCCCATTTTCCTGGTTCCCTTTTTGTTGCCCAGCATTTTCAACTGTGGCATTCTCCAAACTAAATCTTTTCATACTTCAAAATTCACTCTTCCCTCTCCATCCCTACTCATTGTCGATCCGCATTTTGGAGCCGATTTCAGTACTTAATCTGATTACTCTATCATAAGAGGTTAAGTGGCTGATAGCTCTCCCAGAGGAACTTCATGTTTTAAGAGAGAAGAAGTGAATGAATTTCTGAATAGTAGAATTTAGACACTGGCACAAAATAAAGTGCTCTTCAAGATGAATTCGAAAGCAGAGGGGCTCACCTGGTACTTGTAAAGTCCCCTACCTACTTTCCTTCATGCCCGCTCCACTCCACCACTTCTCCTCTGTTTAAACCTCCGCCCTACAGATTGTAAGAGCTGGTCCTGGGGCTTCATACCTGCTGTATTAGTTATACCATTGAATAACAAATTATCCCCAAACATAGGCTGAAAATAGCAATAAGCAGCTTTTACTTAACAGCTTTTGTAGGTCGGGAACTTGGGTGCAGCTTTAGCTGAGTGGTCCGGCACGAGGTCTCTCACAAGGCTGCAGTCAGGGTGTCATTGAGGCTGCAGTTACCTCAGAGTTTCACTGGGAGATGACCCACTTCCAGGCTCAGTCATGTGACTATTGGCATACCTCTAGGCCTCACTGGCTGTTGGCTAGAGGTGTCAGTTCCATAGGGCTGCTCACAGCATAGCTCCTTAATTCACACACACACACACACACACACAGAGACACACCCCCACATATATTGAACCTAAGATGGAAATTATAGCTTTGTATACAACCTAATCTTCTCAGACGTGCATCCCATCACTTCTGTTCCTCAGAAGCAGGTCACTAGGTCCAGATCACTCTGAAGGGAAGATGATGACCTAAGGGCCTGAATACCAGGATGTGGAAAATGTTGGGGTCCATCATGGAAGCTCCTACCACATTTACACACACCTCAATAAAGGAATAGGAAGGGTGACATCACTTTGTTAGAAAGTTTGTTATGCTTAAAGTTATATATAGATTCTAAACTTGGCTATATCTATAGATGTCCGTGTGACCTGTATCAATTACTGTTAGACAGTATGCTTTTTGAAAGTGCCTGCTTTCATGAAGGTATAACAACAGCACATATTTTAAAGGTTTAGTTGGACAAGACTATATTCAAGAAAAGAAAGAGAGAAGTAAAAACAGGTAATTAAGTATGCCCACACAAATAATTCTTTTGTTAATTTCCAGTTAAACACTCATATTTAAGCTCCTATTGTATGTCACACATCATACAATATACTGCAGGTGCAAATGTGAATAGTCTCTGCCCTGCTGATCTCCTAGTTAGTGGAAGTAACTAACAGGTAAAGAAAACTTACTGAAGTATAAAGCATGTGCGAGACTAGGGGATTGACTAAAATACCATGGATAATGAAGTGTATACTGTTGCCTGGTTAGCCAGCAAAGGAGTTGAATCTTGACCTGAGTCTTGAAGTAAGAGTGTGTCAGGTGGGCAGAATAGGGGAGTGAATTACAAGCAACAATAAGAACAATATGAGCAAAGGTGCAAGTCAAGAAGGCATAGGCATGTTTGGAGAGCCCAAGATGTTCAGCAAGAGGGGCCCCGAGTGTGTGAGATATGGAGAGGCACTGCAGGAGGCTTGAGATGTAAGCAGGAGCCAGATCATGTTAGGCCTTGTGTGCCATGTAAGGACTTTGGATTTTGTCCTGAGCTGAATGCCGTACTACTGGAAGGATTTCAGCAAAGGTTTAAGCAGTCCAGATTTGTGGTTTAGAAACATCCCTTTAACTTCACTGTGGATTTCAGAGTGGAGGGTGGCAGAGGAAGTGAAGAGGAATGGGATTGTATCATAGAGTTTAGGTCCAGGTTCTTTGGCTTCAAACAATTTCTGCTTCACAATTATATAGGGAAAATAAGTAAATGTCTTGCAAATCTTCAGATTCCCCATTGTTCAAATTGAAATTATTATAGCAAGTACCTACCTCACAGGGTTGTGATAGGCATTATAGGAACTGATAGATGCAAAGCACTTAGTATACCTCATGGCACATAGTAATTGCTCCATAAATGGTAGCTCTTACTATTCAAACTGTTTCAAAAAACAAACAAACAAACAAACAAAACACCAGTTACAACGATTTTTCAATAATTCAAGTGAGAGAAGACAGTGACCTGGATTATGATGATGGTGTTGCTGAAGGACAGAAGTGGATGCATTAAAGAGACATTCAGGAGATAAAATCAAAAGGCCTTAGTAACCAGTTGGAGTTACTCTACTATTCACATGAGTAGTCTATTAGGGACTACTGACGACTGTAGCTTTTCTTTGACTGGACAAAGGACCTGGTTCTAGACTGAACTATGACAGATCAATATAGATCCCTAGTTATTTGTCGCTGATATAAAGCCTGTACTTTAATCCTGCTGTGTGAATCAGGGTTGGCAGGATCTGCTCCTTTCCATCTCTCTTTCTTTAGATTTGAAACTATATAAGGAATACTTGCTCACTTTGGGAAGAAGAGTAGAAAAAAATCTCAGGAAATAGGTCTCCCTTATCAGTTCAACTTTTTTTAGATTCCATATATAAATGAGATCATGCAGTATTCTTGTGTGTCTAGCTCATTTCACTTAGCAAAGAGTTCTATAGGTTCATCCATGTTGTTGCAAATGGTAGGATTTCCTTCTTTTTTTAAGGCTGAATAATATTCCTATGTGTATGTGTGTGTGTGTGTCTTTGTGTGTCTGTGTGTATTAAATTTTCTTTAGCCATTCATACATTGATAGATACTTAGGTTGTTTCCCTATCTTGGCTATTATGAATAATGCTGCACAGCAAAGGAAACTATCAAGAGTGAAAAGACAACCAATATAATAGGAGAAAATGTTTGCAAGCCAGGTATCTGATAAGGGCTTAATATTTAATATATAAAGGAAGTCAAACAACTCAGTAGCAAAAGGACACAAACAACCTGATTAAAAAATAGGCAAACAATCTGGATGGATATTTTTCCAAAGATGACATAAAAATGACCAACAGGTACATGAAAATTCAGTGCTCAACATCACTAACCATCTAGGGAATTCAAATATAAATCACCGATATCACCTCACACCCGTTAGGATGGCTACTATCAAAAAGTCAAAGCATAACAAGTGTTGGTGAGGATATGAAGAAAACTGAACCCTTGGTGAGGATGTAAAGAAAAGGGAACTGTTGGCGGGAGTATAAATTGGTACATCTATTATGGAAAATGGTACGGAAGTTCCTCAATAAACTGAAAGCATAACTCTCTATGATCAAGCAATCTCAATTCTGGGTATATATCCAAAGGAAATGAAATCAATATCTCAGAGAGATATCTGGCTGTTTGTTTTAGATGCCCTTTATCAGGTTGATCAAGTTCCCTTCTGTTCATAGTTTGTTGAGTATTTTTATCACGAAAGGGTTGGATATTGTCAAATGCTTTTTCTGTGTTTATTGAGATGTTCATGTGATTTTTAAAATTTATATTGATATAGTACATTAAACCAACCTTGCATCCCTGAGGTAAATTACACTTGGTCATGGTGTATAATGTTGCTGGATTTCGGTAGTTAGAATTTGTTGAGTAATTTTATTTCCATATTCATAAGAGATATTGGTCTGTAGTTTTCTTTTCTTGTGATGTCTTTATTTTACTTTGATATCAGGATAATACTGGCCTCAAAAATCAGTTGGGAATTACTCCCTTTTCTATTTTTTGGAAATGTTGTGAATAATTGGTATTAATTCAGAGGTGAAGTCATCTTGGCCTGAGCTCTTCTTTGTAGGTAGTTTTTTTATTACAGATTGAATTTCTTCATTTGTTATAGGTCTACTTAGGTCATCTGTTTCTTCTTGAATTAGTTTTGGAAGCTTGTGTTTTTAGATGAGTTTTTTCCATTTTATTTAAATTATCTGATTTGTTGGTATAAAATTGTAGCATTCCTTTATAATCCTTTTTATTTCTGTAAGGTCAGTGTAACTTCCCACTTATATTTCTGGTTTAGTAGTTTGAGTCTTTTCTCTTTTTTTCTTAGTCACACTAGCTAAAAGTTTGTCAATTTTATAGATCTTTTGAAGGAACCATTTTTTTGTTGTTTCATTGATTTTTTTTCTATTGCTTTTCTATTCCCTATTTCAGTTATTTTTACTGTAGTCTTTTTTTTTTCTATCTACTTACTTTAGGTTTAGCTTGCTCTTCATTCTTGAGTGAGTTAAGGTGGAATGTTAGGTTATTGATTTGAGATACTTCTTTTTTCTTAATGTAGGCATTTACAGCCATAAGTTTCACTCTCAGTACTGCTGTAGCTGCATCTAATAAGTTTTTAGTATGTTGTGCCTTTATTTTCATTTGTCACAAAATATTTTCTAACTTTCCTTGTGATTTCTTCTTTGATCCATTGGCTATTTTAGTAGGGTATTGTTTAATTGCCACATACTTTTAAATTTCTCAGGTTTTCTTCCATTGTTGATACATAATTTTATTCTTTTGTTGTCAGAAAGCAAATTTTGTATACTTGTATCATTTGAATTCTTTTAAATTTGCTAAGGCTTATTTTATAGGCTAACATGTGGTCTAGCTTCTAGAATGTTTCATGTGCATCTAAGAAAGATAGATATTTTGATAAAATGCTCAATATCACTAATTATCAGAGAACTGCAAATCAAAACTACAATGAGGTATCACCTCACACCAGTCAGAATGGCCATCATTCAAAAGTCCACAAACTATAAGTGCTTGAGAGGCTGTGGAGAAAAGGGAACCCCCCTACACCATTGGTGGGAATGTAGTTTGGTGCAGCCATTATGGAAAACAGTATGAAGATTCCCTAAAAGACTAAAAATAGACTTACTGTATGATCCAGCAACCCCACTTCTGGGCGTATATCCAGAGAGAACCTTAATTCAAAAAGATACAGCACCCCAATGTTCACAGCAGCACTATTTACAATAGCTAAGACATGAAAGCAACCTAAATGTCCATCAACAGATGACTGGATAAAGAAGCTGTGGTATATTTATACAATGGAGTACTACTCAGACATAAATAAGAATAAAATAATGCCATTTTCAGCAACATGGATGGACCTGGAGAATGTCGTTCAAATTGAAGTAAGCCAGAAAGAGAAAGAAAAATACCATATGATATTACTTATATGTGGAATCTAAAAAAAAAAAAAGGCAAACAAACTTACTTACAAAACAGAAACAGACTCACAGACAAAGAAAACAAACTTATGGTTACTGGGGGGATGGGAGTGGGAAGGGGTAAATTGGGAGTTTAAGATTTGCAGATACTAACTAATATATATATAATAGATAAACAGCAAGTTTATACTGTATAGCACAGGGAACTATATTCAATATCTTGTAGTAACTTATAGCAAAAAAGACTGTGAAAATAAATAAATGTATGCTCCTATAAGACTGAAGTATTGTGCTGTACACCAGAAATTGACACAACATTATAAACTGACTATACTTCAATAAAAGTTAAAAAAAAAAAAAGGTATTCTGCTGTTGTGGATGGAATGTTTAATACATGTCTGTTTAGGTCTAGTTGGTTTATAGTATGTTTCAAGTATTTTAGTTCATCCTTTACCTTTTGCCTAGTTGTTTTACCCATTATTGAAAATGGGGGGTTAAAGTCTCAAAACATTAATTTGGAGTAGTTTTTTTCCTCCCATCAATTTTTCCAGTTTTTCTCATGTATTTTTAGGCTCTGTTGTTATGTGCATATAGTTATAATTATATCTTCCTGATGGATTGACCCTCTTGTCACTTTAAAAGGGTCTGTTCTAGCAGTTTTTGTCTTAAGTTTTATTTTGTATGATACTAGTATATCCACTACAGCTCTCTTTTGGTTACTGCCACTTGGTTTATATTTCTTGTATTTTTACTTTTGAACTATTTTTGTCTTTTTTTAAAAAATAGTTTAATGTATTTTAATAGCAAAATTACAGGACCAACACAGAATACAGACAATGTTAAAAACACGTACTTGCATGTAGGACAACTCAGTTAGAAAAGTATAGTGAATGGATGGAATTTACTGTATAATAAAAATGCTACAAACACCATTTAGTTGCTGTCAATAAGATATTTACTTGTTTTAAAAAAATCCTAATGCTGGCATTGTCCAGAAAAATTTAACAAGTTTATTTATAATTGTTACAAAGTTGAACTGCTGAAACTTGTTCACTGAAACATTTTGACTTGCATTAATGCTTTATGTCCCCGTGTTTATATTAAAAATTCACACACTAATCAAAATGGAAAAACTGCCAATACCTGATTGCTGTCCCCTATTTTTCCACTTGCAATCATATACTTAGTTACCTTTTGACCCCAAGGGAGAAAAATATCTAACATTCAGAACTACCAATAACAAGCAGAGATTTTTTTTTTTTAAAGAATGAAATATTTCCCATCATAGTGGATTCTTAAGCACGTTCTCCACGTATGCGGTGTGCTAGCTGGATGTCTTTTGGCATAATTGTTATATGTTGGGCATGGATAGCACATAAGTTGGTGTCTTCAAAAAGGCCAACCAGATAGGCCTCACTTGCCTCCTGCAAAGCACCAGTAGCTGCACTCTGGAAGCGCAGATCTGTTTTTAAGTCCTGAGCAATTTCCCACACCAGTCACTGGAAGGGAAGTTTGCGAATCAGAAGTTCAGTGGACTTCTGATAATGTCTAATTTCATGGAGTGCCACGGTACCAGGCCTGTAACGATTAGGTTTCTTCACCCCTCCAGTAGAGGGTGCACTCTTGCAAGCGGCTTTTGTAGCCAGTTGCTTACTTGGTGCTTTACCACCTGTTGATTTGCGGGCAGTCTGCTGTGTACCAGCCATGGTATAGAGACCTCTTTATTTACCCCCCATCTCCTTTGGCTTGAGCTCGGCAAGCTAGAAATGGCACTGGTGTTGGAGAGTGACGGCAGCGGACAAAGGACACGCTGAAGGGCCACTGGCTCCTGCTCGAGCTATTTTTGTCTTTGAATCTAAAGCATGTCTCTTGAAGATAGCACATAGGTGGATCATGTTTGTGGTTTGTTTTTCTTTACCCCATTCTGCTAATATGTGACTTTAGATAAGAATGTTTAATCCATTTATATTTAATGTAATTTCTGATAAGGTAGGTTTACATCTCCCAATTTTCCAGCTTGTTTTCTATATGTCTTACATTTTTTCCGCCTTGTAGTTCTCAAGCCCTGCCTTTTTTTTTAATTGAGTAGATATTTTTAATGTGCCTTTAAAATTTCTTTGTTGTTTCTTTCATGATATATCTTTCAGACATAATTTTCTTATTGGTTACTTTGGGGAATATAATTAGCATCTTAACTGAAAAACATCGTATTCAGATTAATGCTAACTTAATTTCAATAGTATATAAAAACTTAGCTCCAATAAACTCCAGTCCTTCCCTCATTCTCTGTATTATTATTGTCATGCAAATTATAACTTTATGTTTTATAAACCTGTCAACACAGTTTGGTAATTATTGTTTTGTTTCCCTCTAAAATAGGTACAAGAAGAAAAGAGTTAGGAACAAAAATATGTATACTATCTTTTATAATACATATATAACTACTTTTACCAGTTCTCCTGAGTTCTACATTTGAGTTACCATCCTGTGTCCTTGCCTATCAGCCTGAAGGATTCCTTTTAGTATTTCCTATAAGTCTGATCTGATATCAGTACATTTTCTCAGTTTTTATTTATCTATAAATGTCTTAATTTCATCTTTATTTTTAAAGGAGATTTTTATAAGGGAAATTTCTTAGGGGATTTTTTAAGAATTCTTGCCTGACAGTCATTTTCTTGTAGCAATTTGAAGCTGTCACCTCCCTGTTTTCTGTTATTCATTGTTATTCTAATATTCATGAGAAGTCAGCTGCTAATTGCATTCAGAAACACTTGTATCTCTTAAGTCTTTTTCTTTCTGCATTCAAGATTTTCTTCTTTGACCTTTGTCAATTTGACTATGGCATGTTTTGGTGTTATCTCTTTCAGTTCATCTTAATTTGAGATTGTTGAGCTTTTTCGATCTTCAGATTAATGCTTTTCATCAATTTTGGCAGGTTTGCCTCTATTATTTCTTCAAATACTTTATCAGCCCCTTCTTTCTTTTCTCCTTCTGTGATTCCCATTATGTATATGTTGATCTCCTTGAAGATGATGATGTCCCACAGGTCCCTCATGCTCTGTTATTTTTCTTCATTCTTTTTTTCTTTTTGTTCATCAGACTGGATAATCTCTATTGATCTATCATCAGAATCACTGATTCTTTTCTGCAACCTCAAATCTTTTATTGAGCTTCTCTAGTGAACTTTTTTTTTCAGTTATAGTATTTCTCAACTCTTGAATTACTAATTGATTCTTTTTATCATTTCTAAATCTTTATTAATATTCTCTCTCTAAGGATACATTTTTGTCATACTTCCTTTAATTCTTTAAACATAATTTCTTAAGTCTTTGAAGATAGTTATAATAGCATATTTTTCTGCTGAGCCCATGCATAACTTCCATCCCTGCCACCATGGCCACTTTGTTCATGAGCCCATTGGGCAATGACTTAGGTGGCTGAGCAAAGAAGGTAACTGATATCCACAGAATGGTCATTATATTCACTTGATTGTTAAAATTCCTCCTCTACAGAGGTCACCCTTTGGTGAGCACTTATGTGGGCCACAAATATATTCACATTTTTTGCCCAAAGAAGCACAGCCACATACTTCTATCTCAAGTTTTCCTTATTGCTAATTTTCCAAACATATTACTTCTAAGTCCCTGACCATTGAGCCAAACCACTGGCCACATCCTATGAATGTCTGGCCATTTTTTTCTTCTAAGCAGTGAACAAACAGGTGCATGACTACAAGTTCTGCCCACTGGGAGGACTCCACGTCACCACTGTCCTTCAAGGGTGTCCCTTAAAAGCATTGTAGTGCTGCAGCTGTCTACTTCTGGGTGGTACCTGTGTATCTTACAGATCCTTCTGTAAACTAGGCCTGATATTTCTCTTCCTCTGTCAACTGATCGTAGGGAACTCCCCATGAGGCCATAGGTACAGGCTGAGAAGAAGATAGTGTAACAGGAGTAGGGATAATGGGCATTTGGACAACATCTTCATGAAACTTACTGTACTTTCAGAGCCATTTCAGGCCCAATCTCATATATTCCACCTACATTTGATGATGGAGTGCTGCTTTGCATATCAATTTAATAGCTTGATGGGTCAGATAATACCCAGTTCATGATGGTCAGTTCAAGTTGCAAGATAACTTGGTGGCCCATGGTTAAATATTCAGTTTCTACTGAGGCCCAGTAGCAGGCCAAGAGTTCTTTCTCAAAAGGGGGTTAGTGATCTGCAGTAGATTGCAAGGCTTGGCTGGAAAATCCTGAGGGCTTACCCTGCAGTTCACCTCGACATAGACTCCAAACAGCTTCCCTCTGTGGCACTGACAATTCACACATCATTGGATCTGCTGGATCACGGGTCTCAAGTGGTGAAACAGCTTGCACAGCAGGCTGGATGAGTTACAGGGCCTTCTGTTATTCTGGGTCCCACTCAAAGCTAGTAGCTATTTGAGACACTTGGTAAATGAGCTAGAGTAACATACCAAACTGAGAGGTAGGTTGCCTTCAGAATTCAAAGAGGCCCACTAGGCAATGTGCCTCTTTTTGGTTGTAGGAGGGACCAGATAAAGTACTTGTCCTTAACCTTAGAAGAGATAGCTTGACATGCTCCACACCACTGGACCTCTGCAAGTTTCACTAAAGTAGGATATCCTTGAATTGTTGTTGGATTTGTTTCTTACCCTTTGGCAAGTAAATGTCTTACCAATAAGTCTAGAGTAGTAGCTCTGTCTTACTCACTAGGTCCAATCTACATAATGTCATCAGTGTAAAGGACCAGTGTGATATTCTGTGCAAATGAAGGCAACCAGGATCTCTGTGAACCAAATTATGACATAAGGCTGTAGAATTTATATACCACTGAGCTAGGATAGTGATGGTGTATTGCTTGTCTTGCCAGCTGAAAGCAAATTGTTTCTGGTGGTCCTTATTAACAGATACAGAGAAGAATCATTTGCCAGATCAATAGCTGCATATTAGGTACCAGGGGATGTGTTAATTTGCTCAAACAATGAAACCACATCTGGTTTAGCAGCTGAAATTGGAACCATTTCCTGACTGAGTGTACAATAATCCCCTTTCAATCTCTAAGACCCATCTGTCTTCTGCACAGGCCAGACCAGCGAGTTGAATGGGGATGTTGTGGGAATCATCACCTTTGCACCTTTCCAGTTCTTGATGGTGGCACTAATCTCTGCTATCCCTCTGGTACTGTGGTATTGCTTTTGATTGATTATTTTTCTAGGTAGAGGAGTTCTAGTGGCTTTTACTTGGTTCTTCCCACCATTTCCCTCACTCCAGAGGTTGGGGAATCAATATGTGGATTCTGCCAGCTGCTGAGTGTGCGTGCGTGTGTGTATTCCATTTAGGCATTCCAGAACTGGAGAAATAACCATACAATGGGTTCTGGGACCTACTGGGTCCCTGGAAGATGGACCTGAACTAAAACTACATTGATCACCTTACCTCCATAATCCTCTACTCTGACTGGTGACCCCCAGTGATGTTTTGGGATCGTAAAATTAGTGTCCTTTCAAAGCCAGTGTCCAGTAGTCCCCCAAAGGTCTGTTTAGTTATTTTTCTAAGTGCACAGTTACTCTCATAAAAGGCTGTAGATCCCTATGGGGAAGATTGGGAAAAGGATTAATAGCATAAATTTTTGATAGTGTACCAGGACCCTTCTTCAAGGTTGCTCATCAAGGGATTCTGGGTTCATAAACTGCATCAAGTCTGGGAATTGATGAGGGGCTGTGGCTGTCTTTTAAAGATTCAGATTAAACTTTTGTTTTCTTGACATGGAACTTTTCTGCTTATACAGATCAAGTAAGAATCTGGTAGGCTTCCTGTCTGTTTCATTCTAGGAACACCATGAGCAAGTAGCCAACATCATAGGTCTGCAAGAGTCAGACTATTCTGATTACTGCTCTGACTCTGCTGTCCACTATGGTAATTATGCCTGCCTTGCCTTTAGCAGTTGAATGTTGTCATTGGGACCCTATCACCTCAACTCCTGCTTTTTTCATTTATTCAAAGAATATTTATAATTGCTCACTGAAGCATTTTTATGATTTTTGCTTTAAAATATACATTAGATAATTCCAGCATCAGAATAAACCTCATGTTCACTCTATTTATTGTTTTTTTCAGGTTGTGATTTTCCTGTTTTTTAGTATGTGAGTGATTTTCTGTTGAATCTTGGATGTTTTGGATATTATTATATTAGACTACAGATTTTAGTTAAATCTTCTGTTTTACCAGATTCACCCTATATGACTTTGTATTGAAATATAGTTGACATACAATATTATGTTATTTTCATGTGTACTCCACAGTGATTTGACATTCACATACATTGTGAAATGATCACCATAGTAAGTCAAGTAACTGTCCACATATCAAATTATTACAACATTATTAACCATATTCCTTATGATGTATATTACATCCTCATAGCTTTTATTTTATAACAGGAAGTTTGTGCCTCCTTTACCTATTTTACACCCCCAACCCCTCCTCCCTGGAAGCCACTCATTTGTTTGTTCTTTGCATCTATGAGTCTGCTTTTGCTTTGTTTTGTTTGCTTGTTTTTTAGATTTCACATATGAGATCATACAGTCTTTGTCTTTCTCTAACTTATTTTACTTAGATTAATACCTTCTAGATTTACCTATGTTGTCACAAATGGAAAGATTTCATTATTTTTTATGGCTGAATAATATTCTGTACATGTTTTTGTGTGTGTGTGTGTGTATATAAAATATCTCCATTATCCATTCATCTGTCAGTGGACACTTGGGTTGCTTTTGTGTCTTGGCTATTGTAAATAATGCTGCAGTGAACATTGGGATGCATACAACTTTTCAAATTAGTGTTTTTGTTTTCTTTGGGTAAATATCTGGAAGTGAAATTGCTGGATCACATGGCACTTCTAATTTTGAGGAAGCTCCATATTGTTTTCCATAGTGGCCACACCAATTTACATTCCCACCAACAGCACATGAGGGTTCCTGTCTTTCCACATCCTCACCAACATGTTATTTGTTATCTTTTGGTGATAGCTATCCTGACAGGTATGAAGTGGTAACTCATTGTGGTTTTGATTTACATTTCCCTGATACTGAGCATTTTCATGTGTCTGTTGACACATATGACTTCTTTGGAAAAATATCTATTTGTGTCCTCTGCCCATTTTTTTTATTGCATTGTTTGGTTTTTGGATGAGCTGTATGCATTCGTTGTATATTTTGGATATTATCCCTTTATCAGATATATCACTAGCAAATATCTTCTCCCATTCATTATGCTGCCTTTTCATTTTGTTGAAAGTTTCCTTTGCTGTGCAAAAGCTTTTAATTTTGATGTAGTGCCATTTGTTTATTTTTGCTTTTGTTTCCCTTGATGTAGGATACAGATTTCCCCCCAAATATTGCTAAGACCAACGTCAAAGAGTGTACTATCTATGTTTTCTTCTAGGAGTTTTATGATTTTAGGTCTTGCATAAGTCTTTAATCCATTTTGAGTTTATTTTTATATGGTGTGAGAAAGTAGTTCAGTTTTGATTCTTTTGCATGTAGCTGTCCACTTTTCCCAACATCACTCATGAAGAGACTTTTTTCCCCATTGTATATTTTTGCTTCCTTCATTGTAGATTAATTGACTGTATATGGATGGGTTTATTTGTGGGCTCTCTATTTTGATCCATTGATCTATGTGTCTGTTTTTGTACCAGTACCACACTGTTTTGATTACTATATCTTTGTGGTATAGTTTGAAACCAGTTATTTGTATCCCTCAACTTTACTGAATTCATTTATTAGTTCTTATGGCTTTTTTGGTAGCCTCTTTAGGATTTTCTGTATTATCTTGTCATTTGCAAACAGTGACAGTTTTAGAGCTTCCTTTTCAATTTGAGTTTCTTTTATTTCTCTTTCTTGCCTGGTTGCTGTGGCTAGGACTTCCAATACTATGTTGAATAAAAATGAGTTGACATCCTTGGTTTGTTCCTGATTTTAAAGGAAATGCCTTCAGCTTTTCACTTTTTGAGTGTGATGTTGGTTGTGGGTTTGCCATAAATGTCTTTTATTATGTTGAGGTAGATTCCCTCTATACCCACTTTGTTGAGAGTTTTTATCATAAATGGATGTTGAATTTTCTCCTGATTTTTCTTCATCTGTTGAAATGATTACATGATTTTTATTCTTCGGTTTGTTACTGTGGTATATCATGTTGATTGATTTGTGGATATTGAACCATCCTTATATTTCTGGAATAAGTCCACTTGGTTAGGGGGAGACTCTCCATGGTTGTGATTTTCCTCCTGCTTGTGGGTCCCTGTTCTGGGGGTGTTGGTCCTGCCTATACCACCTCTCTGTCCCTTCTACCTATCTCGTTGTGATTCCTTCTTTATATCTTTAGTTGTAGGTAATCTTTTCTGCTAGTCTTCAGGTTGCTCTTATAGAAAGTTGCTCTGTACATAGTTGTAATTTGGTGAGTCGATGGGAAGAGGTGAGTTCAGGATCTTCCAACTCTGTTTTGTTACCCTCTTCCCTCTGTATTTGTTTTTATTGTACAAGTCCTAGCCTACTTTTTCGGGCTGTGGGTCCAATGACAACTAACTATCCAGAGCCATTACAGTCCTTTTCTGGTCTGCTTAGTGCTACTTGGAAGCCATTCTGAAAACTAGGGTGATTTTCTATACTGTAGATGAATTCTCAAACTTTCAGGTGTGTGATACTAGTCAGTTTCATGTATGAGTTGTTCAGGGACCTTCCCAGGACTTCCTGTAAATGTATAAAGAATCTCTTTCTCCGACTTCCATTTCTCTGCTATTCTTTCTTTATTTCCTGTTTGGCAGTGTGACGGCACCATTTGATGCTGCTGGACAATGAGTGCAAATCCAGACTCTTCACTTTGTCTGTTACTACAGTGTGCCCACATAGGAATGGAGCCATGCACTCAATCACTTGCTACTGGTGGTTGGGAAGTGGGAGTCCAGATTCCCTACCCGGCCTTTGCTGATGTTGCCACTGGAGCAGGAAAGTGTCTCTCTGGGCTGCCTGATACTGGCTTATAAGGGACCATAAAGCAGTTTCTCCACTCTGTCTCTGCAGATGCTGCTCCTGTGGGAGAGAGGACTAGTTTTCTGTTGTTACCAGGTGGGGGTCATGTTACCAGACTCCCTGTTTTATCCAGCAGGGAGGTAGGCACCTCCCCAGACAACGTGACAGGGAGATAAAAAGCCTGCCCTGGCCTCTTCCAGCCTTTCCACTGTCACTATCGCTACAGTTGGAAAGTGCTACCCTAGGTTATGGGCTACCACCAAGTGAGGAGCTGGACATCTACACTACCTGCTGTGTCTCCACTGCACTGCTGGTGGAGGGAGGAATACACTTTCTTGGGATATCTGTTACCACCTGGGGCACGGGAGTCCAGACTTTCTGCTTGATTTCCTGTAACACCAGTGGAAAGGAGAGGTGGTGGTGGGGATTATCCATGTTTTTTTTCCTCTGAGGTAGGGCAAATTTCTGTCTTTCTGTGCTATCTCTTTCCCAGTCCTTGGGCTAAAGAGAGCAGGCTTTGCTTGGGATTTATTTTTGTCTAATTCTTGTGATAGTCTGGGTTGCAGGGTTCTGTAGTTGCAGTACCCAACCCAGGATATATGAAAGATAAATTCAGAACCCCAGGAACTCACTGCTGTGTTTTTCCTCAAGTCGTGAAGTCCCTAGCCAGTCCCCCTTTGTCTTTCCATCTTTTAATCTCCTCTTACAATTGTTGTGTTATGTACAGTTTTTCGTTGTAATTAGCAGGGATGAGCAGGGATAATGAGTCTACATCATTTTGTCCAGAACTGGGAGTCTCTATATTATCTCTTTAGCTATTAACATTTTAAAATGGATTTTAAAATATCATTTCTCAGCATATTTCATATGCGCATTTCAGCAAGAAGGTTAAGCCAAATTATGTGACCTGCTATTACTGGAAATTCTTCTCTTTTTTTTCATTTTCAGAGTTAAATTTAGTCCTTTTTCCAATATGCTCAATTTCTGATAGTTTCTTTGCCTTTATTCACTTTTTATCCTTTTCGTTCATTTTTATAAATATGTTTAACCTACTTATTTTACATTTGCAATTTCTAAAGCATTTGCGGATCTAATTTGGCTGTTTTATTTTTTTCTCCTACTTCTTACTCATAGTGTCTTTTATTATTTATTTTGTGATTTCTCACAGTGTGATCATATTTATTGGTGCTTTAAAAGTGGAAATTATTTGATAACTGTGTTGAAGTGTCTTAGAGTTTGACTTGAATATTCTTTACTTTCTTCATGGTCCTTTAATGAGTAAAAAATTAAAAGAAATAAATTATCCATCACTTTCAGTTGTTTTCCTTGGGAAGATCTGGTTAATGTACTTAGAATGCCATGTAGCTGGTAATAATAATTAACTCTTGGACTTTTTTATTCTTATTTAGACTATATTTGAATATGCTCAGGAAATTTACTGGAGTTTGACATGCATATTTCATAGAACAAAATCTAAAATTGATGCATATCTTGTTTTGCTTCCTAAAAAACACAAACCTCTTGGTATTCACTAAATACCACCATGCTTCTCTCTATTTGTACTGTCTTGTGTAGTTGCTAATTGCATAGACTATGTGGAAGTCAGAATAATAGTCCTCCAAAGATGTCAGCATCCTAATCCCCAGAGTCTATGAATTTGTTACCTTCCATGGCAAAAGAGGCTTTACTGAGATGAACGGACTGAGGATTTTGAGGTGGGGAGATTATCCAGGCAGGCCCTAAAGACAATCGTAATGGTCCTTGAAAGGTGAAAGAGGGAGGCAGAAGAGTTGGAGTTGGATAAGTGATGATGGAAGCAGAGGTTGGAAAGAAATTGCTGGCTTTGAAGATAGTATAAGTGTCCATGGGCCAAGGACTACAGGTGGTCTCTAGAAGCTGGAAAAGGCAAGGAAACAGATTTTCCCCTTGAGCTGCCTGAAAGGAATGCAGGCCTGCCGGTACCTTGACTGCAACCCAGGTCTGGTTTCTGACCTCCAGAACGTTAAGGTAATAAATTTGTGCTATTTTAAGGCACTAAATTTGTGTTAATTTGTTACAACAGCCATGGGAAACTAATACTGAGGCGTAATTGTTGCTTAAGATTAAGTGTCTAATGAGTGCTTTACTTATATTATTTTCTATGACTCTCCTGGATGACTCAAACATCTGTTTTGGTAAAACATCCAAGTCAAAAAAAAGCATTGCATCCATATCTATGGTATAAATTTCAGGGGTCTTGATTGCCCTAAATTTTCATCTTTGTTTTGGAGCATATACATAACTCAGAAAAAAAATGCTGCTCTGTTTCTTAAGTATCATTTTTCCAACCTAATTGCAGGGTAAGTCAATCAGCCACTTGTTCAGACATAGATCCTGGTTAGCGTTAAGAGAATGTCAAGTTTAGTTTCTAATTATCAGATATTGGCTAGGAGCATGGGTTCTGGAGTCAGAGTATCTGACTAAATCCTGACTCTACAACTTAGTGACTTAAGAAACTGAGGAATTTGGGCATATTACTTAAGTTTTAGTTTTTGATGATAGTAAGAATAACTACTTTATGAGATTATCCATGTAAAACACAGCACAGTGACTGGCACACAGTATCTCAAAAATTATTATTAACTTTATTTAATAATACAGATTTCTACACTGTAGATTATTCCAGAAGGTGCAATCATGACCCCTCTTTTGCTCAATTCTTATTAAAAGCCTGGAGATGAGAAAACACATTTATGCAGGATTTCTTGAAGGATAGGCAGTTCTTCCATTAAGGACTGAGACCTCAAATACTTTTTAAAAAAAATTTGAGGGGGAGGTAATTTGGTTTATTTATTTATTTTTATTATTATTATTTTTTAATGGAGGCACCGGGGATTAAACCCAGGGCCTCATGCCTGCTAAACACACACTGTACCACTGAGCTATGCCCTCACCCCACTCAAGTATTTTTAAAGGCTAGAAAGTTCGAGTCAGTAAGACAACAGGGGGAGTGGCAGGGATTATGGGGAACTGGAGACTACATGGACTCATTAAATATATTCAAATTAAAAAGAAAAAATAAATAAAGACACCCTGTGGACTGAACCAAACTTGTGCAAGTCAAATTTCACTCTATTGCTGCTGTTTATGATCATTGGATAGTCAGATTTTGTCCTTGGATCAGTCAAGACCATCAGAGAGCTGTATTCTTGAATCACCTTAATTTTGTCCCATTTTTAACTGCTGGTACTGAATACTCCCTGGCTTTATGAAATTAGCCTGCAAGGGAACACATTTATTCAATCAACAAAAGTTTATGTAGAGTACTTACTTTGTGATAGGCAAATATTAAGTCATTGTAAGAAGGAGCTATAAGAAAACTCACTGTTGTATTTGTTATGGGACATTATAGAGGATGCAGACTGCTGTGTCACTTTTCCCTTTATGTGGATCCATTGGGGAAATACCTCTTGGGTTCTCAGAATTTTTGTTTTCAGAAAATTCTATGTCCCTCCTCAGTAGTTGCTTTGACTCTATATTATAAAATTGTTGAATCTGATAGTTGTTTGCCTCTTTACTTAGACAAAGACTAGACACTCGAGACCTCCAAGCCACATTTTCGGCTCACTTCTGACAGTTGTACAGGAACGTATAGTCTTTTTAATACAGACTATCGCTGGCTTTATCTCATTTTCCTGCTGTTGCTTTCCTGTCATTTCCATTTTCTCACTCATCTTATTTGTTTTTATAATAATAAGTATGAGTAAAGCTAACCTTTATTGATTGTTACTAAGAAGTGTAATTTTATTTTACACATGAATAAACAAAGCTCAGAGGTGAGATTAATTAACCAAGGTCATGTACCTAGTAAGTGATTAAAAACCATAATTTAAAATCAATCATTCTGACACCAAAGTTTATATGCTTAAATATTAAATTATGCTGTCTATAAATTTAATATAGTGCTTTCTCAAATTTACCTTTGGAATTGAGTGGGAGTGTGTGTGTGTATTTCCTTTAACTTAATGGTTGGATGCAAGGATTGAGGAATGCAGGATGCTTTGCACAAATATTTGTGCAAAATCTTTGTGAAACATCCTTAAATCCTGATTTCAACCTGTTATGTCCCTCTGAATGGAAAGGGGAGGACATCAGACACCATTCATGTTTGACTGCCAGTGATGTATATGCTGATGAACTAAGGGGAAAGAACAGTGGGAACTGAGTGATAAGAGTTTTAAAAGAATGGTAAACCCACTCTTTTAGAATAGGGAGGCAGTATGCATAGGGATGAAGAGTGGAGGCTTAAGAGCTAGACTGCCTAGGTTCAAATTCTGCCTCTGCTATTTACAAACTAGATACTTGGGCAAGTTCCTCAACCCCTAGAAGGCTCAGTTTTTTTTAAAAATATAAACTTTGGGTAATGACAGTAAGCAATGTATAGGTTTATTGTGAGGACTAAACAAGATAATACAGTGTGCGTATTCCAGTGTCTGGCAAATAGTAAACCCTTAACCAAGAGATCAAAGTTAATATTACCAGCAGTGAGACATAGTGACATCATGTACCTGCTGGTAGGGGCACAGAATCTCTTCTTTGTATTCTTGTACAAAATGTGTAATCTGAACTTGATCATAATGAAATAGCAGATTTGAGACAAATCGGAAATGAGGAACATTCTTCAAAATAACTGGTTAGTATTCTTAAAAAGTGTCAAGGTTATTAAAGAAGAGGAACTGTGCCATATTAGAAGATATCAAGGAGACAGGACAACTAAATGCGATGTAGGATCCCGAATTAGATTCTGGAACAGAAAAAGGGCATTAGTTGGAAAAACTGGTGAAATCTGAATAGGCTGTAGTTTATTTAATAGTGTTGAACCAATATTAATTTCCTGGTATAAGTAATTATACTATGATTATGTAAGATGTTAACAATGGAGAAAGCTAAGAGAATGGTATATGGGAACACTGTAGACTATTTTTGCAACGTTTTTGTAAGTCTAAATTTATTTCAAATTAGAAGATTCTAATAGGGCTAACATAAATGGAAGTGCAGTACTAGTTGGAATAGAAAATTTTTAGTGTTTAGTCAGTGCTATTAATTTACAACTACAAGATAAACACGTTAGACCATTAATTCATAATGAACCAAGTATATTCAAATTTATTTTGCAGTTTATTACGTAACTTTATTTTTTTTTTAAAGTTTGGGAGCTGTTGTGGGTTGAATTGTGTCCTTCCAAAAATTTATGTGTTCAAGTCATACCCCACCGTACCCCAGAATGTGACCGTATTTGGGGATAAGGTCTTTAAAGAAATTGGCAATAATTCATCATTCCCTTTTATTAACATTTTGATGAATTTTGGATACTGTGTGAAAAGTATTATAGTAAAATTGCAATATATTACAATGCTGAGAAATGTACATTCTGGTTAGCAGGTTTTGCCTACATGAGTACTTAAAAGGAAACATTTTAGTTGAGTCAGTCTACTGTTCTGCCTCAGTAATGGTAATCTGGTGAAGGTAACTGATTCTTTGATGGTTAATAATCTTTCAGGGGCCTTAGGCCATTATTCTTAACATAAATTATTTGTGGATATATCTGTACCTGTAAGTAAATATGTTTGAAGAGATTTGATCTGAATATATATCTTTTAGATCCCAGTATCTGCTAGAGAAAGTATTTTTATTGTGTTTTATGTCTCTCATGTGCTAGTTGCCAACATACCTCTTCCTCCTAATAATGGTGTAGAACAAAATGAAATTATGGTTACTAAGGATTGCAGTTAGTTGGACTTTGGCTAATTAATGTTTTATTGTGTTAAAGTTGTTATTTTTGTAGTAATGGAAAGAGAACTGTTTTAGGATTCAGAAGACCTGGGTTATAGTCCCAGTTTTGTATTTTCCTAGCCATGTGACCTGGGCAGAATACATAAACTTGGTTAGTCTCAGTAAATGCTAACGTGTAAGTATTTGATGTAAGTATTTAATGTAAGTAAGTAAACTTGGTCAGTCTCATAAAATATAAATAGTTATATCTGGAAAATGGGCTAAATTTATTAGCCTTCACTGCTTACCTAAAAAGGTTGTTGAGAGGATCAAATAAGATGATGTATGTAAAAACTCTATGTATTCTATAAAGTACTATGTAATGATAAGGTAGTAATCAATAATAATTAAAATAGCTAAAATAACAAGAATTTAGTATTTTATCCTCAAAAGTTTCAAAGAGACTCCTAGGGCATTTGTTACTGTCGTTCTTTCATATAAGTTCATGAGAGTCAGCCAACAATATTTAGAGTCATTAGACTGTTTTTTTTTAAATGAAAAAAAGCATTTAACTTTTATCTGCATTTTGCTGGGAGAGAATATGGTATTTTATATAAATAAGTAAACGTCCAAGTATAGATGTCTAGTAGGAGACGAGCTGACATTTCTGCTTAATGTCCTTGTACACCTGTAAGCACAAAGAAAATTAACTGTTCTCTTATGCCTAATCACTGAATATACGGTACTGCAATATGGAAATCTGGAAGCACTGTTAAGTGTGTAGCAGTAGAAATCTCTCATCTGGCAGTTTCAAAAAACAGTCTTTTTCTCTTAGCAGTGTCTTTTCTTTGCATTTTGAAAATAAAATAATACCTATTTATTAGATAAACTGAGTTATCATAAGGGCTCTGAGATTATGAATAATATCACATGGATCCTAAATTTTCTGTGCAGCCAAGTGGTTTACCAGTTTATAGACTATACCTGCAGATAGCATGAGAAGGAGTACTGCATGATGGTTAGACATGTAGGTTATGGAGGTGGAGAGTCTAGTTGAGAAACCAGCTCCACCACTTACTAACTATGAATTTGGGCAGCGACTCTTATATTAGTTTCCTATGAGTGCATATAAGAAATGACCACATCTCAGTGGCTTTTAACAACAGAAGTTTATTTAATCACACTTCTGGAGACTGGAGGTCTGAAATCATCATCATTGGGCAGCAGTCAAGGTGTTAGCACAGCTGTGTGCCTTTCTGGAGGCTCTAAGAGAAAATCTATTCCTTGACCCTTCTGGCTTCTGGTGACTGCCACCATTCCTTGGCTTGTGGCTGCATCACTCAGATCTTGGCTTCTGTGGACACATTGTCTCTTCCTCCTCTGTCTGTTTCAAATCTCCCTCTGCCTCCTCTTACAAGGACACTTGTGACTGGATAATCTCCCCTTCTCAGGATCATTGAGATCCTCATCACATCTGCAAAGATCCTGTTTCTGTATAAGATAACATGTACAAATTCCAGGAATTAGAATCTGACATCTTTAGGGAGATCATTTTTCAGACTTCTATAGCATTCAAACCTTTCCGAGTTTCATTGTCTTCATGTCAACAATGGTGATGATAATAGCACCCACCTCATAGGCCCATGAGGAAGATTAAAAGAACGTACATGCTAGATGGATGTATTTTAGTTACTATTATCATAGCACAAAGTCCCCATTCCAGATCATTTCTAAAATAGAGTATATCCAGAACCAGTATGTATTCTTGTTATGGCTGAACACAGATAAATAGAGTAACAGGAAAAAGAGAGGAACCAGTAAAATGATATTTTCAGTGTCTCTTAAATCCCTGAACATGGTTTCCTATTCTCCCCTAAATTATACTGAATTCAGTTGCTAATACTGAAGCTAATAGACATATCAAGACAAGTTTTTGCTCCAGTTTCAAATACCACTGACAAATGTGTACTCTCATGGGGAGCACCAAATCTGTATTATCTGCTTTAAAAAATAAATATGCAAGCAACCTAGGTGTCCATCAACAGATGAATGGATAAAGAAGATGTGGTATATGCATACAATGGAATACTACTCAGCCATAAAAAAGAATGAAATTTTGCCATTTGTAATAACATGTTTGGACTTGGAAGATACTATGCTAAGTGAAATTAGTCAGACAGAGGAAGATAAATACTGTATGATATCACTTATATGTGGAATCTGAAAGCTACAACAAATTAGTAAATATAACAAAAAGAAAACAGACTCATAGCTATAGAGAATAAACTAGTGGTTACCAGTAGTGGGAGGGACAGGAGGCAGGGCAAGATAGAGGTAGGGTATTAAGAGGTACAAACTATTACGTATAAAATAAATAAAGCTACAAGGTTATATTGTACAACACACGGAATATAGGCAATATTTTATAATAACTATAAATTGAGTATAACATTTAAAATTTGTGAATTAGTATGTTGTACAACAGTAACATATCATATATTGTACATCAACTATATCTCAATGAAAGTAAGAAAGAAAATAAATATTTAAAAACTTTGAATAGTTTTATGTTTATAGAAAAGTTCCAGCTAGTGCAAAGGGTCCCCATATAGCCCATACCCAGTTCTGTCTATTGTTAACATCTTGCATTACTATCAATACATTTGTCACAAATAATGAAACAATTTTGATGTATTATTATTATCTAAAGTCCCTAATTTATTTGAATTTTCTTAGGTTTTTCACTGGTATCCTTTTTGTTTCAGGACTCCATCCAGGATATCACATTACATTTAGTCATCATGTCACCTTAGGCTTCTCTAGACTGTGATAGTTTCTCAGACTCTCCTTGTTTTGATGAATTGACTGTCATGAGTACTGGTCAGGTATTTTGTAGAATATTCTTTAATTTGGGGTTGTCCCTTTTTTTTTTTCATAATTAGACTAGGGTTGTAGGTTTTGGGGAAGAAGACCACAGAGGTAAGGTACCATTTTTTATCACATCATCTCAGTGGTACATGCATCAACATGACTTATCATGGATGATAATCACCTGGCTCAGGTACTGTTTGGCAGGTTTGACCACGGTAAAGTTACTCTGTTTCTTCCCGCCTTTTCATATTGTACTTTTTGGAAGAGAGTCATTAGGTACACCACCTACATTTTTAAAAAATCTGATAAAATACACATAACGAAACTTACCATCTTAAACATTTTAAATGTACAGTAGTGTTAAACATTTTCACATTGTTGTGCAACCAGTCTCCAGAACTTTTCTGTCTTGTGAAACTGAAACTGTATACATTAAATGGCAACTCCTCATTTCTCTCTTCCCTGAGCCTCTGGCAACCATCATTCTACTTTTCTGTTTCTGTGAGTTTGACTATACTTGATACATCATATAAGTGAAATCATACAGTATTTGTCCTTTTGTGTTTGGCTTATTTCACTTAGCGTAATGTCCTCCAGTTTCATCCATGTTTTTAAAACTGGCAGGATTTCTTTCTTTTTTAAGGCCGAATAATTTTCCATTATATGTATTTACTACATGATGTTTATCCATACATCTGTCTATAGATATTCGAGTTGCGTCTCCCTCTTGGCTGTTGTCAGTAGTGCTGCTTCTATGCCATGAGCTGTGCCGCTCTCGTTTAAGGAGTGATGAGTCATGTTCACCCATCTTAATCACAGAATGTCTACAGAAATGATTTGGAATTCTGCATTAACGATTTGTCTAGCCAAATTATTTATTTATTTAATAATTTATTCAGGTCAGTGTAGATTCATGGATGTTGATTTTATACTTTGGTTTATAGACCAGTACTTTTTTTTTTCCTCAAATTGTTCTAGTTTTGGCCATTGAGAGTCCTTTCAGTTGGCTTGTGCCTTGATATGACATACTCTCACTGTTTTATTTTTTGTGCACTTCCTTACTTCCTGGCACTATAAGATGCTCAAGTTCATTTCACATATTCCTTTCCTTAGTCCTAGAACCAGCTATTTCTCCAAGGAGCCCTGGTTCCTTTTATTGGATAACAGCATAGAAATTAATATCCAGACACTAGGTGTGCTTGTTGCTACTGAGGTGTCATTGCTTGTAGGTCTTCTCGGTGGACAGACACAACGTGGAAATATATCTGTTTATACCAACCCCTGTATACACATGTATTGATAATTATTTCTAATTTATCAATCAGTATCTATATTAATCTAAACCTGATTTTATTCTGTCCATAATTCTATTTGAGTATCATGATTCATTTCAGCTTTCCCCTTTAGTTTATCTGTAACCTCCTATTCCAACAGTGAAAAACCTGACTTGCACCTTCCACCATTCACTTATTTGTGCAATCCCAGGATACAGGTATAGTATTTCAGAATTGTTAACATGTATGCCTAAAGGAAACAACTTAATCACCTAGAGTACAATGCTGTGTCTTTGTCTTTAGTCTTATATTCGCCATTCATTTACAGTTACTGAGGTAAACACTTTTCCCCCATCTCCTTCAGTGAGGTTTCATACATTTGAAAATACAGTTAGATTGTTTTGTCACATTCTGCATTTCATAGTGGGATCTGCTGACTTCCTAAATGATATTTTAAATTGCTACATACATTAAGGTTCACTCTTTGTATTGTCAATTTCTGTGGGTTTTGACAATTGCATAGTGTCATCTGTCCACTACTACAATATCATGCAAAATAATTTCGTTCTTAGGTTTCTGATCTTAAGTACGTTATAGACTAATGTCATTCTTTTTTATAATATTGACGAGAATTATGGAATCTAATTACCTACTGTCTTAAGTGTTTTTTGAGGGATGCTCTTATGTAATGGATAATAAGAATATGCCATATATGCTTTACAGTTTAAAACAGCCTTCATATACGTTGTCTCAAATGAGTCTTTAAAGAGTCTTAGGAGTGAGGTAGAACAAGTATTAACATCTCCATTTCACAGAAGAGAAAACTGAGGCTTTGAAAGGTTTGAGGTTTCAAAATCATATGGCTGAAAATCAGAGGGGCTGAGACCGAAATCATTTCTAGATCCAAGCTGGGGGCTCTTCCCCTTGTGTCACACTGCTATTGCTATTACCGTATTTATAAAATTATTTTGTAGAATGCTTTTTACTGTACTGGATGTAGTACCACCAGTTGGGAGAAGATACAGAAATTGTGCTTTCTGGATTTGGTTTCTATGATCTTACCTACTAACCCTTCTCTAACCTGGTTAACAGTTCTATATACGAAGCCTGTTTAAGTAGGTCAGATTCCAACACAGCTTTGTGACAATCAGGCCCTAAACAATTAATTTAGAGCAATTAAAATGAGTGTCTGATGAAAAGGGGAATAGGTTAACTACTTGTTAGAGCAGTGTCAAATTATAATATTAATGTTCTGCCCTTGCTCTACGATACTCCCATAACAATATTTTTGGAATCTTTAGACTACAGTTGAAAATTCTAGCAAAATTATTGGCCCAAAAATGATGTGGGCTGGAATAAAAAAGCTGAGATTGTTAAAAGGAGAATAATGAACGTTAAAGAGTATTAAGACATTACTTCACAGTGCTATGGAAGAGACAGGGCTTTTAGATTGAATTGTGATTAATTCCCTCCCTAAAATTTCCCTTATGACTTTTAAACATATGTTTTCTAGTGATGCAAAAGATGACTTTTAGAATTCAAGAAACATATTTATTGATGGTTGTCAAGTGCAGCAGTCATTAGTGCTGCTTACTGGCTCTTTTCTTCGAGGCAAATGGTAGGGTTGTATTCTCTTAGCTCCTTTGTGATTGGATGTGGCCTGAAGACTAACTAGCTTTTCCAATGGATTGTGAGGGGATGTAGCAAGTCTCCCTTCTGATCTCAACATTTAATCCCTGTGTGAATCCCTTTCAATATTCCTTTTTTTTTCTGGCATAGTGACTAGCAAAATTCAAGACAGTGGCTGCTCTGAAACTCTGAGTGATTATGATGGAAAGATCTTCCTTGTGGATCCATGATGGTTATGTAGCGTGAGGTATAAATAAACCTTTTCTGTTCTAATCCTATGTCTCTGCAACATAACCCACATGATTTTGACTGACAAACACTTAAAACATCCAAGCAACATACCGTTCCATGATAGAACATGCCGATTCATTTATTGATTCATTCGTTTACTCAGTACACCTCTTCTGTATCAGTAGACACCATGCTAGGCTCTCATTTGCAAAGCTCAGAAAGACATGGTTGCTGTTCTCAAGCAGCTCATAGTTTGGTGGGAGGGATGAATGAGTAAACAAACCTAACATGGAAAGAAAGACCTCTGTTTGCAACGTGCTATGTGAACAGATTAGGGAATAGTTAACTGCCTGAGCCAGAGATAAAGGAAATCCTCCCAAAGAAAGTGACATTTGAATTATATCTTGAAAGATGAGTAGGATTTTGCCAGGTGAACATCAGTGGGAAAAAAGCATTCTACACCAAGGGACTATTCTATGTGGAAAATATAAAAGATCATATAATTAAAAGAAACGAATAGGGTTTTTTTCTTCCAGCCTTGTGAACAGTTTTATAATTCAAAGCTTGAGTTCGTATTGATACTTTGACTGACTTGAAAGATAAAACACTTATTGGCATATATAGTCTATGCATGGTATATCATTATACACTGCTTCGACACATATACATGAAAGTCAGCAATTCATTGTTTTGTGACGCTCAAGTAATGGAGTTGTATAATACACTGGTGTGTTTCTCTCCCTGCTGTTTCTGTAACCTCTGCAGTATCAGGGAAGGGTCTCCATTTTGTTCAACTTTATATGAATTGCCATTGCTTTGCACAGTGCCCGACCATAGCAAATACATAATAACTGTGGAATGTATAAGCATTCCTGATCCTTCATGAAATATGTCATCTCATGTCACTACTAGCTTATGGGACCTTCGAAACTCTTCAGGCCTTTCACTTTGAATTTTGGAAACATCTTTTTTATGTTTGAATTTCTTTACCTAACCTACAGAAATACTTTCCTTTCAAAATGGTTCTCTAGTGAACTCTTCCAATGCCCTCATCTCATTTACTATGTCAGGAGATGACACTAGAAGTGTTCGTTCTGATAGTAAACATATGGTCTTTTCAAGTACTTACTCAGTTTGTAATGAATCTGACAAACATTTCCAGGAAACTGAAGTTTGAAGGGAAACAAGTGACCAAGTGCTCACAGCTGTACATTTCTTACCCTCTGCTTTATCTTGACTACATTTTAATCGAGTTTCTTTCCTCTCCATGGGTTCGTGGACTTTGGCTTCCCCCAAGTCTGAACAAGCGCTAAAATGTAGAACATCCCAACTTAACATGTACGTGATGCTTCATTTTATGCATCAACTTGGCTAGGCCTTGATACCCAGATATTTGGTTAAACATTACTCTGGATGTTTCTGTGAAGGTGTTTTTTGGATAAGACTAACATTTAAATTGGTAGACTGAGGAAACAGATGACCCTCCATAGTGCTGGTGAGCCTCATCCAATCAGTTGAAGCCTTCCTAGGACAGACTGATCTCCCCAGGGCAAGAAGGAGTTCTGTCAGAAGATTGCTTTTGGACTCAAACTGCCGCTCTTCCCTGGGTCTCCATCCTGCCTAGCCTACCTTGAAGATTTTAGGCTTACTGATCCTCTACAATCACATTGAGGCAATTACTTAAAATAAATGTCTTTCTATATATACACATCCTGTTGGCTTTGTTTTTCTCAAGAATGCTGACTAATACACAGCACATCCGTAGAATTGAAATGGGCAAATCACAATGAGAAACATTTTCTGTCAGACTGCCCTGAACATGCTATCTCCTTACTCTCACTCCTTTGACTCATTTCCTCCTCACAACTTTCTGTTAGCCCTGATTCTCCCTCCCTATATGAGAAAAGTCTTTTTCTGTTTGGTTTTGAGATGCTTACAGATCCTGAGGTTGGAGTGTTCTTTCGAATGCAGTAATCTTTTTGGAAAAAGTTTCTTCTTACCTAAGTCTGGGATTTGTTTGTATTTGACACAAGAAACCATTAAGGAAGAACGAGAAGATTAGAATATAAAAATAGAAAGGTGTCTAGGAGAAGTTAGGAATAAATGCAAGTGAACAACACCACCAACAAAAGGTGAGAAAAAATATTGAAGATGAGAATACAAATGAAGGTAAGCTAGGCACAGAGAAGAAGAGAATAGATAAAATGATAAAAACAACCAAGATAAAGAAGTTAAAATAGTTGTTTCTTGGTTGCTAAATAATCTTCTAGATAAGCATAATACATGTTCAATGAAAGCTGGCCCAAAGGAAATATGTATTTAGATTATATTTAGAGAATTGTTCTTGAGATTATTAATTGAATCTATTTGTAGCTCTCTTTAGAATAGAAATTTATGGTAATAGAATCATTAACCTATTGGTGAATGCCTTAATCTTGGTATCCTCAGTGGAATTAAAGTGGAATTCTCGTAATAATCATGACAGACATCATGCTGGCAACCATATTCTATACTTAAAATAGAAAAAAATAACTAGAGAAAAATCCTTTTGCTCTTCTGCTTCGCTCAGCAAAATATCTCAAATTTCTTTAGACAAAGAATTAGAAAAACACATTTTTGTATAATATATGTAGTTTACTATCTTGCAGATTGTAAGTAGAATGTAGGAAAAGATGACAAGAATCGTGTATAAGGTAGGAAGGGACTTCTCTCTAGTATATAAACTGAGTGACTTTCTAGGCCACAGCTATCCTACCACACATGTGCCCACCTGTCAATGAGCATTACTCAGGTGGGAATGGATGCAACCCTGGGTGCGAATTCAATGCTGAAAACTGCCCTCAAGAGAACGTTTGGTTTGGACTTGTTGACAGTCTTTGCTAAGCCCATTCCAAGAATGTAGTAAAATAAAAGTGCAGCATTAAACTCATTAATTAGTTTTCTTGTATATTTCAGCGAGGGCAAAATGTCAGACACACATAGTAATTAGAAGAGAGTTTTAATTTTTCATTAACTCTAATTAATGTTGACTCTTCATGTTTCATTAACATTGCTTCTGCTGACTAGGGAATTTATTGAAAGTACGGGAAGGATCATCAGTCTACACTAGATAATGTATTCTGGTGTGGGAGGGGAGATGGTCCTTTGAAATGTATTTTATGCTGGAATCAAGTGAACTTCAATTACCTCAACCACAGAAGAATTGTAAGGGTCAGGAGAAAACTTGGGAAGCAGTTGTCTCAAGATCTAAATGTTAGGGAGTCATTTCTATCATTTTTAAAATACTCTAGTTGATGCCTTGTACTTAATGAAGAATTCACCATTTCTCTGTGGTTACCGTCAGTGTCTTCTTTATCAAGCATGAGTTGAACGTTCCCAGTGTACTTCTCTCTCAACACAGGAGGAAAGGCTGATCCTTCATCCTCCTTCAGATGCTGCTGCATTTACACTGGACTGCATGGGTCCTGTAAAGGTTGAAGGACAGAAGCCCAAGGGGAAAGTTCCAGAACATAGGCAAGCAAAGAACCTCCTTTTAATAAGTTAATAGCTAAAATTTAATGAGCTATTACAATGTGCCAGACATAGTGTTACATGCTTTACATGAATAACTCATTTGATCGCCACAGCACTCAATCCAATGATGTAGGTGCCACTATTATATTTAATTTATAGTTGAGAGAACCAGTGGATAGAGTTTTAAGTAACTCATCCAAAGGTTACAAAAGTATTGATTGTGAGAATCAAGCTTCAAATCCAAGTGGCTGAGCTCCAGAGCCCTTCTTCCTAACCACTACACTATTTAATTAATGCAAAGTGTGGGTAAATACTTGGGTTTAGGGTAGAGCTGGCAGAACGCGATGGTCTGTTTAACAAAATCTTGGAGACAGAAAGGATGTGGTTTGCTGGGCCAAGGAAGAAGAGATT
The DNA here is from genome assembly GCF_048773025.1 of Camelus bactrianus. NCBI lineage: Eukaryota > Metazoa > Chordata > Mammalia > Artiodactyla > Camelidae > Camelus > Camelus bactrianus. The sequence continues at coordinate 74,876,229 of NC_133575.1, read as the reverse complement.
CTCCATGCATGTGAAAAAAGTAGTCAGAATTAGTAAAAGGCAAGCAAAAGGCTCAACACAGGAGAAAGCAAGAGGATTTTTTGGATCTGTGTAAGTCATCGAACTTGAATGGATTTTATCAGATTCTGTTCCTACAGATGAAGTATTCACTGTACACCTTTGTAATGACAATAGAGTTAGTGACTTGGCCAAACTGCATTGCTTCACCATAGAGGAAAGGCAGTGACTTTTATTCATTGATTTTTGAAATAAGTTGGCCTGATCAGGCAAAATAGATTTTAAAATAAAGACTGTTACAAGAGACAAAGAAGGGCACTACACATTGCTTAAGGGATGAAATAAGTTGGCCTGGGATTGATTTTTAGATTTCATCACTTATTAGCTGTGTGAACATAAGCAAGGAGGTGAATTGCACTTCCTTAATAAAATGGTGATAATAATAGTAACTACCTCACGGGCAGTTACAGAATGAGATGATGAGATTTCCTTTTTTAGTTGGTGACATTTATTTTTTTATTTTTATTTTATTATTTTATTTAAAAATTTTTATTGAAGTATAGTCAGTTTACAATGTTGTGTTAATTTCAGGTATACAGCATAGTGATTCAGTTATACATATGTGTAACCCACCAACCCCCATCCTCTATGGATTACCTATTCTGGACATTTTGTATAAATGTCATCATATCATACGTGGTCCTTTGTCGACTGGCTTCTTTCAGTTAGCATGTTTTCAAGGCTAATCTATGTTGTGGAATGTGTCAGTTTCAATTTCTTTTTAGATTAATAAAAGTCTTTTGTATGGATATACCACATTTTATTTATCTGTATCAACTGATGGAAATTTGAATTTTTTCCACTATTAGGCCATTATTAATGCTGGTAAGAACATTCTTGTGCAAATTTTTGAGTGTACATATATTTTCACATCTTTTGAGTATACAGCTTAGAAGTGGAATTTCTGGGTCATATGAGAACTATATGTTTCACATTTTGATGAAGTACAAAACATTTTTCCAAAACAACTGTACAATTTTACACTCCCACCAGCAATATATGAGGGATCCCTTTTCCTACATCTTTGCCAACATTTGTTACTATGTGTCTTCTTGATTCTAGCCATTCTAGAGGGTATGAATTATTATCAGTATGGTTTTTATTTGAATTTTCCTGATGACTAGTGATGTTGAGCATCTTTTCATGTGCTTATTGGACATTTTTACACCTTTTTGGAGACATGCCTATTCAGATACTTTGATCATTTTTTTACTTGGGTTATTTGTCTTATTATTATTTTATTGTCTTTTTATTATTGAGTACATATTCTGGATACTTATTAGAAATATGATTTGCAAATATTTTCTCCCATTTTGTGGGTTATTTTAATATTCTTTTTTTTTAATGGAGGATTGAACCCACTGGGGACTGAACCCAGGACCTCATGCATGCTAAGCATATGCTCTACCACTGAGCTATACACACACCTCCACTTTTCATATTCTTTTTATTTTAACATTTTTTTATTGATTTATAATCATTTTACAATATTGTGTCAAATTCCAGTGTTCAGCACAATTTTTCAGTCATACATGGACATATACACACTCATTGTCACATTTTTTTCTCTGTGAGCTACCATAACATTTTGTGTATACTTCCCTGTGCTATACAGTATAATCTTGTTTATCTATTCTACAATTTTGAAATCCCAGTCTGTCCCTTCCCACCCTCTGCCCCCCTGGCAACCACAAGTCTGTATTCTCTGTCTATGAGTCTATTTCTGTCCTGTATTTATGCTTTGTTTTTGTTTGTTTGTTTGTTTTTGTTTGTTTAGATTCCACATATGAGTGATCTCATATGGTATTTTTCTTTCTCTTTCTGGCTTACTTCACTTAGAATGACATTCTCCAGGAGCATCCATGTTGCTGCAAATGGCATTATGTTGTCGGTTTTTATGGCTGAGTAGTATTCCATTATATAAATGTACCACATCTTCTTTATCCAGTCACCTGTTGATGGACATTTAGGCTGTTTCCATGTTTTGGCTATTTACAGTTTTCATATTCTTGATGATGTCTTTTGAAGCACAAATAGTTTCAGATTTGATGAAATCCAATTTATCTGATTTTTATTTTGTCACTTAAACTTTTTGGTGTTGTATAATAGAACCATTACATAACCAAAGATCATGAAGTTTACTCCTTTGTTTTCTTCTTGGAATTTTTTAGTCTTTTAATCTTACATGTAGGTATATGATCCATTTTGAATTAACGTTTGTGCATGGTGTGAGATGGGGTCTAATGTTATTCTTTTGCACAAGATATACAGTTGTCTAAGTGCCATTTGTTAAAAGGACTATTCATATTCCCATTGAATGATCTTGGCACCCTCATTAAAAAAATAAGTTCATCATAGATGTAGAGAATTATTTATGGACTCAGTTCTATTACATTGATCTTTATATCTGTCCTATACCAACACCACAATGTCTTGATTACTTTAGCTTTGTAGTAGGTTTTGAAATTGTGCAGTGTGAGTACTCCAGTTTGTTCTTTTCTAAGATTGTTTCAGCTATAGGTCCATTCACTTTTAAACTGAAAAAAAAAACACTCAGCAAAAGAGACCTGTACATTTCTAAATAAATACAAAGGTGCTATAGGTATTGTGCATTGTTTCTGGTTTTCCAGCTTTTTATAGTGCATACTGTTGGTTAATAAACTATTTCCTACTGAACCAAACTCCTGTAATTAGAGAATGGCTGAATCAGTACATTTTAATGGAATATAATTTTCTTAGGGTGGGCTCCTAGAACAAAATACCATAGACTGGGTGGCTTAAATGACAGACATTGTTTCACACATACTGGAGGCTGGGAAGTCTGATATCATAGTACCAGCATGGTTGGTTTCTGTTGAGAGCTCTCTTCTGGCTTGCAGACAACAGGCAGTCTTCTTACTGCATCCTTAACATAGTTGGGTGGGGTGTGCAGTGAGAGTAGGGGGTGAAGTGGGGAGTTGGGAGAGAATGGCGGGGAGAGATTTGAAGAATCTAAGAAGTTTCTTCTGGCTGAAGTTTGCTTGCTATTGCTGAATATTCTTTTAGGATGACTATTTTCCTTCTTTCTTCCTGCAGGGTGAGAGTAAAGCATAGCAGTTCATTGAGCACATGAACTCTGAAGTCATATGGGAGTTGGAGGACTATAGGCTATACCTCCTTCCCCTGTGATACTGGGCAAGTCCTTTAATCTTCCTGACACCACATGTCCTCATTTGTATAATGGGATTAATAATAGTGATGCCTTACTCATAAGATGGTTGTGACGATTGCTAAATTATGTAAAACCCATAGTGTACAGCCTGGCCTATATTAAATGCTCAATAAATTCTAGCTATTATAATTTATTATAACATATAATTTATTATACTTAGAGAAAATTATCCATTTGGTTACCCCAAAAGGTAACAATCAGCATTCCAATTTTGAAATTCCTTTGTGTGAAGTGTAAGCTGAATGAGAAGTTTGTCCCATATGCACACAGAATTTTTCATTCAAAATACTTAATACTGTTTAAAAAAAGTTGCACACACGGGGTTTTCCTTTCCATATTCTCCTCTCTTGACAGATTTTTCTCTAAGAAGGTAGCTGACCATGGAAACCAATTAATCTCTCTCCTGAGGCAAAGCAATCGTTTGCAAAAGAATGCACTCAAGTGCCAGCCCCAAATGCTCCAGAACAGCTAGAGGGGAGAAGGCTGCTTTTTCTTTGATTTTCAAGGCTGATGAAAGCAGTTATTTAGGAAGCACAGGCGTGTGATGTGTGTGTGTGTGTGTGTGTAGTGGGAGGGGACAAAATTCAGTCATTCCTATACACCTTCCTGAAGTAGTGTGGGGGGTATGAGAATTTGTCTAGACACAGACATTTATTTTTGTCTTTATTAATATCCATGAGCCTTTCCCCCTCTTGGCTTCCCCAGTCCCTAGCACAGTATATAGCACATAATCAGCAGAAAACATGTATTACTGCATAGAAAGAGTTTGGCATCTAAAGTGGTTCAGAACATGGATTTTGGAGTCAGATAGGAGCTGAATCCCAACTCCACCATTTACTGGCTCTGTGATCTTGGGTAAATTATTAACTTCTTAGAGTCTCAGTTGCGTTACTTGAAAAATGTAATTAATAATATATAAACCATAGGTTGTTTTGAAATTCAGCTGAAGCAGTGTGGGGAAAGTATGTAACAAAGTTTTTGGCATGTCATAAGCACGCAGTGAGTGACAGCTATCGGAGCCAAGGAAGTGTTTGTCAATTGAATGAATATATAGTCAGTTAATTAATCGTTTCTTTTAGGATGTATTTATTCAATATACAGTAAAAAAAAATCTGCTATGTGTTAATGTGGTAGACATCAGGAATACAGAGATAAGACAGTCTCAGTCCTCAGTGGACTTCCAGTGAAGTGTAGAATATAGCAGGTAAAACAGCTAAATGCTATAACATTTAAGAAGTTACTGTGGCAAAATTCAGTATAAGGCACCATAGGAGCCCATAGGTGGACCTCAGGGTACAGTGGAACTTGACTGAATAACTGTACTTTTTCCTAACGTTTCATTAAGAAAAATTTCAACCATAGAAGAAAAAAACTTAAAAGAATTGTACAATAATCATCTATGTACCAGCTGCCTGCAGTCCCTAATTAGTATGTTGCTCTATTTGCTTTATCACATGTCTGAAACTATCCATCCACCAGACTAATTTTTAATGTATTTCAAAGTTCATTGCAGATAGTGTGCTTTACTCCTCAGAAATCTTATTATTAACTAAATTTCAATATTTGTTTATGTTCCATTTTAAGAGGTAAAATTCGCATATTGAAATGCACACACCTTAAGTATAATGTTGGAGGACTTTTGACAAAATGTAGCACCTGTGTACCCCAACCCCTTATCAAGATCTAGAATATTACTCTCACCCCAGAAAGTTCCTTTGGATCCTTTTCCATAACTCTAGCCCTCCATCCCCCAACCCCAGATATTTTTCTGATTTTTTTCACTATAGATTAGTTTAGCCTTTTAGAATTTCATATAAATGGAAATATAGTATATATTCTTTTATGTAAGGCTTCTTTCACTCAGAGTAATATTTTTGAAGTAGATCCATGGTTTTGGAGATTCATCCAAGCTGCTGGCTGTATCAGTAGTAAATTCATTTTTAAAAAATTGTGGTGAAAAAACACATAAAATTTACCATCTCAACTGTTTTTAAAATTATAGATTGGTAGTGTTAAGGATATTCAAATCATGCAGCAGAGCTCCTATACTTTTTCATGAAGCAAAATTAAAACTCTACACCCATTAAACAACTGATTTCCTCCTGCCCCCAGCCACTGGCAATCACCATTCTACTTTCTGTTTCTCTGAATTCGACTACTTTAGATACCTCGCATAAACGGAATCATACAGTATTTGTCTTTTTGTGCCTTATTTATTTCACTTACATAATGTCATCAAGGTTCATCAGTGTAGCATATGACAGGATTTCCTTCCATTTTAAGGCTGAATACTATTCTACTGTATGTATATACCACATTTTGTGTATCCATATATCTATCATGGACACTTGGGTTATTTCTACTTCTTGGCTACTGTAAATATTGCTGCTTATGAACATGGGTGTGTCAATCTCTCTTTGAGATTCTGGTTTTTAGTTCTTTTGGATATTTAGCCAGAAGTGGGATTGCTGATAATTCTATTTTTAATTTTTGAAGAACTGTCATATTGGTTTTCCACAGGGACTTCACCATTGTATATTCTTACCAGTGGTGCACAGTGTTCCAATTTCTCTACGTCCTCACCAATACTTGTTACTTTCTGTTTTTTGGGTTTTTTTTTTTTTTTTTGATAGTAGCCATCCTAATGGGTGTGAAGTGATATTTCATTATGGTTTTGATGTACATTTCCCTAATGACTAATGATGTTGATCATCTTTTCATATGCTTATTGGCCATTTGTATGTAATCTTTGGAGAAATGTCTATTCAAGTCCTTTGCCTAGTTTTCACTTGGGTTATTTGCTTTTTGTTTTGTAGTTGAGTTGTAGGAGCTCTTTATGTATTCTGGATATTAACTCCTAATCATATAGGTGGTTTGAAAGTATTTTCTCCGATTCCATAGTTTGCATCTTCATTGTGTTGTGTCCTTTGATGTACAAAGATTTTTAAGTTTCATATAGTTCCACTTATCTATTTTTGATTTTGTTGCCTATGCTTTTAGTGTCATATTTAAGAATGCATTGCCAAATCCAAATTCATTGTCATAAACCTTTTCCCCCATGATTTATTCTAGGAGTGTAATATTTTTCAGTCTTTGATGAATTTTGAAACTTTTTTTGTGTATGATGTAAGGTAAGGGCCCAACTTCATTCTTTTGCATTTGGATGTCCAGTTTTCCCAGTGCCATTTGTTGATAAAACTGTCCTTTCCCCATTGAATGATCTTGGCACCATTGTTGAAAATAATTTCACCATATATGTGAGAGTTTATTTCTGGGCTGTCAATTCTATGCCATGGTTTATATGCCTGTTTTTATACCAATACCATACTGTTATGATTACTATAACTTTGTAATGAGTTTTGAAATCAGAAGTGTGACACCTCCAACTTCGCTCTTTTTCAAGATAATTTTGGCTATTTGGGACCCCTTGAGTTTACGTGTACATTTTAGGATGGAGTTTTGCATTTTTGCAAGAAGGCCATTGGCATTTTGATAGGGATTACATTGAATCTGTACGTTGCTTTGGGAAATATTTACATTTTAACAATATTAAAGTGTTTCAGTCCATGAACATGGGTGTCTTTACATTTATTTGAGTCTTCTTTAATTTCTTTAAGTAATATTTTGTGGTTTTTAGTGTACAAGTCTCTTTCCTCCTTGGTTGATTTTATTTTAAAGTAGTTTATTGGTGTGTTATAAATTGAATTGTTTCATTAATTTCTTTTTTGGATTGTTCATTGTTAGTGTGTAGAGACACAACTGATATTTTTGTGTTGATTTTGTATCCTGCAACTTTCCTGACTTCTTCAGTTTGTTGTAACAGATTTTTTTTGTGTGTGGAGTCTTTAGGGTTTTCTACATATATGATCATGTCATCTGTAAACAGATACAATTTACTTTTTCCTTTCCAATTTGGATGTCTTTTTTTCTTTTTCTTGCCTGTTTGCTCTGGTTAGGTTTTCCAGAACTATGTTGAATAGAAGTGGTGAAAATAGGCATCTTTTAGTTGTTCCTGATCTAGAAGAAAAGCTTTCAAGCCTTTCACCATTTAGTATGATGTTAACTGTGGGCTTTTTAATATATTGTCTTTATTATGTTGAAGTAGTTTCTTTATATATCCAGTTTGTTGAGTGTTTTAATCACAAAAGGGTGTTGAATTTTGCCAAATACTTTTTTGCATCAATAATCTGTTTATTTTCCTTATTGAGTAGTATTCCATTATTTACATATATCACAATTTATTTTTTCATTCTCCTGTTGATGGACACCTGGGTTGCTTCCAGTATTTGTCTATCGTGAATAAGTGGCCATAGCGGGAGGGTATAGCTCAAGTGGTAGAGCACGTGCTTCGCATGCACGAGGTCCTGGATTCAATCCCCAGTACCTCCTCCAAACATAAATAAATGAATAAACCTAATTACCTCCCCCTCATAAGACAAACAAAATAAGCAAAATATGTGCTCTGATGTAAAAGTGGCCATAGTTTAAAGCAGCCAAAGTCAAACCAACTAGCTTCATCTGCTCTCTATTTCCAGTGCAATCCATAGTTGTATTTGTTCGGTTTCTTACCTGCTTATAGATGACGTTTGGCTGTTGGTTGGCTGTGTTCCCTCCAACTAGCATTTAAAGCTTTCCAAAATGTGGACCCACCTAGCTTTGTGTTTTACTCCTCCACATTAACAGCATTCTGCCTGTGCCCTTGCTATCCCCTAAATAGGGTACACCCATTTCCTACCTCCATTCATGCTTTAATTTGTAATAATAGTAGCAAATAATAACAATAATAACACTTATTTTCCTTCTGTCTCCGTTTTAAAAATCCATTTCTTTTGATGAACTTATTGGAAGTGTGTATGTGCCTCCCATGTCTCTAAAGGACTATTTTACTCATAACTCAGTAGAGGATAACATAGCACCTACAGTACCTTTTAGGCAGCAACATTTGTTGTTCATTCATTTGTTCTTCTGTTTGTCCATTTAACCCCCAATGAGTACTTACTATGTGTCTTCAGGCATAAAGCGGTGACAAAGACATATCTCAAGTCCTGAGCTTATATTCTTGTGAGGGAGACAGTCATCAATCTAAAAAAGTGTATGAATTTATAATTAAAAACTGAGTTAATAACAAGGAAAAATACAAGGAGCTATGATAATATATACCAAAGGACATGATCTTTCCTTCAGGGGGAGGAGAATCAAGACAGATTTCCCTAAAGAACTGACATTTCAGAAGCAACTTTTATTTTGGAGGGATGGTAATTAGGTTTATTTATTTATTTATTTATTTATGTTTTAATAGAGGTACTGGGGATTGAACCTGGGACCATGTGCATGCTAGGCATGTGCTCTACCACTGAGCTTTACCCCTCTGAAGCAATTTTCATATTGAGTAGAAATTAAACAGGGGAAGCAGGGGAAGGAGGCAGAAGTGCAATGTAGGCAGAAAGAACAGCATGAGCAAAAGCCCTGAGACATGAGGGGGCCTGAAGAGTGGGTATACTGACAGTAAGTCTGTGTGGCTGGACCACAGGGGACCATGGGGAGAGGAGAAGGAGATCCGGGTGGAGAGCTAGGCAGGGTCTTGAAGGGCTGTCACAAGCCATCTTAAGGATTTTGGGCTTCATCCTAAGAATGACTGGAAGTCATTAAAGCATTTGTGTTTTTAAACTATCACTCTGGGGATAGATTGTGGTAAGTGTGGATGCAGGAAGAAAGGGGCTGAGGCTGTGTTGTAGTCTGATGATGGTTTTTTGGACTGGGGTGCTGGAGGCAGAGATAGAGGGAAGTGGACAGAATCAATGTTTATTTGGAAGATAAAGTCAATAGAAATTAGTGATGAGATGTGGCTATGGACTAAGGGGGTGTGAAGGATGATTTCTAGGATTTTTGATTGCGTGAGTGGATGGTGATAGTGCCATTTACTTCCACAAATGGCAACCCCCCACTTAGCCGGTGTTACACACACTTGCACACCCAATCTCTGATACCTTCGAACTTTATTCCAGATAGGCTCCTTAGTGGGAGAAGTGGTGCCAAGGCACCACATGGTTGTTAGACTCCCGGTTATATGAGTTGAGACATCACTGAGTGTGAATGATGCACTGACTATACTGACCTACCCCAAAGTCACTTTGGGAAGAACTGGAAAAAGAACTCAGAGCCCTATCTTAGGGCACACAAAAGGGAATTCAGAGAAGTGTCACATGCGTAATACTTTAAAGACTTGCTGCCCTTCTGTGGCTCTAGAGAGCCTTGAGCAGTTCTCTAAAAGTGATTCCTTGGGCTGTCTGAGCAATTTAGTAGCTGTTCTACAGCAACAGGGGCTTTGTAATGCATGAGCTGCCTCCTAGTGGCCTCTGAAGGCGATTGCCCAGCTGCTCATGGGAAAGGGAGTTTATTATACAGTGGAAGAGGTCAGTCATTCAATGATAGCTGGACCTGAGACTGCATTTGGAAGTTATGAAAGAAGATGGTAAATTGCAAACTAAAAGGAATGTAAGGAACTACTAGATAAATCATTAGGCTAAGGAAGCCCTTTACTGCCTGGAGGCCCAAGTCCTGCTCTGTCACAGCAGGGATTACCTGCAGGGAAAGAAGAGATGTGTCAACTGGGAAAGCAAATTAGATTTAATTATTAGACTCTAAATCAATATTCATATTATGTGATTCATCACCAAGCCTGGTACCTACAGAGACCTCGTTGGCAATGCATCAATTTCAGAAAGATAACGCTCTTCCTAACTGGAAATAGGATGTTTTATTTCACCATGACTCTTCCTTTCTTCTGGATTACTTTTTATCCTTTGTCTCAAGGGGAACCCTTGTGAGAGGAAAGATCATGAAGTTTCTGAATAGTCCATCTGCTCCCTACATTCTTTTCCCTAGACAACCTGGTTGCTTTCAAACTGATACTGAAAGAAGACAGGCCTCGAGGTTTACCTAATGCCAGCCAGCCTCAGCGTTGTTAACATAAGTCAAAAGGTTATGCATCACAGCGGGAAATTTATTCATCTGTTAAAAAAATAGAGCATGTATCTGCAATTCATATCAGGGCTAGAAATTCAAGTTTAAAAGCAGTATTTGAAATTCTTATTATTCTAAATCAACACAGACAATAGTAATCAGGCAGGTACATTTTGTTAGCTCTCCCAAGGTGTACAGGTGCTTAAGACAGAGGCCGATTTAGGGACCCCTTGTGTTGCCTGAATCCAGAAAATGCCTGAGGAATGAAAGGCATCTTACAGTTATGTACTAGTTAGTTAACTAAAGGAATTGCTTCCTTAAGCAGGTGACTTGCTACCAGGGAGGTTATAGAACATGGCATATCTCATGGAAGGAAAACTGTTACTGAGATATGATCCCAGTGTATATCTAACCCATCCCTTCCAGAACTGCATGTTTTCCTAAAAAATTCCCAGCAGGAAATCTCTCTGTCACCTTGAACAAGTATCAGGAGAATTTAAGAATTATGAGTTTGGGCTTGATAAGTGCTTGTCTTTATTCATTCTACTTTCTCCTTTTTGTCTAGAAAAGAGTCACCTTTAAAATCTAATCTTTAATGTTTTTTTTAGACACAGAAACATATAAGTTCTTCAGAAGGATATTTAGAAGTTGTTTTCAATGTTAAAAACATGATAAAGAGGCATTTTCAGAATATTGCAGTTGTGCTATCTGGCCAGGAAATTTACATAAGTGAAAAACATTCCTCGAGGTTGCCTCCAAATTAAGCACATTCCTGCAAGGGATTTAGGGGTTACTCCAGCCAGCAATGTGCCTATTCTCAGTTGTCCCCACTTTTCCTCTCCACATGGAAGGAAAGCTCAGGGCACACATGTCTGTCTCTGTTTTCAGATTCAGATTTTGCCCATCTTAATTAGCTAGGTTTTATCATTTTCCTAAGTAAGACTTCGTAAGATTCCGTAAGATTGAAGACTCCCTGCTATATGGCCAGTCCCTCCATGGGAACCACAGACCAAAGTTGACAAGTGAAATGCATTTATTTTAATATAGTATTTCTGTTTGTGACAGTTAGACTTTTGCCTGCAGCTTGCCCTGTAGGGTGTTAGGAGTACGTTGGTAGATGTCCTTTCACCTTTGAATCAAAATCTTTTCCTCAAATAGACAGACCGCTTAAAAAAGGGAAAAGGCTTTTAGGTAATAAATTTGATTTTATGAATCACCCAGTCTTCAGTGGAGATAGTGTGCTCACAACGTACTGTGATGGCCGAACTGAAAAAGGACTTTCGTGCTCTGTAGGTGTAACCTCGCTCTCTGCAATCCAGCTACTTCTCTTCACTTTTCATGAGAATTAACAACTTTGGTACCTGATACTGATGAGATGCCATTTACTCTGGTCAAAACCAACAACAGAATCGCTTTACCCACCATTATTTCTCAACTTATTTCTCAACTTAAATTTCATTCCGTCCTTCACGAAAATGACTGGGTAACGCATAAATATCACATCAGTATATTTCATCCTTTTCTGTTCTACAACATGATCACGCACAGTGAAGTCTGAGTTACAGTTGCTGACAGGCCGAGAGTTGCTAGGTGATAGGACAGATATAGGTCATCTTGGAGGAGGTATTCCAATGTGTTAAAAGCACTGGCATATGTCGCTAGAGGAATAGCATTATGCAATCATGATCATCAATTTTCCTTTTTTAAAGGCCTCACAGAAATTCATCAAACTCATGAAACTAGACAAATTGTGACCAGACCCACAACATGAAGGGAAAGGATCACCTACTTAGAACACTTTGGAAAAAAAGATGTTTGAAATGGTCACAAATCCATTGGAAATTTCAGATCATTTGTATATTTGTACATGATTCTGATGTGGTTTGTTTCATAAACTTAATATGAAATTTTTTCCCCCAGGAGAAATCAAGGTGCTTCTATGGAACAAGGGTTCGTTCTTGCATGGTAGATACTGTAAATGATGTAATTGTGTATCCTTCTTTAAATTCATGTTTGACAGCTTAGAGCCAAAGTTGTGGCCCACTTTTTCCATCATATAGGACCTCATGAATATGTTTCCTGGCTAACCTGGCACACTTAACTTGCTCCTAGTTTACTGCTTTTATTTTTCCTTTGCCTTATGTTCTCACTTATTTTCAATTCACTATATCTTACTGTATTACCTGCATCTTTGTGAAGTGCTAAGCTGCCTTTTTTTTTTTTTTGAACAAGCCATTGGTGAGGGTTGGGGGAGGAGCAGAGGAGAGGGAGAGAGAGAGTGAGAGGGGGAGAGAGAGAGAGAGAATGATTGATTGTGTGAAAGTTTCCTGGCAGATCAATACAGCTATCTGTGTGGTGAATTCAAATTGCTGACAAGCACACATGATGGCAATACGACTGAAAAAAATAAAAACTAAAAACACTGAATCAGGCTTACTGCTATCCCACCTGCTGCCTCAGTCAGTGGCATGTTCTCAAGATAAAAACAAAAACTTGGACCACGTTTCACGTACTATGTAGTTAGATTCACCCCACCACCTTCCTGCTAAGTTGTTGTTGCTTTAAACCCTAAATTACTCAGACTCGTCAATGAACTGAAACTGGTCTTCATTTTTTAGGGAAAATGGCAGATAAGCAGAAAGTAAGCTTATTTCCATGATGTGTTTCTGAAAGCTTAGCTTCCACTGCTCTATCGTCTGTGTGTGTTACTGTCAACCCATTGTTCACGACATCCTGGAGCTCTGTGTTTAGTATTTTCTCTGTTTAGAACACACTACTCTCTCCCTCAATACACTGGCAAACTACTAATGTTCCAAGCCTTAGCTCAAGGATGCTCTCTTAGGAAATCTTATGAGCCATCTCCCAGCTGGATTGGGTACCTGCCTGAGCACTACCATAAGATCTTGTGCTCACCTCTGTTGGTACACACTGTGTTTAATCTATTTACATCTGTCCTGCTAGCTTCTGAGCAACTTGAGAGGGAGAGAACCGTGTGTCTTATTTATTCATTGTTGTGTTCCCAGCACCTACCATAGTATATCCTTCCAACACTTATTCTATTACATGAATTAATGAAAGAATTCTCTGTATGCTTTGTTGAGTGGTCTAAATGATGAGAGGGTCACATGATCTAAGCACACTTCAAAAATGATTGTCTCTTTGACCATTTTATGATTTGGTTTATTTTGAAATGGAGACAGCTAGAATCTCAACCTCAAAATATATCTGTCTGTATGCCCCATTTAGTGATTGGGCAGCTGGGAAAATCCCGTGCTAGCCCGTTGTTAGGTAAGCTTACAAGGGCATTCTTCTGTGGGTGACAGCTGTCCCACAGAGCACCTGCCTTTGGCCTCTCTCCACTAAGCCCCAAATCACTGGGTAATTTTCCCTCCGATGTCTACCTACATTGAAAAACCCTCCGTAATTGTTTTCAACCCTGTGGAGGCAGTTAAACTCTTCAGTTGGTAAGGACACAACCCAATTATAGGGAGAACGGCTGAATCTTTCAGATAAAATCAGTAATGCAGAGACTAAGGCACTGGATGCTTAGATTTTGCATGGTACCCAGATGAATTTCTTGCTGCTCTCAATCCAGTGTTATCGGATCCATTTCGGGAATTCAAATGTCATGAGCGACCTGATATGCCAAGTCCTCAAGTATCCCCAATTTTTTAATGGGATTGAAGTTACAACCTAAAGCTTTAAATCTCTCATGCAAATGGACTAAAGAGGGCCTTATTATTTTAAAGCTAGTTCAAAAAGGCCAAGTGTCAGGCTTCATCTCCTTGGTGAATTTCAGAAAACACCTGTCATTTACCATGGTCACATAATTATACTACAAGAAAATAATTTTTTCCTGAACATGTGGCAGAGAAAATTATTGCACAGGAGGGGGTTAATGAAATTATCTGCCAGCAGAGTAAATAATCGGGGGACAGAGAGCTGGGTATTAGGTTGATTAGAGGCTTGGTACCATAAATTATGCCTTGTTAGAGGTAGGGTAGCTACACATTTTAAGTGGAAACAGGTCACTTAAATTTAAGCAACACTGCACACCTAATACTTTGATGACTATGTTGTTTTTCTCTTAAATTATGTAATTAAAGCCGTAAACTCTAGTAGCACTAAAATACTTTCTAATCCTGTCATAATCTATCCACTGTGATATGAGTGGCAACTTATTAGAGACATTTAGAAAAGCACAGTGGCATCAATTCTGTGAAGACTGTATTTTTCAGTTATATATCTCTTAACTTTCAAAACCAGAGTGAAAAAAGTATGTGATTCAGATTAATTGAATATAAAATTCCAAGTAACATTTAAGAGTCAGGAAGTAGAGATTCATACTCTATTCATTCAATCAAATTCATTCATATTTTAGAGCTTAAATGAACTTCAGGAGTTTTCAGGTATGCTCTCCCCTCATCCCATGTTATAGATGAGAAATTGGAAAGTAAGAGAAGGTAAAGGTCATTGACTGAGTCCCGTGGTTCGCTGGTCCCACACAGGCAGCCATGTGATAAACTCTTCTCCCATGAAACACACTTTTTTTCCTTTGCTTTCTAGTACATTTTTGAAGTACCACTTTTATAGCCCTCTATTAATGGGGAAGCCTAAAGCACAAGGGAAACATTAATGAAGAAATGCAGTGTCAAAATGTATATTTGGTTTATAATATCAGTATATTCCTGACATATTAAAATGAAAATTTTAAAGGTTCTTGGACTATTTCTTGAGAGAAGAGAAAGTTGAAGGATGCTTAGTATCTGTCCTATCATATCCAAAGATGTTTTACCTTGAAGAAGAGTAGACAGTTGTTCTCATATTTTATTAGGGAAATAAATGTTTTCAAGGAAATTAACATCAACATTAGTATGGAAAATTAAGATAAGATGTGAAAGATTTGCTGATACTGAGTTATTAAATATTAGAATGAGTTAAAAAGGAAGATATGTAATTGAGAGGCCATCACATTTGAGGAAATTTTTTTATCTATTTAGGATAAATCTATCTACATATTTCACTGAAATAGTATCTTTCATATATCTACATAGAGAGAAAACTAACTCAACAATGTTTTGGACTAAACATTTAGCAAATAAATGAAATTGCTTCAGCGTATTTGTGAAAAAAAATCTCATTCTGTGACTCTAAGAATCAATTAAAAGAGAGTTAAGGGAGAGAACACGACATAGCAAAGCAAACATGGGCTTTTGAGGGAGACAGACCTGTGTTTGATATCTGGTTTGAATAAAACCTGCAGTCATGGGCAAGTCATTGAACTGCTCTCGAATGTGGTGTCTCATCTGTAAAATGGAGGTAATAGTGCCCACAATGCATTGTTGTCTTCACGATGAACACTAATGCATGTAAAGTACTTGGTTCATTGTAAATGACCAATAAATGGTAGGTCTCATTATTTAAGAAATGACAGGAGTTAAGGTCTAAAAAGCAAGTTGATTTTGAAAGTCTGTGAATGCCAGTAGTAAAGGAAATACAATATCGGTAAATTCTGTCTTGAGAGAAAGGGATGAACGGTAGGACTGTAACAGAGAAGAGAAGCCACTAGTTAAGCTGAATAGCTATTGAACAATTCACTCATTCAACAACAGTTACTGAGTTCCTGCTCAAACAGTGGTATACAGTGTTCTAAGTTCTAGGGATTCAGCAGTGAACAAGACAGAAAATGGTCAAATTAGCCAAGAGGAGACCTACAAGGCAAGTTCGTTTCATTGAGAGATATATATTTAGATGAAAATATGTTTCAAAGTAGGAGGCTGTGTTTTTATATCTGAAAGTTAATTAGCTATACCTGAAATGGCCAAATTCTCTTGGTTATTATTCCATTAAAAAGTTACTTCCAACATCTCATGGCAAGTACTTGGAATTTTAATAAGATGGTAACTAGAGTAGGTCATCCATGCGTTGATACACTCAACAAATTATTTTAAGTGCCTTTCCAAGGTCCAGGTCCTGGATTTATAGTGATGAACAAAGAGAAATAATTGGTATTTTACAGCATATTGTGGGAAATAGGCATTAACACCTTAAATATAAGTGCAAGTTTTATGAAATTGTAAGAAAGAAAATCAAAGTGTATGAGAAAGAATGACAAGTGGCAGCTGATATATAGTGCAGCGGTGGGTAAGTTTCTCTCTGAGGAAGTACTATTTATTTTTTTACTTTGAGGGAGGTAATTAGGTTTATTGATTTTTTTTTAATGGAGGTACCAGGGAATTGAACCCAGGACCTCATTCATCCTAGGCAGGCACTGTACCACTGAGCTACACCCTCCCCCTGGGGAAGTGCTGTTTAAATTGAGAGTTGAAGGATGAATAGGAATTAGCGAAAAGCGCCAGCAAGAAGGCAAGTGAGCCTGTGTACTGTGGGTGGAGTAGGATGGTGGTGCTGGGCATATTCTGCGAGAGGGAACATATCTGTGAAGGTTCTGAGGCAGGAAAAAAAACATGACCAGTTTGAAGAACTCAAAGACAACGAGCTTTTTAGGCAGTACCAGAAGAACAAAGCTGGACTATCAACACAACTTCAGAAACACAAACATCATATTCTAATTCTAGACACTTAGTATTAGTGTAGGTCATGCAGTGCCCTGTACTTGAATTATATCTAGACAGTATGATGTTGAAATCAACTACCCCCATGCATGCAAAACACTTCATAATACTTCCCTTCTCGTACCATATTGTTGCAGCAAATAAGTATTTCAGAAATTGGAAAGGTTCTCTCATTTACCTTTTGTAACTAGTAGCTTGACTGTGCCCCTTAGGTTTTTCAAAAGAACATACCTGAGACAACTAGCCAGGTAGCAACCTCTGTCAACACACACACACACACACACACACACGTACGTTTATTTTTTACTGTGAGGTAGTAGGAGACCTGTAAAACAAATCAGTTGTGTGCAGAGCTCACTTTCTAAATGTGGCCTCTAAAAGAGTATCTTGGATTTGTGATGCTGCCAGAATAAAAGGGACTACAGAAAGAGAAATAATAGATTTTTTAAGCTCAAATGATCACTTCGATGGAGGGATTGGGCATGGGAGGAGGGAAAGTGTTGGGGACTGTGTAATAAGACTTTAATATCAAGTCCAGTCTTGATTATTAAAATTGGGCTAAGGGTCTGATGGAAGTCTTAGCAATCTCACAGCCCAGAACACTATTTTATTGTTAGGTTAAAGCTGTTTGAAAGCTGGTTAAGCAGACTGGAGTAATATATTATCCCGCAAAACTTGAGAAAAATATAGTGAAAGAAGAAGACACTTAGATAATAAGATACAAGGAGAGGTGCACCACCCACCTTATTAGGTATTCTTCAGGAGACTTTTCACTTCTGACTGGTGGGGCAAATTGAGGAAATTGTACTCCGTTTAACATCTATTCACTGTGTTCTATTTGTAAAGCTTTTATGCCTATTATTCTGAAGTCTAATTTCATTAAAATTTTATTTGGCTATCTACTATGAAACACCTGGCCTTTCTATTGAGCTGGGCTGCAGACTAGAAAAAGGAAAAAGACAAATCTAATATGCCAAAAAGGAAAACCCACAGAACTGTGCAGCTGGGTCAGCTGCAGAGGATATATACCTGGTGTAAACCTGCAAGGTTAGGAGATGCAGCAGTTAGAAAGCAACGTGCCAGACCTTTAGAAGCATCATCAGCACTCCCTGAAACCCCCACCCATTCCCATAAAGCTTAATTCAGCACTGAAATATGTAATGCTTGATATTTATTTCTGTTCTTCTTCATCCCGTAAGTGCTTTAAGAATTACCAAATTGCTAAAATAAAATAAAATAAAATAAAATAAAATAAAATAAAATAAAATAAAATAAAATAAAACCTTATACCAAAACATCTGCCAGGGTAGGTCAAACATTCTCAGAACATATAAATCTATTTGAAGGAGTTAACCTCATCATCACCATGTCTGTCAGACCTCAAGGAACGTGATAAGTAAATCAAGTACTTCCATGAAATGTAGACTTTTACTTTGCTAGCGTGACCTTCTTCCTTACTGTTGAACCTGTGTGCCCTTCAAAATTCAAAGAATGTTGTACAATGAAGGTCCATGTCCAGTTCTCTTCTGTTGCATCAAGCAAGGCTGATGCATTATGATTCTCTCAACAATAATGTTTGGAAGTAAGACAATGGGATGCAATTAGAAACTGTCTTGCTGACCTTGAACATCTGGTGATTTCACAGATGCTATCATTAAATTATGGATATCAGAAGTGCTTGAAAAACTGACGATAGATGTTATAGTAAAAAAAAAAAAACTAAAAGAGAAAACTTAATTAGAGAATGTTTTACATGGCATATTTATATTTCCTGGAATATAAAAATGTGTTGCTATGCATTGGAGCTTGGCAGTGTTTACTTACATTTTGTGGCTGTTTAATGTTTTTGAATGTAGTCTTAAGAAGGTGAACAAGAATGCCTTGCTTTATTACAGTTGTATACAGCTGTGAGTTTGCTTTATTCATAGCCCTGCCTAAAGTATGGTGTATTGTGTGTCTTTATGTTCTGAGTATTTGAAGTGTACAAGGAAAGACTTGGTGAACGTGATTCAGTCACTGCCTTCTGAAACTTGCATTGGACGTGGCAGAAGGGCAAACCACAGTTCTTTTTCAGGGGAGGGGTAATTAGGTTTATTTAATTTCAGTGGCGGTGCTGGGGATTGAACCCAGGACGTCGTGCATGGTAAGTGCACGCTCTACCACTGAGCTATACTCTTCCCCCCACCACAGTTCTTGATTTGAAGTAGACTCCTAGCCCACAACCAAATGGGTGCCTCAACGTGCTGCATCACACTATTTTGGAGAAATCGATGTGTGTGAGATATGACTTTTGTGGGGCAGTGGAAAAGTCATTTCATATATATTAGAGAGCAACTGTGGTAGTTTATTTTAAAAAGAGGAAACACTTGACTATTGTAAGTTCTTAGAAGTACAGACTTTTATTCCTAAATCATTGACTTCCCAAATAGAAAGACAGCAAAGACTGAAGAGTCAGATGGTCCTGGGTGCAAATTCAAGATTTCTTATGTACTTGCCTTGTGATCTTTGGTGAATTACTTGACTGTTATGAGCTGAGTTATGAGTCTTCCTCCCCAAATTCATATGTTGAGGTGCTAACCCCCTGTAGCTGAGAATGTGACTGTATTTGGAGATAGGGTCTTTAAGTAGGTAATTAAGTTAAAAAGAAGTCATTAGGATGGGCCCTAACCCAGTCTGAGTGGTGTCCTCACAGGCAGAGGAAGACCATGTGAAGACCGGGAGAGGCCTCAGAAGACATCAAACTTGCCGACATCTTGATCTTGAAGTTCAGAATTGTGCGAAAGTACATTTCTGTTGTTTAAGCCACCCTATCTGTGGTACTTAGTTGGGAACCTAATACCGATATGACCCTTGTGAGTTTCAATATTTACATTAAATAAGGATCGTAAAGCACCTGGCCCACCTTAGGCGCTCAGTGAATGCTGGTTTCTTTGTCATTATGCATTATAGACACTACCTTTTTTCTTATTTTTTCTCTATTCAAAATGGATGATATACTTAATGATCATAAGTTTGTGAAAATCATAAAAGAAACTACAACTGAGGATATATCAGCTGAAATTAGGTTGTTAGAACCAAGTATCCTTGATCTCTTCTACAGGGCTTGCTCTTAACCTTTTGATTGCCAGTATACTGGCTTGCTCCAGAACTCAATGGAGCAAACTCACTAAAGGTATAGAACTGTTTCCTAAGTTAGCAAATCATAGCTGGGAAAATTACAGGAAATACAGATAATTAGGACAGAAACAGACCACTTATCACATAGTAAAAATCATCCCATAGCCTTCATTTTCAGCTTGGCACAGGCTGAGGAGATGGTAAGGAAAAAAAGCTTCTAGGGCGAGGGTATAGCTCTGTGATAGAGTGTGTGCTTCGCATGGATGAGGTCCTGGGTTCCACCCCCAGTACCTCCGTTAAAAATAAATAAACCTAATTACTTCCCCCTTCCCCCAAAAGAGTATGTCCTTCATTAAAGAAAAGAAAGGAAGAAAAAAAAAGCTTCTGCTTTTTGCATCCTCCATTTAGCCTGCAGTAGCCAATGCTTTGCCATCATATTAAGAAAAATGAGCGTTTGGTACTCAATTAGTTAGTTAAGTGGAAGACCAGATATTGAATCCAGTCAACTTCAATAATTTTCCACAGTGCAAGAAGAAGGACAGAAGCCTGGGCAGACCAGAAGAAACTCAAGAAAAAGTCTGATGTTAGTTATTCCACAACCCTGATGGAAGACATCCCAAAGGCATTTTATCTGGTATAATGCTCGGAGAGCCAACTCGTTCCTATTTGTGTTCTCTATTGGTGATAATGTCTTCTGGAAGATGGTTTAGATTTTTGATCTATCTAAATTTAATTAAATGAAGAGAAAGAGAAGGCCAGCATGCTGCCAAAATTATCTTTTAGTAAAGAGTCCCTAACAGTACCCAGTGCAGTGCTCTGTACTCAGTGGACTACCAATAAATTTTTGTGTAAAGAAAAAGGAGGGAAGAAAAAGAGGTGGGATAGTTTCAGATGGGTTTACCTAACAAATTTAATTCATATACATTGACCTCATATTCTCTTTAGGGCATTTAGCTGTAGATCCTGGGGTCTGAAATGGAGGGACTCAGTTATTGTTGACAGTCTAAAGATCTGTTTAGGAAAATATATTCACCCTCAGGATCAACATCACCACAGTATAAGGTGGTCTATAATCAGTAAGTTTGGTTGGTTAAAAAATTTAAAGGAACAAATCTTTCACATCCACAGAGTCTTTCAATGTGTGGCGAAGTATATGTTTTCTCCTGAAAAAATTTGTGATTACCTGTTTGGTGCATTTGTTTAGTGGTGCACTTATTTTTTTTTTTTTTTAAAGAGCTTTTTAAGTATTGTAGGCTTTCTGCAGCCTAGGATAACTGTCTTCCTCTCCTATATAGTGTGATTTCCTCTTTTCACATTATTTACTTAACAGTAGATTATATTGAATTGAATTGTATGAGGTGTTGCCAACAGATTCTGCCCTTTTGACCCCAACTTTTCTATTATGCTTTATTTATTTATTTTTTGCTTTCATGTGGGTGTTCTTTTTTCTTTCACGAGGCTTCAAGACTCAGCTACTGCTTTATGATGTTTAATTCATATTCTTTAACAATATGTTTCTTCCCATAAATAAAATAATCGGATATCTGTAGTCATCTATATAATATTAATTACAATTTTCAGTCCTCTCCATTTTTTATTTAAGAAAATACATACATACAAGTCACCTTGGGAGTTACATTTTGGTAGATATTTTATTGAGGGAAATATAAGTATTTTCAACCTTTCATAAAAGTAGAAATGTAATCTTTCCCCTACCCCAATGCACAATATAGTTTGGAACGAAGTGAACAACTTATTTCAGTTAAAAATACCTTTATTGGGAAAAGAAGCTATTTTGTTTACAGGGTACTGTTTCTTCTTTTTATATTCAACTCTAGTTCTCATTTCTACCACCTATAGGAAAAGAGAGCATCCTGGTGGTAATTATTTGACATCAATTTCATAGCTTCACATTGTGATTGCTGTCTTTGATGACATGGATTATAGTGGGGACACATTGAAAGATAAATTCGCAGAAGATAAATGACTTGAGTTTTATCTATATACACAAACTATACCAGTTGAAGGTTAAAAGGCAACCAAGCAGCCCCACTAAACCAGATTACCACTCTGACTCATTTTTTCACTAAACTGTACGATTTCTTTAACCTTATTGAAATCGCCAAATCAATCATGCCTTGGCATCTTGTAGACATAGTCATAAAATATTTTCCCACAGAAATGAGACCATTTTAATAGCTTCATTTTTCCCCCTTCAGTAAAAAGCACTCATTTGGACTGTGAAAGAGACATTTTCCTCTTATAAATCCTTCAGAATTCAAAATATTGGAACATCCAGCTGTCACAATGTCACTTCCATCCACACTTTTCACTATTGTGGCGATTCTTATTGCCAAGTAAAGATTAGCACTGCACTCTCTATAGCATTATTTTTTCCTGATTTTCCTGTGAATGTAAAGGGACATTTTCAAGTGTATTTTTACAGAAATAGATTGCAGTAATTCCTAAGAGGTATTTAGTAACTGTCTTCAAGAATTTGGTATATTTTTTCATGAATAGCCTGTCTGAAAAGATAGTATTGTATCATTTTGAGACAGTTAAAAGCAAAGAGACTGATGCCTTATCAGCTCTGTAAACAAGCAATTATGTATATTAAATAGAATTGTTAAATTTTAATTGAAAGGAATATAAAGCTCTTGGAATGGCTTTTTAAATCGTTTCATCAGAGTAAGAAATTATTTTTAGATTCATGAATAAAAGATTTCCAAACCAATTACGGTAAAAGTACGTGCCTCTAGTGCAGTGATAGCTTGAAAAAGTTACTTTTATTTGAAATTTTAGAATAATGAAATATTGATGAAATAACCACTACTAATATGTCCAAAGAAGTAATGCTATTTACCTATATCAAAAAGCAAGGTGCTTGTACATTATAAATACCTAAGATAGCTTAGTGGTAAAGAACACAAGCTTTAGATTTTACAAGCTTGGGCCAAAATCTCAGTTCTACCACTTATTAGCTGTGTAAAAGTTGCTTAGTTTTTTTTGTCTGTAAAATAAGGATAATAGTTTCCATTTTAAAATGCTGTAAGCAGTTATGTATATTATGAAAAAGTATGAGTATGTTAGGCTCCAGATCAAGAGCTCAATAAATATTAGACATTATCACAAGCACCATAGTTGTTTACTTGTCTTCTTCGAAGTTATATTAATATAAAGATATATAGTTTATACAGTAGAATGGAAAATCCATATGAATTTTAAAGATAAGTGTCTTTATGTACATGAGTGTATATGTGTGTGTTTGTGTTGGTCCGTGTCCTTGTGGCTATTTTAGGCTATACCCTTTAGATTACTAAGGAGAGGAGTTTATCTTTGTTGTTAAGGATATGTTGATGGAATAAATTTTGTCACTCACAGGTCGGAATTTAACAAGTTTGTACAAAACATTAGTTAATTTTTGGATATGCAGCATCCATTCGCTCTTCTTAAATGCAACACAATTTCATCTTGAGGAATTACCTGTCCGCTACTGGATACAATTTGGAGGTACTTTAAGTGGGACCCTCTTTTCCTAAATAAGAGGTGGCTATATAACCCAATCTAGACAAGTCAGAAGCTCCGTTCCTGGAACTAAAAATTTGAATAGAGAGTAACAGAAATGAAAATCAGTTGACATTCATTAGCTCCTAACAGTGGTGAGGCTCTGACAAGATTGTTTCTGTAGTTTGCTTCCAAGCTCTCAAAAGAGCTACTTTTGTTTCTAGTTCTTTCCAAGATTAGATCTCCAGTCTCTTGTCCTGTTCTCTTAAAAAAAAATTCCTTTCACCTAAATTACCGAGTGATATTCTGTTACTTGGGACCAAATAATTGTAACTGATAGAGGATAATAGCTACATTACAAATTGAAGGGACTGTGCTTTTTTCATTGTTGTCCTTGTTGATCGCCATGGTGTCAACACCTACCAGCACAGTGTTTCTAACTTAGTTACTAGAACTTAAGCACGGTGTCTGACACATAGAGGGACTCAAAAATGTTTATTAACTGATTAAAAGCTCCAAGAGGAATGGAACAAACTTCTAACGATGGTTTTGTCACTTTAGCACAGTAAATCGTATATGTGTGTGCGCACACGTGTGTGCGTGTTTGGGGCAGGCTGCCACCTGCAGCTCTTGTCCCACCACTTGTGTGCGAGGCAGCTCTGCATGAAGGTTCTCTACACGGACTCTGACACTGTTCTGAATTACATTCAGATGGATTTGCTGTTCAGTAACCCAATTTTCCATTACTTCCTAATAGCAGCACCCTGTTTCAGGGATGCCGTTCTTCTCACTGTTCCCCCAACACACCCTACTCATTCACAAATCCAAGTTAAGACACCCCATTTCCTATCGATCTCTTCTACCTCTTGACTAAGCAAAAGAGCTGTCATGTGTATCAGCATAGCAGAACACTTGAGAGAACTCTAGAGCCAGGATACTGAAGGTTCCAATCCCAGTGCTGTCATTTATGAGCTTTTTCCACTTTGGACAAGTTCCTTAACCTTGCTATGTCTGTTACCACATCTGTAAAACAGGGCTAGTGATGATTCATAACTCGTTTTTGAGGGGGGGCGGGGTAAAGTTAATATTTACAAAGGACTTACTTCTTGGCACGGTGTTATAGACATTACAACCATTCCACAATATTTGGTTCCTTTCCACTTCCGGGCACACAGGAGGATCACAGTTCTCTGCTCTTGCCCACACCACCACCACCTTGAAGTCAAACTCCTGAAGTACCCTAAGGATGGAACATTCTAGAATTCTAGTCATCTTGTCAAGGATTTCTATTTTGGACAGTCACCTCGATCTGCAGTAGACTTTTAGTGGGTTAAGTCACACTGTCACCTAGTCTATCTAGACTAATATACATACGACTGTACTACAACACTGTAAAAGTGTTAGCTTATTTGGGTATATAGTCACCTATTCTGGCCATCATGTCCTTAAGTTTATATATTTTTAGGTTTGTATCTTTTGTCTTCCCAACAAAGTGTTAGAGGGGTGATGTCATAGCTTATACTTCTTGTGTTATCCGTCCCCAGTGCCTAACACCATCTGAGTACAGTGCACCCTGTGACTATTAATCAAATGAAGAAGCTATTTCAGTATTCTAGCTCTAAAGGAGAACTTGTCGTTTCCCCATGGGATCCTTTAAAAAGGCTGATAACAACTTATCAGAGGATGGCAGCAGGTACATACAAATCCATAATCTCCAAAATCTTTCCCTCAGTCTCAGTTTCTGTATCCACCAGGGATCTGAGCCAGAAACCTCAAAGTCATCCTTGACTCCTCCCTCTTCTTCGTCTCCCACATTCAGTCTCTGAGCCCTGTCATTTCTACTTCCCAAATGTTTCTCAGGTCTGTGTCTCTCCATTTCCTCAGCAACCATTTTAGTTCTGTTCACTATAATTTCTTTCCTAAGTAATTATAGCAGCCTCCTAACTGTTCTGATTTCTAGTCTTGCTCCCCCCGTCATCTATTTTGTTTTCTTGATCTAAAGTGAACATTTTACAAAACACAAATCTGATCATGTCATTTGCCTGCTTAACCTGAGTCTCCAGTTGCCTTCCTGATAAATTCCAGGTTCTCCAATTTGGCAAATAATGTCCTCCATGATCTCCTGATCGTTTCATCCTGATTTCCCCTGACTATCCCTGTCGAGCACTGTGCTTCAGCCATAACAAATTATTCACAGTTCTTAAACCCTATTTTTCTCCTTTACTCTAGGCCTTCTCATAATTTTCCTCTGGCCTGGAACATTATTCCTCTTCCCACTTTGCTTAATTAACTATTTGTTGTTCAGTTCTCAGCTAAGATGCTCATCTCCTCTGGGAAGTCTTACAGACCTATCCAGAACTGTTTATCCATTGGCCCTCCTGCTTACCTTCATGTGATGAGGTGGTAAAGGATATTAACTTGTGGTCAGACAGATCTGGGTTTGAGTATCAGCTTTGCCAGTTATTTCAGGAGCAATCTTGGGCAAATCACATGGTACATGGTGCTAATCATAGTGTCTTGTGTGAATAGGATCAGAGACTTTCAGCACAATGCTTAGAACATAGTGCTTAATAACTGCTAGCTACCTCTGTTATCGCCTCACTTAACAGTCTGTCCCCAGAGCCTTAAGTGAACCATCCCACTTTCAGGTCTGAAAAGCAAGCTTCTCCTCTCTCCACCTTTTTTAAATGCATGAAAGCAATCCTGTTTTTTAGTGACAAGTCTTTCTCCTAATATTACTGAAGGTTTCACTCAGCCCCTTTGGGAAAATGTGTAGTGAATCTGAATGAGAACTTTGAATAAAAATTTCTAGAAATATAATTATCATCTTCAACTCTTAAATTTTGAGGGGCTTAGATTATTGTGTCTCCTAATCACGGAGGTGCCATTTAAATAGTGAAGGCGTTCTGTCTCTTGTGCAGGGATATTAGGATGCTGTGCTGAGTAATTGCCTTGGTGCATTTCCTGGGTTGTCTGTTCTTTAAAGAATAATTCCCCTGTGTAAGTCTACAGAGACTGTTTACTGGGTCTTTAGAAACCATCTAGTTGATCAACACTCAGGGAAAATCTATATCTAAATGAGTCAAGGATGTTTGTCTTACTTTTAGAGATCTAAAATGGAAGGGAATTCCTTTTAAGATATACTCCCTTTGCTAAAAGTTAAGCACATCTCCCCAGTGTGCTAGTTCTTCCTAGTTTGCATATCATGATTAACTTTAATGATGGCAGTGAGTTATTAAAATTATCCTATGCTCTCAGCCTTCTGAAGATGACATCATATAGATTCTTTTGGTTGTTCATCATCCAACGTGTCTTCTCTGAATGTAATCATGTGATTCAATACTAGAGAACAAGAGACCGGTTTGGACACACGTGTAGCATTAGTACCTTTTTAAAAAACTTTAAGGAGTCTTATTATTTTAGGTATTTCATTATTCATCTGTCATAAAAGAAGTGTGATTAATGGCATCGGGAAAGGATGAGGCGATAAAAAAAGGAGGAAGGTTATAAATAAGTGTGATATTCTTAGAGTTCTGAGACTCAGGAATTTCTTCTATATTCAATATATCCTCTTTCTCAATTTAGATATGATGCTTGCCATAGCTATGAAGAATCCTATTGCAGACTGACTCTCTCTCTCTCTCTCCCCCTCTCCCCTATCCTGTCTTTCTTTCATAGACCAGGCAATTCAGGTTTTATTGACTTATTTGAAGTCAGCAAAAGTCTAGCAGTGACTGCCTTACCCCCTCTGGGGAGAGAGGAAGTAATTTCTCTAAATTGTTTCTATTCATTCCTGTTTCTCAAATCGTGAGAAAGATCAAAGACCAGAAATCCACATTCAGATTACCCAAGTACCAGGAGTGGGCCCCAGCCCTGCACTCAGATTGGGAGTAAAAGAGCTACCCCGGCAGATAGTTCTAGAACAGAATCTCCATAATCACTACCTGGTAGGCCCTCCATCCACTCCTGCAGCTTAAATCCAGGCTATACATTAAACTCATCAAATGTAGGTCTTCAAAAATGAGTGCTGATTTGTTATTTCCTTGGGAAGGACATAGTTGCCCTATAGAAATGTTCTCTTTATGTATAGAGAAGAAAGAAGTCTTACCTCATTCTTCCTTTAAACAAGCAAATGCTAATATAAAAGCCCCAATAATCCATTTTTGTTTTTATTGTGGTTCCCAGATCTAGGGAAATGGACTTACAAATAACTGCTGCCGAGAACACCTGAATCAAATACTCTGAATGAAAATAGTGAAAATGATTAAATATTGCTTTTTTCCTAGGGATAAATAATTCTAAGGGCAAAAGTATGGATTTCTGCCTGCTGTCTATCAAACTTCGCCGACTGAAGTAAGCTTTAGGCATAGTTTAAGAGTTCTAAAATCTGCAATGCTTAGAGTTCTAAAATCTGCAATATTTATGATTTACCAATAGGTGGCACTATAAGATAAAGAAGATGAATTAGCCCCACAAGAACAAAAAAGTGTTAGGGAAGATAAGGTAAGTAGGAAAATTCAGAAATAAAAAAGGTGATTTCTGTATTTAAATCTTATTATTCTCCTAGTTAGATAAGGCAAAAATATTTTTTTCCAGAGAAACATTCTGAGATAGAAAGAAATGCACTTTTTCTTTCAGAAATTAACAGTTGTACTTGCCAGTACTGAAATTCCCTGTACCATGGGTGATTTAACTTTCTACCTAGGATTATATCATTTAGAACTCAGTATGGAATTTCAGCAATTTGGAACATGTGGGGCTTTTGAAAACGTGGGACTATCAAATGAACACACACACAGTGTCAAAGATGACCTTGGCATTGGCAGGTCTGACATTCAAAATGACTTACAAGTTAAGAGATCCAGGCAGAAAAATGTGTTACTTAGTCATCCATGTCAGTAGGACATCTTTTCTTTCTTTCATAGCTTGGGACAAGAGTTTTTCTAGAGTCAGATTTGTCTCCATGTGTGTTGTACATCTTCTTTCCTTCTCCACGAATTAAATTTACTCGTAATAATCCTCTAACCAATTGGCTTTGTTGATTAGGTTCAGGTTATTTTGAAGAAATACATAATCAGTACAATGGAACGCGCTACATATCTTTGAAATTTGTTTCTTGCCTATATTCTTAGCAATAATGCCGTTTAACTGAAAAGAATCTGAACAAAACATACTTCATGCTGTGGAGGCAGGCAGCCAGCTGCTTATATAACCCAGCACTGAAAAAAAGCTCATTCACGAGGAATACTGATAGGAAAGTAGTCTTAGCTTAAAAACTGCTTTGTGATTTTGGTCCTGTGGTCTCTTGGCTATAAGAGAATTTTTTTTTCAGTATGGCTTTTGAAATAACTCCTTTTTTTCTGTTGTGTTTGGGAAAATTGGCATGAGAGAAAAAAGTTAGAACAACTTAATTAAGTATTTAACCCTCTTAAACTTCTAAAAATCCACTCAGTCTATTTTCTTATATGAAGGCACTGTTAAAAAGGGGAAATTTTATCCAGTTTTGGAAAGACATGACAGAATGTTAAGATCTCTTGTGGTTTTATATTCCCAGTTCTTCAGGCACTGGGTCTTGGGATATTACTTCCGTGGAAACTTGGAGATGATTTGGAGTGACCATTTTAGCTGGTTCTTTTCATCTTGTGGTACCAATCCTCAGAGGTACCATTCTGCTCAGGGAGCAAGAAAGAAAAGAGAAGTATCTTGTATATAAATGGCTTCCCTTTGTCTACTGCCCCACATACCCTAACGCAAGTAGCTGTTTGAGGGTAGGTACTTTTTTTTTCTTTTTTAAGAACTTGATTTTTTTTTTTTGGTGGGGGAGATTCTGTATCCTCGGCACCTAACAGTTTGTCTGGCACTGAGAAGTGGCTCAGTAAATGTCTGATCAATGAATGTGTAAATAAATGAATAAATTCCTACTCCCCCGTCAGATCAAATTTTTGTTGCAAAGAGCTGAGGTATAAGTGGTCCATGGATAGCTGGGGAAGACAAGAAAATCAACTTGGTGGACAATGAGTGTTTATTAAACACACATTGCCCTCAAACACATCCAGAAATAGAAATATAAAGAAGGCTAGTCCTTGCAAACTTGTGAATTTCATTAGCTTGGTCTTTGTCACTTCATCTTCCTCACCAATACCCATTTTTCTCCCCTGAGAAACAAAGTGGTGGTATAGTGGGAAGATGCATGGACGTTGTGACCAACAGGTCTGGGTTGGATTCCAATCCTGGATTTGCCGCTTACTACCTTGGAGCCTTGAGTAACTCACTTACCTCTGAACTGTAGTTTCCTCATTTATAAGAAGAAGGAGATCGATACCTATTTTATAAAGTTGCTGAAAACTCAGTGAGAAGCTAAGTACCTATACAGTACCTGGCATACTGATGTTCAATAAACACCATTTCTTTCCTGTGCTTGTTACTTTTCCTCAACACAACTTCATGAGCTGAGTGTTCTCATTATTACTGTATTATAGGTGAGGAAATGGAGGCTCAGCGAGGTTAAGTAACTTACCCAAGTACATAAAGGTAAAAGATGGAGGAGCTGGGATTCAAACGTCAACTATTCAGTCTGTCCTTTTAACTGCTACACTTAACTAGACGTTTTGTTTTGCTTTAGCATGGGAAAGAAAGGCATGACATATTGGTTATCACGTTATCTTTTAAACTTGGCACACATATGCCTGTGTGTGCGTGCATGCTTGCACACACACGTATACATGTGTATGCATTTACACACGCAGATATGTAGCCAGGAAAGGAAACAGTGTAACGGTCATAGGTGCAAGTTGTGGAGTAGTCACACGTCATATTGTCTGGGTTAAAAACTTTGCTGTCACTTATTAGCTGTGAACTTACCCAAGTCACTGGCTTTCTGTGCCACTGTACTCTCAGCTATAAAAAGGAGATATTAACAATTTCACTTCACAGGGCAGTTGTGAGGATTCTGTGAAACATATGTAAAGTACCGCCCTAGCACATAAGTGCTCAAGAAATATGTTAACTATTATGATTATCATTGGGAACAGAAATGTGAATAATAATGGTAGATAACCAGGAAAATATTCTCCGAGAGATTTTCCAAAGAAAGCTTGTGTACATTTTTTAGAGATGATATCACATCATTTAACACATTAACATAGTGTTCTTAAGAAGCCTCTCTAAAAATATTCTCCCTGCTTTGTTAGGCAACTACCAGCCTAGCCTGCGTTATTGGCAATTCAAGCTAAGTTAGAATATCATTAATGTTCTCTAGCTTGACTCCATTGCTAACATCTTTTAACCCAGTAACTTAATGCACATCCCTTGCATAAATTTAATGAGGACAGACTTATGTAAACTAAAATTACATCACATTTGTTTATTGAAGTGTAAGGTAGCCATTAGGCAAACCCATCTAATTTAGAGAATGTTGAAAGAGCCAAAGTTTAGGACTGAGAATAAGTGTGAGTCAGCGGAAGTAGAGAGTCGCTCATAAAGACAAGATCCGTGAGAAATAACAGACCCCTTCACCATGGGTGCCTGAACTTCTAAAAAGTTTTATTAAAGAGCATCTAAGCTTCCAGATGATTGTTGGACAAAATGGAATAGAACACTTAAAAATAAACACAATCATTTAATTACTATAATTTGGCGGCTATGAATTTTTTCTTAATCGTTCTGTGAAAGAACAGAGCAGGGAATTCCAAAAGAACGAATATAAAGGGCAGATTTCTGGGCTGTCCACCTGGTTTTATAGTGCAGTTCCATTATGACTATACTGCCAGAAATCACACTTCTGGACAGGAAGCCTAGAGAGAAAACCATAGAAGCATCTTCATTGGTAATAAATTAGTGAGTAAAAGGAACAACTTTTTTTTTGTACACTTCATAGGGAAGTTATGAATATTCTTCCAAAACATATGTAAGTTAGAACTGGATATGTGCCATCCAGGTGGGTTAGAGTAAGATGTTGAAGGTGGGGAAGGAGTGTTTGAGGGAGACTTACTGCTCTTTGCCAAACCCTAAATTAATTAACTCACTCTTTCTTTTATTTATAAGGCAGAGAGTGATAGATTTAAAACTAAGAGATAGATGTGAATCAAATGAGTTTTTCCAAAAAAGCCCTTAAGTTTTCTACTCAAGTTAATAGTGAGTATTCGTCGGGCCATATCTGTTCTGGTTTCTCCTAGTAAGCCATCTTTCTTAGAATTACTTCAGAAGTTCAAACACTAAAGACACCTCGGCTATACCCCACTCTTTGTCTGAAGTTGGCAGACAAAGGATTATGTCTGATCCCAACCTAGTCACTACTTCTCCTTGGGAGCTAGTTCATCTTCTTTTCTCTTTGTACATGAGTTAATTGACAGTGGTATCAGGTGTGAACAGCATTCTCCTCACTTGGGGCTTCCTATGATCTCAAAGACAAGTATCACAAAGTAGAAATGTGCACCTACTCTCAGAACAGAGAGCAAGATGTTAAGATTTTGAAAGCCATGTCAGAATTTTTCCTCTTGTGATTATAATATTATCAATTGTGCGTTAAATGGCTTATTTACGAAGTCCTCTTACTGATGGTTTATCAAGTCCATCCATTTTCCCAGAGGAAGAGAGGATTATCATATGGCAAATGGCCATGAAGTCATGCCTTGTAAGACCATATTTCCCAAAGGTCTCCTGGCGCAGAATGGTAAGGACTGTTGAAAGAGAGTTGCTGCTTGATGACAGAATAGAGCTGTGAAAAGTTGCATTCCATTTAGTTTCTCTCTCTGCTCTTTATCTCTTGAGGTTTGGACATTTTACCCCCATAAATAACACACTATTACTACAGACCAACTTCTTAAAGTGCAAAGCTTTTATAATATAGAAAATGTCTTCATGATGACAGTTGTTAAAATGACATTTTAACCTCTAGAATAGCATATTTATGAACTTGATGGTGATATTTAAAATTCACTTATTATGTTCCATTTATTTATATATGCCAAATAATGTCTACACATGAGAACTATTTGTAGTGATTCTGTATCTTTTAGCCCAAGCTAGTTTAAATGGTGCTATAGCTGTTTTGGGTTGGGAGAATCTTAGATTTTATTGGCTGTGCAGTTTAACTCATGTCATGAGAGTCAAGCAACGTCTAGGACAAAGTCAAGACATTTTTATACATGTAGGAAAAAAATACTAGAATTATAGAATGTTAGTACCATGATCAGGATTTACTCACTCATCTGTTCTGGTTCCTGCTGGGTGAACCTTCTTCTGTTCCCCACCACAATATTGTATTTCCCACCTTATTGTGCTACCACAGCCTTCCCTATTCGATTCTGTGACTATTTTGTTAAAGACTGGGGAGCCTCCGTGAGTTCATGTAGCAGGGTTCTCCATTAAGGACCGTCTGTCACCTTATCCACTTGAGCCAAAAGAGGGATGGATCCCCGTTGGCCCTAGTGGTGTGGGAATGGGAACATGGGGCAGTGGTTAGGATAGAAGAAAGTGATGATGGAGTGAAGTATAGAGAAAGACAAAGGCACTGCTAACAAGACTTGGGTCAAATTTTGCTGTTTATGTTAGAGGGAGATGATAACTTTTTCCAACTTCTCTGGATTTGATAAGGAGAGAATTTTCTAGACACACTCCTGGCAATTCTACACTCCTTTTAATCACTCTGCCCCAGGTGAGCTGGAATGACTTATATGATTGGTAGACAGCTGGCATTCTTGGCTAAGCTCCTTCTTTTTCCTTTTAGGGACTAGGCCTGCCTACAGGGAGACATACCGTGTTCTGTCTTTACAGGGAAGGGGGACTGTCATGGTTCAGTGACACTGATTCAGCTGTTATGAATTGGTGAATTCGCTGGTCTGATTTCAGGCTTTATTATTAATAAGTCCACCTGATTAACAGAACTGAAGCTCCATCCTTCAACTCATACTCCATTAGTAATAAAGGTAATATGTTGGTTCTCCACCTTCCTCTCCTCTGTTTTGTTTTTCAAATTGTTCGGAACCTGGGCTGAGAGCCTCTCAGAGTCCTTAAAAGTATACAAGAGAGTGGGATTAAAAAAATCTAGTGAATAACAAATTTTATGGTTGCCTTTGCAATCACTACTCAAAAAAAAAAAAAAGCAGATTCCAATTTAACTTTACTGTCTGCAAAAAATATCAGAAAAATGGCATCTCCTACATGTAAAATACTTGGACAGTTCAAGTAAATGCTGAATCTGGAATTCTTATCACTCTGATTATCATTTGAGCTTTGACTTGTGCTGAAATGTCACATATTTTCATAAGTAAATGAAGTATAGTAAGGGTATATTTGCTTGAAATATATATCTGATGCCATTGCTCATTAATATTTTCAGACTACCTTTATGTAAAGAGGGAAATAATTCTAATATTGGAGAGATATTTGTCTTTTTAATGGAGATAACCTTAAATAATAATTTATAACACTCCAGTGTATGAACAAATATAACTTCCCAAATCCCATAAAATAAATTCTAGTTTTATAAATAAATATGTCATAGAGTATTTTTGAGGGAGCAGTGTTAGGAAATCAGATAATCCCATGGATGTACTCAAATTCCTGAAGAATTGCAACTCATTCCTTCAGATGATAATAGTGAAAAAAAAAAAGGATCCGCATAGTGGTGAAATTTTTTTCTTCTATGTGACAAGATGTGAGCAGTACAATTTGATGCTATTAGAAATTGTCAACAAAATGATGTTGACCCATCAGCAGTGACCTTTGCTTGAATGGACTGACAGGCAGAGAAATCAAAAAAAGAGAAATTTCACCACATGAATCATCAGCTAGAATGGGGAAAGTTTTTCATTAAAACCTAAGTCAATATCCATTTCTGCTCACCCATCACATACCCCTCTTGGGCTTTTCGAGTTTATAGATGATTCAAGCAGATAGTTTCATGCCAGAAAAGTTACCCACAGTGGCTCACTTAGGGATTTTGAAATCCTTGTCAAACAACCTTACAAATACCCACTTTCTAGAGTAGTCCAGGGCTTAGCTGCCTTTTGGGTGATGCCTGGTAAAGTAGTGGCAACATTCTAATGGTCCTGTCCCAGAGAACAGCTTAGCTTAGGCACAGGGCACGTCTTCTTCACCATCTCATAAAACCCTATTATTATCTTCTTAAATTTATTTTATTTAAAAAATTTTTAAATTGAAGTATAGTCAGTTTACAATGTTGTGTTAGTTTCTGCTGTACAGCACAGTGATTCAGTTATTCAGTTATATATATATTCTTTTACAGGTTCTTTTTCATTATAGGCTAGTACAAGATATTGAATGTAGTTCCCTGTGCAATACAGTTGGACCTTGTTGTTTATCTATTTATATTCTTAAGCTTAGCTGACATATTAGTTCATGGTATAGAGAACACTGAGCAAGGATTCAAGGGAATTTGATTCTAGTCCTGATTATGTTATTATTGAGCTATATAATTTGGGCTAACCACTTAGGATCTTTGGGTTTCAGTTTCCACATGTATGAAATATGAGAGCAAAGTTCTTTAAGATTCTTTTCCATTCTGAACACACTAATTCCATTATTTTACTCATTGTGAGACAAGAATATAAACAGAGACCAAAATTATACGATTTAATTACTGATAAAAATGGCCTATGGGAATCTGGGGGCACAAATCTTCCCCTTATCAGATTAATTTTATGACATTAAAGCTGGGTCTTTCCAGAAGATGCAATACCTCTTTATGGCTATATTTATATGCAAGAGGTATTACAGGCATAAGCATTTGGGGGATGTGCAGGAACTCCTAGAATCTATCACTATTAATTTGAATTTTTATCCCTAACCTTGCGTCTGCATTTTGTTCAAATGGAAATTAAGACACCCTGTTGGTGGCAACAATAATTTAATTTTACCTTTCATAAAAATAAATTAAGCATAAGATTTATAGACAATTAAGTAGAAAAAAGTTAACTAGTAGAAGCCCTTCTCCAACATGTTGAAGCACATTAAACTATTAAGTTTAGAAAGTAACAAGGGAATTTCATTATTGTCCATGCTACAAACCATAGTGTATCAATTTCCATATCCCTTCTAGCTCCAGTGTATACATACACGCATGCCAGTGGGCTTTTCAGTGCCACAGAGATGCTAAAACTCTTTCTCTATATCCTGTCCTGATTTTCCCTTTTGTTCTGGTCTTTAAATATCTGGGTATCGTACTATGGAAGGTTTATAAACAGAGAAACACAAACTGGTTTGAGCACTACCGGGCAGCCAGCTTAAGGGGCAAATGTTTGAATTCAGTGATCATTTCAAATCTATGTGGACCCTTTCCTCTTCCCTTTACTTACGTTGATACTGCTTCTATAGCCCTTGAATAGCCTAAATTTCCTTATTTGGGGGTAAAGCTGCCTGCTCATGACCTACATCCCCTTTGACAATGCATGTATAGTTTCTATATTCTCCTCTGTGTATAATTCTAGCATTTGTCTTATCTATAGGTATTGTATATTGGTAACAAAATGTATGGTTCCAAGCCTAAGAGATGCGACCATTGTGCCACTGATGCACAGCCAAAGCGGCCGCAGATGAGCGGGGGTATCAGTATCATTTCTTTCAGCCCTGCGGTGGCTGTCAGGCCTGGGGCAGCCAGAGCCCCTAGACTCCAGCTGTTTCCTGCGAAGAGCAGCCTTATCCAGAAATGGCAGCAGGCTTTGCGAATATATATTTTCATTTTCTAATAATATTTTCTAGAAATAGGGAAGCAATGATCTCAACTCTTGCCACTCAAAGTATAGCCCTCCACAGCCAGCAGTGTCATGATTTGGGTGCTTGTAAGAAATGCAGAACCTCATTTCCCACCTGATGAATCAGGATTTGTATTTCTACAAGATCCTCAGGTGATTCATATGCACTTTAGAGTTTGACAAGCTCTGGGCTAAACTCTATGCTTGGTGCCCAGATGGTTCGCAACCTTATCTGCGTCTCACAATCACCTGGGGGGCTTTCACAAATCCTGATGTCCAGACTGCACCACAGACTAGAATCTCTGTGGCTGGATTCTAGGCATAGTGTTTTTAAGATTTCCCCAGGTGATTCCAACATGCAGCCAATGTTGGTCACCACTGTTTAGCAACATCTCTACTTCTAATAGGTGGGCACTACATGTTGTGAGATACCAAGAATCCAAAAGAAAAATATAATATGGTAATCAGCTGCTCATTGTGTGTTGTACAATGCTGATGTGTGTGTGTAGGGGGGTACGTGTTTGGGGCAGTGAATTAAGAGGGAATTATGTACCACGGAGATGGGCATAATTCACACAAGCCTTTGTAAGTGTCTACAACTTTGAGCTGGATTTGAGGTGTCACATTGTCAATAAAAATAATCTAAGACTCTACCCCAAACCAACCAACCTTGTCTCTTTTCTTAATATATCACCCATGGGTCCATGGCTACTGGTGCCCTGGTGTGAGTTCCAGGGTAACATCTTCAACCAGTGGTAGCTCTAAATACATTATGTTTCCTTCAGTCAACTTAGGTTACCCTTTGCTTTTATCCTTCCCTTTGTCTCTGATATCCATTTTTAAAAGCCATAACCCATTTTTCTTGGAAAACTATCTTCAAAGAAGAAATCTAGTTTGAAAGCCACAACTGAGCTATGTCTTTAAATTATTTATGTCCATAAAAGATTCTGTCAGGAAGAAGAGAACATAAGAAAATAAAATTTAAAATACTGAAAGCTAACAGCCATGGGAATGTGAAGGACGAATATATTTTATCATTCTGGTTTTAGAACTCTTCTAAAAATTTATACTATCCCTTAGGAGCAATAATAAGTATCCTGAGCATCCTGGTTTCTTCTCTCACCACCAGCCGAGATCTAAGGAGGTGATGTTTCAGAGTTGTGACCTTAGGAACTCAGCTTTTGCTCCTTTTCTCACTTGGTATTGACTTAGCACCCAGACCAGCTGTTTGGTCACGTAAAATATTTGTATAAAGTTTTCTGTGACTGCTGAAACAAATTACCGCAGGCTTGCTGGCTTAAAACAACAGAAATTTATTATTATACAGTTCTGGAGGCCAGAAGTCTAAACTCAGTATCACTGGGCTGAAATCAAAGTGTGGACATTGCCACACTTCCGCTGTAGGTTCTAGATGTGAATCCATCCTTGCCTCTTCGAGCTTTGGGTATCAGTCAGCATTACTTGGCTTGTGGCTGCATTATTCCAATCTCTGTCTTCAAATTACCTTCTCTAAGCAGTGCAAAGGACCTCAAGGTAAAAATGATAAATCACAGGTATTTATTATAATTATGGTGTATACCTAAGTTTAGGTTTCTTAGGGGAACCATGTTTCTGGATAATTTTTGTTCATCACCCATGGTTTTCATTGCCAGCCCGGCTCTTTCTGTCTAGCTCCTCATCGTGTTTGATTTCACCTGCTAATTTCACCCTGGTTTTGCCAGCATTCCAAGCCAGCATCTTTGCTTTCTCAGTGTCCCTTATGTCAGCTCCAATAAAATAGTCTCATGAAATGCTGGTGTCACTGAAATAAGGCTGACCTAGCAGAAGTCTGCAGCCAGTGAATGCTTAGGTTATACAGTCAAGTAGTTACTTTGAGATAATCCCTGTGGCTCTAATGTCTAAACCTGAAGAGATCAACACTTTATATATAAAGTCATTGTTAATGTATCATTTCCTTAAGAGGTAAACAACACAGCAAGTCTCCATTTTGCTGTTTGACCAGTATAAAGGTTTAGTTCTACAAGATGAATTAAGTTCCAGAGATCTGCTGTACAACACTGTGCTTATGGCTAACAGTATTGTACACTTAAAATTTAAGAGGATGGATCTCATGTTGTGTTCTCATCACAATAAAGAAAAGATATTAAAAAAGAGGTAAACAGCGCATACGCAAAATGTACAAAAATCATATCACAAGACACAATTCTAGGCAGAGCTAGTGCTCGTTTTTACCATTCTTTAGCTCTAGAAACTAATATTTTCCTTGTTTCCACTGTGTTCTTTTACTCTCTTAATACTTTCAAAGATCAATTGGCAGCCATGTTTCTTTAACTGGAATGAGCCTTTGAACATCCAGGTTGTGCTTCTTAGATAACTCATAAATCCTCTTCTCCCACCTTGTTTCTGACTGTATTCCCAGTACCCAGCCCAGTGCCAGTCACACAGTAGGAGCTTACAAAGTACTTGCTGAATTAATGAAAAGAAAAGCTATCTTCTGATTGAGAGAGGGAACAAACTGGCTGATTACTGATTAAACCGGACTGGTAGCATCTGGTAATGATCACAAACTACTTCCCTGCCTAAATTATGTATAGAAAGGCTTCTTAAAGGTGCTTGACTTTCTCTCCCTTGAAAACATTCCAAATATTTTGAACATAATCAATTTTGAAGAATGTTTGTAGTATCTTCTGCATACTCATTATCTGGCCCTGGTTCTGTGGAATAACCAATCCTTGATTGAAATAGTGTGAGAGAAATTGTGGATTAAACGATTCTCCTCGTTCTGACTCACTGCTACTTTTTTCTAATTGCTCACTGGTTTTGCATTCCATAAATGCTTGAATCTATATGTTTTTTGTGTATTATTCAATACCTATTAGAAATTTACAAATGTAGACAACTTTCTTTTGCATAGTTTTATTTAAGATCTCTGAAAACATAGATAGTGCATATATTAGAAAAAATTCATTATCTACCTAGCTTTGTGAAAAATGTATTTATTGGAATCAAAGACTGGTGTCCAGTATCACAGAATAAGCATTTGCAAATTATAACCATGGTAAATGAAAATGTTTTTGAATTAGTATAAAGTTTGTTTGCATTTCACAGCATAAATTCAGGCTCACCCCCCAATTTATAGGCTGGAACTTTAATCATGAAACAGCATTAAATAAAAGAGGAATATATTTGTGGTTATAGAAATCTAAAGATAATGATTGCAAACTTGTTCATTTTTCTTTGTGACAATTCCCAGATGGAGTTACATGGAACTGGAATACTTGATGAGAATGTTAATGTCTTTGTAAATTGCTTAACTCCTTAGTGCATAAATAAAAGTTAAATTAGTTGGTTTCTTAGGACATATTTCATGTAGCCAGATTAAGCAAAGGGAATGCAATTACTTGGTGATAGTGAGGACAGCTAATCCCAGTATGGTCTCTTCACAGTTTATGAAGTTTATACCCAAAGAACAAAGGAGGACAAAATCTTATGTATTTCCATACAGCAGATATTAACTCTCTGAGTGCCAGGGCTTTATTTAACAGATTTCATTTAGAAGTTTCCAAAAATGTGATACACGTTTTTCATTCCGCATTTAGTATGTTACGCTGTCATCTCATCTTTTATTAGTGACTAAGAGTCATCATTTTCAGACCTGAAAATACAGTTTTGTTTACAGACTCGATGGTGTAATGATCTCAGCAATACTTTGGGACTTCCTTTCTGGAAAAAACACCTTGACATGAGTTTTCATCTTAATCTCTTACCTCTCTGTCTAGAGCTGCCACAAATGAACATCTTGAGCAATATGATATTGTTGTCTTTATGTGCAGTTCATTAGTGGATTGAATGCTAAGACCAAGTGGTTTTCTCGTTCTCTGGAAAATCATCATCTTTATTTCTTCTTGATTTGGCTATAGAATTCAGAACACTATCTCTCATTTGTTTATCCTTTACAGAACAGATCAGGGACTTATCTTCATCAGCTCATAGGTAACTCTCTTACTTGCATTATTTGCTACCAGGATATAAGAAAATTAGCTATCACCGTTACAAGAATTTGTAAAGTGGTGCTGTGCTGGAGGGTGTACCTCAAGAGTGACAAACTATTCATCATTACTATTAGGTGAGAGCAGTCCTGTTGAGACACTATACCTCCGTGTTCTCCAAGCCTTACATAGTTTTTGACTTCTAACAGAATCCCAAGCAAAGATATATTAAAATATCTATATTCTTTGTGAAAATTAGAATGAAAGCCTTGTATCATCCACACATAACACACCAATTTTCTCAAGAAATTTCATCTGTCATATTATATCATATTCTGAAAAGCACTTAGTTTTATAGGATCAGTGAGGTAACATTCTGGGAACAGAGAAGTGGTAAAAAAATAAAAATCCCAGGAGAGCTAACCTTGCATTTTAAAAGTGACCTGTTCAAAAATCCAGAGCAGTGGTTCTCAAATGTAGTGAGTAAAAAAATATCACTTGGGAACTTTCTAAAAAATGCCCCACCCCCAGAATCCTGATTTAGTAAGTATTGGGTGGGATCCGGAATTTTGCATTTTTAATAAATACTCCAGAAAATTCTGATATAGCAGTTGGTCCAGAAACAACCTTTTGAGAAACATTGTCTAGACTGGTAATTTTCAACCCTGGCTGCACATTAGAAACTTCTAATGATGTTTAGATAGAACAAAAAATGCTAGTCTTTGGACCCCACCCCCAACCAATGAAACAGAACCTCTAAGTGTGAGGCACAGGCATTGGCAGTTTGAAAACCTCCACAGGTAATGTCAAAGTAGAGCTATGTTTGAGAACCAAGAGTGTAAAGGTAGCTATCTTCTTTCTTTTTTTCTTTATTTATTTTTATTGAAGTATAATCAGTTTACAGTGTTTGCCAATTTCTGGTGTACAGCATAATAGTTTAGTCATACATATACATACATATATTCCTTTTCATATTCCTTTTCATTATAGATTACTACTAGATATTGAATATAGTTCTTTCCCTGTTCTATACAGCAGAAACTTGTTGTTTATCTATCTTATATATTGTAGTTAGTGTCTGCAAATCTCAAACTCTCAATTTAGCCCTTCTTACCCCTTTACCCCTATTTTCTTATCTTCTGATTCTGAAGGACACAAAAGATAATGGGACAAGAAGTAAAGTGTTTCTCTCTATCCATGCAAATTTTCTTTTTTGGGAGCTTACAGCATTAAGCTGTAAAGATCTATACCGCAACTGGTTCCAGCTGAATCAGGATGTTACACAGTGCAGGTGCATAACCTATCCCCCAAATCTAGCTGTAATCATATACTTGGTTCCCAGCCCGTGCAGCCTTCTTGGCATTGCAGGGCCACGTAACTTATATATACGTGTGCTCAGAATCTTGGACTAAACCTGTCAGTAGGCAGAAAGACTATACAGAGCCTTTCACTAGTAACTTAACCTAAGTTAGCTATGCCGCTGGTTCTTTTTTGACTCTGGTTTTGTCAGTGGAGTTCTTGCCTTGTTCCTTGTTGACCAGTCTTTGTTTGACAGTCTGGTGCTAAAAACTTGGTTCCTTCCTTATCCACTTCATGCCTGGGCCCCTACCTAGATTCTATGTTCAATGCCTTAATACACTGGATGTTCAAAAGCATTCAAACCCCAAGATGGAATCCCAAGAAACTTGCCTGAGGGTTTTTTCTTTGTCTTCAATATTTATTTTGTAAAAATTCATATTTACAGAAAAGTTACAAAATAGAAAAAGGAACTCTCATATATCCTTTACCCAGATTCACCAATTGTATTTTACTTCTCTCTTTCCTTTCATGTGTATGTATATATATGTATGTATTTATGCATTTTTTGAGAGAATAAGTTGTAGGCATCATGCCCACTTTTCCCTAAATACTTCAGTGTATATTTCCTAAGAACAAGAGTGTTTTCCATGACCACAGTTATCAAGATCAGGAAGTTTAATATTGATATACTGCTGTTATCTAATCCACAGTCAATATTCAAATTTCATCAGTTGCCCCAATAATATCTTGTATAGCTCTTTCTTCTGGTCCAGAATCCAATCTTGTATCACTCATTGAATTTAGGGGTCAGGTCTCG
This sequence comes from Camelus bactrianus, assembly GCF_048773025.1. Taxonomy (NCBI): domain Eukaryota; kingdom Metazoa; phylum Chordata; class Mammalia; order Artiodactyla; family Camelidae; genus Camelus; species Camelus bactrianus. Next base: position 74,833,984 of record NC_133575.1, on the reverse strand, counting down.
TTAATGTCCTTTAATCGTAACAGTCCGTCTATCCTTCTTTGTATTTCTTGGTTTTGCCATTTTTGAAGTGTGCAGACCAGTTACTTTGCAGAATGTCCCTCAATGATATTTCCTTATGTTTAGATTCAGGTTATGAATCTTTGGCAGAAATATCTCACAAGTGACATTGTGTCCTTCTCAGGGCATCATATCAGGAGGCTTATGATAGTAGTTTGCCCCAACATTGGTAATGTTAGCTTTGATGATTTGATTTAGGTGGTGTCTGTTAGCTTTCTCTACTGTAAGTTTGTAATTAATAAGTAATTTGTAGGAAGGTCCTTTTAAGGCTGGATGTATCCATTCTGTTTCTCGTAACTTTCACCCATTGGTTTTAGCATGCATTGATGATTTTCTAACTGTGTTATTATTTATGTATTTATTAGTTGTTGTTCTACTGTAAGAAAGAACTTCCGTTACTCTGCCAATTATTTATTTATAACTATATGGGCTCATGGGTTTTTATTTTATTCAGTGGGATATAATACATCACTATAGTGATTTATTTGAATGTTCATATTGTTCCTTTGAACTGTCTCCTGTGTCTTTTTCACATGTCCCCATTATTCTTTAAGTACTTCCATATTTTCTGGTTTCTAAAGATGTTCTAGGCACATCTTGTACTTTCTCTATCCCATGCCTGGAATCAACCATTTCTCCAAGGAGTGCAGGTTCTTTTTATTAGAATATAATATTTAGAAAACAAGATCTGGGCTTGAGATGTGCCAATTGTTATTGGTGTGTCATTTCTGTTAGGTTATTTTAGCAGATTGAGCTGGGAAATGTATGGGTATATATTTTGCTTTCTCTCTCATATGTATATGTAAATGTATATCTATATCTGTCTATCTATCTGTCTATACACTGATACTTTCAATTCCAATTCAGCAAAACAGGGTACATTTTAGTATCCCCCCTTTTCATACCTGTACTCCTCCAACAGTGAGAAACTTAGCTCTCATAGTCGTCAATATATTTAATCATTTGCTCAAGCCTGGTATATACAAGAAGGTAGTTTCAAAGTTTCTAATTCATGTCTCAGTAAAAACCTTACCTGGTTTCTTTCTTTAAAAAAAAAAACAAAACAGATCAGTTTATTTTCTGAGCACAGTTTTAATGATAATATGACATCACCAACAGCCAATCAGAAAAGTCTCTGGTGTTGGATGTTCGAACACCATTACATATTTATGGGTAAGCACCAGAAAGGTTTCAACCCTGTGCTGCATTTCCGTGCTTACTCACTTCTTTTTTTAATTTTAATTTTTTCATTGAAGTATAGTTGATTTACAATGTTGTGTTAGTCTCTGGTGTACAGCAAAGTGATTCAGTTTTATATATATTAGATTCTTTCCTATTATAGGTTATTACAAGATATAGTATGTAGTTGCCTGTGCTATATGGTAGGACCTTGTTGTTTATCTATTTTGTATACAGTAGTGTTTATATGTTAATCCCAGATTCCTAATATATACCCCCCAACCCTTTCCCCTTTGGTAACTATAGTTTGTTTCTATGTCTGGGAGTCTGTTTTGCCTGGGGTTTAAATATAAGTTCCAAGCCTCCAAAAGTGGGATCCTGGTGAACAACATCCCAGTTTGCTCTCCCAGAGTCCTGGAAGTTAGAACCTTTTTCTTAAGTGCAGTTGCCAAGTCTTAACCCTCATCATTTGGTTATAGACTTGTCTGAAGTTGAAGGTTTGCTTCCTTGAATCTCTCTCTCTCTCTCTGTCTCTCTGTCTCTCTGTCTCTCTGTCTCTCTCTCTCTCTCTCTCTCTCTCTCTCTCTGTCTCTCTGTCTCTCTCTCTCTGTGTGTGTGTGTGTGTGTGTGTGTGTTTATTTACTTATTTATTGAAGTATAGTCAGCTTCCTTGAATCTCTCACTACTGCCTATTTTCAGTAGTCCTCCCAATCCCCTAGTGCTGCATTGCAAGTTATTTTTGCCAGAGTTTCTCCATATCTCCTTCAGGTCTGTGTGATCTTTGACAGCATTCACTTCCAACTAAGCCCTGACAGATCAGTACAAGAAAGAATTGCTAGTCTCTTATTATTGTTCTTAAAAGATAAATTGAACTCTATGTGTGCATTCAAGCACATGTGTCTCTCTGTGTTTGTGTGTGTGTGTGTCTGTGTAGAGGAGGGCGTGGATGTGTGTGTAAATGGTTCTTTGACAGGCACTTAGAAAAGTCAGAGTTAGCAACTATTGCCAAAACTGTTCAGTTGTATCAGCATTGCAAATTTATAGTATACTCAGGTAATTTTCAGAAGGCTTTTTTTCCAGGAAAAAATTACATTATTTTGCAGCATCATAAATTGCTGTCTTTTTTTTGAATACTAACTATATGTAGCTTTCTAATGCTCCATCTCACTTTGAAATGTCAAAGTCATCCTTCTGAAAAGTCACACAATTAGGTCAAATATATTGCCTAATAAAAATCTTTCACCTTCTCAATGAGCACTGGGACAAAAATAAGAGGCCTCTAAGAACCATTCACACAGGATATGGGTTGGATCTTCTAATTTGAATATCCAGTGTTTTAATGATTCAAAATCTATTTTAAAAATCAGTCACTACTCTTGAGGAAGACACAAAAGAGACAATATTCTATTTAAGACCATGAACTCAGGAGTCAGATAAAACTAAGTTACCTAACTTTTCTACAGTTCAGTTTCTTTATCTGTAAAATGGGTATAATAACAGTACTTCACTTGCAGGGTTGCTGCATTAAATAATATATTGCAATAAAACATTTAATGGTGTACGTACACCTAGGACATACTCAATAAATGTTATCTCTTCTTGTAAGTATTATTCAGATCTATCATCCTTTTCTTTGCTTCTAGTTCTTGGTTATTTTTCCTTTCCCCTTGTAACTGTTTTGCAGTTCTGCTCCTTGCCCTTCACTGAAGGGAGATTGTTTGATGATTTCCATGCTGCTGTCTTTTCTGCTGTGTTGCTTGTGCGTGTGGTATTGGTCAAGGTTTATTGCTTATTCTCATATGGCTCAGCTTTTGCCCATAGAGCTGTCAGGTCTTCAGAGACACTGTATTGAGGTCCTAGTATGCATTTGCCTGCTTCTCACATCTAAGGTGATATTAATGAGGTACAAGAGACTCTCAGTCATTGCCCTACCCCAACTACACCGCCAATCAGGTTTGTCTTTTGTCTCTTCATTGTTAGCTATGTTCTTTTTGATATATGCTGCTTTTTGCTACTCCCACCTCCCAACTTCTTCAAGTCACTGCCACTATACTTATCTTTTCTCTCTTTAATTGCTTCTGTAATATTTTCCTTACCTTTTTTGCATGAAATGTCTTAGGCTTATATTTTATATAAATCACCAGTCAGTGGAATACTCTTTTCACACTGCATGGTGAATTGACCAATCATAATATACTTGTTGAAATATTTAGGTCTCTTGGACGTTGTTCATTGATTCATTTGTTGGTGGCTATTTAGAGGCTACTCCTTTTATCTTAAATATGGTTTTATTTTGTTTGGATAATTATTAAGATATGTACTATTACAGTAGACTGAGGCTCTCAAACAGCTAGTCTTTTGGAAGCTGAGGTCTTACCACATTTTGAACCCAGAAAAAAATCTTTCCTGTAACATATTTTTAAAAAAAAAAACAGGAGCTGCTTTGTCTGGGAAGATACCAGGAAGAGGCAATATAGAATTTAAGAGTGTAGCCTCTGGAGTCAGACAGAGTTGTCCTTGGAAAGGCGCAGATAACATCCTTTTTTATCTGTCTCCTTTTCTTAATTTTTATCTCTAAAGTAATTACTCACATGGAGGCAAGGGCTTCCGAAGTCATGTAGGGCCATAATAGCTTTACTTTCCTGTTCCTAAAAGAGCACAGAAACCCTTCTGAAGTAAAGGGCATCATATTGGCTACAGGCACTGGTTTCTTTTTTCTTTTTCCTTTATAGTTTATTACAAGATATTGAATATAGTTCCCTGTGCTATACCATAAGACATTATTGTTTATCTATTTTATACATAGTAGTTTGTAAACCCAAACTCCTAATTTATTCCTCCCCTGCCCCTTTCCCCCTTGGCAACCATAAGTATGTTTTCTGTATCTGTGAATCTGTTTCTTTTTGTACTTAAGTTCATTTGTCTCATTTTTTAAGATTCTACATATAAGTGATACCATGTGATATTTGTCTTTCTCTGTCTGACTTACTTCACTTAGTATGACAATCTCTAGGTGCATCCATGTTGCTGCAAATGGCATCATTTCATTCTCTTTATGATTGAGTAATATTCCATTGTATATATACCACATCTGCTTTACCCAGTCATCTGTGGATGGACATTTAGGTTGTTTCCATGTCTTCAATATTGTAAATAGTGCTTCTATGAACATTGAGGTGCATGTATCTTTTCAAACTAGGGTTTTCTCTGGATATATGCCCAAGAGTGGAGTTGCTGGATCATATGGTGACTCTATTTTTTAGTTTTTTTAAGGAACCTCCATGCCATTATCCATAGTGGCTGCACCAATTTATGTTCTTACCAACAGTGTAGGAGAGTTCCCTTTTATCCACACCCTCTCCAGCATTTATTATTTGTAGACTTTTTAATGATGGCCATTCTGATTGGTGTAAGGTGATACCTCATTGTAGTTTTGATTTGCATTTCTCTGATAATTAGTGATATTGAGCATTTTTTCATGTGCCTGTTGTCCTTCTGGATGTCTTCTTTGGAGAAATATCTATTTAGGTATTCTGTCCATTTTTTGATTGGGTTTTTTTTTGTTTGTTTGTTACTGATTTATATGAAGTGTTTGTATATACTGGAAATTAAGCCCTTGCCAGTCACATCATTTGCAAATATTTTCTCCCAGTCCATAAGTTGTCTTTTTGTTTTGTTTATGGTTTCCTTTGCTGTGCAAAAGCTTATAAGCTTAATTAGGTCCCATTTGTTTATTTTTGCTTTTATTTCTATTGCCTTAGGAGACTGACCTAAGATAACATTGCTACAATTTATATCAGAGAATGTTTTGCCTATGTTCTCTGCCAGGAGTTGTATGGTATTGTGTCTTATGTACAAGTCTTTCAGCCATTTTGAGTTTATTTTTGTGTATGGTATGAGGGCATGTTCTAACTTCATTGATTTACATGCTGCTGTCCAGCTTTCCCAATACCACTTGCCAAAGACACTTGTTTTTGCATTGTATTTTGTTGCCTCCTTTGTTGAAGATTAATTGACCATAGGTGTGTGGGTTTATTTCTGGGCTCTGTATTCTGTTCCATCGAGCCATATGTCTGTTTTTGTATAGGCAATGGTTTCTGCTCCTCTTCAGAGCTGAGCTCTCTAGTTGGGTTTGCCCAGAGAGCATCAGGCCTGTGTCTTAGTCATGGAGGGAATCAGAGGGCTTCCTCTAAAAGAATGATTTTGACGGTGATAAAAAAAATAATGCTCCTAGAAAAGCAGTATTTATTGAGAGTTTTACATGTACCAAGCATTCATAAACACATTTAGTTTTGTAAAAATTTTGAGTTATTACTATTATTCTCATTTTTATAGATGAGCAAACTGAAGCCCAGAGAGGTTAATTATCTTGTCCTGAGTCACAAGGGTAGAAAGTTGCAGAGAATTCATAGTCAGTGTTGTCTTACTCTAAAGCCATGCTTTTTATCACAGCAGGCTGCTTATAGACCTACATGACTCTTGCAAACTCTGTGCTACCCTAGATTCACACACAGAGAAGGAATCAGATTGGTTCTCATTTGCATAAATAAGGTTCCAGCTGTCTAGATGAAAAAAAGACATATTTATTATCCAGCCACGTTCAGAACCAACTGAACAGTAAATATAGTGGCCAGAAGATAGAGATCAAAACTATCACGTTTATTACTAAGTTATATTTGAGGCAGTGGCTTGCCATCCCTCCCCTTATCTTGGAATTGCCCACTTGAAGGTAAATTTGGTTCTGCAGAACATAGCATTTACCTAGAGTTGCTGCCATACACTGGTCTGGTGTGAAGAGGGAAGGAGAATTCTTATAGATTTAGATTATTGGCCTACTAATATAATTTTGGACCAATGGCTATAACCCACCTACCAGGAAACTCACTAGATCTCAGTGGAGAGGAGTAAGGGGCAGGGCTAGAGGCCTTAAGTTTTAATCCCTCCTCAGGGAAACCAAAGTATTGAGTAATAAACACTCCCTGTAATATCTCTGAAGTTTAGAGATTTTACCCAGTGACAGATACATTAAAAATGATAAATCAAGGCTACAGTGAAACTTTGGCTTTGTTTGAAAAGAAAAATAAAGTCTAGGTGAAAAGAAGCCAAAGAATTTCTTCTTGTTAGAAATATAACACTTTCTGTGGCCCAGGCAGACATGGCTTTGAGGTCAATTTCCTTTTCAAATCAATGAAACTTATATAAGTGCCTCTCTGCTGAATCTTTTAGGTGTTTATATTTCATGAATAATCCATTTCCCCAAGAAAGTCATATTAGAGAAATGCATTCTCTTGGTCTTCCAAAAGCATATATGACCAAGCCCATGGGAATGTAGAGGAAAAACAGGGCAATTAAGAAAAGAGAAACTATGTGAATGTGTGTAGAACTGTTTTGTCCATCACAGAAGTGAATGGATATATCTGTACAAATACATGGAAATTGAACTCGATGAGTCTCAACAAATGGCAATTTTTATAAAATGGAAAAGGAATGGTGATTTTTATCTTATGTATATAGTTTTTAAATGTTGACACCACAATAGTAATAATGATAATATTAATAATGATGCTGACGGTTACTGCCTGCTTTCTTGTATCAGGAAACATGCCAAGATGTTTACACATATTATCTTATTTAATACAACATTCCTATAATGTACATACTAGTGTTATTCTCACTGTATATAAAAAACTAAGGATCAGAGAATTTAAGTAGCTTGCCTAAATTTAGTAGTCTAAGTGATTTAGTAAGTCATTCACGTCTTTCTCACTTCAAAGCCTATGCTCTAAACCACTATGCTATAAGTCTTCATTTGTTAAGATACAAAATTCTAATCTTCTAATGTTTCTGTGTGTTAAAAATCCTGAGGGTTTAGGTATAATTTGTTCATGTATCTATTTATTCAAAAGCTTTGTTCATATTTATCTAGAGCTTACAATGGTAGGCCCTAGCTAAAGTCAGCACAGCCCCTGCCTTCGTGTCGTTTACCAGCTGATGCATTATTGAGACTCACTGTGTGCTCTGCTAGGGCAGTTTAGTCCTCCTGGTCTACCTCAGCACTGAGGCGAGGAAGGGGCTTTGTAAAATACTACAAATTAATTCTTAAAAATTCTTTTTTGTTTTTAAAATTTTTTATTTATTGAAGTATAGTTGATTTACAATGTTGTGTTAATTTCAAGTGTACAGCAAAGTGATTCAATTATATACACAATATATTCTTTTCCAGATTCTTTTCCATTATAGGTTATTACAAGATATTGAGTATAGTTCCCTGTGCTATACAGTAGGTCCTTATTGTTTATCTGTTTTATATATAGTAGTGTGTAGGCAAACAAACAAATTCTTTTTTTTCAAATTGAAGTGCAGTCAGTTACAATGTGTCAGTTCCTGGTGTACAGCACAATGTCCCAGTCATGCATATACATACATATATTCATTTTCGTATTCTTTTTCATTAAAGATTATTATAAGAACAAACTAATCCTTTAAGAGACACATCCTCCCCTTATCTTTTGCCCAAATTTATGTTAGCCAGATTCAGCGACTTGAAAGCAAGTGATTCTGTACAGGAGAATCATCCCTAGATGATGCTGTGGGTGAGAGCTGGATGCCTGCCAACTCTGGGATAGCAAGGGAGGGAGGAGCATGGTGTCTGGTGACTCGGTGATGTGTTTTGTCAGGGGCACAACCAGATTACTGGCTACAGCCCCCGGAATTACCTGAAGAGCAGATTGGTAGCTGCCACACAGCTGTGGTGTTCCTCGGGGCTGGCTTGGAGAAGCTGAGAAGCCAGAACCTGAGCAAGCCGGAGCAATGGGAGAGGATGGAGGCCAAGGTGGTTTGGGGTTGTTGGGTGCAGGTTTTGAGTGCCACAGCTGTGAACAGCAAATGGAACACCACAGATAAATAAAGAGCTCATGAATGAACATAATCCAACTTTCATCCAAATGGACTGTGGTTTCTCTGCTGCCTTTGTACCTCACTGAAGGAAAACTACAGTGATACATGTGCTTCTGACCCCCTGCCTTGGTTTACTATAAACATCAAATTATGGCTGGTACTTCTGATCTTCCTTTCAATGCTGTAATTTCAAAATGAGGTCTAAATTTTTAATTTTGAATGACATTTGAAGAGTAATGTAATCTAAAGTGATTTTCTATTAATACATAGGCTATAATATTAAAGCCTTTTTTTTTTTGGGTAGATGCTAATAGTTCCATTACTATGGAACATTTATTCCTTTAATTTCATGTAAATTTAAATTTTATGATGTTTGCTTCACCAAGATTATATAATCCTTTTTTATTATTGAAAAGAATCACAATTATGCAAATGATTATATCCAAGGAGACAAGCAGTAATTAACTGTGAAAGACAGGCTGTTACTGTAAGAATTGTATTCACACTGAATGGAATTGGACTTTTCTTAAAATAAACCTTTAATAAAAAAATTCAGTTGGTACAGATTTTAAAGGCAAGCAGTTCATTGAGACAAGTTTGTACTCTTGCCATAATAGTTTTGCATTTTAATATTTATAGTTTTCTTTTACTCTAGTATGCTTTTAGCTCCTGCCTTATTAAAAAAATGACTGCTTCAGCAAGTAAGAAATATGTGCAGGAAAAAAATCTCACTCAGGTTTGTGTACCTTTAATCTAACTACTCACTCTTCATTATTAAGAAAACTGGGCAATAATGACCATTTTAAAGATTTTTTTAAAACCTAAATGTGCTTCATTTTTATTTATAGCTTTTCTAAAATTAAAACTTGTTTTCGTTGTGATCCTTCAACTTAGATTGAGCCAGAATTTCCCTTGGGCCTACTTTTTGATAGTGAATTGCACACAGAGGGAAGGGCTTTTACTGCTGTAAGTGGTGAGGCTACATTTACTGCATTTCTTTTGCTACTGTCACTACTCAAAGGGTCCAGTAAGACTTGGAGGTGGTGTAACATCTGCTTAAAAGCACAGATTTTTTTTTTTGAGGTTAAGCACTTTTTTTTGCATTTTTAAGAATTGAACTATAATTAACATATGTTATGTTAGCTTCAGGTGTGGATCATAGTGATTTGGTATTTATATACATTTCAAAATGGTTACCACCAAAAGTCTAATTACTGTTTGTCTCTATACGAAGTTATTACAATATTATTGAGTACATTCCCTATACTGTATATTACATCCCTGTGACTTACTTATTTTATAACCGAAAGTTTGTACTTCTTAATTCCCTTTACCTATTTTGCCTGCCCTTCATCTCCCTTACCTTCTGGCAATCAACAGTTTGTTTTTTTTTTTTAATAGTATCTATGAGTCTGTTTCTGTTTTGTTTGCTTGCTTGTTTTGTTTTGCAGATTCCACATGTAAGTGAAGTCAAATAGTAATTGTCTTTCTCTGTATGACATTTCATTTAGCATAATACCCTCTAGGCCCAAGCATGTTGTTGCAGATGGCAAGATTTCATTCTTTTTTATGGCTGAGTAATATTCCATTATATATATATATGTGCCACATCTTCATCCATTCATCTCTCGATGGACAATTAGGTTGCTTCCACATCTTGCCTGTTGTAAATAAAGCTGCAGTGAGCACAGAGGTGTGTGTATCTCTTTGAATTAGTGTTCTTGTTGTCTTCAGATACATACCCAGGAATGGAATTGCTGGATCTTATTTTTATTTTTCAATTTTTGAGGAACCTCCATACCATTTTCTATAGCTGTTGCACAAATTTACATTCCAACCAAAAGTGTACCAAGATCCTTTTGCTCTACAACCTCACCAACACTTGTTATTTGTTGTCTTTTTGACAATAGCCATTCTAACAGATGTGAGGTGATATGTTGTTGTGGTTTTGATTTTCATTTCCCTGATAATTAGTAATATTGGGCATTATTATGTTGAGGTGTGTTCCCTCTGAACTCACTTTGTTGGGAGTTTTGTTTTTGTTTTTATCATAAATGGATGTTGGATTTTTGTTAAATGGGTGTTTTTTTGGTATGTAATGAGATGATCACATGTTTTCTGTCTTTGGTCTTGTTAATGTGGTGCATCACATTGATTGTTTTGTGGATGTTAGACCACCCTTGCATCCATGGAGTCAATCCCACTTGATCATGGTATATGATCATTTTAACATATTGTTGAATTTGGTTTGCTAACATTTTGTTGAGGATTTTTGCATCTATGTTCATCAAGGATTTTGGCCTGTAATTTTTTTTTTTTTATTTTGTGGTGTCTTTGTCTTGCTGGCCTTGTAAAATGGGTTTGGAAATATTCCTTCCTCTTCAGTTTTTTTTGAAGAGTTTGAGAAGGATAGGTATTAAGTCTTCTTTAAGTGTTTGGTAAAATTCACCAGCATGGATTATTTTAGGACTCAACAAACCTGGGTTCAATTCCTGCTATTTCCACTTATTGTAACTATGTAGCCTTGGACAAATCACTTAACCTCTTTGAGTCCCAGTGTGTCCATTTGAATAAAGGTTTTAATAATAGAAACTGCTTCATGAAAATTAACCGAGTTAATCCAGGTTTAGCACAGTGGCAGGAACATAGTACTCACTCTGATAACTGCTATTATTATTACTTACCTTACTGAGTAGTGTGCACTCTGGAGAACTGAATCTAAAATAGGAACACTCTAGTAGCTTTCTTTGGTGAAAAATCAGAGATGGAATAAAGTACCAAGGTTTGCCCTCAGACTGAACTTCTAAGTTAATCCTTTTGCTTACATGAAGACAGTGATTTCTCACATGTGCCAGAGAGAGAAGGAGAAAGAAAATAGCATGACGAAGAGACCTGTCATCAATTGCATCTAGTCATCGTGGGAAAAACAAGAGGACTGCATATGTCAGTTAGAACAAGAAAATCATAAAGCACCAACCAGCACACTCAAATTGGCTTTTTATATTTTCATTGGGTCTGGGTAGTTCAACTGAATTTGCAGAGGTTGGCACATATGGCGATAATTTGCCTACAGGCTGCATTTTAAATTGAGGGCTCTCAGGTTTTCATGGAATCTCAGGCTGGGAGGAACCAGTTAAGGAAATTCAACCTCACTTATTCGCCTGGGATCAGTGGGATCGGGTTCTAATTTAAAACTTCAAATATAAATAGGTTTGAGGACCAAGGGAACATCAGCTCTTCCAAACCACCATTACCACCACCACTTACACAGTCAGTTCCCAATTATGCGAACTGAATCCCGGCTACCCACCGTGGATGGGTCTCATGGGCTGAACAAATAATGGAGCAGAGGCAAGTGTCCGTGGGGCCCAGCAATAGACTTTAAAATGAAGCCTATCCAGAGAAAAGCCATTGTATATTTTTCCTTTCTTATTCCCCATCATTTATCACTTGCTGCTTGGGTTCTAGTCCTGGTTCCGCTACTAACTCAGTGCCCATGAACAAGTCACACATATCCTCTCTTAGTTCCCTCTTCTATAAAGTGAGAGTGTAGAATTTCTAAGGTTCTGTCTAGCTCTGACAGCTTACAATTCTATTGGAAGATTAAGAAGGAAAGGGGGAACATGAGTCTAGAGTGTGAGGGGGTAAAAGAGTGTGGGCAGCGCTCTGCGTCTGATTCTGCAGTATGGGAGTGAGTAAATCTCCCCCAAAGAGGGCTATTCTCACATGCTACCTCTGATTAGTAGCAGTGTGTGTGTGTGTGTGTGTGTGTATGTGTGTGTGTGTGTGTATGTGTGTAAATAGAGAGAGAGAGAGAGTCAGAAACAAATGAAGAATCAGAGTAAGATGAGAGCAGAGAAAGCAAGATATTGGAGGGGAAAGGGGGCTGGGGAAATACAGACCAGAATCTTTTGAACTTTTTCCTTTTACACTTCTGTTCCTTCTGGGTCCCTGTAGGAGCTCTAAATTTAGAATCACACACAAATTTAATTAGATTTTTTTTCCAAATTATTAATAAATTATTCAAATCAAACTAGATCTTCAAACCCAGTAAGCTTCCCCAGACAACTGCTACCACAGAAAACGTCCTACAGACTGATAAAAAAGAGGCAACAGAAGTACTTCAGGGCTTCTGCTCCTCATCCACAAGCAGGTCTAACTATGTGCTTTTCAGCAAGACCAATTCATTAACAGTGAAAACTGTTAATAATACTGGATTAGTTACCTGAGAGACCATCTGTGCCTCTTAGACTGAGGCAACTGAGAATGACTGGGTTGGGAGGGCTGTATCATTTTCATACAGGTCAGAGTCAGGACTTGGGGGAATTAAATATTTTAGACTGCTCCTTCCTTTGAATATTTACTGAATATTACTTTGCCTCTCTCTCTCAAGTCAGCAGTCTTAAAGTAACACACTCTTTCAAAGTATTTATTTTCATAAGCTGCGGACTGGACTCTAATAAACAGTGACATGGCTGTAAGAGATGGTTTGACGGTAGGGATGTTTTCATGCAGTAGACATTACAATAGGCTTTTCACTAGAGATATCCCAATATGTTGCTGCTTATTGTATTGATTTGTATCCAAGGGTAATTACAGTAAGGTTTTATCCAGGAGAATCATGTTTTAAGTGGCTCTAACTCTCTTCTGTATCAGGGCCCTGTAGCCCAAAATGCCAGCCTCACCCTCATCCCATGTTGTTGGGAAGTACTTCTGGGTATTGTCTATGTACTTGCAGTGTTTAAACCTTGGAGAAGGAAAGACCTGGGTTCAAATACTATCTTAGTCACTAAATCGTGAACCTGTTCTCTCATCTGTGAAATAGGATAACAGTCACATTGATCTCACAAAGATGAAGTAGGATGTAAGAACTCAATGAGATTAATATTCATAAAGAGCTTAACAGTGTTTTGGTCATAATGTCAGCTTTTATTGTTGTTACATTAAAATTATCTTTAGTGAACGTATGGTTTCAAAAATATGTTGAAAACTTTTAAACATTAAAAACTTAGGTCATTGGATATGAAATGGCATCTTGTTAAAAAGCTTTTTAAATACGTATTTTCTTATTTATTAAAATATTTGTTTTTTAAACTCTTAATTTGCTGATAATCGGAGAGTCACAATCACTTGTGAGAAATAATAGAGATTGCATATAACCTATACCCAGTCTCCCTGATGGTAACATCCTTCAAAACTAACACAGTATTACAACCGCACTACCAGCATGATACAAATCACCAATCCTACTCAGATTTCCAAGTTTTATTTGTACTCGTGTGTGTGTGTATGTGTGTGTGTGTGTGTATGTATGTATGTAATTCAGTACAGTTTATCACGTTTCGGTTCATGTAGCCAGCACCATAGACAAGCAAGATACAGAGCAGTTCCATTGCCACATGGATCCCTCATGTGTACCTTTTATAGCCATGTCAGTCTCCCCCAACATTCCCTGTCTCTAACCCCTGCTAACGAATAATCTGTTCACTTATAATTTTCTCAATTCAAGAACACTATATAAATAGAATCATATAGTATGGAATCTTTCATCATTGGCTTTTTACACCCAATATATTTCCCTGGAGATTCATCCAAGTTGTTCAGTGTATCAAGTTTGTTCCTTTGTACTGCTGAGTAGTATTCTGTGGAATGGATATTCAGGTTTTTAACCTCCTTGGGCTGTTTCCAGTTTTTGGTTGTTATGAACAAAGTTGCTTGAATATTCTGGTCCAGGTTTTTGTGAGAGCATGATTTTCATTTCTCTGGGATGAATGCCTAAGAATGCAGTTGCTGGGCCATATGCTGGTTGCATTTTTGGTTTTATAAGAAATTGCCTAACTGTTTTCCAGAGTGGCTGTACCATTTAACTTTCCCACCAACGGTGTATTAATGATCCAATTTTTCAACATCCTCACCGACATTTGTTGCTTTGACTATTTTTTATCTTAGCCGTACTGGTAGTTGTGTAGCCATGTCTCACTGTGGCTTTAATTTCCATTTCCTTAAGGGCTAGTGGTGTTGAATATATTTTCATGTGCTTATTTGCCATCTGTATATCCTCTTAGGTGAACTGTCGGTGTATATCTTTAGCCCATTTTCTAAGTGGATTGTTTGTTTTCTTATCGTTGAACTTTAAGAATTCTTTATTATATTCTAGATACAAATCCCTTTGCTGGAAAAGTGGTCATAAACATTTCTCCCGCTCTGTAGACTGTCTTTTCATTCTTTTAACAGGGTTGTTCACAGAGCAAGAGTTTTTAATTTTGATAAAATCCAATTTATCATTTTTTATCTTATGGCTAGTGCTTTTGGTGTCAAATCTAAACTCTCTTTGCCTAGCCCTAGTTCCTGACAATTTTCTCCTGTTTTTTCTAAAAGTTTTATGGTTTTATATTTTACGTTTCAGCTGTGATCTATTTTGAGTTAATTTGTATATAAGGTATGGATTAGGGCAAGGTTCTTCTCCTTTTTGCCTAATGGATATCTAATTGCCCCAGAAACATTTGTTGAAAAGGCATCCATTAAATTTCTTATGCCCTTTTATCAAAAATAAGTTGCACATATTTGCATGGGTCCATTTCTGTGTTCTCTGTTTTGTTCATTTGATGTATGTGTTTATCTCTCCACCAATAGCACACTGTTTTGAATACTGTAGATAAATATTAGACCTTAATATCCCACATGATTCTTCTTTTCTCCAGATTGTTTTAGCTTTCTAGGGACTATGCCCTTCCATATGAATTTCAGAAAAATCTTGTCTGTGTCTACAAAAATATGCTGAGATTTTGATAGTGATTGCATTAAAAATCTGTGGGTCAGTTTCGGGAAAACTGACTTTACTGTGTTGAGCCTTCCAATCCATGAACATAGCATGCCTCTCCTTTCCTTTAGGACTTCTTTAATTTCTTTTATCAGGATTTTCTAAGTTTCAACATGCAGATCCTGTATATGTTTTGTTAAATTTATACCTATTTTTTATTTTGTCATTCCCTTTGAAGTAATTGTAAATCATATTGCGATTTTAATTTTAGTTTCCACATGTTCAGTGCTAGTATACAGTAAATCAGTTGATTTGTGTGAGTTGATATATCTTGTGGGCTAACATTTTAGTTCTCAGAGGTTTTTTTCTGTTGTTGTTTGATGTGTAGATTCCTTGGGATTTTCTTGTCATTTACAAATAGGGAAAGTTTTATTTCTTCCTTTATAATCTGTATGCTTTTTTATTTTTTTTTTTTAATTTCCTTATTGCAGTGGCTTGAACTCCCAGTATTCTGTGGAATAACAAGGACATCCTTGACTTGTTCCTGATCTCAGAAGAAAGCCTTCAGTCTTCGACTATTACAATGTTACCTGTAGGGTTTTTAGATACTCTATATCAGGTTGAAGAAGTTCCCCTCTATTCCTAGTTTACTGAACATTTTTTTTTTATCATAAAAGGGTATTGGGTTTTGATACAAGATTTTTCTGAATGAGATGAGTGTGTTTATTTCATATATTCTTTTGATATGGTATATTATATTAATAGACTTTCTTTTGTTGAACCATTCTTGCAAACCTGGGATGAATCCCACTTGGTCACGGTGTATAATCCTTTTCATATGGTGCAGGATTCAGTGTGCAAGTATTTTGTTGAGGATTCTTGCATCTAAACATGAGAAATATCAGTCTGTAGTTTTCTTGTACCATTTTGTCTGGCTTTGGTATCAGGATACTACTGGTCTTAAAGGATGCGTTGGGAAGTGTTCCTGCCTCATCTGTTTTCTTGAAGAGATTGTGTACAATGGTGTCAGTGTTTCTTTAAATATTTGTTGGAATTCTCCTGTGAAACTATTTGGGCCTGGAGATTTCCTATTTTGGGAGCTTCTAAATTCCAAGTTCAATTTTTTTAGTGGTTATAGGACATTCAGGTAGTCTATTTTATCTTAGTTGACTTTTGGTAGTTCGTGGTTTTCAAAGAATTGGTCCTTCCAATTTAGTTATTCATTTATTAATTCTTTTGTTTTTCAATTGTAAAATTAATGTATTTTCTCATATAATATTCACAGATGTGATTTTGGTGAGGTAAGAATCATAATGTCAGTATTTAACAGAACCATGCAGCTCCTCACTTGCTAGCTCTGAGTTTTTAGTTATGGACTTGGTACAGTTAAGATAATCCAGCTGTTGGACTACAGAACAAAGCTAAATCTTTTGCTTCAACTGAAATTCAAGTAAATAACTATACTCTATTGGATATGGGAAGCAGCAAGGGTATATTACTCACAAAACCCAGGAGAGACAAGGAAATGTTCACATGAGAAGCACTAAAGAATTTGAACCATCCTAGTTTGCAGCCCAATTCTGCCACTTATAAACTATGCAATACTGGGGTAGTTAATATCTCTAAGCTTTTTTCTTTGTCTGTAAGATGGAAATAATAATAGTGCCCATCTTACAAGGTTGTGAAGATTAAATGAATCAGATACATAGAATCTCTCAATATATAGTATGCACATATATTTATAATTAGTGTAACTCTTTAAATTGGGTGTGCCTGAGTAATGCCACTAAAATTGCTTCTCTTTGTTCTCACTCCAAATTTTCCCTACTGCCTTTTTTTACCTTGCTCAATCACATGCTTTTCTGGGAACTTTAACTGAAAACAGGAAGGCTATGGCACATGACTCACCACCGTCAATATCTTGTGAATGACAAAACCAGCTAATCATATTATTTTAGTCATAATAACTCCACTTTCTTAATTCTTATTTCAGGGTCTGCCTCTTCCAGGAATCTTTCCCCAGTGAATACCCATCATTCTCATGCAGAATCCATCATTATACCATCCCTCCATTCATGTATTTGACAATCATTTATTGAGCATGTGTTATATATGAGGAACATTTTCCCTCTAAGATTTTTGCTTCCTCAAATTCAATGACCTTCACCTCTATTCTACTTCAGCTACTCACCATCAATCAGATCTTCACTACCTGTGAAATCTTTAAATTTCAATGTTCTTTTCTCTAACCACAATTTTCTGTAACTTCCAATTCTCTTGAAAATTACCTACCAAGACTCCCCTTCCTTTTTATAACCTAATTAGGCCTTCTGGCTCCTTTGACTTTTCCACTTTGTCTTAGTTTATCAATTTCCTTTGGGTTTTTTTCTTCTGTGTTCAACCTGGACCCAGTGTTGAAATTATCCTTTTAACAACACGCTCAAATTCTTTCTCTTATGCTTCTGTAGGACCTATTCAGTAAAATGACAATGATGAATTTATTTTAAAATACTTCTCATCCATACTTATATGTGGGGGCATGGTGCACTGCTGAAATAAACCAAAAACTCATTTTATGAGTGCATGTTGGGATCAGTACACCTGATGATCATTATGGCTGGTGTAATACTCAGCTCCAGTCAGACCTTCAATGTTGCCCTTTACATCTTCCTCTCAGTCTATAAACATAGTAAAGTTTCTTCCAAAACAAATATTAGTCAACCCTTCCTTGATCTCTGTTGCTACTATTCAGTTTTCTATCTGAATTTTTCAGATGGGTAGTATACATTCAGTATCTCCATTTTCTAACTTCACATTCACTCTGTAACTGACAGCAATCTAGCTTTTATCTCCATGTTCCATCAAATAGCTCTTATACATATTACCAGTTATCTGCTAAATACCAGTGGGTACTGCCTCCCACCCCTAGTTTGTGTCTTACTGGATACCAATCTTGCATTTAATATTGTTGATCAAGCTCCCCATCCTGAAATATCAAAACTCTTGGTTTCTGAGAAGTTACACATTTAACACCTTTATTGTGATATACTTCCTTGGTTTCTGTGACAGTACAGGGTTTTAAAAATAAACCTTATTGGGATATAATTGTCTTAGAGTAAAATGCCCTCATTTGTGAACATTGTACTACTCTCTGAGTATGACAAACATGCACCCTCCTGTATTACCACCATAATCAAGATATAGAATATTTCTTTCATTCCCCAAAGTTCCCTCTTGCCCCTTTTCAGTCAGTCCTCTCTCCCTCCCCAGCCAGCTGCTGATCTGCTTTTATAGATCACTATAGATCAGATGTTCCTTTAAAATATTTCATATAAAAGAAATTGTAGAGTATTTACTCTTTTATGTGTGGTGTCTTTCACCTAGCATGACGTTTTTGAGATTCCTTGATGTCATTTGGTGTATCAATAGTTCATCCCTTTTTATAGCTGTGTAGTATTCCATTGTATGGATGTACCTTAGTTTGTTTACCCATTCAGTAGCTGTGGAGCATTCAAGTTGTTTCCAGTTTTGGGCTATTACAAGTAAAGGTACTGTGAACATTCAAGTGGCCATATACTCTTACTAGTTCTCCTGCCTCTGACTGCTTCTGCTCTGTTTCCCTTTGATCTCTCTTTCTGAGCCCCTGAATGTCGATATTGTCTAGACTTATATTTTAGCCCCAGAGTTATTCTTACTCTGTAAGTTTTACATTGGCATTCTCATCTATTTTCACCATTTAAATTCCCACCTGTATGGTGATTACTTCCAAATCTATGCCTTGCGTGGCTAAATGCTAGACATCCATCTAAATTCAGTTCTAGTGTCAGCCCCTCCAGGATGTTTCCCTTTATACTACAGTTGGTCAGGTACCCTTCCTCTGAGTTTCTAAAATAACCAGTTTACATCCACCATTACTCTTTGCGATATTTCTTGTAAAACCATAATGCTTATGTGTCTGTTTTCCCAACTAGGTTGTGAGTTCTCTGAAAGTAGCATTCAAGGTTCATTCATCTTTGTATTTTCAGTGACTAGCATAGTGCCTGGTGCTTATAGGTACTTATTAAATGCCTACCTGGGTGATCAAATAATGATATGTATCCTTCCTAAGAAGTTAGGAATGAGAGACATAATACCCTTGCCATTCCCTAAGTTTTCTGGCCCAAGCATTGATTTCATTATCACTATCTGTTTGGGTCGGGAGTAAGTCATGATCCGGTCATTCCTGGGTGGATGTAGAGTTTATACAACCAGCAGTGCGATGAGATCTCTCTCAGCAAATAAGTATCCAGATGTTTCCATCACTAAGGTAAGTCCTTGATAAGCTGCCAGATCTTTTCTTTCCTCACTCAAATGTTATTGAGCCTCTCTAATGAGTCAGGACTTATGCGTGGCTTTGGGAACTCTATGATGAACAACATATAGTCCTCATCCCAAGCAGTCTTTCAGTTCTGTTTTCCTTGATACTTTGATGCTCCCTCTGCATCTACATTTGTCATGGGATTAAAATCAAAAGAAAATTGTAGGAGAATTCCAAATTGAATATTGCTGTGAAATGAGAAGAACAGAAGTGTTTTAGAAAAAGTTAGCCTGGTGGCGTGATTGACACTGTCTCCGTCTTTATGGGTATAATGCTCCATTGTACATCCATCTAAGATGTAGTGTGATACAGTGAAAAGTACCTGAGTTTTAGAGCCAGCACACCTGGGTTTGAATGCTGTCTCTGCTACTTAACTGGCTGTGTGACATCAGGTAGGCAAACTCAATGAGCTGTATATTTTCAAACTACAAAATGGAAATAATGGTATCTATCTCTAGGGCAGTTTTGGAAGTTGAATGAGATGGTGGTCTCTATAAAGAGCCAGAAGTATTGTAAACATTCAATACTTGTTAGTCCCTAAACCCAAAGACCACCCACCTCCCTCCCAGTCTCTCTCAGCAGTTGACAGTTTTACTTTTTAAAAATTTTTTTAATTGAAGTATAGTCAGTTTACAATGTTGTGCAAATTTCTGATGTACAGCATAAAGTTTCAGTCATGCATATATATATATATACATATATTCATTTTCATATTTTTTCATTGTAAGTTACTGCAAGATATTGGATATAGTTCCTTGTGTTATACAATAGGACCGTGTTGTTGATCTGTTTTATGTATAGTAGTTAGTATCAGCAAATCCCAAACTCCTAGTTTATCCCTTCCCACCGCCTTCCCCCTGGTACCTATAAGTTTGTTTTCTATGTGACAGTTTCACTTTTTAATAATAGTCCAGTTCTATAACAAGTATGTTTCTTTAAAACTTAGAAACTTTGAAAACATCAACCCCTCTGTGAGAAAGCAATCAGCTTTTTGCCAGCATGAATCATAGAAGAGGATGCTACACGCCTCACCCCCACACCCCATCCTTGAGTGACTGAGTGGGTGATCACTGTGCCGGAGAGGTCCACTGTGTGCTTGGAGTTTAGGGAGAGAATCTGTCAATATGAACTCGTTGATGTCTACTTATTTCAGTTTTAAAAAAAAGAAAGTGTCACCCATGTAAACATACTCAGTACACTTTTCCCAGTGAGATATGTCCATTTCAAAGATGGAAGACAGCAAGCTTGTCAGTCTTGTCAGTTTATAAGCTTTGGAAGAGAAACGTGGAGCCATTTAGCTGACAGTTTCAGGAAAACAAATCTTCAAATCTTGAATTCTCAGGCTTTAGTGGCAGCTTTGTGTGCTCACCTGAAATAGATTTACAAATGAAAGGATGACACCTTGGAAATGGTGGCCCCTCTTAGCAGCTCAATCAATCAGGGCAGGCTGGTGGCCCTAGCCTGTTGGGACAGAGAGCAAACTTACATTGTGTTCAGTCTTTACCCTCTCCTCCTCCACTTGGTCACCCACTTTCCTTTGCTCTCTCCCCAGCCATCCAAATGTGCTTTCAGGAAAGAAAGACTGCAGTTATTTAGATCTTAGTGTGAACTTAAATCAAGTTGATTACCTCTTCTAGGGCTATTTTAAAATTAATTTTTACATTGACATTCTGTCATTCATTCAGTAAGTATTGCATAAGAGAATTATATCAGGCACTCTGCTAGGTGCTGGAATAGAGACACAGTCCCTGGCATCATGGAGGTTACAGTTTCAAGGGGGAGACAGACACTTTTTAACCTCAAAAAATATATATATAGTTACATACTTTGATAAATTAAGTGAAGACAAAAATGCAGGGTGCTCTGAGAAAATTTAATAGAAGGGTCTAAGACTGGGAGTCCAGGGGAAATACCCATGGACAAGATCATGTAAGCTGAGATGTGAAGGAAAGTGGGGAATCATGAGGCTAAGGTGCTAGGGGATGGAGTCAAGGCTGAGTGTTGCAGGCAGGATTAGCAGGTGCAAAGGACCTGTGGTGGGAAGGGGCTTAGAACTTTCACTGAACAGAGAGAAGGCTAGTGAGCCTGGAAGGCTTTACTTTTAAGGAACAGGAGGCTCTTGAATAACACTGAAGTTGGAATCTTGTCTTTGGCTTCTTATTCTCCCCTATGATATATGAGTCTCATCTCCCTATATACATTTTCCCCCAATATAGTCTATTAGGATTATATTTTTCCTAATATAGTCTATTATTTCAGTTAGGCCTGGTTGATATCAGATTGTACATGAGGGCCTTTATACAATGCTTCCTATATGAAAACACTGTGAAAAATATGACCACCTTTGATCCTCAATCAGTCCAATGTCAGATACTATAACGACCCCACTCATCTTACAGAAGAGGAAACCAAGGCTCAGAAATTAAATGACTTGCCCAAGTTAAAAGGAATTCTTGTTTAGCACCAAGGTTGTTTTTTCCACCTCTCTGCAATAATGTCTGCTCTGAATTGGAATTTAATTTCAAAGCCAAATTTCATCCAGTTAGGCCTCTATGTAACAATAAATAAGAATGCTCTTTCAGTTCATAGAGCTTAAAAGAGTAGTCTTAGTCTTTCAGTGGTTAATATTTTATTGGTGAAGCAATGACTGAACTAATATGTATTAAGAGAATGCTGTGAATCTCTTTCTGCTTTGTAAATAAGTTCATTCGTTTCATTTCTTTAGATTCCACATATAAGTGATATCATATGGTATTTATCTTTCTTTTTCTGACTTACTTCACTTAATATAACTTCAATTAAAAACTGAAAAAAAAAATGAAAAAAAAACCAAAATGCTGACCTGGCAGATTTATAATACTATGAAATTGTCAGTGAAGATGTGACAAGACCTCATTTAAAATGTTAATTATCCCTAAAGAATTATGCTTTAGTATCGTGAAAAACCCTGAAGAACACTTTCTGCAACCAGATTTAGTTTGTTTGCTGACTCATTCGTTAGAAGAGTACGTATTCAGCTGAAACATAAATTAAAGCTGTTATCTGAAGATACTGGTGATGTGAGCCTACTGCTATGTTCTGGGTGTTTGTGTCCCTCTAAAATTTATATGTTGAAATGCTAATGCCCAATATGATGCTATTAGGAGATGGGGCCTTTTGGTGACGCTTAGATCATCAGCGCAGAGCCCTTACGAATGCAATGAATGCCCTTATAAAACAGGCCCCTGAGAGCTGTTTCCCCCTTTCACTGTATGAGGATATAATGAGAAATCTGCATACAGAAGAGGGCCCTCACCAGAGGATGCTGGCACCCTGATCTTGGACTTCCAGACTGTACAACTGTGAGAAGTAAAATTTTGTTGTTTATAAAGCCACCCAGTTTGTGGCATTTTCGTTATAGCAGCCTAAATTGACTAAGATAACTACCATTGAAGTTTCACTTGTCTGGAAATATTCCCATGGAAGAGTAAGTTGCTCCCTCCATTTAAAGTCACACACATATTCACATAGGTGAATATGTCACATAGTCAGGGTACAAATTGACTAATTCAAGGTTTTTAAAAACCTGGCCATAACGGGTAGGGTTTGATGGAGCAGTATGGTTATGTTACACGAGTGCGAGGGCCATGACTGGAAGGCCATGAATGGAAGGCAGGATTGGGTCTTTTCAAGTGTTAGTGGATGAGGGCGGGCTGGAAAAGCAGAGACTATGGTGGTACCAAGGACAGTGATCACCAGAAGAAAGGCGAGTGGGAAAGGTTGGGGTATAGCTAAGGAGCAGAGATTAGATGGAGAAATGGCATTGGTAGAAACCAAGGCTTGAATTTTAAAATAACTCTTAAGTGGATCTTAATGTCACAGTAGCGTTTTACAGGTTATCTCAGCAAAACTTTGCAAACTGGCTGTCTGTAGGACAGATCCAATTCAAGGTATGTTTTGTCTGCCCTGCACAGTGTTATAAATTAGTTGCTACTGTTAAAAACAAAGTGGGAGGGTTTGCATACAAATCTGGATAATCCAGTTTTTTTGAAGAATCGGAAGGTTTGGCAGAATGGGACTTGTATTCTCTCAAAGCAACAATCTGTTAGAGAAGTGATCTCAGTGGTGGCTGTTCTCTTTCTTTTTTATTTTAATTAATTAATTTTTTTTAATTGAAGTATAGTCAGTTACACTGTGTCAATTTCTGGTGTACAGCATAATGTCCCATGCATGTACATGTAATGTCATGCATATACATACATATATTCGTTTTCATGTTCTCTTTAAAAGAAACTAGGGCTCTCCAGTTTACCTCACCTCCCACCACTCTATTGTTCATCTGAGTCTAATGCAGGGCATCAATTGCTGTAGTCCTCCCTCTTGCTCAGGCTTTCTTTTCTCACAGAAGACATTTACGTGATCTGATTTACATTGTTTGCCTGCCCCTTTTAGGCATTTGAACTTGGGACCCCTGGATCTAGGGGAAATCCTCTATTTTAGAGACATTAAGGTCCAAGGAGATCGAGTGACTTGCCCATGGTCTCACAGATTGTAAAAAACCTGAACTAAATCCTGACTTCTAGTTCATTGTACTTGTTTTTCCTACATCCCATTGTGCAGATAGGCATGTGTATTACATTGTGGTCTTTTAACTAGGAAAAGTTAGGTCTTCCCTCATCAGTGATTTCTCCTTTCCTCTTCCTCCTTTGAACAGGGAAGGAAAAATCTGTTCTCAGTTATGGATTATAATAGTTTGTCAGGGTGAGTCTTATTTATTCATGTATGCCCTGTTATCCGTGAACAGCCCAGAGCTCTCTCAGGAAGAACCCTAGTTCCTTATGACAGAGTAAGCTATAGCAAAGGTTTGGAAAGAGACTGGGTCATTGACGCATCTATAATTATCTGCATTGGCTTTGTGCTTCTCAGCCCTGCTGGCTTCTGACACCCAGATCTTAATAACTGTGATTTTAACCAGAGTTCTGATACTACCCGTTGTGAAAGCCCTGGGCAAATTATTTCCTTCCCTGTTTCTCCTATTAATACTTCTAAAAATAATGATTCGCTATTAAAAATTCTGTAAGATCTATTCTCATTTCCTCAAATTGAGCCTGCATACATTTTCAGGATAAATAGAAATATCTAATACAATTCACGTTTCATATCTATTCTCATTCGTTGTTAATTCACCCAAGTTGATTCACCCAAGTTGATTCAACAAAGCAGAGCAGAGAGTTAAAGGGGAAATTTTAATTTGCTCCCAGTTATCAAATTCAGCTGTCTACATATGTACCAGTAATGGTTAATATTTCAAATTACATAGATTTGGATTTTGAGGTCCAATTAATTCTTGAGTGTCCGTTAGTTTTATATCAACAATAAAACAAATGTGAAATTTAAATTGTCAGCGCTCCTTCTTAACTTGGGAATCTATAAAGGCTTGGAATTTAGAACTTCAATCCAAAAGCTTGTATTGCTGTTCCGAACAACTTGGGTCCTGGGAGCAGAGATTGGATGAAAGACCCTTAGTAGGCATCAGGGAAGAGAGAATCTGCTAACATTTAGTGTATGAATTTATCTCATTTTATTTCTATACATGCCAAGGATTTTACTGCCAAAAGTGTGTATGAATTTATATAGCTTCTAGTCACAGAAGGAGAATATGAAATTGGCATATATCTGGGAAGCTATGGGTTCTTGCAGAAATTTGTGAAATGGAAAACAGAAACTCTCATTCCATTTAACTTAAATACAATAACTTACATAAACATAACAGTGCCTGTGCTCATAAAGTGGCTGCTAATCAATGAGCCAGTCAATTCAAAATGTATTAGCCAATTCATATTGGATTTCACATCCTGGATATTGACATTAAACATTGCTCTTTTAAATTGTCTACTGCTAAACCAAATGACAAATTAGCTATAGATTTAGAATAATGGAATTTAGGTTGCTAGTCACAGAATTTCTCAATTCCTTGGGGAAGAGTTCATATTTTCAAAAAGAAAGCTTGAAAAATACCAAAAGAGTAATGAAAATAGTGAGTATCATTTTTCCAATAGAGAGCTGTTTAAAAAAGAACTCTACGTATCTGAAATTTCAGAGATTGCTTTGACATCAAGATAATTACGGTGTATTTGGTCCAGTCTCCTGTCTCTGACTCTTAACCTCATAGACTGACCATAAAACAGAATACTTTTCTTTTTTTGCTCTACCTGAGTTTTGTTTGAATTGTACTATTTCCTGTCATGAAAATTGATCAAATATAGAGATGCTGACTTATCTTTCTCCTTATGTGTGCACGCAAGACACACACACACACACACACACACACACACATACACTTAGTAGAGAATTAGGCTTGAAAATTGGTTGGCTTTTTGCCTTTAAAGGTTTGTTAATGTGTAGGCTTATCAATAAAGGTATTCAAAAAGAGAAGTACCACTGCCCACAATGATGTTTAGTTGTTACCCCAAGGCAAGACACAAGATCAGGTGACCTCTTGAAAAAATGAGGCAAGAGATTTTTTTCTTCAGGTCATCATTTATCTCCCTTTGGAAAGGAAAGTGATTTGATATATTGGAAGATCACAATGAGGTCCAATATCCCGATATCAGACATATTCAGGGTAGGTTAGCAACATTCAGATGATTTCCTGTATATTTCAGCTGTTAATTTGGGACATTAAGACCCCATTCATGATTTTGCTAGTGTTGTTGGTAACTGCAAGTTGACTCATTTTTAAAATAACAAAAAAGGTAAGTGAGAATATTAAAGAATAATGCCACCATTATGAGATAATCATTATTAACACTTTGGTTTACTTCTTTCCAAATTTTTTTCTACATGTATGTTTGTGTGTGTGTGTGTGTGTATACATAGAGCATTTTAAGAAAAATTGGGATTATTGTCTATGTAGGTTTGTGTCCTGGTATTTTTATTTAAGAGTACAAATAACTGTACAGATTTTCCCGTGGCATAGGCAAACATGTTTTTGACAGCTGCATAATGTTTCGTGACCATACTTTATTTTGCAGCTCTCTTATTGTTGGAGATTTAGGTTGTATTCAATTTATCAGCATTATAAATAATGCTGCAATGAAGTTCATGTACATAAATTTTTGTCCACAAATGATTACTTTCTCAGGATACATTTTTGGAAGAAATATTACTGGGTTAAGGGTATGGACGATTTTAAGGCTTTTGATATGTGAAGCCTTGTTGCCCTTCAGAAACATCCTTTGATTTAAACCTAGTCCCAGCAGTGTCTTTTCTATGCACCCTTTCCAGCGCTAGAATGTGGGTATGTGTACAGCACACACACACACACACACACACACACACACAAATAATCTGTGTCAGTGTGGGAAAGTGTGGTAGGCAAAAGTAATGTTTTATTACTTTGGTATCTTGTTAGTCATTTTTCTTATCCACTGGGACATTAAATTTTGGGTAAATTCTCCATCCCTAAAGATGGCTCCTATGGAAACAGCCAAGCATGGATTTTCTTGAATGAAGAGTCTCACTGCCTAACTCTTTAATTTGTGCCTAGAAGTGTTAGGTAGTTAAGGGTAGGGTTGATAATAAAAGCTGTGATCTATGGAACCATTAATGTATGTTAGGTATTTTAAGTTACAGTTAACCCTGAACAACACAGGTTTGAACTGCGAGCGTCCACTAATACATGGATTTTTTTCAGTGTCCTGAATACTACAGTCCTACACCACTGCAATCGTTTGAATCTGAGGATGTGGAAATGCGGATATGGAGGAACCGTGTATCCTGACGGCCAACTGTAAGCTACACACACGGAGTTTTGACTGTATGGGGGGTTGGCACTCCTTATCCCCATGTTGTTCAAGGGACAACTGTAATTGTAACTTCACCATGCCATGTCAAAAGACTTTCCTCATTACACTAATGAGGAAAATAAGACTCAGTAACTGACTGTACTTCAATTAAAAAAAAAAGAAAATAAGGCTCAGGAAGCCAGGTGTTATAATGGCCTAAAAATATAGATGTTAGAGTCAAATAAGCCTATAAATTAGCTGTACAGCTTACTGGCTGTATAACTGTGTAAACACGTGTAAAGTATGGACCATTATACCTACCTCATAGGGTTTTTATGCAGATTAGTGAAATAATGAATTGTAACCTGGAACATAATAATGATCAATTAATAGCACTGATTATTGTTTTTTTTTAAATCTTAATAATGATGGAGATTAAATTTGCTTGGAATTTACATTACTAGTAATTACTAAATCTGAGATTTGAACCCAAAGTATATGCCCCAAGTCCCAGGTTCTTTTTGTTGGTCAGAGCCATTACAGTTCAGCTTGGTGATTTACAGCCAATGAAATAGCAGTTTGAACCCCAAATACTGTGGAAGATGTCTTTAACTATGCAATTTTCAGCTCTGCTTCTCCCCCTCGGTCTCAGCCTAGACATGTGTCCTAGTAGGATGGCACAGACTCTGAAACAGAACGCTAGAAATGTCATGGCAATTTTTTTTTTCTTCAGAGGGCTCATTCTTTCCTTCCTTTGTGTTGGGTACCAAAGCTTCAACAACGGTAATTATATATTGGATGGACCACTATAATTTGATAGCAGTTTTCTTGCGCTGAAAGTGTTCATTCACTTTAACATGTTCTTACAGGGTGTTGGACTCAGAATCCCATACTGTTAAGTATGTGATTAAATGTGTGAGACTTTAGAGATTTTACAGTCCAAGGTCTAACCCCCTGTGAGAAAGTTCTCTACAGTATCCCCAACAGGTAGGTAATCCAGCTCAGAAGCTCACTCCCACATGCAGGAGCACATTTATAGGAGCACATAAAAATGAGATTAGAACGGACCTTGGAGATTGTATGGTGTATCGCCTTCTCTTGCCTAAAGTGATAAAAATCATTTTATTGAGGGGAAAACCCATAACTACAGGCCATATTTCCAGTAGGACTTATGTGTACATTTGTCCAGACAACAATGTAGATTCTGTCCCCCTTTTATTGTACAACATGATGGACCTCATATCCAGTCTTCATTAGGTCCTGCTTTATTTTTTACCCCACCTCCTCTTATAATGTTGGCCATCCTCTTTTGGATATTGTTCTGTAACATTCCACCTTAAAATGCAGTTCCCTGAATTTAACATAACATTGGCGAAGTTGGTTCACCAGAGTAAAGAAACATTATTACCTATTGCTGTTGTTCTCTTAGGGGAATCGACACTTTCATTACAGCAGGCTAACTCAGCATTTGCTTCTTGTCGGCCAGATCACATTTTAATGTCAGTCAGTCTTTTAGTACACTAAAAGTCCTAGGTTCTTTTTTAAGTGACTTTTAATCGGGTCTCCCTGTCTAAGTAAGCTCAAGCTGCCATATCAAAATACCATATACTGAGTGGCTTAAGCAACAGAAATTTATTTTCTCACAGTTGTGGAGGCCAGACATCAATCAAGGTGCCAGTATGGTCAGTGTCTGGTAAGACTCTCTTCCTGGCTTATAGATGGCAGTCTTCTCACTGTGTCCTTACATGGCAAAGAGAGAGGGAGGAGGCAAGCTCTTTGGTATCTTTTCCTATAGGGGCACTAATCCCATCACAAGGGTCCCAGCCTCATGACCTCATCTAAACCCAATGACGTCCCAAGGGCTCCATCTCCAAATAACGTTACAGTGGGAGTTAGGGCTTCAGCATATGAATTTGGGCGGCACAACACATCATATGAAGTAGTTTTATGAACCTTGATACTGGACTGTATTTTATATAATTAAATCAATTAATTTAACCTTGGTAATTTCACTTCCTTCCTTCTTGAACTGGATGAAATCACCTGAGCCTGGAGATTTAAACTTAGTTTTAGTAAACTTAGTGCTCTCTCATGATGACCTCCCTGATCATTGGGTTTTAATTTCCTTTCCCCAGTTTTTGTTCTACCTTTTCTAGTTGGGAAACCACTCTACTTGAGACAAAGGTTTATTCTGTAGTCCACTTAGCTGAATCTAAATTACCATACAAATACGAGGCTACTCAATTAATTCTTCCTACTATACATAAGATATATGACTGAAATTCTCCTTGACCAGAGCATAAGTTATGTTCCCCTGTTAACAATGTCAAGGAATGGTAAGAGAGATTCTTGTTACACAGAGTACAAACGTACATTTCTTTTTAACCAATGAAGATCAAGAGAGAGCTGAACCTTTTATGCTATCAAAGGTCCTGATGCAAAATTGGAGCTGTTGGCATGCAATAAAGCCATAAATAGCCATGTAGAGGTTAAGGCACACTTTTATCTTGTTTTCTGTAAATTGGTCTATCACTTTCCTCACGCCTTTAATTGGTGAAATGGTATTGACCACTTACAAGCCTTCTTTGTTTCTAGCCTGGTTCCAAAGATTGTTTTTTACTTCAGAATCTTTGTGTCAATAATCATTTCTTATGTGCTATGTTATTTTAAATGCAGAACATTTAAAAAACATAGACAATCATGCATCAACACCCACATGCATGTGCATGGATGCGTGTGCACACGCATACACAGGCACACACAAACACACATTAGATTTTTTAAATTTACTTTTTATTTTTTGAAGAGTGACAATTTAGGTTTTTTTTTTGTGGGGGGAGGTAACTAGGTTTATTTATTTCTTTATTTTTAGAGGAGGTACCGGGGATTGAACCCAGGACCTCGTGCATGCTAAGCATGCGCTCTGCCACTTGGGCTGTACCCTCCCCCATATATCTTTTTCACTTTCAAGTCGCTGTTTCCTATTACAGACCAAAGCTGGCTCCACACTCAGTTTTGAGGGCTATCTTTGGCTCCCTTCTCCCTCCTATTTACGTAAACCTCTCTTCCTACTTTTACTTGTCTAGGCGTCTGTGTCCTCATATCACCTAGAGGCTCACAGGGAATTCAGTACAAATCTACTTTTCCAGCACAGTAAAAACTTTCTTTCCTCTCCCTCATCAAAATGTAGCTGGTCCTCTCCTTCCAATCTTTTCTCATGTTTTCCACTGCCACTCCTAGATAACCTATGTAGATGCCTTAGTAACAGCTAATGATTTTCTTACTTAAATTGGAACTTCCTGAAGATGCTGCCCTAACCTAAAGGAGTTTCTGTGATGGCAGGAAGGTCAGACACTATAGTGAAGAAGACAGACATTTTTTTGGTACCTAAATCTGATTCACTAAAATCTTTCTCCAGATCTAGCATGCTCACCTTTACAACCATAAAAAAAATACTCAATTGTAATTTAAGAAAGTTAGAGATGGAAGGCTATAAGGTTAGTGTGATTGATAAGAGAGGATAACAGCATCCTTGTAGAAGGAAAATGATCTTAAATGCAAGTTTCACTGATGTCTAACCCTCTCAGCCGTTAGTGACCTGGCTGGTTCCAAAAAATTTTGGAAACAGAGTGGGGATCAGGAAAATATCACTTTTTAGATTGACTAGTGTGACTGTCTCTGTGATAATAGTCTTAGAAGAAACTCTGACTCTTGGTTTGCATATCTCCCCCTATAAAGCAGGGAAGATGTGGTAGCATGTCAGGAAATAGAAAGGGGAACTTGAGGATATAATCACTGGCTATTTCCTGGTGAACTGCAGTTAAGAAACCCTTATGCCCTGCACTGAGATTTTACCTCTAGATTTAAAAGCTGAAATGTGAAGTGAAAAGCAAGTTAAACTGACCGAGAAGAATATTGAATGGCAAATTAAATATCAATGAACTTTACATGTACTTGGTGTTTTCACTGCTAAAATAATAGGAAGTATCTCATAAAAGAAAAACAAATTCAAACCATATGTTACTGCTTTGGTTGTCTAAAAATTATGTCACATCTATAAAAACCTAATTCTTAAGTAGGACTTTAGCTATCGATAGATTCATGAAAATAACCACTGGAACAAATGTGCATATCCAATAAAAATTAGGCAGAGGACGTTGCCACAGTCTACTGGTCTCTCCTGTTACCTTGCATTTCTTCTTAGGGGAATGTATGCAGGCCAGTTGAGTGGAAGTAAAATAAAAAGTGTTTTATGGGGGGAAAGGAAGGATGGATGGAAAGATGGAGAGAAGGAAGGACAGAATGAAGGGAGGCAGGTGGGCACACAATACAATCTAAATGAGAACTAAAGCTTTGGGATATTTTTTTCTTTATCACTGGTTTTGATAATGTGGAGATAGAGCATCTCAGTGGTTTCAGAACAAGACACTTATGCTCCTTCCTCTGAATGAAATAGAAATAATTTTGCCAGTCTTACTTATTTTCAGAATTTTCTAAAACTTTCTTATTTTTATCCTCATTGCAATTTGGGATTTACTATGCCAGTTCAGATCACTTGGTCCGTCCAAATGTTTCAGTATACTTGCCCAGCAGAGGTCCGTTTTATGCCTTCTCAAGAAAAAGTTGTACCAAAGTTTATTTTTAAAAAATTAGAATAACTGAGCAGTTAACCAAATATAACATGTTTATCAATAGGATGGGGTTATTCCTTCTTGACTTAAAGCCAATTACCAAACGTCTGAAGACTTTGTGGAATTATGAAAAAGGATGTAATTTGCCCTCAAGGAGAAATCCCTTTAGGTTGACTTTAGCCAACTAATAAAATCTCTGGGATATGATGCTCACACTAGAATTTGTATTCCTCCATAAAAAGCAAATGAAGCCATCCGAAAAGACTCTTTTAGAGGAGAAGAATTTTGGCTGGATCTTAAAGGTGGGAAGGGTCAGAAATTAATGCAGAGAAAGAAAAGATTCCACATTAAAGAAATAGCTCGAAAACGGCACAGATCTGGAGGTGAAGGGAGGTGAAATGTGCATTCATCACTTTACAGAGAATGGTTTGGCAGGGGAGAGCGGAGGAATGTTTGGCATCATAAGAACTTTAAATATGAGGTTGAAAATGTATGACGATGAAGGACAGATTAGGGATTCTGGATTCAGAGCCAGGAGGTCTTCCTGCACATAATAAAGCAAGGGTAAATCATTCCAGCATTAAATTACCGTGGATTATTCAAAAGACCTTGAGGTGTACTCATTGAAACTTTAAGAGCCACTTTCAAATTTCTCAAATGTATAGAGCAACTGAAATCATCTTGATCACTCAAGCCAGACAGTACATGAATTCTGAAAACGAATGTGAAATGGTGTGATAACCCCCTCACCCCGCCCCCACCTCCAAATTGTGGAGCTCAGCCTAATTTGATGCAGGTCACAACACTCTATTGAGGGGGCCTACTTTCATGGCCAACTTGATTCCACATCCATATCAATCAGCCAACTGTTGCCTTTCAGACTGTTTTGTTTTGTTTTGTTTTTTTAAAGTCTTGTTTAGAGGTTAGAGACTATTTTTTTAATCTAAGGTGAAGTGAACATTGTATTTGGCCAGAGCAATTATTAGGTGCAGCGATACAAAGAAAGAGACAGAGACCTCTGATCTTGAGTGAAAAGTTAATAAAACTGCAATCAAACAGCAGCTGTTTGGAAAATAGAAAACATTGTATGTACTATATAGATCAGTAGGCAGTAATATTCGATGATCTTCAGCTGGACAGGAGGCTAGTCCAAAAACACAGTCAAGATGTATTAGGATCTAGGGGGAAATGCTGAAGCAGGAAAGAGAGAAGAAAAAAGGAGGCCTAATTGCAGAGACACTTGACTGCTAAAAATTTGAAGTCTCCTGTAAAAGAGTCAGACAGCTGTTTCCCCATTGCTGCAGCTGCCACAGGCTCCCGGTGGGGGTTTTGGTGTAGCTTTCTTCCCAGCAGTAAATGAGAAGAATTGAATGGAGTTGGGACAGAGGTGGCAGTGGGGAGGTATCGGGCCTTTTCTCCTGTCAGAGTAGTTCACAATCCAGAAAATTCGAGAACCGCTGTTGTAGATATAGCATCCACATATGGATTCTGCTTTTTAAAATTTTCACCCAGGTTTTTAGCTTCATGTGGATTTGTCCAAAAAGTAGTTCTTGCCAATTCTTTTTCTTTTTAACAGCTTATTGAGATATATTATACAAATCATAAATTTCCCACATTTTTAAGTGTACAATTGAATGAATTTTAGTATATGTACAGTGTTAGGCATCATCACCAAAGTCTAATTTTAGATTTCCATCATCCCCCAAAGAAACTTTCTGCCCATTTATAATCATTCCGCATTTTCTTGCCATGTTGTATATGCTCTGATTAGAAACTGGCCTTGGTCTAAGAAGCACACAAGCCAGACAGGAGGCAGGCTTTTCCCATTCCTTGTTATTGCAAAGCAGTCCTCCAAGCCTCTTTCATCAGACATTGTAAGATAGGCACTTCATGGACAGTATTTCTATACCTGAATATATACTATAAAAGCAGATGGAGCTGTGGGGAAGAGGGAGAGAGAAATTGATGAGGCAGAACTATTGCAGTGAATCCGGGAACCATATTGTTTTACTCTGCCTTGTGGTTATTCGGTGTGCCTCATAATAAGTCAGATATTTTTTAGCACGAGTTTTACCGCTATATAGTGTGGAAAAGAAGAAGGTAACAATGTGCACTTACTGCTACAGAACAGAATAAACTGAAGAGAGAAGTAGATGTTAGTCACCTGACATATAAATGTATTCTTTAGGCTCAGCTCTGGATTGATGACAAACAGAACACTCAATTTCCCCTCTCTGACCTGTATCCCATCTACTCACCCAGTCAAGATATCCCCTCTTTTATTTAGGCTCTTAATGAGTAGCCAAATTATTTTGCAGTTTATCTTCTTTGGGTCTTATTTTCCTAAGAGGATGTTTGCATCAGCTGAAAAATTTTTCTTTTCGATAGCATCTGTGGAATATCAACCAGCCTCTTTTGGCATGTGTGTCAGGAGACCATAGTGCCTATCCAAAAATCAGTCTTTGGGATAGATACATATGCTGACCTTCAATTAGGCTCTGGGTTAAGACAACATAAGAAAATCAATAGCTTATTTTCTCTCCCTCTTTCTTTTATTTCTGCTCACATTTTGATGTTTGCTAAGATAAAGAGTTATAATACGGAAGGCAGGCATCTCCACTGAACATCCAGTGAGGTTGTCACAGGCCCAAGGGGTCATGCTTTGGCTGAATCATTGTAAATCTACCAAACCAGGTCTCTCAGTATATACCCATCCTCACTGTATCCAACAGTGTCTACTCCTCTGTTGGAAGCAAAGATCATTTCACCTCACACACCTCGCCGCATCCTCCACCCTCCACCCTGTAGCTTCTTTGCAGTGAGCTTTACAAGGAAGGTGTTAGGTAATTGAAACTCTGGTCACAGGGGACTAAACCTGTGGTATTGAAGTGTGTTGTTCAATTTTATCACCTTTTGCAAGTGTCAAAACTTACATCACCTCCCACAGGGGAAGGAAGAAATTCTGATCTCTGTCAAACATATCAATGGAGAAGCTTATTGCAATAAAGCTGTAGACCAGAAATAATTATGGAATGTCCATCAGTCTGCAATAAAGAAATCATGCCATGCACGATTTTCCTTCTTGGCCTCTTAATTTTCTCCCCAGTTTCTTCATGATAGTTTGTCAACTAGATTCCTGTAGGCAGGCTTATCGACACTAGCATTTATAACAGAAACATATGCCACAGATGTTGAGAATAATTCTAATCTGTCGCTTTCCCGTCACTAGTAAGGGCTAGAGCCAAGATTTTATTCACTCTCCAGCACATAGGGTATTTAGCACTGCTTCCAGTTCTGACACAAGGCAAATTGGAAGTCAAGAGAAAATGAGGTGGCCATTGTGTGTTAAGTTTATATGTTGGCTCTTTTAACTAATACAAAGACAGCCTAATGAATTAATGGGGAAATAATGTGAAAGTCATATTTCTTGATGTATATACTCTGCTTTATACAATATTCTTAGAAGAATAGCTACCATTCATTGACTTATGTCTATTCTAGGCAGTGTACTAAGAGCTTTAGATTTGCGTGCATTAACTCACGTAATCCTCGCTCTCTGAAGTTGGTGATGTTGGTATGTCTATTTTACAAATGAAGATACTGAGGCACAGAGTCGTTAAGTAACTTGACCACCATCAACACAGTTAGTGGTGGAGCTGAAATTTGAATCCAAGCAATGTGGCCCAGATACTGTACTTTTAACTACTACACTGTACTGCCTCTTGGACTCAGAATAAAATGATTTGTTCCTTCTAGGTGCACCACATTTTGTATGGTAGTTACTCAGACTTTTAAGGTACAGGTTAGTACTCTGAAGCAGTAAGCAACTAGTTGTGCAAATTCTTTTAATACTTTAAGTCATTCTCTTATAGGAACTTAGACTTTAGGTTTTAGGTCATTAGGATAACATTTACCATACTGCTGAAGTAATGTAGTGATGCATTAAAAGGCACCTTTGAATGCAGTATGAGAAATATAAGCCTCTAAAATAGTGTAGATAGCCCTCAAGCAAAAGTCATCATGATAAAGGCTTCTTTGTCAAATCCTCACAGAGTATGAGCCTTTTCTGTCATGCACAAGACACCTTCTTAAGCACTATTGTGATTGAGATTGGTTATTTGGTTATGATGTGAGAAAACCTATCTGGTATCTCTTTGCTGAGAAAACTCAGAAATGGCTACAATATAAATAACATCGTGGTTAGGGACTTGGATTGGGTTATGGGCTGTGAAATGTTTCATATTCCTGTAATACACTCCATTCTAGCACCAAAAATCAAATGTATTATTCATTCGCCATCTCTCCCCTCATCTAATGCAGCAACTCTCATAGAAGGGACATCAAGTGTTTTCATCATCTCCACCTCTTGTCTGTCTTGCCTGCATGTCCTTATCTCCAAATGGTGTGGTTACGATTATATTCCCAAAGTGGGTTGCGTTATGTCACTTACATCCTTAAAAGCCATTATCACTCTGTAATCTTACTTTAATCATTACTTCTATAACGAACTGAAAATTCCTTAGCATAATTTTTCAAGTCTTTGATAATCTGGTCCTAGACTATTCTCCCAGTGTCTTCTTTCATTCACACTTAATTCTGTCACATGCTGTGCCACAGTAGCTCCAGAATACTTGATATGCTCCAAACACATTGTTATATTTTTCCACTACTGGTCTTTACTCATTTACTGTGGGAGAGAAGTTAAGGATATGGGTTCTATGGTCAGATTACCTTTTTTTTTTTTTTTTACTAAAGTAAAGTTACAATGTTGTGTTAGTTTCTAGTGTATAGCATAGTGATTCAGTTTTATATATATATAATCCTTTCCAGATTATTTTTCATTATGTTATTACAAGGTACTGAATATAGTTCCCTGTGCAGTACAGTAGGTCCTTGTTGTTTACCTCTTTTATATATAGTAGTTAGTGTCTGCTAATCCCGTACTCCCAATTTATTCTTCCACCCCCCTCCTTTGCCCTTTGGAGATTACCTTATTTTGAATCTCAGCTCTAATGCTTACCAGTGGTGTGGCCTTGGGCAGGTTATTTCAGCTTCCTGATTTTTTCCTAAGTCTTTTTCCTCGTCTGTAAGGTGGTCATGATCATGCCTACCACATCGGGTTGCTGTGAAGACGACACGAGCTCAACATGTGAAGTGTTAAGAGAGGGTCCTGCCAGATAGTGAGCTCTCAATGATCATTACATTTTATTGTCGTTTTTGTTGTTGTTGTGGTTGTTGTTATTTCCACAGCCCAGAATATTTTCTTGCCAACCGCACCTGTCAAGGATCAGCCCAAATGCCACCTCCTCCATGAAGACTCTGGCAATTTTCTCAGTTTCTGAAACGCTACTTTAGTATTTTGAGGTCAGTTATATAGTGGCTTCTTCATCTCCAGTAGATTACAATCTATTTTTAG
This sequence comes from Camelus bactrianus, assembly GCF_048773025.1. NCBI lineage: Eukaryota > Metazoa > Chordata > Mammalia > Artiodactyla > Camelidae > Camelus > Camelus bactrianus. Next base: position 74,796,921 of record NC_133575.1, on the reverse strand, counting down.
GTCCTTTACTACTCATAATGCCTTATCTGGCATGTAGAAAGTGATCAATAGGTCTATATTGAATTGTGCAGAGAAATCTTGCAAGAGCCTGTTCTCAAGTATCCCTTTGCATGGTTATGTAGTCAAGAGCCATAATATTATCAGTGATGTTTGCCTTGAGTTCTCCTACACTAGTGTAAAAAAACCAGTGGAAGGAATATCATGTCATTTGACCTCGATGCCCTTTCCCTACTCCTTTTCAATCATTTACCCAGCAAGCCACAGATGGGCTGCCGATTCCAACATATGCCATGTGGGCATAGTTTTCTCATTGCCCAAATTGGGTAAGATATGCACATATGCTACATGACAATTTGTTCTGAGTCTAGCTTTCTAATGGTAGTGCCTGCACAGTCATAATGCATTTGTTGGCCGTGTACTAACTCTGAAACAGTTGTAGCTGGGGCCCTTTGAAATGCTTGGGGTCGAAGGTTTCAAATACTGGCCCTCAGTCTCTTCTTTAATCCAAAGGACAGTTGAAAGTTGACAGGTTGGTGGATGCTACACATTTTACAGGGCACTAAAGAGATGTGGGAATGAAACATGCTCCAAAAATACAATTCAGTTCTCTTCAGGACACTCTTCCATGGATCACCGAGGCTAGAAACCCACCCCCTGAGATGGCACAGATAACGATACAACAGTATTCTCAACTGGGCAATTTGGTTGTTACAGTTTTACTTAACTACTTATAGTTCTTCAAATGTACCATACTCTCCCTCCTCCCCAGGTCTTTACACATGCCTGCAAAGCCAGTTTTTCTGCTACCCCCACCTCTTTTTGCTTATCTACCTCTCTCTGTCAACAAGTCTCACTGGGACTTCTGAGATTCTTTCTCTGAACCCAACCAAACTTGGTTCCGCGTCCCTCCCATCTGCCCCTGCAGCAACCTACCACTCAGAATCATGTTCATCTATTTACTTATTAGCTCTCCCCAAGTAACCTGCAAAGAACTTGAGACTCATCATATCTTTTCATTTTTCTATTTCTCATGCTGTGGCATATAATTTCTAATGCTTCCTCATGATAAATGGAAGGACAATTCATGTTGTGGAATGAATCAGTTTTGGCATAAAGACACCAACATTCACACCTGATCTCATTTGCTTCGACCCTCAACCAGTAGTATATGTATGAAGGTACAGCATTCAATAGAGAAGTGGTCCCCAAGTGCCTAAAGTGGTTAGTGGTTAGTGCACAGTCTTTCGAGTCACACAGAGATACAGGTTCAAATTCCAGCCGTACCATTTACTACTTTTGTGACCTCAGGCAGATTACTTCTCTTCTGTGAGCCTCTGTTTCTGCATCTGTGAATGGTGGATCATTGATTATACTCATGTTTGAGATTTCATGAGATGCATGCAAAATGCTTCACGTAGTTCCTGATGCACCATAAGCATTCCATCAATAATATTTCTCTATTCTCATTTGGTTTAATTAGAGCCAGAAAATAGATAACATGCTGTTAAAATAAGAAATGTGAGGAGACCGCTTCTGTCTCGATTTTCTTAGTTGCTTAAAGACATTTGTGGTAGAATACCTATTGAAATGTATAGAATTAGGTGGTACCTGAAGACAGCTGTAATGAACCTGACTTTGTTATTACTTTGATGCTTTTAGTATAATTGCTTCTTTTTCTTCATGCTGCTAAATTTCCTCTAATTTCTTCCTGATAGATTTTTTCCTTTAAGTTTCTTGATTTCCTTTGCCGAAACCTGTAAATGTTGGCATGGGGGAAAATGTTAGTGCTGCAGATTAATGATCTTTTCTGTCCCTGTAGTAGTAACTAAAAGTAGCCATTTTTCTATTTGTCTAGAAAAGTGTGAGTTTTATTCTGATTTTTCTTACTGTCACAAATGTATGTGTATTTACCTCAAGACTGTGAAACCTGTTTGGGGGACTCTAAAGTTACCTTTAAGTGTTACTCTAAACATGTCACCTCTTGATCTTTTAACTTTTCTATGTTCTGCCATAAGAAAGGCCAAGGTCTACTCAAATAATGAGTCAATACCATTTTACATATACCCTCAGGATCTGGAGCACTTCATACATGAGGAATTCCACAGGAACTTACAGAGATATAGAAAGTCTAAATCCTAAAATCAAATCATAATCAATAAATTTAGGTAGGGCCTATAAGGGCATAGCAGCTGGCCTTTGGGTGAATGTGCCGAAATATGTTTAACAACTGTTAAAACCATGAAGATTATGCACTGTGATATCATCTGAGTAGACCTGACCCACTGGTTCCCCCTCATGGGAATTTGCTGTGCATTCTCACTCCCTAAAGCAAAATTCATTTCTTAAACCCTAAGCATCTCACATATCTTGTTTGTTACATTCATGTCTAATGCAGCTAATTTAAAATTGAGACTTCTCCTAGCCTTCCTTCAAAGGGTATTGACATTTCAGTTTGGTTTAGTAACGTATTGTTTTATCCCTCTTTAAGGATGGACACAGGCATGACAGTTTCTTTAATAACCAGTTTCCACAGAAGCACCACTCCATATACAGTCCATTTGGGCTGTAGCGAGACATGGAGAAGTCTTTGTAGGCCTCCAACAGACCACCACATGGACCACAGTGACAGAGGAGAGCCTATAGGTAGCTGTTTTCTAAGAAAAGCATCTTACTTGAAGAAGCTTCATTTCAAAGTGCCTTCAGGTATGAGAAAAAATTTAGGATGCCCTTTAATGCATTATGAACAAATGGAGATGCATTATGTAATGTTGGTATTCTGGGAGACCTGGATTCAAGAAGGATAAATCAATACTTCATGCATATATAAGTTCTTCCTTTCAAGAAGCTCAAAGCCTTGTTTTCTTCTTCATGTGAACCAAGTTAAAACAACCCCAAAACTCTTGACTGAAAACTTCATTTTCTTTTAATAAGTTTGTATAAATATCAGATAATCTTTCCGTCAAAGTCCTAGTAAGCAGTTCTGCGTATTTCACTCTAGTTGTGCATATAGGATGTCTAGGATGCTAACGAGTGTTCAGGGTTTTGAATGCATAATCATATTTCCACATGCAGCCCAGAGGAAAAGTAATTTGGTTGAATGCCCCTTGTGTTCCTTTTTTCTGTGCACGTGTGCTATATATACTAGGATTTTGAAAAATGTAAGGAACAGTAACACTCCACTTATCCACCTATCATATTTCTAGCAAAAACAATCACCCGGGGCACAACTGAAAGCCCGAATTAAATGAATCACCTGAAAACAGCAAGTAATGAAAAAACCATCTGTTTTCTGAGCCTGGGTCTTGTACTCTTAGAAGAGTAGTACTGTATAGAAAATTAAAGTTATCATTTTACCTAGCTTGGTGACTTGGTTTCCCCTGAAAATATTATACCTACCTTGCCTTGGGAATGTACAGCCATTTAATTTATTTCTATTTTTTAATTGTTTTTTTGGTACAGCCATGTTAGCAATCTTAGCCAATGCTGGTCAGAACGTATGTCCACAGCTGTGAAAACTGATAGCAAACTGCACAGAAGAGAGAACAAATGAACATTTCAAAAGAACATCAGACCGTAGTCAGTAGTTGACCACAGTGATTCGATGATTCATTTAATCATTCAACATATACATATTGAAAGAATATTTTGTGCAAATGGGGCAAAAATAAAGTGTGTGGACATATGAGAGCACTGCTTGTAATGGGGAACAGGAAAACACTGAATGTGACTTAAAAAACAAAACCTTTAATGTGCTAAAGGGCACGTTAGGGCAGGAGGCTAGACGGCAATGGTGATACAGTCATAGGTTGGGGTCAGAGTGTGGAGGGCCTTCGATCTAGGAGTTTGAAATTTGCTGGGGGACAATGAGAAGCCACCATCAGAACCTTTTAAGAGTGATGTGGAATTGGAATTTATGTTTTGGAAAATTCACTCTGTGGACACATGAGGTATGAGGGGCATATTCTGTTTTGGCTCATGTAAAAAAAAGATCTAGCCCTAAACGTGGATGTCTGTCTTATAGAATATTCATACATGTCCTTATATGCATAGATTGTCTTTGAAAGGACATATAAAAACTGGTAATACCGGATGCCTCCGAGGCAGGAAAATGAGGATCTGTGACTCCGGCTTTGTTTGGGTGGGAGAGACTTTTTACTGCCTACCCTTTGCACTGATTTTCATGAGGTGTCTTAGCCCTTGTTCTCTGGAAGCAGAGCCCAAGGCTAGATTAACATGCTGACACTTTATTTGGGAGGGCAAGTCCAGGGATTTGAGGGTGAAGAACAGAAGGTCCAGGAGAGGCACGGAGCAGTGCGAGGCAGTGAATTCCGGAGCTGGTGTCTGTTTCACTGCAGGCACTGTGTAGAAACATGGCAGGTGGTTCTCAGCAGGTGTGTTTGTTCAGCACCACTGTTGCTGGACTTTTCTGGACAGCTTGGAAAGAGAGCCTACTTCTTGGAGCAGTCTTCAAAAGGGAGGAGGGAAGAGGGAGAAGGGAGAGGGAGTTTACTTGCTTAAGTCACTTACTGGTCAAGTTTACCTCATGGGGAGCTAACATCCAGTCCTTCCAAGTTGCATCATTCAGCCACTCAGGGACCACTCAGGAAGCCAGGTCATGCAGCTGGGTGTGGCATTTCATTCGTGTCCAGCAATGGAGAAGTGGCTTACTGTATTTAGGCTTGGACTATGATATACGATGGGTAGACAGGTCTGGGACTTGAACTTGGATTCTGGCTAGCTCAGTGAACTCTACAAAGGAGGTGGCTGTACTGTCCAGGAGGTGGGCCAAACATATTTGGAAAGCAGGATCTTTTAAAATTTTTTTTATTAAAGTGTAGTTGATTTACAATGTGTTAATTTCTGGTGTACAGTATAGTGATTCAGTTTATATATATATATATATATATATATATATATATATATATATATATTCTTTTTCAGATTATTTTTCATTATAGGTTATTACAGTGGAAAGCAGGCTCTTGATGCCATTTGAGAAATTACACAGATTTGTATCTAAAACACTTTTTTTAATGTATCTTTTTTAAGAAAAAAAGCTACCGGGAAAAACCAGCATGCTGCTTCTTGTAGCAGTGTGAAAGGTGATTTGAAGAAAGAAAGAATGGAGGTGAGGAGTCTAGTTAGGGGGGAATATTGTGATTGTTTCAGTGACAACAGATTAAAGCAGTAAAAGTAAGAAGAGATAGAAAAGAGTCAGAAAGTAGTTTCACTAGGAGTAGGTTGCTGACTGGATGTAAGGAACATGGCAGAAGATGCTAAGAATGACTGTAAGGCTTCTAGGTTAGACTACAGAAAACTGGAGGAAGAACCAGTTGACTAGGTTTGTGAGGGGAGATAATGAGGTTGGCTTGGTCCGTGTTAACTCAGAGGTGGCAGAAAACAGAGACATTCTGATAATGATACTCTGTTTGTAGTTAGAAATACATACCTGGAGTTCAAAAGAAGATCGAGGCTGGAGAAACATTTTGGGTCATATGGATGGATATACACAGTAGGTAAACTTGAGTTGTTTGAGTCTGAAAGAATGGAGGAGATCCTCAAAGGATATTTTCCTTATCTGTTCAAAAGGCAGAGATACATATACTACATTTAGGAATGTATCCATTAAAATGGTTTGCCTTAACACTTAGTAGGTACCTTAGCGTTATTAAGCAGAAACACTGAAGTCACGCTACCAGTAGTCAGTCATTGTATGTTGGATCCCCATCACGTACAGATCACCATCCTAAGTGCTCTGAGACAATAATACAATAAATGATAGGCAAGATACCTCCCCTAGCTGCTGACAATAGAAAGCAAAGACAAGCTAGATGCATGAAACATAGACATTAACCACCTCGTAAAAGCTACCAAAGACATTACTAATCAAACTTGTATATCCCCAAGCAACAAAAACATATGCATAGTAACCACAAAGATGTCTTATGTTAAAAAAATAGAAGTTATTTATTAATCTGAACAGAGTTGTTCTATAATCAGTCTTTGCTCTCTTTAACACATAACAATAATTATACCAATGGTGGTAGTATCTTATTCAATCAGAGATTATCTTTCCTCAGGTCTAGAGGGTCCAAGTGAGACCAGTGTATAAAGTAACATTTTTCAGGCCAAATGTACACTGATGGGAAGAACAGACTTTAAGATAATGAACCTTGTTGGTATAGATAATAAATGTGGGTAATTCAAGACTAAGTGATAAGAGCTGACTCTTTTCCTCCTGAATTAAAATGATCATCGTTTATCAAATATTTACTATGTGTTCAACACTCTGTTCAATACTTTAAAGGATTTTATCTTATTAAGCAGTTATAATTACTCCAAGGCAAAAATTATCCCCATTTTACAGTGAGGAAACTGAGACTCAGAAAGGTCAAGCCATTTTCCCAAGGGTATGCAAAAGCGGTGGTAGTCATGGTTAAAACTCTGGTAGCCATTACTCACACCGTCTGGTGTATTCAGTTCTCTGTTCCTTCCAGAACACAGAGGATTATCCTTCTCCACCTCCTTGAAATTAGAGGAGGCCAGACGACTAGTTCTGCCTGATGTAATGAGATCAAAAGTGACATGTCACTTTCAGGAGGAAGCATTGAAATGCTCAGGCTCAACTCTCCAGTCCTGTCTTCCCACGTTGCGGTGGACCCTGTAGTGTTGTATTAAAATGACAGCATTTAAAGTTGGAGCTTCCATCAGCCTGAATGACAATTATGTGGAGCAGAATCCCTCAACCTCTTGCTCCCCACCCAATGGGCAATGTATATTGGATAAACAATAGTAAAAAATAAGCCTTTGCTATTTTACTGAAGCCACTGTGATTTTGGAGTTTGTTGATATCACAGAATAACCTAGCCTATCTTTTTTTTTAACTGTTTTTTTTTTTTAAATTGATTCCAGGAATGAGGCTAAGAGAAACCCTGCTCTATTTTACCATAAATACTATTAATCCACAGATGACTTCTTTGTATACAGAAATGATTGGTTTGAATTTAAATGAGTTGATATTCAGAGTTTCCAACCAGACTCAGATAAAACAATGAAATTATCCAGTGACTGTGGCTAAGTTTTATAGTTGCTACTTAGATTGCCTCAACAGTCTCGTATTTTCAGTCCACCAGATATGAGAAAAAGAGAGTGCTACATTCCACAGTTCTGATGCATACTAGACCCTGAAAGTATATACTTTGCCTTCGCTATTATTAACTTCTTCATTCCTAACCTCATTCCCAAGGAAACTCACCATTTCCTCACCAGGTCCGGGGCAAGTGTCTTAAGTCCCTAGCCTCTCTGGATTGACAGTCTATATATTTTTGCTCCATATTCTGCTCTCTTTCCATTTTGTACTGTTATTTTTTGAATTGGCTGTTCTTATAGCCTAAATAGACCACATAATTATAACTCAAAAAAAATTTGTGCCACAAATACTTGGTTTCTCATTATTTTGATTTCGTAAGTAGAATGGTGAGAGTTGGAGAGGTCTCAATTTAGATTTCTTCAGTTAAGCCGAGAGAAATGAGAGTGCCATCAAGGAAGACACCTTCCATATACAGAATCTGCTGGAAATGCATGAACACTAAATCGTTTTACATCATGTACTTGATCTGAAAGCTGCCAGGAAAGAGAAATACATATTTGTCTGGGGATCCAACTTCCTAGTCAAGCTGCCAAAGCAACCCGCAGGCTCAACAGTGCTCACTGGGTCCATGTATTTTTCCACATCCCTGGGGTCTGAATGTGTCAGTGTGTAACTTAGATGGAAGTTGATCCTCAGCTAATTGACAAATTCACCAGGAAGTTCTGGTGCAAAAGTAATCACAGTCCACAAGAATACTGGTGTTGGCCTTGAAGTGTAACATGACATTTTGGGACTAAGCCCAATTAGAAGCTCCTCTCTTGTTTCTTGAATGCACCTTAAAAAGCATCTTGAGTAATGAAATGAAAATTAAAGTAGCTCTGTGTTCCTGGAACTGAGTTAGGATCAACATTTAAAAATCAAGTTTGTGTCAGCAGACTAGACTTAAATGTGGAAAACTACTTGATTGTGATTCATCTATGTTTGCCTCTGATGAATAAATGTATTATTCTGATGATGACTTCTGGTAGCAATGGTCAGGCTAATTTTTTCTATTAGCCTTCATGCTGTGAACGTATTTATTCTAGCGATGTTTGATATGACTGATAGAAGGTTTCTATGGGCAACACTGTCCAGGGAACAAAAGAATCAAGCCATCTTCCTTGCAAATTTGACTCTAAATGTTAGTGGATCAAACTTTACTTTGTAAGTGTACTGGGCCTAAGTGTCACATATCGAGAAATAGTTTAAAAATCATGTGAAACAAATATTTCCAGGTAAAATCTTATTTCAGTTAAATACCTGCAAATTCTACCAAAAAGAGTGCTGCTTTTGTCAGGGGAACACTGTGTCTTCATCTCCTTTAAATTTCAGTTTTCCTTACTTCTAGTTTGTTTTTCTAACTCTTCTTCCCTTAAAATACGTTTTAATTGAATATCATCTTGTAATTCAACCTTGAGGCTCCACTAATGTCAAAACGCCCGAGTGAAGTGTGTGTGTGATTTAGAAACAGCTACAGAATTCATAGATTGAATTACAGCCAAAGTATTCTTTGGGGGCTCAGTGATGCTATCTGCAACATATTATTCAGGCATATTCATAAGTGATTAGTCATTTTACTATTTGCATAGGATATCTCTTATGCACCACTTCAAATCTCTCAGCCTCACCTCTTATTCCAGCCACATCTGTGGTAATCAGTTCTTGTGACCAGCTTGGCACAGGGGAAACCTGACAGCACTTCACCTCAAGCCTGCACTAAATGTCTCTTGCCTCCTGCCCTGGGCTTCTCTGATACCAGACAACGGGTCATGCTGGGAACCTGCTCATTGCTCACACAAATGCAACCTGAAAGTGCTGGGAAATGAATGCTTCCTAGGGTAAGCCTTGACCGACAAGGGATGAAATTCAATGAATAATGTTTTCCCCTTTCTTCCCCTGAGAAGACCATTCTTAGAAACATGTCCTAAGTCTTCTTGGACTGGTTTCTCTCCCCGCCTCTTTCACTCCCGCGGTCTTTGGCTCCTGCTCCCTGAATCATAGTTCCAAATGGGCTGTTCTCTGGCTTTAATTTTAGACTAAGATACTGTATGCTTCAGGAATTAAATTTAGACCAATCCAAATCCCTATCTTTATCGCAGCTTACTGACCACATTATTAGAGAAAACATCCTAGGATGCCCCCTTGGAAAGAAATCTATGATTTATCCGTTTGTAGAAGAAAAGGAACTAAATCAGGGAAAGAATAAGTTTATTCAAGGTACATAACTCTAAGGATTATATACAAATGACACAGAATATTGAGGTGCGCATACCAAAAAGAGTCCTTGGTCTCATTCATTCATTCATTTCAGTTAATCTTCAGTAAGTGAATACGCGGTGCCAGGCACTCCGCTTGGTGTTAAGACGACAGAGGCAAGTATAGCAGACATGGCCCCTCTCCTCATAGAGCTTAAATCTGTAGATTTTACAGTGGTCAGTCAGATATACATCAGCGCAAGAAATATGCCCAGCAGAGGAAAGCCGCAATTCTTTCTTCAGAACAATCTCTCCTCTCACACCCAAGTAACTCCAGAAGTAAATCTATAGGTAAAAGTAGCGGCCACGGAAGGGAGAGTAAGAGTAATTAGTAGAGTCCAGAGCTCAGCCCAACAACCAATTAAGAAAACTTTCTTCTTACAGTCACTGAAGCAGTTTCCTATTTGGCCTTTCTGTATCATGACTTTACAAATGACTTTTCCAGAGAAGAGTTAAAGGGTCCTGCTCAAGATTTCCTCCCAATGACGATCTCACCAGACTGTTGCCAACTTTGACCCAGAGAACGTAAGCTCCATGAGGTGTTTATCGTCCACACTAGATTTGCAGTTGGACAGTCAAGGAGGCAATTACTCAAAGAACTGTTTGAAGAAGGGAAAAGAAAAAAACAACAACCTGACTCTTTTAAGACTTTACATGGTACTCTAGCTATCCAGATTAATTTGGGTCTGAGTTTGAAATACCATCTAAATTATGCATCTTTGCTCTGGGGTTCACTAACACTTTTCTCAAGCTTCAAGGACTGCCATCTCACCTTAATCTCATGTGACTAGATGTAACTAACAATGCTTAGTGTCTCAATATGTTAGGGCACTTACATCTCCTTCTCAGTGGGTAATCTCAGGGCCTCTGAAGAGCTCACAAAGCAGAGGGAAGCAAAAGGGAATGAGGAAATTATGTTGAGAAAGATAATATACCAAAGTTTATTTCAATAAAGACTAACCAGATTGCTTTAAAAATGAGGTTGTCTTGTTGACTGAGCTTTCTGTTTATTGGAAGGTTACAGAAAATATTTGCATTGAGATAGTTTCCAAAATGAGAGTCCCCTATTCTGCCTTGATAATGTACTAGAGTAAATATCCAATCCTCTCAGTTTTGTGTTTGAAGTCTTGAATAATAATAGCTAATACTAATGCCGGCCCTAGGCCACTGTACTAAATGCTTTACACAATTCTGTTATTCACACCTCACCATAAATCTATAAGGCAAATACTTTTATTAGCCACATTTTCCAGGAAGCTCAGGGTTTATGAAACTTGCCCAGGTTACATAGCTAGTTAGGGGCAGAATTGGAACTTGAGTCTAGATTCAAAAGAAAGATGATTGATATAGAAGGGATTTAACATGTAATAGTTGGTATCTTTGAAAGATGGACCAGAATTATCCCAAAGATTGCAAGACATAATAAAATAAAACTTTTCTGAAAATCTCAGACATTGCAGATCAAAAGAGCTCTTGGAAAAAAATATTAGAAAATGCTTAAGGTCAAGAAATATCCTTTTAAGATTGTTGAACTTCAAGGACAAAGAAGGAAACTTACAAATATTTCTACAAAAGAAATAGATGACTCACAAAACAAAATGAAACAAAATCAACAAAATTTCAGACTGGTCTCAAAATTCTCATTAACACTGTATTCAAGAAAACAATGGAGCAAATCTTCAAGGTATAGCGTATGAAAGGCTGTAGCCCAATGATTCTGAATCTATCTAGTATGTTGTTTATTTTAAAGATAAAAGAAAAACATCCCCAAATATGTAAGAAATCATAGATTTTATCATCTACTTATCCTTCTTGGAAAACCTTGATAAAATGTTTCTGGTTAATGCAAAGTTCCACTATACAAGAGAAACAATCTTTTAGGTGTTTTCCTGGAAGGTCCATTTGTAGTCCACCAGAAAAGTTCCCCCACACTAAGTGAATTGTTGTAATTCTGATGTTAGAGATTCCTTTAGGTTAAAACGTGACTCTTTTAAAATGCAAATACTTCTGGGAAGGCTAACATATTAAGCACTTCACAGTCATTAACAACATCTTAATAAGTTTAATTGATCAAATATTTCCCTCCTCACAGCTAAGCTGAGGTCAGGTGAACCCGCTGCATAAGAATTTTGATGTGGTGAGAAAAAGAACATTTTAGAAGGAAGGTAGGTGGAAAAGACTGAATGTGTTGCCAAGCAAATCCAGAAAGCATTTGTGTGCCCTTAAGACATAGTGACTTATTTGACAGTTTTGCTTAAGACTGGCTCAGCACAAGATGATGAATGTAGAAAATTGAGCAAAATCTGGACTGAATCCAAAACATAGATTGAAAGTACTTTAAACATAAATACTTCATGTTGTTATCTGTGATTTGCTTTTATATGCTTCCTCAAAATTACAAAAGCTTGTTAACTGAGGGTTCCAGTTTCAAAAAAAGTTTCACTTGAAGTGATCCTTCTTAATTCAGCAAAGGAGAGCCATTCTTGGGTTGAACTAGAATGGATTTTAAGGATCACTGACAAAGAATAAAAAAAAAATCTTAGAGTCTTTTGTGTATTTTGTACCAATATTAATGGGTTCCCCCTTTTTAATCTTGCATTTAGCTAAGGTACAAAGCAATTGTATGCTCCTTAGCTTTAAGAAATTGAGCATAACAGTGCATAGAGGGAGGGTATAGCTCAGTGGTAGAGCATGTGCTTAGCATAGACAAGATCCTAGGTTCAATCCCCAGTACCTCCATTAAAAAAAAATTAATTAAAAATAAATAAACTTAATTGCCTCTCCAATTTTAAAAAACAGTATATGTGTGTATGGACTTTCATGTCTGTCACACACTTACTATAGCCACAGTTCTGAAAAAATGTCGAAAAAGGTGACCCTGTCTCCCTAGTATTTAAATATTAGGACTTAAACTGTTTATTGCATTCTAATGAATATGTAAAATAGAAATTTCTCTTGGAGCCCTATGGAGCTGTATGACTCACAACAGCTTCGAAAGGGAAAGAAAAAATATAGGTTCATTAAGGAACCCAGAATTTAAATGACGCCCTTGTAGATACTCAACCCCAGGTCAGATCGTAATGTTCAGAAAGCTCAGAATTATGTATCGATAATAACAGAGGTCAGCTCTAGCAGGAAATGCAGTTATACTGCATTGGGAGAAAACACATTCTCGGGGGAAAAAAAAAGCCATTGTATTATTTACGAAGGGGAAAAAACCCCAAAATCTTAACTGGTGTTCCACCACTGTTCCTACCATAGTTCTTTTCCAGGTTCTTTCACATTGGATGTGGTATATATAATGGTTAAGTGCGTGGATTCTGGAAACTAATTGCCTGGCTTTAAATCCCACCTCTGACACTGAGTAGCTGTTTGACATTGGGCAAGTTACTTAACTTTGCCTCAGTTTCCACATCTGTTAAATGGGGGGATATGAATACTAACTTTTTATTGTTGTTGCAAGGATGAAATAAGTAAAAATGTCTGTTAAGTTCCTAGAACAATATCTGCCACATTCTAAGTACTAAGTATGCTAGCTGTTATCATTTAGAATTTACTGTGATGCTTCTTAGCAATTGTTATTATCATGATGCTTAAATAGTAATGCCCTTATACTGCATTCCACAATTTGTAAAGTGTCATTTATATGCCAGTGGTATCTATGCTTTCCAGGTAAGAGGAGATTTATCATGACTTCAACCATCAAAAAATTAATCATTATACAATTAACTCAATTATCCATGGAAGTCAAATGACATCAAAGCTTCATCAGTGATAGCTATGAGGAAAAGGCAGAAGTGAGGATGTCTTATGATTAATACTTTGAAAAAGGTGGCTAATATAATGTTTGCTCTAAGACATTTTACTTCCAGGGAAGTATTTGGGAGTAAAATAAAAAGGAGCAACGTAGAGGGTCATATACATATACCTTGAACAAATACCAACAACAGATTTTTTTAATCATTTAATCATTTTTTTAATCATTTGGATTTAATCCAAATCTAGAATGTTAATTACTAATTTCATTAAGGCAATGATATCATCATGAAATTCGGGGACAGGTCACTTAAACCATTTATAGACATCTGGTGAATTTCCTTCAGTTTTTGCTCTAAAAAGAATTGTTCTCAGTTCATCTACTGATCTAAAAAGAATTTATTTTTCTCCCACCTACAACTGATGGTGACAGTTGCCCTTAAGGTACCATTTTAGGTGTGTCAGATCAGAGAAAGTGGCATATTAGTAGCCCTAAAGCTATAGGCTGTTTTTCATATCTTAGTGTTAGGTAATCTAATTAATTCATTATCTACTACAGCACTGTATTTCCACCAGCTTCAGGGCATCCCTTTATGACACAAAGGATTTAGTATCACAGTAGAAGCATTTGTTGTGTTACTCCTTAGTCCCATAAAATGGTCCGTTACCAGAAAGAAGACTTACTAGTTGCCTGTTACATACAAATAAGAATCAATGGATGGTACAACATACTTCTTTCTCACTGTCAGCCTCTGTCTTAAGAGCCCCCCACCCACCTTACCTCTCTTCCTCTATTCTTTCCTCATAAGTGCTCGACCTTTATCTCTTCCTCTGCCCTTCCCTCCTCCTACTCCTCACTATCCTGACTCTGTCCTGGAGGATGCTGCCGGATCCTCTCAGTACTGTTCCCCCTGGATCATTTTGGAGGAGTGGCATTAAACCCCGAAGATCTGGAGCATCTTTGAGGGTTTATGGCTCCATGTTATGCCATATAAACCCATCTTTTTCTTCTAATATTTTCAAGGTATTATAACACTGGGGTTAATCATGTAGGCAACGGAGTCAGACTGTTGTGGTTGAAATCTTGGCTCCCGTACTTCCTAACTTTGGCCTTGGCTAATTACTCAGCCTCTATGTGCCTCACCTTCCACTGCTCTAAAATCGGCATCATCATACTACCTCCCATCTCAGAGGACGGGTGTGAAGGTTGAGTGAGTTAATACATGTAAGAAGCTTTTATTAGCGCCTGCCACTCAATAAACAGAAACAGTTGTTATTACTACGGACTGAGGATCCAATGCTCTTATGGTGCCTGAAGGTGACTCTGGGTCCCCCAGAGTAACACCTGAAGTGCCTACCCACCACTTATTTAATGTCTTCAGCACCATTCTCACTGGCCTTCCTACTATCTGGGAAGAGCTAATATATCTGATCAACTAATTGGTACTGTAGCTAGAGATAACTGTCATTGATGAAGTAACAGGATTTCTCATAGGGAACATGTGCCGTTAGAGGTGTCTTCTGGAGACAGTGCCTTATGATAAATGAATAACCAGTGGAGGGTTCAGTAGCCATCTCTGTGTGGGCATAGCCCTGTCTACAGCTGAAGCATTACTCTCTTTACCTTAATGGGTAGGATTTGCAAATTAGCACCCTGGAAGTGGAAGTTCTTTCATCTCAAAAGAATTGAGTTTTCAGGTGAAGCAAACTGTTACCAGGTGAGATTAGTGCCTCAGTCATAGGGTCTAGAAAAAAGCCATGATTCACCATGAGATGAATCCTTTCTGTCCCACACTCCAGGTGGTAGTAAACCACTGGATTCTGTCTGATCTTTGTTTACAATGTCTGTCACATCTGTCCCTTTCCATACCATTCCGTGTTTCTTCATTAATGCAATAGTCTAATTAACCCTCTCTCTAGTTTTTCCTCTCATCTGATCCATCCTGTGTGCCTCTGTCACATTAATCTTTCCAAAGCTCTGAAGTTACTCTCCAGCAGAGTCCCTACTCCTAAAGAACGTTTTCCTTGGCCTCCCATTCAAAACCCTCTACCCTCTCCCATAGGAATAAGTGATCCATGGAGGCCATAGAATTGGATTTCCTGGAGATAGCTAAGGAGCGATCCATGTTTACAGGAATATAAAAAGACAGAAGAGAGATGTCCCCCAAATCTCTCTAATGTTATCAGCCTTGCTTGCTGGACACAAAATTCCTGGGTAATGTGCTTTCCAAGGCGGTGCTCAGCAACTGAGTGGGAAGGGAAAGGATAATTCCCACCTCTTTCCACAAGGGGGCAGCAAACACCAACTGTGGGGTTGTTCAGACGCTAGCAAATCTGCCGGAGGGAGTGCAAGGTAAGGTGACCTCTTATATTTTCCTACTGAGATGGGATCCAACTTTCCCTCAGGTGAAGGTCAAATTCCAGAAGCACCCTGGGACCTTGGTGGAAATGCAGCTATCTGGTCTTCACCCAGGTAATTTTGATATAGTGTTCTTTAGACGCACTCTGAGAGGCAGTGATAGAAAATAGAACCAGTGTTGTACCCTTCACTTCCACACTATTCATACCTTTCTTAGGCTATGGCCAGTTTTTAATGCCATTTTCCTTCATCTCTGCACCTGGGAAAATCCTTTCCATTCGTAAAGGCTATTGCAAATGCAGCTTTCTCTCCGATGTCTTTCCAGGGCAATATCTCCTACCCCTCAACAGATTACTGCTTCTGAGACAGTGGATAGGTTGGATATGGAGGTCTCAGTACTGGGGTAGGGGCATATTAGGGGCACTGTGATGGGACTGCTGGAAGGTGGGTTTCTAATTTTTGCATTGAGGTATTGCAGTTGTTTGTTGGCTTGAGTTAAAATCAACCCAAGTGCTAGCAGGTGCCTAAAAGATTTGGCAAGTACTTCACATTTCAGGCCTCCCATGGGTTAGAACAGCGGTTCCTAGTTGTGCAAATTGCAGTCACCTAGGGGGTATTTATAAACTGATACCTGGGCCCCATCCCCAGACATTCTGACTTAATTGGCATGGAGTGTAACTCGGGACTAAGTATTTTTAAAACCTCCTTAGGAGATTCTAATGTGCATCAATGCTTGGGAACTTTGGATTAGAGTGAGAGAAGTAGATCTAACTTTGGGAGGACTGTCAGCCATGTCAGTGTGGCAGACTTGGGATGGGGAGAAGGGGAAGTGAATTGATTCCCAGTAGTCACTTCTGTAAGGGCAGCTGTAGGGGAGAGGGATTGGTAACAATGAGGGAGCTATCTAATTGAGCATGTATCACTGAAGGTAAGTTCTATGAAAGCAGATCATTGGCGGTGATGCACATGATGAGTTAGGAGGCATCGTTACAGCTTATAAGTGGTAGATATGAACCTAGAATTTAAACCAGCGATACCAGTTGTATCTGGCCCCAAGCACACAGTCTTATGTTTTCCACCATTTATCAAATTTAATATTCATCAGGGGCCCTGGAAATATTGTTAAAAACACAACTCCTTAGACCCTACCCCCTAGCAAATGTTTGTGCAGGTGGTGGCTGTTATTTTTAGCCACCACTTAGTCTTTTTGTTTTCCAGAAAAACTTATCTTGAACTTTGATATATCAAACAAATAAAAGCCAAGCTGATTGAGTTCAAGCAGAAGTTTGGGAGTTCAGTTTAAACCAATCTGCAACCTCTTTAACCCAACCCATCCTCTAAGACAAGACCTTGAGGCTTCTCCTTACTATTTGATATCCACTTTGTGAATCCCTCCTAAATGTTAAGATGCAGTTCCATAGTTCTAGAAAAATAATCTACAGAAATATTTGCACAATTGTGGAAGAGTAAATATACAAGAGTGTTAACTCAGCACCGTAAAAGTGGAAACATTTTTAAAGATAATGAAAATGTCAATCAATGTAGGAATGGTTCAGTCTTTTATGGTAGTTAAAACACCTGATGGTTACTGAGCACTTAATATTGCGCAGGCACTGGATGCTTTATGTCTTTTGTCTCATTTATGCCTCTCAACCACCAACTGCATAAAATGGTGTCAAAGCAAAAATTGCAACAAAGTTGAATAGGCAGGGAAGACTTTATTCAAGGCTTTTGTAACAGAGGAGAGAGGTCAGAACTCAGTCTGAACTCAATTCTGCTGAAACAAGGGGTGGGGAGCAGTTTAAGCCCTGGAGTGAACTAGTGGAGAAGTACTGGAGGACATTAGTGGGAGTTATGGCCATGTGTTTGCTCATTGGCTTTATCCAAAGGCAAAATCAACTCATATCTTTATGACAGGAGATAGTTTTATTGGTTGAACAAGATACCCACCAAAGTTAAGCTCCTGCTGTCCCACAGAGATCTGGAGAAAGGGGTGCTGGCTTTCTTGATTACATTTCAAAAGGGTGGCTCCTGGATCCTTGAGAAAGACATACCTGGGTTGTAAAACCTGGCAATGGACTTTTAGAAAGATTTACATCTCAAAGGAGCCAAGAAATAATTTCTAATTACAAGTTCTGTAAAGTAAATGACCTATAAAAGGAAGGTTAGGGGCCTAGAATCAGGAAGAAGCCTGTCTAAAGTTTAGCTTAAAGCTGAGGACAACATTAAGGCCATGTTAATCAGTAGAAACTATTATATTATTTCCCTTTTACAGATGAAGAAATTGAGACTTTAAGAGAAAGCAAGGATCTTGCTCAGGATTACACTGCTAGTTAGCATCTGAGTCAGATCAAACTCCTTCTTTGATTCAAGTAACAGCAAGTTTAAACACTTTGTGATGCAGCTTTGCTATCCAGGTAATGGTTGACCATGGAGCGTTTGAAAGGCACGAGGTAGATTTATCTGTGCAGACATACAAAGATGTCCTCAAAAAAGTTAGATTTTTTAGTTATACAGAAAAATTGATAACTGTTTTGTTCAAATCAGACAATAACAATTGAATGAAGAAATCATAAAAGTCAGTACATTTCTCTCTCTCTCCTGCCCTCCCCAATCCCTTTTGTAGGTCCAAAGTCAAAGGTATGAAATGGGAAAAAGCAAACTCTGGTTACCTCAGTGGGGTTGGAAGTGGGTAGATTTTCACCCAATTCCAGATCATTTGATTTTGATCCTCTTCTGTTTGAACATATATGTTTTGTTTTTACACTTAAGAGGACAGTTTAAAAAGTGAAAAAGGAGAGGGGGGAAAAAGGGAAGAGAAAATGGAAGAGAAAGAGAATGATAGGAGACAGAAATGTAAAAAGGAAAAGAACAGGAGAGAGAGACAAACAAGAGAGCAATAAAAAGGAAGGGGGAAAGAGAGGGAAAGGGGGAAGAAAGGATGAGACACGGTGAGAAAAGAGTAGGAGAGAAAGAGAAATTGTAAACTGGAAAAATGTAAAAAAAAAAGATAATGAAGTGTTACAGGGGGAAGATAAGAAAATGAAGAGAAAGAAAGAAAAAAATAAGGAATATAGGAAAGAAAGAAAAGAAAGAAAAAGGACAAAAGAATGAAAGAAACAGAGAAAGATGCGGGGAAAAAAAAAAAAAAAAAACCCAGCCACTGTAAGTCTGTTACTAAGGGTTTGGATCCAGGAATTAGGATAGTTTCCTTTAAATGCTGATATTCTGTTGACCTAAGACAGGAACTTAGTCAGGGAGGCCTCCTCATATATTTCAAGCACTTTTGCTTCTTCTCGATTCTTCTAGAAGAATCCAGAATGTCATTCTAGAAGAATTGAGAAGAATGTCTTGAATGTCTAGAGCAGGTGTCAGGTGTGAGTAGGGCTCTGTGATGACTTTACTCAACCTACTTATTTTCCTCCTAATCATAAGAAAGGAATTATGTGATCTACTCAGAAAACTCTTGTTAGCCCTAACAGGAATTTATTGTTGCAGCTTTTCTTTTTCCTATTGATTTCTATAAATGCTGTCATCTTCTCCAGGTGAAGGTGACTCCCAGCAGTAGCTCTGGTTCATCTGCTTTTACTATTTTCAGCTAGAGGACAAAGGTTTAGAATTTATTTTCAGAAGTACTCGTACACTTACCAGAAAAAAAAAATGATTTAAAAGGAAAACTAAACATTTTAAAAACAGAGTTTTAAAGTAATTACATAAAACAGCAGTTTTTCTCTCAGGCACACAAAAATTCTGCCTCTGCTCTTGTCTTAGAAGCAAAGAACGCTTTTATACCTGGCTCTTCATCCGCATTCTCATTGCTGATACCGTTTTTAAAAATTTCTGTGACTTGTTACTTTTATCTGTAGTGTCCGTCTCACTGTATTTAAGGCAAAGTTCATCATAGAGTGAAAGTATCACTTTAAAGAAAGGTTTTGTTGCTGTAAAGTACATCTGTAAGGGTGAAAAATATCTATGTACTTCTAGGTTGGTACACTTCACAATAGGGCACTTCCCTCAGTTTTCTCTGCTTATAGCCCACTCGACAGACAAGGTGCTTCTTTAAGCCACAGTTAGGAAAGAAGGTTACTTAACTACCTTTGCTCTCAGCTCTAAGTTAGGGAGAGCCCACTGGGTGTACAGGTTTCTTTTATAACAGCCCCTCAAAGGTGTCCTTTTGTTTGGAAATTTATGGAGACCATGAAAGGCTTTGTTGGGAATGACTATAAAACAATAGTTCTCAAAACTGACCTTGCCTTTGAATCAACCTGGGGAGCTTGTTAGAAGGATCCCAGGCCTCACCTGGTTCTTGTTTCACATTTTTTTTTTTTTTCTTGCTTCAGTATTCTCATGACTAAGTCTTAAAACCTGTTTATGGAGGCTTTAGGTTTTAAGTTCTTAGCCATCAATCCTTATTGAAGGATTCGAGTCATTTCAGTATGCTATAGAGCAGCCCTGTTCAATAGAAACAGAATGCAAACAACATGTAATTTTAGATTTCCTAGTAGCTTCATTTAAAAAGTAAAGGGAAACAGGTGAAATCAGTTTGAACTTCATTGAACCTAGTATGACCAAAATATTATCATTTCATCATGCAATCAATATAAAATATTCATTAATGATATATTTTGCATTTTTAATGGCACTAAGCCTATGAAATCCAGTGTCTGTTTTACCCTTACGGCTCATCTCAGTTTGGATTAGCCACATTTCAGATGTTCAATAGCCAAGTTTGGATACAGTCTACTGTATTAGTGCAGATCTAGGAGATGGTGGTTGTAACTCTAATCACATTGCTTCAGATCTTCATCTATATTTTCTTAATGTGCATCATTCCTGCTACACTATAGCAAAGTGCAGTTTCATGGTGTCTGAGCTGAAAAAGATCTCTCATGGTGCATGAAAATGGTTACCAGATCATTTCCTGTACAATGTTACTAAATGTTCCCTAGAAAGCAGTAGCTCTTGTGTTTTCTGTTTATTCATTTTTGCCCATATTAAGTGGGTTACATCAACAGTGCTTTACAATGTCTATTGGATATACAGTAAAAAAAAAAAAAAAACTGATTTCCAAGATGGGATTCCTTTACAGTACGAGATATACAGGTCTATATATACAGGTAATGGTCAGCTGAATAGTCATCTGTGAATAGAAGCAGCATTAGACGTGCATATGGAGAGACTAGGCAAGGAAATATGACCTAGGGAGGCATGAAACTGGAGAAACAGAACATCTAAAATGACATAGACGAGAAAGATGAGCATGAAGATAGGAAAAAAAAGGTATATATTTATTACAGTGGATCTACATGCTTAAAATCATTGGATTCAAAGAAAAACTCAGTCGGTCTAGTATTTTGGGACATTTTATTAAATGAAAGAATGAATTTCATTATAAACCTAGTGACATATATAGGAATTAGGTATTATAATAAGCAAGCAGCAAAGTCGAACCATGCATTTTGGCATCTCGGAAGGTCAATTTGATGAATTATAATGTTAGTCCTTGGTTATGAAGATTCACCCATGCAAAATATTGCCTATTTATAAATAGACCAGCATGACTGACCAAAAACTGGGGAGTAAGAGGAATCTACAGACTAAATATAGTCATGCCAAACTGTAATTGATGAGGATCTTCTAATTGCCTCTTAAGCAAACTGCATTGTCCAAGAATAGTGATACCAAATTACAAGGGGTGGGGAGATGAAAAGACAGAAGGCAGAGCAGAGGGAAAAAATGACAGAAAATCTTGAGAGTGGGAAAGAAGAATGAGAAATTCCATCAAACAGCGAGAGAAACTTTTACAGTAAAGTATAAAAAATAAATCAAGGAAAAACTACAGGCATTTCAGTTTCAATGCTTTTGATAGTAAGTAACAGAAAATTCAGCTTAAAATGTTTTATACAATGAAAAAAACATAGTGGCAGAACATTGTTGAAAAGTTGAGGGGCAGGACTTTAGGCAGTTTTATCAAGTCTTTAGTTCAGTTTTTGTGTTACTCTTTCAACCCTCCTCTCCTCCATGTGCTGTAATTATTTTCAGGCCGTTCGTTCTTCCTTGTTGTAGCAAAATGGCTGCAGCAATTATAGGATTTACACCAGCACACTACACTGATATACAAAAGTCCTGTGCTTCATTCTGAACCAATCTGAACCAATGTGGTGGCCAGGGGGATACCATCTATTTGTTGCTTCAAATCAGGATTACTGACTATCCATAGTTTAACTGGTATTGCAGAGGAGGTGGCATTGTGTTAATTGGATTATGCTTCTCAGGGCTCACCCTTGTAAAGGAAGGTCAGTCCCACCCAAATTGTGTGATTGCCACACAATAAGCAAAGGATGGAATGAACGCTGCAGAGACAAACATCCACTTCAACGCAGCATCCCTTCAGTAAGGTCCCTGAATGATATATCTGAGAACCTAGCCAAAGAACTTTCAGTTAATCACCATCTAAACTAAAGAGGAAACCTGGCTTTTATCAACATAATTAGCAGGCGCCTAAGCCCTTTGCAAATGAAGGGGCCATATTACATTTAGGCACAATTATTGTGAAGACTTTGGAAAGTTATTCTAAATTAAATAAATATTTAATTATTAAATATAATCCTTTAAAATATACTTAAACAGAACACACTGGTATCTGCAGCATGATTTTAATAAACATTTCACTGGATGGATGTACTTTGTTTATTGAGTCTCACCAGTGAAAACCATCTGCTCTGTTTTATTTCTTCCCACATAAATTGTCTTCTATTATGTAGATATATATAATGGAGAGTTAATAATTATCTGATCAATTTGAGATCTCTAGAAAGGCAATTTGTGTAATTTGAGAGGCTTAACAAACTCTAAAATGTTTATCTTTAATGGTTTTCATTGATAGTAAACCCTGGATACTGGATCAATCAAGTGTATTATTTTTGTGAGATTTTATTTTCTCTGACTGTGTGTGTGTCTAGTGTTGGTCTAGGACAGTGCTATCCAAACAGAAATTTAATATAAGCAATATATGTAATTTTATATGCATTAGCCACATAAAAAGTACAAAAGACATTATTTTATTAATATATAATAATGTAATATTTCCCAAACATTATTTCAACATAATCAAATGAAAATATGAATGAGATATTTTGTCCTTTTTTTCCTATTAAGATTTCAAAATGTGTGTACATTACACTTTCGGCACATATCATTTCAGACCAGCCGCAGTTCATGTGTTTAATAGCCCTATGTGGCTAGTGGTTATTATATTGTAGAGCATAGGTCTAGAATTATTCATGTTTGTTCTCTCTACAGTCCAAAGGCTGTTGATATTAGCCAAGAGTACAGTGCACCTTGTACTGTATAGAATTTTCCTCAATATAATATCAATTTTTGCTGCTACTTAGTTTAAAGAAAGACTTTTCTTATTTTTGTCCTTGGCACCTACTTTTATATAGTTTATTAATTCTGTGTGCTTAGTCTTTGATAATCCTTTTTTTAATGCTAATTTTACCACCTCGTTCTTATTATCCTTTTATTTATTTAGAATTCATTGAGATGAATGTCAATGACTGCCTTAATTCCACATTCCTTAATATTTTCTCCCTTTCTAAAATTAATTTTGTCTGTATTATTTTCATCTGGATACTTTAGACCTTTTGCATTAGCTGAAAATCAGCTTTCCTGAGGAATTTATGGCATTCTCTCCTTTGGTCCATACACAATCACTTAAGAAGCACTTAACATCTAATGATATTTCAAAAATTCCATATCCCCAGCTTCATATATTTGAACTTTATCCAGATTGTCTAAGACACATTTTTGTGTATTGATATAGTATGGTAACCAAAGTAACAAATACAATTTCTTCTTCTTCCAAGGTGAAAGTATTTCCAAAAGTCTCTTTATTTGGATAAAATTAGTTTATGATTAATATCACTGGGCTATTAGGACATGTTTCAAAAACTGTACCAATATTAAAATGAGGTGGATGAAACATGTCATAGGGTTGTATTTAGAAGACAACAGATGGAAAAACACATAGTGTATCCTGTGACCTAATCACTTCCCAATATATTTTCGCCTCCCTCTCTTCCTATCCCATCCTATCATTATTTCATTGGACTAGGCTTGGTAGCAGAAAGTAGTAGTTAAAATTGTGAGCTTGAATCAGACCATCTTGGGTTCTTAGCTCTGCCACTCATTAGCTGTGACCTCGAGCAAGTTTCTTTACTTATTAGATTCTTTGCATGTAAGTTAGGAATGATAAATTTAACTTATCTCACTGGTTATTGAGAATATTCAGCGAAATTATTTTATGCTTGCATGTACTTAGCACTCAATAAAGTTCTTTATTATTGCTTTTATTATTAATAATAACCAGAGGACTTCAAGGTAATTCTCTTTACTGGAATATATCTGCTTCTATCTGTCATTACTAGTGCATTTTGAAAAGTATCTTTACTGGAAAAAGTATCTAAAACTGTGTGGCCAGTAAAACCCATAACCTTAATCATTTTGTATTAGCACAAAAGACATTATAAACATTAATGAAACAAATATTTGAGCCAAGCTAGACAAAGAACACCAAAAATGACCCAAGAAAAGTAGAAAAGTTATTTAAGATGAAAAATAATTAGAAGCACTCCTATAGAGCTGTTAAATAAAATCAAAACCAGTAGTTGTTTTTGTGAAAATAAATTCACCCATCACAGGTCTGTCTAACCCAGAAAAAAATAGCACATACTTGAACAAAATTAGAAAGGATGAAGGGGATATCAAGAAGAATTTAAAAGTTGAGAAACTATTGCATAAAATTTTATATCAAGAAATTTGCAACTCTAGATTAAGTGAAATTATAAAAAATAAATTGCATAGATTTAAAAAGCTACTCAATAACAGTAAAACATAAACCTGAATGAACCAAAAACAAAAATGAAGAAAATTATTAAAATTATGCCACCTAAAAGACAATAGAACCAATGATTTTACAATCAGTTTGTATTAAACTTTCAAGGAAAAGAAAATTCCTGCTGTTTTCCAGAGCAGAGAAACAGATATAAAAGTTCCCAATTCCTATCACAAGCCTAGTATAACTGTGACACTAGATCCTTTCAAGGAAAGCAGACCAAAACCAAACTTGCATGTATAGATCAAAAAACTGTTTATTTCCCAGTTTTATTATGAAATAATTGACATACATCAATGTATAAGTTTAAAGTGTACAACATGATGGTTTGATTTACATATATTGTGAAATGATTACCACCATGGGTCTAGTTAACATCTGTCATCTCGTATAGATTCAATAAAGAGAAGAAAAATATTTCTCCTTGTGATGAGAACTTTTAGGATTTACTTTCTTAAAAACGTTCCTATATATTATACAGCAGTGTTAACTATAGTCATCATGGTGTGCATTACATCCCTAGTACTAATTTATTTTATAACTGGAAGTTTGTACTTTTTGACCTCCTTCCTCCAATTCCCCCTCCCCTCAACCTTTGCCTCTGGTAACCACAAATCCGATCGCTTTTTCTGTGAGTTTGGTGGATTTTTTTGTTTGATTTTAGATTTTACGTAAAAGTGAGATCATGATCCTATAGTATTTGTCTTTCTATTCTGACTTACATCATGACAAAACTGATTTTTGAATGAGAGGATTTGATAATACAAAATGTCTGTTTCCCCCAATTTGATTCACAAATTTAAATGCAATGCAAATGAGACACCTGGTGGGTTTTTTCCCCCAGAACTTGATAAATTAATTTTAAATTTTACCTGAAAGAAAAGGATGTGTGAGATAAGCTATTTAAAAATTAATTAGATTAATAAAGACATGGGGCTTGTTCTAGCAGTTATCTAAATATAATATAAGGTACAATAATTAAAGTAATTTGATTCTGGAAGAGGAATAAACAGATTATCAATGAAATCTAAGAGAGAGACCAGAAACAATGTTCTCATAGCATGTGATAAAGTAGCATTTCAAATCAGCAAGGAAAGGATAGATTATTTAATATATTGTAAAGATAATTAGCTATTTGGAAATAAATCAGAACCCCCCCGCTTGACTCTGAAATAACAATACATTTCAAAAGTCTTTTAATGTATGAACAAAAACTGTAAGTGGAAAATATAGAGGAATGTTTTAGTATTGGACTCAAGAAGGCATTTCTAAGCATGGTGTGAAACTCAGAAGCTTTAAAGCAAAAGACCAAATATTTGAGGACATAAACTTATATATTTTTTTCTCACAGGCAAAATATACTATATGCAGAGTTAAAAGAAATAGCAAACTAGGAAAAATAGATCCAACACATAGGCCAGACAAGGGGTTACTATACTTGCTGTATGAAGATATATCAAATGACTATTTCCTTTTAAGCTAAAATTCTCTGGCAGTTAGTAAGTTTTCTGTTTGTATCATTAGACTGCATCCCAGACTAATAGAGAATGTACAAAGCCTGAGAAACCTCTCCAGGGTAATTATGTTCTAGTCTTTTTCCTTCTCCTCCAACAACAGCAGCAACAAAAACATGCTTTACCATGGGCTTTATGCTTTATGCATTTATTTCATATACTATTTACTGTTACTTTGTGTCCTTAGCTTTGCAGTCATTGTTAAAAGTTGTTTTCACCTATTAATGCAAGACAGGAAACCCACAGCTGCAAACGTAGCTTTACTACTACTAGAGAGTAATAGATTACCATGATTGCAGTGTTTTGGGACTTTAAGTCATAGGTATGTTTAAGACTAGTTATTAGCACGTTTGAGAACTTTTCCAAAATTGTAACTCTTTATTAAAGCAGTCACAGAAAGGATTTTAATCAGACAGCAAATTTTTTTTTTTCTCAGAGCACCTTTACAAAGACAGAATTCAGCATCGAAAATGAACTCTCCTGAGATCTTGCATCCTAACCTCTCAGAACATGCTTCTCTCTGTGTTCCCCAGTGCAAAAATATGTTAATCCCAACGTGGGGAACTTTTAGAAGTTTCCTTCTCCCTTTATCTATGAAAAGTTTTTCAACATCAATCTTTTAAAGGCAACTCCTTCCATTCTCCATGTTTACTGCCTGTCACCCAGAAGTGATTTTAATGGTTGGAATTTAAGTTCCTAGAAGGAAATAATGGCTGGTGGGAAAGCTATCTTTGGACAGATGTCAACACCTATTTATATATAATGTTTAGTGCATCTACTGTAAATTGGGTCTTGCTTTGGCTTAAGAACTGTCTAAAACTTTGACTCTAGTTTATATATAAGTAGATCAGAGTTATCAGTGGTCCTGAGTGGAAAAATCTAATCATGAAAAGAGTCATTACAGGGGATAATTCTAAGAAACTGAGACTAGAGTCATAAAATAATTAATTATCCCTATGAATAAAACTTCCCACCGTAAGATTAGGCTAGTTCACTAGTTTGGCATTTAGCAGGAAAAAAATCCATTCCTCAAGTTTACAGAATGTAATTTGCCTTACTGCTGGTCTCGTCATATATAGGCATGGAAATATGTTAATATTCTATTTAGAAATTGACATATTACCTAAAGGAGGTCTAAATGTATTAAAATGTATTCACTAAACAACCCACTGGAATTAAAGAGCTTACAAAATAGGCTATTTCTTTAAAATAAAATTCCTATATGTGTAATTTCTAGATTGGTAATAGAGCAGAATACAGAGTAAACTATATTTCCTTGTGTAGAATATACAGTACACTTTGTCACCTAAAGTTTATTGCTGACTTACTGTATTTGATACTCTAATTAGATTCAGATAAACAGTAAACCTCTAAATGGAACTCTTTGGTGAATTTATGCAAGAAGCAGAATAATATGTACAACTTTCTGTGTGAGAATATTTACTTTAATATATCTACATCTGCATGTGTATGTATATCTGTCATCTATCTATGTTACAAGCACTAAGTATGGACCAGACACTATATTAACTGCTTTATTTGAAGTATTTCATTTAGTTCTTGCAAAGATTATTTGAGTGGGAATTTGAACCCAGATCTGACTTCAAAGCCCAGGCAGTTTATCATTATGTTTTTAGGTGCAATCATTTTTCAACCCTATAAGCAGATGAGGGCTGTATTTTTTTACTGTAGCTTGAGCTCTGGGAAAGTATCTGAGAGATGTTGCAAAGAGAACTCTTCCAGTTTGGCTTTGGGAAACAAATGCAGAAAAATGGTTCTCTTTATGATGGATATAAGTGAATTAGGAATGCATATGATATTATGCTATCAGCCCCTTTCTACTTTAGATTGCATTTTACATTCATCTCAGCCTACTTGGAATATGGATAAAATCACAGGTTCCAATTTCCCACACTGACCTCAAGAAGCAATTTTGGAGTATGCTTTAGTTTGCTTACTTTACCACTTCTTAAAGCATCTCTAAAAGTGAACAGATCTATTTATTTCTAGACCTCTTCATGTGGAGAAACATGGGGGATCTTAAAAATATAAGTCTCTAGTAAATTATTGTCAAAGAAAAAAGTGTGGTTCATAAATAACCCAAACAAATAATAAGGCATTAATTTACTTTAATTTCTTTTAAAAAAAATTGGGGGGGGGTAATTAGATTTGTTTGTTTATTTATTTATTTTGAACAGAGGTACTGGGGATTGAACCCAGGACCTCATGCATGCTAGGCACACACTCTACCACTGAGCTATACCTTCCCCCCTGCTTTAATTTCTTAACATCATGATTATTAATATCATTGCAGGGACTAGGGAGAGATGGGTGAGGCACTCACCTCAGGCTTGAAACTTAAGGGATTTCCAAAAAGCTCAGAAATCAAGATAAAGAATATTTTAATGCAATATTATGAAAGATCAAAATTAATACAAAATTTCCATGATGAATAGAAGATCAAAATTTAAATAAAATTTTCAGTAGAATTTGTTGTGCCAAAAAGGCCCTCAGAAAGGAGTTCTTCTGAGTCAGCCCTTTGCTTCCACATCAGAGTATTGTATTTGGTTCAGTGTTTTCCTAATCATCCTAGTACAAAGAGTGACAATTTTTATTCTCTGAAAAACAAGGCAATATTGCATACTTGCCTTAGTCCATTCAGGCTGCTATTACAGAATAGCATACACTAGGTGGCTTATAAACAACATACATTTATTTCTCACAATTCCGGAGGCTGGGAAGTCCAAGTACCAGGAGATTCCGTGTATGATGAGAGCTCACTTCCTGATTCATGGTCCCTTATCACTGTGTCCTCATGTGATCGAAGGGAAACTGTGTTAAGTTTCTTTTATAAAAGCACTAATCCCTTTCATAAGGGTTCCACCCTCAGGATCCAAACATCTCCCCAAAACCCCATCTTCTAATACCAACACATTGGCATTAGGTTTCAACATATGAATTTTGGGGAGAAACAAATATTCAGTCTATAGCAATACCGTTTTTGAAATAGAGAAAAGAGTTGTGTGCAATATAGCCAACTTTGTACAACCATCATTTTGTGGGTTTCATACTAAACTTTTTCCACATATACTTATTTATATTTCTTTAATTATGGTCATTTATACCATTATTACAAGCATAACTATATCTTTAAAAATATAGCTTGAATCAAATATAAGTTACCTTTAATGCTTTTTTCTTCTAGTTTTATTGAGATATAATTAATATACAGCACTGTATTAAGTTTAAGGTGTACAGAATAATGATTTGAATTACATCATAAAATGATAATTTTATCTCATATAAATACAAAATAAAAGAAAAAGAAAAAAAATTCCTTGTGAGATTAACTGTTAGAATATACTCTCTTAACTTTCATATGTAACATACCAGTGTTAATTATATTTATCAGGTTGTACATTACATCCCTAGTACTTATTTATTTTATAACTGGAAGTTTGTACTTTTTGACTACCTTCATCCAATTCCATCTCCTTCCACATGCTCGCCTCTGATGCTTTTTCTATGAGCTTGTTTATTTCTGAATCATAATTGACCTACACGCTGAGTTCCTGGAACACAGCGTAGTGATTTGATATTTCTATATATTTCAAAATGGTCACCATAATAACTCTAGTTACTACCTGTCACCATACATGATATTACATTATTATTGACTATATTCCTTATATAGTACATTTCATTTCTGTGACTCATTTATTTTGTAACTGGAAGTCTATACTTCTTAATTTCCCTCACCTATTTGTCTCCTCCCCCTCCCCTCTTACAGCCACCTGTTTGTTCTCTGTATCAATGACTCTGTTTCTGTTTTGTACCTTTAATGCTTTTGATATTTTTAAAAACTCTTATTTATCTACTAGTAATATATATGTTTATAAAAGCTTCTCATTTTTGAGTGCTATTACTTCCCAGGAATTGTGTTCAGGGTCAGCTACATAATTCAGAGCCTGGTGCACAATGTAAATGTGGAGTCCCTTATTCAAAAAGCAGAAAAAAATGCCGTGTCTTTTATCTGAGGTCTCTTGCTGCCAAACTGTTTTTCACAGCAGCTACACCATTTTATATTCTTACCAGCCAGATGTGAGTTCCAATTTCTCCCCATCTTTGCCAATACTCTTTCCATTCTGGTATGTGTGAAGGAGTATCTCTTTGTGGCTTTAATTGGTGTTTCCCTAAAGAATAATGGTATTGAGTATTCTTTCATGTGCTTATTGATCATTTGTAAGTCTTCTTTGGATAAATATCTATTCAAATCCTTTGCCCATTTTTTTAGTTGGTTCTTTATATGTTCTGGACACAGGCCTCTTATCAGATGTATGATATACAAATATTTTCTCCCATTCCATAAGTTCTCTTTTCACTTTCTTGGTAGTGTCCTTTAAAACACAAAGGTTTTTGATTTTGAGGGAATAACTTATTTAAAAAATTTTTTCTTTTGTTGATTATGCTTTATTTCCCCAGATGACCAATCATTTTAATGAAACTAGTAACAAAATTCAGTTGTGCTTTTAGTGTTGTACCCAAGACTTCATTTAACCCAAGGGCACAAAGATTTACAGCTATATTTCTCCTAAGATCTTTTATAGTTTTAGCTCTTACATTCAGGCTTATGTTCCATTTTAAGCTAACTTTTTTATATGGTAAAAGGAAGGGGGCCAACTGCATTCTTTTACGTGTGACTATTCAGTTGTTTCTGCTTGATCATTTTTTTAAGCTTGATTTTGTAAATGTTGCTGTTATATCCAAGATATTTCAGTAAGGCATTTAAAAAAATTTTACCACAATATTCTACTTGAATGTAGAAGTGCTAGCAGATGCTAAACCGGCCTCAAACTCATTTCCTCCCTCCAGTCTTCGAGTTATAGATTGATAAACAGATTTAAAGCCATGGCCAAAATGAGGTTGGTGGGCAGAGGAAAGCAGCAAAAAATAGCTGAGCACAGCCATAGAAGCTTGGAAATGTAAAGTTAAATATCATAAGTTCTACATTCTTTAATTCAGCCTTCATTAAAAATTGAAACCAAAGTCAGAGTTTTAATAACAGAAGTCAGTGCAAGATCTAGAGATGTTGAGAATACTAGAAAACCTTTATCAGTCACATATTTTACAGATTTGAAGAATGAAAACATAAACCAGTGTGGATGTGAAAGTCCTCTCATCATATTTATACCTGTTCTTTATTTTATAAAACTGATTACTTTGCTTAACAATGAATCTCTCTAGATTCTTCTCTAACTTCATTTTTGCCTGTCAAGTGTGTGTAGACTGATATTTGATTGTAACTTTATTTGTATGCCCGGCCCTCTATGATAGTGAATGTGAATCTTATTACATGTTTCTTGTCCATTTATATTTCCTCTTTTGTGAGTTTCTTATCAATATAGAAAGCTTCTTAATGACTTATCACCAGTATGGACGATTACAAAAATTCTCCCAGAATCTAGTGTAGCTTTACTTTTCATTATTCCTTGAAATCACTGCCAAGGATTCTTTCTTTTCTGATGGTTTCATGGGTATTATTTTTAAAGAATAAAGCTTATATTGATTTTGTAGAAATGATATATTCACATCATAAAAAATTAAAAAAAAATACAGAAAAGTACAAAGAAGTAACCCAAACTCACTCTAAATCCTACCACCTTGAAATATCCATTATTAACATTTGGATACCAGAAGTGTTTCATGAATATTTTAAAACAAATTATCGATAGAAGTTTCCTGCTGCTTCAACTCACTGCCTTCTTCAGTGAAGTCATCAAAAAATTGTCAATTTGATGGTACAGAATGGACATAGGCTAATCCAAAGATTAATATGGCTTCTTTACAGTTTTAAAATAATATTTGTACTTTGTCTAATTAACAGCAAACATCTAGGTAAAAAGTAAGCAGTCAGACATTTACAGCAATTTGGTGTCATGTAAGCAAAATATCTGAATGGGTATTTGCACTGTTGCCTTTGCACTTGACTGTGTAGAACAGCCAGATAAATGCACTTGTAGAAAGATAGCATTCTTTTTGTTTGTTTGTTTGTTTGTGGGGGGGAGGTAATCAGGTTTACTTATTTATTTTTTTGTTGGAGATACTAGGAATTGAGCCCAGGACCTTGTGCTTGCTAGGTAGGCACTGTACCACTGAGCTATCCCCTCCCCCTGCATTCTTGAATATAGAATGTGTTTTTCTTTATTTCTATATGATCAAACTAATTACTTATCCCAGTGATAATTCAGTTTTAAAATGTATTCAAAGAAGGGCCTGTTGACTTCTAACAAGAAAGTAATGTACTACAAATCATATTTTGTCCTATTGTATACTCTTTGCTGGTTTGTAAAATTGTACATACAATCTCTCATGGAGGCACTGTTCAGTCTTAAAGTAGTTCCGCACATCAGATGAATTTTCTGGAAACCACTTGGTTATATTGTTCTCACTCCCAAGCAAAATAATTTATTATTAATAAAGCTGTGACTCAGCTTTTAAATGAATATATATTTAAAATCATATATATACGATTCTTATTGATTTCACGCTTAGGAACAAAAAGAATCATGATAATGGAAAAGTCCTTAAATATCCCTTACTGATGTTCAGATACTTTACACATAATGTCTTTCATCAATTTCAAGCTCAAAGTACTCCCTAGGAAAATGGAGCATTTGGTTAGTGAAGACTATGCTTACTTACAAATGTTATGCCTTTTATAGGTAAAAAAGGGAGAACAAAAGACTCCTTTGTAGTCTCCTTACTGGCCTGGTTTCCTTTGAATGTTCTAGGTCTTGAAACTGGTAAAAATTATATTAAAGCAAGCTCAAATTACAAGTAGGAAAAGTTTCATGTCACAGGAAAAATAGTAATCTCAAGCAATTTCTACTATTGTGTATTTAATAATAGTATCTACTTCATAGGATTGTGAGCATCAATTGAGATAATCCATATATAGCCCTTAGAATAGAACTCAGCACATAGTAAGGACTCCATAAACATTGGCTATAATTAGCCATCACTATAGAAATAAATTGGTCATTTCCTTTTGCAAAGTATTAGTTCTAACTAGGGAGGGACTTTTTGACTACTGGAGTAGGGGATAAAGTTCAATTTTGTATGCACATTCTTATTTTATAGTTGTCAACTAAGTGGTTCACACAGTGCCTTTGTTGATTCTAAAGGTTATCTCTTTTTAGGATCCCAATTTCACTTCCTGCCAGATTTTGTGGTACCGACAACAGAAGTGTACACAAGACTCTACTAAAGAATAGCAAGGAAAGGCCTTCAGTACAGGCAGTATAACTCAATGTCTTCTCATGAAATGCCTTTTCCTCAAAAGGTAAAAAGCCAGACCCACTGTCTTCCTGAAACATTTCACTCATTCCCATTTTCCTATCTTTTTTAATGTCGTTTGCCTCATCTGGAGTGGTCATACCTCTTCTTCTCATCCATCCACATTCAACCCAACTTTCTTTTTTCCCTTAATGGCTCAAATAAAATCGAAGTTTATTTTTTTTGCTCAAAACAGATATTTCTGATTATTGGGCATTCCTCCTTCAACTGGTG
Source organism: Camelus bactrianus (assembly GCF_048773025.1). Lineage (NCBI taxonomy): Eukaryota > Metazoa > Chordata > Mammalia > Artiodactyla > Camelidae > Camelus > Camelus bactrianus. The sequence continues at coordinate 74,763,443 of NC_133575.1, read as the reverse complement.
ATTCAGACTCAGGTTTCTGCCAGTTTGTGGCTCCACTGTCTGCCATCTTCAGAGTTTGACTTCCAAGATTTTCATCTGCATCAAGCCATGAAAGAGCTAATATTAAGAGGCAGAAGTGAGACTCAACCATAAATTCCTGTTAACCAAAGATAGAGTAAAACCTCTAATAAATAACTCTCATGTTTTTAAAGTGATATTCACAGCACATACAAGTACAAAAACTTTAATCAAACAGAGCTGGTTTTTAATCTGGACTCTGCCCTGTGCTGACTGTGTGACTTCACCACATCTATTTCTTCATCTCATTCATTTCACTTTAATTGTTTTAGGCCGGCTTCACCAAATTATAAGTTCCTTAAAGGCAAGGAGCATATCTTCTAATTGCTTTGTACCTTCCACATAGCCTAGCCCAAGGTAGATTTTCAATATCTATTGATTAAACTGTGTGACCTTGGACATTCTCATTCCTTAATAATAATTTTCTCTTTATAGTATTGCATAGAGCTGTCATAAGGTAGAAAAATACATATATGCCTGTATATAGATAAGACTACCATGAGCTAAGCTAATTTGGAAATAGAAAGTTATATGTTGCCACATTTGTTTTAAGGATATTCTCCTGCTTGTGTTTTGTCTGGAAGGTAGTTTTCCTGAGTGATGAGGGCACCATGAATTACTTCGACCTCTGATACAATCTGAAAATTAGGCTCAACAATTTAAGGTCTTGTAAACACTTCTTAAAAGCTTGGTTTCATATTTTCTTGAATGATGGGTTACCACAGTAAAACTACTGCTAAAGAAACTATATCATGAAATTTTAATATCTCGTTCAATAGTTTGGTAGCTTTGGGCTATTGACATTCTAAGAACTACACTCATGTCCATTAAGAAAGTGATGAAATTTGAAACTGCTTTTTCCTTTTCACAACATGTAGCAATTTAAATCTGGTATATCAGACTTGTAATAAGCCACACTCATTTTCATCATTTTCTTCCTCTGTATAACTAAACTTCTCAGAAATAGTTTTTAAAATTTCTGTCATCTTTGTTTCTAATAAAAAAAATCCACTATCCATTTGTTTTAAGAGTTGTACAAAGACCTCCACTCTATTGAAGAATAAAACTTTCACACTGTGGAGTTACATATACTTTCAATTTTCTTCCAGGTCTTTGCTTTAGCTATTATTTAATACATTGTTCAAGAATCAAAGCACTGGATAGGTTGCTTTATGTGAACCATTAAGCTATACATTAAATATTTATTAGAGGAAAAATAAATCAGGAGATACTGTCATTTTTCTAGAATTACAGTTTAATACAAACTCAGTTTAGTCCACAATCATAAAAACTATTACAAATTCAATTGCCTTATGTGCATATTTTAGAAAATATTCTCTCGAGTATGACTTTTAAAGGGAGGAACATTTTCTCTTTTATGTGAGTTAAGATCTCAGAATGTTCAGGGTCAAACCTTTGTGAACTTTTAGTTAAGCACAGTAATATCATTTTTGATATTGGAAACTGAGACTCCAAATGATAAAATGACTTATCCAAGATTACACAGCTTCATAGTTGTAAAGCTGAGACTAGAATCTGTGTGTTTTAATTCCTTTTCTTGTGCTCCTTCTACTACATAATATAGAAAAATTAAATTGAAGTGAATTAAAGCCCTTATCATTATAACTTCCCCACAATAATCCTATTTTTGCTCTTTGGAGCAAGACAGAGTTAAATGTTTCTTCTTCTACATACAATTGCTCATACAGCTAAAAATTGATGGTATGTTTCTTCTCCCTGTATTTAATCTGACTATCTCATCTCCTTGGTTAGTTTCTTCTGGGCAGTCTCTAATTTGTCAAAATCTCTCCCAAACTGAACACACATAAACATAGATGTGGTATGGATCTGAACCTTCTTAATTTCCTCTCATGCTGAGATTTTCTTCATTCTACAATAAGATTTTAAAATAGGTATTATTATTATCATCTCCATTTTATGTGTGAGAAGATAGAGATTGAGAGATGTTAATGCTTGTCCATAGTTACTTGCATTTAAGCATGCGTGATCCTTGTATATTGTTCTAGCACAGCTCTAAAACTCCCTAAAAATCAGTTGATCAACTTTTATTTATTAAGCATGTAATTAGATACTGCTATATCTACAAGGAAGCATACACTGCCTCCCCCACCCCACTGCCTTCAAGGAAGTTACACTCTCAATGAAGTTGTATAAAACATATAGATACAAAAAGATCCCTTAGAATGGAATATAATATAAATGGCAAAAATTATGATAGTGGTTTAGAGGAAGGGAAAAAACAGGATGAAGAAAAACCCTTGCATTTTAACATTTATTGTATATTTATCATGTGCCAGATGTTGTGTTGTCTATTTTTTTCGTAGAAAATATAAATTCTTACAAAACCACAATGATGTAGGCACTGCCCATTTCATTTCGATGTAAGAAAGTTGATTTTGAGACTCAGAGGGAGACTGGAAGAAAAAAGGCAAGAGATTGTACAAGGTGCAAAGTGTATTTGTTAGGTACAGAATTAAACAGTATAACTGGAGGGAGTTCATGCTGGGGAATAGCTGGAGATAAAATTGCAATCCATAGTAAGTTAATGAGTTGAATTTCAAAGATGTCATTCCGAAAAGATTGGAAACAATTAGTTTCAATGTCATATGCTCTAATACTTCAGTACGCCTGAGTTTGAGAAAGACAAGAATCTTGCACTCCTGCTCTGGGCAATTTTCAATTTGGGTGGTGAAGGCAACGGGGAAAAGGAAGAGTGTTGAAATGTCCAAAAAGAGACTTGTTTTATGTGACCAACTTGAGTACTGGGGCTCTTTCTCTCTAAGCTCACCTTTCTCTCCAGATTATTACTCATTAACACCCCCAACTGGGGATCTCAGAGCACATGCACTTTTTTTTTCATATAGTGTAATGACAAAGTAGTAGAGTTCTGACTTGGGAAATAAGTGGTAATATAAATATGTTGATCTTGTACACTAGGAAGGTAAGAGCTCTGACTGATCAACAAACCGCGACTCTCACAAGTCAACGTCTACTGTCAAGGTCAGTCTTACATGCAAGCATAAGGGACTGTTGCCTATGCAATAGAATTTTCTGGCCATTGTGTGAAACCTATATCCCCCAAAGTTCCTGCTGTGAGTACTGGGGCTCTTTCTCTCTAAGCTCACCTTTTTCTCCAGCTTGTCAAAGTATTTCCCATTTCATCATTATAGAATCATTCTCTTGCGTTAAAGCATTGTACCTAACATGTTATTCTAAAATTTTACCTTAAAATGCAGTCATTTTGAATGTGCACATCATAAATCAGCCATTAGCTTGTTAGTATGAATTCTGTTCTTAGATTATCTAACATCTAGAGAAATGTCCTCCTATATGAGAGCCACATATAATTTCCTTAAAATTTAATTTTAAATTATTTAAAATTAAGGAAAATTACAAATTTAGCCCCTCAGTCACACTAGCCCCATTTTAAGTGCTCAATTGGCAAATATGGCTAGTAGCTACCATACTGGACAGTGCAGACAGAGAATGTTTACATAACTGGAGAAAAGCTCTATTGAACAGTGCTGTTCTATAGTAATGTTTTGGGAGCAACAGAAAGTTGGAAAGGATCAGAGACCTGGGATACATCCTGAGAACAACAGATCTGGGTGGGGTTCTGCTGTAAAGGATCCTAAATTCTGGGTTAAAATAAGGTTGTTCAATGTACTGATCATAATTACACTCTTCTCTGGTCATGATCACATCCTTAACTAGGTCACCATGTAAAACCTGTATCTCCAAAAGGCCATTGTAACTACCATTAAAATTAAGATAACATTCTTTCACTTCAAAAAGTTATCTTTTTTTCCCTTTACAATCATTCTTCTCCTTCTCCATCCCCAGCTTTCTGACAACCGTTGATCTGATATCTTTCCCTATAGTTTTGCCTTTTTTTTCAGAATATTGTATAAATGGAATCATGTAGACATAGCTTTTTTTGTCTGGCTTATTTTACCTAGTGTAATATTTTTGAGATTCATCTTTGCTGTTGCCAAGTAATATTCCATTGTATGAATGGATCACAATTAGTTTATTCATTTACCAGGTGTTCTACATCTGGGTTATTTCTTGTACCATAGAGTTTCATCATTGTCTCTATATTCTTTTCAGTACATATGTTCATTCTTGATTATTATATTTGTACTAATGGTGTTAAATTTTTTAACCTTTACAATACTGATTCCACAAACTCCATAACCAATCCAGATTGATCTCCTTAGCTACACACACCATATAGGCACTTCAACTCTTATCCAAAATCGAATTCATCATCTGTTTTATACAGTCATCTGCCTAAGCTACTCTCACCCTTATCTCAGCCTGCCATCTACCCAGTTACTCAAAGTTGGAACCTGAGATTTAGCATAGATTCCTCATGTCAATTAATGATGAAACTGTTGATTGAGTGTATCTCTTTTGCATTTGACACAGTTTAGAGATTGAGCCACTCCAATTTTTTAAGTGATATTCAAGTGGCAAGGACCTCCATTATTGGGAATACTTTTCCTGAAGTGATCATAAGGAATGTAAGTAAATGAGCAGATTGGGTTATATGCTGGTCAGTTGCATAGGGTGAATAGAGACTGTTATTACTTCAATCCTGAATTGTAAACTCAAGGATATAAAATTCCTAGGCTTCAATAGAAGGACTTCAGAAGTCCTTCAACAGAACTTTTATCTGATCATATAATCTTCTGAACTTTAGAATATGTTTGAATCTGGCTACAGTTATTAGTGGTGTTTGCCAAATATGTTTGTCTCTCCATCTTCTGCACACATGGTAAGATTGCACTTCCTGGCCTTCTTGCATTTGGGTGCCACCATGAGATGAGTTTTGGCCAATGATTTTGAGTCAAAGAGACATATGTCACTTTGATGAAAAAGTGTTTAATAATTGGTCAAGATTCTCCAGTGCTGTCTGTTTCCCTTTGGTATGGTGACTAACAGTGTTATGATGGCTGCTCTGTCAGCCTGGGATCTTTAGTGACTATGATGATCAGAGACCCTGTGAGGATCTGTAGTGAACCTGTAGAATGAGTGAAAAATAAAGCTTTATTGTTTTAAATTACTTAGGTTGGGGATTATTTGTTGCTGTGTTATATAATGTTGTCTATTCTGATTGGTACATGTTCTCTTTTCCATACTTACTTCTGTTCTCTCTGAGGCCAAGTCATATCAGTTACAGCGAGGACCCCAAATATTATTATTATTATTATTTAAAAACATTGATGACAAGATGGTTGAAAAAATAGAAAATAGTTAATAAATTTAAAAAATATATTGTAAAATTCTCCCCATAGAAGGTATATGATAACCAAAATAATGATAATAATGACAGGTAATATTCAGTGAAATTTACCATGTGATAGAAGCTGTGCTAAACACTTCACATGCATTATGTTATTTCATTCTCACGACAACCTTATCAGAGATGATGATGATGATGATTATCACTTTATAGAGGAAAAAACCGGGCACATACAATTTAAATGACTTGTCCGAAGACACACATCAGGACATTTCAAAAGTTTAAAATTGAAAATCAGGCTCATGGGTCTACAACAGGAAGAACTCACAAGGTTTCTAGGGGATTACAGATATTGCTCTGATTATACGATATAAACAATTTTGTATTCAAAGATTAGGCCTTCTGCACAAAAGATGGAAAATTAAATGCAAAAAAACCTATTCAAGGACATCCAGATTCATTACATAATTACCACTGAAATTGCACAGCACCTCATAAAGGGGGAGTTTTGCTATTAACAGTTTAGAGAAAGTGCAAGGATATGTGCAAATTCAGCATTTTAATAGCGTTCTTTTAAAAAAACTTTTTTTTCTTTTTTTGCAAAATGTTACGTCAGTGAGACAAGTTCTTATGACTGTGTTATACCTGGTCTTTTAATTTACAAAATATCCCATCCAACCTGCTGCTTCTGTAAACATTTTAATATGACCAATATAATTCGTGTATTTCATTACTTCCCAATATAATAAGGCAGATTCTTTTAAACTGTAAACAAATTCATAAAGTGTCATTATTTCAGAAGTACCATTAAGTCATTTCATTGTAGTTTGAGTCTTATACTGTTAGCAATAGGGAACCATTGAAGGATGGAGGCCTACACTAAGGCAGAGGTGCTTTGGACAGAAAGCAGGAGACATATTTGATATGCATTGGGAGGTAGACTTGATAAGACCTAGGACACAGAACAGGGAAGATTGGGTTGAAGGAGGAGGGAAAGATTGGCCCAGAGTATGTCTTCCTGCCCACACCCAATAAGCCCAAACTGAACACCGTTATGGGGATCTTGAGGCAACCAAAGAATAGGGTAAGAACATCTGGTACATACAGGCCCGGGATGATTTATACCTGTAGAGGTTGGGGCTGGTGATGTAAGGTAGGAGTAGAGTACTAAGAGGAAACTGGGAGGCTGATTTCACAAGTTTTCATAGGATCAGTTTCATTGTTAGGTCTCAAGTAGAGCAACTTGCTTGTTTGTCAGCAGGTAGGTTTTACTACGCAGAGGTAGCACAATTCATGGTAAAACCGAAGGTTCCTTATATGTACCACAACTTCAAATGGCACAGATGAACTTATTTACAAAATGGAAAGAGACTCACAGGCATAGAAAACAAACTTATGGTTACCAAAGTGGGGAAAGCAGAGGTGTGGAGGGATAAGTTAGGAGTTTGGGATTAGCAGATACACACTGCTATATATAAAACAGATAACCAACAAGGTCCTACTATATAGTACAAGGAAGATATATTCAATATCTTGTAATAGCCTATAATGAAAAAGACTATGAAAAAGAATATATATATATATATATATGTATAACTGAATCACTATGCTGTGCACCAGAAGCTAACACAACATTGTAACAACTGTACTTCAATTAAAAAATATTAAATTGAATATATGAATGTATATGCATGATTGGGACATTGTGCTGTACACCAGAGATTGACACATTGTAATTGACTGTACTTTAATTTTTAAAAAATTAAAATGAAAAAAAAAAAACAAAAACCAAAAAACCCCAGGAAGTTCCTCTCAATGTCTTGCTTCTGTCAGTTAACTTTCCCATTTACACTGATTGTCCATCCTAGTGTGCCATTTCCTGGCTTATCTGTCAATCTCAGTCACATGGCTTCCTAGTTGGATGTCTTCATGCCTACCATCTATCCAAACACCCAATTTCTCTCACGTACCTCTACTCTCTGCTCCCTTGCCTTCTTTGCTGCTGTGATGAAACAAGCTAGTTGAATTAATTCATGCTGGCATCATGACCCAAATACCGTCTGGACTGCTCAACTCTGAAAATAATTTTTATATTTATGCTATGAAAGAAAATGTGTATTCCAAATGCAGCAGTTATATCTTCACATTTTCTCCCCCAAACAAATCATGCTTTTAAATGCCTTCCTTCTAATGCTAGTGTCTTTTTTTCTGCTGTGAAATTCCTTCTCCTTATCTTGTAAATAACTACTCATCTTTCAGTAGCCAATTCCACTGTCACCTCTTCCTTGAAACCTGTTTTGGTTTTCTCTAGGCAGAATGCATTGTTCTTAATCTGTGCTTATAACACCCTGCACATTCCTCTGAATACCTTAGGATCCAGAAAATTGCCTGGTACAGGCCCAGTTAATCTCTCTGTCTCTCTCTCATTTGTCACACACACACACACACACACACACACTCACACATGCACACACAATTATGTGCCCAATTCAAGGGTGCACAGCACAGAAAGAAAAAAAAAATAACTTCGGTAACTCATTCAGTTTAGTCAGGAATCCAGCCTCGCTTTATTTATTTATTTATTCATCTCAGATACATGAAGCTTTAGACACTGGGAACCTTATTCTTTGTTAGATTTTTCTCCACTCCCTGTCTCCATCTTCCGAACCTGGCCCATATTAGTAAGTGTTAATCTTCATTTCATGCACGTGTATTTATAGCATAGTCAAATCAATAGCCATTCATCTTCATATGCCAATTCTACAAATCTCTTGGTTTATATGGCCATGCAAAATTTACAAGACACTCTCAACATATAGCTTACTTCTTTTTCCCATACCATGTTTTATAATTTGTATAATTTGCCAATATCAGAAAGCTGTGTCACTAAATAGCTTACTCAGTGTGAAATTAGAATACGTTTTTCTTTAACTGTCTGTTTGCCTCTTTTTTTTTTCCCTCAAAATAATATTCAGCATGTGCCCTATCCTCTGGGTAAATCAATAAGCAAACTGACAAAACAAGACAGAACTTGAATAGTGATGAAAGTGATGTTCTTAGTGTTTTCATATTGAAAGACATGTTGCTATGGAAACTACTTTCTTTGTTTCTATTCATGACAAAAATCGGTTCAACAATATGGGGGTATTATATGTCTTGGCATTATGAGGAAAAGGGCAAATGTATGTTTTCAAAAGTCAGATATCGAAGGGAGAAAAATATGTTAGCATACTCCTCTAACTAGTTAGCTGTCCCATTTGGCATGAGTGTGCTTATGCTAAACAGTTTCATGATGTTATTTGGTAAGATAATGCAAGAGAAATATCTAGCTTGAAGAGCATTAGGATTTATATTACTTAATGGAAGGCTTCCTTTTTTGATGTATTAGGATAGAACTTAGAGAAGACAAGTTAGAAATAAAGGAGAACTTAGAAATGATTATGTAATACAGTATGCGTCTATCTTTGTCTTGCGTACTACACCGTGTCAGTTCATTCACCACCAAATACGTGAAAGAAAAAAATGAAAACAAAATAATTCATCTAGATTTTGATGTCAGGTAGGAAGAACTTGCTATGCTTAAGCTGCTCATGATTTGCAATGTTGCTTTCCAGCTTACAGCCCCTGGTCCCTATGACAGAGAGCAATTAACATTGTCACTAGTAGCTCTTCCTCCCTTGGAGCCACTCCCCCTTCTTGTAAGATTCAACATGTTCTACAACTTGGACTAGCCTTCTTCTCCTAAGAGAGTTAGATTTCTAGATATTAATTATAGGAGGAAGAAAGTCCCCATGCCCTTTTCACATAGAACAAAGTACCCATTTGTAGAACCTTAAGTTAAATTCAGTAATGTGTTCCTGTAGAGACCCAAAGTTTTTGAAGGTAATGAAGACAGTGTTCTAGTTCCATAAGAAAGAAACTTTTTGAAAGGGATGAAGTTCTCTTTAAAGTACTGGAGTGCCAGAGAAAAGGTGAAGTCAACAGAAAAAAGGTGGAGGCAAACGAATGGTCTCTTTACTCTGAGAATAAAAATAGATCAGCATCGGTCATTCAGAGAACCTTCTCCATAACAGCGTATTCAGGGCTGCTAGACCACCTTTGCCTGACACTTTCTGACCCCTGGGACCAGAGTCCTATTTCTCATTCACCTGATCTTATTCGCAACCTACCTTGGACATTTCCCTCCAGCCATCAACAACTTCTGAATTAATTCTGCTGTCTTCATCAGTGCCCTTCCTGACTCACCAGTTGAAGATTTAAAGTAGTGAGGCTCTCCATCAGATATGCCCTTGAATTATTCTTTACTTGTCTCTAGACTCCTGTCTTCAACCATTTCTATCCTAAGATCTCTGAACTGGGAAACCAGTCCCTAGGCTAAAAAAAGAAAAAGAAAAAAAAAAAAAAAACCAGAGAAACAATAAACAACAGTACCAACAAAAAAATTATCAATTCTAATACATTGGATAATTTGTACCTAAAAGGACCAAAAAGGCCAGATTTCTGAACCCAGCATTTTCCATGTTACTGATACCCAAAGAAGTTTCTGATAACATTCTGTACACCACTTTTATTGTTTCTGGGTTTAGGATAATCTAAAAGACACCTTTCTTAACTGGACATTACCTTTCTATTAAAGAAAACGCTAAATGAAAAGTTGAAGTAGAGTAGTAGACAAACAGTAGTAGACAAAATGTTACTTCTGCAACATTAATGGTGCCCTTTTCAGGTGTGTAAATATTGTTGTCAGCAGTGCCTTGACCCAAATATGGTCATGCACTGACACGGTGCTATCATTTTGGCTATGCAAACATACCTGAATTGTGCCTTTTTAAAAAGATATAATTCACATGGCAGGAGGGAGGGTGTAGCTCAGTGGTAGAATGCGTGCCTAGCATGCATGAGGTCCTGGGTTCAATCCCCAGTACCTCCATTAAAAATAAATAAATAAATAAATAAATAAATAAATAAATAAATAAATAAATACTATGGCATAAAATACTATTGTTAAATGTAGGATTCAGTGGTTTTAGTATACTTAAAATGGTGTACAGCTGTCACCACTATCTAATTAGAGAACAATCTTCTCATCCAAAATAGAAACACCTTGTCTGTTAGTAGTGTCTCCTCTCCCTCTCCTCTCCCTCCCAGCCCGTGGAAACCACTAGTCTACTTTCTATCCCTGTGTGTTTATCTTTTTCAAATATTTCATGTAAAAAGATTCATACAGTATGTAATCTTTTGAGTCTAGTTTCTTTCATTTGAAATTTTGTTTTCAGGGTTCATTCATGCTGTAGTATATATCAATACTTTTTATTTCCTTTTAATGGCACAATAATATACCATTTTATGGTTATACCACATTTAATTTAGTCAGTCATCACTGGATGGACATTTAGGTTGTTTCCATGTTTTGGCTGTTTTGACTAATGTCTATGAATGTTCGTGTACAGGATATGTGTAAACATATATTTTCAGTTCTCTTTGGTATATATATAGATATATCTATATATAGGTATATATAGATATATGTATCTCAAAGCTGGGTCACATGATATGTCTTTGTTTAACTTATACAGGAGCTGCTCAACATTATTTGGTAGTGGATACAACATTTTGCAATCACAACAGAAATGTATGAGGGTTCTCATTTTTTCACATCCTTGCCAAAACTTGTTATTTTCAATTTTTAAACTTATAGCCATCCTAGTGGGCATGAAGTGGTATCTCATTGTAGTTTTGATGTACATATCCTTGATGACTAATGATGATGAGAATCTTTTCCTGTGCTTATTGGCTATTTGTATAAATTGTTTGGAGAAATGTTTATTAAATCATTTGCCCCATTTTATAATTTGATTATCTTTTTATTGTTGAGTTGTAAGAGCTCTTTATATATTCTGGAATGTAGATCCTTATCAGATATTTAATTTTCACATATTTTCTGCCATTCTATGTGTTGTCATTTCAATGTTTTGATAGTGTATTTTGATGCATAAAAGTTTTTAATTTTGATAAAATTTAATTTAGCATTTTTTTTTGTTTTGTTGCTTGTGGTTTAGGTATCATATGTTAGAATGCATTGCCTAATACAAGATAAAGAAGATTTACCAATATTTTTCCCCACAAGTTTTACAGCTTTAGCTCTTACATTTAGATCTGTGATCCATTTTGAGTTAATGTTTACATACAATGTGAAGTAAGAGAACAAGTTCATACTTATCCATGTGAATATCTAATATTCCAATAATATTTATGGAAAAGACTGAATCATTTCCTATTGAATGGTCTTGGCACCCTTTTAGAAAATCACTTGACCCAGATATATGGGTTTATTTCTGAACTTTCAATTATATTCTGTTGATCTATATGCTTATCCTTCTTTATGCCAGTGCCACACTGTCTTGATTACTGTAACTTTGTAGTAAGTTTTAAAATTGAGAAACATGAATCCTCCACTTTTGATGTTCTTTTTCAAGATTGTTTTTTGTTATAGTAAATCATTTGCATTTCCACATGAACCTAGGGAACAATTTTTAAATTTTGGTAACAATACCAATTGGAATTTAGATACAGATTACATAGAATCTGTAGATCAATTTGGGGAATATTGCCAGCTTAATATTAAGTTTTCTAACCCAGAAACACAGCGTATATTTATATTTACTTAGGTTTTCTCCAGTTTATTTCAATACTATTTTATAGTTTTCTTCTCCTTCTATGACTCCCATGTCACGTATTTTGATTTGCTTGATGAGGTCCCATAAGTCTCTTAAGTTTTCCTCACTGTTTTTCATTCTTCATTGTTGTTGTTGCTGTTCTTGGATAATTTCCAATGATTTTTCTTTCCATTCATTGATCCTTTCTTTTGCTTGATCTAGTTTACTGTTGAATGAATTTGTCAGTTCAGTTATTTTACTGTTTAGGTCTGAGATTTTATTACTGTTTAAATATTTTCTATCACTTTGTTGAAATTCTTTGTTCCTGCATGTTCTTCTGATTTTGTTGAGCATCTTTTTTCTTTTTGCAGCTAAATAGTATAGCACTATGTTTCACTTTATTTTCTTATGTTTGTTCTCTTTTTAAAAAACTAAAAAAAATTTTTTTTATTGAGTAATAGTCATTTTACAATGTTGTGTCAAATTCCAGTGTAGAGCACAATTTTTCAGTTATACATGAACATACATATATTCATTGTCACATTTTTTTTTTCGCTGTGAGCTACCACGAGATCCTGTATATATTTCCCTGTGCTATACAGTATAATCTTGTTTATCTATTCTGCATTTTAAAATCCCAGTCTGTCCCTTCCCACCCCCCTCCCCCTTGGCAACCACAAGTCTGTATTCTATGTCTATGAGTCTGTTTCTGTTTTGTATTTAGGTTTGTTTTTTTTTTAGATTCCTCATATGAGCAATCTCATATGGTATTTTTCTTTCTCTTTCTGGCTTACTTCACTTAGAATGACATTCTCCAGGAACATCTATGTTGCTGCAAATGGCATTATGTTGTTGGTTTTTGTGGCTGAATAGTATCCATCGTATAAATATACCACATCTTCTTTACTCAGTCATCTGTTGATGGACATTTAGGCTGTTTCCATGTCTTGGCTACTGTAAATAGTGCTGCTACTAACATTGGAGTGCAGGTGTCATTTTGAAGTAGGGTTCCTTCTGGATATATGCCCAGGAGTGGGTTTCCTGGGTCATATGGTAAGTCTATTCCTAGTCTTTTGAGGAATCTCCATACTGTTTTTCCACAGTGGCTGCACCAAGCTGCATTCCCACCAGCAGTGTAGGAGGGTTCGCCTTTCTCCACATCCTCCCCAGCATTTGTCATTAGTGGACTTTTGAATGATGGCCATTCTGACTGGTGTGAGGTGATACCTCATTGTAGTTTTGATTTGCATTTCTCTGATAATTAGTGATATGGAGCATTTTTTCATGTGCCTATTGATCATTTGTATATCTCCTTGGAGAATTGCTTGTTTAGGTCTTCTGCCCATTTTTGGATTGGGTTGGTTGTTTTTTTCTTATTGAGTCGTATGAGCTGCTTATGTATTCTGGAGATCAAGCCTTTGTCGGTTTCATTTGCAAAAGTTTTCTCCCATTCCATAGGTTGTTGTTTTGTTTTACTTATGGTTTCCTTTGCTGTGCAGAAGCTTCTAAGTTTCATTAGGTCCCATTTGTTTATTCTTGCTTTTATTTCTATTGCTCGGGTAGACTGTCCTAGGAGAACATTTTTGAGATGTATGTCAGATAATGTTTTGCCTATATTTTCTTCTAGGAGGTTTATTGTATCTTGTCTTATGTTAAAGTCTTTGATCAATTTTGAGTTTATTTATGTGTATGGTGTAAGCGAGTGTTCTAGCTTCATTGCTTTACATGCTGCTGTCCAGTTTTCCCAACACCATTTGCTGAAGAGACTGTCTTTATTCTATTGTATATTCTTGCCTCCTTTGTCAAAGATTAGTTGACCAAAAGTTTGTAGGTTCATTTCTGAGCCCTCTATTCTGTTCCATTGGTCCATATGTCTGTTTTTGTACCAATACCATGCTGTCTTGATGACTGTAGCTCTGTAATATTGTCTGAAGTCTGGGAGAGTTATTCCTCCAACCTCTTTCTGTTTTCTTCAGTAATGCTTTGGCAATTCGAGGTCTTTTGTGGTTCTGTATAAATTTTATTATGATTTGTTCTAGTTCTGTGAAGTATGTCCTGGGTAATTGGATAGGGATTGCATTAAATCTGTAGATTGCCTTGGGCAGTGTGACCATTTTAACAATATTGATTCTTCCAATTCAGGAGCATGGGATATCTTTCCATTTTTTAAGTCTTCTTTAACTTCCTTAATCAGTGTTTTATAGTTTTCCGTGTATACGTCTTTCACCTCCTTGGTCAGATTTACTCCCAGGTATTTAAAGAAACAATCCCCTTTAAAATAGCACCCAAAGTAATTTAGTAGCTATTCTGATTTATTTTTGCAAAGGTTCTATTTTTGTCATTTGTGGTCACAGAAGTCTCTCTTCCATTTTGTCAATGGTTATACAATGATAATGCAGAGATTTTCTTAATATGTGGGTCCAAAAAATAGAAAAGAAAACAAACAAACAAAAACCAAACTCTCCCATACTTTACAGATTAGCTCTGAGATAGTATACTGTGTTCATACCTAGCCACCCCTACCCTAGGTTTTCCATTTTCTTTCCTTTTGTCCTCCTCTCAGACAACAAACTGGTTCTTACTATTGTCATCCAATAATGTATAATTCTTTTATAGCAAATATTTGATGGCACTGATTTTGATATATTATGATTTACATTATGTCCTTGCCTTAAATCTGACAGCACAACACAGAATGTAGCTCACGTAGTCTAAATGTCAGAAATTGGTACAGCATCCCAAGTTCCCTTGTGAAAGTTGATCAATGACTGTATTAATTTTCTACTGTTTCTAAAATAAATTTCCAGTAACTGAATTATTTAAGCAATACATTTTATCTTATAACTCAGTAGATCATAAATCCAACATGATCTGATTGTGCTAAAGTCAAGATTTTGGCACAGCTGCTTTCCTTTCTGGAGGCTCTAGGGAAAAATCTATTTCCTTATTTTTTCCAGCTTCTTGAGGTCCAGACATTCTTTGGCTTATGGCCCCCTTATTGTCAGAGCCAGCAACCTTAAATCTCTCTGTGAAACCTCTTCTATTATCATACCAGGAATTTGCTTATCTGATTAGATTGTTTCTACCTGGCTAATACAGTATAATCTCCCCATCTAAAGGTTTGTAACCTTAACAACATCTACAAAGTCCCTTTTGCCATGTAAGGGAACATACTCACAGGTTCTAGGAATTAGGGTGTGGGCATCTCTGGGAAAACATTATTCTGCCCATCACGGTGCCTTCACTGTGATTATTTTGCACCCCAGCCCCCACCCATTACCCTCTGCAAAGTGTATATACAAGCAGCTTTACTTAGATGAGATTTTGGTTTTTTGATCGGGTTGTAGGGCCTCTCCTATAACCTCTTGGTCCTTTAAATAGAGACAATAATATCTCTCCATTTTGGTTTAATTTCCCAATACTGTATATCAAGTCCTCCAGCTCTTCATATTTAATTTTCATCTTCTCTGTTAATTAGTTTCCATAGAAAGTTAAACAAATAGATTATTTGATTACTAGTGGACTTTTATATTTTCTTCGTAGAATCACTGCCATTTATTATATGACTAGTATTTTGAGTGAAAGTGTATAGGTTCTCAGACTTAATTTTAGAATTTCAATTTACAATTGTTTTTTATGTAGGAATTATGCATTAAAAATCATGACTACATAAACAACTTCTATATTTATTATTTCACTCTCTAGATTGATAATCCCTTCCAGATTTCAAATAAAGTGAAATGTAAGAATATTTGAGATTAGCATCTACACCTATAATTCCTTGGAATGAATTTTGCTGTACTGTTGTCATTCTCTTGTTATGAATGATTAGTCTGGATGATATTAAGTTTTGAGGGCCAAAACAAAGTGATCCAGAAGTTTTATGTAGATTATTTTTATAATTAGCCATGCAGTTTTCTTGGCACCAGAAAAAACAAAGCAGAAAACTGTATTTTCATTGTTCTGAAAAATATTTTTATTTTCCTATTTGTTTATTTTGCTCTTCTTTTCACTTTTCATAACATTATGGATTTAGATCCCAAAGCTATACATTTTGAAAAAGTTTGTTTATAATTTTATTAATTAATATTTTACTCAGTGAGTTTAATTAGAAATTTACATGCAATTTAAGTAGAAAAACAGTAATACAATTGTAAATTATGTTTTTTGAAAAGTTGAGATCATGCTTTGAGCTTATGGAAGATTGGAACTAGTAATATACAAAGGATTTGCCACAAGTGGAATTAATTAATGGTGTAGTGAGAATGGAATGATCTGGTTCTGCAGTCATGACTCTTTTTTTAGACTAAGATACATTGAAAAGCGGACCGTTTTATTTTATTTGTGTATGTATGGACAAATTTATATTTTCAATGGAATATAAATTTTATTGTTTTTCTTTTTTACAAAGTCTTAACATAAGGTTAGTGTGGACAAAAACAGTATTTTCCAATCATTGGTTGTTTAAGAGCTATCTTCATCATATTTTCCATTTCCTACCCTACCTCTACTATTATTTATACATTAAAAATTGATTCAATGTTAAAGCCTTATATTTTGGCTAGTTATATGCTTTCTAATATATTTTTAAAATATAATTTTTTTTTATTACAAAAATGTTTGCCTAGGTACTTGCTAAAATAATCTAACATATTCACAGTGTTAAAGGACCACTTAGTCCTTTAAATGGAGACACTGTCAGTAGTCAGCCACTCTCCCCCAACCTTGGTTTAGTTCACAAATACTGTGGTGTCTGTTGAGAAGCATCAAGCAAAATATTCTGTAGAGGGAACTAGGGTGTAATCTTTATGCAAGCTGGAAAGATTTTTTGAGATCAATGAGACTGGTGATTTTTAAAGCCTGTTTGTTAAATTGTAATGCTTGTTCATCAAATCAAATCTTCGACAAACCTCAGTATATAAAAGCAGTAATACCTGAGTTGTTTGAGCTGAACCTGGTTATTTATTGAGTAGCTACAATGTGTCAGGTACTGTGCTCAGCACTTTACAAATGCTGTCCCATTTAATCTTACAAGATCCCAATGAGGCAAGCACTATTATTTGAGGAAACTGAAGTTTAGAATGAATACTCTGTCCCAGGTCAATGCCAGCCATTTTCTTATTTGCTCCAATGTGCTGTGTTTTATTACACACTGATCTTGGTACCCAGGAGAGTGCAGAAGACTTTACTATTTGAATCACAACCAAAAGAAAGCTAAGGGTGAGGGTGGGAATAGCTCAGTGGTAGAGCAAATGCTTAGCATGCACAAGGTCCTGGGTTCAGTCCCCAGTACCTCCATTAAAAAAAAAAAAAAAAAAAAGAAAGCTAAGAAAACAGTCTTCTATGATCTGCAGTAAGATGAGCCCACTTGGACCTGAATATTCTGGATTTAAGGGAGTCTAGAATTGATAAGGGAAATCAGCCTAGGCAACACCTTGGAGCTAGCTGGCAATACTACTGCTAATGAAACCAAAGTCATAGTTGCTGGTTTCTGTGTATGAAGGCACCCAGCTGGCCTTTCCTGTAGGTTGTAACTTCTCTGAGTCATGAATGCCTTAAGGAGACCAATAGTCTGTTCTGATATACCCATGTAAGGTAGTGAATTGGGCTGATCATTTGTCAGTGTTCATTTTCTGTCCCACCACCTTTTGTCTCTTGAGATTTCAGAATAATGTCACCATTTGAATAGTTTGAGGAAATACCTTTCACAACTTCATCTTCATTCCCCTTCAGTATGGCACAAAGTGGTGTTGAATGAAAAAAGAAGCCACAGAATACATCCATTCAAAAGGACACTCCTTGCTACAGTAAGGAGTATAGTCAGGCACGGTCACATATGCAGGATGATGTGAAGAGTAGTCTAGGAGTCCTTCAGCCCTAAATGAATGTCCCCATTCAAATGCTGTTATGACTTAAATTCCACCATTAGAGATTTATTATTTTGAAAATTTTCTTTTTGAATATGTCAGTGAATCTGATAATAATACAATAATTCATTAACTTTTCTCCTCATAGTGCTACAGGTTAAAAAAAAAAAAGGAAGGCTAGTTATATCAAAGACAAACTGCCTTAATTGAAATTTTAGCTATAGCCAGTTCTGTATCTTAAACTATTTGATTCATGTCTCCCATGTTCGTAACAGTGTTTTATTTTGTTTTTTCTCTTTCCATGTATGAAATGTATATTTTTTACTCTACCCATCTTCTTTTTGCTCAGTTAAAACTGAGATGATTAGATTTTCCCTTCCACCTAATAAAAGAATTTTAGAAAATAAAGATGAACTCAAAAATATATGCTAGTTTGCTAAATTCAACTGTTTTCTTGACAAAATATTTTACTTTCCTTCAAAAAGCATCAAGTGAACCAGTATTTACCTAAAACAAAATGATTTTAAAAATTGAACTGCAGCCAAATCAAGTTTTCATTAATAGAACCAATTCTCACACTAATATATTTTCCTAGATTCAGAGCTCTTTATGAAATTTAATGTCCTGAGCACAAACAGTTTAGTGATTGAAAATATTTCTCAGTTGTCTTTTCCCTCTTTATCTAATTTAAGAATTAAGATTTTCTTAAGGATGCTACTGATGGTCAATTTCAGAATAATTGTTTGAATCCATTATGTCAGTGATGCAATTTGATTATGACAGAAACCACAAACTTTTGAAAAATATCTATACAAGGGCCAAAGTTTAAGGTAGTTAACTAGTGCAGTTTAAAGGATTATTTTCTGATTAATCTAAAGTATGTTCTTAGAAACAAAGATAATTTTAAAATTTAACTTCTTTTATGAAGAGGAAAACAGATTTTGCTGTACATGAAGATTTTGTACATGATTCAGCTCACTGAAGACTCATTTATTTATGTACTTACCGTACAATAATAAAAGAAACAAAAATTGGGACAAAATAATAGTCATAGGTCCAAGAGGCAGTGGAATATCTGAATTTATCAATCTTTTCAGTGACCTAGGATCAACGTCTCTAAAGATATTTTTAATTTTATTAAGTTATTATTAATTAAATACTATGTCTCTTAATGTAGAAAACTGAAATTCTACATAGACAGGCTTTCTATGTTCTATCATTTGACCTGGTTTGTTTTCAGCATATTAGTGCATTACCCACTGCACCTCTTTTATTAGCATATCTTTGTAACAGCTATGAAACGTTATTTTAAAATGATCAAAGTTGCACAGTAGTTTTACCTGCAGCTTGAAAGATTTATTTAACAAAGGGGAATTATGTAGATTTCAAGTGATTATCAAAATATGAGTTAGCCTCATTTTACCTTCAAGAAGAAAACCAAAAAATTATAAAGGAATAAGAGAATCAGAGACTTGGTCAATATAGCAACTATTGTGATTAAAAAATTTAGAGACAGAAGAGTCGGTCAAAGTTATCAGATATGGTTTATAAATTTCTAAAAACAGCAAGTAGTACTTATAACCAACAAAAACTCAAATAATGCTCTCTTTTAGGTTACCGTGAAAAACATTATTACAAATAATCTCTTATAAATAAGATACATAGCTAAAATGTTGATATTACTCAAAACTACCATGTTCATATAAATAGCCTTATAAACTGTACTTAGGATATTATGCCGTTTGATCACTTACACTCAGGAGGAATAATTACCTGGGGCGCCAAAGCAAAAAAATCTTACCTGACAATTCGTCTTCAGTATTATATAGCAAATTGTATATCTAAATTGTAATAATGACCTTAAACCATTGGTTACAAAATTCTCAGTAACCTTTGAGATAGGGTAAGTTTTTTCATTGTTGCTCAAAGGAAAAAAAATGCCAGAGAAACATTTTTAAAAAAAATGTAGCTGTGCTAATTTAGTTGTTTATAAATGGCAAAGCTGTATGTTTCCAGTAATAACCATGACAAACAAATATACTATATATAATTTATTAGAGCACAACATATTGTTAAAGTTTAATGAGATTTATTATTTTTGAAAAATATGTAAAATTAAAGAGAATTAAAAAGTTAGTTAAACCTAATGCTATTTACCAATACCAAATGCTGTTTAATCCTTAAGTGGTTTGCTGATTTGTAGACCAGTTGTTTAACAATGGACTGGCTCTCTGAATCACTGACATTTTGGAGATTCATTTTAGTTTTTGATCTTCTGTGATTAGGATGGTTACAAATATATGATTTCATCCTCATAATGTTGAGTCCAGGTGCCAGATGGAGAAGCCAATGGATTACAGAGGATACAGACCTCAGGGGAAAAAAAAGTATGCATCCTATATTTTATAATTTTGAAATTGGGTTTGAAATAAAAGTTCAAGGGGATGCAGAAGTTTCACCTTTTCATATTCACTTTGGCTACCTTGGAAAATGTGACTTGTAGACAATGCCAGAATACCATCTAATATGCTAGGAATTTTTACCATGTCTGGCTCCTTTTGTCATCTCTATGAGATTTGTAGAATTCTTGAAAAATGCTCACAATGAAACATAAGAGTTTTAAAATAGGACTTGTTTTATTGTGGTCAGTTTTCATTAATGTTCAGTGTGTTTTCTATTCATTTGTTGCAGTGTTTTATGTAAGTTCAATAAATCAAGCTTATTTTGTTTTTCAAATCTAGTATATTTTTTCCAGTTCTTTAAAGAAAGCTGTATTGACTCTCTGGTGATGTTGGTGGAATTGGCAATATCTTCTTGCAGTCATATTACTCTTTGCTTCATATAACATGAGGCTCTGCTATTAGGTGTGAAGGGTTGCAGAATGTGCCACCCTAAAGTCTGCCTCTTTGGCATGTGGAGCTGAAGGCAGTCAAGACCCAGCAGACTCAGGGAGAGCCTTTTCCATCCCACTTAACAGCCAAGAGCCTAGAAAGATACAGGAAATTTATTTTTCCTCCCCTATAGGTGCATGTAAGTTTGGAATTAGAACTTTGTGCTTTGACCCTTTTATTTTCTGTAGTGATTGTCTCTATCCCTGATAATATGTTATCTTGCCTCATTGTTTGGTATTATTCAATTACCTCAGCTTATTGTGGTTAGTATTTGATCCAGTTATAGCTTCTTTTATCCTTTTACTTTCACATTTGTCATGCTCTTACATTTTAAATACAGAGGAGACTTTTTAAAAACATTTTAATCATCTCTGTCTTTTAGTGAATGAATTTAGTTCTATGATTACTTTTATATGGAAACTTGCTACTATCATCTTATTTTTGATTTGTATTTGCCCTGCTTTTTCTCTGTCCTTTTTTTTTTTTTGTCTTCTAAGCATTGGGGTTTGTTTGTTTGCTAATTTCATTTTTCACCATGTAAATTTACAAGTTGTACCCACTATTTTTATTTTTCCCATGGTTCCCCTGAATATTTGACTATGCATACATAACAAATTTTCCAGAGTCTTATTTCAGTCTTCTTAAATCTTGTGTCACTAGTCACAACTTAAGGATGAGTGTACTAATATTGTAATTAATTGCATTGTAACACAATTAACATTCATATTCTTTATGTCTAATTTCTTAGCTTTAAAAGAAATTGATTTAGTACCACCATTTTACCAAGTAATGACTGACCTCAACATGCTGATTTTTGCCATATGCCCATTTTTGCTTCTTAAAAAGCAAATCCTCCTTTGGTGAGATTTAATTGCTTTAGATTTAGATTGTAGGTGGGAAAACAATGTAGTTGATATGCTTGAGGGGATATTTCTTTTGCTTGTGGAGAGGGGAATGATATTACATCAAAATACGTAATCTGAGTATTTCCTTCTCAGACAAGAAGATATTCACTGGCCTGTCTTCTCTTCAGGTTCATGAGTAAGAAAACCCGAGGCCTTTGGGAAGTATCTAAGATTTAGATTTATATCCTAAAAGCAATACGGAGTTATTGATGGGCTTTAAGCATAGAGCAGATATGGCAATATTTGTGTTTGAAAATAGTATGGGCTTAGACTTCTGGTTTCTGGTCCAGAATGTAGGTTTGGACGTCAGTTCTCTCATTCACACAAGAAGAAAGGAGCTGAACTAAAAATCAGCAACTGTTACATCCATCAGAAAAACTGAGGTCACAGGGCAAACGCAGCCCCCAAAATTGAAGAAACAGGTGGGAAAAGACAATCACAATTTATCAGAGTAGAAGCCCAGAAGCAGAAAACTCCATAGGAGTTTTCTGATGCCCGGGGAGGGAAACCTAATCTGTAACTGATGAATTGCTGGAGGCTCAGTGTGGACAACTTTGAAAGTTAAAAACTGCAGGGAAGTGCAGTCTTAGGGGAGCCCCATACTTTTCATGACTTTTTGAACATCAGAGAAAAAATTCCTTTGTGCCTCCAGCAGGGAGAGGAGGAAATGAAGCCATTTTAAGATATGCTGAGAGTGTTCAGTTCTTCTTAACAAGGCCCACCCTCAAGAGAAACTGTATTACCAGAGCCTGCTTGAGTTTTGCCAGGGCCTTAACAATCTGGTGGAAGGGACATACCCCAATTTAGCACCTTCTCGCCTTCCTGTCACTCCTGGGGCAGGGGTACAAAACTGAGAGGCACTTGTGAAAGTCACAGGCCAGGGCAAAGACTCATTAAAAGCCTGAGTTCTAATCATAGGAATAGAGAACATTCCACCCCAGTCCCACACCTCACCAGCACATCATTAGGGGTCCTATATCACAACTGAAAAAAACTGTGCATCTCAGACAATATTTAAGAAGTCTCCAGGGAAACCCCAAGACCACAGGGGAAACAAAAACAAGGACACCAGTGGAAATTTTAGTCTCTGACACCTATTGAAATCCTTGGTGTATATACAAAGGTCTTGAAGAGATATTTGTACACCCATGTTGATAGCAGCATTATTCTTAATAAACAAAAGGTACAAGCAACCTAAGTGTCCATTGATGGATGAATGGAT
The DNA here is from genome assembly GCF_048773025.1 of Camelus bactrianus. Taxonomy (NCBI): domain Eukaryota; kingdom Metazoa; phylum Chordata; class Mammalia; order Artiodactyla; family Camelidae; genus Camelus; species Camelus bactrianus. Next base: position 74,740,576 of record NC_133575.1, on the reverse strand, counting down.
AAACTAAATGTGATATATACATACAATGGAATATTATTCAGCCTTAAAAATGAAGGAAATTCTGGCGCATGTTACCACCTGGACAAACCTTGAGGACATTATACTAAGTGAACTAAGCCAGCCACAGAAAGACAAATACTGTATGATTCAATTTATATCCACTAATATGAAATATCTAGAGTAGTCAAATTCATAGAAACAGAATGTAGAAAGGTGGTTGCTGGAGTCTGGGGTCATGAGGAGTTGTAGTTTAATGGGCATATAGTTTCGGTTTTGCAAGATGAAAAGTTCTGGAAAGTGATTGCAGAACAATGTGAATATAGTTAACATTTCTGAAGTATACACTTAAAAATCATTAAATTTGTTAATTTTATGTTACATATATTTCATCACAAATATGTCATTGTTCAAAGATGACTTGAATATGTAGAGAATAGCATAGAATTGACACAAAATAATCTCCTCGAACTAATAAATGACTAGCAAATTTGTAGGATACAAGATTAATATACAAAAGTCAATTGCTTTCTTATACACCAACAGTGAGCAATTTGAATTAGAAATTAAAAGCATAATACCATTTATGTTTAATCCCCCAAAATGAAATCCTTAGTTATAAATCTAACAAAATATGCACAAGGTCTGTTTGAGGAAAAGTACAAAACTCTGATGAAAGAAATCAGATGATTCCAAATAAATGAGAGGTATTCCGTGTGCATGGATAGGAAGAATCAATATTATTAACATCTTTGTTCTTCTCACCTTGATTTATCTGTTCAGTGCAATCTCAGTCCAAATCCCAGTTAGTTATTTGGTGTATTTTGTTTATTTGGAAGGCAAAAAACCCAGAATAATCCACACAGTATTGAAGAAGAACAAAGTTGGGCTACTGATACTAATCAATTTCAAGGCTTATCATAATGCTACAGTAATGAAGATGTTTGGTATTGGTGAAAAAATAGACAAATGGGTCAGTGGAATGGAATAGAGGGCCCAGAAATCGAACCTCATAAATATAGTCAGCTGATCTTTGACAAAGGAACAGAGGCCTGCTGGTGGGCGGCATCAGGGCCCAGGGGATCCCGGGGCTGATGCTTGCTCACTAGTGGGTATAGCCAGGTACATGGCTAGTACCAGCCACTGGCAGGCAGAACTGAGCCTTGGAGTCTCTGATGTTGGACCACTTGAGGTTGGGGCTGAAGCCCAGGGGGTTTTGGGGCTAGGGCTGGCTCACTGTTGGGCGGAGCCTGGTCCTGGGATCTCTTCCTGCAGGGATCTCTCCCTGCAGGGCCCTTGGTGTCCTCAAGGTAGTGTTGCTGGTTGGTGGGCCAGGCTGGTTCTTGACATAGTTGGCTGTGGGGTCCAGTGTGTCCTGATCCTTGTGTCAGTCAGCTGGTGGGCGGGAATGGGTTCTGGAGTAGCTACTTGAGGGGCCAAAGGTGTCTCAGAGCTGGTTTTGGCCTACTCCTGGGTGGGACTGGTTCCTGACAAGGTAACAAGGCAGGCTGTGGTGCCTCAGTGGTTCTGGGGCTCATGTCCACCAGTGGGTGGACATGGCCAGGGCACAGGGGGTTGGTGCCTGCCCACTGGTGTGTGAGGCTGATCCCAGGGCTAGCGCCAGCCTCTGGTAGATGGGGTTGAGGCCCAGGAAGTTCAGGGACTAGCTCCAGCTCACTGTTTGGGGGAGCTGGGCCTTGGGGTCTCTGGCTGCAGTGCCCTTTTGGTCCTGGATCTGCTGCCTGCACACTGGTGGGTGGGGCTGTGTCCTTGCCCAGCTGGTGCTTGGCCTGAGGCATTCCAGTACTGGTCCCTATAGGTCAGTGGGCAGGGCTGGATTCCAGTGCTAATAAGTTACAGGGAAGATTCCAAAATGGTGCTTTCCAGCACCAGTGTCCACGTGGTAGAACAAACTCCCCAAAATGACTGCCACCAGCATCTGTGACCCCAGGGTGAACTCCAGTAGCCTCCTTCCTCTCCAGAAGCTTTTCCAAGATCAGCAGGTGGGTCTGACCCAGGCTTCTTTCAAATTACTGCTTCTGCCCTGGGTCCCAGAGCGTGTGAGATTTTGTGTGCACCCTAGAAGAGTGGAGCCCCTTTTTCCCACCAGTTGTCTGGGTCTCCCCATAATAAGCCCCACTGGCCTTCAGAGCCAACTGTTCTGGGAGCTCATCTTCCTGGTACAGGACCCCTGGGCTGGGGAACCCGATGTGGGGCTCAGACCTGTTGCTCCTTGGAGAGAACCCCTGCAGTTGTAATTTTCCTCCCATTTGTGGATCCCCCAACCCAGGGGGCTTTGGGTCTTGACTATACCCCCACTTTGCCCTTCCCACCTGTCTCCAGGTGGCTCCTTCTTTATATCTTTAGTTGTAGATCTTTTCTGCTAGATTCTGGTCTTTCTTATACAGTATTCTCTGTAAATAGTTGTAATTTGGGGTATCCTTGAGAGGAGGTGAGCTCAGGATCTTCTGATTCTGCTGTCTTGGCCAAGCCAAAAATTTTGATAACTTTAACTTCATTGCAATTAAAAACTTCTGCTTGCAAAACACACCATTTAAGAGAATGAAAAGACAAGTCACAGAGAGGGAGAAAGTCCTTGTAAAACATGTATCACGTAAAGAACTGGGATCCAAAAAACACAAAGAAATCATAGTGTTAGTGATTCCAAGTTTTTCACAATGATGCCTTTGATAATGTTTCATAGACAACATATATACACATTTTTGTCTAATAAATGGCTCTTTAAAGTACTTGATTTTGTTCTACATTTATATTAATCACATGTAACTTCCTATCAGAGCTTCTTACTGGCATTAGATAATGCTATTGAGGGAAGTTACTTCACTTCTAAAGCAAAGAAATTTGACATTCAGTTAGACTGCCAGCAACGTACATCTCTTCCCAGCTTCCTTCAGTAATGCCACATTGGTGGCTTGAAATTGACCATCATAGGAGAATTTACACCACAAAATGGACAAAGGTAAATCAAATATATTTTTTGAGAGCCACTTTACTGGCACATTATTGGCCTGTGCTGTCATAATACTTGAAAGTGTATGATTTTTATTATGACTTTTGAAATAATGAAAGTAGCTTGTCAGCCTGTTATTACCTATAAGAATCTATGGAGGTCTAGAGACTTCCTGGTTGGTCCACATAAAATCAAAGGAGTGATTTAGCTTCAGCAGCATGTGAGGGTGTACAGTATAGTCTGAAAAGCAGCAGCCTCAGATTTAGACAGACCTTGGTCTAAGTTTTGACTCCAACACTTAAAATCTGTAGGACCTTTAGAAATTTACTTTTTAAAATGAATCTTGGTTTACTTGTGTATAAAATTGGGTTAATAATTGAACCTAAATCTAGGATAGTCTTGGAGATGCAATTATTATTATTATTGGTGAAATGTGTGGTTTCTGTCACATAGAAAATGATTTAAAATTCTATTTATTGGGAGAGTTCTACTAGAATGGTAATACAAAGAGCCCCCCAACCTGCTCCTTAGGGAAACAAGCAAAGCTAGTGAAAAATATTTTTAAAAAGCCCCACCACTTGAAGTCTTTGACAATTGTTTGAATGGCACATGGCTAATGAAAAAAAATTGTTCAAGGATATTTACCAAAACTCAGTAAGGATAGTGAGAATTTGTGGCATTTGAGCCATGACCGGTTCCCTACCCCCAGTTCAGTGTGGTGGACGTTCCACTCTGGGTGGGTGTGGGTGAGAAGAAGACAGTTCTCCCTCTGCCCTAACCTCCTCGTTAAGGGCTACTTGTATTTGTTGAGTTGTGTCCCTCCAAATGATATATTCAAGTCCTAGTTCCTACTACCTCTAAAAGTGACCTTGTTGGGAATTAGTCTTTGCAGGTATAATTGAGTTAGAATAAGGTCCTACTGGATTAGAGTGGGCCCTGAGTCATCACTGATGCCCTTATAAGAGAGGGGAGGATTATGTTGTTACATAGAGACACAAAAGAAGCACACAGGGAAGAAGGCCGTGTGATGGCAAAAGCAGAGATTGAAGTGATGCTGCTGCGAGGCAAGGGATGCCAAAGATTTCTGGCATCCATCAGAAACAAGGAAAAGACAAGGAAGGATTCCTTTCTAGAGCCTTCAGAGGGAGTGTGGCCCTGTCAATCAGTTGCTTTCATTACTTTTAGCCTCCAGAACTGGGAGAGAATAAATTTCTGTGGTTTTAAGCCACCCAGTCTGTGGTATTTTGTTATGGCAGCCCCAGGAAATTAATGTTATCTCACCAGGAGAAGCATGCTGCCAGCACTTCCAAGCCCCTCCAACTGCAAGATGAAGAGATTAAATTTCTGGGGAATGCAGCCATGAGGTCAGGGGCTCAATTCCTCCTCCCAGACCCTACCTAAGGACAGAGGCTCTACTCCAGGCACAACAGGCTGAGAATACTGGGGCCCTGATCACCCTCGTTCCGTCTCTAGTTAAACTCAATAATAAAAAGACAACCCATTAAAGTGGCCAAAGAACATGAATATACAGTTCTCCAAAGAAGATACACAACTAACTAATAAGCACATGAAAAGATGCTCAACATCATTAGCCATGAGAGAAATGAAATCTAAACCACAAGGAGATACTACATCACACCCACTAGGATGGTTTTAATAAAAAAAAGACAGGTAGACAGATGATAAGTGTTAGTAAGGATGTGGGGAAATGAAAACCCTCATACACTGATGGCGAGGAGGTAAAATATTGAAGCCCCTTTGAAAAACAACCTGGCAGTTCCTCAAAGTGTTAAAAATCAAGTTACCCTATGACCCAGCAATCTTACTTTACTCCTAAAGATTTGAAGACAGTTGTGCAAATAAATATTTGTACATGAGTGTTCATACCAGCAGTCTTCACAATAGCAAATAGGTAGAAACAGCTTAAATATCTGTTGAATAAACAAAGTGATTAATAAATAAACAAATTAATAGTATATCTATACAATGGAATGTATTTGACTGTAAAAGGGAATGAAATACTATATATGTTACAATATGTGTTAAACATGAACACATTAGACTAAGTGAGAGAGGCTAGACACAATAGGTCATGTATTGTATGACACTATATATATGAAACATACAAAATAGGTAAATCTACCGAATAGAAAGTAGACTAGTGGTTCCCTAGGGCTGAGGGGAATGAGAGTATTGTTAGGTGATCGCTAAGTGGTGTGGGCCTTCTTTAGGGCAATTGACAGTATTCTAAAGCTGATTGTGATGATAATGTACAACTCTCTGAATATACTAAAAGCCATTGAATTGTACACTTTAAATGGTAAATTTTATGGTATGTGAATTGTATCTCAGTAAAGTGATGAAAATGCTATCTATTATTAGTAGTGACTTAGATTTAAGAGTGAAAATAAATTTATCTATTGAATTGTAATATTCAGGTGATCGAGATTGATACATACACACACACATATATATATCAATCTTGATCAATTATATATATATATATGTATCAATCTTGATCACCCAAATATTAGAATATATACTTACTTGATATTAAAACAGTCATTTTATTTTATTCTATCTTTCATTCCAGAAATATTTATTGAGCACTTAAAAGATGCAAGACAATATTTGGTCACTTTCCTCTATCCTTCAAATTTTCTTTCCTGAGGATATATTCCTTTTACAAGAAATAAAGTTCCTTAGAAGGATAGACTTTTTTGGTGGGAATAAAGTGCTGGCTAGAAGAAATGAACATAGGGTACTTAACTAATATGTTATTCTATGTTAAGGACTAAAGGAAATTAATATTGGAATAGAGAGAAGAAATATTTTTTCCATTTTGTTTTTGACGTACAAGAAGCTGTGTATAATTAACATATACAATTTAATGAGTTTGGAGATAAGCAAATACCCATGAAACCATCACTACAGTCTACGCCATAAACCTATCATCTCCAAAAGGTTCCTCCTGTCCTCTTATTTATTATTATTATTATTATTAGTGATAAGAACACTTAAGAGCTACCCTCTTAGAAAAAATTTTAGTATATATTAAAGTATAAATTTTAAGTATATATTAAAGCATATATTAAATTCTAAGTATATATAGTACTATGCTGTACAGTAATCTCTCGGACTTATTTATCTTGCATAACAGAAATTTTGTACTCTGATACCTCCCCTTTCTCCCTCTTAACTTGATGCTATATTTTAACATGTCTATTTTATTTATTTCTAATGATGAGTATTTGGCATACAGTGAAATTCACACATCTTAATTGTTCAAGTCTGAGTTTTGATGAATGTATATACCCATGTATTCACCACCAAAAACAAGATGTAGAACATTTCTGTCACCCGAAGTGTTCCCTCGTGCCCCTGTCCAGTCCGTCTTCACCATCTCTCCAACACAACTACTTTCTGATTTCTATCACTATAGATTCCTTTTTGCCTGCTCTTGACCTTCAAATAAATGGAATTATATAGTAAATATGTTTTTGTGTCTGGCTGCTTTAGCTCAATATAATATTTTTGCGATTCATCTGTGTTGCTGTGTTTTTGTCACTAGTTTCTTTTTGATGTCAACATTTGTCTATCCATTCTCCTGTTGATCGATCTTGTTTTTTTCTAGGATTGGGCTATTGTGGACAAGGCTGATATAATTATACAAATCTTTTTGTGACTTGATATTTTCATTACTCTTGGATAAAAAACAGAAGAAACAAGGAGTGGAATTTCTGGGTTTTAGGGCGCATAGATATTTAGTCTCCTAAGAAACTGCCAAACAGCTTTCCAAAGTTGTAGCATTTAATATATCAGCCAGCAATATATGAGAATTCCTCTTTTTCCATATCCTCACCAATTTTGTAATGTCTTTTTTCTTTAATTTTAGTTATTCTGGTGCATGTGGATGATACCCTTTTAAGATATTAATTTCCACTTTTCATAGTGAATAATGGTATTAAGCATCTTTTCATATGTTTATTGGCTATGTGTATATTTTGTGAACTGTCTCTTCGAGTCTTTTGCCTGTTTTACATTGAATTATATGTCTTTTTATAATCTGTTTGTAGGAGTTTTTACATATTCTGGATAAGATTGATATTTGTATATGAGATATCAGATATAATCCTATATTAAGCTGTTTTTACGATGCAGTAAACTATCCAGGCTAAATATATGAGATGTATTATATATGTTAAAAAAAACAAACAAACTGGTGAGTTAATGTCTTATGAACAGACCGGCTGAAATGTTCATTCTTTCAAATATAGATCCAGTGAGAGGTTATTTCCCCCCTCTGAATTAATCTTAAGCTTATAGGAGTGAATATTTCTATCCAGGAGAGTAGTAAAGCAGTTTTCTCTAAAACGGGTTAGTTGCAAAAATAAAATAAAATAAAATAAAAAAAAAAAAACCAAAACGGGTTAGTTGCCTTGGTCTCCTCAGTCCTCCAATAACTTTCTATTGTTTTTGGCTTCAAAATGGCCTTACTTGTTAACCAAGAGGTAATCCCATCCTGAAGTTAGAAGAAGATTGTATCATTATTGATGATTTTATAACTTATTTCCTCCTAAAATGTCTCATAAGCGGCTTTACAATGACTATATGCAATAAGAAGTAACGTGGCCATTTTATGAACTCAGCGTAAAATTGCTCAAAAATCAGTTTTAAGAGGAAAATTATTACAGCTAGAGCTAACCCTAGCAAATAAACTGTTAGGGAAAATTAAATTCCACCAGATGCAGACAATTTGGGTTAACAGTATACCTATCAGGAGGCCCCATCATCCCAGGGTGGGACATGAACCTACAATTGTCTGTTGTACTTTTTTTTAATATCTAGTAAATACATTTGAAAATCATGTTGTTTATTCTAGGTAATACCAATTTAAATTGCTACAGTCTTCTTCATCTTTCTCAAGTACAGTACCAATTTATAGGTGAAAAAGAATATTCTTTTTGAAGGAAAAAAACAGCCACTGGCAAAGAGATAGAACTAGCTTAGAAGAGGATCAAAAAAAAAAAAAAAAGAGAGAAACAAAAAAAGACATTATTGCAAAATTACTTATAGATCTCTGGAACAATTTGTGTTAGTAGAACAAAAATAGTTATCAGGAAGGAGGATTTCTAATGAAATACAGGGAAGTCTGAATATTGGTATTTTTTCCTCTCTGATATATAGCAACTGAACAGACAAATAATCAAGGAACTTTATTTCCTTTTCTGCTTTTTTCATATGGAGGGTAAGTAAGGTAGAGTTTCTTTCTTTCCCAGGACTCCCCTTGCATTCCACTCTCTTTCCAATTCTCCTCAAGATTACTTGATGACCATCTTCTGTCCTAAAGTGGAGAAGAAAATAACTGAGGGGCAGCCAGGTAGTTCATTGGGTCTGAACCACTGGTTTCACTGAGAACATGTAAAGTGCCAAGTGTTGAATTAATTCCCCCAGGAAATGATTTGTATAGGTGCTGAAGATTACACAGATGATGACCAGAAGTCCAGTGCTTTCTACCAGCTCAGGGTGGGTAGACACATGAGTTACTGAATCCAGTCTTCTTGGTGTAATACCTAGTTTAGGACTGCAAAAGAGAAAATATTCCCTCTGTGGTCTGTAGCAGAAGAGTAAACTGTAAGCCCCACCTGCACGTGTTGGAACAAGACCATTTTGTGGATCATTCTTGCTGAAATCTTGTAAATAAACATCTGCTTTCTGACTCCATAAAAATCTCATCGCAATGCAATAGCCACTTATTCACTGTTGGATCTTCATGTCATATCAGTGCAGAGTAGTCTAGAATATAGCTCCTCAGGGAAGAGTAAAACTTTTCATTTGAAGACATTTAATTCTTATTTTGGAAACATTATGACTTTGGGAATACTTAATATTTTTTGTGCAATAAAATTGGTGCCCAAGATCGTGAAAAAGTAAATACTTTACTCACTCACACCCTTCCCCATATATACTTAAAGCTTCTAAAATAATCCTAAAAACCATAGATATACAAATATATGGATGCTACTGTGTTTTCAGGGCTTCCTCATGCTTTGTAAATTTCAATTTATAATACCATTTTGAGTGTCTTTCATCTGAATCATAAAATATTTATTTAAAAGCTCTTGATCACCAGGTGTTTCCATTTTAATTGTAGATATTGACTTGTAGTTAAACATTTCATCTCTGAATGAATAGAGGCGAGACATGATCTGGATGTATAGAATTTAAAGAGACCATGGACAGTTTACCTACCAGGGAAGGGCTATTGGGCTCCATCTAGTGGATAAAAGAGGTAAGGTTTTTTTTTGTTTGTTTTTTGTTTTGTTTTTTTTCACCCAGCGGAAGGAGCTAGAGGCATGTGCAAATATATTATTTACATCACCCAACAGTCCAGAAAACTAGTGATCCAAATGATGAGAGTGAGTAGTAGAGGGTTACATATAGACACAATGATATCCTGCTGTGTTAGAGAAATATAACCTATTTCTTGTAATAGAGAGCATTTGGGGGTTTACCTAGCTCCAATAATTATCTTTACTTCTAGATCTTATAATTTATGAAAGCAGACATTATAAGCCATGTTCACTGTCATTTTTTCGTTGGAAAACATTGTGGGGAAATGTACATTTCCTAAAAGCTAGGAATTAGGAAATTTGAGGAAAAAAGTAAAAATTTAAGTATTTGAGAATGCCCAGAGAAGATAAATATATTTGAAAGCTAAACAAACACTAGAATAGTTCAAAATTCAACAGGTATTAGTTGTAGCTAATATGACTTCCTGCATCTAATATGACTTACTGATAGCCAATTAAAAGATGTTGTGGAAAACATCTCACAAAAATAGAGAAGTCAGATGTTGCCACTTGACCAAGAGGAAGAAATCAAATGACGTACTCTATGGGAAGTGGAAATCCTCAGGGCCAATTATATTAACTCTTCTTTTGCAATCTTCAAGCAGTTTTATATCATCTGTATATCATTACGTAGACATTATAAACTGCTAGTTTACCGTTTCTGAGTCTATTCCTCACTTTCTTTACCATCTTCATGTGTGCTCATGTGTATCTCCCCACCTTAGATACCTATCACATTATCTTACCTGTCAAAATTATACCCATTCTCTAAAAAGCAATGTCAAATGCTACCCCGTTTCTTAGGGTTTTTCTCATCCCCTGTAGCCAGTAAAGATGGCCACAAATATGTTGGCACTCTTCCCATTGAGAGGTGTGTTCTATGTACCCTCCTCTTTAATTTCTCTGAGCTCTGTGACCACTTTGACGAATTTAATGTGATATAAGTGACACTGTGTCAGTTTCTACATCCAGGCTGTAAGATCAACAGATTCCACTCTGAGATTTGGATTGTCACCTCTGAGATAAGCCTACTGCCATGAAAGATGTTTGACTGTCCTAAGACTACCATGCTATAAGGAAGCCAAAATTATCCATGTGGATGGGTTGAATGGAGAGAGAGAGAGGTGGTTGGCTAGCCCTTGCTATTCCAGCTGTACCATTTCAGATTCCAGACATGTGAGTGGAGAAGTCATATAGGACATCATAGTTCCAGAGAAAACAGAAAAACCTACAGCCGGTCGTCAGAGTTGAGGTCCAGACATAGTTACCTGTCGAGTTACCCAGGCACATTAAGCCCCTTTAGCTGAGGCCTCAGTCATTGTGGAACATAGACAAGCCACCCCCACTTTATCTTGCCTCAGTACTGATTCACCAGTAATCGTAAGCATAATTGAAAATTTATTGTTCTATGTCACTAACATTTAGGGTAGATTGTTATGCAGCACTTCTTAATTGGAACATTCTGCTAATTGGATGTGACCTCCCTTGTTTTTAAGAATTAATAGGAAGCACTATATGTTTAATTCATGGAATTTGTCATATTCTGCCTGTGCTATATTAATAAATTGGTCTTAAGCCATCTAATTTGGTTTAAACTCTTTAATGGTAAACAGTTGTATTTGTCCAAACACCTAGCTTAATACCCCTTACACAAAGGAAGGATTCAATGTAGATCTTTGGAGATAAATTTCCTAATTCTTAGTTCTCAATATGCTTTGCCACAGATTCTGTAGTTTCAATAGTTATAGGGAAATACACTATTATGGGGCTTATGTTTTCAACCAAATAATTTATGATGTTAACTAAAAGTTGCAGGTAAAATAGAGGTTAATCATAACGGTCTTCCCAAGCTATACTGTACTGAAAGGGGAAGATTTAATTCTTTGCAGAGGGGCTCAACTTTAATCTGAAGCGCTATTTCCAGTAAATATCACTGAATAGGCAAAACTAAAATGGTAAGCTCTGACCTGAGTTACAAGGCATGTGAGAAAAAAAAATCTTACAAGTCAGGGAGCCCAGATCTCAGCCTCAATGAACAGTATCCAAAGGCTGGTTCTTCAGGTTGGTGTGTGATGTGTTAACAAGTAGTGAATCAAAGTGCTGAAATGACAGGCAAAATTGCTTGCTTCAGAGAACACCGATAATATTCTGTTGAAACTGATGACATTCAAAGTAGCAAATTCAAAAGCAATTTCAATATGCCTCTAAGTAATTATAAAAATACATTTTATGATAATGTAGCTGAGGCAAAAGTCCATTTATTGGATGATCAAAACCTCAGCATCCAATTTGCCCACCCTGCAAATATAGCGTCTTATCAATATAAAAAATCATTTTTGAACACATGAAGTAATGATTACTAGTCTCAAAAAAGAATTTTTATGTTATATATTTATTTGTTTTTGTAGCTTTTTAAGATGCATAGTCAAGTACTGTAAGACAGTTCCAAAACATTTCTTCCCTGTCAAAACAAGGTATGTCTCTTTCTACACTTCTCTCTGTTTTTTCTCATAAGATGTAAGAAAATAGCAATTTATTGCAAAAGTATGCCCATTATTAATCCACTTTGAAAAAATTATACATTGAGAATATTCTCTGAGTCTCTCCTTGGTTAACAGTTCTGCATTTTATTGCCTATATCACAATTATTTCTATTTTTCGTGATTCCTTTAGTTGGTTATAGATTTAACATTAAGTTAGTTCCTTCAAAAGTAATTGATTACTATGTGTGAGGCCCATGAACCAGACTCTGGGATCAGAAAGACTAACAGTATTACACGAGAAATACCTCCCCCTACCCTGAAGTTTCCATAAGGAGGGAGTTTTACCTAAGCACGTTCTGGGACTCTCTCCTCACCTTTAATCACTGTGGTTGGGAAGCAGGGATGGCTTGTTTGATAGCTAAATTTGGAAATAATAACTAGGAATGCATAAGCTGTCCCCTTCTTTTTTTGTGTACGGGTGAGTTATCTCCCAGAGTCGCCAGTTCTCCTCGGCCCTGCCTCAGTTCTTAACCTGAGCAATTGCTTCTGTGTACAGTAGGCAAATCTGGCCCTGGAGTGACTGTGATGGGATGGGTAACTCTGCCTAATTTTAGGGTTCACCTATCATGTCTGTTTGTCTCTTGCAATATGTTACATCTTCCAACTTAGCCACTCTCGGTAATAAAAGTAATCGGTAGGGTGCCAGTTTTACCATTTGTTTGATTCTAAGTGTTTTCAGTATCTGGGTGGAGAATATGAGTACTTTTTATGGGGGGCTCTCTCCAGGATCCCAACAAGTAAGAAATGGTTCTTGCCTTTCTAATCTAAATGGGTCGATATACATGAAAGATTATAAAATGAAGGATTAATACACTGATATATGATTAAAGTGTGTTATGTGTGTGGAGGCCTGGGGTACAGCATGCATAACATCTTAAGAGAGAACCATCAAGGTTTACGTGGGGACTACAATTTACAACAAGTTTGGTGCTGCTAGAAATTAACAGTGTGAGGTAGGGGAGGGTGTAAAATAAGACTAGGCAGGGCCTTATATGCTGTGTCAAGAAGTTTGCACTTTATTTTGACAGGGATAGTAAAATACTGAAAGTTTGAGCATGGGAGTGACCTGATCAGATTTGGTCATGGCATCTCTTGGTGGTATATATAATAGATTGGATATGGAGAAGAGTGGAGACAGGGAAACCATTTAGGAGGCTATTGACAGTAGTATAGGCAAAATATATATATATATATATATATATATATATTTGGAATAATTAAATAATAGCAGTAAAGACAAAAGGAGGAAATGATTTGGAAAATGCTTATGAAGCAAAATCAACATGATTTCATAATTGAACAACTGGGGTGATGACAGGGAATGAGAAATCCAGGGTGATTCTCTGTTCTCTAGGTTGTATAAATGCATTGATCATACTGTCATCAACTAAGAAAAATTCAAGAAGAGGAAATACTTGGGACAATGATAATGAACTTTAATTTTGGAAATGTTTGAATTTGGTGCCTCTATGGGAAATCTAGGCTTGAAATGTCTCCAGATCCTTAGATAAATGATGTCAAAGGTTCGAGGGGAAGTTATAGTTAGAAACTTATATTTGGGAGTTATCAACCTAAAGATAGGGAATAGATAAAGTCAAATGGAAATGTGTAGTATTAGACAAGTTTTGGACCAATGATAAGACTCTCATCAATACCATTATTTAATTGGTAAATGTTGGAAGATGAGCCCCTGAGGGAGACAGACAAAAAGCAGTCAAGAAAGCAGTGTCACGGAAACCAAGGGAGTAGAAAATTTTAAAAATATAGGACCAATAAATAGTGATAAATATAGTAGAGAAATCTAGTAAGGTAAAGACTGAAAAAAATATGCACTGGGTTTTACATTTTAGATGTCATTTAAAACCTTAATGAAAGTAGTTCTGACTGGAATGTTTTGGACAAAAGCCAGATGAAAGAGAAATGAGAGAATGGAAAATGAAGAAGTAAACAAGAGTGAATATAAATAACAATTTTAAGAAGTTTGCAAGAGAATGGGAGAAGAGTGATTGAAAAGCAGCTAAAGGGAGCAAGTATTAAAAGTACTATTTACTTTTTTCTTACAAGATACCTTAGCACTTTTATGTAATGATGGACAGGAAATTCAGAAGGCATAGACATTAATGATACAGGGAAGAGAGAGTGATTGACTGAATGGATTAAGGTCCCCAAGGAGATGAGTTAGGGGATGGGATCAAAGGCACAAAACAGGGTGGCCTTGAAGAAGAAAGGGTATCTTTGAGACTGTGGTGGAATGTTGAAATGGATCATGACAGATGGTTGCAAATTTTTCCATATTCTTGAAAGCTAGATTATCTGATGAAAGTGAGGGTTGAGGATGCATTCGAGGGCTTGAGGAGAGGGTAGAGAGTTCATAAAATATTGACTAGAAATAAGTAATTTGCCAACTGTAGTGTATGTACATCTATTGTTTTTGCTTTCCATAATTTCCCTCTGGTTATCAACTCCTCTGCCACCTCAGCTCTGACCTTGCACCTTGGCCAAATTTGTGATGTAGGCTTAAGCCAGTAACTTCACTGATTCATTGATTAGTTGAGAGATTGTCTTAAATCTCAATATGTCAATCAGAACATGTCTTTAGACTTACCAGGGTGTCCAGAGAGAGAAAGAAGGTGTGCTTGTCCTCAGGGACCCATGAAAGTGTTACATGAGCTATACATCGCCCATCTTCAGGGGCCCTGTTTATATTGACTGTAGCATGAATGGTGCCACCTGGAGTTTTGTAGCATGGCTCTGTCTGATCTCTTTTTGGGATGTAGTTTGTAAGGACATAAGTCTGTGTCTACCAGAAGCCATCATGCCATCACTAGGAAAGAACCTGTCTGAGGATGAAACAACACAGATTAGAGAAAGACACAAACTGGGCACCAATGGCCTCATTCAAGCCTCTGCTTTAAATTACTCCAAAGCTCAGATCTATCCCAGGATTTTCCATTCATTGGGCATTAACATAAAAATCCACTCCTTTATTTTCATATACCAGTTGGATTCAAGTTTCTGGCACTTGCACAACCACACATTTTATTTAAAAACGACTGTTGTCTGCTGTCAGTTGTCTCTGAATTGATAGAAGGGAAAATCTTCATTTGCTAATTTACTTCAAATGTCCCTAGCAGAGTTCTGTTCTCACAGAGAGGTGATAAATGCCTTAGGATATGAATATTACTGTTCTCTATCCATTTTCATCCATAGAAACAGAAGAAATAATACAAATAATGTTAAATTATGATAACAATTCTTGTGATTTTCTTTTGTTTGACTTTTCTTTCCTGATTCATTTGACACTTGAAGTTAGTTAAATGAGAAAATGAATATGCTATTCCTTCTATGCAAAGGTGATGCTGCCAATTCATTGGCAGGGTAAGTTCTTGTTGCTGTTTACATCATGGTTCTCTCTGGGATGCTAGTATAAAAAGAAGACGTTATAAGATAGAGTTGGCCTTACTCCTGTCCCTCAAATATGTCAAGCTTATTCTTGCATGGGAGCCATTACACTTCTTGTTTCCTGTGGTTTTAGTCCCAGATCTTCAAATGAAAGTCTCTTTCACCTAGTTCAGGTCACAGCTCGAATGCTGCCTCCTCAGATAGCTTTCCCTGACCATTCTAGCCAAGTAGCATCTTTATTTCCAGCCACTCTCTGTCCTCTTATAGTCTTTATTTTCTCTAATAGCTTCTAATATTAATTTGTTAATTAGATGTATATGTGTAGGTATGTACATATGTGTGTGTGTGTGTGTGTGTGTGTGTGTGTGTGTGTGTGTGTGTGTGTATCTTCCCTACTAGAAGATGAGCTCCAGTGAGGAGGAGGACTTTGTCTTGATTTCTGGTGGATTCACCAGCCTCTCTAAAAGTGTATTGACACATGTAAATCACTCAATAAATCCTGGTTAAATGCATAACTGAGCTATATACATGGCAAGATGAAGCAAATGCAAAAACACAACACCAACAATAAAAGACCATGATTTGTCAGGTATTATATGGCCGCAATATACCTATCTATCTGAACTGCCATTTCATTAATGTTTTAGCATTCTGAGGAGACAGAGGAAAGATCTTGCTTCTTATTTAAAAAAAAAAATGTTTTCGATCTTGCTTATTTACCAAAATATTATCTCCTCTGGGGGAAAATGTTCCAAAAATTTAGACTAATATTTAAGTGACGATATATGTTTAAAAGTATTTTGAAAACTACATCATTCAAATATTGGTTATTACTTTTATGTTAAATTAGTGTTAGAAGAATTGTCACAATGTAAAGATAAATGTTAGCTGTTTTCTCTCTTGGATGCCTCTCTTATTTGGCATGCCTTTATTATAGCACTTATCACATAATGTTGTAAATATTAGCTGGACACCACTTAAAAGTACAGATGTAGTCTTTAATATTCATGACTAGTGGATTTAGCAGTTTTGCATTATTTTATGTAAGTGCTTCTTTGGGGCCTCAAAGACCCAATAATCCTAAAAGAAAATGTCATTTAACAAAACAGTGCTCAACTTCCCCCATCACTCTTAATATACATTTGAGACCAACTTAGAGTTGTGTCATTTGCCTAAGGGAAGAGAGCTGCTGAATTGCCTAGACAAACGACTGTTGACTTAATAAAAGGCTATACATTGATGAGCATCATTCTTTTTGAAATGGAGGGACTTTAGAGTATCTTCCACTCTTTAGAAATTGGAGCAAGGGCACAGGCACCAATGTGTTCAAGTCTAAAAACTTCATCCAGTTTGAATCTTAGGTTATTATGTATTTTCTAATGGAATCTGATTAATAAGGCCCAATACTACCTCTCCAAAACTGCTAAAATGAAATCTGTCCAGACTCAGATAAATGTGAAAACTTATAACAACACCTAAAGTTGATACTGACAGTCCTCATAATGCCATATTTGGGGAAGATTTTTCAGTACCATCATTTTTTTTAACTGAACCAAGAATAACTATAGTGGGTGACACATATTTTGTTACTTGGAGTTGTGTAAAACTTGAAAACCTAACAGGGATAATTTTCCTTCCTTATAGCTTGAGCCTTGGGTCAAAAATGAAGAATTTGTCCCATCTTGAAAATTGCATTATCCGTCCTTTAAGTCAAAAGTAACAATTTTTGAGGTAACCGGAAAATGGTTCTAGCTCCTTCCAACCCCACCAAGAAACTCCATCAGTGTAAATAATGAGAGGGATTGAACTAGCAGATTGCTTTCTGAGTGGTTTATTCCCAATATGTTAAGTGCCAACACTAGATAAGAGACTGATAAAACCTGGTCATAGTGCATGTTTGAGATGAAAGAGTTTCATACATTATGCTGAGTCAGTGTCAGAGAAATAGTGCATGGAGAGGAATGTTAAGCTTTAATTCAGCAGAAATGTACTAGATTCCTGACAAACATGGAGAAGTGGCTTATGACTTCCTTGAATGCCTGATAGAATGTATTTAAAACATATGGACATTCAGTAAAATGATTGAATATAAAATAAATATATACATAATATTTTTGCATTATGTGGCATCACTCACCATTTAGAAAGCATTAAGTCACTCAGTCAACAAATATTTATTGAATGTTATCTACAGGGCACTGTGAAGATTCTAAAAAAAATTCTGTGCAAAACAGAAAAAACAGAGGCAGCCTAAAATGAACTGAATAAGGAATGTAAAGACCTGTAAGAAGAAAACCAGAAAAGTAAAACAAAACAAACAAACAAAGACGTCTGCTGAATGAAAAATATAGACGTAAGTATAGGGTAAGAGATTTTGTTTCCTTTTATAGGAAGCGTAAAACTATAAAGATGTAGTAGGCAGAATAATACCTCCTGCATCCCCAATTATGTCCTTATCCTAATTCCTGGAACCTGTGAATGTATTACCTTACATGGCAAAGGAGAATAAATGCTGCCGATGGAGTTAGGATTACTAATCATCAGACTTTAAAAGATGGAGGTGATCCTGGATTATTTGGGTGCGCCTAATGTAATAACATTATGTTAACTACGACTCCCACTTTTTCCTACCACTCCTTCTGCTTCAACCTTATAACTGCCCTTGGAACAAAACCACAATTGGAACTGGGATGGGGTGGAGGTAGGATTGCTCTCTGGGCTGAAATCAATGTAATGGAATGAAAAGTGAATGACACCCTGCATTCAGAGAACTGGGCTCTAGTCCAAGTTCTACAGTGAGCAGCCCTATAGAGAAAGAAATCGTTAAGTCGAAAGTGTGATCAAATAGATGATACCTGAGAAGGACTCAACCAGCTGTTGAATGGCTCTGAAGATGCAGGAAGGGAGCCCCAAGCCAAGGAATATGACAGCCTCTAGAAGTGGGGAATGACCGTCAACAGACAGCCAGCAAGAAAATGGGAACCTCTGTCCAAAAATCACAAGGAGCTTAATGCTGCCACCAACCCAAATGAGCCAGGAAATGAATCCTTCCCTAGAATATCCAGAAAGGAATGCAGCCCTGCCAAAACCTTGACTTTAGCCCAGTGACATCCACTTCAGACTTCTGACCCGTAGAACTGTAAGACAGTAAATTTGTGTTGGTTTTGATGTTAAATTTGTGATAATTAACAGCAACAACAGAAAACTAGCACAAAAGCTATGAATTCTTTCCAAATTAATTTACAGCATTTAAACTACTAGTCTAACCAGAGTCCCAAGGGGATTTTTTTCAATTTTACGATTATCACCCTAAAATTAATCTAAAAGGATATATGAGAACAAGTATAGTCAAAAGTTTTTGAAATAGAAAAGTAATAAAGACAATGTATTAAAACCTGTTAAATATATTAAAATACTACAATAATTAAGACATTTTGGAAGTAGCACTGGGACTAGGCAAATTAACAGAAAATAATTGAGTGGGCATGATTTTTTTCTTTATATACTAATAATCATAATATATGAAAACTCTATACAAATCAATAAATGAAGGATGAACACATCAATAGAATATTAGTAATTGACACAAACATGAATATATTAAAAAATCTTAGTTTTAATAAGAACAATGGAAATTAAAATTATGTTTATCAAGATTTTAAAGTACTCATATGTTTGTTTTATTTTATTATATCATAAGGTTTAGTATTTTAAACATTTTTAAGACTATTAATTCAGTGGCCTTAGTATAGTCCCAATGTTGTGCAACCATTCCCACTATCCTTTTCCAGAATATTTTCATCATCTTAAATGAACATATATACCTATTAAACAACACCCCTTCTCCCCTCTTCACAGCTCCCAGTCAACTCTATTCTACTTTCTGTTTCTATGAATTTGCCTATTCTAGATACCCTCTATAAGTATAATCATATAATATTTGTCCTTTTGTGCCTGGCTTATTTTACTTAGCATAATGTCTTCAAGGTTCATCCATGTTGTGATATATATCAGAATTCTCCCTTTTTTAAGGCTGAATAAATATTCCATTGTATGTATAAGCCACATTTTGTTTATCCATTCGTCTGTCAGTGAACAGTTGGGTTGTTTCTACTTTTTATAACTTTTAGATATTGTGAATAATGCAGTTATGTTAGTGTGTAAGTATCTGAATCCCTATATTTTCAGTATATAACTAGAAGTGAAATTGCTGATCATTTGGTAATTCTATGTTTAAATATTTGAGGAACCACCATTTTGTTTTCTACAGCAGCTTTGCCATTTTACATTCCCACTAGCAATGCACAAAGGTTCTAGTTTCTCCATATATTAACCAACACTTTTTATTTTGAATTTTTTTAAAAAAATAATAGCCACCGTAATGTGTGTGAAGTGTTATCTCATCTGAATTTGATTTACATTTTCTTAATGATTGGTAATGTTGAACATCAGTTTTAGCCCTTAGGGAAGGTCTTTGATCCATTTTGAGTTAAAAATTATATACAGTATAAGGGTCCAGCTTCATTTATTTGAATATGGATATTGCACTATTTGTTGAAAATACAACCCTTTCCCTATTGAATGGTTTTGGCACCCTTGTCAAAAATCAGTTGGCCAAATATATGAAGGTTTATTTCTGGGATCTCTATTCTATTAATAGATCAATATATGCATCCTTATGCCAGTACCACACTATTTTGATTACCTTTGATTAGCTTTGTAGTAAGTTTTGAAATTAGGAAATAGGAGTCTTCCAACTTTGTTATTCATTTTCAAGATTGTTTTGGTTATTCAGGCTTCCTTGAGTTCCACATGAATTTTGGAATGGGTTTTCCTATTTCCAGAATATGCCATTGAAATTTTTATAGGGATTTCATTGAATCTGTAGATCACTTTAGGCAGTATTTTTTATCTCATTTTCTTAATTTCCTTTTTGAATTGTTCATTGTGTATAGAAATGTAACTGGCTTTTACATGTTGATTTTGTATCCTGTAGCTTGTTGAATTTCTTTAGTAGCTTTATATCATTTTATTGTGGAATCATGGTTTTCTACATATAGAATCATGTGACCTGAAAAAAAGATAATTTCTTCCTTTCTAATTTGGGTGACCTTATTTCTTTTTCCTGCCCAGTTGCTCTGGCTAGAAGTTCCAGTGTTATACTGAATAGAAATGGCAAAGCAGGCATTCTTGTTTTGTTCCTGATCTCAGGAGAGAAGATTTTAACATTTCACCATTGAGTATGATGTTAGCTCTGGATTTTTCATGCATAACTTTATCATGATAAGGAAGTTTCCTTGTATTCCTAGCTTATTAAGTGTTTTTCCAGAAAGGCTGATGAATTTTGTTAAGTGCGTTTTCCAGCATCGAGATGATTGTGTAATTTTTCTTCCCTTCATTCTATTAATGTGGTATATTACGTTGATTGATTTTTATATGTGGAACCATCCTTGCATTTGGGAAATATATCCCACGTAGTCATGATGTATAACCCTTTTAATATGCTGCTGTATTTGGTTTGCTAATATACTGTTGAGGATATTTACATCAATATTAATAAGAGATATTGTTCTGTACCTTTCTTTTCCTGTAGTCTTTCTGGTTTTAGTATCAGGACAATGCTGACCTCATGGAGTGGATTAGGAAGTGTTGTCTTCAATTTTTTTGAAGAGTTTGAGGAAAAATGATGTTAATTCTTCTATAATTTTTAGTAGAGCTCACCAATGAAGCCACCTGGTTCTGGACTTTTCTTCATTGGGAGGTTTTTGAGTACTGATTCTGTCTCCATACTTGTCTATAGTTTTTTCCCTTTTCATGAATCAGTTTTGTAAATTATGTGTTTCAGGAAAATTTCTATTTCATCTGGACTATCCAATTTGTTGACATATAAATATTCATAATATTCTCTTATAATCCTTTCATTTCTATAAAATCAGTAGTAATGTCTTCACTTTCATTTTAGAGTTTAGTAATTTGAGACTTTTATTTTAGCTTTATTCAGGTATAATTGGTATACAAAAAATTGTATACATTTAATGTATACATTTTGTAAGTTTGGACATATACACACACCCATAATACCATCACTGCAACCAAAATACTAAACATATCCATCATTCCCTAAAACGTCCTTGTATTCTTTGTGGGGTTTTTTTGGGAAGAACACTAACATGAGATCTAATCTCTTAATGTATTTTAAAGTGCACAATGCTGTATAGTTAACCATAGGTTCTAGGTTGTATAGCAGATCTCTGGAACTTATTCATCTTGCATAACAGAAACTTTACACTCATTGTAAAACAGTTACTCATTTCTCCCTTCCTGTAGCCCCTGGCAACCATCATTCTTTTCTCTGCTTCTGTAATTTTGACAGTTTAGATAACCTCTTATAAGTGGAATCATGCATAACTTGTATTTCTGTGACTGGCTTTTTTCACTTAGCATAATGTCCTCTAGTATTTCCTTATTTTTAAATGCTGAAAATATGAAAATATTCTATTATGTATATATATATGATTCATTTCTCTGTCTATTTATTTGTCAGTGGACATTTAGGTTGTTTCCATATCTTGACTATTGTGTATAGTATTGCAGTAAACATGGTGGTACAGATATCTCTTCGAGATCTTAATTTCAATTCTTTTGGATATGTACCCAGAAGTGGGATTGATGGATAATAGGGGAATTCTATTTTGAATTTTTTAAAGAACCTTCATATTGTTTTCCATTGTGGCTGCATCATTCTACATTCCTGTCAACAGCATATAAGGGTTCCAATTTCTCTACGTCCTAACAGTTATTATCTTTTTTTCCCCCATAATAGGCATCCTAAGAGATGTGAGTTGATACCTCATTGTGGTTTTGACCTGCATTTTCACTGATGACTAATGATGTTGAGTCCCCAAAATTTGTCAATTTTGTTGATCTTTTCCAGAAGCCAGTTTTTGGTTTTTTATTTTTCTCTGTTGTTTTCCTCTTCTCTATTCTGTCTTTCTCTGTTCTAATATTTATTATTTCTTTCCATCTGCTAACTTCAGATTTAATTTGCTCTCATTACTCTAGTTCCCTCAGATGTAAAGTTAGATTATTGATTTGAGATCTTCCTACTATTTAAGTATGCATTTATAGCTATAAAATTTCCTCTTAACATGCTTTTGGAGCATCTCATAAGTTTGATATGTTTATTTCATTTTCATTTATCTCAAGGTATTTTCTAATTCCTCTTGTGTTGTCCCTTTTGACCCATTAGTTGTTTAAGAGGGTGTTGTTCAATTTCTACATATTTAAAAAAATTCCCATTTTCCTTGTTATTGATTTCTAGTTTCATTATATTATGTTCAGAAGGTATACTTTTATGCTTTCAGTCCTTTTAAATTTATTAAGACTAGTTTTATGGCCTAACGCATGGTCTGTTCTGGGGAATATTCTACATGGACTTGAGAAAAATGTGTATTTTGCAGTTGTTGATTGTTGATTGCAGTTGTTGTTATTTTGTATATGCCTGTTAGGTCCAGTTGATCTGTAGCGTTGAGTTCAAGTCCTCTATCTGCTTACTGATCTTTTGTCTGGTTGTTCTATCCATAATTGAAAGTGAGTTATTGAAGTCTCCAATCATTATTATGTTGCTTTCTATTTCTCTTTTCAATTCTGTCAGTTTGTTTCATGTTTTGGTGCTCTGGTGTTTGGTACATATGCTGTAATTGTTATATCTTCTTGGTGAATTAAACCTATATCAATATATAATGTCCTTTGTTTCTTGTAACAGTTTTTGGCTTAAACTCTCTTTTTCCTGATATTAATATAGCCATTCACCCCTGGTCTCTTTTGGTTATCATTCACATTAAATATCTTTTTGTCTAAGTTTACTTTCAATATATTTGTATTTTTAGATCTAAAGTGAATTTCTTGTACATAGCATATAGTTGTATCATGTATTTTTATCCATTCTGCCAGTTTACCCCCTATATTATAGCTATTTCCTATTTGTTTTATTTATATCTTAGAGGTTTTTTTAATACCTAATTACCTCAATTATGGCCTTCTGTGTTTAGTTGATTCTTTGTATTGCAAAGTTTTAGTTTCCTTCTCATTTCCTTTTGTGTATATGTTACAGACATTTTCTTTCTTCTTACAATGAGGATTATCTATAACATACAAATTTGCCCATATATTTACCCTTACTGGATATCTTTATATCTTCATATGGCTTTGAATTTCTATTGAGTGTCACTTCATTTCAACCTGAAGAACTCCCTTTAGCACTTCTTGTAGGGAAGATGTAGTGACAAAGAACACTCTCAGTTTTTATTTTTCTGGGAATATCTCTCTCATGTTTGAAGGACATTTTTGCTGGATGTGTAATTCTCATTTAACAGGTTATTTCCCAATGTTTAAATATATTGCCCTATTGCTTTCTGGTCTGCAAGGTTTCTGCTGAGAAATCCACTGATAAACTTATTGAGAATTTGTGGTATATAAATGAGTTGTTTCCCTTGATACTTTCAAGAGTCTTTGTCTTTTAACAGTTTGTAATGTGTCTTGGTATAGATCTCTTCGGATATATTTAATTTGGAGTTCACTGAGGTTTTTGGATTTGTAGATTCATGTCTTTCCTCAAATTTAGGAAGTTTTCAACCACTATTTCTTCAAATAATCTTTTCTCTCCTTTCTTTTTCTCTTGTCTCTCTGGAGTTCTTGCTTATATTGATCAGCTTGATGATGTCTCACAAGTCCCTTAGACTGTCTTCACCTTTCCTTTTTTTCTTTTTTATGTCAGACTTGATGATTTCAACTGGCATATCATTAAGTTCACTGATATTTCTTTTCCATGATTAAATCTGCTGTTGAAACTCTAGTAAATTTTTTATTTCAGTTATTGTACTTTTCAGCTCAAGAATGTCTATTTCATTCCTTTTTATAATTTCTTTCTCTTTGTTGATGTTCTCATTGTTCTTGTATCCTTTTCTTGATTTCCTTTAGTTCTTTGTGTTTTTCTTCAGCTCTTTGAGCATATTGAGACAGTTGTTTTAAATTCTTAGCCTAGTAAATCTATGTCTAGGCTTTTTCATGAATAATTTCTGTCAGTTTATTTTATTACTTTGAATGAACCATGTTTCTTTTTTTCTTTGTATCCTTTGATTTCTTGTTGAAAATTGGGTATTTAATTATTATAATGCAATAACTGTGAAAATCAGATAAGTTTCCTTCCCTACGGTTTGCTGTGTTTGTTTTGTTTTGTTGATTGTTGATGGCTGTAGTATGTCTTAAAATTGTTCCAAAACTTTTTTTTGCAAAGGCTATTCCTTGTCATATATATGAAGTCTCCATTTCCTTAGCTCATATTCAGCTAATGTTTTGACAGATATTTCAAGGAAATATCTTGAATAAAAGGAGCTGAAATTGACAAACAAAAGTTCCAACCCCGTCCCCCCAAAAAAAGAGTGAGCAACCTCCTCTCTGTCTTGCTGATTGTCTTTGTGCTGGAGCAGTTCTTTACCATTTAGCTGTATTTGAGCCTAGGAACCAGATGGAAGCTGAAGATCTTCTCAAGAGTTTTCTGAGTATGCATTCTGTTTGGACTAGCATTTGGTTTTCAAGCTTTTCCCACATATGTTGCTGCTTTCGAATGTTCTAATTTCCCAGAGTCACATCCCAGATTATATGGACCTTAGATGGTCTGTTGTGTCTTCACTCAGAATCTTATGCCCCAGGCATATGTAGGTATATAGTCTTATTGTAGTTTTTATGAGAAGTGCCTAAGACTTTTCCAGCCTGTGTTCCAAGTTATATGAGACAGAGATGAGTGAGTCAGGCCTTCAGGTATCCCTAGACAGTGTAGAATAAATACACAGTAATTTTCAAATAAGATATGCTATGCTCTTGGTGGTTCAAGATGTGGGACTAGGAACTGGTTTGCTGCTGCTCAAGACCAGGACCATCTCAGCCACACCATGGAGGGTGAAAATTCCACGAAACTTTCCAACAATTTTGAAGATGGCTTTTTCTTGATTGAATGTTTGCTTAGTTGCCATAAATCTCTGATTGCTTTTCAGAGCTCCTACAAAATTTTTTTCAGACAGCTTATGGTTGATTTTTTTGTTATATTTCTGTAGGTGAACAGGAGTTACTCGCTCTGCCATTTTGCTAGTCTGTATTTCCCTACAAAGTTTCTTACAAGTGTTAATATCCAGTATTGGCTAATGTTTGGTGACAGTTAGGCATTCTGATAAACTGTTTGTAAAAATGGAAATTAATATGCTTTCTGGAAGGGAAGTTGATATATATATTAATTATTTTAAATGCTTATACTCCTTGACTCAGAAAGTATGCTTCTAGGAAATTGAAAGTTGTTGTGATATAATGTTGTTAAATGGAAAATGTGCATATAAAACTGTCTATAGTATATAGTATAATATCAATTCATACATATCTATATATCACTATTTTGATCTATCTGTTATCAATCTATCTATGTCTTTATTTTTAGGGCCAGGCAAAAAGGTCTGTGGATTGGTTCAGGTTTGAAAACTGGAAAGACTTATGACTTAGATCAGCTTAAGTGGTTTTCATTTTAATTTGATTACTGAAACTGTTAATAATATGTGCAAAGGATACAGTAATTAAAGGACAGAAATGGAAGAGTGATTCAGTTGCCTGATGCCTCCCTAGCAACTAATTGAACTGTGTACAAAATTCGGAGATGGAAGAAAAAATGCAGGGGCTCACTGTCTTTCATAAAAATAAGGAGAAAGAAAGATACGTCTGAATATTTAATGGTTTAACTATTTGCAAATAAGGCAAATCACTACTTAGTCCACAGTTACATGTATCTATTTTCTCTTTCTTATTGCAGCCTTGTGTTTACAGCATGCCTGGCCAATGGCCTATCATAATTACTTCAGAAGCATTAAAAAATTGTGTTAGAAAAAATGTTTTCAATGCTAAATACAGTTTTTTTAACATCATAGTAAGAGGCAAGCGTCTGTCATATAATATTTTAACCAAAGAGTATGAAGTCTTCTCACTCAGCATTCTACCTAAGTATAGAAAATATATTGATATTCTAACCTAGATAATAGTATAACCTCAGGATAGTGAATGAAAAGGGGTCTTTTTAAGTTGAATTACATCTTTTTCTACATCAAAGGAAAATCAAAGCGTCTGTAATTTCACTGGTTTTGTTCTTCCCTTTAGAAGCATCAGTGGTATGTCATCACGTAATAGGAAAATCTCACCAGTAGCATCATGAATAATGGATCTTCTAATGCAGTCATTCTATTTTTCTTTTTTCAAAGTCTGTTGAATGGAAAAATAAATGAAAGAAAATGTCTAGAGTATTTTATTTTTCACTTTGCTAAGAATAATTTGGTATTTTAACTCCTGGAAAGAAAAGAGAGATTCTATAGATTCCTGCCAAATTTCTAGACCTTTCTAGTAATAGAGATGAAGATGGTTTTGTGGAGGACTTTTTAAAAAATTTTTTTATTCATTTATAATCATTTTACAATGTTGTGTCAAATTCCAGTGTAGAGCACAATTTTTCAGTCATACATGAACATATATATATTCATTGAGACATTTTTTTCTCTGTGAGCTACCATAAGATCTTGTGTATATTTCCCTGTGCTATACAGTATAATCTTGTTTATCTATTCTACAATTTTGAAATCCCGTCTATCCCTTCCCACACTCTGCCCCCTTGGCAACCACAAGTTTGTATTCTATGTCTATGAGTCTATTTCTGTTTTGTATTTATGCTTTGTGTTTGTTGGTTTTGTTTTGTTTTGTTTTTTTTATTAGATTCCACATATGAGTGATCTCATATGGTATTTTTCTTTCTCTTTCGGGCTTACTTCACTTAGAATGACATTCTCCAGGAACATCTATGTTGCTGCAAATGGATTATGTTGTCGGGTTTTATGGCTGAGTAGTATTCCATTGTATAAATATACCACCTCTTCTTTATCCAGTCATCTGTTGATGGACATTTAGGCTGTTTCCACGTCTTGGCTATTGTAAATAGTGCTGCTATGAACATTGGGGTGCAGGTGTCATCCTGAAGTAGGGTTCCTTCTGGATATATGCCCAGAAGTGGGATTCCTGGGTCATATGGTAAGTCTATTCCCAGTCGTTTGAGGAATCTCCTTACTGTTTTCCACAGTGGCTACACCAAACTGAATTCCTACCAGCAGTGTAGGAGGGTTCCCCTTTCTCCACAGCCTCTCCAGCATTTGTTGTTTGTGGATTTTTGAATGATAACCATTCTGACTGGTGTGAGGTGATACCTCATTGTAGTTTTGATTTGCATTTCTCTGATAATTGGTGATATGGAGCATTTTTTCATGTGCCTATTGATCATTTGTATTTCTTCCTTGGAGAATTGCTTGTTTAGGTCTTTTGCCCATTTTTGGATTGGGTTGTTTGGTTGTTTCTTATTGAGTCATATGAGTTGCTTACATATTCTGGAGATCAAGCCTTTGTCGGTTTCATTTGCAAAAATTTTCTCCCATTCCATAGGTTGTCTTTTTGTTTTACTTATGGTTTCCTTTGCTGTGCAGAAGCTTCTAAGTTTCATTAGGTCCCATTTGTTTATTCTTGCTTTTATTTCTATTACTTGAGTAGACTCTTCTAGGAGGACATTTTTGAGATGTATGTCAGATAATGTTTTGCCTATATTTTCTTCAAGGAGGTTTATTGTATCTTGTCTTATGTAAGTCTTTGATCCATTTTGAGTTGATTTTTGTGTATGGTGTAAGGGACATAATAAAAGCTATATATGACAAACCTACAGCCAGCATAGTACTCAACGGTGAAAAACTCAAAAGCTTCCCACTAAAATCTGGGACAAGACAAGGATGCCCACTATCACCACTCTTATTCAACATAGTCTTGGAAGTCCTAGCCACAGCAATCAGGCAAGAGAGAGAAATAAAAGGGATCCAAACTGGAAAAGAAGAGGTAGAAGTGTCACTATATGCCAATAACATGTTACTATATATAGAAAACCCTGTAAGGTCCACACAAAAACTACTAGAGCTCATCAAAGAATTCAGCAAGGTAGCAGGGTACAAGATTAACGTTTAAAAATCGGTCACATTTCTTTACACTAACGATGAATCAACAGAAAAAGAGAGTAAATAAACAATCCCCTTTAAAAGAGCACCCAAAGTAATAAAATACCTAGGAATAAATCTAACCAAGGAGGTGAAAGTATGATACACAGAAAACTATAAACCATTGATGAAGGAAATTAAAGAAGACTTTAAAAAATGGAAAGATATCCCATGCTCTTGGATTGGAAGAATCAATATTGTTAAAATGGTCACACTGCCCAAGGCAATCTACAGATTTAATGCAATCGCTATCAACTTACCCAGGACATATTTCACAGAACTAGAACAAATCATAATAAAATATTTATGGAATCACAAAAGACCTAGAATTGCCAAAGCACTACTGAAGAGAAAGAAAGAAGCTGGAGGAATAACTCTCCCAGACTTCAGACAATACTATAGAGCTACAGTCATCAAGACAGAATGGTATTGGTACAAAAACAGACATACAGACCAATGGAACAGAATAGAGAGCCCAGAAATGAACCCACAAACTTTTGGTCAACTCATCTTCGACAAAGGAGGCAAGAATATACAATGGAATAAAGACAGTCTCTTCAGCAAATGGTGTTGGGAAAACTGGACAGCAGCAATTAAAGCAATGTGGAGGACTTTTTATTAGAGATGAAGATAATAAAATTATACAGCCTAGTATAACTCTAGTAGATTCCAGTATTGTAAACATTTTGAACCATTTTTGATGAATTGCCTATATAATTAATTAAACTTTGTTCAGGTGAGCATGCTTCAACATACTGAAGTTACATATTTTGTTGTATATAAGTTGAAGACTGAACTTTTATGTAAGAATGAACATTGAAGAGTAAAATTATTTCAACTTAACTCTTCCTATTTGAATCCCACTGAGAACATCAAAAAGGAAATAAAATAGAAAAGAAAACTCATTCTTCAATGACATAAACATGGACAAATCCTAAATTGTCTAAATCATAAGTTTAAGAAAATAAATACAGAATACTGTGAGATTTGGCTGAAAAGGATGATGACAGAATGATCTTCAAGAACTCAAGAAAGAAGAGGAAGAGGGAACTAAAATATGCTCCTTCAGAGCTTAGGCAGTCAACAGATTTCCCTGAAAATAAGTGTCAGTATCCTTAAGAGTTTAGCTAATGATCCTTGATTAGAGTGCCCATATCTATGACTACACCAATCTCCTTAATCCAGCAAATTGAGAGGAGTAATTCCCCGAAGCAAAATATTTAAGGAGGTGCTAAGAGGTAGAAAGCATGATCATAGACCTTCATTGAAACTGCTGACTGCTCCCCTCATTCCCTTCATGCTTTCCAGAGTATTTTTCAGAAAATAGATGACATATAAAACTTCCTTCTTTCAAAGATAACTAATAACCAAGGAGTAATCTCCATGTGATTATCTACATATTTCAGTTAAAAGTAAGGAAAAGCAGATATGCAAAATATAGATACCGACTACGAATTAGAAATGAAAATTTCCCAGAAAACAGGAAATTTTAGGACAAATAAATATCCATAGACTCAAGGAATTTCCTGTAGATGTAATCATTTTGAAACAAGAACAATTTAAAAGAATTCAAAGAAGAGACAAAAGTTGAAAAAAGATAGTAGGACAACAGAAGGAGATGGAAAGTGAGCGAGCATAGCTCAAGGAAAAAAAATAGAAAGGGATAATTAAACCATTAGAGCAAAGGAAATCACATTAAAAGCTATACTACAATTATAAATACAATTGAGAACACAATTATGGTAATGAAATTTGGATATGTGAGAGTTGTCAAAGTTAGTTTAGGAAAAAAAAAAGATGTTTGTGGTTAGAAAGGAAAAAACATTGCTATGAAAGACAAGCAATGGAGATCCAGCATATTCACGATTGATTTTCCTAAAGGGAGTGCTGAATAAATGAAATAGACAAACTGTTCTAAGGTATTCTAGAATGAAATTATCCTGACTTAGAGATTTCAATCTACAGATCTATGGCTGCATCAGTATATATATGTTTAAAAAAAGCAAATACAAAACCTCAGTGGCATACAAGTGTTCAATTGCTCATGTAACTGAGTGGTCAGCTAGGCGGTTCTGCTGATATTGGTTAGGTTCACTCATATTTCTGGATTTTGCCTGCTGTTGGTTGATATAGGGTGTCCTTGACTGTGGCAAGTGAAGGACTTGGTTTTTCTCCGTGTCTCTCATCCTTCGTGAGGGTTAGATGGCCATGTGCTTTTGGCTATGGCAGAGATGCAAGAGAGAGAAATTTCCAGAATGCACATTTCAAACCTCTGACTGCATCATGTCAGCTAATATCCCACTGGCCTAGGCAAGTCACATTTGGGACCAAGATCAAGGGTGGGACAGATCAACCTTCCCACATGTAATAACTTCATAGCTACATGGTTAAGGGTTTACTTACAAGGAAGGGTGAAAAAACAGTGTCATCACTGCATTCTACTATGTACCGTTTTTAAGGAAAATTGATGTATTTCAACGTCAGGACATATCTGAGTGAAGTTATGGAATGTCAGTGATAAAGAAGAAATAATTAAGGCATCCAGAGATGATAATCAAGCTACTTACAAGGGGTTCAGTATATCAGAGAATATGAAGTTCTGAGGTAGTAATTTCCAATAGAAATATAATGCAAGTCATGTAAGTTTTAATTTTCTAATAGCCACATTAAAAAAGTAAAAAGTAACAGGTGACATTTATTTTAATAATGTACTTTATGTAAGCCAGTATATCTAAAATATCATTTCAATATGAAATCAATACGAAGATTATTAATGAAATATTTTATACACTAAGTCTGAAATCTGCTATGTATTTTACACTTATATCACATCTCAATTGATTTAGTCACATTTCACATGCTCAGTAACCACATATGGTTAGTGGCTACTCTATTGGAAGGCAGAAGACATTCTCAAACATGCAAGAGCTTAGAAAATTTAGTGCCCATGGGCTTTAAAAAAACCAAACCAAAACAGACAGAAAATATACTCTACTTGATGATGAAGTTTATTATGGCTTTTCCATTCCTTGCTTTCCATTCCTTCCTTCCAAGGAATGGAAAAACCATGATGAAAGGACTGGTGGCATGCACTGAATCCTTTTCATTTTTTGATAGAATTAGAACAGATCAACCATGGAGATAGTGGTTGCTTGAAATGGTTATACAAATTATACAATCATTTTTATATTATCAAAGTTCATTACTAATGAAACTCAGGAATTGAGGGTAGGTACTTTGGGAGAAATGTGGGCTAGTTTTTTATTTCCTAACAGGAAGTTAATGACACTATGCCTAATAAAAGGCATATGTACCAGGCACTGTTCAAAGTACTTGGTAGGAATGATCTCATGCAATCACCATAATAATGTTAGGAGACAGGTATTACTATTTTTCTAATTTTGAAGATAAGGAAACTGAAACACATATAGGTTGAGTAACTTGCCACCTTGGTAAGTGCTGGAACTAGGTTTTGGACCCAGAAAATTTGATTTTGAGTGTTCATGATTTTAACCAATTTGCTGTGTTACCTAAGGTAGAAGAGTATAGAAAAAAATATATATATATACAGCAAAAATGGCTCTTAATAATTTGTAATATTTAAAAAACTTTAGGGAACTCTTTTAACAACTAATACCTCGTTATGATGAAACATTTATCTAAAGTGCAGTAATTCTTTAATTTTTTTCTTTACTCTTCTTCCTGCTAAAAATCAATGAATTAAAATTAAGCTGCCCATAAGTATAAGAACTATTGACCTATCTTTCAAGTATGAGGGTTTTTCCATCCTTGAAAATGATTATGGTGCACAAAAAAACGTTACTCATAAGTTCCATTAGCTACAAAAGTAATATTGAGTTTATTAAAGTCACAGACTCAAAAAGCCCGTTATTCTTTTAGATTTTCATTTAGTTTTAAGTATCACTGTATTCATATATATAGCTAATTACAAAAGTCAACTTTAAAGGAGCTTTTATAACTTAAATTTGCATAAATATTTTCAGTTATATAGCTTACTTTAATTACTCAAATAACTAACTGGAACAAAATAGTCCCAGTAAACCTGAAACTTTGGTGAGTCTTGAATTTTCTTAGCTAAACCCTACAAATATTTTTCAAGAACTTATTATTGAACAGGCTCTGTTCTTGGCAGTTAGATGGTAGCAGTAGGTGAAACATAAGGAAATCTCTGCCTTCATGGAATTTTCATTCTAAATGTTCCCATTTTGTATATAAGCTTAGAACGATTTCATTTTAAATTCGTAAATTTAAATCAATTGTTTAATTGCATATTTTAATTTAAAATGACAAGTTGACATATTTCTCCAATAGAACAAACCCTCAAACATATTAACATTTAAAATACCAAAATATAAACAATTTTTAACAACAATTTTAATACTGTAGGTTTGATTCTCTTAAAAACTTCTGCACTAAGTTATAAATCTCAGGATTTTAAATATGCTCAATTACTTAAAAAAGAATTTTGTTATCCTAAATGATTTTGGGAGATAATATCACAGATTGTGGTGGTTAGTTTCATGTGTCGACTTGGCTAGGCTATGGTGCCAATTGTTTGGTTAAACACCAATCTAGATACTGCTGTAAAGGTATTTTTTTAGATATGATTAACATTTAAATCAGTAGTATTTGAGTATATCATATTGCACTCCATAATGTCAGCAGGCCTCATCCAATCAGCTGAAGGCCTGAAGAGCAAAGACTGATGTTCTATAAAGAATAAGAAATTCTGCCTCAAGACTGCAACATAGGAATCCTGCCTGTATTTCCAGCTTGCTAGCCTGCTCTGAAGATTCTGGACTCAAGACTATAATATTAACTCTTACTTGAATCTCTAGCTTGCCAGCCTATCCCACAGGTTTAGGTCTTTTCAGCCTCCACAGTCCTGTAAGCTAATTCCTTAAAATAAATCATATATGTATTTGAAAGGATGAATATGTTGCATGCAAGCACAATTTAGATGTAGTTTTTATTTGCTAGTCAATGAAAATTAGAAAAATAAAAATAGCTAGTCACCATCTTAAGCACTTCACATGCTTTACCTAATTTGATCATCAGTCAAATTACTCCTCTTATAAATTTTAATAAGCTTCAGGTTCTTCCATCATCAACATACTGCTCTCTACTTAGCCCAGGACATGATAGATCAATGCAATTATTAGTCACAGACATATGTCAAGATGCCATGAGTATTTTCACATGAACTAAATTGAATGGGATAGAAATCAATAACTGTGTCAAGAAAACCAGACTCAGACCTGAAATACTGCACATTTCAGTGGAAGGTGACAGGTAAGGAGTGACAGAAAAAGAACAACATATTGTGAACAAAGTGCATTCAACCACTAGGAATTGGGTCCAGCAGCCAATATATTCAATAGTGAATATAATATGCTTGTACATTCCCCATTGTTACTTATCTTCATGTTCGCCTTAGAATATATGCACATTTGCCTCATAGATCACTGTACGTAAGAAGAGGCATCAAATCTGAAATTATAGAGTGGAAAAATATTTTTTGCTTTCATTTTTGCTATTATCCTGCCACTTTGGAACCCACTAAAGAATTATTGCATTATCTCAGTGAAAATAACATAGTAATTTATTACTGGAAATGTAACTATTAAATGTAACTGATGTGCTATGAGTGTTAACCTAATTACTCAGCTAAACTTGTTGCCTAAAAGGCCAACAGATTCTCTGGTGGTATATCTCAATCAATGCATCAATTGACCTTGTTCACGATACGCTTTTTTCTTAGAAGTCACTTGTATTTGATCTTCTGATGGTGACTATATTTTTCATCCAAGATACTTGTGCATTGCTTACTGAGGCTTTGCAAGCATCTTAGCTGTTCATCCTCTTCTACTGTTAAGAGTACCACCTAACTGGACTTCCTTGGCCATATCTAAAGGCACCAAGTATATCCATCTCTATCTTTAATCCCTGTCATGAAAATTAAGTTTGGTTTAGAGGGCAAGGTAGTCTCTATATTTGAACTCCTATAATAAGAGCTGGTAATCAGAATAATTAACATTTGGTTAGGGACTATAGTTGTTTATGGTTGGAAAATATATCTGAGTACTTTACTACAGTCTTAAAGTTGAGAAGAACAATCCTGGACTTAAATTTTTTTTCCCTTAGATACTGTGGTAGGATATCTTTGACATACTAAACAATGTATTTCTAACTCCTAGCTTTGGTACTACCATAAGTATAAAAGCACCAGTATGTAATGATATTTGTAATGGTGTAACACCAAAACAACCAACATCAAGAACTAGAAAGAAAGGGAAATGATTGAATGATAATCCATTCATATAATGGATTATTATGCAAATATTAAAATACCAAGTTAAATTTATACCAACCAACTTGGAAGACTTTCCACAATGCAGTATTAAGTGAGAAAATGAGATGCAGTGAAGTTTGGATGATTTATTTGCATAAGCCAAAGATTGAAATCCCATATGTATGAATATGCATGTATAGGTTTGTGTATAATTTTATGAAAATGGAGAAGAATATAGAAGAGTATATACCAGGCGATCAGCCTTGATTATCTAGGATTAGGGTGGGATAATAAAGAAAGTTGGAGGAAAGTAGGAGGAGAAAAAGGGGAAAGGATAAAATGAAAACATTATTTACAGGCAGAACTTTGAATACATGGATAAGTATAAGGTGCACAACTCAGCAGTAAAAGAATAAGGAAAGAAGACATCAACTATATGGAACAAATATAGTGTGAGACACACAGAAGAGGATTTAGAATATTTAGAACTATTCCCTTAAACCCAGTGATTAATAGTTATTACCTGTTCTCTAAGCAGAATGAATTGGGGACCGATGTCAAGACTTCTTATGAATGATTTATGCTTAGTTTTGTATATTATAAATTGTATAAATTTCTCATTAGAAAAAATAATATGAGAAGAAAAAAATGACTTAGATTCATCCAAATTTGACTAGTTATTTTTCAGGTATACTGATACTGTGATGAGTGTTAATGTTATTTTTTCATTTTGATGATATTGGATAGCACTAATGATTTTTTCACTTTTAAATATTTATTTTAAACTTTATATACATCAAAATTCACATATTTTATTACAGTTTTAAGTATATAGATAAATGCATAGTTGTATAATCACCTCCATAATAAACATAAAGAACAGTTCTATCACTTCCCAAAAAAGTCCTCATAATGTTGCTTTGTCACACTTTTCCCTCCTATCTCCTGCTCATTGCCACTGATTCATTCTCACAGTTTTGCCTTTTAAAAGAATACTATGTAAATGGAATCAAACAGTAGATAGTCTTTTGAGTCTGATTTCTTTTCACTTGGTGAAGTGAATTTGAGATTCATCCAAATTGTGACATGTATTAATAATTTGCTGCATTAATAACTGTGATAAAATATAAAGGAATTATTAGTTCAACAAATTGACTTTCCAAGGAAATTCTTTTTTTATATTGAAGTATAATTGATTTACAATGTCATATTAGTTTCAGGTGTACAATATAGTGATTTGATACTTTTACAGATTATGCTTCATTGAAAATTGTTATAAAATATTGGCTCTATTCCCTATGCTATACATTGCATCCTTGTATCTTATTTATTTTATACCTAGTAGTTTGTACCTCTTAATCTCCTTTCCCTGTTTTGTCTATCCCTCAACCCCTCTCACCACTGGTAACCACTGGTTTGTCCTCTGTATCTATGAGTCTGTTTCTATTTTGTAATATTTATTGATTCATTTTAATTTTTCTGATTTCACATATAAGTGAAAATATATAGTATTTGTTTTCTCTATCTGACTCATTTCACTAAGCATAGTACCCTCTAGGTATATTCATGTTACAAATGGCAAAAATTCATTCTTTTAATGGCCAAGTAATATTCCATTGCACATATATACCATAGCTTCTTTATTCATACATCTGTTGATGGACATTTTGGTTGTTTCCATATCTTGACTGTTGTGAATAATGCAGCTATAAACATTGGGGTATACATATCTTTTTGAATTAATGTTTTCATTTTCCTCAGGTACATACTAAGGAGTGGAATTACTGGATTATATGGTAGTTCCATTTTTAATTTTTGGAGACCCTCCGACTGTTTTCCATAATAGTTGCACCAATTTACATTCCCACTAACAGTTTACTTGAATTCCCTTTTCTCCATATTCTCACCAATATCGTTTGCTGTCTTTTTGACAATAGCCATTCTGACAAGTGTGAAGTGATAGCTCGTTGTGGATTTGATTAACATTTCCATGATGATTAGTGATGTTGAGCATCTTTTCATATGCCTGTTGGCAATCTGTATGTCTTCTTTGGAAAAATGTCTATTCAGATCTTCTGCCCATTTTTATATTAGATTGTTCTCTTTTTTTGGATATTGAGTTGTATGAGCTTTTTTTTTTTTTAATATGTTGGATATTAACCCTTCATTAGACATAACATTTGAAAATGCCTATTCCTGTTCAGTAGGTTGTGTTTTTATTTTGTTAATAGTTTCCTTCACTGCACAAAAGGTTTTTAAGTTTGATATAGTCCCGCTTGTATATTTTTGCTTTTGTTTCCTTTTCCAGAGAAGATAGAACCTAAAAATACCACTAAGATTTATGTCAAAGAGTGTCTTCTAGAAGCTTATAGTTTTCTTCTGGGAGCTTTATGGTTTCAGATACTGCATTTAGGTCTTTAATGCATTTTGAGTTTATTTTTGTATATAGTGTAAGAAAATGTTCTAATTCATTCCTTTCCATGTACTTATCCAGTTTTTCTGGCACCAGTTATTGAAAAGACTGTCTTTTTCACATTGTATATTTTTGCCTCCTTTGTTGTAGGTTAATTGGCCATATGTGTGTGGATTTGTTTTTGGACTCTATTCTGTTCTATTAATCTGTGTGTCTGTTTTTGTGCCAAGACTGTACTGTTTTGATTACTGTAGCTTTGTAGTATACTCTGAAGTTAGGGAGCATGACTCCTCAAGCTCGTTTCTTCTTTCTCAAGATTGTTTTGGCTTGGGTTTTTTTTTGTGTGTTTTCAGACAAATTTTAAAAATATTTGTTCTAATTCTGAGAAAAATGCCCTTGGTATTTTTATAGGGATTGCATTGAATTTGTAGATTGCCTTGTTGATAGTATGGTCATTTTAACAATATTAATTTTTTCAATCTATGAACGCAAGATACCTTCCAATTTATTTATATTGTCTTCAGTTTCCTTCATCAGTACTTTATAGTTTTCACAATAAAGGGCTTTCACCTCCTTGGATTACTTTATTTCTAGAATTTTATTTTATTTTTTGATGTAATTGTAAGTAGGATTGTTTTCTTGCCTTCTCTTTATGACAGTTCATTATTAGTGTATAGAAAGGCAACAGATTTCTGTATGTTAATCTTGTACCCTGCTACTGAATCCATTTATTAATTCTAATAGTTTTTTTGGTGGAGATTTTAGGGTGTTATATATATAGTATCATATCATCTAGAAATAGTGATAATCTTACTTCTTCCTTTCCAATTTGGAAGCCTTTTATTTCTAATTCTTTTCTGATTGTTGTGGCTAGAACTTTTAATACTATGTTAAATAGAAATGATGAAGAGTGAATATCTTTGTCTTGTTCCTGATTTTAGAGGAAAAACCTTCAGCTTTCAACATTGGGTATGATATTAGCTCTGGGCCTGCCATAAATGGCCTTTATTATGTTGAGATATATTCCCTCTATACTCGCTTTGATGAGAGGTTTTTTTTATCATGAATGGATATTGGATTTTGTCAAATGCTTTTTCTGTGTCCACTGAAGTGATCGTATGATTTTTATCCTTCATTTGTTAATGTGGTATATTACATTTATTGGTTTGAGGCTACTGAACCATCCTTTCATCCCTGTAATAGATCCCACTTGATCATAGTGTATGATCATTTTTATGTATTTTATTGAATTTGGTTTGCTAATATTTTCTTGAGGATTTTTGCATCATTCATCAGAGATATTGGCCTGTAATTTTTTTTTTGGTAATGTCTTAGTCAGGTTTTGGTATCAGGGTAAGGGTGGCTACATAGAATGAGATTGACAGCATTCCCTCTTCTACAATGTTTTAGAATAGTTTGAGAAGAATAATTATTAACTCTCTTTAAATGTTTGGTAGAATTCCCCTTGGTGCTGCCAGACCTGGATTTTGTTTGTTGGGAGTTGTTGTTGTTGTTATTGTTGTTGTCATTATTACTAATTCAGTTTCAATAGTAGCATCAGTCTGATGCATTTCTTCTAGGTTGTCCAGTATGTTGGCATATAACTGTTTGTGGTATTCTCTTATGGTTGTTTTTATTTCTGTGAAGTCAGTTGTAATTTCTCCTTTTTCATTTCTTTATTTTGTTAATTTGAGTTCTCTTTCTTTCTTAATCAGCCTGGCTGAAGGATTATAAATTTTGTTTACCTTTAAAAAAAAAGGCTCTTAGTTTCCTTGATCTT
Organism: Camelus bactrianus; assembly: GCF_048773025.1. NCBI lineage: Eukaryota > Metazoa > Chordata > Mammalia > Artiodactyla > Camelidae > Camelus > Camelus bactrianus. The sequence goes on along the minus strand of NC_133575.1, from coordinate 74,701,692 downwards.
TTCTGTTTTTTTTTTTTGATCTATATTTTATTTCTGCTCTGATCTTTATTTTTTCCTTCATTCTGCTTACTTTGGGCTCTGTTGGTCTTTTTCTAATCAGTTTAGATGGTAGGTTTTTTATTTGAGATTTTTCTTGTTTTCTTGAGGTAGGTTGATATCACTATAAACTTGCCTCTTAGAATTGCTTTTACTGCATTTCAGATTTTGGAAAGCTATGTTTTTATTTTATTTTGTCTCAATTTTTTAAAAATTTTCTTTGATTTCTTCATTGACCCCCTAGATTTTTTAGTACCATGTTGTTTATTCTCCATGTGCTTGTGTTTTTTTTTTTTTTCAATTTTCTTCCTGTAATTGATTTCTAATTTCATACTATATTGGTCAGAAAAAATGATTCATAATTTGTATCTTCTAAACTTTGATGAGACTCATTTTGTTGCCTAGTATGTGATCCATACTGGAGAGTATTCCATGTGCACTTGAAAAGAATGTGTATTCTGCTGTTTTGGGATGGAATGTCTTGCAGATATCTATTAATTCCACCTATGTGTCAGTTAAGACAAATGTTTCCTGATTGATTTTTATGTCTAGATGATCTGTCCATTCATGTAAGTCAGGTGCAAAAGTCCTTAACTCTTATTATATTATCTTCAAGTTCTCCTTTTGTGCCTGTTAATATATTGTGAATGTTATATCCTCTTCTTGTTTTGATCCCTTATCATAATAAAATGCCCTTCTTTGTCTTTTGTTACATACATACTTATTTAAAGTCTCCTTTGTTTGATACAGGTTTTGCTATTCCAGCTTTCTTTTCATTTGTGTTTGCATGAAAAATCTTTTTCCATCCTCTTACTTTCAGTCTGTGTGCATCTTTAATTCTGAAGTGAGTCTCTAAGCAGCATATAGACGGGTCTTGTTTTTTTATCCAATCAACCACCCTATATCTTTGGATTTGAGCATTTAGTCCATTGACATTTAAAGTGATCATTGAGAGGGATGTACTTATTGCCACTTTAAACTTATTTTTTGGTTGTTCTTGTAGTTATTCTCTGTCCTTTCTTTCTCTGTTTTGCTTCTTCCCTGTGGCTTGATATCTTATTTAGTGATAGGTCTGTGTTCCTTTCTCTCTAGTTTTTGTGTATCTATTGTAGGTTTTTGATTTGTGGTTACCAAAGGGTTTATATATGTTGACCTATAGCTATGTCTACTTATTTTAGCCTGGTATTCATTTAAATTCAAACACATTTTAAAAGACATTTTAATTCCCCCGCCCATTTTGTGTTTTTGATGTCATATTTTACACCTTCATATTTATCCCTTCACTGTTTATTATAGTGATAGTTGATTTTACAATTTTTGTCTTCACAATAGCTTATTTGAGTGGTTGATCCTCAACCTTTACTATATTTTTTCATTTACTAGTGGGATTTTTCCTTTCCCATAAATATTTACTTCTTCTTATAGCCTCTTCTTTTCCACTCAGAGAAGACCCTTTAACATTTATTTTAGGGTAGGTTTAGTATTAATGAAGTCTTTTAGTTTTTGCTTGTCTGAGAAGTTCTTTATCTCGCCTTCAATTCTAAATGATAATCTTGCTAGGCAGAGTATTCTCGGTTGTGGATTTTTCTTTTTCAGCACTTTGAATATACCATGCCTCTCCCTTCTGGCCTGCAATGTTTCTGCAGAAAAATCAGCTGATAGCCTTATCAAGGTTCCCTTGTTTTTGAATCTCTGTTTTTCTCTTGCTGCCTGTCAAATTCTCTTTAACTTCTGTCATTTTAATTTTGACATGTCTTGTGACTGTGTTTGGGTTCATCCTACTTTGGACTCTCTGTGCTTTCTGTACCTGGATATCTGTTTCCTTCTTTCAGGCTTGGGAAATTTTCAGCTACAATTTCTTTAAATATATTTTCAACTCTTTTCTCTCTTTTCCTTCCAGGACCACTATAATGTAAATGTTAGTACACTTGATGTTGTGCCAGGAGTCCCTTAAAGTGTTCTCATTTTTTAAAATTTGTTTTTCCCTTTTTTGTTCTGATTGGAAGACTGAACAATGGAAATCATGCATTCTTCTGTATCACCTAGTCTGCTATTGATTCCTTCTAGTGTGTTTTTAAATTTCAGTTATTGTATTCTTTATTTCTGACTAGTTCTTTTTTATATTTCCTAGTTCCTTGTTAAAATTTTCACTGCGTTCGTCTATTCTTTTCCCTAGTTCATTTAGCATTTTACTACTAATACCTTGGTCTCTTTATCTGGTAAATTATTTATTTCTGTTTCATTAAATGTTTTTTATTTTTTTCTTATTCTTTTGTTTGAAGTAAATTCCTCTCTCTTCTAAGTTTCTTGTCTCTGTCTCTATGAAATTAGATAAAAGAGTTACCTGTGTTGGTCTTGAAGGGCTAGACTTGTGTGGCAGGTCCCTATGCAGCCTGTGTGCACAGTGGTTTTGGTGGGAGAGATAGACCTGAAGTGAGCACACGTCTTCCCCGGGGTTGCTGGGAGCTATCACCTTGGTGAGAGGTGAGCAGGAGATGGAGGGGCTGGAGCCATCCCAGGTTTAACCTGGGGCTTCTCCTCTACTCAGTGGCTAACATCATCCTGTTGGAGGAGGGGTTGGTTCCCAAGTTGCTAGAGCATAAGCCCTGAAGTTTGGATCCAGACTGGCTCTGTTTTCCTCTAAATGTGTGCTCTCCCCTGTCTCAGCACATCACCCTCACCTCAGAGGGGAGCAGTGCTGGAGTAGGAGGAGGCTGGTGCGGGCACTCACCATGGGTCAGGGCATGGCCTGTTGTGGTCCCAGCCCTAATCACAATTTTAGACCACTCTCAAGGCACTGCCTCTGTAAGCACCAGCAATGGCTGCCCCTGCTCTGCTCAGATGCCTTTCTGGGCCTGAGCCACCTATGTTCCTCACAACTCTGCATGCCCCTCAGCTGCTGTAGCCCTCACCCTTTTGTGGAGCAGTGCCAGAGAGCAAGAGGGGCCAGAGCTGGCTCTCAGCTCAGGCTGGAGCACACACCAGGGCAATCGAGGGAAACCAGCCAGGGTCCTGGACAGTTTCAGTCTGCTTGCTCCACATTGTTTTGAGAGTATACAGGTGTGTTCATTCCCTTCATGAGCAGAGTCTAGATTTCTTACAGCCCCACTGGTTTTCAAACCAGTGAAGGCGATTTGTTCTCCTAGTATTGGATCCTGGGGCTAGGGTACCCAGTATGTGGCTCAAACTGCTTACTCCCCAAGGAGAATCTCCAAACCCATGTAATCCCCTCTTTTTCTGTGTTCCCTCCAAGGGGTGCAAGTCCCAACCTGATTGCTTCTCTTCCCTTCCTACTAAACTCCATGTAGATGTTTCTTACAGCCTTGGTTGTACAGGAGTCTTTCTCCTAGTCTCCAGCTTGTTTTTAGTGATAATTGTTCCACATGTATTTTTGATGTGTTCTTGGTGAGAGAGGTGATTTCCATATTCTCCTACTTCACCATCTTGATTTCTCAAGATTTTAGGTTTTAATCTAAGTGTGATGGTAAATTCCTGTAGAATTTCAAGTAGAGATCTAATATTATCTGAACCAGCTGTTTAAAGAATAACCTAGCTGGTGTTTGGAGAACCAATTGAAGGGGGAAAAGTGAAAACCAGATTATCAGTCAGGCAACTATTGCAGAAGTCCAGGGGGGAAATCTTGGTAGCTTAAATATGGTGATAGTGATGGAAAAGATTAGAAGTGATACAGTCCTAGATATGTTTTGAAGGTAGAGCCATACGGAATTGAGGATGGACTGGATATGGACTGGAAGAAAAAGAAGTCCAAAGTTTCTGCCCTAAGTAACTGATGAATGGTGGTGTTACATATTGACATAAGAAAGACTGAGAGAGGAACATTTTGTAGAGTTTGAATTAGTTCAGTTCTGGACAATGAATTGGACCAAAAAAGTGTGCTCCTTCTCAGATTCCATCAATTGCCTCATTTCTCTCTTCTTATTGGCAACCTTGCTGCATCAGGTTGTTGCTCTTACATGTCTAGATGTAAATGAAATTACCCACCATGTGTGCGGGATCTGTCTTCCTGAATAGAGTGACCAGTTATCATGGTTTGTACATGATTGAGGGGCTTCTAAGGAAGCAGGACTATCAATGCTAAAACCCAGTCAGTTCCAGGAGAACTGCAAATGGTTGGTTACTCTATTCTTGAGTAACTACCAAGGGGTCAGATGATGTGACCCAGAAGTTTGGGAAAGTTAGCTCTTTATCAGATGTAGTTTGACTAACGGGAGATGAGACAGATGGAATTGTAGGCTGGATTTTCTAGATATAAATGCTCACATGGTGTTTCATATGTCATAAAGTTATTGTGGGTTAACACAGGTGCATGAAAGGATGCAGAAATAAGATCAGATAGAGGGAGATTTCAAACTGTGAGGAATACTCAACAAAGCTTTGGCTAAGCCTGTGGTTGGAGCATGTAAAGGCCATTAACGTTATCCTAAAGTAGGCCAAAATGGCCTGGCTTTTATATCTCTGTAATCAGTTTTTGATTGTGAGCTGTTCCAGGAATTATGTGCTCTTGGGTGAGATGGCTCTCCGACAGAGCTGACTGCTGGAGTCTGACTCCTGACAGCACTCCCAGAAGCTGGGCAATGAATCCTTTCTGGAAGGCAGTTATGAATAAGCACATGTTCAAGCCCAACACAGAAGGGACTTAGCATATAAATTTCCCCATCTTTATCCCCTTCCTGGACAGCTCTGAGGTATGATTTCTTCCTGCAAACCTTGAGATGTCTGTGTGTTGAGTGAACATGCCTGTTGAGGAATCTAACGTGCATTTCATTTTCCTTTTCCTCCTTGCCCTTACTGACCTGATTTATCCTCCCAAATAATGCCAGGATTTTGATGTTTACCTGAGGCTTTGTTTCAGAGAGGACTTGGACTTAGACATTTGTATTAAATATGAGATGCCCGTTAGACATCTAACTGGAGATATCAAGTAGGTAGCCATAAGGTCAGAGCTGCAATTACACATTTCTGAGTCATAGGTGGCATTTAAAACCATGGGAGTGGATGAAATGACAGAAAAAGAGTGTATAGATAGAGAAGAGAACAACATCGGGCTGAAAGTTAAATTGTCAATAAATAGAAGCTATTCATAATCCAAGTATTATTTCCTTAAACATTAGCATTTGGAAACAAAGGATATATTCCCAGGCACCACTACATTATTTCAGTTTAAATACATTAATTTTGTCATTCATACACTACAGCAGAGATTTAATATTATCTGGAAAAATGGGATAGGCAGAAACATGAAGTGAGGAAAAGGGAACGTTGTCTCTAAAGGATCCGTCTGTTGCAATGTTCTTGAGTCTGAGATCAAGGAACATAAAACTAAATTAGGAAAAATATTCCATCAGTAGTTTAATTGCAATATTATGCATCCTATACCCAGGAGGCATTTTTTTTACTACCTGTATACTGCCTCCTTTGTTGGATAATATTGTCTGAGGTCGCAGAAGACCTCAGAGAACACAGAGTCAAATTCGTGGCCTTGAGTTCCAAAAATAGACTCATAGCACAGGAGAAAAACAATCTTGAAAGCTAAGGCTTTTATTTAATAGGAGCTATCTTTTTGGAATTCAAAGGCTAAACCCTGATGGAAGCTGTTTATAATTCTTATACCATACAATAAATATTTTAAAAATATAGGTAATGAGCCACGTGATGCAACCTGGGGAGGGGATTGGAATTGACTGATTTAAAAAGTTAAATGAGAAAAAAATACGATCATTATTAATTTTATTTCAAAGTAATTAAGTTCAAATTTTAGAAATCAAACAGAATTTGGGGCTTGGGAAATACGTTTAGTTTAGTCACAAGAAAATGATGAAAATTATATTTTTCACAGTCAACACATAAAATTTCATGTTAGTTTGTGCCTTCATTGTTTAATTTTCTATTTATAAAAGTCACACAAAGTCATTTTATACATAATAGAATATTTTTGCTTTGGTAAGGCAAAAATATTTTAATTGGATGATATGTGTCACCTCTACTCCAAATTTCCATGTGCAGTTTGCTTTTGGCACCTGTGAGATGGGGATGATTACCTCCCTCACATGTCTGTAGCTAAATATTTACAAGGGAACAGATGATCCTCCTAGGGGAAAATGAATTAGGACTCCAATTCTTTTCCTTTGAAACTAAGAGTCATTAAAATATATAGGCGAAGGGTGTGAGACCAGAGGGAATAAGATGCGACATGAGAAATAATTCAAAATAAATGAGAAGGGAATCCGGACTTCTGGTCTAGGCTTAACACAAAGGGCTTGGAGGCAGCAGACAGGGGTGACTGAGTCTGGGTGCTCTGTGCAGCTCCTGTTGGGTCCTCATTTCTCAGCCACGCTGGTTGTGATTATACTTTGTATTACTGATGGATTGAAGTTGATAATATTTCACTTAGATTTTTTAAATTATCCATAGTCGTAGTGAAGATTGGTCTTTGGTTTTCTTCCTTTCCTTCTTTCCTTCCTTCCTTTCTTTTCTTCTTTCTTCTGTATATGTCAGGTTTCAGTATCAGGGTTATGCTACTAAATTCTACATTGCTTTGCATGCTTTGTAACACTTTAAGTAGTATAAAGATAATCTTTTCATTGGCAATGTAATACACCTTACCCTTTAAACCATCTAAGTCAGGAAATATTTGCTGGTGATCATTCTTTTTTTCCCTATAACTATCAAACTTCCAGGTTTCTACATATTTGGGGGCCTTTTGGTTTATTTCATTAAAACTTGCTAATACGTTAGCATTATGTTTCACATATCACTCCTCTTTTTGTAGTTGACTTATCCTTTTTCTCAAGTTTTATGATTGTGTTTAATCTTTGCTTTTCTTGATTTCATGTTTTCATTATGTTTTTTAAAGAACAACTTTTTTCTGTTTCCTATTTTAATTCTCTTGTTACTTTATTAACCTCTTCCTTTTACATTCCTGAGGTCTACTTGATGCTCTTTCATTTTCTTAAGCTTTGTGTTCTGTTTAGTTTACACAATCATATTGCATTCCTTAGTGTTCTGTAGAGTGGTAGTTGTTTTATTTTTTTAAATTAGACGACCCATTTCAAAGTTTATTGTGGAGCAGAGACTGAATTTTCATACAGAAGTGCTTATTTGATGTAGTCCCACCTGGGAAACATTGACAGTGTTCTTCAGTTCCATTCCCTAGTAACAACAGTTTATTCTTTTGACTGCTAGAAAATACTACATCTTGTGGTTAATTCCAGTTTATTTTCCCTATATGTTGTCGTTTGAGTTGCTCCAGTTTTTTTGGCTATTATTGATATTGCTGCTTTCACATGTCTCATGATATTCATTTGCAAAAATATATTTGTATATGCAACTAATTTAATGCAAAATTATTTTCCAAAGAAAATGTTCTCCCTCCAGGAATATATAAGATAACCAACTGATCCACAATATCTCTAAAACTTAGCATTGTCCTGCTTTTATTTTTATTTTTTTGGCCAATGGTATGAGTATAAGGTGTTTTTCATTGTAGTTTTACTTTGTATTTTCCTGATTACCAGTGAGATTGAAGATCTCTTTCTGTTGGTTATAAATGTTTCCTGTTCTTGAAATACTTTTCTCTCTCTTTTTTTTTTTTTTGCTGATTTTTCTATGAGGGTATTTGTTCTCTTCTGATTTATATGATTTATATGACTTATTTGTATATTTTCAATTCCTATCCTTTCTTGGTTATGTGTGTTGTAAATACATTTTTCTCCCAGTCTGTGGCTTGTGTTTTCTTTTCTTTCTTTTTTTCCTTGTGTGTGTGTGCGTGTGTGTGTGGCTTGTGTTTTCACTTTCCTAAAAGCATTGCTCCCTGACAGAAATTATTAATTTTAATAGAGTCAGCTTTATCATCTCTTAAAAAACAATGTTTTGTGTCTTAAGAGTTCTTTCTCTACCCCAAGGTCAGGAAGATATTCATCTATATTTCCTATTAAACATCATACAGTTTTTTTTAATATTAAAGATATTTGATCCATTGTCTAAAATTAATTTTTGAATCATATGAAGTACAGATTCAATTTCAGTTTTTCCCTATGAATAACCATTTTTCCACCTGCTTTTATTGCATAGTCCTTTGTTTCCTTATTTATCTACTGTGCTATATTTGACTTATATCAAAGTTCTACATGTGTGTGGGCTTGGGGAAATAAAATTTTCTGGATTTCTCAGTTCTTCTGTTAAAAAGTTCTAATGTCCTGAGTCACAAAAATATAAAGATAGAAAATATTTGTCTGCATTTCTCCTGGAAACATTTAACTCTTCACATACCATGAGAATGAGATCTGTAGCCATTTTTCTGTTAATTGTTTTGATCCAAAGGGGTAATAAAACATCTCTTATCTCTTCTAGAGAGAGTCAAATAGTTGCAGTCCTGACTAGGTCCGTAGGTTAAGTCTCAAGGATCCAGAAAGACTGGAGCACCATCTCCCTTGGTATTTACATGCCAAAGGGATGAAGCCCAGAACTTGGCAACATCTCTGTGTTATAAAAGCCAGAGTTAACTGGGGTTTATTTAGCCCTTGGAAAGATGCATTTATATTCTAAAAGGTGAGGGTGAGAACCCAGGATACTTTCCATCAAATATCAAACAAGGCAAAGGGGTTTTCCCCCTTTTTTGAGAGGGAAGGGAGTGAGAAGGCAGAGGATGGTCGTCTACCTCCTATATATAAATGGAGAATATTCATTGTTCACCATCCCTTGTCTGTGGTCCAGGTAACCTGCCATCCTGGTAGAAAGATTCCATAAACTTTCACAATGTCTGTGGATCTAAGTGTGGGTATTGATGCTGCATTGTTTCTCTGGTTGTTCATCTGGTTGTATCAATAAGGAACTCTATTTATCTGATCGAAGTGCCTCATGTTTTGTCGCACATATAGAGCCTATATATGAAATATAATTATTAAATATTGTATAGTATATACTATAAATATATATTATATAAAATGTTAATAATTATCTGATATATTAATATAATATATATTTATATGTATATATAGTTATTGTGCAAGTGAGATAACATATCAGAATCTTCACAGCTTTTAAAAAAGCAGTAGGTCCCTTCCTCAACTCTCTATTCTAGCCATTGGTCAATTTTTCTGTCCTTAATTACTTTAGCTTCATAATAATTCCAGGTAGCTAGTAGGACAAATCTGTCTTCTTTAGAAGTATCTTGGCTAATCTTGGAATGTAATTTTCCATAAAATTTTATGACCAGCTTAACCTACATGAAAAACTGTTAAAATCTTGGTGGAATCACACTAAATCTATAGATTCAGGAAAATTGCCACCACTATGATATTGTCTTCTATACTGAACAGGTATATTTCTCCTCCTATTTTAAGTCTTCCTTAATACATCAGTATAATTTTATTATTTTCTTTGTAGAGATTTTCAATATCTTTGATTCAATATATATTTAGGGATCTGGCAATTTTTGATGCTTTGTAATTAAAAATGATTCTAGTTGTTTATAGTTTATAAAAATGCATTTGACTTTTGAATATTGATTTCTAGCTACCTAATAAAACCCTTCTATTCATTTTAATGTTTTGTCTGCAGATTCGTTTGGAATTTCCATGTAGATAAGCATTTCATCTGCAAATAATGGCAATTTACCTCCTTTTCAATCCTTGTGACTTTAATTTATTTTTCTTTTCTTATTGTGCTGGCTAGATCTGCATTATAATGTAGAATAAAATTGGTGATATTGGCAATCTTTGTATTGTGTTTGATTCAGTGTTTCTCCATTCTCTCATTTTGATATGTAATACTTTATTATGATTTAGTTTTAGGTATTTTTAAAACTTTTGTTAAGATTTTTCTTTTGACTAATGAATTAGACTTAAATTTTTTCTAATTATATTGAATATTTAAATTTATCTTATTATTATTGGCCTCTACCTTATCTCTGTTAGGGGTCAAAATATTATCTGTATATCATTAGTTCTTTCAAATTTGTTATTTCAAATGTGTCTTTATAGACACATCTTAGTTGTAATCCCAGTGAGTCATGCTTTTGTGTAATCAATTCCCCTTGAATGATCATGGATAGTACCTGGGACTTACTTCAAACCAACACTATATGGCCCAAGTGATGGGCTGTTGCTCTCTGATTCATTTATCTTATAAGTCAAAGATGAAGACATTTTTTGAAGATGTAATTTGAGTCCCTAATTACTTGACTTTAAGTTAATCAAAATGGAGATTATCTTGGGTGGGCCTGACCTAATAAGTTGAGCTCTTTAAAGGAAGATCTAGAGGTTAGAGACTTGAAGCTGCAGAGAATCTCTCTCCTTGCTGGCTTTGAAGATGAAAGCTGTCATGATTTGTACAGCTATTAGGAAATGAATTCTGCCAATTTTCAGGAGTTTGGAAGTGACTTCTTCCCAACTTAAGCCACAAGATGAGAATGTAGCCAAGACAACGCCTTGATTTGTTATGAAGCATTGAAAATTAATTCATTTTGTGACCTAGTACATGTTCCACTTCTGAAAATATCCCATATGTGCTTGAGAAGAATATACATTCTCTAATTGTTGGTTGAGAAATTCTTATGTATTCATGAGATCGAATTTATAGTTCTTCACAAGCTTCCTCATTCTCTCTCCAATTCATCATAGCTTTTTGTGTCTCTAGAATTTTTTCCAGTTTCCCCTGTGTTTCCTATTTTGTAGGATATTCATTTATAAAAGCCATCCATGGTTGAACTTGATGGATAATGGAGTCTGAGTGACAGATACCTAGCATCGTGTACTAAATTGCCACCTTGTGAACACCAAAATAACCCCTTTTCTACTCAACTGTCAGAATAATCATTTTAAAAAATGTAGATTTTATCAGGTAATGTCTGTTTTAACACATCAGTGGGTTCCCATGGCTCTATTTTCCTCTTCATTCTCTGCACTTCTGAAAATTGCTGGAATTGTTCTTTTGTCCTCAATGGTGCTGTATTCCCTCCTGTAACAGGGCTTTTGCACATGTTGTTTCCTCTGTTGGAAATGTTTTCCCCTCCTCTCTTCACCTAGTTAAATCTGATTGATCTTTGAAACTTCAGCTTGAGAATCCTCATGGAATCCGTCTGTTAACTCTTGGACTATGTCAAATGCTCCTGGTCTCAGAGCACACAGTAGTCGTTTTTCATAGCACTTGTCAAAGTTGCAGTTTTACATTTGAGTATTTAGTAAATGTCTGTCTACTCCTCTATATTACAAGATCCATGAGGCCAAGGATGTTGTTTATCTCTGTACAGAATTGTAGTTCTGTTGCCTGGCACTGTGTCTGTCATATAGTACTTGCTCAGTCCATGTCAAAATGAGGCAGAATCGTGAAGTAGCAAATACCAGGATTTTGGATTTTTACTTCGAATCTAGCTTAGCCACTTATTGTGAGACCAAAGTACTTAACATCTCTGTGCCTCAGTTTCTGCATCTGTTAAATGGGGATAATAATGGTATCTACCTTAAAGGGTTATGTAGAAAATTACATAAGTTATTACATGTAAAGCACATGAAATGGTACCTGGCTCATAATAGATGTTGTATTATAATTCATTATTATTAAGTGAAAAGAAATATACTTTCAGATTTGCAGGCTTATAACCTTATAATCTAAAACATAAATAAGTATATAACTTTTTTATTTGTAATATAGAGTTGATTGACGAAATTATACAAAACTCTGTTGTTCCAGGAGGGTTCTATGTCACTATTATTTTGTCATCCTTTTACCCCTGGTGGATTTATCTGATTGATGATGATGCCAAAGTAGCTCACCTTGGACGCCTCCTTATAAGTTTATAAGTATGTTATCGTCATCTGAGTCTCAAAACAACCTGGTCAAGGGGGTCTTTTAGTCATCTCCTTTTTTTTTTTCAGATGGAGAAAATAAGGTTCATAGAGTTTATTTTTTCTTGGAGCAATACAAAAATGAAATTAGTACTTTCAGTATTCATGTTAACTTGTTACAAGGGAAATGTTCTTCACTGTGCTGTGTGGAACACTGAAAAAGGGAGCTTATAAATAAAACTGCAGAAAATATACATGTCAACAAAAGACATTTGACTGGGCAGGTAATATGATAGTTGTTAATTTCTCGCAAGTCCTTCGATTAATCTGTTCTTTTTATTTTGTCTGGTCATTTACAGGGGCTAAAAGCTGAGTGTACTTCTAAAATTGAATGCAACCCTTAAAGCTGATGTACCTCTGTCTGAAAAATATTTTGTCCATGACTTGTAGTTACAGTCACCTAGTATCTTATTTCACTAAATTCAAAACTCTTGCAGGGGATGGTATGACTCAAGTGGTAGAGTGCATGCTTTGCATGCATGAAGTCCTGGGTTCAATCCCCAGTACTTCCTCTAAGAATAAATAAATAAGTGAACCTAATTACCTCCCCCAACCAAAAGAAAAACTCTTTATGAGATGTTTAAGTTAAAATAAGATAAGCTTGTGCTGATACCTTGTTTGTAAAAATACTTTTCTTATTTGATTAAGATTATTTAAACCTACTTTCTCATTTGCTTTTGTTATCTATTTCCATCTACTCATTCTAGTATTCTGTTCTCACTTAAGGTTATTCCACGGTGAAGTAGCCAACTGTTTTTAACTGCTATGTTTCCTTATAATTGCATAATTTATATACACAAAATATGTTTTTCTTGCAAAATGTGAAGCAGTCTGCTCCATTTGGTAATTAGTTGTATTTCTTTCCTAATCAGCTAGTGATTTTTCACTATCGTCTGTGGTTTCTCCCTAGTGTATGCCAAGAATGAAGAAGGTTAAAACACTATTATCCTCATTAACTTGCTTAGGTCAGGCCCATGGGTGGGAAACTGTTTATTTTTTTCAAACTACCATCTGAGTATTTCATAATTATGATTTCCCAGAAATTCAAGTTAAGTACAAATGGGATAATGGCAGAAACCTGTTCATTACTCTAAATTATAGTAATTTTCTAATCCAATGACCTCTACCACACACTGGCCACCACCTAAAGCGTTTGTCACTGGTTTGCTTTTGGCTTGTTATCTTATTGTTATTATGAATAATTTGTTGGTAGAGGACAAAGGGTCATTTACTTTCACATTAATACAAATAGAGTCATATTGAGCATTACAAGAAGCCAGAGAATAACTGCCCTTTTTTTTATTGTTATTACTTTCTACCATTCACCCTTTTGGAAAGATTATTATACTTTTCAATTTCCATCTGCAGTGATTGTAGAAGTTTTTTTCTCCCCACCCCCTCCCACCGTGGCATTGCATGATGGCTTATTGCAGTTAGAGGAAGGACTTTCAAAAAATATTTTTCCTCAGTGCTTTCCTATGTATTGCTTCCCCTCCTACCCTCGCTGACATTCTGTCTCCTCTTTTCCCATTATCAATAATGAATTGCAGGGAAATCATGGTGGATATTGCACACAATCAGTGGAATTTTGGAGTGGACCTTAATGTTGCAAAACACTTTTAGAGTCTGGAAATGAGATGCTATGGAGAAATGAGCAAAGATGGGTAATTTATCTTAATGATGACAGCAAAATAAAAGGTATGAGTCAATGATAAATAGAAAGTATAGAAAGATTGGCAATAAAAGAACAGAGTCTTGGTTTCATAAGCATTAAGAACAGGGGGAAAAAGAAATCCAAATTCACATACATACTTCTCTACAAAAAGGACCCAGAAGTTAGGAAGCCACTGAAATAAAAGTTGAGACTACATATGAACTTGGACTAAAATAATTGCTTCACTAATTGCGTGGGATGTAGGTGGGGATAGGGAGCAACTAATTTTCACTTAATCAACATTTATTAAACACTTCTTACATACAAAGCACTGACCTAAATTGTCATAGGGAAACAAATGAAATCAGAGACTTACTATACAATTCTGGGTGAAAAAGGGTTCAAGCATCAATCCCCACAGTGTAAGAAATGCTAAAGCTTTCCCTATGGGTAATATCAGGAAGTTCAGAAATCCAGTCTATTCTTTTTCAACATTCCAAGTATCTCTCTCTTCTCAGTCTGTTAGCCAGGGCTATCTAAGCGCTTAAGAATATATTTTTGTGAGATTGAAGGTGAGAAGAGTTCTGTTTTTATTGGCCCTCTTTTTTATATTATGCTGACTACAATCTAAGGGCTTTGGCTGCTGATGAATCAAGTGAAACAGGAAAACCGAGTGACATCACCTGCTTTCTTAGAGATTCTCCAAAGGGAAATGCTCACATTTCAGTACTATAATCGGTGAAAAGGCTCTCCACCAAACTGCCGAGGGCTCTTTGGAGTAAAGTTATTTCCTTTCATCTGGTCATGTATAAAAGTCTGTCCCAGGGTGATGGGAGTAGGCTAAGCTCTGGTCTCAGCTGCCTCATAGATATCGGGTAGTAGCAATATAGGATGCTCTATTCATTCTCAGAATGAGCATGCACAATCTGTTATGAAGAGAGGTGTGGAAGACTGCTAAAGGCATCAACAGTTCAGGGCACTGGGAATAGTTCAGTTATGCACCCACAACTCTAGAGGACAGAGTTCATGTCATAGTCTTTGTAAATAGTACCCCCTGTGTAATCTTATATGGTGACCCTGGCAAAGCTGTTTGTGAAAGTTGGAACTGAGTTATGAAGTAGATTATAGGCTGAGTCTTTTTCACAGGATATTTCCATGGGTTCATGGATTCAGTAATATAGGCTTTTTTGGGGTTGGGGGATGGGTACTTATATGCAAAGCTAGTTTTTTTTTTAATTGAAGTATATAGTTTTTTTACAATGTGTTAATTTTTGATGTACGGTATAGTGATTCAGTCATACATATACATATATATTCCTTTTCATATTCTTTTTCATTATAGGCTATTATAAGATGTTAAATATAGTTTCCTGTGCTATATAGAAGAAATTTGTTTTTTTATCTGTTTTATATATAGTAGTTAGTATCTTCAAATCCTGAACTTCCAATTTATCCTTCCCCCCCCGCCCCCGGTAACCATAAGTTTGTTTTCTATGTCTGTGAGACTGTTTCTGTTTTGTCAATAAGTTCATTTGTATATTTTTTTTTTTTTTTTTTTTAGTTTCCACATATAAGTGATATCATGTGGTATTTGCCTTTTTCTTTCTGGCTTACTCCACTTAGTATGACAGTCTCCAGTTCCATCCATAACATAACATAACATTTTTTCAATAGTTCTTTGTAGGATGGTGATTCCAGTTATTTTCAACTGAAAAACTTCATGCCTTAATAGGCTAAATTTTGCATCTCTTGGCAGTCATCTCCTTCAGTGTAGATGCCTCATGTACCCAGAACTGCTGACCTCCTTTTATTTCTGGAGACCAGCTTCCCACAAGTGGGAAGATAGCCTTTTCCTCAGCAATTCCAAATCTCCTGAAAGTCCCCTCATTTGCTGCTTCTTGGGCAGTGGGATCTACTTATCTCCCACTTACATAAGGAAGACAACACAAATGACTCTTCACAAAACAAACAAAATCTCCTTCAGGGTGGTTTATTGTCTTTGAAGTAGCTAGCAAATTTTCTCACTAAAATTTTTAAAAGATGCATTTTTAGTACTGTTGGGGTGTCCCTCTGGTAGATCCCTTGCTATATAAATAGATACAAACATGACATGGGTGCATGTATGTGTCATAGAAGAAGTAGTATAAGATAGTGTAAGTTGTATGAGAGATACAAAGTGCTGTGACTGCACAGAGGACGGAGAGATGCTCTTTGCCTTAAAGAAACCAAAATACCACTCAGGAAAGACTTTGGAGCTAGGCTTAGTCGGAAATGATCACGTGGATGATATTTCCAGGCAGAAGGAACAGCATGGGTGAGGACATATAAAGAGAGATGCAAAGGCTTTATTTGGGAGATAACAAAGAATCCAGTATTTCTAGAGCATTGGCAAACGAATGAAAATAATTAGTAGTTAAGTTTAGAAAAATGTATTGGGGAACACCTTAAAGAGATTTCTTATTTTTGATTTAACAAATATTTGTTATGTGCTACTGTGTACCAAATACTGTTCTTGCCCTGGAAATACAGTGGAGACCAAGACAAAAATCCCATCCCTCATGGGTCATAACTTTCTTATAAGGTAAGACAAGATTGAAAAAAAAGTTCGTAAATAAAGTGATTTCAGATAGTGAAGTAAAATGAGAGAGTGTGTTACAGGGACTGGGAGGTGAGGAAGTCAGGATCTACTTTAGAAAAAGAGGTAAGAACTATTCTCTTGGAGGAAATGACATTTGAACTGACAAGTTTTAACTGTGCAATTTGAACTGCTGAATGATGGCAAGGAGGCGGCCTTGCATAGAGCCAGGACAAGAAACTTTAAGGCAGAAATAACAGCTAGTTCCAAGGCCTGGGATCAGAAATGAGCTTGATGTGCTTCAAAAACCATAAAGGAGCCAATAGAGGTAGAGGGAATTGAGGAGGTATGGGAGTGCTATACCCGCAGGTAGGCAGCAGGATATGTTAAGGGGAGTTTGCTTCATTAAATGATGGTGAATACCAATAAAGCCCAGAGAACAGGGCCTGGAACAGGGGAATTGCTCAATAAATGTTAGTGATGATGATGGTGGATGTGATGGATGCTTGAGAGTTTAGATCAGGGTGTTGATGGATTTATATTTTAAAGATAACCATTCTGGATGCTGGGTATGTGGAGTGTGGATTTCAGAACAAGGGTAAGTGTGGGTGGCAAAAGTGGAAGCAACAAAACCCATTAGTGGCTATTACAGTGTCTCAGTTGAGAGCTGTGTTGTTTAAGAGTTTGGACATCATCCTGGCTTTAGTAGGGAGCCACCAAAACTTTCTGATCAGGGAAGTGACATCATCAGACAGTATCATTATGATTATTAAATGCAGTATTCTTTTTTGTTTTGGCTTTCAAAAACCTGAAGTATAGTCAGTTACAATGTGCCAATTTCTGGTGTACAGCATGTTTCAGTCGTACATATACATACATATATTCCTTTTTATATTCTTTTTATTATAGGTGACTACAAGATATTGAACATAGTTCCCTGTGCTATACAGAAGAAATTTGTTTTTTTTATCTATTTTATATATAGTAGTTAATATTTGTAAGTCTCGAATTTCCAATTTATCCCTTCCCACCTCCTTTTCCCCGGTTACCATAAGTTTGTTTTCTATGTCTCTGAGTCTGTTTCTGTTTTGTAGATGAGTTCATTAGTATCTTCTTTTTTCTTTTCTTTTCTTTTTTTTTAGATTCCACACATGAGTGATATCATATGTTATTTTTCTTTCTCTTTCTGGTTTACTTCACTTACAGTGATGATCTCCAGGTCTGTCCATGTTACAAATGCAATATCCTTTAAATCACTTTTTAAATAATAATTCTCTAAAGAAAATTCTGAAGTGGCTCCAGGCCTTGCTACTTTGGTTGCCTTTATGAATTCTATATGTAGTTTTCTTGGGTTGGACTTAAAGTGCAGTTCATTTAGGTGATGAATTTATTCACTCTTGTAGACCTACCCTATATGCTTATAGATATTTCATCTAAATTGTACATCAATGTTTTGCTTCATTGGTTATAAACATAGGCTTTCAGGTCAATGCTCTGCATAAAAGCAGAGTCATGATAGTCATATATTAAACTTTGTATCCTTGTGGAGAAATCTGGTATAAATAACACGAGGTAGCAATAGCCTGCTTATTCTTTGAGACAAAGTTACCACACTTCCTTTAGAAATTTCAACCCACGTTATTATCTTACCATTATTTAATTTTACAAGCTCACATTTGATATACCCACATTAAGAAGCAGATGCTTTAATTGAGAGTAACCTCAGACAACCATCATTCCTTAAGCACGTTCACTTCAAAAATATGGTAGTGGAAGGTTTTTAAAGTAACTATCTTCATGGAAATCATTTAGGGAAGATTTTTATGTAGTCAATTCCTGACTAAATATACATAATTTTATAACATCTTTCCAAGAGTAAATGAATCAGTGAATTAAATTAGTGCATTTATGGGGGATTGGTTAAGAGATTTACGTATGAGATGGTTCTTTAGAGTGTGAAAACTCAGCAACAGTATTGTTACCATAGTAATCATCACTTCCTTCGTAATTGTCTGATCATTTACTATATTTAATACCAACAAGTAGTTAAGACAATATGACGATTTGAAAACTAAACAACGTTAAAAGGAACTTGCAAACCCTCCAGAACACAGACATTAATTTGTGTCATGTTTTTAGCTGATTTGATCTCCAGTCTAGAAAATTCTCCAGATTTTATACAATTGTAGGATTTAAGCACCCTTTATTATCAAGTTTCCACAATGGCCAATAATAAAAACCTCTATTTTCTGACAAGAAAAAAAAATGCTGCCGTTTTATTTTACAACCCAGAAGACAGTTGCTAGGGTCTGATCGAAAGCATGACGTATCAACAAGTCACCATCTGGTGTGGTAGTGTAGCTTTGCTCTTCCGTGACCCAACTAGCTGAAAATTGGACTTAAGTCGATCGTTGACTAGGCTGAGTTCCACAGAGGACCAAAAATATCATCTACCTTAAAGTGCTAGCTGGTTAAAGAACGCTTGTCACAATGACCTTTAAGCCAATGTCTTTAGAATGCTCTGAAAGGTGTCGAATATCTTTGCTTTCTAGCTGATGGTTGCTTCAGCTTTTGCTAGTCCCCTCGTAAGTAACTGGATTATTCACAGGTGAATTGTCACTAGAGGTGCAATATCAGAGGGCCAGCCAGAGACTGCCAGTGTCATAGAGAACCATCAAGTTTATATTTTTTCGAGACAGAACAGTGGGCTTGCTGCCAGTTTTTTCTTTAACTTTAGTTGATCTACTCCTTCAACAAATGAAAAAAAAAAACTTTCTTCTGGTATGACTGAGTTATGTGCTTGCTTTTCTAACATGTGCTTGCTTTTATAATAACACTTGAGCTGCTTATTACAAAGGGAAAAAGTAACTGCCAGGAAGGAAAATGTGGTGTATGTCTGAGTTCACCTTAAGATGATAAACTTTAATGGAGGAAGTATAGCCCATAGTTTTTGGTGTTAGATTGGGTTCCCGTTGTATATCTATCTGCTTAGACTGATAGTTCTGAAAATTAATTATTTTGCTTCAGTCATGATGGATAGATGTCACAGACATACTGGAGTGTGATAGAAAAATATCTTCTTCGGAGACTTGCCATACAGTTCCCCTCCCCACCTCCAAAAATTGCATGTGCCTCAGAGACAGATATTTCTATCAATATGTGGCTGGTATACTGAGGCTCATGAGACAGATTTTAAGACAAAATACTTTGCTCTATTCTTATCTCTTCTCTGCAGATAATGCAAGAGAAGACTGTTTCATGTGCAGAGAATCAGACAAACCTGCTATAAAATCAGAGAGCAGAAATACATTTAGCTTAAAATTCCACTTATCCCTGTCAAGTGTTTTCTTCTACCATTTATCAATTTATTTCTCCTAAACTACCATAGATGCTCCACGTATTGAAACCATTTTTATATAGTACAGCGATGGATTACGAATGGATTCTATTTATAACAGTGACTCATTCAATAACCATTTGTAAAATCAGGACTTTTAAAAATTTTATTTTAAATCATTGCTCTATTTTTTCTTAATATTTCTGGAAACAAAATTATACTTCCTTACTTTGAAAGAGAAGCTTAATGCTGTGGGATGCCTATATTTTTTTTGATTATTGCATTTTAATTATCATGAGAGTTTATTATTGTTAGTTTACTTCTCCATGTTTTCTTCCTACATTTCTGCTCAATCTTCTCTGCATATTTTGAGAAAAAAATGAAGACATATGTTTTCTCATATAATTCCCATCACCTAAACCCTATGTGTCAGATTAAATTAGTATAAAGCAATAATCACTACTGCCAGGGCTAACAAAGAGCTAAATTAACATAGGAACTGGCCTGGTGGCTCCCTTTTTTGAGCTATTATTGCAATTATAGAGGGTAGTGTGGAGTTTGACACTTGCTCGTGCGTATTAGTTCTCTCTCTCCACCTAGTTAAATTTGCTTAATTGAGATAATACAATTTATGTAGCGATGGATCATGGGGAACTAGAAACTAAGAGAGAACTAGAAAATGGCACTCATTGCTATTGACTGTCCTGTTTCTCTCCCGTAGCCTGCCTGCCATCCCAGCTCTAGTTTTTCCTCTTTTCTACATCTTTACTTTGCCTTACCTGCTAAAAAGAAATGTCGCTGTCAGCCCTCCAATGCAATTTCATTTTTCTGGATGAGACATAGGCAGGAATTGGATGCTAGAGCTAAAGTGTCTGGATTGATCTCTTGCCCTCATATCCCAAAGTGAAAGCTGATAAGGAAAAGGGTGAAATTAGAGCATGCATAGCGTATTTTTTCATGATGTTTTGTCTTGTAAACACAACAGTATTCTTGTTTAATCAAGTTATCTTTTATGTGAAGTATTAAGGACAGGGTGGATGGATTATAATATGTAGAATCATTGTAGAGAACTATGCATTACCAAGACAAAAAATCTTATAAAAGAGGTTACTTGCATTTGCCCATTGTGGATACCTGTGTGTTGAGTTTAAAAGTCAGGAATGATACATTTCTTCAGTTTATCAAAATATGAATACCTTGAGTCGTTATTTAACTCTAAACTTTAAGAAGATAAGAGGACTTTAAGTTGAGTAGTAGATATGGTTTTACTATACATATAAATGAACTGTAAAATGTATTTGATGGACTCTGATATTAATCTCTAGTTTGCCTTCATAAGGAATTTGTGATAACTTTTGACCAGTGTGGCCAAGGGAATAGCTTTTGGATAGTTCAGTCTGTTCTCATGTGCCATATCTTGTATCATTTTAGTTTCACATGGTCTAACCTTACTGAGACACTGGCTTTGCAATTATTTAATGATTCTTAGTCATTTATGCATGTGCTTAAAGAACAGCCATTAAATACCAAATCTGCAGTCACTGATGTTTATAGAGGGTTTTGCTTCCCTTTAGTTTGCTCAACCCAGTGCCATAGGTGTGCTTTCCTATGTTTCCATCGTGAGAACTTACATTCTCTATGGCAACTGTGCTCTATTTCTAAGGTAAAGAATAGCTGTTATTGTTGCCAAATTTAAAACCTTAGTCACTGTGAATATTCATTTTCCTGCTTAGAGTTTTGATTTTCAGTGGATATTTTACCGTATAGAAAAACAGACTCCAAAGCATTTCTGCAGCTAAACTATTAAAGACCTCTCCTTCTTTTCACCATGGTTTCACATCAACCCCCTGCCACTGTGAACAGTAGTCACTCAGAATTTGCTCAGAGGAGTGACAGTTTACTTGTTTCATGTTCACTAATACTTGTGGAAATATTAGATTTTGATTCCAGTTTTGTCCTCGACTCTACACATGTATCATGGAAATGACCACTGGTGGTACATGCATTTCATGATAAAATTACTTCACATTCAGCTGGGCTGAGATGTACACAGAATGTCTGAGAAAATTTAATACACCCTTCACTGCAGGTTCAAGCAATATATTCCAAATATATTCCAAACTACAGAGAGTCTACCAGGGGGCATGTATTTGAAAGTGGCTTCCCTTTTCTCTTACATTTGCTCCTGATCTTCTGTGGCTTCAGTTGGATTCTTTATTGAGGACATTTGGATCATGCCTCCTGTTTGCGTCCCTTCTGTGCCTGTCTTTCCCTTTCAGTTGTAATTCCTCCTCACCCTTCAGTTTTGTTGCACTCTTCTCTTCACAGCAAGGTCCACCCTCTTCTCATATTCAGTCTGTGGTAGGGTTTGCTACTACCTTTCTCCATTTCATCTGTTTTTATTGCTGGATACCTGGACAGAGTCCCTCACAATGGTCTGATGCCACTTTGAGGTATCTCAAAATCATTTACTTTTTAAAGATTAACTTCTTACCAGAATACCTCCTGTATTTTATGGTATTAAAATATCTCTTTTCCTAGACTTCATTTATTAAATACTTATTGTTATATTCCAGACATGGTGTTAAGTAGTTTACAAGCACAGCATCATGAAATTCTCACAGCAGCTTTGTGAAACAGGTAGCTGGAGGTCTTTTTGTCAAGAGGAAATGGAGACAATGGCATTAAGTAAATTGCCCAAAGTCACACAGCTAGTTAGTGACACACCTGGGCTTTTATCACAGCAATTTGATGTGACAGTCCAGTTTTGTTTTCCATGATCTACAAGCCTTGACATTTACTTCTAATATTAATATAAGCTCCAGTATTATCCATATTATTTAGGCTTCTGTTAGGTTCCAGTGAGGGCAGGCGCATTAGGGACAGAGTGAGGGAAGGAATGTGCTCTGCCTCACGCAAACATCTTGCTATCATTTACTATAAAATTCTTTAGGGGTCAACATCCTTTTTTAATTTTAATTTTTTATTTTATAATTTTTATTGAAGTACAGTCAGTTACGATGTGTCAATTTCAGCATAACGTACAGCATAATGTCCCAGACATGCATATATATACATATATTTGTTTTCATATTCTTTTTCATTAAAGGTTATTACAAGATACTGAATATAGTTCCCTGTGAATGAGCCAGCATTCTTTAGTTAATGGGGGTATACTTCATATTATATTAAAAAAAACTATTAAAATATAGAATGATTTAGCAAGTGATTAAGCTAAATATTTTTAACTGGCAAATATTTGAAACAGATTGGAAAAAGTAGCTTTTAGATAAATTTTAACAATAGCAAAGGCAACTTATTTGTGCTGGTTGACCCTAGACACTTAAATATACCAATTAACATTATAAACTTAAGTCAGAGGACAGTTTAATTTATGGTGGAATTACTAAATGTTCTTTACCACTCCTCAGACATACTCAGCACAATGTCATCTTGAAATAATACAGCGTTCTCAGATTGTTGCATGAGTATTAGGTTTGATTTCCCAACTAGATTTTTCTCTCTGGGTAACAATTCTTGTTTTACATCATTCTTTTATTGCAGCACAAAATATACTACAGTAATAACAAATTGCAACTTTTCTCTCAAATAGTGTAGTTTAGTTTCCTAGGGCTGACATAACAAAGTGCCACAAACTGGGTGGCTTAAACAACAGAAATGTGTTCTCTCAGAGTTCTGGAGGTTAGATTTCCAAAATCAAGGTGTTGGCAGGGCAGGCTTCCTCCAAAGCCTCTTGAGGAGTACCAATCCTTTCCTCTTACAGTTTCTGGCAGCCCTAGGTGTTCCTTGGCTTGTGGCAGTGTAACTCTGATCTTTGTCACTGTCTTCGTGTGGCATTCTCCCCTGTGTGTGTGTCTGTGTCTCTTCCCCTATTCTTATTAAGACATAAATCACGTTGGGTTAGGACCCATGCTCATGACCACGTCTTAACTTGATTACATTTGCAAAGACTCTATTCCCCAAAGATTCTATTTCCAAATCAATTCACACTCACAGGTATCAGGCATTAGACCTGCAACATATCTTTTTGAGGGATACAAGTCAACCAGAAACGTAGTGTTTTGGAAAAGATAAAAATTTTGTTATTCACCTGTCACTTAAATTCTACTCTAGACTGGGTGCAAAACCTACTCTAATTCTATTCCAATTTTCCTCTTACCCTAAACCAGGAGTTCGCAAACTATAGCTCATGGGTCAAATCTTGCCCACCACCTGTTTTTGTAGAGCCCATAAACTAAGAATGGGACCACATAACAAAGTTTACCATCTCTTCCATTTTAAAATGTACAGTACAGTAATAACTATATGCATATTGTTGTACAACAGATCTCTAGAACTTTCTTATCTTGAAAAATTAAACTTAAACCCATTAAACAAAAACTCCCCATTTTCCCCCTCCCTTCCAGCCGCTGGTCACCACATTCTACTTTCTGCGTTATTTATCTTTTGTGACAATCTTATTTCATTTAGCAGTGTCCTCAAGATTCATCATATGTGTGGCAGGATTTCCTTCTCTTTTAATGCTGAATAATTTTTCAGTGTGTTTATATATCATATTTTCTTTCTCCATTTATCCATCAATGAACATTTAGATTGCTTCTACTTCTTGGCTATTGTGAATAATACTACAGTGAACATGGGTGTGCAGGTATCTCTTTGAGATTTTGTTTTTAATTCTTTTGGATACATAGTAAGAAGTGAGATTGCTGGATACATGGTAATTCCATTTTTAATTTTTTGAGGAAACCTTCATAATGTATTCCATAGTGGCTGCACTGTTAAAATTCCTACCCATAGTGCACAAGGGTTCCAATTTCTCCACATACCCTTCAGTATTTATTTCTATTTTTGTGATTGTGGCCATCCTCATGGTGTAAGGTGATATCTCATTGAGGTTTTGATTTGCACTCCCCTGATGATTAGTAATGTTGAGCATCTTTTCATATGCTTGTTGGCCATTTTTATATCTTTGGAGAAATGTCTATTCAAGTCCTCTGCCCATTTTTTAATTGAATTGGTTTTGTTGTTGTAGTTGTTGTTGTTAAGTTGTAGGAGTTTTTATGTATTCTGTTTATTAACCGTTTTTCTGATATGTGGCTTACAACTGTCTTCTTCCATTCTGTAGATTTGCTTTTCACTTTTTTAATAGTATTCTTTGCTTTGCAGAAGGTTTTGAGTTTGATGTAGAACCACTTATCTAATTTTGCTTTCGCTGCTTCTG
Source organism: Camelus bactrianus (assembly GCF_048773025.1). Classification (NCBI taxonomy): domain Eukaryota; kingdom Metazoa; phylum Chordata; class Mammalia; order Artiodactyla; family Camelidae; genus Camelus; species Camelus bactrianus. The sequence continues at coordinate 74,676,984 of NC_133575.1, read as the reverse complement.
CTTTTGATGTCATATCTGACAAATCATTACCAAATTCAGTGTCCTGAAGCTTTCCCCCTGTTTTATTCTAGTCCTATAGTTTTTAGGTCCATAATTCACTGTAAGTTAGTTGTTGTATAGTGTGTAGGGTAATGGTTCAGCTTTATTCTTTTGCATGTGAATATCCAGTTTTTCCAGCACAATTTGTTGAAGAGACTGTCCTTTCTCAATGTGTAATCTTGGCACCTTCGTTGAAGATCATTTGGCCATATATACAGGGGTAATCTGGGCTTTTCTGTTCTATTGGTCTACATATCTGTCTTTATGCTAGTATGGCACCACCTTGATCACTGCTTTGTAATATGTTTGAAATTATGAAATCTGAGGCTTCCAACTTTGTTCTTCTTTTTAAAGATTCTTTTGGCTATTCAGAGTCCCTTGAGATTACATATGAATTTTCAGATTTTTTTCCCTTTATCTCTGTAAGATGCTATTGGGATTTTAATAGAGAATGCATTGAATCTGTAGATTGTTTTTGGTAGTGTGGACAGTTTAGCAATATAAATCTTCTAATCTATACACATGGAATGTCTTTTCATTTATTTGCATCTTTGATTTCTTTTAACAATATTTTGTAAGTTTTCAGTGTACAGATCTTTTGCCTCTTGGTTGAGTTTCTTCCTAACTTTATTCTTTTTGATGCTACTATAAATAGGATTGCTTTTTAAATTTCCTTTCAGATTGGTGATTGTTAGTGTATAGAAATGCAACTGAATTTAAAGAGTTGATTTTGTATCTAGCAACTTTGCTCAAGTCATTTATTTGTTTTAACAGTTTTTTTATGTGGAATAATTAGGATTTTGTACATATAAGACTCTGTCATATGTGTACACTGATATTTTACTTCTTTCTTTCCAATTTAGATGCCTTTTATTTCTTTTTCTTGTCTGAGTGCTCTGGTTAAAATTTCAAGCACTATGTTGAATAGATGTGAGGGTCATCTTTCCCTTGTTTCTGATCTAAAGGAAAACCTTTTAGTCTTTTACAGTTGAAGATGATGTTAGCTATGGGCTTTTCATATATGGCTTTTGTCATGTTAAGTTAGTATCCTTCTGTTCCTAGTTTGTAGAATTTTTGTTGAATTGTTTAGTTTTCAAAGGGTGTTGAATTGTGTCAAATGCTTTTTTTGTGTCAGTTGAGATGAACATGTGGTTTTTGGTCTTTATTGTGTTAATGTGGTATATTATATTGATTTTCATATGTTGAACCAACCTTCTTGCATCCCAGTATAAATTCCACTTGGTCATAATGCAATACTTTTTTCTATGCTGTTGAATTCAGTTTGCTAATATTTTGTTGAGGATATTTGCACCAATATTTATCGAGGATACTGGTCTCTAGTTTTCATTTCTTGTTGTTCTTTGTCTGGTTTTGGCATCAGGGTATTAACTCCTCACAGAATGAGTTTAAAAGTTTTCTCTCATCTTGAATGCTTTGGAAGATTTTGAGGAGGATTGGTGTTGGTTCTTCTTTAAATGTTTGGTATAATAATTCAGCGAAATTATCTGGTTCTGGGCTTCTTTTTTGGCAGGTTTTTGATTACTGCTTCAATTTCCTTACTAGTTATAGTTCTATTCAGAGTTTTTCTTTTTCTTTTTCATGATTCAATTTTTGTGGGTTGTATGTTTCTACGAATTTATCCATTTCTTTTAGGTTAGTTAATTTGTTGGTGTATTCTTAACTTAGTAGTCTCAATCCTTTTTAATTCTGTAACATCCATTGTAATGTCTCCTTCATTTCTAATTTTAGTTATATGAGTTTCCTCTTTTTTCTTCTTAGTCTAGCTAAGAATTTGCAACTTTGTTGATCATAAAAAAAACCTCTTGGTTTCAGTGATTTTTTTCTATTGTTTTCATGTTCTCCATTTTGTATCTCTGCTATGATCTTTTAAAATTCCTTCCTTCTGCTAACTTTTGGTTTAGACTTTTTCTAGTTCCTTGAAGTGTAAAATTAAGTTGTTTACCTGTGATCTTGTTTAATGTGTTTATCACTGTGTATTTCCCCCTTGGAACTGCTTTTGCTACATACCATACGTTTTGGTGTGTTGTGTTTTCATTTTCATTTTTCTCCAATATTTTCTAAAATACCATATGACTTCTTCTTTGACTCTGGTTGTTGGAGTGAGTTGTTTAATTTCCACATATTGTGGAGTTTCCTGTTTCCTCTCTGCTATTGATTTCTAATTTCATTGTATTGTAGTTGAAGAAGATACTTGGTATTATTTCAGTCTCTTTAAATTTGCTAATACTTTCTTTGTGACTCAACTTATGGTTTACCTTGGAGAACATTTGATGTGCACTTGAGAAGAATGCATATTCTGCTGATGTTGGGTGGGGTTTTGTATATGTCTGTTAGGTCCAATTTGCTTGTAGTGTTTCTTAGTTCTTTTATTCCCTTATTGATCTTTAGTCTGGTTGGTCTATTCATGACTGAAAGTTGGGTATTGAAGTCTGCTGCTATTAATGCTTTGCTGCCTACTTCTCTCTTCATTTCTATCAATGTTTGCTTCATATATTTGTGAACTCTAATGTTAGGTACACATATGTTTATAATTGTTATATCTTCCTGCTGAATTTGTCTTTTATCCTTATATAATGTCTTTATTTGTCTCTTGTAATTGCTTTTGTCTTCAAGTCTATTTTGTCTAATATTAAAGTGTGACCACTCCTGCTCTCTTTAGGTTTACATTTTCATAATCTACCCTTTTCCATTCTTTCACTTTTAGTCTATGTGTATCTTAAATTTAAAGTGAATCTCTTGTACATAGCATATAGTTGGACACTTTTCTTTTTTTATCAATTCAACCAGTCACAACATTGGATGAATGTTACACTCTTCTCTTTGCCCCTCCAGGGAGAAGTCAGAAGTTTGGCGTTTTCTCCCAATCTTAACAATGCTGTGCTGGGGGAGGGGCTCTAGCCAGTGAGTGCCACAAATTTTCCTACGATGTTTTTATTCAGTTAGCTTAATTGTTACCTAAGGTGCAGAAACCTCTTAACTCATCTGGATTTCTCACAAAGGTAATCAGTCCATGTAAGATTGTTAAGTCAATGTCTCCATGGAAGAAGGGTTGAAGGCTTCCTATTCTGCCATTTTGCTAACATCATTCCTTTGGATTTTACGTTTTTAAATGGTTGAATGAATTTAAAAGAAGAATAATATTTTGTGGCATGTGAAACTTATATGAAATTCAAATTTCAGTATCCATAATTAAACTTTTATTAGAACACATCCACACTCATTCATTTACATATTATCTGTGACTGTTTTTGTGCTATATTGGCAGAGCTGAGCAGTTGCACAGAGTAACTGCAACAGGGTTGAGCAATTGTCACAAAGCCTGAAATATTTACTATATGGCCATTTGCAGAAAATGTTTGCTGACACCTGGTCTAGATTCTTGAAGACCTCCTTTTTCTGATGACCCACATAGGACTAAGAAATGTAAACCCAGGCTGACTTTTAGTAAGCAGTACCTCATAGTGTTCTCTAGCATGGAAATAATAATACTTGGTAACATTTTTGAGCATTTACAGTGGGCTAAATACTTTGTAAGGGCTTTATATATTTTATCACTTAATCCTCACTATAACCGTAAGAAATGTGTATATTATTAGCTCCAATTCAGTGATAAGTAGTCCGAATTTCATAGAGGTACATTAACTTATTCAGTAATACAAATCTAGGAAGTCAGAGAGACTTCTCAGGTCTTTTGACTCCAAAGTCATTGCACTTTCTACTACTGCGTGGTATTTTAGGACCTCAAATCCTGTCATTCCAACTAAGACTAGAACCAAGGTTGTAGAAAACTGTTCTGAGAAGTGATAATTATAATTGTTCTTTTTTTCCTCTGCCTAGATCCCAAAGATAGTGAGTTAACTATTATTATGGGTTAAATTTAATCCTCCCAGGAGATATGTTGAAGTCTTAATCTCTGGCACCTTATTTGTTAATGGAGTCGTTACAGATTTAATCAGGTTAAGATGAAGTCATACTCAATTAGGATAGGCTCTAATGCAGTAAGACTGGTGTCCTTATAAGGAGTGAAAACAGAGCACAGGGAGGTGAATGCCGTATGAAGACACAGAGGCATCCTGAGAACACAAAAGAACACCATGTGACAACAGAGGCAGAGACTGGATTGATGCAACTGTAAGCCAAAGAACGCCAAGATTGATGGCCACCACCAGAAACTAGGAAGTGGCAAGGAAGAATTCTACTCAGAGTCTCAGAAGGATCATGGTCCCACTGACATTTTGATTTTAGACTTCTAGCCTCCAGAAATGTGAAAGAATAAATTTCTGCTTTCAGTCACCCGGTTTTTGGTACTTTGACTTGGCAATCCTAGAAAAGTAAAGTAGTTACCTAGAATCTCTTTGTTCTTAGGAAGTTTATGATGCCATTTTTAGATATACTATTACTGGCTTTTTAATTTTATGTAGTTGTTTCGTTTTCTTGGGTTGTTTTTTCCTTGCATTCAGCTGTTATGCTGTTTAATTAAACTCTTAACCATGCTAAAATTGCTCACCCAAGAACATAGGACACACCAGATGAATGTAGCTCAAATTAATTCTAATATTTAAGCTTGTAAAAGCATGTTTATTCCCTAACACCTTCTAGAAAGTTAATGAAAACAATTAGGTGTAATTTTTTTTAAGTCAATTCCCTGAATTCCATCTATGATTTTTTTTCTTTATTGAAAACCAAATGGTTCTGTATTGGCTGTCATTAAACTCTACATTGAATGCCAGCAAATTGACTGAGATACCACTAAATAACTGGAACCAATTATTTGATGGCAGTTCAGCCCATGCCATTTTTTGCAGTGTCTTTAGAACCTTAATTTATTTGTGAGGACCTTTAACTGGTTTTTAGGATGCTGCTGCTTCCGGAAGGATGATTTTCTCTCCTCAGGCCCATAACACTCCCAATACAATGAAGAAGAGTGAAGGGGAAGGTGGGATTTTCTATTGATTCAAGAGAAAGGATGCCTTTTGCCTGAAAAGAACCTCTAATGCAACTATTCCTGTCTACTGTTCAGTGTGTTCCTTTTCTAAGCTACATAAAGATTTTCTCTTGAGGTCTTTTTCTTGATTTCATGTTAAGCAAGTAAATATAATGAAATAAAGGATACATTATATGACTGTATGATTGAGTTTAAAGTTAACCATCAGTGCTACACTTTGTATCAAACCTTAGTGTAGTCATCAAAAAGACCAAATTCTTTGCCTCAAAGGAATACCTCTTTTCAGCAAAGGATCCTAAGAAAAGTGAATATCCACGTGCAAAAGAATGATGTTGGATCCTTATACTTCACCATATATAAAAATTAACTCAAAATGGATCAAAGACTTAAATGTAAGAACTAAAACTATGAAACTCTTAGGGGAAAACATAGGGAAAAAGATTCATGACATTGGATTTGGTAATGATTTCTTGAGTATGTAACCCAAAACACAGGAAACAAAACAAAAATTGATAAATTAGACTTCATCAAAATTAAAAACTTTGTGCATCAAGAAACACTATGAAGAGAGTTTAACTTTAAAAGGCAACCCACAGAATGGGAGAAAATATTTGAAAATTATATATACAATAAGGGATTAATATCCAGAATATGTAAAAACTGCTGTAACTCAGCGACACCAAGAACAAACAACCCAAATAAAAAATGGTCAAAGAACCTGAATAGACATTTCTCTGAACAAAATACACTAGGGACTTGAATAGATATTTATACACCAATGTTCATAGCAGCCTTATTCATTATAGCCAAATGTCCACCTACAGATGAATGGATAAACAAAATGTGTTTTATACATGCAGCAAAATTTTATTTATATATTCATATAGTTTTATTGAGGTATAATTGACATATAGCATCATATTAGTTTCAGGCATACAATGTAATGATTCAGTATTTGTATATATTGCAAAATGATCACCACGATAAATCTAGTTGACATTTAACACCATAATAATAGCCACTGTAATAGTTTTGAGGTGGTAGCTCATTGCGGTTTTCATTTGCATATCCCTGATGATTAGTGATGTTGAGCATATTTCATGTACCTATTGACCATCTATGTAGTCTTTGGAAAAATGTCTATTCAGGTCCTCTGCCCATTTTTTTAATTGGGTTTTTTTTTTGCTGTTGAGTTGTATGAGTTCTTTATATATTTTGAATATTAACCTCTTATCAGATATATCATTTGCAAAAATCTTCTCCCATTTAGTGGGTGGTCTTTTCGTTTTGTTGATAGTTTCCTTTGCTGTGCAGAAGCTTTTTGTGTAGTCCTATTTCTTTGTTTTCACTTTTGTTTTTGCTGAGGCGACATGTGCAAAAAAAAATATTCCCAAGACCAATGTCAAAGACTGGCCGCTGATGTTTTCTTCTACCGCCAGTGTTTTCTTCTAGGTCTTGTATGGTTTTAGATCTCCCACTGAAGTCTTTAATCCATTTTGAGTGGGATTTTTTTGTAGATAGTGTGAAAGAGTATTCTAGTTAGCTTCTTTGGCATATAGCTGTCCAGTTTTCCCAGCACCGTTTATTGAAGAGGCTTTGTTACCCCATTGTATATTCTTCCCACCTTTGTCATATATTAATTGACTATTTAAGTGTGGGTTCATTTCTGGGCTCTCCATTCTGTTCTATTGATCTATATGTCTGTTTTTGTACTAGTATCAGCCTGTTTTGATAATATTAGATTTGTAGTATAGTTTCAAATCAGGGAGCATGATATCTCCAACTTTGTTTTTATTTCTAAAGATTGTTTTGGCTATTCAAGGTCTTTATGTTTCCATACAAATTTTAGAATTCTTTGTTATGGTTCTGTGGAAAATGCCATTGGTATTTTGATAGAGATTGCACTGAATCTGGATATTGCCTTGAATAGTATGGTCATTTTAACAATATTAACTCTTTCAATCTATGAACAAGGTATACCTTTCCATTTGTGTCATCTTCCATTTCTTTCAATGCCCTATATTTTTCTGAGTGCAGGTCTTTAGTTCCTAGGTCTTTTTTCTTTCTTTTAAATGCGGTTGCAAATAGGATTGTTTTCTTAGCTTCTCTTTTTGATAATTTGTTATTAGTATAAAGAAACAGAACAGATTTCTGTATATTAATCTTGTATCCTGAAAATGTACTGAGTTCATTTATTGGTTCTCTGAAGTTCAAATGCATCCTAACAATTCTACATATTTACTCCCCTACTCTTGTTTAATGTTTTACACATCATATTTTACATCTCTTTGTTTTGCGTATGTCTTAACTACTGATTGTGGATATAGATGATTTTATCAATCTGTATTTTAACCTTCCAACTAGCTTTCTATGTGGTTGATCTGCTACTATTTTTACTGTGTATTTGCCTCTACAAATGAGATTTTTTTCTTTCATAATCTTCATACTTCTAGTTGTGGTCTTTTCCACTCAGAGAAGTCCCTTTAACATTTCTAGTAAAGTCAGTTTAGTAGTACTGAACTCTTAGCTTTTGCTTGTCTGTAAAACCTGAACTCTCCTTCAAATCTGGATGACAGCCTTACTGGGTAGAGGATTGTTGATTATAGGATTTTTCTTTTAATCACTTTAAATACATTGTGCCACTTCATTCTGGCCTACAACATTTCTGCTGTAAAGTCAGCAGACAGTCTTATGGGAGTTCAGTTGTACTTACTTCGTTGTTTTTTCCCTCATTTCTTTTAATATTCTGTATCATCAATTTTTGCCATTTTAATTACAATGTGTCTTGTCATGGACCTCTTTGGATTGATCTTGTTGGGACTCTGTGTTCTTCCTGCACGTGGGTGTCTGTTTCTTTTTCCATGTTGGGGATATTTTCAGCTGTCATAGCTTCAAATAACTTTTCTGCCTCTTTCTCTCTCTCTTCTCCTTCTGTGACACCTATAATGCAAATTTTACTATGCTTGCTATCATGTAAAGGTCTCAAAGTGTCCACGTGTTTTAAAATTATATTTTCTTTTTTTGGTTCAGCTTGCATGATTTCTACTACTTTGTCTTCCAGTTCACTGATCCGTTTCTCTGCATCATCTAATCTACTGTTGATTCCTTCTAGTGTATTTTTTATTTGGGTTACTATATTCTTCAGCTCTTTTGGGTTCTCTTTTTATATTTACAAATTCTTGGTTAAACTTCTCACTGTGCTCATCTATTCTTCTCCTAAGTTTATTGAGCATCCTTATGATCATTACCTCGAGCTGTTTATAAGCTAGATTGCTTATCTCCACTTCCCTTAGTTTTTTTTCTGGCAAAAGACAGCATCTGTATCCTCTGAGGGAGTCCCAGTTACCTTCTGCCTCCCCGGGATGCTTTTCCAAATTCAACAAGTAGGTCTGACCCAGGTTTCTTTCAAATTACTGTCTCTGCACTGGGTCTTGGAGCACATGAGATTTTACATGTGCCCTTTAAGTTCAGAGTCTCTGTTTCTTACATCCCTATGGCTTTCCCATATCCAAACCCTGCAGGCCTTCAAAGCCAGACATTCTGGGGGCTCTTCTTCCTGGTGCAGGACCCCCAGTGTGGGGAGCCCAATATGGGGCTCAGTCCCCTTGCTCCTTGGGGAGAACCTCTGCAGTTGTGATTATTCTCCCTTTTGTGCCCCTACCAAGGCATGTGTCTCTACTCTAATGTCTTTGACCCTCCTGTCCATCTCACTGTGGTTCCTTCTTTATATCTTTAGTTGTGGAAAACATTTTCTGCTAGTCTTTAAGTTGTTCTCATGGGCAGTTGCTTTGTAAATAGTTGTTAATTTTGGTGTACCTATGGAAAGATGTGAGCTCAGCGTCTTCCTACTCTGTCATCTTGGTGACTCCTTTAATTTCATTCTTTTTTATGGCTGAGTAATATATATATGTATTACCACATCTTCTTTATCCAGCCATCTGTCATTGGACACTTATGTTGTTTCCATGTCTTGGCTATTGTAAATAATGCTGCAATGAACATTAGGGTTCAAATATTTTTTGAATTACCATTTTCATTTTCTTTGGATAAATACCCAGAAGTAGAATGGCTGGATCATAAATTAGTTCTATTTTTAATTTTTGAGAAACTATAGTAGTTTTCATAGTGGCTGCACTAATTTACATTCCTATCAACAGTGCATGTGGTTCCCTTTTCTCCACATCATTGCCAGCACTTGCTATTTGTTGTCTTTTTGATACTAGCCATTCTGACATGTGTGAGATGATATCTCACTGTGGTTTTGATTTGCATTTCCCTGATGATTAGTGATATTGATCATCTTTTTGTGTATCTGTTGGCCATCTCTGTCTTCTCTGAAAAAATGATCGGATACCCTGTCTATTTTTGAATAGGCTTGTTTGGGTTTTTTTGCTATTGAGTTGTATAAGTTCTTTATATATTTTGGATATTATCAGATACATGATTTGCAAATTTAGTAGGTTAGTAGGTTGCCTTTTTATTTTATTAGTGGTTTACTTCTCTGTGAAAAAGCTTTTTGATTTGATGTAGTCCCACTTGTTTATTTTTACTTTTGTTACATTTGCTTTTGGTGTCATATCCAAAAAATCACTGCCAAGACTGATGTCAAGGAGCCTAATACCTACGTTTTCTTCTAGGAGTTTTATGGTTTCAGGTCTTACATTCAAGTCTTTAATTCATTTTTGGATTAATTTCTGTGTATGGTGTAAGATAAGGGTCCAGTTTCATTCTTTTGTGTGTGGCTGTTCAGTTTTCTAACCACCATTTATTGAAGAGGCTATCCTTTCCCCATTGATATTTTTGGCTCATTTGTTGTAAATTAGTTGACCATATATGCATGGGTTTATTTCTATGCTCTCTATTCCGTTCTACTGATCCATTGTGTCTTTTTTCATGCCAGTACCATAATGCTTTTATTACAATAGGTTTGTAATGTAGTTTGAAATCAGGGATGATGATGCCTCTGGCTTTATTTTTCTATCTCAAGATTGCTTTGGCTATTTGGTGTCTTTTGTGGTTCTATACAAATTTTAGGATTGTTCTCTTTTTGTGGAAAATAACATTATAATTTTGATAGGAATTGCATTGAACCTGTAGGTTGCTTTGGGTAGTAAGGATATTTTAACAATGCTCATTCTTTCAATCCATGAATATGGAATATCTTTCCATTTATTTTTATCTTCTTCAATTTATTGCATTAATGTCTTATAATTTTCATTGTATAGGTCTTTTACCTTTTTGGTTAAATGTATCCATAGATATTTTTTTCTTTTAGATACAATTGTAAATTAGATTGTTTTCTTAATTTCTCTTTCTGATGGTTCATTATTAGTGTATAGAGATGCAGCAGATTTTTGTTTATTGATTGTTTATCCTGTATTACTGAATCTGTTGATTAGTTTTAAGAAATTTTGGTGGAGTCTTTAGGGTTTCCTAAATGTAATATCATGCCATCTGCATATAGTGACAGTTATATTTCTTCCTTTCCAATTTGAATGACTTTTCTTTCTTTTTATTGCCTAATTACTCAGGATAGGATTTCAAATACTATGTTGAAAAAGAAGTGATGAGAGTGGGCATCCTTATTTTTTTCTGATCTCAGAAGAAAAGCTTTCAGTTTTTCATCATAATGGAATATTACTTAAAAAAGAATTTTTTGAAAGGAGTAGAATTCACATATATAGTACAAAATGGATGAACCTTGCAGTCTATGGCAAGTAAAATAAGCTAGATACAAAAGAACAAACATATGATTTTATTTATATGACTTTCCAGAATAGTCAGCTTCACAGGGAGGGAAAATACAATGTTAGTTACCAGGGGCTGGAGGGACGGGAGAATCAAGAGTTATTGTTTAATGGAGTTTTGGTTTGGGATGGTGAAAAATCTCTGGAGATAGGTAGTGGTAATGCTTGCACAACAATATGAATGGACTTAATGACATTGAACTGTACTCTTAAAAATGCTTAAAATTATAAATCTTATGTATATTTTGCCCCTCAAAAAAGAAAGAAAAAAGGAATACCTTCCATTATTCCTGTATTTTTCTGGTCTCTAGTTCATAGAGAAATAAGATTTTGAACATGTATTTAAATAGTTTAAAGATTCCATGATTTGACCCTATTTGTAGCTGCTGATTTCAATTAGGAAGTAAACGAAGATGCTAAATTGGCTCAACTATTACATAATTCTTTCACCTGAATATACTTTCATCTAAATTATCTAATTTATCTTGATGTCATCATAATATTGGCCAAAATAGATATTATAGCTCTATTTTATAGATTAACTTCTTCAGTTATTAAATCCTTACTATGCTTACTATATGCAAAACACTGGATTTTTTTTGAAGCCACAGACATGGCCCTTGAGCTGCTAAGGTCTAACAAAATCATACCACTAAAGATACAGGAATGACCCAGTGAGGAGGGTGTGCTCAGTGGTAGAGTGTGTGCTTAGCATGCACAGGATCCTGGGTTCAATCCCCAGTACCTCCGTTAATAAATAAATAAACCTAATTACCTCCCCCTCCTAAAATCAAAGATATAAGATGGACCCTAAAGATTGCGTGTTTTAGTATTCTAATTTTATAAGCTCAGAGAAGTTAAGCTACTTACCTATGGTCACATAGCTAGTTGCTGGCAATCTGGACAAGAATCTCCTTCTTTCTAACACAAGAACAGTGCTCTTTTGATTTCACCAAGCTTCCAGTCAAATAGGATATGTATACAGACAAGGATGGGTTATAAAATGTCACATGATAGATTCAAATGGTGGGATAACTGCTCTTCTATAAAAGGATAAAGAGAGAATTAGTCCTGGAAGAGACTATTCTTGAAGGATGATTAGGACTTATATATATACGATTGAGAGAAAGCATGAAAAGGAACATGAAGCAGAAGGATTAATGTGGATAAAAACATAGACTTTAGGAAACATGGTTTGTGCACTAGGAATAGCAAGTTTTTCCATTTAGTTCAGCTAAGTGTCTGAAGAGAAGTAGTAGGAGATAGGGCTGAATGGTTTTTTGGGGAGTCAGGTCATGGAGGACCTTGATACTGGATTTGATTAGTTGGACAAATTCAAGGTGGATGAAGTGCCTTTTATGGTTGAATGGGGGAAAAATCTAAGTTAACTCAGAATTTGCACAGTAATCTATTAGAACCAAGTCAAGAATTTAGGCCAACAGGCTCCTAGTAATCTATTTCTTAGTATGCTCCACTGTTTTTAATTTTGGATATTATCATCTAAATTTGTATGTCCTGGCATAATTTTAATGTCTTGCTAGTCTTTTCTCAGACTTGAAAACTAATATGATTTCCTGGTGTAGTACAAAGGAGAGTCCACTATTGATGTCTCTAGTGGCAGTTTTAATGCTGACCAGAACTTACATGTTCTGTATTGCTCGTATCAAGATATTTTGCTTTAAATTTCATTAATTGTCTTTGCAAATGAAATGTTTCCCTTGAGTGACATTTTTATGTTAAAATTATATTGTATTTGATTTCAAAAGCAACCTAATTAAGGTAGACATCCTGTAGGAGATTTAAGCCTCACCTCCCAAAGGAATCATGAAACAGTTAGAAAAATAATGAATTGCATCTTATATAATCTTTATTGCTACTTTAAAAATGAGTAATATATTCAGTTTGGGTTGAAATAACATATCCCTAAGGAGCAATTTGTTTTCACAAATTAGATTGGTTCCTCACATACAAGATTATTAAGCATGAAGGTGGAAGTTATTGGACATTGTATGCCCTATAGGAATAGTTTTTTTTCTCTTTCAGAGCTGAGCTCAATTCACTGATTGAAGGCAAAGATAGTTAATGATGAAAAAAAAAGAACAACGTTAACTCTTTTTCTTGATAGCTCTTGTACTTTTTACCTCCTTTCCCTATTTGTTGGTTGTATGTCAGGTGAAACTTACAACTTGACCCTCTTTTTTTTAGGGATTCTTAAAATTAGTCGGGTTAGTGGCATAGCTATATGGTTATCTTTAGCAGAAAATCAGTTAGAGGAATAGTCACACCTATGACTAATACAGTATGGATAAATTATTCTATTTTTGTTTTGAGATGGAGAAGGCAGAAGTGCCACCTTTAAATCTTTTATTTTTCATCATAAAATAAAGTTTTCAAAATACCAGAGACCTTATCCCCCAAAAGTTTGGACTAACTAAAGTTAATAGAATGTTACTTAGTTGTTAAGAAGTTTGCAATTGTCTAATTGGTTAATTTAAACAAGGTAATTTCAAATGGATCTAATTTTTTTGTGCCTTTTATCTTTATAATAGCTAAGACAAATAAATAAAATCACAGAATGTTCAAGTAGGAAGTAACATACATACATGGATAAATAAACTCCTGAAAATTTTCTCGACAGACCCAGGCAACTTCTTTCTCAGAAGTTCCCAGCAAATTTCTTATATTTTACTGGTAGAGCTCTCATATGTTCTTCTTTGGGGCAGTTTCAGTTTATGCCTCATGTTTTGGTATAATTATTAGAAGAATCTACTTTTCTCTCTTAAATGTGTCCTATTTAATTACTTGGATTATTATATAGATAGTATGCTTACCTACTTTTTGCACTGAATTGGGTCATATTCTTATCCCTAAAAATAACTGTTGGCAATAAATGATATTATGCTAATTATCTTGGGCCTAATTCATATGATCTATCCTAGAGGCCAGAGGTGGAGTTATCTTCTTCTAAAGCTTAAGGGCTACATAGGAGAGGTATGGATAGCTGAATAAAAATCAGGATATTTACCAAGAACAGTATTAAATTGATGGGCAGGTGATCACAAAATCTACCATATCTGCCCTTGCTCTCTTTCTAACTATCCTAATATCTGTTTAATCTTTCATCATTCTAATTCCAAATCATGACATATTTTCATCTTTCAACATTGTCTCCCTGCTTGAAAGCAATTACTGCAGAAATAAACTCTTTAATTGGTGATAGGTGGAAATATTTGGAAAGTTCAGTTAGAGGAAAATAATCTTGCCTAACTCTAAAGACCAAGATAGAATTTCTAATAAAATGTCTTTTATTATAAAGAGTAGATATGGTTTCAACCAGATAGGTTTCTAACTGTACCAGAGTATTTATGCTAGAGACCAAACTTAGAATACCACCTCAACCCCCAGTCTAGCAAGCCAGAAATTCACTTCACTGGTTGTTTTCCTTAGAAGTAAAAATTATCTTTTAGCCATGAAATGCATTAGTAATCTTCTGAGAAGGAAGTGTTAAAATTTAAGGAAGCAGATTTTACAAAGGGAGCTTGTAGCCATAATATCTGGAAAACATAACGATCAAAGACTCTTTGTATTTTAAGGGTTATAAAGGAAAAGCTGCCTGATTTCTGGTGTGTATCTACTAGCCTAGAAAAAGGATACTAGTTGCAAGTTCTCAAAAGTTAACAGCCTTAACATATCTAGAAATGGTGATTCTATGGGTAGTGGTAGTTTTAGAGGGGAATGGTTTGGGTAAGATGAAAGATTAGGTATCTAAACCCTGCAGCCCTGAGAAACCAATGAGAGACATCTTGAGACATTTTTTAGGACAGTGAAAATTGTACCCTTAGAATCATTTTACCTTAAAGGACAACATTGGTTTGTTCTGGGGAGCTGGGGCCAGTGAGACATCCCTTCAATTTAGATCTGCAACTGTGGTCAGTTATGGAAGATCACTGTTGAACAATGATTCTATGTAGTAGCAAAAAGCAAAGGCAGTGGTTTTAACAGAAGCATTAGATATCAGAGCTCTAGCTGTTTAAGTGTGGAAGTTAAATAAATCTCCTCATTTAGACTGTAAACCTTGGCGTTCTTGGCCAATCCAGGGGAAATGAGAGCTCCAGACAAAAGGTGTTTAATCTGTTAATTTACAAATGTGTTCTCAAGCCAGTTTTAATTTAATTTAGAGAAATAACCATATCAGCATTCAAAAATTGATGAATGATACATACTAGCTATGTTAAAAGAAAATGAAACAATTGTAGAATCTCAGAGATGAAAGAATCCTTGAAGGTTATCTCTCTACCCATTCATCTAATGTTCATTTTGCCTTTCCATTATCCTACTGAGTGGATCTTTACTCTGTGCCTAAGGTTAGCTCATCACCTATTTATAGAGCTCTGATTACTAGAGGGGCCTTCCTCAAATGAACCTGAAATATATTTCTAGGGTAATATCAACTTTTTAGTCTTGATTTTGTCCCTTTCTGTCCTACAGACAAATTCTAATTTCTTTTTGTACAAAATGGCCTTCTAAATATTTGAAGGCAGCTATGATATCTGCTGTGAATATTCTCTTTCTTTCCTTTTCCTTCCTTTCTCACCTTCTCCTGTCCTTTTTTCATATTAAAATTAATATTTTGTTTCTTCAAAATTCCTCCAGTTAAATAATTTTCCTCTCACCATCATTTTAAAAGTTATTGTAAAATATTGGCTACAGTTTTTCAAAATGTTTTCCCTTCTCCTTGAGAGAAGCAGGAGGGGATTTTCCCCAATATTTACTGTAGGAACCTGGCCAAACTCCTGGAGATAAATCTCACAATAATGTAAGGAACCCCCCTCATACTGAACCTGGACTGCTTCTTCTTGAAGTTTTTAACTCTCGGAGTTCTCTACATTGAGCCTTCAGCAATTTGTCAATTACAGTTCCAGTTTTCCTAACCTAGCACTGATTACTGTGGCAGTTTCCCTCTTGAGTCTCCACTGCAGAGGAGATCCAGATGGTGGAGTAGGAGTATGTGGAACTCACCACCCTACACACACAAACACATCAAAAATATACCTATGAGTGGAACAATTCTCACTGAAAGCTAACTGTAGAAAGCTAAGAAAGCTAAGACTGTAGAAAGACTCCTATACAACCAAGACTGTAAGAAAGATCCACACAGAATTGGGTAGGAAGGGAAGAGAAGCGATCAGGTCAGGACTTGTGTCCTTGGAAGAGGACACTGAAGAGGAGGGCAATTACAGGGGCCATGATCCTCCATGGAGAGTAAGTGGTTTGAGCCATATATTGGGTGCCCCAGCTGTGGGTTCCAACACCAGGAAGAGAGTCCACTTGGCTGGTTGGAGGACCAATGGGACTAACAGGAGGACTGTGGGAAGCCTGGACTCCACTTGTAGGGAGCATGAACACACTTGCTTACTCCTGAAACAGAGTAGAGAGAGCAGATTGAAATGGCTCAGAACACTAGCTGGTTTCCCAGGGCCAGGCTGGCATGTGTCCCAGCCTGAGCCAAGTGCCCACTTCAGCCCCACTTGCTTCATGATGCAGCTCCACACTGGGGTGAGGACTGCCATTGCCAAGGCTGTGAGAGACAAAGGCAGCTCTGACTTATAGCAGCATCCAAGCAGGGTGAGGGCGGTCATTACTGGCGCTTATGCAGGCAGTATGGCAGAAGCAGTCCAGTTCTCTGAGTGTGGCCAGAGCCACCACAACATGTACCTAGACTCATGCTGAGCAACTGTACCAGCCCCTCTTACTGTAACACTGCTCCCCTCTGGAGTGAGGGTGCTGCTACTGGGAAGAGGAGAGCATACATTTAACAGTAGCAGAGCTGGCTCAGACTTGACACTTAAGGCTTCCTTTCTAGTAACTTGGAGCACACCCTTGCCAACAGTAGGCTGGTACTGGCTGGTGAGTAGAGGAGAAGCCCTAGCTCATACTTGGCTCTGGCCCTAGCCCCTCCTTCTCCAGCTCAACTTCCTAAAAAAGATGATAGCTGCCAGCATACCCTGGGGAAAGACGTGACTCATACCCATGTCAGATCCAGCTTTCCCACCAAATCCAGTAGACACACACAGACTGTATAAGGATACTTCCACACAAGGACACCCCTTCAAGAGAACAGCAGGTAATTGTTACACTAAATTTCACGAAGACAGTTATAGCAAAACAGGCCCACCACAAGAAACAAGAAAAATATCAAATAACCTAACCTACTATTTAAAGGAATTAGAAAAAAGAACAAAAAACAGAACTCAACATCATAAGAAGAAAGGCAATAATAAAGATCAGAGAGGAAGTAAATAGAGACCCCCCCCAAAAAAAACTAAAAACTAAAAACAGCAGAAAAGATCAATGAACTCAAGAGCCAGTATTTTGAAAGGATAAACAAAATTGGTGAACCTTTAGCCAGGCTTATCAAAAAGAAAAGAGAGAGGACCCAAATAAACAAAATAAGAAATAAAAGAGGAGAAATAACAACTGATATCACAGATAAGAAAAATCACAAGAGAATACAGTGAATAGTTATATGCCAAAAAATTGGACAACCTACAAGAAATGAGAAAATTTGTAGAAACATACAACCTTCCAAGACTGAATCAGAAAGAAAGAGACAATCTGAATAGACTGATCACTGGTATTAAAATTGAATTTGTAATTAAAAAAAAATCCCAGCAAGCAAAATTCCAAAACTGAATGGCCTCACAGTCAAATTCTATCAAACATATAAAGAAGAGCTAATACCTATATGCTCAGACTGTTCCAAAATATTGAAGAGGATGGATCACTCTCAGTTTCATTCTTGAGGCCACAATTACCCTGATAACAAAACCAAACAAAGATGCTACAAGAAAAAAAATTACAGGCCAATATCTCTGATAAATATAGATGCTAAAATTCTCAACAAAATATTAGCAAACCAAATTCAGCAATAAGCAAAAAGGATCATACACCATGATCAGTTGATATTTATTCGAGATGCAAAGATGCTTCAATATTTGCAAATCAATCAGTCTTATATACCACATTAACAGAAGGAAGAATAAAATCACATGATCTGTTCAATAGATGCAGAAAAAAGAATTTGATAAATTTCAACATCCATTCATGACAAAAACTCTCATCAAACCGGGTATAGAGGGAATGTATCTCAACTTAATGCCGTTTATCATAAACCCACAGCTAACATACTCAGCAGTGAAAAGCTGAAAGCCTTTCCCCTAAGACCAGGAACAATACGGGGATGCTCAATCTCACCACTTGTATTTAATATAGTATTGGAAGTCCTAGCACAGCAATCAGACAAGAGAAGAAATAAAAGTTATCCAATTTGGAAGGGAAGGATTAAAACTATTGCTATTTGCAGGTGACATGATAGAATATATAGAAAACCCTAAAATATCTAGTATCATTAGAACCAATAAATGAATTCAGCAGAGTTACAGCATTTAAAATTAACATACAGAAATCTGTTACTTACCTATACACTAATAATGAACAAGCAGAAAGAGAAATCAGGAAAACAAACTCATTTACAATCACATCAAAAAGCATAAAATACCTACGAATAAACTTAAACAAGGAGGTGAAAAACCTGTGTTCTGAAAACTCTAAAACATTAATGAAGGAAACTGAAGATGGTATAAAGCAATATAAACACATCTCATGTTTATGGATTAGAAAAATTGATATTGTTAAAATGTCCATACGACCCAAAGTATAGCCATTAGTTTGTAATAAATTGAAATGGAGTATAATCTATAAAAATATTGAATCACTGTGTTGTACACCTGAAACTAGTGTAATATTATAAATCAACTATACTTCAATAAAAACTTTTGGCTATATTCCCTATGGTGTACATCCTTGTATCTTACTTATTTTGTACTTAGTAATTTGTATCTCTTTTTTCCCCTTCCCCTATCTTGCCCTTCCCCCGCCACTCTTCCCACTGATAACCAACCACTAGTTTTTTCTCTATCAGCCTGTTACTCTTTTGTTATATTCATTCGTTTTATTTTTAGATTCCACATATAAGTGAAAGCATACAGTATTTGTCTTTCTCTGTCTGAGTTACTTCACTAAGCATAATACCCTTCAGGTTCACCCATATTGTTGCAGATGGCAAATTTTCATTCTTTTTTATAGCTAAGTAATATTCGATTGTGTATATACCATAGCATCTTTATCCATTCATCTGTTGATGAACACTTGGGTTGCTTCCATATCTTGGCTATTGTAAATTATGCTTCTACTAACATCGGGTTGCGTATATCTTTCTGAATCAGTGCTTTTATTTCTTTTTTCAGATACATACCCAGAAGTAGAGTTGTTGGATCATATGATAGTTCAGTTTTTAGTTTTTTGAGGAACTTCCATACTATTTTTTGTAGTGGCTGTACCAATTTACATTCCCACCAACAGTGTACTAGCGTTCCCTTTTCTCCACATTCTCACAAGGATTTACTATTTGTTGTCTTTTTGATGATAGCCATTCTGACAGGTGTGAGGTACTATCTTACTGTGGTTTTGATTTGCATTTTTCTAATGATTAGTGATGGAGAAAACTTTTTCATGTGCCTGTTGGCTATACACATGTCTTTTTGGTAAAATATCTATTCAGATCTTTGCCTATTTTTTAATTCTGTTGTTTGATTTTTTTATTGAATTATATGAGCTCTTTATATATTTTGGATATTAACTCCTTATCAGAAATATCATTTGCAAATATCTTCTTTCATTCAGTAGGTTGTCTTTTCATTTTTTGAGGATTTCCTTCACTGTGGAAATTTTAAATTTAATTAGGTCCCATTTATTTATTTTTGCCTTTGTTTCTTTTTTCTAAAGAAATGATCCAAAAAATATTGCTGAGACTTATGTCAAAGAGTGTATTGCCTATATTTTCTTCTAGCATTTTTAATGGGTTTTGGTCTACATTTAGATTTTTAATCCATTTTGTATTTTTTAATGTAGTATGAGAAAATGTTTTAATTTCACTCTTTTATATGTAGCTATCCAGTTTTCTCAACACCACTCATTGAAGAGACTGTCTTTCCCCCATTGTATATTTTTTCCTCCTTTGTGTTTTAGATTAATTGATCATATATATATATATATGGGTTTATTTTTAGACATTCTATCCTGTTCCATTGATCTATGGGTCTGATTTTGTGCCAGTACCAGTGTTTTGATTACTGTAACTTTATGTATATTCTGAAGTCATGGAGTGTGATACCTCCAGCAATCTTCTTTTTCTCAAGATTGTTTTGTCTTTTGGGGGTCTTTTATGGTTCCATACAAATTTTAGGATAATTTCTTCTAGTTCTGTGGTAAATGTCATGAGTATTTTGATAAGGATTGCATTAAATTTGTATATTGCTTTGTGTAGTATGGACATTTAAACAATATTATTCCAATCTATGAAAATGGGATGTTTCCACTTTTCTGTATCATCTTCAGTTTCCTTCATTAATGTCTTATAGTTTTCAGAGTATAGGTCTTGCACCTTCTTGTTTAAGTTTATTGCTAGATATTTTATGCTTTTTGATGTGTTTATAAATGGGTTTGCTTTCTTGCTTTCTCTTTCTGTTTGTCCATTATTAGTGTATAGGAAAGTAGCAGATTTCTGTATGTTAATCTTCTTTCCTACAGCTTTAGTGATTCATTTATTAGTTTTTGGTGGAGAGTTTAGGGTTTTCTGTATTTTGTATGGTTTTCTGTTTATTGCAAATAGTGACAGTTTTACTTCTTCCCTTCCAATTTTGATGACTTTTATTTCTTTTTATTGTCTGATTGTTTTTTAAATAAAAATGGTGGGAATGGGCATCCTTGTCCTATTCTTGATTTTAGAGGAAAACCTTTCAGTTTTTCATCACTGAGTATCATGTTAGCTGTGGGTTTGTCAAAAATTGCCTTTATTATGTTAAGATATGTTTTATTTATATTTTCAGAGTTTTTATCATGACTAAGTATAAAATTTTGTCAAATGCTTTTTCTGCATCTATTAAACAGATCATGTGGTTTTATCCTTCATTGTTTCCTCACTTGATCACCTTATTTGAATGTTTTCCTGCTTGCCTATAGTCTACTATTATGTAATACCCAATGGGAACTAAACCTAATTTTCTAGATAGTCTGATGACTCATTGTTTTTCCTTTCTTTCTTTTTATTTATTTTTTTAACTTTTATTGAGTAATAGTCATTTTACAATGTTGTGTCAAATTCTAGTGTAGAGCACAATTTTTCAGTTATATATGAACATATATATATTCAAAATAGTCACTTTTTTTTCGCTATGAGCTACCACAAGATCTTGTTTATATTCCCCTGTGCTATACAGTATAATCTTGTTTATCTATTTTGCATTTTAAAATCACAGTCTTTCCCTTCCCACCCCCCAACCCCTGGCAACCACAAGTTTGTATTCTATGTCTATGAGTCTGTTTCTGTTTTGTATTTATGTTTTGTTTTGTTTTGTTTTGTTTTTAGATTCCTCATATGAAGGATCTCATATGGTATTTTTCTTTCTTTTTCTGGCTTACTTCACTTAGAATGACATTCTCCAGGAACATCCATGTTGCTGCTAATGGTGTTATGTTGTCAGTTTTTATGGCTGAATAGTATTCCATTGTAGAAATACACCACTTCTTTACTCAGTCATCTGTTGATGGACATTTAGGCTGTTTCCATGTCTTGGCTATTGTAAATAGTGGTGCTATGAACATTGGGGTGCAGGTGTCATTCTGAAGTAGGGTTCCTTCTGGATATAAGCCCAGGAGCGGGATTCCTGGGTCATATGGTAAGTCTATTCCTAGTCTTTTGAGGAATCTCCATACTGTTTTCCACAATGGCTTTCCTTGCTTCCCTCTCCCACCCTTAATGATTTAGATGTCTTCTTTTACAATTTTGTGTGTATTCTTTTTGTAATTCATGGCAGTTACTACTTTCCAGTTATGAGTTTCTCATTTTTGTAGCATCCTGCTTCTTTTCTATTTAGAGTAGACTTGTCAATATTTCTTTTAGCATGGGTTTACTGTTGCCAAACTCTTTTAGTTTTTGCTTGTCTGTGAAGTTCTTTATCTCTCCTTCTATTCTAAAGGATAGCCTTGCTGGATCGAGTATCCTAGGCTGCATCTTTTTTTTCATTAAGGACTTTGAATATATCTTGCCACTCCCTTCTGGCCTGTAGTGTTTGTGTAGAGAAATCAGCTGAGAGCCTTATGGGGGTTCCCTTGTAACTCACTCTTTGTTTTTCTCTTGCTGCCTTTAGGATCATTTCTTTATCCTTGACTCTGGCCATCTTGATTATGATATGTCTTGGTGTGGGTCTATTTGGGTTCTTCCTGTTTGGGACCCTCTGAGCCTCCTGTACTTGGATATCTGATTCCTTTAGGTTTGGGAAGTTTTCAGTCATGATTTCTTCCAAGACCTTTTCAATTCCCTTTGTTCTTTCTTCCTCTTCTGGAACCCCTATTATGTGTAGATTGGCACGCTTCATGTTATCCCATAGGTCCCTTATATTGTTTTCATTGTTTTTTATTTGTTTTTCTCTCAGCTGTTCTGATTGGGTGCTTTCTGTTGTCCTATCTTGTAGGTCACTTATTCATTCCTCTGCATTATCTAGCCTGCTTTGTACAGCCTTTAGGTCAGCTTTCATCTCAGCAAATGAGTTTACTAATTCTACTTGGTTCTTCTTTATAGCTTCTATTTCATTTTGACATATTTTATATCTCTAAACACTATTTCTTTTAGTTCCTTCAGTACTTTGATCACTCCTTTTTTGAAATCTTGATCTAGTAGGCCATCAGTGTCTATTTCCTTGATCGTGCTTTCAGGGGATTTCTCTTGATCTTTTAATTGGGAGTGGTTCCTCTGCTTCTTCATCTTGCTCATATCTCTCTGGCACTGTGGCTTAAGGAGTATCAGTTATCTAGTTCTCCTGGAGACAGTGTGCTCTTAATGATTTTATCGAGAGGTCTTTGTGTCTTCGTCCTGTTTCACAAACTCAGCTTGCTGTTTCCAGAGGCCCTCTGTTGGCGCCCTCTTCTGTGCTGCTCCTAGTGGCTGTCGGCTAGCAGATCGCGCCCCCTCCCAACACTGGGTCAGGTGCTGGGCTCTTATCTGGTGGGCAGGCGGGTGACTCCCCTTCCCGATGCTGCAGTCAAATGCTGCACTTGGGGGAGGCAGGTGGGTGGATTGCACCCCCTCCCAGCACTGTGGTCAGGTGCTGTGTTCCTGCCAGGAAAGCAGGTTGCCACCTTCCCTTTCCCACGCCAGTTGCTTCACTGCTCTGTGCAGCTGCCCGCTCTGCCTCGGGTCTGCGTTCCGAAGGCGGGCTAGGGGAAGACTGTGGAACGGCCCCGCCTCTGCTCCATGCCAAATCTCAGCTCCTTGTTTATCTTGGTGGCACGAGTTCTCTGAGGTGCCAGGGCAGAAAGATCCTATCTTCCTCCATCTGTAAACAAGTCTCAGTCCTGTCTTGGAGGTTGTGGAGCCCCTGTGTGCGGATTCAGGCCTCGGCCCCACCCCCTCCCGGGCGCTGTGCACAGGAGAATATGGCGGTTGTGGCTGAGCCCCGCCTCTCTTCTCCCGAGAAGTGCCAGTAATGGCGCACAGATCTGAGGAGACAAAGGCTATGGTGCCCCTCCCCCCAGGACACACCAGCCATGTTACTTTGCTATTTTCACAATTTATGTGGGACCGAGGTTGTTCTGTTCCATACCCCCTCCCAGCCATGGCGCGCAGCACCCTGCAGTCCCCCGGGGCTGCCTCAGGGCAGCCGCCCCAGTCCTCCGCCTAGCTCGGGCGGCCTGTCCCAGCCCCAGCTGCCAGCTCGCATCTCGGGTTGGGTGTTGCAGGGACCCTTTGTGCCCGTTTAACTCAGTTGTCGGTCAAGGGGTGCTCAGGGCAGATCTGAGCCTCGGAGGTTCCCCCTCCATCCCGCTGGCCTCTCCGTTGGCGAGGGGAGACCCAGCGAACGAGTGCCAGTCCTTCTTTGCCTCACCCTCCCCGCGGGATCGGTCCCACACTGTTTTGCTTTTTCTTCTTTCTTTTTTCCTTTTTTCCTACCCGATTTTTGGCGTCTTTGTCTTTCAAAGAGGGCGATGTTCTGTCAGAGTTCGGCAGGTGCTCTGGTTGGCTGAGTGGGTCCGTAGATGTGAGTTTTAGTGTATTTGTGGGAGAGGGTGAGCTACAAGCGTCCTTCTATTCCGCCATCTTGCTTCTCTCTGATGACTCATTTTAAGTGTATGTTTTACTGTAACAACCAAGAATAAATTAGTTATTTGGCAACCACAACACACTATTCTCTCATGGTGGAGATTTCAACTGAATAAAGTTCTAAAAACTTATTTACACATGTTGTCTCTAACGTTTTCTCTCTTCTATGCAAGTGACATTAGGGTTTTTGATGCAGTGCAGGAATTTGTCTGAGGCTCAATTTATTATCTTAGCTCAATAATAAATAACTTTTGTGATCTTGATTTTATCAGCCAGGTTATTTGCTCCCCTTTCTAGCTTTTGTCACCTTAAAACTTGATAATCATGCCTCCTCAGTGTTTATTCAAGCAATTGGTAAAAGTTTAGGGGAAAAAATAGTTGTATTTTGACATGCCATATGATACGTCTCTTAACATTTGGTAAACAGCATCTTTTAAATAAAGTCATTCAACTAGCTACAAATCTATCTACTTTTATTAGCAAGTATCACATATCTTTCCATCCTATACTCAGAAATATCTGAGAGCTTGCCAAATGTCTCCCTGATATACAGATATACTGTCTACAAAATTTCCTTCATCTATCAATTTAATGACCCTATAAAAAAGGGAAATAAGGTTAAAAGTGATTAAAAGATGAAGTCATTTGAATTATCCTGGATCATTAGGCAAACTTCAAGAAGAACAGCTATAAGTGAAATCAAAGGAAGCAATTTTTTTTTGGTCAAAATTGGATAGATATGATTGTAGACTATTAGCAGCTGAAGTCTTTCTTATATAACAGTACAAAGGTGCTACAACAATTCAGATGGGCCACTTGACCTCTCAGGGTATGCTTTCTCCCCTAATTTTACTAGTAATGCCATTGGTGATTAACCTTTTCACTGGTTGCCTTCCATAAACTGAAGGAGTTAAGTGAAGCTACACATTTAAGACAGTTTCCCAAACAACGGTGAATGAACATCATTCTACATAAATAAACATGTTTATTTTCACTGTCTGGTTCCTCTGATATCATACAAAGACAGAAAGCCCATGCAGTTAGAAAAGCTTTAATAAAAATTCATGTTGTAGAAAAAAAAAAAGAATCCATGTGCTTTTCAGTATTTATCTTCTGTTTGTCATCATTCTTGTTAATAACCTCTTCTTGGGCATCAGAACAATGCTTTGGCAATGACCCAGGGTATTCTGTAAAGATGTCATGGTTAATTTAGATAAATATTAGATTTTCCACATCTTCTGGAAGCAGTGGTTATTGTTCAGTATCAATGCTTCCAGCAGTACTAAATATCCTCTCTCTGTGTGTGTTGGCCAGCAGATAACCTGGATAAAATATAACCCATCCAGTTAAGGCTAGCAGGAGAGTGATTGCTTTCCCAAGCCACTTTTTCAAAATGTCTTCTTTTTTCTGTCTTTGACTCTCTCTTTAGGTATTCTCTGTTCATTTCAAACACTATTTGTTGTGGGAAGTAGAAGAAAGTGTCACTTTTTAAATTCAAAGTTCAAAATTTGGATTTTTTTCTTTTCTATTTATTTCTCTCCAGATGTCTGCATTCATTTCCTTAGATTTATTTCCCTTGATAATTCTCAAACCTCTCTATGAGTTCATATGCAATTCCTTATACACATTTCCGTTCTGCTGAATATTGATTACTCTTTCATTGTGTTACACTATACCTTTTGATCTGTTTTTCAGTTTCTCATCCCTATATTGTTAGCTATTAATTTTAAATAATGTTTAGTTTTTGTTTTAACTTTTATATCTACAGACATTTGATTCATTAGTTTGGTTCACTTGCTTATTACTTCAAGAAATTACAAATTATATTTAATTGTATTGATAAAATAGAGGTGTATGATGTTGCTAAAGAACATCAGGCAATTAGATGCTCTATTGGTGATGGAGAAGATGGAGCATCTAATTGCCTGATTTGTCAGGAAAGGCTTCTCAGAGGAGGAAGCATTTGTGCCAAGACTAGGGAGGATGAATAGGACTTTATAAGTATAAAAAATGAAGGACATGAGGGCAGAGAAAATGCTATATGTAGGAGCATGTAAGCATGAAGCATGATAGTACATATGGGGAAATCTTAATGGTTCAGGATGACTAGTGTATATTAGGAAGGGGAAGTGACTCGTGTATATTAGGAAATGTGGATAGATGAACATACACAATCTAGATCATGAAAAGCCTTATATTTCAGTGGAGGATGTGGAACACCAAATACATTTTGAGAAAAGAGTGACATGATTAAGGTTGTGTGTTGAAAGTATCATTCTGCAGATGGTTTGGAGGATATATTGAAGCGTGTGAAAACTGTAGGCAAGAAAGGAATTATTGAAATAATTCAAGTGAGAGATGATGAGGGCTTTACCTAAGGCAGCGGCAGTGGAGATAGAAAGAACAGGGTAGGTACAGGAGAAATTCAAAACTTGATGATTGATTGTGTGCCAGGGGATATTGGAGAAAGAAGAATATTGGATCATTCCCTAGTTTCGGGCTTAGGTGACAGGATGGATAATGATGTCATTCAGCAGAGTTGGGGATATATATATAAAGGGGGCATAGATGAGGAAGAGATGAAAAATTCAGGTTTAGAGATATTTGTTATGAGACGGCATTGGGACAAGCAGGAGGTATTAAGTAGAATTTAAACTTAGGAGAGAAAACTGGGAGTTTTAGATGCAGATATGTGATTTTTTAGCATAAACATGGTAGTTGAAGTAGAAGGATGTATTTGAGATTGCTCAGGCTGAGTGTGTGAGACAAAAAAGCAAAATAACAACAACAATAACAACAAAATGAACAAAAAATGAGGATAGTGTCCTGGAGAATTTCCCAAAGGACACAGTAGAATTATTCTTTATCCTGTGTAATTTCTTGATTATTTAAGTGGGTCCCTAATTAACTATCTATCATTGCAGCACGATTTCATTAAAAGGTTAAAAATAAATGGCTATGTATATTAGTGTTCTGTCAGTTTTGCTCATATTTAAAAACTATTCCTCTTCAGAAAATTATTCTAATTTTATTTATTGAATTATTCTAGTGTTAGCGATTTGTTCTTCAGCTTTTTATGATAACCCCTACCTAATACTTAAATTAAAATGGCTCAGGTCTTTATCTCAGAACTAATAGAATACTCAACATTCACCAATATCTGAAGATTCTCATGAGATTTGTTTCTTTTAATCACTTCTTGTCCGCTCTGCTACTGAATTTTCAGTACATTTCTTTTTGGCCTCTTCTCTTTCCTTTTCGCTAAGCTTTATGTACCTAAACATAAAGTATTGCCCTTTTCCCTGGTTTCTCCAGAGTCTTTCACATCCATTGTTGTGTATGGACACATTTACTCAAGTTTCAGGAGGATAGTGGATAGGGATTTTTATCACAAAACTACACAGCAGAGAAGTAAACTTGAATAGTGGAGATCTTTGTTCTTAAAAATGATTTGGCCCCTATCAGCAGCAGGGAATATTCTTCCTCAAAACTCTTGGTCTCTTTCCATATTTTTTTTTTGCTCAGTCCCTCCCCAGGTTTACTCATTAAGATACAAGTTCTAAAGCCTGATTGCTTCAGGTTGAATTCTGGCTTTACTATTTACCTGTGGTCTGATTTGGAGAAAATTATCTACTTTCTTTGTGGCTCATTTATCATCAGTAAAATGGAGATGTTACTTTCCTCATAGGATTGAATGAGCTAATATGTGGAAGGTGTTTCGAGTAATTCCTGGCAAACACCCAATATAATGTTAGTTATTATTATTACCTTACTCCTTATCTCTGATTCCTACCAGTGCTACCTACAGTCTTCTCCCCATCTACAATTCCAGATCTCTACAAGTTTTTATGAAAAATGACTCCGTTCCTTGTTTGTTTTTAAAAAAATCCTTAGAGTAACAATAACTTGGCTTAAGTATGTATTAGACATAAAAAATTTTAAAAAGATATGTATAAAGTTCTTAGGCACTCCTCCCAGTAGGGAATCTTATAAATGTTTTATAATTTATAAATGGTTTTGTTGTGACAGAAAATAAGTCTAAAGGATAGCTGGTCAAAGAGAAGTCGGTTTTTATCTGAAAACAAAGAATTATGTCTTAAATAACAGAGAATGGGAAAACTAAGAAGAAGAAAATATACTCTTTATTTAAGTAGGTTCATAAAAATATAGTTGCTACTGCTTTTAGCACCTGAGGAAACTTTTATCTCCTCTCTGCATTCTCCAATGTCTGACCTGAGTTTCACTTATTAAAAAGGATGCTGCTTGTTTAGGCAAAGTATGAAAGTGGAGGTATCCAGGGAGACCTGGCTCTGTGCTGACATTTACTAACGTTTTCTAAAGTGTTCACTTTATATGACAGATACGTTTTACTCAAACTGATACACAAATCACATCTCAGAGATTTTTTGTTCGTTTTTCTCTGAAAGGAAATTTCCAGAGAGAAGAGAAACAGTGTGATAAGAATAACATTCTTTTTCTTAACCTATCTCCCTATCATAACCCATTATAATTCAGGTATATTCAACAATAAACTACACTTTTATACTTGGTTTTTGATGACTGAGTAATGTAAACGTCTATTGAACTGCTATTAAGAGAGAAAATGACAGAGGGAAATGCTCAGCTTTGTAGTCAGGCAGATTTGCATTTGAAGTCAAGCCCAACTAGTTGTGTGTTCTTGGGCAAGTTAGTTGATTTTTCTAGGCTTCAGTTTCTCATCTGTGAAGTGGAGATAATAATATTACACAGTACAGAAGTTTTGGCAAGGATTACTGTAATGCATATGAAATACCTAGCATAATTTCTGGCTCATACCAGATGCTGAAAAAGTGCTAGCTGGATTGTAATGAATAATTATTTGTTTGAAAATATTTATTTAGCACCTTCTGTATGCTGAGTACTGAGTTAGCTACTAGGTATGGTGACGAACAAATCAGGCATAGTCCCTACCTTCATGGAAAACCATCATCATTATTATTGCTATTATTATTAACTCCCATATTCAGATGATCAATTTTCATAGACTAGGAGTAAAAGAAGTATAATATTTATAATGAGCATTGCTTATTATTTTTTTTTATTCTAAAGTCAGTACAGTGTGTGAAATGGCTTAGGACTGTTGTTTCAACTATCAATTCTTCTCTTTGATGTTTATGGAAATTTGGAAGCTATAGGAGTTTGGAATGATTCTGTACCAATTTTAGGGTATATCCTATAAATGTGTTTATTAAATAACTTTTCACTGATATGTTTCAAAATATAGAATGAAACATTTCAGGATATTTTAACTTAGATATTTTGGATTCTGATAAATTGACACACAGCAATGTTTTGAAGAAAATTATGTACACATATGGGATTAAGAATTATTACCTTCCCAAGCAAGAACAACATTAATTTTTTAAATAATTTGATTTTGTTTGAAAATTATTTATGTTTCTCAAAAACCTATCACTATATATATACATATTTATGTGTGTGTGTGTATGTATGTATATAGTAACTGAGCACTTAAAAACATGCCTAAGGACCTCTGAGACATGGAAATTTTTCTAAGTTTGAGATATCAAGTGATATACTTATTAAGTAAAATAAAATAGCTAAGATTTTTAGTGCCCACTATTTTAAATTACTGTACTAAATGCTTTACATGGATTTAAGTCTTTCATTCAAAGTTCACAGCCAACTATCAAACACTACTTACTATAAATGCCCCAACTTTATAATTGTTTTCTAAACATGTTCTATACCTATAGGGCACTGTTATGGGTATTTATGCTAAGTGATGTCTGATAATCACATGGAAAAAATGATTTATAAAGTAAGTTCTAGATGAGTGGGTAAGAGGTAGAAATCACATTCCTGGAGGGTAGAATTGATAAACTCTGCGTTGTGGGACAGGAATGTGATTTGAGCCTTGAAGGATAGATTTGACTTCTCTTGATAAGGAAAGTGAGGGCTGGCTTTTCAGGTAGAGAAATGTCATGAGCAAACCAGTTTGGCTGACATAGTGCAGTGTTTGTATTTTGGAGTTACGGGAGCTTGTCTTTGTTAGACATAAAGACTTGAACCAAAACATAGAAGACCCTGGATACTAGACAAAGAAGTTTAGCTTTAGCCTACAGGATATATTTACTTTTTATTTAAGGATGAAGACAGCATAATAAAACAAAGTTTGAGGAAATGTAATTTCATAGAGGTAAACAGATGGATTGATTCAAAGATCCAACTTAATTGGCTACTGCAATAGTTAATCTTAAAGAAATGAAGGCCTAAACTAAGGAGGTGAACATGAAAATGGACAGAAAAGAGAGACAAATCTTATGGTAAGAAAGTAGAGAGCTTCTTCACTGAGTAAGAGTAGAGAGCAAATCTGAGATGGTACCAACATTTGGTTTCTTAATGATGGAAGGAAATCTTTAACCAAAATAAGAAAGTAAAGTAGATTAATTGAGTGTGGGAGAAAGAAAAGAGTTACGTTTTACACTTGCTGAGTTTGAGATGACAATCCAGAAATGTCCAATAAATATATGAAACACAAAGATGGAGCTCAGAAAAGAGGATAAGGATGAATGAAATTAATGGCTGAGGAAGGATTCTCTTAGAGATAACAGAGTATGGGAAGACTCACTAAGAGAAATCACAAGGAAAATCCAGAGTCAAGGTTAAGCCTTTGATTGCATGTCCAGTCTGCCTACTTGAGATAGAAAGCAGTATTAAAAATGCTTATACACTGAGGATCTAAAATCAAGGAGCCCTTATCTAAATTCTGGCTCTGCCTCTTACCTGCTATGTGAGGAGGAAAGTTACTTAACTTCTCTGTTAATGGAGAAGTTAATGAAGTGGAGACTCCATTTCCTCATCTATAAAATAAAGATCCTGATATGATAATAGAGGTTTGTCGGACTGATCAAATGAAATAATGCATGTAATCAGCATCATGCTTTAAATACAGCAGAAGTTCAGAAACTTGAGTAGGAGGAGTAGTAGTTGTATTCTTAAGATTCAATATCTTTTAAGATTAACTTTAAAAAAGATTTTGTCCCCACTACTTAGCTACAACCGTCCTTGTCAAGGCTAGGCCAAATCCAGTGGTCAATTATCAGTCCTCATCTTGGCTTCGTAACTATATTTAACAGAGTTTATCATTCCCTACTTCTTGAAATACTTTTTTCATTTGGCTTCAGAGATACCTGGGCTCCATCTTACATTAGTAGCTGCTACTTCTCAGTGTCTTTTTTATGGCTCCTTCTCTGCACACCTCTAAATATTAGAGTAGCCTAAGACTCAATTCTCAGACCTTGGTCATATGCATTCCCACAGCTTTTAATATCTTTTATACGCTCGACTTCTGAATTTATATCTCAGGCCAACCTTTCCTTTGAATTACAGACCCATCTGTTCATACATTTACATGACCTTTCCTATCTAGTGAGCAGTTCAAACATAAAATGTCCAAAACCACACGCTTGATTCTCACCCCCCAACCTATTCCTTCCATGGTTTACTCCTTCTCAGTAAATGGCAACCATCTAATTGTTTAAGTTTAAAACTCGGGAATCACTCTTAATTCCTTGCTTTCTCTCACACCCTATACTTAAACCATCAACAAATACCTTCAGCTCCATTTTAAAAGTATATCCCATTTGAGTATTTCTCACCACCTCCACGATTTTTATCCCAGTCCAGGCCACCAGTACTTCTCATCTGGACTACTGCAAGAGTGGTAGTAGTCTCCCCTTCTGCCTTTCTTGCCTCCTTTAACACGATTTTCCATACAACAATCAGAATGATCCTTAGAAAAATTTCAAGTCATGCTACTCAAATTTGCTAATCACCCCCAGAGTAAAATCCAAACTCCATACTCCAAGCACCAAAACTGTCCATGATCTAGCTGTGTACTGTGTATTTTACCCCGTCTTCTACCGCTCTCCTTTTACCCTGTGCAGGCTGGCCTTCTTATTGTCACTTGAAAGCATCAAGTTCTTTTCCAGCCTTAAGAATTTTGTGTTGCTGTTCCTTTGCCTGAAACATTCGTCACCATCAAAGCTTCCTCATTTCATTCAGATCAGATCTCTGCTTAATTGTCACTTTTTCAGGAAGGTCTTCCTTCAAGATTCCATTTAAAACAGCTCCAGATTTGCTCTCCCCTTATCCTGCCTTGTTTTCCCACATAGCATTTGTCACTACTGGACACTATATGTTACATTGTACTTTATTATGTTATATTACATACCCTATGTCTCTTAATTTTATCTCTTTATCTTTACTTTATCTTATTTATGATCTTACTGGTCTTATTATAAGTAATAAGATGTATTTATCAGCATCAAAATGTGAGCTCCTTCTTAGTCAAACTATTTTGGTTTATGTTATGAGTCTCAAATTTTTGCTAGAAAATTTTACCACAATTTATTGGAATCAAATATTGAAGCTGGCATGTATTCTGAGTTAACGAGAAGTGATTTTTTTTTAAAATTCTGCTAAAAGAGTCCTAATTCTTCCCTGGTGGTAAAAAATTGTACAAAATAAATGCATCAAAGAATTTAGCATCTGAGCATTTCTAGTTTTTTCTTTTCAAATGGACTTTTTAAACTTTATTTTTATTATTTGTTTATTTTTCTTCCAATTTTATTCAAGTGTGACTGACATAGAGCACTGCATAAGTTTAAGGTGTACAGCATTAATGATTTGACTTACATACATCATAAAATGATTGCCACAAGTTTGGGGAACATCCATCCTCTTGTATAGATACAAAGTAAGAGAAAAAGAAAAAAAAATTTTCCTTGTGATGTGAGCTCCTAGGATTTAGTCTCTTAATATTTTTAAATTCCAGTATGGAAACAGAGAACACCTGTTTATTCTACACTTTAGACCAACATCTGTTTTATTAATGCAACTGTGACACAAATTCTCCTTTCCCTTTTAGAAATGTTATGGTTTTAAATTATGATTATTTTAATTGTGTAATACATGAATGATTAAAAAACAATTTTCATACATAACATACAGCAGTGTTAATTATATTAAATCAGGTTGTACATTACATCCCTAGTACTTGTTTATCTTATAACTGGAAATTTGTACCTTTTGACCACCTTCATCCAACTCCTCCTCCTCCCACCCCCCAAATAGGCTCTTTTATTAAAAGATCATCAATATATAATCAAAGAAATGTAGAAAGATGTATACATTAAGAAACCCTAGATTAAGACTAATCTAACTTTTTTGTTATTTTCTGTTATGAGAGGAAACAATCTTCAGCCCAATCTCTGTGTCTGAAGAAGAGTGTAGCTGCAATTTCCCCATTTTTATTCTTTCTAAAATGGATTCCTTTATCCTAGCTGCTGCTGCTGCTGCTGCTGCTTTTTTTTCTGAAGCTATTAAAGTCATAGGCTATGGCAATATTTTCTAAGTAAAGCAGACAAATCTGGAAACTGACTGACCACAATATCCTTTGAGTGGAAGATGCATTTTGAAGATATCTGTACAAGCTCTCTGAAATAAAACATTCTGAAGGAGAAACATGTAATTATTAAATGATTTTCTCTGGATCAGCTTCTGCAAGGATTTTCATGATCAACGATCAAATCCTTCCGCTTATGACGTTTCTTCCACCATTACTTTTTTGTTTAAAATATAAATGCCTCTAAGAAGACTCACAGTAATAATCGACTTAGATTACCTACCGAAAAGTTTTCAAAAGTAAATATTTGAAGGCATAGAGTACTCTTAAAAGGGAGACTACACCACTGAAGAGAAAAGGAAGAGTAAGGAATATGGAGGATAAACTTAGCATCCTTATGTTTTTCTACCTTCTTTTTGTTTGTTTCTTTGTTCATTTATTTGTTCCTTCCTTCCTTCCCTCCTTCCTTTCTTCAAGATATTTACTTTTCACTCTACTAGGGCCATAGGAATACAATGGTAAATAAAGTCCTTGACTTTATGAAACTTACTATTTTGTAAGGGGAGTACAGACATTAAAAAAAGTGAATAATACTAATGAACATATAATTAAAACTGGATGAATATCTTGAAAGAGTGATCTCATCAGAGTCTATAGTGGTTGTTTATCAGTTAGGGTTACATCTAACTGAAAATAAGAGAAATCCATGCATAGATAACTAGATAAATGCTCTCTCTCATATAAAAGTCCAAATGAAGACCATCAGGACCGATATGGTGGCTTTGCTCTACAATGTCCTTAGAAACTCAGACTTCTGTCAACTCATTACTCTGTCCTCTCTAGCTAGGGTAATACTCTCATTCTTAGGTTCTAAGATGGTGTCCCTCATACTCAATCTCCAGGTAGCAGGATAAAAGAGGGAAAGAAGAAAGAAATGAATAATATATTTCATGTCACTTGCACTGACAACTGTTTTATTTCTGTCACTGAAACTAAGAACTGAGTGATGTAGAAATAGAACTTAATTTGGGTAAAAAGTGAGGAAAGAACATGTCAGACAAAAGGAATAGCAAATACAAAGGTCCTGTGGCAGGATGAAGCTTAGCGAGTAGAAGGGCCTTTGTTTCTGTGTTAGTGCATTTTGTAACATATTAGTTTTGAAGCCCAAATTGTAAATAACCACATTCATTAAAATCATTCTGTACAAAAAAATCTTGATAAATTGTTCCATCTCTGGAAGCAGTTGGCTTAATTTTTTGAAGGTTGATATACTCCTTTTTTTTTCATATGTAAGATCTTAAATTTTACATGAGATATTTCCTTTGCAACATGATCTTACCATTTCTTATACTGAAAAAAAATGAAAACACAGCATTACTATGCATATCTTGAAAATAGTTTTTTCCCTGAAAATCTGGATCAAAAACTTTTTGATTAATGTCAGCAATACTTTGTAATAGAGTTATTTGGAAAATGGTAGTGGTCAGATCAGGCATTATTAAATATAATTTTCCTTTTAATATGGCTCTTTTTGCTACTTGATAGCCTAACTCAAAGTTGAGAAAAATTGTTCTGCTTAGTTAATTTGTTAATAGTTATTTCATTACCAGGTAGTCCTTAATGCTGAGACTTTTAATGATGCTAACAAGAAAAGAAAATTTCCAGCATTGTTCCAAGTATGGATGTTTTAGGATACATTCTATTTTTAGTAATTCATTTCCTTTATTACCAACTTTTTAAACTGCATGCTACTTAGCACAGGTCACTATGTTTGTTTTCCCAATTTCAGAACACTGCCCTGCTTAAGTGGATCACTCTATTAGAAACAATATGGAGTGGTTAAGTTTGGGACCCAGATAATGTATCAAATTAATATGGAATATTTTAGAATTTTAGAATTATTGTCTAACTTTCAAGGAAAGTTTATATATATAATATTACTTTTGGAAAGAAATATTTTGATTTGAAATATTTTTAAAGTAGGGAAACAGCATGACTGTGGATTAGTCATTAAAGTAAACACCGTAAAGATTTTGAAATGTCTGTGTCTTCCCCAGAATTGTTATTTGTGATGAAGGCCTGATCATAAGTGCAAGTTTTATCAAATATATATGTTTTTTAATTCCAGGGAAGGTGAAAGAAGTTTATTTACTACACAAGGCATTGATTTATTTTTGTCCTAGTTCACCTTTTAAAAATTATCATGTTAACTCTTACAAGCTTTTTCCTATGACTTTGCTGTTAAAGACATAAGCAGCCCCATTTTTCTTTATTAAATCTCTTAGAGGGAAAAGAAGAAAGCTAGGCAACAAGGGAATTAGGTTAATTATTTTTAACATAATACAAGGTCATATATGTGAAAAGAATATATATTGTTACACCCCTAAGCTTAGAATCAATGGCAATTTGATTTTTTAAGATGTCCATAAGATATAGCTACTGTAATCATCTTGACAAGAATTGATGGGAATAGCCATATAGTTACTGAGCTTAAACATAGCTAGAGAAAACTGGATGAGAAAGTTCAAAGAAATCTGCCATGTAACAAATATGATGACTGCCAAATTTTCAAAATCTCCAGTTCAGATTTACTGTAGAAATCAGGTGGCACTAGGAAGGTTTAAAAGAATTTAATTATAACATTAACTAGCTCTATGACGTTGGATTAGTGGTTCTCAAACACACTTTTAGAAATAGAACCCAACAAAAATAAACAAATGAAAGTGGTGATGCTTTGGTTGAAGTGAACAGATCTATAGTCCCAGCACTTTTCCTCCTTTTCCTCTGTAGGCTCCCGAGACACCTCTGATGACACTAGGGATGTTTCTGCAATTTGATTCCTGGGTAGCCCTGATGAGAAATAGGGAGATCATATCAATTGCTGGACAGTGTGTTGTGTCAGCATGAAAATGTAAGAGATAGCATTCTGGTAATTTTGATTTTTTTGTTAAGATTTGTATTCATTAATCTGTTCGTTTGTTCATTCATTACTGAATCATAGAAACTTAGTATTGGGTAATTAAAAAATCTTCCTCGCAATCATTCTTCTTTCTACATTATAATGGAAATAGAGTGGACAAGTGAGATAAGCTCAGTCGTTTGGAATCTCTCTCCCTGAACTTTTTGGATCCTGAGTCAAGTCAAACAAGAAAGGAAGGAAATGGAGTTCACTGAACTCGGCAATTGTGCCCTGACAATTGAGGAGTTTATCCCCTCTCCACCGTAATTCCTGTCTTGCTTACAACTCTTTATTTTCAGTTTTCCTATCCACCCTATGAGCTAGCTTACATTTAACAAAATGCCCCTAATGGATATGCATCCTCAGTAGCCACGATTGTGGCTAATATTCAGGGGCCAAGATTTGCATGTCTGAATTCTCAGTGATCTCGGACAGTCTATAAGCATAGTATTTGAGGTATTTACATGTACAGTTTCTTTTAGCTAAATTATCCCAATAAATTTATATTCTGAACACTAGCAAAACTTGTGGTTAGTGGGGCTCTTCCTCTCTATTCTGGAATGGATCCTTGGTTTAGTTAACTAAATGTATCAGTGGAAGAGTCTTTGATTTGGATAGTATGGCATTCAGTCCCACATTGCGGTTATAAGAGCCTCTCTTTCAATAATTGCCCCAAGATATATCGTTGTTCTTTTTACAGGCTGCCTACCAACGATCTAGTTATTTTTTAAGTACAAATTTAAGACATTATATTTGATTCTCTTGGAACTCTGAACATCCTTCCTAGTGCTTGCTTTCCACAGTATTCAGAATTCCCTTCTTCAAGGTCATGCTGCTTTGCATATAACCCAAGTCCGTAAGACTTAAATGGGAGGTTTCAACCACTCCATAGGTAGATAACTTATCACCATTCTCCCAGAAGCATCCCATAGGTTGTTAGAATTAAGTATGATAGTCACCTATAGTCAGAAATCTGTTTTGTCCTGAAACAGGAGATGAACAGTCCATAATGATTAATCTGCAACAGAGCCTTTATTTCTATAAAACTATGGGAAAGAAAAACACAACTAGTAGATAAATCTGAAAATTGGCCTTAGTCTGTTTGATATAGTTACAGGTTGTTAGACAACTCTATCTTTCTTAATATCATGTATCACAGGAATTAGAAGGCACAAGTGTTTTGCAACATAGACCCCTTTCTCTGGTTAAATGAAGTTAAGGAAAATTGTTTCTCTCACTCTCTTGTCTGGATAATTTCTGTAGCTGACTCCTTTTCATAATCAGTTTGGATGGTAAGTTTGGGATACTAACATATTATAAAGACAGAGTAATAAACATTTCGGGATGTTTGCACAAGTAGTAATTGTTGGTTAAAATCAACTTCGACAATTTACTTGAAGTTCAATAATGAAGTAAAATAAAGGTTATATCATTGAGGCAGTTAAAAATCCTGGGAGTAACATAAGTATTTTATGACAGGGAAAGTGGATGTGAAAATAAAAGATTCATGACAAATCCAAATTGAAATCTAATAATTGCCTCATTTGTTCAGATAAATGAATAGAACAATAGAATTTCAGATATAGGAGAGATGAAATTATATACACACAAACATACATACAAATAAGAGGAATTATTATGGAAGAAACATGATATTTCGTGTGTATCATTGTCTGGTAAAGTGTAGTTAGAGAGGAAACTGTGACTCAAGATAAAAAAGGAAATCTGTTAGGCTGTCAGTATTTCCATTTCTTTTTGATTTGTTGTATCTATCTATTTTTTATTACGAAGATATGAAGGACTGCCTTTTTCTTATTTATCAAAGAAGAGGAGGATCTTTGTAAGTGAAGAAACACACATCCCAAATATTCTTAAAATCACAAATTGGATCATTAAGTAATAGCAGTAGCTCATGCAAAC
The DNA here is from genome assembly GCF_048773025.1 of Camelus bactrianus. Classification (NCBI taxonomy): domain Eukaryota; kingdom Metazoa; phylum Chordata; class Mammalia; order Artiodactyla; family Camelidae; genus Camelus; species Camelus bactrianus. The sequence goes on along the minus strand of NC_133575.1, from coordinate 74,638,728 downwards.
AGGGTTGTGCTGTTATATAATGAATAAATTATACAAATTACAGTTTTTACCTTTCATTGGAGAGATATAATTTCCCTAGTAAAAATTAAGTATCAGTCCTTAAGGTTCTGAAGTTTAAATTGGATCTGAACTGAACCCCTGTGAGCAATTAAACTTTCTATATACTACATGAAATTTATGATCTTTGTGTTGAATACATTTTTGACCCAGAGTTTCCATTTATTTTCTCAGTTTAAAAGGAATTTTTGAATTAATCAAATCTGTAAAGAATGTACTCTCATTTTTACATGCATTGTATTATTGAAACTTACATCAATGCTTTGTACACCTGCTCATCTCAGAAACAGGCAGGATATGTAAGCTTCTTGCTCAATATATCATTACTTTCTTTTGACCATTTAGGGTTTGTTGGAAAGCAATTATCATTAGTATGTTTTTGTTTTATCATGTATCACTGAGTCACTGGGAAAGAGAAAATATGCAGATTGTCTTTTATGACACTAGTGCTTTCCTTTAGATGTGTAAAAAAGTTGAACTCTAAAATCAATTATTGGAAAGGGATAAGAAAAGAAATGTAGAAAACAAAATCCATCAGTATCAGTGAGCAACTCTATCTAGTTGTAGAAACACAATAAACATGAAAAGGTGCTTGGCCATAATGAGGAAGAATTCTAGGGTAGAGCTACTGAACATCCCTTCAGGTCAGCTGTGCATATTTGCTGAATTCAGGAGCGATATCCCTGTTTCCACAGGTAGTCTAAAAAGCACTCTTACTAAAGGCAGCTTAGTGCTGAAGGGTGAAGTGAATAAGAAAGGATTTTCTTTTCTGTTGGCGAAGAATAATCTCTCACAATCCAAATAAAAATCGATCTAGTGTACCCAATCCAGGGGAAACTAGTCTCTATCCCAGGAACTCTGGTACATTCATGCTTTCCTTATCGATTTCTCCCTGAGCTGTCCTTTGTATCTAGAACACCACTTGGTTCATATGTGATACTTAGATAATATTATAATTCCTGTCCTTTTTTTTTTCTTTTCTTCCTGTCTCCCTATGTTCTTTAACTCTCTATTATATCTTCTTTTTAAATACTTTATTTTTTGTCTAGTTTCTACTTTAACTTTCCACAATTTTCTCTTTAATTAATTTGAGCATAGTTTTTAATTTATTGAATGGTTAAAGGTACAGACTCTAGAAATGGAATATTTGTATCTGAATCCCAGCAACACTACCATTAGCTGTGTGACCTTGGGCAAGTTACTTAATTTCTTTCCTCACTTATAAAATGGAGATAATAACTGCCCAATAAAGTTATGACGGTTGTATGAGTTAATATACATATAACACTGAGAATAGTGCCTGGCACAGAGTAAGCACTATTTGTGTTAATAATAGTAAAAGTAATAGTAGTAGTAGTAGTACTACTAGTAGTAGTAATAATAATAATAACAACAACAACTACTACTACTACTATTATTTTCGTGGTGATGTCCTAGTGTTTTGGTCTTCACTGATTCCTTTTAATCTATTTTTAAAATCTCTTAAAAATTCCAACATATGTTATCAGGATTTTAACAAAAAATATTTTTCTTTAACAAAATTTCTATCCTCTCTCTGGACATAAGTTTTCAACTCATTTGGTTAAATGTCAAGGAGGTTGATTCCTGGATAATATGGTAAGAGTATGTTTAGTTTTGTAAGAGACTATCAACGTCTCTTCCAAATGAATGTACCATTTTGCATTCCCACCTGCAGTGAACAAGAGTTCCTGTTCCCGCACATCCTTCTCAGCATTTGATGTTGTCAGCATTTTGAATTTTAGTCATTCTAATAGATTTGTAGTGACATCTTATTGTTGTTTTAATTTGCATTTCCCTAATGAAACATAATGTTCATCTTTTCATATGCTTACTTGTCACATGTATATCTTCTTCAGTGAGTTTCTGTTAAGGTCTTTGGTCCATTTTTTAATCAGGTTGTTCATTTCCTTTTATTGAGTTTTAAGAATTGATTGAAGGTTCTGTTGAGTTCAACTATGTTCTTACAGCTTTTCTGCCAGCTGGATCTGTCCATTTCTGATAGAAAGGTGTTGAAGTATCCAAATACAGCAGTGGATTAATCTATTTCTCCTTGTAGTTCAGTCACTTTTGGATTCACACATTTTGACTCTCTGTTGTTACCACATACACATTACGAATTTTTATGTCTTCTGGGACAATTGATCTTTTTATCATTATTCAGTGTTTCTCTTTATCCCTGATAATTTCCCTTGCTCTGAGGTTAGCTCTGTCTATAATTAATATACCAACTCCAGCTTTCTTTGGGTTACTGTCAGCATGGTATACCTTCCTCCATCCTTTTACTTTTAATCTATATGTGTATCTTTATATTTGAAGTGAGTTTCTTCTAGATAACATAGTTTTCTTGTTTTTTTTTTTTTGTTTTCTTTTTGGTCCACTCTAGCAGTCTCTGTCTTTTAACTGATGTATTTAGGCCATTGACATTTAAAGTGATTGGTGATATAGTTGGATTAATATCTATCATATTTATGATTATTTTGTATTCATTGTCCTTATTCTTTGTTCCTATTTTGATCTTCAACTCTTTTTCTGTCTTTTGTAGTTTCAATTGAACATTTTATATGATTATATTTTTTCTCCTTTCTTAGTATATCAATTATACTTCTTAATTTTGCTTTTTTAAAGTATCCCTAGATTTTGCAATATACATTTAAAAGTAATTCAAGTCCACTTTCAAATGAGACTGTATCACTTCACAGAGAGAAAAGTATCTTATAATAACAATGTTCCTAATTCTTCCCTCCTGTCCCTTTTATCATTGTTATCATTTATTTTACCTTTACATGAACTAAAATCAGTTGATATTTTGTTGCTGTTATTATTTTGAAGAAACTGTTGTCTGTTATATTAGTTAATGAGAAAAACAAAAGTTTTTCTTTTACCTTCACTTATTCCTTTTCTAAAGATCTTCCTTTCATTATGAAGATCTGAGTTTCTGACAAACAATTTTCCTCCCCTATGAAGAACTTCATTTATCATTTCTTGCTAGGCGGGTCTGCTAGCAACAGTTTCTCAGTGTTTGTTTGTCTGAGAAAGTGCTTATTTCTCCTTCACTGTTAAAGGATAATTTCACAGGATACAGAATTCTAAGTTGGTGTTTAATTTCTCTCAAGACTTCAAATATTTTACTCTACTGTCTTCTCACTTTCATGGGTTCATATGAAGAATCAGATGTAATTCTTACTTTTACTGCTCTGTAGGTCAAGTATTTATTTCCTCTGACTTCTTTCAAGATTTTTTTCTTTCCTTGATTTTCTGCAGTTTGAATATGACATACCCAGGCTGAATTGTTTTTGTTTTTGTTTTGACATTTATCCTACTTGGTGTTCTCTGAACTTACTGTATCTGTGCTTTTGCGACTGACATTAATTTGGGGGAAGTTTTCAGTCACTGTTGCTTCAAATATTCCTTTTGTTTCTTCCTCTCATTCTTCTTCTGGTATTCCTGTTACCTGTATGGTACACATTTTATAGTTGTCACACAGTTCTTGGATATTCTGTTCTTTGTTCAGTCTTTTTTCTTTTTGATTTTTAGTGTTGGAAGTTTCTATTGACATATCCTTAAGCTGGTATATTCTTTCCTGTACCTTGACCAGTCTAATTAATAAGCCCATCAAAAGCATTCTCCTTTCTGTTATAGTGTTTTTGATCTTTAGCATTTCTTTTGATTCTTTCTTAGAATTTCTTTTTCTCTCCATACATTGCCCATCTATTCTTGCATGATGTCTACTTTATCTATAGAACCGTTAACATATTAATCCATTGGTTTAAATTGCTGGTCTGATAATTCTAATATTGCCATATATGACTCTGGTTCTGATGCTTGCTCTCTCTCTCTTCAAACTGTTTTTGCCTTTTAGTATGCTTTGAAACTTTTTGTTGAAAGCCAGACATATTGTGCTGGGTAAAAGACCTACAGCAAATAGACTTTTTAGTAGTATGGTGGTAAGATATGGGGAGAAGGGAAGTATTCTTTAATCCTATGATAGGTCTCAGTCTCATAGTGAGCCTATGTCCCTAGATGGTGAACATCACAAATGCTTCTTGATTCCTCCCCCACCCAGGGAGGGACTAGATGGCTAGAGGGGACTGGGATTGAATATTTACCTTCCTTCACATGGAAGGCTAGAGGGATCTGCATTTGGGTGTTTCCCTTCTCTCAAGTGGCATGATAGAGTGGGGCTAGGTTGAGTATTTCCAGTCCCCCAGATCATTAGACTATAATAAAACTGCAATAGTTTAGGCTCTGATAAATTAGTTTCTCCTTATTAAGAACAGAATGTCCTGGCATATTTCAAAATAGCTATTTTTCCTCTTCCCTGCAGGAAGCACAAGGAGACTTTTCTCCAGTCTTCACTTTGGGAACCTGGTAGAGCTCCTGGAAGTAAAACTCACCAAAAATGTAAGTACTACCTACCCAAGACTGCCTCCAGCCATAGTTTTTAACACTTAGAGTTGTCCACACTGAGTCTCCACCAATTTATCAATTATAGTTCAGGTTTTCTACCCCAGTACTGGTTCCTGTGGTGTTTTTGCTCATGGGTCTCCTTTGTGGTAAGTTGTGATGTTCTGTGTATACCTGTATGTCTCTTTAACTTGGAGGATAGAAATTTGCCCTGTAACCCCAATTCTCTCACAGATCTAAGAAAAACTGTTGATTTTTAGTTTGTTCAGCTTTTTATTTGTGGTTAGGGTGGAGTGACAACTTCCAAACTCTTTACGTGCTGGAATGGAAACCCAAAGCAATTTTCTTATTGATTTTTACCATTTTTGTTGTATATGAATCTTTCACTGTGATTTTTAAGATAGTCCTTGGCTTATTTTCTCTTTCTGAACCTGTTTTAATTACTACAATGTGGGGATATATTTCCAAATCTGGTGGAGTCCATTTATTATTTTTCTTCCTTTTGGTATTGCTGTCTTAGCTATCTGTGCTCCTTTATTTTTCCATATATGTTTTAGAATAAAGTCATTTTCCCAAAATTTTGCAGTTTTTAAATTAAACATGTATTGGTTAAGTTTTTAAGAATTAAGATATATAAAATGTTGACATTCCTTCAGTGAACATGGGGTATCTTTTCATTTATTGAAGTCTCTTTTATGTCCATTAATATTTAAATTTTTTCTTCATAAAGATCATGTTTATTCCTCATTTGTTAATTCCTTGATATTTTGTAGATTTTTTTTAATTATTTTGAATGGTGATGTATTAAAATTTTCTGCTTAATTTTAATTTTGTTAATGTAGAAGAATGCTATTGATCTCTGAATTTTTAGTTTATATCCAGCAACCTTGCTGACCTCTCTCTCTTGATTTAATATTTTATTTACTATATGTTATATAATAAATACACTACATATTTTCATATAGATTATGTTGGCTTTTTAATCAAATGGCTTTTATGACTACTGCAAAAGAATAATTTTTCTTCACTTCTAATCTTTATACATCTTTCTTTTTATCTTTTCTCATTGTCTTGACCTGGATTTCCACTATATGTTCAACCTATAATTGACATTGAAATCCATCAGATGAACTTCTGCTGAGCTAGCTTTATGATTTTTACAGTTAAGTTCATTAATGTGGTAAAATATATCAATAAGCTTTCCTCTTGTTGAAGCATTATTTTTTTCTTAAGATAAATCCTAACTCTGATCATGATTAATCTTTTTCAGTAACTCATTGATGGTTTTAGTTAACTAATATTTTCATTTAGGACTTTCACAAAATGTTTATAAGTAAATCAGACATTTTAAAAATTTTTTGTATTGTCCCTTTCATCAGTAGAAAGACTTATAAATAATAGAGATTGCCTGAATTTTTTTTCGACATGTAGTACTTTCTTTATCATTCAGTTCTAATTTTCCTTAAAATTTTCCCTTTTTATTTTATTTTTGGCATACAAAAATGATATAATTAATGTATACAACTTGATGAGTTTGGACATAAATACACACTCATGAAACCATCACCACAATCTATGCCATAATCTTATCCATCACCTTCAGAAATTTCCTCTCACCCTCATTTATTATTAATAGTATTTTTTGTGATAAGAACACTTACTATAAAATCTATCCAAAATTATTGACTTATTCAATTAATCTACAAATTTGCCTGTTTTTAGTCTTTTTGATCTATCAGTTTCTCTAAGAGATATATTCATATTTTAAACTATGATCATTGGCTATATATATCTACCCAAAGTTCTCTCAGCAGCTGCATGTGTACTCATTATGCTCTGTATATATTCTTAACCACATTCCCTACAGGTATGGAATATCAATTTTTGGCCCTGAATAGTTCTCTAAAATAGATATTTACACTCACTTCCCATATTTCATATTTGTCTTCCTGAATAGTTTGTCTTCTTGCTAGAATAATCATTCTTAAAGTGTCTTCAAAGAGGATATTAATGTTGTAAACATTCTGAGACTGTAGATTTCTGAAAGCATATTTATTTCTCTGCTAACATTTAAGTGATAGTAGAAATGGATAGAAAAGTCTAAATTTAAAGTTTCTTTACTTCAGTACCCTTTTGTGTTCTTATACCCAGTGTTACTATTGAGAACACTTAAGAACCTTAGTAAGTGACCTCCTTTTTTCTATCCAGGTGCTCCCTTCATTTTGTTTTGATATTCTTAAATTTCATAATTTATGTTATTTATGCAGATTTTTAAAAACCTTTATGTTTGGTCCCTACCAACCCTTCAAGCTGATGACTTTATATCTATTTATAATTTAGGAAAACTCTCAGGCATGACTTTTTTAAAGATTTCTTTGTTCCATTTATCTCTTCTCTTCTTCTAAGGTTAATATACATATGTTGATACGTTTACTCCTATACTTTTAACTCATGTATCTTAAGTGTTCTTTTATGTATATTTTTATCTTCCTTATGCTTCCTAGGAGAGTTCTTAAACCTGATTTTCCAGTTCACTAATTCCTTTTTTGAGAGTATCCTTGGTTAGTCAGCCCATTTTTTCAGTACTGTATTTTAATTTGTGTCTTTCTACTTCATATTTCCTATAACCTCCTTTGTGTTGTTGAGAATTTGTAGTATATTTGTTTAAAATTATTACTGTAATGATCCATTAATTTTGCTTACTCTAGCATAGTTTTAGTTTCCTGCATTTCTTTTATAATGTTCTGGCTTCTCAGATATCTTTTAATGTTTTTTCCTGTTAGCTCTTATGTTCTTATGAATATGAGCTGCATTGTCTGCTGATAGTATCTGAGGGATGAAGGAAATCCCAGGCCCTGATTTTGCCCCTTTTTGGCATTTAAGAGTATGTGGATGTATATGTGTTGAATCTTAAAATATGGGCTCAATACTTTTTCCTTGGGAATACCTACCCCTGAAGAGCAGCACTATAACTTGACTGATAATCAAGCATTGCTTTTGCTAAGAGCTACCTTCCTTGTTTGTTACCATCTAACTTAAAGTGCTCAGAGGCTTAGTTGGTCTGAAATTAGTAGTAGTCACCTTCGTTCTAGCTGGGATCTAGCACTGCTCTGATAATACACAGCCACTTTTCGTTGCTGCTGTGATGGCTCTGCTGTTTTTATCCTCCATATTTGTGACAGGGATAGCAGTGATCCACCCAGGTAAATGTAAAGGAGAGAAAACTATGATGCTTTAGACTGAATTTGGCAGGTTGTCCCTCCAAAATTCATACATGAAATCCTAATGCCAATTGTGATGGTATTAGGAGATGAGGCCTTTGGGATATGATTGGGTCTTGAGGGTAGAGCCTTCATGAATGGTCTTGATGCTCCTAATGAGACTAGTGCTCTTATAAAAGAGACCCTAGAGAGCTCCCTCACCCTCTGCCTAGGGAGGACACAGTGAGAAGACCACATCTATTAACCAAGAAGTGGGCTCTCACCAGAAACTGAATCTGTCACCACCTTGATCATGGACCTCCTAGACTCCAGAACTATGAGAAATTAATGTCTGTTGTTTTTAAGCCACCCAGTCTATGCTTTTCTGCTATAGCAGCCTGAATGGACTAAGACAAACAGGAAGCTTTTTCTGGCTTATCTCCTGCCCATAGTGTCTGGCCCTCTTTGGTGAATGCTGTTTATTTCCCCTTCCACACCAAGTCCCAACCAAATTTTGAATCTCTGGGTGTTTTCCATTTTCATATTTGATCCTGGGATCCATCAACTTCTCTCTCACTTTTGTGACATCAACATGGTTTGAATTCAGGGGAATGAATTAGTAGCTACTGTTAGTGCACTGTCTCATCAGAAACAAGACACTTCCAATATATTTTCATTTGTTGAAAGAATATAATTCTTTCAAGGTTTTTTTGAATTAATTTACAGATAAAAAGGTCGCACAATGCAATCCATAGTTTAAAAATAAAAGTATGGATCAGTGGAAAAATAAACAATGAAGCAACAATTCTGCTTTAAGTTATAAGAAGAATATATTAATCATTATATCAATTAAAAAGGCAAATGCTATGCAAATGGATACTCATAAATTGGAATAAGTAAAGGCTTCACTTTATTGTTTACCTTTCACTTTGAAGCAAATGTAGGGGTAGACTAAATGGCTTAGTTCAAGTTCAAATTTTAAACTCATAATACTCAGGGAAGAAGGTAAGGAGCTCTCATCCTCATTTCTTCTTTATGTATCCTTTTCAGAGCCTAGCTTTATTATTACTGCAAAATTGTATGCGTATGCATTTTAGCTTTTTGCACAACAGAGAAAATTATAGTCATTGCATACTTTGCGTGTCTGAAATTAATTGCTTGTATTACTTTGTACTGTCAATGCAAAGCACAATGAGAAATATCATATATAAATAGATGTATATATGTATATACTACTATTTAAAGTATTACAAATTGAAAATAAAATATTTAAAGGGGCTATTTAAAGCTGGATATCTTTAGATATAGTGAACAAACCAACAAAATTCCTTCAGGTTTTATGTTTTAAATGTATATAGAATCCACACTCCTTTTCTGTTCATATTTTATTATTGCACTGAAGGTTTTATGGTTAGAAAACTTCATGTTTTGGGGGGAATATAAGCATAATCATGCCTATTTAATTCCACATAGCTTGGAAACTGAGTAATAATAAAAAGTCACCCTGGGACCTACAATACTGATTTAAATCAGTCATACTATATCATACTTTAGTTATTGCAACAGTTAAAAGTCTGGATCTAGCAGTAATATAAATCTCTTTTTTTTCCCCAGATATTTGTGATCATTTGCTGAAAACTATGCACTTGAGGCTAAAATATAGGAAATAACATTTTATCATGGACATTCTTCACAATTTTCAAAAAGCATACTTTTTAGAATTAGAAAATTGGAAAATTATTCTCTTAAAGTGAGTTAATAATGATAGATTTCATTGATTTATCCATATAGAAGAATTATTATTAACCATATAGTTTAGAATTTTCTTTATTGCTTTGCTTTATTGACTTGTTTCTGATCTTGGTGTAACTGGGTTGAAGATTTATTTGAAGGAAGCAAAGACTATTTTACATGGGTATTTTATAAGACTAGAGCAGAGAAAGTGTTTTAGGGGGAATATCCATTATGAATATTACTTTAACAACCACTTTCTTTTAAAATTATACATCCTTGAAACTAGTCAGGAGGCAACAAAAAGACACAGACTCTTCCAAATTAAGGGACATCCTGTAAAACAGCTGGCTTAGAATCTTCAAAACTGTTGGTCATGGAAGAGCAAAAAATAAGGCTCAGGATAACTATACTGGCTATAAACAGTAATAATTAGGTATAATGTGAAATTCTTTTTTGGTTCCTAAATTAAAAATAAAGATGGTTGTAGAAGATATTATTGAGACCTTTGCGGACATTTGAATATGGCCTCTATATTAGATAAAAATATATACTGAAGCAATGTTAAAATTTTTGAGTATAATCATTGTAGTGTGGTTATATAGAAAAATATCTTTGTTCTTAAGGGACTCATACTGACATTTTTAGGAGTAAAGTGCCAATTTGTATGCAGCTTGCTTTTGTGTGATTCACCAAAAATATACATAAGTCAAAAAGGAGGAGAGAGAGAGAATTAAAGTATCTGTGGCAGCATATAACAATCAGTGTATTTACATAAAGGGTATGTGGATATTAACTGTTCTATTCTTTCAACTTTTATGTCTGCTTGGATGCAGAAAAAGCATTTGATAAAATTCAAGGACCCCACTAAAATCTGGGACAAGACAAGGCTGCCCACTATCACCACTCCTATTCAACATAGTCTTGGAAGTTCTAGCCACAGCAATCAGACAAGAGAGAGAAATAAAAGGGATCCAAATTGGAAAAGAAGAGGCAAAAGTGTCACTATATGCAGATGACATGGTACTATATATAGAAAATGCTTGGAAATTTTTAAAATAAATTTTAGAAAAAAGTGAAAAGAGCCATGAATTAATGGCTCTTGTTATTTGAATCAGACATATACATGGACATACACATATAAATGAAATGATTATAGAAGAGTGAAACTGGACTGTAGTAAATATATGTAACATAAGACTAAAAAAATACTATCAATAGTAGAGATTGATTCAAAACAAGAATATAAGTTGAATTTTAAATATCTTTATACATCGACAAAATGCAATTGAACAAAATTGCACTAAAATTAAGTCTTACTAAAAATAAAAGCCTTTAACAGAATAAAATTATAATAAAAAGGGGCATATTGCATTTTGCTGTTTATATCATTTAAATGTTTTCTAATTTCTTGAGTAACAACTAAACCCATTGAATTATATCCCCATTTTTCTTAATGAGATTTGGGTATTCTCTTGTTATTTCATTATACTCACTAAATTGATGAGCAAAAGTGTCACGATAAACACAAAATTAATCATCCCCTCTTTGAGATATTAACTAGAGAAAAATAGATTAGTGAAGCTTATTTAAGTGGTAATAGCAGTGACCTTATACACTAGAACATCTAAACCAATTCACTGTGTCTTTCTGAGAGATCATATCTATCGAAGAAATGGAACGAATACACATTTTTAACAACTTCTTGAGACATTTATTGTTTTATCATGTATAATTTAAAAATTGCCAACATCAGTTTTATGATGTCTTTTTTTTTAAATAATGTAATGTGGGTTTTAATGGAAATTTTTGGCATAATATCTAGTCAAAATATCCTAAGTAAAAATGACCAAAATGGACAAACTAAAATGAAATCAATGATATAAAGATACTTAAAAACTTTATACTGTTGCCATGACATATGTCAACAAGTGGAAGCCATTAGTCAAAATACAATTATTAGTTTCAAAATCTATTATGACTTATATGACTAAATAAAGAGAATAAAAGGATACTCTCTTAAAATTAAGGAAATTATTTCAAATTATTGGCATTATGCTTAATAATACACTGAAAGTATTTCAATTAAAATCTGGAATAAGAATGACAACCCTGCTATTTAACAATGATATATAAATAGTATTCAATGCATTTTAGTAAAAATTATAAAATAAAGAGTATAAAATGAGAAAGTGGCAAAATTATCATTACCTCCAAATGACATGATTATGTATCTGTAAATGTTAATGATTTAAGAAGCTAGCTGAAAAACTTTGGAAATAATACAATGGTTTAATAAAGCATTTAGATAAAAATATCAGCAGAACAACTCCCTAATTTACCAGTGGTAACCAAGTAGAAAGCTTATCAAAGGTATTTACTTTAGTAATAACAACAAAAACATATAGACTACCCTGGAATCTATACGTATAAAGATCTAAAACCCTATTAAGGGACACAAATAAAGACCTCAATAAATGGAGAGGCAGATCTTACAGAGAAAGATTAAATATTACAATAATATAAATTTTCCTAAGTTAATCTAAAATTTGTAACTATGTCAAATTCATACTAGGATTTGGGAGAAAGAAAACTTGACAAAAATATTTTCAAATTTATATACAAGAATAATCATGTGAGCCTACTTACTAGAATAGTCACAAAAATATAAGCTCCATGACGACAGGGGCACATATATTTATCAAGTTCCTCTAAGAATTCCTAGCACATAGTAGGTGATCAAAAATTTATAGAACCAAGAAAATTGACAATTATTAGGAAGAGTGTAACCAACCAGATGTTAAAACATAGTATAAAGCTACACTACTTAAAATACTATGATACTAGTGCAGAAATAGACAGACCTTTCAGTGAAACTGAATTGAGAGTACTGAGCAAAGGTGACCATCAGAATGATCTCCTATGGCAAAGCCAAGGCTATGAAAGGAACAAAATGGACCTGGAGACATGAGATGGTCATACTTAAGTGGACAAGCCTGAGAATCTTGAATCTTCAGATTTCCCCTAACATCCTGCACCAACATAAGCAGCCTTTTCCCCCTTGTTAGAGATGAGTAGCCTCCCCTAGCTTGAAGACTGCAAAGACCTCATCTTAGCCAGATACCTTGCAAGATGATGTTTGTCTTCTTTAAGGTATAGCCCCTCTTCTCCCCACTGCCTCCAGGCCAACAACCAGAGTCAGGTTTCAGCATAGCCTGAGCTAAAATTCAATCCCTAGCACGGGACAGAATAAATTACACACTAAAAGAATTGCAGGACCTGGCAGATTCACCAGAAGAAACAGGAGAAACAAGAATCATGGGGGTATTGGATTGTAGTAGGTGATGGAATATAAATCTCTATAAGGGAAGATGTGTTGCTGTGAGGGCAGTCACATGTGGCTCAGGATCCCATGTTCTGGCAAAGGTACCTGGCAGTCTTCATAGAATCCCTTTGGAATGGCTCCTTAAAGCTTGGACAAAGATATTGGTATTGAGTAAATGACATAAAGATGCCAGAAGTCCTTTGAAAAACCATTAGGGAAGAAATTAGAGGCCCAGAGAAGTGGGATTCACTGGTGAGGTAGGTACCTGCATTTTTAAGAAACTCAGTGTTGGTTGTCCTCTATAGGTTAGGGTTGACAGTGGGAGATACTGTCATTGAACTGAGTTCCCTAAGGGGTGCTCTAAAAGAATGATGGGATTATGGAATGTAAGAGGCCAGGTGATAGCATTTAACTTTTTTTTAGTGGAAATACTGGGGATTGAACCCAGGATCTCATGCATGCTAAGCATGCACTCTGCCACTGAGTTATACCCACCCCTGGTAGTATTTGACTCTTAAATGCAAGATGAACAGAATGACTCATCCTATGGATATCAGGCAGACTTTCTCCTTCATGATTCCAAATGCTGGCCCTAACAGAGTGGACGTGGTAGCAAGAATAAAGATTATGCATAGCTTAATAACATGGGCTACCCTCTCTTCAGTTTTCATCTAGCTATTGATACTGCTGAGTGCTTCATCTACCAGCAGAAGAATTCACTGCTAAGCCCTCAATATGGCACCATTTCTTCAAGAGACTAGCCCTCAACTAGAGGGCAGGTTGATTATATTGGAGCCCTTCCACCCTAGATGAAGTAGTGATTATTTAACTTGACACCTACTCCAGATACAAATTTGCCTTTCCTCCATCACCATCACCATCCAAGGGTTTAGAGAATGTCTAATCTATCCACACAGTATTCAGCATATTACTGCCTTAGTCCACAAGATCAATCTGATGGCAAAGGAGATGTGACCATGAGCTCATGGGATTCCCTGGATTCACCATATCCCTTATTGTTCAGAAGAAGCTAGCCTGATGTAAAGTTGGGATGGCCTATTAAAGTTCTGCCACGGTGACTTGCTCAGCTTGAGTCAGGGAGCTGTCTTCCAGGGTACAGTATACGTATTGAACCGATGACTGATATTTGATGCCAGGTCCCCAGGAACCAGGAAGTGGAAACAGGATTATCCACTATCCCCCTGACTGACAGTGACTTCACAAAAGAAAATTTAAAAGTCAATCAATAGATGAAAAAATGCTGAATCTCATAAGGAATCAAGGACTTGCAAATTAAGACTTCAATGAAATCCTCCTTTTTACATGCATTATATTGACAAACATTTTAAAAAGCAGTTAATACTAAGTATTAAAGAAGGAAATGTATCAATACGAACTCCTGCATTACTGGTGGCAAGTGTACTGATACAGTCATTTAATGAAAACATTTTAGTATTATACTATTAAACTTGGATAGTCACATACCCTATGGTAGCAATTCCACATTTAGTTATATACTTCAGGAAAGCTCTTGCCCATGGACAAAAGGAGATATGCACAGAGAGTTTACTCAGCTGTGTCCATAGAAATTCTAAGCTGGAAAAAAAAAATCCCTAAAGGTTTATCAAGAAGAGAACTGGCAATTGTAGTATATTTGTATACTGGAATAGTAGACAACATTAAAAATGGACAGATTAAGACTACACTAGGCAACATGTATGTATCTCACAAACATAATATTGAGTGAAAGAAACAAGACACAGTAGAATCTAACCAGTAATATTGCACTTAGAAAATGTTCATAAAACAGGCAAAGCTAAGCTATATAGTATTTAGGGAAATATGCATGTAGTCAGGGTAGTGATTACTCTAGAGGAAAGGCTGTGAATTGGGAGGCATTCCTGGGGGTTCTCTGGGGTGCTGGCAATGTTCTGTTCCTTGGCATTGATAGCAGTTTCATTGTATATGCTTTATGTATTCCTCTGTATGTAGGATATGGTTCATTAAAACAAGTTTTTAAAAGTTGTTTGGAATAACAGAAGGCCACACAACTAAGTCTTTGATAGGTTAGTTGATGTTGGTAGATTCAGTCAGCAGAAATTCTGTAATTGAGTAATGACTGACAAAATGTTCTTTGTGCAGAATCATTTCTTTCCTCATCTAAAGTTTAAGTTCTTTAAAATGATTCCCAAAGAGTTGTCATGTTTAGAAAATTGCAAAGGAAACTGAGGAGAGAAAAATAGCTGATATTAGGGAAAATTTTATAAGGCAATGAAGGGAGGTGGGTATGGGGAGGATTTTCAATACATTTACAGCAAAACTTTGTAACTCAAACTACATAAATTACCTGTATTCTTAGTGTATGTGACCAATGTAATCTAGTTATAAGGAATGAAAAAATTGTGACATGATAGACAATTCCAAATAAGTTAAAGTGTTATGTTATAGTCAGTACATAAGTCCCTTATTTTTAATATATAGATTAAAGGAAACCATTTTATTAATACTATGTCAATTTCACACCTCTAAATAAATATTTGTTATATTACATTAGAAAGCTGTTTAAAGAATATTAGTTTCAGGGAGGACAAAATTATGAGACTGTGTATTGGATTGGTCTAGCCCTGATAATTTTTTTTCCTGTGTTTATTCATCCCTCCAATATAAGAAAATAAGCTCACCTACATTGACTTAGGTGTTGGTTTGATTGCCTGCTTTAATAACTGTATCTTCAAGTATAAAAATACAATTATACTTAAATCTTAAAATGTAAAACTAGCACGTCCAAATAAGGCTTTCTTCCTGAGCCTTTCTTATTCAGAATCATAGAATATTATCTTTGGACATAATTTAATTGCATGTTATTAAAAAGAATAGGTGTATATTATAATAACTTCTTTATCATTTTACCGTTGCTTTAAATAATTGATGGGCTTAAGATTTAAGATGAAAAAAACTCTTGACTCTTTACATTCCAAGAGTTCCTCTGCAAATTTAACTGAAAATGCTCAAAGAATTGCACATTGAGAGATGCAGAACCTTCTCTATGCTGATAGTAAATGTACTAGCATGTTAGATACTGGAAATTAACATATTTGATTAACAATTTTAATGTGGCAATACTATCTGGCATTCTCTTTGCTTTAGCACCTCTCAGTTTTCCAAATTGCTAGAAAAAACTGTACACATCACTGTTATGGGCTACATTGTATCCCTCAAATTCATATGTTGAAGCCCTAACTCATAGTACAGCAGAAAGTGACTGTATTTGGAGTTAGTACCTTTAAAGAGGTAGTTGTTAAAAATAGGACCATATGGGTGGGTCCTAATCCAGTATGACTGGTGTACTTATAAAAGAGGAGATTAGGACACAGCCAACACACAGCGAGGGATGACCCTGTGAGGACACAGCAAGAAGGCAGTTGTCAATTGTAAGGCGAAGAGAGTTGGCCTCAGGATGAAACTAACCCTGCTGACACTTTGATCAAAGAGTTCTAGCCTCCAGAATTGTGAGAAATAAATTTTTATTGTTGAAGCCACCCAGTCTGTGGTATTTTTTTTAATGGCAGCCTGAGCAAACCAATAAAATCACCATATCCTACAACTCCTTTATCCCACAGGAAAAAAGTGAAAAAGCAATGACTAATATCAAACATTGGTATTACAATAACATATTCATAAGTAGAAAACAGAGGTCCATTGTCTTGATTCTCCACTGAGTTCAGAAAAAAATAATGTAGATAAAACTATCTAAATCTATATCAGTTCCTTTCCATCTGGTACCATGACTGCTTGGATAAGAGGAACTATGAGAATCTCAAACTCAGCAGCATATGTGTGTATGAGGACACAGTGATATTCATGGACAATACATGAAGATTTTCAGATGACACCTACTATTATTGGATTTCCAACCCCTCTAAAATCTACCTAAGTAATTTCTGGAGATACTTAGGATCATGTCTTGTTTATATCTTGCAGGAAGGCCATTCAAGTTTTTCTGCTCTGTTCTTACTGTCTGCTCTTGCTTTGCTGTTACTGACTTTTTTAAGAATGTTAACACATCTAGGACCATCCATTTTCTCCTAGTTGCCAACTTGAGTACTTAGGGTACTAAAGCTGTACTGTATACAGCTGAAAAGAGGGGATGGGATGGATAGCCCTACTGACAATCCTGTGTTTTAGTTATGTCAGGCCTCAAAGTCCTACATTTCCCAAAGTCTCATAAAATCTTTTTATTTTTATTTATTTTCATTAAAAAAAACTTTTTTAAAATTGAAGTATAGTTGGTTTACAATGTTGTGTTTATGTCTGGTATACAGCGTAGTGATTCATTTATATATATATGTATATATATTACTTTTCATATTCTTTTTCATTATAGACTATTACAAGCTATTGAATGTAGTTCCCTGTGCTATACAGCAGGACCTTACTCTTTATCTATTTTATATATAGTACTTAGTATCTGCAAATCCCAAACTCCCAATTTATCCCCTCAACCCTCCTTCCTTTCCTGGTAACCACAAGTTTGTTTTCTATGTCTGTGAGTCTGTTTCTGTTTTGTAAATAAGTTCATTTGTCTCAATTTTTTAGATTCCACATGTAAGTGATATCATATGATATTTGTCTTTCCCTTTCTGGCTTACTTCACTTAGAATGACATTCTCCAGGTCCATCCATGTTGCTGCAAATGGCGTTATTTTATCCTTTATATGGCTGAGTAGTATTCCATTGTAAATCTATACCACATCATCTTTATCCAATCATCTGCTTATGGACATTTAGGCTGCTTCATGCTTGGCTATTGTAAATAGTGCTGCTATGAACACTGGGGTACATGTGTCTTTTCAAATTAGGATTTCCTCCAGATATATTCATAAAATATTTTTATGAGCACAGCTACTTTATCTTCTAATTCATATTCTTCTGTAGATGAATAAAATGATTCCCTTCATGGTGAGAGAACCAGTACTAGGCGATCACTTATATCTTAAACATCTTTATGGAAAACAATAAAGAGGTCTCTCAAAAAATTAAAAGAGGAATTACCCTATGACCTGACAATTCCATTTCTGGCTATATAGCCAAAAGAATTCAAAGCAGGATCTTGAAGACATATATGCACACCCATATTCAATTAATATCATTTGCAAAAATCTTCTCCCATTTAGTAGGCGGCCTTTTCATTTTGTTGATAGTTTCCTTTGCTGTGTAAAAGCTTTTTAGTTTGATGTAGTCCCATTTTTTAATTTTTGCTTTTGTTTTCTTTTCCTAGGAGACATATCCAAAAAAATATTGCTAAACTTATATCAAAGAGCATACTGCTTCTATCTTCTTCTAGGTGTTCTATGGTTTCAGGTCTACACTATTAACTCTTAAACTATCTTCCCCTATGTAGAATTTCTAGATCAAAGGGCGTGCAGATTTCTCTTACATACAAATTAGTTTTCAAAAGACTTTGCTAAAATATATTCTATGAAACAGTATATGAGTATGCCATTCATTCTTACCAAAAATAGACACTGAAATATATATCTTTTAATTTTGCCCTCAATTTGACAGATGAAAGTAGTATTTCCTTGTTACATTAAGTTAAAATAATCTGATGATTATTTGTGTAACTCAAAACAGATAGGGTAGGGGGTCCAGGGAGAAAGAGAACCAGGCATGGCTTTCTTCACATAAGAGAAGCCATTTTAGGCCTAAACCTTTTTGTGAGCAAAGCCTGGCCACAATGCTAGCCCTTGAACAGATCTCAGTAATTAATGATCTTAAAGGAAGTAAGGGAATGCAGAAACAAAGGAAAAGCAGTCAGAAAGCAATAGTTCAGTGATAAAACAGAGCCGTAGTTCCTCCAAGGGATATACGTAACAATATGGTACATATCTTTGAGTTCTGCAGGAACTAAGGCCCCCTTCAAGTAGAAGATGGGATGATAATATTGACCCTCTTGACTTTGGTTAACTAGAGCTTGGACTCTGTTGACCTTTGCCCCAATTCTATGCTGAATTCCCCTCTGCTCAGGCCCTTTCATGAATATGCATGTATCCATAGCTTAAAACTTCCCCAATTTTGCTGTTCAGGGAGACCCTGCTTTGGAAAAGATCCCTGGTTTTTTCCTTACTTGCTACAAGTAATAAATTCTTCCTTTTCCCAATCTTGTGCTTGATTCTGTCTTTTGGGTCAACACCCACAAAGAGGGGAACCCAGTTTTCAGGTAACATAGGGGAGCATTTTTATGTTTATTGATCATTTTATATAATGTATGAATTTGTAATAAACTAATGAATTGTTTTGCTCTTTCTTATTAATTTATAGGAAGTTTTTATATATTTTTGACATGTCTAATTTTTCTGTTAAATATGCTTTAAATGTATTCTCCACATCTTTTCACTGGCCTTTAATTTTTTCATATAACTTTTTCAGTAATACCCTTTAATTTTGACTGCGTTTCTGTATCTAATGAAGACAGATACAGAAATTATGAAAATGTTATTTTATGTTGCTTTTAATTCCTTTATTTCTTGGGAGGAGGAAATATAATCTTCCCTCTACTCTTCAAGGTTCTTGGCTGAGATCCCCTGTAATAAAAGACAAATTAACAGGAGAAAAACAAACAGAAATTGAGTAGCATGTGTAAGTCCGGTATACATGGGAGCGATCCAGGAAACTTGATTAACTTCCTGAAATGGTGCAAGAAATCACCTAAAATACCATCTTCAGCTAAACACAAAATAAATGTTGGGGATGTGGGGGAGCCAGTTATGGGAGGCTGTCAGGAAAAGCACAGTAAACATGGGTAAGGTTGTTGTGCAGATTTACGTCATTAACTGCTCCATTGATAAGAGTTTCTAGAGTTTAGTCATCCTTCTTCTCTTCCTGGTTCAGAAAGGGAGACACCCTTACAAATGGAGATTTCCCTTATAACTATAAATGTATAACTTTTACTTAGTTTTCAGAGTTTCTCCTGTGTCTACATTTTCTTAAAAATAACCACTTTAAAATAATCTGTATGTCAAAGAGGTATATTTTGGGGTAGCATATTCTGCTCCCCTTCATCGTATAGATGGAGATTCAGTTAATTTATAATTAATAGATAGGTGTCAATTGTGAGAAAGTACCTGTTTCACCCTTTCCCAAATAGATATTTTATTATCTTAATATTATTTATGGCATAGTCATGTCTTTCTTTTGATTTGAAATGCTTTTTCATAACCTAAATCTCCATATATAGGAGTGTCTATTCCAGATTTACTATTTTATTAAGTCATCTGCAGTTTTTTTCTGCATTAATACCATGCTCCTTTACTAAAACTTTATATTTTGATAACTGTTAATACAAGTTGTTTTTATGGTTTTTTATAACAATTACATTATTTGTTCTTGTGCATTCTCTTCTCTATTCAAATAAATTATTCCAGAAAAAGCTTATTAAATTCTATTAAAAAACTTTTTATAGGTTAATTTTGGTGAAAATTGACATGTTTATAACATTGAGTTTTCCCATCCGACTGCATAGGTTTTTTTTGCTTTTCCCCTTTGCATTTTAGGTATATTTTATGCCCTTGATAAAGTTTAAAAAGTGTCTTCATAAAGGTGATATACATGCCTTCTTGGGTTTATTGTTAGGCATCTTCATGATTTTCATCACAACTTTAAATAGATTTTTATTTTCCATTTTATTTTTCAATTGACTATTGCCCTTGTATAGACATGATATAAATTTCTGCATGTTGATCTTAAATTTATATCCTCTTACTACATTTTGTTAGGTGGAATAATTTTTAGATGAATTTCTTAAATTTAAAATAGATGATCATATCACATGTAAATAATGACATTGCTACTCTTTCTAATATTTTTAGGTTAAAAAAAAAGTTGTCTTATTTGATTCACTTGGACCTAATCTATGAACTTAAGTAGTAAAAGTGATAGTGGCAATTCTTGTCTTACTTTTAACTTCAGTAAAATTGTATCCAGTGATCATTATCAAATTAGATAATCCATACAGTATTTAAAACAGTGCCTAGCACTTAAATATTTAATAAATAATATTAACTACATCAAGTTTCAAGACTTTTATAATTTCCTATAGGAAACATTCTACTGGAATTTAGCTCTTAATCATTTATTTTATATTATGGAGATTTTGTAATTTTTTTATACAGATTTGGGATTAGACACTTGTTTTATTCATTTTTATTCTTTATTTTTTTCTAATTAAGGAACTTTAAGCTCTGAAATTTCCTCTAGCTCTTACTATAACCCATTCCTTCAAATTTTAACATGGAGTGTTCTTAATGCCTATAATTTTTAGATAGTGTATAATCTCAATTATGCATTTTTAATCCAAGGGTTATTTCGATTACTGTCTGTCAACTGAAATAAAACTGCACAATGTGCACAAATGTGAGAGATTTGAGTTAAGTTTTATTTGGGGCAAAATGAAGACTAAACCCCAGGAGACAACATTTCACATAGCTTTGAAACTGTTAATCCCATACTCCTAATTTTGTTTGAGACTTTCATATTTACATTTTTCTTTGTGAAATTTTACAATGAAAACTTAATCCTGTATGGAAATAATTTCATGCAAGCATGTAAAGCAATTTTCTTTTTATTACTTTTGTCTGATGTATGATAAATACCTAATGATCCCTTTTATCTGAAGAATCAGATGGTTATTCATACCAGTAGCCTATCTTATTTTTAGAACTGTTTCTCTGTCATTTATCCTATTTTTTTACACAGAAGAACACTGGTCAACCATATGTTAAAGCAGACTTTTCTGTCTTTTATCTCTGTTGCCTTTTTCCTAATCACCTTAATTTTTCTTTTTTCTTTCCTCCTGAATCCTAGGTGATCAGTGTACGCTTATGTGCTCTGTCCTTGCTTGCTTCCTTTTTCTGTAGTTTTGCTTCTGGGCTGGCTTCCTCAAAATAAATTCAGATTTTATTGTGGCTTTTTTTTTTCTCATTAATAGTTTTTTTTTGGTCCCTCAGGTAGGACCACTCCATTACCTTAATCCACTTTTAATTTCTTCTTTCATTGTTTTTGTATTAAAATCCATGTTTCTTTACTTTGATAGTTGAAAGCAATTATCTAAATTTGTCTCTGTTTCCTCAGACAAATCTCCCAAAGTTTGCTCTTCATCCAAGTTTGCATGCTGTGTACCTTTCCTTCTTTTTTTTTGCAAAATTGTTATTGATCCTATTTTTTCACTCATCTTTGTTCTAGAGCAGTTCTACCTAGCTTTGGCCCCCAAAGAATCATGATGGTTTCTTTTAGATCTCCTCCCTGCTTATCTACATACCATTTAAATACTTAAACTCGGGAGCTGAGTTGATGGCTTATATTATCTGTTTAGTCATTCAGTTGTCTGGAGTAGTAGGGAATAGTAGCTGACAAGAACTGAGCCTTTTGGAGATATGTAATCAGGAAACTCTCTTATTTAGTCTTTCCGGCTTATGGAAACTCTTGCATCATTTTGAGGGATATATATTTTCCCCACTGGAGTTATCCTTCGGTTTGATTTTTAATCCTCCCTTTTAGGCCAACTCTTAAAAAAGTCAAGTTAGATGTATTTACCTTGAATTGTGGGCATTTTGTTTGATTTGGCTTCGCATTTGCCACAGAAAAACTTGCCTTTGAGTTGCTGCCATTTATCGTCACCATGAAAAGGTCTCTGATGAAGCTATTTTATTTCTCTTCTACCTCTTATCCTCTCTTCTTCATCCCTTCACTTTAGGGATTCTTACCCTATATCAAAGCAAGTCTATAATCCTTTTAGGCATACTTGCCATAAAACATCAGAGAAAGGACAGACATGGTTGCATTTTCCCTATAGCAGTACCACCATAGCCTTGGAGTGCGATTGCCTTCTGGTTGGAACAAGGACTCTTTGGAGAGACTTCTTCATGGTTCCTGTGATCTACCCAGAATTCCAAAATTTTCTCTAAATGGAATGATATTAATGTGTGTTTTTTTTCATCAGAATTTCTTCCACTTGCTTTCCACAAAAGGTCTCCTCTATTTTAGGAATGATGGCTATTTTTGAATTCCCAGATGCTTTTTGTTGTTTAGTTTAAACTGCATTATATTTGGTGAATATTGCTTACAATTTGTTGCTGAGTTGGGAATGATCCCTAATCTCATGATTAACACTGTTCCTTTTATTTGTAACTTATTTTGGTCAGTGTGGTGGCTTAAAAAGATGTCCACAAATTATCTGATACACTTTCCTTCAAAAAGTGGAGCCTAATTTCCCCTCTCCTTGATTGTGAGCTGTATTTTGTGACTCATTTGTAACAAATAGAATGAAGTTGAAGTGTTGGTGTATAACTTCTGAGGCCAGGTAATAAAAGTCACTGTGCTCCTCCTTTCTCTCTCTCTCTTGAATGACTCACTTTGGGAAAGAGTAGCTGAGATTTTATAAGAACACTTAGTCAGCTTCATGGAGAGGTCAACATGGCAAGGAACTGAGGCCTTCTGCCAACAACCAGCATTAACTTGCCAAGATGTGAGTGAGCCATCTTAGAAGTGGGACCTCCAGTCTTGGTCAAGTCCTCAGTTGAGTGCAGGCTGGTTGGCATCTTGATTACACCCTCAGTAGAGACATTGAGCCATCACTCAATCAGCTAAGCTGTCTCTGAATTCCTTACCCACGAAAATTGTAACTGTAGAGTCAGATGGCTGGTTACCTGCACAAATGCCACCTTTCTCTTACTACTACTCTTACTATTCAGTGTACCACTACTACTACATTTACTATCATAGGCATATGTGTATTTGTGTGTGTGGGTGTGCACATAAGCATGCAGCAAAATGGCAGCAATGATTATTTTTAGGTTGTGGGATTATGAATGTCTTCTTCCTCTTTGCTCTTCTGCATTTTTTCATATTTTCCACAATCATTCATTTATCAAACTAATACATCTTGAGCAGCTATTATATTTTGAACACTGTTCTAGATGCTGGAAATATAGCAGTAACATAAACATACCATTTCTGGCCCACATGTACTTCAACATATGACTACCATGCATTCTATTTCATATGATGGTAAATGTTATGGAGAAAAAATATCCAAGAAGGGGAATGGAAAGTGCCGGCACTAGAACAATGACATGGCTATTGTAAGTGAGGTGGACGAAGAAGATCTCCTTGAGAAGGTAAGAACTGAAAAGCACCTGAAAGCGACAAGAGAAAGGGCCATGAAGATTTCTTGGGCAAGAAGATTCCAGGCAGAAAGAAAAGCAAATACAAAGTCCTTGAGTTGGATGTATATCTAACATGGTCAGTGAACAGTCAGGAGGCCAGTGTGGCTGGAAGAAATTGAGTCAGGAGGAGGATAGTAGGAGATGAGGTCAGAGAGGTTAATGTGCACAAGATCACACTGTACAATCTGGGTCAGTGAATATTTAGTAATTTTGTCATTAAAAAATACATTATAAAAAAATTTTAATGGTTGAAAAGAAACATCCTGAAACTGTTGAAATAAACATTGCACTGAGAATTATAAATGTATTCATCCAGTAAAGTGAGAGTACCAAAATAATTTTTAAAAAAGACCTTTGTCAAGGTTTATAAGTGTGATATCACAAAGGTGAGGAAATATAAGGAACATTATCAAATTATCTTGGATAAAATTAGTCCATTTTTATTAATATGATTTTTCTCATCTAGTGGCTATTTTAATACAAATTAAATCTGAATTAAAAGCTAAGATTAGGCTCCAGCACTCAGACTGGATATTTCATTACATTACCAATCAACAGTATCTCCATCCAAAAAAATCCTATCTCCAACTCTTTCATTAGAAATTCAATTTTCAAAATAAAAGTGATCATTTCCATTTTTAAAAACTCTTGCTGAGCCAAGAGTATATTCCTGATTTCAACTTGAATTAATTTTACCCAGAGAGAGTGGAGACTGAGAGTCAGAAATTAAAAATAAACATTTCTACTGAAGATGTATAAATAAATTCCAAACTGTGAGGATAACACAGATATTATCCTGACAAAGTGTAAAAGCATGTCAGCTGCCTCAGTGACATGACTGTCATTCAGTGCGGGTTCAAACGTGTCCTAAGATTAATGAAACAATACAGAAGCTTTTCTTTCTCCATTCGCTATCTCTACATTGGTTTGCAGGGGGAAAGGAGGGAAAGGGGGCAATATAGCAAGAGGCATTTGAGGATTTCTCATAAAAATATACACTCTGCCTTCAGAAATAAACATTGAGGGACACTCTGTAGAGGCCATCAAAAATAATACTTGATAATAACTTTAAATGGAGTATAACTTTTAAAAATTGTGAATCCCTATAGTGTACACTTGTAACATATAATGTTGTACATCAACTACACGTCCATCAAAAATAAATAAATAAAAAGAAAATATAGTAATATTTATATTACTGCCTGCTCTGTCCTAAACTATGCAAAAACAGTAGATTAATAAGAAAATGTCACCTTTGCTTTCCATGATACCCTTTATTTCTGTGTGCACCACAGCTTATTACTGGGGAATAAAATCCCGCACCCTGAAAGACAGATACCTCTCCAAATTCATGGCCTCCAGCTTCATCAGCACCCTCAAAGCCTGTTGGCAGTCCTTCTACTCACCCTTTATCAGCTCCCATTCATGTTCCTCTCAGTCAAAAATTTTATATCTTCAGAATTCTGTGCAAATCCTCTACCCCCTCGCTCTTGGTATTTCAGTTTAGTTCAATTCAGTGTCTGCCCATTCAGATGTGTGCCAGTCACTGTGTTAGCACTGAGGATACTGAGATGAATGTCACCATTTTACCCTCAGCAGACCTATGGCTTAGGTTGGTAGTTCTCAACGTTTTTTTTTTTAATCTTCAGAGCCCTTTACACTCTTAGAAATTGTTGAGGAACCCCAGGTGATTTTGTTTATATGGATTAAATCTATTGCTACCTACCACAGGAGAAATGAAAGCTGAGAAACTTTTCAAATGCTAATTTATTAATTGTTTTGAATAGCAGTAATGAACTCATTATATAATGACATAATTAATATTATGGAAAATAACCACATTTTCAAAAACAAATAATTAATAAGAAAAGTGGCATTATTTTACATTTTTCAAAATTTCTTTAATATCTGGCTAAATAATGACAGAGCTGGATTGTCATAACTTTTTCTGCATTCAGTCTGTTGCAATATATTATTTATTGAAGTAGATGAAGAAATTTGACCTCACAGAGATATGTACATGGGAAAAGGAGGATCTTTGAGACCCCCATCAAGGATCTTGGGGGATTCCTATCTGTCCTTGGACTATAGTTTAAGACTCTCTGATTTAGTGGGTGAAAAAGTTACATAAATAATTTCAATGTGTTGTGTGTGGTGCAGTTATAGGTATATACACAGGGTGTTGTTAGAGCACTTCTGTTCTTCATGAATAAAATATAGGCAACCAAGTGTGAAGTTTTTCAACTTTCAGCCCCAAGCACCTACAAATGTATCCCTACTCACACCCCAAATCATTTTCTTTCTCCAGTTTCAGAAGATAGGTATCTTTAGTATCTTTTCTCTTCTTTAAAACAAATCTTCAGCCTATACTTTCCTTCTTGTTGTATACATGCATTTCTGAGATGATCTTGTTCCCCTTCAAGTTTTTTTTGTTTGTTTTATTTTTATTTATTTTTGTTTTTGTATGTATTCCTTAAAACAGTTTTGTTGAGGTATAATTTGCATACCATAAAAATTACTAATTTTAATTAAAAGTACAAGTGAATTTAGATTTGTGCAGCTATCATTACAGTTCAGTTTTAGAGCATTTCCCCCATCACAAAGAGATGGGAAACCTCTGACTTTTCACTGATATCTGTTATCTAGTGATACTCCAACCTATGTCTCTATACCTAATGTGCTAGGTATGATCTGTCCTCCTCCTTCTAGGTCCTCCATTCTTTTCCACTGTGTTCTCCATCCTAAGAGTGTAACTTATGTGAATTAAACCAACAAGTGGGCTTACATGCCCTTTGGCTTTCAGTTGGGTTCAGGCAGTGGAAAGATCCATCAAGAGATTGGATGACGGAAGGAATGTAGAGTTAGGGTCCCTGATTCCTTATCTGTGAAGTCACCTGTTGTATGTGTCCCTCCACATAAGATCATGGGCACTTGCAAGGTGTTTTGCTTGACCAGACTCTCTCAGCTTCTGAACCATTCCCTACCCTTGTCCCTTCAGACCAAGGGTTGATGACAATTTCATTGCTACTACACTTGATTCCAGCACAATCCCTGGTCATTACCATATGTCTCCCCCATACCTTGTTTTTTCATCCCTCTGTAAATAATTTGTCATTGAATTATCCTAATATTACTGTGACATTGATTTCCTTTTGGTGCACTGATGGATATGCTTGATTCTCCATAACCCCCTCAACCCAAATACAAGACCAATATTCTAACTGATTTGGGAGCATCTCCATTTCAGGAGGAGAGAGCAGTCGTGTTGGGTTCCAGCTGAGGTTCTTCCTGTACATAAAGTTCTTTATCATTGACAGAAACAATCAGCACTACTCCTGTCCCTTCTGGCTGCTCTTTGGCATGACTTGCTGAAGCTTAAGATGAATATATTTTCACTATTTTATTCAACCTTACTGCTTCATTTGTAGTTTTATTATTTTCCCACTGGGCTTCTCTTTTGGACATTTTATTTATGAATATTTTAGAAGGAAATCTCTCTTATGCAAGCACTCAAATCCATAAAAAGGTTAGTTTTTATCCTAGGGTAGACCCTTCTCTCAGCTGGACACTCTCATTTGACATTCCACCTCCTGAAGTGTTAACACATTTTGACAATTGCTTTTGTTCCAATTTGTTGATAGGAAACAGCATTTCAGTCTGATTGACAGCAAAGAATTGTGCCTTTCATTTCCAATGTGTAAGCTAATTTTTCCAATGTGCTTCACGTACATTAAAAAAAAAAACAGAATGAGAGTATTACTGCTAACCAGAGAAGTTTGTGCGTGGGAATATGTTTTCTTTTCAAGTGAACTGTTCCAGTCAAGATGATGGGAGTGAGGGTAGGGTCTGGAAATGCCACTCCTGGAGCTATTACCAGAGACTGTTCTGACTGCAGCAAGAAGGCATTTGATTAACTGACTGCAGGAGAGAGAGAGAGTTCAATGAATAATGAGGCATCAAAGAGGACCACTTTTGACAGTAGTTAATGAATAATGCTTAATGAAGGACATAACTGGAAACTGAGAAATCTCAAGTGTATTTAAAAGGCTTAATCCTATATTAGACTATGGTGTTCAAACAGGGTATAAAATCTACAAATAAGATGTGACTTTTAAATTCATCTTTGAACAGAACTAATATAACAGTTAGCTATGTAGTTTGAATAATGCACCACCAGCAACACTGATCAGCATTGAGGGGAAGGTAGTTTTCATTGAAGCTGCTAGTGTATAGATATTATACTCAATTTTTTTTAAATCAACAAATATTGTTGAGTCCCTGAGTTTGAGGCACATAAAACCTCATGGATGTATCTACTACATGCCAATTAGGTGGATGGAGGCAGAATCATTTAGTGGAATCATTAGGTGGCATTGGGACTGGTTTTACTTTATGAAAGAATCACACCTTTTGCTGTTGGCTCAAGTCCGCATCCAGAGTGCTGGGGAAATCTCTCTTCTAAAGGTTAACAGTAACAATAATCTTCACCTTACAAGGACTTGGGCTACTTTGAAAAGGATTTCTCAATAAAGCAGAAGAGAGATCAACAGAAAGCTCTTTTTTCGTGCCCCAATCACACTCACCCAAAATTCTGACTGATAATTGCAGCTCTTGGGGTCCATAGTGCTGGAAATAAAAGTATTAGATTAAGGATTACCTTGTCTTCATCAATTTACAATCTGATCATTTATACATACACAGGATCTTACACTGAATCTGGATCTTTTCCTCTCAGAGTGATACCCCATCTGTGGCAGAGAAACTGTTATGTGCTCAAAAAAATCCATTTATTTTTCTTTTCTGGTAGATAAGCTGAATTGCATTTCCTGGGCATTCCAGCAATGAGGTGAAGACAGGTGATTGAGTTCTGGCCAGTGGAATCTGGGCAAAAGAAATACACACGACTTCCGGGCCCAACATCTATAAAACCTCTCTTGAGATCCTTCGTATGGTCTTTCTCTCTTCTTTGTCTGCCAGAAAAGCAGGTGATGTAGTGTCAGGCTTTAAAGCCCTGTGGGATTGTCAAGCCACTAGATGGAAGAAACCTGGGCTCCTGATTAAGAGCATAGAGAAAGAGTTCCTACGTCTCACCAACCCACGTTGAACTGAGGTATGAATGCCAAAACTTTATTGTACTCATTCATTGGTGGTTGGGAGTGTCTGTTGCTGCATTTAGTCTACTCTTTGGAGTGCAGCATCTGCCTGTAGAATAAAGGAGGCTTAGAAGTACTGACAGTTACTCAGTGCCCGGAAACTCACCCCAGCCTGGTGCCTTATTTACATCTTCACTTAGTGTTTGGTCACACCTCCTATAAAAGATTACCTACTATTCTTTCAGGACTAGTCAAGCCTCTTATTACGCTACCCAAATGCATTTTATCAGTCATTCAACAAGCTATATCATCCTCAGCTATCAGTGACAATTATAATTTGCCATCCTCCATTTTCTTCATTTCAGTTGAAGATGTGTTTGCAGCCTGGACACCTGTTTGTAGAATGCTCCTCTGCCCTCCCATCCCTTCACTCTGCCTGTCTAGTGCCTCCTCACCCATTATTACTCAGCTCAGGGGTCAAACCCGCCAAGGAAGACTTCACCTCTCCCCTCCCTTCCATATTACTTGTGTCTGGCTGTCCTTCCTCTGCACTCACAAGACATCCTGGGCCTACATACTTCTCTCACTGAACATCCTAAAATAGTTTCTTTTAGGCTATGAGCTTTTTGTGGCAAGGATTATAACACCAGAACTCAGAACCATATATGTGCCAAGTAAATATTTGTTGAATAAATAGAATGACTGAAGCTACTCTGAAAACATTCATTCACTGCCTTCAGTTCTTCCTAGCAATGTTGATAAACATCTCAGGATCTTTGCTATAACCTCAGTATATCTGGAAACTTTATTTATTGGAGCCAACTATTTCAATATTTCCAAAGTTTTATTTAACTGAACTATAATATACTCTACCTATTTTTTTTTGAAGCTTATGTAAACTCAGACTGCTGTGTGCATCAGGGTTCTTCTTTTATTGGGCACTGTCTAGTAAAGAAGCCATTACCACTGCTCCAAAGCGGCAGTGATATTGGGCATCCCTTTGTTTTAGCGCTGGAGAGTGAATGGCCCTGACCAAGTGCAGGTCTTAGGTTTATGGCCCTGCTACCTGGCATGGTAGGGAGAAGGAAACGTGTCCACTTCTGCTTCTGTTTGTAATGAGAGAGAGGGGACTTTCATCCATCATTACTGTGTATAATGCAGGATTCCGACTAAGTAGAAATGGGCATTTGGATGCTGGGCAGCATCCCCCTACTCCCATGGTAATGAGAAAATATTTGTATCTGTTTTGAATCCTTCCCAAACACTCAGTACAGGACTTCTCCAGGTGGCCTGCCATATTCCAGTGCGTTTACGTGCTCACTGGGCCTCAATCCTTTGGGGCCTGATTTATCATGACACTAGTTAAGTACCATATGTCAACAGAAGGAACTTTAGAAATCATCTCATCAAACTTGATAAGAACTAGGTCTTAAGTCCACGTTCTGTGCAACAGAACACTATTAAATTATACTCTTTTACAGTATTTAAAAGGGAGAGATGTGCCTGGT
Organism: Camelus bactrianus; assembly: GCF_048773025.1. Lineage (NCBI taxonomy): Eukaryota > Metazoa > Chordata > Mammalia > Artiodactyla > Camelidae > Camelus > Camelus bactrianus. Next base: position 74,608,167 of record NC_133575.1, on the reverse strand, counting down.
AAGTAAACAATTGCATAATTTGAAAAACAATTTTGATCTTCTTGCATATGTTTTCTCAAGTTAAATTGGTAGCATAAAACTTTATTGAATAGTGCATTGTGCTTATTTTCAGAATACATAATTCAAAGTAAAAATGTGACTAAATGCAAGACTATGTATTCAAATCCTTTTTGTATGAACTGAGGTAAAGCAGAGTAGACGTAATTTTATAAGAGCTGGTTTATACTACTTATTAATTGCATGGTTTGTTTATATTATCTTTCTTATTTTTCATAGAAAGAATTATATAACAAATAAATTAGAATAATTTTAAATATTATGCCATGCAGAGTTGTTCATTAGAGTTGAAGGATTTGGTACCATGGGTGGATATTACATCATCCTCCCCCTTATCATCATTATCATCATACCATATGGCTTTTCCAAAGCATTTGCTATCATGTTCCATAAAATTTCTCAGTGAAATCAGTAGGGCTGAGCTGACTATTTCCATTTGCTAGATGAGGGGAGTGTGGAAACTTTCAGCGATTTGCCTAGGATCATGAAGTTTATAACAGAGCATATACTAGCACATCAGCCTATTGACTTGAAAGCAATGACCTTTGCATATCAATACAAAGTATATAAGGTGTATATACTGCAAATGGGCAAGACAAAGTAAAGCAAAAGAAGTACCTGAAATGTATTGTTGCAAAACTAATACCAGCTTGATTGTTTTAATAGTGAAAAAGACCAAAAGTCGTTTGGACAAAAATTGTTAATTTCCAGTTTTCCTGTGTCTTCTTTACTTAGTCCTTTAAAAGCCAGGTACATATGCAGAAAGTGTCAGTGACTGTGAAATTATGAAATGATCCATAGTTGCCCAGCTCTTTCAAATATTTTAATAAGAACATATTATTAGCTAACATGAGCATAGAACTTATGTGACAGATACTAATCTTTGCACTCTGTATAAGCTAACGCATTTGATTTGCACTATAATTCTATCAGATAAATACTATTGTTATTCCATTTAAAAATTGAGAAACTGAGACTCAGAAAGTTAACATAATTTTCCCAAAGTCACAGGAGTTACAGAGCCAGTATTCAAACCTGGGCAGTCTGACTCTAGTATCTGCCCTCTTGAGCACTACAATATATTATTATCCACATTTTACAGATAAAGCAGATGAGGCACAGAGGTTAAGTTGCCCAAGGTCAGGAGTCAGTATATTAATTCTAAGAGTCTGGATCTAGAGTCCAGGCTCTTACTGTACGGTACTGGAAAAACAGCTGCCTTTAATTCTTTTTTTTTTTTTTTTTTTAGCATTTTTTTATTGAGTTACAGTCATTTTGCAATGTTGTGTCAAATTCTGGTATAGAGCACAATTTTTCAGTTATACATAAACATACATATATTCATTGTCACTTTTTTTTCGCTGTGAGCTACCACAAAATCTTGTATGTATTTCCCTGTGCTATACAGTATAATCTTGTTTTATAATTCTTAATTACACAGAGACTTCTTTATTTCATTGGTTAACAATTAGGGGAAATTTTGCCTCCAGGAGACATTTAGCAATATCTGGAGATATTTTTGGTTGTTACAACATGGCGGTGGGGGACAGGGGTGGAGGTGCAGAGATGGGGGGAGATGCCACTGACATCTAGTAGGGAGAGGCCAGGAATGCTGCTAAACATTGTACAATCTAAAGTGCAGTCAGTCCCCAACAACAAAGAATTATCCAACCCTAAATTTCAGCACTACTAAGGGTGAGAAATTTTGTTTTTACTGCTATTATCTTGTTTGGATATATATACAAGATTAGGCATATTCATAGATAACATTTGATTTATAACAGAAAATAAATTTAAAATATTCTAATAACATCAAATGAAGCAGTCGCATAACTTAAGTCTAGAATAAGTTTGAAAAACTGTCTCCACAATTTATATTTAAATATTTATTCAATAAATTATATTTAAAAAATTCTAACTTGATGATAGCAATATTCTCCTCTAGGCAAACTTTTAATTATGTGAGGGGGGAGGTGATAAGTTGGAGAATACGTGACTACTTCTCCATGAGTTCAAATCCTACAACATAATCATCCTAGAAGATGAGAACTAGATTTGTTTTGTTTTGTTTTCTAGTCACTCATATAATCATGTTCCAGTGCTCTCCTTTATATGGAAAAAGTGGTGGAAAGGCAAACCCATCAAGGTAATAATTACTTGAGAATCAATGAGAGGATTAAAGTGAGATTCTCTTTCCTGCACAAATCCGGAGGGTAAATTACTACATGCTCCTGAGCTTAGAAAGCAAAATTTGAGTTGATTTGTTTCAGCACCATTTTCAGATAAACTACATTTTAATTATCAAGTTGCTTAGTAGTTGGTCAATATTGCAGGATTAGTAGTTTTTCTGGTATAAGTCACATATACTCGGGAACTCAATAAACATCACTGGGTGATGGCGAAGATGATGACGGTGATGAGGATGATGTCATTGAAGTATCATTAGGAAAATAAATTTGTATATAACCATATTAACTCAAAATGGATCTTGTATTTCCAGCCATGGAAGAAATAAACCCACTTAGAAAGCACAGTAGGTGGCTAATTCTCTCTGTACATGGTAGTTAATTTATAACACACATCATAACCTCAGTAATTTGGAACTATAAACATGCAAATGATGCACCAAATGGTTTGCAGGGTATTTTAAACAAAAGAATTTCTTCCTTCAATGCTTCTATAATTAAGACTTTCTTTTTAAAAATATATAGCAGTTGGTCAGCAAAGGCCTCAAGGGCTAAACTATTGAATAGTAATATAGCTAGCTCTTCTTTGTTATTATAAAACTATTTACAAAATAACTATAGATAAATAATTGAAGAAGTTAGCAACTGCTAATTAAAATCAGGCTAAATTGCAAAGAATTATAGTTTAATAGATACTGTTTTGTAGGCTTGAGTACACTATTTCAAGAGAAAGAAAATTTTACTGAGGCATTTGATAGCCATAATTTTATTTTCATTGAGTAAACATGAACTTTAAGTATAGGTGCTCTTGGGTTATTTAGTATCAGAGTTCTACGTTATCTTGCAACTATATAATAGAGGGTACTTTATTTTCTCATCTGATCCATTCACAGTAGAAGTTACATTATGATTCTCCATGATGCTGTCATGAGACAATTCAGGGATGAAGAATAAGTGAGTCTTCTTTCCCTGTCTATTTCTTTCCATCTCCCAAGGACTAGCCTTACTATCAACTTTTCTGTACCAAATGATAAGAAATATTTCCAGCTCACTAACTCAAGGACTCTTAAAGTGGTCATAGCAAATAGCTTTTATAGAAGGGACTCAGAATGATATATTTCTCAATCATATATATGTCTGTGTGTGTGTGTGTATGTGTGTGTGTGTGTGTGTGTGTGTGTACTTTAAATGCATAATGAGAATGAACTACTCTCACTTGGACCACATTGAAGGGACAAGGACATGGTCATCTCTCCACTTGGAAGAGATACCTAGTCCCCTTCACATAAGTTCAGGAACAAGAACTCACTGATTTCCCTGGTTATTTCTCTTGCTTCATGTTCTTCCCTTGACCTATGGCTCACACACACAAAAAGCCTTTTATGTGCAGAATGTGGGTTTATATCTGTAACAACTCACTTTGCTTGATAGCACAAAAGTACTAAACCTGTTAATGTAAGAAACGTAAGACATGATTTCAAAGGAGGGAAAGAAGGCATAGAGGAGAGAGTAGTGTGTTCAAAACACAAAATGAGGGGAGGATATAGCTCAAGTGGTAGAGTGCATGCTTAGCATACATGAGGTTCTGGGTTCAATCCCCAGTACTTCCTCTAAGAATAAATAGATAAGTAAATCTAATCACCTCCCCCTACCAAAAAAAAAAAAAAGGAAACCCCCCTACAAAATTATGAGTCTATGAACAGAAGGAGGAGGTTGTCTCTTTTAGGCTAATAATTTTTTTACTACAGACATGGTCTATGAGATTATCACCAAAGACGTAAAACATATATCTTCTCCTCAATGTCTAATCTTCTTGTTCTCATTCTCTGTCCATTGAAAGAAAGCCAAGATAAGAAAGAATAAGTCCAGTAAACTTTCTTTTCATCCAATTACCGCCTCATAGATTTTCATCCAAACCAACATCCACCATTCGTCCCATGAAAACATGTATTGTTGGGCAGTAATATTTTCCATACGGTAACAATAGAGAACACAAAATAAGTTGGGTAGGGGAGGGAGGGTGTCTAAACTTTCAATACTTCTTTCTGTTTCTGCATCTAGAAGTTCCTTACAGTAGCAGGGGAGTGGATGCATATGCCATTCAGAAGTTTATCAAATAAGGTTGAAAGAGTTTATACTCCTTTCCTCATTTAAGAAATATAGTTACACCTGTGGACATGCCAGTACTCTCAACATACTTTAACTATATTGTAGTATATAAACCAGGGAGCAATTTTGACCATTTGTTCTAAATTTATCTTCCTCCCTTACTGGCAAAAGAAAATGTAACTCTCCTTCTTTCCAAGACTAAATTTTCTTTCTATGCCTTCTAGGATCTCACCTGTTGTTTAACACCTTCTCCTACCTTTAATTTCTCCTACTCTTTGCTAAATTCTCTTTATTTTTCCACATTGTGCCTGCAACTTCTTTTCCTAACAAAGCAATACAGAACTTTAACTCCAACATAAACTCTCAATTTGACTTAGGGGTTATTTACCTGCAAGGAACAGAAATCTACTAAAAGAAAAGTTCAGGTAAAAAGATTTGTTAAAAAATTAGTTGTACTGAAAAACTAAAAGAGAGTGCATGTGAACCTTAGAGGAACTGGATACTTGTAAGGAAGCTAGTGTCTCCCACACATGTGTACATGTCCACACATGTGCATACACACGCACTAACATACATGTACATAAATGGGGTCATCCTATATGTATTTTCTGTGATTTGGGTTTTTAACCTCAGAGTAGATTATAGAAGATTTTTCAATAAACTGCATACTGTAGCTTAAATGTACCATAATTTAGTAAATAATTTCCCCATTGATGAACGTTTCTCTTATTTTTAATTTTTAATCTATTGCAAGTATCACTATAATAATTTGTACTGTATCTTCATGTACAAGTTTCTCAGTGAAATATAATCCCAGAAGTAAAACTGCCTGATCTAAGACACACATAAGAATTTTAATAGATATTGTCAAACTGCTACTTAAAAAGTCTTTATGAACTTATATTCCCAGTAATCTTTGAGAAAACCTATTTCCCAGTATTCTCATCAAGGTGAATATTATCAATCTTTTAAAATTTTGCTAATGTAATGAAAGAAAATCAGTAACTCTCTGATGCTTTGTTTTCATTTCTTTGATTTGATTTTATTTTCAATTTTCATTTTAGTGATAACTAGTAATTTAAAATTTATATGTTTATTGGTCCATTTTTATGTTAATAGGTTATTATTGTTTGTCTATAAGACTTCTGTATATATATTATATATATATATATATTGTCAATGTCTTTTCCCTTTATTTTTACCATGTATAATTTACAAATTTTTATGTGGTTGAATTGGTTAATTTATTTCCTTATGGATTCTGGATTTAAGATCATAATCACAGGCCCATTTTTACCCTGAGATTTAAACACACAATGAGTTTCTTCTGATATGATTATGGGGTTTTTTTTTTGCATTTAAATCTTCATTTGGGATTTATTTTGGTGTAAGATGTGAGGCAGATGGTCTAACTTTATTTTTAAGTAGTCAGGTCTCCAAACAACATTTATTGACTAGTCAACCCCATTTTTTAATTATTTGAAATGTGACTTTTATTGTACCTTGAGCTCTTATACATATACAGGTGTTTGGGGGGATATTTTTTTCTGTTACATTGATGTATAGTAATTGATACATAGGAACTCTGCCTTCTGCTCAACCATTACCTCAAATTGTATATAATGGTACTTCAGATATCTCATATTGGACACAATACTTATGATTTTTTTCCTTAAATTCTCTTCACATAATTCTTGTCACTTCTAATGACATCTTCATACCTCTGTCACCTGGCCAAAAAACTGTTGTCATCTTTGTTAGTTCCTTCTCTCTCTCTTTCCCTTGTCTTATCAGCAATTAAATCTTCAGATTTCTATTCTAAAACATCTCTCCAAACTTCTGTTATGCTATTTCCATGACCACAGTCATATTTCAAGCCCTCATCTTCTCTCTTTCAGATTATTACAGTATTATTACTCAATATACTCAGTAGCCTCTTAAGTGGTCCTCTAATAAATTTGAATTTCAGAACTGTCTGATAGAGTTCTTCTTTCCTTCTTTAATGTACTCAAAATGAAGCTTTGTTAAATTCAATTATACAAGTGGCCAATACATTTAGTTTTTAAATGTTAAACATTAAAAATGATTTAAATTATTTAAAATAAAATGAGATAGTACTTTTGTCTGTAAAACTGACAAACAACAAAAAATGTCCAGTGTTTGGAAAGCAATCCAATGAACCAAATTTATGCTGGTGGGTGTAAAATTCATGCAAGCCTTCCAGAAAACACTTCAGCGATGAGTATCTGTAATTCCACTGCTAATACTTTATTCTAAAGGATAAAACTGTTGTGTTCTCCACATGATATGTAAAAGAACATTTGTTGCAGTATTTTTTGAAAATAAACTGTCCAGCCATAATGAAGTGGTGTAATAAATTATAGTATATCCGTATGATAGAATGTAGCCATTGAAATTACATTGTCAAAGAATATTGAAATAATGTTAAATGAAGAAGACATGAAAGAAACTGTAATATTTTGTTTTTTAAATTTGCAATGCTCAAACACTGGAAGAAAGTATACAAGAATTGCCATTGGATAATGGTTTGGAGGTATATTTTTTTTCAAAAATTCATCTTTATAATTTTGCTCCAGATTTCAAATTTTCTAGAAAGAGTATGCAGCTACTATTGTAATAAAACCAAACAGCAATACCCATAAAATAAATTTTATTTCATATCAAGAATCACAAAACAGAGTGCAACAAGTCACCAATTTAGAAATGGATTATATTTTAAAAGTCTGTTAGTGGAAACAAACATCAAAAGACACATCACAGAAGAGAAAATAAATTTTTGGAACACATATATGAAATAATGGTAAAACCTTGTAAACAAATAAATATAAAATAATGTCTTTTCTAACCTATGGAAATAGCAAAACGGGTTGTATGTTTATTTGCTTATTTGTTTTAAACGCTGGCAAAGCTATTGTGAAATTAGTACGTTTCTGGTGACGTTATAAATTTGAGCAACACTTCTTGAAAGCAATTTTGCAACATGTATTGAGAGCCATGAAAACTATAATATCCCTTGACTCAGTAATCTCTCTTGTGGGAACCTATCCTAAAGAAATAATAATTAATTTTCAAGAATGTGTTATTTATAAAAATGGAAACAAAAGGAGAAGGAAAAGAAGCAACCTAAGTTTCAAATGAAAGAGGGTTAATTATATTATGCATTATAGATTTAATTGAATATCATGAACATACTAAAAATTATAACACTTGTGAAGACTAAGTAGTACATGGGAAAATAGTAATATATCATGATTATGATATATCAATGTCATAAAATATTTAAAATATTTTAAAGTATTATTAAAAGTGATAGGTAAAATACAAAGTTGTGTGTACACTATAATTGCAACCATACAAATACATGAATATGAAAGTGGTAAAAGAGAATTAAAAATAAAAGGTAATATTTTGATATATGTTCTCCAATTTGTTTCCATGTACTTTAGCAAATATTGTGTCTACAATTTAAATGAGAGAAACAAATAAATGAATATTTTTCTGAAAGTTAACTGGGTTGTTTGAGATTTAATAAACTTTTCCTTCTAGAAATAAAATAATGAATAGTTAGCATCTCAAGCTGGTCCACAAAAGCCAGACTTTAAAACGGTCTTGGAATTCCTTTTTGAACCAGTGATTACCCAGTTCAATCAACTCTAAGCTTCCAAGATAAAGGACTCATCTTTTACAAAATGTCACGTATTATAGCAGTTCCTATGACCATAGATGTACTGAGAACATTAATAAGTGAGGTAATACTGAAAGAAGAGTTTTGTTTGCATCCAGGTAAAAGAAATTGACCCTCAGTTTTCTAAGAGAACTTTTGTTGGGTTTTGCAGATAGTATGACACAAAGCCTCATAATCTGAGTTTCTTCCAAATAATCTAGAAGTTTGGCTATACAACCCGTCAACAAGGGACTACACCCAAGTTGATCAGGGGTTGAAATACCTTTATCCTTCTGAAGCAGTTACCTCAAGTGATGATTAAACGTATGAGAATAGAGATACTGCTTCTGGAAAAGATAGAGTGATGGGTTGGATTTTCCTTCCTGCCTAAAACAATGCCAAATTGCACAAAATATACTGAACAATAGCTTGCAAGACATTGGCCAATAGGTAGTGAAAGACAGTGACCCATGAGAGACTGTAAATAAATGAGGTAAGGCCTATTATGATTGTACCTGCCTAATGACGTGAGGAGTTTCCAAGTCCAGTGGACTTGATGAGTTTAGGAGACTGGATTCAGTGATGAGTATGAGGAGACCAAAGTGGCTAGAGTTTACAGGACAAAGTTCTGGAAAGGAGATGGGTGTACAGAGTGAGAACTCCAGGTATCTACAGAAGCCCCCCTTGAATTTTCAAATCTGTATTAATCAGCACAAGTGTGTGAGGAAGCTACCCAAGCCTGAGGTAATGTATGGTGTTCACATGAGGCTACAAGTTCCATAAGTGCCTGTTTCCACCAGCCAGACTGGAAAACCTCAAATTTATCAGGCACTGAGTACTCAAATGTTGTTCCCTCAGTTGTGGAGAATAATTAAGCTTTCCTTTCTAGAAATAAAATAATGAATTTTTATTCTGAGCACTTCTGTTTTCCTACCAAATCTTAAAAGAAAGACCAAAATGAGAAAACTGCTTCTGAGTAACTAAACTTTATCCTAGAACACAGCTCAAGAATTTTTATAAGACTGCAAAATTATTTAGCACTCAACAAGATGAAATTCACAAATGTCTATTATCCAATAAAAGATTACCAGGCATGCAAAGAAAGAAAATGCAACTTATAATGAGAAAAATAAATCAGTCTTGAAACTGACCCAGATGTTAGAATTAAACAGGGACATTAAAAATGTTATTATATCTGTATTTTGTATGCTCAAAAAGTTAACTGGAGTCATTGGAGATGTGAAAAAGACCCCAATTGAATTTCTAACCATGAAGGATACAATATTTGAGATGAAAACTGAAATGTCTAAGAGGAAAAATATACACTGGAAGGGATAAAAAGCAGATTAGAGACTGGCAAAGAAATTAATGAACTTTAAGACAGAGCAATAGAAATAATTCAAAATGACACAGAGAGAAAAAAATTGCACAGGGCATCAGTGGACTATGGGATAACTTAAAGAGGCCTAATATATGTTTAATTTCATTCTCTGCAGGAGAAGAGAGAGAGTCTGAAAGAGAAAAGTATTTTTTTATTTTAAAAAATATTTTGATTTATTATTGTATTTTTTTTTTGGTTGGGGGAGTGATTAGGCTTATTTATTTTTAATGGAGGTATTAGGGATTGGACCCCAGACCTCATGCATGTTAAGCATGTGCTCTACCGCTTGAGCTCTACCCTCCTCGCCGATTGTCCAAAATTTTTAAAAGCTTAATAAAAACTATAAACCCACTGAGACAAGAAACTCACAGAAACATGACGAACAGGAAATATAAAGAAAAGTAAACCAAGGTACATCATAATCAAATTATGCAAAACCACTTATCAAGAGAAAATCTTAAAAGCAGCCAGAAAAAAAGAAGAGACTCTATGAGAATACAGTGACATTCTCTGGTCAATCACTTACCAAACCCCAGTCTCAGGGATAGCTGTAATCTAAATAAATTCCTATGTGAGCAAGCCCTTGGGGCTTACCCTCAAATCTGCTAGGTTTTGGGGAACAGTGGAATTGGTGGCAGTGGTGAGGACAATCAGACCTCAGAATTCTATATATCTGGATAACTGGATCTCTGGGCTTACATCATATAATACGTGCAAATTTTCTTTTACCTGCCGCTACTAATGTTTTCCAAAAGAAATCTGAATTTCAGAGCTAGACACATTGTATTTTCTTTTGAAACCACATAGATACATTTCCACTATTGGAAGGATATGAACGTGAGATGATATGTAACCATTTATTTTGTTAGTTTTCATGACTGTCAACTGCAAATTGTGTAGATACTGAATTTCAAAATACATCAAGATACTGCCTATGTTCGAAAAAATCTAGCAAAAATCTCCCTTAAAGTCTTCTGAATAAATAAACATATACATGGAAAGGATGAAATGTTCATTGACTGTAGATTTCCCGGCATGCCTCTGATGAATTTTAAACTATAGTGAAACAGTAAATAATCAGTGAAGTAGAGTTATTTCTTGTTATTAATTTCATTTTGATCCTATAATTCCAGAAACTAGCCTGTATTCTAAGATGTAATTTCAAAGAAAATTGTCACTCAGGCTTATTTTCCTACCCCTCCTCCTTGGACATATCTCTGCCATCACTTAGTGGGTCAGGATTTTAAAAGTCATGCTGCTATAACATACCTTGTGGATGGACGAAGGCTATTTTCACTCTTTAGAATGAATCAGAAAAAGGAAGACAACCAAATAGAAATATGAAAGAGCAGTTAATAGAAAACAACAGATGTCTTAAAAACACATGTAAAGATACTCAGCCATACTTCTAATTCAAGAAATACAATGAAAATACAACAAGATAGTAACTTTTGCCTTCTGAATAGAAAAAAAAAAATGAAATTTGATAATACTCAGTTTTCATGAGTAAGTGGGGAAATAGGCAATTCAATTTTTTTTACTAGGAGTCAAAATCAATGTACTCCTTTTGGAGCACAATTTTATACTATTAATTAAAATACAGAATGCACATGACTTTTGACCATCAATAGGTTTAATAAGGTTATTTAATAGGCTTAAATAAATTGTGATACATCTATACAATGGAAAACTGTTCAGTCACTAAAAGTGAGATGGATCTGTACATGCTGAATCTGGATATGCTGATAAGGAAAACAAATGGCCAAACACTTATATTTGGAAAGCAAATCTTTATGATTGTTATCATTGGGGAATAAAATGGCAGAGGAGTATGCTTATATTTTCCCACTTCTCTACCATCTTTGAAATCCGCATCATGACCACATACAACTATTATTGTAAAAACAAACATGGTGGAGGGTCAGGAATTATTTTGATGGTGCAATGATTAGTTTTTCTTTTCATTTTGATGGGAAAAAAAAGTGATTTTTACTGTATCGTAGAACAGATATAACCATAATGAACATTTTAAATTTCTTGTATTTGGCCAATTCTATAATTTTTTGTTAAAGTTATAATACTTCCCCCTCACAAAATGAAAGATGCTTAAATTTCTCCCTATAATCTAAGTTTCTGCTATGAAACTAGTGACCACCTGTTTCTCTACTCAGTAGAAACTCTGGCTTTCTCTCCCCCCACCCCTGCTCTCTTTTCAGTTTTAAATGACTCCCTTCTAACAGTTGTGCACACATATGCATTTTTATTGGATTTTAAACTCCACTTGAAAGGCCAGTATTCTCTATCTTTGTGACTCCTGCACCTTGTGATTAGGGAGGGTCACATGTTCTAGAGTTAAGATTTCCTAGGTTTAAATCTGCTACTTACTAGATTGTTGAGGCAAGGAGCTCAGTCTCTTGGAGCTTCTCTGTCTCTGGTTCTTTAAAATAGAGATAACAATAGCATTTATCTTACGAGATTGTTGTAAGGATTAAATAAGATTAATATATGTAAAGTTCTTAGCATGTAACAAGGGCTAAAAGAATGGCAACTACTATTAGTATTCTCACTGATTAATACATATTAACTAAATAAAATTTATTATCAGATTTTAACTGGCCAATTCATGAAAAGAATTATTTTCTCAAACAGTTGACAGAAAGAGTTTTACATTTTTGTTTGTATACAGCTGACATCTTTAATCCATGCCTTTAAAAATGGTGCACATAGTAAACTAGAATAAAATTAAATATCATGTATTTGTGCAAAATGCCAAGAAACATAATGGATCGTTACATCCAACAATTGGATATAGTGTGCTGGTGGGTTAAATTCGTTAGCAGAGAACTCTAAATGTTACACTAAGATGATTTTAGAGTGTGAGCATCAACGTAGTTTCTGGTATAGTATAGGCGGTATGCATTTTCACATGTAATGACAGGTAATTATGTCTTCCTAGAATGTTCTTGTCCCTTTGTGACCTGGCAAAATCTTATTCTTTCTTTCAAACTTAGTTTAAATAATAACTCTTCCCTTGAAATCTTACCCAACTTTCCATGACAGAATTAGTTGTTCTGTCCTTTCAGTTGCACCTGGTTGTATTAATAATTTTTTTTTACTGTATTTAATCTGCTTACATATCTGTTTCTTCTCACTGACTATGAACCTCTCGGAAGAAGGAAAAATGCCTTATTTGTTATTGGTCCCAGATGCCCTATGCCATTAATGTAAGTTGAGATTCCAACACCTTCACCAAAAGATAATGGAAATAATGTTGTCCTCAGAGTAAAGCTAATCAAAGCCACACAACAGGCATGTGACTAGCAATTTGTCAACTTTAACCAATAAATCTGTGAGTAAATAATTAACTAAAGGAACAGAAACGCCCAAAAGTTGATCAAAGAATATCTGGAATTCATAATGATTATTTCCTTGGAGTCTGAGCCAGTTCCACCACTTAACTCACTATACTACTTTGGGCAAGCTTCTTAACCTTTTACAAACTCATCTTGAAGATGGGGATCATGCCAATATTAATCTTTTGATGTTTGGTTTTGGAAGAGTAAATGAGAAAATTATTTGTAAAGTACTTAGCACAGTGTCATATGTTGAATATTTCATAAACGAAGGAACTCTAACCTTTTTGTTCCTCAATGTTCTCATCTGTAAAATGAAGATTTCAATAGTATTTAGCTCATGAAAGTGTGACAAATGAATCAAGAATGCAAAATTCTCAATACATTTTCTGGCAAATAACAGTGCTATGTAACTTTTCATTATTATTATGATTATTAATATTAATCATCGTTAGTAAATAAACAGAAATATCATCAAGTGAATTCTATTAGGAGAAACACAATATGAAGAGAAGAGTCAGCCTAGAAAAATGTAGAGGCAAACAAAATGATCTTCATCAAGCGTTCTCTATCTTGAAAGGCTGTGTGCTAGACCCCAGACCAGTATTTTGTAAACTGCAGGTGGCAACCCACTTGCAGTCATCATATAAATTGTTTTCTTTTTTTCTCTCAAGAGAAGACAAAATAATGGAGACCTACTCTGAGATAACCCAGATGTTGGAATTACCAAATTTGGATTTTTTTTACTTTTTTATTTTAAAGTCTATTTTTTAGAGCACTTCTAGGTTCACATTAAAATTAAGAAGAAGGTACAGAGATTTCCCATGTATCCCCTAGCTTACACACAAGCATAGCTTCCTCCATTATCAACATCCCTCACCAGAGTGATACATTGATTACAGTTGATGAACCTACATTGACACATCATCATCACCCAAAGTCATGGTTTACATTAGAGTTTATTCTTGGTGTTATACATTCTGTGGATTTGGATAAGTGTATGACATGTATCCATCATTGCAGTATCATACAGAGTATTTTCACTGTTTTTCAAATCCTCTGTGCCTCACCTATTCATTCCTCCATCCCCATAACCCCTCCAGCATTCTTTTTAATGAAATAGAATGGGATAGGGTAGGATAGGATAGGATAGGACAGAACTGAATCATTCAGAATGTACCATATTTAGGATGACTCTAATGAGTGACTGAGTATGTGTATATACTGGGTCACTACATAACATATGTTTCTTACTGGGAGTTACAAAAAAAAATTGAAATCTGCTCTTCTGGCTTGTAGTGAATTTAAGAAGGTGCTCCCTTGTGAGGAACCTCTGTGAACAACCAGCCAACTTTCCAAAGGTGGTTGACAATTCATTGCTGAATCATATGATGTGCTCCTTTCAACCTAAGAGACAAAGCAACTTAAGTAACACATAGTGAGACTAATACATGCTTATCGAATAAAATAAATGAATACCCGATATGCTGACTCAGCAGAACAGATCCGGTAGTATGAATAGCAAAGTGAACTGTCTTTGATTAACATTATGGCCAGTTTTAAAACCCAAACTAGACCCCAAATTTCCTGGTCTAAAGCAGTACTCTTCCTACTATACCTGGAGCTTTCAAACTTTATCTTCTGAGCACCAGAAGACTCTCAAAATCTGTGAAGGGTTGTCATAGGAAGAGAAAGGACAAAAATGTGGAGCCCTATGCCTTCTAAATGATTTCACAGTCGGAGAGGCTTGTTTATGACTGTATTATATTTTGAGATTTTCAAATCTAAAAAAAAAAAAAAAAAGCACCATTTTTTTTAAACCACTGCAATAAACCTTGCAGTGTGCTTATACTTGCAGGCCCTAATTGGACAGGACTGAAAACTTTAATCAGTATAGCACCTGTCTCACACACTGTTCACCTGCTGGGTTATGCACCTTAGAAACTAAAAGCACCAAACCCTTGTATCATGTGACATTAACTTTTTAATGAATAACAGAAGCATGAAGACATTATCCTCAGGGAGATGAGCTAAAGGAACTTTGACATAATTTATCTTAAAACCAACCTCAGGTGCACATCAAAGACTCAAATTAGTTCTTAAATGCAAAGATTTACACTATGAAATAAATATCAAGTAGATTCCTTTTCAGTCTATAGTAGCCTACTCTGCTTGCTTCTTGAACCCCCTTCAGGCTAGTGGAGACTTTTTACTCCTATATCTCTAGCATGATTACATTCTTTCCTTTGAAACTCTCTTCTTATGGCACCCTGTTCTCCCCTGAACATGCATATGTACCCTTGATCATTTTACATTTCCTCCAGATTTTCCTAACCTCATTATGTCTTTTCTCAGGGGGGCCAGTGACTGAAAGGGCCAAATAAAAGTGGACAATCATGATTTTATAGTATTAAGGATAATGTTTCCATTTTGGTGTTCAGCATCCTTTTTGATGCTTCCCTCCATTTTGCTGATCTTTTTGAACTTACACAGTGAGCTTCACTTTTAAAGGACCAACAAATCTACCACAGCAAAATATCTTCTTCCATTCTAAATTTGCATTGGCTTATCTAGATCCAGTTTTGATAAAACAAATATAAAATTTTCAGCTCATTCTTCTGATCCAAGGATGGAATGACAAGAGCTGTACTCTGTGGACTTTGAAGATGGGAAAAATCACCACTCAACATTAATTGATGATTTTTTAACCATTAAAATGAATGAATGTCATACAATACTTTTGCCAGCTGAGAAGACAGCATCAGATTTAATGTTTGTTAATCAAAATTAACTATATTTCCACATATACTTATATGTTACATGTAAGTAACATTAAAGATATACACATATTAATTTATGAATTAACTAGTCAAATATATTCAGTGAATGTAGTTGAATCCTACTATCTTTTATTTTTATTTAAATTTTTAAAATTTAAGTATAGTTGATTTACAATGTTGTGTTAGTTTCTGGTATATAGCTTAGTGATTCAGTTATACATATATAGAGAGACATTCTTTTTCATTATAGGTTATTACAATATATTGAACATAGTTCCCTGTACTATACAGTAGTATCTTGATGTTTATCTGTTTTATATATAGTAGTTTGTATCTGCTAATCCCAAACTCCTAATTTATCCCTCCCACACCCTTTGGTAACCATAAGTTTATTTTCTATGCCTGAATCTGTTTCTGATTTGTAAATAAGTTCATTTGTGGTTCATTTTTTAGATTCTACATATAAGTGATATCATATGATATTTGACGTCCTCTGTCTGACTTCACTTAGAATGATGATCTCTAGGTCCATCCATATTGCTGCAAATAGAAGTATTTCATTCCTTTTTATGGCTGAGTAGTATTTCAGTGTGTGTGTGTGTGTGTGTGTGTGTGTGTGTGTGTGTGTGTGTGTGTGTGTATACACACCACATTTTATTTATCTATTCATCATTTTATGGACATTTAGGTTGCTTCCATGTCTTGGCTATCGTAAATAGTGCTTCTATGAACACTGAGGTGCATGTATCTTTTTTAGAGTTTTCCTATTATCTTTTAAATACTCAGATTTTCATAATTCTACATAGTGTTACTTGATATTCTAGACCACAACTCTTAACTGTGCATAGCTGAGGATCTCCAAATATTTTTTACATTCACCTATGTCAGAAAAATGTGTTTTAAACATACCCCTCAATATAGAAAATATATTTATACAATGTTGACATATTCTATGGGAAATCATAAGGCATATACAAAAAAAGGACTTAGAGATAAAAAATTATTTCAAGAGTTATGTTTTAGTATTAAAAATGTCTTGCTATAATAAGCTATTATTAATAATTGTAAGAATGGGTAAATAAAAGAAAACCCAACAGTATACAGATCACAAGAGACCTACCTTAAATATAAGGTCACAGAAATATTTAAAGATTACAGATTTAAAGAAAAAAGATACTGTGGGAACACAAATCAACATATAGGCAGTGAAGTTACCCTGAATATAAATGGGCAATGTCCTATTGTCAATCCATTGCAATAGAATGATTATAAATTGTGTGCACCTGATAAAATTGCTTCACTATATACAAAGGAATGGAACTAAAAAAACCCAACATTCATAATAGGACATTTTTAACATGCCTTTCTCAGCATCTCAATAACTAATAGAACAGGCTAACAAAAATATCAGTGAGTATACAGAAAATTTAAATAATGTGATTAACAGTTAACCTATTACACACACAGACTACAAATTACTATAACAGAATATGCATTCATTTCAAGTGCACGTGGATGTTTTTACCAAAATTGAGCGTATCTCTGGGCTGTTAACCATGTATCAACAAATTTCAAAGTATCAAAATCATACAGAACATATTCTCTAAACACAAAAGAACCAAAAAGATGACCAGAAATGTTATTATTGTATAAAAATAAAACAACACACCTTTCAGTAAGCTATGGATGGAGGAAAACATGCTAATGGAAATTAGAAAATGCCTTGAAATGACTCAAATGGAAATAGCCTCATCTTAACTTGTGGAGTGCAGCCATAGCCATCCTTGGAGGGAAATTAATAACTTAAACTGCATTTATTAGAAAAGAAGAAATGCTGAAAACTTAATGATATGAGCATCTATTCTAAAAAGTTTGGGAAATGAAGAACAAATGAGTCCCAATGAAAGTATGAAGGAAGGGAAAATAAGGATAACAACAAAAAATTAAATAGAACACAACTATACAATAGAGAAAGCCAATAAAAAATACTGTTTTGAAAAGACCAATAAAATCAATTAACTCTAAGCAAGACCAATCAATAAAAAAAGAGAGAAGACAAATACATCAAGAATGAAAAAGGAGACATAGCTTATAGGATCTACAGGCATTTAAAAAGTAATGTGAGGATATTATGAACAATCTTATACCAATACACTAAAACATTCAGATGAAATGGCACATTCTCTGCAAAACACTACTTACTGAAACTGAGAAAAGAAGAAAAAATCTGAAGGATAACATATTTATTAAAGAAATAGATTCTATAATAAAAACATTACTATAAGAAAATCAAGGCTGAGGTAGCATCACCAGTGAATCCTCCAACTATTTAAGAAATAATTAAGAACAATTTTACATAAACTCTTGCAGAATATATAAAAAGGAGAAATTGGCAACTTGATTTAAAAGTCTAGCATAACCTGGATACCAAAACTGGTAAATGACATTACAAGAAACAAAAATACTGGGTCACTTTCTTATAATATAGATGCCAAAAAAGGCAAACCAAAATGTTAGTATAATGAATATTAATTGTATTAGTTTTCTGCTGCTGTGTAACAAATAATCACAAACCTAATGGCTTAAAACCACAGACTTTATTTCCTGTTGGTTTCTTTCTGTTTTGGTGGGCCAGGAGTCCTCTCCAAGATTGCAATTGCAGTGTTGACTATGGCTCAGTTTTCATCTAGAGGCTCCAGTAGGGGTGAATCCACTTCCAAGCTCACTTAGATATTTGGCAGAATTCATATCTGTTTGGTTATAAGATTGAGGGTTTTGGCTCTTGCTGGCTGTCAGCCAGAAGCATTCTCGGCTCTTAGAGGCTACATGGTCCTCTCTGTATTTTCTCTCACAACATGGAAGCTTGCATCTTCAAAGTTGGCAAGGGAGAAAATGAATTGGCTAGTAAGATAGAATCTTACATAACTAATATCATCACAAGAGTGACATCCCATCACCTTTGCCATATTCTGTTGTTTAGCACAAGTCATCAATCCTGCCCAAACTCAAGAGGGATTCTATAAAGGCATGAACACCAGGAGGTGGAGATCATGGGGCCCACATTAAAGACCATCTGCCATAGTAACAGTATAAATTATAACAATATGTGACTTACTGCAAAGTTGGTTAGTATTTGAAAATAAATCCCAAGGTAATTCATCACAGGAAAAAAAATCGTATAATCACTTCAATATATGCCAAAAATCTTCTGTAAAATTCACCATCCATTTGTGAATTTGAAACAAAACAAACTAAAACAAAAACCTTTTAGCAAGCTAGAATAGACAGGAACTTCTTTAATATTAAAATATATCTATGAAGCAAACAAAAAACCAACTACAACAAGCTGGATAATTAATGGTAAAATGTTAAAAAGCCTTTTTCTTGAGATAAGAAAAGGCAAGAATGCCTGTTACAATTATTTCATTCCACATTTTATTGGTGGTCTATTGCTGCATAAAAAATTACCACAAAACTTAGCTACTTGAAGCAACAAACATTTGTATCTCATTGTTTCTTTGGGTCAAGAATTGGAGAGTATCTTAGTGCGGTGGTTCTGGCTCAGTAGCTCTCATGAGGTTGCCATCAAGCTTTCAGTAGGGGCTGCAATTTTTGAAGCTTCAACTGGAGCTAGAGGATCCACTTTTAAACTCATTCACATGGTTGTTGGCATGCCTCAGGTCCATGCCATGCAGGACTCAGTCTCCTCAGAGCATGGCACATGGCTTCCCCTAGAGCAAGTGATCCAGGAGGGAGACAGAGAGAGGGAGGGAGAGACACAGAGAGGGAGCTAAAGATGGAGCTGCAGTCTTCTATAAGCTAACCTCAGAAGTGAGATGTCATTGCTTATACTGTATCCATGGGTCACACAGACCAACTTGATACCAAGAGGGGAATATGCAAGGTTGTGAGACCAGGAGAAATGGAATCATACAGGACCATTCTGCAGGCTGGCTACAACTAATACTGTTCTGGAGTCCTAGCCAGTGCAATATGGCATGAACAAGAAATAAGAGTTATAAGTGGGTAGTGGGTATAGCTCTGTGGTAGAGTACATGCTTAGCATGTGCAAGGTGCGGGGTTCAGTCTCCTGTACGTCCATTAAAAAAATAAATAAAGTATACATGTAGTACACCTAAAATTAAAAAAAAAAAGAAAGAATGATGGCTCTGATGTATCATCAGTACTCTTAAAAAAAATAACTATTTTATGACACTAACGTCAGAACAGTGGTTGCCTCTAATAGGGTAGGTTTTCTGCAAAAAGCATGAAAGAACTTTTTGGTAGTGATGGAAATGTTCTATGTTGATTCACGTGTTGGTTAGCCAGGTGTATACATCTGTGAAAATTCATCCATGTGTGCAATAAATGTATTTGTATTTTATCCTTTGTAAATAATATTTCAAGAAAATAAAAAATTTAAGGTATAAAATTGCTTTGTTTGCAAATCATGGTTACTTTCTCCTTTAAAATGGTTAGTTTAAATGTACCTCTTTTCGTAGCTTCTAAACTAATTTGTATACAAAAGTGATTATCTGTTTCTAGGGAATTGATAAACCTTGGGATAAAACCATCTTGACATGGTATGTGCTGGAAAAGGAGATAGTTAACTACTAATTAAAGATCAATATTTCTTGATTTATTCCAGTTCTATGAAATGCCTGTTGAGTTCTTTGGCAATTTTGGTGATTTAATATAACTCATTATTATCTAATTTTTCAAATTTATAGATACTAGTTTGTTTTAACATTCTCATGAATTAAAGTATCTCTACAGTATAATCATGTTGCCTCTTTTTTGCTGTAATATTTTGAATTTGTGAAATATTTACCTTTCAAGTCTTTTGTAAGATGTATCTATCCCATTATTTTTTGTTTTATTGATCAGCTCTATTGTTTTCTATTTTTATTACTAATATATGTCCTTAACATTTATTTTTTTCCTTTTATTTTCTTTGAGTTTACTCTCATTTTTTTCCTAGCTTTGAGTTAAAAATTTCTTTTTTTTTTTTTAAACCGGAAATCAAACCCGAGCCGTGGCTGAGAGAGCCCTGAATCCTAACCACTAGATAACAGGGATATCTCTTTTCATTGAATAACATTTTACTTGTAATAAATTTATTCAGTGCTGAATATTTTTCTCTAAGGAATATTTAACTCCATCCCACATTGATAAGTTGTATTTTAATTGTCATTCAGTTCTAAATATTTAATAATTTCCATTTTGATCTCCTTTTTAATGAGCTAATTAGGTATGGGTTTTAAAATTTTTTTAGACTATATTCTTATTTTTTACTTATAATTATTTTTTGTATGGTCAGAGAACTTGTTTTGTGTAAAATTGACATTAAGAAATTGTTAAGAGCATGTCTGTGGCATAATATATAGTCAATTTGTATAAATATTGCATGTGTGATTTTTTGGAATGTATGTTCTCTGTTGTATTGTTTCTATTCTTTAGCTATTGTAATGTTGCTGTCAATATTCCTGTACCTATATCTTGGTGTACACGTGCAGAAGTTCTGAGATAATAACTAGGAGTGTAATTGCCAAATCCTGAGGCTGCCACATGTCCTACTTTACTAGATAATTCTAAAATGCTTAAAAAGGAAATTTAGACTTAACTGTTGGTTCACATTCTTGCTAACCTAATTTTTCCTTTGCCTTTTTTTTTGCATATTTAGTGAGAATGAAATGATATTCAATTGTAATTTCATTTTTTATTTTTCAAGATTACGAATAAGGTTGAACATTTCACATTTTGGTCAGTTGTGTCGCCTCTTTTGTGAAATGCCTGTTCATGTCTTTTGCCCAGTTTTCTATTGTTACTTTTCTTCTTTCTATTGATTTGTAGTAACTTTAAAACGTTCTAGATACTGATCTCTTATCAGTCACATGTGTTGTAAATATCTTATCCTAGTTTGTATGATATGTTTTCCTCTCTTTTTGATGGAGAGAAGTTTTTAATTTTAATATACACTTATTTGTTAGTCTTTCTTTATATTTTGTGCTTTGTTTTGTGTTTATTATTCAAAAATCTCAACTCTTCCCTGAGGTCATAAACATATTCTTCTCTACTGCCTTTCTTTTTATTTAACCTTTATTTTGACATGATTTGAGTTTTACAGAAAAGTTGCCAAAATAGTATCAAAATGTTTTACCCCCATTATATATTCCCCAATATTAACCACTTAATATTTATATTTGCCCTATAATCAATCTGTTCCTCTGTCTGTCTCTGTCTGTCTCTCTCTGTATAATTGTTTTCTGAACTGTTTGAGAGTTGACAATTGACATGTGGCCCCTATACTTCAGTGTTTCCTAAAAACAAGGTTATCCTCTTACATAAACATGGTGTAATTATCAAAACCAGGAACTTACTTATTTCAGTATTATTATTGAAACTACAGATTCCACCAGTTGGCACAATGCCTTTTATAACAATAGAGTTGTGTCAGTTGTCTTGTCCCTTTAGTCTCCTTTATTCTGGAACCATTCCTCAACCTTTCTTTGTCTTTTGTATACTATTACCTTCTAAAGTTTGTTTCAAATCTTTAATTTACCTGAAAGTAACTTTTGTATGTAGTGTAAGGAAAGCATACCATTGTTTTCCCACATATATGCAATCAATTGTCCCACCTTCATTTACTGAAGAATTTTTTTCCCAGTGCCCTGCAGTACCTACCATTTCATAAATCAAGTTCCATGGACAGGTGGATTCATTTTTAGACTCTCCATTTTATTCTTTTTAATCTATTCATCTGTCTCTAAAGAAATGCCACACTATTTTACAACTAAAACTTTATAATGAGGCTTATGATGGGGGAGGGCAATTTATTCATTTTTTTCCTTCAGAAAGAGTAAAAAATAATTTTAGAATTACTGAGTCAAATCCCAAGAAAATTTTTGCTGGAATCTTTTAGTACCTCACTAAATCTACTGATAAATTTGGGGAGACTTGGCACTTTAAAATATTGAAACTTCCTATCCACTTACTTAGGGTCTCTTAAATGTCTTTCAAAAATACTGTAATTTTCTATGTTAAAGACTCACTGTTATATTTATTTGTAGGTACTTCATATTTTGGTTTCCATTATAAATTATAGCTTTCTATTTAATTGTACTTTTAATTGATTATTTATTTATTTTTTATAGAGTTATAGTCAGTTTACAATGCTGTGTCAATTTCTGGCATACAGCACAATATAAGTCATACATGAATATACATATATTCGTTTTCATATTCTTTTTCCCCATGAGCTACCACAAGATCTTATATATATTTTGGTGTGCTATACAGTGTAAACTTGTTTATCTATTTTATATATACCTGTCAGTATAATTGATTATTTTTGAAATATAGAAATGCAATTGACTGGATTATTGATTATATGCCCTGCAATCTTTCTTAACTCTCTCAATAATGTATTTACTTATTTATCTACTAACTTGAGTTTTCTATATAACTAAATATATCTTCTGTTATTGTCTGAGATATTCTCCTTTAAAATCCATATACATTTAATTTCTTTTTCTTCCCTTACTCTTAGGACCATTACCTCCACTATGATGTTGAAAATGTCAGTGATGGCAGGCATCATTTGTTCTTTATTATGAAAGAAATGTTTTTAAAATCTGACCATTAAATACATATTTGCTATAAGTCAATTACCATAGTGTTTTCAATATCTACCTGTGTCTCAGCACAAATCAGTATTTTATTTTGTTTATTGCCAAATAATATTTCATTGAATGAATATACCATATTGTGTTTACTCATTCATCAATTGATGGGCATTTGGGGTTTTTTTCCACTTTATGGCTATTATAAATAATGCTGCTATGAGCATGCATATACAAATATTTGTGTGGAAGTATGTTCTCAATTCCTTTGGGTATATACTTAGGAGTGGAAATGCTGTTGTTATTAATTCTATGGTTAATATTTTGAGAAATTGCCAGACTTTCCCATAGTAGCTATATCATTTTGCATTTTACCAGCAATGTATGAGGGTTATAATTTTTCCACATGCTTGTCAACACTTGTCTTTTTGATGATAGCCATCTAGTAAGTATGAAGGGATAGCTCATTGTGGTTTTGATTTGCATTTCCCTAATGGCTAGTGATACTGAACATCTTTTCATGTGTGTATTGACCATGTGTGTATTTTCTTTGGTGAGATGTCTATTCAAATCATTTGCCCATTCTTTAACTGGGTTGACTTTTTAATTTTTGAATTGCAAATGTTCTTTATATATTCTGGAGACAGATCCCTTATCTGATATATGATTTGTACATACCTTGTCCCACTCACTGAGTTGTCTTTTCTCTTTCTTGATAATGTTATTTGTGACACAGAGGTTTTAATTTTGAACAAGTCCAATTTATCTATTTTTCCTTTTGTTTCACCTGTGCTTTGGTGTCATATCTAAGAAACTGTTGTTCAATCTAAGATGAAGATTTATATCTGTTTTCTTATAAGAATTTTATAGTTTTAGCTTTTAAGGTTAGGTCTTTGATCAATTTTGAGGTAATTTTTGTATGTGGTATAAAGTAAGTATCCAGCTTCTATCTTTTCATGTGTATATTCAGTTGTCCCAACACCAGTACTTGAAAATCCTGTTCTTTGTCCATTGAATGGTCTTGGCACCCTTGTTGAAAATCAGTTGCCCTTAAATATGAGTTTATTCTGGACTCTTAAATTGTATCCATTGGTCTATATATCTATCCTATGCCAGTACCATACTGTCTTGATTATTGTAGCTTTGTAGTTAGTTTTGAAATGGGGAAGTGGGGGTTCTCCATCTTTGTTTTTCTTTTTCAAGATTGTTTTGATCATTCTGGGTCCCTTGTGTTTCCCTACTAATTTAGGGTCAGCTTCTCAAATTCTGCAAGAAAGCAGCTGAGATTTTGATAGAGATTGCATTGAATATGTACATCATTGCTTGATAATTTTTATTCCTTCTTAATCTCCTTCAATATTTTTAATAGACTTATTTAATTTCCCCTGCCCTCTTAGGCTACTGTTTCAGAACTATGGTTTGTATTCACATCTAAGACTTCTCATCCTGTAGGCATCTAACAGACAGCTTGATCCACTCTGCTTGCTGGTTGTTTCTGCTTACACCTTCTACCTTAGGCTAGACTGCATTATTGGCTGAGGCTCCAGCTAACAGTTGAAAACTTTTAATCTCAGTTTGTGGGTAGAGACCCCTGCTCAACTCCTCACTGGGGAACTCTCACTGTTGATATAGGGTGTTGCCATGTATGCCATTGCCCTTTTGGAATAAGAATCAAAGCCACCTCTGCCTGATTCTATTCCTAGAGCCTAATAAGACCCTTGTTCAAGTTGTCATTTACTGCTGATTTCACTGATCCATTCCTGGTTCATGGAGATGGTTTTCTAATTTTGATCATGGAGTAATTTTCCATTACTGAATGATATTTTGTCTGTCATTACTCTGTTGGACATGATGGAGTGTGAGCTTCCATATAAATTCACAAGTCCATCTTGACTGAATATCTCCTCCATAATATATAGATAAATAAAAACAGATATTTGTATAGTAACAATTATGACTACTTTTGTAAAATTATGCATGCATACTCATAAACACACATGTGAATATGTTATCCAGTTCCAGTCTGTGCTTTCCTTGCCCCCACAGCATTCTTCAAAATGTCTCCAAAATGGTCTTGTAAAAATTATACATTAGATGAATATTATTGGAATTGAATCACCCAAGCTCTCTGTACCATGTCCTTAAACCCTAATACAGGACTCCCAAAGTTTTTTTTTTTTTTTTTTTTTTCCCTAGTCAACTTGGATTACAATATCTGGTGCTCCTCTTGAGCACCAGCTCTTCAACTTGGTAATATGTCTTTGATCTAGGCTGGTAAACTGGCTTTAGTGAAGTTTTCACTTTTCAAACTGATCTCCTCTGCAAGCATAATCACCTATTATTTCTCTGTTCATGGTACCTCCGTTCCACATTGCCCGAGTGTCCGTTTTATGCTTTGACATTACATTTCCAGCAAATAATTGCAGAGAAACTTCTTAGATTTTCCAGAAATAATTGGAGCTACTACTTATATATTTATTTCTCTCTGATATCAAGGGAGACAGAAGTGTTTGGCTTAAGCATTAGACAAGGGGAACACCACATACTTTGTCTTGTTTTCTGGTGCTGTGCATTTTGCCTGTGCTCTGACTTGAAGTCTCTTTTACCTGTAAGGCTTATTTTTCTGATAGCGGTCATTTTAACAAGCACAGTTTTTTACAGGTATAACCTTTGCTTTCTTATAATCATAATAATTTGGCTTATGATTTAAAGTATTACAACAGTAGCTCGTATCATGAGACTTCCTCTTATTTGCCTTTACTGCTCCATTGACACGTTTTACTTTTTTTGCTGTCATTGGCCGCTTCTGCAGTAGCTAAAAAATTTCAGTCTCTGGGAAAAAATAAAATTGACTGCAGACTAATATTGCTATTGAATTACTTCAGTGCACAAAGATCTAGATATACAATTCAGACAATTTAATCAGATATTCACCCAATTACAAAGGAATCAGCATAATCTTTCTTTATTATCAGTAGATAATATACTTTACTGGCAAATTTTATTAAAAAAAAATCTTCACAAGACCTTCTATCTCATTAGGATCTGAAATTCAGAGGGCATTTTATTATCACTGAAAACTTTTGTAGCCAACTAGGCTAAAATCAATTAAAAGATCAAGCCATAATACTTTATATTGACTTTCTGTTAATTCATTTACCGTATTTTGCATCTGTTACTATAACCAGTGGAGTGTTAGTTGAAACACATCAATAATTATACAATCATACAATATGAATTATAAATTATAATTCCAGGACCCTATGAATTGTACAGTGTAGTCTGACTAAAAATCCATTTTCAAATGTTTTAGTTTAGGCTCTGGTATTCTGAGGAGGTCAATATAATGTTGACTTACGGCTCTGTCAAGACCTTATAAACAGAGTTAAATTGCAGTGTGCCAGCTTGGAAAATTATGGAGCATTTGCAGCACTTAGACTAATGAGAAGATGATATCCAAGTGATGTAACTGTGGACATAGTGCTCTTCTTCTTCTCTTATACTTCATGTTAGTCACCTCTGTTTGCCTCATTTCTATTCATAACTGATCCAGTAACACTTTCTCCAACCTATCACTTTTATCTCTCCCTCCCTCCACTCAAGTTACTACTATTTTCATATATTTTTTCCATCAGGTCAAAGTATATTCCATAGTTCACCTGTTTGCTGATCTGAATTTATAAAATACCTTTAATTTCTCATTATCCAAATTCTGATATCTTTTAAAAAATAATTTCTCTACATACAATATATGTCTTGTTACTTCTGCCATCAGTGTCCTTTTTTCTGGACTCAAGATTTAGTTCACTCATCACATTAATTCACACTTCATCTTTACTTTCATTTAAATTATATTGTTTCTCTTACAAAGAAAGGTTTACATAATTAATTAGCTCTGTTTCTAGTCTTGTAGATTTCCAGTTGAGAGCATGAACTCTAGAACTATTTAGGTGTAAATCATGTGTTTGTTATTTACTGTTTTTGTTCTTGTTGTTGTTTTGTTTTTTTACCTGAGCAAGTTACTCTGTGCTCCTTCAATTTGAAAATGTGGATAAGGAAGGTTGTATTTGTGCCAACATCATAGAGGTGTTATGATTAAATGGGTTTATATTTATACAGCATTTGAAAATACTTAAGTTAAGTATTACATAAGCACCATTACTAGTATTAATAATTCTTTTCTGTTTATTGATCTTTTTCATTTGTTTATAGAAAATGTTGATTATAGTATGGATATTAACTTTTATTCTTTGATGTATTTAGTTGCATTTAATGCATTGGCTTTTTGTTTTGTTTTCTCTTTAAATCTTTATTTCTGGTGTTATTCACCAAGCAGAATTTATTTCTTTTTATTTAGTCAAATCTGTCACTTATTTATCTTACGAACTCTAGGTTTTGTAGGGTTTTTATTTTCCTGAAAGATCTCTTTCATTCCAATACTATAAAAATATTCTCTAGTTCTTTAAAACGTTGCATTGTACATTTATATCTTTAATTCAGCAACTATTTATTTATTTTTTGCATTGTGTGAGTTAGGATTCTAAGTTAATATTCTTTTTCCTCTGTGACTGTTCAATTTCCCTAACACTTAAACAGGCCATCCATATATAATTTCTAGGTTTCTAGGTGCTTATTGTGTATGGTACTTTCTGTTCCATTCCAACCCATATGCTTTGTCCTATTATGAAAGTAGATTTCCATTCCTAGTTTACTCAATATTTTTACTAGAAGAAAGTCTTGAATTTGATTAAAAGCTTTTTGATCATCAATTGATGTTATAATAATTTGTCTCATTTGATATATTTCTGTCATTTTAAACAATGGTGCTTTGACCACTGTTGCCCCATTTATGGATTTCAAACTAATTCTCTGTAGTTCCGTCTTGGTCAGAGGTGATCCCGTACACTTATATGTGTCAGAAAACCTCAGTTCCCCCTCCTGTGTTTTCCTTTACTCTCACACAACGGCCACACTCACAATGCTTCTAACACCCGATATAAGGGGGGTTCCCCACAGCAAGGAATTCTTTGTGAGATCAGCTGGGTGTCTTGCAATTTAACTAAATTCGGACACTATTTACCTAGAGATAGTGTCAGGTCTTGCAATTTAAGGGCTCATTCCCACAAGACTGCCCCCACTTCAAATGCCAATAACAAGCAGTAGGTCCCCAGAATCCCCCACAGCTTCCACCCAATTTGGCTACAAATCGCAGTTTCCCATTACCTCCTCCCCCTTGGATTCAGTTATTTGCTAGAACAGGTCACAGAACTCAGGGAAACACTTGGGTTTACCAGTTTACTATGTAATAAAGGATATCATAAAGGATACAGATGAACACCCAGATAAAGAGACACAAAGGGTAAGGTCTGGAGAGTTCCGAGCACAGGAACTTTTTTCCCCATCAAGTTGGGGGTGTGTCATCATTCTAGTATGTGGATGTGAGTCTCCAAACCCCATAACATTGGGGTTCTCATCATATAGGCATATAGGCATATAGGCATATAGGCATGATCAGCCAACTCTATTTCCCACCCGTCTCCATATGGCTGAAAATTCCAAGCTTCTAATAATGGCTTGGTCTTTCTGGCGACCAGCCCCCATCCAGGAACCCACAAAGAGTCCCCACATTAGAACAAAAGACACCACTATCACCCAGGAAACTCCAAGAGATTTAAGAGCTCCGTGTCAGGAACCAGGATCAAAGACCAAATATTAGAACAGAAGGTGCTTCCAGTGCTCTTATCAATTAGGACATTACAAGGGTTTTAGGAGCTCGGTGACAGGAACAGGGGACAGAGACTGATAAATATTTTTTCTATTACTTCACACCCAAATGTTTTCCCTTGCTTACAATATCCGGGACTACTGCCCAGACACCTCTGAGTCAGTGAGGAATCCACACTCAAGGACAATTTAGTCTACAGAATCAAATAGTATTCTTTCCACTCTGCATCCTGAATCATTCCCTAAAACTTCCCAGCACAACTCTACCTTCTCTCTCTCCTTCTCCCAGGCTAGTATTATCTAGTCTAACAGAGCAAACAAGCTAGCTCTGCAAGCTTGCCTGAGAAAAATCTTCATTTGACATTTAGGTGATCTCTTCTCTTTTGATCTTTGTTTCTGCTTCAGTGTAATCCAGGAGATGGAAAGTAGTCCATGATATACTGTTAACAGGAGGGAAAGTCCGAAAAATACACTGAAAACACACAGATTGATACTTTGAGATTTAATGCTGTCACAAAATGAATTACAACACTCGGTTTACTAATATTAAATTTCTTTTAAACATGGTGGATTGAACATATGCATTTATATGAGTACCCTTTAAAGCACCATTAAAGTGGCAGCAAAGAAATAAAGCACCATAAACACATGAAATATAAGAAATAGGCGAGGAGATGATGGAAGTCGTTAGAAATCAACACTTCGGAAAATAGGAAAAAAAAAATGGAGTTATGACAGATAATCCTGAGGACCAAAGAAAGCTCAACCCTAAACCCGTAGGGGAAAGTCAACAAAAAGCAAGTCATTGGCCCCCCCAGGGTTCATAAAAGGCTAAGGAATAGCCTTGTGTGGCTACTGGAGGGCAGGAATGCAAGGCTACTTAGAAGGCAGGGTTTCAAGGCAAGATTGAAAACATAAAAATTAGTTGAAAGTCTTAAAAAATAATATCTGGACCACCACTTTCCTTCTTAACCCCGTGGAGCTAGTTATTCTCCCAGACGCACTCATTCTGACAGCATGCTGGAGGTTTTCTGCCTTTACAGGTTGAGCCACACAAACTGTGGACTCAATGGACCAGGCAGAGTTCAAGGTGTTAGTGAGATGCTGCACTAAAAGTAGAAGCCGGAAATGGGTTAAGTGAAAGCCTCCACGCTGAACGCTGAGATCGCCCAGCCTTCTTTTCCCATTCAGCTCCGTAACTGCATATAACCAGGTTTATACCTCAAGCAGGAAAGTGAAAGATCCCAGTCTGGGGAAACTGACCAGTTAAAGAGGAAACATGTACCAATAAAAGACCAGACCCTCTCTGTGAAAGTCCAGGGCTCCTCTTGAACACTTTATGGTGAAGCTAACCAGTTAACAAAATCAATCCTGCCTTAAAAACTTCAAATTATTTACACGTCCCTCTCCTTAAATTTTTATTTTAAAACTGTCAAGCCTATAGAAAAGTTGGAAGAATAATAAAATGAACATCTGGGTTCATGTGTTGTTATCATTTGCCTAATTTGTCTGCCTATCTCTCTGCCTTTGTCTATGTCTCTTTCTCTCTTGTCTGAATCTCTCTCTCTATGTGTGTGTGTGTGTGTGTGTCTTGCTGAATCACTTGAAATTATGTTGCAAATATCATGATATTTCACCCAATTTTTTTCTCTTCTTATAACAAAGAAATTCTCCTGCATGGCCACCCCACCATTATCAAACTGAACAAATTTGCTATTGAGACAATAATACTACCTAATATAATAGTCCAAATTCAAACTTTCCGAGTTGTTCCTGTAATCTTTATGAATGTGCTTTCATTTGCTAAATCTAGGACACATTCAAACATTATGAATTATATGTAGTTATCAAATCTCTTTAGTCTCCTTTTATGTAGAATCCTTAGCCTCTTTGGCTTGTTGGATTTTTTGGTTTGTTTTGAAGATTCTAGGCCATTGTATTAAGAATGTCTTAGAATCTAGAATTTTATGATTGTTTCCTTGGGTTCAGGTTAAGCATTAGTGGCAAGAATACTACAGAAATTATGTTGTGTATGTACCATGGCATCGTACCAGAAAATGTAAATTTGTAGTTTACTAGTTACTAGCGATGCTGAGTTTGATCACATGGTATCCTCACATTTCTCCATTGTATAAAAAAAATTTTTCTCTCTGTAAGGCCTTGCATTATTTCTCTATTCTCTTTCTTTTTGTTATAAATTTGAAATACACTTAGGTTAATCTCTTTCTGGTATTTTAACCAATTTTATAGTTCTTTAGAAAATTATCTTTATCGACTTAGTTTTATTAAACACAAATGCCTTAAAAATTTAGGGAAGGCTTCCTTCCTTTGCTATTCCTTCTACTCTTTTCCCACCTATAGTCCACAGTACACAATCCTCATTAGTTTCTGTTTTATTTTTCATGTGTTTTTTGCTTTGTTTTGTATTTTGTATTTATGGAGAAGTATTCGCAAGGCAAATTCCTAATATAGGCATGGCTGTGTCAAAGGTATATGCAAATGTCAATCTGTTACACGTTGCCAAGTTCTGCTCCTTAGGTTTGTACCGCTTGACACTCCCACCAACAATGTATGAGAGTCTGTATTTAACCACAGCCTCAGTAGCAGAGTGTATCGCCATGCTTTTGAAGTATTGCATCTTTTATTATGAATGAAGTTGAGCAACTTTTTATATGTGCCACTCCATTTGCATATCTTAATCTTTGAATTGTCTATTTGTCATTTTCCATTTTACTTTTTTTTCTTGACATTAAGATTTGTTTATATATTAGAGATAGGAGCCCTTCGTCTATATGTTGCAAATATCTTTTCTTGGTCTATTATCTGTGGCTTGGCTTTTGGTGCCATTTGCCATTTCATATTACTGAAAAACAAATCTCATTTGTTATATCAGCTTTTGCTGCCAAAAGAAACACCCCAAAACTTAGTGGCTTAAAATAACAACCATTTATTGCACTCGTAAGTCTGTGAGTGGGTGGTTCTGCAGTCAGCAATAAGGTTAGCTGGGTACTGGTAGGTCTAGGATGCACCTGCATGTTTGGTAGCCGGTGCTGACTACCAGAGCTAACTGTCAATTGGAACAATGGGGGCGAATATGCCACGTGTCTCACATTATGGTGGGCTAGCCTTGGCTTTTTTACATGGTGATGGTTGCAAGAGTTCCCAAAGCCTCTAAAGTGGGCAAATCCCAGTGCACAAGCTCCTTTAAAACCTTTATTTGCGTTGTGTTTACTAAAGTCCCAAGGGAAAAAGACAGTCACATGGCCAAACCTAGATTTAAAGGGAGTGGATTCCACCTTTTGATAGAGGAGTGCCAAAGTCATAACCCAAAGAAGTTTGTAGAGATGGATGAAAGTAGTATGTGGCCATTTTTGTAATCTTTTCCAGTTACCATGTATTCTTATTTTTTTACTGTAGTGTTTCTGCATTGATATCCATAGATAAGAGCTGTAGTTTTCCTTTTTTGTGTTACCTATATTGATTTCAGTGTCAACATTATACTTGCTTCATAAAAAGGACTTGGAGGTTGTTCTTTCTCTAAGCTTTCAAAAATGAATGTAGCATTAGTATTATCTAGTCTTTGAAGTTTTGTTGGCATTCCCATATGAACTCAACTGAACCTGGTGGACATTTTTTACGGGGGGAGACAGGCAGATTTTTTTACAACTTTAGTAGCTCTATGGAAACTGAACTGTCTCAAATGTTAAGTTCTACTGGGTTCAGTTTTGGTAGTTGCATTTTCTTAAGAAAATATCTACTTCATATAGATTTTCAACTTTATTTGTAAAGAGTTATGCCAAAATATTTTTGATTTTTAAAATTTCCTATATTTCAATGGTTATCCCCCATTTCTCATTTTGCATATTTGTGATTTTTCCTTCTTTTTCTTAAGTTTAGCTATTAGTTTGTATAATTTATTTTTTAACAAAATAGCAGTTTGATTTATGTGTTAGTTTGACTGTTTTCCTGTTTTCCACCCCATTAATTTCTGCTTTTATTTTGATTGTTTCCTTACTGTTCCTTTCTTTTGGTTTACCTTTGCTTTTGCTTTAGCTTTTTGAGTTAATGACTAAAATTCATGGATATTAATTCTTTCATCTTTATTGATATAAACAGTTAAGGCTTTTCTCTTCTTACATTTTAATTTTATCCCACAGATTTTGATATCCTCTAGTCTTTATTGTCAATAGTTTGTTGATATTTTAAATCAAGTTTGTATTTTTCCTTTCACCCCAGAGTTCTTTAATAGGACCTGTAAATTTCCAGTTCAGAGGGCAATATTAAGTTGGTGTTTGTTTGTTTGGATTTTTACTAATTTAGAGTTTTATTGCATTTTGGTTACAGAATATTTTTTCTATTATTGAGGTTTTTCTTTACAAGCTAATGTATGGTCAGTTTTTGTGAATGTCCCACGTGTGCTTGAGAAGAAGGTGTATTCTCTATTATTGGAGCATAAATGTTGACACTTAGCTATGATATTTACATTATTGATGATGTCACTTGGATATTCTATATTCTTTGTGTTTTTTGTCTACTTAACCTTCTTCAACGAATGATGGTGATGTGATCACGTTGGATTTTTTATCACAAAATTTCTCACTACCCTGTAATAATAGAATTAAGCATTCACACCATTTTCCTTGTAACTATGCAGTACCTGTAGTGTCTTCTCTTGTGAGTGGAGTACATTTCCCTACCACACTGATATCTGGGTTGGCTATGTGCCTTGTTTTGGCCAGTGGGATGTTTATGGATGTGACATCAGCAGAGCCTTTATACATGCTTTTATGTTTTGGCTTGCTCTTTTGTGTTCTCATGCTTTTGATCTGCCGTGAGAAGCATATCCTCTAAGCGGTTATTGTCACTTTATCTTAAGCTCCAAAATGAAAAAAAAATGGAGCAGATCAGAATCCACCCTGTAGCCTATATGGGCTTAGTAGGGGTGTTACCTTGCAGTGTTCTACAGTCGCTGTTTTGAAAATGTTAATTTTATCTTTGAATTTATGTCTTGAACGTGACATCTGATGAGATCGTGGAGCACACACACGGTCATAGAAAACACTCTAGGTAGCAATGTGCTTATGTCAGGGCTCAAGTCCTCAGGCATGACAGGCAGGTTGCATATCAAGAAGTTGGCTTGGCTTCTGCTGCAGGCATGACTGAAGCAACCTGAGGGAGCAGCTGGACTAGGATCTAGACCCAGATTAGTGGTGGCAACGGCTGCAGCAGCACCAGTGACCGTTGGAGACCATAGCTATGGTAGAAAGGTGAAACTTTGCAAGGGGATAGCACTGACCTGTGTGGGAGGCTGGCCTGCTTCTCCATTGAAGAGCTGGC
The DNA here is from genome assembly GCF_048773025.1 of Camelus bactrianus. Classification (NCBI taxonomy): domain Eukaryota; kingdom Metazoa; phylum Chordata; class Mammalia; order Artiodactyla; family Camelidae; genus Camelus; species Camelus bactrianus. The sequence continues at coordinate 74,573,933 of NC_133575.1, read as the reverse complement.
TTCTGTGGTGTCTGCACAAATATTAACTCTCTAGTATGAATGCAGGGACAGAAACTCTCAGCTCTCAGGCAGTAAAATTTGTCAGTAAATTATTACAAAATAAAAGCATACACATGGACATTGCCATAAAGCATATCAGATGTACGGCACAGAGAACTATATTCAATAACTTGTAATAACCTATAATGAAAAAGAATATATATATGTATAACTGAATCACTATGCTGTACACCAGAAACAAACACATTGTAAATCAACTATACCTCAGTACAAAAACATATCAGAGAATTCTTGGAATTCATCAATGAATGTATAATCCCTGCTTTTGAAAACTGCTGCAACATTGCAAAGCAAATATCCACAGGCTTAGAAATTGAAATGAAATTTAAGGATCATTGCATTAGATGGAAAGTACATTATTTTCATATGAAGCTTAGAATAAACCAATTATTAATAAGGAAGATAATTTTTAAATTATGCTTTCCTTATAATTAAATACAGTGATAGAATGTATAAACAGATGGTTTGAATTATATACAAACTGTGAAGCCACTTTTGATTTTGTGTATGAACTCAAGAAGCTACAGGAAATGTCAGAGGAAACTATAAAATTCCGTTGCATGAATTTACATTTAAAATTAAATTCAAGGGGAGGATATAGCTCAGTGGTAGAGTGCGTGCTTAGCATGCATGAGGTCCTGGGTTCAATCCCCAGTACCTCCATTAAAATAAACAAATAAATACATAAACCTAATTAGCCCCCCCAAAAAAGAAAAATAAATAAAGTTAAATTCATCCTTACGTGAAACTGGTTTGTATGTAGAGTTAAGTCTTTTTAGAAAAATAGTTCTGCAGAAATCATAGGCTATAGATACATTAACATTTATATTTTGGAAAAACTGGTCCAAAATCTGTTCTGTATTTACATGTAAAAGAATGAAACTTGATCCCAATCTTACACTACTCACAAAAATTAACTGAAAATGAATTAAAGACATAAATGTAAGACCTGAAACCATGACACTCCTAGTAGAAAACAGCATAAAAGCTCACTGACATGGGTCTTGATGATTTTTTGGAAATCACAACTGAAGCACAAGCAACAAAATAAAAAATAAACAAGTGGGACTGCAACAAACTAAATAGCTTCTACACCACAGGAAAAAAAATCAACAAAGTGAAAAGAGGACCTATGGAATGAGAAAAAAATATAAGGGGTTAATATCCAAAATATATAAAGGGCTCATACCACTCAACAATAGCAAAAAAACCCCCAAATAATCCAATTAAAAAATGGGCCCAAGGCCTGAAGAGACATTTTACCAAAGAAGATATATGAATGGCCAACAGGTACATGAAAAGATACTTAACATCACTAATCGTTTGGTTATGCAAATCAAAACCACGATAAGATATCACCTCATGCCTATTTGAAAGACCATTATCAAAAATATAAGAGATAGCAAATGCTGGCAAGGATGTGGAGAAAAGGGAACCCTTGTGCACTGTTGGTGGGATTGTAAATTGGTATAACCACTATGGAAAACAGTATGGAGGTTCCTCAAAAAATTAAATATAGAACTACCTACCATATGATCCAACAATTCTACTTCTAGGACTATATCCAAACAAAATTAAAACACTCAAAAAATGAAAAAAAACTCAGAAAGGTACTTGTGCCCCAGTGTCCTTAGAAGCATTATTTACAATAGCCAAGATATGGAAACAATGTAAGTGCCTGTTAATGGATAAATAGATAAAGTTGTGGTATATGTATACCATAGAATATTATTCAGCCATTAAAAAACAAGGAAATAGGAAATCCTACCATTTGCAACAACATGGATGACCCTGAAGGTATTATGCTGAGTGAAGTAAGTCAGACAGAGAAAGACAAATTCTCTGCGATCTCAGTTATAATGTGGAATCTAATTTAAAATTAAACTCATAGAAAAAAAGATCAGATTTGTGGTTACCAGAGGGGAGGGGGAATTGGAGGAAGGTGGTGAAAAGGTAGAAAATCCCAGTTATAAATAAGTGCTAAAGATACCATGTACAACACGATCACTATAGTTAAGACTGCTGTATGATAAATAAGAAAGCTAAGAGAGTAGACCCTAAGAGTTCTCATCACAAGAAATTTCTTTTCTTTTCTTTTTATTATATCTATATGAAATAATGGATGTTAACTAAACCTATTGTGTTAATCATTTCACAATATATATAAAATCAAACCATGATGCTATATACCTTAAACTTACACAGTGATGAATGCCAATTATTTCTCAATAAAACTGGAAAAAAAGCAAAAATCTATCCTTATGTTTTTGCAGCCTATAAAATATACCCTTAACAGTACCAGTAACAGTTGCATCAGTGGAAATGTCCTTCTCAAAATAAAAAATAAATCAAAATTTATTCACAGAGTTGTATTTGCCAAAAGCAACTGGCATTATTGCAAGCTATATCAATTGAAATATATTTTCTAAAGGTTCATTTTGATGATCTAATAAATAAATTTGCAAAATGGTGAGCCAATTTTATAAGTAGTAGAATATCTTTAAAGGAAAATGCTTTTTAAAAGGAAAACTTTATGTTGTAGTACCTTTAATGGCTCAAAAGCCAGAGGAATTTTTTTTTTTTTCATTTTGCAATGGGTTCCACAAATTATGTACCTGGCTCTGTCTAGACCTGTCAAACCAACGTACAGCCTGAGGTACAGTACCTTTAGCCAATGCAGCATGGAAAAAAGTAAAAATCACTGAGAGTTTGAAATTGTTTCATATTATATGCAGCATTGTCTCAGAAATTACTGACTCGATACAGGTGTTTTAAAGATTTCTGTTGTGCGCATGGCCCTATTTCTCCTGGTGTTGCTTATAGCTTCTACTCTGTGGAGGTGGTTGCTGTGCTTAATGGATTTTGGCTTGAATTATACTTGCTCTGCTATCAGAACCATAATCACTGCTTTCTCATTGCCTAGGATACCTTTGCCATTCTTTTGTTAGCTTTTCTGAATTACTTTGCTAAGTCTGTTTCTTATACAGACAGAGTTTCATTTTGTTTTCCTTTGTGGACCAGAGTAAATATGCTTTTAACAGATGGGTTAAGCCAATTTACATTTAGTGATTTGATTGACACAACTGATTTAAACTAACTCATATTATTTCGTTGTACGTGTATTATCTGTTTACTATGTTTTTTCCCTATGCTGTCTTGTTTCTTTCCTCTTTTTTCTATATTTCTTTTATATTTAAAAATTAGCATTTTTTTTCTAGAAGTAACCTGTATAAAAAGAATTTTTATAATGCTTTTTGCCCTCTTGGCTGGTCAGCTTTAAATTATATCATTTGACTTCCATCTAATACCTAGTAGAAAAACCAGTAAACTTTCAGATTCCTGTTCTCTGTTGTTTATACTTACATTGTTTCAGTGCATTATTTCTGCTTTGTCAGAACATATATACAGATACTGTTCTTACACACTTACCTGCACTTTCATATCTACAACCTTCACCCATCAGTCTCTCTGCTGAAGTTTCCCCAGTCATCTCTTCATTTGATGCATATAGTTGTATTAATTTCCTAGGGCCCCCATAACAAATTACTGCAAACTGGATAGCTTAAGACATCATAAGTTTATTCTCCCATGGTTTTGGAGGCTAAAAATCCAAAATCAAGGTTAAGAGGGTTGGTTCCTTGCAGAGTTTCTGGAGAAGAATCTCTTCCATGCATCTCACCTAGCTTCTGATGTTGCCAGCAATTCTTGGCTTAACCTTGGTTTATAGACACATTTCTCCAGTGTCTGCCTCCATTTCACATGGCATGGTTCTCCCCATCTACGTGTCTGTGTCTGTTCTCCTCTTCTGATAACGACACCAGTCATATTGGATCATGGCCCGTCCTAATCAAACATGACCTCATCTTAACTTGGTTACATTTGCAATGGCCCTATTTCCAAATAAGGTCACATTCACAGGTACTGGGGTTAGGATTTCAACATATTTTGGTGGAAGATACAATTCAACAACAAGAACCTTTTAGGTTCCTCAGGAAGAGCTAATGAATGTGGTATACTCTGAGTTCTTAAATAATTAAAAGTGTTTTTCTATAGACTTCATACGTGAAACACAGTGTGGTAAGATAAAAATATTTGGCTCATACTTTCTTGGGTTTCTTAAAAATATTGTTCCACTGTTGTCTTGCTTTGTGTATTACTGTATATCAATCTGATCCCAGCACCCTTTTCTTTTGTAAGTGATTTGATGGTTTTGTTTGGAATCTGAATGGATTTTTTTTAACCATTAAATTTTAAAAGGTTACTAGTATACATTTTGGAATTGACCATTCTGGTTTCATTTTACCTGGTGGGTTGTTTCAATATGTAGATTCAGGTACTCTTTTATTTCTGGAAAGTAGTCACATTACAGTTTTTAAAAATATTAGTTATATTTCATTTTTTTCTTCGGGGAATTCTGTTACATGTTTGTTGGCTATTCTTTGCCTGCCTTTGTATCAACCAGTTTCTGATCCTTTCTGCTGATTTATTTATATTGTTTTTGTTTTCTGTAGTTGTTTCCCCTTTCCTTAATTCCTTTTGTTGTATATTTCAGCCAAATCTATTCTCTTTGAGCATGTTGTAATTGTCTTCATTTACTCTTTTTTTCTGAAATGATCTTTTTCTTTAACATCTCTCTGAGTTCAGTCAACTCTAGTTTTACATCTTCCCATTTTCTTCTGTTTCTCTTTTGAAGTCTTGAATTTCTGATGTTCAGTGTTCATTTTTTAATCTGTCTATGATAAAGGATATTTAATTATGATTGGAAGGTTGTGCTACAGTTTTCCTGTACTCTGTGTTCGGTTTTATGGCAAGAATTCTGATCACCTGAAATATTTTGATTCCCATTTCCTGCTCTCTCTCTACACAGTAGCTTTCTATGGATGATGTCTGCCGTATTCAGTTCATTTTGAAATGCCTAATGTTTTCCTGATCCAAAAATAATAGATAATTCAACATAGGTATAGATAAGGAATTTTGGTCAGCTTCTGGGTTTAAGAACACTTTCTTCTGCTGTTGGTACAGTGGAGTTTCTCTCATTAATGTCATCGTTGTGTAGAACAGGAATTGGGACATTATTATTATGTTTTATTTATCATTCTTTTTTCTTTAGAACCTTTAATTTTCACCCTCTTGTTCCACTTCTTTCCTTATGCCACCAAACCTCTCTTATAATTTTATATTTCTGTATCTGTAGTTATATTTTTCTTATACCTGTTAGTTATTGTCTGTATTTTATTTCTTTTTGAAAAGGCCCAGTCCCTACTCGAAACTCACTTCCTCTAGTATATATATCCTTTGTGGCCTCTGAAGCAGCTCTTCCATAATCTGTAGACTTTCCAGTATCCTCAGCTATTTTCCAAGATTTTCATCAATTTCCTTGTTTATCTGAAACCTGAATTTGCTCTGGGAGCACTGCATTTCCTACAGCCACATTAAAGGCAGGCTTCTCATTCTCACTCCCCATGTAAATAAGGTCAGTGTCTTCCTAAATCCCCAGTGATCACTGTCATGGGCTGTGGGTGGAGGGTGGTGGTAGCAGATGGTACAGACAAATAGTATAAGCCTCAAATTAGTAGGTATTCTTATAGGAAGATAGAAGAGCAGAGATCTGTTAGTTTCATCAGTGATACATGTGTCACTGTTCAGTTTCCCCTGGTGTCTTCAACAGACCTCAATCCACGGGGTAATTTCAGAACTCTCTATATAGGCTTTTCCCAAAGTAATACAGTGGGCTGGCTTAGGGCTTCCCTTGATATTTCATGGACTATGATACAGGCTAAGCTTTTGTGATAATAAGACTCCAGAAATCAGAGTTTAATATAAGTGAGAATTTTATTTTTCTGTCTTAGTCGAGAGGTGAGCTAGAAGTGGTAGTTCTGCCACACTTCAACATCTCTGAGTCCTAAGGAGCTGCTCCAACTGCTGCCATTTCCTAGCTACCAAGAAGGTGAAATGGGCAAGTACCAAGAAGAGGGCAAGTAGTTTCCTTAATAAAGATGTGACCCAGAATTCGCACACATCCCTTTTTTCATCAATACCTGACAGCAAGAGAGACTGGATATGTGATCTCTATGTGGATGGTAATATGCACCAATAAAACTTGGAGATTGTATTATTTAAAAAGAAGAAAGGGACACTGGATATCAGTGGGACAATGAATAGTCTCCCCCACAGGATAGGAAAAGCCCTGTGGTCTGGGACTCTCTTTGTACAGTGTTATATGACTGCAGGTATATGTGTGTGTGGTAAAATCCAATTTCCCTTATTGTTGTTAATTGGCAGAAAATGCAGACGCTAATGATTCCATTTAGTGTGCTCGGCCTCTGCTAGGGCCTTGTCTTCTGGGAGCCTAGACTTTTGTGTGTTTGGTTAGAGCAGTAATTAAGAGTGAAGAAGAGGGAAGATGCTGTGGTGACTGAGCTCTGTTAAGGAGTTTGCTGCTTGCCTGGCCCTTTTTAAAATGTATTTTTTGTATGGCAGTTCAATCAGCTGAGTCTTGAATCCTTCCTCATGTTATGGGTCTACAGTAAAAATTCTCTATTTTTGTTAGCAAGCAGCTGATAAAAGTAAGTCCTTTAGGTAGCTGCCCTCAGTGTGAGGGAGGAAGACTTTATAAGGTTGGAGCATTGATGCAAACCATTTTTTTGTTACCCTGCTGGTTGCTCTAAGACTTATCCATATAATTATGAGCTTTGGACTTTTGTTTATTTATTTTTTTCTTTTAAAGGAAACCATCTTAATTATGTCTCAAGTGGAGGAGCTTGCTTTGCTTTTTGTTGTGGATTTATCAGTGGTGATTGGATTTTTCTTTAATTTGTTACCTTTTGCTTTACTTACTTTTCATTTGTAAAGTATGTCAACATACCCAAAGTAATGTTTTTTATTTCCTCAAAATGTCCTTACATTTTCGAGATTTTTGAGAGTATCCTTCTTTGTTTTTCAGTTTTATGGATGTTTTCCCTGATTTGGTTCTTTAAGAGACGGGGTGTCTTATCAGTTAGGAATAAGTCTGGCCATGCATAACAGAAATCCCAAAGAAGAGTGGCTCAACAAGAGGAGAATTTATTTCTTTTTCACATGAACAAAACCCAGAAGTAAAAAATCTGAGAATGACATTGTGGTTCCATGATCCCTGGGGACCTCAGATCCTTCTGTGTCTTTTCTCTAACCTTTTCCATGTATGACTTCTATTTCATGCTTCAAGATGACTGGCTTAGCCCAGCCATCATATCTGAATTCCATCAGCACGAAGGTAGAAGTGGCAAAGAAAGGTACACTCATTGTATTACATTCCACTAGCTAATGTCTTGGCCATTTGGCCACATTGAGTTACAACAGTGATGGAAAATGTACCCAACTCAAAGGTAGAGAGGTTCTGTTACCAGAGAAGAAGGGACAGTGAATATTGGGAAATGAATATGCCACAAAAGGAGAAATACATATTTAGGTTCAATTTACTATCATAACACACAAAAAAAATTCTTAAAAATAATTGTGTTTATTGTACTCACAGGGAAAATATCCACATTAGTATACCCTTAGCAATGCTGGTTATGACATAATTTGATGTGGACATGATATTCCATCCATGAATTCCTTTTCAATTTTATTTTTACTTCAAAGAAGGAAAGCATAGGTAACATATAGAAACGTGGTCTGTGAGGGGCTTGGATTGTATTAGTTAGCATGTGAAAATCACCTTTATCTAACAGTTTATATCACATGCATATTTTATTACGTGGGGACACTTAGCAAATTCATACATTGCATTAAAAGAGTGAATTTAGCAAAAAGGAAGCAAACAGGTTCTTATTAGAGAAAGCAACATTATCATTACTATATTAGAAAATAGTCCTAAAGTCACCTTTCCCTTCTGGGGTGGGGGGGGTCTGGATGTGCTGAAAGTTAATAACAAACTGTCCAGGGAGGAGGCTGTGCTAAAGCAACAGTGGTGTACATTCTTTTCAGTGTAAAGCTTAGGGAACGGGAGGCTAAGACATTTTATGCTGATGAACATCAGGTGAGAGATCTTGGCATGAACACTGCAGTTTTCAAATAATAAGCTTTTGAACTAGTGCAGGGCCATTACGGCAGAGCAACAGCCTAGCCCTCTTGTCATCTGTGATAAGGACATCAATATTAGTCATTGTCAACCCTGATTAAGTTCAGATCTTACATTCTTCCATCCCTAAGGGTGTGTTTCATTGATGTTTTTTCTTAGCAAACAACACAAGGACACAGGGACACAAGCTCACATCAAACTGGCATTTACAGCCGGATTTTTTTTCCCCTCTGTTGGGCATTTACTACAAAGGAACAAAAATGGTTTTCAACAATTCTTTCAATGTGATTAAACTTATAATGGATGCTTTGTCTTTCTCAAATAAATGAACTAATTTAAGTAATTTTAACATCCCCATAAATATTATGACTTAAAAATTTATGTTTGGACATTGTTTCTGTATGCATTGTTTATTTTTTAAGTCTCACATATAGAAAGCATGAGTGTGTATTTGTATATTAGAGCTTTTGGGGGTGTTACATTCATTTATTAAATTCAGTTGGGCTTTCATTTTCCACTACCACACATGTATTAATAAACTTTTTACGACTGTATGATCCCTTGCTGAGAATGAAATCAACTTGTGCTTTTAAGCTATATAAAATCCCCACTTCTGTGTGGATAAGATGCCTCATCTACTCATGCCCTGACTATCAATGAGAGATGCCCCAATGGAATAGCTTCAAAAGCTAAGTCTTGGCCACTGCTTCAAGGGACTACCACACAACCACACATCAAGGACCTAGACACACGTACTGCAGGCAGCCCCGCAGGTTACTGAAAAGAATCACACCAAAGGGGAAGTGAGCAAAGGACCAAGGACCTGGGGAGGAAACAAATAAAGTGACTTCCAGACCTTTGCATTTTGAATGCTGCCTTTGATTTAGCTCAACTTCTTACCAATACGCAGACTTCATTCAGCTGTCAGCCGTGAGGCACTTTCCATATCTTTAAAGGAAGCGAAGAGCTTCTGTTCCACTCACGGCTGCTTGCTCAAGTTTTAGACCATGTCCCATTGCAACCATTTCAGTGTTCAGGTTCCAAAGTGAAATAGTCATGAAATTAACTAATGATTAGAAAACTTTAAGTCCCTCTCATCCCAAATGTAGTGGGTGTATCTGGGGACGAATAAGAAAGAAAAAAGCCAGCTTAAGAGTGAATAATACCAGTAGTGCCAATACAGAGCGAGTAGAAGGGGAGAATGTAGAACCATGCAGAATAGAACTGAAAACAAACTGTTCAATGAAATCAAATTATTTCTGGTGCTGAATACAGGTATTCCTATTCTTAAACATACACATGTGCTCTGACTGTATATTTACATGGGCTTCATGAATTGCATTGTTATGAGGAGGTTCAGTGTGGTTGTAGTTTAGCTTTACCTTCTTTCGGGCACATATCTATTTGCACAAATAATGCATGACAAAATGGAAACTGATCAGAATTAATTCTGGCTGCTCCTCATTTCATGCAGACTCTCAACTCATTCTCTCCTGCAATAGCCCAGAAGAAAGTGCTTTATATAGAAGGATGGTGCTGCCACTCATTGTTGTCTTCTATGAAGCTGCTCCCTATTTTGTTTCCAAGGGGCCACCTTTTCATAATTCATGGTTCTCTATCTGGATACTAGCATTAAAAAGCTTTATCTAATTACAGTAAGACAACCAATATGTCTAAGAAAATTCTCTGAGGCACTCAGTTGGTCATACATATTGACTGAACTCCAACTCTATGCCAGGCAGAACACGGGCAGTAGGGCATTTTCTCTTACCACTAAGGAGTAACCAAAATTGTAAGAAGCAATAACTGTGAGGTAGCTTGACTTTCCTGAACTACCAGTCAGATTGAGGCCGATGCCCTCTTCATCTTTCTAACCTTGCTACAAGATCCCAGAGACTTAGCCTGTGTTTTTCCTTCTTTCTGTAGTTACCACTCTGTCCTTTGGGATTCCTCACCCTCAAACTGACAGTAGATGCGTTGTATATTATTCAGCTCCTTTTTTTTTTTTTTTTTGGTTGCTACTCTTGAAGAAAAACACACCAGCTCTTTTTATTTCAAGGACTTTAATACTAAGTACCATCAGAATGACAATAGTTAAAATGGCAAATATCAGGAAGTGATTTTAAAAATTAACATATAATTGAAAAGTTCAAATACTTATGGTCTTTGACCTAAGGGCCTGGACAATCTTATAGAGATGGCACCTAGAAATTTCCTTGAATGCTTATTCTCTTTTGTTTTGAACAGAAGAAACTAAGAAAAGACCCTGTTTTCAGGAAGAAGACTCATGATTTGAAATGGACAGAAAAATGGGCACAAATTAGCAACATCAGGCATCTACTTGTTTCATGGGGATAATTTTCACTTCTGGGAAAATATTGACTAAAGAATGATCACTTAAATGGATTTTTTGCTCCAATCTCATATAACAGAGGTTTTCAGTCTTTCTTTTGACAAAGGAACTATTTTACTTATATTTTTTCCTGAATATATTTTGATGTAACTCAATATATATAATTGATAAAATGAGAACATTTTTGTCTGAAGTATAGATGGAGGCCCCAGGTCCCACTCACTTGTCTTTCCCTCACAACCACTCACTCCATAGAATTTTATGGCTTCATGGAACACAACTGAAAAAACTGCTGCCTTATGGTGTTGTCTCAGAAGTCTTCTTCCTTAAAAATAACATTAGACTTCACTATTTTAAAATACAGTCTTAAAAATAATCTTTGTTCATTGTAAAAATTTTAGAAAGTACAGAAAAGCATTTTAAAAATAATGGAGAGAAACAGTCATTATCCTAGCACTCAGCAATATAACCACTATTCACATTTGCTCTCTCTCTGTTTCCAGCTTTTTTTTTAATTGAAGTATAGATGATTTACAATGTTGTGTTAGCTTCTGGTGTACAGCATAGTGATTCAGTTATACATATGTATATTCTTTTTCATATTCCTTTTCATTATAGGTTATTACAAGATATTGAATATAGTTCCCTGTGCTATCAGCCTTTACTTTTTAATGGTAACTCTTTCTTATCTGTCCTACCTTGGGAATTTATATTATAACCAGGACAAAGCTTAATGCAGTCTAAAGAACATGTGCTTTTGAATCAGATAGTTCTGCCTTCAAATTTTGGTTTCTAGGGTAAGGTACTTAAATCCTGTGAGCCTTAATTCTGCACTCCCCACCTTACTTTTTAAGTAGATGTATAAAATCTCCATCAAAATGCTGCTGTGAAGATTAAATGGGTAAATATGCAAAGTACCTTGGACCGCCCTGACACAATTATTTATCCATCTCCAGTCTTGTTCTTTTCCTTAAATAAATAAAGCTTTTACATTAAAACAATGGAACATCATATAGTCATGGGGTAGTTGAAAAATTTTTTCAAAAAGAATTTGAGTTGAGAAGCATTCCATTGTATCGTCTGAAATCACATTATATGGCTCACCCCTGCTACCTATGCATAAAGATTAACTTGTGCCTCTCAATGAAAATGACTAAAAGACAACAAGTCAATAGAAGTGTCTATGCTGTTTGTACTCACCAGTGTTTTTACTGTTCATGGGTATGGTTTATACAAAAAGCATAGTGGATAATAGTTCCAATTTTAGCTCTTTCGCTTACTAGCTCTGTGACCTTGACAGATCATTTAACTTTTCTAAGCTTTAGTATCCCCTTATAAAATGAAGATAAAATATGATAATATATGCAAAGTATTTGAGATGGTGCCAGGTGTATAGAAAGTGCTAAATGAGTATTAGTGATCACTATCAAAATTGTTTGAAATTTAATATAAACTCCTAGATGGCAAAAGAATGTGTAATGTATGATTAGCACTTAAAGTTGTTACCTGTTTTCATAAATGCTTTATTTTGTTGGCATTGTTGGTAATAATGATAACATTTCATGACTAAAAAGACATCAAGCAGTAAAAATTAGCCAAAGGAACTACAACTTATATCACAAGGACAACAAAAATCAACTTGGAAACTACAAACTACTTTATCTTGCCCTTGTCCAATAAGAGTCAAGGGCATGCTAAATTGAGAATTGATTAACCAGGTAAGAGAAGAAAATAATCCAAAGAAAAGGACCTTTCCTTAAAGAAAGTGACAAATGGGCTTCCCAAAGTCAAACCTGAGATCTCTTCCACCTAACAATTATTCACTCCTTTTGACTGAGAAATGCTTTTGAGATACAGTACAAAGTCTCATCATTTTCAGAAAATAAAATGCTACACATTAACTCTGGAGTGCAGATCAAGACGTTATTTGAAAATATTCCTTCCACAAACCCCGCAGGGATTTAATCAGTTGCTCCTCTCTCTCTATAGATATGCGAGACGTGGTCAGCAGAAATGCTCTTACTAAGTGGCCCCAAGCTTCTAAACCTAAGGATAAGTATAAGGATAATACACATACTTTCTAGGGCAGACAGAACTCTGAAACTCTCTGCCCACCTTGACATACTAGGCTGAGTTCCCAGGTTTTAGTATATAGAATAATCCTTGAGTTTGTTTCTATCTATACCCTAATGAGAGCAGGGGGCACGTTTACTGCAACAATTGTCAACAGGTTTTCTAGTGCATTGGTACAGTTAGAGGTGCTCAACCTCTAGTCTATATATGAATCAACTGAGGAAGCCTGTTAAAATGCAGATTCCTGGGCTACATCCCAGAATTTTGTGTTTGATTATCTTTTGTGGAACCAGGAGTCAGCACTTTTCACAAGCTCCAGAAGAAATGCAGAGTCCATGTACATTCTGAAAAATCGAGAGCAAAAACATTACCTTTTCTTAGTACATGAGGTTGCAAAAGAGTCTGGCTGCCATGGCAGGACAGAAAAATGGAGTGGAGTTGAGTTTTAAGGCTGCCGACAAGAAACTTGCACCTGTATATTATGGGGTCAAGGGATAAAAGCATTTACTGAGGAGGCTTCCCTTTCCCAGGATCACAAGAGGAGAAACAGGTGTGTAACCAATCACTAACTTCTAGGGGAGAGCAGTTACATAACAGAGGAGCAGGTGAGGGTGATATTGAGAGCAGTGGGTTGGCAGGGACAGGCGAGAGGAGAAGAGCCATGGATACAAGTCTTAAGGAACAAAGCTATGTTTTAAACTCATATATCTCTGACTCCAGTTCCATTGCCCTAACCACTATGCCGGTGGTTCTCAAACTCACAATGTTTTAGGATCATCTAGAAAACTTGTTACAATGAAGATTCTTAGTCAGTAGATGTGAAAGGGAGCACAAGTGATCTGATGAAAGTGAACGTTGTATTCAGACCTAGACCCAAAGCTAAGCTGTTGTAATGAAGAACACTCAAATATAAAAGGTAGAAGTTAATTTTTTCTCTCATAAATAGGTGCTGGTCCAAGGGCAGATATGTGTTCTGACCCACAGGCTCACGCAGACACCCACATTCCTTCCATATTGCTGCTCTGTCATATCCTACTGACTTGTCTTTGTCTACAGGGTTTGAGGCCTTGCTCACCAGCTGCGCAGAGAAAGGAGGGATGAGAGGAAGTTAAGGGGTAAACATTTTCTTTTTAGAAAGTGACATAACCATTGAACATTATCATTTTGGCTTAATAACCCTGATGCAAATGTAGTCACATAGCCACACCAAGCTGCAAGGGAAGCCTAGAAATGTAGTCTCTAGAGGAGGGAGGGTATAGCTCAGTGGTAGAGCATGTGCTTAGCCCAGACAAGGTCCTGGGTTCAATCCCCTGTACCTCCTTTAAAATAAAGAATAAATAAATAAACAGATAAAGCTAATCACTTCCCGCTCCAAAAAACAAAACAAAACAAAACAAAATAGAAATGTAGTCTGTAGATAAACAGTATGTGTACTACTAAAACTTAAGGGGCTACCTATTACTGAAATGAAGAAGGGGAGAAGAGATATTAGGAGAGAGCTAGCAGTCTCTGCCCATAGTATTCACACTCCGCTTTTTTTTAAAAGACTGAATGTCTATAGAATACCTTAGACGAAGTTAATCCTGATAGAATGCTGTAACAGATACCAACATGAGGGTGAGTTGTTAGCAGAGGCCCTGAGAAAACCCATAGAAGCAGCTTGATCTCAATTCTAGAATATCTAGATTAATTCTAATAATACCACTGTTTCAGTAAAAACAACATCCCTGGGACCCTGCACCAAAGGACACAATTCCTTTCCATAACAGCTTCAAAAACCCACCCCCAGACTTTCATACCTCATGTGGTCTCATTCCCAAAGCTCAAGGCACTGGAAAAGGGATTAAAATTTTATAGAAATACAAAGAAAAGAGAGATCAGATTCAATTGGAAGTTCAAAAGAAGCTTCCTGAGCGAAGTGACATTTGAGATAGATCTTGAAAGATGGTAGAATTTTGACAAGTTGAGTTGAAGAGGAGAATGTTCCAGTTCCAGTTCAAGAAAACATGACAACGTGAGCTGAGCAAGCACAAAAATAAACCAGAGGCATTCTCAGTGAACCTCTAACTCAACTCAAGGATATTTAGGATAACCCCAACAAAAAGTATTGGTGAGGCAAGATGGGGAAATTAACTTTAAAATAAAACCCCAGCAAGCTGCAGTGCTTCATCTTCTTTATCTACTTACATATTAATTTAATTTTTTCATGGGTTAGGGATAATATTACAGATTTGACACTAAATTTAGCGTTCCACTGACTTGACACCACTAGACATACATGCTCTGGCAAATTAAAGAGGGGAAAGGTTAAATACACCAGAGACTCTGCTCTACTAAGCTTCTCTTCTATTATCATTAAATTAGCTCCCTTGTGCTTCTGAATTTGTACAGTGGACAGCAACTCTGATGTCTTTTTCCCAGCTTTTATGCTTTCTAGTCCAAATGGTAACATTTTAATATATTATTTTTGCTATATGAATATACAATTCATCTTTATTAATATTTCTAGTCACTCAGTAAAGGGGCTGCATAACAGAAATAGCTGAATTTCATCTGACTGTATTAAGAGCTCGTTTGACAGTAGCTGGGGGCAAAGCTGTAAAGTGTTGCAGAAATTGTCAAATGTCCTTAGTCTTCATTCATATAAGATTCACACACCACCCTTCAAATGTTATTCTCTTTCTTTCTACTGTATTGATCCTTCCTCCTTTTGATAAAGTACTTTCTCCATATAGCCTTATATTTTTCTTTAAAAGTACCTCAGGAACCATTGTCAGTCACTTACAAGAATAAGAGTAGAAAATACTGGAGAGTCCATGCTAAATTTCCCAGTTGGTGATATCAGAAAAATCCGTACTCACTAACTTGATATTTCTGAAATAGAAAAATGACATTGACCATCAACTGAAATACATTGTATTTGTTTATGTAACAGAACATTTACTTTGGAGTCATAAACTGGAGTTCAAAGCCTGTGTCTGTCACCTGCTAAGTACGTGACCCTGGGCAAGTTACATAAACTTAAAGGAAATAATACATATAAAGCAATTTGCACAATACCGGGCACACAGTAAATGCTCAAAAAATAGTGATTTTTTTCACTATGTATATATTATAAGTGAGAAATAAATGACAATCATTTTATCAGTAAGATGATTTGTAAGTATGTGTCTGTGACTTTATTTTTTTAACACCAACTTTTTAGAAATTCTAAAGGTAGTGAAAGATCTTAATATCCTTTTCAGAATAGTTAATGATGGATTCAGAAATTATTGCCCCAAGGTTGAATCTCATTTGAATCAAACATCTGAAATGATTAAAATTAAGTCATTTCTGTTATAGTAGAAATAAAATAAATCATCTGAAGCGCTGACTTCTCTTTTTAAAAGCTTCCATATCAAATGTGCCTTCTTGTTTTCTTTTTCAAATGGGCCATTCCATTTTTATTTCTTTGGAGTGAAATTGCTCACTTTGTTTTAGACAGCCGAATATATTATACTACATTGGAATTTCAAGTAATATTAAAGATTTGAGGTAGAACACATTATGCAGAAGTTAGAATAGCTCAGGAAAAATTTTAGAAATAATCGGAGTATCAATTTGTTTGATAGATTTTTTTTTAGTTCCAAAATATTTTCTTTATAGTATGTAACTTGAATACTCTTTTGATCTGCCTTTGGCAGCTGTAGATACGGAGTAAAATAGTTTTGTTCACATTTTGCCTAATAAAAATCGTGCTCATATTCAATTTACCTTTCTTATCTATATATACATCATTATTTGATTTGTGTGGTAAAATTAATATACATCCTCATTCAGAACTCCCCCACCCAAAGGGACTACTACTATGAACATTTCTCTATCTTTAATTTTAAAATTATTCTTAAGTCAAATCCATTTGAGAATACAATATGTAGACAACATGCTAAATGTTATATGGGAGTGAGAAAGAATAAGGTAGTGTGGTGTAGTAGAAAAGAATTGCCTTTGAAGTCTGACTCTCGGTTTGAATCCTGACTCTTGCCATTTTATATTATTGTGTAACTTTCACCAAGTTAATTAACCTCTCAATTTCTCTGTAATAATACTTATTATTAATAATGGCTACTAAAAGATAATTTGATCTTAGAAAGTGACATAATGAATGGTAAATGTGGAGTAGATTCTTATACATTTAAGTCTAGGCAATCTCAAAGAAACTGGGACAAGGTAACCTCAAGTTTTGCAACTGTTTCCCACTGGTTCGGAAGCTTAGATGTTCCTAAGGGGCCTGACAGTGCCAGATCAAATATTCTATAACCTGTTGGGCTATTGAATGGGGTTGTCATGGACAAAGCAAATTGCATAATTCCTCATTTTAACCCACAACATGTTCCCTCAAATAACCAGAATTAATTTTTTTAAATTCTTATTTATTTTTGTATGATATTTCTTTTTTTTTTTTTTGGATGGGGGAGGTAATTAGATTTATTTATTTATTTTAATTTTTTAAAAATAGAGGCACTGGGGATTGAACCTAGGACTTCATGCATGCTAAGCATGCATTCTACCACTGAGCTATGCCGTCCCCCTAGAATTGTTAAGTGATCCTCAGTTGTTTTTCTAATAGAAGTTTTCTGCATCTGCAGTAACATGAGCCCTCAAATAAAGAGGTCGTGCTCTATCAAAGACATGGCCAATTTGTGTAATATGGCAGAACTGATTAAATATAGAAACTATGTAAATCTCCTATAATTAAAAAATACTTAAAAAAATTATTGTCTTAGATTAGGTCAAAGAAATTAATTTAGATCCCAGCTATCAGCCCTAAGAAAGAATTATGTAATTTGTTCCTAAAATAACCCAAATCTATACATGTGTATATCTAGAAAATGTCTAGAAATATATAGAAATACTCTTATGAATGATCGTCTCTGTGCTATATTATTGGGAGTTTGGGGAGCATATGAAAATAAATTTTACTTTAGTATTTTTTTCTTTTTCTTTCCTTCTTCCTTTTTGTTTTCTATGAGCTTATATTATTCTTATTATTTAAAAAAGTAGTTAATAGAAGTAGCATGTAGAATCAATGGGAAAAGAAGGATGATTCAATGCCTAGTTTGGAGATAATTGACTCTCTATCAGAGAAAATAATTTTAGGTCTCTATATTGCACCAAATAGAGAAAATAAAATTCTACATAGTTTAAAGACCTGAGCATGTAAAACAAAATTCTCAAACTACTTGAAAATAATATGTAAAAAGTATGGTCTCTTGGTAAGGGAGAGTTTAAAAAAAAGGACTCAAAAGGTACAAATTGTAAAGTAGAAGAGTTAAATTTACATAAAACTTGAAAATGTTAGAAAAGCAAAAATGTAACAAAAATATGGCTTAAGATATTTCCACTTCTAGCCATGATGAAGTAATGAGGACCAAACTTACCAGCTCACCATGAACAACTAGAAAACTGGGCTAAATACCTGAAACAATTATTTTCAATTTGGACAAGAAGCAGCAAGGGAAAAAAATGACAGCATTGTCACTGCCTAGCTTTCTGCTTGGATGTACATTCAAGAACACTGTTCTGGGAGTGAGAACCCAAGCAGAGCCTTGTGGTCATGCTGAGTTGAGGAGACAGGGATCAGAGTTGAGGAGGTTGCAGTGGCTGGATTTTGTGAGTACAGGAGGGAGATATGCAGAGCAGATCACAGGATTTTCATGAGTCTTGCTAAATACTAAGTTGAACATGCATAGGATGTAATTCCAGGAGACTGAGCAAAGAACAGCTATGTTGCTGGATCTGAACAATTTCCAGAGCTTGTACAGTGACGGGACACATTGAGTTCTAACCATCCAGAGTGTAGAGACCTTGTTAGAAAGCCAGGGCAATCAGTAAATATCCCAGAAGGGCCGTGTCTTAGTAGTAGGGCTAATTTAGATGTAGAATCACCATAGCAAAGTTTAAAATCAGACCTCAAACAGGTCAGACTGTTCCAAAAGTAAATGAACTGCCTGTCAAAACAAAGCTCTACACTCTGAAAATTTAAGGAAAATATAGTACTCCACATATAAATATAAAAAATATAAAACTCCCAGAGTACAACATCTAATGAAAAATTTACTACACACGTCTAGAAGCAGAACCCTTTCACAAATGAACAGAAGAAAAAAAATCAATCAATAGAAAAAGATAGAGAATTAACAATAATAATTGAATCAGCAGAGAATGACTAAAATAACTGCAGGATATATGCTGCAGGATTTAATGGAATATATGAATATAATGAAAAAAGAAATGGGAGATTTAAGAAACAAAAGAATGGAGCCATATTTTGGATAGATAGCAATTTGTTTATTCAGTCACCTGTTGATGGACATCTGGGAACTTTTTCCCAGTTTTTGGCTATTATGTAGATTTAGTATGAACATTTGTGGGTAAGTCTTTATGTGAAAGTATGTTCTCATTTCTCTTGGGAAAATAGCTATGAGTAGAATTTCTGGGTCATGTGTAATATGCGTTGAGCTTTATAAGAAACTGCCAAACTGTTTTTCATTTTGCATTCCTACCAGCAATGCATGAATTGTATAACATAATCAATAACAGTTGAAATTATCATTATTTGTAACTTTAGCCATTCTAGTGGATATATAATAATCTTTTTTATTGTTTGAGTCTGCATTGCCTTGATGTTGATCAAATATTTCTGTGCTTTTAACCATTTGTAAATTTTCTTTTGTAAAATGTCTATTTAAGTATCTTGCCTGTTTTTAAAATTGAATTTTCCAGTTATTGAGTTGTCAGCATTGTTTGTATAATCTGTGTATAAGTCCTTTGTCAGATATATGCAGTGCAAATATTTGTTCCAATTCAGTGGCTTGCCTTTTCCTTTCTTTAACTCAAATACTATAATTTTTCAATTTTGAAGAAATTGATTTTATCATATTTTTTCTCTTTTGGTTAATGTTTTCTCTGTTGTATCTAAGAAATCTTTGCCTAAACCATGGTCACAGAGAGTTTTTTTCTTGCTTTTCTCCTAGAAGCTTTATAGTTTAGTGTTCATGTTTAACTATCTGATTTATTTGAAGTTAATTTTTGTGTATAGTATTGGATATGGATTGACATTCATTTTTTTCCATATGTGTATCCAGTTGTTTCAGCATCATTTGTTGAAAAGAAAGACCATCCTTTCTTTGTCAAATTATCTTGCCAATATTGCAGAACATCAATGTGGGTCTATTTTTTTTTTTTTTGGATCTTTAAAATCAGTTTTTTGTATGTTTGTTTCTCAGCAGCTTTTTTTTTTTTATTGAAGTACAGTCAGTTACAATGTTGTATCAATTTCTGGTGTATAGTGTAATGTGTAAGTCATACATGAACATACATATGTTTGTTTTCATATTCTTTTTCATTATAGGTTACTACAAGTTATTGAATATAGTTTTCTGTGCTGTACAGAAGAAGTCTCTTGTTTATCTATTTTATATATAGTAGTTAGTATCTTTAAATCTCAAACTCCCAATTTATCCCTTCCCACCCACTTCCCCCCTGGTAGGTTAAGTTTGTTTTCTAGGTCAATGCATTTCTTTCTTTTTGTAAATAAGTTCATTTGTATCATTTTTTTTAAGATTCCACATAAAAGTGACATAATATGTTATTTGTCTTTGTCTGTCTTACTTCACACAGTATGATGATCTCCAAGTCCATCCATGTTGCTGCAAATGGCATTATTTTATTCTTTTTTCTGGCTGAGTGGTATTCCATTGTATATACATAGCTACCACCACTTCTTTATCCAGTCCTCTATTGATAGACATTTAGGTTGCTTCCATGTCCTGGCTATTGTAAATAGTGCTGCTTGCTGTAAACATTGGGGTGCATGTATCTTTTCCAATTAGAGCTTTCTCAGGATATATGCCCAAGAGTGGAATTGCTGGATCATAGGGGTCTATTTTTTAATTCTATTCTATTTCATTGATCTATATGTTTGCTCTTACCCCATGACACATTGTGCTTACTGTAGCTTCATAGTAGTTCTTGAAATCAAGTAGTGTAAGTCTTCCAACTTTATTTTTGTTTTTCATGATTGTTTTGGTTGTTCTGGCTCCTTAGTATTTTTAAGTATAAATTTGGATGAAGTCATCAATTTCTACAGATCAGCTACTAGAACCATGTTTGATATTACAATAAATCTGTAGATCAATTTGGGGAGAATTGAGATCTTAACTATATTGAACATTGTGACCCATGAACATAATGTATCTTTCCATTGATTTTTTTAAATTTGTCTCAGCAATGTTGTATAATTTCAGTATGTAAATATCAAACATATTTGGTTAAATTTATGTGTATGCCTTTCATGTCTTTAATGCTGTTATAAATATTTGATGTTTGAATTTCCAATTGTTCATTGAAATTGTACAGAAATACAGTTGATTTTTGTATATTGACTGTGTATACTGCAACCTTGCTAAATTCAATTTTTTTGTAGATTTATTATTTTTTAACCATCCAATTATATCATCTGTGAATACTTCTTCATTTTCAATCACTATAGTTTTATTTCTTTTTATTTCCTTATAGCACTGGCTGGCACCTTCAGTAGAATATCGAATTTAAATGTCAGAATGAACATTGCCATCTTTTTCCTGACCTTAAGGGGAAGGCATGTGTTGTTTCACCATTAAGTATGATGTTAGCTGTAGGTTTTTCATGGATGTCCTTTATCAGGTTGAGGAACTTCCCTTCTATTGAGCAGGCTTGTTGAATTTTTTCAGATGCTTTTTTGGCATTTAATGAGATGATATATGGTATTTTCTCTTTATTTTGTTAATACAATGAGTTATAGTGACTGTTTTTTTTTTAAATGCTAAATCAACTTGTATTCCTAGGATAAAATAAACCTCACTCATTCATATTATATTATTACTTTATATTTTTTTCATGTTCATATTTTGTCATGGTTTTTTGTGTCTATAGTCATGAAGATCATTGGTCCATAATTGTATTTTTCATTACAACTTCTAGTTTTGGTCTCTGGGTAATTCTGGAATTGCTTGATGAATTGATTGATTGATCCCTTTATTATTACTAAATGTCCCTCTTTATTCCTGGTGACATTCCTTGTTCTGAGGACAATTTTATTTGCTATTAATACAGCCACTCTAACTCTGTTTGGATTATAATTATCCAGTTGTGTTGGCAACACTTATTGAACAGACTATTCTTTCTCTCATTGAATGGTCTTGATACCCTTGTGAAAAATCCATTGACCAGGATGTCAGAGAAGATGGCAAAATAGGAAGTACCAAGAATCTGTCTCTTCATCTAGACAACAACTGTACTAACAGAAATTGTCTGAAGTAACTATTTTGGAACTCTGGAGTCTATCTGAGCCTTGCAGCTTTTGGGGGAAAACTTGGCTTGCAGATTGAAGTTCATTTTGATCAATTTCAGCCTTTAATACCCTAGAAACTACCCATCTCTCACTCCTCTAGCCACATGGCCGGCAGCCATGCCCACATTTTAGTATGGCTTGCTTGAGCGAGGGTGGGAAGTAGGAATATCATAGATATAACAGAAACACTTAAAACTTAAGGTCAAATATGAGCATATAAGAACAACTGGATATCCACACATAAAAGAATGAAGTTGGATCCCTTCCTTATACCATATACAAAAATTAGCTTAAAGTGGATCATAGATATAAATATAACAGCTTAAATTATTTAAAGAAAAATCTTAAAAGAAAATATAGGTGTAAATCTTTGTGACCTTGGGTTAAGCAAAATCTTCTTAGGTATAATACCAAAAACACAATTGAATTTTATTTGCTGGTTTCAATAAAATGTTTGGTCATCTGGGGGAAAAAAGCACAGTCAACAAAAGAAACAGATGTAAAAAGGATAAATTGGACTTCATCAAAACCAAACACCTTTGTGCTTCAAGGGACACCATCAAAAAAGTGAAAAGACAACCCACAGAATGGGAAAATTTGCATATTATGTATCTGATAAGGGACTTGTATCCAGAATATATAATGAACCCCCGTAACTCAAATATAAAATTACAACCCAATTTAGAAATGAGCAAAGGATTGGAATAGACATTTCTCTGAAGAAGACTTGTAAATGACCAATAAGCATGTGAAAAGATGCTCAACAGCGTTAGTCGTTAGGGAAATGCAAATCAAAATCACAGTGAGATACCCCTACTGGGACAGATATTGAGAAGATGAAATAAAGAAAGAGTGTTGGTGACAGTATGAAGAAACTGGAACCCTCAAGCATTGCTGGTGGGAATGTAGAATGGTACAACCACTGTGGCAAACAATGTGGTGGCTCCTCAGAAGTTAAACATTGAACTATATATAATAGGATCCAGCAATGGCACTCCCAAGTATATATCCAAAATAATTGACAGCAGAGATTAGAACTGATACTTGTGCACCAATATGCATAGCAGCATTATTCACAATCGCCAAAAGTATAAACAACACAAGTGTCCTTCAAAAGATGAATGGATAAAAAAGTGTGGCATATAAATATAATGGGATGTTATTAAGCCATAAGAGAATGAAATTTTGATATATACTTCTACATGGATAGACCTTAACAACAATTTTGACCATATAAAGGTGTACCACTCAGAGCCATTGCATACATTACTATGCTGTGTGACTATCACCACTAGCTATACCAAACAACTTTCTCATCACCTGAAACATAAACTATACCATTAAACCATTAAAGTCCTCATTTCTCCTCCCTCAACTCCTGATATCCTTTATTCTGCTTTCTGTCTCTATGAATCTGATAAAAGTATACTTACTACCTGTGCTTAAGACTTACTTGCTCAAAGACCATTAATATTTGAAGCAAAGGGCAAGTATATCAGGTTTAAAAATTCCCTAAGCAGTTGTCAATTTCAAAATATCCTCTAGCAGAAGACAATGTAGACATTTACTTTGCTTTCATTTTCAAGCACTTGATGAAAGCTGCTGGCTTTGAGGAAGGATCAGATCAATCTGAGCTGAAGGCTGCAAGGAAAGGAATGAGGTAACACGTCTGGATCATAGATATGTCTCCCATCCCATGTGCTGTCCTTACAGTGTGACTAACACTGTGTTCCCAACTCTTGAATTTTGGTGGAGACTTATGAGTGGTCCAGCCAGTAGAGCATGGTGGGAAGTGATTCTAGTAGTCTTCCAAGATGAGTTCATAAAAAGTTATAGCTTCCATCTGGAGCTCTCTCTCGCTCGCTCGCTCGCGCTCTCTCTCTCTCTCTCTCTCTCTCTCTCTCTCTCTCTGTACTTGCCTTGGAGACCCTTGTGGAGAAGTCAGGCTTGGTATTTCCAACCAACAGCCTCAGCTAAGGTTTCAACCCAATAGCCAGCATCTACCACCGGATGTTTAATTGAGAGATCCTTCAGAATATTCCAGTCCCCCAACATCAAGTCAACCCAACTGGATGCCAAGTGGAACACAGATATCTTCCTCATCAATCCCAGCCCAAATTGTAGATTCGTGAACAAAACAAATCCTGTCATTGTCCTAAGACATTAAGCTTAAGGGTTAATTTTTATAGAGCCATAGTAATCAGAACAACTCCAGAATTGTATATCTGACTGCCTGCTTGCCAAGTGCAATTTTAATATGGGAAAAGCCAAACTCCTCCTTATCTTTCTCTCACACCTGTTCCCACATCAGTATTTCTTATCTCAGCAAATGGCTACTCTGTTCTTCCAGTTTCTCAAACTGTAAGCCAGAGTCATCTTTGATTCCTCTCTCCACCTGATTCTCAATATGTCATTGTTGCCTCTACTGTCACACTGTCCCAAAGATGACTATCTCCCTCACATCTACTACTTCCATCTGGTCCAATCCATCAACATTTCTCTTCTGGATTGTTTCCATAGCCTCCTAAGTGGTCTTCTTGTTTCATCCCTCAAATGTCTATACAGTAATTTCCATAAAGCTTCCAGAGGGATGCTTTTAGAATATGTCTGATTTTGTCATTTCATTGCTCCCTTGGAATAAATACCAAGGTCTTTAAAACAGGCCCCCAGCTTCCTCTCTATCCTCATGGCCTTACACTCTCCTCCTTGCTCACTCAGGAGCAGTTACATCGGCCTCCTTGTTATTCCATGATCACACCAGGTACTTACTTGTCTTTGTTGCTTTTGCTGCCTGGAAACCTCTTTCATTTGTTATCAGATTGCTTAGTTGCTCACTGTTGTCTGCATGAGTATCATCTCTTCAGAGAAGCCTTCCTTGACTACCTTGTCCTTTTAGCCTGTTTTATTTTCTCTCTGTTACGTACTGATGTCTGACAGTGTCACCCATTATATATTTGTTTAGTCTCTGAACACTCACTAGAAGGTAAGATTCCTAAGGGTGGGGACTTTGTCTATTTTGTTTTCTGATATACCCCAGGACCTAGAACAGTGCTTCGTACAGAGAGGTTGCTCAATAAATATTTGTTGAATATAAAGCCAAGGGGCTTCTACAATCTCCTCATGTTGTAGTCTTGGAAAACAAACAGTAGCTCACTTAGGGTCTTTCTTAAAACAAGGAAAAGGATGCTGCTGAATATCTCTGAGAGTCATTAGTTTCACCTTTAATTGTGCAACCGCTGTGTGCTAAGCACTTATGTTCAGATGAAAGATGCACTGAGAAAACACAGTTGATTAAGATGTTTTGAAATCAGGGACTTTAAAAACAAGTACAATGAAATGCAACAGGTCCTATGATAGAAATTGTAAAGGAACACAAACCAGGGAGCACAGAGGAAGGAGTTGTTGATTCTATCTGGAAAGGGGATTTTTAAGGAAGCTGCATATGGCATCTTGAGAGATAAGCAGTTCACCAGATAAATGGGAGAGGTGGTATCGGGGGTGTAAGTGGGCATTCCAGGGCTGCAGGAGCAACATGAATAGAGGAAAGCCTGGCTGAAACAGTTTGGCATGTTCAAGGCCTGAATACGTCTTATGGTTGGAGCTTGTGTAAAATGTAGGGTTATGTGAAAGAGGAGATTGAAGAGATAAGGTAGGCGGGGGACAATTTGTGACAGGCCTTTTTGTGTCATACTTGTTTGTACATTATGGTGTAGTGAATGAAAAGACTACGAGGGTTTTAAACATAGCTTTTTTATGTTTTATGATTCTTAGTGACAAAAGATGTGGCTAAAGAAATAGGTCAGCCCATTACCCTGTGTTCTATTCACATAACACAAAGAGTTTCCAGAGACACAAAAATACTGCTCTCAAATCCTACTCTAAGGAAGGAATTAGCCCAGCTGAATACATCAAGTCTAAGCAGGCTATGGTCCTAAGTAACACTGTATTTTTTGTTAAAACAGAATGTACAATCCTTCTTATGGGCTTAATGTTGTGAAACAACTGCTAAGTGCTTCTATAAAAAAAGAAATGATTAAATGTCAAAAGTATCTATTTTAGAGACTAAATGGCAAGAATCATGTAATTGCTAATTAAATTATGATGGAGTACTACATGTTCATTAAAAAGGATGATAATGATGATAACCCAGAGAAATGGTTTTATATATAATGTTAATTTTAAAAGTGGAATTGAGAATTGGATTTAACATGGGATTTCAACTAAATAGAACAACAACAAAAAAGCCATCGTGATAGCCAGGCTCCAGAGTGGCTCCCCGTGATATTGCCTCTTGGTCCGTAACACTTGTCTCATCCTCTCCCACGCTGGATAAGGCTGACTTGTGTAACCAATATGATGTTGCAGAAATGACAGTGGATGAGTTCTAAGGCTCAGTCCATAAAAGATCTTCTAGGTTCTCTTTGGCTTTCTCTGATGATCACTCACTCTGGGAGAAGCCAGCCATCTCATCCAGGCAGATACTCTAGCCCGTCCTATGCAGAGTTGCACATCATGAGGACAATTGAGGCCCCCTGCTGACATCCAGCAAGGACTTTGCCAGCCATAGTCATGAGCCCTGGAATCAGATCCTCCAATCCTAGTCAAGCCTTCAAATGACTGCAACCTATGCTGACATTTGGAGTGGCTCTCCAAACAATCAGAGGTGTTTCAGTATCAGCGTAACAAAAGGGAGGTGGGGTTTGGAGCATCAGTGGGAAAGAATGGAAGGTTCTTTTGTGTTTGTTTACACAGTTTTTTACCCTGGTGCTAATGGGCATTCTCCTTTTAGGCTTGAAGCTTCCCTGAATGGGGATTTATGACAGTTTAATTCTCAAAAAGCTCTGCTTTTATCATCAATCAAAGGGATGTTCAGCTAAGGCTTTTTCTGGAGCTGTCCATCCAAAAACTTTCAGTTTATAGTAGTCTTCCTGCCACTCTGGTGGGTTATTGGTCCCTTTCACTGCAACATTATGAGACACCGTGAGTCATTTGTGCTCAGTTAAGTCTCTCTAGAAAACCTGATTCACAGAAACTGTGTGAGACAAAATGTTCGCTGCTGCTATTTCGAGCTCTTAAGTTTTGATATTATTTGTTATGTAGCAATTGATATAAGTTGTTATGTAGCGATTGATAAGTAATTAACCAATGCAATTTATTTCCAAAATTTTCTGTAATGTGATATCAATTTTATAATGAAAAAGCGTAATGAAAGAAAGTTAACTATTTGATTGGTTGACAAAATATAGTGCTAAGGTCTCCAAAGTGTTGAAGACTGTTTTTTAGAAGATTTACAGGTCTGAAATAGAGGTGCAATGAAAAGCTTAAATACTGGACTTCATTGGACCTATCATTAACAAAAGATTTGCATGAAACAACAGGGAACACTGTAACCAGGAAACCAATACTGTAGGCAGATAAGGTAGGAGGTCCTCAGGGGTAGAAAACCAGGCATACATAGCTTTCTTTTTTTTTTTTCAGATGAACTATTTAATTTTTTTTAATTTACATATATGTACTGTTCATTGTTTCTAAGAACAGTTTAGAGCTTTAGCTTTTTAAACTTACAGAGTTATCAAAGGAATAAAGCCAACCACAAAGTAAGAATCAACAGGATGCAGTAATCCAATCATAAGGGACAGTCAAATGAACTACTTATTATTTATAACTTAGATGATTGTGTTCATGAATATCTGTAAGCACATACATAGCTTTCGTAACGTAAGAGAAACCATTTTTAGTCCTAAGCCATTTTGTGGTCTAAGCCTGGTCACAATGCTTACTCATACAAAAGAACAAGTCTAAGTAGTTAATAATTTTAAGAGAACAAAAGAATGTAGGAATGAACAGCTATTGCCAGACCAGAGAAATAATCATATCGGAGACAATAAATCAATGACTAAGACTCCCAGTTCTGACACATATTCTTGAGCTGCTTTACAGGGTCTGAACCCCCTTGAACAATTGGCCACCAGACTAGCTGGAGCCAAAGAATCGATGATGCTGACCTCTGCTGGCCCTAGTGATTTCAATCAACTAGGACCTGGATTCTGCCAACCTTTCCCCCAGTTCTTTGCTAAATTTCACTTTGCATAAGTCACCTCATGAATATGCATGCTCCCTTAGCTTAAAATTTCCCCACTGTTGTTGCTGGGGGAGACACTGCTTTGGGAAATATCCCGTGTTCCCCTTACTTGTTACAAGTAATAAATCTTTCCTTCTCCCGCTCTCTGACTTGATTGTGTCTTTTGGCTGGACACCCACCAAGAGACGAACCCAGTTTTCAGATAACAATACCTCAGCCAACAGAATAAGATTCACCAAAAAGAGGAATATGTTGAAACACTTGTTACCAAACCAAACTGGTTCTGCTTGCCCGCATGCAGTAAAGCCGGTCTATTGACACCAATTCTGGTGAAGGAAAGAGCAGTGTTTATTGCGGGCACCACACAAGGAGACCAGGGCAGCTAGTGCTTAAAAGGTCTGAACTCTCCAAAGGCCTTCAGGGAAAGGTTTTTAAAGACAGGGTGAAGGAGGGGGACTGTGGGGTGTGTGATCAGCTCATGGACATTCGAGCTGATTGGTGGTGGTGAGGTAGTCGGGAGTCAACATCGTCAACCTTCTGGTTCCAACCTATCTGGGGTCTACGTGCTTGTGGGCAGCATACAATTAACTTCTTCCACCTGGTGGGGTTTCAGTATCTACCAAACAGCTCAAAAGATATGGCTCAGGATATTATCTATAGCCCTTGAGGAGGAACTAAAGGTCCTTGACTTTGTTTAATGGCTAAATTATTATTATTTTGTCCTGCTTGAATGTTGTCCTTTCTTTCTGTATTTTCTCACTTCTCTGATTAAATGTACTCTTTGGAACTCTAGGAAGCCTAGAAGCCTAAAGTTATTCTGCAGACGAGAGACAAGAGGAGGATGTGGCAGTTGGTAGGGGGTGGTTTGTCCTAGGAATGCCCTGTAGGGTCCTGCTTGGTTACACTTTGATGTCAACATTTGTTTAATGTAGAATCCAAAAATATTAATATGAAAATGGAAAGAATAATACCATAAAATGGTTTTACCTGAAATATCAGATCAAAGACTGCAGGAGACTTTTTAAGTATGAAATAATTCTGTTTTTTTCCTCTAAGTTTAGCAAAGAGATTATGCCTAAGCTTCCTCTGACTATAAAAACAATAAAAGATATTTGATAATATCCTCAAAGAAATCAGTGCTATCTAGAATCAATAAGAAGGCTTTGGTAAACTGTTAAACTGTTGTATAATCATATTCTAAAGCATAAATCACCTCTTTTAGTACCTTGCTTATCTGGGTATGTATATCTCTGAAAGCAGTCATAACAACCATACAGAAGCAGCCACAGAATGTTAGGGTATTGAAGGTAACTTACGGAATTATATCATTAACAAAGATGGGGGAAGTGGCATAGAAAATCTATGCACTAATTTGAAAAAAAGAAATGAGTTGATTTGCATGGCTTACATTGTCTTGCCCTTTGAAAAAGGAGAGCTTAAACCCTTTGCTGGCATTTTCTTTTCTTCTCTTAAAAACAAGGTATGAAAAAATACAACATTTTATATTCACCTTGAATCTCCTTAGCTCTTCTTGGCAAATTTGAAGACATGAATTGCATCAGGAGCTTATTGTGGCTCCAGAGGAAAGATAGAACGAGAAGCATACAAAACTTGAAAAAAAAGTTTGACTTTTTTTTTTCTGGAATCTCTTACCATAAACTTAGAAATATTGGACATTTATTGATCATTTGTTCTGTTCCAGATAATGTAATAAGGGCTTCATTTATCATATTTATTTACCTTTTTAACCCTGGAAGCAATCCTATGAAGTAGGTGGCATTAGTAATCCCATTTTACTGATGATGAAACAGAAAGTTTAGGTATCTTGCCTAAATTGATGCCAGGATTTTAGCCCATTTGTCTTGAGCTTCAAAGCCATGGCTCATAAACACTGTGTAATGTAAGAGGTTAAGCCTTTCTTTAGCTGACACATATTTAAAAGTGCAGTGGGACCAACTGCTATGTTAATGACATTTCCAACTTTTCTAGAAGGGAAACCTACTTGAACTTATGATTAATTAATTTACTTATTTTGATAGTGATTATGGTGGCAGATTTAGAAAAACTTCCTTTTCTGTTTTGGGATAAATAGCTTCCCATTTATGTTAATAGGAAGCCAAAATCCTGTCCTAGAATGAGGAACTTAACTACTTAAGTGATTAAATACTTAAGTTCCCCATTCTAGTTAAGAGCTTATCTACTGAATATAGTAATGTAAGTAAATCTCTATCTGGCCTGAGTTACCGCTTTAAAAAGGGGGAGTTCTGAATTGTTTACTGAAGGTAGAAAAGAAGTTCCTTTTCTTCTCCAGGTGAGGGTAGGGAGGAAGCTTGAGGATGGGGACTCTAGAAAGAGAAGACAGGGTCAGAGCAAATCCATCCAGTTTCAGTCAGTTATTTAAACTGTTCCTTGCATATGGAAACTGGTGGGGGAGGGCAGACCGAAATAGCCAATTAGGAAGCTCCTGTGGTAGGTACTAGCTAATTAACATGAGGTAAAATACGATACCACTTTTTGGTGATTTTTCTCTTCATTGCCATTTTCATTATTTTGTTCCCAAACCTCAATATGAATAATACTCAGAAATATATATACAATTCATATATTATGGTAAGACAAGAAATAATTACACATAGAAAATTTTGTCTGCCCTTTGGCCCCCTCTCTCTGCTCTACTGTGCATTGTGTATCTGCGTTACGCATTGACCAAATCTCCCCCATTGGCAGAAATACCTGCTCGACCATAAAGAGCAACATTCTCCTATCACCAACAAGACAATGCCTTAAAAGATGACAATTCTTCTTAATCCTATCAGGGGCCACTATGATGACCTTAGATCTGGATTGTGTAAACTGTCAATAAGACATCTTTTAATGTACAGCCTTCTGTCTCAAAAAACTTCAGGAACTGTATTTTGACCTCTAACGGGTGGAATGGTTCTTGAAGCTTTTCTGAGATGCTGTTCCCGGGTTCTAATCCTCAATCTGGCTTGAATAAAATTTTCCATTTCTTTCTTAGATCAACTAATTTCTTTGTTGACAATACTTGTACATCATTTACTGTGTGCCAAGCATTGTTTTTAATGCTTACTTGGGATTGGTCCATTTAATCCTCAAAGCAGGCCTATGAGATCAATACTAATATTATCGCTGTTTTACAAGAAGGAAATTAAGGCACAGAGAGTACCCTAAAGTTCCACAGGTCCTAAGTGGCCAAGCTAGGATTAGAACCTAAACAGTCTGGTGTCGGCGCCCATAATTCTTAATCAGAATATTATAGTAATTCTCAGAGGGATTTGTTAGCTTCTACAGCTTAGAGTTAGCAAAGATTAAGGACAGTAAGGGAGAGGCATTTGTCCACATTGGAGTGAAGTGGAATTGGAAAAGACGAAGCAATCTGGAAAGGAGAAGCCCAGGGCAGTTGTCTGGTGAAAGAGGTGATAAGTAACAACCAGTGTTACCAGAGACCAGGTTCTTGTCTCATTGCAGAAAGAATTCAGAGACGAGACATGGAGGTTAAGAAAGTAAAGTGAGGATTTATTAAGTGATAGTATGCTCTCAAATGGAGAGCAGGCAGACTCAGGTGAGTAGCTGCTCCGAGTTTTTTTGGGAAGCTGGTTATATGGGATGTAAAAATGAAATGGGCAGAATATTCACTGGAGAGGGAAGGGTTTGTGGTCGTATTCCCTGATTTCCATTCCAGCTCCACCTTCCTGAGGGAAGGAGAGATTTTTGTCCTTATTTAGTCTTGATTGGAAGTGTCATGGTGTCAGTGCATGATGGGTGCTTCTAATCTACAAGGCTAATTTTATTGTAATGAAGGCATAATGAGGCTTAAGGTCTACTGGAAGTTGAATCTTCCACCATCTTGGGCCTAGTTGGTTCTAACCAGTTTACATCCTGTCCTCAATGGCTGTGTCATTCTTTTAATGGCTGTTCCTTGCCACCTTCACTCCTGTCTCACCAGGATGAACTTGCAAAACACGTAAGTATTTCCCAGGGATAATCAGAAATGCTAGGGAAGGAGAATGACATAGAAGACAGAACTTCTTACAATCTGGAAAAATAGGGACTCAGATTAATTTAGATATGTACTAAAGGGAATTTCTAGGAGCTTGAGAACTTGGAACTTGGCAGCATTCCAAAAACATAAGTTTAATTTGTCATTTAAAGTTTTCTTACCTCCTGAAGAGAGTGTGGCTGGGCAGTGTCAAGGTTTGCTTCAGTGTGTTGCCAGAGGGTAGATTCTAATTTTGTTGCAGAAAGAATTCAGAGAGGAAACACAGGGGCCAAATAAGCAAATCAAAAGTTTATTAAGCGACAGTACTCTCTCAAGAGGGAGAGCAGGCAGGCTCAGGTGAGCAGCTGCCCTGAATTCCTTACGGCAACCTGCTTATATGGGGTGTAAATATGACTGGGTAGAATATTAATTAGGCGAGTGGGACTCAGGAGTTTCTCTTGATCTTATTTCCCTTCTCTACTTCCCCAAGAGACAGGAGAGTTTTGTTCCTTATTTTGGTCTTTTCGGATCTGTCATGGTGTCAGGTGCATGATGGGTACTGCTTTGGTTGTAATGCTGATTCTATTTTAGTGAAGACATAATGAGCAAAAGGTTACATTCAGACACTGGAGATTCCCACCTTCTTTTGCCTCTAGGACCTTTGTCTTCACAAGATGTATGGTTTGCTGTCACATGACCTGTGCCTCTCTTCTCTGTGTGTGTCTGGCTAACTGCCTGCTGTAACGTGTGCACCTCTATTTTTTTTTTAAGTTTTCTGGTTTAAGCCCTCCTCCCCCCTCACACACACACACACACACACACACACACACACACACACACATACACACATATTGCACCACCATCCTTCATCACCACCACACAAGCAAAAAAGCACAGCTCTATCTATACATTCCATCTTTAGATACGTTAAAAAATTAAAAGCCGGTTATCATTAGGTCTTTCCTGGGAACCATTCATTCCATTTCTTGAGTTGTGTAGGGGAGGAAAAAGTTTTCCTCACCCTCTTAGGTTCTCTGACTGGGTCTGAAATTTAAACTGACAAAGATTAATAAGAAAAAAGCATATACATTTATTTAATATAAGTTTTGTGTGACACAAGAGCCTTCATAAGAAAATGAAGACCACCCCCAAAAGGGTTAAACCTGAGTATTTTTATGCTAGGTTTGATGAAGAGTGGACAGTT
The DNA here is from genome assembly GCF_048773025.1 of Camelus bactrianus. Taxonomy (NCBI): domain Eukaryota; kingdom Metazoa; phylum Chordata; class Mammalia; order Artiodactyla; family Camelidae; genus Camelus; species Camelus bactrianus. Next base: position 74,540,726 of record NC_133575.1, on the reverse strand, counting down.
GTGGAGGAATATGATAGGTTAAGGAATATGAGGTAAGTGTAGTAAAGTGGGGGAACTTAGCAAGACCAGTTTGGATCCTTCTCAGCATTCTTTTATCTATGGAGATAAGGATGCTTCTTTTCTGCAGGTGTAGGGAGGGCACCTCTCACATGAGCGTTTTATGTGCTGTTTCAGGGGAAAAGGGCAAGCACTGCTCACTTGGAATTAGACCTCAAGGGAGGTGTACGAGATAGGTAATTTATCAAATTTCTTCAGCTTAACATATTTGATATGCCAAGGTGCCATATTTTGGAGTAGCATGTTCTGAACCTCGTCATTTAACATGTCAGGCCATTGACTTTCTAAGTGTTAATACTAACTAAATTTATTGAGCAGTTTCTACATTGAGATCCTACTGCTGTGTTCCTGTACATCTTGTTTACCATTCCAGTTTTTATCAGCAATGTCTCCAACTTCTATCAATTTGACTTATTAGGATACAGGGTATACGATCTTTTAAAACAGATTTTTTTTTTTGAATTATGTTTGTACTATTGTTGAAAAACAAAATTCAACTGAGTAAATTTTTAAGACCTGATTGGTTTTATTCAGGAATTCATGAATCGAACAGTATCCAATCTAGCAGAGAAAGAAGCTCTAAGGAGCTGTACGAAATGAAAGATTTTTATAGGGAGCAGGGACAAAGAAGTTACACTAGACAAAAAGACTGGTTGATTATTTCAAGGACACTTTCCTTTAGGGGATGGTGGGGATCTGTCTGGCAGATTACTGCCGAAGTGCTGATTAGGCAATTCCTAATTGATTGGTGTAAGATTCCACTTCTGGGGGAGCTGAGATTGTAATTAAATTGGTTTGATGATGTGGATCTTAGCATAAATGACTCCATTTGGTGCCTCTTTTCTTATTTTTAACATTATCTTTTATTCTACCCCAATTCAAATACATACATTGTTTACTTCTCTACCCGGTGCTCACAGTATCCATTTTGTTGGTCAGACTCCCCTACTCTCCATCTCCTGTAGTTCCTCTATAGGCTAGGGTGAATTGAGATAACTTCTTAAGAGTTGGACCTCTGTGTTGACACTCCTTCTTTTTGTACTACATTCAGATCATTTATTCAATATGCATCCTTTACTTGCTATGTGATAAATTCCACCTCCTTTCTTTTTGCTTTGTATTTATGATAGTTCCCTATGTTATCATACTTAATGACTTTGCATAGTTCCCCACTCAGTGAAAGAAGCTTCATTTATTTTATTAGATTTTATAATTTATATACAACTGTCTCTTCTTAGGCTTGTCAAGCAAATTAAAAACAAGCAAGTGGACAAAAAAATCCACATACATTCCTCTATAAAGAAACTATTTGCAGAAAGAGAACAAAAGTTTTTTTTTTAAATTTTAGGACTTAATTTATTAATTCAGTATTTATTATGTATTACTACATGCAAGCAGTTCGAACCACATGATCCCTAGTTTCATGGAGCATATTTTTTAATGTGGGGGTGTCCCAGATAAGAATCTCATCTATTTATTCACACTTATAATATGTCTAAAACTGTACTACACTGGAGACACAGAGGTGAATAAGATATTTAAAGATCTTGCTCTCATGAAATTATATCCTAGTAGGGGGAGACATAATAAATAGGAGGCCAACAAATTAAAAATATTTCACATATTATAAGTGCTATGCAAAGACAAAGCACAGTAAGTTCTTTTTCAAATAAGGAAATGTATGATATAAGCAAACAGTTTTATTGACATTGCAGAAGAGAGAGCACTACATGGGAAGTTCTAAAATACCATCTCCTTAAAGAAAGTGCATGCATGATATGTTTGCTCATGCTTTGGGCTGGAGAGCTTTTAGGTTGAGCTATGAGAGACCAGGTGAGGCTTTGGATTGGTTGATTTCCTAAGACAAAAGTAGATGCAACAGAGTCAGGTGAAAATGTTATATGAGTCGCAAGACATTCTGTGATTAGATTGTTTAGTGAAAGTGTGGCTGTTCTAATCGCTCATCCCTTTGGCCGTCCTGGCAAAAGACCATAAGTTTAGCCACAAAATTATTCTTAAAACAGTTCTACACCACTCTTGTAATTACTTGATGAGATCATCACCTCAGAAACAATCGTCTGAAATTGGACCAGAGTTTGACCTTCATGCTCCTTTTGTCAAATGATGAGTTGTTGGATCACCTGATATGACATTAGTGGCACAGTAGCATATAAGACTCTGGGAGGTACACATCTGCCAATGACAATGCACATAAGGACTAACAGGAAAGTGAGGGTTAAATTATGTAGAATGCTCTGAGTAGATGATTCACATGGACAACTCCAGGTAAAGAAAACAAGCTCCCCAATGATCAGCTCCTTTACTTTAGAGACTGGTTGTCATACGTGGCAGTAGTATTTATCTGAATGCAACACTAGACATCATCCTGGCTAATAGGAAACCATAATTATCCACTTGTCCATTATCTCTTGGACCAAAGGAATTAGACCTGTCTTTTGAGCCTTGAGAGCTGTGAAAGCAGAATTTACAACTTCAGCTACAGTTATTGATAATTGTCTGACCATTATAGAAATCACTATTTGAATGGTAGGCATAAAAGTGAAATAGTGAATCTTTTGGGTAATTTTCCATAGAAGCCTTTATTTTTCACGTTACTAGACTCATACCTCACTGAAAAATGGTCCATAGGGTATATCTTGATCTTGAATATATAAAGTCTCTGACAGTTATCCCATATGTACAAGTCAGGTTTATATGTGGTAAACAAGGAAAGAGCTTGGTCCACATAAAGTATAGTATTCTTGTGGGATAGAGATTGTATTGGGGGTGTACACATTATTTAACATGGCAGGAGTGCCCCAGTTAACTTCCTGTGTGAAGCTGAATAATTTCTATAAGGCAGGTTGGAACCTTTCTGAGGAAAACAACTGGATTACTATGGAAAAAACAGTGTTAATATTTAATCCTACTCCTGTTGTGTTACTGGCCCCCATGGACAGTGTTATAATTACTTTTGCAGAAGTATTTTCTGTTCCATGATCAGAGTCCAATTTTTATATGACTGGATGCTGAAGTTAATAATGTGAGGATATTTCTAATTCCAGAAATGTCCAGTGGAAGGAACATGACTCTCTGAAGTGTTTATGGGAATACCAATTAGATTGTGTGAGCTCTTTATGGAGTGTAATTTCTATATATAAAAGTGAACATAAGTGAACAGATAAATGCATTTTAAAAAACAGAACACATTCATATAACCAGCACCTAGACATAGAAGCAGAATACACAACAGCATCCCAGAATTCCCCCTCCTGTGCTCTTCCAGTCACCATTTCCCCTCAAGGATAACACTACCTTAGATAATTATTATAAAGTGAATAGCCTTATACCCATCACCCAGGTCAAAAAATAGATTTTTGCCACTCACTCCAGAAGCCCTTCTCAGTCATAGTCTTTCCCTCCAACCAAAAGTAACCATTATCCTGACTTGCTAGTAATTCTTTCTTATATTTTTTAATGGTTTTATCACCCAAGGGATGCAGCCCTAGACACTATAGCTTAATCGTCTCCAATTAAAAAACATTTGATATGGCTTTTAAGTCACTTGTAATCAATTACTTCTACATATTTTACTTTCTTACTATTTATTTGTTTAAGAACCTAGGTTTGACTTGCCAGTGTTTCGAGTCTGGGATTTTCTGCCTGTGTAATCGTGATGTAGTTCAGCAAGTTTCTTTGTATTTTCTGCAAATCGGCAGTTGGATTCAGAGGTCTGATCAGAGTCAGATGCAATCCCTGGGGCAAGGCTATTGGTGGTGTTTTGTTGTTTCATCAGGAGGCACATGCCTGTTTTTCACACTTTTTATAAATGTTAGCAGCTTTTGATCTTCAATGCCTAGATCCATTGAGGGTTGCAAAATGGCAACATTCTAATTTCATCGCTTGGTTTGCTTTTACAGTGTGAAATAATTTTATAAGGAAACACTTCTCATCTAATGTTTGATTATTCAGTGGTACAGTTTCTTTAGGAAAGGCAGGGTAAATGCATGATTTTTTTTCATTTTATTTAGAGTTTTTAGGTAATAAATTTGTGTTCTGTCATTTTTAGAAAGTGAATAATTATTTTTAAACTTATTATAAAATTATAGATTTAAACATATTTAATGTTTTGATTCTATTTCAATTTTTATCCTTATTGAGGCTCAAACTGTATATTGTTTGGCCAGGGATGTCTCTTCAGGTGGGCGCTTGAGTCATTTTGATGTGAACTTCATAGTCTGTGATAGCTTCCTTGTTCTGTGACATGTCAAGGGGTTCCATACTTATCTTGTACAATATTCTATGCTCCATACCTTGAATCAACCATTTCTCTAAGATGTTTGGATTGTATTAAATGATATTTCTGGTATGTGAAATGGTATTTCAACTTCATAGTCTGGGCACTAGGAATGCTCATTTCTACTAGGTTGTTCATACTTTTTGGGCTGATTTAGTTCATGTTAAGGAATCATCTTCTAAGGGTAAAATAAAACCTGCTATAATAGTCAGTCTGATAACTTTCTTTTCCTGTTTTTTGTTGTTGTTTGGGGTTTTTTGGTGTGTTTTTCTTTGGTGTTTTTTCGGCCTCCTCAACAAAGAGTCTGGACTGTCTGAAGGATTTTCTAGTAAGTATGCATGAAATACATAAGACATAGATGATTCTTAGGCAGAATCTAGACTATATGTTTTACCGAGGGTGTCAGTAGTCAAAGTGGTATAGTAAAGAATAGTTATATATGAAGGAGGAAATATGAATGTCTCGTAGGATGTAAGCTGGTTTGCCAAGAAAGCATTGCTTTTTGGATTTTTGTTTTTTCAGCAAAGAGAGACTGTTAGTTTCAAGGACGAGCCCAAAAGTAAGTCAGCAGAAGCCTCCACAAATTTGTTGGTGGCTGCCATAGTCTTAAGGTAACTAGGGTATCAAGAAAGAGACTATAGTCAGCTATGAGTCCTTGGTGGTTTCTATTTGGTTTAGTTAGAACACCAGGGGCCTGATCAGATCATCCCTGAATAAGCTGAAAGTAAGGCAGACCTGGAGCAAGGAGTTGTTGAAGAGCTAACTTTAGTTTGCAGAATTCTGGTTCATGTTTGGGATCCCAATGGAGGACTTTTTCAATGAGAATTTGGTTAAGTTATAAAAAGAAGAGTAATTTTGGAAAAGGTTGGAACCCACTATCTACAGTAGCCAGGAAGACCTAGAGATACCCTGAGCTATCTTTGAGTAACTGGCCTAGGAAAGCTTTGAATGGCTTATAGTTGATCACAGGTAAGAGACGGACTCCTCTGAAGTAGATAATGCTCCAAATAATGAATCTTTTGCTGAAAAAATTAAATTTTTTCCTTTGGCAACTTCTGTTTTTTATGGACTAAAAGAGTTCAAAAGTACATAGAACTCATTTTGAGATTTCTTTATTTTTGGAGCTTAGTAAAACATCAGCATATTATATGAGGGGAAAATTACAAAAAAAAAAAAAATCCTTGTGATCCTTGAGATCCTGATTAAGAACTTGTAAACCTGTAAAATAAGCAAGAATCTCAGTGAATTTCTGTGACATGTGTCCATGTATAATGTTGTTCCTTCCAAGTGAAGGTGAACAAATATTTACTGTCTATGAATCTGGGGACATTAAAAGGCAGAATACATATCCTCAACTATAAAATAGATAACCTTAGGTGGGATCATGAGAAGAATAGCATTTGTCATTAGCACCACTGGAAAGCAGGCTGTGGCCATCCTCTTGATAGTCTTAACACCTTGAACAAATCTGAACTCTTGTTCATTGGGTTTCTTAACAGGCAGGACAGGATGATCACAAGTGCTGGTACAAACTGTGAGACTTCATTTCATGTAGTCCATCTACTGTGGGCTAAACGTTCTTTTCCTTAGAGTACTTTATGCACATTGAGGTAAAGGTATGAATGGGTGAAACTGAACCTTGATGGGCTCAGGATCATCAATTATGCCAATATAGTTCATAGCAGCACTATTTACAATAGCCAAAACATGGAAACAGCCTAAATGTCCATCAACAGGTGACTGGATAAAGAAGATGTGGTATATTTATACAATGGAATACTACTCAGCCATAAAAACCGACAACATAATGCCATTTGCAGCAACATGGATGCTCCTGGAGAATGTCATTCTAAGTGAAGTAAGCCAGAAAGAGAAAGAAAAATACCATATGAGATAGCTCATATGTGGAATCTAAAAAACAAAAACAAACACAAACAAACAAACAAAAACAAAGCGTAAATAAAGGACAGAAATAGACTCACAGACAGAGAATACAGACTTGTGGTTACCAGGGGGGTGGAGGGTGGGAAGGGATAGACTGGGATTTCAAAATTGTAGAATAGATAAACAAGATTACACTGTATAGCACAGGGAAATATACACAAAATGTTATGATAACTCACAGAGAAAAAAATGTGACAATGAGTGTGTATATGTCGATGAATGACTGAAAAATTGTGCTGAACACTGGAATTTGACACATTGTAAAATGATTATAAATCAATAAAAAATGTTAAAAAAAAATTCTACCAATATAAGTAGAATTTTTAATCCATACAGAATCTCTTTTCTCCAGGAGATCTTCAAATTTTTTCTGACTTAAGCACAAGGATACCAAATTAGCTATAATTGGATCATGACTTGAGAAATCCTTGGGAATTTCAAGTGTCCCACCAAATTAGTTGATTGGTGTGATATCTCAAAAGGGACCTGTTTCTCAAAGGACCAAGGGTAATTGGCTGGAAGATAGAGGGTGGCTGAGATTTTTTTGTGATGGTACCATTTGGTAACATTGACTCTAAGAAAGATGGATGGACATAGTGGTAGGTTTATTGTGTAAAGTATAGGAACTGTAACTGTAAAAGAACTTAGCTGTCAATAGTTAATGACAAATCTTGCAAGTTTAAGGGAAAAATTGGAAGCTAGGTACTGTCTTCTCTCTTGCTGGCCCCTCGTTTTTATCAGATTTGTCCTTGCCTATTAATTTTTGGCCAACACTGGGAAGTTGTTTAGTATTCATTTTGTTTACAGTAATAGCAAGTGTCCTTATCAGTGGACCCTTTTTGGGGAAGAAAACATGAGGACATGGAACCATCTTATTGTTTGATTTGTAAAGCTGTTAACTTATTTTGATTTTTCTCAAAACAAATTTGGTTTTGTTGTAAGAAATTTGTTGTGAAAATTTTCAGAAATTTCCACATGCTATAGGTCTATTAGGTGACCTATTTCCTATTCTAACCTTTGGTCATGACTAAATACCTTATTTTTAGCTTACGACTTGAAGGGGAACAAAATATACCACCCCAAAACATGTCTTTGACATAAGGTTTATCTTGAGCTGATTATTTTTAAGAAACAGCATACACAGGAGAAGCCAAGAAGGCTTTGAAAACCAAGAAGTTACCCTTTTGTAAGAGACATTTACTGGGGAAATCTCCATTTGTAAGGGCATCTTCCTGTCTGTACCAGGAAGAGGAGATTGACCAAATGTCTATAAACTCTTATCAGTGGAGAAGGCAGTGACTGAAATCTGCATAACAAAACCTTACCTTTGTTTACTGTGCTTTTCCTGGTAATCACCCATAATTGGCCCCCTAGTCCCTCTCCCAACATTTTCTTTTGTCTTTAGTGGAAGATTATATTTAAGGTGATGGCTTTGACCATTTCAAGAATTTACCCAGTTTTCCTGGGTAGCTCCCACTTATATAGGAGATACGCATTTTATTAAAATTCTGTTTATTTTTTCTCCTGTTAATCTTTCTTTTATTACAGAGTGTCTCAGCCAAGAACTTAGAAGGGTAGAGGGAAAATTATTTTTCCTCCCCTATAGACTGTTTAATAATAATAATAATAATAATAATAATAACAACAACAACAACAATAACAACAATAATAATAATAACAATAGTAATAATAATAATAGTAATAGTAATAACAGTGTGGCATAAGCATCTGCCTCTATATCTACCCTAGAATGTTGTCTGAAGGTATTGAAAAGACATCCACTAAAATCTCCAATGGATTTGTCTTTTATTTGCTTGCAAGACTGGAATATTTCCTACTCTGTCTGTTTTTTTCCTTTCAATTGAGGTAAAATTTACTTACAGGGAAATGTACAGATCATAAAACATTTTATGACCTTTAACAAATGTATACACTCATGTAACCAACACCCCAATCTAGATGTAAATTATTTCCAAAACCACAGAAATTTCCCTTATGACAGTCAATTCTCATCCCACATTGTTCTGATTTCTGTTGCCACATATTAGTTTTGCCTCTTCTTAAAATTAAAATAAAATGAAATCACATCATTTGAAAATAAATGAAATCACATGGTTTGCACCCCTTTGTGTCTGGCTTCTTTTACTCAGCATATTTTTGAGATTTATCCACTTTGTTGCTTGAGTCATTAATTCACCCCTTTTATCTGTGAGTAATACTCCATTGTAAGGATAGACCACAATTTGTTTATTCTTTCTTCTGTTGATGAACATTTGGATTGTTTGCACTTTTGAGTTATTATGAATACCACTGCTTTAAACATTCTTATACATGACATTTTTGTATATGTATTCTGTCCAGTAAATATTTAGTGGAAATATAAGTATACCTTTCAGAAAGGACTGTCACATATCTTATGTTTTCTCCAGTATCTGTTCTGTTCAGTGAACTTTAGGAATAACTAAATTCTTTGCAACATCCTTCCAGTTTCATTTCTTGAGCCAAATTTTATTGTCTGAATGTCCTACTAACATATATACTAGTTGTTGAAGGTCAAGGAAGCTGAGGTTTTAGGTTCCCAATATTATTCAAGTTCCCCAGTAAATAGCTTTCTTTTTGCTCAGGATTGAAGAAAATCCTTGATGATTGCCATTAGCTCAGACTGAGGCAAAGGTCTAAAAATCTACCTGCCAGAGTTTACCTTTGGGTTTTGGCAATCTTCTTATTAAAGAAAATTGTGGTTTGAGTACAGAATCAGAGATGGAAGATGATTAGAGATGGGGAAAGTCAGGCGGGAAGGGATGAGAATTTAGAAGAAAGGGAAAAGATTCAATTGGGAGTGGGTAAGTGTTAAAGGGGAAAGAAATTGTATTTGATAAGGCCAGTGGCTAGAAGAGTGTGATTACAATGGAACCAAAAGTCAGATGGTCTTAAGTTTTTCACATTTTCATTAACTGTGGCCAAAGAATCCTTTAATGAAACTGTTTTTCATCAGAATTTCATTTAGAATCCTCTTTATACCAATTTTTAAAAAGTAGACCATTGAATGGAGTAGAATGGCTTGGACTGAGATACTCAAAGTATGTTGATAATGGTCAGTTGAATGTGTTTCAGGTGCCTTACTGGAAGTTAGCCACCTCTTGCCACAGGCCAAACAATGTATATACCATGAAAGATCTAGTGTTTGAAGGTTTTGTCAGAATAAGATCAAGAAAAAAAGAAAGACTTTTTGGCTTTTGGATGGTGACCCAAGGCAAACTTCCTTCACTGAAGGACAATGGCCTGGCAAAATCTTTAACTTGTCCATCTTTAGGACTAGTTTTTGGTCATTGATTTATAGGCTTCTGTGGGTTTATCTCTCTATCATCTTTTATAACTTCATAGGCTAATAGTGTTCATGACAAGACAAGATAAATTTGAGATTAGATGAAAAACACAATTTCTACAGAATTTTGAGGAGGACAAGTCTGATGAGAACAACAAGGAATTTGATAAGTGACATCTAATTTTTGATGGATAAAAATAAAGCCCAGTACTCATGACCTTCAGCAAAATTGTATCTCATAGCCAGCATGGGACTCCTTTATCTGCCTTGAGTTGGGACCTTCATGTGGAAATGATGCAAAAGATTTGAATATATACACACAGTGTTGGTATGGATCAAAGGTTCTAGTCTAAGGCAGGGGTCTTATAGTGGAAACTTGGGTCATAAAAATTATGGAAATTCCCCTTCTCAAAGTAATAATTAGGTAATGAAATAAGCAGATTGAGTTTTATTGACTTACTTTAGTAAGGGAGAACATCATGCCAACAGTTCTAAGATTATCTCTTTATAAAGTGAGCAGTTATTGCTTATGAATTTTCACAGTATTCATTAGTTTTGGCCAGAGAATTTTTAAATAAAGATATTGCATAGAAGTCTTTTGGACATAACACCAGAAGCAGAGTGAGTCTTTGGATTGGGTGACCTCATAATGTAAGGTGAAGAACCTAAAAGTGGTGAAGTTCCGGGAGGAGATAGGTCCTGCCCTGGACCTGGACTATGGCACCTGCCTCACTTGATTAGCCCGGGCTGTAACCAGTTAGCCTGGCTAGGAGTATCTTATATGTAGCTTGAGCCTTGATGAGCCTGTAAATAGAGAATGGAGTCCCTTGCTTGCTATATAAAGAAGGATCCATGAATACATAAACAAACACGAAACACCCACCTTCAGAAACAAACCAAGCAGACAAAGGTGAGTTTCTGAAAGATGGACATAGTGGTATGCAAGGCCCAGGACATTTTGCAGTTGTAATTGCATAAATGATGGGAATAGTTATTCGAGTTGTCCAGAGTTAGAAATTAAAGAAATCAGGGGAAGCTATGGACTATTTTGGATAGTTGCTTAGGGAAGGCCTTTGAGAAAGTGAAATTTGAGCAGAGACCTAAATAACTGTGAAGGAGAGAGACTTTCAAATACCTGTGGTAAGAGTATTCTAGGCATATTAATAACCCAATGAAGATCAATGTGCCTAGAGTATCATGAGCAAGGGAAAGAGTGGTAGCAGATAAGTCAGACAGTTAGAGAGAAGTCGTATCTAGTGGGGTCTTGTGGGCCACAGTAAAGGCTTTCAATTTGACTCTTAGATTAGTGGGGAGGTTTTTAGAAGGTTTTGAGGAGAAGACTGATGTGATCCGCCTTATGTTGTAAACAGATTAACTCTGTTGAATCAAGAACAAACATAGGGAATTTGCTAGGAGGTATATCCAGCAGAATGTCAACAGGAAAATAAAGACATGATCTAAGGGTTTAATTGCAGAAATTACAGGGGTATGGATAAGGTTAGGGAAACCAAAATGAGTTAATGAAGCACCCACTGAACAGAAATAGTAGAAAGACATTACCACTCTGGGCTGGGTATTCTACATTTGTCACTTCAGATCCATCACTGCCCACTCTTCTCCACTCAACTTTGTGTCCTAAGAACCTGATCTATATAAATTTCAGTCAACAGGCTGCTTTGTCATATGGCCTCTGCTTAGGTTTGGCAGATGGGTGACAATCGATAACCTATAGCTCATTGTTGTGGAAAGCAGCCATGGCGTGGCCTGCCCTCCTCCACAGGATTGCCCAACTAGTATCCTGGTCCTAGAACATTCCCCTCTATGGAAGCCAGATGCTGAGCTATCATTTGGCCCCAGATTCTTCTTCCTTATTAGGAGAAACCTTTCCCTTATTCTAGGTGTTCAGTGAACTTCCTCGTATTAGTGTGTCATATGACACCTAGCCAACCCTACCAGTGCATCTGCCCCCTGCAGGAAGGGAACAGGTATTTGCCTGCAGCACCAGAAGGATGCGTGCAGTCCATTGCCCTGTGTTGGCTATGGGGGGAATCCCACTGGGCATGGGAGACTAGCACATACTATGGACACTCGTCTTGCTGTGTCTCTTCTCCTTTCTATGAGCAAAGTGTTGTTCCAACCAGCACCTTGTGTGTTCAGCCCTCCTTGGCAATTCCAAATATGTAGGAAATGCGGTGGACTGAGGTCTGTGGGCCCCTATTTCTGATGGTTAGTATTGTTATGATCTTTGCCATCGTCCTTGGGGTGGGAATTCTCACTTGGAAGTGGTAGCTGGATCATCCTCCTAAACACAAAGGCAGTATTCAATGAATGCACGATCTGTTTGGCAATACATTTTCTCACATGTACAGCTCTGAATCAGTCAAGGCAAGATAAATTTTTTAAAATTTTTAAAATTTACTCTTTTCTGGGAGGGGGAGGTAATCAGGTTTATTTACTTATTTATTTTTGGAGGAGGTACTGGGGATTGAACCCAGGACCTTGAGCATCCTAAGCATGTGCTCTAGCCCTTGAGCTATTTTCTCCCCCCTCAAGATAAAAGTTTTTGCATTAGTATCAAAAATATCAATAATTAAGAGAATAGAATATTTGTGATTCTGTGTTTGTAATGCATTCTACAATATTTAAGCGTCTGTTATATGCCAGGCTTTGTCCTAGGGATATAGTGGAGAACCAAACAAGGGACTTGCCTTCATGGAGTTGAATTTTCTAATGAGGATGACAGACAATAAACAATAAAGACATTAATATCTAGTAAAAATGTCAGACAATAATGAGTGCTGTGAATAAACGTTAAACAGAGCAAGAGAGTAGAGAGTGATAAAGGTGGGGTTGACTATTTTAGGGTGGTCAGGGATGGCTTTTCTGAAAAGACTACATCTGAACAAATTAAAACATTAGGTACAAGTTCAATTAAAATGACCAAAGTAGCCACAGTCATAAATATAGAAATCAGAAACTGTAAAAAACTACAAGCAAAACCTGAAGAATTTGCTGTTAGAAATGCAACTGATCAAAGCTTTTCTTATTACTTCGAAGGAGTTAGAGCAGTGGTTCTCAGTTGGCTGCACATTTGAATCACCTGGGGAGCTTTAAAATTTACCGATGTCTGGGTCTCACCCCTAGAAATTGATTTCATTGGACTGGGGAGCAGCCTGTGAATTAAAGTTTTTAAAAGCTCTGCAGTTGATTATAATGTGCAGCCAAGGCTGAGAACCATTGAATTCTAAAAGATTCAAGAAACTACACCTGAAATTGATATATTTAACTTTAATCACTTCTCCCCATTCCTATCTGCTTTCTGGTGAAGATACTAATCATCAGTAAAGTGAAAAAAAAAATGTAGGCAAAGTCTGTAGAAGGATATAAAGATGCTTAGATAATTATCTTGAAAAATTAAGTATTAGCTAACACTGCAAACTTTCTCTTTCTAACAAAGAAGCAATAACGTTGAAGCAGAATCTAACACTGAAGATTGCTTTACATGTCTGGAATATCCTAAATGATGTCTGCCTTATTTTATTCAGATTCAAAAGATCAAGACAGTCACCTTACTCATCTTACTACTATCATTGTTCTTCATCTTGAGTTTAGCCCAGGGGTTTTAGGGACTTAGTGTTCATTTGGATCTTTGAAAATTTTTGCATCGATTTAAAAATCAAAAAAGTCTATAGTCTAAAAAAAGGTCATTTTTTCCCAAGGAAAATAATGAAGCTGTTCTTATTCACCCAAGATCAAAACTCTACAGTCCAGATGGCTAAAGCATCATTTTAGACAAGTCATCTGCCGCACTTAGAGCATGTGAGGTTTTCGAAATCTGTATTCACGTGCTTAGAGAAAAGTGACTTGAAGAGAGGCAGCACCTGGTTTAAACTTGCATCATTAGCTCTAACTCTCTGAGTAATCATCTCAATCAGGCATAGGATAGAAACTAAATTAACTCTAATATTCCAGTGGGTGGGAGGAAAAGATAGATAACAGCTGTTTTTTCTATAGTCTTCTTAAACCAATAGATTCATTGAAAGCTTTTTGATATTTCAGAAACATGTCCAGGGTGTACTACAAAGTAAAGAAATGAAGCAATCTGTTATTAGCATCTCTATTCAACTAAATGTTTGCTGCCAAAAAAGTAACATAAAACTGTATTTTTAAGGTATACCATGAATACATCTTAAAGGCTGTTTTTCAGATAGATCATATGATTATTTTGGATAATAACAACTCATTTCTACAAATGAGCTTTGAGGTCAAAAGAAGTGAAGTTAAAAATGTGAACATGTAGTCATTCCCAATAGTACCCACTGTGGTCTTGAAAATGTCATGTATAGACTCTCCTTATTTTTAAACCAATTAATAACCTTTCTTTTTCAACTAGTTAATTTAGAAAAAAAGTCTCTTTTTCTTTTCAAGAATATTTTGAGCTCAGTTAGTGAAATGCTTAAAAGTTCCTTTGCTATTCTGACTGTATGTCTCTCCTGGTGTGCAGACTAGACATGGTGCAGCTGAGCAACTTGATTCTCCAGCTTCTTTCTTCCCATCTCTTTACGTGGTATCTAAAATTTTTCCAAATTCGTTTCCTGTAAGACATATACAAACATTAACTAAAAACTGTAACCATGTTCAAACCAAAATATAATCACCTTAGAGATTTTTTTTTCTTTTACTACTACCTTACACTAACAGCAGCATCTGGAAAAGAACCTACTCATTTCTATTATTTTTATTTTATAGGTGAGGAAACTGAATCAGAAATGTATCTCGTCCCAAGTCCCAAGTGTCCAAAGTGGTGGAAATAATATTCAAACCCAGCTCATTCTGACTCCGAAGCCAAGGTTCATTCTCTTTCCACTATACCACATTATCTTTGGATCTATTTTTAATCTCACTGGCAGGGCTGGGTGTGCAGTGGGAGGGAAGAGGTGGAGACATAAACACATACCACCTTTGGAATTTTAAAATTGATTCAAATTTTATCCCCCATCAATCCTGTTTTGTCCTCATATATAAGTTAAAGTGTGCTGTAAGAAATATTTGCTTTGAATTCCGGTTTGGACTATTGCATCTTTAAGATTTTTCTCTCAGTGTTTCAACAAAATTGAGGTCTAACTTACTTCAGATACCATTAATGATAGTTCTTTTGTATGTACAGTTATTAGAACAAGAGCTGCAGTATTTGAAGCACGCATGCGTACACGCACAACTTCCTTCAAATTTGAGTGAAACCAATAGGATTTTATTAAGAGAAGTAATCATCAGTAGATGAAACTACATTTAAACATTCTTTACTCTGCATTAATGACTGAAACTTTTCTTAGGAAAAAGAATTGTCAATATATTTTCTACAAATTCCAGCAACATAACTGAACATAATTATGTGAATTACTAAAAAAAAAATAGTATTCTTCTTCATATAAATATATTAAAAATGTTGAATTTGTATTAACTAGTAAAATTTTCTAATAATATAAAGGACCAAAGTTTAATATTTCTGTATCAAGTTGCTCCTTTTCAAGTACTTTTTTTGGTATGAATAAGCTAGAGTGAATAAGATTAAACATTGGCCTAGATTAATAAAAATCTTTACTTATAAAATATGTTACTGTGTTTTATAAATAAAAATCAAAACACTTCACAATAAAATATTACAGATATTCACACAGCAAGGTTTTAAAGTGTTGCATATGTTGACCTTTCAAACAATTTTATCATAAACAAAGCTGGAATCATATTAACTGGTAGCAGTGGTGACAAGGACACATTCTCATCTGATTATTTAGTATGATCATTTTTTTCTGTAATTCAATAAAATCACTCTAGGTTTTTAATTTTCTTCTTTCACATTTTCCCAAGTTGCTATGAATTTACTGTCTGTGTAGCTGTAGTAAACCCACACAGTGAATTTTAATTTTTTTATATGAATAGCACATTCACATGTTTCAAAATTCAAAAAAATGAAAAGGGGTATAATGATAATTTTCTGCTTCTGTCCCTAGCTGCCCTCCCTTTTCACATAGTACAAATATTATTATTATTTGGTTTATGTCATTCCAGGCATATTTACTTCAAATAAAAGCAAGTTCGTGCCTATATATCTTAATCTCACTCTTTATTGTTTTTACACAAACGGTACTATACTAATCACACTCTTCTGTATCTACTTTCTCCACTTAATATATTTTGGAGAGCTTTCTAGATACACATAAGAAATATTCCCTCATTCTATTTTATGGATGCACAATGTTCTGTTATACAAATATATCTTGTACTTTATTTAACTTCTACTTTTTTAATTTAATTTAATTTTACTTTATTTTATTGAGTTGTAGTCAGTTTACAATGTTGTGTCAATTTCTAGTGTCGAGCACAATTTTTCAATCATACGTGAACATACATATATTCATTGTCACATTGTTTTTCACTGTGAGCTACCACAAGATCTTGTATATATTTCCCTGTGCTATACAGTATAAACTTGTCTTCTATTCTATATATACTTATCAATATCTACAAATTTCGAACTCCCAGTCTGTCCTTTCCCACCCCCTCCCCCCGGCAACCACAAGTTTGTATTCTATGTCTATGAGTCTGTTTCTGTTTTATATTTAAGTTCATTTGTCGTCGTCGTCGTTGTTGTTGTTGTCGTCGTCGTCGTCGTCGTCGTCGTCGTCGTCGTCGTCTTCTTCTTCTTCTTCTTCTTCTTCTTCTTCTTCTTCTTCTTCTCTTCTTCTCCTTCTTCTCCTTCTTCTCCTTCTTCTCCTTCTTCTTCTTCTTCTTCTTCTTCTTCTTCTTCTTCTTCTTCTTCTTCTTCTTCTTCTTCTTCTTCTTCTTCTTCTTCCTTTTTCTTCTCCTTCTTCTCCTTCTTCTCCTTCTTCTTCTTCTTTTAGATTCCACATATGAGCGATATCATATGGTATTTTTCTTTCTCCTTCTGGCTTACTTCACTTAGAATGATATTCTCCAGGGACATCCATGTTTCTGCAAATGGCATTATGTTGTCATTTTTAATAGCTGAATAGTATTCCACTGTATAAATATACTACAACTTCTTTATCCAGTCATCTGTTGACACACATTTAGGCTGTTTCCATGTCTTGGCTGTTGTACATAGTGCTGCTATGAACATTGGGGTGCAGGTGTCTTTCTGAAGTAGGGTTCCTTCTGGATACATGCCCAGGAGTGGGATTCCTGGGTCATATGGTAAGTCTATTCCTAGTCTTTTGAGGAATCTCCATACTGTTTTCCACAATGGCTGCACTCTTGATGACTGCAATGTAACTTTTTACATTAGGCATTTCATACATGTGTAACTATATCTGTAGAATAAATTCCTTGAAGGAAATTGATGGGCATACTGTTAAAAGCAATTGTGACTTGCCAAATTGGTTTCTACAGATGTTGTCTCAACTAATACTCTCTCTAGTAATGTAAGAAAGTCTGTCCCTCACCTTGAATGTAATGTCTTTGCTAGTCTTATAACTAACTGTTTCAGTTGCTCATCTAAAATTTTGGCATCATCATTGACAGCTTCTTTTCACTCATACATCACATCAAATTCATCAGGCACTCTTGCTGGCTCTCCCTTCACACTATATAAACAATCTGACCACTTTTTACACCTACACCTTGGTCCAAGGCACCATTAACTCTCATTTGGATAATTGCAGTTGACTCATTACTAGCCTCCCTATATCAGTCTCCAGCCCCTGTGCGCTCCTCTCCTTAGAACATCTGAGGTGATCGTTTCAAAATCTAAGCCTAATCATATAAATTCCTTGCTAAAACCCCTTCACTTGCTTGCAATATCATTCAGGACAATTACCAAAGTCTTTAACATATGCCTCTGTATGATCTGAGTATTTATAAGGAACAAATCTAGCTATTGTACCTCTTTGGGGCCACCTGATCTTTTATCTCAGTTTATCTTTGACATCTGCTTCTTTCTCCTGTTTCTCTGTGCAGATCTCCCTCCTTCTCTTTAATGTACATGGCCTAAAAATTGATGCCCTTGTTCACTTTTAAGATTCTGCAATTAGCAGTCTACAAATTGATTAGTTTAACTTATAGGGAGAGAATCCTATTGGCTTGCCTATGTTGGGGAAGAGGTGTGGATTTGGCATAAGCAATCTCTCAGTTAGGAGTATGGGGGCTGCTTCCAAAGGGAGGGACATGGATTTGACAAGTATTCCCCACATGTCCACCACAGCCTGAAACCTGCTAGCAAATAATGATCCCTTCCATTGTTCTAACATTTTTCCCGATTAAAACTTTCTCATATCTTTATACAGCTCTCTCAGAAAACCTTTGCATTTTAACACGCCTTTATCTCAAAAGAACAAATGTCACAGAAAAATAAGGCTTTCAAACAATTAGGAAAAAGAGCAATAGCCTTAAGGCTAGAGAAGGTTCATTTAATTTTTTATAACCTCCACTGACCAGATGAATCGATAGCCACTAAAATGACAAAATATGCTGTGTGTCTGGCTTTCACAGAAATGTATAAGAACCTGATTGGCTTTTGCAGGGTGGTTTTGGTATGATGTTGCCTAAAGGTAGGGAGAATGAAGGGAGATGATCTTTTCAAGTAATTTTAGATCCCACTGTTTTAGGTGTAATTTAAAAGATTTATTGTGAAATATTTAAGATGTACAAAAAGCATAAAGAATAATTAAATAAACCTCCACTTACTAGCTTAGAAAATAAAATACCACAAATACAGTTGAAAGCCCCTCTGTTCTCCTATGCAATTACTTTCCCCTTCAATTCCCTATGCTTGCCCTTATCCTGACATCAGGGTAATCACTGTTCTGAAATTCTTTTTATTATACAATCTTTGGGAAGAAAAGACAATTGTTCATCATTATAGTTTTGTTTTCTCCTGCATCAGTCTATTTTATCAGCATATATTTATCTCCCCCTTCCTTTTAATTATAAAAGCACTTTTTTTTCAAATTAGCTTTATTCACTGCTTACCATTAAAAAAATCTTAAAAAAAAAACTAAAGATAGGTTTGTTTGGCAAACAAAGATAGGCAGTGCATTTCAATTTAGAAAAATAATTTCGTCTATTGGTTATTGTTCCAGCTTGTAGTTTATTGAACTGACTGAGATTTATCCTTTCTACTTATTGGATGAGATGTGATAACTCTGGAGAGGCAACAAGAAGAGTTGAGAATTGAAATTTTTTATGTCCTGGAGGATAAATGAAATTTGTTATTACAGCACTCCGTACAAAATATCTTTTTTTTTTTTTTTTTTTTTTTTTTTCAGAATCGAAGGACTTGGCTCCCATTTGTCTTTACTCTTTTGGTAAAAGCTGTATTTTTTTTTTTGGTTTTGTCTTGTTTTGAGGTATATGCAATCATTTAAGGTTGCATTGTTTTACATGAATGTATTTTTGAAATCTTTGATTGCTGGTTTGCAGACTGGCTTAGTTTAGAGAACTTTTTTAGTATTATTTCCTGTATTATGTTTAAAAAAAATCCAATATCCACTCACTTACTAAACTGTTTCATTCACATTGCGCTTATTTTCTTGGCTTGGGCAAAGAAATCAGATTTCTGTTTTTAAATAGTAACAAAGAGATATAAAAAAATAAAGACAAATATGTGCTTTACAGATATGAAGACTTTTTGTATTATTATTATAGTTATGTCCTGTGAAAGGCTGTAACCAAGATATATTGTAGACATTCTAAATTAGGATTTTCACATAAACAAGACCTCATTTACTTTTGCAAGTTTTTTTCAGCTTCCAAGAAAAAATGTCCTATTTTGCTGCTATTTGGAATGTTTATATTCAACATACAATTTTCATTTTTGATCATATGGATAAACTTTCCCCCTTTAAGCTTGTCAAAGATGAGTTTCCAGTTCAGCACATAAGGAGCTTAGAATTCACCACTCTGATCTAGCAAGTAAAAGGCTGAACAAACTGAAAAGTCAACAGTTCTTAGATCTGTCAGAGAAGTGAAGTTACAGGGCAAACTGCTGCCTCCCAAATTGGAGAGCCAAACAGGCAGCTACAGAGAATTACAATTAATTTATAAGAGCAGAAACCCACAAGCAGAATCCTCCATCGGAACTATGACCAGAAAAGGAAAATTTGAACTGGAATTGATAAATTGCTGGAGACTCAGTGTGAACAACTTTGAGAATGAAAAGCTCCAGGGGAACCCAGTCATAGATGGAGTCTGCACACTTTTGTAAATTTTACCTTTAGGAGCTCCACCAAGCCTTCATAGTAAATATTGGAGAAAAATCCCTGTGTGCTTCTGGCAAGGGGAGTAGACAAATAACCATTTTGAAATACACCAGAGCATTCTCTTCTTTGAAAGAAAGCCTGCCCTCAGAAGAAATTATTTTACCACAATCTAATCTGCTGAGGTTTTATCAGAAGCTCACCTAACAAGGGGAAAAGAAATATCCAACTCTAGCTTCCCTTAGCCTTTCATGTGGAGAAACAGAAATACCCAACTCTGGCCCCCTCTAGCTATGCCTTCCCACATAAGAGGGGGAAAAATAAAATGAGGTGCATTGTTGAAGTTTGTAATCCAGGGGTGCAAGCTCAACAAAAGATAGATCTAATCACAGGACTATACAATGTTTCCCCTGTCCACACACCTTACCACTACATTATTAAAGACATACTTACATCCATTTACACCTTTTACCAAGTACATCATGTCCCCATTTCAAAAAAATTAAAAGACATACAAAAGGCAAAAAACACAGTTTGAAGAGACTAAACAAACCTCAGACCCAGAATTAGATATAGCAGGAATGTTGGAATTATCAGACCAGGAATTAAAAAAACGAAACTATGATCAGTATGTTAAGTGCTTTAATGTAAAAAGTAGACAATGTGCAAGAACAGATGAAGAGTATAAACAGAGAGATGGAAATTTTAAGAATCACTGAGAAACATTAGAGATCAAAAACATTGTAACAGAAATGAAGAAGTGTCTTATGGGTTCATGAGTAGACTTGACATGGTTGGGGGAAGAATCTCTGAGCTTGAAAATGTGACAATGGAAACTTACAAATCTGAAAAGCAAAGATAAAAAAAGACAGAAAAAAAAACAATAGAATATTCTGTGAGAACTGTGAGACAACTACAAAATGAGTAATACATGTGTAATTGGAATATAAGAAGAAAGAAAGGAACATAATAAATATTCAAGTGATAATGACTGCAAATTTCTTCAAAATAATGTCAGACATAAGACCACAGCTTCAGAAACTTTAGAGACCACCAAGCAGGATAAATGTAAAAAAATTTATATGACTGCACCTCAGCATATCATATTAAAACTTCAGAAATTCAAAAATAAAGAAAAATCTTGCAAGAAGCTGGATGGAAAAAACACCTTATTTATAGAGGAGCAAAGATAAGAATTACATCCACCTTTTTACTCAGAAACCATGCAAACAAGAAGAAAGTGTAGTGAAATATTTAAAGTGCTGAGAGAGGAAAAAAACCCAACAGCTTAGAATCCTGTCTTCTGCAAAATTATCCTTCATAGTGAAGAAGAAATACTTTCTCAGGGAAACAAACATGGAGGAAATTTGTTTCCAGTGAATATGCCTTGTTAGAAATGTTAAAAGAAGTTCTTCAGAAGGAAGGAAGGAAAATGGTATAGGTCAGGAACTTGAATCTACATAAAGAAATCAAGAACTTTATATAGTATTTCTAAATAAAGAAATGAATAAGTAAAGGTAAAATTTTTAAATGTATTCACGTATTACATATATTTATGTAGAAGTAGAATGAATGACAGGAATAATGCAAGGGAAAAGAGGGAGTGGTATAGTGTTATTGAAGTGTTATTAAAGTGGACTAATGTTGGATGTAAATGTATGTTAGAAACTCTATGGCAACCACTAAAGAAAGTTTTAGTGTTGGCAATGACTTTTTGAATAAGACACCTAAAACAAAAGCAACAAAATACAAAATAAACAAGTGGGACTACATCAAACTAAAAAGTATCTGCACAGCAAGAGAAAATCAACAAAGTTAAAAGACAACCTATAGAATAAAAAAATAATATTTGCAAACCATATATCTGATAAGGGGTTCATATCCAAATTATATTTATTATATAAGGGTTCATATCCAAAATATATAAAGAACTCGTATGACTCCATAGCAAAAAAGCCCAAATAATTTAATTAAAAAATGGGCATATGACCTGAGTAGACATTTCTTCCAAAGACTACATATGAATGGCCAACAGGTTACATGAAAAGATGCTCAACATCACTAGTAATTAGGGAAATGCCAGTTAAAATCACAATGAAATACCTCCTCACACCTGTTAGAATGGCCATCGTGAAAAAAGGCAAGAGATAAATGCTGGCATGGATGTGGAAAAAAGGGAACCCATGTTCACTGTTGGTGGGATTGTAAATTGGTACAGCCAATATGAAAAACAGTATGGAAGATCATTTTTAGAACTACCATATGATCCAGCAATTCCACTTTCGGAAATATATCCAAAGGAAACAAAAACACTAACTAGAAAAGGTATCTTCACCCCCATATTCAGAGCAGCATTATTTACAATAGCCAAGACATGGAAACAACCTAAGTGCCCACTGACAGAAGAATGGATAGAGAAGTTGTGGTATACATATATGGTGTATATATAAATCAATCAATCAATCAATCAGCCATAAAAAAAACCAAGGAAATGCTGCCATTTGCAACAATGTGGAGGGAACCTGAGGGCATTATGCTAAGTCAAACTGAGAAAGACAAATACTATATGAACTCGTTTATATGTGAATTCTAAAACAAACATGTGTCTGTTAATCCCCAACCCCTAATTCCCCTCCCTACCCTTTCCCCTTTGGCAACCATAGTTTGTTTTCTATGTCCATGAGCCTGTTTTTGGTTTGTAAATAGAATTTGTATCAGTTTTTGTTTTTTATATTCCACATATAAGTGATATCATATGATATTTGTCTAACAGACACACATTACTTTCTATAACACAGATAAACAAGGGCCTATTGTATAGCACAGGAAACTATATTCAATTTCTTATAGTAACATATAATGGAAAAGATTCTGAAAAGAAAATATGTATATGTATGTATATGTTTAACTGAATAACTTTGCTATACACCTAAAACTAACTTTGTAAATCAACTACACTTCAATACAAGTTTAAAAAAATAAATAAATAAAAAACCATCAAACTCATTGAAAAAGAGATCAGGTTTGTGGTTACCAGAGGTGAGAGCTGGGGAGAGGGAGAACTGGATGAAGGTGGTCAAAAGAGATATACTTCCAACTGTAAGATAAAAACATACTAGGAATGTAATATACAACATAATGACTAGCAATGCTGTATAATATATAGGAAAGCTGTTAAGAGAGTAAATCCCTAGAGTTCACATCACAAAGAAAAAGCTTTTTTTTCTTGCTTTGCTTCTTATTACTGTATCTTTATGAAATGCTAACTTAGCATATTGTGGTAGTCATTTAACAATATATTTAAGTCAAACTATTATGCTGTTACACCTTAAACTTAAACAGTGATATATGTCAATTATATCTCAGTAAAACTGGAAAAAAGTTTTAAAAAGTAGTATGATTGAAATAGTAAGAAATGAGAGAAGATGGAACCATATAAAATGCTCAGTTAAGACCACAAAAGGCAGAAAAATTGTGGAAGATAAAAATGAAGCAAAAGATAAAGGTAACAAATGTGGTAAATATTAATCCAGTTTTAGCACTAATCACCTTAAATATCAATGATTTAAATACACCAATTAAAAGGCAGAGATTGTCAGTGCAGACCAAAAAATAAGACCTAACTACAAAAACACTCTTTAAATATAAAGATACATTTGGTTTAAATTAAAGAGATGGAGAAATACATACCATGATAACATTAATGAAAATAATGTGGTATTAGTTATATTAATTTCAGACAGAACAGACTTCTGAGTAAGGAAAATTACCAGGGGTAAAGAGGGGCATTACATAATGACAGAGGGGTCAATACTCCCAACAAGACATAACAATGTTTAATGTGTATGCACCTAACAACAGAATGTCAAAATACATGAGGCAAAAACTGATAGAACTGCAAGGAGAAATAAATAAATCCATGATCATAGCCGGAAACTTCAACCCTCCTCTATCCAAAATGGACAGATCCAGCAAACAGAAAATTAATAAGGACATAGCTGAACTCACCAGCACAATCAACTGGATATAACTGACATCTATAGACCACCTTATCCAACAACAGCAGATTATATATTCTTCTCAAGGTCATATGGAACATTCACTAAGATGGACCATATTCTGGGCCACAAAACAAGCCACACCAAATTTAAAAGAATAGAAATCATACAGTGCATGCTCTCAGATCACAGTGAAGTTAAACTGGAAATTAATAACAGAAAGATAGCTGGAAAATCCCCAAATACTTGGAGATTAAACAACACACTTCTAGATAACACATGGGTCAAAGACAATATCTCAATTTTTGAAATATTTTGAATTTAATGAAAATGAAAATAAAGTCCCAGAAAGTTATTTGGTTCATATTGACAAACTTATGCTAAAGTTTATATGGAGAGGCAAAAGACTCAGAATAGCCAACTCAATACTGAAGGAGAATTACAAAGTCAGAGGACTGACAGTACCTGACTTCAAGACTTCCTGTAAAGCTACATTTATCGAGACAGTGTGATGTTGGTGAATAAATAGATAAATATGTTAATAGAACAAAATAGAGAGTTCAGAAATAGATCCACACAAATATAGTCAAATTATTTTTGGCAAAGAAGCAAAGGCAACACAATGGAGCAAATATAGTATTTTCAACAAATTATGCTAGAACAATTGGACTTTCATATGATCCGTATGCCAAAAAAAAAAAAAAAAGAATTTAGACACAGTCCTTAAACTCTTCACAAAAAGTAACTCAAAATGGTTTACAGACCTACATGTAAAATGCAAAATGCAAAAATATAAAACTCCTAGAAGATATCATAAGAGAAAACCTAGATGACCTTGGGTATGATGATGGCTTTTTAGATATAACACTAAGGATAGATTCATGATATAAATAATTGATAAGCTGGACTTCATTAAAATTAAAAACTTCTGCTCTGTGAAAGACAATGCCAAGAGAATGAGAAGACAAGCCACAGAATAGGGGAAAATTATAGCAAAAGACACATCTGTTAAAGGACTGTTATCCAAAATATAAAAAAGACTGGTAATACTCAAAGAATAAGAAAATGAACATTCCAATTAAAAAATGGACAAAAGACCTTAACAGACACTTCGCCAAAGGTGGTAACGTATCAGATAAGCATGTAAAAAGGTATTCAAACATCATGTGTCATTAGAGAATTGCAAATTTAAACAACAGTGAGATCCCACTATACACCTATTAAAGTGGTTAAAATCTGAAACACTAAAAACACCAATGAAAATTTAAAAAATTTTTAAATGGCAAGACAAAAATACATATATTTAAAGTATAGCTTCAAATTACTTACCCAGTGAAAGATTACAGGTTTTGGTCCAACTGGCTATTTTTCACTGATTAAAAACATTTTGAACTACACGTAAACCATTTAAACAATCTGTAATGACAAGAAAGGTCAAGACGGAATTTCAATTTCAACCTAAGCTTACTTAGTACTCCAAAAAGAATACTTGTTTCAGAATGAACAGCAAAGCACCTCATCCACTGCTTGGAAATGAAAAATATCACAGATTATATTGCAAACTTTAAATGAACCAGATTTCAGCATGAAAAGACTTGTATAGACATCTTCTCACCTGTGCTTCATTTAATTGTTTTATGTTTGAATTTTCTTTTTTGTTTCCTAGAAGCACACTGTTTCTGAGCAAGCCTAAAAACAGTGCTCTGAAGCAAGTATTGGTTATAAGTAATTCTTCAAATCTGCCCAGAGGTTTAAGACATCCTAAAAAGATAGTTAGAAGTGAGATTCTAATTGACCTTTAAAACTTCCAATAACATTTTCCTACAAACTGTTGCAAACTAGGTGCTATTAACACAGCATTTATATAACATGAAGCTCAGAACCATCCCAGACCTCCAGCTCTCCTCATATCTAATACTCAGTGTTAGATGCAGAGATTAAAATGCTCTCAGTGGGAATAAAAGTTTTTATTCAAGTTAAATTTATACATTTCTTGTTTGAAAGAGGTATCCAAAAAACTTCCAAGCCCTGAAGTTAACACATACCTCTATAATAAAAGTTATTTTTAAAACGCTTCAGTATAAAAAACAGAAAACAAATCCAAAAACAATGAGATCCCACTACACACCTATTAGAATGACTAAACTCCAAAACCCTGACAACACTAGATGTTGGCAAGGACGTGGAGCAACAGGAACTCTCATTCATTTCTGGTGGGAATGCAAAATGAGACAGCCGCTTTAGAAGACAGTTTGGCAGATTCTTAACAAAACTAATACTCTTATCATATGATCCAGCAATCATGTTTTTTTGGTATTGACCCACATGAATTGAAAATTGTGTCAACACAAACTGCTTGTGTATATTTATGCAGCTTTATTCATAACTGTAAAAATTTAGAAGCAGTGATGATGTTCTTTAGTAGGTGAGTGGATTAACAAACTATTGCACATCCAGACAATGGAATTATTATTCCTTGCTAAGAGAAATGGGCTATCTAGCCATGAAGAGCCATAGAGGAACCTTAAATGCATTTTACTAATTGAAAGAAGTCAATCTGAAAAGGCCACATCCTGTGCCACTGCAATTATATGACATTCAGGAAAAGGCAAAACTGTGGAGAGATTAAAAATATCAGTGGTTGTCAGGGATTAGAGAGCAGGGAAGGATAAACAGACAGAGCACAGAGCATTTTTAAGGCAATGAAAATACTTTGTATGATAATATAATGATGGATACATGTCCTTACACATTTCTCAAAACCCATAGGATGTACACCAACAGTGAACCCTATGTAAACTATGAACTCTGAGTGATAATAACATATCAATACAGGTTCATTGATTGTAACAAATGCACCACTCTGGTGTGAGATGGTTATAGTGGGGGAGATTGTGCATATGTGGGCACAAGGGAGAAATAGGAACTCTCTGTACTTTCCACTTAATTCTTCTGTGAACCTAAAGCTGCTCTAAAAAAAATTTACTAATTTAAAAAATTGTCAGAGGCAAATGAGCCAGCCTCAATTCCTCGTTTCTAAAACAAGAGGAGATAGAATTATTACATTAACAGAAGATGACATGTTTACAGCAATAAACTTGTTATGTGTGCTGTAATTAAAACTCTGCTTGTCAGCTAGTCTGACCATGATTTATCCACCAACTTTCAGATTCATGATCCATTCTCTAAGACTTGGCCAATCAAAAACTCAGTAATTGAAGCCTAGCCGGTGGCGGATACTTGAATGATAAGTACTTCAATAATGCAACACCAAAGGAATTTTTATGTCATTTTATTGTTCAGGAAACACTAGTATCTACCAGTCCAAATGGCCACTATCATTGGAGTAAGTGGCATGTGGAGAATCTGCCCCTCTGATTGTTAGCAAGAGATACAATGTAGCAAAATCATCTAATGGTTGGACGTAAGGTGAAGTGAGAAATCAGAAACAAGAAAAAAGAATAAGTGGTTTAACCTTACTTCAACCAAAATTATTGCAAACATATAATAAAGATATTGGAGATACACATAGAAACAGTAGCTAGCAAGGAAGTTATTTTAGACAGAAACATTCCCTTTTGATTTCAGACAGAAATGTTTCCTCTACCCATGGTTTTAGGAAATAGAATAACTTCTCTGGGGTGTCCTGGCTAGGAAAAGGACAATGTATGGGTGTAAAAGTATATAGAAACAAAAGGCCGAGATTTATGTGTGTCAATGTGACACTAAGACCTGAAACAACCTGCTTAGATCACTATGTAGAAATGCACTCTGATTACCTTAAAGTATATTGATGACAGTTCAGTTGCAGAGAATGAAATCAATTTACCCACTTTAGTAGGAAAGGATTTCCTAAACCACATGACTTACAGATTTATTGGAAAGGTTGAAGAGCTAGACTCTAGAGTAAGCTTTCAGGAACAATTTCAAGAATCGTATTGCAGAAGTAAACCACCAAGGGGGCTGCTGCCTCTTCTAAGATTAAGAAGCTTCCTGTTAAGCTTTCACTGCCAGCAGCATGGATCTGCTCCCCAGTGAAACTGGTGAAAATTATATATATATATTAAACATTTTTTTATCTTGGGAAATGGTCTTAAGGGCAGACAGCAAATGAAGAAACATTATTCAAGGAAACCTACTAAGCACAGTAAGAACAGCAAGTGTCTCTGTCCTTTTAACCGTAACACACTGCCTCTCAACTCCATAGCAAGAGCTCTTCTCAAGACAGATACAACCAAGAACGGCTTGATCTCCCTCTCAGCTACCCACTGGAGAGCTATGGTACCTTCCCAGGAGGGACAGGACATCAGCATTTCTCCTCCTATTGTCCAGTTACCTGTTGCAGAGACTAAACTCTCAAGTAGCGGCAGCTGAGAACTGAGGGTTTTCTTCTTCCATCCATCTCCTTTTCATGGGGAAGAAACTCTATAATGGGCACAGTGTGCTAAGAATACTGGGGCCTCAATTGACTTTGCTCACCTCATTCATAAATGAGAAGCAAGCTGAGAAGATCAGAGGCTACAGTCAACTGCCTATTCTGAGTACCTGCCTCTAAGAGCAGGAGTGTCCCACCCAAACCATTGTGATCCCAAGGTTACCATGCACAGACCCGAGGTTGCACCTTCTGAAAAGAAACATGAATGGCTTCACACTAAGGGGAGCGAGGACTTCACTAAAATAATTAAGCCAGTAACTAAACAAATAAATAATCAACTAGCAATAACAAGCCCTGGAAGTGGGGAGAGTCTAGTACCCAGAGTTGCCACAATATACTGCCTAAAATGTCCTGGTTCCCACAAGAAGTTATGAGACGTGCCAAAAACAGGAAAGTCTGACCCAAACATGGAGGGAAATAAGCGAGGATAGAAATTGCCCATCAGAGCAATTGGATTTCAGTTTCACAGAGAGATATTTCAAAGTAGTCATTGTAATATGTTCAGAGAATTAAAGGAAATCATGCTTAACAAAGTAAAGCAATGCATGATCACAGTGTGTCATCAAATAGAGAATATAAGTAAAGAGACAGAAGTTATTTTTACTTAATTTTTTTTCTCTCTTAACTTTGAGGTCTCTGTTCAAATATTACCTTCTTGGCTTGTTTTCACCTGAACACCCAGTACAAAATAACACCCCACTATCTACTCTCTCCTTTATACCTGCTACACAGTGTCTGGAACATGGTCAGCACTCAACATATATTCCTCAAATGTATGAAAGAATTTTTCATTAGAACTGTAGAATACATGACCTCTTGGAGAAAAGGCTGAGTGTGGGACAGGAATTCCTAATCAAGAGAGTTCAAAGGGGATCCCCTAAAGAAGACCAGATTGATACACAAAATATTGAAATTAATTACTTGACCTCAAAACATAATTGTAATGCTTCAACTATGTGAATGAACCAGTTTGGGTGAAAAATAGTCACATCATTTTTGTCTATACTGTGGTCACCTCCACCATATGAATCCAGGGAAACTTACAAGAATTACAAAATTACTTCTGGGAATTTCAGAGGAACCAGAACTGTAGTTCGTATTTGAGCTGTTTCCATGAACCTGATCACTGTGTTTGGGAACCTACTCATCCTTGTAGCTACTATCTCTGACTCCCATCTCCACATGCTTCTGTACTTCTTACTCTCCAACTAGTCCTTTGTAGACATCTGTTTCATCTATACACTATCCCATAGATGCTCCTGAACATCTAGATGCAGAGAAAAGTTCACAACCTATGACCGCTGCGTCACCCAGATGTATTTTGTCATACTCTTTGCAGGATTGGATGACTTTCTCTTGACCGTGATGGCCTATGATGACTTCATGGCCATCTGCCACCCACTGCACTACATGGTCTTCATGAATCCCCAGCTTTGTGGGATGCTGGTTCTGCATACCTTGTTTTGTTTTTTCTGTTAACTTTATTAACTCACCTCTACCCTTCTACCATAGTTCTGTTTATTGTACATTGCCTAAGTCTGCTTTGACTATACAGAGTACCTGTGTTTGACAATATCCTGCCATTAGCAATACTCTTATCCAATTCATAGTTTCCTCATTTATCAGAACCAGCCAGTTCTCTAAGATTGCTTCTACATGAATAAAACAAGGAAATAATAAGCGCATTCTGCCATTGTACCATGCTTTTCAAAGGAAGTTGTGAACATCTTCCCTCTCCATTTTCCTTTCATGCCACAAATCAAAATGGGATAGCCTTCTATCTTACTTAAAAATTTTTCACCTTATCCAGGGATTGTTTCATCTTCCTAAGCTGAAGCTACTTGTCTCCACCTATAACTTCACAGACCCCTGATCAAGAGCAAATTACCATTGCTTTTGCATAAAATATTTATCTTTTCAAATTTTTGTGATGGGAAGATGATGCTTATATATTTCCTTAGTTAACTGCACAAAATCTTTACTGAGAACTAACGTTTGGGACAAAATTCAGCCCCAAATTTAGCATGTTTTATCAGAAGGTCACAGATAAAAATTCCATGTGTCAATAACTCCAAACCCTGACTTTTTTTTTTTCTTTTTACCTTTTGACCCCCCTGACCCTACCTTTCACTTCTGGCAACCACCAGTCTGTTATCTATATTTATTCACTTTTTTAAAAAAAATTTAGACTCCACATATAAGTGAGATCATACAGTATTTGTCTAACTCTGTCTGATTTATTTCACTTAGCATGATGCCTTCAAGTTCCACCCATGTTATCCCATTTGGCAAGATGTCCTTATTTTTATGGCTGAATAATATTCCATTGTTTATATATACCAAAATTTCTTTATCCATTTATCCATTGATGGACACTTAGTTTGTTTACGTATCTTGACTATTGTAAATAATGTTACAGTGAACATGGGGGTGCATATATCTTTTTGATTTAATGTCTTCATTTTCTTCAGATAAATGCCCAGAATTGGAATTGCACTATCAGATGGTAGTTCTATTTTTAATTTTTTGAGGGACCTCCATACTGTTTCCTGTAGTGGCTATGCTAACTTAAATTCTCATCAACAGTGCACAAGGGTTTCCTTTTCTTCATATTTTTCCCAACTCTCGTTATTTGTTTTCTTTTTGATAATAGTCATTCTAACAGGTGTGAGATGATATTTCATTGTGGCTTTGATTTGCATTTCCCTGATGATTAGTGATCTTGGGCATCTTTTCATATGCCTATTGGCCATGTGTATGTCTTATTTGGAAAAATGTCTATTCAGATCCTCTGCCCAATTTTTCAATTGGATTGTTTGGATTTTTTATATTAAATTGTATGGGTTCTTTATATATTTTGGGTATTAGCCCCTTATCAGTTATATGATTTTTGAGTATTTTCTCCAGTTTAGTAAGTTGTCTTTTCATTTTGTTGATGGTATCCTTTGCTGTGCAGAAGTTTCTTAGTTTGATGTAGTCCTACTTGATTATTTTTACTTTTACTGACTTTGCTTTTCATGTCAAATAATCATTGCCAAGACTGATGTCAATGTAAAACAAGGACTGTCACTATTCATCCGATTCTACAAGGATTAAGTCATTAGTCACTGCAGTTGCTGACCTACAATATTCTCAAAAACAAATTCAGGATAAAGGACAGGACAAGGCAATCTGTGCTTTGGGAAAACAAGCAAAACAGGCCCTTAGTTAGTAATATTTCAGGGAAAAAAAATATATGAACCCAGAGTCCTTCATCTTCCCACACTTAGAACAGCACTAAAATCATTAACTGAGCTTTCTTTTCCTCGTGACTAGCAAAGCCTTCTACAGAGATGTATGCTGGATTACACGTACTCCTTAGTCAAAATCATATATATACTGGTCTCTACTTCTGCCTCTTTGGAGCAGTTTCTAAGAGCTATCTGAGAGGCTGTCTCCTGGTCTATAGCCCTCAAATTAGTCCCCAAATAAAGCTGAAACTCATAGCTCTCACATGGTGGGATTTTCTTTTCAGTCAGCATCAAGGAGATTACTGCCTATGTTTTCTTCTAAGAGTTTTATGGTTTCAAGTCTTACATGTACATC
The DNA here is from genome assembly GCF_048773025.1 of Camelus bactrianus. Lineage (NCBI taxonomy): Eukaryota > Metazoa > Chordata > Mammalia > Artiodactyla > Camelidae > Camelus > Camelus bactrianus. The sequence continues at coordinate 74,508,871 of NC_133575.1, read as the reverse complement.
TTTAATCCATTTTCCATTTTGAGTTAATTTTTGTTTGGTGTAAGACAGTGGTTCAGTTTCATTCTTTTGCATGTGGCTGTCCAATTTTCCCATCGCCAATAATTGAAGAGATTGTTAATCTTCCCCAGTTGATCAAGAGAGTTAATACATCTCTACCAGAATCCAAATTGGCTCAATTGTAGAAATTGACACGCTAATCCTGAAATTCCTATGGAGACTGAAGGGACCTGTAATATCCAAAGATATCCTAAAAATGAAGAGTAGAGTTAGAGGACTCATAATTCTCATATTCACAACCTAATGCAAAGCAACAATGATCAGTGTAGTGTAGAAAATAGACACAGATCAACGGAATAGAATTTAGAGTCCAGAGATAAATCCTTACATTGACAGTTAATTGATTTTCAACAAGGGTGCCAAGACAGTCCATTGGGAAAATAATATTCTTTTCAGCAAATGGTACTTCAGCAAAACTGAACAGTCACATGCCAAAGAATGAGATTGGGTCTCCTACCTTACACCATATTGAAAAAAACAAAACCTAAAAATAGGCATTAAAATTATCATATGCAAGTCAGGAATTCTACTACTAGGTGTATATCCAATAGAAAATAGGAGCTCAAACAGAAGCTTGTGTACCAATGTTTTTTGCAGCATTATTCACTCAAGTCAAAATGTGGAACAAAGGTAAGTGTCCATCAACAGATGAATGGAAAAACAAAATGTTGTCTCTATACACAATGGAATATCATTAAGCCATAGATGTTTGAGTTTATTTACTATATATATATAGTATATATATATAAAACCTGGTACCAGTACCACACTGTCTTGATTACTGTAGCTTTATGTTAAGTTTTAAATTTTTTCTTTTTTAATTGAGATATGGCACACATACATAAAATTCACTGTTTTAACATGTACAATTCAATGGTTTTTAGTATACCACAATGCTGAGCAACTATTACCATTAACCTAAATCCAGAAGATTTTTAATCACTCCAAAAAGAAATCACAAAGACATTAGCAGTCCCTTCTCATTCTCACCTTTCCTCACTCCTGGCAACCAATAACCGACTTTCTGGTTCTATGGATTTACTTATTCTGGGCATTTCATATAAATAACAATCATATAGTAGGCAGTTTTCTGTTCCGGTTTTTTTCAGATAGTGTAATGTTTGGAAGTTCATTTTGTAGCATGTGTCAGTACTTCATCCCCTATTATGGTTGAATACTATCCCATTATATGGATATATTATATTCAGTTTATCCATGATCAGTTCATGTACATTTGGGTTTTTCTGCTTTTTAGCTGTTTTGAATAAGGCTTCTATGACCATTTGTGTATGAAATTTTGCATGAACAGTTTTTAAATTTGGGGGAGTTTACCTAGAAGTGGTATTGTTGGTTCATTTGATAACACTAAGTTTAAATTTTAGAAGAATTCTTGATTACTTTCACACATGGCCTACGCTATTTTACATTCCCACCAGCATATATAATGGTTCCACTTTCTCTAATTCTTGCCAACAAGTTTTGTGGTTTTTCTGATTATAGCCATCTTAGAGTTTGTGAAGTGGCATTTTATTATGGTTTTTATTTGTATTTCCTTCGTGACTAATGATATTGAGCCTCATCTTTTGTGCTTATGAGTCATTTGCACATCTTTTTTGATGAAATTTCTATTCAAATATTTGCCAATTTTTAACTTAATTGTTTTGCCTTTCTTGAGTTGTAAGGGTATTTTTAAAATATGTATTCTCAGTACAAGTCCCTTATTCTGTATATGATGATATTCTGTATATGATGATATTCTGTATAAGATGTAGCAGTACAGCTTCATTATCTTGCACATGAAAATCCAGCTTTCCGAGCACCATTTCTTTGAAAGACTTATCTCTCTCCCTTGAATCATCTTGGTACTCTTGTAGAACAGCAACTGACCATAGTAGTATTGGTTTTCTGGAATCTCAGTTTGATATATATGTCTATCCTTACTGCAGTGCACATTATCCTGATTTTTGTAGGTTTGTAATTAGTTTATAAACCAGGAAGTATAAAGTCCTCTAGCTTTGCACTTCTTTTTCAAGATTATTATGCATATCTGGGTCCCATGTGTTTCCATATCAATTTTTAGTATCTGTATATTTCTGTAAAGAAACAAATTAGGATTCTAACTGCACTTGCCTTGAATCTTTAGTTAAGTTTGGGGAGTATTGCCATCTGATCAATATTAAGTGTACTGATCCATGCACATGAGATGTATTTCCATTTATTTAGGTATTTTACAATTTCTTTAAAAAAGTTTGTATTTTTTACTGTAAAACTATCCTACTCCTTTCTTTGAATTTATTCCTGTGTATGTTATTCTTTTTGATGCTTACCAGTGGAATTGCTTTCTTAATTTTATTTTCAGATGATTTATTGCTAGGGTATAGACACAACTGATTTCATATTGATCTTGTATCCTGCAGTGTTGCTGAATTCTTTTATTAGCTCTTACAGTATTTTTTCATATTCCAAGGAATTTTCTGTGTGCAAGATTATATCACCTGAAAATACAGATAGTTTGAATTTTTCATTTCTAATGTGAATGCTTTTAATTTTGTTTTCTTGCCTTATTGCACTGACTAGAACTTCCAGTACAATGTTAAACAGAAGTGATGAGAGTGAACATCCTCTTGTCTTGTTTTTTAATTTGAGGGAAAGTATCCTATCTTTCAACATTATATATGATTCCAGCTGTAGGTTTTCATAGATCCTCTTTATCAGGTTGAGGAAGTTCCCTTCTTAGTTTGTTGAGTGCTTTTTTAACCACATTACTAACATATGATTGACATTTAAAAAGCTGTATATATTTAGTGTATACAATGTAATCAGTTTGGAGATAAGTATATTCCCATAAAACCATCACAACCATCAAAGCCATAGACATACCCCCAAATTTTCTCAAGCTCTTTTTATTATTATTTTTGTGTATGTGATAAGAACATTTAGCATAAGATCTATCCTCAGGAAATTTTAAGTGTACATGCAGTATTGTTGGCTACAGGCACTATGCTATGCTCTATGGCAGATCTCAAGAACTTATTTTTCTTATGCAATTGAAACTTTGTGCCCTTTGATCACCACCTCCCTATTTCCTCCTCCTCCTGGCCCTTGGAAACCACCATTCTACACTCTGATTCTATGAGTTTGACATTTTAGATCTTACATATAAGTGAAACCATGCAATATTTATCTTTCTGTGTCTGGCTTATTTTAACTAGCATAGTGACCTCTAGGTTTATACATGTTATTGCAAGTAGTAGGATTCCCTTCTTTCTAATTGGCTGAGTAATATTCCATTGTATAGATATACTGCATTTTCTTTTTCCAGTCACGTGTTGACGGACATTTAGATTGTTCCCATTACTTGGGTATTGTGAATAATGCAACAGTGAACATGGAGTGTAGGCATCTCTTTGAAATACTGATTTCAATTCCTTTGGATAAATATCTAGAAGTGGGATTGCTGGATCATATGACAGTTCTATTTTTAATTTTTTGAGGAATCTCCATACTGTTTTCTATGGTGGCTGCATCATTTTTCATTGCTACCAATAGTGTGTGTGGGCTCCATTTTCTCCATATCCTCACCAACACTTGCTGTCCCATATATATATATGTGTGTGTGTGTGTGTGTATATATTCAAGCATGTGTGAGGTGATATCTCATTATTGTGATTTTGATTTATATTTTCCTGATGATTAGTAGCATTAAACATTTTTCATATACCTGTGGGTCATTTGTATGTCTCTTTTGGAGAAATATCTATTTAAATTTTTAACCCATTTTTAATCTGGTTATTAGTTGTTTAACCCTTTATCAACTATGTGGTATGTAAATATTTTCTGCTATTCAGTAGGTTGGCTTTTCACTTTGTTGATTGTTTCTTCTGCTGTTCAGAAGGTTTTTAGCTTGATATATTTCCACTTGTTTGTTTTTATTGCCTGTGCTTTTGGTGTCATATCCATGATATCATTGCCAAGATCAATGTCATGAAACTTTCCCCTATGCTTTTTTCAAATAGTTTTACATTTTCAGGTCATACATTTACATCTTTCATCCATTTTGAGTTGATTTTTTTATCGTGTAAATTAAGGATCCAATAGCTTTCTTTTGCCTGTGAATATCCAGTTTTCCCAGCATCATTTGTTGAAGTCTGTCATTTCCCTATTGTGTATTCTTGGCATCTTTGTCAAAGTTCAGTTGATCATATATGTTTGTATTTATTTCTTGATTCTCAGTTCTGTTCCATTGGTCTAACGTATCTATCTTTATGCAAGTACCATGCTGTTTTTGAGGACTGTAGCTTTGTAATATATTTTGAAATCAAGAGTTGTAATATGTCCAAACTGTGTTCCTTTTCCTCAAGATTGCTTTGGCTATTAATGGTCTTTTGTGTTCCTATATGAATTTTAGATTTTTTTCTAATTCTGTTAAAATGCATTGAAGATTTTTACAAGGATTTTATTGAATCATTGATCACTTTGGGTAGGATGGGCATTTTAACAATATGAAGTCTTGCAGTTCATGAACATAGAATGTCTTCCAATGTGTATCTTCTTCAATTTCTTTCATCAATATTTTATAGTTTTCAGTATACAAATCTTTCACCTCCCTAGTTAAGTTTATTCATAAATATTTTATTGTGTTTGGTGCTGTTGTAAATGGGATTGTTTTTATAGTTTTCTTTTCAGATAATTTTTGTCACTATATAGAAACGTATCTGATTTTTTTATATTAATTTTATACCCTGCCACTTTTCTGAACTGACTGATTATTTCTAATATTTTTAATGGAGTCTTTGGGATTTTCTTTATCTAAGATCATATTATCCACAAACAGGGACAGTTTCAATTCTTCCTTTCTTATTTGGATGCCATATATTTCTTTTTCTTGCTTAACACTGTAAGTAGGGCTTCCAGGACTAGGTTGAATAGAAGTGTCAATAGTGGATATCCTTATCTTGTTTCCGATATTAGAGGAAAAGTCTTCAATTTTCACAAATGAATATGATGTCATCTGTGGATTTGTCATATATGGCCTTTATGATGTTGAGGTAATTTCCTTCTACTATCAGTTTGTTAAGAAGCTTTATAATGAAAGGATGTTGAATTTATGCAAGGTTGAGGAATGGTTATTTCATTAATTCTTCTATATGAGGGGCTGCCAAACTTTTGGGGCAAATCTGGTCCCTGAACTGTTTTTGTATGGCCTAAGAGAAAGGAAAGGTTTTTTACAGTTTTCAAGGGCTGTAAAATAAAAATAAAACAAAACAAATAGCAAGGAAGAATATGGGACAGAGACCATATGGCTTTCAATGCTTAAAATATTTACTATCTGCTGGTACTTTACAGAAACAGTTTGCTGATCCCTGTTTGATATGTTTTAAGATATATTACTGGATTTAGCCATATTAGAAAATAATGCTTTACAATTGCTGCTGGGGAGTTTAAAACACATTTGTAGCTTATTTCTAGAAAATGTACCAGATAATTTTAGCATGTATCTATATACCAACCTCTTTCCTGACTTTATCTTATTTCTTTCCTATAACCATTTCAACAGTATGTCAATTTCAACATTTATTTATGGTATACTTATGGTTTACTTATTTATGGTATGATAATTCTAGTAAATTTAGCTTGGATCTCATATTCTCTGCCTCTGACAGAGTATACATTAACAGTATTGTAAAATTTCATGACTTATGAAAAGGTATGCATGTACTCAAATTAATTGACTCTTTTTGTGGCTTGACAATCTATACAGGATACATTATGTCTGTACCAAATGGAAGTCCAACATGGGGGAAATAAGCAAGGGCTAGGATATAAGCTTCCTTATGCAGCCCCAAATTCTTGCTCTTCATCAAATACTGAATGTTCTTAACCTGAGTTCCATGGATACATGTGTGTACAGTAATAGATGTTGGGTAATCTGTGACCACGCTGATGTATGCAAAATTTATTGTTATATACATGTGTATTTTTCTAGGAAAATGTTTCATAACTTATGTCAACTTCCCAAAGAAGTCTGAAATTCAGAACTATTGATTTAGAAGTCAGATTAGAATATAGAGTTGACTATCAAATGCCAAAGATCCTACCTCTCAAGCAGAAATTCAGAGCAAGGGTCTCAGAGTCCCAACAATAAGAAAATCTTTATTTTAGACTTGGAGACAGATCATAGGTGTCTTCAAACTGTGGGGATTTTTTATCTCCAGATTAGCATGGGAGTATGAAATAATACATGCTTAGGTTATTATTTTTTATTTTCTCCAGTATGAGGTCTTCTACTTGTTACATGTGATAACTTTGTGGTGGTGAAATTTTGAGATATTTGATAAGTTTTGTTCATAAGCTCATCCTCTTGGGATTGATTTTCTTAGTTTCTTTGCTCAGGATTTCCACATCAGTGGATAGTTTCAACCTCAGCCACAAATACTGAAACTAGGGGTATTGATTTTTGCAGATGACTTCTTTAAATTCACGTTCTAGAACAAAAATTTCACTCTCAATCCATTTTGGGGCCAGAAGACAGAATCTTCCTAGTCCACATTTAAGATAACACATGTGATAGTCCTTTCCAGATTTCTGGATTTATGTAGGGAATCAGTTTCAGCAACCTGATATGCTTAGAAACTGTGGATTTAATTCTCACTCCCAAATGTATGTAAAAAGCCTTTTCCCTTAAGCTGTCATTTCTCAGTTGGAGATGCAACTGCCTTCCTTCTCCAGCGTGAGGAAATTTGGAAATGCTTTAGGGCCAAGGCAAGATCCAGACTTTGGAGGATATGAAATTTTATATAATATTGAGGTCCTTTTAGAGAAGAATATAAAATTAATATAACAAAATTAGGTACAGGGCTTTGGAAAGAGCCCATGTAATGAAGAAGCCCTGAAATTTGAGCTTCATTAGCTTCATGGTAAATCTTTTTCCTACTGGGATACTATTACTTGTACAATGACTAGGAGGGGTGTTATTGACATTTAGTGAGAAGAGGTTCAGGAAAATCAAACACCCTGCATATATGAAATAGTTCCTTCCCCCTAAAAATTATACTGGACAAAATATCAATTATCTTAGTGGACCACACAGCTTTATCTCCTTCTATTTCCTTTGACAATGAGTTTCTTATTAGGGTATGTCACCTGCAGATGGATGACATACTTTTAAGCTTTGCTTTTAAGCTTACATGTGGATTTTTCAAAACTTTAAAAAGGTGTTTTTGGCCCTAAGCTTTTATGTGTTTGGACATAGTCTCCACAGTTCACCATCTTGAGTAGGAGTCTAATTTTTCTCCCCATAAAATAACTGACAAATATCTCCAAAACAACAATAGACACTGAAATTCTGAACTCTGTACAACAAGGTTGGACAGTCTTTGGTGCTGACATTTTCTGCTTAATAGTTTTTCCTTTGATGATATCATTCAATTAATATATAGATGTGACAGAGTGTTCTGTCACCCTGGATTCCACCTTAAAGAGAGGAATATAACATAATATACTAATAATATAAAAATATAATATAACTATAATGTAATATACGATGATAATAAGTTATAATAATATATAAATAATAATATAATAATAAAATTGACGTAGCATTTACTCTGTGCCATGCATTGTTTTACACACATTAAATCCAGCAATCTTTAATCTTCATAATGATCTCTTGAGGCAGGTGTAATGCGGATGCAGACAAAAAAATGTTGCCTACCATGTCAGTAAACAAAATGTCACCCACCATGAAGCCACCAGCCACTGCAGCTACTGCCCCCAGCAGACAGTATGCCCTGAGGGGAATTCAGGATAGCGGGAAAATAGGAAACTGGCCCTAAGGTAATTAAGGTGCATATCTAAGGAATAATTTCAATGAGTCGAGACTCTTGCGTCTTCCAATACATAGAAAAGCACTAAAATCATTAACTTGGGATGTCTGTTTTTTTTGTAATTTGTAATAATCTTTGGATGTTCAACTACATGATTTTTTTTTTTCTAAACAAAACCTCCTATATATCCTAGTTCCTCCCTTGCGTCTTTGGAGCAGTTCCTCAGAGCTGTCTGAGAGGCTGTCTCCAGAGATATGGTCCTCAGTAAGGTTCACGAATAAAGCAACTCACAACTTTTAGGTTGTGCATTTTTTTTTAGTCAACAAGGACATGTTAGCACAGAGAAGTCAAGTAATTTTTCTAAAGTTACATAGCTGGTAGTAACAGAGCTGGTAATCAGAGCTAAGTAGTCTGATTTCAGTGTCCATGTTCTTAATCACTATGTTACACTATTTCTCATTTTTATTCATTTAACAATGAGTAGGAAATATAAAGATCATCATCACGGAAATATGCCTAGGAAACAGAAAATCCAAAATAGCACTGTGTAGCAAACTTATAATAAAATGATTGTGTGGTTCAATTGACTGAATCCAGTATGATTATTATTGGATCAGAGTGCATCATTTCTCAGGCACAAAGAAGTAGTAGAACACATCACTACAGAAACCCAGTACTGAGGGATGTGTGAAATGTTACTGCTGAGACTAAGAGAGAATGTAAGAAGCTCCTGTGCATGAGTCCTGGAGAAAGGCCCTGGAAACTCCCTGAGCTCTTCTAGAGGAATCAGACAGCAGCCATTATGAAAAAACACGGAAATACTGTATTCTTACTGTTATTGTGACTGAGACAGGAAGGGGGCAGGGCACAGCCATTCCAGGAATAACACAGCAATTAACACCAGAATGGTGAAAGATTCAACCCCTGGTAGGCTTTGAGGCTCAAGATGGTGGGATATTTGACTTCCAGTAGACCTTGAGTTTCATTATAAACCCATTGTAATATATTAACATGGTAAATAACATGCCCACAGACGCCATGACAGTCCCAAGGCTAGCCACAAAAGGTCAAAGAGTGGGAAATGGCCAAGTTCCTGAGAATCTCACCCCCTTCCCCTGGCTAGTTAGACTGGTCCTTCTACTTATTAGCATATGAAGCTACCAAGCCCATAAAAACTGGCAACATGGTACCTCATGGCCACCCTCCCCCCTCTTCGGAGACGGCCCACACTCTATCTGTGGAGTGTGTACCTACTTTTACTCTAATCTGAGCACCCAACCCCCACACCTCATAGCCTTTCTCTTGCCTTTTGATGTATCTCTAAATAAATCTACCTTTACTCAACTGTGGCTCGCTCTTGAATTCTTTCCTGTGCGAAGCCAAGGACCCACACTTGGCAGGGCACGTTCCAGGGGCTCAGCCGAAGCCTGGGACACAGCCCTCCTCATGCCCCACACCCATTTTTCCTGCATCATCTCTTTGGTGCCCAACACGCCCCACATCCATTTTTCCTGCATCGTGACCACATGATAAGTCTTGGAAAAAGACCACATGTTTTATGGGAGAGGAATTAAAAAGGTAGGAAGTATATGAACTAATATATTAGGTCATGTTTTTGACATGATTGTGAAGTTGAGATTTGCATTTGGGCCCAAATGCCAGGAATCGTTTAAAAATAATTACAGTCCTACTTTGATAAAGTGAACAGAGTAGATCCCATTTCAGAAACACAATTTCAGCAGCCCTGGAATGTACAGGGTCATTTTTGGAATGCATATTTTTTTCCCTCTGTGCTTCTAAAATATCTTTATTATAAATACAATCTTTTTAAAACTTAAAAATGGAAAAATATAAAATTTTGTCAGATGTTCCTTTATATAAATCATAAGATCTGAACATAATTAGGACACAGTTCTCTGAATGCTTTGCTGTGAGATGTGACAAAGAACACTCAAGACAAAATGCATTTTATAATGTCATTGATCTTCAACTATCTAAAGGTACAAGATATAGACATCAAAACTGATGAAGTGCAGAGCTATTCCAAGCAAGGCAACTCTCAGTATAACACCATGAAAAACAACTTCATCAAATCTTTCTCCTACATCCTGAAAAATCTTCACAATGACTAGAAATCTGCCGCTTCTCAGGGATTTGAACAAAAGAAGTCTTGAATGATAGCTTCGAGTGCAAACTCCCACTGGAAGCTGGAGAAATTATTGCCTAAGATTAACTCTGCAGTTAATTTGGTTAGTTATACACTCATAACACAACCAGGTGAATTGCAGAATGATCCTTTCACTAGAAAATAACCTCAAAGAAAAGGAAATCATGAGCCTCCCATGAGAATGTCAATGCAGCATGCACTTAGAGCTCCTGGGCCAGCCCAAGATGTTTGCTGATAGTGATCAAAGACTAAATTATAGCTTTACTACTCGGTAAATGTGGCTTATCGTCAGTTGAAAGCTGTCATTCAGCGAAGTCTCTCACAGTCACCTCTTAATAAGCATGGGGCATTTTTTAAAACTCCAATAAGAACCCACAGCATATTGTGACCTAATCAAGATTGCCACTGGTGAAATATTTCAGCCAGAAATTTTTCCTGGCTGTTAAAGAAAGGAAAAATCAAACAGTATGATAAAGACTGCTTGTAATATAAATTGGTCTTATATGTCTTATCCTATTATCTTAAAACATTGACCTCTATCAGTGTTATTTTTCTGCCTCCATCACCTCCAATACTTTTCTCTGTCCCCAGTCTAGACCTGCCCTTTGTTCTAATTCCTCAGGGTTCTGTCCTTACATGATTTATCTGATAAAAATAATGTATATTTTAATGTATTTGGTGGATTAATTAATATCCTCCTAAGTAACATCTGTTTCAAAAGAGATCTTCTGGAAATAGTAACTTAGTCACAGAGGACTGGAAAATTTTTATTGAACTCTGGACTGGTCAGAACACAGTTCTCAGCCCCACAAACTAAGAGGAGCCTTAGAAATCTATAAAATACATAAAAGAGGGCAAGGGAGGATAATAAAACTCTAGATTCAATATATGACTTCACTACAAATTTGTTATGTGAACTGGGGTAATTTACTTCTTTGAGTTTTCTGTCTGTAAAATATTATTAATAATGGTACTTAATCAAGTTGTTGGTAAGGATTGCACAAGAACATTTATTTAGCTATCTCCTGCTACTGTTTCTTGCAAGTAGCAGGTGTTAAATTCTCTTAGTTTCCTTTTCCACATCACTGAAAATGTTCGGGGTAAAATTGAACGGCTATTAAGACTGCAAGTAGACCGAAGGTCATAGGGAGAAATTGGACTTTTTAAATAAATAGGAGAGCCCATTACTAAGAAGAGCTGCTCACGGTTGGCTTAGTTAACAGGGTAGCAATAGCTGGCAAGTCTTTCAGAAGAACTCCACTCTCTAGTACAACTAAGTCTTTGAAGTACTCGCCCTGTTTAGTGCTACCCTCACAGATTCTTCAGTTTTTGCAGTGTTGGGTCTCAGCATTCTGACTACTCATTGATTAATTTGTCTGCCACGGTTCACAGCTTTGACCTTTCAAATCACTCCACCGGCTCTCCTAGGTCACTTTGTTCCACCATGACTTCCTGCTTTAGCTGTTGCTCTGCCATTCTTATTCTTTGAAATTTGACTTTTTTCCTGCCAAACTCAACTTAATTTTTGTTGCCCCACCTCCAATTGTCTTTGGCAACTTGGCCAACTATTGAATTTGTGCATTTATGAAGTATTACTGTCATTGCCCCTTCTCCATTCAAGACCTTGCTCTGAAACCATTAATAAGCTCTTGTCAGGCATTCTGTGGAGTGAGTCCTTGTTAGGGGTCAGATTTCAACAAGATGATTCCTAGAATTGTTGTATACACTTCTCATATTCTATATACATATATTAGTAGGTATTACATACATATATTCCTATGTACTATAGTAAGCGAGTAAGAGGAACACTTGGAGGTAGAGAGAAATTCTTAATGCCTCTCATATCATTCTACATGGGTAATGACTTTCTCTTCCTATAAACATGCACAGCACATACTGGGTAGATAGATATTGCTTGTTGCTACTGAATGAAGATAAAAATCTATTGGCCAGGGTAGTGGTTTATAAAAGATTTTAAGTGAAACAAATTTTTGTTCAAGTTAAAAGTTAAGTAAAAAATTAATTTACTAAACACATATAATTATTCTGTTTTGTTGAAGGGAGAGAGATTGGAAAGCAGGGTAGAATTCAGACTCCCAGCCACTTGGCTTCCACTTTAACTTTGTTCCTCAAATCGAATGGCCACTTTCCAGGAACCTTTAGAATGTCGTAGTATTCTGTTTAGCTACTGGAAGGTGATGAGTCTGAAAGTTTAGAAGGTAGTTTATCTAAAAATAAGGACACACACTAAGCTTCTTTAACACATTTTTTTCCTTCAGAATTGATCTCTGGATAAAACTGTTCTGTAACACAGTGACCACTAACCACATGTATCTATTTAAATATAAACTAACTGAAATCAAATAAAATTTAAAATTCAGTTCCTCAGCCATACCATCTGCATTTCATTTGCTCAGAACCTATACGTGGCTAGTAGCTACTCTATTGGACAGCACTGTTATATAATATTCCCACCACTGCGGAAAGTTCTGTTGGACAGCATTGCTCTGATCAACACTGTGGTTCTAGAAACAACCCTAAAATTCTCTTGGCTATTACAAGTAAATCATCACATAGATCCTAGGGCAGAGAAAATCAATATTAAATGTGTCACATGGATTAAACATGAAAACAGTTACACAGTTATAGAATCTCTCTCTCTGTCTCTCTCTCTCTCAGATATTTGGGGAGAGGGGAAAGAAATAGTCATCAAATAACCACACAAACAAAACTAAACTGTGTGAACTGCCATGAAGGAGAAATACATGTTAATTTGAAATCATGTAATAAAGTGATTTCATCTAGTCAGTAAGGTCAAGGAAGATTTCAATGAGGAACTGATGGTTCAATAGAGTGGGTTGATATGTCAGTGGGGAAGGGATGGTGTAGGAGATTTATGGGCAGAGGGAAAAGCACATGTGAAAGCCTGTGGCAGATAAGAAAAACAGAAAGAAAAACCAGCATGACTTGAGCAAAGAGAACAGGGAAGAATGTGGTGCAAGGAGAGGTAAAGCCTAGACTATGTTGGATCTGCAGGCTGGTATGTTTAGTTTTTTTTGGTTTTTTGGGTTTTGTTTTTCCTAAGAGAACTAGGAGTCATTACAAGGTTTTCAGCAACTGGGTGACAATAAAATTTGCATTTTGTAACAGTCTTTACAGAGGTAGAGTGGAGAATAGACTGGAGAGGGCAAAGAGTGGGTGCAATTATATACCTGCATCAGGGGACTAAATGCAGTAGTCCAGTAGGGAAAAGATAATATCTTGGAAATATTTTACAGTTAGAGATGGATAAAAGTGGGCCCCTTTGAGATATTTAGAATGTAAAAATCTACAGAATTTGATGGTAGTTTGGAGAGAGAGAATGAGGAAGAGGAAGAATGTCAAGGGTGAGCCCATGTTTTATAATATTGCCCAATGAAAGGACAGTACATGGAGATAAGAAAAAACATATTTGGATTTCACAGAGATAGATCATAAAGTTCATAATGAATTTAGGTGCCTTTGGCACACTTAAGAGGAGATACAGTGTAGGCAGTTTATATCTAATAGTTATTTCTCATCTTGCATAAGTGGACATAAGGCCACTTATAAGATAATAAAAAAATAGAGCAAGATGACAAATTCTATGTATATGACAAAGAAAAAGCTAAACAAAGATAGAAAACAAAATATATTTAGGACTGAGGGTAATATGAAAAATATATGTCATTAGATCCCATACACTTGCTGGGGAAGCCTGATTCATAATGTCTATAAGATAAAAATAAACCAATGACTCAAGAAAACTCACAAATATTCTTGATGTTAAGGATAGGAAGAAATTTGTGCTGAAAATCTTCATGAAGGCGGCAATAAATAACTAATGTCTTTAAGAACTTTATCAGAGTAGACACAATACAAGTATATAAAATGGCCTCTTATAGAATTCGTTAATATAGAGCAATGTGTCTTGCAGAATTTATACAAATTTGATGCAATAGTTGATGAAAGTCAAATCTTTCAATCTAGTGAAACAATTTAAACAATGACAGGGTAATTTGTTCCAAGAATACAAGATTTGTTCAACATATAAAAATTAATCAATGCAATACAACATATTAATAGAAAAAAAATAACAATAGATACAGAAAAGGCATTTGAACAATACCATCCCCCTATTAATTAGACAAACTAAACAATCTGGGCATAGAAGGGAACTTTCTCAATCTTCATTCTTGCAACTTCTTTTCAAAATTTTGCTGAAGGTGCTAGCCAGGAAAATAAGGCAAGAAGCTGAGATAAAAGGTATCCAGACTGGTAAGAGAGAGATAAAACCACCTATATTTACACATGACATGATTTTACATGTAGAAAACACTAAAGAATCCACACACAAAAATTAGAACTAATAATAAATGAGTTCAGTGAAGTTGCATGATAGATCACTATACAAAAATCTATTTTATTTCCGTAAACAAGCAATGTACCATCAGAAGATGAAATTAAGAAACTAATTACATTTACAATATCACCAAAATAATAAATTATTTAGGAATAAATGTAACCAAAAAAGTACAAGAATAGTAGACAGAAAACTATAAATCATTGCTGAAAGAAATCAAAGACCTAAATAAAGGGGAAGATAGATACTTGGTGTTCGTGGATTGGAAGTTTCAATATCGTAAAAATGGCCGTGCTGGTCTACATATTCAACTGTCTTTTTTTTTTTTTTTTTTTTTTTTTTTTCAGAAATTAACATGCTTTTCTGAAATTTATATGGAACTAGAAACTACTCAAAATATCCAAAATAATCTTTAAGAAAGAATAAAGTTGGAGGATTCACACTTCCCAATTTCAACACTTCATATAAAGCCACAGTAACTAAGACAGTCTGGTTCTGGCGTAAGGATAGACATATAGATGAATGGAATACAATTGAAAGTACAGAAACAGTCCATACATCTGTGGTAAATTGATTTTTCACAAGGTGCCAAGACAATTCAATAAAAAGGATAGTCTTTTCCAAATCATGCTGCTAAGACAACTGGATTTTCTCAAGAAAAAAATGAATTTGGATGCCTACCTTACACCCTATACAAAAGTTAACTCAAAGTGTATCAAATACCTAAATGTAAGGGCTAACACTATAAAACTTTCAGAAGAAAGCTAAGGAGTAAATCTTTGTGGCCTTGTATTAGGCAATGGTTTCTAAGATATGATGCCTAAAGACTGAGAGAGAAAATGAAAAATAGATAAATTGGACATTATTAAAATTAAAAGAAAAATGTGTGCTTCAAAGGACACTGTCAAGAAAGAGAAAAGACATCCCAGAAAATGGAAATAATATTTGAAATCATGTATCTGGTAAGGGTCTAGTGTCCAGAATATATCTATGATTCTTTCAGCTCAATAATGAAAAGACAACTCAATAAATGGGAAAAGGATTTGAATATATATTTCTCTAGATATACAAATGGCCCATAAATGCATGCAAATATGACCAACATCATTATCCACTAGGGAAACGCAAAGCAAACCATGATTTAGTATTTCATACCCACTAGGGTAGGTATAATAAAAAAAATGGAAATAATAAGTGTCGAACAAGTGTCAAAAAATAGGTGTGAAGAAAATGGAACCTTCCTACATTACTGGTGGGAAAGTAAAATAGTACAAACACTGTGGAAAACAGTTTTTCAGTTTCTTAAATAATCAAACATGAGATTACTACATGGCCCATCAATTCATAAATGCCCTTTATCTGTCTGTAAAATTTCTTTCTACATTGTTTCCTATATTATGTTCATATTTTTAATTGAAATGGTTGTGAATTTTGTTCAATGCTTTTCTGCATATATCAAGATGATCACGTGGTTTTTATCCTTGATCAATTTGATGTATTATGTTGATTGATTTCAGTTGTGTAACTGTCTTTGTATTCCTGGTAAATTCCACTTGATCATTGCATATATTCTATTTTATGGGCTGCTGGATTTGTTTTGCTAGCATTTTCTCCAGGCATTAGGGCAATACTGGCCTCACAGAAAATATTGAAAGCTATTTCCTCTGTCTCTACTTTTCTGGAACAGTTTGGGAAGAATTGGTGTTAATTTTTTTTAATGTTTGATAGAATTCACCAGTGAAGCCATTTGTCCCAGGCTTTTCTTAATGAAACTTTTAAAAATCAATAATTTGATCTCTTTCTTGCTTGCTATTTCTTGTCCATTCTGTCTTGGCATTTTGTTTGTTTTTAGGACTTTGTCCATTTTATGTTGGCAAACAGTTGTTCATAGTATTCCCATATAACTCTTGTTTAATTTTTATACTGTTGTTATGTTCCCTCTTTCATGCCTGATTTTATTAATTTTATTCGCTCCATTTTTCTTGGTCAGTCTAGCTAAAATTTTGTCAGTTTTGTTGATGTTTTCAAAAAACCAACTTTTAATTTCACTGTTTTGTTTTCATTATTTAATTTCTACTCTATTTTTAAAATTTTCTCCCTTCTGCTTGATTTTGGTTTGGTTTACTCTTCTACTTCAGTAAGGCATGAGGCTTGATTATTGATCTGAGGCCTTTGGTTTTATATTATATCACTTATTTAAAAAAAGACTTATACACTATGACCAAGTGGGCTTTATTTTGGGTATACAAGGTTCTCACTGTAATTGATATCAATTGTATCAACTAATATAATCTAAGATATCAGCAGGCTAAAGAAGGAAAATCGTACGATCATATCAGTTGATGCAGAAAAAGCATGTTGAAAACTTTCAATAAATAAGGAGAATGGAACAACTTCAACTTAGAACAACTTACAGCTGTATGTATAGCTAGCATCATGCTTAGAATGATATACTGAATGCTTTCCCCTTGAAGTCAGAAAAAAGAAAGGACACTATGAACTCATCTACAAAACAGAAACAGACTCGCAGCGGTTACCAGGGAAAGGGGGTGGGAGGGGATAAATTTGGAGGTTTGAAATTTGCAACTGTTAGCCACTATATATAAAAACAGATTAAGAAAACAAGTTTTTTCTGTATAGCACAGGGAACTATATTCAATATCGTTTAATAACTTTTAATGAAAAAGAATATGAAAATGAATATATGTATGTATATGCATGACTGGGACATTGTGCTGTACACCAGAAATTTGACATTATGACTGTACTTCAAAAAGAAAAAAGAAAAAAAGGAAGTAAAAGTAGGTACACACACACACACACACAAAAGAAAGAAAGAAAAAAGGCAAAGATATCTACCTCATACTCTTATTCAACATAGTACTGGAAGTTCTAGCTACTACAAAAACACAAGAAAAAAGATTGAAAAGAAAGAGATAAAACTATTGTTAATTGCAAATGAGATGACTGTTTACATAAAAAATCCCAAAGAACCAACAACAAAAATATGCAAAACATCTCCCAGAACTGAGTGAGTTCCTCAAGTTTGCAGGATACAAGATCAACACATAAAAATCAATGGCTTATATGCTAACAATGTGTAAATACTGATACAGTAACTTATGTTAAGTAGTTAATACTAACATTGTAAAGATACTTATACACTAAAAATGAACTTGGACAAGTCAAAATTTAAAACATAATACCATTTACAATCTTTCCCTCAAATTGAAATACTCAAGTATATTCTTAATAAAACATGTAAAGGATCTATATGCTACAAATTATAGAATTCTAAGAAAATCAAATAAGACCTAAATACATGGAAAAACATACTATATTCATAGATCAGAAGAATCATCATAGTAAAGATATCATTTCTCTTCAAATTGGCCCCAAATTTTAGCCATTCCATACATATAAAACTACTTAATTTGTTTTAAGCATTGTATAGTATCCCATAGTAGTAGTTAGTATCATTTATTTAGCATTTTTCTTCTTTCCTATTGATCAATATTTTTATTGAAATAAACAATGTTGTTTTGACTCCTTCTTGTATGCAAATGTTTTTACATATGCACCAGTATATCTCTACCAGAAATAACTAGAATTGGAACCAGAGAATGTGTGCATTTCAAATTCTGATAGATACTGCCAAATCCTCCATTAAAGCGTGAGTGTGTATTTGTCCACACTATACTGAATTTTAATATTAAAGCTTTTTAATTAAGCTTTGGGCAGGGCGGGGATTAGGTTTGTTTGTTTATTTGTTTGTTTATTTAAATGGGGGTACTGGGGATTGAACCCAGGACCTTGTGCATGCTAAGCATGTGCTCTACCACTGAGCTATACCCTCCCCCTTAAAGCTTTTTAACTCGTTGCTAAATGATGGGTTTGAAATTGTGTTTCATTCTTTTCATTTATTTCTTTTATTTTTTTTATGGTTGAGCATCTTTCATGTTTACTGGTCATATGTATTTTCTCTTTTCTGAAATGCCTCTTGATGTTTTAAACCTTTTTTTTCCCTTTTGCATGTTTTGTCAGAATTCTTTGTGTATTTTGAATACTAATCCGTCATCTCTTATAGATGCTGCAAATTCTTTCTCTCAGTCTGGTAATTTACGTTTTAATTTGAGTATAGGGCATTTTGGCATACAGATTATTTTGTTTTGTTTGTTTTAATTTTCTACAGTTTGTCCTTCATTCTTTTTGATATCATTTGCTTTGTGTTTTTGCTTAGTTATACCTTCAATCAGAAGATTATAATGATTTTTCCTAAATTTTGTTCTAATCAATTTATAGGCTTTTAAATAAAGTTTAGGTCCTTATTCAATCTGCAATTAATACTTGTGGATTCTGGGAGCTAGGCTCTTGGCAGGGACTGCTAGTTGGGACTACCCAATATCCACTTCTTTTTCCTTCTGAATACACAGAACTCCATTTACATTCCAGAAGAAAATGTGTTGGAGTAAAGAATTATCGTATCCAGTCTCTCTTGCAACTAGGAATCCCAGTGATAAATAAGTGGAAGTTACTGTTTGGGGCTTTCTTTAAAGCTCCTTAAAGGATGTTGACTTTGCTTGTAAATGCATCTGTTCTCCTTCCTCTACTACTTCCTTCTTCCTGTCTTCAATGCCCATATTTTGGCTGCATGTCCCACGGCCATCTGGGACTCGGAAGCACTCTTGAGGATCACTGCTAGACTGACGGCTTGTAAAGCAGAATGATAGCAGGAGTGTGAGTCCTGGAAAACTGTAAAGCCACCATATCAGCCAAGGGCAGCCTATCTGAACTCTTGAGAGAGAATTATTTTATTTAAGCCACTGCTGTTTTATATTTTTGTTTTCTATGAACATGAACAAATTCCATCTGATACAGATTTTGGCATTTGGAAATGGAATGCACCAAGTAACAGAACCTAAATATAGAATTTGGCTCAGTGGAAGAAATATGGAGCTGTATGTTTAAAAAAAAAAACAAAAAACAAAAAAACCTCAGCTATATCAGGCTTATAAACTGGAAAGCCCTGTAAGCCAGTGACAAAGCATTTGGTTAATCAGTTGCTTGCTTTTCCCTGGGAAGTAGACCGTGTGACAACTCAGATTGTAGTATTAGATGGGATAGAAGAAAAATGTGCGGTTTGCATATGCCAGGCTCTTTCTTGCCACTTTTAGCAAAGTCCTTGCCTGACGTAGATGAACTCAGACTAGAGCTCACCACTGTAGCATTTCTGTCAGCTGAGAAACTCTGCTAAAGGAGGAACTCTTGCTGAAGTGTATGCTGTAAGCTGACAGGAGTCTTGTGATTTGAAATTTTGCAGGGTTGAAAAAGCCAATTGTGTTTGTACTACAAACTGAAAGAGCTTGTAATATCCTGTAATGAAAGAGAATCTGAAGAAGAATATATATATATAAATACACATATAACTGAATCACTATGCTGTACACCAGAAACTAACAAAACATTGTAAATCAACTCTACTTCAGTTAAAAAAAAAAAAAAAAAAAAGGTGTCTGCAAAACAGCAGCCTTTGCAGGAGATGAGATTGAGGCACTAAACTTTTTAAGGCACCTTCTCTGGCAGAAAGTAGAAGTAAGTCCAACAGCAAATATCAGAATAAGGTTTTATTTCTAATGTAAATGGTATCTTTTGTTACAATAAAAATTTTAATTGGTTAATTGCTATTTCCTGTATGTTAACATTGTATCCAGCCAGCCCATTTCTTTCTTTCTTTTTTTTTTCTTTTCTAGTGATCTTCAATATACTCCTTGGTTACTTACTTATCCAAGATTAATTTAAAGAAACTATTTTTAATTTCTCATGTGTGTGTGAGAGAGAGACAGAGAGAAAGAGAAATGTATTTTGTTGGTCATTCAGATGCTATAGTTTTGTATAACTTTGAGATTTATTGGGTTTTGGTTGGAGAATGTGATCCATAAGATATTTTACTTTCCCGAATTTGCTGAGATATTTTAGTTGCTTTATTCATTCATTTAAAAGAAAGTCTATTTGGATACTGACTTGTGCCAGTTATTGTATAAGATGTTAGGAAAGCAAGGATGAATATTATGTAGTTGCCAGTGCTGTGTCTTCTGCCTCATATAGTCTTGATTTTCACCCCTCCCCTATGTCTGTGTGGGGAACTCCTACTTATTCTTCAAAATTTGTGTAAACTTTAGAGTGCTCTCATTCTTCCAGATGAAAGCCAATAATAATGTTTCAATCTTGGGAGTCTTCATGACACCTTATATATACTTATGCAATATTATATTCTTTTGTTTTCTTTTTTATTAAAGTACAGTTGGTTTACAATATTGTGATAGTTTCTGGTATACAGCATAGTGATTCAGTTCTACATATATTTTCTTTTTCATTATAGGTTAATACAAACTATTGAATATAGGTCCCTGTGCTGTACAGTAGAAACTTGTTGCTTATCTAACCTGTATATAGTAGTTTGTATCTGCTGGTCCCAAACTCATAAACCTTCCCACCCTTTCCCCCTGGTAACCATAAGTTTGTTTTCTATGTCTGTGTGTCTGTTTCTATTTTGTAAATAAGTTCATTTGTGTCATTTTTTTAGATTCCACATGTAAGTGATATCATATGATATTTGTCTTACTCTGTCTGACTTACTTCACTTAGTATGATAATCTCCAGATCCATCCATGTTGCTGCAAATGGCATTATTTCATTCTTTTTTACAGCTGGGTAGTGTTCCATTGTGTAAATATACCACAGCTTCTTTATCCAGTCATCTGTCGATGGACATTTAGGTTGCTTCCATCTCTTGGCTATTGTATACAGTGCTGCTATGAACTTTGGGGTGCATATATCTTTTCAAATTGGAGTTTTCTCTACAGTACTATATTCATTTTTGAATCTTGAGAGTTTAATAAATGCTTGTCGAAAGAGGACAAACTATGATTTCAGATAGATCTGATCACAGTTTTGCAAGAGGAGAAATCCATAAACAACCAATTAAAATAAAAATTGTTAAGTGCTGAAACAACGGTAGATATAAAGTGTTCTGGAAATGTAGATGAAAGAGAGATTAAGATTGATTGTTCTTGGGTGGTGAGGACATAGAGCCTCTTTCCAGAGAAGGCAATGTCTAGACTGTTAATTCCTAGATGGAGACAGGATATATTCTCTGCCAAGGGAATGGAATGAACAAAAGTAGGGTCATGTTCCAGGTGCTCAGAGGGATAGGATGATGGGGGAAAAAAGGTGAGTTTGACGGATGCTTAAAGGGGAGTCTCAGCCAAATTTTGAAAGGTCTTGCTAGGGAATTGAGAGTTTATCCTGTAAGCAAAACATAATCATCAAAACTGTTAAAGTCTAGTTATGAAACTAAATAGGCAAAAGAATACTCAAGATTTAAAGTTTACTACATCAGTATACCTGATTTTATAGTGAAACTTTACAAAGTGTAACACT
This sequence comes from Camelus bactrianus, assembly GCF_048773025.1. NCBI lineage: Eukaryota > Metazoa > Chordata > Mammalia > Artiodactyla > Camelidae > Camelus > Camelus bactrianus. The sequence continues at coordinate 74,487,000 of NC_133575.1, read as the reverse complement.
CTTATGTTTTTCTTTCAAAGTGTAGTAGGAGTCTGTTGTTTTTGGCTTAAAGTATTAACGTACTCTTGGGCATAGCAAGTTGAGTTTCAAGCCAGATCGTAGCTTTGGTAATGACAGAAAAGAAGGAGACTTATTAAAAGTGACGGTTTTCTAAGGACAGTTCAATGTCTTAACAGTATAATTTGAGGAATAGAAAATATCTATGGATTATTACATATCCAGGCAAATACTTCAGGGATTGAGTGGTTTTTATATTCTCATTTTACTCTAAAATTACAAGCATATCTTGAAGCAGGTCACATGGAAATGTATAGTGACCATACATGGGTTGGTGGTTCAAATCTAACCATCTTTCATCCATCATTAAAGACTCCCATCTCCTGATCCCTCATTTTCCCACCTTTACTCTTTATCCAGTTTCCACATACTTCTAATCTTATAAAGCTCTACAAAAACATAATGCTTAAAGTACCTAGAGAAGTTAAGTCACATAGCAGAGGCAGTCAGTCATGATTAATAATTGCCCAACACAAACTACTCTCCAATCTAGTGTCGCTTGTCACTTTACAACCAATCCATGAGACTTGAAAATCACTGGCAATAAAAAGCCAGCAGTGAGTTCATAAAACAAACTCTGATAATTTCTTATGAAAAAAGTGTGATATCAATGTTTTTTCTTTTGAATAAGTGATTGTGAAACAATTTATGGAAAACAGTGAGTCCCAAATTCTTTCCTTGCCTTGAAGACTAATAGGTATGCCTGAGACTAGAAGTACCAGTGTTACTAGGCACTTTAACAACAGAAAAGCCATTTATACAGAACTATTGACATTAGTTTGTGCAAAAGAGCTTAAGTGAGCTCTTCTGCCAGTTTAAATTCTTATCAACTATGTATTTGTGGGATTAGTATTCTTCTGGGTTTTCTTCTCAAAATACAGCCATATATCTAGAAAGAACATGTTGTAATTATACACTTAGGTAATAGAAAATAAGATAATACCACGAATACAGTTTCAAAAGACACAATTAAGTTATACAAACAGTTCCACTAGGCTTACCCTCCCCCGAATATAATTTGGTACATATCTATTCCTTGCTACTTTCTAAAATCATCTCACGGAATGTGCTATTGTACAGATTTGAATAATTAGGTCACTGGAAGGCCGAAGGAAGGCCGGATATTAAAGACAAGTTTATGTAGTAGAGACGATTGTGTTGCACTCTGGTACATTTAGGGAAAAACAAAGCCCCTCATTTTTCTTTTAATTCAGTAAAACACTTCAGTTTGTGTCACGTGACCACGCTAAAGTAGATTCCCGTGTTGTATGTTCTCTTCCCTAGGGAGCCATCCATAAAATGCATTTTTGGTGCTTCTTTCCTTGTTCCACAGTGTGAGCTAGTGAAGTACGTTTTTGAAATCAAAAACATCAGAGGGCGAAGAATAGGTGCTCTGAAACAAATGTGTGTGAGCAAAACAATTTAAAACATTCCTTTTCTGTCATCCGGGCTGACCTCCTGCCAAAGCAGGAAATAGGTGACTTATCCTTAATGCCTTCCTAGCTGAGGATGCCTATTGATATTTCAAAGCTTTCAAAAAAAAAAAATCTTCATTTTCTGGACTTTATCCTAATTTCTCTTCTGTGTTCCATTATCTTTTATAAAAACTCCTTTTCTTATGCTCCATTCTCTTACATTCTGCTATGCAAAAGTGAATGTTAGTCTCTGCTGACATGACGCAGAGTGTATAAGGATGCATTGAATTACAAGAACATATGATCCAACCTAAATAATAAGATAACTTTTAATCGTTCATAAGCAGAGGTTCAGAGTTAGGAAGAGTTTCAGGGTGTGCTCAGTGTTGCCACCAGGAACCCAGGTTCTAACTCTCGTTTGGCTTTGTTACGTTGTGGATAGCGTTTGTACTGGGGTAGTATTGTGTCAATTTAGCTAAGCTGGAATTATGTTTCCCAGAATTTCCTTCCCTATATAATTCTGGTTAGCAAGACTCCCAAACCATTTTGTGTGAGATTTGGAAGGTGAAAATAAAGTCGCAGCCAAAGTACTTTTATATTCGGAAGATTGATGCAGAGACACCAGGTGCTGTTGCAGTTCACACATGTCTTTGCTTATCTGTAGCCTAATCACTTTGGCAGGGGCAGGAGTGGGTCTTCAGCTGTTTCTCCTCCCCTTGAATCCTCAAGGTTCTGTGGCCACTGGGACTGATGAGTTCTCAGCAACTTGATGAAGGGTACCAGCTTCTTTTGCATGATGTGCACATCACTGAAATTGGAAGCTGTTGAGAAATCAACATGAAATCAACCCATCTTCATGAGTTTCAGCTTCCCCTTGCTCTCTCTCACTTCACGTTCATCCCCTTCCCAGCTGCCTTCCCTACAGATTTCAAGCTCCAGCACCAAATGTAAAATCAACAGATTAAAGAGATTATTTAATAAACTTCCACAATTGCAAATGTGTCAGGAGTATATATATGCAGATAATGATAGTAGCTCTTCATTGGATTTATATATATATAATCACTTCCTGGTGGTGGTTCTGTTTCTCTGACCAAACCCTGATGAATACAGCTTCACTTTAACTGTAAGATCATTGTAATTATATGTACAAGTGAAACAAGAGTGGATGTTGCACAAGATTTCCTAAACTGGAAAATATGAGCATCTAAGATACTGATAACCATAAACATTTTTTAAAGTTACAATAAACCTTTAGTTGTTATTGCAAGGGCCTAAAAGATACTGATAGGAAATAAAAATGTTTGAAGTAAACATTGTAGAAGGACTCTATGGTGAAAAAGCGGGTGCAATGGAAGAGAAGCATTCTAGTAGAGGGGCTCACTCATAGGCTCTTGCATCAGATTTCTTGGGTTCAAACTCTGGCTCCAACTCTTCTTGGCTGTGTTACCTTGGACTCATTATTTAACCTCTCTGAGCCTTAGTTTTCTCATTTTTAATACGCAGATGACAGTAGCTCTTCATTGGATTGCTGTGAAGATGAGATAATATGCATGATGCAGAGAGAGCATTCAATAGATGCTAGCTATAATATTTATAATGATGATAATAACCATAATGACATTTATCCATTATTATGTTAGCTCCAGCAACCTTAAATAGTGAGTGTCTGAGGAAGGGGAGCATCCCAGTATTAAAAAATATTAAATTTAAGAAAAAAAATAAACCCCACAATTTCACTAGGAAGTGAGCAATAAGAGTAAAAATTAACTACTGTGCTTAAAAAAAAAACTCAGTATTTTATTTTAGTCTAGGTCAACACTCTACCTTCTTCCTTAGCAATAATCTTATATAAATCATATATGCCTCAATATAGGCAAAATTGGTATGACATGATATGCACAGAGAAATTCATCTTTTGGAGTCATTTAAAAAATTGACTTTATTGCAATGTCATTTAAAAATTTCTACAGAAAATGTGCATCCTTATTGCCTGTACCCAAGATGGACTGTTTCCACAATCCCACCTTGCTGTACTCCTACTGTCCTCATGGAGCTTACAATCTTGTTGGGGTCTAAAATGTGCATATAAAGTTACAAAACATTATGAGAGAATATATTATTAGATGCCAACTGAAAAATTAAAATTGCATTTAATCTAAAAATACAAGAGCCCATTGTAAACTTCAGTTGTTAGGGAACGATATTTAATGAAGACAGAATTGCAGTGGGTCTTCAAGGATAAGTTGCACGCGGCTAGGTTGAGGCGTTATATAAAAGAAAGTTTTGGAAATTGAATGTAAGCGTCAAATAACTGGAAGATCCGTTGTTTAATGTTGAACACAGGGATGACAAAGTTTCATTTTCATGACCTACATTTTCCTGAAATATAAAGCATTTCAAAATTGACACTAGTTTCTTGAATTTTAGAGAGACGAGAAATAGACTCTCTAAAATGCTGAAGAAAGGAGCAACAAACTTGATGTTAGCAAATTTGGGTTCAAGACTGGGCTGTGGCTCTTCGCTACCAATAGCATTAAGGGAAGTCATTTAGCATTTCCAAGCCACTGTTTGCTCAACTGTGAAGAAAAGAGCTAACAATAGCTTCTTCACAAGGTGGTTAAGAGGATCATATGAGCAAATATATGTAAATAGCAAGCACTGTAATTATGCAAACTGCAAAGTTAAATTAATATTGTGTACCTGTATCCCTCCCACAAGCTGTTGCTCCCGAGACAAGCTTCTACACGTAGACTTTTCTGTGCAAGTGACACAAACAAATCAATCCAAGGCATCATTCTGATCAACTGGAAACCCCACCACAGAAAGGGGCTTTACCCAAACTTAAAACAAGTAAAAATAAACTTGAGCATTTGTTTTCAAAGAGATGATGGGTTTGTGTTAAGCCTTTCCCCCCTGCTTTCCTAAATTGCCCTTGGGATCAATACAACATGCTTGGTGTGGATTAGGAATATGGAATATTTTCATGAAGAGGTTTCCCTGTATAAACCAGTTGGACCTGAAGAGTTCTGAATGCAGCCTTGGTCTTATTAGCACTGTGTCACAACCAGTAGAAGAAAAAGGAAAATTGGCAGAAAGAATATAGGACAAACATGCTGGATACCTATGGATGGAAAAAAGATAGCTCTTTATAGACTGAATCTCACTGTAGGAACTTTGAAGCTGGCATCTTCTGTCTGAATTGTAACAAGAGGGAATAAGTAGCTGATACTTTTTTCTGAGCTTCTGAAGATAACAGTCTGTTTCTTATGTATACTTACATTTCAGTCAAGAAAACTGTTCTACCTCTATTGTGAGGAGGGCACCTGGCACATAGAATAAGCCGCTTTTGAGGCTTTGTTTGTTGAATGAATGTACGATTAATCAATGTAACTGGAGGATACTGGATATAAATAAATGAGTTTGGCACTAGGGATGGAGAAAAGTTTGTTGTGTTTTAGAGAGGGGGTATTGGGTTGTTTCGTCCCTTTCCTGAATTAGTCGTCATTTTCTCTTTTAATATCTTCTTTGAACTGTGGGCTATTTAGTAGTCTGTGGCTTAATACCTAAATACTTAGGGGTCTTCCGTATAAGTTTTTGTTATGTATTAGAGTGGATAGTTTCTTTTGCCTTATAGTCATATTTCTTCTGTTACATATAATCTGCTATCAAGTTCATCCAGTTCTTTTTTTCCAGTCAAATATTAAATATTTTAGTCCTGGAAGTTCCATGTGGTACTTTATAGTTTTAATTTCTCTATTGTGATTCCCTATTTGGTCTCATTGTGTTTAAGTTTCCCTTTAAACCCTTGAACAAATTCATAATAGCTATTTTAAAGTCCTCACGTGCTAATTCCATCACCTCTGTCATTTCTGGGTCACTTTCTTTTGTTTAATTTTCTGTTGTTATAAGTCACTTTTTTTCCTGTCCCTTTGTTTACTTAGCAAGTACTTTTTTTTTTTTTTTGTATGTTGAACATTATGGCTGTTACATAGTTGAGTGTTTGGATTTTATTATCTTCATTAACAGAATGTTAAGTTTGTTTTGGCAGAAAGTTAACTTATTTGCTTGTCAGCTCTATTCTTTTAAGGCTTTTTTTTTTCATTTAAAAAAATGTCAATGGGAGTTCTGGGGACTGAACACAGGACCTCGTGCATGCTAAGCATGCGCTCTACCACTGAGCTATCCCCTCCCCCAAGGTTTGTTTTTTAAGCTTTATTAGGGTGAGCCTAAGGTAACCTTTGCTCTAGAACTAGTTAGCTGTATTCATGAAGTGTGGCCTTTTAAGGTCTCTACTGAACAGATCCCAGGGTGTTGAAAAATGTCTCCCCATTCTTAATGGTCAGCAATCACACATTTCCCAGCCTTTTGGAAGGTCTGGTAATCATTCACATCATAGCTCCCCTGTAACTATATATATATATTTTTCAAATAGTTTCTCTTTCCCCAGTTGGTGTTCTTACTCAGCCTGGAGGATTCTCATTGTGCTCCTTCAAATATACAACTTAGTATTTGGCCAAAGTGAAAAAAAAAAATTGGCCAAAGACTCAACAGGTCTCTTGTGCAGACTTCTTGATCTCTCCTCTTTCTGATTGATGCACTACCCTGGAAATTCCAGTCCCTTCAGTAGCCCAGAGTTCCAATTCCTGTCTCCTCAGATCTCCAAGATAACAGCGCTCTTTTGGGGCTTCCCTTTCCTGCACTAGCATCTAGAGAGTACTTAAAAATAGAAAGCTGGAGAGATCACGGAATTTACCTTGTTTGTTTCCCTCCTTTCAGGGATCACTGTCCTTTGCCACCTGTTGTCCAACATCTGAAAGACAGTTATTTCATATATTTCTTTCTGTTCTAGTTTATGGAGGGAGGGAGAATATTTCAGAACTAGATACTCTATCATAGCCAGAAATTGACGTTTGAATCACTCCTCAAAATAAATGTTTTAAGCTCAGTATTAATGTGAAAATTTAAATCAGCGAGGAAAACATAGATCATACAATAAGTGATGTTGAACCATCTGGAAAAAAGTTAAATAGTGTCCCTACTTCAACAGCCAAGACATGGAAACAGCCTAAATGTCCATCAACAGATGACTGGATAAAGAAGAGGTGGTATATTTATACAATGGAATACTACTCAGCCATAAAAACTGACAACATAATGCCATTTGCAGCAACATGGATGCTCCTGGAGAATGTCATTCTAAGCAAAGTAATCCAGAAAGAGAAAGAAAAATACCATATGAGATCGCTCATATGTGGAATCTAAAAACAAACGAAAAAAGCATAAATACAGAACAGAAATAGACTCATAGACATAGAATACAGACTTGTGGTTGCCAAGGGGGTGGGGGGTGGGAAGAGATACACTGGGATTTCAAAATTGTAGAATAGATAAACAAGATTATACTGTATAGCACAGGGAAATATATACAAGATCTTATGGTAGCTCACAGAGAAAGGAATGTGACAATGAATATATATCTGTTCATGTATAATTGAAAAATTGTGCTCTACAGTGGAATTTGACACAACATTGTAAAATGATTATAAATCAATGAAAAATGTTAAAAAAAAATTCTTACACCAAACTAAATTCCAAATGGATCAAAGTTGAAATGTAAATAAATGTTTTTTTTTAATTTGCAAAATGGGAGAATTAAAAATACCTCATGTTGGGGAATGCTTTTCTTCTAGAAAATATTTTACTATGGAAAATGTAAATATACACAGAAGTAGAGAGAATAGTATAATGAGCCACTTTGCACCTCTGTCTCAGATTCAACAGTTTGCCACCCATGCGCAATCTTGTTTTAGCTATATCTGGCAACTTCCAGTCCCCACCGTGCCCCCTGCCACACACTGATGGGATTATAGTGAAGCAAATTTAGGCACCACATAATTTCATCCATAAATATTTCCGTGTGTATATGTAAGAGTTAAAAATGTAAACTTCGAAACTTACCACACCTGAAAAATTGAATATTTCTCATTATTATAAAAAATTCTGTCTAATTTAAAGAAATTGGGACCCAAATAATGTCATTTGGCTTACATGTCTCTAGTTTTCCCCTCCCTATTTTTTCTTTTGGAATTTATTTGTTGAAGTGACCAGATAATTTATGCTAAAGCACTTCCTCCATTCTAGATTTTATCAATTGCATTCCTATGATGTTACTTAACTGGTGCTTCTGTTCTTTATATTTCCTGCAAACATGTGGTTAATTCTAGAGACAGTCACATTCGGTTTCAAATTTTTGGCAAGAGGTTATAGATGGTGTTGACTTCATCAGAATGAATAGAATGCCCAGCTGTCTTTTGGGAATGTTAAGATTGATTTATAGGTTGAAATGTTGTTTCAATCCACCCAATATGAAGTCCCTTGTCAGCTTCACCCACTGGTTTTTTTAACAGTCATTATCATAATTGCCTAGATTTATTTCATTGGAGGCTAAAAACTGGTGATATTCTAATTCTATTATTTCTTCCTTGATTAGCTAGAAAACTTCTATGAAGGAAAATTTCCCTCATCAACCAGAGTTGATAGTAATGCTTATATTGTAGATGGGGACTAAATAGTTGATATTCCCACCTTTGTCAGGTCTCAGAATAAGATTGATTCTCTAGCATCCTCCAAAGGTGATCAATGAGATTGTTACATGATCATGGACTCATGCAGTTTAACATATTTGATGTGCTTCAATTGTTGAAGTCACTTTTCTTTTTGATGCTCAAATTTTACCGTATTTATCCAGGTAGAACCCCTTCAAACTGATAGGGCTCTTGAATCATGTTGACATCACCCCTGTAGTGTTTTAACAGTTTCCTTGCTTACTTACAAGGAAATGTTTTAAATTCTTTTTAGGTATTTCCTACAGCAGAACTTGGATTAGCCATTTCCCAAGGACCATGACAGTCAACCAGTCAACATTATTACTTAATAATACGATTAGTAATATGATTGCTTTAAAAATTAAGATTTATTTTTAGTTATTTTCTTGTCATTAATACATATCCCACAGTTAAACAGTCAAAATATATTATAAAATTATTCAGAATATTTCCTTCCAGTGAACTTAAGTCATCAACTCTTCACAATTCATTTCATTTTTTTCTTTCAGTTAAAGAAATATCCAGCTTTATTTAGAGCTCATGTTTTTATAAAATTTTGATTGCATTTTGCTGTATAATTATACAAAATATATTCCATTCCCAAAGTAAATTTACAGCACAAGATATATTCAGAGAATTCTAGCATCTGTCCTTATCTCCTCTGCCCTATCACTTCCCCTCCTTCTAATGTATGTATTAGTTTTTTTGACTTAGCCTTACATTAAAAATTATTGCTTAATATATGTTTATGAATCCCTACTCTCCTAATAGCACATCATACTCAATTTTCTCTACCCTGCTTTTTCTGCTTTATAATATTTCATAGAAATCACTGCATAACAGTATATAGAGACAACCCCCACTCACTTTTTTTTTGAGATGCAATTGACATATAACATTACATTAGTTTCAGGTGTACAACAATGATTTCATATTTGTATATCTTGTGAAATAGTCACCACAGTAAGTTTAGTTAACATCCATCACCATATATAGTTACAATTTTTTTGTGATGAGAACTTTTAAGATTTATTCTTTTAGCAACTTTCAAATATGCAATACAGTATTAATAGATATAGTTGCCATACTGTACATTACTTTTCCATGATTTATTTAATTTATAACTGGAATTTTGTATCTTTTGACCTCCTTAACACATTTCCCCCACCCCCACCCCCACCTCCACTTCTGGTAACCACCAATCTTTTCTCTGTATCTATGAACTTATTTTGTAATTTTTTTTAAGATTCCATATACAAGTGAGATCATACAGTATTTTTTGTCTGTCTGACTTATTTCACCAAGTATAATGCCCTCAAGTTCCTTCCATATTGTCACAAATGGCAATGTTTTTTCTTTTTTATGTCTCTATAATAATATTCCATTATGGGTTTTGTGTGTGTGTGTGTGTGTGTGTGTCAACTTCTTCATTCATCCATGGATGCTTAGGTGGTTTCCATGTCTTGGCTATTGTAAATAATGCTCCTGCAATGAAAATGGGGGTACATATGTCTTTTTGAGTTAATATCTTCATTTTCTTTAGATAAGTACCCAAAAGTGAAATTCCTGTATTGTATGGTAATTCTATTTTTAATTTTTTGATGGATCTCCATACTTTTTCCCATAGTGACTGCACCAATTTACATTCCCATCAACAGTGCAGAAGTGTTCCCTTTTCTCCACATCTTTGCCAGCACTTGTTATTGCTTGTCTTTTTGATAATGGCCATTCTAATTGGTGTGAGGTGATATCTTACTGTGATTTTGACTTGCATTTTCCTGATGAGTAAAGATGTTGAGCATCTTTTCATGTACTTATTGGTCATCTGTATGTCTTCTTTGGAAATATATCTATTCAGATCTTCTGCTCATTTTTAATTGGAATTTTTCCTTATTGAATAATATGAGTTCTTTACATATTTTGAATATTAACCCATTATAAGATACATGATTTACAAATGTTTTCTCCCACTCAGTAAGTTACCTTTTTATGTTTTTTTTTATTTCCTTTGCTGTGCAGAAGCTTTTTAGCTTGATGTAGTCCCACTTGTTTATTTTTTATTTTGTTGCCTTCGCTTTTTGTGTCAGATCCAAAAAATCATTGCCAAGATCAAGTCAAGTAGCTCACTGCCCATGTTTTCTTCTAAGAGTTTTATGGTTTCCAGTCTTACATTCAAGTATTAATCCATTTTTAGTTATTTTTCATGTGTGGTGTAAGATAGTAGTTCAGTTTCATTTTTTTGCATGCAGCTGTCTAGTTTCCCAACACCATTTACTGAAATATTCTTTTCCTACTGTATATTGTTGGTTTCCATGTTATAAATTAATTGTCTACATACATATGGTTATATTTCTGGATTCTTTACTCTGTTTCATTGATTTATGTCTGTTTTTTTCCAATACCATACTGTTTTGAGTACTGTAGCTTTATAACATAGTTTGAAATCAGACAGTGTGATGCCTGCAGGTTTGTTCTTCTTTCTCAAGATTACTTTGGTTATTCAGGGTTTTTTGTGGTTTCATGCAATTTTTAGGATTCCATAACAGTATATAGAGACAATTCTCCTTCATTTTTGCAGTGCCATAATAATTCACTATGTGGATAAACTAGTTTATTCAACCAAACTCCTATGAATAAACTTTTGAGTTCTTTATAGTTTTTTGTTATTTAAAAATAGCAATATGATGAATAGTCTTGGCATACATCATTTTGGTTTTTTGCAGCAACATCTTTGGAATGCTGGAGTTGAGATTGCTGAGTCAAAGATTAAATGTATGATGGAAGAATCTAAAAATCAAAAAAGAAAGATTGATTACTTCGAGTAAATAAAAATTAAAACAAAAGTTTTATATAGCAAAACCAACATAAAAAACATGAAATATAAACTCAGAAAAGTATGTGGAACTCAAATCACAATCAATGAACAAATATCTATTCCATTAAAAAATATATGAATATGAAAAATCCAGCAGAAAAATGGGCCAAGAAAATGATCACTTTACAAAAAAGGAAATACAAATGACATATAAATCTATGGAAGGATGTGCAACATGACTGATGATGGGAAAATATAATTTAAAAGTTTGATCATATAAATGTAATTAATGCAACCCCATGGACTCCTTGGTCATTCCCCTGTTCATAGCGAGGCTTCCTCATGAGCCCATTGCCTCCCATCTGCCAGTTTGGATACCATTTGTAAGATACTTTGTTCCTTATTTGAATCATGAGCCCACAGTTTTAAGAGTGGTCCCAAACAAGATCCTCCTAAAACATTTGTGTTACCTGCAATAAATTGTCTGTAGTTTCCCTTTTTATTGAACCTACTGGGCTTCATTCTAGAACAGGATCTGAGTCTGACTGTAGTTGACCTCTTCCCCATTCACGAATTTAAGGCCTGGATGCCATCACAACTCTGGTTGTGTAAAGGAGAGCCAGATCCTCGCATTGACATTTTGAGCCAAAGTAATGCAATCATGTAGCACACATGGTTCCGTAATTCTCTTGGCGTAACTGGCATTTTCTTCTTTGGGATTGTACTAAAAAACTCAAGATACCAAAGAGATTTTACCTTAATCCACATTACCCTGATTTTCATTTCTTTTCTGTTTAACCTATGTGGGCTTAATATAGATGGCTGTGTTTATTGGACATTTTAATTGTCTACTTCTGGAATATTAGCTGCACCATCATCAGGGAACTACTAACTATATTGTACAATCTGTCTCACTAGACAGGTTTGACACCTAGTGCATTGAAATGGTGCCACCAAGAATAAATGGGTTATTAGACAGTTTAAAGCAAACTATAGCCATTCATCCTTCATCTTCCATTCCTACTTTCTAGGGATAACAAGAGTTAGTCATTTGTGGTATAGTGGTCAATAATTTGTCTAAGCTTGTATAAGTTTATGTGGAATTTACAAATACATCATTGTTATGGTAAAAAAATAAAAATAAAAGTTTGATCATATTCTGTTAAGGTGTTGGAAAGTACGTAGTCTCGTATGTTGTCAGTGAGGACTGAAATTGTTACAGCCTATGTGGACAACAGTTTTGTTTTATCTATCAATGTTAACACTATATATATTCATTGGTACTACACTTTGGTTCAGTCTATATTCCCTAGAAAACAGAGTCCAAGGCAAGGATAAATTGCTAAAACTTTATTTGGCAGGTCTAATACTAGGACACTGTGAGTTGGGGCACATAAAAGTGAGGCCAGGAAAGATGGAAGCAGTCCAAGGTGATTAATTCCTATACAGGCCACTACTTTGCAACAGACTATAAAGCAAATTCCCTAACAATTACACCTGATTGGCCACATAGGTCATCTTTACACAATCTGTACAGAGAAACTTTACCTCTGTAAGTCCATCAGAATGAGGAAGAGAGATGGATTTATTTGCTAGGCTTTTACCAAATTTCTATCTCCCATTAGTAAAAGTCCACCCTTATTAATTTTTCTAGACTCCCAGATTACATCATCTAGCTCCTTCAGAAGCCATTCAGGAAAACAGATCCCATGTCCTGTGGTGTTTCATTTATCTGAATGCAGGCAGAGCAAATAGAACTAGAAACACCAGGCCTTAGGCAATGTATCTGCACAGTCTTTAAAATGAAATGGTTTTCTCTGGTGGGAGCAGAGGCAAAACAAACAGCAAACCTCCAGGAGACACATGAGGCCAAGAGAAATTGAGAATATGAGTACGCCATGTCCAATAGATCCTACCCTTGTGCTATTCAGATCCACTTGCCCTGCCATTGTATCTGACTCTTATATTACATTTTTAGACCTCCACTGTGTGTGTGTGTGTGTGCGCACACAGAAAGAGAGAGAGAGAGCACAATAGTGAGATATTTTTCATTTAGAACATAACTCAGTTGGTGGAGAGGTTCCCACCAACCATAAAGCCAATTATGAATTCATCTTGTCACTGTGTGTCAAATATACATGAAATATATATATGAAAATATATATAGATTCTACAAATATGTATACAATTATATATACATATGTAAGTTCCATGTATATAAGAATGTTGATTACTATAGGATTTTATTTGTATTTTAGTGGATTATATTAAAATGGATATAATATACCATTATATGTGAAAATACATGTAATTTCACAAAAAAAGTTTTAAACTAGTCTTATTTCATTATTTGGCCTTTACTTGTATTTGTTTAGTTTAAGTTACTCCATGTTTACAGCTTTTTTATGATTTTGATTGAAAAATTGATTTTTACCTGATACCTCACATTTCCACCATGGCTTTTTAAAAATTCACCTTTAACTTTACCCATCCTTTCATTTAAAAGTGTATTTACTTCTGCTATCACATTAGGTTTGAGTTTGCTATCTTGAAAAATTAAACTATAAGAAGTGTTTCTTGTTTGTTTGTTTTTAGTTACTGTCAAGTTCTCTTCCTTTTGGGATAATTGTGTAGCACAGTCAGGTCCTTCCTGAGTTATAAAAATTAAAATAATATATACATTTTATTGTAAACTACACTATAAAGTTCACTGAGAAGCAAACCAGTAACCAATTCAACCTAATAAACTGTCAGTTGTAAATGAGTTTTAAAAAAAAAAGACCTCAAGGAATACGCAAAATAAAGGTTATAGTACAACCCTCACAGAAAAACTAATTTAAAATATCATGAAATTGTTTGCTTTTTCATTATCACTTGGCCATTATTCCTTGTAATACATACTTTGGCCTGTGTGATAGTTGCCTGCCACGTTGTCTGTGCAAGTGATGTGAACTGATTTGACCAGAAATGTATTTTAATCTTAAGTATTCAGTGAAATGTCTCAAGTTTGGAGAATACATATTTGAGTGTTAACAGAAGCTATCACTGGGAAGTGGGATTATAGGTGAGTTTAGTTTTCTTCTTTACATTCTTATGTATTCTCCAGATTTTCTATCAGGTACGTGCATCTCATACGAAATTTTTAGGAAATGCACCCACCAAAATAAATGTTTTATTAAAAAATCTAATGTAATCTGAAGCTTACTTTCTCACTTAGAAGCAGATAACTCAGAAAACTTTGTTATCTGAATGAGGACCTAATTAACTAGGTACCTATTTTGTGCACCCCACCGCTCTCTGACCTGGAATGGATTTCTGCAGTAGTTGAAGCATTTGATGGCGATCTTACATCTACATTGGAAGAATAAATTATCATTTGGTGAAAGGCTCCTATGTGCCAGGCAAGCTGTTGCCCAGGTGTGCATGCAAGTTTACCTCCAACTTTGTATCTAAAAGGGGAATTTGCTAGCTAATGTTACCAAAAGTCCTATTGAATGAGTGTAAACCATTGATCAGGCAGTCTATTTTTATTTATTTGTGTGATTAGCATCTGCCTTTTAAAACCAGCTTTTAAAAGATGCAAAGACTTATGATAAACTGTACATATTTAAAGTATACAATGTGGCAGTTTGACATATGAATATGCCTGTGGAACTATCACCACAATCAACATAGTGAACATATTCATCACCCACAAAAGTTTCCTCAGGCCCCCACAGAATCCTTCCCTCTACCTCTCCCCACCTACATCTATCCCAGGTAGCCACTGGTCTGCTTTCGATCTCTATAAATTAGTTTGCACTTACCAGAATTTTACAGAAGTGTAATCACATACTATGTGTTTTCTTTTGGTCTGGTTTATTTCAATCAGCATAATTGTTTTGAGATTCATCCATATGGTTGTATATTATTGATCATGATCAGAAAAGATATTTTCCATGACTTGAAGCCTTTTGAATTTATTTAGATTTGATCTGTGGCTCTTAATATGATGTGTCTTGGTAAATGTTCCATGCTTGTATTTTGTTGTTATTGTATGGAGAATTTGTTAAATGTCAACTATATCAAACTACTTGATTATATTACTGAAGATTATATTACTATCTCCTTCCTGATTTCCTGTCTACTCATTCAATCAATTATTGATTATGACAAAAAGTTATTTAAATCCTTGGCAATAATATATCTATTTCTTCATTTCTATCAGTTTTTACTTCATGTATTTTGAAGCTCTGTTATTATCCACATAAATGTTGAGCTTTGTTATGTCTTCTTACAGAAATGACCTTTTGTCATTTTGTTATGACTGCCTTTGTCCTTGGTAATATTCTTTGCTCTAAAATTTACCTTTTCTGATATTTATATAACTATTCTTGTTTTCTTTTTGACTAGTGTTCATTTATTATATCTTTTTCCATCAATTTCCTTTCAATATAGTTATCTTTTAATATTTAAACTTAGTATTTTGTTGAGGTTTTTATATCTGTGTTCATTAGTGATATTGGCCTGTAATTTTCTTTTTTTGTGATATCTTTGTCTGGTTTTGGTATCAGGGTGAAGGTGACCTCATAGAATGCATTTGGAAGTGTTCCTTCCTCTGCAATTTTTTGGAATACTTTCAGAAAGATAGGTGTTAACTTGTCTCTAAATGTTTGGTATAATTCACCTGTGATGCCATCTGGTCCTGAACTTTTGTTTGTTGGGAGTTTTTAAATTACTGACTTAATTTCAGTACTGGTAATTGGTCTGTTCATATTTTCTATTTCTTCCTGGCTTGGGAGGTTGTACCTTTCTAAGAATGTGTCCATTTCTTCTAGATTGTCCATTTTATTGGCATATAGGTGTTTCTAGTATTCTCTTATGATCCTTTGTATTTCTATGGCGTCAATTTTAACTTCTTTTTCATACAGACCAATGTACATGATGAACATTTATGCAAAATTCTCAACAAAATACAAGCAAATCAAATTCTGCAGTATATTAAAAAGACTACACACGATAGCCAAGTGATATTTTTGCCTGGACTGCTAGGATGGTACAGCATACAGAAATTAATCAATGTAATACATCACATTAAGAAAATGAAATTGGAAAAAAATCATCATCTCAAAGGATGCAAAAAATAGCATTTGACAGAGTTCAACACCCTGTAATGATGAAAACACTGAAGAAATTGGGAAAGGAAGGAAACTAGCTCAACATAATTGTAGTCCATATACGAAAACCCTGCAGTTAACATCATACTCAGTAGTGCAAGACTGGAAATTTTTCCTCTAAGATCAGAAACCATACAAAAATGCCTGCATTTACCACATCTATTCAATATAGTATTGCAATTTCTGGCCAAAGCAATTAGTCAAGAAAAATAAATAAAAGACATCCAAATTGAAATGGAAGAAGTAAAATTATTTCTGTTTCCAGATGACATCTTATATGTACTAAACAGTAGAGATTCCATAAAATAATGTTGAATTCAATAATAAATTCAGCAAAGTTTCTGAGTACGAAATCAATACACAAAAATAAGTTGTGTTTCTATACATTAAAACAATGACAATATGAAAAGGAAATTAATAAAACAAAATTTACAAAAGTAGCAATAATAATAAAATAGAAATAAATTTAACTAAGGAGGCCAAAGACTTGTACACTGAAAACTACAAAACACTACTGAAAGAAATTTGAAAATACATAAATTTATGGAGAGACATTCCATGTTCATGGGTTGGAAGACTTAATTTTTTAGATATTAGTCCTCTCCAAAGCATTCTATATATGCAGTCCAGTGCAAAGCCTGTCAAAATCCTGATTTTTTTTGGCAGAAATGGAATAAGAATCTATCCAGAAATTCGTAGGGAATCTCAAAGGAGTTAGAAACAAAACTATTAAAACTATCTTGATAAAGAAGGCCAAATTTGCAGGACTCACACTTCCTGATTTCAAAACTTTCTATAAAGCTACGGTAATCAAAACAGTGTTGTAATGGCATAAGTACAGACACATAGACCAATGGAAAGTCCAGAAATAAACCCTCACATATATGGTCAAATGATTTTTGAGAGGATGCCCAAATCATTCAGCAGGGGAAAGAAAGGTATTTTCAAGAAATTGTGCTGGGAAAACTGAATATTAACATAAAAAGAATACATTGGACCCTTACCTTACACCATATGGAAAATGTAACTCAAAATAGATTGAAGACCTAAATGTAAAAGCTAAAAGTATTAAACTCTTGATAAAAATATAGAAGGATGCTTCATGGCAATCAATTTGGCAAAATTTCTTTGCTATGACCCCAGAAGCTCAAGCAGAGGAACAAAAAATGGACTTCATCAAAATTAAAAACTTTTGTACATCAAAGGACAATATCAAGGAAGTGACAAGGTAATCCAGTAATGGTAGAAAATATTTGTAAATCATATATCTGTTAAGGGATTATTAGCCAGAGAATATAAAGAACTTCTACCACTTAACAACAACAAAACAACCTAATTTTAAAATAAGGAATGGATTCAAATAGACATTTCTCCAAAGAAGACACACAAATGCTCAATAAGCACTTGAAAAAATGCTCAACATCACTTAGTCATTAGGGCAGTGCTTATCAGAATGACAATGAGATATCTCTCCACACACATTAGGATGGTTAATATATTAAAAAATAATAAATAACTATTGACAAAGATATGGAGAAATTAGAAAACTTGGCACTGTGGGTGGGAATGTAAAACGATGCAGTAAATTTGGAAAACAGTATGTTTGTTCCTCAAAAACTCAGACATAGAATTGCCATATAATCCATAAATTCTGCTTCTTAGTATATACCTCAAAGAACTGACAGCAGAGACTCAAACAAGTATTTGTAAATCGCTGTTCATAGCAGTAATATTCCCAATCTACCACCATTATTCCCAATAGCCAAAAGTGGAAATAGCCAAAATTCCCATCTTCAGATGAATAGATAGTCAATATTTGCTGTGTATATATACACAATGGGATATTTTTCAGAGATAAAAAGGAATAAATTAACGATTCACCCAACAACATGGATAAATCTCAAAAACCTATGGTGAACAAAAGAAGCCAAACACAAAAGGGTACCTACTGTGAGATTTCATTTATTTGAATTTCAAGAAGAAGAACTAATATTTAGTGGTAGAAATGAAGACAGTGTGGAGTGGGAATTGACTGAGATGGGGCATATGGGAAATTTTGTATACCAATATTTATAGCAGCATTATTCACAATAGTCACATGTGGAAACAACTCGAATGTCCATCTTTGGATGAATGGATAATCAAAATTTGGCATATACATACAATGAAGTATTATTCTGCCTTAAAAAGGAATGAAATTGTGATATATGCTACAACATGAAAGAACATTGAAAGCATGCTAAGTGAAATAATTCATCCATAAAAGGACAAATATTGTATGATCCCACTTATATGAGGTACCCAGAAGAGTCAAATTCATAGACACAGAGAGCAGAATAATGGTTGCTAGTGGGAGAGGGAAATGGGGAGTTATTTTTTAATGGGTATGTTGTTTCAGTTTGAGTTGATGAGAAAGATCTCAAAATGGATAGTGGTAGTCCTTGCACAACAATGTGAATGTACTTAACACTGCTTAACTGTTACACATAAAATGGTTAAAAGGTAAATTATGTATTATATATCTTTTACCACATTAGAGAAATTATCAAGCACTTACTATACCCCGTATCATATATTGGGCACTGGACCCAAAAAGAGCACAGTCTTTCGGGTAAAATGGAAATATATGCTTCTATTATATTCTCAAATATTCTTTTCATGGTATCTTCTTGACAAGAAATTGATATTAAGAAAGGGATTAAAACAGCATATATCAATTTGATCATTTCCTATTTTTCCTATTCATATATTCTGCCCCAAGGAGAAGTTTTATGATTGACTTGTCATTTGTTTACCATCTGGCTCATAGTTGTGTGTTGCTAAATTGCTTTTTCATAGGAGATATTCTTACTCTGCATTATCTATATATATTTCTCTGGGGAAATAGTAGTAGAAGAAAAACAGAATAAATTTAGGATCAAGCAACAAAAATATTGTGTGCCTTTACTGCACACAGACCCAGAATACATGTGCAGGTATATAATATTATATTAAAATAATTCTTTCTGAGGTGTATTTGGGACCAATCAAACTGATGTAAATATGGTGTGAAACTTACATTAAACATTCGAGGTAGAGCACTTATAAGCTGACATATTAACACTATCTCAACAATTAAATATTTTAATCAAACATTGCATTTTAACAACTTAAAACAAACAGTACATAAATTAGGACTAAAAATGTTGCCAAATATAGAAAGGATGGGTCTTGGAGAAAGTAATTATATACATAATACATAATTACGTTGATACATTTCGGTAGTCCTCTAAAATGTGAACAGATCAACACCTTGAAGTATGAACTATCTGGTTTGGCCATCTACAGTGATCAAATTAATCACTATAGTCAGTGTAGACAGACTCAATACCTCCTGCTCCAAGAAGAAAGAACTTAATCTCCAGTTGCCGCCAAATGTTAATAAATCCACCTGAATCCAGCAGATGAAAAGCGGAAAGACAGCAGAGATATATTGCCAACCTGTTATATCATCCAAGGAATCATAGAAGCTTTTCAGGACTTACCTAGGCAGATTTTCAGAACATAAAGTTCTGCCCTCTGATTTGTAACTGCAAGCAGTTTTATAATATTATGGTAACTTTTTTCCTATAGTCTTATATTTCATGAATTAAATGATGCAGTCTTTCATTTAGCAATTATAAATAAATGATGAATTTGATGAGTGTGAATATGCAGCAGCACATTTTTTATTTTGCAATTCTTAGTGCTGCACATTCATAACTTTTACTTGTGATTTCATAAATATGTATAGCTCCACAGGGATTGAGCTAACAGATGACACTGGGTCCTGGTATATTCATAAACATAAACATGTGACATCACTTCTCCATTGAACATTCAACTTGATTTTTTTGTGAGTCGCTGGTTAGAAAGTACTTTGTGATTTATAATCCAGAATTTAAATTATCCTTCAAGTAATAGTATATAAATATTATGATATATGAATGTGTTACAGAAAGTTTTTCCTTGATGAAGTATTTTCCCCAACTTGATAGTTTTGGAAATTAAAAAAAAAAAAATCTCTGGCTCAAATTTCATTCCTAGGTTAAGAAAGTCTTATCTTTAGAAGACAGTCACTTTGTCATACAATAGGCCTATTTTTTTCCTTATAAATAAGGGTAAAAAATGCAAGTAGGGCAGAGGTTTTCCAATGGAAATAAAATCTGCCCCATACCCTGACCCTCAGTCTCTTGGCTTCTTGTGTATTTTTTTTAGATATTCTATGCCTATACAAACATATAGAGTATAGCTCCTTTTATTTTATACAAATTGCTGCATACTGTATACAGTGTTCTACCTCTGGCTTTTAAATTGAACGCAAATTTCTTGAAAGTCATTCCATCAGGAAATATAGGTCTCCTTCATTTCTTTCAATGGCAAATTACAAACCTATTGTATGTGTTTACCATAATTTATTTAACAACTTCTGTATCCCTATTTGCCAATGGTTAGGTGAGTTTGGTGTGTCATATCACAAAGGAGGATATGAAACAAATATAGAGGCATTGGATTTAGTGTCAGACATCTGTGTTCAAATCTTTGATAGACCATCTAATAACTGTGTGACTTTGGGAAGGTCATTTACCATGTAGTTAGAGAGATGAGAAAGTGTTGTACATAATCCCTGCCCTCAAGGAGCTCTATAAACAATTCAGGAGAAAAGGTATAGATATATAAAATGGAAAATAATATAATACAGGGATTAAGTAGATAATAAATAAAATATAGTAAAGTATCCCTACCCTGTTGATAAAACAATAGAGGTGCTGTGTGTGGTTAAGAAAGATTATCACTGTTACCTAAATTTATTTTTCCTTATGGAGATGAATTTTGAGATGGTACTTAAAATGGACCTCAAGCATGAAGGGCTTTAAATAGACATAGAAGAAGGAAAAGACACTCTGGGAGGGATAATCCATCATTCACCATATTTCATATTATTGAGGAATTCTCATTATTAAATGCAGGCTCTCACTTTTTAAAAAAGATTTTCACTTTAAATTTTATTTGCAAGTAGAATATGTTTTCAAACAGTGCTTGACTCAGAAACAGATAGTCTATTACCAAAATCCTGTCCCTGTTAACCACCACAAATTTCCTTACTTGAGACAGCAACCAGGCAACAATTTTTAAGTCTGACAGGAAAATGTTTACAAATTTTCTTTACTGTTACACAAATCACACTGTCTTAAGCATAAATGTCATCATAATGAAAATCTCTTCATAACAAAATATTGAAATAGTCTAAGTAACAGGATACATACATATTGGATTAAAGAAAACAGATGTGATGGATTAATTCTAATGTAGTTGTCTATTTATATTCAACTATTGGTGATATTAGAAATTACATTTTCAGTATTATAGCATTTTTTTTCCAAAAATCACAACCTCTTTCCCTCTTACAGATTATAGTTGCCTATATAGTGAGTGAGTCAAAAATGAACCTAAGCATGTGCAGATTTGTAGACTTTGTATAGTTATGTTCACGATGGTTTTTGTTTCCTAACATCCTAGGAATTGCATTTTCACTGTGCACTTTTGAAGAAGTAAATATGAAGTAGAGCTTTTTCCAACAGTATGAAACACATACCTGAAAAATAAATTTTAGCGCAATAAATTTAGAAAATTTGGGCTTAAAGAAAGTTTGAGTATTTTTTAATTCAACTTTTTATTTTGAGATGATTGTAAGTTATGAGCAGTTGTAAGATATAATATGGAGAGATCCAATGTATGTACCCTTTACCCAGTTTCCCTCAATGATAACATCTTGCAAAACTACAGTAAAATGTCAACCAAAGTATTGACATTAACATGGTCAAGACACAAAATTGTCCATTCACCGAGGCTTCCTCTTATTGACCTTATATAGCCACACCCACTTCCCTCCTTGCTGCCTTCCCCTTTTTTATCTCTGACCCTTGGCAACCACTAATCTGTTCACCATTTCTATAATTTTATCATGTCAGGAAGGTTATACAAATGAGATCATAGAGCATGTGACCTTGTGGGATTGCCTTTTTTTTTTTTTAACTGAGCATAATTCCCTGGAGATTAATCTAAGTTATTGTGTGCATCAATATTTTGTTCCTTTTTATTGCTGAGTAGTGTGCCATCCTACGACTATACCACAATTTGTTAACCATTCACCCATTGAAAGGCAGCTCAATTGTTTTCAGATTGGGGCTACTATGAATAAAACAGTGATAAACGCTCATGTATAAGTTTTTGTGTGAACATAAGAGTCTTCATTTCTCTGGAATAAATGTCCTGGAGGACAATTACTGAGTGATATGGAACTTGCATGTTTAGTTTTTTAAGAAACTGCCATATTCTTTGCCAGAGTGACTGTACCATATATATTATTGTCAGCCATATATGATAAGTCCAGTTCCTCCTCATCTTCACTAGCATTTAGTGGTGCCATTATTTTTTATTTTAACTTCTCTAATAGATTTATAATGATATTTCATTGTGATTTCAATTTACTTTTTCCTAACAGTTAATGGTGTTGAACATCTTTTCACATGCTGATCTGCAATCTGTATATTCTCTCTGGGAAAATGTATTTTCATGCATTTTGTTAATATTCTAATGCATTGTTTTTCACTGTTGACTTGTATTACATATTCTAGATACTTGCCTTTTGTTGGGTATATGGATTGCAGATATTTTCTCCCAATCTATAGTTTGCCATATCCTCTTCACGAAACTTGCAAAGCAAAAGTGGGGACAAGTTCATTGTTAACAGAAAGGAATATCGTTGATTTTTGTGTGTTGATCTTGAATCCTGCAACCTGATAGAAATTATGTTTTTTTAAATTTCTTGTAGTTTTCTATGTAGACAATTATGTCATCTCCAAAGGGAGACAGTTTATTAGCTCTAATAGGTTTTTTTCCTATATACAAGATCATGTCGTCATATAGAGATAGTTTTTTCTTCCTTTTCAACCTGGGTCCCTTTTATTTCTTTTTCTTTCTTTATTACAGTGGCTGGTACTTCCAGTACTATTTTGAACAAAGGATGTAAGAGTGGACACCTTTGTTTTTTTCCTGATCTTAGAGGAAAAGTGTTAAATTTTTCACCATTATGTCTGATGTTAAGTGTGGATGTTTTCTAGATGCTCTTTATCAGGTTGAGAAAGCTCCCCTTGTAGTCCTAGTTTGCTGAGCATTATGGTTATATTATAAATGGGGATAGGTTTTGTCAAATGATGTTTTTGTGTGTATCAGTTGATGTTATCATATTCTTTTTCTTTTATAGCCTATTGATATGGTAAACTATATAGATGGATTTTCATATGTTGAAATAGCCTCGATGAACTGAAATAAATCCCATTTTGTCATAGTGTATAATTCTTTTTATATATTGTTGAATTCAATTTGGTAAAATTTTGTTGAGGACTTTGAATCTATATTCATAAGAGATACTGATTTGTAGATAGATTTCTTCTTTTTTTTTTTTGGTACTGTCTTTGGTTTTAGTCATATGGTAATACTAGCCTCATAAAGTAAGGAAATGTTCCTTCCTCGTCTGTTTTCTAGAAGATATTGTGTACAGTTGGTGTTAATGTTAATTCTTCTTTAAATATTTGGTAGAGTTACACAGTGAAATCATCTGGACCTGGAAATTTCCTTTTGGGGGCCTTTAATTACAAATTTAATTTCTCTAACAGTTATAGGACTATTCAGGTTATCTATCTCATCTCAGTTGAGTTTTGGTAATTTGTGGGTTTTGAGAGATGTATTCATTTCTTCTATGTTCTCTAATTTATGAAATTAAGGTTATTCATAGTATTCTCGTATTATCTTTTTAATGGCTGCAGGATCTGTAGTGATACCCGTATCTCATTCATAATATTTGTGATTTGCAGCTTCTCTTTTTATTTTGTTGTTCTTATTAGAGGTTTATTAAGTCTAATGATTTTATTGAACAATTTATTCAATCATAAAATTGAATGATTTTATTGCATACCTTTAATAATTCATTTCTTCTACTAGATTTGGGTTTATTCTGCTCCTCTTTTTTTTTTTTTAGTTTCTTTAGGTCCAAACTTATATTATTCTTTTGAGACCTTTCTTCTTTTCTACTGAAAGCATTTAGCATTATAAATTTTCCTCCCAGCACTGATTTAACTGTATCACACAAATTTTGATTTGTTGCACTTTCATTGTCATTATGTTCAATCTGTTTTTAATTTCCCTTGAAATTTTCTCTTTGACACATGTATGATTTAAAAATGTGTCCTTAATGTTCAACTTTTCTAGAGATTTTCATCTTGCATGTTTTTGATTTCTGCTTTGATTCCATTATATTTATATAACATACTGTATAATTTCAATTATTTTAAGTTCATTGAGATTTGTTTTATGGCCAAGGGTATGGTCTTTCCTGGTGAATGTTCTATAGATTCTTGGGAAAAAAAATGTGTATTCTGCTCTTGTTGTGTGGAATGTTCTATATATGTCAATTTATTAACTAGTATTTTTACTACAGGATTCCTCAGGGTCATTAATATGCTTGTGGATATTGTACATTTTCTTCTGACAACTTTTTACACCAATTAGATAATGATTACCTCATTTTCTATTATGCTACTCTGTATTATTCATTTTATTTACCAGGTACATGGCTCTCTGTAATTAGAAAATTGTTAAAAGTGAACCTGTGAAAAATTCCAACCTGGATAAAAAAGTACATGGTCGATATTTTAAAATTATTTCCCCTGTTAAACTTTGACATACTTCATTAAGAGGTTGAAGTTTTACCATTTTTGCCCTATTCTTTAAAAAGTCATAGCATCTCAATATCATAAATTTACACATAATGAATTATCTTCTGAAGCAGATAACAATTACCTGAGATAACAATGTAACTATTGAGTTTTATCTCCAAATACATGTCTTACTTTATATTTCCCTTTATTTACAGTTCTCTGCTAAATGCCCCTTTTATTTCTCTCATGTATTCTGAACAGGATAACTGTTACTATGAAGCCTTTGCCCATAGCATTCTTTTCACATACAATTCCTGTACTTATCTTCTGGGCCAATCCAAATCAAACTCTTTCTTCAAGATCAAGCTGAAATCTCATAACCTCTAGGTTGTGTTTTATCATTTAGCATATACTCACTCTATCCGTTAATTTGACTGTGATTTGTACAGTATTTAGAATGAAAGTAATATTAACCAAGAACTCTGTTTTCTGCATTTTAGTATATTTCCTCATTTGTTGAACTCATCTCCAGTATCTATGTTTTGTCTCACTGACTATATTATAAAATTCTCCAGAAGAACAGTAAATGTTTGTTTTAATGATATCTGCCTCACTTCTCATTTCTCAGTTAATGTTAATGACACCACCATCTACCGTTTCTTCCAAGATTAAAAAAAAAAAATTCACTTCCCCTTTTACTCACACTCTCCATATCCAATCAACACAGTCACAATTTATCAATGACTGCAGATAACATATATTTGATTACTACCATTTTCCCAAAACAATCTCTCAGCTTCCGTGACACCACTCTTCTATTTCTCTTCTTACTTTACTAGTTGTCTTTTCCCAGTCATGTCTGCTGACACCATTTAACCTTCTAGACCTCAGTACAATGCAGTGAAACAAGGTTCAGTTCTCCTACTCTTCTCTTTTCTAGACTTCCTACCTAGTTCAGTGGCTTTAAAACTTTTTACTGTAGCTTATGCTAAAAAGTACATTTTATATCCTGATCAAGCATATACATACACATACTCCTAAAGTATAATTTTCAGTAAACAATACTTCATATAAAGGGCAATGCACTCTAAT
This sequence comes from Camelus bactrianus, assembly GCF_048773025.1. Lineage (NCBI taxonomy): Eukaryota > Metazoa > Chordata > Mammalia > Artiodactyla > Camelidae > Camelus > Camelus bactrianus. Next base: position 74,461,119 of record NC_133575.1, on the reverse strand, counting down.
CTTTTCTATCCTATTTTTAAAATTCTATTTTATTTTATTTTTTAAAACACTTGTTATAACTCGCTGAATTTATTTCCCAGTGCTGCTACCCATCATGCCCTAGGAGTTAGGTTTTGTGATTTTAAATATACCATAATATACCATCTATATGTCAATGATTCCTGAACTTACAAGTCCTAGTACAACCTATCACTCAGCTCCAGATTTATTTATCTAGTTTCACACTTGATTTTCAACCTGAAATTCTATTGGGATATCTCAAAATTAAAATATCCAAACTGTAGTTCTTGATTTCTCTGCTACCTCCACTGACTCATTCATCCTGAATATGCCTCAACTCAAAAAAGAGCATGATTCTTCTACCCACTAGCTCAAATCCAAAATTTAGCGCTATCCTGGATTTTATTATTTTCTTTACAACCCCTTCCCCCAATAAGTTTCTTAAGTAAGTCTTGCCCAAGCTTCCTTCAGGATGTATTAGAAAACTATCCATTTCTTCCTATTCCACTATCAAAACCATTTATCAAAATACTACCATCTTTCACATGGACTACTGCAATAAAATTTTAACTAGTCTTCCTACTGACACCAGTGTGCCCCCACAATTCATAGTATCCAAAGAGATCTTTTAAAAATGTATTTCAGATTATGTCACTTATCTTTTTAAAATATGTCTCTTTGCACTTAAAGTAAAATTCGATTTACTTACCAGGTGTGTTAGCTCCAGTTCCCTAGAAAACAGAGCATGAGACAAAATCTTATTTGTTAACACTTTACTTGGGAGTGCAATCACAGGGATACACAAGTGAGGGACAAGGGGAATGATATGGGGAGGAAGGAAAAGCAGATATGAGGGTGTCCGTTCCCAAACTGGCCAACGTTTTGTAACAAGTGCAACCGATTACTCTGCCAGCAACAGTCTTGTTCAGTCTCCTAAAACACCTTCAGAGAGGTGACATGAACTACTATGTCTCAAAAAAAGTCCATCTTGAGGGAAGAAGGAAGAAGGATTTACTTTCTAATCTTCCAACTTTGCCCAATGGGGCGTGAACCCACTCCACTTTTGGTTTGCATCATCTAAGTTCACTAGAAACCTGCAGGAGAAGGCAAAATCTCCACAGATTCATTCCAGCCAGGGAATAACCAAAACAGTCCTGCTTTACCAGTTAATGTCATGCTTGGCGATGTTTGACCCACAGCAGTGGAAGAAGTAGCGACTACAGCTTGGCTCTATGACCATGGGAATAATACAAGCCATTGCTAGGGCTGCTCCAATCAGAAAGCAAGATAAATTGACAGATCTGAGATAATCCTTAAACTAAGCCGCTAACACTTGATTTACATCATTTTAAATGATCTGATTTCTGCCTTTTTCTTGACCTTCATCTTTACCACTATTCCTCTCACACACTATACTTTGGCTTCATTGTTTCTCAAAGTAGCAAAATTTGTAACTGCTTTAGAATATTTTCACTTCCTTTTCCCTCTGTGTAGAATATTTGCCAAGTATTTGCAGGGTTAGCTCTTTCTTATCTCTTATAACTCAGCTCATATATCACCTCCTCAAAGACCATCCAGGATTCCATAGATAAAAATGGCTTACCAATAACTCCAAAATTTTACCTTGGTTTATTTTCTACAAATCATTTCTCACAATCTTTTTTATTTACGTGTTTCTTTAATTTTGTTCCTTCCTCCCCTAGAACATAATGCCATGCAAATAGTGATATTATTTTTCCTGTTTACTGCTGCATTCATCGTACTTACCACAGATCTGGCACATTGTTATTATTATTATAAACATCTATATTTCAAAATCGCATTAATGGTGGGTACATGGTGAGACACTTAGATTCCCTACCAAGACCAAAGCACTCATTGTTTCAACTGCTGGGAATGTTGGCTGCTGATGGCTTATATTAAGTCCCTCCCCAGTAATTGTTCTCTGCTGGAGAAAGATGTCTCACCAAGGTCATTTCCTTCCCTAGAAGTTGCCTGCATCCATCATGGGTCAATGCAGGAGTTAAAAGACCTGGCTCAATTGCCTTATTGCACATTTCTGGGGGGCCATGCCAAGCTCAGCGCTCCTCGTAAGATTGGATGGGGCCTCATCCAGTTGTCCTCCATCACAGTTATCCTCCCTCCTCTACCCAGTCCTGCATCCTTCATTCCGTTCCAAGGTTATTTCCTAGAGCACTTCACAGAAACCTCCTAAATACGATTCTCCGTCTCAGAGTATGTTCCTAGGATACTTGACATAAGGCAGCTACTTCAGAAATATTTTTCAAATCTAGCCTCTCCATCTCAGCTGCCACTGACCCAGTCTCAGCTTTATCACTTCTCACCTGGATTATTTCAACAGCCTCCCAACTGTTCGTTTGTTATATACACCTTCTTTCCATCAATTTTATAAGTATTAGTCATGAACCTTTAACATAGTACTTCTTAAATATTATTGGGTCATGGAACACTCTGTACCTATGATAAAGTTTTTGTCTGCTCCTCGCCCCCGCCTCATCAAATAAGTATACTTTTGCATCTATATATAAATTGTTGAATATAATTTTCTTGGACTAGGACCTCCTAAAACTCATCTGTGGAACCTAACTTAAGAACTTCTGTTCAAAAGTCTTAAGTAGAGTAACTGAGTAGGCAAAATATGCAGTTATTTAAGCACTCATTTCTAGGAAAAATAGAATAGTAAAATTATTTTGTATCTCTTTAAAGAGTTACTCTTTTTTTTTTTTTTTTTTTTTTTTTTGCTTGTTTTTGTTTAGCCACAGGAGCAACATTGAAAATCATCCAAGGAGAACAACAGGAAGCCATACTAGAAGAAGGAAGAGACCCTAAAAGGTGGGAAAAAGCAGTGATGGTCTTTGGCTAAAAAACCAGAAGGAAAACTCCTAGAAAAATACTTAATTTTTTATTGAGATATAATTGGCATATAACATCATATTAGTTGCAGGTGTTCAACATAATGATTTGGTCTATGTATATGTTGCAAAATGATCACCACAAAAAGTCTATGTAACATCCATCAGCACACATAGTTACAATTCTTTTCCTTATGGTGAGAAATTTTAAGAACTACGCTCTTAGCAATTTCCAAATATACAATACAGTATTATTAACCATAGTCATCATGCTGTATGTTACATCCCCAGCACTTATTTATTTTATAACTGGAAGTTTGTACCTTTTGATCATCTCCATCCATTTCACCCACCCCCTGCCCCAAACCTCCACCTCTGGCAACCAGCAATCTCTTCTCTACATCTGTGAGTCCAGTTTTCTGTTTTTGTTTCTGTTTCTGTTTTTAAGATTCTACCACAGTGAGATCATAAGGTATTTGGTATTTGTCTTTCTCTGTCTGATTTATTTCACTTAGCATAATGCCCCCAAGGTCCAACCAAATTGTCACATGGATTTAGTCTTATAAACTCTTCAAAGCTTTTTAAGAGCCTTTTTCTCTCTGAAGGAGATTTGTAGTGCAGTAGTAATCCTAATCTTTTTAAATCAGTAAATAATTTGTCTCCCATCAATTATGAGTAATATAAAATCAAGAGAGTTCTCTGAAGGCACCATTATAAATGGCTAATCAAATTAGTTAAAATCAAGATAGCTACAATAACATAGCAGGTTAGCTTTGCTTACCAAGAATAAGAAAGCAGAACAATTTACTTATTAAAGTTAATACAGTGATATATAGAACACTGAATCTGACTGACTCATAGTCATTAACTCAAAGTCAGTGAAAATCTTCTAATTATTGTATAACGATATTGAGGCCCAGTTTAGTTTTTACTAAGATGAACTCTTTAGGTACCAGATTCCCTACAAAATTTTTCAAGGAAATGGTCTTTTTTTAAATGCTGAGAAATTTTATAAGTAATGTAAAAAATGTTATCGGTAATCCTTATGATAACTTCATACATTTATTCTGCATTTATTAGGTATTAGGCAGTTCGATACATAAAAAGTCAATTAGCCCATTTAATCTTCAAAACTACCCTGAAAAAATAGTTTCATACCCCATATTACTGATGAAGAAAGACTTAGTGATTATGCAATTAGCCTAAGATCACACAGGTAGTAAGCAAAGAGCCAAGAAACAAAGTCAAGACTAATGTATCTCTATCATGTAAAAAGTCCTTTAAAAGGACCTATATCTATACTCACACTCCATTGTATCATAGTATATATTTTTAGGATCCCTATATCAGTTACCCATTGCTGTATAACAAAAGACTTAAAAAGTTAGTGGCTTAAAGTAAAAATCACTTATTTGTTCACAATTCTATGGGTCAGCAATTTAGACTAGGCTTGGTCATGATAGCTCCTCTCTGCTCTATGAGGTATTGGTTGGGCTTACTATTAAGTCTAGAGCCACAAGTGGTATAGCTGGAATGACAGATTTTACTACTCTCTTCCCATGTAGCATCTCATCATCCAGCAGACTAGCCAGGTCTTGGTCAAATGGTGACAGAATTCCTTGAGGGAGAGAGTGGTGAATTTAAGGCCTCCTGAGGCCTAAGCTTTGGATGTTCCCCATGTCAATTCTGTTTTATTCAATTGGTTGAAACAGGTCACAAAGCCAGCCCAGACCCACAGGGTTTAGAACTAGATTCCATCTTTCCATCTTTTGATGGAAGGAGCTGAAACTGACTTGTGATCATTTGTGATTTATCAAATTCCCTTTAGTAACAATAGGAAAAACCTATTTCTTAATGATTACTTGATTTTTTTTAACATTTTTTTATTGAGTAATAGTCATTTTACAATGTTGTGTCAAATTCTAGTGTAGAGCACAATTTTTCAGTTATATATGAACATATATATATTCATTGTCACATTTTTTTTCGCTATGAGCTACCACAAGATCTTGTTTATATTTCCCTGTGCTATACGGTATAATCTTGTTTATCTATTCTGCATTTTAAAATCCCAGTCTCTCCCTTCCCACCCCCTGCCCCCTTGGCAACCATAAGTTTGTATTCTATGTCTACGAGTCTGTTTCTGTTTTGTATTTATGTTTTGTTTTGTTTTGTTTTGTTTTGTTTTTAGATTTCTCATATAAGCGATCTCATATGGTATTTTTCTTTCTTTTTCTGGCTTACTTCACTTAGAATGACATTCTCCAGGAACATCCATGTTGCTGCAAATGGCGTTATGTTGTCGGTTTTTATGGCTGAATAGTATTCCATTGTATAAATATACCAGCTCTTCTTTACGCAGTCATCTGTTGATGGACATTTAGGCTGTTTCCATGTCTTGGCTATTGTAAATAGTGCTCCTATGAACATTGGGGTGCAGGTGTCATTTTGAAGTAGGGTTCCTTCTGGATATATGCCCAGGAGTGGGATTCCTGGGTCATATGGTAAGTTTATTCCTAGTCTCTTGAGGAATCTCCATACTGTTTTCCACAGTGGCTTTCCTTGCTTCCCTCTCCCACCCTTAATGATTTAGATGTCTTCTTTTACAATTTTGTGTTTATTCCTTTTGTAATTCATGGCAGTTATCTCCTTTCCAGTTACGAGTTTCTCATTTTTGTAGCATCCTGCTTCTTTTTTATTTAGAGTAGACCGTCAATATTTCTTTTAGCATGGGTTTAGTGTTGCTAAACTCTTGTAGTTTTTGCTTGTCTGTGAAGTTCTTTATCTCTCCTTCTATTCTAAAGGATAGCCTTGCTGGATAGAGTATCCTAGGCTGCATCTTTTTTTCATTCAGGACTTTGAATGTATCTTGCCACTCCCTTCTGGCCTGTAGTGTTTGTGTAGAGAAATCAGCTGAGAGCCTTATGGGGGTTCCCTTGTAACTGACTCTTTGTTTTTCTCTTGCTACCTTTAGGATCATTTCTTTATCCTTGACTCTGGCCATCTTGATTATGATATATCTTGGTGTGGGTCTATTTGGGTTCTCCCTGTTTGGGACCCTTGGAGCCTCCTATACATGGATATCTGATTCCTTCTTTAGGTTTGGGAAGTTTTCAGTCATGATTTCCTCAAATACCTTTTCAATCCCCTTTGTTCTTTCTTCCCCTTCTGGAACCCCTATTATGCGTAGATTGGCACGCTTTATATTATCCCATAGGTCCCTTGTATTGTTTTCATTATTTTTCTCTCAGCTGTTCTGATTGGGTGTTTTCTGTTGTCCTGTCTTCAAGGTCACTTATTCATTCCTCTGCATTATCTAGCCTGCTTTGTACAGCCTTTAGGTCAGATCTCATCTCAGCAAATGAGTTTACTAATTCTACTTGGTTCTTCTTTATAGCTTCTATTTCATTTTTGACATATTATATATCTCTAAACACTATTTCTTTTAGTTCCTTCGGTACTTTGATCACTCCTTTTTTTGAAATCTTGATCTAGTAGGCTATCAATGTCTATTTCCTTGATCGTGCTTTCAGGGGATTTCTCTTGATCTTTTAATTGGGAGTGGTTCCTCTGCTTCTTCATCTTGCTCATCTCTCTCTGGTGCTGTGGCTTAAGGAGTATCAGTTATCTAGTTCTCCTGGAGACATGTGCTCTTAATGATTTTATCGAGAGGTCTTTGTGTCTTCGCCCTCTTTCGCGAACTCAGCTTACTGTTTCCAGAGGCCCTCTGTTGGCGCCCTCGTCTGTGCTGCTCCCAGTGGCTGTTGTCTAGCAGATCACGCCCCCTCCGAACACTGGGTCAGGTGCTGAGCTCTTATCCGGTGGGCGGGCAGGTCACTCCCCCTTCTGATGCCGCAGTCAGATGCTGCACTCGGGGGAGGCAGGTGGGCGGATCACACCCCCTCCCAGCACCGTGGTCAGGTGCTGCGTTCCTGCCAGGAAAGCAGGTTGCCGCCCTCCCTTTCCCAGCACTGGTCACTCCGCTGCTCTGTGCGGCTGCCCGCTCGGCCTCGGATCGGCGTTCCAAAGGCAGTCTCAGGGAAGACCATAGAACGGCCCCGCCTCTGCTCCATGCCAAATCTCAGCTCCTTGTTTGTCTTGGCGGCGCGAGCTCTCTGAGGTGCCATGGCAGAAAGATCCTATCTGCCTCCAGCTGTGAACAAGTCTCAGTCCTGCCTAGGAGGTTTTGGAGCCCCCCGGTGCGGATTCAGGTCTTGGCCCCACCCCCACCCCCGCCCCCGTGCTTGCACAGGAGAATATGGCAGCTGTGGCTGAGCCCCGCCTCTCTTCTCCCGAGAAGTGCCAATAATAGCAATGCAGGTCTGAGGAGACAAAGGCTATGGCGCCCCTCTCCCCAGGGCACACCAGCCATGTTGCTTTGCTTTTTTTGCGATTTATAGGGGACCGAGGTGGTTCTGCTCCTTATCCTCTCCCAGCCATGGCGCACAGCCCCCTGCAGTCCCCTGGGGCTGCCTCAGTGTAGCTGTCCCCGTCCTCCGCCCGGCTGGGGCCACCTGCCTGGGCTCCAGCTGCCAGCTCGAGTCTCGGGCTGGGTGCCACGGGGACCCTTTGTGCCCATTTAACTCAGTTCTGTCAGTCAAGGGGTGCTTGGGGCAGATCTGAGCCTTGGAGGTTCCCCCTCCGTCCCACTGGCCTCTCCTTTGGAGAGGGGAGACCCAGCGAATGAGCACCAATCCTCCTTTGCTGCTCCCTCCCCGCAGGATCGGTCCTGCACTGTTTTGCTTTTTCTTCTTTCTTTTTTCCTTTTTTCCTACCAGATTTTTGGCATCTTTGTCTTTCAAAGAGGGTGATGTTCTGTCGGAGTTCGGCAGGTTCTTTGGTTGGCTGAGTGGGTCCGTAGACGTGAGTTTTGGTGTATTTGTGGGAGAGGGTGAGCTACAAGTGTCCTTCTACTCCGCCATCTTGCTTCTGCCTTACTTGATATTTAATGTAGCAATCAAAATAAAGATGCTTGAAATGATCAAGATGAAAGATAAAAATATCTAAGAAATGCTACTATTGCTAAATTAATATGATATACATAAATGTAATTATTTTGTTCAGTGGAAGCAACAGAGGATTCTTTAGAATACACTATCTAGCAAAATATTTTTTTAATTTTAGTGACTTATTTTTGAAGGAACTCAAGAAAATATTTTTTATTACTAGTTTCTAATATTCAAGAAAAAAGTCATAGGATTTTAAATTTATCACTGCTTTCTGAACCATAAATTATTTAAAAACTCTTCATCTTTGGAGTACTCAATTGAATACATTGAGGGAATACATTCAGGGAACAGAAACAAAAAGTTTCAACAACTGATGCAATTTTCTTACCAACACGTAAAAGAAAATCATGCCTTTCTCTAAACACTTTAACCCAAGGAGATTCATTTTTCTTTTTAAATTCTTCAGTAGGTCAAAAAAGAGCATTGGTGTACACATCTATCAAAATTTATCAAATTATACATTTGAAATACATGTAATTTACTGTACAGGAATCATATCATAATGAAGGTGTTTTTAAAAAAAATATTGGAAAGCTTTTGAGATGAAATTCAGATTTTCTATAAGGTGAAAGATTTCTGTGAGAAATAAAAGAATTGTGTATGGTGGGAACCTTTAAAACAAAGAAAGGAGCAGCTGACAAAAAACAGTGTTAAAGGAATGATAATTTATTTTTGTCACAGAATGTATAAAATGGTTAAAATGTTAATGTGGAAATGTTACCAGTCTTTATTTCCCTTTTAGAAATAGTTTTCTACTAAAATAAATGAAAACATTTGGTACCAAGTACTTTAGCAGTTGGCAAGCTAATATTGCTTTGTTTGTTTTCCAATAATTAAGACTAGGCATTCAGATGATTTTTATTAGAATTTCTCTTCCTGGGGTTAAAAAAGAACTTTGCTTATAAAGTCAAATAATGAGCTTTGTTTTCAACCTGAGTATTGACTTCATCTTTTGTGTAACAAAGAGCAGTAACTTCTACATCACAGGAAAAATACCAAGCATAGGATAATCAAACTGATAAATTGCTGTACTTGTTCTTTATTTATTGACTATCACAGTCTAATCAAGATCCAATTAAAGCCCAAAATAAAAGAAGAGGAAAAATTAACAATAGAGCAGCAAATACACAAAACTTCTTGTGAGATCTATAGACATTTGCTTGTGGTATCTTGTGCTTAACCATTTGTGAAAAATATATAAGCTACCTTCTCACCCTTTACCTAATGAACAGGTTTTACTTTGTACAATGATTATACCTTAAACTCAATTAATGCGGGTAATTTCTGACTGAACTCATCCATGCTGACAGTAGATGACCTTTCAGGTGGCAAACACTTTGATAATTTACCTTGGTTTTTGTACCCTAGAATAGTTAGTACCAAGGACATAGGAGGGCTAGATGCCAAATTTTTATCTTTTTTAGGGAACATAGTACCCACCCCCCCCCAAAAGTCAGACATTTTGCAAACTTAGCCTGGGTAACAATCATTTACTAAGAATAGTGGAATTAATATTCATAGAACACTGGGCCCTGTACTGGGAACTGGGAGCTGGGAGTATATATCATCACATTTTATTTGATCTTCACAATAGTCTGTCATGGAAATTATTATTTCTATTGCCCAATCAAAGCAACTGAGGTTCTGAGAATACAGTAAGTTACAGAGCTAACATTTAACTTAATTCTCTTTCAAGACTTAGGGGTTCTATGTGGCAAATTAGATCAGAGTCTAAGGGATCAGGATTCACATAGGGGCTTTACTCATGGAAAACATCATAAAGCAGGCGATGACTCTATTCATGCTAACCTAAGTCTCAAAAGGAAATGGAGACAAATCTTACCTCCATATCCCACTGAGTTCTCAGAATTGACCAGCACACCTTCTAATATTTGAATGTGCATTCCTATATATGTGTCTGTGTGTGCGTGTGTTGATCTCTTTTGATGGAGGGAAGTACTTCATTAACTATGAGTGAAGCATGCCTAGGGAAAATGAAGTGATTATGATAAGAATCAGATGATATTTCTAAATTTTTAATTCATTTAAGTTAATTAAAGATGTCATATCTTTGTATTACTTGGATTTGATTCTTTAAGGTTAAAGAGAAAGAGAGAAAAAAAAATATTTCCTCAAGTATCCAGATAATAATGTAGCAAAGGTCTTTTAAAAGTTATAATTAGCTAAATAACCTTCTTTGTCCACTGCTGTTTACACACATTAGAGTAGATTATATTTAAGCATACAATTTCACTTATAAATTATTATTTGTTTTATGGCTTTTCTTAGAACACATATAATTCTAAATGCCAACTTTACATATAGAACCTGCTTCAATAGCACTTACACTTTCATATTTTAAATGTCAGCAGCCCATCTTTGATGAGCAGCTTAACAATTCTAAAACAGCATGTACATTTATAAAAAAAAAAAGGAAAAATCAGCATGCAAACCCATGTCAATATTTTCATTCTACGGCATACAAAGTGGCTATTGTTAAAAATGGTAAATTGAAAAATAGCTAGCCAGTATCCTTTTCAAACCTATAATGTTCTAGTAAATTTAACTAGAATATATTTAAGCTACTGAAGACTCACTTCTGCCCAAACATGAAAAGAATATTAATGTTAGCACTGGAAAGTTGAATATGAGCATCAGAATGATGTTCTTTTCCTGTAGACATTATATCATATGAACAGATGGCCCGCCTTTTTTTGCAGAAGAGACTTTCTGTTGCCACACAAAATACTCATGGTATAATTGAAAATGGATTGGATTGTGAGTGAGGAGACCTGAGTTGGTGCTTAAGCTTTTTCATCATTCTACATATGTGACCTGAGGTAAGTCAGCTTCAGAAACTGAAGAAATTTGGGAGGTGTGGATAACATCACATTAGAGAATCATTAAATCAATTAAATGGATCATACTGAACACTTTAAAGAAGTAAAAAAGAAGCTAGCAAAGTAGAAAATATTTCAATGCCTCATGGATAATGAGTATACATACTCTATGGAGGTGCTATCTCAGTTATACAGATGTGTGTGGTTCACTAGAGTGCAGGATCAACCTTTCTCCAAAAATTTTGGTTCAAATGTTGAGTCACCAAGAGGATATGTGAAAAGATTTATTATTCACATAGGGAGGCTTTCTATGAATAGTAGGGCAGGTACCCAGATGGATCCAAAATAGCTTGAGTGAAGCGGGAGACAAATGGTTTTGTTTTTTGTGTTTTGGGGTGTGGCTGTTGCTGGAGAGGGAGAGTAGGTTCTTCTCTCCTCACAGAAAGAATTCAGAGACAAGACCCAGAGGTCAAGAGAGTCAAGTGAGGATTTATTAAGGGATGGATGGTACACTGTCAAGGGGAGAGCAGACAGGCTGGGGTGAGTGGCTGCCCTGAGTTTCTTTGACAAGTTGGTTACATAGAGTGTACAAATGAATGGGCAGAATATTCATTGAGGAGAGAGAGAAGGGTTTGGGGTGGTATTCCCTGATTTTCATCCCAACCTCACCTTCCGTAAGGAAGGAGGGATTTTTGCCCTTATTTAGTCTGGATCAGAATTGTCATAGTGTCGGTGCACAATGGGTACTTCTAATCTGCAAGGCTAATTTTATTGTAATGAGGGCATAATGAGCAAAAGGTTACATCTGGACACTGGAGATTCCTGCCTTCTCCCACCATTCTTTGTCTGCCTCCAGGACAGTTGTCACCCCAAAATGTGAGATTTCTTATCAGTCCAGAGGTTCCTGCTTTTCTCTGTCTGCCCAAGGACTCATGTTGTCCACAAGATGTATGTTTTCCTGTCATTTATCCTGTGCCCGCCTTTCTCTGCTCACATCTATCTCTCTGCCTGCTCTAACAGGGCTAGAGTGATGGAAGTTTGCACTTCCCTCTGGAACCAAAGGAGAGAATGTGCATACTTTCTTATCAGCCTTCTCATATTTAAGGGAGAAGAAAAAAGGGAGTGGTTGGGCTTTAAAGTTCTCATGGTCAAACACCAAAATGGTCAGAATCTTTGTTACATTGGGTATGTATGTGTATACCTGATCACTTTTTATCAAGAAGTTATATAAAAATATGTATAGAGAGCTTCTATTCTTGTGCAGTCTTCATCATATAATATTCAGGAAAATGAGGCCAATAAAATTTTTAAATATTTGAACTCTGGAAGGGATGTCGTGAGAGTAGAGTTCTAGTGCATGTGGTTCCTACCTACTTTTACCGCAGTAAAAGGGAACTTCTGCAAGTAGGAAGAGGCCCTCCTTGCTAATAAGTACATGGGTCACACTTGCACAGGACCTATGCTGTGTCTTGGCCATTGCTCATATTAAAATTATTCTTTAGGAACAATTTAGTAGGCATGTGATTCCATCTCAACCATACGTAGCTGAAATGCAGGAATATTATATCTACAAATATCACAGGAGAGTCAGAAATGCATATATATCAGGTGATAGAGCAAAATTCTCAGCCAGACCCTGATGTACATACTTTTTTCCAGATCTTTCTGATTTGGAGCAGTTTCAATTGTTTGTTATAGTTGCCCCTGCATATGCACTTAGGAGAAATTGCTATGTTGTGGTTTCTTCCTCTTTAATGTCCCTCAAAATAAGTACCTGTGGACACCAAATACTCATAACATTTTGAAGTGCCTCCGTAACATTTACAATAGCATTAATAAGAACAGTATCTCAGACTTTCAGAGTCATTATATAATATGCTTTATTACATAAATTGTAATTTTATTGATAAAAACCATCATGTTCTTTTTTAATTTTTCTATTTAATGAAAGGTATTAAAGAATCTTCTTCCTAATATATACTTAGACCCTAACCATTTGTAACCCAAATATCAACTAAGGTCTCATTGTCCAGTAAGACCAAGTTAGAATGAACTTGAATTCCTATCTATGTCTTAGGGAAGTCCCAAACTATCTCCAAGAGTTCTATGAGTTCCTAGATGATCTAGGTTCTCACAGTTACCATTAGCTCCAGGCTTCTACTCCTGCTGAAACACTTCAGTTTATAAATTATCTCTTAAAGGGCTATTATTATTATTATTAACTAAACTCCATACTTTATTCAGATTTCTTTAGTTTCTTTTTTTTTTTTTTTCTTTATGGTCCTTCGTATGTTCCAGAGTCCTATCCGTTGTGCCATCTTTATTTAGTTGTCATGGATCCTTAGGTTCCTCTGAGCTGTGACGATTTTTTGGACTTTGTGTTTTGAAGATTACTAATCAAGCATTTTGTAGACTATCCCTCGGTATCAGTGCATCTTCTGTTTTGCTGTTAATTAGACTGGGGTTATGGGTTTGAGGAGGTAAAGTATCATTCTCAACACATCATATCAAAAGTACATGCTATCAGAATGACATCACTGATGACGCTAACTTTGATCTACTGGCTGAAGTAGATCTTGCCAGGTTTTTCCACTACAAAGTTACTTCTCCTTCCTTCCTTTCCCAGTCAGAAAGCCATGCCCACATTTTAAGGATGGGAAGGAGATATGCACCACCTCATTGAGGGAGCAGTATCTGCATACATTATATGGAATTCCACTTTATGGGAAATAAGTCTTTTCTTCCTCATTTATTTATTTATATCAGATATGCTACCTTATTTATTTTATTGCTCAAATCGTTCCAGCTTTGGCCATCAGGATCTCTTTCAGTTGGTTCTTGTGTCCCTTTCATTCTTGTGTCTTTTTATTCTCTAACAGTATCTTTCACAAAGCAGAAGTTTTAATTTTAACAAAGTCCAACTTATCAATTTGTTCTTTTACGTATCATACTTTTGATGTTATATTCAAATACTCATCACTAAAGCCAAGGTCATTCAGATTTTCTCCTATATTTTCACCTAAAAGTTTTATAGTTTTGCATTTTATATTTAGATCTGTGAAAAGGGCATGCTGTGGTGGTATTTCAACACTGCGTAGAACTTTTTAATTAAATATTCGAAAAGCCTTATTTTTAAAGTCTTGACTAGTCAATCACAAGGACTATTGTGTGCATACTTCACTCTGCATATATCACAACCTTGAACCATCTGCCTCGCTCCTCTCTCTTTTTCATGTAGTCAGAGGAAAAAAAGAGAAAGCACAAATAATATCAGAAATGAAAAAAAGTATATCACTATAGAATAAACATACATTGAAAAGATCATAAATTGTGGACTTTATACCAATTAATTAGAAAATTAAGCTAAAAATGGGAAATTCCTAGATTGTACAACTTTCCACACTGGATACAAGAAGGAATAGAGAATAAGAATAACCCAATTGAATTGAAGCTATACTCAAAATCATTCCCATGAAGAAAACTCATAGCCCAAATAGTTCCATTAATGAAGTATAAAATATCTAAAGAAGAAATAACACCAATCACAAACTAGTCCTGAGAAAAAAAGACCAGAAACACTTCCCAAACCAATCTGCTTTATTAAACTTTGTTGATATCAAAACCCTTTAGGAAATTTACATGATAGGACACCTGAAAACTAATCTTACTTTTGAGACTAGATACAAAACTTCACAAGTAAGATATATAGCAATGAATATCAATGTACCAAATAATACAGCAACCACCTCACATAGCAGAAATTATAGACAATATAAAAAGAAATAAAAGCACACTAATACTAGCAGATTTTAGTGTATTTCTCAAAGTTAAAGACAAATCAGGTTGACAATAATAAGGAAGAATTTAGAAGAATTAGACAGAACTACCAATAAAATAGATTTTATCAATATATATCAAACAGTATGCCCCAGTAATAGCAGATGTAGCTTCTTCAATAGTGTACACAGAATATTTGCAAAAATCAACAGTATATTAGGTCAGAAAGAAAGTCTCCATAAATTCCACAAAGGAAAAGCAGTACAAATAATATTCTCTGATCACACTGCAATAATATTAGAAATTTATAACAAAAGTGCCTTTCCAGGGGTATAGCTCAGTGGTAGAGCATTTGACTGCAAAAGTGCCTTTCCAGTTGAAAATGTATAAATGTGAAGAATGTAAATAACTTTTGAGTAACATGGGAAACACATCCCAAAACTACCTGTTAAAAGGGACAGTCAGATTGTATTACATGAAATGAGTTATGTACTTTAAAAGGACACAGAATATTTGAAAGGAAGAAATGGAAAAGAGATACTGAGCAAATATTAACTGAAGGGAAGTTGATGAGTTATATTAATATTGTATTAAATTGAATTGAGACAGAATATTGTATTAGAAAAAATGATGAGAAGAATAATTCACCAGAGAGAGTTCAATTTTAATCTTATATGCAGCTGACAAAAAATAGGCTAAAAATATGAAGCAAACTACAATATTACAAAGAGAAATTGACAAATCCACAATTATAAAGATTTTAACATATTTCTTTCAGAAACTGATAGGTCAAGCAGATGAAAAATAAGTATGAATTTAAAAGATTTGAACATTATTTTGCATGCTTGATTTAATTGATACATAAAAATCTTTAAACCCACTAATGATGATTCCATCACTGTAGAGGGCCTTTTATTAAATAATCATGACCTCTCTTTACCCCTTTTCTCACTCTTCCCAAGGTGAGATCAATTGACATCTGATTATTGACTTTGTGTAAAGAAGTGGGTAAGCACAGTCTGGACCTTTATTTTATTTGCCTTTTGGAATCCAGCCTGCTCCCAGAGGGCACACATTTTCTGCTCCTCTGCACAGGGTAGGGAGTAGCAGTATTCTATTATTGTTTGATACCAAATGAGTACGCCTCATTCTGAGGTTTAGCATTAGGAAGCTCACTTTGTCCCAGTAATTAGCCATATTCTCCCATATCACCTTAATCAATTAGAGAAGTTAAAATTTATTAACAACCTGGTTTTCTCTTTGTCTTTTAAGGGAAGGATGAATGCTATATATTGAGCCTTCCCAAGACCCCAGTAATAATTATTAGAGAATGCACAATGCTTTCAAACAAATATACATTACTAACATAATTGACCTTGAACAAGATCACAAAGTCTAGAGTTGCTATTATACAAACTTTATCTTCTAATTATAATGGAATTAACTTAGAAACCAAATACAAATGATTTTAAAAACTCCCCTATACATCTGGAAGTAAGACAACACAGATTTCATGTGTCTTATAGGTCATAAAAGAAATCGAAATGCAATTAGAAAAATACGTAGAATAAATGTAAAAATATGCCATTCCTGAGGGAATGTAGGTAATGCAACATATAGGAGAGTTTGTAGTTTACATTTTTTACATTATAACAAGAAAGAAAATTTGAAAATTAATGATTTAATTGTCCAACTCAAGAAGTTAGCAATTGGACAATTGAGTAAACCTAAAAAAAAAAAATAGAATTAAGAAGATAATATAAGAAAACAAATTAACAAAACAGACAGAAATATAAAGCTATGTGCTGGTGCTTTAGAAAGGCAAAATAGATAAACCCTTGGCAATACTGATTATGAAAAAGATAGAAGTGATATAAATAACAATAATAAATCAAGAGGTGTGTAAATACATATAAATAGGTATTAAAAAACAAGAGAATACTATAAATAACCTTATCAAAGGGTTTTCATAGTTACACAAATGTATAATTTGATTCACACATTTCTAGAGGAATCATATATTTAGAAAGTTAATTTGGCAAGGAATAATTTCCCCCCACTAAATTCAGTTTCCAGATATGAAACTGATTTTCTCAACTTCTCAAATTTGAGTCAAATACTAAATTTCAAAAAGCCTCATTGATTTAAAACATTTTTGAAAATAATGTAACATTGTTTGGTATACCCAAATCAATTGATATTGATAGTATGAATATAAAGCTGTGGGTTCGTCACCAGTTGTGGGTTCTGGCCAGCAGAAGTCCCACAGAGATGGAATGAATTACTCAAGACTGTGGAAAAGTCAAGAGAGCGAGAGGGAGTCAGGAGCCAACTCCATGAGCCTCTCAAATCTCCCATATTTACTGAGTACAGTCAAAGGAGGAATGCAGGAATTTAGGGAAGGACAGGGTGGGATCACAATGAGTACAAAGGCTTTGTTTACTGTTGGTGTTTGGCTCAAGGTCAGAAGACCCTTCTGGTGAATCATGTTCGTGTTGAGCCTTTCGGCTTATCAGGGCGGAACGTATGAGAATCAGCTGCTTAACAACTTGGACTCAGGCGGCTGTGCCTGTCTTAGGTTGCCTCCCTCAGGGGATCTTACCCGTCATTGGCTAATCAGCCTTCTCACCTATGAGTCTGCAGCTTTTTATAAGTTGTTTACCATTCCAGCCCAAGGCTGTTTTGGGGATAGAAGACTAACAGCAGGCACGCCCAGCATTTATAGCCAGGGGCCTGGGTCATTGCTAAAACCTCAAGGCAGTTACTAAGCACATCTTCAAGGAGATAAGCAGCTGGGATTGTTACAATTTGTTAACCCAGTCATGGGCTCCCACATAAAGCTGCAAATGGAAGTTATTGAACTATAGTAGAAAAACTATAAACGATGATATTGTGTTGCCTCAAATACAAAAATTATGGTGTAAAAGTTTTTTTCCATTGTTATAAATATTTATGTTTATGAGGAGTGGTTTCTGTTGCAAAGTAAAAATAAAATCAAATATTGTTCTGAGATAAATAATTCAATGACTTCCATACTATACATTATGATGTGCAATTTAAAATGTCAGGATTTTAGTTTCAAGTCAAATCAAAATTAATAAATATTCCCACTTTTAAATGTGTATGTCTTTAAATTTTTAATCTTCAGTATCAAGCATTTTTGCATTATGATACATGCTTGTATTTCACATTAGTGTAGAAAGTTTCTGGAACTTGATTAAAAACCAAAATCTATCCAAGTTAGTGTGTTTCTTAGACTTTGTTGTCCTCTTTTCACCTGGAGTTTTAAATCTTGAAAAGCCCCTTTCAATTGAGTTAATAGTCTTCCTGGGCAAATGAGAGTTAAAGCAATTAATTGCTAAAATAAAAGAAATATGGCTCTATTTTCACCCTAAGAGTGTAAAAAGAATCCTGTTGATCTGTTTTTCTATGTAAATATTGTATGGAAACAGAACTCCATTTTCTTCAAATTCTGGAATAGACAGTAAAAACAAACAAAAAGCAGCAAAAACGTACATTAACGTTACCGAACTCAGGTTCATCTGTTCACTGCTCAAAAGCCAATAATTCCATTCTTCTTTTTGTTCTCTTTTCTTACGGTTTGATGACTAGAGAAAGTCCTTTAACATTTGTTGTAAAGCTGGTTTGGCGGTGCTGAAGAAAAACAAGAGTTAAAAAAAAGAGACCTACAAAAGATTGCTTTGGCTGTTCGGGTCTTTTGTGGTTCCTTATAAATTTTGGAATTGTTTGTTCTAGTTCTGTGAGGAATGTTGACAGTATTTTGATGGGGATTGCATTGGATCTGTGGATTGCTTTGGGAAATGTGGCCATTTGGATAGCGTTGATTCTTCCAATCCAAGAGCATAAGAAATCTTTCCATTTCTTTGTGTCATTTCAGTTTTCAGAGTATAGGTTACCTCCTTGGTTAAGTTTATTTCTAGGTATTTTTTTGTTTTTATGTAATGGAAATGTCTCTGCCAGTTATAAAATTCTGGTTTTTTGAAGTGAAAAAAAAAGTGAATGAAGGGCCACAAATGGCAAAATATCCTTCTTTTTTATGGGTGAGTTGTATTCCATTATATATTTTTTATATATATATATATTATATATATGGCATCTCCATTATCTATTCAACTATTGATGTGCACTTAGGATGCTTCCATATCTTTGCAATTTTAAATAATTTGCAATTTTAAATAATGTTGCTGTTAATAGCAGGGTGTATGTATCTTTTTGAGTTAATTCTTATTTTGTGGTTGGCTTTGATATTCCTTCAATAACTATGTAAGTTTAAAAAGCTAAAGCTCTAAATGTTCTTAGAAACAATGAACAGTACCTATATGTAAATTAAAAAATATATGTGCAGTTAAAGAAAAATTGATCTATCAAGCCATGAAAGACATAGAAGAAACTTAAAAAACATTACTAAATGAAAGAAGCCAGTCTGAAAAGGCTACAAACTGTAGAATTCCAACCAAATGACATTCTGGAGAAGGCACAGCTATAGAAACAATAAAAAGATCATGGTTTCCAGAGGTTTGGGGAGAGGGAGGGAGGGAGGAATGAATAGATGGAGCACAAGGGATTTTTAGGGCAATGAAATTATTCTGTATGATGCTATAGTGGTGGCTACATGTCATTATGCATTTGTCAAAACCCATAGAATGTACAACATCAAGAGTAAACTCTAATGTAAACTATGGACTTTGGTTGATAATAATGTGCCCATTATTCATAGATTGTACCAAATATGCCACACTGATGAGGGATGTTGAGGGTAGGGGAGCATATATGTGTGGATGGGGAGGGCTATGTGAGAACTCTATTTTCTGCTCAATTCTGGTGTGATCCTGAAACTGCCCTAAAAGAATAAAGTTTATTTAAAAAAAAAAAAGCCAATAGTTCCAGAAGCAAGTGTCAGTAGAAAGGAAAATTGCTTTACTTAGAAAAGCCGACAATCTCGGGAGAAGGTAAACTCCTGTCCAGAGATGAACTCCAAAGATTCTGCTCAACCATGACAGTTTTTAAAGGAAAGAAATGAAGATAAGAATCTGAGTGCATCGAGGCAGGAGGTTGGGTTCTGCATCAGTCTCCATTGTGTGCAGACTGGCTGACTCTCTTCAGATGTTATCTTGTCCTGTGATCTGCCTGCAGGGTTGCAAAGGGGGATCGTGGGGGTAGAAAGATACTCAGTCTTTTAACTACTTAATTCTTCATTGTTACTTCTTTTTATCTAGGAAAAGAATCAACAGTTTAGACAAGGCATAGTGTGCATTCCGGAGAGCATGTAAGTCAGGAGTTAGTTTCAATTGCTTAATGATCGCATTCCTATAATTAGGTTCTTTTAAGGTTGGAGCCGGGGCAGAAAAGGGCAAACAGAAAAGGGGCAAAGAGCTGCTTTCATTAAGACCACACAATGTAAATATGAGCAATATATTTGTCTTAGGTTGGTTTCCCTAAAGCAGACCCTGAAATGTGAGATTCTCACCTGGGATACTTATAAGGTAGTGAGGGAGGCAGGATAAGGAAAGAAAAGACCTAGGCAAAGACATCCTTTCAGATGAAGTCTATCCCGTGGGGTGATCTGCAATGCAAATTTCACCTCAGAGTTATGCCACCCTTGCTTGGGGCAAGGGACTGAAGCTTTTGCTGGCCTGTGCCATTAACTAAGGCTCACGTCGGTGGAGGGTAAAACCCAGGCGCTTCTGCTGGAGCTGGCTCCAGTCTTTCAAGGGCAATCTTCCACTTAAGGTTTTAGGTAAGAGTTGTTAGCACAGGCAGCAGATGGTAAAAGAGATTCTCAGGCCATCAACAAAATCTGCTGCAAAAACCAACAATAATTCTCTAGAAGGAAAATATATCTTAAAATGTTTAACTTTACAAGAAAAGAGGAAAAAAGGAATTAAAATGATAATGCAGTATCTCTGCTTTTTACCAATTATATTAGCATACTTTTTAAAATGATAATTTGCATTACTGAGATGTGGCAAAGCGGATGCAGCCATACATTGCTGGCATCATCATAAATTACTAGAAATATTTGGAACAGTAACTATTGAGAACCTTAAAATTTTAAAACTTTCAACCTAAGAATACCACTTTCAGTATTAGTGACCTTAACGAATAATCTAAAATGGAGAAAAGATAACATGCATACAATTGTTCATCTCAGTATTACTTACAGCCATGTAGAATGGAAAGCAATTTAAGTCTGTAGCAACAACAACAAAGTCACTAAATAAATGTTTTGTGTATTTACTCTGTAGACTATTTTTAACCATTGAAAAATGCAGTTGTGTAGATTAGTTTGCAAAATGGAATGGTGCTTATTGGGCAAAGTGAAGTTAAAAAAAGAGAGAGAGAGCATATAAAATTACCAGTGCACTCTTTTCCAAAATATCAGTGGCTGTGTGTAGGTGAGTTATTTATGAGTGATCTCTTCTTGTTTCTCAAATTCTTTTTTGTGGAATTTTGTTTCAGTTATTCAAATAAGTGTCTTTAAAAACAAACCAAGGAATTACCTTTTGAAAATGAAACAAGGGTTCTTAGATGTTTACTTCCCTGCACCTTTAGGAGAGAGGTTGAAGATTTGTTCATAAAATCTTCTCAAAATCAGTTGTTTAAGCCAGTTCTTTTGTGAGCACAGTGCTGAGTAATAGTGAGAAACAGGGTCCCTTCCATAGCCAACCTAGCACTTAGGGAGTTCCCACTCTTCTCAGTATTCCCATTAATCCTTTAGAGTGCTTTCATTCATTTAACCACTGAAAAAACTACAGCTCTACTATATGCAACACATTATGCTCACTGTTAGAAATATGAAGAAAAATAAGAGGGATTTTACCCGTGAGGAACTCATAGATCAGTGGAGGAGGAACAACTAAAATGGGTTGAGTGCCAGAACAGAAATAGGATGAAGTATTACTGGAATGAAGAGAAAAGAGCAAGGATACTCAGATAGCACGTCTCTGAGTATCTGTGATTCTGTTATTCAGTGTCTATCGTTGCAAGTTTCCCATGCAGCAATTCTTCAGCGTTAACTCTCTTTGGGCAATTCTGTGAGTGTAAGACTCAATAAATAGGTTTTCTAACCTGAGAATATTCTAATTCTTTCATTTCACATCATTTACATTAAATTGATTCCTTTCTCCAATATACTGTAACTGCTATAGATGATTCTGGCTCTCTGTTTGAGTTTCTTAAAAATATTTGTTCTCTTTCTATTAATATCTCCTAAAGAAACATGAGATGACAGAAGGATTCTGTTAGACTAATAACCAACTGAGAGACTGAGACACAAAAAGAATACCTCTCTGTCAGGGGATTTCATTTATAAGTAATAGGAAACTCAATTCAAAATGACTTTCAAAAATAAATGGTAAACATGGGGTTAGAGAAGGTGGGCTGCAGCGTTGGTAAGATCCAGAGCTTTGTGATGCCATGAGGACTGCAGCTATGTTTTCCTATAATTATCTTGGCTCTTCCCTTCTCTTATGTTGGCTTTATTTTCAGGCTGGCTACCCTCAGTGTAGCTGGGTGGCTGACAGCAGCTCCCAGATTTACATGCTTTCTTACTCTCATCAAGCCAGGAAGAAAGGAGCCATGTCTCCTTCAAATATTGAACAAAAGTCTTGGACATACCTCTGATGCAACTTTCTCAGTCACGTGCCCACACTGAGCAGATAACATTAGCAAAGTAATTGAATATATATATATAGTATATATAATTGTACTGTATGTATATATTGTATATATAATATATATATTGACTCTGTGTGTGTGTGTGTCCATCCGTTTCTATTGCTGGAACTAGGTGTAGGGTTAATCCCACCTAAATCAAATATCTGTGACAGAATGAAAAGGGATAAAATGCATGTTCAAGTGGTGATCAATCTGCCCAATACAAACTGACATAGTATCTAATACATACTAAGTACTCAACAAATATTTGTTTCACTTTATTTCATTTTCCTTACATATCTAATGCTTTCAACACTAAGGAGAAAAAGAAGACTCATTCATGCATTTTCACACCAGAAAAAAAAAAATGATCTTCAAAGGGAATGAAATCCTTTATAATTTTGCAATGCTGCATAAGTGCAAAGTATGGGTTAAAATTCTGTGACTTGATTTATAAATCTAATGTTCTTCTTGTGCTCCGATGCCAATGCATTTCAAGTGTGGGAGAAAAAGATTCTGAAGACATGTGGAAAAGGGTGGGTGGCATGGTATTTCCCACATGGAACATATTTTTAGTCTCTGCTACCCACCAGTGTCTAGAGTGTTTTTTCTGAGTAGGATTTTTCAATTTCCTTTTCAATCTGTGCGCTTAACCAATCCTTTTTCTCTTTACTACATCAAGTTGAGGTTTGACATTTGGAAGTTCCTGTGTTAAATAAATATTTTACAATATTATATCATGGTCAATAGAGTCAGGTGCCCCACAACTCTATGTTATATGTAAGAATGCTTACAATACCTTATCATTATTCAACATCCATTTCCCTGGACTTTTCTGCTGATTTACTCTGAAAACATAAAGAAAAGAGTAGTCATTAGTTAGATTGTACTTTTATTTTCTTTATATAATTGCTTAAATGCGTCACTTATGATTTGCTTAAGGGTAAAATCAAATGAAGTAATTTTTTCCACTTTTCCTGATGACCCAAGTCTGCAAACTTCAAGTCTATGCAAATGTAGTACTTGTAACAAATTATTTTAGGCAAGCACCTTCTGAAGAAGATGCAATGAATTTTAGCCTTTAGGAATTCTGAGCTATTAGGAAGTCTGGCATAGCACTAATAAAACACAAACACTTATAGTCAAATCTGATTTCTGATGCTGCTAAGTGGGAACTTAAGCTTAACATAAGAGGCAATTTAGCATATAAATGTGTCCCATAAAAGCAAGATGTTGGCAGTTCAAAACAATAAATGTTAACCTTCGGGCAGGCTGTTACTGAGGTGTTAAAGGCCCCTGAAATTTTAACGAACTTGTTTATATATAACTAAGAATTTTCTACACTAAATATCTTGCCTGAATTTATCCACTCCCAATCTCATGCCATACTACAGGAGACATTCGAGAAGTTACACCTGAAGTAATTGACCTTTTCATTGGATTCTTTCAGCAAAAGTTTTACTTCAACCTTTTCCCTTAACTTTTAATGTTTGCATCTGTCATCTGTTCTGAGAACTCTCTACATACATTCTAGTGGCAGTCTATTCCTCAGGACCAAGAAGAGGAATGAAATATCTTTCTGAACTTGGAGAGCCATTTTCAATGCAAGTACATCACAATGTTTTTTATAATCTAAATAATATGAGTGTTGCCAAAAGATCGGCCCCCAAACCCCGATGATCCAAATAACTCAGAGACGGGGTCTTGGAGCTTAGAAGAAAAGAGGCAGCTTTGTTGCTTTGCTGGGCAAAGGGGACTCACAGCAGGCTAGCGCCTTGAAAACTGTGAACCCCCCTTGGGGATGGGGCAGGGTGATTATATAGGCATAGCTCAAACAGTAAAGCATCGATAACAATCAACAGAATCATTTTCTCATCAGAAGACTTAGAATGGCAAATGGCATCATGATGCCTCCAGGAGACCAATTCTATAGAGGCTAACGGTTGTCCCTCTTTTTATTACTTTATCTTATAAGTGCCCAAGATGTGGTCTTCTTGGTAATTCAGGCTATTTTGTAAGGTTACAATCCCGTTAACTTCTCCCTGGAGAATGGACTCAGAGACCAAGCATGATTATTGCTTTAGATTACTGGAATAAAATAGAAACAGTAAAATTAATAGCTTTATTTTAACAACGGGCCTGCAGCTGTGAGTAGCCACTGGTCAGTCAGGTTAGTTAACCGTTTTAAGAGCAAGCATAAGAATAAGCAATCTGTTAGCCTAAATGTGACCATTTTATTAATTCTCCTCCACAAGGATGGCTTTATTTCTTTCTCACTTTTCTAAACAGATACAGATCATGGTCATATATACCCAAGAGACCTCTGCCAGTTGCTCTAACCCTCAAGAGAAATCAAACTGTCTTCACAGCGGAATTCATTGAAAGGGGAACCCAGTTTAATTTAATTGAATCAGTAGTCCAGAGAAGATTCTTCCATGTAGATAGAAACTCTTAAAAACTCCACAATATCAAGTTAAAAAAGTCCAGACTTTCTGAAGCCATTCATATTGTTGACCAACCATTTCTGGTCAGACTCCTTCTGAGTCTTCATCATCCTATTAGTTCTCATAATAGTCTTTTGGATTTTTTTCTGCATCTTCAGCTGGGTCCTCTTCCATGGTTCCCTACCTCTTCAAGTTAGACGTTCCCCCAATTTTACCCTCATGTCCCTTTGCCTCTCTTTGTTTTTCTTTCTATGTCTATGCTGATT
Source organism: Camelus bactrianus (assembly GCF_048773025.1). Classification (NCBI taxonomy): domain Eukaryota; kingdom Metazoa; phylum Chordata; class Mammalia; order Artiodactyla; family Camelidae; genus Camelus; species Camelus bactrianus. The sequence continues at coordinate 74,436,233 of NC_133575.1, read as the reverse complement.
CCATTTATTCCCAGAGAGTTTCAGTTATACCTATGAAGTTGACCCCAAAATCTCTGTATCAAGTCCTCCTTATCATTTGAGCTTGTGATATAATTTTCAACTTCTGCTGCTTCTTGCTACTTAGATAGGTTATTAATAAACTTAACAATTCTAAAACTTAACATATCATCTTTCTTTTAAAAACAATAGTGTTATAAAAAAAAAAAAAAAAAACACAGGCCCCAAATGACATCGCCTGAACTAAAACTCATGATACTGAATCTAGATTTAATACCTGATCTAATTGCAGTCTCAACTTCTCCCAGAAATGTAATCTCAATTGACCAGTCTAGAATTTTCTGTCATGCATCACTAAGCTCATCTGTCACATGGGTCCTCTCCATTCCCCTGAGGAAGAAGAAGAAATCTGCATGATAAAACGCTTGCCTTCCCTTACCTGCCCCCGCCTCCAAAAGATGTCCTGGCCTAAAAATAACCCTTTCTTTTATTTTAATACCTTCGTGCCCCACCCTCCTCCTGCCTATGAAATTGTTCCATTTTGTACAACCCCTCAGAACTCCCTTCTAGTTGCTGGATGGGATGCTGCCCCATTCATGAATCATTGAATAAAGACAATTAGATCTTCAAATTTACTTAATTGAATTTTTGGGTTTTAACACTAGTAAATAATAATAAAATGTCAGGTGTCATTCTAGGTGCTTTCCATATAATAAGGCATTAAATTCCCAAAACAACCTTTTGAAGTAGGTACTATTTTTACCATCACTCCCATTTTACTGATAAGGAAACTGAGGCACAGAAAGTTTCATTGACTACCCATTGTCATACAGCTGGTAAATAGTAGAGACAGGATCTGAGCTTGAAAAATCTAGCACTAGGATCATTGTTCTTAACTACTTCATTTTGCTGTATTGCATAGTTTCCCTTACCATTTTCTTTTGATTTTATCTCCATTCCCCTCACATCAACCCTTGTCATCATTTTTTTCCTTTTTCTTGTCACGCCTCACCTCTTCCCACATCAGATCAGTTGCTAAATTATGAAGTCTTGTATTTCTACCACTTCAGGCTTGTTTTTAATTTTGTGAGAGAGTGGACTCAATTTGTCCTCCTGACTCCAGCCTTTCTCCATTCTAATGCAGGGGTGGGGAGATTAATTTTCCTATAGCACAGCTCTAATGAAGTTTCTAACAAGTTTCTTTCCACTTACAGAAAAACAAAAACAAAATAGACTCTTCCTGCTGAAATTCGTGGCTCTCCACAATATATAACTCCAACTCACTTTTCTAAGCTTATTTATTGTGTTCCTAATACATGAGATCTGTACCTTAGCCATGTTGGACTGCTCAGTCCTGTCTACGGTAACCTCCTCATCTAATTCTGTCCCTAATTTCATGGTTACTCATTTTTTAGTCCTTACACACAGCAAATATAATCTGGCTGTTATTCCCTGCCTTTCCTAATTGCAACTCTGCAACTAGCACTATTGAGCTCCAATATGTAGGCTCAATCTTGCCCATTTTAGGGACCAGAACCAAACAGTCCTAATGTTATATGAAGAATGCTGTTTTGTGGTTAAAAAAAATAAACAAGCAATAAATAAATAGGAAAAGAAATAGAAGTAGCCATTAACAAATAAAATATTAAATATTGTTTATAATTTAAAAATTAAAGTTAAGATAATAGCTAAGGATATATGAGAGAGTCACCTTCATTAATTTGTGATGGGAATTTTTTTTTTTTACTATATCACTATAAATTTTATTCAGAAACCCATCTTTGTTGGTTTTTTGTTGTTGTTTTTAAAAATTCCCATAATGAACTAGTTTGGTCAGTCAACTACACTTTCTAGCAAATACAGGGTAAAAAATGGCTTGGCTCAAAATTGCCCAGATCTTTCATGATCTCTCCACCACCTCCTGTGGCACTCCAGTCCCCAGGCCCTGACTTCCATCTATGCTTCTTGCAACAACGCCGGTATAAATACCACCACAGTTCTCTAGAAATGGGTTTCAAATGCATGAAATTGCAGAAACCTCCTCGTTTACACACTCCCTTTTCATACTGGTGGTAGCAGGCTTCTCTGAAGTCTGTCCTATGGGAGAGCTCAGCTTGGATGGGCTGTATGTTAAACCAACCGTTATTCAAATCAATAGCAGCCTTTTCCACATCTTCTTCTGGATGAAACTTGACATACACGTATCCAATTAGGTGATCTCCAAAGTTATCACAGATAGTCTTCTCTTCAACTTAAATATACTTTTCTATTTATGCAAAAACCTCTTCAAAAAAATTCATCATTGTGTACCTGCATTTCGACATTACTCACAGCACAGCACAAACTGTCAGTAGGCAATGAAGAGTATTGAAGGTTAGGACAATAGTCTGCTCAGTTTATTGTGCAACCAAGAGAATCTGTCTCCATGAGGACATGCTCCAATTTTGAAATAAAATGAACAGTTGACTTTGTGTTTCTTGGTGCTGAAAATGGAGACCAAATAAATTCTCTCCCATTCCCCACCTGCCGCTGGCCACCACTGCTGCCCGCGCAGTCGACCCTCTATGAAGGGAATTTAAATTGGCACAACCTTTGGGTAAAGCAACTGATCAAAAGCCTACAACAGAAAACAAATAGGAAGAAAAAAACTTTAAATATTCATTACAATAACAATCACTAAGTTAAGTATAGTATATCCATTCTATTGAATTATTTATACTTATATGTATGAGATAGATTTTTAAGATATATTGCCAATTGAACAGGAAAGGCTGCAGAATGTTGAACACCATATTTGTATCAACATATACAGATAAAACATCCAGTACTCTGTATTTCTATGATTACATTTATGGACACATAAATACAGCAAAAAAACACTTATAATATTAAAATTATATTTTAAAATGTTTATATGCTTTGTTGTGGTTGATCATATTCTAGGACAATGTTTTGGATAATCAAAAAATACACAAAGATGTATCTAAATTTATGTGTTAATTATAATGTGGTAACTCTAAGGTCCAATATTAGTGCAATGTTAAATAAATTTTGGTACATACATATGGTGCTTTGAAAATCATATGTAAATGTTTATAACATACTGTTATATAAGTAAAGTAGGTTATAGTTTACATAGTTTACATCTCTGGTGTCAAACACAGGGCCTGACACTGACAAGTGAATGTTGAATGAATACATGTGCCTATATTATAATATTATTTGGAAAAAAAAAGATAGTATGCATGCTCAAAGTTTAGCAGGACGTTGACTGAAAATTCAACAGTGATTACTGATGGATTATAGGCAGAAGAATATTTTAAATATCACCCCACTCACATATCTCTTTCTCAAACAGCTATTTGCTGTGGTAGAAAGAATAACAGTCCCCCGAATATGTCCATGTCCTAATTCCTGGAACCCGTGACTATGTTTTCTTCATGGCAAAGGGACTATACAGATGTGATTAAGATTAAGGAAATGGAGGGAAGATTATCCCAGATTAACCAGGTGGGCCCTACCTAATCGAATGAGTCTTTAAAAGGAGAAAACCTTTCCCAGCTGTGGTCAAAGAGAGACATGTGACAATGTAACTGTCAAAGATTTGACATTAATGGTTTTAAAGATGGAGGAAGGAGGCCACAAGCCAAGAAATGTGGGTGACCTTTAGAAGCTGGAAGTGAATTCTCTGCTAGAGCCTCCAAAAAGGAATGTAGCTTTGTTGACAGCTTGATTTTAGTTGTGAGACCCATGTTAGATTTATGACCCATAAAACTATAATAAATTTGTGTTGTTTTAAGCCAGTAAGTTTGTGGTAATTTGTTATGGCTGCAACAGGAAACAAACACATTTGTTGAATACAAATTCAAAGTATAGACACACAGAAAGAAAAAAAAATCACCTTTAATCCCACACTCAGATATAAATACCATAACAGTATGATGTATATAACATTTTCCTTCATAAATATAACACATCTCCATAAAAGGCAACTTCATTCTTCCAGTTGCTCAGGTGAAAACTTCTTGGGGTCAGTATTGACTTTTTTTCTTTTCTACGCCACATTCAATTAGTCAGCTTTATATTTGTAACAATCTGACCATTCTCACCATCTCCAAATACTATCTGGTCCAAGCCACCAGGAGCTCTCACTTGGCTTGTATTCTGATAACCTCTAAATCTTCTCCCTGCATCCATACTTTCCCTGCTAGTCTGTTCACCATAGAGCAGCCAACATGATCCTTTACAAATATGTATCAGTCACCTTCTAAAGGTGTCCTCTCTCTTTCAGAATAAAAGCTAAATTCCCCACAGTTGCTTAAAGTCCCTAGAAAGATATGGTCCTCGGCTGCTTCTCTGATCTCATTTCCTGTCACTGTTGCTCTCAGTCACTTCACTCCAGACATACTACCCTCCATGTTTCCCCCTCCACCCCAAAAACCAATCATGTTAGTAAAAAAGGACCTTTCCACTCTCTGATTCTTTTGCTTAGAATGTTTCCCTAAAGGTGTCTGTATGGCTCAGTTTCATTTCCCTTGGGTTCTGGCTCAAATAGTATCTTATCCCCATGGCTTTCTAAGACCTCCCTCTATAAAATAACACTATCCTCCTCATATTCTCTATCCCCTTACCTTGCTTTATTTTTCCTCATAATGCTCATCACTTTCTGAAATAAATTATATATATTTCATATCATACATGAAATTGTGTATTTATATGCATTTTGTTTTGTTATGTATCTTACAAGCATCTGTATGTCTTTTCTTTTTTTTTCCAGGATATGAAAAACCATAGATAACATACATCTTTTTCTCTTATGTTTTTGAAATAACGTGTATATAATAGGATCTGTGCCTAACTACTTTTGTAAGTGTACTTCTTTGAGTTTGAGGCTATTATGCATATTGCCACTGTGAGCACTCTTGTTGGTGTGCCTTGTGTAGGGGTTTTTGTTTGTTTGTTTGTTTGTTTTTGCATTTATCCTTCTTGATGTTCTCTGAGCTTCCTGTATCTATGGTTTTGTGTCTGACATTAATTAGGGGGAAATTCATCACATGTATGTTACATCTTTTGTAGTTGTACCACAGTCCTTAGATATTCTGTTTATTTCAGTCTTTGTTTTCTTTGTTTTTCAGTTTTGGAGGATTCTTTTGAAATATTCTCAAGCTCAGCGATTCTTTCCTCAGCCATGTCCAGTCTACTAATACGCCCATCAGAGATATCCTTCATTTCTGTTACAGTGTTTTTAATTGTTAGCATTTCTTTTTTGGTTGTTTCTTAGAATGTTGATCTTTCTGTTTACATTGCCTATCTGTCCTTGCATGTTGTCTACTTTATCTATTAGAACCCTTACCATCTTAATTATAGTTGTTTTAAATTCCTAGTCTGACGATCCCAATGTCCCTGCTGTGTCTCGTTCTGATGCTTGCTCTGTCTCTTTAAATTGTGTTTTTTGCCTTGTCTGTATCTGTGCCTTGTAATTCTTAATTAATAGCTAGAAATGATGTACTGGGTGAAAGGAACTGCTGTAAATAGGACTTCAGAAATGGTGGTAAGGTCTCGGGGGAGGGGAAGCATTCTGTAGTACTGTGGTTAGGTCTCAGTCTTTTAATGAGCCTATGCCTCTGAACTTTGAGCTTCGTGATGTTTATCAGCCTTTTTCTTTCTCCCCACTTAGGTGAGACAGGATGGGTAGAGTGGGCTAGAGTTGAGTATTTCCCTTCCTGCACATGGAAGACTAGAGCTGACTGAAGTTGGGTATTTTCCTTTGACCAGGTCAATTAGGCTGTGATAAAACCCCAGCAGGTTTGGCTCCAGTTAACTTGTTTCTCCGAGGGCAGACTTGTTAAAAAGACAGAGTGCTCTGGTGCATTTCAAAATGATTGCTTTTCCACTTCTCCTACTGGAAGCACAAGGGAATTTCTCTCTAGTATGTACTGTGACAAACTGTTGAAGCTCCTGGAAGTAAATCTCACAAAATTTTGGGCACCCCCTCCTCTGACTGGGTCCCCTGGGATTTTTCACTCTCAAAGTTATTCACACTGAGCATCTAGCAATTCATCAGTTACAGTACAGGTTTTCCTACCCTACCACTGGTTCCCTTGTTGGCTTCTGCTCATGAGCCTCTGCTCTGGTAACCTGTGCCTCCTTGTATTCACTTGTCTGTCTCTCCAGTTTAGGGGGCAGCAGTTTGTCCTGTGTCTTCTCATCTCTTACAGATCCAAGAGGAGTTGTTCATTTTCAGTCTGTTCAGCTTTTTATTTGTTAGCACAGAGTGTCAACTTCCAAACTCCTAACATGTAGAATTGGAAACTGGAAGTCATAAAGGTTTTAAGAACTCACTCCAATTGCTTTATATCCCAATATCCTCATCTGTGAGATTTCTTAAATTGCCTTTTATAACATGAAATATGTCAAGAATTTATGTTTTCACAGAAAGTACATGGGTTAAACAATCTTAAGTCTGTGTTTGCAATAAGTCCTTTTGGATATCTTCACGTATGAATGAAAACTTGATGGAGTATAAAATTCATGGGTGATAACTTTCACTCCAAAACTCTGTAAACCTTGTTCTATGCATCAAATACCTGTATTATTTTAACATTATCTATTTGTATAATTTTATAACAATACTGTACATTTTGATCATAGTGGCTTGATGATACATTTTAATAGCTGCTGAAGTGGGTCTTCATTATTTGCATTTGTTATCATTTTATTGGACGTACTCAGGCACATATTATTTTATATAATCTTTGAAATTATTTTAAACCAATTTTAATAATTCCAGCCCCAAACACTTGTATTCTAAATAAAAATGCATTAAATTCATAAATTAATTTTATCAGAATTAATATTTTCATGGTATTTACTTCCATTTTAAAAACATGAAACTGTTTTCTAGTTGTTCTGATATGATTTTATGTTCTTCAATTTGATTTTTTGATAAAGGTTTTATTGAGATATAATTCACATACTATACAATGTACCCATTTGAGTGTATTATTTAATGACTTTTAGTATGTTCACAAGAGTTGTGTAACCATCACCATAATCAATTTTAGAATATTTTTATTATCCCCCAAAGAAGCATTATGCACTTTAGCTGTCCTCCTGAAATCGTCCCCATCTACCCAAGCCTCAGGGAACCATTAATACTCTCAGTCTCTATAAATTTGCCTATTCTGAATATTCTATATAAATAGAATCACATTATATATGATCTTTTGTAGCATGTATCAATATTTCATTTATTTTTATTGCTGAATAATATTCCATTATATGGACATGCCACATTTAGTTATCCATACATCAGTTGATGGATGTTTCGATTGTTTTCACTTTTTGGCTATTAGGAATATTATGAACATTCATGTACAAGTTTTTATGTGGACATATGTTTTCATCTCTCTTGGATATATAACTAGAAGTAGAAATGCTGGATCATATGGTAAATCTATGTTTAAAATTTCAAAGAACTGTCAGATAGTTTTCCAAAGTGCACCATTTTACATTCCACCAGCAATGCATAAGAGTTCCAATTTTTCCACATCTTTGTGAATATTTATCTTTTTATTATAGCAATTCTATTGGTTGAAAAGTAGAATCTCATTGTGGTTTTGATTTGCATTATCTTAAATGATTACTTATGTTGAACATCTTTTCACATACCTATTGCCCATTTGTATATATTCCTTTGAGGAATGTATACTCAAATTTTTTGCTCATTTTAAAATTCCATTATTTTTATTTTTAATATCAAGTTGTAAGAGGTATGATTTTCAAATATCTTCTCCCATATTCTGTCTCATTCTGTGAGTTGTATTTTTTCTTTCTCGATGGACTCATTTGTAGCACAAACATCTGATTTTGATAAAATCAAATCTATTTTTTCTTCTGGACTAGTTCACAGTAGGTGTAGAAGAGTCTCCATTAGTAAAAGAGTGTGAATTGTGTGAACACTTTTCAAACTTCTGCTTGTGTCATATTTAATAATGTTTTATTAGTCAAAGCAATTCACACGATCAAGGTGAAACTGAAAGTGTAGAAAGATAAACTTAGCTTCTTAATGGGAGGAGCTGAAAAATATTGTGGCTTATTTTGGCAACTATCGCATTCTTAGTTAAGTGAAACTTCTACTGTGATTTTTCATTCCACAACTAGCACCCAGAGCTCTGAAACTTGCCTAAGCCCAGTTCACAGTGTGTTTTTGAACACTAAAAATTAGGCTTTTCAATTTAAGAGTCAGCTGTACAATTCTATTGCCTTTGGCTAGTCTCTAACTTGCTTATCCTATTACCTGCTACTAAGAATGCAGAATGCCACCCCAGACCTAACACTTTCCTATCACCATACCTTTTTTAGGAAACCTAACTTACTCTAGCTTGTCTTCTATTTATTTATATACTGTCTTTGCTACTAGATGATAAATGACTTTGAGAGAAAGGATCATATATTACTTCTCTGTCTCTGACAGTCTTGCACAAGACCCTGCCTTTTGTCTTTTCTCTGTATTTGTAGAAACCACTGAACCAGAACCCAGATTCTCATTGTGTTTTTGTTTTTTTAGCCTTGCCACATTCCAGGCATAAGATTTGGATATGTAGGTGTTCCATAAGTCATTTACTACAATTACACTTCAGATTGATCTATGGTAGTTATAGATTTCACATATCTATGGAAACTTAATTGAACAAACTGGTCCAGTAAGAACATCTGATCACTGCATCATTGAATTTTATGCTTTATTGTTCTACACATGTATTTGCAATAATCAGCTTGTTGTACTTATTTAGATGAAGGCATATGAAAAAGCTTTAATGAATAGGTTTCTATTTCCATTTTTCTTACTGGAAATTTGTTCATTATTAGTTGCTAACTATTCTCTCTTTCTCTCTCTCTCTCTCTCTTTCTCTCATTGTTGTTAGTCCTTTTTAATACACAAATTAACCTACATTTGGCTAGTATGAGCCCCTTCAGGTTGACTTCTGTGAAGTTTTTTTGACATGATCCTAATAGTTTTTGATAGCTTAGTAGCTTTTAGACATAACAAGATGTTCCAAACTCATTTTGTACATTTCTTAATCCATACTGAAATTAGCTATTTCTCTAATAATCCCTTCTTTTAGTTGAACATGGTATTTATAGACCCCTCTCTTGATGCTAGGAGTGCTCATTGAAGCTAGGTTGGTTGTTGCTCCTTTTTATTCTCTAAGACCTTTATACAATATTAAATAATATGTCTGAAAAGTGATGAACTTTGTCTTGTGTCTGATTTTAATGAGAATGTTTCCAAAATGGTAGCGTAAAGGATAATGCTTGCTGTATATTTCTAATAAATTACCTTAATCAGGGTAATGAAGTTTCCTTATATACATATTTTGGTAGAGAACCTTTACCAAATTAGGTGAAGTCTCTATCTTTATGTTTTGAAAACAAATTTTTAACATGAATATGTCTTGAACTTTAATGAATGCTTACATATATTATTACAATCATATATGTTCTTCTGAAATCACTTTATATGATATACTGGATTAATGTATTTTCTGACCTTAGAAAATCTTTGCTTTTTGGAAATAAACTCTAGTTGGTCATGATAAATATATATTTTAACATGATAGAAAATTATATTCATTTATATCTTGTGTGGAATTTTTATATCTATATTCACAGATGACATTGGTCTATAATTGTCTTTCTTGTACTGGCTTTTTTTCCTTACAAATAAATTAGGGTATATTTTTCTACTCTCTGAAAAAGTTTATATTATGTAAGGATTATCTTTTTTTGTCTGGTAAAAATAATCTGGAAATTTTGTGTGTACTCTTTCAATTATTGATTAAATTCTATTGATTTTCTATTTTATTTTTGGTAAATTTACTAGTTTATTTTTTGAGATATTTATCTCTTCTACTTCCAAATATTGGATAAATTTGTTCATAGTATCGTCTAATGAATTTTTAATATCTATACTGGCCTTCAGGTTATACTCCCCTTTTGTCCTTAATTTTACTTATTTGTATCTGCATCTTATCTTTCTTAATTATCAGTATTTATTTTTATGTATTTTCAAAGAACAAGGTTTTGTTTTGTTGATATTCTTTATTTTTAGTTAATTATTATTTTTATCTTTATAATTTTCCCTTTCTTTTATATTTAGGTTTAATTTCCATCTTCATGTCTTTAAGTTGAATGTTTTAATGATGTATTTTCAGAATGTCTTTAAAAAAATAAATTCATCCATAAATTGCCCTCTAAATAGCAATTTAACTGCATCCCCTAGATTTTTTTGTAGTGTTCATTACCACTGAGATCTATATATTGTATAATTTCCCATATAATTTCCTCTTTAACTCATGATTTATTGAGAAGGACATTTTAAAGTTTCTGAGTATTTTTCAACCATCTTCATATTGTGATATTTTATTTACTTGCATTGTGGTCAAAGGACATTATGTGCATTATGTAAGCTTTATGACTTTTTGCACTTCCTTTTGACATCATTCAAGGGCATTGCTTATAAAGTATACTGACAAGACCATTGTTTCAAAACAGACATATTTCAGTTGCCCTTAAATTTTTTCTTCCTGTACTTGCTTATGGTTGCTTCACATTTGATCACCAGGGATTAATTACTTTGTTTTCTTTCCATTATCAGTTCTGTACCCAATATCTATCTTTATGAAACTGTAAAAAAGTAATAAATGGGAACCTCAATTAAATAGAATCAGGATATGAGAAGGGGGTATAGCAGCACCCAATAGGAAGAAGAAAGACTCCTCTTCTTTCCCGGCAACAACTCAGCCAATGAAAACCCATAGACTCTTGTCTACTATTGCCCTCCCAATTTCCTTTTCCCCTTTATAAATGTTCTCCTTCCTTTGCCATATGGGGACTTGTATGTGGCTCACCGTGGTTGCTGACCCTGAATTGCAATTCTTAGCAAATCCTGAAAATTCCATTTTTGCTGGATAAATAACTAGCAGTCTGTTTTAGGCAACAGAACTGAACACGTTTGTTCCAGGGTTAGTGGATAAATATGTATTATAGGTATTCACTATTGATGAGCATATATTATTACTGTTTGCTCATGGAAGATGCAGAAAAAGCTGTTGAGGAGACTGGGAGTATTAGATGTAGTCTAATTTAGTGTGTACAGGCTTGGGTATTGAAATTAGACAGATCTAGATGAAACCTACAGGCATATCTCAGAGATATTGTGGGTTCAATTCCAAACTACCACAATAAAGGGAATATGGCAATAAAGTGATTCACACAAATTTTTTGGCTTCCTAGTACACATAAAAGTAATGTTTACACTGTAAGGTAGTCTACTAAGTGTGCAATAGCATTATGTGTAAAAAAGTGTACATCTTAATTTAAAAAATAGTTTGTTGCTAAAAAATGCTAACCATCATCTAAGCCTTCAGCAAACCATAATCTTTTGGATGGTGGAAGGTCTTGCCTAAATGTTGACGGCTGTTGACTGATCAGGATGGTGGTTACTGAGGTTGGGGTGGTTGTGGCAATTTTTAAAAATAAAACAACAATGAAGTTTGCTGCATTGATCAATTCTTCCCTTCAGAAATGATTTTTATGTAGCATGCAAATGCCGTTTGATAGATTTTATCCACGAAATTGGAATCAGTCCTGTCAAACCCTGCCACTGCTTTCAACTAGATTTATGTAATAGTCTAAGTCCTTTGTTGTCATTTCAACAATCTTCATGTCATCTTCTCCACACGTAGATTCCATCTCCAGAAACCCACTTTCTTTGCTCTGTAAGAAGAAACTCATCTGTTAAAGTTTTATAGCAAATATAGTTTTTTAAAGTTGGAAACATTGTGAAAATTACTAGAATGTGACACAGAAACATGAATTGAGCAAATGGTATTGGAAAAAATGGTACCAATAGACTTAATCCATCCAGGGTTGCTGCAAAGCTTCAATTTGTAAATATCTTCAAAGCACAGTAAAGTGAAACACAATAAAATGAGGTAAGCCTGTATATCATGTGCTCTTATTAGAGGTATGATGTTGAGCAAATCATTTTAACACACTTATTCTCATAGGAGGGTTAAATAAAAGAATGTATATAAAGTGCTGGGCAAATAGTTAAGGACTCAGTAAGTGTTCACCAAGCTGAAACAAAAACAACCAATGAAAATTTTAGAGTGAACCCAGATTTCACAGCCCTGTTGAGAACGGGATTGGTTATTAATCAGTTGAACTTTACTTTTCATAGCTAAAAGTGTATTTGTAAACTATTTATACTTTATAAAATGAAAAATTTAGGTAATGACTACAACAACTCAGACTGGAAAGCAAAATTCCCTTGATTTTATGTGTTTGAATTTTTCTTATCAACTCTGCCAATGTTGAAGTCACCTGCTAGCCTTCTTGGTTTGGTTTTGCATTCTTGATCATTCATTCAATAAATAACAATTTATCTATCTACTATGTACCATGATTGTATTGTTTGTGACCAGTAAAATGTTGCATAAGATAGTGCCATTGCTTTCAAAATATGCACGGGTTTAGTAGAGGAAGCAGATATGTAAACAACTAATGATAACAAAAGTTGTGCAAATAACTTGCTATAGAAAGTGCAAGTGACAAATATTAAAAACGTCCTGCGTCATGATAATAATTAGTGTGAAATAGTAAGATTCATAAACTTTATCTTATGTACAATATTAGGAGGATAGTGTAAGACATGGGGAAAATGGTGCCACCTTGATCTCATATCCACAGTGGGATATAAGAGACAGTGCTTTGTCTGTGTGATGATGAGCCCTACTTTTCTCTTCTGTAAATTGGGATAATAAAACTGTCATTTCAATATTTACTTTGAGAACTGGTTCTTTCACCCAACAAATATTTATCAAGTTCTTCTTCTGCCAGGCAGTGTGGTAGGTGGTGGATTAAATAAGACACTGTAAATAATGCACTTGATGCATGGCAGGCCCTCAATAAAAGATGATGAGATAAATGGGGCCGTGAGTGGCAATAATCAGCTAACTATAATAACAGCTATAACTTATTGAATATTTTCTATGTGATACACATTTTATCACTTTTGAATACTGACAATGACCAATGGAGACAATGAGATGTATTTGAAGTGCTAGTGTAGCACTTCCCTTCATCATTTGGAAATGTTTCCCATAACTCTAATATCAATTTTAATAATATTATTCATTATATTATCATATAAAATCATAGAATAAATAGTGTATTATATTATAACTCTATTCTTACATATTAATATAAAGACATTAATAATATACTCTTTATAATACATTAATATAATATTTATATTATAAATATTAAAATTTCCATTATACAAGTGAGTGAACAGAAAGGTGAACCTTTTTCCCTAAAGTAATTGGCTAAAAGCACTGGTTTGCTGAAGCTGAACCTAACATTTTTTCTCATGGAATGCACTGCTTTTGATAAAATTTTTAGCCTCTTAACTAAAGACATAAATTTCAGTGGAAAGTTTAGTTTCATTTTTTAGGAGCATAAAATTTGGGATAATTGTTAGTGGTTACAAATTCCTATCAATTTTCTGTTAAATTTGCTATTTAAATGGATGATCTAGAGGAAAAGTAACTGGAAAATATAATTCCTATCCAAAATTTTCATCGTTTTTAGCCACTATTATCTTGTTTATTGGTTTGTTTGCTTTTCTCCATATTTTTCAAGTACAAAATTTAAAGTAATTTCTAAACAGAATGGAAGCTATTTAACATTGTAGAACGAATTATCTCTTTTTGAAAATCTTTCCCTCAAATATACTGCTACTAATCTTTTCTTTTTGCATGTGGGAAAATCAAAGCCTTTTATACAGCATGTTTAATTTTTTAAAAATACAAATATTAGTCCAAAATATTCACATTTAATTGTGTAAGTTAATTTTAATTAAATTATAATTTCAAGATAAATAAAAGAATATGTGAATGTCAGATATTTGCACAAGCAAAATTAAAGAACTTTCAGGATCTCTGAAGATTTCCCCCATATTATTAAAACACTCTCTGCTGGAAACAAATTATTATCAAAGGTTTTCCGATTTTCTTGTGGTTCCTGAAAAATCCATTGTTATGTGATTATAATATTTAAGGACTCTAAATTAAATGGTGACACAAGATTAATTTTAAATCCCAATTATTACAAAACAAAAAAGTATCAGCAATCAACTTCCTTCACTAAAATTGAAATGTCATCACAAAATATTCAGAGTTTATTTGATTATGAACAATAAAATCATTAATTATTTGGAGCATGAGTTGGCTAACATTTTCTGTGAAGAGTCTGATAGTAACTATTTTAGGCTTTGTGGACTTCATGGTCTCTTTGCCAAGCTACTGCTCACCTCTGCCATTGTAGGGTGAAAGTAACCAGACACAATACATAAACAAGTGGGCATGGATGTGTTCTAGTAAAACTTTATTTATTGATACTGAAATTTGAATTTCGTATAATTTTTATGTGTTCTAAAATACTTTTTTTATTTTTTTCAACCACTTCATGTAAAAATTATTGATAGATCAAAGGCTATATACAAACAAAGGAAGGCCAGATTTGGCCTGTAGGCTCTAGTTTTCTGACATCTTATTTGGGTGACTTTCACTCCCCATAGCAGTATACCCTGTATTGAATGGAACGGCAACTGATGGGAATTGATATAAGATCACACAATTAACCATCGATAATTAACCATCAATGATTTCTAAGGATGTCAGCATCTCAAGTTATAATCAAGAATATAGTGGAAATATGTCTAGAGTCCCAAGGCTACCAATATCTCCTTTATCAAGACACAAAAGCCTACTTGTCAACTCCTGTTTTTCAATGGAATGGCAAGGGTAATAGAAACTCCTGTACCATTTATATTTTGAGTACAGCTACAAATTCAAATTTTCTCCTCAAGGTATTTTAAGAATCTGCCAACATACAGAAAAATTAACTGATTAAAATACCTTTTTCCCCCAACTTTCATGAAAATGTTAATAAGTGACATAAGTAATAGATGAACAGTATAGAAGAGAATAAATTACAAGTTTAGAAATATCTGCAAGTAAGTCACTTGATTGAAAAAAAAGCGGAGGGCTAAGCGTGAACATATCTGCATCAAAACAACTGAAAAATAGGAACCTTTATGCAACAGAGATAGAAGGGTCTTTTATGCTATGTACTGATCAAGAAAGTCTAGTTTTGTTTATGATTTCCTTTATTGTGCAGAAGCTTTTAAGTTTAATTAGAAAAACAACCTGTGGAATGGGAGAAAATATTTGCAAACAATAGGACTTGCTAGGGATTAATTTCCAAAATATACAAAGAGCTCATATAGCTCAATATCAACAAAACAAACAACCCAATCAAAAAATGGGCAGAAGATGTAAATAAACATTTCTCCAAAAAAAAAAAAAAAACATACAGATGGCCAACAGGCTCATGAAAAGATGCTCAACATCGCTAATTATTAGAGAAATGAAAATCAAAACTACAATGAAGTATCACCTCACACCAGTCAGAATGGCCATCATCAGAAAATCTACAAATAATAAATGCTGGAGAGGCTGTGGAGAAAAAGGGACCCTCTTACAGTGCTGGTGGGAATGTAGTTTGGTGAAGCTGTTATGGAAAACAGTATAGAAATTCCTTAAAAAACTAAAAATACATTTACCATATGATCCAGCAATCTTACTCCTGGGCATGTATCTAGAGGAAACTCTAATTTGAAAAGATACATGCACCCAAATGCTTGTAGCAGCACTATTTAGAATAACCAAGACATGGAAACAACCTAAATGTCCCTTGACAGATGACTGGATAAAGAAGATTTGGAGTGTGTGTGTGTGTGTGTGTGTGTGTGTGTGTGTGTGTGTGTGTGTGTGTAATGGAATACTACTCAGCCATAAAAAAGAATGAAATAATGGTATTTGCAGAAACATGGATGCACCTAGAGTTGATCATACTAAGTGAAGAAAGTCAGACAGAGAAAGACAAATACTATATGATATTGCTTATAAATGGAATCTAAAAAAAATTATACAAATGAACTTATTTACAAAGCAGAAATAAACTCAGATATAGAAATCAAACTTATGGTTCCCAAGAGGGAAAGTGGAGAAGGATAAATTTGGAGTTTGGGATTAACATAAAACACACTAGTATATATAAAATAGATAAACAACCAGGACATACTGTACAGCACAGGGAACTATATTCAATATCTTATAATAACCTATAATGGAAAAATATCTGAAAAAGACATACATATATGTATAACTTAATCACTTTGCCATACACCTGAAACTAGCACAACACGGTAAATCAACTATATTTCAATTTTAAAAAATTTAAGAAGGACTAGTTTTTGTTGCAGTGATAAACAATTCCAAAATCCCATTGACTTAAAGCAACAAAAGTTTACTTCTTGTTCATGCTGCAGGACTACCACAGGTTGGCTGAGAACTGAGGTCCATTTTGTCTTTACTCCGGGATCCAAGCTAAAAGAAAGCTACCATCTAGAATCCTGATGGTCATTGAGATAAAGTTGAGGAGAACATAGAAAAATCATATACTCCCTCTTAAAGCTTCCACTCAGAAATGAAACAGTGTATCTCCTCACATTTCATTGGTTAAAGCTATTCCAGTGGTCATATCTAATTTCATGTGGATGGAGAAGTACAATCTCTTACAACTGGAATGAATGAGGAGAACCTGAAATAAATGGTAAAAAAACAGTGACTACTATCCTGCCCTTTTGTTCACAAAAGATTCAGCTCATTCCCTTCCTTCACACAGAATATTTCACCACAACCCCAGGGAGGCCAACACAAAAATCTCATCAAGTGACTGGGTCAACCTCTCTGAATCCAAGATCTCTGAGTTAGGCACAGTTAAGCCCTATATCAGATCCAGACGTGACTCTTCCTTATGTGAAGAGAAATTAAAGTATAAAGAAAAATTATCTGTTTCCCACACATACTCAATTTATGACGGTCAAAAAGAGGCAAGATAATACCAGTAAATACCTTCATTTGGAAGGTGGGAAGGGGAAGGATGGGAAAGATACACATGCTGGCTGTTAAAGCTTTCACCTAGACGTTATCAGTTCTGATCATATTTCATTGACCAAACCGTCATGCGGCTGTACAAAACTTCAGGAATTGGGGAAAATGCAATTCTAATGTCACCCTGGAAGGACGGGAGTCTGAAATAGGTGGTGTGGAATACTAATGATTACTGTAAATTATTTACAAGGATATCTGAAACCACAATATCAAAGTAAAAAAGGAAGAGTCTCAGTAACTTGTTTTTTTTCCCTATTTTCTGAAATGCAAACCTCCCTTGTCAGACTTTTGATCAGACCACAAGGAGAGATGATAAGTTTACATCATTATGTCAGCCAGTCACAGGTGACTTCTGTCCAGCATTTTTATATCCTACATTAGAGGTAGTATAGACAAAAGAATAGGAGTTGTGATAATTACAACAAAGGAAATGTCAAGTTTACAGTGCATCATAAATTTATTTTTCAAGTTTAGAAGAACCTCATATTTTCCTCTGCTTTGCTTTAATATATTTTGTTTACATTTCTGAATTTTCAAACTTTATAAAACAACACTACATAAAAATCACCTGAGATCTTTGTTCTGTATGCAGCTATTAGGCCTTATTCCTTATTAAGGCTGCAGTGGGTCTCAGAAATCTACACTTTTAATAAGCATTCCTGATTATTTTGAAGTAGGTGTTCTATGCAAACCCCATTTATAAATGAATGAAATGGAGTAGCTAGATTAAAAGTAATCCAAGAATTTCTGAATTATTTTGCAGTGAAAATCTATAGTAATAATAAAATTTGTATTTCATATACATAAATAAATAACTTACAGAACATGGCATAGTTCATGGTGAAATAGATAAATCAGTTACAAGTAAAATTAATTACTTACTGGAAAAAATGAATCACGTTTTGAATCTGATATATTAGCTGTTGAATTAAATATATCACCTTCTGTATCAGATACATCATGTAATTGAATAAGTTATATAATCTGCTGAATTAGATGTCCTACTTGAATCTGATGCATTGCCTTTTGAACCAGAGACATAACCTTCTAAATTAGACACATAACTTGCTGAATCTAATATATAATACACTAAATCAAAGTTACCACCCACTAATTCATGAGTATTGAAATAAATCTATTCTCAGGTTGCATATGTCTTTAAAGAACTAGTGCATGCCCTATATCATTCTTATTTCAGATTTTATTTGAGGAAGCCCTTAGAGACTTTCATTTTGTTTTAATGCTTTAAGAGTGTGATCAGTTTTCTTTTACTTGGTGTATTTAGGGCTACCAGTTATCCAGAGAAAGAGGAGGTAAATTTCTGCATGAATTATGGAAATATGTATTTTTAGCTAAGGAGTCTAAACAAATGCATTATTTAGTGAGTTCTATTTACTGTTGCTCCTCCTGTGCTATGCAAAAACCATATCTAAAGTGTAGAAACTAAGCAGAAACTTACCTGCTAAATGAAGTCTGTGTAAACTAGTGATATTTTGGTGGTCTGTAAAGATCCTCTTGGTAGGGTTGTGACTGATTTAAAACTCAGACTGAATGAGAATGCTGCTATTATTTGATCAATATATTTAAATATATGGATATGTTTTTCATGTGGTAAAAATCATATTTGAAATAAATATGATTGTAAATTCAGACTTAATGCATTTGGCTAGAATACATTCTATGCACTGTGTCTGTTGGTGTCTGTATATCATGCTTAATGGTCTTCCAATTATGTAGACGACCTAGGCTTAGCACAAATCTCAATAGAATCCTGTTATTCTTGTGTAATTTTGGTAGTGTAGAAAAATTAACTTAACTTTTTCATTTGTCATTTAAATAAAATGATTTAATTTTCATTTAAATCAAATGATTATAATAAATATTTTCCCAAATATATCACGTGCTATATAATTATTCTGGCATGGTCAATGTTTAATAATTTATTTTTTAAAACATTATTTTAAACAGGAACCATGAACAACTTTATGATTAAAAACTAATTTTAAAGCAAGTGAAATAATTTCACCTTCGTGTACTCCCTTTTCACTTTTGCTATAAATTATTTTTTCTAGGAAAAATTAAAAACACAAATAAGGCACTTTAAAATTAAATCATGCAAAATCTCATGACTCAGAGATTACCATTGTCATTACTCAGATATTGCCTATGAAAATACATACACTAAAAATATTCCTGAAGTCATTTTAACAGACCTCAGAATCTGAGATTTATTTAAAGCATTAAAACTCTGCATGTTTATATTTAGTAGCTTAGTTACTTCTCATGGCAGTCTTATGAGTTAAGATAGGAAAGTCTGGTATTGTCTCTTCCATTTTACAGATGAAGAAAAGATAGAGACACATTTTCATGTTGGCATATTGGAAGCATCTTAAGTAGGTTGTTTGATCTGTTTAAAAAATATACATGATTAAAGTATAAAGAGTCAAAAATGCATCATTCCTATTTTAAAATCAACACGAATACTCTTCTTTCTTCATCAGGTTTTGTGCCTTTAAAAAAAATTCTACTTAGTTTCTCTATAAGTGTGAGAATAATGACTTTCTCCTCATCTTTGCTGAATTAATTCCATAAATCTCCTTAATTTTACCATAACTCTACCTCATCTTCTAGAAACTCCCTTCAAGCCTATGGGTTCTCTGAACTCTTATATTCCTTGAGAAATGTATTCCTGGATCTATATCAAGATTAGGGAAGGCCAGAAGCATGAAAGATTAGCATCCAAAGTACTAGTGGAAGTATTCATGCACTCTTGTGGGTTGTTTTTTCCAGGAATGACAAGAGAGTAGTACATAATCTACCTAGAATTGAAATAAAGCACAGAAGTGAATCAGTCAAACTTCAGATAAAGGCAACCTTGGATCCATACTGCCAATGCTTTCTCCAATTAACCTCCCTCTTGGAAGAAAATTGCCTGGTTTGATTTAATCAATTACTTTCCTGTCCCATTCTTTATCACTCAAGGTTAATATTGAAGTTGCACATCAATTAAGTGTTTGAAAAAATCCTTAAATTCCAGAAGACAAAAAACTACAGAATGCTTAAGTATAATGATGGGTCAGCTGGAAAGAATATTCTAGTAAGAGTCAGAAAAACTGGTTCCCAATGTGGAATTTATAACTATACAACCTCAAGGAAGTCACTTCACATTTCCTGCCTTAATTTACTAAATAGAATTAAACATTGAATCCTCCTAAGGATTAGATTGTAGGATATTATGAAGATCAGTTATGTTCCACTATGTAAGGATTCTGAAGTTCTTAGAAGAGAAGGGAGGAAGTACATAAGTACAAGGACTATTTTTAAAAGTGACATGGCAGAAATAATAAAACAGTATCACAAAGCTTCAGGTAGAAAGCAGATTTTCATAAATTCTGTTGTTCTGAGTTGTTATAAAATTCCTCATCTTAATTTTTCATGGAAGGAAATACTGATTTAGAGACAGAATAAGCACCTGTGTGACTAGTGCTCAGAGACAAAGGAGGTATATGGTAAAAGACAAGCCCAGAGAAAGAGACCTTGGAAAGGTCTTCGAAGCCATGATAAGGATATTGTTCTTTAGCCTAAGAAGCAATTGAAAGTCATTGAAAGGTTTTAATCAGAAAAATAAAACAATCAGATTTGCATTTTATAAAGCTCACTCTGTGTGCAGTGTGGAAAGTTGGTTTGTGGTGAACAAGAGTAGATACAGTGAAATTAGTTAGGAAACCACTGCAGCAATTTAGGTGAGAGATGATGGGGAATATTGCTGTAAATGACAGAATTTCATTCTTTTTTATGGCTGAGTAATATATGTATATATGTATACATATACACATCTTCTTAATCCAGTTGTCTGTAAATGGGCACTTTGGTTACTTCCATTTCTTGGCTATTATAAATAGTGCTGCTGTGAACAATAGGGTGCTCCTATCTGTTCGAATCAGCATTTTCATTTCTTTTCAGATATATATTCAGAAGTGGAAGTGCAGGATCATCAGGTAGTTCTATTTTTCATTTTTTGAGGAACATTTATACTGTTTTTCCATAGTGGCTGTACTAACATTCCCACAAACAGTGTACAAGGATTCCCTTTTCTCCATATCCTCTCCAGAATTTATTTGTAGACATTTTGATGACAGTTATTCTGACGGGTGTGAGATATCTCATTGTTTCGAATTGCATTTATCTGATAATTAGCCATGGTGAGCATCTTTTCATGTGCCTGTTAGCCATCTGTAAGTCTTCTTTGGAAAAATGTCTATTCATGTCTTCTGTCCATTTTTGATTGGATTGTTTGTTTGTTTGTTTGTTTTGATATTGAGTTCTATTTGTTGTTTGTATATTTTGAATATTAACCTATTGCTGGTCACAGCATTTGCAAATGTTTTCTAGTTCCCATTTGTTTATTTTTGTTTTTATTTCTTTTGCCTTAGGAGACTGATCCAAAACAATATTGTGATGACTTAATGGCAAAGTTTTCTGCCTGTGTTCTCTTCAAGGAGTTTTATGGTTTTCATTTTTACATTTAGATGTTAAACCATTTTGAGCTGATTTTTTAATATGGTATGAGGGAATGTCCTAATCCTTTTGTTTTACATGTAGCTGTCCAGTTTCTCCAGCACCAGTTGTTGAAGAGACTACCTTTTTTTCCCATTGTGTATTCTTGCCTCCTTTGTCATAGATTAGTTGACCGTAATGTGTGGTTTATTTTGGGCTCTCTATTCTGTTCCATTGATCTATGTTCCAGTACCATACTGTTTTAATTACTGTAGTTTTGTAGTATACTCTGAAGTCTGAGAGTGTGATACCTCCAGCTTTTTTTTTTTTTTCAATCAAGT
Organism: Camelus bactrianus; assembly: GCF_048773025.1. NCBI lineage: Eukaryota > Metazoa > Chordata > Mammalia > Artiodactyla > Camelidae > Camelus > Camelus bactrianus. The sequence continues at coordinate 74,414,311 of NC_133575.1, read as the reverse complement.
TTGCTTTGGCAATCCAGGGGCTTTTGTGGTTCCATATGAAATTTAGGATTATTTACTATAGTTCTATGAAAAATGACATGGCTTTTTGATAGTGGTTGCATTAAATCTGTAGATTGCTTTGGGAAGTATGGCCATTTTAACAATATTAATCCTTCCAATCCAAGAGCACTAGATATCTTTCCATTTCTTTGTAACATCCTCAATTTCCTTCATCAGTGTTTTATAGCTTTCATTTTATAGTATAGGTCTTTCGCCTCCTTGGTTAAGTTTATTACTAGGTATTTTATTCATTTTGATGAGATTTTAAAAGAAATTGTTTTTCTACTTTCTCTTTCTGATATTTCATTATTAATGTATAGCTATGCAACAGATCTCTGTATATTAATCTTGTACTCTGAAACCTTACTGAATTCATTTATTAGTTCTAATAGTTTTTGGGTGGAGACTTTGAGGTTCTCTATATAAAATATCAAGTCATCTGCAAATAGTAACAGTTTTACCTCTTCCCTTTCAATTTGGATGCCTTTTATTTCTTTTTCTTATATGATTGTTGTGTCTAGGACTTCCAATACTATGTTAAATAAAAGTGATGAGAATGGGCATTCTTGTCTTGTTCCTATATTTAGGGGAAAGACTTCCAAGTTTTTGTCATTGAGTATGACATTGGCTAGGGGTTTGTAGGAAATGGCCTTTTTTTATGTTGAGATATCTTCCCCTTATACCAACTTTGATGAGAGTTTTTATCATGAATGGATGTTGAATTTTGTCAAATGCTTTTTCTGTCTATTGAAGTGATCATGTGATTTTTATCCTTCCTTTTGTTAATGTGATGTATCACATTGATTGATTTGTGGATACTGAGTGATCTTTGCACCCCTAGAAAAAAATCTCATTTGATCATGGTGTATGATCCTTTTTATGTATTGTTGAATTCAGTTAGCTAATGTTTTGTGGAGGATTTTTGCATGTATATTCATCAAAGATATTACTCTAATTTTCTTTTTTCGTAGTGTCCTTGTCTGGTTTTGGTATCAGGGTAATTGTGGCCTTGTAGAATAAATTTCAGAGTTTTATCTCCTCTTCAATTTTTGGAATATTTGAGAAGGACAGGTATTAGTTTTTCTTTATATGTTTGGTACAGTTTTCCTTTGAAGCCATATGGCCCTTGACTTTTGTTTGCTGGTAGGTTTATTATAATTACTATTATAATTATAATTATAATAATAATAATAATTATTATTATTACAAATTCAATTTTATTTCTAGTTGGTCTCCTCAAATTGTTTCCTCTTGGTCTAGTCTTGGCAGGCTGTATGTTTCTAGAAATTTGTCCATTTATTCTAGGTTTTCCAAATTGTTGGCATATAACTGTTCATAGTATTCTCTTATGATTTTTTTTTTAATCTCTGTGGTATTTTTTTAATCTCTGTTGTTACTTCTCCTCTTTAATTTCTGATTTTATTTTGGTCCTCTCTTCTTGGTTAGCCTGGCTAAAATTTATCAATTTTGTTTATCTTTTCAAAAAAACAGCTCTTGGTTTCATTGGTCTTTTCTATTGTTTTTTTCAACCTCCATTTTATTTATTTTCTCTCTGATATTTATTATTTCCTTCCTTCTACTGACTTTGGGCTTTGTTTATTCTTCTTTTTCTAATTCTCTTACGTGGTAGGTTAGTTGTTTAGTTTAATTGAGATTTTTCTTATTTCTTGTGAAGGGCCTGTATCACAATAAACTTCCCTCTTAAAACTGCTTTTGCTGCATCCCATACATTTTGGAAAACTGTGTTTTCATTTTCATTTGCCTCAAAATATTTTCTGATTTCCTTTTTTATTTCACCATTGGCTCATTGCTTTGTTTTGTTTTTTAGTAACATGCTGTTAGTCTCCATGTGTTTGTGTCTTTCCTGTTTTTCTTTCTGTAGTTGATTTCTAGTTGCATACCACTGTGGTAAAAAAAAAATGCTTAATAGACTTGTGGTTGCCAAGGGGGTGGGGGGTGGGAAGGAACAGACTAGGATTTCAAAATTGTAGAACAGATAAACAAGATTATACTGTATAGCACAGGGAAATATATACAAGATCTTATGGTAGCTCACAGAGAAAGGAATGTGACAATGAACATATATATATGTTCATGTATAATTGAAAAATTGTGCTCTACACTGGAATTTGACACAATATTGTAAAATGATTATAAATCAATAAAAAATGTTACAAAAAAAAAAAAAGAATGTAAAAAAAAATGCTTAATATAGTTAGTATCCTTCCCGGAGCATCACTCCAGGGATAATAGGAAGGTCGACCCTAACAGGTGACCTCAAATTGAAGATTTTCAGAACCAATTTTTCAGGCTCCGGAAACAGCCGTTGAGAACATCTCAAAGTAGATTGTTTTTCCCAAGCTCTGGATCAAGAACATCATCTCCACCTATTCTTTTTCCCCTTAAAATCTTTCTCTTCTCTAAGGGAAAAAAAAGCAAAACATTCTTCGACCTTTTAAACAAACTGCACCCCCAACTTTTTTTTCCCTTTTATTCTAAGACTGACGGAAGATTCTTTGCCTCAATTTATCCAAGTCTTCCTCTGTTATGGACTCTCTTTCAAACTGTGTCATAGTCCTATTAACCCTTACTATTTTCTCAACAAGTCAAGGACAAATCCAGCACCTCATTGTACCAGTCTTCCAAACCCTGGCCACATTAGTAAAGCTGTCTGATTGCAAGTTATGTCAATATTGTGCCCTGCTTATAAGGCCCTGCCTAAAAGGGAGGAGCTTGTACAATCATTAGTAAAACAAACAAACAAAAAAATGCAGTTTTTATGTGAATCAAACAGGAAAAATAGTGTCTAATTTACACCTGTTAAAGTAGATTAATACTCTCCATCAGATAAATGAAGCTCATCAGTTTTATTGGATTACTTTATTCCCAGGATTGGAAGACTGGTTTTAAGAGGATATGGGGAAGTGTACTTAGGTTTCTTTTCTGCACATTCATACTTTTTTCTAATGGATATTCTTCTCTCCCTTTGTGTATCTCTTACCATGCAGCTATTAAACTGAATTTTCTCTTCACAGCCATCAACATAACTTTTAATATGTAAAAATTCCTGTAAAATTTTATACAGGGAAAATGGAGGTGATCAGAATATGCCACCCCAAAATATGCTGCATTGGCATAAGATTATTTTGAGCTGAAGACAAGTGAAAAAAGGAAGATACAGGAAAAACTCTCTTCTCACCTCCTATCTGCCTAACAGCAGGCATAAATTTTCTTTATTAAGGTATCTCCCTCTCATAAAAGAACAACTTTGGCACCAGAGGTGGAGATGGCACTGAAATGAGTGAATATAAACAAAATCTTAATAGATAACTCATCTTTCATTAGTTCCCCCATATACTTATCTTCTCACAATTTGCTGCCCATGAAGCCCAAATTACTCTTCCTTTGATCAGTTCTCCACAATTTATCTCCCTTAAAGATGGTGTATAAGTCCACTTCCCATCCCTGCTCCGAGTTTAACTGCTTCATTTGGTCTTCATTTCTTTTTATGAAGGCTTCCGTGTATATTAAACAAAATATTAGCATCAAATAAAATTTGTATATATTTTCTCCCATTAATCAGTCTTTTGTCAGTCTAATTTTTAGGCCTCAGGCCAAAAAAATGTAAGTATAGAAGAAAGTTTTTTTCCACTTTTACAGTGGACTAAGTCAAACAATTTTAAAAATGAATGTAGAATATATTCATACTTATACCTGCGCATATAGAGCACACAGAGCAACACATAACAGTTTAGTTCTAAAATAGTCTTAAAACAAATGGAAATTTTTTTCTTGAATATGCATTCCATTTCCAGAGACTCCAATAAAACTAGATCATGGGTCAACAAACTGTAGTCCAAAGGTCTAATCCACTTTATCAACCATTTTTGTAATTAAAATTTATTGGAACAGAGCCAAACCCATATTAAACACACCAACACACCATATTCCTTTATGTACTGTCTTTGATGCTTTTCTGTTACAAAAGGAGGGCTGGCAGAGTTGAGTTAGTTGCAGTAAAGCCTCAAATATTTCCTATCTATCTGGCCTTTTGCAGGAAGTTTCCCAATCTCTGTACTAGATCATTAAGATCGCTAAAGAAGAAATCCTATTGATGGGAAAGCTTATATTTTCCTGTAATAATAGTTGTTTGGCCTCTTTCTAGTCACAGGCAGAAAAATAATGTATTCAAACATACAATGGAGTAAAGTAAAAGATAAAATATTAGCATACATCTCCAAAAGTTTCTCATCTGCATTGTGTGTGTGTGTGTGTATATATATATATATATATATAATAAGGCAAATCTGCTAATAAATATGATCATTCATACAGAAAAAAACATTTGTATCTATCTAATAAAAAAAAACTTACTTGTGTGAGTTGATAACTAAAAAAGTAACTTAAAGGATATTACAAATTGATGTAAACAGTATCCTTTGTTGCTGTAGTGTCCTTTTTAGTCACGAGTTTAGAATGTATATAAGAACTCAATTTTTTGTCAAATTTCATAGCCTTCTCAAGAATCTCCCAAGGAATTCTCTGCACCTTTTGTTGGAAAACTGTGGTTCCATATCAAAGTTTTCTCTAATATCAATTTCTTCAGTTCCTCTTTTCTCATTTTGGCCTTAATTAGATTGCTTGTTTTTAATTATCTCCTCTAAGCCAAACACCAAAATTTACATATTTTCTTTGGTTTTAATAATGCATATTTTGATGCTTTCCCATGCTTGTCTGAAACTTGTTCTGAGGAACCATGCTTATTTCTTAACACATATTCTGTAAAAATTGTGTGAATCAAATTTACTCCTCAAAATAAACACTACTACTTTTGTTTGCAGGAGTTTTAACCTCCTTATTGAGAATATAAGGCCTAAATCTTAGGGTCCATGTCAACTTTTTTTAGCCTCAGTTCCCACCACTCTCACGTAGAACTTGTTACCGGACTCAATGGGTCTTTCTTTCATTTGGAGTGCTTAGCCAATGAACACACCAAGTATTTTCAATTGAAGCAGAAGCATGTATTACTTGTAACAGTTAAGGAGACAGGGAGACAGCTATCAAAGCACTGCCTCCCCAAACAGCAAGATCAGGGAAGTTTTAAGCTAAGAGTGCATGTGTTGCTGGAGAGTAGGTTTTTGTCTCATTGCAGAAAGAATTCAGAGATGAGACACAGAGGTCAAGAAAGTAAAGTGAGGATTTATTAAGTAATAGTATAGTCTTAAGGGGAGAGCAGGCAGACTCAGGTGAGTAGCTGCCCTGAGTTTCTTTGGCAAGCTGGTTACATGGGGTGTAAAAATTAATGGGCAGAATATTCATTGGGGAGGGAGGGATTTGGGGTGGTATTTCCTGATTTTCATCCCAGCTCCACCTTCCTGAAGGGAGGAGGGATTTTTGTCTTTATTTAGTCTGGATCGGAAATGTCATGGAGTTGGTGTGTGATGGGTACTTCTAATCTGCAAGGCTAATTTTATTGTAATGAGGGCATTAATGAGAAAAAGGTTATACTTGGACAGTGGAGATTCCTGCCTTATCCCATGTTTCTTTGTCTGCCTCCAGGGCACTTGTTCACCCCAAAATGTATGATTAAATGTATGATTTCTTATCAGGTAGTTCCTGCTTTTCTCTGTCTGCCTAAGGATTCCTATTGTTCACAAACTGTATGGTTTCCTGCCATATGGCCCTGTCCCCCTTTCTCTGCTCATATTTTGCTCTCTGCCTGCTCTAATATGTGCACATTCATGAAACAGTGAGTGTAATCTTCCATGTAGAGGTGGAGTTCTAGATGCACTTGTGCAGTGCAACAATATGCTCAAACAGACATTGCATGTTCAAAAATGGTGGGAATCCCCACCCTTGGGGCAGAGGTTTTAGCCTTCAAATGAGGCAAAGGTTACTCTTGGTTGAGAAAATCCAGGCACTTACTTGAGTGAAGTCATGAGGGTCAGCAAAAGCCAGCATCGTCATTACTTAGGCTCCAGTTAGTTGGGTGGTTAAATGCTGGAGGGAGTTTGGATCCTGCAAAACAGCTCAAGATCTTTACCTCTGAAACAGAACTGGGAATCTTTCTGACTGGTTTATTACCTGTGCTATGGTTTCTTGGCTTGCCTGATAACAGTTGTTTGTTCCTGCATTCTTTGTTCTTTTTAAAATCATTAATCACTGAAACCTAGTCTTGTTCCACATGAAGACCTAGGAGGTCATAATTCACCTTTCTCCCAGTCATCAGTAAAGAGAACACAAAGGGGTTCTGAAATTCATCCTCCAGTTCTCCACTTAAGCTTGTCTAGCGTGTGTTACAATGTCTCTTATTGCCTGGTATTCTACTTCTGCAAGATATGGCATACTGTGGTTTAACCCCATCCTTTCATTGTTACTGTCTCACTAACAACCTTACATTCGAGGCGTTCAAAACTATTTGCAGTTATTACTTTCACAACAACTCTTTCTTACTAGTACATTGTTCTTTTTGCCAAGAAAATATTCTCTTTTCCACTTCCCTTCACCCTTATCAAATTCCTAGTCATCCCTCAAACCAGAATTCTAACCATATATTCTCTCTGAAGCTCCCTTTGACCAGGCCCCCACTACCCACAAATCAGAGTTGGATTGTATCTCTTTGTGATGTTCCCATATTTCATAGCACTAATCGATCCATATTTTAAATGCTAATGATGTCTAATACTTAGTACTAATGCACCGGGCACTACTCTAAATAATTTATATATAGTAATTCATTTATCTTCATAAATCCACAGTGAACCAGATACTTTTTATTATTTCATTTCTTTTTTTTTTTTTTTATAAAAGGAAACTGCAGCACAGACAATTTAAGTAACTTTCCCAAGATAAGGGAGCTAGTTAGTGGCAGAACTTCAATTGGACCCAAGGAGCCTGCAGTCAGAGTCTATGTTTTTAATAACTTTCCTACAGTGCTGTATAATTATCTATCTTCCCCTCCAAAATATAAGGGTAATGGTTTTATCACTTCTATCACCAACACATTATAGATACTGGTATACAATAAACCATCAATAAATGGTTATTGAATTAATCAATGAGTGAATGGATATTTGTGAGCTTAAGGACATATCTGCCTTGAATCTCCTGATATTATTATAAGAAGAAATTCACATATGCTAAAAAGAAGTTAAAATTTGGCATTGCCTTTAAGAGTCAGACAGGCCTCAGTTGTTTCTGATTTGAACATTACAGAGTCTTAACCAATAGTGGTTTTTTAATCTTATGGGAGTGAATCTTAAAATTAAAATTTTTCTTAATATATCAGCAATAACTATTAAATCCAATATAGAAGCAGAAAAATCTCAAGAACTTTGTAAAACAATATAGATTCATAAGTCATGACACTAAATTTGATCCAATGATTTATTGGATATGACACCAAAAGCACAGGGAGCAAAAGAAAAAAACAGACAAATTAGACCTGAAAAAAAAATTGTGCATCCTTTGATCAACAGAGTGGAAAGGCAACCCATAGAATGGGAGAAATATTTGCAAATCATGTATTTGATGATGGTAATATACAGAGGATATAAAGAACTCCTATAACTCAGCAACAGCAACAGAAAAAGCAAACAACCCAATTCTAAAAGGAGGCAAAGGAGTTGAAAAGACATTTCTCCAAAGAAGACATATAGATGATATTTAAGCCATGAACAGATGCTCAAAATCACAAATAATTAGGGAAGTCAAACTACAAAGAGACTCCATTTTACGTTAGAATGACTATAATTTAGAAAAAACAACAACAGAAAACAGGATTGGTAAGGGTGCAGAAAAATTAGAACCCTCATATATTGCTGGTGGAATGTAAAATGTTGCAGCTACTGTTCCTCACAATACTGAAATTAGAATTACCATATGATCCAGCAAGTCTGCTTTAAGTGTATACTCAAAAGAGTTGAAAGCAGGGACTGTAACAGATATTTGTACACCAATATTCATAGCAGCATTATTCACAATAGCCAAAATGTAGAAACAACCTATTCAACACAGAATAGATAAACTAAATGTGGTATATACATACAGTGGAATATTCTTCAGCCTTAAAAAGGAATGAGATTATGATATATGCTACAACATGGATGAATTTTGAACTTTTTGATTTTAAAGCCTAAAATTTGCTAAGTGACATAAGCTAGATGCACAGGACAAATGTATGATTCAGATTATATGGTGCATTTAGAGTATTCATATTCATAGAGACAGAAAATAGAATGGTGATTACCAGGGGCCATGTAGACGGTAAAAGGAGAAGGTTTGTTTTTTTGTCAAATGGGTACAGATTTTCAAGTTTGTGAGTGATGAAAATTTCTGGAGATGGAAAGTGATGATGGCTGTCCAAAAATGTGTACTTAATGCCACTGAAATGGATATCTGAAAAAGGTTAAAATAGTACATTTTATGTACATTTTAGGATGATTAAAAAAGAGTGAGAGCATAAGAAATGTATAAATGTATCCTTTTGTCCCGTTGAAATTGTCCAGAGATAAAATCTGTGAACTATTGGAATTGACTGATGCATACAAGGGACTTAATAACTATATATTCACTTATTTAATATTTCTTGATTAACATGGTGCCAAAGAAAATATAAAAATTAATATTCAACATACTATACTATACTCATGGCCAATGTTTTATTTCAGGTCATAAACTTGAAGTACTGAAAGCTTATCATGATCCAAGATCAGATTAGATTCTCCAGGATAGCACTTTTTTTTTTTCATGTCAGGGAAAATATTCATTTTATTAAATCACCCTGAGAGAGAATGGCTTTAGAATTCACTGATATAAAGGACTATTTTGAATGTCCAGACTTCATATGATCTTAAATTGGTGGCTATTTGGCAATAATTGCCTTTTTTCAATTATTCTGCAAATATTCTTTAGAAGAGATGGTAATATTTTTTGAGCTTTCCTCTCACCTCTCACCTCCATGGTGTCTATAATCTTGGAAATGTTAAAGTTCTATGCCAGGGCAATAATAATGACCATATTTTATTTTTCTTCATCATGGCATACATAAAACAGACTTCAAAAATTTATGAATGGGAAGAAACACTTTTATTTCTATTGCAGTTTACAGAGATATGGATTAGTGATTTGTTTAGTTTACAATTAAATATGGAATTTGAAGTTCCAGTTTTAATTTTTTGAATTTCTTTAATTTTTCTTTTTGTTTTTTTGTAGCTCTGATACAATCCACTGGGGCCCAATATACTGAATGTGCACGTAAAGCAATTTAAAAGGATCAAAGTAGTTTCACTCTACCACCAACAGCAGATGAGCAAACAAAATACACATATACCATATATATATGTATGGTATGTATGCATGTATACATGTATTTCCAAAAAGCTCTTACAGTATACTAGTTGTACCAATTTTTATTTACTTCTATTTTTTTTTTTTTTTTTAATTTGCCTGCTGCTAAAGGCTTGGCCTGAAACTCAGTCCCACAGTGGTCAGGGCTCAGGATCCCCCCAGTACTGCCGACAGTTGGGAGGCTCCTCCTCCAGCCAGTGGACCTCTGCACACTGGCTGCCACAGTCCACATCAGGCAGAGAAACTCTCACTGTTGTCTTCTTTCCCAGCAACAATTTGGAGAAGATTTTGTAGACAGAGGTCCAAAATCACATCACTGCTGACACTCTGTGTATGTCACTGCTGCTGCCTCCCTGGACGTTCTCCAGACTTTCCCTGGAGGGGGCCCTTGGAGAAGAGCTAGTCAGCCAGAGACCTGGGAGAGCCCCAGAAATGTTTTATTTGCAGGCTCAACAGCTCCTCCAGACTGTGGAAGTGGATGGGGCCCCTGGAATTCCACTCCAGAGGGACCCTGAGCCACTGTGTGAATCATCCAGTGACAAACACAGTGGCCTGTGCTTCTCCTGCAACCATCTCTCCCTACCTCTTACTTCTAATGTTTTAAAAATTTTTTTCCTTTTTCAGTTTTATTAGGTAGAATTATTATAGTTTGACTGCACATATACATTATATTGCATGTAAATACATATATACAATATACTACACATTTTTTTAGTTACAAATATGTAGTGATAATTGTTTCTAAGAACAGATTAGAGCTTTAGCTTTTTTAAACTTACATAATTATCAAAGGAATAAAGCCAACCGCAAAATAAGAATCAACAGAATTCAGTATCCAATCATAAAGGACAGTCAAATGTACTTACACATATTCAATAAATCAACCATCTAAGTTATAAATAATAAGTAATTCATTTGTGTCCTTTTCTATTAGATTCCTCATATAACTGATATCATAAGGCATCTTTCTTTCTCTTACTTCTAATTTTTGAGTGATGGCTTTTCTTCCAAAATTATTATGTACAAGGTTGTCAAAGCCTCAGTACTCTCATACCAAGATAATTTGACTAATTACATTGGAGATGTTAAGTAAACAAGAAAAATTAACTTTCCCACTTGTCCAAAGCAGTAGTAAGCAAACTGATTTGAGTAATACAATTTATCCAGGAAGCCTGGAGTATAGCATATTCCTTTTCATTTCAGGATCTAAATGCCCAGCAAGTTCAAAATGGAAATATCTGCTTCATTCTTACCAATAACATGAGAAAAATGTTTCAGGGTCTAAATGTCCTACAGTTAAGATATCAGACTTATAAGTTAATTCATTAACTGATTTTTATGTACATTTCACTGGATGCGTGTCTCAGAATTTTCCATGGCTCACATTGGAGTCCTAAGCACATGCTTCCCTAGATTTTCTTACCTTAAAGGAGCAAATATACAAATTATCCTAGATAAGTAATTATAAAACTACTATTAAGTAATATATGAACTGAAATTTTTGAAAATTAGGCATCTAATGACCCACAAATATTTGAGGTAATATTTTTATTGTAACTTTGACAAAAACTGAAATGAGTTTTTCAGGCAACTATGTTGGTCTGTCCATTTGACAGTAACAATGAAGCAATTTTTAATGGTAGATTATTTACAAGTAAATGTAAATAATCTGTAAAAATTCTCTGGGCAATTTTACATGCAAATTATTACCAGAGAAGGTGGAAACTTTTGCTGAGTCCCACTGAATTGACATATTTGATGATTTCTAAAGGGTTTATGATTTCCCAAGTAAGTTGTCAAAATAAATGGGCTGACTGTATTAGCATGATAGAGGTTTCAATTGTAAATTCTGTAACATGTTGCTCGAATTAGCAAATTGTGAGAAAAGAAAGAAGACATGATATTGGAAAGGGATGCATCCTATGACATTTAATAATCATCTTATTGTGAATACCATTATCATCTATAATATCCTTTTGAAGAGGTTTCTTAAATTTCTCTTCATGGTTATCTCCCCTAAACTAATGGGCCCAGTTTTGTTATGAGAGGGGCAGGAGTGGATGTTGTAACCATGAGAGCATGGTAATGTAGACACACAACAAGAAATACAACAGGTTTCACCATACTCCTGTAGATGAATTATATGAATATAAACTGAAAATCTTCCAAATACTAAACACTCTGTTGATTCAAGTTAAATTATTGTCATGGAAATACATATGTCACACGTGCACATGTGCACACACATATAACACACACACACACACACACACACAATCCTTGTTCCTCCAGGGTACATCATACTTTAGACAAGTAGTGGCCTGGCTAGAAGATGGAATTCTACTGAAACCTAGTATGATTCTGGATGCTAAAGTAATTATGTTCCTTGCTTTTTCTGGGCCCAAAGTCATTCACATTTCTCCTCAATTTTTCCTATCATTTTTCATCATTTTCTGTAACAGTTGCCTTTGCCATGACTGAAAATATACTGGTGTCCCTCCTGCTGATCGTATTCCACTTTGTCTCTCTTGCCAACATTGTCATTGTGGTTGGATGCCACACAGAGTCTTGCCTCACTATTGCTTTAATGACAGTTCATCACCATTTCTCCTATTACCTATTATACTAACACCACAGAGATTATCCCCATTGTGATTGTCCCCCAAATTGTAATTGTAATTAGAGCTTTTGTGTTCTCTCAAACATGAACATATCCTTTTAGCTTCATAACTACTTCTCTTGAGAGACTTTGAGCAAGAGACCTTGGGATGGGACTTCAGCAAGGGATTTGCAAACTGATTTTGGCAAGTAGCCTGTGGACCACACTTTGAGGAACATTTGAATAAAGCTGTGTATGAGGAGCATCATCTGGCATAAGCTCTCTTCTTTACCGTTTGAGCAAACAGTGACTCAGGATTGGGTACCTGACTCCTGGCTCTTTCCTACGTCCTGGGGAGTTTACTTCCCGCCCAAAGTACCCACTTTATAATTTGGTAATACTATATGTCTTCTGAATTTATTTAAAAGACTTTGGTATTTGATGTGTCCAATTCAGTCCAACCAGTTCTTTACCCAATTACCTTTTAAAGATTGGAAGAGATGTTGCAGTGGCTCTGGGGAACCCAGTACCATAAACTCCAGTTCCTCTGCAAAGGTCTTAATGCTGCGTCACAGAACTACATTTGACTTGTGCACAGTCTGCAGTTTATGAACTTGAGGGACAAAACCAAATCCACATAAACTGTGAAACTCTGTAGTCAAACAAAAGAATTTAGGCAGAGAAAATAGAGGTAACAGGCAATAAGGACCTTACCATTATTTAACTCAGATCACCATTACCATTTGCATTACAGATTATTGTTAAAATATCTCTAATCTATCTTACTTATGACTTCTCCACCAAAGTCGTATTTCTTTTTATTATTGTTCAGTGTTATTTAGATTGATCAGCGTATTTACTTTTTTTGTGGTCAGCATTCTTTTTCATCTCCCTTCTTCCTTCTGAGTCCAACTTCCCTCTTCCTGAGGTACATTTGTCAGTCAGTAGGTCATTAACTGAGTCTGTGAGTAGTAAACTGTCTCACTTTTTGTATTAGGTGATTTGGGGTTTAGGATTCCAAGTCAAACTTATTTTCCCTGGAGGTATTATTTTATTTTTATCTGGACTCTACTGCTGCAGTTGAAGTTTGTTCTCATTTTGGTTTTCCTATGTAGGCAATCTTTTATCTGCGTTTGCTTTTAAGATTTCCCTCTTTCTTTAATGTTCTACAGTTTCACTGTGGAATCACATGATGTGATTTTAAAAAAGTTTTACTTGCCTAGAAGTTTTATGCTTTTTTTTAACCACAAGAATTATGTCCTTCATCGAATCTTGACAAATTCTCAGCCATTATCTTTATTTAAAAAAATTTTTTTGTGGATATATTTTTTATTGAAGCATAGTCAGTTTACAATGTTGTGTCAATTTCTGATGTACAGCATAATGCTTCAGTCATACATGAACATACATTATATTTGTTTTCATTATCTTTAAATCCTACTTATTCTCTCTCAAGTTATTATATGAATATTAACTGTTTATTCCATTCTCCTTTAGTAACTGGACTTCTAATTTCTCTGTCCTACATTATGGGTAATTTCTTCGAAGCCATCTTTCAGTGTACGAATTTCTCTTTACCTGTGGCTAATATGCTATCTAAATCACCATTAGTTTTTCCATTTCCACAACTGTCTTGCTTTTTTAAAAGTAATATTTGATTTTAGTCCCTATTTTTGTTTTATTTGTATTTCATTTTACATCTAGTAGAATTCACTTTTTTGGGTCTATAGTTATATGCTTTTAAAAATGCCTAGAGTCATGTAACCACCACACAAAGTATTTAATAGTTCCTTCACTCCAAAATATCTCTTTTACTGCTACTTTGTAATCAAACACTGTCTTCTCCCACCCCTAACCCATGGTAACCACTAACCTGTTCTCCACTTCTCTAGTATTACCTAATCCAGAATATAGTATAAATGAGCTCAAACCATAGGTAACTAGTTTCCTTCTCTTTGAATAAGGCTTTTGAGATTCATCTATATTGTTTTGTGAATCAGTAGTTCACAATTGTAGTGCATTGAGTTGCTTCTATTTTTTGATGGTTGTGTTATAAAGCTGCTACAGAAATTGTTGTAGCATTTTCTTAAGTGAACATATTTTCATTTCCCTTCTGTAAATACTCGTAAGAGTCAGGTTGCTAGGTCTTAAGGTAACTGTGTGTTTGCCTTTATAAAAATCTGCCACACTATTTTCTGGAGCGGCTCTATTACTTTGCCTTCTCACCAGAAATATATAAGAGTTATAGTTTTTCTGCATCCTTGTCAACAGTAGGTGTTGTCCGGTCATTTTTCCCCCCAATTCTATTTGATGTGTTGTGGTACCTCATTGTGGTTTTAATTTGACTTTCCTCAATGAACTACTTTTAAAAAATCTGTTATTTATTATGTAATATCTGATATATACAAATGAACAAACATAACAAATGTGTTTTATAAAATCCCAATTTAGGACACAAAACATTCTCAATATCATTGCACCTTCTTGTGCTTTTTTCTTCATCTGTTTTTGTATTTTCCTTTCTTCAAAAGAAACTTGCTCTACTGAATTTGGTGCTTACCATTGCCTTCATTTAAAAAAATTAATAATTTTTCACTGTCTTAAAAATATTTTAACATGCTTTTATGTATTATTTGCTTGTGTTTTTCCCAATTATTGTTTTTATTTTTAATTGTGGTAAAAACATGTAACATGAATTTTATCATCTAAATTATTGTTAAGTGCACAATACAGTAGTTTTAAATACATTCACATTGTTGTGCAACCATCACCACCATCCATCTCCCAAACTCTTTTTGTGAAACTGAAACTCTGTACCCCTAAACACTAATTCTGCATAATGCCCTCTTCTCAGCTCCTGGCAACTACTTTTCAACTTTCTGTTTCTATAAATTTGACAACTTAGGTACCTCATACAAGTGGAATCATCCAATATTTGTCTTTTTGTGTTTGGCTTATTATATTTGGCCTAGTGTCCTCAAGGTTTGTCTATGTTGTAACATGTGTCAGAATTTCCTTCTTTTTAAGGCTGGATAATGTTCCATCATAATGTATACATGACATTTTCTTCATCCATTTTGGTCGCTTCCATGTTTTGGCTATTGTGAATAATACTGCTCTTTGAGCCACTGCTTTCAATTTTTCTAGGTATATAATCAGAAATGTAATCGCTGAATCACATAGTAGTTCTACTTACAATTTCTTGAGTAACCTCCATACTGCTTTTCACAGTGACTGCACCATTTAACATTTCTACCAACAGTGCACAAAGGGTTCTAATTTCTTTTCAATAACCCCTGTTATTTTCTGTTTTTCTTTTTTCTTTTTTTTTCTTGGCAGTAGCCGTCCTAATGGATGTGAGGTGGGTTCTCATTGTGGTTTTGATTTGCATTTATCTAATGATTACTGATATTGAGCATCTTTTTGTGTGATTATTGCTGATTTGTTTATCTTCTGTGGAGAAACGTCTAATCAAGTTATTTGATCATTTTTAATTGGGTTGTTCGTTTTATTGTTGTTGAGTTGTAGGAGTTCTGTATATACTTTGGATATAAATATCTTATCAGACGTATAATGTGCAAATACTTTTTCTCATTCTGTGGGTTTCCTTTTCACTCTGTTGATGGTGCCTTTTGATGCCTGGAAGGTTTTAATTTTGATATAATCTATTTTTTCTTCTTCTCTTGCCCATGCTTTTGGTGTCATAACCAAAATAAAATCATTGTCAAATCTAGTGTCATGAAGCTTTTCCCCATTTTCTTCTAAAAGATTTATAGTTTTAGTGCTTACATTTAAGTCTGATTCATTTTGAGTTAATTTTTATGTGATGTAAGGTAAGGGTCTAACTTCATTCTTTTGTATGTGGCTATCTGGTTTTCCTAGCATCATTTATTGAAAAGACTGCCCTTTTCCCACTGAATGATTTTGGTATCTTGTCAAAAATCATTTGAAACTATATGTGAAGGTTTATTTCTGGAATCTCTATTCTATTCCATTGGTTTATGTGTCTATCTTTATGCCAGTATCACGCTAGTTTCATCACTGTAGCTTTGTAGCAAATTTTGAAATCAGGAAGTGTGAGTCCTACAAACTTGTCCTTCTTTATTAAGATTGTTGTGGCTACCTGGGGTCTTTGGAGATTTTCTATGAATTTTATGATGAATTTTTCTATTTCTTAAAAAAATATTATTGGGATTTTCATAGGAATTTTAATGATTTTTCCAGATCACTTTGATTTGTATTGACATCTTAACAATATTGTCTTCCAATCCATGAATATTGATGTCTTTCCATTTATATGTGTCTACTTAAATACTATTCAGTAATGTTTTGTAGATTTTAGTTTACAAATCTGTCACCTCCTTGGTTAAGTTTATTCCTAAGTGTTTTTTTTTTTTTTTAATACTAGTGTAAATGTAAATGTAAATGTTTTTCTAATTTCCTTTTGGAGTTTTTCATTTTTAGTTTATAGAAATACAACTGATTTTTGTGTCTTGCTTTTGCATCCCACAACTTTGATGAACTTATATATCAGTTCTAACAGGTTGGTGACTTTTTGTGGAATCTTTAGGGTTTTCTGTACTTAAGATCATGTAATCTGCAAACAGAGATCATTTTACTTCTTCCTTTCCAATTCTGATCCCTTTTATTTGTCTTTTCTTTCTAAATTGCCTTCGCTAGGACTTCCAGTACTAAATTGAAGAGAAGTGGTAAAGACAGGCAATTTCTTTTTTGTTGTTGTTGTTCCTGATCTCAGAGGAAAAAATTGAGTCTTTTACCATTCAGTATGGTATTAACTGTGAGTTTTTAATATATGTCTTTCATTATGTTGAGGTAGGATCCTTCTATTTATAGTTGTTGGGTGTTTTTAGAATGAAAGAGTGTTGAATTTTGTCAAAAGTTATTTCCTGCATCAATTGAGATGATCATGTTTTTTCCCCTTCATTCTGTTAATGTGGTATATTCCACTGATCAACTTTTGTATGTTGAATTATCTTTACATAACCAGAATGGTCATGGTCTATAATCATTTTAACACACTGTTGAATATTTTTTGCTAGTACTTTTTGAATTTTTTGCATCAATATTCATTGAGAATATTGGTCAGTGGTTTCTTTTCTTGAGATTTCTTTGGCTTTTTTTTATCAGAGCAATGTTGGCCTCATAGAATGAGGTTAGAAATGTACTCTTCTCTTCAATTGTTGGAAGAATTTGAGAAAGATTGGTGTTAATTCATTAAATATTTGGTAGAATTCATCAATAAAACCATATGGTTCTGGGCTTTTCTTTATTGGGAGGTTTGAATTTTTCTCATTCAGTCTCCTCAATAGTTACAGATCAGTTCAAATTTTCTATTTGTTCATTATTCACTCTTGGTGGGTTGTGTATTTCTAGAAATTTGCCCATTTCTCTAGGTATTCTATTTGTAATTGTACAGCTGTTCATAGTACTGAGAATTCTTTTTATTTCTATAAAAGCAGTTGTAATATCCTCTCATGTCTGAGTTTAGTAATTCAATACTTCTCTCTTTTTTGTTAGTATATATTTAGCTATATATTCTTAATATAGCTAAAATTTGTTAATTTTGTTGATCTTTTTGAAGAATCAACTCTGTTTTATTACCTTTTTTTCTATTCTATTTTTCATTTATCTTTGCTCTAATCATTATCATTTCCTTCCTTCTGTTAGCTTTAGGTTTAACCTTCTTTTTCCAGTTACTTAAGGTTTAAATTTAGTTTATTCATTTGAGATATTTCTTCTTTTCTAATATAAGCATTCATAGCTATGAAGTTCCTTCTCAGCACTGCTATTACAGTATCTCATAAGTTTCAATGTTATGTTTTCATTTTCACTTGTCTCAAGGTATTTTCTAATTTCCTTGTGATTTTTTTCTTTGACCAATGGTTATTTACAAGTTCATTACCTAATTTCCACATATTTGTAGATTTTCCAGTTTTTCTTTTACTATTGATTTCTAATTTCATTCCTTTGTGATCAGAAAGATATTCCACATGATTTCAATCTTTTAAAATTTATTACAACTTGTTTTGTGTACTAACATACTGTCTGTCCTGGAGAATGTCCCATATACTCTTGAGAAAAATGTGTATTCTGCTCTTTTGGGGTAGATTGTCCTGTATTTATATGTTAGATTCAATTGATCTAGGGCTGTTCAAGCCCTCTGTTTCCTTATTCATATTCTGTTTGGTTCTTCTATTATTGAAAGTAAGGTATTGAAGTCTTCTACTATTATTTTAGTGCTGTGTATCTTTTGTTTCAATTCTGTCAATGTTTAGGCTCATATTTTGGTGCTCAGTTGTTTGGTCTATATGTATTTATAAATGATATATCATCTTAGTGAATTTACCCTTTTATCATTATATAATGTCCTTCACTTAAAGTCTGTTTTATCTGATATTAGTATAACCACTTCTCCTCTTTTGGTTACTACTGACATGAATATCTTTTCCTATACTTCCACTTTCAACTAGAGTTTTATCTGGAGTCTCTTGTGAACAGCATATAGTTAAATCCTGGTTTTTTTTTGTTGTTGTTGTTTTTTTTTTGTCTATTCTATCAATCCATATCTTTTGATTGAGGAGTTTAATCCATTTATATTTAAAATAATTACTGATAGAGAATAACTTACTAATGCCATTTTGTTAACTGTTTTCTATGTGTCTTACAGTTTTTGCCCCTCATTTTCTTCATTACTGTCTTCCTTTGTGTTGATTTTTTTGCAGTGACACGTTTTGATTCTCTTCTTTTTTTCTTTTGTGTATATTTGTGTAGATATTCTCTTTGTGATTACAGTGGGGACTACATAAAACATTCTAAACTTATAACAATTCAGTAAATTTTAAACTGACATTAACTTCAATTGCTTACAAAATATCTACTCTTTTACAACTGATTCCCTTTTTGTTACTGATTTCACAAAATACATCTTTATATATTGCATTCCCATTAACATAGATTCATAAATATTTTTATGGTCTTGTAATTTAAATTTTGTAAAAGAATAAAAAGTGGAGTTCTAAACCAAAATTATGACATGTGGGTTTTACTATTTGTCCATATATTTACCTTTACCAGGTGACTTTATATTTTCATATTGTTTTGAGTTACTATGTAGTATCTTCATTTCAACTTTAGCATTTATTTTAGGGCAAGTCTGGTGGTAATAAATCCTTTCTTTTTTTTATCTACCAATGTCTTAATTTCTCCTTCATTTTTGGAGAAGTTTTGTCTGATATAGAATTCTTGGATGGCAGTATTTTTATTTCAGCACTTTAAATATGCATCTCACTGACTTCTGACTTCCAAAATAACTGCTGAGAAATCTGCTATCTTACTGAGGATCTCTCATATATGACAAGTCACTTTTGTTTTGCTGATTTCAAGATTCTGTCTTCATCTTCGACTTTAGACTGATTATAAAGTGTCTCAGTGTGGGTCTCTTTGGTTTCTCCTCTTTGGAGACTGAATTTGTATACTCCTGTTTTTCCTCAAACTTGGGAAGTTTTTGGCCAATGTTTCTTCAAATAAGCTCTCTGCCTCTTTGTTTTGCCTTCTTCTGGGACTCCGTTTATATACATATTATTCTGCTTGATGGTTTTCCATAAATCTGTTCATACTGTTCAGTCTTCATTCTTTTTAAAAAATATCTCAGACTTCAAATGATCTGTCTTCAAGTGTACTAATTCCTTCTGCTGCCTGCTCAGGTCTACTGATGAAATCCTCCAGTGAATTCTTCAATTCAGTTCTTTAATTTTTTATCTCTAGAACTTATGTATTGTTCTTTCTTTTACGTTGCATATTTTGGTTGATATTCTTATTTTGTTTATGTCTCAGTTTCCTGACTTTGTTTTAGATCTCTGTCCAAGTTCTCTTTTGCCTGTCTGAGCATATCTAAGGAAGTTGTTTTAAAACCTTTGTCGAGTTTAAAGCCCGTGTTTCTTATAGTTGGTTTCTGGAGATTTAATTTGTCCCTTGAAATGGCCTCTGATTTTCCGCTTCTGTTTGCTTTCTCATCTTTTATTTAAATTCGGGATTGAGGGGAGGGTATAGCTCAGTGATAGAGTGCATTACCTTCACTAAAAACAATAAATAAATAAATGTAATTTCCCCTCTAAAAAAGAAAGTCAAATAAATAAATAAATAAAATAAAAAAATAAAACTGGGCTTTTGAAAAAAATAATCACCTCTCCCGATAGAAGAGCATCTTCACTAATCACCCCTGAATGAAGGTTCAAGATCTCCTCTGGTTTTTTCCTGAGATGCATATTCCCTGTGCCTGTGAATGTGCCCTATTGCCTAATTCCCCATTTATACAGATGCTTTTTAAAGTCATCATTTTGCTAAGAGGCTCATCCCTGTTTTTCTCTGGTTCGTAGATGTTCTATGTAATCTTCCGTCTGTAATCTCTTGCCTCCAGGTGCTTACAGGTCTGCAGTCCCTCTGCAGTTCTCATGCACGTGTATGCCAACTACTGCTTTCAGTGGCTTTCAACCTAATATTTAAACTATGCCACCGTTCTCATAAATGCTCCATATCAGGTGAAACAGACACCAGTCCTTTGGGCAGCTCCAAGATAAGGCAGATCTTTGCAGAGAAGCTCCCCTCTTTTTAATCATTCTTGAGGGAGGAAGCAGGAATTGAGGGACTTGCTCCTAATCATGCTACACTATGCCAGGGATGGAGTAGAGGCATGAACAAGTACAAATGCCACAAAATTTCGTTTCATTTTGATTATGGCTTTTTTTTGTTTGATGGATTGCTTGGTTACTGAAGCTCCTTAATTGATTTCTAGAGTTTCACAAAGCTACTTTAGTCTGTATGTTGTTGACTGCTGTGCTACCACAGGGCAACGAGCATCTGGATCTTCCTAGTCCACCATCTTGCTGATAGCACTTGCTTGTACTTGTTTTTGCATTATTTAATAATGGCATAATAATTGAATTTTTCCTCTGTGTTTTTCTTTTTAAATTAAAATTTCTGTCTCTCAAATTCATCAGTAATTTTGATTGCAGTTATATTTCATTAATTGTTACTATTGGATAATATTCTATAGGGTAAATATATACCAACACCTATATATCCATTATAGGATTACAACACATATGTTGGTTCTTGTTTTTGCCATTTCAGACATTCCTGCTATCCTGTTATGCATCATGTAGGAAACATCTCTCAGTGTAACTTGATTTTTTGTGTTACAAATACTTTCTAATATAATTGCTGGGTAAAAAACCAATGTCAATGTTCAATTTTAGAAGATAATGACCAATTACTTTTTCAAAGTAGATTTGCTCATTTAAATTCTTACCAGCAGATTATGAGAGCTTGCATGGATCCACATCTTGGCTAATACTTCTTTATATTTGCCAAATAATGAGTGTAAAATGGTATCATATTGTAATATTAATACAAATTCTTTGGTTAACAATGATGTTTAGCACCTTTTTCTAATGACATTTGCTTCCATGACATTAACTTGGTCATGTTGTTTTATTCTAAGCATATATCATTGATTCTTTTTGCAAAAATAAATATCTCCTTGTTAATATCAGTGAGCTCATCCTGCAAATCAGATGTTCTGTATTAAACTGTTAACTGGGAACCATTCTGTACAATTAGGAATTTTACAATGCATTACAAATCCATCTCAAAACATAAACTAAATACAGTGAAATATCTATTTAAGAGTAAAAATCTGTCATGCTAACATATAAAATGCTTTATATATCACTTCCTTTTAACCAAATAAGTAATATGATTTTTAGCAACAGTTGCTTTGTTTGTAATAATATGGCCCCTCTTATTGCCCAAAACACTCTCTGGCATTTCACCAACTTCATTTAGAATGCAATTTGACATTTTACATGTGTGATTCTGTTTAAAATATTGTATTGTAATTGAGGGACATTCATATAAAATTTTTCTTTATATGCATTGGCCAAAAGTATTATATAGATACTTATATTTTAGTATTAAAAAACTCTATCTGTTCCATTAGAGAATGTTAACCAGGGAGAAATTCTGCAGACTGTTTATTCAGTATTTGTGAAATCTTTCTTCAGATTCTTACAGGAAGACGATATAATTGTATTTCACTTTTAGTTGATCTCTTCTTTCACTGTGACTGCTTTTAGGGACTTCTTTGCACTTTTGTAGTTTCACTGCAATAATTTTAGAACTGAATTTATTTTTTTTTTTCAGTGTACATTTTTTTCTTACTTCTAATGATTTGTTCATTTATTTAACAAGCATTTATTAACATTTATTACATACTTAATTCTTGCCAGGTAGAGTTCTACATGCTGATGACACAATAATAATCAAAACAGACAGAAACACACTGCTCTTTTGGAGTCTCAATTCTTCATGTGTTTGATCATTTCTGGGAAATTTTCAATGGTGATATTTTCAAGTATGACCTCTCATCCATTCTCTCAGATCTGCCTTTTGAGTCTCTGATCAGAAACATTTTAGACCTTCTCATTCTCTTTCACATGTATTATCTTCTCTTTCATATTTTATAGTTCTTTGACTCTCCATATTGCATTCTGTGTCTTCAGATCTATTTTAAAATTCACCAATATTGTATTCAGCTGTGCTTAACATACTTTTTAACAGATCTTTTGAGTTTGATATTTTTACTTTAAATTTCTTATTTTCTTATGATTTTATTGAAATAAAATTTACATGCAAAAATACATAGATCTGAATTGTTTGTTTATATAATCTTTGACAATTGAATTCATCTGTGTAATCCCCTCCCAATGTAAATTGTAGAAAATTCCCATGTCTCAGCAAGTTCCTTTATACTCCTTTCTTGTCACCATAGATCCCTGAGAGGCATCACTATAGATTAGTTTTATCTGCTCTTGTACTTTGCGTAAATAGAATAATACTGTGTGTATTTGGGAAAGGGTAGTTTGGGAGGAGTGAATGCACTTTGGATGTGGGTGGCACATAAATAATCTGTGACCTGAAGGCAGAATATGGTAATTTAAAATGTCCACAGATACTCTTTCACTTCTTCCATTATGAGATGAAACTAATAAACCTCCACTTCAATATAGCCTGGCCCTGCAACATACTTGGTCAGTACATTACAGCAGAAAAGAAATGGCGTATCTTCAGAGGCCAAATGAATAAGGAGCTGTGTTGGCTTTTTTCTTTTTTTAAGGAATGTATGGCTTTATTTATTTATTTATTTATTTGTTTGTTTGTTTGTTTGTTTATTGGTGGAGGGAGGTAACTAGATTTACTTATTTATTCTTGGAGGAAGTACTGGGGATTGAACCCAGGACCTCATGCATGCTAAACACACACTCACTCTACCAGTTGAGCTATACCCTCCCCCTTGTGTTGGCTTTTTGATGTATCAATTTGGCTAGGCTGAACTGCAGTTCCAACAATCCCCATTCTAGTTTGATTTCATTTAGGAAAGACTACAAGGGCTATTCTCTTGTAAGCTTTGAAGAATGGAAGGGAGGACAGTAGCCATTTATTTGCATATACACACCTTTTCCCAGTTATTCCATCCAACATTAGTCTAGGTGTTGCCAAGAAGGAATTTTTCAGATTTGATTCAAACCCTAATCCACTACCTTTAAAGTAATGAAAAGGGAGAGACTATTCTGGGTGGAACTGACTTAATCAGTTTTAAGATCCTTTAAAAGTGGTCATAGGCCTGCTGTGTGAGGGAGATTCCAGACACTGAGTCTGCAATTTCTCTCTCTTCCCCTTGGCCCTTCCTTTCTGACTGCCACCTGTGGACAAAAAGCTTCAGCTTATGCCAGTGGACTTTCCTCCTGAGTATGACTTTCTTTTCTTGACCAGATTTTGGACTTGCTTAGCCAGTCTCCACAATTGCATGAGATTCCTCATAACAAATAAATATATGATCTCCTACTGTGAAGGAAAAGCCAGGCTGGTCTAACAAGATAACTCACAAGTCTAGGAATGTGAAGGAGAGGCTGGGCTGGGCTAACAAGATAACTCACAAATCTAAGTATTGGAATACTGATCTGAGTTCTGCTAGACTAACTTGTAAATCTAGGTTAATTAGTGTTGGTTTGCTGTTCATGTTTTTTGCTAGCCAGCTGGGTTTTCAAAGATACATATCTGGCTTTGGAATGTTGGTTTGCTGCCTCCCCGCCTCCACTTTTGTGATGATAATGCTGCTAAAGCTGTTCCATGCCTATTGGCCAAATACCCCAAGCTTGTACTTTACCCTATAAAACCTCATGCGCACCTCTTGGAGGTGCTCAGAGCTTCGGAGCAGAAGCCCCTCTGAGCCCGCCAGAGTAATACATCTGAGTACTCCAACCCTCCGAGTGGTGCTTGTTTCTTAACTGGCCTGTCGTTTCCGTAACACTACCAGTTCTGCTTCTCTGGTTGAATCCTGAGTGATAACAGAATTTAGGCAGTTGCCTGTGAGGACTCAGAAAAAAGGGAGGAACATGTTATTGGAAGGAAAAGGAAAGGAGGGTCACTGTTTTAGAGTAGCAGAGAGTTTAGCAGAATTGTGACTTGCAATTAGATGGAAAGAACTTTTAAGTGATACACTTAGATATTTAGTTAGTGACTGAAAAAAGAGTGTGAGTTATGTTTTATTCAGGGACCTTACTGAGGACTATAACTGGGGACGGGACACAGCCTCTCAGATAGCTTTGAGGATACATAGGAGTTTTGCTGAAAAAACAAACTACAAATATGTAGTTGAACATGAAAAGATTATAGCTAATCACAAAAAAACAGACATCTTAAATTAATAATTTTAGTGCTTTTCTATGTATGGGAAGATGCAAGAATCTGGGCTCATTGAAATCATTCCTTTGATATGCATCTTAACTACCTAGGGTCAGAATCCTGTTTTTCTCCATCCTGAATTCCCCTCAGGGTGCACCATTGTGGTTGCTGCAGTGGCTGATGATGGCAGGCAACAGTTTACACAAATGGCAGGAAACTTTTTTTTTTGTCCACATAGTTAAGGACATTTCCAAACAAAGCATTGAAGGTAGCTTTTCTTGTTGCTTATAGTAAAATGTAAGAGAAAAAGATAAGTTGAGGAAAGAACTGTTATACCGAAAGGAAGCAGGACTTGATAATTTTGGAAATGCTCAGCCTAAGATGATGGTAAAAGACACAAAATTGAGAAATTCACCGTTAAGAAACTGCTCCAGAGAAAAGGTTGAGGGTGACTCTATAACCCTTTCCTGAAGCCCCAGAAAGATCAAACATCAGAGTATTTAGTGACACAAAAGGCTCTTTAAAGAGATTAAGGGTGTGCCTCATAGATCCTTTCAACCATATCAGAAGACCACTTGGAAGTTTAAGGCCATTGTCTCTCATCCATCTCAACAGGAGCCAGAATTAGAGAAGGGATCATCATGAAAAGAGCTATGAGTTTGTCTTTTGTAAAATGGAATGAAATACATGGAATTCTCACAAAGTTCTGAAGAAATTAATTTAGCAGAAACATTGCCAGCTTGGAATAAAGGAGACAGAGACAATTAAAAATGAAAAGTATCTCTTGGACCCCAAAAATTCTACTGGCAGAAAGCAGGCTGAACTGCAAATAAATGCTACTTTACATGAAAAAGGAAGGATAATTCAGAAGGCAGGAATAAAAAACCCAGAGGACAAAGCCAAGAGCCACTAAGGATTATCCCTAGTCCTTGAACCTGATCAAGGGACCATGGCTGGAGTTTGCCTGCCTGGATTACATAGCTGCCTTGAAGCAGTGACTATTTTCACCTTCCATTTCACCCTCATTTGAACTGGGATGTCTATTGCTGTTATCCTATGCTTTTCCCACCATTGTATGTTGGATGTTGTATTAGTCAGGGTTCTCCAGAGAAAAAACCAAACTGGTAGGATATAGTATATAGTATATCAATATCTGTATGAATATAGGTATGTACTATATACATATAGTATATCACTCTCCATATTATACCTACTATATATGTAAATTATAGATATGGTATATCTGTAGTATATATTTAGTATATAGTATATATATAGTGTAACTATATATAGTATATACATATAGTATATAGTATAACTATATATAGTATATAGTATAACTGTATAGATATATACATATAGTTATGCCATTCAGGCCTTTAGTATATTGAATAGGGCCCCCCCCCATGCACTGGGGAGGTAATCAGCTTACTCATTCAAATGATTCAAATATTAATCTTATCCAGAAACATCCACACAGACACATACAGACATAATCTTTAACCAAATTTCTAGACACCTCAAGGCCCAGGCAAGTTAACACATAAAATTAACCATCATAGGTGTACTGGGGGAACATAATTTGCCTCTTTATTTTCTCATGTCCACAAGATGGAGAGGGATTTTGACTCAGGAACAAAATGGATTAAATCTATGAGCCTTATTTGCACCTGGTCTAGGTTTAGATGTTGAGATTTTGAACTTTGACTTGACAATGCAATGGTATGAGACTTTTGGAGGTCTTGGAATGAGGTGAATATATTTTCCATGTGAGGGAGACGTCGATTGTTGGGGACCAGGGGGTAGACTTTGGCGAGAATATCCTAAGGTAACCCCCAATGATTCATGCCTTATATTACCCCCTCTCATCGTGTGTGGCAAAACTTCTGACTTGCACCTAACCAAGAGAATATGGCAAAGGTGATGGGGCAGTCACTGACTTGATTATGTTATATTATATGAGTCTGTCTTAGCTGAGTGGAAAAAGAGATTCTTTCTCTGGCTTTCAAGTAGAAGAGTAGTTTGGAATAAAGCAACATACTACTGATTTTTAGATAAACATAGATACAGATATAGATTTTTTTTTAAGTTTTCTGAATTTATCCAGATGTTTAATCTTATTCTTCAGTCCTTCCTGCAGATCTGGAATTTTATCTGTTTCCATCTGGTATCTTCAGGCTGAAAAACTTCTTTTAGCATTTCCTATAGGGCACATCTGCTGGAAAAAAATTGCTTTATATTTCATCTGTTTCAAAATGTCTTTAAATTCTCTTTCATTTAAAAACAAAACAAAACTATTGAAGGAGAAACTCAGGGGTGTTGCAGCTGCCTACAACCCGTTGTCCCAGAGTTCTCTGTAGTTTATTCTGATTTCTGCCTGAAGGCTGTCTAGGCAGCCACCTGCCAAAGACTGTGTATTGTACAAAGTAAGACTGTCTCAGAAGCCCGTGGAAAAGGACTGCACCAGGATATTTCCTTAGAAATACCTGAAGATACTTCTGTGTAAAAACAACAGAACTGAAGTGATCTCAAAAATAGGGAGCCAGAGCAGCCAAGATGGTGGAGTAGGAGCCTAAGATCACCTCCTTTTACAAACACACTAAAATCACAACTAACTGCAGAACAGCCATCTGTTAAAAAGACTGGACCTACCAGAAAAGATCTTCGACAACTAAAGACATAAAGAAGGAAACACAATGAAACAGGTGGGAGGAGCAAACTCTCGATATAATTACATCCCATACTGCTAAGTGGGTGACCCATCAAATGAAGAATAATTATACTGCAAAGGTTCTCCAACATGAGTGAGAGTTCTGAGCCCCACATCAGGCTCCCCAGCCCAGGGGCTCTGCCACAGGTAAGAGCAACCCCCAGAGTATTTGACATGAAGGCCAGTAGGGCTTAATTGTAGGAACTCCACAGGACTGAAGGAAACAGACTTCACTCTTAAAGGACACACACAAAATCTCATGCACATCAGGACCAAGGTCAAAAGCAGTAATTTGATAGGAGCCTGGGTGAGACCTATCTGCTAGTCTTGGAGACACTGATGAAAGACATTGGAGATGACACAAACAGATGGAAAGATATACCATGTTCTTGGATTGAAAGAATCAATATTGTTAAAAGGGCCATACTATCCAAGGCAACAGACAGATTCAGTGCAATCCATATCAAATTACCAATGACATTTTTCACAGAACAAAAAAATTTAAACTCTGTATGAAACACAAAAGACTCCGAATACCCAAAACAATCTTGAGAAAGAAGAATGGAGCTGGAGGAATCATGCTCCCTGACTTCAGACTACACAAAAGAGCTACAGCAATCAAAACAGTATGATACTGGCACAAAAACAGACACATAGATCAATGGACTAGGATAGAAATCCCAGAAATAAACCCATACACTTATGGTCAATTAATCTACAACAAAGGAGGAAAGAATATACTATGGAGAAAAGACAATCTCTTCAATAGGTAGTGCTGGGAAAACTGGACAGCTACATGCATAAGAATGACATTAGAGCATTCTCTAACACCATATACAAAAATAAACTCAAAATGTATTAAAGACCTAAGTGTAAGACCAGATACTCCAAAACTCCTAGAGGACAAAATAGGTAGAACACACTGACTTAAATTGCAGCAATATTTTTTTTAAAACAGCTCCTAGAGTAATGGAAATAAAAACAAAAATAAACAAATGGGACCTAATTAAACTTAAAAGCTGCTGCACAGCGAAAGGAAATCATAAAACAAAAAGACATCCTATGGAATGGGAGAAAATATTTGCAACTGACACAACCAATAAGGGATTAATTTCCAAAATATACAAGCAACTCGCACAGCTTAATATAAAAAAACCAAAAAAACAAAAAAACAACAACTCATCAAAAGATACACAGAAGACCAAATATCAGAAAAAGAAATTAAGGAGACATACAGATGGCCAACAGGGAAATGAAAAGATGCTCAACATTGGTAATTATTAGAGAAATGAAAATCAAAACTTCAGTGAGGTATCACCTCACACCATTGAGGGTAGCCATAATTAAAATGTCTACAAATAACAAATTTGGAAAGGGTGTGGGAAAAAAGGAACCCACCTACACTGTTGTTGGGAATGTAATTGGTGCAGCTGCTATGGAGAACAGTATGGGTGGTTTAGAGATTATCATACTAAGTGAAGTAGGTCAGAGAGAGAGAAACATCATATGATATCACTTATATGTTGAATCTAAAAATATATACACAAATGAACTTATTTACAAGGAGAGAGGTTATATCTCAGTGGTAGAGTGCCTGCTTAGCATGCACAAGGTTCTGGGCTCAAGCCCAAGTACCTCCATAAAACAAACAAACACACACACAAACAAACCAACCTAATTATTCCCCCCTAAAAAACAAGCAAACAAATAAGAAGTCCAAATGAACTTATTTACAAACCACAAATAGTCTCATAAACATAGAAAACAAACTTATGATTACCAAAAGAGAAAGGAAGGCAAGGGATAAATTAGGAGTTTGGGATTAACAGATACACACTACTATATATAAAATATATAAGCAACAAGGACCTATTGTAAGGCGCAGGGAACTATATTCAATATCTTGTGATAACTTATAATGGAAAATAAGTTGAAAAAGATTTTATATATATATATATATATAACTTAATCACTCTGCTGTACACTTGAAACTAACACAACACTGCAAATCAGCTTTACTTCATTAGAAAATAAAATAAAAAATAAACTCGAAGTATATTATCATATAATAAAATGCATATATTTAATTTTATAGTTCAGTGATTTTAACATATGCATACAACCATATAATGTATCACCATAAGCAAAGTCTAATACTTTTTAATCAACCAAAAGTTTTCCATATGCCCCTTTACATTTACCTGATGATTAACAATGTAAACCACTTAGGTAGGCAGAATAATGATATCCCAAAGCTATCCACATCCTAATCCCTGGAACCTATAATATGTTACCTAACATGGCGAAAGGGGCTGTACATGTGTGATTAAGGATTAAGAACCTTTAGATGAGATTATTTTGGATTAACTGGGTGAATCCAATCTAATCACACAAGTCTCTGAAAGTGGAGAACCTTTCCCAACTGAGGTCAGGGTCAGAGGGAGATGTAACGACAGAAGGATGGTCAAGAGATGTAAGGCTGGTGAATCTGAAGATGGAGAAGGAAGCCATTCATCAAGGAATGTGGGAACAGGGAACTATATTCAATATCTTGTAATAACCTTTAATGAAAAAGAATATGAAAACAAATATATGTATGTATATGCATAACTGGGGCATTGTGCTGTACACCAGAAATTGGCACATTGTAACTGATGGTACTTCAATTAAAAAAAAAAAAAAGGAATGTGGAAGTTTTAAGAGCTGAAAAGAGGGGGAAAAGAGTCTTTCCTAGAGCCTCTATACAGGAGTGCAGCCCTGTGTATATATATTAATTTTAGCCCAGGGATACACGTTGATTTCTAATCAACAAAACCGTAGGATAATAAACTTCTGTTTATTTCCTATTTTTTTTTTTTTTGGTATAGCAGCAATAGGAAATTAATGCAAGCATATTTTATTGTGCTTATTTGCCATCCATCTATCTTCTTTGGTCAAGTGTCTGTTCAAATACTTTATCCAAATATTAGGTTGTTTGAATTTTTATAATTGAGTTTTATAATTACTGGACACAAGTCCTTTCTCAGATATAGTGCATTTGTTTCCTATTGCTGAGTAAGTTATCACAAACTTTTCAACTTAACACAAATTTATTATCTCACAATGTCCACAGGACAAGAATTTCTGAATGGCTTAACTAGGTATGCTTTTCAAGATATAATTAAGGCATTGAATGGGACTGTGATTCTCATCAGAGGATCAGTGTTATCTTCCTTCTATGCTCACTTTTGGAAGAATTCATTTCCTTGTGGCTCTATGACAGGTCTCTGTTTTCTTGCTGTCTTCCAAAGACCACTCTTTGTGTCTAGAGACCATCATAGTTCTTTCCCATGTAGCTTCTATAGGCAGCTTAAAACATATATGTTTTCTTTCTTTCAGGACAGCAGGAGCATATCTGCTGCTGCTTTTTTACTTCTTTTAAAGATTCACCTACCTTATTAGGTCAGACCCACCCATGATAGCCTCCCTTTTCTTTAACTCAAAATAAACTGATTAGTCACATAACTACCCTCTTTGTTGAGAGGGTTTTTTTTTTTTTTTACTTTTTTTTTATTGAGTAATAGTCATTTTAAAATGTGTCAAATTCTAGTGTAGAGCACAATTTTTCAGTTATACATGAACATATATATATTCATTGTCACATTTTTTTTCACTGTAAGATATCACAAGATCTTGTATATATTTCCCTGTGCTATACAGTATAATCTTGTTTATCTATTCCGCATTTTAAAATCCCAATCTGTCCCTTCCCACCCCCCACCCCCTTAGCAACCGCAAGTTTGTATTCTATGTCTACGAGTCTGTTTCTGTTTTATATTTCTGGGTTTTTTTGTTTGTTTGTTTTGTTTTTAGATTCCTCATATGAGCGATCTCATATGGTATTTTTCTTTCTCTTTCTGGCTTACTTCACTTAGAATGACATTCTCCAGGAACATCCATGTTGCTGCAAATGGCGTTATGTTGTCGGTTTTTGTGGCTGAATAGTGTTCCATTATATAAATATACCACTTCTTCTTCATCCAGTCATCTGTTGATGGACATCTAGGCTGTTTCCATGTCTTGGCTATTGTAAATAGTGCTCCTATGAACATTGGGGTGCAGGTGTAATTTTGAAGTAGGGTTCCTTCTGGATATATGCCCAGGAGCGGGATTCCTGGGTCATACAGTAAGTCTATTCCTAGTCTTTTGAGGAATCTCCATACTGTTTTCCACAGTGGCTTTCCTTGCTTCCCTCTCCCACCCTTAATGATTTAGATGTCTTCTTTTACAATTTTGTGTGTATTCTTTTTGTAATTCATGGCAGTTACTACTTTCCAGTTATGAGTTTCTCATTTTTGTAGCATCTTGCTTCTTTTCTCTTTAGAGTAGACTGTCAATATTTCTTTTAGCATGGGTTTAGTGTTGCTAAACTCTTTTAGATTTTGCTTGTCTGTGAAGTTCTTTATCTCTCCTTCTATTCTAAAGGATAGCCTTGCTGGATAGAGTATCCTAGGCTGCATCTTTTTTTCATTCAGGACTTTGAATATATCTTGCCACTCCCTTCTGGCCTGTAGTGTTTGTGTAGAGAAATCAGCTGAGAGCCTTATGGGGGTTCCCTTGTAACTCATTCTTTCTTTTTCTCTTGCTGCCTGTAGGATCATTTCTTTATCCTTGACTCTGGCCATCTTGATTATGATATGTCTTGGTGTGGGTCTATTTGGGTTCTTCCTGTTTGGGACCCTCTGAGCCTCCTGTACTTGGATATCTGATTCCTTTAGGTTTGGGAAGTTTTCAGTCATGATTTCTTCAAATATCTTTTCAGTCCCCTTTGTTCTTTCTTCCCCTTCTGGAACCCCTATTATGTGTAGATTGGCACACTTTATGTTATCCCATAGGTCCCTTATATTGTTTTCATTGTTTTTTATTTGTTTTTCTCTCAGCTCTTCTGATTGGGTGCTTTCTGTTGTCCTGTCTTCAAGGTCACTTATTCATTCCTCTGCATTATCTAGCCTGCTTTGTACAGCCTTTAGATCAGCTCTCATCTCAGCAAATGAGTTTACTAATTCTACTTGGTTCTTCTTTATAGCTTCTATTTCATTTTTGACATATTTTATATCTCTAAACACTATTTCTTTTAGTTCCTTCAGTACTTTGATCACTCCTTTTTTGAAATCTTGATCTAGTAGGCCATCAATGTCTATTTCCTTGATCATGCTTTCAGGGGATTTCTCTTGATCTTTTAATTGGGAGTGGTTCCTCTGCTTCTTCATCTTGCTCATATCTCTCTGGTGCTGTGGCTTAAGGAGTATCAGTTATCTAGTTCTCCTGGAGAAGTGTGCTTTTAATGATTTTATCGAGAGGCCTTTGTGTCTTCACCCTGTTTCGTGAACTCAGCTTACTGTTTGCAGAGGCCCTCTGTTGGCGCCCTCGTCTGTGCTGCTCCCAGTGGCTGTCGGCTAACAGATCGCGCCCCCTCCCAACACTGGGTCAGGTACTGAGCTCTTATCCAGTGGGCGGGCAGGTCACTCCCCCTCCCAATGCTGCAGTCAGCTGCTGGGATAGGGCAAGGCAGACGGGCTGATCGCGCCCCTTCCCAGCACCGTGGTCAGGTGCTGCATTCCTGCCAGGTGGGCGGGGAGCCACCCGCCCTCTCCCGGCACCAGTCGCTCTGCTGCTCTGTGCAGCTGCACGCTCCGCCTCAGGTATGCGCTCCAAAGGCTGGCTCGGGGAAGACCGAGGAACGGCCCTGCCCCTGCTCCGGACCAAATCTCAGCTCCTTGTTTGTCTTGGAAGAGCGAGTTCTCTGAGGGACTAGGGTAGAAAGATCCTATCTGCCTCGGGTTGTAAACAAGTCTCAGTCCTGCCCAGGAGGTTGTGGAGGCCCCGGGCTTGGATTCAGGCCTCGGCCCCAGCCCCTCCAAGGTGTTGGGCACAGGAGAATATGGCGGCTGTGGCTGCGCCCCGCCTCTCTTCTCATGAGAAGCGCCAGCAATGGCGGCACAGGTCCGAGGAGACAAAGGCTATGGCGCCCCTCCCCCCAGGGCACACCAGCCATGTTGCTTTTCCTTTTCCGCAATTTATGGGGGACCAAGGTTGTGCCGCTCTGTATCCCTTCCCAGCCATGGTGCGCAGCCCCCCACAGTCTCCCGGGGCTGCCTCAGAGTAGCCTCCCTGGTCCTCCGCCCGGCCTGGGCAGCCTGTCCCAGCCCCAGCCACTGGCTCAGGTCTCAGGCTGGATGTCGCGGGGACCCTTTGTGCCTGTTTAACTCAGTTCTGTTGGTCAAGGGGTGCTTGGGGCAGATCTGAGCCTCGGAGGCTCCCCCTCCGTCCCGCTGGCCTCTTCTTTGGAGAGGGGGACCCAGTGAACGAGCGCCAGTCCTCCTTTGCCACTCCCTCCCTGCGGGATTGGTCCTGCACTGTTTTGCTTTTTCTTCTTTCTTTTTTCCTTTTCTCCTACCAGATTTTTGGTGTCTTTATCTTTCGAAGAGGGTGATGTTCTGTCGGAGTTCGGCACGTGCTCTGGTTGGCTAAGTAGGTCCGTAGATGTGAGTTTTGGTGTATTTGTGGGAGAGGGTGAGCTACAAACGTCCTTCTACTCTGCCATCTTGCTTCTCTCCTGTTGAGAGTTTTTATAATAAATGGGTGTTGAATATTGTCAAACACTTTTTCTGTGTCTATTGATATGATCATATGATTTTTCTTCTTCAATTTTTTAATGTGGTGTATCACATTGATTTGCAGATATTGAACCATCTTTGCATCTCTGGGATTATGGTGTATGATCCTTTTAATGTATTGTGATTTCAGTTTGTTAATATTTTGTTGAGGATTTTTGCATGTAAGTTCATCGGTGATAGTGGCCTGTAATTTCCTTTTACTGTGATCTTTATCAGGTTTTGGTATCAGGGTGATGCTGGGTTCATAGAATGAGATTGGAAGTGTTATTTCCCCTGCAATGTTTTTGGAATAGTCTGAGAAGGATAGATATTAACTCTTCCCCAAATGTTTGGTAGAAGACCAAACCTTTCATCTGTGAGGACATCTGGTTTTAGACTTTTGTTTGTTAAGAGTTTTTTAACTGCTGACTCAATTTCCTTACTGGTAATTGGTCTGTTTGTAATTTCTGTTTCTCCCTGGTTCAGTCTGAGGAGACAGCACATTTCTAGGAATTTGTTGATTTCTTCTAGGTTGTCTATTTTATTGACATATAGTTGCTCATAGTAGCCTCTTATGATCCTTTGTATTTCTGTGGTGTCAGTTGTAACTTCTCCAGTTTTCATTTCTGATTTTATGATTTGTGCCCTCTCCCTTTTTTTCTTGATGAGTCTGGCTAAGGGTTTATCAATTTTGTTTATCTTTTCAAAGAAGAAGCTCTTAGCCTCATTGATCTTGTTTATTTATTTATTTATTTTTTAGTCTCTATTTCATTTATTTCTGTTCTGATCTTTATGATTTCTTTCTTTCTAACTTTGAATTTTGTTTGTTCTTTTTCTAGTTCCTTTAGTTGTATCTCATTGAGGTTTTGAGTTGCATTTTCCTAATGATTAGTGATGTTGAACACTTCCTGTACCTTTTGACAATATGTATGTCCTCTTTGGGAAAATGTCTATTTAGACCATTTCCCCTTTTTTAATTGATTTTTTTTGTTTTATTGCTATTGAGTTTTGTGACTTCTTTATATGTTTTGGATACTAACCCCTTATAGGTATATGACTTGAAATTTTTTTTCTCCCATTCAGTAGGTTGCATTTTCATTTTGTTGATGGTTTCCTTTGCTCTATAGAAGTTTTTAATTTAATGTAGTTCCACTTTTTTATTTTTG
This sequence comes from Camelus bactrianus, assembly GCF_048773025.1. NCBI lineage: Eukaryota > Metazoa > Chordata > Mammalia > Artiodactyla > Camelidae > Camelus > Camelus bactrianus. Next base: position 74,379,052 of record NC_133575.1, on the reverse strand, counting down.
CTTTTGGTGTCAGGTACAAAAAAATCATTGATAATACTGATGTCAGGAAGCTCATTGCCTTTGTTTTATTCTAAAAGTTTTAAGTTTTAGGTGTAACATTCAAGTCTTAAATCCATTTTGTGTTGATTTTTCTTATAGTGTTAGGCAGTGATTCAACTATGTTCTTTTGCATGTGGCTGTCCAGTTTTCCCGACACCATTTGTTGAAGATACTGGCCTTTCCTCGTGTATATTGTTGCCTCCCTTGTCATAAATTAATTGACATATTTGCCTGGGTTTATTTCTGGCCTCTCTAGTGTATTCCATTTATCTATCTATTTTTATGTCACCACCATACCATTTTGATTACTATAGCTTTGAGATACATTTTGAAACCAGGGAGAAGGATGCCTCCAGTTTTGTTCTTCTTTCTCAATATTGCTTGGATTTTCAGGCTCTCTTGTGGTTTCATACAAATTTTAAGATTTTTTTTTCTATTTTTGTGAAAAATGCCATTGGAATTTTGATAAGGATTATACTGAGTCTGCAGATTGCTTTGGGTGGTATGGACATTTAAACAATATTGATTCTTCCACTCCTTGAGTACAAAATATATTTTTATTTATTTGTGTCTTCTTCAGTATCTTTTATCAATATCATATACTTTTGAGTATACAGATTTTTAATCTCTTTGGTTGAATTTATGGCCAGTTATTTTATTCCTTTTGATGTAATCATAAATGAAATTGTTTTCTTAATTTCCTTTTCTGACAATTTATTATTAGTGTATAGAATCACAACAGATTTATGTATATTGATTTTTATTCTGCAACTTTACTGAATCCATTTATTAGTTCTAATTGTATTTTTGTTGGAGTCTTTAAGGTTTTTTGCATATAGTATCATGTCCTCTGCAAATTGTGACAGTTTTAGTTCTTTCTTTCCAATCTGGATGCATTTTATTCTTTTTTCATGCCTAATTGCTCTGGCTAATACTTCCAATTTCGTGTTGAATAAAAGTAGTAAAAGTGAACCACTGATAAAGTGGTACTAGTGTAGTGTCTTCTTCCTGATCTTAGAAGAAAAGCTTGAAGCTTTCAACCATTGAGTATGCTAGCTGTGGGCTTTTCATATATGGCATTTATTATGTTGAGGTATGTTCCCCATATAACAACTTTGTTAAGAGTTTTTTTTCATAAGTGGATGTAATTTTGTCAAATATATTTTCTCCACCTTTTGAAATGGTCACATGATGTTTATCCTTAATTTTGTTAACATAGTGTGTCACGTTGATTGATACGATGTTATAGAACCATCCCTGTACCCCTGGAATAAATCCCACTTGATCATGGTATATGATCCTTTTCATCTGAACTGAAGTCACTTTGTCAATATTTTTTGAGAATTTTTGCATCTACCTTCATCACAGTCATTGGCCTGTATTTTTTTTTTTTCTTGTGTTGTTCTTGTCTGGTTTTGATATCACGGTGATACTAGTAGGCCTCATAAATTTAGTTTGGAAGTATTTCCTTCACTTCTATTTTTGGAAGAGTTTGAGAAGTAATGGTATGAATTCTTCTTTGAATGTTCAGTGGAATTCACCAGTGAAGCCATTTGGTCCTGGACATTTGTTTTTTGGGAGGTTTTTGATTATTGATTCAATCTTCTTACTAGCGATCTGTCTTATTTCTTCATTATTTTGCCTTGGACAGTTGCATGGTTTCAGGAATTTATCCATTGCTTCTAGGTTATCCAATTTATTGGTGTATAATTGTTAATAGTAGCTTTTTTGATTGTTTATATTTCTGTGGTATCAGTTGTCATATCTCTTCTTTCATTTCTGATTTTATTTATTTGGGTCTTCTCTTTTTTCTTGGTAAGTATAGCTTTGTCAGTTTTTTAAATGTTTTCAAAGAACCACCTCTTGGTTTCACTGATCTTTTCTATTGTCTTTTAGTGCCTATTTCATGTGTTTCTGTCTGATATTTATTTCCTTCCTTCTACTAACTTTTGGCTTTGTTTACTCTTCTTTTCCTAGTTGCTTGAGGTATAAAATTTTGCTGTTTGAGACTTTTCCTGTTTCTTGAGTAGTCATTTATAGCTGTGATCTTCCCACTTAGAACTGCTTTTGCTGGACCATATAAGTTTTGGTATGTTGTATTTCCATTTCCATATTTTCACGTTTATTTTTTCAATTCTCTTTTGATTTCTTTGTTGACCCATTGGTTGTTCAGAAGCATGTTGCTTAATCTCCACATATGTGGGAATTTTCCAGTTTTCTCCTTCTAATTGATTTCTAGTTTCATACCATTGTGGTTGGAAAAGATGCTTGATATATTTTCACAATCTTCTTAGAATTTTGAAGACTTTTTGTGGCCTAACATACGATCTATCCTGAGAATGTTCCATGTGCACTTGAAAAAAATGTGTATTCTGTTGCTTTTGGATGGAATGTTTTGTATGCATCTGTTAAATCCATCTGGTATAACTTGTTGTTTAAAACCAGTGTTTCCTTATTGGTTTTCTGTCTGGATGATCCATCCATTGATGTAAGTAGGATATTAAAGTCCTCCACTGTTATCATTTTGTGTCTATTTCTCCCTTTAGGTTTGTTAATATTTGCTTTACATATGTTGAGTGCATAAATATTTACATATATTATATCCCTTTGTTGTAGTGACTCCTTTAGCATTATGTAATCCCTTTCTTTGTCTCTTATTACCGTCTTTGTTTTAAAGTCTGTTTTGTCTGATATAAGTACAGCTACTCTGAATTTCTTTAGATTTCAATTTGCATATAATTTCTTCTTCCATCCCTTCACTTTCAGTCTGTGTGTGTCCTTACATGTGAAGTGAGTCTCTTGTAGGCAGCACATATATTTTTTTATCCATTCAGCTAGCCACTTGATGTTTTTTGATTGGTGAATTTAATCCATTTGTATTTTAAGCAATTATGGATACATATGTACTTACTGATGTTTTGTTAATTGTTTTCTGGCTGTTTTGTAGTTCCTCTATTCTTTTCATCTTCTCTTGCTCACTTACTTTGTAGTCTGAAAATTTTCTTTGTTGTTTGCTTTGGTTCCATATATATATGACTTTTATTAGATTTAACTTTGAAGTCACTATTTTCCACATGACAATTAACAATTTCTAAAGTGAAAATGCCACGGAAATAGTTTGCTTACAATTTCCCCCCCCCAATTTTTTGGCAGTATAAACTGAATGATAAAATGAATGCAGAAAGAGCAATGAGCTAGTTGTACTTTAGTTGCAAACGTGCTGAATTTGGCCCAAAGCCTTTTGAGAAATGAAACTTGAGCAATAAATCCAGCAAGTTTAAGATAACTGGGATAATGGATGGGAAATTAGAATGATTCTGCTTACGTATTTGTATGTCTTTTTGAAAGAAAATGCAACTATATTTGTATGTATGTGTCAGTAGTTTGGCATGATGAACATACATCCCTGTTGTACAAGAAAATCCATCATTATAAGTACCTCCACTGGCTCAATCTGGTGCATGTAAATTTATGGAAAATAAGAATAAACTGGGATTTAAAGGATTCTGAACACCTGATGTAAAATACTCCTTCATTCACACTCTCTCTTGATTTCTGTTTTCTGTTTATTTCCTAGAGCTTTCTTCCACAAGAATCACTGTTCTTTCCTCACATAGACTTTTTTTTCAGAGAAAAGGAAATTCATATCAGAATTTATAGAAACCAATGATTTCTGCCATGGTACTTTCTGCTCATTTCACACTTCTAAGAAAATGGGATCTAGGAAGAATTTATAGAAAAAGAGACTTATCGCTTGCTATTAGGCATGCCCAACTTTGTATGTCTCCTCTTTCTGGCAATATAACTTCATAACGATTGTATTTCTTTGGAAAGTCTTTAGGACAGTTCTAAGATATTGTGTATTCTATCTACATGGCACAAGTGGTATAAAAAGTTAACTAAAATTTTACTAATATGGAGTGTTCAGTGAAACTTAATTTCTAGAAATCAAATTATTACAAACGGTTGAGATGTAGTTCTAACACAATGAGGATAGATAGATTGGTTATATTATCCATAAAGAAATATTTCCAAACCATGAAATGATACAATTTATGACTTTATAAAGAAGATTTTTCAATTATTTGGATAATTATGTGAATAAATATAAACTATTGATAAATAAAATTGTGTTTTCTGGAAATATGTAAATAAACACCCTTGATGAGGCACTGCACTAAAAATATATATAACATGACGTTTGTTTAAGCTTATGTTAAGGGCGTAAAGTGCTATATAAAATGTATACATATAAATAAATTGAAAAGTGAGAATGATTTTTAGGGATGTGTACAGTTTGGACATAAGGTATAATGATCTGTTTTTCTGTAGACTTTCTAACATGGAACTAATACTCACTGAGTCTTCTCTTTACAAACCTAGCTCCTGTCCTGGGATAGAACTGAGGTGTGGGACAGAAACCTTAATCTGAGAGCCAACAATCTATTTGTCTCAAAGACACACTGGAAGAACATACTGTAACTTAACAACAGGAACTATTGCTTTGTCCCAAGAGGGAAGTACTACCCATGTGAGTTATAGGAAATGAGGCTGGACAAGGTTCAGGGAGCAGCCAAATTCATCCTACCCCTGAATTAGGTAAACAGAGGAGTCTTTCTACACTTCTGTCAGTTAGTCTGATTCATGTTTTCTTCAACCCCTCTTTATTCTAGCAATACAAAGTTTAATAAAGTTAAGGGTAAAGATTTGTACTTGCTCCAATGCAAATGAAAAACTAAACAAATAATTAAATTAAGTGAATAAATAAAAGATTGCTAAAAAACTGACCTGTGATTTCTAGTTTTCACAAAACTTTACCTTTGACCTTTGGTCTCATATTCATATACACAGCTTCATCTCATCCTTATACAGCTTGACCTTTATCAGTGTCTCTTTTACTCTGGCTTCTGGCTGTTTTCTTTGACTGAGATTTATACTTGCTCATTTTTTCCCCTTTTGGGTTGCTTTCCAGTTTCCACCTGACTCCAAGACACTCTAGCTCTAAGGACTGCTATTCTATTAAGTTCTAATTAGTTTCATATTTTAAAAGAAATATAGTGATTGTTTTGTAAGTTTGGAAGGAAGGTTGTATGAACAAGGATCTTAACTTGTTCTGCTTGGCTGCAGGCTATTTTTGGAGTATGCTTTGGAGCTAGGACTTACTTATTCTTTTTTTAATATATTTTTATTGAAGTAGAGTCAGTTTACAATGTTGTGTCAATTTCTGGTGTACAGCATAAGGCTTCAGTCGTATGTACATACATATATTTGTTTTTATATTCTTTTTCACCATAAGTTACTACAAGATATTGAATATAGTTCCCTGTACTATTCAGTATAAACTTGTTTATCTATTTTATATTTATTAGTTAGTATCTGCAAATCTCAAACTCCCAGTTTATCCCTTCCCACCCTCTTCCTCCCCTGTTAACCATAAGTTTGTTTTCTATGTCTGTGAGTCTGTTTCTGTTTTGTAAGTAATTTTGTGTGGGTTTTTTTTGTTTTTTTTGTTTTTTTTAGATTTCACACATAGGTGATATCATATGGTATTTTTCTTTCTCTATCTAGAGGTTATTGAGTAACAGCTTTTGATGTGAGCAGTAACTAGCAGGACTACCTCAAGAATTAGTATGCTGATAATAGTATCTGGTTAAAGCATCAGGTAAATATTGGACTAGAAAGTCTTTAAGGTTTCTTACAACCTTGACATTCTTTGATATTCTTTAAAATGAACTGTCACAAGTCAATATTAGTGTGCATCTGCTATCTGTCTTAATCCTTTCCTTTGTAGGGTGTTAAACAGGTTGGCCAGAAGGCTAGAGATTAAGTCTAGAAAGGCAAGTTGGCGAGAGGCTGAAGTCCTGAGCAAACAGAAAGCAGGTAGATCTCGGCCAGAGCACGTGTCACAGAAGACAGTGGGGGAACAGAAAGGACCAGGTGCAAAAAACAAGCCTAAAGGGTAGCAACAGAATAAATGTAAATGAGATGTTGGACCAAAAGTAAATAACCAGAATGGAACTGGATGAAAAGAGGAACAGTTCAGAAAGAATATAATCATTCTGAGACAACTGGTGCAAATATTATGTGACTTCTCTTGCTTATATTTATGGGGAGCTTTTGCATGAGTCTCATAAACTTGCCTAAGTGTCTAGGACTACAAAAGACTGTATTCTCCTATTCTTTAATACAGTTTTGTTTTGTTTTGTTTTTTTAATAATAGTGCTATAGGGAAAAATCAGTCCATTCTTATAGCAGAGAAAACTGATTGTTTACCAAGATCCATTCTCTTCCTCCTGTGACAAATAAAACTCTTAAGTTTTATCTTGACACAGACCCTCTCAGGTAATGAATGCATTTCCTAGCTTCTTTGTATTTTGGTGTTTTCAAGTGACAAAGGTATGTCATTTCTGAGTCATGCTCTTAAAAAGAAAGGGACTTGCTTCCCTTGCCCTTTACTGTTTCTGCAAGCTGGAGTGAAAGTATAACAGGAAGACTTGAAGGAGTCGCATTAAACCACAAGGTAGAATCCAAAATTTGAGGATGTCAGAACAAGATAGAATGATACTGGTTCTCTGTACAAACTCCAGAAGCAGAGCTATCCTACAAAATCCATATTGCCTACCTCCCGACTATTATATGGGAGATAAATTTCTATCTTATTTAAATCATACTATTTTGTAGTCTTTTTTCTTTTTTTCTTCAGCAATTTAGACTCTATGCTAGTACACATAGGATATTTTCTGTTTAAAATATCTCCATGTTGAAAGAAACTTGGAAAGTGTTGTATGAAACAAAGTTAAATTGAATACACACACAAACACACACACATATACACATATAAAAAACTTTCATCATGCTAGTATGCATTGTGATTCTCCAATAGAGGGATAGAATATGCTGTGCATTTAAAATTTCATGTAAACATGGAACCCTACTTTTAGAGAATTTTAAAATTCGTTCCATTGAGCAAACTAGCAAAATACTGTTCCAAAAATGTGTATAGGAGAACCACTCAGATTTGGCAGGCACATTCTGTCTGTCCATCACAGAGATTAAGAGAGAATTTCTGTAGTATGCTAAAGGAAGAGAAAGATAGACATTTATAGAGTAGCTGCAATGCTCTATTAGTTAAATATTCAGTTTATTAGAGGAAGGGAGAATAATATTTATAATACACTGGACACTGGGCAAAAATACGTATATACATACTCCCATATCATTATGCATGTATAATTATATATGCATACACATATATGTACACATATACAGATACAATGTCTTCTCATCCTCATAAAAATTCTTCAAAGTAGGTCTTATTGAACCATTTTATAGCTGAAGAAACCAATTCTTATTTATTTGTGTAGATATAATTTTATTGAAGTATAGTCAGTTTACAATGTTGTGTCAATTTCTGGTGTACAGCATAATGCTTCAGTCATACATGAACATACATATATTCATTTTCATATTCTTTTTCACCATAAGTTACTACAAGATATTGAATATAATTCCCTGTGCAATACAGTATAAACTTGCTTATCTATTTTATATATACATTGTGTAACACCCCTAGTAGAGTGAAAAGGGACAATATTATATACCTTTTCATTAAGATCCTCATAGAAAATTCTTAAATATGTATGACCTGCCTTCCACTGAGTGAATTATATAAAATTGTGAGCTCCTGGAAGCCAGAAATAGATACCCTGTTAAATCAGCACTCTAATAGATAAAAACTGGGACATGAAGGAATGGAAAATTAGGCAGGACAATTCTGATGGCACACTGCAATAGGAGGTGGAGATGGTGGTAAGGTCTTAGTAAACAAGACCCCAGCCATGGGGTCCTGTAAAATAAGGAAGTACACGGTGAAGGATGGGAGAATATTAGCACTCTAAAAAGACTAAGATCTTTATTAAAAATTTTGCTTTAAGTCAGTCCAAATAGTTGCCAGTCCCTATGTATAAATAAAATGCCAGTAAACTGTTATTCCCATTTTTATTGTTTTTATACTGGCTTCTTTTAAGAATATTGACCTAGTTAAATAATAGACCATTTGGTGTCTTTAATAAACTGATTTGTTAATTAAGCACATTGATCTGTTTCCTGAGTTTATAGGTTTGTGAAAAATTGATTTGTGTGATAAATACATGGGTCCCCTTGGCAATTTAATTATTATCTATCTGTATGAAACCTACTGATGTATGATTAGGGAGTATTTCTTGGAGTAAGTATTAGGCAGTGATTATACTTTGTAGATAGTGTCTTGTAGCTTGCCTTATATACTGGTAAAAGGTGTCTGACTCTTCACATAAACACACACATATATCTACACACGTGTTTCAGTTTAAATTAAGGCATCCATTTAAAAAGAACTCCCTACATTGTTATGCACTAAGAATACAAAATTAAAGTCCAGGCCTTTATTCTCAAAGTATAGCTGGGAAGTAAACATATAAATACATAACTATAGAATGAATGAAACCTGCTGTAATAGAAGTATGTCACATGCAGTGTGAAAGAGGGAACAATTGTTCCTCACTGAGAAGGATTTAGGAGAGAAATAATATTTGAACTGGACTTTGAGGATGATTAGCATGTCAACAAAATTTAAAGGTCATTTAGGTGGAGGAAACACTTAATATTGTATGCCTATTTTTGTAAAGCCACAAAGAATCTGATGAATCTTATGACATCGTGAAACTCTGCATTCTTAAACATAAATACTCTTTGATGCCCCCAAATCTTTAGATCACAATAATGCATGCTGATCTTTTCTTCATAGCATTTTGACTCCTTGTTTAAAATATAAGAACCATATAAAGAAAGTGTAGTTTCTGTTTCCTCTGGTTATATTGCCCAGGAGTGGGATTGCTGGATCATATGGTAACTCTATTTTTAGTTTTTAAAGGATTCTAGATACTATTTTCCATAATGACTGCACCAAACTACATTCCCATCAACAATGTAAGAGGGTTCCCTTTTCTCTACACTCTCTCTAGCATTTATCATTTGTGGACTTTTTAATGATGGCCATTCTAACTGGTATGAGTTGATATCTCACTGTAGTTTTAACTTATATTTCTCTAATAATTAGCCATATTGAGCATTTTTTCACATGCCTATTGGCCATTTGTATGTCTTCATTGGAGAAATGTTTGTTTAGGTCTTCTGCCCATTTTTGGATTGGGTTGTTTGGTTTTTTGTTATTGAATTGTATGAGCTGTTTGTATATTCTGGAAATTAAGCCCTTGTCAGTCTCATCATTTGTAAATATTTTCTCCCATTTTGTAGGTTCTCTTTTCATTTTGTTTATAGTTTCCTTTGCTGTGCAAAACCTTGTAAGGTTAATTAGGTCACATTTGTTTATTTTTGCTTTTATTTCTGTTGCCTGGGTAGACTGCCCCAGCAGAATATTGCCTAAGCTTTATGTCAGAGAATGTTTTGCCTATGTTTTCTTATAGGAAGTTTATACTGTCTTGTCTTATGTTTAAGTCTTTAAGCCATTTTGAGTTTATTTTTGTGTATAGTGTGAAGGACTGTTTTAACTTCATTGATTTACATGCAGCTGTCCAGCTTCCCAACAAAAAAAGTGCACAGTTTCATTCAGCTATGCAAGATAAATAAGTTATAAAGATATAACATACAGCATGATAACTATGGTTAACAATACTATGTTGTATACTTGAAATTTGCCAAGAAGGTAGGTCTTCAATGGTCTCACCACACACACAAAGAAAGAAAATAGTAACCATGTGAGGTGATGGATATTTGTTAATTAGGTTGATTGTAGTGGTCATTTCACAGTATATACATATATCAAAACATCAAGTTGCACACCTTAAACATATACAATTCCTATTTGTCAATATACCTCAATAAAGCTAGGGAAAGAGGTCAGGCTGCAGTTAATAGGGGATAGGGGACACAAACATGTAAATCTGTATGTGTGTCAAGTTATCCTTCCCAAAATACTGACACAGATAGGAAATGTTAAAAGATAATGAAGAAGGAAAAATTCTTTATAAGCGAAATTGTTAACAGAAAAGTATTAGAGGAGGCGGCATTAGATTAAGCCTTGTAAAATGAGTATATATATCTAAGAGATGTCTAAATGAGTGATGAAAGATGAAAAGAAATCTAGGAACAAAAGTAGAAATGTAATGTATCAGTTAACTATTGACACAATAATGGTGTGTAACAAAGCACTTTGAAATCCAGTGATCTAAAACTGCAATCATTTATTTTCACTCATGCATTTGTGGGTCAACTAGAAATTGTCTGCTATCACTTGAGCTTTGCTGGCCTTGGCTATAAGCTGCATCTTCTTTACACCAGCAGGGGGGACCAAAATATCAGGGTAATATGTAGAAATACAAGAGGAAAAGCCCAACTTTGCTAGCACATTTCAAGCCTCTGCTCATAAGATGTCTGCTTATGTCACATCTTCTAACATCTCCTAGACAAACCAGGTTTATGGCCAAGTCCAAAGTCAACTGGTAGGCAAGCACACACTGAATGTAGTATGAGGAACTGCAGAATTACATGTTAAAGAGTATGGTAGGTAAAGATTAGAACCAGTTATTCAATTTACTATAAGTAAGAATGCACACGCCATGAGGAGGTCTGTGATTTTCAAGGCACTCTGCATGACACAAAAGACTCTTATAGGGAAGTAGCAGAAAACCCATTTTGAATGATAAATTGGAGCCACACAGTGGAAATCAGTGGACAACAGGCTGAGGAATTTGTATTTTATAAGTAATAGAGAGCCAGTAAAGATTAATGAGCATTGTAAGGACTTTATGAAAGTGATATTTTATGAAGATTGTCCTGAAAGTGTTATTCAAATATAATTAGAGTGGAGAGAGACTATGGCATTGGAAACCAGGCAGGGATCAGAAGCCCTAATCATCAGAAAGCCAGAGTGGATATATTGATATCTGAGAAAGTAGATTTCAGGACAATATATATTAAAATAGAGAAAGAGAAATACTTCACAGTAACAAAAGGGTCTATTCGTCAATAAGATATCCTTAATATGTATTTAACATATGTAGTTAACAAATAAGAGTTTCAAACATAAAATATAATTGAAGTAAAGGGAGAAATAGACATAATCCATAATTATATTTGAAGATTCTCGAAGTGGTAGAACAAATAGGTAGAAATCATAAGGATGTAGGAGATTTGAACAGCACTGTCAGCCATTGTAAATTAATTTCCATTGACAGAATAATAAACCCAACAAAAGGAAGTACACACTTTTTTTCAAGAGCACATGGAACTTTTATTAAGGTAGGCTATACCATTTGCTATAAACAAGCCTCATTTTAGGACATTGCAATCATGCAGACTATGTTCTCTGACCAAAATGCAACTAAATTAGAAATCACAACAAAAGGTATGTGGAAAATATGAATATTTTGAAATTAAGTAACATACTTTCAAAGAACCCGTGTTCCAAAGATGAAATTACAAGAGAAGTTAGAAAATTTTTTGAGTTAAATGATATTGAAAACTACATATCAAAATGTGCAGGATGCATCTGGAGGAAAAATTAGAGGAAAATGTATAGCTCTACATGCTTCATTAGAAACAATATTTAAAAAATAAATGATCTGTAGACTTTTGATTGTGAACAACATTCAGTAAAAGGTACCAAATTTATCAACCGAAAGGACAAAAACAATAACAAACAAAATCAGCCAAAAATATATGAGCAATGCTTGTTTCCATCTGCAAGATTGAAAAACCTCCATACGCACAGGGAATTAGGTAGGGTCTTGTCTCAGTAGTGGGAAATAACTAGCTCCAGACTAAGCACTGTTCTGGCCCTGTGTATCTGAATACTAATAGAAAATAAGTATAGGAAAATATTCAATACCACTGATCACAGAGGAAGGTAAATTAAATCCATAATGATATTTACAATGCTTAAGATAAAAAAGAATGACAACATTAAATGTTGGCAAATATGTAGAACAACTGGAGCTACCATAGCCTGATGATGGGAGTGTAAATTGCTTAACTACTCTGGAAAGTCACCTGTCAGTCTCTCCTAAAGTTGGACATAAGGCTACCTTATGACTCATATGTTCTTCTTCTAGGTATTTACTCAAGAAAAATGTATACAAAAAGACTTATACAATAATGTTTATAGCAGCTTTACTCTTAAAGCCTCCAAAAAGAAACTCAAATATCCATCAACAGAGGAAAACATTTGAAAATTGTAACCCCATCCATGCAATGAAATGCTACTTAGCAATGCAAAGGAATAAACTACTGTTACATGCCAAACACAGATGCCTTCAACATCAGGCTGAATAAAAAGCTGGACAAAGAAGAGTACATCCTGTATGATTCCATTTATCTAAACTTTTAGAACAGAAAAAAACATATCTCTGGTCAAAAAAAAAAAAAAAAAAAATCAAAACAGTAGTTTCCTAGGAGTGAGACTGAGGTTGAATGGGAAGGGGCAAAAAGAATCTTTTTGGGTGATAAAAATGTTCAATAACTTGATAGGTTAATTAAGTAATTATAAATCTCATCATACTATCCCTATAAGATCTCACCTTTTCTCACATATGTAAATTATAACTCAATTATAAAATACTTTAAAAATTATTGGTAACACAACATTGTGAATAACTATACTTCAATAAAATTTTTAAAATATTGACAAACTGTCTTTCAGAGAAGTGATATTTAGAAAAATGACAGTGAGTCACAGAAATAAAGTCAAGAGTAAAGATAACAAAGTTAGGATGGTCAAGAATGTCAAATACCTTCTTCAACATCAGCACATGCATACTTTAGAATGATGGCTCCATAAGGGCAGATTTTTTTTTAATCAGTTTTGTTCTTTTATTTAACTGTGATACAGGGCTTGACATATAGTCATTGCTCAATAAATATCTGTTAAGTGAATGAATGTCATCGAAATTGAAGCGGATAGGATATGAGGAAAAGTCACTGGATTTCCAAGAGTGGCAATGAATGAATTTTGAAAGAACAATCTAAATAGAATAATGGACTTGAAATAAATCAATTCTTTATGAAATAAATGTTGTATATTGAATCTACCTGGAGAGAAAAGCTGCATTAACATGGATTTCAAGTAATACTGAGGAAATATTCCATATTTTACTAAAATGTTAAATTGGTAAAACAAATTCAACTCAAGTGTTGAGTAAGAGGAGAATTATTTTTGTATCCCATATAAAGTTATAGAATGAGTGAAGAAAATGAGATGTTCATACATATAATTACTACGGTAGATTGTGAATGCAGTTTGGACTGCAATTATGGCAGCTGTATACCTATGGTTACGAAATTGGTCCCACTGAAGAGACCTTGTAGAGATCTTTCTGTTTAACGCTAAACTGATTCTGAAACAAGAATGTGTGATACCCAATTAAGGGACAGTCCTAGCTGAAGGAAGAGGTAGTTGTGAGTTATCCTGATATCCATTTTATAACCATAGAGAGAGAAATTTATGTAAACAAAACTATGTATTTGTTAAGATTTTACAATTCCAGCTGGCTACTTATATGTAAAGAAGGAAAAACAGATGAAACATAAATAACAAATGAGGCAGTTCAACTACGTGGTACTTGTAGATCTGAAGAAAAAAGTTTATTGGGAGAGATAGTCAAGATTTTGAGCCAACTGCAGATTTCAATTATGTATGATATCATTGGACAATAGTGAATTGTTACTAAATGTTTCTTTAAGAATGAATGAATCAATCTCTGTACTCTATCACAGGGAGAAAATAAAACAGAATTGGCTGTTGTGAAATAGGAAGAAATGTTCTTGTCACTATTGTTTGGCAAACAGCGTTTCCTATCCAACAAAAAAGTGATGGCTTTGGGAAGTTATCAGTGGTTTAAACTCTGCAGTATCCAGAAAACTGATCATAAACCATTGGACAACACTCATTTGTCAAAGTCTGAATTACACTAAGCATGGTGAAAGGGCTGGCAGGGTGGTAGGGATTGAGCAAGTTGTTTCTCAAGACTTAATTCAGTTTTGTGGGCCTGAATTAACAAATCATGAAAAAGTAAATCTTTACATATTATCAGAAAGAAAGAGGGAGTATTATTATGAGTCTAGCACACTACAGTTTATTCACAGTTTAAAGTGACATTGATAATATTATTAAGATATAAATATAGTAATTTCCCTTAGGAATAAGAATATAGATATGATCTCCAAATATTTGTTAAGACAAGAAAAAGAGTTCCCTAGCTGCAGAAGACCTTTTTCTTTGATTTGAAAAATAATTTGCTCATTTGCATTCTGTGAGCCCTAGGCATAATTAGTAAGATAGGTACTCTGTACACACAAAGCTCTCGATATTCCTTTGTTGTATGCTATGGTAACGTTTATTCACACACATTGGAAATCCATTATAAAGGTTATTTCTGATGGGATGGGATGAAACTTGAAATAATTGCTTTCATTTCTTTCACAAATTGCTGGAAAATTCCAGGTTCATCTCACCATTTACTGTTTTAAAGCAACGACAAGAAAAATGGTATGTTCCTGGAGAGAAATATGTCATCAGTGATAAACAACTCCAAAGCCAGTCAAGCAAGTAATGCATTGCAGGTCAAAAACTACACCCCTGACAATACTGCACATACAGGTAATACACCACATGTCAGATTTGAAGGAGAGAATGCTTTTTCTACTACTACATCCTCAACAAATTGTAGTACTTGTGAAGGATTTGCAGAGGTAGAGGAATGCATTTACAAGTGATGTGAAATGTAGCACAACAAAGAAGGAATGCAATTAGCGTTCCAAACTCATGAGGAATATTAGCCAAACAATAAATCATGGTGGAATTGAATTATAAATGATAGTAAATGCTCACCATAACTTAAGATTAGGTCCTATGGGCAGAAAAGACTCCAAATTCAATGTCAATAAAATTGCACTTGATATCGGTTGAAAGGGCAGGGAGAGGAGATTCTTCAGTCTTGATTTAAGCTCATTCCATTTCTCCTCCATAGACGCAACTATAGATGAATTTATCACAAATATAATAATATACTCCTACTCTCACTGCACTCAACCAATATAGTTGCAAAAGCACTGGGGAGGATATTACCTTCAATGTTTGTTAAGTATTTAAACAAATAGACCTAAGCACTAAATTTAAAATGTGGATATAGAGGTTATCTATAGCTATTCTCTTTCCAAGCAAAAACTCATGGTATTTCACTGAATAGATGGGTGAACAAGATGACTCTATCATTTTCTTTCCATGCAAATGCCAGGATACAGCCGTATGGAATGATTTCACAGGTTTGGGGCATACCAGATGTTTCTGCTAGTCTGTTTTGGCAGAATCACTTTGGAAATCATTAGTCATATTTCTGCATTTTTATAAGCCATACGATTGATATGTTTTATCATCCAGAAGTCTAGAATAAATGGAAAAGATAGTTTCTGCAGAATTTATGCACTTTTCCTCCAAGAAATCCCTAGAACCACCTGCAAGACTGAAAGCAGCTTAGAATTAAGTGTTAAATTATATTTGCCTATTATTGCTTTAAAAAGCAAAATGTAGAAGCAACAGGAAGTCAGAACTTTTATAACTAACCCATTTACAGTTTTTACTCTAAATATTAACTATGCTACATAATTAATTTCATCCTATAAACAGGGCTATGAAATAAATATTATGACTATCCCTAAGTTACAAATGAGGGATCTTAAGCATAGACACATTAAATATCTTCTTCAAGGTCAAAAGCCTAGTTAACAATGAAGCCATGATTAGAAGCCAGGACACCTGGTTCCAGTGTCTGCATTCTTAACCATCATACTGTACTCTTAGAAGTCAAAATACTGTGGAATGACAGGAGACAGCAACAGAGAAATGTCAACAGAGACCGATTCACCACTCCAAGAGCAGTTAACTCCACACGGTGCAAAAGACACTGAGGGTTTCACTGTGTTATCTCATGAACATAATCAGAGGCAACAGTGGTTTGCCTAATAAACAATGTGGTTTATTCCATATAATCCTCACAACCCCACAAAGTGAGTCAAGATCTTGCTAGTAAGTGAAAGAAATGAACTTGAATCTAAGACCGTCTAACATCAGAAGACATTATGGCTTCTAATAGGTAATGTTGGTCAGTGAAATAAATGCTTTTCACTATCCATGGATGGCCACAGGTGTTCAAAAGAAAATGAAATTGTTTACAGTGTTAATGAAGACAGGATATGTATAAATGTAGTTTATATATTGTGTTTCTTAAAAGCCTTGAAACCTAATTTAACATAATTTAATTCAACATGTATTTGCTGATGCCTCATATAATTAAGGTACCAGATTAAATTCTTCAGGGGAAACAAAAACAAGACAGCCAGTCTTCATGGAGCTTATAGTTTACCGAAGGAGTTAAGACAACTATGGAAAAAAGGATGCTGTGTAAACGAAAGGCATAGACATTTTCAAAGAAGTACAAAATGTCATGGGGTACAGCTGGATTTAGGATGACAGAATGAAGATATTTCAACATCTTTATTCTCTGATAATCACCCCTAAAGAAGGAAAAAAATGAGAAAATGAAAACACAAGCTCCATATTTGATGAAATCAGGATGTTGCTGTAACATCAAACCCCAGTATAGGAAGATGGAAAGTAGATGAGGGATTGTAATGGACATAGCAATGCTGATAAAAATCCACATACTTGTCTTCTGGGTGGAAAACAAATCCAGAGGTGGAAAGAGAATCAGGGCAGGCTACAGGCTAGGAGCTTTCATTTGCACTTTTGCCTCTGGCTTTCAAATCCTAAAGGTGACTTACAATAGGTACAAAGAAAAGTAAACAAACAAAATACTATAATATAGTATTTGAAGTAATAAATATTTCCTTAGTCATAAAAATGTAAACATGACTGTTATATTAGACTCAATCCACATATTTTGTGACTTTCTTCTGTGACTGGGGAGTAAGAATTGAAAAAAAAAAAACAACAGAAATTAGCCAAAATGTAGTCTAAAATTGTGTGGCTTAAACACAGTTTAGCTATTGTGCACAATTTCTTTCTTAAAACCATTATTTTTTACTATTTATGTGGAATATATAAATGAACTATAATTGATTTTTATTAACATACTCATTATATGCTTAACTTAATGTACTTTAAATATTTTCGCATATTATTAAATATCATCCTTATGAACTAAAGGGTAATTTATGTAAAAAAACCATATATCTCACATGTTACGAGATTTGACAATTGTATACACCTATATAACACCAGCCACAAGAAGTTAGTGGACAGTTCCATGGCCCCAGAAAGTTCCCTCCTATCCCTTTCCATCTCCTTCACCTCATCCCCACCTGAGCAATCATTTTGTAATTTTTTATGACCGCAGGTCAGCTATGCCTGTTCTTGTATTTCATGTAAATTGCATCATACAATGTGTACTCTTGAGTTTGGCATCTTTCACTCAGCAACAGGTTTCTAAGACTCACTTATATTGTTGCATGTATCTGTAGTGTCCTTTTTTCCTTCTTATTAGTGAGTAGTATTTTTTTGTATGAATAGCACCAGTTTGTTCACCCACATCTTTTTTTGGACATATACACACAATTCTTTTCTATGGCTTATTTTATTACCCTTCAAGAGAAGAATTAGCATTATTGTGTTTCCCAGCACCTAATACCTCATGCCTTCTTTCATATTAACCACTATTCTGTTTTCTTTTTCTTTTCCCAGAGTATGAAAATATGACTAATTAGGAAATCTCCAAATTTGTTGCTAAAATTATTAAAATAAAATCTGTGCTATGAATTCAGTTAAATCAACAAATAGCATTTAGCTTCTGCTAGGAATATCTATAAACCCAAATGTTCCATTATAATCTCCTGTATTAAAATATATATTGCTTTGTTTGGAAACTAGACTAAAAACTATATATGAAAATATGTTTATAAATATTTCTCTTTTAAAAATTTAGTTTAAAATTATCATATGGTGAAATTGACTGTTTTTTCCTTTGATGCACATTTCTATGAATTTTAAGACATATAGAAATTTATGTAACTGCAACCACAATCAGAATACACTTACTTCTATCACTTTCAAAACCTGCCTCATGCTACCCCTTTATAATCCCACTTTTCCTCCACCTCTAACCCATGAAAAGCACTAATCTGCTTTTCATCACTCTAATTTTGTCATTTCAAATATGTCGTATAAGTGGAATCGTACACTTTATAACCTTTGAAAACTGGCTTCTTTCATTCAGCATAATGCCTTTGAGATTCAGCCAAGTTGTTCTGTGTATTATTGGTTTGTTCCTTTGCATTGATGAGTAGTGTCCCATTATATATGTATAACACTGGTTGAAGGACATTTGAGTTGTTAATAAGATGTCATTAGGAAGTTCCTACATATCAATAATTACTCTAAATGTAAATAATTGAATTCTCCAATCAAAAAGCACAGAGGGGCTGAATGGATTAAAAACAAACAACAACAACAACAACAACAACAACAAAGACCCAACTATATGCTGCCTACAGAAGAATTACTTCAGCTTTAAGGACACACATGGGCTTAAAGTGAGGGATAGGAAAAAGATATTCCATGCAAGTAGAAACCAAAAGGAAGGGAGCTATCCTTCTATGAGACAAAATAGATTTTAATCCAAAAATGGTAACAAGAGACAAGCAAGGTCATAATATAATAATAAACTTATCAACTCATTAAGAAGATTTAGCAATCAAATATATATACATCCTGCACTGGAGTACTTAAATATATTAAGCAAATACTAACAGATCTGAAGGGAGAAATACACGACAATACAATAATCATAGAGGACTTTAATACCAACTTTCAGCAATAGATAAGTCTTCCAGACAGAAAATCAGTGTGGAAACATTGGACTTGAACCATACTTTTAGACAAAATGGACCTAACCACTATATATAGAACATTTCCTCCAGCAGCAGCATAATATACATTCTTCTTAAGTGCACTGATGGAGGGAATATAAATTGGTGCAGCCAGTGGGGTAAGCAGTATGGGAGTTTTCAAAAAATTAAAAATAGAAATACCATATGATCCAGCAGTCCCAATTCTGGGTATATATCCAAAGAAATGAACAACAGGATATCAAAAATATATCTCCACTCCCATGATTATGGCAACATTATTCACAATAACCAAGATATGGAGCCAACTGAAGTGTCCATCAATAGATGAATGGAAAAAGAAGATGTAGTATATGTATATATTGGGATATTTTATTATTCAGCCATAAGAAAAAAGGATATCCTGCCATTTGCAAGAACACGGGTAGACATTGAGGGCATTATGCTAAGTCACAGAAAAACAAATACTGTATGATCTCACTTATATGTGGAATCTAAAAAAGTCAAACTCATATAAACAGAGCATAGAATGGTAATTACCAGGGGCTGGGGGGGTTGGAGAATTGGGGAGATGCGGATCAAAGGGTACAAACTTTCAGTTAGAAGATGAATAAATTCTAGAGATTTAATGCACATCATTGTGATTATAATTAACAATACTGTAGTATGTGCTACTAAGTTGCTAAGAGACTAGATTTTAAATGCTCTCACCATAAAAAAGATGATAATTATCCAACATGATGGAGATATTAGCTAATACTTAGTTGCTCATCATATTATAATATATAGATGTATCAAATTGACCCATTGTACACTTAATCTTACACAGTGCTATATATCAATCATATCTTAATTTAAAAAGTGTCCTAATGAGGGTCAGAGTTGCCAAATTTAGCAAATAAAATGCATGATGCTCAATTTGAGAACCAGATAAACAGTGAATAATTCTTTTAGTACGGGATATACATTTACTAATATTGTATGAGATATATTTATTCATTGTTTATAAAATAAGAATTATTCATTGTTTATAAAACTCAAATGTAACTGGGCATCTTGCATTTAATCTGAAAGCCCCTAAGTAATAAGGAATTTTTTGAGCCCTGAATGTCTCCAAAAGATTAATCAATATCAATGACAAGTCTAAAGTAAAGTAAGAACCAGAGAGAAACAGAGCAGAAGAAAGGATAAAGGATATATTTGAAAAAAGTATATAGAAAAGAAAAACTAGAGGCTGAGATAAATAACAGTCCTATATATGGTGGGGAGTACTACAGCATCATTAACTTGGAAGAGGCCCTTATGGGATTCATTCAACAAATGTTGTTAAGCCGCCATAGGATGGCTAGTATTTGTCTATTTCTCAGGTAGACTTCACGAGGCTGAGACACTTGTCTTGGAGAATTATTTATAATTTGGAGACTGCGGATACCAAACGAAATAAATAGATACCGTATTTGCCTCAGTTACCTATCAAGTAATTATCCTGGTCAGTGTTGAAGATGAAGAAACGGAATAGCTGAGCCATGCCCAAGCTCATATCGTGTTTAGAAAGTCAACTAGAACTAGAGCCGAGGTTTCCTGATTGCCACTTTTTTTAAACCTAGACTTTGACACTTCAGTAATTTATGGAGAAAAACCAAACAAAACAAAAACAAAGAGCAGAAGGAGAGAATTTGGTATCTCCAACATGTAGACTAGGTACAACATGATCCTAGAGTTTAATATCTAGTGGCAGGCTATAAATAGCCTGAGAAAAATCACTGAGCCAGGATAATGACTAACTGGTAAGCTTTGCCAAAGTAGAAATCATGCTTCAATTATACTTTTTTATCCCCAGAACTGAGCATGTAACCTTGCACATACTAGGTGTTTATTTAGTACATAGTCACTGAAAAAAAACCAAGATATTTCTTATTCATAGCAGATATTAAAGTTCCCATCAACTTAATCAGAAATTCTGCAATATTAACAACTAACTCAATAAAGACCACATAAAAGCTCTGGAAGGTAAATGAAAATTAAAAAAATATATACATATGTATCAGTTATGAAAGATTCATGGTCTTCAAAGCACGAGGCAGAACTTTGCCAATCAAATAGGACTCCTGATCAATTTTGAATAAATGAGTCATTGTACAAATAAATGTGTTTAAAACATTTTTAAAAGATTTCAAGTCAAAAATAAGGTGTACAGACTTTCGAGTCATCAGCACTTACATTCTCTCTCAACCATCATCTCTTGCTTCATCCGTCAGATACATAAGCTTTTATCCAAAACTGGAGGGATAAAGAATGCTTTGGCTGGAAAGGATGACAGGTCCATTTACAATAATGAACTGCTATTTGAAAATTTAAGTATGTCCTTATTATGTCTGAAGCCAAAGAAAGACCTGGAGGCATTCTGAAACCTCATTTGTCATACTCGGGAGGTAATTCTATTAATGACTTTAAGTCCAAGCTTTATGCAATGTGTTTTAAGGATCACTTGGTCAGACAATTTCCTAAGGACAATAGAGTTAAAAAATGGCTAAGTGCAACTGAAAATGACATTCAGTTAGGATCAACTCTCCTCCACAGTGAATCTGGCAATATCTTTTCCTGGTGGAGTATTTGTTTTGTAAGCACGGGCTGATCAGTGACTATCTCAGAAAAGCTGCCTTGCTTGGTAAGCAATGAATTCTAGCCTACAAGGAAAAAAGGCTAGCAGTAACAATTGGAAGATTTCTGACTTACTGTTTTTGTAATATAGCATTTGGTTTACTTTGGCTTCTAACCCAAAAAGGTTTCATTACATAAGAAGTATGATAATACTTGGATCATTTCTTGCAGGCTCGTAGCTATGGCAGAAACCTAGAAGAATCTTAAGCAAGAATACAACAGATGTTGCTTTTGCAAAGGCTATAATAATCCCATTTATATGAAAAACATAATTATGGTTCCAAAGATCAAATACTGATTGTTTTACTTCACAGATGTATTATGTATATGGCATTGAAGACACAGTTGCATCTAATTACTAAAATCTCTCCCATATTGCACATAGGAGAAGGAAATACATGTCTTTGGGAATACTCTTTGCTGCTAACGTTATTAATATGGGACAGGCTAGTCAACAAATGACCATCAAGAAATTCCACCCCTTGCAGAGAACTAATTAATAGAATGCTGCTTCAATAATGGGCAATGCTGTTTGTTAGAAACAGCTGTTCAGTATGGCATTTCTCATGTGGAAGTTAGGACTATGCTACACTATGGACAAAGGATTCCACCAATTAGGGCTTCTTTACTGCCACACAAGAAAAATGAGGAACAGATTTAGAATGTAGTGTTTAAATATATGTATCTGAAGACTGCCAGGTTTCAAATCCTAGGCTTACTACTTACTAGCTACATAAGTTTGGGCCTCTCATTGTCTCAATTTCTTCATTATAAATAGAAATAATACTAGTATCTATTTCACAGATTCATAGTGAGAAGTAAGTGAGATAATGTATGTAAAGTGCTCAGCACTGTGAGGCTCAATTAATATTAGCTTTATTATTATTAAATGCCAATGTGCCACACACTATGCCAGGCATTCTGCATTTCTTCTTTTTTTTTTTAACAGAAGTGCTTTGTTAGGAAAATATAATCTATTGTTTTGCCAAATAGGTCCTCTTTTTGCAAGCCAGAAAGATTGACTTTGGATAATAGACACCCCTACAAAAAGGGTAGGAACCAGGATGATTCTAGTGATCAAGATAGCATGTATACCATGCTGCTTCTGCTGGGGTGAATCAAATCTGACTATTTTTTTCATTTTTTATCACTCTGCTCAAGAGAGACTCCAATTAGTTAAGGTTGGATTTTTAACCATAAATTGCCTAAGAAAGGGTTGGACACCCTGATCAACATCCCCATGAAGACTAGTCACAATGGGAAATATAATCCTATAAAAGGAAGTTAAGGTGCTATTGTTTGAAGAAGACAAAGGATGGATAGCCTCAGACAGAAAGTTTCTAGGAATCTTATTCTAGAGTTTAAAGGAGTTCTTTTGTGTTTTCATTTTTAAGGAGTGGGTAAAGTTGTTGAATAAAGGAAAATGACCCAATAGATGGTGTAGAAGGCCAGGCCAGTCAGTAGTGCTGGTAATGTGTGAGAATCCATTGTGAGAGATTTCTCTTGGAAATTCATTTTCTGAAATACTGATAAATTCCCTTAACATTTCTTCTAGAGGATGAAATATCTCTAGCGAAGATTTTATAAATTTGCCTTTAGATTGCATAGAGATACTTTGTTTAGGCACCTCACAACATCTTAGAGATGATACAAACTAAAATCTTGATAGGACCAATTTTTTTATGGAGATTATAGATGAAGTTTCTTATCCTTTAAAACATTAATTCCCATACTGCTCTCAAATGGAATTTAACTGCTCCTGTAACTAATCATGAACCTAACATAAAAAGCTATCAAACGGCCATCAATTTCCTGAAATACCCTCCAAAATCGCTAGTGGAAGTGATAGTAATAGAAATTGGCCAAATACATAAATACCTAATAATAAATTTCTAAACCTTATCAAAGGTATCCGTCGGTAAATATCAAAATAGTACATGTAAAATTACATATGTGGGAAAGTGGAAAGTAAAATTCCTTTGTGGAAATCATTTCAGTTATTGTTTTGTTTTCTAGCAAGTAAAGATCATCTTGTTAAATATTTGTTTTCGGGTTTCGGCAATTTGCTTGAAATACTGCCCACGCACTTTGAAAGTAGAAAGAGACTAAGCAATTTTACTATGTAAAACTTTCATAAAATAATCAGAGCTTCGATAGGGACTGGTTTTGAACAGTTTTTTTCCTACTCCTTTTTTTTCCTTTTCCGGTGAGATAATTGAAGCAAGTTTTCTTCCTAAGCCATATTCTTTGGCTGTTGAAATACTCTGAAGTATCAAATTTGATTCTTGGTTTTGCTTATTGCTTGGCATTTCATTCCAGCCTTCTAGAATGTGTTGCAGCACCCATTTTAAGTTTATGGCACATCTAGTGTAATATGAAGTCTTATGACAAAATTTAGTTCCCTCAAACTCAAAGATGGCTGTAACCGTATCTCTTGCACCTGCTTGGAGAGAAGTGAAAGGTATCTTTATTCAGCTCTGAGGAAGGGAGAAGTTCCTCTAAAGTTTCATCTATTTCAACAGTACTTACTCTAAATAGTCATAACGGAGGAATGATTTTTACAGTTATGTAATATAGTATCACTTTAAGCCAGACACAGATGTATCAAATTAAAGCAGTCCATTTATAGAAGCACAAAACTAAAGAAAGCTTTTAAATGGTAGGGTGACAGACGGCCTACTTATCAATGAGCCTGCTTCAGAAGCCCTAGGTACTCTCCCATTATAAAAGACAAAACCGTTTACAATGTATACACATCATAATATTTCTAGAAATGTGGAGTTCACAACCGCTGGTGCTTAAGACCACTTGCTTCCAGAACCAAAGCCTTGGTTGTGCAATAAACCTATTCCGAGCACTGTATTTCAGCTTTGCACATAATTAGGATTTAAAAACATCAAAATGGCAAAAAATCATCAAGTAGCACCATTACCAATATACTAAAATTATCCAGTAAGGAAAGATTCATTTACATTTGTGTTAAATGTGGAAGTCAGGCAACCTGTATAGGCAATAATATTTATCCAACTGGCCCTGCCAGAAATTTCCACCATTAGTCAATTCTTTGTGTTAAGGCATTATTAATTACCCCTCCTCCATCAGATTGTGTTTATTACCTGAGAGGGAGTAGAATATTCAGCCATAGGTGTAAACTTCAGATTGGTTAAATTTAAGGAAATGAGACACAATTCAGTTTTTTTTAATTAAGGTGATACTAACATAAAGTAAAATTGACTATGTTAAAGTGAATCATTTAGTATCATTTAGTACATTTGCAATAACTACCACCTCTGCCTAATTTCAGACATTTTCATTACCCCAGATTAAGTTTCCATACATGTTAAACAGTTCCCTTCTCCTGCCTTCTCTAGCCTCTGGAACCACCAACTTGCCTTTTATCTCTATGGATTTACCTACTCTGGATATCATATATAAATGGAATTATATACTATGTTACCTTTTGAATCTGGCTTATTTCACTTAGGATCAATATTTTAAAGGTTATGGCGTGTAACAGTACTTCTTTCTTTTTAAAGACTGAATATTTTTCAGTTTATGTATAGATCACAATTTCTTTTTCCTTTCAGCCATTTATGGACATTTGAGTTGCTTCAAACTTTGGTCTATTGTGAATAATGCTATTATGATCATTTGTGTGCAAGTGTTCTTTGAGTACCTGTTTTTAATTCTTTTGAGTATATACCTAGGGGTAGAATTGTGAATCATATGGTAATTCTAGGTTTACTTTTTTGAGGAACCTCCAAACTTTACCACAGCAACTGAACAAATTTACATTATAGTCAGCAATGTACAAGGATTGCAATTTGACCACATCATTGCCAACATTAGTAATTTTTCCATTATTACAGCCATCCTGGTGGGAGTGAATTGGTGTTTCACTGCAGTTTTGACTTTGATTTACCTAATCCCTAATGATGTTGAATATCATTTCATGTGCTTATTGACCATTTGCATTTCTTTGGAGAAATATCTATCAAGCCCTTGGATTATAACCAGTCCAAGGTTTTGGATTGTTTGGGTTTTGTATTGCTGAATTATAAGAGTTTGAATTGAATTGTTCGACATTTTGTAATTGAGTTATGAGTTCTTTATATATTCTGAATTCTAGACTCTTAGATAAAAGATCTGCAAATATTTTCCCCCTTCTGTGGATTACCTTTGACCTTCATGATAATGTCCTTTGATACACAAAGTGTTTTTTTTTTTTTGATGAAGTCTAATTTACCTTTTTTCTTTTATTGCTTGTGTCTTTGGTGTCATGTCTAAGAATTCATTGCCAAATCCAAGGTCATGAAGAGCATGAAAACCTTTATTTTCCTCTAAAGGTTTTAGAATTGTAACTCTTATATTTAGGTCTCTGATCAATTTTGAGTTAATTTTTATTTATGGTGAGAGATACCACTCCAGTTTCATTCTTTTGCATGTGAATATCAAGTTGTGTGAGCACCATTTGTTGAAGAGACTATTCTTTCTCTATTGAATGATCTTGGCATCCTTGTTGAAAATCAGTTTACCAGATATATATGTGATTATTTCTGGGCTCTCAATTCTATTCTGTTGGTATCTGTGTTTATCTTTATGCCAGTACCACACTGTTTTTGATTACCGTGGCTTTGTAGTAAGTTTTGAAATCAGGAAATGTGAGTTCTCCAACTTTGTTCTTTTTCATGATTTTTTTTTTTTTTTTTTGGTACTTGAGATTTCTTCTAACTCCATATGAATTGAGGATTGCCTTTTCCATTCCTGCAAAAAGGCTTTTAGAACTTTGATAGGGATTGTATTGAGTCTGTTGATCATTTTGGGTGGTATTGCCATCTAAACAACATTAAATCTTCTAACCCATGAATAGGGGATGTTTTTCCATTTATTTTTGTCTCTTCAGTTTCTTAAAGTAATGTTTTGGGGTTTTCAATGTTCAAGTATTTCACCTCCTTGGTTGAATTTATTTCTAGGTATTTTAATTTTTTGGATGGTATTACAAATGGAATTATTTTCTTAAATTTTTTTCAGACTTTTCACTACTTGTTGGTATATAAAAACACAACTAATTTAGCTCTAGTAATTTTTTTGTGGCTCCTATGGGATTTTTCAATATATAGCATCACATTATCTGTGAATCTGTTCAGTTTTGATAGGAGCCTGAAGAGGCAGAACAGAGAAGAAAATGTCCACAAAATAGCTGTGCAGAAGATGTTAGTGTTGTGTAGAATGCCACAATTAGAATAGAAGAAGAGGAACAAGAGGGCAGAATTAAATATTAGACCCCTAAAAAGTGTGCAGAAAAGCAAGGAATGAAAAAAATAGACTAAAGGAATTGGAAAGGTCATATTTTCATACTTCACAATTTATTCAGTAGCCAGCTTTATTCACAGCAGAAAGGAAAGACCTCGTTTAATCAAAATTATTATTATGAGGATGATGCTTAGAGACATGGTCTTATTGTAACAAAGACATGAACTTCTGGGGGTCAATCAGGTCAAATTCTTAAACTTTGTCTGCATATATATTTTATAGCCTTAATCATACAGATTAATATATTTTATTTTAGTTACTACTTCCATACAGTCTTTCCAAGCTGCCTCATGGGAAGCAATATGAAGTTTGAAGGCACTTACTAAATAAAATTTGTCTGCATTTTGAAGAATTCTATAGTAGATAATATTTTTAAATCTTCCTACCTATTTCGATTCAATTGAGTTTCAACTATTTCCATTTTGATATTTAAGGACAGTAATCCAAGGCTAGAATCCTCAGTTTCATAGGTGCTTTTATTTTTTCAGTCATGTCTGAATAATGAGCAGGAAATAATCCAAGCATAGGTCATTCCAATCTACTGCTCAATTTCAACCTCATCATAAAAGAATGTCAGTAGATGAAATAAATTGCCATTTTGATCATTTGATTTTCACCTGTCAAATTGATTAAATTGATTTTCCTTTTTAACTCTATTCTCTAATGTACTTATTTGGCACATCAAGTACCTGCCTGAACTAGAAATCTAGTTTCTTTCTGGACACCTTTCTCTCAGTCTTAACCCACATCTAATCTATCATCAAGTCCAACAATTTCTATTTCCAAAATATATCCCACATGTCTATTTCTCTCCCTCCCTACTGCTACCAGCCTGGGACAGGCTGCCCTCAACTCTTGGCTGGATTTTGAAATAGCCTCAAATTTGGCCTCCCTGCATCCAAACCCCCTTGCCTCCCAATGCCATTTTCCACACAGCAGTTAGAGTAATGTTTCAAAAATGTAAATCAGATAATTCCACTGTCCTGTTTAATCCTCCAATGCCTTTCCCTTCACACCTAGAATTTAACATCTAAACTCCTTACTACAACCTGTAAAAATCTGCATGAGTTGAACCTTCAAACTTTCTCATACCTTCTGCTACTACTTTCTCCTTCACACTAAATGCTCCAGCCCCACTGGTCCTCTTTCTGATTCTCAGTATTCCATATTTGTTCCCTTTGGAGAGCTTTTCCCCATCCCAGCCTTTTTTTTTTTTTTTTCTGTTTGCAATTTTTTTCCCACCAGGTACTCACCTTGTTCAAACTATCCATTAAGGTCTCAGCTCTAATGAAACTTCCCAAAGCAGACCTTCTTTGACAACCTAATCTCTATTGGTTTCCTAATCCATCCCTCCCCCATATTATTCTTTTTTGTTCCAGTGCCCTGTTCTTTCCCACAGACATCTTATCACAATATTTATTTATTCATCCCCTACTAGATTGTATGCTCCAGGAAGGCAAAATCCTATATTTATTAATCACCACCCTATAAGATGTACATAGGCATAGTTTAAAAATTGTCCACTGCATAAATAACTTTTATTTTGTTAATGGAAAGGGAATTGTCATTTTACCTTTATTTCCTCCCATTTAATTTATTACTTCCTTCCATACATTTTATCCTTTCTCTTGAATGTTTAATATCTTTGACTCAACTATTCTTTTTTTTAAACATTTTTTATTGAGTTATAGTCATTTTAAAATGTTGTCTCAAATTCCAGTGTAGAGCACAATTTTTCAGTTATACATTAACATATATATATATATATTAATTGTCACTTCTTTCCACTGTGAGCTACCACAAGATCTTGTATATATTTCCCTGTGCTACACAGTATAATCTTGTTTATCTATTCTACATGTACCTGTCAGTCAAGTTTTGAAATCCCAGTCTGTCCCTTCCCACCCCCCTCCCCCTTGGCAACCACAAGTTTGTATTCTATGTCTGTGAGTCTATTCCTGTTTTGTATTTGTGTTCTTTTTTTTTTTTTTTTTTTTTTAGATTCCACATATGAGCGATCTCATATGGTATTTTTCTTTCTCTTTCTGGCTTACTTCACTTAGAATGACATTCTCCAGGGACATCCAGGTGCTGCAAATGGCGTTATGTTGATAGTTTTTATGGCTGAATAGTATTCCATTGTATAAATACACCACTTCTTCTTTATCCAGTCATCTGTTGATGGACATTTAGGCTGTTTCCATGTCTTGGCTATTGTAAATAGTGCTGCTATGAACATTGAGGTGCAGGTGTCATTTTGAAGTAGGGTTCCTTCTGGATATATGCCCAGGAGTGGGATTTCTGGGTCATATGGTAAGTCTATTCCTAGTCTTTTGAGGAATCTCCATACTGTTTTTCCACAGTGGCTGCACCAAACTGCATTCCCACCAGCAGTGTAGGAGGATTCCCTTTTCTCCACAGCCTCCCCAGCATCTGTCATTTGTGGACTTTTGAATGATGGCTATTCTGACTGGTATGAAGTGATACCTCATTGTAGTTTTGATTTGCATTTCTCTGATCATTAGTGATACTAAGCATTTTTTCATGTGACTATTGATCTTTTGTATTTCTTCCTTGGAGAATTGCTTGTTTAGGTCTTCTGCCCAAACTATTCTTTTCCCCTCTATCACAGGCTCAGGTTACCTTTAACAATGCAAAATTTAAGCCTTACCCCCTCTGTCAAGACATACCTTTATTTCTCAGCCTCTGCTTTGCCTGTTGTTTTCAGCTGGGTACTTCGGATCTGCAAGCTTGATATCAAGGCCTTAGCTCAGCTTCTGGTAATATGAGTAGTAATAGTTATGTGTAAATATATTGCTTCCTTCTCTCTAAGTCTTACTGCCAAACAACCCAGAACCTGGCTCACTGATGGATACCATCAGATTCATGGATTGCCTTGAATTCACAGTTACCCTGTCAATCCCCAAATTAGTTCATTCAATAGAGCTGGGTTTCTGTCTTGGCCTACGTTTGTTAATTTCCACAGATAGTATTTTTCTGTCAAATTCTGATCCTAGTACTGGGGTCCTGCCATGTCTTTGGTTCACTGACTAATTTCCCTGCTGTTTCCACTTACTTGTACCCTGTCTTTGCTAGAACTGGAGACTTAACATATCTGGTCAGTCTAGAGTATTGGGCATGAGGATTTTGTCCTTTTCTTTTCATGGAAAAATGTCCTGAATAAGGGCGGACCACTCCTTAAATGTCCTACAGTTGCGATACCTCTGAGTGATTTCCTCAGGGCCAATTGTTTTAAAAATTGTTATTGAGACTTCAATGGGTTGCACAGTTAACCTCATCAGCAGCCCATTAATCCCATTCTCATAAAGTCCAGCCTGTCTCTGGTTTCTAATTCACTCAAAGTTCCTTAAAATAGTATGCATTCATTCCCTCTATTTCAGCAACATCAATCCACTACTCAGATTCTTTGTAATCTGATTCCTTCTTCTGTCTCAGTACTGAAACTATTCTCCGGAATGGTCTCTGAATGATAAAACCAATATCTTAGTTCTCGTTAAAATATATTTCCCTGCAGTAGTTGACTAACCAACCCCTTTTTATTGAAATGCTCCTATACTTTATTTGTGACCATTCATTACTGTTTTTTTCCTTTCACCTTTTCAGCTAAGCTTTTTGTTGTTTTTCTAATAACTTCTCTTTTCTTCTGCTCCTTAAATATAAGGTGCTGTCTTTGAGTTTATTTCACTTTGTTCCTTAGACAATTAATTTATCTCAGTATCTTAATTATCACATCTATGTGAAGTTTATGTACTTAGTTCAAACCTCTCCAGAACATTGTTCTCATATTTCTCTTTGATAACTGACTATTCACATTTTGATGTTCCACCAAGACCTCATTCTCAACATGTCAAAAAGTTGAACCCATAATCTAATGCTCCAAACCTCATCTCTGTTGATGGTTACACTCCTTTTTTCAGTTTTGAAACTTCAGAATTATTTTTATGTCTTTCTCCATCACTCCCTACATCCGACTATTAAATGAGTATTATCAATTTTTCCATTACAATGTTTCTCACACAAGACTCCATATCTAGAGTACATTCCAGAAACCTAGTTCAATCTTTCATAACACATGCATGAACTACACAAATATCTACCTGTTTCCATTGTGTCAATAATATTTGCTCTAGGGCAGCCATCTCCAAATAGAAGTAAAATAACCTGAAAGTACTCAAAATGGCCCATCAGATTTCAAGACAGAAAATCAGAGATTTGACTTATATTAATTTGATGCCTTCAAAATCAGAAAGAAGTTGATTTTTACCAATATTTAACATATATATTTACACTGGCCTCCAACTCAATTCCTATTCATATGTTTATTTGACAATGATGGGAGGCATGTTATCTTGAAGAAAGAGAGGATATGCCACAACCTGGAGGGGTTGGTGCCTTCACTCTTCATTTTTCTGCAGCTTTTATTAGATACTGTGGTTTCTTTGTTCCAGTTCATTGGATTTAAATCTTACATTATCTACTTTTAACAAAATAAATAATCAAACAATAGCCAAGGGACCTAAAAGTATTTGGAGGATGAAATTGAAGACTGAAAATTATATTAATATTGCAAAAACAAATGCATAATATGAAAATGCAGCACTGATACCGCTAGGAGAACCACTTCTTCAGTCTCATTACAAGGTAAAAATGACAATAATTAGATTAGGTATAAGAAGCCATTCAAATTTTGCTAACGTTAGCAAAAATTTTTAAATGTATATTTATATCCATTAGTGTCAATGATAAACCCTTCCCTAGATGTGTATGTGCTTTGAGCTATTGGCTAGTGATAATGTAAAGCATCACAGTTACAAATACAATATAAAGTAATATTTATATCATTTAAATTTCATCCTTAAATTTTTATTTTTGAGTCTACTTTATAATGAGCATATGTAATACAACAGGAAATATGTATACTTTATAACCAAATAATTATCTATGTATCCAAAAGTACATAATCAAATAGTTTTTATTGATCAGAGTGAATGACCACAATAAGTAGGGACCACTGGTCTATTATATCTTTCACATCACAAGTTGACTATTCTTCATGAATCACTACTTAAGTCCTGCCACTTCCATGTTAAAGGTCTCCAAAATTTCCTTACTATTTATTGAATAAAGTATGAACACTTTAGCAAGGCTTCTAGTGTCTGGTTCCAGCTAATGTTCCCTACTCTTTTTTTCAACCATTTTCCATCAATACACACTTTGATGCATGTTAGAAGTCACCAACTATTAAGCCAAATCTACCCCCATAGACTTTGATTATTTGATGCTCACAATATTGAGTTGCAAAGGATTATTTAAAAATTATTTATTTCATTGCCGAAAGTCATATTTGTCACAAACATCTGAATTTTTGGCTTGTTTTAAATATCAAAAGATATGCCAACACTGAGCTTTTACTCCTGAATGGCAATAGGAAGCTGGATCTGAGTAGCAGGTGTTCCTTTTGAACTAACCATGTTATTGTCCAGGTTGTCAAATTTGCAGCCTCTCCCCTTTGTCTCTGTAAGTCTAAGGCCAAGTGTCAATTGCTGTTTCTCACCATGTTTTTGCTGTGGCAAAACAAATATACACGAAGACTATAATGTGTTTTAAGAGAAATGGAAGGAAGTATATATGTCTATGGAAAAGAAGAATTTCCTCAGACATCTAGGCATTTGAATCTCTTGACACCTATTGCAGATGAACTTAAACAACTCAGCA
Source organism: Camelus bactrianus (assembly GCF_048773025.1). Lineage (NCBI taxonomy): Eukaryota > Metazoa > Chordata > Mammalia > Artiodactyla > Camelidae > Camelus > Camelus bactrianus. The sequence goes on along the minus strand of NC_133575.1, from coordinate 74,346,388 downwards.
TTACATGAAACATGTTTAGTTTCTTGTGTTTTTACTCATCCTGTTTTCTCTACCCAGGGAACTTTCCTCTTTATCCTTAATAATTAAAAAAACATCTATGTAACACTTCTGTTTTTTCATTATTGATACTTAGATTCTCCAAGTGGCCATTCAGTACTATAACAACTAAAACTTTGCAAGATATTAGTTGTGAGACATTGAAAGTCTCACAAATGGTATAGAAAGATCCCAAGTCCTCATTACCTTAAAAAAGAAAAGAAAAAAAGGAGATCATCAGCTAGGACAGAAATAATAAAGAACTGTAGTCTATTTAGAGCTGGAATCAAAAAAGCAGATGGAAGGGTCACAGATGATTGAGGCAGAGTTGCTATCTGAAAACTGATCCCTAGGCTGTATGGTAAAAAGTAAATTTGAACTTAAGCTCTGAGGTGAGATCCTATAGGGGAAGGTTTATTGATTCTAGTTTAATGGTCTAGATAACCTTAGAAATAGAAGCAGCAAATCGTATCTGCAGGAATGTTTCACCATCTCCATTTAGGACCCCAAACAATTGACTGGCAGTAAATTCCTATTCATCAAAGACCATAGCACATAAAAGAAAATAAATCACTATTATAGAAAGTAAGTGGAGGAAAAAAAAAAAACTAATAGATTTAGAGCTCTAAGGACTTCAGATATTGGATAACTCTGATGCAGAATATTGAACAGCTATGCATATAATGGTTAAAAAAATAAAAGACACAATCACAAAAGTAACTAATCACCTCTAGAATATTGGAAATTGACATACAACTTTGAAACACAAATGGAACATACAAATATGAAAAATATATAATTACTCAAATTTTTAAAAATCATCTGATAGGAGAAACAGCAGAATAGATAATAAAAAAACAGAACTAATGAAGTGGAAGGTGCATCCACAGAAATGACTCAAATAACAGCTCAGAAAAACAAGTATATGGCAGATTTTTTAAATGATGTTAAAATAGAGATTTGAACTTGAATGTCTTGCATACGTCTAATAAAAATCAAAAAGGAGAAGGTAGAAATAATTGGAGAGGCAAGATTTAAGGAGATAAGAGCTGAAAAATTTTCCAGAACTGATTAAAAACAAGAATCTATAGATCCAGAAACTGTAGCATATCCAAGTGTCCAGAAAGAAGGACAGAAAATCTAAAAAAGAACAATCATTATAACATCTTAACAAAATGCTGAAGCCAAAATATAGTGAAATCGTATCTTCAAAGTTTTAAGACAAAATAACTCAACCTAGATGACCATAGCATGTTAGATTTTTAGTAATTGCTCTAAATGAATTTTTCCTTTCAATAACCATGCTCTTGTATAGTTCTCTCCCATATTAAGTCTAGAGTTGGTCTTATGAACTGCTTTGATCAATAAGACATTATCAAAAAGCTTTTGGGAATTAGCCTCTTGCTTCCGGGAACTCAGTGTCTTTATTATATGAAGTAATCTAGGATAGCTTACTGAAAGATGAAAGCATGGGGAACAGAGATAAATCATTCCAGGTGAGGTCCTCCTAGACCAACTGTGGCGAAGATGTCCACATCCTATTCTATAGAATATGTGAATAAGCTACCTTACAAAGCAAAACTGACTTTGCATACAGATGTGATAAAGTTAAAGGCCTTGAGATGGAGATATTGACCTGGATTATTTGGGTGCGCTGAATGTCATCACAAGGATTCTTAAAAGAGTCAAAGAAAGAGATGTGACAACATAAACAAAAGTAGCATGTGAATCAGGATGTATACGTTTGAGGATAAGGTATTCTAAGTTCTTTAAGTTCTTTGTACTATTCAGAAAGTGAGGTTAGGTAAATGTACCTTTTTATATCAAATTTGTTCTGCAGTTCTAAGAATGCTGTAAATATTTACACTAAAAAGGAAGAAAGATCTCAAATTAACAACGTAACTTTACATTTTAAGGAAACAGACAAGAAGAATGAAATTAACCCAAAGCCAGCAGAGGGAAAAACTAAGAAAGATATAGGCAGAAATAAAATAGATGATAGAGAAATAAGAAAGAAACAAAGATTTGGTTCATAGAAAATATCAACAAGATTGAGAAATCTTTAGCAAGATTGAGTTAGAAAAAAAGAGACAAGGCTCAAATAACTAAAATCAGAAATAGAAATGGGGAAATTACTACCATACCTACAGAAATAAAAAGGATTACAAGAAAGTACTATGAACAACTATGCCAAAAAATTGGATAACCTAAACGAAATGGACAAATTTCTAGGAACACACAACTTACCAAGGCTGAATCATGAAGACATAGGAAATCTGAACAAACCTATAACTAGTAGGGATATTGAATCAGTAATTAAAAAACATTCCTAGAAAGAAAATCCTAGGACCATATGGTTTCACTGGTGAAATCTAACACACGTTTAAAGAAGAATTAACACCATTTCTACTTAAACCCTTTCAGAAAAATGAAGAGGAGGGAATAAGTTCAAACCCATCCCTGATACCAAAGCAAAAGACACAGCAAGAAAAGGACACTGTAGAGCAATATCCCTGATGAATATTGATAGAAAAGTCCTCAACAAAATACTAGCAATCAGAATTCAGCAGCACGTTAAAAAGATTATCCACTGGGACTGGGTGGGATTTTGTCCAGGAATGCAAAGGTGGGTCAGTATATAAATCAATCAAAGCAATTCACTACATTAACAGAATAAAGAGAAAACAACCACATGATCATCTCAACTGATGCAGAAAAAGCATTTGACAAAATTCAGCACATTTGCATGATAATAAAACAACAAACAAAGAATAGAAGGAAAGCATCTCAACATAATAAAAGCCATATATAAAAAGTCCACAGTTAACATAATACTCAAAGATAAAAGACTAAAATCTTTCCTCTAAGATCAGGAACAAGACAGAGATGCCTGCTTTGCCACTTCTGTTCAACATGGTACAGACAGTCCTAGTGAGAGCAACTAGGAAAAAATAAATAAATAAAAGGCATCTAAAATGGAAACAAAGAAGTAAAATGATCTCTGTTTGCAGATGATATGATCTTACAAGTAGAAAATCCTAAAGATGCCACAGAAAAACTATTAGAAGTAATAAACAAATTCAGCAAAGTTGCAGGATACAAAATCAACACACAGTAAGTTGCATTTCTACACACTGACAATGAACAATAGAAAAGGAAATTAAGAAAACGATTCAATTCACAGTAGCATCAAAAAGTATTTACTAGCATAAAGACAGAAGTATAAATCAGTGGAATAGAATAGAGAGCCCAGAAATAAAACGTCACTTACAAGGTCAAGTAGTTTTCAAAAAGAGAGCCAAGACGATTCAGTGGGGGAAAGGATAGTGTTTGCCACAAATGCGTGTCATGTGCAAAGTACGAATTTATACTTGTACATTATCCCATATAGAAAAATTAACTCAAAATGGATCAAAGACTTAAACATAGGAGCTAAATCTATAAAATTCTTACAAGACAGCTATATTAGTTTTCTAGGGCTGCCATAACAAAATATCATAGAGTGAGTGGCTCATATAACAGAAATTAACTTTCTTATAGTTCTGGAGGCCAGAAGTCTAAGACCTAGGTATTGGCAGTTTTGGTTTTCTTTGCAGATGGCTGCCTCTGCCTTTTTTTCCACATGGTCATCCCTCTGATTTGTTTTTTCTCTATATGGACATATCTCTGGTGTCTCTCTGTGTGGTAAATTCTAATCTCCAATTCTTATAAGGGTACCATTCAGATTGGATTAAAGTTAAGGAAATGCAAACCAAAACCACAATGAGATATCATCTCATACATATTAGAATGGCTACTATAAAAATATTTGAAAAGTTGGAGAGGATGTAGGGAAATTGGAACTCTTGTGTACTGTTGATGGGAATGTAAAATGGTACAACTCTTTTGGGAAACAATGTACCTGCTATGGACTGAATGTGTCCCCACAAAATATACATGTTAAAATCCTAATCCTCAGTGTAGTGGTATCTGGAGATGCAGCCTTTGGGAGATAATTAGGTCATGAGAGTAGAGCCCTCCTGGCAGACTCAATGCCCTTATAAGGAGAGAGGGAGAGAGCTCCCTTCCTTTCTCCCTCTCTGCCATATGAGCATAAAACAAAAAGACATCCCTTAGCAAACCAGGAACAGGACCCTTCCAGGAGTCGAATTGGCTGGCACCTTAATCTTGGACTTTTCAGCCTTCAGAAATGTGAGAAATAAATATTTGTTGTTTTAGCTACCCAGTCTAATAGTAGCCCAGGTATGGTAGTTCCTCAAAAAATTAAAGATAGGATTATCATATAATCCATCCAGCAATTCCACTTCTGGGTATATACTCAAAAGAGTCAAAAGCAAAGTCTTAAGGAGATATTTGTTCTATTTATTTATTTATTGAAGTATAGTTGATTTATAATGTTGTGTGAGTTTCTGGTGGACAGCATAGTGATTCAGTTATAAATATATATATTCTTTTTCATTATATATTATTATTGAATTTGGTTGCCTGTGCTGTACAGTAAGACCTTGTTGTTTATCAATTTTATAAATATTAGTTTGTATCTGCTAATCCCAAACTCCTAATTTATCCGTCCCCCACTTTCCCCTTTGGTAACCGTAAGTTTGTTTTCTATGTCTGTGAGTCTGTTTCTGTTTTGTAGATGTGTTCATTAGTGTCTTCTTTTTTATTTTTTTTAGATTCCACATATAAGTGATATCATATGGCATGTTTCTTTCTCTTTCTGGCCCACTTCACTTAGAATGATGATCTCCAGGTCCATCCATGTTGGTGAAACAACTCAAGTGTCCACCAATGAATGAATGGATAAGCAAGATATGTCGTATACATTCAATTACAAATTGGATATATGTATGAAAGAAAAAAAGTCTAAATAAATGAAGATATATTCATTATTCATGGACAGGATGACTCAATTTTATTAAGATACCAGTTATTACTACTTCATCTATAAATTCAGTGCAATCCCAATCAAAATCCCAGCTACTTATTTTGTTGATATCTACAAACTGATTCCAAAGTTTATGTGGAGACACAAAAGACGTAGAATAGCCAATAGAATATTGAGGACGAACAAAGTCAGAGGTGTGAAACTGCTCAACTTCAGGACTATAAAGCTATAATAATTAAGGCAGTACAGTATTGGTGAAAGAACAGAGCAATAGATCAATGGAACAAAATAGAGAGACCAGAAATAAAGCAACACAAACATAGTCAACTGACCTTTGACAAAGTTGCAAAGGCAATAAAATGAAGAAAGATTGTCTTTTCAATAAATGGTATTGGAACAACTGGACATGCAAAAAATAATTATTATTATAAAAAAATTTACTTAAAATGGATGATTGGCCTAAGTGTAAAATGCAAAATTATAAAACTCGTAAAGACTAACATAGGAGCAAATTTAGATGACCTTGATGCCAGTGACTTTTTAGATACAAAACCAATAGCACAATCCATTGGAAGAAATAACTGATAAATTGGAGTTCATTAAAATTTAAGACTTCTGCTCCATGAAAGACACTGTCAAGAGAATAGGAAGACAAATCAGTCTTGTTTTCACAGATTCAGTAAGACAGATATTTTAATCCTTTAATAATTTATTGCTTGGCCCTATTCTATGTTTCTAACTTTCATAGATTCCTCATCAGAATTAGTTTGGAGTGTGGAAAATAAAAGTTAATGATAAATCATAATTATTACTATTTAGTGAATCTTAAGTATTTCATTTTACTTTAAGTATAAGATATATCACTAATAATATAAATGTCATTTGAAGATAAATTCATCAGATCTCTAAGCCTGAAAGATATACCATCTATAGTAGTGATTGTACCAGTTAACCAGACCCTGAAGGGCAGATTAGCTAGTCATGTGACACTGAGAACCTATCTGTCACTCAAATATAACAATGTCTTTGGAACCCATAGTTGATCCCACAGAAATTAGACAGAAAGATTGAGTTAAATCTGAGAAAATTTTAGAAAATTCATACTATGCCCAGAGATTCTGTGATAGTGGTTCTGGAGCTGACATGAAAGCCACAATATGTCAGACGTGCCTGAAGTATTTGAATTTACTTTGATAATAGTTATAGTGTGGACAGACATCTTGGTTTTATGATGACTTTGTGAAGTCTAGAGCATTCTATACTGTATGGAAAAGGGAATCTGTGTCTTTATAGGTACTGCAGATAACCTAGTACCAACTTATGTCATACAATAATGAATAATCAACTGAGGCAGTAATTCCAAATAGCACATTTTTATGCCTTTCTATATTTCAGTATCATAATGTTCCTCTTGTGTCTTAAAGAAATTGTACTGGCCATAGAAATGTCTATTAAAAAAAAAAAAACTTGTATTTTCGTTTGCCCACCTACATTTGTTCTAAATGAGAATACTCGATTTTAAGTATATGTGAAGACTGGATTTCATTAAAATTAAAAACTCCTGCTCTGTAAAATACAATGTCAAAAGAATTAGAAAGACAAGTCACATATGAGGAGAAAATATTTGTAAAAGACATATCTTATAAAAGATTTGTATCAAAAGTATACAAACTCTTAAAACTTAACAATAAGAAAATGAACAACTCAATTAAAAATTGGGCAAAATATCAGAACAGAAAGCTTACCGAAAGAAGACATCCAGGTGACAAATATGATTGTGAAAAGATGCTCTGTATCATGTCCTTATTTTATTTGCAAAATAAAACAGTGAGATACCACTACACACCTATTAAAATGGCCAAAATCCAGAACAATTACACCACCAAATCCTGGTGAGGATGTAGAATTACAGGAACTCTCTTTCATTATTGATGGGAATGCAAAGTGGTACAAACACTTGGCTTAGCGGATTCTTACACAATTCAGCATTCTCTTAACATATGATTCAGCAGTCGTGCTCCTTGGTGTTTACCCAAATGAATTGAAAAGTTATGCCAACATAAAAACCTGTAAATGAATATTTATAGCATCTTTATTCATACTGCCAAAACTTACAACCCACCAAGATGTCCTTCAGTGGGTAAGTGGATAAACTGCAGTCCATCTAAACAATGAAGTAGTATTCAGTGCTATAAAGAAATGAGCTATCCAGACATGCATACTACTAAGTCAAGAAAGCCAATTTTAAAGGGCTAGATACTGTATGGTTCTAACTATATAACATTCTGGAAAAGACAAACCTATGGGACAATGAAATTATCAGTGGTTGCCAGGGGTTGAGGGAAGGGATAAATGAACAGGCAGAACAGAGGGAAAATTTAAGGAAGTGAAGCTTATTTTATATGATACTATAATGGTGGATACTTATCATTGTTCTTTTGTCCAGACTCATAGAATGTACAACACCAAGAGTGAAGCCTAATAAAACTATTAACTTTGGCTGATAATGAAATGTCAATAAAGTTTCATTAATTTTTAAAAATGTACCACTCTGGTATGGTATGTTGATAGTAGGAAAGGGTATGTGTTTTGAGGGGGAAGTGGGTATATGAGTATTCTGTGCACTTTCTTAGTTTTGCTATGAACCTAAAACTTCCCTAAATTAAAGTATAATAAGATGGAGCAAACACAAAATAACTGATGTGCCATTAAGAAATGTGTTGTTTATTCTCCAAATTGTTGACAGTTTTCCAGCTCTGTTTATATTATTGATTTCCAGTTTCATTCCTTTGTGGTATGAGAGTATACATTGTGTGATTTTTATTCTTATAAACTTACAAGGTGTTTTTATGGCCCAAAATGTCATCTATCTTGGTGAATGTTCTATATGAGCTTGAAAAGAATATATATTCTGCCATTGTTGGATGGAGTGTTCTTTAAGTGTCAACTTGATTAAGTTGATTGATAGTTCTGTTCAAGTCAACTATATCCTTACTGATATTCTGTCTGCTTGATATATCAATTATAAAAAAGAGGTGTTGAAGTTCAGTTTATTGTATTTGTTTGTGTTTATTTTGTCCCCTCTTTTTCTCCTTTCTCTAGTTTTTTTTTTAATTTTTAAATTGAACTATAGTTGATTTACAATATTATATTCATTTCAGGTATACAACATACTTGACAACAACATTTAATATTCTATAGATTATACTCAATTTAAAGTTATTACAAAACATGGGCTATATTTCCCTGTTTTAAAATATGTCCTTGTTGCTGATCTATTTTATACATAGTGATTTGTATCTCTCAATACCATACGCCTATCTTGTCTCTCTCCTCTTCTCTCTCCCCACTGGTAATTGCTAGTTTGTTTTCTGTATCTGTGAGTCTTTTTATGTTCTGTTATGCAAACTTGTTTGTTTTGTTTTTTAGATTCCACATAGAAGTGATAACAGAGTATTTGCCTTTCTCTGTCTAGTTAATTTCACTAATCATAATACTCTAGGTCAATCTACATTGTTGCAAATGGCAGAATTTCATTCTTTTTTATGGCTGAGTAGTATTCCATTACATATATAATACTTAGGTTGCTTCCATATCTTGGCTAATATAAATAAGGCTGCTGTGAACATTGGAGTGCGTGTATCTTTTCAAATTAGTGTTTTTGTTTTCTTAGGATATATACCCAAGAGCAGAATTGTTGGACAACATAGTAGTTCTATTTTTAGTTTTTTGGGGAACTTCCATACTGTTTTCCAAAGTGGTTATACCAATTTACATTCCCACCAACAGTGCACAAAGGTTCTCTTTTCTTCACATCCTTGCCAGTATTTGTTATTTGTGAATTTTTGAAGAAAGCCGTTCTGATGGAGGTGAATTGGTATCTCATTGTGGTTTTGATTTGCATTTCTATAATGATTAGAGATGTTGAGCGTGTGCCTGATAGCTCTTCTTTATATATTTGTTAGGATTCCCCTGTGAAGCCCTCTAGTCCTGGACTTTTATTTGCTGGCTAAAAGTTGGGAATTGTTTTTAAAAATCTTAGAATCCATGAATAAATATTAATAGTAATTAAGAGTTTAAACAAACAAATTCTGCTGCAAGGAAGCTAGAAGTTGTCACCATTTCTTGCAGCTGTCACAAGCAATGCCCAGAAGCCTGGGCCATGGTTGGAGAACATAATCTTACTCTTCACACCCCTTTCTCAGTAATACATCACCAAGAGCAACACCCACAGGTCAGTTTCCTGGTATACAGCAAATGACCCCTCACCACAAATGACATTAACAACCTTACAGTCTAGGTCAGCAAGTAAAAACAAGCGGCAGAAAATTCAGGGTAGACATAGAGACCTTGTCTACCTTGAACTCTTTGAGAAGTTCCCTTCTTTAATTTGGAGCTACTGCCTATTCTCATCCCCCTATTTGGAGCTAACATGTATATTTCTGGCAGATGATCTCCTTAAACATTTGAAGACAAGCTATTATATATGTGATAGCAGCATACATTTTTAAGAGGGCATGGATCCAATACATCAATAAGGAAAGTCTGAATTATATTTGATGTAACTACTTTAATTGAGAACTTACTGTATGCAGGGTTTATAGTGAGCCAGTAAATGTTGATACAACTACACTGATCGTCTTTGGCCACTGTTTCTTCTGAATGATTGGGCATCTGTTCTGATTAGTTGGTGTCCCTGTCATGCCATATGATATAGCTAGCTAGCTAGCTAGATAGATAGTATATCACCCTTGTATGTATGCAAACTGAGAAAATAATATTTACCTTCATTTTTCCACTGTATTTTGAGTCAGAAAGTGTTTCAAAGCCTGAATCTCTGCTTTTCTGCACAGAATCTAGGAGTCTGGAAAATACCTGATCACATATCCATTTAGTAAGTGTCTCCTGTAGTTTGGAGTTGCTAGCAGCCTGCAGTAGTGTGACGTGGTTAGCTACCTTCTGAAGGACTGCAAGGTAACTGAAATGCAAGGTTTTCACTGTTTCACCATGTGACTTGGTCTTTTTTTTTTTTTTTAACATTTTTTATTGATTTATAATCATTTTACAGTGTTGTGTCAAATTCCAGTGTAGAGCACAATTTTTCAGTCACACATGAACATATGCATATACATATATATATAAACACACACATATATATATATAAAAACACATATATATGTATTTTTATATATATATATGTGGCTTGGTCTTAAAACAAAACTTTCTCCATTTTCAGCCTCTGTTGCAGGTACAAGGCTTAGGAGATTAAAATATCAGTCACCTGTTCTGTTTCTAATACTGTTTGATAGACAGCTTTCTGAAAATCTGCGAGAACAATACACAATCTGGTCTTCTTTCTTAGGCAACTAACTGATTCTTGATTAGAGTCCTGTTATGTCTGAAAAACCATCCAAACATCTTTTTGCAAACCTTTGCATGGTCTTTTGGCCAGTATCTAGTGCTCTTTTTCTTGCTGTGTGTCTCTGACCGTGTCAGAAAACTGCTTCTTGAAGTGGATCCTACTACGTCAAAGTCCTGGCGCAGCCCAGTCCATAACACACTACAATTCTTTCATGTTATTCTAAAGAATGGTCCCAATGAGGGGACCATTTTAAAGCTTTTGTATCTTTTGTTCCTCCAGCCTTTGGATTCTTCATTCTGTGAGCTTCGTCTACAATAACAGCTGACTGTTCCAAAGTGTCAAGTTCATCCAGACATAAGCCCGGTGTTTCATAAGTTGTTAGAACAATTTCACATTTCCTCTGCTTTACACGAATCAGTTCATTGTCTATTTTATTACCATGTAAAACAGTGACTCTGAAATATCCCCAGGTGTCCAATTCATCCTTCTGGTTGTGGAGGACAAAAAGAGGAGCAACTATTAAGCACATCCTTTTTTTTGCTATAGAAGAAGGGGATTCCTTTTTCATACTTCACAATAAAAACGTTGGCATTTTATTTTCAGTATCTTCACGAGTTCTCTTTTCATGCAAAATTGCAGCCCCAAATGAAATAACCTGTACTGTTTTTCTAAGTCCCATGTCATCACCAAGAATACGCTCTCTTATTTGGATGAAATGTCCGTAGAGAAACTGAACTCCTTCCCTCTGGTGGTCTATCAAATGCCTATTAATAGTATAAGAAATAGAGTCAAGATAACTAAAAAGCAACAACAGATGATGGAAATTTTCTGTCTAGGAAGTAAGGTTTTTCCAAGTCTTCGTCATCGAATATACAATCCCTGAAGCAATCTTGAACAGATTTTTACTTCCAGAAGTCTTTTACGAGGTACTTTCTTTTCTTGAACATCTGAATGTAAGACGATACAAACGACTTCCCATTTTCATCCAGAGTCATAGATTTTATGCTTGCTTCACGAAGTTTTTCATTTCCTGGAGTAGGGACAAGACATTTTCTTCCTGGATGCCATGTCTTTGCTGGTGGTTTCCCAGGATAGAAGGATCCATCTGGCCAGAGGGAGGGGCCTGGCAGCTTGGTTGCATTTAATACCGAACGATGTGGGGAGGATGGTAGGGAGGAGGCCAGTGGGAGGATAGCAGCCAAAACCACTCCCCGCTGCCTTCCTTATATGGCTCCCCCTGGAGCCTGAGCCCACGTGACTGAGGGAGCAAAGGTGGAGCCTGAGGGGGTCCAGGGAGAAGAGATGGTGGCTTCCAAGGCAGCAACAGAGCCATAGGACTCTGTGGAAGCTGGCAAGGCAATGCTCACCCAGTCCTCTCTAGAGCTCTACCACCGACTGAGGACAACAGGCAGGCAAGTCAACCCCCTACCCTCCCTTTCAGTGTCTGGCCTCTCTTTCCAGCCCACTGCAACTTCCCAATTCTTAAATGTTTGTTAGAATTCACCAGGGAAGCCATGGCACCCTGGACTTTTTGTTGGAAAATTGTTAATTACTGATTCAGTTTCCTTACTAGTGATTCATCTGTTCATATTTTCTATTTCTTCTTGATTTAGCCTTGTTAGGTTTCATGTGTCTAGGAATTTATCCATTCCTTCCAGATTGTACACTTTGTTAGCCTATAATTATTTATAGCAGTCTCTTACAAGCCTTTGTATTTGTGTGGTATCAGTTGTAATGTCTCTTCTTTCATCTATAATTTTATTTATTTGACTTTTTTCTCTTTTTTCTTGGTAAGTCTAGCTAATAGTTTGTCTATTTTATTAATGTTTTCAAAAGTAACCCTTAGTTTCACTGATCTTTTCTTTTCTCTGTTTAGGTTCTAATTTATTTCCACTCTGATCTTTATTTCCTTTCTTCTGTTAACTTTGGTCTTAGTTTGTTCTTTTCCTAGTTCCCTAATGTGTAAAATTAAGTTTATTTGACCTCTTGCTTTTTTCTTAATGTAAGCATTTATCACAATGAACTGCCCTCATATAACTGCTCTGGTGGCATCCCATAATTTTTGGCATATTGTGTTTCATTTTCATTTGTCTCAAGATATTTTAAAATTTCTCTTCCGATTTATTTTTGACACATGTATTGTTCAAGAGCATGTTGTTTAATATCCACTGCCCTGTCTTCAACTGCAGTGATCTTTTCCTCTGCTTGATCTAGTCTATTGTTTAACCTCTCCATTGAATTTTTCAATTCAGTGATTTCTGTTTGGTGCTTTTTAATATTTTTGCTTTGCTGAAATTCTCACCCTTTTCATGCATTATTCTCCTGACCTTGGTTAGCAACTTTATGACCCTTCTCTTGAACTTTCTGTCAGATAAGTCATAATTAGTTCAGTTTCATTAAGATCTGTTGCTGGAGTTTTAGCTTGTTCTTTTATTTGGAACATACTCTTCTACTTCTTCATCTTATTTTTACTCTCTGTATTGGTTTCTGTGCATTAGATAAAACAGCCACCTCTCCCAGTCTTGACAGAGTGATGTCATGTAGGTGATGGACCCCATCATTCAGTCTTCCAAGCTCCTGGTTGCCCCTCAAAACTTTGATTGTTTAAACCACCTTCTTTGTTCTTAGTGGCTACCAGTAGTTGAGGGTGTGCCAAGAGCCACTAGTGTTCCAAAGAGGAGGATCACATTCAACACCTAGATACATGCTGATTGAAGCTGGATCCTCAGGTAACAGCTCGGAAAGTATATGGTTTAGCCCCTTCTGGGGAGAAACTAGGAAATGGCCATTTTTGCTTATTCCTTCTATGCTAGACCTGAAAATATAGCCATGGGGGAAGTGCTTCTGCATCCATTAAGAAATGCTTCTTTTTTTGCTACAATCCTGAGGGACTCATGAGTCCAAGCTCCATGGGCTTTGGAGCCAGGTGATCCAGGGTTCAGTCCCCCAGGCAGCAGCCACAAAAATTGGGGCACCATGTTTATAAGTTCCTTCCAGGGAGATACTGGCAACTTGGAGTGGGCTACAAGGAGAAGGTGAGAGAGATATCTACCAGTTTTCTCTGTCCCTGGGGAGGAACAATGCCAGCCTCTAGATGTGTACTAAATTAGAAACCTGACCCTCAGGCAGCAGTTTTTTTAGCATGTAGGCAGATCTCTGTCTGGAAGACTGGGGATGGTCATTTTTCCCTGCTCCCTCTGTGCTGCACTCTGTGAGGATAATTGATTAATTATCTCATGATAATTAGGACTCATGAATGGAAACCCTGTTGGCTAACAGAGCCAGGCAATCCAGGGATTCAACCCTCGGGCATCAGTGCAAAAGCAAGGCGTAGGCATGCATACAAGCTCCTTGCAGGAAGATATTGGTGACTTGGAGTGTGCTGCAGGGAGATGGCAGAGTGACTGCCACTTTCTCTGGTCTCTGTGGAGGTTTCCAGCTAGTCCCTAGATGTGTGCTAAATTAGAAACCTGACTGTCAGGCAGCAACTTTCAAAGTGTGCAGGAGGACTCCTTTCAAGGAAAGATTGGGAAAAAGGAATTTCTACTTGCTCCCTCTGCACAGAGCCCTGGGGAGATAACCATGGTGAGTACTTGCCACTCATTAACATCTACTCCTTTGATTGCTATCGTCTTGTGAGTTTCCTCATTGGCTTTCAGAGCTACGTGTTTTGGGGGCCCATCCTTCAGGTGGGAGTCTTAAAAGTTGGGGCACTACATGTGTGACCCAAACCCTTTGCACCTCAGGGAGAAGCTGGGAGTTGGAGTTCCCTTCCTATTGTATGGTACTGTGCCAGGGGTGGGGTTTATGGAGATAGTGTGCCTCTGCCTTTCCTGGTTTGGTGTGGGTATTTTCTCATTTGCCTGGTGTGTAGCACTCAGTCAGCTTGTGTCAGGATTTCTTTCAGAAGCAATTCTGTGTATAGATGTACATTTACTGTGACCGTGGGAGGAGGGGAGTTCCAGAGCCTCCTATGTTGCCATCTTGGTCTACTCTTGTCCTGTAACCTTTTTTGATTTAAACTCCACTTTGTGTAATATTTGTTTAGCCCCCTCCCCCTACCCATTTTTCTTTTGGTCACTATTTGCATGGAATATTTTTTCCCCATCATTTAACTTTCAATCTATTTACATCTTTGGATCTAAAGTGAGTCTTTTGTATACAGCATAGAGTTGGTTCATGGTTTTTCATACATTCTGTCAATCTTCATCTTTTGATTGAAAAGTTTAATCCATTTACCTGCAAAGCAATTACCAATGTAATCAGTATTTAATTTTGCTACTTGTTTTGTATGCGCCTTATAGCTTTTTTGTCCCTCATTTTCTGCATTATTGTCTTTTGTTGTTAGTTAATTTTTTTTTGTAGTGAAACATTTAAATTCCCTTCCCACCTCATTTCTGTGTATTCCATAGATATTTTTCTTTTCGGTTACCATGGGGATAACATTTAACATTTTTAAGTTATAAAACTCGAACTTAATTTTTAGCAGCTTAACTTCAATAACATACGAAACTCTACTTCTAACTATATAACTCCATCTCCACTGCCTTTCAATTATTCATGAAATAAGATTATGTTTTTATACATTGTGTGTCCAAAACACAAACTAATAAATCAAGTAGAAAATGAAAAGTGGAGTTACAAATCAAAGTACCGTAACTCTAGCTTTTATAATTTTCTATGTATTTAACTTTACCAGATTTCTTCATTTTTTTCATACATCGCGTCTCATGTTATTTCAGCTTGAAAGACTCCCTTTAGCAGTTCTTGTGGCATAGGTCAAGTGGTAATAAACTCCTTCAGTTTTTGTTTATCTGAAATGCCTTCATTTTCCTCTCATTTTTGAAGGACAGTTTTGCCAGATAAAAGACTTTTGGTTGACATTTTTTTCCTTCAATTACTGTATGGTGCAGTTCTAAAATTACCACTTGGTTCTTCTTTATAACTTCTATTTCTTTCCTGAGACTTTCAACTTTTTATTTGTTTTGAGCATATTTGTAATTGCTTGTTGACACATTTTTTGAAGACTGCTTGAAAACGTTTGTCAGAAAATTCCAACATGTCTTTGTTTCTTCTCAGTGTTCACATGTTTTGATTCTTTTTCCATTTTAGTTGAGGTTTTTCTGGTTCTTGTTATATTGTGTGATTTTCAAGTGAAGCCTGAATATTTTGAGTATCATCTTACTTTAACTTTCTATTTTAGCTAGGTTTCTCTGCACTGCTCCAATGGAAGAATAGTAGGAGAGACAGCTATTGGAAGTAGACCAGTTTCCTTACCTGGTCTCCATTGATGGCCAAGAGGGGAAGGGTCTCCCTGTTATACCTGGGTAGGGATTGGTATTCTGGCTACCCATATAGGCTCCACTGATATATTTCTCCCTGTGAAAGCCTTGTTACTGCTTCCCAGGTAGTGTCTACCAGCACCAAAGATGAGGAGAGGGCTTTGTTATTTGGGGGACAATGTAAACATTCTGACTCCTCTGGCACCGTCCAGTAAGGAGGGGGAGGGTGCCTTTTTTTCTGCATCTATTGGCATTTCTGAGTTCCAGCTTCTTAAGCAACAAATCTTGAATATAAGAGGTAAAAAGAAATCCAAGAACTGCCCACCATGTCTTTCTTTGGGTTCTAAGATCCCCAACCAGTCTGCCTTCTACTCTCCATTTTTTAAAGTTTCCTCATACTTTTTTCATATAATGTTAGTAGTATGTTTGTACTTACCAAAAGAACTAGGGAAAAGTATGTCTATTCTGTCTTCCTAGAAGCATTTTTTAAATCTATTGAGATTTTCATATGTCATTTGGTGTTTTTTTTCTATTAATCTGGTGGCCTTTATTGATTTTTTAAAATGTTAAACTATCTGGCATTCCTTGAATAAACCCTATGTGGTTTTATATTAGTATTATTTTAATATATTTTGTATTCAATATTATAATACTTTGTAACAGATATTTGAACCTCTATTCTTAGCAGAGATATACAGTTTTCCTTTTATGAAAATCTTCTTGGTGTGTTTTGCTATTGGGACATTTTGACCTCAAAAAAATTAGTAAATAAGTGTTCTCTCTCTTTTACTATTTTGTGGAAGAATTATTCATGAATACTGTAATTTTGTTCTTAAAAATTCAAAATAATTTTACAGTGTAACCATCTGAACCTGAAATTTCCTGTGTAAGAAAAATTTTAATAATAGAAATAATTACTTTTAGTAAATATGGGGCTTTTGAGATTCTTTATATTTTTATCAGCTTTAGTAAGTTTTTGTTTTTTACAAATGTTCATAATATCTTACTGAAATTTGTAGGATTTGTGGTTATGTCTCATTTCATTTATTATATTTGTAATTTGTAACTCTTTAAAAATATTCATGACTTTAAATTTTGTATGTCTTGTGTTAGTGTTCTTTTGCTGTCTGTTATGTACTGAATGTTTGTGTCCGTCCCCCAAATTCATATGTTGAAGCATAACCCCCAATGTAGCTGTATTTGGAAATGGGGCTTCTAAGGAAGTAATTAAGATTCAATGAGATCATAAGAGTGGGGCCCTGGTACAATAGGAGTAGTGCCCTTGTAAGAAGAGGCACCAGAGAGCTTGCTCTCTCTCTCTCACAGGCACAAAGAGGCCATGTGAGCACATTGAGAAGGCAGCTGTCTACAAGTCAGAAAGAGCCCTCACAAGAAATTAAACCCTCTGGACTTTGATCTTGGACTTTCCAGCCTTCAGAGCTATGAGAAAATTAATTTCTGTTGTTTAAGCTACACAATCTGTAATATTTTGTTATGGCAGCCTGAACAGACTGACACTCATAAAAATTACTAGTAAGTTAGTAGCTTAAAACAACACAAATTTATTATATCATACTTCTTTAGAGCAAAAGTCTGGGTGAACTTTTTAGGTTTTTTGACTCCTGGTCCCACATGACTAAAATCAAGGATAGAGGATTCTTGTTATGTACTAATAGCAATAAAAAAAACCCCACTAATATATAGCTTAGTGTCAAGAAGGTATTATACTTTAAAAAAATACCTTAAAATATGAGAATAGCTTTGTATTTAGAGCTTTAGCAGAAGCTGGATGATTTTTAAGGAGGATGTTAGAAAATGTCTAAATTCCTTTGAGCACATTGTTTGTCAAACTGTTTTCCAAATTGATACTAACTTTACCCATTCTTATCACAAACATATGAGGATTTTAATTGGCCCTCTATGATTTTCATGAAATATTTGAAATATGGACCTCATTAGTTCCTTCACTTTGGGGCTCTGTCTTAGAAGGGAAAGTTTGTTGGTTAGTTTTGATGGTTCATATGGCCTTTGCTGCTCCATCGCTTAATTGCAGTCTCTTTACACTCATCTCTGAATTTTCTATGTAGTGAAGTTTCTATACATGCTAAAAAAGTTAAAAGAAAAAATTTTAGACACTAATCACGTATCAATCCTATATAGGGAATTAAGTTCTGTTTCTGATATGTAATGATTGGGCATTAAAGAAAGACCAGAGAAAAGTACAGCAAACTGTATATATCTGAAATAAAGTGTTTTATTATCCATGTGACAATAAACATGCAACTTTTATGCTGTTTTTTTAAAAAAGGAAATTCTTTATTACATTTTAATAAAGTACAAAGTCTTATTGTTAAATCAGTTGTGTGAACATGAGATGAGATTTTGCAGGGCTATGTCTTTTGGCATAGTACAGTGCATTTGGTTAAACATCTTTAGGAACAATTTTCATGTGATATTGACTTGTTAACAAAATATAAAATATGTCATATATGTACTTTAAAGTCACGCACAAAAAAGGACAATACAGTGTTCAGTAATGTTTCAAAACACTTGCCCTTAAGTTGTTAAAATATGCATAATGAGATCTATAACAGTGAGGTAGAGAGTATGTCTTTTTTCCATTTGGAAAGTTTTATTAAGAAGCTTTAGAGGCATATAATATTAATGTTTGTGGTTGTGGAAGCAGTTAAGTATCCTATGATAGAGATTACTTTCCGTAATCAGCTACATACGTACCTCAAATAATCAGGAACTACACTTTTGCATCAGATCAGTCAAAATTAGAAGACAATTCTTATTTTATTTGTCTTAGAAATAATAATCGCTATAGGTTATTCCAGACCCATTATTTAAACATAGAAAATATGTGGTTACCATTAATGTTACACACCAGAAAATAAATGTTATCAGCCACTTTCAGTTCCTGGAGATAAGGAAAACACTACTGGTTGGATTCATTTTTATTTTCCAAAACTTTCAGTGTGTTTCAAAACTATGTAATTCCAGTAGCGGAGAATAGTCTCGAAAATGGTGATTCTCTTTCAAGTAAATCTATCCTTTTATTGTGTTGAAAAACATCATTTCAAACATTTGGTAAACTCTTAAATTGATAGCTAGTGTTCACTGTATATGTATCATATTTCTCTTCCAAAATTAAGAATCCTTGAAAGCAAGAACTATGTTTCTTTTTTTTAAACTTATTTCTTTTATTTAGCACTGGGAAAAACATGAAGCTTATTAGTTCCTCCAAAAAAAAAAAAAAAAAAAAAAAAGGATTGGAGTTGCTATAAACTAAAGAAAAACAAATACACTCTGTATTCATAAAATTTGCCATGGAAGCATAATCACATGTGTCTTAAAGATGCAATACAATTGTTGAAATAATTTTTAAATTATCTCCATATTATGTAGGTCTGATGGTAATTTAAATCTGTTGAATCTAAAAAGAGATGTCTCTTATATGCCAATAATAATGGTAAATTAACTTACTACTGTCAAGCAAAATGCTAAGCATTTCAGGTATATTTCATTTAATCTTAAATACTTATGAGGCAGATATAATTGTTATCCTCGTTTTATGAATTTAAAAATTGAGGCAGAGAGGTTGTGTAACTTTTATAAATCTTTCAGCCAGTGAGTGGCAGAAATAGACTTCAAATCTAGATGACTCTTTTGGCTTCAAAGTGTACACTTTTAATTTCTGTACTGTACTGCCTTTTCAGTTGTATAATACACTGGATGAAAAGAATTCAAGTCACACAATTGGACTGATTATAAAGAGCTGAGGTCTTACACAATAGCACAATAACCTGATTCCTCAAGTACCAAGTCTACTCAATATTTTGTCACACATCTGAACAGAAGAAGCTTATTATATAGTTCTCTATCAAATAGTGACTATAATTTAGTATATTACTAAAATAATACCTGATACTAATTTAATATTTTACTAAAATAATATCATTTTCAATAGAAAAAAGAATGCAGTTTCTTCAAAACTCTATGATCCAGGGATCAATTTTAACCCTAAGAAAACAAAATTCAATAATATTCTTTGCTAGTTTCAATTGCCTGTGTGCAACTCTGCCACATTCATTCCATTCTTACTTGAGATTCCATCTGTAGAAACTTGACATCTGTTTCCCTGTTGCCACAAAAAAAATGTATCCACGTGTTCATATAAACAATTTGAAGCAGGGGATAAATTATCACAGTGAGCACAAGCTGCAATTGATGCAGTGACATCTGTAAGAATATGTGACACAAAAATTAACTCTCTGATTTCCCAATAGAATTTTACAATATTATAGCTATCATGTATTTTCAAAGTATTTCACATAGGTTAATTTAAAACATATTCTTGACAAACCATTGCTGATGCTGACGAGTCAGCTGCACAGAAGTTGGGAATCATTTCCAATTTAAGGCATTAAATTATAGTTTTCACAGTAAAATGAGGACTATGTAAATATAAATAAAATACATTGTGCAAAAAGTCTCACCTGAGGCAGTTGCCATGCAAGACAATGCTGATTCTCCTTAGAACCCATCACCGCCACCGCTACCCTTTGCTTCTAGGACTATGACTAGATTAAATCCCAGCAGATCCATAAAGGTGAGATACAAAGTGTGACCCATGATGAGATGTACTACACTCCAAAAGAAGTACTTGAGTTTTCTAATTTATACAGACAGAAATCTGGGGAACATATATAAAAATGAATATTAGGGATGTGACATAATGGTGGAAGGAACATATTGTTAGATAAGGCTGAATGTATGGATATGGTTTCACGAGGTAGAGATACTACATTTAATGTTGTAACTTGGGGAGTTACAATGAGCTTTAATAGTTCAGTTGTTTGGCTAAAACATAGACACAAAGCTGGCACACAGTGAGTTGAAAATGTCACACCTCTCTTAGTTTAATGTAGAGGAAGGGATTCAGAGGCTTAGGGAGATGGGAATGTTAGAGTGGATTTGTTATTTAAAACCTATTTACCTCTCTGGGATGTTTAGAAGACATACAGTTCACCACCACTGTGAAAAATAGATTTGTGTTGGGAGCTCTGGCATCCTTGAAGAGCTTCATGATCATTCTTCTCTGTAGCCCACAACTTCCAGGGAGAATAGTGGTCACCGAATTGGGAAACCTAAATGCAATGGAAGTAGTAGGCTTTGGGGTTGCCAGAGACTAGGTAGAAGTGCTCAACTCCTAAGGTGAAAGTGGGCATGGTTGCCATAATGGACAGCAAATTCAAAGCAGCAATTAAAATAGTTCTCCTCGTGCAGACAAATGGTGTTAGCTAATTGGTAATGGTGTCCTTGAAGTAAAAGAGAAGGAAGCCTGATATATTCTTACTTGATCTGTATAAACTGAAAAATTCTAGATCAAGTGAACAAAAGTCTAACCTGAATCATAGACAGTCATGAGTCATCAGTTAATTCTCAAACTTGAGCTAGTTTATATGACTGTAACTTCTTGAGTGAAGGGGAGGTCAGTTCCCCTTGAAGAAAGACCAAGGTACACTGCCAATACTGTTACTCTTTCTCCCAGCCTTCCTCAAAATGACCTCCAGCCTTTTACCAGGGTCACTGTGCATGGGGGCAAAAATAATCAGGCCTTTCAGGGACTGCTAGATACTGACTCTGAACTGACACTAATTCCAAGAATTCGGATCTCCATTGTCCACCAGAAGAGTAAGGGCTTATGAAGGTCAGGTGATCAATGCGGTTTTAGCTTAGGTCCATCCCATGGTGGGCCCAGTGGGTTTCTGAACCAATCTTGTGATTAATTCAGTTCCAGAATGCATAATTGGAATGGACATACTCATCACTTGGCAGAATTCTCACATTGGTTCCCTGAGTTATGAAGTGAGGGTTATTAAGGTGTGAAAGACCAACTGGAAGTCACTAGAACTGCTTCTACCTAGAAAAATAGTAAACCAAAAGGAAAATTGCATTTGTAGAGGGATTGCAGAGACTAGTGTCACCGTCAAGGACTTGGAGGCTACAGAGTTGGTGATTCCCCCCATATCCCCCTCACTCACCTTACCTATTTGGCCTGTAGAGAAGACAGGTGGAAATGGAAAATGACAGTGGATTATCATATGTTTAACCAGATAGTAATTCCAATTGCAGCTGCTATACCAAATGTGGTTTCATTGCTTGAGCAGATTAATACATCCTCTCATACCTGATATGTAGCTATTGATCTGTCATAGGCTTTTTCTCCATACCTGTTAATAAAGACGAACAGAAGCAGTTTGCTTTCAGCTGGCAAGCCCGGAAATATACCTTTACTGTCCTATTTCAAAGGTATGTCAACTCTCTGGCCCTATGCCATTATTTAGTTCATGTGGATCTTAATAAGTGACACAAAAACGGAACCAAAATATGGAGATATTGAAATTCTTAATGAAAAATGTTGAGCTTTTCACTCTATTCTTTAAGTCTATCTTTGTATTTCTCAGTTATATAAATTATTTTGGATGGGTTTCTATCACTTATAACCAAGAAAATCCTGTTCAATACAACTTGCACAGCTGAAAATATTACTCTTTATCTTCCTACATAAATGCTATCCTGCCTGAGCATAGGCTTCTTGCCTTACAATCATTTTCTTTCCATTCTTTAGATATTCTCCCACATTATAAACTTACACTTGTACAAATGGGAAATTCAGTGACAGTATGATTCTCTTTCTTTCAAAGTTATTCTGCTTTTTCTCTTTATGGGAGATTAGCAGTTTCCTTTTTTTCCTGTAGTTTAAAATTTTTACCATCACATGTCTAAGTGTGCTCCTTCTTTAATACTACTTCCTAAAATTGTGCATGGGCTTTTGATATAAAAATTCAATTTTTAAATTATTTTGGTTCAAAATTTTCTGACATTTTCTTTTTCATTACTGTTTCTTTGAGAATAGATTTCCTTCCCTGTTTTCCTCCCTTCCTTCTTTCCTCTCTCCCTCCCTTTCTTCAAAAATCCATATCCTATTTTATCCCCTTATTTTGTCATCATCAGTAATGTTAGTTAGAGATGATAAAATAATATCTCAGCCTTTATTGGAATATATATTCATTGAAATATAACAATGATATTAATTTTATTAAACAAGTACATTCCTTGATTGGAGATATGATTCTGTGTTACATTCAAAGGACATCCTAATTTTTAGATACAATTTTGAACTTGGATACTGTGACTGAGAAATTGTTATATAGTTTCATCTTGTATTTCAGTCTCAGATTACTAAGAGTCATAAATGCCACTTCATGTGTTTCTGAGACAAGGAGGAAGCTTAACATTATGGTATCTAAACATTCATATAACCTTGAAAAATATTCATTTAATGTGAGATGGTTATGCTATTCTTAGAAATAAATTGTACACAGGGAAATATACACAAAATGTTATGATAACTCACAGAGAAAAAAATGTGACAATGAGTGTGTATATGTCCATGAATGACTGAAAAATTGTGCTGAACACTGGAATTTGACACAACATTGTAAAATGATTATAAATCAATAAAAAATGTTAAAAAAAAGTTATACTGTAAAAAAAAAGAAATAAATTGTAGCATTAATAATAGACATACATCTTAAATGTTGACTGGAGATTAGGGATATAACAGATATTTTATGAAAATTTAAGGGAAATATAACTCCGTTGTATACTAATATTTTAAATCTGAAGAAACTATTTTTAGTATTTTTAAATATCACATAATTTTCAAATTCACAGATGTTATGTATTTATCATATATACATGTGGATACTTTAAATTATCAAGACTATAGGAAATCATTACTATTGAAAATTTCTTTTATTAGTTTAAATTCTTTAAGTTACACATTGAAGTTGTTTCACCATGCTACATCTAGACTATATTTCCAAACAATTGAAGATTTACTGCATATTTTTACAATTCAGTTGTTTGAAATTATATAGTTCTAAAGGAGAATTATTACTCTACTCTACACCCAGCCCTTTTCTGAGGTTTACAGTACATATGTCTAACATAAAAAGCTCTATCAAAATAAAGGTGATATACTTGGTGGTAAATATGGGGGAATTCTTTTTTAAAAATTTTTTAAATTGAAGCATATTCAGCTTACAATGCTGTGTCAATTTCTGGTGTACAGCATAATGTTTCAGTCATACATATACATACATATATTCCTTTGCATATTCTATTTCATTATAGGTTACTACAAGATACTGAATATAATTCCCTGTGCTATACAGTAAGACCTTATTGTTTATCTATTTTATATGTAGTAGTTAGTATCTGCAAATCTCAAACTCCCAATTTATTCCTCCCCACCCTCTACCCCCTGGTAACCATAAGTTTGTTTTTCTATGTCTGTGAGTATGTTTCTGTTTTGTAAATAAGTTCACTTGTGTCATTTTTTTAGATTCCACATATTAGTGATATCATATGGTATTTTTCTTTCTCTTTCTGATGTATTTCACTTAAAATGATGATCTCTAGGTCCATCCATATTGCTGCAAATGGCATTATTTTATTCCTTTTTTGGCTGAGTAGTATTCCATTGTATAAATATACGACAGCTTCTCTATCCAGTCATCTGTTGATGGACATTTAAATTGTTTCCATGTCTTGGCTGTTGTACATAGTGCTGCTATGAACGTTGGGGTGCACGTGTCTTTTTGAATTAGAGTTCCCTCTGGATATTTGCCCAGGAGTGGGATTGCTGGATCATATGGTAAGTCTGTTTTTAGTTTTTTAAGGAATCTCCATACTGTTTTCAATATGGGGAAATTCTGTCATTTGCTAGCAACAAGACAAACTGAAAGTAACTCATAGAGAGGTCAAATTATGAATAAGCAGAAGCAACAAATAAAAAGAAACCATGAAAAAAATATAAGCAGAAAAGGTGCCCAATGTAGAGACTGAGGCAGTTTGTTAACAGGTATAGGAGAAGTAAAGACAAGAGGCATGGAATTGCCACAATGGAGAAGGCTTAATGAATTCATGATGCTAACAACTAATTGTGATAATTTGGACCCCAGAAGACTGGGCACTCTCAGTGTCTAAACTGCATTTCATCTCCAGTTACGTAGTTATAAAATTATTTTTGCAATACTGTAAAATTGCTGTTTCCTTTACCTCTATATATGACATTTATTATTTATCCCTTGTGATAATCTGAGTGCCTAATCCTTTTGACTAAAATAAACTAAATATCACAATTCTGTACTTTCTATCTCTCACTATTGTAAATTGCTTACAAATACACATAGTTTGATAATGTTTCCTAGGCAAATTAGAAGAAATCTGATAATCATAAGCAATACACACATGCAACAGTTAAAACATTGTTTCTGTTAGAATAACAAATTAGAATGGTAAAGAAAGATTATGTTGCTTCCTTTTTAAATATTATTTTTCCTTCTAAAAGCCATCAATGTTGATTTCAGTTTTCCGATTTTGTTTCTACTTCTTAATACATTATTGTAAAAGCTATTCGCTCCATTGCTTCACTGAATATGAGTCCCTTCCCACCTTGGCAAAATATATGAAAGAAAATATACATTCATGGGACTTCCTTATCATTATTGATTTTAATATGCCCTTTAATTAAAATTTTGGTAAAATAAACATAATGCCATTAAAAGGATAACACTTTCTGTATATATATACACATATATATACATATACCTATATAGTCATATACATACATGTGTTTTAAGTACACATATAAAATCTTGACAAAAATAAGTCTAAATGAACAATACATTTATAGTTTAGGATAAAATGAAACTAAGGAAAGCAATTACTAATAAAGAAACTACATACATTTCTCTAAGTGATTGTTTCATTTGCAATATATGGTCAATTTGGTATATTAAAAAAGTAAGATAAAATGTTCTTCTTGCTTTGATAGAATAACTAGTAGTGGACTTACCCTTCTTCCAGAAACAATTAGAAAACTGAGGGGAAAATGAATAAATACTGTTTTCAGACCTTGGTCAATATGCAGCATAACACTGTGATCAGTGAAGGGATATAACAAAGTAAATACTACAATATCCCAGACAGGGAACAGGGAAGATAAACACAGGGAAGATCAGTGGTCTCCCTAACTTTAGGATATAGAAATTGGAATTTAGGTAGGTTTAGATGGCTGGAACTTATAGGGTAGAATATCAGAAAGGAAGAAATAGCACAGAGGAAGAGCTCCAGAAATTTGCAGAGGAAATTCCTTGAGATTATTTTTCAGTAAAAAACTGAACATCCATAGGATGCAATTCCATAAGTCTAGTCAAAGAACGATAACTGAGAATTTCCAACCTGAGTGATTCCCAGAAATCACACAGGGTTGGGAGACATTCAAATTCTGACCAGCCAGCTTATGGAAACATTATACCACAAGATAATCAGTAGAGGCCTTAGAATGTTCACACCTTAGTAGTAGAGCATAATTAGATCTATAGTAAAATTACTCAAGACATACCTTAACAAAGCTTAAAAACAACCCTCAAGTGGATCAAGCTGATTTGTGACTTAACAGGCAATCTCAAACATAAATGATTGAGATGATTGAATTAGCCAAAAAGAATGAAAAGCAGCTGTTATAAATATGCTCAAGTGTTTAAGGAAAATAATAAGTTTAATGAGGAGAGAAAAGAAAATGTATAAAAGGAACAAATGGAACTTCTAGAGTTGAAATATATAATATGTAAAGTGAAAAATTCACTGGATGGGATAAACAGCAGATTAGACATTGCAAAACAAAACATTAATGAACTTAAATATATAGCAATAGATACTATACTAAATAAAGTACAGAGAGAAGAAAGAGCCACAGTGACCTGTATGATACTTTCAAGAAGTCCAAAATATACGTAATTAGAATACTGAGGGGGAAGACAAACATATTAAAAAAATTATAACTGAAAAATTTCCACTTTCCCCCTATGCTTCACTCAAATGAGAGAAGTTGACATCTGTGTATTGTGACGTTATAAATGTACTTCATAATGATAGAGCAACCACTAAGAAAATTATATGAAACAATATACTCAAAATTCACTATAAATAAATATGTTTAAATAACCACAGGAAGGTAAGAAAAGAGAAACAAAAGAATGAGAAACACAGAAAATGAACAGAAAACAAAAAATAAAATGATAGAACTAAGCCCTCACATATCAATAATTGTCATAAATACAAAAGGTCTGACTATAATTCAAAACAGAGATTTGTATAGTAGATAAAAATTTTTGAATAAAATTTAACAGTTTGCCATTTACAAGAGACTTACTGTGAATGCATCGACACAGGTAGGGTGAAATGAAAAGAATGGAGAGAGGTATGCCATGCAAACATTAGAACAAAAAAATCAATAGTGGCTTTATTCATGCCAGATAAAGTAGACTTCAAAACAAAGACTACTAGGGAAAGTGATAACCATAACAAAGCTGGATTGATTATATTAATATCACACTAAGACAAGTTTAGGACAAGTAATAGTAGCAGAAATATCTCACTCCATCAGAAGAAGGTGTATTTAGTCTCCTTTACCTAGGGACACACACCAGTTACCCCTTGGCCTTCTAACATCCACTCAAAAAGGAAGAGAACCTATATATATTTTCTGATCCAAGAACCAAGACATTTGAGAAAGAAACGGTTTCTTGTGGAATATCAAGTTTTCTTTGAACACCAGGGGCAAAATCTGGAGAACTCAAAGCATAAAGTTTACACCCTAAAACAAAGTACAAAAGAATGTATGGCTAAGTAAAAACAACCACATAAAGAGGTAATAAAAACATTTCTGGTCTGACGAGAGTAGGATGGAGAAAACTCAAAGAACAGAGCAAGAAAATAATCTTGATCTAACAACCTGAGAAAAGGGACTCAACTCTGACTTATTCCAGGATTGTAACCCTGGAAATGGATGATAGTAGCTCAGAGAGAGGTCTAGGGAGCTAAATGGTGAAGTGACTTGTTCTGCATCCTCATTGAAAATTTGAGGAGAAACAACTTTGTGGAATGTCACTGTAGAGTAGAAATAGGCATAATATTGGTTTCCTTTGGAGTAGAGTGAGTTGCTAGGGAACAAAGTTGGGAAAGAACCTTCACTGTTTATCCTTAGATATACCATAAAATTTGAACTATGTGATACACACTACTATATATATAATAGTTAACCAACAAGGACCTATTCTATAGCACAGGGAACTATATTCAATATCTTGTAATAACCTATCATGGAAGTCTGAAAAAGAATATATATATATATAATATATATATACATATATAGTATATGTGTGTATATATATACACACACATATACATACACACACATATATATAACTGAATCACTTTGCTGTATACCTGAAACTAACACAACATTGTAAATTAGCTATACTTAAAAAATGGTGAAGTAAAAAGATTTGAACTATGTGAATATATTAACCTCTTAAATAATTTTTAATGAGTATATATATATATATATGTATATATATATATATACACACATATAAGACAGGATTGTTATTCTGAAGATAATTGATTTATTGTCTCTTATTTTTGCACTCTGTTAATATTGTAAAGCCAGGGAATAGATGGGGCATTAAGATAAGTATACACTTTGTATAAACATAAACGCTTATTATAAATGGCAATACACAATTTGTGTTTCTTTATTAAAAAGTATCAATTGTTAGCCAAGAGAGGAGTAAAGTTAAGAGAATGTGCAAGTGAGAAAAGAAATAAAGCCAATTTGCAATGCATTTTCTTAAAATAGAAGATAGAAAAATAAAACAAATATAGAGGATATAGTTTTGTTTTGTTTTGTTTTGTTCTAATTCTCTGGCTATTGAACATCCCTAAATCCTTCCTATTCAGAGAAAGAGGGTCATGATGGGCAGTGTAAATCTGCCTCCTACTGTGAGAGTTAAAGGTGTTGCATATCCAAGTGTGGGTCCACTGGATACTTTTAACAAGAAATTTGAATATTGAAAGTACTCTTTCACAAAGATCCAAAGAAATTTAAAAATTATTCAGATTGAAGAACTGAGATTTTAGGCATGGCATCAGGAGTGGCCAGATGTGGCAGCTCCAGAGATGTTATCCTAACTAAACTTCAATGACCTTCATTTTGTAGATTCTAATCTTTCTTTGGTTTCTCCCTTTTCATACCTGGTTATCCATCTTCCTGTTGATTTTGTGTCTTACACATTTTCCTTCTAACACGTTCATTTTCTGTGTAAGTTAACCATAGCAAGTTTCTACTTTTTGCAACTAACAAGCCATGCTTATAAAGTAGATTTGGGGTTGTAGGATATGGGTGATATTTATTTAATAGGTGTAAGTGTTTAGATGACTTGTTATGTTTTTTTTTTTTCTTGTATATTGTGTGATTTAGTGAAAGAGCAACTGCAGGTTTGCCTCTGCCATAAACTTGTTATGTATCTTTGATCAAGTCATTCAGTTCTCTGGTATTCAGTGTCCATATATATATAATCAAGTGACTAGGAGTGACACCATGAAAAACAGCAGAGTAGGGAGCTCAACAATCAGTTCCTCCAATGAAGCAACCATTAAGCTGGCAAAAGAACTGTCAGATCAACTTTTTTGAAATTCTGGAATCTAATTAAAAACTTACACCAACAGGGAGAGTGCTAAATAAAGGAAGATGCTGTTACATTTCATTAAGAAAGAATAGTGACATTTTTGCTTAATTGCTTACTTTTAGTTCCCCAGCTCAGTGGTAGCTGTGGGGACAGATGCCCACATTCTTGCTACAGCTTTATGGTGCCACAGGGGAAGGCAATACAGATCTCATGCTCAAAAAATTTGAGGTTCTGGGTTCTAATTGGTCTGGTGTGTCCTAAGGGTCAGCACATAGGTTTGCCTTTGTTTCATATCCCTTGGAACTCTCTCATGGTTGAAGAAAATTTCTGGGTGGCATCTGCTGAAAGTGTTTAAAGACATGTAATGGCCTGGGGCAAGGATTGGGAGAGAGAGAACAGTAGACAGACCAAAAAGCATGGGCTCTGAAGGGTTCCTGCATACATTAGAGCCAGACATATGCTCAGAAAATATCTGAGAGGAGCCTTGGCTTATACCTATGGCTGACAATTGGGTTCTATGTGGGCTGGAAGTGAAGGCTGTGGAAAAGTTGTAGGAGGCCTGGCTAAGCGTTAAAGGAGTGTATGGCTCAAAGCCAAACTGCAAGAAGTGGAATGTATATATATATATATATATATATATTTGGCTGAAAACATTTAATAAAACATCTGTTATGTTCCTGGTTGACTACTGAAATATGGAATAGTGACCACACATGATAGGGAATACAGACTTTTCAAAAATAATTTGCAAAAGTCACTAAACAAATGGATGACTTCAGCCCTCAACAAGCAGCAACAGCAAACTCTGGAAAGTGGAAGAATCTGATTTCCAGAGTTACCACATTATAATAGTTAAAATTTCTAGTTTTCAACCCAAAATTAAAGGCATTCAAATGAAATATGACTCATTCACCAGAAAAAAAAAAAAATAAACGAATACTGTCCCTGAAGAAGCCCAGACGTTAGATGAACTAGACAAATTATTTAAATTAACTTCTTTAATGTACTCAAAAAGCTAAAGGAAACCAGGGTAAAAGAACTGAAGGAAATGAGAAGAACAATGCCTCATCAAACAGCAATAGAGAATAGTAATTAAGAGAGAGAGATTACTTTTAAAAAAATCAAATATAAATTCTGAAGCAGCAAAGTACAATAGCTGAAATAAAAAAAAAAAAAATCACTAGAGCACTTCAATGGAAAATTTGAGCAGGCAAAAAAAATAACCAAACTTGAAGATAGGAAAATTGAAATTATTCAGTCTGAGGAGGGGAAAGAAAAAAGAAAAGAGAATAAAGCAGAATGAATAAAGTCCCAGAGATCTGTGATACTATGAAGCATAACAATTTATTCTTAATAGGAGTCCTAGAATAAGAGGAAGGAAGGAAGTGAGCACAACAAATATGTCAAGACTAAAAATTATACAAATTTTATAAAATACATAAATCTACATATCCAATAAGTTCAACTAACACTAAGGAGAGTAAACTCAAAGAAATTCACACTGAGACACATTTTAAACAAATTGTCAAAAGCCAAAGAGAATCTTGAAACCATTAAGAGAGAACTGAGTATCTATGTACACACTGTATTCTATAAAATTAACAGTTAATTTCTCATCAGAAACCATGGCAGTCAAATAGGGATGAGATGACCTATCTAAAGTACTAAAAGAAAAAAAAAAAAAACTATCAAATAAGAATTCAATATCCAGCAAAACTATCCTTCAAAAGTGAATGAGAAATTAAAACATTTCCAGGTAAAGAAGTTGAAGGAGTTCATTGTTAGCAAAACTGCTGTAGAAAAATACTAATGAGTGAATAATATTCCATTGTATGTAAATACTACATTTTCTTTTTCCATTCATCCATCAATGGACACCTAGGTTGTTTCCGTGTCTTAGCTACTGTGAATGATGCTGCAATGAACAAGGAAGTACAGATATCTCTTTGAGACAGTGATTTCATTTCCTTCAAATATATACCCAGAAATAGAATTGCTGGATCATATGGTAGTTTCATTTTTAATTTTGGGAGAAACTCCATACTGTTTTCATTGTGGCTATACCAATTTACATTCCCACCAATAATGCACAACAATTTCCTTTTCTCCACTATTCTCATTTGTCTTTTTGATGACAACCATTATGATAAGTGTGAGGTAATATCTCATTGTGGTTTTGATTTGCACTTTCTTAATAATTAATGCTGTCAAGCACCTTTTTATGTACTTATTGGTCATTTGGATGTCTTTTTTTTTAAAATTTCTTTTCAACTTGTCTGCCCATTTTTTAATCAGATTGCTTATCTTTTGGTTAATTGAGTTGTGTGTTCCTTGTATATTTTGAATATCAACCTTTTATCAGATAGATGGTTTGTAAATATTTTCTCACATTCCATAGGTTGCCTTTTCATTTTGCTTATTGCTTCTTTTGCTGTGCAATAACTTTTTAGATTGATATAATCTCATTTGTTTATTTTTGCTTTTTTGCTTGCACCTTTGGTGTCATATCCAAAGAATCATTGCCAAGATCAATCTTGAAGAGCTTATCCCATGTTTTCTTCTAGTAGTTTTATAGTTTGGAGTCTTGTATTTAAGTATTTAGTCCATTTCAAGTTCATTGTTGTGAATAGTGTAAGATTCTTTTGCATGTAAATATCCAGTTTTCCTAGCACAGTTTATTGTTCATCAGTGTCTTGTAATTTTCAGTGTACAGATCTTTCACCTTCTAACCTCCTTGGTTATATGAATTCCTGAATATTTTATTTTACTATTTTTGATGCTGTTGCAAACATGGTATCATTCAGCCATAAAAGGAGGGTTATCCTGCCTTTTGCAATAACACGGATGGATCTTGAGGGCATTGTGCTAAAATAAATCAGACAGAAAAAGACAAATACTGTGTCTTCTCACTTACATGTAGAATCTAAAAAAGCCAAACTCATAGAAATAAGAGACTGGTCGTTGCCAGCAACTGGGGATTGGGCAAAATGGGATGATGTTGGTCAAAGAGTATAAACTTCCAGCCATAAGATGAGTAAGTTCAGGAAACAATATACAGTGTGGTGACTATAACTAAAAATACCATGTTATATACCTGAAAGTTGTTAAAAGAGTATATTTTAAATGTTATCAACATCAAAAAATGGTAATTATGTGATGGGATGGAGATGTTAACTAGCATAATTGTGCTAATCATTTTGTAATATATATATAAGTATCAAATCATCATGTTGTACACCTTAAACTTACATATGTTATATATCAATAATATCACCATGAAGCTGGAAAAAAAAGGGAAAAATGCTATTGGGACTTCTTCAGGTTCAAGTACTAATCACTGTAACTCAGGCATATGAAGAAATAAAGAATACCAATAATGGCAACTACACAGGTAAATACAAAAGCCAGTATTATTTATTTTTGGTTGTAATTCATCCTTTTGTTTCCAATATGATTTAAAAGGCAAATATATAAAACAACAATTGTAAATCTAGGTTAGTTGGCACTAAATGTATAAAAGATGTATTTGTGACAGTACCAACATAAAGGGAGTATAATAGTTTGCTCAGGCTGCCATAACAAAAAACCATAGACTTTGTGGCTTAAACAGCAAAAATTTATTTCCCACAGTTATGGAGGCTAGAAGTTCAAGATGAAGGTCAGACAGAGTTCAGCTTCAAGTGGGAGCTCTCTTTCTTGTTTGCAGATGGCCACCTTCTCACTGCAGTCTTCACGTGACTTTTCTTCTGAGCACAGAGAGAAAAAGAAAGAGGGATAGAGAAATCTTCCTCTTCTTATATTTTTATAAGGTTGCCAGTCCTATTGGATTAGGACCCCACCCTTATGACCTCATTTAACCTTAACTACCCCTGTAATGGCCTTACCTCCATAGACAGTCAATATTGGGAGGTCAAGACTTCAGCATATAAATTTTGGGGTAACACAATTTAGTCCACAACAGATGGGAACTGAGCTGTATAGGACCAAAATTTTTGGATATTATTGAAGCCAAATTGGTATCTATTTGGATCTTAAAAATATTGTGAACTATCTGGCCTGTTAGTTCCTTCACCAAATTATAAGATTTAATAGAATCAAGAGAAAAGTTGATTCGATATACAAAATTAACACAAATCATTAGAAATCCTTGGAAAGGCAGAAGGTGGTTTGATACTATGGAAGGGTGATAGATTCAAGGACACTTTTTCAGTTGCATTCTTGTTTCTTCATAACATTGCCCTGAGATGATTATTGGAACATCAACACTGCAGAGCAGTAAAACATTAGCCACTCAAAAGCTAGTCACAGCAGGCTATCAGGATCCCAGCCTGGGTGGGGAGCAAATAACAAATTGAATTGGACCAGCGCTCACCCATAAACTTTAACTTGCTACCCTCTCTCTTCCCTCTACACACATTTAACTTAAGAGATAGCCTATTGTAACTTAACAAGACAGTTTTGTACAAGAGAATTTACCTAGTTTGTAGGTAGTGGAGGTTCTTTGAGAATCAGTCAACAAATGAAGTGGTCCATAGTCAAGCCCAGATATTAATGCCAAAGGTTTCTCATCTTGACCTGCATTACCCACAGCCTCTGCCCCCACCCCATCAAACACACTGAAACTCACTAGGAATAGCTCTCCTCAGGTAAAGGTAGATGATAATCTGAAACATCTGAAGAATTAAAGTTCTGTAAAAAATTTAAAAGTTGAACAACACACAACCAAGTAACAGAATGAATAGACCAGTCCAAGCAAGAATTTAAAATAGCCACTGTAAATATCCTCAAAGGAATAAGGGATGATAATGGCAACTGTAAGCTGCAATAAGCCTCAATAAGGAACCAAGCAGAAAAACTGGATATGAAAATATAATAGTTAAAAACAGAACTCAGTGGATGAGTTGAAGAGCAGAAGAGAGTTAGACAAAAGAAAAATTAGTGAGCTAGATAAGGTTGAAATATATACCCAGGAGGCATCTTGACATTTTCTAGAGGGAAAAAACAAGAAAAGCTCATACAAAAAAGCCAGATAGACATAAGACTTCTAAAGAGCAACACTGGATGCAAGAAGGCAATGCAGAAAATTTAAAGTCTCAGAAAATCACAACAGTGTAAATTCAATCAGAATTTGTTAAAAATTACGATTAAAATGAGAAGGTGAAATAAAGATACAGATAAATATCCTGACTATTGTAAATGATGCTGCAATTAACATCAGGGTGCATACAACTTTTTGAGTTTGTGTTTTCATTTTCCCTGGATAAAGACCCAGAAGTGAAATTGCTGGATCATATGGTGGTTCTATTTTTAATTTTTTGAAGGACCTCCATACCATTTTCCACAGGGGCTGCACCAAATTACAAGGATGGCATCATACTCGTATGCGCAGGCTACTACCTGAGCGAGAAGTAGCTTGTTTTCACTTCCTTTGAATCTTGGCTGTCCCTGTGATTGCTTTAATCAATAGAATACAGCAGAAATCATATGCTGAAACTACTGAGCCTAGAGTTAAATATATTTGGCAGTTCCCATTTCCTTCCTTGGGAAGAGTTTATGTTGGAATCCCTATTAGAATCTAACCACCATCCAAAGGAAGTCCAAGCTGAATAGAGAGACCATACCAAGCAGAACAAAGTTGCTCATCAGCCACAACTTAGATCAGAGTCAGCATCTAGCCCCAACTATCAATCATATAAGTGAATGATCTTTGATTTTCAAGCACAGTAGATATCTGCAGCCCCATTCAATACCTGAGGGAGTAGAGGGACCCCCCCAGCTGAACCCAATTAATCCATATAATCATGAAATATCATAAAATGTTGTCTTAAATCATTAGGCTATGGGGTAATATATTACCAAACCATAGATAAGTGAAACAGCTGGAAAGCTGAGGAC
Organism: Camelus bactrianus; assembly: GCF_048773025.1. Lineage (NCBI taxonomy): Eukaryota > Metazoa > Chordata > Mammalia > Artiodactyla > Camelidae > Camelus > Camelus bactrianus. The sequence continues at coordinate 74,311,315 of NC_133575.1, read as the reverse complement.
TTTAATAGTCTAAAGTTTCGTTCATTCACGTTACTGGAAGTTCACACCATCTCACCACTGATATCTTAGCTGAGGCCATTGTACAGAACTGCTGCAATATGACCTCTCAATGTGGTGACTGGGTTCCAAAAGCAAGTGTCCTGGGAGAAAGAGAAAGAAATGGTGTCAAGGGAAAGTTGTAACTTTTCAGTGACCTGGTCTCAGAAGTCAAATGGCATCGCTCTTGCTATATTCTGTTGGTTGAAGCAGTCACAAGCTCTCTAGGTTCACAGTGCCTCAGAGAAGAAATCCACCACTTTATGGGGATTGGCAAGATTCTACAAATTAATTCAAGACAAAATATTCATGTAGCCATTTTTGTAAAGGAAAATCTACCACAAGAATTTCTTAAAAGGAAATGTGTGGTCACAAAAGTAAAAAACATCATATACTTTTTAAAATTTGCTTCTCTATTTCAAAGAAAAAGCAACTGAAATACTATGCCTTATCATAAGTTGCAGATTAATATTCTGAATATAAGGAGTACAGTACAAATTTACTGAGAAAAGATTCTATACAAAGGAAATATTTTCAGTGACTGGATACAAACACTACAGAAGCTCATAGAAATATTTTGCTTCAAAAACAAGTAAATTATATTTTCTCTTTTAAAATTATGGTTTCACTTAGAAATAAACTTATAGCATGAATAAAATGAATAATTGCAATTAGCAGAACAATCTCCTGTTGGCTCTTGCTGTATTGCTTTACAATAATTGACTAAAATAAATAAGTAAATGCCATTTTAGAATTATTACAGAATAATAATATTCTTCAGGCTGATATTAGAAAACCTATTTTTAAAAACTCAACAATGAATTTGATTAGCTTCAAAGTATAATTTTAATAAGTTTCCCAAATACATTCACGTTAATCTCTATTTTCTTAAGAGGTAAAACAGAATCATTTTGTGCTTAGAATCTTATTTTTTTGAAATCCATTGCTTAAGAGAAGACACACTTCAATGTTTTTTGAAAATGCATTCACTACTCCATATTCTTACCATATTTACTGTTTAATTTTCTCAAGACTCCAGATGGCACTAGCCTGTTTCTTTCTTCTGATGATAGAAAAGATGTCACATTTCTTATGCTATAGCCTGTCCTATGTCAGATCACTTTTAAAGCCATTGGAAGAGCAAAGGCTTCCATGACAGCAATATGTATTAGGTAAGAGCAGAAATAAACTGAAGTTCAGAAAGTTCAGAAGCCTTCTCTGGTTGTGGCTTTGTACCAGATTTATTTTTAGGAAGTATGTTCAGAAGTCATTGACTTTTTGATTGATTTTTCACCAATTTCTCTATTTTATTAATTCAATGTCTTCAAATTTTCTTACCTCCATAATATTATCATTAGATGAAAACTCTCATCTCTTATTAAAATTTGAGTTATTGTAGCTTTTAAAGAATTATATGAAAATTCAGAGCATTTTCCAGGTATAAACAGTATATATTTTTTGTAGCTCTTATAATTATATTTTAGCTTTTATTCCCTTTACCATAATAAAAGGAATCCAAGGTTTAATTGTTAATTTATTTTCATTTTCACAGAAGCCTTGGGTTAGTTTAGAATTGTATACACAGCTTTCTATGCCCCCCCAAATTATCCACATATGTCAAATCCAAAATGTTAAATATGAACTTGGATTCCAGCCAATCAAATTCTCAGCAAGTCATTCTGTGAATATTGGCAAACTAATAATAAATTTTATATGAAGAAGCAAGAGACCCACAATATCTAACACAATATTGAAGAAGAACAAAGTTAGAGGAGTGGTACTGTACAATTTCAAGACTTGTAAGACCACAGTAATCAAGACAGTGTGGCTTTGATTTAAGAAGAGACAAATAGATCAATGGAATATGATAGAGAGCCCAGAAATAGACCCACATAAATATGGTCAATTTATCCTTGACAAAGGAGCAAAGGCTATACAATGGAGCATTGATAGACTTTTAAAATTTTTGTTCTAGAACAATTAAACGTCCACATGCAAAAACATGAATCTAAATACAGACCTCACACCTCTCACAAAAATTAACTCAAGATGGATCACAGACCTAAATTTAGAAAAATAATAAAACTACCAAAAGATAGCATAGGAAAAAGTCTCAATGACCTTCAGTTTGGCAATGACTTTTTAGAAGAAACACTGAGGGCGTGGTCCTTGAAAGAGAATTGGTAATCTGGACTTCATTAAAAACACAAATTTCTGCTCTTCAAATGACACTTTCAAGAGAATAAAAAGACAAGTTACAGATGGAGAAAAGACATAATTTGGGGCAATTGTGAATAGAACTGTTACTCAAAAGGGAAACAGAAAAGAAACCCCGATTCTTGTCTTACCCAAAGATAAGATTTACAGACGGGATATGGAAAGCGTTGTGTAGCAAAAAGATTTTAAAAGATTTATTTAGGAAAAGAAGAGTATGTTGGAAGGCAGGATGATTCAAGGAAGAATTGTGAAGGTTTTTGTCTCCCCTTTTGCTTATACCCTCATTTAGAGGTGTTCTCTTGATTGATTGACGGCTCTTACAAAAGACATATGTGGTAAAGGACTTGTATCCAAAATATTCAAAGAACACTTAAAATTCAACAATAAGAAAACAAACAGTCTCATTAAGAAATGAGCCAATAGTTCAGTTTTTAATCTTTTGAGGAACTTCCATATTGTTTTCCAGAATGGCTGTACAATTGTTTTTTTATTGAAGTACAGTCAATTACAATGTGTCAATTTCTGGTGTACAGCACAATGTCCCAGTCATGCATATACATACATATATTCGTTTTTATATTCTTTTTCATTAAAGGTTATTACAAGGTATTGAACATAGTTCCTTGTGCTATACAGAAGAAACTTTTTTAAAATCTATTTTTATACATAGTGACTAACATTTGCAAATCTCAAACTCTCAAATTTATCCCTTCCCACCCCCTTTCTCCAGTAACCATAAGATTGTTTACTACATCTGAGGATCTGTTTTTGTTTTGTAGATGAGTTCATAGTAGCCTTTTTTTCCCTTATTTTTTTTTTAAGATTCCACATATGAGTGATATCATGTAGTATTTCCTCTTTCTGACTTACTTCACTTAGAATGATGATCTCTAGGTCCATACATGTTGCTGCAAATGGTGTTATGTTGTCATTTTCATGGCTGAATAGTATTCCATTGTATAAATATATCACAACCTCTTTATCCAGTCATCTGTCAATGGACATTTAGGTTGCTTCCATGTCTTGTCTATTGTATATAGTGCTGCTATGAACATTGGGGTGCATATATCTTTTTGCATTAGAGTTCCCTCTGGATATATACCCAGAAGTGGGATTGCTAGATCATATGGTAAGTCTATTTTTAGTTTTTCGAGGACTCTCCATACTGTTTTGCATAATGGCTGCACCAAACTAAATTCCCACCAGCAGTGTAGGAGGTTCCCTTTTCTCCACACCCTCTCCAACATTCAAAATGGCTGTACAATTTGCAGGGTATAGGGGTTCCCTTTTTTCCACATCCTCACCAAAGTTTATAATCTCTTGTCTTTTTGATAATAGCCATTCTAACAGGTGTGAGGTGATACCTCATTGACGTTTTGATTTGCATTTCCCAGTTGATTAGTGATGTTGAGCACCTTTTCATATACCTATTGACCATTTGTGTGACTTCTTTGGAGGAATGTCTATTCAGTTTATTTGTCCATTTAAAAAATTGAATTATTTGCTTTTCTGCTATTGACTTGTATGAGCTCTTTAAATATTTTGGGTATTAACCCCTTAATAGATATATGGTTTGTAAATACTTTCTCCTATTCTATTTGTTGCTTTTTCAATGTATTGATTGTTCTTTCCCTGTGCAGAAGCTCTTTAGTTTAATCAGTTCCACTTGTTTATTTTATTTTAGGTTGCCTGTGCTTTGGTGTCTTATCCAAGCAATCATTGCCAAGACCAATGTCAAAGATCTTTTCCTCTGTTTTCTTCAAGGTTTATAGGTTCAGGCCTTACATTTAAATCTTTGATCCATTTTGAGTTCATTTTTGTGAGTGGTGTAAGACACCTGTCTAGTTTCACTCTTTTGCATGCGGATATTCAGTTTCCACAAAACCATTTATTGAAGAAACTGACTTTTCCCAACTGTATATTCTTGGCATCTATGTCAAAAATTAGTTAACCATATATATGTGGGCTTATGTCTGGACTTTCTATTCTGTTCCTTTGGTCTATGTGCCTGTTTTTATGCCGGTACCATACTAGTTTGATTACTACTCTTACTATAGTTTTACAATATAGCTTGAAATCAGGTAGTGTGACGTCTCCAGATTTGTTCTTTCTTAGAATCACTTTGGTTATTCAGGGTCTTTTGTGGTTCCATGCAAATTTTAAGATTGTTCTATTTCTGTGAAAAAAAAATGCCTTTGGATTTTTGATAGGGAATGCACTGTATCTGTAGAACACTTTGGACTGTGTGGACATTTTCACAGTTTTAATTCTTCCAATTCATTTACATGGAATATCTTTTCATTTTTTTGTGCCTCTTCAACCTCTTTCACCAATATCTTATAGTTTTCAGTGTACAGGCATTTTACATCCTTGGTGAAATTTATTCCCATGTTATTGTTTTCCTATGCGATTGTAAATGGGATCGTTCTCTTTTTCAGATGTTTCATTATTAATGTGTAGAAATGCACCTGATTTCTGTAGGTTGGTTTCTGTAGTTGATTTTGTATCCTGAAAATTTATTAATTTTATTTTTTACTTCTAAGAGTGTTGTTTTTTTTTTTTTTGGTAGAGTCTTTAGAGTTTTCTCTATATAAGTTTATATCATCTGACATCTAATTGGGAGTAGTTCCTCTGCCTTTTTATTTTATTTAAATTCCTTTGCCTACATGAATTTAGGAGAAACATTTTTTCTACTGGGTTCTTGAAGGGCTATTTTTACATGGGAGCATCCCTGTGTAAGCTGTGCATCCAATATTTTTGGTGGGAGGGCTGTTTTTGATATGGATGCTTGCATCGTCTTTCCTCAGAGTGTGCTGGCTGTTATTCCCTTGATAAGGGATGTGATTGGTGTTGTGGTGACCAGAGCCTGCACTGGATGTTGGGTGGGCTTCCTCTTTGCTCTGTACTGTCACAGCTCTAGTGGTGACAGGGTCTGCTCCCTAGTTTTTGGAGTAGGAGCCCTGAGGGTTGGATTTCATAACGCTCCATTGCCCTTAAGTGTATGGTCTGTCCCCAGGGAGGTAGGCACTGAAGTAAGTGAGGTTCATGTGGTCACAGAAAACCTATGCATTGCCCACACAGGTGCCTTGGTTCTTCCCAGAGGCAGCCCAAGGTTGCATCCCTTTCTCTGTTGTATTTGTCTGAGACCTAGTGCTAGTCTGGTGCTGGTGTCCAGGTGTTTTGGCTGCAGGAATCAAGGTAGTTAATGCTGCCACCTAGAACGGGGCTGCCTCTATGGTAGGGCTCTCACAGGGCCTGTCCACCCCATATCTGGCTCCAAGCTACACTGAGAGGTAGGTAGGACTGGCAGTGCTCCCACCCTGAATGGAACTGCTGTGTGCTCCCCACCAGGGGCTGTGCACCTGGGACATGCCACTCTGTGATGTTGCCCACCACCCAGTGTATGTGCCAACAAAGTCCCCCAGACCATCTCCTACTGTGGGAGCACTGATAATGTACTCTGATGTCAGCCCCACCTCTGCTGTGTGTGTGCTTACAAAGCCCACTACTGCTAGAGCTGTGCTCTGCCATGAGCATGCTGACAATGGGGCTCCTATGGTGAACCAACATGTCACCCAGTGAGTGTTAACAAGGATTGCCTGGATCACACTCCAGGCCCTTAGGGCTGTCTCTTGGCAGCTAGACTGAGTTCTCTCCCAGAGTCAGTCTGCTGAAGCCCGAGTTTTAGCACCTAGCGACTGCCCATACTAGAATCCCTGTCCCGTGTGTGTTTCAGGCTGGGAAGTGTGGCAACATGGCAGCTGTCAGTGCAGGTTGCTCTCTGCCCTGATTGCTAGCAAACCAGTACGTGCACACTCCTTGAGAGAGAGTCCAGGCCCCTCAAGCTCCCTATCTGTCCCAACAGACCCCCTCCCCCCAGCCGGTGAAGGGGGTTCCTAGTGTAAGAGACTTTCCTTTTTCACAGCTTCCCTGCAAGAGCTCTATTCCCATCCCATCCTCCTCCCCTCATTTTTTGCTTTACCCAGTTAATGTAGGGATCTTTCTTGAAGCTTTGGTTGTATAAGAGGTCTTCCAGCTTTCAGTTTGTTTTCTGTGAGAATTTTCCCACATGTAGATGTATTTGTGGTGTGTTTTAGGGAGAAGATGAGCTCCATGTCCTTCTACTCTTTTATCTTGAGATCCCTCCCTGCTGCTGATTTTTTAAAATCAATTTTTGTTTTAGAACATTTCAACCATATAGAGAGGTAGAGAGAATCATATAAAAACACCATGTTTTCAATGCCCATCCTATAATTTAACCAATAATGTATATATCTCTAAGATACACACTTTAAAAATATATTAAACTTTTTATCATATATAAACATTTAATGATAGTATCTGATATCAAATACCAGTGATATAATTTCTCCAATTTTCTCATAAGTATTTTTTATAGTTGGTTTATTCACATCAAGATTCAACAGGATTCACATATGATATTTTGCTGGCATGTTTCTTAAGTATATTTTAATCTATAGATTCTATATATTGAGGATGCCACTGGTTCTCAAAGTGCAGCAACATCAGCATCACCTGTGAACTTAAAGATATAAATTCACAGGACTTACTCCAAACCTATTAAATCAGGAATTCTGAGTAGGAACCCAACAATCTACTGGTGCACCATAAATTTTGAGACCTACTACTACACAAGGTTTTGCAGATTGTATTTTAATGACATCATGTAACATGTCCCCTTCTCTTCTGTATTTCATGTAGACTGTAGTACCCTTGGGTGCATAAGATGCAATGTCTTATCAGATACAACTGTTTGGCAATAATATTTCATAAACAATGAGCTGCTTTAACATCACATCAAATCATACCCAAAGGCTCATGTCTTGTATTCTCTTTTGTACTGATGATAAGATTGATTAGTAGATCAGTTGAGTGAGTCTGATCCAGTCCTTATAAAGTTCTCCATCAGCTTTTCACATAATAGTTTCAGCATCCATTTATGTTCATAAACCCAGTCCATTCTTTCAGTAGAGTTTGCCAAATGGTGATATACGAGTTTGATCATTTCTTCTTTATTTATTAGCTTCAGTATCTAAAGATAAGAAGTTTTCTGCATTAACTGTTTGGTTACCCTTGAGTACATTTATACAAAAAGAATAGGATAAATGCCTGACTCTTTCATTTTATCTGTAATTCCAGAATAACTTTTGGCTCCCTAGAAACCTTCAATGTAAACCAGATAGTTGCTTTTTAAATTAACATAATTAACTCCTGGATTTTTAATACATTTGTTGTGTTTTTATCCATTGCAGTTATTATTGTTTTTGATGCTAAAACTTTTGCCAGTTGGAAACTTTTCAGTTTGGCTACTGAATCCACTTACATGATTCTAATAGTATTTTTTATAGTTTCCTTGTTGTCTGACATGATAATGTATTCGAGGCTCGTTTTGTACATTTTGTGTCCCACATCTGTTATTAGCTATTTCTCCAAGAATCTCTGGTTGCTTTAATTGGGAAATAATATTCAGAGATAATAATCTCAGTTTTTAGGCTATTCGTCACATCTAGGTTTGCCTTTGCTTTCAATAGAAATTAAGGAAATAGATACCTTTGAAAAAAATACATCATGAATTCTTAGTGACATTTTCAATTTAAAACTAGGATTTTAATGTTTTTGTATGTCTGCTCCATTATTCTGAAGATACTAGTTTCCAGTGAAATTAACAAAAGTATTTATTTGCTTCATCTTGCACTGTCTACATAAAAGTTTCAGATTAAAAAATTATTAGTAGTAAAAATATGATTAGGAAACAGTTTAATGTTTCTTTGCACTTTCTTTTGTTCTTAGAATATTTCTATTCAGGATATTTAATCACTATGTTTTAAAGTCATTTGAAATACAGATGACTCTTGAACAACAGGTTTAAGGAGTGGGGTTCCACTTATACATGGATTTTTTTTCAATAAATATTGTAGTAATACATGATTTGTGACTGATTGTATCTATGGATGTAGAAATGTGGATACAAAGATAAGACTCTAAAGTCATAAGTGGGTGTTCCACTGTGAAGGATGGATAAGGGCCTCTCACCCTTGTGTTGTTCAAGGGTCATCTGAAATTCTTTTCAGTGCGTTTATGCCACTGAGAAGATACAAAATTCAATTGATTTGGTATATTTATACATACTGATTTTTTTCATTTTGATTTAATTTTGCTTTATAATATGCAGGACATTTATGTACACTCAAAGTCAAATTTACAAATGTATATAGTAACCTAGCTTCCATTTCTATACCCTACACCCTGTCCCTGCTTCCTTTTTTAGGTATCTTTTCTGCTAAAATTTTTTTAAAGATTACCTTATTAAATATATATATATATAAACAAATTGGTATATATATATATATATATGTCTCACTTAGATGTCAATTAGTATACTATATATATTATTATGTACCTACCCTTTTTCACTTAAAAATATACTTTGGAAATCATTCCATATATAGGGATCTTCCTTATTACTTTTTATATCTGCACAGTATTTAATTGTGTAGCTGGTCAATAATTTTCTCAAACTGTCTCCTTTTACTGGATATTTAGATGTTTCCACCTGTTTGTGATTAAAAAACTGTGCTGCAAGGAACAAACATATGTATACATATTTTTGTATTTTTGCTGATATAACTTTAGGACAGAATCTTAGAGGTGGATTGTGAATTAAAGTAAATAAATATGGGAGGGATATCAAGATGGCAGAGTAGGAGGACACAGAGCTCACTTCCCTCCATGAACACATCAAAAAATATACCTACATGTGGAGCAATTCTCATTGAAAACAAACTGGAGACTGGCAAAAAGAATTATACAACCAATGCTATAAGTAGGGTCCACATGAAATCATATAGGAAAAGAAGAGAAGTTATTAGGCTGGGACCTGTGCCCCTGGGAGAGGACACGGAAGAGGAGGGGAGACTACTTGAGCTCATAGAAGCTTCCTGGGGAGTGAGCAGTTCAAAACACATCCTGGTGGCCCCAGCCTTGGGGTCTGACCTGGGGAGAAAGAGTTCCCTTGCCTGGATCGAAAACCAACGGGACTGACGGTGGGGCTGTAAGAAATCTGTACTTCAGTCGTGAAGAGTGCATACATACTTGCTCACTCCCAAAACAAAGCAGAAGAAGCAGAATCAAAATGCCTAGAATCTGGCTGGTTTCCTGTGACCTCCCAAGTCCGCTCCCCAGCCTGGGCCAAGTGCCTACTCCACCCCCACTTGCTCCAGCACTGCTCCCTTCTGGGGCAAGAGTACCAGTGCTGGGAGGAGGAAAGCACACACTTAGAGGGGATGGAGCCAGCTCCGACCTGAAACTTGGGGCCTCTGCTCCAGCAACTTGGGACCCACCCTCACCCACAATGGGGTGATATTGGCCACTAGGCAGGAAAGAAGCCCCAGATCACATCTGCCTCTGCTGCTGGCCCCTACATCTTCAGCCTACCTCCTACGAAGATAATAGCTGCCGCCACACCATGAGGGGAAGAGAAGACTTGTGTTCATATCAGATCCAGCTCTCCCACAAAAGCCACTGGGCACATACAGATTTTATAGGGACCTTCCCGCACAAGGACTCCCCTTTAATACTGAAGTAGGTAGCCATTTCACCTAATTTCATAGACGCAGAGAAAGTTAAGCAAAATGAGAAGACAGAAGGATTTATTCCAAGGGAACATCTATAGGTGTATGACCTGATTTATCTGCAGAAACTTTGCAGGCCAGAAGGGACATTTTTCCAAAGAAGATATACAGATGGCCAACAGCACATGAACAGATGCTCAACATCACTAATCATCAGAGAAATGTAAATCAAAAGTACAGTGAGATATGACCTCGTGTCTGTCAGAGTGGTTGTCATCAAAATGTCTACAAATAACAAATGTTGGTAAGAACGTGGAAAAAAGGGAACCATATTACACTGTTGGTGGGAATGTAAATTGGTTCAGCCACTATGGAGAACTGTATGGAGATTCTTCAAAAAACTAAAAATAAAACTTCCACATGATCCAGCAATTCCAGTCTTGTGAATATATCCAAAGAAAAGGAAAACTCTAATTTGAAAAGATACATGCATCCCAATTTTCATAGCAGCATTATTTACAGTAGCCAAGATGTGGAAGCAAACTAATTGTCCACAAACCACACAGATGAACTGATAAAGAAGATGTGGTGTGTATTTGTGTTTGTATGTGGCCAAGGGGTGGGGCTAGTATAAAGGTTCCTGACTTGGGGCTAGCACTTGTGTGGTTGGAATTTCCCATGGGACTGAAACAGAGAGCACTCAGGCTTCCCAAATGTGGGTAGAGGAGTAGCAGTCAGTGGTGAAGCTTGAAAACTGCCAGTAGTCCAAACAACAAAAATCAAGTCAGATTCTTTGTTAACAATACATATGTGATTTTGCTAGATTTTGACAAATTCTATTCCAAAGTGATTGTACGTTTTTGTAGTCCCAGATTGCCTATTTCTCAATAGCTTTGCCAAGAAGTGTGTTGTCAAGATTTTGAATTGTTCACAGTCTGCTAGGTGTAAAATGATATCTCAGTCTAATTTTAATTTTTATTTATCCTAAATGAGGTTCTCTATATTTTACATGTTTAAGATGTGACCAATCTGTTCTTATTTTTGCCTATTTTCCTATAAAGTTATTGTTCTTTCCTTTTCTCTCTCTCTGTTAAAATACTTTATTTTTATTTTAGAGCAGTATGAGATTCATGGCAAAACTGAGATGAAGGTACAGAGATTTCCCATACACTCCCTGCACCCACACATACAAAGCCTCCCCCATTGTCAAAATCCCCAACCAGAGTGGTACCTTTGTTACAATTGATGAACCTACATTGATACATCATAACTATCCAGTCCATAGATTATGTTAGGACTCACTTTTGTTATCCTTATGTTAGGATAACACTTTTGGTGTTATCTTTTCTATAGATATAAATAGATGTATAATGACATGTATCCATCATTATAGTCTCATACAGAGTATTTTCACTGCCCTAAAAATCCTCTGTACTCCATCTATTCATCCCTCCCTCAACCCCAGCCTTCATTTTTTAGAAGCTCTTTACACATTTATATTAACTCCTTTTCTGTGATATAACTTACAAGTATTTTCCCCTTGCTTGTCAATTTTTTTTTGACATATGATGTTTTCTTTTTGGTAAAATATTTTCTGTTGTTAAATATAATCGCATTTATCAATATTTTCTCTTAGAACATCTGGATTTTAAGTCATTGTTAAGAAGATATTCATTAGTCTCTGTTAATAGATTAATTCTTTTTACTTTTCTATCTCTGATCTACTTGGAACCTGCTCAAAAATATGGTGTTAGGAATAGATCAATTATTGTTTGTTTGCTATTGCTGCTCTGGAGTTCCAATACTACTCATTTAAAAAGTCATCTTTCTCCCCAGTGTTTTGAAATGTCATATTTATCATATACGACTGTAAAATCATTAATAAACAGAAACTTCAATTAAATAGAGTCAAGAGACAAGAAGGGGGAGCTCTCACACACTGTGACAATAGCAGAGCCCAACAGGAAGAAGAAAGACTCCTCTTCTTTCCTGGGCAGGATTCAGCCAATGAAAAGACATGAACTCTTTGTTTACTAGAGTCCTCCCAACTTCCTTGTCCTCTCTATAAAAGCTTTCTTCCTGCCTTGCTGTACAGGATCTGGTTTATGGCTCACCGTAGTTGCAGATTTTGTGTTGCATTTCTCTGCTGAATGCTAACAAATCAATCTTTACTGGAGAAATTACCTGGCAATCTATTTGTTTTAGGCCAGCACAACATTTCCATTTTTAATTTTTTTTTTAATTTTCATCACTGATCCATGTATCTATTCATATGCCAATGCCACACTGATTTATTGAAAGGAACATATTTTGTATTTGGTAGGGTTTGCCCTCCTGCCAACATTGCTATTTTTTGCTGAATTCTCCTAGTTATTCTTACTTGTTGGTTTTACCAAATGAACTCTAAACTCTAGGTTCAGAAAAATACCTAATGTTATTTTTATTGGGGCACTTTAATGTAAGTAACTCAGGGAAAATCCGTATTTATGATGTTGATAATTCCTATTAAAGACAAGAGGAACCCTACCAATTACTTTTTTTTTTTTAGTTATACTACTAAGATATAAGAAATTAGGACTAAAAATATCTTTTTTTTTTTTTTTTTGAGTTTTAAAATGTACCTTGGACCATCTATATTTAGGAAGAATGCTGGGAAGGACATATTCCCCAGCACTCACTTCACATAGAACCAAGAAGAAAATTTCAAATGGAGACTATTACAGACTTTAGGGCCAGCTCTATGAAGAATGATAGACAAAAGAGCAGAAGAGGACCCTAACCAAGGAGTGTTCTCTAACCCCAAGGTAGCGCTATCCCATTGCAGAATTTCTTTGTATCAATGACTGTTGTATGTATGTATTTCATTATTTTTCATTCTTTCTCAGTGGAAATATTTATTTTTAATTTTTTAATTTTTTGCTTTCATAATAGAGCTCATATTATTTTATAACACCTTTATTGTGGTATGATTTCTGTATAGTAAACTATACATATTTCAGATGTACAATTCGAGGATTTTGGTAGATGTATCCACCAATGAAACCACCACCACAATCCAGATTGCTAACATTTCCATCATTCCTCAAGAGGTGTAAATTTAGAATTCCCAAATTATCCATTCCCACCCCTCTTACTCCTGGTAACCATAAATTTGTCTGTGAGTCTCTTTCTGTTTTGTAGATAAGTTCATTTGTGTCCTTTTTTTTTTTCTTTTGATTCCACATAGAAGTGATATCATATGGTATCTTTCTTTCTCTTCATGGCTTACTTCACTTAGACTGACAATCTCCAGGTCCATCCATTTTGCTGCAAATAGTATTATTTTATTATTTTTTATGGCTGAGTAGTAGTCCATTGTATGTATATACCACATTTCCTTTATCCAGCCATCTTTTGATGGACATATGGGTTGTTTCCATGTCTTGGCTAATGTAAATAGTGCTGCTGTGAACACTGCAATGCATGTGTCTTTTCAAATTATATTTTCCTCCAGATATATGCCCAGGAAGGGGATTACTGGATCATATGGTAAGTCTATTTTTAGTTTTTTAAGGAACCTCTATGCTGTTTTCTATAATGGCTGCACCAATTTATATTCCTACCTCCAGTGTAGGAAGGTTCCTTTTTCTCCACACCCTCTGTAGAATTTATTGTTTGTGGACTTTTTGAATGATTGACAGCCATTCTGACTGGTGTGAGGTAATACCCTCATTGTAGTTTTGATTTGCATTTCTCTAATAATTAGCAACGATGAGCATCTTTTCATGTGCTTGTTGGCCATCTGGATGTCTTCTTTGGAGAGATGTCTATTTAGGTCTTCTGCCCATTTTTTTGATTGGGTTGCTTATTTTTTTGATAATTATGGTGTATGAGCTGTTTGTATATTTTAGAAATTAGTCACTTGTCGGTCACATCATTTGCAAGTATTTTCTCCCTTTCCAAAAGTTGTCTTTTCATTTTGTTTATGGTATCCTTAGCTGTGCAAGAGCTTTTAAGTTTAATTAGATTCCATTTGTTTATGTTTACTTTTAGTTCCATAACTCTAGGAGCTGGTTCAAAAAAAATATTGCTGTGATTTATGTCAAAGAGTGTTCTGCCTGTTTTCCTCAGTGGAAATATTTATTGCTATTGGAGTATACAACAGTGTGCAATAGCATTATGTCTAAAAAAAGAAATGTACATACCTTAATAAAAGATATTTTATTGCTAAAATATGCTAACCATCATGTGAGCCTTCAGCAAGTTATAGTCTTCTTGCAACAGAAACATCAAAGATCACTCATCACAGACCACCATAACAAGTATAATAACAATGAACTATTTGTAGGAATTACCAATATATGACACAGAGACAAGATGTGAGCAAATGCTGTTAGAAAAATGGCACTGATAAACTTAATCCACAGCAATATCTGTGAAGTGCAATAAAAGGAAGCACAATCAAAGAAGGTATGTCAGTATTGAATTTTCCTTAGTTTATGGGAACACAGAGAATTAATTTTTATACCTCTTGCAGTTAAGTAGGATTGTTTGTTAGCATGACATGTATATATGTATTTTGACTTAATACATAGGGATTGTACATTTTCTTTTCTGTATCTCTGATTCCCTGACACATTATATAGACACTTAGCAAATATGCATTAAAAGAATGGAAGTTATCATTTCAGAAATTCTAGCAGTATTATCTCATGGCTTCATATATTATTGCATTGTAACTATAATTAAATTTCCAAAGTTTTCTGATTATTAGTTTTTCAGTAACCTCCAATTTTCTGAACACATCCAAATATGCATTAAAGGAAACTATTTTTGTTTTTTCCTGTGTTTTACTTATCCTTCAGAAATTCTGTTCTTTCTCTACCAATCTCTTAGTCATGTCTAGGTACTTTAGTGCTGTTTTGTTTAAAATATAAATATATATATATATATATATATATATATATATATATATATATATATATATATATATATATATAAAAGGGTGCAGTTTTCCAGTTTTCTAATAAATAAAACCCACCACCTATTTTGCTGAGATTAGTCTAGAAATCAGGTAATGCTCAACAATAATTAGAAAATGGATTAACTGTGCCCTCGTGGATCATCCTAATTCCAATGTAGTGGTATGTTTATTTCACTGACAGTGTCTCCTTCTGGGATGTTTTGAACAAAAATATGTCCAATTTGAGCAAAATAGTTTTCAAACTTGCCAGGAAAAGCAGCTTTTTTGAAGTCCTTTCATATACTTTTAAAGTTTCACCAAAAAACAAAAACAAGAAGAAGGAGAAGCCCACATTTGTTCAAACTATCCTTTTAGATGCTCAGAGCACTTGTTATTTCAAAAATATTTTTTGTACAAATAAGATACAGTATGTTCTGATCTTGACTAGGCAGTCAGTAATTTTGACAAAGCATTATAAAAATCTACTTTTGAGTTACCTAGCTTCAGAAATCATCTGAAAAATTTACATCTGAAAAACACATTCAGACAACTGAAGTGGAGTATTACATTATAGCAAAGCTTTTCTACAAGCTTTTATTCTAAGAGGAAGAAAGAAATTGAAGTTGACAACATGATTAAAAAGCTGTATATAGTACTTATGCTAAGGAAATCACACAACAGACTTTCGATTACCTACAGTAATGGGGTCCAGGGAGAGCACACAATTAAAC
Source organism: Camelus bactrianus (assembly GCF_048773025.1). Lineage (NCBI taxonomy): Eukaryota > Metazoa > Chordata > Mammalia > Artiodactyla > Camelidae > Camelus > Camelus bactrianus. The sequence continues at coordinate 74,295,797 of NC_133575.1, read as the reverse complement.
TCCACACATAATCATTTTAACCATGCGTTTCAACCACCTAAGCTATTAGTAAGTATCCAGTTTTTTATTTTACTACTACCCTGACTAGCCTCCCCAGGATCATTAAAAGAAATAGCCAATGTTGAGGAACAAGGGTGAGTTATCAACAACTCAAAATATTCTAAAACCTGAATTCATTTCTTGTATAATGTAGAATTTATCATCTTAACTGAGAAATATGGTTTATATATAGATCAAAAAAGGTAGAAATTATTGAAAAGACTTCGCTTGAGGGACAGAGAGGAACCCAAACAGGACTGGCCTGCCTACTAATTGGACAAGTAGTTGAACATTCTTAAAATTTTTACTCCAGTGGAAGAATGCAAATTCTCTATGAACACACTATATCTTTGATATTTCTATAGCCTAGAAACATTATTTGAAATTGTCATTGACCTCTGAAGATTCATAAATGAATAAATCACATATGAAACAATCACAAATCACGAATGTAAAGGCTATTTTTTAAATGTTTATATTGTTATGTCTTCTATTACTATCTTGAAAATTAGCTGCTACTTCTTGTACATTATTTTGTGTTTGTGAAAACTTTAGATTGGTTCTTTTCCTGATATTTAGTTCACCCCCAAAATGATTACTTAATTTTCATCAGTAGCATATATTTACCCTAATTTATTCAAGGTAGTATGTCAAAAGGTAATTTAAAATCTTACCCTTACTGTCAGAAATGCAAGGAGTGGTGAAGATGATGTAAACTAGAGACCACGTTTCACCTTGCCAATGCAGCTGATACTCAGCCCCAGCCAATTATTTCCATTCAAAAACATAAGGCCAGGGTTGTCAGATCTTCCACTGTTTCAAGAGAAGCCACTAACAGCATAATTATAATAGTTACACAGATTAATATTTTCATCATTTTTGTGCTCTTTATGCCTAAGAAACAAAATGGCATAGTATAGGTTTTCTGTGCCTTAGATTTTTAAGCAAATTCTTCATGCAGCCACAGTTTTCATATCTTGCTTCATGAAATAGCTGTATATTTTTAATTGCCCTTTCTTATTGTTTTGGCAATTTTAAATTTATTTGATTAATTTTATTTTAAAAATTTTTAATTAAAGTATATTCAGTTTACGATGTGTCAGTTTCCAATATACAGCATAATGTTTCATTCATGTATACATACATATTCCTTTTCATATTCTTTTTCATTATTGGTTACTACAAGATATTGAATAAAGTTCCCTGTGTGATAAATAAGAGAGTGGGAAGGGGTAAATTTGGAGTTCCAAGATTTGCAGGTACAAACTACTATATGTAAAATAGATAAGTAACAAGTTTCTACTGTATGCCCTTTCTTATTGTTAGTGTCACATGATGACCACAAAGACAACACCTGCTTACTAAAAAGATTTTGTTATACACAATAATGCTGTTTATCTTTCTTTGATATACAGTTTCACATTCTCTGCTATACTGTTTTCTTTTTGCATGGTACTCACAAAACTAGAAACATTTAACAAAAAAAGTTTCCAATTAAAACAAAGAAAAATAATTATGTTGATGTGAATCAGAAGATATAAATTCTATTTCTATGAAACCTTCTGAACAAAGCTTATGATACTAAGTAGGGGAAGTAAACATAAAATAATTATGATCTTCCAAAAATATATTGATTCCCTCATAGCTTAGTGAGCACATATGCTGATGGTGACATTTATAACCATATGAAAAGTAGAATGTGTGTGTGTGTGTGTGTGTGTGTGTATGTGTGTGTGTGTGTGTGTGTGAGAGAGAGAGAGAGTGAGAAGGGGAGAGAACTTTCTCTTGAAATTTGCAAAAGGTAAGTCCAAACAGTTTATATTTATATGTGCATGAATGCACATACTCACACATTGGTATTCATTTTGTCCCTTTTTGTAACAACGTGCTACAGAGGTGGCTATCAGCATAAGATTGCAAGATTTAGGAGAAAATATTATAACATAAATTTCTTTGAAAAGTTGCTTTATAAAACTAACTGCATATACTGTATAGTAGGTAGAGATTTTTGAGATAAGTTTCTGTAATTTAAACCTGGAGAAGAACTAAAGATTAAACATAGAGCAAAGATTACAAATCTAGATGATACTAATTCCCTTTCAAATTCTTATACTTACACTCCATAAACATATTAGAAAATGGATTTTAACATTTTTTTAAAACTCAGCAATATTCAAATTTAATATTAATTTAAAATCATATGGAATAGAAATAATAGCAGTTCCCCCACCCTACACCCACACACACGGAGTTGATAATAGAGGCTGATGCAGCAGGTTAACTGGACATAGGAACAGAAGAAAGTAGAAAAATCTGAAAACCAAATTCCCATGTGTTAGGACCAAAATCATATCCCACATTTTAACCTCATTTTACGAGACTTTGGGCTAAGCAGAACAATTCGACTCATGAATAAATCCAAAACTCTGCTACCATTCTTCATATCTTCAGATAATATCAAACTTCTAAGGATATAGGAGGTAGCAGAGAGCTACATGCCTGTTGTCCTAGGCTTGGCATTTATGTTATTTGTCAGGGAGAAACCTTGACTCTGCTAATATTTAACTTATTTTTTTAATTGAAGTATAGTCAGTTTTCATTTTTGTGTTAATTTCTGGTGTATAGCATAGTGATTCGATTATACATATTATATATATTCCTTTTCATATTCTTTTCCATTATAGGCTATTACAAGATATTGAATATAGTTCCCTGTATTATACAGTAGGATCTTGTTGTTTATCTATTTTATATATAGTAGTTAGTATCTGCAAATTCTGGACTCCCAATTTCTCGCTCCCTTGCCATTCCCTCTGGTAACCATAAGTGTTTTTTTCTATGTCTGTGAGTCTGTTTTTGTTTTGTAAATAAGTTCATTTGTGTTATTTATTAAGATTCCACATATAGCTGATATCATATAGTATTTTTATTTCTCTTTCTGGTTTACTTTACTTAGTATGACATTCTTCAGGTCTGTCCATGTTGCTGCAAATGGCATTATTTTATTCTTTTTTATGGCTGAATAGTATTCCATTGTATATCTAGTGTGTGTGTAATAGTATTCCATGTGTGTGTGTGTATATATATATATATCTCACAACTTCTTTAATCATCTGTCAGTGGAAATTTAGGTTGCTTCCATGTCTTGGCTATTGTAAATAGTGCTGCTATGAACATTGAGGTGCATGTATCTTTTTGAATTGGAGTTTCCTTTAGATATGTGTCCAGGAATGGGGTTGATGGATCATAGGGCAAGTCGATTTGTGGCTTTTAGGGAATCTCCGTACTGTTTTCCATAATGACTACACCAAACTGCATTCCATCCAACAGTGTAGGAGGTTTTCCTTTTCTCCACACCCACTGCAGCATTTATCTATAACTTATTTCTTATACTGTACCCTATTAGATGAGATGGAATTAACTGTAAAACTCTGAGGCAAGAAGAAATTCCAACTCAAGATGAACTCTTTAAAATAATAATACACAAAAGTGAAACTAGCAGCATGAATGATAGCCAACAAAATAATCAGAAGAATTCACTTCTGAGGAAATAGAAATAATAAAACAATCTAACAATGACTTTAAAATGAATATATTTATTATCTACCATAAAAAATGGAAGGGTTGATATCCAAAAGAGAACAACAAATCGTTAAACAAAAGGAAAAGGCTATGAATTAAAAAAAGATATCTATGGTAAACCTTTCAGTTAAAATTATAGTCATTGAAATGTAAAAGACACTGAAATATTTTAACACAATACCAAGAAACAGAATAGTTTGAGATTAATTTTATGACTGAAAGGAGATTCTAATATAGAGAATGGAGGAAATGACATAAAGGCATTGTCTAAAGAGATAATAGTCAATTTTTTAAAGAATTGAAGACATGAGTCGTAAGCTTAAAAAAAATACCAAATTTTGAGCAAAATTATTATTTTCTAAAATATACACTAGGTACATAATAAACTGCAAATCATCATGGACAAAGGCAAAATCTCAAAATCTAACTGCAAGCTACAGCACTTTTCATAATGGCCCAAATCTGGAAAGAATCTAAATATCTGTCAATAGTAGTGTGCATAAATAATTTGTGCTTTAGTTACACATTAAAACACTATATAGTAATGACAATGAATTAACTATAATCACATGCACATTTTAAATTCTTAGAATGGGAAATATTTATTTATTGTTCATGTTGCATGTATATGAAGGTGAGTGAGGGACTTGTACTCAATCCTAGTCACTTGAAAGCATTCCTCAATATGGGAATTTGGTGGATAAATATCCCACGTTTCTCACTCTTTGGTTGATAAAACTAAGAGGTGTGTTCCTCATTGTCTCTCAGAGATCCTCAGTGGGATTAAACTGAAGTTGCCACAGTAATAACTGGTTTGGTAGTGTTAACTTTCTTGGTTTACTTTTGTTCCATCTTACTTTCCCACTTCCCTGCTGCTGTTTACTGAGATCATCTTCCAAAGAAACTATTTGCAGTCAAATCCTTTTCTCACTGTCTGTTCCTATGGAAACCTAATTCAAAGCATTTCCCCTTCTGGGTGAAAAAATTTACAAGAAAGCACCCATACAGGAAGACAAATAAGAAAAATCATGCTTCCTTTGGGTTTACGCAGCTCTTTACCAGATGATTGACTTAGTGGGCAAAGTACAGGCTAGATTTCTGTCCCCTATTTGCATCATTGGAAGAGAGCCTTTCTTATGAAAATATCTTATAAACTGTACACATTGATTTTGTCTGGTATGCTCTTTCATCAGGTAGCTACTTGACTGACACCCTTACTGTTTTCACTTTTCTGCTCCAAAATCACAGTTATGAGACCTTCCATGTCAGAATCTTCCAAATCACAAATATAGCAAAACCATGTTAACGATTGCTTATGAATCAGTATCGATCCATACCTTTGTTCATGTTTTCTCTTATGTAGAGTAATATACTTAAAGTTCTGCTCAAATTCTGCCTTCTGGCTTGGGAGCTGGGGTGGGATGAGGTGAGATGGTTCCTTCCATTATCTTCTTAAGTGTTACATCCAGCTGGTGCCAACATATCATGTAGGACTATCTGCTAAACAGGATCAATTATTTTCTCAGTCACTGAGTTATAGGGACCTTCTCCCGAAGTATTATGATATTTAAGGAGAGATTGGATCTGTTGACTGGATGCTAAAGCCCAAATAGCAGAAGTTACTCACTTTACAACTTTTATCATTCCAGACAGCCTTTTCTTTGTGGGCTTCCCTCATAGAAGGCAGCATTACTGATCATTGGATTAATAGATTGAAGTAAATACAAATGCACAATGTATTGTCTACAAAAAAAAATTCCAACAAAATTGTGTATATTACTGGAAGATGTATAAAGTGCAGCAACTCATCATGCAAGAGGTGAAGATTCACTGCTTTGAACCAATCAGGGGACTGAATTTTGCTGATTTGTTATGTGTTTGCCCAGATAGAGAATTTGCAGATGCTTTAATCCAAGTATATCTGCTTTGATGGAAAAACCTCAAGGCAACCCTATCCAATTAAGAGCTGCAAAACTCTTAATTTCCCTGTGATCTTCCAGTCTTCTCTCTTATTAAACTATTTACTTTTCATGATCCCCTGTGAAGGGCAAATTGAATATATTTGGATAACTGCACTACTCCTCTAAGGTTGCCATAACAAAATAATGTGAGGCTTAAACGACAGAAATTTATTTTCTCACAATTCTAGAGACTGGAAGTCTAAGACCAAGCTGTTGGCAGAGTCAGTTTTTTCCTGCAGCCTCTCTCCTTGACCATCTCCTCACTGTGTCCTCACATGGCCTTTTCTTTGTGTATGCACATCCCTGTGTCTCTTCTTATAAGAATATCAGTCCTGTTTGATTAGGACTCCATCCTTATAATCTCGTTTAACCTTAATTGCCTCTTTTTCTCTATTGGGGTATAGTTGATTTAAAATATATTAGTTTTAAGTGTATTCAGTATTTTTACAAATTGTACTCCATTAAAAGTTATAACAAGACAATGGCTGCAATCCCCTGTGCTAGTAAATATATCTCAGTTACTTGCCTATTTTGTATATAGTAATTTATATCCCTTAATCCCATATCCCTATCTTGCCCCTCCCTCATTTTCTCTCCCCAGTGGTGTCCACTAGTTTGTTTTCTGTATCTATGAGTCCGTTTCTCTTTTGCTATATACATTCATTTCTTTTATTTTTTTAGATTGCATATATGAGTGATATCATACAGTATTCTTTGCCTGACTTATTTCACTGAGCATAATATTCTCTAGATCCATCCACACTGCTGCAAATGGCAGGATTTAATTATTTTTTAGGGCTAAGTAATGTTCCATTATATATATACACCACATCTTCTTTATCCATTTGTCTGTTGATGGACAGACATTTGGGCTCCTTCTACATCTTGCTACTGTGAACGTTGGGGTGCATGTATCTTGTGGAATTAGAGTTTTAACTTTTTCTGAATGTATACCCAGGAGTGGAATTGCTGAATCATATGGTAGTTCTATTTTTATTTTTATGAGTAATCTCTATACTGTTTTCCATAGTAACTGCACCCATTTTCATTCCCACCAATGGTGCATGAGGGTCTTCTTTTTCCACATATTTGTCAACACTTTTTATTTGTAGACTTTTTGATGATAGCTATTGTGACAGGTGTGGAGATGATATCTCATGAGTGTTTTGATATCATCTCTCTAATAATTGGTGATGTTCAGCATCTTTTCATGTATCTGTTGGCTATCTGTATGTCTTCTTTGGAAAAATGTCCATTCATTTCTGCCCATTTTTGTATTGGGTTGTTTGTTTTTTTGATATTGAGTTGTATGAACTGTTTATATATATTAGATATTAAGCCCTTGTCAGTCACATCATTTGCAAATATTTTCTCTCCCTGGGTTATTGTTTCATTTTGTCCATGCTATTCTTTGCTGTGCAAGAGATTTTAGGTTTAATTAGGTCCCTTTTTTTTTTTAATCTTTTATGCTTTTGCCCTGGGAGACATATCCAAGTAAATATTGCTAAAATTAATGTCAGTGTTCTGCCTATGTTCTCGTCTAGGAGTTTTATGGTTTCAGATCTTACATTTAGATTTTTGATACATTTTGAGTTTATTTTTATATATAGTTTCAGGACGTATTCTAATTTAATATTTTACATGTAGCTGTCCAGTTTTCCCAGCACCACTTATTGAAGAGACTCTCTTTTCTCCATTATATATTCTTGTCTCCTTTGTTGTAGATTAACTGAACATAGGTGCATGGGTTTATATCTTGGCTCTCTATTCTATTTCATTAATCTGTATGTCTCTTTTTGTGCAGTACCATGCTGTTTTGATTACTGTAGCTTTGTAGTACAGTTGAAGACTGGTAAGGTGATACCTCCAGCTATGTTCTTGTTTCTCAAGACTGCCTTTGGCAATTTGAGTCTTTTGTGGTTCTATGTGAATTTTAAGATTATTTGTTACAGTTCTTTGAAAAATGTCATGGATATTTTGATATGGAGTGCATTAAATCTGTAGATTGCTTTGGGTGGTGTGGTCATTTTAACAATATTTAATTATTCCAATCCAATCCAAGAGCACAGGATATTTTTCTATTTCTTTATATCATCTTTAATTTCCTTTATCAATGTTTTATAGTTTTAAGAGTATATGTCTCCTACCACTTTTGTTAAGCTTGTTCTGAGGTATTTTATTCTACCTGATGTGATTTTAAATGGGATTTTTTTTTTTACTCTTTTTTTTAATTGACATACAATAAGTTACAATGTGTCAATTTCTGGTGTACAGCACAATGTCCTAGTCATGCATATACGTACATATATTAATTTCCATATTCTTTTTCATTAAAGGCTATTACAAGATACTGAACATAGTTCCCTGTGCTATACAGAAGAAACTTTTTAATCTATTTTTATATTTATTGGCTAACATCTGCAAATCTCAAACTCCCAAATTTATCCCTTCCCACCCCCTTTCCCTGGTAACTATAAGATTGTTTACTATGTTTGTGAGTCTGTTTCTGTTTTGTAGGTGAGTTCATAGTGTCCTTTTTTTTCTTTTTTCTTTTTTCTTTTAGATTCCACATATGAGTGATATCATAGTTTTCTTTCTCTTTCTGGCTTAATTCACTCAGAATGACAATTACTATCTCTTTCTGATTGTTAATTATTAGTGTATAGAAAAGTCACAGATTTCTGTTATATTAATCTTGAATCCTGCAAATTTGCTGAATTAACTTATTAGTTCTAATAGTTTTTGTGTGGAAACTTTAGGGTTTTATATATAAAGTATCATGTCATCTGCAAATAGTGACAGTTTTATTTCTTCCTTTCTAATTTGGATATCTTTTATTTCTTTTTCTTGTCTGATTGCTGTGACCAGGACTTCCAATATTATGTTAAATAGAAGTGACTCCAGTGCGTATCCTTGTTTTATTCCTGAATTTAGTAGAAATGTTTTCAGCTTTCCACTGTTGAGTATGATGTTTGTGGGTTTGTCAAAAATGGCTTTTATTATGTTGAGATATGTTCCCTCTATATCCACTTTGATGAGAGTTTTTATCATGAATGGATGATGAATTTTGTCAGATGCTTTTTCTTCATCTACTGAAATGATCATGTGATTTTATCTTTTTGTTAATGTGATGCTTCACATTAATTTATTTGCAAATATTGAATGATCTTTGCATCCCTGGAATAAATCCAATTTGATCATGATGTATGAATTTTTAAATACATTGTTGGATTTGGTTTGCTAATATCATTTCAGGATTTTTCCATCTATATTCATTAATGATATTGGCCTGTAATTTTCTTCTTTTATACTTTCTTTGTCTGGTTTTGGTGTTAGGATAATGGTAGCCTCATAGAATGAATTTGGAAGTGTTTCTTCTCTTCAATTTTTTGGAATACTTTAAAAGGGATATGTACTAGTTCTTCTTAATATGTTTGGTAGAATTCCCCTGTGAAGCCCATCTGGTCCTAGACTTTTGTTTACTAGGAGTTTGTTTTTTATTACAAATTCAATTCCACTGCTAGTGATTGATCTCTTCAAGTTGTCTGTTTCTTCTTGATGCAGTCTTGGAAGATTGTATGTTTCTAGAAATTTATCCAACTCTTTTAGGTTGTCCAATTTGTTGGCATATACTGTTTGCAGTATTCTCTTATGATTGTTTGTATCTTTGTGATATAAGTTGTTATTTCTCTTCTTTCATTTCTTATTTTGTTTCTTTTGGTTTTCTTTCCTTTCTTCTTGAATAGAATGGCTAAAGGTTTATCAATTTAATTTATCTTTTCAAAAAATTAGCTCTTGGATTTATTGAAATTTGATTTTTTTTACCTCTATTTTAATTACCTCCTTTCTGATCTTTATTATTTCCTTCCTTCTGCTGACTTTGGTATTTGTTTGTTCTCCTTTTTCTAATTCCTTTAGGTGGTACCTTAGGTTGTTTGTTTGAGATTTTTCTTGTCTCTGGAGGAAGGCCTATGTCACTCTAAACTTCCTTCTTAGAACCGCTTTTGATCCATCCTGCAGATTTTGAAGTGTTGTTTTTCCATTTGCATTTACCTCAAGGTATTTTCTGATTTCCTCTTTGATTTCTTCATTGACCTATTGGTTTTTTAGTAGCATTTTTGCTTAGTCTCCACATGATTTTTATGTTCCCAGTGTTTTTCTGTAATTGATTTCTAGTTTCATACTGTTATGGTCAGAAAAATGCTTGATATAATTTCTATTCTCTTAAATTTATTGAGACTTATTTTGTGGATTAGTGACTGATCTATCCTGGAGAATATTCCATGTGAACCTGAAAACAATGTGTATTTGGCTGTTTTTGACAGAATGTCCAGTAGACATCTATTAAGTCCAATTGGTCTATTATGTCATTTAAGAGCACTGCTGCCTTAAATGTAGTGTTACAGTCCCCTACTATTATTGTATCATTTTCTGTATCTTCTTTTATGTCAGTTAGTAAATGCTTTAAATATGTAGGTGCTCCTGTATTGGGTGCATATATGTTAATGAGTGTAATATCCTCTTCTTGTATTGATCTCTTTTCCATTATATGATGCTCTCATTTGTCTTTTGTTATACTCTTTGTTTTAAAGTCTATCTTATCTGATATGAGTGTTGCTAACCCTGCTTTCTTGTCATTTCTGCTTGCAAGAAATATCTGTTTCCATCCCCTCACTTTCAGTCTGTGTGCATTTAGCGCTGAAGTCAGTCTCTTCTAAGCAGCATACAGAAAGGTATTGTTGTTTTATTCAGTCAGCTACTCTGTGTCTTTTGATTGGAGAATTTAGTTCATTGACTTTTAAAATAATTACTGATAGGTATGTACTTATTGCCATTTCATCACTTGATTTCCAGTGTTTTTTGTAGTTCTCCTTTGTTTGTTTATTATTCTTTTTATTTCTTCCCTTTTTGGTTGATGCTTTTCTTTAGCAGTACATTTATGTTCCTTTCCTTTTAGTTTTTGTGTATCTATTGTAAAGTTTTTATTTATAGTTACCATGGGGTTCATTATGTTGACCTATAACTATATCTACTTGTTTTAAGCTGATAGTCATTAATCTCAAACACATTCTAAAACATCTGCATTTTTGACTACCCATCCCCACATTTTTGTTTTTGATGTCTTATTTCATACTTTCATGTTTATCTCTTAAATTTTTATTGTAGTTATAGTTGCTTTTACAATTTTTTGTCTTTTATTCTTTGTACTGGCTTTATTAAGTGGTTGATCCTCAGGCCTTACTATTTATTTGTTTTTCCTAATGGAATTTTTCCCTTTCTTATAAATTCTTACTTCTTTTCTACTTAGAGAATACCTTCAACTTTTCTTTTAGGGTAGGTTTAGTACTGATGAACTCCTAGTTTTTGCATGTCTGAGAAGTTCTTTCCTTTTCCCTCCATTCTAGTTGATAATCTTTCTGGCTAGAGTATCCTGGGCTGTAGGGTGTTTTTTTTTAACCCCAGCACTTTGAATATATTATGCCACTCTATTCTGGTCTGCAAAGTTTCAATAAAGAAATCAGCTGAGAGTCTTATGGGAATTCCCTTGTAACTGACTCTGTTTTTCTCTCCCTGCCTTCAGAATTCTCTTTGTCTTCAAACTTGCCATTTTCATTATATGTCTTAGTGTTGGTCTATTTGGGTTCATCTTGTTTAGGACCCTTTGTGCTTCCTGTATCTAGAAATATGTCCCCTTATTCATGTTTGGGAAGTTTTCAGCCATATTTTCCTCAAATACATTTTTTAGTCCTCTTCTCTGTCTTCTTCTGGGACCCCTATAATGCAAATGTTGGTACACTTAATATTATTACAGAGATTTTTTAAATTGCTTTCATTTTTCTAAAATTTGTTTCTCTTTTTGTTGTTCTGATTTTTTAATTTCCATTATTCTATCTTCCAGATGACTTAAGCCTTCTGCCATATCACTTAATCTGGTATTCATTCCTTCTAGTGTATTTTTTATTCCAGCTATTGAATTCTTCATTTCTGATTGGGTCTTCTTTATATTTTCTAGTTCCTTGCTGAAATGCTAATTGTTTACATTAATTATTTTTCCTAATTCAGTTTACACTTTTATTACCAATGTTTTGAATTCTTTATCTAGTAAATTGTTTATTTCTGTTTCAGTATTTATTTTTTCAGAGGTTTTTCTCTTGCTCTTTCAGTTGGTAGTAGTTCTTCTGTCTTTTTATTTTGCCTCTATGAATTTAGGAGAAACAGTTACCTATTGCATTCTTGAAGGTTTGTTCTTATGTGGGAACGCTCCTATACAGACTATATGTGCCTAATGCCTTTGGTGGGATAGCTGGATTTGACTTGGATACCAGTCACATTTTTTCTCAGGGTGTGCTGTCAGCTATCATCTTGGTAGGGTATGAGGCTGGAGATGGAGGGTCTATAGCTGGTTCTGGGTGTGAGGCAGGACTTCCCCTCTGCTCAGCTGCCATCATCACCCTATTGGGGGCAGGGGTCTGATCCCAAGTTTCTGGAGTAGAAGTTTGGGGTTTGGGGCCCTGCTGACTTTGTTCCCCTTAAGTGTGTGTTTTTCCCTCTCCCCACACTGAGACCCTTGCCCTAGAGTAGGGGGAGTGCTGAAGCAAAGGGGGGCCTGTACAGGCACTCAGGTCATGTTGGGCACAGACAGAGGTCTAAGCTAATTCTGATGCCCTGCCTGTGTAGGTGCCCACACTTTTTTCCCTCAGTCTGCTCAGATGCAGCTTTAAGTACAAGTCTCCTTTGTCCCCTCACAGTCCTTAGCTTCCGTTGTCCCTGCCCTATTGTGGAACCACTCCACAGGGCAGGAAAGGCCACATGGAGTCTCAGTTTGTATCAGGAGGGTGAGCTGTGACAGAGCAGCCACCATCAGAGATTTGGGCTGCTTCTTAGGCATTATTTGATTAAGTGCAAACAATGGCTGCCACCGCACCCAGACACTGCCCTGGGATCAGGTTGTCTCTGTGACTCACAGTCAGGCCTTTTCCCTGGTCATGGCTCCCCCAGATCCAGTGTTACAGAGTGACATGAACTGAGCAGGGCCAGAGTGTTTGCTGAGGTTGGGCTGGGGTGTGGCAAAGTGGTTTCAGGAAACCCAGCAGCTCCTAGAGCAACCTCTCTCTGCCCTGCCTCAAGCAAGCATGCAAGCCATCATGCACGTGCTTCTCACTGGCAGAGTCCAGGCTTCCCACCACCCTTCTGTTAGTCCCAGGGGTGCTCCAGTCATCCAAGAGGTCTTGTCTTCCTCTTGTAAGACTCAAGACTGTGGGAGGCTGCAGAGCTGTGGCTTGAACCACTCACTCCCCAGGGTGGATGTCAACTGGTATACTCTCCCTTTTCCTCTCAGTCCCCTCCTAGGGACACAGGTTCCAACCCTGTCACTTTTCTTCCCTTCCTACCTAATTACATGTGTAATTTTCTTACAGTCTTAGTTTTACAGGAGTCCTTCTGCCAGTTTCCAGTTAGTTTTCAGTGACAATTCTTCCACACGTAGATGCTTTTTTTTATGTGTTTATGGGGGGAGGTAAGCTCCACATCATCTTACTCTGCCATCTTGGTCAATTTTCTTTTAATTGCCTCTTTAAAGCACTGTCTCAAAATACAGTCACATTGAGGGTTAAGGTTTAAAACAGATGCCTGGGGGTGGGAGCAAAATTTAGTCCATTGCAGTAACTAAACAGCTCTAAACTGTATGTACTCACTTAAGTTTGTGTCAGTTCCTTTGTTCCGGCATGATGGTTGACATTTTCATGGGCATAACTAGCCTTGATTAATGTTAAATTCAATTTTTAAAATAATTATGAGTTATTTTTACATTAATCATTTAATGCACAAATATAGATACTATTTATTATGGCTTGAATTGTGTCCTTCCTCCCTAAATTCATATGTTGAAGCCCCAACACTCGGTACCTCAGAATATAACTATTTGGAGATAGAGCCTTTAAAGAAGTAATTCAAGTTGAGTAAGGTCATTGGGGTGGGCTTTAGTCCAACATGACTAGTGTCTTTATAAGAAAAAGAAATTAGGACACAGACACACACAGAGGGAATATCTTGTTAAGACACGTGGAGAAGAAAACCATCTACAAGCAAGGAAGAGAAGCTTCATAAGTAAACAACCCTGCCAACACCTTGACCTCGGAATTTTGATAGAAAATAAATTTCTGTACTACCCAGTTTGTAATACTGTTTTGGCAGCACTAGCAAAGGAATAAAAGTACTTAGTTTCTATGCATTTTTTTTTCTACATTTGACCCAGGCCCCCTTTCCTCTCCTGACCTGATTATTGCCTGCAAATATATCTGCTGTGGGATAGAGATTCACATCTCTGAATCAATCAGAGACTTGATGTCAACTACTCTTTGGGGTGGTTTCCCAGATGACAGCTTTGCAGAAACCCCAACTCAAGTACACCAGACCAGGTGGAAATCCTAGTGAAATTCTGTGCAATTTATCCTTTTTATACTCTGTCAATTCATCCCAAATGTCCTAGTAACCCAGTAATGACTGAGAAATCTCCCAGAAAAGCCTCAATTCCCCTGTCACTTCCCAGATAAACCCTCTCATTTAAAGTCTTGTTTTGCACGATTGACAGTGAAAGAAAATGTGAAATGCATTTTGGGAACTGAGAATCTCAATTTTACAGACTCACTTATGTCTTAGCTATTTCCTTTGACTGGAGTTGTGAATTGCCTCCTCTCTGTGCCTAACTGCCCTTCCTCTTTTTAAAATGAGTGTCTAAAAAAAAAAAAAGAATATCATACAGACAATAATGTTACTAAATCATAAGTGTACAAGTGGGTGGATTGACCATTTAAGTCAATACATATTGAATTACTGCCAGTATCAAAGCCCTCCTTGTGTCGCATACCTATCACTATTCCAATCCTCCTATCTAACACTGTAGGTTAGTCTTACCTCTTTTTGTAATTTTCATCAATTAACTCATAACGTATGTATTTTCTTGTCACTGACATTTTTGGATCAGCATTATATTTGTGAAATTCATTCATATTGTTGCATATGGGGACACTTTTTCCTTTTTTTAATTCCCCATAGTATTTCACTGTATGAATTTCCTGCAAAGAAACTTACTCATTGGCTCATTCCACTCTTAATGGCCTTTGGGGTCATGTCTAATTTCTGGATATTATGAAGAATTGTGCTATGGGCATTTTTGCACTTGCCTTCTGCTGAATGTATGCACCCTTCTCTGTTGGTCATACACTCCTGAATGGAGCTGCTGGTTCAAAGGCTGTGCATATATTCAAGTTTAACAGAGGCTCATGAACAGTTTTACAGTATAATTTTACCAATGTGGATATCTTCTTTCCAAATAGCTTTGATAATCCTGTTTCCCATTTTCCTGTTAGGTTGTCTGTCTGTTATTAATTTCTAAGAACTTTTGTCCATAACATGTGTTATCAGTTAAATGCATTTCCAATGTCCAGTCGTCCTCTGGCTTGCATTTTCTTTCTCTTAATGGTATGTTTTGACCAAAAGAAGTTTTTCATTTTAATGGAGTCCAATTTATCAATCATTTCCTTTATGGCTAGTGCTGTTTTTCCATTTTATAAACATTTATTTGCCTATCACAACATCATAAAGATATTCTTCTATGTTACATTCCAAATATTTTCTAGTTTTACATTTCACATTTAGAGGTCAGAAACTCCTGTTAAAGATCACCAGGAACAAACCAATAACCTAGCCAAATCAGATTTATTGACTCGCCAGAAAGGAAGGGCATTTTAGAAGGCCTGTGGAGTGTCATTTGACAAGATGGAAGAGGGAAGTGTCTTTTAGGGTCTGGCTTACTGCTGACAGATTCTGAAGACAGTCTGAAGTTAGCATGGATCAGTTCCAGAGTGTATGCTCTTTCTGAAGTTAGATTAGAAGCACAGATTAATAAGGATTTGGTCACTGGCAGGAAATGAGAGAAGTATAGCATTTGGGTTATTCTAGTAACAAATAATAGAAAATCTGGCCTGCGGATGTCAATAGTAAGGAAGTAGCAATCACACAAAGAGGTGATCCTTAGGGCATGTTACAGTTATTGCATGCCTTGAAAGAAACAATGTTTCCTTTTAACCACAGCTGACTTTATCATGTCTGTCCTCCCAGCTTGATTAACAACAGAGCTGCCATTTTTTGATACTCAGTTGGTTCAACACCATTTGTTGAAGGGAAATTTCTCACCCCACTATTCTGATGTGTTATCCTTGAAGTAAATCAGGTGAATTTATGTGAGTCTGTTTCTGGGCTCTAGATTCTTTATTTAGTTTCACTGGTCTATTCTTACAAAAAAAAGTACTGCATCATCCTAATTACTATACCTTTTTAGTAAGGCATGTTTTTCTTTCTCAACATTATTGACTATTCTTGACCCTTTTCAAATACATACAAATTTATAATCACCTTATCAACTTCCAAAAGCAACTGGCTATGGTTTTAATTAGAGTTGCTTTGCATCTATACATTGTTCTAAGGAAAGGCAATATTGGACTAAAACTAGATAGGCTGTATAATGCCAGTAATTGGATCCATAGTAATCAGGTTGAATTGCTGACTCATCATCATTTTGCTATTGTGCTGGATCTGACAGTTGAGTAGGGTCTGTTTCTTAGTGGGAATGCCAAATAATATGATGTTGGAATTACCAGTTCAAATTGAAGATGATGATTTTAAATTAAGTGTCATGCAGTACAGAAAACCCATAGTAAGACAATAATGTAGAATATGTACGAAGAGCATGAAAATAGAGGACACTAGCAGAAAGATTAAAAAAAAAAAAAAACAACAGGAAACTTAACTCTGAAAAAAGTGGCCAGCTGGTTAGTTACTGAATAGGCAAACTAAGTATTTACAGATCACTTTGGATATCACTGAATCAGAAGAATTAGTGCCAAGAATCCAGCTGAATTGATTGGTATAAGTCAGAATCTTATCTGGTATCTGGTAGAATTATATGATCTTTCTTTTCAGTTCTTTTCTGATTTTCTGAAATGTTATATCCTACCATTTTTCCTTTAAATTCATTCTTTCTATATTTAACTTTCATTCCTACTCACTTCCATAAGAAAACTCTACCTATCTCTACCTGCTGGTATACTTTTTATCAGTGTTCTACAGGGAATCCTGAATCACCCATGAGAATTCTCACTTTCCCAAAGTCTCTGCCTTATGTTAATGTTACTTCAGGTCCTGATACCAGTTAATCCTACATGCTTGTCTTATTCATCTGCCTTCCCCATCACTGGAAATTTTTCATATCAATAAAGTATTATAGTTTAATGTAATATGATTTATGACAAGTAACAAAAATTAAAATCACTCACGACCCTGATTTTTTTCTTTGACTCATGAAGTTTCATGATTTGGTACCGTCCACATCTGCCCATTTTTTTCATGCGGCAATATTTCTCAATATCCTCTTAGAATGAATTGTATTTTAGAAAAATTAAAAGTTAAATTTATTCCCTTCTTTTCTTAAACACTGTCAATTTGCAGCCTTCCACCTCCAAGTCTTTCAGGAAGGAAGTTTCCTTGAAAACATGATCAATTTCTTTGATCAACCATGAATGTCAAAATTGATGTTCTTAAATTATGTAGTAAGATAAGGGTTGTTAAAGGTCAGACAACAGGAAAGGATTGTTTAAATAAGTTCGGCTCCCATTTAAGGACTCAAGAGGCAGACGGTTGATTTGCCTCTAATGTTTCACATAATAGTCCAAGATGGAATAAAAGAAGAAAGCCAGCTCCTTCTGGTTCCAGTAAATTCTGGGTGGAAAAGAATCAGGACAAAAGGAGAATTAGGAGATTAGTTACTAGGATTTTTGTTACTCCTACTAAAATAAACAGACAGGCATAGAAGAGTCAGGTGGATGAAAAGATTAGTGCTATTGGCACACCAGAGAGAGACTGCAAACCTCTAGAAGAATCTCCACATGCTCCTAGTATCAACACAGATTTTGACCTATGATATTGAGATGTAAGTATGAGGCAAATAGTTTGATAAGCCTGTGACAAAGTCCCCAATTCCCTGTCGCTTTGAACAACAGGGACCCAGATGTTCTAGTGTGTCTCATCAAGGGTGCTACTTAAGGTTAATGAAACATTTTTGGCACAGCAGAAACCTGGGATTGCAATGAAGAGAGACCATCATGGACTTCAAGAACAAGGGCCAGTGTCCAAGAATATGAGTTCCACAAGTAGGTGCAGCACAGAACCCCTGAGAAGGCAAATGAGGCCAGTTTTCTTTCAGCACTTAGAATTCTAAGAAGCAGCACAGATAGGGTGTTGAGGATACAGTGAGACCCATGGGTATCCAAAGGGCTTCTTAAGGGTGTTTAGTGCCCTGATGTTACATAAACCATGTCCACCATCCTTCCAAACACACCCGGAAGACATCTGAGACAGGATCAAGAGGAGGAAGGTAGAACACTAAAAATTAAAGCAAGTATTTGAATCTTCCAAGCAGAAACTGACTGAATTGCCTGAGGAGACAGTTTTGTTATGTAAGTGGAATGAGATTGCAGGCTTGAACTCAATTTTGAGAGGACATTAATTTTTATTGTTTCTATTCATTGCTATCCAATAGAACTAGTGACAGGTCTTGCCAGAAAAATCAAGTCAGTTATATATAATAAAGAAGTGACATTGGATTTTCATATCTGAGGGCACTTTTGGAACACTACTAGATAATTAAATATGTCTATAACATTATTTCTTATAGTCACGCAAAATTTAAATATATTGGATAGTGATAATTAAGCCAACACTTTATTTGCTAATCATTTATGCTTTGTCCTTGGAGATATATATATATATATCTAGTGTACTGTCTTCTAACTGCTCCCAGCTCACAAGATGGAAGCCCATATTCAGAAGAGAAAGAGGGCAACACACAACTCACAACATGAAGCATAGTCAAAAGAATGAGGGAGAACAAGAGAACAGGACCATTTGAATACCTGAATGTAGTCATGCTCAAAATTAAACCTCATAGTCTTCCCCCATTACACATATTGATAAATTTCCTGTTTTACATGAGCTATTTTATGTTGAGTTGTTACCACATACGTTCAAAACGATCCTCAAAAAGATGCTTTCTTTTTAATGTCTAAGATCTCTCAACATAGTGAGGATGCATGTCAAATTTACTAACTCTTGACTTTTACATCTGTTGTAAAGATTGACACCAGGTTTGGTGTCATTTTTATGTACAGATATTTTAAACCATATATATCATATGACAATCTTCTCTTCTTGATTTCTTCTCTGTTTGGAAAGTCAGAAATGCCTTCCTCAACAGATACCAAATATGTATACAACTATAGTTGTTTCATTTATTTTTTTATTTTGTTACAACTAATGAAATATTTAATTATTTTAAAGGAAATTCAAAACATCATACAATTTCATTCAATACTTCAATATATATTTTAAAAATAAGAACTTTAAAAATATAACCGCAATCCAGTACCACACCTAAAAATCACTAATAATCCTTTAAAGTGATAAAATTCCAAACAATATGAAAATTTTTTCTACATGTTCAATAAGAATTTTTATAGTTAGTTTTTCCAACCAGGGTCCAAACAGGGTTCACATATTATATTTGTTCAATATGCCTCTTATCTCATTTATCCTAGAAGAGTTCCCTTTCCCTTTCTACTACTTGTTGGGGAAACCAAGTCATTTGTGTCATTGAATTTCCCATGTTCCGTATTTGCATGATTGCATCATCTTGTTGTATTTAACATGATTCTTTTTGTTCTGCATTTCCTGTATTCTGGTAGGTAGATATAAAACTTGATCAAAATTACATCTGATTCTTTGAAAAGAGGGCTTCATATGACGTGCTGAGTATTTTTATTACATCATATCATGCAATGTGGCATTATAGGCATATGATATCTAGTTGTTTCACTTTTATAATGTTACATTTGATTAAGTTCAGGCGTTATAGACCTGGTATATCCATTATAGTTACTCATCAACCTTTCACCTTAACATTTTAGTGAATATTGCATATATTCATATGGACTTGTTATTTCAATTTTCATTTTTATGCCAAACTTCTGTATTCTTATGCTTTAGTGGTGTCTCTTTAAAATAGTATATAGGCAGATTTTTTCTCTAGTCTGATCATATTTTGAATTTTAAATGGAGCATTAATTCATTTATAACTACTAAAATTACTGACACATTTGAGTTTAAATGAACTATATTATGTTGTGTTTTCTATTTGTGTTATCTATCCTTTTTTTTTTACTTTCCTTCTTGCCTTGTTTTGTACTAATTTTATTATCATTCCATTTTTTTCTCTAGTAGTTGTAAAATTTTATTTTCTGTTTTTATTTTTTATAGGTAACCTAGAGATTACATACGTCTACCTAGTGAATTAAAACTACCTACCTAGTATAATTAAAACAACAAAAACCTTAGAACACTTCCACTCAATTTAACTGCCTCCCAAGGCATTTGTCATTTTTCTAATTTATTTTAATGCTCTTTTTAAATACCCAAGGATGTTGTTATTGTAGTTGTTTTACGTAGTCAGTGCTTATTTAGAAAAATCCCAGTTTTCATTGCCTATAAAAGTCTTTGTTTCCCCTCACTTTTGAAATATATTCACTTAGTATAGAATTGTGCTTTGGCAGCTGTTGACTTTCAGCATAATGAAGATGTCATTCTACTGTCTTCTGAACACTGCTGTAGTTGAAAAGTCAGATTTCTAGTTAACTGTACTTTTTCATGGCAATCTGACATTTTTCTCTAGTTGCTTTTAAGAATTCTCTTCATCCTTGGTGTTATGAAATTTTATTAGAATATGTCTAATGATAATTTCTTAATATTTATAATGCATATGCAACTTACTCAGTATCTTAAAATTTCTAGAAATATCTGAACCCTACTCTCTTCAAATGGTTCTAAGTATATTAAGGTATATTTAAGATAGATATGATTATCTATATGATATATATATTCATTACTGAAGTTATTTTCTGAAATATTTATATAGTCATTACTGAGAATGGAAGTCACAAATATTTATTCCAATTTTGACTTTTTGCCTCTTGTACTTTCTCTTAATTTTCTCTTTGTAAACCCAAATTTAAATATCAGAACTTCTCTATCTTCCATTTTTAGCCTCTTTTTCATATTTTCCATCTCATATCTTTAACTATATTCTCAATAAATTCTTTAAATATATCTTCTAATAATCTTTTTAGTTGTATAAGAACTGCAATTTTCTGTTTAACCCCTCTGCTGGGGGTTTATTATTATACTGAATATATAGTTTTACGTTTCTGGAACTTTCATTTTCACCAAGTATGTCGATTGTTTTTTGACAGGTTCTTATTGAATGATCTTTGTAAGTTCATTCTTGATCTCTTTAAACATTTTGTGCATAACTATTCTATACTTTGTGTCTGACAGTGTATATATTTGCAGTCCATGGGGTTCTACATATGTTGTTTCTTCTTTTTGCTCATTGAAAACCATAACTTGCCTTCTCAGGTGTTTCCTCTTCTTTCAGAGATCATGCTTACTTTTTAATTTTTAACGTGGTAAAAGACACATAACATAAAATTTGCCATTTTAACCATTTTAAATTATACTATATATGTTCACAGTGTTGTGCAACCATCACCACTATCTATTTCCAGAACTTTTTCCATCACACCAAAGAAAAACCCTATGCCCATTAAGCAATAACCCCCTATTTCCTCTCCCAACAACTTATGTTAATCTCTAATGTAATTTCTGTCTCTGTGAATTTGTTTATTCTAGATATTTAATTTTTGTCCCTTTGTGTCTGGCTTATTTTACTTCATATGTTTTCAAGGTTGATCCATATTGTAGCATGTATCAGAATTTCATTCTTTTAATGGCTGAATAATATTCCATTGTATGAATATGTCACATTTTTTCCCATTCATCTGTTGATGGACACTAGGGCTGTTTCCATCTATTGACTACTGTGAATAATGTTGCTATGACCATTTCTGTACAAGTATTTGTTTGAATCCTTTATGGTAATTCTATGTTTAACTTTTAGGGAACACTCAGTTTTGCACAGAGGCTGCACCATTTTGCATTCCTACTAGCAATATACAAAGATTCCAATATTTCCACATTTTTGCCAATTCCTGTTATTTTAGTTATTTTTAATATTCATTCTAGTACATGGGAAGTATATATTGCATTGCACTTTTTTGAAAATTGAGGTATAGTTGATTTACAGTATTATATAATTTTCAGGTATACAACACAGTGATGCACAATTTTTAAATATTATATTCCATTTATAGTTATTATAAAATATTGACTGCATTCCCTGTGCTGTACAATATATCCTTGTAGCTTATTTATTTTATACATCATAGTTTGTACTTCTTAATCCCTTACCATTATCTTGTCCCTTCCCTCTTCCCTCTCCCCATTGGTAACCACTAGTTTTGTTTTCTGTGTCTGTGAGTCTGTTTCTTTTTTATTATATTCACTAGTTTGTTTTAATTTTTAGACTTCACATATAAATTATAACATACAGTATTTTTCTTTCTGTGTCTGAGTCATTTCACTAAACCTAATACCCTCCAAGTCCATCCATGTTGTTGCAAATGGCAAAATTTTGTTCTTTTTATGGCTGAGTTGTATTGCATTTTAATATGTATACCAAGTCTTCTTTATCCAATCATCTGTTGATGGAGACTTAGATTGCTTCCATGTCTTGATTATTGTAAATAATGCTGCTATGAACACTTAGGTGCATGTATCTCTTTAAATTAAAGTTTTCCTTTTTTTCAGATACATACCCAGGAGTGGAATTGCTGAATCATATACTGGTTTTATTTTTAGTTTTTTGAGGAAAGTCCATACTGTTTTTACACTGGCTACACCAATGTACATTTCTACCAACAATGTACAAGGGTTCCCTTTTCTTCACATCTTTGCCGGCATTTGTTATTTGTGGTCATTTTGAAGATTGCAGTTTTGACAGGTATGAGGCAATATCTCATAGTGGTTTTGATTTACAGTTCTCTGATGATTAGCAATGTTGAGCATATTTTCATGTGCCTGTTAGCCATCTGTATGTCTTTCTAGGAAAATGTTTATTCAGGTCTTCTGCTCATTTTTTAATCGAGTTTTTTTTCTTTTATATTGAGTTGTATGAATGGTTCATGTATTTTGGATATTAACCCCTTATCAATCATATCATTTGCAAATATTTTCTCCCATTCAGTAGGTTGTCTTTTCATTTTGTCAATGATTTACTTTGATGTGCAAAAACTTTTAAGTTTAACTAGGTCATTTGTTTACTTTTGCTTTGTTTCCTTTGCTTTAGTAGACAGATCAAAAAAAATATTGCTATGATTTATGTCAACAAGTGTTCTGCCTATGTTTTCTTCTAAGGGTATTATGGTTTCTGGTCTTACACTTAGGCTTTTAATCCACTTTGACTATTTTTATACATAGTGTGAGAAAGTGTTCTAATTTCATTCTTTTACATACAGTTTTCCAGTTTTCCCAGCACCACTTATTGAAGAAACTGTCTTTTCTCCATTATATATTCTTGCCTCCTTTGTAGTAGATTAATTGACCATAAGTGGGTGGATTTCTCTCTGGGCTCTCAATTTTGTTCCATTGATCTATGTATCTGTTTTCGTGCCAGTACCATACTGTTTTGATTACTATAGCTTTGTAGTACAGTCTGAAGTCAGGGAGTGTGATACCTCCAGCTGTGTTCTTCATTCTCAAGATTGTTTTGGCCATTTGGAGTCTTTTGTGTTTCCATACAAATTTTAAAATGATTTGTTCTAGTTTTGTGAAAAATGCTATTGGCAGTTTGATATGGATTGAATTGAATTTGTAGATTGCTTGGATAATATAGTCATTTAAACAATATTAATTTTTCCAATCCATGAACATGGTATATCTTTCCATCTGTTTGTGTCATCTTCAATTTCTTTCATCAGTTTCTTTTAGTTTTCCAAGTACATGTTTTTTAACTCCTTAGGTAAGTTTTTTCTAAGTTTTTTTTTTTTTTTTGATACAATTGTAAATGGGATTGTTTCCTTAATTTTTCTTTCTTATAGTTTGTTGTTAGTGTGTAGAAATGCAACAAATTTCTGTATATTAATTTTGTATCCTGCAAATTTACCAAATTCTTTGATAAACTCCAGTAGCTTTTTGGTAGCATCTTTAGGATTTTCTATGTATATCATCATGTTATCTGCAAACAATGACAGTTTTACTTTTTCCTTTCCAGTTTGAATTCCTTTTATTTCTTTTTCTTATTTGTTGCTGTGGTGCATAGCAGTTTTTATTTATATTTCCTAATGACTAATGATGTTAAGTATATTTTTATATGCTTATAGGCCATTTGTATATCTTCTTTGGAAAAATGTCTATTGAAGTCCTTTGCCTATGTTTTAATTGACATATTTTTTGTTGGTTTTGAGTTTAGGGGTTCTTTATATATTCTGGATATTAAATTATCAGATACATGATTGCAAATATCCTCCCATTATGTGGGTTGTTTTTTTCCCCTTTCTTGATAGTATGATTTGATTTACAAATTTGTTAATTTTATTGAATTCCAGTTTATCTATTTCTCTTTTACTGCCTTTGTTCTAAATGTCATATTTAAGAAACATTGCCAAATGAAAGATTATCACAATTTGCTCCCTCTGTTTTCTTCTAAGAGTTTAGCATTTCAAGTCTTAAATATAGGTCTTTAATCCATTTTGAGTTATTTTTGTATGTGATATAAAGTACTTATTCAATTTTATTCTTTTACATTTGAATATCAATTTTACCAGCACCATTTGTTAAACACTGTTCTTTCCACATTGAACTGTCTTGTCACTGTGTTGTAAATCAATTAACCGTATCTGTGAGCATTTATTTGTGTTGTAAATCAATTAACCGTTATCTGTGAGGATTTATTTTTAGGTTCTCAATTCTATTTCACTGGTCTTTATGTATATCCTTATGCAAGTACTACACTGTCTTCATTACTGCAACTGTGAAGTAACCTAACTTTATATCTCAAGGAACTAGAAAAAGAAGAAGAAACTTAGCCTAAAGTTACCACAAGGAAGGAAATAACAAGGATCAGAATAGAAATAAATGAATTAGAGAGCAGAAAAAAATACTAAAAAGACAAAAACTAAGAGCTGATTTTTTTTGAAAAGATAAACAAAATTAACCAACCTTTGACCAGACTTAGAAAAAAGAGAGAAGATTCAAATAAATAAAAGCAGAAATAAAAGAGGAGAGAATACAACTGGTACCACAGAATTACAAATCATCATAGGAGATTACTATGAATAATTATACATCAACACATTGGATAAGCTTGAAGAATTGAATAAATATCTAGACATAAAGCCAAGTAAAACTGAATCACAGAGAATTAGAAAGTCTGAAGAGAACAATAATGAGTAAGGAGACTGAGTCAGTAATCAAAAACCTCCTAACAAAGAAAAGCCCAGGGCCAAATGGTTTCAAAAGTCAGGTTGATTATTTTCGATCTTTCTTTTTTTAATGTTACACATTTATCACTATAATCTTTCCACTTGGACTGCTTTTGCTGCATCCCATAAGTTTTGGTATGTTGTGTTTCCAATTTTGTTTGTTTCAAGATTTTTTAATTTCCCTTTTGATTTACTTTTTGACCCATTTGTTGTTCAAGATTGTATTGTTTAATTTCCACACATTTATGGATTTTTCATTTTTCCTCCTGTTATTCATTTCTGGTTTCATACCATTGTGGTTGGAAAAAGATACTTGATATGATTTATGATAATGATTTTCTTAAATTTGCTGTAACTTGTTTTGTGAGCTAACATATATTATCCTGAAGAATGTTCTATGTGTACTTGAGAAGAATGCATATTACGCTAATGTTGGATTGAATGCTCTGTATATCTCTGTTAGGTCATTTGATCTATAGTGTTATTACAGGTCCATTTTTCCTTATTGATTTTCTATGTGGATGATCTAGCCACTGTTGAAAGTGGGTATTAAAGTTCCCCATGACTGTGGAAGCTGGGCATTAACTCACAAATTTTTCTTTCCCCAGTGGTAGAAATCACAGGGCAAAAAGTTTCTCTTGGCACTGAACTTTGTTAGCTTGAGGAAGGGTGTTACATGGGGAAAGTGAAACTGTTCCTCTTACCCTCTTCAATGTATCCAATCTCAGAATTTTTTTTCTTCAACTGTGTGCTGGAACTTCTCTGCTAGACTCCCAGACTTCCACAAAGACACTGTCATATGTAGGTAATTGTCAAAGTTGTTGTTCTTTCTTTGGGGGAGGTGGGGTGGAGAAAACAGAAAACTCCTATTCTGTCATTTTGATGATGTCAAACTTTGTAATATATTTTCAAATCAGGAAGTTTGATGCCTCTAGCTTTTTGTTCTTTCTCAATTACTTTTGCTGTTCAGAGTCTTTTTCAGTTACATACAGATTTTAGGAATTTTTTTATATTTCTTAACAAAATGCCATTGGGATTTTGATGGCGCTAGCATTGATTCTGTAGATCACATTGGCTTAGTATGGACATTTAAACAATATTGAATCTTCCAAACCATGAACATGGGTTATCATTCCATTTATTTCTGTCTTTAATTTCTTTCATCAATTTTTTGTAGTTTTCACCTCCTTAGTTAAGTTTATTCCCAAGTATTTTGTTATCCTTATATTATCATAAATGGGATGCTTTTGTTAATTTCTTCCTTGGATAGTTCATTGTTAGTATATAGAAATGCAACTAATTTTTACACTATTTTTTTATCCTTAAATTTTATGAAATTCATTAATTAGTTCTAAGAGCTTTTTTTTGTGGAATCTATAGGATTTTCTACATATAAGATCATATTACCTTCAAACAGAGATAATTTTATTTCTTCCTTTCCAATTTGGATGCCTTTTACTTATTTTCTTGCCAAAATTTCTTGCTCTGGCTATGACTTCCAGTACTATTTTGAATAGAGGTAGTGAGACTAGATATCCATGTCTTATTCCTGATCTTAGGGGGAAAGTTTCATTTTTCCTCCATTTAATATGATGATAACTATGGGGTTGTTATATATGTCCTTTATTTGGTTGAGATACAGATCTTCTATACCTAGTTTGTTGAGAGTTTTTGTCACATAAGTGTTGAATGTTATCAATTTTTTTTCCTGTATTCATTGAGATGATCATGTGACTTTTATCCTTTTTTTCTGCAAATGTAGTGTATCACATTAATTGATTTGCATATGCTGAATCACCTTTGCATTCTAGAGATAAATCCCACTTTGTCATGTTATATGATCCTTCTAATGCCCTATTGAAATTGGTTTGCTAATATTTTCTTGTGGATTTTTGCATATATATTCATCAGGGGTATTGCTCTGTCATTTTCTTTATCTGGCTTTGGTTTCAGGGTAACACTAGTCTCATAAAATATGTTTCTATGTTCCTCTTCAATTTTTTAAATAGTTTGAGAATGATTGTCACTAATTCTTTCAATGTTTAATAGCATTCACCACTAAAGCTATCTGGTCTTAGGCTTTTCTTTGGATTCAATATCCTTACTTGTTACTTGTCTGTTAAGATTTTTTATTTTTCATGACTCATTCTTGGTAAGCTATATGCTTTTAAGAATTTACCCATTTCGGTGGTGGCCATTTTGTTTTAGACACTGAGCACGAGTTGGTGGCAGTTAGCCCGTGCCAGAAACAGAAGACTGGCCCAGCAGATGGAGAATAGACCCTCTGTCCAGGCAGCATTAAAACTTAAGCAAAAGAGCTTAAAGCAGCACCTGGGTAAGAGTAACATCCAGGCACGGTTAGGCCGACCCATAGGGGCCCTGGCCAGGGGAGCAATCAATGGATGAGGCCTGCCCATAATCCAGAGAGCGTTGCCCAGAGGAGGACTATGTGGGGGATGTGCCACAAGAACCCTACTTAGGGGTGGGATGTTGCTCTGAGGTCAAAACCTGCTCCAAGGTGGAAGAGCCGTAGCTCCCCGAATGGCTTAAGAAGAGGTGGTGTTCGAGGTTGTGGAGGTCCTGGGAGAGGGGGCCTAGAGCGTGGAGCTATGGGTCGTGGTGGAATCGGTGGTAGAGGTCGGGGTATGATAGGTCAGGGAAGAGGGGGCTTTAGAGGCCGAGGCTGAGGCTGTGGACGAGGGAGAAGTGCCCTTGCTTGCCCGGTACTGACCAAGGAGCAGCTGGACAACCAATTGGTTGCATACATGTCAAAAACAAGAGGACACCTGGATGATAAGTTGGATACCTATATGGCACAGACAGATCCTGAAACTAATGATTGAAGCCTGCCTTCCCTCCTGTGACAGACTCTTGTTAAAGTCACACATCTGTAAATAACCTTGAGATAACAGATAAGAAGAAGCCTGATTGATGCTGGAAGGACCTATCATAATAGGCGGAGTGACTTGCCACCAGTTTGTGCATTTAGTGTGTTCCTTTTACTTTTTGATACTGTGTTATATGAAACCCTTTTTTCCCTCTGACTTGGGTTTGGTTTGGTTTTGTTGTTGTTTGGGGAGTTTTTCCTTCGCCCAGACTTCTCTATCACTATGAACGTGTTAGCCTTGTGGCTAGGACACCCTCTTCCCACCTCTGCCTTCCCTCACCTGTCATAGTCTTTGACATTCTAACGTTTCCTCTGTTCATCTCTGTGCCCCCATGAAAAAGTCCCAGAAAGAGCCCATCAATGTTCCTTCTTAAAATCTAAATTTCTGAGATACAGTTCTGTTTTACATCATTTTTAATAGCTTCTTAAAAGTGTTTAGAAAATCTGGAGCTCAAAAATGCATTCTGCCACGTTGATGTTTTAGTATCATAAATTAGGAACATTGACATAGCTATAGGTCCACCTAACAGGTTACACATGATAGTAGCTCTGATTTCATTGCAGTTATTACCATGTACATTGACACCACATAACCAGTGTACTAGGTTGAGTATGTGCACTTTCTACCCTGGAATGAAATGTATAAACATTCCTCTTGGCTTTGCATCATGTCCAAAAGGGCATTTTGGTGTTGGCTTATATAAGCAAAAGAGGGAAAAGCCATTTGGTGTGGCAGATATTTTGGAAGGGAAAGGGCTGGGGAAAAGATAGCAGATACCTGGTGGAAGGGGTCAGATGATACTCATGCTGAAATGCTATTATCTTTATGTTTATCTCAAACCAGTTTTGGGCTTCTCCATTCATTGGCTTTGTTTGACCCTCTTCTTACTTGAAGGTTTAATTAAGTTCAATCATATGCTGTCAACTGTTCCACTTTAAGTGGAATTTTTTGTTTCTGGTTCATTGTAATAAGAAATGCTTTTCTCAAAAAAAAAAAAAAGAATTTACCCATTTCTTCTAGGTTACCCAATTTGTTGGTTTATAATTTTTCACAATAGTATTATAATCCTTGCTATTTCTGTGGTATCCATTTCAATGTCTCTTCTTTCATTCCTGATTTTATTTATTTGAGTTGTTTCTCTTTTTTCTCAGTTAGTCTACTTAAAGACTTATCAATTTTGCTTTTCTTTTCTAAATATGAACTTTTGGCTTCATTGACTTTAGTCTGTTGTTTTTCTATTCTTTATTTATTTCTGCTCTAATGTTTATTATTTCCTTTTTTCTGTTAACTTTGAGCTTAATTTGTTCTGTTACTTGCTCCTTGAGGAATAAAGTTTGGTTGTTTATTGCAGATTTTTCTTTTTTAATGTAGGCACTTATAACTGTAAACTTTCCTGTTAGTACTGCTTTTACAGCATCCCCAAAGTTTTGCAATATTTTGTTTTATTTATTTATTTTTTCTCATATTATTTTCTGATGTCCCTTTGATTTATTCTTTGTTGTTTAGGATTGTGTTGCTTAATTTCCTCATATTTTTGAATTTTCCAATTTTCCTTCTATTGTTGATTTCTAATTTCATTCCATTTTGTTCATAAAAGGAACCTGATATTCTTCTGTTCTTAATATGCTTGTATAACAAGTATTTTTGTTTTCTTCCCTCTTTTAATTTCTTGTTATGTAACGTAAGACATACTGATTGTTGTATCATTGTATTTAAGAATTTTTAACTTTATACTGTTTTTGTTACAAGATAGAATAAGCATCACTCAAAGGCTGAATTTCATCTTCTGGGGACAGATTTAATGCATTTTGTATTGTACACAGGATAGTTGTATCATGATAGGTGGAATTATGACCTTGTTACTGTCTTTGTTTGGAGATTAAGTATGGTTTAAGGAGATGCTTATGGGTGCCAAGTGGACAATGGGTGGACTTGTGACAGTTAATTTGATGTGTCAACTTGACTTGGCCAAGGAGTGCTCAGATTAAACATTATTTGTGAGTATATCTGTGAGAATCTTTCCACACAAGATTAGCATTTGAATAAGGAACCCAATAAAGTATAATGCCCTTCACAATGTGGGTGGGCATCATTTAATCCATGGAGGGCCTGAATAAAACAAAAAGGTGAAGGAAGGAAGAGTTCATTTATTGTTCTTTCTGCCTACCTGCTTGAGCTGAGACATTGGGGGTTTTTTCTGCCCTTGGATTGGAATTTATACCATCAGCTCCCCTGGTTCTCAGGCATTCAGACTCAGTCTGGAACTACACCACTGGCTTTCCTGAATTTCCAACTTGCTGACACCAGATTGTAGTACTTCTCAGCCTTCATAATCATGTGGCCCAATTCCTCATAATAAATACTTCATATATATATCCTTTGGTTCTGTTTCTTTGGGGAACTGTAACACAGGTGCATACACATTAAGGGTTATGTCTTGAAGAATCAACCCCTTACTTATTATTTAATGTCCTTCTTTATCCCTGATAACTATCCTATATTCAAAATCTTCTCTGTCTGAAATTAATTTAGCTATTCTGCTTTATTTAGATAAGGGTTAGCATAGTGTTTTTTTCTCTATCCATTTACTTTTTAAAAGTATAATCAGTTTACAGTGTCATGTCAATTTCTCATAAAGTTTCAGTCATACATATATTCCTTTTCATATTCTTTTTCATTATAGGTTACTACAAGATATTGAATATAGTTCCCTGTGCTATATAGTATAAACTTGTTCACCTACTTTATATATAATAGTTAGTATCTGCAAATCTAGATCTCCCACATCCACTTACTTTTAATCTATATGTATCTTTATATTTAAACTGGGTTTCTTGTATATACGTGCTTACTGTTAATCTGAACATATCCTGTGGTTATAACTTGAGGAAGGTTTTCTGTAAATAGAATTTATGTAGGCTTCTGCCAGTAGCCAGTGGGAGTCCTTTAACCTATGATAACTCAGTCCTCTATAGAGGTTTTGGCTTAAAGTAGCTATCCCGAACCAAGAATTTATAAGCCTGAGTATATAATTTTATTTCCTTAAGCTCTTAAGTGCAGTCAGAAATAGACATCCAACCCACAAACCTTGTATTCCTCGTTCCAACAATAACAGTGTATCATAATACCTCTTCATTACAGTCACCAGTGAAAATTTAAGTAACTATTTGCCACTGTTTGCTATGAACTAACAGTGATGCATTCTCCAATAGTAACAAGATTGTCACTGCTTTTATACCCAATCAGGTCAGATAACCAATCCCAGATTCCCAATCTTAAAGTTTTATTGCCTGCAGTTACTTCTAGTATCAAATACATTATGGGTCGGGGCTTGGTTTAGGTAATAGAAGCTATTCCAAATATTTTAAGTAAAATGGACTTAAAATAGTAAATTCAGGATTTATGAAGTTTTCCAAGTGTTGGAGGATGAAGCTCAAGACTAGACCTCCAGTAGTAACACCTAGTACTCCTTAGAACATATATATTTGAAGCACTAATATTTTTCATCATAATCAGGAAGGTGGGGAATCAAGAGGTGACCCCGTAAGTTATGAACTTTAATGTAATATCATTGTAGCCATGATCCAGGGATAAGAAAGGCTGGTCAGGAAGCTATGACTATGACTACTACAAACACTGCATCTGTCCGGACACTGGAATGTGGAATCTAGACCATGATAACCACTATCTTTCTCAACACCCATAATGCTAATGGCTGGACTCAGAAATGTGGAGTCTGGCCACTATTATTGCTGTAATTGCCACTTTCATGAAACTGGAAATTGAGCAATGACATCTCTACAGCCAATTTTTGCCAGCCAGAAAACTGGAAAGCCATTTTAATGGGCTTATGCCTAACTTCTGCCTTCCAAATCTTATGTTAGCACAACTCATTAGCAAAACTTAATTTGACTCTGTTGTTGTTTTATATTGCTGAGTAACAAGTTACTACAAACTTAGCAGTTTAAAACAACATTCATTTTTTAGCTCACAGTTATCTAGTTCAGAAATCTGACATGTCACCACTGGCTTCTCTGCTCAGTATATCACAAGGCCGGAATCAAAGTGTCAACCATGCTGAGTTATGGTTTAAATGGTCTGGGAAAACAGCTGTTGGCAAAATTTATCTCCATGGAGTTATAGGACTAAGGTTCCCATTTCCTTAAAAGCCATCAGCTAGGAGTCATTCTTTGTTCCTGGAAATCACTCTCTGTTCCATTTATACATGGTTCCCTTCATCTTCTAAAGCTAGCAAGAGCAGGCCCATTAAATCCTCCTGCTTGAAAACTCTGACATCTTTCTGCCATCAGCTGGAGAAAATTTTCAGATTTGAAAGGACTCACTTGATTGAGTCAAGTCCATCCAGATAACCTCTGTTTATTAATGTCAACTGACATGGGACTTTAATTTCATCTGTAACATTCCTTCACAGCCATACCTAGATTAATACTTAATTGGATAACCAGAGTATGGGAATCTTAGTAGAGTCTTGTCTATCATGGCCTCCATAACTCCAGTCACAAGAGATTTCTGGATATTTATTTTTTAGCTTTCCAGTTACTATAGTACTAAAAATCATGCTAGAAGGAACTTAAAATTTTGTCTTTTAAACATATCCAGCCCAGGATATTGGGAATAAATACTTTTTTTAAGTAGCATATTTAGGAAACTGCAGAAGTTCATTATGGCTAAATTGTAAGGTTGGTACATGATGAAAGAGGCAAGAAATGAGCTTCTCAGTGTGGGTTGGGAAAATTGTGAAGAACTATGTATGAATATAAGGATTTTATGCTTATTTCTGCGGTTGACGAGAAGTTATATAGGATAGAGTTCAAATCATAAATATTGAAATGATATTGAAATCAGTAAATACTGGTTTACATCCTGATTTCACCATTAATTAATTTTTTACTTGACATTTCTGAGCATCAAGTAGATGAGGATAATAATAGTCATCTATTATCTGAAAAGGATAAAAAAAAGACTGTATATGTTAAGTGAATAAGATGTAGACAGCACTTTAAAATGCTAGTTTTTATTGTCATTAAATGTGTTGTACAGTATAGTTGAAATCCCCAAGTTTTAGAAAGAAAATCCCATCATCAATGTGTAAGATAGTTTAGAATGGAAAAGAGACCAGAGGCAGTGAGACAAGTTAGCAAAGGTCCAGATAATAGATGATAAGAATGTGTAAACTAAGACACTGTTGATCAGAATGAAAAGGAGAAGAACTGAGAATCATTTCAGAAATAGATTTGGTTTATCTGTGCTAATTTATTTAATTCACAGGGGTCATCAATCAGTCAATCATAGTACCAACTAGGTCAAAGCCATTCCCCTGCTAGGGGAAGTGACCCCTGGTCATTTCTTGATCATATTCTACTTACATGATGTCCCACTTTATACTTTTCCACAACCAACACTTAGCTATAGGGTATTAGACTATGAATGGTCACTGCATTGTGACAAGCCATTCTCTGAACTTAATCAGAAGCTTATGAGGTAACAACACATGAACAGTTCTGGCCAAATGAGGATAAACTAAACAATAATATTCTTTTTTAAACAAATATAAACTAGGAATCCCAAGATAATGGTGTAGTTAATAGACACAGCTGAGGCTAAAAGCATGTGCAGAGGGATAAAATGGCAAGGGGGACCATAAAAAAGGTGATTGAACTGAAGTTCATGGATTGGTCAAATTATAAGCAAGCAGACAATTTGTATAAGATGGAGATTGTTTTATAGGATGTTAATGTTACACACAAATTTTTTAAATTATTATAAATTAAATTTAAAATATTGGAATATGGTGAGTTATGCATCATCAACCTGGTTAATAGCAGGGAAGAGAGAAAATATACTGAATAGAGTTTAAAACAGTCAATGCATAGAAGGAGGAGAAATAAGTAGAAACAAAGAAAACATCAGAAACCGAAAGAGTAGCTGTGTCACATTAATGGTACAACAATAAATTGAAAATCCATGAGCAACTGCTACAGAGGTTCCTGGAAGTCTTGACAGTCCATAAAATGGCCTCAGAACTATGTTATAGTTCTCTCTGTGAAATCTGACTACTGTTCTGCTCAGCTTTTAGAATTCCCAGGGAAGCCCTGTCACAATTTTTTCATATTTATCCTCATATTATCACCCATGACTTGAACTCTTCCAAGAGAGACTATGTTCCTTCCAACTAGGAAAAACATATATAGTATGGAAACTCTTCTCTGTCTGGTCTTTGTGTGATGTTCCATGAATCAGTCTCTCTATTGCTTGAATTCTTAATATCTCCCAGTGTTGGGTTTTCCTCCTGTGTCTACAAACATGCCTCAACTCTCTCTAAACTAAAAATTCATCTACTACTTCCTGTCACCTCTTCAAGGTACTATCTTGTCTATTTTTCTTATTTTCACATTTCCTTCAGAGAAGATTCCACAATGGTTTTCACTTCTTCACCACCCATTCACAGTTTTACTTCTTAAAATCAGTCTCAACACCACCATTCTAATGAAATTGCTTTACTAGACACTGAAAATGACCTTCTGGTTTCCAAATCCATTCATCTACATCAATATTCATTTTTCTTGACATTTCTGCAATATTTGAAGCTGTTGACAACTCCATACTTCTAAGAATTCCTCCTCTTTTGGCTTCTGTAAAAATGTACCCTCCTCATTTCTACCTGACTGGTTTTTCTGTATCCTTTGTCAAGTTCTCTTCTTCCAGGCTGCTAAATATATACAACCCCAATTTTACTATCTTATTATCCCACTTGCTGGCAAATTTTACTCCGATCCCCCTACAATGCCTGCCCTTATCACTTCTCACCTTGGAGGAATACCTTTCCGTGCTCCACTCTCAGTGTATCAGCATTGTATTAACTTGCTATGGCCGCCCCCATTGTTCAGCTAGGTATGGTTCTCTAATTTTGTTGGCTGCTGTTCTGCCTAGTACAGCAGACATTGATGCAGTGTTGTAGGTCAGACTGTTGTCACTAGTCTGTTCCTACTTTTGTGGATACTGTCATCTTTCTACTTGATCTGCTTGGCGTGACATTTCTCTCTTCTTGTTGCCAAAGGTGAAAGGGTTTGCATGACAGTATGATGGAGTGTAACTCCCTCCCCTTTATTTTCCAATTTGTTAAATTAATCCCAAAGAAGTGTTCTTGTGCATCCATATCTTAAAGAGTATGTAGTGAAATATCTCTCCATAGGTCTCAGACATTCCAACTGGAGCTGAACCAGGAGATTAAACTTAATAATTAACATTTGTTGAGCCTGTACTACATCTCAAGAACTGTTTTATATTCAGACTATATTTTAACTTCTTTTACCACTACAACAGATTTATGGGACAATATTATTTTTTCAGTTATGCGTTTTAAAATACTGAGGCACAGAGAAGTTAAGATACTTGCCCAAAACCACACAGTTACTAAGTGGAAGGGCAGGAATTCAAACCCACACAGTCTGTCTCTAGTGACTCTACTCTTAACCGCTAGACTCTACCATGTTTCAGAGTCCAAGCTATGGAAATAATCTTTTTCTTAGAATGTTCTTCCCTAAATTAACTATGCTTTGTTACTGGGGCCAAGCAAGGGATTTTTAAATCTTCCTGCCAGGAGATTTTTGTTGGAAGAGCCCACCAGTTTGCTGGGCATGCCTATCTAAGTCTGAATTATTTCCAAGAAAAAAAAAAAATCTTCACCAAATTTACCTTGTGGAGCCATCACGATTATTTGCAGATCTTCCTTAAGCACTTTTATCTTTAAGTTGGATCTTGCTACTTTCATATATTCCTTAAGATTCTATTCCTGACCTTCTGGTCATTTGCTTTTTAGAATCCATTCCTCAGAAAATGTATCTGCATCCATAGATTCAACCATCACTTCTATGTAAATGACTCCTACATCCGTATCTTCAGTCCTAGTATCTCTCTAGAACAGAAGACCTGCAGAGCCAACTGCTTCACTGATATTTCCACTTCAGTGGCACTACAAATTCAATATTTTCAGAATTGAACTCCTCATTTTCTTGCTCAAGACAATTTATTTTCCTGACATTTAATTTATTCCAACAGTTCTACTCAGGCTTGAAATCTCTATGTCATTTTTGATTCGTCCCTCTCTTCCATTTCTTATGGCCAACCAGTTGCTGAATTGTATTAATTTTAGTTTCCATGGGATACTTTTTATCCATTCTTTTCTGTTTCCTCTGCCACTGATTAAGTTCAGGCTTGATTGACTCAATCTTGAGCTTTTATAAGGCCTTCTTAGCAGGTCTTCATCTTTTCAGCCTCCTCAATTCCAAATTACCTTACCCTTCTATTAGAAAAATATTCTTTCGGTAACGCCTTATATATTTTATTTTCTCACTTTAAAATGTTCATTGCTCCTCCTCAGTTAACTATCAGATTAACTTGAAACTATCACTTTGCATCCAAGACTCTCATCATTTTGTTTCAAATTACTTTTCCAGGTTTTTATTTGTCTAATCTACTAGACCATCTATAAATGATCACTCTACAGACATACTGGGGTGCTTACTGACTCATCCTTTGCTTCTTCCAAGCTTATTTTAATCCATCTTTTTGGAATGTCTTCTATTCCCACCCTGCAGTCCATATTTTAAAATTCTGCAATTTTATCTCACCACCTCTTTAATGA
The DNA here is from genome assembly GCF_048773025.1 of Camelus bactrianus. Classification (NCBI taxonomy): domain Eukaryota; kingdom Metazoa; phylum Chordata; class Mammalia; order Artiodactyla; family Camelidae; genus Camelus; species Camelus bactrianus. Next base: position 74,259,178 of record NC_133575.1, on the reverse strand, counting down.
AACCTCTTTTAATCCCCCTAATTAGATGTGACCTTTTATTCATTTGTTCCCACACCATTTTGTACCTATTTTACTGTACTCATCACATTCTGATGACTACTCTAGCTAATTTTCACATATCTCCCTTCCATCTCTACCTTACAGCCCCACTCCCAACTTTATCCAAGCTAGTAAGTAAGCAATTTAAGAGAATGGGCAATCTTTTTTATGTTTATTTTCCCTGTGGTGATTAACAGATTGCTTACATATAGAAAGTACTCAGTAAAAATCATTTAGTTGAATTAAAACTTCAAATAAGTCAGAATTCCTAATGTCTGTGGTGGAGATATAAAACATCTGTTAGTGCACACGGAAGGAGAAGGAAGTCTACTAGTTTCTTGAGTAGGGAAAAGGTGACAACAAATACAGCTATACCAAAGGCTGTCCCCTAAAGATTTTCAGAGGCTCCCCCCAAATACGTTAGAGATCCTCATTGTGTATAAGCCACTGGCTGTGAAATAATGAACAATCAAAAATCTAGAACAATGTGTGAAGCCCCTGAGGGCAGCAAATGTCTTTATTTTCCTCACTGTTTTATTCTCCATGACTGGTGGGCATAATACATCTCACATATTTATAGATTGAATATATAAAGGAAATAAAAAATTGAATGATGGAAGTGCGTGAATACCATGATGGAGGTGATTTCCTTTGTCAGTCTGTTTAAATGTTGTTCTTAGCTTAGAGAAGGGTTAAACTGGGGTAGGGACTCCTGAGTAGAGCGATAGTAAAGAAGGAAGCCATATGTTTAAACAGAGTGGTTATGAAAACTTTAAAATTTAATGATATAGTTGGTAATCACTATTCAAATAAAATCTCTACGTAAATATAAAATTGTACTAAAATTTATTACAATTGCATAAATGTACACATTTGAAAAATTTTATTCTACTGATACACAAAAATATACAGAGAGAACAGACCTGCCAGTTTGCAGTCCAGTCCATGATGGACTGAGCTTGGAAATTACCACTCTGTCCTAACAACAAATAAAAAACTGAACAAACTGAAAAATCAACAACTCTACTTAGATCCATAAGAGAAGTGAGTTCACAAGGCAAACCACTTTCCCCCAAATTGGAAAGACAGACAGGTAAATACAGAGAATAACAACTTACCAGACCAGAAACCCATGAACAGACACCTCCATGGGAACCTGTGCTGGGGTAAGAAAACCTGAATGGTCACTGATGAATCACTGGAGGCTCAGTGTGGACAAGTCTGAGAGTCAAAAACTCCTGGGGGACCCAGTCATAGTGGGGTGAGTTTTACCTCTAGGAGCTCACAAGTTCTCACAGTGAATATTTTGGAGGGGAAAAAACAAAAAAACAAAAAAACACCCTTCTGTTTCTGGCAGAAGGAGGAAAGAAAAGGTAGCCATTTTGAAATACATCAGAGCAATCTGTTCTTATTATCAAGGCCTACATTCAGGAAGAGCTAGTTAAATAGGACTCAACTTACTAGGGTTTTATCAACTTACGAGGGTTTTGTCAGAGTCTAACTGACTTGGGAGAAGGGAAACTCCAACTCCTGCTCACTCTGTCCTTTCATGCAAGGGAAGGCAAATATCCAATTCCAGCCCACTCTAACCACTCTAACAATTCTGTCCCACCTGAAGGAGAGAAGACTTGTAAATATCATAGTCCAGAGGCACAGGCTCACTAAAAGACAGTTGAAATTAATTTTTTCTCTCCTTTTTCTGCCTTTTTTTTGGTTTTATTTATTTATTTTTGTTTTGTTTTGTTTTGCGTGTGTGTGTGTCGGGGAGGTAATTAGGTTTATTTATTTATTCTTATTTGTTTGTTTGTTTGTTTATTTATGTAATGGAGGTACTGGAGATTGAACCCAAGACCTCATGCATGGTAAGCATGTGCTCTACCACTGAGCTATTACCCCCCTGCCCTGGTATAGTGTTATTTGAAAGCGGACTTGGATTAGTTGTAAATGTATATTGCAAACTTCAGGGCAACCACTATGAAAAGTAAAAATAGTATAACTTATATGCTAAGAGAAACAGGTTCACTGATGGAGAGGAATTTTGCCTCAGAATGAATCACATGGGTCTCACCCATATCTGGTTTACATGTCATTTAGATGAGACTTTGGACTTTAAATATTAAAGCTGATGCTAGAGAAAAGTTAGATTTTTTGGACTATCAGGATGGAATGTATCTATTTTGCATGTGAAAAGGACATAAATTTTGGGAGGCCAGAAGGAGAATGCTATAGGCTAAATGTGTCCTGCCAAAATTCATATGTTGAGACCCCAAGCACCAATGTATGGCTTTAAAAGGTGGAACCTTGAGAGGTAAGTAGGTTTTGATAAGGTCATGAGGGTAGAGTCCTCATGATGGAATTAGTGTCCTTATAAGAAGAGACCAGAGAGTTTGATCTCTGTCTATTCACAAATTGAGAACGCAGCAAGTAAATGGCCATCTGTAAGCCAGGAAGAACACACTCATCAGACACTGAATCAACCAGCACCTTGGTCCTGGACCTCCCTGTTCCCAGAACTTTGAAAAATAATGTTTGTTGTTTTGGCAACTCAGTATAAGATATTTTGTTTTAGCAGCCCCAACTGACTAAGACACCTATGTGTAAATCTAACAAAGTATGTGTAAGCTTTATATGAGGAAAACTATAAAACTCAGAAGAAATCAAAGAAGAACTAAGTAAATATAGAAATATACCATATCCATGAATAGGAAGATCCAGTATAGTCAAGATGTTAGTTACTCCAAACTTGATCTATAGATTCAATAAAATCCCACTCAAAATTGCAGCAAGTTATTTTGTGGGTATTGACAAACTGTTATTAAGTTTTCAGTAAGAGGTAAAAGACTCAGAATAGCCAGCACAAAAAGGACAAGAATGAAATTGAAGGACTGACACTTGACTTCAAGACTTACTCTAAAGCTACCCTAGTCAAGAAAGTGTGATATTAGCTTAAGAATAGTCAAAGAGATCAATGGAACAGAAAAGAAAGCCAAGAAATAGACTCACATAAATATAGTCAACTGATCTTTGACAAAGGAGCAAAAGTAATGCAATGGAGAAAAGATAGTTTAAGGTTTTTTTAAACAAATGGTGCTGGAGCAATTAGACATCCACATGCAAAGAAATTAATCTAGATACAGACTTCACAATTTTTAGAAAAATTAACTAATGATGGATCACAGATATAAATGTAAAATGCAAAACTGTAAAACTCCTAGAAGATAACATAGAAGAAAATCTAGATAACCTTGAGTTTACTGATGACTTTTTAGATACAATATCAAAGGCACAGTCAATGAAAGAAAGCAATGATAAGCTGAACTACATTAAAAATAAAAATTTCCTCTCTGCAAAAGGCACTGTCAAAAGAGTGAAAAGACAAGCCACATACTGGGGGAAAATATTTGCAAAAGATATACTACAAAAATGATTGTTATCCAAACTATTCAGACAACTATTAAAACCTAATTTAAAAGTGAACAACAAGATGAAAATAGCTCAGCTATAGATAGATACCTATTATAATTGAGATGAGGAAAACACTGGAATGAAAATTGCATTTAGATTGTTTTCAGAACAACTGCATTCTTTCACTATACAGCTTGCTACAATAAAAATCTGATATACCTTTAAAACATTTCTTTTCTTAGCCCAGGTTTTGTTGTTAATACATGATTCAGAATAGTGAAATTGTGTTTTGGGGTTTTTTTGGTTTTTTTTTTTTTGAGAGGCTATTGAGTTAGAGTGAACTATGTTTAAATCCCTGCTTCACCACTGTCTAAGTCATTTGGTAATATTATTTAAACTTTTTAAGCTTTAATTCCCTCACTGTGAATAATAGAACCTACTTTGTAGAGTTGTTGTGAAGATGAGATAAAATAAGTAAATTTTATTCACACACTTAGAAGTTACACGGTCATAAAGATATACCATCAGTTGCCTTAAATTTCTTGTGGCTCAAACTCCTATAAAACATATTGAAGGAAATATCTTCATTCAGAGGTTTTACCTCTCAAGGAAATCTACGTTTCCTAGGTAGTTATAATACTTGATACTTTCTCAATGATTTTTTTTTTTCACAGAATGTTAAAACTTTTGACAGGAAATTAGTTGAAAGCCTATAGCCTCCAACATACCTAGCAACCCATAATTTCCATCTTTACCTTCATGAAGCACATGTTATTCTTAACACTTTCCTTATATTAGAGCAGGCAGATAGCTAGATATGAGCAGAGAAAGAGGGGCATGGGACAAATGGCAGGAAACCACACATCTTGTGAACAACAGCGGTCCTTGGGCAGACAGAAAAGCAGGAACCTCTAGAGTACAAGAAATCACACAGTTTGGGTTGACAAGTGTCCTGGAGGCAGACAAAGAAAAGTAGGAAAAGGGAGAAATCTCCAGTGTCTGAATGTAACCTTTTGCTCATTATGGCCTCATTACAGTAAAATTAGCCTTGCAGATTAGACGTATCCATCATGCAGTGATGTCATGACACTTCTAATCCAGACTACATAAAAGCAAAAATCTCTCCTCCCCTCAGGAAGGTGGGGCTGGGATGAAAATCAGGGAATATGACCCCAAACCCTTCCCCACATGAATATTCCCCCCATTCATTTTTACACCCTATGTAACCAAACTGCCAAAGAAACTCAGCAAAGCTACTCATCTGAGTCTGCTCACTCTCCCCTTGAGAGGGTAATATCTATAGCTTAATAAATCCTCAGTTTATTTTCTGGGCCTCTGTGTCTCATCTCTGAATTCTTTCTGCAATGAGACAAGAACCTGGTCACCAGCAACACTTTGGAACCTAGTTACATACCTTCCAGTAATGCCAAAGATTTTTAAAGACATAAACAAGTTTATTCTAAAATATATGCAGAAAGGCACAGAACCTAGAAAAACTAAAATAATTTTGAAAAGAAAAGTGAAGTGGGCAGACTCTGTCTCCTAGATTAAGGCCTACTATGTAGTTACAGTGATCAAGACAGTGTAGGATTGGTATGGAGGGATAGACACAAGATTAATGGAACAGAAGCATAACTCAGAAATAGACCCATTCAAATATGCCCAACTGATTTTTGACAAAAATTTTTAAAAATTCAATGAGTAAAAATAATCTTTTCTACAACTGGTCATGGAGCAATTACACATCCATACACACACACACACGCACACACAATTTTTTAAAGAATTCAAAATGGATTACAGACTTAAATGTAAAATGTAAAACTATAAAATTTTAGAAAAGTTATGGGAAGATCTTCATAATTTAGAGCTAGGCAAAAAGTTTTTAGACTTGACACCAAAAGCATGAGCCATACAAAGATAAGTTGATTAATTGGACTTCATCAAATTTTTTTTAAAAACATATTTTCCTTTGTGAAAGCTCATGTGAACAGGATAAAAGGACAAGTCTTGGTTTGGGGAAAACGTTTGCAATCAGCCTATCCTACAAAGGACTAGTATCTAGACTAAAGAATTCTTGAAATTAAATATTTATAAGAACTGTATTAAAAATGACCAAAGACATCAACAGACATTTCACTAAAGAGAACATGTAAATGTGAAAGAAACACATTAAAATACATTCTGCAATGTTAGCGATCAGGGAAATGCAAGTCAAGAACTACAGTAAGCTATCACTATGCACTTATTAGAATAACTAAAATAAAAAAGAGTGACACCACAAAATGCTAGCACATCCAGATCCAGAGAAACTGGAGCTCTTGTGCCTTGCTAATGTGAAATGATAGAGCCACTTTAGGAAAAATTGGCAGTTTCTAATAAAACTAAACATGCAATTACCATATGATCCAGAAATTTCATTCTTGGACATTTATCCAAAGAAATGACAACTCATGTTCACAGAAAAGATTGTACATAAATGTCCATGGCAGCTTTATTTGTAAAAGCCAAAAGTTTCAGATGTCCTTCAACTGGTAAATGATCAAACAAAATGTGGTGCATGCATAACATGGAATACTATCTCAGTAATGAAAGTAAACTATTGAAACATACAAGTAAGTACTGAGCAATTTAAGCAAATAAACATACTGATTCAACTTAGTTGCATCTCCTTGGAGTTATGTGGAGTGAAAGAAGTCAATCCCAGACTGTATACCATATGGTTTCACTTATGTACATTTTTGAAATAACAAATTTTAGAAATGGTGGACAAATGGAGGTTTACATGGGTTAAAGACAAGAGGGAGAGGGAAAGATGTGGGAGCAGTCATAGAAGGGCAATATCAGGGATTCTTTTTGATTGAAATGTTCAGTATCTTGACTGTGGTAGTGGATTCACAAACTTCCTGGTGTGATAAAATATTGTAGAACTAAATACAAACATACACACACACACACACACACTTCACAAATGAGTACAAGTAACCTCATGAAATCTCAATAAGATCATTGGGTTTTATCAATGCCAATATTCTAGCTGTGATATTGTTGTATAATTTTACAAATATTACTGTTGGGAAAACCAGGTAAAAGATACACAGTAGATTTCTCTATAGTTTCTTAAAACTGCATGTGAATCCATAATTATCTCAATAAAAATTTCTTTTCTTTCTTCTTTGAAGAAAATGTCTCAATTTCTAGTTTTAGTGTTAATGGTGGAAGTTTAAAAAAAAGAATTATACAGAAAAAACCATCTAGGGAAATACTAAAAAATTCATCCTGCTGTATGTATGTAGAGCAATTAGCATTGTGTCCTCTTGCAACACAGAGTGAATGTTCAACAAATGTTATCTAATAGGCACAATGACCCCACCTCAGTGAGGGAAGAATTATTCCTGGTAGTCTAATTTGGACCTCTGAACATATTTTTCCATAGAAACTTTGTTAAACATAATATAATGTTTTGTGCTACAATCTGTTTAGAACAAAACTTAAGGGACCTTAGAAGTTCAGTAAGATTTTATGGGAGTGGTGTAGATATCTATTTGCCATACCAAATATTTCCTAGGAGAAAAATAATTAATTTCCAAACAAATAAAATACAAATGAACTTTACAACCTTCTCAAAAATCATAAACTGTTTTTATATTTACAGGGATTTAAAAATATTTTATTTTAATGCAAATATATTTTTCATATCTAAATATATGTATAAATTTTATTTCAAAAATTATTAGTGCCACAGTCATTATTTGCCATTGAAAGAAATTAAATACACTGCCAAGAAAAAAATTAAAAAGTTGATCTATCTTTAAAGAATGCACCAATTATTTTTATACATATTTTATAATTTTTGACTGATTTTCTTTCCATATATCTCTATTTTATATTTGTTTTCATTAATTGTGCTCTTTCTCTTTTTTCAGCTTCTTTAAATCAAGACTCTAATGTCTATGAATAAACTGTGTAGACCTGAAGAAAGAAATTATTTCATAAAAAGTGATTGAATATTAGGAAAATCTGAAAAAAATAATTGAGATGAATGTGCAGACAGCAAAATAATTAATGGGAATATTATGATGAAAATCAAAGTTAGAGTTAAAGTAAGGAATACCTTAAAATTCTGCTTGTGATTATTTCACTTTGGGGGATGCATAAAGGAGAACAAAATCAAGTGTTTTTGATGACTTGCAAGTATTATAACAAAGCTAAATAAACACTATATACTAGTCATTGCTTATATGGCCTAAAGAATATTTTAGTTACTAGTATTAAACTTTCTCTCATTAAGCAACATAAAAGAGTTGAGTCTCCAGCACTTGGGCATCTGCTTCTAATTAGGACAATTTAAATTTAAATAATTCAATTAAAATTTGGTCCTTGATTCTGATAAAACAGCACTGGGAGTTATGCATCAAAAGAAGCAGGCTCTATTTCTAGTAAAAGAAATGGAGGGAGAGAGGGTAGGCAGCCCAAAAACACTGACAATTTTAAGACCCATATGCTGCTAGTATGCAAGACATCTTGAGACCTAACTGAAACTCTCAGCTTCTCCATTTGGTATGAGAAACTAAAGATGTGGGCTCAGTTGCAGCCAAGATGTGTTCCAGGATGACTTAACATTATAGCAACAGTGGCTAGACACATCAATTCATTGGAACTGAATGGGATAGAATAACCAATAACATTGGATAGATGTGAACCCAGAATCCTTTCTGGCTTTAAAGGTGGGAGAGTAAGGGGCAGATGATTTTGGTATGATGTCATCTTTCTTTGCCTAAATTATTTAGATTATTTCATTTTTTTTAAGGGTCTGGCATGCATGGTGGTTTTGAAGATCCCATTTAGATGAGTTAGGAATGCCTGTTTACTTCTCCCCTTAATACTTCTAAATAACTGTAAAGCCAACTAGAATAGTTAGTAATCAACATTATATATAATCTCTCTTGGGTCAGGAATGATTCATAAGCACATCTCTGTTTTGATTGAATAGATAATTTGTCTTTGACTGAAATGTAACAAGTTTAGTATATCTACTAAAATAAACATACTAATATAATGTCTAATTTTTTTTTAAAAAGGAAACACATGTACAGATGGATCAGAGAATTCAAGAGGAATTCGAAATTCAGAGTTTTCCTGATATTGTGCCATTAACATACTTTGGGTAGGATTATTTTTAACACAGCAACTGATTTAAATTTTGACACTGCCGAAAAACACTAGTTAAATATACTAAACCAAGTTGATTCTTTATATAGTTTTCCTTTTTTTCCCCCAAGGTAGAGTTTGTTTTGCATGACAAAGAATTATTAACACATTTGCAGATTTTCCCTTTCCATCTCCCTTATTCATACCAAACCTATCCCTCCTCCAGGAAAATTCCTGTGTTTGCCTATACTGTTAAGTTTTGGGACACTTTGTGCAAACAAGATAATGGGTGAAGAAAACACATGAGTGAAGTTCTGAAGTGCTACAGTTGTTTATAAAATAATATATTGAAGTACAATTGAGAGGAAGAGGAGTAGATTGAAATTTAAAAGTCTATAATAATTAATTCTTGGGGAAGTTGAGGTGGTAGTGGATATAGAGGAGTTTGGAAAATAACACTGTGAAGAGTTAGACATTGAGATGAGAGGTGAGTAAGTTTAGCACATTTAAATGTGTGTCCTGCACATGCATTACTCTGAAATTATTGAATGATGATTTAAATTGCTTTTTAGGCCTTTATAGTGGTTGACATTGAGTTTCTTTCTAATGTCACATGATACAGTTGACCACAGTGACCCACACAGACTTGGATTATGCATATTTTAGTTTATCTATAATTTTAATGTATTTCTAAGTATGGAAGTCATACCTGTGTATTCTACAAAATGAAAATAATACAGAAATGTAGGAAGTCAAAGTTGAAGGAATTGCATTCTCATACAATTCTGGTAGGAGTGTAAAATGTTAAAACTGTATTAGAAAGCCTCTTAACATGATGAAAATGGTTATATAAATTTTACTATACAATATTTAAAATGATTAAATGATAGATTGATAAATCTACAAAATATGATAACTAAACAATGTTGCAGAAAAGTATGCCCTATATGATAACTATGGTGGCAACCACTGAGATCACCTCTAATGATTCTCACCTCCTGGTTTTTATGTCCTTGTATAATCTTCACCTTATCAGTGCAGGCTGAACCTAGTAACTTGATTCTAATGAATAGAATATGAAAAAATCAATGAGATGTTAGTTCTTAAGAGTAGATGACAAAAAGACTCTGACTTTGGTCTTACTTGCCCTCTCTTGCTCTCTTACTTGGTAGCCCTGATGGAAGTCAGCTGCCATGTTATGAGCTGCCCTATGGAGAAGCCCATGTTTCAAGAAACTTAGGGGGGTGTGATGGCTAATTTTATATGCTAACTTGGGTGAGCTAAGAGATGCCCAGATAGCTGGTAAAGTATTATTTCTGTGTGTGTCTGTGATGGTGTTTCTGAAAGAGATTAGCATTTGAATCAGTAGACTGAGTAAAGAAGATTGCCCTCACCAGTGTGGCTAGGTATCATCTAATCCACTGAGGACTTGAATAGAACAAAAAGGTGAAAGATGGGCCAATTTTCTCTCTTTGCTTGAGCTAGGACATCTTCACCTGCTCTCAGACATCTGCACTCCTGGTTCTCAAGCCTTTGGACTCAGCCTAAGACTTACACTATTGACTTCCCTGCTTCTCAGTCCTTTGTATTTGGACTGAATTATACCATTCACTTGCCTGGTTCTCCAGCTTGCAAAGAGCAGATCATGGGTCTTCTTGGTCCATAATCATGTGAGCCAATTCCTATAATAAATCTCATATTTCTATATCTATATCATCTATATATCTATATCTATATCTATATCTATATCTATATCTATGTCTATGTCTATTTACCCTATAGGTTCTGTTTCTCTGGAAAACCCTGACTGATACAGGAGACTTCTGGTCAATGGCCAGTGAGGAACTGAGGCCATCAGTTCAACAGCTCACAAGGAACAGGATTCTACTAACAACTGTGTGAGTCAACTTGGAGGCAGATTTTCCCTCTGTTGAGCCTTCAGATGACACTGCAGCTATGACCAATGTCTTGGCTGCAGGCTTATGAAAAAGCCTTGAGCCAGAGGCACCCAGTGAAGCCACACATAGATTCCTGACCCACAGAAACTGTGAGATAATAAATGTTTGTTCTTTCAAGTCACTAAGTTTTAGGGTAATTTGATATACAGCAATGATAACTAATAAATATCATTTATGTAAAATTTAAAAGCACAGTAAATTACAATTTTATGGACATGTACATATGTTTGACATGTGGGGAAAAATATGAATGGAGACAATGACAACAACTTTTGGATAATGCTTACTTTCTAAAATAGAGGAGGAGAAAGGTGGTGGGTAGAAGTGGGTCAATGGCAAGGCATAGGTGGGCTTCAACTGTAACTATAACATTTATTTATTAAAAAGTATTTTAGAAGTAAACATATTAAATATAGGTGGAAGATATTGGAGTAATATCTCATTTTTTGTTTTCTTCCCTGTATTTTGGAAATACTTCATATATTAAAATAACAACAGTGAAAATAATGTAAATATTCTAAATATTTTCTTTTAAAAACTTATTATACTGTGCTATTATTTTCTGCAACTTGATTTTGTACCTAAAAATATAAACTGGATATCTTATAATGACATTCTGTCTGATAGTTGCAGAGTGGTCCATTATGTGGAGGGACCAAGATTTAGACATTCAAATATATAGGCAATTTAATTGCTTCCAATATTAAAAAAATTTGTCTCTGAATATTATTCACATTTGTGTGAATGCTTATACAGAAAAAAATTGACCAAATTTTATAATTCAATAGTTTTCTTGAATTTACATTGTAATTAATATTTCTATGATCCTCTGAATATGCTCCATAAATTTATGCTTGTAACTACATTATAAAAGTATGCTTTTGCTGGCACTAAATTTTTTCTATATTTTAAATCTTTGAAAATGTGCAGAGAGAACATGTTTTAATTTGCATCTGTTTGATTGTAAATTTAAAGTTTCTTTTCCTATGTTTGTGAACAATTTGCAATTCTTCTTTTGTTAATTCTTGTGTTTACTTATTTTAAATGAGGTATTCATCTTTATTGGTTTATAAATTCTCATATAGTATAGACTTGACTCTTTTGTTTGTCACATATATTTGTCAATGTATTTCCCAGTTTACTTGTTCTCTAAATTTGTTTATAGTGTCTTTTTTCACATAGATTTAAAAAAAATTCTGCATTCAAACCTGCCTAAATTTCTCTTTTAAATTTTTAATCTTTGACTCATGTTTATGTACATATTCTCTAATATTTTCCTTTAAGACTTTAACAATTTTTTTTATCATCCCTTTCGTTTACATTTAGATCTTTCCACCATCTGGAATCTATTTCTGGAAATACTGATGTGAGCCGAATATCTCACTGTATTCTTTTTCCAAATGGTTAATTATTCTAACATAATTTATTGAATAATTCATCCTTTCTCTCCAATTACTTGAAACATTACCTTTTTATATAAATTCGTATATATATTTTATTCTGTTTCTGGACTCTGTTCAGTTGATCAATTTTTCTACATTAGTTCAAAACTCTTGAATCTTAGAGCTTTAAAGTATGTTCTGATATATTTTAATGAAAGTCCTAAACAACTTTTTCTCCAAATTCCTTATCTATTCCCACACTTTCATTAAGCTATTAAGTCAATACATATTTGAATTTCTAACATGTATTAGTCACTGCATTAGGTGTTGGAGATAAAGTAGTGGACAAGCTAGATGTGGAAATTTCTATATAATTATATGGTCAACAGTACATTAGTCAACTTCTTTTTTGGTGCCTAGTGTAGAGCCTTGTACAGCATAGACAGTCAAATATACATCAAATAAAGAAGGAACTTCTATTCATAAGGGAGACAAGGCTATTGTTAATTCTTTTTTTTTTCTAAATTTACCATGTTTTATTATCAGCATCACTCCAGATTTATAAACGAATTTGGGTGTTTACCTTCTCTATCTATGCTATACTGGTTTAAATGACATATTAATTATTTATTACTTGAAAGGTTGGTAGAATTTATATTCAATTTAGTCTAGTCCCACACTTTTGGTTTTGGGAGTGGATCTTTTTGACAATTTTTTAATATTTAGCAGCTTGGGCAGGGTTCAAAACCAGCTCCACTATTTATTAATTCTTTGATCTTGGGAAACATTTCTTTCTTATATTTAAAATACAGAGAATAACAGTATCAAACTTCAGGGTTCTTTTGAGGATTATATATGTAAAAAACACTTAGCAAGTGTTTGAAAAATAATAATTTTCTTCATGACATATAGATGATCACTATTTGAAAGGTGCCATAAAGATTTGAAGACAATGTAAATTTTCTGTTTAAAAAATACCAAATAGACAGAGAAATAGATGATAGATAGATAGATATAGCTAGATATGCTTTTGCCAGGGTATATTCTGCAAGTGATGTATCTCTTCATATAATTTTTGGCAATTTAAAAAACCCTAAAACACTGAGAAATTATTCCTTTTACATAAGTCTGCACTTGATTTTTAAGTGTATTTCAAAGGATATGGCTTAGAATTTTTTCAAAGCATTCTCCTTTTTTTTTTTTTTTTCTTTCTATGAAGCATCTTATTACACTCAGCCATTGGACCTGAATTTTCAATTTGAATTCTCTATTTTGAGCTACTAATATACTGATATGGCCAGTGATAAAATGGGGCCTGTAGTTTGGTATAGTGGATTTACTGTCATGTTCCCCAGAGTCCCCATAATCACTGATGTTTTCCACCAAAAATGTTTCACATAGTTACATTTCCTGACTGTTGTCTAATGAGTTTGCTGCTCCTGGTCTACGTGAATTAGTGTTGTTAGTGGGTGTGAGCTCCTTCCAAATGTATATAAATTTATTATTCACATTCTTCCCTGAAATTGATGATCAGTAGATGAAATCTCTTCCATTATACACTTGGGAATGGATGGAAATGGGCCCACTAGTGCAGGTGGAAGCTTTAAGGGTATTTGCTTTACACAGGTAGTGACAGGGCTGCATATTATTCCCTGGAAGCCTGGAGGCTTTTCCACAAGTACATATAAATGGCTGTAGATGGCTAACTAAGCCAGGTAAGAGGGCAGGATGAATCGTCTTCCAGGCAGTGTATGTGTGTGCTTTGGGGTGAAGTGCTGCTGCATGTCTATTCCAAGAGGAGTAAGGATCAGGAACAGATAGGCCTCCTCTTGCTCTATGTGGCTGGGAATAAAGTTCCCCACATGACAGGCTTTGGAAAAGTCTCATCATGCATTTTCTATAGCATTCTCATTTAGAAGCCTGAGAGATGGGACCCATTCAAGCTCTTTAAGTGACTTCTTTGTATAACTATTCTGACTCATTCCCAGGATAAAGTTGGGTGTACAGAAATATTTCCACATGCTTTGCTGTTGGCTACAGCAGTAGAACTTTTTACAGCAACTGTTTACTATGCAGGGTAAACCCTGAGGCCTACAGATAAGAAACTAAGTGTATTAGGACATTCTGCACAACAAAAGTTCTGTCTATTGAAGTATTAACCTTAAACCAGACAAAACTACAGCAGATTTGAGATTACAGTTATTTTCAGTTATACCCAATTCAAATTCTTAGATGGGACTCCCTTCCCATACCAAATACTTTTGCTTTCTGTCCCTTGTTCAGAGAATACCTCAGGCATGGTGGGTGTTTTCCCAATTTTATATGTAAATAAAGACAGATGGAAAAATACATGTAGATATAGAAATAAACATCTAGGATCAACTCTGTAAGCTTTTGTTACCTAAAAAAAATCAGAAGTAGGTTAAAATGGTTTCAAAAGATTTATTTGCTTAGCATTTGTTATTGTCTACCCTTGAAAATAATAAGAGTAGTGGGTGGTGAACACTTGCTTACCCCTTAAGCTATAGTGAATAAACTACATTAAAAAAAACTGAGAAAGAATCTGTAAATGTAGCTCCAGGGTCCTCCAGCCTGTTAGCTCCTGATTCCTTATCCTTCTTCTGTGCTTCAGGACAGATGATGTTGCTGAGAAAGGACATTGTAACTGCCTGAGATGATTTTAAAGCAATAGCATATAAACTGCTTCTAACTTCTTTTATTATTGTTACTGAACAAAAGTTCATGTGTCTGACACACAGTGAGGCCAAACAGAACAATGCATACAAGGCTTCTCCATGTCGCTTGGGCTTCCTTACAACCTGGCAGCTGACTTCCTGGAGCTGCTGTCCTATGAGGAAGCCAGATAGAAGCTCTATTATGTTGTCAAAGATATGAACCCTTATCAAGAATATGACCTATTCTTGAACTTCATATAACATCACTTACACTGTATGTAACATCACTTCTATCAGTCCAGTAACAAAGTCCCACCCAACTTTAAGAGGACAGAATATAGGTTCTGACTCTTGATAGGGTTGTTGTGACAATCCAGAAGTGCATGTGGGACTGTAAACATGGTTGCAGTCCTTTAGAAATGCAATCTGCTATAGGAATCCAAAGAAAGTCACATAAGAGAGTAGTTAAGTACAGTTCAGTCTCTGACAGTGACTACAAGTGTGATCCCACGTAGGTAAACTGTTCCACCTTTCTAAGGCATGGTTTTCTCATCTGCAAAGTGGGGATATTAACTTCTAATTTTTAGGGCTAATGTGAGGATTAAATGAGATAATGCATTTAAAATTCTTGGCAAATTGGAAATGCTTAATAAATATTAGCTACTACTACTATTGTTATTACTCATTATTATTATTATTATATGACATAGAGCCACTCTATCCAATAGCATTTTCTTCATTAATGGAATTGTTCCATATTTTCATTGTCCAATATGGTAGCATTTAACCACATATGGCTATTGAATTCTTTAAAGGTGACTAGTGCAACTTACGAACTGAATTTTTAAATTTTATGAAATTTAAATTTAAAATAGTCACTGTTGGGAGGAAATTTTCAATGGGCCTCTTGAGTTTCTACATCTTTTGTGAGGGAAGTACGAACTGTCTCTTGTTCTGGACTAGCTTTTCAAAGATGTTTGTATAGAGAAGAGCTTTGGAAGACGGAGGTAGTGACTTCCTTCCAAAGAAAAGAGCAGTCATAATTAAAGCCTACTATAAAAGATGTGAATTCCATAAACTCAAAGTTCACCCACTATAATGCATCCCATTGTGTGTGCGAGCTTCAGGTGACTTTCTTTGTATCACCCTGCAGGTATTGAGGCTCAGGAAACCAGTGCAAAAAGGTGATACTCTAGCTAATTTTATTGCTGTGAATAATAAACTATCCTTTGTCTCTGATCCAAGAGTTTCAGGAAGCTGAATAATATGCTATTGTATGTATATACCACATTTTCTGTATCCATTCATCTGTTGACAGGCATTTAGGTTATTTCCATATCTTGGCTATTGTGAATAATGCTGCAATGAACATGGGAGTGCAGATATCGCTTCAATTCCTGATTTTAATTATTTTGGATATATACCCAGAAGTGAAGTGTATTCAAGTTCACTGATTCATTTTTCTGCTTGATCAAGTCTGTTGTTGAAACCCTCTAGTGAATTTTTGCACTTCAGTTATTATATACTTCAGTTCCAGAATTTCTGTTTGGTTCTTTTTTATAGTTTCTCTTTGCTGTTATTCTCATTTTATTCATGTATTCCTTTCCTAATTTTGTTCAGTTGTGTGTCTGTATTCTCTTATAACTCACTGAGCTTCTTTAAAATGATTATTTTGAATTCTTTGTCAGATACACAGATCTCCATGTCTTTAGGGTCAATTACTAGACATGTTTCCTGTTGTTGTTCCTTTATCATGTCATGTTTTCCTGATTCTTTGTGTTCCTTGTAACTTTTCTTTGATGTCTTTACATTTGAAGAAACAGCCACTTCTTCCAGTCTTTATAGACTGGCTTTAACAAGGAAAGGCCTTCACCAATCAGCCTGGCTAGCAATTCTGGATGCCTCTCAAACGTTTTCTGTGAATGTATCATCTCTGAACTTGTGCATGTAGATTGTGAATTCAAGTGATTTACTCATTTCCTTCATTTTTTTACCCCCAAGAATCTGTAATCTCTTGCTCCTTCTGTCCCTCTGGTGTCTGGCTGCTATATTGTGGGCTAGGACATTAGAGGTATGCTCTACTCCTCCCTCTCCTTCCCTGTGAAGATGCCTTAAGATATGCCCCTCCTCCCAATTTTGCAGCGCAGTGCAGGGAATAGCAAGCCATTTTTTTACTTTTACTTCTTTTTAGTTGCCTCCATAAAACTAGGTTGATTCCATCAGGGTCCTGAGTGAGGTGCGACAGAAACCAACCTCTTGGGCAGCCTAGTAGAAGGCCAGGATTTTGGAGGTATTCTCCATACCTCTCCCCACCTCCAAGGGGAGAAGCTTCAGGTTCTGCAGTTGATTGCAATCTCACAGAGCAGTGCCAGCCACAGGAGGCTCTCTGCCCCATTTCTTTTATTCTTAACTGCCCCCTGGCATCTAAACTATTCCAGTTTTACCAGTGCTACATATGATGCAAGACAGAAACCAATTTCTCCAGCAGTGCATGTAAACACCAAGATATTTGAAGCATGTTCCATTTTTCCTTTCCCCTTGTTGGAGAAGTTGCAGGCCAAGGTTACCTCTCCATGCTGAGCTGTGCCGACTTGAGGGAGGGGGTAGCTCAGGTTAAATAAAATTGCTCTTCTTTCTCATTTCAATGTGCCTGTTCTTTGTTTTGTGCTCATCTGGAGTACTGCAACTTCCTAACAGAATTCTAGACCTCTCCTAAAGGTATTGTGGTCCATATATTGTTAAATTAGTGTTTTTGTCAGGGAGCAAGGGCTGGGACTTCCTATTTCACCATCTTGCTGATATCACTCCCTTGTTGTTTTAATTGATAATTTATATTCTAATTTTCCTCAAAATTCAGTATTTATTCCAAAGGTAAGAATCAGGAACTAAAACGTATTTAGAAGCTCTATATAGGTTGATAGGGTTGAGACAGGAGGGAAAGGGGCGGGGCACAACCACTTAAGGAATGACACGGCAATTGAGGACAGGACAAACTGGTTAGAACCAAGATGGTGGAAGATTCAACTTCCATTAGACCCTGAGCTTCCTGGAACACCCACAGGTGCCATGACAATTCCTAGGCTGACCATAAAAGGTCCAAAAGTGGGCAGGGGCCCCAATTCCTGGAAATCCTCACCCTTTCCCCAAAGTAGTTGGAATAATCCTCCTTTCATACTTGTTAGCATATGAAATTGCCCAGCCCATAAAAACTAACAACCCCTCACCTCATGGTCACGCTCTCTCTCGCCTTCTTAGACAGTCTGCACTCTGTCTATGGAGTGTGTATCTTCTTTAAACTAAACACCCCACACCTCATGGTCTCTCTCCCTCTTGCCTTTGCAGATGGCCCACATTTTGCCTATGGAATGTGTGTCTCCTAAGCCACTTTCCCTTCTGAGTGAGATGGACCGCTCTCTTGTCTCTGGAGTGTCTATCTCTCTAAATAAACTTGCTTTCACTTTACTATGCCTCGCTCTTGAATTCTTTCCTGTGTGAGGCAAGAACCTATCCTCCAGAAATAGGACTTCCTTACTGATGAGCTTAGTGAGAGCTTTTTTTTGATTGAACTGAGATGTAGACATTATGCTAGTGGATGCCCAAAATGCTAGAACGCAGAAAATTTCACTCTAGGATCGTTTAACTTCTTTTGATTAGAAACTTTGTTGTATCTAGAAGATAGCCTTTGGGAGATAGTGCTTCTTTTATAGGGAAGGGGGAGCAAGTGGGAAGTTAACTCTTCAGTATTCACTCTTTCAATCACTTTCCTATTTTCAACCCAATATTTTTTCTAAACCTCTTTTATCTAATAGAAAAGGTAACAGTAGGCACTGCAGAACTCCAAAGGAATTGAGTACTTAGGAAAAGCACACATAATGGTGGTGGAAACTTATTTACCTGACAGAGAAATGGAAGATTATGCCTTCAGGTACTCCAGTAACTTCTTCAGCCATAGATATGAGCCTGAGTACTCCAAGACATTTTCTAATTTTGAAAGGCATTGTAAAATTTTTGTAGGTTTTCAGGATTGGTTGTGAAAGGAAGGGTTGTTTACAAATTTGAAAGAAAAAATGAAAAGAGAGACAGAGAATCCTCACATGGAAGGAACAGTGTAAGCATGTCCTGTAAGGTACAGATAGTAGACTTTTCAAAGGATGGCGGAATTCCATAGGCAGAAGTGTTTTGTGTAAATGTAGATGAATGAATTGTAATTGTAATAGCACTAGCTACTATTATTGGTTAGCATGCAATATGATTTGCATTATTCAAATAATTTAATTTCCACAGTAACATGCTATTTTACTATAACACAAAAAGCTTATAATCCTGATGTTATTTCTGTCTTCAGTGTAGTGGGATTCAACTAATTTTGAAACTAAAACAGATTAAGCAATTAACAAATAACAACATAAACTCCATTAAAATACATTTGACCTATCCATTCCATAGACTGAAGTCCTGGGACCAAAAAAAAAAAAAAAGGCTAGACATTATAAAAGTAGGTCACCTCTAATCCTAGATCCCTATGGCCTAATGTAGCTCATAAGTGTGACAGACTAACTCAAAGCATTGTTGTTAATATGTAGCATTTTCAGAAGGCCAGTTTTCAAGCAGTCATTGAAAACCATCAAGAAGTAATAAATATCACTTTATATAGAAAGCGACTGCATTATCATGGCAATCTTGATTGAAGTTTGGCTAAATGTATGGAATGGGATGCTTTGAAATCTGATCTCTTGAAGTTCATCCTAGCACAACAAGCTTTTAGTGTCAAGAAAACTGACTTTCTGCTCTGCATCTAATGCAAATTTTGCAATTTATAAGACATTCTTTTCATTTTAATTCATAAAGAATGCACTGTTAAATGTTTCATGTAAGAACCTGAATGCTACCTTGTAAAACTGTAGGTTAATGTGAAGAGTGATCCCTTCTGTTACATTTTGAATAGAATATTCAAAATATTCAATTTGAGTACAATTTGTGTAATTTTAGGTTCTTTGAATAATTCAGATGCATTCATTTATTCTTGATTAGTGAATCAAGTTCTGAAAAAGAATATATTTTACTTCATGACATGTAGCATTAATAATTTATTACTTCACTCACAAATCTTTCTTTCAGGAAAGCAGTAGGAAACATTCAGGGAAAGTAATTCTCAAAATCATGGATGTACTAATGCCAGGTACCCACAGCATGACATGAAGAGCAGTATTGGTGGATCTGATAAAAGTAGTGTTCTGACAACCACAGACATATAAAAATACCCTTTTTCTATGATTTGGAATGAAATCTTTTCCTTGGGACTATCTAGGTAACTAGATAAAATGTCTTCTAGATTATGGTTTACCCTCATAGGACTCTCATGTACAATTCAGTGTTACTACGCCTTCCTAATAGTGTTCACATGGTTGTACTTCTATAACTGACCAGTGACACTAAGTGAAAAATAGCCAGTTTGGCACTCTGAGACACCTTAGTAAAACAACTACAAGACCTTTATAATGAACAGATTATATTGAATTCCATCACTAGGATATGGACTTTCAATGAGTTGTGTGTGCTATAAAACCTTCCCAGTGTGTTGCCAAATAGTTCTTGAAGTGTAAATTTTATTCTTGTTATAGCTGAAAATATATACTTTATGGCAAAATCTGTCAGAAGAATACTGGGCTGAGCAGTTGTGAGATGCAATACAAGAAGGAAGAGATACAGCAAACCTCTCAAGCTGTTGTCACATACAAATCTCCTATTCAGTGAAACACTAGTGAAATTTGCCTCATGAGTGTATAAGAGGGTAAGGTCAAGTCAGTAAGAAACCTTAATGATTTAACTAAAGTGAATACAAAGGTGAATAGAGTGATGAGTGTTGATGATATTGTAGACCTTCTGAGTCAATGTCATACTGTAGTAATGATTATTTTACAACTACTGTTGATTTGTTTAGTGGTTGTTTTGGTATTTTTAATTTCTACAATTCTGTCACCCAAACTTAGAACATTTTAAATGTATTGTGAAGTTCCTGATCAAAACCGAACACGTGTTTTTTTCTTGCTCTCCTGAGCTAATACTGCTTTGAGATTCATGAGTCTCTGGAAAGATGCTACCTATTCTTCAATGAAGATATTGGAAATCCAAGGTTTGGGTAACTGGAAAGGGCCCTGGTCCCAAAAGAGCAGAATATTTTTAATTCATGAGGGCCTCCCTGTACTAATCCATAACAAATCTACAATAGAAATATTTCCCTTAAAAGCCAGTAATAGATTAACCAATTAATTTTTTTTACAATTATGCTTTTTTCATTATGAGAAGCTTCAAACCTATACAAAGAGAATTTTATAATGAAGTCACTCGGTCTCATCACTAAACTTGAAAACTCTTCAGTTATTCAAATTATTCATCAACAGTTCATGTCCTATCTTGTTTAATCTATTCATCCACCAAGTCCCTGCCCCACCCATACCTGAGATTATTTTGAAGCAAATCACATAATGATATTTTTTCATATTTAAGTATATGCCTCTGCAAGTTAAGAATTAAAAAAGAGTAACCACAATGCAATCATCACTCTTAAAATTAGCAATTCCTTAATATCATGAAATAGCCACTGTTATGCACTAATTTTTCTCATAGTCTTAGACATTTTTAAAGGCTTCTTTTTTAAATTCAAAACTTGGAATCTCTTGAGCTTAATTTAAGGTTTGCATTTAGTACAAAAAAATTGTAATGATTTTCCTTTTGCTTTTATTATTGCTCCTATGCACAGGTGGTTTAAATAACCTATAGGAAATATTTGTCACAGTGCAGAGTGGGAGGGGACAACCAATAAAGCAAAAGAAACAACACCATTTCTCTAATAGTGCAGTGCTTAACATAGAATTGGGAGAAAAAAATAAAAGAAAAGCAAATGTGCGATTTCTATAGTGTTTTTTTTTCTGTTGTTTTATGATAAAGGTACAACGGTGTCTATACCCAAATCAAGAGCTATTTGAATACTATTTGCTGAAGAAAGTAGATTTCCATTTGTTCTTTAATTCACTAGCATTATCCTCTACCCAGTTCCCACATATATCAGAATATAAATCCTAGACTTCCTGTGACAGGAGTCTGAAACGAAAATACAAACAGTATTGAGGCCAAACTAACAGCCAAGATATTTTGAACTAGTTCCACTCTGTCCAAGCTAGATTTAATCCTCAACATTTACTCTAGCTACTTATGTTGAATCATTTTGTCCCCTTTTTAAGATAAGATAGGAACTGACACATTTTTTGATTGTATGTGGAGGGGTGTCACTTCATATTATTTCTGTATAGGTACTTCATTCACATTATCATTTTTACTCATATATAAAGGAAATGAGGGCCAGAGCAAATGCCTGTAGCAGAACCAGGAAATAAGCCCAACACTGATTGTAAAGGTTGTGTTCTTTATTAATTACAGGCTTACCTCAGATTTGTGGGTTTGTTATCAGATCACTGCAATAAAGCAAATATCACAATAAAGCAAGTCACAATTTTTTATTTGGTTTCCCACTGCATGTAAAAGTTATGTTTACACTCTACTGTAGTCTATTAAGTGTGCAGTGATATTATGTCTTTAAAAAACAATATACATACTTCAATTATTGCTAAAAAATGCTAACAATCATCTGAGCCTTAAGTGAGTCATAATCTTTTTTGAAATAGTAACATCAAATATCACTGATCACAGATCACCATAACAAATATAATAATAATGAAAAAATTTGAAATACCATGAGAGTGACCAAAATGTTACCCAGAGACATGGAGTGAGCAAATGCTCTTGGAAAACTGGCACCAATAGACTTGCTCGGTGCAGAGTTGTCACAAAGCTTCAATTTGCAAAAAAAAATTAAAAGAAGCACTATCTGTGATAAAATAGAGGTTAAAAAAAAGATAAAATAGACTATTAACCCAGAGAATGTAGGAATGAGGAGTCTATAAAATAGAATAAAATACATAATAAATAGATAAGAGGAAGACTAGTACAGAAAAGGAAAAATACACGATAATGTAATTATCTACAGCAAATAAAAGCACAGTCATATGGACAGAAAAATTTTATAATAAAGACAGAAATAAGGAGAAAGAGGAAACAAGTGTATAGTCTTCAAAACTTCATCCTGTGGGAAACCATGGCTCTTTAGTGCTGCAGAAGTCTTCCATCTGGTAAGATGGCACCTGTAATTGTAGATGCTGATGGTATAAGATCACAAGGCTGAAGGAAGAGCAGGCTGTCACAGTACAAAATCTCGGCAGAACCCCTGTATTGCACATGTGGAAACACCTGATTGAAAGCTAACATGAGAAATTCACCAGTTTAAAAGAGGTGTAGTAAAGCACCACAACAGGAATCTAATGAATAAAATGTGGGAGACACAGAACTTGGAGAAAGGGGAAAAAAAGTGAGAAGAAGAAATATGGGTGCTAAAACTAATAGTACAAAAAAAAATGAACAGGTAAAAATATGGAAAGAGTAAAGCTTAGATATGAAAAAAGAGGGTAGAAAAGAAATACACAATAGTGATAGAAACAGAGAAAGGGAAAAATGTCTTATGTATAAAATGTGTTGCAATTACTCTTGTATGTACTGGAGAGATTTTTTAGTGCCAAATGGTGGCATAAACAGCAAATCAAAAAATGATAACAAATTAACTCAATATTTCATCCAAACCAAATATACTATGCTAATTTTTCCCTGTTCCCGTTTAGTACTTGCTCACGTGTGTGTGTGTAATATTGCTAGCCAGCTACCTAGATGACAGCTATAGATATATAACAATAGAGATAAAAACATAGATATAAATATATAGTCAAATAGTGGATATATTAATGTTTGTTTATTTTACATATGATGAGCATACATATTTAGCATATTTTGCTAAAATATCACTAGATAGCCTTTATAATTATTTATTTAATTAAATGTCTTCTACATTTTGTGTCAAGGCTGTTTGCTCTATCTCCTCCTGATCCTTAATTCATTCCAGCTACCACAGCCACTGAGTCTGCTTGCTTTAAAAAAAAAAAATGATAATCTTTGCAGTTTTTCCTACACTACTACCCACTCCCTTACCTCCAGGCATCTACCTCAACCACACTCTCTAAATAACCAATGGTCACATCCTGGTTTGACTCTCTATACCTTTCTCCATGTTCATATTTATCATAAACAAACATTTATACTCACATGTGCAATTTTTAACAGAATAAGATTGTACTATATTTCTCTGCATCTCTGCTCAATCAAAAGTATGTTGTGGAAATTAGGCAAAATTAGGTGGTTCGGTGCCAAATCTTTTTGAAAATGGCTGCATCATATTCCATTGTGTGATCAGTATTCACACTGTGTTTTCCACGTTTTGCCAAATATTGTGCAAAGAGGGCTTTGATTTTTCTTATGTAAGTGTTTTTCTATTGGATAGATTCCCTGATATAAAACAGCTGAAAAAGAAGCTGGAGAGGGACAGATCAAGAAAGGGACAGAAGAGAGGAGAGAAAAAATTTTTTTTTAATTTTAAAAAAGAGAAGACAGGAGACGAGAGAGAAGAGAGAGAACCAAATATATTAAAAGCAACAGAGAGGTGATAGTATATTTTCACTTATTCTCTATAGTTCCTGCAAGAGTACTTTTCCACATTAAAACAATTCACAAATCCACTGGCAATGAATGAGGATAATTTTCCACAGACCTTTCCTTGCCAGGAATAGTTTTATGGCCTTTCAAAATTTGGTCAAAATCTGTTGGGTGAAAACAACAGTTCATTTTTATTTTAATTTGAATTTCCCTATTAAGGATCTGATATTTATCAGTCATTTGGATTTGTTCTTCTGTTAATTATCTACTCATACTCTTTTCTCAATTAAATTTTTGTCTTTTGTTTTCAGTTTGAGAAGTCTGTACATTTTCGTATCAATGTTTTATTTGTCACCTGCCTTGCATATATTTTTTTCCTAATACATTATTTATGTTTTGACCTTGTGTAATACATCTGTGACAAAAACTTTTTCATTTTATACCTTTATTGATGAATAATTGACAAATGTATTTGTATATATTTAAAGTATACAATATGATGATTTGATATTCATATATATTGTAGAATGAATACAAGATCAAGATAATTAACACATCAATCACTGCACATAGTTAACATATTTAACTCTTTTTTTGAGAAAAAAAATTTTAATTCCTAAAGAATCAAGTGTTTCTTTCTTATCTTTTATAGCTTCTGTATTTCCTCTCCTAGAAAACTCTCTCCGGGTCATTGGTCACATATACAATCTATAAGTTTAAAAATGTTACAGGTGCTTTAGTTTTTATATTTACATATTTAACCTCTCTGGAATTTATTTCTGAATATGATGTATAGAAGTCCAACTTTGTTTTCTCCCAGATGGATAATGAGTTATGCCCATTATATTTATTGAATAAACGTTTTTTACCATTTGCATAGAACATAGTCTTTTGAATAGATTGCAATATATACTGGGATCTACCTCTGGGCTCTCTTTCAGTCCAGTTAATCTATTTACTCATGCTTTTGCCAATACCATTGTTTTGGTATGTTGGAAAAGCTAAATTCCTTTTTAGTTTTTCTGTTTCTATATTTCTATGTTTTTGGCTACTCTAATCTATTTGATTTTCCATTGAACTTTAAAATTATTTTACCCAATTTCTGCCTTAAACCTGTGTGTCAGATTGTAAATTCAAAAGATGGCCAATCCCACAAGCACTTCTTACAATCTTCTTACAATATGACTTTGATTCTCCTTTTGACCGTGTCGTTGTGACAATGTGTGACTTCTGAAGCTAGACCATAAAATGTGATGACGCTTCTGTTTGTTTTTCTTGGGTTTCTCATTCCTAGAATCTGGTCAGTATAACTCTGAGAAAATCCAAACAGCCATGTAGGGAGATCCGGTTGGGGAGGAACCAAAGGACCAAAATCTCAGGTCCAACAGTCAGTACTAACTTACCAACCATTTGAGTCAACAATTTTAAAGAGGATACTCCAGCACATTCCAATTAACTTCCAACTTTAGATAGGTCAGAGATTGGGTAAGATGATCTTGAATTTCTTATGGAAGAGTATGTATCTAGGAATTATCATTAACTTTATTTAAAAAGCTGTATTTATATGTACACAATGAAAGATGGTACATATAGATACTGAGTTTGAAAAACTGAAACCTATTTTTATAACTAAATGATGAAATTTTTATATAGCATTTGTCATTTAGTGTAGTGGGCATTACTATTGGTCACCAATACCTGGTTCTCTATATCCTGGGACACAAGAATATTCCATCACCCCATCCAGCAAAAGTTAGACATGGTTAGGTGAGCAGCTTTGGCCAATGATGTTTGAGCATCCAATGGAGATATTTAATTGTTGTGCTCAACTCTCCAGCTTTTCTACTTTATGGAAATACCTGTATAACTGGAAAATTAAAGAAGCCTGGAATAGTAAAGCAACTCATAACAGAATGCTACCCTGGAGAGTCACTGGGATCCTCAGCACATTTGTGTTTTAAGCTGATGAGACTATATGATAGTTAGTTCACTCAGCATAACCTAGCCTCACCTAACTATTCCAATAACATTACAACTAGAAAATAGTTACTTTTCTCTAGAATATATTCTATTGAATTATAGTTGACTTACAGTATTATACTAGTTTCAGGTGTACAATGTGAGTTGATATTTTTATACATTATGAAATAATCACCTCAAGTCTAGTGACCAATTGTCACCATAAAAATTTATTATATTCCCTATGCTGTACATTATGTCCTCATGACTTATTTTTTTTTTTTTTGTAAGTGGAGGTTTGTACTTCTTAATTCTCTTTACCTATTTTACCCCCTCCCCCTAGCCCAACCCTTCTGGCAACCACTAGTATATTCTCTATGAGTATGTTTCTATTTTGTTATGTTTGTTCTTTTGTTTTATAGTTCAGATTCTACATATAAGTGAAAGCAGATAATATTTATTTGCCTTTCTCTGTCTGACTTATTTCACTTAACATGATACCCTCTGCATCCATTCATGCTGTCCCAAATGACACACTTTTTTTAATTGAAGTATAGTCAGTTACAATGTGTCAATTTCTGGTGTACAGCATAATGTTTCAGTCATTCATATACATACATATATTTGTTTTCATCTTCTTTATACTACAATTTGTTATCCTTTCATCTATTGATAGACACATAGGTTGCTTGCCTATCTTGGCTATTATAAATAGTGCTGCTGTGAACATTGAAGTGCACGTATCTTTTCAAATTAGTATTTTCATTTTCCTCAGATGAACACTCAGAAGTGGAATTGCTGGATTGTATGGTAATTCTATTTTAAATTTTTTGAGGAATCTTGATACTGTTTTCCATAGTGGCTGTACCAGTTTACATCCCCACCAACAGTTCACTAAGGTTCCCTTTTCTCCAAACCAACAATTGTTATTTCTTGTCTTTGTTTATGAAAAGTGTAAGGTGATATCTCACTGTGGCTTTTATTTACATTTTCCTGATGATTAGTGATGTTGAGCATCTTTTCATGTGTCTGCTGGCCATCTGCATTTCCTCTTTGGAAAAATGTCTATTCAAATTCTCTGCCCATTTTTAATCAAATTTTTAATATTGAATTGTATGTGTTTTTTTATATATTTTGAATATTAACCCCTTACCAGGCATATCATCTGCAGATATCTTCTCCCATTCAGTAGGTTACCTTTTTGTTTTGTTGATGGTTTCACTCACTGTGCAAAAGCTTTTAAGTTTAATTAGGTCCCATTTGCTTATTTTTACTTTTGTTGCCCTTGCCTGAGGAGACAGGTCTAAAACATATTACCAAGACTGATGTCAAAGAATGTATTGCCTATGTTTTCTTACAGGAGTTTTATGGTTTCAGGTCTTATATTTAAGTCTTTAATCCATTTGAGTTTATTTTTGTATATGGTGTTAGAAAACTGTCTAGTTTCATTCTTTTACATGCACCTGTCAGGTGTTTCCAACAGCATTTAGTGAAAAGACTGTATTTTCCCCATTATATATTCTTGCCTCTTTCTCATACATTAGTTGAGCAAACAAATGTAGGTTCATTTCTGGGGTCTCTATTCTGTTCCATTGATGTAAGTTTGTGTCAGTTTTTGTGCCAGGACCATGCTGTTTGATTACTGTAGCTTTGCAGTATAGTTAGAAATCAGGGCATATGATACCTCTAGCTTTGTTCTTTCTCAAGATTATTTTGGTTACTTGGAGTCCTTTTTGTTTCCATACAAACTTTAGAATTATTTGTTTCACTTCTGTGGAAAACGCCATGGATATTTTGATAGGAATTGCATTGAATCATTGTAGATTGCTTTGGGTAGTATGAATATTTTAACAATATTAATTCATCCAATCCATGAGCACAGGACATCTTTCCATTAATCTGTGTCATCTTCAATTTCTTTCATCAATGTCTTATGTTTTCAAAGTACAGATCTTTCACCTCCTTGGTTAAATAAACTTGTTCCTAGGTATTTTATTCTTTTTGATGTAATTATAATGAGATTTTTTTTTATTAATTTCTCTTTCTGATAGTTCATTATTAGTGTATAGAGATGTAACAAATTTCTGTATATTAATTTTGTACCTTGTAGCTTTACTGAATTCACTTAGTTCTAATAGTTTTTTTGGTCGGATCTTTAGGATTTTCTATATATAGTATTATGCTATCTGCAAATAGTAACAGCTTTACTTCTTTTCCAACTTAAATTTTTTCTTTTCTGACTACTGTAGCTAGAACTTCCAATCCTATGTTGAATAAAAGTGCAAAAAAGGGCATCCTTGTTTTGTTCCTGATCTTAAAGGAACAGCATTATGATTTTAGCTGTGGGTTTGTTATATATGGTCTTTATAGGCATATCTAGTTTTATTGTGCTTTGCTTTATTGTACTTCACAGGTATCACATTTTTTATAAATTGAAGGTTTGTGGCATCCCTGTGTTGAGCAAGTCTATTGGTATGATTTTTTCCAACAGCATTATTTTTAAAATAAGGTATGAACAGTGTTTTTTTTTAAAGACATAATGTTATTGCACACTTAATAGACTACAGTATGTTGTAAATGTAACTTTTATATGCAATGGGAGACCAAAAAATTGGTGTGAGTTGTTTTATTGCTATACTTGCTTTATTGCAGGGGTCTGGAAAAAAAATCCACAATATCTCCACATATGCCTGTATTATGTTGAGGTATTTTCCCTCTGTATCCACTTCATTGAGAGGTTTTTTTTTTATCATAAATGGATGTTGGATTTTGTCAAATGCTTTTTCTGTGTCTATGAGAAGATCATATGATTTTTACCCTTTATTTTGTTAATGTGGCATATATCATGTTGATTGATTTGCAGTTATTGAACCATTCTTATATGCCTGGAATCCTGGAACAAATCCTGCTGATCATGGGATATGATCTGTTTAATATATTATTGAATTCAGGTTGCTAATATTTTGTTGAAGATGTTTGCACCTGTGTTCATCATGGACACTGGCTGGTAATTTTCTTTCTTTTCCTTCTTTTTTTTTTTTTTTTTTCTGTAGTGTCTTAGTCTGGTTTTGTTATCAGAGTAATTAATGCTGGCCTTGTAGAGTGAATTTGGAAGTATTCCTTCTTCAATTTTTTCTTAAATGTTTTTCTTAAATGAAGCCATCTGGCCCTGGAGTTTTGGGTTTTTTTTTATTACTTTTTCAATTTCATTACTAGTAACTAAGTCTGTTCACATTTTCTGTTTCTTCCTGATTGGGTCTTGGAAGATTTGTTCTTAGGAATTTATCTATTTTTTTCTACATTGTTCCATTTGTTGTCATTTAAGTGTTTATAGTAATCTCTTGTGATCTTTTGTATTAATGTGATGTGGATTGTAACTTCTTCATTTCTGCTTTTATAAATTGCGGCCTTCTCTCTTTTTTTCTTGATCTATGTGTGTCTCTTTTTTGTTTCTTGAGCAGTCTGGCTAGAGGTGTTTTGATTTTGTTTATCATTTCAGAGAAAAAGCTTTTAGTTTCATTGATCTTTTCTATTGCTTTTTAGTCTCTATGTTATTTATTTCCACTCTGATCCTTATTATTTTCTTCCTTCTGCTAACTTTTGACTCTGTTTAATCATCATTTTCTAGTTCTTTTAAGGTGAAAAGTTAGGTTGTTTATTTAAGTTTTTTTTTTTCTTTTCTTGAGTTAGGCCTGCATCACTGTGAATGGCTCTCTTAGAACTGCTTTTACTGCTTCCCAGGGATTTTGGAAAGCTGTGCTTCCATTTTCATTTGTCTCAAGGTTCTTTTATCTGTTTATTTTTTTCATTTCCTCTTTGATTTCTTCTTGGACCCATTGGTTGTTGAGTAGCATATCATTTAGTCTCCATATGTTTGTGTTTTTTCCAGTTTTCTTTTGGTAATTAACTTCTAATTCTAAATCATTGTGGCTGGAAAAGATGCTGGTTATGATTTCAATGTTGTTAAATTTATTGAGACGTCTTTGTGGCCTTGCACATGATGTATCCTGCAGAATGTTCCATGTGCACTTGAAAAGAATATGTATTCTGCTGTCTTGGTATGGAATGTATTGTATATATTTGTTAAGTTAATCTGGCTTAATGTGTCATTTAAGGCTAATGTTTCTTTATAGATTTCTGTCTGAATCATCTATCCATTGATATAATTGGGGTATTAAAGTCTCCTACTATAGTATTACTGTCAATTTCTCCCTTTATATCTGTGAATATTTGCTTTATATAATTGAGTGCTCCTATGTTGGGTACATAAATATTTACAAATGTTATAACCTCTTCTTGGGTTGTCCCCTTTATCATTATCTAATGACCTTTTTTTGTCTTTTGTTATAGTATTTGTTTTAAAGTTTCTTTTATCTAATATGAGTATTCCTACCACATCTTTCTTTTCATTTCAATTTGCATGGAATATTGTTTTCCATACTTTTACTTTGTGTGTCCGTGTGTGTATTCAGATCTGAAGTGAGTCTCTTGTTGGCAGCATGCAGATAGGTCTTGTGTTTTTATCCATTCAGCCACCTTATGTCTTTTGATTGGAGAATTTAATCCATTTACATTTAAAGTGATTATTGATATGTCTATTCTTACTGCCATTTTGTTAGGTGTTTTTCTAGTTCTTTTTTGTTACTTTCTTCTTCTTTTTTAGTCTTTTCTCTTGTGTTTTGATGATTTTCTTTAGTGTTATGTTTGGGCTCCTTTGTCGTTATTCTTTGTGTATCTATTGTAGGTTTTTTTAATTTGTGGTTACCATGAGGTTTATATATATTGACCTATATATGTATATATGGCAGTTCATTTTAAGCTGATAGTTACTTAAACTCAAATGCATTGTAAAAGCACAGCACTTTACCGCCCACGTGTTTATGTTATTGACGTTATTTTACATCTTTTTACTGTGTGTATCCCTTAGCCACTTATTGTAGTTATAGTTGATATTACAACTTTTGTCTTTTAACCTCTATACTAGCTTATTTTTTTTTTTTATCATACTAGTTTTTTAAGTGGTTGGTCCACTGCCTTTACTATATATTTGTCTTTTTTGGGATGATTTTTTTTTCTTTCATATATTTTCTTGTTTCTAGTTATGGCTTTTTCTTTTCTACTTAAAGAAGACCCTTTAACATTTCTTGTAATGCCAGTTTAGTGGTGATAAATTCTTTTAGTTTTTGCTTGTTTGGGAAACTTTTCTCTCTCCTTCAATTCTGGATGGTAATTTTGCCAGGTAGAGTATTCTTGGTTGTAGAATTTTTCCTTTCAACACTTTAAATAAATATATCATGCCACTCCCTTCTGGCCTGCTGAAAAATCAGCTGATAACCTTATGGGGGTTCCCATACACGTGACTCATTGTTTTTCTCTTGCTGCCTTTAAAGTCCTTTCTTTATCTTTAAATTTTGTCTTTTTAATTATAATATGCTTTGGTGTGAATCTCTTGGGTTTATCTTGTTTGAGTCTCTCAGTGTTTCTTAGTCCTGGATATCTGTTTCTTTTCCCAGGTTAGGGAAGTTTTCAGACATTTTTTCAAACAAGCTTTCTACCCCTTTCTCTCTCTCCTCCTTCTGAGACCTTTATAATGCAAATGTTACTATGCTTGATATTGTCCCAGAGGTCCCTTAAACCATCCTCATTTTTTAAAAATTCTTTTTTCTTTTTGCCATTCTGACTGAGCAATTTCCACTATTCTATCTTGCAGGTCACTTATGTGTTCTTCTGTATCATCTAATCTGCTATTGATTCCCTCTAATGTATTTTTCACTTAGCTATTGTATTCTTCAGCTCTCATTGGTTCTTTTTTTATTTTCTAACTCTTTGTTGAAGTTCTTACTATGTTTCTCCATTCCTCTCTTGAGTTTGGTGAGCATCTTCATGACAGATGCTTTGAACTCTTTATCAGGTGAATTATCTCCATCTCATTAGGGTTTGTTTGTTTGTTTGTTTCCTGGGGTTTTCTTTTATTTTTTTCTTTTGGAAAAAAATTTCTCTGTCTCCTCATTTTGTTTGTCTTTCTGTGTTTGTTTCTATGAATTAGATGAAATAAGTACCTCTCCTGGTCTTGAAGGCATGGTCTTGTGTAGGAGTGTCCCTTATATAGACTGTGTGTGCCAGCAACTTTAGTAAGCTGGCTGGGGCTAGAGCAGGCATGGGCCAGGGTGATCCTGGGGTATACTGGCCTGGGCTAGGACTACTTTAGTGGAATGGTTGGAGCTATAGTGGGTGCCAGCCAGAGATTTCCTAGGGCACACTGAGGCCACCACCTTGGTGGGATGGCTGGAACTGGAGTGGGCACAGGCTAGATCTTTTTTGGGATGTGTTGGGGCCACCTCCTTGGCAGGAAAGCTGGAGCTGGTGCAGGCATGGGCCAGAGGCACGCTGGGGTGGCCTTGGGAAGCCAGCTAGAATGCCAGGTGCTTTCAAACTGCTGCCTCTGCACTAGGACTCAAAGTTTATGTGCAAGCTTTTTAAGAGTGGAGTCTTGGTTTCCTATAGCCCTCTGGAAGTAAGCCCTGCTGATTTTCAAAACTAATTGTAGGGGCTTATCTTTCTGGTACTAGTCACAAGGACTGAGCTGCCCAATGTGGGACTTGAACCCCTTACTCCTTAGGAGGACCTCTGCATTTGTGATATTCCCTTCTGCTTGTGGGTCACCACAGTGAGGATCTGGGTCCTGACTAGATTGCATCTCTGCCCCTCCTACCCATCTCAATGTGTTTTTTTTCTTTATATCCTTAATTGTAGAATAGCTGTTCTGCTTGTCTTCAGGTTATTCTCAGAAAGAGTTGTTTTATATGTAGTTTTAGTTTTGGTGTAGCTGTGGGAGGAGGTGAGCTCAGGATCTTCCTACTCCTCCATCCAGATCCTACCTCTAGTAGAATTTATTTTCTTTATCACAATTTTGAACAATTAACTCTGAAAAGTAACTGAGTAATAGAACAAAGGCTAAAAGAATTTGTCTCTGTGAAGTAGAAATATGTTTATATTTCAGATACTTTTAGGCATCAAGTCATCTTAAAGTTGATGGCAATTATTCAATAACATAATCTGAAAAATGTCAACATTTCAGACAGAAAAAATATGAAAAATAAAACCATTAAGAAGAAAAGTTGTGAAAAGTCTTATAAAAATGGTATATTCAAACAGGCAAAGAACTTATCAAAATACATTATCTTTTTATTTAACATTTGTTTACCATATGAATTAAATAGTGTTATTTAGCTCAGATGTGACTCATGGAAATTGGATTGTTTCTCAAATATATATATATTTTTAATGAAATGTTTATATAGTCTAAATTTGGTAAGTTTTCAATAAAGCAAATTTAGTTAAAAACTGTACTAGGCAGGCCAGATGCTCAAATCTGAGTTGCCAGAACTGTCAAACTGTCAAAAATAACACATATTAACAAGGTCAAATAAATTTAACATTAGTTTGACTCAGAAAGTCACACTGAGAACTGTACAATATTCAATGACTATGCCCTGTGCCAAAGGTAACTGAAAAATCTTGAAATGAACCATAAGATTATTTATCATGTAGTTAGAAGTAAGATACCTTTACATTTCTTTCAAATCATTCAAAACTTAGCCTTCAGCCTTATTTGTAAACTTTATAATTATCCCCATTCCCATACTCAAAGCTCCAGATCATACAGTTTCAGGTTAGCAGGAGAAAAGTGCTCCTAAACTGTATTTCCACAGAGATTATCCTTCCAGCCCACCACTATATTCACACCAAACTACATACTGCAGTCATCTCTTTTTTTTTTAAACTCTGGTTGACATACATTAGCATTTCCAAATATCCAGGTGTGATTCAAGACGATATTTCCATTTAAAAATAACTTTGTTTTTAATGCAGAATTTATATCAGGAAGAATCAATAGTCTCTCTGTCCAGATAACCATCACTAACATAAAATTTTAAAATATATTACACAAATTCTGAGGCATCCATTTTTTTTTTCACAAAATAGCATATTTGAAAACAGGATGCAACTTGCAATTGATGATGTCTTGTAATTGCCTTTGTCCAGGAAGCAGTCATGGTATATAATTGTCACTACCTGCACATGTTCAAATGCAATCAAACTTTTCATACTGTCATCACTCAAATTGAGTTATGGACATTACTGTAGTACAGACATTGGACTTAATTGCTCTTTAAAATATTTGCAAAAAATATCACACTGATTTAGCATTGAAATGAAAAGCTACTGGATATGCAGAAAAGCAGGAAAAAGATCAGGGGTCATGAATCTGATACCAGTAAACAAAATAATCTCATTAGTGGAATGACCTTTTTGCAAATTTAATTCCCCTAAGAGTAGACTGCAAGATGAGTATTAGTGTTCAGGATATTTATTAGGGAGTGTTCTTGTGATCAACACTTCTTGAAAGAAAACAAAGAAGCGGAACTGGACGGGAGAAAGTGGGGGCAAGATTTGCATCTTTACAATGCCTTGACTGTACTCATAAAGAGCTGGGATGCTGGGCTGGTTTGTCCTTCAGAATCATCCAGAGTTGAAATAGAGTGGGCCTTTAGGCACTTGATATCAGTTGCTCCATGAATGAAATGTGCCCTTGGATGTGGCAATTGTCTTTGGCCAAGACAATTCTGAAGAAAGTTGACACCTGTGGGCTGCCTAGTGGCAACACTCTTAGGGGCTGGAAGATTACATCCTTCATTTCTGAAAGATTCAGAAGGCGCATTACAGTATCCACCAGAGGATAGTTTCATTTTTCTTGCAAGACTAAAACCAGGTGCTTTAAGAGACCACAGAAAGAACAATCCAAGTATATGAAGCTCTGTTAAGTTTTATTACTGAGATATATGCAAACAGTTTGCCAATAACATGACAAGCAATGCAGTTGAAGGCAAGAGAATTTCCATATACCTGGGAATAGTTGAAAGGAAATTCAATGTAATGAGAGGCTGATATAATCCATTCATATGTAGTACAGGATTATTATTAAAACATTCTGTTAGTCATGATCACCATTAAATTTTATGTCATAGTCTAGTCAGCAGAATCCTTTTTCTTAAAAGTGTATAAGAGTCAATGCTATCTCATATTTGAGATAAAATAATGTACATGTATATGCATTGATTTTTAAGACCTAAACATTACAAATAAGATATAAGCTGTAAAGACCCACTTGTCTCTCATGTTCCTGTTAATAAGCCCCTCTTTTGAAAGGAACAACCATTACTAGCTTTCAAGAGACTATTTCTTTGTTTCTCTCCAACTATTTATATGTTGAAAGTTTTTGATGCTACAGCAATGTTAAAGTATAACATAATGAGCACACCTGCAATAATCTCTTTCTCTTTCTTTCTATCTATATCTCTACATGTGCATGCGTGCGCACACACACACATACACACACTCATTTGACATAGCACATAAATCATTTGAAAATATGTTTCAGATGTCTTGAAACTCCACCAGTGTATACTTCAACATGTATCTCCTAAGACAAGGACACACATACCATTATCATACTTAAAATATTTAGAACTGAAACAATAATCATACCTAAAATACAATCTATGTTGCAATTTCTTCAAAAGTCACAAAAATATTCTATGGAGCTGTCCTGCTTGTTGAAAGGACATTGCGATGGACCCTTGTTAAAAATGGTAAGATAGATTTTATTTGATCTATTGTAGTAGAGGGAGAGACTTAAATACAAAACTGAGCTCAACTCCAAATACAGCCAGGGCAGATGTGGATTTATAGTCAATGGGCAGGGTGAGGGAGTCAGCGAATAAAAACATTACTAAGAGTAGTTTAATTAGATATTAAGGGTGGAGGAAGAGGAATTTGATTAGGTGTTAAGAATGAGGCTGTTCTCACTAAACTGTCTTAGCAGGATTCTTGCTAAGACTGGGATTGACAGAATTCTTTGCCTAAACTGGACAAGCCTCCTAGCTGGGAAGAGGGCTGACAGAAACCTGACTAAAGTTTGGTCAAGGAGGGCGTCCTTGTCACCTCTCACACACAAATCAGAATCTAATCAAGAAACACACATTGCACTTGGTTGTCACTGGGCTCTCTTTATCAGGTATAGTTCCTCCACCTTTACCTCTCTTTTATTATACTGATAATTGGAAGAGTCCCGGCCAGTTATATTTTAGAATTTCTTATAATCTAGATATAATACTTGTTTAATCATGGTTAAAGTTTGAATTCAACATTTCAGTAAGACTATTATAGAAGCCTTGCTTTCCAGACTACCTAAAAGTTATGGAACAAGAGTTCTCTTTAAACAATATTATGTAGGAATATGAAAGAGAAAGTGCTATTGATTGGGAAAATCTTATTTCCTCTTAAAATAGAAATGGCAGTTCTGGAGAATTAATATATCTTTGGGGGCTTGTATTCCAAATAAAACAAAATTCAGAAAGGCTTCCTAACTCCCTTGTTACATATCAAATTCAAGGGCACTGCAGCCTCCTGAAATATAGTGGCCAAATTGGCAGCATTTCACAGAGTATCCCTCAGTGGAGACATAATGTTAACTGATGTGACTCAGTGATATTTGGTGAAGTTTGATCCTGTTTGAAGGGTCCAAGATGGCTTCAATCACATGTCTGTCACCTTGGAGGCAATGCTTAGAAGGCTGCACTTATCTGGGCTTCTCTCTGTCTGTGTAATCTCAGAACCTGTGCACATCACCTCTACAGTAGGGTAGTAACTCTTTGAATATGATGGTTCAGGGCTCCTGGAGCAAGTGTTCTGCAATGCAGGAAGTAGAAGCTGCCAGTTTTTTAAAGATTAGGTCTAGAATCTGATTTGGCATTGCTTTTATTATATTCTGATGGTCAAAGCAGTAAGGGAGTCCACCCAATTTATGGTCAATGTCATAAACCTCTCCATGGGATCAGTATCAAAGAATGTGTGAGCATATGTAGTCTGCCACATTTCCCTGTACAGATTATACTTTTTCTTTTTTCAAATTACATTCAGATGAAAAATTTAGGAACTCAGGAAACAGATATTGGCCAAAGAGCTATCTCACCCTTAAGAGTTCCTTTCAGATAAACAATATATCTTTGCTCTCTGAAACTAAGAAACAACAGATGTTTAGATATATCTGGTCTCCATTGCTTACTTGTGATTGGAATAGATGACAGAACTGAGGCCTTAGCAGGATTTTGGACTTTGCAATGAATTTCTAGAGTATGATCTTAGTGAATGGAATATTCTGACTTTTTATTAAAATATTTTTCTTAATTGTATTTTCTTTCAATACCCCTTTCTCATATTTTAACAGGGCTATTTGTTTTATCTCTGCAGTTTTTAAAAGCTTTTTCTATTATTAGGGCTATTAATACTTACTCTGTAATATGCTTTGCAAATATTTATTCTCATCTGTTGTTCATAGTTTGTCATTGTTTATGGCTTCGTTTCCAAATGACGTTTTTTAGGCAATCAAAATATCGATAATTGGCATTACAGATTATGAATTCGCTTCCTAGCCTAATCATTTCCCCACATCTTATCTTTATACAAAATATTTTACGAAATTTTCTCCTAGCAATAATATTATATATTATATTTGTCTATTAAGATACTATCAATTTTATGATGCATTGTTATTTTATATACTGCAAAGAAAAAATGATACTGCCAATTCAACAATACAATACTTAAATTATCACTTATAACTTTAAAAAATCCTGTTGAAAAACTTAACACTTATTTAGATAGAGATTTTATACTATACCATTATTGTGCATGTATATAAAGGGAAACAAAAGGGAAGTAAATTGATGAAAATATTCCTCATATTTCTTTACTCTGAAGATCCAGCTGTTCTGAATTGTTTTTCAAATTCAAAATCATATATTTATGTATTTTGCCACAAAATATTGACTTCTGTGCCTTCAAGAGTACTCTACTATTGTCTGCTGGATTTTGCTAGTAACCTCAAGCACCTGTTCTGTAAGTTTTAATGAGTTCTCTTTTTCTACTTTACCAGTGGGCGTCAATGGACTCATATTTCTTCATCAAATGATTCTGGTATGGTTTATTGAATTAATCTTCAAGGAAAGCAGCTCTACAGTCATTTTACCAGAAATGACAACCAAACTTGGGCATGTGCAAGCAGTGACAACTATGTCATGACTGCCATCTGTCTACAAGCAATTGTAAAACACCACTGATCGTAAGACATATCCCATTTCAGATGTTAGAATGTGCAAAATAAATATGTATCTTAAGATAGATGAAATATTGTATTTTTATAATTAGATATTTAATCCATTTGGCATGTGTTTTTATATGAGATAAGATTTAGGGATTATGTTACATTTTTACCCTGATAAACAGTATTGAATTTTATTTTATTTTCTATTTTATTTTATTTTATTTATCTTATTTTTTAATTAAAGTACAGTCAGTTACAATGTGTCAATTTCTGGAGTACAGCACAATGTCCCAGTCATGCATATACATACATATATTCATTTTCATATTCTTTTTCAGTAAAGGTTATTACAAGATACTGAATATAGTTCCCTGTGCTATACAGAAGAAATTTGGGTTTTTTAAATCTATTTTTATATATAGTGGCTAACATTTGCAAATCTCAAACTCCCAAATTTATCCCTTCCCACTCCCTTTCCCCAGGTAACCATAAGATTGTTTACTACGTCTGAGAGTCTGTTTCTGTTTTGTAGATGAGTTCATTAGTGTCCTCTTTTTTTTCTTTTTTTCAGATTCCACATATGAGTGACATTATATAGTATTTTTCTTTCTCTTAATGGCTTATTTCACTTAGAATGATGATCTCTAGGCCCATCCATGTTGTTGCAACTGGCATTATTTTATTCTTTTTTATGGCTGAGTAGTATTCCATTGTATAAATATACCATTACTTCTTTATCCAGTCATCTGTCAATGGACTTTTAGATTGTTTCCGTGTCTTGGCTATTGTGTATAGTCCTGCTATGAACATTGGGGTGCATGTACCTTTCCAAATTACAATTCCCTCTGGATATATGCCTGGGAGTGGGATTGCTGGATCATGTGGTAGGTCTGTTTTTAGTTTTTTTGAGGACTCTCCATACTGTTTCCTATGACTGCTGCACCAAACCACATTCCCCCCAGCAGTGTAGGAGGGTTCCCTTTTCTCCACACCCTCTCCAGCATTTATCATTTGTGGACTTTTGAATGGTGGCCATTCTAATTTGTGTGAAGTGATACCTCATTGTAGTTTTGATTTGCATTTCTCTGATAATTAGCAATATTGAGCATTTTTTCATGAATTTTAAAAGGTGGTTACATAAAATTCCTTTCTTCCCTCTGAAGATAGGGACCAATTGAGAGATAGATGCAAGATATAGATCAAAATGTCAGATTTATTACCGATACAGATGATAATAGAAGAAAAAAACTGTAGTTCTTTAGTTAAGAGAACTTTCTAATATCCTCTTACAGTGTCCTTCCCTGTGTGTACAGACCAGCACTA
This sequence comes from Camelus bactrianus, assembly GCF_048773025.1. Lineage (NCBI taxonomy): Eukaryota > Metazoa > Chordata > Mammalia > Artiodactyla > Camelidae > Camelus > Camelus bactrianus. The sequence continues at coordinate 74,219,526 of NC_133575.1, read as the reverse complement.
TCCAATAGGACATTCTGTAATGATGGAACTGTCCTCTATCTGAATGTGGTAGTCACTAGCCATATGTAGCTATTAAACACTTGATATGGCTGGTGTGAATAAAGAACTGAAATTTTAATTCAAATTAATTTAACTTTACCTAATTTAAAAATAGATAGACACATGTGGCTAATGACTACTGCACAATACAGATCTAGCTTCTTCCATTAGATGCACTCAATTAATAATCATGGACAAATGAATGCCATCTACCACCACGCAATTTCTTTCTTTCAGGTGAAGAATGAATAAGGGACGAATTGAAACTAAAATTGTTTCTCTACCTGAAGGTCTTTTACATGGAATCTCTATATGGAAACTTGAGGTCATGGAGAAATGAAGATTCTCTTTTTACAACAACTAGGGGTGCTGACATAATGCATGAAAAACAAAAAAACTAGTGGGCCTCAAATATCAGCAGCATCTATATAACCTTGCATAGTAGCTATCTTTTGCTGCCTACCAATGTTTACCACATGCTTCGTGACTTTAAAACAACACATATTTATTATTTCTTAGTTTCTGTGACTGAGAGTTCTGGTCATGGCTTAACTGGGTACTCTGCAAGACTGGAACCAAGGTGTTGGCTAGGACCGAGTTCTCATCCCAAGGTTCAAGTGGGGAAGGATCTGATTCCAAGCTAACACAGTTTCAGGCAGTTTTCAGTTTCTTGTGGGTTATGAGAATAAGAGCCCTGATTTTTCTCTGGCTATCAATCAGAGGATGCCCTCAGTTCTTTCCCATGTGGCCTTCTCCATGCAGCCACTAAATGCATTGCATCTTGCTTCTGAAAAGTCAGCAAGGGAGAGTGTCTCTTAGCAAGACAGAAATTACAATCTAATGTAACATAATCATATAATCACATATATCCCATCTCTTTTGCCATATTCTATTGATTAGAATCAAGTTACAAGCCCTGCGAGCAATCAAGAAGGGAATTTCACAAAAGAGTGAACAGTAGGTGGTAGGGGTCATGGGGTCCACCTTAAAGTCTATCCTTTGATAGGAATTTGTTAAGAATGCAAATTTTGGGGCCGTATCACAGAACTTCTGAATCAGAAACTCTAGGGGTGAGTCCTAGCAATCTGTGTTTTAACAAGCCTTTTAGGTGATTTTGATGCATGCTCAAGTTTGAGAATCACTGAAATAACCCATCTATCCCCCACTGAATTGAAATGCTAACCTTGTCATCCATATTTGAGATGACTAGTTGTCTATCAGTCTGTTCTCCCCTTCTTCTATACTTACATATCCTCTACTTTTCAGCTGGCTATGTGCTGCCTAAAAGAAATATGTCATCTACCAGTTTATCTTGTACTTGGTGTGGCTAAGTCACTAAATTCTGAGTGAGTGGAAGTGGTATGTGTGACTTGTCAGAAAGTACTTAAAAGAAGGGATTTTTGCCCTTATTATTCCCTTTCCTCTTTCTTGCTGAGTGGAATCCAGATTGAATGACTGGAGTTGAAGTCACTATCTTGGTCATAAATGACCTTGAAAATGAAGATCACACAACATTAAACAAGACAGAAAAAGTCAATACCACTAACGCAGTGGTCTTGTGTACCAGCGTTAAATTACTTCTTCCAGACAAATGAGAGGAATAAAATTGTCTCTCTTTTTAAGCCACTGATATTTTGGGTATTTTGCTGTTAAATGTAATCCTAACCAACATTATATATGCATTTGAATCTATTTCTGGATCCCCTAATCTTTCCCTTTCAAAGATCTATTTTTCTTTTTCTGTCTTAGAGTCATATCATATGGAGTAAATAGTAAATTTTAACATCTGTTGAGGCAAGTCTCTTTCTTTATTACTCTTCTTTTTCAAAAATACTTACTTGAACTTTAAAATAATTTGATGTGGATTCTCAAAATTATAACTCCATTGGGATTATTACTTGATGACTAAAGAAATGTACTCACTTATGAGATAATGACATTTTGATGGTTTTATGTCTTCTCATCTGAGAACATGGCTTGCGTGTCCATTTACAGGTTTGGTTTTATGTTCTTTGAAATTTTAAAGACTTACTCATATAGATCCTGCTTCACTCCTATCAAATTTATTCCAAGGAATTTGTGGTGATGTCATTATTATGAATGGGATTTTTTTTTCTGCTTTTGACTGTAGTCTATAGAAAAGCTATTGACATAAAAAAGCTTTTTTTTTTACTTTTTAATTTGATTTTCCAATTGGCTTGCTGTTTTTACTAGTTCATAGAATAATCTGTGGAATTCCTAGAACATTTTTGAAAATAATTTAAATTTTTAAGATTTATACTGAAAGCTTCATTTCCTTATTGCACTATATAAAATCTCTAAAACCAATGTGGAATAATAGTGATGATAGCATGAATATGTCTTTTTCTCACAGTAATGGAAATTAGCATTTCATTATTATTTATGATTGTTAGTTTTATTGCAAAATGTATTTACCATATTTTGTAATTCCCTTTAATTTCTATTTACCTGCATTTTTTTTTCAGTTGGATATTTAATTTCAGCATCTATTGATACAATCATCTACTTTCCCCTTTGATGTATTGGTAGAGTGAAATCTATTGATAGATTTTCTAAAGAAAAATCAATTTTGCATATATGAAGCAAAATATGCTCTTTCCTCATGGTATATTGGTGTATTGCTCTTATTTTATTGCTCAATTTGGATGACTAAATTCTTTTTAGAATTTTCATTTATGTATAATTTAAATTTGTTTAACATTTTCTTCTTTTATGCTACCTTTAAGATTTAATATTTAAGCAGTAAAATTTTGTTGGTTTCATAAAATGAATTATAGAAATTTTTATTTATTTATGGATAGTGTAGGGGAGCAAAATTTGCCACCCCAGAATGTGTCTTGTTGGCATGAGGATTCATTTAGGCTTATTATTTTTAAGGTGCAAAGGACTCAGGAAGAACTTTTGACCTTCTCCTTAACTGCCTAAAAGAATGTAGATAGAAGACCTGTTCCAGGAAGGGAGCTGTCACCCTAGATCACTATAGTATGATCTAGGTGTGTAGGCAGGGAGGAACTTAGCAAAGTCTGTTTGTTAAAATTCCTCTCTGTGTCACATCATCTCTGCATGACCCTGCAAACATTTGTTTACCAAACATTTGCTTTTCTATCTCCATGTGAATTGCCTTCATTTCCTTTGTAGTCCCAAACCACTGCCCCCAACATCCTCTTTTGTCTTTAGTTGAAGATGGTGTTTAAGGTGAGGGTTTCAGCCATTTTGGTGAGTTACTCAGTTTTCCTGGGTCTCGCTCATGTATAAATGTTATTAACCTTTTGATTTTTCTCCTGTTAATCTCTCTTATGTCAAGTTAATTCTTAGACCAGTCAGAAGAACCTAGAAGGATAGAGGAAAATTTCTCCCTAATAACGGAATGAGTTTGAAAAATACAGGAGTTTCATATGTCTTAAAAGTTATATATGGGGGGGAGGGTATAGCTCAAGTGGTAAAGCACATGCTTAGAATGTACAAGGTCCTGGGTTCAAGCCCCATACCTCCTCTAAAAATAAATAAATAAATAAACCTAATTACCTCCCCCGACTTTAAAAAAAACAAAAAAAAAAGGAGCTACTGTTGAAAAAAAATACATAGTATAAAAAAAATTTTTTTTTAAGTTTTATTTATATATATATATCTATATATAGTTGAACAGGAAAACATCTAAGTCTGGCCTCTTTTTAAATAGGTTGCTCTTTAACTGCTGCCCTTCTATCTTTTAAGATTACTTTTATGTCTAGGTATTTTATGATTTCTTTGGTCAATTTGGTAATTTATATTTGCAATGAAATAATTTATTTCCTTCAGATTTTAAAATTGAGGAGTGTTCCACATTAAAAACATTTAAATAACTTTCATATCCATGATTCTATCTTTTCTCATTTCTTATATGACATATTTTTACTTTCTCTCTTTATCATCCTTACTAAGTTTAGACAGAGGGTTACCTTTTTTAAGAATTAACTTTTGGTTTTATTTTCTGTTTCTTCAGCTTTTAAGATTAAAGTTTAAGGAAATGGATTCCAGAACATCAGTGTGAGGAGCCTACTCCAATAAAACAACCATAACTTGTAAAAGTTATTAAATAATAAAAACAAATAACCATTTAAAGTCTCTGGAAATTGTTCTAAGGGCATAAAATAACCTTTTTTTTTTTTCAGGGAAATATACTAAATCTTGGTAAGAACAGAAAGCATATGTGGCATCTGAGCCACAGTCCACTCCCTCTCTCCGACCTCAGCTCAGCATCACAGGAGGTCCACTCATGGTGGGAACAGCCAAGAACACAGTTTCCTCTCCCCCACTGACTTCCAATCTAGTGTACAGTGTCTTCTGGGGATGAGCCAGCTACCAATATGCATTATCCCTCCCAGTTCTGTGTTACAGAAGCTCTATTCCAGGCAAGACTGGTTCTGGGAATCTCTTCCTTCACCCAGCCTTCACTCATGGGTTACAAGCTCTTCTCCTGGTATGGTAGGCTCAGAATATGGGCGCCTATTTGCCTTCACTTTAGATTACTCTAAAGATGGAGGTTCTCTACCAAGGAGGCAAACTGAGAAAACCAGAAGCTACCATCCACCTTGGGCATGAACCAGGGATGTCTGAAGGTAGTGAGCCACCATCATCATCACAAGATGTGGAGCAATGGCAGAAAGAGTTTGCACAGCGATAGAGACAAGTTTTAAGAACAGAAAATTCTGAAGCTTACCCTAAGTTATCAGGCTATATTTAGAACAAACTGTGGCAATGTTCAAGCCTAGGAAATCTATTAAGAGTAATGCCAATTTTGGTTGTAAAGCAATTATGAGGACACTGTTGGCTCCATGAGAGCAGCAAGCCAAACCATGGACCAGCTAGAACTTTATCAGAGACAATCAGGGAAAGAGACAGCTACAAATATACCTCTTGGGGTTATAACAGGAGAGGAGGAAGACTGTATGGTGACAGATGCAGGTAGTTGGAAATAGGAATTGTTGGTAGGAGCTTGTGGAAATTCTGAGTTATTCCAATTTTCTCATTAAAATAAGAAGCAATATTGTCAACCAAGGATGAGTGAGTTAATCATCTAGATGAGGAGAAAAAATACACTAATGTGCTATGTTTGTTGGTCCTCATTAAGGTCCGCTTGCATTGAAAGAACATTAACTCAAAGTTCTGACATTTAACAGAGTCAAACATTCACATTTTGTTGGTATTTTTTCCTCCTCTGACTTCCACAAAACTACTCTTGCTGTTTACTCTGTCTTGACCTCCTTGTCTCTATCATATTGGTTCCTCTTTTTGTCATTCACATCTTATCTCAAATGTCTTTTTTTTTCTTTTTTCATTCATTTTTGGGGTGAGAGGAGGAAAGGTAATTAGGTTTATTTATTCTTAATGGAGCTACTGGGGATCAAACCCAAGACCTCGTGCATGCTAAACACCAGCTGTACCACTGAGCTACACCCTCCCCCTTCAAATATCTCCTTAAAGAGGCCTTCTAAGTTGTTGAAAATTTGGCTAAACTGCTTCAGAATAGTGCTTACTCAGCATCCATTTTGTATGGCTAACTAGCCTGCAGGGGCCTTGAATTGACACTAGCCTTACCTATAAGTGCATTCCCTTGACAACAGCATTCAGAGTCACAGCTAAGTGTAAGCTGATATGACTTGCCCCAGATCCCTGGTGATAAAAGTCTCTCCTGCTTCCCAACTCCTTCCTCTAGTGCACCCCTTACATAAGACCACTGAGGAACTTACCAAAATCCCGCTTGTTGGTTTGAATTGATCAATTTAGCCTTAGTCCAGGAACCTCAAAAGCATTCCACTGTGGATCCTAATAAAGGTAAGTGCCCCAGGCCCTGCTGCTCACTCTCTGCCTGTCCCTTGCCCTGTCCTTTCCATGTGGACCATCAAGGCGTTCTCTCTACATCTTACTGGGCCTGTGAGTAATCACCTTCTCTATTTCACTTGTCCTTGTGGGCTTTGTTGAGCTGATGGCTCACCATCTGGCACCCCAGGGCTTTACCTAACAAATGTAAATGTAACAAAAATCACAGCAAAACTGATTTTGTATTTGACTAAACCACATCTAGTCCATCTAGTCTAATTTATTCATGGCAACTCCATTTATTTTAACAGTGAGCATTTCGTTAGGGGCAGGTGACCTCATTTTGGCTGATAAAATAGTCAGCTGGCAAGTTCCTGAGAAAGATTTTTCCCATTCTTGAAATACGATGTCTCCTCTTCTTTCTCTGGATGTCACTGTGTCTAGATGTGACAACAAATTGCAGTCCTCTTCTTATTACTAGCCTGAGGGTGAAGCCAACAAACAATAGTAGGTAAACCAAGGGGATTAACAGAGAAGCAAAGTTGGAGCCTGGAGGTACGGTGTCTGAAACTTCTTTGCCTTACGGTATTGTGTTAACTCAATGAAATTTCTCATTTTGAAGTTATCTGAGTCAGAATTTTCTATTATATGGAGCTAAAAGTATCTTAATTAATATACATCCTAGATAAAATAGTCAGCCTCTATCAGATTGCTTTGTTGGATTTTCCTCACTTACCACTGTCAGTCAGCTAGTCTCTGATAAGTGTATGTGTATTCGTATTTATTGTCAGTTCCCTACATAACATTAGCTCATAAGCTCCATAAGAGCAGAAACCGTTTTTCTTCTCATCATTGTATCTTCTGTGCCTGGAACAGTGCTTTCCACATCATCAGCATTCATTAAATACCCACTGAATTATGAATTCTCTCTTTCAAGCCTGTCTTTCTTATTTCTTTCTCTGCCTCACTAGCTCACTCTCTAAATATTTCTTTCTATGAGTTCTTTCTGTTACTGCTTTCTTCCTCACTAATAATGTTGTAGGTACAAAACTTCAGTCATAATATGATGGCCACGATCAAGTTAGGGGTTTGAAAATGCCCATAAGCATGGCCTCAAGGCCGATGGGATGAGAGGCCCTCGTGTTCTTCAGGCGACAGCAACCTCAGATCATCTGGTGGTTACAGTTCAAGTGTCTCAGGGCTGAGGCACCCTCTCCAAGGACAGAGCAGGTCTGACTAGTTCCTTCTTTATTTCACTTCCCCATTGAATGGAAAGAGATCATAGCCTAGTTAGTTGAATTATATCTAAGCATCACTCCAGAGGAAAATTTTTTCACATTTTTCTTCATTACTTAGTTCCTCCTTTCTCCAACCAAAGTTCATAAATCATCTATTGCCATGATTCCTCACAAAACACTTAATACTAAGCCTATTTTACAATTAAGAAAAAGGAGGGTTAAAAATCACACCACCCCCCCCATGGTAATCTAGCTTTCAAGTGGAAGAACTGGAATTTGGGTCTAGATTTGTATGATTCTAGAATTTAACCTCTAAACAATGACTGGAGGAAGATAGAATTCTAGCTAAGCCCACCTACACATCAAAAGAACATACCCCTCTCAGAACCTGAACACCGGATAGAACAGCACTTCACTGGGCCTGATGTTGTATGACAGATCTTAGTTTAGATAATTTTTAAATTAAAATCTGTTTTAGTCAGGGTTCTCCACAGCAAACAATACCAATAGAAAAAATATGTATATATATATAGAGAGAGAGTGACAGAGAGACAGAGAGGTTGATTTTTAAAGAATTGGCTTACACAATTGTGGAGGCTGGCAAGTCGAAAATCTGGAGGTATCCTGACAGACTGGAGATCCAGGGAAGAGTTGATGTAGCACAAATCTGAAGGCAGTCTGCCAAGAGAATTCTTTCTTCCTCACAGAGAGGTCAGGAATTTTTCTCTTAAGGCCTTCAACTGTTTGTATGAGGCCCACTCACATTATGGAGGGTAATCTGCTTTACCCAAAATTCTCTTAAAGTTATTCTCATGTGAAAAATACCCAGACAACAACATGTAGACCAGTGTTTGACTATCTGGTACTATGGCTTACCCAAGTTAACATATAAAATTAACCATCACAGAATCTCAGGACTCTGCCTTGGTTATCTACCAAACCTAATGCCTGGAATCGACTTTGTTGTAACATCTAGTGTGACATTTTTTTAACCAGAGCATAAGATTTTCTAAATAAATAATCCATTTCCTGGATTTCTCCACTTGCTCAGTGACGCATGCAGATAAGCATATTAGGATGACTGGCTACTTCCTCCAATTGATTGGATGGCCAGGTAAGTACTTTGTATCTGTACTGTTTGTGTTTAAAGTTCAACTTCTTTCAATGTCATTCCTGGGTAAGAAACAGACTTGTGTGTACCAGAATCTTTCTTGACACCTTACTGGACACTACAAGGTAAACTGAAACTATTCAGGGGGTCGATGGCTGATCCTTTAAAAGAAATGCTCCCTTCTAGGCATATAACTGAATTGTAATATTATAGGATGTAGGATTGTAGGATGACTTGAAGTACTGGAGATGGGCAGTGCATGACTTAGGCTCTTAGTTTCATTGCATTTGATCACATGAATGCTTTCATAGAAAAATATACAGTGACGCGCATTATCATCTTTGTGTCTAAAAGGCACTCACATGTGTCATCCAGTAATTGATTTTTTTTTCTCTTCCTATGAATAAAGAATGCAGTGGAAAAAATTTACCTTGGGCTAGTGCTGTGTAATTTGCTCCATAAATTTGAACTGTTCTTATAGAAGCATTCTAAATTGAAAGCTGCAACTTTTTCCCTTTAGTTTATGAAAAATCACTTCCCTCTCCCACCTTGAGTGTATTGTTTGGTCATAAATTTTTGTAACTTCCAGATAGATGGTGTCAAAGAGCCAACTGGTTTAGGTGTAAAATTTAAAAAGAAAAAAAGACTTAAGAAAAGGGCCAGCAGTTTTCTCTCATTAGATAAATCTTCAGTAGCATTTCTCCCTTGACACTATGTAGTGAATATCCCCTAGTAGATAAACTTGAGCTTCAAAGCGCCAATCTATCACCTAATAATCAATTTATCTACACTTCTTCACAACTCAAAAACAAGCAAAGCAATTTAAATCCAGCAAATTTTTGTCCCCCACGGAAATAAGGGATCTTTACCTATATTGTTGTATTTGTTCTCTGTGTATCTGGATGCTCAATGTTTCCTTCTACTTGCCATTATAAAAGGAAAAGCCTCAGTTTTCCACCAGTGAGGGAAAAACCCAGTTCTCCACCTCCCGTGTCTGTCTTTCCTGTGTGTCTTCTTTCCTACTCACACAGAGTACTTCACTTCTAGTTACAAAATGTGTGGAGGTTTTTTCCCAGGCCAAGCAGTTGTCTGTGACACCAGCTGGGTGTCCTACAGTTCAACCCAATTCCGACACTATCTCTCCTGAGATAGTATCAGATTCCATAGGTTCAGCCTTCCATCCTACAAGACTGCCCACCCACCCCAACTTTAGACACCAGTAATAAGCACAGGTTGTTACCTGTGCTTCTGACTGACTGGCTACAGGTTGGAGGTTCCCTTGACCTCCTTGTCCGGTCGCATTAATTTGCTAGATCAGCTCACAGAACCTGTGGACACACTGACTTAGGTTTACAGGTTTATTAAAGGATATGATAAAGGATACAGATGAATATCCAGATGAAAGAGACTGTAGGGCAAGATACGTGGGAAGGAGCACAGAGCTTCCACGCCCTTTTCCAGGCACACCACTTTCCCAGCACCTCCACGTGTTCACCAACCCAGAAGCTCTCCAAACCCAGTCTTTTTTGGTTTCTATGGAGGCTTTATCACATGGGCATGGTTGATTATTAACTCCATTTTCAACCCTTCTCTCTTCTCAAGGGAATGGGGGGATGGAGCTGAAAATTCCAAGCTTCTAATCATGGCTTGGTTTCTCTGGTGACCAGCCCCCATCCAGAGGCCCACCAAGTCATCTCATTAGGACAAAAGACACTGCTGTCACCCAAGAAATTCCAAGAGATTTAAGAATTCTATGTCAGAAGGGTCAAAGACCAAATACTAAAACAAAAATGCTCCTAGTGCTCTTAAGACTTAGGAAATTACAAGGGTTTTAAGAGCTCTGTGTCAGGAACCAAGGGCAAAATACCAATATATATTTTCTATTATCTCACAGATATCCAAGATAATATGTCAACAGGTACTTGGGTATACGAGACTCTAAATACAAAAGTGTGATCCAGGCTAGAGATGAACATTTCAGAGTCATCAGTACGTGGAGCTCACCCAGGAGGCCAGCCAAAATTGCCTCATTAGAACAAAAGACATTCTTATCTCTCAGGAAATTACAAGGATTTCAGGAGTCTTGTGTCAGGAGCTGGGGTCAGAGAACTAATATAAAAGCAAAGGTGTTCCTAGTGTTTGTATCATTCAGGAATTTACAAGGGTTTTAGGATCTTTGTGCCAGGAATGAGGGGCAGATATGAATATATATATTTCTTATTATCTTAGCCAAGATTCTTGAAATATTCATCATTAGTGGAACATCGCCACAGCACTCACTTCTTATTTAGTAGATGTGGAAAGGGAAACACAGTTACTTATTGTTTTCTACTAAAACATCAGTCAAAATTGCCCTACTAGAAACTGAAAAATTAAAACAAAATGTTAAGGTAATAATCTTTGTGAAAAGTGAAAATTTGGGAAAGGGCATACCCTCAATTGTCCCATGGACTTAAAGACCATGGAGGAAATGAGGGGATGTTCTGAGCCTGAGAGCACCAAACACTTGAAAAATTGTGGGTCTCTGATTCAATGGTGAAGAGTGAAACCCAAGCAGAAAGTAAGATGATGTGTGTACCCTAACTGTGTAGGTTAAATGATGTACTATCAGGTACACCTGCTAAAATGGGATGAAACTAGCATTTTACCTCTGTGGTCTTCAGCCCAGTCTAATCAAGAGAAAAACACCAGACAAATCCCAACTGAAGGACAGCTTACAAAATACCACACCAGTATTCCTCAAAACTGTCAAGGTCATCATTAACAAGGAAAGTCTGGGAAATTGTTACAGTCTAGAGGAGCCTGAAGAGATGTGACTACTAAATGTAACAGAGAATTCTGGATGGGATCCTAGGACAGAAAAGGGACATTAGCAAGACTCAGGAAATCTGAATAAACTATGGACTTTAGTTGATAATAATGTATCAGTATTGGCTCATTAATTGTATCAAATATGCCATGTTAATAATAGGATTGGGAGATGCGTATTTGGGAACTGGATTATCTTTGTAATTTGTAAATCTAAAATTCTTCAAAATATTTATGAAGGCAATGTACTGCGATTAGACACCTGAGTTATGTAAATTGCTGACAGGATTAAGCTTCCATTTATGTTTTTTTTTTTTTGTCTTTGACCTCTGTCTTCCCCCAATTAACTTTAGAATATTTTGATAAACAAGAAAGGAATTTAGCCTGTGCACAGGTTAAATTTCTGCTGTCTTTATGCAGCTGTAGCTCCTCAGATACTTGAAATGGCTATGGAATTTGGAACCCAAATTACAGAAATTAAACTCGGTACCTACTTGCCTACTTCACAATTGTGTTTTAGGAGTACCAAGTTCAATAATAGTTTTAATCAAACTAAATATTAGCTCACTAATTTTTCTACTTGTTGAAATATTACAGATTTTCAACATTCTTTTCTAATAGGGCATTTTTTTCCCCAATTCACAGAGTATGCATTCATCATAGTCACTTTTTCAGGTTTTTAGAGATCTTACCAAGGTTATTAGGACAATGTTGATCTGTAACCTGGTGATTCCTAATCTGCACTTTATGGTTTTTTTTCCAAATGGCTGGAATCAGGCTGAGCAATCACGCAGATTAACCTAATACACATTATATTGTATTTCTTCTAAAATTCCAGTCTCCTTTGGCCAGAGATTACTTTTTTGCTTGATTTCAATGTTTGTTTGTAATCCTTCGTCAGCTAATCATTGCTGAGAATGAGTAAATTAATATCACAATTATTGAAAGGTGAGAAAAGAAAGAAGACAAAAAGCCCTAGATTATGTGCTCTATAACTCTTAATCAAACTTCCGGACTAATAAAAATGCCAAATGCAATTGAGTATTTCCTGATCCTGTGTAAGGAGGGTTCCATGACCTGGGATTCTCTCCATTTAGCCAAAGTGAAAGTGAAGCCAGGAGTGAAGTTATTTTGTTCCACAAATATTCTCAACGTTTTCCAGAAACTGACTTCACTTGGATCCTCAAGGGTTGTGTAGAGAAATTCTTGGGCAGCTTTTACATTAAATGAGACCACGGGCTTGTTTGGAAATAAATAAATATCTCTTAAGTTTGTCATGGAAGACGCAAAAAAATAGTGTTCTAAAATGCTACAATACTTCTCATCAGTTTTGAAAAGTGGGTGAAATGATGTTCATTCCAAAGAATTATATTGAAGGGACTATTGGAGTAAACAAAAAAAGTGATCTAACTCATTGAAATATATCACCAAAAAAGGTGTATTTCAAAAACAATTTAAAATGAAATAAACCTTTGAGTTTTGCATTAACACACACAATAAATATGTATCGTTATTTCTCATAGCTTTATTAATTCCTTTATTAATGAATAAGAAAGCATGCAATACAGAATCTGATATCGAACAATTAATACACGTTTGCCACTGGACTACATACTGCCATCCTGGGCCGTACAATAACCAACCTTCTCACTTCCAAAGCATGGCGAGAGCTGCTTTGGGACACTGTTCACATTCAGATGCTGTATGATGTCACAGAGGAGGAATCTTCTCAAAATACAAACATAAATACATAGTTCATAAAATTCCAAGTATTTTAAGCAGGGATAGCATAAATTTCACACATTTTATTCATAAAATAGCACATACAATCACTAAACAATTGCCTTCATTTTTTTTCATTTGTGCACACACATTTTTCTGAGTGGCCTTTTCATCGCTACTTCTACAGATGTCCACTTGCACTGCTTTTAAAAATCATATTTACTGAAAATACACGGATGGTTAGTGTAAGAAAGCTACAATGAATGAATATTTTAAGGCCTCTGCATAAAATTGCTCTGGTGTGGTAATTGGCATGTTAGCGTAAAAAGGTTGTTGCTCAAATATAGTTCTCTTGCTCTCGTGTTTTCCAGGACAGTTGTGCTAGTTGGAAATAGCCAAAATAGTGTCTAATGATTGCGAGAAAAAAATGTTTATCTAAATAAATATAAGTTGGGTTTGGAACAAATATGAGAGAAGAAAGACAAGAAATGATAACCACAGTGGAAAATATACATCAGAAGAGTGTAAAAACAGAATCGCTTAAACAAATAGACATTTCATAAATGTGGAATAGGAGATATATGCACATTCAACTTTACTATAAACCACAAGAAAACTAATGCTGAAACACACATGTGGGTAAAACTTAATTTTCCCATGACTGACAGTGTGTGAAACATTTTCTTTGCGTGTGACATGGTTACATTTTAAGGATTGCAGAATTTGTGATTTTTTTAGTCTATTTTTTCTCCGTTTTAATGAAAGTGTGTGACAAATATTAGTTTGAGAAGGCAGAGGCTCTTCGTAACTGTCACCAATACACAATAGCACTAGTCATTTAACAACCATTTTTTCTAACCAAATTTACACTACCAAAACTAAAATGTTAAGTAATTAAATGAGACTACACAAAATGTACTCTCTAAATTTATTACATTGTTTGTACCATATGTAAGTTTGTTTTTAATACACTGACACAGTATTAGCTAAAACTTGAAGATAAAGTTCAAGGAAAAAATGTGTATGCACTTAGCATATAAGATACAGTGTTTGAATACATACTTACAAATGTGGTATATTAACATTATAACTAGTAAATTAATAATCACGTGTAATTGAACATGGCCACAAAATAGAACAACCAGTCTGACTGAATGTATCATTATCATACTTGTCTTTCAATTCAAAGTTTTTATTTCTGACTAAATCAAATCTTAGTTTTTCAAGGGAAATATTTTTGGTTGATTGATTGTAAAATAAGACTGTTTGTAGTTCTGGGACTAAATGTTTTGCACATCATAAAAGCCACCTGTGAGTTTTGTCAATCTACAGCTCTGTCCATCCATTCAAAGAAAGAATTTGCAATGTGATGAGAAAGCTCTCATCGGATCTGAAACCTTGGAAGTTACAAGTTGCCAAGGCCAGACCTAGTGGAAGCTTAGGAAGAGAATGCACAGGGGAGAATTACTGGGCTCACACCCCTTGCCTCTTTGGCTGCCCTGAGCCTGCTTCCATTCAAAGCCTCTCTGGTACAAACCCAGAAGAGGGTGCCCAGTCATTTAAAATTCTAAACACAATCTAAGTCTGACTATATCATCAGAGTTAGAAAGGGCAATAAAAGCATATTTGTTCATTCCTATAGCTCTAGGAAAGGTATCAAAACTTCACAAATTTTTACAGATGAGGACTTAAGAGCCACCCTTACCACAATAAATCACACCACTATCAGAAAAAAAAAAATCCCAAACATTGAACTTTGGTTTCTATTTTGATTTTCATTAACACAGATAGTAACTATTCATACTACTGACATATTATTTAATAGTCTTTCAGTTTTATCTTCTTTTTTATTTATTTCTTTTTGAGTGTGTAGATCTTAACTAATAATGTAGAGAAGAAAATGGAAATAATTAAAATGGAAGAAAAAAAATTCTCACGTTATCTTTGCAAGTTTTTAAAGAAAAAAAAAAAGTTCTAAAATCTACTGGAAGCACTGATTTTGTCATTCTGGGTTTCTTTATCTTCCCCAGGTCTAAAATCTTCATCATCAACCATAGCAACAATAATATCAACATGTATACGTTGTCATATTTCAACAAACTTTCCAACATCATCAATCCTTCAGGATTCACATGCATTTGGAATACCACTGTGCTCCAAATCCCTTTGAACATTAACAAACACAAAGGAGAAATAAAAAATCAGTAACACTAATTAATTTGAAATTTCAGTAATTAAACTCTAGTAGTTAAAAGTTAAGAAGTTCTACACACCAAATCAGACATGATTTAAAGAGCTTCACAATGGGAACAATATATTCTCCAAACGCTACGTAATCTGCTGGGCACATGAAGAGAAGCTTTCTCAACATTCAGTGGAAACCTTCAGCAATGAAATTATACATTTACCACAGTTTATAATACAACATTTACACACAGTTTAATCATAAATTACATATCTTCAAGTTACACATTACAAAGTCTACATCTAATTTAATCGAGAAGAAAGTCACTCCCCACCCCAACACCCCAACTAAAACATCAATTGTCTCTTGGTTTAGTGTAATACTGAAACAAGACATTTTCTCAGTTTTGCTATGGAGGAAAATTAAGTTGATGGTGTTTCCGTAACTTGATAAAATGTGCACATAGAATATCACGGCCAGTTAAGAGGACAAAAAAAAAAAAAAAAAAAAGGAAAATAAAGAACAAACAACAGAAGGAAACTAATGTTCCCTAGGAATACTCAGGTATTCTTTGCTTAGAATGACATATTTTGTTTCATATATGAGATTTCGTTGGGTTTTTTTTTTCGTGTGTGTGTGTGTGTTATTGGGGTATTTCTTATCCACCCCAAGAGGCAGTCATGAACCTCATTTCTCCCTCTGCACATCTCCTTAAAATTCTATACTGTAACACATTTGATGTAAATTTATAATTGCGTCTTTTGAAAAGTTCCTTCCTGACTTTCATCTTGTTATCAGTGGTTTGCTTCAGTAGGTTGAGCTAGAATGACAAAAATCCCTTAGTCATAGATTTAGCATGTGGTTTTATCTACAATTATATTTATTTGAATTAGGTGTTGAATACATCCACTTTTTTGTGGTTTTCTAGGCTGCTATATACAGATTTCAGAACATAAAGACCCAATTAATAGTGGAATATAGGCTTAGGATGACAAATAACATGATTTCTGATGCACTTTAACCTACAAAGGTAAATTTAACAAAAAACAAAGAAAGAGGCCCTTTTTAGCAAATAATTGCCTAATTTGGGCACAGTTATTGCACTTTAGTGTCTCGAACTCTACTAAAGAGTAGAGAAATAGGTTATAGACATAAATCTGTACAGTTTTTATATATCTTTACTGAAAATGTATATACAAATTATATCCACAATATATTCTTAAAATAAAGGTAGAAAACATAAAAAAACAGGGACCAAAAATATCACAGATATTTACACTCCCTACTGTGCATTTTTGTAGAAAAATTAGTAACAGAAAAGTAGAGACAAACAACAAACAAATATCAAACACAAAGACAAACAAAAATGCTAACATACTTGTATCTTCTAATGTTGTCTAAGCAAAAGTTTAGATAGAATAAAAATACTCCTGGAAAATCAGATATTTGCTAGCTTTCCATTAGCTACGTACTGGGTCCACAAAAATGAGAATGGAAAAAAATCAGTAATATTGCACATGTTGGTAAAAATAAATGAAAAATTACAGTGCATCAGAAATAATATATACTATATATTCATATCTGTCATGATAAGCCTTTCTGTACAAAGGGGTGTGACTTTTTTTCAATTTCTTTTCTTTTTAAATACACATTCTGAATTAATCAAATTGTGAATTCATTTTTAAGTTTTGACTAAGGGTCTAGCTCTAGACTTGATTCTGGTATCTGTTTCTATTTACACAGCTATTTACAAACCTAACAATTTGAAGTATTCACTGAAATTGGATCTTAAACTGTGATTATATACATCTGGTTGGAAAACGTGAAGGAGCCGGTTTAGCTTTATAAGGGATGTTCTTCCATAATGGGGGAATCATCCCTAGAGGGTCTAGCCTGTTGGCCTGGAGTGAAGGTGGTCAAGGGAATGACTTTAATTGAGTCATCACTAGGATGAAGTCTTTCAGACATGGTGTAAAACTGAGATCTTGTACTACCTTGCCCTCCCTGATCAAGAGCAAGCAGTCCATCAGGTCCACCACCTTGCCCCCAACTTTGCTGCAAGCCCATTGGTGGTTGTGCAGGGCCGCGATGGAGGGCGGCGGCCTGTGCCAGGGGAGGGCTGTGGCGAAGAGCAGTAGCCTGTGCTAGAGGTGGACTGTGGTGGAGAGCAGAGGTCTGTGCTGGTGGAGGGCTATGGCACAGGGCGATAGCCTGGGTCACAGGAGGGCTGTGGCACAGAGCAACGGTCTGTGTCACCGAAGGATTGCGCCGGCGAAGAGAGGTCTGCGTCAGTGGCGGGCTGTGGCAGAGAGCGGAGGCCTGGGCCTGTGAAGGGCTGGGAGGGGTCAGAGAAGCTGGCATCCAGCAGGCATCAGAGTGGCCCAAGATGAGACATTCTTGAGTGCAGTTGTCAGAGGCCTCTTCCACAGTTGGTTGAACAGTTATTTCTGCAGCTGTTCGGGTGGGAAGCAAAAGATACAATTTATATTGCAAAGGCATCTTTTGATTGGCTACTTAAAATAAATCATGTTGTTACAGGAACATTGAATAATCTGTCTAAATGCATCAGAGATTTCCAATATTTTCACAACTGGTACTTGATTTGTCAAGAAATAATTTCTCCAGTAACATAAATAATTGGGAGTGGGTGGATGGCATTTCATTTTTATAATTAGGAAACTTTGGCCTAGTGTCTCAAATGCAGATATTTTAAATTGTGTTTGTGACTGTAAATGGAAACTACAGTCATTGATCTGCACACACAAGTCAGTTGAAATATGGCTCCTAACACGAAGAGAGGACATGAGTGAAATGAACGGAAAAACCAGTCACAGACACATGTGATGAACTAACCAATTATAGTTAACCATTTGGATAAGAATCTAATTAATTAATCTGAGCATAAATCTAAGAATAAGTTAGGTTAATTTGGAAACATAGTTTATTGAACTCTAAGATATGCCTTCTCGTTTCAAAAATATAGCTATAATTATCTCGAAGACAATTGATTTCTCTATTCCTCATTTTCTGAAAGCATGACAAATCAGAGGTTAGCAGCATAAGAAATTACAGATCCAAACTACTTAGCTTTAAAGTATAGTACTTTTTAAAGCTCCTTTATGAGGTTTATGTAAAGTTTTCAAATGCCAATAGGTATCAAATATCAGTAAGTACACTCTACAAAGACTGGCGAAGTAACGATAGAGTAGCTGTATCAATAGAAAAGTTGACTTTAGAGCAAGGAATGTTATTAGCTATAATGAATGATATTACATCATGATTTAAAAAAGATCATTTCTCTGAGAAGACATAACAATCCTAAAAGTTAAAAATAGAAATTCATGTCCCTATAAATCTTCAGCAGGATATAGAATCTAGGTATTGCTGATACCCTATCACACTTAAAACCAAAGAATAGGATATATCAGAAGTGACTCTCATTAAGACTAATTTTCTCCATTAGGTAACTATTTATTTTTCTTCCTGAGAAGTCACTTTAAAAATGTTCCTATGAGATTAACATTTAAAATATTCTATATTTTTGCACATTTATATTAGAGAAATATTTGGGAAGGTAGAGTTTCATGTATTTTGGGTGATATTAAGTCATAAAAGCATGATGGAAATAATATGAACACACACATAACTATACTTTAAAACAAAATTTAATTTCTCTGCCATCAGAAAACCAACTGATCGGCAGCCTTAAATTTTACAACAAAAGAATATGTCACAATTTCAATGTTGAGTTATTTGCCTCATTATGAGGAGAATATAGATAGTCATTTTCACTGAAAGATATGATTTATAGACATTCCTTTTTTAACAGCTTTGTTGAGATAAAATTCACATACCATAAAATTCATGCATTTAAGGTGAATAATTCAATAGTTTTTTAATATATTCACAGAGTTGTGCAACTATCGTAACAATCAATTTTGGGACATCCTTATCACTCCGAAAGAAAGCTGGTACCCATTAGCAGTCACTGGCCAAACTCCACAGTTCTAAGCAACCATTAATCTACCTTTAGCGTCTACAGATTTGCCTATTGTAGACATGTAATAGAAATGGAATCCTTTAAATGGAGTCTTTTGTGACTGGCCTGTTGCCTTTAGCATCATGTTTTTAAGGGTCATCCATGTTGTAGCATGTATCAGTACTCCAATTCTTTTTTTTATTGTTCAAGATTATACCATATTTTATTTATCCATTCATCTGTTGATGGACATTTGGGTTGTTTCTCTTTTTTGGCTGTCATGAGTAATGCTGTTATGAACATTTTGTAAAAGTTTTTGTGTAGACACAGTTATTCATTTCTCTTGGGAATGTACCTATGTATGCAGTTGCTGAGTCATATGGCAACACTATGTTTAACTTTTGAGGACTTGCCAAACTGTTCTCCAAATTGGCTGCACAATTTTACATTAGCACCAGAAATACATGAAGATTCCAATTCCTCTAATCACTTCCTGCAAAAATTCAGCTTGGATTCTACAGATTTTGATAGGAATTGTGTTGAATCTGAAGGTGAATTTATGAAGTATTATACTTCAACAGTATTAAGTCTTCCAATCTTTGAACATAAGATGTCTTTCCACTCATTTATATCTTTACTTTCTTTAAATAGTTATTTCAGATTTTTCAGAATACAAGCCTTGTGCTTCTTTTGTTGAATTTGCTCCTAGTATTTTATTCCATTTTATTCCATTGCAAATGGAATTTTTTTTAAATTTATTTTTTGGAATGTTTATTGCTAAACTACAGAAATATGCTTGATTTTTATGTATTGCTCTTAAAGCCTGTAACACTGCTGAGCTTGATTATTAGTTTTAATAGGTTTTTAGTGGGTTTCTTAAGATTTTCTATATACAAAATCATATTATCTGTGTATACAGGTAGTTTTGCTTCTTTCTTTGCAATACGAAAATTTTTCTTATGTTTTTCTTGTCTAATTGTTCTGGCTAAAACCTCCAGCATAATGTTTAATAGCAGCGGTGAAAGCAGGTATCCTGTATCTTGTTCCTAATCTTAAGGAAAACAGAGTATTTCACCATTAAAGTAGTTTTTCATTTCTCTTGTGATTTCTTCTTTGACCAATTGATTATTTATGTGTGTGGTTTTATTTTCCCGTACTTGTTAATTTTCCAAATTTCTTTCTGTTAATTTATTTCTAATTTCTTTCCATTGTGGTCAGAGAATATACCCTGTATGAATACAATTCTTTCAATTTACTGAGGCTTGCTTTATGGCCTAGCGTATATTCTACCCTGTAGAAAGCTGCATATGCTCTTGAGGAGAATATGTATTCTGTTCTCATTGGAAGGAGTGTTAGGTCTACTTGATTCTGAGTACTGCTGTCCCTCTTTATCTGTAGTAACATTTTTATTTTAAAGTTTTTTAAAATTTAAATAAGTCTGATAATAGTGTAGTCACTATCTTTATCATGATTTCTCTTTGCACATTTTCTTCAGTAGACTTATGTAGTTGCCCTTAATATTATTGATACCATTTAATTAGCTTAACAGTTTCCCAAATAGATAGTAAAAGTGCAGATTAACTCAGAGCAAATTCAAAATAATATGCATTGCAAATTAGTGGAGTTCAAATTAATTACACTTAAACTAACATTCTCTGAGGGCTTCTGTAACTCATTAATAATATTTAACTTTGAAGGAATGAATATTTTTCCTAGGGAAATATAGTATCCTCACATAGTTCCAAAATAGTCTTCTATAGGGAAAATATGATGTAGTCATATTGTTGACCATTTTATCACATTGAAAAGGCAACTTGAACTAAAGTTATGATTCAAGTGATCGCCAAAAGTTCTGCCAATATACACACCAATTGCGTATACCAGGAAAATGGAATATACAGCAGAGTAATAAAAATACCTATCTACAAAGAATATATTGCAGAAAAGACAATATCTCTCTTTGGAAAGTACTTACAAGAGGACTGTTACCATCTGCAGTTGTTGAGAAGGAGTGAGGAAAAATGACAGTATATTGAAATATATTTTTAGCACAATGAAATGAAAATCACTGTTTTGTCTCAGACAGAAAATATACTCTTATGAAGTTAAATAAATTCATTTGGATAATCTTTTCCTTCATTCTAAATGCTTACACTTATTTGACCTTTAAATTGCTTTTGAGAACTATCTATTAACTCATATTTATTTAATTGGCTGATATATGTGTTTCAAGAAATAGAGGAACAAATTCTAGTCTTTCAAAATTCAGATAACAAGTTCATAGATGTGATTAAATGTGCCCTGGTGATGCTCCCTATCATTCTCTAACCTTTATCAATTTGAGGACAAATGCATATTTTATAGACATTTTCCTTAGTGCTATTCCAAAACTAAATTGAATGTTCATTATACAGAAATCTCCAGTCAAACTGTTCCATTTAATGTATTTGTTAATCTCTGATAGCAAATTTCACATGATAGAGGTCTTATACAGATCATTTGATTATAGTTCAAAGCTGAACTCTCATGAAAAAGAATAAGATATTGTTGTAAATTTGCTTTGATCTTTCTTTCTCTTGCTCTTTCAGTAGTTTCCCAACTGCATAACTGAAATGTTTTAGGGGAATATCAGATTGTAATTGATACATTTATTTCAGCGAAAAAGAATTTATTGACCTGAATTGTTCATCATTTGATCTTCCCAAGCTAGTAACTGGGAAATTTATGGCTTGCCTAATGGGTTGATAGTAAAGAGTTTGGTTTAATGTGGTCCAAATGCGTAGCAAAGGTATTTGAAACATTCAGTCCAGATTTTCACTTTTTATTTAGAGTTTTGTGTGACTTAAAGTTTCACCTATATTTTTGAAAATAATCTGTTGCAAATTGATAGCTTCAATCTATTGATGTAAGAGAACTTGCCAGAGTAGCAAAAGGATATGCTAGAGACAAGAATCATAAGAAGAGTGATTCTGTTTTCATCTGACATCTCTCCAATATCCACAGAGATTTGTTGGAAACTCATTGAGCAAAGTGACCATCACCAAGGAAATAATTTCAGACATACATGAGTAAGCAAACATCTGGAAATTGGTGGTGCTGGAAAGCTTACTATGAAAATATCATTAGAGTTGGCTACCTTATAGCTACAAATATAGCTATACTTTATGTTAATACATTATTTATTCTATGCCAAACTTTTAATCAATCCACAGTTTCAAAATTATATTTTAGTTTCAATTTTTAGTCTCCTCAGAGTTTTATTCCTATATAACTTAAAGTCTAAAATAAGTTACCTAGCTTAACAAAGAGCAGGTTTTAAGTTAAGCAAATTTTCAATATTAACAATCTAGGATTGCATTTAGAGTAAACTGATAAAAGAAGCTAAAAGAAGCAAAATTCTCACACAATGAAGCAAACTGTCTATAATTACACAGACATTTTTCATATTTCAAAACACTGCACATACTTGAACACATGGCTCATGATATCAACCACCATCAAACAACGAGAAGTGACTTTCATTTGCTATAGCATTTCTGATTAATCAACAAGGGTGGTAGTTTTTATATTATCAGGTTTTTGGGACCTCAGCAAAATGATGATGAAAACAACCTTACACTGGTTCAGTTAATAATACCCAGTAAGAAATGTCTTCCTTTTCCCTTTAAAAGTAGTATTTGGTGAAAATAGCAGTTCAGGTCTGGTGTAAGAAGAAAATCCTCTGAATTATCACAGCAATCAAAAATAATCCCATGGATAATATAACTGAATACATTTTACTTCATATCTATCTGCAATACTTTGAATGAATTAAAACTGATTTGTTAATGTGAATCAATATACTTTAATAAAATAATCTGTGATATCTTTCATTTCCAAATTCTGTGACATATTCTGTATCATGTGACTGTAAAATATTTTAAACACCCAGATCTATCCAGAAGTAAGACAGAATGCATATAAATACCAAACTGTTAGTTACTTTATTCTTTTGTATTTTATCATATTATTGAAATAGTGTACACATACTTGAAGAGGCAATGACATTTTGGTGCAAAACATTATCATGCTAGGAGTGTTGTGATGCAAAGTGTACTCCAAAAAGCATTATTTGTATTTGGCTTTTGAAAACGGAAAGGAAAACATTTTCTTTTTTTCCAGGGGGTTAGAGGATTATGTTTTATTATTCCTTGGAAGTTTGATTTATAGCCTGAACTTGGTACCTACTGCAGTCCAAAGCAGAACAAGGCCATTGCCTTGGTAGGACTTTTAATTTTTTTAGTTTAATGAAGAATCTATCAGACTTATAGATTCTCCTTTTGGAAGGTGGAAAAAGTGCCTTTTGGTCTATGGCCATAGACACTATGAAAAACCCATACAGAATTATTAATGCCCAGTAAATGTAGCCAGTGCCGTTCATCCACTGATTTTCACCCATTTGTGCTAATGAAGTGGGTTTGGTGATAACTATTGCTATTCTATAAAGCAAGAAGCCTGTGTTTATTTAGACTGGGAAAACTGGGACACAGCTGCCTTGTGCAAGAACTCATTTGGCAAAATCTTCACACTTCTGTTTTAACCCTTTTTTGGAATGTATCTTACAAAAAATAGAAATTATTCTCTCCATTTAAAAATTAGCAATGCTACCATTATAAACTTGCCCTATTATAAATTCTGGGAGTTTCTTGCAAGCACGTTAGGTTCTTCAAATAATGAGTTATTTTAGAATATTGAATAATTAATAATAAATGCTGTCCAGTTTATTTATTAGCAAAGGCTATTACCGTAAACATGTTAACACATGTTATTTCAGAAACTCATAAGTGACTATTGACATAAAATCATTCATGATATTTTAGTGATTTGGGAGGGGAAATATTTGTTTATAAATTCGGTATTTGTTACTTATTCAAGAACTATATTTTGCAAAAGCAAGAGCTAATGTTAGTGAGTAAAGAGATATATAATCGATTAATTGATATTTTAAAATGTAATTGATAATTTTTAAAATACGCCATTTCAATATGCCTTTCAACACAATCTACAATATTGGTATCTTTGACATAAAGAGTAGGAAGTACAAGAAAAAAATATATTCAAAGATACGCAAAAAGTACCATTTCTGCCTATTAAAGAAAACAAACAAATCCTAAGTCTGTCATATGCAATACAATGAAATATTGCTAAAAGATATACATAGAAAGAAAACTCAGATATCTAAATTGCTTTGACATTCTATTTAAATAATTTCATTTTTATAAAATAGATTTTTGTATTGAAAATATACACAACATATACAACAGAGAAAGTATGTGCTATTACTATCATTGTTGCTCACTATTTGTGATCTGGAGAAGAGAAAGGATTTCTTCTAAGGATGGTCTTTGAATAGGGTAAGAGTAAGGATAAACAGTGGTGACACCGGATATTCCCACTGCTGGGATCACCTCTAGATTACTCTGGGTTAGAATCTGGAAATGTCAAAATATATAACGAAACAAATGTGAAAACATTTATTCTAAAGTAATTTGAGTAAATTGATTCAAATGTGAGTGAAGTCATGAAAACTTTCTCTGGTGGCAACTCTTACTCCTGTTACAGTGTTTATGAACTATTTTCTGTAAGATAGGTGGGTATGAATTAACCATTTGGGATTAAGTATTACATATTATTTGAATGCAATTTTCAATGAATTCTGGTTTACCTCAGCCAAACGTTATGTATCTGAGCATTTATTCAGTGTTTTGTGTTTTAATTAGTTTTAATTAGTCAAACTCCTTATGTTCCTCGTGTCAATATGCTAACTGCCTTTGAGCAAGAGCAAAAGAAATGGTTGCTTTTCCTTTTTGAAGCAGAGGATGCCTGGTACTTGCTTTTTGATTTGTGCTTATATTGACTTGCATATACTTTAGAGGCAGGTCATTGAAAAAATAATGCTTTATATAATTTTAAATTAGTAATGCAAGTATATTTTAATTGGTCAAGAGATAAAACTAATTGCTTGCTTTTATTAGTGCAGATATCATTACTGTCAACGTCACATGAAGATTTTTCTTTCAAATTGTCTTTTAGAAATGGCAAGTGGTGCTCCAGTTGTATTAGGCATATTATAGATTCAATATGCTATCTGAAGTTTTGTAATGAGGAGGCATTAGAATGTCTGTACAGATGTAAGATGGACAAGCAATGAATCAAGTTTAGTCTAATGAGCCATAACTTTGATGTTTGCATGGCAGACAACTTGTATTTGAATTACTCTGTACAGTATTTCAAAGGCAAATGTATGTATCATAGAAAACAGAGAGAGAATTATGGATATAGTCTTCATTTAAACAATACTCTTTCTTCACCGCAAACTAAAGTTTTAATGAATGATATAGATAAATAAATGGTGATAATATAATAGACTAATCATATTTTTTCCTTACAAAATGGCTGAAGAATGGGAGGAAACATGAGATTCCTTAAAATGCATTTGATCCAAATATATGTATGTAATTTATGAATGATTGCCAATTTACTCCATTTAAGAGGGAGAGAAGGTAAATACGGTACGGGTTGCATTAACAAAGTAAAAGACCGTGTATGTGTGCACGCGCACACACACGCAAAGATTGGGAGGATGTGATTCCATGTGGCCATAGAAGAGAGAGCACAGTATTCACAGAGGGCTGGAGATGATAGAAATAAGTGAAGAAATGGAGAGTGATAGATACAGGGAGATTTGAAGTGAGCTAGTGTGAATAGTCCCTTGGACAGTTGATTGTACCCTCAAGTGAAGAAAAGGTCTCCTGAGGCAGTTCTCTATCAATTAAGGGAAAAGGACCTAAAACGATCCCTGATAAATGGACACAGAAATAGATGAAACATGTGCATTGCATATAGGCTGGTTGATTACAATAGGATACAAGGTTAACATTTCATGAATTAAGCAGAATACTTCTTTCAATGCATTTTTTTCCTGTATTTGTTTTTCCTTACTATTAACATGTATCCTCCTTCCCAAATATAGATTTTATTGTGCATCCATACATACACAACTTCAGTACAATTTGCTACATACCCATCGTGAACTTTCTTTTACTAAGAAAAGGAGAAAGGATTAACTTCCTATTCTTATTCTATTGTTAACTCATTAGATTTTCTAGAGATTCAATTGCAGGTCAGCTGTAAGGATGGACCTGCCTTTACTCACTACAGCAACACACCAGGTCCATGATATGGCCTTTACTCTTACCACCAGAAGCTAAGGCAAAATTGATATCAGAGAGAAACATATTTGATGAAAACTGTCCTGATAATTAGATAAAGAAAATTTGAAAGATATTAATTAATTTATAATTTAAATCAAATATTTAAAGTGTCTATATTTTTCTCTTTATCACTTTTCCAGGCAGACTGAGCAGTGACTCAATAATAATCATGCTATTACATCCTGCAGGCACATTACAAGAAAAACATTATAATGTTACTGTAGTTAATACAAATATAATAGTTAACAGAAAGCATTCCAAGATCATGTTCTTAGATTCAACCCAAAGGATTTTAAAGAGTACTTCTTAACTAGGGTTGCCAGATTTGACAAATAAAACTACAAGATGCCCAGGAAAATTTGAATTTCATATAAACTACAAGTAATTTGTTAGTGTAAATATGCCTCATGCAATATTTAGGCGTACTTATACTTAAAAAATGTTGTTTATCTGAAATCCAAATTTATCTGGACATCCTGGATTTTATCTGGCAGTCCTATTCTAGATACGAGGCTCTAATTTATCCATGAGTTTTCTGTAAGAGCACAATAACCAGAAACAACAATGGTAATTTATTTTCTTTCAATCATATGTTAAAAAGATAACTGAAAATAACTCCTGTGTGTGCATAGCAGGTAAAGATTTTAAAGGATAAGCTTATGATATATTTCTTATACACATACTAACATTATAAACCATACACTTTGTGGAGAAGGAGATTTATCGTCTTAATATTTAAATCCCAGGTCCTGACACTCTCTTTTTTTTAACTTATTAAATTGGACCAGCCCCCTTCCCTATTCTCAGGAAAATTCTGTTCATTTTTTCAGAGAATATATTATATCATTTTGGCAAAGACATATTGAGTAATTAATATTTATTTGGTTCTAATATTTCTGATACTGATGGTGGTTAGACCATATAGAAAAATTTTGGTAACTTTGTTGCTTTTCATTTTGTGATCCAATCTACGTTAGCTTATGTTTTAAAAAAGAGATGTTTAAGGAAGTATATTCAGTTATTCTGGTCATCTTAATATGAACTTATAAATTATTATTAATTTATGAATATTACTTTACTAATTCAAAGTTAGTAAGGGAGAAGATTTGAGAGACTTGCTGGAGGCAGTCATGGATCTATACTGAGATCATCACACTTTCTTACTTGGCCCTGCCTGTGACCAAGGACCCACATTTGTAAGAAAGACAAATCAAATTTTAAATTTTCTATCACGTGAAATGCAGGAAGATTTTTGAACTACTGTACAATAAAAATGTGTTTTAAACACAAGTGGTACTATGTACCCATATTATTTATTTTTGCCACAGCAATTATAAGTAAAATTGCATCTAAACAAGTCAGTAAGTATGAAGTATGTCTATATTTTTCTATTTATCACTAAAGTGTTTCAATTTCAACCCAAAATATATTTTCCCCAAGGTTTGGATCATCTGTCAATTTCACAGAGCAATCATTATATAATTGAAATATGCAGATTTTGGAATTAGGCATTTCATGATATTGTGTGGTTTCATAAGTTGTAAAATGAAACTCACTATTAAAACTACCTAGAATATTTTATCAAATCAATTTATGACATAGTTAATATACATATACTTTATGTATATATGTATATTATATGAAAATATATATTTATACTGAAAATATGCCTTATACTTTAATGATTACATATTAAAAAGTTTATTATAGCTCTGTGGTGATGCATACCATTTACTTATGTAAAAAATATATTTTCAAAATCTAAATTTCTCTGACAATATTACACTTCTAGGAGCAATACAATGAAGGCAGTTTTCAATATTCAACTACTATGTTTATTCCCAGCTAGTCTCGCCACCAATTATTTATAATATCATAGAGTTAGTGAAATATAATTGAAATCTGTTTTAGGTCCCTTAACTGAGTACATTTTGTATATTATATAATTTAGAAAATTTTTTTAGGTTCCATTAGTCATGTTCCAAAGTATACAAACACAACTAATATGAAGCATATAAGCATTTGTAACACCGATGCCTCTTATTCACATCATTCAAAATAATGATGGACTAGATATCCACATACACATTTACATACATGTATATATGTGCCCACAATTAATTTGTATCTTGTAGTTAATATCTTATTGCCATGGGCTTTTTAAAGTTTGTTTTATATACATTTTAGATGGTAACTGCACATATTATCAAATAAAATAATTACTTCCTTTCATCTGAAAACAAATACACTTTGTTTTTCACAGAAAATTTAGATCATTCTCATCTAAATTAAATGTGAATCATCAAAATGATAGATTACATTTGTTTACACAAGACTGTGAATATAAACAGGTATAGGTAGGTACAAATGTCCTAAAATGTATGGTAATGCCTTATCCAGTGAAAAAAGGTAAAAGGCAATGGCATATTTTTATTATTAGTTATTTGTACCACAAAGTATAAACATAAAATGAAACATTCTTTGAAGCAACAATTTTATATTTTAAATGAAGGGAAAATGCCTAGTCAAACTGACAAATAGAACTAATATAAGCATTACAATTTTCATATCAATCTGAGGAAAATTTTTTGAATTATAGTCATCTTAATCCTATTTGATAAAGAAAATTATTTCAAATGTGTAATAATTTTAAATAGTATAATCCAGATTTCACTGGACCCCTACCAAATCTAACAGTGTAAGAGTGTGTTTCTGAGTAACGTATTTTACTTGGGGATGATATATCCGGTATATCTGAAAAAACAATTTAGATGTTCTGTATTAGAAAAGTGGATTGGGGTATACTGTTAGTTGGTTGCACCCTTATGATCAGGCTTTGAAAAGTAAAAATAACTTTTCACAAGATAGTCACCACAATACTTCACAGTTTGCCGGTTATAAGGGGTAATATTTTAGCCCTACAGATATAAAATACTGCATACACTAGATGTCGATAATATACATTATAATATGACAAAATAAAGGGCAATAACAAATGCATGAGATTAAATGTTTCTGACATTCTAAGATGTATAAGAGAGATTCCACTTATATATGTAATGGCAGAAATTGACCAAAAGTTACTGTGTGGCTTTTCAGGCAATCTATGAAATTTCCTCCCAGGGAAGTTAACTAGTTTATCTCAATGCATGATACTTAGAGTCACAGGGGCACAATATATTAAAATGATGTCAAGATTAATAGCTGCACATCAAGTCAGACCAGAAAGACTGATAAAATTTACCTTTGGGGGTTTCTTTGCTTCTTTATCATATAGATGTTCCTTAACACCCAGAGGGGGCTTATTTCTTAATTTTGTTCTGAAAGTATGTTTATAGGTATTTGTTGAGGGAGTTGAGTTATGAAGTGAATATGGTAACAATTTCAATTGTCTTTAGGCTAGAAGTACAACATTATCATTCATTTCAGTCAACTCAACACAAGCATAATAGTAGACAACAGTTTCCTGAATAGTAACATATACTTTTAGTAATGAACTTATGATAATATATTATTCTATAAAGGCAACTATAGCCTAAGGTAAAAGAAGAAAACGAAGGCTGTAAACAATGTCCACTATTGCACATCACCTTATTTTCAATAAATTATAATATATTTTTTGCTTTATAAAATAGAAATTAAAAGCAAACCCCAATAGGTGTTAAAATGTTTTGGTGGTAGCAAGGGTGGAAGTATAGATTTTAAAAGATGAAAGAGAAACAAAATGTAGCCTGTGATACAAGTAGGGTGGTATAGATAAGTTTATTTAAATTAGCTATGAAATCTTCAAATTATGCATTCATTTATTTACATTCTTACATATCCTAATGTATTCTTATAAAATTATGTTTCACGTGCATATGTCCAAATTTGAGCAACTTGAAATATAGGTAGATGTATATAATGCTTAATTATTTGTAAATAAAGTAATGTAGCAAGCTAAATAGAACAAACTGATAAAAAAATCATAGATCTACCTTTCTTATATTTTAAACATTCTGGAATATTTAAACTATCTAAAGCGCTCAAAGAAATGTACTTTTGCACTCGTAGTAAAACCATTACCAAACACTTGAAGACATTTTCCCTAATATTTTCCCAGTTTTGAGGTAAATATTCATGTTGGCTGGCTCAACTAAACTTCTGAGAGGTAAGAGCAATAACTATTAAACCAAATACTGGATAATTTATAATAATATTAAAATATAGAAATCTGCCTATCAGGGAATCTAATATTAAAAAACTAGCTGTCAAAAGGATAAACTTTTGTAAATTTATAAGCAGTCACTGAAATAAGGGGGGTGGAGGGTGGGAAGGGATAGACTGGGATTTCAAAATTGTAGAATAGACTACATTGTATAGCACAGGGAAATATACACAAAATGTTGATAACTCACAGAGAAAAAAATGTGACAATGAGTGTGTATATGTCCATGAATAACTGAAAAATTGTGCTGAACACTGGAATTTGACACAACATTGTAAAATGATTATAAATCAATAAAAAATGTTAAAAAAAAAAAGAACTATTTACCTCAGTAGTTTGTAAATCTAATCATTTCATGCCTATGCACTGGATATGAAGGAGGATTAATAAAATGGCTGCACTTAGGCTAACAGATCGCTTATTCTTATGTTTGCCCTTAAAACAGTCAAGTGACCTGACTGACTGGTTGCTACTTACAGCCCCAGGCCCATTGTTAAAACTAAAGCTATTGATCTTACTGTTTCTACTTTATTCCAGGAATCAAAAGCTATAATCAAGCTTGGTCTCTGAATTGATCTCCAGGGAGAAGGTCACAGACTTTAACCTTACAAAATAGCCTGAATTACCAAGAAGACCACACCTTGGGTGCTTATAAGATAAAGAGATGGAAAGAGATCTAACCACTAGCCTCTATAGAATTGGTCGCCTGGAGGCATTGTGACGCCATTCTAAATCTTCTGATGAGAAAATGATTCTGTTGATTGTTATCCATGCTTTATTGTTTGAGCTATGGCTACATAATCACCCTGCCCCATTCCCAACTGTGGCTTCACAGTTTTGAAGGCACTAGCTTGCCCCCTTTGCCTGGCAAAGCAATAAAATTGCCTCTTTTCTTCTAAGCTCCAAGACCTTGTCTTTGGGTTATTTGGCTCCTCAGGGACAGGGGCGGATCTTTCGGCAACAGATATGGGAGAGAACAGCTAAATCAATGAATTGCAATGGGTGATGATATTAAAAGACTTGAAGGACATTTCAATAATTGAAAATTAACTGAAGAGTTTACTACAATAATTTGTGAGAACGAACTAATGATTTTCTCTCTTCTATATATTCTATCCATGAGTTGAGGAAAATACAAGTGGATCTTAAAAGCATAATTTGAATTTTGGTTAAGGATTTTCATATCCCTACTCCATGAAACCCTATGTATCTACCTTAATTATCTCAGCACTTGGGTATTATGA
This sequence comes from Camelus bactrianus, assembly GCF_048773025.1. Classification (NCBI taxonomy): domain Eukaryota; kingdom Metazoa; phylum Chordata; class Mammalia; order Artiodactyla; family Camelidae; genus Camelus; species Camelus bactrianus. The sequence continues at coordinate 74,187,920 of NC_133575.1, read as the reverse complement.
GGCTGAGTTAATACATCATGATGAAGGCAATTCACATTTATTGGTCATGATATATTGAATATAAATAGTCATAGTGAAAACCTTCTATATAAAGAGAATGTAACTATTTCTCTCCAAAATAACTTGGAGGCAAAGTAGTCAGATCAGCCACCATTCACTAATTTCACTTAAACTTTCAGTATTGAATTTAACAAAAAAAGCAGCCTCTCCATTTTGAACATAACAGGACAGTTAATAGCCTTGAAAATTTACTTCTTAGGGTGTGACAAGAATGCTTTTAGCTCTTAAAAGTGAAGCTTTTTTCCAAAGAAAATAGAAACCTCTTTACCTTCACTCTCCATATTATGATGCAAATAATTTAGAAGTTATTCCTACCCTACAAAGTTGGTATGGAATGCACTGTATTTGCAGTATGGGAAAGGATTTATGCATTCTAAATATATAATTATATCAGGAAGAGACATTCAAAGTCTTAAATGGGGCACACAAATTACACCTAACAGCATTAAAAACTACCTTACTTTGTATGAACATGCATTAAACTGTAGTTTTTCTTTTAGAATATGGAGTGCTCAATTTTAACTAAGATAATCTGCATAAAAGAGGACGAATTTGCATTCTTGTGACTATTTATTATTCTTTTCTTAAGCACATATTTACAATCATGGAAAGCCTACCCAATTTTCTTTACATTAGAATCCTAAAAACTATCTTATTCTCTTATTACCTCAATTGCCATTATTTCCAAGAATTTTCAAAATTTAAAGATGAAATGGGAATGTGTGAAATAGATATGGTGCTGTCTATGTAACTGAATTTGTTGAGAGGATTTTGATGAAAATGTCTTGACTTCTTAACAAACATGAATAAAAACTTCAGTTCCTTTTCAACTGGATTGTGGTATAAATTTGTAACACCATCATATCATAAATGTGGCATGTGGTTCACTATATGTTAAATGAATACACTTCCAGACCTCAAGGATGACCATGTCAATTTTTAGTAGACCCTATTGTGAACGAAAAACACTATGAACCGTATCAGTAAACAAAGAATGCTGAAACCATCAAGTCATCAGCCCCTGCCGGCCACCCCCCAGTGAAGACAAGCCTGCAGCCCAGCCTCTGCAGCCACTCACAATGGTGCACCCTGAGGGGACTCAGAATAAGAAAGGACAGGATACTGGCCCTAGATGGCTAGGTGCTTGTCAAAGGAATGAATTCAATGATCCCAAATGTTTGCTTCCTCCCATACATAGAAAAGCAGTAAACTCTTTAACTTGAGATGCCTGGTTTTCTTCAGTGAGCAAGCAATCTTTTAATGTTCCAACTACCTGGTCTTTGTTATAAAGCTCCTATATATCCTAGCTCCTCCCCTACCTCTTCGGAGCAGTCCCTCAGAGCGATCTGAGAGGACTCAGTCCTGGCTCAAGTCCTCCCGCCAAATAAAAAAACTCTCAACTTTTAGGCTGTGCATTTATTTCAGTCAACACTATGGAGGGAGTGAGACTGAATAATTACTCTTTTTCTGTGTTGTTTTATTTTATTACAGATTGTTCAATAAAGGTCAATTCCCTTTCTTCCAACCCCAATTCCTTAAATGGAATGATGGTTTGCTTTCTTTTGTAAAGAACTGAAGATACCTTAGAAATCATGTAGTCTTATTGCAGAGTAGGAAACCAAGGCAAAGCAAAGTTAAGTGAACTGCCAAAAGTCATAGAGCTAGTTAGCAATAGAGACAGACCTAGAAGTCTATTCTCATTACTCCCAACTCATTTTTCTAATTACCCTTAGCTCTTGTGGAGCAAAGAGCACAACATGCAATGAGCTATAATCTCTATATTACAAAGCATTAATATTCACATTTAAAAGGTAGAATGATTTTTAGGATTCACATTAAAATACAATGTTTCAGAAGTGCATAACAGGTTGTGTTCTGATTCTTTATGGAAAATAATGTGAATTCATTCTCTTCATTCCTAAACTTTCTTTTGACAAGTTGCATTCTCCTTTCCTAATTTACTTTTAACTTGTTGATAAGAGATTACATAATTAAGATACACATAAAATAGTAATACTATTTAAATCGCTGAAAAAAGGAAAGCATTCCTACGTTTTAGACATAAATTCATAAAATTCAGCCAGCCTTGAGGTTGGTAGTCAGAATATAGACCGTCAAGCAGTTTATCATTTCCTTTTCCTCACTTTAGAACATAAGCCACAATCAGCCAATTATCAGCTGTACTTGATAGTTCTCTGCTGCACGGGTCTGTTATACAACAGGTGCTTATTAAGGACTGCTCTAAGGTCAGTGGTAGAGCGCATGCTTAGCATGCATGAGGTCCTGGGTTCAATCCCCAGTACCTCCATTAAAAAAAAAAACAAACCAAAAACTGCTCTCAGCTCTCATAAAAATCAAAGAATATTGCAATTTCTGATTTATAATTTGCAGTAAGAAGTCTAACAGTGAGAAGAATTAGTTTTTAAGCTTTATTTCTACTGCTGGTACACAGGGACAGTAATCTACTTATCTCCATTAGAATGTTGAGGATGACTTTTTAAATCGAATTTCAAAGACTTATTTACATATTAACTCTAAATTTTATTTATACTGCATAATCAAGATTAATTTGAAGTCTTAATTTAGCTATTTTTTTCACATATCAAATACAATTTAACTGAGAATTTTATTTCATTGTTCATTTGCTTGAATCATGGTTTCCAAATATATATTTTTCAAACCAACATATTTACATTGGTCCCATCGCACATTTGCCATTACTCCATTTCTGCTGAGCCTAGTGATAGAGAGACACTTAGAACATAGAGTAGTTGGTAGTGGTGGATAAGAGTTTAAGCCTTCAATGAATACAGATAATTTCTCAGTAGGGATTCCTATTAAAACCTAGCTTAAACCAAATGAAACTACCAGATCATATATAATGCCATTTTTCTTCTAGAATAATCATTGTTGTGACCCATCATGACAGTTCTTATATCTAAGGCTTTTCATAAGTCAACAATATTTATAATGCCTAATAGTTAATTAAGAACACAAATTGCTTTCTTTTCATAAGATTTTGAGTTGTAGTCCAAGAGACTCTAGACAATAGTCATTAAATATTTGATGCAGAATAATAACAAGGTTTGTGTATTCTGGCCATAACACTAAACAGAGCAGCCACATATTGCTCCTTATAATATGTAAATGGAAACTGTAAGCATCTGATTAAACTCCTTCTGGAAAGACAGTCCTGGGAGTAAATGGGAGCTAATCACACTCATTCCGTGTTTCACACACTATATGTGCCTGGGAATAAAAGTAAAGATGAGTTCTGGTTTTATAAAACCTTAAAATTAACTCTGCCAGTAATTTGAAAAAATTTAGGTAATTTACATAAGTTCTGAAAATTTGCCAAAGATATTCTTTACTATTCAATGAATACATGCAGATTAAACAAAGATATCTTGTAAGAATTCTGAAATATCTACCTGTTTATCATTTGTTCTCTGCTCTTATGTATTTTCTAATCTACTTTCCCAAGAAAAGGCCATTTATATTCTATAGTTAATTCATTATAGCCTACTGCTTTCATTGAAGTTCACGTTAGCAGAATATATTCATCAAAAACGATCAACTTGAAAAGATAGATGTAGATTCTGACAAGGAATAATTTATCATGGCTATGAACAGAGCTTCCCACCAACTGGACTGTTTGAGAGTTGGAAGATGAAAATGTAATGTTAGAGTACTCTGTTTTAGAAGTGATTAGAAAATGGAGAAAAATGAAATGAAAATCTGCAGATTTCCCAATATTGAACTTGATTACATTTTAAAAGTCTTCCCCTCCCTGATAACCATGAGGTTATAATGCTCAATAAAGTCACTGAATTACTTCTGTATACAGTGAAGAATTGTAGTTTTATAATGTGACCTACAAGGAGTAACTTGACTGACAGTGAGTAATTTAGATTTTCAGAAATACCATTCTCAGGGGAGTATAAGCTGTTAATCAATAGACTAACACAGTCAAGTGATTCGTGTTACACAATACATTTTTTTCACTCTTCATATACCATTTATAATTGTATATCATACAATATGAATTAATGTATTTGCAAAATATAGCAATGATAACCTTTAACTAAGTTTTTCTAGTAAGATATACACATAAGAATATACATGTGCATTTCAATTTTTATTGTATGTAGTAAAATTTAAACTACATCATTTAAAAAAACAAGCTATGTAAATTTAAGTTCACTGATACATTTCAGTTTTTGCAAAACTTAAATGCTTACTTTTAGAGTTAAACTAATGGTGGAGCATGTAAAAATAGCATAATATATGGTGATAACACTTCAATGAATATATGATTTCATGTGTTAATTTATTCAAAGGGAATATAATTTAAAACATATAAAATATAATGGAGGGCATACAGTGGAATAAAGCCGCTAAAAATAAAATTTTAAAAAATAGTTAAAAACAGTGGAAGAGGTAATGGTATAATATTAAGTTAAAAAATTGAAGACATCAACTATTTATGATCCAATTGTTTTAAAACCAAACCAAAAAACCCATCATATTCTAACACTTAAAAAACAATCGAAATAAATCACAGTGTCACACCAACATTTTAACAGTAGTTATGGCCAAGTGATTTTTATCTTTAAAGGTTTAATGTTTTTTATGTGAATAGTATTTTCTACAAATTTATAAGCATGTATTTATGCATGGGCAAAATAAATAAATTTTAAGTATTATATATATATAAAAATAGAGAGAGAGAGAGGCATGTGTGTTTGAGTGTGTTGCATGATACAATACTCAACATACAGTTTGACCCCCCTCAATAAAAGGTTAATAACATTTATTAAGAACCAACTATGTGCCAAATGCATGGTCTGCTATATTTCATGTGATATTTTATTTAACTATTATTGCAACCCTATAAAGTAGGTAATTTTTTTATTGTAACAGATGAGGAAACTGAAAATGAAGAGGTTATAGAAATGTGTAAGGTCACACAACTAATTAAGTGACTGAAACAGGATTTTTAAATACATTGCCTAAGGCTCAAAATCTTGTGCTCTTTCCATTTTAGCACAGTGCCTTCCCAATGATTATTGAGTGAATTGTATTAGGACTATATGACATTTCATCACTTCTTTCCTTTAAAACTAAGGATCAATAATGAACAAGGAAGAGAGATTTTAACTAGTGAAAATTCCCTCAGCAAAGCTGAGGGAAGGGTTAAAATACTCTATTTTCATTATCTTTTAACATGAGAGAAAGTATATGCAAATCACTGAAAAGTAAATGCAATTCTAAAAGTTTTCAATAATCTTATTATATTGTCATTTAAAATGATAATGTTATAAATTTTACTTTGCTTCAGATTGGGAATATAGATATTGATAATCAGCCAGCAACATATTTAAAAGACATATTATCTATCTTGTAACTGGCCAGGTTTCTTTGAATGTTTTTTAACCCTTTCTCACTTTTATTATAAAATATTTTGTATAATTATAGCGCTTGAGGTCATATGCTCATTTCAGAATTCATAATACAATGGTGCTGGCCATGATGAAATCTTATTTAAAGATTCTGGGAGTTTAAATATAGCTTTTAAACAGTTTCAGAGAAAATTTTTAATATATCACTCATAAAAAACACAGTTCTTCTTGGAACCAACCTATAGTTTACTCTATTATTCCTCATGGATATTTCTTAGCCCTGGTGAATGTTGATTTCCAAGTCTGGCTTTAGGATATGTTAGAGTAATTCCAACAACCTTCAAAACATCATTGAAATCTACAAAATACAGAGCACTTTGAGAAACATAAAGAAATCAATATCACTGGGGTACAAGAATTCAAAAACAGTTGAAAATATTTTTAAATGCTTTTAAAAAGGGACTAGTTAAGGTTAAATGGAAGTTAAATGCTCAATTACATTAAAATATTTACTTTTAAAATATGCAACAATGAGGTGAAAGTACTTGTTTTAAATTTTTATGTAGTTGAAAAGTAGGCACATTTTGGAGGGAGCAAATAAAGTGTAATCAAGCATTAGTTTTACCATATTCCTCTGGGTAACAATGTATATTTTAAAGTGTAGAAAATATTAATTCAGGTTGTTCTTCAGTGTCTGTATTTCTAAGTTTGGATTTAATTCATCTAAATATGCTTAAAGAGATGTGTATACATCTGTTTGTTTAAATAACTCAATAGTTGTTTGTAATTGTATTTTCCATTTCTTTCGACATTAATTACAATTCGAGAGGAGGTCAAGTTATCTCATTTTTTAAAATGAAATTTTAATAGAACCAGTTCATTTGTCATGCTTTTATATTAATATTTGGCCTTTGCACAGTCTCAGGTATATTTCACTTCACCATTTAATGCTTAAATAACATAAAAACATAGTAAATAATTCCATATTCTACTTTCTTCTATCTCCTGGAGTTCAGATAAATGCAGTGAGTGAATATAGCGTGGCAGATTAGTTTGGATTTTGTATAGCTGATTACTTAGTAATATTTAGACCAAAACAACAAGAAAAAGCTCGTTTTTTTGACTGAACATTTTCTGTTCATATCATTTGGATATAGACATTGTGTGCAAGATAACTTTCACCCAGAATAACTTTTTCAGAGATCTCTAGTATATCCAAAATGTAGATCTATTTTTGGTTAATATGAGCTAAACGTATATTTGTATTTTTAAAATGGCACATTTAACAAACAGCAATATTTATTAGTCATAAACAATCAGGAACATAGATCACATAATGCAGTATTTCAATTCTTTTTTCTTAATCCTGCAAATAATCCTTTCCCATAGATTTTCCAAAGCACTCATCGCAATAAGTATGAGTATAATTTTCAGACATTTTTTGGACATTTTTTTCATGCAAGTCCTCTGAATTATTTGCAAAATATCCAAATGTCTTCACACACATCTCCAAGTGCCTGCTGATTACTTTGAATTAATGACAAGTAAAATAAACTACATACTGAATGGAAAAATCTATCTGGCAAAGATTGTCCAATTTATATTTTAGTTGCTACCTTAAACATTAAATTATAATGTGTTCACATAAGCAATATTTTAATAAAAATTTAATTATATGATTCATAATTTCTTAAAAATTTATCCTTAAAAATGTAGCAGGGATAATTATATTTGACTGTTATTTGACATGGCAATTAACTAAAAAGTATATGTGACTAACTAATCAAGAACTATTAATCAAGTTGAGATACCACCAACTTCTCCTGAAGCTATCTGTAATTCTTTAATCAGTAAAACAAGTACAAATAAAACACAGCTCTACAGAATGGCAAACATGTTTTGATAGGAAGTTAATCATCTCAAATTGGTTCTCATCTTTTCTACATACACTCTAAAATAATACTTTTCTCATAAGTGTCAGTATGCTTTCTGATACTTTAAAAGTGATTTATCTCATCTGAGTCCAGTAAAACATGCCAAGTTACTCATGAGTTGAGTGCAATGGTGTATGGCCTTAATTCATTTTCATGCTTCTATATAGTACTTCAGGTACTTAAGCTCTGGTCTAATTTACCCTTTACTAGCCCCTTCCCCATGAACTCTATAGATAGTTTGGAAAATATTTGATATATTCTTTCATATTATGGTGTTAGTAACAGTATCAACTCTTCTAAGAGCATGTGCATTTTTAAAAGATGATTCATTCATCTCTTCATTCAGCAAATTGATTTATTTTCTACAAAATGTCGGGGGAACAGAACATAGAGCTCATAGGAAAATGGGTGGATAAGAAAAGATATAATGAATGTTTTGACAGAAGCGTGTTCGGAGAAAGGGCAATGCCAAGATTAAAGTGTGATATTTTGAATGATGTATATTCAAATATTGAGTCACCTGGGAAACACATATGTATTTAGGCAAAGGGACTGTCTAGACACCTCTAATGCAATAGCTTATAAATTAAGACTTCTTATCAACAATTATTTTAACTATGACAAGGACAGAACCTTGCTAAAATTGATTAAAAGCTATGGTAAGGTAAATGCTATGCAAAGAGTGAGCTGCAATTTTGTAAGGGACATTATGACTATGGAAATGCAGTAGTGCTTTTAGTTTAAGACCTCAGACTTCTCCAAACCTCAAGTACTGCCTACAATGAATTTTAAAATATTCTATTGAAGTCTCTAATCTGTACAATTCATATTTTTTGGGTTATATCAAAATCATAGTACTATCATATACAGGAAAATATTAGGCATTTTTCTGCTAAAATTTTAAGTCAGTTGGGAAATAGGTGAATTTAAAAAATAATTTTCTCCCCATCATAAACCTAGTGTTTTTATCTGGTTGCCTAAATACCATCATGATAGATCCTATATAAGTATCTGAGACAGATGCTAAAGGTCAAATATTTATTCCACCTTTTAGATTTTATACTTGAGTTAAAGAATCCCTTCCACCCCAAGCAAAGCCCCCATCTTATCAACTTGGCAAATCCTTTCTGCTGATTGGGCCACCATTTTCCTTTCTTTAAAAATGCAAATGTAGGGGGAAGGTATAGCTCAGTGGTAGGGTGCATGCCTAGCATGCAAGAGGTCCTGGGTTCAATCCCCAGTACCTCCACTAAAACAAACAAACAAACAAACCCAATTACCTCTCCCCCTCCTAAAAAAAGTTTAAAAAAAAATGCAAATGTAGAACTAAACACTCTGTAAGTTCCTTTCTGATATTAGTATTATTTAACATGGCTTTTCAAAAATTACAAGGCTCCTATCTTGTGTCAGATACTGTGCTAAGCACTTCAGAGACAAAAATAAATGTCACAAGAACCCTGCTATTAAGACCCTGACATTCTAATGGAGAACTCAAGTATGTAAACACATTATTACATTAGAAGGTGCTACTTCAAGAACTGAGGTATTTTTGAGGATTAAGGGAACAAAAGAAGGTCTAATACAGTATGGAAAGTTTGGTGGAAAGTGGAATATTGGCAGTGGGAAGGGCTGGCACACAGGCAGGAAAGTAAGGGTCCTTTGTAGGACCATTCATAGTTTATAGTTGGAGGAGAAAAGGACACACAGGAAGAGACAGGAAGAGATGACTTGGATAGAATGCAGGGGACAGATTATAAGATACATGAAGGTATTTCAGTCATTTCTTGTAGGCATTAAGGAATGTTGAAAAATTAAGAGCAGAGAAGTGACATTAAATTGAAAAATTAGGAGCAGAGAAGTACTTTTGTTGTGGGAGAATAGGTTCTTGCCTCACACAGGAAAGAATTCAAGAGTGAGGCATAGTAAAGTGAAAGCAAGTTTATTTAGAGAGATACACACTCCATAGACAGAGTGCAGTCCATCTCACTCAGCAGGGAAAACGGCTTAGGAGATACACACTCCATAGGCAGAATGTGGGCCATCTCAGAAAGCTCAGACGGAGAGAGACCAAGAGGTGTGGACATATTTAGTTTAAAGTAAAAGTAGATACACACTCCATAGACAGAGTGCAGGCCATCTCAAAAGGCAAGAAAGAGAGTGACCATGAGGTGTAGAGTTGTTAGGTTTTATGGGATAATTTCATGTGCTAATAAGTAGGAGGATTATTCCAACTACTTTGGGGAAGAGGCAAGGATTTCCAGGAAACACCCTACCCTCCCGCCTATTTTTTGACCTTTTATGGTCAGCCTGGGAACTGTCATGGCACCTGTGGGTGTTCCAGGAAGCTCAGGGTCTAATGGAAGTTGAATCTTCCACCATCTTGGTTCTCACCAGTTCCTCCTGTCCTTAGTTGCTGAGTACTTCCTTCAGTGGTTGTGCCCTGCCCCCTTTCTTCCCACTTCATTTTAAGATAAAAAATAGCCAGTTTATCTGAAATGGAAGATTATTGAAGGGGTGATAGCTGGATACACATCTTTGAACTATGTAATTGATATAGTCTCTTCTGATTTTAATGGTTTATTTTTTTTTTAAGTAGGCTAAGCCCGGATACTAGAGCACCTTGAGTGCCAGGCTAAATTTGAGTATATATTTATTTATGTAAGTACTGACTTTCAATATTATATTAGTTTGAAGTGTACAACATACTGATTCAAAATTTTTATACAGTACAAAATATCACCACAGTAGGTCTAGTTGCCACCTGTCACCATGCAAAGTTACTGCAATACTATTGACTATATTCCTGATGCTGTACGTTATAACCCTGTAACTTCTTTATTTTATAAATGGAAGTTTGTACCTCTTAATCTCCCTCACCAGTTTCACTCATCTTCCCCACCCCCCTCCCCTCTGGTAACCACCAGTTTGTTCTCTGTATCTATAAGTCTGTTTCTGTTTTGTTATATTTGTTTGTTTTGCCTTTTACTTTCCACATGTAAGTGAAATAACATGATATTTGCCCTTCCCTGTCTGACTTATTTTCAAGTTGAGTATTTAGATGTAAATAATGCCAGGACTTTAGCTGATTTTAATTTAAGAACAATGGCATAAATAAAATCATATGTCATGAACAATGTTTTCTATTTTTCATAGTATGTAAAAAACATTGAGGAATAGAATGCAAAATGTTACTGAGTTTCCAACAAGTTCATGCTGTATAGCACAGGGAACTATATTTGATATCTAATAGTAACTTATGGTGAAAAAGAACATGAAAAGGAATATATGTATGTTCATGTATCACTGAAGCATTGTGCTGTACACCAGAAATTGACACAACATGGCAAACTGACTATACTTCAATAAAATACATATACAAAAATGTTATTGAGTTTTAACACTTAAAACATAATACTTAAAAAGAATATTATGTTCTGAGACACTCCCAAGTCATCAGACAGACGAGTTCGCTCTCCTCTGCTGTTGGGGGCACATTGGTGGAAAATGCCAAGAAGAATCAGGATAGCTGATTATTAAAATATGTTCTACTTCTAACATAGATTGTTGTATGATTCCAAGACTGTTCCTTGTTTATCTAACAGTGAAGACTTAGTGCTCATCACACTGGGATAAAATTGACTCTGAATCAAGAAGGAAATCTTTCTAGTAATGATAGATTGAGATATTGAATTTATCAAACTCCTATAATTTACTCTCTGTCACTTCTGCAACCCATCCATAGTTTAAATTCTGAGTAATGTAAAAGGTTGTTGTAGAGGTTTATCTAGAATTCCAGAAATGCATAAATTTCTGTTTGTGCCTCTTCTTTGTAACTAAGACAGAAAAAAATCTAGATATTCAAAAAATGTTTGTTGCATTACAACAGGAAAAATATCAACATTTTATTTAATAGTACATTTAATTCTTTAAAAAATTATATGTAGTACTATTAGTAGTATCCTTGGGTCTCTTTAGTGATATTTCAGTGAGATGATTTTGTTTTATTTATTCAAAAGCATAGATGTTCTTTATTCTCTCCTGCCATCATAAAAAGAATATCAGGGAAAGATTAAATAAATCACTAAAGTTGGGTTCAGATAAATCACAGAAAACAGGTGCTACTCAGTGTGAGAAATACATTTTTTCTTAAGTATTTTATATGGGAACTTAAAGAACCTAAATTCAGATATCACAAATTTGAAAATATTTCCTCAATTTCCATAGCTTCTCATTTTATCTATTATTCCAGAACTCATTTGCATACATTAAGAAACTGGGTTGAAGGTCAATATAAGCCCTGGACAGAGATACTTAATTTCAGATTGAATAGTGTTTCCTTCCGTTGACCCCAAGTCACAATACTGTCTAAATAAGAAGCAAATAAAATGAGATGAAAAACCACTTCATGTTCAAAATGAAATAAATAATGTATATGAAAGTCTTTATAAACTGTAAATTATTGCTCTAAGATCAGGCAATATAATATATCAAATTAAAATTTAAATTAGGAAAGCAAAGTCAAATTACAAATATGTAATTTCCGAACTGAACATTACTGTGAGACTTGGTGATTACAGCTTAGTATTCCCCATAATGTAATGAAGGCAGAATTTTGGACCTCTATATCTCTGTACTTTGTCAGAATATATGAGTTCCAAAAATTTTTATTGTATCTAGTTCAATTGTTGTCAGATGTATCTGGTGCATGTTTTAAAATCCTGAGTGGTAAACAAAAAGGCAGCTACTGAATGGGAGAAAATATTTGCAAATGATATATCTGATAAGGGTTCAATATCTAAAACATACAAATAACCCATACAATTCAATGTCAGAAAAACAATTCTACTAAAAAATTGGCAGAGGACCTGAATAGACATTTTTTCCAAAGAAGACATACAGATGACCAACAGAGAAATGAAAAGATGCTCAACATCACTAATCATCAGGGAAATGCAAATTAAACCCACAACGAGATACCAACTCATACCTGTCAGAATGGCTATCATCAAAAAGACAACAAATAACAAGCGTCGGCCAGGATGTGGAGAAAAGGGGACCCTGCTGCACTTTTGGAAAGAATGCAAATTGATACAGTGTCTCATACTGGAAAACAGTATGGAAGTTCCACAAAGAATTAAAAATAGAACTACCATATGATTCAGCAATTTCACTCTTGGGTATTTACCCACAGAAAACAAAAACACTAATTCAAAAAGATATATGCACACCAGTGTTAATTGTAGCATATATTTATAATAGCCAAGATATGAAAGCAACCTAAGTGTCCATCCACAGATGAATGGATAAAGAAGATGTGATTATATATATGTGTGTGCATGTGTGTAATGGAATATTACTCAGCCATAAAAAAGCAAAATCTTGCCATCTGAGAAAATATGGACCTATCTAGATGGTATTATGCTAAGTGAAATGAGTCAAACAGAGAAAGACAAATACTGTATGATCTTACTTGTATAAGGAATCTAAAAAACAAAACAAGCAAAACAAAAACCAGCTCATAGATACAGAGAACAAATGGGTAGTTACAAGAGGATAAGGGGGTGGAAGTTGAAATAAGCAAAGAAGATTCAGAGGTACAAACTTCCAATTACAAAATAAATTAGTCATGGGAATAAAATATATAGCATAAGTTATATGGTCAATAATATGGTAACAACTTTGTTTGGGGACAGATGGTTACTAGACCTATGGAGTTGATCATTTCATAATATATGCAAATGTGAAGCACTCTGTAGTACAGCCAAAACTAATTTAATATTGTACATCAACTATATTTCAATAAATAAATAAAATATTGAGTGGTACAGTTTAAATCTGATTTTAATAAATGCAAATTACACTCTCTTTCCACACATTAAGGATATAGATTAGACATTTCTTAAGACAGACTGACCTTTCGGTTTCTTTTTTGACTGTTGCTTCACTTAATATAATTTTAATAACTGCGGTAATGCTTGCAACATTCTCTAATAATAGGTCAAACAGCACACTGAGAAAATATTTACTTTTTTTCCCTGTGATTTTATGAACAAACATTTCAAATAGAATTTATGTCATTTGGTGTTAGCTCTGTCATCTTTTAAGGGGACTACTTCTGATAGCATTCTGAGAGATAAGGGAAAGATGGCTGAAAGCAAAACTTGACATTGCAGTATTAGTTTTGGTTCACATTTCAGAAGGCACCAGCTTTAAGAGAAATTAATTTGGAGATGCTCATCAAATTATCACAGGTTTGACAAGATCAGCAAGTGTCATTGTGAACACTGGTGATAAGATGTCAGAGGCTAGATAAAGGAATAAAAAATAAATGAAAGTACAGGAAGGAACTGAGCTCTTTAAGGTTACTTTATAGATAGTGATACATAATTTAAACTTCAGTTGTGCAGGGAGGAGGAATCCAGACCTTTTTTAAACAAAGGCTTTTGTTGTTAATCACACATACTTACATATACTGAAGTCATTGGCACTTGATACAAATAGACTTGAGTTTTAATGTAATTTCTATACTACCAAATGACATTTTAAATGATGCTAAAATTCTTGCAAAGAGTTTACTATCTATACAATGGTGATGAAATCAAATATTTTTTGCAAAATCCAGTGTAATTTTTCTTATTTACAGGTGGAATTGATATAACTATGTAGCGGTGAAAGAATCAATTTAATACCAAGAAAAAGCTCATTAGAATAAAAATGACCAGCTACCTTTTTTTTTTTTTTTAATCAAGGTAAGTGTGTATCTTCTAAAAGACTCGACAGGGAAAACAACACTAAATGTCAATGTCAATCCTCATGATAACATAAGGTAAATAACTAGCAGCATTCTGAATGTTAAAGTGAGGAGGGAGGGACAAATGGAGGAAAGGAGGGAGGAAGAGAGAGAGAGAAAGAGAGGCTTATATTCACATTTCTTCTTGAGATTACAACCTCATCTTCCTGTAGAAACCCTAAGTGGGAAGCAGAATCTGCATTTAAATAGCATTTTTCCAAATAACAAATACTGCCTTAAGCAAAGTTAAAAAAAAGATCTGTTGTTATTTCACTATATTTTATTTTATAACCAATTCCTTTTATCACTAATCTCTCACCTTGTATGTCATTTTCTAAGTAGTTTATCAAGGAATCTTGACAGTGAGAAACTAACAGAGAAATCAACCATTAAATTTTAATGTTCTCGCCAAATCATCATGATGCTATTCTAATTCACAGACAGAGTTAACACTTCCTAATGGGGATGTATGTCAAATTTCTGATGGGAATAGTGCTTTCTAATAGAACTATCTAGAAGCTAGTTCTTTTTGGCTGGGTTTTCCTAAAGGTGCAATAAATATGCCCACCCTGAGGAGGAAAATTGTTGTCCCCCCACCCCAGCAGTGAGCGATGTTAGTGTTCCAAGAAAGACAATAAGACACTGTGCTGAGGTGAATTGTGAAGAGGCAGAAAAGAGAGCAGCAGATCAATTTTTGCAATTCGATCAGCATGTCCTTGTAACATACTAATTAAATGCTGATTAGAGATATGGAATCTCTGTGCTCCGGAAGCCATAGATCCAATATTAAGGAAAATAAAACTAAAGGCCACTTCCCTTTATCCCTTTTTCTTTTTTAAAGTGAAAAGCAATATTCTTGTGTAAATGGAGGGTAGTGATGAAATAACTGTATGGCTTGAAATATTACAAGGAAATACAAAATTTCATCAGACATCCATATAGTTTTACATAGTTCTTAAATGTGGCGTCTCTTCTCCACTGAACAATGGATTTTTACTGTATAGTAACTTACTTTAGATTGAAATTGCATCTGTGATTTGTAAGAGAGGAAAATGGAGAATTGGCATTATCTTATTTTGGTCCTAATGTAACCCAGGACCTCATGCATGCTAAGCACGCACTCTACCACTGAACCATACCCTCCCCTCTGTCATTTTTTTGAAAGAGGAGAAAAGACTCTAAAATTGTGTAAGGCTCAGCCCACCACCTAATACCTTAACTGGATATTCAGCATTTCATTATCTGTTACATACTTTTAAAATAAAAGGAGCAGATCCATATCAACTGTCCCTGAAGGCAAGTGATAATAATGCTTCTACTCCCCAGCATATAATTTTGGAGAAAGAGATAACAGGGAAAATGTTACCTTCAAACCAAAGGCCTCAGGTATGACCATAATTTTATCTTCTTAAACTAAAATGTCTGAGATGCGGTCGGATCATGCCCCTAAACTCATACTACTGATTTTTCCATCACATTATGGGCAAGAGCCTTATTTAAATATATACACATGAGAACATCTCAGTGGATTAATTATCAAGTCAAGAATTTAACTCTTAAAGTCAGTGAGTCTAAAAATTGCAATTTTACAGATCTCCTTATCTGGTAGAGTAAGTATTTCCTATGTGGTAAGATATCACTCATCTTTGAAACAAATAAACCCTCTAAATTATAAATTGCTCTGGCAAAAATTGAGTATATGCTAAAGTAAATCCTCATAAACTCCATTGGTGGCTATAATACTCACAAAACTCACACGCTTATCATTATGACTTCTCTCTCCACCCTCTCCCATGAAGTATATCAAAAGGTGTAATGGCCTGTTTAGTCCAGGTCACCCCATGGAAGCATGCTTTGAGACAACAGGATCTCCCCAACTATACTATTAAAAATGCTATCCTATTCACTAATGTTTCTAACTACTTCTAGGAGTCATGGGCCATGGGTGCAGGTAGTAGGAAGATCTAGGTGCCAGTATACTCCTCCTGGGTCTTGAGGGATATGAGTCTGGATATATAAAATGCAGTAGTCTGGGCCATCAGGATAGATGCATCATCTAAATTGATTCTAAAATGTTCATTTCTACAAATTCTCCTTACTTTAAAAAACTGCTTCCATTATTAATTCACACCAACACATTTTCTTCATTAAAGATATTTCTAGAACTTGATGTGCAGGAAAGCTTTGATTACATTAAGACTTTAATTAAGATGAGTCTAAGAAAATCTAATTATTTTCACTAAATGTGTCCAACCCTCTGAACGAAAATAAACTCATATGATGGGTTTAAATGTTAAGATGTCTCCAATGGTAACTGTTCACATATGACAAGAACAAAGAGGGTAAGACAAGATAAAATACAACAAAAGCAAAAACAAACAAACAAAAAAAACCAAAGCAAAGCAAAATCGCCTTGTGTTGAATTCTCAGTGTACTTCCTTGGCTAATTAAATCTAACATAGCTTCAATAGCTTTTCTAGTCCCACTATTCAAAGAAAATAAATCAAGGACAAAGTATTCTACTGTACTCTTTGTTAAACATGGTCAATCATTTTCTTACCTCTTCTCCAAGCCTATATGCTTCCTAAAACCTATTTTGGGAAGAGAATATACTTATATTTTCTCCAAAGGTAACTTACGCAGCTAGGGAAAAAGCTAACATCCTAAAACAATACATCTATTAAGGCATTTTGCTATTCTACTTAACTAGTTTTTGGGAAAATGTGAAATATGTGGAATCATGCCCTAAAAAGAAAATTCAATAATGAAATTGTACCTACCTGAAACTCAGGGTTTTATTCTAATTACTTATGGAGGCCATAGTGATGAGATGTTTAACAGCTATCTATGCTGACCCCCTAAACCTACCAGTTTTATCCAAGAGGGAAATGAAATTGTGAGAGGTTGTTGCTTTTAAAATTTTCTCCTTCTTTTCCTTCCCTCTTTCCTTCTTTCAATTATCTACTGAAAGTTGAATCTATGCTATTTACAAGGTTTCTTTTTTTTAATCTTGGATATCTATGTTCTTATATATCTTTTACATATTTGGAAAATAACACTGGCTTTTGATGACTTCCTTAGATGATCTGAGTATACAATATCCTGTTCTAAGGTTTATATTATGGCCAAACATTTTTTTTTCAAAATGACTCTGATTCTTATCTCATGAATTCATATGACAGCTTCTAGCCTACTTAGAAAGTTTTAAAAAAATGAATTAGCTAGAGATTCCACTCTACTTTCTGATTAGTAGGGATTATTGAGAAATTAAGGATTGAAAACAAAGTCTATTACAATGTATATTCTTGACATATCTATACTTTTGGAATAGGTTGGCAAAAAAATGTTGATTTGAATAACTATTTAATGCTGTGTTGATAACTGTAAATCATCTTACCAGTATAAAACTCAATTTTATATAATATTTACCTTCCAGCAGTATTTAAATAATTTACATGTGTCTAGAGGGAATCATGGCATTTTTTAAAAACAAAGTTTTAAAAGTTAAGGGCCATTTTTTAAGTCTTTTAAAAAAAATTCTTATTTTTTTATTGAAGTGCAGTCGATACACAATGTTAGTTTCAGATGTACAGCAAAGTGATTTAGTTATACATACACATACATATATATATTTCCAGTTTCTTTTCCATTACAAAGGCCAACATTTTTAAGTTCTATAATTCATATTGTATGATCTAGAACTGCAATGTCCTGATAATC
Organism: Camelus bactrianus; assembly: GCF_048773025.1. NCBI lineage: Eukaryota > Metazoa > Chordata > Mammalia > Artiodactyla > Camelidae > Camelus > Camelus bactrianus. The sequence continues at coordinate 74,170,014 of NC_133575.1, read as the reverse complement.
AGGAAACATTAAACTGAGTAATGATGTTAGAATTTTTTTAAAAAAAGAAACAACTCTTTTAAGTACCTGTGGAAAACAGATACTCCCACTAGTTTCTCATATTCTAAATGAAAAAAAAAAAAGGAAGTGTGTGGCTTTATAATCCAGACTTAAAGAATACTTTTTTTGAAAGATGAAATGACATGCTGAGGAATTTTGATCTCTTATGATGAATAGTCCTGTTCAGGATCATTAATAACAGAATTGGTTGAAACACTTCATTTTTCTGCTGTACCATAGAGTATCTAGAAAGATGGCTCTCTGGAGAGTAAAATGATATTTTCTTTATTGCATTTTTAAAGAAGATCCTATATTCTTTTTATTACAACTGCATTGGACTTTGTAGATTTCTGCCACTTGAGGGGCTTTAGGTTTTTCACAGAGAATAGTAGTTACCAGAAAATAAATGACCATCTTTTTTTAATGGTAAAAGAATTCCATTTGTTGATATTATTTTGCATATATTCACAGAAAATAACATTGTATTCCTTCATCTCAAAGGAGACTGTTTTGTATCCCATGTAAAAATTGGTTTCAAATGATTTTCTCACAGATTAATTTTTTAAGAAACGTGTGTTAAGACGCAAAATTTTGGCTCTTATTATGAGCTCTTAAGAAAAAAAAACTTATGAAAATGTTATTTTTAATTTTAATTTTATTAAAATTCATGGACATTTTGAAAGGTGCTAATAGTCCTATTAGTTAAACAATGAAATATAGAATCCAGACACACCTTATTTTATTGTACTTCATTGCCCTTGGCAAATATTGCATTTTTTTCAAATTGCAGGTTTGTGGCAATCCTGCATAGAGCAAAGGCAAGTCTACTGGCACCATTTTTCCAACAGCATTTGCTCACTTCCTGTCTCTGTGTGACATTTTGTTAATCCTCACAATATTTCAGACTTTTTCATTATTATTATACTTCTTACAGTGATTTGTGATCAGTGGTCTTTGATGTTACTATTGTAATTGTTTTGGGGTGCTGCAAATCATGCCTATACAATACAACACACTTAATCAATAAATATTGGATAAATGTTGTGTGTGTTCTGACTGCTATACCGACCAGCCATTCCCCCATCTGTCTCCCTCTCCTTGAGCCTCCCTATTCCCTGAGACACAGTAATACTGAAATTCGGCAAACTAATAACTCTACAAAAGTCTTCAAGTATTTAAGTGAAAGAAAGAGTCACAGGTCTCTCTCTTTACATCAAAAGCTGAAAATGATTAAGCTTAGTAAGAAAGGCATGTGAAAGCCAAGATATGCCAAAACCTAGTCCTCTTGTGTGAAAAGTTAGCCAATGCAAGAGAAATACAAAGGAAAAGTTTTTAAGGAAAATTAAAAGTGCTACTCTGTGAACACACTAATGACAAGGAAGCAAAACAGGCTTATTGCTGATATTGAGAAAATTTTAGTGGTCTGGATAGAAGATCAAATCAATCACAACATTCCTTTAAACGAATCTAGAGCAAGGCCCTAACTCTTGTAAATTTTATGAAGTCTGAGAGAGCTAAGGAAACTGCAGAAGAAAAGTTTGAAGCGAGCAGAGATTGGTTCATGAGGTTTGAGGAAAGAAGCTGTCTCCATAATACAAAAGTGCAAGGTGAAGCAGCAAGTGCTGATGTAGAAGCTGCAGCAAGTTCTCCAGAAGATCAAGATGAGATCATTAAAGGAGGTGGCTACACTAAATATCAGACTTCAATATAAATGAAACAGCCTCATATGGGAAGAAGATGCCATCTAGGACTTTCATAGCTAAATAGGAGAAGTCAATAACTGGCTTCAAAGTTTCAAAGGACAGGCTGACTCTCTTCTTAGAGGATAAAGCAGCTGGTGACTTTAAGTTGAAGCCAATGCTCATTTACCTTTCTGAAAATCCCAGGAGCTTAAGAATTACGCTACACTTACTCTGCCTGTGCTCCATAAATAGCACGGCAAAGCCTGGATGACAGCACATCTGTTTACAATATGTTTTACTGAATATTTTAAGCCCACTGTGGAGATCTAGTTTTCAGAAAAGAAAGATTTCTTTCAAAATGTTACTGCCAATGTACCTGGTCACCCAAGAGTTCTGATGGAGATGGACAGTGAAATTGATATCCTTTTCATGCCTGCTAACACAGCATCCATTCTGCACCCTGTGGATCCAGGAGTGATTTCAATTTTCAAGTCATTATTTAATAAATGTATTTCATAAAACTACAGCTTCCATAGATGGTGATTTCTCTGATGGATCTGGGCAAAGTAGATTGAAAAACCTTCTAGAAAGGGTGTACCATTCTAGATGCCATTAAAAACATTCATGATTCATGGGAAGATATCAAAACATCAACATCAACAGGAGTTTGGAAGGAGTTGATTCCAACCCTCATGGATGACTTGGAGGGATTCGAGACTTCAGTGGAGGAAGTAATTGCAGATGTGGTGGAAATAGCAAGAGAACTAGAATTTAAAATGGTACCTGAAGATGTGACTGAATTGCTGCAATCTCATGATAAAACTTTAATGGATGAGATGGTGCTTCTTATGGATGAGCAAAGAAAAGTGGTTTCTGGAGATGGATTCTACTCCTGGTGAAGATGCTGTGAAATGACAAAGGATTTTGAATATTATATTTAGTTGATAAAACAGGGGCAGGGTTTGGGAGGATTGACTCCAATTTTGAAAGAAGTTCTACTGTGTGTAAAATGCAATCAAACAGTATTGCATGCTATAGAGAAATCATTTGTGAAAGGAAGAGTCAATTGACGTAGCAAACTTCATTGTCATTTTATTTTACAAAAATGCCACGGCCACTTCATCTTTCAGCAACCAGCACACTGATCAGTCAGCAACCATCATCAAAGCAAGACCTTCCACTAGCAAAAAATGATGGTTTGCTGAAGTCTCAGATGATGGTTGGCATTTTTTAGCAATAAAGTATTTTTTAAATTAAGGTATGTGTATTTTTTAGGGATAGTGCTATTGCACACTTAATACACTACAGTATAGTGTAAACATAACTTTTATATGCACTGGAAACCTCCTCAAAATTCATGTGACTTACTTTATTGTGATAGTCACTTTATTGTGGTGGTCCAATTCGAAATAGTTATGAACTATACCTCTATAGTAATACAGAACATGTTTAAAGTCAAAATAAAAGTTTGGGAATTATTTGAATTAAGATTTGCATTTATAGGCAGAACCACAAGCAAATCACAGGGCTTATTTACCTCCTTATGAAAAATTACTTACTGGGATGTCCTAAAATTGATGCAGAAATAATATTTAATGAGTTCTTTTCAAAAGGAAGGTATATCTATTCAATGTTAAAACAGCAATTTAAAAAGGACAATTCAATAAAATAAGTTTTGAATCTCAGTTTAATTCATTATTTTAAGCTAAATTTAGTCACATATTCATTTAATCGTAATTGTGTAGGGTGAAGATGCACTTCATAAGAATTATACAAAATAAATATAAGCCGACATATCCTTGAGGGAGAAGTAAGATAAGTTCTTGAGAACTTTTTAAATTAGAAAGCATATGTGTGCTTGACTGGGACATTGTGCTGTACACCAGAAATTGACACATTGTAACTGACTGTACTTCAATTTAAAAAATACTAAAAAATTTTTTAAAAATAAAAAATAAAGCATATATATATTAAAATAATTTTAAGTATAGCATTTTATAGTCTTCTAATGATAAGAGTGGTAGATTTTTTAAAAAATTCTGTCCTTTTTTCAAAAGAAATAAAAAACTTAAGGAAACAAAATCTGAGAAATCATGGAAAACTAAAGGGCTCATATTGAAAAAATGGCTTTGCATTTGAGTAATAAGCAGCATCATAAAAATGACAGGAAACCCCATTTGTATCACAAATAAGCCATATCCTTTATTACAGGATGCTGGGTAAAAGGCTGATTATGTTTAAATAAAATTTCAACGGTAAATTTATAAAAATTGTGCCATAAAATGTTGTCTAGTATTATTGATATATAATTTCCATAGGGTTATTTATTTTTAACAGACATATCAGGTCCATAAAAGTAATTTAGAAATAAAAATATAAAAATATAAATTAGATTATATCATCTAATCAAATATGAGACAATTAGAAGTTGAAGCAAAGACAGGAATATGAGCCTGTATTACCATATAGTACCAGTAAGTACCACATTTTAAAGTATGACTTTATATAGAATGGTCTTAGGTTAACAAAAAATATCTTCTCAAGTCTCTCCTATCCTAGAACTGTTCTGCATAGAATTGACTAAAGCTTTTACCTTCTCAAAGATATCATGTTGGTTGGGTGAATAAGATACATCTCAGAGGTTCATCCTTTAAACTTGATGTTCAGTCATTATCAAGTGTTTTGCTTTATCGGGTGTGATAATGCGGCTCCTCTGGTGAGTTTGTGTTCCCCATAATCTTTTTTATGTTAACATTTCAATCTCCCCAGAAAAGTTTCATCTCTATGGATCTCACTGGTAGTGAAGTTATGGTAGGTGTCCCACATTTTTAAAAATACAGAACAATAGGATATGGTGGCTTAGCAGTTTCAACAAAGGATTTGAGTAGCCTCATCTATTTCACCTCAATAAGAGTACTTAATTTCTTTTGGAAATTATCTGAACAAATAAGAATATTCACATATCACTATGTAATGAAGATTCCTAATAAAATTTGGTGTTAATATTAACAAATCACACTCCTCCCACAATCGATCTGGTACATATGTTGAAACCATGGCAGCTATTATAAATCTTTATCTTCACAAAATAGTAAAGAGTCATATTAGGATTAATCACTGAAAATTTCAATATTTGTAATCATTTGGCTTTGCTATACAGCTTAGTAAGGAGAAGATTAGTGTTTTTATCTGTTCTATAGTCTTTTGACTAAAGACACACAATATCAATTAATAAATTTCTCATCAGGAAATGCCCAGTTGTACTAGCTAAAATACTACTCTTGAAACATTACTGTCCTAAAAATAACTTCTAAGAAGCTTGTACAATTGTTTTCATTATATCATGGAGATTATTACACTACATGTCTTAAGGAGCCTACAAGAAGTTCAGGAAAGCTTAAGAATATAGTATGAATATCTTTGTTTAAAAATTGGTTGTCAGAGCTCTAAAGCCTGAGTCTAATAATTTATTATAATTGCAAAAGTCTTAGTAAGAGACATGTAAGTATAATTTTTCCTTTTGCCTACTATAGATTATAAAAGTATTTACACTAGATAGTGAGCTCCAGGTTATAGTAACTAAAGAAGTGTCAAATTTATGTGATGTCATTAGTAGGTATGGTCACCTGCTTCAAGTCTTACAAAATCATCACCTTTTCAAGATGCCTACCTAGATAGGCCTATTTAAAACATAACCTGACCTGCCCCTAAAAATTAACTTGGAAACTCCCTACCTCTGCACTACATTTTTCCATAGCTGGCATTTGTCACCTTCTAACATATTATGAAACTATTTCTTAAGTTGATTGTTTATTGGCTCTCTTTTACCACTAAAATATAAGTTCATAGAGGGCAGAACATTTTTTTTTTTTTCTGTTTTGTCCTCTGACAGAACTCAGCCATCTAACAGGGCCTGGTATAGAGCATGAAATAAATATTTATTAAATACATTTTTATTATACATTTAAAATTACATGATAACATCAGAAGTATTAGGGCTATATTTTAGTATTATTCATCTTTTTTATTTTTCCCTCCTAAAGACATTTTATTAGTATTGTATCTTGACTATGATATCCTTCTCAAGGCTTGAAAACAAACAGCTCTTTCCGTTCTAATCAGTTTTTAATGTTTAAAAAAAATGTTTAATGAAAAAAGAAGGAAAGCAAACATTTCCTTGCTAAATATATTACTCCTCAATTTATCTTGAGTTCCTTTAAATGTATTCTTAAACCTCACTGCATCCTAATGTGAACATGTTTCCACTTTCTATTTTGTGTCTTACTTGATCCTAATCTGTATCTTTTCTTCCATTTCTACTATTTCTTAATTTCTTCTCCTCAATCTGACTAAACATACCTTGTCTCCACTGTCTACTTTCATATAGGCTTAAGTGCAACATAGATTTAGTTGATGAGAGTGACAGTATGGTATTTGTTAGTATATTGTCTTTAGTAAAGATTTTTTTCTTTAAAAAAATGAAGGAAAGTTAGAGCTACTTGTCATATTTGAATAGCAAAGGTGTTATTATGTCTCATTTCTTAAGGAAAAAACAAATGTAACTGAAATTTAGGTTAATTTAATCATCTCTATCTGAAAAGAGTTTCCTGTTGCTGTCCTCATTTCTCTTTTATTGACCACTTTAGGAGAATGAACACGATTTTTTATCAATAGCAGTCTTTATGGACAGCAGCTAAATAATGGAGACTTGAAATACAAAAGGACAGACCAGATACTCTAGAGGCACTGCAGGGGCTACCACAGTTAAAATGTATTTCTCTTGGTATATCTTTCTTTCATGAGACTCCATACACTAGACCTTATTTTCCCCAGTGTCTACTTTGTCCCTGTACTAGGTTAGCATGATTATTGAGGTGCCTCTATGGTATCATTACTAATACATTACTGCAGCATGACAGAAAAATCTCATTTATCCTTGGAATACCAATGAAAAATACGTATTACATTATCCACATTAGTGAAATTAATAAACTCAAAGATCTTTTCATTTCCAGTCCCTCAGGCACACTGTTAGGCCATGATCTTTCATGATTTTCTCTCTGAAAAAGATAATTGACTTTATTTTTTTCACAGTGTAAGACTCTCACTAAACTTAGCAAAGCTCACAGCCAAGAAAGATTACATAAATGGGTCAGTTGCTTAATATGAATACTTTTCAAGTCAAGGCCTCTGATATATCAAATATTGTCAAAATAAGATTTTTTTCAGTCTTAGTACAAATGTTTACCTGCTTATTACTATACTCATAAAAATCTTCAATTTTTCATAAAATCTGGTTGAGCAAATTCTCAGAGCATGATATATAATGTGTTAATAGCAAATAAGCTGGCTTAAGCAAATAATATGTAGGAACATATTTATGAATCAAACAAGTAAATTCACTAAGGTTATACACACAGCATTAAGATCTTCTTCAGAAAATAGCACATTTCTGTCAATGATTTATATCACAGAAAATTATACTCACTTACAGGGGAAATAACTTTCACATCTAAAGTTAAAAAAATTGACAACACTGATATTCTGCTAAAAGATGTAGCTGTGGCATTTTTGATAATACCTATGGATGCCTTACCCTTTGCTTTTGGTGTACTGGGGATAGAGTTTTCTTTTCAGAGGTAAATTTAAGACATTACATTTAGTCCTAAATCCTTAAAAGAAACCTCAAAGGAGTTGAATTAAGACTGTGTGTGTCTACATATTTTAAAATTGGCACTTTACTCCTACTAAATTGATCTATCTATCTATCTAATTTTGACTGAAGGAAAACTTTCCATTTCTAGTGTTTTTCTCATATGTGGGAATGCAACAGATGTGTTTCTCTCAACATAAGAGAAATAGTTTTGGAGAAAATGCATTAACTTGAGAATTAAATATATATATATATATATATATATATATATATATATATATATATATATATATATACATTCTACATCTACATTTACTACCAATATTGGCACCAGTTGAAATTAGCACCATTTATATTACTTTACATCCATGGAAGGATAAGTTAAAATGCTTTACTTAGAATTCTGTGACCAACATGATGACTACATCAGATGACTCCCTGACTAATATAATTGTTTCTATGGTAATATGATGTCAAGAGAGACCAAAAAAAAAAAAAAAAAGAGAGAGAGAGAGATAAAAACAGTTGCCTAAGTGATATCATATTATATCCTGGGTTTTTTTGGCTATTCCTTCTACACCCTTTTAAAGCTCTGCAATCTTACTCTTTAAGCACAGAAACATTGTGAAGCATTACTGTGACTTATATACTAAAAGACCACAGAATCTTTGAAAAGAACATGCATGACAAAGTATTAAGAAAGTGCTAAACATGCTGGAAGCATCACTAGCAACCATCTCTGGAATTTCTCCTGCCTAATAGCTATAGATTGTATCTACTACTGGGCAAAGGTTTAATATTCTTTTGAGTTGGCACACTGACAATAACGTGGGGCCTGTCGTGATGGGGAGGGATGCTCTGTCCCCCAGGCTTCTCAAGAAGGTCTGCACTTGCACACATTACAGGTCAAAGGAGAAGTCAGGCTAATTTTTCAAAATAGTCAATATTCAAATGATTTTGAATCTTATTGGAACAACTTCTACTCCTTCCATAGATGAAGACTAATTAGGAGGTCTAATATGTACCTTAAATTTTAGGTTCAAAGAATAATAGAGAAAACAAAAATATTCATCGTTTCTCTTTGAGGACCACCTGAGTTGAAAGCTAATTTTCAGGTCCAAAGGTTTCTTTTCTTTTTAGAGGAAAACATGGTGGCAGAGTATTTCAAACCACTTGTGTAGATATCCTTAAGTCTATTACACCTATTTTATTTACAAAACCCTGTTTCACAAAAAGGATCAGTCCTCGCTAAAGCATGGTATCTTAAAGAGAAGTTCTTTGACTGTACATTGCTAATAAATCCTTATATAAGGTAAGTTTCAATTATTATTTCTACCAAATCTAGCTATCAGCAATGATGGACACCATGATTGGCTCAAGCTGTACATACTTCCAGTTTTCCTTTTTCAATCACAAACATAATAGGTCTTACAACCTGTATTTATTTACATTTACTTTTTGAAAAGTTAGCTCTCTTTATTAGCATTCCGTACACCATACTTGAGAAAATGATAGTCTCCACTTATTTGTCTTTGAGTCCGCTAATTCTATTTTCTTTTTCTTCAACCAGTGAAACCCAGAGAAAGGATTATGATCTGTTTTGGCTACTTATATCTAATTGTGCATGATTTTAAATTAATTAATCCTCTGCATATTCATTGTCATCCCAATGCTACCCTGGACAAGACCTTAGACTAACTATGGCTCATGTAGATGTTCTTTCTTATTACAGTAGAAGGGCTCTAGTGCATTACCAAGATCCATGAACAGAAATAAATAACAGAGAAATAAAAATTTGGAAAGCTCTAAGAGTGGTAATGGCACTAAACGATACATATAGTATACATACATACATCAGTGGACTGTGATTAGCGTTTCTCTGGAAGGTATCTCAGCCGTGATCTGCTGTTAGAACGTTCACAGCCATGGAATACATCTAAATTAATGCTCGAAACCCTGACTAATGCATTTAGTATGAATAACCCATCCAAAAACAAGCAATGGTGTTTTGCTCATTACATCAACTCTGATTGCACACTAATCACTGCCTATTCTGTAAACATCAATCCAACTGTGTTCTTTTCTCCTGATTTCCTTTTTAAAAAATTCATTCGTCCTATAAACACATAAAAAGGGCAGCTTTCCACAGTGTAAGTATAATGCTTTAGGAAAAAGTGGTGCATTAAGAAGTTCTACCCTTTAATCCAGCCAGTGATCTAAATCTAACGTGGCACTATTTTTTTAAGGTATGTGGATCTGATTATTGTATCATTCAGTGATTCTCTCTGTAACCTTGATCAATCCTGCACTAATCTTTCACTGATCAATAATGGAATAAATGTTAGGGTTTAGGTTGAACGTAATTTTCTAAGTCTCAGTGCTGACGCTCTTTATTTTATTACTGGTGTTACATGTACCTTTGTAGGTAGTGGGTTTAAGGATAAAGACCACTGAATGTTCTCCTTTGTTCTACCCGCAAAGCAAATGTTACCTCTTCTTTTCTCAGAGACTTTAACATTATAATTCAACTTATTAAAACATGGAGAGACATAGTCTTGTCAGAGTTAAATGAAAATGGGTTAAACTGGAATTTCACTAAGAATTCCCTACAACCTAGGACTCATAAAATATATGTGCATTTTGCATGTATGTGTATGTCTGTGTACATGTGTATAATTCTAATTGTCTTAAAAGGAAACTTCTTTTTAATTTTGTGAGATGCATTCTGTGATTCCTTCTTCTTGGAAAAATAATCAAATTCCTTCAACCAACTCAAAAGACCTGTTTTTACCACTAGTTGCACAGTTACCAATCTCATTCCTCTTTTGATTAGTATCTCAGGCTAGGAGAGCATTTAGAGGTAGTTCTCACACTCTCCTTTCACTTTCATCCATTCATCTGGGAATGGGGAATGGCTTCAACTCTCAAACGTTATCGGGAAATCTATCAGACTGTGGTCCATTTCATTCACTCATGCATTCTTGCACTCATTCATCATAAATCAATAATTCGTTTTTAAATATGCTTGGCATTACTGACTGAAAGGAGGGAACTTAGTTTTAAAAGTGAAGTACAATTCAGAGATTTGCATTAAAAAATTTACTTGGGTCTTGAAGGGACGCCCTTCCGAAGAAATGGTCAGTTAATTTAGACAACTTCTTTTGGGCCAGATTCTTGAACAGCTGAATACATTTTACATATATATCTTTTTAAAAGTGTTTTCTTTAAGTGTAGGGTCTGATAAATTTTTTAAAGCAAATTAATTTTAGGGCTAAGTTCTCAGCCTATATTAAATATTTCTAGGCTGTCTATCAAAATGTCCAGCATTTAAAATAGGTTATAAGCTTTCTGAAGACACTGGAGTAATACCATGTGTAACTAAAATAGAAAAAAAAAATGTGCCTAGTGATTTCAAATATCCTTCATGAGAAAATGTACTCTTATAATACTTTTAAATGAAGACACTGATTTCATTTTTATATATTACATTAATTTTTAAAATATCTTCATTTATGCATGTGATCTGTCAGGCATTTCTATGATTTATGACAAAAATACTTCAATCTTGAATTCTATCTAATAAGGCACTATATAAAACTCCCTTTCAAGCTTTACACTCATCAAAGGCATTACATCAGATATTACAATGCTTATTTAGTTAAGTATATGAAAATTTCAATAATAATGTAAATATTTTAAAAGTATGCATCTCAAATTAGCCACAAATGAAAACCAAAAAGTTCAATTTTTAATTTTTACCAGTAGAATAAAACACAATTTTTTTCACTTGGAACTAAACATACGCATGCATTGGCTATCTTTCTGATTAAAATCTACTCAATTTATTTGTTTACCATATGACTTCAGGATTTTCCAGTAAAAAATGTCTTTCTGTCTCTAACCAATTCTGTAGCATAAAAGCTCTACTTTCAGGAAATGCAGAGTTTTATTTTAAAGTGTGATAGTCTATTTTTACAAAATAAAACAAAGTGGACCAAAACAACAACTTCCATGTAAATAAACATGAACTGTTAAATATCAAGCAAGTATAACAGTGCTCATTAAAACAACAACAACAACAACAACAACAAAACCCATTCATTTAAAGTCTCAGCTTCATAAAAAATTAGATTTCTTCTTTCCTCACTTGGCTTCCACCACCTTCAGTATTCCAAAAAAGCTGCTAATGATCATAAAAGTGGGACCATACATCAAATGTTGCAGGTGATAAAAGAAGAAAGGAAGGAAATGCTAAAGTCAGTCTACAAGAACATAAACCTCCTGTGATGAATTAAGAGTGACTTTTATTTCAAGGACAGGTACTCTCTTCAAAGTTCAGATGCTGACCTATTGTATTCTGACACCTGAGAAATATTTAGCTACAGGGAACGGTAGGGAAGCTACAGCTGAAGTACTGAGTTCCATTTCTTAATTTTGTATGCCAATTCTTAGGTCACTTCATAGCACTCTGTGCTTTATCTTCTCATTAAAAAAAAAAATGAGAACAAGAAATTTGGAGATGATCCAATGAATGAATTCTATTCTCTAGCTAAAGTTGCATTATCATTGTTATATTTTTCTTTGAAATGGTTATCAATTAAAAGTTAACAGACTGGCTTCAAAAAAGGTTATGGTTAGGATGTTTTTAAGGCGAGGTTGATAGAGAATATACTAACTTTTGAATAATCAGTTGCATACCTGATTGGCCAAAACTTGATAGAATAAAGAGTCCATGTTTTCAAAAAATCCTATTTTTGGTAATTGTATGCAGTACCACTTTTGTGAATAGTTTTAATTATTTTTATCTTTTTCTTGACATCTGACTGTATAAAGGAAAAAGCAGACAGTGACATAATTTGGAAAGGAAAAGTTAGCAGTTATCAAAAAGAGAATTCAAAATGGATAAAAATGACATGATAAAATTAATCATAATACCACATAGAAACTGAGTTTAAGTTCATTTTTATGGGTTGAAGACATAATAATTTATGAAGGTTCTACACAGTTTCCATTTAAGGTCTCTTTTCTGGCACTACTAACTGAGTAAGGAAAAGCTTTACAAGATTGTTTCTCATTGTCTGACTGACTTTTTGGGGGTAGGTTGCAGATCAAATACCAAAAAGCATGGAGTTCCTCATAACAGAAAAACAAGGTCCTAGTCAGAGACATGAGCACAAACCATGTACTGGACTTTAGACATTGGAAATACACACTCTAAAGATGACATTCTCTTAACTATCTATCCTGTTATTAAGTGAACTTGGGTCAGTTACCACGTCTCAGGGGAACGGCAGGGCACAAAATGGCAACATATTGAAACAAGTGTCTGTTACAGGGACAGAATATGAATGTCAGAAAATAAATTTACTCTGTATTTAGTTACAGAAAAGAAAATGTCAAATTGAGCCTGAAAACTACTGATCCAATAAAAACTACTCTTTGTAGGGATACACAAATAGGAATGAAATAACTGATAGGTGGGAGTGGATACCCATATTGGAAGATAATATGTCAGAAATCAGAAAATAGGCCAGATAAATATATTGCCTTCATTTGACCATAGTATGCCTTGACAGGAGCTGCTTCTGGGAAATGAATAGATAAAGAATACAGATTTTGGATAAGACACCTAGAGCAAAAGTTGGACATCAGATAGGCTTACACCATCTAGATCATTCATCAGTCTGGGTCTTTCCCTATTAACGCTACCCGATTTATGGCATGATGTTTTTGCTTCATATTAAAAACACTTTTTCCCAACTCCAGAGTAATTTAAAGAGAGAAGGGAAAGAGATCTTCTCAGAAGACAAGCTCCTTAAAATAAGTAGAGATAAAGGTAGTTGCTGGGTACTGAGGTGTCATGATATTTATAGTTTAACACTGTATAATATGCAATAAATGAAAACAGAATTTGGGTCCGATGTATACTTGCATTTGAAGCCGTCTTCCAGAAGTTCTAGAACACCAAACCATTTTTTTCCTTCTGTAGTAACCGTTTACTCACAGGCCTTCTAGCCTCCCTATTAGAGCTTCCTGAAAAATAGCCAGTTTGGTATCTGAAAGTAGCTCACCTTAATTCAAAAACGAAGTTATCAAAAAAGGATAAAGAAACAGGACCCCTTTCACTTGGGAAAAAAATACTAAAAGTCAACATTAAAAATTATGATGAGTTGTGAGGTCGAGGACATTTTTGAAAGTCAAGACAAACGAAAAAGAGTAAGTGTTAGATTCAGGATGTAAGAAAAGTGATGGTGAGTGAGTAAAATAAAGAACTTTATCATGACGTGAGCTATTAAGTACCAGAAAGGCTAACTGAGTCACTACTACCAAATCTCTTTCCCTGGAATTCATTAAAAGAGAAGGTTAAGCGTGCATGATGGTACATGCCTGCTCCGTCGGAGGCCATGTGAACTTTATAGGCCTGGTGACCAAAGTAGAGACAGAGGAAGTTGGAGAAGGTCCCTGCCACCGAGTCCCAGGGTGAACTTTGGTGGGCACAAAGTTAAGATCGTGATAGCACTAGTTAATGTCACATTTCAATCTTTATGCAATATGTCTTTTTTCTGAGATGTGAGAAATGTCTGATGTTACTCTTATTATTTATGGAAGGAAAATGTAGCTTACAACTATCTAGTACACTATGAAGGAAAGATAATGAGTAGATGAATGGATAAAACATTTGTAGACCCGACTTAATAACATGACATTTTAGAGATAGGTGAACTATAATTCCGTGCATATCTAGAAAGGGATTCAAAAGAGCCTGTGGGCAGAGTAGTAAGCAAAAGAGGTGACTCATCCAAACTAATAAGTATCATCATTTTGGCTGAAAAGCAGTGCATCATTGAGGAAAACTGATATGACATTGGATAGCAATGACCAAATGGATTGCCTATCGCTGTGATGTTATTCTGGGGAAAAAGGCTTTAAAATGATACACCTTTTAAGAGAGATGCATATTTATGCCAGGTCTCCATGAGCTGAGCAATACTCCAGACCAAATCATCTGCAACCAAATTTTATAGTTTTCTAAAACACCCTGAGAAGTTTTACTTTGCTACCTTCAGCAATTTTGCCCCCAAACATGACATTTAATTAGTGATCTTTAAAATGGTGCAGGAGGCTTGACCCGTCATTTCCCTTCCTATATATTTAGCTCACTCTCCAGCCCATCTATGGCAGATTTGTCAGAGAGCCTTCCTTCCTGAACGGTAAAATCTTAACTGCGTAGAACAACTCTTGAATACATTTTATTCAAGTGGTGTCAAGTTCTAGTAAAAGTACAGGTATTAGGGTCAGATAGACCTGGACTTGATTCTCTGTTTTGGCACTTAAGAGTTTTTGATCTTGGGAAAGTTAATTAGCTCTTTCAGATTCCCTTATCCCCTTTTTCTTAAGCCCCAGTGTAATTCCTATTCCTCAGAAAGACAGCTTTGAAAATTAGACATGCTGTATGTAAATTTGCTACACACAGGACCTGGAAAATCAATAAAACTGCATTTATTACAAATAAAACAAATGTTAATGTTGATTCCTTTCTATTTCTCGCCCCCATCCCCAAGATATTTGTTTTTATCAGTACTTTTTCTATATAATGAGTCATTTTTATAAATGGTGCCCAATTATTCTATTTCCTCCCTCATTCATGTAATTAGAAACCAACCAAGTGCTCCTTCCACCCAACCCCACAGGGCAAAGAAAACACTTAATACATGTCCGTAACATTTCTCAACTGTCATAGTACAAATTCAAATCTATGAAGATACAGCTATTGCTATCATTGTCATTTCTGGTCACAAACCCTCAAAAAGCTAAAAAATCATATAAAGAACAATCATTTCCTATTAATATGTAAGTAAAGGAGGCACTTGAAGACAAACAGAGAGTGAAATGGATAAAGGGAAGGTATATTACTGTAAAAATGACATGCTGAAAAAAGAAATATATTATTCAAATATACTAAGACTATTAATTAACTAATGATAAAGAAATAATCTTGATTTATTTTCCTGTCATAAGTCGAAAAAACAAAGAATATGATGTCATTATGGTAGTTTTGCTTCCCGATGCCAACAATAAATTGAACTAATTACAACTGATAGGTTAATGTGCCTTTTGATACATGAGTGTACAGTCATTAATGATATTTTTTATCTCTAGCAAAGAAAGAGTAATAATTAATTATACTTAAGCACTCTGGAAGACAGAGAGTGGTACCAGCTTAATCATAAAGTAAAATAAAGACAAAGCACATATTACCTGGTATTAGGGGGAAAGAGAAGGTCATGTTTTGATAGAGATGATAAATCTATTTATATGATAATAGATGGATAAACATGAGTTTGGCTTTAATTATAAATGAGTTAACACCCAGTTTCATTACTTCCTAGCCATATGAGCTTGAATGAATTACCCAGGTTCTCCATATATAGTTTACCTGCCAATACATTGTATGAAGCACTTGAAGAGCTTTATTTTACGTATTCTCGTAAAAAAAAAATGAAGTAGTTAACATTATGATCGTCATTTTACAAATGAGGAAATGAGGTCCAGAGTGTCTAAGCACTAGTCCAAGGTTGCAGTTAGTAAGCAGCAGTAGCATGACTTGAAAGATCAGTACTCATACTGAAGGCTCCCTTGTTTTGTATCTAGCAAAGTCTTCTTTGGCTAACAATGCTCACAGAAGATCAACAGGTCACATGAGGATACAAAGCTGAAGGGCCTGATCATTCTAGTTTTTGTCAAATTGAGGGAATAGGACTTATATAAAAGTAAGTCCAAAAACAATACAAAACATCAGCTCTTTTTCATAGTTATGAAGGATACATTGTGATGTCCTCCTAAGAAGATAATTGGCTCAGTTGAATTGATCCAGATTATATTCCCTAGCAATCACTGGACCAAGTCTACAGTGTGTATATATACTACACACACATATAAAAAAACACACACACACACACACAGAGGTGCCACTGTACTTTACAAAAATATTTTATAATATCAATCTTTATGCTTATATATGATGATAGAACTGCTGATAAGGAAAATGGAATAATAGCCATATGATAAAGAGAAAATAAACAAACATGGAAAGAAAGGCATTTCAAACCGAGATTATCTACCACAGCATTTTACTTCTCAATTTGGATGAGTTTACAAATACTCTTTAAGATAAAACATCCAATTAAACTACAACAAATTTAGTTAAAACAAACAGGTTTAGGACAGACAGGGAAGAAAGTCAAGTTTGTTTTTGAAAAATATTGAAAGTATGTGACCACTTTCACATAGTAAATTGTTTAAGACAACTTATAGTACAAAAGAAAAAGGAAACATGGGATTAATCTATCATCTAAGTTTAAATAATTTTCACCAACAGAAGATGGAGGTGAGAGCTCCAGTGAGTGGAAATACTGTCATTTTGCTATAACATCTTTTTAAAAAATCATCATAGAAGTCAAAGATTAGAGAGAGCATTTTAATGAATTTAATGTATGAAAAAGATGATTTTTTTTTTACAAAATAGAGAAGGAACTCTATGAAATTAGGCAGCCTTGTTCAAGAAGTTTGCCCAAAGTTTCATGTCTATAAATATTTCATTTTGAACCTTTAATGGTAGTAAGTGGAGTTGGGAAGAGAAAAGGAAAAGAGGAACATGCTTCAGAGAAATGTCTGATTTAAAGGAATATTTTAGAAAATAAATGTAGTTTTAAAAATTTTCATATACTTACAGTAATATATAAGTAATATGTATATATAGATATAATGTAAATTCCATCTGATCTACTTTATTAAAAACACAAAGTCACTTAAAATGAGCAGTTCTTTTTATACAGTAGGCTATTCCTAATGTTATGTTTCAGACTAGTGTTCTGGAGTACTGCATTTCCCTTGAAAGTTAGTTCACATTATTAATTTTCTTATCTCAAAGTTTTTTTTTTTCATCGAACAATCCATGCTGGAATTATCACAAAGGCTAAGGAAAGTTTATACCATGACCTGCTTTACAAAAAGATGGTATTCTGATGCAGCCATGCGTAACTGTTGATTGTCGATTGTCAGTAACTGATAATTTTCTCAAGAGTCTGAATTGCTCCTCAAAGAGATCTCTGATGATGCTCCAATTCACTTTTGAAATCTGGCACACACACCCACACAGACACACACACACTCAAATACTCAAAACTCTTTAAAAAAGATACAGACAATGAAATAAAAGCAAAGAGGAGAAAATTATGGGATAGACAGGGAATAGGAAGGGTTTGCCTCATTCAAATAATTGTATCATTTCTCCAATTTGCCGTCAATAGGAAACAGTTAATAGATCGTGGGTACTTTAAGACATTACTTAGTTCATTTTCAGCCTGGACGGTACCTCACATAAATCAATCCACACTTAGTTTCTCACTTTTCTACATAACGTCATTCTTTTATTCAGCAAGAGTCACTGTCAGAAAACAAGCAGTCATGCTTAACGGAGAGCCCCTTATCTTACGCTTACATTGCAGACTCAGCCCCTTTTTTCTCCATCTGTCCTGAGGATATCAGATGACAAATATTGGAGAGTTACTATTTTCTGAAATGAACCTTCATATTTAGATGGTTATGTTTGTGCTTTAGGTTGTTGTTGAGTATTTTTGTTTGTTGGTTTTTTTTTTTTTATGTGATTTTGGTTGGTATTACAGGAGGAAATTAAGAAAAGAGTTGGAAAATCTGAGTGTCTGTAGGACAGATACTGGCTATGGCTATTAAAATAAGAGTTTCCTTAGAGGAAGAGAATTTTGACAGAGGGGAGAGGTAAGAAGCAATAGCTGAGAAGTTCTGACTGGTCCATGCAAGGAGAAAGAGGGTGCTAAGGAGACAGAAACTGCTGGGTTGTGTATGACAATTTTCTTGTGATGAAAAAAAGAATAAGCAGCAGCAAACGAGGCAAAGACAGGAGGTAAATCCTCAGAACTCTCTCTCCTAAAGGGCCAATCAACCAAATCTTAGCAGAAGAGTGAAAGAACACAGGCAGGGAGAAAAACAAACAAAATCTGTGAGTTTTAATGAGAAAGATAGAAGAATGTCTCATCTCATATGTGCTTTTATTATCTCTGTAATAAGAATTTGTTTTACTTACTTATATATGCATAATGGAACATTTCTAATCAATAAACATCATTCTTTATTTACATAAGGACATTTTAAAACATGCAATGCAAATATATACTTTGGACAGGGAAACATTGATAAAACTTGAAATTCTAAGCTATTTGTCATGAACCTATCTAGAAACCATAGTTTAATTATATGATCCAGTAATATTTTCCCTGTCTCAGGATTTTTTTTTAAACCAACCTTAGCACTGTGTACTGAAAAAGTTGTTTTGTGGTTGTTAAACTATGTGAACTATAAGAAATTCTTCCAAATACTTTTCTCCCTTAGAAGATAAATCCTATTCTCCTCCTGTTTCACCTCTGTTAACAACAACAAAAAACTCATAAATCAAACTCTAATCAAGCTGAAAATCCTAATTTTATTTCTTTACCTCCCCAGGGAGTTCCAGGACATTTCACAGAATCTTTCATTTTCTGAACTTGTGACATCAACATTTTTGTTTAGTCCTGTTCTTTTTTCATTTAGAATCACCATCTTCTCCCTGCTTCTTTTCTAAAATCCATATGCTTTTTCAACCTTCCGTGACTAGAAATATTTTGAGCTCAGCAATCAAGTTGGCACAAACGTGATTGTGAGGGATTAATAACCCTTCAATTCAATAGGCAGAATTATGTTCACACAGCTGAAAAGATATTAATCAGTCACTTCTTTAGTTTCATTCCAAGGCTGGTGAAATTCACTAGACTTCACTTGGCCAAAGAGAAATTTATAGGGAAATACAGGCCTACGGGTCTTTCCTCTTTGCTTAAGCACGATATGAGCTATACACATTCACTGAATGACGAGCAGTACAACACTGCAAAAATTTTTTTCTTTTTCATTTGATCTGTTGCTTCCCCAGATATATTTGCAAACGAAAGGAATTTTCCAACAGAAAATATCAGACATATGTATCCAAGGTCATGTTAAGAAATGTGTAATTTTTTTCTTATTAAGTAAATGTGCAATATTTACTTTGGCCAATGGGTTATTGTTACTATACAGAAAAACTGTCACCTCTTTCAATATGGTGGGGAACTCCTTTAGATAAGGAGATTTCAATTTGACCAACTACCCTTTCTTTAAATTCACATTAGGAAATTTGGACACTGAACTGCTGATTTATTAACTTACCGTGTTTGCAAAAATCTTCATTATGAAATAGTAAGAAATAAGGACTTAACTAGCAAATAAATGAAGAATATGTTCATCACATATTTTCCCAAAACACTTGCCCTAATGCCTGAATTTTCCATTAATTGATAAGATTGGTTTGATAATGTCATTTGAAGATTCATTTTTTCCTGAGATAAAACTATGCCTGTGGCAAGAATTGAAATCACTTTTGAAGGACAAGAGTGATTTGTAAGTATTAATTTTGTTTATCACTTCAAACTGTTAAAATAGATATTCTTAAATAATTATAATGAAAACTGATTTGATAGTACTAAACCTTATCTGATCTTATTCAGCCTCATCAATTGCAAAATGCTAGTGGGAATGTAAGATGGTGCAGCTGCTTTATAAAGCTGTTGGGCAGTTCCTTAAAATGCTAACCAAAGAGTTACCATATGACCCAGCAATTCCACTCCTAGGCATATACCCAAAATAAATGAAAATATCCACATAGAAACTTATACATGAACGTTTATGGCCACATTATTCATAATAAACAAAAAGCGGAAACAACCCAAATGCCCATCAACTGATGAATGGATAAACAACAGGTGGTATTTCCATACTACGGGGTACTATTCAGCCATAAAAAAAAAGAATGGACTACTGACACCTGCTACAACATGGATCAACCTTGAACCATTACACTAAGTGAAATAAGCCAGACCACATATTATAGGATTACCTTTATATTAAAAGCCACGTATATTAAAAACAGGACAATAGAGATAGAAAGTAGATTTAATGGTTGCCTGGAGTTAAGGGTGGGCATAAAGCTTGTTTTATGGGGTGATGAAAATAGTCTAAAATTGGATTGAATTGTGGTGATGGTTGCATGGCTTTGTAAATTTGCTAAAAATGATTGAATTTCACACTTAAGACAGGTGAATTTTATGGCATGTAAATTTTACTTTGAAGAATTTATAAAAATAAACATTAAACATTAAAAAATCAATGTGAGGAGCTTTATCAAAATAAGGCTATAAAAGGAAAAAAAGTACTTTTCAAATTGAAAAGTTCAAATGAAGGGAATAAAAATGTCTAGAGTGAATCTTCAGATGCTTAACCCTCATTTCAGGTCAGAGTGTTTCAGATGGTCAATAGATAAAATAATCATATATTGGAATTTTTTATAGTCACAAAAACCTTATGAAATGTCACATTATGTGGTGTATTCTTGTGTAGCACAAAACATTAAGGGATTCCTCACTATGCTTCAGTTTTTTTATCAATTCCATAAGCTTCATCTCTCCCTTTATTTCCAAAGTTTCATTATTTTTGATAGTAACATCTTTAGCCCTTTCACATTAAAAAGGCTGCTAAGTTCCTAATAGGAAAAGCTTCTTTCCATTCTTGGTAAAAAAGCAATGCGCCCTTGTCTTTTAGAAAGATGGGGCAAAAGTTCACGTTAGTCAAGTTGTAAAGGATATGGGTACACATGTATGATAAAAAAAAATGCATTCACTTTTGAGTCTCTACTTTTCTTTGTATTTTAACAATAGTAAGCATGGGAATAGACTACTTTATATTTTATAACTCTAAAAGAGATAACTTGTAATAAGCACCATCCTAAGTGCTTTAAACCATTCTGTCTCTATTAATTAATCCTCAGAGCTGAAATATATGGGAGACTTAATATATGCCAGGCACTTTTCTAAACACGTTATATACCTCATCTTTCATTTAATCTGCAAAGCATTTCCATGAGGTAAGTACGAATATTGTCTCCTTTTGACAAATGAGAAGCCCAAGGCACAAATAAGTAACTTACCCAAGACTACACAGCTAGTAATTGTAGAGCGAAGAGTAAAAAATCAGTAGTCTGACTGCAGAACCATGTTCTTAACCACTGCTCAGTTTGCCTCCCAATTTGTTTTTAATTTTCAAGCTCACATTTCAAAATAATCCAAAATAGTTTGATTTAATAGATGTACTAAACAATCCCCAGCACATCCTCTAAAAATAAATAAATAAACCGAATTACCTCCGTCAAAAAATAAATACATTAAAATAAATTAAAAAATAGATAAATAAGTCACTCTTCTTTCCATTGTGCTCCAGCACTCTGTACACTCACTGTGAGATGATGGCTCGGTTTTATGGCCTGTAGTTACAAAGATACTAACTATGGCTTTAATTAAACATTTTTCTTTCCTTTGTGTATCACCCTTTAAACATTCCTCTAGTAATTTCACCCAAGTTGATTAACATAGTTTTCAGGAGAAACTCATCTCTTTTCCATATTTCAAAAATCCAGTCTCCTTAAGACATTTTAGTTGGTTCTCTAAATATGTTTGAACATGAGGGTGAACATTCTGATGAATTCAATATAATTATATTTAACTGCCCAATAGCTCCCAGTACTGTTTTTTGTAGTTGATTTACAATAATTGTGTTAGTTTCAGGTGTGCAGCAAAGTGATTTGATAATACATACATATATGTATATGTCTATTTTTTCCAATTCTTTTCCATTATAGTTTATTGCAAGATATTGAATACATTTCCCTGTGGTATAAAGTAAACCCTTTTATTTACCTATTTTATATATGGTAGTGCACATCTGTTAATCCCCTACTCCCAACTTAACCCTCCCCACCCTTCCCCTTTGGTAACCATAAGTTTGTTTTCTGTTGTCTATGAGTCTGTTTCTGTTTTGTAAATAACTTTATTTGGACTATTTTTTAGATTCCACATATAAGCAAAGTCATATAATATTTGTCTTTCTCTGTCTGACTTACTTCACTTAGTGTGATAATCTCTAGCTCCATCCATGTTGCTGCAAAATAGCATTATTTTATTCTTTTTTATGGCTAAGTAATATTCCATTACACACACACACACACACACACACACAAATGTGTGTGTGTGTGTGTGTGTGTGTGTGTATGCACATAAACACATATCTTCTTTATCCAGTCATATGTGGATGAGCACTTAGGTTGCTTCCATGTCTTGGCTATTGTAAATAGTGCTGCTATGAACATTGAGGGTGCATGTATCTTTTCAAATTAGAGTTTCCTCTGGATATATGCCCAAGAGTGGGATTGCTGGATCATATGGTAACTCTACTTTTAGTTTTTTAAGGAATCTCCATACTGTTTTCCATAGTTGCTGCAAAATAATTTCCAGTACTAATGTGCTAACTACCATCTACTGACCTTGGAAATGTTGTAGTCATTAAAGGTGGTTGTACTTTCCAGTGATATGTCTATCTTTCCTTCATAAGAGGAAGCACTGATTCAATTCAGTGAACCGCAATGAAAAGTTAATATTCTTTTGCTTTCCAAAACACTGGTAAATGGGTAGGTATCTGCATGATTGTGTTGATGCCTCAAAGAGGTAGACTCATATGTTGGTATGCCCTTCACCTAGCAGATGGTATGTGAAATCAGCTTCATGGGTAATGTGACTTCTAAATATTCTGATTTGTAATCCATTTCTTTAACACCAAGTAATACATACTCAGGGAAGAGGTTCCCCACAGCAACATTTTATAATGATCCACATTTCAAGGAATATCCTTAAAGAGAAGCACAGACAAGCAATAGGCATGCCATAGGTAAAAGCCTTACTGGATTTCTGCTAAGTTTGCCATCAAGAAGCTAAACTTGTCATACTCTCAGGCACTCCCAAATCTTCCGAGAGTGTGGAAGTTCCTTGAAAGCTTTTGAGTCTGCTGTATATACAGTCAAAAAGCAAGGAACACTATGTGGAGTTTTGAGGGAAATAATTTAAATTATTTCTTAGAAAATAGAGGGAAATTTTATCACCAACAGGATCCTGCCTCTGTTCTCTGTCACTAAGATGCTTCAAGGTAGAAATGCACTGAATTAAGAATAGGATTCAGCCTCATCTATTTCAGTTCACTTCTCTGTGCCTCGTCTTGTCGATCCATGGACTAAGAATGCTAACAGCAGCAATAACAACAATAGATACAATACATTTGGAAAACACTATGTTACAGGCACTGTGCTTAGTGTTTTCACACACATTACTGCATTAAGGTCAATATAATTACCTCCACTTTAGAGTTGAAACATATTAGGTTAAGAACTAATGAATGCGATATTCAAACTCAGATTTGCTCTTCTAAAGCTTCACCCTCCTTTCCACCTTTAACCTTGTTTATTTTAATGTTGCCAATTTGCCCCCTTACTACCAAAGAAAGGGATATTGAATTTAAAGAGTCTCTGTTATCCCTTTTGATTGAAGTAACTGCCAGCAACATACTCTAACTAAGCTCTGAAACTGCCTCTGCCAGGGGTCAGGATCGTTCCTGGGATTCCTAAAATCACAACGCTGTCACAGGAATGCCTTTCAGACCTGGATTACAGACGGCAGCAATTCTTTGTATGCTCATCTCTCCAGAAGAGAGAGCACAGGAATGTGCATTGCCCACATGCAAAGACACAGCATCCAGTGAGAAATTGGACTCACTATAGGCCTGCCTTTGCTTCTCCAAAGTGCATTCGGGGAAACTGGCCTGCAACACAGCCCAGCACACTCTGCATTGCTGTCTGCGGTCTGAACATTCAGCAACTTTAAAAAGGTATTGCTAAATGTGCACTTCCTAGAGATAAACACTTAAGATAATTGAAAGGCTGAGAATGGATTTCCATAATTTAAGAATACCTTTCATGCACAGTAATTGAAAAGCAGAGTGAATCTGATGTGTTCAGGGAAGCTGTACTTAAAAATCGAGAGATGAGTTAGGATAATAAGAAGTGAATTTCTTAACAATCTTATAAAACGCACAAGCAGGAGAATTCTATTAAGAGAACTTGCACCTTTCAGAACTGCCCAAGATACAGTCTGTTAATCCAGGGAGGCATTGTTAAGAATATTTAGTCAAATTCACTCCAATCCCTGAATCACTGCAGGGTAATAAGGTTGCTCTGGTGACACAGCTACCTTTTCAAGGCCTCTTCAGGACAATTTAGTGCTTTGAAAATTGGCAGTAATGCGCTAAATGCCCTCGGGTTGCATCTTCATGGTTAAGCAAAGTAGAGATTTGAGGCGATTACTGTATCAGGATCATTCAGACAAAACCATTTCCCCAAATTTATACTGCGGGCTAATTTAAAAGATTCAGAGACTGACATTTGCAAGATTGCTGCCCTTTTATTTAATTCTTTTAACCATGTTGACACAGCTCAAGTGTTTATCTTATACTAAGTTGTTATTCATGAACAGGGGAAAACCAACTTCATTCGCTATTGTTAGAGCAGGCAGAGAGCTAGATGTGAGCAGAGAGAGCGGGTCATGGGCCAAATGGCAGGAAACCATACATCTTGTGAACAACGGGGGTCCCTTGCCAGACAGAGAAAAGCAGGAACCTCCGGACTGATACGAAATCACACTTTTTGGGTTGACAAGTAAGTGTCCTGGGGCCAACAAAGAAAGGTGGGAAAAGGCAGGAATCTCCAGCATCCAAATATAACCTTTGGTTCATCATGCTCTCATTACAATAAAATTAGCCTTACAGATTAGAAGTACCCATCATACACCAACACCATGACACTTTTGATCCAGAATAAATAAGGACAAGAATCCCTCCTCTTCTTGGAAGGTGGAGCTGGGATGGAAATCAGGGATTATGACTTCAAACTCCTCCTCAACAAAAGTGATTTTTCTACCCATTCATTTTTACACCCTATGTAATCAGCTTGCCAAAGCAGCACAGGGCAGCTGCTCACCTGAGTCTGCCCACTCTCCCCTTGAGAGTGTACTATCACTTAATGAATCCTTGCTTTGCTTTCTTCACCTGTGTGTCTCATTTCTGAATTCTTTCTGCAAGGAGACAAGAACATACTCTCCGGTAACACTATCACTAAAGGGATGAAATAATGTAATAAACGGAGAACAACTCTATAGTCAAGATATTGTGCCCTGGCAATGATCCCTATTAATTAAGTATTTCAGTGTTGTTCTGAATAAGTTATAAATTCCAATTACATCAAGATTTAGGTTTGTTTTGAAGCAATAAATTATTCAATTGCATTCACCCTCAAGTTCTATAGTGCATGTTTACTTTCACACAAGCATGACAATTACAACACTACAGATTAAAATGTTGGAAGAGAAAACATATTGTCTCATTATTAAATATCCTATAGTTTTTGAAGTAAGATTCTGACTAAATCTCTACTTATCTTAAATTGTGGCATATTTCACTGTGAGTCTCAAAAAAAGGTCAGGAGACACTGTAAGCCTCAAGTGAGAATACGACTTAATAAGAATATTTTCAGGTTGATGTCAAAGATCAATATATATTTTTTTCCTACCAGTGTTTCCATATGTCATCCAAAGAGGCTTTTATGACTTTGATCTCTGTCTAGCCAAACGATTCTTTACCCAGGGCTTAGGCTGGAAACTAACAGTTGTTCAGCATCTCCTATATATACTAGGGTCTAGACTAGAAACCAAGTCAGCTAACTCCCAGCCCAGGCCCGTGTTTTCCCCCATCTACTACTGTTGCCTTTCTTGAAATGCAGAAGAAACAAACAAGAAAAATATTACTGAGGCAATATTAGCTCTTACAACGAATGATTAGGAAACTGCCATCAGTAAGTATGTAGACTGCTCTCAAATAATACTTATCTAGAAGAAAAGGAGACTCTGAAGCAGAAACCATTTTGCAGAATCATAATAAGAATATGTCTCAAAAAAGGAAAAGCAAATATTTCTTGTCACTATTAATAGCACTTTCTTTTTATCTGACCTTTTTGTCCTTAAAGAATCCGGATATCCCAAGTTATAATTTATTGGAAGAAACTCTATGTCTAGTGCTAGACTG
The DNA here is from genome assembly GCF_048773025.1 of Camelus bactrianus. Lineage (NCBI taxonomy): Eukaryota > Metazoa > Chordata > Mammalia > Artiodactyla > Camelidae > Camelus > Camelus bactrianus. Next base: position 74,143,527 of record NC_133575.1, on the reverse strand, counting down.
TCAATCATTGTAAGACTTACATGTGGGCAAATCTGATATCCTCATTCTCCCCACCCCTACCCGACCCTCATCTACACAGCACAATTTCCATCCCATCATTTCAGCTAAGAAGCAAATCTGACAATTTATTACAGCCCTCCTGCACCAGATAATGGTCCAATTGATGGTATGTGACAGAGCAGCTTAACTTCAAGAGCTGCTGGCGTTTTCTATAACTGCTGTCACTTTTGCTTTCCTCAGCTTCACCTTAGTAAACGATTTCCTTGCTGCTGTTTTAATTTTGATTTGTCTTGTTTCCCTGGGAAATTTCTATGAAAGTGAATAAAAGTAGGTGGCTGTGGATTTTTTTCCCCGATATGTACATCAACTTTTGTCTAACATAATCACAGAAGCAGAGCAGTGGCTAACACTAGACATGGTTTTTTATTTTTTTCCTAGCCAATATGAATAAATGGGTACTGTCTCATCTTGGCAAAACTCTCCTTTTCAAGTGATATCTAATCTACAGAGGCAGGAGGAAAAAGTTTGAAAAATTTATTGTTTTGATCCTAATATTAAATAAAATTAGATGTTCTTCAGGCAATTTAAAAGTATGTTCTGTTTCATCTTATTTGTATATAAAAAATTATTTTCAGGCACATGATAAAATTACAGTTGAATTTCTGTTCCCAATGCTGTTTTTTAAATTTTGCCACAATTTTAGTTACTTTATTCTTATATTGATTTTTTTATTGAAGTATAGTTGGTTTACAATGTGTTAGTTTCTGGTGTACAACATAGTGATTCAGTTATACATATATATATTCGTTTTCATATTATTTTCTATTATAGGGTATTACAAGGTATTGAATATAGTTCCCTGTGCTATACAGTAGGATCTTGTTGTTTATGTATTTTATATGTAGCAGTTAGTATCTGAAAATCCCAAATTCCCAGTTTATTCCTCCCTACCCGCTTTCCCCCTGGTAACCATAAGTCTGTTTTCTATGTCTGTGAATCTGTTTGTTTTGTAAATAAGTTCATTTGTGCCTTTCTTTTTAGATTCCTTCCATATGTGAGTGATATCATAAGGTATTTTTCTTTCTCTTTCCGGCTTACTTCACTTAGAATGACAGTCTCCAAGTCCTTCCATGTTGCTGCAAATCATATTTTATTCTGTATACTGAGTTATTACAACGGATGTTATGCCAGTCTTAGCTTCATATCATTTGTAAAATATTCATAAAATGCCATGCATCCTGAGAGGACTGGTGCGTGTTGGAGGTCCCATGGTTCAATGTTAATATTCTTCCTTCTTTTGAAATGTTTCTTCCCCTTTAGTTTCTTTTGAATCCCCACGCTTTTGGGCTCAGGAGAGCTTGGAGCAGTGCTTCCTCCAGTAAAAAGCTGTTGTTGCAACTCTGTCTCTTCACTGTTCCTCCAACACCAGGTAAACATCAATTAGTACATGAAAGTTTTTCTTAGGTGCAAATCAAATATTTAATATCCATGTGTAAGCCCAGATGATTCAGCATAAGTTTGTGCCAGGCCTTTTGATTTTAAATGAATAAAATGTCAGTTCCTAAAGAAATGTGTCTCACTTAAAAATCTGTATTTCCCATTGTAAAAAAGTGAACTACAGTCAGCTGTCACCAATCTGGTCCAACAGAGGACAGTAGTGAGATTAATCAATAAGGCATTTATATTTAGTTTTGAAATGCATCTTTGACAAGGCATTTTTTTGCAATTGAGGGTTTTCTGATTTGGAGCATTCAATTCAAAGTGATTCACAGACATTATAAAGGTCCATTTCTGAAAGTGCTGAAAAGCTGCTCTGGTGTGCATGTCCAGAACTGTCTCCCATCCCAGGCCTCTATGTTGACATTGCCTCTTACAGTTGCAGGATCTGTCTTTAGCTCAGCCCTGATGGAAAACAAATTTTTGCCATTTTTCCACAAGGGAAAACAATCAGAAATATATTCAACCTCTCCATTGTATTTTCCACCTTTATGGATGAAGATAGGAACTGATGTAAAAAGGAAAAGCAAAGGTAGAAGAAATCACCCACTTTTTATAGATGAAGGTAATTTTTTTTCCCCCAAATTAAACACTATATCTTAGAAAGAGCTACAAAAGGATCCTAATTCCTGGAATTTAAATGACTTGAAAGATAACTTGTTTGGATAAGCATATTAAAAAAGTGGAAGGCAGCCCCTTTAAAACATTTTACAACTTGATTAGATTTTCATTTCGATTTTTAATTTTTATTTTTTAATGAAATTCTAATTTTCATTCTGGGTATCAATTACATGAAAACTGTTTTAAGCTACAGAAATTTTCATAAATAAATAACCCCTATAAAGATTCAATAGCCACATTAGAAATGCATTACAAAGCAAATACAGTGAGGAACTGGATTCACAAGTGATGAAACTTATATACGTTACTGTGACCAGAACTAGAATTATAAAGGCCAGAGGAAGATTGGAATTACTTGTTGCCCTTTTTAATGGTATTTCTGAAGTGAGTTATTCATAGTGATGGTAGTAACTGTCTACTGGCTTTCAGAAACTCCAAAGGAGAGGCATTTTCATTCATTTTGTTTTATTTTTTTTTTTTAAGTACAGAGCTTCTATGTAGGCAAAAATTACCACAAAAATTGTATGAATATAGAATCAGGTATTTGATTGTTTTGTATTTATTTGTATAAACTAAAGAGAAATGAATCTAAATTAATTGGTATCATATGATAATGAGTGAATTTTTCCTCAAAGTAAATAGTAATAGACAGTGAGACAAATTTCACAGAACCTCTAAATTCTGATTAAAAAAAAAAAGATTTAGATTTAATGGAAGGAGCTAAGATATAAAAGAAACTAGAATGAAACAATTAGGAGCTATTGAGTAGATTTAGGAAGAATTTTTAGGGCAGTACAACAATATGAGTGTCTGGGGACTTCTTTTTAGGAAGATTATAAAGAATTACCCCGAAAAAATTTTACACTATTGTTTCAGCAACCCAAGTTATCTTTAGAATATAGTCAAGATATTTTGAATTTTGCTTATAATATCTAATGTATTGCTGATGTGCAATATATATTAAAGAAATACTCAGTTTTGCAAAGAGGCTACTGCTGTTGAAATTAAGGAATTTATCTTCTGGGAATTTTTACAATCACTGCCTCATGTTCATATTTTTCATTTCATATTTTAAGGTTGCATTTTATGTATATAAGTGTGATATTTACTTTTGAGCATTTTATAAAGAAAGGGCTATAAATTACATAAGTATACAATACACTTAAAGTTTGCAACAGTTTCATAATCACTATATTGTTTGTTTGATTTAGCAGTGCATTACAAGGCTGATTATATAACTAATAATCAGGCTTGAGGTTTCATTGTTGTGTCATGGTATTTATTTTTAACAGACTGGGCAGCAGAATTTTTGAGGAAAAAAACTCTACCGTAATAATGTAGCAGATTTGTTTTAAACTATCAAATGTCTGTATATTTAGTGATAATCCACCACATTCTGTTAGTGAACCACAGGTGTTTCTAAAAAGTGGGTAATTTGGCACACCATATGTGATGCCATGCTGTCCCAATAGGATAACTTCTTTGCTATAGAAATTTTGCAATTTAGCATTATGCTTTTATTACTTTTTTAGGTGGGCTAATTTTACTCAACTTAAGACAAATGAAACTATCTCTTTTAAAGGGCATGCATTCATAGAAATAACTTGAAAAAGAGAGAAAAGGAAAACTCTCAGGGGATGTTTAATTGTGGACATCTGAGATAACGGTCCAATTGTGGAAGTCCCACTATACTCTATGCAAATGCTTGTTCTATTTTGCAGTTTAAACCAACAAGAAATGTGTCTTTACACATTACCAAACAATGAATTAAGAAAATGAAAAAAAAAAAAAATCAACTGGATGTCTGACTTTTCTCCCACAAAACAAATTAATCAGATTTTTTTTTGTCATCATGTAGATATAATTCTGGCATAGCAATCTTTACAAAAGCATATCAAATACAATTTTGATAACTTGGAATATTGATATTTTTGGCAAATAATGAGACATTTGTCTAGTCCTATGTATATATCTATATACATATCTGTCTAGTTCCAATACAAAATCATTCTTTATTAAGATAATTAATGATTTGAAACTAAGCAATATTAAAAGTTTCAGTGATAGAACAAATAGTCAGTTAACTTAAATAGTTTCCATTTTTATAATTACTAAGTATACATAAACATTTCAATCAAAAGTTCATACTTTGAAGGATTAATCTTTTGACCATAGAATCCCAGTGGCTAAACCCTAATGAAGATCTGACACTAATGTTGTATTTTAAAAAATAGTAGTTTAGATTTATCTTATGCTCTGTACTTTAAAGGTTAATTTCAATCCAACAAACACTTATTGATCACCTACTATGTGCAAGGCATTGGGCTATTTGTGAGGAATACAACAATAAATGCAGAATGCTCTTTACCTCCCTGAAGCTTCCAGTCTAGTGGGGGATATACAAAACTTTTTTGAAAAGGTATTTCAGTTGAGTGTGATAAATGTTGTAATAGTAACAAAGACTCTCCTTGACTAAACTTGGGCCAGGCTCCTCTAAGCCCTTTTCTCGCCCTGGCCTCATCCTTTGGGCTTTGTCCTCAGGCTTGCACAGCTAAATTTTAGCAAGAATTCCCCACCTCTAACTAATCACCCTAGCCTGACTTTAGCAAGAATTTTGCTGGGTCATTTTAGCAAGAATTCCCCCTCCCCTTGGTGCCTCTTCTTAGTAATTTGTCAGCTACCAACCCCTGCCCTCAACCTGTTCCTTAGCTATAAATCCCCACTTTGCTATGTTCAGAGTTGAGTCCAGTTCTATACTGAGATCTCTTTTCTCCTATTGCAATATTTCTAAATAAAATCTGTTTTTATCAATTCAACAACTGTCCAACTCTGATTTTCTTCAATGAAAGCTCAGAGTGTTACGGAATGCAAAGGCGAGGCTCCCAACTAGTTCAGTCAGAAATGTTTCCATAGAGGAAATGACTTCAAAGTTAGAGCTAAAGACTGAGAGTTAACTAGGCAAAGGGATTTCGGAATGGGTGGAAAGTATTCTAGGGGAACATATAGCAAAGACATGCAAGTTAGAAAAGAGTATAGTGCCTTCTTGGAATTGTTAGTTGTTTAGAATACCTGCAGTGTAAAATTTTAGGGAACCAAAAGTAAAAGGTAAATGTAGACAGGTAGGCAGTATGCTTACATGTCGGGATCTGTTCTCAGGGAGGAGGAATTACTTTAGTTTCTATATTAACATAACTTTGTTCTTACCGTATTCCATGAGATCCATTGTCATCTTCAAAGAATATTCTATGCAGACATTTCTAATAGGAGTAGCAAAGTCAAAGAGTACATATCTCTGAAAGAAAAGCTGGCACAACCAGTTTCACCTATCTGGTTGCTAGCTGCTATGACTCATACAACTTATTGTTTATTACTTGGTGCTCTGAAATCTAAAAAGTTATTTTTCTCCAACAGTTAATTCCTAGATGATCTAACTGTGAGAGTTGTTTAATCTTGATCATTACATTTTCATTCAGGTTATAAAATTATCATATAATTAACCAACATCCATTCTAAATCTTGTTTAAAAACATTGAAGCTTCAACTAAGGCACAACTATAGGGATTTTTTCGCATATTTGCCTTTTTGAAGGAATCACTTGTTCTTAAATGGTGGAAGATACATTCATAATTTGCATCTTATACTTTCTAATTTTTAGAGAGTCTCATACAAATTTTTCTATTTTTAATATTAAAATCAATTTAACCTCTTTTTGGATAATAAATTGCAATTTTATGCATATCAAAAATTATATTGCCTAAGAAATTCATTTCAATCAATGTCTGTTTACTAATTATTAGAATAGAAAATGATAGTCAATGCAGAAGATGTTGAGACTTTAAAGCTGATAAAGACATGGTCCTTAAAGACTAGCAGAGGAAAAATACATAAAACCAAAGAACTACGTAAATATAATAAGAGACCTCCAGTTTCTTCTAAGATAGAGAAACAGGGAGCAGATTTACCATTCTTCCAGAAACAAAAATAACAAAAGCAGAAAGAAACATACAAAATAGGTAAAACAATGGCTTTAAATATATTGGTTATCAGACAGTAAAGGATAATGATCCCTAAGTGACAGGAGACAAATGAGGTAATCTCTGCTTGCCCAGATTACTGCCTTAAATTTTCCAGGCCATAGAGTAAGGAGGAGAAACTAAGGCAGAGCCTGGCAGACTCCATTAGGTGAGAAGATTAAGGCTGCTAAAGTTAGCAGGACACAGTATTAGAGATAAGAGAGTTGGAGAGAGAGGGAGAGAACTGTGGAGATGTGCATGTAGCAGGTCACCCACAAGAATTCAGCAGAGTACTGATCAGCACACGCATGTGAGGAATCACCACAGAGGATGAAAGTAAATAGTTACCAACATTCCCAGAGGGGTGAAAGACACTGCCTGTCCCAACCGGCCACACTGTAAAAATTCATAATTCCTAGAGCAATGGTAGCTTTCTCAAAAAGTTCTTGCCTCAGTAATGGTTAGCAATTATCTCTGGACTAAAAATTGCTCTCATGCAACCTAACAAATCTTAAAAGCAAGACTCAAAAGGATCAAAATGTTCAAAGAAATTAACTGTCCTAGAACAAAGGTCGAGAATATTTATTAGGGTACAAAAATATTGAGCATGCAATAAGTTAAAAAGCACTATGTCTGGCAGCCAATCAAAGATTACCAAGTATGCAAGGAAGCAGAGGGTTCTGATATTCATTAGCATACTGATCAGTGCATACAGTTGAGGAAGCTACAGAAACCAGAGAAAAGAACCATCACGTAATTAGAGATAACTGTCTAGTGCTCACAAAGGACCAAGCATTGTTCCTAATTTCACCACCCAGATTGAAAAACCTGATAGTTCACAGAATACTGGGTATGATACTGAGAAGAACCTTGCCTTAGTAGTGGAAAATAAATGACTTGACTGAGCACTGCGGCAACACTGCCTAACATATCTTAAAAAACAAGATCCAAAAGGTTCAAACAGTTTCCAAGCGGCATAACAGCATCCCAGAATGAGGTACAAAAATATCTGTAGGAATACAAAAATATCTAGCACCCAATAAGGTAAAATTCACAGTGCCTGGCATCCAACTGAAAAATATTATGCATACAAAAAGGCAGGAAAATATGACCTAAAATGAGGAAAAAGTCAATCTGTTGACTCTAACTCAGATTGACACAGGTGGGAGAATTAGCAAACAAAAAAATTAAAAGTTATTACTGTATTCTTTATGTTCAAAAGTTACTTAGAAATGTGGAGTGTACTAAAAAAATGATAAATTGATCTTCTAGAGATGACAATTACAATGTATGTGATGAAAAATATTCTAGATGGAATTAAAGAAAGATTAGACATTAGAAAAGAAAGGATTAGTGAACAAGAAGACATAGCAATAGAAACTATTCACATTGAAACACAGAAAAAAAATTAAATAAGAAAATAGCATGAGAAAGTTCTGCCTTCTGGTCCAACATATGAGGAGCTTGGAAGTTGCCACTCAGTTGTAACAAGTAGAAATCTGAACAAACTGAAAAATCAACAACTCATCTTAGATTTGAGAGAACTGAGGTCATAGGTCAAACCAATGCTCTCAAAATTGGAAGGACAGACAGGCAAATACAGTGAACAGCATTTTACTGGAGCAGAAACCCACAAGCAAAAACCCCCATGGAAACTAGTGTCACCATAGGAAAACCAAAAATGTAATTAAAAAATTGCTGCGGCCCAGTGCAAACAAGTCTGAGAGGTAAAAACTTCAGGGGGGACTCAGTCATTGAGGAGCCTCAATACTTTTTGAATTTTACCCCCAGGAGCTCTACCAAGTTCTTACAGTGAATAATAGAGAAAAATCCCCTGGGGCTTCAGGCAGGGGTGGGGTGTGTAGAGAAGAACCATTTTGAAAGATACCAGAGCATTCTGTTCTTCTTAACAAGATCTGCAGTGAAGGGAAACTATTTAACCAGCGCTAAACATACTAGAGTTTTATCAGAGCCTAATCAACCTGGGATACCTTACTGCCACATTAATAAAGGCCTATTTACAGCAGTTCCTTTTACTCAACATATCCTATCCAGCTATCAAGGAAAAGTTACAAGGCATACTAAGAGGCAAAAAGCACAGTTTGAAGTAACAGAACAAGCATCAGAACCAGACATGGCAGAGATGTTGGAATTATCAGACTAGTAATTTAAAGCAACTATGACTACTATATTAAGGGCTCTAATGGATAAATTAGACAGCACGAAAGAACAGATGGTCAGTGTAAGCAAAGAGATGGAAAGAATGAAAAAACAATGCTAAAGATCAAAAACACTGAAACAGAAATAAAGAACCCCTCTGATGGGCTTAATAGTAGACTGGACACAGCTGAGGAAAGAATCTCTGAACTCATCTTAGCTGCTATGACAAGAGTCCATATAGGGTACAGTGAGGTCACAGAGGACAGGGTGTTCAGTTCTACCTGGGGGAGGAGTGATGGAAAGCATTGCAAAAGGAATTGACTCATAAGCTGTGGGTTGAAAGTGTTTTGAAGTGGACATTCCAAAACAAACAAAGAAGCTGAGTGAATGATTAAGTCAACTTTCAGTGATTTGGATTGTTTAAAGCATTGGGAGGAAGGAACAAGTACAGAAATAAACATTGAGGTGCAGATCATGGAAGACTTGTTAGACTAAGCAATTTGCATTAGTTGGTAAAAGAGATGGCAATCAGAAAAAAAAGTGCTGCATCAATATATAAAGTTTTCATACAAGTGTCACAGGAACCTCACTACTAAAATGCAGTGTGATGTAATGAAAAAAGCACTAGGATAGAGTATGACAAATCAGAGTTTAAATATCAACCCTTCTATTTAATAACTACATGACCACAGGGGAGTTACTGAACATCTTTGACTCTCAGTTTACATAGTAACAACTTAAATTGCTTAGATATAGTGGACATACCACCAATGCAATGCTATTTTTGTATCTGGCAGAGTCATCAACTGTGGAATGGCACTTTGTCATCTATATACTGTGTAGACGTTGTATAGTTGTATACTGCAAAGTGAGAACCCAGCAAGGTAAATGCTTATGCTCAGTTTCCCTGACAATACAGGTGAACCACTCCCAAGTCTGATGCATTTACTGATAACTTCAGTTTAGAGAAAAAAGCTCCTACTGCTATTCAGGTTCTGAGCATTATTCCAGAAAGAGGACATAGCTGTAGATCAATGCATTTTCTTGAATGCATTATGTAAATTCAGTATTGTCAGTGAGAAAGGATGGATTACAGTGGTGCTGGCCTATAATATTCACTGGAGAAAACAAGGCTGAGTTAAAAAAAAAAATCAAATGTCAGCCTCTCTCTACTGAAACGAAGTGAAAGGTGAACTGTTTATACATATGGCATGACAGCCCCACTAACATATACTTCATTTTTCATAGGATAAACTGACAGTGACATTTAATACTCCTAACAGGGGATAGATGTTCTGATCTGTGAAACTGCTTTGCAGTTCATGCGGAGAAGACAAAAGTGCACTGATATCCTATTGCAAGGCCAGGGCAAAATACATCTCTTGAATCACAAATGACACGAAAAGGACTTAGAATGACTATATTTGCATGATCTTCAGGTTATTTTATGATAACAGGTTCACAACAATTTATATCTTTTTACTATTTCTTGTACAATATTTTGACCCTCATTTTCTTTAAGGGAATGGCTCAATTGTGTGAGTTCAGGGTGTGGCTTTCCAACTCCCTTTAGAGCTGATGGTGGGTAAAATAGCAAAATGGATTTTTAGGTAGGGCTTTGTGTTTGACCCGTCTGTTCATGCTTCTCTCTCTCTCTCTCTTTTTTTTTTTTTTTTGCATTGTATTACTTAGCCTCAAGAAGGGAAAGAAAAATAACTTTTTCTGTAAAATCTTGGCAAATAGGGTTATAAAAATCAAGGGGACAAACATGCAGGTTTTACTGCTTTAGTCTGCTAGTTGCTGTGTTATGCAGAATCAAAGTACTGAATAAAAATTTCCTATCTTTTTTTGGCGTAAAGATGGATTTTATAATGGAAGTGAACACACTAGTACCTTACTGACTTCTAATGAGACCAAAACAGAGGTGTGAACTGCCCTATTTATTATATTGGCATGCCAGTGTTATCATTTATTTATGACAGTTTTGATGTGCTTACTGAAATAAGACTTTAGAGGTTTTTTAATTAACCTTGCAATAAAAATAAAGTATCTCACTGAATTATATTTATTCTCACATAATAAGATCTGTATTTATGACCTTTTAATAATGCAATATACATCCACAGATCCACATCACAAATGTATTTTATATAGATACTCTGGAAATGTATGTTTCACTTAATTCTAATTTTAAAAGAGGAAAATATTATAAATCAATTATTATCTTACCTTTAGAGAAATCACACCCTATTCAATATCAAATGTGGGCTCTCAAGCGTGTTTTATAAAGAGGTTTGCAAGTTTTAGAGCTTTTCCTCAGTTCTAAGCTATCACTTGGTAACATGGTAGATAAGTTAAAGAAATGTACTAGTAGACATTTGGGGAAATAAAAGAGATTATTATAAGAAATAGAGAAAGATTAAGAAATTTTGTTCCTATCCTCTCTGAAAATTTGTCCCCATAATACTTGTCTCCAAACTTCCACTTATCACCCAGTATTTAGACTTTTGGAATTTTTATATATACAGCTTAACCAATGACATACACATTGATAAATACATCTTCTATGACTCATATATCCAACAGCATGTTATTATCAGTGCCTTAACTAATGACATTCTGCAGGGTCATTTTCCAGCTGAATCTCAATAAGGTTAAGGACCTTACAGAAGGACACACAGGCACATTTTAGTGCCTGATATTTAAATATTTAAATGTTCTGCCTAGCCTAAGAAGCCATGCTGGCTTAGGGGAGAGCAATTCCTGGGACACGATTAATACATGTAAAGGGTATTAAGGTGGATGTATTCAGATGATTTTCAGAGGGCATAGCTATATTCTCAGAAAGTTAAAAGACAGTCATCGCTATTTTCATATAACAAACCAGCTCCACTACACCTATGGTGTGCCAGTGTGTAAAAATGAACTGAAAATCCCAAAACCTGAAGAGCCAGAAGTAGCCTGAGTGATTTCACATCAGAGTCATTGAGACACACAGCTATGCCTAGTATGTTCATAGCACTTCCTACTTTGGTAATGAGTCTCTTACCTCCCTTCTGAGTCTCATGACAATCCAGGCAATAAAGCAGGGTGGGACTTCCCATCTGACGCCAGAACAAATGAACTATATACAGTGTGTATGCTTTTTCTCAAAATAGATGGCAGAAAAAGAGCTAGGACTAGAATGGAAATCTCCAGGTTCCCAGCCCTGGGCATGCTGAAGTTCCTGAAAAGCTGACGTAGTGACCTTGCCATCCTGATATTAGTGCTAAAAGAAGAAATCAGCTTAAAATATGTAGCATGTTTTCCATGATCAAAACATATCTGTTTACTTTTGCCTGGAATCCAGAATGGATGTTCAGCAAGAATAAAGATTACGGTTAAATCAAGGCACTGATGATTCAATACAGTCTTACATGTTTTCTGTGGGAAAGATGTAAAAGGTGTGACATCTCCATAATAATGTTAGCTTCCAGAGTTTGCACGCATGATCTGAACAAAATTGTTTTGACGGGCAGAATTAGATCTGAAACATTCTTTTTCCCCATTTGTGCACCTACCTAAGGGAAATTTTTGCTACCTAAAAAAGACTCAGTAAGAGTTTGGATTCAGCCCACCAATGCATAGAAAACACAGCTTTCTCCAAATCAATTATGTTTCACTCTGAGAAACTGAGAGAGAGAGCAAAGTACTAAGATGTTTATCTGAAGTGGAGAAATATACATTGAAGGTTATTTGAATATTTGGTACCAAGCTATTCTGTAGTGAAGGTAACATCACGATAAAAGTGGCTATGCTTGCAAAAGCGAATTCAAACTACTTGAATTGAAGCAACTTATTTGTATGAACTGCTATTATAAAAATACTGTTCTCTAATGATGTAGATTACCTTAAAGTTTAAGTGGCTTATTATTTTACTGTAGAAATATAAGTAGTCCCTAATCCTTCAAGTTGTACCCAGAGGCTCAGAACCAATTAGCAAAAATATTAATAAATACATACAATTTTTAAAAATTAAAAAGTTAATTCATCACAGCTCACTTTAATTTTTACAAACAGCTAAAATAAAGTAGGTTTGAGGATAAAACTGAAACTTAAAAGAGGCAAAGCTTGTCACCACTAAAGACTGCAATTTTTCCAATTAGTGCATATTTTGCTATACTGAACTCAAAACTGACGAGTTCCCTGACAGTTTGGGTACAGATATTGTCAACACATGCCACACGAATCATGCTATTAATAGAGACTTAATAAATAAAATATATTGGTAAACTAAGTCTCTTGTATTAAGCCACTTGGACTATACAACACAATCTTAGAAATGCAATAGGTGGGGGAATGCACAATATTTTATTTATTCCATTTGTTGTTTATATTACATCAGAGGGATTCTGGAATTTTCAAAGAGCAATTTATTATGTACCTTACATTCTTTTTGCCCTCTTTCTCCTCCTGTTTCTCTTTTAAACTGTTTTTTAATGAAATTTGAATTAGGATTCTGGCAATAACTTATATGTCATATTTTAAAATAAATTTGAATAGAAAGAAATACTCACTCATACTTTACTCAATTCCCTCTTCTTTTTGAAAGACATGTTTAACTTCAGACTAAAAAAGATCACAAAATAGGTCACAAGGGAAGCCTCACAAGGTCCTCCTGAGGTCTAGGCCTTGTTTTTTGGGGGGATAGTTTTATAATTAACTGCCGTCATTCAACTGTCAAAATTCCCAGCTTAGAATTCCCTTAGACTCTACATCCAAAATCACAGTTGTCATTAATTTCTCTCCTCGTTGTCATTTCAGTAAATGTGCCAAAGACTGAATGGCTCAATGAAGACTGAATATCTGTCTCTCTCCTTGAACAAGTTCTCCAGGGCAAGCATGGTGGTGAGAGAGGCACATAAGTTCAGTGCCACTGCACAAGCCACTTCTGTACTGTGTATTTAATAGAGAACCATGCTCTCCGGGGTCTCTCTCTCTGACATCTGGCTTAAGTTCAACTGAAGACAAAATTATTATAAATACATAGACTGATTTTTCATGATCTCTGATATGAAATGTAGCACTTTACTTCCATCACTTCAACCTGCATCCATCTTCACACTGTAAGTTCTGTTCATTGTAAATACCTATTTCTAACATAAACCTAACAGCATCATCACTATAAATGCAAGGAGGGAAAATATTCCAGAGTCTATGAGATAAAGATATGTATCTATAGAAAATCTATAGGAAAAAAAATCTAAGCTTAGGTAATACAAATTATATTTGATGTTTTATTGCTGTAAAGCACATGGTTAAATGATCTACTCTAAAGATAATCCATGTCCTTATTTCTCTATCAATTTGACTCTGATGCTTTTGTTACTCTTTGAGGACAAGGAGCTCTCCTATCTCTTTTGTACAAATTCTTAGCACCAGAAGTATTGAGAATGTATTGACTCTCATTTCATCTGCTATTATCTGTTATAAAGAATTCATTAAGTTTATGTATCAGTAAAACTTTATCTACTTTCCTACAAGACCTTTCCTACAAGGTCTTGCATTGCTTTGCCATGCTCACAAAGTTTTTTTTTTTTTATCTGTCTGCCTTGAAGATCAATTTTATTTGCAAAAGCTATTATTTTATTATTTTTGCAGTTATTATTAGTAGCACTTTAATTATTATTATAGAATAATAGATGTTAAAAATAACATACTAGAATTAATACTTATTGGGTTCAAATGAGATCAAGTTGTTTCATACAGCAGTGAGAATATTAGTGATTTGAAGGACAGACACAAAATTTCTGTGACATAAATCCTGTTATTTCAATAAATGAAATGGGCCAGAGTTAGAGAGATTAAGAGGGTGAAGATGAAGATTGTTGAAAAATAATTTTGATAGTAAGAACTGAATCAAGTCAGAAAGAAGGAGGTATATTATTTTGTCATCAGTTTAGCTCTATGAGGATCTGAAAGAAAAAAAAAATAAAAAGGAGGAGTGGAAATGCCTATAGAAATTGCCTAAGTAAACTCACAAAGTTTGACTCTGCCCAAGGAGAAAAATAAACATTGTGAGAGAAAGGGTAAGGGACAAATATACTTTGTAGTAAATGAATACACAAGTGGAAATACGTCTGGCTTCTTGGGCGAAGATCTCTAAGAAGCCATTGTTTCTCCCAAGCTTAACGCAGGCATTGCTGTGGTGGCCATTTTGGCTGTGGCAGCCATTTTGGCTCAGAGCTGATGGTGGGTGCCTTTCACTGGGATATAATGCCAGAAACATCATATCCTCATACCTTTATTTTTTCAGACACAGGAGTAATCCAGCAAAGTCCAGAAGTGCTGAAAAACCTCATTCATATTTGTATTTCTGGTAGTCTAATACCACCACAACTATACTAATAATAAATGCCAATCTACTGTGATGCTAAAAGAAAAAATCAATCCAGATCTGATGTTTATAGGTTAGAGATCTGAGTCAACAAAGTTAAATCATTAGTTTGGATATGAAACTACACTATAGGACAGGAGATTTAAAAATGTTCACTTGATGTGGGTGTATGCCCACATCCAGGGTCTGGGTGCATCTGGCCATTTGGAATAGGTACAAATTAGCTTGTGTATGAAATCACCCCCACAGAGCTGCAGGTGTCACTTTCTGGAAAGTTGGGCTGGAATAAGTTATTCCAAATCACCATCTTGAAAGTTGGTCAGATCAGCCCTGATTGTTTTTCCTTCCCTTCTTGTCCATGTAAAGATAGAACCTAGGGGAATTCACATATCACAGCTTCTGAAACAAGTGTCATTTCTGCAGATCAGAATTTATATAATCTATACCTGCTCTGTACTAATCAGAATTTTACTATATCTAGATTTAGACTGGTTAGGTCTTTTTTACAGGCCACATTGAAACTATTTTAAATAAAAACTTAGAATTACAAATAGCTTCCTCAAGCCTGCCTGAGTCTAACAATGCAAGCTTTTGAGCTTTCTAGTAGTCAGCTAGTTCAAAAATATAAATTCAACCTTAGTTATTATGCATGAGCCTTGTAGATATTTGTAAGACACCTAGAATAATTGTACTCTGTTAAAGAAATAAATGATTGTTACAATTGGATAAAAATTCACTGAACAAGTGTTTATTGAAAAGCTTCTATGTGCTAGGTACTGTTATAGGCAGGTGGGAAACAACAGCGAAGAACACAGACTGGAACACTGCCATCACAGTGCATCCATCCTAGTGAACTTACATTCAAGTGCCTTCAGAACAAAATTCCTCTGCCAATATTGAAGACCCTAAACAAAATTTTCCCAAGAATAAAGACCTCCAGTCATTTCTTACAACCTGCAGAGGCCCGATCACCTTAAAAAGAAGTTACTGGTGCTAAGAGGTTAATTGAGGAGATGATTATGCGATATAGTTCTAATAAAACATTAACCAGATTCACCCGTTACTGATATTCAGGCTTTGAGATTAATTGGGAGGTAATTCAATCACATCATTACAGAGTGTTCATTGAAGGATGAAGTATTCTTGTCAGTGGTGCATACACATCATTAGTTTGCCAGTATTAAGAGTCCTAAGAGAAACATATGAGTTCATAGGAGTCAAAAAAGGCCTTATTATTTCTCCAGAGCAGAAAACCCTTTCATAACTAGTATCTTCACTTAGTATATCATATTGAAATTATCTATTTTTGAATCTAAATCTCTCTTAGAATCTGAGATTGCAGTATACTTATTTTTGAACCCCAGGGCCTACCACAATGCCTGACGCAGCATAAGGGCTCTGAATTGCTAACTGAACTATTCCTGAACAACCATCTTACTCTTTTTTAAAATGAAGATTTAAGTACCGTTTATAAATAGCAACCAATTGAAAATCTTACCTTTTTATGCTGGGGTTTTTTTTCCTTCTGTATACAGAAGTAACTTGGCATAATGAAGAACTAAAATACTTAATATTTTACAACTGAATATGAGAAAACCGCATTACCACCTTGTGTTAGCTCAAATGCAAATGAAAAGGCATTTGGCAGGGGAGGTATATAGCTCAAGTGGCAGAGCTCATGCTTAGCATGCACAAGGTCCTGGGTTCAATCCCCAGTACTTCCCTTGAAATAAATAAATAAACCTAATTACCACCCTCCCCCCCAAAAAAGAAAAAAAAATGAAAATAAATTTTAAAAAAGAAAGGAAAGGCATTTGGCAGTGATTTCAACAGAAGGTAACTTTGCCCCAAGGAGACACGTGGTAATGTCTAGAGTTTGGTTGTCACAACTCTGGGGTGGGGGAAGGGTTACTACTGTATCACTGGATAGAAAATTGAGGCCAGAGATGTTCCTTAACATCCCATAATGTACAGCACAGCCCCCCAGGACAAAGAATTATCTAGCCCAAAATGTTAATAGTGCCAAGGGTGAGAAACCCTGCATTAGATAAATACAGGCTAAAATTATAGAAAATAAAATTCTAACATAGTTTGTCAATATCTAGGTGACAATAGTAACTAAACATCTCAGTGAATATCATTAGTGAAAAACTGGTAATATATGGTAAAATCTTTAATTATTTTATTTGTGACAGCTATTTTAAATGTTTATGGATGAGATCTAAAAGCAACTGGCTTGCTTGTTTATTGCAAAATGGTGGGGACGGGAGAGGTCAGCACATTGCGGTAGATAGAACTCGGAGATAAAAAATCAATAAGCATCTTTCTCCTCTAAGTGCAGTACTAACTCTGCGAGATCTCGGGGAGGTCACATCGTTTCTGGGCCATGTAGTTTTTCTTGTGCCATTTGCTTCTGATCAGTAAGGCCTCAATAACCTGCTCCTTTCCTCTAAAAACAGTGTTGTTCAACAAAAATCTGAGAGGCACAGATACAAGCACATGTGGAATTTAAAATTGCCTTGTAGCCCCATTTAAAAAAGTAAAAAGAAACAAGCGAAATCCATTTGAATGGTATATGTTATTTAACATGATACAGCCAAAATATTACCATTTCAACGTGTAATCAAAATTTTAAAACTATTCAGATATTTTACATTATTTTTTAGTACTAAGTTCTTTAAAAATCTCATATTTATTTTATACTGAAAGAACATATCAATTTGAGCTAGCACATATCAATTTGAGCTAGCACATTACAAGGATTCAGTAGCCACAGGCAGCTTAGTGGTTACCATATTGGGCAGTAAAACTCGACTCTTAAATTTGTCCATGGGAGTTTGAAGAGAAAGGAAAAAAATCTAGAAATCATCATGGTGTTATCACTATTAAGAAGTTTTAGTGGTTCCCTCTTACCCCTTTTATGTGACTCTTGTGATAAGGATTATACCTAGAAACAGAGCCATTTTTTTTCTTTTCATCTTAGGATAATTAGGTAAATAGGTGTAACATAAAATACTCTGGAATTTTTGTTTTAGAATCTGAAGAAAGTTAGGATGGGCATTTCCATATAGAACTATGTGTTTCAAGATACTCTCTGGTAATAGTAGTCAGAGATATTAACTAAACAAACAGGACCTGAATCATAACTGACAACGTTAAGCACTATCTCTGCCATCTCATCATTCTTATACCCTTTCCAAAATGTTTACTAGACTAACCAAATTCGGAAGTTGTATTTTCCGAAGTTCATATTAAACAAAAACGCAGAAAGCATATTTCTTGGAATTGAGAAACTATATATTTGTCATGTCACTGAAGCTTTGCTAAGGAAAGCACTTTATCCACAATCGTACAAAGTTCTGAAGCTTCACAATTCAATACTTCAATTTAAAACTTAACACAGGATTATATGACAGTTGGAAAACTGCAGTACATTATCTCTAAGAGGATATACTAAAATCCTTTTCGACAGCACGATGATGTTACCACTGCTTAAAGACACATGCTAAATATGTTGTTTTCATTATGTGCATTTAATTGTGTAAGCAATGATTAAAAAAGCCAAAAATATTTGGTAAGATTATTTGCTCTTATCAATATATTTGTACAAGCAAAATCGTTCCCCAGAGTAAGAAAAAAATGAGTAAGGCAGTGAAAATAAATGAATTGTAAGTTATGATGTAATTGGGTTTGGAGCATATGAATTAAAATTAGCATATTTTCTTCTAAAGAAGAATTTTAATATAGCGGTATACAGATATCTATTATATTATTTTTAATTCTTCTTTTGTTTCGGGGGAGGGAGGAGGTAATTAGGTTTATTTATTTTTTTAGAGGAGGACTGGGGCTTGAACCCATGACCTTGTACATGCTAAGCATGAGCTCTGCCACCTAAGCTATGCCCTCTGCCCCCTGGTATACAGATATCTGAATTAACTTGGGTATGTGAGCATCACTTTACTTTTTAATAGCTTTTTGTTGCATGTCCATGATCTTTAGCTTTTAAGGTTCTGTATACATATATTGCAAGGAGCATCTAGTTTATATTGAGCATTTATGACATGACAGGTGTTCTGTAAATATTAATTTTAACATAGTACTGTCCCACATCTTTCTGATGAAGAAATCAAAGGTATTAGAGTTTCAAACTCTAAAGATTAAGGAGATAAATAACAGTCATAAGTTGCCTGCTTATTATTTAATACATTTACGTAGGATTATTTTCATGAAATCCTTGAAGAGTGGAGAGATTTATAAATAAGATTTAATAAATTTAGATGCTTGCCATGTTAAATATAATGACTTTTGTATCATTTAATCTGTGAATCTTGCCCACCTCTATATCCCAGTTAACAGTTAAAATAGGTAATCTATATTTTCTTATACTCTGAGTATTTGGAGGAATCAATGTCACTTTTACTTAATAATAATAGCAATGAATATACTTCATTTTTCTTGCCGTTAAACTGCGGTAAGTGCATTTAGATAGTTAACACTTGATCTCTATACTCTGTTCTGCATTCTGACAGCACTTTTCAATCTCGTAATCTAGTACAAACAAAAAGTAGTCCCAGGAGGCAAGCTTCGACCTTATGCTCTGCTACAGAAAAAATTAGCACTGTCTATTCGTCCAACCCAGTTTTAATAAAGCTACCCAAATCCTCTTGGCTGACTCTTTGGCAGGGTGGTATCAATCAAAGTACTCAATTTGGTACTTGCTAATTCAATAGGCAGCCTGAAAAGGCTTTCAGTTCTACATTTAATGGGATATATAAAGCTTTTTACATATTTTCAATTTTTGCTCTGTTGACAGAAAAAAAATGAGTTTCAAGAACTACAAGACTTCCATCTCTCATAATAAATGTTTCTTCTAAGTTTAACATTACTGACCATTTCATCAATCTTTCTATTATTATGCAAGTTTATATCTTAGGGGAATATAATATTAACTTTATTATCACAAGTAATAGAAACTTTATTGATTATTAAAAATAATAAATTGACATGTTCTTTCAGGGTTTACAAAAGCTTCATATCTTATTACTTTTATAAAGAAAATTTATATTTAAATAGACTACTTGTGTCATCCTGTTACATAATTAACCCCTTTCTTGTTGTTAAAGACAGAATTATGCTTCACTGTAAATGTGCTTCTTCTGATATGAGAAAAAATATAAGCATGTTTGATAGAATAAGTGAAGATTTCCTGATCTTTTCCTATGTCATTATCATTAAAATCACTAATTTTTCTAGGGTAAATACACTACCATATGTTTACATTAGTTATCTTTTTAAATATTCTTAACACTTTTAGTCATATGACTGATGAAAAAGTACTCCAAATATAATAGTTATAATTTTGACTATTATAATAATTCTCAAAAAAACCCTCCAAAAACTTCTTTTACTTGATAAATCTTAACTCTAATTTTACAAATGAATATGTATTAACTGTTTTTTAAAAGTTGAAAATTCATATTTTCCTTTGATGGAAATTAGACAGTTTTAATATAATTCAAGGATGCTCATCTAAAATAAGTCTTAAATTATACACATGTTGTTTTTCTATACAATGTCTCTTCTTCATTTTATAGAAATCTTTTTTTAAAATACTCTTTTATGAAAACTTATGGAATTTCTCTCATATATATTATTTTGATATGTATCAATATAACACAAAGTTTTGATCTCTATTAATCTTAGAAGTTTGGTTGTCCATAATTGAATTTTATTGGTCAATAAGAAAAGAAAGTATACAAAAATTGTTCAATTATATTGTAATTAAACCACTCTCTGAACTTGACTGTGATGACCGAGATAAGAGAAAAGCCAACTAAAATTGAGATCCATTATCTTAACTCATTACTGAGAGTATGATATACTAATATGGTATAATATAGACAGAGCCTAGGTATGTATGAAGATAAAGTTCACCAACATAGGTTATCTTCAGAGACCCAGCATTTTTCATCTTAAGAAAAGCTGAGTATCCCCATGCAGAGCATGGGAAAGAAGCAAAACAAAACAAACCAGATATTTGGTAATTGGGTACAGTAGAAACTTGTCTAACAAATGTTTAATACTTTTAAATCAGTTATTCCTAATCCCTTATATTTTATTGGTGCTTTGTGGCTTGCACATTACCTTTTACAAGTATGAAAACTGGTTCATCATTCATCACTTGAATCGTAATTCAAGTATTTTCTTAAGTTTACACATAGCTATGATCTCTGAAGTCCACTTTAGTGTTCTTTCTACTGAACCATGCTCCTTCCCTAAGTTAAGCAGTGATGCTCAGAAGGGTACAGTTACATATGACACTGCTAGGTCACTGCTTCCTCAGTAGTTCACATTCTCTGGCAGAAATGCTATAAAATCAGAAATAACCTCGCACTGAAATAGGCTTTGATTTCTAAGCAGCATGTCAAACGCAAAATGTCGCTTCCGTGTTTAAACCAACTACCTATAAAGGAGCCATTTATCTTATGGAGTGGCTTATGAAAGAATACAATAAAAGATAAGCTTGTTCTTTCTGAGGTTAGGAATTTAAACTTAACTGATGCTTATGTGCACATGAGGCCAAGGATGTTGCAAGGAGAAGTTTGAGTTTCCAATCAATTACAAGTTTCCTTGTAATCGTATCTATTGGATTTTTATGAGTAACTGAAGCTAGATAAAGCAATGCAGACCAATTTCATGAAAATATCTAAATCTCTCTAACAGAGAAATTTCTCTAACAGATCTCATATACAAATGGAATGATTTTAATATGGATCATGACATGTACATGACTGTAACTGAATAGAAACATTATTAAGGACTGATCATCTACATAATCAGTAAACTTTTAACAAGAGATATTATTTTCCCAATAAGCAAAGAGAAGCTACTGCTTGTTAGGGAGACTTCGCTTCACTATAAAAAAATCAAATAAATGACAATAAAGGGATGGAGAAAATTTCACTTTCTTCTAAACACTAAATGAAATGAGCATTATATGGAAAGAAAATCTCTTAAGCTAAAATCTCTATTTCTCTACCTAAGTCAAATTTCAAAATAAAAATTAAGATTTTCTAGGGATATTATTTGAAGTTCTTGTTAATGAGGGAAAACAGAATCAAATGAATAAACGTATGTGTATAAATATGTACTCAATCATATTCTGGTAAAATAGAAGTGGAGTATCTAAATATTTTGTGATAAATTCTTATGTAACATATGCTGTCATAAAATGTGAGTAGCATTTAATGTATAAACAATGCTGAACCTTCTTCTAAATCATCTATCTATAGGTGAGGTTCTCATACTATTGCTAACACATTCATTTCTAAAATCATTAAATGTAAATTTTAATATTTAGGGATAATTTCTTATGACAGAAAAAAAAAAAAAAAAAGAAGTACTTCTAACTGTATCAGTTTCCTACCATATGTCTTCACACCTTCCCTTCCCTCTACCCACCCACCTAGAGATATCAATTGCAGTTCCTGGAAGATACTGGTTTCAGATAATCTCATTATACATCCAAAGAACTGTAGTGCTACTTTAAGCTCAAAACATATTCTGAGTTGACATCCACTCGTGATATGGCGTCACATAGTGTACAGTCAACTAACCCACCCTTCTATCTCTGACTCAGAATTTCCATAGATACTTGGCATATGAAGGCATACTTGGAGGAAACCATAAAATAGAAGCAGTAAAAATAACTCAGTCTGTTGTTTCTCAAGCTATAGACAATCATAAAATGTCAGTATGAAACGTATTTGTAACATTGCATGTGCATTATTCTATTTACTCAAAGGTAGCTCTTATCCTCTGTGATAGGAAATGGAATCCAGAACTTAATTTAAAAATGATGAAAATTATGTGAAATAATTTCAAAACCATACATCCATTCTGTTCTGTTTCGTTTTAGAAAATGGCATTGCAAATTATTACATTATTTGCATTCTCTCTATCATTTATTGCATCTTTTGGAGAGGGTATAATAGAGTGAGAAAGAGATTCATAATAATGTTCACTGGGTTTAAACTGTGAGACTGCTACTTAAAGTCTGGAGGCACAGAGAAATTAAGTGACTTGTCTTAATGACAAACAGTAAGTGGCATTATTTCTCAAATATCACTGCCAGTAATCTTCACAAGCCAGAATTGTAGTATTTTTACTACTAATATATGATTGATACAGTGAAAATTAATAGATGATATTGTATAGTTCTTTGCTAAATGCTCTATATCTACTTCCTCACATTTTAAAACAATATTATATTCATGGATTCAGAACATGGAATTATGCAAATTATACAGCAAAGTACCTGATGACAGAAGGAGTTTAAAAATGTTAAGTATTGTAGTTCTGTATAGAAAGTTGGACTATGTTACAGAGTCCTAGTTAGACAGTGAAGAACAGAGCAAAAGGAAATGTATCTAATTCCTGATTTTGAGGATGGTTAGGTCATGGGGTGCATTTCATTTCTCTTAATGTCACTACAGATTAGTGGATGAATATCTCACTGAAAATCAGTGTCCTCTCTTTTGTAACACCCCAGAGTGCCAGGTAGGATCACTGTTCAGTCCTGATTATTTTTAGAGCAAGGCTCCCTCTTATTCATGTCTATATTTTCACATCTCTTTCTAACTCACTGCTCATGTCCAATATTGTAAACCTCAAAAGTGTACAACTGACCAATAACAAGAGTTGTGATAGAATTCAGGAGATTTTAGAGAGATTTAATCCACTGATACAGTTTTAAATTATGTTACCTCAATGCAATTCAATGGGAGAAAGAATAATCTTTTTAACAAATGCTGCTCTATGTCTACAAGGAAAAGGATGAAAATGGACCCCTACCTAGAACCATGTACAAAATTAACTTTGAGTACATTATAGACTTAAATATAAGATCTAAGCCTATACACCTCTTAGAAGAAAACACTGCAGCAAATTGTGATCTTGGGTTTGGCAATAGGTTCTTAGATATGCCACCCAAAGTACAAGAAACAACAACAATATTGGATTTCATCAAATTTAAAAAAAACTATCTTTCAGAAAAAGCCTATTAAAAGGATGAGAAAATAAGCTAAATACTGGGAGAAATATTTCCTATAGTGGGGGTGGGGGTGGAGTGGAACAATTGGGGGTGACTGCTAATGGGTATAGGGCTTCTTTCTGGGGTGACAAAAATGTTCTAAAGTTAGACTGTGGTGATGGTAGGACAACTCTATGAGTATACTAAAACCCATTGAATTG
Source organism: Camelus bactrianus (assembly GCF_048773025.1). Classification (NCBI taxonomy): domain Eukaryota; kingdom Metazoa; phylum Chordata; class Mammalia; order Artiodactyla; family Camelidae; genus Camelus; species Camelus bactrianus. Next base: position 74,119,608 of record NC_133575.1, on the reverse strand, counting down.
TATACTTTAAATGGGTAAATTTTATGGCATGTAAATTATATTCCAATGAAGCTGCTGAAATCAATCTATGTATGTATGTATGTATGTATATATGTATGTATGTATGTATGTATGTATGTATGTATCTATCTATCTATCTATCTATCTATCTATCTATCTATCTATCTATCTTCTTTTATTAATGGAGGTACTGGGGAATTGAACCCAGGACCTCATGCAGGCTAAGCATGCACTCTATCACTAAGCTATATCAACCCCCACCCCATATCTTTTTATCAGACTTAGAGACTCACTTCTGAAGACTAGGGTATGAAAAGGGAAAAAGAACAACTTTACAGTGGGGAAACCTGGCATAAAATCACCTCAAGCAAATGTTCAAAGAAAATATATGCAGTGATATCATGAGAATATGTCCCGTCAATGTATCATGACAAGAAAGGCATTTCACCCTTTTGTTTTTCTCCCCCAAAACCATAATCCCAGTGTAACCATGAGACAGACATCAGACAAATCCAAATTGAGGGACATTCTAGAAAATGTCTGACCAATACTCTTCAAAAGTGTTAAGTTCATGGGAAATTGTCACAGACTAGAAAAGACATGACAACCAAATGCAATGTGGTATTGTGGATTGGATCGTGGAACCAAGAAAGAACATCACTGGAAAAACTGGTTTAATCTGAATAATGTCTATAGATTAGTTGTGTTTTAGCAGTGTTGATTTCTTAGTTTTGATAAACATACCATAGTGAAGATGTTAACATTAGAGTAACCTGAGTGACAGCTACAGAGGAACTCTCTATCTTTATAGATTTTCTGTAAATAAAAAACATTCCAAAATAGTCAAAGTTTCACAATAATATATTAGATATGTAACAGATGTAACTATTTCACTTCTAATTTACAATTTGATTAAACAGAAACAAATACAAAATGATTATTTTCATGGTAAAATGACAGATAGTAAAATATGACTACTGATATTAAAATAAAATGTATATATGATTAAAATGTGCTCTTCTTATGTTTTTTCCCCTTCCATGATGAAACATATTCATGTTAAATTTGTGGTATCATTAAAATATAAAATTAAAAAAATATTATCACTTGTGTTAGATCTGGGGATGATGAATTTTAGCAATATGTCGCATGTAGTTTTATGAATAAAGTAAATTGTACAATATACAACACTGAAATACATAATTTATATAAATTAAATGGAAAATCTATAAAACTTAAAGAAGACAGGACTTATTCAGAGTGTGTTATTGGCTCCCTTGAGTTTTGAGCCTTCATAAACTAACTATGGATCCAGATATTACAGTCTTAACAAACTACTTTTCTATTTATGTATTCTCATTCCTCCTTCAGTGCACCACTGTTCAAATGCACCATGATCAGTAAAAAGCAATATCTGCATCACATGTGAAATGGCTGAGAAAATTTTTTTCCTGTGCCAGGAGCACTCTTTTGGTCAAGTGGCACCACAGCCACACTCTCCACTGCAGGGATTATGTCTTTGAGGAATAATTTAAATGCCAAACTATTGAGAAAACATCATTTTTCCAGGAATCCTTCACTACCTCTGACTACAGTCTGGTTAAAGGCAATAAATTGTTTAGCTGTAAGGAATGTCAAACAAGCCATGTGCCACAATGGACAATTCTCTTTGTCTTTATGAAATTATGGTAATCCATGGGTCTGCGTTAATTTATAAATTCATTTAGTCATTTAAAAAATAGAATCTAGATTATCATACTGTCACACAAGAGGCAGAGAATTTAGTTTGAGTTTAGCTGTGTGTCATACGACTTCAGGGAATTTAATAAATACCCTAATTATCATTGAAGGGTAAAAAAAAATGACAATTAATTTACATGTTCCACGTCTTTCCTCCAAACACCCCATACACTAAGAAGTATCAAAGAATGAGATAAGAAAGGAAATATTGTTTAATGTTTAGTGTCAGATTCTTAATTCAGACACAATATAGCGTTCCCAGGGATGTTAAAATGCAAATGTTGCTGACTGACTCTTAAAGAGATATTCCTCTTTATAACTTACAATCAAGTTGAGACTATTTCTAAAGAGTCTACACACAAAAGCTTGAAGACTAAGAAAAACAAGTAAAGGTAGAATGTCCCTTTAATTTTAATAAAACATACGTGAATATGAGAGAGATACTGTAACCACAGATTTATATGTGTACATATATTAATTTCCATTAAGATTTTGCTTAGATTTTAAAATATGCAAATTAATCTTGCTTCATTAATTAAGTTAACAGAGAAGTTAATTTAGTTAAAGGTAAAGGCCACATTGTATCTAGGTATGAGGATAGAGGGTTCAAAACATATTTAACAGTTATAAGGTTCTTTGATAAACTCATTAAAAAGTATCTCTCTTGTTTTTTAACTTAAGGCGTATATGCCTGAAAATATTGACAACAATAAAAGAATAGAATTACACATACAGCTTTATTTTTGAAATTCATAAAAAATTTCATGGATTAATAAAAACAAGCAGCACCTTTTCTATTTATTTATATTTGGAATAAAAATAAAATAAAATGAATTTTGTCTAAAGGCTAAGCAGACTTCCAGTATAATTTGCATCCAGAGAAGTAATAATAATGGGAAAACAATAATACTGTTATTATATTAGCATAATATTGAACATCTACAATGTCCAAAGGACAGTGCTAACTGCTTTGTATGCATTAACTCATTAAATCCTCACCACAGTGTATGAGGTAGTTGCATATTGGTATTTATATTTTTACAAATGAGGACATTGTGACTTTAAGAGGATAAATGGGTCTTTGCTACGAAGACAGATTAGTGTTTATAATTCGAAATGCTAAAGCAAGGAAATATTTTTACAGCAAGTCAGATTGTAAATTGTGGAATGCATCATTTAAAATCCACCAGGATTTAACATCCTAAAAACCTGAATGAACCTGGAATGTCAAAGTCACCCCAATTTCCACAACAGATCTTGACTTTCTTGGATATATTTCACAGTTACTGAAACTCTGTTTAGACATCGTTTAAGCATGGTTACAGCATTAAAAGTTGTTTTTCAAAGAGTAATGTGTGGTGTGGTAGACAGAATTATGCCCCTTACCCTTAAGATGTCTAAATCCTAATCCTTGGAATCTTTACATACACTACATTATATGGCAAGGGAGAAGTAAGGTTGTGAGTGGAATTAAGATTGTTAATGAGCTGATCTTAAGGGAATTATCCTAGTGGACCCGAGGATGTCACAAGGGTCCTTAAATGGGTAAAAGGTAGGAAGAAAAGTCAAAACCAGAAAGATGACAAACTCAATCATCTTTTGCTGGTTTTAAAAATGGTAAGGGAGGGGGGAGGTATAGCTCAGCAGTAGAGTGCCTGCCTAGCATGCACGAGGTCCTGGGTTCAATACCCAGCACCGTACCTCCATTAAAATAAATAAATAAACCTAATTACACCCCCCAAAACAATAAAAATGCTTAAAAAAGAAAGTAATAGAAAAATGGTAAGGGGTCATGAGCCAAGAAATGCTGGTAGCCTTTCGAAACTGGAAAAAGGCAAGAAAATGGATTCTCCTCTAGAAGTTCCAGAAAGCTACACAGTCCCACCAATGCCTTGATTTTATCCAAGTGAGATGCATTTTGGACTTCTACCCTCTGGCACTGTAAAATAATAAACTGATTCTTTTTTAAGACACTAAGATTGTGGTCAATTGTTGCAGCATCTGTAAGAAACTAATACAAGTGGAAAGCTGCTCTCATCTGCCAATTATTGCTCTAGTAATCTTAGGCGCTATCCAAAATGTTGCTCACAAATATTCACTAGAAGCCTGTTAATAAATTGACTCTGAAAACAGAGAAGGTATGCAACTCTTGAAAAGATTAATAAAATTTACATTCATCTATCTGTGTGGATATCTGTATCATCTATATCCATATATCCAAGTCTATACCAAATATAATAGCCAAATAAATATTTAGGAATTAATTTGCAGTTATTAAGGCATAATTCCAAAACCGTTTCTACCAGTTTTCTACCTGTCTGCTTATTCAAAGCAAACATTAATAGGTTTGACATGCTCTTTTCTTTCAAACACCTAAAGGAAAAATGTTATCTGGTATGAATTATCTGGATTATTTGTGTGACTATTAAATTAAAGTTTAAAAGAAAAACTCTTAAAAATTAAATTAGAAAATGTAACCTAATTTCTCATTACCACTTGAATGGACAGCATTCTTGGAAACTTTAGTCCTATGAAAATTATGAGCCACTTAGATGATTAAATTCTTAATAACTGGCCAAATTTAATCAATTTAAAAATACTTAAAATGCCTATCCTTGTAGTATCTTGTATTTCAAGATTTTTATCTTCCTAAAAATCTAAATTTCATTATAGTGTTATTAATAAATTGTTTCATGCGGAAAATTTCTAAAAGTATCTGAAACTGTATTAAAGATCTATCATTTCCATAATCTTTAAAGCTTGTTTGATTATTAATAGAAGCCTGATACAGTAGAAGATCTATATTTACAAAGAAAAGCAGCCTTATAAAATTTTCTCTGGTGGACATGAGTCTTTTTTATGTTATTGAAATAGCAGAGGTAAAGAATGTGATTAACTATCCAAATGAAATCAAACTACCCTACATGAATTAGGTATTCTTTATGTCTTAAATATGCAAATTAAAGTTTTATTTTAAAAAATTAAGGATTTCTTTTAAGACATTAAAGTATTGTTAGTTGAAGTAGAAATTAATGATAAATTTTTTGTAATAAAAATTCAATATAAGGTTTATTTTGTAGCAAAAAAAACCCAAAGTGAAACTACTTTGGTTCCAGTTCTGTTGATTTTGTTTGTTTTATACACAATTTTCAGACTAATATACACTGTATGAGAATGACATCAAGATTTCTCATAATCCCTACCCTGTCATTATTGCATTTTATTTTATTTGTGAGAAACTTACCATAATGAAATGTATGAATTTATGCTTGAATTCACCTTTTATTTAGAAAAATTGTTATTTTCAATGATCATGACACATCTATCAGCTTTGAATATCAGAAGAAAAACCTCTCAATAAACTGACTTCAATCTATAAAATTGACATTAAACATGAATTTTTCTTTTTTAAATATAAGTAATGCCAAAATTATTTAAAATTGAATTTTTTCTTGTGTAAATAACCTCAAAATGTATACAATTTCAAGGAATATTGGAAAAAACAGAGCAGCTGTTATCGATTTAACTTTGCCATTTCTGTCAATGATCCTTAACTTATTTTTCTCTGTTGCCTTCTGAAAAAATTTTATATATTCTATAACTTCAGTAAGTTATAGAAGTTCTCTGATGTTAATTTTACACACATGCTCACATTTTTGATACAATTTGTACTTTTTATTCTATGCTGCTGTAAGGAATCCACATTAATTGGTACCATAAAACATGAATATTTGTTCAACCATAGATCTCAGTTCATTATAAATAATTTTCCTCTGATATGCTATATTGTTATATTCAACCACTACAAATATGAAAATTAATTAATCCAGTAAATAATTATTTATGAGTAGTTAAAGAATCTATATGAAGTCATTAATACATAATTGAGTAATCAGTATTAATTCATTATGTGTCAGACGCTATTCTAGGCATTAGATATATATCAGTGAGTATGCTACAAAGGGTAATCTTAGCTAATAAAATATTAGAATTTATTAAACATAACATAAACATAGTCCAATTGTTTTATTTCCCCATTTCACAATTTAAATTGTGGAAAATTATTTACAGAGTATTTAGCACCTGATATACCTTCATATATTTTGTTGAAAGTTAAATTTTGTATTGTTGTTATACTTCACAAGATACAAGATTTTTAAGTACTGAGATAGATTTATAATTAAATTTTGATGGTAAAAAGAATGGGATTTGAAGGTGGAAGAATCAAAAAACTTAAAAATAGATCAAATAAGATTGTGAGCAGAACTAAAAAAAGAATGAAGAAAAATGAACAGAGCCTCAGAGACCTGTGTGACAACATCAGATGGACCAATATATTCATAATGGGAATCCAAGTAGTAGAGAAAAAAGGGAAAGGGAAAGAAAGAATATTTGAAGAAGTAATCACCAAAACCACCCCGAAATTGGTAAAATACATTAACATACATATCTGAGAAGTTCAATGAACTCCAATGAACACCTAGACACAACACAGTCAAACTCTTCAAAGACAAAGAGGGAATCTTGAAAGTACCAAGAGAGACATGACTCATTCTGTACAAATAATCCTTAATAAGATTAATAGCTGATTTCCCATCAGAAACCAGAATACCAGAAGGCAGTAGGATGACATATTCAAGGTGCTGAAAGGAAAATACTTCAACCAAGAATTCTTTGTTCTGTAAAACTATCCTTCAACAATGAACAAGAAATTAAGGCTTTCCCAGATTTTTTTTAAACATGAGAGAGATTCCATTGCTAGAACCTTACTCTACAAGAAATAATAAAGGGAGGCCTTCAGATTGAAATGAAAGGACACTAGAGAGTATCTCAAATACTGGTAAAATAAATGCATAGTTAAAGATAAAAGATAATATAATTTATTTTTCATTTGTAACTTTTTCTCCCCTCTAATTTTAAAAGAAAATTGTATAAAGTGATAACTATAGATCTTCGACTGACATACAATGTATAAAGATAATTTATATAACAATAACAGCACAATGGAGGGGAGAGAGAATGAAGCTATATAGAAGCAAAGTTTTGCATACTATTAAAATTAGGTTTGTATTCATCAGAACTAGATTGTTATAAGTTACATTGTTCATTGTAATCCTTAGGGTAATCACTAAGAAAATAATTCACAAATATAATAAAAGTAATGATATTTTTAAAAATAGTCACTTAACAAAAAAGAGGATAGCAATGGAGGAAGAAAAAATACATAATACATATAGAAAACAAATAGTAAAATGAACAATGCGAGTCCTAATTTAGTAATTTTCTTAAATGTAAACAGATTAAACACTTTAATTGAAAGGTATAGACTGACAGAATAAACTGAAAAATTATCCAACTATGTGCTGTCTATAAGAGAAATACTTTGGATTGAAAAGTCAAATACGTTGAAAATAAAATGATGGAAAAATAGATACCATACAAACAGTAATCAAAAGAGGGGTGGAGTAATCATACTAACATGAGACAAAAGACACAGTAAAACAAAAAATGTTACTAAAGACAAGGATATTAGGTAAGAAAAAGAGAAAAAAGACATCCATATTGGAAGAGAAGAAGTAAAAGTATCTCTATTCACAGATTAGATAATGTTGTATACAGAAAATCCAAAGAAATACACATAAATACTATTAGAGTTAACAAACTGTTTAGCAAGGTTGTGGGTTACAAGATCAGAATAGAAAAATCCATTTTTTTATACACTAGCCATGAACAATTTGAAAATGAAATTAAAAAAACAATTCTATTCACATTAAAAAATAAAATACCTAGGAATATATTTAACAAAAGAAGTGTAAAACTTGTACACTAAAACTATAAAACATCAAAAAATTAAAGAAAATTTACAGAAATGTAAAGATATTTGTGACCATGGATTATAAAACTTTATATTATCAAAATGGCAATACTTCCTAAATTTGTCTACATATGCAACAAAATTTTTTATTAAAATCTGAGCTGATTCTTTTAAGAAACTGACTTGCTGATTCTAAAGTTCTTATGGAAATTCAAGAGATCCAGATTAGCTAAAACAATCTTGAGAAGGAGGAACAAATTTGGAGGGATGCTTTGTGATTCCAAAACTTACTGCAAAATTACAATAACCAAGACTTTGTGGTACAATCATATACCACAGATTTTTTTCCCCTCAGTTTTGCCAGGAGCACCAAGACAGTTTAATGGAGAAGAAACTGTCTTTTCAACAAATGCTGCTGGAAAAATTAGATTTTACACATATAAAAAGATGAAGTTGGATCCTTACCTCACACCATATACAAACATTAAATCAAAATGAATCAAAGACCTAAATGTAAGAACTAAAACTAAAATTTTTCAAAGAAAACATGGGTGCAAATCTTTTTTTTCAGGTGCAAATCTTGAATACCTTGTGATAGACACTGAATTCTTGATATAAAACCTAAAGCATAAACAGCTCAATTAAATATTGATGAATAAGACTTCATCAAAATAAAAACTTTTGTACTTCAAAGGACACTATCAAGAAAATGAAAAGACAACCTATAGAATGAGTAGAATTATTTACAGAGCATATATCTTATATGTAACTAGCATCCAGAATTTATAAAGAACACTTACAACTCAATAATAAGAAAAAAATTAACTCAAAAGAAAAATGAACAAATTATTCAAATAAACTTTTCTTCAAAGAAAATACACAAATGGCCAATAAACACATGTAAAGCTTCTGAGCATCATTAATCATTAGGGAAATGTAAATCAATGCCAAAGTCAGATAATACTTCCAACCCACTACTATAGTTATGATTAAAAAGGCAGATATTGACAAATGTTGGTGAGGATTTGGAGAAAGTGGAACCCCCTACGCAGTGCCAATGGGAATGTTAAATGGTGCAGTCACTTTGGAAAACAGTTTGGCAGTTCCTTAAAATATTAAACATAATGTTACTATATGGCTCAGCAATTCTACCCTTTTAAATATACACTGAAGAGAATTGAAAACATATGTCCACACAAACACTTGTACACAAATGTTCATAGCAGCATTATTCATAGTAGCTGAAAGATGGAAACACCCACTTTTCTATCAACTGATGAATGGATAAACAAAATATGTGTATCATACAATGATATATTACTCAGCCATACAAAGGAATGAAGTACTGATATATACTATAGTATGGATGTATCTTGAAAACAGTACACAATGAAAAGGAAGTCAGACATAATATGCCACATAGTATAGGATTCTATTTTATGAAATTTCCTATACAGGCAAATCCATAGAGTTAGAATAGAAGTGAGAGTATTGATTTCCAGAACGGGGATATGGGGATTGGGGTGTGACTGCTAACGGTTATGTGGGGTTTTGTGGGTGATGAAAATGTTCTGGAATTCAATAGTGGTGAAGGTTGCATACATTTATGAATATATTAGAAACAACTGAATTGTATATTCTAAAAGGGTGAATTGTGTATTATGTGAATTGTATCTCAACAAAAACACTAAACCAACATATTATAGTTCTGCTATATTAGCTTTCAAAAAGAAAACATTTATAATAGTTGTATTCAAGGGAAAATTGAAAAGTTGAAGAAACTGCAATGCACACTATAAGTAAATTCCATGACAATGCAATAAATCCTTTAAAATTAAGATGTGTTAATTAATTACTCAAAAAGGTTTTACAATTTCCAGTAGAGAGTCTTTTCAAGAAAGTAAAAATTAATTGGGTGATGTTTGTTAAGAGAATTCTAAAAGTAAGCAAATATGCATGGTATAATGCTGATTTTGAATTTCCATTAGACTGAAAATAAGAATTAATATTATAATATTATCTTAGATAAAATGGAAATTCAGATTTCTTGCTTGGAAACTTAAATGAACATATGGAATAAGCAAAATCTTGGTAGCATTTTCCTTTCATAACAATGCTGTTTTTGTGAGCACCAAGTAATTATAATAAAATATTAAGTTTAGGGATGTCATAACACTAACCTCAAAAATAAATTAAATTAGGCAGCACAATTACTGATGATCTGATAACTAAGGAAAGTGAATGCTTTTACACTTGACCAATTAGATTATGAAGTTAAGTATTTCTATTATCTGACTCAATCGATCCTGATAGCTTTAGCATCTTGAAAAACACAGAATATACAAAAGTATGTATGATTTAAAAGATGTTTTATATATAGTTTTCAGGAAAATTCCAATATCATTTTTTCATGATGAGGCTACTCATATACCATTTTGATTTTTAAACTGAAATAGAACCTTATAGCAGGCATGCAAGAGTACATTCTCAAAGTGATCCACTGAGGCCGACTTTGGCTTGTAATGCTTGTCTCTGAATATTTTGAGAAAATGTGGAAAATTGTTTATAGTTTTTTTTCTAGAAATCCCACTGAAAATTCATCTCTGTGTCATCCTAAAGCAAAGTTATAGCATATCAAATCTCCCTACATAGAATACCATGGAACATTAATATTAAAAATCTCAATTTCATCTATTTATGAATAAATAACTCCACCTCTACCTCTAGCTAACTTCCATCTGTAACTATACTGTAACCCAGCAGGACCCTGTGGGGTCCTCCCAGGACAGACACTTCCCCCATATCTTCTGCTGCAGTTCTTCCTTAGGGCACTCACCCTCCCCATTAAGCATCCTTTATTCCAGGCCAGAAGTGTCTGGAGATATGATTGGTTAATTCTTGGTACGGAAGACAAACACCAGACCAAGGATCACTGGAGGAGGAGGACATGGTTTGATAATCACAGAAACAGGAGGCCCCATCACTAAGTTTTCTTGACAACAATGCAATTGTGTCAGGGTAGAAAGAATGCAGCCCCAAGATGTTTATCAGAAGCTTTGTTCCTTGGACTCTCACTATAAAACTCCCTGCTATCCCTTCCCAAATTGGTGCTTGCAGTCTTGAGGCATTTGCCAGGCAAAGGGGGCTACAGCAGGCTAAGAAATAAAGCTGTTTTTTCTGCCACACCCAAAATTCTATCTCCAGATTTCATTTTGGTGTCTAGGCACAGAGGCTGGGATTCTGCAACAATACTACTAATTTTCTCCCCTCTAATCCCTTGCTTATTGGAGAGAGATTAGAGCATAAAGGAAGAGAATTAGTATAGTGCCTGGCATATACCAGGTACTCAACAGATTATTGAATTAAAGGAAGCAAAGGGAAACAGAGCTGTCAAGAGGTCTGGGAAAGGGAGGGATGGGAGGAAAAGTCAGGAATGTGTAAGGCTTTTAGGAAAGTCTTTGCTCTCAAGGTAAATTAGCATTAAACGAACAATAATAGTGCTATGTCTACAAATATAAGCCAGTTTGATGAAATATTGTTAGAAGAAATCATGCAACCATCTATTTAAAAATAACCCGTTGTTTGACAGTGACAGCCTTCATCTGTTGCTGCTTTGAAATGTGAACAATGAGTAATGTTTTACACCTGCTCATTAAAGGTTGATTATCATTATCATCAAAATCAATATTTAAAAAAGAGAATAGCTATTACTTAATGCCATACATCCTGCCTTCTACAATCAACCTTTCTTTCGAGAGCTATGTCTAAATTAATGATGACAGAATCACTCTAGAATTGAAACTTTTGGGAAAACTAACCAGAAGTAACAGTACTTTCCAGAGTGCACTATGAGAACTAATTTCAGTATTTCAATTCAAATTAATATTTTTATTTGTAATGTTTGGAACTAGTTTTGCCACAAATTATGCAGATATTGAGGAGTTAAAATTAAAAATTAAATTGAGGCTTCTTTCTTTGATTTATTTTCACATATTTTCCTCTCAATTGTATGGACCAAGGTTTATAGTCATACCTTTGATCTACTATAGTTTTCTTGGATCTGTATTTTGGAGTTAGGATCATTTGTCAAATACTTTGTCAAATTTCCCAGCACAATTTGTTTAATAATTCATACCTTCATCTCTGGTTTTGATTATTTTTATATCATATATTAATTTCAGATATGAATTATAGTCTGCTTCAGTACCATTTTACCACATCGACCTATCAGTTTCTCCACACCTACCATCTTGGTTTTTTGTTAAAGCTTTATGTGTTGACATTGGCTGACAACAATCTTTCCCCTCTTTTTGTTATTTTTCAAAACGTTCTCATTCTTTGCATTTTAAATACATTACAAAAAGCTTAAGAAGGCCAGAGTCAATATATTTGGAAAATATTTAACGTGAGTTCTCTAAAATCCCCTATTTCTTCCCTCTTATCTTCTAGGATATTATTACACTTGGAGAACAGCAACAAATGAAGGCAGCAAAGAAAATGTGATTCTGTTAATCTGGTGTAAATTCAAGCTATGTGAAAAATTCAAAAGTCAGTTTCTCCAAAATAAAAACTATTAAAATTTTATAAATTGCACTTGAATTCTGAATAATAAATAAATACTGCATTCCAAATATTTATCCATAAGCAATGATATAATTAGATTTGATGCAGTCAAGAATATAAAGTATTTATCAATTTACTCGAAAGTTGTCCTATTAAATGAGCATTGCATCTCATCACTTTGTATGGTGTTTTTTGTTTTTATTTTGATGATATTTTGAACCACTAATAAGTGATTATCAAGTGAAGAAATCAATGCTTTAAATCGTCTCTGACACACAGCACTATTTAGAATCATATTCATATCTGGTAAGTCTAGGAAATACACCCCCAAGCATGAGCACCATGAATACCACATATAGACATCTGTTATATAAATCTTTTAGATTTGTTTAAAATATTGCAGGCTCTTATTTAATAGTTTTGGAAATTCACATCCTTACATTCACATTAATATGGTAAATTACATTACTAATCTTTTAAAATTGAAGTCCCACATTTTATATGAACTAGAAGATAGAAACTTTGCAGCCTTCTGGCTCCAGTTCCAGTAGTGATACCTATAAAACCCTAGACAATACACGTTCTAAAATCATCCATGCCTGTGTAGCCTCGAGATTAACAAGCACCAATCAGCGTTCTCTACTGAGGGAGCCTCTTGAGAACTACTTAAGAATTTGAAGGAGAGCAAATTGCAGTGAATTGTGCTTCTTAAGAGCCTCAAACATAGGGCACAAAGTCTGCAAGGGAAAGTGTTGACTTTGATCTCTACAGCCCTTTGCTGCTTCACATTCGACATTTTTTCATCCGCCATGGCAGCAAAAATCAACAAGAGTACCTTTCCCAAATGTTTTCTTTTTCCTTTGAACTTTGGCCAGCCAGGGGGAAAATGTTCTCAGAGGAGCAAGCATAAATTCAAGGGCTTCAAGGGCTTTTTGTTTGTTTGTTTTCCTTCAAGGTATAATATCAAACCAATGTATATTAAGGCCTCTTTTTCCACTGCAGCCCTATCCCAAATCCTTAGTCCTTGAGGAGGATCTGAAGCTGTGTTGATATATTAGCCACTAGCCACAGCTATTGAGCACTTGAAATGTGGCCAATACTTTGAATTGAGATGCGCTGTGTGTAAAATGCATGCCAGATTTCAAGACTTACTATAAAAAGAAATATAAAATATCTCGCTCATAATTTTTATATTGATTACATGTTGAAATCATGATACCTTGCAGGTATTGGGTTAAATAAAATGTTAATAAAATTAATTTCACTCATTGGCTTTTTTTTTCTCTTTAAAATGTGGCCCTAGACCATTTAAAATTACACATGTATCTCATTATATTTCCATTTGACAGTGTTGATCAAAATCAATTATAATAAATCACTTGAAATTCAAGACTCCTGGGCTATATTCTCAGACTGACAATTTACCAAATGAGAAAGTTGTCTTTTCAACAATCAATTTTTGTGTGTGTCCTAGGAAAAAATACTCATTTGTAAAGTATATTTCAACCAAAACTTCTGCCTCATAGTAGACTCAGCTTTTGATATGGCATCTGTAAATGAAAGTAAAGAAATGTAATATTTTATTGTTTTGCTGTGTCAGCCAAACAGAATCGGTTTCAAGACAATGTAGGAGAAGAATGATGTATATGAAAATTATGTTTTGTGAAATGAGGGTTACTACTCTGATTAGCTGTAGTAGAAATAATGTTTATGACCCATTTAAATGTTCGAACCATGTTTTGCTAACAAGCCACTGACTAATATGCCACTTAGCAATACCTTTTATTATCTCCACATAGATTTTAATAAAGACAATGGTATAAACCCAGAACATACCTCCCCCTCTCAAAAAAAGGCAACGTAAATAAATAAATATTTTAAAAAACAGAATGTGAAGTTAAAAGAATGTATTTTCTATTTACAAATCATATACTGTTTCAAAGCTATGCCAAGAGTTTTTATCAGAATGATAACACTGCAGTACCTCACCCATTTTCTAACTTTAATAACACTGTGTAGCCTCAAAAAGATACTAATTTTTCTTCCCTAGTCTACTTTTGTATGATAAATTGTATCATATCTGTTTCTTTTTTTTTCATTATAAAAACATTAAAAAGCAATAGAATTTTATCATATGGTATTTTTTTTCTAGTTCTATATGTCAATGTATAATCTACAATATGGTGGAATGAACTAGTTATATATTATCTAAAGAAGGCAATTTTAGATGGTAAAATACACAAATGCTTCATAAAGTGTAATTCCTTCCACAAAAGTTCTATGACATTCTAGAGTCTACTATTAATAATCTAAAACAAAGCTTACAAAACTGCATGTTGATTTAGTCCTTTGGTCTGAGAATTTAGAAAGATACTAAATTAGCATGGAGTGATTAATATTATGGCCTGTGCTATACATTTTTCATTTGGAAACTTACACATGCATTTTCATTAAATTCTTGGCCATGAAAAAAAAAAGACATTACTTTTCTTACTAATTGACATATGGAAAACTCTGTATCTATCATGCATAAGGATGAATTATATTTTATGTTCACAAACTCTTATTAACTAAGTAGTCAAATGAAGATAGGTGAGGTGATTCATTTGGCTGAGAGATCATTTTCCCAGTCTCTTCTAGAACCTTCCATCACAAGCTGCTTTCCCCTCACACTCTCATCCCCAAACAGCTTCTCCTGCCTCAAATTCAACATTTCAAGTCTACAGTAAGAAACTCCTAAATTACAGCTCACCATTGAGTACTAACAATAAGTATGGAAACCTAGCTCAAGAACAGATTCCTAAGAGCTATCTGACAGAAGAGTAAAGGTTTTATAATAAAACACTGTAAAGATATGCCAACAATCACCTTGGATAACTGAGCGTTGCTATGGACAACAAATGACTGGAGGTAGACAAACCAGTTGACATTCTGTTGTTCAAATCCTACACCTCAATGAAAACAGAAAATGTAATTGATATATTAGAGCTGAAACCCTCACTCTCACATTAAAACATGTCCGCAGAAAAGGAAAGTATACTTACAAACAAATTCAATGAAAGATATTCATTTCTAAATGTTTATTAATGTGTATCTTCCTCAGGAAGAGGTACAAAAGAATTTGCTCTGAAAGAATTGACAAGTATATATTTGCAATTTCTTCCTTGGGGACAAGTAAAGCACACCAGGATTAGAAGTAATTCTCTTACTATTAAGGATTTGTATGTATTTATCTAATTTAGTATGAGGGGAACAGCCTACATACTTTTGTATTTAAGAAAAAACTCAATGTCATCCTGGGAATCAGTCAGCCTTAAATGGAAAAGTTAACATGAATGAACTAAACTTAGTTTTAGAAATTTATGATTAGAGTCACAGAGGGCATTTTCCTCTTACATACTAACATTTAATTGCATAAAATATGCCTAAGAAATTGTATTATGTGAGTTAAATAATAGCAAGTCTACTCAAATGAGCTGATGATGGAAAGTGGATATACAAAACATGGTATGAAAATTATCATGAAATATAACCACAAAAGGTACTACAGTGTTTCAACTTGGAGTCAGAGTCCAGTTGCATTATGAATATACTAAATAACTATCTTTCAATTAGAGCAAAATTTGAAATATGAGGTTAATTGTGATGATCATTATTTATTGTTATACTAATGAAGGTTCAAAAATCTAAGTAATAGTAATGTCTTATACAAGTATAGTGCTTTAAAAATTATCAAATGAATTTCTATATTATTTAATCTTTCTTTCCCTCAGTTTCTACTTCTGCAAAAAATGGATAAAATAATAAAACTTACACATAGATGTGTTCTAAGTATTAAAATTAAAACATTTGTAGAGTATTAGAAACAGTGTATAGAACAAAGTTACACACTCAAATACTGTTTCTGTTTTTTTTATTTGTTTGTTATTATTATTCTCATTCTTTTTCTTATTATATTGTCATGTTTCAGCAGCATGACTTCTCTGTGAGGCGTAAGCATAACTACAATTACTACAATTTTTTAAATAAGGAAAAGAAGAAAATGAAGACTCCGAGTTTAAATGAGTTCGCCAAACATACACATCTAGTCAGGTGTAGAACTGTCATTAGAATTCCAGATGTCCTGAATCACATTCAAATGCTCTTTCCATTATAGCCCTGAATAGTTATGATCAAAACTCCTTAACTTTGCATCACAACTACAAAAACATCTCCATGACTGTTACACAACTGTAGTTCCTGAGCAATACCTATCAGTGGACACTTAAAAACTAGTAAGAAGGGGAGAGAAAAAATGAAAAGCACATGCAGTGCAGCCACTTTCAACTGAATAACCCATGTAAACATTGAATACTCAAGACTTTCATGGAGAATCAAATATTTAGCTTGAAATTTCACTTGTTAGATGATAGTAAAAAATTTATCATGGCTGGTAGAACTAATTATATAAAATCACAGAAGAACTACTCCAATGCAATATAAAAGGCCAAAGCAACATTTAAAATACCCAAAAATAATAAAGCATGCTGTTAGTATTCATGACATGTCAAAATTAAAGATTAAAGGGGAGGCTCTCAACATAACAATTTAGATTTTTATGACTGATTTCAGAAAGATTTATTCTTTGAGTGCTCTTTATACTTAGTCACAATATCAGGGGACTATAAATTACATTTTAAAATGAAGTGTATGGAGTGAAATGAATTGTTGTCTTAAATAGCAATGGAAAAATATGATAGATCCATCCCAAAGTATGAAGCAGACAATAAAGAAATAGGTGCATATACATAGAGAGTAAACATATATTTGGAAAGTTCAAAATAACCTGCAGCATTTAAAAAATTTATCAGCACAAAAAAATTATATACATTTTAACTGATTGCTTAAACTCCATATGTATAGAAATTTGTTTTCTATGGATTGTATCTTAGTATAGATTCACATGTAATCTATGTATTTTACTTTAGCAAAGAAAATGCATATTATTTGCAAGTTCACAAGGAATATAAACTTGAATATTTTCTTAGGCATGTATGTAGCATACACAGTTTACAGATCAGTTTTGGATAAAAAACATACAAAAGTAGCATTATATCTTTATGTGCATCCTCAGACAATATCCTGAATATGCTTACACTGTCAGAGGAGAAAAATGAATAATTCAATTCACGGGTAATTTGAAAGTAACTACCATAAGTCAAAAAATGACTGTAAGGTCATGTTAACTTTGCTACCTAAAGAATGATTACATATAACTTGGAAAAAGCCTCCAGTTATATAAGATATCTAACTGACTAAATGCTTTTCCTAGATATCAGTTCATTTTAAATATACTAAAAATGTGTTTGAAGCAAACAGTTGAAATTGCAATGTTTTATGAGAAATGAAAAGGCCAAAACTTCTTAAACCAAACACAAATTCATTTTCAAATGAAACATGCACCATGGTTATGGTTTGTGTTGATTTCTACTGTACCTTTCTTTAGTCCAGGAATGAAAGCTAAAAAGAGAGTTTAACAAAGTTAAATATAATAAACATTTTCCCTTATCCCCAACACATTATATTAATTTCATTCAATAAATGTAAATTGTTAACATATTGCAATATATTTTCATCTTCATTTTGTAGAGAATGTGATGGCTGAGACAGATAAGCTAGAATATTGGTAGACCATAAAAATCTGTCTCCAGTAGCATGTTTTTATAAAATCAGACTAAGCCTGTTCTATATGCTGGCCTCTTGTGAAGTAATGATTGATCCTTCCCCTAAAGGCAATATATTGTTGAACTCAACTTTTTCCAAGAACTCAGTAGATATTCTAGCTTCATTACCTATGATAACAAAGTACAGTTCTCTATTAAAATTTCACTTCTTCTCGTGGAACTTCCTACAGGAAATGTAGTATAAGGAAAAACATTGTTTTTGACTTAATAGGTTGCTTTTCCTCCAAATCTGATGTGGAAAAAGTAGTGGGAAAAATCAAACATTAACAAACACTAACACGAGGATGGCCCAATAGGAATATTCTTATCTTGGTTAAGACTTTTTTTTCCTATAATACAGCTATTTTCACAACCATAATTTCATTTATTTCTCACAATTAGAAATGGAGGATTCAAGATCATTATAGTTATTATCCAGATAAATAAATTCTGGCATTGCATTATTAAGTGACTTCCTTCAGAACACTATGAGATCATGCTTGACCTAAGACAAATAGCAAAGTCAATTTTTAAACAAAATAATTATATATTTATAAACGCTTGGATATTTGTAAAATTGTAAAGCCAACAATAAACATGATTTTATGATATATTTAATAACATGCACATAAGGATAAAAACTTTAAAGATAAACATTTTGAACTTGTTTAAAAATCAATTTAGAATAAAATCAGAATATTATAAAACCAAAGCACATGAAATGCTTAGAGAGAAGGAATAGGTCAGAGACAGACAGAAAAACGGAGGTGAAAGTAAGTTTCTATGCAATGATATGGATTAATGAGAGAGCATTGCACAACATTTTAAGTGTCATTGACAGATACATGGCACATTTATTTTTCATCATAAGATGTTTCATCTATAACCAATATAATTTAATGGTAATACAAGCTGAAGCATAAAAGGAAAAAAAAAACCAGTGTTTTCAAAAGACAGTTGAGGTAGGATTGATCTTCTAAATTAAATTCCTCAACCCCCTACCATTCAAATAATGATTCTATTTCAATGATAAGTGTCTTTCTCACACACACACAACATACAGATTCACGAAATATTTTAATTTATTGTTAGAATTAATACTCAATTCCTGTAGTACTTAAATGTAGAGTTCTCAATATACTGGAGTGAAAAGGAAAGGCTGCTTTAGGCAGAGAAGTAATAAAGTGCTTGCTTTCATTTTTAAGACTGTAATTTCAGCGTGGTCTAGGCCTTAGTTATTAAAATCCTATCTAACTTGGTAACTGAAAAGGTCGGAAAAAAAAATAAATGTGATGGGTCTAGACTTATTTCTAAGGGTAAGGAGGTACAAATAAAAGAAGCAAAACAAGTGACATGACAACAGTGAAAAAGAAAAACACATTTTAAAAACCTATCCCAGGAGACATTTAGTTCCCAAGCTGAGAAATGAAAATGGTTTATAAACCAGTAAAGTCAAATATTGATCAATTTTCCTTAAAATTCAGGACAATAAGCAGATTCTGAATAAATTTTCAAGACCAATTATGAAGAGACACTGGAATTCATCACATGAAAAATGATCAGAAAGGGAACAATTTTTCCCCTCTAAAGCAATATAAGTACTTCTATGCTAACACAGAAATTAATAGATATAATCATTATAATTAGGAAGGTTTTTTTTTCACAATATAAAGTCCATCTCCAAATACATCCCTAAATTTCAATTGCTTCTTAATGTTTAAAGTTTTATCATTGATATATTTGAAGCCTCCACATTATTCAAGAATTTTGCAACATCAAGATAAGCATAGTCCTTATCCTTTGAGATGTGGATCACTATGATTGAAATAAATTGCTTTACTAATTAATCCAACCAAAGTTATATTCTGAATGACTATGTGTAACCGAAAATGAAATTTTATTAATATATACAATTAATATATAATATAATATATACAATTAATATATACAATAATATATACAATAGCTAACAAGTTAAATTTGCACTTACCAAGAAAATTATTTTTAGGTTATTAAATATTCTGCAATTAAATGTATTAATTAATAAATTTAAACACAATGAATAGTTTAGATATCATTATTTTTACTTACACAAATGCAATAATAACATAAAAATTTAAGTTTATTTAAGTGCTTGCTTTGAAAACTACTTGAGCTTTTATATTCCATTCTAAATTTATGACTCAAATAAACATTTTAATTAGGAAAGTAAAACAATATGAAAAACTGAGATTCTTGCACTACTAACTTTCAATTAAGGAAACACATTTTATAGTAAAAAATGCAGTTTCTACTTAAGTCACATAAAAAGTACAAAACTTTATCACGAGAACAATACCAAAACACGTTGTAGTACTCCATACAAATGTATTTTAATATTTTCTACAGAATCCTAACACAAATGTTTAAATACTCAACAGGCACTAGAAATATCTGGCTGAATGTGAAAAAATTACTGGTAAATAAATAATGCCTGAATAGCTTAAAGGTCAACAGGGCTCATCACAAAATTGATAGTATTGGCTTAATATTTGTTGATCAAGTACAATGCATCAATTTATAATTGCCACTTACTTCAATAAAGAAGTAATAATTGCACTTGTTTTATCATGTATAATTTTTAAGTCACATAATAAATCTATGTTGATGAAATTTTAAAAAGTCATCATTTTGGGGGTAAATAAGATTTGAAAACATTTTTAAAGACATTCATTTGGAGATAATCAGATATCTCTGCCACTGGAATCAATTGAAGGATAATGTTTTCTATAAGTATTAAATCAATATTTAAATATTGACTTATTTAATATATCACCACGTCTCCTCCTTAACTCAGTATATTATAAGTGTTTATTATGCTTCTTAATATAGAGAAAAATCTGATAAATCAAGATTCAATTCACCTAAAACCGAACACATATTCTAAGCTATTATGAACTAACTTTTGAGAACAAGTTCCTCATTTATTTTCTTATGCCAAGCCACACAGGAGTTTGTACTGAAGGTCACAGATATAGCAGAATCAGCATGAAAAAAAATGTATTTGAAGATTGTAATGCCCAATTAATAGGCCAATACCTAGTTTCCTTTGAATAATGCTAATTTTAAAGCATTCTACAAGATGTGCCAAAAAGATCCAATTCTTCTTGATGTATAATTCAAATCACCCCTGTGCATCTCTCCTGTTGATTGCAAAACTAATAAGCTGTGGCATTATTGTACTTATGTAAATTGCATAGAGTCTGAACCACAAAAATAGTGAAGCTCAAATCAAATTTTCTGTTCAAATTGTGTGAAAGGTTAAGGCTACAAATACAAAAGCTATGAGGTGATTAAGATAATGAGTATCTTATTTACAACGAAGACAATGTTGCAAATATAGAATAAATTTCTCATCTCTGTATATTAAAATTTCCATCCATATCTCTTTGGGTCCTGAGTTTCCACATCCCTTTGGGTCTTGAGTTTCTGAGTTAGTTCACTACTGGATCAAAGAAATATTTATTTCAAAATTGACAACAACTAAAGTCCTAGTGTTGGCTTTATTGAAGAGGTAATGAAACCTAGAAATTAAAAGGAAACATTTTCACTAAATATGCAGTTACCATTTTCTTCATTAAGAGATTTTGGTTGCCCAAATTCATGCTGTGCCACACCAAATGGCTTCTTTTCCTTTTTAGCCTAGAGTAGTACATATTTTTAAATTTCTCAAGTTAACACATTTTCCCTGTTCATTAGAAAAGCTTTCTAATCCATAAACTATTGGCTATATTTTCTCTCTTTTTATTTAGAGGATATCTTTGGGACCACAGCCTAGAGTTGTGTGAATTTTGAAATTCCTGAAATTAACTCATTTGCCCTATTCATCACAAAATCTTTCTAATCCGTTAATCTATTGGTTTTCTGCCCTTTTATTTAGGGGATATCTTTGGGACCACTATAACAGGTAGTACTTTCAAATGTCATTTTTTTTTCATGCTGACAGTGCTTAAACACTTCAAAGAATACAGAGGTACAACTTAAACTATATCTAGAATAAAATAAGTTCACAGGCCAAGGACCAGAGCCCTTAGAAAGTCATCTGATTAAACATTCTTAGTATACATATGAGGAAATGAGGTCAGAAGTCATGAAATTAGTTTAAAAGTACAAACTTACGACTAGAAGATAAATAAGTTCTGGAGATCTAAGGCACAGCAAACTGGTTATAGTCAAAAATACTATATTGCATACTTCAAAATTGCTAAGAGACTAGGTCAGAAATGTTCTCACATCAAAAAGAAATGATAATTCTATGCGGTGACTGAGGTGTTAGCTAAAGCTACAGTGGTAGTCATTTTGCAATATATTACGTATCAAATCAACATGCTGTACACCTTAATCTTACACATTGTTATATGTCAATTATATCTCAATAAAAAATAAACTAAATTTTAAAATAAAAGGAAATGAAATTACTTATGTAAGATCCACACAACTAATTAGAGGAAGAAGCAGACTTAGAATTCACACTTTCTCTACCAAAGAACTCATACTCTATGAACTACTTTATTGATGGTTTATTGATCATTTCCAAGAGACAGAAATAATATTTATGTCTAAACCTATTTGCCCAAGACAAACATTTATTGTGAGGGGTATCAAAAACTCAGTGCTTTAAGAATATATTTTGGGGAAATTCCAACTTAGGTGAGTACTAAATGTAATTTACTTTTTCAGGTACACACCAGTTGACAAGAACAGAAGAAAAGACTGTACTTTAAGAAATAAAATCATGATTCGGCAAATCCCCCAATAAAGAGGATAATGCCTATTAAAATAGTAATTTGTAATTCAGCTTGGTTTTGGAATGCAATTCCTCCTTTCCCTTAAAGATTTGAGTCAAAAAGTCCCATCTGAAAAATCTGACCTTAATGTTTTTTAAATGGTTCAGAAGCATATTGAGTGAATCTAGCCAATCACGGTAATTCCTTTTGACAGCAACAATTGAGAAGAAAAATTCTGAGATACACAGGATTGCATACCTTAGAGAAAAAGACTCATTCAAACACATTATTTTGTCACCTGTTTTTCTCCAAATGATTTGGTTTCACTTAATCACATTGTAAAACTGTTTTAAACAGGACAAACGTTAATTTCAAATCCTCTTGGTTTAGTTTTGGTATTTAAGGGAGAAGATCTTTCTTTTAAGGATTGTGCTGACTCCCTTCCCCCTTCCAAAAAAAAAAAAACCCCAAACAAAAAAACCTCAAGAAAACTGAAACATGAAGGACTCTGAACTTTTCATGAAAGCAACAGTGGGAATATAAATGGTTTCACAGTTCATTGAAAGTTCCTATCAAGGTCCTAGTTATGCTACTTTGAGAGGTATCTGAAGCAATTCTGAAAATAATACTAATTTAAATGATCTTGAGAGATTCCAAAAACAAAAGCTTGAGGGCTGGATCCATTATTCTTTCTGTTTGGCCAAGAAAATACTAAGAAATCAATATTTCTGAAATCTGCCTCTAAGCTATCCAAAATGTTTGAAACAATTGTAGCTCTCAAACATTTCACACCTTTTAATACTCAATCTGTTCGTGAGTGACTGAATTCTAAATTAAGACCATTTCAAAATAGGACTTGATGGTGTATCTGGTCTGTGGGTCCACGGAGAAATTGATTTTTAAAGCATGTTCCTTTGCCTGATTTAATGCAGACAAAATACAAGGTAATAGTGTACAATTTGTACCCTACCAAAGAATTTAAGTTTTTTTCATCTCTTCCTTGTGAAAGTTAATATGATTTTCTTTTAATCAGTTTATCCAATTTTAGAAGCTTTGGCTGGCTTGTCAACAACATATATGAGTTGTGCACATAGAAAAATAACAGAGATAAACCTCAATTATATCTAGAGACATGTACTATAGTAAACTTCCTTCTAAAAAGAAGTTACTTTCTGTGTTAAAAAACTTTTGAAATCTTTCCCTCACATTTCCACCAACCTGTTTGCTCTATAACAAATTTAAAAGTCTGCTGCAGTATAAAGAAAACAGTAGGCAATTAAAATCTCTGTATAGCTTAAGTGGATATGGTATCAGGAAATGGCTTTTACTAAAACACTTGAAGTTATTATTTTATTATTGGAAATCAGTTTTTTGAATTCCACAGAGCATTTTGTCCTTGTGCATGAATATATGCATTGCTAAAAATATTAGGCTCTGCACACCACTTAAGGTATAGTTTGGAGAGAAGTTTATGTTTATAATGTAGTATATGCACATCTATATTTATATTATAAATATATCATGTGTATTTCCAATTACACACAGTATGTGTAATATACTATATATATATAGTATATATAGTATATGTGGTAGGTAACCAGAAAAATAAATAGGTCATATAATTACCATTTCAAAAATACCTGCTTTAATTCTATTTTGGGCAGATGTTGAGACATATTTGTACATAGAAGCATAATTTAAAAAAATCCACAAGTAATATGAACTGATTTCAATGACATTCTTTCACTCTCAGTAAGTGTACAGGTCTCCAAAGCAAATGTCCTATAAATTTCACTTTAAAATTCTCTGCAAAAATAAAGATATGGAGAAAGACAGTGAACATTACTTACTGATAGTATTTTTTTCTCCCAATGCCTCAATTTAGAGTGATGTATCTGGGTGGACTACTTAGAAAATTACAAATAAATTGGTTATTTTATAATATATCTCTTAATATTTACATATCACATATTTAAGTAGATATAAAGACTGAGAGAAAAATATGGTATTAGAAGTGTAATCTGACTTGATGATTCTCTTTATGAATATGTCTTCATCTTCTCATATGCTATGTTAGCACCTACTGGAGTTGTGATTCCTGCAATCACAGTGAATTAATACCAGTTTAATCATAGTACCATGTTGGTGATTTTAAATATTTGGAGACTTTTTTTTTTGTATTCTTTCTCTCCAATATATATTTTATTGGGACTTTTGTGACAGAGTATAAACACAAGCTTTGGCAGAAATTTTCATTCTTGGAACTAACCAGCTATTCTTGTGCTGTATTTTAACATTCAAGAGGAAAGGAGTTAAGCTTGAAACAATAGGTCATTTCTAAAAAGATAGCCTCAGGCTCATTTTATTGTTTCCACAAATTGGAGCATTATATTGAAGAAAAAAAAATGAAAAGGAAATGTATTAGAAGACCTGTATTTCCAT
The DNA here is from genome assembly GCF_048773025.1 of Camelus bactrianus. Taxonomy (NCBI): domain Eukaryota; kingdom Metazoa; phylum Chordata; class Mammalia; order Artiodactyla; family Camelidae; genus Camelus; species Camelus bactrianus. The sequence continues at coordinate 74,094,580 of NC_133575.1, read as the reverse complement.
TAGGACAGTTAAAAGACTGAAATAAAATCCAAATTCATGTTTGTTTGATATCAAAAGCAATATGGTCATTTTTTTTTTTAGTTTAGATCTAAATTATTTTAAAATCTAGTGTTTAATGGCAATATCCAAGCATAACTGTTATCCATAGAATTATTAATTTTCTATTTCAAGTGTCAGTGGGTAAACCTGACATATGGAAATCTGCCTATAGATTTTACGAATAAACAAGAAGAGACATTTCCATGTGGTGAAACATTGGGTACCTACTGCAGAGAACCAATCTTCTTAGATGATATGTTGATAAATATTTTATGTCAGCAAAGAACAAAGTGTAAAAGACAGTGCCACAAACGTGAAGAGGAAATGAAAAGTAGAAGCAAGCTATTTCAAACTGAATTAAATAAAAGTTTCTATGCACAGGAAGAGGAGGAGGAGAATGAAGGACTTATTTTATCAGTCTGACAGATTAACTGACTGCACAAGACATGCTAAAAGGTTTTCTGAATAAACCCAGTGCTGGCTGCCTCAGAAATCATCTGCACTTCATGATTAGAAGACACAGATTCAAGGTAATGGCTCTTTGGATACTCAAAATGTGAATATTATATTTTTGGTATTTGCAAAAGGAACACATATCACTTAGGGATAAAATATTGCCTAAGACCTACTTTGCACATAATAAGGAAGGAAATATAAATCTTTCATATAGTATGAATTTGATTCTGTATTCGCTTGAATCCTTAAGTATTAATCTCGCCCTTTACTTAACTAAGTTTCTTCAAATATAAAATGATCATGTTCCACTAGTCAGGTTAGGGAATTGATACACAAATTCTGTGAAATATAAGATTAGTATTCTTAAGAATCTGACTGAAATTAGGCCTAAGAGAATCTAAACAATGACCATCTGGAGCATTTATTTAAAATGTATGCCAGCCTTATCTTGTCCACTAATGCTCATTGTGCTCAGATGAAACATGATGACACACAGATGTGTAAGAAGGGATGATTACAATATTCTAGGCAGGTCTCTTGATACCCTGATCCCTAAGTAGCAATACTTTTCCTATTCTATTTGTACTGGATCATGCAGAAGAGTAACCAGTGTTCACTCATTTTGTGCAGTTAACTCACTGAAAAAAATTCCAAAAGTGACTCTACTATCTATTTTTTAATAGAATCAAATTCAAGTTCTACACATAGTTTTGTTTGTAAAAACTGAAGGAAAAATTCTGTCATTAAGTTAAATACCCAAACCACAATGTATGTTTTCAACAACTCAACAATCAACTGTTCTAATCTCTTCCCTGTAATTTGACATATTACACCAGGATTTCAAGTGTCAAGAGAGAGAGAAACATAGTCATATTTTAAATAAGGAATAATACTTGATTTAATAAGATCTAAGAATAGAGTTTTTTTCCTACTAGAAGAATTATTTTTTTTTCTTTTCTTTAAGAATATAGGTTATTCTTAAAGGCTAAGCTAAAAGAATTTGATACGGGGTTTTAAACTAAAAATGCATGAATTTCTAATTCTTTTCTTTAAAGTTCACTTCCCATAGTTAATTGAATAACATCAAAAAGAACCAAAGCTAGTGCATCATTACATATTTTCAATATGAAACCATATACGATTATCAGTAAACTTTGAAGACCTATCACAAAACATTTTCATTTTGAAGGTGGGCACTTTCAAGAATGGACACACAACATTCCCAGCTTTATTCTTAACTCAAATAATTTAAATAATAAATAATTTAAATTTAAATGTGATACATTAGAAAGAAATAATTCACAATTATATAATCTAAAATAAGGATTTAGGAGTCATAAATGTAGAATGTACTACTGATGCCAAGAAATAAACGTGATGCCACTAAACCTAAAAATATTAATAAGTAGGGTTGGTGTCTTGACCAAAAAGAAGTCTCAAAGAACAAACCCTTTACATAGGTGAAATTATTTTGAGGCCATGTATAATCAAAACCCAAACATATTCTTGGGTAAAAAAGATAGAATACATGGAAGAACATATAATAATTTATTAATAAATTCTCTCACAATATTTTTGGTTAGTTTTTTAAGGCTAATGTACTATGCTTAGAAAAAGATTACACAGAGACTAACCTTGACTAGTGTCTGGCACTGTTAAGCATTTGATAAATATTTGTTGAGTGAATGAAAGCATGTTGAGTGTTTAAGTGTCAATATGCCACAATCAACCTTTGATGCTCATTCCAGCTCAGTGGAAAATAACAAAACCAAACCTAAGGATGAAAGACAAAGTCTTTAGTGTATGCCCATATCTAAGCCATTTATTACTCTTTTTAGGCAAATTTTCTAAATGGCCTTTTTTATCAGATTTTTGTATAACCTACTTCTATTATGATGAACATCCTTCTTCATCACTACTTTGGTTTGCCAAGTTACGAGTTTTCCAGCAATAAGAGCTTCTGGAACCTTGTATCCTTCATGATTTTTAATCTTAAAAGAAGAAAGATTTTTTTTTTCCTGAGTCTTCTTTGTTCAGACAGAAGCCCCAAATCCAAAATACCAAATGAAACATCTCTGACATTCATTAAACCAAGAAACATTTTATCATGTGTTATGTTTCAGGCCTTCCTATGTATTGAAAATACTCTGGTGGGAAAAAAAAATCACCTGGTACTTACATTCTATTAAAAAATATGTATATAGTGAAAGACATGCTAAGATACAGGCTTCTACTTAGCATTTTTGAGCAATTTTGTCATTCTGTCTTTGGCATGCTGACTAAATGGTATAACTTCAGTGAGTCACTTTAAAATGGGCAAGTGAGGTGTCATTTTCCTACACGTGATTGATCCAAATTATCTCTATATAAATACAGGTGCAGTTCATAGAACTTCAGCTCAGTGGAACTATCATTGGAATTTTAAACTTTAGAAAATGATTAAACAGCTAATCTATCTATCTATCTATCTACCCAGCAAGTAGGTAAAGTTAGCATTTAAAATGTTAATATTACAAGGGTCAAAAGACTAGACTCCAAAACACTTTCACCTGATTTGTAGGTACTTGCAATCACTTTACAAGCCTTAATTAAGAATGTAAATATTTAAAATACTATTTCAAATGGAAGAAATACCTTCTTTGATTTTCAAAGGCTGTCTAAATCATAGAGTGTCTCAGCAGAACCAATTATTCAAAAATAGCTTATTAGACAATTGAGAAATGTCTAAAAGATGCTATATGTAGGAACTATATTCAATATCTCATAATAACATTTAATGAAAAATAATATGAAAATGAATATATGTATGTATATGCCTGACTAGGACATTGTGCTGTACACTAGGAATTGACATATTGTAACTGACTATACTTCAATTAAAACAAAAAGATGCTATATGTAGTACCATAAAATAGAAAAAGAATTTCATTCTGTTGACTAAACAGTTGGGGAGGATTCCAGTTTTATGACTTTTGAATTTGATGGCATTTTTTGAGTGTCTAAATTTGACTAGTGAGTAGAAAGATAACTGACCCAGTTTTCAAATATCTACAATTACATTCCCTACTTGGTATGTAACCTTTACTGACTTAAAGTACTTTGCAAGGTCAACACATGTATACACATCAAACAATTAAGACAAACAAGAGTTCACCTTCTTATATTTTCATAAAGTAATATTAATTAGGGCCAAGTGCAGACTGGATATTCATAACTATAATACTTGCTATCTGTTGTATATTCTGCAATTCTGTGGCATGCAGGATTACAAATGAAATGTTTATTACACAACAAGAAAACTAAGTCATTTCTCTAGTTTCCATTGACTTAGCAATCAAGGAAGCCACTTGGTCTATATCATTAATGTATAATCCAAAATTAATATTTAATACTGCATAAGATGTATCATTACCGGTCACATTTAAGAGAGGAACTTGTGTACCTCAAATACTATTATAAATATTGACATCTCTATAAATATTCAACATAATTATAATTCTACATGGGTCATTCACTAAGTAGGTAAGGGAACTTGAAAAAGAGGGGAAGAGAATAACAAAAACAAGGATATAGAAGTAAAAGAAGAAATACTCCAAGTATTGTACTGTTTCATACTCCATTATATATCTCATAATATATAAAATTTTGTTTTGTTTTTAGATCTCAGTTTTGCACTATAGTGCTCAAATAGCATTGCTATGTTCTGTATCAGGATGGACTCATTTTAGTTCTTACAGTAAGTTTTTATTGTAATTGTTACAGAACTCAGAAAATGAGTGGTTAAGCCTGCCTAAGCTTACAAATCTTTGAACTCAGACAATCTGACCCTGATGCCTGTATTCTTCCTTTTGATAAATGTTCTTGTTTTGATAAATGAATCTATGTTTGAGTCAATATGCTCAGAAAATATTCATACTGGATGTAATATATGTATATTTATCTATCATTCTTTCTAATTTGTCTATACATATCCATGTACAGATCATATTAATATACAATAGGATTCACAATTTCACGTGTTCTAAAATTATTTTATCAGTTCTTCAGTTTTCATACCAGTTCTATGAATACCCTCTGATTCATAAATATATTATGATATAATTAGCAGATGAAACTTTAATACCCATTTGAATAATTACAGATCACCTTCTTATTTCCTTTATTTTGAGAATTTTAAAATCATTGAATTTAGCCCAAGAAAAATTTGACATGATTAAAAGGAAAATTTTGCTTTTCATCTGTCTAGTATTTTTTGATCCTCAAAAAAAAAAAATGCTGTTAAATACTCAATCATAAACAAATTAGAATGCCAGAAATTTGTGGCCCTTAATTAAATTGATTACTATTAATCAAGTTTCTCGGCTTTTCTTATCCTGAAGCCTTTTCTATGTTACATTTAGCCTAACAAAGTTTTGAAAATATGTCTACTTAGTAAACACATTTTCTTCCCCCGTGACAAAAATAATTGACCAAATCAAAGATAACACTTTATCTTCATTCTCAGCAGAACTCAAATAGTGAAGGATTGGAAGATATTTTAAGTTTTTCCATTTAAATAGTGGTTCTCTAATTTGCCTACACACTTAATCAACTGGATAACTTTGCAAAAGCACCATTTTCAGGGTCTTTTCCTAGACTAAATGATAATAGTTGCTTGGAGTGAGGCATGGCATCGATATAATTTTTTGCCTTTTTTATTGTGGTCAAAATATATATAACATAACAATTTACTGAGGAAGAATCTCCACTAATAAGATCTCACAGATGATGCACCTGCACATGAAAATTTGAGATGCACTGATTTTAAAAGATCATTCATATGTACTTTTTTCATTCAAAATCCTGCGTCTGTGATTAAAGGCTGGTGCTGCAGTCATGTAACAATCAAGTAGTTGTGGAGACATGCAAACTGCAGGCAAACTGCTTTAGATATTAGAATGATAAAATGTATTGTCCTGACTTTTCCATCAAAATTTCAGTTTGGATATGTAAATATATAGTGTTCAATTATAGTGAAATCTACCACAATCAGATGTCTTATCTTGATATAGCAAATATCTTAATATTATGAAATTAAAACCATTTTTGATGTATCTCTACTTAACCAATTCATTGATCAAACAAAGTTCATTATTCTCTCTGTGAATAAAACATATTGACTTGTTGACCTCAGAAAGCTATACGTCTCCAATTAGGATGCTGCTTTATAGGACAGTCCATTCACTTTTGCTGCCAAAATCAGTTTCATGCTTAGGAAAAGTTAGATATATGTTCAAAGATATGTTTATATCAGCTACACTTGCTATTAAATATAATCAGATTAACTAAAATCTTACATTAAGTAATAAAATATGAATTGAATTTTTCAGAAAGACTTATTAAGGGCAAGTTGCACAAAGACTTGTCATAGTATTATGTCTGAGCAATAGAATTGCAGAAGATTCAGGAAAAGTACCGTAAAATCCTAGAAGCATTCCATACCCAGAAAGCTTTTCAAGAATGTTTAAATACATGTTCTGTTTATGGGACCCAAACCTGGAAAACACAGACTATGTATTATGGGTATGGTTTATGCAATAAAGATGATGCATGACTCTAATCAGTGAACATATATCCAAACAAAAGGCAGAGGCTTTATGTCAAATAATGAAACATAAATGTGCACTTCTTTGCTTCAATTATTTATGAATCACACATCTGGAAGGTATGTATGCATTTTTTAATAATTTACTCCTTCATCTGGTTGCTTTGATAAACCATCCTACAACTGGTTCTTACGGCATCTGTTAAAAAGACTTCCTGTTAGAATTGAATGGGATTACACAGTTATAAATAAAAACCTTCTAATCAAAAGTTTGTTAACCTTGTGAATAAAATTTAGCTCTGATTTCAGGACTTTGTGGTTTAAGTCTTGGTATGTGTGCATGAATATATATTTATGTGAAGAAAAATTTCCCAGTGATCTGGGATGGACACAATTTAATAAGCTTTATCTTTGTCATCTCATGAACGCTATAATAAATAAGTTATTTATTCAATGTGAGATGAAACTGTAATTTTTAAAATTACACAATTATACATTTCCCATTTAAAAAACAATGCAATACACTTCTGCTTGTTACACATACTATGTGCCAAGAACTCTTTTCACATCTATTTTATTTCTTCAACAACTATCTAAAGTAAATACTATTTCATTCCTATTTAATACATGAGGAAACTGAGGTTCAGATAAGAAGGTAAGGGGTAGAGCTGAGATTTAAAGAAATAAGTTTCTGACTCCTGACACTTTTGTGGACCTAATCACCATGTGACAATATTCCTCCAGAATGTTCACTACAGAATGCCAGAACACATGGCACGATCTCATGTAAGAATGGTTTTTAACCCATGAGCTATCATTACATTTTTTGTGTAACTTTGTGCAAATAATTTATCCTTCAGCCTCAATTCCACATCTGTGTAATGGGAGGTTTGTGTATATTATTTTAAATGTTCACTTAAATCAAAAGATTTTTTAATACTGTCATATCAGGGACTAAGTTTTGATTTAGCAGGTAGACCAGAGACCCATTTTCTCCTTATTCTCTTGGTTGATATCATTTCTTGATCTTTTACTGCCTGCACATGAAAATAGCCCCTTGATGATGGTATGGAGTTAAAAAAATTCAACTTAATAGTTTATTAAAATATGTGATAGGGAAGATTGAAGCTGCTATATTAGAAAGTGTTATATTAGAAGTACTTTCCAAATACCTGCTTTGCCTTGATTCTGTTTAGTTGACTATAATTTTGTTCACACTGTATATACATGAATGTCTAAGTACAATACTTGTTCTATTTGCTAAGACTTTTCACTAGAAGTAAAATCCTACACCCTACTTGTATGTTAATGATTGTAGTCCATCACGAATGCTCAAAACCTTCTGAGTATGGCTATGCTGATCTTTCTGTTCTGAACCAATTTAGTTAGCAGATGAATGCCAAACATTTATTTGTGAAGCTTGGCAAATACAAGTAACGACTTATGTTTCATTTAAAGAGGAGTTTAGAAGAGTCTTATATGGTATATCACATTTAAGTGGTGCCTATCTGAGGAATGTCAAAGCCCTCTGCAAATGAGCAGATTTACTTACGTGAGTCATTCTAAAATGATATGAAAATCTGTTGCTATATATTTTAAAATGTAATGGTTTTGCCAGCTAATGAACAATAAAAATTCAGGCTATAAGTTACTGAAAATGAATTACCTAAGTCAATATTTACATATATATATATACACACACACACACACACACACACACACACACACACACACATATATATATAAAATGCACAGAATTTTAGCTTTCAAAATTCTCAAATTGGAAATGTTTAAGTCCTGCTCCCTAATCCCCAAGAGAGATCAATCAAAAGAATATAAAAGTGAATTTATCATATATGATTTCCCCTTTTAAAATACGAAATCTCACAAATTATAAGAGATCACTAGAAGAATGAAAAGTTAACATTTAACATTATTTAATGTTAAAATCGAGACTTGTACTGGAGAATCTAAAGGGAAAAGCATGTTAGCATGTCCTAATAAAAGCAGATGAAATTAAGTTAAAAAAAACTAGCTATCACAGCATTGTAATTAAGTATGGTTATCAAGTAGAAACAACTATTTAGCAGGGCTAGGGTATATAGCTCAGGAATAGAGCATGTGCCTAGCATGCACGAGGTCCTGGGTTCAATCCTCAGTACCTCTGTTAATAAATAAATAAAATTTTTAAAAAATAAACTCAGGTACTTTTTTCATACGCTTACAAATATATACTATTAACTAGAATGGATTTAGTACTAGGTGATTTGACCCACAGCCACTCAGAAAAGTTGCATTTTTAAAAATCATCATATGGAGGGAGATCCTGTGGCTCTGATTCAGTATGTAGTCTGTCTATACTCTTCCAGATTTAGGTCACACATTGTCGTCCTTTTAAGCTGTGGTATGTTAGTTATTTCAATATAATATACATGGTCACAATCCAAGGTGATCGCTAGGACAATAAAAGAGCTAAGTTATTTTTATTATTGCAGCCCACTCGGTGTTATTACCTCCAGAGGTGTCATCCTAAAGACACTCCTCTTTCCGTCTTCATTTTTATGACAGATCAGAACCTCAGTTTAATTATGTAAATGCCATTAATCCACAATAGCACCTAAGAAGCCCAAATGGGGTCTGAGTTATATGTTTATGCATAATCTGATACTCATTGAAAGGCCAGCTTTCTCCTGTGTGTTTTGTTAACATAAAAACGCAAAAAAAAAAAAATTCCATGAATATCATGACATGTATGCTCAAATGCATCAGATTTCCCTCAATGAATGTTTAATGCATAATTCACTTTTTAAAATTAAATACAACAAAATCATCAATTCTCTTAACTAATAACTGCATTGAGTAAAGGCAATCACACACAGGTAGTTTTGTAATAGGGAAGAACAAATCTGACTCCATTTTGAATCTGTTTCTTTTACTTAAACCTTTGTATTCTGTTGCTTTTACTAAAGTTAATAACTGAAAGAAATGTTCAATATAGCCTGACATATGCAGAATAGCCCATTCTCAAGGCTCTGACCTTTAAAGGTATAACACCTTTCCATTCACATAGAGATAAACAGTTACAGAACAGAGAACTGCATTTGTCTCATTGGACGTTTATAAGAACACTGTGACCAGACCTACATGGACAGCTGCAAGAACAAAGGATTCCCCCACCAAAAAGTTTCCAACAACCAACTACACCCCTTCCCCTTTTAATATAAAAGAAGCCCAAATTCTAACTCAGGTAAGATGTTTCTTTGCGACACTAGTCCACCATTTTCTCGATTTGCTGGCTTTGTGAATAAAGTCACTATTGCTTGCCCCAACACCTTGTCTCTCAATTTATTGTCCTGTTGTGTGGCGAGCAGTATGAGCTTGGACTCGGTAACAGTCTTGTTTTGTTTTGTTTTAATTACAGTGTGTGTCATGTTTTGTAAAATATGGGTGCATACAATTTTTAACACAATGTAAAGAATCTTTCAGGTTATGATTTGACTGAGTTTGTCATTAGAGTAGGATTATGGAAAGGACAATTTGTGGATTAAGTTGCTTGACTGAATAATGAGATGGAATATATGACCTCTAAATTTCCTTATAAGACTGAAATTTTATAGACTTTAAAATACTGCCTTTTGCTTATGTCTGTCTGACTACCTATCAGACTATGTTCAAACCACGCAGCCTGCCATTTAGGTGGCACCCAGCTTTCTATTCAATCTTATCTTCCATTACTCAGCAGTGGTTCCCTTATTGTTTCTAGTACTCCTAAATCATACTTCCATCTGACCTGTTATCTACACCTGTAATTTTATTACCTTTCTCATCCATCTTTCTGCAAGCTGTACTTTAATCATGGCTTATAACAACGTCCTTTGCCACCTTCCAGTTCTTTCAGACTAATTCTAAGTTACAATTGCTTTCTTATAGAAATGTCATATGTGCACAACAATCATATATATTACATACCAACTAAGAAAAATTCTGTACCTGTTGCAGGATTTCTGTTTCCATTTAAAACTGTAGACCTTCTATGTGAGAAATCTCTTCTGCTTCTTTAAAAGCCTTAAAGGCAATAATAGCACACTGCCAGAGCAAATGATACAATTAAATAAGCCAATGAAATTAATTAATGAGCAGATACTAAGTTTAAAGAGAGAAGAGAAGGCACCCATGGACAATTAGCAAATTAATTATAGTCATATTTATACCTCTGTTATTAAGGTCAATTATGTATTTATTTTAAGTAAGGTGATTTATGCTTCATTATCAGTATTTGACTTTCCAAACTTACACTTACCTCTCAAATATATTGATTTTCTGGGTAGAGAATCACTCAAGAGATTCACTACAGAATTTCACTTGTAGAAAAGATATAGAATTTTACCTAAATGATTATGGGATTATCTTTAAGTAGAATTGTAAACAGAATCGTGATTTACTATTTTGCTAACCACCCATTCCTATTGTTGATTTGGAGCCATAACATAAAACATGCATACCTACACTATATCTCTTTATTTTTTCGAATGTGATGTATGTATTTTAGGTTACTTAGTGGCTCATTAGTAAACAGCACTATGAATTTTTCAAAGTCCATCTTTGAAAATTCTCGTCTAAAACTCCCATATTTTCACCCCATGTTGTTTCAGCCATATTGTTTACCTGTATTTATTGGTAACAAGGTCAAATGTTTACTTTTACTCAACACTTATATTTGGGTGTTTGAACTGGCTTTGTGCCCAATCTCATATCCACACACTCTGTGAAAGTTAAATACAATTATAGATTCTAAATGGCAATATATTAGCAACCTGAATAAAACCTTTGCTACAACACACACTCAAATTTGATGATTACCCTCTCCTTGATGAGAAAATGTCAGGTGATGAGTTCAAACACAAATTATTTTAGAATGAAAAAGAGAAGATATAAAGTCTCAAATCTCAGCCATTATAATCAGATTAAATTACTTATAATAGTATTTTTATAGATAGACAGTTGAGGCTTAAAGGAAAGAAAGTTCACAGTGTTCAGATTTTATTTATTAAAAATACCTACACACAGGTAGTTCACAATCACAGACAACAATAAACGTGAAAAAATACAATTAAAAAAAAAATCCATGTGTATATACCCATGCTATGTGGGAGCTTCCCTCTGATGAGATAAAGTTATTAAGCACCACAGCGGAAAAATACATTATCACTGCTGAATTCTAAGTTAGTCAACAGTGATACATTGTTGATGTTGTTATAATTAACATAAAATGATGATATATGAGACTTTTGCTTATTCTAATTCTTTGAATTAAAGCTTATAGAAGCAAGGGGATTGGTTGTGAGATACAACTATATAGAAATACTAGATATTTAATGAGGAAAATTCAGGATCTTACACATACTTCTGGCTTCTGGAATTATTGATTTTTTTTGCCAAATTATTTTTTAAACTTATATTAAGTTCATGCTTTGTAAGGGTCTTTTTTCCACTATATTTATTACTATAATGACAATATATGTCAGCTGTTTCTCTATAACAGTTTCTATTATTATTTTGTTCATCCGTTTAGAATTTACTCTTTTTTGTCATTCAGTTTTCTCCATGCAGATTTTACCCAAATTAAAATGGGAGATTTTTTTTTGTTTGCACTATTTAAAATTACCTAAAACTTAAAATTTCAAATAGTTTTACCTGTTTGGACAAAAAAATGCTATTAGTTTTTTTTTTTTTCCAAATTGTTGAAGATCCTTTAATTTTGTTAGCCTCCAAGTTATTTTCACTATAAATTAGGGGTTTTAATGTAAGTCTTACCTGATGGTAATTTTTTTCCTAAATTGGTGCTAGACAACCTGTCAAAAAAGGAGGAAGTTTAAATTTTGGTAGTCAAAAATGTACATCATTACTTAAGGTATCCGTTTATTGAATGTTCATAAAAAAGTAGCCTTTTTGCCATTTAAATTTTATTTTCTATGAGTAAAGATATTTAACATGCTCTGCCAAAGACTGACACTTACATTTTGCCTTTTTTTCCCCCTTAAGCTATGCCAGTGAAAAAAGTAGTGTCATTTAATTATGAAATCTTGCTATGATTTTAGAAAAATATATGTGTAGTTGTTACAAAAGATGGTTCATTCACATTCTTTTCATTCAGCTTCTTTTTGTTGATCCAAATGTTAAGCAGTGTACTGGTAAATTGCAAAAGTCTATTTGTACGTCACGGCATGAATGTATAATTAGAAAAATATATAGATGACAGATGATACAGAGATAGATGGATAAATTTAGGCTAAAATACATCTATAAGAACCCTGTGCTTATGCCGTGTGATTTTAGAAAAGGGAAAAATGATGAAACAGATTCTCCTTGTCTCCAAGAAATGAAGCTAATGCCAGGCAGTTAGTTTTCTTTCGGAGTTCTGCTTCCATGAGCCTGCTGTGTGTTCAGAGCCTTTGGCGGGGGGGGGGGGGGGGGGGAATAGATAATTAGGTTTATTTATTGATCTCTTAATGGAGGTACTGGGGATTGAACCCAGGGCCTTGTACATGCTAAGCATTCATTCTACCACTGAGCTATATCCTCCCCACTCCGTTCAGAGTCTTTTCTCACTGTTTTACCACTACTCACACCAGTGATGCCATCTGATCACGGCAGGACATGTATCTGACAAGTTGTACCTGTGTTCCTAAATCTCCATATGTCAACAAAAACAATGACAAAACCAACCATATATCATAACTGCACAGCTAAGAAGTTTCAAGCACTATACTATGAGCTTTATATATGTGTGTTATTGGATCTGCATATCTACCCACTGAAGTAAGCATTATTATATCCATTTTACAGCAAAATCAGCATCCACTTTTGGACTGATTTCAAAACTCATGTTCCCTTCACAATGCTAACTGAGGATCGTTTGAGGAATAAATTATAAAATTGCATAACAGTGATGTTTCGGCAACACAGCATGGACTCCTATCCATAGATGTTCTCAGAACATAACATCTAAGAAAAAAAGAGCAAGGTTTATGGGACATCTTTGAGCTGTCTTGCATATCCATATGTTCATGAGACTTTATGTTACTCATGGTTAAAGGTAGATATTTTCCACAGTGTAAAAGTCAGGGTGGCCGAGAGGATATTGCTCAGCAGTAGAGTGCATGCCTAACAAGCATCAGGTCCTGGATTCAATCCCCAGTACCTCCATTAAAGATAAATAAACAAATAAACCTAATTATCTCACCCTCCTCATAAAAAATAATAAAAGAAATTGCAATTAAAAAAAAAGTCAGCCTCTACAGAATACCTCCAAAATGTAGGTCACCCTTCTGGACCTACAGGAAAGAAGGTTGAATAGTATTTATGTATTATTATCACTTCTATAAAAAAAAGTCTTATTTATATGCTAACTATTCATTTCCATGCATTTTTGGTTGTTTGGTAAGGCCAATGAGGGAAGGAGATATTAAAGCTGTATAACACTAAATGGTTCATAAACCTTTTTTTTTGGATAAGTTTATTGTTGGCTTATATTCCCTAGTAGCACTTACAATGACAATTTCTTAAAAAAAAAAAAAAAAAAAAACCCAACCATACAAGCCACAAAATCCACCACTACAAAATTCCTCCCCTACCATTTTCTACTGCAGAAATGAAAATAATTCATTTATTGTCTATTCCTTCTTAAGCCAAACTACATTTTGTCGTGCCCAAATTCATATTAATAGATTTACAGCATGCTTTGGAGTAATACAATATGCCTTAGTGTATCTTGACTGAAATTGTGTTGAAGATAATTTAATTCAAAATTAAGTCCTAATTGACTTAAAGCTTGAAAATGAAATATATCAATTTTGAAAACTTATGAAAGTTTGCTCACCAGGTTTTCTGGCGGATTTCTCTAAAGATTCAGCACTCTAATTATAAAATTTCATATCCAGGGGTAATAAAACAACTATAATGATGCTGTCAATACAATGAGTAGTTATTTTTAGTAAATAATTGCATTTTAACTTTATCTAACTGGTGTGTTTCTAAATAAATAAATACTAATCCCTCCATTTGAACAAGAAGTGCCCACAGAAATTACAGCCATGTTCTGGCAGAATTTCTTTAGCAACTATTTTTCATGCATATTCCATAAGTATTTATCTATCTCTTACTAGATATCAAGCATTGAACTAACTACCAAAGGATATGTAGAAAATTTTAAAAAGGAAGTATTCAGGGTTATATTGCACTTACTAATCCATGCGATGGAAATTTTCAATTTCTGAAGAAAATTAAAAAAAATTTTTTTGAAGTATAGTTGACTTACAATGTTGTGTTAGTTTCTGGTGTACAATGTAGTGATTCAGCTATACATGTATGAAGAGGTGCTTTTGATGCCACTTATATCTAGGAACATCACATGCTGGAGAATAAACCTTTAAAAAGAAAGTGTTTTAAATATCCTGTTTAAAGCAGAGCTGGATGTGCAAACTCTAATCTATGAAATCATTTGAACCAGCTAAATAGTATTTCTGTTGAAAGCCACTGATCTAAATATACAGCTGGTTATAGGAAAAACTGGTCATAAAAACTTCAGAAGTACAGTGCCACATTATTTGTCATCAACTAAAAATTCAAAAATTGACAATACAATTTTGAAGTGACTTTGAAACAAATGCTAAGAAAAATGAAAAAAAAAAAAAGGAAACAATAACAATCCTGGTACAAAAATTCAAAGGGATCATCAACTCTGATAAATGGTCAATTCATTATTACTATTTGAAAGATGTTCTTATTCATATTTGTTGGGTGGTGTGTTTCTGGGCCATTCAAATATTAATACAATATTTCTCCAAACCATGTTCTAATGTATAATAAAATATGAAAAAAACCTAATTAATTACTAGGTCGATGCAATTTTAATTGAAGAGTTAGAGGTAGTATTTCCTTTATAGTGTTCCTTTAAAGGAAACTTTAAAAAAATTATTTAGGATTCTAACCTTATCTAATTTTCAGAGGAGTGAAATACATGGACACCTAGATGTAAGCTAATTAATTTCCATAAAGGTGATACACAGTGAGATAATTCAGTTTTTAAGCAACATGCAGTTTCCCCAATTGTTTCCGGTAGATGTAACCAGTGTCCAGGTTCTTGTCTTGTCCTGGAAAGAATTCAGAAACAAGACTCAGAGGTTAAAAAAGTAAAGTAGGGATTTATTAAGGGATGGATAGTACACTCTCAAGGGGAAAGCGGGCAGGCTCAGGTGAGTGGCTGCCCTGAGTTCCTTTGGCAAGGTGTAAAAATGAATGGGCAGAATATTCATTAGGGAGGGAAGGGTCTGGGGTCTTATTCCCTGATTTTCATCCGAACCTCACATTCCCGAAGGGAGGAGGGATGTTTGTCCTTATTTAGTCTGGATCGGAAGTGTCATGGCATTGGTGCATGATGGGTACTTCTAATCTGCAAGGCTAATTTTATTGAAATGACAGCATAATGAGCAAAAGGTTATATTTGGACACTGGAGATTCCTGCCCTTTTCTCATCTTTCTTTTTTGGCCTCCAGGCTGCTTGTCATCCCAAAATGTGTGACATCAGCCAGAGGTTCCTGCTTTTCTTTCTCTGCCCAGGGACCCCTGGTGCTTACATGATGTGTGGTTTCCTGCATTTGGCCTGTGCCCTTCCTTTCTGCCCAGTTTCTGCCATTTGGCCTGCGTCCCCCTTTCTCTGCTCATATCTAGCTATCTGTCTGCTCTAACAAAATAACTGGTTTAACTGTGCATTGTAAGTTGGTGATTTTCAGGCAGGAAAGGATACAGGCAAACAGAGTTTGTTCTCACACTGCTTGAAGATAATGTGATTAAGATGGCTGAAAGTTGAATTAATAGACATATCAGACTTGATATATAATAGCTTGATGATAATGTCCCCTATCTTTCCCTCATGCCCTAAACTATGTATCTTTAAATTCTCTGTGTTTACAAATGCTTTGATGACTTGTAAGTACATTTTCCCCCTTACCTTCTTATAGGTGTCAGTAAGCCTATTAAAAATGGAGATTGAGTTCTCTTGTAAGTTGTAAACTTGATGAAATTCTGCTAAATCCTAAATGTTTTCCTTTTATCACAGTGCTAATTCAACAAAAGTATTATCACCCAGGGAAAAAATGCCCCTTTAAAGTACAATTATCGAAAGGTCAGATGTCGTTAATGAAAAGTGCCTATGTACAAACAAATTTTATAAATGTATTATTTCTATCACACAAAACATCAACAAGACATTTTCTTCATAAGTGTGGAGACTTAGAGCTATAGGTATTAAAGAAAATATGGGAAAATACACTTTTCAGTTACATTCTGAGGGAGAGTTAGAAATCCTGTACTTTTCATTTTATTTCCAAAAAAAAATTATTATATAAGATGGAGTTGCCTTTTTGTTTTACATTGTTATCTTAAAAAAAAGAATGTGTCCTGCAGGTAAATCTGCATTTTGTAAAGTCAGTAAAAGATGAGGTACAATGGGATTCACTTTAGCTTTTTTAATTCTCAAGCATTAGTTCATCAGGGAAGAAGTTTCAAAGTCAAGGTTTTGAGAATAAAAGATACATTATCTTAATAGTCAGTGCTATAAAACATATGCTATCATGCATTACAGATGGATGTAGAGTTGCAAACCTGACTTATTTTGTTTCATATGCTATATATAGTGCTGCCTCTGACTAATGACCATGAATCAAATATGACAAACTACAATTACAATACATTGTACTTTCTGAATATTTCTAACAAATATTTTAAACCAGTCTTCCACAACAGAAACAACACAATTTTGTTCCTCTGTGACTTTTTGATATATTTTTGTAACACATCCTTAATGAATATAGATTTAAGATTGATGGTGGTGGAGGTAGCAAATTCTTTTCAGAGGAGAAATGTTGAAAGTCCAACCCCATAGCCAAGACGTTTACAGCCACGTTTACACCAAGCTACTTGAAATGAGACTGTTCTATCAGCAAGTTACCGCTTTCTCGGACTTAATTAGTGGAAAAACATGGAAATTATTATCACCAAAAAAATGAACACTCTAAAATAAAATGGATAAACTGCTCAATTGACACTGGAAATGAAAATTCTAGTCAAACAACTGTGCCAAAGTACTGAATTAACATGTAATCAATTGCCATGGGAAATTAATTCTTAACTGCTATTTTTCACATTTAATATTTTTTCTTCTGAATCTTATTTAGCTTTATCTCCATCCTCAGATAAAAATAGAACACAGAAGTTCACAAATGGAATCAGAACAGAAATATTATGCATATTAGGATGAACCATCACAAAGTGTGAACTTCCACAAGAAGGCCTAATATTTGGCAGAATGCCATTTAGCGGATATTTTTCACAAGGGACAAGATCCTCAAGATGCTCACAGTACAACAAGCTCAAGTCTGTTCATTTTAACCCGGAAAGAAGTCATTGATAACTGTTCTCTGAAGACATTAAGGCAGATGGTAAGTCTCATGGTCTCATACGAAGCATGCTTCGTGTTTCTATACAGACAGAAGCTGCTAAACCTGAAAGAGCTTTTCTCTCTTTTTTTTTTAGCTTTTAAAATTTTTTAAATTGAAGTTTAGTGGATCTACCATGTTATATTAATTTCTGGTATACAATATAGTGATTCATTTATACATATATGTTCCTTTTCATTGCAGGTCATTACAAGGTATTGAATATAGTCCCCTGTGAAAGGACTTTTCTCTTTTTCCGGTGGGGGTGGCTGGGAAAGGGGGTAGTAGTCAGGTTTATTTTTTCAATGGAGGTACTAGGGATTGAACCCAGGACCTTCTGCATGCTAGGCATGTGCTCTACCACTGAGCTACACTCTTCCCTCAAGAGCTTTTCTCTTGATTAACAATACCCTGGAAGTTTTGAGAAAACGGATTATGGAGGAAGAAAAGTCACCAGTTCCTTAACTTTTCTTCCACGTCAACAAACCTGAGAGTGGTATTATCTGTCAGTGAGGCTCAGCAGGCAGTGATTCTCACAGGGCTATGCACCACTAGGAGGCTCAGAGAATCGGAGTAGTGCCGAGGTGTAATGTGAAAGAGCCCATCACTTATGAGCTGCGTCCCCTAGAGGCGCGTCACATCATCACCACCCACTCACCCTCCCTGAAAGTCACCACTCTCTCTTCCCCCATAAGGCACAGACTACAAGGAACCAGGGCTTGTGGATAAAAGCCTCTAAAACTTGATCTAGTGCAGCTTTTCATTAGCCAGGTGTGGATTATTCTTTTCAAATTGCACTAACTCCCTGACATTACCTTTCAATGGCCTATTTAATTCCTAAAGGGTGTGCACGGCAGACAATAGGGTTATCTGTGACATTAATCAGGCTGGGGGCTGCCACATGTGCTTTCCAGGTGAAATGATTCTGTAGGAGGGTCACTCTGCCTTCCTCGGGTTGACAGACTTCTCAAGCTGTTTCTTTTTTATACAATGATTGTCACTTGCAGGACTTCTTTTAATTCCTAGGCCCCCGGGAGTTTCTTTTCAGATACTGTTGGATTTCTCATTGGTCAAGGGAAGCTTTGTCCTATAGGTGAAAGGGGGAAGCCACTTACCATTCTGAGCCAGTTAGCATTCTGAGTTATCTTCTCCCAAAGGAATGCCAAAGGTTATTTGTGCTAGTTCAAGTCACTTGGCCACTGAGAAGAAATTTATTTGCTATTTTCTGCACAAGCTAACATTTTTAAGTTTTCTTTTAAAATGCAGGACAAAAAAAAAAAAAACCAAAAAACAGCATTGAGGCATCTAGAATGTATCTGATTGGACCCAGGCATTGTCTGGTGCAGGACATATTCAACTCAGTACCCTCGATAGGATTATGACTGGGCTTTATTCAGTGTTATCCCCTCTTGCTTTATTGAAAGCCAGAGTATCTGAGTCCATCTGCTCCAGATTCACCCTACCATATGTGTTATGAAAAGCGCTCCTGCCTCCGAGGAGAGGGTGAAACTATAAATACCCAGGTGCCTTGACAGCTGTGGCACAAGCTGGATTTATTTAGTTCATGTTAATTATATCATCAAAGAAGCTAAAAGGCTAAATTTTCAGATGGCACAACAGTGCCAGCATGATCACGGAAACAAAATAAATAAGTAAAAGTCTGAGAGTTGGCAATACTAAAACAAAAGAAGGGGCATTTTTCTAAACAGAGATGAATAAAGACTTATAGATGAATAAAGACCATGGTATGCAAGGCATTCAACCACTTGTTCTATCTGGGTGGGTGGGAGGTACCATATCAGGATGTGTTATAAAAGGAGTTTTCGCCTAGGAATGTCGAGGGCACAGAAGGAAATCAAGAGGGACACCAGAAAAGGGAGACTGTGACAACTGGCACCTTCCTCCATTATCTCCAGACAGTAAAGTCGGGGAGGGAAAACCTCACTGGCACCTGAGCAGGCTGGATGATAACATCACCGAGAGCGGGGAAACAGAAGGGAAAGCACAGGAACGTGTACAAAGCAATCCACTGCCACATCACTCAGCCTGTTCCGAACACAGATGCACGATTCAATTCATGCTAATAAGGGCCATCAGTTCCCAGAGAAAAATCATGGCCTTTTTCCTTTTTGAGGCACACACATGTTCTGCAAGAGTTTTATTAACACTTGGAAGGTAGCACCGCGAGAACTGTTGCTGTCTCGTTTGTATACTTGCATGACAAATTATAATGGCATCAGTAAATGCTCATTTGAGGTTCATAAATAAAATTCTCTGTATCACTTTTCTTCTCAAATCCATTCAATAGTACAGTTCAACACTCTAATCAGAAGCTCAATTTGACTACAATTGTTAAAAGAATTGGATTTCTTAGGAGGGAATGTGGACACATGCAAAACGTCTTAAAGCAAAGATAATAACTACTTTAGATTATGTATCTTTTTATGCCTCTGCTTATTTGTGATGTCACTAACTGAATTTTAAGTAGACCAGGTCCATAATAGTTCACAGGTACTACTTACAGCTATTCTTTGAAACAATGGCTATTAATACGGTCATGAGTTTTCAGAAAGGTATTTCCCACTTGAAGAGAGTTGCTTATAATAACAAACTTAATAATAGTAATAAAGTAACACTTATGAGTACTTACACTGTGTCGGGTGTACCATTTAAACTAGCAACAGCATTATAAAGTAAACATTATTATCCTTATTTTCTAGATTAACAAACTGAAGATCTGAGGTGTTCAATCATTTGCAAATTTTAAGACTGATAAGTATGAGAAGTGGAATTCAAAAGCATGGTTGTGTTCACTCTTCAACCATGAACTCAGGTATATTGGTCAATAGCCCGGAGAAAAGACAAACCTCAGAACATGATTCATGAAATAAATCTGTAGAGTTACTGTTATTTCTTTCTGTCCCAGGATATATGGACGATTTTGTCCTCTGAAATAGTAGAGGTTATTTTTTTTTTCAACTACAAAGAATTTAGAACTTTAGAGCTCTTTACATTATCTCTTCCAGGTGGCTTTAAAAGTGTGTGTGTGTGTGTGTGTGTGTGTGTGTGTGTGTGTGTGTGTGTGTGTGTGTGTGAAGGTAAAGAATTATATGGAAAAGTATTAGAATAATTCTTCTCTTTCAACCTTCTCCAATTTCATTAACACAAATCTTCCTTTTTAAAGAAGAATAGGCAAAAAACTAAAAGGGAGCAGGGAGAAAAGAAGGGAAAGATGCTAGGGAAAAAGGCAGGTAATGAAGGGGAGGAGAGAAGAAAGAAGAAAAGACATTTTCCTAATGTCTTTGATTTTCTTCTCTAATTTGATTCTGAAAACTAAAGTGGCGAGAGTACTGAAAACCATCAGATTCCAATCTTTGTCAAAATTAGCTGTTACCTTGGGCGAGTCATTATACACACTGTATTTAAATTTCTACATTTATAAGTACATAAACTTGGACCAGATCAAATAAAATTTCAATAATTCCAAATAAAATTATATTATTTTCCTTAGTATTTTCACCTTCAGTTAAAAGATAAAATGCTGTTTCAAAAGAGTATGTTAAAGATCAGCAAAATCCTGTCTTCACCATTTCAACATGTTTTCAACTTCGTGAATATAAGCAAGTGATATTTAATAATTTCCTAAAATAGTATGACTTTCTGTAATATGTAAGCATTGATATTAGGTATGATATTACTACAATTGAGCCTTTATATTATTCCTTATACTTGATTTTAGCATCTCCAGAAGAGTATAGTTTGATGCAAGTTTTCCCTTATTTTGAAATAGATGTCAGTCCTAAATATATAATCCAAAAATAATGTAGGCCAAATTGTTATTACAATATTCATGAAACTGATGAAAATACATTTCTTTGTCATTTTAGGTTGCACTCTCTCTCTACCTTGCATTGCCCTTTTAAGACAGGACAGTAATGTTTCAAATTGCTTGCAGCAATGCCTGAAGTCTAGAACTATTGAAACGTCCTTCTAGCTCTATAAATATTATTTATGCTCTATTTACTAGGAGTAGAACATTTTGGTCTATTCCATTATACTTTGAAGTTAATAGGTATCTATTGATTATTTAATAGCTTAATCAGAACAATAGAAAAATGAATGCAATAGCCAAAAGAAGCAACATATTACTAAAATCACAATGTTTGGTCAAAATACATTCTAGATTCCTGTTCTTTGAAAAAATTTCCCCTGAACTCACACAATTTCTCTGCTTCCCTTTTAGCAAACTCTTCACAATAATTGTCTATGCCAGCTGTATCCAATTTCTCTCCTCTCATCTGTCTTGAACCCACTTGATCCAGACTTTCACCTCCAATACTACACCAAAAATTCTCTTATCAAGGTACAGATAACTTTCATGGTGATAAAATCAAATAGTTAATTCTCAGATCTAATTTTACTTGCTCCCGGGACATACAGTCCCCCACTGACACTCAGTTTTCCTCTTCCGTCCTCCTTGGTTGCTCTTTCTAAGTCTACTTTGCTTACTGTTCTTCTCATTTCCTCCACCTCTAAAGATTGGAACATGTTAAGAACATGTTCTCAGACCTTTTCCCTTCTCCATCTATACTCATTCCCTAGCTGATGTCATCCAGCTTCATGGCTTTAAATTCTATCTATATGCTCTTAACTCCAAGCCAAGACATCATGCCTAAAATCCAGCCTTGTATATCTAAGTGCCTATTTAATATCTTTACTTGCAAGTGAAAGACACATCACAAAGCCAATGTGTCCCTCCCTGCTGGAAGTTTCTTTTTAATCTCTTCTTCCACAATCTTTACCAGTTCAATTTAAAAAATACAAACTTCTGTTCCCTTAGGTCAAAAAACTGGAGTCACCATTGATTCCTCCTTCATTCTTAAATTGCATATCTGATATATTAGTAAATATTGTTGCTTTTTTCTTCAAAATATACCTACAATCTGACAACCATCCTCCATATGTACTGCTACTATGCTGATATAAACCATAATTCACTTGAATTATTGCAATACTTTCTAACTGGTCTCCTATTTTTCTTCTAGTCCCATTCAGTCTTTTTTCTAAAGAGCAATCGGAGTGATCATCTTAAAACAAACATTAGACCATGCCACTTCTCTGCTCAAGACCCTCCTTTGGGAGTTATCCCAGCCTCACATCTTCATGCTGATGATAACACTGTTCCAGGAGCCACTGCTGAAACCAACTTGCCATTGTTTACACACTTGAAGAACCAGTCAGATCACAGCCTTATCTCAGAGACACTTGTGCCAACTGGCCAGCATTTCCTTCTCAAAGGTCAAAGTCTCAAGCCCACAGAAACCTCCTCTGTGCTCACAGACATAAGCACCAACTGGGATGCCCCTCCTCCTCAGAGGGTTCTAGCTTTGTCCAAAATGTAGTAAGCCCAGTATGGTCTATGATTATCATTTATACCTGGAAAATATTTAAAAAGCAACCACCTGAAGACCTTGAAATATATTTTAAAAGAGGGAAGAGTGTGAAAAGGAATCAAAATAAGGAGAAGCAACCTGTTCAGGGATGAGATTCCCCATATATTCTGTTCTTTTGTCTCATGGATTTGCCCATAGAGTACCAACTGAAAAGCTGGACAAAGGTGGGTGGAGCTGGCAGCTAAATCTCTAGTAGAAACTGTTTTCCTGGCCAGAGGAATCTGAAAAGGGTCAGAGGATATGAGAGAGGACCTATAAATATAAATTTAAATAAAGAGACTCCTTATTTCTGTTTATGAACTCACACAAGTCCTAGGCTCACGTCTGAGCTGCACAAGGTAGAGACAGACTCAAAGTAAAATAGCAAAGGGTTTTGAGAAATGAACTATGATATCTAGGCATATCTCCCAGATACTGTGGGTTTGGTTCCAGACCACTGCAATAAAGCAAGTCACACAAATTTTTTGGTTTTCCAGTTCACATAAAAGTTATATTTACACTATAGTGTAGCTATTAAGTATGCAATAGTAGCATTATGTCTAAAAAAATGTACATACTTAATTTAAAAATATTTTATTGCTAAAAATGCTAACCATCATCTGAGCCTTCAGTGAGCCATAATTTTTGCAATAATAACATCAGAGATCACTGATCACAGATCACCATAACAGATATAATAATGAAAAACTTTGAAGCATTGCGAGAATTACCAAAATGTGACACAGAGACACAAAGTGAGCAAATGCTGCTGGATAAATGGTTGCCAATAGACTTGCTTGATGCAGGGTCGCCACAAACATTCAATTTATAAAGAAAAAAACATAATATCTGTGAAACACAATAAAGTAAAGCACAATAAAAAGAAGTACCTCTATAAACTACAACCTAAGCCTCAATTAACCCTTAAGGAATGCATGTACTGGATTAACCAAAACTTCATAGCAAAGGCTTTCAAAATTGAGATTAAAAAAAAAAAAAAAATCAGACCAGAACAACTATCTGCTAAACAAACAAATGAAAAATCAGCATTAGTCAGAGAATTGAAATAGGACTCAGGATCTACCCCATATAAAATTTGACACTGAAAAGACTTAAGAAAATATGACCAATTCTAAAGACTCAGGAAAAGAAAATGAACAAATGCCAATATTGAAATGATTTAGGTATTGGAATTATCAAAAATTTTTAAAGCAGCTAAAACAACTATGTACTAGCTCCATGAGATAAATAGAAAGGTAGAATTTCCATTCCTTTCATAGAAGTAGAAGCTATAAAAAATATCCAAATGAAAATTATAGTACTCAAAATGCAATACCTAAACCAATTCATTTAATGGGGTCAATAACAGAATGGAGATGATAGAAGAGTCAATAGACTTGAAGATAAATCAATGGAAATTATCCAATCTGAAGAACTGAGAGAGCAAAAATATTGTACAAAAGGATGAGGAAAGCCTCAGGGAACAATGAGACAATCTCAAAAGTTCTAAAATATATATCATTGGAGTCTCCGAAGAAGGAAGAGAAAAAGATTAGTGCAGAAAAAATATTTGAAGAAGTAAGGTCCAAAAACTTCCACATTTGATGAAAGACATAAAATTACAGATTCAAGAAGCTCAGCATACCCCCAATCACAAAAAAGGTCAAAGAAAACAATGCCCAGACACATCATAATCAAGCTACTAAAAACAATGGACTAAAAAATACTTCTGAAAACAGCTAGAGAAAAATAGTACATTACAATGATTCAAATTACCATTGATTTTTGATTAAAAACCATGAAAGCCAGAAGCCAATGGGGCAGTATCTTAAAGGGATGAAGGAAAATAACCATTAATCCAAAATTGTATGTACATCGAAAATCTCTTTTAGGATGAAAAATAAACAAAGACATTATCAGATGAAGGGAAACTTAGACACATCATTGCTGGTAGACCTGCTCTAAAAAAGAAAAAAATGCTAAAAAATTTTTTGACTAAAAGGAAATGATATAAACTTGAATTTATCAAATTTCTTCCTCAAAGGAATACATTTTTAAATGTTATGTATTATTATAAAAAGGCTTATTATTATTATTATAAGTAATAAAAGGCTTGTCTGAAGATCAGTAGAATTTTCAGAAATGAAAGAGCAAGAAAAATAGTGAATATATGGGTAAATATAAAATTCTATTTTCTCTAAAGGTTTTGAAAATATGTGTGCTCACTGAAATCAATTTGTTTAGATTTAATCCATATGACAACTGTAATGAAAAGGTTGATGGAACAAAGTAAAAGGAACCTCTATGGTTGCAAAGCTTTCACATTTTTACTGAAGTGGTAAATACACGTCTGAGTAAACTATGGAAGGTTAGGTATGCATATTATAAAGCTTAGAGTAAGCACTACGAAATAATACAAAAGATACAGCCAAAAGTCAATAAGTAAATGAAACTGTAATATGATAAAAAAAATTCAAAGAATCCAAAGAAGGCAAAAAAAGAGGGGAAGAGGAGCACAAAAGAGACAAACAGAAAACAAATAATACAATGGTAGAATCACATACAACTATATCAATAAATACATCACAATAAATAGCTGTAACACATTTATTAAGAGATTGTCAGGTTGGATTAAAAAAATCAGCTATATTCTGTCAACAAGAAACCTACTTTAATCGTAAAGATATAGATAAATTAGAAGTTGAAGGATGAGAAAAGATATGCCGTGAAAACAATAATCAAAAAGAAACCGGAATAATGACATTAATATCAGAAAAAAACAGACTTCAGAACAAGGAATATAACCATGGACAAAGAGAAATTATATAATGATAAAAGGATCAATTCACCAAGAAGAGTTGACAATTCTACATGTCCATGTTCCATACAACAGAGCTGTGAAATGCATGAAACAAAAAGGAATAGAAGTACAAAGAGAAAATAGACAAAGCACTTCTAAATAAGACATGGGCCAAAAAGGAAGTTGCAAGGGAAATTAGAAATTTTTGCTGTTGAATGAAAATAAAATCACAACATAACCACAATTTGTAAGATGCAAGTAAAGCAGTGGTTAAGAGATGATGACAACTTTAAATACCGCAAATTAGAAAATTAGACAGTTCTCAATTCCATGTTGTAAATTTCCACCTTAAGAGATGAGAAGAGCAAATTATATCCAAAGCCAGCAAAAAGAAGGAAATAACAAAGAAAACACAAATCAATAAAATTGAAAACAAAAATAATAGGAAAAAGAATGAAACCAAAAGCTGGTAATTGGAAAGGTCCAAGGTGAGAAAAGATTAAAAGGAGCAATACACAGGATATAATATATACTACATGACCTTGTAAAGATACTTTGGCTTCTAGTAAAGGAAATCTATGGCCAAGATGATCAAAGTCCAAGCTACCCTCTGTTTTCACATGGACAATTTGATTTTAATTCATTCTACTTCTGTAGACTTGATGAAAATCACTATAATTGTATAAGCCAAGTGATGGATGAATCATGATCATGGAAATTGTCTCTACTGGTTTATCAAAACTTTAAGGTCTAGTATTGTGTAGCAGAGAATTAGAAATAAACTTTGGAAACAACAAATAACATTCAATAGCATGTTTTAAAATATCTTAAAGTATATTTGGTAGGAAAATGAATATTAATGGTGCCTTCCTAATATGGAACTATCAGAAGCCCAATTTGAGCCCCTATAAAAATTCAGATTATGTTGAGGTAAATCTACACAATCTACAAGTCTATATATATTCCAAACAGATGACATTTTTGGTCTTAATTTTTCCAAAATAATAAGATATTATGTACATAACATTCGTAAATGAGTAGCAGATCTGAAACTCTCAAAAATATCTGGAAAATCATTGGAAATAAATATGATTTGAAATTTAATAAAGAAAGAGATGACAACTGTGAAAGCCTTGGTCACACATGCTTTGGTGATTACATGGTGATCAAACTGCTTCTCTGTAACCATAACAGTCTTTCCATAAAAAGTCTCAAAAGTTAGTGGGGGAAAAGAATAATGCCATATACATTTCATCAGAGAAATTAAAAAAATAAAACTATAAACATATTTACTTTTCTTAGTATATTTTGTTTATTTGTTTGTTTGTTCCTCTCACCATTTCATTGGGTGTCTTTTCAAGAGAAACTTTCCTCTAAAAATGGAATTTAGATATGTCTGTGAATATTCACACTGCAAAATAGCAGAGCCCCTATTAAATGTATCAGGCTCTGTAAAAAGTTGGATGTTTGTACTGATTAGGCTCTGGCTTGTTGCCCCAGGAACTCACATCCATGAAATGGCATTTGTCTGTCAATTTTCCCCCTAGTAAACAAATTATTAAATGAATTATGACAGTAAGTGAACGAAGAGAAACAACAGTGGGAAAGCAAGTGGAAAGCTATGAACCCCCTGCTAAATAGATCATAAACTTTTGTCCTCTGGTGCCATTTTCTCACTATTCGAAATATGTCACATTGCACTAAAAAAATGAAATTTACATAGCTATCATTTCCGTTGAAGTCCCTTATGCAGACAGCACAAGGTAATTTGATGCCATTCTAGGTGGGTAATATGAATAATTTATGAAAAGTCTCATGGGGACTAATCTTGTGTTATTCAAGGTTAAGAATTCCCTTCTCCCTTCCTTCCAGGTTTAGTGGGCTGATTACCTAAAGAAGCTTTTGATCTTAGTGACTACTATAAAAATAGCAACATATATCATTATTTTACGAATTGTTATTAAAACAGCAACAAAAGCCAGATCTGGTAAACATTCTGTCACTTGAATGCAAGTTGTATGCCACAAGAATTATTACCTTTTCCAACAACACACTGGTTTCTATTATGTTCTGAAAGTGTCAGCAGGAGAGTGAGAATAAAATGCTTTATAGTGCCCTAAAAGTGCAGAGAGTGCTTGGCAAATTCCTAAAAGTTGCTTTACTTTACCAATATTTTTTTTGTAAATGAATAATTCATCATTATCAAAGGATAGGAGAACCTAAAGTTTGTTATCAAAGCCCCAAGATATGGATAACTTATCATTTAAATATCACAGCAAACCTCTAAATAAAGTATTATTCCAAAAAAAAAAAATCTGGACATTATATCTGCCTTTGCCTCTGGGGGAAAAAAATTACATGATACATTTGAAATGCAGATACACTTTTACGATTATCTGACCATTTTTACTTTATGATTATCTGCCATTATGGATAATCAAGAACGTGCTCTGTTTTGAAATTTTTGTCTCCAGAGGCAACAAAAATTAATAGTAGTTATTCCACACTCCTAAACTGGTTAAAACTAATAGTAATATCAAACTTGTTAAATCGGAATAAATAAAAAATGAAAAAAGGTAAAGAAAAACTAGTAGTTAGGGAAGAGATCTAGCTTTGGGTAATAGAAGCAGAGTGGAGTCATGGCAAGTAGTTTTGGTATAAGCAAATGTACCTCAGTGGACGGTTAGTTGAATTTTATTCAACATCATATTAAAAACATGCAAATCCTTATTCAACTAGGTCCAAAGACTATTATTAAAAATAAATAAACTGGACACATCTCCTGTAGTAAACCAGTCTGTTTGTCGGGAGTGGGTTATTCAAAGCTTAGCTTCCTAGTATATGAAATAAGAACAGACTTTTGCATGAGAGAGGAAAGAGACAGAGATAAAGAATAGAAGAAAAAAGAAAGCAAGTGTGTGACCATGGCTATAAGCCAAAGTGATTTGGTAGTTGTTCAATACTAATTAAACACATTAGGCAATGAGTTAAACCTCCGCAGTATTCATAGCGTATAACAGCTTCATAGTCTCCTTAAGCAGTCATTATTGCATTTCAATTTAATGCGAGCAAGGAGCAGAAATAAAGTTTAACACAAGTTACGTGTATAGATTAGAACTCTGTAAGCACTGAAATTGACTTTTCAAATTCATATTGTGTAGTCTCTATGTGTCTTTCTTGAAAGAAAATTAAAATCACATTCGATTTCAATATTGTAAGTAATAAAAAGATTTGTTTTCAAGCTAGTATAGAAGATGCATAATTCAGTGACACATTGGGGAGCCATGTCAACTGCAACCAATGCAGAGCGCTTATCTTTTGTTCTAATGCTGACTAACTTTATAAAAATCTGGAAGAATCACAGCAATTTGGCAGCTGTGTACCTGGTAAGTCATTAGCACTATAATGGGCAAAAAAAAAACACACTGAAAAAATTAGTAATACATTGGAAAGGCCAACTCATACAAATTCAAAAACCAATATTTATTTGCTTTTTAGAATTCAACTAACTCTATTTGTTAAGTTCTACTAGGGGTTTATGAATTGTTACCTTTCTTTCAACAAATCATTAATTTGTATAGGTGGCATTTATCCCATGCGTAATGCACACTATACCATCACTCAGAAAAGGACTACAACAGCTAAAAAAAAAAATACTCAGCCACAGAAGTCAGCCACCCACTTCTGTCACTGCTAAAATCAATGAGATGCTTTTATATGAAATGAAGTAATTGTCCATTACACTAAAGCTATAATTATAAGATGATGTTAAAACTAAAAAAAATAAAATAAAAAGCCACTAAAGTGGCTTAGATCCTGAAAACACAATAAATTATGTACAACTTTTATTTATATTCAACAAATATTCAGTTACTAGAATAAATAGAGAAGAACTAGTTTTAATGTTCTCAGAGAGAAATATATGCTAAACAAAACAAAACAAAATACCCAGAGGAATCAACTTTCTCATTTCCATCTCAGTTAAGCTCAGATCTTCTTTTTAAACATATACCCCTTCCTTTTCTTCTCTCTTTAATCGAATATATAGGAGCTTTATATAGTAAATATTGATAAGTTCTCTTAAGAACACACACACACACACACACACACAACAGCCGACCTGTGGCTTTTAATTGGTTAGAAAATATTAGAAATATTTTGAATTCAAGTCACTTGGGAAGCTTCATTATATATACATTCAGTACAGCACAGTAAGAAATAAAAACAAAAATAATGTTTACTTTCCTATAAGCAGATACTAAATTATTCTAATCATACAAAGTGAAAAATAACTATGGATATTTAATCTTCCCTAATAATACAAAGCTTTGGAAGTCATTTTTTCTACGAAGTGAATGGAAGAATGTCACTACTGTAATTGTGGAATTTGGAATTTGTGCCATTTCACCTATAAGTTAAAACACATTCAGCATAAACTGTGCCCTGTAATTCACATTTGCATGATTGCTATTCAGCAAAATATCTAAATAGGTCAAACATACCTCCTATTGTAGTTATAAACATAACAAATTCTTTTTCTTTTCTTAAAATTCCATACAATTCAGTTTTAAAGTCACTAAAAGAGTTTCTATTGAAAATGTTTTCAAATTGTCAACACTGTTATCTTCTTGATTATTTGAATGCAAATAAATACTGACTTGTAGTTTAGAATATTTCAAAAATTTTCCTTTCATACTTATTGAGTCAGTAAAATACTATCATTTTTTGTTTTAGAAAATGTACCTAATAGTCAGAAAGAACAACTGATACACTTGTATTTTCATTAAGGGACTTGTAGTCTAACTCATATTAAGTAGAAATTAGGTTTTGTTAGTCAGTGACATAAAGTTACATTAGTGTAATAAAATAAAGGCCCATGATTTTTTGGAAATTATTTAAAAAAATAAAATGTTAAGCACACATATGTCCGCCCATATGAGGAAAATCATCTCTTCTAGGAAGTTCAAGTGGTCCTCCTGAAAGTAGGAGTGTAACTCAGAGCAGAGCACTCTCCTCTAATGAAGGTTCACGTCGCCCTCATCTCATTGAGCTGTGAATGGGTAATTATTAGTGAGTTATAGAACTTTCACTCAATGCCATCTGCTTCAGAGACGAAACAAAAGCTAAAATAGTGTAGCAAGTTTTGATGAGTACTACATTTCATTCCAAAGCCCCATGCTTGTGAAAAAAACCTTCTTTTCTCTTGAATCTACTATTATTGACCTGTGAGTTGATACTAAAATATATGACAACAAATTATTCAAAGATAAATGTTGAGAAATATAACTGCCTCTGGAAATCAATTTTTCAATTTGGAGGCCATTGGATTTGAGAATAAAAATTTCACTCTGATTGCTTATGTCATTCTCTGGAAAAGAATTTCATCTGAGACTTGAAGTGGTGCAGCCATGTAACTTGTTGGTTAATAGTGGTTTATTGTCTTGGAAAGCTGTAACCTTTTAGAATTAAAGTAAAAAATAATGATTCTCTGAAACAGTGATGTCTTTACTTCTTCTTGCTCAACTTGAAGTGGGAGGAAAGGGGGCAGGGCACAACCACTGAAGGAATGACACAGCCACTGAGGACAGGACAAACTGGCTAGAACCAAGATGGTGGAAGATTCGACTTCCAGTAGACCTTGTGCCTCATGGCACACACACAGGCACCATGACAGTCCCTAGGCTGACCGTAAAAGGTTAAAAAGTGGGTAGGGGGTGTTTCTTGGAAATCCTCGCCCCTTTCCTGAAGGAGTTGGAATAATCCTCCTACTCATTAGCATTTGAAATTATCGATCCCATAAAACCCAACAACTCCACACCTCGTGGTTGCTCTCCCTCTCACCTTCTGAGACAGCCCACACTCTGTCTATGGAGTATGTATCTACTTTTATTTTAAACTAAACACTCGCACTCCTTTCACCTTTCTGAGATGGCCCACATTCGGCCTATGGAATGTGCTCCTCCTAAGCCATTTTCCCTTCTGAGTGAGATGGACCGCACTCTGACTGTGGAGTGTGTATGTCTCTAAATAAACTTGCTTTCACTTTACCATGCCTCGCTCTTGACTTCTTTCTTATGCGAGGCAAGAACCTATTCTCCCACAACAAACTCATAATCAACTTTGTGCAGATGTCAAAAATCCGTAAGTAAGTATTTGGTCCAGGTTCACTTAATAGTCAATAACAAAGATATTGGAATCAGATGTACCACTGGTTTCATCATGTTCTAGTGGTATAACTTGGGCAACCTCTTTAACTTCTGTAAGCCTCAGTTTAATAACTTTTAAATTTTGAGATATTCAAGTTTATCCCATGTGTTTGTTTTTGAGAATAAAATCTTAGTGCCTTGAACACAATGAACACACGATAAAAGGCACTGATATTATTATTAATGAGTAGTTAGTAGCAATATTTAAACATTTAGTTTGCTATATTTTCCAAATTTTCCATAGTGATTACCTCTTGATTCGTTCTATCATGGTATATTAAGAGAATATACGTTGAGAGACTGTAAATAACTAAGTCCATCAGACCTACTTTGTGGTAAGACTTTTCTTAGAAAAGTACATGCACCAATGTTTGATTTCTCTCAAAAAAAGATAGCAATAGAATTTGTTGCATTCTTGAGAAAATGATACATAAATATAAACCCAAAGGTTGTCCAGTTCTTCTTAGTAAAGTCTGGGTTGTTTATGCTGCAGGAAATAATCAAAGATTATTTATTATAACTTTTGTAAATTTCTCTGTGACACAATAATAAATTAACATGGGGACCCGAATCAGGAAAAATAAAACTAAGTTTCAACAACAACAAAGAACCAAGCCAAGGGTAAAAAGAATCATCAAATCGAATATATGATTACCCATAATTGGCAATTTATATTTAACATCTCTTAACTAGGTCATCTATAAATAAAAAAGAATGAATAAAAATGATGTTGGTTGGTTAAAGTCTTTGTAGGCACAAAGACTAATTTTTGAAACTTTGAAATTTAGGTAGAGTTTTCTGATCAGTATTCCTAAATCTGCTTTAAGTTTTGTCATGTCATGTCTGTTCTGAACAAAAAAAAATCATACATTAATTAAGAAAAGTAATTATATTGAATGCATAGTGATAGAGTATAAAAAATTCATTTGTAAATCACTCTGGAATTTTTATAAAAGAGAAAATATTGTTCTAAAATTTTTTAATTATTATTGTTTCAAGTTTTATATTACTTTTCAGGAATACAAAAATAAAGAAGATGGAAATAAGTAGGGCAATGAAAAGCAATAATTTATCTAATGTGATCGATGCAAAATTTGATTAAAATGTATTTTCACTGAACTAATTATAATGATATGAGGCAACTTCCAGGTTGTACTTTGATATATAAAAAGCTTGCAACCTTACAAGAAAAATCTGAACAAGTTGAAAATCAATTACTTTTCTTGGACCTATCAGAGAACTAAGGTTGTGAGGCAAACTGCCAACCCCAAATCGAGAGAGACAGGCAAAACCAAAGTCGCAGGCAACCTCTGCATCCCTGGAGCAAAAGTCTCTGGAGTCATAAGCTGGTAAAAACACTTAAATGATAATTCTGATGAAACGCTAGAGGCTAAGTGTGGACTACCTTGAGAGTAAAAAACTCCTAAAGACCTTCATTTCTGGGAAGGATCTCATGATTTCATTGACTGTACCTCTTTGAAGGCCACCAGGTTCTCATGGTGAAGATCTGGGAAGATCTCCCTATGGTGCTGGCTGGGGAGGGGAAGAGTTATTATTGTGAAATACACC
This sequence comes from Camelus bactrianus, assembly GCF_048773025.1. Classification (NCBI taxonomy): domain Eukaryota; kingdom Metazoa; phylum Chordata; class Mammalia; order Artiodactyla; family Camelidae; genus Camelus; species Camelus bactrianus. The sequence goes on along the minus strand of NC_133575.1, from coordinate 74,060,999 downwards.
CAGATTCTTCTCTATCACAAAGGCCTAAAGATGTTAATGGGAGTAGCTATACCACTTGAGAAACACTTGTGAAGGTCACAACCTTGAGATACAGACACTCTAAAAGGCTAAAATTGAAACGTAAGATTACAAAATGCTCCCAGTCCCCTATACCTCATTACCACAACCAACAGTATTGCAAATACACCAGTAACATAGTATTGGATCACAGCTGAAAGAATTACAAGACAGACTTTCTGAGGAGGAACATTTCTGGAAGCCCAATGTCAAAAGGAGAGACAAAAGCAAGGACAATTGTAGAATCTGAAGCCTTGGGAGCCTACAATTACAGCAAATATTAAACACCATCCAAATCCTAGCCAAATGAGTATAAATCCTTACAAAAGAGGCCTGTTTACCTCAGTTCCTATTACTCGATACACAATGTCCAACTTGAAACAAAAAGTAACAAGGCATGCCAAAAGGCAGGCAAAAACATAGCCTGCAGAGATAAGGAATCATAATCAGACTCAGATATGACATGGATATTAAAAATATCACTTGGGGAATTTTAAATAACTATGGTTAACATATTTAGGATTCTACTAGAAAAAAAGGGACAATGTGCAGAAGCAAATGGGTACTGAAAACATGGAGATAAAAACTCTAAGAAAAATCAAAAGGAGTTGTTAGAAATCAAAAACACTGTCACAGAAATGAAGTACACCTTGATGGGCTGATGAGTTACCTGGATGTGGCTGAGGAAAGAATTGATGAATTTGAATATTTGTCAGTGGAGACAGCCCAAATGGAAAGAAAAAATAAAGATGCTTGGAGCATCTTGTAGGGCTACAAATTATGGAAATTTGTAGCTCAAAAATGACAATGATGAGTATGTGTAAAAGGGATGCAAAAGCCAACCTGAACAAGCTCCCAATGTCCAAAGATGGAGTAGTTTGAACAACAAAATATAGTTGTATTAATTTATAACCCAAAGTATAAAATAAATATCCATGATCCATACTGATGTAAGTAAGGGACTGAATATAAATAAATAAGGGAGATGAGAGAAATTGCTCATATAGAAGAATTCCAAATAATTTATATAAGCTCTCTGCCCTCAAGAAAGTAGAGTGTAGCTACCTAATCCTGAAGTGAGGCTTGTGCAGAGCATGGAAAGAGACAAAGAAGAGAAACTTCACAGTGATAAACCTGAGGAACACTACCTCAGCCAAGGATCAGAATCAACATCCTCAGTGATAAGTCATTTGGATAATGTGTAACCTTGATATTATGTGATGACAATGGGACGTCACCTCTGTAGTCTTCCTCCCCAAATCTCAACAACTCATTCCATTCATGAGAAAAATGTCAGAGAAATCTGAATTGTGAGACATTCTGCATAATACCTGAGTAATAGTCCTCAAAAACAAAAAAATGTCTGAAACATTGTTACAGCCAAGAAAAGCCTAAGGAGACATGACAACTAAATGCAATGTAGTATTTCTGATTGGGTCTTGGACCTGAAAAGGACGTGAGAAATCTGAAAAGTGTGGACTTTGGTTAATAATAATGAACCTATATTGATTTATTAATTATAACAAATGGGCTGGACAAATGTCAGATTCATAATAGGGGAAATTGGACGCAGGGTATATGGGAATTCTCTGTTCTTTCTTGACAATAATTCTGTAAATCTGAAACATCTTTAAAATAGAGTTCACTTAAAAACTATCTGACTGCCAATTACTACGTTTGAATTAACATACAAACACAAACATCTCTTACCCTAAGTTCCTTTGTTAGAGTACTGATAATAAACTACTTGAAAATAAAGGCTATTTGTTAATTTTCAAAGTCAGATTTTGCCTAGCTTTGCAATCCAGACACTTGTCATTTCTGAATATGTATTCCTCCTAGGAAATTCACACCCACTTATAAAATTGAAATATACTATGTTTATTGGAGGGTAGTCATCTCTGTAATAGAAGATAGCAAATTCTACAAGTAGGGTATGTGAACTAAAAAAATATTTTCTGCCATTCCAGTAAACGACGACTGTTGCCTGCCATCATACCATTACCCACTGCAGCCACCACAACGGTGCACCCCAAGGGGATTCAGGATGGAGAAGAACAGGATTCTGGCTTTAGATAGTTAAGATGCATATCAAAGGAATGATTTCAATAAGCCCAGACTCTTGCATCTTCCTACACATAGAGAGTACTAAAATCATTAACTTGAGGTGTCAGGTTTTTGTGAAGAGCAGTAATCTTTTGATGCTCCACTACATGTTTGCTTTTGTTTCTGTTTTTAGCAAAAACTCCTATATGCTTGGTTCCTTCCTTACCATTTTGGAACAGTTCCTCAGAGCTCTCTGAGAGGTTGTCTCCCAGGCTATAGTCCTCAGTAAGTTCCCTAACATAAACATAACTAGCAACTTTTAGATTGTGCATTTTTTTTTCAGTCAACTGATATATCACATGAATTTAAAAATATGGTTATATTTGAAATAAAAATATAAATATGGTTCTCCATATAAATATAGAAAAAGCAAGTCATAATTTTCAATTATCGGACTAGAGGGGAGATAGACAATAAGCTCTATGAAGCTATGTTGGTTTTTGCTTTGTTTGGTCCAGTTATGAAAATAATGCCAGCCCTGTATTAGTTGAAGAATAAATACATGTTAAATGCATGAATGAGTGCTATGGTGAAATAGTGAATCATCAGCATAGTTTTGGAAATAATTAGATTTATATTTAAATAGAGTTACTAATCTGTTGCTCTAGAAGTTTGGAAGCCCAAAATAAAATTATACACTGACCCCATTCTCTTCTACTGCTCCCCTCTCTCTCCTAGATTAACCATCCAGAATAATACAAAATATCAGATCTGTGTTCTCTATATTATTTAGAGATATATGCCTTTTCTCAAATGGGGCTCTGGGGAATTAGGGGTGATTTTTAAATGGCAGGATTTGTCTTGCTGTTTCTTCTAAATTAGGGGAAAAAAACTGCTAAGATCCAGTTTATTATCAACAAAGTAATTATGTCTAATTGATGGCAAGATAAGTCACAGTGTGAACAATCCCCCCGTGACATCTGAGAAATGATTGTAATTATGTCATGTATATATTATTGCTATTTAAAGATTCAATTAGTCAAATGTGAATGACTCAATCTTCAAAGGATTGAAGAACCTGTATTTTCTGGGTGTCAACACTGTCACACGTCTGCTACTGATCTGTATGTTTTTCACCTAGCACTGGCCCAAATATTTCTCCCCACCATTAACCAAAAGCAAACAGATGAGGAAGAAACCTAATATACAACAAAATGAAATAAATTAAAAGGAAGAAAGGAAAAAAATAAAGGCACATTTATGTTACTCTAGAAGTGATAGCAAATCAACACTTAGACACTCTCTCCTTGCTTTATGTGGGCCGCAATCTGGGCTCTGCTTTACAGAAAACAACACACAAAAAAGAAACAATAGTAGCATGTTTTTGCTTACCCTCAGTTTATCTGATAAATCCTCACTGAAATGGCATGTTTAATTTGCATTTCCTGTTAACTCTGAACTGCCTTGAAAAATTAGTGCAACCACATAATTCTGCCAATTTATTCAACCTGAAGGTAAATATATGTCTAATGTGTCTTCATTGCACTGAACTACTCAGACTTTCTCTGACAATAATTTCTTGCAATATGTTGGATTTTAAAAACTTCCTGCCTCATATTTTTATTAGTTTTTAAAATTAGTGATACAAAACAACCAGGGATAAAGAAATAACTGAGCTTATTTAAACTATAATCTGCTGATTTTATCTACTTACACAGCTAATAATGGAATGTAAATAGCTTTTCTTGAATTGTCTGTTTCTTACTGACACCACATATATCTACATTGCTTTTTAGAGTTTGCAGATCCCTCTTTCTTACCTGCAAGGCACCGATTTTTTTCTTAATAGAAGACCATATCCTTTGATGTCATCAAACACCAGCTGACCTTTCTGAAATCTCTCAAGAAAGCAGTCCTTACTACTTAAGCAGATTCTTATTTTCCCTTTGTCCCTTATAACTTTTTGGCATCGTTGATTCTAATTATGACTTTCAAAATTCTAATACATCTTACTATCTTTTATAGTAATAAATATTATGCTTGGGCTTCTGGATATACAGGCTATTAAATCCTTTAAGTCAAATTGGCAAAAGTTAATGATAATCACAAGTTAAATTTGCCTTCATATCTTGAAGAAATCAAATATCTCTCTTCAAAGCTATCTTTTCATCACCCCCTTTCTTATTCATCCTTTCATGCAGATGTAACATTAAAATTCTCTTACTTGGTACTGCAGGGGCAATTCTGCATGAAGGGTACCATTCAAGTACCAATTTCACCTTGAAAATATGATAAGAATATATCTTTTGTTGCTGTGCAACTAATTCTCAATATTGACAGTATGTTGCCAAGAAAGTCACTCTCTATATATACTAACAAAGTGACTCACTCTATCTCTAGCTAAACACCTGGAGGGGTGCCTACCAGCCAGCCATGGGAGGAGGAGAGATAATCACGCTTGGTAATTCCTAAGTGTGAGTTTCTTCCCTTAATTACATTCCTTCCTACCAATTTTCCCAATAACGATAGGGGGAAAAAAAAACCCTAAAATGCATAAAGGATGGTTTCTTTTAAAATAAATTATACTGATGCCACTGGAGGGAGGGAAGCCTTTATTCTCACATGGATACATCCTTCTAAAGTCCCCACAAAGTAATTAAAGCTCTTATCACAATCATATTTCTAGTTTAAATTCTGATATCATCAGTCCTATGTGTAAATATATGTTTATTTTAAAATGTTAAAAGATAGGCTTTTCAAATGCTGGGGAAAGATAAATATTTCACACTTTAGAGCATAAGTCTTGAATAAGCAATTTCTTGGCATTGATTTTCAGTAAATACAAATGTTAAGAGTCCACTAATTGAAACAGAATAAGCACAAGCAAAATGAGGTAGAGTAAAGCAATTAACTAAGAGTAATGTGAATCAAATAGACTTAAGGACCAAATCTTCACTTGAGTTTTAGCCAGTGTTACTATTTAACCCAATTTTTAACTAAGCATCATTTCAACACAATGCATTCAATATAACGCAATTGTGTGGACCACAGCGTTTGAAATTTTTTGTATTCCAGAGCGAAGGGAGAAAAAACACTGCATAGCTCTGTCATTTCAAACAAATGGCATTCTCTCACATGACCATCCGCTTGCCATATCTACGCTATTCTTCCATTCATCTACATAATTTGGAAAGCTTATTCACCAACATAGAATTTATTCATAGAATAAAATGGTTATAGCAACAAGGCAAATGGTGCTTTACAATTTGTATACCTCTTGAACTCAAAGACATTAAGAGCGGCAACAGTTGACCACTGTGATGCAGTCTTTAAACACAATGTCAAATCAAGCTCTAGCTTAAATATTGTGCAGTATGCTTATGTCTATATGAGACACCTACTATTTAAAATTGTCCTCTACTGAACTATGACGACATCAGGCGTATCACTGGATGACACATAATTTAGGTTAATTCTAAAAACCCATTTGGTATTGTAAATAGCATCTCTCAAATTGGTCCTGCATGATTAAAATAAGTACAGCCACAATCAAAGAAAGTCATGCCAGCAAAATAAATTCTACCAAAATACTTAAAAGCTTATTTCAAATTAGCAAATGATGTCTTTTTCCCCTAATCCTCAGGAAATATAGAATACACAATATATCAGTGTAATGCTGAAATTTCCCAGATTAAATTTTATCACTCTGAACAGAATTAGCCAGGTATCTTTTTAAAAATATTTTAATGCTAAATGTGACTTTCTAGAGATAAAATCTATGTAGATTTATATAAAAATATAATCCTGTAAAGAATAGTAATAAAAAAGGCATTTCTCATAATTATATGCATTCTAGTAGGCTATGGTAAACACTAACATTTCAGGTGATTCTTCTGCCTTCTGTATGAGTTTAACAATGCAAATTTCTATGCATCCAGTTTTATGTGATTGAGAAATTTGAGAATTTGCTCTTAAAAAACTGCACTAATTGGTTAAAGTCCAATATATTGCAAAGTAATAATGATGAAGGGAAATTTTTTACAGTTGAAATGAATATTCTGGTGAACACATGTTAAAATATGCTAAGATGTCCTGTCTCACTCATAAGTATAGAAAATTACACCCAGACATCAATAAGACACATTTTTCATATGTCAGTTGGTCAAAATTAAAACACATTAATATCCAGTGTCTATAAGAGTGTAGGGAAAGAGCAAACTCATACACACTTAGTAGGATTGTAAATTATTTTATCCTTTATGTCAGGTAGCTTAGCAATATCTATCAACATATTTTTTAAAGGATTTATATTAAGAGGAGATGAATAGGAGAGGAAAATTTAATACGTGCGATGTACATACATGAAAATTTTGTTATCAATACTACATAAATAATATGTAAATGAATAAGAAACATATGATCCAAGAGACACATTGGCAGTGTTTATGAACGGATAATCTGCAGAAGGAACAAACAGTAAAAACTTATGAATTTTTGAAAAGGTATTCAACCTTACTAGTAAACAAGGAAGTGGACCTAAAAATAGAAATAGGTACCATTTCCCACATATCAGATTCGAAAAATTGAAATAAAAAATGTGAGAGAGTGGATATATTGGTGTTTTATTTATTCTCTTTATTTCTTGATAATACAAATATTTCATTAACAAATTGCACATACCCTTTCTTTCAACAATTCCATTTGTTTCCATGACAGATACACTAGAGGTAGAGCATGACAATAGATATTCAAGGATATGCTTTGCAGCATTGCCTGTTTTAGCAAAAACCTGGACACTGCCTAAATAGTGATCAACAGGTGAACTCAACTATGGTCCATCACTTTATTAGAAAACTGTGCAGCCATTCAAAGTAATATAATAGATCTTTCTTTTTAATGTGGAAAATTCTGCAAGGCATGTTTTAAAGTGAAAAAGCAAGGCACATTACCCTTGCATGTAGCATTTCCCATTTATGTAGTATTTTCAACATCATTACAGACATATGCATAAATGCTGGTACATGGATTTGGGGGTGGGGATGAAGCAGAAAAAGCTTTTCACAGAAGTTCTCTGTTCTAAGAGACCATTGTGAGCAGTGAAGAGAGCTGCTGAGGGAGACGTTGACTTTCCATTTCATTCCTTACAGTGGTGTTTAAATGTTTTACTGTGAAGGAGAGGCTGGGCTGGGCTAACAAGATAACTCACAAATCTAAGTATCGGAATACTGATCTGAGTTCTGCTGGACTAACTTGTAAATCTAAGTTAATTAGTGTTGGTTTGCTGTTCATGTTTTTTGCTAGCCAGCTGGATTTTCAAAGATATATATCTGGCTTTGGAATGTTGGTTTGCTGCCTCCCTGCCTCCACTTTTGTGATAATGATGCTGCTAAAGCTGTTCCATGCCTATTGGCCGAATACCCCAAGCTTGTACTTTACCCTATAAAACCTCACCCGCACATCTTGGAGGTGCTCAGAGCTTCGGAGCAGAAGCCCCTCTGAGCCCGCCAGCGTAATACATCTGACTACTCCAACCCTCAGAGTGGTGCTTGTTTCTTGGCTAGCCTGTCGTTTCCGTAACATTACTACATATATTTATCATTTTTATTTTAATGTAGCTGATATACTTGGTATGGAGATTATGGATCATTTTGTTTTCTTCTTTATTCTAAACCCCCAAATAAAGTTCTCTGTAACAGAAAGTAAAGTAGAGCTGCTAAAAAGAAGAAATACAACTAAAGCTCTGTCTCCAAATAAATAAAACAATTGGTTAACTCATTCATCTGGTTAAACAACAATTATCTTCTAAAAAGAACCAGAGACCATTTATTTACCCAGGGGACTGGTCTGAGAATACAAAACAGTCAATGAAACTCCCTCTAACTCAGTAGACTAAAACCTATGGCCTCACTTGTCCAGGTCAGAGACAACTGAATCTTGAAAGGGATCATAGAATTTGTGAAATCATATGCAAAAAATGCAAGTGCACACATCATTCTGAGGAGGGGGTTCAAAGCTTGACTCCGAAGTATCCGTTATAAATTTTAACACTTACTGAATTGTTTAGAGTGTGTCAGATATGGTGCTAAATGTATTCCATTGCTTATATCATTTGATCCTGAAAATAATCCAATGGGGGAGGCATTATCATTATATACATTTACACAAAGGGGGAAACTTGATGGAGCATGAGTATGTAACTTCCTCAAAGTCACAACCAAATACCATCCTATAATGCACGTCTTTATTCTTCACAGAAATTGTTGGGGCAATCACAGGATGTTATTTGCACTCATTAAAAATTCCTCTAACACAACAAATCATTTGTGTCCTTTAAAGCTCTCCAGTTTTGTGTTTGCTTTGACAAAATGGCAGAGGTCAGAGCTGGTTATATTATATGTAGCTAAGTCCATTCTCCAATATCTGCCTACCTCACCCATGCACTGGATGGAGTAGGAGAATTTAGTGGTTAATTTCAAAGACCAACCTATGGCCTAGCCACTCTCAGTTCTACTTAAACTCTGCTAGAAAAAGTGTTCCAAAGATATGTAAGCAAGAAGAAGGGAAGTTATAATCTATTTGCAGCTCTATTATTTATTTTTTCCCTTAAAAGAAACTTTCTCTTTAGAAAAGAATAAGGTTCCTAGTCTTATACATAAAATTTTAATATAAGTTACAAATGGTATTATATTTTTACTATAGATTAAAACTTGAAGGTATAGTAAAGCTAAAATAGTACATAGATTTTTTGTTAATTAGGTAGGAGAGTAGATACAATTAAAAATTTCATTCTACATTTCCATATGATCCAGCTAAAGACAACTTCTCTATGTAGGTAATTTGAACATAAATGAGGGTAGACTGAAAGTCCATTCATTCATTCATTCATTCACTTCTGAGGCTGGTGAAGTATGTAAGTATTTTAAAATCTGGTTCTATTTTCTTTCATAACTTTTGATTCTTCTAAAGGTAGAAACAGAGTTTTGTTAGATTTTTGATTTAAGTATTAGTAGTAAAAGTAGATTAGATCAACCAGACAATGTACAGATATGACATAGCATTTATAATTTATTTTTACCAAAAGGAATTATGCTTTTAATATTAAACTGTGAAACTTTAGTGAAGCCTTCTTAGTTGAATGCTGCCAGTATTTCCATTGTGTAGAATTACTTACAATCATCATTTTAAAGATAAGCTAGTGATTCAAATCAAATGAATTACTCAGTCCTATTTACCATTTTTGAAAATTATGGCTCAAACTAGGAAAATTAAATCCTATAATGGAAAGGTGAAAATGGGAGTCACTTTGATTTTTTTTTAGATTTTATCTAAGAGACAAAGCTTTGCTTATCATCAAGTCTTCTATTTTCCTGATTGCAATCTCATTTCACTTGCCCTTGATAAGACATGTTTGCAGTGACCTCCAGCTTGTTAAATATTCAGCAGAAAGTTTATGGAGTTTCCCATAACCTTGATTAAAAGCCTTTTGGGAAACTAAATGCTGAAACAAGAACTTTATTTGAAAAGCAACTTGAGTGCGCCATGCTGATTTCAGTCTCACTAATAGTACTTATAATCAGCAGTCAGTGGCATAAGATGAGGCCAGAGGTAAAATATGGAAAAGCAACCTTTCTCTTCTTATGAGTTACTGTAGCAGCAGACTAAATGAGGTATTTACAACTTGATTTAGCAAGCAGAAGAGATTTCTTTTTAAACTCATGGGAGGAATGCATGAAGTGACTTACAAACTCACATCTACAAAATAAATAGCAAGTATATTTCCCCACACGTATCTCTGCGCACATATAGAAACAGGTACTCATTTAGGTATCTGTTTCTATACATGCAACAACGCATCATGTTTTGAACCAAAATAAATAGGAGGTTTGTAGATTGTAAAGTTGAGATCTAGATGTAAATGAATAATGCAGACTGACTTGAGTTCATATGAAACTCAGGGAAATTTCTAAGATATGAGGCAGCTTCATTATCTCAAGACAGACAGTAATCCTCTGTCTAAATGTCTAAGTCATCTTTATCTTAAATTGGATAAAAATGGACTTGTTATACTTTATTAGTGATTTACGGTTTATCATTTTTTCAACGTATTACTTTGTTCTGGAAGCTATTAGCAGTAACTCAAAGGCATTGTAGTAAGATTTCCTGGATTTAAATGCACTATATACCATTAATTATAATCTATAAAAATCTAGTACATTTAGTTTTCAACCTGCTGTTTTATTATTATACATATAAAATAAGTTACTAAAATTATTCACTATCACTATATCTTCACCTTCAATAAATGCTTAGATTGGAAAAGAGAATATAGACGCTCAGAAGGAAAGTTAGTTATTATATAATGTTCAAAAAATAGAAGTCAATAACGTAGCTTGCTCTTCTTAAGGAATATTTTAGCTATGATTTTTCTTTCCTTTATTTACCCTTCCTTTTGAAAATAAGCTCCCTATCCAAGGTATTTATTTCTTACATTATTTACGAATGATCTTTGTCAAGTAGGTTTTTAATGCAAAAGCTGTCATTAAACACAATTTACAGATAATGACATTTAAGGCATTATTAGTATTTTTTACAAGTCCTATGAAATATCATTCAGTGATTATCCCTAAAAGTAATATTGACAGCAGAAGTAAGCCACACTCTCAGAGAAAAAGTGACTTTGTTGTTTAATATTATCAGGAAATAATGACAGTCTAGCTATCATTCTGTAATGCAAATTTAAAAACCAGAAGATATTCTGTCGAACTACAATTTTTTCACAGACTTAAAAAACCTACTATCATATGAAAGCCACCATCATTTCTATGGAAAACCTCAGAGAACCTCGGGTTTTAAACATGATAAATGGACTAACTTGGATAAAAGTCCCTAAGACCTTTAAGTACACAAATTACAAATAATCCATTAAATTGAAGTGATGAAAATGGAAGTGACCTCAGTATTACTGTCTTTGGATGGTAAGCATTAAGGATATCAGAAATTGTGTTTGAAACTCTATCAAGAATTCACCATATCATCATCATATTAATGACCTGAGAACAAAATACGAGTTCTTGGAGCATACCGTATGTGTTACATTTCTTAGAAACTGTATTTTAATGGATTTGAAGATACTATGTCAGATACGTAATACAAGTCTTTAATATAATATTTCCATGGGCTCTTAAGAACTTAATGAATCATTCCAGAAATAACACAAAAAATACAACATAATTGAAAAAATATATGTGTGTGTATTTGTGTTGTATAAATAGAGCACCTAATTGCTCCCAGTGAGAGACTATGTTCACATAAGGGTTTTCTTTCCTTTCTCTTACCTGTACTATATCCTCTAACAAAAATACAATTATTACACATTATTACCAGGCCTGTGTTGAATGAAGCAAGTATACTTTTACTTGCAATATGCTTTTCATAGTATATTAAAAAAAGAAAGCAGTATGTAATTAACTTTGTCTTTAACTACACACATCCTCTCTTTCCACCCGAATGAAATCTAATGAAATAATAATCTTTATTCACCAACCCACAGGTAGGAGGTAAGGCTTATCATTAACCCATAAGAAGTGTAAGCCCTTGGCAGGTCTACAGGGAGAAAAAGCATATATTTTTCATTTCAACATTTGGCTAGATGATACTTTCTTCAATGAAGGGAAAAAAATGCTGAATGGGGATCTATCTATCTATATATACTTTTGGCAAATGTATGAAATTATAAATACATATAAAAGAAGAAACATACAATAGAATCTGTTGAAAAATCAATGCTAATTGTTCATCTTGTATTTGCCTAAGAAGCAATTGTGAAATTCGGTGTTATTAAGAAAAGATCTAAGGACAGCTGTGTGGTCAAAATAGCCACCAGAAAAGGCATAAAAGACTTAGACATTTATGATAAGACAGTGGACAGTGGAAAGGGAGGATGTGTGTAGTTAAAGACAAAGTTAATTACACACTGCTTTCTTTTTTAATCATTCTAGGAATAACACAAAAAATACAACATAATTGAAAAGATACATGTCTGTGTGTATCTCTGTTTGTAAATAAAGTAGCACATGAAAAATAATAGGTTTTGGGGGGGATTATTTAAGTTACCCCTTAACATGTTAAAATAGAAAAATAAATATTTCTCAAGTCATAATGATTCTCCTTAAGTAATATATATTTTTTCACTGCAATCACCTTATGTTTTATCAGAATTCTCCAGGAAATTTTCTGTCTCCCTAAACTTATACATGATTGATTCGGTACCTGTGAATCACTGACAATAAATCAACACGTATCATAGAATACTTTAACGATATTTTTTAAAAAAGTCTCATTGCTGCCTGTGATCATTTAAAATATTTCCTTTATTTTCTCTAATATTTCTTAAAGTTATATTATACATATTTTTCTACTAGAATTTCCCTTAAGGCTTAAGCTGGGTAAGATATTCTCCTAGATATTTAGCTGGTGAGTTTTTGAGGTATCTAAGGTCTTCACCTTCATTTTGAAGTTATTATATTTTTCAGAATGCACACCATTTTGTTAGCTCAAAAAGAATATTCAAATTCAATCCTTTGGGATGAATAACGGGTATTAGCGATAGGTATTATTCAACATTAACAAATTAAGGTAATGTAACAGAAAAAAGTAGAGAATATTTAAATTGCCGTTTAACTGGAATATATTATGTATGGGAAAACTGAACCACAAAATTAGAGTTATTCCAAGCCTGTTATTCTACAAATATGTAACATAAACCTAAGGAGAATAACTGACCTCTTCAAGGTCACAAAGAGTTACTGCCAGAATCTAGGTATCTCAGGTCCCTTGATCCTTAACCATGTCCTTTCCAAGGAATATACAATACCAAGTAGACTTGTATCTATTAATTTGATAACAAAATTATTCTTTCCTTCAAAAACAGGAAAGAGTAACTCAAAGAGGACACTAGGGATTAATTCATGTATCCATCTAAGGGCCATTTACTTCTCCATACAAATGAGTATTTCTCTTGAAAGCCATTTCTGCATTTGCTTAAAGATGTAGATTCAAGAAAGAGGAGAAAGAATATAAATGAGGCATTATCATTTGATCTACAGTAATTTGTCAAAATTGCAAATCATTGCTTCAAGAACTCTCATGCATGCCTAACACTATCTTCATTAGATAATTACTCGTTATAAATCAGCACAGGCTGAAGTCTGATAGGACATTCAGCATCCCAGATATACAGCAGTTTCTTTACTAATATCAAGATAAAAAAAAATTTAAATTTCATTGATTAAAAACATATATTTGTGCTCATCTATGACTTCTTTTTTTTTTTTTTAAAGAAATGGCATTTTGCCATGAAGTTCCTTGCAATAAATCACCTTAAAATATTCCAATAAAATGGCTTGGTCTCATGTAATACAGTCATTGTACAGAGCACCTAAGAAATATAACTTACATCAAAATGCTTTTGTAATAGAGCAAAAACACGGGGCTGCCATGTTTATACAATAAAAACATAACGTTAAATATGGTTTCTGTCTCTGAAAATGGTGGTATGTTTTAAAAATGGCAAGTATTCTTTTTATCTCTTCCTGCTGAGATTAAGTTAGTTTGCTTTATCTTCATCATGTTCACTCCTCTCCCTGGGGAGGAATATTTATTTGCACTTGTGCCTACAGCGTATGAGGGTAAGCCTGATTTACAAATTAGCAGTAACGCGTTCTCCATCTACTCTTCTAACATATCAATCCACCCACTTACAAAGAAAAGTATACAGTCTATAAATTTAAACCTGAACATTTTATGTTGACTGTATGATTATTAATATTGCTGCTACTGTTGTTGTTGTTGTTGTTGTTAGGATCCTAAATTATTCATCTCTGGGAAAAAAAGTTCTGATAGTTAATTTGAAACTTCTAAAATAACTGGAAATAAAGAAAGTAATTACTATATCTTAAACTCCGTGAAATTTGAATTCAAATAAGCCACAATGTTGGATAGAGCTTGACTATCTTTGATGGCTACTGTGAAATAGAAAAAGCCAAATACCATAAGAGATGAAAATACATCTGCCTACAATTTCCCTCAGCATCTATATTCAGGAAGCATCATGCGTACTAAAAACACAGACTTCCCTTCATTTTATGTCCATTAGGCTTGAGGCATGGAGCCTCTTAAAACATATGGGGAGGAGGAGAGTACGGGAAAGATTGCAAAGAAAATGAATGATGATAATAAAATGCAATGCAAGAACAAATAATCAGTCAATAATTCTTCACTCTTTCCAACTAAACTAGGATATATTAGTAAGCAATGAGATAAAGGAAGAAATAAAGCTCACACATAATCAGCAGTTACCCAATTAAAGTTCCGATCATATAATACATCCCCACTGAATTGCTCAGCAAATATGCTTTCTCAAAACTATCAGGACTTTAACAACGGGACGTTCCTTTTTTATGACTCAAGAGGCATACACAAAGAGCAGATTCTTCTGGATACATGCAAAAGGAGTCAAATAAAATAGTCCAGTACCTTACATTCAATAGGAAACTTATCTGTGTCTTTGTGTTTACTTTTTGTCACTTTCTCGACTTTCTTTCTTCACCTTCCGCATTCTGATAATAGTTCGTGGAAATCAGAACATCAACACCAGCAATGATCCAGAAGGGTTCTTAAGCGGCTTGTGTGTGATGGGAAGCGTAATGACTTCATGTGCATATGTCTGCTGACTCGATTAGTTGATGGTGCAGCTAGATCTCTACTTCGTTAATGCCCTATCTGTCCTGTTGTTCTGATTCGTTTCCCAGAAATGGAGAGAGCCTGTGTATAGCTACACACCCAGCATAGAAAGAGCACTTATCCTCACCTAGATGCCATGGTGACTTATAAATAGAATGTACTGTTTTTCAAATGAGAATTGTCAAAGAAATAAGATGTGTGCACTTGTGTGTGTCTGTGTGAGTGTGTGTCCCTGTATGTATGAACAGACAGTAAGAAAAAAAATCTTTTTGTTGAAGAATTAAGTGAGTATACTCTAACACTTCAAAACCATCTAGAGTGCTCTTCTACACTTCAGTACAAGACTTATCCCAAACTGTATATGATATAAACGCCAATACAGTACATTTTGATAAATCTTAATATATAATGTAAACTTCACTGAGGCTTTATCACAGATGGAGTTATTTTAATGCCTTAATTCATCATAGCCAACTGCTGCACTGCTATCCCTCATCTCTATTTTGGTCAATTATTCAACACATTTGTTAGAACTTTGTTAATCAAAGTATGGGTCTCTGACTGGCAGGATCTACATCACCTAGGAGCTTGTTAGAAATGCAAAATCTCAGGTTCCCACACCAGACTACTCTGTCTACATGTTAACGAGATCTCCAGGAGTCGGGTATGCATGTGAAACTTTGGAAAGTACTGTGTGAGAATACGCATTGTCCCAAGAAATAAATCTTGTAAAATGCTATAAGTATATGTATATACTCAGATACATGTACATACACTCAATTAATACAACAATGCTCTGAGACAGCTGTTACTATTAATGTTATTTTTTAAATGGGGAAAACGGAGGCACCGGGAGCTTAAATGTCTTACCAAATGTCTTATCACTAGTTATTTGCAGGACTGAGTGTCTAACCGAGTAGTCTGGCCCCATCCCATTAGAATGCTTCTCTTCAGAACTGATTAATCATACATATTACAACAGCAACTAGGCTGACTTTCGTAGATGTGAAACTAAAACAGAAATGGGTGAGGACAAAACATATCTACACTTCATCTTAATGTATTTTTTTTTTAATCTCATGAGAGTTAAAATTCTTCAATTTCAGGGAAAAACTCTATCTGGGAGTGGGCAAACAAAGAAAATCAATGTCTTTTAAAATCAAGGTCTCTTAAGGTCTTAGCTTGAATTTGCTCCGGTATTTTCTTCTTTTTGCAAAAACAGTACTGCTGAAACAGCTCAGAAAACTGAGTTTAAAAATGTGTGATTAATTTCATCTATTGCAGGGTCTTTTACTCTCTGTCCTGAAAGCAATCTGCTTTTTTTCTATATGGAATGATAATGTATAGACACGAAGTTTTTGGATATACCCTATTCTCCTGTCCAATTCAATTCGAATCAAAGCTGGGAGGATAGGGGAAAAACATTAGAAAACACTAGTATGGCAATGTTTGCAACAGTTCTAAACTAGTAAAACTAGCTTTTATACAAAATTATTTCTGGGGGAAAAAACGCAATTAAAGAGAAATAGCTGATTAAAAAGCTTGACGATCCAACTGAGAAGGTCTTTGGTGTATTCATATTTCAAAAATACCTCTGATGAATACTGCATCCTTGTAACTAAAGTCTGAATTAAGCAAAGAATCTCTGAATTTTTTGTTAATATTTAACTTAGTCTTAAATAATTTGCTACATCAAAGATTAATTTGCTACATTCTTTAAAAGGACTTAGACAACATGTATGTGCCTCTGTAAAATTGGCTCTCTTTCTGCAAATCAAAGCCAAGGAGTATTTATGCATTATGGGGACACATATTTTGCAGACAGGCATTGTGTAGTTACATAGAACTATCAATTAGGAAAGAATTATGCAATTCAGATTTAGATTAATTTACATGAGTAGATCTATATATAAGTATACCTGATCTGAGCCCAATCCTGGAAAATGAGGCCATTAAAACAAAAACTCTAATGTGTCATTGAGCCCTGCAATACACCACTGACGAGCCAAAGAACAGGAGAAGAATCTTCTAAAAGCCAAGTAAAGATAATCGTTTTTTACATGCTTAATTTTGAGCTGTAAAAACAATGCTATTTGTGAAACCAAAAAGTATTTTTCTCAAAATATTTTTTTTAAATTTCAACATAGCTTTCTCAATCCAGAGAACTGAACTTCCATGTCATCGATTGAGTATAAATAAAAGCTAACAGACTTCCTACATAAGACAAACTTCTTCACTTAAAAGTGTGAGCAGAGTGCTACTCCTTTTTAGCTTCTAATCCTAAAAGTTACCCTGCTTTAATCTCCAGTTCTAATCCTTGCCCATAAGATTATTAAAATGTTTTCTCCAAACATTTTTACTATAATGTGAAACATGCTATTAACTCAGTACACTTGAGTCTATCAAAATCACTTCATGAATTGTGATTACAAAATGAAGTATTACAATAAAACTATTAGTCAACATCCAACTTTTTAAAAAGTATGATTTACGTAGATACCATAAAGTAAGATTTAAAATTATCTGCTTTCTCATTGCTTTTGAGAGCTAAACACGTTACAAGAGAGGAAATTTCTGAGGGAAAAAAAAAAAACTTTTAAAGGTAGATTTTATATATACTACTTAGAAGAACTTTTTTATGTACCCTACAAATTGTTCCAATAAAAGATTAATAAAAGTAAAGTGCCAGACTATCGTGTATTTTATTTTTATTTTAGTGGAATCGGGACAACAATTACTAAGATTATTGATTAAAATGAGGAAAAAATTGGTTCAGCAAACACTGTGACTTCTAGCCTATTTTCTATTGGGAATCTTCAATATTCAATAAAGATGTAAATTAACAAATTGCAGAAATCATGGTAAGACAGATTGTCTATAATTATTCACTATTTAATGATTTCATTGATAAACTCCCTAGTTGTTGAGTGTTCTGTTAATGCAAGCAGTTATGAGGGTCTCAAGTTTCTGTACAATTTAAAAGTGTCAAGGGGACAACATATATTACTATAATGCTTCTCATTCATTAAAATTTATAAATTATTTTAAAACAAGAAATTGGTGTGTGGCTCACGCTACTAAATATTCCAAGTCACCCAAAAGTTACATCTTGCATTCCTGATTATATCATTTTTCAAAGAACTACAAAAAAGAACAAATGGCAAACATTCCTGTCTTAGAGGCAAAGAAAAGTGAGAACTAAGAGTAAGATAAAAGCATCAGAAGAAAGACAGAAGAAGGTCATAAAAAGAACTGCCTCGTGGCTCATAAATAATAGAAACATAAATGTCAAATGAACTTTATTATCTGGTGTGGGTAGCCTAATAAAAATTTAGATGCAAAGGAAGGCTTATTGTGAAGAGAAGGCCACCTATTCTGTCACTGAAGGTGGTTATTCAAGCTTACTGACATTCCAGACCTTACGGCGTTGGTTTTCAATTGGCAGCTTGTGTCAAGCTCTTAGTGCTTGTCATTTTCAAACAGAAAAGACAAGATAAAAGATTGCTTTACTTAGAGTGGCCTGCTTCTGAGTGATAAACCTCTATCTAATGCATATTAGATTTAAGATACTAAAGATACACTCATCTTAGAGGCTGTTACCCAAATGGAATCCTATCCTAAAGTTTCCAACTTTAGAGATACACTTTTCATTTTGATCCATGACTTTTGTGACTTTTTTTTTTAGATTATCTTTAGTATAAATCCTTCATTGCCTTCACAAAGCCTAGATACTCCAAATTAGATGTCATTTTTCGATTGGTCACAATATTGGGGTTGCATTTTCTGTATAGGAAAGTTAGATGCGATAGAATGGTATGTTAAGATTTATTTCATCCATTTCTTATTGTGATATATTTTTTAACTTTCCTAAATTTGAGTAGGAAAAAACTGACTTTTCAAAAGCATGTCAGTTTAAGTGACAACATTAATACATATTATGGAGCGTAAAATTAATACACATTACAGAGTGTCTGCCACTAGATAACTGTTTATATCTGCCTAAGCTCATTTAGTATACACACTACTATCAAGTGTGCCTTATTCTTTACCAAGCAATGGTAAACAGCTGAACTCTTGGGTGGAACCAATCTTTCTCATCTATTTATAGACACTATTA
Organism: Camelus bactrianus; assembly: GCF_048773025.1. Classification (NCBI taxonomy): domain Eukaryota; kingdom Metazoa; phylum Chordata; class Mammalia; order Artiodactyla; family Camelidae; genus Camelus; species Camelus bactrianus. The sequence continues at coordinate 74,042,038 of NC_133575.1, read as the reverse complement.
TTTATATAATATACCAGGGTCTAAAATAAACTGGTAGTCACAGACAGTATTCATGACTGCAATGCTTTTCCTGTGAGAATGAATAAAAGTGATTTTGGATATTCTTGTTAGCTTAAAAAAAGTATTACTCTATCCAAAGGAATCTTTTTTTTTTTTTATTATTTCAGTAGAAAGATAAAGCTATAAATTATTGTCTATCGGCAAGGTGATGGAAGTTACCAGGCATTTGTCTGATACCTGCAAAACACAGGAGCATTGAGTTCAGTCCCTTTTACCAAGTGGGACATAACTAATAGAACTGATAGTTGATGATGTCACTCCTTAGAAATAGTCATTGATTTATCTTTCAAAATCTGTGACTTCCGGTTTGTTGAGCTGATTCAAATCATTTATTTATTTCAGTTTCCCCTACCCTGGACTGACACTACTACACAGGCTAGGAATGAACACAGTTTTAGGAAACCATCTATCACATACATAGCCAGCCGAGACAGGATTGGCTTGGATGGATATTTAACCTTTAAAAGGAACATAACTTCTCTTTTTGAGGTTGAGTACATTTCCTACTTGGTTTCACGTAACAATATTAACGCAATGATGGCATTCACTTTTCTTTTTGTTGTAGTACAGGAATTGATGTGTGGCTTCCCTCAAAAATGCATTTAAAAAATGCATTTAAAAAATATTAGAGGGCCAATGAAGTCAAATGTCCTGGGTATTTGACAACAAGCAAAAGTACCTAATTAACATTTATATGGGTAACACTTGTGAAACTGTAGATTTAGGTCATTTTCTGTGACATCCTCTGAAAATGTAAGGGCTATGGTTCCCTTAAATATATAAACCATTATTACTCTTTTTTCTAACAAAAATGAATGGTTGAATTTTTCAGATGAATGATTAACACAGTCTTAGTATATCAAAATTTGCCTGAGAAAATATTTGGGTAGTTTTATTTTGCCTTTAGATATCTGACTCCTAATATTCTCAACTATGAAAGGCTGGGTTTCAATGATCCATTATTAAGCAATTCTTTTAAAGTTTCATACTTTTCAAAAATTTTACCAACTTCTGTATCTAGAATTAGATACTCAACTATCAAACATTCAACTAATAATTACCATGGTGTTATTCATGTCAACAGTCTCAGCAGAACAAGACAAAATTTGGCATTTCTCTGAGTAGTACTCTAGTCAATCAAATCGGTCTCCCACTTTCTATACCAATTAATTTGATTACTGGTAGAGGATCAATCAAAATGTGTTGCCAGGAAAAGATTAATTACTTTCTTTTTTGAGAATTAATTAGTACTGTGTTAGAGTTCTAAGCAAACCTGATCTAGTGAAAGAAAAATGAATGTCAAAGAGATGTGCTAACCCAAGATATACCTTAGCAGAGAGATTTATCATTTTTAAATTAATGATGAAACATATTACTCTTTAATTTAAATGTAGAACTTCTTTAGCCCTAAATGCTCTTGGAATTCTATTTTTGTTCCTTTTGTATCACAGAAATGATAAAGTAAAAGAAAAACATTACAAAACAATTTTTTTAAAGTTGATAAAATTTTACATGTGTTCAGTAACTTTAAGTTCAAATTTCAGACACTAGACCAATTGTAATGTAAGTAGAGTAACTTCATGTGCATAATGACCACATTCAATGAAGAGGTTTCAAAAAAGGTAGATGACATAACTTTTGCAGTTGAAAAACACTAAAACACAGACTAAACGAAGCCTTTTCCCCCCTTCATTTAAGAGGATTTTCTCTGAAAATGAACTAATTTATATCTGGTAGACTGAAGACTGACTTTAATCTTTTTAGTAAAAAAAAAATTTTTTTTTTTTTTTACCATTTCTCTTCCACAGAAACATGAGTGTTATCTATGATCAGTCAAATTATAATATGCCAACAGATCATTAGAAATTTAGAGGTAGTTATCCTTTTCACTCCAACTTACCCATAATGAGAGAGTAGCAATGCATTCTCTATTTAAGGGAAAAAAATTACACACATTCTGACTTCATATGGATGAACTATTCAGAAATCTCTGTAGTTTAACATGGTAGATCTTGGCGAATATTGCCATGTCTTTCAGAACTTAGTCTGAATTATAACATCAAAGCAATGTTTTACAAAAGAAAGTTGGGAAGTGTTTTTAACTCTTCTCTTGGTAAATTATATTTACCTGATGCTACTTGTAAACAAATATCTATGAACTTAGGGCCATATGTAATTTAGTGTGTTTAGAGTGGTCCCAAGAGGATCACACTGTCCTCAGATCTCTCCATGAATACTCCATCTTGACATACAAAATTCTTCACAGTGCACAGTCATACTCTGCTGTCTACTAGGGCCACAGTCTCGTGTGTCTCCACAAGATTCTTTGAAAATGCGAAGGAGTGACCTGTTACAGTATTCATAATAACACAGCAGCAACCAATAATGCTGTGTATGGGTTAGATTTCTGTTTGTTTATATTTTTTACCTAATTAGCCAGCTTCAAAGAGCAGGGCCCTTCTGTTTGAAATGGTACACATAATTTGATGGGGTTATGATGGGCGGAAAGCTCTGGGACATAAGTTGTTAGCTAAGGAAGAAAAAACTGCACAGAATGGCATTAAGTCATCCTCATGCTAACGGCTCAAGTCAGGAGATTGCAACTGTGAAGTTTAAAAATTCAAAAAGCCTCTAAATGGAATGAGACAGAATATTTTATTAAACTTATCTCCGGAAAGAGAAATAATTGGACTGAGTTTGCTTGTTTCTTCTTTATCTTAGAAAGGAGAGTTAATATTCTTGGCAAAAGACTCAAGAGAATGGATAGCATAATTTCTGCAGCTAATCAGCAGATTTTTATCAACCTGGGAATATATTTTAAACTAGTATTAATAAATCCCTCTAGCAAATTTTGGGTACGATCTTATCCATAAAAGTTGTGGTTCTATCTCTTTTTGTGAACTTACAAGGAATTTTCAGAACTACATACTATTTTAGGCAATTCATTAGCAGAAAAGAAAGCAGATTGAGGATGCAATGCATTTCAAAATATGAAATGAGAACTGCATAAATTAATTCTATTGCTTAAGGACAGCGTTTATTTCCTCTAAACATTTACATTCTTATTCGTGGTGCTATTGACTAACATTACACAGTTTATTGGCATCTGCTCCATATCACAAGACCCATTATTATGTACTATTTCAGGGCTACAGAGTTTCTTTTTGAAGAATCAAAAGTACCTTATCATCTATATTAACCAAAGAAATTATTTTGTGATGGCAAATTTTGCATCAGCTCTTTTTTTTTCTTTTTTAAACAAAACACGCATGTATATGTTAACAATCTCACTAGTGTGCCACATTAAGATAATAGAACCTCATTTAAAATAAAATAGTGTGCTTACTGCACTTGTATTAAGGTCCTTTATTGTCCAAAATGGACAACATTCTCTTGGAACATGGTTTAGAGGGAAGTTTCTGGTTCAGTGGGAGAGTTGGTAGCTACTAATTTTACTTGTAGTAAAAATAAACTTTAAATGTTAACCCACAAATATTGTTAGACTTATACAGAAATTGATATTCATTTTAATAGTTTCTGTCTTTTGTATAAGTTTCTAAAAATAACAAATAGCAAACAAGTATTATTTGTATTATCATTATTATTGCCTACTGCCATCCCAATTTTAAAAAAAAGCATAATTAATAAAGAACTTCATGAACTTGAAATTTGCCATTGCTTCATCCTGTAGAGTCATTATGAACAAAATATTTAATAGTCAAAATAATAGTGTCAATATGATTAGAGGAGAGAAATGTTTAGTCCTGGTAGAAACAAGCTTTAAAAATAAAGCTCTTGGCAGAAGGGTATAGCTCAGTGGAAGAGTGCATGCTTAGCCTGCATTTGGTCCTGGGTTCAATCCTCAGTACCTCCATTAAATAAATGAAGAGTCTAATTACCCCTAATTCCCCCCTTAAAAAAATAAAGTAAGAAAAAAAATGTTTAAAAAATAAAAATAAATAAAGCTCTTGAATATGTCAGCTCATACATGGTTGCTAAACTTAGACTCTTTTTTTAATTGAAGTATAGCTTACTTACAATACTATATTAGTATGAGGTGTACACTTGCATTCAACTACTAATATAATCAAGTTCTATGAAGAATTCTGCACTTGAATATTTTTAAACAACTGAGATAAAGTTGTATTTAATTTTAAATATTTTATAATAATTTCTAACCCATATCAATTCTGTCCCTATTATATCAATAATTTACCATCTTAGTCTCATTCAGCTGGAAAATTTATTTCAGGGTTAAATTCACACTGTGGATGCTTACTCTGAATTTATTATTTAATCACTGCTATACAATTCTCTAAGAAAAGGGCTTAGTGGCACATGTCATATACAAAAGAATCAATTCTCTCTAGTTTATAAAAACAATGCCTATTTCATCTGTAATTAACTAGCGATTAACAAGGCAGTGATAGGCCTACAATTAAAATAATAATTTGTGAAGTGAAAAGAGTAAAGATACATTTGCTTAATGCCTATTTGTTACTTATGACCATATTCTTATTCGAGATTGGCTCTGAGTTCTTTACAGTAGCAGATATAGTCACAGTCCTGTATTTCTACCAGAAGTCATTATGTCCTGTCACGCACAGTAAATAAAAGCTAGATTAGTGTTGCATTTTATAGAATGAAAAATTATTTTAAGTATAAAATTGAATATAGAGATAGATGTTTAGGACTTTCTGAATTTGGTAACTAAAAATTCTCTAAAATGTTTATATTGAAAACACCTTTAACTTCCAGGGTCTACTCTTGTAGAGAGAAAGAGGCTGTTATGCCGTCATTGGTCCTGTAGGTTTAGTGTTAGATTACATTTTCATGTTTAATCAGTACCTTTCCCTTCTTGTTTTGAGTTTCAAAAATAAGGGATTAAACTACAATGATGGGGAAGCCATTTTGTTTTTAAAACTAGATGTTTATTTAAATTATGTATCCATACAATCCATAATGATCAAAAAAGATTTTCAAAATTTCTATTTTATGCAAATTTTTTTGGGGGGAGAGGTGGGTAATCAGGTTTATTTATTTATTTATTAGTATTTTTTTTAATGGAGGGACTGGGGATTGAACCCAGGACCTCATGCATGCTAAGCACACACTCTACCACTGAATTATTTGGTCCCGTTTTTCAGTTTGTTTTTTTTTTAAATACCTAGGACTCTTCTCTGTCACATATATGGTGTGCTTTTTTGGACCTACACACCTTTATGTATATAAAACATATCTAGAGCCAATTACAATTCTTCAAATACAAGAATCTAAGATATACATAACCTTATCAAATTTTGTTTTTCCCAAAATTATGAGGAAGCAGGGATGTTCAAGATACATGTTCAACATAATAAATTTAATGAAGTTCTCTATTTAGTATCAACTTCATGATCCTTTTCAAGAATTCAACAGCTTTGGATTGTGCAAAATACAGCCTTTATGCCTTCAGTCTGGAGACCAAATCTGGATGTCTTTCTAAACAGTAACATGGCTTAAGCCATGTGGTTTCAATACATTATTGAAAACCTCAGACCAGTTCCTCTACACTGGAGTCAGGAGCTTTTATTTTCTTAAAAAAGAACTGTCTATGGTTCTTGTCTCTATTAAAAATTAAAAACAAAATCTAGAAAGTAATTTATATGAATTACAAAAATAGTTTATCTGTACACAAATAAAATGAATAAAATAAAATAAAGTGGCTGATTATATACAAATAAATTCCTATATTATATATAGGTAAGTAGAAAATTCTATCCATGCCTAAACAAAATTACTATATTAAATTTCATAATAAACTTCAAAGTAGATGTGATCACACCTTTTAAAAATGTGCTGCTAACATAATTAAATGGCCCAAGGTATGACGGCTACCATTGTTTGACTTGCAAACACAAGAAGCCCATTTATACTGCAGGACTAGGGAGGTATCACTTACTGGATTCAGGATCAGAGTTGCCATCCCCTTCAGTGCGGTTGTTGGGTGCAGCATGATCAAAGTACTCCTCCTGAGGATAGCCAAGGGGCAGGGCATGGGACGTGCTTGGAAGGCTGCCCATATCATGGTCTCCCAGTCCACCATCACTGCTGCTTTCCTGAGAGCCTTCTGGTAGGTGAAAAGTGACACGCCGCTGGGACTGAAAAGAAGACAGAAAATTACAGGGTTTCAGCTATGATCTGAATAATTGCTTAATGCATCCAATTTAGAAAATGTATTATTTCAGCTATCTAGTGAAGTCACATTAACATTATTTTGAATTGTGAACAATTTCAGGCTTTTGTGAACAGTCAGCTCTGTGTTCAAACTCGCTTCACCTGGCAGCAGAATTGCTTTTATTATATTTTTAAACAGGGCACATCCAGTTGCAGAATAAAAGTCAACTTGTTCTCAAGCAAGAGTCTGTCACCTTTCTAGACACTGGAGCACATTGGAAATTCTGATCATCATTTAAACATGGATTTATTTAACTATAATTTGACAAGAATTCATTTTTGAATAATAAGCATGAATAAATATAACACAATTTTATTGCTATCTCTGTAAGATTCTGGCAGGCCGAAACAGTAGATAATAATACAAATTTATTCAATCATGTAGGCTGATAAATTAAAAGTACAAATCATCTTTTCAAAGAATCTTTGGGACAAGCTTTTGAATTGGAATTCATTTAAATTGATTCTGCACTTTAAAAAATAAAAAATAATTACATGGTATGGATAACAATTGATAATTATAAAGGCAAACTATATATAGGTATCATCTTTAATGGTAATTATAGCAGAATACAAAAATATATACATGCCAGCATATAGAGGAAGGATTTGGTTCATGGCATCCAGCAGGAGGATAACTCCACCAGATGTAGCAGTATTTTTATTTGCAGCATTGCTATATGTAGTAGCTAATCTCCAAGGACAGCTTTGACAGTGGACCTCACCTCTTGGTATTCAGACCCTCACGTAGTCCTCTAACCACAGTGAATATGGGTAAGTCCTGTGTAACCAAACCTTGCAGCTTTTGCCTTGCTCCCTTTAAATACTCATTCAGGAAAATCAGCTGACTTGAAAGAAGTCTGACTACTGGGAGACTCCCATATTGTGAGGAAGCTCAAGGTGGCCATGTGGAAAGACTACATAGAACGAAAGTACAGCACCCAGAGAGGCCCAGCTGCTCCAGCCACTCTAGTTCAGGTGCCAAATATGTATGTAAAGAATCCATTCTGGACAGTATAGCTTATAGTTTCATTTGAGCCATCCCAGCCATCTCCAGACATTTGAGCCACTGCATTTGAGACACCAGTCATTGTGGAGCACAGATAGCAACAATGTCTGCTGTGCACTACCTAATCCTTCACCTAAAAAATGTAAAGTACAATTGATTTTTGTTTTTTGTTTCGATGGTTTGCTAGGTAACAATAGACCAACCAAACACTTAACTACTAGTAGTATGAAAGATGCAATTTAGAGAAAATTATTTTAAGAAATTTATACATATCAAAGGTCACACATAATTAGGTACCAGGAATTTCCATGACAGAATGCATATCCTTTCACAAGTTAAGGTTTGACTGTCAGCCGTTTCTTCAAATGGAGATAGGAAAACATTTGAAGATCATTGCCATAGACTGCATGCCTGTGTCCTCTCAAAATTCACATGTTGAAACCTAATCCCCAACATAATGGCATTTGGAGGTGGGGCCTTTGGGAAGTGATTGGGTTATGAGGGTAGAGCCCTCATTAATGGGATTAGAGTCCTTTTACAAAAGCAGCCTTAGAGCTCTTTCTCTTCTCTTCTACCCTGTCAGGACATGGTGAGCTAATTTTGTCAGTCCAGTGAAGCTGCATTTAATTGTTCTGTCTCTAAGAGGCCATAAGCTCTTAGTTATAGATTAAGCCTCACTTAGTTCTAAAATTTATTTATAGTTAATATATTTTCAGTCGCTTCAAGTAAAATATAAACATTTTCACTCATAAGCCTGTTAAAAAGGCAAGACCTGGAAAAACAGAATTTAGAAATGCCTGAAACATTATATTGTAGACATATATCTATAATTAGCTGTTGTATATAACTTAAAGCCAAAGTAATACTTAATGCATAAATTTAAAAAATCATTGTATATGAGCCAGTTTAGCATGAGACTAATTGACAGTTGCTTACATCATAATGCATAACTATTAAAAGATATTTTAACTTTCTATTAAGACACAAGTAATGTATTTCAAGTATATGTATGTGTATATAAAGTATTTTTATCACTTAAATTTTTTAAAGTATTAGACCTAGATAATAGAAATAGAATCAATAAATGGGAAAATAATTGCTGCTGACAAAAATAAATGAATCTAGAATTTAAGGATGGAGTCATATACCCTAACAGAATTAAAATTGCCAGTGAATAGAAGGTAAAGTTCTATCAAATGATAGAAGTTGTGGCTTCTAAATATATATATTACTTCCTGATGTAAGAGAAATGGAGTTTTGTGTTCACTTGCTTATCTACACAGAAAAGAAGAAGGCAATTTAAGTAAAAAAGATATCTCATCCTAGGACACCTCTACTAGTAACTTAACTAGAATCTCTTGCAAAGGGATGCCCCACAGTGAATCTGTAATTGGCCAGGTCATGTACTGACCCCTAGCCCTCTGGACACATAAATTGAATCCCCTTAACGATAAATAAGAGGAAATAAATGGGTTGGTGAGGACTCCCTTTAGTGAACAGAACTATATTTTCGTCCCTTTCTAAACGCCCATAATGTACCACTGGCACCAACACTATGTTCCTGAGATGAAGTTATATGTGACATTACTGCCTATACATCTTTGAGGGTTCATATAGTCATATTAATAAACTCTCTTGTTTATATTAGCTTTAACAAATATCAGAAAGCCTCAAGTGGACACCAAGATATGTTGTTTGGTCATGAATGGCTATCTTTTAAAATAGTCTGAAGTTTAACTGAATAGTGGGGATTTGATTTCTTCCTCAATTCACAGTTTCATTTTATAATATGAAACACTTTTTTTTAATCTATTTCTATAATCCATAGAAGGCATTCAAATATCATTGATTAAATATTTCTATTCTATATATTATATTACACTAATTCTATTATATAAAGTGTTCTATTTCTTTATTCAGTGAATTCACAAGAGGCTCTTTATTTGCACAAGTGATTAACTAGATTGTCCACAGTGTTATAAAATCTCCATGAATAGTTCCTTAAGTGAAATTGTTAGAATTTAATTTTGAAGGAATTGTTTTAAAAGGCTTCTGAAAATTTAACTTTTAGTGGGAAAAGAACAGTTAACTATATTTTCCTAGGGTTACTTTAATGATTCCTCTTAAGCTTGCATTTTGTAATTTGTGACACTTCCAGATAGAACTGAACATAAAATAATCATATGAACTTAACAATTTATGAATCCTTTGTAGTAAATTTTGGCAACTGGGTGTAACTCATTTGCCCTTTACTTTTTAATGGATGAATCCTTAATCTCTTAAGGCACTTTCTGCTCAGATTCATAATACAGAGGTATTTTTCTGATCTAATGTATTTAGAAATATTAATTATTTCATGAAAATTATTCCTTAAGTGTCTCAAAGAAATAATTTCCTTTTTTCAAGTATTGACGATGACTACTATGCGCAGTATAAAAGATCTACAACATTAATGACCATGTCATAATTTGTCTGTCTGCTGCCCTTCTAGGGCAAATTAAAACAATCTATTGACTGCAATGGTCATTTTATGGGACGGAAATAAATCCTGTATTATTCATGAATAAATGTCTGTACTGAAAGGCGAGTTATTTTTCTGCCAAAAGAGAAAAACACACAGAGTGCCTCCCCCTATAATCTACATGCCTTATTTTTACCTCAAATCAATCAACATTCCAAAATGTATGAACGCTCAGAAGTGATACTGATATCGCCGAGATGAATCGTTTACAGGCAAACTATCAAATTTCCAAGGTTCTTGTGTCCACTATGCCTCATGAAGGCATAATTCCCAACTAAACATCAGGTGACTATCGTTACATTTCCATCACAAGATGTAAGTGGCATTTTAGAAAGGTTAACCTGGCAGTAGAGAGGTAGGCCAGGCTGGGAATCTCATTATGGAATGCTTGAGTATCATGTTCAAGAGGCCTCATTAGAATTACCTGTCAAACTTTTCAAACTAATCATACAACCTTGCATTCCCTCTGACTCCAATTCTAATATATCCTGACCCAGCCTACCTTAGACTCACTGCTATCACCAGGAGCTCTGATTAGAAAGGGTAATCATATGTAGGGTTATTATTTTTTTAAGGATTACCATATGCAGGGTTGTTTTTTGATTCATATATAAAACAGTCTTGATATCAAACTATTTAGCATATTTTAAGTGTCTGAGTTTCCATATTTGATAATAATAATCAACAGCTTCATTCTAGATGTCAGAGGCACTGTCCCATGGGTCCTGTCTCTTAGCAAAAGAACTTATAATTACTCAATATATTGTGAAGGAAAAAGGGAAAATATCTTAGTTAGAAACTTGACTTGAAATTTTCACCAGCATTATGTGGTCGGCACACATATCCCACTTGTAGCTCATACACCCAGAGTAAAACTCCCAGATGTCATATTTTATAGTAGGACTTTACTATTTGACCCTATCTTTGTAGTCATAAAAACTCCTACTTTTCCAATTCAGGTTCACCTGAGTGTTTTCTCACTGTTCCATTTGATAAAATTTAAATGGTCTGTCTCATTTCTCATTTCCCCTTTCATGTTATGTTCCTGAAGTTTTTACCCTTCAAGACTTATTTTTTTCATACCATAACTTATTACTCACATATGCAGGAATTTCCTTAGGATGCTCTTTTGTCCCAGAATCAGATCTTAACTCTATTTTGACATTGTTTTTTTTTCATGGCACTTGGTAATTTTTTAAAACTTTATTTAACTTTTGGCAAATGAGTCAGACATATTCACTGGATGGTTAGAAGACTATGTGGCATTACATGAAGGCATCTTTCCTTGAGTAATGATTTATTTCAGCTCAATCAAAATGGAAACAATCTATTGGTATATATGTTGCCAGAGAATGGGTTCTTGTATCCTGTAGGAAAGAATTCAAGAGAGAGCCATGGTAAAGTGAAAGTAGATTTATTCAGGGAGAGACTCCATAGACAGAGTGTGGGCTGTCTCAGAAGGTAAGAGAGGCGGCCCCAGAGCACGGGGTCATCTAGGAAAGTGAGAGCGGCTGTAAGAGATAGATACACATTCCACAGAGGGTGGATCATCTCTGAATGGAGAGTGGCCACTAGCTATTAAAGTGGTCAATTTTTATGGGCTGGGTAATTTCATATGCTAACGAGTAGGAGGATTATTCCAACTACTTTGGGGAAAGGGTGGGGATTTCCAGGAATTGGGCCTCCCATCCACTTTCTGGCCTTTTATGGTCAGCCTGGGAACTGTCATGGTGTCTGTGGGTATGTCATTTAGCATGCTAATGTATTACAGTGAGACTTTAATGAGACTCAAGGTCTAACGGAAATTGACTCTTCTGCCATCGTGGGCCTAGTTGGTTCTAACCAGTTTATGTCCCATTCTCAATTACTGTGCCTCTCTTTTAATGTTTGTGCCCTGCTCCCTTCCCTCTTGTCTCAGAGAGGTACTATGAAGCTTCTTCTTTCCAGAATGTTATTGATTGCAAATTGTTAAATTAGCAATTGACACAGTTTTGTGAATTTGTAAATGAAACAGCATTATTATAAATGTTTGAGATATTACAATTGTGTGACTAACAATTAAAGTAGGACAAAACTGAAAACTACCATGCTTTGAAACTGGCATGTGTCCAAAAATGACATTAAGTAATATTAAGACCAGATATTAAAATTGAAAGCAGACCATTGCAATGGTCTCTAAGACAAAACTGAAGTATCAATTTTTAAAAAATAGACAAAACACTTTTACATTGTTTTTGGTGCTAACCACATGTAGATTTAGTGACAAATTTAAATATATAAATCATCATAGGCTCTTCATTATCCAGAAGCAGTTATCTGGTAGCCTCAAACTATTCAAAAAAACAGTCATGCCAGGAAGTAAGGAAGAAAAACAAAGGCATGTGAATTGCTAAAATATTTATCACTAAGTTCATGCTCAGAATCCTGTCTACCTTATTCTGCTTTTATATTTAATTTGAACAACTTTGGTTATCTGGTTCTCCAGCTCAAATTGTAACAGAACTTTTGGTAGCTGCTGGAAATGAAAACATTGACAGAAGGAGAAATTTCCACCAATTATTCGTAGATCTGTCTTCTGTAGCTATACAGAATACGTGTGATTCTTCTACATGACAAGCCTTCCAGTGTTTGAAGATAGTTAAGCCTCATGTATTAATATTCCTACTCCAAGCTAAAATCCCCGTCTTAATTTGGTATCTGCAGGGGAATGGGATTTGCCACCCTGAAATATGTCTCTTTGGCATATTAATTATTTGAAATTGGTTATATGCTAAGAAACAGCAGACATGAGGAAAACTCTGAAAATCAAGTAGGAATTACCCTTTTATAGGAAACATTTACATTTGTAAGGGAAATCTCCATTTGTTAAGAGTGTCTCCCTCCCTGTACCTGGAAAAGAAGGATGACTAAATCTCCAGAAACTCTTACCAATGGAGAAGTTATTGACAATAACACATAAAAACCTTATTCTTGTTTATTGTGCTTTTCCTGCTCATAACTGACTCTCTCACCCTCAACATCCTTTTTTGTCTTTAGCTGGAGATGATATTTAAGGTAAGGGTTGTGGCCATTTTGACAAGTTACTCAGTTCTCCTGAGTCTCTCCCATATATACATGTTATTAAACTTTTTGTGATTTTTCTACTGTTATTCTGCCTCTTGTCAATTTAATTCTTAGACTAGCTAGAAGAATCTAGAAGGTAAAGGAAAATTTCTTCCTCCTCGATTCATCATTTTCAGACAGTTCACTCTTTTCCTATTGTTGGTGATAATATAGGCTTACGAGATTATGGATTTATAGATCACATATGATATAAATAATCATTTGATTTTTCATAATATTAGTCAATATTTAAAATTTTCAAGTTGTTAAATCATTGAAAATTTGTTTCCAAGACAGAAGCCACAAGTTTTGTTTTGTTTGTCTCTGGTGTGACTTCTTTATATTTGCAAAATAACTCTTCTATTGCCATAGTTACACAACATATCTGATTAATTGATGCATTTTGAACAAACCAAATGTCATTCAAGCAACAGATGGTTTCTGCCTTGAATTATATAGGTTGGAATCATTATGCAGTATACAGTGAAAGATGAAAGGCCTGGCATTGCCATTAATTGCATAAGCACTTGGAACAAAATATTCTCTTGTTTAATGTTAGTGGAAATCACAACCTGAAAGTATGTGATGGTAATCAAACACCAGTTCAAAAATCACAATGAACTAGAAAATTTTTCTAATAAAATCAAAGAGTATGCACATTAGCTAGCATGGTAATTTTTTTAGTGTGTTGTACCAGACATTAATGACCTGTTTGTTTTAGACCCTTTCAAGTGTACTTAAGACATGTTTAACTTCATCTTGTTTACCTGGTGCTCATCACAGCACATCAAAAACAACTCCTATTCATGTAAAATGTGTCACATCCTGGAAATTAATATAAGATTAAAAGACCAATATTTCCTTTGAACTCTTGTTGTTTAAAAAAATATTTGGAGGGCTATAATTCCCACTGATAGTCAAAGAGTAAATTAAAATAGCTGCATCTTCCAGTAACAACTGTCAGTGACAGAAGGCAGCAACAAGCAATGTAGGGGTGAATATAGTTGAGGGCAAAAGGAAAAAGAATTGTAAAGAATTAGAATCTGTAGTACTGAAACAGAGCAGGACCCTGTGGGCCATCCTTGGTACAAATCCTTTCTGTGTCTCCTGTTTCTTGTTTGCAGGAAATAAGCTTTTTTCAGCTTCCTTGACCTTCTCTGAGTTCTAAAGGGCAGATTCAAATAGTCGCTAATCAGGGAAGGGAGGGAATGCAGAAAGAAAGGAGGAGCAATCAAGAAACAATAGTGCAGTGATTAAAGCTGGGTCCACGTTCCTCCTCAAGAAATATACATAGCAGTATCTTTGAGTTTTTCTGCAGACACTGAAACTCCCATCCAGGTGGAGGATGGGAACTTCAGGCTGAGCACAAGGTTCTGGGAGCACTGCCCTGTTACCTTACCCCCAACCAAGCAGAAGAAAGTCACACACCCTTCAGCCCTCACCCCAAATTTTGCCTATAAAAATTTCTTCCTGCAAACCACTGGGGAGTTTGGCTTTTTTCAAGCATCACCTAGCTGATGTGTTAATAATAATGTAGATTGCTGAGCACCAACCGTCAAATATTCTAATTGAGTAGGTCTAAGGTACAGCTCAGATGTTGTGGCATATGATGCACTGACCACAATTTCAGGAAAATAAAGGAAAACAAGGAGTACTGCTTAGGTTTTCTAAATACTTTTAAATAGACAATTTGTGTGACATGTTTACATAAATTAAACTCATTAGAATAATGGGATTCTAATGTCAGGCTTTAAAAGAAAAATTTTAGGAAATCGTCATTTCATAATTTTTGTACACTAGACATCTCCTTTTGCCACAATAGTCTATTTAATCCCAACTACTACCTTGACACTTGGGCAGGGACCAATAAATGAAGACAACTCATAGCAAACCTACTGAAGGAAAGCAGAATTCAATACCCCAGAATAAGCTTCTTTGGCACAAGAATTATTTTAGGCTGATTATATTTAAGAAACCGCAGGCACAGGAGAGGCTCTGAAAACTGAGAGGAATTTATTCTTTTGTAAGAGACATTAACATGTATAAGGGAGCTCTCCATTGGTAAGGGTGTCTCCCTCTCTGTACCAGAAACTGAAGGATGACTGAGTCTCTAGAAACTCTAATCAGCAGAGGAGGCAGAGACTTAAATCTGCATAACAACCATATCCTTTTACTGTGCTTTGCTTGAAAATCTCTCATAACTGCCACCATCCCCTTCAACATCTTCCTTTGACTTTAGCTGGAGATGGTACTTAAGATTTCTTGGACCACCTTGGAAAGTTACTTAGTTTTCCTGAGTATCTTCCAGGTATACAGGAGGTATCCATGTTACTAAACTTATTTTTATCCTGTTAAACTGTCATTTATGACAAGGGAGTCTCAGTCACGAACCTAGAAGGATAGAGGGAAAATTTTTTCCTCCCACATGTGATGAGAAAAACAGCTTTTGTTTTTCTGAGTTGCTGCCTATGCTTTTTACAGTATGACAATCCTGCTCACACCCAGATTCTGGACATTTGGATAAGAAGCTGGGATCTGGAAATTGTCATTCTAAGTGAAGTAAGCCAGAAAGAGAAAGAAAAATACCATATGAGATCATTCATATGTGGAATCTAAAAAAAAAAAAAAAAAAAAAGACACAAACGAACTTATTTACAAAACAGAAACAGACTCACAGACATAGAGAACAAGCTTATGATAAGGCAGTAAAGGGGATGGGCAGGGATAAACTGGGAGTTCGAGATTCACAAATATTAACTACTGTATATAAAATACATAAATGACAAGGCCCTACTGTATGGCACAGGGAACTATATTCAATATCTTCTAGTAACCTATAATGAAAAAATATGAAAATGAATGTATGTATATGGATGACTGGGACAGTATTTTGTACACCCAAAATTGACACATTGTAACAGACTATACTTCAAATAAAATAGATAGATAGATAGATAGATAGATAGATAGATAGATAGATAGATAGATAGAATTTAGGATTTTCCTTGTAAGTTCCTACTTGGCTTTTCCTGTGGCACCTTTTAAAATAACCACTTCAAGTTAAGCTCAGGAAAAGTTAGTGACCTCCACTCTAAACACCTTATAAGCAATAGGTGTTCGCTACCCTGCTCTCTATCTCCTGCTCCTTCATGACCTGGGACAGAGGACTGCCCCTGCCCTGACCCCCGATTCTGGGATCTAGAACTAATAAATCTTGTGACTTTAGTTCCTTCGTGTGAGTGTACTGAAATTGTCCTTTCAATCAGAACACTACCATGGTTTTCACTTCCCTGGAGTGGGAGCTCGGATGCTGAGGAAGCTACTTGCCTATCTTGTGTAGGTGGCTGATGCCTCTTGTTCAACAAGTCATAATCTGCATATTATTAACTCAATACACCAGTTCCAGCTCCCCAACACACCCCAACACCACAAAATGAAACCTCTTAAATTTGAATCATTACTTTTCTATCAATCAAAAATGACATACAAAAAAGGATATCTTTTGAAACTTTACAACAGTGGTCATCCCAAGGCATTTGAAACCATCAGTGGTAACATTTCTGGGATTTCTGTTGTCCATAACTTCTCTTTGTAGGTCATGAATGTATTGTATTGATCAAAGAAATCATGATTGCAAAAAAATTGTAATCTATTGAATAATTAAGTCCTGTAATACTTAAGAATGGTAAGATTATATTAAATATCAAAGATCAACTCTAAAACATAAATATATTCACTCTTATTTAGGAATTTAGATGAATTATCTTTGATTATATTTACAATTTCACATTTTTAAGCCAGGAAATCTACTTAACATAGTTGACATAATTTCATCAGTCCATTTTTCATTCATTTTAATTGGTACCTATTGCTAGAAAGAGTTTGCATCCAGGAAATGTTCTTGTTCACTTTTGATGACTGATAAATATGATATAGCTATGACATTACTAACATAGAGGTGATCATGGCATAAAATGATGCAAGTGTGTGTATATGTGTGTGTGTGTGTGTGTGTGTGTGTGAGGAAGCTTCATAAATACAAATTTATCTCTCTGTAACTTGATCATGCTAATATAGAGCACTGTTCTGAATAAAAAAAGATAATTCCAATGGTACTATATGTATTAAAATATATGTTCAGATTATATATGAATGATAGAATAATAACATGACTTCTATTTAACAAGCACTGATTTTTATTTGGTACAGTTTTTATAATACAAAATTCTGCTTTTATTGACACTGAATTCAAGTTCAATGACAGAACTGTTAAAATTAGATGTATGAATTTGATGCCATTGAGGAAAAAATGTTGCTAAAATATATGTCTTTAGAATCTCTATAAGCTCCCCAGTGTTGAGACAACTTCATTTCTAATACTCTGAACTAACTATAATGACTCCGGGTCCAATACTGAACTCAACTAATTTTTCAAATTCAGTAAGTCTTCCAAAAGTTCTTACATCTGAAGTGCATTCTTCAATTTGGTTTAAGATATATAAACTGAAAAGATTAGATCCTACAAATTACAGTAGGTCATATTTTACAATGTTAAATGAGCAGTGTTATCTTTAGATCTGTGAAGTTTTTATGAGATTTTGAAATCATGTCTTTCAGTGCCTTCCAACTATGCTCTGACAATTCTTCAGTAAGTGAAAAATGAAGACAATAATTACGGTTATACCTAGAATTTATATAGATTATTTCCTTGTATGTTCAAAAATGTTTTTAGTATACCTCATTTCTCAACATTACTGAGCTTTGAAAAGAATGATTTTGAACATACTTTCAAATCTTTAAGTAAAAGATAAGTGACTCATGTAAATGACATATAGGTCAGGAGTTAAGAACAGGTGACACTTTAGGAAATGCCATTAGGTAATAATGTTTAAATTCAGACAGGATGCTAAAGTTAAATATATTTGAGCATTAAGTTATTGTCATAAATAAGAGATTTTTTTTCTCAAAAATAATACTAAAGAGTGTTAGGAGAAACCAAGCGCTATTTCTTTTACTGACAGAAAAACTATGTAGCAGACTGTTAACATTTGCTTCCATTTGACATCAGCCCCTGGAAAATATTCTGCTAATCAAGACTTCACCTTCACTTAGCAACCATGGGCAACCAGGCAACTTAAAATCCTTCACAGTTTCCTGATGGTGGAAATATAGCACAAAATAATTAATTTAGCTCTATCGTTGAAAGATGAATTTGCTGTATGGTAGTGCTGCTGGATATTTTTGGTTCAATAGCTTCATGGAACTGCAAATCTTCAAATCTGTTCAGTGTCTTTAGGTTAAATTAGGTTAGTTTTCATGTTCCTCTAGATTGTCTATCTATGAACCTATTCAAATTTTGTTGTGGTAATAAAGCAAAATAATTACACCACTTTGAGAAAATAACACAAGTAACTTGATGGTGAAATGGTTAACTCTAAGGTTAGAAGGTGGTCATAAGAAATGAGATACATTCAAATTAAAGACAACTGTTCACCTCAAATCTGATTTTTAAAATATTTTTAGCTAGGTACTATTTACTGTACTGTTTAAAGTAATAAGAATTTAAAATAAATGTAAATTTAAGCCAATTTTAAAAATATAAACAAGTGGAACTGTTGACTGAAAAAAGATGTCCAACCTAAAAGTTGAGAATTATGTTTTACTTGGTGGACAAAACTGAGGACTTAAGCCCAGAAGATAGCCTCTCAGATCACTCTGAGGGACAGCTCTGAAGAGGTGATGGAGGAGCCAGGATATATAGGGATTTTTGCAACAAAGACCAGGTAGTCAGAACATAAAAAAATTACTGTTAATTAAAGAAAACCAGACATCTCAAGTTAGAGTTTAGTACTTTTCTATCTATGGGAAGATGCAAAAGTTTATTGAACTCATTCCTTTGATATGAACCTGAACTATCTAGGGCCAGTATCCTGCTTTTCTCCATCCTGAATCCCTGCAGGGTGCACCACTGGGGGTGACTTGATGACTGCAATATCCTTTGTTTACTGACCTGGCAGGTGATATTTTTACATCCACAGAATGATTCACAAGAAAGTGAGGTAGACTCTAAAAAAGTGCATGTTTACTTTGACATTTAATAATCCCAAACATTTAGGAACTGTTGTTTTTTTCATCTCTCTTAAAAAAAAACTTGTGATGCCATTGATTTATGAAGAAATCACAGCTAAGCTTTCTCACCCTGTATTAATATTAATGTTAACAAAAAAAATACTCGAATATTTCATACAAATAATTTCAAGATGATTACTGATGATTCAATTCAATAGCCCTTTTGGAAAAGAGTTTATTCTTATATGCACTTTAAATATGGATAAACAAGATCTGAATCACCGTACACACATAGTGATATGAATTTTCATTTTAAACATCCTATTCAATTAAATTCCAAAGGCATTTGTTAAATGTCAACAATTACTAGATACTGTGCTAAGTGCAAGGGACAGAAACATGAATAAAATATAGTTCCGATCATCAAAGCATTATAGAAGTCCACACTTCATGGTGAGGTTGCTCAGATAAACTTATTATACTTGAAAACAACTCATATCCAGAGGATGAGTCATTGAACTTTCTTTTATTCACAAATGAGCTAACAAAAGACTTGCTTTCCAAGAGAATCATTCTTCAGTCAAACAAGTTAAATCAATTATCAAACTAGAAAGGGAGCATAATATGAAGTTTACATACCTAATCGTCATTTCTTAAGGTGGAAAAGGACTTCTCACTGATACTTTAAAGGATTAGGAAAGGTCTTTTTGATTGTTACAATCTTAGAATTAAATATCTGGAGACACAGTGAGCACTCTCTGGGAGACAAGCCATAAACCATCTTTGGATAAAAGAGGAAGATTCAGATAAATGACTTGTGCTATGGAAACTTGAGGTAGTAATCTTGGAGGTAGGGTGAGGAGAATGGACAAAAATGTGACTCATAAATCAATCAATTGATAATAATCTTCAGAAATTTAGAATTTAGTACATGTATTTTAAAACAGTTGAATTTATTTGATTTTTAAGATTTATATATTAAAAAGTAGTATATTTATATGATAGTCATAGTATATTTACATAATTAAAAAAAGTATTCATTTCAGTGACCCACTTCAGAAGAGAAAAATTACGAATATAAAAATGAGGCTTTGAAAATCCAATTGATGGAAGAAATTTTTACATATTGAGGTATGGAGAAGTCATTCTTGTTTATACAAAAATTTAACTTAAACTTTATCCTAATTTAAACTGCCTATATGTGGACTAACATACATTGTACCTCTGCTTTAACTATTAAAAAAAAAGAATGTATTTAAAAATCAAAATCGAATAACTGTGGTTCAGGTATTCAAAATGGAGCTGGGTGGCTACTGTGGATATGATTTCAGATGCATTTCTGCATCACTGAGAACTTGAATTTTCTGAACTGTATCAGACTGAAGCGCGGCCACCAGCCATTTCTCAAAACAATGCTGGCATCTGCCAGCCGCAACCTTATGGTCTCAAGGTCTCCCCTTGTAACCGTACAACCACTTCAGACACCAACCAATCTTTGCTTAACAAGTACCCTTACTTCTTGCCAGCCCCAATTAGAGTTCCTGACAAACAACTTATGTAATCTTGTGAGTTTTGCCTTTGAAAGTCTCCTCCATTTTGCAGTCCGGTGGAATACAATTTAAATGCTTCTTGAATCTGTGTCTCCCAACCTACAGTCTTCAGTTTGGCTTGAATAAAACTCTTTTCTATTCGTATTATAGATTGGTTATTGAAAAGACTACATGAAAGTTTCCCACAAAAGTTATAGTTTCACTTACTTGATTAAATAAAACCATATCTAAAAAGTTCAAAATATCACCCAATCTTACTGTAATGATACACACCTTTGATCTTTAGAATGTTTAATTTTATAATTCACCAGCTACAATCAAGCAAATTATTATTATTATTATTTTTATTTCCAGGGGAGTCAGGGTACAATATGAGTTCCTGGGGTAAAATGAGCGCTGCGAAGACTTAGAAAAATAGGATGCAATTTCATCTAGATGAATGAAAGCAAATCAATCTGCTTCACCTGTCATTTTTGAACACTGTCTTGTTTAAATATTTAGGTGATTCACTAAAACATTACCCTTTAAAATATAGGCTCACAATATATACAAATATCAAATCATTATGTTGTACCCTTGTGGGAGAATAGGTTCTTGTCTCACACAGGAAAGATTTCAAGAGCAAGGCACAGTAAAGTGAAAGCAAGTTTATTTAGATAGAAACACAGTCCACAGAGAGTGGGGTGTATCTCACTCAGGAGGGAAAATGGCTTAAGAGATACACACCCCATAGGCAGAATATGGGCCATCTCAGAAGGGTGAGAGGGAGAGAAGCTGAGGAGTGTGGGGTGTTTAGTTTAAAGTAAAAGTAGATACACACTCCATAGACCAAGTGCGGGCCATCTCAGAAGGCAAGAGATAGAGTGACTGTGAGGTGCGGAGTTGTTAGATTTTATGGGTTTGGTGATTTCATATACTAATGGGTAAGAGGATAATTCCAACTACTTTGGGGAAGGGGTGATGATTCCCAGGAAATGCCCTCCCTGCTCACTGTTTGACCTTTTATGGCCAGCCTAGGGGCTGTCATGGCACCTGTGGGTGCACCATGAGGCTCAAGGTCTACTGGAAGTCGAATCTTCCGCCATCTTGGTTCTAACCAGTTTCTCCTGTCCTCAAATGTGTCATTCCTTCAATGGCTGTGCCTTGCCCCCTTTCCTCCCACTTTAGTAAAACTGAAACTAATGTGTTACATACATTTAAAACATATTATATATAGAGAGAGAGAGAGTGAGAGAGAGAGAGAGAAAGAGAGAGAGAGAGTTGTATTTCTAAGATAGTTCTCTTTCTGGCATGATTACTTGATTATTGATAAATGTTAGAAAAAAAATCAAGTGGTTAATGCCACTTAGCCTCATTCAAAAAGGCCTACTTCATAATTTGACAGTGATTTTGAGATTCAAAAGCATCCATTTAGGAGTAATATTCTGATCTTTTCTTACTTTGAAATCTAATGCAGTCTCCAAAACATGTTTTTTTTACCACCGATTATCGATGTGTGAATATATGATTATAAAAAAAAAAGTGAAATCCATCTGAGTGATTTATACTAACTTGAATGAGATTATAGAGGAAAATGTGATTGAATTTAGAGGTGGTAAATCAAAACAGCAAGTACTTCAACTAGTCACAAGGATCTGAATTAAGCCTCTCAAAAAATAGTAGTGAGGAGCAGAATTTGTCACCCCAAAATATGTCTCTGTGGCATAAGGATTATTTTAGGCTGATTATTTTTAAGAAACAATAGACACAGGAGAAGCTCTGAAAACTGAGTAGTAGTTAACCTTTTGTAAAAGACATTTGCATTTAGAAGGGAGCTCTCCATTTGTAAGGGTATCTCCCTCTTTGTACCAGAAAGAGAACAATGACTAAGCCTCTAAAAACTCCTCCTGTTAATGAAGGAGGCGGAGACTTAAATCTGCATAACAACCATATTCTCTTTCACTGTGCTTTGCCTGAAAACCTCTCATTTATGGCCCCCAACTCCACAACATTTTATTTTATCTTTAGCTGGAGATAGTACTTAAAGTATTTTCTTGGACCAGTTACTCAGTTTTCCTAGGTCTCTCGCATGTATACAGGAGCTATACATGTTATTAAACTTCTGTTTGTTTTTCTTCTGTTAATCCATCTTTTACAACAGGGGAGTCTCAGCCAAGAACCTGAAGGATAGAGGGAAAATTCTTTTTTTCTCCCACATAGTAGCATGAACTTTGCATAACTTAAACCAGTATTTCTCAGCACTTGGTCTAATGATGGTGGGGGTAGTAGTGGTGAGTGACAAGGTCAAATTAAATATTCAACTTAGTAGACTCCATCACAGGCCTACTGAATCAGAATCTAGAAATCTGCATTTTTACCTGCACCCTCATGTTTCTTAATGCTCATTAAATTTTGAGTGCCACCAATTTTAAGCACTTAGTTTGGATAAAATAATGAAAACTATATTATTAATTGGACACATTTTCAGCTAATTGAAGAAAAATAAAAGGGAGAAAATGCCCAGTACTTAAATGTGATTCTAAAAAAAATTTTAATTTACAGCATAATTCAATATTTATTAACTAGATTGATCAAAATTATTATTGAATACTTACATGTCATTTCTACCCCATTGAAAAGGCATAATATAAGTCAGGACACCTAATATGGTCAGTACAAGCTAGAAGAATCAGATGTTCATATAGTTGTATCTAATTTCTTCAAATATCCACTCTCTTAAGATTGATTCAAATCTTTCATAGTGTATGACACTTCTAAAGTAGTTATGTCTACTGAGAGCGATGACTTCCTGACATAAGGACAAGATGTGCATTAGGGAAACAGAAGAACATATACCTAACATGCTTTTGTTATATTAACAAGAAAAGGAAAGCGTGATACCAGCAATGCTCTATGCCATTTTAAGAGTGGTTTCTTAAAAACTCTCTTCTATCCCTACAGACTATTTATTGACTATTTGAATTGACAGATTCATGGAATAAGTATGACCTCAGTAGAGCTGATAGCAGGTAGAATTTTTTTCTTATAAATAAATGTAAGTGGCAACTGCTTCATCAAAGGAAAAAAAAAATTTTTTCAAAACGCACGTAAACACACACACACGCATCCTTAGGATTTAAAATCTACAGTAAAAAAATCAAAGAATTAAAATATCTCATTAATTTTTGAAAAGGAAATGACAATAGATAAGTCAAAGTTACATTAGAAATACCAGATGAGTTACATATTTATCTCTGAAATTAATCAACTAATATGCATAGAAATGTACAGTATTTATTTAAAGTTAAAGGTAAATATACATTTACCTTTATGCTTGCATGCAGTCATACATACTAACAATGAAAGCACACATATAAAGATGAATGCAAGTAAGTAATAAATGAATCTATAGAGCTCTAAGAAGACTACACTAGATTATAAGTTTGTATTACATAGATTTTCTAGTCTATCTTGTGATATAATAGAAATTAGTGAAAATCCATTATCAATTAACTCTGATTAATACTATGGAAATATGGTTTCTTTAAAAACATTATCATATTTAGAATTTAAATTCACTTAAATCTCCTTCACAAATATTCATAACATTCTTAAGTTATTAGAACACCAAAATTAAACCCAAGCAATATTTTTTGGTGTAAACAATTTTTTGGAATATTCTCTATTATCCATGGCCTCAATTATTAGGTTATAATTTGATTTTACCTAATAAATACATATTTTAAAATACTCCTACAAATGTGATAAAATAATAAATTATAAAATGGTCATATAATCAACCTAATTCTTTATTTCCTCTTTAACCATAATATATCAACTTAATATAAAGAATCTCATATGCTATTTTTAATAACACCATCTGGCTGCTCTAAATTACCACTGCTCTTCCATTATCATAAAATATTGCCTGAAAATAGGAAATCAGTCTGATGTTAGAGAACGTTTTTGTGTGTGTGTGGTGTCGAGACAGAGGGAATCAGGACAATAATGAAAGATGTTCTACAGGAATATGAAAGAGTTGAGTGAGAAAATATTTACAGAATATTTTAAATATAAATTGAAGTAAGTTTGCAACTATCAAGACAATTTTAAGTTAAAATTGCTTCCATGATTTAACTAAATGGAACAGAAATCTCCTGAGTCTCACTGCATTACAAGCCATTTCCTATGATAACAGTACCATAAAAACAAACAAACAAACAAACAAGCAAACAGGCTCTGTTCTCAGTTCTATACATAATCAACATTAGGATCTTCCTGACTTCTTTTGTCATTCTCCATCTTCATTTAAATTACATGGTATGTCCTGGCCTATCAAGGTTAAGTATTATAATTAATTGATTTCAATATAATATCAATGAATGTACATATATGGGATTATAAGGAAATGTAGCTGCAATAATTACAATAAAGAATAAATTGGAAATACTGAGATTTAAGTCTAAATTTCCTAAGAACAACATAATAGAAAGTATTTAAATGAGTTATTACAGGAACGATGTTCTAAAATGGACAGAATACACATTAATATTTAATACTGATATTTCATCACCACAACTGTAATACTTGGTTGCATATTTATTTACATGCTTTCTCCAACTAAATTGTAAGTTGCTTCTTGGTAAAAACAGCTTACAATGAATAGATCCTAGTGTTAAGTGGTTAGTGACTTTTAGAAATAAATGAAATGAAATGAAATGAAAACAGTCTAAGAAACATTCAATTTTTATTATATCCTTTTTGTGACCACTAATTAAACCATGCCTTGCCTGTATTTAATCCTAACTAATGCTGATTATAGTGGTAATATTCTGTTATCTCAGGAGATTATGTTTATACTCCTATGGTGTTCTTAATTTCTGTGATAGATGTGTGTGCTATCACCAGGTGTTGAATTTCACCAATTTCACAGTCCCACACCAAGCCTCTTTATCCCTGGAATCTGTCAACTCAGTGGCAGTTATAATGCCATATAATTTCATTTTGCAGAAAGATATTGCAAACTAAATGATAGCCCAAGCTGAATAGTGCGCTGCGCAGAGCTTAAGGGTAACTGAAAATTAAGGGTAAGGTACCCATAGTGAAAAACATCTGTCTTAAAGTCTGTCATAGCTAATGGAGACACTGAACCATCTATGATGATTTCTGTGTAACTCGCTTACAACTCATTTCACATAGAAGTACTTTCAGGAACAGACACACACAGTAGACTTACTGTTCCCCAATTGTTTTACTTTAATTGATTTGAATTCTACCAGAAACAGTGTCTCTTAATCTAGCAGTTGTAAAGTAAATGATAATTGGTCTAGATAAAGGTTGTTAACACCTTAATCAATTGATACAGTGTTTTAAATGGAAGTAACTTTTACTCTTCTATCTAACAACTGAGACAGAATCCATTAAGAGATTTGGAGAAATTCATGAGAAGAAGCTGCATAAGAAAAAAAAAAAAATCCAACTAAAACTAAAAGTGAAAACCAAAGGAAATCATTTAAGATCTGACTTAGTTTAAAAAAAAAATTACAGCAATTTTGAGTTATTTTTCTATTATAAATAAGTAATTACAGCTAAGTCCTTTTTATCACTTCATTAATGGTTTACTCATAGTAAATCAAGTAATACTTGACATAGAAGGGGAGAGTCTATCAGTGAATTCACTTATTTGTCCAGTTTTATTGAGAAATAATTGACATATATCAGTGTATAAGTTTAAGCATATAGCATGATGGTTTAATTTACATATATTGTGAAATGATTACCATAAAAGGTCCAGCTAACATCCATCTTGTCACATAGCTGACATGAGAAGAAGGGGAAAAAAAATTCTCCTGTGATGAGAACTCTTAGGATCCACTCTCTTAACAACTTTCCTATATATCATTTAGTTAACTATAGTCATCATATTGTATGTTACATCCCTACTACTTATTTATCTTACAACTAGAAGATTGTAACTTTTGACCATTTTCTCCAATTCTCCCTTCCCTTAACCCCTGCCTCTGGTAACCACAAATCTAATCTCTTTTTCTACTTTAGTGGAGTTTAAAAAATATTTTTATTAGATTTTAGATATATGAAATTATACAGTATTTGTCTTTGTATGAATTGTTTCACTGAGCATAATGCCTTCAAGGTCTATCCATGTTGTAGCAAATGGTAGGATATCTTCTTTTTATGGCTGAATAATATTCCATTGTATACTACAATTTCTTCATTCATTCATTCATTCATTCATGGATGGGCATGTAGGTTGTTTCTAGGTCTTGACTACTGTAAACAATGCTGCTATGACCACGAGGGTGCAGTTATCATTTCCAGTTAGTGTTTTCTTTTCCTTTGGATATATTCCCAGAAGTGGAATTGCTGGATCATTTGATAGTTCATTTTCAATTTTTCAAGATGCCTTATACAGTTTTCCATTGTGGCTGTACCAATTTACAATCACACCAACAGTGCACAAAGTTTTCCACCTCAGCATTTTTTATCTCATGTCTTTTTGATGATAGCCATTCTAACAATCATGAGGTTATACCTGATTGTGGTTTTGATTTGCATTTCCCTAGTGACTAGTGATGTTGAGCATTTTTCCATGTATGTGTTGGCCTTTTGCATATCTTCTTTAGAGCAATGTCTATGCAGGTCCTTTACCAATTTTTGATTGTATTATTTGTTTCTTTGTGATTGAGTTGTATGAGTCCTTTATATATTTTGGATATTAGACCCATGTTAGATATATGGTTTGCAAATATTTTTCCCCATTCCACAGATTGTCTTTTTCAATTTGTTTATGATTTCTTTTGCTGTGCAGAAACTTTCTAGTTTGACGTAGTCCCACTTGTTTATTTTTGATTTTGTTGCTTGTACTTTAAGTGTTATATCCAAAAAATGATTAACCAAGACCCATATCAAGGAGATTTCTTCTTGTTTTTTTCCTAGGAGTTTCATAGTTTCAGGTTTTACATTTAAGCCTTTAATCCATTTCTAGTTAATTTTTGTGAGTGGTGTATGATGTGGGTCCAGTTTCATTCTTTTACATGTCAGTATCAATTATCTCAGCACCATTCAATGAAGAGACTGTCTTTTATGCATTGAGTATTTTTGGCTCCCTTGTCAAGTATTAGTTGACTGCATATATTTGGGTTTATTTCCAGGCTCTCAATTCTATTTCATTGGTCTATTTGTTTGTTTTTTATGCCAGTACCACACTGTTTTGATAACTAGAACTTTATGGTGTAGCTTGAAATCAGGAAGTGTGATGCCTACTGCTTTGTTCAAAAGATTTCTTTGGCTATTTGGGGTCTTTGTTGGTTCTGTATAAATTTTAGGAATGTCTTTTCTACTTCTGTAAAAATGCCACTAGAATGTAGATAGGGATTGCATTGAATCTACAGATGGCTTTTGGTACTACTGACATTTTAACAATATTAATTCTTCTCATCAATGAATGAGATGCCCTTCCATTTATTTGTGTCTTCTTCCTTTTCTTTCAGCAATGTCTCAGAGTTTTCAGAGTAGAGAAATTTCACGACCTAGTTAAATTTATTCCTAAGTATTTTGTTGTTTTGATGCTATTGTAAATGGGATAGATAAACTTCTTTTTCAGAAAATTCATTTTTTAGTATATAGAGGTGCTACTGATTTTCATATGTCAATTTTGCATATTACAACTTTACTGAATTCATAGATTAAAGTTTTTCTTTGAGTCTTTAGGATTTTCTATACATAAAATCATGTCATCTGCTTCTTCCTTTCCAAATCTGATCTCTCTTACTTCTTGTTCTTGCCTGATTGCTCTAGTTAGGACGTCTAGTGAGAGTGGGCACTCTTGTCTTGTTCCTGATCTTACAGGAGTAGCTTTCAATCAGAATTAAGTATGATGTCAGTTGTGGGCTAGTCATATATGTCCTTTATTATGTTGAGATATGTTCTTTCTGTGCTTTACATATTGAGTTTTTATCATGAATGAATGCTGAATATTGTCAATTTTTCTGCATCGATTGAGATGATCATATGATTCTTCTATTAATGTGATGTATCATATTGATTGATTTGTGTATGTCAACTCATCCTTGCATCTCAGGGATAAATCACGCTTGATCATGGTGAATGATCCGTTTAATGTGCTGATTAATTTGGTTTGTTAGTATTTTATTGAGTTTTTTGGATCTACATTGATCAGGGATATTGGCCTATAGTTCTCTTTTCTAGTCATATTGTTTTCTGATTTTGATATTAGGATAACACTTGCTTCATAAAATGATTTTGAGAGTGTTCCCTCCTCTCCAGTTTTTTACAAGAGTTTGTGAAAGATTGGTGTTAATTCATATTTAAATGTTTGGTAAAATTCACCAGTGAAGCCATTCGCCTCTGGGCTTTTCTTCATTTTGAGATTTTTGATTATTGATTCAATCTCTTTACTATTCAGATTTTCTGTTTCTCCCTGATTCAGTTTTGGTAAATTGCATGTTTCTAAGAAATTTTCCTTTTCTTTCAGGTTGTCCAGTTTGTTGGCAGAGTTGTTCACAGTAGCCTCTTAATGATCCTTTGGTTTTTTGTAGTGTCAGTTGTAATGTCTCCTCCTTTCATTTATAATTTTGTTGATTTCAGTCCTTTCTCTTTTATCCTTGGTTGCTCTAGCTAAAGGTGGTTTTTTTTTTTCCCCCTATTTCATTTATCTTTTCAGAGACAATCAGTTTGGTTAATGTTTTCTACTGTTTTCTATTCTTTATTTCATTTAATTTTGCTCTAAAAAATCAATCAAACCAAAAGCTGGTTTTTTGAAAAAGTAAATAAAATCGACAAACCTCTGGCCAAACTCACAAAGAAGAAAAAAGAGAGAGCACAAATTAGCAAAATAAGAAAGGAAAATGGATAAATTACAAAAACAAAATAGAAATACAGAATATCATATGAGAATATTATGAAAAACTATATGGAACGAAACTGGATAACCTAGAGGAGATGGACAAGTTTCTGGAAACATACTGTCCACCAAGACTGAACCAAGAAGAAACTGACCACTTGAACAAACCGATCACTAGAAATGAAATCAAATTAGCAATAAAAAACCTCCCTACAAATAAAAGTCCAGGACTGGACCGCTTCACTGGGGAATTCTACCAAACATACAAGGAAGAACTCATACCAGTCCTTCTCAAACTCTTCCAAAAGATTGAAAAGGAGGGAATACTCCCAAACTCATTCTATGAAGCCACCATCACCCTGATACCAAAACCAGGCAAAGACACTACAAAAAAAGAAAACTATAGGCCAGTATCACTGATGAACATAGTTGCAAAAATCCTCACCAAAATATTAGCAAATAGAATCCAACAGCACATAAAAAAGATTATACATCATGACCAAGTGGGTTTCATCCCAGGGACACAAGGGTGGTTCAACATACGCAAATCAATCAATGTATATATCATGTCAACAAGAGAAAGGACAAAAGCCACATGATCATCTCAATAGATGCAGAAAAAGCATTTGATAAAATTCAACACCCATTTATGATAAAAACTCTCACCAAAGTGGGTATAGAAGGAACATATCTCAATATCATAAAAGCTATATATGACAAACCTACAGCCAGCATAGTACTCAACGGTGAAAAACTCAAAAGCTTCCCACTAGTTTTTAATTATTTATATATTTTTTACTTTGGGCTAAGTTTGTTCTTCTTCCAGTCCCTTACAGTGTAGAGTTAGGTTGTTCACTGGGAATCTTTCTAGCTTTTTTGTAGGAACTTACTGCTATGAACTGTTAGAGTTGATTTTGCTGTGTCCCACAAGTTCTGGTATGTTGTGTTTCCATTTTTATTTGTCTCCAGAAACTTTTTTATTTCCCCTTTAATTCTTCTTGAACCATTGGTTGTTCAGGAGAGTGTTGTTTTATTTCATTACATTTGTGAATTTTCCATTTACCCCCTTGTTATTGATTTCTAGTTTTTAGCAAGGGAAACAAGAGAAGTTACATACAAAGGAATTCCCATAAGGCCATTGGTGGATTTCTCAACAGAAACTTTTCAGACCAGGAGAGAATGGGATGACATAGTCAAAATACTGAAAGAAAATAACGGTTAACCCAAAATCCTATGCCTGGCAAAGCTATCCTTTAGAAATGAGGTTATAAAGACTTTCTTGAATAAACAAAAGCTGAGGAAGTTCATTACCAACCAAATTCCCTTTAGCCTTTCTTTCAAGGCAAGTCTGGTGGTAATTAACTTTTATGTCATTTGAGTTTTACTATAATTTTTTAAAAGCTAACAGTGGAACACCACAGATGATCAGAGAGGAGAGTGCCATATAAAACAAGACAGTTAAAGAAAAAAGAAACAGGGATTTTCAAGAAGCTATGGACTGAGAAAAATCAGTTGATATTAGTAACCAGTGGTTTCCTTTAAGAAAATAAAATGATAAAAGTGTGAGAAATAATCCCAGGCTTCAAGAAGTTAAAGAGTTGATGTCTACTGGTAGCAGTTATGGAATAATATTTTAAATAATTTGGAGGCAAAAGAAAGTGAAGAGTTTGGGTATAAGTCTGAAGGAAAATCAGACTTATACTGTTTGGAATTATTTGTTTGTTTTTTAGAATAACGAAAACCTGATTACACAGAAGGATAAAGGAAGGCCAAATAAAATTATGATTTAAAGAAGCAAAATGGGGGAATTGAAAAGAAAGATACATATTTCCCTCAAAGATAGGAACAAAAGACAGTAAAAGGAAAGATTCAATAATATTCTGAAGTGTAGAGAAGGGAAGGTGAGAGAACCCAGGTTAAATTATCATAATCTTCTTAAGGAGATAGTAACTGAGATCATCTCCAGTAAATTGTTAAATGGCATAGGGTGGGACTACGAGTTTGAAAAGACTGAAAAAGTTTGAATCAGCTTTTGAGCGTAATGTGATAAGAAATAATAAGCAGACTAATAAAAATACTGCCCAGGGGCACCAAAAACCCTGAGAGCCTGGCTTTGCAGTGGTCCCAGACAGGCCATTTAAAAAAACATATTTTCTAGCAGTTCTTGGAAATCTGTGAACAGAAAAGCAAAATGCTTACTCTTGCATGATTCAGCCCATTACTTTTAATATGAGTGACACTTTAGTGACCTAATGAAGACCTACAGTGCCCAGAATGGTGCCCAAAGCATAGGGACATTAAACAGATTCTGTTGACTGATTAATAATGCAATGTCTTTTTAAATATGCATGATATGGTAGGAGGCAAAAAAAAAAAAAAAAAAGCTACATGAAAGGCTGTTTTGCTGATTTTTCTTAAAAAAAAAACAAAACAAAAAACTACAAAGTAAAGGGGAGAAATTTAAACTTTAGACCAGAAATACTAAAACAGCATTTTCAGTTGAATGATGTCCAACTTTTTTCTCATCTCTATTTTTGTATCATATCCCTGTTTTAGAATTGCTTACCTGATTTATGGACACATAATTTAGATAATCTCAATTTCTAGAAAAGACTATTCTATTCATTCACCTCATGTGTAATAAATTCCACAAATTCAAAATATTTTGATTATTAAAAGTTCTAGTCTTTCAAATGTTGTAGATAGAAATGAAATGATGCTATTGCCCTAAAACAATTTGTCAGTGTAAGGGAAAGTGGCATCAGAAAAGCAAGAGATAAAGCTGTATTTCACTTTCACAAAATGATAGAAGAATTGTACAAGCACTTCAAAAAAGAGAAACAATTAGAATCCAGATAGTTTTAAAATGAGGTATATTTTAAGTTTTATTAGACTTCAGATATTTCAAATTTAGATAATTAGTAAAAAAGATTTCCTAAGGAGTGAGAAAATAAGGACCTTAGCAATGCAACTTGATGGAAGAATTTCTTTTTTTATGCCTAGACAAATGTGTTTGCGCTTACAGACAACTCATTTAAAAAGATGCATATATGTGTGTGTGTGTGTGTGTACATATATATAATATGTATATACTATATACATATTATATATATGTAATATTCCATTGTTTATATATGGAATATATACAGCCATAAAAAAGAATAAAATAATGCCATTACAGCAACATGGATGGACTTCACACTGAGTGAAGTCAGACAAAGACAAATATCATATGATGTCATTTATATGTAGAATCTAAAAAAAATTAAAAATTATACAAATCCTATATACAAACCAAAACAGACTCACAGACATAGAAAACAAACTATGGTTACCAAAGGGGAAGAGAGGTAGGGATAAATTAGTGGTTGGGGATTAACAGATACACATTACTATATATAAAATAGATAAGCAACCAGGACTCACAGTATAGCACAGGGAACTATATTCAATTTCTTGTAAGAACATATAATGGAAAAGAATCTGAGAAGAAAATATATGTATGTCTGTATATGTATAACTGAATCACTTTGCTGTACATGTGAAACTAACATTGCAAATCAACTACACTTCAATAAAATTTTTTTTAAAAACGTATAAACAATAAAATAAAAGATAAAAAGATACCTTAAGTATGCGCTGACTGCAAGGCACCAAGGAGGGTCAGAATGACTTTTTTTTTAATGGTGCAATATTGCGTTTTAAGAAACATTTATAAAATTAACTGATGCTTTAGATGATTCTATGATAGAATATCTTATTCATAGTATTACCTATAATAAAATAAGTCTGTTTACATGGTACTATTAGGTAATACTTTTGTTTGTTCTAGTAAGATCTAGTTACCATGCACATAACCCAAAATGCAATGATGGAGAGATTTCTTATACTTGCAGCTACCGAATTATATATATTTTATTTCATTTGCTAGCTATGTATATCTTAAATGGTGGAGCCAATCAAATCTATTGTGTCATGAAATGAATCAGATGTTAAGTCAACTGGAAACACTGGTTTGTGGTCCACTGAATTTTATCAGAGACATGAACTTTGTCTTAAACCAAAGTTTAACTTCAATTAGTTTGCTTTTTATTGTACTGTGTAAGAAATTGAATACAACAATCCAAGCTGTTCATTGTGTATCTGTACCAAGGGATACATTTATCCTTAACTGTTGTGAGAAATCTATTTGGATGTTTTAAGCTAATGCAGAACCTTATAGACTTTTAATTACAATTCATTCTCACGGTGCTTTTTCTTTCCTGGTGATCAATAACTTTAAATAATGAGATCCCAAATTTGACTTTTATTAGTGGTGATTACAAATAACCAATCCCTTCTGAACAATCCAAAAGGTAGGGATTAATCCACACATGCAAAATGTATGTCCGTCCTCTTTCATTCTCAAACAAATCAGGTGAAAATATACTTTTTCTAACAAAGGGCAGTTAGTAACAAAGAACACAAATGAGACGAGATGAAAAATAAGCCATTCCTGCCCCTGGCATGAGGCACCACCACTGAACAATGTGTGACAATCAATTTCCAGGGAAATTGTACACTTAAGCTACTGCCTTCAGATGACAGCTTTTCATGGGAATCAGATTATAAGGCTGAAGGACTGCAGGTTAGTGAGAATTGATGAAACCATAAATGTCCTTGCTTTATTAAGACTCTACAGCCTGAAGTATAAACTTCCTGTAAGACTAACAATGGGTCCCTTATGAGTAGAATTTGTAATAAATGAGTATAAGAATCTATAGATCTCAGATTCTAGATGATAAAAGAAAATAAGAGCAACAAACGGAGGTGAAATAAAATGTTATTCTGTTTGCCCAAGATCACATTTCTGTCTCTATCTGTGAGCATAATAAAGAGTATTTTCTCATGCCTGTGGGTCCCCAGACTGCGTTGTTGGCAACTTTAGAGCTAGGAGAAACACTGAGTTTCTTTAAGTCACAATATAAACCATGAGTGGTTACGGAAAGACAAAGAAATATCCAAATAACCAAATTCCTTGTGTGAGAACAAAGTTTAATGAAGCAAACAACCAGAAGTGTGTAACAGAAATATATATATAAATATATATAACTTACTAGAAGTATTATAACTTTTTTTTTCATAAAAGTCTGAAAAGTATAAATCTAGTACCTAAAAGGTTTTGGTAGTGGCCAAAAATACAGATTCTACTTAAATGAATGCACACTTTCAACGACTTTGTGTTTGTCAATAACATGAATGTTATAGCTTCTCATCATTTTGTGTGTGACACATAATTGGGCATCAAAATTATTCACTGAATACATGAATGAATGTGTATATTAAGAGGCTCTAGAATCTTCCTCTGTTGCACAACTTTAATTATCACCTCTATCCAATGACTTTGAAATATTTACCTTCAGCCTAGTCAGATGTTCCTTTTGAGATTTAGACCTGTATTTTTTTCCAGCTGCAAACTGGAGATGTCCAACTGCATATAAACATTTCAAAATCAACATATCCAAAATACAATCCATACTGCCCTTGTCCCAGTCTTCTCCTTGTACTTCCTTTTCTGTATCCCTTGTGGTTCCTTGACCTTGGCCTCATAAAGGAGACATCACCAATTCTTGTCCATTCTACACTCTCTACATGCTCCAAATATCCCCCTTCCCTTGCCCTCCAGACCCCTTGCTTTATTCCTCCAGTCACTGTCTGTGACTAAAACTCTATCTGCAGGTAAAAAAAATAAAATAATGAAAAATGAAAAAAATATGAATAACATATATCCCTGAAAATTAGCTTTCAACATCTTTAATTCTCTTAAGTATTAAAAAATAGGCAGAAGAGTCTTCTTCTGGGAGATACAAACTACTGGGTGTAAGACAGGCTCAAGGATGTACTGTACAACACGGGAAATACAGAATATTTTGTAATAACTGTAAATGGAAAGTAACTTTTAAAAACTGTATAAAAATAAAAAAGTAAAAAAAGAAATTTAAAAACCCAGCAGAAGCCTGAAAAACTAGAAAATAAAATAAAGAAAAACATGTCTATACTGAGGTGAGTGCAGATAATACAGGGTGACAGAAACGTTGGATTGATTTTTTTTCAAATTGAGTAACTGAGATAAAGAATTACATCCTCAATTATAAGAGTTACTGGCAAAGACAATAATAAGACATGAACACACTTTTTAAAGATTCTTCCAGATCTTCAATTTTGATCATCGTATATGATTGCATTTTTAGAATGAAGCGAAGGAAACACCAAGTCTTCTAATTAATGGCTTACATTTTCTGTTTTTAGAGAAATCTAACAAAAAATGCTTTTGGTGGTTAATTCAGCAAAGAACTGACTACGTTCCACTGAGAATCAAAGCGAGTTTTTCAAACTATGCGCCATTCTGAGTCACCTACATTTGGCACTCGGGACTTAACGGCATTTTCACTATTTCATAGGGGTCACATTCCTCGCAAAGAGAAGCATTTCCTGCTGTCTAGAACAGTGACCATTTCCATTATGGTCCCTGAATCATCCAGAGTGGACATCTTTATGTAGACCATCTTTGGATAATAGTAATTGCTATAGAAATTACATTCACATTAAGCAGATAATGAAGAAAACTGACATGGCCAAAGACCCTACTCTAAAGATCACCGCAGTTCCCCAGTAAGATGCTCTGCGGCACATTCCTTCATAGTTTGGCTATATGTTACTCTATTAGGGTTGAAAGATACCTGGTTTAAGCTATTTCATTGTCTTAGTGATCATGGAAACGATACCAAAATGGTAATACAATAAACAGATGTCATTATCTCCTATAAAAAAGGCATCCTCCACATCAAACTAATTTTCTACTTTCATTTATGCTATTATAGTTTTGCTGCATTTGTTGTTTACTGTATTGAAAGGTGAGTACATGGATTTTAAATTTTATTATGACAAGGTGATTCAACTCTAAATTTTGTTGTAACTATAGGGGAAATATTTTGAAGAGTGAATCACTTAATAATTGTAAGCTTCAGATAAATAGTTAACTTAATGGAATTTATATGACATACAGCCAGGCAGAGTAGAGCTAAATTTGGTATTTTTTTTCCTCTTTAAATAATGCAGTATTAGGTAATTATATACCACATTTGTAGAGACATGAAACTGTTTAATGTTGTTAATGGATGCTTTTTATCAAGCAATATAAATTCTAGTTTCTTTGCCGGCAACAAGGCCATTCTGTGAATAAAGTAAATGAATTCCTAGTGCATCAAAGCAGCAGAGAAAAAAGGCTACAACTTTTGCTTTGCTCTCCAAATTATCTTCCAGGGTTCCCTCGGCGGAATAAAAGTTGTAGCATTTACCAGGAGCACAGACATAGGAGTAGCATCTGGTGGTCTAATCTAAAGAGACAACAGGAGCTATTCTTTCATTCTATGTATGAATTACTTGGCTGGCCAGCTGAAATACGAGGCTACAGAAATAGCTACACTTGGGTGTACTTAAGGCAATATTTAAAGTATCTTTCTGAATTCATAATGATTATATGGAGATTTGTGAAATTGTATACTTGCACAGACTCAGGATCAGGTTGCACATGTCTCTGATAGCAGTGA
The DNA here is from genome assembly GCF_048773025.1 of Camelus bactrianus. NCBI lineage: Eukaryota > Metazoa > Chordata > Mammalia > Artiodactyla > Camelidae > Camelus > Camelus bactrianus. Next base: position 74,005,059 of record NC_133575.1, on the reverse strand, counting down.
TCAGTTACAAATGTTCAAAAAATACTGCAGTATGAATCTATATTCTCTCCCCGTATCCTTCCTAATGGATCCTTAGGTGGCTTGCTAATGCTTGGGCATGACCAAACTAGAGATCTATGAGCCTGACACAGAACACAGAATATCTGTGTTAGATCATATGCTATTTGCCAAAAAAAAAAAAAAAAAAAAAAAGAAAGAAAGAAAAGCCAGGATTCTTAGAAATTTACAGAGAGAGACAATTTAAACTACAGTTACTAAATGAAGAAACCATTCATGATGTCATGTTATAATAATGCATCATGGTAATAAAACTCAAAAGTGTATCTTTCATTTGTAGCCTTCAGAGAGTGGAGAGATTTTTGTTTGCTTATTTCTTTTGCTTTTGCATTATTTTTATTATAGGAGATTCTCCTTCAACAACTTTTTTTTTTCCTGAAAAGTAATCAGACTAGATTTTACCGGATGCCAAAGGAGATAAAGATTACAAGAACAGCAGTGCCTTTTAGAAAGTAAAATCAATAAAAATTACTAATTAATTAGAACTCTAATTACAGACTAGCATAAAGATAGACAGTTTATGTCAGTGATGCTGCTGCTGTTGACAACATCTTGCTGTATCTCTTTCAGATTGATCTGCAGTGCTAGCTTATAAGCCACATAAAACCATTGTCACTATTTTACTGATTGACCTCACATTTATCAAGCCATTTAAAACTCTACCACACTGAACTCATTTTTTTTTCCACCGAGTACTAATGTTTGATAATCTCAACCTAATCTCAACCATTTTACTTTCTCTTTGACTATATATGTCAATACCAACACTTGTCTTAGTGATAAAAAAAATCAGACACTAAATCATTTATTTCTAATCAAATGTGCAAGACATAGTTCATAATAAGGAGAGTTTAACAGAGTAGAAAGAGCTGTAAGTTGCGAGTTGAGAGACCCACATTTCAGTTCCAGTTCTAGTTGATGTGAATCTGGGTAATTAAAACACACTTGGCATCAGTTTTCTCATCTGCTAAATCAGAGGGTTAGGTCAGTCTATAATTTTTAATATCCTTTTCCTCTCTAAAATTTTACGGCTTTTGTAGCAATAGGTTAACTCTAGGCATGAGCCCCAATTTAATTTAAAATGTAAGGTCAGCAGATGGGAGTATGAAATCACACATCACACCTTCCAAATCGGTGATTTTTATTGAATAAAGTTGAAAATCTTGATGATAATAAAGAAAATTACTCTGCCAAATTTAGGGCAACTGGAAATAACTTTCTCCCCAATTGATGGTGTGATCATCTAGTTGGACTGAATTACTCTCCCCAATTTCCCACTGTTTGAAAATAGAGGTTTCCATAGAAACATTTCACAGCTCTTCTCTACAATCTATGTGATGCTTTATAGACAACATTTAGGTGTGGGACGATGATCTTAAGGAATCATAGCATCCTTTCAGTAAATCAATAGTTGATGTGCCAGTAATTCAGGGTGAATGAACCTCTCCTGCACTCAGCACCACGGAAATTTCACTTCAGTCAGATTTGCCCAGATGAAGGGGGAAATCACAGTGGAGAGTTCTGAAGGCAGTTGAAGAAAAACACATTTCACCTCAGATACTATGACTCATATGATACTTGCAGTAAATGGGCATGCAATGTTTGATCACTGTATTAGAAAATCGGTCCAAGCTCAGTGCACACTATTCAAATGTAAAAGTAATACAATTAGTATTAAACTATAATAGCATTGATAACGCTTACGGTGAAATTGTGTATAGCATAGCTACAGATCTTAGAAAGTTACTCTACTTGAATTTTAAAGATAGCTTAAGAAATGGAGAAAAACTTACTATTAAATGCACATCATAGATTTAGGTGAAACAAAACATTTTTTTTAGTATAATTAAATATCCTTAGTTTACATGAAGGTCATCCTTTAGATGAACCCAGTCTGAGTTTATTCTTGGGCAGTTATATTCTCAAGGCAAGGAAATTTGAAATTTTCTGTGAACCAACACAAAAGAGCTTTGCAAGGGTAGAATTCAATTGAAAGGATGGTTCAAAGGAACTGAGTCTTGTAAAAATAGAGGTAATTTTAGTTCTTGAAACAAATGTACCTGATTAAGGATTATTGTCTCTTAGGACTGAAGAAAAATGGAACTGTGATCACAGTAAGTAAACATTGTACCAAACTAAGGTTACTCAGAAGTTTGAAATCAACTCACAAGTTCTTTCTTTCCCTTTGAATTGCAAAGTAGTCTATGTAAGTTCAAAAGCTGCCAGCAGTGAAATGGAAAACCTAGAGGAACATGACAATTTTCTTTGTCTATCAGTGCACAAATATTTCATGACAAAAGAAAAGAATAATGGATGATATGAGTAGAATGGATATGTTTTGAAGTACAATAGCATAAAAATAAATGTAACAACAGAATAAACGGTCACAGGTCTACAATTTTTACACACCTACCGATAAACTATTCTGCTTCATTTGGATTCAAGTTACACATTTGTCGGTCTACAGGAATTTATATGAAGTATGGTTTTTTTTTTCCCTGAATTTAGGAAACAGATAGCAAGTGTTTTTAGACATCAATAAAATCATTACATAGACACATAAATTCTATTTGCCAGGAAGGAGAAGGCATGGTTCTGATTATTATGCAATCTACTTTTGAGATGATTCTCAAATTTCTTTACACAATTAACTTAATCATCAATTAAAACCCATTAAAAATTCATTTATATTCATTTAACAAATATTTATTCATCATCTACTGTATGTTAGAAACTGTTGTATGCAGGGAGGACATGAATTAAAAACAAAACAAAACAAAATAAGAATTCCTGGTTTGGTAGAACTAATATTCTAGTCGGGGAAGACAAATAATGAATATTTCGATCATTATATAGTCTAAATAATGACAATTTTTGCTTGCAAATTTAAGTTGAAAATTGTGAAAATTATTTAATTCTTAAATATATAAGTACACAATGCCTTTAATCATCTAAATATACGTGTTAATGTCCATTTCACAAGGATCTAAGCAGAAGGTTATCATGTTTGAAATCCTATGAGCTCTACCAGCTGCAGCCACATGTACTGAGCTGCAATTACGCACATTAGTAATCCCCATATATGTAAGATGCTGAGAGTTCTTTTTAGAATTAATGCTTCACTTTAAGAGAGCAACTGGGCAGAAAAATTTGGCTACTGTCAAGAAGCCAATGGCGCTGACTATGATCAGTGTCCCATACTTTATTTGTCCATTATCATTTGGTGAGTTTGATTTCCCTGAGTTAAAACATCTCATAGATGACAGTCTTCATCCCTGAACTCTGATTTTTGAAGGTTACTGAAGAGAAGGAAGTTCCTGGGCTTGTGGAGTCAAATAGAGCAGAATTAGAATCCTACTTCTACTACTTAGTAGCTCAGCAGAGCCCTTGGCTTAAAATATTTAAAATTTATTTTTGTATTTTGTTTTAGTTTCCTTTTTATTTTGTGAACGAGCCAGGGGCTGGATCACTGGTTCCTGGTAGCTCACAGGTTCACCATTAGAGGTTGTCAGATGTGAAATGACAAAACTCCCTCAATTACTTAAGCAACCTCTTTGCCTGGGCTTGAAGAATCCAAGTGAGAATGTTGTGCAAATGAACAGATAAATGTTCGAGTTTGGTGGGCGAGAGTGGATACTGATACTATAAATTACCCTAACCAGAATGCTCGTGGCTCTAAAGTGAAAATGGGGCTCTGACTGACATCAGCCATTGTTCTGTTGTTAAATTTCTCTCTGGCTCAAGTGTATGTCTTCCTGTTTTATACAATCTCTATGGCCATAACTGGATATAATATTTGTCTTCAAGGATAGCATTAAGCCCCAAAATGATGTCACCTGAAGAAAATAAGAAAAACATAATCTTTGATTTGCAAACCAATTAAAGATGCAAATATTTTCATGGAATCTACTGTGATTATACTACAATATGGATAATGAGCATATATTATAAAGAGTTCTTCTTGTATAGCAATATATGTTTTGCTTAAAGGCAGATTATTAAAAAAAAAAGAAGATATATGAGGTCATAAAGGAGGATGCAGATTTGATCCCATGCCATCTAGTAGTCTACAACCCTCAGCTACAAACAATGGAAAATGCACTGTGGCTCAAACCTGGTATCATAAACTTATATATGTATAAAGCCTTGGCATAAATGGCTTAGAGTGTTCCTGAGGGTTAGCTGCTTTCCTTTACACACAGGTATACTTAGGAAATCCATTCCTACCCAGAAGCTTCTCAGATTTTAGACTATGATGTCAAATGCCTTTTATTTTTTCCAGACTATTTTATTCTTTGCTTTCTAACTGCCAGAGTTTTTGTTGCACGTAAAGACTGGAAAAGCATCTGAAGGGAAAAAGAAATCTTCTTTGTTAACTACTAGTGTCATGTTTAACATCAAATATTTCATTATATCAAACTAGTTGAATGTATAATGACATCTAATTTTCTACAATTTCTTAAATTACTTAATGGGTTGCTTGTCTATGAATAAATTATTTATATGATTATTGATTAATTTGCCATTTATCACTAGCAGTACCATGGTTTATGGCTGAGCTTGGACACACACACACACAAATATGGCCACATATGCACACAACTAAAAAAATCTATTTTATAAAGCAAGGTTCAGTTGTAATTCGTTATATACTGAAGGATATAAAAGAGAATTTTAAAGGTATCTAAAGATAGAAAAGATTATTTTAGCACAAAAGACAGGTAATATAAGTAGATACTTCAAGTGAATAACTGACAATGATTTAATAAAACTTAGTTCTTTTTACTCTTGATTAACATAAAATTGGTACAAAATCAATTAGAAAGAATCCTATCGTGGTGCCACAAAAAACATTTTCTATGGGAAAAACATGCTATAGGCTTTTTCCTTTAAGGTTTGAATACCTGCAGAAAGATGCCTTTTAAAAGCTGTGAAGTAACAGTGAATTAAAGCATTATCTATTCATATAATAACAAAATACCTATGGCTGTCACCATGAGGATGGTCTAAGATAGGTCCCTTGACTAGAATGAATTATTGAACATCAAGTAAATAGAATTTGGGGGAATACATAATTGTTCTTTAAGAAGTCAAGATACACAAGCATTTATTGTTAAACATTTATTGTAGTCTACTCTATATGCCTTCACTGAAACATACAATTCTCTGCATCACAGGTAAATTTTTAATACAAAGTCTTGCTTTCTCAGAAGACAGTCAGATAAAGCTATTAGTTCTTGGATCTGTGCAGATTTTATTGATATTATGAGAGAAGGAGCTTTGGAAAGTGAAAACAGCTTCTCTTGCACAGAGGATCCATCTAAGTAAGTGACGGAGTATTCTATTACTGCAAAGTTTAAAGGATTATAAGCCTTGGGGTGTAAAATGAGGTAAAGATGCTTTGCTCTAACAAATAATCCATGAATCCCCATCTGAGTTGTTCACTGACATTAAACAGACATTTCTATTTTACAGGACAATATGACTGACTGATAAGAATTCTATGACCTTTCCTTTTCCTCTTTCTTCCCCGCACAACAAAAATTGTCTACTTCAAAATGTCATGGAAGGTATAAGAACTTAATCTTGAATCTGTCATACGAGTTGATAGATTCATTGCCAATATAGCATTGGTAGTTTTTAAATGTACATCTAAGAATGCCATTAATATCCGTTGCTTCGATTAAATAAAGAAAAAGACCCATAACCTGTTATTAGAAATTCAAAACATTTTAAAAATATGGACTTCTATGCATTTTCTCCTTTATATTTTAGGATTATTTTTGAAGTACTAGTTATTCACACATTAGAAGTCAGTCCTTTTATCAGAAAAATAATATAGGTATTAACCCTTTGATACAATTCTGATACATGCTCAGATGTGACTAATTAGTTATCAATACCACATCTACTGTGTTTACTTATTCTGGAAGATAATGAATAACTTTATTTTGATGAGTTATAGAATAACGCCAAAGAACAGATGCAGATGTCAGAAATAACTTGTTGAATTTCTACAATGTGAAAAAGAAGCTAAATAACTATTAAGACTATGAGTTTATTTTACAAAGCAGTTTTATTTTGAGATTTCTTCTGAGATTACTACAATTCTTGAAATTAGTATGAATTAAAAAACATAAATTAAAAGCATTCTGGATTTAATAAAATCTCTTTGAGGCATTTGTTAAAACCTCTTCTTTAAAGATGTTTACGGCTTCATCTAATATTCTGATAGTGTGTATTGGGAAGCTCTGTATCGTATATTTGGGGGTAACGGGAGAAAGGGTATAAAGCATATGCTAAGTGAGTTTTTCTGTGGTTTTCTCGTTGCAATCCCTCCTAATTTATTATTTCAATTTTTAAGAAGTTCTACATGAAAGCACTGCACACCCAGTTTACCTGCATCCAATCCAAAGTGACTTTTGATGATTTGCCTATTTGTAAGTGATAGTAGTCATAGTTAAATTCAGTCATGTTATTAAAAAGCAAGTAGCTAGATATAACTGGAAAATCATGTGTCAAACGGATCTGTTTATTTCTATCTGTTTTTGCTCTCTTCCCAATAAAGCTATGCTATTGTATCTTTATATTTCCTATTGTTCAGTTAAGATGTATAAACTCCCTGTCCTTCAAGGAGCTCAAAAACCAAACCAAGTGGAACAGAACTACTAAACATCCAGAGACATATGGAAAAAGCAAAAGAAGGAAAGTAGAGAAGGAATAACACACACACACACACACACACACACACACACACACACACAAAGGAAAGATGAAGGACAAGCATTGCCACCTTTTGATTGTATAAAAGTAGGAACAATTTGTGGGAGGAATTTGTCCTATACCTGCTTCTTGAAGAGGTAGTAGACAGCATTCTGTTAAGTCCCTGGATTCTCTTCCCCGATTTACACCCGTTATTTTATTTTTCAATTGTCATTTAACATTATTAATGTCAATATATTTTGCTGTTATTACTTCTGCCATTGGCTTTTTCATTTCCTATTCAAAATTGAGTTTATTATATAAACTTGGATGTTAAGAGAGAATATAAGAGTGGCTTACAATCAAAATGTTCTTGACATATAAATCTGTTTTATTTCCTTATCCAGTGTCATTAGTTTGCTTTGCCTTGGTGATCCATTTATATAAAAGCGATGGAAGTTATTGTGATCAATAGCATTTTTACAATACAATTCTATAGTACACTTGTGGGAAGTGTGACGAATAAGATTTTATTTTTACAAGTGTTTAGCACTATATATAAATGTCTTTTGACATATGAATTGCTCCTCTCCCATAAAGTAGAAGAGAACAGCAGCCTATTATAAGCATATAGATTATGCTTCTCTCTCTGCCTTGTAATAGCCATATAGTTAATTGGCTTATAAGATAGAATTAACAGTACTTCCTTGCTTATTACTGCCTCATCATTAATTAAACAGTATCTTTAACTTTCTTCTAAAGGCATCAGGAAAGGGCCAAATGGACGTAATCCCCAGGTATCATCATTCATTAGCTTCATATTCCATATATCAGAAATTATTCATTTACTGAGCCTCTATTATGTGCAGAATATTTTGCTAAAACTTGAGGAGCCAAAGAACTTGTTGGTGAGGAGTAACAACGACAACAAAAAAGTCATGTAATCCACCTTCTAAGAATTTATGATCTGCTGTAGAGGTATAATACACAAGGTAAAGTTTTCTCATATAGCTAAATTCTTAAACAATTGTATTCACACCATCCAGACTCAGCGTAAGAGCCAATTTAGTTTACATATAATGTATAACTGAATGTCCAAAAAATAATATTGAATGCTATTGAATTAGGTACTACGTTTGATAGCCTTATTTTTCCAGTTTTCTTGATTAAAACCATTAAAAAAAAACATGTTTAAAAATGCACAGTGTATTTTTTAAACTATAGGCAAGATCCATCGGATAATCCAACACTAGTTTGATAACACTAAAATCTTATCTAATGTGATCTTTTTCTCTAAAGACAAGAAGTCTTTTTATATGAATTATATCTAGAGATAGAGTCTTAGATAAGACATTTTGTGTATGTTCCCTCATTTTTATATTCAATACAAGTGATTCTGAAGTAAAACGTAAAGTGTCATTACAGGTTTAAGATTTATTGTTTCCTCTCCCTACCCTTCGGTGTAATCTAACCAATTCTACTAAAGGGGGAGATGAAAATCTCTTTCGAAAGCGAGTCTGAATTTTTAAGTGCTTTTGGTTGATTTCTAAAGTGGCAGAACTATATAGGTTTATGTTATTAGTGTGCAACTGATTTCTACTAAATTCTATTCTACCTAAAACTCAAGAAGGCAGACAGAATTTCCAAAATGAATCCAATCTTAGACTTTAGTCTTCCAAACAGCTTTGATGCAAGCCATCTTGAAAATAGACTTTGCCTGAACACTGTCTTCTACACATTTACAATGAGACAGTTATATGAGCTTCAAATAAAGGTGTTTAGCACAAAGCCAACTCTAGCAAATGGGGTCCTCATCATGACTCTGATTAAATAAAACACTCAATTTCATTAGAAATATTTTTACATTTAACCAGTCTTTTATCTTGGAAAATGTTTCCGATTAGCTACTAAAGAGCATGAAATAGGCATAATACAAAAATCAGACAAGATAAACAGAATAATCTAATTATCTTCAAGTATTTTTATTGTTCACTTTGAATTTCTTATCAAGGTGAACAAATTCAAATGTATACCTTTGATCAGCCCACTAGTAATCATGAGTGGGGAGAAAGCAAACTAAACACATCAAAATCAGTGTTAATACCTGAGCTTAAGGATATCAACCAACCAGTTATTGTAGAGGAATTGGTAGCAAGACAATTAACAATTTGATCTAATTGACTATGGGTTATTTAAAGGCATTTAGCAGGCTTGTGTTTTTTTATATTTTTAAGCTGCTTGAAGATTACTATAGTGAGGACTAACTCCAACAATTATCCAAGGCAGGAAAATAGTATTATGTGTTGGAGTGCTTCCAATATTTGGTAAAGAATTACATTTATGTATATGCAACCTCATGAATGTGATTATAGGAAAGAAAATTAACTACAGGTTTTCTACTTAAATGTGCTTGGAGCTGTTTTTATACACTTCTTTATGCCTCCATGTCCAGATTACCCAATTTTTAAAAAAGGAATATTGTGACAGTACTCCACAGTTACAAATTCTGCACTTGGTTTTCTCAACGTGATTTAAGAATAGAGAATGTAGCCTAAATTCTCTAAAATGGTAGAATATAATTTATTATCTTTACCTAATTGAAAAGTGAGAAATTCATATAATAGGTTAATTATGGTAGTTATTTGAATAAGAAGATTCTATGCAAAAAGGCTGTCAAGCTGGTTCATTGTTTTATTTGAAAAAGTGACGTGGGTCTGAGAAAACTGAATCATACCCTCTATGTATGAATATAGGCTTTTGATTCACGAACATTTTTAAAGTAAACTGCATAGGGAAAAATAATTCTAGTTGTTAGATATGGAAATATAGACCTAGATGGGGGGCAATATAATGTAGTAGTTAAGAATGTGTATTTGGAGTCTAATCAAAGAACTGAGCTAGAGGTTGAGGATTTTTCTGTTTGTCAGCTTTTAATTATATCTACATTCCTTAGTATGGTTCCTAGGATATACTAAACACTATAACTGGTTGATATAGATATAGTTATTCATGTTTCCCACAGTAGATCACTACCTTTTATACATTTACCCATATTTAGCAACATCAAGAAACCCTTAAGATGATCTCTCTGCAATCAAAACTGGTTATAACAATTAATGTCTAAGAATATACTCTAATTATTCAGACAGATTTACTTGCTTCCTACTCTCTCATATCAATTAATATCTTCATTTCACAATTATTCACATTGTATTGCATCTTTAAATTGTCTTGTGTCTTGAAAGACTATGAACTTGACTCCAGCTGGAAACTTGTCTTATTCAGCTCTCTGTCTCCAGGGCCGAGAATAATGAGCACATTGAGGACATTCAAGAGTTTGTTGAATGAATGACCTATGGATGCTAGTCTTTTTTTTTCCAGTGATGTTAATGAGGACAATGTATCGTCTATTTCTAAAAAAAAACCTAATGACTGAAACCATAAGAAGTCTGTTAACTTTACAAAGGGAACGGGGACTCACATTTACTTATCAACCATGAGCAAGGCACAGAGCTAGGTTCTTCAGAGAGAACTTGTAGACATCACCAGTATGCCAGAAGTTAGTGTAAGGCATCTTAGACAGCAAGGTAAGAGCTTCCCAGTTAACAAATGCAAATTTCCTACCTTAAAAGACAAAGTGCAGAAAACACATCACCCTACTCAGAGATGCAGCTTTAGTGTTCCAGCTATTTCCAGTTATTTTTTTGCCTTATAAAAAATATTCTAGATAGTTCTACTGTGAACTGCCAAATATGAATAGTTTAAATAGAATCAAACTCATTATTTGTGCAAAGGCTGAAGGATACCTTCTTCATCTCCATTTATTTTGAGAAACCCACTGTCATATGGAATGAAATGTCAAATATTTTCAGCCCATCAACCTCTTCTGACATAAATATAAAGCTAACAGAGCATTGTAAGGAACTGAATCCAAAAGTATGTTCTATGAATTGTTTGGTAGAGTTGAGTAAATGAGATCTTGGCCTTTCTGACTATTAAAACGACTCTGCTGAACAGATTGGCTCAAAATCTTACTAGAAGAGACTCAGATGCAAAGAGATAAGTATATTACTAAAGTTGCCCATGCATTGTACATCTCATAAATGTGATGAATGCTTGTAAATTTTGAAAAGCTGGAGTGGATTTGAAGTAGAGCAATTGTGTCATGACAGCACACATGGTGAAAGTCAATGAATTCACAGTCTAACCAAAAAAAAAAAAAAAAAAAAAAAAAAGAAAAGAAAACAAAACAAAACAAAACAAAAACCGAACAAAAAAATCTATTGGAAATACATTGTTGACTCAAATGTGAAAGTTTTCATGTGTTGTCAGAAATTAGGTATTGACATTTTCAAGTTCGAGATAATGTGAACAATCAATAATTAATTAAAGGTTTTGGATATATTTGGCATGTACATAAAATAAGCTTTTTAATATATTTATTTTCAGAGTCATGGAGTTCCTAGGGTATGCTTTAGTAAATGTTAACTATTGCAGCATTACAACTGAGTCTTGCAAGTATCTCAAGATTCAATCTGATTATGACCTTGAAGCCACCTTTGATTTAAATAATTTTCTTTGTGCATGCTCTTGACAGATTTAATTGGAAAATAAACCTCCCCTACAGGTGAGAAATGATATAAGGATAAATTAAATTATTTTAAAGAATAATTGTCATTATATAATTGTGACCTATTTAGATGATAGTTTCCTTTTAACTATAATGTAATGACTGCAAACAAAATCACCAAGATTATTTCTGTAGTTGTTCTGTGGTATGTGTCACCTACGAGCATTTAAAATACAGCCCACTAGTTAATTTCCAAATCTTAACACAGCTTTGCTAATTGACCAGTACTGGCTTATATGAAGATTCAAGTCTTATTTTTATGCCACCCAGTGCACAAAGGTAGGTCAATTAAAACAAAATTTAATGATACAAAATAGTAGGAAAATTAGATATTAACTGTCAAATAATAATCACTAATGTGAATGTTTGATAAACATACTCCTACACCCAGTGTCTATTTATCTACTCACATATATATATAAACACTTATAAGGTACTGGCTAGAAATAAATGATCTCATTATAGTGAAGTTTCAGGCTAACCAGCAAAATACATTTAAAGAAACTTTTCTGCACCGTGTTCCTAGTAGATGCTTTCGGTTACTCATTTTAAGTGTGATTTTCACACAGTTTGGAAAACTCAAGAGTGTTGGCCTGCTCCATTAACAGATGGAGTGTTATTGATCCGATACTTGCAGATTAGAGAGGAGCTCATTTTCACTCTTAAGATTTGTTATCATTTGGTTGCTTCTAGTCCAACAATGGATTAGAAAACATGCCTATGCATGCAAAGCCCTTTCAAGATGAATACATTTCGATTTCCTACCAATGCCTTGATTTTCACTTATTTTCAGGCAAGTTTCAGGAATCAAAGCATGGAGTACATTACTTTTAGATTCCTGATTACAGATGCATGTATGATTTAAACATAAGAAGCTACTTACAAGTGAACCAAATAGAAAAGCAATCCTTCTTGTTGGATCAAGATTCCCTCGATGTCTAAAATTATGGACTTTAGTGCTCATCTGGAATTGAAAGTAGTTATTTTTATGCCTTGGGATCTGAAAAAATTTTTTTTTGATTTTACACAGAATCAACGTGGCTACATGCATCCAGTGTTGGGAAAATAATTTATTGTCTTCAAACTGAATAAAAAGAAGGGTTTATAGCATGTCAGGAATAGGCAGTGAATTTTGTTTTTTCTTTAACTGGGATTGATTGACCCTAAGCCCCAAAGCCTGAGAGACAGAACAAAATAGTCTGAAAGCAAATGCTATATTCAGAGCCTGAAATGCAAGCAGAAGCTTCCAGTGCAGTTGAATCTCAAAAGCACAAAGTTAAAATAGATTCCAAGCCCAATTTTCAACATTGATGATAATTTACAGGTTATTTATAAAGGCAAAAATACTGTTAGGGTTTTTCTGTCACTAAAGATGCTAATAAATATATCTTGCTTAATTGAGCTTTACTTTCTAGAAATATCAAAGATAATTTCTAAATGCTAAATTGATATCAAAAGATTGAATGGAACAGAAAGTATTTAAACCAAATTAGGCAAGTTGTCAAGTGAAACTAGACAAGCGATCTGTGCTGGTTACAACCTCTATTCAGAACCTGCTCTATGCCCACCTTCCCTCAGGAAAGGTCTCAAAGTGAGTTCTTTCAATATCTTTACCCATGTAGCTACACATCCACTTCAAGTGAATTTCTGAGTAGCAAAAAATTATTTCCAAAGTAATCATGCAGAAACTGAATGTGCTATAAAACAATAGTTCTTCAGTGCAAAGGCTGTCTCAAAAAGGTAGGAAAGATTCAATCATCCCATAACTCACATACAGACATTGATTGTCAGCTGTATGACATAAGCCACAAAAAAAGGCAAAAGCAAAGTCTTTTCATACAAAATCTTAGAATTTAAATCTCTTGGGATTCAAATCCATCATATGTAGTAACTCATTTAATCCTCACAAAATGTTATTCCTCAGGTATTAGTATTATCATTCTTATTTTGCGGATGTGAAATTCAATCACAGAAGTTTTAAATAACTTAAGTTTTGATCACTAATTCATAGTGAAGCTGGGCGTTAAACTTTAGCAGTTTCAAACAAAAGCAAAGGCACTAAAAAAATACTCTGTGCTGCCTCCCATTTGCTGGTTCCACAGATTTTCTGCCTCCACTGTTCCTTTCTTACCCTGGGATTTAGTATGATAGCATTTCTCATTGGCTAATCCCCTCTGAATGCCTAGACATAAACCCAGGCTGTTAAATTTCACTTGGTCTAACCCAGTTGTTCTCAACATTAACATGCATCAGAATAACCCGGAGTCCTATTAAAATGTCCATTCGTGGGGCTCATCCCTGGGGTTTTTGATTGAGTCGGTCTGGGTGGGGCTTGAGAATGTGCATTAAATGCTGCTGTTGGTCCAGATTGTTTTTTTTTTTATCTTATTACTGAGTTTTTATAGTTTTTAAAAATACATTTCTGGATACCAGTCCTTTATGAAATATGAGATTTGCAAATAAATTCTTTCTGTGGCGTGTCTTTTCATTTTCTTAAGAATATCTCTTAAAAAGTTGAAATTCTTAATTTTGATGAAGTACAGTTAATCTTTTAAATTTTCTTTTGGTGTTGCATCTAAGGAATTATTGTATAACCAAAGGTCAGAAAGGTCTTCTCACATGTTTTCTTCTAGAAAGTTTATGGTTTTAGGTTTTACATTTAGGCTGATGATCCATTTTGAGTTAATTTTTGTTTATTGATATATGGTGTGAGATATAAATTGATACCCATTCTTTCACATGTGGATATTCAAATGTCCCAGCGCCATGTATTGGCAAGACTATAATTTCCCCACTGAATTTTTTTATACCTTTGGTAAAAATCATTTGTTTATGTATTGCATGAGTCTATTACTGGACTCTCCATTCCTTTACTCTGATCTATTTGTCTTCCTCCAACCCCAAAACTACAATGTATTTATTACTGCAGCATTATTAAGTGTTGAAGTCAGGTGATGTAAGTTTTCAACATTGTTCTTTTTCAAAGTTTCTCGTGCTGTTCTGGTTTTTTTCAGCATTCCCATATGATGTTTGGAATCAGCTTCTCAACTTCTACTGAAAAAAAAAAAAAAAAGCCTCCAGAATTTTGATTGAGATTTGATAGAAACTATAAATCATTTTGGGAAAATTGACATCTTAACAATATTGAGAATTTCAATTCATGATTGATATTTTGGTTATTCTTTGCTAGTATATAGAAACGCAATTGACATTTGTACATTGATCTTGTATCCTACAGCCTTGATAAGGTGACTTGTTCTAGCAATTTCTGTGTAAGATTTTTTGACATCTGTGAAGAAAGTTTTACTTCTTCCTTTCCAACATTATTTCTTTTTCTTACGTTAAGCATTGGCTAATAATTTTAGTACATGTAAAATAGAAGTAATGTGAAGGGACATTTTTGCCTTGTTCCTGATTGTAGGGAGAAATCATTCTGTATGATGTTAACTATACGTTTTCATAGATATCCTCTATCACACTGAAAAAAACTTCTCTTCTAGTCCTAGCTACTGAGAATTTTTAATAACAAATTAATGCTGGATTTTGTCATATTCTTTTCATGTATCGCTTGAGATGCTCATATGGTTTTCTTTGTTTAGTCTGTTAGTATTGTGAATTATACTGCTTGATTTTGAGTGTTTAAACCAATCTTGCATTCCAGGGATAAACCCCACTTATTCATGACATAGTATCCTTCTATTACATTATTGGATTTGATTCACTAAACTTTTGTTAAGAATTCCTGCACCTATGTGCATGAAGGATATTGGTGTGCAAGTTTTATTGCTAATATCTGTTTCTGGGGTTGATATCAAAGTAATTTCACCCTTGAAGAATGAATTGGGATATGTTCTCTCTTCTTTAATTATCTCACTGTTTGTACAGAATTGGTCTTGTTTAGTTCTTAAATATTGAATAGAATTCCCTAGTGAAGCCATCCAAGCTTGTATTCTTTTTCAGAAGATTCTTTTTAACTACAAATTCAATTTCTTTCATTGATACAGAGCCATTCAGGTTTTCTATTCCTTCCTGAGTGGGCTTTAGCATCTTTTTCCAAATTATTTTTGTATTTCATCAAAGTTGTCAAGTGTATAGTTTATAAATATTCATCCTTCTGTTATACTTTAAATATCTGTAGAATCTGTAGTGATGTCATCTTTCAAAATCCTGATATTAGGAAATTTTTCTTCTCTCTTTTGTCTGAAAAGTCTGGCTAGAGTTTTATTGATTTTATTAATTTTCTCAAAGAATAAGCTTTTAGTTTTATTGATTTTCTCCATTGTTTTTGTGGGTTTTTTTATTTCATTGATTTGTTCTCTAATTTTTATTATCTCTCTTCTTCTTAATTCGTTTTTCTTTTGCTTTTATTTTACTGATTTTTTAGTGTGGAAGTTTAGATAGTTAATTTAAGACCATGTTTCTTTTATGATATAAGAATTTTATAGTCTAAATTTCTTTTTAATACTACTCTGGGACTCTAGCTACCTCCCTTTACTCACAATTCTGGAGGAGTCTACTAGAGTCCACCATGCTCTGCCTGGTTTCCCTCTCTCTGTGCTACAGCATAGAAATGTTATCCAGGCAGTAAAGTAACAGCAGAAACCACCTTGTTTGTTTTCTATCTCTTAGTATCATTACCCTTGTAACTTTATGTATAATATCTTGAGAATCATTGTCCCACATGTTTGATGGTGGAGGATAAACTCTCTCCCTGTTACTCAATCTTGGCCTGAGGCAGAAATCTCAAATGATTTTATTACTTGTTTTATTTAAATATAATTATTACTT
This sequence comes from Camelus bactrianus, assembly GCF_048773025.1. NCBI lineage: Eukaryota > Metazoa > Chordata > Mammalia > Artiodactyla > Camelidae > Camelus > Camelus bactrianus. The sequence continues at coordinate 73,988,882 of NC_133575.1, read as the reverse complement.
TAAGTATCTGGATTTCTGAAAAAAAATTTAAAAATAGGGCACTCTTAGTAACACCTTCCATGATTCAGAATCATTTGACCTATATCTCAGAGATTTTGTTATATTTCTGAGGTTGAGAGTATACACATCTTAATTTCTAATATCTTAGTTGTTCAAAGTAGGTCTTTCTGTTGGAGAAATGTTCCTCAAGAAGGATTAAAATATATTTTGATGATGTATACTAGTTGAATAGAACTCTCACCACGTGTACCAATGTCAAGTGCATACTATATGGGCAATTTGAGGTGTCTTCAATAATTAAATTCTGCAAAAGCCAAGATCAGTAGCTGCCAGGACCCAAGTGAAATAATGAAATTAATTATTTCTTTTCACAGTGAAAATTATTAATTCTCACACAATGGATGTTATTTTCTCAAGTAGCAAAAAGTGCATGGAAGCCTTACAGGTAGTGAAAAGGAAGCCTTTTATGTGTTCTTTCCAATCAACCCCCTTAAAGCTTCAGGACATAACTCAATATGCATTCACCTAGACTGCCCAAGTGCAGGTGACAAATGAGAAATTTTGAGGGCAATTGAGCACTGCAAAATCTCACAATGGATTGACATAAGGTTATTTATTACAGTTGCTTTTGAAACGATATAATTCAAACATTCAAAATGTTCAAGGGCTTCCAAGTTCATTCTTTGACCTTCTAATGTAAGATTTTCAGGTCTAATGCTAATCCCTCTAGTTCTACACTATAATGATTTCCTTCTGATATGGCCTTTGAATGCATGTAATTATGGGCTGAAGATATATGGGACATACATGCTCTAGTTTTTCAGACCATTAAAACAGATCCCTAAGAAGACTGATGAGGGACTTCATATTGGAATGTTTTATAATTCTTCACTGTATTATATTTGCAAATTGTGGAATGAAGGTTTGATATTCTAATAATTTCCACAAACTTTTTTCTTGTATTTTTCAAGGAGATTCTGACTTTTCAAATACTGATCTAGGTAACAATATCTTCCTTAAACACAGAAAAGATAAATAAGAGTTTAGATGTTTTGGGGTAGTCTTCCTGGGGGAAAAATGGGAAAAGAAAGTAAAAATTCCTAAGTGGCATTCAGTCAATGCTCCTATCATTTTCTTTTCTATTATATATTGATAAATATTTATCAAGAATAATTGAACATAACATGTTATAGAGTAAACATGATGAAGGCCACAAAATGCCGTTATTACTCATTTTGGCAGATTGTTATTTGCCAAAGATGTCTACAAAAATATACCCTATCTTACAATTTCCTCTAGAACCTTGCCACTCAACCATCAACCCCCCTGTAGGCAATCTGATTTCCCTGGGGCCACCATACTGCAAGGAAGTCCAAACCATTCCAGAATCTACAATGAAGAAAGTACTGCCCTGCCAGCCTTAAGCTTTTTCAGTCACCTGTTCCAGATTTAGACTTTTTTTTTTTTGGTTTTTGTGTCCTGTCTCTCTCCTTTTTCTTTTCTGTTTTCCTTTTTTTTTTAAATTGAATTATAGTCAGTTTACAATATTGTGTCAATTTCTGGTGCACAGCATAATGTTTCAGTCATACGTGAACATACAATATATTTCTTTTCATATTCTTTTTCACCATAAGTTACTACAAGATATTGGCTGTAGTTCCCTGTACTATACAGTATAAACTTGCTGTTTATCTGTTTTATATATAGTAGTTAGTATCTGCAAGTCTCGAACTCCCAATTTAGCCCTCTAGGCAACTTCTGACTGCAACCACATGACAGATTCCAAGCCAGAACCACCCAGTCCAGCCCTTCCTGAATTCCTGACCTATAGATACTGTGAGACATAAAATAATAGTAATAATTGATGTTGTTTTAAGCCATTGACTTTTAGAATGATTTGTTACATAGAAATAGATAATCAAAGTACTCACTCCTTTGTTTCTTTTAAAACACCGACATGTGTTGCTGTCATCAATTATTAACACTGTGGTATTAATTTCTCTGAGCAGCAGTTGACTATAGAGGGAAGTAACGAGGGAAGGTTAGCTCTGATAGGAAAGTGGAGCTCAGGAAAATTCTGGAGCAATGGCTGAAACTAATATAACATGGCTTTGGGCAAGTAGGGTACAATATGAGGACAGGTGCTAGATTAAGGGGTGTACTGGAGACAGAGATAAGCTTCGTCTGCTGAATCGTGGTATTATTAAAGTGTAAGTCAGGGCTGTGCTGACTGTGGCATTTGCCACAGCTGTAAGGCTACCCAGGGCACAGTTACAATCTGCCTTCTCTACAGCACAGGAATAAATTGGAACAATAAAAGAAAGTGATTTTTTTTCTCATTTGAGTGAAAACATCATTTAAAATCAACCTTGCTACTTAAAGTGGAATGGTAGATTTTATAAAATTTATTTGTCAAACTACTGTTTTCCTTGATGTTAGAATTATTCAATTAGTGTAATTTTGATTGCACTCCTAGGTACTGCCTTTGGGTTTTTTTTGCTTTTTTTTCTAGGTACTGCCTTTTGAAATGTGAAATTTACACATAATTCGATGAGAAAGGTAAGAGTTGAAGGCGACTATCATTTCATGTCTGTTTTCATTTATTTGATTTAAGATCAGACAATGTGTGGTATGAACAAGAGTGAGTCATGACCTCTCAGAATTCTTAGGCATATAACATTGCCAAGTTTGAGTGTATACAAGGCCTTCCTTAGAGACTCTGGCTGCTCAGTTTTTATCCTTCCCAACCAGATACTGTTTTGTACCAAAGAACTGCAGTATGTTAATAATGACATTCAAGGTGATGGTGACAAATTCTATTATTATGCACTACATTGTTACTTTTTCTATATTAGGAACTTAGCAATAAATTGTATGTAAACATTACTCAGGATAATCTATCTTCGTATTTCCTGAAGGCATCACAAGAAAAATAGAAGAATGTCACCGAGTTATTTCAATAACTCTACAGAATGCTGTGAAGCTCTAAAGCTATAAACGAAGGTAAATTTATCTGACCTATGAAGTCAGATTGTTCACTCTATTGACACTGCAGAAAAGGATTGCCAAGTTGATTTATAAGTGCTGTGGACACCACCAAATTAACTCTCTGCCTTCCAGCAACAGGTTGTCAGGTTTACACAGAAGACCATATGCACTGCGGTAGCCTCATGTGTGACCCGAGTGCTCCAGCTGACAGGGTAGAGCAGGCCTCTGTGACTTTAGCACATCTTGTTAAAACCCTTACTGTACTAGAACTGTCACACTCTTGCTCATCAAAACAAGTATATGAGGATTTCTCTTATGATTCTACCTTTTATAAGCCAGGATTTTCCCTCTCCATGGTAGTCCCACCCTAAACTAGCAGCTTAAAGCAAAAAGACACTGATCACTGTTATCAAGATAATTTTAATAAAGAAATACGGAATATATGAGCTAGGATTAGATCACAATCTAAAACTACTCTTTGGAATATCGACTGCATTTTATTTTTACCACAATTAACTTTTCTGGATTGGCCATAGGTATGTTACTAAAGCCTAGAAAAATTGAAAAATATATAACATAATCCCATTTCATTTTTACTATTAAAATTCAGAGAAATTCAGATATTTGTATGAAATGGATTTGACACTTTCAGAAGCAAGGTGAATCTGATAAGAGGGTCTGAGAGTGTGATAATGAGCCTCCCCTCTGCAAAGGCACACATCAGTGTTCCTAGTGAAATATTAGTATCTGAAAGTTGAGGGAATGGGCTATACACCAAGATACATACAGAACATTCTCCTATACAGGGGCTCACCAGGCCACCAGTGAAGAGACAGGTATGGAAGCCAGGTTTCCAGAACAGATCTGTGGATTTATTGCTTCCTTATTCATCTTATGGTGGGAGGTAAATGACAAATCCTACAGTTACTCCTCTTCCTGGTCATGCAACAATTTGAATACCAGCCTATCTAAATAATACAACAGCAGGGGGAAAAAATCACAGCCTGATAGCTTTTTCCATTAGCTTTTATAATGTATCATACTTTTAATTGAATCTCTGTAAGAAAGGCCTTATTTTCCCTTTAAAACAAAAGCTGTAGTATTTTCTGTGCACAGAAGAACAGTGATAGCATTAAACAGAAAGAAATAGGCTGCTTCCTCCTACGAAACCTTTATGAAGTATTTGTTTATTATAATGTACTTGCTTGTTAATTGGCTGGTTTCTTGCTTAAGCAAGCAAATAACCTAGAAAGGATAGTGTCATTACTCAGCAACTAAAGGAAGTAGCTGTAAACGTATCATCAATTTCAAGTTAATAGTCTTTCCCAGTGGTTCCAATGAAAGGACAATGTGGAACGGAGAGAGGGAACACAAGCTATTTGACAGATCTAAAGGACATAACATCACTACAAGAGAGCTGAAATTTTGTTAAAATAAAATAGTGTTAATAAGCACATTCTTCATTATTTCAGCTTTACTGTAACTCTTTGATTTCAAGCTATTTTTTTCCCTTGTCTCTGTCATTGTTTTGTCCTTAAAATGACAGTAGTCCCCTTGCAATAGGGTTTATTAATGCTGTTAGTATATTGTTATTAATAGCACTGTGGTAGCAATTGAATTAGTACTGTTAGGAAATGACTCTTATAACTAATATTTTGTCAAGAACTATTCTTAGAATTACCTGTTTATATGATGTGTCATACAGTTGGCCCTCTGTATCTATGAGTTCTGCATTCGTGAATTCAACCAACCGTGGATAGAAAATATTTGGAAAAAAAAAAATTCCAGAAAGTTCCAAAAAGCAAACTTCGAATTTGCCTTGGGGCAGCAACTATTTCCATAGCATTTACATTGTATTTACAACTATTTACATGACATTTACATTGTATTTACAACTATTTACATAGCATTTACATTGTATTAGGTATTATAAGTAATCTAGAGATGATTTAAAGTGTATCAAGGATGTGTGTAGGTTATATGCAAATACTACACCATTTTATATAAGGGACTTGAGCATTTTTGGATTTGGATCTGTGGGAGTCCTGGAACCAATTCCCCATAGATACCTAGGAACCACTGTGCATATTTGTATTTGGATCAGGAGGCCCACGTAAAAGCTCTGTAATACCAAACAGGGAGGCAGGAATGGGAAATTCAGGTGGTTATCAAAGTTATCTAAATATTTCCACAAAACTTTTTGATGGTTAATAGAATCTTTTGGGTTAACTTAGAGATCTGTCCACATAGCAATGAGTCTGGGGTCAAAACGTGTGCAAATTAGGCTAGGAAAAAACCCTTATACAAAGATAATGATAGTTTCACTGACTAGGACTTTTCATGGTACAGTGCCTGTGAAGTCTTTAAATGACCATAGATTTCTTGGTCTTTGAGGATGTTAACAGTTTCCTTAACCTCTCACTGATCAGTAAAACTGATGAAATAGTGACAATTACAGAATTATTTGCCTTTACCTTGGATGATATCCTTTTCCATTTGTTCAAGAAGAGCCCATTTTTCTCTAGAGAGATAATGGAAGGCTTACTGACATTTTAGGTAATCAGACCAAATCAGCCCATTTCTATGTCAAGGAGCTTTGAAATAATAAAGATGCTGACCTACTCTTATACCTGAAGAGGATGTCAAACACCAATCTCAACACCAGTTCAAGAGTATCACACAAGAGAAGCCAAAGGATTTATGCAAATTAACCTCAACTACCCAATCTCTGTATTTCAAAAGACAACTTTGAGTCTGGCTATGCAATCAGAGAAGAAATTTCTCAGCAAAACTGCTTCCTACTGACTATTCCTATTTTCGTCTTTGCGTTTACATGTGGTTTTTGATTGCCGGATTTCACAGGCAAGAGTTTTCTGGTTGACAACTGTCACAAAGCATGGCAAAATCAAGTTTAGTTACAATATATGGAATTCTCAGGGATGTGGCAAATTCCAAGTCAAAGGATCAAAAGATATCAGTTTTAAAATGCAGATCGGCAATAAAAAACACGAAGACATTTTCATCCAGATGGTATATTCTGATAGGACAATTTTATTCAAAGTGGGTTGTATCCATGGGCACTGTGATGCAAAATAAATTGTCCTAAATTTTTCTTAGACCAGATAAATATAGCATTAGGAAAGTAATTTTACATTACAGATTTAATGAAATAAGTTAAGAAAGGTCAAAAATAAGTTAACGGTAATCTTACATTTTCAGAGAAACTGTACTTCTGTTGCTACTAGTACTACTATTACTACTTCTACCACCACCATTACTAATAAGAATAACTAACATTTAACAAGAAGTATTGTGTATAGAGAACTCTTATGTCTATTGGTATATTTAATGCTAACAGTAACCAGAGGAGGTAGCGACCAATATCAGTTGGGAAAACTGAGTTTTAGAGAAGCTATATAACTTGCTAAATTTCAAATAGCTAGGAAATGGGGTCTCCAGGATCTAACCTCAGGTATTTCTAATGCTAAATGTGTGAGCTCTTCTCCTAAACTGTCTTTTGCACTGAAGTATTAGAAGAACAAGAAAAGATCTGATACAACTGCTTTTGTACGTAGTCATCACAAAGGAGAAATAATTAAGGTATTTTACAGATCACTGAAAGTATTCTCAATAATTATTGTCAATTTATGACTCTGCTTGATATATTGTGAACTGAGAAACAGTATTAGAAAATAAAAGAGAGAGGGATTTTTTTTTTTAAGAACTACACTTTAAACAAACAGAAATGTTCATATTTTGTAACCTAGAGTTTGGGACTCTAAATAAATTGGTAGAATGATGAAGAACTCTGAGGCAAGAATGTGGAAATATACTTCACAGATTAAAAGAGGATAAATAAGGAACTTTTAAAGACATATCCAATTATTTTTGTCTATGAGTATGTCTTCAATTAAATGTCACTCCTGGGGCAGCGGGTTAGGGGGGACAGTTTCACAACATATCATATTTCCACTAACTACAATGTTCAAAACATAACAGCTTTACAGATGATTTTTTTCCTTTTCCATCCTTGACTGCAATTGTTTCTAACTGTATGTGTTTGCCTGTCTTTCAGACATGAACTTTTTAATTCCATTTTTGGCACTGAAGACCTGAATTGAGCTTTTCAATGTAGAAACACACAGTGAACAAATGTCTGTCAGACACTGGTTCTTTAGTGACCACAGGGACTTTATGAAATTAAAATTTCAGAAAGCGAGTTCCTTGGTTTAGCAGAACTAGGAGAAGAGTTTTCAAAATCTACCAATTCTAAATCCCTTGAAAGTTAAAATACAAAGTAACTTCACTGTTCTCAAAATTCTTTCTGATACCGGTTTCAGACCAGTTTTGACCCTAACAGATTATTTGTAAAGAGTCTCAAATTAAAGAAACTAATACTATTATGTCAATAACAGAAAAAACAAACAAACCTGACATCACTCCTTTCATAATTTCATAATAGTGTCTTTCAAAATGACACTAAAAATCCCTAATAATGTTTAATTAAATTTCTAAATGGAATGAATTATTGAGTGCATAATCATAGATAATGTCTTTTTCTGAAAAGAAGTTTCACATTCTTTTAAGAAGAGAAAAACATTACATTATATTTTAAATTGTCTTGCATATAAAGAAGCAGCTAATTTGGGAACGCCTTTTGAAAAATTAGTTTGGCTTAACTGATTAACTAATCAAATGCAGCATTTACTGTTCTATTTAGAGCGATCTCTAGATTTCTCTGCATTGTAAGCAATTTTCTGAGGGGATTATGGAGACTAGTTTCATTCAATGTGTCAGCAGAGATAAAGGATGATATAGAATAAACATATGATTTCTTTGGTTTATACGCTATTCCTTTAAAATAAAATCAGAGGACATTGATGGAAGTGAGTAAAAGTCTTTAAAGATATGACCTAGGTGCACAAAGTTCAAATTACAATTTCTATAATGGTGCCTTAGAAGTAATGCAGTTATTCAACAGTAATTCTAAAGATCATTCCTTAACTAAGTGTTTATAGACCTGAGAAATCACTTTCCCAAGCCATATACCATATATATGTATACAGTGTGTGTGTAAGTGTGTATGTGTGTATGTAGAGAGAAAGATAGTGAGTGACAGAAAGATAGAGATTTTCTGTCTCTATCAACTCTCCCCACTATCTGTGTATGTACCCACTAAATTAGCAAGTCAAATCAGACACTTTTATTTAATACTTATTTGGCAAATATAAAGTATTTAACTCTCCTGAAGAGCTTTTAGCACAACTATCCATAACCCCTACCATCTCCGCCATCAATTGATAACGTACCCTATTATAGTAAATTTGAAGATCATTATAAACTAATACACTTATTTTTTTCTTTCCTCTACCTGTTCAAATATCTCTACTTTTACCAACGCTGGTTTCTTCCCAGTGATACCAAAAAGAAAGAATATTACTCCATTCTTCCTCTCTCTCATAATCCCTCATGTACATGGGTCTATGACCTCAACTGAGCTAAGACAACATTCTAGTCAATTCCAGAGTAAGCCATGCTCTGTTATTTATGTCTTGCTATTCTTTTGGTCTATAATACCCTCCCTTCAAGAAAATATCTAATCATTCTTCAAATTCAACTGAAGTACGCATCCTTTGATGATTTTCTCATTCTCACAGTATTATTTGCCTAGCATTTGGTAATTTTTAGAGAAAATATTTAATATACTGTTTTACAATGTATGCTTTCTTTGTCTTCCTCCTTTACAGCATTGAGTTTGTCTAAAGCAAGAACTATGATGTACTTGTTTATAATCTTAAGATTCTACCACAGTTCTGGGCACAAAAGTTGCTCAGAAAATGTGATGATTAAGTCATATGGGGTTCAATACTTCCCTTGACATCGGTACGACACTCATAATTTGTTCTATTAGTGAAAGCATCATTTTTGTTGCATTCATTTGCCAAGTCCACCTGGGTTGATAACATAGAAATAAAGTACATCCTTGTTTTGGTTGTTATACTTTCATTAACTGCCTGAATCATTTTCTCAACTCCATATGGTTTCGGTTAAGAAAGTATAGCAACAACAAATGAAAAGCAATGCTCCCAATTTAGAGGATTCTATTATTTCCAACCTGGATGTTATGGTTCAAGGTCACTTCTCTGAGGCCAGTTCTGTGCAACTGAAATTATTCAGGGGATTCCAGTCAATAATTAAGCAAGCAATCTAGTTAGCAAACAGGACAAAACAAAAGACAAATCAGCTATTAAGAAAAGGGAGTTTGACATACCTACACTGGCTGTCTGTAGATTAAAATTTATCAGAAGATGTCAATCTGGCACTGCACTTCATGCTATGTAAGTCTGGCGTGAGTAAGTGCTACATGTTACAGAATATTTTAGTACAGCATTGAGTGTACAGCTATTATCACTGTGCATCCATGTGCATCTCTAAAAGTTCAAAGATTTGAAAGGTGTGTAGGAATGCAACTTGCTCAGGGCTCTCTGGGAGGTATACATATTGATTGCACTCTTCCTGTGCCATGCACGTCCCAGGGGCACGGATGGAGATTCAAAAAATTCATGCTGGTTCTTGAAAGGAAAAGAAATTAAATGGAAACCCAGGTTGTGGCATATTATATATAAGGCGTTCACATTTAAACATATTGAAATCTGCACTTGCAGAGGTTTGCATGGAAATACTGATTTACTCTGGGCTCCAAACATTGCACTTTTCATTCTTCATAGACTGATAAACAGTCTTATGCCCTCTATTTTTTTAAATCTTATTCCCTATTTATATAATTAAGTATCTCAATGTTTTAGGCATTGTGAAAAAAAAAATCCAGTGTTCTGTGTCGATGTATTTAATAAGACTGTGCAAAGAACAGTTTGGGGCTAGTATTAGTATCATTTAAATAAAATTACACCAGGGTAATGTGTTTAAGAAAACATTACTTAGCAGATGTTTTAATGTAAGGACCATAAGAAATGATCTTTTCCTTAATGTGAAGGCAGTGTGTATTGATGGAAAGAACATAGCTTTTGCCCAGATAGATGTAGATTTGTTTCCTGCACCTGTCACTAACTGACTGTGTGACCTTGGCTGAGTTAGTTCCTCAACCTCTCTAAGGCTCTGTTCCTTCATTGGCAAAGAGAGCTATAAGTACCTACCTTTAAGGAAAGTGTTTTGTAAATGTCCTTGTCACATAGTAGGTACTCAATAAATGTTAGTTCCCATTCTTCTTACCAAAATAAACAAAGCAAAACCCAAGAAACCTACATTCAGAGATGCTGTCTTTGTCACATTTTTGTTACTGTCACTGAACTACCTTGGTTCCCCTAAGTGAGGACTAATGAAAAACTCCTGTCCCTGGGAAAACATGGGCAATGATCAGTATATAATAACCCAGCCATTAATGAAGAAACCATCACATGGGGAATAGTAGCATGAGGACATTCAAGCAATCATCATTGACAGCTTTAGATATTTGATGAAAGAAGTCCAGGTCATCAAAACACACTGGGGGAAACCTCTGTTGCTGAAAGAGTTAGGCATTTCAGGCCTTAGACATATCCTCGTTAATTCCTCTCATTGAAAGATACATATTATTTTTTTTTAAAGAACGAGTGTGAGTAGAAAAATTATCTAAAATAAACGCACAATTTCAAACAGTGGGAAATGTTTTTCAAATGCAAAAATAAAGCCACTCGATTGTAATTTTATGATTTGTGGCTGGTGAAAAATTCTTTCTGATTTCTAAGGTTTTAGCAACTGCTTGTCATTCCTGCAAATTGAAAACTAATTGAGGCAGATACCTGTCTTTTTTTTTTCTGTACTGTTCTTATGTAGTAACTTATTTGAAAATAATATTTATGTCAGTTATGCTATTAATTTAGGTAGATGAGTCAAAACATCTTCTGCAGGAGATCTAATCTCTGACTTTAACATATAAGTTAATATAAAAATAGGATTCAACTTCAACAACTGCAGTTTAAAGGAAATATGCACTGGAATAAAACTATTTTATTAAATATAAAATATCTATGCTAATTAATGTTTTCATACTATATACAAATTCCTCTTTGAACGTACTTGACAGTGATAGATGTCTCCATTTTCCTATTTTGCTCTCCAAGTTATCTAAAGGATAGAAGTACTTAATGCCAAACATTCCACTATATCATAAAAAAGGGTAAATGACTATGTTTTGTGAGAGGCAAATAAAAGAGAAAAATTAGTTTATCATGTAACAGTTTCATAACCAATATCAGAAAGAGTCAGTGCATAGACAGATCTGACCCTTTTATCTTGGAGGACACCAAGGCATGCTTTTGCACAGCGAAGATGTCAAATTTGGTTATGAGAAATAATTTCAAACCCACAGTTTACTTGACAATGTTTAGATTATCTAATCTACTCAGCGCAGATACTTAATTCTCAAATAATGGCCTTTTTGTTGTCCTATTTTCTCAATAATAGTAACTATTATTTCTTTTCTTTGTGACAAAGTCTACGAAAACCATCCTGTTCTATGTAAAAACCGTTACTATCATTCTGCTGCTTCTTAATCGTATATTTCATACATCTTATCTCTGTGTCAAGAGGAAATGAGGAAAAAGAATGAGGAAATGAGGAAAAAGAACTATATCTTTTCTTTCTGTTTTAAAAAAGAGTAGTTAGAAGACTTGAAGACTTGAATTCCCATATTAAAATTGTAAAACCGAATGTTAGGGACAAAAAAATGTGTCATGGACACTGTAATCACTTCATTTCTGAAGTGCAGGAAGGCAACACTAGTAGTGATGGGAGATAAGTCCTGTGAGCTGCTGTGAAAATTTGATTTCATTGCCTCTCTGGAGAATGTACTTTCAATTGCCAAATGTAATGGCTCCTTATTTTAACTGAACAGTGTCAATATTTAAGTACTAGGGCTTTGGAAGAAAAAAAATAAACCAAATTTTGCTATGTTTTGTTTTAAATGTTTATCTTTTACCATGGTAAAATATACACAACATAAAATTTACCATTTTAACCATTTTTAAGTGGACAACTCATTGGTATTAGGTACATTTGCTTTGTTGTACAACTACCACAACCATCCGTATTCAGAACTTTTTCATCTTTCCAAACACAAACCCCAGACCATTAAACATTCTTTTCCCTCCCCCGCTCCCAATGCTTGGGAACCACCATTGTCCTTTCTATCTCTATGAATTTAACTACTCTAGGTGCCTCATAAGTGGATTCATACAGTATTTGCCCTCTTGTGAATGGCTTACTTCTTTTTGCATAATGTCTTCAAGGTTCTGCCATGTTGTAGCATGTGTCAGAATTCCCTTCCTGTTTAAGGCTGAATAATATTCCATATTCCATAATATGTATATACCAAATTTTGTTTTTCCATCCATCCATTGATAGATAGTTGGGTTTCTTCCCTCTTTGGGCTCTTGTAAAAACACCACTATAAACATAAACATGGGTGTACAGAAATCTGTTCAAGTCCTAGCTTTTAATTATTTTGGATATATACCTAGAGGTGGAATTTCTGGCTCATGCAGTAGTTCTGTTTTTAATTTTTCTGGTCCTGGGCTTTTCTTTGAAGGTTTTTGATTACTGACTCATTCTCCTTATTAGTTATAAGACTATTAAGATTTTCTACTTCTTCATGATTCAGCTCGGGAGGCTATGCATTTCTAGAAATTTGTCCATTTTGTTTCAGTTATCCAATATATTGATGTACAACTGTTAATGGTATTCTCTTATAATCCTGTTTTTTTAAAATCAGTAGTAATGTTCCCTCTTTCACTTCTGATTTTAGTTATTAGAGTCTTCTCTCTTTTTTCTTAGTAAGCTAGCCAAAGGTTTGTCAATTTTGCTGGTATTTTTGAAAAAAACAACTCAATTTCATGGATATTCCCTATTGTTTTTGTATTTTCTATTTTATTTATCTCTGCTCTAATCTTTATCATTTTCTTTCTTTTGGTTTAGTTTCTTCTTTTTCTTATTCCTGGAGGTGATTCTTTATCTTTTTTGACGTAAGCGTTTACAGGTATAAATTTACCTCTTTGACTGCTTTCACTGCATCCCCAAAGTTTTGGTACATTGTGCTTTCATCTTCATTTATCTTAAGATACGTTCTAATTTCCTTTGTGATTTCTACTTTGATTCATTGGTTGTTCAGGAAATTTCTCTATATTGTGGGTTTTCCTTGTGCTATTGATTCTAGTTTCATTCCCCTGTGATTGAAAAAGATGCTTTGTATAATTTCAGTCTTTAAAAAATGTTTAAGACTTGCTTTGTGGCCTAATATATCATTTTTCCTGGAGAATGTTCTATATGCGCTTGAGAAAAATGTATGTTCTGCTGCTGTTGAGTGGAGGGCTCCGCATGTGTCTGTTAGGTCCAATTTTTCTATAGTGTTGTTCAAGTTCTCTGTTTCTATATTGATTTTCTGGTCATTTTGGGTTTGAGTTTTTAGATTTCTTGCTCTTACCAGCTAGTTTCGTAAGGTCTTTTGTTACAGATCTTAACCCAGGAATACAAAGCCTTACTAACAAATATATTCACACCTTGAAAAGGATCAATTTTTCCATGCTCACTTTTGCAGTTTTGAATTATCATCTACTGTTAGTTTTCTACATTTATTTATACAGAGTTTTCTTTTTATTAACATAGTCATTCTAACCAGTATTACTGTACACTGACACAATGCCACACTTGGTTTCTATTCTCTCTTTCTCTATTTCTCTGTCCAGAGAAGCTTCCTTCCAAACCACCATAAACTCTGCTTCTGCATCACTCAAATAATGCAATGCCTCCTTCGTTAGGAACTGGAATGGAAGCATTCTGAATAATAAATGTGCTTACTGCTTCACATTTAAATAAAAGTGGCGTGCAAAGACAACATTTTACTGTTGTTTCAAACAGGGTTTTGTTATCAGGGTGTAGCATTATATCTCTTCCCAACTGGGAGCACCTTTCACTCTACTGTGTTCCAGATGATTGCTGCATACAAAGCTTATGAAATATTGACAAGGAAGCAAAACTTATTTATAACCACCTTAGAAATAATTTAAAAACAAACTACTACCATAGTCACCTATTTTATATTGGTTCAAAATTTTTCAGAAAAAGAGAATTTCCTTACTCTTTCATGTTGGTTAAGTGTTGTTCTGGATAAGTGCACCTAAAAAGCAAAAAATGTAAGCATGGTGACTAGCTTGAATGGATTGTGCCACTCAATTACATTTCACTGTATTAGTAACATGCAAGTAAGGTGTGATAATAAAGTAAAAAAAAATTGATATGTTTAAGAGGGGTTATGGACTGGACTATATCCCCTCAAAGTTCATATATTAAAACTGTAACCCCTAATATGACTGTATTTGGAGATATGGCCTTTAGGGAGGCATAAGGTTAAATAAGGGCATAAGGGTAGGTTCTTAATTCAGTAGGACTTGTGTCCTTAAAAGAAGAGGAAGAGACACCAGAGATTTCTCTCTCGGTGTGTGCACAGAATAGAGATCATGTGAGGACACAGCAAGAGGGCTGTTGTCTATAAGCCAGGAAGAGAGTTCTTATTAGAAATCAACCCTGAGAAGCACCTTGATCTTGAACTTTTATCCTTCACAACTTTGAGAAAATAAATTCTTATTGTTTAAGCCACCTAGTCCATGGTATTTTGCTATAGCAGCCCCGGCAGCAGGCTTTCGGCTATCTGTATGTGGCACCATTATCAACACTTTGGGGGTTTATTGAGGATTTTTTTGCTTAGCTGATGTAATCTGCTGCTAAGTGCAGCCTTGTTAAAATATACCAAATCAACAAAAAATATTTAGATTCAATTGGCCGAAGATAGGCAGATGTGAGTATAACAGATTGCTTTCAAATATTCCCATTTTCAGTATCATCTCTTGAGAAACATAAAAAAATAATTGCTGCAGAATTATATTCATTTCAACCATGGCTAACTTAAGAGGGCTGAGTGATTATCATTTTGCTAAGTTTATCTCAGTTCAACATCAACCTCTTTTCATCTCAAATTCACTAGAAGAATTGGTCAATGTAGCAGTTTTATTGCTCTTTGATCAAAGATTATTATGACTTTTAACATTAGAGGAAAGTGGAAGAAGATAGGGCAGACAGAGGTCAGAACATAGCACGGTTCTCCTGTTCCTGACAGTAAGGCGTTTTGTGAGCCAGGGAATATTGCTTAATATTCCTAAACCTCCTTTCAATCATCTGAAAAATGAAGGTGAGTGTGTAAACTAGATAATCCCTAAGGATTTCCCCAGTCCTGACAAGTATATTATCCTAAGATTAATGTTCTTCTTATATAATGTGCTCTCTTTATTTTGTTTGAAAGGAATTACACCAGTCATAAATGAATACATCTAACATAGATAGGGACATTGTAAGTAGCATGTTTCTCCCATTAGATGGTTCATTTCCAATGTCATAAATACATATCAATTAAAAATAAAATTAATATATCTATTCAGCATTTTGTCAACTTAACACATTCCAGTGAATTTGAGTCCGTTTCTGTTTCTGCTTAATACTTTGGATTTAAAGGCTTTCAATGATAGCACGATCATCATTTTTATATATCATATTATTTTATACATCACATTGTCTAAATGAATACAGTAAAAACTTTCAGTTAAAAACAAGTTTTACTTAATTATTTTGGTTAACATTGAGTCGAAGGTAAATTGGGAAACAGAAAGAAAGAATTTTGCAGGTATCTGATTAATATTATCAATTAAACTAGCCGATCAGAATGACCCTGGGTAGATATAACCTAAATGGGACACAGGCATAAAACAGTGTTTTAGTGATTTACCTTTGAATATTCTACCTGTTTGTTTTCTCTAAACATCATTGCTGACAAAATTTCTCATTCCATTGGGAGTTAAGGGCTCTCATGCTCCTAACATAAAATATCTCATCTCAGTCATTTAAAACTCATGTTGCATTGTAATAAAGATCTGAACTCATTTAAGCCCTGTTTATCTTGTGAGGCATGATTCTAAAACACTAATATAATAGCATTACAAAGGACTGTCTTGGGTTGTAACTGCAAACATTAGTGTTAGGTGTATTCATGGGAAGGAAAAGCAGCTTCTCAGTACAGGATTACTATGCAAAAATAATCTTTAAAAATGAGAATGGAATTTTACTCTTTAAAAGATTTATAATGAAAAATGAAGATGAAAGTATATATGTATAACTGAATCACTATGCTCTACAACAGAGACTAACACAACACTGTAAATCGACTAAAATTCAATAAAAAAAATGAAAGATTAATAAATATCACTTCTTAAAGTTCTTCTTCGGAGCCTGAGAAACATTTAAACCCATGTTTACAGGTGCCAAACAAATGCAAATATAGTCATAGTTTGAGACACAAAAGGGGACCTGTACACAAGACATATGGTCCCTAACCACAACATTTGCGAGATAGTGTTTCTTCAAATGAAATGGACATATATACTGTCAAGATTGTTCCTTTTGTTAAGATTTATCCCACATGGGGATTTTCTAGGATACTATATAAATGATTATCTCTGAGGAGGAGATAAAAAGAAAATCCAACTGAATTTTAGAATTCTATGTTATCTTCCTTCTTCCATCCTATCATCTTCCTCCATAACAGCAAAATTTTTGGGCTCGTCTTCTTCCAATCATGTCATTGAAATTGTATTGTGCTAGGGTTTCACCTTCATAATTGTTACCTTCTTCTATGTGTTCTTCTCGGGTAAATGTCATCTATCCCAATGACTTCAAATAATATATGCCCTGTCATGACTTCCATATCTCTATCTCCAAGGTCAAAATCTCTCAGAACTCAAGACTTGTATTTTAGCAGCCTTCAGAACATCTTCATCATGATGTCCTACAGTTCTATCAAAGTAATGTCTCCAAAACCATATCCATTACCTTCTGCCTCAAGCTTTTTCCTCCTCCTATATATCCTACTTGTGTTGAAATCAGAACTTAGCCAAAAACTATGATTCCATTATCAAATTTCTACTTGTCCTACATTCAATCTCCATATTCAATAATTTTTCAACTGTCTACCTTTTATAGTTCTTTTGAATTTATTATCTATCTATTCTTATTATTGGAGTCATGGTTTGGGCACTTAAGAAATTTAACATGTGCATCTGTGCTTAGCTTTACTCCAATACTTGTTCCATACACTGCTAGAATTATTTTGGAAACCCAAATCTTACATTACTCAGGGTCTTAGCGGCTACAAGGTTTCTACATTACCTAAAGGAAAATTTTCAATTTTCTTAGGTGACCTTGACATACAAGGCCCTTCACAATCCATGGTAACCTCATACCTTAGGCTCTACCCTATTTAAAACAAAACCATGTGTTTAACCTTTGGACTAATTATCTTTTTTTTTTTTTTGATTTTTCATTTGATTCTCTGTTCTCTTTGCCCTTGAGTATTCTTAACAGAATTTAGTATTTTCAAAGGAAAAATATGGTAGAAATAAAAAAATTTAAAAGGGAAACATCTATCAGCATTTATTTTAATTAGTTACTTGGTTTATTGGTTATCTATTGATGCAATAATGCTTTCTAACACACTGATTATCATTTTTAATGCTCTCTTGGTTCTATAATTGCTTGCAGTTCAGTGTTTATTTTACAATTTTACTCAGAAATCGTATTTTTACATTTGTCCCTTGTAAAATTTAAGTTATGATTCATGCTGATTTTCTCTATATTTTTGGTTTCAGTCTTAATCATTCATGAAACTACAATGATCTATTCATTCCAATTAAATAACAAATACAATAGCTAGCTTCTTCTTAGGTAGTTACCATTTGGGCCTCCAGAGAAGAGTTTGAAATAGCTGAATGAGAAATAGGATTACTTCAAAACTTCTGTGTCTCCATTAACTTTTACAAATTGAGATTTTTCATTGTATAAAACTCAATATCATAATACCATCATGCTCACCGAAGACGGCAGGTGTATGTTTCTCTAGAGCCTTGAATTTAATAATTACTACCTATTTTAATGTATCTCCACACTGTAGTTCTCTGATAGGATGCCTGTGTTTTATAACTGAAAACAGAAGGTATTCTTGATGAGAACTAGCAAATAACACTTGAAGAACAATAGCTTATAAAAAATTTCTCTTTGCAGTCACTGTGGTTCCATTTGTCTTTCCCCAAGACCACAGCTCCTAAAATGTGTGAACAAAATTGTAATATCCATTACTGTAGAGGGTTGGAATGACTGGAGAAGTTGTGTCCTTTACTAATGGGCATAGTCCCTAAAAAGGGGGGTATTATTAAGCAGATGGGAGTAAAAACCATTAACACTGCTGAAGTTGTTACTCGGGCAAAACTTTCTGATATCTTTTAATATATTATTAAAATTGTTGTCTTTTATACATATTTTATTTACAAACCAAAGATAGACTCACAGACATAAAAAACAAACTGGTTACTAAAGATGAAAGGGTGAGGGAGGGATAAATTAGGAGTTTGCGATTAACAATACACACTACTACATATAAAATAGATAAACAACAGGGTCCTACTGTATAGCACAAGGAACTATATTCAATCTCCTGTAGTAACACATAATGGAAAAGAATCTGAAAAAAATATATGTATGTATATGTAAAAAAATAGATGATTGCACTATAAATTATATAATGACTTTTCCCCTTAACAATAAAATGTATGTAAAACCTCAAAAAATTATCTTTTATTTTAGAATCATTTTAGATTTCCAGAGAAGTTGCAAAGATAGTACGGATAGATCCCCTGTACTCCATGTTTTCCCCTCTTACATTACTATGATACATTTTGCCACAACTAATGAACCAGTATACTATATACCATTATTAACTAATTTATATTTCATTTGAATGTCCTTAGTTTTTAACCTAATGCCTTTTTCTGTCTCAGGATCTCATCCAGGATTCCACATTGTGTTCGATCATCGTGTCTCCTTAGGCTCCTCCTGGCTGCAACAGTCTGTCAGACTTTCCTTGTTTTTGATGACCCTGATAATTTTGAGGATTACTGGTCAGTTATTTTGTAGACTGTCCTTTAATTTGGGGAAAACCTAATGTTTTTTGTTAATTCAGATTTCAGAGGAGAAGACACAAAGATGGGTTTCTATGTGCCAACATAGCCTTTGAGAATGTTTACAGTTTTAGTTCTAAGTTCAAAAGAAAGCAAGTAAGTGATATAAATCTCAGCTTTCAATTCTAGGCCTAGATATGTCAACATTAACTGATCAGACACAAGTTTTTAAAGCAGATAAAAACCAGAAACTTTTATGTTTTCATTGTATTTGATATGTATTAGACTGCGGTACCAAGTGTCTTCTCATCATTTATTTCCCCTTTATCTGCTTTTATTTTTCTTTTTACAACATAGTTGAAAAGTTATCTTGGCATAAAGATATCATATGACTAGAAATATAATTAGAAGTATATAAGAAAGTGCAAAATGCTGACCAAAATCCCCAACTTCTCAGAATCTGTTTTTATATCCTTGACATCTTAAGAGAAATACATAAATCACAATGAAAATAAACTTAAAGCAGGGGTTTACTCCCCACATAACTTTCAGGTTATGTTCTTTAATCATAGATTTAATCAGAATATTCTATACTTTGTATACCTATATAAAGTGGGAGCAGGGGCATCAGGGTTTACTCCTTTTCACTCAATAATTAATATTAAATAATCAATAATTAAGTCACAAGATAGATATTTTGGGGCAAGTGTGACAGTTATTTATCAACTTATCAATGAGATGGGATCCTGAAGATGGAAGAAAATGAGTTAATCACTGCATCCCAATTTTCCCATTTCCAAAATAAGCATCCCACCTTCCCTTGTGCATCTAGGGAAGGAAGCAAGAACAGGTCAGTTAGAGGTCTCTGAAATCCTTGGAACAAAATACATATGTAATACACACATACACACTTAAAATAAAACAAAATATTTAAAATTTTGCCCTAACTAGAACAGAAATGGAATCAAGTTTACAAAGGTGATTGTATCCATTATAACTCCCAAAAGACTAATTAAATTTTATTCAGTGTTACATTAAGTTTTACTTTTAGTCACACTGGAATATTTCATTTAAATGAAAAACCATGTTGTATGCCAGTCACCACATACAGCTTTTCTTAAACTTGGCATCAAAAATGACATTTTGGTGTCACTGGGGTCTGCCTGCTACTTCATTATTCTCATCACTTTATTTTCCATAGAAGAAACTTTCATGTAATGAAATCTTAGCTGGTACAAGCTTATGGTCAATTACAGTTTGGATCATTGTTAACCCACTTAAGAACACTGAGAAATCCTAAAGATGTTTTGAGAAATTCATGGAATATAACAGATAGTACATATTTATTTTTTCCTGTCAGCTCAACTTTTCCTAGGCAAGTAGACATATAATGTTGTCCCTTTTGAGAATTCTTAGCCATGGGATGTGATAACCATGATACAAGAAACCATCCAGTTGTTCACAAATCCTTAAAGGAAAAGAACATTTTAATTTGATTAGCTCTCGAAAATTGTTTGGTAGTGGCTGTTGCAGACACAGCAAAGGAATGCACCAGCTATAATTATAGTATTGGAGAGTTTAACAAGTAAAGTATCACATTACTCAACGTTTACCAAGCATTTTCTCTTTTCTTTCTTTCAAGGGATACATTTAAAACTCTCTGCACAGATGCACACACGTACAGCAAGATAACTGTTTTGGCAAAAGGTTCTTTGTTTTGCTGAATGGTCCCATTATGGTCTTCTGTCTTCTGGCTGTTGATTCCTGAGACAAATATGATTCTTTCTGGGTTTTATTAAGCTGGCTCTTTCTTAATTACTCTTAGTTCAAGTCACTTTGTGTTTCATTAAGGTCAACAAATTGAAGAAGTTGAATAAATAATTCACGTTGTAGCCTTACGACAGCTCTCTTTCCTTCACTTTTCAGTTGAATACCAATAAATAATAAAGTGGTTTTCTTCTTTGCCTACTGTTCTCAATAGTGACTGTGGGTAGTTATGTATAGGGGGGAAAGTCGATGGTTCTATGGTGCATTGTGCCCACAGTAAAGATTTCACAGCAAGAGGGAGGAAGACATCATCTCCCTTGAACATTTTCTTTTCAACTTTTCTTGTTTTCCTTCTCAGGAAGTTGTAGCTCCAGTAGGTGACAGTTTCATCTGAATGTTGAGAGATGTATTTTTTAAAAATCATCCTCTATGCACCAAACTCAGAAGAGGTCTCCTGAATTTTTTCAACTAAAGTAGAACAAGAGGTAATCTGACCTACCAAGTAGTACACAGAAATGACTTCCATGAAAAGATTTGAGTAAGTAGAAAAAATGAGAGTGAGAGCATTTAAAGGCCAGTGTGCAAGTAAAGTGCTCCGGGGACATGCAAATCCATTATGGATCTTTACGTTTTCTAAATTCCCCATTGTTTTCAGTAAAAAAAGCTACCTGTTGAACGGGATGGCATTTACATATTTTCTCTAAAGTGAAAATTTCTTTTTTTCCTGCAGTAGAATTTGAGACTTGTTCATGCATTGATCAAGCAAGATCAGCTACTTCATGAGTTCTAAGATGCAAATGACTCTTTGTATCCAGAATCCAGAAAGACGAGATTAAACTATATATTTTCTGTATCTAATATGTTATAAATATTGTATGTAAAACCCAGTATTACATATAACAGTCCATCTTTTCTTGGAATGCATATAGCCACCTACTAATACTTAACCAAAGAGATATAGTTGATTCTACATTCTATTCTGAGCTGATTTTCCAGAAAGTCTCCAGGATAGATAGTTAAAGAAAATAAAGTATTCCTGTTTTTATTGGCATTCAGGATTTCTAGAATAATAAGAAGTACAAAGCCTGCATCATTTTATTTGTTTTTAAAAAGAGAGGCAATGCCCTCCTTCCCTCAGATGTACTTTCTCTTGAACCTGCGGATCAGGGAACTTGATTATATGAATACCTGGTTACAATGAACTTGACTGGCAGTTCTAAAAACAATTTAGCCTAATAACCCCTAATATAATCAACATTACACTGTAACACTATCTTTTAGAATCTAAATTGGTAACTGTATTTTCAAGTGAACTCACTCTCAAGGATGAGTATTTTATACAAAATTGCAAAAACAGACTCACAATGAAGATTTTCAAATCTATCTGGTAGTAGATACAACACTGTACCTACATATCCCTGATAGAAATATATATCTGACAATCAGAAATATTCAAGAGCAAAAATAGGAGAACTTTCTATTTCTCAGGGAAGAAACAATGTAGCTCTAGAAGTTTATATTACATGTTCACCTAAAAATTATCCAAATATGCAATTCAATTTGATTTGATTTGACATATTTTTTCTAGAACCACATCATCTTCATATTTCTGAACACTTGATAAAATACCAGTAACATTTATCACTTCCTTTAACCACGGATAAATTGGGGAAGAGGGAATGATGCTTTGAGACCTTCATTTGTGGCTTAGCTCTGCTGTTTGTAAATCAGACGAACTGTTATTTTCTGTCTAGTTCCAATCCCTGATGGACATGTCAGAGGATATCCTCTTCTTTACTTTCCTGGTTTCCTCTTTCTATTCAAATCTTTCATAACCCTTCAATAATTTTCCTTAGAAAAATCAGCCTAAGAGTTAAAATGATAAGGTCAGAGACACTCTCTCTGTTACTTGATGCCTGCTGTCAGATGGTCTTAGTCACTTCTTTGAGCATAATGAGAATAAAAGTTCTGATCAAAATTGCAAATAGTGACCCCCTGCATTCAAAATTCAGAATCAGTTTCCCATACAGAAAGCAGTGGTTACATCAGTGATATATTGGAGGAGTGTCAGGGAAAAAGCCAACTTGTCAACTAACCACCAATTCCACCTTGACCCTTCCATACCCATAGTGTCCCACTGCAATGACTAACAACAGTTATTGGAGATTCATTCCTTCTCTTAAGCCAGTGCATTTAGAGCAATCCTTGAATAAAATCTAATTTTATCTGAGTAGGGTGGGTGATGGGGTGGGGGATTAAACCAAAATAGGAGGCATGGGATCATAAAGAAGAAATCTAAACAGCTAGAAACCTACAAGATGCAAAGCCTACAAGTGAGATGAAGCCCATTATAAAGGGAGGCAACAGAGCAAAACTAAATACAAACCTGGTCTATTTCGAGCTTTTCTTTAAACTGAAGTAGAGTCAGTTACAATGTGTCAATTTCTGGTGTACAGCATCTACGTATATATATGTATGAATACTCATTTTCATACATAGATGCATTTTCATATTTTTTTCATTATAGGTTACTACAAGATATTTATATCACCTTCATGAGAGGAAATGTCACTGAGCTGCCAAGCAATAGATTTTGGTTCTAGTCTTGCCTCTAATAGAAACCCATTGTTACCTTCTCTCTCAAAGCCTTAAAGTTCCTCATCTGTAAAATGATGTAGATGCAGCTAATTATCTTTAAATTATCCACTAGCTTTAAGGTTTCAGAAGAGACACCTCAAAAAACCTCTCTATTACATAATTGGGCTAAATATTCTTCAGGGGAGATGAACACTTCTTAATGTGAATAGGCTGTGTCACAATTTCTAATCTGCTTTTGTAACTACAGCTCTGCCTCTGCTGATGTTCAACACAGCGGGGAGATGAATCACATCAGACGTGCAATTGCCTACAATAACATATTGTCCTTTTCTATAACTGCCATGAAATACTCAAACAAAAGTTTTTTGTTCTCGTTTCCTTTGTAAGGAATGAAAAATGTAAAGCTATTTTTCATTTCTCATTCTGATATTACTTATGCTTTCTCCCTTTGAGCTTTCAAACTTAATTATACTGGTAAACACAGTAAAGGGCTAGAGAATGAAGGTATTGACTTTGAAGAAAAGTCTGAGGTGTGTGAACATGTATTAAGTCCTGAATTTGGGGCTGAGAAGATTACATATTTTTTTTTCATATTAAGAATCATAAATTTAGTATTAGGCATCATTTTTCAAAAGTGCTTAAAATCTTCTCCTTAGGGTTAGGTAAATAAGGTTATTCAAAATATTTAGGAATTTTCTGTTTTTCCTAATAAGAAATACACATAGTTAATCAGAAATAACCCATTTCAAAATATTTATGACAGGGCTTGAAAGTGTATTGAAAGGTAATCTGATCTCCTACAGCTTTGACTGCAACCAGCAGACCACTCTTGATTATTTCTGCACACCAGGAAGCCAATTAGGATTACAGCAATCACTTCCTGGTGTCTAACTTACTGAAAATTGGTCATCTGTTTCCAGAAGCAGTCAGGGAAATGTACTAGATGTCTACCAACATGTAATCAAAATTTCAGTTTAGAACTAAGAGTAACAACAGAGACAAAAAAGGAGAGTGTATCTATCCAGCTATTGACAAATTGGTAAATTACCAATTAGCAGTAATTTGTGTAGCAAATACACACATTTTCTGAGCTTTTATTATTTTTAAGTTTATTTTATACACATTTCTTACTTATTCTTGTGTGCAGTGTGACAGTTTATAGCATATAAGTAGCATGTATGATACTTCATGTAGACCTTTGGCAACTTGTTCTAAAGTTTTAAACTTGTCCTAAACTGATTGAACTTGAAAACACTCCTGATTCTTGCATAGGACATGGTTGCCTCTCTTCTTGAGAGAGGGAAGAAGCGATGCGGAAAGTGAAGAAAGGTTTAATGTTTTTGAAGGGAAATTAGAAAAAGAAGGAAAAGGAAAGCAACTCAGGGAAAGAAGAGAATGAAAGGGAAGAAGGGGCCTCAGATTGCCCGACGCCCATTCCCACCATATTGAAAAAGTCCTCCAGTTTATTCGGTCTGATCAGCTTACTACCTTTTATCCCAGCTACACTCCAAATCCAAAAATCACAGTAGCTCTACCAAAGAAATTGTGGTTGAAAGAGAGTTGCAGTAGGCAAAATTGTAGGCAAGCAGCATTTACTATGCATTTTCACTGAGAAGTGTTGGTAAATGTCTAATTTTTCAGTTCTAAAGGAAGAGCCAGCAGCACAACTTCATCATGGAAAAGGAGCAGGGTAACCTTAAGAGTCATATATAGGACAGAAGTAGAAACTCTCCTTCTCTCCTTACAATTCTAACCTGAGATCCAAGGCAGGGATTGCATTTTACATAATGGAAAGGATCCTTTTTTCCTGAAAAGAAAAATCTCTTCTTTCACCTATCATTTCCATTGATTCATTCAACAACCCCATCCCAGCCATCCCCCTTTTCTAATCCCTTCCCTGGATTTCAAGTTGGGAATGTGAAAAGAAGGGGAAAAAAAAGATGCTATCCACTTTGGGGCTTTATATGATTGTAAAATATCACAATCTTTTCCCATGATGAAGTGTTGCTATGCTCTTTTACTTCAGAACTGAAAAATCGGAGTAGGGAAGAGAGACATTTGCCAAGACTTCTGGGTGAAAATTACAGTAAATGCTGCTTCCCTATGATTCTTGCCTACACATCTCTCCTAACCACAATTTATGCATTTTACCAGTATAGAGATGACTGGCATTCCTGATTGCCCTCAATTGGTGAAATTCGCATGGACCTTGGGGTTACTACGAAAAGGTTTAAATATTTCCGATGATTTTAGTGTCAACTCCTCTACACTGTATTGTAATGCCTTAAAAAATGATCATCGGATGATGAAATATATAACTATCAAGTTTAACCAACCAGAACTCCTTTCTCCCTCGCTCTGATTAAAACCCAGCAACTTGACGGTCCAAAATCCTCACTCCCTAATGTAAGGAGTCAGTCTGAAACAGTAGGGGCAAAAAGCAGACAACCACAGCTGTATCTTTCAATAGCTGAAGGATAGCTCTGTTGAATGCATGACTTCAGATCTTTCTATTTTTCAAACTGTCCTATTCACAGAAGTAAACAGTGCCATGTAACTGCACTGTCAAAGAACTGAATATGGATGGAGGAAAGGAGGCTAAATTCATCCGAGTTCCACACTGCTATTTACTTAGAAAGCTGTCTTTTGTTGCCACAAAAGAAATGTTGTTAATATTCTGTAAAGTCTCATCTATACTATTTCCAGCAATTTACATTTTCATAATGCCACACAGTAGACTTCAGTGATGATTTTCAAGTATTTACAAAAGTCAGAAACTGCGTCTCTGATGCTTTTGTCCAAGATAGGATTTTCCACCTCTGTGCATTCAGGTACCAAAACTACTATTTGATTCACTTCCAAAGATGAAAAATAAAAGTAAAGCATATAATTTGAGTAATACTTAATGGAATTTTTTCAAAAGGAGGAAACACACAACAAAACTAATTATCTTTCATATATTTTAAGCAACACAGAGTAATTAGAGAGTTTGTTTTGCTAGCTTAAGATCCCATAACCATTTTTATCCCGTATGGGTTGCATGCATGGGCTTTAAAAGGTTGGAATTGGGTGAGAGCAGATGTGTGTTATATTTTACTGAACCTTAAAAGTTACAAATGTGGCGTATCCATCTGTGACTTTTCTCTATATGGTAAGAGGGTGGATCTTCTGTGATTTCAACAAAAAGGAATATTCTACTTTTTTTATATTACTGTTAATTATTTAAAGCTACCAAACATGCATCTAGGCCACTAGGTATATAACTCTCCACTCTAAATACACACACACACACACACACACACACACACAGACTTACTATTCCATAAACAAAAATGTTTGGAAAGACAATGTTATACCACTATCTTTTAACAGATGAAAACTTCTTTCTCAGTTCATCTCTCATCTACTAATGACATCCTCTATGCAAATTACATTGAGACTCTAAAAGTACAAATCATATAACTAATAAATACATAGTGGTACATTGTTCTTACTACTGTTCAAATGTAACTGCTGCACAATAACTTTGCATACTGAAATAATGTGACTGATAAAATAGGTCCAATGACTTCAATCATATTTATTTGTTTTCAACATATTTGCACACTTAGTTATGCCACTGGTTAGTCACTGCAAAATAGTAAACTTACTTCAAACATGACGACACAGGACAACTTCCTCAAACACCTGATTTTTTGCTTTTACAAATAACAAATTCAAGGGTCGGGGGTACAGTGCAGTGGTAGAGTGTGTACTTGACGTGCACAAGGTCCTGGGTTCAATCCCCAGTGGCCCCGTTAAGGAGGAAAATACGTTGTGGAAAAAAAACTAACAAATTCAATTTCTCCACAAGTCAAGACACTGATATTCTTTCTATAAAATCACAAAATCACTGAAAGTATCTTTACTATGACTTCCCTTGTTGGTTCCAAAATGATCGGCTGTGCTATACAGGCTGTGGCATCTGAATGAAGGTTAAAACCTGTGCTTGTGGAGTCAGATATTAGAAGTCAATTCTTCTTTCTTGGTTGTTTCATTGAATAGCTTTGACAATGCATTTTAACCACCAAGTGAATCCGTGGAAGTGGTATACTAATTCTAACCTCTTTCCAGTCATGATTGGGGAAATAACCACAGGTTTGTAAAGCCTGCAAAAATTAGCATATTTTATGTCTGATCATCTCTAACTATATGTATGTGAAAATTGAAGGTAAAGAAAATATGAACGTGCAATTAACATTAATTTGATTCATTAATGATTTTATTAGATATCAAACAAATGAGGACTGTCACATTGATCAAAATCAAATTATAACTATTAAAGAAAAATAATCAAAACTGCAGCTATATTTAATGACAATTTTAAATACCATCTCTGTCAGTGCTACTACTACCCTTATGTAAAAGAAATGTTTTTAGACTAATATGTTTCAACGTCTTGACTATGACTCAATGCTATTAAAAATACGTTAACAAATATGATTTAGGAAAGTTTAAATAAATGATACCCTTCCCTAGGAAATCTTCATTAGATGAGCAGATAGATAGTTCCATGAAAACTTTCATATAAAGAATTATGATGTATATGAATTAGTTAAAAGAAAAAACTTCCTGGCTTCTGTATATTAAAATAGGATGTTTCATTAGATTGTCCCTCCAATTATCGAGTCTACATGGTATAAAACATAGTTGTATTTTTTAGCTGAATCTAAGTATCTGACCTAGTCATTACAGTTTGGTATTTATGCATATGTGAACATCCTCAGAATTTTATTTCCCTTTTTGTTCTAACTAACTCAATCATATTCAGCTCTTAATTCACTAAAATCTATTAAAATAATATTTACCTTTTCCATTTTAAGTACATTTGTTCATATTCATCAGTGTGTAAGTACTTATTTGTAATAAGTGAAAGCTCAAATAAATTGGGCTATAATTTAAATTGTAAAAATACAGTTATTTAACTTCCTAATGATTCCGAAGCTATGTTTTAGCCCTTGTTATACCAAGTGGGAAAAACAGTCTGATTTTCAACAGGAGAAAAATAAGTTTAATAAACATTTCGCCTTGGTGTTACATACTGCATTCATTGAGAAGATAGCAAATATGTGATTCCACATGTGATTTTAGGTACACAGACTGAAATTCAGACAAAAACTTCACTGTAATCATTCATAATATAGATATAATAGTAACAATTTGTACTTTAATATAAAATTTAATCATATGAATAAAAAACCAGTAGTATGCTTTAAAGGAATTTCAGTAAATAGATCTGAGTTATACAGTAGATAAGGAGCAGCTATAAAAATTGAACCAAGTTAAGATTAAGTGGTAACTCTATTTTATAGTTTCAGCACTAAATTCCCTAAAAGACAAAATGCATATAGTTCATTATTAAGACAAATATTTTCAGTATTTTAGTTGATGATTCAAAGTTCTTAAATAAATGGAAATTATAATGAGATCAAATGCAGAGTGATTACCTTTCAATATAATGTATTTTCCTATGATTTTTACTTTTCTACCCTGACAATGAAACTTAACCAGTGCAAATACCATAGCGTGTGCAAGGAAATGACAGCCTTCCTTGATTAATGGTAAAAGTAAATATTTTCTATGTCTGGAATTTATCTCTACATCCTTAGAAAAATAACTAACTCAAAATTTATAGTGACCTCGATATCTCCCAGTGACTAAGGAGATCCTTTCATAAGGTAATATAAAAGCCCACTGACTGCTACCCCAGACCTCTCACAACAGAGCTAAAATTCCCAAAAGTAGCTATTAATTTTTGACTTTGCAATCTCTCTGTCAAAAAGGAACGTGCATTTCTAACAGTAGTAATACCTTAAGTCCAACAGCATAGACTTATTTTAGTAGAATTAGCTAGCTGTTATTGTATAGAGAATAAAGCCTGAAGGAATAAGATATTGGGTAAGAACATGTTGATGGAGGAAAATTTAACGGTAGAGACAGGGAAAACTGTTGAGGGACCTGGTGGGCTGCTGTCGCAGGTGGTAAAAGAATTTATCAGAAACAAGGAAAAGTTTAAGAGACAAAGAAAAAGTTTATAGGCAACAGAGGGCCACACAGATGACCGGTGTCTGTGTGAGCACCGAGGGTAAATGTGCAGGGTCTTTTATTGATGAAGGGCCTGTGAACACAAAAGGATAGGGGAACAGGTTTTTGATTGGCTATAAGTGAGGTAAGGGGCTCCAGTATATGGCAAGATAGCGGAATTGATGAGTCCGATAAAGAGGAAACATGGGCAGAGACGAGTCAGCCTGAGATATTGTGAGGTTAGCCATTTCCTAGGGCTATTAATTGTTAGGGCAAACACACATCAGAAAAGGATGTGCTTTATCTTCCACAGAAGAGTAAATAGATGACTAAGGGCTGGAAGTTTGTGGGTCTCAGGGCCTTGGCAGGCACTAGTTGGCACTGCAAGAAAAATTCTACAATCCAGGATATTGTCCAAATAGTGTTGGATCATTTGGGACATACAACACAAGTATCCGTGCTGCTGGTTAATTGAATGAGGGCATTAAGCAGAGAGACAGAGAATAGGCAGATGGTGGAAACTGAAAGGGAGATACGTTGAGACAGGGAGAACAGAATCAATATCTTCACATCCTATTTCTCACTGATAGTCATTTACAGAAACAAGCTGCTAGTTTGGTGTCCTTGGTTTTAAAGTCATATAAACACAGTGCATTGAATCATGCCATCACTATCACTGAGAATAATGAGAATAGCTAACCTTTGCATAGTGCTTCTATATGCCAGGTACTGTTAAAATTAATTTTAGATACATGAAGTCATTTAATATATACTTTTTTTAATCCTTACAACAACCCAGTGAAGTAAGTATGATTATTATCTTCATGTTCCTACCTTAAAAAAGACTTTATTTGATCATGTAAACTAATTTCATGTTCATAGATGTGAGATCACTAGAAGGGAACCAGTATCTGTAGATTGTAACCCCCTTCTTGTTATATTTTCAGATTTTCAGTCATCACTAATTTTTCTAGATCTTTAAATAGCACTAAAAACTGAATGGAATTCTCTAATAGAGAATCTCCAGAATTGGACACTAGTTCTATCATTTAGGCAAACATACCTTCGACTGAGGACCAATTTGAAAATATAGAAGCCCATTTAATTTAGAATGAGATAAATGGCCTCTTCTAAGGAGTCTATCCACACTATATCCATTTGTTTTTCCTTTATTATTTATGTACTTATTCTTTTACTTTTTGAATTGCATTTAAAGCATTAAGAAGAACAATGCCTAACACTCCACTCTATTTTTCAAAATGTCAAGTGGACTTTTGGCTAATCACCAATACTCCTTAATCAAGTGCTAATTCAGAATCTTCTGCGAATGCTGGAATATTTTTGTGCACCACCAATAAAGAATTTTTCTACACTCATTAATGAAAACAAAGCAAAAGCCACCTCGGTGTGATAAAGCAGTGTTGTTTTTCCTAATAAATATTCCATACATATGACTAGAAAAATAGACAACTTAGGTCAATCTATTTACTTGTTTTCAATTTTAATTCTCTACCAAAATTCAAACTTAAAGCATAAAGAGACATTATTACACACATAGACTGACTTACGACTTTTCTTAAACTAGGCTGCAGTCTATCAGAAAATCCATACCAGTGGGACCAGTGCCACAGATTTTGCTAGCATATGTGTGTAACATTGCATACCGATATCCTAATAAGAATAATAGTGGAAAAAAAAACCTGGGCCCTGAATAAGTGTCATCTTTCATCACAGTAAAAAAACATCTGTGTCTTGTGTCTTCCTTGCAATATCAGAATAGATTGCATGTATGCAATCTACAGTTATTTGGAGTGAGAAAGCAGAGGGAAAAAAAGCAAAGAAAAGTGCTTTTAGTGTCTATGGGCCTCCAGATACCACAGTTCACTAGCTACTCAAATTGTTTTTCAGGCAGTTTGGCATATCTCATCAAGCCCTTCAGATTAAATTTGAAATGCAGTCTCAGATGTGAAAAGAGAGTATTTTACGCACTAGACCCAGAGTTCCAGTTCGTTTTTACACAAATTTCTGCGAAAAGCCATTGAGAGTTGACACGAGATTATCCCCCAAATAAAATCTCTATATTGCATTAGCATATATTCTTCTCCAACATAAAAATAAACTTTTTTTAAGCAGTAGGAATATTTTTGTGCACAATTTTAGCTTTCTTAAAAGCTTCTGAAAAGAGTGGCCCTACCTCTCAGCAAAAATTGGTCTTAGCCTGTTTCTTGACAGTTATTAACTGTACCTATCAAGAAGAGGCTTAGTAATATCACTTTCTCCCATTCTTAGAATTATCCTAAGTTGTGGACATTCGTGGTGGATTAAGATATTGTTGTTTGATGGCTTTTATTTAGGGAGGTGTAAGAGCATAAACTTTACAGCAGGTATCAGCATAACTTTTTCTTTTTGTGTTAAATTATAATTGTTTTAAAAAGCACAGAGTGATTTACAATGTCTAACAGTTTGCTCCAGTCTTACACATATTCTATTCCATATATACAGCTTTGATTTTTTTCTTTTTAAAAATATAATTCAGAAGCACAACCTTAGAGCTAGCAAGAATAAATATGAGCTGTTATAATGATTAGCACTAACCTGACTAACTTTCTCCCAAGTAAAGTAAAAGATAACAAGAATTTTTTTTGGTCACTAAATGTACATAAATATGTTGATTTATGTTAGTAATAATTGGCTACATTGACTATCAGTAGAACTCCAAATAGAATTCACATATGATATCTTCATTTGAATTTTATTAGGGAAAAGTTAACTACAACAATCCATTTAAAATGGCAAGTTGTCAGTTTGTGCTTGTACAGAGTCTGAAAATTTGAACTTACGAAAGGAAACATGGGTAAATTTGTTTTTAGAAACATGGGTAATTTAGTCAACTAATGAAAAAAGGTAACTTGTCTAAAATGAGAAATCTTAAAACCACTGATGAACATTGTTCTCATGTTTATTTAAAAAAGAAAATACACTAAAATAAAAGAAATAAATCTTCCATCATTCCATACATAGCTTCCTGTAAAAGGAAAAAAATTAATCTAAAGATTCCAAAATATATACCTCAAATAAAATAATTTATATGAAGCTGTATGGCTTGTGAGAGGTGAGTGAATGGAATCAATATGCTTTGTAACACTGGCGTATTACATGATGATATGTATATGGCCATCTGTGCAAAACTCTTTATCAGATCATGAAAAGTGCCAACTTCTTTGTATTAGAAAAGAAGGTGATTTGTGGAACTAGAAATGGAATCATGTGGGACGCAAATCAGACACTAGACATCTAAACATAGTTGTAATTAGCAAAAATAAAATGAAATAAAATCATATTGAATCACTAAGTCATCAATGTTGGCCATGACATGAAAACTGGACTGAAAATCTTTAATCTTCATAGGGAAAAGATATTAACCTGAAGTTCAGTGCATTCTGCTTTAATCCAGTTGCAACACTGAAGATTCACAGTTAGGGGATGAAAGTAACAATAATAAAGGAAGAGCATTTCAGTACAAACTATAAAGACATCCTTACTGACACTGTTTTTCTTGTTATTAGGAAGAACAGGGGCAAGGAAATTAGTAACTGTCTCCCATACTTCTAAATGCAGCATAATTCGGTTAATTGATTCAGTTTAAAATATCTGCTTTTATATGGTGGTAAGTATTGCCATACATGTTGGCTGAAACAATTCATGCTAACTGGAATTATCATGTAGTGAGCTGAGACTGTGGATCAATAAATTTTACTTTTAGCTCAAGAGATCCAGCTCTAGTGTCATACTGAGTCTTCAAATCCCAGCTTCACTTACTTCCTGGCACATAGCATGTGCTCAATAAATTTGAGCAATGGTAGGTCTAGAGAGAGAGATTTTTATAAATTCAGTCTGCTTTTTCTAATATCAAGAGATGATGATCGATTTTATGTGTCTTTTTAAAAGTTATAGAATAGATTCCCAATTTCAGCATTACAGAAGCTAGTAGTAATCATTCTCCAATAAAGAAAAATCTCTTAACAGTCTGCCCATGCCTTATCATCAGAAATAGTGAAATTAATATAAAAATCAATGTATAGCTTTACACTCAGCCCTCCGTATCCGAGGTTCCACATCCTTGGATTCAACCAAACTTGGATCGTATGGTACTGTAGTACTTAATTTACTGAAAAAAAAAAATCCGCATGTAAGTGGACCCACACAGTTCAATTAAGTTCAATTAAGAACAAGTGAATTATGGATCTTGACCAAATAATGATCCTATATTTTCAACTCATCTGCAATGAGGATTATGTGTTCAAAGGTCAGCTGTAATACTGAACCATGCTCTCTTTCAGTCCCTATTTTTACTAAATTCTATTATTTTAAATTCTGTATCATTTTCAAAAACTGAACCAAAGTATTATTTTTGGAGGACAGTAATATGTGAAGTTTAAAATCCTCTACATTTTGTAATTTTATCCATTTTTGAATATGAACTCTATCAAATTTAAACTTCAAGAGCTAAAATACATTTTAAATTTAGTAATTCATTAGATATTTTTCAAGCAATCATATGCTAGACAGCTCCAAAGGGATGAAATGACACCTCCACAAACATGGTTTTGGAACTTCTGGTCCTCTCCCACTTCCCATTACCCTCCTTCTTCTCCTGGTTTTCCTTGTTTTCCTTTTCCTCCCTCCCCTGCTGTTCCCTCTCTCTCTCCCTGTCCTCCTCTTAACCTCTTCCCTTTCTTCTTTCTTCTCAGAGAACTTCTGGTCCAAAAAGTTTAAACGACTAACATCTATATATCTGAATGTAAATGTCACGACCTAACAACTAACTCAGTTCTTGCCAGACAGTGGGACTTGCATATATGTTTGGCAAATTAATGAATGAATTTGTGTCTCCATAGCATACATCATAATGTGTATTTTGCACAGCAGGCTCGTTCTTATCTGCCGAGAGTTCAGTCTAAACAGAATATGAGACCATTATACAGGATCCATATGGGTTGAATATATAGGATAATTATTAGATCAGTATCTATAATTCACATGTTCTTAATGTGAACTCTTGCTGTTTGAAGGGAAAGCCTTGTTACAAGGGAGTCAGAAAACCCAATTGCCAGAGATTATAATTCTATACCTCGTAAATCGGGACTTTTAAGATTAACTGATACTAATTTTTCCCATAAATTGTATGTTACTCAATCACATTGCTATCTGTTCTTGTTTCAATTTGACTATTTACTTTTATCAATCATCTTGCCAGATCCAACTTTGCAACTTCTACCGTCAGGTGCCTAAGTTTGCTTTTATTTTTTTTAACCATCTACTTTTTCCTACAATGTATATATGCAAACACACACAAACTAAAATTGGATACATTGAAATACAGATGCAACTATCAGAATGCGAGACTTTATGTAAATAACTCTTGATTCAGAAATGGAAAGGAGGTTAAGTTGCTATGGAGATAAGCAGTGGTATGGCCAATAGAAACATTCAGCAAGGCATTGAGAAGCATGCTTTGTTGGTGTGTCATCTTCTAGTCAGTTTAGTCCAATGAGCTCAGTGCCCAATGGCCCTTATCCATCACCACCACTGCCATCATCACCACTGATACTTAAAATTCAGTTAGTTCAAAAACAGATGCTCATGCTTACAATTCTATAGCGGGAACTTACTCTGAACTTTAACATATATTTTGTCAGTTCCTTGGTTTATTTCCTGAAAAAAATTTTTATCCTTCCTATCTCATAGATTTATTTTTGGCAGCAATAGTAGATGAGATTGCAAGTTTTTCCCACATTTCATACTACACCCAATAAATAAAGAGCTACTTTTCACTATGATATCAAAATAAAAAAAAAAATAGGTTAAATAGCTTTATGTCTCAAAGGATTGCTCAAAGTAACCAATTTATTTTCCCATTTTCTACCTAGTTTTTATTTAGTTCTATAACATTGTATGTTTGCAATCATTTATTTTGAAGCAGAATTTTCTTAGAGTTTAACTAAAACTGTGAAAGATACAGAACTGGACAGCAAAGTAGAAGAAAACATTTTTGAGTGAAATGTAACAATGGCTTTTTATTTGGGATCTTAAATCTATCACATCTGCAGTGAATTAGGTTGAAACTTCAGTACTTTGAATGATTAAAAGTGTGAAAAATAAGCTTGACAATATCCATTCATATATTGCCAAATATATGTCAACTAATATACGTACCAAGTAATAGACTGCCAAGTAAAAGTTGTTCTATGCTATGTTCATCGTGGTACACGTCAACTTTGAGAGTGAAATGATAAGTTAATTATCTTTATTATTATTCACCTGCCTCTTAGAGTTGAAGAAAGGGATAATAAACTAATTAGATATATTTACTGTAGGTTTAACTTATCTTTGTTCATCAAGTCATAGTAAATAAGCACTGGGCTGGGATTCTGAAGACCTAGGCTTTATTCCTGATACTTCAACTAAGAAATATAACTTTGAGAAACTTGCTTAATCCTTTGAGCCTTAGTTTCAAATATGTGAAATAAAATTATTGGATTTTATTCCATCTGAAGATGCCTCCAATTATTAAATTTTAGTATTCTACCAGAAATCAAGATAATTGGAAGTCAACATTCAAGTTTTATATTTTTTTCATTAATTTACTGAGAAGATACTTCAAATTCTTTAATATAATAATTATATTTTCAATTCAGTCAAAACATGCTGTATGTAGAATTATGAAAAGATTATGTATTAATTAACTCAAGAGACTTCTAATTAAGATGAAATAAGTAAAAATGCCTTATATTTACATGATACCAAATGTGTGGATAAAAAGTGAACTGATCAACTACTGAACAAATTTTTCCATGTAGCCTGGTTATTGACATGTTTCTAAAATTAACATTATAATTATTGAATAATTTTTCCACTTTCTGGAAAAAATTTTTGTAAGATATAAGCATAGCCTTAAGGAAGAAGAATGAAAAGATAAGAATGAGCCATTATAAAAAGTGAAAGGCTAATTAAAAGAATTATCAGAAGCAAAAAGAAGAAATTAAAATGATTGAATAACTGAAAAATTACTTCAATTAATTTAAAGTATGGTTAAATAGGAAATTGTGTAATTAACAGATGCTAGACTTTTTTATTTCCAACCCAGGAAATTCACAATATATGCTACTCTCATTAATAAAAATAGCCAAACTACCTATGAGTATAGATATGGTCATGGACCAACGATCGAGACGAATTATGTACCTAAAACTGCACTGAAAATGTTTTCACTATAAGATGCAAATGGATATTACTTTCAATGATCACAAATGTATCTTTTTCAGTCACTGTTAAATTGTCATTTCAAAATGTCACAATTACTTCACATCATGTCTGCTTTGAGTTTAGATACTTTCTAGCAGACAAATGTGAAAATCTAGGCTATTATTAGTCTTAAAATGAGTGTGTGTGTGTGTATGAATGTGTGTGTGTGTGTGTATATATATATATATATATATATATATATATATATATATATATATATATATATATATATATATATAAAATCTAAATTCCATTTTACCATGGTAGGTCATCTAAATGGGGAATTAGGTATATGCTTTTAGAAATTATCTTATTTCTGTTTAATTGCTATGGATCATTTCAATGTCTTTCATCGGTACATTGTTTGACATGAAAGAACTTCTAAAAAACAATGTATCCTAAATGATAAAAAGCTGGATAGAAATTGAACACATTGAATTCCAACAGGAAATAGTGTGTATTAGAGTAAGCTGATCTTTCTACTTAGGAAAAAAGACTTCTCAGGAATAAAACTACACTTGCTTTAATAGGGTAAAATATAACTTAAGACAAATAGTATTGTCTATAATACCTTAGGATGGTGAATTTCCAGGGGTTAATACTTCCCAACTAATAAATTATTCTATCACACATGAATTTCCTGCCTCTTGACTTGAGGAAATTATGGGTTAATTTGTGTCCTGATGGGTGTTCAGGGAACAAAGTTGTGACAGTTTTCCAGTGGCCAATATCTGAATTGCTTTTTTGATTAGAGAAAACTTTGAGTCTACTGTTGAGCATTTTCTCAATAGAGTTAAGACCCTGCTTGAAAAGTTGCACAGCCCTTGTCAAGTCACACACCTCCGAAGGAGATAAAGTTGGAGTTGAATAACATTCAGATTCGAATAATATTCCTTCTTTCCAAACTTCTAACCTCTTATGCCGCAACTCCCTAAATTTCGATGAAAACTTAGCATAAGAGCATGTAATGTATTTTCCTAACAAAAGGTTTCACGTATCTTAAGCAAAACAAAGTGAAGTAATTCCAAATAATGAGAGTAGCCGGGTGGAATTAGAAAGCAATGGTAGGACGCTATGCCCATGACACTATAGATTCCATCCGTTGAGAATATTTTTATAGTGAAAGCATATGATAAAATAAACCAGCAAAAAAACATAGACTATAAAAGAAAGTGATATTGTTTGCTTTCCCTTGATAGTGTTGACGAGAAAAATCAGCACTAAATATTAACTTAAACATGGATAGTACTTAGTATGAAGTGCCCCAGTGAGGTTGAATTTCTGCTGTTTTATATTAAAATATCAACAGGGATCCTGGAATAGCAGTAATATTCTCTGCTAGAAAAAGTATTAATAATGAGTGTTGTAACAGCTCCATACACAATGAATACATCTCTCAAAAATACTGTTATGTGTCATGTAAACAGGTTTTATATATTGAATAGTATGTGTAAGGCAGATAATGATACTTAATTTAAAAGGTTCTCTTTAAGAAATTTCAATAATCCTCTAACACACTGCAAAGAATATATCAAGGATTTGTGGGGTGCTGTTCATATATAAGCAGATTTCTTGATAGAAGCCACTTGAATAATGAGTGCAGAGTGAAAGATCAAGGATTCACAGTTCACACTCTTCATGTAAGAGCAATAAAATCTTGGTTTGGTGCACATTTTGTGAGTAGGTCAAAGTGTACGCACATATATCGTAAGTTTACAGAGCTGTATTTCGTGCATGCCTGATGTTACCTCGCCATTCAGTTCTTACATACTTCCTCTTGTTACCATTGCCCTTAAGTCACCTCATCATTCATTTGGGCGCCACGTTTAGCCGGCTACCTCCTACTCTGATCATTTTCCTGCAATCGTTCCTGTCTGACAAAGCTTCTGTTTATCCAGCAGCACTACACTATAATCACAGGAAGAATGAAAACGTTATTCAGCTATTATGTGTTTATAGATTTCAAATGAGCATATTTAATACACTATTACCTTGAACTGGGAGAGTGTCAGGAAGCAATACTATTCCAATACTTCATTCAATAAAAACAAAATATGGGAAATTATACATATTGTGGTTGTTATTTGGATCAACATAAATGGGCACGTTACTATCCTTACTCAATACCTGGACTTGAAATTTAGTATACTATGATCAGCATGGAACTTTTAAAATATTACTAAATTGTAAGATTGGGAAAGCAATCTAACTTGGCTCTGTTAAGCAGGGATTGAATAAACATATTAAAAGCACATGCTGCCTTTTGGGAAGGTTTCCTATCATTTACTATCACACATGCCTATGTGTTCAGCAGGGTTGATTAATCTCACTGGCAAATGTGTTACTGGTCATCGCTCATCTTCTCTGTGACTATTGGTCCTATATTGGCATGTCAAGCATATTTTACAACAATAAATTTATGGTACTATTTTAATAAAATTCATAACAGACCAACCATTCCAATTTTTTTTCCTCAATGAAACTTAGGATTTTTTATCGAAGCTTCGCCACAGAAACAAATAAAATTTACAAGATCTCAATTAAAGGCAGTAAAAATTGAATACAGTAGTTCTCCAACTTGGCTATGTATTTGAAACATCAAGGAAACTGAAAAAATACCAATGCCTGGGTCCCACCCCAGAGATGCAGATGTAGCTGGCCGGGAGGCAAACTGGGTATTGCAAGTATTCAAAGGTCCCTACGTGATTCTAACAGGGAGCCAGAGTTGAGAAGCAACTGGACTAATTGAGCATTTGCTATCTACTTGTTTCACACAGCCCAACAAAAGTCAAAAACCTCACCCACTAGGAACTTTCCTTTCCGAAGTTTAGCTGCATTGATTTGTGCCGTGAAGTGTGATTTTTTTTCTTTCCTGTTGCAAGTGGCTTCTTTGCTCAGTCTTCTAATGGGATTTCCTGTTTTGCAATAGTCACTGCAATTTTTACGGCTAATCCAAAGCAGAATGTTTTAAATCAATTTAACACCCAGACAACGTTACACAGGCATTACAGAGATGGTATCTTATCATCAATAAAAATGATACATAGCCTGTTCCAGAGTTACACAACAAACAATTCCCAGCAATCACCTTTATTACAGAATATGAAACAGATCTCAGAGGCAGTTCCTTTAATGTTAGAGATTTACAGCATTGCGTTCACAACCGCTTACAGTGGAAAAGACTGAAGGTCAGTATTTGAGATTTGCTCCACTACACATCTTGTTTTCACGAAAAGAAGGGTGATAATCTGTCATGTTCGTAAAGAGATGCACTGTTTGAAGCATTATGCACTTCAAGGAGAAAACCCGACTCTTAAATCAATGTTTAAAGTATATTTGGATAACAATAGCTCTCATTCATAAATAATAAAACAAGCTGTTAAAGGGTATCTGATAAATACTTTAGGCCAAGAGGAGTCAAATATAATGGGAAGGGATAAGCCATTTGAACAGAATAAAAATACAATGGCTTATGTGACTTGAGACCAAAATGTAGGTCCTGAAAAAACAAAGGTAAACAAGAAGCCACTATATTTTTGTAAAAGGTTAGTGAATTTATGGAACCTCTTACTTCTAAATGAGTTAGCTTGACAGAAAATCTAAGTACATGTGAGTGGAATGTATCTTTATTCAAGAAGAATATTCTATAATAGGTTTTTGTAGTAAACTATGCTACTTATATAAGACTGAGTTTTTGGTTTACGTGTCTATTTTCCTTTCTATACAATGGGGTCTTTGAGGTCAAAGAAACAATCTCATTCCTTTCAATATTTTCATCACCAAGCACAGTTTCATACCTAGAAACCATTCCATATACGTTTCTTAAATAAATGCCAAATTTTCATTAAATATTTACTAGGTTTCAAGTAGTGCGTTAGGTATACACTAAAGGAACTTATAAGACATCTTGAATTATTAATTCTTTATATCTCAACATAAGACCATGGAAGTTACTACTTTAATGTTTCTAAAGCATTAAAGTTAATCCTAGAAACTTCTTTTAAGCAATAAAGAAATAATTCAAGTAACTGAGGAAGACTAGTGTCAATAAATGGGTTAGGAAATTGACTAACATTGATAATATTTTGGTAAAATAACAGCTGATAATTAATTCTCAGAGGCTTCCCTGTGATTTAAGTAGGATACCTGCCCACCTTCAAGTTTAAATGCATAATGAGGGGCAAATATATGAGAGGTAAAAGAATACAAGGATATATGCCAAACATAATGGATCTAACTTAATGGTCCCAGGATATGAGACTTTAAAATCTCAATTCTTATTTTTAAGAGTCTCACTATCTGACTCAGCAACCCTGGCTAACTCTATTGAAGAAATATGTGTTCAGAAGAAACCTTCTTAACCTTCCAATATAAATGTTGCTTGATAGGAAGGAGATGACACTAAGTCACCTGTTACCGAGGATGCCACTTATACTGCATTCTTTCCTTTTTTTTTTATTATTGAAGTATAGTCAGTTTACAGTGTTGTGTCAGTTTCTGGTGTACAGCACAATGCTTCAGTCATACATGAACATACATATATTCCTTTTCATATTCTTTTTCATTATAGGTTCCGACAAGATATTGAATATGGTTCCTGGTGCTGTATACTGCACTCTTAAGTCCAGATAATTTGTTACAGAAAAAGAAATTATTTGAGTCTGTACTCTCATGCATTGCCAAACTTCAGCTACCTGCATGGGTCCAATCTACTTACACCATTTGTCTAAACATTAGTGAATGTTTGTTCTTGTCCTCAGACTACACTGCCTAAGGGACATAACTCATATAATAAATTGTCTTTACAATAATAAAGGAGTTGAAAGACTCAGTGAAAGTTCTATGTATGTTATTACTATAAAACTTACAAAATTATGAATATTAGAAAACTATGAAAAACTGGCATCACTGCAAAAGAACACGGTATGACACATGACTATGACATGTATATTCAGTAGAAACTGAAAAAGAATCCATCCCCTACCGGTGGCCAAGAGAGCAATAGATCATGGAGTCACTAAACCTTAGCTCAGCCCTGGAGAAAAACATACGCTTTAATGGAATAAACATGATTTATCTAGTAGTCCAAAAGAGAATGGTCAGCAGATATCTCTATAGCAATGATATTGGCAAACTTTATTAGAAAACATTATCCAATAAATTGCCTCAGAAAGTCTCTCTGGCTAGTTACTTTCAGACATCAAAAGATAGGAATTAAGAAGGTTAAAGCAAAATATTTTGTTTTCCCCTAAAATAGGGGAATTTTCCACTTCAAAGGTGTCATTAATTTAGTACTGAGGACATCTCTATCACTGTTTCTGACATGAAAATCTAAGTTTGGAATAGAATTGTAGTTGTTTCAATTGTTGGGTTGAGATCAGAGATATAAATCCTAATCCGAGCTCTGTAGTTTGGAGGATCAATTTCAATGCATCAGTAGTTGAGTTAGTCATAGTACCAGACAAGGCCTCTAAATTATGCACTGACTCACATGGCATTGAATGAACAGAAGCAAGGACTTTCAACAGTTACTAGAAAGAAAGGAATGGAAAACTGTCCAATCGGTGCAAATGGAAAGAGTGCATATGCTAAAGGCTGAATTTGTAACTACACCTAACACTAATGTTAAAAGCTAAAGACCTGGGAATAGTGTATTTAATACACATAAGAGTGCTATTGAAATAAACCTTTAAAATGCTTTCTGCTTTTCTACTGCTTTGAATAAAATATATTTCAAAACCTTTTTAAAACTTTGACTTATTTTACTTAAGATGTCACTGTCTGTTGTTTCCCATACATTCAGGATAGGGCAGAGAGCTGAAATGAATATGTATGA
Organism: Camelus bactrianus; assembly: GCF_048773025.1. Classification (NCBI taxonomy): domain Eukaryota; kingdom Metazoa; phylum Chordata; class Mammalia; order Artiodactyla; family Camelidae; genus Camelus; species Camelus bactrianus. The sequence goes on along the minus strand of NC_133575.1, from coordinate 73,946,276 downwards.
TATTATTTCAGAACGTCCTGGATACTATGCCACACACAGAGTGAAAACATCTGTTTCTCAGAGATATAATGGGTGGATTTTGATGCTGCAAGGTAAGACAATGGTAGGTATGAAAGCTTAGAACATTTTCATGGGCGATTTAGAGTTTTCGGTAAAGGATGAGCAAAGGTATGATCATGTAACCACCCCCACCCCACTTTTTTTGGCATCAGAGAAAAGAAAAATAACATTTTTAAAGAAACAAAGAGTTCAAATTGGACAGTTCAGTCACTTGGGACCTTACAGAAAAATACTTGAAAAAATATTCAGAGCATCAGAGTTTTAGAAAGAGGCTACCCCTCAGCATTGATTTTCCCACGATACTTCTATGTACCCCAAAGAATAGGATTAGAACTGCCTGAATTAGGGCTAAGGAATAGTTCACCATTCGTGGCACATATTTCTTTCTGTTTTACATGAAGTCAGGGGACCTTGAAAAGAAGATTTTAAAATCCCTGTATAATCAAGCATTTGCTATTACATGAGGAGAATACTCCACATTTTATTCTGCAAAATTAGAAATCAGATTCCTTTGGATTAAGTCACTTCTGTTCAACTCTTCCCAAAATGTGGAAATTAAAAAGAAGGCAAATATAGTAAGTGTTTATTAAAAGTGAAATATGATAGCATGCTGGTAATGGGGTTCAGCGCAGGCCCCCCAAATATATGCAACTTTGGCACATTGATTATTTTGAATTAAAGTAACTTAAGAAACAGCAAGGGGAAGGACACTCTGACTCTCTTTTGTACCCTAAAAACAGGAAATAGATTTCCAATGTGAAATGTACCCTTCCTGTACAAGGAGAGAGAGACCCCCATCACCAGAGACAAGGAATTGAGGGCCAAGAAGGCTGTATAAACAAACCTTATTACATCTTTACTAATTTCACTACCCCCAGCCTAAACGCCTTTGCTGTGTCCATTCTTCACACATTTATTGTTTCTTTGTCTAAAAGGTATAAAAGCTGCCTGCTTTGATCACTTCTTTGAGCATCATATTTTTATGAGCTCCCATATGTACAAAATTTAATTTGTTTTTCTCCTGTGACTCTGTCTTATGTCAATTGAAACGTGAGACCAGCCAAAGAACCTAGATGGGAAAAAGGAAAAAGTTTTCCTCTCCTACACTAGGAATTGAAAGGATACAGAAGAAATATGTACTTGATTCACATGAACTCACAATCCAGGTGTGAACATTATACTTTTGTGTAGAAATGGACGGACAGGTCACAGAAGGCTTTATGGAAGAAAGTTTTCCAGAGATACTGAGAGAGGAGCAGCATTTAAAATGTCAAATGTAACAGGAAAGTAGTAAGCAGAAAATTGCGGGCAAATGACAAAAGGGTTATACTGTGACTGGAAGTAAAGATAAGAGATTGTAGGAGGGAATGAGCAATGGGAAAATGAAATTAATAGAGATGATTCTTTCAATTTAGTAGTGAATTACAGCAACAGTTAAAGAGGATATAGCCTACTTAAGGGGGAGGGCTTTTTACGTCATATTTATTTTCTTTGACAAATGATATTTATGTATTTTTAAGAAAAATGTAAGTGGCATGTAGAAAGAGACTAAAGAGCTAGATATTTCAATCCCGGAAAGGGAATGAAAGACTAGAAAGGAACTCGGGTTACAAAGATGGTTTCCATCTCAGGTTGGTAGGACCTAAAGTAATCTGCTGATAATTCAGGGTTGGAAATTGTGAAAGGAATTTGAAGATGGTTGAAAAGGTTTGGAACAATCATCAAGGCTCAGGATAGAAAGTTAATGAAAAGAGAAACAAAAAGACTTCTGAATAAGGATGAAAAGCCAAGGGAGGCAATGATGAGATGGGGAGGGAAATGTAACCAGGAAGGAATTTCATCAAGTGGGATGGGTAATTGGAGGACCTAACGAAGGGAAAGTTCAAGTTAACCAGCTAGGAGAATACAAGGCAGGTATTAAAGTTAGGATCATTAAAAAGGAGGATAATGTTCAAAATCATGGAGCCCTTATAATCACATGAAAATAAGATCCGGAGAAGGCACATATGTACAGGTAAGGGCCACAGAATCACCAAACCCAGCAACAAAAATCAACAACATCAAAAACAAACAGGTAAGACAAAATGGATATTTATGTGTGGTGACAGCTACATTAACGGAAATCCTTACACTTTCATTATGTCAGGTGCAAGCAGAAGTCTTCTATAAGTGTAGAAGAGGAGAAACCCAAAAAAAATCAGACCAGAGGTGTCCTTCAAATTATCTGCCACTTTTTTGTCCCTAACCAAATTTTCAGTCACGACCCATTGAGTTGACTAAAGACTCTATCCCAAAGCAAAATAAGAAGCTGTTAAGACACTACCAAAGGACACACAGCGTACCTGCACAATAGTTCTGGAAGATCATATCTATGGAACAAATGAAGGAAAAAGGTAAATAGTTTGCATGTAGGTGGCAATGGTAAAATAGAGCTCTTAGTGTGATTTAATTTCCTCTTAGTATTACTCATATTCAGTCACATGTTTGAGAAGGAACGCTCCCAATTGCTGCAGATCTGGCTTCATGCATTTGCTAGATTATCATGCTCCAAAAAGTATGTATGAAAATAATCCTTCACTAAAGCCAAGGTAAGTGGATACATCTCTTTTGAAACATACCCTTAGAAATAGTTTCATTTGGAGATAACCTTTAAAACATATCTCAGTGTGCTAGGCCATATTGAAAGTCCTACATTATACATTTAGGGCAATTTATGAAGAAACTTCCAAACATTTCTGGATTGTTTTGTTCTTTTTTAAACACTTTTTTTTGTGCTATGATTCCTGTACAGTAAACTACACATATTTCAGATGTACAATTTGATGAATTTTAATAGATGTGTACACCCATGAAACCACCACCACATCAAGAACATTTCTGGATTGTTGAATGGGAAAAGGGAAGAAGTACCTTGGACACACTAGTAAAATGGTTACTTTAATGTATTTCCCTTCAAACATTCTCATCGCCTCCCTCTTCTTCATGTAGCCTTGGAGCAAATGGTTACAGAAATGACAGGGGTCTGGAAGAAGACAGGCCAATGACAGAAAATGGCTTTTATTCACTTTTTTCCTGTAGCAATTCTTTCTGATAACCTCTAGCCTCGTCTGAAAGAAGCCACTTTGTAAATTCACCTCAGGCAAATATCAAGAAAGAAGAAATAGACTCCTTTGAGAATCTCAGTCAGTTCTGTTTCTGCCATCTCCAGTTTAGCACTTTGGTGAACAAACTCTCTAACAAGCATGGCCATTTGTGCAAAGCCTGAGGGCAATTTCAACTCGGTTTTAGCCAAAGGGGGAGGGATCTTGAAGAAGAATGTCTAAGTGGAAATGTTCAGGTTAGCACCAACTAAGGGAACCAGTTTGTGTTTAAGCCAGAAATGTTTGTTTGCTTTAATATTAACTGGATTCAAAAAATTGGACCCTTCCCTTTTAATTGAAAATAAACATTGCAATCACTAATTTATTCAACCACAGGTGGCTCTGTGTTGAGAAGTGTTTTTTCCCCTAATTAACTCTTAGCCATTTGATACTGACTGGTTAAAGAATGAATGAACGATGGAGTGTGGCATTGCTCTTACTTTGCTCTTTCAATGTCCCTAGCTTCTCTGTGAAATATAATCTTTTAGAAGGGAGCTAGAAAACAGCTGTCTATCTCTGTAACTTAAACCTCTGATTTGGAATCTGAAACTAGTCCTGTTAGGTGAGGCCTCTGAAGTCATTTAAATTTAAATAGATGGGGAAATCAGTGAGAAATTCTAGGTCTTTTGATGTTTTAGAATTGAAACGACAATAAAGCATTCATTTAGATACTCCATTCTTAGCTAAGATAACGTGTCGCCCAAATTTTTTTCCCCACAAATGCAGGATCCTTGTAATTTTTACTCACTCTGAATTAAACTGAATATAACAGTTATATTTTATAATTTATATTAAAAAATGAAATAGGTGAAGTTCAGGAGCTCAAGAGATTGATTCAACTTTTTATGGAAACATTGGCAATAAATTCAAAGTTAATGAATATTCTGACACTTAATATATTTAAGGTTTATAGCTTCTTGGATTTAATATCAAAAATACCCTTCAAACGTATACATGAATGCAATGAACCAAAAATAAAGGGCATCAGAGGACAGACCTAATCTCCATGGTATATGTTAACCATATTATATCAGCCTGGGTATAGAATGTGTATAGACTAGTGAAAACGACTTGATAAGGGTCTGTAGCATCATCATAGTTGACAGAAACATCTTAAAACATTAAAGATATTCAAGCTAACTCATAAAATACAATAAGACAATCATTTTGAGATAAAGAAGTATCTATGATTTCAAGTCTTCCCCTTTTCTTTGTCAAAAAAGGTATCCTGGACTTATGGTTATTACTGCAGGGGAAGGGGTTGTGAAGGGATAAATTGGGATTTTGAGATTAGCAAATACTAACTAGTATATATAAAATAGATAAACAACAAGTTTCTTCTGTATGGCACAGGAAACTATATTCAATATCTTGTAGTAACCTATAATGAAAAGGAATATATTCATGTATATGGATGACTGAAACACTATGCTGTAGATGACAAATTGATACAACATTGTAAACTGACTATACTGCAGTTAAGAAAAAGGTCTCCTGGACAGATTGCCTGGGTTCAAACCATGGCTCTTCTACTTGTAAGCTCTATAATCTACATCTATATCTATATCTATACCTACTACATATTTAGTCCTAACAATAATCCTATAAACTCTTCTACAGATGAGGAAACCATGGTACAAAGAGCTTAAATGACTCACAAGTAGTGTGTATCCTTGCATCCCTCTTCTTAATTGGAGAACTCTTCTATGACCTTTTGCTTTCTGGGAGGAGTTAACTCTCAAAAAACTTATTGATCCCAGGTCACAGCGATAAGATATATCAGACAGGCATTTGAAAACTCTCAGAAAAGCAGACTGATGGAAAATTCTCTAATGCTATTATTTGAATCCTCTAATGCTGTTATTTTAGTTTATCTCTCAAACACAAATGAGAATTCATTTTGACATTCTAGTTGGGCTCTATTTTCAGGTAATTCTCATACTTGATAAAGCCATCCAGGGTTAACAGATTATTTCTGGCATAGTCTAGACCACCCTTTTTCAAGGACAAAATTTGGTCCCTCAAACTAGAATAGGATAATTCATCTTAAAGATTATACTCACATTTAACCTAACATACAGTTATGGTAATATTTTGGTTCCTAATCTGGTCAGCATTAAGGCTTATTGAATTTAATGTCCATAATACCTTGCATCAGAAGTTTAAGGGAATTTTATTTCTTTCAATTTTAAAACATGATGAGGAAACCAAGGCATAAATTTTAGGAAAGAAATGTCAGTGAACAGCTGAAAAATTGTTTATTTTCAGTGGTAGTGCAGTTTAACAAATGAGGAATTTAAAATTTCACAATGTGTGACACAGTTTATTTTTTAATAGTAGCAAACTAATTTTTGTAGAAAGCTAGACTGTTCTTATCTATGTGAGAACTTAAAATTTTTGCACTGAAAGGGGCAAAAATATACAGTGGGAAAAAGACTACCTCTTCAATAAATAGTGTTGGGAAAACTGGACAGTTACATGCAAAAGAATCAAACTGGACTATTTTCTCACACAAAATAAGCTCAAATGAATTAAAGGCTTAAATATAAGACCTGAAACCATAAAACTCCTAGAAGAAAACATAGGCAATACATTACAACATCAATCTTGGCAATATTTTTTTTGCCTGTCTCCCTAGGCAAGGGAAACAAAAGTAAAAATAAACAGATGGGACTATATCAAATTCAAAAGCTTATTCAAAACAAAGGGAACCATCAACAAAATGAAAAGGCAATGTACTGAATGGGAGAATACATTTGCAAATGATACATCCAATAAGGGGTTAATATCCAAAATATACAAAGAATTCATACAATTCAACATTAAAAAAAAAAACCCTCAATTAAAAAATGGGCAGAGGAACAAAACAGACTTCTTTTCCAGAGAAGACATACAGATGGCCAACAGACACATGAAAAGTTGCTCAGCATCACTAACCATCAGGGAAATGCAAATCAAAACCACAATGACACACCAACTCATACTGGTCAGAATGGATATCATCAATAGAAAACAAGTAACAAGTGCTGGTGAGGATATATCAAAAAGGGACCTCTCATGCACTGTCGGTGGGATTTGTAATTGGTACAGCCACTATGGAAACAGTATGGAGTTTCCTCAAAAATATTAAAAATAGAACTGCTATATGATACAGCAATTTTACTTCTGAGTATTTATCTAAAGAAAACCAAAATACTAATTGAAAAACATACATACACCCTAATGCTCATTGCAGCATTATTTACAATAGCCAAGATATGGAAGCAACGTAAGTGTCCATTGATAGGTGACTGGATAAAGAAGATGTGGGGTGTGTGTGTGTGTGTGTGTGTGTGTATAAATATTATTCAGCCATTAAAAAAAAAACCCAAGAAATCTTGCCATTTGTAACAATATGAATGAATCTAGAAAGTATTTTGCTAAGTTAAATAAATCAGACAGAGAAAGAAAAATACTGTATGATCTCATATGTGCAATCTAAAAACAAAATGAAACAAAAACAGACTCATAGAAAAGGAGAACAAAGGGGTGGTTGCCAGAGGGGAGGGGGGTCGGTGAAATAGGTGAAGGGGATTAAAAGATAGAAACCTCCAGTTTTAAAATAAATAAGTCATGAGGATGTAACATACAGCATGAAAGATATTGTTAATAATATTGTAATAACTTTATATGGGGACAGATAGTTACCAGACTTATTGTGGTGATCATTTCATAATGTATGTAAATGTCAAATCACTACGTAGTTCACCTGAAACTAACTTAATATCGTATGTCAACTGCATTTCAATTAAAAAATCTTTTTTTTCACATTGAAAGGTGACATTCTAAAGCCCAGTTTCTCAGAGGACATCCATTTACTGATGAACCATGTTTAGTTTATAGTCTTTTTCTCTATGACCTTATCAGACATCATCATGCTTCATAGTCACTAACTTTTGCTGTCATTGTTAAATTGTGAACTGACACCAGAATGGTCCCTTTTATTGCTAGAATTTATCATAAAATAACTGTATTACCAGAACATTCACAAAGTGATGCTGTCAGCAGTATGTTGTTTTGGCACAGTGGGAAAAGAAAGTGTTGGTGAAAAATAAAATAAAATAAGACGTGAAAACTGCTTCCAGGACTGTGTAAGTGATACAAAATGTAGAGACAGCTCAGCTTGAAGCTCTCTTAAGGCAGAACCACAACATATGTCATCTTAAATACTTACAGTTTTAACTCCACTGAGTAGCTACTGTAGCTTCAGAAATTTAAGGAAAAAATAGCACAACATATTTTGAAATCAATTTTCTTTGAAATTTACAATCTTACCTTTCCTGCCTTTTTCCCCTCGGATTTCCGCTGATTTAGGATAAAATGAAGGCAAAGGAAGCAAAGAAAAACAAAACAAAACAAAACAAAAACAAAAATCAGCTTCAATTTGTTACTGCAAATACATTGTAGAAAAAAAAAAGTCAATATTCCCAGTGCAATAATACAAAATTTTGTTTTTCAAATGAAACTATTATCAACTGTTGCATTCCTCAGTGGTTTCAGTAAAGAAATATAACAACATTGTAAATCTCATGCAAAAATATCAAGAGCCATATGAAAATCTTCGATGGGCATCAAAAAATTAAGGTATATGGTTAGTTAACATGGGCATTGGCCAAAAAGAGGCCTCCTTCCAATTGGATATTCTCTTATTATATCGTTCATTTTCCATCTATTTTTAAATGAATGAGCCTTTATCTCAAGCATGAACACAATTCTTAAAAAAAAAGAACGAGGCTGGTTGGAGATGGATGAATTAGGAGTAAACATAAATATCTATATGGCACTGGATACTCCCTCTGCATGTTAACTTTGGTGGTTCTTAGGAGCACCTTAATTCAATTCTGTTCGACTAAATCCTTTTTGAATCCATCCTGGTAAAGTCATTTTGTTCACTTTCATTTAAGGCCTTTTTCCCCTATCCAACCTCAGGAGATGGGTTAAATTAATTCTGAAGACGCCATAGGCATTTGGGCCATTTGTCCCTTGGATTCATTCCCCTTTGTCGAGTATGAATACATCATATGATAAAAGGATCGCATGTCTAACATTTCTAGCTAATGATGCTCCCCAAAGTCCTTTCTCCTCAAATTTTACCTCAGTTCCCTGTCATTGCTACAATTATGCAAAAGTATCTTTGAGAGCTGTCTGGAATACAAAGAATGACAGAAAATTGGGGTGGAGATAGGGTTGATTTTGAAATAAGGGTAAATATAAAAAGAGAGCTACGATAAATACAGTAAGTGGATGAATGCTGCTGTGCAGTGGTTCCATAGGATTTCAAATAGACTTGTTCATGACAAAAAGTAAGTTGTTTTGGTAAGTGAAGCTGTTTTGATACAAGTGAAGTTGTGTCAGTATGTCATCATCCACATCTCTGCTTAGTTGTAGCTTAGCTGCTCAGGGGCACTGCTGGGGTCTTAGCAATAAGAACATATGAAGAAGCAACAAGGGGGCCTTTAGACTAGAAATACCCAGAGTTCGTGAGAGCCATCTGAGAGTGTTCCGTCTGGGCGGGGTGAATCTTTGCTGATCCAAGTAGCTCTCTGAAGACCTTAGGGTATTAACTCTTGCCTCGGAAGGCGGATCCCTGCTCAGCAGTAATGAAAACTATGTAGTAGCCCTGGGGAAGGAGATCATCTTGCCCCCCAGGACCACTGTCTTCATTTCCTAGCAATGTGCTCGAGCAACAAGGGACTTCCATTTTAGTCTTGGCAGCTAGACATTTGCTCCCCGTTGGCTAAGCTCTCTCTCATAGAAAGGTGCACCTCAACTAAATTTGGATTTTCTTTCCTCCCTCCCTTGGCCTAGAACAGTAGTGCAATTAATCTATCATTGGTTTGGAATATGCTATTTCTTTATTGGCTAATTAAAACACTATCTTGTATGCTGTTGGCTTGGGAAATTATTAGAATTCCCACAGTGGACCTGTGTTAAATAAAATATTGGCAAAGACAATCTCAATCTCTGAGCAAAATTTGCCTTGAAAAAAACAAATGCTCTAAATTCTGTCCTCCAATGACTTATTCTCAGACCATAAGGGTAGATATTTTTTCCTGTCATTTTAATATAACTTAAGTTTCCAAAATTGACGTTGAGGCAAGTATCTAGACATGGGCACAATTCTATTATCTAAGGAAATCAAAATGTGCCTTTTTTTTCCCCTTCTACTTTGGGTAGTTATTTTTAGCCTAAGATGTTCATATTGTCCTTCTGTGCTGATGTGCTGATCAAATTCAGCCATCAATGGAAATTTCTTAGTCTGTGAAGGCCTAGCCTGAGGCTAATGCCTTGAAGAATCTCTTTCAAGAACATGTCCTTGGATTTGAATGTCTTTAAACAATTGGTATTTACATCTCTCTTTACTATGAATGATCATTCTTAAATAACAGGTTAAAAATGTCAACTCTTCAATGGCAATATTAAGGATCAAAAAAGTTCCCAAATTTTATCCATATCTAAGAAAATAACATTAAAAAATACCAATCCCTCTTTTGCAGAATCACAATGAATCATTTTTTATTTTCTCTATTAGAATTTACTTTCAAGAACACAGTAGATTTTAGTTAGAGGTTTTATCACTTATCACTGAACAATCCAAAATCTTCAGTGAGACAAATGAAGCAATGAAAATGTTAATTATATCTATTTTGATAAATTAGCGAATTATTAAAAAATAATGACAATATTTAAGGCGCATTAACATACTGAGGAGAACACCTCCTTACCACTGCAATGAAAAAAAGACAACTCCAGGATATCTGTTTATTTCCCTAAATTATATATTTTAATTAACAGCATTGTCTATGCTGTGCTACTTTTGCCCTTGAGATTTTCTATTGAGAAAAGCTTAAAATACATCAAGTAGGAAATATTAAAATGATAGTCTTTGCATTTATCCACACTACGCAGACACAACACAATCTTTCACCGTAAGTGGGTCCCATTGCATGACAACTAGACCAGCATTAGAATTAAAAGAAAGCACACAAAGATATTGGCAGGCACGTGAGTAGGTTGGCAAATTGATACCAGATTTGATGTTAGAAACATTTTTAAAAAAAATCAATTCTGGAAGGGGAAAAAACATGCTGAAAAACAACTTCTATTTTAATGGAGACATCATTTTTATCTCCTTCTTTAAAAAATGGCCCCAAAATGACCAACATTAAATCAACAAAATCATTGCCCAAACTAAATTATATATAGTGAAAGAGGGAGAAAAGTTCACCAGTCTGATATGGCCTCAGAATTTTCTATAATATACTTTAGTCATGTAGTTTCATATATTCTTATTAACATCCTGGTGTGAATAAATTCTAACTCTTACTACCAATAGATGAACATTTCTCCTATTATACCTAATTTTCTAGATTGATAGAGCTGATTGACTGTAACTAATGAGAAAGAGGGGCAAGATATAGGATACAAGAGAAGTAACCAAGTTTGTTAATATCACGGGTATGCTCCAACTAGGAGAGCATCCTAAAATTTTAGTCAGCTCTCTTCTGCATCACACAGTGTTAGCAGAGTAGAAAATGGTGGCAGAGAAGCCATCATTGTGAAGACTTATTCAAGTAGACACCGAGGGTATAGCTGTATTGGTAGAGTTGAAAGAAATAAGATCAAATGATTTTGGTATTCCTCAATGTCCATGTGCTTTTGTGGTTTACCTTTGTCTGTTTTGGGGTCTGTTCATGCAGAACGAACACGACAAGGACAAAGAGGGAGGTCAATACAAGAAGACATCTATAACCCGAAAGAGTATGGCTTGTGTGCAGACTGTCTGAGAAATCTGTAGGGTATTGTTGCTGCTTACGGAGCAGTTGTTTTCTTGACCACAACTATCAGGAATTTCTTTTCACTAAGACTAATAATAAAGGGAGCAAGACTAGAGTCAGAAATCAAGGAAGCCATACTCCTACACAGAGGCAACAGAAAGAGGAAGAAACTTATTAGAGGAAAAACACATCAGGGCTTATCCTAAGTCACTACCCTGCCTGCTGATTGGGAAAGAAATAGAACAGAATGAATACAGGAGACAACATACTTGATAAGCACAGATTTTAAAAGCTGATTATAATGATCACTCAGTAAAGCTTCAGCCATCACTAAATTTTTGTCAGCTAGATCTGGTGCAACATCCACTTGAGATATCCAGTAGTCATGAAGATTTAACAAAAAGCACTTAGAATGATACCAGCAAGGTTGTGATGGTATCTTTTCTTAATGGTGTGGTCCAAATGAAAATATTTGTGACTACACATAGCAGATTTGGAATAAATATTTGTCCAATAGATGGACAAAACTGGGATAGAAGGTTTTTTATCCTTGTGTGTGTGCATACACGTGTGTGTGCGCATGTGTGTTTATAAGAAAATAGAAGCCTATGAATTCAGGTTCCTAATACTATACCACGTGGAATACCCACCACCTCCCCCTAATCTACACTTTAAAAATATCAGAACTTTAATTTTTACTTGTCTTAAATCTCTGTATAACTACCATGGCCTAGTTTATTTTTTTAGTAGGCTAGTACTTGTGATGTGACATGATATTTCAGAACTCCATTCCGTTGTTAACTTAGACTGTTACTGGCTTTAAAAGAAAGATACTTGTTACTTAAAAGCACAAATTTTGGAGCCATATTGCCTGAATTCAACTCTTTCTCTATCACTTATTACCTATGTGACCCCAGGCATGTTCATGTTTCTTCTTGTCATTTTGCCTTAGTTTCATCATCTGTACAATAGAGAAATGAGAGTTCCCACTACAGAGTGTTTGTAACAAGGGTGAAATGAGTAAATTACGGGCATCGAACAGTAATTGGCACTTTTGCTAGTATATATATGTTAGCTATTATTGCTAGTAATTTATTTTAACTTCTTCATTGATATATAACCTACAGGCCATAGAATTCATCCATTTAAAGTGTAAATTCCATGTCTCTTGGTATATTCACAGATATCTGTAACTACCACTATAATTAATTTTAGAACATTTCATCACCTCAAAAAGAAACCTCACATTTCTCCCAAGCTTTAAATGACCACTAATCTACTTTGTCTCTTTATATTTCTCTGTTCTGGACTTATGAATGAAATCGTATAGTATGTGGTCTTTTATGGCTGGCTTCTTTCACTTATGATTTCAGTGTTCAACCATGCTGTATTATATTTTTTATGGTGAAATAGTATTTCATTGAATGGATAGACTGCATTTTGTTTAAATATTCATCAGTTGATGGGAATTTGGGTTCTTTACACCTTTTGGAGTATTATGAATAATGCTACAATAAACATCATATACACGTTTTTGCGTGGACCTATGTTTTCATTTCTCTTGGGTGTATACCTAGGAGTGAATGGCTGGGTCATATGATAACTATGTTTAATATTTGAGAAAATGCTAGACTATTTTCCAAAGCAATTGCACTGTTTTACACCCCCACCAGTAGTGTACAAGGGTTCCAATTTTTCTGCATCCTTGACAACAAGGTAATTTATTTTAACTCATTAAATTTAGAATTAAAGACAGCCTAATTATTATAATTCAACATTATATATTAAATTTTTTAGAATTCCTGTCTAAATATGTTTTAAACTATATTCCAGGCTCCAAACTTAGTTTAATTAGATGAAGAAAATTGTGTAGCATGAACTAATCTACTGTATGAGCTTAATGCACTATTCCATGGTACTAAGATCCCAGAGAACAAAATTGCCAAACTCATCCTTTCAGAGGGTTGAAAAGTTATCTATTTCCTGATATGAATTTATCCATAATTTGTTTTGTTTTGTTTTTGTTTTTTTTGGCAGGGGGTAATTAGTTTTGTTTATTTATTTATTTATTTTGATGAAGGTACTGGGGATTGAACCCAGGATCTCTTGTATGCTAGGCATGTGTTCTACCACTGAGCTATAACCCACTCTCTACAAATAATTTGATAAACATATTTTAAATAAAGAAATTCCCTCTGCTAAAGTGAATGAAACTTTTAAAAATGGCTGTCAACGTATTATTTGTTACAATCCACCTACCATATCTCACTATTAAAGTCTGATAGAACAGTTGGAAGAAGCCCTAAGATATCATGGGACAATGACATTGCATTTTCTGAGCATGGGGGAAAGGGATTGAGAGTATCGGATTAAGTCCAGTTGCAATGATTTTCCACAGGTCCTAAATTTTGGGATTAGAATATGTAGAGATTATGTAAAGTATAAGAATGAGAGTCAAACTAAGAGGGACAAAAAGCAATGTTTTATTCAAGATTGATACTAGAATTGATCTAACAAAGCTAAACTAGAATAAAATATTCTCAAAATGACCTAGAAACAGAATATTATGGATGATACCAAATTCCCAGCTTCTTATCAGAAGGCAGGGTTGAGTTAGAACACTGTTGCAATTGTTCTCATATAATCTTTCTGGTTTATTCAAAACCCTACTCTTGCCCTGAAACAGTCTTAGACTATGACAGTAACAAAGCAATGTGACAGACACATCTGCTTTCTTAAAATATTGCATGTCAGGCGAAACAATGTTTCATTTTTAATTGTTTGAATTTTGCATAAAGATACCTTTGTTTGCTGCTAAAGATGTATGCAATTGTCTCCAACATCACTTTAAATTACAGATCATTTTAACATGTCATTCTTGTGAAATGCAAAACTCGGAGAATGTTGCATTGTGTCTATTAAAGCTTGTAGATGTTTACAAAATGAACATCAAAGTAATAAAGTGATTATGAGAATAAACATCAGAATACAAATGATCTTTCTTATTTACTAGGAGGAAAGCATTTTTTTTTTTAAGTGCAGTAGCTACCAGACTGCTTAATTCTGTGAATGCCTGGTTTTTATATTAGATGAAAGAATGACTAACTAGATCTATGATAAGAAATAAAAATGTAAAAGTGACTGATGTGCTTGCCTTTATATCAGACTCTGAGATAGACAAAGGGTATTTAAAAATAGTTTCATTAATTCATTAGCCTCAATCTCAAGTGAAAGTTAAATGCTAATACAGTGATCCTACATAAATACTAGTTAAGTATATAAAATTCTGATAGTGACTTGAACCAAAGACATAGTTGCATTCCTTTAATTTATACTTCAGCTTTAGTTTTAATTTAATATAACCTAGTTTATAACAGGTTAAGTTATTATAATTGTCTGATACCCATTGTCATTTCTTGCTTATTTCCTAGGAGGGAAAAATATCCTCTTCTGGGATTACCATATAGTTTCCTGAGTTCTTAGTTGGTTACTGACATATTCTCCCCTGTTTCAAACTCCTCTAGCAATTTCTATGCTGAATTTCCACTTTCAGTACATTCTCTGTAGAATTTTCAACTTTATTTCAAATCATCTAAAAATACCTGGAACTCAAAGCCCTTCTTTTTTTCCCCAGTTGAATTCATTGTTTTTAGGTTTGTGAAGTTTCACTAAGCTTGTCTTGATACTAACAACTCAAATGAAGCATACAAGCTTTAGTGGATAGACTAGTGTCCTCCAACAATTCACGTCCCCTCCAAACTCAGAGTTTGATCGGATATGGAAATAGGGTCTTTCTAGATGTTAGGTAGTTAAGGATCTTGAGAAAAAAATTATCCTGGATTTAGAGGTGTGCCCTAAAGCCAATGACGGGTGTCATTATAAGATGAGGACACACACAGTCACAAAGGAGACCAAGTGATGGCAGAGGCAGAGACTGGAGTGATGGACCTACAAGTTAAGGAATGCCAAAAATTGCCCCCCCAAAGCTGGAAGAAGCAAGGGAGGATTCTTCCCTGGGGCTTTCAGAGGGAGCATAGCACTGAGGATACCTTGATTTCAGAATTCTAACCTGCAAAACTCGAGAGAATCAATTTCTGTTGTTTTCCACAACCAATCTGCTATGGCATTCCCAGTTAAAAATACAATCAGCAAAAGGGATACACTCCCATTTCAGGCAAAGAATGTGCTAGGATATAAAACGGATTGTTCCATTTTCTGATTTATCAAACCAAAATGCATTGAAAGAATATTGAACACAAGTCACTATATGCCACACAATATGTAAATCTGAGGCGGACTAGGATGATTCTAGGTAAGCATGTTATAATAGAAAGAGTATTAAGTTTGGAATAACCAGATATAGCTTCAAGTTCCAGCTCACTCACTCATTTGTGAAACATTTAGCAGAAGCTTATTTGGTACTATGTACTAGTCTTCTAAGTTACAGAAAAATGAACAGGATAAGGGCCTTGCCCTAAAAGATCTCACAGTTTAGTAGGGAAGCCAGAAGTAGAAATCAATAACTACAATATTACAATTTAAGTGTTCTAATGGGCAGATGAATAAAATACTATCATACCTCAAGGGAGCAAAGAGCTGTGTGACACTGAGCAAGTCCCTTGAGCACTCTGAATCTGTTTATTAATCTGTAAAATGGAGATAATAATTCATATCGCTCCCACTTTTAGAGATTATTTTGAAGGTCAAATAAAACCCTCTTCCTCCCATCCTTTCTTTCTTCTTTTTCCTTCTCTTCCAATGATTTTGGACAGCTACTATTTTTTAAGAGTCTGATGAATCAGACTCTCTTTTAGGTATTTAATATATGTTATCTGAATTAACCCTTAAAATAGTTCATTATGGTAAATACAATCATGCTAATTTTACGCGTGTGGATATTGAGGTTCAGAGACTTACACTATGTGCCCCAATTGCATGGACTGTAAATCAGGAAGGAAATATTCTTTCCACCCAAGCCTGTTGAATGTCTTAGATACAAACACTTAAAAAATAAATACTATATTACTAGGAGTTAATGTTCTATGTGCCCCAATATCTAGCAATAAATACATTAGATGATGAATGTTTCAAATATGTGTGAATAATTCTAAGTAGATAAATATTATATATTCTCTATAGTACTTTATTTCCTAACTAATGACTATCTATGCTGGAGAGAGCACATTCAGATGTGTTTCTAGAAAGTAGCTACTAGCATTGATTTCAATGTTAGGCAATTACATTTGTATTTACCTCCTGGAATTTTCTAAGTCAATTTTTCTCAAAAATGTACAATTATACTTAGATTAACTGCTAGAATATTCAGTGTCTTGTATATGCAAGTAACATGGCCAGCTCCATAATCTGGAGTCTGTAGTACTGGCTTATTTTCTAGAATGTAGGCAAACTACTCTATTGTATAAGCGGCCAATCTTCCAATTCAACTATTGTAATTTTCTGCTCAGTTTCCATCTGATTAATTCAGATTCATCATATGTAAGGATGAAGCAGCACTATTTACAATAGCCAAGACATGGAAACAGCCTTAATGTCCATCAACAGATGACTGGATAAAGAAGATGTGGTATATTTATACAATGGAATACTACTCAGCCATAAAAACTGACAACATAACGCCATTTGCAGCAACATGGATGTTCCTGGAGAATGTCATTCTAAGTGAAGTAAGCCAGAAAGAGAAAGAAAAATACCATATGAGATCACTTATATGTGGAATCTAAAAAAAAAAAAAAAAAGAACATAAATACAAAACAGAAACAGACTCATAGAATAGAAACTTGTGGTTGCCAAGGAGGCGGGGGTGGGAAGGGACAGACTGAGAGTTCAAAACTTGTAGATACTGACAGGCATATACAGAATAGATAAACAAGATTATACTGTATAGCACAGGGAAACATATACAAGATCTTGTGATAGCTCACAGCAAAAAAAATGTGACAATGAATATATGTATGTTCACGTATAACAGAAAAATTGTGCTCTACACTGGAATTTGACACAACATTGTAAAATGACTATAACTCAATAAAAAAAAATGTTAAAAAAAAATAAAAAAGAGAGAGAGCACCTTATTTGCAGAGAAAAGAC
Source organism: Camelus bactrianus (assembly GCF_048773025.1). Taxonomy (NCBI): domain Eukaryota; kingdom Metazoa; phylum Chordata; class Mammalia; order Artiodactyla; family Camelidae; genus Camelus; species Camelus bactrianus. The sequence goes on along the minus strand of NC_133575.1, from coordinate 73,929,151 downwards.
CAAGGATTCACAATCAAGCTCCTCTTTTGGGTAAAACGGCTTACCCAGTGTGACAATGCTGGGAAAATACAGCCTAGAATGAATTTTTGTTTCCTATATCATTTTCAACGTATTCATTCATTCACTCATTCTCCAGGCTAGCTACTAAGGACACAGTGATTGCCAAGAACAAAATAATCATCTTTACCCTTACAGAGATTAGAGTCTTCATAAGGGCATGGAGATAAGAATATAGATAATTACAATCCTTGTGGTTTCAAAATAGTTTGGCAGCTTTTTCTTTAGTAACAGAGGTACCTTTGAATAATTTTATTTCCCAGAGAATAATTTCTAATCATTTAGCTATAGCTTTAGCACAGATATAAAGTGAACATTAATTAAAGGTACAACTTAATATTTACCACAGCTAAACTCTGGTGTCTGTGATGCTGCCAGATTTCTATAATACAGAAACAAAAGCACTCCTCCTGAGTGATCCATTAAGTCTTGAATTATCAAAGACTTACATTAAAACTGCATAAGATAGGGTCTGAGCTTTATTTAAAAAAGTATTTCATTCCCCTAGAGGTTCATCCGCCTCAGGCGTCTTCCCAGTATTTAGCTCTTAAAGTATCTAAAATATTTGAAGCTTGTACATTTTTTATTGCTTTGTGAATCTATCATGTAGATTTTCACTTTTTTTTCCAATTTACCACATCAACATTGTTCTTTTCAGCTTCCAATTCCACATAAAACAACGAATGATTCCATCTATCTCTCCAACGGAGCTTATTCTCAGCAGAGCTCTGTATTCAGGACATTTTTATTTTTATTATTGGTTATTTATCGTTAGTATTTTTGGAAGAATGAGAGAGTTGTCATTCTTTGGGAGCTTTAACTCTAGAATTTTATAATTCAACAAATATTTATTGAGCATATACTTTGGGACAGTCATAGTACTTAAGATCGTGGGCTCTGGAAGTAGGCTACCTGCCTCAGAACCAAGGTCTACCACTTATTAACTGTTTGACCTTGGGCCAGTTGTTTAACTACTTCATTTGGTGTTTTTGAGTCTGTCTGGAAAACACCAATGATGAAGACAGCACCTATCTAATAGGGTGTTTATGAAAGTTAATTGAGTTAATGCAGTAAAGTACTTAACATGGTTGTATGGTAAGCTCTCAACCCTCTACTGTCTATTTATCCTTATCACCATTATCATCATCATTATTTTAACTATGTGCTGTGTGAAACCTTGAGAGCACTCTAACAAACCAGGAAGAATCTACCAAGCCACTGACCAAGTCAGTTAGTAAAGAATACTTAGAGATGATCAATTAATTAATTGCAGATATATACAAAAGTGCCTTGAGTGGTAGTAAAAGACTGTGAGAGGGAAAACTTTTGCTTTGGGATCCCAAGTGAATCATTACCTCATGAAAATGAATTATAGAGAGAATTTTATAATACTGATCTAGTTTGCCTGAAGCATATAAAATAAAAGTCCCACTTAAAAAAAAACTCAAACATTTTATTCAGCTAGTGACTATGGTCCAAAAGTAAAAAGCTAAGTTTATTAAGGGCTTTAAACATTTATAAATCTCCAGAGCCATAAGACTTAATGCATGGCCCTTCATGTTAAATCAAGTAGCGAAACAGAGGTTTCTATCTTGGGCTCATGGGATCAGAATCCTGGCCCAGATGATGAGCTCTTTATCATATTCATTCTAATTGTGGCTCATCTTGAAATGATTAGATCTATTGTTAGAAAGAGACCTTGTCAGCACTAAGGATGCAGTGATTAATAGAAAATTCAGTATAATTCCTTTTGCTATATGTCCAAAATCTCAATTGAGCCCTGGAACCACATTATTAAGTGATTAAAGAAACTGGAATTGCCACCCTCTATTCACGTTCATCACCTAACTAGGAATTAATCATCACAAGCAAAGAACAGCAGAAAGCAAACTATTTCATAACTAGTACTACACGAATAGATAGCAAAACTTTAAAATCGGCTACAGGAATGATGCTTGATACAATAAGCCAGAACAAAAGTAAATCATTAGACATGCTCTCACAAAATCTGGCTTAATTTCAGATGATGGTCAAATTTACCCTTGGGGGGGCATCAAAAAATTTCTTTCTTTCACTGTTAGGGCAATCTTAGTTATTTTCTTTCATTTCAATAAAGGGTAGAAAGTCAATTTCAGGCAGCCCTGCCTGATAATCTGCAAGTTTTATCTCAATATTCTGCTGTTCTTAGGTGAGTTACCACTCACTTTTTTGTTCAGCACAAATACATATTTCCAAGTTGTAGCACATCAACATTAAAAGATCAGGACTGCCTCACTGTTTCTCTAAATAAGGTCATAGCTAAAATAAGCAGAATTTAATGGAGGTACATTTCCTAGGAGTGAGAATATATCAAAACAAGAGTCAAGTGAAAGGGGAAAGCTCAGCTAGTTGAAAAGTACAGTGGTATGACTGAAATTCTGGAGAATTCTGACAAACATTTAAAAAAAAGGTTGATGCCAAGGATACTCCAAGAAAAATAAGAGGAGAATGCTTCCCATTTCGTTTATAAGGCTATTATTATCCTGACACCAACACTAGACAAAAACAGTCTAAAAAAAACAAAAACAAAAAACTACTCATGAATCTCTCTTGTGACTATAGAAGCAAAAATCCTATAAACAAAATACTAAGAAATCAAATTCAACAACGTATAAATATAAATACACACCATGACCAAGAGCATTCCAGGTATGCAGGACTTGTTCATCATTGGAGAAACAATGTAATCCACTATATGAACAGGCTAAGCAGGAAAATCATATAGTGCTATCAACTGGTGCAGGAAAAGCATTTGGCAATTATCAAACACACAACAAATAACAATTGTTGGTTAGGATGTGGAGAAAAGGGAACCCTCATGTACTGTTGGTGGGAACATAAACTGGTGCAGCCATTATGGAAAGAAGTATAGAGATTCCTCAAAAAATTAAAAATATAACTACTGTATGAGCCAGCAATTCTACTCCTGGGTATTTATCAAAAGAAAATGTAAATACTAATTAGAAAAGTCATGTGCATCCCTATGTTCACTGCAGCATTATTTACAATATACAAGATATGAAAGCTGCTTATGTGCCGTCAATAGATGAATGGATAAAGATGTGATAAACACAGACATGCACACACAATGGAGTATTATTCAACCACAAAAACGAATAAAATATTACAATTTGTGACCACACGGATGAAACTAGAGGGTATTATGCTAAGTGAAATAAATCAGAGGAAAATCAACACTGTATCACTTCACTCACATGTGGAATCTAAAAAACAAAACAAATGAACAAACATAACAAAACAGAAACAGAATTATAGATACAGAGAACAAACAGGTGGTTGCCAGGGGGCAGGGTGGTGGGAAGAGGAAAGACATAGGTGAGGGCGATTAAGAGGTACAAACTTCCAGTTGCAAAACAAATGAGTCAAGGATACGAAATGTATAGTGTGGGGAATATAGTTAATAACTATATAATATGTTTGTATGGTGACATATCATAACTAGACTTATCATGGTGATCATTTTGAAATGTACAGAAGTATCAAATCACTACACTGTATACCAGGAACTAGCATAGTGTTTTGGTCAATTATCCTTGAAAAGCAAACTAACAAATCTCATAGAAAGAGGTCAGATTTGTGGTTACCAGAGGTAGGAGTGGAGGGAGGGGGAATTGGATGATGGCAGTCAAAAGGTACAAACTTCCAGTTATAAGATAAATTAAGTACCAGGGATGTAATGTATAACATGATAAATACAGTTAACACTGCTGTATGTTATATACGGAAGATGTTAAGAGAGTAATTCTGAGTTCTCATTACAAGGAAAAGGTGTTTTTTCTTTTTCTATTTCTTTAATTTTGTATCTGTTTGTGATGATGGATATTCACTAAACTTGTGATAATCATTTCATGATGTATGTAACTTAAATCATTATGTTGTACACCTTAAACTTAGACAGAGCTATATGTCAATTATACCTCAAAAAACCTGGGAGGAAAAAAATGAAAAAAATATAATAAAGTCAACTAATTATACTAGAAAAAAAAATGTGCAGAGAATCTGAATAGACATTTTTTCCAAAGAAGATATACAGATGGCCAACAGACATATGAAAAGATACTCAACATCACTAATCATAAGGAAAATGCAAATCAAAACCACAATGAGTTATCGCCTTACACCTGCCACAAGAAATAACAGGTGTTGGCCAGGACGTGGAGAAAAGGGAACCTTCGTGCACTGTTGGTGGGAATGTAAATTGGTGCAGCCACTATGGAAAATACGGAAGTTCTTCCAAAAATTAAAAATAGATCTACCATATGACTCAGCAATCCCACTACTGGATATCTATCTGAAGAAAATAAAAACTAATTTGAAAAGATAAATGCACCCCTATATTCACTGCAGCTTTATTACAGTAACCAAGATATGGAAACAAACTAAATGGCCATCAATGCATGAATGGATAAAGAAGATGTATTAATTGTATTAACCTTCTATGGTTATAGATTGTAACTAGACTTATTATGGTGATTATCTTGCAATGTATACAAATGTTGAATCACTATGTTGTACACCTGAAACTAATATAATATTACATGTCAATCATACCTCAATAAAAATAATATATAAGAATAGATCATTATATTAAGCCCATGCATGTGCCCTCAGACCTGGTTCTTTCCCTAGGTTTGGTTTTATAAATGCTAGTGATAAACCAAGTCTGATTTATATGATGCATATTATATGGGAAATGTTTGTGACTCTAGGTATCTGATCACCTTGAGAAATGACAGCACAGCTGGTGAAATAACTTTTGAAGACAATCATTGCTAATTTGATAATTACCAGTTGCCATTAAATGAATTGTAAAATTAAAAAAAAATAGATCATGAACTTAAATGTAAGATACAAAATTATAAAACTTATAGAAAAAATATAAAAGACAATTATCAAGATTTAAGGCTACGTAAAGTGCTCTTAGACTTGACACCAAAAGCACAATACCTAAAGGTAAAATTGATTAATTAGGTTTCATAAAAATTAAAAATATTTGCTTTGCAAGACCCTATGAAGGGGATGAAAATACAAGCTACAGTGTGGGAAAATATATTTGCAATTCATGTATCTGACAAAAGAATCATATCTGTAGTATGTAAAGAGCTTTCAAAGTGCAATAGTGGAACAAAAAGCTCAAGCAATCCATTTAGAACATGAACAAAAGATATGAACAGCCATTTCCTTGAAGAGGATATACAGATGGCAAATGAGAGGATGTCCAACATCATTAGTATCTTAGTTTGCTTGGGCTGCAATAAATAAAGACCATAAACTGGGCTGCTTATAAATAAATATTTATTTCTCATAGCTCTGGAGGCTGAGAAGTCCACAATTTGGCTGGTTTGATGTCTGGTGAAGGGCTACCTCCTGGTCTATAGAAGGTGACCGCTTGCTGTGTTCTCATGTGGTGAAAGGGCAAGGGAGTTTCTCTGGCTCTTTTTTATAAGGACACTAATTCCATTCATGAGGACTCTGGCCTCCTGACCTAATTACCTTCCAAAGGCCTCACCTCCTAATACCATCACCCTGAGGGTTAGGATTTCAGCATATGAATGAGGAGGTGTGTGGCACAAGCATTCACATCATAACAATTAGCCATCAGAGAAATATAAATTTAAACCACAATGAGACCACATTATATATCTATCAGAATGGCTAAAATTAAAAAAAAAAATAGTAATAACACCAAACACTGGAGAGATTGCAGAGAAAATGGATTACTCATTCATTGCTGATGAGAATAAAAATGGTATAGACACTGTGGAAAACAACTGGACAGTTTCTTATAAAACTAGACATGTGACCCAGCAATTACACTTTTGGACATTTATCTCAGAGAAATTAAAACTTACATCCACACCAGAACTCGAACACTGATGTTCACTGCTGCTTAATTCATAACAGCTCCAAATTAGAAACAGCCCAGATGCCCATCAACAGGTGAATGGTAAGACAAACTATGGTATATCCACACCATGGAATACGACTCAGCAATAAAAAGGAATGAACAATTCACCCATGTAACAACTTGGGTGAACCTCCAGGAAATTATGCTGAGTGAAAAAAATCAACCCTCAAAATTTACAAACTGACTTCATTTATATACATTCTTAAAATCACAAAATTATAAAAATTGAGAACAGATTAGTGGTTGCTGGAGATTAAGCATGAGGAGTGCTGTGAGAGGGATGAATGTGCTTATAAAAAGGCAACAAGACAAAATGTTTTGGTGGTAAAACTGTTCGATTTCCTGACCACGGCAGTGGAGACATCAACATATGCATGTGATAAGGTTCTACAGAACTACACGTACACATACACATAAACACAAATGAGCATATGTAAATCAAAGAAAATCTGAATGAGGCTGGTAGATTGTATCTATGTCAATATCCTGGTTTGGATACTATGTTAGAGTGTTGCAATATGTTACCATTAAGAGAAAACAGATAAAGGATACAGAGGATCTCCCTTTATTATTACTTAATTTAAATCCAGAATTATCTCAAGAAAAATTACAATTTCAAAAGCAAAGCTTACTTCAGTTTACAAGAGATTAACCAAGGAAAAGCAGGAATTTTAGGAGTCAATAAGTTGCCATGTCTTGGATAAAATATTTTTGCTATAAACATTTTCTCTGGTGTAACAGACTTCTACTTAGAGGCATGTCTAATTTTTATACTTATAACAAATTTTAGTTCTTAGTAACTGATTTTTTTAATTGAAGTATAGTCAGTTACAATGTGTCAATTTCTGGTATACAGTATAATGTTTCAGTCATACACACACATACATATATTCCTTTTCATATTCTTTTTCATTAGAGGTTACTACAAGATATTGAATATAGTTCCCTGTGCCATACAGTAGAAACTTGCTGCTTATCTATTTTATATATAGTAAGTAACTGGATTTTGTAAACGCTCAGTTGTTTTAAAGAAATGACAAGAGTATATAAAAAGTGGGAAATGAAATAAGATCTAACCCTGAAACTGGAAAGATCTCATCATGGGAAATATTGGGTTTGGGCACCATTGTAGCTCACCTTTCACATGTGCTGTAACTGACAAGATTAGATATATGGAGAAGAATACATTGTTTTTCATAAGTCACTGCACACCATTTTGCTGTTGATGCATTCATTTTATTCTTTCTAATTTTATTTAGCAGTTTGTTAAAGAAAGACTATGATACGTATCACCACCTTTTTTTTTTAGAGCTATACTCATTTGTGTTGGCCCTCAGTAATATCACATCCAACAGGTCTTTATTACTTTTTGCAAGGTGACCCTAATTTATAATAACTGTTCAAAATATGACGTGATTTATTTGGACCACTATTCTCATTTATATTTAAATGCATACCATTAAAATCAGTGCAACTTTATCATTACTATTTCAATATCAGTTCCTGTATATCATCACATGAATATATGCTAAGTACCAGTCCTCTTGGGCAGAGTAACCTGCATTAAAAACGTATACATATGCTAGCTTCTTATTCATAATTTCAAAATTTTTGCTGAGATTAATAAAAAAACAAAAACCCCTAGGCCTGCATTATACTGTGGTTGTCTGACATGTAGACATTTTTAGCCTGGTTCTAGTCTAGTCAAACGGCAAACTTCAAGTGATTGAGACAATTTTAACTGTTTTTTTAAAAAAATAGCAATTCTACAGAAACTTCTACAAACAGACTTGTATAATTTTCCATTAGGAGAATCACTTATTTGACCATTATACCAACATTATAATTGGGAAAACTGACTAAATGATTACTTAAAAATGCAAAAATTTAATTTAAAATGCAAGCTTTATAATCTAAGAGGTAAGGGTGAATTTTATTGTACATCTAATTGTACTTCAATGAAACAAAAAATGTTAATGACAGAATACAGGTGGTAGGTTGTACTAGGCAGAATTTGAAGCTGACCTCCAACAAGTCCCACCTTTGACTAAGCCCTTGTACTTTGATCGTAGGTAGAACCTATGAGACATCACACTCATGATTATGTTTTATTATATGACCAGAAGGGAGATTATCCTGGTTAGATCACCTAATCACTTGAGCCCTTTAAAAGCAGAGCATTTTCTCCAGCTGGCCAAAGAAAAGGAAGTCAGAGAGATGCAAGAGCAGGTGTTCTGGAAGAAAACAAGCACTCATGTTGTGAACTGCCTACATTGAAGGTCACATATCAAGGAACGGCAGGTGGATTCAGGAGTTGAACCCAGCCAGCAGCTAGCAGGTAAACAAGGACAGTCATCCTACATCTACAAACAAATGAATTTTGACAACAACCAGTCTGCATGTAAGAGGACTTTGAGCCCCAGATGAGAATCACAGCCCTGGTCCATGCCTTAATTTCAGCCGAGTGAGTCCCTGAGTAGAGAATTCAGTCATATTGGGCCAGGACTTCCAACTTACGGAAACTATCACACAAATTTGTGTGTGTGTTTTAAACTAATTTAAGTAATATGTTAGCCAGCAAGAGAAAGCTAACAAATGGTTATACAAACATTCACTGGAATATTATTTCAACTTCATTGTATATTTGAACATTCTTTTAATTAAATGTTGAGATAAGAAAAAGTCTAAAAGGGTGGGCAATATCAGAGAGGTGGCATGTTAATCGTCACAACAATAAGCTTTGGTCTCAGTGGAAAAATAAAGGGTGCTACTTACTAATCTTAGGCATAATTCATCTGAGCATGTGCCAGAGGGTGCAGATACGGGTAATGGAAGATAATAAATAACTACAGTACATGGTGCATGATGAAGGGGAAATAAAGTGCTCTGAGTTACATTACAATGTTCAAGCAGACAGTTGGGTCAGTTAATGTATGAGCTAAAGGTTGGCACATCAATCTCCCTAGTTGTCTGGGAAGAGAGTAATGTGTATTGTCAGTGATCTAGAGCTTCATGATTCAGTGAAGATCATTTAAAAAGTCTCAGAGACCAAAAAAATATCATTTCAATTGCAGTTCCTCCATATCAGTACTTTGAAGTTAATTTTCATGATTAGGTATATTAAAATTGATTGAAAGCGAAATTTACCATGGATACTGCAAAGCAGATGTGCTTTCCATTTGAAACCAGTTCATTTCTCTGCAGAATGGGTTTTAAATTTGGCATCTGCATAACACTATCTATGTTACTGCTAAATCTATGCCTGGTGGATTCCAGAAACCACAGCCTCTATGTGAATTAAGTAAATAAGAAAAAGAAATGGCCAAATATCGGTGACTCACAGAATCCTTTTGGATAACAGATTGCATATTAAATGCAAAATGCCAATCTCATATTCTTGCTCCTTGAATCAGTATTTAAGCAGTGACCCACTCATTTCATAAACTCTTATTCCAAATTCCTATACATGAGACACATGGAAAATAAATGAATGAGGAATGAATGATGGATGGAAATAAAGGCAGATGATATCTGGTGAGATGAAGTGAAATGACTACAAGTAAGATGGATAAAGCACATATTTCAAAGACTTGCAGAAAGGTAACATATATAGACCTATGGATAGAAAGGAAATATAAAAAGCAAATTAACTAATTTATTTTTCTAAAATAATGACTAGAATATTTTGTCATGAGCACATGTGAGTCTCCAGCCACAGACTGGACATATAAGTCTCCATCAATAGTTGTGAAGACTGTAGGTGTGTAGACAATGTGCAGTATTCATACTTTTAAAAATACAGTTCATTGAGCACTTAGTATTTACTAAGCACTGTACTTTATATGTATTTTATATGCATTATTCAGGCAATGGTAAAGAGTTAGGTACAACTATTTTCCCAATCTAGCCTGCTTAATTGTATGGATGGACAACAGCAATAAAAATGATAAAAAAAAAAAAGCAACACCTAGAATTTATGAGAGCTCACTGAGGATCAGACATTATTGCGAGCCCTTGTGTTATTATTAACTGTATCATCGCACTTAATCTGGGCAATAACTCAAAGAGATACTTTTTGTTAACTCCCACTATATAGATGAGGAAAGTGTAGATCAGAGATGTTATATAACTCACCCCCAATTCATCACCTTGTAAATGGCAGAAATATATGTATATTTTTATGTGTGTATATACACACACAATGTGTATGTGCCTGAATTGTGTTTATCATCATGCATGAGGCCAGCCTGCCTGTTGAATATGATATTGTCTACAAATAACAGTGTTATATAATATGATCATAGGAAACTGGATTTCTATGTAAAATATTCATAGTACACACATACACACATAAAAAGGATTGGCCTTTGTTTTAACCTTATAATCCCCAAGCAAGATAAGAAGTCCAAGTTTTCAAGATCACAAGGTATCACTTAAAAATTTTTTTAGTTTTCAATTTCTGAAAATTGTGAGAGCAACCCATGATGCTCAGAAACATAAAATTTGGGCTGAGTTCTGTTTTCTTCCAAAGACATGAAAGTTTATCTCATAGAAGGGGCACTTGTTAAAAAGCCTCTGAGCCTTCCATGGATAAAACACTGGAATAAACTCACCATCATGACAGACAAGAACATGGACACAAGTAGGTAGACCATTCAACCACAGATTAATGCCATCAATAGGTAAAAGCTGCAAACAATTACCACTGTGTGATTCTGTACTAAGTTGCTGGCTTGTTTTAATCATGCATCAGCATCAATGATTTCATAGATAATGGACTTGTTCCATCACCTGTAATTAAATGTGGGCCCAGAAACCAATGGAAACAACAACAAATATGGAACTGAAGATTGAAGAGAGTCAGTGTTTTGTAAAATAAGGCAATATTAAGGAGGTACTCAGTATAGCTACTTACTGGGTATTGCTAATCTACCACAAGAAATTTATGTCTTCTTTTCAATTTGGATCCATGTACTGACAATTGGATTACAGCAATGATAGAAGGAAACTTCATTATAAATAATAATAACTACTTTTATTAAGGATTTATACCTTTGTCAGGTATTATGCTTTAATTGTACATGCATTATCCTATTAAATTTTCCAGATATACCTCTGCATTAGGAACTGTCACTCTCCCATTTTACAGATGAATTAACTGAAACATACAGAATTTAAGTGATTAAATGGAGTAAGGGGGATAAACTATATGCTCATGATGACAGAGCTAAAATGAGAAGAGATAGGATTCCAACCGAAACCCATCTGATTCCAAAGTTTGCTATAGTGACAACATTAAAGTAATTGATAAAGTTATGGAAATCATTTTCCCTCATCCAAATCTAATTATAAATTTCAGGTAAATTACATTTCACTATTTAACCAATTTTAAAAATCCACTTTTTAAAAGTCAGTCACCTCTTCCTATAGAAAACCATGTTTACCACTGTATTAGAACAATGAAAAGGAATTTCGCTTTTGATGTAAGTATAAAACATAAATAACCAAGAGAAAGCAAAATAGAGAAGAAAATATTAAATAACATAGATTTGTTTAATATAGAAAGAAAAATAGGGAATAAACTATTGCAATGTTTAAGAAAAATGAAACCCTTACAGAATATCTCATTACATAGATTTAAAACATGATGATTTAAACATAAATACCACTACTGTTTAAATTATAATTTCATTAAAAATCAACTAAAATGTATGCTTGCCTGCAAAAGAACTCTAACCTCTAAATTCATAACAATCATCTTCAGTGAATTGAGTCCCAATGTCAAAATAGAACAATATGTTCTTTGAGAAAGTTACCCATTCATGACTGAGAGAAGTGAAAAGAAGCATTGGCACACTGGCTGATCTCTTTACATAAAATTCCGATTTTCTGAAATGAGTTAGAAATGAAATTAGAGTCTCCTTTCACACAGATCCCGACCTAACAGATCATGGCAGGTGCCTTTTTATTTTTGCTCTTTAAGCATTTGAAACCCACAGTTTCTAAGTTGGATGTAAAATGGTCATTTTTTTTTGGCAAAAGGTTTTACCAGACCCAATTGTCTTTATCAGAGAGGAAAAAAATTCAAATAAATAGATCCCTTCATTGATAGTATCCATGAGTAACAAGCTGTATAAATCGCTATTTCATTTGAATATGGTGGACAATTCCTAATAAGATTATTTAATGGAAGTTTGTTTTCTGTTTATGGGCCTATTAAGCAGTACCAACATATTCACCAGATAAAAGAATTTATCTCAGTTATGATATTTCTGGAATAAATGAAACATTTTTTTCGACCTTCTTGTACAGCAACATAGTAAGAATGGCCAATATCACCAGCATCATCCTGCCACGGTTCTCTTCTTTGCTAGTTCGATTCTTATTAGCTACTTGGGAAATGATTCTTAGCCTTTAAAAAAAATTGTGTCTTCTTTATGTTGTATATGTTTTCCCAATCAATATCCCATTCTTCGATCATTCTAGTGGGGTATCACGGCAGTCAGGTGAAATTTTAGAAGCTCAGAAATATGTCAGAGTCATGAGAGGAATTGGTGAGGAAGGGAACACAAGGACTACTTTTACAAATTTTTTAAATTGTTATTAAGAAAACTATACAAAATTATTAAGATTTAGTTTTGTGTTATCTATTCATACTTCAACATGCAAATAAGTAGAGATCATTTCCAAAATTACTTTTCATAAAAATACCCACTTTCCCATCTCCGAGTTTCAAATCCCATTCATTAATACTGTTTAGTCAAGACTAAAGGAGGTGGGTCTGGAATTGTTTCTCAGTTCTCAGCTGGCCGTGCCTTAACTTAATCCCACGGTACATGAATTCTTTGATCTTCAGATGTTTAAAGTAGTTACAGTATTTAAATTGACTTAACAGAGCAAATGTCTCAGATTTCTTTGTTCAATTTGTGAAAAATACAGTATATTTAATAGAAATTGTTAGCCTTTTAGTATCTAAAAATTAAAAAAAAAATTATTACAATTACCTGACTCTATGGAAATATCAGTATAAGTTAATGCGGTGGAAGTCGGTTAGGTCATCTAAGCCAATATTCTGGGTTTTTTTCTTTTTTTTTAAGAAGACCAATTCAATCTTGAGTTGACAAGTTTTTCTGAGAAAGACAAAAACCCCATATCCTGCACATAGCTGTACATGAGGGATGACATCCAATTCTGAGGTGCACTGCAAACTATGGTTTGATCAACAATCATTTGATTTTGAGATGCAGTTCAAGCAAGTGTACAGCTGGATTCCTCTCAACATTATCTCCCATTACATTAGGCTTCCAAATTGGTTCGTTAGGTAAGTTGACCTCCTTATTCCTTTTTCTCTTCCTTATGGGCAAAGGAATATAAAGACAGCTTTGAATGGTGGAAGGTTGCTCTGCTGGCTTGAGCAAAGCTCTAGAGCTGCAAACCAACACTGCCATTTTCTACAGGAATGAAAATCAAATAACCAAGTCCATTTGCAGATTATTTTGAGAGTTCATTCCAGCTACAAAAGCAAAATTAGAACTTCTGTATTACAACGGAGAAAATACTTCGGAGTTTATTTGATTTTCATTCAGTTTCCTATTATCATTTACATTATACAATCCTTATCAGAAAAGATTTGTATTAAGATTAAGGGGCATCATTCCTCAAAACCCTTACATAATTGGTTAAGAATTAACATTGTCACTGAAATCATAACCCAGACCTGACAGCTAGAATTCAATGCAACTCAACCATGCAAAGCCTCGGGAGGGGTCTCAGGGTTACTTCTGAAAATCCAAGAATACAACCAAGAATCATCTATATAAGCAAGCTACTTGATTCCTGGACTGCAATATAGCTATTAAATAAGAAAGGAATACATTTTGTGCTTGTATTTTTTCCTTTCTTATTGTATTTATGTGGACTTTCAATTTAAAAAAAATCGTGCTTCTGAAATTTCTTTCCTAATGTATGAAAATACAGTTTGAAGATATATAATTGATAATGCAATTTTGTTCTTTGCAATTAAAACCACACATGAGAGAAGGAATTCTTTCATTATCTTTTAATGCACCAATTCTTAAGAACGATGTGGTTTAACCAATGATAAAAATTCTTCCTTCTGAGAATTTGAGCAAAATGCATTCGTTCCTCCATGGCCCAGTTACTAAAGTGATAGTTTTCTCCAAATGTAAATGCTCACAATAGGAAAAAAAAAAAGAGAGAGAGAGAGAGAGAAAGAAAAAGAAAAGTGCTTTTGGAGCTAGAATGAGTGCAATAATACTTTATAATTATTCATTCTTTCATTTACAGCAATGTGATGTGTTCTGTGAGCTTTGTTATAAGGTGCTACAGTGTATATCCATTACATATATGTACAAGTCCTTAGAAAAGAGCCTAAAAACAAAAAGTCATGATGAGCTTGCTGAATGCCAATATGAAGATGCATGATAAAACTACCTTCTATGTTAGATTTGTTGGTGTCTGGTTTTAACTAGTGCACTGAGTACATGCAGTTATGCCTTAATAACTAACATGTAACTCTGCATAGGATATTGTCCCCTGCACCTTTTCTGGGATGGTTGTGAGAGCCCCTTCTTTCTCTACTTGGGCATCCGCTATCCCAGATCACTCTGTCAAACCTACCTCCATGGTTATCACTTTCTCTGCATGCTCTGACTAGTCAGTCTTCTCTTTGAAGGTAACTTGTATTTCAGTACAACTACTGACATGCCATAGGCAGGCACAAATAAAGATTGTGCTATTTGATGCTGTAGACTTTATGCCAATTAAAAGCAAATGATGTATTTGAAAAGAACATCTTTTTCCTAGAAAAGGAGCAAGTGCTTCTCCCAGTTTAGACACTAATTGTAACAATATTATTGAATTACTTGGATTGTCTTGGCTCCCTGATGGCATCCTCGAACATGAGGTCTAGAGATATTGATTATTCTACTGAAGTCAAGCTGTTAAAACCAAGCCAGTACGACCAAAGGGAATTGAAACCACTATGTCTTCATATCGTCATAAACTTGGAGTTCCCTTTCACTTAGGAGAACTGCTTTTTTTAATCAGTGAATATTGCAAAAAGAAAGGAGTATGTTATAAAAAAATGTAATAAAGGTATAACTGAAACACCACTACCCTTGCATCAAAGACCCAAAATCTTTACTAGTTAAGATTCAAACACACTTGAAATATTTGTTGAGAATGTAACTACTCTATGGATTCAAAAATACCCATAGTTTTAATGAATATTCTTCATTATGTTGGTTTCAAATAAATAAATATACATATAAATTCAAAAATTAAAATAATTTTTTCTTTGAGCTAACACACACACACACCCCCACACACACCCCGACTAGTTCCAACAGTGATTTGAATTAGCCTTACACAATAAAGCACAGGATAAAAATAGAGAAAAATTCAGCAAGAATTGAAAAATAAAAATATCAGGAACTGAAAAAGACATACTACCGTAACTCCTAGGTGGTTTACTTTTATAGTTAAGTGGTGAATTTTGCTCTGACCTTGCATGACAAGTAAAGGCCAATAACATACTGTTCCAGCAATTTATGAGGAGTTGAATATTAAATAAATATTATGTAGAGTGTTACATAATACTTTCTATATTATGAAATAAATGAGAAAAAACTATGTGTTACTAGGTACTAAGTATGACAATAAGAAAAAGAAACAATCAGTGAGGTCATAGTTTATTACCATAGCACAATACTACTACGTATAAGGAAGCAATCCACAATATGAGTTATTTCCTAAGAGAGTACAATTGAGTGAGGCTTTAGGAGGTATTAGGAGGTGTTTAGCGTGCCCAGAATCGGAAGAAGCAATAGGTAGGAATAGGTAAGGAGTTGGGATGGAGTCAGATTTTACTGCTATATTTAGGGCATGCCTGAATGTCAGGATTAGCAACTTTTCTCCTAGTTGTGAGTCTCTAAACTACATTACCAACCTTAGACTCATTGTATATATCTATATGGCCTGGGAAAAAGAAATGAGTGAGCGCATGCATCTGCCCATGAACACGTGTGATTCCCCCAGGGGCAACAAAAGTGTATTAATTGGCAAGTAGAGTTGTATGCACTAGCTTTTAGAGAGTTAGAAGTAAGACAGATAGTCCACATTTCTAACAACCTTGGAAGGAATATTTAAATATTTTACAGACCCAAGGTATTGGGGTATCTTTCAAAAATTTTGGGAGAAGATGTAATCAACAAAGTTGCAGAGTGCGCCATCTAGTGGTTCAGTGTGGTACATGACAAAATAATCTAGGGTTTGGCAATTTTACTTCACAGTTGTGTTACCTCTTTTCTTTGCCTCAGTTGCCACTCACCATTCTATTCCACTCTTTTGAAGAGAAATGAACACAATTAGGATAGCTTTTATAATATCCACTGCTCTAAATCTGTTCTGTCATTGCTCATCTTAAACTTCAGAAACTTTGCATCAGAGACACCAGATTTGTGCCACAATAATTGCTGTGATAGATATCATGGTCAAAGAGTGGGTGAATTTCAAATGTATTCATCTTTCCTCACAAAACTGACACTGCATTTGGAGCACTATATGGAACTTTGCCCTCAAGAGTTTTTCAAATCTCCAAGGCTGTGACCTACGTTGGAAGTTGCTCTCCGTAGTCACATTTGACTGAAATGAGCCTTCTTTGTTCCCTCCAGCCAAAGATATACTCAAGAGATTCATGATGGCCCCATGAGCCATTGCACCATAATACAGCATTATGGACTTCCCATGGCCAAGTGTTTTCCTTGGGGAGAAGTGTGTTGTACTAGCCTATGTCCGTCGAACTTAAAATTCGCATGTCTACTTATTTCTTATTTTACATACACTTTCACACACCATGTGATCCTTTTTGTACTTGTCAGATTATCATGCAACTCATTGTTACTGACTAAAGAACAGAAACCATGTACTTAACTGTGCCAGTATATCATTATACCTCTACTCAGATGCAAAGGGCAAGTATAAACACATTAAAGGCCCTGTAGGCCTGGTACAAACAATAAGCTTCCTAGCACTTGGGTTTCCCTTAATCCAGAAGGGAATTTCCCCAGTTCACCCACTTAGTCTCCTACTGACATTTTTATTGCTATTATTAGAATTGTTTGAAGTAATGAAAAAAAAAAGGAATATTTTCATGGATGCCCTTTCTTCTAGATAATCTGGTTTTTTTTCTTAGATCTTCAGCTACAAAATAGCAAACATTACACACAAGAGTTACAATTTTTTCCCCACTAGCTCACTTTGTTAATTGTTAAAAAATGAAAAAGAACTCATTTCTTTTTTTCCCATTTTTAAATTGAAGTACAATCAGTTTACAATGCTGTGTCAATTTCTCATGTACAGCATAATGTTTCAGTCATTCATATACACACACATATTCCTTTTCAGATTCTTTTTCATTAGACGCTACTATAAGATATTGAATATGGTTCCCCATGCTATACAGTAGAATCTCGTTTATCTATTTTATATATAGTAGTTAGTATCTGCAAATCCCAAACTCCCAATTTATCCCTCCCCCACCCACTTCCCTCCCTCGTAACCGTAAGTTTGTTTTCTATGTCTGTGAGTCTGTTTCTGTTCTGTAAATTTCATTTGTGTCTTTTATTTTAGATTCCACATATAAATGACATCATATGGTATTTTTCTTTCTCTTTCTGGCTTATTTCACTTAGAATGACAATCTCCAGATCCATCCATATTAAAGAGCTTATTTCTAAATCTCTTCGTGTACCTCAAAATGGGCACATTATGGGAAACAAACTGAAAAAATAAAATGCTCTTCTCTACTAAGACAGACTTAATAAACAGAATTCGAGTCCTCTTTCTATATCTACTCTGGACAAAGTTACCTATTACATACAGACAAATTCTCTACTAGAAGTGAAGTATTTATTGAAAACTGCCTAAAGCCTCTATCTTTGTTCTCCATAGTCACAGATGTTAGTGAAAAATTGCTGTGATTTTACTGCTTATTCCCTGTGGCCACCTTCTGTACCTCCAGACTGTATTCTATAGCTGTGGCAGATTGAAAATAAGAAGTTCCTGAAACAGTGACTAATGTACTCTATGGCCATTCTGCACAGCCACATCCTCTTGTGGTAAGACTAGCAACAGAGAATCAAATTGGAATGTCCCTGCAGTGTATGGCTTCTCTAGAAAATTTGCTGACAGTGGCAGAACATTTGTCAACAGCTCTGGCAAGTTGTACAGCAACTGCTTCCTGTTGTCTCTTCATCACTGAAAAGTAAAGGAACAAGTTCCCTGGACACCCACTCAACTGGTCACTCTAGCAACGCCCATCTTCTCCAAACCAAGCTGCCTTTTTGGCAGAGAAATGTGCTTGCATTCCAACATTAGACAGCACGGACAGAAACTCTTTAGGACAAAACTGAGATATAAAAAACAAAAGTAAATGGGGGAGGGTATAGCCGAGTGGTAAAGTGCATGCCTAGCATGCATGAAGTCATGGGTTCAATCTTCAGTACCTCTATTAAAAAAATAGATATATAAGTAAATCTAATTACCTCCCCACCCCCACCCCCACCCCCCAAAAAGACAGTGAGGGAACAACTTGTGTTCCAGGGGACACTGTGAGTATGCATGTTCAAATGGTCTTAAGGTTATGTTTTTACCTTATCTGCCGCACAAATTCCAAAAATAAAAGAGCTGATTTTTTTGCACATGGATAGTGTCTAAAACAATTTTCCTCATACTTAAAATAGTTTTCAAATATTTTTAGCATAAATATATTTCAGAATATGGCCAGGATTTTTGCTTTCTAAAGATTCTGACTTTCATATTATCCAAAATTTCTGTGATTGCCCTCCAATGACTTTAATTACCCAGTATAATCCACAGGATATTAGTTCAAAGCAATAAAGTCATCGATATTTCTGGGTTTTTAAACTTGAAAATGGTTTTAATACCACTTTTATAAGGTATTATAAACTGTGCATAACTAGGCATTTTTTTTAAGAATTCATTTCTTAGGATGGCTAGAAACTATTTTTCGATGAAGTGAGATTGTAAAACAAAATCATATAATTTCACTCATTGACTAATATCAGGGTCTAGACTGCATAGCAACTGAGGCCATGCTCTAAGAAATAAATAAACCTGCTTACAACTTCCTTTTTTTTATTTCAATTTATCCAGAATAAATACTAAAATCTTATTTTAGCCTCATCAATGGCCTGGAGGGCTAATGACTTAATATAAAATTGGAAAGGCTATGATATAATTAGACCCAGGAAAAACTTATGTCAACCCTGCCACTCCTCTGATACTAGCTAACAATTCATTTCAGGTGCTGTCATGAAAGTTTCAAGTTGAGAGTTTTTCTCCACTCTAGGCTGTTAATGCATTCTGACATTATTAATGGCTCCCTTATGGAATCACACAGTAAGCTGAAAGCGCAACTCTCTAGGCGTTAGCATTTATATTTCAGAATCACTTAGCAGGGAAGAAAACAAATTTAAACTCCTCTGTGCCAAGCAAACCTACCACTCAGTTATCTTTGGGAATTGTCTGAGAAGAAAAATGAGACATTGGCAAAATGAGGAGAGACCTGATGGCTACTGCGTGTCGTCCTTAAGATCTGATTGCTATCCCCACCCGGACAGATACCACTTTTGTTTCCCCTACTGTGACTTTACTCTCGCTGTTGATGATTTCCCCATTTTACAGTTCAACAGACTATTTTCCTTTTTCTTTTTCTTCTATCCCAGTCATACCCATCTCTGAAGATCCAGTTCAAATCTCATCTTTTCTAAGACGCTTTACTGAATACCATAGCCCACATCAATCCCCGGAGTCTGTAACTCCTGCCGGGTAACTAAAGTCTGAAATCCACAATTTAGTACTTAATTAAAGCAAATGTGTGACTTTTTAACATGATTTTTTCCTCCCCATCCAAGGTATAGGTTTGTTGGAAGAAAGAAGTCGTCTTTGAATATCTATGCATCCCTTAGCCTATACAATATACACTTGAAAATCTGATCAATTATTTTGGGTGAGATGTCTATAAGGATTGATAAGGTCTCACAGAGTGAAGGAGTTAATCACCACTTTTTAGTGAAAACAAAACGATAACAACAAAAAAGCCTATTGCTAGTACTTGAAGATAAATAGTACAAATGGCCCAGATAATGTCCCTTTTTAAATATAAAAAAAAAAAGATTCTAGGAATAATAACAGCTACTGTTTGAGCATTGACTATGTCCTATCACTGGCCCAATTGTTTTCCATACATTATGGCATTTCATCCTTCCAACAGCCTTATGCAGCAGGTATGTTATAATCATCTCCATTTTACTGATGAGAAAACCGAGACTTACAGAGATTAATTAGTTTGTCCGTTGTTGCATAGTTAGTAAGAAGGGCATTAAGATTCAAACCTGGGTGTGCCTGTTTGCGAAGCCCACGTTTTTAAGCACTAAGTAGGTTTTACTGCCTCCCCAAAGTGAAACTGAATTCAACAGAGAGGGAGTAAATGCAGAGATCCTGCTTTCAAATTTGGATATAAATCACGTGGGAAGACAGCGCTACCCTGCGTCTCAGTTTTCTTCTGGCAGTTCAAAATCAGTCTCCAAATCTCTCATTTGAGTATGACTTTAACCATTACCTTCTCATTTTGAATTATTTAATAAAGGAGGAAAGAGAAACTGAGGCAAGTCCTCTCTGCTAAATCTTTGTTTCATACTTAAAATAACCTTCAGAGTCACTTGATCTAAGATTTAGAATGCCCAAGTTTAGCTGAACTGAAGCCCCAAAGGAAAAAGCGAGTTCTCACATTTCTTAGGCATTGTTGAAGATGCCAAATGATTGAATAGCAGTGCCAATTACAGGTGTTTCCAAACGCGGTCTAGATATAAAAGCTTTGAATTCATGTTAGAATTCTTAGATTCTATGTCTACTTCTATTACTTTTATATTGTTGCTTGAAGCTCTGTGCCTCTAGCAGTAAAATGTAAGTTTATTCTTTTTATCTGTTAAATAGCTTGATCTCAAAAAAATACGTATAGGTAGGATAGATCCACTAGAAGTCTACTCTTAGTCCCTCCCGTTGGGATGACATAAATTACTCCTTCAGTTACTGTTGTCTTCTGAATACATCATTAGTCTATCACTGAGCCATGTTGGTACATTGCTGGTGGCCTCTTCTTTAAACAGCTCTTCAACCTCAAGATTTTTTAAGTACAGATTGTTTACATTTTCTTTGCACAAATCAAATTGTAGTATCTCTACAGTAACTTTCCTTAAGTCCATTATATATTCACTTAACAAGCTTCTCTTACCCCTTCTCGAGCATGAGTCACAGGAGTTTAACAGTATGGAAAAGGAGTACCAGAGGGGACAAAACAGGTTTGTTGCCTATTACACACCTATATATTATTATAAGACTAGTACCACGAGATAGTAACAGTATATCAAATAACTAATGAATATTTATTTTCTTATGTATTGTCTGAACCCCCAAATTTAAGCACCCACTTTCTTTGTCTTGCCAGGATTTTAAGTATTTTCTAAGTATCTGTTAGAGAACATGGAATACATCATAAACTTCTTTGAGGTCACTAGTTAGTTCAATTAATCAGTATGCATTTATTCCTTAACTATTACAGGGTATGGGAAAACAATATGTTAGCTTTTTTAACACAAGTTTCAAAGTCCAACTAACTACTAGACACCAGAAAACAAAAATCTAGATCATCAAGTTTTGGCTGTAGTTTCTTAAGGACATTCTCTTAAATACTGAGAACACCAAACTGGAAAGGTAAATAAATTGATAATTTTTCAGTAGTGGGTATAACAGTTTTTTCCTATTTCCAGTCAATTTCTATTCATCTTATTATGGCATAATTTTTACTGTCTTGTTATAACTGCTTACTTACATGTTTCACTTTCAAGGACACAGTCTTTTTTTTTTATAAAGTGTATACACCTATTTTTCATTGTTTGACAGAACAGAGTTCATGTTCATTGTTATATGAATACGCTTGTTTCACTACCTGAATTGTAATGATTAGCAGAATTTTTTTATAGGCTGCTGCTATATCTTAACAGTTTCTACGCTATAGCATCTATGAACGTAGAAAAATAAATGTGAAGCACTCATGGTCTGAATCATTAAAACCCCCACACCTCCACCTTAGTTTCTCTCCCCAAGGAATACCAAAATTCAGAAATGCAACAATTTGAATTATAGACTTGAATTTTTAAAGGACCACAGTAATACTATTTAAGTTTAGGTGGTATTTCTTCTTAAAAATACAGTATGCAACCATCAAATTATGTTCAGGAGGATCTAAAACAGATCAAACAATCACAAGGGGATTTCCTTTCAATGAACAAGAGACACAGATTTATTCATTAAAAATTGAAAAAACAAAATAATGTATGCCAGGAAACCGAATGGTGTTAGGATTTTAGGCAAAACCAAGGTGCATTGTCACATTATCCTAGAGAATATATTTCTGAACAGAAAATAAACTTGGGTGAATGCAAATAACTAATTTATTGAAATTTGTATCAAGTTTATAGATCTTGACACATTAAGTAACGCCAGGGAAAAACAAAAAAGCAGAAAGAGAAGTTAAAACTAGCATATTTCATAGGATCAGTGTGGGGATCAGGTGTTACATTTGGCAATGAAATAAAAGAAGGAGAGGAAAGCTGGGGTCAATCCAAGATGTGAAATTCAAATTCAGAAGTTCTAAGTGCACTCCTTGAAGGGAAGTTGATAATATTTGTGGGTCACTGTGTATGACAAAAGGACAGTAATATATACAGTCACTTGCAAACTTGCTGATGCTCAGAATGTATACTTTATCTATTCACTATTAAAACTAAATGTGCCCTTAAATTATATTTACAGTAAAGATTAAGTGAGGACATTTCCTCATCTACTTCAAAAATTTCTTCTAAGGATGACGTTTTTAAAATACAGACCACTTGAGAGCTCACCTGTTTTGACCTCTTTATCTCTGAATCTTTTTCTGTTCTTCCCTGATAAAAGCTCAGAATCAAAATACTATAAAATACCCAACGGATGTGTGTGTGTATGTTTAATATTCTCCAAAGGTTATTGTGAGTTCTTCTGAATTTGGGATGCAACTAACCTTTCAGTACCTGACCATCAAGAACGATTTTTGAGCTTTCATCTGTTTCCCCCATGTACTTGTTCCCCCAAATGGAAGTTCTTAAGGTAATGCAGTTCAACCTAAAATTGATCCAGTTGGATTTTTAATTTCCCCGTTGATATTGAGACAACTCTGTTAATCAGGGCACATTCTCTTCAGGGAGAGAAAAATATGGGAGAAAGAAACTTGTATAAAATGGGAGCTCGTGTTCAAATCCACCACTTACCACCTGTGTAAGTTGTGAAGTAATACCTATTACTGCTGATTAAGGGCCTGTTGAATACAAAGCACTGTTTTGTTTTGTTTTGCTTTGTTTTTAACTTAACAAACGTGTCACTGATTCCAATCCCACTCCGCACTGTTCTTTGAATTCCAGCTCCAATGCCACCACCAACCAGAAATCTTTCCTGATTTCCACTCCCAGTCAAATGCTGTCACTTCTGTATCATCATAGTATTGTTACTTATTCAAGCATTTAGCCCCCATTTATTTCTGTTTCATTTTATAACTAGTGGTTGGTACAATTTGTTTTTTTACTAGGCTGTGAGCTACTAGAAGACAGGGCCTGCATTCTTTTTTTTTTTTTTTTTTCTTTTTCATAGTTTGCCTCAGGACTCAGTACAAACTAAACCCTCAATAAATGCTTTTTGGGGGGAATTATTGTGTTAAGTGACAATAAAGCAAGCAAGAAATAGTACAAACAGCTTCCTTTGGAAAATATTAGACCAAGCAGAGAGAGTGGGACATATGGCACAAATAATTTATTTACCTTCATTTAGAGCAAACTGCATTTTGTACAGGTGTAAATTATATCACCTCAGAAGAGCGAACTCTCAAAGAGGTTTCTTATTAGAATATTAAAAGAAAAAATTTGCATTTGGCATATTGTAAAACTCCCTTTCAAACTAACAACAGAGCTTTTGAAAGTCGTCATCATAGAAAATATATCAACATAAGCTCAAACTGTTTCTACGCTACATATTAACCACAAGGCCAAACAGTGGAGGTGATGGGAAGGAGAAGAGGAGGAAGAGATACGGTCTTGGTGGAGAAGACCCACAGAATTCTCAAAGCCCAGCTGATTAGCCAAGGCATAACCATTTTAGGCAGAGCAAAGGTAAAGGATGTTTAGGGAGCATGGTCCATGATTAAGTATGACTTTAAGGAGTTGAGGGAGTTGAGGTTCATTTAATGATCTTTTTGTAGAAGTGCATGTGTTAAACATCTTTCTCTCACAGACATTCTCTACTACTATCTCCTTAGGGTGTCAAAGAGAAGACAAGCTATGCCGGTTAAGTGGCCTCAGCATTGCCTTAAGTGGCATGTGCTGAAATAACCATAATTGCCTCAAAGAAGAGTCAGCACAGATGTGCCACTGACTCGTCATCCTACCTTAACTCTCTACATGCCTGGATTAGATACTTCTTCAGGTTGTCCTGTGGGAGGTTGCGGGGGTGGTTGCAAGGGTGGAGGGCAGAAATGTTGCTCTTCTTATTCCTTGTATCTACATATGAAGGGCACCTTAAACTTCCACAATATGTCAACTGTATCTCAATAAAGCTGAAGAAAAATGGCCAAAGGGGTCCTCACAGTCATCTCTCATGGTACACATATCATGTGCATTTAGAGGCAGGGCAGATCACTAAACCCTCTCTCTGTGTACCTTCAGTATCTATGCCTAGCAAGCAGGGTCCCATTTTTGTAAATACACAAAACATAAAAGTGTTACTGGAGAGTAGAGTCTTGCCTCGGGCAGGAAAGAATTCAAGAGTAAGTCATAATAAAGTGAAACTAGATTTATGCAGGGAGATACACACTCCACAGACAGAGTGCAGGCTGTCTCAAAAGGTGAGAGGTTACAGCCTGAGGTGTGGGGGTGGTTAGCTTTATGGACCGGGTAATTACATATGCTAACAAGTGGGAGGATTATTCCAACTATGTTGGGGAAGGGGTAGGGATTTGCAGGAATTGGGCTCCTGCCCACTTTTTGGCCTTTTACAGTCAGCCTGGGAACTGTCTTGGCACCTGTGGGTGTGTCATTTAGCAGCTAATGTATTACAATGAGCCTATAACTAGGCTCAAGGTCTGCTGGAAGTCAAATCTTCCACCATCTTGCGCCAAGTTGGTTCTAACTGGTGTATGTCCTATCCTCAATGGCTGTGTCATTCTTTTAATGGTTGTGTCCTGCCCCCTTCCCTCCTGCCTCAAAAATAGCTCATATTATAACAGACACTTCAGAAATAATCCACTCCCCAAATTCTTTTATAGAATATTTTAAGAGATCACTTGACAGTATTGAGCAAATTAGTTATAGTTGATTTTTAAAATGTAGCTTTAATTAGGATGTCAATTATTGAGGCCTCCAAGCAGCAGAGTTCATTTGATCATGTTTCAGATTTAGCCTCACGTACCAAGAACACGGATGGAATTCTGAAGAACAGCAGTGATGATGGATGGAGAGTAAAATAGCTCTACTTCATGGGTCTCTTGGTCTATTAAGTCCTACCATTTGACCTCTTGCCAAAAAAGAGCAGAGTTTAATGAATTAGTTATTTTAGAGGCTAAGTAATCTTCCTCTTTAGAGACTTTAAAATAAAAATGGAAACCTCTGTGTGATATGATATAGGTTTAAAGAGAAGGCAGCATGGACTTTTTGAGACTAAATGGATAAAGAAATGAATAAAACTGCATTAAATCATAAAACACTGATGTGTGGCCTGGAGCTCAATAAGTGAAACAGCATATGCATACAATTAAGTATATATTAATATATGATGTAATTAACATTTATTGAATATTTACTATGTGCCAGACATTGTACTCAGTACTCTATACAGGTTATGTAGATAATCTACATCAATTCCTAATGAAAGAGGTGTATTAGTATTGTCATGACAAATGATGAAAAGCTATTAAATAGTTTGGGAAAGATTACATAACTAGTCAGTGGCAATGATGGTATTTAAACAAATCAGATTTATCTGACTCCAAAGTGCAAAGTCTTATCCAGCATGATGTATTGCCTCTTCAAGAAATATGTAGGTGGACACCAGTGCTTAGAAGAGAAGGATGTTGTGCCTGGCACCCACGAACTCACTGTGAATTCAAAATGCTATACTAGATGTAGAGTCATGAGTTGAAAACCAAAGAACTAAAGAACTAACATTGTAATGGGAGAATAAGACTCAGGCAGAAATACCTGAAATGTAAGCCTGGGAGTGATAAAAGCCTTGAGAAGTACAGACACAGCTATGGGAGCTCAGAGAACAGAGAACCAATAGCCAGTTGGGTGGATTGAAAACTATTTCACACGGTACCTTAAAAGATGAGTACTATGCCAATGGTTAAGCACAGGAGGAGATAAGGGAGAAGAATTCTTTGGAAATGTAGAAATATGTCTGAGTCTCTCTGTTTTGTAAATAAATTCTTTGTATAATTTTTTTAGATTCCACATATAAGTGATAAAGGATACTTATCTTTCTCTGACTTTCTTCACTTACTATGATCATCTCTAGGTCCATCCATTTGCTGCAAATGGCATTATTTCACTCTTTTTTATGGCTAAATAGATAAAAATAAGTAGGTAGGGAAGAATAAGAACATTGAAGGGAGAGTAAAGAGTCTAGTTTGATTGGAACGTAAGTATGCATTAATCAATTAGCCAGAAAGAAAAGTATAAAATAAAACCAGAAAGAAACTGTGGGCTGAAACATGGAGACGTGTGAATGAAACTAAATATCTTTCAGTAAGTAATGGGAGACATTTGAAGATTTTTAAAGCAGGACCATCGATAAGTAGTGTTGGAATTTAGGATGAGAAAGACGGTAATTGTTGGAGAATGGACCGATAGGAGAAATCTAGAAGAGGGGAGAGAAGACGGAGTTTGCCAGCAGTTGTCCAGGTGATGTGCTTTTGCAGCCTTATTGTACAGAATATGCAGGTGAAATTTATTTAGAAACTTGCTCTGGTGAATTCTAAGATAACTCAAATCTGACCGAAGATCTTTGAAGAAAACCCTATGAGAGTTTCAATATGAGTACAAAGTCTTCAGTTGTCCTACTCATTTTTCAATAACTTTAGTTAACAAAAAGAGCTCTGTATCATAGAGAAGGGCTGACAACTGCAAACGATCAGGATGCTCTACAATGTATGCTAATAGGAATTATCAGCAGGAAATAGCAGCAGGGGAGAAGGACTATCTACTGCAAAGTCAAAGAAAACAGAAAACCAAACAAAACAAAAAAGGGAAATCTTTCATGTCAGAAGTAGGCAACCAGCTAAATTGCTCTAGCTTTGCTTCTCTGACATTTGGGCACCCAACATTAAATGGAGCAATTTGACATCAGTGCACGTGAGACACAATGTGTTCTAAACTAACAAGGTCTGGAAGGACGGACTTCCTATTCAGATTGTTATCAGCCAAAATCGTGAGGTGAAGTACTTCCACATCACATTAAGGAGCTCCCTGCCATTATACATTCCTTAAAAAATGTATATATGTATATATAAAGTGCATATGTGTGTGTACATATATATAGTGAGGATATCAGTTTACACCACATTTATGTTGGAAATCAACAATTGGTTTAATGATTAGGTCATACACTAGACCTGTGGATGAGATTTTGATAAGACTCACATTGATTTTTATTAAATTTTAACTTAGCTCTAGATCACATCAACAAGTGTATCAAAGTAACTTAGAGACCTTATGGATTTGTCACTGTGGATCTAAGCAAACTCAGCAGTGTTTCCCACAAAAGAATTTCTTTACTTTGATTGGCTTATAATGGCTTTAGATTAGCCAACATGAAGTATTTTAAGCATATAGTTTCACGCTGATTTGAGAAACTGATATACAAACTTGAATCAACTGGAATCTTTTTCCTTTGAGATAGCTCCTATCAAAATGAAGAGGCATGGATATATGATGTCTGGCAATTATCCAGTTTTCCTTTATAGATATTTCTGAAAGTTGTCAGCCCACTGAACCACAGGAGGTGAAAGCAAACTCTTCCTTGGACCTAAAATGATCTGTACCATATCTGGGAGTAATTCAAGACACCCAGTTATCTCGCTACCTAAGTGCAGAATCGAATGTGTTAGGGTGGTCATGGGACACCTGAATGTCCATGTTTGCTAATGCCAGTTTCACTCGCCCAGCTCATATGCCTGGAAGTATTCCCAGCTTCTCATTTTACTTTCCAATTGCTAGATGGGATTGGAGAAAAATAAAAAGGAATTGGATATCTTCATATTGAACATGTAGCATGTGCTTGCTTTAGAATCTATTGTGTTAACTCTCATAGCAATTCTATCAGAATAATATAAGTATCCTCATATTCTAGGTGTGGAAACAAATTCACATATTTTCTCACTGGCCCCAGGCTTCACATATAGTTAGCAGTAGAGCCATTGGCTAGAGTCATATACAAAGAGAACACAGTAATATGGTTGACTGACCATGAGTATCAGCACTGCTTAAATATCTTTTCTACAGAATCCCTCCCACCAGTTCAGAACCTTTGACTTCTGAAAGTTAGTCCAAATTTATCATGTTTCCCCTTGGGCATTCTAACCTGCTTGCTGATAGATCTCCTTTGAGGATCATACCTTCCCCCTGAACCGTGCCCCCGACTTTAGCCCGGCCTAATTTGATGTTTATTTCTCTCTCGTGTGGCCGTCATTTAATTCCCAACGTGCTTTACTTGTGAGCCCACATGATAGATAAACCAAGCGATGAGCTTTTAGCACTTTGATTTCAATGTCCTCAAAAAGTTTTCATCTGTGATTACTAACACAATTTATTTTGCTTGGGTGCTAGGCATTGCTAGAGAATTCATGTGCGGGCTGACAAGTCCTAATCCAGACTTCACTTAAAGAAAGGATTAGGATGATAAAAAATATATTCATCCTTGATGTCTTCCTTATATGATGAAATCAGAGTCTATATTCTATTCATTTGAATTATTATGGTACCAAATGGTGTTTGAAGTCTATGCTTATTTTCTACTTTAAAGCTTAATAAGCATGTGATATTAACATCAGTGTTGGCCACTTCTTTTCAAAACTGGTTTTCAGTATTTTGTAGTCCAAGAGCTCCAGAAGAATGGTACCCATCTGTTGCAGTGTACATGCACCCCATAAGCCCTTTATCCATGATCACAGCACAGATTTGCTATGCTGCTGACATGGGAGTCAGTGGGTTGTCAGATTACACATGGATGCATGTTCACTGAAGAGACATTCTCTATGAATATAATAAGAATGGGAGGCAGCATATGGTTGGGGAAATATCATGGACTTTATTTTTTTATTACTTAGGGGTGAGGTAACGAGGTTTTTAATTAATTAATTAACCAATTATTTATTCTAATGGAGGTACTGGGGATACCACTGAGCTATACCCTCCTCCCATGACCATGGACTTTAGAATCAGAGTATTTATGTTTAAATCCCCATAATGCTCCAAACTACTGCACTAAACTGTACAACCTTAGGCTCATTATTTAACCTCTCTGAGCCCCAGTTTCCTCAACTAAGAAAAGCAGATCTTGATCACTACACTTCAACAAAACTACTGTAGGGACTGAATAAAAGGAAATAATTACTGTAGAGTTCCTAGCATGACGCCTTTAGTAGTCACTTAAAAATAAGTTATTAATGATTAAAAGGAAAGTACTTATACCACTAAAGGTCAAGGGAAATGGCTAAATCTTAGGACTCTGGTCAGAGAACAATGTTGAGTATTTTCCATATGTTTGAAAATAAAACCTTAAACTTATGTATAATGTCATATTCCAAGCAGATTGATTTTTTTTTCTTTAAATTAGGCTTCCTGTTGTGTAAAGACTTACATCTAAAGTTGGCTTGGCATTTTAAGGCCTTCCACAAAATAACCCTTAAAGATGAAAACAACCCCCAAAAGTTCCCAGATTAAGCTTTGGAAAAACTATGATCTCAGATGGTTGTATGATACTCACTAGCTTACTTCCCTATACTTTTCCTCTACAAAATAAAGGAATCATAATAACAACAACAAAGAAACACATTCTGAATTTCCAGCCAAAAGGTAAGTGCTTTGGGCTTTGAGGAAAACATGAATTATGAAGTGTGTGGTTCCAAAAAAAATGTTTTTAAATAAGTGTATATCTTAAAAGCATTATCAAAAATATCATCTGATGTGAAACTAAGGCTGGCAACTAAAGGAAGTTAATGGTATGGGCACCTTGGAAACTGTTTCGTGGTTTCGTGATCCCAATGAATTTTTTTCAAGATATTTTTGCTGCTAATGAAGAAACATTGCAAGTGGCCCCAGTGAGTGGACACAAATTGAAATCAATACAGAATGCTGCCTAAGTGTGGTCTAACATTTCATGATTCAATTATGCATAGTCTAGGAGGGCAGTTTTCTTGAATTATCTTTTTTTTTTCCCTGCAAGAGAAGCAAAGACACTAGTATTGGTTCTTAATCTAAGCATCGAAACTTTTCTTTAGGGTTGTTTTATTTAAAAACAAAACACAACGAAAAACCCAAACTTGTGTGACTTACTCTGTCACTAGCTGTAGGCCATTTAGAATATGCAAGAATTATAAGAGCTGATTTTACTTTGTGAAAACTGATTAGCCAAAGCCCTGTGGATTTCCTAACCATGCTGTGGTAAAATATAAGATTAGTGTAGCAATTCCTTCAACGAATGAATTTACTGTTAACATATTGAATTAGTGATCCTGACAGCCACTCTTCCAAGATTACAAGGTAATTCTTTCAAACTGTGGGAATTCTTGCATTCTATCACTGTTAATTAGCCTTTCTCATCCTGCAGATTTGCATTAAGGATTATCATTGTAGATTTAATATTTCTAGAAATTGCATTTTTTCTGATTATTTTAAAACCTCCTATTCTTTAGTCTGTGTGTCTTATTGTTCTTTTCACTTTAGCATCATAAAGGGGTCATCTTACTTTCTCATTTGCAAATATGTGCAGGTGATCTAGCTGAATGGAAAATTATGTTAGTTTAAAACCAGAAAGAGACTCCTTTCAAAGTATTTCTTGTCCTAGAGACCACCTTCCATTATTGCTACTCATTCTTGGTGGGAAAATATCATATAGTTGTTACAAAGAGGAGCTTTTGAAAAGCTACTATGGATGATTTATTTTCCAATGTTATTTAAAAATCAAGTGAATTTAAAAAAAATCTGATTTGGAACTTCAAGACATGCACCCCAGTTATATACATAAATATTCCCTAAAGAGTTTAATAGAAATGCTAAAGGAAATGGACTTACAAGGATATTTCTTGTAAGGAAATGGACACTTCCGTTCTGATTTTCTTTACTCAAAGAATAAGTGGCCTCTCTCATGGTTCACAAGTTACTTTAATTAGTTGAATAGTTGGCTTTTACAGCTAAGAACCATGGTGCTTTATGGGACACCACTGTAGTATTGCCCATTTAAAAGAAATAAACCCTCCAAGTCACTATCTGTATCACTAATTTTAATTAATAGGCATCTGAATGGTTGAGAGAGGCATTATCAAAGAGTTTAAAGATTTCCAGAGAGGAACAGAAATAATTTAATTTGCCAGTTGCACTTTAGTTTCAATAGTCTCCATTTTCAGACTTCCGCTTTTTAAATCCCGCAAATGAGTATTGTATATCTTGCTGGATATGTTTCACAAGGAACCAGAAAAGCTTATTCATAAAACAAGTATTTTCTTTAAACTCTTCAGAAGCAAGCACAATATCAAAAACAAGGTTGAAAATCCCTATTCATATCATAGTCATAGTAACACTATACTGCGTAGTCCACCACTCTATGACCTATCTTAAATTTCATTTGAAGTATCAGGCAGTAAGGACCATCAAGGTTGTCAGATACCTAAAAGACGTAATAAACAGCCTCAAGCAAAAAGCATCCACTATATAAGAAACAGTCATGTCTCTAACAAGATTTTAAGTTCTTAAACAAACAAAAGAAACAGCAATTGGCAAGAAATTAGTAGAGTTAATTATATTGCACTCTGTTTAGTAGAATACAATTGGGGTAACTGGCTAGATAAAAAATATTGCTGATAGAGCAATGTCTTCTTCATAGAGGTGGAATGTTACATGACAATGTCTAATGTCATCTGACATCTGTTTATCCTAGTCTTACCTCATGTCACACTAGTAGTTCAAATTTTTGGACCTTAAATTACATATTTTAAAATTGTGTACTTTTCCTCAGAACTGCTATTCTGTAGCATGCATACTTTCTTAATCAAGGATATAGATGTGGGTTATATCACCGTGTATTCCACACCCTCACCCATTTTCTTGAGACTGAATCAGAGATGCAAGATTTGAAAGTCAGTTTGAAATCTGGCAAAACTTCATGAATTCACACTTGAGCAACCTAAAACAATTCGGATAGCTTCTGGGTTGCAATGAACCATTATTTAATTAATCATTTCTTCCCACAGTGCATATATTAACTCTGTAACTCTTCCTAAGGAGCATAAATTAACTTGGTAAAATATTGTAAGCTGTTACTATTATAGACTACATGACTTTCATGAGTTTCCGAAGCACTATGAAATAATAAATAAAAAACAATGTGATAATCTTTTCATTCCATGTGTGGGTTGTTTTTCTAATACTACAGATAAGCATTTATATATCTACATTTTCTAAATTTATATCCTTTGTAACAAATAAAAGACATTTGAAAATAACTGGGTAGAGGACAATTTGTGGTTATTCATTTGGCACCCAAGGGGTCAGATTCAGGACCTGTACTGTTATTAGCAACAGTAACTTAACCAGCCACAGAATAACAAATAACATACAAAAGTTTAGATTATTCTCCTCACTTCATTTTTAAATTCCCTTTAGGGCCTCTATGAAGAAAGCAAATTTTTTTTGAGGGGAGGGAAGTAGTTAGGTTGGTTGGTTGGTTGGTTTGTTTAATGGAGGTACTGGGGATTGAACTCAGGACCTCGTTCATGCTAAGCACGCACTCTACCAGAGCTACACCCTTCCCCCAAGAAAACAAATTTGATTGAGTTTGTTAGTCACATTTTGAGCTGTCCTGACTGAAATGAGTAAAAGTGGATTCTTTCAAAACACCTTAAAACCTAATTTTTAAAAAATTCAAACTGGTTTGTTTTAGGTAGGTTTTACTAAAATTTGTCTAATTAGCCTAAGAGCAAATTGCCCTATATTATGTTATGCTTTATTTAAGTCATATTATAAAACAGCAGTTCTCAATTTTTTTTATTCCATGACATCACAGCTAGACTTAAACATCAGTGGGATAGACCACCATTTAGAAAACACTTTTTGAGTAATGCTGTACCTGACCCAACAAATAAACCATGTCCACTATTATGATCAAACCACACCAGGAAGAAATATATATTTACTGTCAGATTTTCACACCAGAGTCCAGCACAAAATCACCTAAGGAAACTTCATGGAACATACATTGAGAAATACAACTTAAGAAGATTTGGTATACATTCATAAAAGTCAATTAAAGGGAATATAGAGGAAATGTCAAGTGTTTCCCTTCATACCTGTGGTTGGGGATGAGTCCAGATCTCCACGGTAGTTGACTCTTTCATGGGGGTGCGAGATCGTACAACCTCCTTCATTTGCTTTAGAAAGAGACAAAAATAGAAGTATTTTTAAGTGGTTTGTTAGAAGTGAAAAACACAGTATATTGCCCACATGCATCGAACACAGGTAGATAAAATAGCATCTCTTTCTAAACATTATAGTTCAATAATTACAATGTGATAGGTACAGTTCTAGGTTCTGGGAATAAATAAGAGCAAAAAAAAAAGAAAAGAAAAGAAAAGAAATTCCTTTCCTCCCAGAGCTTATACTCCAGTGTTACATTTAAGAGTTCCATTAAACATATGAATGGGATTGTGGAGGTCAGAGAGAGAAAGAAAAATATCATGTGATATCATTCATATGTGGAATCTCAAAAAAAAAAAAAAGACACAAATGAACTTATTTACAAAACAGAAACAAACTCACAGACATAGAAAACAAACTTATGGTTACTGAGGGGAAAGGGAGTGAGAATAGATAAATTGGGAGTTGGTGATTTGTAGATACTACAATATATAAAATAGATATATAATAAGTTTCTTCCGTATAATACATGGAACTATATATAATACCTTGTAGTAACCTATAATAAAAAAGAATATGAAAGCAAAATAAAATAAAATATTTAAATGGCTGAAATTGAAGCTTGGAGAGACTTTCAGTCCAATGCTTTTACAACTCAATGCTTCAACAGCTTGCATTTGTGAATTTACAGTGTCTGAAATTAAAATCTACCCTGTATCTATTTTGTAGATAGCAAATCACAAATTTGCTATCATATAAAGATATTTAATAGTTGTTATAAATGCCAAGAAATTTATGAACCAATACACAGGTACTAGCATACCAACCCAGAATAATGACCAAGATCTTGAAAAGATGATGTCTATATCCATTTCATTTTCTTCAGGACATAGAGTATATTTTCTGTTTTAAAAATACTGAATGGATACAATGCACACTTTCTGTATATGTGATTTTATCTACCCAAGGGAGAAGTTTTGCAAAGAACCTAAGAAAACCCAATTCAGTGACAGTTGGAAACTCTTGGGCTATCATAGCAGAATTGAGTAGCAGTGACAGAGATCTTATGTCACACTCTTAGGACTTGTCATACAAGTTAGAGTTATGCAAATATTACTTCATAGGGCTTTGAAGGGGAGCATATTTGTCACCCCAAAATATGTCTCTTTGGCATGAGGACTATTTTAGGCTGATTATTTTTAAGAAACAGCAGACACAGGAGAAGCTCTGACAACCAAGAGAAGTTACCTTTTTGAAAGGGATATTTATAACGGATATCTCCATTTATATAGGTGTCTTCCTCTCTTTATCAAGAAGAGAATGATGACTAAATCTCCAGAAACTTCTATCAGTGAAGGCAACAGATCTCAATCTGCATAACAACCTTACCCTCGATCGCTGTGCTTTTCCTGCTCACCTCCCATAACTGACTTCCCACCCCCAACATCTTTCCTCTTCAGCTGGAGATGGTATTCAAGATGATGGCTTGGAACATTTCAGAGTTACTCGGTTTTCCTGGGTCTCTCCCACATATACATGTTATTAAATTTTTGTTTGATTTTCTCCTGTTCATCTGTCTCATGTCAATTTAATTCTTAGACCAGCCAGAAGAACTTAGAAGAGTAGACGAAATTTCTTCCTCCCTGACAACATTCAAATGTCCATTGAATTAAATAGGGATGGTATTTTAGGTGGTTAAATGCTTAAAGTTATGTGGATGTATCTATCTCATCCATTTAAATTTGGCATCGAAACATCTCTGTCACATAATATGCGTCAATATTCAAATATTAGGACAGTTTATTGAATTTTGTTTTGTAAAAAAGTAACAATTTAAAGGTAAAATAGGACTTCCATCCCTAACAACGTTCTTCCCATTATCCCTCTCCCTTCTCCCCAATCCCAGTTATAAGACTAACAACTAGGTAATCATCTAATAAAAAAGCTCCATCTTAAGAACCGCTGAGGATTAACTCTAATGTAAGTGAGAGAAATGGCAATTTTAGGAAGTATTAGTGCTCAAAAAAATGTATGCTTGACTTTTTAAAGAAAACGGAATATGGTTCATCCTTGACACCTGAGAAATAAAATTCAGCTCTCCATTTCTGTTTCCTTACATGCACCACATTCTGAACCAAACTGTATCTTCCCTTTTATGGAATCAAATGTCAAGCTGTCAAGTAAAGAGTAAAGTGCTTTATAATAATCACAGTCTTTACAGATTTAAGCCTTATTTTAATCCAGTTCATATTAAGACAGTGTTCAATAGTGAAAAGTGAGAAGCATGTCTTACCATTGATCTTAAAGAGTTTTGAGAAGTGTCACTGGCATTATTGCTAAAAATAAAAAATGATACTTCTAAGAGAAGGAGGGATAGATATTGGATCGTCTTATCATTCTTGAGTCAGATATTACTAGTTCAGAGTTTAGACCTTGGAAGGGAATCCAACATTGTTTTAAAATGCATTAAGTCCTTTAAACACTAATATAATATTTCACCAGTGATGCCCTGTTGGTCTAATGAAATAGTTATACGTGAAGGAAAAAAAATGTTCATTTATACTATTTCACTTCTCAGAATCCAGAAATTTCATAGCTTAAAAAGTTGTCCCTAGTCTGTTTGAAATGCTTTTATCTATTAATTTGGGAAGAGTCTGGCTAATAAGGAGCATTGATTCAAAGTAAATGCCCCAAACTCTATTAAATCTTCCCCAATTTTTTGTCTGAGGCAAGAAGTAAGGCATTTTGCAGCCAAATTTCCATTCACAGAAATGTGAATTATAGGTCAAAATAGATAGAGTGATATAGCTTTTGTGATAAACAGGAAAATATTTCCAGCATCCAAAGGATTTAGTCTTTCAAAAAAAACAAAAAACAAACAAACAATAGGAGACTGTTACAGGTGACCTAAAAGAGTAAAATCCACTTCCCAAAATGTAACCGCCTTGCAAAAAAGGCTTACAAAGCAACTTAATTTAATTGAACTTTCTAAATATGGCAAGACCTTCTAACTGTTCTTCCCAAATGCTTTCCTGATTGTTATACAGAATGTGAGCTTTAGGGACTTGATAAATGAACTGCATTTCTTAACCTGACTAATCCCCAAACTACTGGGTCAGGTAAACCCAGAATAATTCTGTGCTAGTTTTAAGGAGAAATGTGGAATGCTTCCTTTATTCTCCCCCTTGGAAATTTTATTGCCACTTAAATCTGATGGTAAGAAAATCATAGTTAGAATAATATCATGATATTTCTGACTACAGTCTCAACATTACATTATTGTTTCAAAGTCTAACAGAGAATCCAGAGGCGCTTCAGTGATTCAGCAATTACATTTCTTTCTCAAATGTAGCAGGTTTTCCACTAGAAATATAAATATGGCTCTATTTTCTTGCTAATCACACACACCCCAGGAACCTCAGATTTTGCAGAGATGTGACATTCTAAATTGTCACAATCATCCCTTTATTTTTGCTACCAAAGACTACAAGTGAGTTTAACTGATAGATTATTGCTATTTTATTGCCGTATATTTGACATATTGACAGGTTAGGGGAAGAAAGCCTTCTCAAACCAGCATGTGGGACATCTTTTGGAGAGTCTTCCATAACATCTACCACAGTGATATATGCCTAAAGACATGTAAGTATATGAGTGAAGCTTCTAGTGATAACATTTATAAAAACTTTCCCCCATTTTCATTTACTTCCTTAAAATTAATCAAAATCCTTACTATGGAAATAATATCCATCGAAACTATGGCATAATTTATAAATATGAAGTATAATTTGATCCTTATTTTTGCCCACAATATATTTAGTTGAAAGAGTTAATGTTAAAAGCCTTGGCAAAATATCAACGTTTAATTTTTATAATAAATTACAAGGAACATTTTTCAATGGCAGTGAATACCCTGCAGAGATTTCCTGAAATTGGAAAAACTCTTAGTTAATTCCTACTCTCCTTCCTGTTTCTTAAGATCCTTCTGCCATGGATTTCTGTCTTACAGTTAGCAAAGTGGTCAGCAATATCTAAGGAGGAAAAGATAGGTGTTTAAAAGAAATTAACGTCTATTCAGCAATATAGTACAATAGTGGAAAAGGCAGGGCCTTTGAAATCTGCATCTGGCTCTACATCTTACTAGTTTTATGAACTCTGTCAAATTGAAGATGACTCTCAGTTTCATCATCTGTGAAATGAGTACAATAATATGAGCCTCTTAGGATCACTGTATTATACTGAGTAACCATAGTCAAGTGCCTGGCACTTCATAATTGTCCTCTTCACTTGAACTATTATGGATATATTTTCCCTAACCACATGAAGTGGAAGCCATCTAGAGCCATCCATGTGGTTCTCTCCCTCCCTCCCTCTCTCTCCCAACTCTCTCTTTTCACCTGATCGTTTTTGAAACTAAAAATTGCAATTACTTACAAAAGGTTTTCTGTATACCTGAAAAATTTAAATTATCAACTGCTACAATAATGCACAGTAATGTGATGCTTGAGGGTGGAGGGAATGGGGAAGTCAGACTTTACATTAATTACTCTTTACTTTTTCCAATTACTGTATAACCTCTAATTGGGAGAAACCTCTTTTCATTATAGATAAGTCCTCTTAGTCACCTAGAAATAAACTATTTGTGAATTCAGCTGGCATTTCAAAAAAAGTTGGTTTACAGAACTGGAAATTTCCTGAAATCTTTAAATTCTGAGAATCAATGTTAATCATATTTATGAAGGGCTAAAGATAGATAAGGCCAAACTGACTATTGAAAAATTTTAAATGAATTGACTAATTAAAATGTTCTAGAATGTGTGTAAATTTGCTTAAGATTCAATAAAATATTTTTGGATCGAAGCAAGAAGCAGAGGGGCTGGATTGAATGAATTTAAAGATAGAGATTAATGTTTGGTATTCATTCAAAATTTTCAATTCTCTTTAAAATATTGTTTCCTAAAAGTACTGTATAGATAACATGCCTGAAAAAAATATGGCAAATTTAAGCTTTCCTAATAAGTTTTACAGAGTAAAGTTTTCCCACATAAACTCACAAACTAAATTTATACCGTATTTTTTGGAGATGAGGCCAGGCCAGCAAATACACAATTTACTAATGTTTCCTTCCGATGGGGTAATTGGGAAACATTTGTCAGAATTAAAGGGATGTGAAAACCTATGTTTATCAGCATTTTGGCATAGATAGCACATTGTGAATCTGGAATACCTTATATCCTATGGTTAATCCTCCTTGAGTGTTTGGATTTTTTTTTTTTTTTTTGCTTTGTTTGCTTTGTTTTGTTTTTTACTCCCTAATTGATGTTAGAAGACATGAGTTTCTAAAAGCCAAGCACACATTTGATAATGGTAGATGGAATGGTACAAAAAAGATTTAACAGCAGGTTAATATAAACTAAAATGCATTTAAGATGATATGTTTTTCTAGGATAACTGCTATTATCAAAGCTAAGATGATGAGGTCTTAAGGAAAATTGTGTTGGATTATTCCATAGGCATGCCCACTATTTTCCAGACTGGTCTGATCTCCTCTGAAGTGGTTTGGAATCACAAGAATCTATTGAGACTCCTTCTGGACATAGTTAGACTTAAGGGAACTGTGAATAGTTTGGGAGGAATATATTCATCTATCCATAAGGAGTCCAAGGGTTCTGCCAAAAGCAAACAGCTATTTTGAAATCGTCTTCAAGGGTAACAAATCACCAGGTGGAAAAATCAACAAGCTTGGAGCACTTAATTAGATCTTTTATCTTCATCATCAACATGTCAAGTGTATGCTATGTGTTTAGGAAGGGGGAATATTATAGAAGGGGGATGAATTAACACTTAGAAAGCTCAGAGGTTTAACAAAACCTGACATGAGATTTGCCAGATGGTTTGGTACCGGATTGTAAAACTTGAAACTAATCTTCGTTTAAGAGTTTTAATGGTTGTATCTCTCTTCTAAAGCCTCTTGCTCTTCTGCTATGGTGATTCTGCAAAATTATAGATCAGGCTTTAAAGAACCGCTTCTATGAACAGAGTCTCCTTAAATCTCAGCTAAACTGAGCAAGAAGATTACATGTTATTATGATGTAGCACAGCAGGATTTTCCCCCAGCAAACATAATGATGTGAAAAAGGATAAAGCTATCATTCTGTGCAAAGAGGTCATCCATAGACGAACAATGCTTTTCACACAGATTATCCGTCCATGTTGAAACGTTCACATTGCAAAAGCTTTTTCTTAATGTTTCTTTGAAGAGCTCTGATCCTGACAAGCATTCAGATCTAGATAACAAGACCCAGTGATCATGTCTACGAGGTGGCCTGCCCCAGGGCACTTGGGAGAGATGGTATCTGTCACAGGTATTACTGGAAACAAAATAAAGTATACTATTTATTTCTCAGGTAATTTATATTTAGTCCCAGCTTATCAATTTAATTTGGAGAAATCCCTTTCCTCAATTTTACATAACTTAAGTTTACTACACTTTCAAAATACATATTCTTATTAGCACACAGAGCACCAAAACAGTAATCCATAGAATGGTAATTCTCCACATATTTTCATATTTCACTGTTCCAACTGAAAGGCAATTAAGGTATATGCCATAATAATGAGCCTCAGATATTCAGTAGAAGAGTTAGGCCATCATCAGATCATTTAACACCAGAGCATCTGAACTTTCATACTTTAAATATCAACGCTTATCAGAAAATGTCAGTAAATTATGCTTAACACCTTTAAAGAATAATTTCTGTTTGCTTATTCCCTAGATTATTTCTTGCTTTTACCTCTCTGAGAATGGCTGGAAATTACTCCTCAAAGAAGACACAGATATTTCACACTAATGGCTGCCAATTATTTTTCAAGGACTAGACCCAAATAAAGACACGCATATGCACACACATGCACATGCACCACTATAAACTTCATTTAGTCCTCATTTTCAATATAATTATTGTCATTCCTGTCACAATAAATTCCTAAGGATGTGTAAGGAGCATCTGGGCTAATGTCTTAAATGGTTTCAAATTCTTTGAAGGTGGTTATGAAAGTATTAAAAACTATTCTAAACTTAATTCAGAAATAACAATTAAACATTTTCAGAGATTTTATAAATTGTTAGAGCAAGGGTAGGGCTGGTGGTAAACCTTTGCTTTAAAATACTTTTTTCCAATAGCAATTGAAAGAGCTCAAAAGAGTGAGATTAATTATTTAACAGCTTAATGTAGGGTGATTTTTATATAAACGTTTACTTTTATGTTTTTCTAAGAGGTGTGAGAGTGGAAATAATTCGTGCACTTATTGTACATTTTTCAACCTGTGTCTTTCACTTGGAAACGTTTCCATATATAAATCTCCTTAATGGAGAAAACATATGATAATTTATTACATGTTACAGCAATGTTTAATTTGAAATATAAAAGTATTATTTTGAAATTGGAAAGAAAAATACAGCAGGTTTGGCCAAATTTAGCCTCAAAATACTCAATGTGCATATCTTGTTTGATGTGAGTTTGATGAGTTGTGACACAATTAATCACAAATTATAATATTCCTATTATTCATAGAAATAAACACAGTAAGGATGAAGCTAAACTCCTAAAGATTTAACTATTCCCTGCAGTGAACAGCATGACACAATAAAAAGAGTTTGTTATTGGCATCATTCCCATCTCCAATAAAGGAACTTGGTAAAACTAGATGCCATCATGACGAGGATTTGTTGTATATCAACAGTACTAGTATCTACACCCCCCTCACAATCTATGGGAAAGATGAGTTAACCTTTCTCCAGGATGCACACACAAAGTAATGTGTTTATCACTACCATCAGTCTGTAATCTTGTTTGCAGGATGTCTTCCTAATGATCATGTCAGAGGAAAATTAAAAATCTCTCTTTCAGTTACATATTAAAATCTGGACTGGTAATTCCCAAATGTTAAACAGGTCTGCCCTTAACTATAAATGGATTATCATCTGTGATATCATCTGTGTCTACTTTAACTTGCCATCATTCAGACATGGAAATGACGACACCAATTAATTAAACAGAGAATGGAATTATAGACATACAGTTTTATCTTCGATCATTTCCCACGTGAATACAAAATCTATGCAAACACTTGTCAGTGAGCTGGTGGTCACAGCAATTATAAATTAGCTTTCTTTCCCCCAAATCCAATTACATATTAAAGATTAAAGAATTGTAGACTTTTTGTCCCTTCCTATCAGGATATTAGGTTCAAGTGTAGGGCAGAAAGAGGGAACATAAGTCCTATTTCATTATGGAAATGATAATTTCCCTCAAGATTTATATCATAAGGCACAAAAAGGCACTTCTTCCCAACCGGGAGAATTTGGTGAAGGTATGTTAAAAATTTAGAAAATCTGTTTTCAACTCCAATTAAGATTTACATGCTAGGTAGAAACAAAATTTTACTAGACATATTCTCCAAAAGAAAGCTGTCTTGTGAGGTTGCATGTCAAAAACTTGTGAGTTTTTCCAAGATGCTACTTATATTGAATTATTTGGCAACATAAACATGGCCAAATAGGCGCCCTCATGGCTATTATGAAAACTTGGCTTTGTAAGTACAAATTCAATATTAAAGAATTAAAAGCCATTCATATAGATATACTATTTAAGCTATTAATTACAACTAGTTTTCAGCACCAAAAAAATCTTACTAATCAACTACTTTTAAAAAGCATTCATCAGTATTGCTTGCTAAACACACACATCTCCAATTCCTAGGTTGACATCAATAAGCCAGTAATGAACTGACTTAAGGTGATTTCTACTGTTAAAAAGTGAGCTAGACTAAGGTATTGATAAATCTAATTTCCTTTTGCAAGAGCCTGCAGAATATGAATTATGATTATATTAAAGCCCTTCCTATGATAGTGACATTTCTCATTCTTCAAGAGATCCTTCTAGGAATCTCAAGGGATATGCTAAGAAAATATTTTGACCTGAATTAGTCAACAATCTACATCATTCAGCTAAAAACCTGAAAGAAAGGGTTAAAGGAGGAATAGAGAATAACACAAATAAGTAAGAAAGGAAAAATAATAAATATAATTAGAGAGGAAAGAAAG
Source organism: Camelus bactrianus (assembly GCF_048773025.1). Lineage (NCBI taxonomy): Eukaryota > Metazoa > Chordata > Mammalia > Artiodactyla > Camelidae > Camelus > Camelus bactrianus. The sequence goes on along the minus strand of NC_133575.1, from coordinate 73,886,211 downwards.
AAGCTAGCTGTCTGAAATATGACTGGAAATAATGTAGGCAAAATAGAAATGTGACCTATATAATTACACCCTTATCCTAATCAATTATCTATTGAATTTAGGACAGTAGTAGGGGAAAGGGGCAATATTCTAATGTCAACAATGAAAACAAAATAGAGTCCATATCAGCTTCATTAGAGCAAAATTACCTTGAACAAAACAAAGGAATAACAAGCAAATAGGAAAATGAAATTTTAAAATTGGAGTTAATTTACAAAGGATAGAAAAATTAACACTGGTTATTTTTGCATTAGAGCATTAGGGAAGATTTGCATATTACAACATTATAATACAAAATAACAAGAGACATCACAATTATGTCTCTTTATTAGATTTTCTACACTTAAGAAGCTACATTAAAATCTCAAGTTCATTTCATTGTAGATTTTATAGTAAGTGGTCTTTAAGGACTAGTTAAAATGGGGAAAAAGTAAAAATAAATGATGTATATCTCTGAGGAAGCCAACATCTCATATATCAAGAAACCTTATGATCACTATATTATTATGTTCCCATCAAATGTATTGAGGAAATATTTATTTACTAGACTCATTGGAATTTAATTTTAAAAGAATTGCACACTCATTATGTACATACATGGGAACAAGAATGAGACTGATGAGAAAGAGGAATGTTGAAATCCTTTTGAAGTCAAGAGAAAATGCAATTGTTTGGCAGTGTTGACTGGGCACAGTGATTGCAGAAATAAACTAAACTAATAGCAAAGGTTTTAAGCTGCCTACTTCACCCTAAGCCTAACATGATTCAATATGTCAAGAGAGGTTTTCAGACCCTAAGAACCTAGAAATGAGAAAGAGATAGGCAACAGAAACTGACAGGATAGCTCCTCACAGCCTTTTCTCATCGTTTTCCCAATCACTCCATTCATGGTATCTAGTCACAGCAGAGTCAACCTCTGCCACCCAGATTATAGGAATCCCTACTCTCTCCAATGGGTAAATAGGAGTATAAAACCCACCCTTGGAAGGAGGTGAGAATTGTCTCAATTAGATGTTTGACCTTCCTGGGCTTTTCAAGAACTTTGTGTAATCAGTTCTCATACGTAAGTTTCATTCTCCCTAGGCACTTCATCCACGTCCTCACCTTTCGCTTCCTATTTTCACTGACTATAAAAATCAATACAGGGGATTTTCAAATCTGTGATAACACAGGGAAGAGCAAATACCCTCATGTTTATATTCAAGATTAGCCATGGTTTAGAGCAAATAAAAGTCACTTGAAACCTTCATCTCAGACTAGAAACAAACCAGTCACGCTATTCAATAAAGATCTGGTAACATTTGAAATCAAATTTTCAGAAGTATCTACATTTCTTCTTTGCTGAAACGAAACCCAAACTTACAGACTAGTTTGTAGCATCTACTCTTTCTACAGTACTGGCAGAATTATAAGCAACACACAAAAATTCTTTTATACCTGATTTTTTATATATTGAGATCCATATACTACCTAGGGAATGATTTTTTTTTTAATTGAAGCATAGTCGGTTTACAATGTTGTGTTAATTTCTGGTGTCAAGCATCGTGATTCATTTGTACATATATATATATATATATATATATATATATATATATTCCTTTTCATATTCTCTTTCATTATAGGATATTACAAGGTATTGAGTATAGTTCCCTGTGCTATACAGTAGGTCCTTGTTATTTATCTATTTTATATATAGTGTTAGTATCTGCTAATCCTGAACTCTTAGTTTATCTCTCCACGCTCCCCTCTTCCCCTCTGGTGACAATAAGTTTGTTTCTATGTCTGTGAGTCTGTTTCTGTTTTGTAAATAAGTTCATTTGTCTCATTTTTTTAGATTTCACATACAAGTGATATATGGTATTTTTCTTTCTCTTTCTGGCTTACCACACTTAGTATGGCAATCTCTAGGTCCATCCACGTTGTTGCAAATGGCATTATATTATCATTTTATATGGCTGAGTAGTATTCCATTGTGTATATATATACACCACAACTTCTTTATCCAGTCATCTGTCAATAGACATTTAGGTTGTTTCTATGTCTTGGCTATTGCATATAGTGCTGCTGTGAACATTGAGGAGCATGTATCTCTTTGAATTAGAATTTCCTCCAGATATATGCCCAGGAGTGGGATTGCTGGATCATATGGCAAGTCTATTTTTAGTTTTTTAAGTAATCTCCATCCTGTTTTCCATAATGCCTGCACCAAATTACATTCCCACCAACCATGGAGGAAGATTCCCTTTTCTCCACACCCTCTCCAGCATTTATCATTTGTGGACTTTTTAATAATGGTCTTTCTGACTGGTATGAGGTGATACCTCATTGCAGTCTTGAATGGCATTTCTCTGATAATTAGCGATATTGAGCATTTTTTCATGTGCCTATTGGCCAGGGAATGATTTCATTATTTGTTTAGATGTTGAGAGTGTTTCCTATCACTTTAAATTAATTCCATTAAAAAGTCAGCCTTTTGTGGTAGGCAGAATAATGACCCCTCGAACATATCCACAGCCTAAAAACTGAATTTGGCGTTTGACTATGTCAACTTGCAGAATATATACATAGGATCTGAAAAGCATTATGAGTACACTGACGTTTATTCTGAGTGAGTGGTAAGAAATTAGAAAATTCTGAACAGAGGAGAGATGATCTGACTTGCATTCTAAAAGGATTTCTCTAGAGTCCATGCAAATAGTTTGGAGGACAATGGGAAATGTAGGGATACCTGTGGGAAAGCTGTTTTAATAATTCAGGAGAGAGATGATGGTGGCTTGGACAAGGATAGTAGCAATGAGGTAGTCAAAATTAGCTAGATTCTGTACATCTTAAAGGTAGAGCTCACAGGAGTGGCTGAAGGATTGGATATGTGGTGTGACAGAAACAGAGGAGTCCAGAGTGATCCCAGAGGTTTTGCAGGAGAAACTGAGATGGCAAAGCCTCAGGAAGAGCAGATTTGGAGGAAGGGAATCAGGAGTTGAGTCTTGGGAATATGAGATTAGAAATGCCTCTAAGACATCCAGGTGGAGACTCTGGAATTTTAGAGGAGAAGGACCACCTGTGGAGATACATTTGGAAGTCATCAGCAGGTAGATATTATTTAAGCCACGAGACAGTATAAATGCTCACCAAGAAAGCAAGACTAGAGAGAAAAGAGAAGTGCTTTGAGGACTGAGCTCTGGTCACTGCAATGTGGAGAGGCTGGGAAGATGATTCTGCAACGGACACTGAGAATGAATGGCTTTGGGGTTAGAGTGACAAGAGAGAGTAAGGTCCAGGATGCCAACTGAGGAAAGTAATTCAAGTAGGAGTGACCAACTCAACCAAATACTATAGGTAGGTCAAGTAAGATAAGAATTTTGAACTGATCATTATATGTAGCCACCTAGCGCTAAGTATTGGTCTTGCTATAGCTACTTCAGCTGAGTGGTAGGGGAGACCCCTGATTGGAGGGGGAATGAGATGTCTGTCAGGCTCTCTGAATTTTAGACTTCTCCAATCATATTATCCCTAACTGCTTTCTAAATAAGTTCAAAATGATACCATGATAGAGGCAAGGAATTCATTTTTAACACTGCCTATTCCATTAAGTAAGCTATGCACAAAAGTAAAAATCACTCTCCTGATGAGAAACTGTGACTTTTTTTTTTTTTATACCAAAGCTTTTTCAATGAAACAGAACATTTTTTTCACTCTCCTTCTCCATATCATTCTAATTATATGGCTGAACAGTTAAAATGCATTTTTTAATACACATGTTCCTATGGTCAGTGGTCATGACTTTTATATTCCTTTTTTGAAATTCAGATGGATTAAAATTTTCAAAGGTTTGTGTTGTTAGAGATGGCATATAAAATGAAGGGAAAGCAAAAATGTTTCTGAAAAGAGGGTTACTTGAAGTATTTTGCCTTTTGCAATATTAAGCCTGATGCCTTTATGTCTTTATATCCTTCATAAAAATGACATTCCATAATTATTAATATTCACTTACTAAATTATCCAATTGTCTTATTTATGTACAAAGTGAAATGGAAAATTAAAGAAATAATTCAAACACTTTAAGACAAAAATACCTAGCTTTTACTTCTGTTAGTTGTAAATTTCAGGGACTGTGATCTTTTTTGGCTTGGATTAGTTAAACTGTTTCATTCTTCTACCTTCTTGTATATGTGGGGTAGGTAACATGAGTGTTAATTTTGAGAAACAGCATACATGCAGGGAAAAGCTGATGGAGAAAAATAGAGTTATTATTTGAAAACATTTCATCTGAATCCATGTGTTTAAGTAGTATTAATAATGACGGTGAAAAATGCCCTTGCCCACTTTTCATAAAATGTTTCATTTAATCCTGAAATAGTCTCTGACTTCAATTGGAAACAAAAAACCTTTTCTTTATAACTTATTCTTAATGATCATGAATTTTGTTTGACTCACAGTAAGTGGTAAAATCCATTATTTAAATTATTAAGATGAAAAATTTGCAAACTTGGGAATATTCCCCTTTATCCCTGGTAAATCAACACAAATATTAATATACGTGAATTATTGAATAAGCCTTAGAACATAGAATCCATGGAATATAGGACGTGGGAAGTGAAAGATTGCACAATTATCTGACGAATTTTAAGCAAGGTAAACAGTCAATTTAGAGATGATGTATTTTCAAATATACATTTCCAAATTACATGAATTCACCATAATATTTTGTCACTTTCAATACCTTTAAAGTATGTAGGCATATCATTAGGCCACTGCCTTAACTAACACAGAATAATATCACAAGAATATGAATGCCAAATAAATTCATGTTTTAATTCTTGAGATACATCTGCATCTAGACGTGAATCTATAGTTATAGAATATCTGAAGCAGGAAAGAATGGATGCAAATAACGAACATAAATTGAACATCTATAGTCATCCTAGTTTACTGAATAACAATCACTGGTTATTCACTGTGTATTATTGAAACATACACTGTTGTGTGTTAACAGCTGCAAAATCCAGACATTATTCTTCAACTTCCATTATTTTGAGAGTCACTGGGGACCTTCAGGATTTTAGCAAGAATTTAAGCGCTTTCATTCTACCTGGGATTCCTACTAGTCACAAAATAGATTTTAAATTATTTCTGTTAAAAAAAAAGTCTTTTGTATTTGTAAATTTTTTATCTTTAAAATAATGGGGAAATAAATCAGTCTGAATTCTTCTTACAACTCATTTATCCATGGCTTATAATCTTTCTTTGAAACAAATGGAGACTCCGTGGAAGGACATTCACGGGTAAAAAGTGAGTGGTGGTGGTGGCTGGGGAGAGGTATTGGAGTAAACCAAAACAAAACAAACATTCAGCAGTACTACCAAATATAGAACATTTTGAAAATTGTACCTATGTATATGTATCCACAAATAAAAATTCTTCTGATCATATATAATCCTTACACACCATTTAAAAACATGTACAAAAGACTGGTTTGACTAAATCATTCTAGGTTTTGTTTGAATGTTGCATTGAAATTCAGGAATTCACCTCAAAAATGACTATTACATTTGTGCCTTAAACACATCGAAATGTTTCCAAAATTTATATGCACAAGTCCCAAAGGATAAAAATTTATTTGGCTAAATAATGACAAACTTCATGGCCCCATCATTCAACTGACTTGTTGTAAGTTTTACTGTCTATTAGAAAATAGGCCACCTCCAGGATGAGAGGGTTTTAGATCATCTGAACTCTGGATTCTAGCCCCCAAGTAGCTTTTGTAATAAAGTCAAAATGTGCTATTGTCTATATGTGGAGTTTTTTAACCTCTGTTCACTAACAGGCTCATTGTTTATACAAGAACCTCTTCAGAGAAATGTAAACACAGGGTGCAATGTTCCAAATTAAGTTTGGCTTAATAATAGCCAAGGCATGGAAACAACCTAAATATCCATCAACAGAGGACTGGATAAAGAAGCTGTGGTATATTTATATAATGGAATACTACTCAGGGATAGAAAAGAATAAAACAATGCCATTTGCAGCAACATAAATGGATCTGGAGATTGTCATTCTAAGTGAAGTAAGCCAGAAAGAGAAAGAAAAATACCATATGAGATCGCTCACATGTGGAATCTAAAATAAAAAGAAAAGAGAAGACAGTAATGAACTTATCTACCAAACAGAAACAGACTCACAGACACAATAAACGAACTTATGGTTACCAGGGGGAGAGGGAGCGGGAAGGGATAAATTGGGATTTCAAGATTTGCAAATATTAACTACTACATATAAAATAGATAAAAAAAAAACAAATTTCTTCTGTGTAGCACAGGGAGCTATATTCAATATCTTGTAGTAACCTTTAATGAAAAAGGATATGAAAACGAATATATGCATATGTATGACTGAAACATTATGCTGTGTGCCAGAAATTGACACATTGTAACTGACAACACATTGTAATTTCAATTAAAAAAAATCACTTAGTTTTCACTGCGTAAAACAACTGCTAGTTACAGTGAGGACTGTGACACCCCCCCAAAAAAAGTACGGAAAACTATTCTAAGGACTTCTGGTATATTCCCAAGAGAACATTAAAGAACATGACAGAAGCTATTAACCTAGGTAAAAATATTGTAATATCTCCATATATATAATTTTTTTCTTCTTCCACTCACATGTAAAAGCAGTAGACAGCTTGAATTACAGAACTGCATATGGTTTTATGAGCAAGGATATAAAGGTTAACTTTCAAAATTGACAAATGTTCTGCATGTTGAATCTGGATCTCATTCTTGAGACAATATTCCCTACGATATTGCACATTGAATGATTGTATGCATTGGCAGGTGTTGTACGAATTGAAGGAAGTTAAACTTGGAAGATTAAGGGAGCTTTACTTTTCAAGCAACTCAGCACATTGCCTGAAAATATCTACAAGCCTGTGATTTGACTAATCCATTAAATTCCTGTGGCATTTTCAGGGAGGATTTTAAAGCTCTAGTGAAATCCATTACAATGAATAATAAGAATCAAGTCAAAAGTATCTCTAAATCTACTCATTTTTGTCCAGACCCCATCTGAAAAGTCAGTTCCTAGGTACATCCTAAATTTTTGGAAACCAAGGTGACATTCCAATGCAGAACCATATGTCGACTGCTCTTGTTCATTTTGCTTCATTCCAGTAAACTTGTAATGTAGCAGTATGCTATAGTGAAAAAGAATACAGTAAAAAGTGAAAAGAGTAGAGTGAAAAATCAGGAGTTTGGATTCAGTTTTATTTTGCCACTAACTTTTCTGTGGTTTGAAGACAGTTACTTTGTTAAATAGAAAAACTGCTGCAATGTTTTACTACAGGAGGAAACCAATCTGAATACAGTTACTTCGTTAAACAGAAAAAAAAAAGCAAAAAAAAAGCAATGTTATACTAAAAGAGGAAGCCAAACTGAATAATTTGCCTTTATTGAATTAGAGATGGCAAAGGTCTTATTTTGGGGTTTTAGCTTATCTCAGAGGTGTGTGACAATCTGCATATTTTTGTATATAAGTGTGTGTCCTTTTCAGGGGAGAGTATCTTCTTCAGTTAGCAGTAATTTCTATGTATCATTCGTACCTGCTTCAAAAAGTTAGAAATTTTTAACTACAGGTGCCTAACATTACAGACCCACTAGGGCCATTTAATCATCCCAAAGTATGGCTTATTCTTCATGACTTCCTTGCAAAATCAGACTTTTTTTCCCCCTGTGTGTTAAACTTTATGTTAGGCCATGGCAGTTTTGCAGGGAATCTGCAGCTGTAGAGTGTCTACCTTTCTTCTCCCTGAATGATTAAATGACCCTTTAAAAGTTCTGTATATTTTAGATGCTTTTATGCTGAAACTAATTTTCTTAGAATTATTCTGTTGTGGTTAACCACATTTAATAGCTGCTGGGAAACTACCATTTTTCATTACTAAAGTACAAGGAGCTATGAAGCTCTAATTTTGCATATTTTGTAGAACAAAAAAATGGTTAAGGCTCTCTCTAGATCTAAACGTCAAGTAATAACATTTATTTTGGATAATTTAAGGAATTAACTATAGGCATCCAAGTGGCCTGAGAAACACAGGTGAAAGTTGGATGGTATACAAACATACATTTTATCTTAGATTTGGGAGGTGTCACAAAAGCTGTCATTCTTAGACAAGTAGATCTTTCTTTTAAAATCACTTTCTTGGTTTCAGCATGCTGCTGTCTCAAATTTGCATTTCCAAGTGTGACTTAGCTCTTTATCCAGTATTTGATTTTCTGCATTTTCTTTTTTTTTTTTAATCGATCAACTGATTGATACATTTTTTAAGTGGTGATTATGTTTATTTACTTATTTATTAAAGGATAATCAGCTTATAATGTTGCATCAATTTCTGGTGTACAGCATAATTCTCTGCATTTTCTTGATTCTCCATACATGTGATACCTGCAACCTAACAAAAACCACACTCATCAATGCTCAGCCATTCCCTGTTTTCCCATAACCATCATGGTCAGTATCATTATCAGGCAGTGGAAATATCTTTGGTCGTTTCCATTTCAATAATGTGAGCTCAAACTCAAGAAAGACTCTAGTAAAATCCTCACATTCTCCACATTCTCCTCCAAGCCAAACAGCATTTTTACCCTTCACTCTGTTATCCCTCTTTGTTTATTTAAAGCTGGGTTCTATGAGTTTCTTATTTTCTTGTATTATTAATTTTAATCACTCTTGTTGATAGCCTCTTGTTTTTAGGATTACCTTTGACACTAAAAATAAAAGCAGTGGCTCCTTTGCCCCAGTTTCCTTCCAAGATTCTATGGACTACTGCATCTGACACTGTCCTTAATAGTCATGCTCTGATATTTATTCTCAGTTTATCAAAAACTTTTGTCTTAGGTGAGCAATTGGTTTCCTGATTTCTGTTTCTTGTTCCATTCTTAAATTATTTTTTATGGAGGTAATATTGGTTTATAATGTCATATAAATTTCACATGTACAACATTCTATTTCTATTTCTGTCTACACTACAGAATAACAAGTATATTTAGAAGTCACAGATTTGTAAATCAGACTTTCCAGGAAAAATATTTATGCAAATTAAGTAGGATAGTAGAGTTTCTATATATTCCTTTTTCTACATGTCTCCTTCCCTGGTGTATATTGAAGTCATCACTAATGTGTGATGCAATCAGTTCTGGCTGCTTATTTTCAAGAAGGAGCTAAATGGTATTATTTGAGTTGTCAGATTATTTCATTATTCCTTCTAACAAATTCAGAAGTAACAAGAAGAAGTTTAAAGCAACAACTGCCTCAAGCAAATAAACAGAATTAATGGCTCTTTTTATATTCTTTATTCTGAAAAGTCACACAGTGGGGGCTATTTCATGAGGTCAGCACTGACCTACCTGCAATAAGTCCTAGACTTTCAGGATATGTCATCTAAAAGCAATCTAATCTCAAAGTCAATACTCTGCATTGCTTAAAGTTTTAGAACTCCCCCAGAAAGAAAGGCTAATGCTTTTCTTGGCATTTTGTAGGTAAAATTGTTTTTCTATTACAACCTAACATTAGGAAACATGATGAGATGTCTGGTCATAGAAGATTAAGACAATGGAATGATTTCTTAGAGAGATAAAAAAATTTTTTTAACTATGAACAATTTAAATTTTGAGGTACTGAGACAATTTTCTGGATAATTCAAACACAAATGTGTCAATAATTTGGATACTTTGTGCAAAAGAATCTTGGAAAGGAAGTTGCTGACCATAATTATATAGACAATTGCCTTAAATACTTTTGGAATAAACATACAATGTCTAGTGACTGCAATATTTACAAACATGTAAAGAGAAGATTCATTCATGTTAAACATAGAAAAAAATCTATATTCCTTTAAGAACAATCTCAGTTGTTTTCTAGGCAACTAATTTTCTTTGGAGCTTATCCACTGCCCGGATCAGTGTTCCACACTTAATTAGTTGTAACTATGTGCTGATATGTGTATAGATTAAACATTTTGTTTTGTTTTGTTTTGCTTTGCTTCTCTTCTACTGAATTTTGAGCAATGGGACATATAGTTTCATTAGTAACCTAAAGTCAATTAAATTTTTTAACTAAAATCTCAGTGAAGCCAACACATCTTGGTGACTAAAAACTATAAACAAGGACTACAAGGAAACTCCCTCAACCTGATAAAGGATAACTATAAAATAACCACAACTAGCATCATACTTAATGGTGAAAGACTGAATACTTTCTTGCTAAGATCAAGGATATCTGGTCTTGCACTTCAACACTGTACTGGAGATTCTAGCTGGAATTAGGCAAGAAAAAGTAATAAACAGCATCCAGATTGGAAAGAAAGAAGTATGGCTACTTCTTTTTTAAGATGGCAGGATGTTGTATATAGAAAATCTTAGCTGAAATTCTTTACAGTGGCAATTCCTATCCATAAATGAAATTAAGAAAATAATTCCACTTATAGTAGCACCTAAAAAATAAAATACCTAAGAATAAATTTAGCAAAACGAAAGTACAAAATTTGTACAATGAAAATTCAAAACACTGTTAAAATAAATCAAAGAAATCCTAAACCTATGGAAAGGTACACCATATTCATAGATCAGAACACTTAATATTGTTAAGATGGCAAAACTATTCAAATTGATCTACAGATTCAACATAATCCCTATCGTAACTCCAATTGCATTGTTTTGAAGAACTTGACAAGCTGATCCTAAAATTTATACAGAAACACATAGAACTTCGCCAAAACAATTTTGAAAAAGAAAAACATTAGAATACTCACACTCCTCAACTTCAAAACTTAATACAGAGCAAAAATATCAAGGGTATGAAACACTGACAAGGATAGACATATAGATGAATGGAGCATAATTAAGAGTCCACAAATAAACACATTTTCAGTCAATTTCTTTTCTTTGGTACCAAGATAACTCAATGGAGGCAAAACAGTCTTCTCAGTAAATGTTGCTAGAAAAACTGGATATTCACATACATTGAACTCCTTTCTCACACCATTCTAAGAATTAACTCAAAGTAGATTACAGACCTAAATTTAAGAGCTAAAACTTTAACCTCTTACTAAAAAATACAGGAGGAAATTTTCATGACTTTGGATTAGGCAAAACCTTCTTAGCTATGACACTAACAGGACAAGTATCAAAAGAAAAACAAGTAAAACTGGAATTCATCAAAAATTAAAGAAAACTTTTGTGCTTTAAATTATACCACGAATAAACTGAATCAGGGAAAAATTTGCAAGTCATATATTTGGTTATGGACTAGTGTCCAGAATATATAAAGAACTCATAAGTTAGCAAAAAAAATAAGAATATAATTTTTTCAAAGATGATACACAAATGGACAAAAAGTGTATGAAAAGATGCTGAGTGCTATTAGCCATCCGGGAAATGCAAATTTAAAATACTATGAGATATCACTTTATACCCACTAAAGGATGGTTGTAACCAAAAAGACAAATAATAATGTGCTTTTGAGGATGTGGAGAAATTGGAGCTCTCACATATTGCTGATGGGAATATAAAATGGTACAGGTGCTTTAGAAAATAGTTTTGCTCAAAATGTTAGACACAGTTACCATATCACTGACCCATCAATTCTACTTTTATAGACTTGAAAACATATATCCATACAAAAACTTGTACACAAGGGAATGCTCACAGAGCACTACTCATAACAGTCATAAAGTGGAAATAATTCAGATGACCATCAACCCTTGATTGGATAATTAAAAAGTGGTATATACATACAATGAGATATTATTCAACCACAAAAAAAGGATGAAGTACTGGATACATGCCAAAATGTGGATGAACCTTGGAAACATTATGCTAAGTGAAAGATGTCAGACACAAAGGACCACTTATTATTTGGTTACATTTATATAAAATGTCCAGAATAGACACATCTATAGAGACAGAAAGTACATTAGTGGTGGCTTAGGCATAATATAGGAATTTGGTGATTGACCTCTAATACTGGGTTTCTGGAGTGATAAAAATGCTTTAAAACTCTTTGTGATGATGGTTGCAAACTCTATGAATATATTAAAAAACATTAAATTGTACACTTTCAATGAGCGAATTTTACAGTATGTAATTTGTATCTCAAAAAAAGCTGTTATAAAAATAATGTTAAAATTTATTCAGCATTCATTCAATGACCAGTTTCTGAACACCTACTTTGGGGTTCTCAACCTTGAGTGCACATTAGAATCACACGGAGTGCATTCAAAAATCCTAACACCCAGGCAGTCTCCCAAACCAATTCTATCAAAATCACCATGGGTAGGATCAAGGTTATCAGTATTTTTAAAGCTTTGAGCAAATACCACGTACAGCCAAGGTCAGAAAACACACTGTAAATGTAAAGAACTCTTCTAGGCACTGAACTAACTAAAAAGTGACTCTGAACCTTATTTGTTTCTTTATTTGTAAAATCCTCATAAAAATATTTGTCCTTAGTATTATAAATGAGTGTTTGTATAAGAAAGGGTTTTGACCATAAAAAATAACCCCAAGAAATCAGGTTTTAAAGAGAGATGTTAGTGGTGGAATCCAAGTGTTGGGTATATTGGTGTCTACTATTCTTAAATTCTTAAATTCACAGTTAAATTCTTTCCTGTGTGTGTTAACACTTTCATTTCCCCACACCTGGAAGAAAGTTTGAGAACTGATTTTATTACAGAGACTACTACATTTTCTTATGTTTCCTTTTTATTTGAACTGTCCTTTAGTAACCTTAATTTTTTTATAATAACAGATTAAAATTCTGTAGATGTATTACTCATATATACTTTAAATATATAATGTTGTTTGGCTAGAAAAGCATAAATTGTAAAATATTCATAAAATTAATAAATTTTATCTTTAATATTGGGTAGGAGAAGAAAGTATAATCATTTATACATCTTAGCCTGGAATATTTTGAGGCAATTATAAGTACAACTTTGTCAGGAATTGAGGGTGATATGAAATACATAAAGAAGTATTATTTTATTTCTATGTCCATATTTTCATATAAATATATGTTTATCCTAAGCAACGTGAGGTTAACCATAGAATAATTAGACTGGTTAAGTACTGTTTATGAATTTCTGCAGCCAAAGTTAATTGCTGCTACTTCTGGATCTATACTGCCCTCTGTTCATACCCCTATATGTTGTACAAAGAGGCTATTACGGTGAACATTTTTATGTGTAGATATATTTATCTGCCCACTAGATAGTGAGGTTCTCGAAGGTAGGAACTTTGTCTTGTTAGTCATTGTATCACCAGTTCATAAAATTTTTCTGAGTATTTATTTTTGACCAGATACAGTGCTAGGTGGTCAGAATTCAATTAACTTAATGTTTAGCACAATTCCTAGATTATAGTGAGCACGGAAAAAGTGTTTATGGAACTCAGAGAAGGAATTAAATAAATTTTAATGTATCAATAACACAAAATAAGGGAGAGAGGTTATACTAAGAAATCATCCAGTCAATTATTCAAGAAATTGGCTAGATTAATTATAAATAATGGATGATACAGTCTCTTTCTAAAGTTACTGGTCCAGGAATATATGGGGGTAGTGGAATTCATATAATAAGAGTTGCCATTTGCTATTTTAATTAAAACCTAAATCCAAGAAGATCACTAGGTCTTTTCATATGAAACTGAAACTGCATTTCAGTCTTCATTTGTTGTGATCAGGATTGTGGATGAAAACATTCAGAAGAGTAAGGATGCTTCTAAAACTCATCCGTTACTCTTATTTTGTCGTATAAATTTAGAGAAAAAGCTTGTTTTTCTTTCTTTTGGGGGGTTTTGTTTTTGTTTTTGTTTTTGTTTTTGCTATCTCTGAAAGTATGGAGACCATATTTTCCTTACTCCCTTGAGAGTTATAAAGCTCAGCTGAAGTCTATAATTCTCATAATGCTTCAAGGCACTGAACCAAATTTAGCCCTCCATTTGAAATGAACATAACTGACTTCCCCTAATAGAATGGAGAGTCAGGGGCAAGATTAAAGTAGGGAAGAGAATCCATTGATACTTCCCGAATTCTGCTACTGAATACTCTAGCTACCTTACATCCTTCCAAGTGAATTTAAACATAATTGGTTTTTGTCCCTACAAACAACTTCCCAGAAATGAAGACTAAGAAGTCCTTTTCCTCCCATTTCTTCAGTGTGATTTAATAATATTTTATAAAACACACACATAACATGTTTTAGGTGACGCACTATTACCAAGCTTTGAACATTTGAGGAAAAACTGTCATACTCTGAAGCTAGATCCAAAGCTGACCTATTAACCAGCAACTAAACTGAAACCAGTAGACCTATGATTCAACTTCTAGTTCGGTTTTGCCTAATCATATGAACTTAGAAAACTCACTTCATCTCTCTGAACCTAATTTGGTTTTTTTCACCTTTTAAATGAGACTATTGGACAGATGATATCTAAAATAACTTTCAAAGGTACAACTCAATGATTTTATGGTAAAAAGTGGAAAACTGGTCTTTTTCCCTCAAAACTAGAAAAAATGGGCTCATTCACAAGTTTATTTTCTGCCAAAATGTTTGCATTTATATACTTTAAGGGATTATCATGTACTCTATTATATTTATTGGCCAAGTAAGGCAATGGTGTTGACCTTTGCATCACAGGCTGGACTAGTCCTTATCCTAGAAAGCTCTAAGTTGTTTTCTTTCTTTAATAATCCCAATCAGAACTAATTGGGCATGTACTTACCCATTTTCTATTACATGAGTAATTTTATTTAAACATACATTCATAAAGTATATTTTAGTGATATTACACCCTATAAATTTTGCCAACTGCCCCATTTTTAGGACAGAACAAAAACAGACGACCAGCGATTATGATACGAAACCACAAAATACCAAAAGAGGTAGCAAGATCTCCAGGAATTTAACTAGATGGCCAAAGTCACCTACCATTGAAAAGCAACAAAATATCTATAACCATTTTCTAAGACTTGGCTTAGAAATTAAATATCATTAGATGTTTTCCTATAAAGTAGAAAATAGACACTTAAAAAAACCTTTTACTGAAATGGATTGTTATTACATTGCTCTTTTCAATTGAAACATGAATAAATATTTCTCTTAATGATTCTATGGCTTGAGAGTCTCTAGGTGGCTTATTTTCTGATCCAGACTAAAACTGTTCACCTGCAGTGTCACTCAATGTCTATTTTAAAAGTTCTTCAGAGAAGATTCCCTGTCAGCAATATAACCTCCAATTTTATAGTTTTTAGAGAAGCCTTTTAATACATACTTTAAGGATTAATATGGCACTTCATATCGAGTGAGGAAAAGGAAACAAAAATTAGCAGGTAAAACTATAGTATACAATTGAGGTTAAGATGTTTCAGTAAAAAGAAATGCAGGTGCAGGTTTAAATGACAGGAAAGTGATCATTTTAATGTTCATAATAAGGAGAGTTGCCAACATGATAATGAATAGAATCATCAATTTACAGCCATTGGTGACATTTCCTCTTGTCATTCAGCAAACTAATTGCCTCTTTTGTCAGACGAATTTCTTATAAGAGAAATGTTACAGGAAATTCTATTTGGGCAAAAAAGTTCTGATATTTAAAAACTTCTGCTTACACAATTTGGGGGGGGGATATATGGGTAGTGCTCAGATGATTGAGATGGGATTTATTAACAAGAGCTTCATGTGAAATATTATACAAGGTGTAGGATTGTGAAGGCTTTGGAAAATCCACTTGTCAAATAAAGGGTTTATAAAATTAGAAATTATTTTCTAATACTCAAAGGCATAGCCATAACTGCATCTACTCAAAATCATTATGTATCAGAAATACATCAAACTATAAGTAGAATATCATTTCATAAAAATAAGATTATTTTATAAAAATCAGATTGATACAACAATTATGCTAACAGAATAGAAATAAAATGTGTGCATTTTCTGAACATTTAATCTCATAAGTACTAATATATACCAATGATAGCTTTTTTGTCTTTATAAGTATGGAAAATACATTTTATTATTGTATGATGAAATAAAACAATACAGCAGTTAGCTTTGGAACTTTAATAAGAGAAATAGATGTTATACAAAGGAATAATTGGAAACTCAATTGCTATTTAAATATTAATACTACTGTATATTATCTTTAGTTATACATTATTTAAGACAGATTTATGTAAATTTACACAATAGAAGGAATGTCACTCACAAATCTTACCCAACACAGTAGCTAAAAGAACCAGGAAAATGCCCCTCCGTCAGTGTTGAGCATTCAAGCCTTTTTGTAATGCAAATGGTATATCATTATTAGTTTGCCTTTTTTGGCCAAATTCCCCTTGCAAATCCTGTGTATCTAGGAATAGTCGCATAATCCTTTTAGGAATTTCATGAAAATTATTTCCTGCTGTGGAAGATGCATTATAACAGGAAGTACTAGAAATGCAAAAGTGCAAACAATGATTTTTCATTAGCTGGATAGCCATCCTTAAGCATTTAAATATAACACAGACACATTACCAAAGCAATTACAGGGCACATAACTACTCAAATCTGAGCATGGACCAGTTCTAAATTGCTTTAAAATCAATAATATATATCACTGGTCATAATTACAGAACATCAGAAGCAATGTAGGGTTGTATATAATTATGGTACATCCATGGCACTTTACAACAAAGCCAATAGCCTCTTGGACTGAATCTCTTTCACTTGTGCTGCCTAATTCTGTTTAAGTGGGACATTACATATGTAATAGAGCAAGAAAAAAAAAGACAGATTTTATAATGACAAATGCCCTGTACAGAGATCAAAATCCCATAGGCAAGATGACTTGAGAATACATTAAGGGTATTGCAGACGTTGCTTTATTTGAGGGAGTCCATGTTCATTGTCAACAATATCAATCAAGTAGAAAAGCAGACTGTGACCTCAACTGATTTTCATCTTTCAAAATATACATAGAGTTTGCTGCTTATCAGAGCATCTTCCAATTACAGATTTTACCTTCAGTCTGCAATCAGGCTCCCTTTGTTTTTATACATCAGGAACTCTTTGTTAAATCTGTTTATGGTATTTTAAAACTATTGCTTTATTTTTATCCAGTCAATAATCTTAACCTTAAAATACCATCATAAGGATAATTTATTTACCATACATCATACTACAAATGGAGTCCTTGCATCAATGTTCCAAAGAATGCTTTTTTATGTAACTCAGGAATTCTTTGTGGTGAAATAGTATTTGTTTTAAGCAATTGTCTTTGTTTTTAATCTTCATTTTCATTGCTTTTTGACATATATTCCCACTTCCCTCCAAAATTTGTAATCAAGGACACTCATAAATATATCATTCATTTCTGGCATATCTCAGACCATTTCTGATGAGACAATACAAAGCAAAATATAATTATTTATAATTAGGAAGACAAAGGAAGAAAAAGTAGTTATCTTAGAGCTTTCATAACATCTTTTTTAGATGGTGGTCTATTCCTCCGTAACCGATTTTCTACTTTGCCCTCATTATATGAGCTAAACTGGATTTTTTCTGACTCAATGATGACAATTTAAAAAAACAAAACAAAACAGCAATCAGGTTCTCTATTAGTATATCTCAGTAACAGGGAGGCAGTGTCGTAAATGTTATTTCTAACTTTCTGCAAGGTGCAGATATCATTGTGGGGTACTTGAAAACTAGCTAATAATACTAATTAAAAAAGTATTTCCTCCTAAAATCATTGAGTTAAATTTAGAAAACCTGACTTAATATTAAGTTAAATTTCAGAGGATGGTAAAGATAGTGATATAATTGGATTATTAAAGTTTTCTCTTTGGGTCAGGATGATTCATTTCTACTTAGAAAATACAGTTTGTTTAGATGATAATTTAATTTTTTAAACTGTGAAATGACTAAACCTTTTGATTATTTTGAAAAATAATATAAAAACCAACCTCCTAAATTGCCATCGTTTTGCTCCCGTGATTGAGTTCTCCACCAAATCCCTTTGTATTTTCTCTGGATAATTCTTTTTGTATACTGTAGAGCATACAGATATTTTTGTTTGTTATTCTTCTGAGCAACCGGACCCTTTCTAAAAAGGAGTTTTATAACACTAAACTATACAGACTGTTACCCTATAAATTATGAAAAGTTTAAAAAATAATAAATGCCATGAGTTCATTTTATAGATGCCAGAAATTCATACATGTGATTCTTCCTCATTTTGAAGGATGTTTTCCTCCATTAAACATCTGTAAAATCTTTTGCAGTGGCTCACATGAGAAAGAACCCAGAAAACCCAGCCTCTTACACTCACATCTGAAAATACAGCAGACTGTGGGAGATTCTACCTATGTATTGGTCCACAACTAGGCTTTCCAAACTTTATTCATTCATATATTATTGCTTCGTATGTTCCTATATATCATTTAGTTTAAATCCCTTCTAAAGTTTCTGTATTTTAAAATATTTTTAGTAGAAGAGCAAGAATTTGGTTACTACAGTGTTAATTTGATAGGGGCTACAAAATCCACAAGACACTAAGTTCTTTTTACAATGTGTACTTGCTTTTGTCCTCAAAATCTCAATTACTCAGTGCAAAACAATGAAGGCAAATAGAGTGTAGTTCACTAAATATAAAAATCTATTCTAGAGAAAATGTTAACATGCATTACTATTTGGGCAGTCTTAAAATCCAAGTTAATGATCACAAAGATAAATAAGGTGATTAGAGTCAACTATAAAATACATTTCATGTGAAGTCTAACTATGTTAGAACTTAAAACATAGGCTATTAAAAGTATTCTTGATAGTCCCTAACCCAGAACAGAAAGGCATTGCTGAACTGGTTTATAACATTTAAGTAATTCTTATCTATGCTATAAGTAACAAGTCTGATGATTAACATCGTTCAAATATTTGTTTATTTTATAGAAATGAACACAACAAAAATTCTAAAGGAAAACTGATATGATGAAAATAAAAAGCTAGTAAGAGTAAATATCTTTAAGTGCTCGTTGAGCTTCTGAAGAATAGATGCTGATTCTGAGACCAATAGCAAAAAAAAAAGTGAATATTTAAGTCTATCAATAATGATTTATTCCTTTTTAATGTAAATATATGTTTTTAACAGAAATGAGCTACTGCCACAAACTACTTCATTTTAAATGGTAATCTAATGTGCTTTAAAATCGTTTTGTTACAATAATTGACCATGTAATGTAACAACTTTTACACTCTGTCATTTTTCTTTTACACTCATTTTTTCTCATTTTATTTCTCTCTTTACCAAGTCTTTTTTCTGTTTTGTTTTGTTTTGTTTTCAAGCTTTTTTTGGAGGGCGAGGTAATTAGGTTTATTTATTTATTTTAATCTTTTTTTAAAGGGAGGTACTGAGAATTGAACCCAGGACCTCGGGCGTGCTAAGCATGCGCTCTGCCACTAAGCCATACCCTCCTCCCTCCACTCTGTCATTTTATTTAATTAATAGACCAATGATTCTAGCTTTTGCCATTAAATGTTTCTACATCCTCTACTTTCACTCTTGCCTAATAAGTAGTGGCAAATGATATTAATCCTCATTAGGGAAAAAATATAGACTATTCATAAGTTGTTGACAGTGTAATTAAACCACTGTCTACCATGACCAGTAGAAGAAGACAAACCATTTGATAAGTTTAAGGTGAGGGAGGATAGGGTCTTTATTTTAGTAATAGGAAATTGATTTAACTCAGACATTCATAAAAGCCACAATCCTACACACCAGAAAGATGCTATACTGTATGGTTCCCAGTGCTTAGGGTCATTGGGTAGATGACCCTCCCTGAGTTTTATGTTTGGAAAATATGCTCTAATGGTCTTCTAAATAATTAGACTTGTGCATTAATATAGAACATACTGCAACCACTTGATTTTGTATTGCAGAGACAGATTTTTAGAAGTGGTAATGCATTAGTAAAATACAGCATCTGTCTTATTTAATGTAAAGCGTAGTCAAATATCTCTCATCAGTGTCATTTTAAACCCATCCAAAAAGTTAAATTTAAGTACCATTGTTATCTTCTGACTTCTTATGCAACGGAGATGTTAGGACATTTATTTCATGGGTGTGAACTTACCCTTTGTATATGATTTTAAAACAGTCAAGTCCACATACATACAAAAACATAATGGGTATATCAATGGTAAATAAGTCAAACTGAATTATGTGTGAGTTAATCACCTACAGAAATGGAAAAACAACTCTAATTTGCTAGAAATATGAGAACAGAGTGTAAGTTGCATTCCTTCACTCAGGAAATATTTACTGAGCACTTATTATTGGCCATGTACTGTACTGGGTGCTGACAATAGAGTAGTTATCCACTCTCATGGTGATTTTAGTGGGGGAGAGGATGAAATGCATACATTAAAAATTAGTATATTACACAGTAATATTAGATGGTGATAGTGCTATGTCTAATACCCAGGAAAGATTATGAGGAGTGCTGTGGATGTGAGGGGGTTGCAATTTTAAACAAGATGAGCGGGGAAGGCCTCATTGAAAGAATAACATTTAAGCAAAGATTTGAAGGGGTGAGAAACTGCATTATAGAAGTACCTTGTGAGTTAGAGTTCTGGGTGAGAGCATCCATTAGTGCAAAGGCCCTCAGGTAGAGTCACATCTAGCAGCTGCCACAAACAAGGAGGCTGGGGTGGCTGGAGGTATGGGAGGAGGGCAAGGAAGGGAGGAGTAGAAGATGAAGCCAGAGAGGTAACTGGGGAGGATGCAGATTGCGGAAAGCTCTGTGCCACTTTGAGGCTATTTTAAGTACTTTGTTCTTTACTCTGTGTGAGCTGAGAAACCCTAAGGGTGTTCTTAACATAGGAGTGATTTTATCTCAATTAAATTTTAGCACAGTCACTCTGGCTGCTGTGTTAAGAACTGGCATGGACAGCCGGGGCTGGAAGCTGAGACCAGTTAGGAAGCTACCAAAGTGATCCTGGTGACAGTCAATAGAAGCTTGGACCAGAGTGGTAGTGATAGAGGTGATACAACGTGAGAAGTTTCTAGGTATATTTTGAAAAATATCACTTATTTGTGGAATCTTAAAAAAAAAAAAAAAAAGACAAATGGACTTATTTACGAAACAGAAACAGACTCAGACGTAGAAAACAAATGTATGGTCACCAGTGGGGGAAGGGGGTGGGAAGGGATAAATTGGGAGTTCGAGATTTGCAGATCCTAACTAACATATATAAAATAGGTAAACAACAAGTTTATACTGTATAGCACACGGAACCATATTCATTATCTTGCAGTAACTTATAGCGAAGAAGAATATGAGAACGAATATATGTATGCTCCTATATGACTGAAGTATTGTGCTGTACACCAGAACCTGACACAACATTGTAAACTGACTACACTTCAGTAAAAAAAAATGGGAGTTAAAAAAAAAAAAAAAAAAGACCCAGTGGGATCTGAGATGGAGGAATGTAGGTATGAAAGAAAGAGGATGACTTCAAGGTTTTTGACTTGAGCACCTGGAAAGACGGTGTTGACATTTGCTGATCTAAAGATTACTGAAAGACCATGTTTGATTGTAAAATGCTAACTTGGAGCAGTTTTAGAATTATTTCACCTCAATTTACCCTGGAGTTAAGCCTTCTTGACCTGGTAGACTCTTGGTCCTCACTTGCCGTATTTTCTTATGAGAAAGTAACAGATAAAGAGAATATATGATTAACCATTCAACAAGTATACTCTTGAGAGTGAAAGGGATTGTTAATATATTATACCAAAACAACAGGCATAAACCACACTGTCCCAGAAAAATTAACAAAAGTAGATTAAGACAGAGATTAACTACTTGGAATTTAACTTTCATTTGTCAAGGACCAAAGGGAATTGCTCTTCATGACAGAAAAGAGATTTTATATAGGAATACCTTAAATAACTTTTCCTGAAGTATCTTAAATCATTTAAACTATTTTAGTACCATTACATAACAGAGCTGATCAATAATGGAATGAAAGTTGAGAAAACTGGTGGTCAAGTTTCTACTCCCCAGTCAACAGACAGGTAGATGGATTTCCATTTACAAATACATGGCTCGTCACAGCAGATTTCATTCATCAAAGCTGAATAACAAATTTCTGGTATAGCTCTTACAGACTTATTTCCAACCTAAATATTTTGAGGCTTCATTTATAGTTAGGCTGCTCATTTACATCCTACTTTTAAAAAATTTCCACAGCCATTAATTTTTGGTGTTTTTCTCACAATATAACTACCTTTTCTGTTGTTGGTTGCTATGGTGCTTTTATCCTCCTTTGTTATTGCTTTCATCAAAAGGAATAAAGACATCTATAATAAAACGGCTTTATAGACAAGAGCACTTTGTTCTTACCATTACTTCTGCTATATCTGTTGATTCTTATAAAATTACTGTTGGTATTAGAACTATATAGTCCTTACAAAAACCCCAGATTTATTTAGTGACAGAATTCTCATAGTCCCTGCAATGTTCAATATCCCACTTCATGTCTGTCCCCTTGTGAGCCTCCCATTTATAGTGAGTGGGGGAAATCTTTTAAATAAAAACAGTATAAAAATTTAAATATAAATTAACAAATAGACAGCATGAAAAAATGACCTCATTCTATAGCTAGAATAATTGCCTCCAAAAGAAGTGTCTGGGATTTCAATATACCCCCAGGTTGTACTTAGAATTTGTTCTTACATTATCTAAATTGTCAATTCCATAAAGAATAAACCACAAAAAAAAATCACTGAAACACAATGATTACTTTCAAGCTGCACACAAAGTCCAATGAGGCTCTGTTTTATAGAATTATCTTCCTTGTATATACATCATATAAGATAGCATCACAGTTGGGGGCGTGGAGTATAGCTTAAGAGGTAGAGTGCATGCTTGGCATGCCCAGGGTCCTGGGTTCAATCCCCAGTATCTCCTCTAAAAATAAATAATAAACCTAATTACCCCTCCCCCAAAAAAGATAGCATCACAGTCTAAGATAGGAATGGCATTTTATTCTAACTGGATTTGGTTCATGAAAGTGAAAGTGAAGATTCCACTTAAAGAAAGTATACAGATGCATCTTCCTGCATGTCAAATATCAGACTTTGCGACATAGATTTTAACGTGTGCCCCAAGTATGTCTTCTGGGAGAACACCGTATCCTCAAAAGAATCTCACTGTGTCTCATCAGTAGTAGCAGTAATACTATTATTATCAAAAGGGGTTCAATGAATCTTTACACTTTTTTTAGACTTTTGTTAATGAAACTTGAAGAAAGCTCTGCTATTCTGAAGTGGGCTTCATAAGATTATCCTACCAGTATTTCGTGGATGTGTATACACATAAACATATAAAACCACTCATCTTTTTTAAATAAACAAAGGTTATTGAAATAAAAGTTTAAAGTGCAATTCCAAAGCACATTGTCTTTATGACTTTCTTTCCACCATTCGAACATTTTAGTGTTCCAAGTAGTCATGAAGTGATCTTGAAGTGTAACTGAAACTAAACAAGCAAATATCAATCTGCTCCAGTATATATAAACTTTTGGGAAAGAGTTTCCTACTTTGAACTACAATTGAAAAATACATAAAGTATTTTTTACTGGACTATTTGGCTAATATTAAAAACAAACCAAAAAATGTAGGATGATATCTTAATCAGTTTCTGGTATAATATGATTTTGTTTCCTGAATTCAGTACTGGATGGAACTATTCAAATATAAAAATGTGAACATCAGTGTTTGTAAAGGCATTTCCGTACTTCACTGAGGTCCTCTTAATCATAAGCACGCATTCTTTCCTGTTTTAAATACATCCTGCTTCATTGGCAGGTCTATGCAATCCACATCTGTTAGTATGACACGATGTCCATCTAAAAGCTGTAATGTCAGTGTCAAAAGATGCAGGTATAAAACAAACAGGTTAGGTTTTAAAGCCCATCTACCGAAATATATTCTGTTTTCATCATCTATGTGCTTTTGTTACTTCTTCTTATAATGCCTTTGTAGTATCTTATCCTTTGCTGTTATGAGATTTGCCTCCTGAAATTTTAGATCTAGAATGTTAAAAGCATATAGTAAGGTGTAGTCATATGTTACACTGTCACATGTTTTCAGGGAAATAGTTCAGCATTCATTTTATGCTCATAGCACATCTCAATTCAGAGCAGCGTCATTTCAAATGCCCCATAGCCACCTGTGGCTAGAGGATTCAGTACTGCCCAGATTTCAAAGGTTTTAGGAACTCTTCCTAAAGATCCTGAAATATACTAGAGCCTAGAATCTACTAGAAAAGATTGCACAACTATATTGTTCTACCACTAACTTCTAAAAACTGGTACTTGCTTGTCTTTATTTAAAATCTGATTCATTG
This sequence comes from Camelus bactrianus, assembly GCF_048773025.1. NCBI lineage: Eukaryota > Metazoa > Chordata > Mammalia > Artiodactyla > Camelidae > Camelus > Camelus bactrianus. The sequence goes on along the minus strand of NC_133575.1, from coordinate 73,861,731 downwards.
AGTACTGTAAAAAAAATTAAACATTTCAGTTACTGTGCCTGAAAATAAGGGTAGAAAATGAGTCATTGTCTTTCATCACATGCCTGACACTTCTCCAGGTGTTCTGCTCCAAAGCTGTCAACTTGCCTTTGGCAATCCTGGTCATTTCCCTCTTGATACATAGATGTGTAGCAAATTAATCACTGATTTATTACTGAAAGAAGTTAAACTGCCATCCAGTTCTCAGCTGGATATTAGAAAGAACTGAGAGGACTTTGCCAATTGATTAAACAACAGCAAGATTTACAAGTCACTCCTTTTTATTTTCCCCTCCCCTTCAATTATTTGTCATGGCACTCTCAAGCTTGGCTGGCCCAAAGCCCAATCAAGAGCAGCATCTTAGTTTCAGATAAACATTAAAGTGGAATCTGAAAAGAAATCCCCTGGGAATGAAATTCGAAAAGGTTTCCAGAAAAATCTGAAGACATAATATAAAGTTACACGGAAAATATTGCAATTAGAGATTATGATTAAATGAGGGGATGAAATCTTCAGGTAGTATTGTCACTTAAAAAGATAATTACGTTAGACCTAAAGTAATTCCACAGTGCCATTCACAATTTTGTTTCTGCTGATGGTTTAGAAAATTTTTCATCCCAAACTACACCTTCTGCCTTCTCAAAATAAAATAATAAGGGTCTCAAATAATAGCTATCTCTTTCCCACTTAAGAGAAATCAAAATGTGCCCCCATATCACGTACCCTTACATCTATTAGTGGCATTCTATGAGTATATATATGACTAAAGTTATACTTTAACCTCCAAATTATCCACACCTCAAATTCTATGTGGCATTTATGGTATGGCAATAAGTCTTCTACAATTTTAAGAGTGTATTTAGGTATTGAACTAAGAATTACCATGGGAATTCTGCAATGTGGCCTTGCTCACAGATAACCTAAAAGTCCACCCCAAAAGGCTTAACGTCATTTTGCAAGAAAAAAAGAAACACGCATTTTGAGGCAGTAAAGACCTTAATTAATGGAGAAAAAGCCTGTATTCTCTATTCTTCCTTTTTGTGAGACATTTTGACTTCTAGCTATAGCAAAAGTTGCACATACATAAGGGCTCTACATTGCTCCCGACAACCCCTAAAAGCAAGCAGTTGTACGCGGCAGCATTTTCCAGTTTAATAGACTCCCAGGGTGAAAGAAAAGATTGTTGTACCTGACTGGAATGTCTTTAGGGATTCTCGGTTGTCAAAATTAAATTTCAAAATAATAGTTCAGTTTTTATTGGCCTATTCTTCGTCATAGGCAGGGAGAAAAGAGGAGTATACTAAAACACCCTCTAAATGTGATGTTTATGAAAAAATATTACTCATGGCAGTTCTATAGAATGTTCCCTAGGTCTTATGATTTTGATGATTAAAAAAAAAAATTCAGGGGTTGTCTGTTATGTGCAAAGCACATTTGCAAGGCACTAGACCAGAGGCAATGCAACAATTTAATGCTTTTGCATTCTCCAAATGGATATATTATACATTTTTTTTTTAAAAATGAAAACTTTGGAACAGCTTGACATTTTTATTTGAAAAATAGTTTCTAAGCATGTGGAACTGAACCATCTTTCAAGAGATCAGAAAACTGCTGAAAAAACATTATTAAATCGTCATGAAGTATATCCAAAAGTTCAATGGGGTGGGGGAATTCCAGAGCCATGCAAAATTAAATCTGACTTTCAACTCTCTATTTCCCAAGGAAATGAGTGAATTTTTATAATGATAGTTTAAGTGAATAAGACCAGTTCATCCATCGGTTTATTTATAAATTTCAAGTACCTGCCTGTGTCAGGCGCTGACAGTAAGGTTTTGGTACTGTTACGACCAATAATATTGAATAGGAGTTTCAATCTGCCACTTCTAATTAAAATGCACACTTTAAAAAACATAGCCACAATTATATATTTTTAAATAAAATAATTTGGCTATTTTCTCTCCTTTTTGGGGGGGTAGGGTAAGTAATTCGGTTTATTTACTTATTTATTTTTTAATGGAGGTACTAGGGATTGAACCCAGAACCTGGTGCATGCTAGGCATGCACTCTACCACTGAGCTATATCCCCCCAATTTGGCTGTTTTCTACATGAGCAGTTTATAAACCAAAGACGTCTTATTTGGTACAAAAGCCTTTTGCTAAAACAATTTTACGTCTCTGGGAAACATCCTTTTTACTTGCAATATCAGATGCTTTCTATGAAGCGTAAATTCTGTTCTATAGTTTCCTGCTCACCATAAAAAGCAAAATAAATAATATAAAAATAAAACAAATAACAGCTGTAGATATTTGGGTTGATAAAAAATATTCATCAAGTGACTACAGCAACACTTCTCTGAAAGTTCCAATCTTTTTAATCTGTTCGAGGGCTGTCCTCACATTTTTCTGATTCCCTTTGTTTATATTTAATGAATATCAAATTGGAGCCATTGTATATGCATTTGAATTAAATACAAGCAGTTATTTACTTTACACAATCATCTCACTGTCTACGGGTTAGGTTCATTTGAAAGCCAAGCTTTTTGCCCAAACTGACACTATGGTGATTATGCAATGGTTTTTAATAGATAAAGCAACCGAAATAGATGGATCAATAGTGCTTAGCAGAATAAATGTTGGGTAGAATGGAAGCACTGTTTGGCAGTTCCCCAAAGATGTTTATATATAATCCAATGACACCATGCCATTTAGATTTTGTCTATGCAACAAGCAATTCTGTGGATCTAGTTCAAAGGTTAGAAGTTGAAATCAATTGGCCAAAGTCATCGGTAGACAATTATTAATGCTTAAATTTCTAGCACATGTCAATGTTATTGTTCCATTCCTCTCCACTGATCTCATGAAGAATAAAGAAAAATTCAAAGCTAAAGAATATATTCCTGTGAAAGCCTAGGAATCATGACTTTAGGATGGGTGGCTAGACAGGATTGCAGAACAGGAGGGGAGGAAATCTGAAGTGAGGTGTTGGGTGATACTGTGTGAAAATACCAAAATGCAAAACTGCCAAATAACCAAAAGAGAGCCGCCAAGGATAACTAACTTTGTGATGGGATTTTGAAACACTATATATTTATTATGTCTAGACCTAACAGAGCTGAAAGGAGCTTTGTAAGGTGCATATTCTTTCACATTTTTCTTTTCTTTCCTTCCCTTCGATTAATTGGACTTATTTGAGCATTTTGACTTACTCTGTTACTCCATCCATGACTGACTGAAATAACCACAACTTCTGCGGACTTCAGTGTCCTGGAGTTTAAAAAGCAGAACACTGATGTATGAGTTCTGTGCTATCACATCCAAATGAGGCTCAGATTGTGTTCTGAAAAAAAATACGTTTCCACAGTAGATTCAAATTCCACTGGCTTCTGGGAGAGAATGAAAATTCTAGGAAATTGTTTTCCCTTTCCTACTATAGAAAAGACAAACTTTTGGCAATTGAAATGGCCTCTCTTGAGTTTGCTCTGTGAATCCATTGGTATGATTTAGGACAGTGGAGACAGAACAGAAATTTACTAACTTAATAGAAATATTCAGGGCACCCAATTGTTTTTATTGTCAGTATGTAATTTGCATGTTGAGGTCAGTATGCAATCACCTCATATAGCAACCCCTTTTCTTGATTTTAAAATCTCTATGGTGACCATGACAGAATTTGCTCCCAAGGTCAGAATAATAATTTTTTAAAACAATCTCATAATATTGGAAGACTTTTTTTGGATGAGTGTTTCAGAAATATAAATGACTGCTCATGGATAAAAAGCAGAGACCAACATATATTAATGCAATCCCTATACATCGTACAACATAATCAAGAGTAATCTTAAACTAAACCATAAAATTAATATATAATGCATATTTGAAATAATTTAAAACAATGCTATGTCGTATTTATCCAAGTTTTGGGACTTGTGAAAGAGGAATGAAGAAAAAAACAGGAATTAAGAAAAGAAGGGTTGAGAAGGTAAAGTTGCATGGAATTTTAAATGCATATGTGTGTGTGTATGAAAAATAATTTAGGGTAAACTTTTGAGATAAAGATTGGAACCATCCTATATAAGGCTGTCAAGATTAAAAAATTAAAAGACAGTAAATAAGGACGTCAGATGATCCAGCAATTCACTGCAAAAAAAATACAAGGAGTTATTTCTATTTGTCAAATGGATTAAGAATTTTGAAGGTGTAGTGTGCGGACATGCCTGTGTGTGTGTATGTGTGTGTGTGTGTGTGTGAGTATGCACATGTGTGCACGTGCAGATAATGAAATTCATTAAGGGATTATGCACAAATACTTCAGTTAAGCGCTAAAACGATGAAATACTTTGGTTGCCAAATTGTGCTTTCATTATTTCAGTCATTAGAGTCATTCATTAGAATAGTCACATTTAATCCCTATCTCTGCACTTGACCTACAAAGAACTGAGCCATTGGATTATTGGAAGCACCTTGTATACATGGCCACTGGAGGACAGGGGTGTTTTATAGTTATATGATGAATTTAAGACAGTCTTTAAAATGTATTCAGCTAACCTTAGACAATTAGTTTTTAATGTAAAATTATGTAAGTTAGGTACTTCTATCTTGTCTGATAAAATGCACCCAAACAAGGCTACATATAGAACAATATTTAGCAATGATGCAGAACTTTATGGAGTGAATAGTCACATTTAAAATTTACATATAGTATTAGGATAGATGGAATATTCAACTCACAGGCAACTAGAAACTTATTCTTAAATATAGAGCTATTATTTGAAATTAACTTGGTTGGGTTCCCTTAGAATACCTCTCTCTGCTGTAACTTGGCATCCCAGACTACCATGTACATAACGAATGTATTGTAGAAATAACTGCAATCAAAGTTATTTTTTAAAATGCTGATTTGTTTAACTAAAGCACATGGATTTATTATAAATATAAAAATGGTAGTGCAGTTGATGTGAGGAAAAAATTGGTATTTGAAAGCCAACATTGGGTTTAAATGTTTTTTGTTGTTGTTGTTGAATCAAGCATCTTACAAACCGCATGGAATTCAAAATGGGAAAGGAGAAGTCCCATTTTTCATGTAGCCGATAGTTTCACTTTTTAAAATTAAAGCAGTTTTTGCCTGGCTTAAATTAAGATGTGATAATCTCTTAACAGCATTCCCTTGTTCTGCTTTTATGTTTTTTAATAAACTAAGTAATTTATCATGTTCCACTTTACACTTGCTGATCCAGCAATCTGTCAAGATGCGGTCCCCTACTAACATGGCATACTAATTTGCAATGTTAACACTTTCATAAATGACATAAACAATGAAAAATAGAACCTCGAAATAAAAAAAAAATTCCATGCAACATTCAATACTACCGATTACCAATAAAATCCTGCATGCCATTCATATCAAATTTCAATTAATTCAATTCATTTGGGTGAGAAGACTATTAAGAAAAATGGACTAAGTTAAAACAAGTCAGTGTAGTTTTCTACTCTCCACCTGTTTCCCCTCCTTTAATAATAACTAAACGAATTCTATAGAGGGTGGCATTTTATGCAGACACAAATGGAACAAAATGATGTCAAATGAATCACAGAGTAACAATGAATGAAAATGTATATTACCCACATGGGCCATTCATATAACTTTACCATTCCTATAACTTTGTTTACATACTCGTCAACCTTTTCTCTGTAACTTTAAAAGCAAAATATATATTCACTAGCATATCTTCATTTCATATACATTTTCTCAGGTAACTCTTAGACTGTACGCAAAGAGAGATGAATCACAAGCTTCATACAGACTAACACTAAATAAATGTTTTGGGGGTAACCAGACTTTACAGCACATAGCTGACTGTTTTTATAAACTTTGTTCAGAAGGGGGCTGAGGGAAGTATAAATTCACAGGAAAAATAATTTGGGGAAAAGGGGGCCATTTGTTCTGTAAATTTACATGTAAATTTGTTTTTTCTCAAGACTTGATTTTTCATGAGTGAGTGTTTTTAACACAAGAAAAAAAGTGTAAAAGGACCTTCACTTAAAGATTAGGAAAAAATGATATACAACACAGTATTATTTTTATTTTTATGTACTGCTTTATTTCATTTACTGTTCTTGGGTAAATTACACAAGAGCTATGAAAGACATATCTCTTTTAGTGTGTCCCCTCTTGATAAAATCTACAGCTAGTAAGGTCTCCTAGAAATAACTTTACTTAAAGGTAACCATCCTCTATAAAATACAGTATCACAAAAAAATGTAAAAAGAAATTTTAAATATGTGTGTTTGAACAGATATCAAATTTAAAACCTACTTAGATATTGAAAATTATACTGATAAAACATCTTTTGGAATAATCACTGAACTCACAAATGTCTCCTCCTGTTTATTATATTCATATGCATGATCAATATATAAATGCATATATATACACACATACATAAATTGTGCACACATAGTTTTTTCCATATATACATAATTTACATTGTGCATTTCAAAATTCCATTCTTGAAGATATATTTTAAAATGTTGAAAATAGTATGTATTTTTCATACTAAGTTATTTTTTCTGAATATATATTAATCCTGATCATTAGTTCCTTTCACATTTTCTGAGGTCTAAAAAAAATAAAGGAGTAAAAGGGCATGGATAGTAGGTAGTTTTAATCCTTTCTTAAAAGTGATTCTAAATGGAATATAACCTTTAAAAACTGTGAATCACTATACTGTATACTTGTAACATATAATATTGTACATCAACTAATAAATACCTAAATAAATAAAGTTTAAAAAAGTGATTCTATAAACACAGTAGGTTGAAACAAATATGAATAAATGGGAATAATATAAATTGTCCCCTTTTTGTTGATAGATCATAGACTCTAAATAGCATTTTAATAATGAAGGTGTATATCACATTCCATGCTGAATCGTGTCACATAAACACTAGTGTGTACATTGTGCTTAATTATTAAGTGTTACCATTATTAATAAGTCTGAGAAATGGCTTCTATAGCCACAGTGCAGAGATTAACTCTCTTTCTGATAAACGTTTCGTATTCTTGTCTTATGGATAGATAGTTCATAGAGAACTACAGGGTTTATTTGAGTAAGGTCCATGTCCCTGCAACTGTCATTCTGATTAAAACTCTTCTTAAGTAAAACCTACTTTCTTTTCAAAATGTACCAAATATTATCTGTATGCTGGTGTAGAGAATCTTAATGTTAGGACCTTAAAAATGGAAAAAAAAAAAAAACTAAGCTGAATTTTCATGAAAAATCAAAATGTTCATTTATTACACCCACATTACCAAAGAGGAGAGGGTGGAAATAATCTCTATGTAAATGCATTTTCAAGGACATCCGCCCTGCTACTGCTATTAACAATTAGCCACAACATTTGCATCCAGATTGAACATTCTCCTCTGGCCAATAAAATTCAAATGTGCTGTGCATGTGTGAAAAGCCTAGGAAGATTGTTGGTGAAAAAAATGACGTTGATGGTAGTCTTCACCCTATCATTTCTTGTTACACACTATCTTAAATGTGTTAGAAAATTGGAATCTTGGTATAATTATTTTGTATATAAATGCTGTTCAATATATTAGGCATATGATTAGAGAAACTATACTACTATAGATAATATAGATAAAGAGTAGGTTTCTACTGTATAGCACAGGGAACTATATTCAATATCTTGTAGTAACGTATAATGAAAAAGCATCTGAAAACGAATATATGTATGTATATGTAGGACTGAAACATTATGCTGTACACCAGAAATTGACACAACATTGTAAACTGACTATACTTCAATAAAAATAAAGTTAAAAATAGGTTAATAGTAAACTAAACATTTGGATCTTAGTATAATACTAAAAATGGTTGCCCATTACATATAATTATATTGAGTGTTCCTTTAATTTCAGGGTTCTGATACATTAGGCACTTCTTTAAGCCAAGACTAACAATTACAATGTGCTTCTGTACTCTAGGCTATCTCAATATTCAGGGAGTATCCTACATATCATATTTGATACTATATTTCCAATGTCCATATTAAAGGCTATTTCCCCCCAAGTGCAACCATTTATGGAAATGAAAATAGATTCTGATGCTACACTTAAACTGAGGCCATGCCAGTCTTTATAACCTGACATGCCACTAAAAAGCCTTCACAAAACATTACGCTAAGTGAAAGAAGCTAGTAACAAAAGACAATGTATTGTATGATTCCATTTACATGAAATGTTCACAATAGGCAAATCTAGAGAGACAGACAGGATTAGTAGTGGTCTGCAGTTGGGTGGAGGGATGGGAGGGGTGATTGCTTCTTTTTAGAGTGACGAACATATTTTAAAATTAATTGAGATGATGGTTGCACAGCTCTGTGAATACAATCAAGAACACTGTACTGTACACTAAATGGGTAAATTGTATGCTATGTGATTTACTTCTCAATAAATGTTACCAAAAATAAGGACTTCACATACTCAAGCATATAGGGCAACACCTTATGAGATGCCTGCATGCTTCATTGCCTGCTGGAAGGAAGGACAACATAATTTACAACCATTAAAGTCACTTCAAGTTGATCTTTGCTACTGTAGACATTCTTCAACTTGAATTGCAGGCTCTCCAAGGTGACTTTTTTAAGGGACAAAATAGAATGTTTCCTTTCTTTGACAGTTTAACAAAAATCAACTCATTATTTTATAACTACACTTCATACATACACACACGGACACCAATATTGGTATACAGGTGTGTGTATATACACAGGTGTCTATCTATATTTGCATATGGTATAAGAAAAATGACCAGTAGAGGGAAAATGAAGACTATTAGGAAGTTTGTTTTTCTGTTATGAAGATAAACATTTTTAGGAAAAAGAAAATAGAAGCCACTTACCCTACTAACCCCACCCAATTTATTAATATAGCAGGTAGCAGATAAAGGGATCCTATTTAAAAAGGAAATAAGCTGGTATCATTCCTCTGCTCAAAAACCATCCAAGGGTTTCTCGTCTCATCCTGACTAAAAGTCTTTAAAGTGGCCTGCAAGTCTCTACAACAGGGTCGGTTGGCAAACAGTTTCTGTAAAAAGACAGAAAGTAAATACTTCAGACATCGCAGGGCGCTAAGGTGCATGTTACAGCTGCTCACTTCTGCCCTTGTGGGACGAAAGCAGCCACAAGTGGCACATAAAACAATGGACATGATTGTGTGCCAATAAAACTTTATTTATGAAACTGAAATTTGAATTTCATAGGATTTTTACATGTGACGTAATATGATTTTTCTTGGGATTCTTTGTTCTAACCATTTAAAAATGTGAAAGCCATTCTTAGCTCTTGGGCTGTCCAAAAACAGGCAGAGTGTGCTGACTTCCGCTGTCTCTCTTGCCCCATCCCCTATTCTCTCCTTGCTAGGTCTGCTCCAGAGACACTCACCTTCCTGCAATCTACATAAGGCAATAGACAGCGAGTGCCTTCGCAATTGCATTCCTTCTGCGAGGAATCAGCTTACCCCGGATAGCCACATGGTTTACTCCTGCATCTCTTTCAAATCTTTGCTCAGATATCACCTACAATATCCACACCAAGATGCTTGACTTTTATTTCTTCATTTTGCTAATGAACAGTGCTTAAGAGCTAATGTGGAGCTAATGAGCATTCCAATGTCTTAATTTGAACATATAAGAAGACTTCTTTGAAATGTGCTTCTAATTTGTAAATGAAAACCAATTATTGACTGAATAATTGCAAGTGAGCAACCTATCACCTGCTCCCAAATATTTTTGTTGAGAGCTAATGACATTTTTTGCTTATGTCATCTTCAAATTACAGCGTGTGTGTTCTGGGCTCTATTAGTTCTTTCTCATTACCAAAGACTGAAAGCCCAGATTTTCTTCACCAACATTATAATTTTCATTTCAATTACTGTACTCAACAGGCAGATCCTCCAATTGACTTCATGTATTCCACTACACACACACACACACACACACATACCCGCCACACACAAACACACACATATGCACATCATAATCACAGAACTAAAGCCTGAGTTACGAGGTAGGTACAACTTGTTTTGTACTAGTGTACTGTTCTCTCCAAGAGACATGATAATTTCCTTGGGCAGTGTTTCAAAATAACATTTATATTGAAAGATAAACCCTGCTCTTGGACAAGCACTTGAGGGACATATTCTACCACTCTTCTTGGAATAATAAAGCAGAATATTAATGAAAGGTAGTGACTTACCTGCAAAAAAAAAAATATTAAGCCTTTCACACAGGACCTTTTACTGCACAAAATCATCATGGCCCATATAGTAAAAAGCACTGTTATTATACTTGAAGAAATTGTTCATTCTTGGATAGGATATTCATTGAATGGAAATAATGCACTTAATTAAGCTATCATTGTGACAAATTGGATGTGATGAGACAATGAATGATGCTAATTTCCCTTTTAGTTAAGCTACATTGAAGAAAGGGACAGATACAGGATAATAAACTTCGGAGCTAAGACCAATAACAAAATTACATTATAAAATACATTAAATATGCTGTCTTATTAGTTCATAGTAAAATGAGGAACCAAAATCCAAGCAGATGACCATTTTTTAATACAATGGAAACACTCTCAAGTATCTTATTTTTATTTCCTAGTATTTGTTACTTTGTAATATCTAAAACATCCCCTCTTCTGAGAAAATATTTGTTTCCATTTGAGGGGCAGTTTTTCTGAAACATATTATCATAACATTCAGTTCTATTACGAACAAAGTATGACCATTTCCAGGATGTGTATTCTGTTTCCCTCTGAAATAGTCTGTTCCTCTGTATGCACAGACCACATGTATTGTCCTTATATCCTAAGGTGTGTGGTTTCTAATAAAAATAAATTTATCAAAGTAAACAACAAGAAACTTCACAGCTTCCTATAATGCCAGCTATCTGTGAAAAGTTTCAAAATAAATTTCTTAAAGTATCTAAATTTTATTCAGATTAGTGTGAACAAAACTTTTGGGCTCAATAGTAGCAAAATATAAATAATCATTCACCATTTGTAGAGAAAGTTGTAACTAGTCAGCATAATGGCATCAGACAACATTGTAAGCTCATTACTGTGATTTTTAAAGAACTACATCAAGTAGATTTTATATATTAACTTCATACATAAATCAGTGGACAGTGTCATTAATTGAGGAATTATTTTACATGAAACTGAAATAAAGCGAAGTGCTTTCCCTTTTAAGAAGGCCTCAAAAAGCCAGAATCAGGAACACTGAATTTATGTTGTTTTGTTTCTAAACAGGTACGCACTTGATGACATTTTTAAATGTTAAGAAATGTCAAATTTTTAAATTATTAATTGAAAAAGGTATGAATTCTTAATCCAAAAGGAGTTTGTTTTTCCTATTAATTCTTTAGATTAGAGCAAACTGTGAATAAAGTTGGAAATTAAAGAAATAAAAATAATTCCGTGTCACAGTAGGTTACTTTCTCACCGTACTGAAGAGGAAGTTTCTAACTCTTGCTGTGTCTCCTGTAAGTAAATCCTCCTTAACCTTTATTTATTTTTTGTCTCTTGATTTAACATTCAAATCCATAAAAAATTTAGCCTGACCTTAATACTTTGAAAGGTAAAATGAACACTGTACATATTTTTAAACTCAATAAATATTAATCACAACTTAACATAATAGAATAAAACTATTCACTTTTTAAATGATGTGATAGAAGACACTAGAAAATCATCTTGTCCAGACCACGACTTAGTAAGATCAAGTCAAGTATATATTGTAATTCACACGTGTTTTGTTTTCAATATTATGAGGACATTCTGCTAAGTGGTAAGGGATTTTTGTAGTCATAACTGAAACTTTCTGCACAAAGTTTGTAAAAGCACAGAAAATATTCTAACTTGATGTTTGAACACTAACTGTTTTAGCTCTAAAAATCCAAAAATGACCTCAATTTCTCCAGCTCAAAAACTACTCCTAGGTTGATAAATGCAACATATGATACTTTTGAAGCAATAATTTATTTCCCCAAATCTTCATGGAAACAATACAATCATTCATTTGTTCAATAAATCTGTAGGAATACCTATCACATACCAGGTATTCTGCTGATTCCCAGAGATTTACAGAGTAAACCAAGTAGATATTCTCATAGCCTAATGAACATTTTTTTTTAAGCAAGGAAGTCTATTCATTCACATTAGGGTAGGAGAATGCATTCCAACATACACTCTAAATAAGCAGATGTACATGTTTCTTCTATATGTTTCCACAGGTAATTATATTCTACAAGCAGCAGCAGAGCATCTCTGTGCTAAATGAGTTAACATCATTTTTCCAGGTCATTCTAGGTACTGTACCACAAAGAGAGTATTAACTACATCAAACAGTAATGATGTCATATAGGTATCTTACCAACATAAAAATACATATTTTGATCACAAAGAACCAGAGTACTAATTATCATTAATGTGATACAGATATAAAAGCTAAGTCTCGCACGGAAAATTTAAATGTCTAATTTATTTTTTAGTAATATTAAAACTGATTCAATAATAAAAGTTTCTTAAAGGATATAAACTAATTTGTTTACTGACCTAGTAGGAAGACACTATAATGGGATTCTGACTAGATGGTTGTTCAAAGGAGTTTTTTTAAGAAATAGGAACACAGGAGTATATATGTGAAATGGTTTGCAATAATACTACAAAGAAGAATCTTGCCAATATGTACAACATTTTTACTTCATGAATAGATTACCAATCCTCAAAATTTTGTTCTGATTTCCTAGTATTATATAAATGTATCTATTACATATATTATATACATTCTTATACAGAGATGTATATAATATTAAGAAAACCAGATCTTAAAGTTGAAAATGTATATAGATATGCATGAGCTATATTACTCATAAAACAGTTACATTCTAACAGGATAAAACTATACTAAGGAATATTGTTAAGGAATTAATTACAAGTATATACTATTTATGGTATTGATATCTATATAAGAACTAGATAAAAAGAAGAATTCATTATTTTTATTAGGTTCCTTATTTTCTGGCAGCATCAATTCCAGTAATGACAACTATAACAGCCATAATGTACTGTATTTGGGCTCTTGGGTGTGTATGTTTGGAATATTCTACTCTTCTCATACTGATTGTATCACCTGTAAAGACATGTCCTTTTAATAGCAAATCATTTTGTTAGAAGATGTGAAATGAATTTTGACAGATAATCTGCCTTCTGTTCAATTATTTGTTTAATGGGTGAAAAATATTTTCTAAGAAATCAGGAATTATCTTAAAAAGCCAATACTGAGCGATTTCAGGTAAAGATCCTATTTTTAGTTATCTCTGTCCTTTCCTCTCCAAGACACATACAATTCCTGGAACATTATTCCTTCACCAAGGATGTTGCTGACTGACTGAAACCCCAGAATGAATTCAGAGATGTCAGATCAATTCCTTCTTTTCTCTTTTGGTAAATATTACTTAGCTCATACCGCCACCAGAATAATGTTTTCCATTTCTATAGCAGTTTAAAATGGCTTCCACACTCGTTATAATTAACTGTAACAACTTACTTGGGAGACCCATTGGTGCAGGAGTTTGAAGACTAGAGATTTTAAGAAGCTACTTACAAATCTTCCCACACCACATAGAGAAGGAGCCTAAATCAAATCAAAATACTCCCTACTGTGACCAAATTATTCTTTTGGCTATTTAATCTTTTCTAATAACTAGATCCCCTGTTCTGAGTCGAATCTGATTCAATAATCACAATAACAGTAACATAAAACTAAGAGCTCTGCATGGACAATATTTTACATTTGGATTGAGGTATACAACTCAAAGGGGAAAAGAAAGAGAGGAAGGTAACGATGTGGTTGCTTCTGCTGTAACATTTAAATTATTTATTTAAACCCGGCCTTATTACAAAAAGCACTGAACACTAATATTTCAATTCTCAAAATAAAATTGCAGCCTAACCATAACCAAATGCAATCAAGGTAATCAATCGAATCCAACAGTGGAGGAAATAAAACAAACGAGTCCAGAAATAGGGAAGTTCAAAAATTTTGCAATTCAAGTAAGTCACTCAGCATCAACTTCTATAGTAAGGGGAAAGGAGAACACCATTAAATTACATGGAAGATTATAAATACTTATTAATATTTATAATGACTTAATAACAATGCATTTTAATAATAAATATACTTAGTGGCTTGGCAATGAATACACTGGATAAAATATGCTTCCTAGAAGCAGTAATTAATGAGGCCCACATATCTCATTTTATCACATCATCCTGAAAAAATTTTTCATTCATCACATGGAATCAGTTTTCAAACAATTATGAATATTTCTGTATCAGATATACCCATTTATGAAAGGTTAAAATGAAAAATAAAAGACTTATCTTGGATTAGAACAGAATCAAATGATTTATTTAATCAAAATCTTGCAACTTGGCAACAGAATTAAGCTTTTTTTGTTGAAATACTGACATCATTAGCAGTGAAACATTTTTTTTTTACATAGTTCAAGCAAAATCAAAAAGTGTATATTCCTCCTAAGCATCAGTTTTAAGATGTTATTTTTTAATTTACTTTCTCTCACACTCTAAACCTTTTCCCTTTAAAACCTGACTTAATACATACACACATACACACATAGATCATTCTGGTGAAAATGCTATTCTCAATCAAAAGAGGGAAAATTTATCCTTTCAATGTTTAATTTTAAAAATCTGTGATTTTTGTGACATATTTAATGAAATGTAAGGTTTTAAACAAACAGCAAAAGAATAAAAATGCCGATGTGCTTAGAAAACAGCTAGTCCTTTTTGTAGTTCTGAAGTAAACCTTTTCTTTTAATCATTTTATGGAGGTATGATTGCCATATATACTATTCCTCTTTTACTTTTTCTTTTTTTTTTTTGGAGGTACTGGGGATTGAACCCAGGACCTCAGGCAGACTAAGCACACACTCTTACCACTGAGCATTCTCCCAGCCTTTAAATTGTTAAGAATTAGTTTGGTGACTCCTTGAACTGATGCAGAAAGGTCAGATTAAAACTAAGCTTACATTTGAAAAAAAAATGTGCAAATATCCTATAACTATTAGTTCATTATAACACCCTTGTAAAGAGCAGGCATGTATCATTAGGTTAGGAATAGTTCTGTTTATTTCAAAAAACTTCATTTAAGATGCTTGCAAGAACCACTGTTGTCTACTGATATATACTTTGCCTATAAAGCACTGAGACAGAATTCAGTAAGTCATCAAAATCAGTCCCCTTACTTGTAGTTACAGCTGTGTAACAACGCGAAACACAACTTTCCTTCGTTTGAATACAGAACACTATGCCTCTGGCAATGTCACTTTCTAAGACTTTTCTAGGAATGTAAAACACATACAATCAATATGAATAACTTTCTTTGATGCAAAGGCCATTGTAATTTCACTAACTCCACTGTTTTGACTGAAAGGGTGCAATATTGCTTATGTTGAAGTTATATTTATAAGCAATATTCTATTAATATATTTTTATATATGATCAGAACCATTCATAGTGGATATGCAACTAAATGTTGCCTGCCTCTATCGCATTGCTCTTTTCAAATAATTCATTATTAAATTTCATTTTTTATTCATTCCTTCAGAATGCACGATTAAACCGTATGTGTATAACATTCAAATATATTCATCCACTCATGCAATAAATATTTACTGAGCTCATACTATGCACCAGATAGTATGGCACTGGAGGCAATTATGAACAAGACAGACACATTCTCTTACCCACACTGAGCACCCCATCTAGCAGGTAAGATAGGCACCAAACAGTAAAACGAATGGGTGAATGAATCAAAGTTCACAACCTAAGGCCCAGGGTCAGATATGGGCAGCAGACATGTTTTGTTTCATCTATACATTGTTCCAAAACTATTCTTTTATCACATTAAAAATGTGGAACATTTCCATAAACATTTAGAGTCTACTTTTTCTTGAAGACCTTAGAATATCTCCAACATTATAGATCTACTTCCAAATGGCCTGGTACCAAACAGCTACTGCCCAATTTAGACCCAGAATGTCATACCCAATGAGCCAGAGTCCTTGACAGACCTCATACAGCTTTACAGCAGACCCCTTTTACCCATGTATTTTACTTGACTGGCTCCTATTGCACTTGAGTTTGTCATCCCTGAAGTACGTCTTAATTACAATGTGTGACACACACAATAGAGAAAAAAAGAATGCGGTATTAAGAGCAGATCTACTTAATAGGTAGGAGAGCTCTGGATGGCTTCTCTGAGGATGCTGAAACCTGAAGTATGAGAAGAATGGAGGAGGCAATAGTGTCTTAGGAAGAAAGCTTGTAAAGGGCAAAGCCACTGAGGCAGGACAGAGCTTGCCTTACTTCTGAAAAATGAAAAAGGGAAGCCAGTGTGCCTGGAATATATACTGAGCAAGGAGTAAAGGGGAAGGAAATGAAGTTAATGACATAGACAAGAGTCAGTCAAATCATATAGGGTGTTGTAGACGGCAGTAAAGATTTGTTGCTTTTTCTAAATGCATTGGAAAGTCATCATGATCTGATGTAGGTTTTTCAACATCACTCAAGCTATTCTAAAAGGAATGTAATTGTGAAGAGATGTGAGAAGTTTAGTCGGGGAGACTGTTTAGGAGGCTAGTACAATAGTGTGTGGTGGGTGGAATGGCCGGGTTTAATATGGAAACAGTGCAGATGGGAAGAAGTTGATGAGTAAAACAGAGTTTTGAGATGGAATCAATAGAGTTTGGTGACGGACTGAATGGAGGCTGGGTAGGGGAATTGAACAACTGAGCTGATGCTAGTATTATTTATTGAGAAAAGGATGATGAAGAAGGAACTAGGTTTGGTACAGCAGAAAGGCAGCTAAAATGTAAGGTACCTGTGACTTATGCCAGTGTGGATTTAAAGTAGGCAGTTTAGATATACATGTTTAGAGATAAAGGAGATTCATCAGCATATAGATGGTAATTCATGCCCTAGGAAATGATAACACCAAGAGAGGCATTGCAGACGAAAAGTAGATAGTGATCTAGCACTGAGATCTGAGGAACTACAATATTTACAGGTTGGGTAGATGCTGTGACAATGATAACGTTGTATGGAGCCTGCCCACAAAGAGCTTACAGTCTAATTGTATATATATATACACATAGAATCACTATATTATGATAAACTGAGGAACAGCAACAACATACTGTGGTAGATAAGAGAGAAGGGTAGGAATATTCATCGAGGCGGGAAAAATCAAAAAAGAATAGTGAAAGTCGATGTGGCATTAAAGAAAACAGTTATGCAAGTCAACATGCAGAGGTGACAATTAGGGACAAAGGGAAGGGATATCAGGTGAGAATAAACTTTCCCCAAAATGGAGACGCAGGACAAATTTGTTCACATTGCAGGAACCACAGGTCACCCAACTGGTTAAAGCATAGGATGAATGAAGGGTGATACTTTGAGGTTATCATTTTCCAAAATGTAAGCAGTAAGCACTCAAGAGTATCACTTGGCCTACCTTATCACTACACCACCATTTAATGTGACATTGGTTGATTCGTTTTACTTCTTTTCTTTGTTGAGGAATTTCTAGCCAGGTTCACAAATACAATAAGCATGGTAAGTAAAGAAGAAACACAGAAGATGATGAACTAGAGACTTCTTACCATAAAAAACCATTTTGAAACTAATTATAAGCAGACCAAGAAAATAACCAATTAAAAGTTCAATACTTTCAAAACTTGTTTCCGAAATGGTGCTATAATGCTCACTTCAGGCGTAGGAATAATATTGTGATTAAAATTCTAATTGGACCTGGTTTTTCAAGAGGTGACCACTTCTTTTATATTCATTTGTCCTTTGAAGATTGATGTCATAGATTGCCTTTCTACGTCCATTTCAAATTATTCATTTGTCTAGCAATTTGACATTGTTTTTTTTTTTTAATTTGTTTTCTTGTGGCAGGGGAGAGATGGTGGATTATAAAGGTATATTCTACTGTAATTTTCGTCCTTTACATTTAAAAATTAAAAATATATCTATGCTAATTAAATTGAGAAAAAATATTATTTCCTTCTAATCATATAATGCCCACCCAAAAGTTACTGTTCAGTTTTCTTCAATTTCTAAATATCTAAAGACAAAAATGAGTGAAAAATAAAATAAATTCTTAAGGAAAAAATGTTATCTTTCTTTGAATAAGGGAATTATGTTTTGCCCTAACTATTTAATTGTTCCTTAAGAACTCCAAGAGATAAGGGAAGCATTGTGTAACAGATTACACACAGATTAGGAAAAATGTGCATTGAGAGCACAAGCACCCAGGTAACTTGACATCATGTTTCTGAAGACCTAAATTACTTAACTGAGTGTCAGAATCAATTTTTTTAAATGTAGAAGATATATCTGAAAATAAATACCATGTTATTAAAATTATAACACATAACAACTAATTGTCATAAAAATTAGTAAAGAAGTTTGCTTATTGGCCAATGCTACATGTTTCTACTATGGTCAGAAGATCATATGTATGGTCAGAAAATTTAATAATTGACTAGAACAAAAAAAATACATGAATGTGTACCAGACCTGTGAAATACTTTTTTTTTCTTTAATAAAGGCTGCATGATTCAAAGGTGTCACAATCCAGTGTGCACACACGACAAATAATGAATGCTTTTGGCGAATCCTATGTTATTAATTGCCTTCAGCTAAAACATTTATGCCTGAGAGGACAAAACTATATTCAAATAACTTTTATTCTCACCTATTGTCATCATATTATAATTGTCACTTTGTGAAAGACAAGCCTTTCTCTGCAACAAGACATTAGCTTCCAAATCCGTATGGTCTGCCTTCACTCAGGGGTCTTAAAGGCATCACTCTACTGCAATATCACTAAACACATAAGGCTTAAGATCAAAAAGTATAAAATATGAATTTGGTAATTTGCATCTAACATTACTTCATTAGAAAAGAAATTCTACCTAATCTTAATCGCCATTTTAACTATACTTATTTTTCCACTTATCCAAACATCTAAGTTAGAAAATGTTGCCATTCTACAAGTGATTATCTTTAGCTCATAGCACGTAACATGGATGGCATAGGGATAACTTTTGTCATATTAGAAAATATCTATTTATTCATTTACAAAACAGAAACAGACTCACAGACATAGAAAACAAACTAATGGTTACCAGGGCGGAAAGGGGGTGGGAAGGGATAAATTGGGAGTTCAGGATTTGCAGATACACTACTATATATAAAATAGATAAACAATAAGTTTCTACTATATAGCACAGGGAACTATATACAATATCTTGTAGTAACCTATAATAAAAAAGAAAATGGAAATGAATATATGTATGTATATGTAGGACTGAAACATTACGTTGTACACCAGAAATTGACACAGCATTGTAAACTGACTATAGTTCAATCAAAAAAGAAAAATATTAGCATACTCTTCCTGCCCCTTTTCATCTTAATCCATTCTGACAGTGTGTTTTGAAGCAGTTTTATGATATATCATCTTGAAGCACCTGACAAGACCACAAAAGTATTTCTTCTCTCAAACAATATAAGACAAAAATACTATTGTGTAAAAGCCTCTAGTTTGATTTTGCAAAAAAAAACCTGAAAATGTGTCTTCCCTCACAGATCAACAAAGAAATGTATAAAATATTTAAAAAGCATAAATATATCTTAGGTAGTTGACATACATTTAAGGGCACACACAATTTGCCCAGCGATGTGCCACCCATTCAACCTGGCTTGAATGCATATATTCTGTAAAGAAGTTTATTTGGAAAGAATAGAGATAATAGAAATAAGAAGAAAAACAATGGACTCTACCACAAATGAGTTAACTTCATTTTAGGAAGTTGTTGAATTGCTTTGGGCCTTCCTCAATTCCATCTCCATTTGTCTAATTTCCTATCTATTCTAATAAAGTACTTTTGGTTAATGTGGAATATCTCTACCCAGTACTGTACTCCAAAAAATTATGCCACCATAGGTAATCTTCTGCTGATAAGGTCTGGTTCTACTATGTCACTTTGATTTTTTTTAAATAACTTATCAGATTTTCTCAATACTGTATTACAACCAAACCAAAAAATATGCATGCCTAGTTTGCAGCCAAAATTTTGCATGGATTTTGGAATGTGACAAATTTGAAAGAAAATGTTTATAGAATTATTCATTTTAAAACGTGTGTTTAATTCATATTCTGAAGCCCATGTGGAGCAGTGCTGTAAGCTGGACAGGCAAGACTTCCCAGAAATGAAGGCGATAGCAGCTAAGATGTTGATATCATCGTTTTCTGGTTTTGAGGTCTTTAAGGATGTTTAGAAATGAATGAATAAATGTGTCTATTCCACCCACTTCCCTTCTTGTGGGCTTGGAGTTTTTAGACTGAAGAGATCTCACGCTGCTAGTAAAGCAGAAAACCATATTTAATTCCAACCTTAGAGTCTTGTTTAGTTACATGTTAGCAGGATAGCTTTTTTTTCCCCCCTGATATCTTGGGTTGCTCCCTTTAAATGAAAGATTTTTATCAAACATTAGGAGAATGTACATTATTATGGCTGGAGAACCAAAACTGCATTGTTTCTAAAGGGCATATGGCTTCATAAAGCTGTTGGTGATAGATCTGTGCTGTAGGTTGGGGATCTATAGCAAAAGTATTCCGTGGCTCAAGAAATAAGGTAGGTGCCAAGTACCTGCATATAAATGGGACATTTGGGGCTGTTAAGAGACTACTGTTTTAAAACAGCAGCGTGCATGACCATAAATCCATCTGACATTTATATAGCCCAGCTCTAATCTCAATGTTCCCTGCATGTGGAACAGCAAGAGCCATAAATGTTATTACACATTGCTCATTAATATGCAAAGGTGAACCTGTATACTCAGTGCATATTGCCTCGGCTTGTTAATGAGCATTTCATGGACTGTGTAACTGCTGAACTACATTTTGATAGAAACATTGAGCTGTTTCTTCAGGCCTTCTGTTTCAGCATGCTTGTTCTCACTTTGATGTATAAATTAGAGGCACTACGTTGAAGGGACCCAGGGGTTACTAGAGATGTTGAATCTTTCCTGTGAAATTGAATATAGCTCTAGTAAAATGCACTTCGGAGGCATTTTTTTTTCCTTCCTCTATTTAATGCATGGAAGAATTTCTACTGTCACAGAAATCAACTCCTACATTTAAAATTACTTTTATTTGCTTTATTTAACGAAAAGTTAATGTATCACCTTTCCCCTGCATTACATGAAGGAATAAGATACCAGATTTTGAAGAACAACTTCCACTTGTATATACATATCCTTTTGTATTTGTTCTTCTGGAGAGTATTTGTGTAAATGTGACATTACTTCTTTGAGGATTTTTCCTACCTCTTGCAAGTCTAAAGACACAGAAGGATCGAACTAGAGGAATCTTAGAAATCGGCAAGTTCCAAATCTTCATTTTAAAGGAGACAAGTTCAGGTGAATACAGGGAAAGAGACTTTCCCAAAGCCACACAAGGTGATTCCTACCCAGAATTTCCAACATTCAGGATAGTCTTATATATACTATATAAACTGCCCCTCTAACATTGATATTTTTAATTATAAAACACTTTTGCAGAAAGAAGAAAAGAGCCAGAGTGATTTTCTAAGATTTTACTTTTCCTATAGCTTTCTATATCTGTGTGCAACTGCATTAATACTAATGTATTAATATTGGATTTGGCCTCCATTGCTAATAAAGTTGAAATGGGTCCATCAGGTAACCCAAAAAGATCATAGGAAAGGCTGCTTATTGATTCTCACTTCAGTTCAATAACTTAATCTTGTCATCATGAGTCAATTTGAAAATTAAAAGCTGTTTTTCAATTAAGTTAAATGTTATAGGCTACAATAAAACCATATCCTCAAGATAATATTCGAATACAAGACCTAGGTCTTAATGGGTTAATCCCAGTTTTAGGCAAGAAAAATTAAAAATATACTTCAAATATCCTATTCTAAGTGTTAAAAAGTAAAGTGTTGAGGAGCTAATTAAAACACATCTGCAATTCTTATAAAAACATACTGCTGCAGAATAATACATTTAAAATTTTAAATTACAAGGAACTATCACTCAGAGAAACTGAATCTGAGACTATAGGCTCTGAGAGCAATAACATTACATGAGAGCGATTTTGTAAAAACTTCTCCTTGTTAAACACATATTTTTCATTGTTTTCATACTGCTTGAAACTTTAAGAACAATAAAAGTAAAACTTTATTACTCTTGCAAGACTTTTAATCCATGAACAGTTCACTTCTGTTTCCTTCATTCAACACATATTAGTTGTCAAAGTCAGGAAATTTTAATCTAGTGTACATAGATAACTGCAGTATAAAGCAGTGATATATATTAAATAGATAAACAAGTTCATACTGTATAGCACAGGGAACTATAATCAATATCTTGTAGTCACCTATGGTGAAAAATATGAAAATGAATATATGTATGTTCAGGTATGACTGAAGGATTGTGCTGTACACCAGAAATTGACATGATGTAAACTGACTATATTTCAATAAAAGAAAATATATATGTATATACACATATATATATACACACAGAAATGAATGAGTAGTAAATGGTACTGGAGCTCAATGAATAGAGAGGTCACTTCCAGCTATTATAATTCAGAAGACTTCATGGGAGAAGCTTAACTTAAATAAAACCTTGGAAGGGCAGGTGATGTTTTGAGAGCAGATATTGATGGGGTAGTAGCAAATGAGGGCTTTCAAGGTGGAACTTACAAATATACTTAAAGACAGAGAGCAAGAAAACCCCATAGTGTGTTCAGACAAAGTCTAAGAAATAAGCTTGGATGAGACAGTGTTTGCATGGAGGAAGAAAAAAAAATATAATGAGAATCTTGAATAACCGTGATCTTCGTCCTTTAAGCAAGGGATTTTCAAAAACTTGAAAAGTTGAAACTTTGTAAAGGATCTCCCCACCTTTTTAATGGAAACTTAGCAGAACCAAAGCCACAATATAGAAAATAGATAAAAATGCAGCTATTGTGGTTGATGTAGGCAGTAGTACCTCCTCCCCTGTACTGAACCCACATATACTCACTGACCTTCCTCAAACATTTAGGATGTGCAGATAGTTTTAAAATGTCTGTTTAAGCTAGAGAGTGTCATTATAGGTTCTTATGAAGGAAAACTGAGCAATAAAAAAGCTGTTTTAAAGAGAAACAATCTATCGCCTGTATTAATGCCTTGCATCAAAAATACAAAATATAAACCATTTTCTTTAAAGCTAAGTAACTTACAATGAAACAACTTGAGTAACCCATCAAAGAAATCTCTGAATGATCAACTTAAACATTAAGTTATTAGCAGTCAGATGTCCTGACCCCTCCCCTCAAAAAGGAGAAAAATGGCTAAACAAATTAATAGCAGATTTTCTTAACTCAAGATTAGAAGTTTAGTAATAGTGAATTAAATCCCCAAATGGAGCATCATGGTAGAGTAAAAAAGAACAGTAAATAATTTTTTAAATAATATAAGCAAAAAACATGAGATAACAATGACATATGAAAACATAGTAAATCTAGCTGAAAAAAGAACATGCTTCTTTAAATTATCCACACAAGCAACAGTAAGTAGCAATTATATGATCAAAATCATTAATATCTTAATTCATTTGCATTTTGCATTGGAAGAAGAAAAATACCAAACATCTCTTTAACTTTTTAGGAAATTACTTTAAAATTTTAAAATAGTATGACACTATAATAACTATAAAGTATTATTTCTTACCACAATGTCATCCTACCCCCAGATACTCCCTGTTTGTCAAACCTACCCCAACCTTACAAGCCTAGCATGATATATTGTCTTCTGGTCCAATAGAACGCATCTAGCCTGTCCTGATCATGTGCAGTTTACATCTTGTATATATCTTTCCTCCTAAATTATAAGCTCCCAAGAGCAAGGATTATAGCATGTATCTTTTTTTTTTTTTTCCCATTTCCCACAATGATTGGTTGAGTGACAATCAGTGCAGTTTAGGGAAATGAGCATGAGTGAGGGATGCAACAAAGACATTAGCCGCAGTTCTGTCATTAAGTATGTTATTTGGAAAAACTACTTTATCTTTCAAGGTTTCAATTCTGCCTTTCTTTTTTTTTTTAATGTTTTTGTTTTGTTTTTGGAGGGGAGGTGATTAGGTTTATTTATTTTTAATGGAGGCACTGGGGATTGAACCAAGGACCTCGTGCACTTTACCACTGAGCTATGCCCTCCCCCCTCCTTTTTCCTATACCATTGGACTACATATTCTAGGGCTCTTTCAGCTCAAGGATTCTATGACTAAAGAAAACTGGTAAATATCTGATCTTTGTTTTCTTTCTTATGCATTTTCCTTCTTACATGCTACCTTAAAATTAAAGAAGTATGTAACACATTGATTACTATTTGGGGAAATTTACTTTCATCATGCGACATGACATTCTTGGTTGAGACAAGTGGGTAGAGCCTATTTTGAACTGAGCTTCCAGTAGAGGGGCAACTACATTTTCATGAAAATTCCTTTCTTATCAATAGCTAGAAGCATTAAGGTAAGATATGAAATTTTTAGGTAGATGCACTTTTTATTATTGTTGCTCTGAGTACTCAGGTGTCTTGGGAAAAGTCATGCTAACTTTCTAAGTAGTTGAAAAAGGGAGAAACAATTTTAAATTTATTCTTAAGTGATTCAAATCCAACTCAGAATGTTTAAGGCTAATACAGAGCTAACTTTCATATCTCCCAAACCTACAGAGAGAATGCTAGTAATAAAATATCACTGATGCAGATTACACTAAATCAGACTCATAATAATCTTTCTTTCGCCAAGAAGCCTAAGGACATAGACACTCTCTTCAGGTGAAAATATTTGCTGTTTGCGGAGCCACCAGAATACCCCAGATGCTGACTACACTTACAGATTAACCCACCTCAAGAAAGGTTATCTGCACGCCTTGGTCCCACTAAGAAAACAAAGGAGAAGCTGACAGGGATATTTAGAGCTGTCAAAAATATGATGTCTTCTGAAATTCAAAATTTTCTCTTTGAGTTTTTAGATATCTAGTCGATCCTGGCATTCATACTGTGAATTCTTAATCTAGGATTTTATTTTTCTCTTTCTCTGAAAGATCCTAAGGTTTTTTATTCCAACTGAATTACTGAAACTACATGAAAAAATTCTCTTCATTTTCAATTAGCTGGAATTTCCAATTAGTTTTATCCACAGGCTTTTAAATATATGTTTAAAATTAAAACCTTTTAAAACATAAGATTCATTAATATATAGGGGCTAATTAATCTGTTAAAAATAGCCATTTGAATTATGAAGTAACTTTTAGAAAAGATTAAGTGCTAAGAATTGCAGCTCCATTGGCCAATAGCTGAATTATATAGTGTCTTCTTCAAAAAATGGACCTTCAAAGAATAACTTCATCATATTATAAAACTCATAATGGTAATAAAACATTTTATATAGCATTATTCAATGCTTAGAAATACACATTTTAGATTAATCTTAGATAATTCTGACCATAAGTACCTTTTCATTTTAATTCTATGTCCCTACTTCTTATGGTTTACTCAAAAACTAAAAGAATAACATATTTTATAGCAAGGTTAACACTTAGTTCAAAGGATAGAGGTTATGTTTACAGATGCATTACTGGAATTCTATTTAAAAATTTCCTCCCATAGTCTGCTATAAAAAAACAGTTTTTGTGGTAAAGGTCAAAATGGGAAGCTGAACACTTGGCATTATATTCATACTGTAATGGCGAAACATCAATCTATATTGATAGATCGAGAGAAAGTTTTGATCATATTGAAGTATGGAAGGTGAAATTCAATGCAGCAGAAAACTAACCTCAGAATGATAAGTGTCTTGTATTTTTCTAAGCCTCTGCTAAACATTTGTTTTAGTTCCTTTCTTAATATTCAAAATTGATGCCTGCTGATTTAAAATACGATGCCTTCCCAAGACAGTCAGACTTGGAAGTACTAAATTCCCTTTATTTCTTTTCTTATCACAATTTTAAATTCTCCTGAGTGAATCACAAGTCTAACTTTGCTGCATACACCTGCCAGTCTATTCCCATTTGCAGCACCTTAATAAAAAAAAAAAAAAAAAAGGAATAAACTAGAGAACTCAATTGTCATATATTTCCTTTGATACTGATGTAGACATGGTGAGAAAAAGCTATGTTTTGAACCTGGTGTATTTTCAGGGACAGACCTTGGACTGTATGATGCTTACAAAGTAAGCGACATCCAGGACTTTGACAAGCCCAGTAAGTAACTTTTATTCACTGGGCTTGTCAAAGGACTTTGCTTCCTAATAATCAGAGTTGTATTTCCTCTTTATCCATTCGTACAGCTTACACACAAAGACATTTTGCAAACTATCAAATAACAATGCTAAATTAATGTGACTAGTGATTTTCTAAGCGTATTATAATGGTTACTAGCTCAAGGAAGTTATACTTTTAAAATCTGGTAATATGATATTCTATCTAAAGATTATACTTCAGTTATTCCACCCTTAATTGAGCTTTGCCTTTACATCAGTTTGGCTACCATCTTCTCCCTTCTCATAAAAATGCTATCCCATTAAGACTACCCTTGCTTCCTTTTTTGGGGGGGGGGGGCGCAAAGAGTTTGTTATGAACAAGTAAAGTT
The DNA here is from genome assembly GCF_048773025.1 of Camelus bactrianus. Lineage (NCBI taxonomy): Eukaryota > Metazoa > Chordata > Mammalia > Artiodactyla > Camelidae > Camelus > Camelus bactrianus. The sequence goes on along the minus strand of NC_133575.1, from coordinate 73,834,879 downwards.
AAAATTGTGGTTTGTAACACAAAATGGCAATCTTTTTTTAAAAATCCTTGTAAATTTTGTAGTTCTCACTCAAATCACTGGAGAGGGTTTGAGTTGTTCCACAGCAAGAGCTGGGAAAGAAATAAAAGAAAGTGACAAGTTAAGCTCAGCAGATGCAAGGTTAGCCCAGCTAGCTCGTGGGCTAGGGAGCTGAGAACAAGTGTTGCTGTTAGAGCAGGCAGCTAGCTAGATATGAGCAGAGAAAGGGGGGACGCAGGCCAAATGGCAGGAATTGAGAGAAAGGAGGGGCACAGGCCAAATGCAGGAAACCCTACATCATGTAAGCACCAGGGGTCCCTGGGCAGAGAAAGAAAAGCAGGAACCTCTGGGCTGATAAGTGGCCACACATTTGGGGGAGATAAGCAGCCCTGAGGCCAACAAAGAAAGATGGGATGAGGCCAGAATCTCCAATGTCTGAATGTAACCTTTGGCTCATTATGCCCTCGTTTCAATAAAATTAGCCTTGCAGATTAGAAGTACCCATCATGCACCGACACCATGACAGTTATGATCCAGACTAAAAAAGGACAAAAATCCCTCCTCCCTTTGGGAAGGTGAGGTTGGAATGAAAATCAGGGAATATGACCCCAGACACTTCCCTCCCTAATGAATATTCTGTTCATTCATTTTTATACTCTATGTAACCAACTTGCCAGTGAAACTCAGGACAGCTGGTCACCTGAGCCTGCCCACTCTCTCCCCTTGAGTGTACCATCCATCCCTTAATAAATCCTCACTTTACTTTTTTTAACCACTGCATCTTGTCTCTGAATTCTTTCTGGGACAAGAATCTGGAAACCGGTTACATCTACCAGCAACACTGCTACACACTGCAAGGTTTTTGCACTAATTCTCTGCTTCACATTTGTACTTTGGATTTGGTCTAGGCCTACATCCAACAGCAGTTGAGTTCAAATAGCTACCTTTTCTTTTAACCTTGTGAATTAGTTGGCCTCAGTAATTTACTGGCCTTTGGCTAAAACGGAGGGGAAATTATTTCCTCCCTTTTTAAAGCTGTTAGATTTCATGAGTTAACAGTGCTTTAAAGATGAAAAGTGCTTAATATTACTACTATATATATATATATATATATATATATATATATATATATATGAAACGAAATGAATAAAGAAATCTATAAAAAAAAATACAGCAGCTGTGACATTACTGCCTAACAGACATGTTACATTTCCAAGCTGCTCATTGAAATTTAAGCAATGGATCCCATTAACATCAAAGGGTGTCACACAGCTAAATCCCAGCCAACAGCTTAGAAAATGTAAGTGATCTCTTGTTAACTATAGAGTTAATTCAGTATTTGAATTTTTTTCAAGAGATAAATCACTAAATAAAGGCTCTTTTTATTTTCTCCAATTTGAACATTTTTATGATAATATATTAATCAGCAGGTATTTGAAATATTCCCAGTCCTTTACTATGGCATCATACACTCAGTATGAGAAATCATTTTTCATTAAATCTTAATGCAAATAAAGTATTTGGATTAGCATATATTTGAGGAAAATACACTGTGTGCTACAACCAATTTTGCTCAACTTCCTCATTTCTTACATTTACATAAGTTAGTTTGCTAAGACTGTAAGGACATGTACAATAGCAACAATGAAAAAGATAAAGTACTGTTACCTAAGGCAAGTTCGTGTGCCTGCTGCGCTCTGAAGCCAAACTGAAACGATGGAGTCTGGAGCACAGAAAGGTTTTTCACAGGGCAGAGCAAGCAGGTCAGAGTGGCTCCTGCCCTAGAAAGCCTCAAACTCCCTGAGGGGTTTTAAAGGCCAGGTGAGGGGAGGTGGGAGGGATCACAGGGTACTCGATCAGCTCGTGCACAATCCTCTGGTTGGTGGACGGTGAGGTAACAGGGCGGTCAACCCTATCAGCCCCTAGGCGCCAGAAGGTCTGGGGGCCAGGTGCTCTCAATCATCAAGTAGTTAATTTCTTCCCTTTGGTGGCGGTTTTTAGCATCTGAAAAACTCAGGAAATACACATGAGATACTATTAACTGGCTACTTCAGAGAGGAGCTGCAGCAGAGGATATGGGGGAGGGGTCTGACCCTGGAAGGCCCCACAGGGTCCTGCTTGGTTACAGTACTTAGGAACAACATAACTACAATTGTACAACGGTCATTAGAAAAATCTGCAAAATACTTCAGGAAACAAACCAACTAGAACAAAAGAAAAGAGAAGCTGTCATCTTGGATAGGAAGGCTCAACATCATAAAGCTGATGCTTTTCCTGAAATTGATATTAAGTTTGGTGTGTAAACTGAAATAAATGCGCAGCCTAAAAGTTGAGAGTTATGTTTTATTTGGCGGGAGGACTTGAGCCGGGATGACAGCCTCTCACATCGCTCTGAGGGACTGCTCCGAAGAGGCAGGGGAGGAGCTAGGATATATAGGAGCTTTACAACAAAGACCAGGTAGTTGGAACATTAAAAGATTGCTTGTTATCTAAAGAAAACCAGGCATCTCAAGTTAAAGAATTTAACGCTTTTCTATTTATGGGAGGAAGCAAACATTTGGGCTCACTGAATTCATTCCTTTGACAAGCACCTAGCCACCTAGGGCCAGTATCCTGTCCTTTCTTATTCTGAGTCCCCTCAGAGTGCACCATTGTAAGTGGCTGCAGAGGCTGGGCTGCAGGCTTGTCTTTGCTGGGGATTGGCGGCAGCGGCTGATGACTTGATGGCTTCAGAATTCTTTGTTTACTGATATTGTTCGCAGTATTTTTCGTTCACAGGTGCAATTCCCAAAAAGAGTAACATTTTTCTAGATACATTGATTTTAAAGTTCATTTGACCCAACAATCACTTCTGGGACTGTGTATGAACGATATCTGTGCAATGTTATTGATTACAGCCAGTGTTTACCACTTCAAGATTGTACATAAATCTTGGTATCCATCTATGGGGGACTTTTTATAACAACTAGGATACACCCTAGGAATATTTGCTTATGTCTAGATAAAGAAATTCTGGAAGCATATATAAGAAAAATGAAAGTGATTGCCTACAGAGGCAAGGACAAGTGGGATAGATGGGGACTAGCATGAAAGTAAGGTTTCTAGATGTGTACCTTATTACATGGTTTTGATTTTTGAACCATTCAAATACATTTCTTATTCAAAGTCCAAAAAACTTAATTCAAAAAATCAAACGCCTGAAAAAAAGGGAAAGGGTGAAGAATATACTTTCACTTAAAGGCTGTAAATGATAGGCCTGCCAATATAGTGGAAATTTTTTAAAAACATATTTGAATTAATGATAATTTGAGAGGGAGGCTTTAGCTCAGTGGTAGAGTGCATGTTCAGCATGCCCGAGGTCCTGGGTTCAATCCCCAGTAACTCCACTAAAAATAATAAGTAAATAAATAAACCTAATTTCCTCCCCCTCCAAAAAAATAAAGATAAATAACGATAATTTGAATTCATCTACTGAGCTCAGCCAGCATTTACCTTTGACTACTTCTAACTTGGAGCTGATTTTCAGAGAAATTATAGAGAAGACCACTTCTTTCCACCTAAACATCATACCATAGTGCACACTGCAGTTGGTTTTGATGACTATCAAAGGCAGAACAAAACTCTGGACAAGTTTTTTAGCATGTAATATAAACAGATCTTCACTGAGTGACAGCAGGAGATGTAGCAATGGATTAAGTTTTGTATAAAAGTGTGGCACTGGCCCCTGTTCTTAAGGTGCTAATAGTCTAAATTTACTCAAAACGCATATTGCCTGCCTTCTATGGGACAAAAACTGTCCCCTTTTCTTTTCCTATAGTTATTCCAGGCAAGAGATGTAACAATTCAGCACTGGGAGAATAAAGGACTTCTTAGCAACCACAGTTTCACGGAGGTTAAGGTTACTCCATTTGGGGGAATTTTATTCAAAAGATTAAAATGATTAATGTAGCTCAGCATATGACCTGCAATTGAAGACACCTGGCTCACAGCTTGCTATAAGTTTGATACATGAGGTTCTTCGGCATTTACTGCCATGAAGTTTGAAGGGAGCATACTGAAAAGAAGACACAGCAATAAACTTTTGGCAATAATTTCTCTCTCACAGTTTCTGCCAAGCTGGAAAGAAATGTCATTTATATTTCTTAATTGGATTCGTTTCCAAACAAATACAGACTTTCTGTAAAAGTTTCTAAACATCTGTACACATGGAATGAATAACAACACCAAGCACTTATTGGGCCAAGTTGTGAATGAACAATTCAAACAGAAAAATGACAAAGGAATCTAAGAGCAAAAAAGTGATTAAGTTATGAGAGCAGTTTTTCGAGATATTTCGGTAAAATAGATACGAACTACAAGGTAATCGTTTCCTTGATGTGGCCTATGTGGCTTGGCATTATACTTTTAGGAACACACACATCCATATGTATACGCAGTGCTTAAATAAAAGAGGGCATTTAGAGCTTCCTTGGATGAGCACAGACAGCTCAGTTGATTTCTGGCAATCCCAACATTTCCAGAATTGTGCCTGCGCTTTAACCATGGATAAGATTCTAGCTAGTGGCCCAAGGGAAGAAAAATACGATGAGCAAATTCTAATATGATGTTTCAGTTTAGCCTTTTTTTTTTTTTTTTAATCTTACTATTATTTTTTATTGAAGTATAGTCAGTTACAATGTGTCAGTTTCTGGTGTACAGCATCATGTTTCAGTCACATATTTACATACATATATTCCTTTTCATATTTAGCCTTTTGGTTTAAATGGCCAACTAAATGTGTATTTAAATAAGAGTTTATCACATATTTAATAAAAACAAAATAGAAACGAAGATGCATGATATTGCCATCACTTATCTTCTGAGTTCGATGTGTCCTACCTGAGAAACCCATTTACTAAGGACTTAATTATCATTAGACTTGAATCTAAATCCACCTAAATCTGTTCCTGTGCTCAAGTTCCAATCGCATAACTTCATAACATAAAATGTAGTTTTTCACTATTTTGATTAGTGTAAGTCAGAAAAAGCTGGTGCAAGTGGGAAAAAAGTAAACTCTTAGGCTCAATGAGACATCATCTACTACATTCCTTTTTTCTTAAACATCTGTGTCTTAGGATTGACTTAATTGTATATTTATAAAATATATATAAATATAATATAAAATACATATGAATAAATATATATTCACATATGATTATATATTTGAATATTTATTATGTATTATATAGAGCGAGCACAAATAATGATTCATGTCTTGAAATTCTGTGCAGTTCTGCTTAACTTATTTTGAGCTATCTAATCATAATTTATAGCTTTGTATATTAACTGAGTGCTATTTTTGTTAAATAATAAAATTTTCACATGAGTATACACTATCATGAGAGATGTAAAGGCTTAGTGAGGAAGAAAAACGGAAAAAGAAAATTTGTTGGTGTCAGGGGAGCTGTGTAGTGAAATGTATTTCCTTCCTTCTTCCCTGAGGACTTTCTAAATTTTGTTTTCTAATCTGAGAAGAGAAAATACATAAAATTAAAGACAGACTGAAGTAATATTATCAATATTTTTATACCTTCTTACTTAATTAAAATGTTATCACAAGATGGACATCTCTGTCTAATAGTGATTGACTTGTGCATGGCAGATCTATTAAATTCAGTTCCCATGTTAATTTCAACTTCTCTCAGATTTTCATCCAACCCCCCCCCACACACACACACACACACACAAACAGACACCAGTCTGGGCCCTCTAAACTATGTGTAAGCTTAGCTGCTTCTTTGGTCCTCTCACATAATCTCTGTGAGAGCAAGTAGATGTAATGTCTTAAAAGTGCCTTATATATTATCTCAGAACAGTGAGAGGAGCTTTCATATATATACGAAAATTCAGAATGGATCTCCACTTCTTCTGTCCACACATCAGGTGATGTTCCCTTAATTATTTTAAATTTGAATATGTTTGGTATTTGTAGATACTAACTATTATATATAAAATAGATAAACAACAAGGTCCTACTGAATAACACAAGGAACTATATTCAATACCTTTTAATAGCCTATAATGAAAAAGAATATGAAATGGAATACATATGTATAAATGAATCACTATATTGTACACCAAAAATTAACACAACATTGTAAATCGACTATACTTCATTAAAAAAAAAAAACAGATTGCTCTTGCTAGTGACTTCTATTATAGGATATATTAAACAACTTTTCTATTCTACCTTATTGTTCTTTTAAAATATATATAAGGAAAATTCCTTGTTCTTGATGCCCACTGTGATAACTTCTGTTGGTGACTAATTCTATTATTTGAAAGTTTATAACTTTTATTGCATCATTGCTTTCAAGAACTTGCCAAAAATGTGAAATATCTTAATTTTTCTCTGACAAAAAGACGCATAACGTTTGGCCTAAAAGTGCTCAATGATCCTCCTGTCCAGGAAATTGAACAGTAACAAGCAATTCTGCATCAACGCTTTTGCCATTCGAAGAACATTTCAAAGATTTTCCAGGAAAAGGGAAGATTTCCCAATGTAAAGATCTCTGGCTAGTCAGTATCCATAAGCAATTTCACACTGTGTACAGATTTAATTATTAAAAAGCACAAAGTCACTGCCATTGAAGTGTAGGGCATAAGGTTTAAACTGCACATCTTCTTATATTATGGCTCATTTAATTTTCAAACTCATATGAGAAACTGCCAAGTAATCACTTGATTAGGATTTCTCATCGTTTTAAACTTTGAATTAGACTTCTGTTAGACTACAAAGATCACTACATGAAAAAGAGGTTACTTCTAGATAAGAATCCCCCCCAAAATTACAGTGTGGGGGTGAAATGTATATTTCCTCCCTTGGGATGTGCCAAACTAATCCTAGAATGAAATACTTTTATTTTATTAAATACACATTAAAAGGTGTAACTTTTTAAGGGGTATATACTTCTAAATAACAACCTAGAATATTCTGAAGTAAATAGCTATTGGAGAACAAAAACATATTTCATATTAGGAATAGAATTCTGAAGACATATAGTACAACCTTTCATAAAAGTAACCAGAGAACAAAAAAAAAAAAAAAAAAAACAGGCAGAGAGGCAAAGAGAAGATATAAAATACAGAACAAGCCTGAAAAATAGTGGGCAATGGGAGAGCAAATGCATTAGCTTTTATCAAAACACTAATGGCAACCTAGGTATTTCTGCAGTGAAGATGCCACCGAGGGGTGGGCGGTCAGGGGGAGCGGAATGGGGGTTGAAAGGATATCAAGTGAGTGACTTTCAAGTACAGAGATTTCAGATTTGACATTGAATCATTAGAATGAAATCCCCCACAGAATTCAGTTGTTATTAAATGTTCATTAGGTGATACTGAAAATGTCACTATATATACTGTAATGAAAAGGCTCTGCTGTTGGATAAAACATCTTTAATGTATTTTAGTATTGATAATAATGTGTGTGTGTGTGTGTCACTATAAGCAATCAAATCTAAGGAGTATTTTAATATTTTAATCTCTAAATTTTATAAATTCCTATGATACTAATTTCAAAACACTCTCTGAGCACATTTTAAAAGCATTAAAATATTTCTGTCTAAAGCCAGGAAGTATTCATGATGGCACAGCATATTGTCTGGGTGAATTCTGTTGGCAAAATGAACCTGTTCTAAATGCTGAATTACGAGAGGCTAGGAGAATTGGAAAGACTGATCATCCAATTGGCAGGTAGCCTAGTAATGGAGATGATAGAGCAGTTGGAAGTTAGAACAGGCATCTCGAATTGTCCTCCTCAAAGTGAAGGAGAAATAAGACATATTTCCACACCCTGATCTTTTGTATATTCCTTTAAGAAGAAAGAAAAAAGGGGGCTAGTACTCAAATGTAGCAAGATATCCTCAAAGTTAGATTTAAGCATTTAAATCGAGTAACACATGCATACCACAGGATATCAAAGGATTTTTTATCAAGGGGTGATGGGTCAAAATCAAACTATTATTTTAAGTATCTCCTAGAAATAGATCCAATAATGATTGTTAAACTTCTCTCTATTTTATGTATAGATTTCAGATATTTTTCAAAGGAAAGGTTGATGGTATTGTTCATTTTTTCAGTTATTTAAGCCAGTATGTGTAGGATGCTAGCCAAACAATTATGGTGAATATTTTTGAATAGCAAAATGTAAATAAGTGGAAATGAATAAAGCTTTATGATTAAAAAATTCATATATAATTTACATTTAATCAAAACAGGTAGGTTTAGGACAAAAATAAAGTCATGAGTTTAAGCAACTGTGTATTACATTATTTATACCAAGTCATAACCTAACTAAATGAGGAATGTGGACATTTTAATATACTGGACCAAAACGAGTTTTTAAAAATTTTAGAGTTAATCTCTTGCATATCACCATATATTTGTCCTGCAAATGCTGGTACACTGGAACACCAAGTCACTTTCTCTGATAAATCTGAGCAAGTCTTATGCCTCCTTTTTGCTTTACTAGAAACAACATTCTTGGTGGCAATCTGCAACTGATTTTCTAAGGCTACTGCTTTTCACTGATAGATTCCTTAAGAACTTACAGCTGAAGGGCCAGATACACATGAAGGAGTCTCTAGAGAAACAGTGATTAGGTATGAAATCATATGAGACATTTGTGCCTATTTACTTCTCATTGAGGGGAATTTTGTCCCAAGAATAAGGGTAGTTTCACTGAGGGAATTCTTACTACTGCTGCGGAACTCACTTGACGGGATCTTAAATGATCTATTCAAATATGGCCCAACTGACATCAACATAGTAATAGTCAATCAATTAGTAATAAACTTCTTCTGCAATTCAAACTTTGCATAGCGTTATCTCATAATGAATAATGCTTTCTTCTTGCTAAAATGGTTACCTGGTTTAAAATGTGCAAATCATGCTGAAAGAGAAAAACAGTGAAATGATACCTATTCATTAAAGCACATTCTCAAATAGATTCTTCTTCACACTGTTCAACATGTGAAGATGAAAACCTATCCCCTTGGCACACAATAGTCCCCCTTCTCCATATCCATGGAGATTACTACTCCATTTGTATACATTAGAGAAAGACTGATGTCTTCAATGCATTACCTTGTCAGCTCCTGAAGGGTATAAGTTACATTTCCTTGTCTGCTGACATATCGGGCAATTATATAACCACATCAACTTACCTGGATTTGAGAATAACTGTGTATAGAGCTGAAAAATGCAAAGATAGACATATCTGACAACAGAGAAGACAAGAAGTCTGAGAACAAATCTATACTGGCAGTCTAATCTGGGAGCTTAAATGGAATATGCAAACAATTGTAAGGATGTACTTCATAGCCTTCTGCTATTATCCTTGGATTCATAACTCTGCAGTCTTCTAAACTGACTTCCTGTTTTAAGAACTAGAAATCCCTGAACCACTTGATCGACTATAGAAAAGAGAAGAAAGAAAAAGCAAAAACATCACTAAAGCATTACAACTTACGTTAATATGATAGCAACTCAATTTATTCAAGTGCTGATCAATGCTAAACAATCAGAGAGGTTCATGAATTATGTATTTCAAAAAAAACCCTGGTGCTTTTTAGTGGAATGTCACAAGGTTAACCAACTGGTAGACATGGGTTCCCTTGCGCACAATTTCAGATGCAGTGCTTACTACTCCAGTCAATGGAAGAACAATAGCAAAATAGAGCTTTGTTTGAAAAACATAATGAACTGCTCTCACAAACCTCAACCTTCAAAAATCATTATACATGAGAGTTTGATACTGCAGACAATTACCGGACCTCCATTTGTCTGGCAATATCATCTCTTGTTGCTTTGTCTATTCCTTAACCATGTCTCAGTAATTATTGATAGCACAATTGTCATAGATTGCCCTGTTAATACAAATGCATTAGCAATTAAAATAATTTGTTATGTATTTCCTATTTCAAGGGTCTCTAGTCTAACTCAAGTCTGTCTCCATTTCTCGGTATTGCTTACTTCTGAAAAACCTGAAGCCCTAGCCTCCACTTTCTTATGTCTGACTCATTCATGTAACAGTTTCCCCACTTTTCATTTTTATTTGGATTCATGTCAGTATCCCTTTACCCTACCATTTTAAAATCCACGGCAACTATGTTTGAAGCTAAAGTTGGAATATCGATAGCAAAACTGGCATTTTCTAGGTGTTTGTAAAAGCTGTCAACTGTTGGGGTTAGAAACTTAAATAATCCATTAACTCTAAGACTATTTGGAACCCATTTTTGCAAGGAGGTCCTCTCCTGCTGCCCTTATTATTGAAAATATTGCCATTATTCAGAACTCTTGTAAAATTTGCGTTGTCATTAGCTTATCATGCCCTCAATAAAATGGTGGCAATGTATCTAAACTGTATCTGAAAGCATTCAATTCTCTGTATAGCTCTTTATACACTCAATGGTAAATCCTGACATTTCTAACATCTAAGACTCTTAGCAATGCCACACAATCAGAGTCTATTCTTTCAAAATGTGGTTCAAAATAGAGACTATGGAAAAAAGTGAATGAAATAGCTATGTGACTTCACTAACATTATAATGGAGATGCTGATCTTGAAGAAAAATGGGAGCAAATCGCAAACAACTTATTGCAATAACAGTAAAATGCTGAATCAGGCTCTGAGCAGACTGTCAGTTCATTTAATCAAACCGCAAATCACCTGCTGCCATATGTTTATGCTACATCTCTTTCTAAACTAGCAGGAAAATGCTTAAGAAACAACTTACTTAGGGTAGGCATGGCCCCATTCCTCCCAAAGGAATGTAGAATGTGGGCTTTTATTTTATTTTAGATGTCCCCTATAAACTAGGTTCAAAAGACCATGAAACATTAAAAACATGAAAAGACACTAACGCCGTATAATTGTATATGACCATATGATGCAAAAATGATTTAACATCTACCCAGATTAGGCTGCTCAGAAATCAAACGAATATATAGATTAGGAGCTTGGGATTAATAGATACACACTATATATAAAATAGATAAACATCAAGGATCTACTGTATAGCACAGGGAACTATGTTCAATTTCTTGTAATGAGCTATAATGGAAACAGAACTGAAAATATCTATATGTATGTACGTATATGTATAACTAAATTGCCTTGCTGTACACCTGAAGCTAACACTGTAAATCAACTACACTTCAACAAAAAAATAAGGATTTTTTTGAAATAAATAAATTTTTTAATGCAAGTTTCAAGAAAGAGGAAAAAACTGTTATTTATTTAGGAAGATTACATGCTCTTCAGTTTAATGAATGGACACCATAATTCTCTCTGTACTAATGCACTTGCTGTCTCCTATATTATGTGTATAGTTATAGCAGAGTTTATAATTGCCTTGCAAATATTTCATATTCAAGGTGTGGAATTAGAAAACCAGTATGTTTATGCTTCTTATGACATATCTGTAAATATCTGAAAGAATCGTTGCACACTGCCTAGTGACAAGAAATTGTCTTCAGACATTCAGGTGAGATGTTTCCTCATTCCAAGCGTCATTTCACTCACCATTCTTCCCTTTAGTAAAACAACCTGTCTTAGGTTTTGTCTTCTTTTGTTTCGATAATTTCTTCTTTTCTGGTATCTGACCATAACAATAGTGAAAATATTTGGAGACTAATATATGAAAGTGTTACCTTTAAAATGGTGGTATTTTGTGGGATACTACAAAGATCTCCAAAGTTGATGGATATGCCAAAAAAATAAATAGTCCTTAAGGAGGTAGAGGGAAAGAAATCCCAATTGTGATAGAACTGGGGAAATAAAATAATATAAAAAGTTATTGGAGTATTTTCCACTCAGTTCACAGAAAGAAACACACTTTGCACTAGGGAAATCCAGTCAGTTTCTGTCTCTCTACTTTGGCATTCTGATTTGAATCTATATGATATTTCCCAGGTGTATGTTAGTTCCTCCAATCACACAGTAGCTAATAAATTGAAAGTGTCTTTGAGCTTTAGAGCATCATTTTGGGGAACTGTAATAAGCAAAAGTAATTTCTCTTCTTATAGCCCATTTCCTACTTATTTAAAATGAGAATTGTCAGATAATTCAAGGACTAACTAAATGAGCAGACGTGCATACAAGTTCCTAATGATTTCCCAGGACGAGATCACAGTATTGAAAAATGGAGAATTCCTTAAAGGAAGAATATCTAATACTTAATCTAAAATAATTACATAATTGTTACCATTTTTTTTAAAATGTATTAACAAAAAAGAATAAACTGCTGCAACTTTAAGACAACTGAAAATAATATTCAAAAGAAAAAATGTGTTGCACAAAATTATATAGCCTAATTTACTACATCCATTTAATCTCTTTAAATGTAGTTTTTTGTTCAAGTTTTTGTTCTCTTTCAATACATTTTATTTACCTATAATATATATTCAGAAAAAATGCACAAATCACAAGTGACCAATTAATTTTTGTGAAGTACATGCACCTTTGTAATCACCACTGAGATAAAAAGAGAACATTTCCTATACCCCTAAAGTCTCCTTTGCGCCTCTTCCTAATCAAAGGTAACTGCTGCTGTTCTGACTTCCAAAATCTTAGATTTGTTTTGCCTGTTTCTGAAGTTTAACAAATGGAATTATATATATATATATATACACACACACACTCTTTTATGCATGGCTTATTCCTCTCAATTAGTATGTGAGATTCATCCATGTTGTTACTGGTAACAATACTTCTTTCTTGTTGCTGTATACTATTTTTTAAATTCATTTTACTATTTTTGTATCGAAGTATAGTTGATTTACAATGTTTCAGGTGTACCAATGGAGTTTTTATAATGATATATATATATATCTATTTCCTTATTTATTTTTACAGAATATAGCTGAGATAACTTCAGATTTCCATGAAATGTTGTCACACTAGAAATCTCACACTCAAAATTATTGAAGCTTTAAAAGAACCCAGGAGATCAAGACCTTACTGATGAAGTTAAACTGCTTATTAGGCAAGTAAGAAATTTCAGACTAACTAATTAACATCATCATTCTTTAACTCCCATTAATCATCCAGCATAATCATTATTCGCCATTGCAAGTACATAGTTGGAGGGCAAAAGGACAGGAGATGCTGTAAAATGAGTACCATTTTGAGCTGGCTCAGTCAGAATCCCAACATTAAATGATGAAGGAGACATGCAGCAAACATTTGGAAGTAATTATCATGATTTGATTAGATACGAATCACAGGCAAATGTCCATCACAAAATATACTTAATATATTAAAATAAAAGTGTGCAGTTATCTCTCATAATTCAGAAATACTTAAAAAAAGGAAAAACTTGGATTTTCGAGTGCAGGAAAATATGAAACACAAAGGGGCAAAATGAGTATGTCCTCTATAAAACCTATGTTGTACAGTTTATTATTTTGAGCTTCAGATGATTCCATATCATCAATACACAAGCTTTTCATACACATCATTTCCAATTAGGCAGTTATCACAATTTCTGTGGCCTATAGGATAATCCCCTTTAGAAGATACTGTGAAGAGAGGTAGACATGTTAGGTAGTTAGATAGAAATGAGCACCCGGCAAGGGGAGAAGAAGGGGCAGGGAGCAACCCAGAAAATAGCAGTACACCTGCGCTCAGGATAAGGGGCTTCAAAGAGTTTTACTTTCTCTAAATGAAGGAAAGAAAGCTTTCTTCCAACAAAGAAGCCAGTTAGAATCAAACGCTGCAGCTGCACAGTATAGAGATGGGCCTGGCTTAATATGACCCAATGTTCATTATAATGTAATTAGCATTGCAGTTTGGGCCCCCTCCTGTAGGTTTTTCTGTGTGCATCATGGGTAAAAACATGCGTAAAAGAGATGGGCGTGCCTGAGCACTCAAGGGATGTCCGTCAATCAATCACGAGAACACCCCTAAGACAAGATATAAGACAGGAGAAACAAAGCAGTGCCGCCATTTTCCTCTCTTGGGTTGGCCCACCTTCAATTCTTGAAGGTATACTATACTAACTTTTGCTCTATAAATAAAATTTTTTGTTTGTATCATGCTTTCAGTCTCCCATTTATTTTTTTCGTGTAAGACAAAGAACTGAGGGCTTTTTACCCTCCTCGAGGTAAGAGAATCTCTAATTAACTTGTAAGTTTCTGGATCCTTAAAAGCATATTTAATGTTAATAGGCATGTGATTAATAACAGCAATTTCATATTAATATTTAATCTTAAAATCCATATATGGTACATGCCTTTGATATTAGATTTTTAATCAGCTGTAACATGATAATTAGTATCAAGTAACCTTCAAACAAAATCTTCCTGACTACTTTTGGTATAGAAGATCCACAAAATGTATGACAAGCTTCATATGTAGTTTCTAGTAGCCACAGTAAAGAAAGCAAGAAGAAACAGATGAAATTAATATATTTAACCCACTATGTCTGAAATAATCTCATTTCAATATGCAATCAATATAAAATTACCAATGAGCTTTCCTTACATTCTTTTATCCATAGTAAGTGATTAAAATCTGGTAAATAGCTTACACTTATAACACAGCTCAATTCAGACTGGGTGTATTTCAAGTACTCAGCCACATGTGACTACTAGCTACCAGACTGGGCAGCACAGGTGGAGAAAATCTCCTGCAATGGTATTTTACTTTTGATAGAGACAAGTGAATTAAGCCTGTGAAGTCCCAGCTCTGTGATATTTTTGTTTTCTTTTCTTGCATAGGTGCTATTTGCAAAGAAAAAAAAATGTTCTGACCATAACTTAACATTCTTTCTTTAGTTTTCAAAGTCTCCATATGCCAGATGGTAGAATTTCTTTGGACTATTTTTTTTCTTTTGCTTCTACAATATGAGAGTGGGGGTTGTAAAAGATTTAACATAGCTGAGCACATACTGTTAAGTAATGGCAGAGTTCCAGGGTAAAAGAACACAGGCAGCCATGGCATGTGGGTGGCTTTTTTTTTTTTTTTTTTTTTTGCAACCAAGTTAAGAAGAGAATTTAGCGAATGAATTGCTATACCACAAGAGGAATCAGACTGGGGGTAGGGTAGTTTTAAATTGAATCTGCAGGACCTAGTGAAAGGTTAATTTTAACTCCAAAAAATTAGAGCCACATGTAACAAATAATGTTTTCCCATATCCATAAAGAAACCTATGGCCAAATACATCCAAATGAGTACTTGACTCAGACGGTGTTAAAGAAAGTAAGCTAAGCTCATTTATAATCAGAACTACAGCTTCAAGCAATTATATAACTATAGCCACCAATGTGCCATTGTGTAATGACTCTTTTAAAAACCCTCTTAAGTCATAATGAGTTCCAACTCTGGTAGTCCAACCAAGTGCCTGTGATCCTCTAGAGGTGCAATTACTGCGTGCTAGCTACACCCCGCCCCCATTTTCTTATTACTATAATCAAATCTCTTTTAATTTTACATGTATAAATTATTAAGGTCAAAACTTTGATCACTTGTTAATATTAGACAATCTCAATGAAGCAAGATGTTCCAAGGTTAATGCAATCATATTCACTGAACTCTTCCAAGTTCTCCAGAAAACTAGACTATTTTGATTAAAAAGGGGTAACCACAAAAATGTTCCAGTAAATTACATAGATCAAATAAGCTACTCAAATGGTTCTACCAAATGCTTCTTTCCTCTGCAGGATGCCTTTTGTAAATTAGCGGTTATCGCATATGTAGATTCTCAAAATCAAGTAAAACAAAATTTAATTTGTGCTTGAGAAGGAGGGCTTATGAGTTGAAAAGGAATGTAAAGTCTAACACAACTCAAAATAATGGAAAAGACAAATTTTTAGAGTCCTTTGACCTTTGATAATGCAGATATAAGAAACAGTGCTGTTTAAGGGAAATATATACTTAAAACTTGTACATTCCCTAGTTTGTAGTTTACATAACTATGTATTGGAAAATTCTTCTCATATTTAAAATAGACAAAGTGCTATACATTTTTTTTCTGGAGTCTAAAACAATGCAGAGAAAGTGTTATTTAGATTAATTTTCGAAGTCACATATTCCTTGAAGTTGCAATTTTGTGAGTTTGCTCCAATTTATTTCTTGGGTTTATTCTGCATGTTCTTAAATGGGCATACAGCTTGAGTTAGGTGCAGCTTTCAAAATTGGAATATACTTCTCTTAACCAATAGTGAGTCAAGATACTATTACAGTAAGGTTTTCATCAGACAGTGTCAGCACTTAGTAAAATCTAAAAATAATATATAGTAAACTAAAGAATTTCATACTTCACATAAATTTCCGGTGGCTTCTGCCAGTTCTGACATAGTTACATCCAACCAGGTATTTCCTAGATAAATATATTATACCTGACAAGATACCCATGTCTAATATTATAGTATTAGTATTAACTGTGATCATTCATGGTGTTAGTACGATCTAGGCCTGCAACTGTAACTATAGACCTGTCATCTAAGCACTGCTGTGGTCTTGAACCATTTTATTTTTTTTAATTTAATTTTTTATTTTTTCAATTGAAGTATAGTCAGTTACAATGTTGTGTCAATTTCTGGTGTACAGCATAATGTTTCAGTCATACATATACATAAGTATATTCCTTTTCATATTCTTTTCATGTTAGGTTACTACAAGATATTCAATACAGTTCCCTGTGCTATACAGTAGAAAATTGTTGTTTTTGAACCATTTTAAATCTGTATTCCTCTAAAATTATTTAGTAATATAAAGTGTTATCATGTAACAGCATTTCAAGACCAAATATTTTTAATTGCTACCATTGTCTATTATTTTCTCTCATTGCTTCTTATAATTACTACTTTATAATTTCTACTAAAATTAAATATCTGAGAAAGTATAATCTTTTACCAACACAGAAGAAATAGTTGTGTCCGTTTAACTTTTCAAGTAGAGCCAAGTGAATGTAATCATTTTCTTGAGAATGTATAAAGCCTTGGTAACAGCCAATGTCAACAAAATCAAAGGACCTGCATTTTAGAGTGAGAAACATTCTGGATAAACATCTAATCAACCACCTCACTTAAAAATGTGGAAATGAGGTTAGTAGAGCTGGGAAGTACATTTTCCAAACTAACATCACTAGAAGCTATCGCTGTACTAGGCAACAAGTGTTCCAATTCTCAAATCAAGACAGCATACTGGTTGTTTATTCTGAAATTAGCAAATCTTGATGGTTCATATAGTTACTTAAACATAATAGTTGTACATGTTTAATTTTTGTAGTATATATACTGACTTAAAACAAACAACTTAACTATCAAGAGTTGTTTTTCCAACATGGCTTCCTAGTGCATGGAAATACACACAGAAAATTAACAGCAAGTGTCTTCATTTACATATAACACTAGTGCTCCCAAAGATGAATGCAAACTCTAATATCTAATATCCTTTATTCCTTTACTTATTTGATCATCTCTAGTTCTTCACATTTCAAACTTTACATATTCACAGTTATATAATTCAAATAAAATTCCACTACATCTTCTTTAAATTCTGCAATAATTATGTTATTAATATGTGCATATATGTGAAGTTAATACTCAGTTCTTTAAGATAGTGATGAAAAAATTGGAAAGCCCAGAAAAGCTGCTAGTTGACAAAATGTATTTTCTTCCACTTATTTTCAACCTGAGATTAATAGCACATGCCATCACCTGGTAATGTCTCTGTAATTATTGACAAATAATAAAATTTTGTATACTCTTCTGAAGCATTTCATATTTAATCTGAAATAACACTTCAGATTTTTATAGGCTCTTAGTCATCCACAAGCTTTCATATGCAGTGAAATTATTCCAGTTCAAGTCATCTGCCCACTTGCTTTAAGTATCAGTGATTGACATTTCCATACTTCTTAAGAAAGCAATACCCCTAAGCACACTCATCATCTTTGTAGTATGACTTACAAAATGCTTAACTTAATACAACTATCCTAGCCTATCACATATTCGGAGAAGTACTCCATATTATCCCTGTGACAATAAGAGCAAAGCTTATCACACCATTAACTTCATTTCCATGACATTCAGACAAATGATGTTAGATGTTAACATGTACTTCAGCAATTTACATAGTTATGTCAAAGAAATACAGAAGCCTCCTGGAAATTGCTAGTTTAATCTACTGAAGAAATAATTCCTCAAAAGTTAGGCATGTATGTATACAAAGATACGCCTCGTATGGAAGCATGCTTACCTATAAACTGAATGAAGTTTTCGCTAAGTGTTTGAAACCCCCCCAGTCTTACTTCCTCTCTGTATCCCAGCTCCTCAAGTGAGAGCAGATTGGTATCAGACAGACCTGAGTTTCAGTCCTGGCTGTGTCACATAACAGATCCGTGACCCTGGGAAAGTTGTTAAATCCTTCTACCTCTCAGTTTCTCCATCAGTGAAACAAAGATAGTAAATAATCCCTACTCCAGAGGATCATAACAAAGATAAAATTCAATGGTGTAAGGCACTCAGCCTGTCAGATATATTTTTACTTTTTTTCTAATCAAGTCATTCCTTGTAGTATTTATAAGACGACTTGTTTTCATCTATTGTGCCATTATTTGAGCAGCTGTTACAGATTAAATAGACATCATATAAAGTCATCCCTTAAGACAAAGTCTGGATCTTAGCTCTTCTAGGAAGCCAAGTGTGTGTGTGTGTCTTATTGGTTCAGCTAAAGATGTACCTTATTATGTTATTCTCTAATTTCCAGTGCCTCACATATTAGTGCTTAATTATATATTAGATCATACTAATGATGATGTCTGTGTGCATTTTATCTTCCCAATTAGACTGTAAGTTATTAGTGAAATTGGAGTGAGTCATAGATCTCTCTTGTAGACCGCAATGATTAGCCACATAGTAAGTACTTAATTGATCAGCACTAGATGAATTATGTATTTGGTACCAGTTCCCCATCTCTATCTCACTCCTCGTGTATCATTGTCATAGGATCCTTCACAACGGAAAATGAATTTTGAGAGGAAGCCATGCACAGGTGTACATGAGACACAGGTGTTTCATTCTGCCTACATATTTTTGGTCAAAGTCAATCTCTCTCATTGTCTCTGTCTCTGTCTCTGTCTTTAAATTTCCTGATAAGGTATTCAAGCAGGGGTGCATCTAGGTTTTCTGGACCCTGGAAATTACGTGAGAGACACTTTCTAGGATCTTAGTATTATTATCTTAATAACATTATTTTTGCAAATGTATGGAAACATATGACCCATATGATACACTGATAGGAGAGCAACCCCCCACCGCCGGGACTTGAAATGAGTGGTGTGCTTTTATTGGTATCAAGGTAAATCATCTTTTGTATCCAATGGTTGCTCCTGGTAAAGTTCCCAACTTGTATTATAATTTCCAGTCATTTGTACTACATGATAACAAATAATATTGAAGGGGAAACTTTTCAGCTAAAAGATTGTTCCCACTTGACTCTGTTTTAGTCCCACTTTAATTTTATCATTTGGACAAAAACAACATCAACGACAGCAAAAAAAAAAAAAAGCTCAAACTTATTACTTGAAGACATCTGTATTTGTTTCCTATTGCTATTGTAAAAAACTTCCTACATACTTAGTAGCTTAAAACAGCACAAATTTATTATCTTACAGTTCTGGGGGTCAGAAATCTGAAATGGATCTCATGGGCAGAAAATCAAGATGTCAGCAGGGCTACATTCCTTTCCGGAAACTCTAGGGGAGAGTCTGTTTCCTTGCCCTTTTCCAGCTTCTAGAGGCCACCCACATTCCCAGAATCACAGTTCCCTAGCAATTTCACAGCTGGCAGTGTTCGGCTCAGTTTTTGTCACGCTGCCATCTCTGATTCTCCCTCTTTTGCTTCCTTCTACTTTTAAGGATCCTTGTGATTACACCGGGTGCACCATGATAATCCAGAATAACCTTCCTATTTTAAAGTCAGCTGAAGATCAAGTTTAACCACATCTGCCACCTTTGATATAATCCTCCTTTGCCATATAGCCTAACATAGTCACCTTTACCAGAGATTAGAATGTAGACATCCCTGGGGGGGCCATTATTCTGCCTATCCTGACATGTTTGGGGAAATCATTGAATAATAATTAGTATCGATTCATGTAAATTGGTCATAAAATAATTCACATGAATTACAGTTTCAGTGATTCATTCCTTCATTTGACAAATACAATGATCTCTATTTGCGGTAGTTCTATAAAGTCACTGTGAGCAATGGAGTAGCCAATACTGAATCATTATTTCTAGGGGAAGTATGTGTATGTATTTTTATTTATTTATTTTTATGGTATTTATTTTTTAAATTATTATTTTATTTATTTTTTATTTTGGGGGGTTCATTAGGCTTATTTATATTTTATTTATTTTTTCATTTTTTTGGGGGGGAGGTAATTAGGCTTATTTCTATTTTATTATTTTAGTTTTTAAGGGGAGGTAATTAGGCTTATTTATTTATTTATTTATTTATTTATTTATTAATGGAGGTACTGGGGATTGCACCCAGGACCTTGTGCATGCTAAGCAGGTACTCTACCACTGAGCTACACCCTCCCCCCCCGATATATATACTTTATATACATATATTCTTAAAAGCCTAAAATACAATTCTTCCTTGTAGATTCTATTTATTTTACAAAAAGAAAATGACGTTCATACATGTTGAATGACTTGCCTGAGGACACCCCATTAACAGGTACCATAGTGGAACTTTAAATCCCATTCAACTGGCCCCAGTCACAGCCTCTTGCACCACACCACACTGCCCCATACTGTCCCCGTCTTCTGGTAATTTCTTAAAGCTGAAACAAGGCAGAGCGGCTCCTGGAGAATCTCAACTAGGAATGGGCACACCAGCCACTCAAAATTTTCACCACTCTCCACAAGTCCACAAATGACTGTGAAAAACGCCACAAGTAGTGATTTAGTGGGTACAAATAAATTGTAGTGAGAAAGCATATTTGCAAACACAGACTTTGCAAATAATGAGGATCAGCTCTATTTTTTAAGCACCTACTATGTACCAAGCACTGTTCTAAGTTCTAGAAAGAAAGGCAGATTCCTTGGTCTCATGACACAGGGAGTAAATCTGACAATAAGAAAGGGGATAGATAGATAGATTGATAGATAGATAGACAGAAATCCATGGAAGTTCTATATAGGTTATGTGTGTGTGTGTGTGTGTGTGTGTGTACAAGATCATGAAAGAGGTACAGTTGGACCAAGATCTCCAGGAACGTAAATATGTAATAAAACACTAAGTGACAATGCCAATGAAACAGCCATGTAATCTCATTTTCCCTAACCTTGAACAATTTCATTTTCTCTTGCTATTCCTGGCAAGTAGGCTTAGCAGAAAAAAAAAAATGAGTAAGGCTTAACTCAACTCTGAAGAATTAGCATAGTCAGCTGCTCAGCTGAGCAAAAGTTTTAATGTAAAGTACTGTTAATCGCGAGAGTGGTACCATGCTATACAGACCGTGTTGCTGTTCCTTTTTATAACTGCCCTCATTCTGCCAGAAATCCTAAGAATCATTCATTAGCAGCCTTAAAACAACTTGAAGCTGGTACCCCCTGCAAATATTACAAGCAGATCTCAAGAAAACTCACCTAAATCAACAACACTTGTAAACACATATCTAATGTTGAATTTCAAAAAGTAAAGCAAACGGTGCCTAAAATGAGTGTATTGTCTGTACAAGTGAAAAAGGAGGAAGAGAAAGGAAGGATTTAAACTTTCTGTACCGTTGGTATTCAATTGCATTAGATAAAACATTTTATAAATATTTTGCTATGTGAGCAGATCTTTGCAATGCTTAAACTGAAATATTGTAAGGATGCCAAATCTTCCAGCATCTTCATTTTAAAAGGAAAAAAAAAAAAAGAACCTGAAGTTCAATTTTCAGTAAATAGACAAATTTATTCATAACTGACTGTAATTATTTCAAAAATTAAAATAAAGGTGAAAGCTTAGCAATACATATATTTCTGCTCAAGTGGCAGATGAGAATATTAATTTTTTTAAGCATGCAGGAAAGAGCCAAAATAAGCTTTAATAATCTATTGAGTCCACAGGGCAAAACTACTCTACTTTGTTTCCAGAAACAAGCATAGTGCTAATGCGAACAGTAATAATAATAATATTTATAAGGCACTCATTTTCCCTACTGAGGCACTCAAAATATGACAGTTTAAAAATGATCATAAATCAGAATTTAACCTTTTTATTACTATAATAAAAATCGCGAAAATGTTCGATTAAATTCTTGGAGGTCTAAAGTCTTAGAAATAAAACTCTTCCTGAATTTGCCAAATTGGAAGTATTTAGCTCTAAGCTTTAGCTTCAATTCTCTCAAGAAAGCAGCACAGATATACCCCTATGTGTTTTTTACCTTTTAGTTTATGAACTATATGCTAAGGTGGGATTTATATGATCAGTTTGTTTCTACTTAACAGCTTTTCCTTCCTTCCTTCTTCCTTATCTCTCTCTCTCTCTTTTTGTTTTTGAAACATTTACTATAGGCAACCAACAAGAATAGGGACTGCAATGGGAGCAATGACAAATATCTTCTTCCAAATGATATCCTCAGTATTATAAAGTGCTATATTGGTGGAGCTAGAAGGAAATAAATTTCATGAAGTTCACTGTCCTGATTTTACAGTTAAAGACATTGAAGTCCACGAAAGGGAAACAATTTCACAAACAGTACATGGTGATTCAACAATAAAATTAAATCTAGAATCAATATCTCCTTCCTTTTACTCAGGTGGTCCTTCAACTGCATTGTGCCATCTTCTATTCATGCAACAGGGATGCACGGATTGCTTACTATGGGCCAAGAATCATGAAAGCTATGGGAAAAAAATGCATGGATTTTCTACAAAGTTTCTATGATTGTGGGGCTGGCTCACTTCTGTGTACTCACCGTTTCCAGATTAAGGTTTAAACCGAAAGTAATTAGAATTTACTTTGAGACACGTGGAACAACTGCTGATGACTTAAGGTATGTACAAACTTACCAAAGAAAGTTGCGTGCTAGAATAATTGTTTTCGGGCCATCATACCGGCCGTATGTAAGTAGTTATATATGTCAGAAAAAGACTCCTGTCATAATACTTACCATCAATAAAAAGATGAGAACATTTGATAGCTGTGCAGAGTTCTGAAAAGCTATCTGGGATAGTATATAAACTCTACAAGGGTCAGTAACCTTTTTGTCTTGCTCACGGTTATTGTACCTAGCACAATTCTTGGCTCATGGTAGGTGCTAAAGAGTTTTGTTGTTTGAATGATGTATGTAAAAAGGTATACTAGCAAGAAAAATGAAAGACAGTGAGTCTATTTCATTGAACATCAGTGTTTTAGAACTCACAGGGATTTTATGAAATTATTTCTAATATTTCAAGTGAAAAAAGAGCTTTCTTGATCAATTAAGTCTATTCCTCCTAAGATTTTCAGCCCATACTTCTAACACACTAGATCTAACTTTGTATCTAGATCATTTGAATGCACAGAGAAAGGTTTTTGTGTATTTTTAGTGCCAGAAAATAAAAACTGAGGATCTAGAAATTTTGAGTAAACCCAGCTGGGCAGATGTCAATTTTATCGTATTTATGTATTCAGCTCAGAATATTGTGTTAGCTGGCAGGAAACAAAAAAGCCAAATGCCAATAAAAATAAATGACTCAAATTGGGTTTTACTGAAATAATGTAATTTGAAGATTTTACATATTTCATGAGGGAAACTTCAGTCCCACAAAAGCTATGGGGCTTCAGTTATTTTTCCCTTTTGGTGTAATTCTGCCTTTATGACACTGATCCTTTTCCAACCCTTTCAATATGACTGTTCCACAATGTGAGCATCAAAGTCTGATCTCAGTAAAATCCAGCAGAGGAACCACTTAATTGATCACAGACCTTACTGGAAACATTCCCGAACAAACTATAGCTGGGTCCTCTGCTTCCCTTTCTGGGTGATAAACACTGGCTTCTCACTACATTGCATTAGGAATGATTTCTAAGTTGGGCTCATCTTCATTCGATGATGACAATTACTAACAGTTGCTGTGGTCTCTCATTGGTTTTCTCTCCGAGACAGGCAAAATGTTACAAAACAAATTCAAGGAAAATGATGCATAACCTTTTTAGAGACCATAAACCTGCTGTCATTGCAACAATGTTGGGGCTAGAGGCTGACATATTTCCTTACACAGACTCCTTTTCTCTTCATCTTTTACCAGTGAGGCTCTCTAACCTCTCCTATACCCATTCAGATAATTAGTTGTCATTATAAGGATGGCGCCACATGTCTTCCAACTGGATTAATTTCACTGAAGTCTTACTATTCCTTCATTTCCATATAAAGAATGGGATGCCAACAAGAAGTCACTTACACCTTCCCATCACCTCTGATTATAAATAAAGTATCCACTATGTCTTTGTTTGTACACTAGTGTCTAATACAGTGGAAAGAGTGTTACGGTCTAAAGTGGATATATCTGAAGTCTAGATTTGTTTTTCCTAAATGCAGGAATTAGGGAAATTGATCATACTCAAGTTTGTAAAGTGAGAAAGTGATTTACCCATTCGTAAAATGAGAAAGTGATAGTTACTCTCATTGAATTTTTGTGAGGATTAAATCAGATTTTTTAAATGTGGTTGAAATTTGTTCAGTTCTTACAAGTTCATTTCACGGTTCTGGATGATTTTTTTTTTTTTTTTTGAAGAAGCAGCAGAATGACCTTGGAAGAGAAACTTGATTTAAGTCCGAGAAAACGAAAATACCCTTGAAAAATGTGAAGTTTGCTCAAAGAATGAAAAAAAAAATCTTCTAAAGTAATACATAGGTCTGAGTCACTTTCTGAAAGGCTGACTGTTGCTTTGCTTCGAGGCAGTTTTTTTCACACTGTGGCACTCATGTGCCACCAAAGGGAATATGATTAGTTTATTCAAATGGAAATCCCATACCAGGAATTTGCTCAGGATAGGCCTCACCTCAGTCAATGCTTTCCAGAGCTGAGTCCGAGAATCTGCAGTGAAAGGGTCTGAGGTACCTGTTTCCAATGCAATTCCCTGAACATGACCTCTGACCTACCAAATCTACAGGGTATCAAGGTTCTCAGGTGATTTTGCTGAACTCTAAAAGTCAGAGACCCACTGACCTCTGGAAATAAAATGGCTAGTTATTGTATCATTTCAATGCAGGCTTCTATGAGATTTAGGTAGAAACTAGAAAAAAGTATTTCAAGGATTTTTGAATCTGGAGTCCAGCATTGCACGAAGGAGAAAATAGCCCTACCACATAGTTACTTCCAAGAATGCAAGTATTCCCATGCGTATATTGTGCAACTTTGTTTTGCTTCATTCCTTATATCGATTTTAACCTATGAGACCTATGTCCTTTAAAGGCATAGATACAGAGACAGAATTGGGAAAGCCTGCTAACATGGGGAAATTGAGTGGCTGTGATGTCACACCACACAATTGCTTTTAACTCCAGGGTAAGTAGAATTAAAAGTAATGAAATGATACTAGGAAAGAAAACTTAAGAAAGGAGGAAAGAAAAGCAATTTTTCTAAATACAGAAAATAAAACAATGATTTTAGTGGGAATTAATACTCTTCCAAATTAATAGATAATTCGTTATTTATGAAATTAAATATTGGGTAGGAAAAATTCTCAAAAGTACATGATATGGAAAAAAATATCGAGTATTTTGAAATAGAATGGGTGATCTATTGAATTGTTTCTATCCCTGAATTTATGTTTCCATAACTACATTTTCACACAAAGGGATGTTTTCCAATAAACTAAACTGAGTGGCCAATAGGTGAAAAAATAGAACAATTTTGTTCAAATAACATAAAGACCTACAGGTAGTGGAGAATGAGGATAGAAACACATCAAGAAAGGTAATTCCGTTATAAAATACATCAATACATTTGAAGTTTTTAAAACTAGATCAGTGCGTACAAGAGGAAACACGAAAGTTTATTTTCCCTTTTCAGTTTCAGGCATAAATAAGTTCATTTAAATTTCCTAAAAATAGCAAAACTTTACTGGCACAAGCTTTACTTTATATCTGAAGCTAAATTATAATTGTCATTTAATTTGGTCTCACTTTAAGTTTATTTTGTTGGACACAGAATAATTGCCAACATTTCTGTTCTCTTCCAGCGTCCAATGTCATAGTTTGCTTTTAAAAGATCTTTCACTACAAGAGTATTACAATCAATTGCTAACAAGAGGAGGAGTTTAATACAAAGTAGCACCGTGGCAAAAAGAATCAAAGAGATAGATGTTTCTTGCTGTACAGCCAGCAATCACCTGAATCAAAATTATACTTTTACCATGCTCCCAAATAATTCTTATTCCAATTTTTATAGACCATGCATTGAGAAACATATCTAATGGAAATAAAGCAGCTTTCAGTGAGCAGATGAAAATGACATCATAAGAAAATAAAAGAAATGAACCCAGTGAGCATCAAATTGTATTCCATTATACATACACGAAGCGCTTGGAAGTAGCACCTTAACACTGTCCCATATATGTTTATAGCTTTTGCCTCAGCTGGATTGATCTACATTATTCTCACCTGCCACAATCCCAAAATGGGTACAGATGCCCAATACGTTAATCATCCAACTGTTTCCCTATACAAAACAAACTGCTTCCACTTTTCCTGAATCATCTGGATTAACTGTCTCAACATCAATGAGTCTACCCTACCTCATCCAGGCTCCTACTGCACCTAAAAGCTGACCCTCCAGAAAACAACATTCAGATCCTTACTGATCTCACAATCTATCCTGCATTTATTAACACAGACAAGTCTATTCCCTTACATCACCTCCAGGTTCCTCTATAATTGCTCTGTAAATACTCAGAAAATAAAAGGTGGGTAAGGTAGATGAAACATAGTAATGTAGCCTATTTTATTATTACTCATTTTATCAGTTGGCTTTCTAGGTTCCACTTATTGTATTAGATGTGGAATGATTAATGTCTGCCTCATTTTCAGTATTGGTTTAAAGTAAAAGAAGCATACTACGTGCTTTTCTTTATGAAGTGCATTGCTACTTTCCCTGATCTCAGTGGACAAGTCTGTCTGATTCAATTTTACCACTCCTGCATGGCCTAAATTTTATTTCTGAAAAATTTCTGATCATTTATCTTATATCAATGGCCATATTTGGAAAAGTCAAAGCATATTTGGGACCTGAAAATGTATCATAACTGGACTTTGCAAATTTTATAAACCATTATCCTTAGGCATGTCTGACTATGTGTAAGACAATTCTTCATGTCACTCTAACAAACATCTCTAGGTGTCAATCTTCCTGGACACATTAACTTATATTTTAAACTCTATGCATAAGAAATTGATTTTAAAGGAAATTTGGATTCTGTTTGCTAATATTTTGTTGAATCCAACACAAAGCAAACAAAAAGAAAACCTGCTGAATGGGAGAAAGTATTTGCAAAAGATGAGACTGACAGGGGCTTAATTTCCAGAATATATAAGCAACTCATACAACTTAATATGAAAAAAACAAACAACCCAATCCAAAAGTTGGCAGAAGTCCTAAACAAGCAATTCTCCAAAGAAGACATGCAAATGGCCAATAAGCACATGAAAAAAATGCTCAGTATTGCTAATTATAAGAGAAATGCAAACCAAAACTATAATGAGGTATCACCTCACACAAGTCAGAATGGCCATCATTCAAAAGTCCAGAAATGATAAATGCTGGAGAGGGTGTGGAGAAAAGGGAACTCTCCTACACTGTTGGCAGGAATGTAGTTTGGTGCAGCCATTGTGGAAAACAGTGTGGAGATTCCTCAAAAGACTAAAAATAAACTTACCATATGATCCAGCAATCCAACTCCTGGTTATATATCCAGAGGGAACCTTAATTCAAAAAGACACCTGCACCCCAATGTTCATAGCAGCACTATTTACAATAGCCAAGACATGGAAACAACCTAAATGTCCATTGACAGATGACAGGATAAAGAAGTTGTGGTATATTTATACAATGGAATACCATTCATCCATAAAAAAATAGCAAAATAATGACATTTGCAGCAACATGGATGCCCCTGGAGAATGTCATTCTAAGTGAAGTAAGCCAGAAAGAGAAAGAAAAATACCATATGACATCACTTATACGTGGAATGTAAGAAAAAAAGAGAGAGACAAACGAACTTATTTACAAAACAGAAACAAACTCACAGACATAGAACACAAACTTATGAAAAAAAAAAAAAAAGGAAACAAACTAATGGTTACCAGGGATGGAAGCAGGTGGGAAGGGCAAAATTGGGAGTTTGAGATTTGCAGATACTAACTAATATATATAGAATAGATAAATGACAGTTCATACTGTATAACACAGGCAACTATATTCAATATCTTTTAGTAACTTATGGTGAAAAAGAATATGAAAATGAATATATGTATGTTCTTATATAACTGAAGTATTATGCTGTACACCAGAAATTGACACAACATTGTAAACTGACTATACTTTAATAAAAATATTAAAAAGGAAGTATGGATATTTAGACATGTATAATTTTAATGTGCCTTTAGGGGTTCAATGACTGAACAGATAAATGGTGGCTAAAGTAAGCATTGCTTGTGTAATGTTTAGAAAAGAAAACAAGTTTGATTCACAGCAGTAACAGGTTTGTAATAGCATCAGTACTCATTAGCATTAGAAAAACAATTTCTCTTGCATGGGAGAATGACTGATACAGATAATCACAGGGATGATATTAGATGAAATTGAGTCCAATATACTCTTCTAAGAACAGTGAGCTTACATTATTTTTTACTGTTTATATTTTTTCTGAGTAGGTGTATACTAAATTAAATGTATCCTTTATGGAATTGAGTTCAGCAGCAGCCATTTTAAGACAGTTAAGAAGTCTTCTCTTTTTAAGTAAATATCAGATAGGTACCTCTAAATGAGGAGGTGTAGGGAACAACAGTTTTTAGAATGTTCAAGTTTTGTTTGATAGTAATCATATTAACACAGATATGCAGATATACTATATTCTCATACACAATTGAATGTAATGCTAAGAACCAACTCCTGAAGGAGGCAGAATAGGTTCTTACTTTAACCCTTAAAGCAGAAGTCCAGGGAGGTGAGGGGAATGGTTCGTGGATAAGGCAAATGATGGAGCCAAAGCTGGAATGATGGTCCTTCAGAGGCATCAGTGCAGACTTCCTATTTCCAGACAACATAATGCATCTTGGGTTGCTCTTTTCTTCGAAATATTTTCTAAACTAACTGACAATATCATCTGATAATTAATACTAAATATTTCAGCAGCATTTTACACTTCCTATCACATCAAGATTATTTCTTCTTTCTGATATTAAAACAAAAATGAAGAAACTCAAGCTCAGAAAGTTCAAATCATTGTTGGAGCTCAGGGAGACCCAAGTCTTCTGACTTGGTTTACTACTCTTCCTAAAATATTACAATAGTGATCTAAGGAATGGAGGGGTAGAAATTCTTTCATCTAAATTTTTTTCTAAACCCACTAGTGTGACAAAAGAAAGACCACTGGGGCTTGTGCTAGTGACTAGATCAATGATTCTCAACTTTGGTTATGTATTAGAATGACCAAGGGATCAACAGTATCTTTCAAGGCACCCAAGAAATCCCAATGTGCAGTCGAAGTTGAGGATCACTGTTGGAGGTGCAAAAACAGAGGTGTGAAAACAAGTTCTAAGTATAAACTCTCTTGCCTCTTCCATGCTGTTTTAATATATCAGTTAGTAAAATATTTTTCCTAACTAACAGAAGAACAAACTTGAGGCCCTAAAACTTTAGGAGGGCTAAAGATCATCTAGTCCATTGAGTCTCAACTTCGGCTACACATTTCAGTCACCTGGAGAGCTTTTAAAAAATATCAATGCCTAGGTCCAACCCAGAGCCATAAATCAGAATATTTGACTGTAGGGCCTGGGTGCTAGTATTTTCTAAAAGCTACCCCGGTGATTCTAATGTGCAGCCAGGATTGAGAAATACTCAACCAGTTCCTCAATAAGTTGCGATTAAAAACTTAAAGCTATTTGTTCTAGGAAGGCAAAGTTGAATTAGCTGGGTTGAAGAATTACCTTTCTACTTAAAATAATAATCTGCTTCTAAATATAGAAGATGATTTAGTGCTTCACGATATTTTAACTTTAAAGATTGCCAATATCTTCTAATACTTTCATTGAATACAAAAAATAGGAGCTTTTGAAGACAGACTGTATTTTACAAGAGCAGACATACATAGCATATCTACTGTCAGTCGTGATATCCTCAATGTATTTACTGAAAGAGAAAGAGAGAGAGAGAGTGAATCTATTCCACAGACCTCAACAATGTGTAAGATTTAGTCTTTCTTCGTCAGGTCAAATTTTATCCTTTTGAGAAATTTCATACTGAGTAATTCTCCCTCACATCTTCCATGATAGCTTCTATATTTGATAACTTTGCTTATATCAAAATTCAAATGAATGTGTGGTATAGTTCCTGAAAATCCATAGCATATCAAAATTTTTCTTTGAATGCACAGCATACTCATAACTTTTCCATTTTAGTAGTTTGGCGTAACAACTGACAAAGCTATAAAAATAACTTTTTTTCCTTTAATACCTCAAAGTGCCACTGGGCTATTTACAGTGGATATGTTAATTTGACAGAGCTTCAGAAAAAAGCAAGGCACTGAAGGGTCACTCAGTTTGGAAATTTGGATAGACTTGTATTTTACATGAAATCCTCAGTCTTTGTTATACACTAGAGGTACTAGATTTCCACACACTGTCTGAAAAATAAAATTTAAAATGTCAAACATCCTCAGCTATAAGGGTTTCACATTACGTTGAATCTCCAGAGTAACTTCCTTTTATAAACATTACTGTGGAGTTCAATTTGGAACTAATAAATTCTTCAATTATCATGCAATCACAAATCTATAGTCATTGTGTGATTCCATTTGTATAAAATTCTAGAATTTTCTATAGTGACAGAAAACTGATTAGTAATTGCCTGGGACAGGGATAGGGGAAGAGTGACTACAAAGTGTTAGGGAACTACACACTTGGTCTGATGGAAAATATTCTATAACTTGATTGTGGTGGTGGTTACATAAATGTGCACAGTTGTCAGAAGACATTGAGCTATACAGTCAAAATTGGTGCATTTTATGACATGTACATTATATTGAAATAAAGTTACATTTTTCAAAGGACAAAAATATAGAGCACATGGTAATAGGCCCTTCAAAAGGTTTATAACTAGAATGACCATACAATTTTATGGTAATTTGAAACTTAGAGATACTATCCCACTCCATATGGAACTCCTTTTATCTTATGACACATAGAATAGAATAAAGCCATAATCTTTAGTTTAAATCATTTTTTTCAGTATTTCAAAATTGAGAGTTAATCAGGGTATGGATGAAATTGTCTCAAAGTGCCAAGCAATTAGCTAATCCAGGTTTTTAGAGGCAAACTTTTTCTCATGGATGCAATTTTATTGCTTGCAACAATCTGTACCTCTGAATAAAGCAGAAAAGCCTAACTGGATCAAAGAAAATGCTTGATATTCAATTGGTTGTACATATTGCATTGCATATGCAAGCAGAGCAGATGCACTTAGCTGAGGCCAGAATACACATAACGTTTTTCCAATGGTGAGTAAATTGACATGAAATACCTGTGAAATAGTTAAGCAGAAGTTTTAAGTAGTAGCTATCCCCATGCTTGCAGAGTTATCATAAAATTATCACACTGAAGAGGTCTAAATTACAGGATTTTAATTCTAAGATCAGAAGTCTGGCTTTGTTCCCCATCGTAAAAATCAACATGTCACATGCAGGTATGATACAGATATATTTTTTCTCAAATGTGACATTTATATAACTTTTAAATGTTGAAAATAGATAAGGACTCAAGGTAGCAAACTTACTGGCTAGAATTTCCTTAGTTTAGGATTCATTTGATGGATACCTTGTTCTCACTATTGAAACGCCGTATCTACACACATACTGTAAGGATATATGGGCCTAAAACTGTTCTAATTTTCCAATCATTCCTTACCCTTGATTAGGTGAAAATGAGATTCTGAATACTCAGAAGCAGTGTGGTGTACTAAAAATACCACTGGACCTAAATTAGCACTCTACAAAAGTAAAATACCTTCTTGAGTTTCAGTATTCTCATTTTTAAATGGAGAATAAGAATCCTTGTCTTAGCTAATTCACAAAAGTTTTGAGGATCAAATAATATGGATACATGGGAAAAGTCCTGTATAAGCATGAAGTAGTATCACTATTATGCTTAAGTTTTCTGCCACACAATATTTATTGTCAAGAAGTATGCATCAGATTTCTACTGTTTATATATTATTTGGAACTTTAACTTAGCCATTTTGCTTACAAAACTAATGCATTCACGTCATACAGCCAAATGTTTATCTGACACTAGGAATCACCTCCATTTTACAAGCTTCAGTTTGACATAGACCCCAAACTGAATTTAACCCTTTGTTTTTTATTTTTTAGAAACACTTAGGAGCATACGTTTTTCCTTACTCTTACAAGAGCTTGACTCTGTTAACAATGATGAAAACCATTCAGACAAGAAAGAAATATATGTACCTTGAACTGTGATGTCAAATTCAATTATCTACCAAAATTTCTGGAGATTATAAATCATCAGGAAAAATACAGCATTGAAATAAAGATCAATATTTTGAATCTGAATATTTTTTAGGTTTTTCTTTTGTTTTACTGTAAATCTGAATTCTGATCAGAATTCATAAGCATAAACACATGTCTTAGTATACTTAAATTTGAAATATACCAATATCAATGACTAAACATAGTATCTTTTACTTGGTCCAAAATATTTTGAAACATATGTCTTTCAAACACAAGAAAATTTGGCTGTGCTCACTGTGGAAGTACTGTGACTTGTACATGTTTATACACTATTTAGGTACACTATTTGAAAATTAAACACATACACACAACTGATCTTACTCATAGCATTTGCAACTTCTAATGGCCCACCTAGGTAGGTTTACAAAATATATCCCAGAAATAGTTTATAAAAACATGTCATGTCTCACCACCAACCCTTTCCCTTTTAGGCATTAGTATTCACTGATAAAAGCAGAAAAGTAAATGTCTTATCTAACTTGGAAACATCCAGCCATGTGACCATCTCCATTAGCTACTGGACTCTAGAGGACTGAGTTACAATAAGGAGGCCAGAGAGAAGTGGAGAGAGATCACTGGGAAGTTATGTCTCAAGACTCGAGCATCCAAGACAATACTGAAGTCAGAAGAGCAGTATAGATATGTGACTGTGAAATCATCTACTATCATTATGATTAAAATAAAATTTCAACTGCAATGGCAAAATAGCTGGTCTCAGAATTGAATCCACAACATAATGAGCAAAATGTCTAGTCTCCAAAGAGTGTCAGTACTCATTAAATCTATAAAGATAAGTTAGAAATCATATCCCTAATATATGTAAATGACATAATTTAAAAAAAAGAAGCTATCCTATGTAAGTTCAAGTTGAACACATGACAAAGACTGTAAATGCAGAATTGAAAAATCAATTTTCAAAGATTGCACTTCATTGGCATTTTGGTAAGTGAGCTAAGCACCATTAATGTTCCTTATTTTATTTATTTTATTTGTGTTTTTGAAGGGTTGGGTCCCAGTTCAATAATAAAATGAAAGCTTTGTATAAGTGAAAAGACATCTTGCAATATCTGAGTGATATTAAGATAACAGTTTCCAATCATCAAGGTAAATTGAGTTTTGGCATCAGCTGGCCAATACTAAAGACTGTCAGATTCACTATAGTGTTTCAGATATATTACATGGTATCTTTAACCACATTATGTAGAAAACTCCTGTGGTAGGATCTGGTACCATTTAGTGGCCATACAGACCAACTATCAATTATAGGTCCTGCTTGGTTGGGACCAAAAGGAGATGTATTATAAAGAGCAGATATTGACCCTCCAATCTGATTCAAAACAGAGAATTTGTAGACTATCTCTATGATTATGGATGTAAATACGCCCCCTATAATCGCTCACAGAAAGCAAGTTATTTATTCTTTCTTTTAATGTTGCTAATTTCTTAAATAAAATCATTTTTACATGATAGAATACCATGCTTCCCTGCTCACTTCAGTGCCTATTGTGTTGTTTGGAAAACCTACCTGATGGCAGTAGTGTAACTTAGACCTAAAGACATTGCTAGATATCTTTGCCCAGAATGAAGTATAAGGTCATAAATGTAGTATGACGATATAAATGCATATGAAAGCAAAAATGAATTGTGTTATCCCTCCAAACATTAAAAAAAAAAACCTTTTCCATATAAACAAAGAACCTTCAATTCCTGTGTATAGGTTATTTCTTTGTATGTAAAAATCAAAAAACTTCAAGCAGTTTAATTTTGAGAATAGGAATACAAATTTTAAAACTTCACTCTAGATAACTGAACATTAATTTAAGTAATTGCAAACATGGTTCTTATGTGAAGCCTAAAACACACATGATAGAAATATATTCAGCAAAAATAATGAAGGCATTTGCTAACATTTCAAATAACCCACAAAAGATTCAGGGTCTCTTTCATTCCTGTACACCCTTATAGGCAACTTTCCACAGTGCTGATTTTGTTTCAATATTGACTTTCTGTTGAAAAATAAAATTCTAAATTGGCTGTCAATGGATGGTTCTTAAATTGGTCTTTTTCTAACAGAAACATAGTAATGAAAAGGTCCTGCTAGGTGTTAAAATATGTAACAAGTGGCAGTATAAATCAAAGTAAAACAAAAGAACCTAGTTAGAATTTTATTCAGGCATATTTATCAGGATATCTCATGCCAGTGTATCCCTGTAGATTTATTTGCTCTTCGTAATCACTTTCCTCTAGGAAAAGTTCAAGTGATGATTACTTAAGAATTCCATTCACCTTTTCTGAAATAGGTAGTGCAAGGCTTTTGGGATACCAGGTAAGTGCTCTTGTTACCCACACAATAGATATTTCATATTCGTTGAAAGGCAAATTCCCTCTGTCTAAAGTATACTTTATATATACACTTTGGTAATTTCTCTTGAGCAACCCTCTTCCTTGAAAGACTTTGTTTCGTTTTAAAAGACTAAATCAAAAGTCACACTGAGCTTCCTTTTTAATCCCTTAAACTGGGAGAGGAACATTGACTCCATTAAACTTGGCATAATGTAGAAATTTCTTACTGAGGAAGCTTTGAATGATGAAGTAGAAGTTTTCATAGGAAATATCTTATTGGACTCCCACAAAACCCTGCGAGTTGGGTGTATGTCATCCCCATAAGCCACTTGAATAGATAAAGTGACTTTTAAAAGGTTACACACTCAGGAAATGACAAGGACACTGTTCTTGCCCATTCCTTGTAAATTGCATTGCTTTACCTCTAGGTCCAAAATAGACATAAAGAGATAAAGCTAAGCTGAATTTACAACTTGTAAATGATTTAGGAACTAATGAGGCATTTATATAAGCTCTTGACATACTTCAAATTATCCTCATAGCAGTGGTGAGTTTTGAAAGGTTAGACATTTTCAATTAAATGGCTGTCTTCGAAGTGGAATCAAGAGTACACGAGCATGGACCTAGGTTCTACTAAGTATGAGTTCTGTGACCTTGGCCAAGTTTCTTATTGTTTCTGAGCTTTCATTTTCTCATTTGGAAAATGGCGATAACAGTACCAACCTCAACTCACTAGTCTGAAAATTTAAATAACGTAGTGAGGGCAGATGAAAACGCTTGGCATGAAACTTAAAAGATAGTGAGAATAATGATACTCTCATTTCAATGTTAGTTTTGCCTTCTGCTTCTTATCTGAAAAATAATTGCCATAAAAATGCTAGTTAACCAAATCTCTTAGGGTTTTAGTGATTTTCAGAGCATCCCCTAGTCATATCATATTAGGAAATTTTTAATAATTACACAGGTATAGGTCACTAATTATAAATTACCATTATGAAGAATACAAAATATTATAAATCTGCTGTAAAGTCAATTTTATAGCTATTTTTAAAAATAATAGGAAGACACCTGGGGTTTATTATTGTACCATTGCCTGTTGAGTTAACATAGTTTGTGGCTTCGAGCCTCATGATACACTTAAAGCAAGTATTCGTGTGCCAATAAAACATAAATTGTCTTCTGTTAATGCAATAAAGCACACTCAGGAGATTTGAGAAACACCTGAAATGTAATAAAGTTATCTCTAATAACTTCCTAAATTCAGGTTACAACTCAAATATGTAAATACATGAGTGGTATTGTAATTAATGTTAGCACACATGAAATAAGAACTTCTGTGAATAAAAATGCATTTACCATTCAATGAACGTATATTAATAAACTATTCACAGATTTTTTCCCACAGTGTTAAAATATTACTGCATCAAATTCCTGCAATGAAAATACAATCTATTTACTTTTTAATTTACTTTTTCACTTTAATTCAAACAAGAAAGTCCAAAGTAAGTAATAAAATTTCCTTACTTCATAAAGCTTTGATAGTGTGTACCCTAGAGAGCCTAAGTAGAGAGAAAACTAAGAATTCCTTGGGAAATGATAACAATTTTTAGAGAATCAAAATTATAAATACAATGAAGTTCAAATATATCACAAGTAGACAGAATATAATCTGCAAATTGATGATGTTAACATAATGTTTGCTTGGGTTTAGGAAAAAATAAATTAAGTAAAATACAGACAAATCTGTATCAGGTTCATTGGACTTTTGAGAAATGTGTGTGTCTGAGAGTTTAGTTTCTACTCTATTTAAGTAGGCTTAGTATAAACCCAGAATAAATTGAGAGAGAGAGAGAATGAATTATAACTGGGCTATAGACATGATATTGTTTTTTCATAGTTTTTTCCTCAGAATTTAGTGATACCCTCACCATGATTTTTATTCCTCTGTGATTTATAATATATTAAAGAGAGCAAATTAATCAATGCAGACTTGAAAATCAGCACACATTTATCTATCCTTTCTGAAACAAATCATTTCAATGACGAGTATCACCCATTCCAAAAAACTCACATACAAAGATAAATGAATAAATGGTCCCTTGTAAGGATATTCCTCATTTTTCCTGCAATAATCAACAGTTTCGAAAAATACTGTGCCTACCAGTTTCTTTAATCACATCAAATCTAAATTCCAAAAGCATGAGTCAATTCACACTATGGAAACAAACAGATTTACTAAGGCAGGAGAAATGAGGGGTGGAACATTCATTCCAACTCCTCCATGCTACTTAAGGGGATAAGATGATGTGAGGAACAAATTGGGAAGGAAAATGAAAACAGGATTTTA
This sequence comes from Camelus bactrianus, assembly GCF_048773025.1. Classification (NCBI taxonomy): domain Eukaryota; kingdom Metazoa; phylum Chordata; class Mammalia; order Artiodactyla; family Camelidae; genus Camelus; species Camelus bactrianus. The sequence continues at coordinate 73,797,396 of NC_133575.1, read as the reverse complement.
CCACTTTGTTATTCCTCAGTATGTAGGTGGCAGCTTTCACTAGCGTTGGATGGAGATATTTCTGCTTCTTGGTACGATTTGTGATTTTCAATTGAAATCTGGACACTTTAAGTATTATGAGAGCTTGAATTGAAAATGTTCAGAATAGAGTTTACAGTTTTAAAATGATTGCATGAGTATTTTAACAGATTTATTGAGATAAGAAAAAGGCCATAAAGTTCGCTTTTTAAAATGTATAATTCATTGGCTTTTTGTATGTTCAGATTTGTGCAATTATCAGCAGTAGCAAACGTGCTCTTTTGATTATTCACTAGAATGCTTAGAGTTATTTACTCAGGCTCTCTCTAATTTCTTAGCAAATTTTAATATCTTTTAGTTTTAGAAACTCTTACCCTAACAGCCATCCGATGCTTTAGGGATTTATTGAGACCAACGAATTTTGTACAATCTTAAGAATGAAATCCCATACACCCTCACATCTTCCTATATGGCTAGAGAAAGGAATGCAGATTTGCGTATTTTGCATTGCATTGTTACTGGTAAAGTAAAAATAAGAATGTCATCTACACACATACATGTGTCTCTACAATTAATATTTTGTTTCTAACCATAAATATTAAATACCTAATTAATATATAGGTGCATTTCCAGCAGCTTGGAATTGAGAGCATATTGTGCTTGAAATCATTTCTGGGCATTTCTCTTAACACAATCATAAACATTTTCTCTTCTTAAGCACCAATGCCTTTTAACATGAAATGTTTAACAACAATTTTAACTATCCAATTTTTAGTAGTGAAGAGGGGCAATGATAATTGTAAACCAACACTGAGGATGTAGAAAAGAGAGAGATATTAGGACAGAAAGATTTGTCAGATGCTGATAAAGGAAAAGGGAAGAAATGAAAAAAGTATCTTACTGGTATAGTGTTTGGAACTGAGTGGGTAGTAATGTTTCCAAACTATATTCCATATTTTGCATCTAGTTGTCTAGCCTTCCATTCACCCGTTTATCCCTCCATTCGTCCATCCTTTAACCAATGATTTGGTTCTATCAAATTGTAGAGTGCTAATTTTCATGCTATAGACATTTGTATGTATAAACTCTTGAACATTGATTGTATCAAAAATTGTATGTATGTATGTATTTATGATTGTATAAAAAAAAGAATGTCATCTAATGGTGTTGATACAAACAGAGAAAAAGGGGATGCCGTGTTATGGAGATCTTTCAACAAATATTTCTTGCATTAGCATGTGAACCATCAAACTTGGTCCAACATAGAATTTGAGCCAGAAATGGTAAGGGAATTATAATTGACTTCTAACATGCAATGGAACATTTATTTTCCTTCAAAATATTTATTATTTGCTTACCATATCTAATAGGTACTCTCCTAAGTACTGGATGTATAAAGATACATATGCCATAAGCCTTACACCTGAAGGGTTTACAACCTACTTTCCTGGTACTTAGGTTAACTACCCTTTATGGTAAATAAAGTAGTATTATTAATAACTCCATTTAAAAGGCTGAGGAAACTGAGGCACAGAATGATACATTGACTTATCCCAGATCACACACCTAGAAAGCATCAAAGAACAAGAATTCAAACCCAGAGTCCATACTTTTCAAAAACAAACTGTAGATACAGTGTTTTCTACAGTGAATACTTAATAAATGCACAAAGCATACGAACATAATTCCAGTAGACTGAATTTTATGCTGGGAAATCATTCTACCTTCTTCCAAATTTATGCCAATAAAATGATAAGCAGTACAAGAGAAAAGAAAACTTAATTCATATCAATATCTTGTTGTATGCTATGAAAATATTTTTCTTGAGGTATGAATTTGGGCTTTCCGAGGAAGGAAAGACAATTTTATTTATTATAGCTATAACACTTAAGGTTGTATAAGTAACTGGAAAAGAGAAAATGAGTCAATGTGTGTTTCTGGGTCATCAAAACTTTGGCATGTATGTATCAATAAGATCTGTATTTTAATGCCAATTTTTGGTTAAATTTGGAAATTAAATCCTACCAATAGTCATTGGTGCTAGGATAAACTTGACATGATAAATAAAATATTTTTCAATTGTGCTAAAATTAGTAATTTTGTATAATAAATTATGGAAAATATTACAACAGATATGGAAAGAAACAATCATTTGAGTAAATATAAAATGTTTGTGATCTATTTATTTTTAATAAAAACATATTTCTCTACAGATATTGGCCTTTTCCAACTATGAATGGAGCTTGAATCCTTTAAAGGTTCACTTCACTATTGCTTTAACAGAAACTTGAATTACTGTAAATCCCCTTAAATTTCACAGAAGATCCTTTAAAACTGCATTCAATGTGAAATTATGATGGTTAATGCCATAAAATGAATTTATTTTCTAATAGATATTTTCACGTGGCACTTTCAAGGAAAAAAAGTATTATTTTTAACCAAAAATTTCAGACCTTTTGCCACATTTAGCTTCTTTGTGCAAAAAGCCACGCAAAAAGAAGGAATATTCTTTTTTTAGTACCTAATATAACTAAGCTTTGAATTGTTTGGTAATTAGTACCTGGCTCATAAATATTGAGTGCCTTGAATTTATTCATCAAAACTGGATAGCTTGTTCTCTCACTCCCAAGAAAGAGCTTTTTTGTTTCATTCAAGTTGTATCATATAAAATAGAAGTCCTGTAGTCTCAAAATTGTAAGGAATGAGTATTTGAGAGAAAGAACCCTTTGAACATGGCCAAAGTGAGAAAATAGCTATTGCGGAAGAGAGAAAAATATTTTTGTCCTGAAAATAAAAGTTTCATATCACTTTGTAAGCAATAATTATCTTCTGAAACGATGTGTTCTCAGATGTGCATATGACTCCTCCAAACCTCAGTAAGTTAGACTATCAGTCGTTTCTCCTGAACTGTGAAAGTCCTACATTTGAAGACTTTCATGGCACAGTATATAACTAGGCAAGAATCAACATCTGATATTGATAGGGATGATATTACTTTAGCCTGACCTGAAAAAAAGTAGTCAACAAATATTCTGTTCCCTTCCATGCATCTGAATGTGATGAATCCATTCATCTTGCACTTAAGGTTCATCTACAAAAGGAGTGTGTAGCCCACTGTAGCTTCTGTGGATATATCCACTTTGATTTTGACAATTCATTGAGCTGGATAATGCTTGCTTTTTTCGGGCCTGTTAAAACCTTCTTTTCTAACTGCTTCAAAATATATTGTGTGAATGTTCCTAAATTAGACTTCCAAAAATCTGTCTCTGTATTCTTCTTACCACAATGGATTTCAAATTTCTGTGTGAAAGATGAGAAGATGGGGAAAGTTATTTATTCTGACTTCATAGAAACAACAACAACAGAAGAGAAAATATTATTCCCCTTTCTCTACCTTACCTGGAAGTGTAAGACATGAATATACTCTGTTTAGGTTACACTACGTCCCATATCAGCTTTTAATATACAGCACAATCACATCATACCCCAGACCAAGTGAAAATATAACTAAACAAAGAGCCAAAGTTAAACGTAAAGCACAGAATCATCTTAAATGTACTGATGAACAAAAAAGCTGGAGGCTGTATCAACCCAGAGGCCCAGTAGTGACTCAGTCTATTTGTAAAGAACGTGATCAATCAAGACAAAAAGACAATGGCCGAGGTGGAATCCCAGATTTTCCAGGTGACACACATGGACTATAGAGATCAAGGAATATAAGAAAACAGGAGAACACTGAAATGCAAAGGAAATTATCTCCAAATATAAATTATACAGTATTTTTATAACTATAATCACTTTAGTCTGTTTTCTAGAGCTTTATATTTCATATGATAACGTAGGATAATGTCATGCAAAAGAGACAACGTGTCCAAAAAAAACCATTAAAATGTAAGATACCATTACAAAGATAATCTTATTACTCTTACAAGCAGTCAGAATAACTTTAGTAGCTGTGGTTACAGATACAGGGAAGCATATTAAGGGCAGATATTTCATTCATACTCCTGCCAAAATAAACCTCCTGAAGTAAAGTTCTGACTCTCCAACCCCCAAATTATAAATGTCAACAGAGCTCCTTTAAGTAACATCCAAGACCTAAAGCTAACATTTCTAATTTTCTTCCAGCAACTCTATTTCATACATTTGACCCAACAAAACAAAACTGATCGACGTACATCAGTGCACACCAGAAATGTCCTGTGTTTGTGCCTTTAATAGTTCTGTTATTAGTTTTAAAACACCTTTCCCCTGATGACCCACATCTCTAAACTTCATCTGTCAACAACCTGCTCAAGTGCCACCTGCCCTAGAAATCCTTCTCTTGCCTGAATAGATCTTTCCTTCCTCTGGTCTCCCATGGCTGACTCTCAGTCTCCTTTCTGGAATCAATCAGTTTCTCCCTCCATTTATAATTATTGGCTTATATGTCTTATATCCCCTAATTTGACTATGAATTTCCTAAGGGCAGGCACCAGGTGTAACTCATATTTATATTCTCCAGCGCTTCAGACACTGTGAACTCATTGAAATAAGTATCTGCGCCTAATTCATTGTTAGAGCACGAGGATCAAGAAAACAGGCAGTATTGTCATTTTTGAAAAAGCACTATCAGCTTTTAGCAAGATTTCATTTAAAGCTTATCTTTCTTGGTTATTGCTAAATATGAACTTAGGGATCATGTAGTTTTCTCCCTAGGAATCCCTTCTGTAATTCAGTGAGAGAAATAACGGGTAGGAGAGGACTGAGAACACATGACCATGTAGATGTGGTTACAGATCATACACACTATTTGATGCAAATAAGGGAGTCCCCAAATAACTCATTTTCCTACCTGATGCTTTGACTTTCAGCTCCATTGTACTTATATTAATCAGAAAATATTGTAATGATAACTCTTAACTAAGTCACAAGACATTTCTCTTAATAAAAAGAATTCACCACTCTGGTCTTGACCATAGGTTTCTAAGAAACACACTAAAGGTTTAAGATTCGACACCATGAGAGAATAGATGCAAACATGGCTGTGGGCAGGTGGATAACCTATATGCAAAGAATAACAACAACAGCAACAACAACAACAAATACAACAAAAACTCGTGTAATCAAAATTATAAGGTGGGTAAACGCAAACTCAAAGTTAGATGCCAGAATTCTACGTATTTTTGATTGTTACATATTTATGCTTTAAAAGCCTATGTCTACTTACCAATATAATAAAGCCATGGAAAATACTGGCCTTCTATTCCCTACATCATTAGTTATGTATTAAGAAATCTGAGTCCCTTTGTGAACTTTTTTTTTTTTTACTATATATGCCCATTAAATATACAGATATATGGTCTCATTATTTATCTGGAAAGGGAGGTGTTGGCAAGATTATAAAGCATATAGAATTACATTTCTTCCTGGAAAATAAATCAAAACAAAAACAAATCCTCTAAACAACAGTAAAATATATTCATCTCAATTCAGCCTTCAGCTCCTGTCAGTGAAAACCTTCATAGACAACATACTCATCAGAATTACTCTGTCACAATTCTACAGAGATTTGGCTAATTCTTTTCAAGTCCATTTCATTAGTTGGAAAAAATAAATATTTTAAAAAGTCAAATCCTGATTTAATAAGTGGGGGATTTGAATAAATTACATCCTTCCCATGTCAATGAACTTTAAATGCATTCCACTACAATCCATTGCCAGGCAACTAGGCTCTATCCTGAGGAATTTCAACAACATACTTATATTAAATTGACAAGTTGAACAAATACTTTACTGGGTATTTCAGCCTTGCAAGATTTTAAGTAAGTGGGATTTTTCTCATTAACTCTATCAATCATCTATAAATACAAGATTATACATACCTAATACATTGATGCTGCTATTTTAAACCTCAAGAAAGTTATGTCTGTGATAGTATGTTTGTCAGTGAAGCCCAAACCATTGAAAGGCAAATTAAAATTTTATATTAGGATTTGTATATGATTGAACTTCTGTGGGGATTATACGTCATTTTGACTGATAATTGACAACCTGCTATTTTTGTGAAGCTTTTTTTTTTCATACAGAGAACATTTGCTTATAAATTATAGCAGCAGAGGGATTTTCATTCTGCATATATTAATTTTCTTTTCCTAGCTCCAGGTTTTAGGTCTATCACTCTGGACCAATGGCCCATGAAAGCTTGAGAGGAAAAGATCATTTAGTACTCTGATGAAGGACTAAGAGAATATCAGTATATCTATTTGGGAAAAAATGTTCCTTCCTAAACACAAGCTTTGAAATATCTTAGAAATTATGGACCTTATGAGATAACAACTCAGACAATCTGCTAGAGATTTTTTAGGCCCTCAGCTGTGCATAGATTCAATGATTTATACCCCAGTCCTCTATATTTTACCCAACCATTACATACTTGCACTGGCAGGGAAACAAATAGAGCAATAGCCACTAATTGCAGAAATTGCAATGCAACTTCACTGAACAAAAAGCCAGTAGGAGTAAAATGTGTTAAAGAAATGATTTGTCTATTTAAGCACTGTTGTTCTTATGTGCTGATATACCAGAGATGATATTTAATTTCTGAAAAATAGTATACTCCCTTACTTTTTAACTATATATGTATTAATATACAAGTATTAGCCCTTTCAAAAAGAAAGCTATACCATCTTTCTTCAATAATGATATAAAATATCTAATATGTAAAAAATGCATACTTATATGTAGGTCATGCACAATGATATAATAAATTGAAAATCCCTGAAATGTGCTATTAGAAAAATGAGCAAAAACTGTACAGCTTCCTGAACCATAGTCTTTCTTCAGATATATCTGCATGTGAAAACAGCTACTCAATAGCAAAATATGTTTCATTGATAGAAAATCAGTGTATGCCTGTTACTGTAGAAGCCTATGGTAGGTGTTCATTAGAAGAAAATAATATAGTATTTGTCAAAAGCTTTGTACTCAGAAATGATAACTCTTATAAGTTATGTGTTTTAATCTGAGTTGTATGTTATTTTCTATACAGAAATCTTCAGAAAGGTATATTTAATACAGATTAATTTTCCACTAACATACATGTATTTAATAAAAGTAGATATGTTTAGTGGATAATTTATCCAAGAGAAAAATTCTGATCATTCAGCAAAGAATGTGACAGCACCCTACTCCATAGTATATTTTAATTTAATAATTTAATAATTTAATATTTAATGAATAATGTAATATTTTAAGTTATTATAGGCTATTTATAGACAGTGTTTCTTAATTTTGAACATTAAAGTTTAATGGATAACATAGGAATCGTCATGTTATCACATATTTGAATTTAAAATAAATTATTATTAATTCAGATAAACTATTTGCTTTAGAATTACATCATATTTATTAAAGTTGATTTTTTTAATCATTGTGGGATCAAGATCAAATGAGTGAAGAGTTTTTTTTTAATTATAATGCTGGTTATTTGCATATTACTCATTCCCCCTTTTACACCATACATGATATATTAAAATCAATTGAAGTCCAAGGAATAGAGCCTGAAATCATTTACTCCTTTGCTGTCTAACTACCAAAACATGTCACCTTACATTGCCATTTTGTAATGTGAAAACTTAGGAAGAAGCAGAAATCCTGCACTGTTTAAAACCCTGTCTGTATATATAAACAAATTATGTTATGGTTTGCATTGGATTCTTATAAGACAAAATATCAAAGCAGAAAGAGAAAAATGATCTTATCATAAAACAGTACCAGTAAAGTGGTTGTATAAGAAAATAACTTAAGTTTTCTATTTTGCAGGCTACTATATGAATAGGTCTACTTTTCAAAGTGTCATTTTTTGAAATGACCAAGAACATAAGCAGTAACTCCTAAAACATTCAAAATACTGAACCATAGCTTTGCCTTAATGGCAAAATTCTGAAACTATCGAAAAAGGAACTGTTCCATCATTTTCAAAACGCATTAGTCTTTGGTGAAATCTTTGCCCCACCAGAAAACACTGTAAAAATATAAAATAATTACAATTTAGAAATGCTATAGGGTTAAAATCTGCTTATTGTACCTCTTAGTGTCTTATTGGTGTGATTTTTCAGTGTTAATCAGGACCCCAGTGTGAAATGGAAAAAAAATCAGGTAAGATTTTTCTTTATGTAATAGGTGATAAAATAAGGTGTTACCAGGAAAAACGATAACAAATTAAATGTTCATTAAGGAATATTTTTGAAAATCAAAATATTTCTCTTGATTTTCAGAAACATTTAATGCTACCTAAAGGCAGTAACAGTTTTGAAATGTACTCCTTCTCCCCTACTTCTTTTCAAAGCAGATTCCTGAAATAGCATATGCTACAATAAGTCTAAAGAATAACTCATCTAAAGTCAGATTGAATTGGTAACCTAAAGGACATAGATACAGTAATCCCTGAAATATGGTGGATTTGGCAAATTATGACAAAAGAAGCTGAGTGATATAGGCAGTCCCCCAATCTCATATCCATTATAAATGCCTGATCTCTTCCAATTTCTGATGATGTCACATATTTTAGATTTTAACTACAGAGAGGGAGAAATTTCAGCCTCACTTGACTGCCCGAAATGAAGTGGAGATGGGTAGTCAGACAGCGAACTGAGGTGGAAAGGCAGTTGAAAGTAATGGGGGGAAGATCTGAGCATATGTTTATTATGGTCATTTAATTAGCTGTGGGAGGGGATGATAAAAGGCACATTGGACTTTGAATATAATCTTTAAGCACTTTGTAATCAGGACATTTGCACTGTGAGCACTCTCTGAAGGCACAGTCACTGAAGTCTCCTTTAATCAGTAGTCTTTCCTGTCCTGTCCTATGGCAGATGGCAGATGCCCATTTCACCAACAAACTAAGCCAGATTCTCCTAATGCATGAGTTACTCCTGGGGAGTGTAATCATTTCTGGAAGCTACATTAACTCTTTCAGGCACTGAAGCAATCATTTTCAATGGTACCCTCTGGCCAACCAAGGAGACAAGAAAATGTCAAAACCAACAGTGTGTGTAGGATGCTCACAATGCCTCATTGAGCCCCCTATTCCAACCTGCCATAATTTGTAGTTTAAGCAAAAAAATCTCCAAAGGAGAGAAAAGGCGGATTCTTGTTGCTCTTCCTGGGTTTTGAGCTTCCTTTGTACCAGTGTTTATACCTTTTAAGTCCTATGCAAACTATTCAGAGGACAACAAAGTAGACAGTGATTCGTGAGTATTTCAGCTTCACGGAGTTTAAAAAAAAAAAAAAAAAAGGAAATGTGAAAAAGAAGTCATACATGATAATTCGTAGAGAAGACCAGAGTCTAGTTTGAATGAGGGAGAAAGTAGTAGGAGGTGAAGCAAAATAGAAGTGACTCACACTGCTAACTTGAAGGAAGATTTGGTAGAGTTGGCTTCCTTTTCCAGATTCTCTCTCCAGAGGCTCTTTTGAGAATAGAGTGTGGGGAAGAAAACAAATGGGAAAGAAAGGAGACGATTGTAGAGATTATTTAAATAATTTAGGTGGGAGATACCTGTTGCTCAGGCCGGGGTACAAATAGTGAAGGTGGTGAGAAAAGGTTGTCTCAGCAATTCTAGGTCTGACTTCAAGTCACAAGTGGGAAGCTTCAAAACAAAGATCAAAATTCCAAGTTGGCCTTAATCCTTGCTGGCCCTTTCTTCCAGAGTATGAGAGATGTAATGGAACCCATAGAGAAGCTTTGGAGAAGTTTCTGCCAATTTTCAGAGCCTGCCCTCACTGTGATCTTTAAATAAATGTTAACATTTACTTTTGTTTCTCTTAATTAGTTAATAAGCTTTTGATGGCACTAACTGTGCAGGGAGCTTTACACTAGACGCTGTGAGATAATTAAATAATAATATTTAGAAAAGTCTGTAGTTAGACTGGAGGGGGAAAGCTGGATGACAGGAAAGCTGGTAGAAGAACTATTAAGGAATTTAATGAGCGAGAGACAGCACAGTCAGGACTCATCTATGACAAACTGTAAGAGGGAAAGTGAAATTAAATGGTGAGGGCCTATAATTTTAAGCAAAAAAAAATGCTAACTATTAAAAATGCATTGTTCAGATGGTAAGAAAATTATATAGTAGGCTTTCTTGCAATTCAGCGTCACTGAAATGGTCACATACACCTTGATGACAATAACTTAGATCTCATCGCCTGGCTGAAACACTGCATGTTAAGCCAGTTCCCTCTGGAATATTATAGTTTGGTTTATATAAGTGAGTGTCAGATACTTAACTATATTTTTGCAGCTATATTATAGGATTATATGGATTTTATAATGCCTGTTTCATGCATGGACTAACCACTAAGCATAATTGATAAATCTAATATTCATGGATGAAGGAAAAGAGGAGTGATATGGTATCACTTTCATGCTTCTCTTGCTGCACCATATACAAGATCTAATAAACCTAATTTACGACTCACATTTCTGTCTTTCTTGGCGATAATACACACAGTCCCTAGGGCTATTTAACTTGTTCTGCACATTTCTTATCCTTCAACTAAGAAGCAATCAGTGAAAATGACTTTGGCCCTCTATGCTCTATATCATTTGGCTTCTCTACAGCTAGGAGGTGGAAATTTAGCTACTGTGAGGGCATTTAGATACCAATTAGGAGTTTTCTTATACAGATCAACAAGCCCCTTGGTGACTGTATTCCAATGAACTAAGAAAGCTAAATTTTATTATCATACCATGATGTTGCTATGGCAATGACACGATCATGGTGACACATACATGCATAAATGTAATATGCAAATAACACATATTATATATATGCTCACACATATATGTGTACTCTGTGTGTGTGAATATATCTGTGTATCATGTGGATATACTCACACCCAGTGATTTTAGGACAAGAAAGAAATTAAGAGCCTATTCCACAAGTTTATACTGTATAGCACAGGGAACTATATTCAATAACTTGTAGTAACTTATAGTGAAAAAGAACATGAAAACGAATATATGTATGTTCATGTATGACTGAAGCATCGTGCTGTACACCAGAAACTGACACAACATTGTAAACTCACTGTACTTCAATAAATATATATATATATATATATAAAAATAAGAGCCTATTCCTCAACAAAAGACTAAATATAGTTACAAGAATGGCAATATATGACCCTGATGTTGTGTAAAATAAATACCATCACAGCCACATTTCTATGAAATAAAGGGCAGAGGTTGCTCAAACAGGCTAAATTCCAAGAGGAAACAATTTTCCCCTCTGAGCCTAGAAGTGTTCCTTGGTGACTTCAGGGAACAGGACCACCAGGTAATAATCACACTCGTCTTGAAGCCGATACAACTTCTCCCCTTCACATGAAGGATGAAGAAGAAACCAAGCAATAGGGTGGAATCGCAAGCTGTCTTTTCCTCTTTCGACCCATGCTCTCTATCCTATGTAATGTTTGATGTAAGAACCAAAGTATTTGGAAACATACGCTCACAGTGGTTTAATGCCTAAAATTAGGAAAGTAGTCTTCCTCCATGTCCCAAGGGAAAGCCACAAAGATATTATTTTGCTTCATTCATATCACTTGTTAAACTCATACAGTTTTATCTCAAGCCTGGATAATGAGGATTTCTTGAGTCCAGAGGGGAAACATATCCCCTCTGTTACCCTCACGTTCTATTTTCCTAAGTGGATAATTTATAGCCAAAGTCAACATTTTTTTTCCCCTAAAGGGATAGATAGCAAATAATTTAAGCTTTGTGGACCATATGGTTTCTGTTGCAACCACTCAGCTCTGCCATCATATTGTGGAAGCAGCCACAGACAACATAAAAACGAATGTGGCTGTGTTCCAATAAAACTTTACTTACATACACTGCAATTTGAATTTCATACAATTGCCACACACCACGAAACTTTATTCTTCTTCTGATTTTTTTCCCACTTTTTTTAAAAAGTAAAAACAATTCTTCACTCACAGGCAGGCTGGATGTAGCTCAGGAATCATAGTTGGCCAATCCCAGATTTACAGTTAAGAGGTCCTTTCTCGCACATGTGAGATTGTGAATAAAAGCAGAGTGGAATTGGAAGACAGGAAATGAGGTATTTCATTTCTGATGGGACGGGAAATAAAATTTCCCCCGTGTGTGTGTGCTTCTGCACAAACAACACAGATACTGAATGAGGCATGGCTATACACTGATATAACTAGTTGTTAACAAACTTACCAGAATGTACATCTCTGAGTAAATGCCATTTCCGAGTAATTATCTTGAGAAGCTATATTCATTACTCACAAGGAGGCGTTTATTGCTTGTACCACTTTTGGAATATTTCATTTGAGATTGTATTTCTAGATGACTGCTATGAAGGCAATAGCATTTTGGACTCTGGACATACTAGTAAATTTGTTTAAACACTGGTAACATTACCTTTATAATAATGTCTTACTTGGTGATGCACAACATTAATTATAATTTCATTTGTAATTCCATCAAGGTATTAACACTGATGTATTCATTCTTTTAACTAACTTCTTAAATTATTATTATTTAAAAATCAAAATAAATCTACACAGTTTTATTGAGACATATTTATTGAATAAATACTTGAAAAACAAACTTTAATATAATTTGAGGTTGAGACTCAACTAATGCATAATGTTTTCAGATCATCTTTCTCCAGTCATTTATATGGTAAACCCCTTTCAACACTTCTCATCAGCTCTAGCAGCAAATAGTAATGAGACAGAAAGATGAAAAAGAATATGAAAAGGAATATATGTATGTATATGTATGACTGAAGCATTGTGCTGTACACCAGAAATTGACACAACATTGGGAAACTGACTATATTTCAATAAAAAAAAAAATGAGACAAATAGATGCCAAATAGCTACAGTTGCCTCAGCCTAACCATTTGACTGCTTTTCTAAAAGAAATTATTTTTTTAGTTCTTTTATATTTTGTTGGGGGAGGTAATTAGTTTTATTTATTTATTTACTGGAGGCACTGGGGATTGAACCCAGGACCTCATGCATGCTAAGCACGTGCTCTACCACTTGAGCTATACCCTCCCCCTATTTGGCTACATTTTATGGCTGTATTGGTATCCATACAATTCATAACCTGGTAAAATGTAAATACCAACTATTTTGCATAAAGTATAAATATCTATTTTCTATTAAAGAGATGCCATATAACGTTTTCATTAAGTCTAGACAATTTTTCCTGATGGAACTGTGGACCTATCCCAGGTTTACCTTTTTAAGCCCACAACTGATTTTAAGCAGGAATTTTAGAAAGCAAGGCATATACTAATTTAACTACTTGTCTTAACACTGATTGTACTTGGCTCTGTTTAAGTCTTGGTATAAATTTATATTTTTCAAGAAGACCAAATTTGCAGAAAGTGATTTTTAAATCCTTCACTCAAATTATTTAAAAACATTTTGTACAAATTCAGTTTTCTACATTTTATTTTCAAGAGAAAAACAACTTGTTATAGAAGCCAAGAGAATATGGTTTCTAAAGCAGTACAGATGTGCAGAACAATTTTACATATGGGATAACTTCTCTTTGCCCATTTAAGGAAGTATCATATATTCACAGCTGGAATTTCTTTAGTGAAAGGTCTTCTAGGGTATAACCAGCTGCCATTTTACTGTCTCCCAAAGACAAGGCACTCAGCAGCACATCAAAACATTAGTATACTAAGCAAAAATAACACATGGTCTTTATGAACACACAGCTGTTGGATGTATTCACCGCCAATTCATTATTTTCACATACAGCAAAGAATCAAGTTGTGTCTGAAGTTTGGGGAGTAAAAAGGATATAGGCTAGATTTACCTATTAGGTTGTAAAGACCACGTATGTCAAGATTGCCTTTTTAAAGCTATCATGAAAAACAAGAATTCCCTCTTAGGTATTAGAAGAGTCACTAAGGTGACTTTAAAATGTATCAGAATTACTGCATGGGGTAAATATTTGACCAAGACTCCGTAGGCCTAGATTCTAAGGCTGGCTTTACAGCTAACAAGATTTTGGACTTTGGACAAGTCACTGTTATTCTCTGAGTTTTAGTGGCTTCATCTCTAAGACTATGATTTTCCCTAAATGATTTTTAGAATCCCTTCTAGTGCTAATTCTAAAGACTAAGTAGCATTGTTTTTCCTGTTTTATCAATAAATTTTTCTCTATCTACCATCTATCTATCAAATTTCCTCCATCATTATCTCTCTCTCTCTCTATCACCTACCTATCTTTGTAATTTAACTTATACATTAAACAGTTATGCTAGTAGGTATGAAAATGGGGAATGATATCAACTAAAACTTTTTTCAGAAAATATTTTTTGGTATGTAGAGTTTATACTTTCTTCAGGTTGTAAAATCCTTTAAGACCATAAACTTCCCCTTCTACTGTATATTTCATGTATTAGATTTGCCTCTTAAAAGGAGGTTGATTGAGCAAGTTAAGTAAGAATACATTTGTTTTCAGAAACATTTGTCTTCACCAGATTGAAGCACAAGTTATATTAAGTTAGTTAAGTGATATACTGTGAAACTAGGATCCTGGATAAAAATAGTAACTGTTGGCTTTTCACTAACGTGTGACTTCCTCAGTATTCATCTAAAAAAGAGATCAGATCTGTATATGTCAACCTTGTAGGGTTATTTTACCAAATATTTGAACACAAATAAAACCAAACCTTTCAGTACCTGTGGAAAAATGTGTGGATCATGAATTAATGAGGTAATGACAGAACACTTTGGGATCGTAAAGTGGTATCGGTATACCAATCATTGTGATGAATTTACAACATATCTGGGGAGGGGACCATCATGTTATTGGCTATGTATGTAGGCACAGAATAAGTAAAAAGTGAAATAGGAGATATGATCACTTAAGATATTTCAGTGATCACCAGATGACATATGTTTTGACAAATCTCTGTAAGTTGGTTTCAATGTTCAAAATATGAAGGCCAATTTACATTTGGGTATTAAAGCAACTTATATGTTTTCTGTTTTAAGTGAAAGTTGATAATTTGCAAGAATATTTTTTTTTGCCCAATCCCTTTTAAGTAGCTATTTGTTTATTTTGATGGAAGAAAATGTTATTTTTCATCACTTTTAAAACACGTTCCTATCATAGTATTCTTTTGTGAGAAATTCCAAGATACTAGTATATTTAAAATATTGAAATACTTAGACATTGCTTGTAATTAGATCATCACTTCATTTTATTTTACATCTTTCATAAAAGATCAATGGGAAAAGTTTCTGATAATTTTGTAACATAATCCCATCACAAAATATAGTTTTTTTAAAAGTAGATATTGAAAAAATTAGTCTAAATACTATTAAATATTATTAAAATTTGGTAAAATTATAGCTTTCAAAAATTGTTTTTCTATAAAAAAAATTCCATAATATTACTAGTGAGAGAGAAATAAATATTTTCAATCTAAAATATATAATTAATTACATGCAGAAAATAATCTAACTTTTGTGGAAAACTTTAAGTTTGTAGTAAATGATTAACAATAACTACATCAGAATTATTCACATGAAGATAGGAGCAAAATGAATAGAATATATTGAGGCAAAAATAAATCAATATTAAAAATCTTCCATTTTATTCTTGGCATTGATGATGGCATTGCCTCTTATATCATAGACAAGAAGCCACATACTTTTTATTATTTCAAGATTTCCTTAACAGTGGTCTTATTCTATGCCATTTTGTGGCTTATTAGTATATTTAAGCTTTAGGATAGAATACCTCGTTAAAAACATTGAAGCTCAAAGACATAAAATTATGCTCTTAATAATTTTAGAACTGGACCACAAAATAGTCTGCATAATTTTTGCAAGTAACAATTGCATTTTACTATTTCCATTATTCTTACCTGGAAGCTAGGAGAATAGAGCTAGAATATTTCTTTTGAAGGGAAATCCAATCATAACCATGTCCAATCTTAATAATGGGAGTAAATTTAGAATTGTTAATATAGTTAGTAAAAAGGAAATAGAACATTTACTCCTTATCCATAAACACAGTTATATTTAGTGTATTCACATTTGGCTAAAATTATGACTTGTGGAAAATAAATTATTGGTGGGATTAGCTTGCCTGTTTTGTTTTGGGTTTGTTTGTTCTTTTTTTGTATCAGTGCCTAAGCATCAGAGATATACCGATAAAATAGACTAGTCAGAGTTTTGTTCATGTTCACCTATTATCTAAAGAGGACACATTGGTGTTGATTTATCTGTAAATATACTTTACTTTTGATCAGTACAACTGCCTGTGTCATTCATGTAATAGTGTGTACTCAGTCCACTAAGTACAAAAGTATACTTATATACAAAATGTATAAAAAGGAAAATGAACATATTAATTAGGAATAAGACTCTAAATATAACTTTAAATATAATAGAACTGAACAAATAAAATACCTTTTTATTTCATTGCATGCAGTAATACCTCAGTTAACTAAAACACATTTTTTGTATGTGGATTTGCCGAGATGCCAGGGGACTGGGTTCTAGTTAACTGAGGCATTCACATTAATTAAGGAGTAGAACTTCAGAGTACCCTATGTATGCTCCAGCCCTTATCAGACAGAATCATTATTTTCTTACCTGGGGAGGGTAGAACCTATTTGCCTGTTAACTGCCTCATGTTTTTCAGTCATAAGCTTAGGATTTGCTCTCTAGCTGGAAGAACCAGAACCAATGTTAGACTTTAAAAAAAAAAAATTAAATCTCTATTTCAATGCTATCACTTTAAACCTGCTTACTTTGAAGCAGAGAGCAAGGCTGCTACGCCTACAGAGCCTTAATCCAAGAACACACAGCTTAGGTAGGGATGAAAAAAAAAAAAAAAGAAATAATAAGAGAGAAAGATAGGCCCTATTTGATTATGTGAATCAATACTAGCAATGAAATCTCAATGATCAAAAATGGGTCATATGTCTACCCATTTGATTCCATGAATACCTCCTAATCTCTCTGTCTTCAGGTAGAACTAGTGCTAGCTTTATATTCCTCAAGTAAAATGTTTGAAGCTGTGGTCTTTTATGAAGCTCTGTTCTCTCTACGCTTCTAAACTATGTGAATTTTGGACTAAATATTTGTTTTTCTTCTAATTTTACACTTTGTGTGTAACACTTACATATATATATATATTTATTGAAGTACAGTCAATTACAATGTGTCAATTTCTGGTGTACAGCACAATGTCCCAGTTATACATATACATACATATATTTGTGTATGTAATATTTTTAATAGCAAAGTTGTATATTTCTATGTGGCCTCTTTCTAAGCCGATTGCTAAGTTTCATGAGAAACACAGTTGTTTCCCCCAAAAAAGATAATTAATAGTTTAAGCAAATATCAATACACAGAATTGAATGTTTTGGTATTTGATATTCTATTAGGAGGATATCACATCTTAAAGAACTGCATTGCGTAAAATGGTGGAAACCATTAAATGAAAAACTAATTAATCAAAATACCATAGTCACCAGCATGCCAGTTAACTGAAGTGTTACTGCATTATTCTTTTACTGAAATGTGATATCCATCAGGCAACGGATTTACTGATACATATTAAATGATCAGTACTGTATTAGGCATGGAGATAAAACAAAAAAAATCAAACATTCAAACCCTGATCCTCAAGATACTTATAATTTAGTTGGAAAGGAAACAATTATGTTAAATGATAATACAAATATAAATAAATAAATAAGTGCACACACGCGTGCACACACACACACATACTCAAAATGTTATGATACATACCATAAAGAAATGATCAGTCTGAATGGATGAAAACTAGAGTTAAGATACAGTAGAACTGTGTGAGACTTTTACAGTATAAACATATATCGCTATAGCAATACAGAAACAATAATAGAGATGATAGAACAAAATAATTATAAAATCATTTAAATCATACATATTCTGTAATTGAAGTAAGATTGAAATGCAGTATGTCAGTGGCCTCTGCTCCTTATGAGTGTCCATTCTAATGCATGACAGTATACACAGTAAGTATACAGTATGCATATTATATACTTTTATTTCGGTGAAATACACATAACACCAAGTTACCAATATAAAGTACATATGTCAGTGATATCCAATACATTTGCAATGTTGTGCAGCCATCACCACTACCTAGTTTCAGAACTTTCTCCTCATCCCAAGTGGAAACCCTGTATCTATTAAGCCATCATTCCTCATTCCTTCATCCTCCAAGCCACCGGCAACCACTAATCTGCTTTTTTCTTTATGGATTTCACTATACATTCTGTTTCATATAAATAGAATCATATAATACATAGGCTTTTCTGACTGGTTTCTTTCACATGGCATAATGTTTTCAAGGTACATCCATATTGTAGCACGTATAAGAACTTCATTTCTGTTTTATGACTGAGTAAAATTCCATTGTATGGACAAGCCACTTTTTGCTTATCCATCCATCAGTTGATGGACTTTTGGATTGTTTCCAACTTCTGGCTATTGTTAATAGCATATGTGATATATTAATCAATGTATTGGGTCTATATAATAAACACAACAATCATACAAACATACGCATATACATACACACAAACATTCTATTTTTTCTGTTTATATTGGTTGTTAGTCTTTTTGTTTAGGCAATCCTGATAAAAAAAGGTAATGGGAAAAGCTAGTTGTTTTATGTGGAATATTCTGGGAACAGTAGACATGGGTTTAAAATGGTCTGTCTTAACGCATATTAAGGCAGAGTTTCTGCTTACAATCTAAGCATTAAAATTAGACAAGACATTCTTCTACATCAAGAGGTACCTAAGGTATAAACATAGATTTCATAGTCCTTTATGCAAAAGCTTTTTCCCTCTAGTAGACATTTGTTAAAATTATAACATTTTGAAAGTTCAGCTGTTTGTAATTTTACTTTACCTCACATAAACGTATCATATACTCTGAGGCTTTCAACAGCCTTAGTTCATATTTTTTCTATGTTTAATAAGGGTTAATATCTTTGAGACAAGTCTCCAATAGTAAAATAATAGTTAAATTTTTTTCTTTTTTTTTACTTTTTAAAAAATATGTTTTTTGGGGGGAGGTAATTATGTCTATATATATACTTTTTTTTTAATGGAGGTACTGGAGATTAAACACAGGACCTTGTGCATGCTAAGCATGTACTCTACCACTGAGCTAAACCCTTCCCGCTTAAATTTAAACATATCCTAAATCAAAAATTCTAAAATAAAGAATAGAAGAGGTAGTTATAGACATAGAAGGCTGTGTTCATATTCTGCTAGCTTCAATAATAAAAACTAAAGTAAAAAACATCATACAATAATTGGCAAAACATTATAGGGGATCAGTATACACTGAATAAGCACAGTAACAGAAAAATGTATTCTTGATATTAATAATAAGTGTAAATGAAGTCAGACTAATTACCAGAAAGGAGAAGGGATGAAGACCCTAATAGGCCTATTTCTTTATATTTCCCTGAAAGAAGCCTTGTTAAAGCAGTTTTGTCAATCTTCCTGCAGATTTTCAGGTCCTGAGGAAAATTAGGTTTTTCTAATTCCATCAACTTTACATTTATCACTTCACAGGAACACAACTTTAATGTACTGGCATCCCCCCTCCCCCGCCCTGCACACACACCTCCTTTTCTCAAAGAAGAGGAGAGAAAAGCCAAGATTGTAATCTGAATTTTAGCAGACTTCATAGCATAAAGTTTTTAAAAATATGTATATTATTCATTTAACCTGCAGCTTCCCATTTATAAAAAGATAATTCAAAACAGTGGTAGCCATAGCAACTTTTCTCTAATCTTTGAAATAAATCACAGTCTTTATAGGTGGGGAAAAAGTTAATAGAAGATACACTGTTTCAATTTCTGTTTGAGTGCTAAAAGCACTAGGCAATATTTGTTCAAAATTACTTTTCATAAAATATAAACCATTCTACTGTTAACATATCACATTGTGAAACTAATTAGCAAGACCATAGTCCTGGCAAACTTGTTAATCCGAAAAGACTATAAACTTCAATAAATTTCACCTTGGTGTACTCAGTATGTTCATCTTTGCAAACAGATCTAAGCTGGTTTGCAAAATGTTTACTTATTCCTGCAAATGAACACTGGTACAACTTTTACATGACCAATGTCACCTCTGATTTAGTGATTTCTATTGCTTCTTGATAACAAAGGCTCCACCACTATTTTTCACTTTAACATTTTCAGGGCTAAGCCTTATATCTAGCATATGATATATTCATTAAATGTTTGAGGCATGCATAAATTAATTAATGAAAAACATAAGTTAATGCTCCGGAGTTCTAACCCAAACTACATCTCTATTTGTACCAGTAAAGGAGCAGTCTCTATAAAATTAAAAGCATGGAGTTTAACGTTGGCCAGACCTGAGATGAGTCCTTGCTCCACCATTTATTAGCTAACTGTGCTGTTGTTTAAATCACTCAATCTGTTACCTAACCTAATAATATAGAGATAATAATAATACTTGCTCCATAAAGTTCGTGTGAAACCAAAACAAGATAATATTTCTCAACCTCTGAGCACAGAGTAAGTTTAATAGAGGATGATGCTGAGAAGGTGGTGGTGGTGGCAGTTATTGAAACTTCCAGAATCCCCATAGAAAAACAGAGCAACTAGATTGCAAAACAAAACAAACAAACAAACAAACAAACAAAACCAGGGACAATATTTATAACTGAACTAAGTGACAAGGTATTCTCATGATTCTCAAAATAAAAGGGGTTGAGGAAAAATCACCAACTATTACAAAACCAGCATGTTATCAAGGTCTGTGTAGGAAGAAGCAGAAGAAGCAATAGGGCAGCTGATGGACCTGAAAACAGGAGAACCCCAAAATAGCAGAGAAGTATTCACTGGAAAGCACAGTGAACAAAGTTGAGAGAGCAACTGGAGTTGATAAGGGTTTAGCCTTAGTGAGTGGGTGTGAGAGGCCAGCATTTGTGACTGCAGAGACAAGGCCCTACACTGAGTCAAAACTTCTGAGAGTGGAATCAAGATTGAGCAGGATAGGGACAATAGTGACAAAGGAAAGAGAAGGTCCAGGTAAAGTTGGGAAGGGAAAGAATACTATGATATCTCTGAAAGGAAGCCATCATTTTTTTTAACACAACAACAGAAAAAGGAGCTCTGTGAAGTTATAGCTACTTGTAAAGGTAGGCTACCCTATCTACTCCATCTAACAGTTCAAGAAATCTAATAATTCTACATAAGAATGAACAATCAAATATTATTGAGGTAAACCTCATACAAAGTTATTATGACAAAAGAAAATAAGGCACAGAATAGCATTCCTACAGTTCACAAAAAATGGATTAAATCTACAGCTTACAATTTAAAAATGAGCTGAAAGACATGAAGAAAATCATATGACATGAAAAAACAATATAAAGCAGACATAAATTGTAAAAAAAAGATAAGGTGACAGAATTCCAGAAAAAATTAGAAATAGAAGAATTCATTTCAAAAATGTTCCTTCAAAATTAGAGAAACAGGAAAATAAATATGAGATAATTAAATGTCAAATGGAGGAAAAACAAAGAATTTTAAAAACAGATGATAATGGCTTCATAGAAAGGGTCAGTTATTGAAAGCAGGTAAAGAAGATCTAACAGGCAAATAATAGGACTCATTGAGGAAGAAAATCAGACCAAAGGAACAGAACAAATTGAAACTGAACAAAAAAATTGAAGCTACATATTGAAAGAACACGCCATGACACCTCATGCCTGAAAATGTCAGCCCAGAATGACCAACACCATCATGTTTTCTTTAAAAATTACTAGAATTAGCAGAGAAGAGAAAAAAAATCTCTAAACACCTAAGAGAGTGGCTTGTTAGGGAATGAAATGTACTACCATAAGAGCTTTCAGTAGTAACTATGCCAGAAGGAAATGGAGGATATAGTGATTTTAAATACAGTATAACTGACTTACAACTATTAAAAAACATAAATTATGTTTATCCATATGAAAGAACTCAGGAATATTGTTTCAAACATGAATGAGCCAAGATTCCACTGGAGGATAAGCTTCAAACAACCAAAATGACCAGAGAGACTTAAAAAGTAGACACTAGTACTAAGAAATAAACATGTAAGATGAAGACTAAATTAGGACTAAAAAATAATGTAGCAAGTATATTTATGTACTATATCAATATAGATATAGTACAACATTTTTTAAGGGAGTGCACAATGAGGGAGCAGAGCCAAAAATATTTTTAACTTTTTTCAGTGGTGATAGTAATCATGTTAGTGTGTATGTCATTTTTCTGAAACCATTTTAGGTGTAATATATAGGATGAGCAAATGATAATCACAGACTTCTGATTTTTTCATACCTTATGTCCTTGAGAACCAGGATTATGGCTCTGAAAGAAAGAAGGTACAAATATAATACAGCAGATAGTATATTAAAAATCTTGTAGTCCCGAATTTGAAGGATCAGTGTACATCTATGAAGTGTTTTATCTTTAAATATATATATATATATATATATATATATATATACACATTTCATATCTCTGTCTGCTGGAAAGGCCTAATGAATGACCCAACCAGTAGCAATGAAGATCCTTAGCACCTAGATTATGGTTTCAAAATATTACTCACTAAAATAAAAGAGGCCCTCTTACACTAATGACAGATTCAAGATCTAAGGCAGGAGATAGACAAGGTGGTCCTTGAACATTTTCTCTTACCAGATTGCAAATAGCTGTCAAGATTATTAGGATCTTGTCAAAAGGACTCTGGAGCCAAACTGAAGAGGTGCTCACTGGCCCAAATTTGGACAATTTGAGCACCAATAAGGATAAGTATTATAATGAAATGAAACACATCAAATATGTTTAAATCTATAAATTCATAATGATATGAAAATAATCCACCTGGTCTCTCTTTGGGGATGACAGAATCAATTCATTATCTTAGAAACTGGTAAGTAGAGCTAAAGAATCATGCATTTATCTTGCTTTTCTTATATGACTTGTACCACTAGGCAATCAAATAATAGATAAGGGGAAACAATTCTTTTATAAAAAGTGTCGCTGGAAATAAATGAAAAGCAATAGTGGAATTAAATATCATGCTGCAACCACAGTGTATTAATGGACTTGGGCGCTGAACATTTGTTATATCACACAAAAAAGATATAATCAAAAGATAAAGTAGATATTATTTTCCATATTGTTTCTGCTAACTACAGCTAAAAACACTGAACACTGTGTATAAAATAAACATAAGGAGAGTCTGAAAGTTGGAAAGAGGGCAGATGAGTGGCCAGGGACCTCAGAACCCCAAAGAAGACATGGTGGTGAGGCCCCTGGGTTTTCTTCTTGCCTCATGGTATCCAGACTGTGTGCTGGAGAAGTCAGTATCCTGCAAACACCAAGAGACACAGACGAAAAAAAAAAAAAAGTCCCATCAAAAGCCTGCTTCTAGTAACCAAAAGTCCTGGAAACGGACAGTCTAGCAAGAAAGAAAACATTAGACAACAACCTCTTGACTTGAGCTGTCAAGAAATACAGAAAAATATGGTTCCATTCCTATTATTAGTGGAGACCCTAGTTTTCCCCCTTTGCCAGTTTGTAACAAGGGGCTTTATCTACTCTCCCCGCCATCCCATCCCTCTACCACCCCCTTGTTATTTTCCCAGAGAGATTTCAGAGAAGACTGCACGAGGGCAGTAATGAGTCACTCCTACCCCTCCCAGCCAGTGTGGCATCAGTGGAGGATTAGCGGAGAGCCAGAACTCCCACCTCACCGTAGCAGTAACAAGGAATCACCCCCACCCCTCGGATGTCCACAGAGGCAGAGTGGGGAACCTCGATTTATTCCCTCCACACCCAGCAGTAACAAGATGCTCCTCTCCCTCCTCACTGGAGTAGGCGGTGCCAGAGAAGACCAGGTCTCAGCACTGCACAACAGGAAGGAGGCCAGCCTCCCTCAGTGTTAGTGAAGACCACTTAGAGAGTAGCAGTTAGGCAACTCTGCCTCTCCCAAGGAGGATGGTATCAGCAGAGACCTAGTGGGGGAAAGAGACTCCTCACCCCACCCAGTAGTAACCCTTGCGCTCAGTGAGGGTCAGCGGAGGCTGAGTAGGGGACTGGATGGTGTCAGATGAGGCTTGCTAAAACAGAAATTTTACATAAAATCCAGAGTCTCATAATATAATACTTAAAGTGTCCAAATTTCAATTGAAAAATCACTTATCGTACCAAGAAGCAGAAATATCTGCACTTGAGTGAGAAAAAAACAAGAAGATACGAAAAAGAGCCAATGGAAACCCTAGAACTGAAAAATAAAATAATTGAAATAAAAAACTCTATGGATAGGTTCAACATCAGAATGAAAGGGATAGAGGAATGAGTCGGATAACTTGATAACAGATACATCAAATTTATCCAATTTGAACAAGAGAGAGAAAACAGACTGAAAAAGGAAAAAAAAAAAGAGCAGAGACTTAGGGGCCTGGAGAATTACAATAATATATCTAACATTCATATCAGAGTTCTGCATGGAGAGAAGAGGGCAGGCCTGAAAAGGTATCTAAAGAAATAATAGTGTGAAAAATTTCCAGATTTATCAAAAAATAGAATTTTACAGATTCAAGAAGCTGAGTAAACACATTTCAGTTCATTTTCTTCAGAACTTCTCAGAACCTTGGGTATACTAATATGCATTATGAAATCAGAATTTCACAAATGGATTACATATGCAACCATTTGTTCATAACTTTAGATAGGGGTCACTCCATCACCTCCCACCTGGGATCAATTTACAGTCTGCATTGATTTATTTTCTTTTTCTTTAAGAAATGTTGGGAAATCGATGATAGTAGCTTTTCTTATTTGAGAAGTATAAGCAACATTGGAATCAAAAGGGATGCACTTTCTTGGGAACTCCCAGAATCACGGAAGGCAGCTCCCCTCAGAAAGATGTGTGAGAAACAGCTCTGTCTAATGAAATCAGGTCTAATCTGGTCTTCTGTGTTTTGAAAAGCTGCCTAACTGCTAGTAGTAGATTTTTGGATAGTGAAGGTGATAATGAATCTGGGTCCCTGAGGTCATAGATGCAAAAACCAGGCTTGACTCAGAGTTTCTTGAACCAGCTAATCCCTTGGAAAATGGATATATATTTGAATCAATAAGTGAATCCTTGGAAACCCAAGAAGGAATAGGCTTGGACAGCTGAGCTCACTTGCATGGAGTAGTATGATCACTATTTTTGGAAGAAACATAAGAGCTGGTATTGAGATCTGGTCCCACACTATGCCATCTTAGCACTGGATTGTGTCCTCTGTGACCAGACTGTGTGGGACTAGTGTATTAGACAGCATTAGACAGCAACCAGCAGCAATGGCTGGAATGGACTGATCAAATTTGACTGCTTGGATTTAGAATCCAAACAGATCCCCATTTGAACTGCATAGGGAACCAGAGTATTATTGGTCAATTTGAGGTGAGGACGGGGGAGAGCCTCAAGAAAATATAAAGAGAAGTGACCTTATCTCCATATGGTATTTGCGGGGACAGTTTACACTGCTCATACTCAGGAATATTTCCTACTCTTTCTTTCAAGTTCTTCTGATGTACAAATACAGCTTCTGTCCTTTGGTAAATATTAATTGAAAGCCTACTGTGTATGGTTCAGGCTAAGTGCAGTATGTCAGAAGTGCTGGTATTATTCGTGATATTTTTCATGTATTTCATAGACATTTATTGACTAACAGGAAAAGGTCACAGAAATTAATGTCATAATCACTGCCCCTAAGGAGTTCAAAATATACACAGACAGATATAAATACAAATGTATGAATCACAGTACAGTTTGATAAGTACTATAAAAGGTACCGAAAAATTCCTGTGGAAACATAAAAAAGCCAGTGTTTTTCACTGCCTATGGGACTAACCATAAAAAGGGTTTGCATGTAAGATTGTGGAAAGGACCCCTGACAGATTGACATAAACCTTTAAAGTATATTTCTGTATTCTTAAAAAAATGTAACATTATGAAATCAGGTAATGTCCTTTCTCGGGTGTATTTTATAGAAATTACCTCATAAGTGAATATAAAAGATGTTTTCTTACCACTAAAGATACTATTTAGGGACCTCAGTAAAGATACATTCCCAAGATGATTATAATTTTAAAATAAAGTTCAGGGAGCCCCAAACTACCTAAAGGTCCTATTTCTCTCCCTCTGAAACTATTCTTTGTCAAGGGCTCGAAACATCCTATTAAAACTGAGCTTTGAGAAGCAGCTATAATTTATTACTGTTGATCCTGATTAATACATCAAATTTACCTCCTCTCTTACTGATTCTTGCATATGTTGTTGTATGTTACAGTTAAAATTAAAATCTGCTCAAAATATTATTTACTTATTTGAATTGTGTGGAATTTTAATGCTTCATTCTACTGCTTCAAAAGAGAATGTATCGAGGTTTCTATAACCCAAGCTGTTGACAAATTAAGCTTCCTAATGAAATCCTCTTATACCTTTAGAACTTAAACTCAACTTAAAGTGGTTTAAAAGACAATGGCAAATGGCTTAATTTTCAAAAGAAATTAGTGGAGTAGGGGAGGGTATAGCTCGAGTGGTAGAGCGCATGTTCAGCATGTATGAGGTCCGGGGTTCAATCCCCAGTACTTCCTCTAAAATAAATAAATAAACCTAATCCCTCCCACCAAGGAAGTAGTAGAAAGGTAAGTTACACTAAGCATTTTACCAAAACAAATGTTATCTAACCCTGTAGATACATTTCACATCTTTATTCTCTGTTATTTGACATAGAGATACCAGGAGGGACATGGAGGGTCTATATCAGGTGAATTCCCTCAAAAAATGATAACAGAGCTGCCAAGATAAAATGAATATGATTTAAAATTTTAGATTTGTTATAAGTACTTTCTATTTTGCAGATTTAAAGTAATTGCAAAATCTCCAAGCAGTTCATTTAATCAAACGCTGCCTAATCTCTGATCACTTGAACACATAATCAGCTTCACACTTTTGCCCACTTGAGAATTATTGATTCTTCCTATTAAAACAAATACAGATCCAGGTGATACATATTATAATTATCACAGCTAATGTGATTACTGCATGTAAATTGATTACCATAATTAGGATATAGTTATTTGTATGAGAGAGAAGTAAATTGTCTGCAGGGTTTTTGGAGAAAAGAAAGATGAAGACAATCTATCCCTCAGCAACCAAATTAAGGGAAAAATATATTAAGTTAATATCATATGTCACTATTACATATATTTTAATATATATTAACTAACAATTTTTAAATAGCAAGGTTTTGAATGACTTTAGTATGAGAAGAGGGAAGGGCTAGATTGTGGGAAAACGAGAGGAAGAGAAAAACACCAGCAGCAAAGAGAGAAATGGAATAAATAGAAAAAGAAGGAAAATAAGAGGAAAAAAGGAAGATGGAAGGAGGAGAGAAAAGGGAAGAGAAAATAAATACACATTTCCACACAAAATATTGATCTAATGTTGTAATAATGATGCTCTCTTTTGCATTATTGCTCTTCAAAAGAAGTGTGCTAAGTGGAATTCTACTCCCAAGATTTCTTTTTCTCTGTTTTAAGATTTAAAAATTTTAAAACAATGGCTTTGATATCTTCACAGCTCATAAATTAAACAACAACAACAAAATCACCATCACACCACGAGAGACACAAAGATGAAGAAGACTTGGTCTCTCTCCAAAGGAAATTATCTTTTCCATTATGAGAGTTTTATTATAGACCATAGTGTGTTTCAAAAATGTTTCAATTCTTGAACCTCAATGAAATGCAAGCTGCTTAATTCTTACATCACTTATTAAATTAATGAAATGTCACACAAAGGAAAAAACAAAATGAATTGTTGACTGAGTAGTATATTTTATTTCAATATGTAATGTCTGGTTCTGAATAAAGAATGATTTACTAGGTTAAGTCGTAAAATTGGCCTTTACCACAAACTCTATGCTCTTTTGAAATGCAAATAAAAGGTACTTTATAGTAATATTTAATTTGTTTCATATAGCTTGTGTCTCTTTTTTTTTCTAGTGGATCTCTTAGTATTTTGTTCCTTAAAATGAAAACAATTTTTACTACAATATTCTTAATATTTAGTAAAAGAAAATTATGGATAAAGTTTTTTCTTTTTTGTCATACAATATAAAATAGTCATAATGAATTGTATGAAATTTTATCATAATTTTCATGCATTTTATTAATAAAATACATTTTTATTAAAAAGAGCTTTAAAATATAATCTAAGTACATAATTGCTATATTTAGTCACTGTAACCTAGATAGACAATAAATAGTAGACACTCATCAAGTCTAATAACGTCTAACTCAATTTAATATTATTTGATTAAGAACCAATATGTCTGGTACATTATAGGTGCTCAACAAATAATTGTTGAATATTCAACTCATTCTTCTTGTATGACCTGGTTTTGATTTTAAGTCTGGCTCTATAATAGATTTCATTTAAGTTTTTTTATCATATTATTGACTGAATCAAATTGATTACATTGCCATTTCATTTGCTTAGGCAAACTTTTAGCTAGCTGAGAGCAAAAGTTTAATTACACACACTGTGTATGGCACTCAAATGATGGCACTCAAAAATGTCCACACCCCAATCACAGAACCGATGACTATGTTATCTCACATGGGAAAAGAACTCTGCAGATGTTACTAAATTCCTTGAGATAGGAAGATTATTCTGGATAATGAAAGTGGACCCAATTTTACCACATGAGTTCTTTTTTTGGTTTTTTTTTTTTCATTGAAGTATAGTTAGTTACAATGTATCAATTTCTGGTGTACAGCACAATGTCCCAGTCATGCATATATACACATATATTCATTTTCATATTCTTTTTCATTAAAGGTTATTACAAGATATTGAATATAGTTCCCTGTGCTACACAGAAGAAATCTGGGGTTTTTTAAATCTATTTCTGTATAGATTTTGTATAGTACCACATGGATTCTTAAAAGAGGTAAACCTTCCTGGATGCAATCAAAGGATGATATTAGGAGAAGAAAAGTGAAAGAAATGCAAAGTTGCTGTTCTGAAGATGGAGGAAGGGGCCACGAGTCAAGGAATTTGGGCAGCCTCTAAAATCCACTGAAAGCAAGGAAACGGATTGTCTCCGAGAGCCTCCATAAAGGAACGTGGCCCTACTGTCATGATTTTACCCCACTGAGATCTGTGTTGGGCTTCTACTCTTCAGAGACATAAGATGAATAAATATATTTGCATTGCCTTAATCCACTAAATTTGTGATAATTTGTTATAGCAGCAGTCGAAAACTAATACATATGGCGTATGATTCAGTTCCTGCATATTGACGTTGACATAGTATCAATGACATACATAAAGAATGTGTTATAAAATGGTTGATTCATACATAGTTTAACTTAGAGTTGGTACATTTGTGATTCAATTAATTTAAGTCTATATTGACTTTATTTTCCTGAAGGAATGTGAATTTTTTAATTTCTTTTTTGGTGGACCTAATTTAAAATGGTCCCTCCAAAAATTGGCAGTTGGAGCTGCCAGCATATTTAGATGAGTTGGTCTACTTCTTCCTCACGTCATCCCATAAAATCTACTTTCAAGAAAAGACTGAGGTTCACTGTGCTGAAATAACTTATTTGAGCTAATCACTGAAAGAAATAGATTCCCGAGAAATGAAGCCAGATAAGAAAGTGGGAGAAGAGGCATCTGCCGTCCTCGCTGTGGTGGGATATATCCCTGTGGGAGGCTGAAAAACATCTGTGCTTCATGAAACCACTTCGTGAAAGAATTATGCTTCTCCACCAGACATTTCGAGCTCTTAAAAAAGATGCATTTAAAAAAGACAATTTTCCATACTAGCATTTAACTTAGCATTTAGCTCATTTTTATTCTGAATTAATTTAAATGTTCCTATAAAATAGATTTCAAGTTAGACATGATGTTTTTCTAGTTTTATGAAGAGTACCCTTTCCTTCTGAAACGGTAACTATGTGAACTTAGAAAACAAGAACAATGTAGTTAAAAGTTAAGTCCAGATCTAAGAAAAACAAAACTCTCAGAGAAATCCCCAAGTTTCTGTTGGAATATGGAAAGTCTTTGAAGAAAGCATTCACTACAAGGAAAATGTAGATTTTGAGTATGTTTTTCTCTGTAAATCACAAATGAAACTTTTGTGTATGTAAACCCAGTAGACTTCCATTTCTGGTGATATGGCAGAATAAATAACCTGAAAGCTCTGTTACAGAACTCAGAATTGTAGGATAAAATATAACAACACAAGAAAAGGAAAGCAATCCTCAGGAAACAAAAGAAGAAGGAGGAGGAGAAGGAGGAGGAAGAGGAAGGGGAGGGGAGAAATTGACAATGAGGCTGCCCTGGTGATTATGTTGAGGGAGGAGGGATTCACAGGTCCTACAAACCAAGGGGTTTGTGATTCCATTGCAAGGTCTAGTCTTAGGTTCATATGAGGTGGGGATTGTAAAGGAGATCTCTGAATAAAGCCAAGACCTTTAAGGGCCTATAAATAGGTTATTTATTTTTTTAATTACCCATCAAAGCAGTGAGATTCCAAGAATCTATGGTTATCTTAGTTTGGCCTCTGGGTGGGAAACAAGTTTCTCTTAAGAATTTGTAAACACAAACCTGTATTTTAACAAGTTGTGGTCTAAATGTATACAGCTCATATGGTCTAGGGATGCCTCCCAAAAAGTTAAATAGTGGTCCCCAATAAGTAATACTCCTGGGGTGCCTGGCAATAATAAACTCAAAACGTGTCTGGAAGGAGGCATGTTCAATCCAGGCAGAACAGAATTCCTACAGATAAATCACCTTTAAAGATTACTTCCAAGTTCAAAATTTACCATAGAAAAGAGTCAATGGCCACCCAAATAGCCCTGTTGTTACCCCCAGGAACTTTTGAGAATCAGTAGATAGATGAAAAGAAGTACTTTTAAATCAATTAAAGAAATAATAAAAGAATTTTTAAAACATAAGCAAAGAATAAAACATCAGAAAACATATTTTAAAAGAAATTAAGCTACCAAAAAGAAATACACAGCAATTAAAATAAAAATCTAGCACAATGTTTATTCAAAAATTGAAAATCTCTAGAGTGATATGATTCTAATGAGTAAAAAACTATTAAAAACATTTTTAACATATTAAAACATTTTTAATAAGGTAATATAGTAAAAATTAGGACCGTCATGCCACATGGAGTTCACCTTATTTTAGATTTCCCCCTGATTTTAAAATAATACTGTAACAATCACTGATTTATAGATGTCTAGATGTATATTTGTAGTTCCCCCAAAAAAGGAAAGAAAACTAATTTTCCTATGAAGTATGCAGCAATAAATTTGGATGATTTTCAATGTTCAGCTCAAAGACTTCAAAAGAAACTTTAAATGTTAATGGTGCAATAAGAACATAGTTTGCATACTTATATGATAAATATTTTCTATAGTTTAAAGGAATTTTTATGCAATTTTTGTGATACTTTTTTGTCTACAGTTTCTAACAGTATGTATCTTTCACATGCATATGTATTCTTCATTTTATTAAATTGGCTTTATTGGTGGTGGTTAAGTGGCAGATCAACAAAGAGAAACTATAATTTAGGATCTGAATTTTGTTTCTAATTAATTCATCTTCTGTGCGACAACAGCAGGCAGTGGGTAACTTATCAAATAGCCACTCATGCTTTTTATTGGATCTTGCGTCATTGTATACTGCCAGACCACTTAAGAAACCACAACTACAAATCCCTGTTGAATATCTGATTTTTGCAGGGACAAGTCAAGTTTCTGTTGAATTAAAAAAAAAAAAAAGGATTTTCTGAGATAGTGATCAGTTTGATGGAACTTGATTCCCCTCCATTTTTCCCTTGTTCAATTCCTCATTCAGTGATTGAATGGGGAGGGAGGTATAATAAAACAAAAACAAAAACAAACAAACAAAAAAACAACCTGCCTGTTATAGCACTGTAGAGTCCACTATTAAACATTTATTAACTGTAAGATTTTTGCTGTACTGTGAGCTTCTTGGAGACATGGAATAAATCTTGCCTACTATTTATACTCAGAGCCTCACATAAAGTTTCAAAAAGAGTAGACACTCAATGGTATTTACGGAATTAATAAATTAACTAATTTCAACTGTTCCTCCTTATTTCCTTCCTTTTTAATATAAAATAATTAATAATGCAGTTTCATCATTTTACACATACCCTTCATCAAGGCGACACAAAATACTCTAAAATCCCCACTCTTTCTAATTATCACTCATTAAAACTCCTTTCCTAAGATATCCATCAAATGATATTAAAATGCTAGACGACACCTTGAATACTAGTGAGAAATCATTCAAATGGGGTGTGATTGGTCAAGGACATCTCTGCTATTTGGGTCAGCTCAACTCTTTGAAAGAAATGCTACACGTTATTGGTGGAGA
This sequence comes from Camelus bactrianus, assembly GCF_048773025.1. Classification (NCBI taxonomy): domain Eukaryota; kingdom Metazoa; phylum Chordata; class Mammalia; order Artiodactyla; family Camelidae; genus Camelus; species Camelus bactrianus. The sequence continues at coordinate 73,764,799 of NC_133575.1, read as the reverse complement.
TGTGTGTGGAGGGCAGTTCAGAAAGCAAGAATGGCTTAACCCAGGGTCCTAGACCTATTTTCAAAAGATAAATACTTCCGGTTCAGGTTAGAGCCATCAGTTTTTTAAATGTTAAGATTTCCACTCCACTTCTTGCTTTCATTCAATTTGATTTTGTCCTAAACTTAGGGTAAACAGCCACAGCTGTCTTTAATTCTTAGAAATTAGAGACCAAGCATATTCTTGCTAATTTTAAACCAGGGCAATTCAGGATAAGATATACCATTTGGTAAACTCTTCAGTGCCTCCTCAGTTTCTGACGTACTCCTCTAAGCATTCACTACTGAGAACTTCAGATCTTATTCTGATGAGTCAGAATTTGGAAAATTATATTAATCCATGGCTTTTTAAAAAATGTTTGCCTTCAGATAGAACATTTGACAATTAGATTGGCTGCTATTTGTCTGTTTTGCTTTCAAGTAATTAGCATTTTTTTATACTTCATGGGCTGTGATGATAAGGTATTTTCAAAATTTTGTATTTCAATTACTTGCAAGAACAAGTATGACTGTAGTTCCACACGATCTCCAATCACTTTATAGAGAAATACAAGTATCTTTTCTGTGTAGTAAATAAAATTGCACTAGTTTTGGGAAAAAAACGTCAAATGAAGGGGAACAGCGTAGAGTACGTAAAGATCCCCAACATGGTGATAAAGAGACTGGGATTCTAGTCCCAGCCCTGTTGTTAACTAGTTGTGTGTCTTTGCGCAAGTCATTTAGATTCCTTGAGTTTCTGTTTTCTTATCTATAAAATTACATGCTCTATTTTCACAATAAAAACAAAGTAGTAAGAATGTTGTTGCTATGAGGGAGAGATGGAAATACATTAAGAAGACAACATAAAAAGGAACATCCTGTCATTTATTATTCTTTCTTGTCTTGCACCAACACTTTAGCAAAAGTATTAAGGTGTCTTTAACAGTTTTAAGCAACACAAATTATTACACATTGAGTTGGACCCTAGAAGACTAACTTTGCCCAATTCATATTCCATGTCTTGCCAAATAGCAGAATTGCTGTTTTAAAATTTGTGTAATCTCACTCTCAAGAACAAATGTACTGATTTTTACAATGGTTATTTATTTACAGCTGAAACCCTACTCATGTTTGTTACAGCATATAAATAAGCTATCATTAGTACACTAGGTTTCCAACCTCAATTTTATCTAAATGCTGTTAAGATAATTTCACAATAATGCATTCGGATATATAGAAAATTCAATATCTTTGATTTGTTGTTAAATTTTAAGCTGACAAAACTGCCCTTTATGGAAGGCTTATATTGTATAATAAATGCAGACATGAAGTACTAAATTACACATACCATAAGCCTCAAATCATCAGCGATATCTCTAGAATTATACTCTGCCCTAAGATATTGGAAGAAATCCTAGAAATTGAGAAAAATGATGGCAGCTGCTGTCACTGTTGCTGGAGCCAAACCAAACTGCAATGTCTACACGTAATCAATCACAGCTCCCTGGGCCCTGCCTTTATCTCCATCTCCAAAAATCAGAGGCCACGGGTGTAAGATGAATAAGCACAATGTCATGAGGAAGCCTGAGCGGTGATCAGAGGAAGAGATTGAGATTCAGACAGACAAGCAGTGGGAGAGCGGCCGCCCACGGCATATAAGTCGGGGTAAATAGGGAGGCCACTACTTCACCTCTTCAACAATCATCCCTCGTGCACCTATTACGTGCCAGGCACTGGTGGGTGTTGGTGATACAAAAAAATGAATTAGATCCAACCCTGCTTATCAGGGAGCTCCCTGTATAACAGGTGAAGCAGAGATGCATAAATATTGTCACCTTTCCTGTGGATGGCTGTGACAATAAAGCTAGGTGCAAAATGTGCTTGGTAGCCCAGAAAAAGACTGAACTGCCAAGGAGACTCAGGAAACTCTCCCCAAGGGAATTGTCACTTGATTTGATGCTTAATAGAAGAATAGGAATTTTCCAGTTGGAGGAGGGAGTCAAAGGGCATTTAGGTCGGGGAAAGAACAAGTAAAAGAAAGGGACATGAAAAAGCACTCAGGCTAAAGGAACTAGGTTTAGTGTGCTCAGCCAAAGCTCTTGGTGTAGTTGTGGAGGCAGGAGGTTAAGAAAAAATAGAAGTGAATTGACTAGAAAAGCAGACTGGAGCCATATGATGAAACTTCTCATCTGCCATGTTGAAGAGTCTGAATCTTAACCTGCACTCAACAGGGAAGTCAACAGGATTTATAAAAAAAGGTCTTTTTTAGAATGGGACATCGGGGGAAAGTGTGGAGGGGTAATTTGATAGGGAGGACTGCAGGAATGAAGGAGGAAATACTAATTAGGAGGCTGGGTCACAATCGTCTAGACGAAGAAGACAAATCCAAATGCTTTCAAAGGCTGGCAAGTAAAGTAAATGTGAAGGTGGACCCCACCCTCTTACCCTGGACATTAAATTCAAGTAAACAAACTACCCTGGCCAAGCATCACTCAGGATACAATTTGGTTCAGGAATGCCGATTTTTAAAATCACAGGTAGGAGAAAGGATGATAACATTTTGAATTATGCAGTGGAAGAATGAAGAATGAAAAAGGGACAATGAAAAGAATATAAAAACAAATACATGTATGTTCATGTATGACTGACACATTATGCTGTGCACCAGAAATTGACACAACATTGTAAACTGACTATACTTCATTTAAAAAAATATATATATATACAAAAAAAAAGAAAGAAAAAGGGCTGGTTAATTCCAGATCTATTTGAATGGCAAATAGAGCTGTTCCAGCTATTTCTGAATAGTTAAGAAATTAGAATATACACCAAAATGGCCACAATGTGTGCTCACTGACTCCATCCAGTAACAGCGAAGGAGAAAGTAAGAGAGAAAACCCTGCCTCTTATGCACTGCCAGTGGAAAAAAAATTCTGCATAGATACTTACAAGTAGAAGTCAATGTGATTTTTTTAAAAAACACGTTGAAACTATAGTTTGGTCCTAGCAATACAGAAAATTGCCTAGCCTTAGTCAGAGGCTGTTTTATTTTTTCCATTACCTATTTTTTAAGGTGGACAGTGCATCTGGGCAAAAAAATACAACAAACAAACAAAAACTATACTAGAGCAGTGACAGAAGTCAAAATGATTATATTATTAAAAGTTATTTTCAATTGCAATTCTGCTATTACTTTATACAATTAATCCTCTTACTCCCTTAATCTATATCTAAATAGATGTGCTAGCAACAACCACAGAGTGGCAGGAAGGATTGCAGACGTGGAATCTACTTCGACTTGGAGTGAGGGAAACATAAATGAGGAAATACAGAGACTTAATTCTAAGGGCTGAATAATTTCTGGACAAAAGAGGAATTCTAATAGATAATAAGAATAATGAACTGAATAGAGGTAGTTATCTCAAAACCAAAGTGGAATGTTAAAATGATTTTCCCCACTTAAGCTAACCGATCATAAATTATTACTGAGGTAATATGGATAAATATTATCTTACTATTATATGTGATTTAAAAAAAGCACCATATACAATTCCGATACATTTAAGCATGCAATTTAAGTGCATTTCCTGCTTTCGAAAATGACTGCAATTTACATGTATCACTTACATAAACATAGTATGTCTTACATATGTCAGGTGATTAATGAATAGATTAACTGAACAGTGGTTAGACAGCATAATAGAATGGCAAAATTTGTGTCAGAAGACTGATATTTTGAAAAAACAAAGTCAAGAGCTGAGTGAGAATTTGGAGTCTTGATCATATCACAGTTGGCCATTTGCTGTGCAACCTTCAGCAAGGCCCAATCTCTGTGTTCAGATTTCTCTTTTGTGACCAGAGAGAAAGGAAGGCCAAACTGCAAACTAAGGGTTCCTTCTAACAGTCTATCAATGGATGCCCTTGTAAAAACAGAGAAAGAATGTCTGGCTCTGAAGAGGAAATAAATGTGGATGCAAAATTCAATTATCCCAAGCTAAAAATCAAGGTTTTTTACATCTATAAGACTGGAAATAACTCTGCCTTCAAAACTGTATCTGATTATTTTCTGTGTCAGAGCAAAAGTGTACTTAATGTCCAGGACTCACAAATTCAAAAGCCTCCAAGAGCCAAGCCAAAATCATAAATATGTGACATCTCCCAAATGCAAGATAATATGGGATGATAGGGTCCATGATCAAGAAGAGAATACGTATCTTCCAATACTTCTCACATTCAAATTCTTTTTCTAAACATTGCCTTTCAAAGCCCATCTTTGGCTAGATTTGAGCAGTGTGTCATAAGATTGTGACCTCTGAACCCTAAGTCATCTGTTATTAACGGTCTTAAAGTATCTTTTTTCACTTGGGTAGCTATATTGCTTGTCACAAGTCAGTAAACTATCTTATCAATGCTCAATTTATTCCTCATTTTATCTGATGCTATCAGCAGCATTTAACCCATTGGATCACTCACTCCCTCCTCTTTGATAGCTTTAGTCACCTGGCTCCCTGGACACCACATATTCAGATTTTCCTCTTACCTTTGGAGCCACCTGTCACTCTCCTTGACTGGTTCTTCCTCTTCTCTTAGCTCTCCAAAAGTTGGAGCACTCTAAGGTTTCTTCCCCTCTGTGTCTAAACATTCACTCCTTTGGTGATATCCAGTCACACGTCTTTAAATAACAACAATATACTGTCAATGACCAAATTTATATTTCCAGCCCAGACCTTTCTCTCAAACTCCAGATTCATATATCCAACTGATCACTTAACATCTACATATAGATGTATAATAGACATTTCAAACTTCAGATGTCTCAGTGTGGGCTGTGCTGTGGCTAGAAGTTACTGTGCTGCTGCGGTGGCGGTGGAGGTGGTGGTGGCGGCGGCAGCGGCAGCGGTTGAGGCCGTGGCCGAGGCGGCGACGCAGGAAATCAAAGATGGCAGATGTTTTGAAAGGGCTGCCTGTCTACAACAAAAGCAATTTTTGTCGATTTCACGCCGACTCTGTATGCAAAGCCTCGAACCGACGTCTCTCAGTTTACCTGCCCACTCGGGAGTACCCGACCGAACAGAAAAAAACATTCTTTTGCGCTAGCTACATCAACAATGGGACAAAAAGAATGCTGCCAAGAATGGAGACCAGAAGCAAGTGGACCTCGAGGGCGAGAGCTCGCTCCCTGCTCCGCCCGCCCCCCCAGCAAGGTCGCCCGGACAGACAGCCCACACATGCACGAGGACACTTAAGGCTCCCGCTTCGCCACCTGCGCCTCCTGTTCTGCCTGCTTCTCGCCCGCCCGTCTTGTGTAAGCGCCGCCACCCACTCCCGCCGCCGGCCCACCCATGCCCCACCGCCCACACCACTTCCAACCTCATAGGAGCCCATTGATTTACTCTCCTTGAGTTTTTATTTATGGTGTAAAATATACCAAGCCATGGTTAAAGGGGAAAGCAAACCCAGTAGTAGCGTGATGTTGGTAGATGCTTTTTAAAAAAACAGCATTGTTACTCACCTCTCCACATCCAGTCCCCCTCCTCTTGCCCCCCAGTTCTCCTCTGGAAAACTGGAGTGAGTCTGCGAGGGTCTAGAGCAGGGGCCCTGCTGTGGCTTGGCGTTGGGGTGGGGGGGCCTCCTCCCAGCTCCCACTTGCCGATCTGGGCCTTAAAGACTTTGCCTTGTCTCGAGTTCCACCGGGACCTATTCTGTGCCCAGATCTTGCTCTGAGCATGCGTAAGGGGGAGAAGTCAGCCCTTCTGGCTCTTTCTCTTAAGTCATTTTATCATGTTCTAGTGCGTGGTCCGTGTCCACCCCAGTAAAAAGATCTTTCCTACTCGGTGAAAAACAAAAACAAAAACAAAAACAAAAAAAAACTTAAGCTGTCTCATACTGAAATCCTGATATCTTTCCACAAAAGTGCCCCACTGGTATTCTTTCCAATTTCAGTTCCTAGTCACTCAATTATTTCAGTTACTGAAACCAAAAATCTTGGTGTAATTGTAATGTCTCTCTTTTTCTCACACCTTACATCTTAGTCTATCAGGGCGTCATCCTAATTTTACTTTCAAATAAATATGGACTCTGACTTCTTTTCACCACCTTCACTGTCTCCATCCTGCTAAACAGCTCTCTTCTCTCCTGGGGATTACTGCCATAGGTCTCTACTTGCACCATTACCCCCATAGACTCTCAACGCAACAGCCAGAATGAGCCTTTTACAATCCGAGGAAAGTTATTTCACTCCTCTGGACAAAAGCCAGGCCATGGCTCCCGGTTTTACTTCAAGTTAAGCCATTGTACTCACAGTGGCTTCTTCCAAAGCCCTTCAAGATTTCTCCCCTGCCGCTATCAACATCCCGCCCCACTATGTTCTCTCCTAGCATTTCCCCTCAGTTCAACTTGCTTTAGCGACAGTGACTTCCTTATAGTTCCTTGAACATACTTGTCATGTGTTCATGTAAGGATCTAATTCTTTCCCCCAGGGGGTGGAAAATTCTTCCTTAAATATTTACTTAACAAACTCCCTCAGCACATTTAATATTTGCTCAAGTATCACCTTCTCCATGAGTCAAAACCTGAGCATCTGCAAAATTACCACCACCTCAAGTTCTGGCGCTTCTCACCCCATTTACGCTGCTCCAAAAAGGTTATCGTTTCCTCATAGTCTACAATTTGGTAATCTGATGAGCATTTAAGATTTTCTCTCCCTTTGCTAGACTGAAAGTGCCATAACAGATATCCAGTGTTGTTCATCTCAAGCACCTAGAAGAATGTCTGGACCACTGGTACTCAATAAATATTTGTTGTGGTTTACTAAGTTATCAGAAAAGATAATTTATCACGATATTTAAATTCCATTTTTAGAGTCATGGTCTTATTATTCACAACAACTATCAGTAAGAGAGGAAGTAGAAGTAAAGGATGTGTTAAGTGCTTACTATGTGTCAGTCATTGTGCTGAGATATTTGCATATATATTATTCCATTTGATCCTCATGACAATCAAGTCAGAGTGGTATAATGGGCTCTGTTTTCCAACAACAGAACCAAAGTCATATAACTTGTAAGTAGCATAGTCAAGCTTTGCACCCATTGTTACTTCACACAAGATCTATGATGTTCAAAGAGAACTTGTATGTCATATACTCTTAAAGATAATTAATGTACAAATACCAAATAAATCCTGAAAAATTAAGGATAACTGGCCATGAGATTGATGTACAATTAATCAAGGTCCATTACTTACATTTCAATGTTTCTCTTAAAGAAATGTTGGTCGTACTCTAGAAAAAAATCCTTTTTTTTTAGATTTGTAAAAACTCTTCTCACATTATAAAATTGAGAACAAGAAATTAATTGGAATGGGAAATATCCTTAATATAGAAGCTTCACAAAATACCTGTTCATTTTATTTTTCAAGTAGAGCTTACATGGAGCTAACAGTTTGTGCTAATATAGAATAATACATGAAAAATTATACTAGAAACAGTAGAACAAGTTTTCCTCCAGTTTCACTTAAACTTTCACTGCTTAAAATTGAACAGATCAGCCACTTGAAGAAATATCAAGGGCTCGTTTGATAGCTTCTGTTTACTGTCAGAATTCTGCCAACTAGTTTCCAGAACAGGCAAAATTGTGTCACTTAAGAGGCTAATGCATTAAGTCTACAAGACAAATTGTTCACTAAAGGTGCAGTAACTATTTTCAAGAAGAAACAGCTGTGTTATCATTAGAAGGTAAGCTCTCATGATCATGTGGCCACTTATAACAGAAATTCAGCCACCTTAACAGCAGTGTACAATTTGTCTTCCAGACTGAATCCATTGTCTATGTAACTGACAAAACTCGCTGGTTTAGAGCTTATTCACATGCTGAAAACTGAGTAACATGTTTATACAGATACAAATGACTATAAAACCGCCCTCAACAACAGAAGTCAAAGTCCTTTCCAACCTTGCTACAACATCAAGATATACTGAGTAAGCTTAATTGAATTGTTTTGTTTTACCAAAGTATGCAAAGTAGTTCAGTTTCTTTTATTTTTTTGTAATAATTGTGACCTCAGGCTTTCATGAATGAATTTGCTGCTCCTTTTGAAGAAAAAGATCAAGAAAAATTCCCCAAGTGCAAAACCAAAAAGAAAAGGAAGCTTTCTTTGCTTACTTGAACTATGTATCTTGTCTTACTGTTGCTTTAATGTTTGCTTAAATAATGAAAATTTGTACGAAAGGGGTAGTTTCACTTTTTTCTCCCTTCCCCGATCTTCTAAGGAAACAAATTTATGAAAATTGCAGTGCTTTTTAAAATTATAATAATACAAAGTAGCACTTGCATGGCACTCCAGTTTAGAATGCCTTATATTTTCACCTGCATTTGGACTTCACAGTCCATTCAAAATTTGAAAGTAACTGACGGTCATTGGAAGCTTATGGGGTCAAACACTGTTAGGTACATTCCCCAAATCACCTCATTTTACTATGAAGTAGATATCATTATATCCCAATTTTTATTCTTTAATTTTTTATTTAAATGAATTCTTACATTTTTCTTGGTTTCCTTTTTTTTTATTTTTTAATTTGTTTTAGGTGGGAGGTAATTAGGTTTATTTATTGAATGGAGGTACTGGAGATTGAACCCAGGACCTTGTGCATGCTAGGCATATGCTCTACCACTGAGCTACACCCTCCCCACCTTCATATCCCAATTTTTAGTTGCAGAAACTGAGTCACAGAAAATCAAATAAATCATATAGGACCATATAATTAATAAGAGAAAGAAGTAGAATTCATACCTACATAGGTCTATCTTACTTTTAAAATGTATTCTCAATTGCACTTATAAATTAGGTACCTTCTCTCATTTTGTTCATCTATGATCCAAAGGATTTTGGTGGAGTTTTTTTTTTTTTGGCATCATGTTTTATGACATTTGATGCTTTAAAAAGCAGAATACTAATCAGAACTGCCTTTATTGAGTGTCTGCTGGGTACTGTACTATGAAATTTAAACCTATTGCTAATTTTCACTAAAACCATGCAAGAGAGGTATTATTATACTTATTTTAGGAATGAGAAAACTGAGGCTCAGTGAGCTTAAATAAATTATCCCAGGTCCCATGGCAAGAACTGGCAGAAGCAGGATTCCAGGCTACTGTCTTTCCACCAGACGATACTGCCAATCAGGATGACCCTCACTACCTGGAGGTTCAGTAAATTCTAAGCAGTGTGTCTTGAACTTTCTAACTTGATGCTATATTTTACAACAATCACAACTATTTTCTATCTAACAAGACATTATTTCCCAAGAAATTGCACATAAAATGAGCAAAGTCTTATTTGGATACTAATTTTATAGTGCAAATTGGTACAAGGAAAGCTGCTTTGACATGTGGATATATTTGTAAATGTTGCCTTTGGGCTTGCAAACTATTTTTCTCTGGAGTCAACCAAATGCAAATATAATTAAGCTACCCTTTCTAAGGTGACCACTTTTTAACCAACTATCTTTTGTATCAACTGCATTCCTTTGGGTAATAATGGAATATCTGGCATTATGCAATTACGCTGTATAGTATTTTAATTAAAAGATGTATCACTGAATACTTAAACATTCTGTGTCTGCCAGAACCTACAATCATTATGCAAATGGAAGGGAGCAGGAAAAGAAAATACACATCTTTTCTGTTTATATTTCAATTAGATTGTGAAAGTTCACTGCTGAAACTGACGATTTCACATTTTCTAACAGATATAAAAAGTTCAGGCATGCCCTTTTCTTAGTTCTAAGCTACATCAAATTCTACCAACATTAACTAAAATTTAATAATTTCATGTGTAATTATATATGTATAATTACATATGTATAATCAAACCTGCAAAGTACAACTGAACAAGGTCACCCACTTTTAGATTTATAACAATATGTTGTCAGAAATCACAGTGTTTTATTGTAATATTTCAGTGTGACATGGTGAACTAGATCGTTTCAAATTGATGTTCTTCTGGATTTGAAAATAACATTTCTTATTTGAGGGGTGAGTACTTAGATTTATTTATTTAGTTAGCTATTTTAATGGCGATATTTGGGATTGAGCCCAGGACCTTGTGCATGCTAAGCATGTACTTTATCACTGAGCTATACCCTCCTCTCCCAAAATCATGCTTCTTAAAAGATACACATACACATTTGTCAGGTCATCGGGGTATGTGATAATAACATGGAATGGTAAATGGTTAAGCATGGCTGAAGCATATTATGTAAAAGTCCTATAAAGCCTCAGAACAATTAAGCTAAGACTTCATAAGAAGAGATGTACAATAAAAATAAATACTTCGGCTGTTTAAAGCACTGTGGTCTCAAATCAGGCACATGAGATTGGTGTTGTACACAAACTGTATGTGAGACCTTATACAGCACTCTCTACTTGCTTGGGACTCAGTTGCTTTAACTGTTAAATGGGATAACAAAGTAAGAAGAAAAAACAGATGTGGTAGTATTTTGAGAGGGGAAAATACTAGATACAAATCTAAGGCATTTCTATTGTTATTTCATTGTTTATACTGAAGATAGATTGAATATAAATATTTAACCGAATGAACCTGTTGGAAGAATATTAACATGGCACAGAAGGGACTTATTATAAAGAAAAGTGGACTCCTTATCCAAAATCCATTCTCCAGCAATCACCACTGCTAACAATTTCTTCCCTTATCAGATTTTAAGAAATACATGCTAAGGCTTTCTATGAGAGTGAAGAGTTCAGTTTTTAAATCATCTCAGATTTGAAGACTTGCTTTTCCAACCCAATGCATAACTCTGAATTCTGATTTACTTTGTAGTTCGGATGGCGAGTACGGGGTGGGGCAAAAAGCAAGTCAGAAGTAGTCAGCAGACTTCGTTCAAGTCCTGGCTTTGTACCTCATCGGCTGGGTTGCTGGGTAAAAAGTGAAAACTTGGAGTATAAATTGCTTATCAGTAAAATCAGAATAAGAATATTTTCTCTCAAAGTTGCTCTTGAAATAAGAATATAAACAGGCTTTTTAAACTATAAGTGAAATATTAAGTTATTATTAATATGCTTTCTCAAAAGGTTAAATATTGATCTGTGTAGATAGGGACACTGGAATAAAGTACTCCCAAATTCAGCATGCCTACTCATGTCATACTGTTAAGGGTTTCCGCCTCTGTTCTACTTTGTCAGCTCTCTGGGAATGTTGGGCGCTGACTATGAAATAAGGCAACATTTCTGCTTAACTTCTTTTCCCACAGCATTCTCACCCATAAAGTCTGTTCACACCCTTCTAATAAGCGCACGCAGGTAACTGCAAGAAACAAAGGAAGAGAAAGGAAAGAAACTGACACAAAAACAGTTCCCTCCAACATCTCGCCCTTAAATTCAATTTCCCTTCATCGAACAAACTGTCAAAAGCAATAGGAAAAATATATGGGATACAATCTTCAGGTGAGAAACACATCTTCTCTCTACTCTAGGAAATAATCTTCTCAATACGCTCATTTGCCTCTGAAAGCATCAAATATTCATGCAGGCAACTCACAAAATGTAGCCTTCTAAAACTTAGAGAGAACCAGAAGTACCATTCTATAAACTTCCCTTCTCTTTTAAGTCAATGTGTTTGACTTCAGAAAGTGTAACTAACGGTTGCTTAAAGAACTTTCTTAATTGAAGCAGGACTTTTATTAACAGATATAAGGAAACAAAGAGTGGAAAATCAGTTCTTTCTAAACTGAAATAAAAGAAATCAGGTTCCATGAATTGTGGAACTGACTCTGCGTTCTCTGTCAAGTCCCTTAATTGTTTGGTCCCTTTCTTACTCAACTATAAATTAGTTTAACTCACAAGTGTGTCTAGAAAGCACTGCATTTAATGCCTGCTGTCAACCAAGCCAAGGCTGGCAATTGCACGTTTGATATACATGGCCTCCAATTCTGATTTTGGCTATGAATGCAGAGGGTAAGACGGATGTCAAAAACTGAGCCTGCAAGAGCCCATTAGGATGCTTAACATGTAAGAATGATGGGGGGAGCGGGAGAACAAGAAAAGAATGATAAATTGTGTTTGTGTGAATGAACTCCATATCTACCCTCGTGTGAACCCCCTCAGTGTAACTTACTCACTCTCATAAATAGAATAAAATAAAGATCAATCTTCCTGGCCACTACAATTTTACCTATCATTCCATATTCTTCTTTCCCATTCACTGTCCTTCATTTTAGATTACCTTCCACTCTCATTATAACGCATCAAAACAGAGGATTCTCACAACTTTGCATCCTTGTTCACTCCCTCTATTTGTGATACCTTTAAGTGCATCCTCTGATTGTTAAAGAGCAGAATGTAGTTTAAACTACCAAAAACAAAAGTGAATAGAATATGTCCCTTTTTCATGTATCTTTAAAACGTTAAGACTGCTACAAATTCAGGATGTGTCATCGTTATGTAAAAACATCTGTAAGATAGAAACTCAATGACCCACAAATGATAGCTAGATGTGGCACCATTTGAACTAAATGTAAGTGGTTTCTTTCAGCTCAGGCTTTATCTTTTCCTCCCGTTTTCCAGAGCTGTCTACTGTTGCTGGAGATCCTAAGGGTCTAAGCTTGTACCCTCTTCATTACAGATCATCTCACATTGCATGTTGCTGGGCCACAGAAGCACAGATACAATATGGCGTATGAACTGGCACAATCTGTCAGTTCTCTAAACAAAGCACATGTAAGTCCTTCTGATGGAGGAAAATTCTGGAAGAGAAAACCACACTTCAGCAAGAGCATTTTCAAGTACAAAGAAGATGTAAAAACATTTAAATGCAATGAGTATAGGGGGAGGGTATAGCTCAGTGGTAGAGTGAGGCATGCTTAGCATGCATGAGGTCCTGGGTTCAATCCCCAGTACCTCCATTAAAAAGAGTAATAGTAAAATAAAGTAAATTTAAAAAAGAAAGTAAATTCAGTGAGTATAAAGCTCTATAGTATAACCATCATGATTCTCTTTTAAGTGGCCTTCCTGCAGCCATAGTAACTAAGTTTTCAAATAAAAATGCTACTGTTCACTAATATAACATGGTCTCATCATATTAACACTTGACATGTATTTTTTTCTAGCTAAAAATCTGGATGGAGCCTTTCAACATAAATAAGAGCCTTAGGCAAGACTCGATGACTTCATAGTCATATCAGCACATATGTCAAGATTGAGAGCCACACTCATTTCCTAACACTGTCATCTTTTCTATAATGCTGCCATTTGTGTATATAATAAACATTAATCTTATATTCTTACAGATGTCAGCATGACTTACGTAATCAAAGCTACACAATAGAACTCCAGAAGAAAAAGCCTGACTTCCAGACCTTACTCCCAAATAACAGTGATATGGCAAACTGACCTTATCTGGTGCCCAGTCTCATTATAGACTACTAAGAAATATACCAAGATCTGGATACATTGATCTTAGGACTTGTAGAAAAATAAAACCTATTGGTAAGATATTACAATTCATGGAGGAACAAGCTGTATATTTCAAAGCAAGAAGGCAAGTTGTATTGGTGGCTAGACCTCTAATGAGAAATTAATGGTGGATGCTAAATTTCTGATTTTTTTCCATCTGTGCCAACTTTCTCTGAAATTAAGAGGGCAGACGTATATAGCACAGGTGTCCTGGTAATTATTTAGTTACCAGATGTGGCAATTAATTTTACTTTAGTTAAACTATCCAATCTGATACCTCTTCATGGTCCCTCTGCATCTCTTCAGTTTAGGTTGTGATTAGACCCTCTACTGGTTGATATGTCCCAAAGCAAATGATTTTCTCCTTCCAATATAGTTATACAAACAATGCATCAAAAGAGCTGTTGTTTGTTTGTTTGTTTGTTTCTTTCTTTCTTTCTCTTTCTCTCTTTCTCTTTCTTCATTATTTCATTCATTGGCAGTTTTATAGTTTTTCAAAATTGAAAAATGGTAACTTCTTTTTAGCCAAAATGAGGTCATTAAATTGACTCAAGAAAGGAGATAAATAGAAAAATATTATTTGTTGCTGAATTTAGTCAAGAAAAGGTCATGAAGTGCTTTTGTTCAATCTACCTCAGACGTTATGTCCCAAAATAGAACTCAATTGTTATTACCTTTTATTACAAGAGATTACTGATTAATAGCTCATCCATTGTCAAATCAACTCTAATTTGCAAAAAAAAAATTTATCTAATTCATCTGTTATAGTTACTCTTAAAAGTGAAAGTAACTGTCATTCTAAAGTATTTTCAGTGTGTATATTCTTTGGTATTAGATAGATACTCCAGAAAATTTGCTACAAAATGAATTTCCACAAAGCCTATTTTCCAACAGAAAGTTGTGGCAGAGAAGCTGAGATTGTTGTTGGGTTATTTAAGGGAGTTTTGCTTTTGGCATCCCGCTCTGATGACTAACTGCACTTGCAGGATGCACTTGCAAGAGGTGTGGAAGAACAAGGTATCAAGAGTTACGCTCATGATACTGACACAGTGGCAGCCAAACCAATGAGCAGGTCAAAGCGCTACGACTTTCACTGCAACTTCAGCAGAAAAGGGCTGCTCAAAGAGCAACGGGAAGCCTTCCTTCCCACCAATGCTGATGGAGAATCCCTCATCTATAATCATAAAAACAGAAGAAGTTCCCAAAACCTTCGCTGAGAATCATCAGAAAATGTAATTTTCTCCATGGCTTTATTACTTCAATGTGAGACAAAGTCATGCATATTGACTTACTGTTTATTATGTGATTGTTGGACTGGGACAATTATGAAAGAACAAATATGAAGATGTCAGAAGTCACATCAATTTCACTGAAAATTTTCTCTTGCTAAAAATGAATTTCAGGCAATTGGGATATCTGATGCACCAAGGAGAACATTCAATGCTAATAACATTTAGTTTAAATGAAAATTTACTTCACAGAATGTCAAAATTTAGTAATTTGATCTGATTCTACTTTGTGTGCCCAAAATGTCTGCCCTGTTCTTCTTAATATTGATGATAATGCAAATAACTTCTAGATCTGTTAAAAATATTTCAATATTAGGATTATGACTTTAAAAATCACATAGAAGAATAGAAAGACTATTCTCCAAACCTGCGGAAAATGAAGTCCACACAAAATCCGTTACTACGAATACAGCTGCCGTCCTGCTGCTTTAAATCGTTTCAAATAGTATATTCACACACAGTGTTCCCTACCAAACAGCTGTACTCATCCTGACTTTCAAATGGCTTTCACTCCAGTGGCCGAGGTTGTTTTATAGTCTAGGTACACTCACATTTAACACAGTGCCCCGAGAGTAAAATCATAAACCATGGTTGGGTAGTTACCATTTCTACAAGAAAAATGAAGATACGCTATTTACCAATACTTAGGATGTAGTCATAAATGCCTTCAGCTGAAAAGCTATAAAAATGTCTAGATCTCCTTTTGCAAAAATAATAAGGTTGCTCACAGCAATTGTATCTTCCTTATATCTCTCTATACATGGGAGTGATTTCACAAGGATCCTTTAATGTACAAGATCCCATTTTTCAAGATGTGAAACCAATTCTGATTTTTTTTTTTAAAGCAAACTGTATAGGCTGGGTAAAATGTATTCCTATTCCAAACACTATTCTAAATGCTGAGAATAAAGAAGGAATAAAGTAGACAATAATTACATGGAGCTTATACCCTCGTAGAGAGAGTGAAATAATCCACATCATGACTATGTTTTTTAAAATATTTTGTGTTTTGAAATATTTTGAAATGTTGAAATATATTTTGGTCTATTAGAAATTAATATCCTAGTATAAATCGCCAAATCATGCACTTCTCTCTGATGGGTCATTTTTGACCCCTTACTCGAGTCAAACTGGTCTCTTTACGGGCCAATTTACAATCCACACCCCTTCTTCTCAAATACACCTAGATGTCTCCTCATCACTCACTTACTCGTACTGACCTTTTTGTCCTTTTTCTCTCTGCCTTTAAAAATCTTAACCAGCTTTTTGTTGTTGTTGTTGTTGAAGTATAGTCAATTTACAATGTTGTGTCAATTTCTGGTGTACACATAATGTTTCAGTCATACATGTGCATACATATATTCATTTTCATATTCTTTTTCATTATAGGTAGCTGCAAGATATTGGGTATAGTTTCCTGTGCTATATGGTAGAAACTTGTTCTTAATTTAATACGTAGCAGTTAGTATCTGTAAATACTAGCTAACCAGCTTTTTAAGCAACTGTGATATATATAGTTTAAATTCTATCTCATCTCTAAAACCCTTCCCATCACTTCAGCCTTTATTTCTTTCTTCTTTGAACTTTTATAGTACCAATTAAGTGCATAATTATTGTCCTTCTCTGATGAAATTCTCAAAGATTAAACCATTACAATATATCTGGAATGGATTTTAAAGATTTTCTAATCTAATCTCATTTTACCTGAGAGAAAGCTGGATCCTAGAGACTCAGTGATTTACTCACAGTCACCAAGGTTACAAATGCAGAACTGGGTCTGAAGCCTCAGTACTTGATTCCCAGTAAAGGATTTTTCCACCTCACCAAATTGCATATACGAGTTTATTTTGATTTTTTTCCTGGTCACTAATCTATATTTTACAGTAATAAGATGCAATCAAGCTCCAAGTGCTTTAGTCTATGATAGTATCGCTTAGGTTAACTTGTTTATTTAGAAAGCACAGTACTTCTTTTTTTTTTTTTTTGTCTTTTGATCAGTTTGGGTACAATATTTTAATCAAATATAAAATTGTAGTGACAAGAGAAGGTTAGAATGGGTAATTTCAGCCTGATGTTCACAAGTCCACCTAGTCGCCTAGTCGTAAAAAATTATTTTTCTCCTTCAACAGAACACAATTTTTTTCATGAAAAAAATAAAAAGCTCACGTCCCATCTGGAATGGGAGAACTAAGAATCCTTTTTCCTTTAGCTGATACTGACTAAACTCATCTTTCTAAGAATCTTCCTTGAGGTAGTCAGTCCTCAACGATCATACACAATACCTTTTTACTGCCCCCTCCAAGCACTGTAAACTTCAAGTGACGGACCCACCACATTATTGCCAAATCCATGTTGCCCATGTGATGGGAAAAACCTTCAACTATTATATAAACCCAGCCTTCTTCTTTGCTTTGCTTGATGATTTTATTGTGTCAACTTTTTACTACATTTCTCTTTTTATATACTGGTTTAAGCTTCCCTTGATATGAAAATTAAGGATGTCATTTAAAACTAATTTTATTCTGATAACAATCAAAAACTCGTAAAGCATAGCACTGGAAGCTAAGCATCCAAGACTAGTAAGACTGTTTACGTGTGAATGAAATATACAAACAGAGGCTTAGGTCTGCTTCTAGGATATTCTAAAATGATGGTTGCCATATTGCAAAATTCAGAACATTTCTGGGGTTTCAGGAACCTAGGTTAAGAAGGTGACATGGGTTAAGTGGGATGACTCGACAGAATGCCTTGAAGGCATTTCTATCCTAGTGGTTTGGTCTGATTCTAGAAATCAAAACAGAATTGCGCTTTGATTCTCAGAAATTTGGGTCGTCTGGAGAATACCAGCAGGATGCTCAAGTTACTACATGTGTATACCTAGAGACACTATGATTTAAGGTAGCCATAGCCCACACGCTAATCAGGAAATTGGAAATTACAAGATACACTAATTTTGGTATATTTCCCATGCCAATGCCTGAGGCAAAATCACTCTCTATGCTACTAGAAGAGTGGAAGAGGAAGGAATTGTTACCACAGAGCCCCGCCCTGTAGACTGTTTGAGAAAAATCTTTATAGGCATTTCCTCCTCCTTAAGATTTCTTTTCTTTTAAACCTCACACTGCAAAATTATACTTAAATCTCTAACAAAATTATCCTTGAAATCTTTACCTGAAAAAATGTATCGATTTCTAGCTGCAAGATTATCAGTTGCATCTAAAATGACCACAGCGAATGTAGGCGTTTCAAACATGTCTCCCTCTAACTACGAAGTGGATCAAAAAATGACTGAATTTTTGTAAAGGATACTTATGCAAAACATATCATGCAAGTGTACATATGTTCCCTGAGTGTGAATAGAGAAAAAAGGATGAATTTTGTCCTCTCTATTCTTAGATTGCTTCTTACCTGCAGTTTCTTATATCTTATTTACATCAAGGTTTTCACCTGGGTGAAGTCGACACAACCATTTCTGGGACCCCAGTATCAAGGGGTTTTATATTGCTACATCTCTCCCCCTACAACACAGACACACCTTCCCCTAGTTTGCAAGCACAAGTGCACAGATACGCATGAAATTTTCAGTGTCAAAATTTTTGGAGTGGGTCCCAGGATCCCAGCATGAGTTTTTGTGGTAACCACACCCCCTGGTTGACCACTACCCAAAATCAGCTTTGCGCATACAGGCACCTGGGGTTTATCTTCTATAGATAACAGTTGCATTAGGTGTCTCAGAATTAAACTGCATGCTCGCCACCTCAATAATTAAAGCATGCATTCAGGTAGGAAAATATACATGCAGAGTAAGTAAAATGAACTTGTATTGAGGTCCACTTTAAGACATTCTAACTGACCTGCTTTATTAAACACCTAGAAGTATAGTTTATTGAACTATCTCTATAAATATGGATGAAATTTGCATAACCATAGTGGGTAAACGCCAAAGAAGAAAAAAATTAGAATTGGTCAGAGAAAGAAAAGAGTGAAATTTAGAATTAATGAAATGCAAATTACTGCTAAATTTTAAAAATGTACGTTGCTTCAAACTGTGCTTCATTTAAAGGGAAAGAAATGAAAAGCTTTTCCTAATTGAATACTTTAAATACAGAAAAATAGAACAAGGAAACGGGTTTAAATCCAACTCCAAATTCCAAACATCAAGCATGGGTGCCAGAAACACAGTTTCCTGATAATTTTTATGGTCATTTACAATACTCACAGTCAAATACAATACAGTTTTTCTTAACCTTGTGTGAGATTTCAACATTTTTCAATTCAAAAATGATGCGCTACTAACAATTTCACGTTACTGAGATCGCTTCTTCAGCATCAATACATGAATTGTATAATGTTTAAAGTATAAATTATAATATCTCTGACAATAAAAGCGTGAAGAAAAGCAAAACAACATCCAGTTGAAGCAAAATAATGTTGGTAAGCACTTTGAAAATGCCTCCTAGATAATTGATTCTGGGCCTGTAATGTAATGTAATCTACGTGAGCTTCCTTTTTTGTCAAATGGGGATAACCATAATCCCTATAGCAGGAGGAGAATCGTAGGGACTGTGAGGATTGTAATCCGCATAAAGTACCCAAACACCCTAGTGTACTAAATAATATAGCCCAGAGTGTTCAATTTCAACAGGGAGATGATTGTGTGTGCATGTGCGAGTGCGCGTGCGCGTGCCTGTGCCTGCGTATAATCTCTCTCATCCATTGTATCTGTTGTGTGCCTCTGCTAAAAATATTATCTAGGTACAGCACGTACAATACTAAAAGTTGTTTAGCTACTGCCAGAATAATTGGTTCATATGAAAAGTAGTTCATACTAAATGTCTAAACTGAAATCTAGTGACACAACTAGGAACAGAGCTGAGAGGTAGAGTATAGAAAATTCAAGGTGGGTTAGGAAACATACAGCAATTTCAAAATGGCTGAAGATTCAGTTAATCCTACAATTACCTAAACATAGGAGACAAATTTCAGTTTTTGGAAAGGTTAATGCAATTCCTTCTCTGTAACAAAATTGTAAATTTGCCATGATTTTGAGCTTATAATATTTATCAAATATGATGTTTTGAACAGACATTTTCAGAACATCAGAAAATAAAACCCTTAAACATTTCAGAGATTTATTATACTGTACTCGTCTTCTGATTTAAAAACCTGTTCAAGATAATAAAGAGTATGACATTCTTTCAAGGTTAATACAAGGACATCATTTATCTCTTTCATCTTGTTCATCATGTACATCAGAACTGGTCTTTGTTACTTTTAGGGATTAAAGAAGCCCTGGAAAACTAAGAATTTCACTTAGGGTTATGTTTGACTTTAATTGTAAAAGCCAGAGGAATTATTTATATTTCCTTCTCTCCACCATAAAATCTTAGTCTTTCAGTTTTGACTGCTAGCACGTGGCAGCAAAACGAATTGACATGGCATTCTAGTATTGTCACAATATTTACTTGCATATTTTAGGGACGGGGCTTAAAGATTTATTCCTGAAAGATTATGAAGTAGAAATAAAATTAGTCACTTCACACAGACTTACATTTTATCACCTGAATAGTATTTTCCCTTAACGTAAACTTCTGAGATTAATTTTCCATAGGAATAGTATATTTTTTAAGAATCTCATCATTTCCAATGGATATGAAAACAGGGACATCATTCTGATATTTAAAAAAATATATGTATATGTATATAAGTTCTATGAAGACAGAGAAAAATAAATGAGACAGCTGCAGTTAATACACAGACTTTCAGAGAATAGGGATTTCAAGTATGACTTACAGTACTATGTGTCAGGTGATGGTTTTGACCTAATTATTGGTGTGATTACTTAATGGATTGTTGTATTTGATTTGTGTTTTGAAAACTATTCATTGTAATAGTACTAAATGTCTTTTTAAGAGTTCTACAAAAGGATTATTTTCTGTCAACTAATGATAACATTATGCTAAATAATAAACACTCTAGTTTTATATTACATGGATTGATTAAATGTGTAAGTCCATTTCCAAAGTAAACCATACATAATTCTTTCACTATTACTGAGGGATTTTGAGGGATCAACTAAAATAAACGCTTTCAATTTGCATTCTGTAAGAATATTTCCTTTCCAACCTATTTTCCACAGATAGAGCCAGTGTATAAATATCCAAGAAAAATGAGGAAGTATCAAAGGATTATTTGATGTTACATAATGATGCACTACATGATTCATTTGAAAAATTACTTCCTTTATGTATTTTGTTTCTTAATATTTAAAAAAGTATTAAAGTATTGATTTTTTTGGTGAATATCTCTACTGTCTGAGCAAAATACAAGCATTTTAACAATTTTTGAGTTGATTCAGGCCACTAGTTTTCACAATGGTTTCAATGTAGTTACGTTTTCCTATTAGAATTTCAAACTAAACTAATTGTTTTTGTGAGTACATCTTACCAATTAAATTCAGTCACTTTACTCATTTCATTCATTAGTATCAATTTCCTCTTTTGTTCGTGGAAGAGATAACCCTAATTTTATCATGATGTGATCAAGGAAGTTCTAATTATGTATTAAAGGGGCAAAGCTGTTGTAGGACTGTTACTAAGCACTGAGCAAGAACAGCAAAAACAACAACAATCCAGGAAGAGATTATCATTTTGGACCATGCAGTTCTAAAAGGAGACAAGCAGTTAAGCAAGCTAAGGGGAAATCACAGATGGTTCTCACCACATATGTCAGATATGTTAATGGTTATAGCAAAAACTGGAAATAAGCCTTTAGGCCTGTTGTTGTTTATTTTTCAGTATGTAAGAAATGTATAGTATCTTGGTTAACATAACTGATGTGTTCTCTCCCAAAGATGCCAATAATGTTTTTCTGTTCTCAAATGTCAGTTGTGAAGTACTGATAGATTAAAAATTACATTGTTGGCTTCTTAATACACTAGTTTCAAATAAACATTTAAACGACTCTTTATGTATGCATCAAATGTGATTTTGACCCCAAAAAAGAGAAATCTAAACCTTTGAGCAATAGTTTTAGGTCATGCAAAAAAAGTATAAACAAAAAAATGCCATAATACAGAAAAAATATATTAAAAGCATCTAATTTGGGGAAATAAACAACATAACTTTGTAAAAGTTTAAGTTTTCTGTTGTCTAACTCAAATATAATTTGATAGTGGGATTTTAATGAGCTGATTTAAATCTAATTTCTAAAATACGTAATTGTAACAGTTTTATTGAGATATAATTGATGTACAAGAAATTGCACATAAAGTGCATAGTTTGGTAAGATTTGAAATATGTATACATCCTTGAAAGCAAGAACACAAAGTAATGAACATATCCATCACCCTAAAAGACCCCTGTTACTCCCCACTCTGCAGGTAACCATTGTTTTCTGCTTTTGGTCATTATAGATTAGTTTGCATTTTCTACACTTTTATGGAAATGAAACAAATGAAAGCAAATAGTATGTATTCTTTTTTATCTATATTCTTTCACTCAGCATAATTGAGATTCAACACATTGTACATTTATCATTAACTCATTCTTTTTTTATTGCCTAGTAGTATTCTATTGTATGGATATATCGATGTGTGTTTGTTTACCCATTCACTTGTTGATGGACATTTTTGAGTTGTTTACCATTTTTGATTAGTACAAATAAAGCTGCTATGAATATTACTATACAAATTTTTGTATAGACATAAAGTTTCATTTCTTTGGAGTAAATAAGAATGGAATAGTTATATCATATAGTAGGTGTATATTTAACATTTTAAGAAACCTCGAAACTGTTTACCAAATTGGTGGTACCATTTGCATTTCAACTAGCAGTGTTTCAGTTCCTGCACACCCTCACCAACCCTTGGTCAATGACTGGTCAGAATGGTCAGTTTTTAACATTTCAGCCATTTAAATTAGTGTGGAACTACAGTCTTAATTTGCATTTCCCTAATGACTAATGATACTGAGTGTCTGCTCATGTCCTTCTTTGCCATCTGTATAATATTTGTTGAACTGTCTGTTTAAATATTTTGCCTATATATATATTTTTTACAGGTTTCTTTTTTCTTTCTTTTTTTAATTGAAATATAGTTGATTTACAGTGTTGTGCTAGGTTGGTTATGTTTTAATTGAGCTGATGACATTCTTATTTTTAAGTTTTGAGAATTCACCTATAAATTCTAAGTCCACATCCTTTATCAGATATAAGCTTTGCAAATTTTTTTCTTAATTGATGGCTTGCCTTTTCATTCACTTAAAAGCATCTTTTGAAGAGATTTTAAAATCTGATGAAGTTGAATTTATCAATTTGTTCTTTTACTTTTGATGTCATATTT
The DNA here is from genome assembly GCF_048773025.1 of Camelus bactrianus. Classification (NCBI taxonomy): domain Eukaryota; kingdom Metazoa; phylum Chordata; class Mammalia; order Artiodactyla; family Camelidae; genus Camelus; species Camelus bactrianus. The sequence continues at coordinate 73,741,689 of NC_133575.1, read as the reverse complement.
AATAACTGCCTAATCCATAGTCACAAATATTTCCTCCTGTTTTTTTCCTAGAACATTTATATTATTAGGTTTAACATTTAAGTGTATGATCTATGTTGAATTACTTTTTGTATATGGTGCAAGTTATGGATTGGCATTTGTGTTTTGTGCCTTGATAGTCAATTTTTTCAGCACAATTTACTGAAAATACTAACCTTATTCTTTTTTTTAAAATTGAAGTGTAGTCACTTTTCAATGTGTCAATTTCTGGTGTACAGAAGAATGTTTCAGTCATTCATATACATATGTATATTTGTTTTCATATTCTTTTTCGTTATAGGTTACTACAAGATACTGAATATAGTTTTCTGTGCTATACAGAAGAAACTTGTGTATTTATTTTATATACAGTAGTTAGTATCTGCAAATCTTAAACTCCCAATTTATCCCTTCTTACCTCCTTCTCCCTGATAACCATAAGTTTGTTTCCTATGTCTGTGAGTCTGTTTTTGTTTTATGAATAAGTTCATTTGTGTCTTTATCCTTACTCTTTTAAATGACCTTTGCATCTTTGTCAAAATTCAGTTTTCCATAAACATGTAGGTTTATTTCTGGAGTCTCTTTTCATTTCCCCGATGTATCTGTTTATCCTCCTACTGATACTACATGCATTTCTTTACTGTAACTTTCCAGTAAGTCCTGAAATCAGAATTGTTAGCTGTCTAAATTTGTTTCTCTTTTTCAAAGTTTTTTAGGCTATTCTAGGTCCTCTTCATTTCCACAACAGTTTTAGAATCAGCTTGTCAATTAAAATAAAATTCTTCTGGGATTTTGAAAGGGGTTGTGTTAATCTATAGATCAATCTGGGGAAGAATTAATAACTTAACAATAACCTTTTGATCCATAAAAAAGAATATCTCTATTTATTAAATCTTCTTTAGTTTCTGTCAGTAATGTATTGTGCATTTCAGTATATCTGTCTTTCACAACCTCAGCCAATTTTATCCTGATTTAATATTTTCATGCTATAGTAAATGATATTTTTATTTTAAATTTCAATTTTTTGATTATCCCTGCAAGGGTAAAGAAATACAATTGATTTTTGTATATTGATCATGTATTCTGCAAACTTACTGAATTCAGGCTCATACAGGTTTTACGCAGATTCTATTGGATTTTCTACATAGAGAATCATGTTGTCTGTGGACAGTCTTATTCCTTCATTTCCAATCTGAACATCTTTTATTTCTTTTTCTTGCCCAAATGCACTGGCTAGAAACTCTAGAAACATGTTTAAATACATGCTAAAAGTGGGTATCCTTGCCTTGCCTTTGATATTCAGGGGAAAGCATTCCATTTTTCACCATTATTGCCATGTTAGCTGTAAATTTTTCATAAATGCTCTACTTTAGGTTGTAGAAGTTCCTTTCTATTCCTACCTTGCTGAGGATTTTTTAAAGAATCAGATGACAGATTTTTGTCAACTGTCTTTTCAGCAACCATTATGATGATCAGGTGTCTTTTTTTTTCTTTTTCAGTTTTTTTAAATGGTAAAATATATTGATTAATTTTTGAAAGTTAAACCATTCCTCCATTCTAGGATAAACCCCACTTGCTCATGATGTATATTATGTTGGGTTTGATTTGATATAATTATGCTTAGAATTACATCATCTATATTTATTGAGAAGCTCGGTCTTTCATTTTCTTCTGTTGCTTTTGTTTGATTTTGGTATCAGGATGATCCTGGCTTGATATAATGAAATGGGAGATAGTCTTTCCATTTTAATTTTGTCAAATTTTTCTTTGTGAAATCAGTATTATGTTTTCCTAAAACACTTGGTAGAATTCACAAGTGAAGCCATCTGGTCTTGTCCCTGTGTGTGAAGTTTTGTAACCATAAATTCTTCATGGTTAACAGATATATTCAATTCTACCTCTTTTGCTGTTGTCTTTGTATGTATTTTTTAAATTATTATTTTGGTGGTTGCTTTAGAAGTAAATCTATATATCTTTATCTCAGGTTATCTTCACTGATATTATACTAATTCACATATAATATAAAAATTTACAATAATGTACTTCCATCTTTCCTTTCCCAGCCTATAGTTATTATCGAAATACATTTAACTTTTTACTTGTATGTGCTATAAACTCTACAGTATACTGTCATTTGTTTTGTATAGTCAAGTTACTGTTAAAGTGAGTTAAATAATAAGAAAATACCTTACATACTTGCCCTGTAGTCATCATTTCTAGTGTTCCACATTCCTTTGTGTACATCCACACTTTATGCTTTTTCATTCTGCTTGAAGGGCTTAGTTTAACATTTCTTATAATGCAAGTCTGCTGGTGATGAATTCTTTCAGCTTTTGCATTCAAGAATATCTTTATTTTGCCCTCAGTTTTAAAAGACATTTCGCTGCCTATAAAACTTTATGCTGATATTTGTTTTTCTTTTAGCACTTTATAGCTGTTCCTCTACCATCTTCTCATTTGCATTGTTTCAGACAAAAAGTCTGCTGTCATCTTTGCTGCTCTCTACATAATGTGTCTCATTTGTCTGGTTACTTTCAAATTTTCTTTATCACTGTTTTTGAGAAATTTGATTATGATGAGTTTGCTGTAGTTTCTTCCATGTTTCTTGTGTTTGAGGTTCATTAACCTTCCTGACTTGGTGAGCTAATAATTATTTAAAAATCTGGGAAATTTTGCTATTATTAATTCAAATATATTTTCTGCCTGTACCACACCTCCTCTCCTTCTTGGCCTCCAGTTCCTCAAAGATAAAGCTGCCCAAAGTTGTCCCTCAGCTCACTTATTCTTTAATCACTTTTAATTCATTTTTCTGTATTTCATTTTGGAGAGTTTGTATTATGGTTTTTTCATATTAACTAACCTTTTCTTCCATGTCTAATCAGGTGTTAATCCCACCCTATGCATTTTTCCATCTCATACGTTGTAGCTTTCATCTCTAGAAGTTTGATTTGAGTCTTTCTAATATCTTCCATGTCTAAACTTGACATTTTGAACATATAGAATACAATTGTAGCTTTTAAAAATGTCATTTTATGCCAATTCCCACGTTTGACACGTTTGTGTCAGCTTTGGGTCAGTTTCTATTGACTGATTATTCTCCTCATTACAGATTATGTTTCCCTGCTTTTGTGTATGCCTGGTAATCTTTCTTTGGATGTCATTCATTTTGCATTTTACTTTTTGGCTTTTGGATATTTTTCTATTCCTATAAATATCATTGAGCTTTTAGCTGGGATGAATTTAAGTTACCTGGAAATAGTTTGATTCTTTCAAGTCTTCCTTTTGCTATATGTTAGATAGGTCCAAAGTAATGCTTTATCTATGGCTAATTAGTCCTCACTGCTAAGCAGGACCTTTCTGAGTATTTTACTCAGTGCCCCAGAAGTATGAGTTTTTCCAGTCTGGCTGATGGGAACAAGTACTATTCCCAGCTTGGTGTAAACAACTGGCACCATTCTATAATACTAGCAGATGGTTGTTCACTGGCCTCAGACAGTTTCCTCACACATACATTGATGAGAAAACTGATGAATACCTGAGGGAAACCCTCTACTTATTCCCAGGGTTTCCTTTCTGTGTATCTCTCTTCTCTTCAGTCCTGTGTCCTGGAAAATCTAGCCATCTTGGTCTCTCTGGAGTCTCATCTCTGTCTCCTCAACTCAGGGAATTTCCAGGCTCCACCTGGATTACCTCTCCCTGTGTTGTTCCCTGGAAACTCCCTCAAGATTGTAAACTGTGGTAATCTTAGAGTTTACCTCATTTGTTTCCTGTCTCTAAGGGACCACTGTCCTTCATTGCCTAAGGTTCACAGGTTTAGATATGTTGTTTAATATATTTTGTCTCTCATTCTCCCTATCTATCTCCACACTTTTGGGCTGTTTCCGATGGTAAGGTAGATCTGATCCCTTTTACTCCATCTTGGGCTGAGGCAGAAGTTATTAAGTAGTTTAAAAACCACAGATGTGCTTCTCAGGATGTACCCTGTGAAAACATGTAGATTCCAAATTAAAAATTTCAGCCTACGTTGACTCCTTCAAACTTAGGCTATTAAAAGAAATTTATAGCATTTTGATTCAGGACAATATTTATTTATGTATATTACCATTCTTTTGAAAATGTGACGTGAAGATGTATACATAATAGAAGCTTATGCATTGAAAGAATTGACACAGTTTCATTATGTCATGTTTTAGTGCTAGTTTTCTCAGTATGGGAAAGAATTGCATAACATCAAATGGGTAATTTAAAATTAATGGTGAATTTATTGGCCCAACTAGACAAATAGACATACATAACGAATTTAATCCAATTGCATGAGATATAAAGGTCTTACTTGCATAAGGAAATTGAGCTTAATTTTTAAAAATTGACGAGGAAAAATGGCTGGAAGCATACCATATGTTGAAATTACACTATAAATGAAGGAAAATCATGTACAGACACTAAAGGCAGAGAGTGATACTGTAATGTTTTAAACTAATGAGACCAACTAATAAATGTAACTACTTCTCTACACATATAGTGAAAGCTGTGCATGTCAGAATCATAGAGATAAGAGAATTATTGAAAGTAACACATGATTAACAAATATATTTTCTAATATGATTTTTTTAGATTCATAAAAATGTGGATAAAATAAATTAGTAAAACTGACAGCAGCAATTTCACAAGCAGCCAATACACAGACCTCCTAAATGTTGTTGCATTCATTTGAACTAAATGATATTTCACTTTTTCATGACACATAAATTTTGGACGTTTAATACTAACTCCTATGTATGATGCACTGAACCATTATTCTGAGTTTACTCACTATGCACGTTCATTTTACAAATTGCATAAGATTACTAGACAGATAGTATTTAAGATGAAAGCAAAGAATTTCATATACTAGGTAAGAAAATTAAAAAAAATTCTATTATGCTTCTGAAAATATAACAACACAGTATTGGTGCATATTATTATTTAAAAGGACAAATGGTCATATGTACTGAGTTATAGACATACAGAAAATGCTCATTCTATTGTTTTTCTACTTAGTATGTATATGAATGGTTGAATGAAAAAAGTCAGCAAGTTTAAACCCATTCTCACTTACAAAATCTGTAGATAGTGTTAGAAAGATGGATTCATATTAGGTGGCAATTATATAATCAGTTGTATAGCATTCCAATCTAGACTCTTTAAAGCTATTATAATTTAACAAATTATTCATTTGCCAGTTGTGACTTTGAATTAAACTACTGAAGTCATTACCTAAATAATTTCAATAACATATAACATATTTAAACTTGTTGAAATAATAGAGTTGATTCTAACAAAGTGAGAAAATAGTAAGCATCTTTACTGAGTATCAAGAAACCCCCAAAATATTAAGCCCATAGAATTATCATTTTCTTAATAATACTTCAATACAGGAAAGCAATGAACTTTACTCATGCAAGGTTTGATGCTATGACAATACAAAAATCTGGCCTACGCCTGATTAAACATCAATCCATCATAAATCATTCTTTTCAGCATTCTCGAAGACCGAAACCAAACAACTTAAAATGTTATCTTCAAGTTAACGGCAACTAGCAAAAATCACAGGCAAAGAAGCATTTCCAAAGTTACCCAAACTATAGTTTATAAGGGGCAGGCTATATATTTCAAAGAGGAGCTGTATGTTTCAAAAAGAGGAACAAGTCAGGAATGAAAATACAACTAATTGGCAAGGCACTTGAGATAATCATGAGGTCAAATATGCTTCTATCTGTGTTATGCATCAGCTAAATGTGAAAAAGGCTAACATTTCTCAGGCAAATCTAATTTTCATCTCAGAGGATTGCCAATTACTGTTTAACTCCAATGCTTTCCAATTTTTTAGACACTGTTGATTAAAGAGTACAGAGGAGAAATATTACCCCAGTAGACCCTGTTCTACTGAAACAACACATCCCCCTCTTGGATCTTATATAATTTGATTGAAAACTATAAGGCACCTGGATAGAACAAAAAAACTGATGTTTCCCCACCAGGGGAACAGCAACAAGAGTGTGACAGGGTTTGGTAAGTATTTTCAGTACTAGGTCACTATGGAGATTTGATTCTGTATCATTAAAATAACTGAAGCTCACTGAGAATACAAAATAGCATATAAATTTAGGAATGAATGTGGCTTAGGGGAAATAATTTATCTTTAGAATAAGTGACAATATAGTGGGGGACATTTCAGTGTAAATAGTACACTGAATTATCAGAAACTATTTTAGCTATGTATGAAAATGGAAATTTTTCTTTGATCACTTTTATTTCATGATGTCCCTTTCACTTATCCCTTTAGAAACATTCCTTCACTCAATAACTCTTAAAGCTTTTTGTTCTAGATCTCCCGTAAAGGCCACTTTTTATATCTAGAGCCATGATACATTGAAAATATGTTCTAATATTCTTTCTCACATGCATAGTTTACCTTCTTACCCAGTGGCTTTTTCAAAACTTGAATTTCCTCCACTTGATAAATAATTGGGATAACACATCTTGCTGAGATATTTTCTACTTGAATTAGCATACATTACAAAAATACTCGTTTCCCTTTCAAATTTCTGGTCTTCATTAAGCCGTGCCTGTTGAATTTCATTGCTTTGTTACTTTTTAGGTTGCGTCTTATAAAATGAACTGTTCTCCTAACAGCCCAGCCACTCTCTCTGTTTATTGTTCCAGCTTTAAGATGATTTATTTCAGACACAGTGTTATTTCAGTTTAAATTTACTAAGAGATCTACGGTGAGATTCCTTGTCTAAGACTCGTAGGTGGGAAATGGCAAAACTCAAGCTCCCTTTAATTCAATAAAGAACAACCACAACAAAAGTACTTCATTGAGGGAAAAACAATGAAGATGGTCTCAGTTGGATTTGAGACATGTCAGACACACGAACACCAACAATTTGATGGATAGAACAAAGTTACTAGAATTTTGTGTCAAAGATTAATTGAACTAGCCTACTCCAAAGTGAAATTTTAAAGTCATTGCTTGACTTAAAGTCTAATGGAAACTGTTTCCATATAGTTCTTAAGAACTGGATAAGGTCTCCTTAGCTTATTTTAGAGTATCCCAGAGAGACAGAAGACACCCTATAACTAATGTCTCTAAACCCTAGTACAGTCAGAAATCATCTAGCTAATGGGGAAGTGTTGTGCCAAAAATTTCCATTTTTAGCAAGAAGCAAAATGTGACCCATAAGTCTCAGGGGGAAAAAAAGCCATACTCTCAAAAAGAGCAAATTACCTTTTTAAATAGTTAAGACTAGAGGCATAACAGTAATTGACAGACATCTTTAATTGTGAGTATTATTCTAATTCAATCCTGAAGGAACTGAGTTTTCCCGTGGTGCTGGCGAAATCTGAATGCCACTAATCAATGATTCTTATCACTTGGGCAGTGCAATGCTTCTAAGAGAACATTCCCATGGTTAGGGACAGTTAACAAAGGGAACAGCAAAGAGAAAGACCAGGACAAAGCCCATCTTAAAAGGAAATAAAGATGTAAATAGCTGAGGTGAAATATTTAGCTATCTTTTCAGAAAAGAATAATGTGTCTGGGTGTCTGGGATGTTAGTTCTATTGTTGTCCTAATTAACAGACTTAGAATGTTTTCTTGGGATGGAGACATATCCTTAACCACAACTTTGCTATCACCTTTCTCTAAAGCACACTTAACAAAAGGGCCATTAAGAATGTTTCTATTCAGAAACCTGATTTTTTTTTTCCGATTTGTGTTTATTGTTCACATTGCGGTTGTTATTACTTTCTCACTAGAAACTTTTTGAAGGAAATTTAACACTGATTTCAAGCAATTTGCTTCGGCATGTCTGACACCTAAAATATTCACTTATTCACACCAACTATCCCATTCAGCAATTCTTACTCACTGACAAATTTAGAAATAATTGCTTGCTACCTAAGCAGTTCATAAATATGCATTGATTGTTATCAACAAACTAGGAAACTAGGGTATATTTTAATAAAAAAATGCATCTAAATATATCAAGATTCCTAGCTCACATTAATGCTGCATTTCCTATATAAGCTGGATTCTTCTTTTCTTAGTAAGAGAGTTTGTTTTAAAATACATCAAGGGTGGAAATATCTGCAAATTTTTGCACAGAGAACTGTGCTAAATAATGTTTGAAGGTTGAAATAATGTATTGTAGGTATTTGAATTGCCTATGTTGTACTAAAAATACACTAACATGAAATGATACTAGACATAAAAATTTTTAGTAAGGGTGGTTCACTCTTTTTTTAAGAAGACCTGGCCAATGAATAGTCCATTCTCTCTCCCAAGGAGATAGTTTTCTCTGCTTGTGTCTGAATTTTCCGAATACAGCTTGGTCTGTTAATTACTTCAGTCTTTCAATTGGCTCTAATCAGGAATTAAGAAGTAGCAACTGCTTCGCAAGGCATAGGTCTGCTTTTACCGGTTGGAGGGGATTTTCAAAACAGGTAAATCAAAATAGGTAAAACCCATTTGATTATCCTACAATAATCATAATCAAAACAGTGATATTCAGGAAGTCAAGAAGTGAAATAAGGTTTTTCATGATAAAATTTTTCAGGCCCTCTGCAAAAAATGCATTGTTTCAATATGGGTCGTTAAAGGAGGATTTTCCATCCAAAGGTAAAGGAATCAGGATGAACAGCAGGTGGGTAATTCCAGAAGCCCTACACTTCTGGAAGACTTTGGCGAAGAAAGGTGGGGGAGCATGGGTGCAGCAGTCTGTACTTCCTATTTGATATGCTACTTATAATCCAATCATTCATTTCCTAGAATGACTGCAAGATGTTTTATATTATTAAGTAGATATTGTTTAATAATGGATATGTTTCAGTACAGAGTAACTCTAGAAATTATCTTTCTATCTTTCATTCCTTGATCTCTCTCCTCCACAAACTTCTCCACACCTTCTCCCACCCTTTTCCCTCTTTCTTCGCTGGCTATAGATTCTCTCTGCCTCACTCCATCTCTCCCAGATTTTTTCCTCCCCCTGTCACTTTCTTTTTAATTACTTCTCTACCTTCCCTTGCCCTCTTCCCATCTTTCTCCATTTCATCTCTACTGTTCTCCATCCCTATTTTTCACTCCCTTACTTTCTCTAACCTCTCTCCCTCCATCTCCCCTCCTACCCGCTCTCCTTCTCACTCTATCTTCCTTCTCCCCTTCTCTTCCTTCTCCCCATCTCTCTGACCAAAAATCACAACACTGCATGCCACTTTTTGCATTTTCTTTTTTATACACACTCACATAATCATGAACAATGTTTCAAATCCACAATTTTTGTTGGCTCAGCTTTGGTCAAGAATAGACCATAAAACAACAAAAATGGTGTAGTTTTCAATTGAATGGAGAGGAGGCCGGAGCCAAGATGACAGAGTAGAGAGACTCACAGCTCGCCCTCTCCCACAAATACACCAAGAATTACATCTACAAACTCACTGAATCGCACAGAACACCTACTGAACTCTGGCAGAGTGTCTCTTATTTCAACTGAATAGAGAATTTTTAACTCCCTAAAATATGACTTTTCTGAGGGATTCAACTGCTTTCATCAAACAAGGAAAAGTATTCTTTTAGACATCTCTTGCTGAACACAACCCTTGGTGAAAGACTGAATAATGCACATCTAAAATGCTTTTTTTCTTTTTTTAATTGAAGTATAATGTTACAATGTGTCAGTTACAGTGTGTCAATTTCTGGTGTACAGCATAATGTTTCAGTCATACATATACATACATATATTCCTTTTCACATTCTTTTTCATTATAGGTTACTACCAGATATTGAATATAGTTCCCTGTGCTATATAGTAGAATAAAATGCTTTGTTTCTTTTACAGCTAGAAGTGTTTAAATAAATCATAAAGTTAAAAAAAAAAACACAGGTAAAAGTAGCCTTAGAATTACTACAGTACAACCTAAGATGAACTTCAACAGGATCCTCTGTAGGTGGTCATGTAGCATTTGCTTTTTAAATTCCAGTATTGGGACTCTCACTACCTCATTAGATAGCTCATTCCATTTTATTAGAAAATTCTGCCTTCTAATGAAATAAAATCTGCCTATGTAAACTCTGCTCATAGGTATAGGTTACTACTAATTACGCCTAGTACATTACCAGACTGTTTTCAACATAATTAATTCTGCCTTTCATATTTTTTCTGGCAGCCCAACATGCACATACTTTTTACTGTCTTATTATATAAAAGTTAATTAAAAAAACTGAAAAAGTTTCAAAAGGGTCTTCTTTCATGCCAGTTTATGTTGACAGTTAATTTAAGACTAACGATGTCACACACACACACACACACACACACACACACACACACACACACAGAGTTTTGTGGGAAAACGAAAGAGAAGTGAAAATGTTACCTATTTGAACCCCAAAGACTAAATTCACCCAAGTTCCCTTTCCAGAACACTGTTTCTAAATATTTCTTCTAGAATTACTTGGGTTTTTTATATGCTATATATTTAGAGATCTAAGTCTACTTAAGACTAACCATAGTGTGGCCATAAAGAACTTCCCTATCTGCACATAAATGCTTTGCTTAGATTTCATGTCTGAGCACCATAACCACAATGAAATTTACACTATAATGACCAACTCTGGGAAGACACTAGGCTGGCTTCAGAGCTTACCCACCATGCCTTGTGGTGCCAGCATCAAGGACCAAATTAGGCATCAAACCTAGTTCCAAGTCAAAATAAATAGTAGTCACTGTGTTGGGAATTTTATGAAAAACTAAGCCCTAAATGGGCTAAAGTTCCTGGCAAGGGCCCCAGCTCTGTTTCATCTAAGGGCTACTGACCCCACCTCTCATTTTCGGCGACCATAAGTTGGACCCCAAAGTTTCCTCTTCTTCTGATCAAGGGGAAAAAATAATATCTCTGTAAGAAGATCTCTTTTTTGATCCCTACTGTTTTACCCAAATATCTTTCCTTGTTATTTTAAAGAATTACATGACTATGTATTTTCCCATAGATCCTTAGGGGACACGATTTTCTTTTCTTTTATTCTTTTACTACTCTCTCTCTCTCTCTCTCTCTCTCTTTCTCACACACACACACACACACACACACACACCCAGAGCGACTTACCACTACTATCAGACATACTTCTAAATTTGGTCTTTGTTTTATATTTAAAATGAATTTCTACCTATCTCTGCTAAGTTTTCCTATCACTTTAATGTACTGAATATTCTATATTTCAGAGTTATCTATAGACATGGGCTGATCTAACACCTTTAAAAGAGTGTTTTGGCCTGAAGAAACTCCTCTTATTGGGTCTATTTTCTTTTATTGTCTTTCTAATTCCTGGATTTATTCTGCGAGATCATTTATGTGAGTTAATATTAATCAGTTTTCCTACCACTTTAAGGATTTCAACTTGTTTTCTGTCATTTCTAACATCCTCTTTTTAAAAAGATCGTCCCACTCTTCTCCATGAAGATTATTTGTGATCCTGCCTAGTATCTGAAGAGCACATAAACATCGATATAGCATGAATTTGCGAAAACACTGATAGAAGTAAAGCAGTTTTAAAAATGAACCAACTTTCTGGGAATCAAACTCTACTAAATCTTTACCACATATCTTTCCTATAGATTCTGGGAACTTATTTGAACAACTGAAGTTATTAAACATGCTAATTCCTATTTCACTTACTTTTCCCTTTCTCTGCTCTAAAGTTAATTTCATTAAATGCCCCAGACTTCTATTTTCAATAGCATGTCTGAATCTTTTATAAGTGTACTGGTAAGAATGCTATTTGCTTTGTTGACCAATATAGCCACAGTCATCAATAGTTAGTTAACACTGGATTTCTCCAGCCAGACTGCCTGAACTTGAATTCTAGCTCCTTTACTTCCTAGGCTGGTGATCACCGGCACTTTTACTTTCTGGGATTTAGGTTTTCTTACCTAGAAAAAAGGTTATAAAGGAATATATTTCCTAAGACTCTTGTGTTACACACATTCAAGTAGCTTATGTTAGCACTTGGTGCATAGTAAGAACCCTCAAACCTTGTTATTCCTCTTTTTAGACTATATATGTACATGGACATCAGATGGACTATAAATGTAATATGTTAGCTAAAGCTAAATATAAATCAAAGAATTCACACCACGTATCAAAATGATTAAAGTGATTTTATGAAATATGTGAAAATCAGGTCATTTCATTTTTCAGGAAAAAATAGCTAAATAGAGTTAATTGATTTTTTCAGAATTTGAATTTATTACTTCACCTTATCATTCAAATTTACTAAACTGTATAGAAAATAGGCTGTACATTACTATATAGGGTAGGCACCATTTAATCAGATTCAGTTTATGGTTTTTAAGGTCCTTAAGTCATAAAAGCATTTAAAAAATGCCCTAAGGCATCCATATATAAGGTGTACCTAAACAAAAACAATTATTTACATCTATACAGTAGACCAAAAGATTTGATTCCTTTGCCCTTATTTAACTTTTGTTCATATGCTTATGCAATTCATTTGTTCTCCTTAATCTACCCATGGCATTTGATTATTCTATAATATCCTGGAGCAGTGAAATCTGTAAATTGAAATATGCTATTTAATGTCAATTTCAAGGTTATTATATCAGATCACAATACTTGAAAAGAAATCAACATTCTTTTGTGTCATTTTCAGAGCGTGTATCATTCATTATGAACTTTTACCCATGACATTTACATTCTCAGCTGGGATATACCAGCCATACCTTTCTCGCTATAAAGACATTTACTCACACAGCAAACCACTAATTGTTGAATTGCAATTTGAGTGTGTCTGAAAGTGTATTGCCTGGGCAAACTCCTGTTAAATTTAAAGTTCAGTAAATGTGATAAAATCCTATTTCCTCCCTCTCAGACTAATATTTGCATTTGATTTACACTACAATTTTTTTTCTTGATTTACAGTAATCATTTGTATATCACATTATGTCTGATAAAATTAATCATAACCCTTTTAGCACCTTCTCTTTTCAAAGCAACCACTCCTTATGTAATATATATGAATAAATGATGCTCCTAAGCATGATATAAGGCTATGTTTTCACTATGGGTACCTGCAAAGAATACAAACCACAAGAGCCAAGTTTGATTAGGTTGTTCATTTGACAAAACCCCAAGATAGTTCAGTCTTTTTTGTATGCATAGTGAGAGAAGGGTTACTCAGTGCAGCAGTGAAGAACATATTCACAGCCTGCTATCAGTGGTGAGTACAGATAAGGGAAATCATGAAAATAAACCTTGAAACTTAATTTCCAGTCTAGGTGTCTATTTGTCTCAACTTCTTAATTTTTAACTGAAAAAATAGGTGCAGGGAAATAAACATACTTTCATTTATTTAGACTATGAATTAGACTAAGTCTACTTTTTAACAGTGGATGGATTATTAATACTCTCCTAGTAACTCTGGGGCCTTAATACAATCCTTCCTCCTTCACACCCTTGTGAATTATGAAGTGTAGTCATGTCTAAGCTGGTACCTAATTAAGTAGCAGATCAGAACCTGGAAACAGATTCTGTAGGTGTTATACTGCCTCTCTTCAGTATTCTCAGTATGATTTTTCCCCTCATCTTCCCTACCTGCCATCCACCATCTGCATTGGGGAGAATTCTCAGAAAAGCTGACAGATATCAAAGATATGTTGCAGGAACTTAGACAAGTCACTTAACTTCTCTGGTTTCCTGAGATTCCTCATCAATAAAATGAAGGACTATGACAAGAAAGCCCTTCCAGTTTTGTGAGGCTAAAATCTCTACCATTTACATTATTTACCATAGTTATAGAACTTGACTGATTTTACAACTATTAACTATATTATAGAACAAAGGCTCATTTAAAAATGAAAATTTATATGCACATGTGTAATACCAAATATGGACCAAAATAAAAGCCATTTCTATGTGATAGAAAACACAGAATCGTAAATGGCTGAGATATTATCTGTTATCACCTTGAGAATGAAAGGGGATCGATTATTTCTAAGGAGAGAAATGCTCTGGGGGCAGGCCTATAAATGAGAAATTCATCCACAGACCGATCATCCCTGGAGGGGATATAAGTAACTTTTTGAGTGACAATTTGACTCTGTCTGGCAATCCATATGGCCAAAAGCATTTGTAGATCTAGAATTTTTCAAGTCTCTGCTTTCTGGAAACACACAGATTATGAAATTACAGACTAATTAGTGTAACTGGCTATATAGGTCTCAACTGAGGTTTACCTAAAATTATAGGTCTGCTAATGAGCAGGTAAAAGAGAATCTACATGATTCTAAGATTTCCTGACAGAATTTTTCAAATTATGAACACAGTAACAGTAGAATTGTAGTTAGTGGAAGAAAAAAAAATTAAGATGAAAGCAAGCTAAATTCGGGAATTTTTTTTCCGACAAATATATTTTTCTCATCACTCTGTTATGTTCATACAAAAATATAAATAATAAATGCAGCCTAAAATGTCTCAAGAAAGTGTCACAGAGCAAATTACAACAACAACAACAAAAGATCAAAGACCTTTAATTTTTTTGTAGGATGCCCGATATCTCTGTTCCTCTTATCCCTAGCAATTTGGTAGGCAATTCAGGATTTTTTTTTTTTTAACATATTCACTTTCCTTTTAAATGGAAAGAAGTCTACTGACTGAGCAAAATTCCTTTTACAACTTCATCACCTTCTCAATTGTTTGCTGAATGCAAAATACAAGTTTGAATTATTTAGCATAGAAGGGACTTATTGAGGGCTCTAGAGAAAATGCCTCTGGTACAATATAGTGCGTCCTTATTTTATCCACCATTGCACAGAACATCTATAAACGGCCCCAGTGCTTGCACAGTGCTATAGGGCTCATTCCCATTATCCCTGAGCTGTGGTTACTTCAAATGCTCTGCTAATCGTTCTGTGCTCTAACATGCTCTGGAGGAAAATCTAAATGTTCCCACAAAGTCAAAGAGGAGTCCTGCTAATGAAATTAAGCAAAGGGAATAAAATGTGTTTTTGTCAATGTAGGCGCCTTAAGCTAAACTTCAGAAGATAATTCACATGGATTATTCAGTAGAAAAGCTTTTAATTAGTGTTACTTTACACTTACTCCGTAAAGGGCAAAAATAATCAAAACAGTCCATCAGGCTTGTTTAAGGTGTAACTAAGCAAGTTTTCAACAAACTGAGTCCCCATCAGTTCTCTACTTGAAAAGTACCTGAAAGTTAATTTAAGACCAAGTCACAAGGAGTGGCTAATCCAGTTATTTCAGAGGAAACATACTTTGCTCCTTTAATATTTATAATAAGAGTTTTTTTTTATCAGTCTTGTTTTTTTTTTAATTGAAGTACAGTCAGTTAAAATATGTCAATTTCTGGTGTACAGCACAATGTCCCAGTCATGCATATACATTCATATATTCGTTTTCATATTCTTTTTCATTAAAGGTTATTACAAGATATTGAATATAATTCCCTGTGCTATACAGACGAAATTTGCTTTTTTAATCTATTTTTATATATAGTGGCCAACATTTGCAAATCTCAAATTCTCAAATTTATTCCTTCCCACCCCCTTTCCCCGGAAACCGTAAGATTGCTTACTATGTCTGAGAGTCTGTTTCTGTTTTGTAGATGAGTTCATTAGTGTCCTTATGATAAGAATTATTTTTATCAAACCCAAACTTCATTCTTTTTCTTTCTCATGTGTATTTCTTTCTCTTCCTGATAAGATTCTCTTTTGCTCAATACCTCACTGTTTAGTCCTGGTCTTAGAGTATAAGGTGCCTTGAAGACAACAATTTCCAAAAGCTTCGGTGAGGACACAGCAGAAAAAAAAATATGCAAATACTCTGCCTGTGCCTCAGTATTGATTTCCAACCCGCCCGAAGTGTTAATGTAATTGCTTTAATGGACAATTGTCTACAGCTTGTAAACTTGAATCAACCCACATCACTCTTTTACTGCAGTGCCCCAAACATTATTGATTCAAATATGGTCTCTAAAAACGAAGATAATCCTTTTTTGAGACTTCAAATTTAATTTAAAGACTGTGTGTAAGTGACACTAGGTCAGTGCTGCCCTCAGCTGAATGCCAACTGACCTTGACAGCTCTGACATTTTAAACAGGCAGTTGGTAGTGATTGACTCACTAGAGAACAGCTCATTATTCATAGGGCTCCTTCTTACTGAACTGATTTGATTCTGACCTAAGTAGTTTCCATCTGCACCTGAGCAGGGTAGAATTACAGACCTTTACTGAATTGAAAAGTAATCTGTTCCTTTGTATTCTCTAATTTTATGGCTTTCATTTTTTTCAATCTCCCTGAAGGGTTTTATCCTCTCCTGCAGGGAAGGATTGCTGGTACACCCACTTCTCTTAAGTGTATATTGTCCTGAATTCTATCCTGTGGATTAGAATTTTTCTTAATATTTGAAAAGGGAGAGAGAACCAGAATACCAGTGGTTGTTTGAGGAGGTCATTTATCACGAGGCCATGGGAAATTTAAAAAGAAAATCCCGTACCTGAATCCATAAAACTCAGGTTGACTTTCCAGGAGGTTTAATAAAGCCCAAATTCCCTAAAGTAATTGAGAACTTCCCTTGATTAAAAGTGGAAAATCTACCATTAGTTCAAAATGTGAAAAAGAAAAGTTTTTGCAGGAAATATCCCCATGGCAATATTCCCTGAACGCATTTCAGGGAATGCGTTGATCATCTTGATTCACACCAAGCTCATAGTTATCTACCATTATAAGATATCTTCTTCCTCTTACCCTCCAATGTTTAGGTGTCAATCTTACATTCTTGGAAGATTAACATATGTCTTTTGTGTTGGCAAAATTCTGCTTAAAAATAAGCATTTGAAATGAAATTTCAATTACTAATATGCATCAGTCTGCTTGTAAAAAAAAAGCAAAATACTTTCATATTTATATATGATCTCTCTTCAAGATCAAAATACTACAGTGAGATGTTATGTCAAATATTTTTTTAAAAAAACACTTTTCTTTCTAAGAATGGAAACAATCTAGGAGATTGAAAGACTTGATAAATTCACAGTGCTAGCAGTTATATTGTCAGAACTAAACTCAATTTTAATAGGCTTTATGTTCAATGTCTTTTTTTTTTTTACAGCCCTCCAACATAAGGGCAAGTATGGCACCATGCACACTGCGATTTTAAGCAATAGTAATCATTGTAAGAATAACAACTATGACACTTAACTCTCCACTCTAACCCCTCAGGCACAGGCACATGCGCATGCGTGCACACACATACACACACAGCATTATAAGGAGACTTAAAGTTGACTATTTATGAAGTTGTAATTTCCTTGGGAAGGCCAAAAAGTTGACTAAAATGTGATAATAATATGTCAAACTGAAAGCAATCAGGTCAGAAGGTAAGTGACAAGTAAATAGTAAGAAAGAAATCTCAGCAGAGAGGTGATTACCTCTGATTAAGCACAGCTATGAATGAATCAACAAATTTAGCTTCAGGTATGTCTAAGAATTAATTAATCAAATATCTCAAGGCATACACTCTCTCTCTTCAAATCACCTAACTCCAGATATTTAAGTTAACTCTCCTTTTATCAGAAGGCCAGTTCTCTAGGGCAAGGCTCTATGCTCAATTATAGTCCATAGGAACAACCATTGTATTTGATTCTTTAAGTTACTTTATTTGCTAATAGATCAAAGAATAATGAAAAAAATCTAAGAATAAAAGTAGGGTAGCAAGGCAAACAATTTTGAACTCAATATCATACTAATAAAAAGGAACTTACGGTTAAGATTTTATTTTGCTAGAATTTTCTGGATGAGGACCTCAGTTCTCTATGTGGTTTACAATGGGAAACTAGCTAAAGTTTGTATGTTTGTTGACACATAGACGTTAACATCAAGATTTCTAGAAAACATAATAGGTTTATACATAGGATATTCTCCTACTAATTATATATTTATTAATATGATTCTAAATGAATGTTTTATAGAATTACAATTTAATGTATATATAAAAATACACATTCCTTATAAAAGAATTTCTCATAAGTTTAAGTTGAATAATTTAGTCTCGTCATTGTGTAATGTACCAAGATTTTATGAATATAGAATACCTATTTTAAACATATTACCATGAATTATTTTATCATAAAGTTTAAACAGTCCCTACACATCTCAATATTTTTCAGTTCAAATTAGTTATTGTAATCCTAGAATCAAAATCTAAAACCTGTAACTTCTGTAGGACAAAACTCTGACAAATAATCGTAATTATCTCTAGATGAATATACTCTACAGCTTGCATTTATTACAGTTTGGTTGTATGTTGCAGAAGATAAGGTAATCTTGAGAAATGAGTTGTGAATTTCAGTTTACAGCCAGATCGTGGAAGATCTTAAATACACGGTGAGGAAGTTTATACCCTCCTTATTAAGTGGTGAGAAGTTTGGAGTAGAAGGTGACATTATCAAAACATGACTACAGGAGGATAACTCTTAAACCAATTGGTTCAATAGGCTGCAGAGTAGATTAACTTGGAGCCAGGGAAATGATTTAGGAGATCATTTTAATACTTAAGATTAAAGGTAGTGAAAGTATATGTTTTACTTCAATTACCAAAAAAAAGTTACCAAAAAATAAGAAAATAAGTGCCTGAATTAAGATAGCAGTATTAGTAATAGAAATAGGTGAGCTATTTCAGTTAGAATCAAGAGAACTTGGACCTAGGTAGATCCAAAGTGATGAAGAAGGATGTTTAACATCAGTAGTTTTACTACTTTTCGTATTACTTCAAAGATCTCAGAAACCCATCGTTTATGATTAAATGTCTATAAATGAAGTCAAATTGACTAAACAAACACACAAACACATCTTAACAAAAGTTATGCATATGTAGGCATCCCAAATTAGCTTTCCATCTTAATACAAATGAATATGTCTTGGCTGTACGACCGTTGTGCTTTCGGTCTCCTACACGTTAATAATTCATGTAATTTTTAAGGCTTGAATTAAGAACTATAAGATCTTTTCTTACATTTAATTCAAAGATGCTCTTTAATTCAATGTTAATTTTAGAAATTCATATTGTCACTTACTTTACTCAAAAGCAACTTCAATAATAATTGAAAGATAAACAAGTTTCAGGAAACCAAGGTTAAAAGAAATCTCATTGGCCTGATTGTATATATTTAATGGTTTTATAGGAATTCATCAAGTCTACTATCAATGGTGAAGAAGCTGTCTTTAGAGAGCATAGACAATGGATGGCTGCAGTTTTTGAGTTCAGAGAATTACTTGCATAAGTTTATTTACTTACACCATGATTGGAGAGAAATATTAGAATATGTTTGATACTTGACCAGTTGAAAACAAACCTCCTTAAAAATACATATACACATTGGAATGCCTCAACTCTAATTGTTTATCCTCAAGTATGTTTATCTTTACTTAATATTTCATTAAAATGTTGAATTTTGTTATTTGATCATAATTCTAGTTTATTTCAGTTGAGTTTACAGAGTTTTCACCAAATTTGTTCTATCAATATCTTTTACATTCAATTTGTGAAATTCTAACCTGTGGTATAGTGCTGGAGTTATACTCATAACAGTTGTGGCCTCTAAATATGCTTGCTCTCTCCTTTTGCTATCAAAATCAACTGGACAACTTCACAAAATAATTAGCTTCCTTAGCTGAAATTAAAAGCTATCAGAATATCTTAAAAGTTGTTATATGTAAGATGAAAAAGTCACTAAACTAATGGATTTTGCAACTTATGATTGTTTATCAGATCGCCAAATCATCTAAGGGGGACCACAATATAATATGTATCTTTGCATTCCAAGCACCCAATATTGTACCAGGTATAAAACAGATCCTCAAAACATACCTTAGTTGTTTTTGAATGACTCATAATAATCCAAGTAATTTTCATTCCAACAAAATGTATACCATCAGACAGTAAATTTGCTCCATTCTTTCTAGGGGATAGATGTATCTCCAGAATGTTACCAAACAATCAATAGAGATATGGAAATTGTAAAGTGCCATAAATATCTTATGGTTATTTTGAGAATGTTGACTTTAATCACTGACAATTTCTAAATGATTTGATTGGAAGATTTAAAAGTCTGGTTACATGCTAAGTCAAATAAATCCAAAAATGTATTGCATTTTCCAAATCATTTTGCACATTAACTAATTAGTCATGGTGAGAGATGGTTCACAAAACAGGAACAGATACAACTACCTAAAACTTCATGATTTGGAAGCCACTCTGTGTTAAGTATAGCCAGTTCTTTAAAATCACTGCTTTAGAATATTTAATTTCATTATTTTAATAGCAGTTTCTCCATTTCTATTTTCTTGGTAGGTTAACAAGTGTTATAAATACAGTGGTTAAATTTATAAAAGTCTAATGTATGTAAAATCAGTTTCTGATAATATAACCCACTAATTGAAAATGATGTGAAGATTTAACAAAAAACACTAAAGATGAGTGTTTCAGTGGAAAAGAAATGCATTAATATAATAGATTTTTCTAATAGAAATGTTGTATAGCATTCCAGTTTCATAAATTGAAATAACTATTACAAAATTCATGATAAAATCTGTTCCTCTAATAAAGTTTTATGTAATTTTTACTAAATGATGTTACCAGAAAAATTCATCTTTCATGTAATCAAGTATACAAATTATCCCCAAACATATTGCAATATACATGATTCTATGCTTTGCCTGGGTAATACTCCATAACATATGCAAATTATTTTTATGCTCCTATAATATAAAAAAAATATAGACACTTGGAGTCATCAGGAAGTTTAGCATTCCACAGACAAAGCATCATTTATTCAAACTATTAGATGATATATGCCAAGTATATAGAAACATGTAAGACAAAATCAGGAGACTCCATAGATTAGTGTAACCAACACCCTGCTTAATGGAAATGGGATGCTTCCTCTCTCCTTGCTTGAATATTTATTTTACAGACTATTGTTTGCTTTTGAATAGGTAGCCTTACCATTTCAGTAGGGGTGACATTTCTGTTAATTAATAATGGAGGAGAATACATACTGTTCCCACCAGTTGCAGAATTATCTGTTGGACTAAATCTCTTATTAATATAACTAGAGAACACATAATGATATATTTTGTTTATTCTTTCTTCACCTGAGATAGAAATAAAATGGAAAGCCTCTGAAAAATTGATGGTACATATAATGCATTATCCAGAGTCCACTTTACTTCCAAATTTGAGTTTGGTTACAATAAGTATATTTAGAACTAAGTCATTTTCATTCAACTCCTTTGTGATAGGGAGAAGACTAAAATGCCGCTCTCTCAAGATATACATGGTAGTCTCCGGGACTGTGAATTTGATGAGATGTCTGTGATGGTGGTTTTTTTTGTTTGTTTGTTTGGGGGGGGAGGGTAATTAGGTTTACTTATGAATTTTCTGTTTTTTATTTAACAGAGGTATTGGGAATCGAACCCATGACCTCATGCATGCAAGCATGCACAGTTCCACTGAGCTATACCCTCCGACCCCCCCATGATTGTGTTAAATTAAGTGGCAAAAGGAATTTTGCGGATGCAATTAAGGTTACTAATCAATTGACTTAGAGTTCAACAAAAAGGAGATTATCTGGGTGGCCCTGATCTGATTACATAAGCCCTTTAAAAGCAGATAATTTTCTCTAGCTGGTAGCAGAAGATGTCTGAGAGATTCAAAACATAAGAGGGATTCAACACCAACACCTGGGAGATATTTCCTTTGCAGAGATGGAGGGGACCCTGGACTAAGAATCTAAGAGTGGCTTCTAGAAACTGAGTGATCCTCGAAAGACAGTCAGCAAGAAAATGGGACCTCAGTACAGGAATTAAATTTTTCCACAACCTGAATGAACTTGGAAACAAATTCTTCCCCAGAAACTCCACATAAAAGCCAGCCTGGCCAACACCTTGAATTTGACTTCATGAGACCCTAGGCCAACAACCCAGTCAAACCTGTCTGAACTTCCAACCTACACAACTGAGATAATGAGTAGTTTTAAGCTGCTAAGTTAGTGATAATTTATTACACAACCACAAAGACTAATGCAGCCTTCATTCTTTATAGATAAGGAAACAGTCCCAGCAAGATCTACAAATATAAAATGATGTGCTTACTCTTTATTTTTCATATCCTACCCAATACACTTGCTTTGTGTTCCTCTATTGGCAACTGTCTGTGAGTCCCACAGAACAGAGATATCTAATTATTTTTAAACAGCTAAATATCCATAAAACTCAAAATGCTGACAAGAAAATAATACATGAATTACTGAGTTATCAAATGTATTAATATGGGAATTATTGTTACACATCTCCATACTCTAATTAATTGAAGCCACTTTCCTTTTAGCCTTGGCAGTAATAAACTGATTAGACTCTGTATTTTAATAGGTCCAGAATCTTTGGGTCCATAATAGCTTTTATACATATATATTCAATTAATTATTTAACAACCACTTCTAGAGATAAGCTTAATTACTCTGATTTAGCTAGTTTCATTATTTCATATTGAATGAATATGCAGAAGTCCCCATGTGTTTGCAAATTTCATAAAAAAATATAAAATCAACTATTTTTGTATAGACCTAAATGAGCTTTTAAAATATATCATATCAAATTAATGGGGTTTCAGTAGTCCTCTTAAGGAAGAGAAATTGCTGATGTGACTTTGGAAATCTGTCACTTGCTTGCTTGAGTTAGCAACTGTTTTTTCTAAACAGTTTGTCAGGCATAAGGAAAATATCAAACTATGGCTATATTAGAATCTTACAGCCAAATAAAGTGGAACAACTAAGCCTTCAGGATGTATCCAAATACCAGTTTACTTGACATTGTGTTTGTGTGTGTGTGTTTGTACATGTATCTTTATGCATGCTTCTTGGCATTATCATTGGGAAAATAAAAGTGAATTAAGCAATATGAATCTAGAATGTGGGTTAATGTCTTGGGAAAAAAATCAGTGAACTATGTTGCAGTCGGGATATGTGACTAGTCTGTCACGAATCCTATTTCACAGCCTCTGTTCTCCGTAATGCCCCTTCCACTTTATGGATAGATTTTACAGATGAGTTTAATTAAGCTGCCTTTGCTTATATAAAAGATGTTTTTCTTCTTTTCAGTTATAAGTCCCCTTCTTCCTCCATAATTATAACACAATGATCACAGTATTATAATGCTTAAGACTATAAGAAGAATGCACCTAGAATTATTCATCAGCGGAACTGGAGTCTGACCTCTGATCTATCTTGCTTTTGATGCTATAGTCCAACACAAATTGTTTTATTTTATTCAGATTGTTCAGGCTCTCAGTTTATCTTTACGATCTTGAATTTCTACTTTCAGGGACCATGACACAGCGTGCTTTGATTTTGGGGGAAAATAAATCATCCTTTTTGAGAAAATGCTTTGTCCTGTTATGTGCATCTGTATTTTGGTGCTTGGTACACATTAACATACAGGTACGCTTTATGCAGTGTGCTGATTATGTTAGCTGAGGATCTTTATAAGGCTGATTTTGTTGAGTCAAGTATGAGTACTTGATCTGGTAAGATTAAAATTATTTTGAAGTAAAGCGATAAATAGAATTAATACTCTAAATGCGGCTGAGAAGCTCGCTCTGCTCTACCCGGCTCCGCGGCTGTTTCCAGGGCCTGAGGCTCGACCTTTCCGAAATGGCCGAGCAGTCGACAAAGCCGTGCAGTACTACACTCTGGAAGAGATTCAGAAGCACAACCACAAGAGCACCTGGCTGATCCTGCACGCCAAGGTGTATGATTTGACCAAATTTTTGGAGGAGCATCCCGGTGGGGAAGAAGTCTTAAGGGAACAAGCTGGAGGTGATGCTGCTGAAAACTTTGAGGATGTTGGGCACTCTCCGGATGCTAGAGAATTGTCCAAAACATTCATCATTGGGGAGCTGCATCCGGATGACAGATCAAAGATAACCAAGCCTCTGGAAACTCTTATTACTGCAGTTGATTCTAATTCCAACTGGTGGACCAATTGGGTGATCCCAGCCATCTTGGCACTGGTTGTAGCCCTGATGTATCACTTCTACACATCGGAAGACTAAACACATTCTCAGAAATCGATGAAGGCAAAGATTGCTTTGGCCCCAGGAGAAAGAAGCCACTGTTAACTGCTTTGACAGAGCCCTTCACCTGAAAATAATCTGAATACACCTGTTCTCCTTTTCGCCTACATTAGACACAAAACAAACCAAAAAGAACTGTTCTCTTTCTACTTCCAAAGTTTTAGAGTGTGCCTTTTTATTCATCAGTTTTATTCTGATGTTCCATCACTATGTCATTTGCTTATTGTGGGCACAGTCACTTAAAACATACCACCTGTCCGTTTGGTATAAAACTGTCTCTAACCTTTAGAATCGGATTGTTGGGCAGTCATTGAATGTGCTAATCATTCAGGCCCAAGTTGTCTGTGTGATGTGAGGAGGGGCATCCTTGAATCTCTCCTTTTGTTGCTTCATCTCATTGAATAATCAGGTATTGCATGTTTCCAACGTAGTTTTTTTTTTTTTCAAGGAAATTAAGAAAGGCCCAGAAATAATAGCTTAAAGATTTCTAATAATTGTTCTACCTGAGCAATTAGATAGATGATAAAAAGAAAAAGTGGCTGGTAGGACCTAGAAAAGAGACTCCATCTCTTTTTTGATTAAAAAACACCAACAACATAAAGAAAAAGCCTGTGAACTATGAGAGAAAATTACCACTGTCCCTTCTCTCAGCTTAAAAATGTTATTCCAAAGAGCTTCTCAGTTACACAGGTTCTGTGGTTTTACAGAGTCTTTCAGAGGTGAAAACTCTTTATGTACTCCTGTAAGGAAACACTGATTCTCTAATTTGTAAAAACACAGTTGAAAGAGATCGCAGGACATTTGGAATCTGATTTTTGGAGAAATCGGGGAACTCTGGTGTGGTTCCCATGGACCGTTCAGTCATCCCACCTCGGTTTATTATTCTCTTCCCCATGCCTTCTTTCTCTAAAGGTGGAAACTTGGGAGGTGAATTTATAGCCTCGAAGTACTTCATAGTTAGCGATGATTCTGCAAGTTTCCATCGGCGTGCTAGCCAACTGACGACCATGGAGTTCTTCAGAAATAACTAAAACACATTGGAAAGGAATTTTTTAAAAGCCTAGATTTTTATAATTAATAGCACATATCAGCCTCTGCCTTTTTTGTCATTGAAAGTTAGGGTGAACGTAGGAGGGTGGTGGGGCAGGGTGGCCATTTAATGTGGGAAAATGCCTTGCAGAGAATCCTTTGTTTCAGATTTTAATAAATGTGCGCCTGAAACAAAACAAACAAACAAACAAAAAATACTCTAAATGCCAGAATGCCAGCTTCAATGTTCCAGGGTTGGGACTGTAGTGAGACAAGGGGGGTTCCCTATCAGGGTACTTGCACGACCTTGACAGTGAATGTCTCCGAATTTCATGCCCTGGTGCTTCATTCACCTCAACTTGGTCCTGGCTATGTGATGTACATTAAATGATTTTTATATTATTTAATTTTACGTCACTTTTTCTGTTCAGACTCTATATTCAATGACAATTGCAGGTGTAAAAAACTGCCATGGATGTATGTATGCATTTTCAATATTTGAGAAAAAAGGACCCAAATGTGTCATCTTTTACAAAGAGTATTTGAAGGTACCAATAAATATGGTCACCAAATACTTTCTTTAAAATGATGGAACATTTATTTTTGATATAAATTACAGGGTAATAGATTTATTCCTGGGCATGGAAGAAAGATTTGGCCTCATATAATTATTGACAAGGCCATGTATATGTAGTAACAATAAAGAAAGGATCTAACACTTATCAGATTGGATCAGTTTTATATTCTCTCCTGCATTTTGTGATTTTACTTCCAAATAAATACCCTTCAAAGTTATAAACTTATAAAAAGCTGTGTTTGAAATTCAGATAATGAACTTTGATTAATTTAAAATTTCTGAAACAAAAACAATAACTTCAAAACCTTCTAAAATATGCTAGCTTGCGTTCTGTTTTTAGATTTCCTAAAATAAGTTGCAAATTAGTGATGCAATATGAGGTCAATATTGAACAATTTTGATGGGATTTTATGAATTTTCTCTCATAAGGATGTACAGTGTTAAAAAAAAAAAAAAAAAGCTAGCCAAACTGCTTTATACATCATTAACTGAACCAAGTAATTATGATTTAGGGAATAAAGTAAGAGTGACATTTTAAATAAAGGTCAGATACTCTCACAGAAAACAAAATGTGCATTTGACATTGCTGAACTTTGCAAACTAGACAATGCTACTGGTAAATGTGATCTGATATAAAAATCCTTTCAATCTTTTCTTCTTAGATGTTTTTCTCTTCTTGCAGATCATCATGTAATGTCCTTTGTGAAGTCTGCAAATGTCGATATTAGGATGTAACTTATTTAAAGAGGTCAATTGTTTATCTAAAAGCTCACAGAAATGGTCTTTATTTTTGTCTTGATGAATATTTTTAAGAAGAATTAAGAATGTGCTTAAATCTGTGGATGAATGTTTCTAGACAAGGCAACTGGAGCTTTCCTATAGTAACATTTCATTGTGTGTGCAAATCACCACGTTTAAATAGCAACGTGTTTTGGCTGCACCTATAAAAGCAATGTATATCATAGTTCAACATTAATGTCAACTTTTTCCAACTTCTAATTTCATCTCTTCCCACCTTAGGTAGTCTTTACTGGGAACTAATAAGGCTCATCCAGGGAAACATAAGTGATATTTTTATTGCTTCACATAAAGTGAAACTTTATCATGGTGATATCTATAGACAAGCCAGAGATAGAGAGGCTGACTTGCTCATCACAGTCCTTTCAGATTAGTTGAAACATTTGTCTCACTGAAAGATGCTGTTAAAAAAAAAAAAAAAAAAACAACACTGTATATCCCTGGGATCATATCTTAATGAAATTGGCTTAAATGGCTGGGTACTACTGGGCAATGACTCTCTGCAAGTCGAAAACAGGAGATGTTATAAAGCAGACGTTACTAAAGAGTGAAATTATCTTAAAACTGGCTATCTGATCATGTAATGTGCTATCTTAACAGACAAATTAGGAAATGGATGTGACATGCCAGTTTCCAAGATCTCTCTTGAAGTTTTCAACTATTTATTAGGCGTACCTGGTAAGATTCTGAATCTAGTGAGGCATCAAAAAGATTGCTAAATTTGACTTTTTTTAGCCTGAATTACTCTCCTTTGAAGTTAGCAAGCCATAATGAACGCCTGCACCTTCTTTCACTGTATCAGTGAGACTTTTTTTTAAACCAGCAAAACACTGCAAGACTTTTAAAGGAATTCTTTCAACATGTGAGATGTCATATATATTTTTAATGCATTTTCCTTTGGGTGCATTGAGTTTCTCATGACTGTGAATGTTCAGAAGGTGGGACATATTAGCAACATAGGAGTTACCAAATGTGACAGAAGCAGAAGACCAAAAAGACAGTTGGATATTTTTACAGACTAATTGTGGATGGCAACATTTAATTGTTCAAAATAGTTTTATCTTTTTCTTTAAATTTGTCATTTTAAACTTATTTTTTCTAAAAATATACTTCTGCTAATTGGGAGCAATTAAATCTCCACTCAGCTTTAACTTGGATACAAATCGTGGAGCAAACCATTTGGAAGAGCTTGTGTTGAATAGGCTGTGTAAAACTGCCTCTTCTCAAAGGAATGACTCTAAAATGTGCTATTTTCTACTTTATCTTGAATGTTTTGTACAGTTTTAGAATTACATAATTATGTGTTATTGAAGAACTGGTAAGAAATAACTAAAGTGAATAAAGTTTTCCTTTATCTTGGCAATATATTATATTTGATTTTTAAAAATATAAACTGAGAAACATCAGTACTAGTTAAGACCATGGCAGCTTGAAAACCTGCATTTGTTTATTACAATAAATTTAGGTCAAGGTCTGTGCGTGTGTGTGTTGAGGGTGGTGTGTACCTGTATGTGTATGTGGGTACCAATGGCTACTCTTTGGAGAAGAAATAGAAATAGAGAAATTCAGAAGCCACTCAACAAATAAAAAATAAATAGTAGATTGACCTGACCTATATCTAAAGATCAGTTATTTCCAAGCCACCAAAATCGGTTTAATACTTGCTCACATTTTTAATTTATACTAGTGAAAACAGTTTCGTACTACACATGATTTTTATACTTCCACTTGCTATTTTATTTTGTTTTATTTTATTGTAAAGGTACATTTCACACTATACATAGTCTGCATGTCACTGAGTTGGCAGAGCTCCCTAAAGTTTATTTCTTGGCAATGTTCAGTGTGTCCATTAGCACCTTAATGGTGAAAATGCTTTTCTAGCAAAATTATTCTTGATTTTCCTCAAGGAGACTTATCCATCTTAGGAAAAAAGACTAAAAAAAGAGCAAAGATAATATTTGTTCCAAAAGTAGTTCTGTGTTTGATTTTTAAATAGAGATTTCATGAACATTTTGTTTGTCACTTAGAATGAACCTAACCAATGTCATGATTCTTCATTGATTTAAGGAGTTATTACTACATTAATTAGCAAGCACACAACAACAAAAACATTTCCTAAGTGCCTATGTGATGAAAACTTAGCTAGTTACTGGGGATACAAAATGAATATGGAATGACTGCCATTGAAAAGCTCAGTTAATGAATAAGCTTATTAATGAGCAATGTTTCAAATATGTGGATGAAGATACATTTAATGGAGGTATGTTTGTGTTTGGTAATTATCATCTCTGCACATCCAAATCACCTGTTAAGCTAATAAAAAATAAAGACAGCCAGGCTTCAATTCAGACCTACTCTATTAGAATCTCACTGGAGAGATTCTGACCTATATATGCAATTTTAATGCACAGCCAGTGTTGTGAATCACTGGTTTAGACAGTGATCAAATAAAACATCACTTTTATTAAAATGGTTAATATAATAGGTCAATGATGATTCAGCTTGTTTGTCCAATTCTAATAATAGGAGAGTGTGAAGTCCTCTTTAAGTAAAAACAAATTGGGAAAATGCTGAAGAATCTTCAATGTACAATTGCTTATTAGACAGTTTAACTCTCCATGCTCAATGGAGAAAACAAAGATTTCAATATGCTGAATTTTATTAAAATAAGAGTTAAAGTTATCTCTACACATTTGTGATCAGTTAATGTCAGTTTCTAGAGCCATTTGTAAGCCAAAAATGTCTTCTCTATTAAAATATTATATATGTATCATTACACTTTTTTCTAGTCTTTAAATATGGCCCAATATTTTAAAGATATTACATGTACATTGAAAACCACACCGATAATTATACATTTTCTAAGTGAATTCTCTGAAACACTAGTTTTGAGGTATAAAAATTACAAATGGCTAGTTACATGTATAAAGATTAAGAACTAATGGGTTGACATGCTCTTTGATTAGTATTGTTAAAATGGCCATAACTATCCAAAGCAATCTACAGATTTAATGTGATCCTTGTCAAATTACCCATGACATTTCTCACAAAACCGGAACAAATAATCCTAAAATTTGTATGGAATCACAAAAGACCCCAGAATTGCCAAAGCATTACTAAAGAAAAAGAATGAAGCTAGAGGTGTAACCCTCCCAGACTTCAGACAATACTACAGAGCTACAGTAATCAAAACAGGGTGCTATTGGCACAAAAACAGACATATGGATCAATGGAACAAAATAGAGAGCCCAGAAATAAACCCACACACCTATGGTCAATTAAGTTTCAACAAAGGGGCAAGAATATACAATGGCAAAAGGACAGTTTCCTCAGCAAATGGTGTTGAGAAAGCTGGATAGCTGCATGTAAAGCAATGAAATTAAAACACTTCCTCACACCATATACAAAAATAAACTCAAAATGGTTTAAAGACCTAAATATAAGATGTGACACCATATAACTCCTAGAAGCAAACATAGGCACAACATTCTCTGACATAAATTGTAGCAATACTTTCTTAGATCATTTTCCCAAGGCAAAAGAAATGAAAGCAAAAATAAACAAATGGGACCTAACCAGTCTTAAAAGCTTTTGTATAGCAAAAGAAACCATCAACAAAACGAAAAGACAACCTACTGAATGGGAGAAGCTATTTACAGGTGATATGACTGATAAAGGGTTAATATCCAAAATATGTAAAAAAACTCATACAACTCAATATCAAAAAAAAAAAAAGAAAAGAAAACGATTAAAAAAAGGGGCAGAAGAACTGAAAAGATATTTTTCCTAAAAGGAAACGCAGATGGCCAACAGGTACATGAAAAGATGCTCAACATCACTAATCATCAGGGAAATGCAAATCAAAACCACAGTGAGACATCACGTCACACCTGTCAGAATGACTATCATCAAAAAGAATATAAACAACAAATATTGGCAAGGATGTGGAGAAAAGGAAACCCTCATACACTGTTGGTGGAAACGTAAATTGGTGCAACCACTGTGGGAAATAGTATGAAGGTTTCTCAAAAAACTAAAAATAGAGCTATCATATGACCCAGCAATTCCACTTCTGGGTATATATCCCCCCAAAATAAAAACACTAATTTAAAAAGATACATGCACCTCAGTGTTCAGAGCAGTATTATTTATCATTGCCAAGGTATAGAAGCTACCTAACTATCCATCAACAGATGAATGGATAAAGAAGATTGTATATATATATATATATATATATATATATATATATATATATATATATATATATATATATATATATATATATATATATATATGAGTGTGTGTGTGTGTGTATATATAAATTACACATATATAATACATATATACTACACACACACACACACATATATATATATATATACACATATACATGGACAATGGAATGGAATACTACTCAGACATAAAAAAGAATGAAATTTTGCCATTTGCAGCAATGTGCATGGACTTGGAGGGCAAGTGAAATAAGTCAGACAGAGAAAGACAAATACTGTATGATATCAGTTATATATGGAATCTAAAAAATAGAACAAACTGGTGAATAAAACAATAAAGAAGCAGACTCACAGATAAAGAGAACAAACTAAAGGTTACCAGTGAGGAGAGGGAAGGGTGGAGGGACAAGATAGGGGTAGGGGGAAAAAAGAAGTTATAATGAGATTATATGAAATCATTTGTGTGAAACTTTTGAAAATTGTAAAGCACTACAGAATTTAAAGAAATTTTCATTCAATAAAAAAATAATCAACTACACTTCAATAAAAAAGAAAATTAAAAAACTATATATAAACCCATCTCATGGAGGTCAAAGGATCTGAGGCTGGTGTTCATACTGAGAACAGACTGACATATCAAAGAAGCGAGTGGTCCTCTCATTTGGAGACCAAGGCTCCCAGGAGTTTGATTTTCCCTTTAGTGACAAGTGGAACTCCCTGGAAGGATGTTTACAGGCTTGGAAGAATGGGTCTGAGGTAGGAACAGATTCAAAACAATAAAGCCTTTGTCAATGATAAGCTCTGGCCTTTCCATTCCATGCCAACTTGGGAACCCACTTGGGACACAGGCACATAGATGGGTCTAAAAGAATAGCAATTTGTCCTGGATCTGTGAGTTTGCTTCTTATACCCTCCCTAACTGTGCTCAGGCCCATCACTTTACAATATAATTTTTCAGCAAGAGATTTACCATGTACCTACTAAGCTGTGAGCGGGGTGATGTGAATGTGTAGATAGCTTGGGAGAGCTAAGAGTCATAACTCAGTGACTGAAGGAAACTTGCATAACATATAGTAAATATATTTATATATATTTTTATTTCTCTCTTCTGCCTCACATATCACTGTAAACCTAGAGAAAAAAATTGAAACATCCAACAATATTAGATAACAATATATTACAGAACTTCTATATAATGCAATATCATACAGTTATCAAAAATTTTGTTTTTGAAGAATATTTAATAAAATAGGAAAATAATAATCCTTATTTTGTAAAGCTAAAAAAATCACTAGTATATACACAGAAAAGACTATTGGAAAATATATTGTCATCAAGTTGGTGGGTTTGCAGGTAATGTATTTTTCTTTATCTTATTTACATATTCATCTGTATTTCTCAAACATTCTACAATTATTACACGCTATTTTATAGTCAGAAAAGGGTCGATTACCAATAAGTACAAGTTATTTAGGAGAAACATAATGTTTAAACTGAACGGTAGTTGAAAAACTCTTTGCTCATTAATAGATCAATCAATCATAAGTGAATTGTTTCCACTAAACTATATAGTAAAGAAATACAACTACGTAGTTGTATTGCTTAACACTTGAATATATTCTTATCATATGTAAAACTATGCCAAATATCTATTTATTGATGAGATAACAGTTTTCATACATGCCATACTCATCTCAAAATATTTAATCCCTGCACTCATCTTCTCACCCTTTTTTCCCCACAGATAAAAGAAACTAGAGTGTCTCCATCTTTACATGGAAAATGCATACACATTTTTCTCCATCTCAACTCCCAGTTCTTTACAGAAATTGCACTTTTAATTACCTTAATTCAAACTCCAATTAGTCATCTCCAACTAACTGCCTTAAATTTTAGAATCATGTTTGAAATGTTATTCAGTCCCAATCTCATTTGTCAAGCCCGATTTTCAGTTCCTCTCTCTACTATACTAGTTCTGGCACTTATCTCTTATTTTGATCTCAACACAACATTCTGCTAGCTGATTTCCCTACTTTAAACTTGCTTTCTAGTGGGATGGTATAGCTCAGTGGTAGAGCACGTGCCTAGCATACACAAGGTCCTGGGTTCAATCCCTAGTACCTCCATTAAAAACAAATAAGTAAACCTAATTACCTACTCTCCAAAACAGAAGAAAAAAAGAAATAAGCTTGGCTTCTGTCTTCCTTAATTCCTTGGTTTGTTGTCTCAAAATATTTTTCATCATAATATTTTCCTGCTCAAAGACTATATATGTATTATATCCCAGGAATGTGCTTATGCTGGAAATACAAGAATTATTCTCCCGAAGTCTCACGGATAGAAAAAGATTTCATGTGATCATGGTAAGAAGGAAGTTGGTCAGGGAAAGCTTCATAGAGAAACCTGAGCTGAGTCATAAACAATTCATGGAAGTTAATCATGTTAATAGAATGACAAAGAGTAGGTGTCCACTAGGAAAAACAGGAATGCATTTGCAGAGACTACAAACAGCATGTTGTGTAATAGAAAACTGAAAGCAACTTGATTTTCTTGTAAACTATGACCCTGGGAGGGATGGGTGAAACCGAAGCCTGAAAAGTAAGCATATACATTTTGGAATTGTTTGTTCTAGTTCTGTGAAAAATGTTGTGAGTACTTTGACAGGGGTTGCACTGGATCTGTAGATTGCTTTGGGTAGCATGCCATTTTGATAATGTTGATTCTTCCAACCCAAGGGCACAAGATATTTTTCCATTTCTTTGTATCATCTTCAATTTCCTTCATCAATGTTTTACAGTTTTCAGAGTATAGGTAACCTCCTTGGTTAAGTTTATATCTAGGTATTTTGTTGTTTTTGATGCAATGGAAATGTTTATGCCAGTTATAAAATTCTGGTTTTTGAAATGGGAAAAAAAAAGTGAATGAAGGGCTGCAAATGGCAAAATATCCGTCTTTCTTATGGGTGAGTTGTATTCCATTACATATGTATGCTGCATCTTCTTTATTCATCTATTGATGTGCACTTACGATGCTTCCATATCTTGGCAAGTATAAATAATGTTGCTGTTAATAGCAGAGTGTATGTATCTTTTTGAATTAATTCTTACTTTGTGGTTGGCTTTATTCCTTTGATAACTATGTAAGTTAAAAAAACTAAAGCTCTAAAAGTTCTTAGCAACAATGAATAGTACATTCATGTAAATTTTAAAAATATGTGCAACATATTGTGTATATTTATTTACATGCAATACATTGTATATGTGCAGTCAAATTGTAACAATTCTACCTAATAAAACTGAAAAATGAAAAAAAAAAAGAAAAGCAGAGACGACATTGTGGAGAGCTTTGCATGCTATGCTAAAAAACTAGGGTGTTTATCCCCAAAAGTAGGAGGCGCCAATGAAGGATTTTAAATACAGGACTGAAATGATGAAATTTGCAGTTGAAATAGAACATCCATTGGTTGTGTAGCGATTGGTTTGAATGGAACAAGGCTAGATACAAGATGAATGCCATTCAACAGGCTATTGCATTTGTCTATGTGAAAGATGAAGGGGACGTCAAATCGGACAATGGAGTAGAGACAGGAAGCAATATATGCTACCATTGTGTGTAAGAGTGTGGAATCCGAAATTAAAATTTTTGGATTTAAATAGCAGCTCTACTGGCTATTACCTGTGTGACATGTGGCAAAGCACTTGACTTCCCTAAGCCCCATTTTTTCCCATAGGTGAAAAAGGAAGAACACGATCTGTGACATGAGGATAAAATGAGATGCTCTTCAAGTTCTTGGCATATGCCTGGCCTGTAGTATATTTTCAAAATATATTCCATTGTCTTCATTATTAATATTTTAAATGTAAAATCAGAAAAAAATGTTGAATTATTGGAATGGGGAGGGGGCAAGAGAGAAGGAAGCATAGGATATTGCCTGAGTTTTTAACTTCAGTGATTTAAGTGAATGGTGGCTCCATCAGTTGATCACAGGCAATGAACCAGATTTGGGAAAAGGAAGTCGGAGGGAATTGATCTCATTTGGAGAATGTTGAGTTTAAGGATCCATGGACCACTGATGGTAAGATGTCCAAAGGGAAGTTTTATATATCTGTCACAATTTCAGGGAAAGGTCAGAGCTATATATGGATATTAGGACTCATCAGGGTATGAGTCATAAATAAAAACAACAGGGAGAGTATAAGGTGATATGAACAATAGGTGAAGGATATAATTCTAAGAAAAACTAACACTTATACCATGGACAGATGACAAAGTACTCACATACAAACACAAAAACAGAATTGTCAGAAAGCAGAAGAAAAATCAGAAAAGAATTTCATCATGGAAGCCAAGAAAACAGAACTCCCAAAGGAGTGAATGAATGAGAAGTGTCACATGAAGGCAAAAGCTACCCAAATGAAAAATGTCCTCTGAGTTTAGCAAATAGGAGGCTACTGCTAACCAGATGAGAAATGTGAGTAGTGAGCAGATATGGGAAGAGACTGCATCACAATGTTTGGAGGAGTGAGTGGGAATTGAGGAAGTACAGAGAGTAAATTTAGTTTTCCCATTTGAGAAAGATATACAAGAAACAGTGTTATAAAAATAAATATCAAAACCCCTTTAGTCTGGTAATTATTGCCTTCTCAAAGTTGTCCATAATATGGTCCTAACCTATCCTCCTAAACTTATCTCAAAGGTAACTGAAACCCTGTTTTAATATAATACAACATGTGCTTTAGCTCATTTAATTGCTACCAACTGGGACATTTCCTTCTCCATTTTCCCATCCTACTTTAAAATTTGAATTATGTTCATTCTCCTTCATGAATCTCTCTCATTCTACTCTAGCTCAAAGTGGTTTCTCTCTTCAAACTCAAAATGACAATAATTCCTATACTGCCTTGTATTTATTTTCATAAGTGTACAATTTATGGGTGTAGATAATGTGTTTTCAATTTCAGTCTTTGTGTAACTCAGTTTTTAAAAGGAGAAGGTAACAAAATCATTTATGGAGTCACAGTATTGTCAGAATTCCCTTTTTAAATAATATACACGTTTCAAATATATAAGCTTATGATTAGAAAAAATGAGAAATTTATCAAAATGCAAAAAGGGGTTAATTTTGAATAGCAGGACTATAGAGCAATTCCTATTTCCATCACTGTATTTTTTCTTTATTTTCTAAATTTTCTATCATAAAATTTTATAAGCAGAAAAATTGGTATAGTAGAAATAAAATAAAATGTGCTTCTGAGCTGAAAAATCTATAAACTATTCATTTAAGGTTTTATGGATGTGTAATTTGGTTTGTTAAACCAAGATAAACAGCTTAGCATTCCAGGTGTGATGAAAATGAAAGACTTTAATTAAAAATTATTTAAGAGTCTAGACACTCTATGACATAATTTAAAGTTTCAAACAATTTTTTAGGCAATTTGGTTTCCATAGTGTATGAATTCTAATTATGTTGAACCTAGACTCTATTAAAATTTTTGTCTTAATGTTTTATCTCTGGATACCTATTTTAATTAGAGCTATCCTTTGTCAGATAGCCATTCATGTATGTGGCAGTAATAGAGTAAAATGGCTAATAATAAAACCACATATTAAGTCAGATTCTTATCATTATACTATAAACTTGCCCCTCTAAAGTCATTTATTTATAGTTCAGAAAATAAAGTCCTACTCATATCTCCCTAAACCTAAGGAAAAAGAACTTGAAAAAGATAATTAACTATATATTTAATGCCATGCATAACAACCTGAATTTTCTGCGTTTGTAAACTACCTCTGAACAGAGGCATTTTGGGTCTTATGCCAGAGGCAGAATGGTGGACAGGGAATGACTTGAAATTGAGATTTAGGCTAACCTTGGCAAAATTCCAGACAGACCACTTACCAGTTGCCCAAGTTTGAGCAAATCATTGAAACTATGAGACTCAGTCTCTCAATTTAGTTTGCAACCTGAGGATGACCTGTTTACTGGGTAGTTGGGGTGGATTAGTTGAGACAACAGATGAAGGATATTAGGGCTTCTTAAATGCCCGTTATGTGCTGGTCACATTTCATATGTCATCTCATTTAATTCTCAACAACCACCCTATGAATCTGACATTATTTTAGCCATTTCTATGGATGAAGATCCCGAGATTCAGAAACATTACAAAATTTTATGCAAGACCCAACGGCTAAAGACCACAAGGTCAGGGTTAGAACCCATGTCTGATTTGGAATATCATCCCCTTTCTGCTGCTCCAGTGTGCCTATCAGAGTAGGTACACAGGCACAGTTTTCTCCCTCTCTCTCTCTCTCTTTTTTTTTTTTTTTTGATAAGACTTACTCTAACTCTATCATTTTTTAAATGGCTCTGACTTGCCACTGAAAGCTGTCTCCGCTGCCTTAAATGCCATAGAAAACCCATGGTTTTAAGGAATTGGATTCCATGTGCTTATACACTTTTCTAAGAAATACTTTATACAATTTAGTTCAAGAATTAGAAAGTGCATTTCAGAAACACATGAGTCTCCCAGTCTCCCCATACAATCACAAGTTGGTCATTTGGGGCATTTGCATGAAATATTAAGAATAAATTTGTAATCAAAAACCTATCATTTTCAGTGTCTTGTGAGGGAAGACAGCTGATTGTAGGCCAGTTTTAAAGGCCTAGTTAGTTATATAATATTGATAACAATGATCATTTATGTAGATCTCTCAGTTTTTCAAATGCTTTTTGAAAAATCATCTCATTGGAGTTTCTTAAAAGCCCATCCTCCTCATTTTGCATATGAAGCAACTGAGTCTCAGAGAGGATAAGTGATCTTCCAAGGTCACAGCGGATTTATTACGTAGGAAAGCTTAAATCTAAACCGTAATCTGATTCCTACAACAGTTTTGTTTTTGTTAGTTTCAGTTTTTGACAATTTTGCTACCATTCAATACCACTTTGTGCAGTTAAAATTCAGGGCACAAAGTTATCACAGACACATAGGCTGTGTATGTAGTGGTAAGAATCCTGAACTGGAAGTCAGGAGATTAACACTCAACAGCCGATTCTTTTAAAGTTTAACTGTATGACATTGGGCTAATCACGCTCACATTCCGAGTCAGTCTTATCTTCTTCATCTAATGTTTCCTAATTCTAACACTAAGGCTCGTCAATAGTTTTCCCAATCATTAGAATGCAAAACTTTATTTCCCCCGGCTACATTTAAAAATTCATTTGCCTACCACTGAAAGGATTTTAAAGTTAACATTTTTGCCTAGACCAATACTCCACTCCTGAAAAGAACACATGATAGGGTTCAAGAGGCAAGACTGCTGTGCGGGTCACCTTTAGTTAAGCAGTGAACAAAAATAGGGTTGTCAAGATTCTTGATTTGAGATAGCTGTGATGTAGGGGAAAGAGCACTTAAACTGGTTAAATTGGGCTTGGGCAAATTTTGGAAGCCCTCTGAGATCCAGTTTATTTGTTTTTGATCTCTAAAATGGGTATGATATCAATAATATCTAGCTTGTTATATTGTTCAGAAGATTAGATGAGTTCATCAATGTGGAACAGGATTGACATTTATTGAATGTCTACTTTACACCAGACACTGTGCTATGCACATTTTTATGCATAATCTCATTGAATCTTCACTTCCATTCCTGTTAATTGGACATCTTGATATCATAGATGAAGATCCTGAGGTTCAAAAAGGTTAAAAGCACACAGTTAATACCTACAAAGCCTGATTTGGAAACCAAGTCTCTCTGACTTAAAGCCCAAGCACCTCCCACGACATCTTGCTGCACAGTGTGCCCAGCACTACTCTGGGCCCCTAGCAGGCACTACCAGAACTTTCCTTGAACTATCCTTTCCTTCTTTTTCTCCAATCTTTATTTTCAGAACCTGATGTAGCACAGGCATCATGATATATGTTCTCTAAGTGCTCTTAAGGAGTCAATGCAGCTTTCTAAGTAAGTGTTGCATATTTTCCAGTTGAAAAAAGAGTATTGTATAATATCATTTAGTTTATATTGGACACTATTAAAAATCAATATTCCTATAGCTACATATGAATTGGTTAAACTGGGAAGTGCAATTCAGAAACAAAATATTTTTCCAGTTTCTCCTGTGTAATCCAAAGTTAATGATTCTAAATGACTAAAGGAAAAATTCATATTGTACTTTAATTAGTAATTTTCAATACTTTTTATAGCAATTTGGAGGTCCATAGTTGATATATATTTCTGGTTACCCCAATACACCACATCATGCTAATTAGACCTTCATAACTACTCCTGGATGTTCTTTTTTATTATAAATTGCCATAGAAATTAATTTACATTTGGTGACACATATATACCCTTCTCTTTCAAACTCATCTTGTGCCTTACCAAACTGCAGGGCATTAAAATCATGTTTTAAATATTGGAAAGGCAGAATGGAAAAGGAACTTTCCACAGAAAGTTCAGTTTCATTAAACACTTTTTGAATATCCAGTATTTTTAAAGTTTGTTCAGGGTCTGGTATATCAAGAGTGGAAGTAGATAGAAATTAAGCCCCCTAGCTTCCAGAATGAACGTGGTGCTTGCCAAACTTATTGAAAATCTAGTAACAAGAATCATCCAAAAGATCATCTGTCTGAGTTGAAATACAGGAGAATGACTCCAGGAGGGGGCAAAAGAGAGTTGGGGGGGAAAAAAATCTACACCAGTTTACCAGATGTTGATTTGCATAGCGGAGGAGCAATTTAATAAGAAGGTGTTAAAAGTGAAGATCTCTAAACTTCAAATCAAGAGCTGTGAGAGCTGCAGCTCTGCCAGACATGTGATGAAGCAGAGAGGAAGGAGAATTTGAGAGTTAATTAGATTAAGCCACTGATCATCTCTCTGCCACTTACTTTGAGATGAAGAACTATCACATGTGAGGTGCCCAGCACACTGCCTAATATAAAATAGGTGCTCGATAAAGGTCGGTTCTCTCTCTGGGCCTTGGTTCCACCATCTGTCAAATAATAGAGGCAGACTAGGATACCACATGATCCCTAATGTTCATTATATCTCTAAAATAGAAGCAGACCACAGATGAAACAATACACTTCATGAAGGTTATAGGGAGCACTGCAGATCTGAGAATTAGATGGGTCAGCATAATATAACCAGAAGAGTAAAAATTATTTTCAAATTCAAGTGAAGTACGTATTCAAGTTCAAAACAAAAATGTCACCATCAGAAGAAAATCTTAGTCTTCTTGGTTTTTCTTTTTCAATTAGGACTTAAATTTAAGTTCTATTATTTCTACTTTAATATATATATCTCCTATTAGTATTATATAGATCTAGATTTGTATGGAAATGGAACCTATATGGAGGTCTTTCTGGACTATCAGATTCCTTTAGGCAAAGGGAAATCTCAAGGGGAATATAAATGACTATTTGTTGTTTCTGCCTGAGAAGAGAGAAAGAGAAAAACCTTAGGGGATGAACATATGAAACTTTAGGAATGATCATTTGTGCAAGGACCAATAGTAGGCATTAGCAGGGAGAGGCAAATTAATAAAGATACAAGTTGATGAAATTGAAGAAATGTAAGAGAGAAAACCATGGTTTTAACGCTTTGGCCCTACCACTTCTTTCTCTTTCCCTGTTAGGCTTTTAGCTTTTTCAGCACCATCAACCCCTTCCCTGTGTCTCAATCTCTGTTTCACAAGACTCAACGACCTTGTTGCTTTCGTTATGCAAAATATACCTCTTTCAATGTGAAAAAATATAATTTCAGAATAGCAGGTTATGTGGGTAGATAAACTTGACTCTTCACACAGTGCATATTTTCACTGTAAGGAGTGCAGTGATCACTGCTCAGGAAATAAGAGAATTCATGTGAATTGACTATAGCAGATCAGAGAGTGATATTACTAAGAAAGAGTTATAAAAATATATTATAAGGACAGGATGGTCAAAGACTTGTTTTCCAGGGTAGAAAGGGCCACTTAGTCCAGAAAGTGTCTAAGTAACTGAGACTTGTTCTCCTATTGGACTGAGAGAGATTAGATAAGAGACAAGACACTTGTCCCTATTGGAACATGAGGCCACAAAAGTTGCCCGGAGAATAGGAACGACTGACCCACGGCCTGTTTTCTTTATGAGTTAAGAGGACAAGCCTCTCCCAGTGGGTCCAATTCTTCCCAAGCCCATATATGAGTCAACTTGGGGTTCTAATACATTCCACAGGCCAGACCAATCTGAAGAAGAAAGGAAATGCTGACAACTCTATTTTCAGACTTTTCTCTTAGGTTTTCATATGAGAGGGCTAGGGAATTTTTCTCCACGAAAAGAATAATGCCCCATGAAAATTGAAATTTCACAGGCAAGCACAAAGACAGTTGTGGTAGGAATATAGTTAAGGCAGATTTGGAGTATAGCTATGGTAATTTTTGAGTGAGATTTAGATAGGATCGTTCCCAAGAAATAAATCAGAGTAAAAAAAAAAAAACTTTTTGGATCTATCAGATTAAAAATCTTAATTGGGGATGTGTTTTGTAAATGATAATCTTCCCATGGCCATGATAGAAACACTTCAAAAATATAGGAAAAAATACAAAAAGGAGGGGAAAGTTTGTTCCCTAGAGATGTGTCAGTGTGCTACTCTTGCAAGGTTTTCATGTTATTGAGTCTGTAGCCTTGTCTTTATATCCAATCTTCTACTTTATTATCCCTTTATAATGACTTTATATTCCCAGGGAATATGTACTGAAGAGAACAGCCACTGACGAAAACATCCACTGACTTTATAAGAATTTTAGTAATTGCTTTTATTTTATCTGGGATGGTTGGAAAACTCTAAATAATTATAAGTGAGCTAAAGAAACATTATTTCCCTACTCATGATGGTGTTCATTCCCTTGACCCAAAGAGGTGACATAAGTAATGAATTTTTATAAACCATCTTCAGGTTGTATGGAAATGTTTTCTAGAAATGCTGGCATTCTAACATCCTGATATAAGACTGTCTAGCAAAAATATGAAAGAGAAGCTAACCAACACAAAACCCCAATCTCCAAGGATGTTTCTTGCCTGCAACTTAGATTTTTTTCTGTCCTAATAAGGACAAAAGAAAAAAAAGGGCTAATTTAAGAACTTATGCTATTTATTTTCATCTATTTCTAGGAAGCAGGTGGTATATTTGCTTTCAGTATGCATGCCAAGAAGTGCATTCCTTAAAGATATTCCTTAAAGATGTGTGTATGTGTATAATAAACCCTCAGTTCTGAGTAGAGATTTGTGGTTTCTGAATTTTCAGGGTAACTCTATCATGTTATAATTTGGATGTTTTCTGCATTTGATATCCCATGGCTTTCTCCAGCTGTCCTGTTCTCACAAAGTTGATAACTTTGACTTTCGGTATTGGGGGAGAAGAATTAAATGATTTCTATATGGGATGACCACTTCATCTCAGTAATTCAGTGACAGTTTTTGTATATTTTAACTAGAGTTCTCAATATCTGTTTGTTATCATTCACTATGGAAAAAAGTTCCTCTATTGAGGACAAGAACACATTTTGGGAGCCATATTTTTAAGAAATGCCACATTGAGATGCTTCTTTTGCTAAAATACCTAAAACCAGGATGTGTTTCTCTGGTATATGGACTATATAGTAAGATCAATAAATGGGCTAAATTCTTCTGTTGATACTTTTTATTTTAAGTGCAACTCATGGATGGGAAGTGTAACAAGAATCAAAATACCTGAGGTAAAATAAACATTTTAAAATCTTTCCAAGATTTATGAGGAAAAACAATGAACAGCAATTTGCTAGAACTAGTTTCCGGAAACTAACGTTTGAAAGGTTATATGACCTAGTCATTTATTGAGGCTTTTAATTTTACAAGAATTATGTAAGGTTAACGTTAAGAAAAAGGAAAAATACTGAAGAAAATGACACCATTGGTGCTTCTTTAATTTTTCAGGTAACAGTCTTTCATTTTTATCATAATCTCTCTGCTATTAAAAGTATGTTTTCTTGTCTCATCTCCACAATGGGACTTCTACTTCACTGATCATGGCTTAGTTACTTTTGTTGTCCTCACAACTGTGTCTTAACCAAACGAAGTGCTCAATACAATTCTGGTAAATTGTTCAGATTTACGGAAGCATCAAAGTGCATTAACATAGTTAAGGAACAAAGAGCAGCAGGTGTGACAAATATGTGGGGTGAACGGAGTAGCAGGAAAGAAGGATGAACAAGCAGACCCAGTTAAAATTGTAAAACACTTGAAAAATACAGTAATTAAGGTTTTATTCTATACGCAGTGGGGAAAGGCTTGAAAGCTTTTCTGTCATAGGCGTCACTTGATCAGATCCGTGTTTTAGAAAAAAAGTATTCTGGGTATAGGCTAGAAAAGAAATTGGGCAAATGAAGGTAGGAAGAGGGACAACCTATTAGTAGTGGAACAGGTAACTAATGATGAAGACTGATTGAGGAAGTGGCAAAGGGAAAAATGTCAGAGGTACACTAGAGGCCAGATCAACAGTATTTGGCTGCTACTAGGATGTGACACAGGAAAATGCTAATCTTTAAGATGCTTCCTGAAATGGGTTAAGTGTATACTTGCTC
The DNA here is from genome assembly GCF_048773025.1 of Camelus bactrianus. Lineage (NCBI taxonomy): Eukaryota > Metazoa > Chordata > Mammalia > Artiodactyla > Camelidae > Camelus > Camelus bactrianus. Next base: position 73,698,241 of record NC_133575.1, on the reverse strand, counting down.
AGTTCAGATTTCAAGAAATCTGGAATGAGTATCTAATACCTACTTGTAAGGTACTTTATTAGCAATATTTTCTCTCTCTCTCTCTCCCTCTCTCTCTCTCACACACACACACAGACAAACACACACACACACACACTCCTAATTATTATGATAAAACCTGAGGCTTTTGCATTTTGTCACTTGTATGTGCTCTTACTTTTTCTTTTTCTCTTTTTTTTTCCTTAAAAAAAAAAAAACCTTGTGTATGCAGGGATTTTCTGCACTGGAGAAAATGAAAGTATTTTTCCTTTTTAACATACTTTCCATTAAACTTCTTGGGTAAGGGGCTTTTTACGCTAATAGCAACCAGGGGAGAACCTTGATTGTCCATCCCTACTCCTTTATACCCCATCCCTCACCATAACCACCATCATTTTCTACATTGCTTTGCTCATAGTAGGAGTTTGAGAAATACTGAATTAATCTCATCTGAACTCATGGTAAATTCCAGTATCTAGTATGTTCTATGAAAAACAGTAGTTAACAAGTGGTGCCATATTACCAATATTCAAAGAATTCAAGTACAATAAAATGCACAAAACTAAAACTTTAGTAAATATGAGTCTATTCTATCCACTTCAGTGCTTAGGGTTAGTTGAAAAAGACCAGTTATCTCCCAATGGTAGTGACCAGGAATACCAACATATAAAGTTCTGGTTAAGATAACACAGATAATGAATTATACCATGAAACTGTAGGATGTTATGTGCTAAAAATTATTTTAGGATCCTTGATGATGTTAATGAAATGGATAGCCTCTACTGACAACAAGCGCTTCAAAAAATATCAGAAGATATGTTATTGCAATGCAGAAACAACTTTATTTATAGGTATTTCACTTAATACAGATTACACACACTTTATGCACTGAAAATACATCAAATCCGATCAGTGTTAGTATCTACATGTATTCCAGTTGAAAGATGCTGTATAATATTCACTCTAGTATATTCACACACAAACCTGTTTATTCTTTTTTAAAATTACAGCTACAAATAACAAAGCAAAAACAAAATGTTAAGAGTGACTGTTTGTGAATGTTCTTGTATTTTACAACCTCACGATTTTCATGCTACTTTATACAGCTTTTCTTCTATTGCAGTTCTTAGTACTAGCTCCACTCAAAAGCAGAAATGGTAGTAAATTGTACATATTAGCCAACCTAAAAACTGAGCCTATCCTTACAAATATTTCCACGATTTTTGTCAATCCACAGTCCACCCTGGGTTGTTTATAAAAATGCATGTGTGTATATACACACACAGATAAGCATGTATGCATGTCTATGATTATGATAAATCCATATCTTAGCATTTTGTTGTAAATATAAACCCACAAAGTCCAGACTTACGAAACGGAAAATCTGACATTGTACAGAGCACTACAGAGAACTACTTATCTCTTTTTCAGTTTCAGAGGTATTAAAACTAAGTAAGGTATTAATGCAAAATAAAGAGGATTATTTTGATGGATTCTTTTGTATGTGTTGTAGTTATTCTAACTGAGCAGAAGTTGGCCATTACTGAAGGAAAATTTATCTAAGTTTTTTTTTTTTAATGTGCAAAAGAAGTAGAATCTACACTGGTATACAGACAGGAAAAAGAGTTTAATTTTTAATGTATAATTGAATGTTACTGGATCTGCGATCCTTCAGAAAAGAGGGCAACTTTACGAAGAGAAGTACTGCTGTTACATTAGAGGCAAAATAATTTGACTGAAAGCACAAAGCACATGAGCAGATACGAGAATGCACTGAATATGACAGGAGTTTTATTAAATAAAAGGTGTTGTATACGATGATATAAGGGATAAAAGGATGATTAAAGTTTGGAAGGGAGACATGAGTTTAAAAGAACAACATTATAAACGTAGATGTGTAATCTTTGAACAAATTTTTAGGTTGATGTTTATATTACTTTTTTCTGCTAAAATTTGACAAACATAAATATACACACATTTATGCAAACATATGTGTCCATACATACCCTAATCCATTTTAATCCCACAATACTAGAATTAACATAAGTATCAAAGTAAAATGAATTTTCCTCTAGACACACAATTAGGTCTCTTCATTTTAAGAGTTTGGTATCTTATCTTTCCAGTCTCACCACCTAAAACGACTTAATGGTATCTACCTCATCATTTCTAAAATTTGTGTGCATTTTGAAATAAATATGTGTATAGTTTTACAAACAACTGAAATTTATATACATAAAGGCGAATTGTAGCACCATGTAGAATTTTGTTGAATAATTCTCAGCTGCTCTAGATTCAGATAATAACTTTATACAGCATGTCAAACTCCTTTTCCTATCTAAAATGAAACAATTATAATGCCATTCTGTAGTACTTGATAAAGTCTGCATCTTTATAAAGTCAATCGATTTTGTCAAGTAGACAAAATATCCCCATATTCAGTGAAAAACTGTATTTTGCCTCCAGATGTTTTGGCATCATGTCGACAAAGCCATGATGCCTATCTGGAAAAGAGCTCAGCACCTTCTCTTGAATAACTCTATTTGTGTGAAAAAAATGTAATTATTCAATCTGAGCATCATAAATAACGTATACAATTTTCTGCCAAAAAACCACCCAATCCAGAGTTCGGAATGAGTGATCAAATAAATAAAATTAATAATGATATATAATCTCTCATAGATTTCCAAAGTCTATGCAATTCCATTTTTGTGTTTTTTTTGCCATCTTGAATACGAGACTTAGTCTGTGTTTACATACCAAAAGAGCTGGTCGAATTTGTGTGTGCGTGTGTGTGTGTGTGTGTATGTGTGTTTGTGTGTGTGTGTTTTGATTACTTTGAGGTTGTGACACTGAACAACTATTTGAGCTGTATATCTGAATTACTGGAAACATTTTTGTGTTAAGGTGATTATGTTTATGACCAATTCTCTTTAGTTATAAAGCCTCAATGAAAAGGTGATCTGCAGTGATTTTGAAATTGAGGTTAAAACTGATATGCAGTAAGACAAGTAAATACATTTTAAAGTTTATCTTATGGATATCTGAAAATAACGTTTTTTTAATCAGTGTTACACATTCATTTACTTCTAACTACCAGCAAATAGTAAAAGTGGTATTATTTAAATGTTCTCGAGGTATCTAATGAAAGCATTATTTTATTATCTAATGGTTTTTACCAAGTATTAAGACAAAAAAATGAAAATGCTTTTAAGATACATTTCAAAAACATAACATTTTATGAAATAAATCCACTAATAATTAATAAATATAAGGCTGGAGAAAAAGGGAGACCAGTGCAAATATTTCTAGAATATTCATTGAAATACTTCATTTTCATTATTATACCAGTTTGACTAGCTGAAACCTAATGGTATGTGATTCTTTACCCCTCACAAAGAAAGACTTACTCCTAGTTGGATGGTACCTATATATGTATGGATAATTAAGCATAATTTATCACTTCAAAAGGGACAGTTAGAACAATTTAGAGTACCTAGAATATGAAAAAGGATAGAGTTGGTTATGAGACTTCTTGGAAATACTTAGATAACTTGGTTGTTCATTCTAAGGGAATTTTTGGCAGATATTTAGATGGCGTTCTTTTTAATGAAAAATCTTTTCCACCAAGACTAGAAATTTTCACTGAGGGGAGGTTAGTCTCCTGCTGGAGATATATAGTATGCTTCTGGATTATACTGTCTAACTAATCAGGTCAACTTATTACATAAGTTTGTCTAATCACACATCTATAAAAATAAACAATATGAGTAAAAAATAAGTCAATTTACCACTATGTATAAAAAATCCTGCATGTATAATTTATAATTTAAAAAGAACAGAATACTTCTGTAATTTTAAAGTGCACCACTTCCAAAAGTTAAACAGAATTACTAAGCAAATGATAAAGAAAAAGTTACTGGTATAGTTTGAAATAAAAATAGTTTTAAAATTCTTCATCTAAAATCTACTTACTATTTCCTAAATTTTTCTACAATGAATGTGTAGAGTATGTGCAATAAAAATAAAAGCCTATGACTACTCTACAATTTTAACAGTCTATTCCTAATTCTAAACACCGCATAAAACTGTGGATGTTCTGTGTATGAACACCCATAATGCATGAAAAAACAAATTGCACAATAGTTCTTTTTCAAAATACTAATTATATACAACACATACAGTTTTATATTATCACAGCACCTTCAAATAAGCTAGAAACCTAAATCTAAACAATATTTAAAATAGACAAAAAGTAAGCTTCACAAAGTCTAAGGAAAAAATGTCTATTACACAAGAGCACCTAGAGAAAACATTTACAGAATGTGGCTTAAGTTCAAATGAGATTAGTCAAGATTTACTAGGCCTGTAGCACTTGGCCTGTTGAGATAGGCATCATATCACACCGAGATAGACACACAATTACAAAATCTAATTAAACAGTGATGAGTGTGGGCGACAAATTGTAAAATGAAGCAGTGATATTTTGCATCGAAATAAAAATGATTAAATATTATACAAAATAATGGTTGATTGAAGCTAAATTCAACTTTTAAAAATTATTCTGAAGTATATGTGTTCTCATTGGTAAATGGACAGGGTAGTCAGCAGAGAAAACAGAAGATGCACACACAAAATTTTAATTAATGGGTAGAATTAAAACTGTTTTATGAATTTTTCAATTTAAATCATTGAAAATAAAAATAATTTAAGAAATGTAATGGTTTGATTATCCTACTTCTAGAAATAAACTTTTATATTTAAAGTAAAATGTGGGAATGTACTTCATTAATTTTTTTTCAATTTATGCACTGTGGATTTTAATCAAAAGGAAGTAATACTCCTTTAAGTGCTTGCAAGGGTGAAATTATACAGCAGGTTGTAGTTCATCAACGAGATAGTTCCTAGAAGTTTCTTTGATGACTAGTCTTAAGATTTGCTTTTCTTCTGTTTTTCTCTATGCACTGACTAGAATAAGAGAGATTATCAAGTGCACTACATTGAGACAATTCCAGGAGTCCACTGATGCTAACACAAGAGATGGGAAGATATTTGACACCTTGTAAGTCAAACATGTAATAATAACAATAATTAAATTAAAAGTGTCATCAAATCAACTGATAAGAAAGAACCAAGTAGGAAAATACCTATTTTTGTTCTCTCTGGTTTTTGTGGAAAACTAATTTCAGTGCCATCCATATTATTCTCAAATGGTAATATTATTTCCTCAAGCATAAGCAAAGGACAGATCAAGGTAGATAATAATTAAAACCAGAATCCATTTTCATATATAGCCCAATTTTAAATACAGTTAAATCTCAATCACCGTTGCTTTATACAGGTAAATATTTTAGCTTTAAAGGGCAGGAAATAAATCAATTTAGAAGTTCCTTTCTCACAGAAGTTGTATTCTGAGAGATGGAGTTACTTGCAGCCTTAAAAATAAAGTTTCCATTTTCACCTTCTGCAAAGATGACACCCATAAAACTACTGAGGAATTTTTTTTTTTTTTAGAGATTCTGGATAACTGTTTCAAGACATTTTCATCTTCATATATACAAAGGAGTGATTAGAAGTTTTCCTATTAAAGTCATCAAGGAAAGGGTCACTGATGCAGAAGAAAAATGACATATTCTGTAGCTCACACAATGTGCAGGAAAGGAGAGACTAGGGTGGTCATGACACAAGCATTTAAAATGCACTTCTATAATAATCACATGTACAAATGATCATGAAGCCACCACAGTTTATTACGGTACATGTGAAGTATTGATTCATTTTTCTTGGACATCATCATTTTACTCACAAATTAAACTGAGACTATGGATCTTGGAAACTGCTACTCTTAGTACGTTTTGCTACCTGCAGGGCACTGACTCTAGGGGTATAATAAGTTGGCTCAGTTTTGACATTGCTTAAAATGATTTTAATTAAACTGAAATATTAGGAAACAATGGGGGAGAAATTATGAAGTTATTCTATATGAATAACTTTCATAAAGGTAAATTTTAATTTTAAGTATTTTTCTACAATAGTTGTTTATAAGTATGTAATACAATATTGTAACTTACATGACAGCTATATTCACAGTCATTATAATTAACTATATAATGTCTTAAAAGCCAGATAGGAAGTATGTTCAGGGAACTTGACATTATTGGAGGTATCAGAGATTCTATATTGAGTAAATGGGAATGCTAAATTTTAACAGAAACCTTTTAAAAATATTACCTGCATATTAAATATCCAAAAATTAAATAAATTTGAAGGGCTAAATAAAGCATAAACCTCTTCTAAATACCTTTACATCAAAGAACACTTCAAACAACACACTAATTTAATCTAAATACATAATAGACCAAACCCTATTCACATTTTGCAAGGTAAAATGATACACAATGAAGTATTTGAATAAGAATCCAAGAAACATACGTTATGTCATGATTGTAAGGGTCCTTTATACTCCCTTTGTGTCCCAGGGAAGCATGTTTTTAAAAAAATGCTGTTAGTACTGTTAGTTAAGTCACAAGCAGCTTAAAGAGTACAGTGTAAAATTAAGACATATCATTCCTTCCTCAATAAATTTAATGTACACCCAATTTGAGGCATTTAGTCATTTGTGAAGGAAATTAATTAGTCAACATATTGTGAAGAATGAGTTAATTTAAAGGGCAAATTACTCAAAGCAATGAAATATATTCAGCAATTTAATGCCAGAGAAATAAATTACATGGCTCTATTTAGCCATGACTTTAGTATCTTATATTTTCCAAGGTAGTTTCAAAATTGAGATAAAATCTTTCAAACTATCCTATTTAAATCCTGTCTCTACTCCCATATGACTGGAATTATGTTTCATTATACCAGAAAAATCAGTACTTTTCCCCCCAAAATATCAGGGAGTATAAAGAACTTCACATTCTTCTTTTGATAGACAAAAATAGAAAAAAAACTTTTTTAGTATTTATAGAAAAAGGAAACATGATTACAACAAAAATAATTTTTTAATGATTAAAGGAGTGGAACAACATGATTACAATCAACATAAAAACACATTAAAATTATTTTATATCTAGCTTTTAAGCACTGATGAATAATTATAATTATTTTCTCCATAATGCTGTATTAGTGAATATTTTCCTCAAAATGAACTAAAGTGGTTTTTCTCTTGTTTGTTTTTGGTATTAAAGAAAATCTCTTGCCCTGGATACCTTTCAGAGGGTAGCTTGGATAGCTCAGCTTCACTTCCAAACTCCCGGAGATGATGTATAAATTCTTCAGCAATCAGACAGGGCAAGTAATTCCATGTTTCATGACTGATATATTAACCATCAGTTTGTACAACAAGACACATTACATCACATCACACTTGTTAACATTTAGAGCAAGCAAATGGAGAAACAGCATAATAAAACTCTTAATACACTGCAATGTTTCTTCCACAACTTTTAAATTTTGGTTGCAAGATTACAGCTAAAGTAAGCATGAGGTTCAGTGGGGCTTGATTTTTAAGGTTTTTTTTTTTTGTTTGTTTTGCTTGCCTTTATAGTGGGAAATCCAGATTACAAGATTAATAATCTTGGCCAAATTTTGAAATCGCAAATCATTGGAATTTTTGGAAGGGGAATGGAATTATGTTGTTCCTAGAAAGTTATATCTCACTGTAGATTTCAATAGTTGATGTCCTGGAATCAGTCTAGGACAAGAAAAATAACATGTTATCAAAATCAGACGGTTGTGTTCTAGGAGTCTTAGTTGCCAAGCATGCTACATGGCTAAAATTCACATCACTAAAATACAGATGAACAAAATCAAAGTTATGGAATTTAGCAGCAGTGAATACCAATCCTATTCCAAGCTATCTCTGACTCTGCTTACCATTTTGAATCCAGGTATAATACTTACAGCATTGGCTACATACATGAATTATAACTCTCCAAACCTTCAACCATTCTTTTTACCTCATTTCTGAAACTGCAAGACTATTTCAGCTCCAATCATAGGAATTTGTTAGGAAAAAGAATTTTTTGAAATGAAGTATGTCAAATACGTGGTTAAGACAGTTACTTGTACATAGAAGGCCCTTTTAAAATAATAAGTTCACTTTTATTCATCTATTTTTCAAGTGCGTAGTCTTCACAATTATTTCAAGGGGAGAGCTGCGTTAAGCAAGACTTCATTTTGGCACTGTATCTCTTTTATATGACCATTATCAAAATTGATTCTAAAAAGATTATACTTATTGTTTTTCTAAAGTCACACCAACCAAATGCTATCTCCTTGCCCTGAGAGACATTAATAGAAAGTAGACTGTAAGATAATCTTTTAAATTTCATGTTTTTAATTTCTGCTACAATATATACAAAAATGCCTTCCAGAATACTTATAAAAATTTGTATCAAAGAGGAGCATCAGATTCCCCAGGTATAAATGGTTTTATGCAATAGATACATTTCTATCTAGTGAACGTTCCGTATTTTTTCAAAATGCGAGTCAGAAAGACATCTATAGAAAATATTTGATTCCCTTTTAAAACATGAAATTTTGGATAAGTTCCCTTATATCTTACAGCCTACCTGAACCATTTCATTTCTTCACTTTCATATTTCCATTCAGTGAGTAATGGACTCAATGTAAATATCACCCTAAACCCTCCTTTAGAAAATATATTTCTCACTTTGTTTAAAATCAGTTGACTATAATTCTGCCTTCTGTTAACAGTAATATTTTATTCCACCATCAGAATCTCCTTAAGGAACAAAGAATTTTTATTTTATTGGCTGAAGCTTTCCGCCATTTTGTCTGATGTTCCTTTAAAAGTTAGAAGACACCTACTGTATTTGAATTTGTATAAATACAGGAGTTCTTTTTCAGTGCTCACTTATCTTGTTAGCATTCTGCAACATCAGTGAATATAAGATGCCTCTCCTGGCATTAATCAGAAGTTGAAGCATACATAAAAAGGGTGAAGAACATTGTAAATGTAGCACAAAATATATGGATTTGAATTATTTTTAGTATCACATTAGTCTGCCTAAGTTCATCAATTCATGTGAATTAATCTGAAACATCTGTGAACCAATGACATAAAATGTACAATTTACCTATTTTTCAAGATGTGAAAAAACAGAATAAGTCATCTGAGAACTCAATGATTCTAAGATAGTCCTTTCAGCTAATAAAAAACCCAACAATGACTGAGAAATTATCAGCATTTACTCTTCTTATTTTGCCTGTCTTGTGAAGTTACTCATCCTGTGCTTGGAAAAAGATTTCTTAGCTAAATAAAATAACATAAACTGCCCTAATGAAAAAGTTATTAATTTTATTGACTTTTAGGGATTATAAAATATTAAAAAGTGAGAGATATTTGGTAAACACTTCAATTTTCTCCTTCAACTATGCCTTGCTTACTGTATGTAAAACATCTCAATGCCTTCAAAAACATTTGAAATCGGCATTTGTTCTTTTAACTAACTTCAATTATTAAAAATGATGATCTGCAAAACTAATTCAAAAATCTCACCCTTTGTCTATATTTTTAAGTGAGTCACCAATTCATCTCGGGGAAAGTGCTATTAGTATACACAACACACCTGCAGTGCGATTCATAAAGGCTACTTTTCTGTTGAGAAATGTTTCCAAAAAACAGAATAGTAGCAATAAGAATTAGAAAATGAGTGTGGTCCTTTTAATGGTTAAATAAAACCAAAAACACACCATGATGAGATGTTAGGCATCTATTATGTTTGCCAGTCATCGAAGATCCACCTAGGTCGGAAAAAATGGGGCTCATTCGAACTACAGAAATAACCAATGCCCTGTAAACTCATTCAGACAATAACATAAACTCTCCAAAAGACAGTCGGGTTCTATTCCACCATTTGCAATAGCATAATTATGAACCAATTGTAACAAGAGTGAACCCACAACTGATTTAGTATCTTACCTTCACTGTGTGATTAAAAGAGAAAGATTAATGTTATTATATAATTTATGCAAATCCTTGCGTGACCTCGTTTCTTAAAACCATTTCCTCAATTATGGTAAATTATGTTCATTGTTATTTCGAATCCTGATAGACTTCTTAAATATCTCGAACTTTGGTGAGAGGAAACCTTTTCTGACTTTCACATTACTGCCATTTTATTTAGCCTGAATAGGTTTTCAAAAGCCTTTATTCACTGAGACTGAGATGAAGACCTTCTTAAGAGTAATAAAGTCAACATGTGGCATGACTTCAAGAGAAAAAAATGTAGATAAATTCCATCAGTTGACTTTATTAAGGAAATAATCATACTTAAATCATTTAATTTAGTTATGAATTTCTAGATACATATTCTTCATTTCTCCATGGAATACAGATAAAAAGGACTGTATAAACTCTTGTTATCGTAAATTTTTAAATTTATGTATACATACATTTTTAAATGTATGTAATTTTTTATTTTTATTTTTTTATTTTAATGTTTTCACTACAATTTAAAAAAAATTTGTATACAGATTTCTTGGGTCTTAATGTGCTCATATTTCCCTTCAGGCCCAGTAGGGAAAGCAAACATCTCATTTCCAAGAGTCATTATCATTTTTTTAAAAAATTTTTTGGGGGTAGGTAAATAGGTTTATTTATTTATTTGCTTATTTTAGATTGAGGTACTGGGGATTGAACCCAGGACCTCACGCATGCTAGGCACATACCCTACCACAGAGCTATACTTCCCTTCTCCAAGAGCCATTATCTTTTAAGATTGTCTCCTGAAGGGCTCTCAATACCTTGCATGAACATGCAAATGCCTAAATGGATATCTAAACTAGAGATCTCCTATCTCTTTCATTCTCTGGCTTGAAGATGAGAGTGAGTAGCGTGACTTCATTTTCCTAATCCCATTCTTGCTGCATTGTATCAAGACAGATTTTGCGGACCAGAATAATGGTGAGTTCTTCACCTGAAAATGGCACTCTTCTTTTCATTGTTGGGGCTTGGGAGCATGGTGGGTAGGGAGGATATCTTGATGCTATCTGATTGTCTTGGGCAGACACAGATTTTCCCAAGTGGAACTGGGATTCTCAACACCATTAAGTACTAAAACCTGCTTATCAGATTCCAAAAGGCTTTACTGTGATGTATCTAGTCCCGACTGTTCTGATCCTTATGCACACAATAGTATTGAGGACAGTGCCATGACCCTTTATTTTGGAGTTTTTCCAGTATATTCTCTAGCAAGAAGTATCATACTGCCATCTACAGATAACACTGCCCCTTTTGTAACCATCATTCTGCACCCAATTTTCTTACAGTCGGGAGTCATTTTGCTCTGATTTTTCACCAAATTTAAAACGAATCCATACATCTCTTTGGATACTTCTGCAGAATATGATTGTTTTTCTCCCTTGCTGGGTCAGTAGATTCGGTAAGACCTACTTCAACTGAAAATAATTTTAAAAAATAGAAGAAAATAAAGTTAGAAAAGTTAGTTAGAAACTTGGATTACCTACCGGTCTGGTGTGGACAGACACAGGGGTCTTGAAAGTTGTCACTGGATAGCTGCACTCAGAAACGCTGTAGGGATCAGAGCTGCTGGAGGAACACTTGGAGATGGAATCACAGGCCACGAAGGTGTTATCAAGAGGCAGTTCCTGGATGATGTGGTGCTTCGAATTCAGGGGCGTTTCTGGCTGGATCTGGAAGGCAGGCTGTGGGGAGGCAGATTTGTAGTGCCGGGCCAGATCAGGGCTGTCAGGCTTGAAAGTAGTAGGTGTAGTGCCCCAGTTGTACTTGCCCATGGTTTGCTCTTCCAGCTCAATGGGAAGGTCTAGTGTGACGCTGTTTCCATCATTGTCAGCATCATCTGCCTTGGATTCTTCAATAGTGACAAAGTTAAGCAGCAAGTTCTTAGGGGCAGGCTTCTTCTTCTTCTTCTTCTTTTTCTTCATCATTATCATCTGCCTGTTTTCTGGGTTTGGAGTAACCCATTCTGAATTCTGCTTGTTTTTCTGAGCAGCCTTAAGGTGTGGTGATTGGCGGCATCTTACTACAGCAGTGATGAAAATCACAAGGACGACAGTTATGGTGCCAGCAACAATGGCAACCACGATCTTGACATAGTCACTGGATGGTGAGGATGCATCAGCTGGCTCAATATTTTGGGTCACTGGTGTTTCAATGTTTCTGCGCACCAATTCATAAATCAGTGTAGCATTGGTCACTGACTCATTCACAAATAGATTGACATTTATGACATTGAAGAGAGAATCAGGTTGTCCTAAGTCCTTAGCTTTGACTACCAGTCTGTGTAAACCAAAGTCTGCAACAACACATTTCTCCTTCAGTGTAATGTTGCCTGTTGTTTGGTCAATCATAAACAGACCTTTTGTGTTTCCTCCTACAATGCTGTAACGGAGCTCTGCGTTCATACCAGTGTCGTTGTCAACAGCAACTACCGTGAAGACCACTGTGCCTGGATTAGTGGATGGTAGAACCAACTCAAAGGAGTAGTTGGAAGAAGGGACAACAAAAACTGGTTTGTTGTCATTGACATCAACCACATTTATGGTGACCTTGGCAGTGGAAGAACGTGATACCCTACCACCGTCCTCAGCCTTTACATAGAAAGTGTAAGATTCTTGTTTTTCTCTATCGAATGAAATATTCGGTCGGATGACACCAGTCTGTGGGTCGATGGTGAAGTCATCATTTGCATCTAAAATAGAGAGAGTGACTGCCGAATTTTCTCCATAATCAGGATCAGTTACAGTGATTAGTCCTACTGTGCCATGTCTTGGAAGGTTTTCTGGGACATAGAAGTTGTACTCATTGTGAGTGAAAATTGGACTGTTGTCATTCTGATCAAGAACCGTCACTAAGACGGTGGCATTGGTTATTAGAGGTGGCATCCCGTTATCTTTGGCCAGAACTGTGAATGAATATTTTTCCTGTTTTTCTCTATCCAGTTTCTTCACTGCAGTCAGAATGCCTGTACGACGATCCAGGTTGAATTCAGGTGGAGCATCAATGCCTAGCAGGTAATTTACCTCAGCATTACGCCCACTATCTGCATCCGTTGCACTTATTTTTGTCAACTGGGTGCCAGGAGAGTTATTCTCAGGAACAGAAAGACTTATGAAAGGCTGAGTGAAAACTGGAGCATTGTCGTTTTCATCTTTCACTTTGATAAGGAGCATGGATGATTGATTCAAAGAAGGTTTGCCAGCATCCGCGGCCAGTAATTTAATGGCGTATTCTCTTGTGGACTCGTAGTCAAGATACGCAGCAGTCTCTAGGAGGAACTGATTACTGAACACTGGCCTCAATCTGAAAGGGACTTCATGATCTGTGAAGCATGACACCCTACCATTATGGTCAGCATCTTTATCTGTCACAGTTATGAGAGCAATTTTGGTATTGAGTGGAGCATTTTCTGAAAGAACCACAGTGCCATTGATTGGATTGATGATGTATCTTATGTCAATTGATGGGACATTATCATTGATATCGGTCACATTTACTAGCACCATTGCTCTTGCTGGCATCAATCCACCATCACTTGCCAAAACCAGTAACCTGTGGTTGGGTGATTCCTCCCTATCCAGTGGTTCTTTGATTGTGATAAGTCCGGTAGTGGAGTTGAGGTGAAATAGCCTCTTGGCGATGTTGGAGACTAGATTGCTGAAATAGAAGTGAATCTTGGCATTTTCACCTATGTCGGCATCTGTGGCATGGAGCTGTGTCACTGAGGTACCTACGGGAGCATTTTCTGGTATACTGACTTCGATCTCGTTTTCCTTGAAGACCGGCCGGTTGTCATTTGTATCAGCAACACTTACTTGCAGAATAGCCGTACTGGATCTTTGAGGGAAGCCACCATCTTCCACCTTTACTTTCATTACATATGTGTCTTTCTCTTCCCTATCTAACTCCTTTTGAACTATCAGTTGTGGCATCTTCTCTCCTTCTGGTGTTTCAATGACATCGAGCCCAAAAATACTTTGACCCTGCAAAACACAAAATGAAACATTTTACCTCATGTTAGTATTTAATCAGACCAGTTTTCAACTTCTTGAAGCCACATGACATAGGGTCATCTCAGAAATAAGTCTTAACTTTGTCAATAACTAATATAACTAATATTGTGACCACAAACAAGTTGTTGAACAACTCTAGACATTTGTGAAATTCGAGCTGTGCTAGAAGATGTTTGGAGGGCTTCTCAGGTCATAGTGCTTTATGGTGATAAATGTAACTCATTTATGTGAACTATTAAAGATTTCAAAGGAAGAAGCACATAGAATTTTAAAAAGAACTGTCAGTAAGTTTCACATGGTGAACAAAGCTATTACTGAATTCACCACTGTTACTCCAAATGAATTAAAATATTTTTCTGTAGATTTCAGTCATCTAGGTCACCTTCTCACCACCAGTAGTAACAATCAAGTATAAAATATTATCCAAGACAAAAGCACATATATCACATCTAATAAATACAGCTAAAACCTTTGGCAGAGAGAGAAAATATGCGCTCTGAGAAGAATAATACCTTGTGTGAAATACACAGAATTTCCTTTTTCCCCTATAGAAACAGCTGTTAATAATCAAATTTTCTTGGAGATTAACAGCACAATGTTATTTAACTTTTAATTTTTTCATGAGCAGGCACAATGGACTGAAACTCACATGCCAAAATATCAAATTAGAAAATATAGCTTGGAATAGTACCGGTATTTTCTTCATGACCATAAAGTCAGGCTATGAGAATGTTTAAAATCAGTCTCCTCTGGTTCTGGCTTCCCTCAAAACCCTCAAGGAAGTGGTTCAATTAATGTAAAATTATAAAATACTTAATGTGCTTGGGTGCTCTTAAGTGCCGCTGTTTGTCAGCACATAGAGGGTCTCATACTCTTTTTTAAAAAATTCAACACCTTTATTGTGGCATGGCTCCTGTACAGTAAACTATACATATTTCAGATGTACAATTTGATGACTTTTGATGGATATATACACCAATGATACCACCACCACAATCAAGATAGCAACAGATCCATCACTTCCCAAGAGATGCAAATTTCAAATTCCCAATTTATCGCTTCCCACCCCCTTTACCCTTGGTAACCATAAGTTTGTTCTCTATGTCTCTGAGTCTGTTTCTGTTTTGTAGATAAGTTCATTTGTGTCTTTTTTTTAGATTTCACATATAAGCAATATCGCATGGTATTGTTCTTTCTCTTTCTGGCTTACTTCACTTAGAATGACAATCTCCAGGTCTATCAATGTTGCTGCAAGTGGCATTATTTTATTCTTTTTTTATGGCTGAGGGTCTCATACTCTTAAGTCTTTAAAACAAATACCTTAATTTTGATAAGGTCCCATTTATCAAATGAAAATAAAAACTTGCAAAAGTCCCTTTTCTGAACTGCAATAAAATGAGCCCTACACAGATAAACAGTGATCTTGCTAACTGATTGAGGGATATTGTTGACTGGCTCTCAGGGACACTCCTAGTCAGTGTCAGTTGTAGCACTTTGACAGAAACGAATGACATAAAAAATTACTGGAGGCTCTGAAGAAAAGATCAGGATATCTTAAGATTCTAGTACGTCGGTGATTATGAACCCTTACATATACATACACACATGCACACACACAGATAACCACACACTAAAATTTTTAATTCTTCAACATATATATATATATATATATATATATATATATATATATATATATATATATATATATTTCTCTTTTTTTAATTGAAGTATAGTCAGTTATAATGCGTCAATTTCTGGTGTACAGCATGTTTCAGTCATAGATACACATACATATATTCCTTTTCATATTCTTTCTCATTATAGGTTACTACAAGATATTGAATATAGTTCCCTGTGTTATACAGAAGAAATTTGTTGTTCATTTATTTTATATATAGTTGTGCATATCTGCAAATAACAGAAGTTGCTGACATGTGGTGAGGATCAGATATTGAGCTCTCATCTATGTGCTCTGTCATGAAAGGACAGAGTAACATCTAAGGGGTTTTTCCATAGATTTGTCATATCAGTGTCTAAAACAAGATCCTACAACTTAGAAGCTAATAAATGGTATCAGGACTTCAGGAACCACTAAAATATCTGGTGACATTATATGGTCATAGTATCTTTTTAAATTTACCAAAGTGTTACAGTTTACGTGTAATCTTGTATGATACTCAAGTACAGCTACCTTTCCTCATAAATTGCTTGAAGATATTTCTGCAAATTTTTGGATTCTTTTGTGGTTAGATTCACTTATACTTTTATTCAAATCCAGATGCATAATATATCTTGATGGGGGAGTTAAATGTTTATTATGAAATTTCCAGTGGCATTTCAGAAATACTAATTAAAATCGTCAGTTTGTGTCAATGTAATTTTTAAACATTTTCATATGAAGTAACCAATGTGCATCAATCTTGTTTTTAATTCGCAAAACTAAAATGAGCATTCTATTAATATTTTATTCAATAAACCAATAAAAAATCTGCCTTTTCTTTGCCAAGGGAAATATTTTTCATGTCATATCTATTTTCAAGTGTGAAAATTAGCAAAATGAAATCTATTCTTCAACTCTGTATTTTAAGAAAAAACAGCATTTTACAACAATAATATTAAATACATAAATACAGTACTTACTATTATAATTTGATCTAAGTAAACTTAGTGATTAATGCTAATTTTATCTTGTAATGATTTTTCAAAAGGCTTTGAGGAAGGTTCAGATCTAGAAAGCCTCATTTATGGATAGAAAACATAGTTTTTAAATTGCACTTCACAAAAATCTATGGCACTTAATACAATTTTGTTAATTCTTGGCACGCCAATATTCAGTGGCTAATACGGTTACAGCATTCTTCTAAGCACTGGGAATATGTTGGTGAGTAAACATATTTTACTAATGTAATGGAAATTAAACTTTAGCTAAGATGAGAGAAAGTCAATAACAATCTAAGTATCTACTGTTGTTGATACTAATAGATTTATGTTAATTGAGAATAATTACATTTTAATAAGCACTATAAAGATGGATTATAAAATATTACCAGAAGTTATACATGTGGGAACTAACATACATAGTATAGTATAAAAAGAACAAGTAAATATCTTAAGTTTTTGAGTTTCAGAGTCAATTATCAAATTTATGACTATAATACATCTGAGGAAAATAATATGCTGGCTTTAATTTTACAGTTTTATGTCTATGTATTTTGCGTTTGTATATTTAAAATGTAGTCCTATGTGTTTGCTAGAATTTTGAATTGACCTTTGCTTTCCCAAGCAAATGAAAGCAAATTTACACTGATTGAAAAGTCCAAGAACAGTATGTTTACTGTCTTTTAATTATTTTATGTGAAGTGACAGTAATGTTAAAAGATTTTTCAAATTTTCAAGTGATAATGCGATATACACACCAAGAAAGGATAATGTCCATATTGTTCTTCTGCCTTCTATGACTGCTCTGTCCAATCTGATAGTGATTAGTCACGAGTATTTCATTTATATTTTAATTAATTAAAATTAGATAAAATCTAAAAATTGGTACCTCAGTCTCACTAGCCACATATAAGTTCTCATAGCTACATGTGGGTAGTGGCCACCACATTGAAGAGCGCAGGTATAGAACTTGCTCATTATTACATAAAGTTCTATTGGAGTACTGTTCTAAGATGTCATATTTTTCTTTAATAAAAATCTATGTTCAGTCAGGTGATTGTGTGCCTACCACCCACTCAATTATTTAGATCTCTACAAATGACTTGCTGCATTACATATTTAAATTGCTTATTGCCCAAGAAATTTGAAGAAGAGCTGCCCACACCTAAGTCATAAATACTTTTGAACAAAGTTTTGGCCAGATATCTAAGTTTGGTGCCAAAGTGTGGTACCAACATGACCTTACTATCATTATTGATGACTATTCCAAGGCTGTTCCTCTAGCTTTTCTCCTTCAGGAATAAAGAATGACTAACACATGGATCCAACATTAGTTCTACCCCGTGTCAGTTACCGCAACTGACACTCAAAGCCACATGAGCAATAAAAAACCTGAAGCCATTTGCCATAGGTTAGACCATGACATGAGAACAATGGGAAAGGTGAAAAGGGGAAATAAAGATGTATGGCTCCCTAACTCAGCACCTCACTAACTTTAGCATAGATATGTCCTATATACAAAAAAAAAAGTTAGAAGTTGGGGATAACTGATGTGTAGTATCCTGAATTCTACGTCTTCTTAAAACTTCCCCTTGTTTACAAGGACAAACAACCAGAGAAAATCCTTGACTGTTTCTCCCAAATGGTCATCCTCTGGTGAGAGCCCTAGCCATCACTCATATGTGTGTATCTCTTGGTAATTTACTTGAGCTTGGATTACATTAATGAATGTGAGTGTAGGATAAAATGGCACCAAGCTTCATTTACATGTACAATCTCTAAGGACATAGCACCCAGCATATACGAACTCACGAAATAAGCATTTGTTAGATGAATGAATGCATGAATTAAAAGGCTAATTTCTATTTTAAAAGACAAAAAGAGAATGGGCAGAGTTTTGTTGTTCTTTTCTTTTAATTCTCAGTCTGTGTGGGCATAGGCATACACTGTAATGGTTGACTTAGTTTTTTTTTTTTTCTTTTACTTCAAGTAAATTGTCCAGAAAACAATTTCAGAATTATTTTTTAAAACAACTACTGTTTTCTGTTGGGGATATAATAAACTACCATGTCAATCTCTGGTAAAAATTTATAACCTAGTTGTAAACCTTTATTTTCAAAAGAAATAATGACAAGTACTTAGTGTGGTAAGTGTACTACTTATACAACACAAAACGCTACATCTGTCAACACACATATGTACAAATAGACAAAAAAAAAAAAAAACCCAGAGAAGAAAACAACATATTATATGAAATGGATGCAACACATTATATGTTGATTTTTGGTTCTAATATCTTAAACTAGTTTGATCTCAAATACACAAAACTGCCTATTCCAGTTCAGGTTAAGAAAAAATTATGGACTTTCTAATAACCTCATGTAATTCAAAACACTTAATCTCATTTGTGATATTTCATCCTAAATTCAAAAATAATCTTTGAATTTGCAAATCCAGGGCAATAATCACAAAATAAGCAAGATGTTATTAAGCTCATCTGAGACGTGAATTCTTTTTAGGGATTTGTAAAATCAAGGAAGAGAAAGTTGGTATTGGCTATGAAATTCCCAAGAGAAGTATTTTTCTTTTGAAAAAAAATGAATACGGAATATTCCTTGCCAAATTAAAAGCTATTTTTTGCCTATTGTTCTGGGAAAGAATTAACTGAACCATTGTACTAAACTTTAACACTTTTGACATATGCATGTGCAAGACACCACTTCATTGCCTATTGGAAGGTAATAAATAACACAGCACTCCCAGAGCTATAAATCTAGTACAGTTGCCCAGAAAATGCATACAGTGCCAGTAAGTACTAAAAATAGTTCCAAAGAGATTGGATTCTAAAACTGATTAAATAAAAGCTGTTTACTCTGTAGATCGAGGAATGCTGAGGGAAAGACTAAAAACTTATTTCTGAGCTTTACCACTGCTTGAATTACCAAGAACCAGTCAGATTTTTGAAATTTTTTTTTCATTTTTTTCTTACTGATACATCTTTGGGCCAGAGAAATGCAAGGACATAGTTTCAAATGGATAAAATTACAGAGATATGGCTGTCTTAGAAAATAGTAGGGAAATAAATTTAATGTTCTCAATACAAATATAATGGGTACTCCAATAAATTAATTTAATTCCTTTGAAAAGTTTATTGGTTTGCTTATAGGCTGCCTACAATTATTGGAGAAAATAGTAACTGTTTCTGAAATATTCAAAATGGTGATGTCATTTAGATTCTATGCACTATTTCCAGAACACTGCTTTCAACATTCATTTGTAGCAATGTCAAGGGAAATACAATAAAAAAAATGGATTATATGCATAATGACCTGATCTGTTAGTCACATATTTGACAATAACCTTGAAGTCATCAAGTCCCTACTTACTTTAAAGTTATATTATGAGAAGGAGAGTCATGTATTTAAGAAAGTACCAACTCTCTTTGGAAGAAATGAACTTACATTAAAATACTAATAGCAGTGGTGTTAATTTTGGCAAAGCCATGCACAAGGTTTAAGATATCCCATGTTTATTTTTCCTCTTTGGTATTTAGCAAAGACTATTTAGTAGAAGAACAATGATATTTGTAGCATATGAGTCTCCTTTTTTTAATGTTAGTTCCCCAAAAAAGTCCTTCCTTCCACTGACTTTTTTTTTTTCCTGATGAAATAATCAGATTTTAACACTAGGAATGGTGTATTTGTTTTACCTCTCTGTCAAAAGAGTAGGTACTCAGGAAGGTCATTGGAAATGATGGCGTCTTGATAGTAAGTTCTGTCTTAAAGGATACTCCTCCTTTGCTTCCATATTTTTGATGCTATATGATAAATATTATCTATTTTTTGTGGCCATGTGTCATTGTCACTATTCTGTGTCCTCTAACTGGGAGAATAATCAAACTACTTGATTATATTCTTTGGGATAAGGATTCAGCTTGAAACATCTTAAGATGTTCACTTAAACTCATGTTATGACCTGGAACAAAGGTTATTTAATTGAAGATGTCAGGGTGGTTCTATCCATGAGAACAGATGGATGTTGAAACAAATCCATTCATCAGGTTTCCATTTTTTCAGTCTATTCTTCACTTAGTTTGGAAGAGCCAGATTTTGACTTTCAGAAAAAAGGGGAAAATCTAAAACCAATGACTAGATAGGAGATATATAAATGAAACTAAAGACATAATCTGATTCATTATAGTAACATCCTAGGAGGAAACCAACCATTTTTACCAGTATGTATAATTCAGCATTCTCTTTCTTACTTGTTCCATTTTCTGCTGTCTCTCTTTCTGCTTTCTGCAGTTTCTAACACTTGCAAAGACTAAGCATGCCTTGTAACATAAAAAATAAAAAAATAAAAAAATAAAAATCTCTTTAATACTAGGCAAATGTTTAAAATACAAATTGGACGTGATCCCAGAGATTTTAGTGTTTTACATTTTATTTGAAAATATTTTCTTTTAAGGAATATATTTTCAAGCATGTGATTTTAATCACTAACTGCTTTTAATTGAAAAGACATGCAAAACAAATGAAATGTCACTCCTAATTGTTGTTAATCAGCTCTTTTTAGCAGCTGCTTCCCCTGTGCTCAAGTTAGATGAGCCAGTTTTCATAAGAAAGCGTGAATACAGTGCATTGACTCACTGAATGTGCCACTCACGCTAGAAGGGACATCAGACATCACCTAGCCTTCCTTCTTTCCTTTTACAAAAAGCACAGTGAGACTCAGTGAGGCTAGGTGACATGCTTGTGATCACACAGCTAGTTTATTGCAGAGCTGTGTTTGAAAGTCAAGTCTCTTGACTTTGAGTTCAATAATTTTAACTAAGGTTATCTCTCAAAAGGGAGGCCTTACTGATGCTGGCAAGAACTCTTGTACTATGGAGAGCCCTTGGGCATGAGAGAATCATCAGGTAATCATTATCCAAAAAGAGCAAAAACAAAACAAAAAACTGTGTTTCTTGATCCCCATTGAGCCATAGGCAAAAAGGTTTCTTCCCTGCTCCCTTCAAATCTACTCTACTACTCTAAGGAGTAATATTTATTGAAAAAAGAAAGCAAAGAAATACCATCTAAAATACTAAGAGCCATTATTTCTATACATAAAGATGGGTCAAATTCTCAAAATGGAATTTATCATCACTCTTTCTAAATAATTGATATAAAGTATTTTATATTTTCCAGAAGACTTTCTCAAATTTTTCTTTTAAGAAAGTATATATAGAAGAAAATCCAAGTGCATTTTATGTGGCTGCATACTTCACCTGAAGCTATTGTTTAAAAAAAAGTAAGGTAACCATCTACTGGTTAATTTTAATTAAAATTCATGATCAGGTCAAACCATATAAAACAATTAGTCATCAAAAAACTGAAAATATGATCTTTCATTAATAGACACTCTTGCAAACTTGATTGCTTATTAATATCAGGAACATAAAATTCAAGATGCTTCTAGACCAGTGTGTCAGAGAAAACTTCAGGTAAAGACAGTCAGTAGATAAGGTAAGTCCAGGGGTTGAGAGGAGATACTGTTACAAAATCTAAGGTATTATGAAGACATTTTATCTTTTAAGTCTCAGAGCTTCTTGAGCAGTTATAACCCTGATTGGTTCTATCCTCTGAATTGTGAAAAGTTCTCAACCAATTTCCGTTGAAGTTATTCCTCAAAGCCCAGAAATCTCCTTTTTTCCAAAAGAAGATTTCAGTTTCTATATTATATGGGAAGGCCATTTCTTCTGTGTCAGGGGGTCCAACTATTGATTAACTGGATATCCCAATAAAGATGGTGGCAAATTAGTC
This sequence comes from Camelus bactrianus, assembly GCF_048773025.1. Classification (NCBI taxonomy): domain Eukaryota; kingdom Metazoa; phylum Chordata; class Mammalia; order Artiodactyla; family Camelidae; genus Camelus; species Camelus bactrianus. Next base: position 73,675,739 of record NC_133575.1, on the reverse strand, counting down.
AATGACAAATTTGTCCATGGATTACATTCTCTAAGAAATGGGTAATCATTGCAAGAATAGTGCAAATCCTTTGCTTTTGGGGGCAAATGGAGTTTCAAATGGGCAATGATTAATCAGAGATGGCTCATTCTAATCAAAGCCATATTGAATAATTGGAAATTATTAATGCTAATGGTACCGTAGGTGAACAGCCAAATCCTGTGGATGATATATACATATATATGTATGTAACAAATATATTTCATTTGTTAATGAATGTACTGGATATCTCAGTGATCTGGTTTTTGAGAGGTAGGTTGTAGCACAACAGAGTCAGATATTCATGGAGATGGGGTAGGGTTTGTTGGAGGATGGCACAGGAGAGGCAGCAAACATGGGTCTTTTTTTCCCCTGCACATTTCAAACAGACCAAAAGAATATTTTTTTTCCCTAATGAAGGTGAAGGATTGGAAATCCCAGACATGGCTTTCTACAGACTAGACTTTAACTCAAATGCATACTCTTTTTTATTGGAGGTAGGAGTGGGCAAGAAGTGGTGGCACGGGATAGTTCTAATATGCATCTGGGATAAGAGATATTAAAGAGACAAAACAAAGCAGGGCAGACAATATTAGGCCATGCCCAGAGAGGAGTATGTTGTCCACTGAAACAGAGAAAGCTCCAGGTGAGGCTATTATATAGTCTAAGTTATTTTCATAATCCAAGGTCTACCCAGTTGGTACTGACTCCATGGGATACATCTTGAGGCATTAAAAAGACCTTACCTCTGACCCATGCTTTCCTGTGTAACTGAAGGGGAAGAGGAACTCATTCCCATTTCCCTAAGTGTTTTTCTGATTCTATTTTAGAAAGAAGTACTATGTCCTCTGAAATATTTCTGATTCTTTATTATTGTCCATACTTTGAGCAAGATGGAGACATGAAGCCCAAACCTCTCTGATGTCAAGTAATGCATGAGTACCATTTTTTATCATCAAATAAGTGATCATCACTAGAAAATTCATTATTTTCACCATCAACAGTATCATCATCATCATTGCCATTATCCTCATCATATTCATCATGGTTATGATTATTGTAGTAATTTTCATCCTCTGAAGGATACTCTTCTATATCACTGGCACTACCAGTTCCACAGGCCAAGGTAGGTATTTTTTACATAAACAAAAGGAACCAACAAAGTCAAGATAAATTTTAATATCTATTCACTTTGAAAGCTAAAATACATAAACTATTGCTATCTAAGTTATTTATCAGCATAGTATATGACAAAAATATTTTTGCCACTACCTTCTAATAAAAGAAAAATCATGTCATCTTAAAGCAGCTCTTCAACAGGAAAAAAGTCATTAGTGTTCTATAAGCATTACTGTGTTTATGCATTTAACAGTCTTAATCTACTCAAACTTACTACAAGTATTTAATATCAGCAAACATTATGGCTGGCACTGATGCCAGGAGTGATTTAGATTGCTCCTGGGATCAGTTTGAATTAGGAGAGACAATGATATTTTCAGACTACTAGTAATTTTTTTTCCTCAAGGGCATTGAATCACACTCTTAATCAGAGCATCAATAGACTATAATATCTAACCCTTACCCAGAGAATAGTAATGTTTATAAAAGTTCTCCATAATTAATTAAAGCGATGCCTTGAAAGTTTGAACCAGTATTTGTATGCCGTGACATCTAGTAACTATGTCAATCAATCAAACAACTGAAACTTCCGGTCTTACTAAGTTAGTCAGTTCTTTACAGACCCAGTCAATGACAAGCTGAATCAAACTGGTCTCAATTTCGCACATTAAAGCATAGACATTTTCAACGATGAACAGCATTTTAGATAAAATTATTATAGGCATAGGGTCAAAATATATCTTCAGGCCCAACAATACTGAAAGAAAAAAATTATAAAATTTAAGATGTAAGAACAATTGACCATACATAAACTCATTAATAAAAACATTGGCTTAATAAATGCTTCTTTTAACAAGGCAGCCATATTAGTGTTATCAAACAACAATGCAAACTGTGTTCCATCCATATACTGTATCTTCAATTAGTTCTTAATTTGTCTAATACTAGAAGATGTTAATTTTATCCTTTCTTAAACTTAAGAATAACAAACAGTTTTTGCAAAGTTTAGTATTTTAACATTACTAATTATTCTTATACCACCATGAAATCCAATTAGAAAAATAATGATTTTACTAATGAAAAGAATAAACCTTTCTTTACTAGCTGAGCTCCAACAATTTATAACATTTTACAAACAAAAATACTCATACATATTAATATTATCCTCCTAATTTTTATTCCAAGATCAGAAATTAATTTGGCAAAGGACACAGATATTTAACATAAATATTCAACTTATAAAGTGGATTCATTGCATAAGTTAAGATTTTGTTAGTGTTAATAATAAATGTTTTTTCTTGATATATAATGAAACAGAATAAATATTGAAATACCTTTGCATAACTAATGTTTCTCCCACTTGAAATTAGAAGAAAACCACCACTCAAGCTACTCTGCTTTATCATTTAGCATGGTGTTCCCCTTCAGTTCCACAGAGAAGAAACACTAAAAATTAATTATGACATTTTGCAAACTATAAAAAGCACGATTACTTCATAAAATCTCTATCAAAGGATTAGGGTGTGCTAATGTTTTTCTACTTACAATCCCTAAGGTTTAAGAAACTGTTCAAATTGCATTTATTGTTTAAACACTTGTGAAGTTATTTTCTCCTCTGGAAATGCTCATCATTTGAAGGTTTGGAGAAGTGTTCAAAACACCCTGACTTGTCCTTGTGTTACCCAAAAAGGAAACAGAAAAAAAGAGCCCGATTCTTGTCTTACCGGAAAGATAAGATTTACAGATGGGAGACAGAAAGGGTTGTGTAGGAAAAATATTTTAAAAGATTTATTTAGGAAAAGAAGAGTAAGCCTCCAAGAGTGGGAGGCTGATTCAAGGAGGAATCGTGGTGTTCTTTGTCTCCTCTTTCTCTTATACCCTCGCTTAGATGTGCTCTTTTGATTAATTGATGGCTCTTGTCCCTTTGCGCATGTCCTTACCCCTGGTGTACATAGAAAAACCCAAAGGGGTAGCCTAAACCGCAATGTTAATTATACGATGAACACTGGGTCCTGTCTGGTTAAGTCCTTTCTGCTACCACACAGTTGAGGCTGTCAGGTTCTAAGTGGTTTCTTGCTGGCACTCATTTAGGAGTGAAGTCCCTTTATGCTGGAAGTGGGCGGAATGGCATCCTCCAGACCGTCCTCCCTCTCCTCTACCAATCTGCCTGGTGCCCTCACTTATCTAACTACGTAACATTTGGAGTTACTAAAAAGGACAAAGCCTGCTCGTACCACACTAGGAAGGGTGGGCTAAAGGAGTAGTTATCTGCTTAGGCAACCCTGCCCCTCCCCCACACAGGGACTATTTAGCAAACTAAGAAAATATTTTTGGTTGTCACATCTAGGCAGGGGGTTGCTACTGGGACGTAGTGGTCAGAGGCCAGGTATAGTGACAAACTTCCTACAATGCCCAGGACAGCCCCAGTCCTGTCCTACCTCATCCCAGCATAAAGAACTGTCCAGCTCCAATGTCAATAGTGCCAAGGTTGAGAAACCCTGGGCCAACAGGATTGAGAATGACAATCTTAAAAGGAAAGGATTACATTATATCTTAATAAAAAGCTTTACTCTGAAATCAGTATAACTACAATTATACTTGTAGTGTCCGGCAAATAAATTCATCAAAAGAGAGTCAGAAATGTAAATGGAAAGAAACTAATCACACATGTACATTAAATTCATTTGTATAAACATCACTTTTCTATGCCAGTAAGCTGACTATAAACGTATTTTTGTACAGACTATCTTATCTTGTGGTTAATTAAACTTTTAATAATCTTGAAATCACTAATAAGTAATATCTAATTTTATGAAAATATAAGTAGTTTAAATGTTTCTAGGAGGAGAAGCTTTTAACTTTGCTCATTTTTATGCTAGGCCATAATAGCAGGAAACTAATTTCTATTTGTCACCAATGGAAGTTCCAGGATTTACACAACAACTTGAAATTACAGGTAGTAAAATCAATACACGTTTAAAATACAATATTTCAATTTAAGTGAATCCAACTAGTGTCTAATGATCAGACCATCTGACTATAGAACTGGGAAGGTCCTGATTTCCTCAGTTGATCTTTGGTTGTCAACTAAAATTTCAAAGTCAAGTGTTGAGTCAGTTTCCAAGACATGTTCTTATTCAATCAGAGTTAAAGCTATAGATGACAAAGAAAAACTTAACACATGGGAAACATTATTTATACATAGAAGGCATTATTCTATTGATCTGATATGAAAAAAATCCAACTATTTTCCACTTATGTTATCTTAAATCTAGTGTTAGTTATTATTTTTTTAAATAAAAATGGTGAGTATACTTGACATGTGACAATATCATAGGAAAAACCACAGTGGTTTAAATAACCAGGTTTTTATAGATATTTTCACAATACTATAATGTCATTCTCTTAGTGATTTACTAATATACAGTCAGTAGACATAAGTTAACAACAAAATATAAGAAATTTTCTATGTCTCATGACATCTCTTAATTTGCATCATATTGAGTCATAATGGATAATCCAGGGGACAGTGCAGGAAAAAACAAGAGCATGACAGCAGAATTATCACTAGCTTCAGTCTACCAGAAAGCTGCTCTAGTTCATCCTTTACCTGTTGAAACAATGCCTTTTCCTTATTCTACTGAAAGAGCTGTCATAAATGTCAAAAGATATGACAATTCTTGACAGTTAAGGATTAGAAAATAAATGCTTCAAAGGATAAAGTTAGTAGAAAGGAATTTTTAGTTTAACACTCTTTTGAACTGGGACATTTTGGGGGTTTTAATCTCCTTTTTAAAGACCTACATTAATTAAAGTTTACCAAGTAAGGTCATAAATAAGCAAAGGTCTTTTCAGTCCTTGTGCATCTACAAGTCTCAGTTTAAAAGGGTGGGATGAACGGGACAAAGAGAGGTACAGGCTTAAATGTAACAGGAAAATATTGTATGTTCTATTTGGAAAGTCACATGTCTTGATAAGATTGTTTTTGACTAAAATGTTCTTAAAATCGAGTACCAAACTATAATGTTCACAAATACATTCTGTAGTATTAATAAGTTACTATGATTAAAGTATGATAATTGAAGAGTGTAGTAAAAATAAGAAAATAATTTATCTTGACTAAAAATTAATGTAAATGTCTTATATGTCAAAGCCAGTATAATATTATATTTCCCCTCTGGAAATCAAAGCAGAAGTTAAAATTGTAGGTATCCACAGCCTCTGTATGTTATCACAGCCTCAGTAAGCCAATAGTTACAAGAAAAATGGCTTAAGGAAACATATATAACTACCAAAAAGGTTTCAAAGTGAATGTAGCTACATCAAAATAAATTGTTACAAGAGGAATCTCTTCATCAATGATGCCCAATGCATTGAGGTGTGTGATACCTACAAAGTCCAATTTGAAATTCCCTCTAAAAATCCCTACTATTGTAAATAAATACACCAATTTGCTTTGACCTACCTTCTTAGAAGATGCTGCTCCTTGTAAAATACTCTATATGTAATGAAAACCAAGAACAAGGATGCTACAACAGTGATCTGAACTAAAGAAGGGAGTTTACTAATAACAGGAAAAAACACCTAATAAAGATTAAATGTATCCCAATTCCATGAATAATTCTGGAATTAAAGAATGCTTTCTGAAACAAAAATGCTTTCTGAGAGTCTACTTTTTTAACTGAAGTATAGTTGATTTACAATATTGCATTAGTTTCAGGTGTACAGTCTGAGAGTCTTGATATACATTTGCTGAAATAGAAATTTTCTTGGTAGTATTTCTTAAGTATTTGAAGAAAAATCGTTGCAACAGGAAAAGATGATTTACTCAAATTTGAATATTAACTATGGAATAACAAAGTACTGACTACAGTTTAGAATGAATGGTTTATACAGAATTATACTCTAGTTTCATGAACATAATATCATGCACAAGAAGTCTGAATATTAAGGTGGTACTCAGGTGATAAACTTTGAAGTTATGTTTTGATTATCAAACTAATTTAATGTAATCACAATTTCTCAAAAATCTGACAACACTGGGATATATATTTTTGAAATGTAGTAAAATCCTATCAATGACAGTAGACTGGTAGACATTTAGTAAATACTGGTTTTAACTTCTGAAAAAGACATTTTTCTCTGATCAAAATCGTTTGTGATTTGGCAAACTGCCAAGCAGTGGAATAAATATACTTAATAAATACAAAATCAAAGAATCTAATAATAAACAACTTGCATTTTAAAACTGCATTACTCTAAAATCAAATGTATACTATTAAACTATTGGATTATTAAACTAACTGAACTCTTTACCACACTTTGCATTTAACTTAATTTTTATTATCACCAGAATTATTTACATTTGTAGCAATTGCTATTAACTGTATTAACTAGGTATTTGAATGTAATTTAATTATTTTTATTAGGAAGTAGGCTAAAATACTCAAGCTATCTCTAAGAAAGGCAAGTTTCAAAGTAAACACACTTGAAATGTGTTTACCAATTTATTGAATTACATCACTTTTTATGAATAATGTCATATAAAAGATCAGTGATGATGATCATGCTCAACTGACTTTTAAAATAGAATTCTCTATCATATCTGGTTCCATGAGTTAATTCACATAGAAAATTTCTGGGGTGAGGGGAAGAATTTAAATTTATCTTTAGTAAAATAATTAGCTTGACTAGAATAGGATCTGGGCACCTAAATTACCATCAGAATATATATGATGCATATATGAACATTTATATTTGTATGTATTTATAAATATATTTAATCCATATTAAATTTATATTTATTAATATGTATATATACACCTTCTGATGGTGACTTAAGTGAGACCCCTTTCACTTTCATAATTTTCCTTATTTGGGGGATAAATTATATAGTTCTTTTCATTTTATGCAACGGAAATAGGTAAACAGAAAACCAGATGAGCATAAAGTAGAGGTAAAAAATACACCCAAAGATACATGTAAGGCACCCAAAGATGATTCCTTTTTGAATCTACAAATGGAATGTGAACTGTACAGGTCAAACCGTTTGTCCACTCTCTGTGAAAATCATTTGAGAAAACAATATTTAAAGTAACTACAAACTTTGCCTAAACAATAATCAAAATAAGCAGCTATCCTTTAGAGAAACTACTGATACCTGAAACTAGGACAGCAAATCCAGTTATTTGTGTGAAAGCACAGATTTATGCAGTCAGGTTTTTTTTGTGGGGAAAAACAATGAAAAAAATCTTTCAACATCACACTAACACAAAATACAAAAACTGCTGTCAGTAAAAAGAATTATCAATAATTCATTGTGGCAATGCACTGCAAATATCGGTGAATCAACTATCACTAACTCATTGGCACAATCACAAGTTAAAGAAAGCTTAACAGACACAGCAGATGAAAGAACTGTCAATAAACTGTGTAGCAAAGCATGAAAGTACTCTGGAATAATTCTTGAGGCTACGTAAGACAACAGTTTATGTTTACTTACAGCCATATCTAATTAATACACTATGCCTTAAAATGAGGGGAAAAAAGAACTCAAAAATAATTGCTTCACCAAATTCCACAGTTGTCTGGTAAAAGCAGGAGGTTACTTGGTAAAATGCTATTCTTACATTAATCAATACCCAAATAAAGCCAGCCACTAACTTGTGAGGTATGTAGAACATTATCTCAGACAGGAGTCAATTTTTTGTCTCAAACCTTCAATAGTCTACATTATAGAAGACCAAACATAGTTAAAATGAGATCACTATTTACAAAACATCAAACAAAACAAATGGGGAAAATTTTTTAATTACTTTTTACTTAAATTTGCCATAATATAATTATATTTGTATAGACAAATATAATTCAAGAAGTCATATCTAATAAATAAATAACCAAAAAATCAGACTTCTAAGAGTTAAAAGGATTAAAACTTCAGTTCTATTAATCTAGCTATTCTGCGTGATTAATAAATAAGCTGGGTTTCTATGTGAGACCTCTAGCTTTATAAAAGTACTTTCATTATACCATTTAGGTATTTGATCTTGAGTATCATTTGAAGGACTAAAGCAAAACTCCAGGCACCTAAATATGCCTGAAAACTCAAGATGGGTTTTCTGGAGAAGATGGATTTCAGAGAAATGTCTAGAATCCTAAAAGCTACAGATGGATAAACTAGTTCAGCCTATATAGAAACCAGCCAACAGTGTTCCAATGAAGTGCCATATACACTTTTCCCAATGAGGAAATTTTCACTTTTCCAGTCCCATGAGTATATCTATTTTAAGGGGCTTTCCCATACCATGACAATGGTCTCCAAGGGCTTGCAAATGAAAGGATGGTCATTGCTACTTCAACTTAGAGTGTTCTAGACTAGGTTGAATGCTAGGATAATGATGTATTTTAGGGGGATATAAGGTGTTGAAGGAGATGTTTTGGCTCCGTAGCTGATCCTTTTAGGAATCACTTCCCTCACAGTAAAATTAAAAGGTTTAAATGCCTCCTGAAACTGTTAAATCTTTAAGTCCTCAGAGAAAAAGCAGTGAGATACCACTAAGTAAAGTCAAGAATATAAAAAGCAACATCAGAACTTACAATCTTTCTGTGTATTCAACCAACATAAGTAGCCTTCGTTTTATATTTATTTATTTATTGAAGGGAGTTGAATATCTGAGTTAATTGAATATTCATTAATTTGTAACTAAACATGATTATATTTCCAGCCCTTTGACAGCTATATGCGCTCTCATATTCATCCATACAATCATTCAGTGACTTAAATAAAGCACTATTCAACTAAAAGTAACCTATAAAGTTTTACACTTCTTAATTTATTTATAATCCATTAAATTCGGTTTCTTATTTATGCATCCCTGAGTTGTTTAGAGCATCACTTTGTTCTTCTGTTAGCTATTTACTTCATTATTTTCCTTATTGACAGCAAAGCTCTCCTTCTCCCCAGCCAAGCTACTTTTAAATAGATGCTTCTAAGCAAACTCTTATCCTCAGAGACTATAATGACCCCTTCATAAACCAGGAAAACATACTAGTTTCCGTGAAAGGAAAGTCTAACAAATCCCCTGCTTGGAAAAATGGTATTTAAAACCTATTTAATTTAGAATGACTAAAAATTAAAAAAAAATTCAAATTTAGCATTACATCTCTCTCCTAGAGAATCCACTGCAAAAATAATAATAATAATAATAATAATAATAATAATAATAATAATAATAATAATAATAATAAAAAATAATAATTGTGACTGACTTACAAGGAAAGAAAGAAGAAAGTGGAAAAGCCTTCACTGTGAGAAAAGACAAGATAAGAAATCTTATTTTTTAAAATGGCATATGAATGAGATGTAAATAAAGCAATTCCAGATGGTAGAAGCTGTGTATGAGAAAGTATTCACATTAGCAGTATCAAGAGTCATATGGAGGGCCAGGAGGAGGCAAAGACAAATGAAGAGAAGGAAACATTTGATTCAAGAGGCAAGCTAAAGAAGGTAAATGGTATTTTGTTTGTTTTAAATTGAACTAGGGCCAGAAATAAACATGGAGCCAGTGGCATTGACTGAGAAAGAGAATCATGTTGTCATATTTTTCTCTGTATACATATATAAAATATGTATGAAAAGTTTAGGTGGTAAAATAAGCTTTTTAAAGAGAATAAAGGATAATTGTAAAAAAAATTGGGAAGACTGTACAGTTAAACTGTAGTGCAAAACCAGTAACTATTCTTTCTAGAACACTTTTCTTCAAGGCCTTCAGCAAATTTTGTATCTTTTTCTTATTTCGTTCATTTTTATACCTGCCTGTTAGATAAGGATGGTTTTCATTTTCTCCATTATATGGGAGAGGAATTGGAGGCATAGATAACAAGTTTGAGAATTAAGGTTATAGAAAGGCTCATGTAATTACCACCATTAGCATAGGAAACAGCATGTTCATCAAAAAGATTTTATTTCCAATTTCAAAACTGTTTTGCAGATAAACATCGGCGGAAAGTATCACAGCAATAATTGCAGATCTAGTAAAAAATAAAATATCATAAATTAATGAAAGTCTTGGGTGAAAATCTACTAAAAGTAGATTTAGAAATTTTTACTTTTCTGAAGATATGAAGACTTAAAAACAATTCCATGTTCTTAGTGGCAGAATGACCAATTCAAGATAAAATGTTCTTTTCATATAATAAATACGCTTTCCTCCTTACTATCATTAGTGTAAAAATATACTCCCTGCAACGCCTCTTATTAAGCTCCCTGGAGACAGTGACTATTTTTCAAACATATTTTTATCCTTCAAGACTTTGTACACTGGGCACTCATTAAATATATGTTAAATTTAGGTGACTGGAATTAGACTAAGGTATTAGTTAGTTACTGTTACGACTAAGACAATATTTAGTAGATCAGTGCTCCATTCTTTAGAATTTTACTTCCTTTTATTGAAGAAGCTTAAAATAATGGACTTCTATATTCAAAATAAGCAAAAGGATGAGAAATGTTCATGAGAACGCTCTCCATAAAATAAAATTCCTGATTAAATGAGATCTCAAGGACAAATGTAAATTAGGTTAGATAACCCCAAACTTCATTTTATAATATTCGACTTTTAAATTCTTTGTTTTATTTAATGAAACAAAGTTTAAAATTACTTTTTTCAAAAGGTCATTTATATGTATTTCCTCTTATATATCTTTGCCCTACTTTTCTTAGTTTACCTGCAAGTTTACAGATGTCAACATGCAGCAATTAACATATCATACCATTAAATATTCTTTCAGTGCATTAAAAAAATAGGTTTTTTAATGAAGGGTCATCTAGAATTACATCTTACATTTCATAGCAAATAAAAAATACATGGACAAGCATAGTTTTATTGTTTTAGTTGCTAAAAGATAGAGATTTCTGTGTGCATGCACATGGATATTCTATTCTGATGCACTGAGCTCTTTAGTAATGAATATTTAACATTTTATGGGTAAAACTTGTTATCACATATTTATAGAATAATATTGGTGGAGCTATATTAACTTCTGCAAGCAAAAGACCGATGTATAAAGAACATTTCAAAAATAGTTATTTAAGCTCTGTGTTTTACAATTAAATTGAACCTAATACTTTCCTTCCTCTGTTATCTTCTACCTGCATTCAGAAAGTAAAAGACACCTCAACAAATACATACTAAGATTTAATTTGTGGTCAAAGCAATTTAGTTGATGTATTATGCTACTGAATTATTCACACTTTTTTACTGATTTTAATGAAGATGACTATAAGCTGATAATTGCAAAGGGAGAATATTAATTTCTTTGGTATTTGATTTTGAAGTGAGAACTACTTTTCACATATATTTTATATTTTTTGCTGAGGAATAATTCTTCAAAGACTCACCCAAATTTACATAAAAACATAAAGCTTGATGAAAGCATAAAGCTATATGAATTATTTTATTGATCAAATTAAATCAAAGTCAGGCATTTTCCCCCAAAATGAACCTTATTGCTTTTATCATCACTTATGAGCAAGAAGTTACCACTTCTGGTACAAAAACTTTACCAATCCATCAATATTTTTTTGGTCTAAGAGTGAATCAAAGATCATACTTTAGTTCACTAAGAGTGTTGTTATATAGTCGGTATAAAGCAGTGTAGACAGAAAGAATGATTTATGCTGAACTAACTACCCACATTGGGACATTTATTATCTTAGATTATTAGCATCGATCAGAATTATGGGAACCAAGTAGATCTGTATAACCAAACCTCATGTTTTCATTAAGAAGTTCTATACCAAATAATTTTGTCTTTTGTAAACATATATTTATTTAGAGTTTAGTCATTCCTTTTGGCATGCACAAGATTAAGTAAGCATCAAATTGTTTTTTTACCTAGATACAGTGAACAATAGAATAAAGATCTGTGCCCAATAATAATCAACATAAAATTTTGCAGTATTTCTTAGTTGCTATAATCAGGTCAAAGGGCAGAATGTGAGTAAATTAATCAAACTTGGGGACACATTTGCACCTCAGTCTCGATTTACAAATTTTAGAATTGAGCTATATAAAGTGTCCTACATGTATGTGTTTTATGGAAACTCCTAATAACACGTGTGTCTAATGAAAGGCATTAGTGGACTATGAATATTAACCAGGACTCTGATAATAGCAATGAAGTCAAAAGTTACTTAATCCTATTAGTGTCACACTCTCATTTTAATAAGACCTGACAGCATTAATAAAGATCCATTTATGAAGAGAATGAGTTTTATGTTGTCACTTTTCCCCACTGGAGTGCACTCTGATAATAACCCCCAGCTCTCAGGGACCTAATAGTCATTAGCATTTGATTGTCATCTCTTTTGCTTTTTAACACAGATCAAAAATGTTAAGCTGCACATCACAGTATTCAGAGAATATAAAATCAAGTTATCTTAAACCTTAAATTCTAAAGGAAACTTCAGGTTATAGTTGAAAAATGAGGAAATCACTATATTCAAACTCTTCTGAGCCTTTTTAGAGGCAACGATGCTTTCAAAAGCAGTTAAACACACTCTTACAGCATATTTTGGTGGGGGGATTAGGTTTATTAATTTTAATGCCAGTACTGGGGATCGAGCCTGGAACCTCATGCATGCTAAGCATTCACTCTACCACTGAGCTATACCCTCCCCCATGTTATAGCATATTATGCCTGCAATGGCTTTAATGAACCTTTATTCACTTCTGATACTACACATTACTTTGAACTATGGTTACATATGTTAAAGAAATATTAATTCCTTCAGAATCATAAAGTTTGCTTGCTCTTTGTCTCCACAATATATTATTTGATGTCTCATTCTTGGAAATTGTATTCAAGGTTACCAAATCTAATGGTAGATGAAGTTTTCACAATTTGAATCTTCTAATCCCAGATTTCAAAGTAAATCTAAGTCTAACCTTGGTTGTGTAAATCCAAGCTCTTGATCAACAGGGGAGATGTTTAGTTCTCATCTAGTTTTAAAAGTAAAACCAAATCTATCTTGCTTTAAATAAAATAGAAACAAGGGCTCAAATCTTGATTATGTGAAAATACTCTGTCCAAGATTAAAATTTTGTACTGAGCTTGATGGGAGAGATGAAGATGCTTTATGGGATGGGCAAAAGTGTGTCAGGGCTTTGAGTGGGATCACCAATCTGAGAAAAACTTGATCTTCACGCTCCGTCAGCACAGTCAACCTTTGAAACATCGTCATGCCTGCCTCAAGGGAACCAATCAACATGCTGTCACTGGGCTATTATAGAAATATTACTGCTGATATATGTAAGGGAAGATGAACATCTGAAGCAGAAAATGAAGACACATGTAATATCATTACACAAAATAATTTCCTCTGAGTTCCAACCATGGGAAGAAGTAGGACCCTGTGGTTTATGCACATATCCTGAGTCAGACTGGGTGCTTGAAGTATATCTCTATTTGTGAAACTCCTGGCCTCTCTGACAATGAGACTTAGAAAAGGAAAAAAAAAAAGCTTTATAAATAACAGGCCATCAGAATAATAAAGTGAAAGTTAAAGAGACATTGTAATATCCTACTCCTGGACAACAACTCTGTCAAATACTCCAAGGGTTCAATGAGGTATAGATATAGATATAGATATAGACAGAAGATACATAGATGCAGATAATTATATACATATATATAGTGTACACTAAGATAAGTGTATAGATACTATATAGAATATATATTTTAAAAATATATTATTTAATAACATTTAATACAATAATATATTTATGACATATAAAATATTAAAATGGCATATATAAACACATACACATCATGTGTGTATATGCAGGTGTGTATATATATATACATATAGTTATACATCTTTAGCACAGGTAGTGCACATTAAGGGAAATTATATCAAAATATCAAGGGGAATGAATTCTCATTATAGTATGTCTTCACTTGAAACAGGGAAAATGGAAGATTTCACTTCAGGATGATTTTTTAAGTGGCAATTCACATCGAAAACTTTTATAGATGATTTTTTTTTAGAGTAACTTAACCTCTCAAAAAGTTGAAAATTAACCTTGCCAAGGTCACACAGACAAGTTTTATTTTAACAGAATTTTCTTTGTACTAAGCATAATCACGTCATTAGTTCATGCCTCACTTTCTTGTTTTTCTTCTTTCTTTTTCTTTTTTTCCCCTCTTATTCCTTCTTGTTAAATTATGCACTTGCTGTGATCCCCACCCTCAAGGTTATTTAACTGTCTTTCTGTCTGTCAATCAAATTTAAGAGTCAGAAGACCTTTTTCTGGTTCCCAATTCTATTATTTACTAGTCATATGATCATAAGCAAAATAAATTATTACTGTGAAATGCGTTTTGCAAATATTTAAAATGTGGAATAATAGTGGTTATTATTACTGGTTATGCCAAAGCACACCTAATACCATCAAATGCATAAATTAAAATAAATATTAAAGTTTTGAAGATCAATATTGTATGTTTTGTCTTATGGTACTTTTTATTGTATACATATTGATACATTTATCTAATGCCTCTATTTTCAGTTAATTACCTTAAATTAATTAATATAGAATTGTCGATAGCAAGACACTTTCATGTTCAAATTGATTTAATTTTCTCTAGAATTTTTTTTATCTCCCCCTCCTTCCCTTTGTTATCTGAAGTTTTCATATAAATTTTATATTTCCTTACTTAAGATAAACTGTGATTTTGCTAGTCTTGTCTATTCAACAACAACGGAACAAGCTATTATTAATTAAATTCTCATCTTATTCTGCAGTATAGATGGTATCTTAAAATAAATTATTATGGTTGGCCTATGTACTTTCAAATTGTAACATTTATTAAAGTTTATGAATGAATCATAACATGTTTCTTTTCTTTCTTTTTATTTAACCTCCCTTTCCCCCCCAGCATACATACCACCTTCATGGTAGGACCTTCTTGTAAGTCAAAGTGCACTCGTTAACCCATGTCACAGCCCTCTGCAAGCCCGGGGCTATGTTCCGTGTTCCGTAGGCATTATTTTTAACAAGTAGTCAGGACAGTGTTTGCCCATGGGGTCATACAAATGCCCAAGTACTTTAGATACATCATATAGTTCACTTCTGGCTTATTACACATTCTAAAACAGAATGAAATTTTAGAGCATGTCTATTTCTAAGACTCATCTAGTCAGCCTGTCTTTCTGTCACTTGCTGACAACCTTTCAAAGAAATTCAAATGAAAACAGACTTAACAAACCTAAATTATGCTAGTAGGTTTATTTGTTTTATTTGAATTTGTTAAGCAGCTTTCAAGACAAATCAGAAATTCTTGAAAGTTTGTTAAGCTGCCCTGAGGGAGACATGACAAAATTATTCTTTTAGTAAAACACTGCATTTCAAAATAACACAATTGTCAAGACAGTTGAGTGGAGAGATCCTATTACTAATTCCTAATTTAAATTTGGTAAGGTCCCGTTTTCATTTTAATATGTCAAGTTTTATTTTCTTAATAAACTGTTTTTCTTTGTTTACACTGTGCTGTCCAATATGGTAGCCACCTACCATATGTGGCTATTAAAATTAAGGTTAAGTAAAATTAAAAAATCAGTTCTTCAGTAAAACTAACCACATTTCGAGTACTCCATAGCCACATGTGGCCAGTAGCTACCATATTGGACACCACAGATTATAGAACTTCCATCATCACTGCCAAAAGTTCTATTGGACAGTGTTACTTTAGAAATAGTACCCATTCTGCTACACAACCTACTATTTAAAGTGATAAGCCTCACATTTCTAATAAGTCAAATGTTTCAAAGTATCTCCAAAAATCTTCTAGGCAGGTGTATCTTCCCTCTACTTAGTACTTATTCTTCCCAATTCTGCCCCTGTGACATTTATATCATCATCCTCACATAATGATTGAAGAAACTAAGGGTCAGAAAGATTAAGCTGGAGGTAGCTTGTCTAGTCGGTGGTAAGCACAAAATTGTAATGCATTTCTTTCTGACTCCTGTATATTTTCCCATTTCATCAGATAAGGAGACCCCATTGCAGGGACCTTACCTAAAAATGCTCATTTATAAATCACCCATCCTTTTTCTGTTTTTACTTCTTTTTTTCACCAAGAGAAGAAACTATCTCTATTTTATGAAAAGAAGCTATGAACATACTTCCAACGAGCATCTATATGGAATGACCTCAAAAATGAAAGACGACCCAGACCCTAATTCACTAGGCGTTACAAAGTACAACTTGACTGAAAAAATGACACATAAATCCATTTTCCATTTATAGCAACAAGAACAACAACAAAAGGAGTAGGTATAAGGGGAAAACACTTAAAATATGCCCTAACTTCCTTGACCATGTAAAGTAAAAATCTCTGTACCTCCCTTTATAACTCAAGCTAAAGTAGAAAAGTGTTCTGTGGACTAATAGTGTTTTGGAGTAAAAATCTCTTGTTCTGAGCTCACACTGAGTAGTATCTTTTCATAAGAAATTATACAGCAGCACAATTATAATGAAATACTAACTGCAACAAGAAAAGATGGCGGCTGCAGAATTTAACTCAGCCTTAATAGATATTCTAATGCCTCTCTTTATACCAAAGGGAAATAACCCATTAGCTACTTATACTCACACACAAATTTGTATTTCACTTGAAATCACTCAAAAGATCTGCAGAGTTTGATTCCTGAATGTATTTATAAACAAACAGATCTTCACAACGTATCAGTATCATCTCAGAAGTTTTCCAATATTACACATCCTCCAGGCTAAAACCTCCAGATGATATACATCAAAATATATTATTTATGTGTTCTTTGAATACTTGTTTAACATTGGTCATTATGATAGTCATAATCTGGTAGTGAATAGTCAGAAAATGTTCATAAAACTTTGAAAATCCCTCGACTACATCTATATTATATCTGCACACGTGTTCTTTTCCACATTTGCCAAGATCATTCAAGTGAATTGTACTATTTCACATGCCCAAGTCTGAGTTTTCCACATACCAGATTGGTAATTAAAAAAGAATCACCCATTCACTTGATAAATGCAGTCCCTCTGAACATATTTCAAAGAATATCAAATATTCCATCTATTCTTCCCTTTGCATTCCCCACCCCAAGACCCAAATCAAACCAAAACAGGTTATTCAGGTTAAGCAAAAAATTTTGGCTAAAAAACTTACTTACCCTTTACAGGAAATGTTCTGTGTTTTCAAAGAAGTGGAACAAAATGAAAATATTTAACACTAACAACACCCAGCTAAAATTTAATCTCATTTTGTGACTCAAGAGATGCTTAAAGATCTTACCTTCATTTGAAATCAGCATGAAAAATATTTTTCATGTTATTCTATACATGTGTAGAAATGCTAGCAAGAAAAATGTCCAATTCACCCCTCAAATAAATTTATTTGGCATCTTTTCAAATGGCAAGACAGAGCTTTCTGTCTAAAATAACCTCTGAGAAAAATGGATAGGTTTGTGGATTCATTCTTAATGTTAGATTTGCTTCTTTAGACCAAATTTGAAGCAGAATCATGACCAGACAGATTAAAAGTAAGATATTGGGTAAGTTATTGATTTGTAAGCAGCAGGGCTGAGCTCCTGGTCTGACCCCTATAGTAGATTGTTAATGGCAATGCAAACAACTGCTTGAAAACGAATATACATAAAGTGAAGATTCATAAACTCCCTGCAAATGCAAAAACTGCAATGATAAATTTTCTCCACTATGCTTTGCTTCAACTTTGAAAAACTGTGGTGGGGGTTGGGTAGAGCTCAAATGGTAGAGCACACGCTTAGAATGCATGAGGTCCTGGGTTCAATCCCCAGTACCTCTTCTAAATAAGTAAATAAGTGAACCTAATTACCCCACCCAAATTAAAAAAATAATAATAAAAGAAAAACTGGTGATGGCTTACTCAAAATCAGAAGTACACTGAGATCCTTTTTTTTTTTCATTCCTTAAAAAATGAGCTCTCTTCAACAAAGTATTTTTAAAACGCACCTTAATTAGTTGGTAGTTCTGAACTCCGTTTATTCCTGTGTCTGGATCAATGGCCGCTGGGAGAGCATATCGAGAGTTTATAGCCGAGTTTTCTGGGATTGATATGTTGATAACCGTAGCTGGAAATAACGGTGCATTATCATTTATATCTTCTATCAGAAACCGTATCTTAACCAGTCTAAATATTTCATCCGGCAGAACGGCAACCTCCACCTCATAAAAGCAACGCGAGTCCACCAAGATACCAGCACATAATTTCTCTCGATCGATGCGAGCTCCAGTAGTGAAAATCTCACCGGTACCCTCTTCAATTCGAATCAGTGGCACATCCCCGGTCTTGTACACTAGTTTGAACTGCATTGGAGTGGTTAAGGACTTGTCTGGAATTAGCGACAAGTTGAGGTCTTTCAGCAAGTCGCCTATCAGGACGTTTTCTGGCATTTCTTCCCGGATGGTGTAGTTCTTCTCCTGGGCGCCAGACTGAAATACGACGCATGCTAACAGGACCGCAAATATATACGTCCCGGACAACAAGTCCATACCAGGCACAATGGTAATAGTTCTTTGTGTCAGTCCACGGAATACTGTCAAAGAGAAAAGAAAAGAAGAAAGAGAACAGGAAGAGAAAGAAGAAGGACTTATTAAAGCCAAGCATTAAACGGATGTTAACTAAAGGCTCAGTTTTAAATTAAAATCGTTAAACGAAAGTATTAGCACAGTCGACACTGTTAAATACACTAATGACAGATTTGCTTGGAATCTAATATGCATTTTTACATTAAGATGAAAGGTAAATTAAACAAGATACCTACTGCAATTAAGAGACCCAGAGTGCTTCTGAAAGTGTTCACCACCGAGGAAATATATAAAAGAAAATATTATAACAAGATAGCTAAAAGTAATAAAAATGATTTAAAACATTATATTCAGTAGTTAAGGAAAAAGGAAGAGACATTTGTTACTAATCACAAAAATGTAATCATTTACTCTTTGTTATAATACTACTTTCAAATGCAATTCTTCTATGAGCAATGGAGGTTTTATACTATATTCTGTGTGTTCAGCTCGGGACATCAGAATATATATCAATCTAAGAGATTCAGAACGTTGGGATTAAGAAGAGAAGTCCTTTCAGAGAGGAGGTTTGATG
This sequence comes from Camelus bactrianus, assembly GCF_048773025.1. Lineage (NCBI taxonomy): Eukaryota > Metazoa > Chordata > Mammalia > Artiodactyla > Camelidae > Camelus > Camelus bactrianus. The sequence goes on along the minus strand of NC_133575.1, from coordinate 73,656,413 downwards.
TGACAAATGCCTAAACATGGAAGAACAATCACGCGAAAAGGGGATTAAAGTTGTTTTTCTTTGGATGAGAGGAACAAGAATAAAAATAAAATTACACAGGGAGGGGAGGCAACTTCCAGATCAACATTAACAACTGCCCATTAAAGCATTCTGGGGGAAAAAAATGGCTTTCAGGAGAGAGTAAATTCCATATCTTTGGAGGTCCTAATCCAGAAGATGGATCACCAGTTTAGCTCTACATATTTATGATTTGTTAGATGACATCTAAACAGTCCATGAGAGAACTGGACTAAAAGACTTCCCAACTCTGAGAATTTATGTTTACAGACGGCATGAAGTAGCCCATGTGAAAAATGGGTTTTCACAACTACAAACTGGCTTAAGAATTACCCAACTACAAGAAACAGCTTGACTAGGGTTTAAAAATAAGAAAGGCATTTAAAAAGACTTTATATCAAGTTAAAACAGAGAGTCAAAAAAAGAAACAATCTTTCTGGCTGCTTTTCCGGCCCTTGCTATCATTTTTCATTCACTGAAATCTGCCATTTTATTTCAGTTCTCTAGTTCTTCCGAAAAAATTTAGGGAATTTTTATTTCTTTATAATTTGCCAATTTTTATCTGCAATTTCCTTTATTAATTCTGAATTCCTAGTCTCAATTTGATTTGCTGGATACAGTCTCAAATTGATGTATTAAATATATTTTAATATCTAGTATCATGAAACATTTTAATGTGCTTCTGTATGTTATTTATAGGTAATATAGTATATAAACACAAAGTGAAATGTGCATTGCATTAACCCTATCAGACATTATGTTTTTATAATAGGGATTAATGCAGCTATTGATGCATTCAGAAGTTTTAAAGGAGCAGTTGACAGATGGTCATTTAAAAATCCATTACAGAAAACTATTAATGCACACAGGTATCTAATTAAGGAATTTCTCAATTTTTATTGGTAATTGATAACCAGTTTAAAATTAACAAAAATTTTAGTAATAGTTCTAAAAACAAGAGGACTCATGAAATGATAGAAATAATTTGCTATGGATATTATGACCCAATTATGCCAGACCACATATTATATTACATAATTTTAGGAAATATGCATATTGACAGGCCTAAAGACACAAAAGTGGGAAAAGAAGCCATCCTACTTGCAATTAGTAATGGAATAAATGCATTTGTTGCAACAATTCAGATAGTTTCGGTCATGAACAGAACCAAGAAATAAGCCAAATCATCCTGAAACATTTCCTTTTGTAAGTTCTTGTCATAGAATTTAAAAGTTATATATTATGGATCCAACCACTTCCTATGTTCAGCAGATAGTGTTATTTATAAAAAATGTAAAGTATAATAGTAATGCTAATGCTGAAGACATTTTCTATCCTAGTAAACAACACAAAAAGACTATTGCCTGCGATATTTTTAGCATCATTTTCTCAATGATGAGCATTGGGATTACATAATATAGAAACCTTTTCATGATTCATTCTCTTGTGAATTATTGGCCTTATACTCCTCCGTGAATGTGAGAATAAAAACACCCCATTAATACTTACTTGAGTTGATATGCATACATATACATGTGTCTTATTGTGAATCTAGGACATCTAAAAAATTGAGTGTCTATGTGTGTGATTTTATAAATACCATGCAAACATAAGCAAAACTAAAAATGGGACAGTGACAATTAGAATTAAAACGATCAGTCTATTCTTATCTTACCCTTAGGTATTACACATTATTACAACTGGCAGAAGAATGCCACAGACCATTTTTAAAAACACTGCATGCATGTTGCAATATCTGTACATGAGGAAGGATTAAGAAAGTGACCCAATTCTAAGCAGTCTCCCTCTCCCAATCCATTCTAAATAGGTTCTACTCTACCTTTAATAATATCGTCAACCAAAACATTTTAAAATATGCTTCATCAGTTGAAATTCTTTTAGGGGTTTTAAAAATCAGGAAAAAACAATGGGGGGAAAAAGACAATGCAATTTCTAAAACTTAGGTAAATATACATATTTTAAACCTAGTAGGACTATTTATTGTCTCGTTAGTAATTCATTTCAAGAAGGTTTAGTCACGTATTCAACAAATACTTATTAAGCAATTTGTATATGCCAGGCACTATTGCAGGCACTGAGAATAAATCAGAGAACAAACAGGCAAAACTCCCTGCCCTCACAGAGTTTATATTTGATAGTATAAATATTCCAGAATGGCTTTAATTCAGTGTTCAAATATAACAAAGTTAACTCTATGGGGGTAAACATGCATGATACAATAACCTCCATTCCAGATTTTGAGTCTAACCCTTACATTTATCGCTTGAAAATGCATTGTTATCTCTAAAATTTAAAAAGGTTTCCTTTAAAATGCTGAGTTTAATTCTCTGAATGACTGTGAATGAAAAATGTTGCCTGTTGCATCAGTAAACAAAGGCTGTTACAGCCATCAAGCCACTAGCGCTGCCTCCAGCGGTGCGCCCTGAGGGGACTCAGGATGGGAAAGAACAGGATACTGGTCCTACGATGCTAAGGTGCATGCATATCAAAGGAATGATTTCAATGAGCCCAGACTCTTGCATCTTTCTATACACAAAAGCGCTAAATTCCTTAACTTGAGATACCTGGTTTTCTTTAATTAACAGTAATCTTTTCATGTTCCGACTACCTGGTATTTGTTGCAAAAACTCCTTTATATCATGGCTTTTCCTTTTCCTCTTGGGAGTAGTCCCTCAGAGCTATTCTTAGAGGCTGCCTCCTGGGCTTGAAGTCTTCAGAAAGTCCACCAAATAAAATATAATTTTCAACTTTTAGGTTGTGCATTTTTTTCAGTCAACATGACCGATACAGAAATTTAGCTACTAAATATGGATATAAAGAGTCACTGCTTAGTTTTATGGAAACACGATGAATTTAACTCAGATATTCAGGGAAAGTATTCCTACACACATAACTTTACTTGGCTCTAGTTTTCTCTCTCATGAATAAACGATAAGATAATCTTAAATTTCTTTTACCATCTCACTCCTACTATAGTCTGTGGTTAGTTTGGAAATTGATAGGCGAGATACAATGAAAGCAGATACAGAGGATTACAATTTTCTACAAGCTTCAATGGTGCCAGTGTTTGTTTAAGTGATGCTTTTACAGGCAATGCACAGTGATTGGGTAGGCAACAGTCACAGTTAAAGGGACAGCATCATGACAACCAGAGAAAGCAAAAGCAGAAATAAAATAAGCAACCCTGAAATTTTAAGTTATGAAAAGCAAACATGCATGTTCATTTGATAGTCTCTGAGCAGTTTAGTTCTCAAAAGGTAAGTAGGTAAGGGAGCTAAGTCTCTACTTTATGCAGTTCTAGAGATTTCAGACCATAAAAGTGATCTTCAAATGGTTTGTCAGAATTTCAATGCATCATTTCCCTGACATATTTGTTGCATTGTCCTTTATTATAGTGCTGTGTGTTTAATTTCTAACATACTTAAAGTAGTTCCATATGAACGAGTGACTTACATGCTACAGTAACAAAATGTTAAAAATAGTACAAATGTAGGTATTACATGAAAATAAGAAATATCTATATGTTTTCCATGATCCTAACTCCACTTGGCTGTCGTCGTTCTAATTACTATATGTCCCATGAAGTCAAAAATACACAATTAAGTAACCATAATGTATTATATAGTCACTTCTATGTTCTTGTACTCTTGCAGTCAAAAGTTCTTTCACAGACTGGGAAAACAATCAGGTAGTGTTTTGGGTTGACAGGAAGGAATCTAGGGCATTGCAAGAAAAGTAACCACTTCTGGAGAAAGACAAACTGGAGCAACTGATAAACTCAGTACTTTCAAAGGGTTTGACCACAACAAGTAGAGTGGCGTACTTCAACTGGCTGTCCTGTTTGATATGACTATTTCCTATACATTCTGAAACTTGAAAGGTCAAAATGAAAGACTTAATAGGGTACTTTAATTCTATAAAACTGATATTTTTATTAAATTTTATTCCACAAAAGACTCATTCACATTTGGGTCTAGTCTTCTCCAAGAAGTGGATTCCATTAGTATTTGCTACCTTCTCAAAAAATGTTTGTTTTATTGATTCAGTCTAGCACTCCACAGTAGTTAGTGCAGTGTTCTCTAACAGGGTGTCAAATCTGTTAATAATCAATGCTCAAATATCACTTGTAAGACAATTTATGAAGATTGCTCTTTTATGTTAATTTTTCTGGGTTTTTGATATATGAATTAGGGAGCATTTGAAAAATGGCTTTAAAGACTAATCAAGCAAGAGATGTATTCTATATGGCAAAAATATAATGTCTGTCCATCATCATACATCCTTTTATCACCTTGGGGTAGATTTAATCTTGATTATTTCAGTATCTACTAATTATTTTAGTATATTTGGTCCATAAGTAACGTATCATCAAAATAAATAATTCTTAGATTCACTAAGGATAAAAGGATAATCTCCATTAGGTGTAGCAATTTACTTGCTCTAAGTAATTTCAAATCAGTTATTTAATTTAACCTTTATAATAACTATGTGGTATATATGAATATCTGTAGGCATTAATTTATATAGTAAATGTTTATACCAAATAAGCAGATAATTTCACACTCTATAAATCCTCTAGATGATCATGTTTTAAGATCACGTTTTAAGTAAGTAAATAAATGGGAAAAATTTCTGACTTCACTGGGAATTTGTTGAATACCCTATTTCGATTTTTAGATATGTAAGAGAAGTAATTACTTTTATTACTTCCTGTTCCCATGAATTAATAAGACAGTGTGGGTCTAACCAGAAAAAAATAAGTAGTGACTTAGGATATTTTTTATTTGTGTCAGCTGCTAATTTATCAAAATCATGATGCAATAAAACCAACAGTTAAAAGCAAATGAGATATACCACCAGAATCTTGGAAACGGTGTTGAAAACAAGATCTCAGTTGATAGTCTGAAAAATGAATCAAGATAAGGTATTAGTTATCAGAAAATGAATAGTATCTATCAACTTATTGTTCCAAGGAACAGGGAGATGACTTCCATCCTTAATAGCTGCATTCATTCACCCAGGGAGGCAAAAAAGCTTTTCCTCGTAAGATGACTTTGGGGTGACATAAATCCTCAATCAGTGGCTACACATCATACGCCACCAAGCAAATTGACATAGGAACTTTTTAAAAACCAATCTTGCTACTTGGTTAATCAACTGCTTAATAACATGTTCCTCAGCTTAAAGGTTCAGCAAAAATCCCTTCTAATTCTTATTCTTTTACACATATTTTAATATTACTTCTGTGATTTTCATTTTGTGTCTTCTTAAAACCAAAAGAAGCTGGATGACAAGTTAAAAATAACAACATCGATGAATCAGTGGATAGAAAAATATTTGAACCATAAATGAGACATACACAGGCCACATTTTGATACATTTAATTTAGGGCAGAACAATAATAAGATAGAATTCTGGCTTTAAAAGCTGAATTAGTATTTATGAATTAAATTAAGCACTACTTCTTGTCAGTTCTTAATTTGTACAATAAATTCATATTCTGGGATCAGCCTGATTTTCATGAAGAAATTGTGTCTATAACAAATACAGTTCAAATGCATTTACAAATAGCTCACACAAAGACAAATTATATACACTAATATTTCTATTTTTCCTTTCTCTTTCTTCAAAGTTAACACATAAGAAAATGTTTTGTTCATTTAACAATATCCCTCAAGCCTGTAATGGGTTATTACTTTAACTTTGTCTTACCTCATTTTAATTCCAAATATAAATATAATATTAATCATTCAAACTTCAACTTGGGCATTCAAAAACACCTGCTAAATTTGAGAAATCCTAAATTTAGAGGTCTGCTAGTTCTAGTTTCAATATTATTAGTACACTTGAAAGTGTACAAAATGGTTAATTATAAACTAGATGTTTTTATGTGTAAAAACTTACATAATATATGAAGATTTAGCTCTTTAAAAATAGAAATTTAGGTATAAACTTCATCTTTATGAATTTCAATTTAAAATATTTTACATTGAAGTAATTGTATAGATCCATAATATTTTACAGCATAATCCTCTATTCTGATTGCAAATTAATTACTTGAAATATATAACAAAATTTATTAATAGGCCTTTATATTTAGTTTAACAGTGTATGGGCACTGTGTCAAACACGTAAGTGTTTGAGAAATGTTTATTGGTTCTTTAGGTTTCTGATTTTTTTGTTTGTTTGTTTCTTTTGAACTCTATTTTTCAAGATCATATTACTACTAGGACTGGCAAAGATTCCAAAACACAATAGGAATGATATATAACAACTTGATATGTTCATTATATTGTGCATTGTTTTATTAAAAAACCTACATTTTTCTGATAAGAGTGTATTTTAAGCACAATCTTCTCCTGCAGGTATTTTCATTACAAATTACACTAAGTTGTTCGTAGGCAAGCAGTTTTCCCAACTATAAGTAAAAAAATTACTTAAATTAATTAACAAATCCTATACCTTTTCAAAGTATTTGTAAATTCTTATTATTCAAAACTGTTTTTTTTTTTTTTTAAATCGTGTTTCCAACTTTGGAGTACCACAAATCCCCCTTCGGTTCATTAAAGAATTAAAAGTGATTTCCTTTGTCATTAGCCTTCACTCACCATAGTCCATGCTTTCCCACCATAAGTGAAGAGAGAGTCTTTCCTCCACATAGTAACAGACTAGCATATTGGAAGAAGTTTTTTATGCTACCTTTTTATAAATCAAGCAGTGCATTGACTGCAAAGTGACTTTAAGAAACTGTCAAATGGGAAATCAAGGTTATACAAGTTCCATTTTTACAGAGTTGGATACAGTTTTGTTCTCTGGACTAGCAAATGCCAGCCAAATCCTAATTGTGGAATATTCATGAGAGATTTCATTTTTATGCTGAAAATAATCATCTTCATGTTCCACTGTGGAGTATGTCCTTTTGTATACATGTGTGCCTGGGCACAGACAGTTAACTTCAATGAAACCTGCCAAGTGAAATGCCATTACATTAAACAACAGTTGAAATCAAAGTGTGTGGTCAGAGTTACTCTCATATTAAGGCAGTCTCTTTCACCGTGTCCCACACTAATGCATAAGGAGACAAATAGTTATTTTTATTCAGGCGTTTGCAGTCATTATTATTTTTTGAATTTAACTCTTGTGCTGCTTATGAAAAACATGACTTGAACTTTGCTTATTTATGAAGGTTTGTAAAAAAAAACCTTAATGTTATCGTCTGAAAAATAGATTTCACATTGGTTTTGAAAAAGTTTGCTGAAGAAAGAAAATAAGGACATCATTCTTCCTATTAGGCACCGGAGGCTCAAATCATTGGTGTTACTTTAACCCCTAAAATATTTTTGGTTTTTAGAATTACAACTTACATTGTGAAGATTTCAACTTGAAATAATGAAAAATGGGTGAAAAATGGCCATTGTATTATTTTAGATAAATCACTATTTCTGTATAGATAATAAATGTATAATATTGTCCTCACATTTTCTTATTAGCCTAGGAAATATTCGAAATACTGAAAAGCTTTTTTTCCTGTGCAAAGGTATTCAACTCCTTAATGGAGATCATAGAATGAGCTATCACAACCAGAACTATTTCACACTTGCTCTAACTGGCACTCACTCTAGGAAACTGTGATCACATGCTGCATTAATTCTTCCTATAAACTGACAACCTTGGAAAATGAAGGCCAGTGCTATTCAGGATAAAATTGCTTTGTATCTGGACTTGATATAATAGATGGCACAAGAACAAAAATTTAAAAGCAAAGGTGATTGTGCCCTGAAAAAAAAAAAAAAGAGGTCTTTTCCACCTGATAGTCATATTTAGACTATAAGCGCCTAGAGCTCTGCAGATCAGTATAATTGCCCTGGCCATACGTAACTACAAAATTAAATTAAACTAAATTAAAAATTCGATTGTTTAGCTGCACTAGGCACATTTCAGATGTTCAATAGACAAACATGGCTAAGGGCTGCAGGACTAGACACTGCAGGTTATAGAACATTTCTAACATGGCAGAAAGTTCTATTGGACAGTGCTGGTCTAGAGCAAGAGAAAAGTATTCTTGAGCTATGCATGCATCTAAGAAAGTGAAATGACTGGGGTACCTGATTCACAGGCAGGGGACAAAAAAAGGATAAAACAAAATGATGCAGTAAAATTCATTATTGACTCATTTAGGAATGAATACTATTTTATGATATTAAATCTTGAAACTATTAAGTAGTGAATAATTTTAAGAGATTGGTAACTTGTTAATTCAAGGAGAAACAATCAAATTTCCCCTAATTTTAAATTAGAAATCAAATGGCTTGAAATTTTCTGAGAGAAAAAAATGTGCAATTTTATAGTGATAAATAAATAGTATCTTGGAATTATTTTCATAAAACATTATATGATCCCCATAAAACCTATGAGAAATACTACATAAATAAATGTACTGTATCTGAGACACTAAAATTATAAAGAGGTATAATTTGTGTAAGGTCAATGGAAGTGTGGGGTACTCACCATGTTCTCCTGATTTACCTCCATCATAATGCTTATACGGTAATATGACGAATACAATGCATGATAGAAATCACTAATTCTTCAAGAACTTCACACAGGAAACTGAAGGGTACAGTGTAAATATACTAATAGATAACTATATAAGTTTGTCTTGCTTTATAATATCAGAAATGCATGCATACTATAAATAAGTACCTATAAGGTAGAACCATTCAATGCAAGCCACTGTTTTTTAACATATCTAATTATCATTTTACTTTCAATCCTTGTCTATCATCCCCAAGTCCACATGGCTCTCTTCCTTCTCTTAACATACAGAGCACTGATAAACATGGGCTCCGACAATTTATAAATTTCCTCATATTTCAATTCTGGTGCAGACTTAATGCTTGACTTCTAAGTTCTCCACAGTGCCGGATACCATCTTAATAAGTGCTGCTGATTTTTAGTTTTTAATGTGTTTAATACAGAAATAGTATTTAATACATAAAAGGCTCTGAGAGTCTAAAAACTTAGACAAAGTGTTTTAAACCACTAGTAAAAGCCATTACTCCTCGAAATAGAAATGGAATCCTTCCGTTTCTCTGTGCAATATCTAGTCTTGTTCCTTGTCCATTTTTTCCTTAAAATTCCTATTTCTTATGAGTGTGCTATTCCCAATTTTAATGTTATTATCTTTAAATTCTATTTAGAAAAAATGGACAAATAGAGGCAATCTGTGGAGGAAGATCTAACATTCTAATTTCATTCAAGTTTTTATATAATACAAAGCTTCAGAATTCATTACATCACTATACATAAAACAGTAAATTAACATGAACATTTTTTGTACATTAGGTATTGTTTTTTATATTTTCCATATACACTAAATAATGTTGCTGTAATTGGTTTTCATTTACTTATCCTTATTTCCTTCTCATATGTCAATAAGTCAACTGTCAATGTCAAAATATGCTCTTTAAAAGGGTATGATTTTGCCCAATACTGCTTTCAAACTAGCAATTGAGTCCACAGACTAAAACAAGCTAGAAAAAGAAAAAAAACAGGACTTTTATTTCTGTGTTGTGTGCCATATTCATGAGAAAATGTTAAACCATTATCAAATATATGAAAAAGTAATTCTTTGATAGCTGATTCTTTTATGCTTACAAAAAAAAAGCCATTTTATAGACGCATTGTTTAAATATACTTTGGGTTTGATCTCCTAGTTTTAAAAATAAATGAAAATTGGTCTATAAACAGAATGAACCAGAAGACTCTATCTAGGTCCATTCTTGCAACTGTCTTAATGCCCAATACTGATAACTTCGGACAAATTATTCATTCAGGGATTCACATACCTTGTCACAAGACCATTTATTTAGAGTTACTGTTAAATATATTTGACATGGAAATTGAGACAAGCATTCATTTCCCTACTTAAAAATCAAAATCATAAAAATTATAATACTTGCTTAAAAATCAAAATCATAAAATATTATTATATCCAAATATAAACTCCCCTGGCACAATGAAATTAAAAAAAAATTTTTTATTTAAGATTTTGTAGCATGAGCTATGGAAATGGATCACCTGGTTTTAAATCCATGATCCACCACTTACTGGCTGTGTAATTTTAATAAAATTTTTAAAAATTCTGTCTCATTAAATATAGAGATAATGATACCATCTACCTCACTGTGTTACTGTGAAGATTAAATTAATTAACATATGTAAAGCACTTAGAACAGTTCCTGGAACCACACAAGTGTTGGCATGTGTATGTAATTGTTGTTGTTGTTAGTATTAAACTAAAGAAAAGAAGATAAACAAAAGTGTTTGTATATCCTGAACTCACAAAGGCAAATAAATAAGTCTAATCCTGTGGAAGAAAAATTGAATTCTAGTATTAACTTTGCCTTTAAGTAGGTATGACTTTGGACAAGTCATTTAATCTTTGTGCCTCATTTTCTTCATTATGGTGAGTAGAGTTGGGGTTCATCTCTAAGATTTTTCCTTGTTCTAGCATTTTATGATTGAAATAAACTTTCCTCATAAATCTCTAGTCATTTGCATAATGGATCTCAGCTATGTGCAATGCTACAGCTGTAAAAATTTTACATCACAATTCCATATGTAAATCCAAAATATCTTATTGTCATCTACTGCATATTTCATATAATTTTAATTGATTTTAAACTATGTTTACAAGGTTTAAAGACTGTATGCCTTGTTTTCAGTAGGTAGTGATTTTATGGTTGTTTCTAGCTTGGCAATAAATAATTTTTCATATAATTTAGAATGGAAATTTTATTTAAAAGGAGTATTTTAATGATTATTTTTCATTTGCAAAGTTTTTTTGGTAATAAATTTTCCCCTTGAAATTTTATATCTCTTGATAACATTTTCAAGAAGGATATATTCCAATGACATTTATCTTTAGATATTATTATGATTAGTTTTCAAATGCTAAAATTGACCAATTTATCTCTTTAATGAAATAGGAAATATATATTGACTCTTTGGATGATTTTAATTGACATTTGAGTTTTTAAAGAATAAATATAAGTTAGAGAAAGTGGGGGTTTATTTTAATTGGATAATTGTAATACATTTTGAATCCCTATAATCCAGCACTGTGTTGAAAATATTGAAGCAAACACATCTCACAAAATCAAATGATTTTTCTCAAATAGTATTTCCAACTAAAATATGTCATCATGATCTTGTATTGAATATGATAAAAATTCCACTTCTGAAAAGTTGAGCACTCTAAAATTAAAAAGATAATTAAAACCTGTTATAGCTGACAACTACAACATTGCACCTTCAAAATTTTCCACTAATTACAGCTGCTAATTTTCAAGAGGAGCTGTTAAAGTGAGTCAGATTTGACATAAGGACAGCTTCTCCACCTCTTTTTTTTTTTGATTCAAAAGAAAAGTTTTTTTTTTTAAAACAAAACATTTCCAAATATATTATCTATCCAACCAGCACTTTTTCTATTGGACTACTTTTACTTTTTTTGATGTTGGAAAATAAATATTAATTATTTTGCAAAACATTATATACAACAACCAAAACAAAACAACAACAAAAACTAAAAACAAAAAACAACATGTGTTACCTATTAAAACCTACAGACTCCAAACTCTGAGGCTTAGCATTCGAAGGTCCTTAATTAGTTGCTTCCAACATATGTCTTTCTCATTAACTGATAATCCATGACCTCCCCTCTTCAGCGAAGCCAATACCCACTTTCTAGCCATAACGTTTTCCATCTATCTGGTCATTCAAGGTCATCATCTGCTCCAGGGCATTTCACAACTCATTTCCTCCAAGAAACATTCACAGATTAATGCCACAAGGAGAATATCTGAATAAGAGTAAGGGTAATGTTAAACGTAAGTGCTTAAGGGATTTGTAGTTAAAATATGGCAACTATGGAGAAGGCAGTCAACAAAGTCATGGAGAAATCAGTTTTGTTTTCTTAACTTTAATTTGGAAGAAAAAAAATATCATTCAACGTTCCTATGTGTCATGTGCTTTTGAATAGCACATTCCCTTACTCATCTATTCTTTCTCCATTACCCCATCATAAAGGCATACAGAATATTGTTTTGAACTGAATGTCTTGTTGAATACAATATTTTTTACCTTGGTTTAATTTGGCTTTGCTATCTTAATGGTAGACTGCCACTAAGAAAGTGGGGACTGTGCCTACTAATTTTTTTTTTTTTGAGGGGTAATTCCTCTCTACTATCTCAAGTCCTTTGAAAGCAAACCTGGTACAAATCTCAGGTCTTTAAAATATTGTGTGCATGTTAAGAGACAGTAAAGGGTAGGACTGAATCAGCCTGTCAATGATTCAAGTTTGTAGACTCAAAGATGTTTTTAAATGTAGCAAAATGTGATAAGTTATGTTCTATCTACCTATAAGGGGCTTGAACAATTCAGGAAGGACTGTGAGGCACCAGGGAAACTAGGAGGAGCCGAGGACGTGGAAGAGGCCATGGAGGAAACTTGAAAAGGATGTGGGTAGTGAGGAGTGACAAGGAATGGCTTTGAGTATTGAGACGGACTAGGAGAATAAGTATTGATAGAGTGTAGGCAGGACTAGGATGGATGAAAATTAAATGGGGCAAGTTGAAGTTGGGGAACTGAAAGAGTGGGTAGAGACTTGGAAGAATCACAGAAACTCAAAAGCACAGTGAGGAATTTGGCGCAACTATAATGGAACTGAGAATGACTTCCAGGAATGGGAGACTTGAAGGACTGAAAAGAACAGGGAATGTCAAGGGAGATCTGATGGATCTGGGAGGTCTTGGGCACCATCAAGAGTGGAAATTGACACAACACTATAAACTGACTATATTTCAATAAAAATACATAAATACAAAGCAAAAAAAAAAAAAAAAGTGGATTTGAGTACCTGAAGGGAATAGTGGGAAGAGACAGAGGAGTAATAGAGATAAGGGACGACAACAATGAAAATAATAATGTAAAAAGTAAAAGATTGTTTAAATTTTTTCTTCCCTAAGTAAAGATTAAAGTACCTGAGGAATTTCTATATTCCCTGGTGGATAAAGTGCTGTTTAGCAGCAAATCATTCAGGACTCTGAAAGGTAGGCATGAAACATTCTAGGAATTCAAAATGGGACAAAGGTTCTGCTACCCTTATTTGTCTGCTAAGGGAAGCTTAAGTAAAAATGTCATATCCACTAATTGGGCTTTCTCTTTTGGACTTTTGTAACAGTTCTATTAACCTAGCACATAGAATTGGGAACCTGCAGTAGGATTAGGAAGCAGCAGAATGCATAGATTCACGGTACTATATATGTGGACTAGATGTGATCCTTGCCCCATTGGCTAGTAGTATTTGTTCCCTGAAGCTGAGGAACAAATCATTCCTTGAATATTAATCACCTATCATGTCACTAAGACTTTATAATTACCTACATACTAATTTCAATTTTCTTCGTTATGAAACTGATCTTGACTAGAACGCTTCTTGATATCAATTCATACTATCTTAGAACGGGACTCCTAATTCTTTAAGGAGGAGAGCAAAACGTTGTCTCACCCAAGCTTGTCAGCTTCTTCACAAGACTACGAAGTTCAGAGAATCTGAGGCAAGACCTCTCTGGCATGTGATCTATGGAATCCTTATTACCCACAAAAAGGTTTCCCTGTGGTAGGTCAAACACTTTGAGTTGGATTTCAAGAAACCAAAAAAATCTAAATTCAACAACTAGACCACACATGACAGTGGTCCTTCATTATGAGACAGGCTCCTCCAGTGTGCTGTAATGGCTACAAATCAAGAAAAGGTTAATAATTTTTGTACAATTTTAAATTTTGGAAGAGGGGAAGCAAGACATAAATTTGTGTTTTCAAGATAATCTTATGGATCTTTCTTAGATTAAAAACCAAAAAGTCCACAATACTTTTGGAGGTAGGGTATGCTGGAAAGGTATTTCCAGGCTTTGGAACAGAAGAAGCTTTTAAAAATTTGAAAAGCCAGTCTATACTACTACATTCTTGATTCCAATTAAGTCAGATCTGTTAAAGCATTTAAGGCATATTTGTGTAGAAATTATGGCAACTTACTACCTATTTATAAGTTTTATACTGGTGTTTCAAAAATTTGTAGATTAAATGAAAATGTGGTTAGAATGATACTGATATAAATGATCTTCAGGGGATAACTGTTTACATTGCAAATGGCTGTAATTTCTATGTTTAAATATGGAAAATGGGAATCCTATGTCTTATTACTTTATGCTTCTTGATATCAATTCATACTATCTTAGAACAGTTTATGATTATGACTTTCCTAGAATTCCAGAGACATGTGTTTCTCACACTCACTTCTCCATCAAAACTTTCTAGAGCAGTGCTATGCCACAGAGATTTCTGTGATAGAAATATTCTCTATCTGCATGGTCTAAAATGGTAGCCACAGGTAGCTATTAAACACTTGAAATGTGGCTAGTGCAACTGAGAAAATGAAGTAAGTTTATTTAATTTTAATTATTTTTTATTTAAATAGCTACATGTGCTAATAACTACCATATTGAACAGCACAGTACAGGGATACTTCATATTCTGTTTTTCTTTTACTGAAGTACAGTCAGTTACAATGTGTCAATTTCTGGGATACAGCACAATGTCCCAGTCATGCATATTCATAGATATTTGTTTTCATATTCATTTTCATTAAAGGTTACCACAAGATATTGAATATAGTTCTCTGTGCTATACAGAAGAAATTTGTTTTTTAATATCTATTTTTATATATAGTGGCCAACATCTGAAAATCTCAAACACCCAAATTTATCTCTTCCCATCCCCTTTCCCCTGGTAACCATAAGATTGTTTACTATGTCTGAGAGTCTGTTTCTGTTTTGTAGATGAGTTCATTAGTGTCCTCTTTTTTTTCTTTTTTTAGATTCCACATATGAGTGATATTGTATGGTATTTTTCTTTCTCTTTCTGGCTTACTTCACTTAGGATGATGATCCCTAGTTCCATCCATGTTGCTGCAAATGGCATTATTTTATTCTTTTTTATGGCCAAGTAGTATTCCATTGTATAAATCTATCACAACCTCTTTATCCAGTCATGAACATTTAGGTTGCTTCCATGTCTTGGCTATTGTATATAGTGCTGCTATGAACATTGGGGTGCATGTATCTTTTTGACATATTCTGTATTTAATTTAAGGTATGCAGGGATTTACTTATAGAAAATATGTTTTGTTAGGATACTCCCTGCTCTTCAACCCACCCATCAATCCATCTATTCATCCATCCATCCAGTTGAACTTTAATTCTGAACCATCCTAAGTATGTAAAGAACTATGTTAAGTGTATATAATAGAGGAGATTTATAATAGATTACATTTATATGGTGGAGGAGAATTGTACAAGGTAAATAATACTGTACATTGAATAGGCTAATTGACAGACAAATGAGCAAATGTTATGGGAGTACTAAAGAACACTTGTAGATAATTGGGTTACAATGAAGCTCATACAGGAGGTAGTTTTTAAATGTTTCTGGTAAATGGCTACAAGGTATAGGAAGGATTATAAGGGAAAGAGATTGCAAGACAGGAAAGTCTGAAGTTTAAAATGGAACATGAGAATAAGAAAGAGGAAATACCCCAAGTTTTTTTAAGTCTGAGTGACTGAAAAAGTTAGTGCCAAGAACAGGTAAGGTTCAAATCAGGAGAATGAACATGGTTTGCAGGAAAATGTTGAGGCTAAATGAAAGAATGTATTTTAATTTAAAAATTTAAAAAGTTATTTGCTATAAAAGTTCAATTAAATTGAATGAAAATTTTAGTCATCAAACTAACTTTATATGTTAATTGCAATTGTATTAATGATAAATAAGATCAACGTAGAGGTCGGATATGCTTAAAGAGACCACTAGTAAAGTGAGATAGTCGATCGTCTATCTAAATTTCTATCTTGGACTTTAAAGACCAAAGATTGGATAATTACAGTAACAACAGCCAAACACAAACATGTGCATTTTCCCTTAATTTCTATATAGAATTCCTGTTGAGCAGTGTCAGATAACTTAAGATATATGAATTTTTTTTTTCATTCCCTAGAAGAGTGCCTTAAATTCTTTAGGAAGCTTAAATTCTTTAGGAAGTATTGCATTCTGTATTAATCTAAAAGCAAAGACCAAAATACTTTGGGGAAGTAGATATCTTTATTATGTGATGCAGGCAGCTAATCAAATGTCATAAATACAGAACTAAACCAACAGATTTACAGATTTCCAGGTCTATCACATGTTCCTTTTGAAGATAAATTTATAAACATGTATTAAATTTGAATAAAAGTTAACATTTATCTGCAGAGATCATTGTTATTTTTGTTTTGCCCCTCTGAATTAATGTTCCCAGTTTCAACCAGAAAATAATTTTTGCTTCCTTTGCAAACTGAGAATTGAATATTTCTGTAGTTTGAAGAAATACAATTTTAAAGAATCAAGTACTGAATATCAGTACTTAATTAATTTGAATGTATGCTGAAGTGTGGGAGATAATCGGGGTTTTATCTTTGCCTTTCATAAAGACCGGGCCTGTAACAGGCAAAAGTTATTTTCATAGTTGAATTTTCACCTCTTGAATCCTAGAGCTAACAGATATGAGTGTTTTCTTTTGAGGAAATTATGATTTCCAGGAATTTGATTAACATGAGTGCCCATTTTTTCCATTAATAAGAAGCTTGAAAGTTGAGAAGTTGTAGCCCTTTACATTTAATATTTTATGACCCATTCAGGTGCACTTTATGACTCAGGGGCTATGCCTATGTAGGTAATTTTCTTCCTACTAGAATGATATATGAGGATCAAGAGGTTGTGAATATACAGTTTGCTGACACATGGATTCTTAACTCCTGGAATTTCTGCCCTCTAATAAAAAATATCCATATTAGCTTGTCCACCCAATGGTATGTTGGTGGGTGAATTAAAATACTACTTTTCTGATTTCTCTCTGCCTCTCTCTGTCTCTGTCTCTCTCTCTCTCTCTCTCTCTCACACACACACACACACACACACACACACACACACACTTCACACACTTTCTTTCTCACACTCACCATTTTTACTATTAATTAAGAGCGTAAATGGCAAATGTCTAAGACTGAATCATATTTATCTTTTCAAATTACTTTTAGCTCTTGGTAACGCAACATGTCAATGTGCCTAATTTTCACCAGTTCGGATAATGAAATTTCATGACTTGTGAGGCTCTGAGAAATTACTAAAGAATGCTTGGAATAAAACAAACAACAAATCTTTAAGAGAACTGTCATTCATAAGTATTTTCTAGGTGTAAGAAAAAAGTTATTCTAATGGATTTTAAGTATGAGAGATGGTCAAGCAAACAACCACAAAAGAGGCTGAAAGGTCTGACTTAATATTTTGCTAATATAGTGGAAAATCAGATAAAGATGACTGGGGAGAGAGGAAACTAACTTACCAGCTAAAGGAAACATGCTGTGCTCTCTGTCAACAGTCTTCATTAGACAACCATCTTCATTGGTTGATTCAACCTTATGAATTAATTTATCAATTTCAGTCACTGTCTGCCTTAGATATTGCTTCTCCTTGTTCACCTTTACATCAATAAGGTTTACTAAGAAGTTTCTGTTAAAAGTTAAACTATTTGAATTTTGCTGAATTAGGAGTATTTATCTCATTGCCTCTCCCTTATCATTAGACAGATAGGTCTACAAAACCACATCTTTCGTGTTTTTAACAGTGGAAAACCTTCTTTATTCATATTTCACAGAAGCTAAGAGTAAAACATTGTTTGCTCTGCTCTTCTGCACATGTTCAGATGTGACTGCATGAACCCAACTGGTAAGGAAAAACAACAAGGAGTATAGACAATAGCCCTTGTCAATATCAAGAAAGTTTATGAATTTTGTTGTTGTATTTTTCCTGCACTCAGTTAAGTGTGGTCAAGTACCAAATTCCACAATGCCTTTTATCCTTCCACCACTTTAAGCCTAAGCCTAAACTCAAATTTTACCTTGAAATTTAGTTCTTCAGTGAGATTAAAATTCCCATCACCTAGGTGCCTTACTAGTTGAAAAGTAATAAGAAAACAAATACCCACAGGTAAGGTAACTGAAATTTACACTCCTTGTGACTTATCCTGAGAACAGTTTCTTTAGTAGTTTCAGATTTCTGTAGGCTACAATTTTTTAAACAGGTGTACTGTGGAATTATGACAAATCTCCACTTAGAGAATTTAAGATATCTAAGAGAATTATCACAACCGTGAAAGGTGAGAAACATCAAATGCCCATTCTCTCCTTTTAAAACAGAACAACTTTTTCTAGTGGAAATCAAACCCTTTTAAGTGGCTGTGCTTTAGCAAACACAAGACATTCTTTCACCTTCATTCTTTTTATTCTTCTGGCAAGTTTTTTTTTTTTTTTTTTGGCACACCTGAAGACAAGGGGGAAAGTGTAAATATTTCTTCCCAATTTAGAAAAATCAGTATATTTTTAGAATATTGATCATAAATAGATCAAAACATTCAACCATATGTCATTATAAATGCAATCAATTTAGATCAAGTTTGAATATCAAAACCTTTCTTCCCCCCCTCACTTATATAGTCCTGGTGATCTCCCCACTTTATTGTACTTTAAATTATTCACATAAAATGTTTTAAATTATTCAAAGAAAAAGTCCTAGGCACTTCACTTATCCAATGTCACTTTCATATTACCAAACTTTGTTTTCCTTTTATTTGGATGGGGGTAAGCAGTCTGTTTATTTTGTCCTATATCTTTTTGTCCTGATCACTTATTTTAGTGTGAAACTGCTCTAAATATAATACATGTAACTAATGAAAATTATTGTAGTAAATATAATGATTCTATTCTAATATTAGAGCTTTAGAATATTTGGGATTCCTTTTTGAGATAAGTTACTACAAATACTGATTTAAAATATACATGCATACTTACATGTATGTATATGTGTATATATTTAATGTGTATGTATGAAATATACAATATCTAACTCAAAAGAGTCAAGTGTTTAGTTTAAAGAATACCAGAAGATTGTATGATGAAACTACATTTTAGAGAGAAAGAGAATTTGGGGCCTCAAAATTCATCTTCTATGTGTATTTATTTGGGGAGAAGGGGGGACTAAAATTCTGCAAATACCTAGTACATTTAGATATGTTGTCATAAGTATTTTAAAAATAGAACAAATGAGTAGAAACAGAATCAGTGGAGAAAGAAACTTATCTGATTATTATCTTTTATAGCCACAAAAAGTCTTCCTTAGGATAGAGTTTGATATATTCATCATTTTTAAATATATCGCAAAGGGAAACTTCAACTTCTAGGAATAATGACAGTAAGTGATTCTATCATTATTTTTGTCACTTCCATGTTCATAAATTGAAATTGAGTATTTTTTCTTAGCTATTTATATGTAGGTTCTATTTACTAGTTTTCAAAACTCTCTGACTTTATCATGCTAAAAATTAAAGAAAAATGATATTCTTGGATCAATTTCTAGGACTGAGTTAACTTCCTCAGGAAAATTAGTCTTTATGAGTAGGACCAAGAGATGTCTTTAACTTAATGTCTTTCATCATGACATTTTATAGTATGCTGCTGCTGCTGCTGCTGCTGCTTCTTCTTCTTCTTCTTCTTCTTCTTCTTCTTCTTCTTCTTCTTCTTCTTCTTCTTCTTCTTCTTCTTCTTCTTCTTCTTCTTCTTCTTCTTCTTCTTCTTCTTCTTCTTCTTCTTCTTCTTCTTCTTCTTCTTCTTCTTCTTCTTCTTCTTCTTCTTCTTCTTCTTCTTCTTCTTCTTCTTCTTCTTCTTCTTCTTCTTCTTCTTCTTCTTCTCCTTCTCCTCCTTCTCCTTCTCCTTCTCCTTCTCCTTCTCCTTCTCCTTCTCCTTCTCCTTCTCCTTCTCCTTCTCCTTCTCCTTCTCCTTCTCCTTCTCCTTCTCCTTCTCCTTCTTCTTCTTCTTCTTCTTCTTCTTCTTCTTCTTCTATGACTCTTTTTAAAACTTGCATGCTTAGCTAGGTTATTTCAGTATCTGGTGGTTCAAAACTAAAATAGTTGTAAATGTTCATCTTAAAAAGATATAATTATACTTTAAACTATATCCCCTTTCATCAGACAAGGTGATCAGTTTAGAAATAAAATACCATTTCAGGCCTAAAATAAAGGAAACCCATGATCACATACATGTTGACTGAGTAGTCATTTAAGCATGATGAAGTAACATTTATTTTAAAACAGAATTTTCTTAGATAAGCCAATAAATACACTACTAAAGGTTTATAGACAATAAATTTAAAATAAATTTAAATGTTAATAAATTAATAATATTTTAAAACAATCTTAAATTTTGTTCTTACTTCCTCCCAGGTTAAGTAAAAGCAGCCAGAACCACTTTAAATATAACCCTGCTATTTCATGTTTTGTAGCATTCTTGTAGATAAATGATATTCAGAATCACCACAAAAATCCAAACTAAAATGGCAACTTTAATGATATAATCCTTTAAAAAATAATTTTGATGAATTTTTCTAAAGAATTGGATTAATTTTGCTAAGAGTGTGAAAAGACTTGTATTTGGTAAAAAAGAGAGAACATATCACATTGCCTAAACCGTCAAGAAGAGTATTTTTGTTTGTACTGACTTCCGTTGCCAACACGGTCACCAATTCAAGAAGTCTAAATTTTCCACTATTTAGCAAATAGTAGGCTTTACTGGTAATCAAACTATCAATAAATGATTTTTTTTTAAATCTAGGAAATTGAATAGTCCTCCACTCAAGCTATTTGAACTCCTCCTTCCAAGATTACTTACATGCTGGTATATTGTTGCAAGTCATAATCTTATTAAAATAAATTATAAAGGAAATAAAGATCCATATTTCTGCAAATTATTATGATGTCAAATGTCTTGATACATTCAGCAATTAGATTCATCTTAATATAACTTCTAATGTATATAATCAGTTACTAACGGTAGTTACCGTCTGAGTTCTTAGTCCATGGCAAGCACAGTGCTAAGTACATTTAATACAACAGTCCTATAATATATGTACTGTTATCATCACTTCTATTTACATATGAGGACACGAGGTGCTAAGAGCTTAAGTAACTTGCCCAAGGTCTCAGAGCTATTATGGTATGCAGAATTTGAAAGCAGATTTGTTTGACTTCAAAGGTTAGGCTTTACTTAACTACTAAACAAACATTACACATGACAAAATATGTTTATGTGTTCACTTATGATAAAACAAACAAAACCTAAAAATGTCTTAGAATTAGAATTTAGATCAAGATTATCAAGGGGTTCACCCAGTAAAGGCTTGATCTGTATGAAAATGTAACTTTAGGGAAAATGGGAAAGGTAATTGATAACAAATGGTTTTGTTAATTTAACTTTTTCTTAGGAATCAAATTTTCTCAATTTTCTGATAATAAGATAAACAAATTTGTAGAGGTCTCATTCCATGTGTTTCTATAATCTGTATTAAAGTACAAACACTATAAATCTTTTGTAGAAAGAACTAAATACCATCTTTTGATCCAAATGCCTATCTTCTTATTAGAAAATTGTCTGCTCATTCAATAAGTAATTGAATTGGAAAATAGATTTGCATCATGCTACATCTCATTGAAATTGATGTTGCAAAATTGGGTAATTTGCACTAAGGACATTAAATGGAACTAAGTTTCATTTTCGGGAACTCATGTGAAAATTAGATCAGAAGTCCCAACTTTACAAATCTCACTTTCTCCAGAAATATGCATTATTCATAAAGATTTCTCCAACACTAATTTTTACTTAAGCCTTATGTAATGATCTTGACAAATCTGCATATGTGAGGAGTATACACAGGAAATATCTCTAGTGATACCATTAGAATTTTGGAGTTAACAGTAAAGCTGTGATTTCTCCCTTTCAAGAAATCTTCTGGACTGTGGCCTTTGATTATTAGGCTGAACCATATCAAATTGCTGATATTCAACCAATTTTAACCTGAAAAATAGCAATTTCATATGGTCCAAATACATATATTCTACCTAAGTATTTAGTCAGACTTTCCACTAATGTGCAATTCTCTATATCAACTACTATATCAATAAGAAAAGATTAATCCCAAATATCTGGGGAATATGCAAACTGTGTGTGCAGGAAAAACTTATTTCATGCAGGTGGACATTAATAAATAAGTGGAAATTATTAAAATGTGTGGGCTTATTAATAATGTAACTTTGATGTGGAGTAAGCAGCAGGATGCCTAAATAAGTAAAGAGAAATGACGACTTTGAGTTGATAGAGGCACGGCAGACAATATAAAAGTTGTGGTGGTGAGAAGCAGGCAAGAAAAAGGATCAAAAAAGATGAGTTTTTGTCAACAGAATTAATTCAATGTAAACTAAATGCAGTATACTCCACCAGCATAGGTAACTGTAATTAAAGGACTACAAAGGCAATACAAAGACAAGCTGGAAGGAAATAAAGAAAATCACCTATATTTAACTTGATAGATTTCCTCTGAAGTGGAACACAGAATGTCAATAGCAACTTGGGTAGACATATTGGGTACTCCATCTCTTCTAATATATGCATTCAGGGATAACATTTGCATGTGTATGATTGTCCTTTAATCGTATACAGAGCTATAAAAGACAGGATGAGTACCTGTCCCACTTGAATGGACCAATTTTCCAAACTCCCTCATTTAAGTATTTTCTCCAGTAACCACTTCTTAAAGAAAGCACGTTGTTAATGTATCAATGCCTTTTCAAATCAGTCAAGATTTCATTGTTTAATTTAAATTAAGTTCTTTAACAGATTTTGGCATCTTTAACAAATTTGGCAGATTCTTGCATCTACTAAGCACCTTTCACTTATTTGCCTTCTAAACGTGACCATGAGTCGTTAGTCATATGTGTTACATATAAGTAACAAATGCCGTTTTTATAGAGTCTGGGAGCCTGATATTTAAAAAGGTTTTGATCCATCTATTCACACTATTTGTGAAATATTTTTGCAAAACAAATAATTGACATTTAATGTAATATATTATGTTGATAGCACATAGTTTAGTTTTATCTAATGTCAAAATATTTCTTGTTTCAAAATATGTATTTTTTTCTCTATGAACGTACTTTGTAGATAAAGTTTTAAAGTATTTATGTCATTCCAAATGAAAGTAAAATGTGACTTTCACTAATGAAAGGAAAGTTTACTTCATTCTGGAAAGTCATGCTCGACTATTTCCTTCCCTTTGAAAATAATCAAGGGTAAATCTACCATTTCTATGCAAATGATTTTCAATCAGTTTATGTTGAAGAAATTTCTGTTATTCAGATACAATATGCAGCTCATCTTACCTTCTGTTAATAATTTAGAAATGAAGTAGCCCTCATTGCAGCTCAACAGCCTCTTTTAATATCCACTAACAAAGATAGAAATGATTCTCTTTAAAACCCTGTTATTTGTTTTAAATTCTTCTGAGCTGAATCAGTAAGTCCTACTTATTAAAAATCACTTTATTTTAAGCCTAGATGGGATAATAAACTTTAAAAAAAAAACATTTCTGTTTTCTTAAAAAGAATGAAAACCTTTAAAAATTAAACTAGACATTCCTGAAAGTTAAATATAAGCTACCACCTACCTGAAATTGAATGATCAACTGAATGTACAATGATAGGATTAGTTTGGCTTTGGTTTTGCCTTTTATCAAGAGTTAGTGGATAGCAGCAGATAGAGTCTTAGTTTTTAAAAGAAAGCTATTGCTGGGGGAGGGGTATAGGTCAGTGGTAGAGTGCATGCCTAGCATGCAGAAGATCCTGGGTTCAATCCCCAGAACCTCCGTTAAAATAAATCAATAAATAAACCTAATTAACTACTCCCTGGAAAAAAAAAAAGAAAAATTACATAAAAATTAAAAAAAAAAAAGCTACTACTGCCTTATATCCTAGATGGGAAACAAATGAGTATATAAACATAATGTTACACATACAGAATCAGTTTCATTACAGGAAAATTATCCATCTCCTATCACGTTTGTTCAAAATGCTAGTCAAAATTATCTGTATGTTTATATGTTTGTTTTTATCTGGCAACATTTACATATATAAATCAAAGCCTTATTCTCCTAGGCATACGATCCTTTATTGTGCATTTCCAAGACTACTGAGAGCCAGCAAGGGACCAAATTCACAGCATGGGGCAAAGATTTGCTTTAAAGAACCCAAGAACATATTACTAACTGTAAATTTTTTCTTTATTTTTAGAAAAAGGAACACTCTAAAATCAAAATAATAAAAAGGATTTTCAAACATTATTTTTTTTGGCATAGAGGCACATGTGTAGAAGAACAGAAATAGAAGAGTGACTTGTAGCAAAATATTTAATCTTTCAACAATTCACTTTATAAAGAAAGAAGGTGCAAATTCAGTGAAAAAAGAAAAAACATAGTAGAAGGAAAGGATAAGGGGACAGAAAGTGAAGAGTATGCAAAGTGTTGGGCTAAAACCCTAATGAGGTATCAGGTCAGTCTCCCTACTGTGTAAACTTTGCAACTTTCTCTGACCAGGATTGTGGTTGTGCCTGTTACTAAGGGGTCTAAGTGCTGCTAGTGTGGAGGCAATAAAAGGTATTAGAATTGGTTATGTAGATGAAAATTTAAAAGATCTAGTTTGTTTTTCCATGACTAGTATATACAATAATTTCAAATTTTTATTTAGGAACATGTATCTAATAATTATACTGCCATTTGTCTAAGTAAGAATATATGGGCATATGTATCCACAAATACTAGTGTCTCATATATGAATAATATACATGTATAATAATTCTACAAAGGCAATAATGTTAAGGAAAAATATACAACTTAATTATACACCGTCTCATCTGGTTTTATAAGGTTATTTGTAACATCTAATTTTAAAAACCTATTTATGAACATATCAGTGTTCAGTGTGGTCATTTATGAATATAAATGTGTAATATTTAAAATATTTAAAACCTCTTATCTTTCAGTTCTATTCTTCTGACTAGTACAATTTTTTCATGTCTTATGACTTCTTTGCACAGTCTCTTAGAATAATTTTTCAACGGACATTATTTTTATTTCACAACCAGGAAACTATTTGGGTAGTTATGCAGAAATTCATAGTAAATCAAGTCAATGGCCAGAAGTCTATCTTCTCCTGTGAATTTTTAAAAACCGTATTAAGTTCATTTACATCATTTATTACACTATATCAAAAAATTAAGTGCTTGACTCATAACAGATAGTCTCTGAAAGTCTTTTCCACATGCACTCTTTCTTTTTTTTCCTTTGGGGTTTAGGATTTTTTTTTAATTGAAGTACAGTCAGTTACAATGCATCAATTTTTGGTGGGTTTAGGATTTTAACATATGAACTTTAGGGTACACAAACATTCAACATGCACTCTTGTGAGCCTAACACAATGCCTCAGTAGAAATGGAGTCACTTAACAGAACTACATACATTTGTGATTTATTATTTAACTGAAAGCTAATAGAAACTTCAGTTAAGGATATGCCTTTTAAAAATCAGCCAGACGTACAACAATATGTGTCTAGGAGAACATGGATTTAGTTCAAATCTCTACCTTTGTGGAATATTCTTCTAAAATTTCTATTTTAAATTTCCATGGATCCAAGATACTCTTTCAAAAGAAAATAGTTCAGGAAAATATTACAAAATATGGAGTAAATCAGAAATAAGCTAATCAAGGTCTCAGGAGAAGACTAGGGTTTGATTAGGTATTAACTGGTGACATAGAAAGAAAATATGCTAAATTGGTCCTAAATATTTATTTTTAAAATATTTTGAATATAAACATAATTGTGACTTTTATACAATTTCAGGTACATATATATTTGAAGAAGAAATAATCTATGTCTGAGTGAAACACCTACCAAACAAGAACTGAATTCTTACAGCACCACTGCTATCTGGAAGACAACCTAAGTTCTTCAAAATGGGTTCTTTTCTGTGAACATTAGAATTCTCAAAGAACAAAGTGGCATTGAAGATTAGTAAGAGAAATATAATTTTTAAGCTTTATTAAAGAGAAATGTACATTTGTCTATATCTAATTTGAAGGCCATCAAGTATCATAAATTTTAAAAGGGGATGTGGGGGTGGGGTGTGTCTGTGTATGTGTCCTTGTGATTTAGAAAAGTGATTCTATTTTTTTTCAAGATTTTAAAAGTATCACTATAAGTTAAAAATGCATAATGTTTGCCTACTAGAATGCGAGTCTACTAAAGCAAAATTCCACCATGTAAACTTCCCTGTTTGTACTTATCAAGCAGAGGCCTCTGTGTTCATATATGTTCTGTATTTGCACTACATTTGCATCATTATTGCATGAAATAATGTTAAATTTTTTTTTAAAATTCAAGACAAGATATTTTAACTTTTGACTGACCTTTGATTAATATCCTTGACTCACTGTTTTCCATCCTGGCTGAGAAGCCTTAAGGATATGATTAAAGAATAAGGAATTGCTGTACTGTGTTTGTCTGAGGTAGAAATACAGACTGAGTTATTTGGACAATAAGATTAATGTCCACATAAAAATAAAACTAGCAGTTAATTTGAAAAAAAAATCAGTTAAAATAATTGATTGACTCAACTAGATGTGATACTACGCAGATTAATTGTAAGTTCAATTCTTCCTTTGGGGTTCAAGAGAATGTTAGTGATTTAGTTGTTTAATGCTGTGATTCATTTTATTCTTCTAGTATTTATCCTAGCATTATGTATCAGGATTTCTGAACAGAGACTAGAATCGAAGGCTATTTATTATTTTAACTTGGGATCGTCCAAGCAAACCCATTAAAAATCAGAATTGCTACATGCCTCTAGATCAAACTGGTCAAATTTCTAATACAAATGAAATAAAAATGCAACAGTCTTTGATGGGAAAGATCAGAAGCCATCTATAATTTTAATTTGCTTAAACTGATTATGTAATCTACAACAAAAAATGGAATTATCAAAGGATAAAGTCTAAGTTTTGAATTAGACTAGTAAAGCATGTGTTCATATCTTCCAGGCTGTAAATGAATTGTTAATGACAGGTGATTTTATAGATTGAATATTCCTCATACTATTAAGATGTCCAGAAGGGGAAAAAAAAAAACTCCTTAGTATTTAGTTTAACTGATGAAGTTTTTTGTCTCCTCAAGGCATGGTGTTCTACTGCTCTAATGCTGAGAAATAATAAAGCTGAGAAATGGATATATAATTTGAAACATGTCTAAAGAAAAATAAAAATAAAATCTATGTACATAGTCATTATTAATATGGTTAAAGGATATTTCAAAAAATATAGACAAAACAAACTTCTATCTATCATTGTGGTTAAAAATCTGAGCTGTGAAGTAAAAAATATGTAAGTTTGGTTCCTGACATAATTGTTTACTATCTGGGTAACTTTGGGCAAGTCTCAATTTCCACATTTATAACATGGAGATAGTTAGAATGCCTCCTACCTCACAGGGTACAGATGTAGATATTCAAGATAAAGGTAACAAAAGAACAAAGGAGGCTTCTGATTATTTTGGACCAACTTAAATTATTTTGGACTAACATTGGATCATCAAATGTGCAAAAAATAATGCATTTATATTGTAACTATCATTTTCAGTTCAATGACTCTGGACTTTTCAGTTATTGTGAACTTGTTAGTTTTAAGAATCAGCTTATCAAGTAAGCCTTTTCTAGAAGAAGAGCTAAGAAAATTTTTGTACCCTTTTAGTCATTTAACAGTTTCCAACTTTACCTGTTTGTCTTCAGTAGCTTCTGAAAGGAGATTCTTCTATGGTGACTTTTTCACCTCAAAGCTAATATTTCAAAATTTACCTCTATAATAATAGTTCCAAAATAGTCATGCTATTAAAGAAAAAAAAAACTACACTTAGAAATTTTCTCAGGAAATCAAATTAAGTGAAAGATATCTAAATTATTTCTTAAAACAATTTAAGAATTTATGCTATGCAGAGGGAATAAATGGCTCTGGTAAAAAAAAAAAAAGGGGGAAAAAAACTGTAGACCAATAACTATGGAAGATAAAATGCTGTTAACGGTTCATAATAAAGACTCTAAATTTTGAAAGAAAAAAGATATAATCTTAGTTACATAAAATACATTTTTCTTCCAACAAGTACAACTAGGGCAAAATATGACTGAGGTTTCTGGCTTTTAGACTATTTCTTTACATTTACCCAAAAGTCTTTAATTTATATTTTGAAAAACAGCATGACCTTTGAAGGTGTGTTTGCTAAGCAAAAGTTTACAACTCCATTCCATTAATCTATTAAAAGCCTAATGTGTTAGACATTTTTAGCAGGAGGGCAAACACTTTCAAAATAAACAGGGAAAATATTTAATTTTCTGTAAATAAGCAAAACATAAGTTTAATAAATTGGATCATTCATAGCGTTTATGGAACATTAAAACTTTAATGTATTTGGGGGTCCTAAGTAACAGGGACATGCTATTAAAATTAAGATGACTATAAAACTGTTTTTATAGTGTTTCTTCAAAACAAAATTCTTGGAGTCAAGACAGATCTATGTTGCAATACAGCAGTCTTATAGTGAAATTTCAGTCAAGTTTAAATTGCAGCATAAAAACTTCACGTAGAAGGTGTATCTAATATTCAACATGGTAAATTATTTAAAATATGTAAAACTGCCTTATAAAATGTAGGTTTTATTCATAAAATTTGTCAACGAGTTAACATCTTTAATTTGTTCAAAAAGAGTCACCATTTTTGGTACTTAATACACTTTTGTTTGGTATTTACTATCCAACTCTATAACCAAAATTAGTTGTAGCACTTTGGAACATTTCAGGTTATATGATCATTAAACATCTAATTTTGTGTTATTTCTGTAAGCTCTTTCACAATGGTAAAAGGTGTGATGGTATGATACAATAAAAAGCAGGGTGGCCAAAGAGGCCTAAATTCTATTCCAGACTCTCACTAACTAGCTTTTGTGACCTCTGGGGGCAAGTCACTTCAAAAGAAATGTAACCTTCTAGAAAACAACAAATCTTAAGTAGGTGTAATTAATTGTACTTAAATAGTATTTTTGTTTTATTAAGTTACTTCAGAAAAAGTGCAAGTTATGCAACAAAGAACAAAAATCCCAAAGGATGACTTTCCTAAGCAAAAATAAAAACAAAACAAAACCAAAAACACTGAATAAACCAGAGATTCAAGGGTATTACATGATGTCTAGGAACACGTGTTTCACTGAAATATCCCTACTTTCTCTATCTGGAGGCAATAATAATAAGAACAGAAGGAAAATCCTAACAGCAAACAAAATTAGTGTATTTTCATCAAAACATTGCTAGTTATGAGTTACCTCAGCAGACTGCTAGTCCCATCAAGCTTAAGAATCTTAAAACCTTTGCATTTTTGTCTGCAGAGAAATGTGAGCCCTAACCTAAAGTCCATATCTAAGAAATATCTCCTTTTCTCTTCTTTCCTTTATTAAAAATTTTAAATCACTGCATAATTCCCAGGATAAGTTATCTACAACCAATGACCCAATCTATTTAGCACAGTGAAAAGCTCATGAAATTTGTAGTTACTCCTAACTTGGTGGCCTTAGGTAAGCCATTTAGCTAATTCTGGACAGGGACGATTCTTCATTTGAAAAAAAAAAAAAAAATGAAAGGACAAGGGGGACAGAAATGTCTGTACCACCTAACTCACAGGGTTGTTTGGAGTGTTTGATGATTATATGTGACATCTTTTGTCAGGTACAAATTCACAAACAAATATTGATCTTATGTAGAGGAACTGCAGTTTAAAGGGAACTTTACAATAAGGATAGTGTTTACCTTTTATACTCTGTTGCACTTTGGCTGAATATATGTCATCGTTTATACTTTTAGGTCTACTAATTATCTCATGAGATTCATTAAAGAAACTAAACAGGGTTTGCTTCTCTGACAACAACAGATATTTTTGTAGTACCTTCTAATAATCGAGTTCTTCCAAGGGAAAACGAAGTGTGATGTCCCAGTGGGTAAAACTATTCACCTCCACGTGGTTAACTACTATTATAAAAATCTATCGTACAGAAATGCTTAAATGTAGTTCAAATAAAATGAGAAATCTGAAATCTCCCCGAAGTTCCATGCTGCAAGGACTTAGGCAGAGCAGCACACCTTGGTTTACGATTTAACATTCTACGCTTAAGTCAACCCATAGCAGTAATAGATTTTCCTTTTTTTCTTCCAAATACGCTCCCTCCAGACCTATGCTCACAAATATTTTTATGTTCACAGAGAAAGAAAACTCTCAGGAACTTGGCTGTTGTGTCTGAGCCCATTTTAAATTGAAACCAAATCCTCATTTTTTTTTTCTAAAAAGGCTTATCAGATTTATCCATCTTACTACTCTTCTCTTGTTCAATTTGATCATATCCTTATTTCTCAGTACACTAGAATTATTGTGTCATTGCATATTTATGTTATATGTTTTAAATTACTGAGGCCATTGATATTTTTTTAGTTGTACGTAATAAGATTTAATGAACGCTCACCAAAACTTTCTAATACAAATTCAAAACACCTAAAAGATCAAATATAATCAGTACATTGTTAATTTTTCCTTTGATATATAGCTTTAATCATATTTGAACCTAAAATCTGAGTACACACATTGGCTGATGGATGAATATTGTTCCGGAAATCATAAGAATAAAGATCTGGTGCTGTCTTTGACACTTAATAGATACGTGCCCTTAAGGGAAAAAAAAAAAAAACAACTTGTCTGCATGACTTTCCTCGTATGTCAAAATGGTCTAGTACCTGTTTCACAGGACGGTTGTGAGATTCAGATGAGATAAAATTTGTAAAACCCTTAAGTGCAAAGAAAATAATTTTTAAATGATAATGTAATCATTCACATAGTTAAAAACCTGGTGGTAGTGCCTTTCATACTTACTGAGAGGTGCTATTTCAGGTAATTTCTTTAGATTTAAAGCAAAGACTCATGATAAATCTACTTTGTTTTTATTAGTTTTTTTTTTTTTTCAAAAACTCAATTGTTTCCATTACAAGCAAAGCACGTTCTTAAGTGATTTTGTTGCTATCATGGGTGTACGATATAAAGATATAAAGTGTAATGACATTTTCAATGGAAATATTGAACATGTCCTCAAAGTGTCTTCTATTTCTTTGAATAATGATACTTCCTTGAGTTGTCAATTTCCATCCTGAACCTAACCTTAACTTAGAATTCTATTTTTTTTCCTGGTTAATATAACCAACCCATTTCCTTGGTAATGCTATAACTAACTTTTGCAATCCTATTATATTATTAGCAATTATAAGTATTTCAATAGTTAAGGTACATTACATGGCATTGTGTACTGCCCGATTGTATTCAACCTTCACTGACATCTATTTTAAATCTTTACTAAAATTATATGACTTATGATTAAAATTCTGTCCAGTTAAACAATATTTTCCTCTAACTAAAAACATCTCATTCTATTAAGATGTATCCATATTGCCTCTAAAACAGGGAAAAAAGAATTGACTTAAAGTTATACAGCTGGATTTGATTACTTTAATTGACAACATTTTGTTTAATATTTTTGGCTTTTCTAATATTTGGTAGATTAGTCCAAGAAATTATCTCATGTTTTTTCTTCCAGTTGTTATGATCCTGAAAGAGTCTGGTTTTTATATCATATTCAGTTTTATATAATTTTTGAGCTTTAATGCCACTATAAATTAACTCAGTTTTTTTCCCATTCTGTCTTAAGTCTTGACCAGCATATTTTCATAGAAGTGATATTTCTACTTTCTATAGAGTGAGTTTCCATCTCTAGCCTTTGAAAATAGAATCTGAAGAGGTCTGTTTGTTTTCATCTTTTTTGTCTTTTTTTTTTTTAATTTCTTTTCCTTTTTGTGTAGTTTTGAGTTTCCCCCTAAAAAAGATATATGATACTTTGCCTGCTATACATGCTTCCTCAGCCACATGGAAAAAAATCTATGCTTAACATTATTAAATAATGTTGAGAATAATGAAATCCAAGGCAATTTTGGCAGACACCCAAGTTCATTTAGCACTTACAAAAAGCATTTTAATCCAATCGGCCCTTTAGTTCACTGGGATCCTCAAGTTGCCACCAAACAAGCTCTGCTGTTGCTATTAAAGTATCAGAGCTTAGAAAAGGCTGATACAGTTTCATTGGGAAGGTGGGAGTTGCTGAATCCTAATGCCACAATTAAGACAGGAATCCCAGCTTTGAGGTGACAACTTTTTCCGTTGTTTCCCTAACCCTGCCAGAACCACAAGTGTGCCTTTCAACAAACACAGTTTAAA
The DNA here is from genome assembly GCF_048773025.1 of Camelus bactrianus. Classification (NCBI taxonomy): domain Eukaryota; kingdom Metazoa; phylum Chordata; class Mammalia; order Artiodactyla; family Camelidae; genus Camelus; species Camelus bactrianus. The sequence goes on along the minus strand of NC_133575.1, from coordinate 73,623,910 downwards.
CACTTATAACTTGACTTATCTCAATAGCTGCTTTCAGTGTTGTTTGTTTAATTTGACACTGGTTCCATACCAAGTTGTACTGCACAGACAGAAATGGAACTATGAAGATTTCCTAAAGGGATTATGAATGAAAAGTTCACTTAGATTAAATGGCTATTCTGCTATAGTCTATGATAAAAATCTACATGTGAAGAGAGCAGTTAGCATGGTGTCTAATTTATCATTTGTTCCTGCTTTGAGGAGGGTTTTAGCAAATGTAAAATAACTTCTACCAAATCTCTTTTGTTGTTCTTGTTGCCCTGCAAAATGCTGGACACTAAAAAGAGAATAAAAATACTCTCTTTAAGTTAGGTATATGAAAATTTAATTGGTAACTTTATTCTGATATCTGAGTAATTAACTGACATGTTCATTTTCAATATTTGACAAATGAATACCTTCAAGGAGCTCTACTATATTAAACTGCTCAGAATTTTTGGATCTCTTTAAAAAAGTTTTAAAAATATTGGTGAGCTATTGACACTGTGTGATCAATGGCTTTCTTTTTGAAATGGTATAAATGTATGTATATAGTGATTATAAAGTAGATTTGACTATAAAATGAGCAAGCAACTATTTTTTTTTCTGAACTACAGTTTCACCTGATCTAGTCACATCAAAGGTTAAAATAAATTTTAATATCCAAATGCAATAATTGTATATTAATTTTTAAAAATGTCATCCTTTACAAAACAGCTACATTGAATCTTTTTTTAAAAAAAAATCTTTTACCTTTTGCTTACTTCACCTTTTTCATGCTTGTTTACCAGACTGAGAATTAACCTCTTGCTGCTCAATGTGGTTTGACCGGCAGCAGCCTCTACATTCCAGGGAACTTGTTTGAAATGCAGAATTTCAGGCCCCAGCTAGAATCTACTGAATCAGAATCTACATTTTAACAAGATTCCCTTGAATGAATGGTATGTGCATTAAAGTTTGAGAAGCACAGGAATAGAATATAACTTCCTAGAAATTGGGGTTTAAAATAACAAGTCATCAGCAGTGATGGTGATTGATTAGAAATCGTGTTTTGGCTCTATTTCTTTCTAAAGTGCTTAGATTCTGTTAGAGCTATCCTGCTACATATATATTTTTAGCACTGGCATTTATATATATGTAATTATTTACACTTTATTCAATTCAGAAGCCATGTGAATTCAAACTCCCTTCCTTAAATAATCCTGCTTTGCACTCATTCACTTTATAAAATGGTCAGCTTGTATTCTACCTATTTATTGTATCTCATGGATGTTAAAACTGAGTTCATGGACCAAGACAAGTTGCAGGACATGGGACACTGTAAGAAATGTGGAGCCTGACTGAAGGCTAAAATATCAGTATTAAACTTAGCAATCTTTTTTCCTGGTGTAAATAGAAAAACAGTAGAAATCCTGCCTGAGAACCGCAGAGCAAGTGCCCATGTGAAAGTTTTATCGTGTGTGTGTGTGTGTGTGTGTGTGTGTGTGTGTGTGTGTGTGTGTGTGTGTGTATTACACATTCCTAAGTCTCTCTTTTAAAAAATTCAGTATATTCACATGTTTTTTGTAGACATTTGATCCTAGTAAAACTAGCAAGTAAGTATCAAGTAACAGTTAAGGATTCCAAATATACAATATGAGAAGTGAGAAGCCAGCCTAGGTAGTTTCCAAAAAGCTGCATATTCCACCTCAAACTGAAAACCAGGCCCTAGCACCTAACACTGTGGCAGTGCTCTTCTCTACTTGATTTCCTTTTTTCCCCTTCCTTTCCCTCTGTCATAAAGTAAAAGGCTTTGCTTTCTCCTATTCTGCCTGCCTACCTTTGCCTGACCTAACACACACACACCCCCCTACCCCGACATGAGCAATAAGATCATGCAACAAACAGATCAAACTTCAGGAAATTTACTTAAAATCTTTCCCAAATTATATTTAAGCCTTTATGAAAATGTACATTTAAGTCCTTAGGTAAATATGCAATTATAAAAATGAAACCATCCTCCAGGGTATGTAATATCTTGCTATCTTAAGTAAATGGGCTTTTCAAATCATTTTTAAAGAGTTAAAATATTCATATACTTTAAGGCATTGATAGTTTAGTCTATTCACTCGGTTTTCATGTCAAGACTACATTTTACATGTTTTATAATGTAATATGCACAACCGACGTGCTGTTATTTATCTAAATTCAAAACAAAGTGTGGAAAATATAGTATTTTCTATATCTGGGTCAGATTGGGTAATTGTCCAGCTTAAGAAAGCCAAAGAAATAAACAAGTCCTGTATATATTTAACTTTCTGATAAGGGACAAAACTATTACTGCATTTGATCAAAGCAGGGAACAAGCAAGGTCGTAGAGTCAACTAATTAACGTTATCACCCAATACCTTACATGAGCTCCTGTTGCACTCATTTCACATCTCCAAGCCTTAGTTTTGTTATCTGTAAAATTAAGGGGTCGGGTGAAATGATCTTTCTGTTCCCTTCCATTTCTAGACTTTAAGAAACCTGTACTACACTTAGTATACCATAATGTACCACCTGGACTCAATACGTGTTGAGTCTTTATGCGACTATTTATTACTTTGTTGTTGTTGCTTATTGTTTTTGCCCAATTGGAATGTAAGCTTCTCAAAGCAGATACTGCCTTAAATTTCTTTAAAGGCCACGTTGCTCAACCCAGTCCAGCCACCACATTTAAAGTATTGCAATGCTGGACAAGCAATAGGTTTTCAGATATTGATGGTTAATGGATCGATGCGTTGAAACTAGAAATACCTGCAGAGCCAAGGGACAAGGAAACAATATGTGCTGCAGCTTTCTGCAAAACATCACATAACTTTTTTTTCATTGGAAAGGACCTTGAAATAATTTTAAATTTCTTCCTTTTTACTTTTGGGAAAACTGTATTCCAGGGAAATGAAGTTATTTGCCCAAGATCTCTCTCTGGATACTAATAAAATATAAATCATAAAATATCTTGTGTTCACACAATTTCAACAAACCTGCTCTCACTTCCCGTACCAAAAACCCCAGGATAAAGAAATTTATAATCCTGAGGACAACAGAAAATGATCTGCATATTGGGAGCTTACTGTCCTTTGGTTGATATGATGCAAACCTACATGCAATTGATTCCCAAAGACATTTTGCTTCAAAGATGGCATGTCAGAAGAAAATCGCTGTTTAAAATCCATTGTCAAATATTCTCTAAAATAAATCGTACATAAACACATAGCTGTCCTAAAAGAAAAATGAATTAGGCAGTAACACTAAATGTTTGCCACAGTAAGTAAACTTAAACTTTATGGAGTCTCATCATGATGGGTAATAATTTGAATTATTCCTATAAATAAAATAGAGGAAGTACACGAGCATCTATGAGCATATACTGTTAAATTTCAATAGTCCCACTATCTTATACATAATTTTTACAGGGTTAGTGTACAAGACTCCAGATAGGAGGAGATTATGACACCAGTAGACAGTTAGTTGACAGACTTATTTAAATGTGCTTGGATACACTTGTCAACGAAATTTTTTTTAATCCAAGGAGCATTTTTTTGGTTTTTGTCTTATTTTTTCATTCAGAACTTTGAGAAAGTATACTCAAAGAAATGAGAGGCAAGGCAGGGCATGGGGAAAAGCCCTGGATTGGAAATCAAAAATCCTGTATAGGTTTCTCCTCTTACTAACTGGAAAGCCTCAGAGACCTGATTTCACCTGTCTGACCTTCAGTTTCTCCATTGACAAAATAGGTATAACCATGCTTTCTTTCTCTACTCAAAGTTTTTTAAGAGAGTAAAATAATCTATTTACTTTCAAAATTATATAAAATATAGGATACTGTACAAATGAAAGGCATTAAACTAAGAGAATGACTTAAAGCAAAAGGGTGGCAGAAAATTCAATGTTTTGTTTTCATTTCATATGATGACAGTAAATGAATTGTAAAATCAGTAAAATCTCGATTTGTATCCTAATCACTTAAAGATTTTAAAAGAAATGAATTTTCATATAGTTTAATTAAAATCCACTAGTAAATTAGTTTTATTATTGTCATGCTAAAGGATATGTTAGATTAATAAAAATAGTTCTTATTGAAGAGAGAAAAATCCTCTCCCAGGATTTATTCTCTTCCTTCTTTTGTCTTTCCTTTTTTTGTTTTCCTAAATCTACATATTCAAGATGAGGAGATTAGGTGGAAAAAATCATTCTTTCAGATCTGGGCTGAAAATGACAACTATAGCCATTGTCACTGTTAGCTTCAAAATTTATTACACTGATTTGGTGCTTAATACATTCATGACAATTAAAAGGACAGTTTAAATCCTTGATCAGTTGAGGATTTTCAGAGTATGAAAGATAATAGAAGCATTTATGATTTTTGCCAAGTCACTCTTCTAATTCAAAAACCATAATTGAAAAAGACTCTTTATCCAATTTATTTTTACTGTTTGATAATGAGAATGCAGTCTTTCCACAGATGTAACCAAATCTCAAAAGACACTTTTCACCCTAAAATAGCTTTCTCCATGTGATAAACCTGTGCTTTACAATTAATGCTGCACAGGGCATAAATCTTGAGGGACCATGGCACATAGGTCCCTTGATGTTTTCTCATGGCAACAGATGACCACATTTTGGGGATGATGCCTTCGTGATGAACTTCCATTGAAAAATAGCACCATTTCAAATATGATTAGAATAACTTAAACACTGCAAGTCAGTCTGGAATATCAAGGCATCTTACCTAGTTTTCTTCATTCTGGATACCGAATGATCAATAAAGTCTTCAGATAATAGAACTCTGCTCAGACAATGACATGTAATTTGGAATGTTTTGAAGTCAATCCAATTAAATGTACTTATACATTTTATTTTTCCCAAAGGTAAAATTTACATATGTTATTGATGAAAGAATGTATCATCTATTTTTATGGCATACTCTTTCTTCCCTCCCCAGTTCCCAATGATGTTGGGCCAACCTCAGTGCATGTGAAGATATGGACAACCTGAGAATTGCCCATTTTTCACACATACAAAAAAATAACTTCCTAAGAATGCAGTAAAAAACAAGGGTTCCTGTCTGAAGACTGACATGGTAACTGTGTATGTTTGTATAAACATTATGAACATACTTTGACAAAGGCCTTAAAATCCTCCGTGTGTGTGTGTGTGTGTGTGTGTGTGTGTGTGCGCGCGTGCGTGTGTGTGTTTCTGTTTGTGGGGAGATCTGTCTGAGGAGGACGCCCTCTCAAAGTATTTAAATTTCAGTCACTATGACAATCCCACAAAGCAAAAAGGAGAGGGGACTAAAAATAAGAAACTTTCACTGAAAACATAAAAAGAATGACCCACGGGAAAAGGACACTCCAGAAAGGACGAGACGCAGAGAAACATTTCCAGGCGTGTGTGGTGAGAAATTCAGAAAAGTTGGAAATACTCCCCAAAGTACAATACTTAAATTCCTCGTTGTAACCAAAGGGAAACAGACATTTGCAGGCATAATAAAAAATATAACAAATCTCAGGAATTCCACTATAAATGTTGTTTGAAATAAAATAGCAAAAGACACACACAGACAGCAAGAAATCTCAGTGAGGAAAACTGGACAAATCTGTAAGTTTGAAGTAGAGGTTCCTCAGTTCCTTTTTTTTTTTTTTTTTTCCAAGCTTCTTTGAGGTCACTGAAGGGGAAAAGAGTCCACATGGTTAGTGGGAAGGAAGACCTAAAATATGGATGAGGGAAGAAATTACCTAGGTAGGTAATGCAGGAAAGAAGACTGACAAGAGAAGGGAATGGAATAGAGACAGAGGTGTTTGCTAGTGACTGAGGGGAGGAAAAAGCCAAGATTAAGGGACTCTTAATTGTTGGCAGGGAAAAAGCTGAAGTGGGTAAGGGTGGGAGACACCATTTAGGGCACCGAGATGATGTAGTGGGGCTGGTACTGTGTGGAAAACGGAAGGCGGTGGGGATAGGTGTGCTTCCAAGTGGCCGAAGGAGTTTACCGTGACGGTGGGAGAAAATGGGGACTTTGGAAGGCTGGGTGGGGAAGGTGAGATGAACATGGAGATATAACTGTATAGATGATAATAACTAAAGAGGAATTTGCTTTCCCCAAATAGCAACCTTTTCTTTCTTAGATCTAGTGATCTACCTTAGACTCTCTTCATTCATTTGTCCTTTTTCCTGGATGTTACAGTATCTTCTTAACTTATGTGCTTCCACTCTCTATTCCAATCCATGAGTTGATTCAAATATACATTTAAAGACAACAACAAAAATGTTTTTATTGTATGCCACCTACTGCCCAATTTTCTCACCGTTTTGTCGTGTTGTTTTTAACACAGCTGCTTGAAACATCTTCAAAGGTGGCCTATGCCTACAAAATACACACATACCTCCTAACCACACAGTGGGTGGGATGTCAAGCCCTCCACACCTCCCCTTACTTAGTCTGTATTAGGCTCTTCTAGGTCTACTTCCTGGCTAGCCACTGCCTAGGAATGCCTATTTTTCAAAGCCAGAGAGACACTTTCTTTATGAATCTTTCCTCAACCTCTTAGCAAAAATTAATTCCTCCCTCCATTATGTTCAATTAGAGCATTAATCACATTGGATCATAAATTTCTAAGCCTCCAAACTCCAAGAGGCCCAAACTACCTTTCCACATTCTCTTTTGTATTCCTGGAGCCTAGCACATTGTCTGGCACGGTAGGTGACTAATTCGTGTTTGCAGATTCTTTGCTGAATAAATAGATGACACCTCCTTTCACACACGTGAAGCAAGATTATTGGAGAAAATTAGATTTCAAATTTCCACCCCCGTCCCACTAATAGAAAACGTGTCAGCCATACATATGTCGTCAGCTTAACTTAAAGCCAGTGGTTTATATAAAGTCTCCTTGTCGGTGTGTCTCCCTTCCCTTCCCTCAAAACCTTCTAAATCCTGGCTAAAGGCTGTTGTGGACTGCTCACATAGGAAAAAAGGAGAATTTTCTGCTTTCTAAATCCCCTACCAGATTTCTTCCTGCCACCAGCAGTCTGGAAGCTCTCTATCAGGAATTTCTATCTTGCAAAGAACATAAAGTTTTGAATACCAAGAGAAGAAATAATGTGAAAACTGCAATTCCTCCTGCCAGGGCTCCCAGCTGCCAAAACCTACCATTGCTTGGGCATCCATCAGAATCGCATTCTGGTGATTAAAAAAAAAAAAAAAAAGGCTCCTTTCAACCCTTAGCAAATGACTAAATTCTAGAAAATGAATGTGCTTTTATGCTTGTTCTGAGTTTTCTTCCCATTCTTGTATTTCAAACGCATAGCAACTTTAAGTTTGCTGCCTTTTCTGATACATCACGTAAGGGAAGACTTCCATCCAAGGAAAGGAAACAAAACGGAAGAATTCTTCGCTCCTGCTCCCCTTCCCCCAAATCTCCCACCTGCCTACACACCAAACTACAGTCAGTAGGGAAGCAGTTTGCTGCGATCCCCTCTGAATGCAATTTCTTTGGGAAGGAAACAACTCAGTTCCCAGGCCCAGCTGCCTCTACGCACCCTGCATTCGTCCCCTCCCTCTTGCCCTGTGCAATCTTCTCCGAATGCGCCCTGCGGTCCCTCTCCTAGGGCTAAAGAATTGTCCGCAATCAGGGGAAACGGATTAGCTTCCAATTCGGGAAAGCAGGGGGCTGCTCCTTCAAACGAGAGCAGCAAACTCAGAAGGGAAGCCGCAGCGGGCTTCCGTCTTGTAAAATCCTATTCTTGAATCGTCCCAATTTGGCGCGCAGGTCTCTAGAAGTGACTGCGCAGCCTTATAATAAAGAGGACAGTGGCCTCTCCCCTGCGGCAGCAGCTCTTAGAGTCTTCTCGCAACTTCCCGTTTCCAGTGCCTTCTTTCGGTTATGGGGACTCTCCTTCCTCACCATCGCCTCCGATCCCCCCCCCGCCCCATTTCATTGAGAAGACGACCCTCTTCGCCTTCTAGGCAGCTCTGCTCTGTTGAAGGCAAAGAGCCACGGGATTTTAAGGATGCCGGTCTTCATATCTCCCTTCCTCATCACTCGGGGAGGAGAGAAAATAGCGGAAATTTAACACCGGTAACTGTTACGATTTCACCTGAAGAACTTGCCCTCTAGAATGCCGCTAAAGAAGTAAATTCATAGTGAATAGTGAAGGTGCAAGGTGAAAATGGGAGGGAATGGGGGTAGGGGGGCAGGGAAAAGGAGGAAAGAGTGCGGGAAGACTCTCCTTGTGTATTGGATTCCCGGGTTCCAAACCGGTCACGGCCGGGGCCCGCAGTCGCCGCCCCCGCCGCGGGCGCCTCCGCGCGCCTCTGGGGAGCGAGTGAGCGGGAAGGAGGGGCCGAGAGCGAGAGCGCGGGAAGGAGGCCGCCAGGAAGCGACGGCGGCTGCGCACGGGGAGCGCGCGGGGCAGGGCCGCCCGCGCTCCCGGCCGAGACCAGCTGCCCGGCCGCCGCTCTGCCCGCCGAGCCGCTCCGGGGCTGACATCATTGCCGGAAGGAGGGGCTGCCCGGGCAGGGGCGACTGGAGAACAAGGTTCTAGGGCCTCGCTGGTGGAGGCGCTCCCTCGCCGCTTGGCAAGCGCAGCGCGGTGGCAGCGGCGGCTCGATTCAGCCCGCGTGAGCTGCGCGCGGCAATTCTTAATTTAGCGGAGGGAGAGAGGTATCTTTAGACCTTAGCGCGTCCATCTCTTGGTTCATTCGTCAAAACCGCCCGCACACCGTCCGCGCTTCCTCGGATGAATTAGACAAAGGCAAGAAAGGGGGAAACATGTACAAATGCTATTACTTCGACTTGCTTTCAAATGCCCCCCACCCCCACCCCACGTGAAAGGACAGCCCTGAGGCTGATTTCCCGCCGTGTTTGTTTCAAACAAGATTGAGAGTGGAATTCCATTAAGTCTTCAAGTTCAGAAGGTGCTCGCAAGTACTCTTTTTTTCTTTTTACTTTTTTGAGTCACACCTGTTTTTAACCTTTTATGGGAGGGACAAGAGTCGCTTTAGTCATAAAGCACCGCTACCTTCCCCAGTGTTTTTGTTCAGTGTTCAGAATTCTTCTCCGCACGCTCCTCAGGTTGTTTCCTGGTTGCAGCGCTAAGAACACGTAAGCAGCCTCTCTAACACCATCATCCCCTCCCCATATTTCCTGCCCCTTTACCCGCCTATCCCGATTTTTAAACAGTTTCTGCCACACACTTCCCTGAGCATAGAAACGGTTCCCATGCTCTGTTTAAATCCCACCTGGAGATGTTTCCACACACGGACTTGCTCTTATTTTGTTCCTATTTCATTTTATTTATTCTTTGGTCCCAGCCCCTCCTCTCTCCGGTCTTTGCTTTGTGGGTGTGTGCCGCAGTGGCGCAAGTTTCAATCCCCAGCCCCGCCAGGAGCCCACATTTTGGAAGGGCACCCGGCTCGGAGATTCGACGGCCCGCCCGCAGCCACGCGCGCGCGCACGCACACGCACTCCACACGCGCACCCAGCGCCCTGCACCCCAAACCGCAAAGGCGGCCAAAGCAGGGAAGCGCGGAATAATTCATTCTGGAAGCCAAGAGGCCGTTTTCAGTGGAGCTCTGGAAGTCTTCCCTTGGGGGAAGGAAGGAAGAGGTTCGTTCTATACACTCTTGAAAGCTGACATCCCCCCCCCTTTTTTTTTGCAAGGGGAGGATGTCAGTTTGCGGGTAATCGCTCCTGTGCAAGTCGTGTCTCCAACCGAGGGCAGACTGCCGCTCAGCTCATCTAAGTCTCTAAAGAAAAGGACCCATTTAAGGCGACGCGCTTTTTAAAAGTCACCTTTTCCGATGACGCTCTTAAGAGGCATTCGTTTTCGCGAAAGGGGGCTGTTTTCTAGCTACGCGCTTAAAAAAAGACTAATTCTTTTGTGGACAGATAACTATTTTCCGGTTCTATCTTAGTAAACGTCATTCATTTATGGGATAGGTAGGGGGTTTGGGGCTAAGGGATTAAAAGTCAGTTCTTTCGAGAAAGAGGAACCCTTTTATGTTGAGCTACGCTCTTAGAAAAAGTCATTTTTTAAAAATTAAGAAAATGATGCCGCTTTTCGGCTACGCGATTATGAGAAGTTCTTTTTTTAAAAAGCTAGACAGAATCTTCCACACCTACCATCTCCACATCCAGCAGGTGCTGGCTGAGCACAGCCCCAGAAGTAGGGCGGGAAGGAAGGGCGGGGAGGCGAGCGGAGGGCGGAACGGCGCGGGGGTCCCTGTGCGCTCCGTGGTGCGCTGCGCTCTCCTCTCTGCGCCAAGGGTCGGGTCCCCAAGGCTGAGAGCGAGCCTGGCAGGGATCCAAACCACGAGCCCCCGGAGACAGGAGCGCAGCTCAGCAGACCCCGGCGCGTGGTCGGAGGCGGGCTCTGGGCTCCAGGCACTGCCCCTCAGGTCGGACCGCTCCACCAGGCTCACCGGACTGTGATCTTTGCTTAGCACCTGCCCCAATCTTAGAGTTTCTCTCAGTTTTGCGGAAAGCTGGCTGTTTCCGTAAAAGTGAAAGACCTTTTTGCACGGCCAGTGTCGGAGAAATTCATGCGCGGACACTTTTCTGACAGAAGTGAGAGTTTTCGCAAAGTAACCAAGCCAAGCCGACTGGTGGCTGTGCCAAAAAGATATTCGAGCTGCGCTCACCTCCGGGATTTGCTCTCTCTCTTATCTCCCAGGAGGAGATGGGGGGAAGGGAGGACACAGGAAGCGTCTCTAAAACCACTCGGTGGTCACAGTCGAGACCCCAAAAGCAGGCAGCCGGAAGCCTCCGCGCAGTAAGTGCGGGGAGACTCGCGTCTCACACGCCGCACTCAGTTCTGGCACCCGGACCGGATACTTACCCTGTTGTCGAAGCCAGTAGAGAAGAATGAGGTGGGAAGTGAAAAAGAGAAAAGGCTTCCGCCGACTCCACGGAGACTGCGATTGCTGTAGCGGGGCTCTACCGCTACAGCTCGCAGTCCGCGGAGCAGTTGGAGTCGCGCAGGCTTCCTTTGAGGCTGTTTGGGCAGCCCGGGTTGCCTGGGCTGCCTGTGTCGCCTATGTCGCCGCGGCCACTGCCACTCTGCGCACTCTGTTTAGCTGGCTTTCTGCTTTGCCGCGCGGGCCGCTGCGTGCAGCTCAGGCTCACGGCTCCTCCCGCCCTGACAGTTCGCCGACTGCAAGGAGCCAGTGCCGAGCCAGCCCTTTTCAATGGCGAGGGGGAGGGACTAGATTGAGGGGGAGAAGGGGGAAGGAAGGGGGGTGAGCGAGTGGAGGGCGGGGGCGGGGGGAGAGAAGTGAACCAGTGCCCGGGCCGCCTGCTGGGAGGGGATGGCGCAGCACCAACTGCCGGGTACCCCCCTCTGGTCCCCACTCTCGGCACCCCACATCCCCCACCGCTTCGGGGGCGGCCCCTCCCAGATGATGGGGAACCGGGGAAGAAGGGCGGGGGCGAGATGGAGGTAAGCTTAGGAAGTTACTGTTAGCCGCCCCAAGAAGGCGGCAGGAAGCGTGCTGGAGGCACACTCGCGTGTGGGACCCGCTGCTGGGAAAAACGCGCCGCTTTCGGGCTTCCCGCTTTGCAGAGCAGAAACGAGGGCAGGCACCGCTCTCCGCTCGGTCCTCCGCTCGCTGTTCTCTTACGCTTCCCTTTAAGTTGAACTCATTCACATTATCTTACAGAAGTTTTATTTTTCTTGTTCTGTGTGCTTTTCTCGCTATCCCGCTGACCGCTGTGACTCCGGCTTGAGAACCAGCATCCAGCAGCACCATTTTCTCATACAAAGGATACTTAAGGCAGAGTAGTGGAAGTAGGGGCAGGAGTCGGGCAAAGCCGCAGTTGGAGCCGAGAGACCGTGTCTGCAATGTATCATACTCAGCTGTGAGCTGGGTCTGGTGCCTCGATTGCCTTTAGATTGATCGTCTGGGGGCGGCGGAGAGGGGGTTGAGGGGGGAGATCTAGCATTTGGCTACCCCCAGAGAGTAAGTACGAGTGAGCAAAAGCAGGTCGGTGGCTTTGGGCTGCTTTAGTGGGGTCCAGCCGCTTGGCTGCCGGGGACCGGGCAGCAACGCGGGCGTGGACAGCGCGTTTCCGAGGTAGGGAAAGATGCAGGAGAGGGAGGAACCCAGCCGCAAGACTGGTGTTTGCCAGCTCGCTCCAGCTGCCTATTCGGCGACGCCCGGGCGGACATCGGGGTGCCAGGTCTTACAAGACCACTAAAGCGACCAGGGGTAATGTGGCTGTTTTTTTGGCTCTGATGCGTCGTGGGTATCTAGAAGCGTGGCTAATTCTCTCGTCCCTGTTACTAGACTAAAAGCAAATAGCAATAACAACCAAATCCTTCCCTGTTGGTCTACTCTGATTCTTGCTCCAAGGAGCAAGTCCTTAAATTTACCCAGAGGCCGGAGAATGAACCAGGTGATTGAATTCTTTAAATTCCTCTCCAGAAAGGTATATAGTTTTAGGGGAAAAATCCATTTTCTACTCTTAGCCAATAGAAAAACTTATCTTTCTAGTGCTCTGCTTTGTTTTTGGAAGGAGGAGGCTCTCTTTCCTGAAATAAAAGGAGGAAAAGTAGATAATGTTTTCGGGCGCCAAGAGCGCAGTATTCATTTTTATTTTTGTCTCCTGAATAGAAGGGGGAATGCATCTGCATAGGGATAGAACATCAAGAAGGAAAAATCTTGCCAGATATCGTGAGTTGATTCTATCTACCAATCTCTTCATGGAAAGTTATTGTTATTATTTTTTTTATGGAAGGACAAATCTTTCTGACTTCTTTCCCTAGTATATCCCTCTCCATCTTCATAATTGCCTTCTTTCCAATTCCTGATATTTTTAAAGGTTAAAACTCTGGTTCAAATAATTCTCACATCATTTTTTTTCCTTCTACATTTTTAACACCTAAAGCCACTACAGGGAGCGACATTGGAATCACAGTTCAGTGCAGTTTGCATGAAAGAGGACACAAGGAAGTATTTACTATTACATTTTACTCCTCCTGTAACTCTGCCTCCATTATTCACGGTATCCAGCACATGCATTGTCCCCTTCTGGGGAGCTAGGACAGGTCTTGGAGTTGAAATCAGAAGCTGTCAAATGATTACAGCTCTGACTCTTGGGGTTTGCGCTACTGGATGAGAGTCATAGGTGATGGCAGGAACTCAATGAAAATAAAATAAGTGATTGATCCAGGGGAGTGTGGCAAAGCCATGCCATGGAGGGATTCTCAGAGCACTAATGATCATTCATAACATCCGCATTAGACACCAATTAATTGTATGTTAAGATTTCCATCTAAATCCAAGGCAGGGGGAGAAAACTATTTGGTGACTATTCTGAAGTATTTAAAGTTATCATCGTGCCAGACTCATGAGGTTAATATTATTATTCACATTTTACAGTTCCTGAAATGGAAGCTCACAGCCAGGTAATTTGCACAAGACCATGTTGCTGAAGAGTAGCAGACTCTGGATTTTCATTCAGAGTGTGTAACTCCTAAATTCAGCTACATGGTTGCTTTACAGTGAATCTGGATTCTTCTGTAATACAAAGTACAACATTTAGTTTTAAGTGTATAGTCCAATAGAAAACGATCTCTCTATAGTAGAAACATTACTTACAGACAAAAGGATTATTTGTAGAACTCGGTAACCCAGAAAATCATCTGAAAAATTCAATTTGTTGATAAAACTGACAGAAATCCACATCTGAAAATAATGAAAAAAATTTTTTTTCCCAGTTTCTCTTCTCCTGTGTTCTGTCTGATGGTGGCACCAATGAGCAATGGAATAACCAAAGGCCAGGACACCTAGCAAAAGCTGTCTGCGTGGTCCTCTAACTAAAATGACTGATGTGGACTCACTGTGCTTACTTACAGAGAGATCTCCTTGACTGAATGCCTTTTCTGCACTATTTGCATTATATACATTGTCTGATTAATCCTCAAAACCATTCTATAAGTTATGTATCATTAGCTTCATATTTTTTTTTTTTAACAAGTGAGGAAACTCACAAAGACTCACAGAGGCTAGGTAAAATGTGCCAGGTTATATAGCTATAAAGTATAGAGTTGGGAAGTTCAAACCCATGTCATTTCCAGTCCACTCTGCTGACCCTCAGCATATGGTCCTCAGATTGTGTGATTACACATTTTCAGAATTTGCATTACATCCAAAAATTTATAATTAACCAAAGGAAACTTTAAGAATTTGTTTTCTGGAGGCGATGCCATGAATGAACTGTTACATTTATTGCACTTTGTTTGTTCAGTGTTCCAATTTGAAACTTGAGCCAGGGTTCTACTAAGATCAAAAAAAGGGAAATTTTGGTAATAGGTACCATATAAACATGGGACCATTTCCCATCTCTGAGGATTAAACTTTAGAGCCATTATATAATTATAGAATGGACCATACAAGATAATTAAAATACTTCAATGAGTCAGGATATTTCTCAGGCCAGTGAGAACTGATTAAAACTGAGGAATAATGTGTTAATCTGAAGAAGGGTTGGTCAGCTGTGGCGATCTAGTAAAAGAAGACTCAAAAAGATAAGCATTGCTAACTCTTATCCATGGTCATTTTCCTCTCACTGGCATGAGATTTCCTCTCACTTGATATGAGATTGATGAAGCTAATCAAATACTCTGAGATTTCGGTTGCCCTCGCACTGAAACACCCCTTATCAAGCAGTCTGCCATCTGATTGTAATTTGCCTTTCCATGTACTCTGTGGGGAGAGAGAATGCACAGGTCTTACAGATGAATGAGAATGAATACTTTGCATCATGCTCCAGTTATTTGCATCAGAGTCCATTCATCCTTGTGTTGTCCACAACTACTTGCACCTACATTGCACATAAATGTTACAATCAATAAGTCATCATTATTATTGAAAAAGTAGGTGGATGTATGGACACAAAGCTGTCAGAATGGATAAATTAAATTCCCCATGGTATTTTTCATATTTAATGTTAACCACCACCACCAATTGCAGCTAATAGGAGGCAGTGAAGCCCAGTGATTAAGAAAAGAGCTTTGGTTTCAAACCAAATTTGGAATTCTGGCTCTGGTATTTTCTAGCTGTGTGGCTGTGGGCAAATTAATCTCTAGACTTGTACTGTATAATAAGATAGCTACTAGCCACATATGGTGATTGAGCACTTGAAACTCAGCTGATCCAAACTGAGATGCACTGGGAGTATAAAATACACATCCTATGTTGAAGACTTAGCATGTGCACATATGTGCATGTATACAAAATATATAATTAATATTTTTATATAATTGCATGATAAAATAGTATTTTGACTAATTGGTTAAATACAATATTATTAAAATAATTTTACCTGTTTATGTCAAATATGTTAGTGGGCTACTAGAAAATTTAAAATTACATATGTGGCTCGAATTATGCTTTTGTTGAACAGAGCTGTCCTAGAAAGCTTCAGTTTCTTCATCTAAAAATGGGGATAATTTATTCAGCTCAAATTGTTGAAGTGATATTTAAATAAGATAATGCACTTCAAATGCTTAGCACAGTGCCTGACATTTAGTTGAACAGTAGTCACTCTCTAAAAGTTAGAAAATAATGATAGGTAAAATTAAAAAAACAAAACAAAACCCATAAACCCAAAAGGGTTAGGAATTGCTCGAAGAGAAAGCTTTAGTTACAAATTAATTTACTTTATCTCACGTGAAATCATTCTACTTCTCTCTCTCTAAAAACAAGGGCAAACATACATGTGTGGTGGGGAGCGGGAAGGACAATACTTTCGACATACAAAGATAATAATGTGTATGCAAGTGTTTTGAAGAGTTAAAAGTACTTTCTTAATTCCAAGCATTTCTACTATCATAATTCTTACAGGCACTTTTACATTTAACTGGTAAATATTTCCAGTGTTGAGGCATTCAAGTCACAGGTAAAGATAAGGCTGAGATTGGTGTAGGTACACATAAGGCAAACGAATTTCTGCAGAAGATACAGAAACTGGAGAAAGCCCGGTAGTTGTAGAGCACTATGTTTTCAGTAGCTGGGCAGCAGGAATACCGTATCTAGCTGACGACAAAATGCATTGCTCAACTGGAGACACTAGAGGGTGCTATTAGTGAGAGCTTAGAGGGAGGAATAAATCTTGCAGCCCCCCTCCCCCTCTCCATTTCTATAGATTATAAGAATTTGAAAAGGGCATACCTGTGAAATGAAACTAACACTTCTCCATTCCCTCCTGGACATGACTTTCAAGGGTTTTTTTTTTGTTGTTGTTTTGTTTTTTTGTCCTAATACTGGCCTTACAACATTACCCGAATAATAAAATATTAGAAGTTTGTTATAGAACTTGGGCAAATAATTGGGAAAAGTTTGAAATGGTTCCCTGCTCTGAGAAAAACACTTTACCAACGCCCAAGGAGGGGAGTACGCGAAATAAAAATACAAGAGAAAGGACTTTGAAAGAAGGAAAGACTTCAACAACTTCTGTAATTAAGTAGGGGTGGGACAATTGTTTAGTAATCGTGCCATATATGATTTATTTTTTTCTCTCTAGGCTTGAACAGCTACATGCTTGCAGTGGACAGAAACTGCAGCTGAATTTCTTTCACAGGAGCCTGGGAATTACAGCCTTATCTGTACTGCTGAACTTCGCTGAAGCACTGAGCTCTGATTAATGCAATTAAATGAATAGAAGGTACGTGGTGTTGTCGTCAAGGTTGCTGTTTCCTACTAAAGAATGCACTTCTACTGTACTCTCATTTTTTTTTTCACAGATGAGTAGTTGCAAACTGTACCGGATGAGGCTTTTCATCTGTGTGTTATTTGCCTATATTGTGATGGAAGCACACAAGCAGGAAAAATTATTGTGTCTTTTAAAGCATAGAAGGCTGAGAATGCTATTAACAGTTTCTAGTCTTCTTATTTCCTTAGGACAGGCTTTAGCTTGAGGTATCCAGATGTTGCCTGGCGAGGTGAAAGATTCAAAGAGATTTTGGTTGCTGAGGAAAGCAAAATTCGTTTTTGTTGTTTAATACTGAGATTGAATTTTTTTTTTCATCCTGCCAGAACTCCTATGTGGTCCTGTCTTCAGGAAGTCAGCATCAGCTACTGCTCTAAATTTAGAAAATACACACACCTATGAAAGCCATCACATAATGTTTCCAAAGCAATATATATTGGGATTGACAAAAGTAAACATTTTTAAAGAATCCTGGACGAATCCCACACCACTCTGAGCCTTCTTTCCTTTATAAGCCTCTTTATTTCTATTATAAGATATGACTATGAAGTAAGTAGATTTAACTTTTGTACGGTTTGGGAAATCAGTTATGTTTTCTGATGTATGGTAACAAATATACTGTACATTTCAGTGAAACACCTAGGAAAACTGCTTTACTTTTTTTTTTTCTAATTAGCAACCATGGCTCTGGTTTAGTCAACATAGTGTTTAATGAATGGATGGCTACTTTGAGCCATTTTTCATTGACTAGGGTACTGGCAATGTCGCATTTTAAGTGATTAGACATGCGATTAGATAATCAACCTAGGGTTTCTGTTTTCTTTTAAGATCAAACAGTTTTATTTCATCATGACTGAAACTTAGCTGAATGTTAGTTTCTATCTTAGGGTAAAATATAAAAGCCAAGAATTCTTCTTAGTTGCCAAAACGCAGCTGGTCTCCACTATTCCTTTTAGATTTCCTGTCACATAAGGTGAAGAATGGTGATTCATTTTACTTTTATGCAAAAAAAAAAAAAAAAGATGTCTTTGAATTTTTCAATTAATTTTTTCTTTCTTGACTAACTTCTAAATAAAGTGAAACTGTAGACGCAGTCTGGCACAGTATTGATCCTGTTTGGTTATCTTCTTTTGACAGGCTAGATAGTGAGGGAAAAGTGTTTGGAACATAGAAGGGTTCTCCTTTTAAGGAAAAAATGTACACAAAATTGGCAATGAAAATTAAATATTGTTCCTGGATTCCTTCCACTGTGAATGTTGTTATTATTAGGCTCCATCTTTTCTAGATCTGTTGCTGGAACTCAAAGCACTAAAAGCACTTCCTTCTCCTTCAGACTGAACCTAATCCTGTCATACCAAAGAACTCTTCAAAAATTTCCATCTTGTCAACTGATGAGTTTTCAAATTTGATGTCTTTTCAGACCCAGTAGTTAGTGTCCTTGTGGTGAAGCCAGCAAATCTGAGTTTTACTCCAAGTCCAGTCCTAGTGCTCTGGTTTGTACAATCAGCCATCTACCTCAGTTATCTGAGTGGCACTTTAGTACTCACTACCAGTACCAGTGTGTGGGCTGTGATGCTTAGTTGGAGCACTGGCATCCTGCCTACTTTCTACCAGTCCATTTCCTTGGTGCCCTAGGCTCATTACCAATGAAATATTACCTGCTTGGCTGAGGGTTGTGATCCTGACAGGACAACTTTCTTAGAACTGTCCTATAAATACCAAAATAACTTATGACTCTAGCCTCACATTTTATGTTTTACATTCTTGGACCATTTATTCTATGGAAGATGCTGAAGTGGGTAGGCTGTGTTGGAAAGCCATTTGCAATTCATCATAATAAGTAATGTTATGTTACTCAAAGGTGTTTATTATTCTTGAACAGTGCAACTGAATTACTTAACACCCACACTTCCAGTCCCATCAATTATAAATTATTCTCCAAAAATACCATGGGGATGTAACAATCATAGAAAAATTACTAATAAAAATACCAGAAAATGTGAAATTATCTTTGTCATAAATATGTTAAATGACAGACGTTTCCAAATGTCATATGAATTATAAAAAGTTTCCCTTTTCTATAAGGATCACTTGGGGTGGGGAGCCTGAATGGATTTCTGAGAAGGCGACAAAGTTTTGAAAACACATTTGCAAGATAAGATGTGTGGTAACTTTGAAGTATATATCAATCAGTGACACAGACAATGAGATGTGTGTATCTAAATCTAGTCAAGGACCTCAGGAATTACATACTTAGATTGAAAGTATTAGACTATATTTGTCAGCTATTGTTATAAACTTACATTTCGTGGAGAATTAAATACTACTATAGTTTGTACTAAATTAATTTTTGTTTTTAACTCGGCGTCATTCTACTCTCTTCTTCTTCAAAGGTCTTTCTGGGTTAACAATGCATAAAAAGTTTGTAAGTTAAAATTTTCTCTGAAGTGTAGCACCTGTTTCTTACACTTCACTTATACAACTATGTCATGAGATGCAGTCTTGACTGGCAAAATCATCAGATAAGCAATACTTTTATTGTCACAGTAGATTTGTTCTACCAAGAAGCTATAAATTATAGTTCAATAAACTCTTAACAAAATTAGCTTAGAGTTCTATTCAAATAATAAAAAAATGAAAAGAAATATAAAAACTAGAAGATAGTCTTTTGTCTCCAAAGCATGAGTGTCTCAAGGAGGAGGAAGAGAAGGAGTTGCTGGGGGGGTGTTTGGGGGGTTGGTTGGGGGTTGCTTGGGGGAAGAAGTGTGACAGAGGGGGGCGGGGGGAGGAGTATGAAGAATAGGCAACCTCAGGGTCCTGAGGGAGGGAAGGCCGTATAGGTCCTTTTTCCTTTTAAAATTACTTTAAAAAATTTCTCCTCCAACTTCACTATGATTATCACTTTTGAAACTTACTTTATGCAGCTTCTCTTTCAACTTTGCAACAAGTACTCTGGCAGGGTAAAATGCTCATATGGAGACTGGTGTATGGGACAAGTGGAAGTGATAGTGAAAAAGGAACTGAAATCACCATTCTCTTCACAAGGACTTTTATACTGCAGATTCTGGAAAGAAATGCAGGGAGTTAGCAGTTAGCAGTAGTGGAGGGACGCAGATCGGTGTTCAAAGCCTGCCCCCAAACTCCTAACTTTTTTACTTGGCGTTCCCCAGGCCTGAGTTCCAGCAGTGTAGTCCGCACTAGAAACACAAGTCCAAGGGAAAAGGACAGTCAGTGATGGAGTGTGGCTGTGTCTGAGGCCCTTTAAAGGGTAGCAAAGGAACAAGTTTAGAGATGGGGGAGGTGGGGTGCTGCTCAAAGGAGAAACAGGTTGATTTAGAATAGGACCTCATTGTCTTTGATACGCAAATATGTATGGTGACTCTCCAACACATATGAAGAGTTTATTCAACCAGGGAACCCTTTTGAAACAGTACAAAAAATGCTGCTAGGCAGTTTTAAAAGCACCTCTTTGGGCTCTTCAAACCGGTGATCAGGTTAATCCTTCTGCATATGGCTAATTTCATGCTATTAACATTCATGTTCCCCTAGATCTTTGCTGCCCAAAGCAGACCAGACCCCATTTCAAAACCAGAGGATAAGAAGAGAAATTTATGGATATGGAGATGAAAAGGAATAAATTGAAAAAATCTGTGCATTGTTGCACAATAATGAGAGATTCCACTGAAACTATTTCTGCCCTATTACATTTTTGTCCGGGAGTTGTCTAGAACACTATTTTAATTTAACAGTGCTCTTAAAATTTGTTTTGGCTATTTTTTTTTTTTTTTTTTTTTTGCTGCATGGCATATGGGAACAGAAACATCTACGGTGTATTTTACCTAAGAGTCTAGAAAGCTTGGATTCATTTTGTGATTCTATCTTGCTGCAGAACATTTGTTAAGTTACTTAAACTCTCTGAATTCCAATTTCAGTAACTGTGTATTGAGAAATATAATTACCTCAAGAATTGTTATGAGGAATAAATGAGATAATGAACATAAACACAGCTAATGGAGTACCTGACACAGATAGTTTAATGTAGTTGAATGCTCCAATAGATTTAGATTTCATTAGACACCTAAGGCAGTCATTGAGGTAAAAGAAAATGGGAGGTGAGGATATCTCTATTATTCACCACCTCATTTATTAGTTCATTTATTCATTCATACACAAATATTTAATGAAAAACTGTATATTCAGGGCACATTTTTAGGTAAATTAATTCCTTAAATAGCCTTCCCACTTCACATGTATTTTATAGATGTAGATGGTGAATTATATAATGCTGAGTACAACCCCATTAATTGAGAGAGGCAGGGAGAAAGGATTGGTAACCTCAATTTATTTGCAGAAAATAAATAACTGCTTCTACCCCACCTCCAACCATATGACTTACATCTTCCCTGAGGAACCATTTGCCCTTAAATACATTTTAAAATTAAAATTAGTGCTTTGGAGTATGTATGTATATGTGTGTGTGCATACATATATATGTATAGATAGATAAACAGAGGTAGATAGATAGAAGATATTTTGAAACTTCAGCCTGTCACCAGTTTACACTATTTGAACAGCCACACAGTGGTCCAATGACATATAAACAGAGACAGATTTACAATGAAGCGAATGCAGTTTTTTCTTAAAGCTTCTCACACTCACATAGACCTCTTCTGAGGCCCAATGTTGGAAAATCATTGTCATATGAAGAGATCATCAAATGATAATACAGCAAAAATGTTGGTAAAAGTATTCTAAAGCTATATCAAGCAGTTTATTACACATATGCCATTGTGATTTTTGTGAGGTCATCTTCTATAAATTTGTCATTTGCTGTAATCCGCTTTTTCTCTATAAATTAATCTTTTGTTTATACCAAATTTTGTATTAGTAATTTTGTAGCCTTTTGTTAAAGAGACCTTGTGTATAAGCTCCAGACTCCACAATACCACAATTCACCTGCTATGTATCCATGTCAAAAGACTTCCCTTTTATTCTTCTGGAGGAAATAAAAAACATCATTAAAAATAGAATTTAAGTTATAGGCTTGGATTTTTACTGAGTGGGTTAATTTAAACCTCCAAAATAACTTCAATTTTTGATCCTGAAAAAATGTTAACCATCTCTATAGTCTTCTGGAATATGATTCTTAGCCACATCAGAAACTAAAGGGCAAATAAAAACGAAATCTCCATACCCTTATGGAAGAGATTTCCGTCCTTTAATTAAAGGACAAAAAGCATGCAATCTGTACAATATGGAGCTCTGTAAACTAGGAGGGGCCTTTATCATCTTAGAAATAATAGAATTTGTTCAAGTTTTGGACTTTTGGTCATAGGGCATTTTTCTTCTCAGATAATCATCTGTCATGTTTAAAGGATATATGAAATTCCAGAGAAATCAAATGAAATGGAATTTTGTATTGAACATAAAATGGAAAACTATCAAATCAATTTTCCTTCGAGTTCTATGATGACAATCCTCTCTTGGACTAGATTTTTTTCTACTTTGAACTGCTAAGTATATTATATTTCACACAAAAGGAGCTTTAGTCAAACTTCAAAACTTTTCTGCAGAACAGTTGTCATTTTTGTTATTTTTAAATGACAAGGGATAGGAAGCAATGCAATGATTTTATCCACTCCAATTGAAATTCTGTGCTATTATTTACAATCTGCTCTGAAGAGAAAAATGGAATCATAATTTACAGACTAAATTAGAGTGAATGGGATTCTTTTCTGAAAATACAGAGTGATTTGACTTTAGCAGATAATAATAGACCATGAATCTCTTAATTGTTTTTGTGTTTGTTGTAATACTACACATAGTATTTTTTCAATTAAAAAAAGGTTGATACTTGTTTAAGAGAAAGAGCAGCTTGAAATTTGTTAGTTAAAAAGTAGTATTTACAGTTAAAATGTGATTAAATCTTGAGTTTTCCCCCTTGGGAAAGTTCCTTTAAGTTACGTTATGTATTTAGAGGTATGGCTGAAGATCTGCTAGTTAATAATGATGAATAAGCGTGATGCCCACAAATGCATAAGATCCTGCTTGCTCCTTTTTCAAAAAGACATAGCATCAGTGATGGATTTCCTTTTTGATCAAAAAACTAGACATTCATTAGAGGGTTGGTAAATGGCAAAGGGCCTAGTGTGGGTGGAAACAAAATATTTTTTTCTGTACAAAATTAACTGGCCTATATGTGACTCAAATCCATGGCCTTGGACTCATTAGCACAATGCTCTAACTAATTAAACTAATGAATTTCAAAATAATGACAAATCCTAAGTTTGAAAGAATATGATTCTTCCTTAATTTGGTTTGTTAAAACAGATGCAGAATATTAAGCAAGGATGCCAAAAATGTGCTAGCATTTTCTGAAATCACAATGACAATAGCAAGAAAGAATTATCTTTCTCTCTTTCCTCCTGGTCCTTGTTTATACATGCAGAGAATGTCATAAATTAGCGTTAAGTAGTCCACTGGCCAAGTGTTGATAATACTAAGAAATGTGAAAGATAGTAAAGGAAAACTCTAAAGATACAAATCAGAAATGCTGGGTATTGCTAAAATACTGTGTGTGCGTATTCACACCAAAAAATTGGAAACCTGAGACATCTAATAAGTTTTCTATTCTGAAATATTTGGTGCTGAATCAGAGGTCGTGCACCACCAAATCTAATTTTGGAGGATCAACACAGCTAAATTGGGCAATTAATTTTTTGGTTCATTGATCATTTCAGTAATTTTAATACCCAATACAAGAGGACTGAGGACTGAGCTATCAGTTTGCTTATTAAGCTACCTTACAGATTCCTTCAGACAACCCCATAACACTTGCAAAATACCTATTAGCTCAGTGATACATTTACTGAGAATGGTGTTTTCTAAAGCGTGTTCCTTGGATTTGTAATTAATACTAGCTTTAAAGGCTCTGAGCTGTATTGCAGCAAAGAAATAGGTTCAACAGTTTCTAACCCAGAATTTCCCCAAATTAATTGCCTGTGAAGTCTGTCTTTTTTTTTTTTTTCTTTTCTTTTTATTAGTGTGCTGTTGAACCCATTTTGAGATATGGAGACATAAACTAATTATATTCTTACTGAGAAAATATATGAAAGAACAGATGAAAATTACTTGTGTATTGAAGAAATATCACAAGGGAGAAACTGAGGCCCAATTATGTGTAGAATTGCTTCTTTATGTCTCTGAGTTTTACACCTTTATATTTTAATGTATAAAACTATGTAATGTAATGTTTTAAATGATTAAAATCAAATTAATAGATTTAAGTTGCAATTCTGTAAGTTCTAGGCATTTGGGCTAGAGTGTCTTTTTTACGTGTCAAAACATTCATGAGTACAAGAAAAGCAGTATTAATTACTTGGTCAAAGTACAGTTTCTGCTAAATTGCATTCTGCCTAATTAAAATTCCCCTTATAGAGTCCATTGCATGTAAACTTTCACTTCCTGCCTCAAACCTCTATGTATTATCCTGTCTTACGTTATTTTGTTGCTGAGTAGCACCCCTGAGATGACTGATACATTGGTTTGAAAACTGACTTCAGATGAGAGTCGCAGTATAAGTGAAATTCATTTTACTTTATCATAATTTCTTTGCTAATTTTCTTTTGTCTATGTTTTGTTAAGAGATTTTTTTTAACAGACATGAAAGAGAACGCAAATGGCCTACAACATATGTAATTCAGCAGATGAATTCCATGATCACTCATAGACCAATTTTACTTTATAAATTATTGGTATACTAGGTGACTATGGTGTGACATATTAATTTTGGCTGTCAACAGTCAACCATGGACACTTAAGCCACATTTTAAAAACACTGTTTGTTTTGGTTAAGGTGAAAAATATGTTCAACATAGGCAATATTGAAAGTAAAACACTTATTTTTAGTATTTTTATTAAACTCTCCACAGGAAGTAGTATAATTAATAGATAAATGACATTTGCATGTTCATTCTGTTTACCAGAGCAGTTTTTGAAAAATAATGAAGGAATTTATAGTACCAACTTTGTCATTTCTATTTGTATTCCTGTTTAAACCCATCAGACATGCTCTTTTCTAAAATTATCCTGACTCAGATATACATATTGGCTTTCAATTAGTTTTAAAATTATGTTTCTAATTGGACAACAGAATAGTCCCTTATAGCTGTAAATGGTTTCTCCTATGGTAAACTTTATCATAAGTTTGGGACAAATACAAGTCTTCTTTCAAGTGAAATTCTGGAGTCGCGAGGTGGATGTGCTGGGTGCACAGGAGATGCATTTTCATTCATTGCATCCCTCATTGGAATAGTGCCACTACCTATTTTTAGCTCACTGATAACCAGCTATTCTTGATACCATTTTTAGAAGAGCACGATCATGCCATCTAATTCCATGGTCACAAACTTAGTTTTTAATCACTTGGAAAGAAATAAATATTGTGTTCTGAAATGTATCATTATAATGGGATCTGGGTCTTCCTATGTGTCTAATAACCTCTGTAGGGTATTGATTTTTCTTGGTGAGTGTTTATTATCATGGAATTCATCAGTACTGCAATACAAATCTCACCATCACTTTTGGAGCTGGTAATAACTAGTCCTTTGTGTGATGAGAACACTAGAAGTCGTTGTTTTATAATGATGTTTTAAATGAAAAATTAATCTGCTTTAATCTCTAACCAATCAAAGTAGAAAAAGTAAATACATTTTATGACAACCAACATCGTTTCATAACTGGGGAGGTACTATAGTCTTTTAAGGTACGGAAATTAAAGGACAAATAACACCAATGAAAAATGGTGGTTATAAGTATTGGATTTACTTCCTATTCTGTTCTTAGATAATACAGATTTTTCTATATGCAAAACTGAATAGATCTTTTCAGCTGTCATAATTTTAAGCATATATTTGAAACTGGAAGGCATATTAAAGATCATCTGCTCCAGATGTTGTCACATTTATTCCTCAGAGCCCTAGGGCTTCAGGGAGGTGCCTTAGAACTAAGGTTTCGGTGCACTGAGAAGGAAGCTTGTTGGGAAAGGCCTTGAGTCATCCTTAGTTAGAATTGCTCTGCTTCCTTTTTTTTTCTGATGTCTGTGTGGCATTCCACTTAATATTTTGTATGAAGTCAGAGTTCTGCCGCTAAAAAACGAAAAGTAACTTGAAAAAAATCAGTGATCTAGGCCATCACCCTCATTTTACAGTTGAGAAAACTGAGGCCCAGTGGATTTATATGACTTATTTATGAGCATACCCATTTACTGAGTGGCAGAATAAATTGTTCATCAAAGTAACTTGCCAGGGTATATTTATTATTCCTTATATTTATATATGATTTTGAACTTTTCAAAGCAGCTTCATGTCTGTTATTTGATTTGATCCTCAGAAAAGAAGACTATTAAGTGGTTAGAGAAAGCCTTAGTTCAATTTTAGAGATGAGGAGATGAGGTTGAAAGAGAGAAAACCACCAGGGTGACACCACATTATTGGCAGAGACAGGATGAAAATGAAGTTCTCTTGACTCTCAGGGGCTTGCCCTAGATCATAGTTTGTGCTAATAACAGCTTGTCTAGAAAGTGGCGAATTACATAGATGTGGCATACACCCTTACAAAATGCTTATCAGAAGTCCATGAGGCTGTCACTCTAGACTCTTGGAACTCACTGGGATCTTAAAAACATCTAGAACCACTTTGCCATTTTACTGATGAAGAAACTGAAACTCAGGCTAAATAAAAAGGCTTGAATTAAGATCTACATATCCTAAAGGCAAGTCAGCGTTTTCTCCTAACAATCACATTGCACCTTAATTTATAAACATATGCTAACTAGTGAAAATACACATTCTTGCCAGAGTTCCAACACCGTGGCTTTTAATAATCTAGCTCCTCTCTCTTACAATGCCAAAAGACCTTGCTGCAGTAGATTTACAAATCCTCTAAAATGGGTGTGATGAGCCCTTTTATGATTTGCCAGTACCCTAAGGAATAAAGGAATGTTAACGTGTGAAGAGGGGTTATGGTCATCTAATATTTGCATAGAAATAGTAGTCTTCTTAGTCAATTACAATGAGAGCTTGTAAGTGAATAAGTTCATGTCCACTTTTCTATCCAGTAGAGAGATCGGCTGGCTCCATGTTTTCTAAATGAGGTGTCAATCCACCAGAAGGTTAACTCTTTTGAAATGTAAATCAAGTTCCTTTTAGTTCCCAGACAATTCAGACTCCAGGACTGTGCTAATTTAAACAGTTGTTTTTCTAAATCTCTACTAGATCTATTAAAAATATATTTTTTTCATAACAACTTTTCTGTATGCACTCAGTTTCCACTATTATGTCACCTCAGATGCCTTCTTAATGGGAGCGTCATTCACAAATACACTTGCAAAAGGAAACGTGTTTTAGTGTATCTTGGGTAATAGCCTTAGCAGCAATTATATACTCGTCAACTGACCATAGTCTATATTGGAATTGAGCAACTACATTTTTGCCAGTGAAAAATAAACAAGGAAAATATAAGCTGCTCTCCTGGGTTTATGGCTTTTCATTTAGTGGAAATTAAAATGAGAAATTATTGAACAAGATCCATTTGAATGAGGCAGTTCCTTGGGGAAAACCATGCCTCCAGTGGTAGAAATAAATTAGGCATAGAGATGTATTCCAGACCCACAATTCTGTGTAAATTATTATCAAGCATACATTAAAATGTTCAAATACAGGAAAACAAAGATTAGAGTTTAGGAGAAGGTGAGAAGGAGATGTGTTATGTAGATAGGATCTATTCAGTAAATAAGGTTGGGCAGGAAAGGGTCTAAGAAGAGAAAGAAGACAAAGGGTAATGGAAACACCCTTGACCCCTAGAAGCTATAGCTTGGGATTGCTGTGTATGGTTGTGCAGTTCACAGCACAAGGGATTTACAAGTAGGGCAAGTGGAGACTTAAATCAAAGCTGAACATTCTAGACATCTTCTTCTAGAGGGAGGACTACTATGGCAGCCAGAATTTTAAAGATCCCTCCATTTCTGGACCTCTCCCAGGATTTTCATGCCCTGCTTAGCCAATCAAATACTTAGCAAGATTCTATCATGAAAGGATTTTGCAGATGCAATTAATGTCCCAAGTCAGTTGACCATAAAATACAGGTATTATCTAGGTGGCCTAGCCTAATCATGTGACTCCTTTAAAAGCAGCGAGTTTTCTTCTGCTGGTCACAGAAAGGAAAGTGACAGATCCAAAGAACATGAGGGATTCAACATTGCCTTTGCTGACTTTTGAATATGGAGGGGCTCATGTGAGACGGAAAGCGAATAGCTATCAGGAGCTGAGAGCAGCCCCTAGGCAACAGCCAGGAAGGGAGCAGTGACCTCAGTTGTACAACCAAAAGGAACTGGATTCTGCCAACCACCAGAATGAGCTTGGAAGCAGAGTCTTCCCCAAAATCTACACTAAAAGAACACAGATCTGCCAACACTTTGATTTCAGCTTTGTGACACCCTGAGCAGAGAACCCAGTTGAGTCCTCCTGGATTTCTGACCCATAGAACTCTGAGATAAAAATGGGTGTTGTTTTAAGTCTCTCAGTTTGTGGCAATTTGTTATGTTAGCAATAGAAAAGCAATACAAATGCCTTCAAAAAATCATATGAAGATGCTCTAATGGCAGCTCTCTCTAAGCTTTAAGCCCAAGTTCTTCAGAAAAGAAAGCACAAGAAAGTCTTAAGGGTGACCAATCACATGTTTTTCTTTTGATTCTCATTCCAAATACCATTGCTTTCAGGGGCAGTTGTGACAACTGTCAGTGCAACTACTGACCTGAAAAATGCCATCAAAGGTAGAGGGTTGTTTGTTCTCATGCTTGTTTTCCCTTTCAATTTCACTTCCCTTTTCACCTTTAATCTCTTCCACAGAACATCATTAAGCATGACTTTGTGGCAAACCCATTAATGAGGCTAATTCTTTCATAAACAGATTTTGAGGTAAGACTTTTAATTGTGAATATCATTAAGTGCTTCTTAGGACTAGCTTCCTGTTTATTGGAAAGAGGTGATGATTCATTAGGGCTTTGGGTGAGCAGTGCAGTGTGCTTAGAGTGACCAGAGGGTGTAAGATTTGATGCCTAACCTTGTAAACTAAAAGTCCAAGTCTTGTAATTTAATAACCCCTCTGAAATACGGGAGAGCAGAACTCTTGTGACTCATCACACAGATGCTTCAAGAAAAAGAAATAGAAATATGGCTGGGTGGATACTGCTGAAATATTTTCTGTTATAACAAAAATGCAACTTTGACACCCTACTGTGGACTTAAACAACTATAAAGTAACTTAAACTTTGTATTTTGTTTCCTTTTTGTGCATTCATAGGCTAGGCTTTCTACTTTTCCTGAAGTGACTCAGTAGTTCAGTATGTAATAATAAAATTGGGGAAGAATTTCATTTAACCCTATTAATTATAAAGTTAACTAAAAGTTCTAGTTAACTCTTAGCATCATTTTGGATGCAAAAACAAAAATCAAGCCAAAACAAAACAAAAAGCAGTAGCATTACATGAACTCTTACAAATGGAATGTCTTTGCTTCTCTAGTGTACTTTTTTGTATTTGTATTTCGTCAGATTTAGAGATTGCAAATTTCCTAAGAAAATGCCACTACAATATGAACTCCTGAAATATGAACTCCTGTGGCCAGGAACATGTTTAACTTATGAACAGTTTATTTGTTTGTTGTTATAAAGGAGAATAGACTACAGATCTAGCAGTAGCCTGCTGACTTTTATAATTTAATGCACCCTAAAGGAAAAATAATAATTTTGTCACCTAAGGGTATAATCGCTAATGAAATGGATGCAAATGCAAGTGTCATATACACTATGACTAGATGAAGATAAATTTTATTATAAATAAAGTGTTATTACAGCAAGGCAATAGTCCTGTTATGTAATGACGACTAGTCATTATATCTAAATTAAAATAGATCCTAAAATAGAAGTGACGATATATAAAATACTGCATGCAAGCTGGGTGGACTCAGACAGGGTCTAAAATAACACATCCATATACTCGGACATGTAAAGTGCTTGCCTGAAACTTTTACCATTCATGAATTCCTATTTAAATATTAAGCCTTATTCCTGAAATTCAGTGACTGACTTGTTCTCTGAATCAGTCTCATTTATCTACTTTGTGTATATCTCCATTTCATCTAAACTACTGTTTAGAAGTGGAAAGTGTAGCAACATTTAGGAGAAGATACTTTATCTCTTTAATAAGAGCTCTCTAGAGAAATGTAATATTGGATTATGTTTGGTTTGGCCTATAAATATTGATTATTAATATGGCATGGTGAAGAAAACAATAATAATTCCTCTTTGTCTCTATGAACAGAAAAGGAAAAATTCTGAAGCTGTATTCTTTAATGTTTAGATATACCACTACGGGGCAGTCATAACAGCTAAAATGCTAAACTACTTTAAACAAGCTATTTGTGACTTTCAAACAAAGCTGCATGTGCCTGAATTCAAAGAAAATGTACATATAATCATTTTTTTGAGATCTTGAAAATTTTGTAGCTCTTTTTGCTAGTGGATTTTTAGGGGTTTGGTTTGTTTATTACCCTTTATTTTTTGCTTATTCTTACCATTTCTTCTTTGTAAAATTACCCTTGAGTTACAACCAAATTGAAATACCAAAGTAATTATTTGTCATTATTTTTTAAAACTGAAATGCTCATCCAGAAAATGTCAGATAGTGAGTGGCACCCAATCTGCATTTCCTAAGTGCTGCATTTACTTTCTTCTGCATCAGTTAAGAGATAAGTAGAGATGTCAATAAAGATGCTACAATTATTCTTATGAAATTTATTAGAAATTTGGGCTAAAGAGAATTTGTAACATTCTGTCACCACAGTGTTTGTGTTAGTATTTATGTTAAAGAATTATTCCCAAGTGTAGGACTGACAGGATTTTTAGGATGAATGCTTACTTCGAACAGATTTTTCAGTACAGTGACAATGTCAGCCCCAGAGATAAGCAGGTAACTCTGCAGACAGGTGGACAATAAAGTTGGAAAATCCAAAAGCAGGCAATAGTAAGGGAAATCTAATAGCTAATATGGAAACCAGCCATAGGATATTAGGGAGCAAGACTTTTTCTTAGGAAGACAATTGTCAAGAGTAACGTAAGCTCTAACCATTGAGTTACTGGAGTATTCAAGACTACAGGAAAAAATACAGAGTCATTTATTAAAATTATAATAGAAGATCTTCAATTTTCAGAATAAAGCAAAACTCACTTGTCAGGACATAAAGTCAGCATTGGATCCCTCCTAGCTAAAGATGAGATTGATTTAATAACTAGGGCACAGCGAAGCCAGCAGATAGAGGGCAAATAGCTAAATCTGAGAAGGGAAAAGGACCTAAGTTTTAGGGTCAAAGAGTCTAGTCAAGGGTTTCTTGACCTTGGCACTATTGACATTTTGGATTAGAAAATTCCTTGTTGTGGGGGGCTCTCTTGGGCAGAGTAAGATATTTAGCATGGTTCCTGACATTACTCCAGTAGCTGCCAGTAGCACTCCCCGCCTCCCAGTTGTGACAGCCAAGAATATCTCCAGAAGTTGCAAAATGTCCCCTGAGAAGCAAAACTGCCCCAGGTTGAAAATCACTTGAGTATAGGAAGGGCTCAGTCTGCTGTGGAAAAAAAGCCTAACCACATCAGTGAAGAGTTTGAAGTGGAGAG
Source organism: Camelus bactrianus (assembly GCF_048773025.1). Classification (NCBI taxonomy): domain Eukaryota; kingdom Metazoa; phylum Chordata; class Mammalia; order Artiodactyla; family Camelidae; genus Camelus; species Camelus bactrianus. The sequence continues at coordinate 73,592,435 of NC_133575.1, read as the reverse complement.
CAGGAGGCTGTTTCTGAAAATGGACTTTAAAATGGTCTAGTATGTGCCCTTGAATGGATATTAACACAAATATCAGTGACCACAATAATTCATTATTATCTTACCACAATGTATTTGTTACGTAAGATATTATTTTTTACAAAGTCAAGGGTAGAGGTACAGTCACCAATTAATTTGATATTTAAGATGTTAAATCAACTTCAGTCTGTAAACACACAAGTTATAATATAACGTAAAGTTGTCTAATATTTATTGTGCATATTGTAAGGCAAGTTACTATAGGAGAAAAATGTATAGTATGTTATAGTTGTCCACAAGAAACGTACATTTTCATAGGGTCAAGGTATGATCCTGTACATTTTAAATGTTAATATGAGATTTGCAAGGTAAAACAATTGATTAATTACAAAATCAATGGCAATACAAGTTATAAATTCAGAGGAGTTAGGGTTGCAAAAGGATGGATTTTGGAAGGTTTTGGAGCCAAATGGCAAAGATTTATTGAAGAATGTTGAGTATAAGATTTTATGAAACTACTCTTCAGGAGATTAGTTTAATAACAATTAGTGTAATGAATGAGGAGTGGAGTGGGAGAGGGTGCAGAAAGAATGCCTTGCTAGAAGGTTAGTGTAGTAATCCAATAGTGGGAAGAGAAGAATCTGCGCTACTAGAGTAGCAATGGACATTAAAAGGAGGTAACTGATGAAAGATTTGATAGGACTTGGGTCAGGGAGGATAGAAAGTGTAGAAGTTGACCGAGACTTTAATTTAAGATATCTAGTTAATGATGATGACTTTAATAGAAATGGAAAACTCAGGGATAGAGAGCTGGATTTCAGGGAAGGGCTGACATCTGTATTCAATTAGTTAAGAGAAAAAAAAAAAACAGCATTTAGGATTGTGTCCAGCAAAAAAATTGTATCTGTTAGTTTGAAGCTTGGAAAAGTCTCCAGAAGAGCTGGAGATGTAGATTTGGAAATTATTCGTATGTTTTCTGTGTGTCAGGCACTGTTCAGAGTGCTGTATATGTATTAACTGATTAAAATCTTTTAATAACCCTGTAAGGTAGATAAGTCATTGTCTTTATTTTGCATATGAGGAAACTGAGGCACAGAGATGTTCAGTTATTTGTTCAAGTTCGTATAGCAAGATGAGCTCTGTGAGGAGAAACGTGAAAAGAAGGAAGAGTAGAACTGGTGAAAATATATTGCTATCAAGTGGATTTTTTTTTCAGATTTTTTTTTAATTGAAGTATAGTTGATTTACAAAGTTGTGTTAGTTTCTGGTGTACAGCATAGTGATTTAGTTATACATATACATATATTCCTTTTCATATTCTTTTTCGTTATAGGCTATTACAAGGTATTGAATATAGTTCCCTGTGCTCTACAGTAAGACCTTGCTGTTTATCTATCTTATATATAATAATTATTATCTACAAATTCTGAACTTTCAATTTATCCCTCCCCCCTTCTCCTCTGGGTAACCATAAGTTTGTTTTCTATTAGACTGGATGTTATTATACCCACCAAATTCATATGTTGAAATCCACCTCCCTCTACCATGTGATGGTATTAATAGGTCAAACCTCTGAGAGGTGATTAGGCCCCTAGGGCAGAACTTTCATGAATGGGATTAGTGCCCTTGTAAAAGAGACCCCAGAGAGCTACCCAGTCCATGGTATTTGTTATAGCAGCCTAAATGAACTAAGACACCTTTTAATATAACTTCAGAGGTTGAAGGAAGAAGGTGAGCCTGGAGAATAGTTAATGAAGAACTGATGCAAATGGTAGGAGATACACCACGGTAGTATAGCATCATGTAAGCTGAGAGGCTGTCAAGAAGGAGTTGGACAGTAATGTGATGCATCAGCAAGGCCAAGAAGGATTGGATTTTTTTTCAAAAACCAGGTGGATAACACAAAGTGGTCAACTTTTAATATTTTCTTGAACTTTTCCCTCTTTTAGATTGGTCAGCTATTTAGTTTGAATTAGTGAAGTGTTAATAGTAATAGTGAATCAACAGTAGTAATTAACTCAGCCATTCAATTATGTATCATGGTTGGTGAGTAAGCTAGGGAGAGGTAAGAAAAGTTAAATATAGATACAGATATAAATTAAAGTATAAGTTCCTAAGCCACTATTTTGAAATATTAATATCATTTTGACTAGCACAAATAGATGGAAAAGAAAGACAGGAATGGGGCAGTTAAGGTATTTTTAGATGCTCAAGTAGTATATAGCATTTTAAGATTCCAAATTTGACATATTTTCAAGCGAACAATGATGCTTGCTTTTGCTTAGCAATTTTTATCCTTCAGAGCCTTTTTACATCCATTATCTAAAATTAACAGGAGCAAAACCCTGACCCCAAGATGTTTCTTTTATGGTAAAATAGCTACATTACAAACTGAAGACATTATTTTCATTTAGAAGAACTAGATTCTGTGCTTCCCTTCCAGTAATTGAAAAAATATATACCATGCTTATCTATCCCCAACTTTGGAGTAGATGAATAAATAGAAGAAGTGAGGAAGCTAGAAATGGCTTCTCAAGTGTGAATGGGAATGAGGGTTTCTGGAATGTATCATGGAATAAACCAGATTCTCCTAGAGCCCAAATTTTCCCTTGGCTATGCCAGTTTGCACTAAAATAGTAATTAACTAATTTGAATACAGAAGGCCTGAAGGAGTGATGCAGAGTTCAAAGATAGTTTGGTTTAGGGGAATAGTTTATTCACTGTGAAAGAGGAAAGTATATTTGAATCACTCTTCTTCAAAAAAAAAAAAAAAAAAAAAAAAAAAAGAAGAAGAAGAAGAAAGGAAGGAAGGACGGATGGAAGGAAGGAAGGGACTTCCTGACATGTTTGTTTAAGATTACTTCCATTAGGTAACATGTTTATGGCAAGTGATTAACTATATCCTGGAGGTTTATTTTTAACAAGTGTTGCTCAAGCTGCAGTGTGCGTACAAATCATCTGGATTGGGGATCTGGGTAAAAATGCAGATTGTTATTCTGAGGGTCTAAGGTGAAGCCTGAAATTCTGTTTCTAACTGTGTACCAGGTGATGCATTTGCTGTTGATCCATAGACCACATTTGGATTAATAATGACTTAAATTCACTCAAATTCAATTTCTTCTCCATGAAATGAAGATTTTAGGTTATATAAATCTGCAGTTTCCTTTAACCATAACTGTTTTCTGCTTGATCTTGAGTTAATACCTTTTCTGTTATTTTTGTTTTCAGTTGGTTTGGGGCAAGAAAGTGTTCTTTTCAAAACCTTACTAGTTTTTTTCTTTGTTCTCTCCTTAATTAAATACTATGATGGCAGAAATAAAGAATCTTTTCACCTCTCTAGCCAAACAGAGGGAAACCTAGAAGAAAGTGCTTTTTTGAATAAAGCATTCAGCTCTTTGCTGTATGAAAGTTGGCAAAAGAGCAAGTTTGGATAGTTGGCTTTCCAAGGCTACTTGGTATCAATCCGAGTAATAACTTCCCACATGGTTTAGACAGGATGAAAGTAGAATTTGGAAGCTGGTAGCTTTCTAAACTTGATTATCAGAGGAGATAAATCAGAGTCTTTACTGTAGATTCACAAGTCTACGTCAGATTACACACTCCTATTCAAATCCAGCTCCGGACATGTCAAACCAAATACTGATGTGTTTTTCAATACCCACCATTGTGAATTTTCTATGCAATTGCCCCCACTCACTGATACAGATAACAGGAAATTAATTGTGCATGAGCAACGTCCACTCAATTTATTTTACGCAAAGCCTTTTACCTGTCAGTTCTCACTGGCTGTTTTGGAGCATGTTGTCATGCCTCAGTTGGAAGTGATGCTCATTTTCTAAAGGAAAATTTTCCTTTTGATTCTTAAGAATACTGTAGAGGTGCAGTTTTTCCCTTAACTTGTTTAAGAGGCTAGACACTCTCAAATGTATTTTGCTACTCATTATGATTTTTTAGTGAGGAAGCAGGTAATCCATATATAGGTGTGATCTGTGTAATTTAGTCATCCTAAACAAAAGCGCTTTTCATTCGCTGTAGCTTTAGTTGCTGTAAACCAAATCCTGTTTTTAGAGGTGTATTCACAGCTCCTGTCAACATCAGCGGGTGTTGTATGTGTGTTGATAAAGGATAGTTCTGGCTAAATTGTATTTCTCTTCTCCATATCTGAACTCTGATGGGTGGCTCTGGGTCACTCTGTATGTGAAATTTCCAAAATATCTTTATAATAATTCTAATTAAAAATCCTCGCTATCTCCCCCCAAAGGCTAAATTTCATTTGCTTTTAGAAGATTTCTGCTTATTAATTTATCCTTTGATTTTTCAAATGTATAGACTGCCATTGTAACTCTGTAGGAAATATCATATATAGCTTAAAAAAATATAGAAATCTATCTGCCTTCTAGGACATTCAGTCCTTGAAATAATTTTCTGTGTATATGTGTATGTGTGTGAGAAACGAGGTAGAAGGAAATAGATTCACAAGTATCTGGGGACATTATGACAGTAAAGAATTAGAGAAATTATATACTTTATAGCATTTTATTTTTCCCATAATCATTTTTCCCTTACTGGTTGAGGCAGGAAAGAATGTTAAAAAGAAAGGTGGTAGTAGCGCAGGAAAGAGAGCATCACAGAGGAGAGTGAAAGGCAAGGACAGGAATTAAGGGTCTTGCCCAAAGGGCCCAGAGTACATTGTCAGTCATGCCTAGTTTGTGGGATTCCTTGCTCCGAGTTTCTCCCCGTGGAAATCGTACATTGACAGGAGAGCGATTTCATGAAATAAATCTCCTCCCTTCTGTTAGCTGGCTTATCCGTTGTAAAAATAGTGCATTGTATTACTATTCAGTAGTTCCGAACTCCTGCTACCACGTCCTTCCAAATAATGGCTTGAGAAATCTTAGAGTAACAAGCGGGGTTTGTCTGCTCAGGGTAAAAACATCAGTGCCATCTTCCTGCTGTGGCCAAGTGGCCGCAGGCTATTTCATCAGCACCTTTAGCACACTCACGTTTTCGTATTACGAAGTCTGAATTACCTGACAAGAACCCCCCCCCCCTTTTTTTTTTGCCCAGTGATTTCCTTGTTATTGTTGATCTTGTTCATCTGTGTTCTCCCTGATTGCACTGGCTTACCTAACCAGACAGCTGGAATATATTAGAGAGCTGGCTGCTCACAACAACGAAACTGTTCCTTTCGAAAAATTTCCAGGAATGACTGGAAGATCTTAAGGCCCCTTTCAGTTAAAAAAGACTGCAGTTCCACATTGGTATGGTCTATCTTTTATTTGAATTTATTTTCCTTCATCAAGAAGAGTGCTTTCTGGAAGCAGCTTATTAAATTTTTTTTTTCTGTGAATGCACTGGGTGACTACTGAGACCCTGGAAAATTAAAAAAAAAATAGTGTGAAGAAATTATATTAATTAAAAGATTTTTCTGAATATATTTTTGGAACTGCTTAGGTCTGTTAACACAGAACTCCTATCTGTGGTTCCCACCCCCCCCCCCGAACCCATGCTAGAAAGTAAGTTACCTAATAGCATTATCAGGAAATTTTTTTATAAGGCTGTGTCCTTGCTGGTTAAAAGACCTTTAACTAAGAAGAGAGAGATGTTTTATATTTCAGGGAAATACTATAAGTCAATGTTAATGGAATTTTTTTCTTGTTAAAAATAAAACATGTAACTGTGATATCTTCTCTAGTTTTATATTTTACCATGGTAATATTTGAGTGCATTCACTTAGGTCTTGATCGAGCTAAAAATAAATGCTTAGTAAATCTGATGCTTCCTGAGTTTCTGGCATGATTGACTTCTTTGTACTTACCAACATTCATTAAAACCGTATTTCCCTGTAAGAAGTGCTAAACATGGATTCTTTTGTCCCTTTATTTTTTTTTTTCCTATTGTCTCCTTCACTCAGGAGGTAGGTAAGCTGCTCTTTACTTGTTTTGTCATTCTGTTGAAATGTGATATTTACTCTTATTTTACACAGTACTTTACGCAGAAGAGGAAAAGAACAAATCTTATAGGATGACCTCCTGGAGAGGTTTATTCTGACCTCATCAGCTCTGCATCCAAGGTCTATGAAAACAGCTTACCAGATGTGTGGCTTATAACTGTTTGGATAGCTCTTTCTGCCAGCAGATGCTTTATGAGTCTTAGCTCACACTCTGTATAGACCATGATTTTTGGTGCCAGATAGCCTTCATGCATCCCTGTCACTGGCGCCAGTGATTCTTTGTACCTGGGCTCTGTAGGGTAATAACTCATTCCTGACTGACAGTTGAGCCATAGCATATCAACTTTCAAAAACCTCCTCCTAATAACTGTCATATATTATTCAATTAGCATTACTTCATAATTAATACTCTGTGACCACTCTATCTACTGGTATCATGATAGTAATTTCCTGCTCACACATGACATCATCTAGATATTTTCAAATGAGTTTCTATCCACTGTTATGCTTTTTAGAAACAGGTGTCATCTTACTACTCAAATCTGTGATAAAGGGTAAATAATGCTCATGTTTTAATCTTGTATGTCTAACCAACAGGGGAAAAGGAGGCACCATTTATAAATTTTGTCAGGCTGGCTGGAAGAACTATTGTAAAATAATCACACTGCCTTTTGTGAGTGGTTAGTGGCTCTACAAAATCAGGTGTTCAGAATTATAAAGAGCTCATATATACCCTTGTCCACCATGCTAATTTCACAGATGCAAAAACTGGGGCCCAGGTGAGTTCTGTCCTCTAATGTTGGGTTGGGAATGGAAGCCAGCACTCTTGAGTCTTAATCAAGAATCTTTTGGCATGAAGCTAACTTTTCATGATCACATCTTGCAGAGGTATACTGACCCTGTGTGGGTCATTGTGCACGCTGCATCTGCAAGATAAAACACACTGAAACTCTCAGTCTGGTGATTAAAAGGCTGCTTGGAAGTTGTTATTTTGTATGCTGTGGTGTGTTTAAATTGGGCACAGTTTCATACACAACCAGATTTATAATGTAAAATAAAACTAGTAAATAATATTGCTAATGTTACAATTTTAAATTATTGGGCCCCAGAGCAGAAAGAGGACACCTTACACATATAAGTGCTTTGAATACAGTTGCTTCACAAGTGTGAATTGATAGCATTGCCTTTTATTAGCTAAACAATAAATAGTTCCCTGGGGGAAAGAGATCTTGTCCTTTTATGTCCTTCCCCAAAATCTTAGCAACACAGGGAGCACGAGTGCTAATTAGCCTATATCATTCATTTGTTGACATTAAATGGATCGATATATGTATATGAGTAGAACATTGTTGGTGTGTCATAATTCTATGTTAATGTTTGCTGTATGTTTTTCAAATAATGACTGAGAACTTGGGCTCTAGAGTGAGATTGTATGGATGCAAACTCTGGTTCTACCATTTACTTCTTGTGTTATTTTGCCTTCAGTTTACGCTCTTTGCCTCAGTTTTCTGATCTTTAAAATGGGAACATCGATAGTACATACCGTAGGTTATTATGCAAAACATTTAGAAGAGTGCCTGGTGTATAGAAAGTGCTTTATAAGTGTTAGACATAGCCATTATTTTATGCTGAGTATCTTAATGTTACTCATTTATTAACATATTCATTCCACTAAAATATCATTTGCACCCCTACTATGTTTGACTCATGATGAGGATACTGTCTATTGTGGGAAGCAGGCAAATAAATAAGCACTCTGCAATGTCATTAATGATATATTGTGTGGAGTGCCGTGTGTTCAGGGAGTACATTTTAAAACCACTTTCCCTGTGTGGGTATGTATATGGGTGGAAAGGGGACTGAAAGGTGAGGTTGGTAGGCACAGTGGATGAGAGATGATAACCGCTCAAAGAAGACTTCCTGGATGAAATTTCATTTAGACTGAAAGAAAAAGCAGAATAAGAGTTAGGATGGGGTGAGAGGAGGGATGGAAGAAAGAGAAAATTCATGAGAAGAGAGTCTAGAGAAAGCATAGGGGTAGAATCAGATGACAGCAGTAACCCCAAAGCCATTGATAGTACATTGAGGGGAGAGATTGGAGAGTCAGTTAACTTTTTAAAAAAGGGGAGTGATGATAGAATTTGTGTTTTGAAAATGTTACCTTGACTGCAGGGTGAAAAATAGAATTAACCTGGGTAAGGCTGGAGATGGGGAGACCACTTAAAATCCGTTGTAGCAGTGAAGGTGAGGGATGATGATAGCCTATATGAGGGAAGAAGGAATAAGATTGAATGGAAGCAGATTTCAGACATATTTAATAGATCGAATCAACGGATTTAGATAAGAGATCGAATGTAGGGACAGGGAAGAGTTAGATATGACTCTCAGAGTATTGGCTTGCACAATTAGACAGGTGGTGGTACTGTCCACTGAAATAAGGCAGGCACAAAAAGGAACACATTTTGGGGGAACAGAAGTCATCATTTTAGGTTTAGATATCCTCTGAGATATCTAAGTGGAGATGTGAGGTAAGCAGTTGGATATGTGGGTCTGGAGTTTACAGGAGAGATTAGGGCTGGAGATTTGGGAGTCGTTTGTGCAGAGATGGCAAGCGAAGTCACGGGGAAAAAACGAGATGACCCTGAGAGAATGTGTAAGCCTACAAGGGAAAATGGCTTATGATAGAGCAAAGGATTCTAAAACTTTTTGTCCCATTAACCCCTTCAGGAGTCTGGCGAAGCCTAAAGGACCCCTTTTCAGAATTATGTTTCCTAATTATATAATTGTATTTGATACATATATATACCCATATTACAATGCATAATTATATATTTAGTATATCTAATATAATTTAGTATATAGTAATATAATTACAGAAAATTATATTGAAATAGTTACCAAAATAGTTTCAAACATATTTGTTATAAATAAATGTATGTCCTTTTTAATAACACATAAAATAACAAGACCTAGGGGGCCTGATAATCACCTTAATGTCAAAGTAATGAGAACTCCAAATAATATTTTGGGATATTTTTAATAATTGTAATGCAGTATAAAATCATCTGATTTCTTCTGGTGACAAAGTTATAGGTATTATTCTTAATGTTTTGACTTCTTGAAGATAATACTAACTTTCCTTTAAATTCTAAGAGGTTAGTAAATATAAGGATGTAATTCTCCCCCATCCGAATCGCTGGAATACAATCCTTGGGCTCTTGAGAGTCTCTGGACTCCAGACTAACAGTGAATTAGAGCCCTGGTAAACAGTGATACTTACAGGAGTGTGGAGTAGGACGAGCTCAAAAAGGAGGCCAATTTGGGAGTTTGAGATTTGCAAATGTTAGCCACTATATATAAAAATAGGTTAAAAAAACAAACAAGTTTCTTCCGTATAGCCCAGGGAACTATATTCAATATCTTATAATAACTTTTAATGGAAAAGAATATGAAAATGAATATATGTATATATATGCATGACTGAGACATTGTGCTGTACATGAGAAATTGACAGATTGTAATTGACACATTGTAACTGACTATACTTCAATTAAAAAAAAAAAAGGCCAAAGTAGAGACGGGAGAGAAGTCAGAAAAAAAAACCAAAATGTAATGTTGTAGTGGAAAGCAAGGAAAGAGAGTCTTTCTGGAAGACGTAATGATTACCAGTGTCGAATGCCACAGAGAGGTCAAGAAAGTAAGAACTGGGAAGTGTTCTTTAGATTTAGCAGGAAAGAAGTCAGTGTTAGACCTGACAAGATTTCAGTGGTAGTAGCAGGTGTGCTGTCAGTGGTAGCGATGGTGGTTAGCTAAATTTCAGTAGGTTAAAGAGTGATTGGTAGGTGGTGAAAGGCAGATGGCAAACAAAATTGTCTTTTTGGAAAGGTGACGATATAAAGGACATATTCAGATGGAAACGTGCGGTCCAAAGAAACATTTTTTTTTTTTTAATTTTTAAGATAGCAGTTGATCATACATAAATGCTTACAGGAAGGAGTCTCTAATGTTAAAATGGGTATAAATATATTCAGTAGTGTTTTAAGGAGGAGCAGAGGAGGAGACGGACTAGGAGAATTACTGAAAAATGCTTTGAACTCTCCCAAGGAAGATGCTATCCAGATCAAAGAACCTATTTAAAGACTGAGAAGTCTGTGGTAGTGTGGCACTTCCTAGGTCAGTGGTATGCCTCCTCTAGCCTTTTTCCTGTGCTTTTCTGTTCTGTCTTCTCCTCTGCCTTGTTCTCTCTTGCTCAAGATACATTCCTTGAGGGTAAACTAAAACTTCAAGAATACTGTTTTCTTATGTATCTTGATGTGACCTCCCTAAGTTTTAGTCTTTGATTACACCAGAACAGTCTGAGAGTGCAATGCCTTACCCTGGGATTCACCTTTTTATAACCTCCTCCTCTGCAGTTTTCTTCAATTTAAAGGTTTTTTTTTTTTTCTCTATACCACTGAAATTTTTTTCTGTGTTATATGAAAGTCCAGGTTAAAACAAACAAGGAGTGTAGAAAACTTTGCTTCCTTAATTGTTCTGCAGGTATCCATATTACTAAGAATATAGTGGTATTTAGACATTTTTTAGACAAATCACGTTTCTCCACACCCAGCCTAACACACAATCTGTGAAGTACATCTCACACTATGTTAAAAACACACTGCAATTTTCAAACACTGTTTAGGGATATTGTACCCTTTCTCTTCTTACCTTATAAATCATCAATATGTTTGCCCTTGACATATACATTTAACAAAACATTTGTGAGCAAATGTAACTCCCATGGATGCAAATCAAAGTTATACAGATGTAGATTTCATTGTCCCGGATCAAAAGTGTGGGCTCTGGAGTCAGACTGCCTACCTTTGAATGCTGCCTCCAGCACTAACTAGCTGTGTGACCTTGGACAAGTTATTTAACAACTCAGTTTTCACATCCGTAAATAAGGATAATAGTGGTACCTGTTTCTTAGTGTTGCTGAGAAGATAATGAGTCAGTAGATATAAATGTAAAATTATGTCTGGTGTATAGTAAACACTTGATAAATGTTTACTATAATAGGCCAAGAAATCCTTCATCATTTTATTGAACATGAATCTCCTATGTGTAAACCACTTGCTAACTGGGTTTTGTGGACTGAACGGTGGCCCTCAAAAAGATAGATCCAGGGGGGAGGGTATAGTTCAGTGGTCGAGTGTGTGCTTAGCACCCATGAAGTCCTAGGTTCAATCCCCAGTACCTCCATTTAAATAAACAAACAAACAAACAAGCAAACAAACCTAATGACCTCCTCCCTCAAAAAAAAAAAAAAAAAGAATTAAAAAAATATGGGTCCATTTCTTGATGCTGGGAACCTGTGAATATTATCTTACATGGTAAGAGTGAATATTACCTTACATGGCAAAAGATGTGATTAAGTTAAGGATTTTGAGAGAAGATTATCCTGGATTATCCCAGTGGGTCCTAAATCCAATGACAAATATCCTTTTTAGAATGAAGCAAAGGCTCATTAAACACACAAAAGAGGACGAGGCAATCTGACTAGGGAGGTAGTGACAGGAGTAATGAGATCATAAGGAAAGGAAAGCCTGGAGCCCCCAGAAGCTGAAAATGACAAGGAACAGATTCCCCTTTAGAGCCTTCTAAGGAAGCATAGCCCTTGATGACATGTTGATTTCAGACTTCTGGCCTCCATAACTGAGAAAAAATAAGTAAACTACCAAGTTCGAGGTAATTTGTTCCGGCAGTCCTAGGAACTTACCACACTGGAGCAAGTTGTTTAGTTTACTTGTGTTTGCTTGACCAGCTTTTTTTTTTTAACCTGTTATTCAGCGTTCTGTTCGATTTTTTTTATCCTCTCAATGGCCTGTCTATAGCATTTTTGATTTGTAGACAGAAGCAGCTCCAGTGTTAATTTTTCAACACACAAAGGAAAAAAGTTTAGATCTCATTCTTATCATCATCATCAACATTATTACATTTTAGTTAACAAACAGCTACCATTTGTTTGGAAAGTGCACATCATGCCAGTTCACACTTTATTCCTTAACATAATTTCTTTTCTTTTTTTTTCTTCCTCACTTAGCTTTTTGGTGTATATTGATTCAATTACTCACCATCCCATCTGTTTTCTCTCTGTGTTACTCCTCCACCCTAGAATCCTTTCCTAAGGAGATCAACCACCATATTGTTTCAATCTATTTTAATGTCTTGCATTTCACATAATATTTTCACATAAATGCTAATTTGATCCATATATTAACTCTGAAGTAGTCGTATCAGAATCAAACATCAGAAACCATTGATGTTTGTAGATGAGGAAACTGAGGCTTGGAAGGGCAAAAGTTGCAAAGCTAAGCTTTAAACCAGGTTCATTGTTTCTTCTATTACACTAAACTTTCTGCTCTAGACCTGTGCTCTTCCAACATCTCTGGGCACATAAATCATCGGGGGACCTTGTTAAAATACACATTATTATTCTGTATATCTGGGCTAGGACCTGAAATTCTGTGTTTCTGTTAACTTCCCAGTTGACACCTACGCTACTGTTTTGTGGAACACACTTTGGGTGCCAAGGAGGATTTAGTTGATAGATTTAAAATAAAAACTAGAAACCAAAACTGTAAAATTATCAAGTCTATGGCTTTAAACTTTGTATGTCTAGTTCATAGCCACACATTTGCAAAGCAAAAGAAAAGTACAGATAGTTGGATGTCAAAAATCCAAGTATAAATGTTTTTACAAGTGCTCCAGACTTTCCCCTTGTAATGTTTTTCAGTTATTTGTGGAAGACGCCCCATAAAAAGGAGACATTTATCATGTGTTTGTTTATACGGAGCATATTATTCGTATAGAAAACTCTGATTATACATACTATGAATAAAAACAGATGTGGCATTTAAACCCTCACAGAACAGATCAATGATGCTGTATTTTCTTAACTTGGAAGGTTAGCTGTTCATCGAGCCCATTTGCCATTTATGAAGCATTGTGTTAGTATTGCATTAGTTTACATATTGTTTTAATATGACTTGGAGCAGTAGGGTGTATAATTGTTTGAATGTTTCTTTCCACTGACTGCACAGCATTGCTTCTTCCTGCACCTGAGAAAGTGTTTTCTTCTACCTGACACTTTACGAGCAAATTTCCAGTCATTTGGCAACAAATGCATACAATTTAGAATACATCTCATTCATATAATTAGGATTTAAAATGAAGCAGATTGCCAAATAGTATTAGGACAGCAGACACACAGGGACAATTGTCTTCTCATTATTCTGCATTCTATTATGCATTCATCTTGTCTTTATCCTCTCTTTTTTTCTCTCTCTCTCCCTCTACTTCCCCTTCATCTGTCTCTCAATCTCACTTTCTCTCTCTCGGTCTTACTAAAATCATAGAAGTAAATTAAGCCAATGAATCAGGTTTTCCTCTCACCAAGATTGTAATGCTAGCAGAATCAAGAAAAGGACTAAAGGCAAATGACCTTTTCTTTGTTTTCCCTGGAATTTCAACTATTAATATGTAATAGGAAAGGATCTTGAAATTTAAACTTCATGTAGGGACTTACAGTACCCTGCAGAAAAAAGTCAAGTACTTCTGAGCAACAATAATACATTCACTTGAGAAATGGTGGACATTATTTTTCACAAAAAAAAAAAGATGTTCCTTCAAAACCTAGATGACTAGGACATCACTCAGCTATGATTAAAGGTTATATCCTTGAGTCTTTGTACAAGGGTATTTTCTTCTTCAACTCATTGTCACTAGGGAAACAGCAGTTCCTAAACTCTAGTAAGCTTAAAAGTTGAGTGTCAATGAATACATCATATATTTAACCTGACATTTTCATTCCTACCCCCCTTTTAAAAATATTCCATTTTTTTCCATTAGTATCTATCTTTGCTATTTTTTCCCTCAAGAGGACAAAACCTTACATGGTGAGATGCTCCATTTGTAAATATTTACCTCCTGGTGTAGTGACATGGACAGGGCATATGGAAAAAATATTGGGAAAAAGACTTCCACGTGTTCCATGTATTATAAAAAGAACTCTCTTTTTGTATTAAGAATTTGTAATAAAAATATTCAGTCTCTTGAACTAATTTGTTTCAACCTAACCGCTGCTTTGTACACCTACCCCAGAGTGTTTTGAAAGATGGAAAATAAGATTCTTTACTGTTCTTGATATAGATTTGTCTTCCCTCCCTGAAAGATCTCAGTCAGATGGGAAGGGGAGATAGGCTTTTAAAATGTCCCAGATTCAAACATGAACAGTAGGATCCATCTGGTATCAGGGAAAAAAAGAATGATTCTGAAATAGATGTTGCTGCACCAACTCTGACATGCAAACACTTATTTCTTTCTAAATATAAATGATTGAGAGGAAAGTGTTAACAATTCCTCATGTTATTTACTTATCTTAAAATGCATATATTTGTAAATTATTAATCGCTCCTATTCTTAGACAGTCATTCATTATATTTACATCACTAATAAACTTTGTATAATATTTTAATAGATAATCATTTGACAGGGGAACTTATAGGAATGGAAGATTATTAAAAGGGCAAATTTTCGGTTAGCATTAAGCAAAAATCAATTTCTTGCTGTTATTAATTTCAAACAATGCTCAAAAGTGTGCATGCACATGGCAGAATAATAAGTTCATTTTGATCTTAGTTAATTAGGGAGCAGATATGATGGAGATTAATCCTGATCTCTGCCACTGGCTTCCTTTGTGACCATGGCCACACGTTTCCTGTCTTCTTTTTATAGTTGTGATAATAATAAGCCTAATTTTCCTCAGAAGGATTTGATATAAAAGCACAGAATACTTCTTCATTTTAACACTTGCTGAATCTTCCTGGAGGGGATAAAGGACTCCAAGTCATCAAGTCTGCACTGAACGAAATGCAGGTGCCTTTAAATCTTGGGTGCATCAGTTCAAGGCTCCCGTTGACCATGAAAGATTTATCTTCAATGTAAAAACACACTGATAGAAGAGGAGGAGAGCATAGTCCGGTAAGATAGAAACTGAAGGTGTTGTTTTGAAAGAAAATGGCTCTAAAGGTCTCAGAAAAGACAATTAGACTGTACTTCTTGAAAGCCAGGAACAATGTCTTGTTGAACTTTGCATTCATAAGCTCTAACATCGTGCCTGGCACATAGCCATCTTTTAATAAATTTTTGTTACACTGGCTTGAGAACAAAAACTAAACTTTTTGAACTTGTGGGAGAAGTCTTTTGCTTTGAGGAAAATGTTTCAGGAGACCATTTTCATACTGAATTAGCTGGAGGTTGGCATAGCAGACGTTAACCATTGCACTTGGAAATTAGGCCTTTTTGTAAAATGAAGCAATGTGTTGCTAAATTTGTCTCATCCAATTTCCTTCCTTTATTGAGTACATGGCATTGATTGCTGTCAGCTCCTTCATCCTTTGAATAGTGTTAAACAAACTGTACGAGGCTACCAACTGGGACTCTATAGCAAAGAGAAAACTTAGGCATTTACTAGAATTTTCCAAATAAATAATACCTTTGAAATTGTAAGCAATTTGAAACCCCTATCAGTGAACATACAATGTTGAGGTCTGATACCACTCCACAAATTACAAGCAGGTCCTCCCTCAGATGGAGCAGGGTTTAGAAAGCTGCTGATACAGGAGCTTTACCTAGGCTTGAGGAGAGCAGTGAAAGAAATAGGGACTAGTTGAGAACAAGTAAAGAGTAGTCACTTGTGAAAGACACAGCCACCCCTATGGAAGGGGAAATGATGGAAGAGCTAGGGTGTCATTCTAGTCACTGTGTTTGTGTTTGGGACATTTCCTTGAAGTCCTAGTGAGGTGATATTCCAGAAGAGAAGACATTGTCTCTTTTTATGTGATACCACAAAATCTACATTATTGTGGACTCTTGAGTTCTGTGATTGACCAATATATCTAGGTGTGTAAAGTTGCAAACAGGTGGAAAATCTTTTAAGGTAGAACACTCTGTGATGAAAAAGGCTTTTCTTAAAAAATGTTAATCATTGCCTTTTCTGGGAAATATTTTCAAGCTTTCTTGCAGTTTCCTTGCATTAGTTAGAAAATGCTAGATTATGCTGTGGTGAAAAACAAATCTTGATCTCAGTCACTTCAGACAAAGTTTATTCTCTACTCAGACCTGTCGTCTTAAGGGTGCAGGCAACTCCACAAAGCAGTTTGTCCCCCATGTGTTGACTTGGCATTCCAGATTGCTTATGGCAACTCTATGTCGACATGGTTCTACAGTTTCTATAACAGGGAAGGAGCAGAGTAGAAAGGAAAGCACCAACACATTTTATTTGCCAAAGCATGTCATGTAGTCAAATTTCTGGCTATGGTTTTTTTGAGTGGATGCTCATTCCATTGTTTCGTGATTCTTTTCTAGATTGTTAACGGTCAGTGCCATGATGTAACAACAGCTGAATTAAAGTACACTAACACAGCCTAACATAGCAAATCAGAGAAAAATACTGTACTTCATACAATGTCCATTCTCAATATCATCTTCCTCTAAGCTCAATATGTCCATATACTTTGTCTTGGAAGCGCTTATTGCCTGTTACTTTCCACATTGTTCTGCATTTTAGTCTTGTTTCAAGACCTTAAACTCCCCTTGTGACTTTTTCATCAAGCTATCATTACATTTCTCTTTTAAGATAAAATCTCACATTTATTTTGTAGTTATTCATTTATTAGGAATTTAATGTATTTTTTTTAACCAGTGCTACTGTTTTATTAGGATTTTTTTTCAAAATGTGTTTGCTTTCCACGATTAATACAGGGTTTGAGTAGACTGCTCCAACCTATTTCCCTCCATAGCATCTTTTCTTTTTGGTGAGTGATTTTGCAGATTGTGGAAGTTCACTTAATAATACACATGTTGTTTATAGCGGAAACGTTCGCTTTGCAGCCAGTGTTGTACCAGTACTAGGGAAGGAAATATAGCCAGAGTGAGGATGTAGAAGGAGCTTTGCTCTAGCAACAATTCCATCTCAGTCTGAGGCACACATGCTAGGTCACTATATAAATCAGAGAGTCCCTGGACTTTGAGTAGCACTTAGAGTCACCCAGAACTTTGTTTAATAATCAATCATTTCAAAATGTTCTTTACACTCATTTCATTGTTTCACTGTTTTACTCTGTATGGCAATGATTCACCAGTTGCAAAATACCAGGTAATGAATACTTTCATTTATCGCCAGTTGCAAAATATCAGTCAGTGAATACTTTCATTTAAATTTTTTCTTATTTTGGGGGAGGAGGTAATTAGATTTATCTACTTATTTATTATTTTTGGTGGAGATGCTGGGGATCGAACTCACAACCTGGTGCATGCTAGGCATGCATTCTACCACAGAGCTATCCCCTCCCCTCTCATTTTAATGTAACATCCTTTAGTCACATTAAGGCCAGAGTGCTTTTAGATGGAGAATTTTGCACCTTTTGTGAGGCTGCCCAGTAGAGAGATTCCTCCTGTTTTTACATGGAGGATTACTCCAATGAGAAATAACCACTTGAAAAATTAATGCAGGCTCTTTGTGTCATCTTTATCTTGGATCCAATCATTATACACACGATTTCACCAGTTATAAGGTTAGAGAAGCTACCTTTCAGTTAAAAAAAGTTTTATTTAAATGTGAGGATATTATACCAATCAGATGCTAATAATATAATAATAGTTAAATTCAAATAACTTCCACAAAAACTTTAAAAATTTAACTCCTTACTTAAAAGAAAATTAACTTGATTATAAGAAAATGAGAATAAAGTAAGTAACTGACAATTAGTGATCATTTGTTTGTAATCTTTGTAAGAAATAGTATTAATAATATTCTCTTTCCCCTTAGTAAAATAAGTGCTACTCAAAGTCATTGGGAGTTCTGGGAGGATTATTTCTTTTTTTTTTTTTTAATTGAAGTACAGTCAGTTATAATGTGTCAGTTTCTAGTATACAGCACAATGTCCTAGTCATGCATACACATACATATGTTTGTTTTCATTTTTTTTTTTTCATTAAAGGTGAGGCTGTTACTTTCTATGCTGAGACTCTTGGAAACTCCATCACATCTAGGATGGGACCATGTTCATGGTGGGCAGGACACACTTGTTTTTTTTTTTTTTCCTTTGGAGTGAAAATGAGAGGATGATGAAATAGGAAATATTTTCTATTAAAATTGCTTTTGATTATACAAAGGCTTAAAATTAAAAGCATGGGCTATGCTTAAATATCGTATTCCATCTCTCTGTCTCTAATTGCTTTTGGTAAAGGAAATGGTGAGTGCACTGAATGAGGGTGCATTCAGAACTGTTACACTGACGAGAATTCTTGTCACCCGCATGCCTGTAAGTCAGATATACTGCAGCTGTGCAATGTGAAACCTTCGCCAAGAGATTTATTCCACCTGTGCTTTTTCAGGATTCTGTGGCTGAGGCAAAGGAAGGGATATCAAAAAGGGTTTGAAAGTGATTTATTGTAAAACATACTCCTTGACTACTAAACTAGATAGTAGCACTAGGGAAACTGCCACAATTTTATGAGATGAACATAAAATAAGAGGTGAACAAGCTTTGGAGTTCTCAAAGGTCCCCTCATCAGTTACCACCTTCATCCAGAAGAAAGGAGCTCTTATTCCTCCAAAGCGGGTGTACCCAGTGTTTTTCTATGCCAGACACATAAAAGACATTTTGTTGTTAGAATATTAGAGCCTTAGTGGAAAATTCTCTGCAAAGTACTTTGACTTTAAAGAAAGGTTTGAGAAAATTGTGTACATGAAGAACTGTTTATTTGTAGTTTTTTGCTTTACAGGGTAACTCAGTTCTTATTAGAAATGACCAATTAGTCAGTGTTTTTGATGGAAGATGCTGTTAAAAATAACAGCAACATTTGGATATTTAATAGATTCTGTAGAAATATACACTTACTGTTTAATATACCACATTGCAATACTTCTCTTTTGGTAGCCATCATACAGTGAATCAAATTGCTTTTTGAAAAAATATTCAGGCATAAGAAGCAGGAATTCTGAACCTTATTTGTAAATTGAGAATAATATTTATTTCCTCAGAGTTTTGCTGAGAAACCAAATAAAATAACATATATTTACAGGCTTTGTGAATTGTAAAATATTTTACAGATATTAATCCTAATTCCAATGTCAAGTACAACAAGCATTATTATTCTTTTAAATTCTGGTAAGTGTTCTTTATTCCAGTGTGAGAGAAGAGTATCTTTTTTTCACTCACCAATTGTGTGAATTTTCTGGTGAAATCAGGTGTCTATGTCATTTGATCACTGATAGAGAAAAAAAGAAAAAAATAGCATATCTATTTTGTGAAAGGGAAAAGGGAATAAAATTGGAGCTAATCTCAGCCATCTAAGACATTTTTCAAGAGATGGCTTCATTTTTATCTATACGTAGAATTCTATTTACATTTTTATGTATTTCTGAACAAATATAAAGGATCGGGGAAAAAATTGTTCTCTGGCTGACTTTAGTCTTTCTATTTGCCTTTCTGGATCATTCTTCCCTAGGGGAAAATTTCAGAGAAATTTACAATCACTCTGATCATATTCATCCTCTGGGTAATGTGCAAGAGGTCTCAAGATATAAACAAGAAAAATAGCACTGAGCAATTTTTAGATTAATATATCTTTCAACTGTATAACATTGTCTTAATTAACCATGATTTGAACTTATCTGTTGAATTATTTCAGTGAATAAAGGATAAAATAATTATAACTTCTAAAGCATGTGTGTAAGTGTTTGAACATTTGAACTGCTGTTTTATAAATTTAACAATTTATATTTCTTTGGCATGAATTGTGCCACTCTGAATTCAATCATTGTTTGAAAGAAGCTAGTTTTTCTAATAATATGTGTCTGTGTGTGTTTATCACCAAGCACCAACAAATTTTCACATGTACTCCATTAAATATCTGGACATGTATTATAATATATACAACATGATTTTAAGTTACTTATTCATAGATTTGAAAAAAAATGTTGGTTTTCATTTTATTTATAGACTTGAAGTTTCAATTCTTTTTTTCTCTCTCTTATCCTAAATTAATTTAATTCTTATTATGACTTATTATGACCAAAATTACAGCCCCTGGAATGTGCTATCCATCCTTATGAGTCTATTCATCTCTGTGTTAGTAAAGCATATACACAGTTTGAATACAGAAAAAAATGCTTTTCAGTTGTTTAAGAAAGAAAAAGTTGAAATAATCATTGTCTTGGATTGGGATAAAAGACCAGATTCTATAGTCCTTCTTTATTTCAATCTTGGCTAAAGCTGTGATGCTGATCAAAAGCTTTCACAAAGATGGACTCCCTCTACCTTGGAAGCAACATCATAGAGAAGTGCTGGGATCACCAAGATCAGTGAGTGTGCGTTCATTATCCTACATAATCCTACATTTCCTGCTTGGGACAGCTGAACTTGGGGTGGAGGAGGAGGAAGGGGAGGAGGAGGAGGAGGAGGAGGATGCCCCTGAACTGACAACCCAATCTGGAGCTGGAGGTCAGAAAGTCTGTCAGTGCAGGTCCCAGGAATTTTACTGCAGCTGGACCAGGAGTGTTACGAAGATTAGGGGCCAAACTGAGCAACATTGTACATTCTCCATATATTTGTTGAACAAATGTCAAATATTTGCAAATTCCTCTAATACATGC
The DNA here is from genome assembly GCF_048773025.1 of Camelus bactrianus. Classification (NCBI taxonomy): domain Eukaryota; kingdom Metazoa; phylum Chordata; class Mammalia; order Artiodactyla; family Camelidae; genus Camelus; species Camelus bactrianus. The sequence continues at coordinate 73,571,763 of NC_133575.1, read as the reverse complement.
TTTTACTTCTCATGTCCTACATCAGATCACAGACATTCATGTTAATGTATGTCTATAAAAATACAGGTGTCCAAATGTAAAAATATTTTTAGCTTTATCTGAATTCTGTGATTGTAGTAGACAATCAGGAATACAGACTTTTAGGGGACAAGAGGTCTGTGGTAAGCTGTGCAGTAGAATATTGTGTTTGAATTCTGTCGAAAGAAGAGATCGTTTCAGCACTTCACATCAGTGAAGCACTGCTGTGGGAGCCATGTAAAAGCTGTGCAGGAAAACCAAAACAGGAAGAAAGCCAACTGACAATAGTCATGTCTGGGTTTGTTAGCTATACTAAAGTAGAAATTAAAGATATATTTTATCTAGGATATGTAAAACAATTTGATTTTATTACCATTATCTCTCTGACCCCTGTCCAGTGTAAAATGCAAAAAATAAGTTTACATCCCGTTACTGAAATCAGACCTTCTAAAGATATTTTAAATATATTATTGAGTTCTGAACATGGCATCTTTTATGACATTTTGTATTGGCCATAACAATGGAGGAGGCTCATATTTGTGTGGCTGTCACTCATTATGCAATGTATTTCTATCTTTCTCACCTGTGAATTAGATCTTAAGATATTTTCTGCTTGTGGTAAAGTTGAAGTACGGTAATATATATAAATTTCATAACCGATGCCCAGTGCTCACTAATTGTAGCTGTGGTCATCGTCATCATTTTCATCATCTTTTTTAAATGTCAAAGAATATATATATATATTTTTTTCATTGAACTACAGTCAGTTACAATGTCGATTTCTGGTGTACAGCATAATGTCCCAGTCATATATATATTCATTTTCATATTCTTTTTCATTAAAGGTTATTGCAAGATATTGAATATAGTTCCCTGTGCCATACAAAAGAAATTTGTTTTTTTAATCTATTTTTATATATAGTGGTTAACATTTGGAAATCTCAAACTCCCAAATTTCCTTTCCACCCCTTTCCCCCAGTAACCGTAAGGTTGTTTACTATGTTTGCAAGTCTGTTTCTGTTTTGTAGGTAAGTTCATTAGTGTTCTCTTTTTTTTTTTTTAGAGTTCACATGTGAGTGATATCATATGGTATTTTTCTTTCTCTTTCTAGCTTACTTCACTTAGAATGATGATCTCCAGGTCCATCCATGTTGCTGCAAAAGGCATTATTTTATTCGTTTTTAATCACTGAGTAGTATTACATTATATATGTGACTATATATATTTACATATATATGTAAATCTAGCATCCTCTGAGTCCCTTGACATACCTTTCTTTAAACCTTTTCCTTCTCTGTTTCTAGCTCTCCAATAGAAGTTGCCAAATTTAGGGTAGTTTAGACACAGCGAACCCCAGTATATAGTATGGGGATATTAGAGTAAGTAGGATTCTTTGTCTTTGTTATTTTCTAGAGTAATTCACAGTCAATGACGACTTAAGTCCTGTTCCTTGGCCTTAAGTAGCAGCATAGATAAAATAGTTTACATCATTTTTTCCCCTCCTTGAGCAAATTGCCTCACATATACTTATCTTTAAACTTTTTCTTTCTTTCTTTTTGAGAACAGGGGCTGAATTTGTTTGTTTATTTTTGCTGTTTATTTATTTTTTTTATTTTTTGATTTACAATGTTATATTAGTTTCTGATGTACAGAATAGATAACAAGGTCCTACTGGCACAGGGAACTGTATTCAATGGCTTGTAGTAACCTGTAATGAAAACAATAAAAAATATGTGTGCGTATGTGTGTGTGTATATGTATATGTGTGTGTGTGTGTGTGTGTGTGTATATATATATCTGAATCACTATGCTGTACACCAGAAACTAATAAACTTTTCTTGAAGCTTATTCTGATACTTTTTGTCAATTCAAAGAGCCATGTTGTAGCTTCTCATGGTTTAACACACTGGTATAAACTGGCATTTTTTTTTTCTTTTTCCATTTGATTTTGCACCATTTAAATTACCCGAGCATTAGGGAATAAAGCCATATAGCAGTGCACTCTGTTATGCAGGCTTTCTGAAGATTGTCCTGAAATAACTTAAGGAGTATCTTCAAGTGGTCAGAATATAAGGCCACACTGGTGCTCTCCTTTGAGGGATGCTATAACTCCTCCCCTATCCTCATCTACTCTCTGTTATGCTTAAAAATGGCTCCAACGTTCAACTTTCTGTACAGTGAATGTGTTAAGCAAATTTTAGAATGCTTTAGGTCCTAATGACTCTCCCGGGTTCAAGAGAACTTTACTAATCATTGAAGACCCAGATTAAATTTCATTTTTCTCTGGGAATGCCTTCTTGATTCCTCGAAGCAATGCAAATTCACCTCTTTCTCCCTCTGCTCCCTGCCCACACTTAAGTTGTAGCATCGTGTTAATGTACTTGCCCTCTCGAAAGTTAACACGGTGCCTAGAAGAAAAACGCTCGATAAATATGTGTGAACAAATTTTTAAAAATGAATGAGCCAAATGCTTAAGGGAAAGATCTGATTTTCAGCCTAAAATGCCTCAGCAGGGAATTCTTAGTAAGATCAGTGTGTGAGTTGGTTCATTAAGAGTGGGCGTTTGTGAGGAGTGAAGGGAGCAGAGAGATTTTTCTCATCCAGATGAGAGAGGAGTTCTCTGTTGGAGAGAAGTGTGAAAAGGACAGGTAGATAATTCTTACAGTTTTACTTAGAGACCGCCTTAAGTAAACACATCTTCCTACACACTCTTTCCACACTCTATTCCAACACCTTCTTTTCATACTCTTGTCTTTACCTAAGAAATTACCTACCTTATACAGGATCAAACATAAACTGGGAATGGCTATTGATGTGAACAAGGTATAGAAACATAGAGACGAACATATTAAGAAGCCAAAGAAAAAGGAGTAACAAAATTTAAAGCTGCAATATTCTAATTTGTAAATGTCCATTTAGAAGGATTCATTTCTTTGATAAAGAAGCTATGTTTTAATTTTTCATAAAGTATAACATGAAATATTAAAAATTTTGAGTACAAATGTTACATGAACAAAATAAAAACCGTCATAGGATTTCTCTTGGATGAATGTCTGTCACTCAGATACATGGTTTTCTGCTTATCTGCCCATAGTGGGGAGTTTGATGGAAGGTTCTTTTTTCTTTTTCTTTTTCTTTTTCTTTTTTTTTTTAGCAGTTTGTCAGAAGAACAGAGGTGTTTAGGAGGATTAATATCTTTCTGAGTGACAAATGCCTATGACTTTATTACTGTGTGCCCACTACTGTTTTGTTTATAGAGCAATGTTTTATATGAGATCTTCATTCAATTTTATCGTGTTTCCTTTATTAGAAATAAAATAAATAGAACTTTTTTTCCATTTAGGGAATATCTTAAGGAATAGCATTCAGTGATCGAGCTAAAACTTTATAATAAAGCAATACTGATAAAGATACAGATAGATGTAATGTTGAATATTACACATGGAAATAAAGAAAAACACTTTTAGGATTGTGAGCGGGAAACATTGAAGCATAATTAACATAAATTTTAATATTTCAGAGAAAATGTCAATTCTTGACACTAGATTCCCTATAGGTGTTTTGAGCATTTTGGCAATGTTGCCCTGAGATATACCAACGTTAACTGTACTCATCTAACTGAATTTCTGGTCCCATAAGTGTTTTCAAAACAATTGTCAATCACCAGTGGCATTTTCTCAAAATTAACAGGTGGAAGGTAGCGTATAATTAGTAGAGAGCGTGTGGTTTTCTCCCTAGCTGCACCTACAGAACATTTTCCATGCTTCCCGCATCCATCTACCTCATCCCACAGGAGCAAACAGCCCATTTTGTTCTCTCTTCATTCAGACCATATGACCCATTCTTATGAATGAATGGCCACCTATGATGTGAAAACTTCTGACATGCCCCTTAGTTTCTTAATATCTCCCCGGTGCTCCCTGCCAGTGTTCATGACAAGCTCCTTTATTATCATTTCGATTGTAATTTTGAACAAACATTTTAACTTTTATTAGCCGCAGAATTTTTGTATGGACAGCAAGAGTAATAAGACTTCTTCTTAGGTTCAAGGGAGATTATCCATCTGAAATGCTTAGAAAAATCTTAAAACACTATACAGAGTAAATGTGGTAATAACAGCAATAATCTAACTATCGCAGTTGTGAGGATAATTCCATTTTATTTTTGTGGAAGACATTACTACTCACCAGTATTTCTGATTCTTTTCCCTTTCAAAATATAGTTGAAGTTTGTACCTCCTTTCCCCTTTGAAAATAGGTGTAAGCCATTAGAGTTGCCTTGAGCAGGCAATAAAATGTGAGCAGAAGTTACGAGTATTACTTCCAAGCAGAGATCTTAAAAATGTGTGACTAGTTCTCTCTCATAACTCTCTGTGTCAGTTAAAGTAAATGGCAACCATCCAGACAGCAAAGACTCTGGCAAACTGTGTCGCTGAGTGAGGGCCACGTGAGGCAGAGCGGTCCTCCCCAGTCTACACAGTGGACACGTGGGGCGTGTAATATGAGGGAAAAACAAACAAATATTTTTAAGCCGGTGAGATTTAGGTATTGTCATTTTACCATACCACATATTATTCTATCCTGATCAGTTTAATCTCATCAGTTTATTATATTGAATATTTTTATTGTGATAAAATATACCTGAATGCACATTCTTTCCCTTTTATTTATGTGTTGTTTAATTTCTTTCAGCAATATTTTGTTGTTTTCACTGTACAGTTCTTTCATCCACATGGTTAAGTTTATCTCTAAGTATTGTATACTTTTTTCCATGTGCTATTTTTTTTGTATAAAATAAATATATACATGACATAAATTTCACCATTTTAACCATTTTTAAGTGTGCAATTCAGAGGCATTAAGTATATTTACATTGTTGTGTAACCATCACCACTATCCATCTGCAGAAAATTTTTATCACCACAAACTGAAACTCTGTGCCAATTAAATAATGACTTTATTTCCCTCACATTCATCCCCTTTTACTACTATTCTTCTTTGAGCCTATATGAATTTGACTACTCTGGGAAGTTCATATAACAGGAATCATACAATATTTGTCTTTTGTAACTGGTTATCTCGTTTACCGTAATGTATTCAGGATTCATTCCTGGTGTGACATGTCAGAATTTCATTCATTTTTAAGGCTGAGTCATAGTTCATCGTATGGATATACCACATTTGCTTATCCATTCAACTGCTGATGGGTACCTGGGTTGTTTCTACATTTTGGCTATTGTGAGATATACTGTATACTGAACATGGGTATCATGCTTTCACATTTTTTGGGTATATACCCCAAAGTGGAATTGTTGGATCATATGATTCTATGTTTAATTTTTTTTAGAAATTTTCACACTTTTTCCATAGTTCCTGCACCATTTTACATTCCCATCAGCAATGCAAAATGGTCCCAGTTTCTCCGCTTCTCCATATCCTTGCCAACTCTTACTGATTTTTTCCTTCCTTCCTTCCTTTCTCTCTCTCTTCCTTCCTTCTTTCCTTTCCCTCCCTCCCTCCCTCCCTCCCTCCCTTCCTCTCTTTCTTTCTTTCTTTCTTTCTTTCTTTCTTTCTTTCTTTCTTTCTTTCTTTCTTTCTTTCTTTCTTTCTTTCTTTCTTTCTTTCTTTCTTTCTTTCTTTCTTTCTTTCTTTCTCTCTCTCTTTCTCTCTTTCTCTCTTTCTTTCTCTCTTTCTTTCTTTTCTTTCTCTCTTTCTCTCTTTCTTTCTCTTTCCCTCCTTCTTTCCTTCCTTCCTTCCTCCCTTTCTTCCTTTCTTCCATCCATCTGTCTGTCTTTTAATAGGTTTCAGGAGCTAAGCTGAACTGGTAGAGAGAGAGAGAGAGAGAGAGTGAGCGCTAAGCTATTAGATGTCACAGTAGCCGATTAAACCAACAAGCCAAAAATGAAAGAGCAAAGCCTTTAATCACTGTGATAGTAAAAGCAAGAGGTTAAAACCAGAAAAAGTGCCACTCCTCCATTCCATTTTCCCCCATGAAACAGTGCACAGGTGGCAGATCAAGTGTATCAGCACAGACATGGGCTTCTTCTCACTGTTGAGAGAGTTCCAAACAAAAAGCTCCAACATTTTTATAGATTCTGGGATTGGGGATAGGTCAGGGAGATGGCTCAGGGTGGAATAGTACTGGGTACTGAGTTCAGAGTGGGCAAAAGTAACTTCATGTTTTCCTCCTCCTTCCATAAGGAGGTCTTGGCAGAGGTGTCTGAAGAGGACCTCGAGGGAAGTCCTCAGATGAAAAGACCTAGGAATCAAGGCACCAGGGCTAGGAATGTAAATATGTGAAGAGCATAACTAGCTAGGGGAGCCTGAGACCTGGACTAGGACTCTTTTTAGAGATTGGGATGCACTGGTTGTTCCCCACGTCTGGTGTGGGAGGACAGCTTTCCCCTTCATGAGGCTTGTCATGTAAAACCTTTGTAATTGCCTATGGGCAGGCCTGAAAAATCACACATTGTTTTTTAACTAGGAGTTGGACTACTCAGTAGATATTTTAGCATGTATGAAGTGGTATCTCATTGTGGTTTGGATTTGCATTTCTCTTGTGACTACTGGTGTTGAGCATCTTGTTTTTATGTGCTTATTGGCCATTTAGATATCTTCTTTGGAGAAACATCTATTCAAGTCCTTTGCCCAATTTTTACTCAGGTTGTTTTGGGATTTTTTTTTGTTGTTGTTACTGAGTTGTAGAAGTTCTTTATAAATTCCAGATATTAATTTTATCACATATTCCAACACCATTTGTTCAGTCTTGGTAGGTGGTATGTTTCTAGGAATTTGTCCATATCAACTTGGTTATCTAATTAGTTGGTGTTCAAAGTAGTATTTTATAATATATTTTTATTTCTGTAAAATTGTAAATAGTCTCAACTTTTTGATTTTAGTAATTTCTCATCTCTTTTTGTTCTTAGGCAGTCTAGCTAAAAGTTTACCAATTTTGTTGAACTTCTCAATGATCCAATTTTTTGTTTCATAGATTTTCTGTATTGTTTTGTATTCTCTATTTTATTTATCTTTTCTCTTATGTTTGCTATTTCCTTCCTTATGGTTCCGTTCTGTAGTCTGGTTTTTTAAAATCTTATTCCTTGAGATATAAACTTAAGTTGTTGCTTTCTGATCTTTCTTCTTTTTAAATAAGAATTTGTAAGTATAAATTCCTCTTGTAGCACTGCTTCCACTGCATCTCATAAGTTTTGGTGTACTGTTTTTTCTTTTCATTTATCTCAAGTTATTTTTCTAATTTCCCTTATTATTTCTAACTATGCTTTCCTCAAATTTGGGGAATTTTGGACCATTATTTCGCCAGATAGTTTCTCTGTCATTTTCTCTCTTTTTTTCTCTCTGGGACTCCCATAAAGCATATGTTGGTGTACTGATTAGTCCCTTAGGCTTTGTTCACTTCATTTTTTTTTTCCTTCTGCTATTCAGACTAAAATTTCAAATGTTATATTCAAGTTTGCTGATTATTTTTTCTGCCTGCTCAAGTCTGTTGTTGAACTCCTATAGTGAATTTTTCAACTCGTTTTTATATTTCTTATCTTCAGAATTTGTTTGGTTCCTTTTTATAATTTCAGTCTCTTTGTTGATATCTTGTTTTGTTCATACATTGCTTTCCTGACTTTCTTCAGTTCTTTTTCCATACTTTCCTTTAGCTCTCTGAGAATATTGAAAACAGTTGTTTTAAAATCTTTGTTTATTAATTCTGATGCCTGTGTTTCTTCAAGGATGGTTTCTGAAATTTTTTTTGAGTGGGCCATGTGTTCCAGTCTATTTTTATGCCTTATGATTTTTGTTGTTATTGTTGAAAATTGGGCTTTTGAAAAAAAAAAAACAACAGCCATTTCTCTCAGTGTTTGCAGATTAGCTATTTGCTGGGGAAGTTCTTTACTAATTAGTTGGACTTTGGTTACAAGCTTTGGTATTAGCCCAAGATGAAAACATAAAGTGTATTCACCATGTCTTTTTTGACCATGCTTCTTGTTTAGGCCTGTATGTAGCTTTTTCATTTCCCCTGAATGCATAGATTCTATTCAATGTCTTAATTTAGCAAAGAGTTTCACCTCAGCTTCCCCTCAGGGCCTATGATGGTCTGTTGTACTCCTCCTATAATCTCTTGGCCCAGGCATCTGCTGGTCTCTAGTTTCCTTACTGCTTTTATGAATATTGTCCACTGCTTTCTGCTGCTTCTCATTCTGAGAATGGAGTTATACTGTTTTTTCTACCTGAGCTCTGAGTTAAGCAGAACAGAGACCAGTCCTTCAGACAGCCCCCAAACAAGTTAGAACCTTGCAAGTAAAGTCTGATCTGCTGTTTCCAGTTTAGGGAAGGTAGAGGATTGAGAACTGGGCTGGAGCCTTTGCCAGACCAAGTTTGGGCTGCATTATGAAGGTTTGGACTAAAGAAAAGTGCCATGAATTTTCCTACTGCTTTGAATGTTGCTTTTCTTAATTGGGCATTAGCTTGATTGCTGAGGAATTTTGTTTCCCAAAGTTTCTATAAAGTTATTTCAGCCAGGTTTTTTTTTTCTTCTCTTTTTTCATGTACCAATGGGAGAATAAGGGCTTGGAGCTTCATAGTATGCCATTTTGCTTGAGTACTTTTTTATTAAGTTGTTTTTTAAAAAAATCATAATTCTGCAATCAATACATTTACTATATCTCTTTGATTTGCCATCTGTGATTGATATTATTTATGCTGAATAAGACTGAACCAAGTGAAAAAGCCTATGGAAGACGTCTAGAAATCTCTCTCCAATTTTGTCATCTATCCATTAAATAATATGCTTTTAAGACCAGTTGTCCATCAAGTTAGAAATCTCCCTAACATTATCTAGGTCACATTTTTTTTTTTACTTGTCTCATTTTTTTTGGCATTAATTAAGATAATAAATAATCTTGAGAATTGCTCTGATCTACTGATCTTATAACTCAATTAAAAATAGATTTGTTTCCCCCTGACTTTCAGAACCATTTCTTGCTTCCTAGTGAGCACCAATTTCTTGGACACATTCTCTTAAACTAGGTATTTGATAATCTTTTTCATTTCGCCATTAACTCTTCATCATCAATTTCAACTCTTGAATTTCCTTCCAAAACCTGCTACTCCTCAAGTTTTCTTCATCATGTTTGTGGCAACTCCATGTGTCCAGCTGTTCATGCAAAAATTTTAGTCATTACTGACTCTTCTATTTCTCTAATACCCCACATTCAACCCATCAACATGCCTTTCCATGGCTATTCCAAATAGTAGTTTAAACATGGCCAGTTTTTGTTAAAAATTTCAATCATTTCTACTTTACCTATAAGTTCTTTTAAACAAAATCAACCAGTTAGACAGCATCACTTATTGTTTCCACAAAGTTCTTTAACAAGTGAACATTTCTTCAGTCTTTTCTTTCTTTTTTTTTTTTAACATTTTTTATTGATTTATAATCATTTTACAATGTTGTGTCAAACTCCAGTGTTCAGCACAATTTTTCAGTTATTCATGGACATATACACACTCATTGTCACATTTTTTTCTCTGTGAGTTATCATAACATTTTGTGTATATTTCCCTGTGCTATACAGTGTAATCTTGTTTATCTATTGTACAATTTTGAAATCCCAGTCTATCCCTTCCCACCCTCCAACACCCTGGCAACCACAAGTCTGTATTCTCTGTCTGTGAGTCTATTTCTGTCCTGTATCTATGCTTTGTTTTTGTTTGTTTGTTTGTTTGTTTTTGTTTTTGTTTTTTAGATTCCACATATGAGCAATCTCATATGGTATTTTTCTTTCTCTTTCTGGCTTACTTCACTTAGAATGACATTCTCCAGGAGCATCCATGTTGCTGCAAATGGCATTATGTTGTCGGTTTTTATGGCTGAGTAGTATTCCATTGTATAAATATACCACCTCTTCTTTATCCAGTCACCTGTTGATGGACATTTAGGCTGTTTCCATGTTTTGGCTATTGTAAAAAGTGCAGCTATGAACATTGGGGTGCAGGTGTCATCCTGAAGTAGATTTCCTTCTGGATACAAGCCCAGGAGTGGGATTCCTGGGTCATGTGGTAAGTCTATTCCTAGTCTTTTGAGGAATCTCCACACTGTTTTCCATACTGGCTGCACCAAACTGCATTCCCACCAGCAGTGTAGGAGGGTTCCCCTTTCTCCGCAGCCTCTCCAGCATTTGTCATTTGTGGATTTTTGAATGACGGCCATTCTGACTGGTGTGAGGTGATACCTCATTGTAGTTTTGATTTGCATTTCTCTGATAATTAGTGATATTGAGCATTTTTTCATGTGCTTTTTGATCATTTGTATGTCTTCCTTGGAGAATTGCTTGTTTAGGTCTTCTGCCCATTTTTGGATTGGGTTGTTTATTTTTTTCTTATTGAGTCATATGAGCTGCTTATATATTCTGGAGATCAAGCCTTTGTCGGTTTCACTTGCAAAAATTTTCTCCCATTCCGTAGGTTTTCTTCTTGTTTTACTTCTGGTTTCCTTTGCTGTGCAGAAGCTTGTAAGTTTCATTAGGTCCCATTTGTTTGTTGTTGCTTTTATTTCTTCTAGGAGAAAATTTTTGAGATGTATGTCAGATAATGTTTTGCCTATGTTTTCCTCTAGGAGGTTTATTGTATCTTGTCTTATGTTTAAGTCTTTAATCCATTTTGAGTTGATTTTGGTATATGGTGTAAGGGAGTGTTCTAGCTTCATTGCTTTACATGCTGCTGTCCAGTTTTCCCAACACCATTTGCTGAAGAGACTGTCTTTATTCCATTGTGTATTCTTGCCTCCTTTGTCGAAGATGAGTTGACCAAAAGTTTGTGGGTTCATTTCTGGGCTCTCTATTCTGTTCCATTGGTCTATATGTCTGTTTTGGTACCAATACCATGCTGTCTTGATGACTGTAGCTCTGTAGTATTGTCTGAAGTCTGGGAGAGTTATTCCTCCAGCCTCTTTCTTTCTCTTCAGTAGTGCTTTGGCAATTCTAGGTCTTTGATGGTTCCATATGAATTTTATTATGATTTGTTCTAGTTCTGTGAAATATGTCCTGGGTAATTGGATAGGGATTGCATTAAATCTGTAGATTGCCTTGGGCAGTGTGACCATTTTAACAATATTGATTCTTCCAATCCAAGAGCATGGAATATCTTTCCATTTTTTAAAGTCTTCTTTAATTTCCTTCATCAATGGTTTATAGTTTTCTGTGTATAATTCTTTCACCTCCTTGGTTAGATTTATTCCCAGATATTTTATTACTTTGGGTGCTATTTTAAAGGGGATTGTTTCTTTACTTTCTTTTTCTGTTGATTTATCGTTAGTGTAAAGAAATGCAACTGATTTTTGAACGTTAATCTTGTACCCTGCTACCTTGCTGAATTCTTCAATCAGCTCTAGTAGCTTTTGTGTGGACCTTTTAGGGTTTTCTATATATAGTAACATGTCATCAGCATATAATGACACTTTTACCTCTTCTTTTCCAATTTGGATCCCTTTTATTTCTTTCTCTTGCCTGACTGCCTTGGCTAGGACTTCCAGGACTATGTTGAATAGGAGTGGTGATAGTGGGCATCCTTGTCTTGTCCCAGATTTTAGTGGGAAGCTTTTGAGTTTTTCACCGTTGAGTACTATGCTGGCTGTAGGTTTGTCATATGTAGCTTTTATCATGTTGAGATATGTTCCCTCTATACCCACTCTGGCGAGAGTTTTTATCATAAATGGGTGTTGAATTTTATCAAATGCTTTTTCTGCATCTATTGAGATGATCATGTGGTTTTTGTCCTTTCTCTTGTTGATGTGATGTATACATTGATTAACTTGCGAATGTTGAACCACCCTTGTGTCCCTGGGATGAACCCCACTTGGTCATGATGTATAATCTTTTTTATGTGTTGTTGGATTCTATTTGCTAAAATTTTGGTGAGGATTTTGGCGTCTATGTTCATCAGTGATATTGGCCTATAATTCTCTTTTTTTGTAGTGTCTTTGCCTGGTTTTGGTATCAGGGTGATGGTGGCTTCATAGAATGAGTTTGGGAGTATTCCCTCCTTTTCAATCGTCTGGAAGAGTTTGAGAAGGACTGGTATGAGTTCTTCTTTGTGTGTTTGGTAGAATTCCTTGGTGAAGCCGTCTGGTCCTGGACTTTTATTTGTAGGGAGGTTTTTAATAGCTATCTCTATTTCCTTTCTAGTGATCGGATTGTTGAAGTGTTCAGATTCTTCTTGATTCAGTCTTGGTGGACAGTATGTTTCCAGAAACTTGTCCATCTCCTCTAGGTTATCCAGTTTGGTTCCATATAGTTTTTCATAATATTCTCGTATGATATTCTGTATTTCTATTTTGTTTGTTTTAATTTCTCCATTTTCCTTTCTTATTTTGCTAATTTGTGCTCTCTCTTTTTTCTTCTTTGTGAGTTTGGCCAGAGGTTTGTCGATTTTATTTACTTTTTCAAAAAACCAGCTTTTGGTTTGGTTGATTTTTTCTATGGTCTTGTTAATATCTATTGTATTTAATTCCTCTCCGATCTTTATTATTTCCTTCCTTCTGCTGCTTTTTGGGGCTTTTTATTCTTCTTTTTCTAATTCATTCAGGTGGTGGGTTTAATTGTTTATTTGAGATTGTTCTTTTTTGAGGAAGGCCTGTATCGCTATAATCTTCCCTCTTAGCACTGCCTTTGCTGTGTCCCATAGGTTTTGAGTGGTTGTGCTTTTATTATCATTTGTCTCAAGGTATTTTTTAATTTCAGCTTTGATTTCCTCATTGACCCATTGTTGTGATTATTTCTATTTCCACTCTTCTCTTTGATCACATTATATAATGAGAAATTTGCTGGTTATTTCCTTTTCTGGTGAATGGAAGTATTAGTTAATATCATATTTTTCCACTTTCATGAATAAATACATTTATAACAAATGAGTTTTAAAAGTTTTATTTCAGGTCACATATTTTAAATTTTAGGCAAGTGGTGACAAAATGGATTTCTGGCAAACTGTATGACTAGCTGATCTTTACTGTGTCAAGATATTGCATCTATTTTGTTTGTTCATAAAAATAGAGCATGTACTTATTTTTAAGCACATTTACAAAAATCACTAATGCACTTTGATTGAGCAAGGGCTATTAGTGTTCTACTGGTGCAGAGACATGAAATTAACTAATGGAACCTAATATTCTTGAAATTCTTTTTTTCTTTAATACCTTTATTATAGTATGATTCCTGTACAGTAAACTACACATATTTCAGATGTACAATTTGATGAATTTTGATAGATGTATACACCAGTGATACCACCACCACAATCAAAATATCTTACATTTCCATCACTCCCCAAGAGGTGCAAATTTCTTGTGAATCTATAAGATAATAAGGAAGAATTATGAAAACAAGCATGTGTGAGGAATTCAAGTGTTACTTCCAGGAGGAGGAAGTGTAGACTGATGGTTGCTGCTTCTTTGCTAAGACATAAGTGACAATGGGATAAATGGGATAAATGATCACATGGATTATTATAATAAAAAAATTGAAAAGACAGTTTTAACAGTAGTGTTAGCTTTGACTTTTAGCAAAGCATGATAGCAATTAACAATATTAGCTAAAAAGAGATCTTTAATTAAACAAGTAAGAGTGTATATAACCTAGGGAGAGGCTATATAGTGTGGAGGTTAGAACTCAGGCTTTTGAAACAGACTATCTGGGATCAGATACTCACAAAAGTTAGTTATTAATGTAATTTTCGTTTTGTAGACAAGAGAGATTTTGCTTAATATGTGTAGGCTAGATGAATTTTCCAAAGTCTAATTGGAAGTGGCAGAGCCCGATCTTAGACCTATGGCTTTTTGACTTAGGGCCAATACTTTGAAACCAGTATTTGATTTTTCAAACATATAGCATACTTTCGTACCTCCGTATTTTTATTGATGTTGTTTATTCTGCCTGTAATACTCTTGCCATGCTTCCTTTTGATTTTTATTATTTACTCTCTTTATTTTTTATAAATTTTTTATTTTATGCTATTTTAAAAAAACAGCCACAAAAGGAGTACAACATGATTTTTTGATATACATAGTGAAATATTACTACAGTTAAGCTAATTAACATATTCATCTTTTCACATATTACTATTTTTTACATGTTGAGAGTTCCTGAAATCTCCTCTCTTAGCAAATTTCCAGTATACAATGCAGTATGATTAACTATAATTAAAAAAAAAAATTAAGAATAAATTTAATCAAGGAGATGAAAGATCTGTACACTGAAAACTATAAAACATTGATGAAAGAATTGAAGATAACACAAATAAATTGAAAGGTATTCCATATTCATGGACTGGAAGAATTAATATTGTGAAAATGTCCATACTGTTGAGAGCAATATGCAGATTCAGTGCAATCCCTATCAAAATTTCAATGGCATTTTTCACAGAAATAGAATAAACAATTCTAAAATTTATATGGAACCACAGAAGACTCTGAAAAGCCAAAGCAAACTTAAGAAAGAAGAGCAAACCAGGAGGCATCACATTTCCTGATTTTAAATTATATTATAAAGCTCATAGTAATCAAAACAGTATGGTGTTGGCATAAAATCAGACACGTAGAAAATGGAACAGAATCAAAAGCCCAGAAATGAAACCAAGTATATGCAGTCAACTAATTTTTGACAAAGGCACCAAGAATGCACAGTGGGGAAAGGAGTCTCTTCAATAAATGGTGTTAAGCCTCCTTTACCTGCTAACACTCCAACTATCATCCTGTCTTACTTCAAGATAACCACAATTCTGGTTACTGAAGATTATTTTTGCATATTTAGAAACATATAAATGGCATTATATGGTGTATGTTCTTTTGTATCTGGATTTTTTTGTTCAATCTTATGTCTGGGAGATTCATCCTCAATCTACTGTTGTGTGTAGCAGTATAGTTCATTATTTTTCATAACTGCATAGCAATCCATTGTATAACTATATCTCAGTTCTTTTTTATGATCTACTGTCTATGGGTATTTTTTTTCATCTTTTTCTTATAAATATTACTGCTATGACCATTCTTTTACATGTCTTTTGTGTGCATGTATCTGCTACTGTGGTATTTTCTTGAACATTATTACTCTTCTAGTATTTATCAGAGAATTATATTATTACAGGTTTCTCAAGTTCCTAGCCTCATTTTTGGATTATAGGTAGACATCAATAACTGTTTATATAATGAATTAATGACTGATCAATTTCTTGGCAGTTTTTAAGAATTTCCCCTAATAAAATCCAGAAAAAGCTACTTTTTACATAACTATATTCTATGAACTTGTAAACTACTTATAATAAAGGAAGTTCTCTGACAAAAGCAACTATTAGCAACTTTATCAGTTATATGTTTCCAACATTGAAACTATTCTCTTCTACTACTGTAAGTGTTTTATAGTATTATTTTTCCAACTGAGAGCTGGGATGTGAGAATAAAGCAAATGTCTGTGCCTCTTATCTGTTTAAACTTGTAACAGTAATACCTCTATTAACAGACAGTCTTTCACCCTTGTGGTTTACGTGTAAAAAGTAGTATAATGATTATTTGGAGAAAATAATGAGAGATTTTTATTTATACACAGACTTGAATTACTTCCTATAAATTCCTCACAGAATCATATGAATAATTAATATGCTTATTTTTACAGTTATTTCAGCCACAATATTTTTCAGCATTATTGTTTATTATGGATTAAATTACTACTCTTTGACCTCTTGGAGGCCAGTTTTGGATCCCAAAATAGACACTACGGAAATAATTGCTTCTCTCCCCAAATTTCCAAAAGTTTGGTTAAAATAATTAGCTTCTTAAAGTATATGGGCATTAAATTTAGCAAAAGCTATTGAAACATTTTTTCAAGTAAAATTTAAAACGATTATTTATTGGGCAATCAATTAATATAATGTTTTTGGTGATTGACTAGAAAGATTATAAATTCATCTTAGAAAGACAAAATCTGAGGATAGTTACAATTGAAATCTATAGAATCATACCAAATTGAATGCAAACTTTTCCACAGCATGTGAGAGTACTAAAATTTGGGTGCATTTGATTGGGAAAGGCAAGCTTAGACTAAGTAAAGAATAATAAGGGCTGGACTTTATTATTCTTAATAAATGGTACAAAAAGAACACATAAAATTATTTAAATAAAAATTTTAGTAATTACATGGATGAAAGATCTAAAATATATTTTTAAGGGAACTAGCAAGCCTACAGATGTATGGTAGTCAAAACATATGTCACCAGATTTTAATATTAGGCCTAAATTTCCTTTATTAGCCTTGGACATCTAAGGCAAGATCCTTCAGTTTTCTCATATGTAAAAGAATTATTTCCATCACAATTACCATCTGCATTTCTTTATCTTCTATAGTTGTGGAAAAGAACTCATAGCATTGTGGTAAATATGTATGTCAGTAGATCTTGCAAACTATTGATTACTATCCAGATATAATGTATTATTATTATTGTTTTTCTTAACATCCTGAAGGTAATATCCAGGAAGCCATCTCTGACATTTAAGACATTCTTTTCTCTGAGAGAGAATATTTGATTGGATAGAACATTACTGTGACCCAGTTTCGCCATCCGTATGTTCTTGTTTTATAGAATGTCAGTTCATATGAGAGATTTTTTCCCTTTTTTACTTGGCTTAATTTTACAAATCTTTATGATATATTATTTAAATTACTGGAAACTTTATGCAAAAATCAAAGTTAGAAAATCAAGAGGCTCTTTAAGATACACAAACTGCTATATAAAATGTGTACTATGTTTACACAAGAAAAGTAAAAAAAAGGGCTTGAGAAAAATATCTGGATACTTGGATAATCTGTGCCATATCAATACCATTGTTTGAAATATTCATGGAATTGGGTTAAGAATATTTACTTATTTGTATATATTTCTCTCAGATTGTCACTTCACTGTTACAGACATAGTCACAAAAATATTTCATCTATGTTTTGTACTTGTTTGGTTTCCTTTGAAATTTCACAAACAGTTGTGCATGTTTTCATACTTTACATGATGCAAAGTGTGAAAGGCTGTCAGTTGTATCAGGTTAGACAAATATCATTCTGCCTGTTGAAATCAGATGAAGAGAGTTCATGTAGCATGTTTACCTCATCTGTCAGACTAGAATAGAATGGCATATTATAATTCTGAATCTGGTTGCATTCACTCATCCTCTGCTTTATGAAACTTGGCTGGAAACAGTAAATAATGCTGGGTTTCAGATCTGTCTTGCTGTTTCTGAATTTGGAATAAGTAACTGTATATGATGATGCCAATATTGTATGTCCATATGACAAACATAACATTTAAACTTTCTCTCCAGTACTTCCTGGAAATACTTTTGGTGCACTCAGTAGAATTTAAAGTGATTCTTATGAATTCATACACCCTTTCTGCCTGAGGAGAGAGATAAATTGATTGATTTGCATATTTATTAAGTATATCTTACCAGGATGCACACACCTGAGATATTTCATCTCATTCACAGGGTCATTTTTGTTGAAGATAGTCATAAATGGATAATATGAGACAAAAACTCACATAAATTGAATATCTAGAAAAATAAAATATGAGAAGTAAGTAGACATATATTCTATAGACATTAAAAACTGCATATATAAGGCAAGCAAAGCATATGACTTTTAAGGAATTTCAGAGCTTTATATTTTTTTATTTAACAATGTTACAATAAAAGCAAGCTCTTTAAAATTTGTTAACTATTACACTTAAATATTTTCTGTAAAATAGGATTCAGGCTTTCTTTATCCTCTGATAAACAAAAGAAAAAAGAGGAAATACATTCTAGATCTTCTTATAATTTCTTTATCTAAAAATGGCAGTCTCTATTAATAGTATGACTTGAAGATTGTTTTTAGCAATCAGAAAGTATTCATTTTTGGTATTTCTTTAGCTGTAACATCCACTTTGAAGATATAATCATATACAATTCCACGAATGAAAAAATAGAATAAATATTTGAAAGCCAACTATTTATTCTACAGATAAGAGTAAATTCTTCAGAGTTTGAACTATGATGTAATCTGGAGATTTATTGCTCAGCAGTGGAACACTGCCCCATATAAATTACCATCATATTTTATGTCTCTTTTGACCCCATGGATCCTGGATCATTATATTTCTATGTCCTTTGAAACTGAAAAGAATCAAAGTCATTGTTTTACTAAATTTGGTTTGATTTACTCCTTTAAGCAGCTTCATAACTTTATTTAGAACTCAAGTTCACCTAGGAGATATCAATATATCACAGTATATAGTACTTTATTGGGGGACTAAAGTTTTCCTGGAAGTTGTTTCTTATGTTAAGGTACATAGGTACCAGTTGTCTCTTAAAAGGGAATACCAAACTCTCAATAAAGCCTCTAGGTGGAGATGTTTTCTTGCCTGTTCCAGCTTCTGATAGCCCCTGGTGTTTTGTGGCTTGTGGAAGTGTAAATATGATGTCTCTATCATCACATGGTTGTCTTTTTGTGTCTGTCTCTCCTCTTAAGAACACCAGTTATATTGGGTTAAAGGCCTACTTTACCCAAGAATGACCTCATTTTACCTTAACTAATAAAATCCTCAATGATTCTAATTTTCATATAAATTCACATTCTGAGGTATTACAGATTAAGACGTTATTATCTGTCTTTTGGGAAGGACACAGTTCAACCCACAACAGTCCACCCTGTGAATCCCTAATATTCATATCCTTCCCACATACAAGATACATTCACCCCACCCCAAATCCCTCAAAACTCTAATCCATCAACTCTAAGTCCAAAATCTCATCCAAATATAATTAACTCAAAAAGTTCTGAATTTTACCTTCTAAATCATCTTAATAAGGTATGAATAATATTGAGTAAGATTCATTCTGGAGAAAAATTCCTCTCTATCTGAGGGCCTGTAAGAATAGAAAACAAGTCATCTGCTTCCAAAATACAGTGGTAGGACGGGCATAGGATAGTCATTCCCATTCCCAAAGGGAGAAGTTGAAAGAAAACATATTGTGGGTCCCAAGCAAGTCCAAAACTCATCAGGACAAATTACACAAGACTTAAATTCCTGAGAAATATCATCAATGACTTGATGCTTAGTCTTCTGAGCTTGCTGTGGGTGGAATGTCCCATCCTTTTGGCCCGATGAAGTCCTGTTAGCCCCAGTCTCTAAATCCATGGCTCTGCCCTTGGAGCCATTCTTCTTTGACTTCATCCTGTCTCTGTCCATTTCATTTCAGACTGGCAGTTTTTCTGCTGGTATAAAATCCTCAAAAACTTGTTGGTCTTCCATGAATATCATGGGGATTCACCCCATTAGACACAAAGTTCTCCACAGATCCTTTACTGAAGACCTTGTGTCTCTTCCTGGCTGTTGCTGAGATGGGTGATTGGCTCCATAAGTCATGTAAGTTGATTGCCTAAACTCTTGTAAATATTTGCCCAGCCACCATCTTGGTCCTGTTTCCAGAGCACACTCTGACTCTCTGGATGGACTGAGATGATTTTCCAAATCATCAAGTGCTGGTTCCTTTTTGCTAAGCAATTCCTTCCTGAATTTATCTCTTTACTCTTATATTTTACTATAAGCAGCAAGGAGAAACCAGGTTTCACCTTCCATATTTTGCTTGGAAATCTTTTCAGCTTATTTAGTTCATTGCTTATAAATTCTACTTTGGACCCAATAGTAAAACATAATTCAGGCAAACTCTCTGCCACTTTATAACAAGGATCACCTTTCCTGCGGTGTCCAACAGTAGGTTTCTCATTTCTGTCTAAGACATCAACAGAAGCACCTTTAACAATCATTTTTCCAACAACATGATGATATATATAAAATTATATATATGTAATATATTGTATATATTGTTTGTATATATATATATATGTAAGTAAGAATGAATCTTAGTCTTATTCATACCTTATTTAGATGATTTAGAAGGTAAAACTTGGAACTTTTTGAGTTGATTATATTTAAATGAGATTTTGGACTTAGAGTTGATGGATTACAATTTTAAGGGATTTGGGGATGGGGTGAATATATATATTTATTTATATGATTCCCATAGACTATAGAAACTTTCTCACAGCTCTCCTTCTCTGAGACCTCACCAGAATTGCCTATAATGTCCTTATATCAACCAACAATCTCTCCAAGACAATTAAGATTTTTTTCTATCAAATGCTTCAGAATTCTTCTAGCCTTTACCCATTATCTAATTCCAAAGCTACCGCCACATTTTTAAGTGTTTGTTACAGCAGCATCCCACTTACCACTACCAAAATCTGTATTAGTTTCCTAGGGTTGCTATAACAAAGCACTGCAAACTGAGTGGTTTACAACAATAGCACAGAACAACATAACACAGTTACGTAGGTTAGAAGTCTAAAACTAATGTGTTAGCAGGGCCATGATCCATCTAAAGCCTCTAGGGCAGGGTTCTTCCTTGCTTATTCCAGCTTCCAGTAGCCCTAGTGTTCCTTGATTTGTGGCCACATAAATCTAATTTCTGCCTCCATCTTCCTATGGCTATCTTCTTTCTGAATCTGTTTCTTTTCTTCTTATAAGGACACCAATCATATTAGATTGAGGGTCCATCCTTCTCCAATATGATTTCATCTTAACTAGTTACATCACATTAACTCTGTTTTCAAATCCACTCACATGCTGAGGTACTGGGGTTTAGGGCTTCAACATATCTTTTGGAGAGCTACAGTTCAACCCATAACCATACATGAATTGTGAAATGAGTCCTAAAAATGAGCAATATTTCAGTGCTTTGAGTTATCCTTACTTCATATGTATGGTGTTGCTAACATCCATTACTTTACTTTTCCAATCCTGCTGCATTTATAAGTGAATAATCAGAATTTTCAGCATGTATTTAAAAGTCAGGAAGATTTGAAAGATTAAAGATTCTGAAAGAGATTTTAGTAGTGGAGGTTACGGTAAACTAATCATGTAAACTAATGTGTCATCATGTAAACTAACGTGTCAGTTCAGAAGACAATATTTTAAGAGCAAGACATGATTTAAGTAAAGTGTTTTGCTTCAGATGTTAGCTTTTTGAACACTAGAAAAATGTAATGCATATTTCTAGATTTACTTTTCTTCTCCAAAAGATTGTGTATTAGTTTTCTACCGCTGCATAACAAATTAGCACAAACTAAGGGGCTTAAAACAACATTCGTTTTTTATCTCAAAATTCTGTAGGTCAGATATCTGGCACAGCACAGGTAGGTTCTCTACTCAGGCTGAAAAATCAAGATTTCTGTCAGTTGGGGGAGGATATGGCTCAGTGGTAGAGCACATGCTTAGCATGCACGAGGTCCTCGGTTCAGTCCTCAGCACCTGCATTAATCAATCAGTCAATCAGTCAATCAATCTCCACCCCACCCCACCCCGCAAAAAAAAAAAAAAAAAAAAAAAAAAGATGTTGGTCAAGCTGAGTCCTCACCCAGAAACTCTGGGGAAACATCTGCTTTCAAGTTCATTTAGGTTGTTCGCAGAATGCAGTTTCTTTTGGTTGTAGACTGAGGACCCAATTTATTTCCTGGCTGTCTATTGTGGACTATTCTCAGTTAAATAGGCTGGCCATATTCCTTATCAGGTCCATCACCTCCAGGAACAGCATGTTGAATCTTTCTCATGTTTCAGGTTTCCGACTTATTCCTCTTTCGGGGAAAAAAAATGCCAGAGAGAACTCTCTACTTTTGAAGGGTTTCATGTGATTAAATCAGGCTCACCTTGATAATCTCCTTATTTTAAAGTTAGCTGTTCAAGGGGAGGATATAGCTCAGTGGTAGAGTGCATGCTTAGCATGCACAAGATTCTAGGTCCAATTCACAGTACAGCCATTAAGATAAATAAATAAACCTAATTACCCCCCCTTTAAAAAATAAAAAATTAATAAATAAATAAAATTTTTAAATGTTAGCTGTTCCATAGAGTCTAATCATTGAGAGTAAAATTCGTCACCTTTACAGTCTCAGGATTTATGCAATGTGTGCATACAGGGAGCAGTAAATCCTGGGGTCCACTTTTGAATTCTGCTCCTCTAATTTAGTACCTGATATTTCATGTTATTATTTGTTTGAAAAAATGAGTGAACAAAGGGGATAGATTCATTATTATATTCTTCCTCTTTCATAATGACATGTTATTACTTTTTGAAAGAAATATCTGCTACATAAAAGTAATATATATTTATCCATTATTATTTGTACTATATATATATTCACCATATTAAATGAACAACCATAAACATATCTTGCAACCTAAGAACTAGAACTTCACCAGCACCTTGGATATATTTCTATGGAATGCAAACTTTTGAGAGTTTCTCCTTTTTTTTCCCTTTATATGGATTATTTTTATTATCTCACCTCGGTGGTATGCTTCTGGAGATCAGAAGCCTTTACCAAAGCAGTTAGCTTAGCACTGTTATGTTACAAGTACTCAATAAATCCTTGTGGATGAGTGGGTTTTTAAACATTGCAGAAATGAGGAAAAACCAAAACAATGAACACCATGATACAATGGACAGGAATGACGTGAAAACCGATTTGCGTGGGAGCTGAGGCTTCCCCAGGGGTTTCAGGGCTTCTACCTCAAGAAGTTCCCAGATGCCAGGTCTAAGGCAGAGTTTCCAGGACAGGAGCTCCCTGACTGCTCCCTTCACTGAGTTCTGAAGTCCACTATAAAGTCCTCTTCAAAGGCCCCAGGGTCACGGTCCAGAAAGAAAACCCAAGTTTGGACTGTTTGACAGGTCACCTTGCAGGACAGGCCCCAGACTTCAGCGGTTGTCTTCGGTGACCCAAGCATGGGTGGGAGGTTCCGCAGGAGTTCTTGGATCCCAGCACAAGGCCACGGAGGATGAGTCACATTGGGCTTGAGAA
Organism: Camelus bactrianus; assembly: GCF_048773025.1. Classification (NCBI taxonomy): domain Eukaryota; kingdom Metazoa; phylum Chordata; class Mammalia; order Artiodactyla; family Camelidae; genus Camelus; species Camelus bactrianus. Next base: position 73,548,809 of record NC_133575.1, on the reverse strand, counting down.
AAGCCAGATGCTTGGGAAAGAAGTAACAGGAGATACTGGAAATGCTGTATGGTCTAGACTGAATGCTTCAGTGGTCTCGAGATAAACAAAGTAGGCCAGGGGTGAAATGTGTGAGCTCAGTCAGCTTTACCCCTAAGAGTTCCAGCTCGTATCTTCAGGAAGCGGCTAAGGCTCGCTTCTGTGAGCAAGGCAAACTTGGCACGTACTGTTCCCGCTTTCTTTCAGCCTCATCGGTGAACTTGAATTTATAGGATGGCACGTTCCCATCGCAAGCATTTCCCCAGATTCTCCGGCTTGATTTTGCGGCATATGGAAAGAAACTCTCCAAGGGCGTTTCCTTCCTGCAGAAGGTGCTAAGTGAGGTACCTTCCTCTCTGAGGAAGGATGGGTGGTCTGGGGGCTCTGCTCCTGCTGTTTGCACTCCTCGGATGTCGCCTGCTGGCAGATCAGTGCTGATGATCAGCATGTTCACCAGGGATAGGTTGGCAAAGGTGGAGGGAGGGCTGGTTGGTCCAAGGAGAGGCATGAGCCTAAAGCTGCCTTATCCAGATGGCATTGGGAGAATGTTATCCTTCACACAGACAAAAGAGCATCAGCACAAATCCTGAGAGTCTCCCTTTTAACTTAGAAGACTTGTAGTCATAATTTGGTCTTAAGTATGCTACGATATACTCTCAATGTTCTTTGATGCCCTTTACAGCTGAGAATTGGAAACACTGGTGTAAATTTAAATTCTGAGCAATTCAGAGAAGAAAGACATTAGCTGGAGGAATGAGGGAAATTTTTATGGCAAGGCAGAGATTTGATCTGTTGTTGAAAGAGTGATGAGTAGTGCTTTGTAATCAAGGAGAAGACAGTGAAGAAAACTCACCTGGAGGAAATACCTTGAGAAATGATTTACATTTGAGAATGAATATTTCTTATTTAAAGGATAGTGCGGAGACTTCTCTGACTATATTTGAGAGTTTATGTTGAATAGTATTGAAAGAGATATATGTAGAAATTGTTTGGAATTGTATCTTGAATTACCTTAAATACAAAATTGTGGAATTTGAAATTGTCTCAAAAACAGTGAGAGACATTTTAGGTTTTAATTATACTCAGGCTATAAGCTTTATGAGAGCAAGAATCAATGTGTCTTTTTCACCACTGTATCTACAATACCTGGCATATAGTAAGTGCTCAATAAATGTTTGTTGAATGAACAGATTGTAAGATGGAAGAGATTAGATGCAGGAAGATAATTTTTGAGGCCATTCCATGAAAGACCTGGCCCAGAGTGGTAGCAGTGGGAATAAACATGAAAACTGGGATAAATATGATGCGCATAACACAAACTGTGGTTGTTCAAGAGCATCTTAAATAGTGGTGAGGTCAGCACTGAAGCAGGTGGTGCAGAATTTACTCTAGAATTATTATGTGCTACTGTACAGGATGAAGTGGGTGCTTTCTGAATAGTTTGAGGTCCGAGTAAGAATACTGAGCAGATTCAGTGGGTCTGAGAATGTTGATAATTTTGATTTAAATTATTTCATTTGGGAATGTGAATGACTTGGAGAAGTGTCATAATTCTTAGCAGACAATGCAACATTTCAGAATGCACAAACAGTGGGCATTTGTCCAGTGCATTATGCATTATGCCAATAATCAGACTGATTTTAGGATTGTTCTCATCTCTAATGTGAGGATGATAATGGTATTCACTTCATAGGACTTTTCAAAGGATTAAATAAATTAAAAAATGAAAAGCACTCAGTAGGGGATTTGCCACATAAAACAGCTTGATGAATATTTTCTAGTATAATTAGTATTATTATTTCAACATTAACTTCTGGTTGAACATTTATCTGATCAGTTGTTACTAAAGCTCAACCAGTATTACAGACTGGGGACTCCTTAGCTGTATTGCAGAATACACTTCACACTCTTTTTTAAAATTCTTTTTGGCCTTGGATTAGATTTATATTAAGACAATAGTTCAGTGTCTTTAATCTATTATATTTTGGCTAACCCTACCTGGGGGAAAAATAAACAATTAGTGTTTTTGAAAATAGCGTCATCTTATAAATTATTTGCTTGTGTGACTAGTGCAAATGTTATTTGAAGTAAATTTAGCATCAAACCATGGAGTTTTTGTATGTCTGCCAGCCTTGAAATAGGCTTCTGAATTCTCAAAAAAAAAAAAAAAGGAAATAGTTTCAAATGTCTTGAGTGACATATAAACCACATAGCTGCCTTTAATTTAAAGGCCTTTCTATTAAGAAAAAGAGAAAATTTAAAGGACTTTTTATTAAGAAGAAGAGAATCTTTATGCTTTTGGCTATTTTCAGAAAATGAGGCACGTTTAGAGATTAACTTGACATGGAAATTTAAAGAATAATTATTCAGATTAATGATTTATCTGAATATATTGTCATTCTTTAAGCTATGCTTATAGTATAGTTACAAATAATTTACTGAGGGTGATTCCTGCAGATGTTTATTGTAAACATTAAAAGATGTTTAGGGTATTGAATTTTTGCCCCAATTTTTTTTTTTTTACTTAAAGAGGAATAACATAATTTTTAAGAAAATGGCATGAAGAAACAGATTGCCAGTTTGAATCTTGTCCCACTTTTTTTTTTGCATGCTTTCTCTCAGTAAGAAAGGGCACGATAATTAATACTACCAATCTCATAGTTTTGTTGTAAGGGTTAAGTGAATTAATACATGTGAATTGTTTAAAAAAATTGCCTAGCATATATTAAATGCTCTATAAGTATTATCCACTATCATTACTGTTTGATTTTAGAAAATTATCACACTTCAGTGTCTTTTCTAAGCCTCTCACTTTATATTATTTGTGTGTCTTGTGTGTGTGTGTGTGTGTGTCTGCCAGTAGTGTAAGTGGTTATTTCGGGATGTCATTTTTTGACTTGCAGCTTGCTTTTGAAAAGCTACTTAAAACATATATGAAATAAAATCTCCAGTGTTGAAGATGGAATTTCCATATCTCTTATGGACTTGACAGTTTTCTTTATTCATTCTAACAACTAGAGACACTAGGTTCCTCCTATACTTTCTTTACTTTAGAAAATTCTTAAATAATATAAGACTACACGAAGATATTATTTATAGATACCTATGGGTCTTGAGACAAGAGGTTACTTTTTCAAGGTGGCAGTCATTATCTTTAGTGAATGGCAAGTTTCTTATTTTAAATGATCTTATATCTTTTACTTGTGTATAAGAAGACCATTTACAGTTTAGACTGTAGGCTAGATGAGAGGTTATCTAACATACCTTTTTAGTGAAAAGAAGACATTTGGAACCTCATAACAATGATGATTGTCTCAAAAGATTGTAATGGATTGTAAGCTTCAATATCCTCTGTACAATTTTGCCATTCTCCTTTACAACAGTTTTGCTCAGTTTTTAGACGAGTGGCATTTGTCATTTATTATACTGAGGCTGATTTGGGCTCTTAAAACATCATCTTTTCTGTCAATAAGCATTCTCTAGTATGGTTTCTCTTCAGTTTTCCTGGTTCTATCATATCCATTTCCCCTCTTCCGTGTATTTAGAATTTATTTGTTCCAAAGATATATTCATAATCCTAAAATATTTTCTTAAAAAATCCAATTTGCAATTTATTTATCATAGAAAAGAAAAGACTTATTTTGCAATTGACAGAAATAGATTTACTTTGATAATTTCAAGTAGAATATAACCATTGATAGCCAATAAGAAAATTTTAAGTCCTCTGTCATCTACTCGGTTTTTAAAGCATTTAGCACTTTGTAACTTTTAGTTAAAAATTTTTATCATGTGAAATACATAGAATAACTCAACATATTATTTACAACTATAAACCATGATTTTCATTAAATGTGTGTAAAACACATAAACACCTTAACTTATGTATATATGATAATTACATAAAATAAAAAAAGTGATACATTATTCCCTGTGTTTATTTTAAAATTCACACTTGGGCCATTGATTTTATATTAAAATACTCTTTAGTTATTGAAGTTTTATTTTCTTTATTGCAAATGTTCAGAATTATTACCACTCTTGACTGTTTTTTATCATGACATGATTTTAGCAAACACAAACTATGTTTCATGTAAAATAGGAAAATTATTCTTAATGAAAAAACACCTTTAGGGAACTTTACTTCATTAACAACGTATTTCCTGACGGTTCTTAGATTTTAATTTCTGGTTCTCTCTCTTGTGTCTCAATTTCCATTTTGTTTTAAAATATCTAACTCTGGGATCTGTCAATCAAGATCAATTTTCACGAATGATTTTTGTTTTATATATAGCACGAATAATTTGAAAAATAATGCATTTCTGTAGGCTAAGTAAAGAATTTTCAAAAACTGAGTAGTCATGATTACCTCTAAACCAGGGGAATAAATTATTCAAGGAGTTTATGTTCTTGCATTTGATAGGAATGCAGTACATGCTGAAATTAGTTGATCCAGGAAAATGAAGCTGAAATGATTTTTCTTTGTTCTTGTTCTTTCCATAAATTCCAGCCCTAATTTATCTTTAGGCCTGAAGCTGCAGAAGGAGAAAGATCTAGGGGAGTATAAAGAAGAGATAGAAGGAAAGAGCCCATGGCTGGGTTGACTGAGTCTCGATCTCACAAATGTAGTCACAGACTCAAAAATAAAAATCGATTTATTTTTTTTACTTCTTCACATACCCCTGCTTCTCTACTATCCTCTTAAGCAGTAGCCCAGCTCCTATGTGTCCCATAATGTTTTTCTATACAGTGTATACATTTAGTTTGCTATAGATGTTTTCGCATAGTAGGTGACAGCTTTGCATTGTTATAATGCTCTTTCTTGAGATGAATGTGTTCTAGTAAAGCATAAAGGTGATATTTTAAACTCAATCCTTGAACATTTTGAGAGTCATCTAATTTATATGCCACTGCGTTAATCAGGATCCCTGTAATTAGAGCTAGTGGATTAACAGAAGTAACTAGCATTCATGTAAGATAGTTTTTGGAGAATACTCCAACACATTTTATTCTGTTTTATTAGGTCTTCATAACCATCCTATGGAATGTAGAGATTTTTAGTATCTCTATTTTAAAGATGAGGAAATTGAAGCTTGGTAAGAATAATATGAGAGAAAATAGGATTAAAATTAAAAAATTTTATGTAATCTTATATATTATTTCATCTGCTTGACCAGAGTTTACTGAAATTTCTTAGCTCATTGGCTGGTGTATGTACAATGTGTCATACAGCCAAGGAATTTCACAAACTATTACATAAATTCTGTAACTTCATCTATTGCAATAGCCAGTCTTTTAATTATTTTCCATAATTATTGAAAATAATATTGCTATACACTTCCAAGATGTTAGATTATAATACGTGAATCCATTTTGAAATGATTTATAATAAAATAAACAGTTGATAACATAAGGTTGAATTCGATTCTAATACAGTCATCACACTGAGTTTAAGAATGTGGATAAGTAAGAGGAGGAACAGATTTGTAGGTATGCATGCAGGTGGTTAGACACGTTGTTGAAAGATCATTGTCAAATGAAGATATGTTAATGTACCTTGTTTACATTTACCTTGTTTTCCTTACCTTAATTCTCACATACTCCACTAGAACTTTTTCTACTTTCTTTGGCCTTAATGTACTTAGGAAACCCCATACCATGCTCCTCCTTAATCTCCATTGATTAACTTCTCATCTGGTAGCCTTAAGAGTATCAGATATAGAAAATTCCCATGAAGTCAGCAAGAGCTTCCAACTATAGCCTTTCCCTCAATATCCCTTCATTACTCATTATTATCTTGGTGCCTTTTTTTGTTGTTGTAAGTAAATCTTTTCCACGTGTAACAGAAATCTCCTGTGTAGCTGTTAGTTTCAACCATCTAGATTTACCACCGAGACTTTACCAAAATGCTAATGAAGCATAAGACTGATTTATTTATAAAGGTGTTATTGGAAGTTCCAACAGGGAGTAAAATGAAGGGAAAGTAAAGAAAAGTGAAATTATAGTAATTCATTGCTCCAGGGTCACCTCAAATTGATTTTGTGTTTAATATTTTATTTTCTTAAAATTAAGCAAAATAATATAAACTGATATTAAAATTGACAAAAATTAAAATATAAAATTATCTATGCCATTAGCAAATTAATCATTGCTTGAAGTGATAAACATATCTCCTTAGAGTTACAAAATGCTCAGTCCTAATTATCATTTTGATGAATAATTCACTAATTTGATCAGTAAAGTAGTCTCTGAATTCTTGTTATCTGAAAGAATAGAAGAATTTCTTTCTGCCTCATTTATAAACTTTAATAATAAAAGATTATAATATTACTTTAAAGTTTTAAGTGTATCAACCAATAGCTGATGTAAATTCCCATTTTAAGGTATCTTTATTATGTCTGCTCCACAGTTTCCCTTCTTAGTAAATAATGACAAAATCAATTTGAAGTAAAACTACTACTCAGAGCTTTGGGAAATCAAAAATATTAGCTTTAATTGAATCAAAGGTATTGTTGAATAATGGCTACTGTATAAATGGCATCAGACATATACCAAAATAACTAAATTCCGTGTGTCTTTTCAGAAGCAACAGCCACTGAATTTATAAATAGTGTAAAATCTCTTGTTCCCTTTTGATTTTTTTTCTTTTTAAAGTTGGGTTGTCCAACGCAGTGTTATTGACATTTTCTTAGCCATATGTATACATTTAAGTTTAAATATTGGTTTCCTCTTTTAACGTGCCATATTTATTTCCGATATGGCACATTAGATTGCCTTAGGCTTGGTTTCTTTATTCTGCTTTGACAGTGCATTCTTCTTCCTCCTCTTCTTCCCCTTCATTTCATCTTCTTTATATTTTTCCAAACTATGAAACAGTGAATTATAAAGAAGTGGACAAGATGATAAGTGTACACCTTTGGTTACTTTGGAAATTCTACTCCAAGCCTCCCAGACTCCTCTACTTCTAAAGTTATTCCATATACAAAATAAGTGATTGCAGCATTGTGCCTTTGATCCCAAATTTCTCATTCAGATAAACAGTAATTATTAAAAATATTTTCCCTACACACTCTTCAGCTTTATTTAATAAATCTGGTCTCAGGCTTGTGTGATTCTAACTTATTTGAGCTTTGGTCTCTGCATTTCAAGTTAAGTATAAAATTCCTCCCATCTGCTTAGTGAAAAATTTCCAATGTTCCAGATTAATATGATTCAAATTGCTTTACAATCCAAGCGTAAAACATCATTGAAGAGTGAAACATATTTATTGCTTCTCTCTGTTAACACCAAAGTCAAGTACAGATTTTCTTCCCAGGTAAGAGATAAAAGGTTTTGTACTCTGATTTATAGAAAACAATCACTATGCCTTTAATCATTAAATACATACCATTAAGAGAATCGGCAGTGTATTCATTAGAAGTCAGAAAACAGCCTTTAGAATTTCTGTTAATAACAGAAAATTTATTAAATATATCAGAGATAATTCTAGTACTTAAACAGAATATAATCTATTTTTTAATACTGGAGAACAAAATAAATGCTTTGGCTACCTATCTCATTTCTTATGATAGCAATTAAGTAACAATAAAAAAAGGAAACTCACTAAATACTGTGACATCTTCTGATATAAATAATTATAGTCAGGTAATTACATTCACGTCTGTATAGAGAGGTAACTGACATAATGGGCCATAAAATACAGTAAAGACAAGGGTCAAACTGGATGAACTAGGAGATCAGCTGGTATCATGAACCCTCCTCCCATTCACAATATATAATCTTCAGTTTAGCTACACCAGTTCCTATTGTCCATGAATATTTCTAATCATTCTTGTCTGTATCTTTGCTCATGTTTTTCCTATCCCCAATAGTTCTCTTTCTAACCCTGACCTTTAATGCAATGCCTCCCATTGCAAGTTCAGGGAGCCTCCCTTAACTATTTCCTTTTTTAAATATCTACCTTTTATTTCAATGATTGATAGTATTTGCAGTCTACCCCACATAGTTTAGCATACAATTTATATTATATACATTTTTTCTTGTTGTTTCACTAGTTAATCTTGCCTCAATGGCTATATTATAAACTGCTTGGGGGATATGTTTGAATATTTGTATTCTTGGTGTCTCATGCAGTTCTAAAAACAGAGTAGCAAGTAAAGAGTTAGTGATATTTCCTAAATGAAATTGTCCAGTCTATGTATTCTACCATGAAAACTGCTCACTGATTTTTTAATTTGGATCTTTGAGATTTTACTCTATGTTCCAAAACCACCTACAAGGTTTTGGAGGATTTACATACGTATAATGGAGCTTTAGTTTTTATCAATGTATAATATCTCTTCAGCTGACTTTCATAAGTTCGGTAGATATTTGTTCAGCACTAAACTCTGTTGCAGACCTTATATTAGATGCTGGAATTAAAAGAATAAGAATACATAGTGAATATCCTAGAATATCATATGATTTAGTGGGAAAGAGAACTCATGGACCCCAGAAACTAGATCCATGAATCTTAGGCATTTGTGGACCTCATTTTGGGAAATCATAATACAGCAACTTCAAAGGATGCATTTAGAGATTTAGGAAGAGAATACAGAGAGAATGGTGCCTCAGAGGTTAAAATAGGAGATAATTAAGAAATGAGGATGTGGTCAGGGCATTGCATGCTGTAGTGAGGTTAAGTGAAATGAGAAATGAAAATGAAATTGTCCACTATATTTAGCAATTAAGCTACTACTGACAATCTTAGAGCAGTTTAATTAGAAAAACAAGACCGCAGTGATCTCAGAAATAAATGTTAAGTGGGAACATTTCTCTTCCTGGGGAAGGGCATCAATGGAAGGGGAGATAGTAAACTATCGCAACACACGGTTTTCAATGCAACGTGTACACTAAAAAGTAACCTAAAATTTTATGTTTGCTTCTGCCAAGTAGCTTCCTAGAAGCAGAATAAAATAGCAAACTATCTTTCAGCAAGTAAAAGAAAGCAAAGACTGAATTCACCGTGGTGTAAAAACAAAAGAAACAAAAAACATGATGTAGTAAAGTAGCTTATAGGCCTTTTTCGGGGAAACAATGTGGAATATACCAGTTTATGACCTCCATAAGGCCAGGGGCAGTGTGCAGTTCTTTCTTTGTGTTTATCCTGGAGCCACTAAAACTGAGATTGCAAGTGTTAGTCCACAATAAATACTAGATAAAATGATTTGAGACAATAGAGCAGAATGCTTAAGAGCATAAGAGAAAGGCCAGGTTTGATGCTCTGGCCCCAGCACTTATTAGACAAATAACTTGTCTTATCCTCAGTTTCCTTCTCTGCAAATGGAGATGATGATTGTATTTGTGTCAGTGTTATTGTGAACATTAAGTGAGATAATGCATATATAAAGCCTATCCTAATAACTTAGTAAGCATTCGATGAATGTTAGATAGTTTTAATAATGATAATAGTATTAAATATAACACTAAACTATTTTATCAATACTGTATGATGTATTTAGGGAAATTGAGTATTTATTCAGGGAAAGAAAGCCCTAATCAATTTACACTCTATATGAAAACTTATGTTATATAAATATGTCTACATCTAATATATCTCCCAGAGGCTTTTATTCTATATTGCCAAGTTTCAAATAGGATGTTAATGAATGTATGGAATAAAAAGCTAGTATTCAGAATCTTTATTAAATTAATTGGATTTGATCTTGGTTAATAACACTGGGATGCTAAGTTAAATCATAATATGGGTTAAGATTGATTATTTGGTCTCTATTCTGTAGAGCCCTTACAGAATAAAAATTATCACTGAAGAAATTTAATTTTTAGACTCTTATCCTCAACATTATGTATACATTTATTACTACAGCTATCAAGAATCAAAAATTTTCAATATTTACAATATAAATTCAATTCATTTAAGAGTTATTTGTAGATGTGTATTTCTGGACTATAAATTTGTGGCCAAGAAACTTACTACTCTATATTCCTGATAACTGTGGAAACAGATCTAATTTTAAAGGAGTCACCCAAACATACCAGAAATAGTGCAGAATGTATTATAGCAAGGTGGTTAAGAACAAAAGCTTGGGCATAAGGTAGACCTGGGCTAGAGTACCTCTTCTTGTCCTCACTGTTTCTTAGTTTCCTCACTGGTAAAGCGTGGAAAGTAACTGTATCTTCAGTAAATAAAATAATTCATTACATTGATTACTCCAGAGCCTGCTACTGAGTAAAAATTCAATAAATGTTAGTCACTATCATTACTGGAAAAAAATCTCAGATCTCATGGTAGACTTGTGATGTATCACTGTGTCACATTTGTGTAGATACTGATTGACTCTAAAACACCGTGGTAAAATCCTGATTTAAATTATTCACTCTTGCATTTATCTCAGCTTTGGTGACTTGAAGATTTTGCTGTTCTCTTATCTGATGTTAAAATGTAGATCTTGTGCTGAATATAATTTCATTCAAGTGCCTCAAAGATGTATTACACTTTCAGTGGGAATTTAGGGAGGATACCTAGTTCAATTCTATTAGCTAAATCATGTTGATAACTATGTCTTATCCTTCTTTTACAAATGTAATCAATTTGATTTTTAGAGACATCAAGATACTGAATGTTATATTCAATACCTAAGCGAACAGTGTTGTCCATAAAGGCAAAGAATAATCAATTGGCCAAACACTGAATTTTAAAAATCTAATTATGATTAAGTGTCTAGCATCTGTGGTAAGTCCCTGTAAGTATCAGCAAAGCAGGGACACATGTTGTTGTTTTGTTGTTGTTGTTTTTGCTTTGTTTGCTTTATTTTTAGGAAATGGATATTTGGTATTTTATTTAAAATAATGAAGTAATCACCATGAGATAAATCCAGAAATGTGTTGGGCTGTCCTCTTTTAATTTTGGTGTTAACATTGTTTTTATTTTCAATTAAAATATTGCTCCCCCTCTCTCTGTCTCTACATATATATATAGAGAGATATATACAGATATATATGTATATATTTTTGTCATTTTTTTAAAGGATTCTAAAGGCACTAGTTGGGTTTGAATTCAAAACATTTAACTTGAGGGGCAGTAGGAGTTGTGTAGTGGGGACAAGGATACACTCATGAGATCTGGTACTTGGTCCACTTAGAAATTGGGATGTTGATTTTGTTTATCATTTATGTCCCATGTATAAGTAGGTGTGAATGAATTGAGTTTATGTGTATTGAAAATCATTAAATGGCTAGTCAATGTTTTTATTAATTATTAGTGTTTTCATCATCACTGGTTATGTAGTTTTCAGGCATGTCGATTATCACTACTGAACTTTTATTTTTCCCACATAAATACTATGTGTGACATCAGCAATCCAGTAGATAAAGCATTTTCAGGTAAATATCTATGCTTATGGATTAAACAACACAAATATATCTAACAGTTCTAGAGATAATAAGTCAGAAAAAAAAATTTCACTAGGATAAAATCAAGGTGTTGGTAGGTCTATAGTCCTTCTGGAGGACCTAGGGGAGAATCAATTTCCTTGACTTTTCAGAGGCTACCTACATTTCTTGGCATGTGGTCCCACATCAATCTGACCTCTACTTCCATAATAGCATCCCCATCTCTATCTCAGACAATCTTGCCTCCTTAGGGACTCTTGTGATTACCTTGGACCCACTCAGATAATCCAGGATAATGCTCTCATCTCAAGATCACATCTGCAGAATCCCTTTTGCTATGTAAGGAAACATATTCCCACTTTCTAGGATTTGGATGGGGACATATCTGGGAGGCCATCATTCTGCCTACCACATCTTGTATGTTTTTCAAGGGATACAAATTTAGTTACTTAATACATGAATATCTTCTATTTAAACACTCATATTTTGTTAATGGTACAAGGTGATTTTCTTGTCACCGGTTATAAGTGATAGGAAATTTATTTTAAGATACTGATGCTTTAAAATTCACGTTGACTTTAACAATTATAATACCAGTTAGAAATGAAGCACTATTCCATAATTTAGTGTTGTTTATCTGTAGATTAGATACAGTTAAATATTTCTAACGATTCATTAGTTAACCTCTAGCCCTTTGTTGACACACATATTTTAAAGTAATTTATTGCAATAGTCTTACCCAAAGTGTATTTCAGAAGCTTAGGCTTTTGTTTCATTCACTTACCTGGTCTGAGACTGGGTTATCTCAGCAGAACAAAATAATTTTGTTTCAAAATAGTAAAAAATTTAAAAATGGATAGAAGTACTCCTTTCTGTTTCCAGAGGTTGAGAGACATGTTTTCCACTTTCTTTTAAATGGCTAACACTGGCTTTTTTTTGTGGTGGTTGTCAATCAGCTTGGAAGGTCATGATTGAGGCCAGGACTAAGCCTGTTGGATAATGTTTGCAGTGTTCTCAAATGACTTAAAAATGGACGAAATGTTTTGATTCTACAGTAGTAAAGGTCAGAGGGAAAATCAGTTTAGTCAGTCTTGTTTAGTTCCTAAGTACGTATATTAAAATATACTATAAAGTATAATGAGGAGCTTTTAACTTAAAAAGAAATTGGTAGCATAGAGTAAGGATGCACGTCTTGTGTATTTAAATTGCTAGACAGGGACTTTGCAATGGGGGTTGTTAAAGGACTCAGACCAATCACTCCTAGATTTTCCTTTTTATATGTTAACTCTTAGTCACATTAGAATACATTATTTATATGAAAATATTTTAATTTATCCCCTTTTCAAGTTATTGGCTATAGTTATTGTGTGTGGGAGAGGAAGGAGAGAGAAAATACTTGTGATTCCCAGTTGTTACATATATGGTTTGAAAAGCCAATATTAACTCTGGTTTAGGATTTTATTCTCCTTCTCAGGAACCAAATAAATAAATAAACTTTTCTCTTTTGTGGCTTGGTCCTAATGAACTTTGCACAGTTTATGCAATTGTAATCCAATAAAATGTCAGTTCAGAAATACCTCAGAAGGATTGTTAGCATTAGTTAGTCTCCTCTAGCAGATTGCTGCTGCTGCATCTGCAGAATCTATGGAAATAGGATTTCTTAATAGACTTGTAACTTGTTCATTAGTCAGAGTACTACTTATTTAGACTGGCAGCAATTAAACAAATTTTCAAGTAAAGTTTAAGCCAGTGATTAGTTATAGTTGAAATATACAAGTGAGAAGCCATTACTGTGAGCTCAGCTCAGAATATTTTAATGTTTTTGGTTTGGAGGATGGGCCAAAAGCAATGATTATCTTCCAGCAAATCACCCCATTGTAATATAAGTAGAACATTTGAGAAAAATAATAGAAAAGAGATAGACTATTTCATTAACACCTTCTGTGGCTTACTAGATCTGTTCATCTAAGACTGAGAGCAGAGGACTTGCCTTTAACACATATTAATATGATGTCATGTAAATACACATGCATATGGTACTATAACTTACTGTATCTAAGACATGTAGTCTTGGAAAAAATCATTATTTTCAAGTGTGAATATCCCAGTTTGGGATGCCTTTTGCACTCCATTCCATGTAGTCCAAATTATGGCTCTGTTTCTGTTCATTCCCACTTTTCCATCAAAATTTTCCATTCCTCTAGTCTAGTCCATCACCCTCCCTGTAAACCTCTGACTGAATATATTTCTTCTGCACTCCCCAACATGAAGTTACTCCTGTGCTTAATTCATATTTAACATCACTAAGCAATATTTATTTTTAATACATATATATATATACATCACTAAGTAATTTTATACATTTTTTTCACAATTTTTGTGAATAATTTAAGACATTCAGCAAATGTGAAAGAATTATACAATCAACACTTGTATACACACCACCTAGGTTTTACTCTTGACATTTTACTCTACTTGCTTTATCAAACTGTTACTGGATAGTGGGTTCTTGTCTCATCGCAGAAAGAATTCAGAGATAAGACACAGAGATCAAGAAAGCAAACTGATGATTTATTAAGCGATCGTATACTCTCAAGAGGAAAGCAGGCAGACTCAGGTGAGTAGTTGTGCTGAGTTTCTTTGAGAAGCTGGTTATGTGAGGTGTAAAAATGAATGGGCAGAATATTCATTGGGGAGTGAGGTGTTTTGGATCATATTTCCTGATTTTCATCCCAGCTCCACCTTCCCAAGGGGAGGAGGAGTTTTGGCCCTTATTTAACCTGGGTCAGAATTGTCACAGAGTCAGTGCATGATGGGTACTTCTAATATGCAAGGCTAATTTTATTGTAATGAGGGCATAATGAGCAAAAGGTTACATTCAGATGTCGAAGACTCCCACCTTTTTTTCGGTCTGCCTCTAGGACCATTGTCATCCCAAAATGAGTGGTTTCCTGTCAGTCCAGAGGTTCCTGCTTTTCTTTGTCTGCCCACAGACCCTGTTGTTCACACTGTGCATGGTTTCCTGCCATTTGGCACATACCCCTCTTTCTCTGCTCATATCTAGGTATCTGCCTGCTCTAACAATACATCTGTTTGAGTATTGTTTTTACATGTTTTGAAACTTTATGTAAGTTATCTGGTGTTTTTTTTTTTTCAGAATGCAGAGTCATACTTTAGTCCCAGTACTTTATTATTATTGTTATTTCATTTTACTCTACTCCAGCTTATTTAAGGAAGGGTTTAATTGACTCTAATGTATTTACAAGATGAAATAAAATTTAAAATTTAAAAAATCCACAAACAATAAATGCTGGAGAGGATGTGGAGAAAAGGGAACCCTTCTACACTGTTGGTGGGAATGTGATTTGGTACAGCTGTTATGGAAAACAGTGTTGAGATTCCTCAAAGGCCTAAAAATAGACTTACCATATGGTCCAGCAATCCCACTCATGGGCATATATTCCAGATGTAACTCTAATTTGAAAAGTACATGCACACCCACGTTCATAGCAGCACTATTCACAATAGCTAAGACATGGAAGCAACCTAAATGTGCATCAACAGATTATTGGATAAAGAAGTTGTGGTACACACACACACACACACACACATACCACACAATGGAATACTACTCAGCCAAAAAAAGAATTAAATAATGCCATTTGCCCCAACATGGATGGATCTAGAGATCATCATACTAAGTGAAGTAAGTCAGAAAAAGAAAGACAAATATCACATATCACTTGTATGTGGAATCTAAAATATGACACAAATGAACTTATTTACAAAACAGAAACAGACTCACAGACATGGAAAACAACCTTATGGTTACCAAAGGGGAAAGGAGTCAGGAGGGATAAATTAGGAGTTTGGTATTAACAGATACAAATTACTATATATAAAATAGATAAACAATAAGGTCCTACTGTATAGCACAGGGAAATATATTCAATACCTTGTAATAACCTATAATGAAAAAGAATACATATGTGTATGACTGAATGACTATGCTGTAAACGAGAAATTAATACAACATTGTACAAAAATAAGGGAATAAGAACATCTGGACAAAAGGAAAACAAGCATAGAGAAGATGTAGTAGCAAAATACATGCTGTGAAGTTCTGTACACTTACTAGAAAATGTTCACAGATTTGTCTCTGTATTTTATCAGCCAAAGTGGAGAAGGAAACACACTTATTTAAAAGATGAATTTATTCATTTATTTAAGAGTATTCATTGAGTTCTATTAAGATACTCCCTTGAAAGTTTAAGTATACATAAAAATAAAAGCAAAGTAGTTTCCCAGGAGAAGCATAACTCTTCTGGGCCTGAGGCCAGAGTGAAATTTCTTTCCTGGGTCACTATAAAGAGAATATTGTGTAATGTAGTGAACATCTTACTTACCAACATTCTCACAGTAAACAGAATGATGAGTTTCAGAGGATAGTTTCTTACAATGGCCTTTGCTGTAGGTTGATTACCTAATGCCAAATAGCCATTCAGAGAAAGCAATTATTTGAGAAATCAAAATGATTTGACTCCATCACAGAGCTCTGTGGTTACCTGGTTTCCTCTAGGGATAGATTTTAAAGTATAGTTAGTTCTGGTATTATATGACTTATTGTGTCCTAAAATTAACCCCATTTTTTTTCAAAATTGCAACATATAAACCACAGGGCTCATAGGAAAAAATGGGGTGGGGGCACAACTTCAAACACTTTGTTAGTGACATATTTTTTTTTAAAGATAGGAACCTAATAAATATGGTAGTACAGTTTTACATATATTAAATGATTAAAATGTAAAATACATAAATGGTACAATAAATATGGCACTTTATCTTGAAAAAGATCTGAAGTTTTCTCATGGAAGTGAGCTTTAGAAGAGTTATAGCTTCTGAATTATTGTAAGATTGCATGGAGGGATTATCTGAAATCACGTGGAAAGTTGTAGCATCAGATTTGGATGGGTACAAATCATTTTTCTAGGTTTGGCACTGTTGCTAAACATCACATTTAAGAGTCTTTCCCAGTCTTACATCCTGGCCATGTTGCTCTGCATTTAAGAACTGTTCAAATCCTTTCTGTAACTCTTTAAGGCATGAGTTTATAATAGATACTTGTTTAACCAAAATTGAAATTTGATTTAATGTATAGATTAACTCATGTGTCACTGCTGGGAATTATTTTGTGGATTTCTCATCTCCACTCATGGCTTTGTCTGACAGCTAAAGGCTCTGAAAATTGTAGCTATGTTTGAAACCACTAAAGTAGCCACAAGGATTAAAAGTGGTCACTTCTGCAGGATTCGGTGATTTCTATTTAAGGCTGCAGTGTATAGGTAGTCCATTCTCTTTGTGAGAAAATTTATTCCCAGTTTTTGCACTTTTCGGTCTATTATAAACTTGGCAATTTTTTTTTTTTTTTTTTTTTTTTACTTTCTCGGTTTCCTTAGGCCTTGTTGCTACTGACTTTGCAGCACTACTTGAAGTTTTTCCAGCCTGTATGGAGTTTTTTTCCAAATCAACAACCAATTCTCTGAGTCTCCAACACTAACTGGGTGTCCAGCAACTCAATTCAGTTCAATTCTGACACTACCTAGAGCATCAGATCCCACAAGACTTTACCCAGTTCTGATGCCAGTAGCAAGTCCTAGGGGCATCCCATACTTCTGACTGACCTGCTTCAAATAGGGGATTCCCATGACTCCATTCTTAGGTTTGACAATTTGTAAGAATAGCTTCCAGAACTCAGGAACACACTACTTACATTTACTGACTTATTGTAAAGGGTACAATTCATAAACTGCTAAATAGAAAAATGCTTAGGAAAGTTTGGGGCTATGTAGTGTGCAGATTCCATGCCCTCTTTGGGTACACCACTCTTTTAACACTTTGGTTTGTTCACCAACCCAGAAGCTTCTTGAATTTCATTGTTCATAGGTTTTTATAGAGGACCATCTCCAGCTCTCCCTGCCCCCCCCCCCCCGAAGTCGGTGATTGGGGCTGAAGGTGCCAACCCTCTAATCACTTGATCTTTCTGGTGATCCGCAGCATCTTGAGACTATCTAAGGGCCTCACTCTAAGTCACTTCATTACCATAAATTCAGTTGTTATTAAGAAAGGCTCATTATGAATAACAAAAGACACTCCTACTACTTCGTAAATTCCGAGTTTTATGAGCCCTGTGCCAGGAATCAAGGATAAAGAACAAATATATTTTCTATTATACCACACAGCATAGATATTTCTTTTGTTTTTGCACTTAGTCACTGATGGATGACAAAGTGGATTCCTTTCTCTCTGTAGGTTGGAATACATCGCATGTTTTTTCACTCATTTTCTTTCTAAACACTTTATTATTTCCAACTTCTCCTCAATATTTAAAATTTACTTTTTCATTCACTACTTGGTATTTTTGAACTAGGATACTTATATGTACTGTGGAAGCTGTTTTTTTTTAAATATAAAGATGTTCACAATTGCAAAAGGATGGCAAAACAAAACATCACAGGATAATACACATGGTGAACTAAGGTAGCTGACAGATTTTTGAGGTGTTTATGTGTATGTATTTTTACACTGGGCAGTTTTCTGTGTTCCCCGAGTGATTCTTGGACTATAGTCCAATGTGAAACTCTCTTTATGCTCAAATTGTTCCTTAATATATCAATCGTGTTGAAACAAATTCATGTCTTCCAAAAAATGTGGGAGAACTGACTATATCTTGAGGAATGTATGGGCAGCATATTTTTCAGACAACACTACCTACATAATGTATGTTTTTCCTGCTACAATTTTTTTTTTATAATATTGAACAATAGCACTCAAGATGATCTTCTGTAAGTAACTGGAGTGCAGTTGTTCTATATTGGTATTTTATATGAAGTACCACATGCCCTAACCTGAGAAATCAGAGCTAGGATTCTGGACCCAGAACCCTACCATCTTTACCAAAATTAGCTAAGTATTAATTTTAGGACCAACCTTTAGCAAAAAGAAAAAAGTTGAAAAATAAAGTTAAAATTTAAAAAAGGGAAAGGCACTGATTTCTAATACTACTGCTGTACTTTAGTATTTTAAAATTTAACATAGATTGCAATGCAACTTTAAAGACTTAAGCCAACATTTACAATGTTTTTAAAAAGTCCAAGAGAGCAAGCCATTTACCCAGTTAATCAAGCAACAAATATCTGAGTCCAAGTATAGACAGTAAGTTTAAACTCCTTTAAGAAGCATATATCACACTTTCCATTTCCATTTCTTTGTATCCTGTTTATTTGCTGCTGCTGCCACTGTGTTATTACCACGAAGTTTATTTCTACGACCATTAGAAGTTGCCCTATAATTGACGAAGTGCAACTTAGCTCTAGTATGCTTTATATGAAAATCACTGTAGAAATCTTTACCTTAGAAGAGAGCACAATATTATGGTTATGTCATATTTTATCAGCTGGTCTCCCATAAGAGAAAAATACTTTGAGAAGTTCCTTTGCTTTTTGGCATTGTATAATTTATCAAACAAAATGAACAGCATCATCAGCAAGAGAAATGTGAAAAGGTGAGTGACTGATTTGAACATTAGGCTCAAAATATTCCCTTTCTTGTCATTTCCAGTAGACAGCATGAAACTTAAATTTGAAAGCTTTCTGTTTAGCAGAGCTTTGGAATAAGTCAGTCACCCTTAGGGTGTGGGACTGTAACCTCTGGTTCTACCTAGTGGGAAAGCACTGTAATATGCGAAAAAACACTATTTTGAACAATTTGCAATATAAAGACAAATGCTTACTATTAAAAAGGGAAGAAAAAAAGAAAAGTGTACCATTTAAAATACTAACTAAAAAAAATAGTGCCTTTTTTTAAAAGAAATCCATGATATCATGAATCAGAGTACAGGACAAGGTTTTCCATTAATTTCTAGTTAGAAGGGATATCTCCTTTGAAATGCTTCCAAGTGTTGCTACAAAGAGAAGTACACTTGTGAAATGTGAATTATAAAGATACAGTGAGATGGAGAATATTACTTAAACTTAGAATGTTCCATTATTATTCCTGTAGGAAACAGCAAAATAATTTACTATTTTCATCTTAAAACAAATTAAAAATAGAATTGACAGAAATATTATCTTAGGGATGATTATTTCCTTGAGTGGGATCAGTGTTAAAAGAAATAATACTTAAACAGTGTAACTAAAGAAACATATTTTCTGTCATAATTTTGTAGGGTAATAAGGCAATATGCTAATCTCTTTAATTATACCTTATAACTTTTTTTAAGGAAAGATTTTATTGTATTTTTTATTCTTATTTTTTATTGAAGCATAGTCAGTTTACAATGTTAGTTTCAGGTGTACAGCAAAGCAATTAAGTTATATGTATACATACATACATACATACATATATATATACTTTTAGTTTCTTTTCCACTATGGCTCATTACAAAAAATTGAATATAGTTCCCTGTGCTATACAGTAAGTCCTTGTTGTTTATCTATTTTATATATAGTAATGTGTCTGTAAGACTTTGGAACAAGATATTTATATGGTATGTTTCAAAAGACAAACAACATGCCTATATCCTATACAGTGCTGGACATTCTTAAGGCTATTTTACTTTGATATTTAGGTCTAATTACAATAAATAAGTTAAAATTTAATATTATTTTTCAATAAACATTTTAGAAGAATAACTATGTGCTAAAGACTCTGCTAGGCATTGGGGACAAAATAAAAATAATACATACTTTCACACTCTAGGAATATCACAATATAGCACGAAGTTCCACAGATTCTATGACACATCCTAGTATTACTGATCAAACTATCTTTTTGACTTGTGTAGTGTCATTGTAAAGAGATGGTGCAGCAGCTTTCTTAGAATCATCAATAGCATATTAATTAAATGGAAGACATCATAAATAAGATAATTCATTATTTTTATTGAAGTATATTTGACTTATATTAGTTTCAGGTATATAACATGGTAATTCAATTTTTATAGATTATACTCTATTTAAAGTTACAAAATATTGACTATATTCCCTGTGCTGTACATTACATCCCCGTAACTTATTTATTTTATACCTGGTAGTTTAGAAATCAGTTAATACTGTTTCTATTTACATAAAAAGAAAAGTTTCAGAGTAGAATGAATCTGCTTTGAGCAGTACGTCATGTAATAATTCGAGAAATGTTTCATTATCCATAAACTTGCTATAATACTCTTACCTGTTCATAATTGAGCCCATTTTCTATTTCATTCATTCATTTATTTATTCATTCGTTCATTGGAGTGTTAATTCATTTATCAAGCAATGCCTCAGCACTTGGCATAAAAAGAGAAATTAACATGGTCCCTGTTCTCAAATAGCTCAGTCTCTTAACATGTTATAGCCCTCTATCCTCTTTTTTTCCCCCTTTAAATGGCAGCACCTTTGAAAGTTTTCACAATAGTAGTGTAAGAACAAACAATTCAGGAAAAAGGTTTAAAGCAAATAAAGTCAGACTAGAGAAAAGAGGAAGATAGCAAAATCCTCATAGCCCATTGGTAGTATGAGGTCAGCATTGTACCATAATAATAGAGGAGAAAGATTGGCCCAGGGATTCCCCCTAACTTTCAACTCTTTCATATACAAGGCAGCTTTTTTTATTCATTTATTTTACAGACAATTAAATAGCAATTAACACTCACTGTGTTCCAGGTACTGCTTGAAACACTTAAAGATCACAAAGCACTTTATTAAGTAGGCCTTGGGTAGAAGAAAATATACAGTATTACAAGTTGGTAGAATTAAACCTTCTGGTGAAAAATTAATCATTAGGTTAATAATAATGACTAACAATCTATGCCTGGGACTATACATACTTTTTTTTTAATATCAATTGAAAACCTACAGACAAACCTTACTGACATCCCAGTTTTACAGCCAAATAAAATAAAGGTTAAATAAGTTCAAGATCATGAAGTAACTGATGGAACCAGGATTCAAATCCACATCTCTTTGACTCCAAAGCATAAGCTCATACCTATCTCACTGAACTAGTTGCATGTGAATTTGGATGCACAGCTCTACAACTTTTACTGCATAGCTTGTTAAATTTTCTGAAACTATATCACTATTGATTCATTTTTAGGGATCTCTTTTTTATTTTTAATTGTTCAGAAATAGAACAGAAACAAAGAACCCAGTAAAACACATAAATAATGTTATATTCATACAATGGAATATTATAAAATAATGAAAAAAGGTGTGACTTTCAGTACCAAGATCATTAAATTTACAGGCATAATATTAAGAATTATTCTATTTACATAAAGTTTAATTATTTTTAATTGAAGTATAATTGGCTTACAGTATTACATTAGTTTCACTTGTACAACATAGTGATTCAGTATTTTTACAGAGTATGCACCATACAGATACTATAATATTATTGACTTTATTTCCTGTGCTATACATTACAACGTCATGACTTATTTATAAGAGGTAGTTTCTGCCCCTAAATACCCTTGACCTATTTCACCCATCCACCATCCACCTCCCCCAAATCACTAGTTTGTTCTCTGTTTCTGTGTTTCTGTTATATTTGTTTTTATTTTGTTTTCTAGATTCCATGTACGTGAAAACATACAGTATTTGTCTTTTTCTGTTTGACTTATTTCACTTAACATAATACTCTCCAGGTCCATCCATGTTGTCACAAATGGGAAGATTTCATTCTTTTTTATGGCTGAGTTGTATTCCATTTTGTGTGTGTATGTGTGTGTGTGTGTGTGTGTGTGTGTGTGTGTGTATACACACACATACATGCACCACATCTTCTTTATCCAGTCTCTGTTGATAGATACTTTGGTTGCTTCCATATCTAAGCTATTGTAAATAATGCTGCAATGAACATTTGGGTGCCGTATCTTTTCAAAATAGTGTGTTTGTTTTTCTTCAGATAAATACCCAGGAGTAGAATTGCTGGATTATATAGTAGTTTTATTTTTAATTTTTTGAGGAACTCCATATTTCCATAGTAGCTGTACCAATTTATATTCTCACCAGCAGTGTACAAGGGTTCCATTTTTCCACATCTTTGCCAACACTTGCTATTTATAATTTTTCAATGATAGCCATTCTGTCAGTTGTAAGATGGTATGTCATTGTGGTTTTGATTTGCATTTCCCTCATGATTAGTGATGTTGAGCATCTTTATATGTGCCTGTTGGCCATCTGTATGTCTTCTTTGAAAAAATGGCTATTCAGAATCTTGGCACTTTTTAAAAATTAAGCTATAGTTGATTTACAATATTATATAAGTTTCAGGTGTACAACATAGTGATTCACAATTTTAAAAGAATATACTCTATTTATATTTATTATAAAATATTGGCTATATTCCCTGTGTTGTACAATATATCCTTGTAGCTTATTTATTTTATATATAGTAATGTGTATCTCTTAATCTCTTATCCCTATATTGCCTGTTCCCTCTTTCATCCCCTCATTGGTAACCACTAGTTTATTTTCTATTAATGGGAATCTTTTTCTTTCGATATATTCACTAGTATGCTTTATTTTTAAGATACCACATATAAGTGATAACATACAGTATTTGTCTCTCTCTGTCTGATTATTTCACTAAAGAAAAACACCTGCCAAGTCCATCCATCCATGTTGTTGCCAATGGCAAAATTTCATTCTTTTTACGGCTGGGAAGTATTATCTTTCTCTCTCTGTCTCTGTCTCTCTCTGTCTCTCTCTGTCTCTCTGTCTCTGTCTCTGTCTCTGTCTCTGTCTCTCTCTCTCTCTGTATATATATATGTATACACATACACACACACACACCCCACGTCTTGTTTATGCATCTGTTGGTGGACACTTAGGTTGCTTCTGTATTTGGCTATTGTAATTAACGCTGCTATGAACATTATTGTGGATGTTTCTTTTCTAAATAATGCTTTTGTTTTCTTCAGATATATACCCAGGAGTGGAATTGTTGGATCATATGGTAGTTCTGTTTCAGTTTTTTTAGTAACCTCCAAATTATTTTCCATAGCTGTTGCACCAATTTACATTCCTACCAGCAGTGTACAGGGTTCCCTTTTCTCCATATTCTCTCCAACATTTGTTATTTGTTGTTTTTGTGATGATAGCCCTCTGAGAGGTGTGGGGTAATATCTCATTGTGATTTTGATTTACATTTCTCTGATAATGATTAGCGATGTTGAGCGTCTTTTCACGTGCCTGTTGGCCATCTGTATGTCTCCTTTGGAGAAATGTTTATTTATGTCTTTAGCACATCTTTTAATGGGTTTTTTGATATTGACTTGTATCAGTTGTTATGTATATTGGCTATTAACCCCTTATTGGTCATATAATTTGCAAATAATTTCTCCCATTTTGTTGATTGATTTGTTAAGTAGTAGTAGCTCCCATTTTTTTTATTGAAGTATAGTTGGT
Source organism: Camelus bactrianus (assembly GCF_048773025.1). Taxonomy (NCBI): domain Eukaryota; kingdom Metazoa; phylum Chordata; class Mammalia; order Artiodactyla; family Camelidae; genus Camelus; species Camelus bactrianus. The sequence continues at coordinate 73,524,954 of NC_133575.1, read as the reverse complement.
TTACAATGTTATGTTAGTTTCCAGCATACAGCATAGTGATTCAGTTATACATATGTGTATATATTCTTTTTCATATTCTTTCAAATTGCTTATGTTTCTAGTTGTGGCCTTTTCTATTTTGCTGAAGTAATTCCCTTTCACCTTCCTTGTGAAAGTGAAACGTTGATTTGGCAGTGCTGAACTCTTCATGCTTTTGCTTGTCTGTAATACTTTTGATCTCTCCATCAAATGCGAATGAGAGCCTTGCCAGGTAGATTATTCTTGGTTGTAGGTTTTTTTTCTTTTTATCTCTTCAAACATATTGTGCCACTCCCTTCTAGCCTGCAGAGTTTTTGTGGAAAAGCTGGCTGATAGCCTCAGAGGAGTTCCCTTGTAAGAAATTTGTTGCTTTTTTCCTTACTGCTTTTAATATTCTCTCTTTATTTTTAATTTTTATCATTTCAATAACAATGTCTTGGTCTGTTTCTCTTTCTGATCCTCTTTAGGACTCTTTGTGCTTCCTTGACTTGGATATCTGTTTCCTTTCCCAGGTTAGAGAAGCTTTTAGCTATCATGTCTTCAAATATGTTCTCTGCCCCTTTATCTCTTCTCCTTCTAGGTCCCCTATGATGTGAATGTTAGTACACTTGATGTTGTCTCAGAGATCTCAAACTGTCCTTATTTCTTTTCATTCTTTTTTCACTTATTTGTTCAGTGTCAGTGATTTCCACTACTTTCTTCCAGCTAGCTGATCTATTCCTCTTTATCCTTTAGTCTACTGTTGATTCCTTCTAGTGTATTTTTTAATGTTTTATTTCAGTTATTATATCCTTTATGTCTATTTTATTCTTCTTTATATTTTCCAACTCTCTGTTAAAATCTTCTAACTTCATGCTCTGTGTATCCATTCCTTTCCTGAATTCTTTAATTATCTTTGCAATCATTACCCTGAACTCTTTCTTGGCTAGATTGCCTATCTCTATTTCACTTAGCTCTTTTTCTGGGCTTTTTTCTTTTTCCTTCATTTGGAACACACTCCTCTGTTGCCTCATGTTACCTAACTTGCTGTTTTTATTGTTATGTATCTGGCAAGTTGGTTGCGTTTCCTGACCTTGGTGAATTGACCCTCTATAGGAAATGTCCTGTGCATCTCAGCAGTGCACTCCTCTCTTGTAACCCCACATCACATCAAGCTGTTTGCTCTAGAGATGATACCTATGTGGGCTCTGTGAGTCCTTGTGTTGTTGTGGGTTGACTACTCTGAGTGATCTGGTAGGCTCGTTTGGCACCCCAATCCAGTTGGTTGTCATACCCTACCTTGTGCAGAGGCTCACAGATGCTAGTTGTGGCAGGCCAGGTCACAAGGCATCTGGCTGCAGAACTCCAGGGGTCCTCATAGTAGTTCTTGCTTACTGGTGGGCAGAGTCAGGGTCCAGGAGATCCTGGGGCTGGTGCCCGCCCACAGGTGGGTGAAACCAAGTCCTGAAGCTATTGCCAGATCACTGCTGGGCAAAGCCAAATCTTGAGGTCTGGCTGCAAGGCTCAGGGGTCCCAGAGCTAGTGTTAGACCACTGGTGATTGGGACTAGTTCCTGACACAGCTGGCGGTGGGGCCTTGGGTATCCCAAAGCTTGTGTTGGCCTGCTAATGCGTGGGTTCTAGGCTCTACTGGTCCCAGGGCTAGTGCTAACCTGCTGATAGGTGGAGCTGTGATCCCAAGTCTGGTTGTAGGGCCCTGGGGGGTCTTGGGTCTACTGCTTGTGCACTGGTGTGTGGGGCCAGGTCCTGGGCTTTCTGGTGGATAAAGCCATGTCCAGAGACAACTGTGGGATCAGGGAGGTCTTAAGGCAGCTTCTCTGATGGTGGATGGTACTGTGTCCTTCCCAGTTATTTTCTTGGCCCGAGATATCCCAGCACTGGTGCCTACAAGCTGTAGTGTTGGTGTGGGGCTGGGCCCTGAGGCTAATAAGGTAGAGGGGAAATTCTAAAATGGTGCTTGCCAGCACCAGTGTCTACATGGTAGAACAAGCTTCCCCAAACGACTGCCACCAGTATTTTTGTCACCAGGGTGAGATTCAGTTACCTGTTGCCTCTCCTGTTGACTCTCCAAGTTCAGTAGGTAGATCTGACCCACGCTTCTTTCAAATTACTGTTTCTGCCCTGGGTCCTGGACCTGTGAGATTTTTGATATACCCTTTAGGAGTGGAGTCTATTTCTTATAGCCCTCTGGATGTCCCAAAAGTAAGCTCCAAAGTCAAATATTTGGCTTTCAAAGTCAAATATTCTGGGGATTTGTCTTCCCAGCTCAGGATCACTGGGCTGGGTAGTCTGATATAGGGCTCAGAACCTCCACTCCTTGGGGATAACCTCTGCAAATGTAATTATTCTCCCATTTGTGGGTCATGCATCCTTGGGTGTGGGAATTGAGTATCGTGACTCTGCTCCTCCTGTTTCTCATTGTGTTTCCTTCTTTAGATGTTTAGTTGTAGATTTTTTTTTTCTGTTAAGTTCCAGTCTTTTTCATTGGTAGTTGTTCTATAAATAGTTGTAATTTTGGTATGCCTGTGAGAAAATGTGAACTCAGGGTCTTTCTACTTCATCATCTTGACTGATTTCCCCCCATTTTGTAATCAGATTGTTTGTATTTTTGATACTGAGTTGTATGGAATTTCTTTTTTTTTAAATTCATTTTAAACATACAAAAAGAAAAAAAAGAACCCAGAATCCTAGTAGTACATTGATGGAGTTTTGATAGTGAATTGTCAGCCATGAGCAGTGAGACCTAGGAAGAGAAGTGGGAAAAGTCACTGAAGAAAATGATCTGGCTACACAGAATGGCGAAGGTGATAGCAGCTGCTGACTTGATCTACTTAACAGTTTACCTGTCCACCTCTGTCTACCGAGCACTGGTTGCCAAATGTAAGAATAAGCCGGGCTTATTTATTGAAACATGAGATTATATTTATGCCATCATTTAATTAGCAGCATGTATTCCTCCTTTCTTGTGGATTTAAATTAAAGTAATAGGTTTGTCATAGAGTTATCTACATTAACACAAGAGTATCAGCTTTGGCACACTGGGTTTTATTTACCAGATACTAGATTAATAATAGTGATGTCTCAGGAAAAGAAGTCTTAATATGTTTGTATTCAGGACCTAATTTGTCCCTAAAGTAGATCCCTTTCTTTTTCTTCTTTAAGTCTTTCCACTCAGATCAGAGCCCCTATCCTTGTTAAAACATGCTTTTCTAGCATTTATTTCCATCTACTGTTGTAGTTTTAGCTATTTCTCTCATACAGAAGCACAGAGTAGTGTCTAGATATTTCTCTTTTTTAAAAAAACTTTTCAGTTCGAACTGATATACACACTTAATATGTATACAGAATTACTCCTCTGCTTGAAATCCTTCAATGGCTTCCCATCTCAGTAAGATTAAAAGCCCAAGTCCTATAAAGCTCTGTAAAATGTGAATATTCTGAATGTTGATCTTAATAAGGAAGAACAAAAGTGAAAGATAACCCCATGTTACATCTTCAAGCCTTTCAGTAATTTTCTTAATCTTCTAATGAATCTATAACAGTTTATTTTTTAAAATATCTTTAGAAAAAACTGTCATAGGGCATCCCAAACATATCTTGTTAACCAAATCTTGAAGAAAATCTCTTTGGCATCAGCAAAAGTAAACTTCCCACGCAGTTTACCTAAATTTGTTGTTAATCATGGAACTGACATTCATACATTTACATTCCAAAATAACTCAGAACTGGCGAAAATCTTTCCCTTTTTTATCTTCTAAAATGGGGAAAATTTTAAACCTTTTAGCAATAAGAAAAAGGCTCTTTATGCCTTATGGCATCACTTCTCCACACCAATGATGATAAAGTTTGAAGACAAATTGAATTCCATTCTATATATAGCTGAATTCAATAAAAGCCTGTGGCCACGTAATAATGAACATCATAGTAAGATGAGCCTTCTGCTCATCATCATAAAATTTGAATTCATAAATTTAATAGTGCATTATTATGCTTTTGTATTTAATTTTTCTATGCCACTAATATACAACATAAAATACAATTGTAGAAAAGCAATGGGAAGACAAAATAGTGGCAATCTCAACGGAGATATGAACAGAGATTCCAAAGTTACTGAAAAGACACAGGGATCCCACTAAGGCTGAGAAACAAAGGAAATATGCTGTAACTAGGAAGTTTTGCTAGCTCTTGTTTTTATCATTCGGGGCACGTCAGATCATGTTACCCTTCTGTCTTAGTCTGTTCAGGTTATTATGATAAAATTCCACAGACTGGGTGGCTTATGAACAGCAGAAATTTCTTACAGTTTTGGGGCTGGAAGTTTGTGATTAGGGTGCCAGCATGGTCGGGTGAGGGCCCTGGTTGTATCTTAACATGGTGGAAGAGGCTTGGGAACTCTGAGATCTCTTTTTTAAGGGCATTGATTTCATTCATGAGGGCTCCACTCTTATGAGTTAATCACCTCCCAAAGGGCCCACCTTCTAACACCCTCACATTGGCAATAAAGATTCCAACATGTGAATTTTGGGGAGACACAAGCATCCAAGCCATAATATCCTCTGCTTAAAATCCTCCAGTGGCTTTCCATAGCAGTAAGGGTTAAAGTCAAAGTCCTACAAGGCTCTGTGCAATCTGAACCCCTCACTCCTCCTTTGCTCATTCCACTCCATCAATATTGTCTGTCTCTTTTTTCTCCACAGTCAAGCTCAGAGTTGTTGTGTTACCTCAAAAGAGAAAGGGAAAAGACCCCAGTTCTTGTCATACCTGAAGATAAGAATTCAGACAAGATACAGAAGCATTGTGTAGTGAAAGAATTGAAAGGTTTTGTTAGCAAAGGAATAGTACACCTCCAAGAATGGGAGGTGGATTGATGCAAGGGTGTATAGCAGCGCTGGTCTTTGTCTGGTCCCCTGTCTTATACCCTCACTTAGACATGGTCTCTTGATTGACTGATGGCTCTTGCCTCTGGAGTGTCATGCTCATCCCCTTTTGCATATGTCCTTACCCATGATGCACACAGAAAAACCCATGGGGGGTGCTAAGCCTCAATGCTAATTAGATTACACTGAGCATTGGGTCATGTCCTGTTAGGTCCTTGTCACTGCCGTGCAGTTGCGGCTGTTGGGTTCTAACTGGTTTCTTGCTGGCATTCATTTAGAGAAAGTAATGCCTCTGTATGCTTGAGGCGGCATACTACCATTTTCCGGACCATCCTCCCTCTCCACCATCTATCTGCCTGGTGCCCCCACTTACCTAACTACCTAACAGTTCCATTTGCTTTTCCTTCTGGTAGGAATTATCTTTTCCCAGATACCCATATGGTTTACTCTAGTGCTTCCAGATCATTGCTCAAATGTCAGTTGGTTCTTCTCTGATCATGCTTTATAAAATCGCAAATCCCTCCCATTCCTCTTCCCTGTTTCATTGTTTTCTTAACATTTATCACCTTCTAACATGATAATAATTTACTTATTTATTTTCTTTATATTCTGTCTTCCCCCACAAGTATGTGAGCCCCATGAGGGCAGAGATTTTTTTGTATTTGTTCACTGCTCTTTCCTCAGTGCTTATAACAATGTCACTCACATAGTAGGTGCTCATAAATACTGGTAAGTGAATAAATAATTGGTGGAGAGTAATGTGAAGGAAAGCATCTCTCTATTACACTTGTATGAACCTCAAAGCTTGCTCCCAGTTAAATATATGCAATGTTCTTACAAAAATCCTGTATACGCCACCTCCCCCTCTTTTGTTTCTGATTGAAACTTCCTTTTTACCCTCCTAAGACCAGTATGATGCATATTTTTCAAACAGATGATTTGCATTTTCCATTGGAGAGTGAACTGGAATGTTTTCAAAGGGAGAGATAACCTCATAAGCAAAAGTGTATTTGAAACCCAGAACATAAATAGCATTTCAATGCTCTTTGATAGGGTACAATATTACAGGAAGCTAAATGTCAAAGTATAGAAGCTTGTCCTCTCCTGCCATATAATACAGCCCTAAGAATATGCTCTCTTATAAGTTTAAAAATTGAGGATTATTCATATTCTAAATGGAACTTCCAGGAAAGTGTGTGTATATGGGGGGGTGGGTTAGACACGATGGAGGATGTCCTCAAAATTAACAGAAGCCCATGAGATCTGATCCTGAGATCAATGCCTTTTATTCTCATAACTTTCAGTGTAGTATTGATATAAAATATTTATTTAGCAGTATATCATCAGCTGAAAAGGACTGGTAAGTACAGTAAATAATTAATTTACAACCCCTTTGAACAAAAAGCTAGCTTTTTAATCACTAGGCTGCTAAAGAATCCCTTAGCATAAAATAATAGATATCATCGCCAACATGGGAAATGTCAGTGTGATTTTTTAAATAACTCTTCTATTATCTCCCAGATTTTCACAGAAAAAGCAGGCTAATCCATCCTTGAAAATCAATTCACCCAATATCAGTCACATATGCTAAAAAAACATTGCAAAATGATTGAGAGACAGGAGTAACTATTGTCTGCACCATATGAATGAGTAGATGTAAACTGCTTTTAGAAGAAATAAATGACCTAATTTGGGTTAAAATGTTATTCATGGTAAAACTTTATTATACAACACATCATTAAAATATGCCCCATTTTCCCAGTAGGCAGCTAGCAATCTAGTTAATAAGTGAAATCACATGGACTGGCCTCAGCCCCGTGCATCACACTTGCTGCATATTCCTGAGGCTGGAGTAAGTCTGTTTGCACACTGGATTGTTTAACAAACCATAACCATGGGATATTTTCTGAAAAAAAATCTTTCTAGTACAAGCCACCTCTTAAATTAATTATTCATTATTTTTGGTTATGGATTTTAGTAGATTGACCAGTGTGGGATGTACAAGAGCAAGTTAATTCCCTTAAAAAGTGAAAAAAGGAGATTTTAATTTTAAGATTATATGGAGAATTACCTTTGTACTGTAATCTCTGTTTATAATACATAGTTCTTTTCTGAGTTTCTAATTCAGGAATTTAAACATCTCAGATTAGTTATTCTTTTTACTCTCTAACAAAATTATATTCTTCTCCAGATAACACTGGATACATTTTGGCAGAGCCAAGCTATGTAATTACAGTACCTGGGCTGGAGCAACTGCAGGGAGGGGATTATAAGAGAGTTATTATTGATTATACTATAAATACACACGTGCATATGCACTGCCCCTCCCCCCAATTAATGATTACTCATTTGTTCGTTCAACAAACATTTATTGACATATTATATACTGAAATCCAAAATACAGACATGCTTTCAAGGAGCTCACTATCTGGTTGGGGAGCAGCATGTAACACAAGTAACTTATACTCATAATATTGTTCTAACTGCAATTATAGAGATAGATTTTTAGGTTTAGTAGTACTGTAAAAGGGCTGCTAAATTGTGCTTGTTTAGGTCAGAGGCATTTTTATAGTGGAGGAACCATCTGACCTGGATCTTGAAGGAGTGTCATATAACTATTTATGTGGAAGTTACAATGAATTTATAGTGTTCAAGTGTAGACTGGAATGCAATACTTTTCAGTAATTCTGCCACCAAAAAGATAAACTCTCAGATTCCTTTCCACTGCTTCTCATTGTCTATTCCAGACTTATATTTTCCCCCTCAAATCTAACATTCCACCTTCTCCTTCAGTCTCAACAGAGGACAACCTCTCACTGCACTAAGGAAATTGAGACCATAAAGCAAAAAGAAAGAAAAACTTCCTTCCTGCCTACTATTTTCTCCATATCCATTTATCCTTTTCTTCCTCACTTATAATTCAGATGGAAGAGGGGTCCCTTTCTTCCCCACATGGCTAATTTCTCCTCTTTTGTTTCTCTAAGGAACTTTTTCCATCAGATGCCTTCTTTATATCCTTTGTCAATAACATCTCTGTAGCCATCAAGCTATTTTCTCTATAGGTAAGTCATCACAAGGGCAGTCTACATTTACTACCTCTATTTACTTGCTGCCCATTGTCCCCAACATACAACCATCTGGAGTCCCAAAACACCCTACCATTCCTTTGAAATTAGGTCTTCCTAGATTTACCATTGGGCTCAGTATTTTCAAAGGCATCTGTCACTTCGATTTTCATATTTCATCTCTCTTTGATGTTTGGTACTGTTGGACCACTGTCTCCTTGAGACTGTATATGTTCAGCTTCTATGATCCCTTTTTACTCCTGGTTTTCTTCTACCCCTCTAGTTCTTCTCTCTTACTCTCTTTTCAAGTACTTCTGCATGGACACCCCTCAAATGTTGATGATGTTCAAAGACCCATCCTCACCTCCTGTTCTTTTGACTCCATAGGTTCTTCCTGGGTAACCACAGATGTACTCATATCTACACTTCTATGCCTTTTAAGTCCAAAGTTACTATCTGTACTCACTACAGAATTCTGAACCATATGCATTCAACTTCCAACTGCACACATCCATTGGAATATTCCAGTGGCATCTCAAAAAGCAAAACTTTCTTCTTCCAGTTTTCTCTTCCTGCTTCCCATGTTTCTTCTCTCCCCAAGCACTATCTGGTACATACTAAAGTTTAGGCTTTAAAAAATCTGCCCCCATGGAGTTCTTATTACATGCATACATACCCCTCAAAATAAGAAAGAATGCAAGCTTAGCATTGTTCTAATAATAATAATTTGGGGATGAATACTTACCAATAAAATTACAATTAATAGAATATCTTATAGCCTTCAAAATACCCTAGTTTAATGAAAGTCTTTAAGCAACAGCATATTGTCTATAAACACATGTTCACTTTAGAAAGCTATAAGAAAACACCTTGGAATTATAGTGCCAATTTAATATTTCATTTAGAATAATCTGAGAGCATGTTGTAGTCTACATTTAAAATAGATTTATATGTGAGCCACTATATATAAAAATACATTAAAAAACAAATTTCTTCTGTATAGCACAGGGAACTATATTCAATATCTTGTAATAACCTTTACTGAAAAAGAATGTGAAAAGGAATATATGTATGTATATGCATGACTGGGACCTTGTGCTGTACACCAGACATTGACACATAGCTATCTGTACTTCAATAAAAAATTAGATTTATAGGAGTACCACTAATTATCATAAGCTAATAAGTAAGTATAACTTATAATTATCATCTTAGGCCTCCTACCAAGTATTTTCTCAAAGCGAGGGGAGTGGTTGAGAATAGTACCATTTTAAGCCAAATGCATGTTTTGGCTTAGGTCATAACTGAAATAAGGTTCTTACAGGTCTTTATACCTAGAAGAAGAGCATTAGCTTCTCAGTGTGTTTGATTGTGAAGATCAAACACAGGTTAGTTAGTTAGTAAAGAGCCTAGCTTTGCACGTTCTGCTCTCATTTTCTAAAACAATCTTCAGCTTCTTAATTCCTACATCCAACTAATGCAATATGTTTCCTCGGGTTCTCCATAATCAGCATCAAATCTGGGGAGGGGGTGAAAAATAGAAAAGAGTGAATTTAATATGATGTATTCAATGTAATATAACTGGCTTACTTGTTGGTTTTATGTTAGTTTTATGTCAGTTCATTTATACTGAATTAATTTTCTCACAGAAATGTTTGAATTATCTATTTACTTTGGATTCCAATTTAGAGAAAATGGAGTATATAAAACAAGTCTCTGAAAATCCCCAACACAAGAGACAGTTTAAGACAAAAAAAGAGTATTTAGTTGTGTCAGATATCATAAAACAATCTCATTCTGCCTGCTTCTCAGCAGGAGTTGAAAAGGAATAGTTGTAGTTATTTTCTTCATAGTCAGCTCAGCTATCAAAAAGTGACATTTGAACCGAAATATATAATTAAGCATTGCCCTTTATTTATGGGAAATTGTAATGGAGAGAGAATAAGCAAAAAGAAAATGAAAAGGATTGGCTTGAGTTATGTTGCTGCTTCATGTCAAACTAAGGAGCAGATTGGAATGAGCTGTGAAGTTAAATTCTGATGTTAACTAATTTACTATCAAGAACTTCTAGGTTCAAAGGTGAATATGGTATGACTCTAATCCTCAAAAAGCTTGTGGTTTAACAAAGAAAACAAGACAGGTTTTTAACTCTGGTACAACAAAATGAGAAAGAAGTAGCAGTATTAGTTGCTTTGAGGATTTACTCTTTAGTCTTATAGTTCTCCTTGATTTGAGTGTTTAGATCGTAACATTTCTATGTTCTTTGAAATGTTAAAAATTCAGAAAACACAAAACATAGCATATCCATATGCATGTTTACATGACTTTTAGAATTTACACCATGGATATTAATTTCTTGATAGGGCAGCATGGGTTTCCTAATCTGTTATACAAACACGTCAAAGTGCATCTACCTATGTGTAGACAGCAAATAGTCTGCCTGAATTTCTCCCTCCTAAAAAAAAAAAGAGAATTAAAGTAATCATTACAAATTTAATAACTCTGTTGCTTTCTACATATCCTCTCTCCTCTGGAACCAAAACATTTGATAGCAGCAAAAATACATACATTATGTACTTTTAAGCAAAAAAAAAGTGAAAGAGACAATGCATTATATTGGTATGTAAGCCAACAAAATTAACATCATTAACTTACATTAAGAGAACAAGAATAATAGCAATTTTAAAACTAAATTGTGTTTAGACATATGATCTATGTAGTGTTTAGACTAGCAAAGAAAAGTAATGTGTCTGGAGAGCTAATCACCCAGCCCCACCAATTCACAATCAGCTGGAATTAAAGAATATTCCTCAAACTATAATTTTCTCATTATTTGTCTCACTTGAAGAGTGCAAATTTTTCTCTATCTTAGGAGCCATAAACTAAAAGATTGATATTAAAATAAAAAGATAGATTCATGCAGTGAAGAATACAAGCATATCTATGGCAGTGAAAACCTGGAAGATTTAGAGGAATATTTAAACTTCAAGCCAGACCTCTTGATTAAAACATGTTTTGTAAATCAGAATTGATTTTGCCTGAGAACATTTTAGCTTGTTTCTGTAGTATTGGGGCTTTCTTTTCTAGCCTTACGAATTAGACCTTGGTTAAACATTCCCTTTCTACGGCTCGATATCCTTTTATCCTTACATCTCTAGCAGCCATCTACTCCAGCTGGCTATCAACTTAATAATTTATCTGGGAAAATATTTGAATCGTATCTGTAGAAGTTTTTAGTCTATAATTTATTTTCTTCTGGATGTGATTCGGCACATAGTGTTTCAAGGAGAAGGATACTTTTAGTTATTATGCTAGGGATTAAAAGGTAACTTTGTTTCTGCTTTGATTAATACACATTTCCTTTGAAATGTGGTAAATCCAAAAATCTAATGAGAATTTATACACACCCAGTGGGGCTTTTATATGGAACCATCTATAACACAAACACAGGGCTGTCAAAAAGGAATAAATCAATGAAATGGGGTAAGGTATACTTTGATACTTCTAAATTAAATCTAAAAAAGAGTTGGGCATTAAGGCATCCCAATATAGAGACGTTTTTGTGGATAGTTATGATTGAATTCAGTCATTGTTAAACATGGTTGTAAATCCTTAGAAAGATGATTCTTTTATGTTCAAGTCAGTGTCTAATAACATGAAAGATTTAAGCTGTGACTCTCAAGCCCAGAGGGATGCAAAGAAAAGAATCAGCAAGAGCACCAGGCATAGTAAGGAAAACTACCACTCTGTGGTCCTTTCTCATATCAGCCCTTAGAGGGAATAGCAACAGGGTCTTCAGAAGCTTCTAGAAGCTGTTCTTCCAAGCATTCAATAGGAGAGGTAGAAAATGAGATGGAATCAAAACATAAGTTTGCATTTAAGGTTTTAAGTTTTACATGCCTACCATTCCAAAGGTCTATCATATGTTTTTAACTCAATTTACCATTGTATTCAAAAGCTATGAACAACTGTATTTCTTCATGCCAATTATGACAAGTTTAAGCTACCAATAAATATATTTTGTTCACTTACAAATTCTTTAACATTGTTTTAATTGGAAAGTTGGATGAGAAATAGCATAAGAGCAAGAAATGTTGATAGATAATTAACAAATAATATCATGGAAATAATTATAAAACCTATTACTCATCTCCTATGTTGACATATGTATGCGTGTGTGCGTGAATGTGTATGTATGAAAATGAAACATTTAGTTGATAAGTTAGAAATATCTATCTAACCTTTAATATTAAACAGATGGCTCACACTGTCTAGACAGTATTTACTTAGTAATTATGCATAATCACAGAAATGGTTCAATAACAATGAAATGCAAATGTTAAAATATTTGCACAAATAATTACTAAGATTGATTTTTATAAAACTGATTTTTCAATCATTGTATTGTATTTCACATCTGCTTTAGACTCAATTTTTACTCTAATGTATTTCCCCTAACTCTTTATATACTTCACTAGCTGTTGTCCACAGTTAAGTACTATACTTAGTGTTTGACTTTCACCCTGTCCCTTCTCAGTCAGATTCTTTCCTTCACTGGGTTTTCAGTCTTCTGAGGATCGCTTCTCTCCTTTACCCATTTAACTTGTACTTCTCCCATAGCTCTTGACTCCAGTAAAATTTCCTTGTGAAAACCTTCCTTGGGTTTTCTGACTAGGTTAAGTTCCTGTTATATGCTCCCATAGCACTATGCTCCTTGCCTTTGTATCAGTTTTCATAGTTCTAATTTTTTATTCATTGGTGTGGTAATTTTATTAATGTCATTTCCTCCAAGAAGATGGTCAGCCACGTGAAACAGACTGCCTGTTTTGACTCCCTGTCCCTTGTTCCTCCTTCTCCGTCACAATGCTTGATATCAAGGAGGTGCTCAATAAGTGCTGAAGGAAGGAAGGAAAGGAGGGAGGGAGGAAGTAAGGAAGGGAGGGGAGGAAGGAGGGAGGAAGGAAGAAAGAGAAGAAGGAAGGAAGGAAGGAAGAAACAGAGGGAGGAAAATATAGATGGAGGGAGGGAGGAAAATGCCAAAATAAAGCTTGATCAGCTGAAGTACAATTAAGCAGACTTTGATTTTCTTCTTTGATAACAGAGATGAAGAGTTGTGATGTCTCATTTCTTCTTTCTTACCTACCATAGGTTAATCGATGGAAATCCATAGGGCAGGTGAGTTATCCAGAGAGAACTCTTGAACTAAGGGGAAGAAAAGGAAAAATTCACCTCTTTTTTTAATTCATTTTTTTGTTTTTTTTGGGGGGGGGTAATTTAGGTTTCTTTTCTTTTTTTTCTTTTTTTCTTTCTTTCTTCCTTTCTTCCCTTCTTCCCTCCTCCCTTCTTCCTTTCTTCCCTTTTTTCCCACCTCCCTTCTTCCCTTCTTCCTTCCTCCCTTCCTTCCTTTCCTTTCTTTCTTTTTCTTTCTTTCTTTCCCTTTCTTTCTCTCTCTCTCTCTCTCTCTCTCTCTCTTTCTTTCCTTCTTTCTTTCTTTCTTTCATGGAGTTACTGGGGATTGAAACCAGGACATTGTGCATGCTAAGCACGTTCTCTACCACTGAGCTATGCTCCCCCCAGGTTTTACCTCCTGATCTCAGATTTTAATGATTGAACAGGAATTCAAGTGAAATTTGTAGGTAGTGAAAGTCGTAGTGGAAATCACGTTCACTATTCTGGTCAGACTGATCCTGAGAAATCTTTATTTTAGATGCAAAGGTCATGACAATATTTCTCTTACTCTTCTTTATGATAACATTGTGGAATACTACTAGCTGCAAACACATAGATAGATGAGAGAGCCAATCCATTCCCAAATGCTCAGCAGTGCTTCTCTATTTGGGGATTAGTGATTTGCTCCACTAAAGATCACAAGTCAGATGGAGACTGAACTTTTTGTTTTAATATTTATTAATGCTGTTCGAGCATCCTTTTGGTTTAAAAATTTTTGCCCATCTCATCTTGACCCTGCTTTGTCATTTCTTTCCCAATTGAAATTATGAATCCTCTTATAAGAATCATTTAGAGGAGAGGGTATAGCACAGTGGTAGAGTGCATGCTTAGCATGCACAAGGTCCTGGGTTCAACTCCCAGTACTTCTGTTAAAAATAAATGATTAAATAAACTTAATTACCTCCCCCCATAAAAACATTTTTTTAAAGAATCATTTAAACTTTCTGCATGTCTATGTTGTTTTCAATGTAACTGAAAATCTTTTTACTTTCATCAGTCATAACATTTGTGTTTCATTTGAAAATTACAGTAAAATGTTGGTTGGGTGTAGAGATCGAGGTGGAGAGTGAGTGATGATAAAGAATCAAGATTCATAGTGTATATTTTATTGATGATCAGATTGAATTGAACTTGAGAAAGAGGTTCCAAGACACATGGCTCACTTTACCAAATATTCCCTTTATATGGTCCCTTTCTATTTTAGATATAATTTAACACAGAGATGGTTACAAAGTGCAGGGAAACATAAGCTCCCTAAGCAAAACCAAATGATATTGACTAAGTGTTGTGTCACTAGAAGCAGACATTCAGACTCCCTGACGTTTAATTTTTGATTTAATTTTTTGATAATGCACATAGTTACATCTCTGTGTCTCAGACAGGAAAGAGAAAAAAAATGACAAGCTAAACCATTAGGGGGTTTGTATCTACTTACCAGTTTTTTTTTTTTAATACTTTCTCTATTTTTAATATCCCAAATCCAGAGGCCTCCCAGGATAATAAAAGAGATGTGATTGGGTTATTATCTGTCAAAGATAAAATACAGTGACTCATACAAAATTAAATCAAAGAGAATTGTAAAGTCTAAAATGATATCACTTTCTCCACATTCTCATAATCAAGTTCTCATTTGCCTTGGTATATAAATATGCAGTTAGATGCTCTATCTTCCTATTTCCTGCACTCTGATCAATGTTTCTATGACCTACAGTTATGTAGAACACATCTACTTCATGAGCATTTATCTGAATCGTAAAATGAAACAAATAGAAAATTACATTTTATTCTAAAGCCTCCAGTTGATCATACAAAAGTCAAATATACTGAAAGCTTTCCAATTGTTTGATTTCCAAAATTAAGGCGAATGTTCAACTCATCCACACTTTTCGAAGCTTAGGAAGTTTTGTTCTGTCTGTATCACTGTGAATCACTTGATTTTGTAACTTAGATTCTTAGGTTGGAAAATTGTGTGTTTTACTATTTTTATTCCAACTCAGGGGCTTTCAATAGCAAAATGATTCTGTTAGCTTTGGGGTCAGAACTAAAGAGTGGTGAGAAAGAGATAAGACCTAGAAAAGGGAGTTACAGCCACATTTTAAATGATCACATGCACAACAAATAAATGTAAAGTTTCTTCTCACATTTTTTGCCTACTGTGATGATAATGAACATAAAATGAATAGCAACCTTTCTTTATTCAATGTCTATCATGTGCCATGAATTGTGCACTCAGTAACTATTATACATAGGTATTATTATTCGTATTTTACATACAGATCACTAATCTAGGTTATTGAACTCCATGTTCCTCAAATAGTAATTGGCTAAGATTAAACCTGATTCAGTTAGACGTCAAGGCTTGCTCTCGTTGTTTCTGCACTGCACTGACCGAGTAGGGTATAAACTATTCTTCATATACTGGTGAAATTTAACTTACTTCTTTAGCATATATCAGGTGAATCTGTTACTTTGTAGCAAAGGATTCTGCTTTATCAGGCTACGAACACAGCCAAATGAAACTGTATATTGTTATACTTGGTGGAAACAATTCAAGGGATGACATGATTCTTAATTAGCATGTAAAAATTTCTTGCATGAAAGGTATTTTTTTTCCCCACCATAGCAGAGAATATATATTTATTCCTAATAGAGTGGTAAAAACCAATGGGAGTTGTGTGTGTTTGTGTGTGTGTGTGTGCATGTGTGTGTTATAGAAGAACTTTTGTGATGCTCAGGGTTAGATGCCAAGGAAGGAAACATAATCTATTTATAGCAGAACACTAACAATCTCTCTTACAGTAATGTTACAGGGAAGCATCTGCAGGCATCACACTGAGAGGGCTTGTGATTTTGACCTATCTTGACTGTGGATTTTGATAACTCTCCCTATTAGCAAATTTTGCTTTAGTAAGTAACTCCTTACAAACTGTTAGTGACTTTTGAGGAGCTCAAGTCCCAGGTCGCCTAGACATCTGTTATGAAAATCGTGGGTAGGTGTTGATTGATTCTTGCGAGGAGTGAAAAACTAAGAGGCATAGAGTTGCCTGGAGACCCAGATAACTTCTTGCAGTGCATTCTGATGCTATGATTTCACAATTCTGTAGTAATAGTGATGAGGATAATTTCTGTTCTTTTTAGCTTCCCAAACTCACTGCAGACCACATTCTGAAATTTCCCAGATGATGGAAGTTAAAATTTGATTAAATTGAGAGTTGTGAATTAGTGGCTGGAGGGCATACCGCACAGTTAAAGAAAATAAATCTCAAGTGAGAGTTTACTGTCTTCCTCAAAAGAGGGCCTAGGGTTATGGTTCTGTTCTTGCTCCATGAATATCTGTAGTGCCAGGTCTTTTTATTTTCCTGATCCTTGGTTAGTACCATAGAGTGAAATATGAAGGTTATTGAATGAGAAGTTCACAGTCGTGAAATGGTTTAACTATTCCATCTATATGTTTGACATGGAACTCAAATAAAGAAAATAAATGATCTGGACTCCTAGGAAGGCAGTTCTTTAGAGAAGAAAGAACATAAGAAATGATTCAATTTAATTTTTCTATATCATAAAGCCTTAGCCATAGATTGGAAAAATTTATCCAAATGAGGAAGAAATTTAAACTTAATTTAACAAACATCTGAGCACCTACTATGTGCCAGCGGGAGTGGGAGGAGAACGCAAATGTGAATTAGAGGAGACCTTTACTTTTGAGGATGTTACAGTACAGCCAGAATCACAATTAGTGAAAAATCACTTTTTTTCCACGCACCTTAATGAACTTTTAAATTAGATTATTTCAGGGTGTACCATCTGGCAGTAATATTGGAAAGCACAGCAAAACCATTTATGAATTCATTTCCAGCATATTAACTGAAAACTATAGCCAGAAAAAAAGATTCAATATTAAGGCCCAGGTTAATCTCATTTCTTTCGCAGAGTTTTTTCTGTTTGCTTCAAAGTATACACTCCTTTCTTGGTAACTGCTGTATTTTGTATTGCCTAAAAAACATCTACATAAATTTGGTGGTATTCTGTGTCATTATTTACATCTTTACGAATGAAATTTCCTCCATTAGAATGTAAGCTATGTGGAGTAGAAATTTTTTTTTCTCTGTTTGGTACACTATTGTACCTACACCATAGTTATTCAACATTTGTTGAAAGAATGAATATGCTTATTAAAGGTGGTGTTTTGTTACTCATTAAGTTGCTTGACCAAAAATTCATTCTGGTTATTTTATTTTAATCGGCCAAGGTACCTCTTACAACTTGCTAATTCTCTTTTTCTCTTTTGCTTCGAAGCAGTAGGGTGCAAGCAGATATCTCTGACTTCTCAAAGGTGAGACTATGTAAAGAGAAGTGAAGTGTCTTTCAAATTATGACCCACTGAAATATACTGAGAAATCTAAGAACAAATAGCTAGTTCTTAGAATCCACATTGTTATTTGCTCCTTTTCTAATTGATTGGATATTTTTCAGTTGAAGGAATACTGAGTAAAGGGTGGTTTTAAATACATTTATATATACACACACATATATGAATATATAAATGCTTCACTAAATCAAAAAGATTTTTTCTACTATTATGTTTGAACCATATTCTCAAATATTCTCATAGTTAACTAGAATCCAAATATTGAAAAAGGCCATGTATTACTGTAATTCTTTGATTAGCTTGCAAATTGCTAAGAATATACCTCCAAGGAATGCACTATAAACCAAATACCATAAATATAGATTTTAAAAATCAATTGTGTCTTGCCATGTTTCTTATTTGGACTATTAAAAATAAACCAGAATAATGTGTACTCTTAACTAATAAAAATAAAATAGTATCACATTAAATAGAATAGAATACATGAATTAAATTCATTTCTGTGGAGTGAAAAATCACACTGTACTTATACCATGTCCTCCATCTCTGTTCTCTCATTTGCCATCATAAATTCAGGTAATTTAACATCCTTGCTGATGGCTCATTCATCTCCCCAACATTGCAGTTATTTTATTTCAGCTAATCAACTCTTACACATACTATCTTGGAAAGCAGCTGTCCCCAAAATACAACAATCATCAACCACCAAGATCACATGGCATCCATTCCTCCTGCTTTTATTTCTGTACTTAGACTTACCCCTTTCACACCATAAGTTCCTTATCATTTAGTGTATCCTGCTCAATTCCACTCATTGTATCAATGTTTTTCTCACTTTAGGTCCATTTACCACCTGGTCTTTATTAAACTACTAATTTAATGGCCTATGATTTTTTAAATTAACATTTTTATTTTGAGATAATTGAAGATTCACAAGCAGCTCTAAGAAAAAGTATAGATAAATGCTGCATACCCATTACAGTATTTTTAACTATAAGCCCAACGTTGCACAACAGATTTTTAAAACTTTTTCATCTTGCATGATTGAAACTTTATATGCATTGAACAACAACTTCCCAATTCCTCTTTCCTCCAGCCCCTGGCAACCACTGTTCTACACTCTGCTTCTATGAGTTTGGCTATTTTAGATTCCTCATATAAGTGGTATCATGTAGTATTTGTCTTTCTCTGTCTGGTTCATTTCACTTAGGATAGTATACTTCAGGATCATCTATGTTGTTACAAATGGCAGGATTTCCTTCTTTTGTAAAGCTGAATAATATTCCATTGTGTTTCAAACTTTCCGAGAATTTATCCCACTTAGTCATGATGATTCATTCTTTTAATATACTGTTTAATTTGGTTTGCTTGTATTTTGTTGAGAATGTTTGCATCTATGTTTATCAGGGATGTTGACCAATAATTTTCTTTTCTTGTAGTGTTTTTGTCTGATTTTGCCATCAGGGTAATGGTTGCCTCACAAAATGAGTTTGGAAGTATTACTTCCTTTTTAATTCTTGGGAAGAGTTTTGAAATGATTGCCATTTATCCTTCTTTAAAAATTTGATAGAATTCTCCAGTAAAATCATCTGGTTCTGGCTTTTCATCATTAGAAGGTTTTTTACTACGGTTCAATCTCCTTACTAGTTAAAGGTCTGTTTAGATCTTCTCTTTCTTCATTATTCAGTCTTGATAAATTGTATGCTTTGAGGAATTTATTCATTTCTCCTAGATTATCCAATTTTTGATGTTTAATTGTTCATAATAGTGTCTTATGAGCCTTTTTATTTCTATAACATCATTTGTAAAGTCTCCTCTTTCATTTCTGAATTTTTGAATTTGAGTCTTCTCTCTTTTTTCCTCAGTCTATCTAGTGTCTTATCAATTTTACTGATCCTTTCAAAAATTCAACTCTGATTTCCATTGATTTTTCTTCTCTTGTTTTCTATTCTCTATTTGGTTTATTTCTTTTTTTAAAACATTTTTTATTGATTTATAATAATTTTACAATGTTGTGTCAAATTCCAGTGAAGGGCACAGTTTTTCAGTTATACATGAACATATATATATACATTGTCACATTTTCTCTCTGTGAGCTACCATAAGACCTTATATATATTTCCCTGTGCTATACAGTATAATCTTGTTTATCTATTCTACATTTTGAAATCCCAGTCTATCCCTTCCCACCCCCCTGCCTCCTTGGCAACCACAAGTTTGTATTCTATGTCTATGAGTCCGTTTCTGTTTTGTATTTGTTTTGTTTGTTTGTTTTTGTTTTTTAGATTCCACATATGAGCGATTTCATATGGTATTTTTCTTTCTCTTTCTGGCTTACTTCACTTAGAATGACATTCTCCAGGAGCATCCATGTTGCTGCAAATGGCATTATGTTGTCGTTTTTTTATGGCTGAATAGTATTCCATTGTATAAATATACCACCTCTTCTTTATCTAGTCACCTGTTGATGGACATTTGGGCTGTTTCCATGTCTTGGCTATTGTAAATAGTGCTGCTATGAACATTGGGGTGCAGGTGTCATTTTGAAGTAGGGTTCCTTCTGGATATATGCCCAGGAGTGGGATTCCTGGGTCACAAGGTAAGTCTATTCCTAGTCTTTTGAGGAATCTCCATACTGTTTGCCACAGTGGCTGTACCAAACTTCATTCCCACCAGCAGTGTAGGAGGGTTCCCCTTTCTCCACAGCCTCTGCAGCATTCGTCCTTTGTGAATTTTTGAATGATGGCCATTCTGACTGGTGTGAGGTGATACCTCATTTGTAGTTTTGATTTGCATTTCTCTGATAGTTAGTGATATTGAGCATTTTTTCATGTGACTATTGATCTTTTGTATTTCTTCCTTGGAGAATTGCTTGTTTAGATCTTCTGCCCATTTTTGGATTGGGTTGTTTGTTTTTTTCTTATTAAGTCATATGAGCTGCTTATATATTCTGGAGATCAAGCTTTTGTCAGTTTCATTTGCAAAAATTTGCTCCCATTCCATAGGTTGTCTTTTTGTTTTACTTATGGTTTCCTTTGCTGTGCAGAAGCTTGTAAGTTTCATTAGGTCCCATTTGTTTATTCTTGCTTTTATTTCTATTGCTTGTGAAGACTGTTCTAGGAGAACATTTTTGAGATGTATGTCAGAGAATGTTTTGGGTATATTTTCTTCTAGGAGGTTTATTGTGTCTTGTCTTATGTTTAAGTCTTTGATCCATTTTGAGTTTATTTTTGTGTATGGTGTAAGGGAGGGTTCTAGCTTCATTGCTTTACATGCTGCTGTCCAGTTTTCCTAACACCATTTGCTGAAGAGACTGTCTTTATTCCATTGTATATTCTTGCCTCCTTTGTCAAAGATTTGTTGATCAAAATTTGTGGGTTCATTTCTGGGCTCTCTATTCTGTTCCATTGGTCTATATGTCTGTTTTTGTACCAGTACCATGATGTCTTGATTACTGTAGCTCTATAGTATTGTCTGAAGTCTGGGAGAGTTATTCTTCCAGCCTCTTTCTTTTTCTCCAGTAATGCTTTGGCAGAACCCAAACAGACCCACACCAAGACATATCATAATCAAGATGGCCAGAGTCAAGGATAAAGAAATGATCCTAAAGGCAGCAACAGAAAAGCAAAGAGTCAGTTACAAGGGAACCCCCATAAGGCTCTCAGCTGATTCCTCTATTTTGTTGATTTCTACTTTTAGTCTTAACTATTTCCTTCCTTCTGATATATTTGAGTTTAGTTCATTTTAATTTTTTTCTAGTCCCTTAGGTTATAATGTTAGATTAATTATCTGAGATCATTCTTTCTTTTTAATATATCCATTTATCACAATAAAATTCCCTCTTAGTACTTCTTTTATGCATCCTATAAGTTTTGATATATTTTCATTTTAATTTGCTTCAAGATATACTCTAATATCCCTTTTGATTTCTTCTTTGATCCACTGATTATTCAACAGTGTGTTGTTTAATTTCTACATATTTGTGTGATTTTTCAGTTTTCCTCTTTCCATGGATTATTAATTCCATTCTTTTCAGATCTGAAAAAACAGTTGGTACAATATTAGTCTTGGTAAATTTTTTAAGACCTGTTTTTTAACCTAACATGTGATCCATCCTGGAGAATATTCTATGTGTATTTAAAAAGAATGTGTATTTTGCTGTTGTTGTGTGGAATGTTCTGTATATGTCTGTTGGATCAATTTGGTCTATAGTGTTGTTCAAGTTCTCTGTTTCCTTGTTTATCTTCTGTTGTGATATTCTATCCATTATTAAAAGTGAAGTATTGACTATTAAGTAAGAATTTTTAACTTGTGAAACTGATGATCTCTGTGTCTCAGTTTTCTTATTAAAATATGATAACTAGATTTCTAGGGTTACCTCTAGTTGTGGTGGTGGTGTTTATTAAAAAAGATAAAGTATTGAAATATCCAAGTATTATTGTTTCTAATTCTCTTTTTTGTTCTGTCAATGTTTGCTTAATAAAATTGGGTACTTTGAGGTTGGTTGCATATATTTAGAATTACTGTATCTTCCTGATGATGTTATCCTTTTATCATTATATAATGTCATTCTAGGTCTCTAATGATAGTTATTGATTTAGGGACTCTGGTCTGGTGTGAGTATGGTCACACATGTTTTCTTTTGTTTACCATTTCCATGGATTATCATTTTCTATCCTTTCACTTTCAGCCTGTGTGAGCCCTTAAACCTAAAGTGAGTCTCCTGTAGACAATATATACTAGGACCTAGTTGTTGTTGTTTTATAATCCATTAAGCAACTCTATATGTCTTTTGATTGGGGAATGTAATCCAATTACATTTAAAGTAACTATCTGTAGGGGAGGACTTACTATTGCAATTTTGTTAATGCTTTCTTTCTGTCTTACAGCTTTTTGTCTTTTGGTCTCATTTTCTCTCTTGCACTCTTCCTCTATGTTTTGTTGATTTTTTGTAATCACATGCTTTGATTCATTTATGATTCTTTTGCTTATCTTCTATGGATATTTTTGTTGTTACCATGGGACTTACATAAAATACTTTTTAGTTACAACAATCTTTTTCAAGCTGATAATACTAATACTATACACTTTTCCTTCTTTCTTAAACTTTTTTGTTGGTGTCATGAATTACAACTTTTTATATTGTATATCCATTAACATAATTTAATAATTATTTTTATACTTTCATCTTTTGACTTCTATACCTAAGTTAAATGTGATTTACACACCATCTTTACATTTTTAGAGTATTCTGTAGTTCTCTGTATATTTGCTTTTACTAGTGAATTTTACACTTTCATATGCTTCCACATTGAGCTTTAGTGTCATTTTATTTCAACTTGAAGGACCGTCTTAACATTTCTTGTATGGCAGATCAATCCAGTGTTGACGAACTCCCTTAACTTTTGTTTGGGGAAGTCTTTATCTCTCTTTCATTTTCAAAGAATATTTCCTGGGTGTATTATTCTTTGTTGGTATTTTTTTTTTCTCTTTCAGCAGTTTGAATATAACACTCCCTTCTAGACTTCAAGGTTCCTTTGACTGGACCATTTTCCCCTGTTTCTTCATGTTCCTTGTCATTTTGCATTGGTATCTACACACTTAAAAAAAGCCACCTCTCCGTCTTTATGGACTGGCTTTGTATGGGGAAAGAGCTTTACCAATCAGCCTCATTATTGATTCTGGGGGCCTCTCAAACCTTTGCTGTGGGTTTATCTTCTCTGGGACTTATGCATGTAAGCTCCCAGTTTGAGGGATTTGCTGGTTTCTTTTTATCAGGCGCTCTTGTGCCCTCTGCTTTTGTCTGCTGTGCCATAGTTTCTCTCAAACAGCAATATGCCCCCCAGGTCTTTTGTTCTCTGGGCCCCTAGGTGTTTAGAATATGCCAGTTTCTGTTTGCTGTCAGACACATTTGATCTTCCCACAAGCCATCTAGGGTGATCCTATTTATCTATATCGTTTCCAGCATTTGTTACTGACACTATATTTTATTTTTACCATTCTGATAATGTGTATTATCAGAATCCGGAATGTGTATCAGTATCTCACTGTGACTTTAATTTGCCTTTCATTGATGGCTAATAACGTTAAATATCTTTACGTGTGTTTATTTGCTATCTCTATATCTTCTTTGGTTAAATGTCTTTTCTTGTGTTTTTCCCATTTTCTAATTGAACTTTTTCTTTTAGTTGATTATAAGATATAAGAGTTCTTAACATATTATAGAAAATAGTCCTTTGGCAAGTATGTGGTTTGCAATTATTTTTTCATAGTTTGTCACTTTATCAGAGCAAAAGTTTTTTTTTATTTTTATGAAGTCTTTTTTTTTCTTTTATGGATCATCTTTTGATGTCAATTCTAAGAACAATTGCTTAGTCTTTACTATAAAACTTTTTCATTTTTTTAGAATAAATATTTTATAATTTTATGTTTTACATTTAATTATTCTACTAGTTTTCTGTTTTCTAGATAAATTTCTGATTATATATACTCTATAAATTTTGTGTAAGTTCAAAGTTTGCCATGAAAAAGTAAAAATAAAGTTAGTGAAATATAAAGTGTTAGAGATGTTTTAATAATCTTTATTTCCATGCAGGACAAAACACACAAAAGTGAAAAACAGTTATGTTTCTGATAACAGAAACAACACACAAAAAATGCAACATATCACTAAACATCTAATATCAAAAAGGCTGTTAATAGTGTAAAATAGGAAAGTAAAGGTGCCTTTTCTTTAAGCAAATATTACTTTGCTTCCAGACACATTTTAATTAGTTGAATGGAAGGGACTGTGGCAGACATAAAAATGCACCTCTTAGATTTCCAACTGCAGGATATAATTGATGTAAAGCCTCAAGTATTGTACTCTCAAGTCACACACCTCATGGACTGCTGTCTATTGATGAGCAGGTTTACAAAGGTAGACCTGTTCCTCAGAGAACTGAGACTCCTCATAGGGGCAACTGCTCTGCAGGTTGAGCTTGGCTTG
Source organism: Camelus bactrianus (assembly GCF_048773025.1). Taxonomy (NCBI): domain Eukaryota; kingdom Metazoa; phylum Chordata; class Mammalia; order Artiodactyla; family Camelidae; genus Camelus; species Camelus bactrianus. The sequence continues at coordinate 73,500,409 of NC_133575.1, read as the reverse complement.
AGTATTCTGAATAGGCAATGATGAACATTCTTAGAGGTGCACCTCGGTCTGCAACTTTTTCATACAACCTTCCGTCCTTCCCTCTCTCCTTCACAAGAGTCAGACCCACATCATGGCCTGACACCTCTCCCAAACTCTCCAGGCTCCTTCCCTTCCTCCAGGAATTTACCCTAATAAATCTCTCTTCTGTTTGGCCACACTTTGGCTTCTGCTTCTTGAAAGAATTAGATTAACATGAGCATCAAATAAGTCTACTGGTGGAAAATAGCCAAAATGTATTTCAGTTACAATTTTATTTTTTAACGAGCATTGTGTTTTGTTTTGTTTTGCATATGTAGTCCTTGATGAGTTGGTAAAATGTGAGATTAACACTTAATTGAGTAATTGTCATGACCAGAGCTGTGGTATGTATTTCACATGCATTCATGTGAAGTGATTCTCTTCAGTGACCATAATGTTTGTAATATATGGGTGAATTTTCAGTCAATTACTACAGCACTTGACAGATATTTCTAATATGATAATTATCTAATTGGATTATGATAATTTGTTTATGTACTTCTCTCCTACTATATTATGGAATCTCCAAAGTGGGAAGTTTTTGTGTATTTACTGAATGCCTAGCAGACTCCCTAGAACATAGTTGTTTTTCAGAAATGTTTATTGAATAATAAAGAATATTAAGCCTCAGAAAGACCTAAATAATAAGGCAAAATTGTCTTTAGAATAGTCAATACAGCATAAATTTAAGGTGGATTATAGAAATTGTGTTTGTATAAATTATTTTTCTTTTGAAATACCATCTATAAGTATCTCAGTCAAATAAGTCAAAATATATGATTAAGCTGATTACATACTGGCTTATCCTACAGATGTATAATACAAAACACATGTCTTTTAATTCCCATGTGTAAACATTCTTCTCTTTTATACTGCTCCCAGATAAAGAAACACTAATTTTTAAAATAATGTTTTAATCAATCCTATTCTTTTTTCCATTTAAAGATTAAAAAAATAAATATTTTTGCTGTTTACCACAAGGAATAAGAAGGAAGATTCTAGGTTTAAATCTTTGTAATTGAAATTGTATGTCTATTCCTCTTGTCTCAACATCTGGAAGTGTTTCAAATAAGGTGTCCCTCTCAACAAGACATTAGTGGCAAATAATAGATTGCTTATTTTATAGTCTGATTCATGAAATAATTTGTTCCTTCCCAAGTGGAATGTCTTTTATTTTTCCTTCTTTATTAGGTGGCTATAAAATCTAGTGTTATGATGAATGGGAATGGTGATAACAGATATCCTTGACTTGCTTCTGAACCTAGAGGGAATCTTTCACCATGAAGTTTGATGTTACATGTAGGATTTTTGTAGATGTTCCATATCAGGGTGAAGTAGTTTCCCTCTATTCTTAATTTTCTGAGAATTTTTTTTATTATGAATGGGCTTTGTCAAATGCTTTTTCTATCTCAGATGATATGGTCATATGATGTATCTTTTTAAAATCTTATTAAAAAGGTAGATTACATTGATAGATGTTCAAATACTGAACCTGTTTTACACACCTGGAATAAATCCCCCTTCTAGTGATACACTATTTTTTTGATATATTGTATATTTGATTTGCTAATTTTTAATGTGGTTAGTGTGGCTGGGGAACTAACATTTTGACTTAAATTAATTTTAATAGTTTAAACAATCTCATGTACCTAGTGGCTACCATATTTGACAGAGTAGGGAGCACCTTCTAACTGATGTTCTGTTTGAACTGTCTTTTTTTAAATTAAAAGTTACTGAGGTATAATTGACATAAAACACTATACTACTTTCAAGTGTATAACATAATTATTTGATATTCATATATATTATGAAATGATCATCACAGTGTCTAGTTAACAGCCATCATCATACATAGTTACAAAAATATGTTTTTTCTTGTGATAAGGACTTTTAAGATCTACTTTTCTAGCAACTTTCAAATATACAATGCAGTATTGTTAACTATAGTTACCATTCTGTACACTACATCCTCATGACTTATACTGGAAGTTTGTACCTTCTGACCCCTAAATTTTTTTCAGAATTTATGAGTCTAAGTTCATGAGAGATATTAGTCTGTAGTTTTCTATTTTTGTATTCTATCTGTCTGATTTTAGAATCAAGATGATGGTAAATTCATAAAAACAAGCGGGGAAGTGTTCCCTCTTTTTTTATTTTTCTAAGAGATTGTGCAAAATTAGTATTCATTGTTCTTTAAATAATTGGTAGAATTCTCTGATGAATCCATCTGGAACTGGAGACTCCTTTTTCACGAGGTTTTTTACAATGAATTCAATTTCTTTAATGGTTACAGGGCTATTCAGATTACTTATTTGATTATGGTTTAGTTTGGTTGACTTTTGATTTTTAAGGATTTGGACAATTTATATCAACTTGAGGAATCTATGTGCATAAAAATGTCTGTAGTATCACCTCACTTTTAATGGTTGTAAGATCTTTAGCAATATCTCCTATTTCATTCTTGATAGTAGTGATTTATGTCTTCTCTATTTTTCTAGAGGCTTCTCAGTGTTACTGATATTTTAGAAGAAAAAATTTTTGTTTCATTATTTTTCTCTGTTTTCCTAGTTTAAATTTTATTGATTTCTATCCTTATCTTTATGGTTTTCTTCCTTCTTCTTGCTTTGTATGCATTTTGCTCTTTTGTTTCTAGCATTTTGAGGTAGAAGCAGATTATTATTTTGAGGACTTTATTTCTTTTCATGTAACTATTAGCAATGTTTTCTTCTCAGCACTGCTTTATTTGCATCCTACATGTTTTTATATATTGTATTTTCATTTTCACTCAGTTTTATGTATTTTTAAAATTTACTTTGAGATTTCTGTGTCCCATAGAGTATTTTGAAATCTGTTGTTTAATTTCCACATGTTTACTGATTTTCCTTTTTTCTTTCCATTACTTGTTTCTAGTTTGAGTCAATTATGGTCAGCAAAAAGCTCTGTATAAACTCAAGAATTTTTAAATATGTTGAAGTTTGTTTTTTGACCCAAGACACTGTTTATTTTGGCAAATGTTACATGAGTCCTTGATAAAAATGTGAATTCTGTTGTTCAGGTGAAGTGATCTATTAAATATCAAGTAGATACTGTTGGTTAATGGTGTTGTTTAGATATTCTGTATCATTACAGATTTTCTGTTTAGTAGTTTTATCAGTTACTAAGAGGGGGATATTGCAGTTCTCAACAATTGTGGATTTGTCTGTGTATGTGTTTGCACCATCTACTTGGGGACTTTGTTCTTTGGTGTATACTTATTCTGAATCATTTTAACTTCCTGTGTATTTACCTTTTTTTAATCATTACATAATGTCTCTCATTGTCTCTAAAAATTTTCTTTGCTCTGAATTGGTGATGAGTATCAAATTAATCTGATACTAATATGGCCATTACTTTATTTGATTACTGTTGAGATGATATATCATTTTCCATGTTTTTAGTCTGAACCTATGTATGTTGCTGAACTTGAAGTGAGTTCCATCTAATTAGTATATAGTCAGATTGTGTTACCTTTATCCACTCTGCCAAGGTATTTAGACCTTTTATACTTAATATAATTTTTGATGTGTTATTGCTTAAGTCTGCTATTTTATTATTTGTTCTCTATTTCTTCTGTTTTTCGTGCTTCTGTTTCTCTCTTGTCTTCTTGAGGGTTACTTAATATTTTTAGGATTCCATACTGATTTACTTAGTGTTTTTGAGTGTATCCCTTTATAGAGTTTCTGTAGCTTATATATATATATAGATATAGATATAGATCTTTCTCTCTCTCTCCCTCTCTCTCTCTATATATATAGAGAGAGATCTATATCTATATCTATATCTATATCTACACATATATATATCTTTGTATCTGCATTTAAAACTTTTTGGTGAAGTGTGGAAACGTCACTTCCATTTAGGTTCCTTTACTTTCCCTACTTTTAAATATCATTGTTTTGAGTACTGAATCATGTTATAATTTTTGTTTTAGTCCTCAAATATGATTTTTAAAACTCATAAGATGAAGGGTAGTCTGTTGTGTACTGTCTTTCTAATTTTTCCTTTGTGCTTCCTTCCTTTCTGATACTTAAGATTACTTCTCTTATCACTCATTTTATGTTTAACGGATTTGGCTTTAGCCAAACTTTAAAGGTTAGTCTGCTAGTTTAAAATTGTTTTGGTTTTCCTTAATCTGAGAATGCTTCTATTTTCCTTTTAGTTGTGAGAGAGACTTCTGCTGGATATAGAATTCTGGATATTAACAATTTTATTCTTTAGCATGTACAAGTGGTGTGCCACTTCCTTCTGGCTTCCATTACTTTAGATTAGAAACCCAAGGACAATTAGTGTTAACCCATAAGTAATGTGTTATTTCTCTCTGTACACTCAATGTTTTTTCTTTGTTTTTAGTTTTCAGAAGTTTAATACTGATGTGTTGTGGCATGAACATCTTTGGATTTTTCTTATTTAGAGTTTACTCAGCTTCTCAAATCTGTAGGATCCTCTTTACTCTATCGTATCTTTGTCTTCTTATCATACCCTTTATTCTTTTTTTTTTTTTTAATTGAAGTAGAGTCAGTTTACAATGTTGTATAAATTTCTGGTGTATAGCATAATGTTTCAGTCATACATATACATACATATATTTCTTTTCATATCTTTTTCATTTTAGGTTACTACAAGATATTGCATATAGTTCCCTGTGCTATACAGTAGAAACTTGTTGTTTATCTCTTCTATATGTAGTTAGTATCTGCAAATCTCGAGCTCCCAATTTATCCCTTCCCATTCTTGATTTAGGAGAAGAAGCATACATTTTATTTCTAAAGCTAATATTATTTCATTTACTTATGACACCTTTTCTTATAATGTCTTTCAAATTTTTGCTAATGTAGCTTCTCCTTTTAGGCCTTCCTACATGCATATGTTTTCTTATCTCAAAAAAATTTTTTATGGACAAACAGAATTAAAGAAAGGTAGAGTAAAAACTCAGTTTTGCTACATATTTGCTCTCATTTCTTCTCTCTCAACCTCAGTTACTTCTTTCTAAAGTTATGATAGCACTAATATTATGTCATAAAATTGAGACAATTAATATCTACCTAATAAAATTGAAACAATTAAAACACTTATGTTAGTAAAGTTCTTATCACTTTAATGTGCCTAGCGCGTTCCTAGTTTCCAAAAAGTTGTACCTATCCTTATTGACATTATTATCATCCTCATTTTTATAGCCTCTGTAAACCACTCTGGTTCTTTTCTTACTTTGACTTCTTTATTGTCATCTCTTCCTTCTATTTTACCTAAAATATAAACATTATCCTTAAACTTGATACTTAAGTTTTCTGTTCTTCTCTTTCTGTGCTTTCTTCTAGTGTCTTGGATGACTACAGATGGCTCCAAATTTTATTTTCAGCCATGGCCTCTTTTGTAAACACCAATTATCAAATTCTTACCAATACTTCCTTTATGAAGTATATTTCCCCATATAACTGGAGTTATTTCCACTCATTCTCATTCCATTCCAAATCATATGGGAGGCTCCTAATGAATCTCTCTGCCACAAGTCTTTTACTCTTAGCGTTCCAAACTGCATGTTGCTTAGATTATGACTCTTATCTGCTCAAAAACCTTAATGTCACTTTGTGTGAGACAAATATACTACTGAGCTGACATTTAGAGACCTCCTAAATTTATTCCTATCTTATTTTCTAGTCTTTTTCTTACTAATTAAATACCTGAAACTGCTACTCCAACTAAGCTGCTTGACTACTCACTATTCCTTTAATATACTTAGTTCTTTGAAATGTCCATGTTTTCACACCCAAAAGTTGCCTCTCTTGAAATCCCTTTCTCCCTTCTGGTATTAAACTTTACAGATCCTTCAAGGCTCAACTCATAACCTTAGTGAAGCTGTCCCTCAGTAATTTTTCCCCTTGTGATCTCAATCTTACCTGAACTTCAGTTGTATTTAGTGTATGTTCATTCCTTTTCACTTGCAGCTAATTTGCTTATGTAGATGCTTATTAAGTGACCATTTCTTGAATGTCTCCTCTATGAAAGACACTTTACTAGTCCTTTGGTCATTTCATTCTTTCAAGAATTTCATGCATCACCTTAAATTAACTGCATATTAATGGTGAACAGGGTTGTGCTTAATCCTTAGCTGGTCCACAGTAGAAGGCACTGTTGACATCTGTGGATGTTGTGACAAGGGTAACTGTGGCATTCTAGACCATTCCAGGAGGCCACTCCCCTAGACTACCTGTCAGTGAGCCAGGGGCAGAAGTCTACTTCCCACAGCCCTAGGCATGTGATATAAGAAGACGACATGATTGTGGGCCCACTGATCTTCCTGGGAAATGCTAAAGACCATGGTATGCAGGGGTGAACTTTGTCTCCTCCGTGTAATAGATTTAGGCCATGGCTGACCAGGGCTGCTGTTTTCCTGAGTCTTACCAGGAGGCATCATGCTGCTCCCTACCTTTGATGTGCCCTCTGTATACACTTTCAATAAAGAAGAAAATGAAAAAAATTTTAGATGAAAAATCACCTGTTATGCTCAGTACGGTGCCATGCATGATTCTTAGTGATCAGTAAATATTTGTTGATTACTAAGATATTGTTAAGATGTTTTAGTTGGATAAGTTCATATGGGCAGAATTTGTATTAGATACGTTAGAATTGATGTCTTCAGATTGGAGAAATTCCGGCTGTGTTGGCATATAGGGCATGTTAGCCAGTAGAAGAAAGTATAAGAAGTCAACTGGGTATAATGATACATGTATGAAAAAGTTGAACAAAGAAAGCAGCAAACAGCCCAACATAAACTTGCACTGTGGGCTAATTTGTCACATAGACTAAAGGACACTTTTTCTATTGATACCTAGAGAGTCAATTACAAGTACAACTGCCTGTCCTCCTCCCTATTGGATTGCACCTACAGCTGTCTCAATTGTTCTTGCCATTTCAGTGTCAGCTTATTGGACTATTGAATGCACTGTATGATGACAACAGCTGGACAACTGCTGGACTATTGTGTCTAATTATGGTAGCAGATGGCTCTGCCATGACAATTAGACTTGAAATGGGCAACATGCTAAGGATATGAACGTTATCCAATTTATGCTTATAGTTTTAAGTTATAAGAATCAAGAGGAGCAGTACACACCAATAATGAATAAGTTTTAAGGTACAACAAGCATTGCTAGCTATCTATTTTTAAATAACTTTAAAAAATTCTGATAATGAAATCATCTCTTAAATCCTGCCTTCGTTAATGACACCAATGCTGTATATGATAGCTCTAGCATATTGTCAAATTTGACTTTTCTCCCTCCAAAGGACACTCAAGAGAAGAATTTAATGGAGGAAGTAAATCAGTTACCTGTGTAATAAAAACTACTTCCCCCTTAATTAGTAAAATAGATAAACTTCTTTAATGCATACCTATATTTGAAAAAAATCAGCCACTCCTTAGTGAGAAAATTCCTATAAAAAGAGAGAGATTTTTTTCAAGATATAAATAGGTTCAGGAAATTATTTTTTGATGAGATGGTTACTGCCAATGAGAGGCTTATTTGTGTGACCAATTTCACCTGCGTCATGGTGAAACCTTGTCTGAAGGTATTAAACATTAGTAAATCAAATAAATCTCATCAACTGTTATGGGTGCTCATTTCTAAATTATTAAAAGTTTTTCTTTCTCTGCTATTATAGCTTAGCCTGTATCATTGAGTTTGTGTTAATTTTCATGCCCAAAACCACTCATTAATGGAAAGCAATGCATTTTAATAGAAAGAACAATGGATTAGAAGTCAGAAAAAATGATTTTAGTGATGTCTCTTGCTGATTAATCCTGTAACTTTAGTAAGAAGTAACACTACTGAATTTAAGTTTTCTAATCAGTAAAATAAGAATAATAATATTAGTCCTGTTCTCCTCAAGGTTGTTCTGATTTTTAAATGAAATCATGTCAATGAAAACATTTTGAAATATGTAAATAAAGGTATAGATATAAGGAGATAATTTTACCATTACCTTATTTGAGCAATTTCTACCCTTAGGGCTTTAAAAGTTTTTTAACTACTACCTCTTCTTTAGAAAGTTATCAAAATAGCTGACTCTTCAAAGTAGACTCATGGTATTCATATTCATTGACAATTTAAACAATAAAGAAATATCATCCTTAAAACTTTTACAGGTAATTTGGATTTATACATTTGACAGTCTTACAGATTAATCGATCTTAAAATTACAGACTCTGGCAAGAAGAGACCTTCAAAGTTATGTAAACCCTCTGCAATATCCCTGACTTCTTGTCTTCCAGCCTGGGTTCAAATACCTGGAATAAAAGAAAGTTTACTTCCTTAAATAAATACTGGAAAAAAGCTCCTTTATATTGACCCCAAAGCTTTATATATCTTCTGCCCTCGGGGGTCATGGCTTTCTTGAAGACCACACGGGATAATTCTAATCACTCTTCTCCATGACAACTTTTCAGATATTTAAAGATACATTTCAAGGCTGTCTACTTTTCTTTACTCCAGGTTAAACATTTGATATTTCTTCAAATGCTTCCCACATGATCTAGTTTAGTTCATAGGAAGGCTATTGCACTGATCAAGAGGAAGGGCAGTGAGAACTTAACCTAGGGTATTTGCTCCGGAAATGAAGAGAAAGGATCAGTGCAAAAATATATTATGAAACTTGAACCAACAGGACTTGAAAAACAATTGGTTTTGCATGGCAAGGAAGGACTCAAAGATGACAGTTTCAAGACCAAGCTAATAGGAAGATAGGAAATTGAACTATATTGGCACTTAACAGCATAAATAAAGAAAATTAGGAAGAAGAGTTTGAGAAGGGAGAAGCTAAGTTGATGTTTAGAAATATAGCTTTAAATGTTAAAAGATCTAGAAATGGAACTGGCTAACACAGAGTTAAAAATGTGGCTTTAGAACTCAAGAGAGTATTTTCTACTAAAGATGTGAAAGACAAAAGTATTTGAGACTGGTGGGCAAAAATAAGTACCTAAAATGGGTCAGTTACAACACAATAGTAAACTAGAAAATGCATGCTCAATTTGAATGCTCAACAGACAAATATTATCTATGAATCATGCTTGATATAAAGACTGCCAGTTTATATCTTTGTTATGTATAGAGAAGAGAGCTAAGAAAAAAGATCCCAGGAAACAAAATGCTTTCATAAGAGAAGAAAGTGGGGTCCAAAAAAGGAGACTGCATAGGTCCATGAAACTGAGAGGGAATGGTCAGAGGAGGGGGAAGAGAAGAGCGAGGAGAGTATACAGAATTGCAATAGCCAGGAAGCAGTCAAGAAAGTTAAATAAATCAAATGACAAAGACCTAAGATGAAGAACGAGAAATTCTATTGGTTTTTTTAGCTGGCGACCTTTGAGTGATGTAGTACATTTTAATTAGAGTGCCATAGGAAGGATTTGCAGAATGATTTGAGTAATGAAGTTATGAAGATAGAGATAGATTATTCTTTTAAGAATTTTTAAATGAAGGGAACTGAAAAAGGCATTGCAGTTTGAGGGGTATCAGGATTTAGGGACTTTTTGCTTCTGTTTTCATTTTTTTTCCGTGAGTCGGGACATCTTGAATTTGTTTTTATAATGAAGGGAAAAGATTTGGTATCAAATGAGAGACTGAAAATAAATGAAAGAAGAGGGAGGGCATAGCTCAGTGGTAGAGTGCATGCTTAGCATGCATGAGGTTCTGGATTCAATCCCCAGTACCTCCAGAAAAAAAATTAAAAAAAAAAAACCTAATTATCTCCCCCACCAAAAAAGAAAAAATTTTTTGAAGAAAATAAATGAAGGAAAAGACTGAGGTGAGGGAAGGGAAGGAGAAATCTATAAGAAGAAAGAGTAGAAGAAGAAGAAAAAAATCTAAGACCTTAGAATGAGATCAAATGTTTTCTCTGAGATGGAAGGAAACAAAAGATGATAGGTATAAAGAAAGATACATTTTGAAATCAAGAAGAGAGACATTGAGGAAAGTCATGTGATGATGCTTTCAACCCAGATTAGATCCTGTTCCTGTTTGATAATATTTAATTCAAGAAGAACTAGAAATACAACTAAACATCAAAAGAATATAGATTGAACATGTGCCATATATGTTTTAAGCTAATTATATTAACAGTTTTCTAATCAACAGGTAAAGTTAAATTTAACTGCTGGAATCATAATGACTAGAACTGTGTTCAATATAGTTCTTAATAGTGAGATATATTTAATACTTCCTTGCAAAAATTAATAAGCCTTTTACTAGGAAAATAAAGAATAAGGAAAAATTCCAGGATATATTTTTATTGAAGTATAGTTGATTTATAATATTCTGTTAGTCTCAGTTGTACAACAAAGTGATTCAGTTATATATGTATATTTTTTCAGATTATTTTTCATTGTAGGTTATTATAAGATATTGACTATAGTTCCCTGCACTAGACAGTAAATCCTTGTTGTTAATCTATTTATGTAAGTAGTTTGTATCTGTTAATCCCATAATTTGTCCCTGCCCTCCTCCCTTTCCCTTTTGGTAACCATTGTTTTTCTATGTCTGTCAGTCTGCTTCTGTCTTGTATATAGATTCACTTGTATTATTTTTTAAACTCCGCATATAAGTGATTTGTCTTTCTCTGTCTGACGTAACTTAATTTAGTATCATATTCTCTCAGTCCATCTCTGTTGATGAAAATGGCAATATTTCATTCTTTTTATGGCTGAGTAATATTCCATTATCTATATCTATATCTATATATCTTTATCTTTAACCAATTGTCCTAAACCAGTCATCTGTTTTTTATTAAACATTTTTTTTTGTTGGGGTAATTTTTTTTAACATTTTTTATTGATTTATAATCATTTTACAATGTTGTGTCAAATTCCAGTGTTCAGCACAATTTTTCAGTTATTCATGGACATATACACACTCATTGTCACATTTTTTTCTCTGTGAGTTACCATAACACTTTGTGTATATTTCCCTGTGCTATACAGTGTAGTCTATTCTACAATTTTGTAATCCCAGTCTATCCCTTCCCACCCTCCACCCCCCTGGTAACCACAAGTCTGTATTCTCTGTCTGTGAGTCTATTTCTGTCCTTTATTTACGCTTTGTTTTTGTTTATTTCTTTGTTTATCTTTTCCTTTTTTAGATTCCACATATGAGTGATCTCATATGGTATTTTTCTTTCTCTTTCTGGCTTACTTCACTTAGAATGACATTCTCCAGGAGCATCCATGTTGCTGCAAATGGCATTATGTTGTCGGTTTTTATGGCTGAGTAGTATTCCATTGTATAAATATACCACCTCTTCTTTATCCAGTCATCTGTTGATGGACATTTAGGCTGTTTCCATGTTTTGGCTATTGTAAATAGTGCTGCTATGAACATTGGGGTGCAGGTGTCATCCTGAAGTAGATTTCCTTCTGGATACAAGCCCAGGAGTGGGATTCCTGGGTCATGTGGTAAGTCTATTCCTAGTCTTTTGAGGAATCTCCACACTGTTTTCCATACTGGCTGCACCAAACTGCATTCCCACCAGCAGTGTAGGAGGGTTCCCCTTTCTCCACAGCCTCTCCAGCATTTGTCATTTGTGGATTTTTGAATGACGGCCATTCTGACTGGTGTGAGGTGATACCTCATTGTAGTTTTGATTTGCATTTCTCTGATAATTAGTGATATTGAGCATTTTTTCATGTGCTTTTTGATCATTTGTATGTCTTCCTTGGAGAATTGCTTGTTTAGGTCTTCTGCCCATTTTTGGATTGGGTTGTTTATTTTTTTCTTATTGAGTCATATGAGCTGCTTATATATTCTGGAGATCAAGCCTTTGTCGGTTTCACTTGCAAAAATTTTCTCCCATTCCGTAGGTTTTCTTCTTGTTTTACTTCTGGTTTCCTTTGCTGTGCAGAAGCTTGTAAGTTTCATTAGGTCCCATTTGTTTGTTGTTGCTTTTATTTCTTCTAGGAGAAAATTTTTGAGATGTATGTCAGATAATGTTTTGCCTATGTTTTCCTCTAGGAGGTTTATTGTATCTTGTCTTATGTTTAAGTCTTTAATCCATTTTGAGTTGATTTTGGTATATGGTGTAAGGGAGTGTTCTAGCTTCATTGCTTTACATGCTGCTGTCCAGTTTTCCCAACACCATTTGCTGAAGAGACTGTCTTTATTCCATTGTGTATTCTTGCCTCCTTTGTCGAAGATGAGTTGACCAAAAGTTTGTGGGTTCATTTCTGGGCTCTCTATTCTGTTCCATTGGTCTATATGTCTGTTTTGGTACCAATACCATGCTGTCTTGATGACTGTAGCTCTGTAGTATTGTCTGAAGTCTGGGAGAGTTATTCCTCCAGCCTCTTTCTTTCTCTTCAGTAGTGCTTTGGCAATTCTAGGTCTTTGATGGTTCCATATGAATTTTATTATGATTTGTTCTAGTTCTGTGAAATATGTCCTGGGTAATTGGATAGGGATTGCATTAAATCTGTAGATTGCCTTGGGCAGTGTGACCATTTTAACAATATTGATTCTTCCAATCCAAGAGCATTGGAATATCTTTCCATTTTTTAAAGTCTTCTTTAATTTCCTTCATCAATGGTTTATAGTTTTCTGTGTATAATTCTTTCACCTCCTTGGTTAGATTTATTCCCAGATATTTTATTACTTTGGGTGCTATTTTAAAGGGGATTGTTTCTTTACTTTCTTTTTCTGTTGATTTATCGTTAGTGTAAAGAAATGCAACTGATTTTTGAACGTTAATTTTGTAACCTGCTACCTTGCTGAATTCTTCAATCAGCTCTAGTAGCTTTTGTGTGGACCTTTTAGGGTTTTCTATATATAGTAACATGTCATCAGCATATAATGACACTTTTACCTCTTCTTTTCCAATTTGGATCCCTTTTATTTCTTTCTCTTGCCTGACTGCCTTGGCTAGGACTTCCAGGACTATGTTGAATAGGAGTGGTGATAGTGGGCATCCTTGTCTTGTCCCAGATTTTAGTGGGAAGCTTTTGAGTTTTTCACCGTTGAGTACTATGCTGGCTGTAGGTTTGTCATATGTAGCTTTTATCATGTTGAGATATGTTCCCTCTATACCCACTCTGGCGAGAGTTTTTATCATAAATGGGTGTTGAATTTTATCAAATGCTTTTTCTGCATCTATTGAGATGATCATGTGGTTTTTGTCCTTTCTCTTGTTGATGTGATGTATTACACTGATTGATTTGCGTATGTTGAACCAGCCTTGTGTCCCTGGGATGAACCCCACTTGGTCATGATGTATAATCTTTTTTATGTGTTGTTGGATTCTATTTGCTAAAATTTTGGTGAGGATTTTGGCGTCTATGTTCATCAGTGATATTGGCCTATAATTCTCTTTTTTTGTAGTGTCTTTGCCTGGTTTTGGTATCAGGGTGATGGTGGCTTCATAGAATGAGTTTGGGAGTATTCCCTCCTTTTCAATCGTCTGGAAGAGTTTGAGAAGGACTGGTATGAGTTCTTCTTTGTGTGTTTGGTAGAATTCCTTGGTGAAGCCGTCTGGTCCTGGACCTTTATTTGTAGGGAGGTTTTTAATAGCTATCTCTATTTCCTTTCTAGTGACCGGATTGTTCAAGTGTTCAGATTCTTCTTGATTCAGTCTTGGTGGACAGTATGTTTCCAGAAACTTGTCCATCTCCTCTAGGTTATCCAGTTTGGTTCCATATAGTTTTTCATAATATTCTCGTATGATATTCTGTATTTCTATTTTGTTTGTTGTAATTTCTCCATTTTCCTTTCTTATTTTGCTAATTTGTGCTCTCTCTTTTTTCTTCTTTGTGAGTTTGGCCAGAGGTTTGTCGATTTTATTTACTTTTTCAAAAAACCAGCTTTTGGTTTGGTTGATTTTTCTATGGTCTTGTTAATCTCTATTGTATTTAATTCCTCTCCGATCTTTATTATTTACTTCCTTCTGCTGCTTTTTGGGGCTTTTTGTTCTTCTTTTTCTAATTCATTCAGGTGGTGGGTTAAATTGTTTATTTGAGATTGTTCTTCTTTTTTGAGGAAGGCCTGTATCGCTATAAACTTCCCTCTTAGCACTGCCTTTGCTGTGTCCCATAGGTTTTGAGTGGTTGTGCTTTTATTATCATTTGTCTCAAGGTATTTTTTAATTTCAGCTTTGATTTCCTCATTGATCCATTGTTTTTTCAATAACATATTGTTTAATCTCCATGCTTTCCTTTTTTTCTCCTTTGTTTCTCTGTTGTTGATTTCCAGTTTCATGGCATTGTGGTCAGTAAAGATGCTTGAGATAATTTCTATCTTCTTAAAATTGTTGAGGTTTCTTTTGTGCCCAAGTACATGATCGATCCTGGAAAATGTTCCATGTGCACTTGAAAAGAATGTATATCCTATTTTTGGGGGGTGTAATGCTCTGAAAATATCCACCAAATCTAGTTTTTCTATTGTAGTATTTAATTTCTCTATTGCCTTGTTTATTTTCTGTCTGGAAGATCTGTCTAGTGATGTTAATGCAGTGTTAAAATCTCCAACTATGATTGTATTCCCATCCATATCCCCCTTTATCTCTGTTAGTAATTCTTGTATGTACTTAGGTGCTCCTATATTGGGTGCATATATATTAACGAGTGTAATATCCTCATCTTGTGTCACTCCTTTAATCATTATAAAATATCCTTCTTTATCTTTCTTTATGGCCTTTGTTTTAAAGTCTGTTTTGTCTGAAATCAGTACTGCAACACCTGCTTTTTTGGCTTTTCCATTTGCATGGAATATCCTTTTCCATCCTTTCACTCTCAATCTATATGTGTCCTTCTCCCCAAAGTGGGTCTCTTGTATGCAGCATATTGAAGGTTCTTGCTTTATTATCCAGTCTGCCACTCTGTGTCTTTTGACTGGAGCATTTAGTCCATTAACATTTACAGTAATTAATGATAGATGTGTGTTTATTGCCATTTTGAACTTATCTTTGCAGTTGAATTGGTATATCCTCTTTGTTCCTTTCTTCTTCCTTTTGTGGTTTGGTAATTTTCCTTTGTATTATCATGGATTTTATTTAATTTTTGTGACTCCTTTGTAAATTTTTGGCTTGTGGTTACCCTTTTTTGTAAATCTGTCAACCCATTACTATAAGTGTTTTTATTAGACTGATAGTAACATGATCTCAAACCCATCCTATTGTTAAAAAAATTTAAAAAAGAAAGAAAAAAATATTCTATATTTCCCTGCCTCCCTCTCCCACTCTCAGTGATTTGTATGTCTTCTTTTATAATTTCATGTTTACTTTATTTGTAATTCATGAGTTATCACCTTTCCAGTTGTGTGTTTCTCATTTCTGTAGCATCCTGCTGCTTTTCTATTTAGAATAGCCCTTTCAATATTTCTTTTAGCATGGGTTTAGTGTTGCTAAACTCCTGCAGCTTTTTTTTTTTGTCTGTGAAACTCTTTATTTCTCCTTCTATCCTCAAGGATAGCCTTGCTGGATAAAGGATCCTAGGCTGCATCTTTTTTTCATTCAGGGCTTTGAATATATCTTGCCACTCCCTTCTGGCCTGTAGTGTTTGTGTAGAGAAATCAGCTGAGAGCCTTATGGGGGTTCCCTTGTAACTTACTCTTTGCTTTTCTCTTGCTGCCTTTAGAATCATTTCTTTATCCTTGACTCTGGCCATCTTGATTATGATATGTTTTGGTGTGGGTCTGTTTGGGTTCTTCCTGTTTGGGACCCTCTGAGCTTCCTGTACTTGGATATCTGATTCCTTCTTTAAGTTTGGGAAGTTTTCAGTCATGATTTCTTCAAAAACCTTTTCAATCCACTTTGATCTTTCTTCTCCTTCTGGGACCCCTATTATGCGAAGATTGGGACGCTTTATATTATCCCATAGGTCCCTTATGTTATTTTCATTATTTTTTATTTGCTTATCTTGTAGTTCTTCTGAATGGGTGCTTTCTATTGCCCTGTCTTCTAGATCACTAATTCGTTCCTCTGCATTATCTAGTCGGCTTTGCACAGCTATTAGATCATTCCTCATCTCTGTCAATGGGTTTACCCATTCTACTTGGCTCTTCTTTATAGCTTCAATTTCATTTTTGACATATTTTATATCTCTAAACACTATCTCTTTTAATTCCTTCAGCAATTCGATCACTCCTTTTTTGAAATCTTGATCTAGTAGGCTATCGATGTCTATTTCATTGATCTTTCTTTCAGGGGATTTCTCTTGTTCTTTTAATTGGGAAAGGTTTTTCTGCTTCTTCATCTTGCTCATACCTCTTTGGCACTGTGGTTTATGGAGTATCAGTTGTTTATTTTGGTCCTTAAGGATTTTATCTATCTGATGCCTATTTAGGAATAAAACTTAGGAGAAACAGAAAAAAAAAATAAGAGAGAGAGAGAATTTTAAAAGAAGAGAGAAAGAGGGTTTGAAAACAGTGTATAATGAATAATAGAAGAGTGAGTTGAAGCAGAGTATTAATCCGGTTGAGACGTCCTTTTGAAACCTTTACAAAAAAAGGGGGGGGGAGATGAATAGATGTGTTTGAAACCTGTGTCTAATCAATAGCAGGACATCAAAACCCAAGAGAAATAGAAATGAATTAAGAAGTAAAGATTAAGAGAGTAATAGAAAATAGAACAGGTAAAAACAGATTAAAAAAAGGGGGGGGGGTTTGTCGGTGTTCTCCTGGAGTCTGTGTGCTTTTAATGTGAAGTCTTTCTGTCTTTGTCCTGTTTTGGAAGCTCAGCTTGCTGTTTTCAGAGGCCCTCCGTTGGCGCCCTCTTCTGTGCTGCTCCCAGCACCTGTCGGCAAGCCGATCGCGCCTCCTCCTAACACTGGGTCAGGTGCAGCTCTCTGCTGTGGGCGGGCGGGTCGCTGCCCCTCCGGATGCCTCAGTCAGATGTTGCAGACTGGCCGGGTAGGGGGGCGGGTCGTGCCCCCTCCCAGCACCTCGGTCAGGGGCTGTGTTCCTGCCCGAAAGGCGGGGGGGAAGCTCTCGCTCTACCTGCGCCGCCACCGGTAGCTCCGCTGCTCTATGCGGCTGCACGCTCCTCCCTGGTCGATGCTCCGCGGGTGGGCTCGGGGAAGACCGAGGGACAGCCCTGTCCCTGCTCCGAGCCAAAACCCAGCTCCTTGTTTGTCTTTGTGGAGCAAGTTCTCTGAGGGACCAGGATGGAAGGATCCTATCTGCCCCGGGCTGCAGGCCAGTCTCAGTCTGGCCTTTGAGGCTGCTAAGCCCTTCGGTGCGGATGCAGGTTTCGCCCCCACCCCCGCCTGAGTGCTCAGCGCGGAGGATATGGCGGCTGTGCCTGAGCCCCGCCTCTCTTCCCCCGAAAACTTTCCGCGGGTTTTCAGAGATGGGGGTGTACACCCTTCCCCCGAGAGCACATCAACCTTGCTGTTTTATGGAGGGCCCAGGTTGTTCTGCCCTGTGCCCCCACAGCCACGGCGCGCAGCCCCTTGCGTTCCCCCGGGGCTGCCTCCGTGCAGCCACTTCCGTCCTCCGCCCGGCTTGTGCAGCCTGGCCCTGCCCGCCGCTGCCGGCCCGCGTCTCAGGCTGGGTGTCTGGGGGACGCTCTGTGCCCGTTTAACTTAGTTCTGTTAGTCAAGGGCTGCTCTGTACAGAACCGAGCCTCGGAGGCTCCCCCTCCGTCCCGCTGGCCTCTCAGTTGGAGAGGGGAGACCCAGCGAGCAAGCGCCAGTCCTCCTTTGCCGCTCCCTCCCCGCGGGACCCGTCCCGCGCTGCTTTGCCTTTTGTTCTTTCTTTTTTCCTTTTCTCCTACCAGATTTTTGGCGTCTTTATCTTTTGAAGAGGGCGTTGTTCTGTTGGAGTTCCACAGGTGCTCTGGTTGGCTGAGTGGGTCTGTAGTTGTGGGTCTTGGTGTATCTGTGGGAGAGGGTGACCTGCGAGCGTCCTTCTACTCCGCCATCTTCCGGAAATCTATTAAACATTTTTTGAGTTATAATCATTTTACAATGTTGTGTCAAATTCCAGTGTAGAGCACAATTTTTCAGTTATACATAAACATACATATATTCATTGTCACATTTTTTTTGCTGTGAGCTACCACAAGATCTTGTATATATTTCCCTGTGCTATACAGTATAATCTTACTTATCTACTTTACATTTTGAAATCCCAGTCTGTCCCTCCCCCCCGCCCCCTTGGCAACCACAAGTTTGTATTCTATGTCTTTGAGTCTGTTTCTGTTTTGTATTTATGTTTTTTTTTTCTGTTTTTTGTTCTTATTTTTATGTTCTTTCATAGATTCCACATATGAGCAATCTCATATGGTATTTTTCTTTCTCTTTCTGGCTTACTTCACTTAGAATGACATTCTCCAGGGACATCCATGTTGCTGCAAATGGCGCTATGTTGTCATTTTTTATGGCTGAATAGTATTCCATTGTATAAATATACCACATCTTCTTTATCCAGTCGTCTGTTGATGGACATTTAGGCTGTTTCCATGTCTTGGCTATTGATGGGCATTTGAATTGTTCCCATGTCTTGGCTGTTGTAATTAGTGCTGCTGTGAACGTTGGGGTGCATGTATCTTTTCAAATCAGAGTTTTTGTCTTTTCTGGATATATGCCCAAAAGTGGGATTGCTGGATCATATGGTAGCTCTATTTTTAGTTTTTTTAAGGAACTTCCATATTGTTTTCCATAGTGGCTATATCAATTTACATTTCCTCCAACAGTGTAGACAAAACTCTAGGATATTAACTCATTTTGTATACATGTAATGTTTTATGTTGTAAAATTTCTACTAAAATAAATTTCACCATTTTTCATCCTTATGTTTTTCCTTAAAACAAATTGCTAAATAGTACATTACTAACAATTTTTGACATTGATTCTCTTAATTGATGCTATATATCCCTAAGGAAAAAAATAATAAATCCCCAAAGAGATATTGTTATCCTTTGATACGTTCGTTTCTCAAGGATCACAGAGGACCCAGGCAACATAATTTTTTTCTCTCACAAGATTTTTTTAACAGCTTTATTGAAGTATAATTGACACATGAACTGTGCACATGTTTAACATGTACAACTTGATGTTTTGATATGTATACATTGTGAAATGATCACCCTAAACAAGCTAATTAATATATCCATCACTTCCACATGGTTACTATTTTCTTTTGTGTGTGTGTATGTATATGTCTGTGGGAGGGGGGGAAATACTTAATATAAGATCTACTTCCTTAGCAAATTTCAAGTATACACTACAGTACTATTAACTGTAATCAGCATGCTGTATATTAGATCTCAAGGACATATATCTCCTTGCATAACTGAAAATTTGCTAATGCTGGTCAAAGGATATAAAGTTTCATAAGATTTCTGATAAAAAATTTTTGATAACTCTAACCACTAGAGCTGCTTTTGAAGCAACGGATTGATAATCCTTTATGCCAATAGAAGATAAGTTTGCAAGTTATAAATTTGAACATATTTTGTAACTCAACAAAGTGATTTTCTTCTTTTGTAGTCTTCTTTGAAAATATTCTTACATATTTCCATTAATATATACAAAAATGTGTGAGTATGGTGTCAGTTATATACTCTACGTCTAGGAGTTTGGAGTTTAAGATAAACTGTCTCTAGGGATCTCAGGACACTTTTGTTGTACTTATTGGGCACCATGGTATGATGTTCAACTTATAGAACTCAAATTTTATGTTTTGTTTCAGAATACTTGGGCATGGCAAACCTTTGAAAGATATGTTTATTAAATATTTCAAGACCTGTTTTGGATATTCAGATTTCTCTTTATGTATAGAACCAAACACAATGTGCAAATGCAAACACCTCTACTACTCCATTTTTTTCTTCTATGAAAGAAATAAGTAGAGCAAATTCATTTCTCCCAGCTCTTAAAAAAAAAAGCACCTATTTTCTCTAGAACTCATTTAGTAATTATATCTATTATCTAGATAATATTCTTATAATGAAGAAGAATCTTGTTATAGTCATAAAATAATGACATCATTATGTGTGAATGCTCTTGAAATGAACAGCTAACCCAGAACTGAGCCCCACAAGCAGTATTACTGAAAACTCTGTATACAAAGTGTGGTATACTGAAGCCCTAGAATCTTATTCGTTAAAGTAAAAGTGCCAGAGTCATGCTGACATTATGGAGTGCTGCTGCTAAATACTGGAACCCTTGCATACAACACCTGAGTCATTAGAAGTCTCCAAACTCTTGTTCAAACAGGATGAGAGCAATGTACTGTATGTAACTACGTTTTGTACTGCAGTGCAAAATAACCTCTCTATAAAAGGGTAATCACAAAAAAAGTATTTTGTTGGAAAGATCTTTTTGATTGCAGAGAAGTAATGGAATACTTTGTGATGAAGTGAAAAGTGCTCTGTATATTTCAAATTACTTAGAGAGGAAAGAAAAGATGTGCTTTTGGCTTCATACCACCCAAAGAATGCTTTTATAAAACAACTTTGTGAACTTCAAAAGTTATTAGTTCCAGTTAACGTACTTCCTTTGACAGCCATTTTGAGCTATAGGCTACTTCTTAAATATTCACCTGAATTAAAGTGTTTCATTTTCTAATCAATAATCAATTCTTAAATGTACATACCAAAAGGATATCTAAACCTCTTATATGCTCAGATGTTCTAAAATACACTTGGTTTACTGAAACAATAATCTCTACCTCTACCACGAGCATAATTTTCAAGTAATTTTCATTTGTTTTTAGGTGGAATATTTCTTCCAAATTGAATTTATTTCCTTGGTGATCTGTGATGGCATTTGTTTCCCTTAAAGTTATTAAAGAAAATATGAAGCTGATTCATAGGAACCTTAGTGAGGTCTTAGGGATGACCGGTCATCTTGAGAATTGATAAAAGTTATGCATTTTGGATCTATGTACTCAGCTCTAATATCTTTGCATCTGAATTATTTAAACGATACTTTGAAGACTATGTTGTGGAAATGTCGTGGACTCTTATCACTTGGACCCGTGTCATTGAATTCTTGTTTTGAACAACAGCAAAAAAGAAAGAATGCTATTAACTTTTAAATACCTACTTGCTCTCACATCTGTCAGCACTTCTGAGTATTCGCTAGGCTTTCAATCACGTGGCTCTTAATTGGCATCTTAGTCAGCCAGTTAATAAAGTTTGTCTTATATGTTAATTGTGGAAGAAGCTCCTAATTTAGCTTGTGATATCGAGAACTTACTGGGTAGCAGAGGTGAGCTATATTTGGCTCAGCTCAATCTGCTTGAATTCCAAGCTCAGTAAGAACAGTGAGAAGGTGGTAAGGAAAAGTTATGCATTCACAACATAGGGTAATGGTTAAAGAGCCAAAACCCTGGAGTCACATTGCTTGGGTTCCAATTCTAGCTCCACCACTTAATAGCTGTGAGATCACTGGCATGTAAGAAATATTTGATGGTCCTTGTTTTCATCATCTGTAGGTTCAATCGCAATGCCCTACCTGTAAGATTTATATGAGGATTAATGAAAATGTTTTATGTCAAATACTTGTTATAGTATCTGACATAATAAGCTTTCAATATTTGAACTTTTCAGTGTTCATATTTATTAGACCATTGAAAATGTTCAAACCTTGTAATTATATTGAGTGTGTCACTTCATCCTAGCTGGATTTGCCATTTCCTCTAATAACTGACCTTAAGGTCTTTTTTTGGCATTTTTTTTTTTATTGAAGTATAGTCAGTTTACAATGTTGTGTCAGTTTCTGGTGTACAGCACAATGTTTCAGTCATACATATATATACATACAGTCCTTTTCATATTCTTTTTCATTATAGGTCACTACAAGATATTGAATATAGTTCTCCATCCTATAGAGTACAAATTTGCTGTTTATCTATTTTACATATAGTAGTTAGTATTTGCAAATCTTGAAATCCCAATTTATCCCTTCCCACCCCCTTTACTCCCTGGTAACCGTAAGTTTATTCTCTATGTCTGTGAGTCTGTTTCTGTCTTGTAAATAAGTTCCTTTGTGTCTTAAGGTCTCTTTTTAAGCAGCAGCTTCTCAAGTGAAATAGAGGCATGTGTATAGAGCAGTTAATCTTGTGAAGACATTAGTCTCAATAAAGACTTTGGCTCTGCATTCTGGAACCAAGGGAGAGTGTTTCACTGTTTACCAGGTAGTCAGGCGGTGCCACAGCATAAGTATAACATGAGTGCAGCCAAGGTTAGAAGTTTATGTTCTATAGCATATAACATAAGTACTACCCAAGGAAGAGACTAGTGCCGAATCGAGGTCACTGAGAGCAGAAAACATACACACCGGCTCCAGTGGTACAGTGTTTATTTAGAGGAGGAGGAGAGATTGCACAAGATCCAGCCCCTTACAATGCATTGGTCCCTCAGGGCCAGCAGAACTACTCAACAGGCAACATGGGTAGTGTGCGTATGCACACACTACATCGTGCTGCAGTATGAAAGGCCCTGTTCCCTCTGCACTGGCAGCAGATATAGCAGTGGTTTGGCTAAGTGTCACGTGATGCATATTTAAGCAGGGCAAAGAAGTATGCATGAACAGGGAGAGAAACTCCCATACAAGGAGGTATGCCCAGCACAAGGGAATGTTCCAGTCCCAAAGCTACTCTTATGTGCCCAGGCAAAGGCTGGCCAGCTGAACTGACTGTCTTTCCCAACAGAGGGCTTTTTAGAAAATGGGATATATTAAAGCATGTTTATTTGTTGATTTAGATGAGAAAGCAAGACTTTTAGATCTAAGAAAGAAAGAAGGTGATGGTAAGAGTAAAATTTGGGGGCAGGAGAGGGTAAGATTCAGTGAAAAAGTAGAGCTATTCACTGATGACAGGGACAGGACAGCATATATGGGTCTAGGGGAAAATAGGATTGGCATACATTTAGGGAAAAATGAAGAAAGTCTCTTCTGTCAGTACTATGTCAGTGAAACAAGAAGCAAGGACATTAGCCAAGAATAAGAGGGAGGAGGTTTTAGATGTCTGAGGAGAAATAAGAAGGTGATATATAGCCATCTTAGAGAGTTGAGAAAGTTAATTGACAAGGGAGTTGAAGATGATTGCCAGGCTGCACTAAGGAGCTGCTTGATGTTTGTATTCATAAATTTCAAGTAAAAGCAATCAGCGTGATGGCGTATTTTCCTACTGTATTCAGCTCCCCAAGTTTGACTACAGAGAAGAAAGGCAATTGGATTTAACTGTATGAGTATGTTGGAGGCATAGAAGGTCAAGGTAGTTAGGTGAGAGAGTAATTATAATAATGGTCCATGGAATCTAAGATAGAAGATAAATTACTTTTCTATTTGGATTTGAGGTACATGCCTTTTAAAATTCAGGTTAAAACTATTGTTCTTATAGCTGTTATTATGGACAAGTTAATTAAAAATCTCTGAGCCTCAGTTTCTTCATCCAAAAAATGTGATTGTATCAATCAAGGTTAAGCTAAAAACAAAAGAAATCATTCTAGGTATTTCAAGCAGAAAGGGATTTACACAGGTAACTAGATACTTACAAAACTGTAGGAAGGCCTAGAAGAGCAAATGTCAGCGGGGTTTTCTACTAGCTTTCTTGTGTCATTGAGGAACATTGCATCAGAAATAGGTTCCTACAATCCAGAAGAAATCAGGACACTCTAGTAAACCACTCCTGAAGGAGCTTTCCCATAACTATGTGACAACTGAGAGGAAAAGTCTCATGTTAATTTTCTTCCAACTCTGGGCAGATACACAGGGAAAATTGGAAGAAAATGTATGGGAGACAGAAGATTGAAGAGAGAATAGAGGAAGTAAAGTTAATGAGATGCAGCAGATGCTTCTGGGAGCAGGAGACCAAGATGCAATGAAGCACACTGATAGCAGGGCTGTCCTCTTCTCATATCTCAGGTGCTGGGAATTGCTCTCTTTCTGCCAGGTTCTTTTTTTTTTTTTTTTTTTTTTTTTTTTTTTTTTAATGGAGGTACTGATTAAACCCAGGACCTCGTGCATACTAAGCGTGTGCTCTGTCACTGAGCTCTTATCCTCTCCCGGTCTCTTTCTTGTTATTGACTTCTCTCTCCCTCCCACCCTTTATATCTAATCAGTTTCCTAAGGTGATTCCTCTTTCTCCATAAGTTCAACAAGTATTCATAGAATATTTACTGATCATTCAGCTATTCTATTATTTACTCTTTCACGCAACAAATATTTATTGAGCACCTAATACATGCCAGACTCTCGGTGCACAATACTGGTCTTTTCCCTCATGTGCAAATGAGTGTACTAGTGCTGTGTTTGGTAATACCAGTTGTGTATTAGAACACTTTGTTTGGCAACTGACAATATATGTGGGCATAACCAAGGCTCTAGGAAATGATGCTGTTTTTAATCTAGCATTTCCCAACCATTTTGGGCCACAGAATCCTCTTTTTTTCATTGAAACATCTATTAACATCCCATGGAATATCATATCCCTCTCTTTAGAATAAAGCCCTGATTAAGTAGTTTAGCACACTAAGCCTATTAGTCTAGCCCAAGCTATATTATTGGCTTCTTTCCCACTCCCCTCCACAAACCATACATATCAGTGAGAGTTCTCAACTACTCAAGATCCACCCCCTCTCCTAGAACAGAATACTCTAGTCTCTTCACCATAGTGATTTTCAAAGGAATATGGGCTGGGATCTAATGGGATGAATCTCTGGGTAATAGTGAAACTACTGTCTTACCCATCATTAAAATTGAGATACTCCTTATCTGTCAATTTGGGAAATGCTGAGTGTTAAGAACAATGTTACAGATGAGAATATTCTTTACCTGTTAATTTCTGGAGGCTCTGTGTACCACCGAATTAGAATGACATCCCCACTCCTCTGTACGTATCAGCATCATTCCCTTTTTTTCAGTGTCTGATGTTCTGTCTTTTCCTTTCAAAGGGCCAAGAATTCATTTCATGTTGCTTTCAGTTAACTACACCTTTCAGCAAGCAGATTCCGAAGAAAACTTTCATATCCAATTCACTCTACTCTGAGCTTCCATATTTAAGTCATCTAAGTTTTGTATATCTCAATCTTTCCATCTGTGAAAAGGAGAGAAAAGTGCTGAATATGTATCATTAGCTATTTGTAACAAAAATAAGGTATTTGAATATAGAATGCTTTAAATGCACATACATGCAGCATTATTCACCATTCTCATGCTAATTTTGTGCCACTAATTGAGATCACATATAGGAAATCTCTTTTTAAAATTGTAAAGCATGATACAAATAGAAGGTATTATTATAGGAGAACAATATGGTATTTGCATCTTTGCTAAGTACTTTACATACATTATGTCATTTAAAATTCTTAGCAAAGTTGTATGAAGTGAATGCATGGTAACTGCACTCAATAAATGTAATGGCTTTGCAATAATAGTAATAATTTTTATATAAAATATTAATATTATTATATGTGTAATATGCTTAATATCAAGTAGATTTTCTAGAAATGATAGAATTTTTTCAGGTGATTAGGGAAACCTAAATTATAGATAGAACATTTTCTGAATTATCTTGCCCTAAGTACAAATGGCTATATAATTTTTAATATGCTTTCATATAAACTCTAAGATAGTAACATCCTTAGAAATTTAATGACTGGAAAAATAAAACCACTTCACTGACTTAAATGGTTGGATGGTTTATTTCTGACTGTTTAAATGTAGACAAGTAAAAAAATACCTACTGGTTCTTATTTCAATATGTTAAGGGTAAATCAGTGTAGCCCGAAGTGGACGACATCTTGAATAACACTCAAAGAAATCCCATAATCTGCATACCTGGACTTGTTTGTTTATATTTTAAGGAACTATAGCCTTTTGTCACTGGAAGATATTCCATAGCTATGATAGCCAATGTATTGAGAAAAATGTAACTACAAGTATTAGAGGCAAAGCATCATTTAGATATTATTTTACATAGGTTTTAGCATGTGTATCTGTGTAATGCATGTATGTAAATGGAAACATTTTTTATTCATTTGCAGTAACATATATATATGTACATATGTAGCATAAGGATAAAGAACACGAGGCAGGAAGATGAGACATTTTATTAGTCAGCTGAGGGAGTTGAAGATTTCTGAGCTCCTTTCTAATCCTTGATTTGAAAATGATAGTAATAATGACAATGATAAAAGCTCCATTTATAAGTAGTTACTGCATCTCAGAATTTTAATGTTTTATCACTTCACAATAACCTTGCATATTTGATATCATTCACCCCTGTGATACAGATGAGAAAAATCGAAGCTCAAAGAAGGTAAGTAATTTGCCTATATCCGCACGACTAGTAAATAGGGAAACCAAATGAATTTTTTTAAGTTGTGCTTTTTAATGACATCATACTTTTATATTGAGATGTAATTTACGTAACAGAAAAATGACCCTTTTAAAGTGTGTAGTTTTTTAAAAAATTTTTTATTGAGTTATAGTTAATTTACCATGCTGTGTCCATTTCCAGTGTAGAGCACAATTTTTCAGTTATACATGAACATACATATATTCATTGTTGTATTCTTTTTTGCTGTGAGCTATCACAAGATCTTGTATGTATTCCCTGTGCTATACAGTATAATCTTGTTTGTCTATTCCATATACACCTCTTGGTATCTACAAATTTCAAACTCCCAGTCTGTCCCTTCCCACTCCCCTCCCCTCTGGCAACTACAAGTTTGTATTCTATGTCTATGAATCTGTTTCAGTTTTGTATTTATGTTCATTTTTTTAAAATTCCACATATGAGCGATCTCATATGGTATTTTTCTTTCTCTTTCTGGCTTACTTCACTTAGAATGACAGTCTCCAGGAGCATCCATGTTGCTGCAAATGGCGTTATGTTGTCATTTTTATGGCTGAATAGTATTCCATTGTATAAATATACCACTTCTTCTTTATCCAGTCATCTGGCATGGACATTTAGGCTGTTTCCATGTCTTGGCTATTGTAAATAGTGCCGCTATGCACATTGGGGTGCAGGTGTCATTTTGAAGTAGGGTTCCTTCTGGTTATATGCCCAGGAGCGGGATTCCTGGGTCATATGGTAAGTCTATTCCTAGTCTTTTGAGGAATCTCCATACTGTTTTCCACAGTGGCTGCACCAAACTGCATTCCCACCAATGGTGTAGGAGGGTTCCCTTTTCTCCACAGCCTCTCCAGCATTTGTCATTTGTGGACTTTTGAATGATGGCCATTCTGACTGGTGTGAGGTGATACCTCATTGTAGTTTTGATTTGCATTTCTCTGATAATTAGTGATATTGAGCATTTTTTCATGTGCCTATTGATCATTTGTATTTCTTCCTTGGAGAATTGCTTGTTTAGGTCTTCTACCCATTTTTGGATTGGGTTGTTTGTTTTTTTCTTATTAAGTCATATGAGCTGCTTATTAAAGTGTGTAGTTTTAAGTACTTTCTTTAGTATATGCACAAAGTTGTGCATCCATCACTACTATCTAATTCCAGAACATTTTCACAGCAGTCACTTCCCATTCCCTCCTCCCTTCAGTCCTTGGCACCACAAATCTACTTCCTTTCTGTATAGCTTTAGCTTTTCTGGACATTTCATATAAATGATATCAAACAATATGAGACATTTTTATGCCTGGATTCCTTCACTTACTATAATGTTTTCAGCATTCATTCATGTTATAGCACATAACAGTACTTCATTACTTTTTAATGTCAAATGATACTCCATTGCATGGATATTCCATATTTGATTTATCTATTCATCAGTTGATGGACATTCAGTTTCATCCACCTTTTGATTATTATAAATAATGCTGCTATGAATATCGTGTACAAGTTTTTGTATGAACTTGTGTCTTCAGTTCTCTTGGATACATACCGAGGAGTCACGTTGCTTAGTCAAATTGTAATTCTATGTTTAACTTTTTGAAGAACTGACAAACCGTGAAAGCTGAACGGAATTTTCTTTTTTTTTCTGGCTTTGTTCTTTTTTAAAAAATTATTATTCTTATTTTTTATTGAAGTGTAGTTGATTTACAATGTTAGTTTCAGGTGTACAGCAAAACGATTCAGTTACACATATACATACATACATATTTTTTTTCAGTCTCTTTTCCATTACAGCTCATTACAAGAAATTGAATATAGTTCTCCATGCTCTACAGTAGGTCCCTTGCTTGTTATCCACTTCACATAAAGTAATCTCTGTTAGTCAATCCCAAGTTCCCAATCTGTCTCTCCCTTTTTCCCCCTGGACCTAGGGATTATCAAATTAAGTGAAGTAAGTCAGACAGAGAAAGATAGACATCATATCATGTTGCTTATATGTGGAATCTAAAAAGAAAAGAAAAGAAAAAAGATACAAATTTTATTTACAAACCAGAAATAGACTAATGGACATAGAAAACCAACTGAGTTTTTAAAATAATTTAATAATTGAGTACAGGGGGTCTAACAGCACTAGTTTTTAAAACAATTTAATACTAAAGAAGTAGCCTTCAAAATTCATGGTAGCAAGATGAAGAAAACCCCACAGTTTCCCCTTTCATTAGGAAAAATGCCCAAAGGTAGCTCAATGAACTAAATGATAAATGATTTTTCTACGTAGTCACTAGTATAAATATTGGCCAACCAGCTCTGGGGTTTGAGGAATCAAAGTGGTACAAGAAAGGAGAAACTTCTCTAGTGAAGTTCTCCTTATTTTCCTATTACACTATCTCATTTTTTGTTTTGTTTTGCACTTTTAATGTTAAGTGTGCATGTTATCTTAAATAATTATACATACAGAAGTAAAAATTTGCATTAACTCAGTTACTGATTACTCTCTATATTTAAAGCTGTGTATTTGAAAAGCTAGTATTACTTTGCAATATTCATGAATGGAAAATCTGTATTCTGTTATTTACTTGTACAAAATCAAAGAAAGAAAAGTCATTGCAAAAGGAATTTATAACTGAGTGGTCTGTGGACGTTAGTACTGTTATGTAGTTTGGTGAGGGTGCAGTTTATTGTTTCTGAATAGCAGTAGAACATATTTTCTCTATAAGTCATTTTGTTTAATGTGATTTCTCTTAAAATTTGCTAATTGAAAGCATTAATCTTTATAATAACCTCTAATTTCTTCTCTATGTGCTTTTATTAATCAGGCCCATGATGTTAAAGAATTGGTAGTAAAGTGACTAATCCAAGATCCCAAAACTAATAAGCCAGATGAAGGATTTGAACTTATTCCTCTGTATAGCGATGTGAGCCTCCATGCTTTTAGAAATTTTTTTATTTTATATTTTTTAGGAGGGTGGTTTGGAGTGGTGGTTGGTAGCAATAACAAGAAAAGCAAAATCTTTTATATTTTCAACACTGGAATGTTAAAGACAGAAAGAATAGGTTTTACAGTACCTGAAATAAGTCTGGGAAATGAAGATAAATTTGGAGCTGAAGTCTCCATTTTTGGAGGATGCAGACAATGTGAGCTTTGAATGGATTTGGGAATTTTTTTTCTTTTTCCTTGCTAGTTGTTTGAAACCAAAGTGAAAGTATTAATAGGCTATGCACTGTGATCATTATGGTTTACCATATACATTCATGGACAATTGAACTGAAAAATGTATGTGCAAGAAAAAGAAAGTGAATGAATTAACATGAAGAGTAATATTATAGAGAAGGATGTCAAACTACACAATTGGATGAGATACTGAAGATGGGGAAACTAATTTATCCCAACATTCAAAACACTCCTGGCTCTGAGAATCTACCCTCAAGGGTTGATGAGAAGAATTCCAAGTTAAGCATGAATAACAAATAGAACTCCATGCAGTATTGATAAGTACATAGGGCGATCTCAAAGACTGACCTTTTTAGAGCCTTCCCTTATCAGAGCTCAGTCGATGAAAAGAGGACTTTTACATTGATACTGTCTTGTCAGATACTATCATTGCAATGGCATAGGGCAAGATACTCCCAAGTGTCTTTTACTGCAGTGCTATGATAAGGTATCCCTTAACATTGGAGAATAGGAGACTATTTCTTCTTATGGTTTGTCTGTAAAAGAGGTTGAATGTATGAACTTGATTCAATTTTAGTGAAACCGTTTCCTTGGTATATTTTCTCACTACTTTTTAGGAACAATGTGAAACACTGAGGACAGTGTTTTTGTTTTTCATCTCTTGCTGTTAGAGCCCCCAGCACTTCTAACAGTGTCTGACACCTGGTAGGTACTCAATAAATATCTTTGGAGTAAATGATTTAATAGCTAATTAAACAAAAAGTTATTAAGAATGATTTTTGACTCTAAAATCTTTGTAGAATCACTAATTGAAAATCAAGATTCCCGGCAGAATGAAAATGCTGTACATTTATTCTAAAATGTGAATAAGGTGAAATTAGCTAGAATTATGTCAAAGATATTTGCTTTTATAAATGAATTAGGTGATGGTTGAGGCAACATCTAAATACAAAACCACATTTCTACTCCAGGGTGCAAAAATCTGACAGTTAATTTCCCAAGATGGATTAGTGAAAGTAAAAAGCACTGCTTTTATCAAGGCTGATATAGTTTGTAGGATTTCATTTTTTGCATCAACGCTAAACACTTTTTTTAAAACAGAGGTGTTTATTTATTCTTTTTGTGGGGGCTGGGGAAGGAGGTATTTAAGCTTATTTATTTATTTTTTAGAGGAAGTACTGAGGATTGAACCCAGGATCTCGTGCATGCTAAGCATGCACTCTAGCACTTTAAGCTATACCCTCCCCCAACGCTAAACATTCTTTAGTGTGTTTACTTGCTTTTGGACTGCACCTCTGGGAACAAATGTCTGTGATCTGTGTGGGCTTCTTGTATTTCGAGTTTCCTTTGTAGATTTGTCTCTTCCTCCCTATTTTGCCTCTTATTTTTCCAACACGAACAGCTTAGATGATCTTCAAATAACGTTGATTCTCCATTGAATGTGAAGTTAATTCATTATGAGGCATTTTCTTTTCACAGAGGGCCATCTTTCCCATTCTTTGGGAAAGCAGCATTTTTCATTTATAAGAGTGATTGTTTTGTTATAAGTCTATTTTAGATTGTTTGAGCTGCTATAACAAAATACCACAGACCGGATAGTTTATAAACAACAGAAATGTGTTTGTCACAGTTCTGGAGGCTGGGAAGTCCAAGATCAAGGTGCCAACATGGTCAGGTTCTCTGGCGAGGGTCCTTTTCTTAGCTGATAGCTGGTGCCTTCTGATTTTGTCCTCACCTGGTGGAAGGGGCTAGGGAGCTCGGAGGGATCTCTTTTATAAGAACATTAGTCCTATTCCTGAAGGCTCCACCCTCATGACCTAATCACCTCCCAAAGGACACACCTATTAATACCATTACCTTTGGGGGTTGGGATTTCAACATATGAATTTGGGGGGCACACAACACTCAGTTCACTCCAAACTTTATTTTTTACAGCAGTTTTAGGTTCACAGCAAAATTAAGAGGAAGGTACAGAGATTTCCCATGTACTCCTGCCCCACCACATACACAGCCTCCCCTATTCTTAACACCCCTCACCAGAGTGGTACATTTGTTACAATTGATGAAGCTACCCACACTGATGCAACATAGTCACCAAAAGTCCGTAGCTTACCTTAAGGTTCATTCTTGGTGTTGTACATCCTAAGGGTTTGGACAAATGTATAACATATATCCATCATTATACTATCATATAGAATATTTTCACTGCCCTAAAAAATCCTCTGTGCTCTGCCTATTCATCCATCTCCCCCTAAAATCCTTGGTAAACATGGATCCATAGTTTTTCCTTTTCCACAATGTTATATAGTTGCAATTATACAGTATGTAACCTTTTCAGATTGGCTTCTTTCACTTAGTAATAGACATTTAAGGTACCTCCATGTCTTTTCATGGCTTGATAACTCTTCTTTTTTAGTGCTGAGTAGTATTTCATTGCCTGGATGTACCCGAGTTTATTCTTCCATTCACCCACTGAAGGACATCTTGGTTGTTTGCAAGTTTGGCAATTATGAATAAAGCTGCCAAAAACATCTATGTGCAGGTTTTTGTTTGGACATAAGTTTTCAACTCCTTTGAGTCAATACCAGGGAGCATGATTGCTGGATCTTATGGTTAAGAGTATGTTTAGTTTTGTAAGAAACTACCAAACTGTCTGCCAAAGTGACTGTACCATATTGCATTTCCACCAGTAATGAATAAGAGTTCCTGTTGCTCCACATCCTTGTCAGCATTTGGTATTGTCAGTGCTCCAGGTTTTGGCCATTCTAAGAGGTGTGTAATTTTATCTCTTGTTTTAGTTTACATTTTCCTTATGACGTGAAATGTGGAGCATCTCTTCATATGCTTATTTGCCATCTTTATATCTTCTTTGGTGTGATGTCTTTTGCAGAACAGAGGAGTTTAACTTTCACAAAGTCTGTCTTACAGATGCTTTCTTTCATCAATCATTCCTTTGGTGGGGTATCTAAAAAGTTGTTGCCTGGCTTGAAGTTGCTCAAATTTTCTCCTATGTTATTTTTTAGGAGTTTCATAGTTTTGCATTTTACATTTAGATCTGTAAGAATAAGTTTTAAATTATCTTTTTATTTTGGAATAATTTTTAGATTCATAGAAAAGTTCCAAGAATAGTACAGAGTTCCTATACTTCCCTCAACTAGTTTCCCTCATTGTTAATATCTTACATGATCTTGGTACAGTTGTCAAAACTAAAACTTAACATTGGCTCTTTAGTAGTAACTAAAATCTGTGATATTTTAATAGCTCTATGCAACTTATTTGGTAAATAAAAAGTGATTTTGAAGGTAGAGCCTTCAAAACTAAATAATCAAAAATCAGTTGATAATTAAGACATTTTAAAATATACTTTCAATGGAAACTTCCTTTAAAACAAATTAAATGGAACTCTCCAGCTTTGTATATCAAAGATTACTATGGGAAACACAAGCAGGCTTATTATTATTAAAAATATCTGAATTCTGTGGGATGCTCAGTTTGTTTTCTTTTGAATTGCCTTATAGTTGGCCACATTTGTAGATTTCAATCTCATTACAACTTTCTGGTTTTTCCTTATAATTTCTGAAGTTCAAGGATCAATCTGCTGATTTTGTTCCAATTTGTTTTGAAGAACTAGACTAGGAATCCCATCTCTGCTGAGTAGCCATTGAATTTGTCCTTAGAGTTATAACTGGACTATGACTGTATAATAATTGAAAACCTAAAGTTTGCAAGCTGCTTTAGGAAGGATTATAATATTCTTTACTTTTCCCATCAACTCAAGGGATTTATTTTTGTATAGTGAAAAGACTGGATTCCAGTAAGGCATAGAAATCTGAGAAAAATAACAAAATCTACTATATCTACAAGGGTTAAAAATGTCTACAAAAGCAGATGTGAATTTAAATTAACCACATGTTCGCTCTGATGTTTACTGTACTTTGGGGTTCTTTGTTAAAAATGTAATGCTGAGATATCATTTGGAGACTTGGGAACCATCTTTCTTATTGGATTCTGGTCGTTCAGGCTCCTTTAAATTCAGTAAATACCTCCCTTGAAAATGTTAGTGTATTTGCTCTTACAAACTGTAATTTTTCACTTGGAACACAGTAACATTTTCCCTTTAATCCTTTGTATTTCTGGTTATTAAATATACTATCATACTGTATATGGAAATTCTCTTTATTTCAGCTATAATCAAATGGAGATAAATGCCTTTGGAAAAAAAGAAAAATTTAAAATTAAACAATACATTTGACAAGCTAAAAGAAAAATTGTGAGAAGTACACTTCGAAATATGAGACTTATGTGATGGCAAAAGCCGAGTGCCCCTTTAAAATAGATAACTAAAATTATTTAGTTTGAAATTTTCCTTGTAGAAAAACCTCTTACTTTATGTAAATAGTAGAAATGATCCATTTGTCCAACATGCTAAGAGAAGGGATTCTTATTTTTTCATTCAAAGTGAGAACCAAAAGCATTTCTTCCTAAAACATGTTCATAAAGAACTTGCAATGTGTGTGTTTGCGTGTGTATGTGTATCTTTATTTTTACTCAAGAAGCAAACTGTTTCATTGCAACCAAAGCCAAAGCATATTTACAGTTTTTAAAATAAAAATTTCCACTTGAATACACACATGGAAAATAACTTGAGGAAATGAACTCTCTTAACCTCTAAATGTAGTTTTACTGTTCTTTAAATATTTCAGAATAGAAAGCAAATTACTGAGTATTCAATTGGCAGTTACTTTGTGTGCAAAAGGAAAAAAGACATCATCCTTGTGGAGGAGGACACTGACTTTCTCACTAATGTCACTAAAAGCCATTCTATATAATATGAATTAATTGACTTACTGATAATCTACCCACCAGAATGTTCATTCCAGAAGGTTTACATATATTCCTTTGGAGAACTTCCCAACTGCCTCCCACTCTTCCCAACCAAAATAGAGTTATACAAAGTATGATCTTAGTCTTTTTTTTTTTTTTTCAAACACTGCATATTTCCGTTCTCCTCTTGTGGTGCTTCTTCTGAAAACTGCTTCTCAAGAGTGAACACAAATGGTAATATCCATGAGAAGTGTGAAATGAATCATGCCACCAATTAAGATGAATCTAGTGGTGATTTATCAAGTCTACAGTTTGGTATAATTAATTATATTAATTTTAATTTATTCCACTTCTGGTCATTTTATTAGCACTTCTGTGAGAGATGGATAAAATCAGCATTTTCAAATATATTTCAATTTCATATAGTCTTTTTTCCCTATGAAGGTAATAGAGGAGCTTGTGTAGATGGGACAATGGATTGGTCAGAGTCTTCAGGTCATGTCTAATTTTCACCTGCTTCTCTTGGGTTAGCAAAGACAATTAAGATTAAGCTATATAGGGGGAGGGTATAGCTCAAGTGTTAGAGGGAATTCTTAGTATGCACAAGGTCCTGGGTTCAATTCCCAGAACCTCTGCTAAAAGTAAATAAATAATAAACCTAATTATTCCTCCTGCCAATGAAAGAGATTAAACTATACATGAAAATCTCTCATAGAATTTACTTAACCCCAGCATAGTTGATCATGTCAGAAAATGGTTAAAGCAATAACTGGAGCACTGAATTGTGGCATTTTTCTGAATCATAAAGATAATTAATCTGGAGATGCAAATATGAGGCATTTACAAACCCCAGAGGGGGAAAAAATATATATATATATATAAATATTCTTTAGAATACTTTGATAAAGTATGGCTCAATAGATGAATTTTCCATTCTCAGTAAGTTGTTTGACTCAAAGGATTAAATAAAATGCGTTGTATTACAACTCTCTTTTTGTAAAATAGTAATCTTGTTTGAGTTCAACTTTTTAGTTACAAAGGATCCATTTTTCCTCCTTCCATCAGATATTATGTCACTTCATGATGTTTTAGCCTTTGATTATGGTGAAATGTCAACATGTGGAGTTACTCTAATGCAGAACTAAAAATTAATATCAAAAGTAAATTTAGAGCAGTAGGTGAGAATAAAAGGACAACTAGAACCTCGTAAATGTATTTCAGTATCTGTGTGTTGTGTGCTTTAGTTACTTTTATCATCCTTAGCGTCAGAAGACATATTTGTTTATAATCTACAAAGCAGTGAAGTCATAGAATGAAAATTAAATTGATATGCCATATATATGCTGGTAATAATTCTTTGGATTTTAATGAAGATATGCTAAATCTAGGAACAAATTACTGTAATTGTAGGCACTGATCATTAAATCAAGTAGAAAAATCATTGTAAAAGAAGAGAGAACTCAATCTTGGTTTAAAGCAAAAAAACTAAAGAACACACACATATACACAAAGGCACTGAAAAATCTAGGACTTCTAGATTACAAACAAATATAAGTTTAACCACTAGTAGGGAAAAAGTAGTTGTGGCACAGCTGAAATTTTACCTTCCTTTAAGACAACCTCATGTGCCAATTTGCTGTACTTAATACGCATTGAAAAACAATATATTCGTAATAGCTTGCATATAGTTTAATTAAAAAACATGTTTCTTCTTTCTCATCATCTTTTCATTTGGAGGAACTATTGCCACTGCTATATTATAGCTCAGCTGTTAATATCATTTCAGTGACTTATAAGACCAGTCACAGTACTCAACTACCGTTAGATGGAGTAAAAAGAAAAAATATACACATAATTTGAGGGAAAAAAAAACATAGTCACACTGTTAGTACTATTATGAAAAGAAATAAGACTCGGGCTCTCCAGTGTTTTTAAGGAGATATACAGGTGTTGCTTGAAACTGTTACTCTTGCTTTGAGGTGTGAAGCTTGGGATTCTCCTTGCTCAAGTTGCCTTCATGTTGGTCTGTGTATGGTTTTGAACTGCTTGTGAATCACTGAGTGAATTTTCTGACTCCAGATTTATGCAGAGTGAGTTTGTTGTATTTTAGTGGTAACTGGATTTTCATCTATTTTTAAGTCACCGGATAGTTGTATCAAGTTTTCATTT
Organism: Camelus bactrianus; assembly: GCF_048773025.1. NCBI lineage: Eukaryota > Metazoa > Chordata > Mammalia > Artiodactyla > Camelidae > Camelus > Camelus bactrianus. The sequence goes on along the minus strand of NC_133575.1, from coordinate 73,463,872 downwards.
TTAAATTGTTTAGAGATGATTATTTTATTTAAACATGACCAACAGTCCCCATTACATTTGAAATGATGGGAAATGTGTACCATTTTACATTAGGTGCCTCTCCGGAAAACAAAAGAGAGGAATTTAATAGCCACATGAGACACTGTAAACACTGCGCCCCCTTCCCCACCAACACACAAATTTTTTGTGGTTATTTAGGGACTATCAATATTTAAGACTGTGGATAAGTTTGCCTTATGGCATGTATATTGTTGGAAAACTAAAAATGCATCTCACAAGTGTTCGAATATTTTGTACAACATAGAAAATTGACTGTGTGCATAATTCATTAGGTATCAAGAATGAAAGACACACTGACTCCAGTGAAGTTTAATAAAGTGAAATCATTTTTTGCCTTGTAAATCAAAATAGCACAATTAATTTTACTTTCTCTAAACTGGATAGTTTTCTTCTTCTGTCCTCTTAGCCTGTGAGAAACTTGTGTGAACTTTTGCAACATTTTAATTTAAAACCCAGACATTTCTTTCGGTGCTGCAACTCAAGCAATCAGTTAATTATCCGATAAAGATTAAAGGAGGCGTGCAATACAAAATTCAATTAAATTGCATATGATTGCTTAATATGTTGAGAGCTGTTTCTACAGGCAACCAAAATTATAATTATGTGTAGCTAACAAAGTATTGTTTTATCTTCCATATCTGTATTTCCCACTGACTCACAGAGCTTTTGCTCCATTTTAATGGGATCTCTTCCCAGCTGCTCTAAAAAGCTATTTGCTATAGTCATCCTCTTAGTTATTTTACTGCAATACTTGCCGTGGTGGTTTTATTAAATCGGAGGCAAATGTTTAATCATCAGGATATTTCTAAAGCAGTTTAATTACCAACACTGAAGAAGATGACAGAGCTACACACAAGTCATGTTTATGCCCCTGTTTAATTGAACACCCACACCTTTTTAGACGTAGAGAGAATAGTTTGTTCTTCAATGAAGTTGCTGGTTGCTCTGTACTCTCGGCCTGTGTAAAATATGATGAATCCTAGATTTTAGCATCTTATTGACTTTCATGCTTTGGGGTTTTCTACCTGTGATTAAAGGATAAAAATGATGCATAGTGATAATTTTATAGTTAGAATGGTCAATAGGCAGTTGTGTAAGTGCAGGAGCCTTTTCTTAACAAGATTCTGTGTTTGCAGATAAATTCAAAAGTCTACCAGCTGAAATACACACTCCAAACTATATAAGATGGCAGTTAACTATGAGGGGTAGAATTAAGAAGGGGAATACAGCCTTGGGGATTTCATTCTTTTACGTCTTCTGCATTGTTAGAAATTGTTACAGTGAATACACCACTTACAATGATTCTCTTTATAAAAAGCAAACCTACAAAAGAGTTTACTAGTCACAAAATTTCATTCTCCTCTGAATCCAGGCTAGGCAGTGTCTTACTTGTTTTGGCTTTTCCATACTTCTCCACCCTGAAGTCTCTACACTTCTCCAGAATTTACCTACCTACAGCTACATTTCTCCAAACTGGCAATGTATACTTTTAGATTTATCTGCTAAATGAATCCTTTTTACTGTATTACTAATGGTGTTTTATAGTTCTCTAAATTCCTCTCACATATTGACTCAAGTAAATTACAGCCTAAAACAAGAACCTTAAGGTGTCAGAATTTTTTAGTCAAAAGCAAAGCTTGGGTGGTGAAGTATTTGGTAGCTCTCAAATCAAGCCATGTAATTTTTTTTTTTCTTGACTGGCACTAAGGCTAGCCTTGGTACTATGCTGCAGTTAAAATATACCAAATAGAAAGAAGTATAAAAACTCTCATGGACCCACTTGTGAGTTGTACTTATATTTTTAATTTTAAATGATATTTTCTAATACATGGGATTATCAGTTATGCATGATTGATATCCTCATTTTGTGGATTTCGGATGAATCCATGCCTTTTTTTCCCCCTTGGGAAGAACAGAATCTCATTATACCAAAGATCAATTTTCAAATGCAGCTACTGAAGGGAGAGATAGCATACTGAATCATTAACACCTTAGTGAAAATTAGATTTTATTAGCTCATAGAGTTTGGTGAAGAAAAAAAGTGAACTTTGGTCTGATGTATTAATTGATTCTCTTTATTTATAGAAAAGCACTGTATTGCTATCTTTTCTAAACCATGGATTTGATTTTACAGTTTGAAAAAAAAAAGTCCTTTGGCACTAACAAATCACAGTTACCAATTGCTCTATTAAAAGTTACACTATCTTGAGAAAGCTTATTAAAAGTATCCTCGTGAGTTTTCAGACATTCTTTGGCAAACAAGAGTTAACGCAGTACCAGTTTCTTAAGTACTAGTAATAAAGGAAGCTTTGGGAATATTTGAGAGAAGTAAACTATGATTTAGTTTACAATGTTGAAGGGTTTTTTTTTTTCTTTTTACTTGTCAACATATTTGTGTTTAATAGAAAAGTTACAAGAGTCTTCTGATAAAAATTGTTGCCGGCATTGGTGCCTACCCTAGCTTCTGCTTTTCAATAGCCTAGGGGCATTTCCAAATTGTTGTTTGTGTAAAGTGCCTTTAGATGTATCACATCAAATTTTGGAAAATGCCTTAAAACAAAAATATGGGGAAATAGTGGAAAATGGCACAAGCTTCACTGTTCTCCCAAGGTATAAATGACACTGCTAATAAACACGGGTGGTTCATTTTTACACTAACCTTCCCATTGCTCCCTGTCTTCTCTGTTGCCCTTGATCATGTTTGTGTTTAGCTTGTTTGTGTTTAACTTGCCCAAGGTCTCTTGGTACTTTTTGCAGAAAATCATTCAGCCCTCTTGATTCCTCAGATAGTAAGTACTCTTTCCACTGCCCCATCCTGATTCTCTCTACTCTCTGTTCATAAATGATATGTCAGAGAGGATTTCTTTACCATTTGTTAACTCTCTAAGTAACTCTCTAAGAGCTGGACTTTAGGTGATTTGAGGCAGATTACTTTCTCTCCCTCCATGTTCAATCATGAAAAAGATGAAAAGACGTGGTTTTGTGTAAACTAAAATTAGCTGTGATTTGTAGATTTATATATCACAAAGCATATAATCACCCTTGCCTCTAATCTACATTGTTTAGTCCAAGCCATCTCTCAATTAGACTGTTACGAGTTAGAATAATAAGAGTTTAAAGTGAAAAGGGATTTTCCTGGCTTGAGTTCACATTTCAACACTCTCTTCCCCTAATAGATTCTTAACAGTACTTGTAAAATTGCCTTTTTTGCCCACATGGGCTTATGCCTAGAATCAGTAATTCAGCATCTTGGAAATATTCTCTTTGTCCAGTCATAAACTTTAACCATGGAAGTATTCAGATTTCTCCCATATTTCTTTCTAAGTTGTGAGAGAGAGCAGAGAGTTAAAAAAGAACACAAATTAAGACAGAGATCAAAAGGGATGTTTTAGAGTAATCTGTGCCAGGTGACAATTAGGGAAACAGACTTGATTTTTAAAAAAATTTTTGGAAGGGATAATTGGGTTTATTTATTTATTTATTTTGTAGGCTAGGTACCAGGGATTGAACCCAGGACCTCGTGCATGCTAAGCATGCACTCTACCACTTGAGCAATACCCTCACCCCCAGACTTAAATTTGCCACAAAAATAACTAAATTGTACTATGCTTTCCATTTATCTCCAGCATTGGCTATTTCCTTAAGGAGTTCCAAAACATTTTAGATCGGAAAATAACTTTTGCCCCTATCTAATATAATACTGTTTCTGCATAAATTAATTACTAAACCCAGAGTCAGGTAGAATTGGATTTGAGTTCCAGACCCTCCAATGCTGGTTTTGTGAGCTAGTATGAATCATTGCGCCTCTTAAAGCATGCATTTCCTAAACTTTAAGCATGCACGAAGAGAAAGTATCCACTGTTAACAGTGATTGTGGTGATTATATGAGATAATCTATGTGAGAATGCTTTTCTAAACTGTAAAACGCTATCAAATGTAAACTGTTTAATTCAACATGCTCTGGACACTGCTTATCTCTCCAAGCATATCCTGTTATTCTTTTCCTTGATATTTTTTCTCCATTTCCACCTGCTTTCCTTCTGTTCCTTAAATGCACTAAGCTCATTTCTGTCCCAGGGCTTTTGCACAAACTGTTTTCTCTTTCTGATATGTTCTTTTCTCTGATCTTTGTATAGCTGGATCATCCTTAGTAATAGATGTCAACTTGATCAAAAATACAGTCAACAATACTGTATTATAAACATCAAAGTTGCTAAGACACTAGATTTTAATTGTTCCCACCACACAAAAACAAATGATAATTATGCAGTGAAGGTATTAGCTAACACTATAATAGTAATCATATTGCAATATATAAATGTATCAAGTGAACACATGGTACACCTTAAACTTACATGGTGTTTTATGTCAATTATATTTCAATAAAAAAAAAAGGCAACAGAGCTTTTGGGTGCTGTGTAGCCTGGATTTAAAGCTCTGCTGTAGTTGAGGTCTATCCTGATGGGGCTTTTTCTGTAGACCTACATCGTTGAAAATGCCTCATAGAGAAACTGTGCGGTTTCCTTTACTCTCAGAACTACATGTTAGATTTGTGGGAAAGAACTGCAAGACAGCTGCTAAATAAACTATGAGAAACCTAACCTAACTTTTTAATCTTAGATATTGGCATATCCCAATGATCAGTGCTGTTCTAGGGTGTGATAAGCTTAGGAGTATATATGATTTGGACTTAATGCATGTTTAGAGGGTGTCTAAAATTCAGAACCAGGCAGATCTATCTTCTTTGACCCCAAATATAGTCCTAAAGTAAATTGCTTGAGGAAATTGGATCCCAAAGATTACAGGTGAGGAGTTTTTGAAGCGTGTCCATGTTCCTTTGGAGATCAGAGAAGCCCAACTAAAAGAATTGTGAACTGACTGACATGACAACTGTTGATTGAGCAAAAATTCTTTTTGAAAGGGCTATCTTGAAGATTACGACTCAAACATTGGAGAAACTAAGGTGATGGGCAGTGGAAGGAAGGAATCAGAACATGTGAAATTCTTTAAAAATTTATTGACTTAAATAATTTTACTTATGTCACACAATAAAAAAAAAGCCTTTTACACTTTTTGTAGAAAAAGAAAAAAAAAAAAAAAAAGAAAACCTCTGCTGTAATTCTCACTTAGCTTTATGACATTTCAGTTTCTTCACCTATACAATTTCTGCAATAGTATGTACCATATACAATTGTTTGGGGGGTTTACATTTGTTAATATTAGAATACATAAAAGCTGTAATATAAATGGTTGCCATTTTTTTAATATCACTTCCTGAGAGAGGCCTTCCCTGACCACCCAATCTAGAGTAGCTACCCATTCAGGCCATTAGCACACATTTTAGTTCTCCACATAGTACCTATTATTCACTAATATATTTTGTATACCTGTCGATTTATTAATTTTTTCTGTCTGTTGTTCCTTTCTCCCCACTAGAATCTAAGCTCCATGAAGCTATGGACAATGTATCTCTTGCTGGGTACCGTAACTCCAGTGCTCCCAAATTACCTAATATATAATAGTCAGGCAGTAAATATTCATTGGCTGAATTAATGACACTTTTAAAATGCCTTTATCTAATTTTATGTTTGAGACTCAAAGAAGGGAAATAACCCAGGAGCAACAGGGCTAGTTAATGTCAGAACTGAGTTTTCTTGATGTACTTTCTGCCTAAGCCCAGGACCGAAAATAAAGAGCCTTGTGTTCAAATCCCATTTCTCATCTCATTCATCTTTGTGGAAATGGAAAAGTAATTTAAACATACTAAGCCTCATTTTTCACATCTGTAAAGCTAGGAAAGAGGGATGAGATGACCCCTCAGGGTCAGCATTTTTAAAAAGACAAGATCCAAGAGGGCTTTTGGTTTCCAATTTAGCAAGACAGTTAGAAGCTTTAGACTACAGACATAACTGTAAGGACTCTGGGTTATGTTAACTGTGAGGCCCCTTTGAACTATTAAGAATCCTTGATCCATTCTTTCTACTTATGAGAGATGATGGAGGGTCATAACACTCTGTATCAGTGCTAAAGCCATCTCTGGGTATGTTTAAACATTTCTCTCTAGAACAGCCTTGAGACTCTTTTATTTTTTCTCCTCCAAGTGTGTTCTTTCCAGTCACTTTAATCTGACATGATCACTGATCCCTTGTCCAATCATTGCACCTATGAAACTGTCATATAAGTATAAAATATTATGAATGTGAAAAATGAAATTACCAAACCACTGTAGCACCTCTTTGATATTTTAGGCAGCTCTTAGATGAGCCTAGTTTCTCTTTGAATTCTTCAAAGATCTCACTATGCCTTAATTCTACTGAAGTTAAGGATTGATAGATAACATATATGTCGAATTATCTGTCTAGTTTACATTTCTCTTCAGTCTGTAGGGCATCTACATGTTCGGTACAGTCATCTGTTTCCATCTTGGTGTGCAATACATTTGGTTGCTCTGTGTTGGCCTAAGCCCTTTTTGATAATGTTCTTTACTTCTTTCTCTACAAAGCTTAGAAGCCATGGCAGTTAGGTGTTGTGTAAATTCAAGGTAGAATGAAGTGTTTGGAAAGATAATTACTCACTTTGTTCATTAGTCTGCATTCTGAAGGAAAAAAAATCTATTAAAAAACTACATTAGGTGTTTTTTCCTTCTTGTATTCAGTATTGGAAATATTTCTTACTTCAAAAGTAAAAGACAAATTTCCAAATGATCAGAGATATAAAAGTTGGGTAATTTATTGATTCTGTAAAAAAAAAAAAGTAAAACTCATGTCCTCTTCGATATTATTAAATCAAACTCAGGTGGTGTCTGTGTGCTTGGCAGCAGTAAGGTTTCGACCATCAGCTTAGGTCACGCTAAATTACATAGTGGAATGAGATGTCTGGCCAGGAGGCCTTGTCAGAATGAGTCTTGGAACAAATCTGAAAACCATTTGGCCTCCATGTGAGTATTGTCTTAAAACAAGAGGAAACCAGGCTACTAGGTCAGCAAGCTAGGAAATTATTTTGAATGCTGGAATACAGTGTTGTAAAATAATGAAAGAATTAAGTCTTCTCTTGTGTTGTGGATTTCTGTCAGGCAAAGATTGTTTTTTGTTTTTGTTTTGTTTTTTTTTTAATTCCATTAGAGACAGTAACATATTTCTGAATGGTGATGAATTGTGAGGACAGTGGTACACAATAGGCGAAGTTACTTCAAAGTCTTGAATGCTAGTTATTTTGTGTTACATTGAGGAAGGTGATGCATGAACACATTGACTTATTATTTTTAGTGATGATTTCACAGACTGTACAAGCCAACTGAGGAAGTGCAGTTTAAGTGGAAATGTATTTCTCAGATAAATGAAAGAAATAATTATTAATTTTCACTTTTCAGTTGTAACCGTAAGAAGATTAATGAGGGCAGTAAGGGAATCATCATAAAAATGTGGCAAATTTCCAAATTTTTTAGCATTAATGGACTAAACTCATGAAAATAAAAATTTATAGTATTACAAAATAAAACTGATACTTATGACATTGAGTTAAAGATGAGAAATTATATATGTGTATAGGAAATCTATATATCTATATATATCCAAATATAAAGCATACATAATGTTTTTAAGCAGAAGATCCTTAACAAGTTTTAAATAACTAACTGACCAACTCTGGAGAATCATTAACAAACATTAAATATGTAAATTCTTACTACTACCCATTCTGCAGAGAGGCAACAGGCCTTTGCGAGCATTTCAGATTGCTCTAGAAAGTAACTTCCTCTTGTTTGAAAAACTGCCATAGGGTATCCCAAAAGAATCCCAAATATGTTTGGAAGATTTGGTGAAATTGTCTAAATTTTTAAAGTGATGCAATACAATAGAAATTTGTAGTATAAATAGAAACAACATTTTAAAATTAATAATAATAATGATGTCTGATTTCTACTGTTCTGAAGTCATGTCATGGGATCTCAGCCTTTGGAGGGCATTCTGAGAATCTCATGAAAGCTATGATCTGCATCCCTAGAAAAATTGGAGATACAGAGACATATATATTTGCATATTCTTTCAAGTGTTTGTGGGACGCTCTTAATACTCATCTGTGGGTTCCCGGGGCAGAGGTAGACCCCAATTAAGAACTTTGGTAGTAAGGTGACTAGATATCCTTGCTAGTTAGAGTTGGGATCATTTTTGAATATCTCTACCATGTGAAAATTTGTCTTGGGTAATGTCTTCAGCAGAGCAGGTTGAGGTTCAGATGTGATATGTTCTAGATAACTTTCTGTGAATTACCTGTGAGACTTGAAGTAGTAATTCACAGTCATCCCCAATCCATACGCTACAACTTGAAATTCCAGTTCAGATCTTTTTTGTCATAGAAGCTTCCAAGGTTATTTGTTTTAACAGTGAAGAAGTGCATGTTTGGAGAATATATGGGGCTACAGAAACTCTCTGGGAAAATGTTCTCAGTCTCTCTTCACCATGCTGCAGTGATAGGGCCATGTGAGAGTACTAGTGGTATAGTGGAGCATATCCTGGCTTAAGTGTTAAAAGACCTGAGGTCAAGCCCTTTTCCTTATCTTACTTTGCACAAGTCACTTAATATTTCTGAGACCCACTTTCTCTTTTGGTAAGCTAGAAATAGCAATACTTGTATCTTTTTGGAGGAAATTGTGAGAATCAGTGAAAATAATATACGTGATTTTTTTAATGTAAATCTATTGATTGACAGATAAAGGGACACGTAGTATAATAGTTATGACAGATTGGAACCTTCATTCATTCACCATGCATTTATTCATTAGTAAATACCTATAATCTCACATGCACAGGGCATCTTTAATTTCCTTATGCTTCTGGTACGAAACATGGACCTTCTATCTCTCAAATATTTTTTAGAATCTATATATCTTGTTTAGAAAAAAGAAAATAAAAGGGGATTACGTGGTAGAGAATGAGGAAGTCAAATGATTTGTGTAATGTTTAAGTTGGAAGAAAATCTGTAATTGAATAGTTTTATGTTCGCTCTCAAAATGAAAGTCAAAGCAAGCATGATGTTTTGGGCTTTTCTGAAAATAGTAAGATCTCATCCTGCTCCACATCTTGACCTGGACATGACCTAGTTATGGGGAAGTGATAACAACTGCCATTTTCTGAGAACTTTCCTCTTTTTACACATGTTCTATCTCATTTAATCATCACTTGCCCAAAGTCCTCACACCATGGTTACTCCCAGAGCTGAAATCCCAACTCTGGTCTTTTTATTATGCTCATAGCTACCTATAAGCAGAAAATCAAGGCTGAATTAAAAGGAGCTGAACAGGCATGTGCCATTTCTGAGATTCACAGGAATCAGTGTTAATTCATATTCTTTAACCTTCGAAGCTCAGAATAATTGTTGACCTTGCTCTTCAGGACTTACAGATAGTGACAGTTGTCATCTGAAAGCAAGACAGGACTCAGATTGAACCAAGTTTTAGCCTTATGAAACAAGGTTCTCACACATAACCTTTTCAAGTGGGAAATTTAAAGTGAATCTTTAAGAAATTTTGTAGTAGGAAACAGTCCTATGGCATAGACTAAAGATTTGGAGAAGTTGAACAAATAAGGTTTACCACTCTTGAAACAGTACATAACAGGGGGGCACTGAATACACATTTTGGCTGAACCCCCCAAATACCAAGTATTAAAGTTAGTATTTGGTCAGTGTTGGATATCAGCATCATTGAATGAAGTTCTGAAATATAAGAATAAATTAATCTTATATTTTAAAATATGAAGTTTTGCATTTTATTACTAATGGTCCAGAATTTTGTTACAATATTACATTATCTTCTGAATACACAACTAAAGAGTGTGAATAAAACATTATGTGTTTGTAATTTCTTAATCATTAAAGTCTTCACAATGTTTACTCTATCATCAATGATAATTGCATAGCTATTTTAAAAATTGGCATTCCATTCTATAATCATCTTTTACCATACTGATGCTTGTGACAAAAGCAGCAACTGAGTTCCACATTAGACTTATGCCCTAGTTTCAAAATATACTAGGGATCTCTTTAGAAGAAAAGGGCTTGTGTGCTTTCTTGCATGCTCTCTCTCCATTTCTCCTCTCATTATCTCTCCCTTCTCTCTGTCTCTGTTTCTCTGATTCTGTCTCTGTCTCTCCTCTCTCTCTGTCTCTCCTTTCCCCACGATAATGATATCACTTGGTGCTTTTCATATTTTTGTATAGGTACTTAGGGTAAGCCAAACTTCAATCAAAAAGTTGAAAAAATATTTCTAAGTTAGTGCTGAAATTGAAATTTTATGGAAATTAACAGTCATAGTACACCCACATGCACACACATGCACACAAAGAAAACAAATGAATAGTCAAATAACCCTTGTCATAACAGAATCACTAACCTGCAGAAAGAAAACTAGTTTGCTAGTTTGCTAAATATAGCACTGCACTGAATGAGGGAGAAAAATATGATGGTAACTTTTGTGGAAGAATCAGATTTCCATTAATCAAAAGAAATTTTACTTAAACTAACAACTTCTTATTTACTCCATTCCAAACTCTAGTTATATTATCTTGGAAGATTAATAGGGGATAGTGGCTGGTGCTAGTTGTTTGTAATATTTCTAAGAAAAGTCGTTTCAATGTATAGATTGGTCAACTTCCAAAAAAAATCTCCCACTGATAATGCAAATGTAGAAGAGCTGAAATTAAGTGACAAGAACACATTTCAGAAAGTGAATTAGAAATGTTAATTTAGAAAAGTGCACAGACTAGCAGAGGGAAGTGTATTCAAGAATGACTGAAAAAGAGTTCGTGATACTGTTTTTTAAGCTCATAGTTTGTGACACACACATAATACAATAAATGAAAAAAAAATACTTTAAATGAAAGCTACAAAGGTTTTTTCCCACTTGCTGGAAAGAGTGTTCCAAATCTACATAAAATTTGAAAGAAAAAGCAACTAACATTTAAACCTAGGTATATGATGAGTAAATTCTACTTCCTTTCTATTAAAAGAAGTGTATAAACAAAATGCCTCACTGAAGTTATTAGACAATTTTTCCAAAGTATTCTATTTAAGACTAAATTTTATTGGTAAAATTAGAATGGTGGGGGTCCCAATTTGGTAGACATAAGACAAGACTGCCCTATTCTAATGGAAATTTTGCTTTCAATTTTATAGTTGTACAGAATTTCAGCCACAGCTTGTAGCCTTCATGGAATTATTTACTCTTTCAAAATATCAGGAATTGCTTGCATAATAAATTCAACAAAATACTGAAAGAATGAGAAGATGTAATGTACTCTAAAATATATACTTGTGAGATCTAGTTCTACAGTTATAAATTGTTAAATTCTTTTAAAAGTTGAGATTTTTTGAAGAGACTATCCTTACCCCATTGAGTGTTCCTGGACACTAGTTAAGTATTAGTGGACCACATATACATGGGTTTGTTGATGGCCTCTAGATTCTGTTCCATTGGTGTATGTGTTTATTTTTATGCCAGTACCATGCTGTCTTAATTTCTATCATCTTCTAGTATAATTTGCAATCAAAAAGTGTGATGCCTCTGGGTTTGTTTCTTCTCATGACTGCTTTGGCCATTTTGGATCTTTTATGGTTCTATGCAAATTTTTGGATTTTTTTCCTATTTCTGTGAAAAATGTCTTTAGAATTTTGATAGGGATTGCATTGAATCTATAGATGGCTTTAGGTAGTATGGATATTAAAACAATATTAAATCTTCTGATCCACGAACATGGGATATCTTTCCATTTGTTTGTTTCTTCAATTTATTTCTTCAAGGTTTTGCAATTTTCATTGTACAGATCTTTCACTTCCTTGATTAAATTGTTTTCTAAATATTTTATTGCTTTTGTTACTATTTTGAATGGGATAGTTTTCTTTATTTCTTTTTCAAATGTTTCATTATTAGTGTATAGAAATACAAGTTGATTTCTGTATATTGATTTTATATCCTGCAACTTTACTGAATTTTTGATTAGTTCCAATAGCTTTTTGGTTGAGAATTTAGGGTTTTCTCTACATGAAATTGTATTATTTACAAATAATGACAATTGTACTTTTTCTTTTCTAATTTAGATGACGTTTATTTCTTTGTCTTGCCTAATCACTCTAGGTAGGATGTCTAGTACTATGTTGACTAAGAGTGGGGAGCCTTGTTTTGTTCCTGATCTTGGACTAAGAGCTTTAGGTTTTTCACTGTTGAGTCAAATATTAGTTCTGTTCATCATATGTGGCCTTTATTATGTTAAGTTATGTTCCTTCTATACCTAATTTGTTGAGGAATTTAATCATGAAAGGAGATTTAATTTTGTCAAATCCTTTTTCCACATCTATTCTGTTACCTTTTATTCTATTAATATGGTGTATAACATTTATTAGTTTGTGTATGTTGAGCTGTCCTTGCATCCTAGAGAGAAATCCAACTTTGTCACAATGTATAACCCTTTTGATGTATTGTTGCATTTGGTTTCCTAATATCTTATTGAGAATTTTTGTATCTATGTTCATCAAAGATATTGGTCTATAATATTTTTTTCTTGTAGTATCCTTATCTGGCTTTGTGATCAGGATAATGCTGGCCTCATTAAATGAGTTTGGGAGTGCCCTTCTCTTCAGATTTTTGGAAAACATTGAGAAAGATTCCTATTAATTTTTTTTTAATGTTTGATAGAATTCACCAGTGAAGCCATCTGGTCCTGGGCTTTTGTGTGTTGGGAGGATTTTGATTTCTGATTCAATCTCTTTACTTCTTATTCTATTCGCCCATTCAGGTTTTCTGTTTCTTCTTGATTCAGTCTTGGTAGGTTGTATGCTTCTAGGAGTTTATCCATCTCTTCTAGGTTTTCTAATTTGTTGGCACAGTATTTTTCATACGAGTCTCTCACGACCTATGTATTTGTTTGGTATTAGTTGTAATGTCTCCCCTTTTATTTTTAATTTTATTTATTTGAGTCTTCTTTCTTTTTTCGTTAGTGTAGTTAAAGTGTTGTCAATTTTGTTTATCTTTTCTAGAAACCAAGTTTTAGTTTCATTGATCTTTTCTATTGTTTTTCTGATTTCTTATTTCTTCCATGATCTTTGTTCTTTCCTTCTGCTAACTTTTGGTTTAGTTTATTCTTTTCCTAGTTCCTGGAGGTGCAAAGTTAGGTTGCTTATCTGAGCTCTTTCTACTTTCTTAATACGTGCATTTATTGCTATATTTCCTCTTAAAACTGCTTTTGTAGTATCCAATAGGATTTGATGTGTTGTGCTTCCATTTTCATTTGTTTCAAGAGATTTCTTGATTTTGCTTTTGATTTGGTCCATTGGTTGTTCAGGAGTGTGTTATTTAATTTCCACGTATTTTTAGATTTCCTGGCTCTTGTTGTTGATTTCTAAGTACATAGTATTGTGGTCAGAAAAGATACTTCATATAATTACAATCTTCTTAAATTTACTAAGACATGTTTTGTGTCCTATCATATTTCTTATCCTGGAGAATGTTCTGTGTGCACTTGAGAAGAATGTGTATTGTACTTCTGTTGGATGAAATATTCTATAAATATCTGTTAGGTCCATTTGGTCTAAAGTATGGTTCAATTGTATCATTTCCTGATTGATTTTCTGTCTCAATGATCTATCCATTGCTGAAGGTGGGGTATTGAAATCCCCTACTCTTATTGTAATGTTATCTATTTCTCCTTTCAGCTTAAATAACTTCTTTCAACATTTCTTGCAAGGCAAATCTACTGATGATGAATTCCCTCAGCTTTTGTTTATCTAGGAAAGTCTTTATTTCTCCTTCATATCTGAAGCATAACTTTGTTGGATAGAATATACATAACACATTTTTTTTTTTTTACTTTTAACACTTTGAATATGTCATTCTATCCTCTCCTGGCCTATAAAGTTTCTAGTGAGAAATCCACTGATAGCCTAATAGGGCTTCCTTTGTAGACTACAATTTTTCCCTTACAATTTAAAAAAATTCTTTCTTTATCCTTGGTTTTTGTCAGTTTTTTAAATCTATGTCTTGGAGAAGGTCTTTTTGCATTGAGATAATAGGATTATCTGTTAGCTTTGTTAAATTCTCTCTCCAGGTTTGGGAAGTTCTTTGCTATTGTTTCTTTAACTAAATTTTCTGCTGTCTTCTCCTTCTGTTTTCCATCTAGAATCCAAATTATTCTAATATTTGTTCTTTGAAAGGAATCCCATAAATCACATAGGCTCTCTTTGCTCTTTCTGTTCTTTATTCTTGGCTATGTTCTAACAGTGTTATTTCAAAAATCCTATCCTCTATTCACTTATTCTATCTTTCATTTGCTCACCTCTACTTCAGATGCTCTCTATTGCATTTTTTATTTCACTTATTGAATTCTTCAACTCCAGAATGACTGATACTTTTAAAAATTTCTATCTCTTTGCTAAAAATCTCATTTTGACTGTGTATTTTTTGAGATTTTGTTACATTGCCTTTCTGACTTTTCTTGTAGCTTGTTGAGTTTCTTCAAAATAGCTATTAGAATTCTTTGTCAGCTAGATCACAAAATTCAGTGCCTTTGACCTTGGATATGGAGAATTGTTATATTCTTTTTGTGATGGCATGTTTCTTTGATTTTTCACATTCCTTGTAGTTTTGTGTTGCTTTCACATTTGAAATAGGAGACACCTCAAATCTTTGCTACTTGCCTACAGTGGGGTATTTTGTTCAATGATGGTGTTATTTTTTTCTGTTTTTCTATGGGCGTATCTGCTCCACTCTTCTTGCTCCCTCTTGTGGCAGAATTCTTACGTCTTTACGTCTTCATCTTAGAACTCACCAGGCTGGATACCAGTAACCTGTTTGTTTTCCAGAAGGTGGCATTATAGCTCAAGTTTGTGGTTTCTTCCTTGGCTCTAGACCTTGGCCTGTTTTCTGAGAGTGCTCCCTGTCTACTGGAACTCTCTCACTACCACACATGGAAACATGCACAATGAGCTGGCAGCAGGGTGAGAGGCAGTGTGGATTTAACACTCGAAGCACTGAGGGTGCCTCTGGACCTGGTAGGGAGATTCCCTAGGTGTGATACTCCCAGAGGCTTGTGGGTAGACTTCCTGCTGGGCACAATCCCTTTGATGCCCTTTGAAATTCATATTTGCCTCTTTCCCAGTCTCCTTCCTCCCTCAAGTCATGCACCTCTTGCCAAAGTAATCTGGGTGCTACTGAAAAGAAACGGGTTTCTCCACCACATCCTGTACCACTGGGGTAGTCGGGCACTCACTCACTGCTATCCGATTCCCCCATGGGAGAAGTCACTGCTACCAGATAGATCAACCCCATGCAGTGTTTCCTTGGGAAGGGAGCACCACTGGGAAAATTTCTCTTACCATCACCTCTCACCTCTGCTGCTACCCAACTCATTTATTTACTTATTATTTTTGCTTCAATAGCATCCTGGAATCTTCCTTAAGGAAGGCTGGGCTTCTGTAAATTTTCTTTCATGCATGGGTATCTGCCCATGTCAATACTCTCCAGGTTTTTCCCTGACCACGTCAAGAAGGGTCTGGGTAGGTTGCTGGCTTTGCTGGTTCCACAACCTATACGATGTCTGCCTGCTTCTTACTGGATGCACAAATGGGAGAGACTCCTCTTGGGTTTCTTGGCTTATGGTGCTAGATTGCAGAACACCCACAAAGGTGCTTTTGTCTGTGGGTGGATGTGTAATTTATTGTTTTAAAAAGAGGAAAACAAGGAGGAATGTTTTATGCCACCATGATGCTGACATCCCTCCTTTTTGACTGTTTCTTTCTCTGTGCAGATGCTTTGTACTTTGATATACTCCTGCTTGTTGATTTTTGCTTTTGTTGCTTGTAATAAGTTATTATAGTCTTAAATTTCTGTGGTAATACCCATATGGTGATATATAAAATAAGAAATAGTATCTTGATTTTTGTCATCAGAACAGTATTAAATATACTATGTATTGCCAATGTATAATTACAGTATTTATGAATGTTTCAAATTGCTTTAACCTAACATTTTTAAATCTGATTAAGAAAATAATTTTTCTAGTAGTGTTCCTAAGCTGACACATTTTGGTTTTCTCCTTTTCTCTCTTCTTTACCCATTTTCCTCTCTATCTCTCGTCCTTTCTTCTTTCTGTCCTTTGTTGTTTTCCTGTCTTGTATATTGCTGTACCAAATTGCTTCTATTAGCCGCATAAAATCATCTTCAAAAAACAGAATCACTATATGTTTCTTTTTAATGAAACAATCCACTAGTCAACTAGCCACAGATAGTTTGAGTTTTAGAATATTGGTTTTAATCTCAAGACAAATATCGTATCTGTGAAAATGATTTTCTTGAAAAGTAAGTGTATAGTTTAAGATGCATATATTCTCAATATAATCTGCAAAAGTGACAAAAATTTTTCCTCAAAATAGCTGAAGCACTAAATTTATAGTAAGTCAATGCAAATAGGCACAAACATTACCAAAGTAAAGTTGTTTTACTCTACTTACTGGTTATAAATGACATTAGCAGTAATGAAAGCAAACTAGAGTTTCAACAATAATTATGACATGAAGATTATAGTGAAAACTGTTTTTTAAAGTATGATTCATTGGAATTTCTGTTTGAGAACTTGGTAAAGGAAGGAAGTAGAAGGTCCAGAGTTTCTTTGGTTATAATAGATGGCATAGATACCCCATGCCAAAGAAAATGTTAGCTAAATAATAATATGTCCCCTTTGTTCTTACAGCATTTCTCCTTATTTATTATGTTGTTGTAGATCAAGTCTAGAGGAAAAACTATTGAGAATATGATACCAATTGAGGTTAAGATATTTAAGAATCATTTTCCAAGAATGAGTTTCATACTTGCTATTTAACCAAAGATCAAATATTTGGGGGTAATATTGATGCCCTGTCCTCCAAGCTTACTCCTGGCTTATTCCTTGGGCTTCTGTTTCAAAAACGGAAGAGTCATCTTCCCAAGAATATCCTATCTGTAAATAAAATAATATGGTGAAATATAACCAAATCATGTTTTTAATGGTATGAAATTTTATCATAGTGACATATTGAATACTAAATTTCAAGAGAAAAGATTGCTTAAGTACATCCAATATATTGAATTCATACATGTAAATTCATCTTTTAAAAATTATACAGAAATACTTTCTATACATTTCACAGAAATGTTGGTAAGGTTGCATCACAGTGTAAATAAAGCATTTATGTATTCTCATGTTAAATATTACTGAGATCTTTGTACTGTTGATTAACACATGTATGACACAAGTAGGAAGCTAATATGTATACTATAACTACTTTAAGGAAGTACTGTAACACATTTACCAGGAGGAATAACAAGTACATTATTCTTCTTACCATTTTAAACAGTCTGATATTGAAGTTTATGAAAATGTCATCTCTCTAACATCTATGAAAATCCATAACAGTAGCTCATGAACTCTGTTTGGCAGGGTAATAGCAGTTTCAATTACTTGCCTTTTAAATGTCGAATGTCAAGTCTGAACACTGAAACTGTCAAACTGTCAAAAATATATATCATAGGCATTTCTTTCTTATCAGTATTATGAAGTATGCAAATATAGCACAGCAATTCACTTCATAGAGCTAGCGCTATTTCTTCCTTCTGAGTAATAACATTTTTCAGAGTGAAAGATGCTGAAATAAATTCTGCACTTAAATGCATTTTTTTTTTTCTGGGATTGATGCAAAGGAGAACGTCAGGTCTGGTGGTGAACTTATTTATTGATTTGGCATTTCTTTTTTTAAGCATATAAAGAAGTTGAGAAGTGTTCACTTTGTTGATATGGGGAGAGGAAAATTAAGATTAGGAAAATTATTCAGCTTACAAACAAATTTCCTAATGCAGCACCCATTAGGTCTTAGATTTGACATGTTGCATGGCTCAAATAGTAATTATGTGAAAAGAAATGATATGAATATCCAGCCTGTTTTAGGCTGGACCAAAGTTCTATTAGGCACTAGGAACTTGAACAGAAGCCAGTTTTACTACCAATGGGACTACTTACATTTTTATATTTCTGAGCTAAAAATGAAAAATTTCATTGTTTTAATAACATTAGAAGACATAGAAATGGAAAGAGGTGTGAAAGAGTTGGAATTCTGTGCTTTTTCTGGGTACTAGTTGTGAATTTTAGAGTTGCATTATTGTTATTAAAATTTTTGCAATTAAGAGCACATAACACACGTGGGCTTCTGCATAGAATGTTGGTGCTATCAAGGATATAGAATATGTCCTCAGTGTACTCCCTATCTTCAGGCAAATTACCACTTTGATCCAAATTACTGGGGTGAATAACATGTTATATATTATAAGAATATACCCAGTACTACAAGCTACTTTCTTAAATATAACCATCAGAGAATGTTGAGAATGAAAACTTCACTGCCACTGGAGCCAAGAATAGACTCCTTAATAGTAAATGGACCCCTCTCGTGATTGCTTCGAGTGGGCTGGACTTAGAAACTTGTAAATGAACATTTGTAGATTGTTAATGCTCATATTATGAGAACTCTGCCCAAGGCCAGAATATTTTACTTTAATCCTATCATTAGACTCTCAATCAAATGGCTTTTATTACACTTTCATTCTGCAAAGTGCTAGTTCGTCACTTCTCTGTCTCCTCATTCATCTTCTTGTCCTGCCTGTTCAGGAAGTTATGTTATAATACTGTGTGTGACATTCTTTTTACTATAGCACTGATTCTAATTGTAATTCTGTAAGCTGAGATTTATGAACAGTGATCAGTATGGTGTTCAGGATGAAAAGATGAATTAACACATGCATTTTTAAAAAGTCATCAATAAAAGTTCTATAATTGTGAAGTTAAATTAAACATAATTAATATATTTGACATTATATAATTTTTTCCATGCTATAGAGGAAAGTCCTTGAGCATCTATAGCTTTTCTAACTAAGATATTGACTAGATTTAAAATGATACCTGTTAGTTACAGAAATTTCTCATTGTTAAAGAGTTGCAAGAGTTTGTTGGAAACATTTCTGTATGTCAATGCTAGATCAGCCCTTTATTTTAAAAGTATCAGTGGAGTGGAAATATGTCATTTAGATACATATTCTTAAGTATCTTCCTTGATTTTCTGAAATTCTTAGGCATTTTTGTTTGTTTCTGTTTCTTAACTTGACCATACTTAAAGAAATAAGTAAACAAAAATACATATACATATGATATATCTAACATAAATCCATTTTTGTAGAATTGACAGTGTCTTTTATCTTTCCATGCAGTTCCATGAAAGAGAAGATAAATTAGAATGCATACTAATACCAGTCAAATAACAAATCTAGAAATTATGTGTTTCTCTTCTCGGGCCAGTTTCCTGCTCAGATAACCTGTCAATCACACAAAACCTCACAAGAGGTGCAATGATTTGTATCAATGGACCTTCATTTACGTATTTAAAGTAACTCACCATACAGTTCAATCTGTTTAGAAAATCACTAGAACTATTAATAGGATTATTGATACTGTCTTGTTAAGTGAAACAAGTTTCACTACTAGGGGGACTACTTCACATGTTATATTTCTGAGCTAAAAAAAGAAAATAGTTCATTGATTTAAATAAAATTATTTATTTAGGCAATTGTTAAGCAAGTAATTCAGCAAATTGTTAAGTAAAATAGTATCCATAACACTTGGCTCCTCTGGCTGGAACAGATTTGAAGCATAATCAGAGAACCTATTTTTTTTAACTACTTAAATCAACTTCACTTGTGTATGCTGGACAGCCTCAAAATTATCCAATTATCCACAAATGGCAAACTATATTTCCTTAAATCAGGCATAGGAGCTTATCCTGATGAGAAAGTAAGAAGTGTTGGGTGAAAGCCACTCTGCAAAATATAGCCAAATTTAGGGTCTGACCAAATAGTGTGGAATATATATAATTATTTCAACAGGCTCTTTACAATATGCTAATTTATCAAAACACACAACACACACACACACAGGAATGACTTTACGTGAGAAAACTTCTAGTCTCTCTCCACCTCAGGACCATGCTTGAAATTTAAATGACTGAAAAAAAATTAATCTACCTTCAAAACACTAGAAATGTATACATTTCAGAGATAATTCTAGCCAGTTTCAATTTCACATTATAATTGTAATCTTAAACTTTTTTTCTCTCTTCATTGGAATTAAGAACAGTTTACTGTTTCCTTCCAGTTATCATTTTTCATTTAGTCATCATGATCAATATTATGTTACTTTTTTTTAATCTCCAGGCTGAATAACTGTAAATTTTAAAACATATTTGGTTTTTCCCTATTTTTCTGGGTTTTTTTCTCAGATAAGAAACTCTTCTTTGAACTCTCTCCAAATCCACTAACTCTTTGCTTAAAGAATCTTAGCAAGTCTTATCTTTTCAGAGTTTGCCAATGGGTAAAAAAATTGAGGGTTGGCTAATATGGATTCTTTCATTCAGCAGATGTGTACAAAAATCCACTGTAAAAAAAAAAGCCTACTGTATACTGGGAACCATTTCAGGGGCTAAGGATATGACAGTGAACCAGACAGACCTATGCGTAGAGTTTACGATTGACTGGGGCTTAACGCATATCATAGGTCTTAAAAAAATCTTTATGAAAAAGGCAAAGTTGGTGATTACAGTCCAGTTTGTTATCCATACAATCTCCTGGTTCCCATCCCTGTCTTTAATCTGTGATGATAGTTAATTGAAGGGAGAGAATGGTGACACCACTAGTTTTAACACAGAGTGATAGTTGAAAATTGACTTGTACTAATAGAAAATTAGTAGCATGGGCTCATGTGTCTTAATAAGAAAAAAACAAACAACCCAATCCAAAAATGGGCAGAAGATCTAAACAAGCAATTCTCCAAGGAAGAAATACAAATGGTCAATAGGCACATGAAAAAATGCTCAGTATCACTAATTATCAGAGAAATGCAAATCAAAACTACAAGGAGGTATCACCTCACACCAGTCACAATGGCCATCATTCAAAAATCTACAAATGACAAATGCTGGAGAGGCTGTGGAGAAAAGGGAAGCCTCCTACACCTCTGGTGGGAATGCAGCTTGGTACAGCCACTGTGGAAAACAGTATGCAGATTCCTCAAAAGACTACGAATAGACTTACCGTATGACCCAGGAAACCTGCTCCTGGGCATATATCCAGAAGGAACCCTACTTCAGGATGACACCTGCACCCCAATGTTCATAGCAGCACTATTTACAATAGCCAAGACATGGAAACAGCCTAAATGTCCATCAACAGGTGACTGGATAAAGAAGAAGTGGTATATTTATACAATGGAATACTACTCAGCCATAAAAACCGACAACATAATGCCATTTGCAGCAACATGGATGCTCCTGGAGAATGTCATTCTAAGTGAAGTAAGCCAGAAAGAGAAAGAAAAATACCGTATGAGATCGTTCATATGTGGAATCTTAAAAAAAAAAAAGCATAAATACAGAACAGAAATAGACTCATAGACATAGAATACAGACTTGTGGTTGCCAAGGGGGTAGGGGGTGGGAAGAGATAGACTGGGATTTCAAAATTGTAGAATAGATTATACTCTATAGCACAGGGAAATATATACAAGATCTTATGGTAGCTCACAGAGAAAAGAATGTGACAATGAATATATATATGTTCATGTATAACTGAAAAATTGTGCTCTACACTGGAATTTGACACAACATTGTAAAATGATTATAACTCAATAAAAAATGTTAAAAAAATATATAAAACCTTAGAAAACAGAGTGTAAATTTTTCTTCAGTTGTTGAATATTCTATAGATGTCTGTTAGGTCTAGTTGATTTGTAGTGTTGCTCAAGTGCTCTATTTCCTTGTTGATTTTTTGTTTAGTTCTTTTTATTATTGGAGATAGAGTATAGATGTCTCCAACTCTTGTTATTAAATTATCAATTTTCCTCCATTTTTGTCAGTATTTGTTTATTTTTTTTAGAGCTCTGTTATTCAGCACATATATATATTTATAATTGCTATAGATTTTGATATATTAAATCTTATATTATTATAAAATGTCCCTCTATACCTCTAGTAAAATCTGGTGTTTTAAAGTCCAGTTTTTGTCTGATATTAATATAGCCACTCCAGTTTTCTTGCATCTGGTATTTGCATATATTTTTCTCTCTTTTTACTTTCAGTCTATTTGTATCTTTGAATATAAAGTGCGTTTCCTGTATATTTAGTTCATAATTTTAAAATTTATCTTAAGATCTCTACTTTTTGATTGGACTGTTTAATCTATTCACATTTAATATTATTATTAATAAAGTTGGATTTGCATCTACCATTTTACTTTTTGTTTTCTGTGTGTCCCATGGTTCTTTTTTGTTCCCCTATTTCTCCTTTGCTGATTTTCTTTTCACTGAGTGGATATTTAATGTACTTTTCTACTCCAGGATTTCCATTTGGTTCTTTTTGGTAATTTATGTTTCTTATTGATATTCTCTATTTGATGCAACATTGTCATCATATCCTCTTTTATTTCATTAACCATGCTTTCCTTTATTTCTATGAACATACTTAGAGTGGTACTTTGAAATATTTCTCTGGGTACTGGTGATCCTCTCTGCCCCTAAGCTTATTATTGTTATTTACTTGTTTATTTGTTTAGTGACTAGCTGGACTATTTTTGGATTATTTTAGGAAAGTCTGTCCACTACCGCCCCCATGCCATCTACACACACTAGGTGAGGTCTCTGATGTTGCTTTTCAGGAAGATACAGCTTTAGATATACCCACAGTCAGCCTGTGGTTGCAATGATACTGATGGAGTTCTCTTCTAAGATTTTCTAACCACACACAACTGTTTACTAACTGCTTGCTGGTTGCTCTTTGCAATAAGATCCTGAGGCACAAATTCCTCTACAGACTAATCTAATCAAATAGTGGCTCCTTGAATGGATTATTTCCCAAGGTAAAAGTTCCCTACTTCTCACCCCAGGTATGTTCCTCCCAGTCATCTTATTTTTCTATTCTATCCTGCAGGCCTACAGTCTAGGCTTTGTCTACACTAGATCCATAAATCTCTTCTCAGTTGCTTTTCACTACAACCTCTACTATTCTTGAGAAGACCTTTAGGTTTAAACTTCTCCAAGCTCTGTTTCCAATGAGGTTAGTTCCTTAGAGAAGAGATTAGAAATTATTTTACAGCCTGCTACTCCCTCAAAGCAAAATCTCTGAACGAGGATTTTGGAGCTGATAGTGAAGAAAATGTCAACCTTTTTTCTGAGTGACATCCCCAATCTAAGAGCTAAGTCATCAATGGAGAAAAAAGTAGTAGCCTGAGATCCTCTTGGTTTGCCTGATATGAAACCACTGCCTCACCAGTTAGGGAAGAGCTATCTGGAGGTATGGAATTTCCAGCATGCCATACCCAAAGGCTCCATTCCACCTGTAGAGGAAGGGAGTTCTTACCCTTTGACTGAACTCACTTGGGGTTTATTCTCAGCAACCAGCATCTGGGGGCAGGATGAGAAATGCTGACATTCTTTTCCTCCCAAGAAGAAGAAAGGTATGGGCTGAGGGCTGGAAGACAGAGAGCCTTTTGCTCTTGGCTGAAGCAGTCTCAGGTGGAGTCTCTACCTCACTTAGCTGAGAGTAGGGAATGGGGAAGGGAGCAGTTGTGGTTCAAATTCCACAGACTCTTATCTTTTTACTGACTTTTCTTAGATTTTCTTAAGTAGATCTATCATCATTTTCTGCTTGCCCTTAGGACCATTTCCAGAAGTTTTAAAATGTTGTTTGTGTTTTAAAAATATTTTCCACCAGATTCAGTGGAGAATGGGTCAGCTGAGCTTCTTAGGCTGTCATGCTGGGAGTCAATCTATGTGCTAATGACTTTAGCTTTTAGAAGAATCAGATCTCTTGCTCTTCAACTTGCTATTAAACATGTGCTCCTCAAAGAAATATCATGGATTTTACATAAATATGCAATGTCTTATCACATGTTTTATTGTAGTGGTCATAGGATGAAATAAATTACACAAGCTATGCTTTTTTCCTTTATTTCTGATAGAAAAATTGCCTTCTATTTTGTTGGCATAATCTGTGGTAAAATAATTCCTATCCCTCTACTACAGTGTGCCAAGTAGTGTGTTAAATAATGTTTTCACACTGTGGTGGTTAAATCAAGAACAAATTATCGTTCTTTCATTCATTCATTGAAAAAATATTTAGTGAGTGAATATTATAGCCAGGGACTAGTCTAGGATCTAAGTTTAACCTCAAAAGGAGAATACACATGATTTCTACCAGCAGTAGTACTAGTAGAAAATTAAAAAAAATAATTTGTCAATTACAAAACAGTATGATAAACAGCTATGATAGGGAAACAAGCTCATACAAATGATACTTAACATAGAGAGAGCAAACAGTTCAGAGGAAGAGGTACAAAAGAGAAAAAAACATATGAACAAATGTATAATCTTAATTATAAAAAGTAAGTGCAAATCAAAATAATATGATACCAACTTCCAGTCTGGACAAAATGGAGTAGACCCATTGTTTCTTGTTTATCTTCCACTAATTCCTAATATAAACCCTGGACATGGTACAAGAGGCAATCAAAAAAACTGAAAAAGTGGTTAAGAAGGTATATTGGTTTGGGACCCCAGAACTAGAAGAACAACACAGCAACAAGGCATCTTGTCCCCTTCCATGCAACAGAAGAAGGTGACACAGACCCAGAATTTCTCAACCCCAGACCTAGCAATAGAAGGCAACCCAAGTAGGCTCATTCCTCCATCCAACAATGCTGGGGACCAAGTGAGCCTGGCACCACCAGCAAGAGGAATTGATTGGGAGACCTGTCCACATTAAGCAACCAAAGGAAGTGCTATCTTTCTAGCAGGGCCAGGAATTCCCTTCTCTCACTGAGAGATACTGAAGAGGTACAGGCAAGAGGGACCCTGCGAAAACAAGTAGATCCGCTTGGGGACAGTCTGTCTCTTTGTCTCTGTGTGTCTGAGATTCCCTTGTCTTCCTCAGAGACGCTAGATAAACTGTGGAACACAGGTAGGAGAACCTCACTCCAACAAGTGGCCTGGCCCAGACAGCTTTCTCCATTCTCCCTGGGCAAAAAGGATACTGCCAAAATGAGCATCCAACCAGAGAAGTGCCCTACAAGCCTGAAACACCCTTCCCTTGCTGGGAGACAAGGTAGCAAGCAAGCACAATAGACAGAAAGAACCCATCCATAATGGGTGGCAATTCCCAGAAAGTCTCTATGCCCCCATGGGCCTGAAACTTCTCTTCTCCACTCAGAGACATAGGGGCAGCTGGAAGGCGCTGTTAGTGATATCCTTTACAATGATAGTATTACCAGGAAAGCCTCTTCATCCTAGGGGACCCGTAGTTTCCTTTCCCCACTGAGAGACACCCAGTGGCCTGGCCTGATGAAAACCCTTCTGCCCCTTTACTAACATAGACAATAGGAGCCCTGTAGCATCATATAAACTGAACAAAACAAAATAAAACAACAGTCTCTGAAAATTAAACTACACTGGAACTGCAGCCCAGAAAAGTAAGCCAGGACAACATCTTAACAAACAGTGAAGACCTGATGAAATAAAAGATTTAAACAGAACCCAGAGTCTCTGCTAACATATAGAATAAATATACAGTTGAAAATCACTGATCATATATAGAAGCAAGAAAATTCCAACTTGAATGAGTAAAGGCAATTAATACCAACACTGAGATGAATCATATATTGAAAATTCTTGCATCATCTGAGGATTTTGAAATGGTCATCATAAGAATGCTTCAAAAATCAATTACAAATTCTCTTGAAATAAATGAATAAACAGAAAAATATAACAACACAGAAAAAAACATCATGAATGGACTTTAAGAGGAAGGAATCAGTGAACTTGAAAACAGATCAATACAATTCACTATTCTGAACAGCAGAGAGAAAACAGAATGAAAAAAAAAAGAGAGAAAAAAATAGCAGAGCATCAGTGTCCTACGGGACAATAAAAAAATATCCAACATTTGCAACATTGGAGTCTCAAAAAGAGGGCTCTTTTTGAAAGAGATTATAGAGAAATGATGGGTAAAAACATCCCAAACTTGGTGAAATACAATAACTTACAGATTCAAGAAGACGAAGGAACTAATAGGATAAACTCAAAGAAATCTACATAAAATGACTTCTGAAAATGAAAGGAAACTAAAGACAAAAAAAAAAAAAATCTACCAATCTTGAAAGCAGCCAGATAAAAAATGATACATTACTGATAGCAGAGCACCAATTCTAATGACAGTGTAATTCTCATCAGTAAATCATGGAGGCAAGAAGTGAAGTGTCACAACAGCCTCAAAGTGCTGAAAGAAAAGAACTATTAACCCTGAATCCTATATCCAGTGAAACTATCCTTTGGGAATGAAGGGGAAATAAAAATATTATCAGATTCAGGAAAGCTGAAACAATTTGTCTCTAGGATAGCTATTCTTAAAAGCTAAATGTTGTCAAACAGAAAGGAAATGATAAAAAAAATACTCTTCAAACATCGGTAAGGAAGATCTAAGAGTAGAAATATGGATATATAAATGGATTATTGTTTTTCTCATAAGTTTTACAAATTGAGTCAATGATATTTACAACTGGGGATGGTAAAGGAACCCAAATTGAAGTGGGATTTCCCTACTTTAATCAAAGTAGTAAAATGTTGATATCAGTAGATTGTTATATATTTATATTCTAATACCCAAAGCAAGTATAAAAAAGTATACAAAGATACACACTCAAAAACAACATAAATAAAATCAAAAAGAAAAAAATATGACACCCACATGAACACTTGAGGGGAACTCTGCAGATCTTGGGAGTTTGCTTTCTGTATAGCTCTCTCCTCTTGAATCCTCTGTCTTGTGAATTCTAGAAGCTTTGATATCTTCAAATTCTCAGCTGTATCTCCTTAACTCAGGATGATCACCAGGTGTCACCTGGGTTCCTTCTCCCTGTACCATTGGTTTGAAAATTCTCTCCAGGCAGTCTGCTGAGCATTAGTTGCATTTAACTCATTTGTTTCCTATCTCTAAGGAATAAGTCCTTTGTTGCCTGATATCCAGAGTCTTGAGACCCATTGTTTGATGAATTTTTTTTTCTGATTTTTCAATTGTTTCAGGAGTGAGAATTAATCTAGTCCCTGTAAAACAATGGCAAGACCTATGCTGCAGTACCAGTGTTTCTTACAGAAATCCCTTTAGAAAATTAAAGAGTCTATGTTAGACAGCAGAGCAAGAAGTTATTGTTTCTGTTTAGTGGGTAAAACTTTCCATTGCAAAGGGCTACTTTTTGCTTTCTAAGTTATCTTTTGAAAATCATTTTGATGTTTTCATACTGAAACAATTTTCAAATGTATTTTAATTGATATATGGATGGTTTTATTATTTGATTTTTAGTTAATACAGAATGTCAAGTGGTACTTTTGCTTTGTTTTTATTATTGCTCCAGCTCACTCAACAGCCTTTCATTCAAAAGGAGATTTCATATAAACTTTTAATGAATGTTGGTAAATGATACTTAAGACTTTATTAAGCAGAGCAATGATAGGGCTCAGCCTAATTAAACTGTAACTACCACCATTTACAGATAATTTATTAGAAGCTAATATATTCTTTAAAAAATAGTCACGTTGCCTGAATGTGGTATTGCTAATAAAATACATCAAAGTGATGGACACGTGCATTTCTGTTGTTTTTTTGAAGATGGCTTCTGGAAAGCTGGCTATAGTTATAAGGTTGCATATTACTCATTTAGTGAGCATTGAGTAAATATGAACTCTTTGTATGACTTTTGATGAATCATGTAGAAATTATTCATGGTGGAAGAAGGCAAAACCATATGGCACATCATCTGTTAAGTATATTTGTGTTCAGTGATGCCCACAGTCATATCCCTAGCAAATCATTACATGCTGTTAATTATTCAGAGACTAAGTCAAATGAGCTGGTAGTCTCACTCCAATGCCCAGTAGAACTCTGTTTACATCACAGAAGTACCTGATAGACCCTCCTTGACTGATTGATGTTCAAGCTATCCAGTTAAAACATATTAAATGAGAGAAATTTAACCTGTTCTACATGTAGTATTCTCAGAATCGTGTCAAGGATGTAAAAAAATAAACAGACTGACTTACTGTACATACTGAACCCAGCAATTAGAAAATATCATTAGCTAATTGTGAAATTTTCAATCTCTATATTCATTTAAAGATATAACCTTTCATTCCTGCTTTACAGGTTTTAATTAGTTTTAATTACCTAATTTTGTTCCATTTATAATATTTATGGCCAAGACAGTGAGAGTTGACAAATGATCAAGAATTTTTAAGAAAAAATGTCTTTAAGCAGGAGGGAGTCAACTTGTAATTATGTTTGAACATGACTCTGATAATAATCAGCATTCTATTTTTTCCAAAATAAAATGATATGAAATAGGTTTATTAAAACATCCATCTGTACCTAACATATAAAAACTAAGAAGTTACTTTTGAGTTATTAGTTAATTGAGAGCAATATCTCATTGATTGTAAACCTAATAACCTGATGACTGAGGGAATTCTAACAAGAATTACTGGAATATAGAAAAACATAGTCATTTATTGTTTTCGCTTGTTTTTATATGGTTTATTCCTTCATTCATCCATATTCACATATGTACATTCATTCATCAAACATTTATTAATCACTTACTTCATTACAATGCATTATTGTATCCATTGGGGATGAAAAAAAAGAAGACAAGTTGTTCACAGTTTAGTGAAGGAAACTCAAATTACTGTAAATTGAAGCCTAACGTAGGTACTACAACAAAGGAATAGGCAAAATTTTGTGAAAACATAAAGAAAAGTTGGCTGAATTCTGACTGGGCAGATCTAGGGAAGATTTCACACAGAAGTTGGCATTTGATGAACCTTGAAAGATAAGTAGGATTCTTCAAGTAGACAATGGATGAAAGTACAATCTAGGCAGAATAAACAGTGTTGGGAAAGGCAGGGGATCATGAAAATTCAAGGTGGAAATGAGGAAAAATAAGTAGTCATTTGTTACTATGGTTTAAATATACTTAGTCAATGAGGGTAAGAGAGATGAAATATTACCTACTTGTGGGATGGGAAAAACAAGCAAACAAGCATACATTTAGAAAATAGCTTAGATTCTGAAATGAGCCTTTAAAAATATGTGGTCAAGGTTTCTTAGCTAGAAGATTGAATTTAGATGGTTCCTAAATAGCTACATCAGAATAATAGTCATAGAAATACAGAGAATTTGTGAAAGGCTATGTACTAGTTCTCTGTTTTGAGGTGACAGATTGTATATAGAATGGATTCTATATTTCTCCCTAAGATTTCTTCTAGTAGAAAGCTTGACTTGGTTATTAGTCAGTTTGGGGTGCCATAAAGGAAATATCATAGACTGGGTGGCTTAAACAACGAAAGTTTATTTTCTCACAGTTCTAGAGGCTGAGAAGTCCAAGATTAAGGTGCTGGCCAGTTCAGTTTCTGGTGATGTCTATCTTCCTGGCTTGTAGATGACTGACTTCTTGCTGTTAATTCACATGCCAGAGAGAGAGAGAGACAGAACGCTCTCTGGTGTCACTTCTCATAGGGCACTAATTCCCCAGGACTGAGGCCCCACCATCATCTAACCTTGATTATTTACCAAAGGTCCCATCTCCAAATACCATCACATTGGGGTTAGAGTCTCAACATAAGGATTTGGCAGGGACAAAGATATTGAGTCCATAACAACTGGTAACCTGGGGTATTGTACTTGGATTAGTACCAGAAATCATCAGCAAGATTTATAAACATCTTTATGTGTGCATTTTTCTTTTTGAGTGTCCAGAACTTTCATCATATTTTCAAAAAGACAAGTGACTCAAAGATACAGAAAACACTGTAGTGTAGAAATTTGGATTGTACCCTATGAAGAAATAACCCTAGCATACTGAGATTAATGAACACTTCAAATTATCATATTCAGTTCTCCCATGCTCTTTCCAGCTCATTCCATCTCATCCTTCAGGTTTCAGCTTAAATGTCACATCTTCAGAGGGGTGTTTTCTAACCACTCAGAATAAAATATTTTCCTTAAATTTGTGTTCTCTATTTTAGTGCCTTGTTTGTTTCCTTTACAGTATGTAATCCACATCTTGGGGTTCTTTTATTTACTTTTTAACATATTTTGTTTTAGCACTGTTCTTGAAATCAATATCTGTCTTTTTTGCTCTTGTATCACTGGTGTCTACACATAGTAGTTACTACACAAATTGTTAAAAAATTAATTGACACAATAATAATGAATGGACAAAAGAAATGGCTAGGACTTTACAAAACTGATTAGATTTATTTGACTTCGACTATTTCTTCTACTCAGTTCTCTCTTTCTTATTCTGGTAATCCAATTAGACTTGTTATACCTTTGATATTGGTCCACAGTTCTTAGATGTTCTGTTCTGGGTTTTTTTTTTCTCATTTTTTTCATTCCTTTTTCTGTCTATATCTCATTTGGGAAATTTCTACTGGAATGGAGAGGAATTCTCTTCCTCCGTGTGGGAAAAATTTTTAGTATTGTCCTAAATGAATGTCTTTCTCTGAAGAGTAGGCTTTTGCTATGGAAAATGATCTGGTGACATTCTACAGTGGCTACCCTCACCCACCCCCTTCCAGGGCCCTGAGAGGATTTTTCTCTGATCCTTACTGTGAGAACATGGTGAGTTTTCTGAAGGGAAATGATTAGAAAAGTGTTGGGATTTGGGGTGAAGGGACCTGCTATGGTTGGGACCCCCAGGAGTTTCTTACTCTCTGCTAATCCAACAGTCATCCTCCAGCAGCTCATCACAATTATTAGTCAAGTAAGTGGTCCCCAGTTATGACCTCTAAAAGTTTCTGCTCTAGGTAAACAAATGCTTGGATGCTTTATCTTTCTGGTTGAGCTTTTTCCTCCATATTTCAAAGTGACAGTTTGCCCTGCAACCTCAATTTTCTAATGGGTTCAGGAAAAGTCATTGATTTTCTGTTTGTTTATCTTTTCCTTGTTTTACAGACAAAAAGTATGACTTCCTAGGTCTTTACCTGTCATAGCAGAAAGCATAAGTCTAGGTTGACTTTTAATTTGATTTGTTCATTGGCCCTTCTGATGTACAACAGCACTGCTCTGTCCTCCTCCTGTTTGTCTTAACTATACTAAGAAATTTTAAACATTTAGTGATCACTAATAAATTGTTTTTCTCTTTGACACTTATCTTCTTAGCTGTGTCAAAGTGAAAAAATTGGGGTTGTAGGGTAGTTTCCTCTGGGGCAACTGATAGATTTATCTTAGCTTTGCAATGGTTTCTCTTTCATTATTGGTTGTAGG
Source organism: Camelus bactrianus (assembly GCF_048773025.1). Lineage (NCBI taxonomy): Eukaryota > Metazoa > Chordata > Mammalia > Artiodactyla > Camelidae > Camelus > Camelus bactrianus. The sequence continues at coordinate 73,432,390 of NC_133575.1, read as the reverse complement.
CCACAGCCTATTTTCCTATGTGAATTGCAGTAATTTACTCCAAAAATGAAAATTGCAGGCTATTGTTTTCCTCTATAGGGTTCATTTCCACAATTCTAGGCTAATAATTTAATCACTGATGGTGAATAAAGCTTTAGAGGTATTTTGGGGTTGGTAAATCAATTTTGTAAACTTGATGAACACTGTAACAATAAAGTAATCAATACTTCTAAACAATTGTTTTTTTCCATGTATGAATTATTGGGTAGCAGGAATTAGATCATTGTAGTGATGACAGTATTTTTGCTCGAAGTCCATATTTTCATAGGGATGTTCCTTCATAATGTAGCCAATATTAAAGCAGAAAAATAAGAATTTTTATCATATAGGAAAAACAAACTGCAAACAAAGCACACAGGTAGACATTTCTCACTTGGAAACCAGAATATTTCTTTTTGTGTGGTATCATCTAGTCTTTTTACCAGCAACAGTTTTACTATTATTGGAAACCTTTCTGCCATACATATGTGAGCTGAGCCAAGTCCTTAATTATAAGCTGTTTCTCTTCACAGGAACCTGACAGCACAACCAATTTTTTTCCCTCCAGATAAAGTGTTTAAGGAGAACTATTATAGCTTGCCAAAGTGATTGGACACTTTGGGCTGTTGTAAGGTTGGGCTGTTGCAAGGTTGTGGGCTGCTGCAAGGTTGTGGGCTGCGGCAAGTTTGACTGAATTTTTCGCTTTTCACCAGGTGCCCATCATGGTAATCAATGAAAGAGGGCTGCTTAGAGAAATGTCTAACTATCACCAAATAAAAGGTAAATCCAGACTTAGATAAAGAGATACTTTATTTGAAAAGACTATTCTTTCAAAGGTCAGACACAAAGGTGGTTTCCTTTTTAAAATTTAATTCCTATTATTTTATTTAGGTGCATTTGACAATTAAGAATTGCATATATTTAAGGTGCACAATTTGATGATTTTATATATCTGTGTGTGTGTGTGTGTGTGTGTGTATATATGTATATATATACACACATATACATATATATATACACACATTGTGATATTATCCCCACATTCAAGCTAATTGCCAAATCCATCTCTTCAGATACTCACCACTTTTTTTGTGGTAAAAATACTTAAGATGTACTTTCTCAGCAAATTTCAAGAATACAAGAAAAGTACACATTGCTGTACGTTAGATCTCTAATACTTATTCGTCTTGAATAACTGAAACTTGGTACCCCTTGACCAACATATCCCCATGTAGCCCCTCTCCAGTCCCTAGTAAACAGCATTCTACTTTCTGCTTCTATGAGTTTAACTATTTTAGATTGCACATATAAGTGAGACGACCCAGTACCTGTCTTTCTTCATTTGACTGTTCTAGGTTGCATGCATAAGTGAGATCATGTAATACTTGTCTTTCTGCATCTCCCCTACTTCATTTAGTATAATGTCCCCCAAGTTTATTCATATTATCACAACGGACAAGATTTCCTTATTTTGTAAGTCTGAATAATATTCCATTCTGTATATATAACATATTTTATTTATCCATTCACGGATTGAAGACATTTAGGCTATTTCCATAACCTGACTAAGTGGAATTGTTGGATCATATGGTAGTACTACTCTAAATTTTTTCAGGAATCTTCACACTGTTTTCCATAATGGCTGTACCAGTTTACATTCACAGCAATAGTGTACAAAGATCCCTCTTCTCCACATCTTCACCATCATTTGTTTTATTTCATCTTTTTTTATAATAGCCATTCTAAGAGGTGTAAGGTGATATCTTACTGTGGTTTTGATTTAAAGTTCCCTGATGATTAGTGAAATTGCATCTTTTCATATACTTATTGGCTATTTCTATGTCTGCTTTTGAAAAATGTCTTTTCAGGTCCTTTGCCCATTTTTCCATCATCTTACTTGTTTTTTTTTTTTTTTTTGAATTGAGTTGCTTGAGTTCCTTATGAGTTTTGGATATTAACCCCTTATCAGAAATATGATTTGCAATTTTTTAATCCTATTCTGTATTGTCTTTTCACTCTGTAGATCATTTCCTTTGTTGTACAGAAGCTTTTTCATTTGAAGCAATCCATTTGTCTATTTTTGCTTTTATTTGCCTGTGCTTTTGGGATTATAGCTAAGAAATAATTTCCCAGACCAACTTCAAGATGCTTTTATCCTATGTTTTATTGTAATATATATATTTTTTCTGTTTCAGGTCTTATATTTAAATCTTTAATCCTTTTTTTAGAGGATAATTTTGCCTGATGTGTCATTCTTGGTTGGCAGGGTTTTTTTTTTTTCTTTCAGTACTTTAAATATATCATTATACTATCTCCTGGCCTGCAAGGTTTCTGCTGAGATACCTTTGATAGACTTATGGTGGTCATGGTGGTGGGTGTTCCCTTGTATGTGACAAGTTACTTTTCTCTTGCAGCTTTCAAAAGTTTCTCTTTGTTCTTCACTTTTGATGATAGTTTGTCTTCTTGTAGTCTTCTTTGGGTTGATCATATTTGGAGAATTTTTACCTTCACAAATCTGAAGGTCCATATCCCTGTCAAGATTTGGGAAGTTTTCAGCCACTATTTCTTTAAATAAGCTTTCTGTCCCTTTCTTTACTTCTCCTTCTGAGACTTCCATAATGTGTATATTGATTCTTTTGATAACATTCAATAAATTCCGTAGGCTTTCTTCACTCTTTTTCATTCATTTTTCTCCTCTGAGTAGGTTGAAATGACTTGTCTCCAAGTTCACAAATTCTTTCCTTGGCTTGATTGACTTAGATGTTGAAGCTCTTTATTGCATTTTTAAAATTTCATTTGTTGCATTCTAAAGCTCCAAAATTTCTTTTTTGTTGTTTTTTTTTAAATGATTTCTACCTCTTTGTTGAGCTTCTCATTTTGTTCACCTATTGTTTTCCTTATTTTATTGCGTTGTCTGTCTGTGTTCTCTTGTAGCTTGTTGATCTTTAATACAATGATTTTGAATTCTTTTTCAGACAGTTTGTATTTATATTTCTTAGGGTCAATTACTGGAAAATAATTTGTTCCTAAATAATTTGGACTCATGCTTTCTTGATTTTTGTCTGTGTGCGGGCATGTGTGTGCTTTATAGGCTTGCCTGAATGTCTCTACATTTGAAGGAGCAGTCACTTTTTCCAAACTTTTTGGGTTGGCTTCAGTGAGGAAAGTCCTACACCTAGAGATGGGTGTAAGAGTGCCATCTGGATTAGTTCTGGCAGTTTCAGTTCAGTGAGAGGACAGCTGTTGGTCCAGTATAGTGGCATAGTCTCCATCAAGCTCTGTCAACTGAGGTCTGGGTTGGCAACAATTGCAGGGGTCCTCATCAGCCAAGTGTGCAGGTGGTAAAGACTGTCAGTGTCCATAGTGGTAAAAGCTACTGTGATCTCCCTGCTGTCCTTTTCCCTCTGAAAACAATTCATGACTGAAAGACATACAGGCACATATGCTGCAGCAGTGGTGGGATCTGGCTCACATGTGCATTTACAGCAGTGGTGGCTCTGATGTGTGAGGTAGGGGTGCATGCTGAGTGACTGTAGAGTGGGGACCTGGGGCATGGACATGGTTTTGGGAGGGAAAATCCATCTCTGGCCCGAGAGAAGATAGGGCACAGTTTAGCTCCAGCCTTGGGAGCAATGCACAGCAGCTCTGTCAGGTTTATTCTTTTATAAGGAAGAGTAAACAAGGCTAGAAGAAACTTGGTATGAGGGGGTGGAATAAGCAGGTGGCTTATTGAGACAGTTCTTTAGGCAATTCCCCCCCCCCCCCAAGTTTAGTTTATTCTCTGGAGGAACTGTTAAGGAGATGGCTGTTCCACACTTTGATGCTGACTCTGGATGAGGGTGAGTTAAAGATCAGGTGCTTTAAAGGAGGAGAGACCTGACTAAAGACTGATAAAGTCAAATTAGTGGATATTTTATATAAATTGTTTAGTGGGGACAAACAATTCAGTTCATCATTTATGAGAGAGAGAATGAGAATTTGAAGTATCTGTAACTGGCCTTGTCATAGATAGCCAAGGAATTAATCTGCCAGTCTTATCTAAGTCATATAGGGAAGGGTAGGTCTGTGTGATAAGCCGTTTTCCAGAACACAAAAGGTTAGGGAAACTTTTTTTCTGTTTTCCAGGAGCATAGGACTGGTAAACTTTAACATGGTCACTATTTTTCAACCTGTCACTGGTAGATAGTAAAAAAAAAAAAAAAAAAAAAAACAGACTTTGTGACAGATTTCTTGTGAAGGAATACTTGGAATAATTTATCTCTAAAATCATTGGATGCTAAATTAACAAATGTATTGTCTATTGTTTCCTTGGACTGTTCCACCTTTACAATCAGGAATAGTATTCTAGACATTCTTTCCATTAGAGGAGACAGAATCTTTCACTGTTACCATATACAAATCTTTTGAGGAAATATAGTAATAAAAGTGTTATTTTTCTATAAACAGAAAATCCCTATAGAAGAATAGAGAATACTGTGGACTTAAAAATAGCAACGAGAAATTTGAGGGTTCACTACTCATGGTAAGAAACTTAGGGAAATTGAGGCCCTGGAGTAACAGTTTTGTTTTAATTTCTATCAGGGTGTGGACCTTTTGGAGTAGTGTAGGAAAGAAAATATCTGTTGTATAGCAGTCATTTCCTCTCTGCATGATCACCCTGTAATTTTAGCATAATCTTAGATTAAAAAACAAGCACAAAGTCTCTTATCACAATTTTAATTTACTGCTTGCCCGAGTAATTCAGACTCTATTATGTCTTCAGTGTAGATCATGAAGAATGTTTAGGTAGCAAGATTTGTGTTGTGTTAACCTTGTATTGGTAGCAAACCCCTGTGTTGGAAACTTGCTTGGTTTAGTAGAGATAGGCATAAGTCTGAGGCTGCATACTTTCTGAACACATAGATTTTTATGATATTGTGAGTTTTTTTCCTTTTTCAGATGTGCTTTTTACCTTTTTCACCTGTGTTGATTTAAATTCTGCACAGCTCCTGTGTTGATTGCTGTCACTCATGTGATAATCTATTTCTCTTTATAAATGACTTATCAGACTGTCCAGACCTTGTGGTCACCTTCTTTAACTTTGTTTTTAAATGCTTTCTTTACAAAAACCTAATGAAGTGAGAACAAATGATTCCTTCTGTAGACCTTAACTGTGCTGAATGGCACAGTAATTTAAATTTCCATAAGGTTATGTTTCTTTACATTCTGCCCTATAAACATGGTTGTGGTGGTTGTTATTTTCTGTTGACCTGGGAACTTTAATATAATAAATAATGTATTTTGTAATAGAGAATCCTAAATTACATTTCAGACAGTGCTTTGGTATACATTGAGTTGTTTTATTTACCCCATTTTCTCATAAAGGTATTTTAGGAAAAAATTCTTTCTTTACTGTATCAGTGGCTATAAACATTTGGAAAAGTGAGTTATTGAGTAGAGAACTCTTTAAAAAGAAACCCTGGAAAATAGTAATATTATCAACTGTTTAAAAAATTTAGATATCTTATCTCATTTATGCTGTTCTTATTTGTAGCTACCTTTAAATATTATATAATTGGCAATTATCTTATAATTATATCTTACCACATCCATAGAATAAATCTTATTTATTTGTCTGTGTGAAAACAATTAAAATGGTATAGTCACAGATACACTGAGACTGTCGGTTGAAACACAAATGTTTTATGTACTTTAAACACTAAAACTTACTGCAAATAATCCAGTTTGTGAATGTATCTTCTAGAACAAAAATTGCCATCTGTCTTTGCTTTGAATCTCTATAAACCAACATCTTTTAAAACCACAAAATTTGTGCTGGGTCATGTAAAATGACTTGGTTGGAAAGAGTGCTACAAAGAAATTAAACCTGGTATAATTCACTTCAATGCAATCCAGGTATTATTTTGCCACATTTTCTTCTTTTACTATGTGTACTTCCTAGAAATCTATTAAAGAAAGATTTTAACACAACAAGGATGTTGAATAACATTTTAGTACCTGTAGCATTATATTTCTAACTTTATAAATTACTAATTACTACAGAAATTTTGCTTGGTTTTTTTAAAGCCTGTGTCTATGATGTCTGTGTAATGGGAACAATTGATTTATTAAAGTGAGGCCTGATATATAAGTAATCTTATTTTATTTTTGGCTGGGGGAGATAATTAGGTTCATTTATTTTTAGAGGAAGTGTTGGGGTTTGAACCCAGGACCTTATGCATGCTAAGTATGCACTCTACTGCTTGAGCTATACCCTCCCCCTTAAGTAATCTTGAGTGATCTAGACTACAAGGGCAACCTGTCGTATTCGCTCTTAGTCTCCTTTTCACAGAAAAAAAATGGCCTATAAATATTTGCATCTTGTTGTTATAGCACTGGATGAAGCAGTAGCTTGGATTTCTTTCTGATCCATATTGTGCATTTAGGAAAGGGTGTTTTTAATTATTGAAAAATATATTTAAAAATCTGTATTTTTCTTCTTTTCTAACTCTTAAGCAAAGCGAAGTTGAGACCACTGAGGAAGCAAATGCTTAAGAATATAAACTAGAAAAGTAATTGTACAAATAATTGTATGGCTGCTAACTGATTCAGATATAATAGGATTTCTTGCTCAACTACAGCACATATTTATGAAAAACAAGGAATAGGGAAGGGGCCCAAATCTGGGTACCTTTTCTCCCTATGGACATGAAAGTTTGTGAGGGTCTTTTAAAAAATAGTTCCTCAAGACTTTTAGAAAAGTCACAACAAGTAACCTAAATCCTTTTGGGGAAAGGCATTGTTTAATTCCAAGATAATCATACAGAATCCTAGAACTGAGAATTACTTGTTTTCAGAAATTATTTTATTACAGCCAGAATATAATTTCTTTTAAAGACAGTAAAAGAGGACTACATGTCACCTTATATATGTGTTGATCTTGTAATTTTTTTCCCAAAATATTGTATCTCTCCTCACATTTGTGTTGCTGTCAAGACTGCTCTCTGTGGGTAATTGAAGCATTTAGTTACTGGAGGAACATAATAATATTTTTTTTTCAAGATGTTTAGAATCAGCGCAAATCTTTATAATTGTATAGACTCCTTCCCTGACTATGTATGAAGCCATTCATAGTCCTAACTGTAATGCCAACTCCATCTTTACAAACATTCTCAGCTATCTCAGAATATCCTGAGGCAGCAGTAGGGACCATGAAAGAGCACTTCCCCAAAAAGTAGGTATGCACATTAAAAAGATGACATTGACTCATGTACAAAATTAAATGGTTAATTCATGAATACTTCCTGTGCTTTCATCCCCTGTTCTCTCTTGCTTCTTCCTCTGATCATTTTATATGTATTTTGATTTCAAAGAAATAATAGTAATAATAAATAATGCATAAAAAATGACCTAGGCTAATAAAGTACACATTCTTACCTTATCCATCCTTAGCTTTTTTCCTTTGGCCTAATACAAAGTATTAACCCCACAGACTACCCATCAACAATTTAAGCTTTACCACAATGCAGGGAAATAAAAAGCCAATAATGACATTTTCACAGATGGGACTGTTGAGGCACAGAGATTTGGTTACACGCCTATGGTCACAGAATTGGTTAGTGGCAAAGCAGAGCAAAACTTCTTAATCTTTCCACTTCTAGCCATTTCTTTGATGCAATCTTCCTTGTTTTATTATTTAATATCAAGAAGTATGACTCAAACTTTAGAATGCTTATTCTGCCATTTAAACTTCCTCTTCTTTTGTTCTTTCTTCAATGGAGATCATGAAATTGATAATAAAAAGACTAAGTACAATAAAGTTAATATTAAATGTCATTTCTGGCTCAGGTATTTAAGGCAGCAAGTATAGAGAAAGTGAATAGATCAGAAAATGCATAAATGCATAATAATTTAAAACATTAACACTGAAAAAACCTTAATGATAAACTTGAAATAGCATTTGTAGAAACATCTTTTCTTTCTTCTTATTTTCTGAAGTAGTAGCTTGCTCTGATTTATGTATATATATATACATATATATATATATACACACACACACACATATTTATTTAAAATAAAAAGTAGTAAAATGATTGAGATATGATTAACAACTCTTCTCCCAATTCCCAGTATATTTCATTCTCACTTGCACTTATGAAATGTGTTATTAAAGACAGAATGTATAAGATTGTTGTATCTCAACGTCTTAAAATGTACAAACATTACAATCATTTTAAATAACTGGAAAAAAACATTGAATGTGTTTCTTTTGACAGATTTAATGGTGGGTGATTACTAATAGGAATGTGGCAGCATGAACAAACTAAAACCCTTGAGTTTTTAGAAATCTTATAAATGAATGATGTTTTCCTAATAAGAAATGGCCCACAGGCCCAACTGCAATAGTTATTACATTTATGTGCATGACAGAGATTACATGGCATTTAGCCTAAATTCAGAAAGTGTTTTTTTCTTATAAAAAATAGGGAAATGCTTCCACTGGCCCATTTTCTCAGGTGTGGGAGGCCCACGAGGTTGGTGAGACATTGCAGGGATTTGTGAAAAGACATATGTGACCACTGGGAGCCATTGGGGGATTAGTTTAGCATGGATTTTTGTGAGCAATTTATTCAAGACCTTATTCTCATTCACACAAGACTGCTCAACAGGACACCTTTGATTCTGTGGAATCAAAAGGTGAGTAGCATGTGAATGGCATTTAGTGCTTAAGCAGTCTGTTCCCTGGAAATCCCCTATATCCTACTATTTGATTAATATGGAGGAAAACCATAAAAACATATGCAAACACAGTGAATGTTTTTCAAGAGCAGAAGAAACTGGGTCACTCCTGGTCTAATTTAACTCTTATCCATTTTACAAATTATTTTTCTTCACCTTTAAGTTTTTGATAAGGCCACTCATGGTTTACATTGTAAAGCTACTAAAGATCAAACTGCAAAATAATAAATTCTCTAATGGATAGAAGTAAACTTTTAGACAGCTTAACTGTAGGGAATACATTTCTGTATTGTAAAGGGCTACATGGTTCCCTGCATCCTTTTGTTAACTAATCACAGACATGTTCCCAAGATTTGAATCCTTCTCCTTTCCTGGATAACTAGTATGAAAGAGAGAAACAGGCTCTGCCTTGAGCCCATGTTCATTTATGCTGTTATCCTGTTTACTCAAGTCATGTTAATAATTGGAATTTTATTTTGCAATAATTGAACGTGCACCTACTCTGTGTTAGACACTCACTATGAACTGGAGTTCTCAGGATGACTCAGATATGATCATTGCCTTCAAAACTCTCAAAGTGTAGTAGGAGATAAACATGTAGACTATTGAAATACAGTGTGATAACATCAATATACAAAGGGCTCAGAGAACACTCAAAATAGAATATGTATATATGCTTGAGTGAAGGCAGTATCTGTGTATCCTGTATGTAAAAGGAAATTCTTTCTTTTTTTTTTAACATTTTTTATTGATTTATAATCATTTTACAATGTGTCAAATTCCAGTGTTCAGCACAATTTTTCAGTTATTCATGGACATATACACACTCATTGTCACATTTTTTTCTCTGTGAGTTATCATAACATTTTGTGTATATTTCCCTGTGCTGTACAGTGAATCTTGTTTATCTATTCTACAATTTTGAAATCCCAGGCTATCCCTTCCCACCCTCCACCCCCCGGTAACCACAAGTCTGTATTCTCTGTCTGTGAGTCTATTTCTGTCCTGTATTTACGCTTTGTTTTTGTTTGTTTGTTTTTGTTTTTGTTTTTTAGATTCCACATATGAGCAATCTCGTATGGTATTTTTCTTTCTCTTTCTGGCTTACTTCACTTAGAATGACATTCTCCAGGAGCATCCATGTTGCTGCAAATGGCATTATGTTGTCAGTTTTTATGGCTGAGTAGTATTCCATTGTATAAATATACCACCTCTTCTTTATCCAGTCACCTGTTGATGGACATTTAGGCTGTTTCCATGTTTTGGCTATTGTAAATAGTGCTGCTATGAACATTGGGGTGCAGGTGTCATCCTGAAGTAGATTTCCTTCTGGATACAAGCCCAGGAGTGGGATTCCTGGGTCATATGGTAAGTCTATTCCTAGTCTTTTGAGGAATCTCCACACTGTTTTCCATAGTGGCTGCACCAAACTGCATTCCCACCAGCAGTGTAGGAGGGTTCCCCTTTCTCCACAGCCTCTCCAGCATTTGTCATTTGTGGATTTTTGAATGACGGCCATTTTGACTGGTGTGAGGTGATACCTCATTGTAGTTTTGATTTGCATTTCTCTGATAATTAGTGATATTGAGCATTTTTTCATGTGCTTTTTGATCATTTGTATGTCTTCCTTGGAGAATTGCTTGTTTAGGTCTTCTGCCCATTTTTGGATTGGGTTGTTTATTTTTTTCTTATTGAGTCGTATGAGCTGCTTATATATTCTGGAGATCAAGCCTTTGTCGGTTTCGTAAAAGGAAATTCTTAAGTCCCCAAATAAAGCACAACTGGTGGTCATGAGACGGGAAGACCATTCTGGATAAGGAGAAGAGCGTACCTGAAGGCACTAGTTATAAAAAAGATTATGGTGTCAGTCAACAGCTAACAGTTCAGTACAGGATCTATGAGAAAAGTGGTATAAGAGGAGATGAAAAATTCGGGTCTTGTCCGTCTCTCTAAGTGACTGCATACAACACTCTGAGTATTTTATAATTTATCCTATAGGAGATAGGGTGCTATCAGTGAATAATTTTAAATTGATAAGTGAAATAGGCATCTGCATTTGAGAAAGATTTCCTTGCTGGCAATAAGCAGGGTAGATGCATGGTGATAGTGGGGAAGGTAAGTGTTGGAAGGCTGTGTGATCAGGCAGTAAAACTGGTTTAGGAGGCTGAAGACACTGTCTACTAGATATATGTTACCAATGCAGAGGCAACGGGATGGAAGACAAAAGGACAGAACTGAAAATTATTTCAGTATAATTAACCCATATTTGTTTCTTTTCCTTAAGTGTATGGTCCAAGGTGATTTAAAAGTATCTTCGACACAACATTGTAGAATGACTATAACTCAATAAAAATGTTTTTAAAAAAGTATCTTCAAATGAATATTCTAGAGTTTCAGGCTGTAAGTACCTATCTACATTCCCATTTCTCAGCTGTCTCCTACTGCAGATCAATGCCAGAATATTAGTATGATTGCACATATTAACTATTTTTCCATTACTTATCACTAGGACAAGGCACTGATATTAGGCAATGCATGTCCTTACTTGATTCTATTAAGATGTCACATATTTTAAACTTTTTTACAATTATAAAGATGAAATATTCCTCTGATATATTCCTTTTTTTTGCCACTCATGCACATCGCCTTCTTAAACAGTTGGCTTAAAATCCACTCTGGGATAAATTTATCTCTTCTTTTAGATGCTCTTTACCGTGCATCTCCCAGTAAGTAGTATCAAACTTATACTAGTTTTGTGTTTATCTATTTGTTGGGTTTTGTTTCTTACTTCCTTTAAGACCACAGAATATAACAGTTCATTTATCACTAACCATCAGGTATAGGATCTTCATGTAATGAAGTGTATAATTATCTAGATTGAGCTAGACTTGTTTGTAATTACTTTCAAAACTTGCTTTTATTTATTTATTTTTTCTATTCAACAGAATTTTAACTTTTCTAAGTTTAAGGGCTAAGTCTTCTGTTTCTCTGGAATCCACTACTGGTCATAATACATGATTCTAAACCTTAATGATTTAGTCTGAAACGAATTTCCTTTTGACTTTCTTGGATCAATAGACAGGCGGTCTTTCTAGTACACCTTCATGGGGTGGCAAGACCCAGAGTTCTACTTTATGCAGATCTTGAAGTAGACAGGTTATTTTTGCTTGCAAACTGGCCAATTCTTTTCTAAGCTTATCTCTTTTAATACTCTGTAAAAGTGGAAAATAAAAACAAGGCACAGTATGACCCTGACTTTAACTCTTACTCTTTAGAGCTATAGGCTCAATGAGCATATGATTTGCCCTCCAAGTTATAGCAGGCAAAAGTTCTTAAAAAGTTTTGCACTGTATATCATGGGGCTTCATCTTTTCAGCCTTCAAATCAGTTACCTTACTGCTCTCCGCCTGACTTAAAGTAATGAATTTTAGGTTGTTGTTCTGTCAGCTTGCCATTTCAAAGAACTAATTTCTTGTTTTTACTGAAGGCTAGTCAGTTTACAATGTTGTGTCAATCTCTGGTGTACAGCATAACGTTTCAGTCATACAGATACATACATATATTCCTTTTCATAATAGGTTACTACATGATATTGAATATAGTTCCCTGTGCTATACAGTAGGACCTTGTTGTTTATTTGTTTTACATATAGTAGTTTGTATCTGCTAAGCCCAACTCTAATTTTATCCCTCCCCTCTCTTCCCCTTTGGTAACCATAAGTTTGTTTCTATGTCTGTGAGTATGTCTCTGTTTTGTAAATAAGTTGATTTGTGTCTTTTTTTTTTTTTCAGATTCCACATATAAGTGATATCATATGGTATTTTTTCCAAAGAACTAATTTTTGTTAAATAAGATTTGCTAGCTACACTAACAGATAAATCCCCCAAAAGAAGTAATTTAACATCTAGATAAAGTGAAACACAAAGTTTTCCAATTAGCTGACAGCTTTCATCCCAGTGGTGATTCAGGAACTCAGGCTCCTTCCATCTTGGGGCTCCTCTATCTTCAACACATAACTTCTAAAGTCACTGTGGAAAACGACGTGGGTGATCACAGTGGGAGATTTTTATGGGATTGTCTTGGAAGTAATGCTGAACACTTACTTCCACCCCCATTCTGTTATCCAGAAATCAGGCACAAGATCACACTTAAGGCAGGAAGGCTGAGAAATGCAGGTGAGATGTGTGCCAAGAAGCAAGTAATTAATTTAGTGAGTGTACATTAGAATCTGTCACCTTGGGAGAAATGGTGTTTTACATGACTCAAAAACATCAATTTTGTTATCTTCCTTCCTCCCATTTGCTCCATTTTTCCAGCTAAGCACTAGAGCAAAAATTTTTTTTAATCTAACATTATATACTAATGATAATGCTTCTACAGTTTTATCAACTTGTGTTTAAGGGAAAAAATAGACTAAATGCATTAAAGTGAAATGTATTTAAAGACGTCAAGAATAACCTACTATACAAGAAAATATGTTCTCCAGCCTTTCTGTTTGGGAAAAAGTGTGTTCATTATCTCAGTTTTGGTCATATTTCCACAACTTTCCACATAGTGCTCTCCATGGTAGATGCTTAGTAAATGACTATTTCTTCATTACTGAAGATAACATCTTGTGCTAATAAACAAAGGACAAAACTGAATAATCATCATAATAATGTCTGTTTACATTATATTCATTTATTTAACAAATACATATTGATCACAGATTTATGAGCAAAGTTACTCCAAATTGCCTATGTCAAATGATTAGTATGAGCTGAGAAAGTGAATAAAATTCTCTAGGCTTTGCTTTACCCATTATAGTGGAGATTGCTGTAGAAATTTCAGTAAAGAAGAACCTTCACTGAATAGCTGTCTTAACTAGAATTTCTTTTTCATCATCTTACCCTCTGGCACAGTGACTTTAAAGATTTAGTGAGCATAAAAATCACTGTGAGCACTGTGCTAAAATGCGTATTCTTGAGTACCAACTACAGAAATTCTGTTTCAGCAGGTATGTTGCAGTGAGGCGAGAATCAGCATTTTTAACAAGCTCACTAGATACTAATGCAAAGTGTTCTTGGATGGCACTTTGAGAAACAACTATGGAATTTTTTAGACATCTTCTTTTAGCATAGTATACTACTGTCTATAAAACAAATAATAGCTAATTATTTTCAAAATTCTAATGCCATATAATATCCAAGTTGAGTCAGTTGATGATTGCAGAGTTTCCTCCACTTCTGCTGTTTATAGCTTACTTTTATCTAAATGGATTATTAGGCATGTGGGATGGGAGAGGGTGTCTTCATCCATCAGAAGAATACATTTTATGAACTTAGTATCCATAATAATTAACAAATAGATATCTCCTTCATTTGCAAATTTTATTCTGGAATATTTTAGTCAGGATGGAAGATTGTTAGTTTACCTTTTCTACAACTGAAAAAGAAAGAAAAAATGCACTACATTTACACTCAAAATTTGAAATATAAAAGTATAAATAGTGTTAAAAGGAGTAAAATTGTTGAAATATATTTTCAGTTTACAGTAAAAGGAGCATTGCTTTTTAATTTATTTTTTAATAGCGTAGCATGGACTTCAGTACTATGAGGTTCCATATGGTTATCACAGCAGAAACTAAATAGGTAAAATAATCACAGTATGAAAAATAGTTCCATCTAGAGTCAACTTATATTTCTAATCATTTTATGTATTGTTCTGGCAAATTGATCTTGAATGTATCAGAAAGCTGACTTTGACTCATGACAGTGTATATAAAATTAGCCCATATAAAACTCATGGGCACTTAGATGCTGTGTTTGTTTTCTCCCTCATGGGATACTACTTTTCCCCATCATCCCTTCAAAAGCTTTTTTATTAGTAATTGCTGATCAAACATTCACATTAAATGTCCACAATTTTCATTATAGTTAATGTTTATGGTGCATTTTACATGCACAAGATTACTTATAATACCTTAAACTTTTTATTGTGGGAAATTTCAAGCATATATAAAAATAGAGAGAAGAGACTAATGAACCCTAATGTATTCATCGTCCAATTTTAAAGCCTTTCAACTCATGGCAAATCTAGTTTCATCTATAACACCACACCCCACTTTCCTTCTCACTGAATTATTACTTTTTATTGAAGTATAGTTGATTTACAATGTTGTGTTAGTTTCTGGTGTACAGCATAGTGATTCAGTCATACCTATGCATACATATTCTTTTTCATCACAAGATTATTACAAGGTATTGAATTTAGTTCCCCATGCTCTCACTGGATTATTTTAAGCCAATTCCACATTATATAATATTCACAATTTAAAAAATTACTCCTAAGTGAAGATCTTTTATTTTTCTGTTTTGAAGAAAGGGACTAGTCAGAGATGATGTAAATGCCTCTATGAACATGGGCTGGAAATGTTCTATCATTGGACTAGGCAAGGGTCAAAGACAAATCAATATTTCATACTGAGTGAGGTTTTTTTTTTTTTTTTGTCAGAGAGGGCATGTACTATATTATACAGTATTACAAAAGAATAAAATTATAGTATAATATAGAACAAAAAAGTATAAGAAGTAATCAAAGCATAAGCAAATTTCCTCCTAAATGGCTACATATACTCCTGTCATTATCTTTTTAACGGAAGGATTATTTTTTCTGGCCATTACCAGCAGCTGGGACACCAGCACAGCACCATATGATCTCCTCTACAGCCTTGAATTCAACTAGAACCTAAAGGCAAATGACTCTTAGGTGATCTCTCTCCTGAAGTTTCTCCTGAGATTATACTTTTATTCTGTGTATATCCGCTGGCATGCCCCACTTGCATTTCCATTGTAACAGATACTAAATCAACCTTAACCATCGTCTCTCCAAATGTTACAGCTATTTCGCTACCTACTGAGAATAGATATCTGGTAGTTTCCTAGCCTGTTTTCTTTCTTTCTTTCTTTCTTTCTTTCTTTCTTTCTTTCTTTCTTTCTTTCTTTCTTTCTTTCTTTCTTTCTTTCTTTCTTTCTTTCTTTCTTTCTTTCTTCCTTCCTTCCTTCCTTCCTTCCTTCCTTCCTTCCTTCCTTCCTTTCTTTCTTTCTTTCTTTCTTTCTTCCTTTCTTCCTTTCTTCCTTTCTTCCTTTCTTCCTTTCTTCCTTTCTTCCTTTCTTTCATCTTTCACAGCTATTTGTTCCACATAACTGATAAATTCTTCATTTAAATACGTTCACAGTCTGCCCTCTCATTTCCATCCTCACTGGCATTGCCTTAGTATAACTACTCTTACCTAGATCATGGTGGAGTGTGCCTAACCAGTGTCTTTATTTCCAGTATTGGCCCCTTCAATCAGTTTTTCATTCTGCTGCCTTAGTAATTTTTTTAAAAAAAAGTACAAATCAGACAGTATCAGTACTACTAAAAATTTGTCAGTGAGCTCCTTAGCTTAGCATATGAGGCCTGGTGTGATCTGGTGTTAGCTGCCATCCCAGTCACATATAAAGTCTATTTCCTCACTGAACACTTCCCTTGCCATACCTAACTATTTTGTCATGAATATGTCTTATTTTTTCTCATCTTAGTATCTTTGCATATGTTATTTGCTCCCTAAGAAATGTCTTTCTCCATCTGCCTTTCTGCATCAATTCTCTAGTCAGAGACTTCACTATTAAGTCATGAACTTTAGTCTTCAAGGAAGAGTTCACAATGATACAACCATCTCCAGTGGCAATTTAAGATTTTTTAAAAAAAGACAAGTTGCTCCTCTTGGTGAAAAAAGTCTAAGACTTCTGACCCTGAACATTCTTGAACACTGACAAAATTATTTTTCCTTATATAGACATGTTGATATTGAACTAGTAGAAATGTGATGCATTTCAGAAATCCACTTTCCTTCAAATTGTTTGACATATGAAACATTTTCTGAAATTTATGATTTAGGCAAATTTATTTCACATCTTGAACCTTCTTATATCATCTGAGATGGTGGTGGTTTCTTCTTGTCACTGCATAAGTTGGATCACATCAGAACAACCATTACTTGCCTAATTCTCTAATTCATTATACCTAGTTTTAGTACTAAGAAAACACCGTAGCCACAAGGTCTCCGTGTTTTTCATGATATTATGCTATTCATGAGATAACTCATCATCTCTTTTATGAAACTAATCAGATTGGGATGCTTATGGTGTTTTGCAGTTGTATCACTCATTAGAGGGGCTCTTGGTGGCAATTTTCTAGCCAAATGAAGCTGCAGTAACAACGGTGTTCAGGACTAACGGAGATTATATCAGAAGTAGAGATTTTGCAACTGACACATGAAATATTCTGTCATTTAATATTAAAATCTAATAGCTACTGATTATAGTTAAGTTTCTAACTACACAAAAGACAGTAAGTAATTTCAAGCTGCCATTTTTATTTTTTTAAAAAGAACCTCTCAAACCTCAATGGCAATATTTGTTACACAAAATCAAAAGTCTACACATCTTGGTCTCATTGGTCTTTCATAACTGATTATCCCATTAACAACTACTAAATACTGAGTATTGAAAGCAGCTGTGCTAAGGATTGTTTCAAGGCATTAAGGACTAATGAGAATTAGTGAATCATATTTGAATGGAACAAATTTTATTCAAAGTTTATGTGGATGTATACATTAGAGAATCCACAAATTTGAAAGCTCAGATTGTGCAGTACTTAAGTTTTTATTTTATTTTGAATATTGAGAGGACAGTACCAGTTAGTTACAAGATGAGTGATTATTGGTCCATCCTCACATTTGCTTCTTAAACCAGGTGAACTAATACTAAATTCACAAAGATCACAATTTGAGAATTTTCAGTATTTTTGAGTGACCTGTAAGAAAAATGAAGTTTTGTGGTTTTCTTGCAACATTAATGTGACTGAAAAGTTTGGGGGAAAAGTAGCCTTTACAGATTTTCTTCATTCTGATAACAGAATTGAGCTAGACCTCTTAAGGGTAAAGCCCTTATACATAGAGCCCTTACCTATAAGGCTGTACTGCTTTTTTTGGTTTGTTTTTAGATACAGTAAAGTCATGATATTAAAATTAAGTCTAAATAGTTGTTCTGATTCTAAATGGTGACCATATTAAAATGTATATATTAGTTTACCTGGTTGCTACAGCTTTATTCTTAATATTGAAATTTGCCTCCCGGTAATGTGTTTGGTATCACACATAAAAGAAGTTTTGTCTTGATTGGAAATGTGTAGTTAATGTAAAAAATTCTTATGAAAGCAAAGGACAGACATAAAAATAAAAATAATCATTTAAAATGTCTTTAGTTATTGTACTTTGTAGTAACTAGCCCAGAATATGTTTGAGCACTTGTTGATGAGATGTAGAAATAGTAAAATAAATTGTGGAATATCTTGGATGAAAAAATGAACATGAAAGAGATCTCAATGAATATTTTCATAAAGAGGAAATAGTTTTGGTATAATATTGTTTTCTATTGCTTTCTTTTTCCTGGAAATGTTCTTTTCCAAAGAAAGTTTATGTATGACATGCAATAAATGATGAATAGCTGGATATAGGTGATTTATAATAACCTTTTCAACCTTTAGTTGAAATTGTAGTCTTTTAAATCTCAGAGGAAGAGAAACTATCCTAATATAATGCATCATTTTCAGCTCTACAAGATGAAGATTTGTTGCATTAAAAAAAAATCTCACCCTTATGGGAGAAGAATGCAAGATGAACTTTATTACTATAAAGCAATTAAGTGAAAATTAGATAATCACAAGGTGAGAAAAGCTCATTAATCAGAAAACCAGAAAAACACAGTAGGCCATCAAAAATGAAATACTTACAAAAAAGGCAGATATATGTAATAGTCATTATGACAGAGTCAGGATTAATTGCAAAGTTACTGAATATTAAAGTAATGACATATTTTTGAAAACACAAATGGATACATTTTTGGAAAAGGATTACCTTGTAAATCTTAGATCTGAGGGCTTTATTTCCTGTTCACTTTGTTTTCAACCCCCTCTTCTGCTTCCTTTAAAGGTCTCTTTAAGCAATAAATTTTTTTCCTTCTTATGGCTATTAAAGAATATACACGTATTCCATTTTACATTAATCCATTTTTTAATAGAACTAAACTCATTTCAGCATAAAAGGTCATATTTAAGAAAACAAAATGAGCTCTAAAGTGGTTATGCCCATGCATAATTCCACACACTAGTTCAGAGGCTGAGAAAGGAAACGTATTAGTCTGTAAAATTTGTGCTGTGTCTCACTTAGTACTCTTATTGAACACTTTATGTTAAAACCATATGGAGACAGTTTTTGAAGCTGTTTTAATATATATTTATAAGATAGTCTATGATGTTTCATTAGCTATTAGTGAAATTATGTTTTAAAGGGCATTTGATTATCAGTATTATTAGTATCATAAGAAAGCTCAAAATGTAAATTATTTAAAATCTTACTGTGAAATAAGCAATATTTAATGTTTTTGAAAACATTGGATTCCTTCCTGGAATTCTAATCCCATGTCAACAGAAGGAAGTCATCTCATCTGGCAAAGTCATCAAGTTGATATCTGGTCACTAATTTCATTTTAATAAATTGCCTTTTGGAAAAAAATTGCAAATTTTCACATACTTAGACCTCGATACTGATCATTATAATGTCCCATAAGAAATAATTAATTTCCAGCAATTTAACTGTCATTAGTTCTGTGCTTATATGATAACCTCCTATTTAGAATAGTGTCCACTATTGGAACACTGGTGTTGCGTAGTACAAATTAATTACTATGAGATTCACGATGGGAAGGAGATGGGTAGGAAAAAAAAATACCTAAAAGTGCAATTTGCTTTGAGGAGACATTCTGAAAGAATGCTTAGTTACAGATTTTATTTCCAAAGATGATTATAAATAATTTATCAATTTTTGCATTATGGAAATAATACATTTTGAAGAGTTTCTAAGATGTTTACGAACAATAAAAATGGAATTAATTCTAACTATAGGTTAGGAACTCTGTTGTTGATGACAATTTATTTGTTCCATAGTCTGTAAGAAAAACATGCAGATAAAATAAAGTGTAGAGCAGTGTTTTTCTCATTCATTGTCAGGCTACCACTGTCATTATCTAGTGTTTTTCTCAAGAATTGCTATTAGGAATTGCATGTGGAGATTGTTGTGGTTTAATGGTGTACCACAAAATGTAGCTATGAACAAAAATACTTAAGGACAAGTTGCCATAAAATAATCATAGCAAAGGCTAAGTGCATAATTATTGGGAACCCTGGGATTTGTCTAGAAGAACCATTCAATAATGAAACCAATAGGTTGTTGGTTTTTCCTTAAGGTACTTCTCATATACCTAAACAGAACTTGTATTGTTATCATGGAACTCTAAAAAGTAAAATATTCCAAAATGCTCTCCCTTCTGACACTTTCTTTCTACTAAAATCTAACTAATTTTGGTATGCATTTGAACGGGAACGGTGAATGCAAAGATTTCTTGGGCAGTCTTACTGTTACTATATATATTCATTGGAGGGTGGGAGAATTGAAGAAAACAATCATTTACTTGGCAATGTCTTGCCTATAAATAATGCCCTAATTTTTATAAAAACTTGTATTTTTGTGAATGCTTTTATAAACATTCATTTGAAAGCAATTCCATTTTTTGGAGTCTAGATATAGTATTTTAGCAGAACTTAATTTTTTTCAGATTCAAATACCATAGTTAAGAGCAGACTGTGAGTTCAGCAAGAGTACTTCCGATCTTTTCATTAAGCACTTCCTATTTGTCGGGGATTTTATTTAATAGTAGAAATAGAGATATGAGTACACATAACAATTCTGGCTCTGTAAAATGCATAGCAGTAAGGTAAACATGAAAATATAATTTCAGTGCAATGTATGAATTGGCATGGAAATCATGAAGAAATTGCTTTCGGATCAAAGGAAAGATTGATAAACACTCTCTAGGAGTGTCAAGAAGCCATTTATAGAAAAGTTGAGATTTATGCAGTTCCCCAAAGGATAAACATGCCACCTAGTAGACACAGAAAAGTAGTGTGTCCTTGGATTTTTGTTCATGAAATAGTTCACCCAATTTTGTTCATGGAATGCTTTCACCTACTTAGTTTTTCAGTGTTTTAAATCAATTCTAATAAAAATGAAAAGTATATTTAGGAGAGAGAAGGAAATATTTTTCAATTTGTTAAGTAAATATTGGTTCCATTCATCCAACTGTTCTTCTAAAAAAATTCAACTTCTCACATAACTAACCCCATCATGGAAAAACTGTTGGTGTCAAAAAATGGTCATTTTAGGGCAATTGTTCACAGTAATGCAAGCGGACGTGTCTACAGGTAGCACACTTGCTAGACACAATTTGTTCCTTCATTTACCTAACTTTCTTTCTTAGTATCAAACAAATGAAAGTCTCCTTGTATCTGTGAGGCAGTGTAGTCTTGTGAATAAAAGGAGGCTTCAGGAATCAAACTACATTTAAACACCACTTTACCACTTGCTAACAGCATAAACTTGGACAAGTCACTTTAAGGCTCATAATCTGAGATTCCTCACTTCTGAAATGCAGATACTATATGTCTTTGTATGTATTAAATGGTTTTATATCCATAAAACTCATGGCACTATATCTGACCCATGGTATTGACCACACTGTGACATTTTCTCTATTTGCATAGATATAACATTCCCCTTTTGTCTTCAACTTAAAACCTACTTCATTCTCAGAATTCTCTTAATATTTTCAGATTTAATAGGTTCCATATTTTTCTGCCAATACTGAGCCAATTTCTCTAGGGATGAGTAGAGAGTATAACATAACAGTACAAAAGAAACAGTGAACAAAATGAAAAGACAAACTATGGAATGGGAAAAATATTTGCAAATCACATATCTGATAAGGAGTAATATCCAAAATATATAAAATCATACAAATCAATACCAAAAACCCCACAAATAATCCAATTCAAAATGGGCAAAGGACCTTAATAGACATTTTACCAAAGAAGATAGACAAATGGCCAACAGGTACATGAAAAGGTGCTTAATGTCACTAATCATCAGGGAAATGCAAGTCAAAACTACAATGAGGTAGCACCTCACATCTGTTAGAATAGCTATCATCAAAAAGTCAAGAGATAACAAATCCTGGCAAGGATATGGAGAAAAGGGAACCCTTGTACAATGATGTGAATGTAAATTAGTACAGCCAGTATTAAAAATAGAACTACCATGTGATCCAGCAATTCTACTTCTGGGAATATATCCAAAGGAAATAAAAACACTATGTTGAAGAAATATCTGCACCCCTATGTTTATAGCACCATTATTTACAGTAGCCAAAACATGGAAAAAACCTAAGGGACCACCAAGGGGTATATGGATAAAGAAGATGTGGTATAGTTATACACTGAAATATTATTCACCCATAATAGAAGGAAATTCTGCCATTTGCAACAACATGGATGGATGTACCTTGATGGCGTTTTGCTAAGTGAAATAATTCAGACAGAGAAAGACAAATACTGTATGTGAGATCATTATACAGAATTAAAAAAAAACTCATAAAAACAGAGATTAGGTTTGTGGTTGCCAGAGGTATAAGGTGAGAGGTTGGATGAAGATAGTCAAAAGATACAAACTTACAGTTATAAGGTAAATAAGTATGATGAAATAAAAATTTGTATTTAAGGCAAGATAAGAAAAATGTAAACATAATTTTTTTCTCTGCCTGTTTGGGCCTCCTCCCTTCCCTCTAGTGTACACTGTGCATCTGTGCTATCCATTATCTAGATGATGACAGAAATACCTGCTGAACCATAAAGATCGTTTTCTTTTTCTTGCAACAGCCATGTAACTATTTAGAAGATAACATTCCTTTCTCAATCCTGTAAGGAGTCACCACTCACCTTATATGTGCAGACGTCTTTGGTGAACTTTATGTACAATGCCAACGTATCATTTCCTTTAAAGATAGTGATTGATGCAGAACAGACTGGTCAGACGACCTGGGGAGACACTGGGCTACACCTAATGGAAGTTGTTAGCTTAAATACTCATGACCTTATTAATGTTACTGGCTATATTACTTGTATTCTGCCTATTTTAGAAGATTATTGTCTCTTGCATTAGGAAATGCATGACCAACCCTCCAATAAAAATAATGAGGACTAGATGACTTGAGAAGATTAACCTAATATATAGATCTATGAGATCAATGATTGCAATAGTGTAACTCTAGACATGGGAAGAAGCAACAAGGAGGAATATTTTCCTGGACCATAACAGACTAGTAAGACATGTCTAGAGGCTTTTGGCTACTATTAACAGGACCTAGACCCATAATAGCACATTGAGTGGCCTGTCAATGAAATCCTCCCATGACCTGGGGATGAGTCATCCTAGAGCTGTGGGACAAACTGGTCATAAAATGCCTCCCAAACCTTGGTTGAAATTAAGACCAAAAGGGAGGAGATTCTAAAATAAAGAATGTTGCCCACATCCGGTTCTACAAGAATCAAGTCATTAACCACTCCAGCTGCCGACCTATAACACACTCTGAAAGGAATTCAAGGCAAAGATCAGGATGAAGCATTTTGTGCTGTGGGAAAACTGTCAGAACAGGCGTTGAGATAGATACTTTCCGGAGAAAATTTTATAAATCCAGTTTCTTGCATCTTCCCCTAGGTAGAAGAGCACTAAAACCATTAACTAAGATAATCTGTTCGTCACGAATAGCAATAACCTTTTACCAAGGTGTGTGCTTGACTGTGTGCACCCCTTCTCTAAAACCACATGTAGACTGGCCTCCCCTTTTACCTCTTCAAAACAGTCAGAGCTTTGTGAAAGACTGTCTCTCAGTTATAATCCTCAGGTTGGCTTGAATAAAATTTTCCATTTCTTTCTTAGTTTGACTATTATTTTTTTGTAGATAAGTAGTTGGGATGTAGTGTACACTGTGATGAGTTAACAATGCTGTGTGGTATATTGGAAAGTTGTTCAGAGAGTACATCGTACATCCCTAGAGTATTCATCACAAGGAAAAAAACCATTTTTTTCTTTTTCTTTTTTTGTCTTTATATGAGATGATGGATGTTACTGTGGCAATCATTTCACAACATCCGTAAGTCAAATCATTATGTTGTACACCTTAGAATTATACAGGGCTTTATGTGAATTAGATCTCAGTAAAACTGGAAAAAATGCATTCACTTGAATTAGAACTCTAAAAAAGAAGAAAGAAAATTGTTCAATTTACTACTTAAAATTATTCGTTTATATTTGACTTTTTAAATATGATAAACCTGTCAGGGCCTTCTAAATTCAGGAGAGGTGTGACATTCTTTGATAGTCCCACTGTTTCCAGTTGTGGAAATCAATTTAGATGACAGAGAGCATGTGGGAACAGTGCACAGAGCTTCATTCTTACAAATTCCAGTGACTGTTCAGCTTTCCATGTGATGATAGCAACTATATTCCTGCCATACTGATGGAAATCTCTATAGATAGGGATATTGTCAGCAGCCTACTGCTATTTTAAAACATTCAGCACTTCTAAAAACATTATCAGCAGTTGTTAGCTTACTTTTCATTGTCTTGTTCCTTTTGTAAACCCCAGTTTAGGACCAAGTGTAATTTATAATAAACCTTGGGTCTTCCTGCACAGGAAAAAAGGATTGCTATCCCAGCATTCCTGAGGGTTGTGACTAGGAAGAGATCCCTTAAGGGATATAGTTGGCATAATGAAATCTTTAAGCAAATTAAGAAAGCCATTATAAAATCTACTACTGGGAAGAAATGAGGGGTCCAGTTTTGTAAAGAACCTTCTGCTCTTTTAAAAACACACACACACACACACACACACACACACACACACACACACACACACACACACATATATATATATATATATATATATATATATATATATATATATATAATAGATGAACAAGATTATATTGTATAGCACAGGGAAATGTATACAAGATCTTGTGGTAACTCACGGTTAAAAAGAATATGACAATGAATATATGTATGTTCATGTATAAATGAAAAATTTTGCGCTACACTGGAATTTGACACAACATTGTAAACTGACTACAACTCAATAAAATAAAATAAAATAAAATAAAAAACAAGTTTAGGGAATCAATCATGGTAGCAGAATCTTGCCAGAGGAAACTTTTCTATCTCGAAATCTAATGGCACCCATCAAAGAAACCATGGAAGGTATCCACTGAAGACATTTAGACAAGAATATAAAGGAATATTTGATGTTTTAAAGACACATGTACCAATTGCTAAACTTAGAATTTTAACCTATGTAAAATATTATGTTTCACTAAGACGTATTGCTATCCCTAAAGAGTGGCCCACCTTGCTTGGTGAGGTGTTCTGGAGATTTTTCTCTGAAAACATTTCTTCATTCACTTAATCTTTGTTTGAATTATATTAAAAGTTGAAGTTGTACAAATGAAAAAAAAAATAACAGCACAATATTATGGCTATCGGCAAAAGTTAAAGGAAAACAATGGATGTTGAAGTTCAAGTCTAATGTAATTTTCTCCAACAGTAGAAACAATTCACCCTCAGAATATAAAATTACACCTCAGTCATTCCTTATTGCCCAACAATTTAAGTTTATGCTAGCTAAGAGCAACTTTGTTTCTTGTTATTTTTTCTTTTAAAATGAAAATATGTACAAATAAGATACAAGTAAATGCTTGCTATGTATATTAATTAATTTAAATGGAAATAATATCAATATATATTAGCCAATGTATTATCAACATATGACATCAAATGTAATATTAAATTTCATTTTAAGAAAAAGGGAGCTAATTCTTTATTTATTTCATGTGCGTAAACCCCTGCAAAAAAATCACATAACACACATGGAAGAAATGAAAAATATAGCAAAAAAAAAAAAAAAAAAAAACGCCTCTGCATCTACAGATATGTATCTCACATTCCAAATCTTTTATCTCTGATTTTCACAAAAGAAAGTAGCATTTGATATCTCCAAGCTTTGTAGCTCCTGACACATATATAAATATCCAATATATGCTGGAAGACTTTATCAGATATCAACAACTCGAGGACGTGGTAACAACTGCTTATGAAAAGTATTGCAGATTTCAGCTGAGGCGCTCAAGAGGATTGTATGGGCACAGGTTCATCTGTTATGTAAATGAAAATATCTCTCTATTTCTTGAGTTAATCAATGCATTAAGTGGGCGATAGACTTTATGATTCATCGACAGTGATATACTGAAATATTCTACACAGTTAGCTGACTTTATGAGGTTTAATTCTCAGTTCAGAAGCTAACAGTAATAACTTTGGCACATATACTAAATTAGCATAAATGCTCATGGTAGCAGCACTAATGTAAAAGTGACGAGTGAGGCTGAATAAGGAAAAGAGAAACCTATAGGACCTTAATGCAATATTCATACCTTCCAAAGGCAAACACTAATTTACTACTTAATCTATATATCAGGCCATGAATAGTAAAGAATCTACATAATGCGTCAATTCTGTTTCAAAATACTTTACTTATAGGGAGAAAAGACCACATTAATAAGATGGAAATGCTGGTTTATTAGAGCCAGTAATGGTACTGAGCCTTTCATAACTTTGCCCAGGGCACTACTCTGACTGCCAGTAACAAAAAAATTAGCAATTGAATTTCTCTGAACAGCTGTCATTTACTATAATACTTAACCAAAATATTGCCTTCATTTGACTGCAGCAAAGAACTTTCCATAACAATCTGTGAAAACTTGGAAATGGCCATTTTATTTGCAAAGAAAAAGAATAGGCTTTTTAAAGTTTCTCAATTATTAGTTCCTTGGGAGGTTAACTGCAAAGACGACACAGATATTTCTGGATTACTTTCTGTTAAAAATCAAGAAGACTTAGATATTTGTAAAGATCACATCACTTACTCTGGGTATATTCTAGAGAATCCCGGTCACCTACTCTGTACCTTTGTGTCCAAGAAACTTGAGGCACAATTTATGAATTACTCTAGAGCAAGTAAAGTCAGTGACCTCAGAGGTAATCTTTTGATTCTCCGTGAATCAGATGCTGAATGAACACAGAATTTGAGTATGGGACTTTGTCAAGTCCACCTGATTAAGTCATAATAAAGAAATAAGTATAAGAGGAAAGGGTTACATGGTACATATAGGGCTGTATAGTAAGGATAAAGTGTGGAATGAAACTGGCTGGTGCAAAGGGTGAACAGGAGTCTTTAGTGAAAAATACAAGCTGTACCAGGTTGCTTATGAGTTGAAGATTTTTGATGAAAAGTAATAGACTGCTAATTATTGCTAATATCAACATTTATTATGAACTTGCTATTTACCAGCTATTATCCTCAGCATTATATATACAAAATATATAACTCTATGATGTGAATATTATTTGTATCCCTGCTTTACAGATGAAGAAACTGAAGCAACAGATGTTCATCACTTACCCAAAGTTAATAGCACCACATGATGGAATGGAGGCTCAAGGTGGTTGATCATATGGCAAATAAGTGTTAGAGCTGGAACTGAACCCAGACCTGACTATGCTCTACGAGTTATTTTTCATTGCTTCTGTGTACACTCTTAAAAGTACAGAGTGGGTAATATTGCAACTTTCTGATATAAAGCACATTAAGTATATACTTTAAATCATAGGACTTCAAGAGATTTCAGCTTTGCCAACAACCTGTTTTCCTATGGACCACTTCCTTCCATTTGTAGGGGTATTTTTTAACGTTTTGTTGAGATATTTATATACTATAAAGTTCATTTGTTTAAAGTGTACAAAGGCTTTCAGAGTACATACAGAATTTTGTGACCATCATCTCAAACTGATTTTAGGACATTTTCCTTACCCCAAAAATAAACCTCATACCCATTAATAGTCACTTCTCATGTCCTTCCCAAGTCCTAAGCAGCAGCCACTAATCTTTCTGTCTCCATATATCTCACTATTCTGGACATTTCATATCCTTCCCTTGACCTTGGGATTTTAAAAAACCCATTCTTCTTCAAAGAGTTCCTCTTACTCTTCATATTTTACTTTAGTATATCTTACAGCCTCTTGAAGAAGTGGAGGCAGTAGAAAAGCAATTTTCCGAAAGGTTGTGTACTTTCATTGTCAAATAGATGTAAAAATGGAATTAGAGAAACAGCAAGATAATGTTGTGGAAAAAGCCATATTGTCACGCAAGTGACATCTGTTGCCTATTATCAGGAGTAGAAGTCTGAGCACGTCTGCCAACTGCACCCTGATATCAGAGTCACCAAGGAAAACAACACAGTCAAGCGCTGGGTGGAACAATGCTTGACTCACATAGAGAAGAGGCAGAAGAAGATAAGCTTCAGTAGGGAACGAAGGCCCCCAAGACCAGTGAGTCCCTCAAAGATATTCCCACACAAGGTGATAAGTCCAGCACAAGCTGTGACAACTATTTATCTGTTAGTAAGGAAGTGTTCCAGATCCAAGAACCATTCTTACAAGGCCAAGTTGGGGGGTGGGGGGGAGGGTCGAAAACTGCACATGAGACTTATTTGCCCAACACATATTCATAAAACTTAGGTCAAGCCCGTATCCTTTCACTTAGTAATTTTTTTCAGGTACTAAACATTTGTTGAAATGTACCAAGCACAAAGGGTGTGTATGCGTGTGTGTGTGTGTGTGTGTGTGTGTGTGTGTGTGTGTGTGTGTGAATGCAAATGTGAATCAAAATATCTCTTTTTTCAAAGTGTTTTTAATCGAGTAAACAGAATCAATATTAAATAAATTCAGTAAAAGATAGCGCAGAGTTAGAAATCTGCATGCAGTGTTTTGAAAGGACAAAGAAGCAGCATTAACTTTAACAATTGAAGGTGGGGAGAATGTTAAATAAAAGACAGATTATTCTGAGAAATGATGATTCCTTGTATAATCTCCAGGATGTTACTTTACTTCTGAAAAATCTGGACTTAATTTCTTTTGAAGGTGAGATGCTTAGAAAAATGATCTTTAAAGTCCCTTTCAGTACTATAATTCTGAGTGAGAGGAAGAATATTATCTACACCCTTCATTCCCAACAACAGCAACAAGAAAACCAAAATAGAAACCAACCAACAAAAATTACCTATTTAGAGTGTGTTTGAGTGTAAGGGATTTGAGACAAAATATTTTAATTAATTAGGACGTCTTCAGGTTACTTCTAGCATGCATTCATTCATTCAACAATATTAAGGACTTAATATTACCAAATACTATCCTAAGTGCTGGTGTTACATCAGTGAACAAATTGACAAAAAAAAAAAAAAAAAAAAACTAGATAATTTCCCTATCTTGATGTTTTTGACTTCTTGTAGCTTTCAATACATTAGGGTATATTTCATATATTAGAGGCTTCAGTTTTCTAGTGATCCAGTTTTCTCATGCTTGGAAAAATTGTGACCATACTTGTATTTGCTTCAGAAAAATATGACACTAAATTAAACATCAATAACACTTGCTTGAGAATTTATAATAACAGCCTTCTATTTCATCAACTGCTCTGTCGACTTCAGATGAACAAATGTGTAAGAATTATTTCTACACTCAGCTTGATTTTATTTAGCTACTATTTGTGTTCTAGATATTAGTCTACAAATCTAAAAGTTAGAAAGATTTCGAGAAGTGTTCTATCAAAGAGTTATTTAGGTGGTGATAAACATGGTTTCATGGAAATTCCTAAATAAGTATTATAGCCTATAACCAAACATGTAGTTAATGAGTCTGTCTTATTTAGGAAAGCACCACATTAGGCAGTGTGGCTTAGTGGTTAAAGGTATCAGCTTTGGAGTCAGATGGGCAAGGGTTTATTTCCATCATGGCCCCTTAATAGCATTTTGACTGCCTTTGGGCAAATACATTCTCTTGCTTGAACAATTATTTGACAGGGTTGTTTTGAAGATTAAATGACAAAGTATCTAAAACAGTATAGAAATTGGCACATATTAAAACCATATTAAAATAGAATGGGAACTAATACTACTATAAGCCCATAAGGGTATAACTGTGACATTTAAAGGAAAAACTATGATAGTTTTTCCTACACAAACCTCATGAGATATTCAGTGCCAAATTGACCTATGGTCAAATACATTTGGGAAACTTTATACTGTATAAGATTCACAGAGCACATTAGTATATTATAGCTTCTACAATCCTATGGTAAAGAATCAAGTTTAATATTTTTAATAGAGCATGTCCTAAACTTATATGAACAAGACTGTGGAAAAATACACTCTGGATAACACTAGGCACAGTATAAGATTTTGATGAATTTGCTATAAAATAAAATATGTAAGAGAGTTTACAATATGGCCTAACAAAGTAGTTTTTACTATCACATAAAAGAGAGGGTAATAAGAAAATGATTTTTGTATATTCAAGCTTTCATGTTAATATCGTGATCATTACACTAGTTTCCAGTATAACCTAGTGCCAGGTATGTAAAAAGACGTATGATGCTAATTTTATTTTCCTAAGTCATCCTCTTTTGTTTCACTTCCAGTACATTAGTGTGAAAATTGAGTAAGAGGGAAGAGCTGTTACAGTTTTTATAGATGTGTATTAAAACTTCATGGGAGATCATTTTTGCTTTTGATTCTAAACTTTTTATTTTGAAATCATTTTAGATTTATATGTGAATTACAAGGAAAATGCAGAGTTCCTATATACCCTTCATCCAGCTTCCCCCAATGTTAATACCTTACAGTCCCATGGTACATTTTTCAAATCTAAGAAACTGACATTGTTACATTATTATTATTAACTAAACTCCAGACTTTATTTAGAGTCACCAGTATTTTTACTAATTTTTATTTTCATTTCTACGATTCAATCCAAGGTGCTACATTACATTTAGTCATTATTGCTCCTTGTTCTCCTTTTATCTTTGACAGTTCCTCAGTCTTAACTTGTTTTTCATGATCTTGACACATTTGAAGATCACTGGTTAGTTATTTTGTAAAGCATTCCTCAATTTGGGTTGGTCTGATTTTGTTTCATATTAGACTGATGTTATAGATCTTCAGAAAGAACACCACAGAGATAAAGTACTTTTATCATCACATCATAGGAGGTATTACATGGTATTAGCAAGACATTACTGTTGATGTTGACTTTGATCACTTGGTTAAGGTGGTATCTGCCAAGCTACTACTTTGTTAATAAGCAATTTTTTTTCATCCCATACTTTACTGTTTAGAATTGAATCACTAAGTAAAGCCCATACACAAGAAGAGGGGAATTAAACTGCATTCTTGAAAAAAAGAATATCAAAGAATTTGTGGACTTAATGTTAAAATCCACCACCATCATTATTAAAAATTCAGGGGAAAATATTTTCAAAGTTATGCAGATATCTTGTTTCTCCTTAAATTTCACCCACTAATTTTAGTATCCATCAGTGGATCTTTCCTGCAGCAATAATTACTCAGGTATTCTAATTTTTATTTTCTATATTCTTCATTTTTCCACATTTATTTGTTAGTATTTTTTGGTGAAGTTTTGTCCCTTCTACCACAATTATTTACTGATTCAGTTATTTATTTTTATTACCATGGACTCATGGATATATATTTGATTCTTTGATTTACAATCCAATACTAAGAATTTATTTTGCTGCTCAAAACTCTCCAGCTTTGGCCATTGGAAACTCTTTCAAGTTGGCTCCTTTTGTCCTTTTGACAAGCCCAAGGCATTTTTCACTTTCTGGTATTATAAGATTATCATCTTATATTTTATTTACCTAGCCATTTGTCCAAGGCTGATCATTTTAGAACTCATTTTTGATTGTTACACCAAGAGTCAGCAATCATTTTCTATAAATGGCCAGATAATAAATATTTTAGGCTTTGTGAACCATACAATCTCTGTCACAGCTACTCAACTCTAACATTGTAGTACAAAACTGTGCTGTGTTACAATAATACTTTATTTAGAAAAACTCATGGTAGACCAGTTTTGGCCCCGGGCCACAGTTTGCCTATTCTTCATTTAGACAACAGAAAATCTAAAGTCAAAGTGGAAAAGACAATGATCCAAGAGACATGCTGAAAATCATGTAAGTTTCATTTTAAACCAGTTTTTACTCTTGAAACCAAGAGGACCTATCTGTTTTAAAAATTTTATCTAGAGAGTAATGTCAACAAGATGGTGGATCAGGAGGTCCCTAGCTTGCATTCCCCCATGGAAGCAATGATCTGCCAACCATCTATCAACAAAAGTGCCTTTGTGGGAGTTTTCAGATCTAGGCAAGAGATTGCAAATTCCTGGTAAAGTCAAGGCTGAGAAGAGCCACTTTGAGAAGACAGTCCTGCACTTATGTGGCAAGCTTGCCAAACATGGTCCCAGCTGCAGACTGAAAGCAACCCCATCACATTAAGAACCAGGCTGCAGCCCTCCTTAGCTACAGTCCTACCATCAATTCCATCCACCAAGGGCCCTGGGAGAAGCCACATCCATCTGTGCATTCTGTAACAGGCCTGCCAACCACAGACCTGATGGTAGATTTTGGAAGCAGCCCTGTGAACCAGCTCCAGCCCCACTGTACTGCAGTCCAGAATCAGTCTTGCCCATTCAGAGACCCACCTAAGGACTTGATGCAAGCCCATTCAGAGAGCCAGTGGAAGCCACACACATCTGAGCCCCTAGTAACAGGTCCATCACCTGTGGACTCAACTGTGAACTCAGAAATGTCCCCAGATATAGCTGTAGCACTGTTAGACTGTGGTCCCAGAAGCAGTCTTGTCTACTGGGGACCTGTTATCCACCTGCAGCCTGGGTAACAGACCTGCAAATCATGTATCCAATTGCAGACCTGGAAGCAGATATGTGACCTGGCCTTATCCACATTTCATGGCAGTTCTTAAAGGAATCCTATGTGCCCAGGGACTTGGCAGCAGAAGGTCTTTACTGCCAAAACTAGTCTGTAAAGGTATGAAAAGGAGTTTGCTACTTCAAATGCACAGACATCAATTTAAGTCTGCACAGATCACAAAGAATAGGCATGGCACCACAAAAAGAAACTAATAAAACTCTAGTAATTGACTCCAAAGAAATAAAGATCTAAGAACTGCTTGACAAATAATTCAAAATAATTGTTTTAAGGGAGCTCAGTCAGCTACATGAAGGCACAGTTAGACAACTCAATGAAATAAGGAAAACAAAGCATGAACAAAATATGAAGTTCTAAAAAAGAGTTAGAAATCATAATAAAGAACCAAACAGAAATTCTTTTGCTGATGAATACAATGAATTAAATAAAAAATGCAATAGAAAATTTCACTAGCAGACTCAATCAAGCAGAAGAAAGAATTTGGGAACTTGAAGAGGGATCATTTGAAGTTACCCAGTCAGAGGAGAAAAAAGAAAAAGAATGATAAAAGATATGGGATATTAGGAAGATGATCGATATACACATTATGGGACTCTCAGAAGGAGGAGAGAAAAGGACTGAAAGCTTATTTAAAGAAATAGTGGCTAAAAACTTCCCAAATATTGGGAAGGATATAGACATCCAGATTCATGAAGGTCAAAAGTCCCCAGATAGGATCAACCCAAAGAAGACTATGAGATAAATCATAATCAAATCATCAAAAGTTAAAGACAAAGAATGTTGAAAGCAGTAAGACAAAAGTGACTTGTCACATACAAGGGAGCCTCCATAAAACTATCAGTGAATTTCTCAGCAGAAATCTTGAAGACCAACAGAGAACAGGGTGATATATTCAAAGTGCTGAAAGAAAAGAACCTGCCAAGCAAGAATTCTATACCCAGCAAAGCTGTTCTTCAGAAATGAAGGAGAAATACTTCCCCAAAGAAGCAAAATCTGAGGGAGTTCATCACATTTAGACCTGCCTTGCAAGAAATGCTAGAGAGAGTTTTTTCAAGTTAAATGTAAGGGTGCTAATTAGTAACATGGAAGCATATGAAAGTATAAAACTCACTAAAGATAAGTATATAGTCAAATTCAGAATATTCTGATACTGTAATGGTCATGCGTAAATCACCTTTAACTCAAGTATAAAAGTCAAAAGACAAAAGTATTAATAATAAGCACACATATAATAATTTGTTAATGTACACATAGCATAAAAAGATCTAAAATATGATATCAATAACATAAAATGTTGGAGAAGTAAAATTGTAAACTTTTTGTATGCAAATTTCAGTTGTTATCATATTAAAATACACCATTATAACTATAAGATGTTTTATGTAAGCCTCATGGTAACCACAAGGGAAAACATCCCTCAAGCAGATAGAGAGAAAGGAATCACATAATACCACTACAAAAAAATCATTACATCACAAAGGAAGACAGCAATAAAGGAAGATAGAAACAAAAGGGTGACAGAACAGTCAGAAAACTGTTAACAAAATACAAGAGTAAGTCTTTACCTATCAGTAATTACTTTAAGCATAAATGGGTCAATTTAGTAGGAGGATCTAACAACTAGAAATATATAAACCCAACATCAAAGCACCTAAATAAATAATGTAAACATTGACAAATTTGAAGGAAGAATTAGCAATATAATAATAATAGTAGACTTCAATACCTCATTCTCTATAATGATAGATAGAATCTCCAGAAAGAAAAATCAATAAGGAAACAATAGCACTGAACAATACTATAGAGTAAATGGGCCTAACAGACACGTATACAGTACTTTCCACCCAACAGCAGAAGTATATAAATTCTTCTCAAGTTCACAGGAAACATTCCTCAGGATAGATCATGTGTTAGGTTGAAAAACAAGTCCTAACAAATTAAAGGATCTTGACATCATTACAAGTGTCTTCTTGGATCACAATGTAATGAAGCTAGAAATCAGTAACAGTAGAAATGGGAAAATTCACAAATACATGTAAACTAAACAATACAATCTTGAGCAACCAAAGCCACTGGGTCAGAGAGAAAACCAAAAGGGAATTTTGAAAATCTCTCAAGACAAATGAAAATGAAAATGCAACATGCCAAAGAAGACCTAAATTAGACAAGATATAAGAATCTTCTTTATGAAAAGAGTAATAGAATTATAA
Source organism: Camelus bactrianus (assembly GCF_048773025.1). Classification (NCBI taxonomy): domain Eukaryota; kingdom Metazoa; phylum Chordata; class Mammalia; order Artiodactyla; family Camelidae; genus Camelus; species Camelus bactrianus. Next base: position 73,397,556 of record NC_133575.1, on the reverse strand, counting down.
ATCTGGAGAGGATCAGAAGGCATAAAGCTCATGAGGTCCAATTCTTCATTGAATGAATTCCTCACAGCATCTCTGAAATGGAAGAAAGAAGTGAGCACTTATTGAGCCCTATGTGGGTGCAATATTCCTTTTAAAATGTGTCACCCAGTGTCATTAGTTATTTCTCAAGGTTTTGTGACATGCCCAGATTTAATAACAGTGTGTTACATGTCTTCATTTAAGCTAATGATACACAGATTTTTTAAGACTGATAACCTAGTTCTAGAGATATACCTTCTAGTCTGGAATGGATCTGTTCGTCTTTGGGTTATAGTTATTTTACCAGCAATGGCTAAATGTCAAGCTGTTACTGAGTCATGGTAAAGTACATAGGTGCTAAAGTCAGAATTTCAGTGTTCAGGTCTTGGCTATATCACTTACCGCCTATATGAACATGTGGAAGTAATTGGTCCTTTTTGTACCTCAGTTTCCTCATCTGTAAAACTGCAACAAGAGTAATAATACTTGTCTCATAGATATGTGGGAATTAAATGAAGCAATGAAATAAATGCATAACAAATATCGTGGCAAGTAGTAGAGCACCCAATACATGTTAGCTGTTGTTATTTATAATGAGGCCACACTTATCAGTCTTGCCTGTAAAGAGTTCATGATTATCATCGTCAGATGCCTTGTAGATATCTTGATTAATTACATATATCAGTTATAAGGATTTTTGAGTCCAGGGAACGAACATGAACTCTGATTTTCTTGAACAAATAGAGAATTTACTGGTGGGAAATGAGGTGGGTCACAGGTATAAAGAAAAAAACTAACTGGTCTCAGAAAGACTGGAATCAGGAATTCAGGAATTCAGTTTGTAGATGAATAGCTCCTATTTCCCCATTTTATGGCTTCACCATTTTGGACTCAAATTCAAAAAGACAAAGAGAATACCATGAGCTTGGTTAGGGTTGCTTGTCCATCCCTGGGCCAGATAGAATGAAGCACACTGGGGATTTCACCTAGCCTGCATGCCATAAGGAAGGTGCAGTTTTCAAAGGAAAGGGAAAAGAATTCCGGGCAGACAAAACAATAGATGCTGAGTACCCTGTGTCTATAACATTTTTTTCACTTGATAGTCACTTTGAAAAATAGAAATGTTTTGAATTTGACATGACAATAAGTCTTATTTGATATGATAAGAGTTAAAAGGAAAATCCCTGTTTGCCGATATTAGTGTACAAAGTTGAGCAGTGAGGAAGCTTGGAGGAATTCACGTTCAAGGTACTCCTGATTAAACGTTACCTACATTTATTTATTCAGCCACAGGTTATGTATCATTTAAACGCTGTGAAACATACTTGACATATATATCTTTTTAATAATAATGGTTTGTAGAATTTTACCTCTCAAAGCATACGTAATAGTTCTGCCTCTCTGAAGCATGAAATTATGATGTTATTTTAGCGTTCTTTTTCTTTTGTATTCTTAACACTCTATCTTAGACTTTATCATTTACCTAGCCTTGGATCACTTCACAATCCATTTCCCATGTCAGATCTGAGAATCTTGAGAACCTGGAGAATAGGGTTAAATAGTATAAAATGAAGATCTGTGGAAAGTAGTGGATTAGAACGGATTTGTTATTGCACAGAGAGAAGTTTTATGGTTTACAGGACATAAGATATTATTTAAATTTATAGTCTAATTTCTTTTAAAATACACACACACAAAAGATAGAGAAGGAGAGGGTAAGTATGGAGTGCTTTCTGGGAATTAGATTCAGTGCTAAGAGCTTGGGGGTTGTCATTCAAGAATAATATTTAAAGAACAGATATTTTGTTTTTGTTTAATAGTCTAAGGTAGACACTTATTATGTAGGTCTTTGAAAAAAATTATCATTTTGCATTTGCAGGAGTTACACTAAATCGCTATTCCATAAGGAGATTTTGATTAGAACCAAATTCCTTTCAATTTAGCTGCATTGCATTTGTACATGGAGTCTAATGAAAAGCGTATAACCTTTGGTGCCTGTCAGACCTAGAATTCAGCTTTCCTGTTAGATTGTGAGTTACTTAGCCTCTAACCTGCACACATGCACCGTGGAAATAGCAATTCCTCCATCATAGGGTTATTGTGAGTATTGAAGCCGATACTGTATGTGAAGTTCCAAACACTGGATTTGACACATGCAAGGAAATCACTACATTTATTTCCCTAAGGAAAGTAGATACTGGATATTGAATAGTTAATAGATAAATGAATCTTCAGACAACAGTTGATAAATTCTTTCAATCTTAATTGTCCAATCTTTGTAGAATTAAGTTTGCATTATCCTAAGAAAAGTAGCAAAGTCATTTGAAAATAGCCAAAAAAACTGCTTTAAACACAACTCTGAATCTACTTTCTTGAAAGTGAAAAGGTTTTCTATTTAGCTCATGTAGGGTAGAGTGATACTTCTGTCCATTTTTGGTTTAGGTTTTTTTTCTTATTAAGTCATATGAGCTGCTTATATATTCTGGAGATCAAGCCTCTGTCAGTTTCATCATTTGCAAAAATTTTCTCCCATTCTTTAGGTTGTTGTTTTGTTTTACTTATGGTTTCCTTTGCTGTGCAGAAGCTTGTAAGTTTAAAGCATATCGATTCTTCCTTACCTTTGCCATATACATTCACAGACCCTTTCCTCTACATATTGATTCCTGCATTTTCTGTTTGTGTCTTTAAACATATTTAATATTTTCTCTTCAAATATTTCTATTAGAAGTTCTCAAAATTCTGTATAAATGCCCCATAATTTAATAGTAAGCTAATCTTTTAAAATGACTCTAGCCTGCATGTTTTGAACAAGAATTAGAATGACACTGTTGTGTTTCCAGATGCAGAAGGCTTACAGGTGTTTTTTTAAATAGCAGGAAGAAAATGTTGATTAGGTTTCGAGTATATGCCAGCTACAGAAATTAACTAGATTTAATTTGTTTCTTTCACAAATCTCATAATGTTCAGAAACCAATTAATGTTTTAATTTTCACCACTTTACCACATAAGAAAAATTTCCATTATGTTCCAAGTCACCTGAAAAAAATGAAAGAATTTGAAAATCATGGAAATACTTAATACAAACCTATTGGATTATTGTGACAGAATAAATTCATGTTCAGAGCTAACGGTAGTATTCAAGCTTGGGCTTACCACAACGATGCAAGCATTCTTTTTACTGTTGTTTTTTTTTAAATTATGCTCTGTGTATGTGTGCACCTGCATACGTGTGTTTCCAGGGATTTAGTTCTGTTATCCAGAAATAGAGAGAAATCATTGAAAACAGTATATTGTAACACTGTTAAATGCCAGCACATTTGAGTATTTCCAACTTATTAATGAATTACATGTATATAAGGCCTCTTTGTTGACTTTTTAAAAAGGAATAAATTTGAAAAAGTAGACCCTTCAGAGTGTTTCCTCAACTGCATACAAAACTAAGGAAAGGAAGCAAAGAATAAAATAGAAAGAAATGTGCCTGACGTTCAGTATCTCGGTGATAAAATAAAATTTGATTTTATACAATTTCTTTTGTCAAGTTTTTTAAAAAACTAACTTCTGAAACAATCACAAATTTATGGAAAACAAGTTACAAGTACACTTCAGACATTCTTTTTTTCCTGAACTACTTGATAGTAGATTACTAACATGATATCCATCAACCCCTAAAACTAGTTTAATGTACATTTCCTACAAACGAGGACTTCATTCCACATAACACAGAACAAGTATCAAAATCTTATATTCTCCTTGACCAGCCCCAGAATTAGTCATTTCTCCAAGCAGCTCTGGTTCTTTTTAGCACAAAATAGTGTTTATAATCAGGATCTGAGCACTACATGTGTTCATTGATTTTGGGATCAATACCTTTCTGTGTGTAACTAATCTCTTGACTATGCCCCTATCCTACCTCCCCTGTGCAGCCCTCCTGTATAGATGCCCTTCTCACCTTGCTTGGACCCTAAACCCAAACCAGGCTGCTCCCTGTATGGAAGTCTCCCTCACCTTACCTAAGCTGTGATACCCGGTGCCAGGCCACCTCCCTGCATATGTCCTTCTCAGCTACGAAGATGGAGCCCTCGTGAATGGGATTAGTGCCCTTGTAAGAGTCATGAAGGAGCTTGCTTCCTCTTTCTGCAGTCTCATGTGAGGCTACAACAAGAAGTTGGCAGTCTGCACTGGGAAGAGTATCCTCACCAGAATTCGACCATGCTGGCACTCTGAACTTGGACTTGCAGCCTCCAGAACTGTGAGAAACAAATTTCTGCTGTTTATAAGCCACTCAGTGTATGGTCCTTTGTTATAGCAGCCCAAACTAAGATAGATGCCCTTCTCATTTCATTTGGATATGACTTTAAACATATTTAATATGCATGGCTTTTATGGAGATGCTCTTCTTTTACAACTCTGATCCCCTAATTTGAGCCACTGTTGCTTCCATATCCTCCAGCATCATTACCTACCTTGCTCTGGCTCACAGAATGGCTTTAGGACTGGTTTTTCTAGAAAGAGAGAAGATGGAAGGGGATAAAGATAAATAAGAGTAAGAACCAGTACTTAACTTATAAGTTGACTTGGGAAAATGACTTTTAAATTTGTGTCTTTATCTGCAAGGTGGTACTGCATAAAAACATACAAAAGAATATACAGTGAAAACTCTTCCTTCTCACACTCAGAAGGCAATCATTGTCACCAGCTTTTTGTGTGGGTACCCTTCCAGATATAATCTGTGCACTTACAAACAAATACATGTGTATGTATGTGTATACATATCACAATGCATTCAACTGATATTCAGTTTACAGAAATTTGTTTCCATTTTTTTCTATTAAAAAAGACATTACAATGAATATTCTTTCCTGTACATGAATCATTTTGCACATGGGCATGACTATGAAATAGAGCATCTGACTCATCCTTGCTAACACAGTATGTTACCAAAGTTTTTGACATTTGACAATTTTATAGTTGAAATCTAATAGTTCATTGTAGTTGATATTTTATGTCTCATACGAGTGACATTGAACATTTATTTTTTTGTTTTTATGTGTACTGTTCGTTAATCTGATTTGTCAATTTTTATCATGAGTTTTTTTGATTTTTGAATTGAAAGAGAATTTTATATTGAGGAAGTTAGCCTTTGCCACTTGTTATTTGAGTTGCAGTATTTTTCCCTGTCTGTTTTTTTCAAACTTTATTTTTAAATTTTTCTGCCATAGAAAATGTCTCATTAAAAAAAAAAAAAAAGAATTGTATATACAGCTTTGCCAAAGTAGCAACAATTGTGTTGTGTCATCCAGAAATCCATGAAGACCTACTAAACATGTTTGAAATTTCCTATTACAATCAAATAAAACATAGCAAAGTAAGTCTGACATTTACTTAATGATGCACCTAATTGTTATTATGCTTCATGGTAATTAGGCCTTAATCATATGGTTCACATAAAGGAACTTTTGTATTACTTTTTGCAAAGCTAGAAAAATTAAGTGTAAGCTAATATTTTCTTGTAATGGAATTAGTTTTCCCCTTCTGTAAGAAGCATCATTGAGGACTTTTATCATTGCATATATTTTCTAATTGACTTGAATCCTATTGTTACTTTCTTCTAAGTCTACCATATATCTTGAAGGACCCCAGAAAATCTATTTTTCTGTCTCATCAATTAAACAAAAAAGCTGTACCAGGGGCTATAGAGCTTGAAAAAGCATGATCTCTACACACTGTATCATGAATTATTTGCTGAGAAAGAGAAAATGATCACTGCGGATCAAGAAGAAGGGTGAACAAAAAAAAATTTTTATTGAAGTATAGTCAGTTACAATGTGTCAATTTCTGTGTACAACACAATATTTCAATCATGCATATATATACATATATTCATTTTCATTAAAGGTTACTTCAAGATACTGAATATAGTTCCCTGTGCTATACAGAAAAATGAACAAAACATTTGGAAAAAAATTAGAGGGCTGAGATGTCCTGATTTCAAGATTTAGCATACAACTTCAATATTGAAGCCAAAGTGGTATTCAAAAAAAGATAAACTGATCAATGGAATGCATAAGGGATTTCTGAAATAGCCTGACACATATATGGTCAGTTGATTTTTTTCTTTTCTTATGAATATTTATTTTTTCCATTTTTTAAAGTGAAGTATAGTCAGTTTATAATGTGTCAATTTCTGTGTACAGCATAATGCTTCAGTCATACATATACATACATATATTCCTTTTCATATTCTTTTTCATTATAGGTTACTACGTGATATTGAATATAGTTCCCTCTGCTATACAGTAGAAACTTGTTGTTTATATGTTTTACATATAGTAGTTAGTATCTGCAAATCTCAAACTCCCAATTTTTCCCTTCCCACCGCCTTCCCCCTTGGTAACCATAAATTTGTTTCCTATGTCTGTGAGTCTGTTTCTGTTTTGTAAAGAAGTTCTTTTGTGTCTTTTTTTTTTTAAGATTCCACATATGAGCAATCTCATATGGTATTTTTCTTTCCCTTTCTGGCTTACTTCACTTAGAATGACAATCTCCAGGTCCATCCATGTCCCTGCAAATGGCATTATTTGGTCAGTTGAGTTTTAACAAAACTGCAAAGATAATTCAAAGGGGAAAATAGAGAAAAAATAGTCTTTTCAAAAAATGGTGCTGGAACAATTGGGCAGGCATATGCCACGAAAAAGAAGTAGAAAGGGAAAAAGAAGAAGAGAAGGAAGAGCTGGAGCAGGAGGAAAAAGAGGAGGAAGGGAAGGAGAAGGAGAAAAAGAAACTTAACTCATAAGTTTCTCACACCACATACAAAATGTATCATAGCCCAAAATGGAAAACCTTAACCTATAAAACATAAAATATAAAACTTAAAATAAGATATTTGTTACTTTAGCCTTGGGTTAGGTAAATTTGTATTTAGACATGACACAGAAAGCATGACCCAGAAAAGAAATAAATTATGAATAAGACATCATCAAAATTAAAGATTACCATTCCAAACTCCACTCTTGCTGCTTTATCACCTAGTTCAAGGTTCAGGTAAACCTGATTATATACTTCCCACTTCTGTGCCTTTGTTCATATTGTTCTCTGTGTTTAAAATCCTATTATGCTTTGCCAAAATTTGGCCCATTCTTCACAGCATCACTTTGTCTTTCCAGAGCTCCGAGAACCCCAGTAATAATCTTACCACATTTGTGCTTCTATGCCATATGAATGTATATATGTAAACGTGTATGTGTGTTAGATGACATACCCATTTTATTGATTTTATTGGATTAAAAATACTTTGAAGGCAAATTATACATCTTCATCTTTTGTTATGCTTAAGCCCAACCAAAGGCCTTATACATATTAGATACATTAAAAATGTTAAAATGGATTCCATTACATGGGTGTAAGCACAGATTTGCTTTAGTTCATAAACTGTATTTGTTTGTGTCAAATAGAAGCTATGGGAAAACTTTCTGTTCTTCATCATCGGACATGAGAAATCCATAATAGAAATTATGCATGGAACATCAGTTGTCATTAGGTAACAAATACGAATGCAGTCTGCTCCTTCATCTGCCATTCTATCTGGACTCTGGGGGCTTCCTTCCTGTTGCTCCCCATGGTGGGTTAGCTAATTCAAAAAAGGCCTGTATTACTCCTATGCCTAATCAGGAGAGGAAAAGGTGAGAGCAAGTAGGGTTAAGGAAAACAATAATATGCTTCCTTAATGGTGTTCTAAAGAGGGAACCTTGAAAAGCTGAAGGTGCAACATGAAAACCTCAGCAATTCTTGGTTCTCATTTTTAGGACATCAGTTGCCTGCATCTTCTTTACAGCTTTCTCCCTGGCAAAATATTAAGTGTATTGGATAACCCTGCTCCAGTAGTAATTAGATTGCATTTGTAATTTCATCTTAATTAGATGTTTTTAACTAAGCGGATAAGAGTTGCTTTATTCAGTTGGACACTTTAGTTATTGTTACATCAGAATTTTGTAGTGAAGGATGTCTTTGTGTATTGAGGGCCTTTGGATGAGTATAGAAAGAAAGCAGCGGCCTGGAAATAGTGTTAATAATGTTACAAAAAACAAAAGCAAAAAAATAAATACATTCAGAATTCAAATTATTTTTCCAATTCATATATACCAAGTATGTTTTATTTCATATATGTATATACACAGAACACACAGCTGTGCTCTCACTATGGATATATACAGTACTGATAGATACAGATATAGATTGCATGGAAAATGGTCTAGATAAGGTTTAATTATATTCTCCATTTTTACTTATTCATCTTTCATTAATTAAATGAAATGGGACAAAATGTTTTCTTGAGTTATGGTAGTGCTGATATATTACTTATGACTCTACAAATTTAGTAAGAAATGTTATATTTAATTCCTTACAATTTGGGTGTGTAATTAGAATTAATGTAATTTCCCACAAGCTAATGTCTGTTATTTTATAGAAATAAATTTGGAATATACATATTCTAAAGCGACTATTTAGAAATATTGAAAAGAGCACGATATTCAGCATATACAAACTCATTTTTAATCCTAAGTATGTTTTGCACTCAACTAAAATTCTTTTTATAAGTTATCTGACAGAGCAGTTTATAAATTTCAAGTAGAATCTGAACCAACTAAAATCAGTACTTTGCAATATAGTATTAAAAATAGCAAAACTAGAAAATAAAAAGGGATTCAGTTTGATTTGTCAATACCAAATAGAAGAATATCTCTTCCCTTTGAAATCAAGTGTAGTGAGATCCCAGAGTAAGTGTTTTGTATCTTTTCTTTTGCACACTATTTTCTAAAATACTTGAGATTTTTCATAGCATCTGAGCCTATTTTAGATATCACCATCTTTTATTGTATCTGTAGAGTGTTTCAGCTAAAACAGATGCAGATAATGCTTAGATTTCTTTCCAGAATGTGTTCTTATAAGCATAATCTCAGCAGAGTTGCTGATTGCAAACAAGAAGAACAGGGATAATGAAATCGGTAGCTAATATAAAGAGCTCATTCTGCCAATAACATTCAACCACATCTTTTTACCCAAGCTTCTAAGAAGCAAGAAATTTGTTCAGACAAGTTTTATTCATGATAGCCAACAACCGGAAACGTCCCAAGTATCCTTCAAAGTGTGGATGTTTAAAGAAACTGTAACACATCCATGTAATGTTACTTAGCGAGAAAAAGAAGAGAACTATGGATACACAGCACAGCCTGCATGGATCTCTAAAACATTATGATGAACAAAAGAAGCCAGATACACAAGAGAGTATAGAGTATGATCCCATTCTGTGAAACCCTAGACATGGCCAGTCTAACCTATAATGACAGAAAGCATATGATTTCCTGGGACTGATGATAGAAATTAACTACAAAATGGTACAAGGGAACTTTTGGGGGTGATAGAACTATTACATAACTGGTTTGCAATTGTGTTCACAGGGTGTATGTATTTTTCAAAACCCACTGAACTGTGTACTTACAATATATGGCTTTTGTTGTATATACATTATTCCTCAATAAAGTTGACTTTAAAATGAAGAAAATACTATTATTAAATATATCCATATAGGAGAATGAATGTTGTAAATACATCGCCTGAAACACAACTGAATTAATTTCTTAAATTAATCTAGGTAGGGTCATCATATCATTTATTATCTAAATCAAGACACTTTAGGGAGTGAAAGGGGGATGTCTCCAGAATAACAGGCATGAACTGAGACTGTTCCAGGCAAAATGGGACATATGGTCACTGTAAATACAGGTAATTTTGATAATGTGACTAGGTCCCAGGTTTCATTTACTCATTACACACTTTCTCTTTCTTCCTTCCATCCTCTTTTGTTCCTTGTCTACTTCCTATACTAGCTAGGTATTATTATTATTATTATCATCTCTTCCTAGGCCATCTCTATGTCATGACAAATTACATATTCTGATAATTTTCACTGAACTGTGAAAATGCTATTTTGTCCTTAAATAATTATAAACAGTGCTTCCTTAGACATCTTCAAATTAGTGCACATTTAGGTTACTTGTGAGATGTAGATTGCAGTGAATAAGATAGGATAGTAACCCCAAGGCTAAAAGTATAAAATAATGTGCTGCTTACACATTATGACAATCTTTGAATTTCATATCATCATTTACCTTGATTTTAGCTGAGAGGTGTATAGTTAGCCCATCTTTGATGCGATATTTCAATGTTTATAAGAGTTTTCTAGAAGATTATGTGCATTCTTGCCTTTCTAAATGTGCAAAGTCATAGTTACAAGGAACAACATTTTCCTATTGTTTTCGCCGTGTAACTTACTCTTACGAAATAATTCATGCGAAAAAAATTCTCTGCTTCTATGGCCATTAGCCCTTTCCACCTCATTCCTGAACTTATTCAAGAAAAGGATGGAAAACCACCTGTCGGGGTACTTGCAATGATTCCTTCCTCTCAAGGCAAGGCTGACCTCTAAGTTCCCTTGTAACTTTCAGTTCTATAATTATGTTACAGACAAGAAAGGGAGACAGCTGGGCAAAGCAGAGATGTGAATGATTACTAACAAGCAGCATAAAATATTGTGTCTTCATTTATATACAACCTGAATACAAATGCAATTCATTGCATATTTTCAGTCATGTCATACTTGTAAAATTTTATTTACAACAGAATATTAAATATTAAAAAAGAAGTCATCCAATATTTTGGGTACTGCACACTCTTGGAGACTCCATGTCTATCTTAATAAAAACTTTGATCACAGAGACCTCCTTTAGTTGATAAAAGAAAGTTGTTTCTGCTTTTTAGCGAATACCTGTGATTCATCGCTAAGACTTCTTTCAACTGTGATTTATGTCATTATTAATGTTTTATTTTCATGAAAGATTAGAGATCTTTTCTATATGATTTAAGGATAATTGATACAGAACTTTGAAAAATATAGTGACTGATTACTGAACTACTATATTTAACAGTACTTTCATTTATCTTATTTTTCACAACTACATATGAAAAATAAAAAAAAATCTTCCTTCTAATTTTTCTCTAATTTGAGTCACCCGGGAAAACAGTGAATTAAGTAATTTCTGAATTATGAACTTATTTCTGCTTTTTTTCTGTTTTGAACCCCCAAATCACATATTTATGAGGTGATTTTTGAGCATCAGGAAAACATTCATATTGCCATGTTATGTTCTTTGTTCGAGCAAAATACAGCATCTTATAATTTAGATGACACCCCTTTAATAATGGCATCTTACAGTTTAGACGACATCCCTTTAACAATTTTTGAAATCATGTTGGTTTATAGCAGTAACTCAAATATCACCAGTGTAAGATATAGTTACTCACATAATTTTTCTTGGAACAAAATGCATAGTTAGTATTTTTTTTAAATCTCTATGGAAATTTCCTCTAAATTGTTTCCCCACCACACAATGTAGCATTCTTAGAAAGAAGCTGAAAATCAGGTTGCATGAATCTGTACGCTTCTGCAAAGTAAGCATGACAGGAAGAGAAAAAGTGCTTTCCCTCATTAAACCCAAGAGTATAGAAAATAGCTGAAGTTTGGTCTAACATAATATTTTTCTCTTTTTAAGCCACATATATTTTTAAAAATTGCCATATGCAGAAGAAATAACAGTCAGTTTGTATTTTTCAAAATATACGCCAGGCACACAGCTGTAATCACTCCTGCTATGAACTAGCATTGCTCCATGTTCTCAGAGAATAGCACTGTTCAGTATGTAGTGAGCCTATTTCCTCAAGCATCAAAGTGTCAGACAACTCTCTATGTAACCATTAGTGTAGGAACATGAGTGTATTTGGCTAGGTTTTCCTCTTAACTAATCTTAAAATAGACTGAAAATGCAGAGGGCAAATGAAAAGAAATTACAGAACAATTTAATCATTAAATTAATGGAAAAATAATGTTTGAATAGCATTAGATACCCAAGCAGCCTACAATCAGTGATAATGAATTTGCACTGGGAAAAGTGGAATTAATACGTTCTTTTTTGTTTCATTTAAAACACCTTTCTAAGACAATGTTGCCTAGAAATGTTTCTTTTCTCTCTTTGTTTCTTCCTTCCTTCCTTTCTCTCTTCTTTCTTTTTTCCTTCCTTCCTTTTCTCTCTTTCTTTCTCTCTTTCTCTCTTTCTTTCTTTCTTTCTTTCTTTCTTTCTTTCTTTCTTTCTTCCTTCCTTCCTTCCTTCCTTCCTTCCTTCCTTCCTTTCTTTCTTTCTTTCTTTCTTTCTTTCTTTCTTTCTTTCTTTCTTTCTTTCTTTCTTTCTTTCTTTCTTTCTTTCTTTCTTTCTTTCTTTCTTTCTTTCTTTCTTTCTTTCTTTCTTTCTTTCTTTCTTTCTTTCTTTCTTTCTTTCTTTCTTTCTTTCCTGAAAGAATGAACCTATGAGTGTGTCCAGAACTTTGAAAGAGCTGAGATTTTACTCTACTTGCAAACTAATGAGCTATTCTACCTGCAAACTAATGAGCTATTCTACCACAGTTTTATGGAAGCTGGCAGAAGAGATGAGAATTCTAAATCACACACAAAAAAGGAATTTTATTGCTCATGACAATGCCATTAGCCAGAGTGCCAGGACTTGTGCCAATTTTCTAAGCCTCAGTTTCCAGGTGATGACTGTACATGAAATGGTTTACATTACAGAAAAGGGACCCTGAGCTTAGGGAACTTGAGTCTTTTCTAATGGTCAGTAAGCCTGTCTGATATTTGCCTGGGGTAGAGAAACTATCTTTATCATATTGGACAGTTAGCAAAACTTCTCTGTGTTCTGGGGGAAGATATTGTTTCTGTCCTCTAAAGCAATTCACTTAACAGTGTGTGTCTTGTTGCTAACACAAATGAGAATAGGAAAATGTTGGGTGAAAAAAGTCATTAGAAACTTGATTCAAAAGGTTATTTTCACATTGTGAAATTTGAGATGATTTTCCTTTCATGTAAGTATTTGAAGAAGGATTATCAAAAAGTTTCACTTTTGTAGCTAGGAAATCTTTGACTAGCCCGTGATCCAAAGACAAACTCAAAAGAAAATAGGTGCGAAGAGATGTCAAAGAAGACCTCCTCTGTGAGAAAGGGATCCTGTCTAATCAAAGAGAGTTTCTTTTCAGCTCTGTGTTCATTATTCTGGAGACACTGTCACTAAGGCCTAAGAAATCATTAACAAGGGTTATTGGTGGCTCTGGAGGTTGACCTATAATGTTGAAACCCCAGATGTACAAACAATACAAACATTTCCTAAGACTGATTTTCACAATATGGCATTTCAGAGTGCGCTGAAGTACATTATGAATCGTAAACCCATGTCCCAGAGTCATGTCCCTAAGATGCTAGTATCCTGAGGTCAGTGTGATTGAGAATATAAGTGAGTGATGAATATCTTTTTTCTTCCAGGTATGACTCAAAGTTAGTATATGTCATTTGGTTTGTGGTAAAGGTCAGTAGCTGCCTATGAATGATGTATTCCTTTTTTTTCTATTGTGACTGAATGCTTTGTGTAAACATATAGTTTTACCACATTCAGATGATGTTGGTTGTAGTTGGTTCACATTATTATTTATTTTTCTTATTACTTTGGGGCAATCTCACTACCTCCATATTTACTATCTCTTTGTACTACATACTCTGTTGCTGTAATGAAGGAGTTATCTTGAAAAGTTATCTTCATGAAACTGATTTAGAAACCATATTTAACATATAGCCTGCTAAAATCTTAGGATGAAACATTTGAACAATAAAGATTATTTTCTCACCATGAAATGGGTTACCAGCTAATTCATCAGGTGAGATTTCTAAAATACATGCCAGGGGTGGAGATATAGCTCAGTGGTACAGCACATGCTTAACATGCACAAGGTCCTGGGTTCAATCCCCAGTACCTCCATTAACAAAAATAAATAAATAAAACACATGCCATCTCTCTGAGTTTCATAATGTACTTCTTTGTCCATTAGTATAACATTAAATATTTCCCTACCCAAATAGTATATATATATTGTTCAAGGACTTAAGTCATGAAGACTGTAATTAGTGTCTACCTTGAGAGATGCTCATTCATGCATTTTTTATTCTAGCAAAAAACCAATAGCATGAGATCTAACCTCTTTATAAATTTTAAGTGTACAGTGAAGAATTGATAACTAACAGTTCAAAGTTGTATAGCAGATATTTTAGAAATTTTCCATCTTGCGTAGCTGAAACTTTATACTCATTTCCTACTTCCCCTACCCCTGGCAATCGCCATTCTTCTTTCTGCTTCTGAGTTTGACTACTTTCAATAACTCATATAAGTGGAATAATGCAGTTTTTGTCCTTCTGTGACTGGCTTATTTCATTTAGCACAATGTTCTCAGGTTTCGTCCACGTTGTCACATTTGACAGGATTTCCTTCTTTTCTAAGATTGAATAATATTCCATTGTAATTATATACCACATTTTCTTTACTCACTCACCTGTTCATGGATATTTAGGTTGATTCCACAACTTGGATATTTCCCCTGTAAGTTATTCTTTGACCAATTGGTTGTCATAGACGGTGTCACTTGATTTCCACATATTTGTGGGTTTTCCTGTTTTCTTTCTATTGATTTCTAATTTCATCCCACTATGATTAGAAAAGATACTTTATATGATTTTAATCTTTAAAAAATTGATTGAGTCTTGTGTGTAGCCTAAAATATCATTTATCCTGGAGGATATTCTGTGCATGTTTGAGAAAAATACTAATGTTGTTAGGTGGAGTATTTTATACATATCTGTGAGGAACAATTTGTCTATTGTGCTGTTCAAAGCTTCTGATTCCTTAATATTCTGCATGGTTGTTCTATCCATTAATGAAATAGAATTGAAGTTGCCTAACTTATTGTAGAGTTCTGTATTTCTCCCTTCACGTCCATTTTGTCTGATATCAATATCGTCAGCCCTACTCTCTTTTGGTTGCTGTTTGCATGGAATTTCTTTTTTCCAGTATGTCTCTTTAAGCTTATGTGTGCCCTTAGATCTAAAGTGAGTCTCTTGTAAACTGCATATAGCTTGATGCTTTTCTTTTCAATCTTTGTCTTTTGATTGGGGAGTTTAATCCATTTAGATGTAACATAATAATCAATAGGGAAGGACTTACTTTTGCATTTTGTCACTTTCTGAATGTCTTATAGCTTTTTGCACCTTATTTCCTGCTTTGTTTTGTGTTTGATTTTTTTGTATTAACATTTTTTAATTCCCTTCTTGTATAATTTGTGTATATTCCATAGATATTTTCTTTGTGGTTGCCATGAGTATTACACAAACCCTCATAAAGTTTTAAGAATTTACTTTAAACTGATAAGTTAACTTCAATTAATACAAAAACTCTACTCCTTTACACCTCTGTCACTCTCATTTTACATTATCGATGTCACAAATTGCATCTTTATATATTATGTACTCATTAATGTAGATTTATAACTATTTTTATGTTTTGTCTTTCAAATGCTATAAAATCATAAAAATAGAATTATGAACCAAAAAACCAGTAATACAGCTTTTTATGTTTGTCCATCTATTAACCTTTCCCAAGGAACTTTATATTTTCTTATGATTCAAGTTACATTGTCTATTTCAACTTGAAGGACTCCTTTTAGCATTTCTTGTAGGGCAGCATTAATGGTAATGGACTCTCTCTGCTTAGTTTATTTGAGAAACTCTTAATTTATCCCTCATTGTTGTAGGACAGTTTTGTCAACCAGATATAGCATTCTCTGTTAAAAGTTTTTCTTTCAGTGCTTTAAATATATCATCTCCCAGTCTTCCAACCTATAAGCTTTCTGCTAAGAAAATCACTAATAATATTATTTTGGATTCTTTGTATATGACAAGTCACTTTTTTCTTGCTACTTTCAAGAGTCTTTCTTTGTCTTTGATTTTGGACAGTGTGATTAAAATGTGTCTCTCCTACTTGGAGATCATTGAGCTTCTTGTATTTGAATATTCATGTCTGTCCCCAGATTTGGGAGGTTTTCAGCTATTATTAATTCAAATGAGATCTGAGATCTTTGTCCCTTTCGTCTTCTCCATCTGGGACTCTCATAATGTTTCTTTTGATTTTCTTGATGCTGTCCCATTAGTCCCTTACACTCTGTTCACTATCTTCATTCTTTTTTTTTTTTCTTTCTCCTCAGATTGGATAGTTTCAAATGATCTGTCTTCATTTTCACTAATTCTTTCTTCTGTTTGAATCTGTTGTTGAACCCTCTAGTGAGTTTTTCAACTCAGTTATTGTGTTCTTCAGCTACAGAATTTTTGTTTGGTTCTTTTTTATTATCTCAACTTCTATATTGATATTCTCATTTTGTTCATATATCCTTTTCCTGATTTCATGTAGTTGCTCATCCATGTTCTCCTTCAGCTCATTGGACACATTTAAGATAGCTGTAGTCTTTGTCAAATAAATCTAAGGCCTGTTTCTTTTTAGGGTCAGTTTCTGAAGATTTATTTCTCCTTCAAATAGGACATGTTTCCCAGTTTTGTTGTATCTTATCCTTTGTTGACAGTTGGCATTTGAAAACACAGTGATCTTCTAGTCTTTGCAGACTTGTTCCATGCCAAGGAAGATCTTTATTAATCAGCTCAGCTTGAAGAATCAAGGTCCTCAGAGCCTTTTACCTGAGGCTGCATCTTCCCTGGGGCTATGCATGTGCTTCCCCTCCACCAATTCCTTTTTATATATAGCTACTTTTATATGTCCTTAATTTCCCTAAGAGTCTTACCCCTTCCTCTTCTCAGGATACATGTTCTATTGTATTCTTCTGCCTGTAATCTCTTGTCTTTAGGTGCCCACAGGTATGCATTTCCCTTGCAATGATTTTGTGTGAGGGTTCTGGATACTCCTTTCAGCAGCCCACATCCAGATATCCAAAATATGCCAACATTCTATTCTGTGCTCTGAGTCACACGAGATAGAAACGAGTCCCTTGAGCTGTCCCCAGACATTGTAAACAAATCTCACTCTTTTCCTTCCATCTCAAAAGAGGAACTGGAAATTGGGCAGCTTCCTCCTGACAGCACTGTGCTGCACCAGAGGCAGTGGGAAGGGTAGGAAAAACACTATGAAATTTCCTACTGCCTTGAATATGGATTTTTTGGTTAGGTATTTGCTTGGTTGCTGCAACTTTTTACCTGGTTTCTAAGTTCTCATAAAGCTACTTTGGTTCATATTTGTTGTTTATTTAGGGTTTCTGTGGGGACGCAAGGGTAGACTTCTAGTCTACACTCTTGCATTTAATTGAATTTTGAAACTTTATTGTAACTCTGTATGGAATTTGTCTGATTTGATACTGTCTAAATAGAAATGATCTATGATCAAGAAAATGCAGCGAATGAGCACTTAAAATGTGTTGCTACCATGCTTAAGGAACTGAATTTTTAATTTGATTTAATTTAAATTAATTGCTTTACAATTAAATAACCGTGTGTGGCTAGTCAACATTGTTCAACACAAGTCTATGTTCTCAGTAGGGTGAAGGTAGGATAGAAAAATCATCTTTGAGATTCTTTCACACACCAATATATTGATAATTCTTTGTCTTGGGATCTGTGACATCATCAGGGAAAAAAAATCACTATTTTAGAGAGCCACTGTACCTAATGAGACTCTCTTGTGTCCCTCAAGAATGTTGTAATAAGGAAAATAAAACTTTGAGAACTAATTGTTATGGAAGGAAAATACCACACATGTTTTTAATATCCATTGACCCTAAGAAAACACTTTGCAATATTCTTTTTATTGAAAGTTTGTAGGATTATAGAGGTTGGTATATTGGGGAGGTAATTTAGCTACTTCAGATTCATTTGATTGCCATGCTTTTGCTTTAATATGAACTCATTTGCAAACTAAATACAAATGAAACTAGGTCCAACAACTAACTGGATTGGATTTGTCCTACTCAAAAATATAGTTGAATATTTCTAATTTCATTTTGCTTTCTTGACTGCTATTTGATAGAATTTGCATAAATCAAACTTTCCTCTACTATTTAAGTGGTATTAATCATAACACCTTATATTTTTATAATAATGTTTAAGGTATAAACCATGTTTACTGCAGTATCTAGTTTGTTATTCACAACAGTCCAATGAAGTAGGCAATATTGGTGATATTCTCATTTTACAGATGAGCAAATGTGGCTCTGGAAGATTAAGCAAACTGCCCAATGAAATAGTACTAAGCGGTGGAAGAGCTGGGATTCAAACCAAGTTCTGGTGGACTCTAAAACCAATGTTGTCTCTCAACACCATTTTGATTGATTGAAGACAGAAAAAAAATTTATCTCAAAGTCAGGCTGGACTTATTCTGAAGACTTAGAAAGCATCTTGGCTTTTCACATAAGCAAACTGTTTAAAGTTTGTAGATTCATTTACAATTTTAGTAGGAAATTGCAAAGGAATATTTTTCAATGTGTAGATACTAATATAAACAAATTAATTTTATTTTTAAATTCTAATGAAATTTTATCTTCAGAGTTTACAATATTTTGATTTCTAAATTGTTTTTACATTTACCAAATGGAAAGGATAACAATGATGTCCTTAAATGTACTACTACTAGAAATGTAAATCAAAAGAAATAAAATCTTATTAGTTGTTCATTGTCAGGAAAAGCATACAAAACAAACAAAAAACATAGTGGGGAGGTCTGCAGAGTAGATTGAAAGGAAAAACTGTCATAATATCAAATCTAAATAAGAGGGAAATATAGAGATTCTTTTTTTTCTGCAGTATACGTCTCCCCTCTATATCATCCCCTAAATCTTACTTGGATGCCCGATAGGTAAAATAGATGACACTAGAGTAGATTTAGTTGAAGTAAGATATGGGAAGCTTAGTGCTTCTTTATCTGCAAACTTCATCTACTCCCTTTTTACTGAAAGGCTTTTTTGATAAAAGCTTTAAGAAGCACAATTTAATGTTCTTCCATTTAAACCACTTTCATAAGATAGCTCTTTTTAAAATGTTAATACAGTTATCATATTCATTCTAATTCTGCTTTTTTAAAGTCTCAGTCTATTTCAACAACACATCATTCTGTTCAAACCCTTTTATACTTGGTTATATTACCCTAGAAGCTTTCCAGTTTTGTTAATTCCTCTCTTAAGATCTGGTACTCAGAAACCAACAGATTATTTCAAATGTCAAATGTGAACTGACCTGAATAGAGAAGGCCTGCCACTTCCATTGTTCTTAATTTTACTCTTTATTGTTTGAAATTCCAGGCTGTGTGAGCTTTGGGGTAGATCTTCATACTTTTGACTCATTCTATGATCTAGTTTGATCAAAACTCCCAAATCTTTTTTCTCACATAGAAGCTCTTTAAAAAAATAACAAGTTCTTCTTCTTCTTTTTAGTTTTTGCTAATGGATGTATTTCTGATCTAATGATAACAATGGTAGTAATTGAAATGGTGATGATAATAATAATGGCAGCCACATCTAATTAGTTCTTATTATGTGCTATGTGCTGGACCAAGCATTACAAATGTAGTATGTAACCTTCAAATCAATCATATGAGATATAGGGACTAATATTATTCCCATGTTACAGCTAAGGAAAATGAGGGAGAAAAATGTTAAATAGCTTGTTCAAGACCACACAAATAGGAAGTGGTACAGCTTGGACTAAAACCCAGATACGCCTGTCCTTACAGTTCAAGCCCTTCATTACCAATGGTTAAAGCAGAAATGTAAGGGCACATTGAAATATGATTAAAAATGAGGATGAATTATAACTTACTAGGAAGCCAGAAGAAAAGGGGCATTACAGAGAAACTAGAGAGTATGCTGCTTCTAGAGAGAAGAAACACTGATTTTACTGGATA
The DNA here is from genome assembly GCF_048773025.1 of Camelus bactrianus. NCBI lineage: Eukaryota > Metazoa > Chordata > Mammalia > Artiodactyla > Camelidae > Camelus > Camelus bactrianus. Next base: position 73,377,667 of record NC_133575.1, on the reverse strand, counting down.
AATGAGGGGTGACACAAGATTGCAAATATTACTAAAAATTTTAGTGACCATAATCTGACAGGACAAACCACTCCACACTCATCATACCACCAAAATACTCTTGCTAAAGTTCCTAATGAAATATGTGCTGCTAAATCTAGTGACATTATTCAGTATTCACTTTACCTCACATCTCAGAATCATTAAAAATGGGTGGTGTCTGATCTCTTCTCAAAATACTTTCTTCTCTTGGGCTTTGTGACCTTAAGCATAGTGTTTAGCCCTATTATATTTCTTTTTGTTTGTATGATCTGGCCTTTCAGCCTACAAAAATTATTTTGCATTGTAACTTTGCCATTTAATTTATTTGACATCACTTCTAGATTCTTGACATGAGCCAATTTCAGAATGAGGCACTTATGTTCTCTTTAAAGCGCTGGGTTTTAAAAACTGTGTAAGATAAAGTTAAGAATAGAGCTCTGTGTCATGCCATCAGTCCCCTCATATATAGTATATATACACATATATAGTAATGAATAAAAAGACCACAAGATAAAATAAAAACAATGACATTTATCTACTAATCTACATTCTTTGTATTTAACTAAGTAAACTTTTATCAATTTATCCAATGTCCTCTTTTCTATATGTTACACTAAAAGGTATCTTAAAACATATCAAATGCTTTCTCAGCATTCAGAGATATTATAGCCAAGATGATTCTCTGATTTTTACCAGTCTAGTGACCTTATTTTTTAATGAGTTTAGTAAGACACGTGGTGTTGGGTTTTGAATCCATGTCAGCTTTAAGTGATTATCTCTGTCTTTGTTAAATGCTCAAGAACCATCCTTTTGAAAATATTTTTCTGGGATTGCTGTTAGGCTCTCTCATTTGTAGTTTCTCTTCTTCCTTTTCCTTTCTATTGGTATTAATCTCACTCTCCCGGATTCTTCAAAGATCATGGATATCAAATAAACGGTCTCATCTCTAAATCACCATAGCATTCAAGGATCTAAAAAAGTTCATTAAGCTAGTAGTGTTAACATCATTTAGAGTTGTAAAATATTTCATTGCACTTTAATTCCTCCATACTTAAATTTTTCCTTTTCTAGCCAATAATGACCACTGATGGATACATATAAAGGAACTGAGTACCTAGAACATTTCTGCTTCCTAATTCATTCATTCATCCAATGTATATTTATTGAACACCTAATATGTGCCAAGCACTCTTTAAGTGCTTTCAATACTTCAGTGAAAAAATAAACCTTCCTGTCTCCATTCTCATCTATTTACATTAAATTATCCACCTCAATCAGCATCTATATCTTCTTTCATTTTTTTGTTGCAAAAATAAATAAAAATACTTTTATTTTGGTTTTTCACAATTTTGAAAATCTTTAGGCATGTGGAGCTTTTACTTTATCAGACTCTCCTATGGGGTTCTTCTACATTTTTGTGTTTGTGCTTGTTTATATGTCTCTCCATCCATCCCTTGGACATGTGTTTTGAATATACTGGCTTCTGTACAAGCTATCCTGGTCTCTTTCTTCCTAATCAACATAATTTACTTCTGTTCCTAAGGAATCTCCTGCAATCTTTTGAGTAACATTAAATGAGCAATTTCCATGACTGGGTTTCTGTTTTTGCTCTTTCTCTTGGAAAGCATTTTGTTTAAATTAGAACTGAGTCCAAGGCGAAGTACATGTTTTGGCTCTTCTAGGTATTTTACAATGTGGTTCTCATACAATATCACTGTAGTAAGTTGATATTTTCAAAGAGCACTCTGCTCTATACTTATAAGGGAAAACAAAGAGTAAGGCAGGAATTGTAAAGAATATAAGAAACAAAGCATATAGCTCTAACCCCTTCTCAGTAACAATCCAGAAAACAAGCTATTATATAATAATAGCTGTTCTTGCAAATAGAATCAATGGGAAAAACTGATTAGGAAAATTTAATGGAATTGTTTAGGTCTTAATGTGTCTAGGTTTGTACATTTACAATCCACATACAAACTGTCACCATAAAATGTTTTTGACTGAGTATTGTATAAATAGAGGAAGGCAATGGGTAGATGAGCTATCTAATTGAACAGATCATAAATTAGGGAGACATGTAAGACAAATTGTAGCTCATCTACCCATGTAGATAGCAAATAAGATATTGTTTAAAGACTTACATTTGAAAGGGAAAAGCCAAATACTTTCAGGAAAAAAAGGAGACTATCTTTATGGTCTTAAGATAGGGAAGGATGTATTAAATATGATATAAAAGTACTTATATTTGACTATATTTAAAGAAATAGCCCCCATTTCAAAAAAAAAAACTATAAAAACTCATTAAAATGAGTCACAGACTGAGAAAAGGCATTTTATACACATATAATCAAGAAGGGGTTAGTATATGGTATATATAAAGAACTTTTATAAATCAATAATAGAAACCAAAAAAGAAATCAATAGAAAAATGGGTAAGGGTTTAAGTAGGTATTTCACAGAAGAGGAAATCTAAATAGTCAATTAATATATGAAAATATGCTTGCCTTCACCAATAATCAAGAAAATATAATTTAAACTATAGTGAGATAGTGTTACAAAGCAAGCAGATTGGAGAAGAAAATCCGGCAAAAAGAAATCAGGCAAGGATGAGAAAAAATGGCAATTTTCTGGCATGACTATTGGATATATAAATAATTGAAATCACTCTTACCACTATTTAGGGGAGGAAAATTGCAACATCTGGTAAATTCGAAGATGCTCACACCATTCAACCCAGAATTTTTACTTCTAGATATACTCTTTGTAGCACTACTTGTAGTTTTATAGTGGTAATTATCTGAAATAACAAATGTCTACATTAGGAAAACACACAGTACTATATTCATACTGTGGAAACATAATAGAAGTTATAATGACAGACTAGAGCTGCATATACACACATGGTTAAAACTTTAAAAATGTAAGTTTCAGCAAAAAGAAATGATCTAAAAAGTGTCATGATATTAATATAAAGGTTTTTTCTCTTGTTTACTGCAGAGTTGGGTCTTGCCTGTTAACCAAATTGATAAACTTTTTTTATTTTAATAAGTGAGTTAATCTCATTCACATGTATTGATGTAACTGACATACTTGGTCTCAACTTTGTTATATATTTTTTGCTGTACTTTGAGTCTTCTCTCTTTTTCTCTTATTGTAGTTAAAAGTTTGTCAATTTTGTTTAACTTTTTAAAAAAGCTCTTGGTTTCTTTGATCTCTCTATATATTTTTTGTATTCTCTATTTCATGTATTTCTTCTCTGATCTGTGTTATTTCCTTATTTCTACTAACTTTCACCTTTTTCTTTTTCTAATTTTTTGAGATGAAAATTTAAATTGTTTAATCTGAGATCTTTCTCTTTTCTTAACATAAGCATTTATCACTAAAACTTCCCACAACTTGCTTCTGCTACATCTGTAAACTTTGGCATGTTGTGTTTTCATTTTCATTTGTTTCAATGTATTTTTTAATTTCACTTTTGATTTCTTCTTTGACCCATTGGTTGTTCAGTAATGAGTAGTTTAATTTCCATATATTTGTGATCTTTTTCAGTTTTCTTCTTGTTATTGATTTCAAGTTTCATGATTGTTTGGAAAAGATATTTGGTATGGTTTCAATATTCTTACATTTGCTAAGGTTTGTTTTCTATATATCCTGGAAAATGTCCTGTGTACAGTTGTGAAGAATGTATATTCTGCGGTTGGATAAAATATTCTGTATATGTCTTTTAGGTCGATTTGGACTAAAATATAGCTCAAGTTAAATGTTTCCTATTCATTTTCTGTCTAGATAATCAATCATTGTTGAAAATAAGATATTAAAGTCCCCTAGTATTATTATATTGCTGTCTATTTCTCCTTTGTAAAATGTTAGCATTTGATTAAAATATTTAGGTGCTCTGAAGCTGTATTTATATAATTTACAATTGTTATATGTATCCTCTTGATGAACTGACACCTTTATAATTATATAATGATCTTCTTTATCTTTTGTTCCAGTTTTTGACTTACAGGCTATTTTGTCTGATATAAGTATAACTACCCTTGTTCTCTTTTGGTTTCTATTTGCATGGAATATCTTTTTCCAACTCTTTACTTTTGAGTCTGTGTGTTCTTAAAGCTGAAATGAGTCCCTTATGAGCAGTATATAGCTGAGTCTTATTTTTTTTATCTATCCAATCACTTGATGCATTTTGATTGGAGAATTTAAGCTGTTTATTTTTAAAGTAATTATTGCTATGTAAGGACTTACTAACACTATATTATTTATTGTTTTCCTAACTGTTTTGTAGTTCCCTTGTTCCTTGTTTTTTTTTGGTTGTTGTCTTTCTTTGTGATTTAATGATTTTCCATAGTAATATGCTTTGATTCCTTTCTCTTCATCTTTTTTGTATTTATAGTAGTTTTTTGCTTTGTGTTTAGCACAAGGCTTATGTAAAAAATCTTATAATAGTCTGTTTTAAGCTGGTAATGACTGAATTTGATCACATACAAAAATTCTACCCTTTTTTCCTTCCCTGTTTTTAATGTCACAATTTACCTCTTTTTATATGGCAAATCCATTAACAAATTATTGTAACCTTAGTTATTTTTAGTACTTTTGTCCTTTTACCTTTAGGCTAGAGTTATGTGGCTAACACCCCATTATATTAGATTATTATAATGTTCTAAATTTGACTATATACTTAACTTTTTTAGTGTGTTTTATATTTTCATGTGTTTTCATGTTACTAATTAGCATCTTTTCATTTTATCTTGAAGAACTGCTTTCAGAATTTCATGATAATCAGGTCTAGTAGTGGTGAATTCCAGCTTTTGCTTGTTTGGGAAAGTCTTTATCTCTCTTTAATTTCTGGAAGAAAAATTTGCTGGATAAAGTATTGTTGGTTGACAGGTTTATTTTGTTTCAGCAGTTTGAATATATCATCCCTTTCTCTCCTGGCCTGCAGGTTTTCTGCTGAAAAACCCACTGATAGCCTTATGGGTGTTCCCTTGTATGACAGAAATGTTCTCTTACTTTTAAAATTCTTTCTTTGCTTTTAGACAATGTTATCACAATGTGTCTTGGAGAAGATTGTTTTGAGTTGTAATTTTGGGAAGACCTATTAGCTTCATGAACTTGGATGTCTAAATCTCTTCCTAGGTTTTGGAAATAGTCAGCCATTATTTTTTTAAATAAATTTTTGCCCCTTTCATTCTCTCTACTTCTGGTATTCTAATAAATTTGTAGATTGCTCCTCTTAATGGTATGTTATACTTTCTGTTAGCTTTCTTTACTCTTTTCATTCTTCTTTCTTTCTGCTTCTCTGACTGGATGATATCAAATGACCTATCTTGTAGTCCACTAATTATTTCTTCTTATTGGACAAGTCTGTTCTCATCTGTTGAATTCTTATTTTATACATTGTATTCTTCTACTTTAGGATTCCTATTTGACATTTTAAGTGGTTTCTATTTATTTGTTGAACTTATTTTGTTCATGCATTGTGTTCCAAATTTTATTTAATTGTGTGTATGTGTTTTCTTATAGTTCACTGAATTGTGTTAAGAAGACTAGTCTGAATTCTTTGTCATTCAGTCCATAGATCTCTACTTATTTAAAGCCAGTTGTTAGAGAGTTTTATTAGTTTCCTTTGGTGGTGTCATATTTCTTTGATTATTTATAAACCTTTTAATCTTGCTTTTGTGTCTGTACATTTGAGGAAGTATACACACCTTCGAGTATTTACAGATTGGCATCGGTGGGCAAAAACGTTCACCATTCAGCCCATCCAAGGATTCTGGGTGGGCCATCTGGTGTTGACCATGATTGGGCTTGCTGCTGGAGTCCTTGAGTGGCCAGTTCTGTTGCATGTTCAACAGGTGGGCAGGCCTGGTACTTGGGTACATGGGAACCAGCATGGTGGGGCAGGCCTCGAGTCTGGGTTCACTGGAGTATGCTTAGCACTTGAGTCTGTGGTCATGGACCTGGGACCCAAGACTGTGTGAGTGGTCTGGATCCTGGATTCATAGGGGCCAATATGGTACTGAGGACTACTAGAGTGCGCCCAATATCAGGATTTGTGAAGTTTGGCCCAGTATTCAGGCATGTTGTGAATCCAGTTTCATAGGAACGGGCCTGGAGGCTGGGGCTACAGGGACTGGCCTTGGTCCTAGTTCAAGTCTGGATTCTGGGTCTGCAACAGTCACCCTGTAGCTAGGGTCTTTCCACTGGGGGGAATAGGGGCTGGCTTGGATGTTGAATCTATAGGACTGGTCTGGCTGTGGAGTGAGCCAGGACCGAGTCCATGGAAACTAGTCTAGGGTCTAGGTATGCAGGAGCAAGTCTGGTAGTTGGGTGGGCCAGGGATCTGGGGCCACAAGACCTAGCCTGGTGCTAGAGTGGGTCAAAAGCCTGGGTTCACAGTAGTTGACCTGGTACTGGGACCAACCAGGATCCTGGGTTTATGGATGCTTGTCTGCAGCCTCAGTTTGTGGGGATTGATTGAGAACCAGGGGCCACAGGGTCTTCCTAGATTCTTGGAAGCCAGTGAGCACTGGAATGTGCTGGAAGTCTGGATTCATGGGAGCCTCCAGGGAACCTTGTGTCAAGGAAGCCATTTAACACCAGTGTGAATTTAGAGTCTGGGTTTGTAGGAGCCCACCAGGAGCCTGGGTTCCCAGGCGCCATGTGGGTCATGGGAGCCAGCCAAGACCGGGGGGGCGGGGTTTGGAGCCTAGGTTTTCTGAAGTCCATCTGGAGCCAGTGCCACCTGAGGCCACTGGAACCAGCTGGTGCTGAGGTGAACTGAAAGCCTGAGTTCACGGGAGCCCACCAGGAGCCTCGTGCTACGGAAGCTGCCTGAGTTTGCAAGAGCCTCCTGGGACAGCAATAGCTCCCTGTGGCTGATGGAGACAGAAGGCACCTGGGTAAGCTGGAGACCTAAGTTTTCAGGAGCCTTCTGGGAGCCAGGAACCAAAGGAGTCACCCAGGGCCACCAGAGCCAGCCAATATTGGTGTGAGCTGGGAGCCTGGGTTTGCTGGAGTCCACTTGGAGCTGGCTGTCATGGGAACCACCTGGGACCATGGAAAGCAGCTGCTGTTGGAGTGGACTAAGTGCCTAGGTTCATGGAAGCCCATTGAGGAAACTGGTGCCGTGAAAGTTTCCTGGGACTGTTGGAGCTGCCTGGACATGGGAAACATCTGTGGGCGCAAGAACTGCCTGGATCTGCTGGGGCCAGCTGGTGGCTCGGGTTAAGATGAGAGCCCAGGTTCATGGAAGCCTGCCAGAAGCATGGTGCCACAGAAACCACCTGGAGCCAAGGGAGCTGCCTAGGTTTGCAGGAGCTAGCAAGCACCTGGGTGAACATGGGTCTTGGGTTCACAGGAGCCTAGTGCCATGGGATCCTCCTGGGGCCTTGGAAGTTGGTAGGTACAAGATAAGGTCGAGGGTTTGGGTTGATAGGAGTCTGCTGAGAGCCACCTAGGGCCATAAAATTTGTTTTAGTGCTGGGGCAGGATGTCACTGGGATCTGTAGTGAAGTCAGGTGCTCACTTCCTTCTCCCCCTATGCGGAGAGTGCTTCTCTCCACACGGGGCTGCCTAGTTTTAGGGGAGGGATGATGGGGATAATGTGAGTATATCATTTTTATTCTCCTCAACGCATCTTATTTCTGTGCTTCCCCCAGGTTCTGTAATCTCTCACTTGGAATCCTTAGATCTCATGAAGGTATTTTTATACATGGGTAGTAATTCAAATTGATGTTTCTGGGAGGGAATGCAAGCTAGAAACCTCTATACTACAATTTTGCTGATATCATTCCTATGAATGAAGGATAGTAATTATCATTATTGGGAGGAGGGAGTGGATATACCAGTATAGATTGCACAGCCTGCTTAAGTATATTTATAACACATATTTACTAAAAATACATGTGAAGAAAATATAGCAAAATATTGAAATTTGATAAAACTGGGTGGCAGGTGAGTAGGTTTTTTAAAAAATTAATCTCTATACTTTATGTGTAATTGAAGTATATTAAATAAGTTTGAGTTACATCAGTTAAGATCTTCTGGAGCTTGGATCCTTAAACAATTGTTAATTTATATGGACACAAAAGACTAGGGGATTACATACAGTTCTGAGAGAAACTAACACTCTTTATTACATTCCAGACTTCTCCCCAAATCATTCATTGTAGTGATTGATGTTAGAAATCTTATCATTAAAAACTTAGAAATAATAGGTAAGACATATACCTATGAGGTTTTATCCTGCTTAATGCAAAAACAGACCTTCTTGGAAATGTTGACTAACTCTAACATTTATTAAAAAGTTTGAGATTGGTTGGATTATAAATTGTTACAGTTTTTCAAGTGTAGCATTTATTGTCAGTGTTGTTGGATAAGTAATATTTGGGTCCTTTGTGAATTCTCCCCTTTAGTTTTCTGTGACTACATGGAAATTTTTGTTGTTATTGCTTTGTTCTATTTTTAAATAAGATACCAGAACCTAAATGAATGAATCACAGTTTTTATTTTGTTTTTCTTCATATGAAGCAAAATTATCATACTTGTGAGCCCATTATTCAATTGATTCCTCAAAGATAAACTTTTTCCTCCTTTTGAACAGATAAGCATGTTTTGCTGTTGTTGCAAGTGAATGTCCTTGGATATAAACAGTTAACATTATATACACATACATGCGCATGGTCACGTGCACAACTAATTTTCTCTTAATTCAGAAAGAAAAATGAATGGTATTATTATTTTAGCATAAATTGTTACTCAGGAGAAACGTTCAGAAATAAAGCTAAACAGAAATTGGAAAAATACTTTTTCAACTTTTCCAATAGAGAAACTTTCGGTCATTTTTGGCCCCAGGATCTGAATGCACTTGTACAATGCTGTCCTCTATGGATTAATGCCAGAGAAATATTGACGAACTCTTTTTAGTTGCTCAGTACGCTATTTGACTTAAACTTTCTTTCCAGTGGATGCCATTATCTCTATTTTTCTTTAAGGTAAAGCAACATTACAAGAGAGGTAATGATTTATGGTGTTACTGCATAGGTGCTGTTGAAACAAAAGGCAAATAAGAACGTCAAATTTATTTTGAATGTGAGCTGGAGGACAGGTGTAGAGGGACCTGGAGAAGCTGAGACTAATGTAATGCTTCTTATTACCATCAAAAATTGTTGACAGTTTGGTAATAATGACACGCCCTTTATTCTATTTTTAGCATAGTTTGGCTAATAACTCACTATAATTTTAAGCAAGGGTTTTTTTTTTCTTTTGTCATTCTTGTTTTTATTTATTGAAAGGTACAAAATGACAGTTGTCCTTGGTGTCCTTTGGCATGATGGATCAACAAGTGAGAAACCAACAGAAATTAATTTATCCTGAGCCTTGCATAAAGCTTTCCTTGATTTCAAAACTAAACTTGAAGTCAGTATTAAACTATCCTTCCCTTGAGCCTTCAGAACACATATAATCTGCACTGAACACTTTGGCATATGGATATATATGATTTATCACCTTCACTGACTGTTTCACTTTGCTCCCCAACAAGACCACAAGTGCCTTGTGAACAGGAATAAATGGCGTACCCTTCTTTTCTATCCTCACATTGTTTACTTCAAAATTCTGCATGAATTACATGCTCACTAAACATACATTGAATTGTTGACAATCTTGTCTATTCTTTCTTTCCTGTATCACTCTGGTTCTTCTCTTCCAAATCTGAGGTAATGATTCAAAACCCCTTCTTTTTTTTATTCCTAAGTTTCCGTGTCATTTCCTACACAGAACTTTAAGCAATTTTATTTATTTTTCAAGTAAAATAGAGAAAGTTTCCTATATAGAGAACCCTTTGACTACCAGTTGGAATACAACTTATTTATAATTCAAAAAAGCAGGACTTGGTGGGGAGGGTATAGCTCAAGGGTAGAGTGTTTGCTTAGCATGAGGAGGAGGACTTGGGTTCAATCCCCAGTACTGCCATAGATAAATAAATAAGTAAACCTAATTACCTCCCCTTGCCCCCAAGGGGGAAAAAAAGGGATGCAGTAGTCACAAATAACCACACGTATTATATCAACCATCTTCACATAAGCTGACATCTGGACAACAAGCTCTTTACTGGTATAGTCGGCCTCCTGGGCAGTGAGCGTGCCATCTCTGTGATCTGTAAATATAACCATTTCTTGCTAACTGCCATGCCAAGCACTTTGTGCATGCTCAGGCAAACAGCCTTCAAATTGAAGTGAAGAATTGGGCAGGAAGAAGGAAAAACACTGGGAGCTGATGGATCTCTTGAAATTAGTCACTCAAGTAGGGGAAGGAGCTTGTTTACTCAAACTTGAAAAGCTGTATGTTTTCTGCATCTCTCCTTAATCAAGCTGGCTCTACCAACAACACAGTACAACTTCAAGTTGACATTTCTTTTCCTCTTTGTCATGTAGAAAAGTGGCAGTTTTGAAGCCTATATTTCAAAAATTCAGCACTTTGAGCAAATATTACTTGATTTATTGATCAGAATTTTTGGATTTGCATGTTTTATTCCTTTTTCCAGAACAGCTAGTAGAATAAATGGTCTCATTCATTTATTCATTCGTTCATGTACTTATACTTTACTCAATAGATATTTTGCATAAAATACAAACTATATGTTAATGCATGAATTATTTTATACTGATTCTATACTAGCCATTTTCCTAGATTTTGTCATTTTCTCCTCTTCTGTTCACACACACATGTGCACAAAATGCCATTTTCAAGGTTAATTGCAATTTCCAAGTCTTAACCTTAAAACTCCCCAACTTTTTATGTGACCTTGCAAGGATATTATGTTCTTCAACTTCCTCAAATCATACTTAATAAATGAGCTTTCCTTTTCTTTATAGAATTCTACTTATGAAAAGTAAGATTTATAATACATAACAGAAAAGGTCATGCAAAATAGTTGCAGATTTATATCATGTCGAAATAACAGAATAAAATTTAGATTTCTTATAGGTAAGCAATTCTGATAAGGCAGAGTGTGGCATGGAGGGAATCTGTAAAACAGATGGTGTCATAAGAGGGGAGATAAGAGGTATATTGTGAATTTATATCCAGTTCAGAAAGATTGTTATACAAACCGACATGCTTTTTAGAAGAAAAAAAAAGATTCCACTAATTTTGATAAAAATTTTATAATTTTGCCAGCATTATTTTATAAAAACTCAATAAAGGGTTCAAATTTGTATATAAAATAATAAGTTAGTATCTATTTGAATGCTTACACTCTATGCCAAGTTCTATTCTAAGAACTTTACATACATTAACTCATTTAATGCTCCTGACGAATCTGTGAGGTAAGATACTATTATTATCCTCACTTCATATATGAAAAAACTGTAACATCAAAAGGATAAATAGTTTGCTCAAAGTTATGTAGCTAGTAAGTAATAGAATGGGGATTTGTGCCAGGGAGTCTGGCTCCAGAAACTGCTCTTAACTACTTTGTTTAACCATCTCCCGTAATAACGAAACCATTTCTTATAACTACACCAAATTATTCCTGGATAGCAAAGCACTTTAAAAATATTGAGTAGAGATACTTTTCTAAATATGTAATTTTTAATTAATAAACTTCATGTTTTAGAATAGTTGTAGATTCATAACAAAACTCAGCAGAAAGTACAGAAAATTCCCATTTATCCCCACACAACCTCCCGCATTATCAACATCCCACACCAATGGTGCATTTGTTAAACTTGATGAAACTACATTGACACATCAGCACCCAAAGTCTATGGTTGATCGGTGTTTACAGCCTATGGATTTTGACAAATCTATAATGACATGTATCCACGATGAGAGTGTTAGATACAGTATAGTTTTACTGACCTTAAAATTCCTCAGTGCTCTGCCTGTTTGTCCCTCCCTCTTCCCTATAACCAGGCAATCACGGAGATTTTTACTGTCTTCATACTTTGGCCTTTTCCAGAAGGTCATACAGTCAGAATCATACGGTAGGTAGACTTTTCATAGTCTTCTTTCACTTACTAAATTGAATTTAAGGTTCCTTCATGTCTTTTCATGGTTTGATAGATCATTTCTTTTTAGCATTGAATAATATCCCATCGTCTGGACAGCTTATTTTATTTGTTCATTCATCTACTGAAGGACACATTGGTTGCTTCTAAGTTTTGACAATTATGAATAAAGTTGCTATAAACATCCATGTGCAAGTTTTTGTGTGGACATAAGTTTTCCCTTCATTTTAATGAATAACACGAAGTGTAAATGATGAATCATTTGTTAAGAGTATGATTAGTTTGGGAAGAAAGAGCCAATAGGAATGAATGAGAGTTCCTATTGCTCCACATCCTCGTCAGCCGTGGTGCTGTAAACGTTTTGGATTTTTTCCATTATAACAGGTATGCAGCGGTATCTGCCTTTTTTCTCCTTTCCTGGTCTATCAAGTATACTTCTGTTGTTACTTCTTTTTAGTGGTTTCTTTAGACATTTCAATATACATTTACAACTAATACAAGTCTGTTTTCAAATAACACTATGCCACTTCACAGGTACTTGTGAGTACCTCATAGTAACAAAATATTCTTAATTCTTCCTTCCTGTCCCTTTATCATTGCTGTCATTTATTTTACTTATACGTAAGCATATATTTAAACATATATAATCAAATCAAACATATTGTTGCTGTTATTATTGAGCAAACTTTTCTGTTAGATTAAATTTTAAAAGGAAAATAAACATTTTGTTTTATTTATTCCAATTACGCATTATCCAATTATTTTTCCTGTCTTTGTAATCTAGAGTAGAGTTTTTGACCTATATTATTTTACTTCTCTGATGATCTTTTAGTATTTCTTGCCATACATGTCTATTGGTAACAAATTTCCTAATTTTTTGTTTGAGTTATTGTTTATTTCTCCAGCCCTTAGCCTATTAATCATATTTCAAAAAAAAAATCCTCATGTGATAATTCCAGCATTCCTGTCATATATGACTCTGGCCTTGATGATTGTTCTGTTGCTTCAATTTTCTTTTCTTTTTTTTTTTTTTCCTTTTTAATATACCTTGTAATTTTTTTTGAAAGCCAAACATGTTGTACTGAATAAAAGAAACTGCAGTAAACAGACCTTTAGTAATGCAGTGGAAGTTTTTGTCCACATTGAGGCTCCAGCAAGCTCTCAAATACAGTTTGGGTTTTCCTATCCTGGTGCTAGTGCCTGCAGAGATTCCTGCTTGTGGGTTAAGTTGTGATTCCATGTATCTACCTGTCTGACTCTTCCATTTTGGGGTAGCAGTTTGCTTTGTAACCTCAGTTCTCTGACAGACCTAAGAAGAGTTGTTGCTTTATCAGTTTGTTCCACTTTTTTTCTTGTTAGGACAGAGTGAATACTTTCAAGATCTTTACATGCTGGCCAGAAGTCTTACTTTTTAAAAATACTACTTTAGATGATAGTAGTGTTATTAGTATTCTCAAAGTAACCCTCAAGTATGATATTTAAGAATTGAAGGAACACGAAGAATCAACATTACAGATTCAATTTACATTTTTCTCTTTTTCATGATTGAAGCTTTATGCTTAGAGTTACGTATTGTGATAATTGAGCAATTTTTTGTTAACATCTTTCATTCATTTTACCATAATAGTAGTAATATAGAGACTTATTAGCAACAAATAGCATAAAGATACAAAATCATCAGTGATAAGTCTTTGTAGACATTGCTTTTGTAATACAAATTCTGCATTATAACAGCATGGTATTTCATTCTCTAACACTGATACATACTGATACAGGAAAATGAATGTGGGGTGAGAGATGGCCATGTCCCAGATTTCGGTTGAGTCCCTGGGATGCACCCCACCAAGTGTGGGTCCTGGACTTCACACAGGAAAGAATTCAAGAGTGAACCACAATTGAGTAAAGGTAGATTTATTCAGAGAGATACACAGTCCACAGACTGTGGGCCTTCTCACTCAGAAGGAAGATCGGCCACAAGGTGTGGGAGTTGCTAATTTTTATGGGCTCAGTAACTTCATATGCTAACAAGTGGGAGGATTATATTCCAACTACTTTGGGGAAGGGGCTGGGATTCCCAGTAATTGGGCCACCAACCCACTTCTTGACCTTTTATGGTCAGCCTTGGAACTGTCATGGCACCTGTGGGAATGCCATTTACCATGCTAATATATCACAATGAATGTATAATGGAGCTCAAGTTCCACTGGAAGTCAAATCTCCCACCATCTTGGGCCTCAGGGCCCGCTGGGAGTTGAATTTTCTGCCACCCTCGTGGTAATTGCTGTGTTATTTCTTGAATGGCTGTGCCCTACCCTCTTTCTTCTTGTTTCAATACCTGTATTTCCCATTGTACTTTGCAGTTTTATATGTCCAAATAGGCAAATATAAAGAACTGTTTGCATATAAGTAGATTTGAGAGCATTATGGTGAAACTATTCTTAATCAAGTCCTAAACATGGGATATAATATGACATAATGGAATGAATATGATTTGTAACCGTAATAACTAGATTCAAATCTTAAATTCTGCCATTTTCTAGCTTTGCATTTGCAGGCAAATTATATGGGCTTTCCTTTTCTCAGTTTTAAATATCAAGATATTAAGTTTATTTCTGTCTTTCTTTGGATTCCCATCAAAGTAGTCCTTGAGACAAATTCTGGGGTATAGTTATTCATTTAGAAGATGATTCCAGGAAGTATGACAGAGTGGAGAAAATGACAAAGGGAAGGATGTCAATAAGGGGTCTGTTGATGTGCGGGGTGCTTATTTGGGCAACTGATACCCAATCCTGCTGGTCATCTTCAGCGATATTGCACAGAACATACCTCTGAAATGTCCTGCGGAGGGACAAAAATGCTGGGACATTTATTCACCTATTCCCATCTCTTATTGTTGAGGATAATTTTATGAGAATCAAATCCCCTGCCCTTGGTGTTGCCCTGCCTTCATGCTGAGCAAACTGCTGACCTGCTAGAGAAAACACTGAGGCAGAGAAGCAGACAGTCGCATGTGTTTGAAGAATGAAGTTGCCACCATCCCTGCAGGGGAGCTTAGAGATGCGTAGACTGGATACAGGATAAGGCAACAATTTTTAACATCCTGTATAAAGAACATAAGATAATTTATCATATAATAGCTATTACATACATGTAGCTATTATTTATTTGTATTTTTTAATTAACTAAGATAATAACTGAGAAGGTATAATATCTACATCAAAAGTTATGTATGAAATTGAATGTTATGGAATCTTTCAAATAGTACTATTTTCCTTGCAAGCTCAATGAACTTACCTACTGACTCCTTTGTGGAAGGGA
Source organism: Camelus bactrianus (assembly GCF_048773025.1). Lineage (NCBI taxonomy): Eukaryota > Metazoa > Chordata > Mammalia > Artiodactyla > Camelidae > Camelus > Camelus bactrianus. The sequence continues at coordinate 73,362,311 of NC_133575.1, read as the reverse complement.
AGATGGCAGGTATATACGTATGGGTAAAAGTGAAAAAGATCATCTTTATTTCTCAGATTAGCATGTGCTGACTTCGCAAATCTGGTCCCCTCTTTACCGCAATTACCAGCGATACTCACTGTTCATCGTAGATAGATTTAGAGTTTAAAATGACACTAAAAATACATCCTGTCTTAATTTGATCTTACTCAAGTCCAGTAGGAAGAAGAGATCTAAGCTGATAGTAACATGTATATTACTTTCATGAACAAAGAAACTACAGCTAAATTCTCAGTCTTTGACAATACAATATACTTCAATCCGATTCTAGATTTGATTCTTCTATCTATTTTAAGTGAATTAGGCACTCAACTGACATGAGTGGAAATTGAAGTTCTCCGTACTGTTCCAGATAGCACGAATTCTGCCATGTGGGCTTTACAAAGATATCCAATAACCCTAATCTGAGTAGATCTCTTCTGGCAGTGGTGCTACATTGCCCTTCACTAATCCTTCCTAATCACTAAACTTGTCTGTTTTTTAAAATCAATGACTAGACAAAGATATACTGCCTGTTACTCAGGGCCTATGTGAGTTTTGGTGATATATGTATATATAAATTAAAATCGGCCAAGTCTATTCAAACTCTTTAATGCTACCCCTTGCTAATTGCTTTGAATTTGATCATGGATATAAAATAATGGCTTCCATATTACTACGGGAAACTCTGATGACTTCACTAGGAAATAAAAAAAATTTCTGATAATCAAAATGCTCTATTACCAGCACTAGGCATCTGACTATTTTATCCTCTTTGTGGCTTTCTGTTTTAAACATCAGTCTTTATGTTATGAAACAAAATTATTTATTAAGTTATGCTCTAATGGCCTACTTCATAAAACTCCTGGATGATGAGAACTTCTAGACACTGTACTTGGATCATAGAGTGTTGTGTTCATTATGTTTACATGTTTATTACCTTCCTTCCCAGTAGCATAATTACTTACTAAATTCTGAAAATATTTGGTTTTCATAATAAGAGATTTCCATTTAATAAATGATGAGAATGTCATCATACCGCACTGTTAGAATAACTGTCTACAATCAATGATTTGATAAAATTACAAAATAATTTCTATATATGCTTTAATATATTATAGGAGAGGAGCTAACTATTTGCACCCAAGACCTCATACTGTATTTTCAACTAATGCAATTTTTTTTCTAAATTTTAGAATTCTTTTGTAAATGTTTTTAGAACTGAAAGTCTAACAATTGTGTTGAGAGATTATTGGCTAGAGTGAATCTGGGTAGTACATTATACTAGAACACAGCTTCGTTTGTTTTTACATTTTTAACACATTTATTATGAATTATAAGATATATAAAGAAACTACACAAAATATTTGTATAACTTAGCATTTTATTACAAAGTGAACATCTTGTAACCATCACTCAGGTCAAGAAGAAATAGAGCACCTTCTTGATCACAAAGTCCTCTCTCTTCTTTAGAGATAAGTATTACCATATTTTTTTGTGAAAATCATTTGTTTTCTTCATAGTTTTGCCCCCAACTCACATATCCCTAAATATTATTGATACTATCACCTGGTTTTGAACTTTATAATCTTTTGAATATATGTGTTCTCTTGAGTCTGGTCTTTATTTTTTTATAATATTATATTTATAAGATTAATTCTTGTTGTATGTAGTTGTAGTTCTTTCATTCATTTTCATTGCTTCATAGTGTGGTACTTGTATGAATGTATCATAATTCTATGACTATACACTTTTTGATGGCTATTTGGGTTGTTTCATTTTAGGACCATTCCGAACAGTAATGTAGCCTGGTGGACATGTGCATGCATTCCCTCATATATAATGAGGAGTAGAATTGCTGGGTCATGGGTATGAGTGTCCTCAGTCTTATTAGGTAGTTTGCAAACTACTCTTCAAAGTGACTTTTCAAGCTTACACCCTCACCAGCATAATACAAAGTTCCACATCTTAAAGTAGCAGCTTTCAATGTTTCACCATTAAGAATGGTATTTTCCTAGCATTTAAAAAAGATATTCCTAATTGGGTTAAAGAAATTCCCTTCTATTATTAAAATTCTAAGTGTTTTAATCTAATATGGATTAAGCCTCCAAAGCAACACTTAGTAAATTTAGATATTTTAAATTTTGTCACTGGTGGATGTACAGTGATTTCTCAGTGTAGTGTTAATTTGTATTTTCTCGATTAATATGGTTGAGTAACTTTTCATATGGTTATTATCCATTTTGATTTTCTTCTTGTGACACTCCATTCAAATCTACTGAACATTTAAAAACTTGGCATTGTTTATTCTGTTTTTTCGTAGTCTGTAGGTGTTTATTATGTAGTCTGAAGACTTGTTCATTGTTGGTTATACACTCTATAAATATCTACTACCATTCTGTGGGGCTCATATTTTAATGTTCTTTTTGATGTCCTTTAATGAATATGTTTTAAAACTTAATATATTTTAATTTCTCAAACTTTCCTTTGTTGTTCTAAAGATATTCTCTAACACTGTTTTTTAAAAGTTTTGCTGTTTTGCCTTACAAATGTAGGTATTTAATGTACCTGGAATTGATGTTTGGGTATGGTGTACGTTGTCCAATTATTTCTTCACATGTATATTGTTCCAGCACCATTTCTTTAATAAAAATGCATGATAAATAGATGAAGGTGTCTTATATCTTTTCATCAGTGCAACCTCTGTTCATAAATCAAGTGTCTTTCCCTAATTATATGAAAGCAACTTTCTGGGTTTTCTATGCTGTTTTGTTAATCTCTCAAGCTTAATAATTAACTGACTATCTTAATTATTAAAACTTTACAAGAGGTTTTATTACAAGTTTATATAGTCTTAATATCTGACAGAAGTATTTCTTCCACCATGTTCTTTTTTAAACATTATCCTGACTATTCTTGGCCCTTAGAATTCCCATACAAATTTTAGAATCAACTTATCAAGTTCTACAGAAGAAAAACTTGAGAATTTGACTGTGATTGCATTTAATCTATAAATCAAATTTGTATAGTTAATCTTTTTAAGATACTAGGTCTTCTAATTTTGAATATTGCATTTCTCTCATTTATTTAGGTCTCCTTTAATGTCTCAAGGTGAAGTTTTCTAATTTTCTAATTTTCTGTTGGCTCTTTTCTCACTATTTGATATTTTTGGAATATATAAAATGGTATCTTTTAAAATTCCTAATGTCTTGCTTGTATATAGAAAGACAAATACTTTTAAACTGACTTTGTATCCAGTACATATCAGAAACAGTAGGGTGGGGTATAGCTCAGTGATAAAGCTGTGTGCTTAGCATACATGAGGTCCTTGGTTCAATCCCCAGTACCTCCATTAACAAAAAAAGAAAAAGATAACTAGTTTTCATCCTAATAGTTTATTTGCAGATTGATTTGGATTACCAACCTAAAAAACTATATCTTCTGTAAATAATAATAGTTTTATTTATTTTTAGTCATATTACCTACTATTTATTTATATGTGTAATCATTTATCTATGCCTTACTGGGTTACCTAAAACATGATACACTGTTAAATATAAGTTGTTATAGCAGTATTCTTGACTTCTACTGTTTCTGAGAAAATTGAGTCCAGATTTAAAAAGCGATCAGGACATCTTTAAAAACATTAATATTGACTTGGAATGTAGTGAGTTCCAAAACAGATAAGTTAATGAAACAGTCTATTTTGAAACCATCAAGCAAACAACTTATTTCATTACTTATGGACTCTTTAACTCAGAACTGTCCTTTTTTGTTTGTTTTGATGGAAGTGCTGGGGAGTGAGCTATACCCAACCCCCCTCAGAAGTGTTTTTACTATTAACTTTATTTTTACTGTTTTGAATTAGCCTTTTCTCAGTTATACTGTATTTGCCAAATTTGCTTAATTTTGGATAACTGAACCTTTTCAACAAGAACCGGGCTTCTTCATATGTGTGCATTTCCATAGAGTACACTTATTGGTCGATGTAGCTATCCTTGGGGTCACATGTATATAGCTACATATTTGTTGCAGGCTACCCTGGACTTCCTTAGCCATACAGAATGATTCAATATTATGGAGGAAGCTGTGGGTATGTAGCTATTAAGAACAGACTTTGGAAATTTCTTCTGGATGAAATGGTGGTAGTCACAAATGGTTTTTTGGTCTGGGCACCAATCCAACACTAATTGGGACAGGAACAGAAAACCTTTGCTGCATTAAGGGTTTAAGTTCAGGCAGGATGACACTATTTTTAGAAGGGCATATAGATTTAAAAATTGATTTGAATATATTTGTAAATCATTTACATAGTTGCTCATCTTCTCCCTTTCAGAACAATTTCAAAGCAGTGGAGTTTTTAAATCCATACTTAATGTTGGGAAACTGAAGACTATTTAACATACACCAAAGGCAAAGATGTGTAGACTCACGTTCACAGATGTAAGTTTAGTCTTGGGGAAGAAATATACATATATTATTGATCACCTTCATATTTTTGTGAATATCATTCCTCAATTACTAAAGGATTGGTGATTATCTCCCCATCCCCTAAATGACTCAAATCTTTTATTCACAGATAAGAGAAACTAACAGTTTAAAATGGTTCAAGGATTTAAACCATGACTGTGACTAACACCTCAGGCTACGACTTAACACAGAATCTGAGTTTAATTATACACTGTGTTTGTTGTCAAACATACTGGCAGATAAGAGAGAATAAATGGTCCAGAGGGCAAGACTGCATATCCTATCATGGTTGGTGGTAAGAACAACATCCATTTACACTTAAGGCTTGTTTTTTTTTTTTACAAAGGGAAACTTGGAAATGTGTTTTTCAAAATTAAAAAAAAAAGATGGCCAATATACATTGTTTAGAAATAAACTTATATAAAGAAAAAGAAACACTAGATAACATTTTAAATAACTACTGAACTTTTATTCTATGTAATTCTATATAGATTAAAAAAAATTGCCAAAGTAGTCTGCTTAATTTGCAGCAAATCTAACCATTTGTCTCAGTTCTTGGCATTGCTGAAATTAGATTGATGACATGCTTGTTTTGTTTATCTATCAATAGTTGCTCTGTTGGTTAAACAATTCATTTTACAAGTGACTACAGATACCTATTGAGACTGACGTATACACCATCCGCATTCCCAAGTATCTCTGTACTATTTGTTTTTCTGGGGGAGTTATAAAGAATATCTTGTTTCATTCTGTAACTGGTGAAATACAAACTATTTTTTTCGATAATGGTCCTTACTTAACACTTTTGTTCTGTCCCAGATACATACTTCATTTGGTGAAGCCTTTAAATTTTAATTTTTTTGCTCTTGCATTTCTGAGCTAGTAAATGCTGAAGTTGTATTTTTGAAAAAGTCAGAAAATTAATTAGAAACTATCTCTACTCTTATAACTGGTTCAAGTATTTTAATTACCTTAAACAGACAACTCAGATCATTCTCGCTCTTCCTGAACACACAAACACATAAAAACAAGCACATGCACACACAGAGACACACAAGTGTGTGCAAGCTTGCTTCTTTGGTCTAAAGATCAAATAAATATTTGGTGTAATTTGGACACCACCATAGAAGATAGTTTGCTATCAAGGTAAATCTACGAGTTCCAGGTTGGCAGACGCCGATTTCATTTGAGTCTCTCCCTTCTTCCTGGATTAGTCTCCATTTCTAACAATAGAGAACATACCATTTCAGGGTCAAAAGAGAACAGAATCTGTGTTTTCAATAAGTCAGTTTACAAATAGGTACTGCACACCTTCTATGACCTCAGCTCAATGATAGATGTAGCTACTTCAGAAAAGCACATAGTAAAGAGGGAACCATATTTGAAGAAAAGTGAGTTTTCCTTGCATGCAATAGTTAACCTTGCCAAAATAAAACACTTTTTTTTTTCTTGGAGATTATCTTGGGGTGTGAGGGTGGGGTGTTGGCCATAGGAAAGTGATGAGGCATGAAGATTACTTACAGAGATATTTAATGAGGGTTGGAAAATGGAATTTTCCACTCTAATGGGGAACTGTACATATATAGGTTTTAGGATGGTAATCACTTGTTCAAAAGCTATGAACAACTTTAAGGATACTAAAGCAAATTGCCAAAACCATTTCAAAAGAGTTCTAAAAAGTTGATCAGCAATAGTTGAGAGTGCCTGTTTTAACTACAAGTTCCCCAACATTGACTAATTTTTTCCAGTATTACTAATTGGGTAGGTGAAAATGTTGTCTCATTAAATTTGCATTTCTTAGCTAGTTGCCTTGTATGTTACCATGTTTGCTATCCAGTTATTTCCCTTTTTTTCTTTTATAATTGCCTGTTGATATATTTCCCTTGCAAACTACTTTTGCCCGTGTGCTCTTGTATTGATTTGAGTGATCTCTTTATATAAATAAAAATTGTAACCATTGATCTGACATAATTGGTGTGAATATTTTCCTGGTTCTAGTTGCCTTTCGATTTTCATTTGGTTAAGAGAAACACAGGAGTAAAATGTTACTCTAGACAAAGTTATTGAGCTTTAATTTTTATTTATTCCAATTTATTTTAAGAATCTTTAAAGTTCATCCATTTTATACATTGTAAAATTACATGTGTTCACTAAATAAAATTTGGAATAGCCAAAAAAAAATGAAAAAGTAAAAAAATTACACATTGTCTCCATTTTCAGAGAGCCCCATAACCACTGTAAATATTTTGCTGAATTTACTTTTGAGTTATTGAATTGGGAAAAAGTAATGAATATTTTCAGTATCCTTTTTGTCCTCTGTGGGAAGTTTTATGTTGCTGTTGTTATTTATTTATTAACAAAAATGCATTTTAACTCATTATATGATGGGATATGATATCATAATATTATATAACAATTTCTCTTTCCTGTCATGTTACATTCTATCATGTCATGCAATTTATTTATCAAAAAATATTTATTTACTGCCATTACATATCAGTCACTCTTCTAGGCACCGAGATACAGCAATGAACAAAATCCCTGCTTACACAGAGAAGACATTCTAATGGTAGTGGCGTGGGGGACAACTATGGGAATAAACATAAAATTTGTCATGTATTTTTAAATGCTATGAAGGAAAATAAAGTCAAATAAATAAGAGGAATAAAGAGTTCTGGAAGGGAGTAGGGTTTGCAATTTTATACAGAGGGGTGAGGAAAAGCCTTTTTTATTTGGTGATATTTTAGCTGAGTGAATGTATAGAATGAATCAGGCATATATCTGGGCAGAGTGTTCCAGACAAAAGGAAAGAGCAGGAACTGAAGGACTAAGATAAAAATGTGCTTGATATTTATGAAAATATTGAAGTGACAGTATGGCAGGAATGACATGAGAGAGGGGATGAGGAATGAGAGATTTAATCAATGAGGTGAAGTCGTGGTAAGGACTTTGAACTTCACCAAGTGTGAGATGGACTGCCATCGGACATGGGAGAGCAGGGAAGTTACATGATCTGACTTACATTTGTATGAGGAATTATTCTGCCAGTTGTGTGAAGAATAGAGTAGAGGAAGAAAAGGGGTGAGAGCAGGGAGATCTGTTAGAAGTCTGCCGAAATGATCTGGGTGAGAGATGATGGTGGTTTGGATGGACCTCTTGGCAATAGTGTTGGCAATAAGCCATACAATTTTGAATATATTTTCAAGGCTTTAGCGATCATAATTTTTTGACAGACTGGATGTGAGAAAAATAAAGGAGTCAAGAACAACTCCAAGGCGTTTAGCTTAAAAACTGCAAGACAGGAACTACCATTTACTGAGATGGAGAAGATATAGGAAAGGCAGACTTAAAGGGTGAGAAGATAAAAGTTCAGTTATTATAAAATCTTAGTAATTATATTTTTGAAAGAGTTTTTTTCATTAAAGGCATTTTACTTTTGAGTTATTGAATTGGGAAAAAGTAATGAAAAAAGAAGAAAACAAAAATCACCTATAATTTTATAACCGAAGAAAATTACTCAATGTTTTGATGTAACTATATAGTCTTCACACACACACACACACAGTATAAACACACACATATACACACAGTATATACAAATATATACTGTATATAACTTTTTTTTACTCATATGGGATGCTTTTTAATAATCTGATTGTTTGAGATATTTTCATTTACCATTTGTTTAGAAATTTCCTCCCCCTCTCAAAAAAAGGAAATTTTTCCCCATCCAGAAATTAGGAAAGAATAATCACTTCTATACTGTTCTAGTACTTTTATGGTTTGATTATTTTAATTTTGTTTTATTTTTAGCTTTATTTAATTTTTAACTTATTTTATGGAATGATACCAGTTAATAAGGTGTTTTTTCCCCCTTGTCCTAAGGAGCTAACCTTGGAAATTACTTTCTAGGCCAAAGACTCTAGTCCAGTGTTTCTAGGTCAAGGGTTGGAAAATTACAACTTGCAGGCAAACCTTGGGCTGCCACTTGTTTTTACATGGCCTGTAAGTTAAAAAGAATTTTTACATATGAGCACAATATAAATATCAGTTCCTTTATAATTGATTTGATGATTGAGAATAATAGCTTTGAACCCTAATTAAGCAAATTGCAACCCCCTGAAATTCTTCTCATTAGAATTGTATTACAAAAATTATCATCATCACTATAGTTTGAATTTTGTCAATTTTAAAAATGTGTAGAAAATTGTTTTTTCTTGTCGTATAAGGCGTGTGGATAATATCCTTGATGTTACCTCTTGTCCCACAAAGGCTGAAGTAATTATCTGGTCCTTTACAGAAAAAGTTTGTTGACTTTTGTTCTAGATCTTTATAAGTGCGAATAAGGCTCACCCAGGAGCTACGAGAAAAATGTAAAATTTCTGTTGTTTACCCCACCTTCATCACTGCTACATCAATTTTGATTCAGTAAGCCAAGGGCAAGTCCTAGAAATCTCAATTTTAACAAACACTCCAGATGATTCTGATACACTCTGGGACTAAATTTTGAGAAACATAGAATGCTGACTTGCACTGAGCAAGTTTCAATGTTGAATTTTTAATTACATGTGGGCCAGGCCTTTACCACCAGCATGCTGGTAAATATTAGTTCTTTGTAAATATCTCACTAGAGTGAATTGCCACAGGGACCACAGTCACTTGCCTACGGCTCTTTCCAACTGTTCTCATTTGTCCTATCACCTTTCCTTGGAGCACAGCCTTGCTTGGGAATCAAAGCATTGCTTTTGGTGTAGGAGTTCTGTGGTGCTTAATTTGAACCCTTTTGAGAGGAGATGCCTCATTATTCCTGGGTTCCGTGCATTTGTTCTTATCTCCCTTTTTATTGACTCTTCATTATTCTTTATGCATATATTTATGTGTGCATACACATAGCCATCCATCCATCCATCCAATATCCCTATAAACAGAAGATTTTAATTTTACTAGAACTAGTACTGCCTCCCACCTCAATCACCATGCAAATCTTGAATTTTTAGATGGGAATGAGCTACCATTTGTATCATAGTAAATTTAGAAATTCACCAATGCACCTTGGAAAGAGCAAATATTGGGACGTTTGAGTACAAACAACAAAACACGGGGAGCTTAAAAAAATCAAAACACCATAGCACATTTCAGAGTCATTGTTGTTGGAAGTTAGAAATTATTGCTAGAATATCTTAATAAGAATTCCAGGAGGTCCTGAGATTTTAGGTAGCATATGTGAGATTAAGAAAGGAAGAAATAATTTATCTCCTAAGACAACTTTAAGCATTAAATCCTGACTCTTCTTAATGAAGTTTCCACAGGGCACCACAAGTTCATATTTCTAAAGGCCAAATCTTGTCTCTTTTCTCTACCTTCTCTATGTCTCATTGCTCCTTTGGCCCTAAACTGATGGTGCACCAGAGAAAGGGGGCTCCCCTCTCTGAGTAGTTGTGAAAGATTTCTATTAATTTTTTGCCCTTCTGTATCCAATCCTTACCTTTAAATATTTTGGTGGGAACTTTCTCCTTGGGGACAATGTATTAATTCATATTAATCCATTTTTTTGGCATTTCAAAATATGTATATTCGATTTATCTGAAATTCCTCTCTCTGTTACTGATGAATTTCTAATACTGACTAAAATCATTTAGTATTGTGTCCTTAGTTATTCAATGAGCCTTAATTTTGTTTTTTAGGTACAGATTCCATATTGTTTCAAATATTTAATGACATTTTCAGAAACCTGAGAGCTAGCCATTAAGTTAAGCAAGGTAAACAGTTCTACCAAACAATACACTAAAAATGTATGAGCCAAGATCAATTAAAACACAGTTCTCACAGCCCTAAATTCTTGGCCCAAGATTAGAGATAAAATTTCAAGCATGTGATTACTTGTATCAGAAATTCAGTTTAAATGATCTGTATGTTGAAACTAGCTCTTGAGGAAAGGTTGTGACACTGCTTTCTGGTTTATATATTGCCTTAAAAATAGAATAGCAGGGAGGGTATAGCTCAAGTGGTAGAGCACATGCTTAGCATGCATGAGGTCCTGGGTTCAACCCCTAGTACCGTCTCTAAAAATAAATAAACCTAATTATCCCTCCCTACCAAAAACAAACAAACAAACAAAGAAACCAAATTAAAATGCTGAGTTAAAAAAAAAGAAATAAAAAAAATAGATTGCAGAAATACATTTGTTGTTGAGCATTAAAATAGATTACATAAATGCATGTCTCACAACCTAAAGGTCAAAAATAATGAAAACGACCCAGTGGTCTAAGAAAATCATTCTGCCTAAAGTGAAACTGGTTCCTCTTGGAGACTGAAGTAAGAGATGTACTTAGTTCATACTTGTTTTTCATTCTTTCACAGTTTGTTTCACTTACATCAAAATATAATCAAAGTTTCAGAGAACTGTATCTTCCTAGATATTTTTGCTCTTTGCCTCAGAGAGTTCACATTATTGTGGTGTTGTCTCCACAAAATGACAAAAGGCTGCGTATAGATAATTTTCATTGCCTATGTTGCCCGTTCAGAAAAGTTGCAGTTTCTCTTCACATTATCTCCTGTTATGCTTGGAATGTTGCTTTCATATCTCAAAATTTGTTCCACGTTAGCAATATCTATTTCTCATTGTTATTATCTAGTCTTTGCTACTCAGATGCTCCAGCCCATGTATACCTTATACAACCACAATTCCCAAGGGACCCCACAGCTTTGTTCTTGTTTTAATTAACATCATTTTGATATTTACATTTTTTAAAAAAGAATACCCTCAGCTAGATACACTCATCCCTGTATAAACAGTAGATGTTTTCCACCCTTGGCTGTGGCTTGCCATGCAGGTCCTGAAACTTTATGGCAACAAAATGGTACAATATCACATACATGCTGATCTAATAGAAATTTTCAAGGTGATGCTGTGACAAACTGTATCAACCAGCAAAACTTTGTATAAACTTGAGTGTGAGAATAGGTGATGGAGGTAAGAGGACACAGAGAAGCAGACTAGCATGAATACTTAAGAAATTCACTTCCTAATGAAATACTCCTGAGGTTTAGTATTACTGTAGTTGTCAAATCAGTGTTAAGAATAACTATACATATTGACTGAAAATGATTCAGGATGCTTCACCCTAATGTAGATGTCAACTAGGTAGGATTTTGCTGTTTTTACAGTCTTCATTTAGATTTATAACATATAAACTATTCCTTATTTCCCTATACTTTTTTAAAAAAATTATTCTTGAGTTAATTCGCCAATTCCCTTTTTAAAAAATTCTTTTAAAAAAATTTTTTTTGGGGGGGAGGTAATTAGGTTTATCTACTTATCTGGAGAGAAAGTACCAGGGATTGAACCCAGGATTTTGTGCATGGTAAGCATGCACTCTACCACTTGAGCTATACCCTCCCCTGCTAAAAATTCTTTAATGATCTGGGAAAAACATTCTTCATCTTGATTGGCATTTGTCACTATCCTTGCCATAATGTAATAAAGCTGTCCTTCATCACAAAAAAAGTAAGGTATTTACTCCTTTATTTAGGGACATTAAAGTATAATATATTTTTGTGCAATGAAACCAGTTAGGGATATATGCTGGGCTTCCTGGAACACCGAAAAAGAAAAGCTTGCAAATTCCTCTCTGTTTGTCTATTCAGGGATTTAGTCTGCTCAAAATCCTCAGAGAGGTGACTTTAAAAAGAGTCGTTTGCCATTTTGTGCAAATTAGCTTAAAGTTACTTTTTAAATGCTCCCAAATATTATTTTAAAAGGCCTTGATTTTTCAAGAGCATAATTTACCTGTTTGGAAGTTTCAAATCAATCCCATGTACATTTTATTTATTCTACATTATAGAACACTTATCTTTTTATACCAGTGATGCCAACATCTGGTATTTTACTTACTATAAGTTCTAAAACAAAGAAACTAATTGACTCAGGTGACTGCCATAGTCCTGCCATACGATGTCAGCCCTCATCCCATTTCTTGCAGTCTCTCTAAAGTAGTAAATTTTTTTTTAAATTAAATAAACTAAACTATGAAGGCCCCAAATTTTGAATGAGAAATTTAGTGAGAACACTGATCTTTTCTGTGTGTCAAATGGGAGATCTTTTAAAATTGACTTTGCTTTTAGAGGGTGAAAGAACTTGGAATTCATTTTTTTTTTTTTTAAAGTTGCATGGGCATTACATCCTCGGTATGTGGGGTTGGTCACGCCTTCTTCTTCTCAGATTTCCATTGGTGGCGAGATTATTTGTAACTACTGACTGTGATCCCCTCCCTGGAGCCAAGTGGGATACACTAACTCTCTGGAGGCTCCAAGAAACCATTTGGAAGGTTATACTTCTTGGGAGGTAATTAACACCCTGAAATATGTAAGAATTAATTCATTTCACATGCACAAGCAGTAGTGTCTCAGGGATTATTGTCATCACTTGGTTCAAAGCAGGAGCAAAATGTTGTGGAATAGTCTTAGAGCACCATACCATTAATTTATTTAACAAGCATGACTCTAAAAATAGACTTTTATGTAAAGTATGCCAATTATTAGACGCTTTGTGTAAGGGAGGATCATCACGTGTTGAACATTAATGCAAAAAGAGAGCATAAGTGTGAAAGCATTGATAACACCTTAACAGGATAAGCAAGAGTCTATATTACAGGTAACATTAGCTAAGAAGCACCAATCTATGTAACCTATCAGTTCTTAATTATTTCTTCATAGGACAAGATTTAATAAAAATGGCTTATTCTGTACTAACTCATTTCTCTTGTCAAATACTGAGAAGAGAATTGGAAAGCAAACAAATGGAGGGATATAATCCACAGATTATGAATTCATTAATTCAACAAGTAACCATGGAATGCTAACCATGTTCCAAATATTGTCATAAGTGCTTGCAAACACCTGTATCATCTAGATTCAGTCATTTATTGATACATTTTTAACTGTTCCCTTAAATCAGACCATTTATTTATAGGTAAGATGGTATTCACTCCATTCCTAAATATTCTTTTAAAGAAATAATTATTCTATTTTTTTTCCACTGGGCTAAACATATCACTTACACATGTAACATCTGATTTTTTCCCTTAACCACAGATTCAACCAGAAAGGCATCAGTATGCTTGAAACTTCCTGTACAGAAATCCTCCCCCAAATAACCATTAATATGATGTTTTGCAATCACAAAAAAAAATTATTAATTTTCTTCTCCCTGGGCACATTTGAAGTTGGTACAAGTGACTGTTTTGAAAAGCTAAGAAAAAAAAGAAAAACAAAAAAATCTTGTATTAAACAGTCCATCATTAAGTTGATCACTGATAGTACAGTTTTACTAATTATCTTGTGCTAGAAAGTGAACAATAATCTATTTTTAATGCTTTGTCACTGATTTAAACTGTTCAGTTGCTTTGATCCCCTTTGGAAGCCTTAATTATTAGAAGCCTATTACATGTAGCTAAAAATGAAAAGTACAAGACTGAAAAACTACCCAGATGTTTGAATTCAAATAGAGATTACCTTTCCTTTATATTTCCTCCCTGCTTTTAACCTCTTGAATTTACAGAGTTCTTTTCACTATTTCTCAGGGTCCTAACATGTATTTTATCAGTACTTAACCATATTTTAATTACTCCTTTTCTTTATACTGACTTTTTGAAAATAGTAATAATTTAAGTACTTAAATAATTTCTCCAAAGGCATTAAATGCTTATACTTAAAGATTTTTACCCTCTAGAAATCGTCAGCGATTTATCCTGAATCAAAGCATTTGTAAAGGTCAGAGGTTAACACTGACACTTCAGGTTATAAATTTAAATGAAAACTGGAAATGGGGGAAAGGAAGAGAGAGTACATATGGTAAATAATTACCAATGTAAGGGTTTTAAATTTTATTTGAAGTTGCTTCATTTTCATATACTTTAATGATCACACGATGTAAAGCAAGTAGGCTCATAAAATATGAAAAATTATATCCCGTGATTTTTTTCCCTTTGTCAGTTTAAATGAAGAATATACCTTGAACACTTTTCAATCTTTTGATACATATATATCAATATAATGCATTTTACATGCTATAGATATTTTTATCAAGCTCATATAGTTCATACTGTTTTTAAGCCAAGATGTTTGTCACAGCTTGTTTACAAATGTAGAAAACATTGAAAAACATAAATCTCAATTCAATAATGAACTACTTAGATAAGTTAGAGTACATCCACACAATGGAATACTACACAGTCACTAAAATGATGATACAGATCAGTATTTATTGATATGAAAAGATGATTATGTTTTAGCTTAAACTTTAAGTAAAAACATGACAGTACACATAGTATGTTTTCTTGTTTGTTTGCAAAACTGTGTATACATAGGAAAAGGCATGGAAGGCTATGTACGCACTTAAAATATTAATAGTGGTTATCTCTGAATTCTGGGAATTTTACTTCCTTCTTTATAAATTTCTGAATTGTATACTTTTTATTTTACAAGGAGCATTTATGTCCGTAATCAATAAAAGCAGAAATTTCCATTTGAAAATATTTGATAATGATATATAAGAAATTTATAGATAAATGATTACATAGAAACTGGTTATGCTCAATATTTTAGGGGCAAATAGCTAACAAAAGTGTTAATGAAAGTATGTCTTTATATTGTATTATGTATGAATCCAAAGATTTCTATATAAGGTAATAAAAACCAATTGGAAATAGAAACAAAACATTTTCAGATGGTTGGATCTGTGGTATGAGTGAATCTTATTTTTAGAAGGCAATTATTGATATTTGACATCAATTAGGTATTTATTTCTCTAACTCCAAAGTAGATTTGAACTCACATATATTAAAAGAAAAGCAACCCAAAGAAAACATAGAAGTAAGTGTAACATGGATGGAAGATAGATGAGTATGGAGAAGGAGGACCTGCAAGTGAAACACGGAAAATTTGTAACATAGAAATTACAGGCTGAATAATGTAACTGCAACATAGAACAGAACATTTTGTCACAACTTCCAAGCAGCCGGACAAAAAGAGAACCATGCTTGATTAATAGCTCTCATATGGTAGATGGAGGCACATGATTTCATCAAGAGAGACCACCTTTTCCTTTGAAACATCTGCAAATATTATCTCCTGGATATATCCAACAATTTACAGGAGATGATGAGAACTTTAACAGAAGATGTACTTCAAAGTAGTTTTCAAAATCATTGCATGGATTATTTACTTTCTACATTGACGCTTAATAAAGGCTGAAGGTAATCTCAAAGTTACCCATACATAAAGGCAATTCAGTGCTGTTATTCACTTTTCTTGTTAATTAAACAGGATCCAAGTATACCTACTAAGGAGTTTTAAAAAATGAGCGCTAAGAATGCTCGTTAGACTAGTCTTCAAATATTAAATTTCTCAGGAAAGGTTTTTAAGATGAAACTTAGAATTTAAATAATCAATGCCTAAAGTGTTAATTTTCTAAGGGACTGATTGAGAAAACACCAATATGCTTATTTCTTTGGGTGTGAAATTAATAAAGAAATCTCTCAGCACTTAGTCAAAGCCACTATCGAGTCTGTGATATGCCCACAATATATTAAAAAAAAGGAAAACTATATCAATAAATAAAGGGAAGAAAGAAAGCGCACATCTTTAAAAAAAGAATATTCATTTTAAATAATAATTTAAAGTGAAATTATGCACAAATATTAACTGGATCATATACACATTCCCCTGCTTTACTGATTTCTCAAAAAGCAAGTTAGAAGTTTTCACTGTGATAGATTCAGAAGTAAGGACCATTTAGAAAATATGTTCATAGAAGAAATTAAATTTAGTAATATTATTGAAATAAGGAAGGAAATATACTCTATCAGTTACTTCACCTTGACTGGTTTAGGGAAAAAAAGTGTGTGGAGGGATAAACTTTATTCTACACATTACTAAGGGTATTATATCGAAAAATAGTACAAAATGACAGTTTTACGATTAGAAATCATGTTCTTCACTAAAATGAACAAGGTTCTCTAGTTTCACTCTTTTTCAAAAGAAAGTATTCACTTAAAAAACCTGGGAATTGGCATAAAATAACCTCTTATCACAAAGTAGCCCAAACTAAGCAGGCACCAGCTTAAGGCTGAAACAAACTGGGCATTCTTCTTTTCACCACCTGCGCCTGGCCTGGCCCAGGGTGACATGCAGGGGCTTGGAGCCCACTATACGACCATTCATCTCATCTACTGCTTTGGTAGCTTCGTCAAAAGAGGAGAAGCAGACGACACCAAACCCTTTGCCCTGCCCCACTTCCACCATCACTTTGGCCCGGCTAATTGATCCAAAGGGAGAAAATTCCTCCTTCAGTTTTTCATCATCGATGGTCTCATCCAGATTCTTAATATAGACGGGCACCCCTGGAGGACGACTTTTTTCTTTTAATCTCAGCCGCTCAAATCTTCGCCTTAACTCAGCCAGACGTTCAATTTTCTTCTGTGCTCGCCCCACGTAGAGGACTTTCCCATCGATGGACTTGCCATGCAGGTCTAACACAGCCTTCTGAGCAGCCTCGTGTGTCTCGTATCTCACAAAGCCAAAGCCTTTAGATTTCCCACTGGCATCTCTTATCACCTTAACGCTCTCCGTGGGCCCATACTCACTGAAAATTTCCTTCAGTTTGTCGTCATCCACATCATCGCCAAAGTTTTTAACAAAAACATTGGTGAAAGTTGCTCTATCCCTAGTTCTAACTTCAGCAGCCCGCTCTTCGGGAAATTTGAATCGGCCAACATAGACCTGGCGGTTGTTGAGCCGCACCCCGTTCATGTGCCAGATGGCCCGATTGGCAGCGGCCAGGCTGTCAAAGTGCACATAGGCATAACCCTTAGAGCCATTGTCATCGCACACGACTTTGCAGGATAGAATGTTACCAAAAGCGGAAAATAAGTAAAACAGGGCCCTATTGTCTATGGATTTGTCCAGGTTTTTGATGAATATGTTTCCCACGCCAGACTTTCTTAAGCGGTCATCTGGCTGAGACCACATCAGGCGGAATGGTTTGCCGTTGATCAAATCAAAATTCATGGTGTTAAGGGCCCACTCAGCATCCGCAGGAAAGCGGAAGTTAACATAGCCATAGCCCAGGGGGCTGCGGGTCACCGGGTCACGGCAGATTCGGGTGAAGCGCAGAGGGCCAGCGGGCCTGAACTTTTTATATAACATGTCCTCGGTGACATCTGGGTCCAAGTCACCCACGTACAGGGCAGCCTTGAGGTACTTCTTTTTCTTGCCAGCAGGATTAGGCTCCCCACTCCCCATTTCTCTGAGCACAGGGAGGAGGCTCTCTTGAGAGAGAAAAAAAAAAGCTGCTTTCTCTAAGCTATGGGCCAAGCAGCTGTTCACAAACAGCAAAAAGCCAAGGCGAAGGAAGCTAAAAGCAGACTCAGAATCACTGTTGAGGCTGAGAAAATGAAGTTCAGAAACAGCTGGTCAGCAGGCTCAGAACACACGCACCAGACAAAAAAAAAAAAAAGCACCCCAATAACGAATCTGTTCTCCCTACCGGGGGTGGGGGGGGGGGGCGGGGGGCTTATCATTTCCACCCATTCAGATTTAAAATCAGTTTCCAAAGCCAGTCGTAGGAAAGAAATTTCCCTTTCCCCGTGAAACTGTAAGAAATCATCAAGCAGCTGGCTGGCTCCCCACATTTAGCTTGGCCGACAGAGGCCTCATGGCCCGTTTTCCGCATAAATATAGGCCTCAAGCTAGTGTTGGCTTAAAATGGTATCAACAAGGGCAGGGGCCGAGCGTGTATTCCTCCGCCGGCCGCCTGACCGCTCTCCGGCGGGCTCGCGGCTCACTAAGGCCGCTGCACACACTCAGCGTCAGCGAAAAGGGCAGACTGGACACTTGGTGCGCTGCGGCCGGCAGACAGGCTGCAGGCGGCGGATCGCACAGAGAGACAGACAGACAGACACACGCGCGGGGGACCGGAGACCGCCCAGATACCCAAGATGCCCACTGGGTACGGACCGAGTGACGCGCGGTGATTTCGGCAGCCCGAGACTCGCGGCGGGTCCGGAGGGACTGACTGGCAGACGCGCACTGGGTCAGCTCAGACGCGAGGCGGTTCCGGACAGATGCGGGGCGGAGTCAGGAGAGAAGGGCAGATGCGCGGCGGGCGGGCAGAGCGCCGACCGATGGACAGCGATTGCTCCCCGTAGGACAGACCGACCCAGGGACTAAAAAGCCTGTAGCTGTGGTAGGGCGGGGCGCAAGGAAACCCGGAACCGTGCTAAGTAACTTCCCGCTTGCTCTGTGCCAAGATGTTAAAAAAAAAAGAAAGAAAGAAAGAAAGAAGATGAAAATGGTTTCCAGATTTTTTTTCTTCTTTCTGAAATTGTATTTATTATTTTAAAACATTATCTTTAGGCTGCTGACCCCCAAATCACAGAAGGTGACGACCTAAGCTGAAAGAACTCTCATAAGTTGTGGTTGTTTTCAACCAATTTCCTAAATCATTTCTGCTTCGAAAATAGCATATAGGATGCATACTCTCCTGAGTGCATTGGAAAGTCAGTCAACAGCTGTACGGGACTCCCAGTCCGGTGTTAAATGATCACAGGGTCAAATAAAACGCAGGGCCATGTTGTGGTTGGCCTTTATTCTTACTCCATTAAAGTGCAACATAATGGGAGCATTATCCCCAGGTAGTAGGCAGTGTTTTTCATTGCTCCAGTAATACTAAGGCTTTAATGATTGGAGAGCCATAAAATGGCTTTTAGTGGTACTTAGTGCCACAAAACGTTGAAGATGTGCTGCCTCCGTAGTCACAAATTACAAAATCTTACTTAAAGAGACAAAAGCTGCAGAATCAATGCAAAATGTGTAATGAATGTTCTCGGATGAAATAAACACGTAAAGATATAGGCACTTTACACAGTTAATTCCTAATTTTAACATGAGTTGTCAGCTTTAAAGCATTGCAAGGAACAATGCTGTAAGGTTAGACACAAAGGGGAGGTTTCCCAAGAAGACCTCTCTTTAAAGTTTGTGAGGAACTGTTTTGGAGAAGAATGTGACCGTGTCTTCGGAAAATCTTCAGTGTTTTTAACACACAAGTCAACCAGCCCCTTCCACGAGCCCTCCCCTCAAAAAGAAAATCCAGACAAACATGTAACAGTAGGGTGGGAAAGATCCTGCCCCCCCCCCCCAAAAATTGGAGAGAAGGACATTGCCCAAAGGGTGTTGTCTTAAGAGGAAATTCTTAGAATAACAGGCTAAATTCATGTGCATGTATTGCTTCATTTTCTACATTTTCTATTAGTGGTATCATTGACTAAAGAGGACAATTTACCCTTATTATTTACTCAAATATTTAGTGATTTTTCTTTACTGAGACATTTGTTCTTGCTTTCTAGGGTTCCTGCTTAGCCAAGACATGGAAACTATGTGAGAAAAGGCAAATACAAGCAAAGAAGTATATAGACTAATAAAAACTGGTCTTAAAATATGACCACAGCGACTAACATGTAGAAACACTTGCAAACACCTGCTTAGTTTATTGTATTTTGAACGTAACTTTTATAAACATCGTTCCTCACAAACTTAATTAACAATGGACTAGAAATTTTGTTTTTATCTTTCTCATTTAAAACTATTAGTTTACTGAAAATGCTATATTAAAATAACAACATAAATCCAAGAGAATAATTCCCACAATATTATCACTGAATCAAATCAATATTTTATTTATGTAACCACTTAAATATTGTCCGTATTCCAACTCATTTATGCATATTTGCTCCAAGATTATAGGTGGAATTGGGTTGTTAAAAATAATTATTTCAAAATAGCTTCCTCTCTATACTTACCAGCCATTTTGGGGTCATTGTAGTATAAACATTCTAAACTATATTTCCCTTTTTATCAGACCAAAAGTCATAAATTTAGAACTGCTGTGAAATAAATTTTAGTAGAGTTGCCTCTGCTAAGTAGAAGTGTATGGAAAAAAAAGAAAAGCATTTCCATCTATACTTTGTTTAATCATTTTAATATTTAGATTGAGAAGTGGCTCTGGAATAAAAATCAGATGTAGAACATTTCTCTGTCATTTTTATGATATATTAAAGGCAAGTTTATAGTCTATGTAAATCTGAATCATATCTGAAATCCATTAGAAAATCCCCACCCAGATTCCTAAGGCAGTTGGTTGAAGCATATCTGAGTCTGTCTAAATCTGAGAAACATTTTGTAAGAGGAAAGAATCGTGGACAACTGGCATTCTAAGTGCAGCCCACCACACGTTGTTATTTACAGTAGACGGTAATGTGTTAGCATGATGGGAAGAAGAGGAGAGTAGGAAATTTACGGTTTTCAGCCTTGTCTTAACAGTCACTTGAGTCTGTTTCCAATTAAAAGTCTCAGCTGTGCAAGTTGCTGGGACTTCACAATGAAAGAAAATTTGCTGCTCTCTTGAACGAAGTCTGGGATGGCTGAACAAAATATTATAAAGTAAAAACTTTATTACCTAGAAATTGGCTCATTTTTTTTTAGATAAAGAGAGACAAATTCCAAAAAAAAAAAAAAAAAAAAAAGGGAATTTGTCAGTGAGAATGCAGTATAAGCAGACATTTCTCCAGTAAGTCTTGGAGCCAATAGCAATTTTTTTCCCACTATTTGCAAAAGTTTTATCCCAATGCCATGAGTACCTATGCTCTGGATGATAATCCTGAAGGCACTTTGATAAGATTTATTATCAAAGAAAGATTAAACTGCGTTTATTAGAATGTGCTTACTGAAGTGAGTAAGGGATCAAAACTGGGAAAATTTCAAAAGAGTTTACAGTGCAACTGGATTTGTGCTAAACTGCTAATAAACTAGCATATCTAATTCTTTAATATTTAACCAAAATTTCAGTATTTTTAAATGATAAAACTATAGTTTAGCTATTTATTCAAGACTGTAGCTATAGTTCATACATTTATAACCCTAGGTGGTTTGTTGGAAATTAAGATTTTTTTTTTATAAAATTTTAACACTTTTTTCTTTTTTCATTTGTCTCATTAACTAAATGTCTGTTGAATTAAAAGGTCATGCATTCAACTCTGAAGAAATCTGACTAGTAAAACATGTAAAATAATATAACAACTTTATATACATTTAGGTTTAGTTAGGTGTCTCCTCAGGGAGCTCTTTTTTTTTATTGAAGTATATTCAATTTACAATGTTGTGTTACTTTCTGGTGTACAGCATAGTGATTCACTTATACATATATATGTTCCTTTTCATATTGTTTTTCGTTATAGGCCATTATAGTGTATTGAATATAGTTCCCTGTGCTGTACAGTAAGATCTTGTTGTTTACCTATTTTATATACAGTAGTTAGTATCTACAAATCCCGAATTCCCAGTTTATCCCTCCCCACCCACTTTCCCCACTGGTAACCATAAGTTTGCTTTCTATGTCTGTGAGTCTGCCTCTGTTTTATAAATAAGTTCATTTGTGTCCTTTTATTTTTAGATTCCAGTATAAGTGATATCATATGGTATTTTTCTCTTTCGAGCTTACTTCACTTAGTATGATAATCTCCAGGTCCATCCATGTTGCTGTAAATAGCAGTATTTCATTATTTTTATGGCTGAGTAGTATTCCATTGTATAAATATACCACAGCTTCTTTATCCAGTCATCTGTCAATGGACAATTTAGGTTGCTTCCATGTCTTGGCTATTGTAAATAGTGCTGCTATGAATATTGGGGTGCATGTGTCTTTTTGAATTAAAGTTTCCTCCAGATATATTCCCAGAGTGGGATTGGATCATATGGTTAGTCTGGAATGTAGTTTGGTGTAGCCATTATGGAAAACAGTATGGAGATTCCTTAAAAAAGTAAAAATAGACTTAGGGTGCTCTTTTTAATTAGATCCTATTAGTTTAAAATGAATCCATGGAATACTACAGTGTAAATGTATACAATTGCTATGCATTCAGAATGCAGTCTATTTAGAGTTTTATATAGTATATGATGTAGACTCAAAGTGTTTTCTCTTATGATGCATTAAAACAGGATAGGAGTATCACCCCCTTAGCAGATAGTCTCAGACAAATCTCTCCTTACTAGGGCTTAGGCCTCGTTTACTGAACATATGTCTCATCCCGGGAAAATACGCACATGCACACACGCACACACCACATTCTTTGATTAAAAATCCTGAGTTATATTTGTTTCACTGGATGTAGAACAAGAAATAAAATCGTAATTGTTTGAAAGTATAAACTGTCTGCTTTATTTTTATTTTCATTTTTTTATTTGTGGGAAAATACACATCAAATTTACCATCTTAATGATTTTTTAAGTGTGCAATTCAGTGGCTTTAAGTACATTCACATTGTTGTGCAACCAATATCACTATTTCCAGAACTTTCTTCATCTTACCAAATGGAGACTCTGTAGCCGTTAATCCATGCTTTTAGATGATATAAAACATATTAAGTCATTTCTTTATTGTTGGGCATTAAAGCTGCTTGCATTTTGTTGTCACAAAAGAGTGCTATAATAAAAGTCTTTATCTGCATATTTTTGTATATTATTGCTCTTATTTCTATTTAACTGGATTATCAGAAGTGGGAATTGCATACTTAAACGGTATGTGTATTTTTAAATGCTAATATATACTGTCAGACTTATGTCAAAAATACTGAAGCAATTTACTTATTTTACCAACAACATGAAAATTTAGAGGAAATGGCCAATTCCTAGCAAAATAAGAATGACCAAATTTGATTCAAAGAAAAAGTGGAAGAACAATTACCATAGAACAGATTAGAGAATGATTACACTTAGACTATTTAAAAAAAAAAAAGGCAGAGGTGATTTTATAGCTGAGTACAATTACGTAATCTTTAAGAAAATACATGATAGGGCCAATGTTATTCAAACTATTCCCAACCATAAAAAGCTCTCTAATTCACGTTTATAAAATTATCTCTGAGAGAGAATTCTCATTAGCCTCGCTCATGTTTTCAAACTGGAATAAAGTTATAGATTACTGGTAGAACTTGGATGTATACTGTCTCAGTTGTGTGTATATGTGGGTGTGGGAGTAGGCATGTTGCAGGAATAGGGTTAAACACTATACAATAAAGATTTAGAAGGGGCTGTGTGGTGGGAAGATAATTAAAGACTTCTGGTTTAGAATGTCAAAACAAAATGAAACATATGCCAGATACTGACCATCATATCTTGCATTTTTTTTCCCTTTCCTTCTGGACAATCTGTTCAGAAATGTAAAATATGAAGAACAGTTCATCACAGATAAGGAAAATTAAACATTTAAATAAACAGATGATTGAGAAAAGTTCTCTACTTGTCTTTCCTAAGATGAAAGTTCAAATATAAAACAATACATTGTTGTTTAATCCATATCAATGGGAGGCTCATAGAGTTTCTTTCTCTTAAAACATTGCACGTCCCCAGATTCCTATCTTGTGGCCATAGGCACACTAAGTACTCAGATAATCCCTGGGAAAGCTGTTGGGACTCCTCTTGTATATTTCTTTTTCACTTTTTTTTAATGAAATGCACTTTTTCTTTAACAAAAAAGAAAGGCAAGATTCTTTGGGCACGGTATATTAAATGATTAAGTCATTTAAAGGTTTCAGTAATTATCCAGAATTCTCTAAGTTTGAGAATACAAATATACATAGACATAAATTGTGATAAGAATTTAAATATGGTCTCAGTTATTGTCCTAAAGAAAAAGAATTAGTGTAAAAACCTTCTTCAGGCCCTAAGTTCAGGTTTCTCAGCCTGTGATATACATTTATGACACTTTCCACTTTAAGCTCCATTAGTTAAGTTACTCTTAATTTTCCTCTGTCCTCACACCCTTTCTTGCTTCTTTGCTCTCTCAATGAGTTTATACCTTCCTGTATATTTCTTGTTCATCCATATTAATTCTCATAATAAGGAACAGAAACTGTATGACCATTTTGTTCTGAAATCAATCATTATCTTCATGCTTTGATACAAAAAGCAGAGTTAAATTAAGTGGACATTAGATTTACAAGGTGAAATACCTACATTTTCCAGTTTTTTTTAAATTCCTTAGTACTTCCCCTTTGCCACGATTTCAGATACACTCTTAAAGTTAAAAGTCTTTCATTATGGAATTTTCTTTCCATATCTTCCTTTTTATGGGAGGAGGTGGCATAACAGAAATATTAATACCTTTTATAAAAAAGTTATGATTGCTTCTACCATGATTTCATTAAAATTATGCATTTAATTCCTTACTTTGTCTTTTAAAATGAATTCCTGTGCAATATCAGAGAGCTAAAATAACAAGACTAGCATCCGACTGCAAGTTTTTAGACTTGCAGAAACTCCAAGGTTTAAAGTAAACTGATTCATCTGATCTGGAGAGAAGATACATATTTTAATTACTTTGGTTTTCCTCAATAAAGAGTCATCAGTAATGCTTACTTCTGGATTAATAGTGTAATCAGAATAATTATTCATTGACTTGGAGCAATACCTAAGCTCTAGCACATTACTGTTAGAAATACAGTCCTCTTTTGAACATTGAAATTTAGCAAGAAAGGATAAACCCACCACAAAATTTCAAAAGATATAAAGGGTCCTGGGATTGTTACTGTTAACTAAAGAATCCTGCTTGTGACTCTAATTAGTCTCTCTTATTTCTTTGTGTAATATATTTAAGTCTTAATACTAGACTTTGGCTACTGAAATATTCTTGAAACTGATTTACTACTAAGACCAAAAATCACTCAATAATGAGGGGACATTTCTCTTGGTTAATTTATTTACCTATTTGTGGCTCCAATAATATTGAAATGACCTTTAGAATGTCTGGATACATTATTCATCAATTTAAGTGAGCTCTCTGTTTCAATTTGACTGCCAGGCATTTTGTGTTTGCTTCAGTTCTCCACCTTCCCCACCCACCAAGACATTTATTTTCCTTCACATAACAGTTTCAAGAAGTTATCCAATTTTCAGGACATTTGATATATGATGGTATCCAGATACATTTTAAGGGCTATTTGTGGTTTAGCCATTTACTTAAATAAAATGCATTTTTGGAGGGTCCAGACACTTTGGCACTGGGGATAGAATGTTGAACAAGATATACATGGTCCCTGCTGTACATAATAGTTCTTACACTCTAGAGTGGGGAATATCATAGACAAATAAAAATAAATGAAATTAATTAATTTCAATTTGTGGCAAGATTCATATAGGAAATTTTAACTGTGTGTGGTGACAGCAGTTAATAATGGAGCGCAGACTAGCACAGACTATCTAAAAATAAAAGGGTCCTTAAACATTTTCAAATAAACAACTATTTTACAAACTTATAAAATATATAAATAAAATTGATGTTGATAGATGTAATGAGAAATTATTACACTGAATGAGGTCTGTAGTTCCCAGATAATAAGTCATTTCAGCATCCCAGAATAGCAGCTGAGTGAGAAAGGATGTGATCATATTGAAAACAATATATGTTTAGAACTGATTATGTTCATAGTATAGTTTACTAGCTGTGGAAAATAGAGGTCAGGCATCAAATATGTTACCTCTATTAGACTTTTCCAAGATCTGAGTTATTGGAAGGGTTGCAGAGAAGGCAAAAGAATATAATAATTATATGAATAATTGCTACAAGGAAATAGCAATAAAAATGTTTAAAATTACTTTATGATGTTTACTTATTCATATTCATAGATGCTCTTTTTGAAAAATTTTTCTATGTATTTTTGTAGGATCCCTCCATCTCTTCCCTCCATTTCTCTCTCCCTCTCCCTCATTTTGTTGGCCATGCTAGAGAGGTGACTCCAGA
Organism: Camelus bactrianus; assembly: GCF_048773025.1. Classification (NCBI taxonomy): domain Eukaryota; kingdom Metazoa; phylum Chordata; class Mammalia; order Artiodactyla; family Camelidae; genus Camelus; species Camelus bactrianus. The sequence goes on along the minus strand of NC_133575.1, from coordinate 73,335,973 downwards.
TTTAGGACATAAAGATAAAGGTGCTAAATATGTTTCTTTGCATTACTGACTTATCACATCTACTCTAATTGTAAGTGCTGTACAATTATTGAATTTAGAAAGGTAACTGGAGATGTAAAAACCAAAAAGCAAAACAAAACCAAGACATAAAAAAGAAACCTCTGGAATAAAAGAACATTCACTTTTGAGCTTGTTTCTGCTTAGGCAGCCTCAGAAAGTTCTAAAAAGAAAATAACATGTAGCATTTCCTTGCTCTTTTTCCATTTCTTTACATTTATTAGCTCCTTCTTCATTCTGCTTTTAAAAAAACCTTCTTCAAAGCCTGGCTTAATTAAATTCTTTCAAGAGAGCCTACTCCATTTTTTTGCCTATTTAAATATCCTCCTTCTCCTATTTTAACTATCTTCCAATCTGTTTACCTTTTGACCATGTCCTTTCTTATATATCCACTACTTATTTTGGGTCCTTTGATTTCTTTTCTGGATGAAGTATAAGATCCTGGGGAATGGCTTTTACATTTTATACTGAAAAATACCACTTTTCTCTCCTTGCTCATTTGAATTGAATTGAAATGACCTAGATTGGATTGAATTGAAAAGATTTATGTAGGATCAACACATATTTAGGGTGCGTGCCCTCTTGGAGCCAGGAGAGACAAGACTAATTAGTCGTGCCACTGAGCCTGGACCTGGTTTCATCATACTTGTAAGCAAAGTGCTACAGGCAGCTACTACTAATCATTAGACTTGGAAGGCAAGATACAGCCTTTTTGGGATGTCAGGTACTTTGAGTGTGTTATTAATTATTTCTTTCTTTAGCGTAGAATTAAAAATAGCTATAATTTTAAAGAAGTTATAATTTCCAATTTTTGCCACAGTACTGTTATGAAGCAGGAAGAATAGCCACCCTCTTCTGACCCAAACGAAAGTTTGAGGACTGATATAATACAAAGATTAAAGATTATTGTAAAGCCTGAATGTATATTCATCTTGAAGAAACATTATTCTCAACTGAATATTTTTTAAAATTATTTTTTAATGGAGGTACTGGGGATTGAACCCAGGACCCCATGCATGCTAAGCACGTGCTCTACCACTGAGCTATTACTCTTCTCCCTAACTCTGAGTATTTTAACTTCATCTATGTATTTTTTTTAATTCTATGTGTGTTAATTTCATTTAGTACACCTTAATAAAGGTGTAAGGTTAATTTTTGAGGACTGACAGAGGAAGGAAGACAAACCAGCGGTATAACACAACTTCTAGTCTAAGGGACACGTATCTCTTTGGTTGAAAATACAATGGTAACACTTTTTTTCCTTTCTGTAAAGAAAACATACACCCACTTTTTTTGTGTAGTAACAGGATGTGGGTAGATTAATATTAATGGAAACTCATGTCTGAAAAATTTAAAACTAAATCATTTTGCTTCTATTTTTATCAACTCATACAATGTTTTCCAACATGGAATTGTATTCCAAAGTTGGCGTCTAGTAAACCAATATTTTGTGTGCTTTTAAGGAAGTAGGGAAAGTTGGTTTTAGTGTCTAACTATAAATTATACTGTCCCACTATCACAAATGAAATCAGGCATTTCCCCAAGACTTATCTGTGTTGCTCCCATGACACTCAGGGACTCAACAAAAACAAGAATCTTTCCACTTTGTTGCCTTGACAATCAATATATCATGGCATGAGATAGCAGCTAGTTATCGTTATGAACTTAAAAAAAAATTAATAGACTTTATTTTTAGAGCACTTCTTTTAGACTCACAGAAAAATTGAGTGGAAAATGCAGAGTACCTACATACACTCTAGCTCACTCCAAACACAGCCTCCCACCATGAATATACTTCACCAGTGGGTACACTTGTAGCAATTGATGTACCACCATTGACACATATTATCAACCAAAGTCCATAACTTACATTAGGGGGTCACCCTTGGTGGTGTACTTTCCATGGGTCTCTACCATTACAATCTCATACAAAATAGTCTCATTGTCCTAAAAATCCTGTGTGCTTTGCCTATATATCCTGTCCTCTTCCCTAGACCCTGACAATCACTGGTCTTTTTATTGTCTCCATACTTTTGCCTTTACCAGAATGTCATATAGACAGACTCATACAGTATTTAGCCTTTTCAGATAGTCTCCTTTTACTTCCTAATATATATTTAAGGTTCTTCCTTGTCTTTTCATGTCTTGAAAGCTCATTTCTTTTATAGTGCTGACAATAATATTTCATTGTCTTGATGTACCACAGTTTATTTCTCCAACTACCTACTAAAGGACATCTTGGTTGTTCCAAGTTTAAAAAAATATAAATAAAGCCAATATAAATAGCTGAGTCCAGGTTTTTGTGTGGATGTAATTTTTCACTTCATTTGGACATATATCAGAGTGTGATTGCTGGATTCTATGCTAGGAATATGTTTCATTTTGTAGGAAACTGTCGAACGGTCTTCCACAATTCCTTTACCATTTTGCATTCTCATCAGCAATGAAGGTTCCTGTTGCTCCGCATTCTCGTCAGCATTTTTTATTGTCTGTGTTTTGGATTTTTCACCAATCTAATAAGTATATAGTGGTATCTCATTATTATTTTAATTTGCAATTCCCGAGTAACATATTATATTGAGCATCTTTTAATGCATACTTGCCATCTGTATGTCATCTTTGGTGGGGTGTCTGTTCAGATATTTTGCCCACTTTTTTCTTAATTTTTTTATTGTGGAAAATATACTTAATATGAGAGCTATTCTCTTAAGAAACTTTTAAGTTTACAGTAAATTATTATTGACTATAGATATGATGTTATACAGTAGATCTCTAGAGCTTACTCATCTTTCTTGACTGAAATTTATATAACTGCTGATAAGTAACTCCCCACTTCCCTCTCTCCCTGGCCCCTGGAAATCATTATTTGACTCCTTAATTCTATGAATTGAAATATTTTTAGATAATTCCTAAAAGTGGAATCATGCACTATTTGTCTTTCCAACTTTCTGAGATTGGCTTATTGCACTTACCATAATGTTCTCAAGTTTCATTCATGTTATTACATATTGCGAATTTCCTTCTTTTTCTTAATGACTGAATAATATTCCATTGACGGCATATACTATATTTTCTTTATCTACTCATCTGTTGATGGACTAGGTTTTTATACATATTGGCTATTGTGAATAGTACTGCAGTGAACATTGGAGTGCTATCTCTTCCAGATAGGAGAAAATATTTGCAAACCATATATCTGATAAGGGGTTAATCTCCAAAATATATAAAGAACTCCTACAACTGAATAGTAAAAACAAAACAAAACTAATGATGTGATTTTAAAATGTGCAAAGGACTTGAATAGATATTTCTCCAAAGAAGACATACAAATGGCTAAAAGATATACAAAAAAATGATCAAAACTGCTAATCTTTAGGGAAATGCAGATCAAAACCAAAATCAAAACCTCACACTTGTCAGGATGGCTATTGTCCAAAAAACAAAACACAAATGTTGGCAAGAATGTGGAGGAACTGGAACATTTACATACTTTTGGTGGGAATGGAAAATGTAAAACAGTATGGAGATTCCTCAAAAAATTAAAAATAGAACTACCAAATGATCCAGAAATTTCACTTCTGGGTATTTATCCAAAATAATTGAAAAAATTTTTTCCATTTTAACTGGGCTGTTGATATTTTCAAATTACTGAATTTTAAGAATTCTTTGTATATTTGGGATAATAGTCCTTTACCATTTACATCTTTAACAAATATTTGTTCCCATTCTGTGGCTTGTCTTATTCTTTACACAGTGTCTTTTATAGAGAAGACTTTAAAAATTTTTTAATGAATTCCGACTTAATCATTATTTTCTTAAAAGAATCGTATCTTTGTCATTGCCAAATTTAAGATTATCTAGATTTTCTCCTACATTATCTCTAGGAGTTTTATAGTTTTGCACTTTCCATTCATGTCTATGATCCATTATAAATTAATTTTTATGAAATGTATAAATTCTGTATCTAGCATCATTTGTTGAAAAGACTATCTTTGTCTGTGCTCTTCTGTCAAAGATCAGTTGATTGTATCTGTCTGGGTCCATTTCTGAGCTCTTTATTCTGTTCCATAGATCTATTTGTCTAATTTTTTTTGCCAGTAGGACACTGTCTTGACTACTATAGCTAACGTAAGTCTTGAAGTTGGGATAGTGTCAGTCCTCTGACTTTGTTCATCTCCTTCAATATTATACTGGCAATACTGGGTCTTTTGCTTCTCCATATAAACTTTAGAATCTGTTTGTCTATATCCACAAAGTAACTTGCTGAAATTTTTATTGGGATTGGGGTGATCTATACATTTATTTGGGAAGAAATGACATTTTACAATATTGAGTCTTCCTATTCATGAACATGGAATATATCTCCATTTATTTAGTTCTTTGATTATTTCATCAGAGTTCTGTAGATTTTCTCATACAGATCTTGTACATAGTTTGTCAGATTTATAACTAAGTATTTCATTTACATGATGATAATGTAAATATCACAATGTATTTTTTTATCTTGAATTCTAATTGCTTATCCCTTGTATGTAAGAAAGCAATTGACTTTTGTACACTAATCTTTTATCCTGAAAACTTACTATGATCCTTTATTAGATCCAGGAAATTTTTGAGGTTATTTTGACAGTCCTTTGGGATTTTCTACATTGACAATGATGCCATCTATGGACACAGACAGTTTAACTTCTTTCTTCTCAATTTGTATACATTATATTTTGTTTTCCTATCTTATTGCATTACATAGGGCTTTCAGTATGATAACAAATAGTAGAGCAGGGGTATGGGACGTTCTTGCCTTGTTCCTGGCATTAGTGGGGAAGCATACAGTTTCATGTCAGTGAGTATGATGTTAGCTGTTGGTTTTTGTAAATGCTCTTATATCAGGTTGAGGAAGTTCTCCTCTATTGTTAGTTTGTTGAGAGTTTTTATCATCAGTGAGTTTTAGATTTTATCAAATGCTTTTTCTGTAGCTATTGATGTGATCATGTGATTTTTCTTCTTTAGTCAGTTGATGTGATGGATTGCATTAGTTGATTTTCAAATGTTGAACCAATGTTGCATACATGGAACTGTATAATTCTCTTCATACAATGTTGGATTTAATTTTCTAATATTTTGTTGAGAATTTTGCCTTTATGATTATGAGAAATATTAATTTGTAGTTTTCCTTTGTTGTAATGCCTTTACCTGGTTTTGGTATTAGGATAATGCTGGCCTTAGAGTACTCCCTCTGTATCTATTTTATGGAAGAAATTGCAGAAATTGGGATAATTTCTTCTTTAAATATGTAGCAGAATTCACCTGTGAAATCCATATAGGAATGGTGCTCTCTGTTGTGGAAGGTTATTAATTATTGCTTCAAAATTTTTATAGATATTGACCTTTTCAAACTGTTTATTTCCCTTGTGTGAGTTTTGACAGATTGTATCTGTCAAGGAATTGGTCAATTTATCAAATTTGTGAGTATAGAATTGTTCATGATAGTCTTATTACCCTTTTAATATTTATAGTGTCTGTAGTAACTTACCCTCTTTCATTTCTGATGTTAGTAACTTGTATCTTCTCTCTTTTTTCTTAGTTACCATGGCTACAGTTTTACGAATTTTGCTGATCTTTTCAAAGAATTGGTTTTTGCTTTCATTGATTTTGTCTACTGATTTCCTATTTTCAATTACTAATTCCTACTCTAATCTCTATTATTTTTCTTCGGCTTACATTGGATTTAGTTTTTTCTTTTTTTTTTGATTTCCTAAAGTGGAAGCTTAGATTATTGTTTTCATAACTTTCTTCTCTTTTTAACTGAAGTATAGTTGACTTACAATATTACATGTGTATACTTTTTCAGATTCTTTTCCATTATAAGTTATTAAAAGATGTTAAATATAGTTCCCTGTTCTATAGAGTAGATCCTTGTTGTTTATTTATTTTATATATAGTAGTGCATATATGTTAATTCCCAACTTCTAATTTATCCCTCCCCCCTCTCCTTCCCTTTGGTAACCATAAATTTGTTTTCTATGTCTGTGAGTCTGTCTCTGTTGTGTAAATAAGTTCATTTGTATCATTTTTTTTGATTCCACATATAAGTGATCTCATATGATATTTGTTGTTCTCTGTCTATTTACTTTACTTAATATGATAATCTTTAGCCCCATCCATGTTGCTGGAATTGGCATTATTTCATTCCTTTTTATGGCTGAGTAATATTACATTGTATGTATATACCACATCTTTTTTACCCATTCATCTGTTGGTGGGGATTTAGTTTGCTTCCAAGTCTTGACTGTTGTAAATAGTGCTGCTATGAACATTGGGGTGCATGTCTTTTCAAATTACAGTTTTCTCCGGATATATACCCAGGAGTGGGATTGTTGGATCATATGGTAGCTCTATTTTTAGTTTTTTAAGGAACCTCCATATTGTTCTCCATAGTGGCTGCACAAATTTACATTCCCACCAACAGTGAAGGAGGGTTCTCCTTTCTCCATACCCTCTCCAACATTAATTATTTGTAGGCTTTTTGATGATGGCCATTCTGACTAGTGTGAGATGATACCTCATTGTAGTTTTGATTTGCATTTCTCTAATAATTAATGATATTGAGCATCTTTTCATGTACTATTGACCATCTGTAGGTCTTCTTTGGAGAATTGTCTATTTAGATCTTCTGCCCATTTTCTGATTAGGTTGTTTGGCTTTTTGATACTACACTGTATGAGCTGTTTGTATATTTTGGAAATCAATCCTTTTCAGTCACATCATTTCCAAATATTTTGTCCCATTCCGTAGGTTGTCTCTTTGTTTTGTTTACAGTTTCTTTTGCTGTGAAAAATATTTTAAATTTAATTAGGTCTGATTTGTTTATTTTTGCTTTTGTTTCCATTGCTTTAGGAGATGGACCCAAAAAATTATTCCTGTGATTTATGTCAAGAAGTGTTCTGCCTATATTTTCCTCTAGGAGTTTTATAGTATCTGGTCTTACATTTAGGTCTTTAATCCATTTCGATTTTATTTTTGTATGTGGTGTTAGGGAATGTTCTAATTTCAGTCTTATAGGTAGCTGTCCACTTTCCACAGCACCACTTATTTAAGAGACTGTCTTTTCGCCACTGTATATTCTTGCCTCTTTTGTTGTAGATTAATTGACCATAAGTGTGTGGGTTTACTTCTGGACTTTCTATCCTGTTTTATTGATCTATATGTTTGTTTTTGTGCCAGTACAATACTGTTTTGATTCCTGTAGCTTTGTAGTGTATTCTGAAGTCAGGAAGCATGATTTCTCCAGCTCTGTTCTTCGTTCTCAAGACTGTTTTGGCTATTCCAGTCTTTTTGTATTTCCATACAAATTAATTTTTTTTTTGCTGCAGTTCTGTGAAAAGTGCCATTGGTAATTTAATAGATACTGCATTGAATCTGTATATTGTCTTGGGTAGTATGGCCACTTTAACAATATTGATTGTTCCAATCCAAGAATATGATATATCTTTCCATCTGTTTATGTCATCTTCAATTTTCTCATCAGTGTCATAGTTTTTGGAGTACAGGTCTTTTGCCTCCCAGGTAGGTTTATTCCTCAGTGTTTTATTCTTTTTGACAAGACGGTAAATTGTTTTCTTGATTTCTTTTTCTGATATTTTGTTGTTAGTGTATAGAAATGCAACAAACTTCTAAATATTAATTTTGCATCCTGCAGCTTTACCAAATTCATTGATGAGCTCTGGTAGTTTTTTGGTAGTATCTGTAGGATTTGCTATGTATAGTATCATGTCATCTGTAAACAGTGCCAGTTTTACTTCTTCTTTCCCAATTTGGGTCCTTTTTACTTACTTTTCTACTCTAATTGCGGAGGCTAGGACTTCCAAAATTATGTTGAATAAAATTTGTGAGAGTTGGCATCCTTGTCTTGTTCCTGATCTTAGAGTACATGCTTTCAGCTTTTCATGATGGAGTGTGATGTTAGCTGTGGGTTTGTCATATATGGCCTTTATTACGTTGAGATATGTTCCCTCTATCCGCACTTTCTGGAGAGTTTTTATCATAAATGATGTTGAATTTTATCAAAAGCTTGTTCTGTGTCTATTGAGAGGATCATATAGTTTTTATTCTTCAATTGTTAATGTGGTGTATCACACTGATTGATTTGCAGATATTGAAAACTCCTTGCATCCCTGGAATAAATCCCACTTGAACATGGTGTATGATCCTTTTAATTCATTGTTGGAGTCCATTTGCTAGTATTTTGTTCCTTGCTCTACATTTTTTAGGAATTGTTTCAAAAGGATAGTTGGTAACTCTTTTCTAAATGTTTGATAGAATTCACCTGTGAAGCCATCTGTTCCTGGACTTTTGTTTTTTGGGAATTTTAAAATTAGTGATTCAATTTCAGAACTGGTAATTGGTCTGTTCACATTTTTTATTTCTTCCTGGTTAAGTCTTGGGAGATTGTGCTTTTCTAAGAATCTGTCCATTTCTTCCAGATTGTCCATTTTTTGGCATTTAGTTGCTCGTAGTAGCTTCTTATGGTCCCTTGTATTTCTGTGGTGTTGGTTGTGGCTTCTCCTTTTTCATTTCTGATTTTATTAAATTGGGCCCTCTCCCTTTTTTTCTTGATGAGTCTGACTAAAGGTTTATCACTTTTGTTTATCTTTCTGAAGAACCATCTTTTAGTTTCATTGATATTTTCATCTTTTCTTTCTTTCTTTTTTTTTTTTTTTGGTCTCTATTTCATTTATTTCTGGTCTGATATTTATGATTTCTTTCCTTCTACTAATTTTGGGTTTTACTTGTTCCTTATCTAGTTGATTTAGGTGTAAGGTTAGGTTGTTTACTTGAGATTTTTCTTATTTCCTGAGGTAAGCTTATATTGCTATATACTTTCCTCTTAGAAGTGCTTTGCTACATCCCACAGGTTTTGGATCATTGTGTTTTTGTTTTGATTTGTCTATAGGTATTTTTTTATTTATCTTTGATTTCTTCAATGGTCCATTGGTTTTTTAGTAGCATAATGTTTACCCTCCATGTCTTTGTGTTTTTGTAGTTTTTTTTTCTTGTATTTAATTTCTAATATCATAGTGTTGTGATTGGAAAAGATGCTTAATAGGATTTCAGTTTTCCTAAATTTACTGAGGCTTGCTTTGTGGCTCAGCATGTGACCTATCCTGGAGACTGTTCTGTGTGCACTTGAAAAGAATGTGTATTCTGCTGCTTTTGGATGGATTGCTCTGTAAATATCAATTAAGTCCATTTGGTCTAGTGTGTCATTTAAGGCCTGTGTTTCCTTATTAATTTTCTGTCTGGATGATTTGTCCGTTGATGTAAGTGGGGTGTTAAAGTGCTCTACTGTTATTGTATTGCTGTCAGTTTCTCCCTTTTTGTCTGTTAACATTTACCTTATATATTAACATAAACACACACAATGGAATATATTATTCAGCCATAGAAAGCAAGAAATTCTATCATTTGCAATGACATGGATGGACCTTGATGGCATTATGTGAAATAAATCAGAGAAAGATAAATGCTATATGATCTGACTTATATATGGAATATAAAAAATCTGTGCTCACAGCACAGATAGAATGGTGGTTGCTGGGGGCTGGAGGGTGAGGGAAATAGGGAAATGTTGGCCAAAGTGTACAAACTTCCAGTTATAAGATAAATAAGTTCTGGAAATTTAATGTACATCATAATGACTATAGTAAACAATACTGTATTGTATATTTGAAAGCTGCTGAGAGGGTAGGTCTTAAATGTTCTCACCACATACAAACAAAATAAAAATTATGTGATGTGATAGAGGTATTAAATAACTTTATTGTGGTAATCATTTCACAATATATACATGCATCAAATCATTACCTCATAACCTTAAACACACACAATGGTATATCAATTACATGTCAATAAAGCTAGGTGAAATACATATCATCACTGCTAATAATGCTGCTAATCTTTAGCCACCAGATTAGTACTGATGGATATGAACACTCACTTAGATCCAGGTTAGGTTTCTCATGAGCCTATGAACACTGTGTTCTCCCAAGGGACAGCTCAGCAGCTGAGACATTCCCTCTCAAGGCTTGATCTCATTCTTATGCTGAAATTAAAAATTTAGGAATCAAACTGAGAGGCTCTAGGTCAACAGGTTAATAGCAATTATTTCAGTCTGGATTAAGGGGCTTGTTGATGATTTTATTTTTCTCTTCTTGCTTATCTATATTTTTTACCTTTTTTTTTTTTTTACAAAAAGTATGTATTATTTTAAAGAAAAAATAGCATTTGATGAAATTCAACAATAATTTTGATCAAACAAAAATCTTAGCACAATATAGAATAAAACAAATACCTCAATTTGATAAAAGACAACTGCATGAAACCTATACCTAATGTCATATTTAATCACTCCACCTGAGATCTGAAGTGGGAAATGGATGTACACTATCTCAAATTATATTCAGTATAGTCCTAGAAGTCCCAAATGGTACACCATGGAAAGAAAAAGAAATAGTGTAGTAAGGTGAGAAAGGATGAAAGAATATCTTCATATTTGTAAATTCTTAGAAAGCCTGAAAATATGAGAATTAATTAGGGAATATATCATATTTTTATACAAAGTAAATAGATAAAATGAATTTTATTTCTATAAACATAAGAACAAAATAGAAAATGAAGTTTAAAAAATGATAATAATTACATCACCAAAAACATCAAATATGCATGAGTCAATTTAATGATATGTAAAACTCATAGAATGGACCCCCCCCCCAAAGAAAACTGTGAAAAACATGCCACTGTATATGATCTGTATCTCAATAAATCTGTTAAAAAAAAACAAAAGTAGTGCAGCCAAGACTATGGGCACAGTTTTATTAAGAGTTTTCACCCTTAACTACTAAGTACAAGGGGGAATTCCTCGTCCTTGTAACTCATTTACCAGAGAAGAGATTATCACTGCATTTATCTATAAACTCTCTCAGTCCATTTATTCACTCCATCCTTGGGGAGGTATAGTGACTCCTTTGATTAGTAAATTTGAGAATAATAATTGAGCATATTAGCTTAGATTAGATTTATAAGTGAGCCTACTCATGGACAGCAATAGTTTTCTACAACTCTGTGCCATCATACATAAAAACAACTCTGAGTAAATATGTTTTTCTAATATGGGATTCTGTACCAGTAGTCACACTTGCCCAGAGGTATAATTCATGTCTGCCAAGCTAATCTCTCTTAGTAATAAATATGAAATTTTGTCCCAGTCTGTTAACCCTTTTTAAAATTAGTCTCTTTTTTTTATATTTGAGACAGAAAAGTGGTCATTACTAATTGGGTTTTCTCTCAGACAATTAAACATATACTGGCATAATGTATTAGTGCATATACAAATCATTTCTATTACAGTGAATCAATAAATTTACAATTATTTCCTACTCTAGTGATGAATGTAAAGTATGTTTAATATTTGATAGCATTGCTAAAATAGTCAGAGCAAAATTATCTACTTATTTATATATACAACTTTGAAAAATATTTTACCTTCTCTTCACATCTAGGAATCCAACACAATATTTAGAGCATTGAAACTTAAAACTAATTGGCATTTCAAACACTGTTTTCTAATATTTTATGGAAATGGATAACTTTTTTAAAAGATTAAGTTGTTTGTTGGGAGTACTGATTTAATTTCATCACTGGTAACTGGTCTATTCATATTTTATATTGCTTCCTGATTCAGTGTTAGGAGATTATACATTTCTCGGAATGTATCCATTTCTTCTAGGTTGTCCATTTTATTGGCATATGATGTTCATAGTAATATCATATGATTCTTTGTATTTCTGGGGTGTTGACTGTAACATCTTTTTCATTTCTGAATTGTAACCTCTGTCTTTTTTTCTTGATGAGTCTGGCTAAAGATTTATCAATTTTGTTTACCTTTTCAAAGAACCTATTCTTGGTTTTACTGATCTTTTCTATTATTTTTAAGTCTACATTTCATTTCATTCGGCTCTGATCTTTATTATTTCTTTCCTTCTAGTAACTTTGGGTTTTGTTTGTTCTTTTTTTTAGTTCCTTTATGTGTAAAGCTAGGACATATGTGAAATAAATCAGAGAAAAACAAATGCTATCTTATTTCACTTATATGTGGAATCTAAAAGACAAGACAAATGAACAAACATAACAAAACAGAAGCAGCAGAGTCATTGATACAGAGGACAAATGGGTGGTTGCAGGGGTGGGGGTGGGAGGACAAGTGGAATAGGTGAGGGAATTAAGAAGTACAAATTTACAGTTACAAAATAAATGAGTCAAGGATGAAATCTTCAGCATGGGGAATATAGTCAGTAACAATGTAATATCTTTGTATGACGATGAAAGTGGCCAAAAGGTACAAACTTTCAGGTATAAGATTAATAAGTACTGGGATGTTATGTACAACATGGGTAATATAATTAACATTTCTGTAATATATATATGAAAATTATTAAGAGGGTAAATCTTAAGAGGTCTCATCACAAGGGAAAAATTTTTTTTTCTTTTTCTTTAATTTTGTATCTATATGAGATGATGGTTGGTCACTAAATTTACTGTGATAATCATTTCATGATGCATGTAAGTCAGATCATTATGTTGTATCCCTTAAACTTATATAGTGCTGTATGTAAATTATATCTCAATAAAACTGGAAGAAGAAAAAAAAGATCAAGTTGATCTGACATACGAGTCTGTAGCCAAATGTTAAAAAACACTGGTCTTCAGTTGATCTGGGCTGAAGAAGGAAAGTTGAGCACAAAGGTGGGAAAGTGATTCAAATTGTTAACACTATAAAAATAACAAAAATATGAGAGGATTGTGAGAGTGTTTCTTAAAGCACAAAGTTAAACAAAACTGGAGATTCATAAATGTATACCTCTGGAAATATATTACAAATGGTTTCCTTACTTAAGATTTTTTAATGATGATCTTTATTATGTACTCATATCAGTGAAAGGCATATATTCAGATAGTCCCAGTACCTAGTTGGTGATACCACAGACTTATTCAAAGGGAGTTAATGCTCATATTGCTTTTTTAAAATAAGACCCCAATGATAAAAAAATAAGGATAATTTATTTTATCATCAACAAGTTTGTTCATTTCCTGTGTATTACACAGCTACCATATTACTGGATGTCATCCACAAGCTACTGCCTTAGCTGAACCTTTAATAAGCCATTCAAAATGTCTATCAGGCCAACTGATTTCAAGTGATACCGCAAATGTTAGGCATGGTATATAGTTCTTCAAACAAAATGGGTCCCTTGGTCTAAAACATTTATGTGGGATCCCATGTGGTTAATGAGATAGCTGTCAGTGACTGGATAGCAGAACTGATAGAGGTATTATAGGTAAAGAAAGAAAATCCACTTCCAGAATAGACGCCAAGTTTTGTGATAGTGAATTACTGTCCCATCCAGTGTGGAAAGAGTCTGATATAATCACTTTGAAACTAAGTGGCTGCTTGGTCTCCTTGTGGGATGGTATTATATCAAATGTTCAGCATTGATTTCTACTATTGAATGGTCAAAGATTCATCATAGCAATAGTTATATGAGCCTTGCTTAGAGGGATCTTATGCTATTGTAATCACTCATAGCTTCCATTCCTGCCACTATATTTCCTTCATTAGAGGCACTTTGTGCAAGTACTGGTATAGCTGAAGATAGGGGCTGGTTGACAACCACTAGAAAAATCTGTCTGGTTGTTGGGTGGATACTCTGGGGTGGGCATTGTTATCAGACACAAAGGTATGCTATCTTTCTGTACCTCCATCTAGGTCGATCCACATGCTTATCCCAGTTTGCATTGTCCCCAAAATATTCCAGTATTGCTTCTTACAATGCCTTACCAATGAAGCAAGCCCTTTGCCGTGTATATTCTTACTTCAGGCCACTTCTTCCTTGATGCTTGATTAATGATCAGGTATACTGCACACAGTTAAACATACTGGGAGAACTTCCCATTACCTGGCATATAGTTTAAACAAAAATAGCTTACTACTGGACCTTTGTCAAAACTGGATGCCTGTCCCTAGATGCCTTGTGATATTCCAATATGATACTCCCTTTTTTTTTGTGAGTCAACTTAAATTCAATGACTACCAAACTGGGAAAGCCCCAGGTCTTGCTTTTCACTGGAAATAGCTTCCTTAAAACCCAGTGAGCCTGGGCACAGTGATATTTCAACTTTTACGTGAAAAATAGTAGCTATCCCTTTGTGGGAGACTTTATCTACCATTCCACTGTCTGAATCAAAGCCACTTTGATTGGTGTGTTGACCTACTGGTAAGGCTGTACTTAAACCCAGTGATATCTAATAGGCTTCTGCATCTCTTCAGTCTTAGAACCAGTGATGTAGAACCAAAAGCATACATTTTCTCTTTTCTCACTGAGCAGGACTCCAGAATATTCCCTTAGCTCCAGCTAATACTCTCCTTGATGAAGTTTGCAGTATTTTATACATCCCAGCTCCCCTACTTCCTGCCTATTAAATTGTTGCCAATTGCTTAGACGTTTGGTTTGTCACTTAACAAACTACACACTGCCAGATTAACACCACCCCATTTTGAATCTATGCACTGTGGAAATTAATCACCGCTGCTAATATAACTGTATGGGTCACTTATCTAGAAGCCCAATGAAAGACCTGGTTCTCTAATGAGACTGAATGGAATCAAGATGGCAAATAAGCTTGTGCCACCTAGAGTGCCACCACTGAGCCCTGGATCTATCATCATATTGGACATGGAAACACATACACAATTATTGAACAAGCACAGAGTAAAGCATGTTATATATCTGATGCGAAGGCTACCATCAACTGTCAGGTTTACGACTTCTGCCCAAATCATGCTATTTTATTATGGTGGGTGAGGCCACATTGCTTGGAACTTTGCCTCTGCCTGCTCTGGTGTATTGATTACATCAGACATTAGACTGCCTCTTGAGGCTATTGAGGGGTGTCTCACTGCTTTGGGCCCTTTTTCGAGATTATGACATTGCTATTTAAATCTTATCAGCTAAGTCCAGCCACAGAGTTGTGGCTCTTGAAGCTTATCATATGAGGTGTTTGGCTTTTCACCCTGTTTTCAGTCTGACAACGATGCACATTTTATCACAAAAGCAAGGCAGTGGTGGAATGATAGTCAAGGTATTCAATGAAACTTTCCTGTCCTCTACCATCCACAGGCATGCGGGGTTGATGAATGCTGGAATAATTTCCTCAAAAATCAACTCAAAAAGATATCTGGATTTTTAGCTCTCTCCTTCTGCTCTACACTCTTTAATTGTGCAGTTTATTCAGTGAATTTCTGCAAAGAAAGCAATCATCCCTTCTGAGTTGATTCCTGGGTAATTATCCATTTAAAATGGGTTGGAGATGTGCATATAAAATTATTTTGAACCATTCCTTGCACAGTGCTTCTTTCTTCCCCTTACCAACAACCTCATGCTGGACTGGTTGATACACTCTCCAGGTGTCAGCAAAGCTAAAAAGAGGCCCAGCAGATTCAAACTTAATTCTTGTTCAACCACTTGGATTTTATTGCTAAACTGACATGGTCTTAGAACATAATAATAAAGATGACCTGCTGAGTACACTGATCTCTGAGTCTCTTACAGCGGTATATGTGGGCCAAATAAGGGGACACAATGTATCTCTGTAACTTCTGTAAAACTGCCCTTGGCCCTACCGCAACTAATTCTTTAAGATGAAAGGTGTAATGTGAAGAGTAGATGACTGTAGTGTAGTTATAGCTACTATTATGTGGCACACAAACTTCACGATGGTGGAAAGAGAGCCATTACCCCTACACCTGGAGAAGGAACCACTTATACCCCTGAATGACAGAGGAATAAAGAATATTAATGATTTTTAACTTTCAAAATTGTCACTGAATAAAGTACAATGTCTTAGTGTAGGCACTTCCAAACTGCTGGAAGCACTGTATATTTGATTATTATATCTGCCAATCTCTACCAGATAGTTCTGAACACAATTTGATCAACATTTCTCTTACCCTTCTCCATGACACCTGTTGGAAACAACAGAAGATGGCTACAGCTTCTGTATTTCCCAAGGAAAACACCTGTCAACACCTCTAAGTGTATTTCTTATTATTCTCTTACCTGTCACTCATTCATTGCTTGGGGTAGGTGAGTGCCACTTGACCTATGACATGGACAAATAAGATAGGTTGAATTGATTGTACAGTCAGTTTCTATTGAAAACAGGACTAGAATCAATTATTTGAACTTAATTGGGATCCCCAAGACCTATCCACTGTCTAGGAGGCCACAATAGAAGGACTGTTAACCTGGACCCTTGACTTACATAGTTTTCATTTCGGGGCCTCAGCCATTGTGAACATGTACACCCCTGTAACTGTATTCCTCTTGTGAAAACCAAGTATTAATTTGCCTCTGTTTTGAATCCAGTTACTTGGTCCTTAAAGGTGGTCAGAGGAAACCTTTGTATGTTTAATGACATACCACCTGTAGATCAGATGCCGCATATGACTGTAGAGATCTCTGCAAAATGAGTATAATTTTAATTAGAGAAGGGAGTTTCCCAGAGGGCTAGCAGACTCATTTTTTATGTATACCTTGCAGGTAGTTATCCCTACAATGAGAAACATCCAATTAGAAAAATCGGTTCATAATTTGTACCCAACTTTAGCTGAATTGATCAGTAACACCATCTCAGCTCTAGAGCTCATTCAGGCCAGCCACAACTTATTGGCCAGGGTTGTTATGGATGATAGAATTGCCATAGACCATAGACCATTGCATGCTTGCAATCCCAGATGGCATCTGTGTAATTTTTATATGGCCTTCAGTCCCTTGATTAATTCCTCTAATCAAGTGATATGGCCAATAAGGAAACTTAAGGAGAAAGCTACCTTTCATACTAAGCGGATCCAGTTGATTAATAACATTTGTTTGACTGACTGGGTCCAGGATGCTGGGAAGCATGGTGGAAGTCAATACTGCAGGTTCACCACATTCTGCTGATTAGAATCCTGTAGAGAGTTGTCTTAATTAAAAACAGTATGAGGATATTATTTTCAATAAACAGTGCTAGAGCAATTGAATGGCTGTAGCAATAAATGGACCTCAACCAAAACCTCACACCCTATATAAAAATTAACTCAAAATGGGTCATGGTTTTAAATATAAAATGTAAAATCATAGCAGTTTTAAAAGAATATATAGGAGGAAATCTTCCAGCACAGGGCTTGGTGAAAGGCTCTTAACTTGAAGCCAAAAACACCATCCATAAAAGAAAAAATAATTCACAAAGTATACTTCACAATTAAAAATATTTACCCTAAAACAGACCCTACCAGGTGATGAGAAGACAAGTTACAGAGTAGGAGAAAGTATTTGCAATACACATATCAGATAAGGATCTGTATCTAGAATGTCTAAAGTATTCTAAAACTCAACAATTAAAAAAAAGTAGGAAAGAAAGAATCCAATTAGAAAATGATAAATATTTAAAGAAACATTTCACAGAAGAGGATATACAGATGAGAGAAAATGTTCACAATCATTAGCCATCAAGGCAATGCAAATTAATAGCACAACAAGATATCATCACATACCTATCAAAAATAAAAGAAATAATTGTGACAATATCAAATGCTGGTGTAGATACAGAGACACTTTCCCATATTGCTGGAGGGTATGTGAATGAAACAGTTTCACTAGAAAATAGTGCTGCAGTTTCTTAAAAAATTAAATCGGCACACACACGTACGTGTGTGTGTGTGTACATATTTGATCAAAATTTTGTCACACGATCACTGCTAGATGCAAAAGAAGCTGATAAATAAAGTCATTAAGCTTTTTTGATCACCTTAAAAGTACTTCTGTTGGTAAGAAAGAAGTGGATGTTTGATAAACAGCAGTGTATCACATAGTAGGTGATTAAACCTACAAAATGTATCTCATAATTTAAAATATGAATACTTTCAACATAGTCCACATTTAAAATAGAATTTCTCTTTTTTATTATTTTAGACTGAACCTGAACTATAAATACATTTTTATGTAGGATGCACATTTTTGTTTTATAAATGGCCCAAACTCTTGACAAATAGCTTTCTTCACATTTTTTGGTTTCTTATGGTAAATTTTGAAATAATCACTGGTGAGTAGCCAAGCTCTAAATGATTTATAAATTGCTATTAAAGACAGAAAATATGTGCTTATTTAAAATTTTAACTCTTGTTTAGCTATTTTAAAGTTATCAGTGTGGATATCATTACCCACCTCCTAAATGACAGAAATACTTTCTTTTGAATATTGCCATAATTTGTAACAGCAGAATTTTTCAAATATTGTATTCATTCATCCATCTCTCCATCCATTCACCCCTCCATTCACTCATCTGGCAAATATTTATTGTGTTCCTTTGAAGTGACATGTATTGTACCAGTGATGATATTGCAAAGAATAAGGCAGAAACAGTCCATACTCTCCTAGAAATGATTAAATAGCAAAGAAGATAGCCGTTGAGCACGTTTTTGAAAGATTTATGAAGAAGTATTTTGAAAGTTGTTATAAGGAGATCAAAGTTGGGCATATCAGAAAAGTCTTGCATGAAGAAGTGATATTTAATTTGAGACATGAAAGAGGAAGGAGTCAGCTAGGCTAAGTTAGTTAAAATTGGGAATGAAAAATGTTGCAGGTTTAAGGAACATCTTGTGAAAATGCTCAGGTGAAAAAGCATGTAGCATGCTTGAGGGACTGAAAAAACAAGGGAGTGTAATGACCAGATTTGTGTTTAACCAAGACCTATGTAGAGACTGGATTGTAGGGAGAAAAGATATAGAGAAAGATTTATGAGGAGGTTTTTTAGTATTCAAGATTAAAAATAATGACTACCTTAACCAGAATGACACTTAGTGGAAGTGGAAAAAAGTAAATGAATTCCAGACATAAGAGGCTGAGGGTATGTAGGATGAATCTTAGGTTTCTGGCATTATCAATTGAGTGGCTGGTAATGCCATTTGCTGTAAGAAAAGTGGGTTTGAGATGAAAAATGTTGAATTTGGTTTTTGGATATGTTGAATTAGTGTGTCTGTGAGACATCCAAATAGAAGTGTTAAATAGGAAGCTGGATGAATAGGTGTGAAACTTAAGAGGAGAATTATGGGAATTTTTAGCACAGAGATACTGAAATTAAAATCAAAGTTTATGGTACCATCTAAGAAGAAATGTTATAGAGAAAGGGAAGAAAACCTAGAAAAGATGACAAAGAACTAAAATGATGCTGTTAAAGAATACCTTGCACATGAGAGGAACTCAGTATATTCAGGCTTATTTCAAATTGAAAACGATTTTATATGGAATTCATATATTTGAATAATATACTGTTATCTAAAACATACTATTAGTGAGAAACATTTTTCCATATTGTATTTACATCTGAAATAATCGTGCACACCTCTTTATGGGTCACATTTTATACATCAAATTTAACACCTGCTGGGGCTTGAATCAAATTACAGCTCTAGAAGCAAAGAAAGGTGGTGGTAGGTCCTGAGGAAAATCAGCAGTGTCTTCCAAGGAAAATACCTCAAGGGGAGCCATTTCAGTTCCCCCAGTCACAGCAAGGTGGATCTACTCTGACAGAGTTGGCAAGGCTGCTTCTACAGGCAAAGAGGACTAATCAGGATTTAGAGTTTCAATATCCCCAACGTCATCAGGATCTTCCTGTAAAGACTCATTCCAATTTTCAGGATGCATTCTTTCCCAATAAATGCCCCCACTTTAACCTCAGACACTCTGCAAGTTGGGAATTCATTTTGTATTGTGATATGGCCACACACAGGACAAGACTCGGGATTTGGTTTCTTTCAAGGCAGATATTAAAACTTCCAGATCATTTATGCAACATTTGAGCTGGGAATTAGAATTCCTGAGCTCATCCTTTCCTTTTTCTACTTTGTCCAACTCAATTAGGAGCAACCAGCCAATCTCATCACACTCGTTAGCTTGAAAAAAAATTCAAATGTGTCATGGACAGGTCATTCAGAGCCTTGCTGCTTATAAGTATTTGATTAGGAGCATTCCATAATGGTATTTTTAATTTTCAATAGATATTTGGATCTCCACAGAAATCCAATCATATCTCTATTACAACATCACACTACAGATTATCAGTGTTCTCTTTCTTACTAGAAATAGAACCATTTACCTTTAAATCAAATCTGAAGAGAAAAACAATTCCAGAAACTTCAGAATCAATTCAGAAAATTTATCCTTAAGATTCTGTTCCTCTAGAACCACTTGTGGTATCAAAATCTATATTAGTCAGTGTTCTCTAGAGAAACAGAATGAAAAATATGTAAGTATGAAGGGTGTGTGTGTGTGTGTGTGTGTGTGTGTGTGTGTGTGTGTGTGTGTGTGTGTGTGTGTGCAGAGAGAGGGAGAGAAAGATGAGAGAGACAGAGAGAGATTTTTAAGAAATTGATTCATAATTGTGGAATCTGTAAATTCTGAAATATGCAGGGTAAGTTGGCAGATGGGAGACCCAGGGAAAAGTGGCTGATATTTCAGCTCAAGTCCAGAGACAGTCTGGACGCAGAATCCTCTTTCTTTTGGGAGAACTCAGGTTTTTTTCCCTTAAGGCCTTCAACTGATTGGATGAGGCCCACCCACACTAATGAGGGACATCTGCCTTACTAAAAGCTTACTGACTCAAATATTACTTCCATCTAAAAAATACCATCACAGAAACATCTAGAGTGGTATTTGACCAAATATCTGGATACTGCATCCTAGTCAAGTTGACACACAAAATTAACCATCATAGAGGTGAAAAACTTTTTTATAACTTGATTCTGATCCTATTTACTTTTAAAATTTGAAGCATACCAAATTTTAAAATATTCTCTCATCAAATAGGCAGATATTTATTACATGTCTACTTAAAATGTTTAGGCCATACATTGATTCTCCATTACAATACAAGGACATTATGGTGCTAATAAATTTACAGATGTGCAATAAAAACTAATGCTCAAAATGGTGATGCATACTTTAAAATGGATTTTAGACATCAGTAACAGTTAACTTTAATTTTTTTCTAGATTTCCTTTTGTTTAAAATTATATTGTTGAAATTTGCCTGGGGAAGGGGCTTAAATATTTCAAAATTAAAACTTCAATTGAAGAAAGCCAGTGTGGGTTTTTCTTAAACTTCCAAGAGCAATGTTCCTATCACTGAAGTTAAATTTCACTATGTCCTTTGTAAAATAACAATGGTCATGAGACAAGGCCTCAGGGTTCCCATCACTAATAATACTATAAAGGGATCATTTTCTGTATGGAAAATTATAATGCAATCTCTGGTCTTTTAACAAATAACTGAAGATGATGCCCACTTATGATTATACAAATCACATTTACATCCTGACATTTTGAATTCTAATATAGTTTGTAAACAATTATTTTGAAGCACCACAGGCATCTTGTTTTCATAGTTTATGTGGCTGTTGATAATTTATATGGTATATGTTAACTTGAAAGTGGCATTAAATAAAGCATTTTTCAATGTGATTGACATTACCATGCTGGTGAATACATTGCAGTGTCTAGAGTGGTTGTCCTCAATCATGGACTTTTGTCTTATTTCCATTTCTCTTATAGTCTCAGACTTCCACAAAAAAAGTTATTAATAACACTAAAATATAATTTGTGAATGTTTATTAAACTAGATTTTAAATATGCCTGATCCAGATGTTGAGATACCAAATTAATGGGTATAATGACAACTAGGTTCAAGGCAGTATCAAAATGTTTACCAATTTCCAGAGAAAGTCTACAGATGTTTACTTCCAAAATGCTTTATAACTGTTCTGTAATAGACTTCTTAAGTGCTGAAAATTGTTGCAAGACAGACTGGCTGACTCTATCACTTCCACAGTTAGACAATAACTTTGAAAGAGATGAAAATATCACCTGTTTACTGTCTCAGTCTCCTTCCATGGTTGAGGAGTCTGAGCAGGGCTTAACTGGGTCCTTGGCTCAGAGTCTCACAAGCCTGTAATCAAGGTGTCAGCTAGGCTGTATTTCTTTCTGAAATTTGGTATCCTCTTCCAAGCTCATCCAGTTGTTCCTTAATGGTATAGGACTAAGATTCTTATTTTTCTCCTGGCTGTCAGCCAGCTTTTAGAGGTCATTCACTTGCCCTTGCCACATAGCCCTATCAAAAACTGGCAACTTACTTTTTAAAGCCAGCAAGAGAATCTTTCACTTTAATCTGATAAAATGGAGTCTTATATAATGTAACCTAATCAAGAAAGTGACATCCTGTCACATTTGCTATATTCCATTGGTAGAAGCAGGTCACAGACTCCACCCACCCTTCAGGGGAAAGGAATGTAGAACAGTGTGACTCATTAGGGGTCACCTTTGTGTGTTTATGCCCATAGCATATTCTTGTCTTCAACATTATAAAGGTTATAATGGATTATAAAAATGCAGGTATAATGACTGCTAACACACAATTTGAAGAGGCCCTACATTTTCCTAGACGACAATTTTACAACACTGTTACTTTTCCCATTTTTGGATTCCAGAATTATCAGTAAGTCAAAATTCTTAAATTATTTGTGCAAAAGTAAACTGAATTCATAGTCACCCATCTGATTAGAGCTATCTTGTATCATCTGTTTTCAACTCTCCAAAAAGATGTTTTCTCTCATATATAGCCAATTGCCTACCACTACCTAAAATAAGGATTTTGATTCATAGCAGTCATTTAGCTTTTAGCAACAGGAAAGAAGAGTGGAAGGTTCTCTGAAATATAGATTGTATTCAGTTTACAGAGGAGCTGTCTCCTAAAATGGCCAGTGCAGTATCAGTCACAGAAACTCAGCAGGTGAAAGGCGCATAGATGGACAACCCAGCAGCAGCCATTTATTTGCAGGGAGAAAGACTGCACCCTGAGGTTAGCCTTGTCAGATTCCCTGACATGCTCTTCACAAAGTTTAAAGATGTTTGTTCTTTCGCATGCCAAGTGAATTGCTGCACAATGCTCTGCTGTGAACTGCATGGTTTGAAATTGGTTTTTCTACCGTCTAAATTCCACTTCTGATTAAAACTATCATTGAAGAATAAAATTCTTTGTTTCCTTTGAGTATGTAATGTTCTTTATTGGCTATATTAATCAATTTATACTCCCAATTATGAATTATACTTCCCTAATTATGTAGAAATTAACTTTTATTAAACTGTCAAATCTATTCCCATTTTTCTCTGTTGTCAAGTCCATAATCACCATTTAGTCATCTGACCTATCTTTCTCAACAGGAGTTCCCTTTATTCTCTCTTGTTTCAATGAAAGTACTTTAAAACTAAAAGGGAAAGTAACTATTTTAATTTTAGTTTAGGGCCTTAAAATTTCATGTGCTTATGAATTAACTAGGATGGCTGACAAATGTATACATTTCTGGGCTTAGCTCCTAGACATCATTATCCAGTATGTCTTGGGTGGGACCCAGAAATTTTCATTTTGACAATCACCTGGAGTGCTTGAGAAACACGTAATCGATAGAACTCAGTTTGAGACACATTTTGTAAAAACTCACCCCTGTAGAATATTTAAATATATATTTTTTTCATTTCTCTTATCAACTCCTGATTTGAAACCATAGCCTGTTTAAACTATAAACTGTGGTTGTGAAAAAAATTAATACTGGTCTTCTATTTCCAGTAATATAGGTAGCTACATATCAAGATTAACACTCTTACTGAAAGTAGTAGTCAAAGATGCTGGATAGAATATTTTTAAAAAATCTTCTTTAAAAACATGGAAGAATGGACAAGATAGTAAAGAATTATTGGGTGAATGAAGAACCATAGATGGTAAGGAAATCATTGAGCTATAGTTGCCCTAAGATTTTTTCCCCCAAGTCTGGCAACATTTAGAATAGATTTTTATAGTCTTGAAGGGTTTGAAGAACTGCAAGCAAAAGCCAGGGCATTCTTAAGATGGAATGTCAAACAGGAAACAGCTTCCCAACAAAACTGGGACCTCAAAGACCTATACCATCAGGCAAGTTTTAACTAGAAATAAACTGCATGTATGTACCTCTATTGTTAACTTAGTCCAAACTCATTCTGCTTGCCACACGACAGGCCAGTAAATTGGGAGACGAGGTGTTGGGACCAGGAATAATGTCCTTATTTGGAAAGCTAGCAGACCAAGAAGATGGGAGACTAATGTTCTAGAGAACCATCTTACCCAAGTCAGAATTCAGGCTCCTTTTACACTAAAAAGGGGAGGGGGTGTGATTGGTTGCTGCAGACTTCTTGGTGTTGAAATCCTTTGTTCTTGCAGCTGTCCACTGTAGGTCAGGTCATGATGTCCCTGTAAACCTCCAACAAGACAAATGTTATTCTCTGTTCTGCAACTTTTTATCTCTATCTGAATGGAAAAGTGTTATACCCTTAAAGATCAAAGCTTTGAGAATGGGCTATCCTGTAGACTTCAGGCTATAGGCAACATTCTTTTACAAAAGATACAGAACCAGTATGACTAAGCATAGGAAACAGAGCACAGGGTTAGAGGTAAAGGAACAGATCTAATATGGAACCAGATTTGTTCTTCCTGATTATGCTATCTCTCATGTGCCCCAGACTACATGGAAAGTTGCTAAGGTACCAAGTAGTAAAGGACTAAAATAAAGTACCCCTAAATACAATCATAAACACGAACCAGTTCTTACAATGTTTTCACCCCAAATTCATACCACCTAAATAATACTTAAAGACTCAAACCTTCCATTAGAACATAGTGATCTCGTGCTTGTGTTGCCTAAAATCATCAGATAGAAGTAAATGCAAATCTTATCTATAGGACTGCACCTTTATTCTAGGCCTCAAATAATCCCAGCTGTTACTTTTTCTAAGAAATTAAGCAGTTCACCATCAAAAACAAATTCACACAAAAGGAAAAACAAAACAGGGAACTATTTATGAGAAATATCACAAAAATAAGACAGCAAAAACAGTCCACAAAGACTTAATATGCTTGAATTATCAGATGCTAATTTTTAAATAGCCGTGTTTGCAATAGTTAAGAAATATATGGCAAACAATAAAATATATGCAAAGAACAGAAAACCAAAAACATGATCTAGCAGTTTTGTAAAGTATGAAATATAAATTATAAAAATGAAAACAATAATGTAAAATAACAACATATTAGAGGTTAATGTAAGGAGGATGTAAAACTAGAAAGCTCCAAGACCTTGTTTCCCCATGGAAACATTGAATAAACAACTACAGACTGATTAAAATAACTTTATAGGTGCTCTAGAACAAAGTGAAAGATCTGGAGAAACCATGTGAATGCCCAATCAAGCAAAAGCCACATTCAAAATAGTAGGAAATTACATGGCACTTTTACTCATCCTTACCCCACTCCCTCATCAGTATGTTGTGGCTGATGTCCAGAGGAAGTGGCCCAATTTCTGGTTCCCTCCCTTTGGCCGAAAAAAAATGAGTAGATCTTGTTTGCAATGTTCTGTCGTGTCCATGGGCTGTTAGACTAACTTGGTATCTTGTTTTGCCTGACTGGGAGTCAGATGGTTATGGTAGCACACTTGATCTCAAGGTGGAAGCCACAGAGGCAGTGGTAGGGGCCATGATGCATAAAAACTGCAGGGAGACTGCAGATCCGTAGATTCCTGGGAGTAAATGATTACAGGCAAAAGAACTACTTACTAAGATGGAGGACTAGAAAGTCCTAATCCTTGTTCTCACACAGAAACACTGATTTAACAATGATATATGGACCAAGATACCTTTATGAGAAGTTGAGCATCAAGTTACAAAGTTGCAATATTCCAGAAGAACATAAAACCCAGAAAAGCAGAATTGAAAAGTATAAGAAGAACAATTTTGTTTTACCCCCATTAACCCCTCCCCTAAGTTGGCACAGGTCAGCATGAGAGATCAGCTCTGACCTTGACTTCTGTCTCTAGTGAGAGAGATAATGGAGCATGCCTCCAATGTCCTGGCCTTTCAGTGCCCTGCCAGTGGGGTCACTTTCTGTCTTACCTCACAAGGAATTCTGATTAAATCAGCATATGTGGATGCCTGGGGGCAGTTAAAAATGAAGAAAAGGGTGTGGACAGCCTGCTGACACTGGCATGATCTGCAAGACTGAGAGAAGGTGCAAAACCTTAGGCATCTCCTCCAGCAGGAAAGGAGTGGGAAGAAGTGCTCCTCCAATATCACAAACTTTCAGGGCACTGCCTGTGGGATTGGTTTCTGTTTCCTCTCACACAGCACTGATGGAACAGCACAGTTCAGACACCATGTAGCAGTTAAGGAAAAAAGGAAAAGGGGTAGGAACTTGCTGCAGTGAGAACAGTTCTGTGAGGTTGAGAGAAGGCGCAGAACTCAAGATTTCTCCACAGAGAATTAGACCACTGGAATGTATCTTCAACATCCTAGCCCATGGTATTACAGTCAACAATATGAAAGAATATCAAAGTATAACACTCACTAGTAAATATAAATATACAGACAAATACAGAATATTGTAATGCTGTAATGGTTTCACTAAATTACATTTAAAGTTACATTAAATAACTTTCAGTGCCAGTATAAAATTTAAAAATGAAAATACTAATAATAACAATAACTAAAAATTATTAATGGGTACATAATAAAGAAAGAGGCAAATTGTGACATCAACAACATAAAGTGTGTGTGAGAAACAAAATGTAGAATATTTGAATGTGATTAAAATAGACTGGTATAAAATGTTCTATGTCAGCCTCATGGTAACCACAAAGAAAATACTTACAGTACATACACAAGTGAAAAAAAAAAGAAAGGAATCAAAGCAGATCACTACAAGAAGTCAATAAATCACCAAGGAAGATAGCAAGAGAGGAGCAAAGGGACAAAGAACTATAAAACAGAAAGAAAACAATGAAAAAATAGCAAAACTAAGTTCTTACCTATCAATAATTGCTTTAAACTTCAAAACATAAATGAAATAAAGCAAATATGACATAAAAATGGAAAGACATCTCATGTTATAGATTGAAAAATGTAATATTTTTATACTGTCCATACTACCCAAAGTCATCTATAGATTCAATGCAATCTTTATCAAAATTCCAATGATACTCTTTACAGAAACAGAAGAAAAATCTTAAGATTCACTGGAGTCAAAAAAGACCCTGAGTAACCAAAACAATCTTGAGAAAGAATAAATCTGGAGGCAATCACAATTTTTGACATTAAAATATATTACAAAGTTACAGTAAATAAAAGAGTATGGTGCTGGCATAAAGATAGACATATAGATCAATGGAACAGAATAGAGATCCCAGAAATAAATCCATACACATATGGTCAACTGATATTTGACTAGTTTGCTAAGAATATAAATATGGGGACAGGCTAGTTTCTCAAAAATCATGTTAGGAAAACTGAGTATTCACATGCAAGAGAATGAATTTGGATGCTAATCTTACACCATACACACACAAAAAAACTCAAAGTGGATTAAAGATTTAAATATAAGAACTGAAAAGGTTAAACTCCTAGAAGAAAACAGGTGAAAATATTCCTGGTATTGGTCTTAGCAATGATATTTTGGCTATCACACCAAAAGCATAAGCAATAACAACCAAAATAGACAAATGCAGCTCCATCAAATGAAAATGCTTCTGCATAGTAAAGAAAACAATCAACTGAATTAAAAAGCAACATATAAGATGGAATAAAATATTTGCAAATCCTATATCTGATAAAGGATTAATTTCCAGAATAGAGGTTTCCTAGATAATAATAGCAAATTAAGATGGGCAAAAGGCTAAAACAGACATTTCTCAAAAGAAGACATACAAATGGCCAAGAGAATATGGAAAGATACTCAACATCAATAATCATCAGGGGAATGCAAATCAAAAGTACAATGAGATATCACTTCATACCTGTTAGGATGCTTTCATCCAAAAGACTAGAGATACGTGTTGGTGAGGATACAGAGTAACTGAAACCCTTGAATACTGTTGGTTGGAATGTAAAATTGTGCAGCCACTATACAAAAAAGCATGGAGGTCTTTCAAAATACTAAAAATAGAACTAACATGTGATACAGTAATTCCACTGAAGGCGTGACAGTCAAAATATACTTTAAGTAAAAACTTTTACAAGACACAAAGAAGGACAATATATATTGAAAAAAGCATCAATTCACCAAGAAGAGATAACAATCATAAGCGTATATGCACCAAACAGTAGAGTTCCAATTCATATCAAATAAACATTGACAGAAATGAAGGGAGAAATAAATAACTTTACATTAATAGTAGGAGAGTTCAATACCCCACTTTTAATAGTGAATATAACAACCAGACAAAAGGTTGATAAGGAGATAGAAAGCTTATATATCATTATGACTAATTGAAACTAAGAGACTTAAAGAGATCATTTCACTCAACAACAATAAAATACACATTTTTTCAAGTACACATATAACATATTCAAAGATAGACCATATATTAGGTGACAAAACAAGTATTCATAAATTAAAAATATTGAAATCATACAAAGCAATTTTTTCCTAATCACAACAGAATGAAACTTGAAATCAATAGCAGAAGAAAAATTGGAAAATTCATGCTTACTTGGAAATTAAACAGCATACTTCTAAATAACAAGGATTCAAAGAAAAAATCACAAAGAAAATTGGAAAATATCTGGATGTAAATGAATATTAAAGCACAACATACCAAAGCTTATGGGATGCTGTAGTGCAGTCCTATGAAGGATGTTATAGCTGTAAATGCTTACATTCAAAAAGAAGAAAAGACTCAACTCAACAACTTAACTTTGTATCTTAAGGAACTAGAAAAAGAGGAACATGCTAAACCTCAAATTAGTAAAAGGTAGGACATATAGATAAGAGCAGAGATGAAATAGGGAATAGAAAATCAATGTAGATAAGTAACAAAACTAAAAGATGGTCTCCTAAAAGATTAACATATTTAATAAAGCTTTAGCTGTATTATTTATTATTTTACTAGGAAAAAAGAGAAAGAACTCAAATATCTAAAATCTGAAATGAGAGGCAGAATATTATTTCACATGTTACAGAAATATAAAGAATTTTAAGAGAGTACTATGAAAAAATTTAGTCTCAATAAAATGGATAACCTACAGAAAGTTCAAAAATTACTAGGAACACACAACCTGGAGGAAGGAATAGATATTTACTAAGTCTATTAGTTGAGTCTACAAATTTGAATTTCTAGGTAATCACTAAAAGAATAGAAGTAGAATATAAACTTACCTAAAGTATAAGAAGGAAACAAATGGAATATTAAAAATAATCAATCTAAAAGAAGGTCAGAAGGAAAAGGAAGAAAATATTGAATGGACAAAACAAATAGAGAGCACAAAATGAGGTAGTAAATGTAAACAAGATATATTAGCTGTGATTAAATCAGAGTTACTGCAAAATATTCACAGTGAAGAAATTATCAAGGTTATAGATAAAGATATGGTCAATTACATTGCTGGTCAGAAGCCTTATTAACGCCAAAGTCAAAATCAGTATATTGATCCTATCTTTAGAATTTTTATATTTTGTTCTTTGTGGACTTTTTACATTAATTTCGCTTTCAAAAATATTGCTTTAAGCATCATTTATCTTGATTACTGAGACTTTTGGTATCCCCTTAAATTTTGTGTGAAAGGCCTTACTCTAGTCTTAGCCCTGCTATAAAATGAGTGCCTGGACACGGGGACCTCTATTAAGCCTACATGGCTCTGCTTGCCTGTAAGCAGTAGAATCAGGAGAAGCAAAACTTCTGCCTTACGTCTACAAATTTCACATCAGTGCCTCTGTTTTGAACCTAAATCACACCCGAGACCTAATTCAAGGAAGTCTTGGAAATACATGTTTTTACATTCTGGGATCTGCAGAAAATGAATGCACACCAGAAGAAAGGTAGCTTGGATAATGACTTCCAATATACTATTACCCTCTGCCCCAAACATTCCTCTTTTTCCACCCAAATCTGCCTTCCTTTTTCTCTACAATGTCGTTTTTTCACCATTATGATTTCTTTTTTTAGTCACTTAAAATATTTTCTGTACTGTCTTCAGTTTCTTCTATTATTTCTAATATTTTAATGGTATTCATCTTGTTTGTAGTATCTGTTAACTTTGTCATTGGAGATCATATCCTCTGAACTTAAAATTTTTTTCTAGTTACCTTGTCTTCAGCAAGAAACATGTATTTTTTATATGTAGACCTGTGTTGCCTGTATTGTGTTAAATGTTGCTCTTCCTGGTTGTGTTATCTGGGAAGAGGATTTTGAATCAGAGATGTGTATATAGAATTTTCGTTCAGGGTGTGCTCTCAGCATCAAAACTACAGCATAGTTGTTTTCCTTTGTATATGTGTGTGTATACACACACACACACATATAGTATATATTAGTATATATATATATATTTAGTGTATATACAGTGTGTATATATATATATATATCAGCAGACATAATAGAAGTTTATCTGAAGTCTGTGATTTTTAGGGCCTTAAAATTTTTAAAAAATTTCTTATATAATTTTAACAGTTACTTTCTATTTACAGTTATTACAAATTATTGGCTCTATTCCCCATGTTGTACAATATATCCTTGAGCCTATCTTACACCCAATAATTTGAACCTCTCACTCTCCTACTCCTATATTGCCCCTCTCCCCAACGGTAATCAATAGTTTGTTCTCTATATCTGTGAGTCTTCTTTTTTGTTGTATTCACTAGTTTGGTGCATTTTTTTAGATTCCACATGTAAGTGATGTCATGCAGTATTTGTCTTTCTCTGCCTAACTTATTTCATTTAGAATAATGTTCTCCAAGTCCATCCATGTCACTGCAAATGGCAAAATTTAATTCTTTTTTATGGCTGAGTGGTGTTCCATTGTATAGGATATACCATTTCTTCTTTATCCATTCATCTGTTGATGGACACTTAGGTTGCTTTGCTATGAATATTGGGGTGCATGCATCTTTTTGAATTAGTGTTTTTGTGGGGTTTTTTTTTTTTTGATATATACCCAGGAGTGGAATTGCTGGGTCATATGGTAGTTCTATTTTTAGTTTTTTGAGAAACCTCCATAATGTTTCCAAAGTGGCTTCATCAATTTCCATTCTCAGCAACAGTGTACAAGGATTTCCTTTCTTTCCACACCCTCACCAACATTGATTACTTGTGTACTTTTTGATGGTAGCCATTCTGACAGGTGTGAGATGATATCTCATTTTGGTTTTGATTTGTGTTTCCCTGATGATTAAGAATGTTGAGCATCTTTTCATGTGCCTGTGGGTCATCTTCATTTCCTCTTTAGAAAAATGTCTATTCAGTTCTTCTGCCCATTTTTTATAACCAAAATAGTCTTGAGAAAGAAAAATGGAGCTGGAGGAAATACACTCCTTGACTTCAGGTTATACTACAAAGCTACAGTAATTGAAACAGTATGGCACTGGCACAAAAACAGACACATTGATCAATGGAACAGGATTCAGAGCCCCGAAATACACCCATGCACTTATGGCCAATTAATCTATGACAAAGGAGGCAAGAATGTTCAATGGGAAAAGACAGTCTCTTCAGTAAGTGGTGGCAGGAAAACTGAACAGCTACACGTAAAAGAGTAAAGTTAGGACATTCTCTAACACCAATATACAAAAATAAACTTGAAATGGATTAAAGACCTAAATGTAAGACCAGATACCATAAAATTCCTAGAGGAAAACACAGGCAAAACACTTTTTGAGATAAATCAGAGCAATTTTTTTTTTGGATCCGTCTCCTAAAATAAAGATTATAAAAGCAAAAATAAGCAAATGGGACCTAATTAAACTTAAAAACTTTTGCACAGTGAAGGAAACCATTGACAAAATGAAAAGACAACCTACTGAATAGGAGAAATAACTAGCAAACAATATAACCAATAAGGGATTAATATCCAACATACATAAGTAGCTCGTACAGTTTAACATAAAAAAAAATACAACACAGTGTTAATAGATGACTCAGAAGACCTTGCAAGTAGTGCTGAAAATTGTCTCATTGTAAGAAGAGAGCTTGGCCTTTATAGCATCACTTTGACAATTCTTTGGAGGCAGGCTGTCTTGAGAAGAAAGTGTGCCTCTGGGCAAGGTGGCTCTTTTCAGCAGAGGTAATTTCCCTAGGGGCCAACAGCTAAAGGCTGTCTCCTAGGCCTCACTCCACACAGCTGGGGGAAATCAGTTCTTCATTTTTCAGAGGGATCTGGGTAGCCCATCAAGGCATTCATCACAGTTAATAAAGAGTTTTTGCATTTGCTTCAGGGGTTTCATGTACATTTATTAGCCTCAAGATTTCTGTACCAGATACGTGGCATAAATTTGAATTCACATGCCCATTTGGTGCCTAAGCCATCATTTTTAAATGGAATACATTTTTTTCACCTGGAAATCCCAGGGAGAGTATCAAATTCCTTATAGATTTTGTGGGCCAGTGGGCAGAATCTTTCCAATTTCCTTTCATCAAAGGGTTAGCCTTACCAAGTTTTCAGATTTATGCTATTGCAAATATAATTCCCTGCTTTACCTTGATCCAAGACCAGATCTGTTATCTCCTTATGGATTTAAGCTCTCATCCTATAGATCTATACTGTAGTCAGCAGATTATCTCTAGATCACCAGAGTTAGCAAAGCTTGTTAGTGTAGCTTAGAGTTCTTGCTGGCACCATGGGATTTCCCTTTCTTTTGAGGACAGATATATACGTAAAAATTTTGGTTATGTTGAATGTAACACTTATACACATGTTTAGCCTGACAGCAGTGTCCACAGTAGGTCTGTTCACTCTATTTTCTGAAACAAAAACCTCCAAAATCCTTTCATTACTCTATAATGGTATGTCATCTTTTCTTCTTCTTTATTGCTAATACAGCCATGCAGACAGATTAACTATGTGCTTAGATATCCAATGTGAATGTTGGAAGACTGTTTTTTCTAATCATAGGTTTTTAATTAATTTTGAAACATTTTGTAAGGAGACCCACTATGCTCAACTAAATATAAAGATATGTTTGTATCTAATGGTTTAAAATATTTATGGAGTTCCTTGACCTAATTCAGTAAAAAGACCAATTATAGGCACTAAAGTAAAAAAAAATAATTGCAGGGGTCCATAGTAGACTATTACTTGATGAATTTTATATAATTTTAGTAATTGAAAGTATATTTATTATAAATGTCTATATTTAGACTCTCCAGTGTACAGTTAAATTGAGAGGACAATTGAACACCCAAAGCATTGTCCTCTCTCTGAAGCAGTAAATGGCATGTATTTTGGGCATTTGAAGCCTAAGCAAATAATTATGATGGGAATGGGGGTGGTGGAATTAGTAATTGGGTTTATAAATAAATTTTGGACTTCCTATACTCTTCAGCCATTTTATTTGCATAGAAAATTCAGAGTTGATTCTTGTGAGAGTGTGTGCTTTAGCCATGTCTGACATAAATAGATAACAAATTGTAAACATCACAGTTTAAAATAAATATTATATAATAGTAAGAATATTTAAGAATATTATGTTATTATATAAACATATAATCCTCCATTTTAATGAACTCTATCTCAAATAACAATTTCTTTTTTTAAACATTTTTTATTGATTTATAATCATTTTACAATGTTGTGTCAAATTCTAGTGTTCAGCACAATTTTTCAGTCATACATGGACATATATACACACTCATTATCACATTTAGCTACCATAAGATTTTGTGTATCTTTCCCTGTGCTATACAGTATAATCTTGTTTATCTGTTCTACAATTTTGAAATCCCAGTCTATCTCTTCCTACCCTCCACCCCCCTGGCAACCACAAGTCTGTATTCTATGTCCATGAGTTTATTTCTGTCCTGTATTTACACTTTGTTTTTTGTTTGTTGTTTGTTTTTGTTTTTTTAGATTCCACATATGAGCAATCTCATATGGTATTTTTCTTTCTCCTTCTGGCTTGCTTCACTTAGAATGACATTCTCCAGGAGCATCCATGTTGCTGCAAATGGCGTTATGTTGTCAGTTTTTATGGCTGAGTAGTATTCCATTGTATGAATAAACCACTTCTTCTTTATCCAGTCACCTGTTGATGGACATTTAGGCTGTTTCCATGTTTTGGCTATTGTAAATAGTGCTGCTATGAGTGGGTGCAGGTGTCATCCTGAAGTAGGGTTCCTTCTGGATACAAGCCCAGGAGTGGGATTCCTGGGTCATACAGTAAGTATATTCAAGTCTTTTGAGGAATCTCCACACTGTTTTCCACAGTGGCTGCACCAAACTTCATTCCCACCAGCAGTGTAGGAGGGGTCCCCTTTCTCCGCAGCCTCTCCAGCATTTGTCATTTGTGGATTTTTGAATGACGGCCATTCTGACTGGTGTGAGGTGATACCTCATAGTAGTTTTGATTTGCATTTCTCTGATAATTAGTGATATTGAGCATTTTTTTCATGTGCATTTTGATCATTTGTATGTCTTCCTTGGAGAATTGCTTGTTTAGGTCTTTTGCCCATTTTTGGATTGGGTTGTGTGTTTGTTTCTTATTAAGTCATATGAGCTGCTTATATATTCTGGACATCAAGCCTTTGTCAGTTTCATTTGCAAAAATTTTCTCCCATTCCCTAGGTTGTCTTTTTGTTTTACTTATGGTTTCCTTTGCTGTGCAGAAGCTTGTAAGTTTCATTAGGTCCCATTTGTTTATTCTTGCTTTTATTTCTACTAGGAGAAAATTTTTGAGATGTATGTCAGATAGTGTTTTGCCTATGTTTTCCACTAGGAGGTTTATTGTATCTTGTCTTATGTTTAAGTCTTTGATCCATTTTGAGTTTATTTTTGTGTATGGTGTAAGGGAGTGTTCTAGCTTCATTGTTTTACATGCTACTGTCCAGTTTTCCCAGCACCATTTGCTGAAGAGACTGTCTTTATTCCATTGTATATTCTTGCCTCCTTTGTCGAAGATGAGTTGACCAAAAGTTTGTGGGTTCATTTCTGGGCTCTCTATTCTGTTCCATTGGTCTATATGTCTGTTTTGTACCAATACCTTCCTGTCTTGATGACTGTAGCTCTGTAGTATTGTCTGAAGTCTGGGAGAGTTATTCCTCCAGCCTCTTTCTTTCTCTTCAGTAATGCCTTGGCAATTCTAGGTTTTTGATGGTTCCATATAAATTTTATTATGATTTGTTCTAGTTCTGTGAAATATGTCCTGGGTAATTGGATAGGGATTGCATTAAATGTGTAGATTGCCTTGGGCAGTGTGACCATTTTAACAATATTGATTCTTCCAATCCAAGAGCATGGGATATCTTTCCATTTTTTAAAGTCTTCTTTAATTTCCTTCATCAATGGTTTATAGTTTTCTGTGTATAATTCTTTCACCTCCTTGGTTAGATTTATTCCCAGATATTTTATTATTTTGGGTGCTATTTTAAAGGGGATTGTTTCTTTACTTTCTTCTTCTGTTGATTCACCATTCGTGTAAAGAAATGCAACTGATTTTTGAACGTTAATTTTGTAACCTGCTACCTTGCTGAATTCTTCGATGAGCTCTAGTAGTTTTTGTGTGGACCTTTTAGGGTTTTCTATATATATAATAACATGTCGTTGGCATATAGTGACACTTTTCCCTCTTCTTTTCCAATTTGGATCCCTTTTATTTCTCTCTCTTGCCTGATCGCTGTGGCTAGGACTTCCAGGACTGTGTTGAATAGGAGTGGTGATAGTGGGCATCCTTGTCTTGTCCCAGATTTTAGTGGGAAGCTTTTGAGTTTTTCACCGTTGAGTACTATGCTGGCTGTAGGTTAAATAACAATTTCTTAGCAGAAGAAAACATAAATCTACGTTTTAAAAATACAATTATACACAGGAAACTATACTCAATATCTTATAATAATCTTTAATGAAAAAGAATATGAAAATGAATATATGTATGTATATGCATGACTGGGACATTCTGGTGTTCTGGTGCTGAACACCAGAAATTGACACAGTGCAACTGACTATACTTCAATTAAAGAACACATAATTATACATTCCATAGCCATAGTATGAACATCTAGTCACTATTTGTTTATGAAGAAGAGAGCGATAATATGTGTTTTTAATCACCTTTTTGACTTTCCTCAATCCCTCTTCTGATTTCCCTTTTTTTTTGCTTTGAGAATTTTCTGCCCACAGAAGGAATGTGTATGCAGGCAACTAATAAAAATATGTGTCCCTATGGTTCACATTCTTAAATCATTGAAATCAATAACATATCTCAGGAGTGAAGGCATAAAATATGCTATTAAAAATGTTAAAACAACATAAAGGTTAATGCATACAAATCAAATTGAAAATGCTATACACATTAGATTCCAGAAATTGACATGAATATATGAGAAGCTGGCCCGGATCTTGTTGGGGAAGATAAATTCTTTTTTGTGCTCTTATTCTACCACTCTCAAGGCATCTTTAGGTTCAAAATATTCTGTCTAGATTAATGAAATGACGGCTAGATTTTCAGAAGGAAGATATTTTTCCCAAGAGCATAAACAATTATATGGCTAACAAAGACCTTATTTAGTGACCTGGAAATGGTTACTGATGAAGACATAATGGACAATGAATGTGAGTGGATGTAGGTTTTTAGACATCTTTCTAGTCAATGTCAAAAACTATACTACTTTTCTTTTCCTAGAATCCTTCTCTTCCTATATTATTCATGTAAATAAAATAATGATCCCTTTGTAACAAACTAGATTACCTTTGATTCATTCATTCCTTCCCATATCCAATGTTTGAACAGATCATGTTGATTCTATATCTCTAGATAATTTCTCAAACCTATAGCTTCCTCTTCATCTTTACTACCTTTTACCTGTAACCTGATCCAACAACTTCCTCCCATTTCTTACCAAGACTAGTGCAATAATTTCCTGCATTGATTTCTCTCTAGATTCTTAGTTGTTGTTGTCATTGTTTTTTTTTCTTTTGAGAGCAGAAACTGTATTTTGTTATCTTACATCCCAAATAAAGTGTCTCATATGTAATACAAATTTTTTTCAAACATAGTAGCTTTATTGTTATATTTCACATACCATAAAGTTCACTCTTTCAAACTTTCACTTCAGTGGTTTTCCATTTATTTAAAGATTTGTTCAATCATCATCTTAATCTAATCACAGGATATTTTCATCACTCTCCAAAGAAAACCCATAACCGTTAGCAGTCTCTCCCCAGTCACTCTTCATCGCAGCTCCAGTGCAACTACTAATCTGCTTTTTTGTCTCTAGGAATTGCCTAGATGGATATTTCAAATAAATGTAATCATATAATAGTGGGCTTTTGTGACTGGTTTCTTTCATTTAGCATAATTTTTTCAAAGTTTGTTTTGTAACTTGTATCAGTAGTTTATTCTCTTTTAATGGCTGATAACCATTGCACTGTACAGCTAAACCACTTTTGTTTACCCATTTTGTTTACTGATGGACATTTAAGTGGTTTCTTCTTTTGGCTATTAAGAGTAATGCTGCTACAAACATTTATGCATTAGTTCTTGTGTGGACATAATGTTTTCATTTCTCTTAGATATATTTAGGACTGGAACTGCTAGGTCATCTGGTAACTCATTTATGAAATTTTAAAGGAAATTTCAGAATGCTTTCCAAAATGGATACACAATTTTATATTTTCAACAGGCATGTATGATGGTTCCAGTTTCTCCACATCCTTGCTAACACTTCCTATGATCCATCTTTTTGATTCTAGCCCTTCTAGAAGGGGTAAAGTAGTATCTCATGTTTTTGATTTGTGTTTCCCTAATGATGTAAGCATTTTTAAAATGTTAGTTGACAGAATGTGTGAATGATAAATAAATTATAATTTGACAGTATTTATATACCACTTTAAATAGAAATATGATAACTAATTTTTCATCAACTTATTTTAAAATGCCTTTAGATAGAGCTAAAATTTCCTTATGATTGACATCTATTCTTCTTGTTTTCTAATGTCTTTTGATTCACAATGGAGTTCTGGATGCTAGTTAAAGGAGCAAACCTGTAAGAAATAACTGTACAATGTAAACTCTGGAAAAATATATGCTTATGTGGCAATTCTCTGTGTGCACATTTTCTCCAGTCTTCATTAACATTAGTTAAGTTAAAAATGCTACAAGTTACAGGTTGAAAATAAAATAAAGATATTAAACTGAGTTATTTTCTGTTCTGTTACTGTCTTCAGCCTTTACCTTACCATATTAAGTTGGCATATATTTAAACTCATAAAATAATAAAAACTTCAACCCATTATAGAACAGTTAACAAATAACTCTCACACACAATGGAATTTATAAAAAAAAAAACAAAACTAATGTGATTTCATAGATAATAATAGAAACTATCACTGATAATATGTAGGTCCCCTAATTGAGCTTCAAAAACTGTAATTTACTTTTTATTCATTTGGCTATTTTTAGGCAATGAGCTTTATATCTTTACATTTAAAAATGAAAATTCTGTTTACTTGCTGAATCTTCAGTTAGAAGTTGTCTTAGGAAACTCTGGCAGTGGTATAAGTAAAAAGTATATAAATCAAAGCTGTAGATGAACTGGTTTTTAAGGAGTACCAAATTTGGCTATTTTACTTGCTATTTTTCATTTTTCAAAGAATGATTTACCAAAAGACAAGGAATAGTATCAAACAAGACTAAGATCTATAATACCATTTTAAAAAACAACTTTAAAAATTGACGTGGTATTTATTTTCATCTTCTAGAGAAGCAAACCCTGAAGCTAAGACATTGCACTGGGTTCAAAGTACCATCTTGAAATCATGATGTATTTTATACTTCAGGAAAACAATGAGTTAGTTGTGAGCATTTTTAAAATCTCATCTTACAGTTAACGTGCTATGCTGTTCTGCCTTAAGCCACTCTAGAGATGAATAAAACTAAGTTTTTACTTTCTAATGAAGTAGAAAGCTATTTATTATCTGTTCAGCCACAGCCTCAGAAATTTAAAAACACTGAAAATTGCTCATTTTTATCCATGCCAGTGAACTTTTATGCAAGCAGAATTTAGTAAGCTGTTTTCACATCTACTGACTTAAATAAAACTGATAGATAGAAAATTAAAGTAATAACATTTGAGACAACCACTTGTTATAAACATTTACTAGCGCAATACTGGAATTCCATTGTAATTAGACTATTTACTTAGTATGGTTTACCATACCGTCTTGGAGGAACAGCAGCACCAGCAATGATAAGCATCATTACTTAATCATTTGAGTGGACGCCATAGGCTCTGTTTGATCTTTCATTTTTGTGAGTGAACAGTTACAAAATTAGAAGAACAATATTTAAACCTTGGGAAGTTTGCCTAGCTATTGGCTCCAGTTTTCTCTTTTCACTAGCAAAAGCATATAGATAGGTTAAGATCATAGCCAATGAAGTTGTAGTAATCTCCCTTTCCACATACAACCAATAGCACCACTGGCAAATCTTTGGTGAAGGCATATCTCATCTTCAAATTAGTGTTTATGTATAATTGCATAATTAAAGTGACTAAAGATTAAAATTGGCTTTTAATGCTAAACCACGAGTACTTATTGTCAAGGTAATTAATTGGTGTCAGATTTCTAATAGCAATTGCAGGAAGAGATAATACACAGCTGCAGTATAGTAGAAAAAGTACTGGAGTGGCAGTTAGACCTAGAATTGAGCCCTGATTTTGCCACCAACTGTGTATTCTTGGAACAACTCCCTTTTTCTAGACCTCGTTTTCTTCATTTTTAAGTTAAGGAGACAGTATCCTTTTGAATTCTCAACTGCTGTGTTTTGTGAGAATATAAAAGGAATGTACTCAGTAAGTCTCACAAGTGAGTTTCAGTTGCACACTTGTCTTTTCAAGAGGTCTAACTTTAATAAAAACTTCATAAGATGCTAATTTATAGAAAGGTGAGGGATCTTATCTGAACTAAAATTATCTTTCACGATAGAACTCAAAACACAATCCTAGTAAATAAACTGATTAATACATCCATTAATATAAGTTTTCTTTCTTCTAGGAACTTAATTTGTTTTGTTGACACATATTAAGGTCTAGTTGCCACTATCTTCCATGAATAATCTACTCAATGAAAATATGCTACTTTGACAGTGTTCTGATAGTCATATCTCTGGGTTTTCATTCTTTCAGGTACATGATAAGATTCCACTTTCAGCTCCCATGGAGGATGAATGGGGCCATGTGACTAGTTGTAACAGGAGACTGAAAGTGTTGTATAAACAAAGGGTTTATTAGCAAAGCAAAAGAGGGCTTTGGTGGGCTAATACAAGAGAAGAAAAGCAGAGACTCCCTCAGTCCCTATTTCTTTTGTGTGTTTCCTAGGGACTGTCTTAAGCTAATTTGATAGTGGACATCATTTGAGTGGCATGTGTAAGTTATATAACCTTTTCCTTACTGTGCATGTCCTTCCCCACAATGCATACAGAAAAACCCACGGAGGGGTGGGGTTCCTAAACCACAATGCTAATTACATTATAATGAGCACTGGGTTATGTTAAATTGTGTCTTTCTCTCTACTGTGCAGTTGCAGCATCCTATTCTATCCGGCTTCTTGGTTGGCACTCATTTAGAGAAAGTAAAACTCTTTGAAGGTCTTTATTCTGAGTGCAGATGTACTGTTATCTTCTGGGGTTGCTCCCTCCCCCATCCTCTCCCCTTGTCCGGTGTCCACTCCTATCTAACTACCTAACGGTTAGTTTTGAGCAGACGTCACCTACAGAATAATCATCTGATTGTCAATAATTCAACATTCTCTTTTCCCTCTGGTGTAGGATTGACAATTTCTAAATTGGTGGTTTCTCTGTCAGCTTTGTTTCTGGCTGACGATGAAGAGCAAGGGAATCCTATGAAGGACATAAAGCAAGAGCAAGAATTAAAACTGTGTTATTTTTGTCACTTAAATTTTGGAATCCTTTCCACAGTATAACTTAGCCTGCCTTGGTTACTGCAAATGGAATATCAAAGGAAGCATTTTGACTTGGTGCCTTTTCCAGATCTTTTAAAGTATTGCATCCAGTTGGATTAACTATGCTATCTAAATTCACTTTAAATATTTGTTGAGATTAGACTCTGTTTTAGGCAGTAATCTAGGGGCTGAGGATACACCTAGATTGGTGAACACATTAGAGAGTTCATGCTTTCATAAAATACAAGATAGTTATTTTCCCTTTCCTTTCCAGATCTACTTTCTTTCACCTTGGTCTGTGCTCCAGGTCAAAGTAACAAGCTTCCTTACTCTTTGGCCTCTGATTAGGTTTTGTCAATGTTGTGTGTGTTGATAGGCAGAGGATCACAGCTGGAGAATGAAGTTGATGTATTTATTCCTCTAGCTCTGTTCCTGTCATTTA
Source organism: Camelus bactrianus (assembly GCF_048773025.1). NCBI lineage: Eukaryota > Metazoa > Chordata > Mammalia > Artiodactyla > Camelidae > Camelus > Camelus bactrianus. The sequence continues at coordinate 73,294,376 of NC_133575.1, read as the reverse complement.
ACCTGCAGGTAAGTTGTGTCCTTTTACCAAAGATCATGAAGGTCATAGCTCAAGTAAGATGGCACACTCCATGTAGCTTTTCAGTCTGGGTACTTATAGTTAATTTCTCCCTTTTTCCTCTTCAGGACTAAGGGTACAAAGTCTCCTCATTGTTGTAATCCCTGGGGTATTTCATAATTCCTTGTTAGTTTCTCTAAACTCTATTCACACTCTGTCACTAATCCCTTTATTAAACTCTCCTCAAATTGCTTCTTTTTTATTGAAGTATACTCAGTTTACAATGTTGTGTCAATTTCTGGTGTACAGCATAATAGTTCAATCATACATATACACACACATACATATATTTGTTTTCATATTTTCTTTCATTATAGGTTACTACAGGATATTGAATATAGTTCCCTGTGCTATACAATATAAATTTGTTCTTTATTTATGTTATATATAGTAGTTAGTATCTGCAAATCTCAAACTCCCAATTTATCCTTTTCCACCCTTTTCCCCTCCAGTAACCATAAGTTCATTTTCTATGCCTGTAAGTCTGTCTCTGTTTTGTAAATAAGTCCCTCTGTCTTTTTTTTTTTTTCCCACATATAGGTGATATCGTATGGTATTTTTCTTCCTCTTTCTGGGCTACTTCACTTAGAATGACGATCTCCAGGTCCATCCATGTTGCTACAAATGGCATTATTGTATTCTTTTTTATGGCTAAGTAGTATTCCGTTATATAAATATACCACAACTTCTTTATCCAGTCATTTGTCAGTGGACATTTAGGTTGCTTCCATGTCTTGATTGTTATAAATAGTGCTGCTATGAACACAAGGGTGCAGGTGTCTTTTCGAATTAAAGTCCCCTCTAGATATATGCCCAGGAGTGAGACTGCTGGATCATATGGTAAGTCTATTTTTAGTGTTTTGAGGGATCTCCATACTGTTTTCCATACTGGCTGCACCAAACTTCATTCCCACAAAGTGACCCATCTATTTTCTGTCTGAACATTTCTTGCCCTCTCTAAATGTCCAGGAAAACAATCAAGTTTAGTACAGGCATACATTGGAGATACTGTGTTTGGTTCCAGAACACTGTAATAAAGTGAATATCACAATGAAGCAAGTCACATGAATTATTTTGGTTTCCCAACACATATGGAAAGTTATGTTCCCACTATAATGTATTAAGTGTGCAATAGCATTATGTCTAAAAACTGTATATACCTTAATTTAAGAATACTTTATTGCTAAAATATGCTAACCATCATCTGACAAGGCAAGGTTGTGACAAACCTTCAATTTAAAAAAAAAAATGCAGTATCTGTGAAGTGCAATAATGCAAAGCACAATAAAATGGGGCATGCCTGTACTTGAATTTTATTTGCCTCATGAATTCAGTTAAATGCATTAATTTGTATCAAAGCATTAGATTTTGTATCGATTCTCTCAAGATGCTTCAATTGTCACCCCAGTAATCTCGTTCCCTTCAAAATATATTGTTTCAGATACTGTAAGATAACAGTTTTCATCATGAAAATCTGGATAACTATCTTTTTTTTTTTTTATAAAACTCATGCTATTATTTTTGAAACCTATAAGAAAAAGCTTTACAAAGATGGGTGTGCTTGAGGAATTCTCCCTCACATTAGTCTTAAATGGCAATTTTCTAGACTTTCTTTTTATTCAAGTTCTAGATTTCATTCCACTTAATATAAATGCAAAAACTGAAACTTACTTGAATTTTGTTTTTAAATTAGGCCCTTGAATCTAATTGTCTTGATATTGATGCATGTATGCCCTCCTGCTCTCTTAGTAAACAAAGACTTTGAGAGGTGCATTTGTTTTTAATTCATGGATTACCTCATCCAAACATTCAATAAGTAACTATTGGATGTTTTTATGTACCTTAAAATTGTTATAGCTGTTGTAGCCATGGAAATTAACTAAGAGGTGAGAGATAGGAGAGGACAAGTGTCATGAGCAATGAAACAGAGCACAATTTCAGCAACTCTCACATCACTTTAAACCATAGAATTTTACTTTTATTTGTGTTGTAAATTTCCATGTAAAATTTTGTGTAAATAAAGGGTTCCAGTGCTGAAACCAGCTTTTATTTTGCTTTGGCAATTAAAGCGCATATTTCATATGGAATTATAAGCTGTATATAATTCATTTCAAACATACTGGTTATGGATTTATGGTTATAATTTATGAAGTTAACTATCTATCATAAAATTTATGGGATTTCAAGATTTTTTTTTTTCTATTCATAATCCACTGAAAAAGGGCTTTTGGAAAAAAAAAAACCTGCCCACTTACACTGCAAAAAGCTCACCATAATTAATGGGAGATATAAATGATTCTTTATGTACCAAGTAGTAACCATGTTCTAGGCAAGCTTCCTTGTTCTAACAGAGCTCGTAGTTTATTGTACAAAGCCCCTGATGACATGTTATGGGAACAAATAGATGATCAATTAATGCTTTAGTAAGTGTGAGGGGATAGGGAAGTCTTCACAAGTAAAGTAATTCATTTAATTATTAAAATAAACTAAATTATGGATTTAAAAAGTATTGTAAATACAGTGATTATGCTGGAAAGAAGTAATTTTAATACAAAATAATATACAAATGGCTAGCTCAAGGATTACCAGTAGGATTCCTTGAGACCCTTACTGGTTTTCAGTGATTAGATAACCTTTTATATAAAATAAAATGCAAAGTAATATTATACAAATGGCTAGTTCAAGGATTATCAGTAGGATTCTTTGAGACCCTTAATGGTTTTCAGTGATTGGATAACCTTTTATATAAAATAAATTCCTCGTAAGATGTAAAACAAGAAACACATGAGAAAAAAAAAACATGAGAAAAGCAATATTAGGTCATATAGACCAATCTTCCTATTGAAGACAACTAAAAATATACATTCTAATGTTTTTAAATTGATATATAACATTGTGTAAGTTTAAGTTGTACAACTTGTTGATTTGATACATTTATATATGGCAATATATTTATTGCACCGTAGCATTAGCTACCACCTCTATCACATCACATAATTTTCATTTTTTTTTGTGGTGAGAGCATTTAAGATTTAGTCTTTTAGCAACTTTGAAGTATATAATACAGTAGTGTTTACTATGATCACCATGCTGTGCATTAGATCTCCAGAACTTATTCATCTTCTAAATGCATATTTGTACCCATTGACCAACATCTACCCAATTCCTCCACACCCTAGTCCCTGGTAACCACCGTTCTACTCTGTTTCTTGACTTCAGCTTTTTTAGATTCCACATAGAATAGAAAGTATTTATCTTTCTCTGTCTGACTTACCTTACTTACATGAATGCCCTGAAGGTCCATCCATGCTGTCACAAATGGCAGTATTTCCTTATTTCTCATGACTGAAAATATTTCCTAATATTTCATTGTATACATATACCACATTATATGTAACCATTCAGCTGTTGATGGACACTTAGGTTGTTTCCATCTCCTGGTTATTGTGAATAATGCTGCAATAAATGCGGGAGTGCAAATAGTTTTTTGGTATGCTGATTTCATTTTCTTTGGATATATACAAAGTAGGAATGCTGGATCATGTAGGAGTTCAATTTTTAATTTTTTTCAGAAACCTCCAAACTGTTTTCCATAATAACTATACCAATTTACATTTACATTACCCTTCAACAGTAAACAAGGATTCCCTTTTCTCCACATTCCTGCCAGCACTTGTTTTCTCTTCTCTATTTGATAATAATCATTCTTACAGGTGTGAGGTGATATCTCACTGTGGTTTTGATTTGCAGTTCCGTGATGATTAGTTATGTGGAGTGTCTTTTCATATACCTGTTGGATATTTGGATGGCTTCTTTGGAAAAATATCTATTTGGTTCCTCTGCCAATTTTTTAATCAAATTGGGTTTTTGTTATTGATTTTTATGAGTTCTTTATATATTTTGGATATTAGCCCCTTATCCAATATATGATTTGCAAATATTTTCTCACATTCTATAGGTTTCTTTTTCATTTTGTCAATTGCTTCTTTTGCTGTGCAAATCTTTTTAAATTTGATGCCATCTCAGTTGAGTTTTGCTTATGTTTCTTGTGTGTTTAGTGTCATATTGAAAAAAAATATTGCCAAAAACCAATGTCAAGGAGCTTTTCCCCTAAATTTTCTTCTATGAATTTTACGATTTCAGGTCTTATGTTTAAGTCTTTAATCAATTTTGAGTTAATTTTTTGGGTGGATAAGAGTCTAATTTCATTCTTTAACGTGGTTATCCAGCTTTTCTAACACTCTTTATTGAAGAGACTATCCTTTCCCAACGAAGGATTCTTGGTTCCCTTGCCAGAATATTAGTTGACTCTATATGTGGGAGTTTATTTATGAGCACTTGATTCTGTTCCATTGGTCTATTTTTTAAAATTTATTTTTGTGTCAGTACCATAATGATTTAATTACTATAGCTTTGTAGTACACTTTGAGATCAGGACATGTGCTTCCTCTGGCTTTGTTATTCTTTCTCAAAATTTCTTTGGCTATTTAGTACCCTTTGTGGTTCAGTACACATTTTAGGATTTTTTTCTATTTCTGTGAAAAAAAATTGGAATTTTGATAGAAATTTCATAGAACCCATAAACGGCTTTGTGGATTATGGACATTTTGACAATATTAATTCTTACCATCCATCAACATGGGATATCTTTCTATTTGTTTTTTCTTCAATTTCTCTCATCAAGGTCTTGTAGTTTTCATTATACAGATTTTTCTCTTCCTTGCTTAAATTCATTTTTAAGTATTTTATTGTTTTTGATGTTATTGTGAATGGGATTATGTTTTCATTATTTTTTCAATTATTTGTTAGTGTATTTTTTAAATTTTAAAAAATATTTAGTGTATAAGTAGAAATTAGTGTATTTTAGTTAGTTATTAGTGTACTTTTTGAAAGAAGTTGTTGGTGTTTAGTTGCTGCACAATATCATGCAAGTTACAGGTGCACAATATAGTGATTCCTTGTTGGTGTATTGAAATGCAATTAATTTCTGTACCCTGAGTTTACATCTTGCAACTTTCCTGAATTCATTGATTACTTCCAATTTTTTGTTGTTGAGTTCTTAGGATTTTCTATATGTAAGATTATATCATCTGCAAATAATCACAATTTTACTTCTTCCTTTTTAAAAAGGATGACTTTTATTTCTTTATCTTGTTTAACTGCTCTAGCTAGGACTTTCAACACTATGTTGAATATGAGTGGTGAGAGTAAGCACCCTTATCTTGTTCCTGATCTTAGAGGAAAAGCTTTCAACATTTCACTGTAGAGTATGATGTTAACTTTGGTTTTGTTGTATATGGCCTTTATCATACAGAGGTATGTTCATTCTATACTCAATTTGTTGAGGGTTATTATCATGAAATGATGTTGGATTTTATAAAGTACATTTTCTGCATCAATTGATATCATCATATGATCTCATCTTTTATTCTATTAATGTGGTATATCACATATATTAATACACATATGTTGAACTAGCTTTGCATCCTAGGGATAAATCTCATTTGATCATAGTGTACGAACCTTTCAATGTGTTATTGAATTCTTTGCTAATATTTTGCTGAGAAATTTGGCATCTATATTCATTGGGGCTGTTGATTTATAGTTTTCTTTTCTTGTAGTGTCTTTATCTGTCTTTTCATCTGTATAACACTGGCTTTGTAAAATGAGTTTAGGAATGTTTCCTCGTCTGTAGTTTTTTGGAACAATTTGAGAGGTGGCATTAATTCTTTAAATTTTTTTGGTAGAATTTAACAGTGAAACCTCATGATATTAGCTGTTTCTGTGTTGAGAGGTTTTTGATTATTGAGTCAGTCTCCTTACTAGTTACAGGTCTCTTCATATTTTGTATGTTTCATGATTCAGTCTTAGTAGGCTATAGAAATTTATTTCTTTTAGGTTATCCAATTTGTTGGCATTAATTGATCATAGCAGTGTCTTATGACTGTAGTATCAGTTGTGATGTCTCCTCTTTCATTTCTGATTTTATTTATTTCAGTCCTTTCTTTTTTGTTAGTGTAGCTAAAGATTTGTCAATTTTGTGCATCTTTTCTAAAAAATCACATCTTAGATTTTATCTTTTCTACTATTTTTCTTTTCTGTTTCATTTATTTCCATTCTTATGTTTGTTATTTCCTTACTTCTACTCATTTGGGGCTCAGTTTTTTAATCTCCTTTTTAGTTCTTGAGGTGTAAAGATGAGTTTTTTTTTATTTTTTCTTAATATATTTGAGATTTTTATTTTGTTTTATATATACTTTTGTTGTTTTAAATGTCTCTCTAAGAACTTCTTTTGCAGCATCCCATAAGTTTTGATGTGTTGTGCTTCCATTTTTATTTTCTATTTTCATTTGTTTCAAGATATTTCTTGATTTTGCTTTTGATTTCTTCTCTGATCCATTGGTTGTTAAAGAATATGTTGTTCAGTTTTCACATATTTGTAAACATTCCAACTTTCCCCTTAGTGTTGATTCCTACTATCATACTATTGTGATTGGAAAAAATAGTTGGCATGATTTCAACTTTCATGAATTTTACTAAAACTTGCTTTGTGGCCTGTCTTATGTCGTATTTTGGAGAATGTTCCATGTGAGCTTGAGAAGGCTATGTGTTCTGCTGCTACTAGATAGAATATTCTATATATGTCTGTTAGGTGCATTTGGTTTAAAGTACAGTCAAGTCCAATATTTTCTTGTGGACTTTCCATCTGAATGATCTATCCATTGTTAAAAGTGGGATATTAAAGTCCACTACTATTATATAGTTGTCCAGTCATCAATATGAATGGATCTCATAAATGTAAGTTTGAGTGGAAGTATCCAAGAGAAAAAGTAATATATTTTTCCATTTGTATGCCTATAAAAAACAAACAAGCAAATTCAAAGATAGTGTTAATAGGTTGCATGTTTAAGGGGAAAAGGCATAAAGAAAAGTAAGGCAAGATAACCATTTAAGTCAGGATAGTTATTTTCATTGATAGAGTAAATGAATGTAGTAATTTGGAGGTGACAGAAGTGGATTTTGAGGCTGCTAGCACTGGTCTATTTCTTGACTTGAGTATTACTTACATGAGTGAGTCTTTGCTTTATGGTAAATCATTTGACTGAACATTTTAGTTTTGCACATTTACATTCATGTATGCTATATCTCATTATGTAAATTGGTAAAAGAAACACACCTAATTCTACCTTTGTTGGAAGGAATAGAACTCAATTTCATGATTATTTGCATGGCAAAATGAGGCAGTTTAGCTAGTTTTGAAATCAAGGTGATTAACATGTTATTTTCTAAATACGCTGCTGGTGGTTATTAACCTAGGAATGTTCTCTCTTAGAGTGCGTTTGGAAATGTGTGAGGGCATTTTTAGTTGTTACAATTACCAGCAGTGCTACTGGCATTTATTGCTGTGGGGCCAAAGATGTAAACATTATCCAGTAAATGGGATAGTATGACAGACAAATCACCTCCCTGCTCCAAATGTCAACAGCATCTTCTTTCAGGAATTGCAAGCTAAGTTAAAGTGATTTGAAAACATTTTTTCATAGATTATATATAGCCAGTCATGTTCTAAATTATCCTGTAAAGCTTATATATGTTTAGTGCTACAAAAGATCAATCTGGGTATTTGCATTATGTATAGCCCATACCCCTCAACAAACTACTTTCATTTATTGACGGATTTTCTTTCAGAGAATCGTGTTAGCATCAGGTAACTACAGCCAAAGCTTTCTCCTGGTTAAAAAATCAGAGATGTAAATGAATACTTACTATATAGATTTGTGTCTCTAAAGATTATCTTTGAAAAATTTGGTTTGGTTTATTTTAGTCCAGGCTAAGTTTTGTTATTTTTAAAAAATTCTTCACGTTTTAGTAATTCAAGTTATTTGCAAAAGATTATAGTTTCACAGTTTACAAAAAAGTATGGCTATACTCTTAAATATGGAAAAGTAGATTCCTAAAACAATCTCACTTCCTCAATTATTCTAACATCTTAATATACACAGGGACTCCTAAATCTCCTCAACTAAATTATGGTAAGCAAAAAGCATTAGTGCTGTTTTTAAGCCCTCTTAAAATACTATTTTCAATTTAATGGAAATTTCCTTTATACAGTTTTTTTATTCTTCAGCTTTACTATATCTACTTGGTAACATTTTAAGGTTCTTTAATGACAATGCATTCAAATTTGGTGCAGTTTTGTAGCTATTTCTTTAAACTTTTTCCCCTAAATGTTACTTAATATTATAACTGCATTATTATGTGATCCAATTTATTATGCTGAATCATGATTATATTTTATGTACTTTTTATTATTACATAAAAGTGATTGCTTCAAATTTATCACCAATTAAGATTATATTTTCATTACTTAATTTTATCAAATACAAAATGAGATGGCCTAGGAAATACAGCTGATTAATATATCCTAACAAGAAATAATCATATCTTTATTCTTTACAGGAAGAATAAAGAATAAAGTTACAGGAAGAATAAAGTTATATGCAGCTCAGAAAATCCATGGAAGACCAGGAAAACTATTAATCAAAAGGAGAAATTAAACAATCACTGAGTCAGTTCCTGATTTGGTGGCTTTCCTTGTTTAACATATGATTTTACTCTGATCCTCATCAGTCAAAACTTCACCTTCTTTTAAATTGCATTTAATTAAATAAAAATAAGTGCTTACTATATGACTAGTATAAAGGGGGATCTACATGAAGTATAGATCATAGTCTTCTCATTTCGGGAATTGACAGATGGATATTTCCTGGGGAATGTTTCACCAAAGATCTGAGGAGATTTCCATCTCTTCGGGCCTTAAATTAATTAATTAATTAATAGGTTATTTTATGAGAAAGATATGACACCATTAAATGAAAAAAACCTCATCAACAAGTGGCCAAGGAACCAGATTGAGTCCAAACTGATAATTACTTAATATTATATGAAATAAAATATAAGAGCAATGGTCACATTATTCAGAATCTTTTTTCGGAAGAAATCACTTCTTTTGGAAAACTGGTTAGGACTCTCCTTAGTTTCTTGGACATTTGTATCATACCTATAAACATTAAAAAAAAAAAAGGTACACTAGTTTGTCTTCACTAGCTTTAGATTTAGAAGAGATTATCCACTATCAAACTCTCTACCTGGTCACTGCTTCCTAAGGGGCAGAATAAAGTATCCCTTTTATTAATATTTGAGATTATTAACACTGATGACATCCAGTTACAATACTAATAGTTGGCCTTCCTGTATTATGTAATGGAAATATAAGCATGCAAAATTCCCATTGACATAGAGCAAGATACAAAGACTTTGCAGTATATCTTAATATTTTATGCCTTTTCCTTTCTCTTTATTATAACATCTAAATTATCTCTTAAAGATGGTCGAGCCTAAGCTTCTCTGTGCTGGACTCTCCAAGTGACAGTATATCAAGATCATCTGTTTTAAAGATGAAGGAAAATTGTTACATTGTAGATGGCCGAGAGTCTTAGGCCACGGGGCACAATTTTCCAAGGGTCCTTCAGCATTGTCAGAATATAATTAGTTCAAAAGATAATTTTTGAGAACCTAATATGTTCCGGGCAATATCCTAGACAGTAATGATACAGAGATAAGAAAAAAAAAATGACATGGTCACTATTTTCATGAATCTTCTGGTATACAATATTCATGGGCAAATAAATGGGATATAGATAATAAGTGACCAGAAATTTCCTGATTCAGTCCAGTAAAATTAACAACTTTCTCTCCTCCAATGGATTTGATGTCAGAAAGCTTTGATTCTTCTCCTACTGTCCTCCTATTGTTCTGTTGCTTCCAGAAGACTTTCCAGATTTCAACCTCTTCACGTAGTTTACTTTGTTCTTTGTTGCCATGTTTCCTTTGAAATCTTATCTGTGAACTTGCCTATTCCCTTTTACCTGGTTCTTAATGTTTCTCAGTTGTCTTCTGAGGCCACAAGGATCAATTTTTTTCTGGTAGGCGGAATTTTAAGATGGCCTCATGGTAATCACTCCTTGGTGTGCACACACTAAGGAATGCCCTTTCCTTGAGTGTGGATGGGTTTGATCTGATCAAGTGAGCCCCTTTAAAAGAGAGTCTAGAGGTCAGAGAAGAAAGAAGTGAGAAATATTTGAAGCTCTTCTCTCCTTTTGGCCTGGAAGCAGGAGATTTCCATGTTCCAGAGAGAGCCGTATAGTAGGAAATGTCAGATAGTAGCTAGAATCTGAGAGTGGCTCCAGACAATAGTAAGCAAGAAAGGAGAGATCTCAGTCCTATAGCTGCAAGCAACTTAATTTTGCCAACAACCAGTTAAACGTGGAAGACAACTCCAAGCTTCACGAAGAACTGCAGCCTGACTGGAATCTTGATTGCAGCCTTGTGAGGCCCTGAGCAGAATACACATTGCCAAGACTTGTAGATAGTAAGTATATGTTTTAAATAGCTAAATTTGTAGTAATGTGTTCCACAGCAATGGAAAAAAAAACTCTGTCAACGATATCCAACTCTTGCTCTTGGGACACTGGTGTGGCCAGTCTTTAGGTACTCTGATCCAGGGAGAATGTTAGAAAAATAGTGTTGTAGAAATTTTATAAGTGTTATAGGCTGAATTATGTCCCTCCAAAATGTGTATGTTGAAGTCCTAATTCACATACCTTAGAATGTGATTGTTTGGAGAGAGGGCCTTTAAAGAAGTAATTAAGGTAAAATGAGGTCATATAGGTAGGCCCTAAGCCAATAGGACTAGTGTCCCTATTAAAAAAAAAAAGGTATTAAGACACAGATAGGCAGAGAGGAAAGACCATGTGAATATACATGTATAAGATGGCCTCAGGAGGAGCCAAACCTGCCAACAGACTTCTAGTTTTCAGAATTGTGAGAAAATAAATTTCTGTTGTTTAAGCCACACACTCAGTCTGTGGTACTTTGTCATGACAGCCCTGGCAAACTACTGCAATAGTTAAAAATCTGGCTTTTAGGCACATTATTGGCCCTAATTTTGTTTTTGGTTCAATTGCTGTTAAAATTTATATACTGTTCTCTTTGCCTTTTAATAATGGTTTTAAATATGAATCTTTTCCCGTTCTAAACTCAATGCTTTAAATATGGGGAGGGAAGAATTCTTTTTGTATATTGACATAGGGCAGCTGAATTGGAGCAAACATTACATATGTAATGAAATTGCCTCTGCCTTAGTTCTATAATTATCGGAAATCAATGGAAGATAGACTGTTTATGTTCTCCTTATACTCTTACCATTAAATTAATCTTTCCAAGCATTCAGATATTAAAGTTGTGATGCATACCTAGAAGTAGGAAAAAATACTGATTAGGCAGTTGGGTATACATACTGTGCAGGCTTACTCTCCCTATATAAGGACAGTGAAAAGTGATATCATTTCCTCAGAAAAAGCTACACTGATTATTAAGCACTCATGGTGCTTAAAATAATCCCATGGATTAGTAGTTCTGAGAAGGATAAATGCCACACCACTAATTTCATTCTTCAACTCTGTTTGGTTCTTTTTTATGTTTTCTAACTCTGTTAGAAACTTCTAACTTTTTACTCTGTTCATCCATTCTGCTCCTGAGTCCTTTGACCGTCTTTACAATCAGTATTTTGACCTCTTTATCTGATAGATTGTCTCTGTCCACATCACTCCTCACTTAGTTCTTCTGGAGTCTTATCTTCTTTCATTTGGAATGTGTGCCTCTGTTGCTTCATTTTGCCTAATTTACTGTTTTTATTTCTGTGTATCTGGTAGATTGACTATATTTCCCAACCTTGGAAAAGTGTTTTTTTGTAGGAGATGTCTTATGTGTCCCAAGAGCACACTTCTATGTGCTCTAAGGTGCCCTCTATGAGGTGTGGGTCTTCCTGTTGTGGAGGGCTAACTACTGTGGGCAGTCTGTTAGGCGTGGCTGTTCCCCTGTCCAGTTGGTTGCCAGGCCCTCCCTTGTGCAGAGGCTTCTAACCACTGGTTTGCAGGACTGGGTTATGTAGCAACTGACTGTGGAACACCGGAGTGGGGGGCCCAGCGCTAGTGCTGGCTCACTGGTAGGCAGAGCTGGGGTCTAGGGTGGGTGGTTGCAGGGCTGGGGTTCCCAGAACTAGTGTTGATCTACTGGTGGGTAGGGCCAGGTCCTGACGTGGCTGACTTTGGGTTCCAACTTGCCCCAAAGTGGGTGTTGCCCCAAAGTGGGTGTTGCCCCATGGGTGAGTGGGACTGGAACCAGTGTTGACTGGCTGAGGAGTTCAAGGTATCTCAGAGCTGACATTGGCCTCTTGGTGGCTGGGGCCTGGACAGAGAGTGTCTCGGGGCTGGTTTTGAATTGCTAGTGGGTGGGACTGAGTCCTGGAGTCTTTGGTTGCATGGCACTGGGTGTCTCAAAACTGGTTTTGACTCACTGTTGGGTGGGACTGTATGTATTCTGAGTCTACTGGATAAGGGGCCTATGGTGTCTTAGAGTTGGTTTTGGCCTACTGGTGGTCAGACCCAGGGCCAAGTGTGTCCCTTGGCTGGTGCTGGCCTGCTGCTATGTTGGCTGTATCCTGACAAAGAAGGGTGCTTGCCAGCACCTAGTTCCCATCTGGTAGAAGGAGCTCCCCAAAATGGCTGCAGCCTGTGTCTGTGTCTCTAGGGTGAGCTCCAGTAGCCTCCTGCTTCTTCGAGAGTCTCTCCAAGATCAGCAGGTGGGTCTGACGCAAGCTGTTTTCAAATTACTGCTTCTTCCCTGGGTCCCAGAGCATGTGAGATTTTGTGTGCATCCTTTAAGAGTAAAATCTGTATTTCCCACATCCTTTTGGGTCCTCCACAAGCCCTGCTGGCCTTCAAAGCCAAATATGGGGCTCTTCTTCCTGGTGCAGGAACCCCAGGTTGGGGACCCCAATGTGAGGCTCAGACCCTTTGCTCCTTGGAGAAAACTTCTGCAATTGTAATTATCCTCTCACTTGTGAGTTGCCCACCCATTTATGCGTCTTAACTCTACCGTCACTCCACCTGTCTTACTCATCTTGTCATGGTTCCTTATTTATATCTTTAGTTGTCAAAGATCTTTTCTGCTAGATTCCAGTCTTTATAATCAATAGTTATTCTGTAAATAATTGTAATTTTGGTGTGCCCATGTGAAAGAGGTGATCTCAGGGTCTTCCTACTCCTCCATCTTGGCCAGATTTTTCCAGCAATAATTTATATATGTACAATATTCAAATTTCCCAATTTGTCTCACAAATGTGTGGATTTTTTTAGTTGTTTTGTTGTTGCAGTTGGTTTGTTTGAATCAGGATCCACTTAATTTTCACATATTGCCTTTGATTAATATCTCTTAATCTATAAAATCCTGATCCATTTTTTTCTTTGAAATGGATCCATTGAAGACCCCAGATGTTTTCTTATAAAGTGCCCACATTATGGATTTTCTAGATTGTTTCCCTGTGGTGTAGTTTAAAGTATCACTCTCTCCTTCATATTTCTTATAAGCTCATATTTATATTTAGAATCTTCACAGATTCAGTTAGATTTTCTGGCAAGTGCAAATCATTGGCAGTATTGTGTTGAATTCCTACATTAAATCAGGAGTGACTTAATTTTAGATTCTCTTTTCATTATTATTCTTATTATTAATTTTAATTTTATTTATATTAGTTTATCACCATTTTTAATCCATAAAAAATTTATTATAATAGTTTTGCAGTCATTGGTGGTCATAGTCTAAAAATAGAACGTTTAATTCCTTATTAGGTGTTTTTCTTATCATTTCTTATTTTTTTTCAGGTAGGGCAGGGTTTAGAAACAAAAAGCTCCCATTTTTAAATTCAGAGACTTTACATCACTCCTTATTCTCTCTAAACTCCTATTTTGTGTTCCAATATCCCCATAGAATACAATTCTAATGTAATCTATTTTATACTTGAAATAATTTATTGCAATTTCCTACAACAAAAATATCTGTAGAGACTGAAATTTATTTTTTAATTTACTGGGCCATAGTCATTAAGTGTTAAAAAATGTCTTTTAAACTGAGTTAGCATTAAAACTAATTAAAATGAATTAAAATTTATACAGCTGATCAAAGCATCATAAAATACTAATTTGATAATTAGCTATTAAATATAAGTAAAAGTGTTTTTTTCAATTAGTTCATATATCCATGGGTGAATAGCATTTATTGATAAAATAACAAGGTTGAACATTAATTCCATTCATATATTTTCCAGTTACAACAAGGTTGTTCACATAAAAATAGATGTGAATACAAGTGTTGCTTCAGCAAAGCCACAGTATTCTATGAAATACACCAGAATTATATGCCAAAAGTAATATAAGAATCTATTTTCAAACAAATATTCTTGATGATCTCAATTAGGTCTTCCTTCAGTTTGGGTGAACGCAAACAATGGGAAACAGCCATATTGTGAAAGGATTTGTTACCCAATCCTCAAGTCATTTACTTTCTCAGATTCTGGATAGTACAACAAAAAGGATTTTCTAAGAATTATTATATCTCTTAATTTTTCCTGTTACTCTTAAACTTAGAAGTTCCTTTTCAAACCCAATATATTCAGAAATGTTAGTAAGAATGTATTTTAAATTTTAGAATCTTTGTCATTCACTACTGTTTTTGTAAATTTTTTTTTATCTTATCAGGTACTTTAAAAATATTTTTTGTTGAACACTTGGAGCTACATATTTAGCTCATTTAATTTATGGAAAATGTTCATTGTACAAATTAATTTCTCACTGTTAAGCCAATCAATGAAGTCATATTTATTTCCTGTTGCAGAAAGCCTGACATAAGTTTTCAGTGTATGATATTGTATTAAAATATATTCCCATGAGAACCACCTGAACTCTGCTTCAGTGTCTAGGTATGAATTGAATCAATTTCTCAAGTATTATTTTTAAGAAGATATAAAGTTTATCATTCTGGCCTGAATAATTTTTAGCATACAAGTATCCAAAATTTTGATAAACTATTCAACAGTTACATCTCTAGGCTATACTTTGCATTATGTATTTTCTCCAGTAATGCTGTTCAATTTGTTGTAATAGCCTAAATAAATTATGAAATGAGAATGATTGGAAATGTCTATAGTTTTGTAAGTCACATATTTTATCTACTGCAATTTTTGGCCATAAACTATGGAATACTTTCTGCTTTACTATGCACTCTGTGAAATACGTTAGGTCTGAGTAGGGAATTATTTTAATTGAAGTGACAGACATAGATTTTAAGGATTTTTATCTATTAATAGTACACCTAAATATTTCAGTCTTTTCTAACATTACATATGATTTCCTTGCTTTTGCAGAGAGCAATGCCATTTTTATGAGGTCTTCAAAACCACCTTAAGATATCTATATGAAAATGTAAATACCATTTTCCCTTTTAGTGATAATTTCCTCATGAAAAAAATTATTTTAATTTTAGAGTCTGGATATTTGTAAATAAATAACAGCACAAGAGAGATTGATTAATATAAATATTTAATATAATCCCAGAGGAATTTCACTTAGGAGTGATACATGTGTTGTTTACTATGGTAAGCACGTGTAACATGAGGTCTACCATCTTGACAAAGTTTTAAATGCACAATTTGGATTTCTTAAATATAGGCACCATGTTGTACAGCAAAACTCTAGAACTTATTCTTGATTAACTGAAACAATATACTCAGACAGTAGTTGAGATGTAAAAGGTAAAGTTGCTAAGTGAAACTTTGTATTACTCCCATCATCCTATTTTATAATATATCTAAACTTAGAACATCTCAACATGGACCAAAATACCATATATCTAATGTCATGCTTTGTAAAAATCAAAATATGTGTAAGTCAGAAAGAGAAGCTAAGCTCTAACCTGTGTTACTGGGAAATCTCCTGGTAGATTTCTTCACAATAGGCCAGAAATTTAGATGATCTAGGTTTGTTGTTTAGTGAGGTAACCGAGCCTTCATGACTGAGGTGTTTTAATAGTCAATTGGCTTACTCCTTTTCCTGAAATGTGGTAAAATATACAAAATATAAAATTACCTTCTTAACATTTTAATTATACTTATTTAATTCAATTTTACACTTTAATGACATTTACTGTTTTGTTTAAAATATTGCAAGCAATATATTTTTTATTGCAGACAACTCGAAATACCTAAAAGCATAAAGTAAAAATTAACAAGCACTCACAATCCCCACCCCTAGAAATAACTATCCTTAGCATTTCAATGCATTTCCTTTCAGTGTCTATATATTTTTAATTGAAGTATAATTAACCTATAACTCTATGTTAGTTCTGAATACAAGACATAATGATTCAATATTTCTAGACATTTCAAAAATGATCAGCATGACATGTCTACTTACCATCTGTCACTGTACAAACATATTACAGTATAATTTACTATATTCTCCATGCTGTATATTTCATCACCACGACTCACTGATTTTATAAGTGGAAATTTAAACTTCTTAATCTTTTTCACTTCTTCTGCTCATTTCCCAAACCTCTTCC
This sequence comes from Camelus bactrianus, assembly GCF_048773025.1. Lineage (NCBI taxonomy): Eukaryota > Metazoa > Chordata > Mammalia > Artiodactyla > Camelidae > Camelus > Camelus bactrianus. Next base: position 73,277,801 of record NC_133575.1, on the reverse strand, counting down.
TCTCTGGCAACCACCTGTTTGCTCTCTGTATCTATGAGTCTGTTCCATTTTGTTTGTTCACTTATTTTGTTTTCCAGGTTCTACATATAAATGAAATTATACAGTATCTGTCTTTCTCTGTCTAACATTTTACTCAGCATAATGCAGTCCATCCATGTTGTCAAAATGACAAAATTTCATTCTTTTTTATGGCTGAGTAATATCCCATTGTATATATATACACACAACTTCTTTATCCTTTCATCTATGGACACTTAGGTTGCTTCCATATATTGGCTACTGTAAATAATGCTCCAGTGAACATAGGGTGCATATAACCTTTCCCATTAGTGTTTTTATTTTCTTTGCATAAATACCCAGAAGTGAAATTACTGAATCATGTGGTAGTTTGATTTTTAATTTTTTTAGATACTCCATACTGTTTTCAATAGGAGTTGTACCAAGTTACCTTCCCACTGAGAGTGCACGAGGGTTCCCTTTTGTCTACATCCTTGTCAACAATTTTTATTTTTTGTCTTTTTGGTAATAGTCATTCCGATAGGTGTGAGATGATAGTTCACTGTGGTTTTGATTTGCATTTCTCTGATGATTAGTGGTGTAAAGCATCTTTTAGGTGAATTTCACATTCAGAGGTGACTATTCTATTAGGGAATGACTCATCCCAGCTAGGTTCTCCAGAGGCTAATACATTATTAACCTAAGTTCTGATTTATTAAATAACAATGAAGACTATTCCTTTCTGAAATGTCCCTGGATGAGAATAGAATCAGAATAAAGGGAGTTTCGAAAAATGTTTATCTAGGCCAGTTGTTCTTAAATGGGACAGTTCTACCACTCTACCCTCAGTGAACTTTTGGCAATATCTAGAGACATTTTTTTAGTGTCATATCTTGGGAATGGGGGGACATGGAGTGCTATTGTGATTTGTTGAGTGTGGGCGGGGATGTTACTAAAGCATTCTAGAACGCACAGTATAGTTTTTGGACTATTTTTTTTAAAGTAGTTAATACTCAGTCCATAGGTTAGATCAGTCCATAGGTCATTATGGTCAAATGGGCCTGGGCCACAGGGAGGATTCTGGCAAGTAATCCTCTGTGTAGCATCCATATTCATAATGTCAGTTGTCACAGAGGACATTTCACCTCCGTGTCTTTTCTGTAGGACCAGTCACATAATTTGGAGGGCCCAGTGCAAAATGAAAACATGGGGCCCCATTCAAAATGTATTAACAATGTGGCACAGAAAGGAATTAAACCAAATGCAAGGTCCTTCTGAGATAAGGATCCTGTTCTACTACACAGGTTGCATGCCCATAAAATCAGCCTTTGTCTTTCAGAAGTTGTCATTGTATCTGTCCATCTAGCTGTTGGTTAAAAAAAAATAAGGTTGTTTTTGTTTGTAGTCAGATTTAATTTTCTCAATGGGTAAAGTACATGCACAATAAAAAATGTGAATAAGAATACACATAAACACAAATTTATGTATACCACATACATACACGTATATTATCCAAGTTAAAAAAGTGGTGGTCAAAACATGACTGAGTATGGCCAGGAAGCTTGGAGAGACAGATGACCAGTGGGAGGTCAGATGTAAAATCTTAGTAAAACTTCAATCTTTAAGCTGTAGGCAGTTGAGGAGAAGCCAGTGAAGGAGACCAAGAAGAAATTGTCAAAGCTAAGAAGAGACAGAAGAAAGATGTGATATAAAATCCAAACAATAGATTGTTTTAAGAAGGATTAATAGCCATTAGTGTAAAATATAGTAGAAAAATCAATAAAAATACTACAAATTCATAGACTACTCATATATTTGGCAATATGTCAACAATTTTGTGAACAGAATTTTAGTGGCATAGAGGTATCAGAAATGAGACTGTAGGTCATTGAGGAGAGGACTACATGAGACATAAGAGACTAGAAAACATCTTAAGAAGCTTTTTTTTAAAAAAGAAGGAAAGATATAAAGCAGTAACCAGAGTGAGACTGATTTCAGTTGAGGGTTATTTCTTGATTTGTTTAGGATGGGCAAAACTTGGGTGTACTTCTAAGAGAGAGAGAAGACTGAAAATATGGGGACATGGAAGACAGAGAATAATTTATCAGGCCGTATCTCAAAGAATATGAGAAAGGTTGCAATTAGAAGTTCAGATGGAACTGGCCTTTTTATGAATTCATAGTCTGTTCTATCCAATTCAAGAAGAGAACACAGAATGTAGATAAAAATAATTTGTAGAAAGAGTGCCTCACACCAAATGACATGCGTTTTCTTAATTAAACAGAGGAGGTGAAGTTGTCTTGACAAGAGTTGCTTGGGACAATGCCTTTTCTGAATTGAGGGTCTTGCGGGAAATTATACTTTGTAACTTGGCTGTCTACTTAGATAGTTGAAATCTATAGACCTTAGGTATGAAGCTTGGTAATAAAACTTGGTATTATTGCAGCAACATGAATTTAGGAAGAAATGTTATTTTTGAACTTAATGGGATAGTTTTTAGCTACATGTTTTAAAAAGTCTAGTAGACAAGTTTTGCTTAAGCAGTCTAGCATTTAATATCTGGCTGCCTTCAATATGATTAGGCAGCCCAGGCCTTGAATGCCTAACACTCAAATAAAAGTAATAAGGACTATAACCCAGATGACTTCATAGGACAGAGGGCCTAATGGTTATCTCTTTGGGACACTGTATGATGTATACCCATTCCATATACTGGTGCCTGATAAAAGAAATGCTTAGTTTCCTTTGACCACACACACACATGCGCGCACACACACACACACACAAAGAATCCAGTTTGCTGAGGAGTCGTGTCTTGTAGGAAAACTGCAGCCAATACTTTCTACATCGTTAGCAAGCACCTTCCCTTGACTGGAGTTTGAGAAATTATAACCTTTGCCTCTCCTTGGCTTAACTCCCTTTTCTCTTTGTCATTGTATCTTAAGAGTTTGAGTTACTAATACAACTTGATTGTGTATTATTCTCATTTTGACTCTTGTGTTTCATTGTTGTGTCCTTTGTCTCCTGGTTTGGATTTTGTTCTGGGGTACTAGCAGTAGAAAAGTTATGGTACTCAGTTAAAAATGTTGCTCATACTAAGGACTTCCAAATTCTGAAACATCATACAAAATTATTATGGAGTTTTATTTCCAGTAGGCTTTAGACTTAAGCTACCAGAACAGTGAAAGTGAGTTAGAAAGTTGTTCAATATTCTCTATTAAGTATGGTTCATATAATGCGAGAGAAGGCAGTTCAAAATACTTCATAGTAGATTTGATGTATAAAAAGAGTTACAAATATTTTTGTAGCAGCAAAATATGAATGTGTTTTGTAACAACTGTTGGAAACTCCAATTCCATACAGTGAGGAACAAAATCCAATGATCCACAGGCTTAACATTATTAAGTTATCTGCTGTTTACATTAACTTTTCTTTTTAAAATATTTGGATGAATTCCATTATGATATCAGACATTTATTGCTTATTTTAATTGAACATTTATTTTTTAAAAAATTTTATTGAGTTATAGTCAGTTTAAAATGTTGTGTCAATTTCCTGTGTAGAGCACAATTTTTCAGTTATACATGACATTCATTGTCGCTTTCTTTTTCACCATGAGCTACCACAAGATCTTGTATATATTTCCCTGTGCTATACAGTGTAATCTTGTTTATCTATTATTGAACACTTACTTTATGTAAGGTTTTGTGCTGGGCTCATTTCCGTATAAGCTCTTTTTCTACTTTCCTACTAAGTTCTCTTGTCATTTTTCTACTTAGAATATCCCAAGTACTTTTCTCTTTAAAAATTTATGAAAAATAGTTTCCCAACTTTTTAAAAATCATGTGAGACTATCCAGCTTGGTATTATTTTCTTGACTGGTTTAGCACTATACTTTTTTGAGAAGGACAGTAGTTGAAGGTGAATAGAACATTTCCTTTGAGCTATGTTAGCATGTGAATTCTGTTTTTCTTTTTTTTGGCAAATGCAGTAGAATGAGACATTACATTAGCTTGTTCCATCTTTACATTTTGTAGAATTTTGTCAATGGGCTTTCGTTTCCTGATAGTGCATGCAAAGATCTTAAGGAGAGAAAACTTATAAGATAAAGGGGTTTGAACTATGTAAAATCAGTGTAATAATTAGATATACTAAATCCATCTGAATTCAAACCAATACACTTTACATTAAACATTTCCTTGGCTAATAACATGCAGAAAGGAACTGACTTCATCTCACTACCAGTCCAAATTTCAGTGTTCAAATTGCACCAATATCTATTCATCAAAATGATAGCTTATTCTAGCTTCAAAGGAATGTTATTGAGTCATGCTTTGAAAACCCTAACCCCACCTTCTCCTGTCTGCCAAATGACTGGAAATTAAGAACCATGGACTATGAATATTCTGCATTATAAAACGTTTTGAATAGGTCATTCAGTCAGCATATACATACATATGCACATGGATTTAAATTAGTATCATCAGATAGTTACTTATTCAAAATGTTGATCTGATATCAGAGTAATGCATTATAATTTAACATATGATATTACAATATCAGGCTAAACTGATGTACAAGAGATAATATAGAAATCATTTTTGAAAAGATTTTATGAAAAATGTGAACCTTCAGAAGTGCTAACAGTGCTAATTACAACCAGCATTTAGTTAAAATACAGGTTCAACTATTCAGGAAAAGAAACTCAAAGCTATGAGAATTGGGCACTGAAAATAATCATGCTTTTTATTTCAGGGTCTGTTGTATAAAAAATCCTTTTCTCTTTTTGTTGCTAATTTTTAGTTGAAGTACAATATATATTTATAAAAGTGAACAAACCATGAGTATGTAGTTCATTGGATTTTCAAAAAGTAAAATCTCCTGTGTAACCATCGCCTAGACCAAAAATGGAACATTAGCAGACCAGTAGTTTGTCTTATGCTTCCTTACAACTACTATCCTTCCTTGTCTCCTGTCCCACAATGGTGACCACTATTCTGTGTTCTCTTTGTATATATTAATTTTGCTTATTTTTGAACTTGATGTAATGCTCACACAGAGAAATGTATAATCTCTTTTACTCAACATTAAATTTATGAGATTCATCATCGTTGTTACCTATAGTTGTAGTCTGTTCATTGATGGTCACATGTAGAATTTCATTTGATTAATAAATCAAAATGTATTTTTCCTATTTTACTGCTAATGGAAATTTGGGTTGTATCTAGTTTTAGGCTATTAGAATAGTGCTACGGTGAACATTACTGTAAATGTCTTTTGGTGAATGTAAGTGTGCGTTTTTGTTGGGTAGATACCTAGAAGTAGAATTGAAAAGATCACAGGATATGCGTGTATTCAGTTTTAGTAGGTACGGTCCAACAGCTTTCCAAAATGAATATAAAAATATATACTCCAATAACATGTGTGATAATTTTAGTTGATGTAAATCAACACCAACATTTCATATTGTCATTTCTTTACAACCTAGAACTTCTAATGACTGTGAAATTCTATTTTACAATTCTATAAAGACTAATGTAATTGAATGGTGGTCTTATGATAGCCTCTTTTGTTGTGCACATTTGAGTATTTGTGGGTTTTTTTTTTAACTGAATACTCATCATTTTATTATTGAATTATAGCTCTTTATATATTATGGCTATGGGTCCTTTGCCAAGTATATGAATTGCAATTATATTCTTCTAGTCTATGCTTGCCTTTTCATTTTCTTAATATTAATTTAGATAAAAGAGAAGTTATTAATTTAATGTAGTCCAATTCATCATTTTCCCCTTTATAGTTAGTCCTTTTTTTCCCTATTAAATGCCTTTGCCAGCCTGCATTGCATGAAGATATTATTTCATATAAACACTTTATTGTTATATCTTTTACATTTAGATCAACAATCCATTAGGAATTGCTATTTGCATATGGTGTGAAGTAGAGGTCAAAGTCCTTTTTTTTCCCCCAGTTGACTGAGTCTTATTTCATTAAAAGAAATATCCTTTCTCCAGGCACTGTAGTATCACCTTTGTCATAAATCAAGTGAAACTATATGTGAGTTCATCTTATGAACGCTATCCTGTTCCATTTGTCTATTTTGCCCTTGTACCAAAATTACACATCAGCAATTAACAATTAGAATTTGAGATTGAAAACACAATGCCATTTACATTAACACCACAGAAAATAAAATAATTAGGTATAAACCTAACAACATTCATCCATAGACACCTAAAAAATCCCGATGAAAGAAATCAAGGAGGAACTAAACAAATGGAGAGATATTTCATGTTAATAGAGAGGTGGACTCGGTATTATTAAGATGTTAGTTCTTGCCAACTTGATCCATAGATTCAATGCAATCACAATCAAAATGCCCGCAGCAGGTTATTTTAATTCTTCTGTAGATATTGACAAACATTCTAACATTTATGTAAAGAGACAAACGATCCTGAATATCCAATACAATATTAAAGGAGAAGAACAAAGTCAGAGGATTGACACTACCCCACTTCAAGACTTACTGCAAAGCTACAATAACCAATGTGTGTGGTACTAGCAAAGGTATGGACCAATGGAACAAAACAGAGAGCTCCAAAACAGGCCCATGCAGACGTAGTCAATTGATCTTTGACAAAGGAGCAAAAGCAATACAATATAGTAAAGATAGTCTTTTCAACAAGTGGTACTGGAATAATTGGATATACGCAAGGGAAAAAAATGAATCTAAACACAGACCTAGCACTGTAAACAAAAATTAATTTAAAATGGATCGTAGTCCTAAATGTAAAACAAAAAACTATAAAACTCTTAGGAGACTACAAACAGTCCTTCCAAGAGTTTTGTCCCCTCCCCAGGATCCCACATTTAGTGTCCTGGGCTGGGGACATTCCCGTGTATAGAGGTTGGGTGCCTCTTCCTTATTAAGAGAAATCGTACCTCGTTCTAGGTATGCAGTGAGCTTCTTTGCATTGCTTAAATGTGTGCGTCATATAGCATCTTACCAGCCCCATTAATACATCTTCCCCACATAGGGAAAGAATGGGGTCTTTGCCTACATCACAAGCTTGGTGCTTTAGTTCATAACTCTGCCTCAGCTTTCAGGAGGGACCCACTGATCATGGGGAACCAGTGCATATGACACTTATCTTGCTGAGACTTTTCTCCTTTCTGTGATTAGAGTGTTATTCCAACCAGCACCTTGTTTACCAAGTCTGCTTTGGCAAATCTAAATCTACAGACGATGGAGTGGCCCAAGGTCACTGGACTTCTGCAGGTGGTAGGCATTTTTATGCTGTTTGCCATCCTTTACGAGGATGAAATTCTAACCTGGGAATGGTAGCTAGATCTTCCTACTTGAAAATCACTTGAGTTTGTCAATGACTTTTAGATATAACACCAATGACAGAATTCATGAAAGAAAAAATTGAAAAGTTGGACTGCTTGAAACTTAAAACTTCTGTTGTGTAAAAGATATTGTCAAGAGAATCAGAAGGCAAGCCAAAGACTTGGAGAATATATTTGTAAAAGACATTTCTGATAATGAACTGTCATTCAAAAATGCAGGTAACACATAAAATTCAAAAATAAAAAGGAACAACCTGACTAAAAAGGGGGCAAAGTTTCTGAACAGACATCTCACCAAAGAAGATACACAGATGAACAATTAGTATATGAAAAGATGTGGAATATCCCATGTCATTAGGGAATTGCAAGTTAAAACCACATTGAGATACCACTACATACCTATTGGAATAGTGTGAAACCAAAACACTGACAATGCCAAATGCTGGCGAGGATGCCAAGCCACAGGAACTCTCATTCATTGCTTGTGGGAATGCAAAAGGGTAAAGCTGCTTTGGAAGACAGTTTGGCAGTTTCTTACAAAACTAAGCATACTCTTACCATATGGTCCAGCAATCACAATCCATGGTGTTCACCCAAATGAGTTGAAAACTCCCATTCACACAAAAACCTGCACATGTATGTTTATAGCAGTTTTGTTTATAATTGTCAAAATCTAGAAGCAACCATGATGTCCTTCAGTAGGTGAATGGCTAAATAATCTGTGGCACATCCAAATAACAGAATATTATTCAGCACTGAAAAGAAATGATCTATTAAGCCATAAAAAGACATGGAAGAAACAAATGTTTATTGCTAAGTAAAAGAAGCCAATCTCAAAAGGCTATATGCGGTATGATTCCAACTATGACATTCTGAAAAAGGTAAAAGTATGAAGACAGTAAAACTATGAGTGATTGCCAGGGGTTGGAAGGAGGGAGGGATGAATAAGTGGAGAACAGAGGATTTTTAGTGCAGTGAAACTACTCTGCAGAAAATTATAATGGTGGATACATGTCCTTATACAGTTGTCAAAACCCATAGAGCATACGAAACCGAAACTAAACCTGAATGTAAACTACGGACTTTGGATGATAATGATATGTCAATGCAGGTATACTGATGGTAACAAATGTACCACTATGGTGCAGGGTGTTAATGGTGAGGAAGACTGTATGTGTAGGGGTGGGGCAGGGGGCCGTCAAGGAGTATGTAGGTACTATGTAAACATTCTCTTGGATTTTGCTATAAACCTAAGACTTCCAAAAAATAGTCTATTTTTTAAAGCAGTAATTTCCTATAGCTTTATAAGAAATTTTGATATCTTTTAGTGTAAATCATTTTTGTTATTTTTCTTCAAGATTACATTGTCTAATCTTGGCCTTCAGCATTTTCATTTGAATTTTAGAATCATCTCTTCAGTTTTCATAAAATGAACCTGTGGGATTTTAATCATAATTTAATTCAATCTACAGGTCAATTTGGGGGGAATAGACATACTAAAATTATTTTTTCTTGCATTCATGAACATGATATGTCTTTCCATTTATTTATTTTTTCTTTAATTTCTCTCAGTATTTTGTGTGTTTGGAATGAGGGTCCTGCATATGTTTTGTGGCTTCATTTTATAGATATTTAATGGACTTCTGCTGTTATAAATAATAGATTTTGTTTGTTTTTAGATGGTGTGTAGTAATACAATTCATTTTTAGCATTCATCATATAACTAGTGACTGCTAAATTCACTTATTAATCCAAATTGTTTTTTGTAGAACATTTCCTATTTTCTATATAAACTGTAATTTCTTCTGAAAATGATATTTTTATATTTTCTATTCTAATTCCCTTCTCCTACATTTTATCTTTGCCTTTATTTCTTTACTAGCACTTCCAGTACAATTTGAATAAGAGTGTTGATCACTGGAAGCCTCGTATTGTCTTTTGGCCAAAATAGGATTCATATGGGCTAGCTATTAATGTGCAATGTGCTATTTAAAGTTTGAAACTTTCCTAGTGACAACCAGCAACAACTTGTTTACATTGTTAAGGAAAGTATAGGTTTATGTTTTAAACTTGGTTTAACTGGTTACATGCCCTGACTTAGCACCCTGACTAGTGGGATACAAAGGATGCTATTGGAAACATTCGTTCAAGCACTCCTGAAATAAAGGTTCCTCACATAGGTCCTGGTGGTTTATAACGTGGAGATGAAATTTTCTGTGTGATTAGGAAAAACCATTATGAGCTGCCACTTGACGTCTCTTGGGACCCTGATGTCCCTTGTGCTTTCTATGCCATCTATGTCATATCTTTTGTTTTTACTGAAGTCTTATATGTTCCCCGTGAAGTCATGTGAGTTCTTTCAAATTTCCAACCTGTGAGATAGTTGAAGTTTTATTTCCTGCACCTATTGAATTGACTATATGCTTCTAATCTTTATTTCCTGTTACTAAGGTACATTATGTGGAAGGATATTTAAATGTTAATAAACCCTTGTATTTTGGAACAAATTCCACTTTTTGTGATTTATTGTCCTTTTTATACATTGTTTTATGATTACTAATATTTTATCTGTTATTTTTACTTCAATGGTTTTTTTTTTTTCTTAAATGTTTGAAAGAATTTAATGGTGAACCATACAGGCTTGAGCAAAAGTTAATTTAGCAAAGTCATAACATACACAAACTTTCTTTTGGTTAAATTTTGCCAGGTATATATTTGTTGATTATCTCACTTCTAACCTCTCTGTGTTCTTTATTTAAAATGGCTCTGTTGTAAACAGTATGTAATTATTACAGTTGTCCCTTTGTACCTGTGAGGGATGGGTTCCAGGACCCCTCACTGTGGATACCAAAATCCGTAGATGCTCAGGTCCCAGAGTCAGCCCTTTGTATCTGCAGTTCTGAATCCATGGATTCCAACCAATTGCAGATAGTGTAGTACTGTGCATATTAATTGAAAAAAATCTGCATATAAGTGGACCCATGCATTTCAAACCTCTATTATTCAACGGTCACCTTTATTTTAAACCAATTTGCCAGTATTAGTCTTTTACTGAAATATACAACCCATCTACGTGACATGTAATTATATTAATGTAATCTCTAAGTTTAATATATTCTCTTACTATAATCTTCTATGTAGCCAAACTGTGTTATATCTTTCTCTCTTTTACTGCCTCCTTTTATATTAATTACTTAACTTTTTCTCTCTTACTTTGCTCAAGATACATTCTTCCTCTACTCTTTAAGCGGTTACCCTTGAAATAATAGTATGCACACTTGGTTCAATACATTTTAATACAAATCATTACTTTTACCACATACTCAATAATCTTATATCCTTAACATCTGTTAACAACACCCACTTGCAACATTTAAATTATCATTGTTTTACATTTTAATACTCTCTATATTTTAAATATTACAAGGCATTGCTGTTATTTTGTACAAATATCCTATTATTGTTCATTAATATTTATCCATGTATTTATCCTTGTTTCCTGCAAATCCATGTTTGTCTTGGAAATTTTTCCTTGCCAAGGAAAACATCCTTCAGTATTATATGTAGTGCATAGATTCTTAGTTTTTGTCTATCTGAAAATATCTTCACTTCATCTTCATTTTTAAAGAATGTTTCTGCTAAGTATAGAGTTTCAGCTTAACAGTTATTTTCCTTCAGCCCTTTAATGATACCATTCCATGGTATTTTAGCTTCCAACATTTATGTTGTAAAGTCAGCCATTCTTCTTTTTGCTCCTTTTAAGGTAACACATCTTTTTTTTTCTCTTTTTGCTTCTTTTAAGATTTGATTTTTCTAATTCTTTCTCAGAAGTCTTACTATGATATCTCTGTGCTCTTTGTATTTATTGTGTTTGGGCCTCTTGAGTATATGAATTGATGTATATTGTCAGTTTTAGAAATTTCAAAAGATTCTTATTGCTTTCTTTCTTCCTTTTTAAAATTTTGGGATTAAAATTATACATATATTAGAACTAGTGGAAAATAGAATTCTAAGATGCCCCCTAAAATCCCCACCCATGATGTGTCTGCCCTGCATAAATCCCTGAGCCTGAGACTGAGCAAACTACTTGAGCCCTTTAAATATGGACCTAGTGGTTAGAAATAGAGGAAGTAACGCTCATATGTGGAATCTAAAAAAAAAAAAAAAGAACATAAATACAAAGCAGAAACAGACTCTTAGACATAGAATACAAACTTGTGGTTTCCAAGGGGGAGGGGGATGGGAAGGGACAGACTGAGATTTCAAAATTTGTAGATACTGACATGCATATGCAGAATAGATAAACAAGATTATACTGTATAGCACAGGGAAATATACACTAGATCTTGTGGTAGCTCACAGCAAAAAAAAAAATGTTACAATGGATATACGTATGTTCATGTATAACTGAAAAATTGTGCTCTACACTGGAATTTGACACAACATTGTAAAATGGCTATAACTCAATAAAAAAATGTTAAAAAAATGTAAATAAAAGAGCTAATACAGCATGCCCCTATTAAGAAGGAAAAAACCAAGCAAACAAATAAAGAAAAAAAAAACCAAACCAAAAAAAAAAAAAAAAAAAGAAATAGAGGAAGTAAGAGATTAAATCTATGGCCTAAAAGCCTTCTGTTTGTTTTTGTAAATAAAGTTTTATTGAAAAACAGTCATGCTTATTCAAGTGTCATCTGTGGCTGCTTTTGCTACAATGGCATAGATGAGTAGTTGCAGCAGAGACTGTGTAGTCTGCAACCTACAATATTTGCATCTGGTCTAGTAAGAAAAACCTTGTCAACCCTTGCTTTAGAGGATTATCCTCTCCTGCTGCTTTAGCAGATTCCTGATGCCTTCAGACAATTACTGTTTTTCTAGTTTTTCTTTATGGGATTATTGAATCCCTAAAGTCTTTAGTTTTAAATAAGACTATTTTATTGAGTTTTCCCCCCTCCATTTATATTTATCTTGGACATTCTCTGCTCCTCCAGATCCAATCTCAATTTTACTTTTCCTCTTCTGTGCTCCAGGTAGTTGAGTTCTGTGTAATTGATCAGCCAGGCTCCTCTGTTTCCTGGCTTCCAGTTGGGCAGGGCTATTAGGAGATATTGTCAGCTTTTCTGAAAGTGGATAAAGGACAATGTTAGGGTAGTAATTACTTTGGATCTTTTCCTATCACACTATAGAAAGGTTGGAGCTCCTGTTGGGTGGCTCCATCCTACAACCTAAGCTTGAGTTCTCACCAAGTCCTGGTAAATGCTTCCTACCTTTAATCCTTCAGGGCTAGGTATGGTAATGCTTCCTTGCTTTGGTTAGCTTCAGCATGCTTTATCATACAGTACTATCTTCACATATTTGTAAATGGTCTCTTTATTAAGCTCACTTTAATTACACTCATTTAGTGTTCCATCTGTTTTTCTGTCAAGAATTATACTGGTTTTGGGATTCATCTGTGTTTTTTCCAAGACTAACTGATCCAGTGCCACACAATACATTACTGCTTGTGGTACAGGTACTGGCTATATCGCTATCCAAAGAAGATACACCCACATTCTAAAAGTGAAAAAGATCTGGCTTGAGATTAAAATATTCTGATATATTTGACATGCCTTGAGTATGAGTAAAGGCCTTTACATCATTAATAACATAGATAAAATATCTTTTACATAGAAATAAGTTAGCTCTGATTTCCTATTAAAACTGGCATTTTATATTGAGTGTACTTACGAGTACAGAAAAAATCGAAATGGACATCTGTTTTGTAATATAAGTCATTATGTTCATACACTGAAAAAACAGTACAATGGATCATTGATTTTTATGTCTTCTTTACCTAAATTAAACTAAAAGACTAAAATGATTTTTTTTGTTCATTAGGGCAGTTACTCCCATATGGTGTAAATGTATTCCTTCATATAGTGAAGTGTCTTTGTAAATAGGAAATAATTATGCAAGATCCTTCTTCTTTAAATAAAAATGGAACCTGAGATTTTACCTTATTTGTAGGATAAGTTAACCCGCCACAGTTTCATGGATGCTGGCAGAAGACATGACACTCTTATCAGAGACAAAAGATAGTTTACTGTTCACAGTAATAGGAGTAGTCAGAATATCAACAATCATGCCAGTTTGCTGAATCCCAGTTCCCACAGGGCACTGAGAAGAGGGCCAGATGATGCCTGCACATGTGATGTGTTGTTACTAGAGAGATACCTCAAGCATAGGGTACTTAAATCTTTAAAACTGTCAGTAAGTCTGCCTTTGCTACAGAGAGACAGTTTAATTATGCTTATGAAAAAAGTGCCCTATGCTCCATGTGGAAACACTATCACTATTTTTCAAAGCTCTTCACTAAGCAAATATCTTGGAAAAGAGAATCTGGAATAAAACTAGTCAATTCTTCTGCTTGCAAGATACGAAGGAACATGAAAGACCTAAGGAGAATTGTCTCCCAACAATATCCATTACTCATTTGTACACTACCTTGGCTCCTTAAGGATTCCCATGTGTATTTCACTTTATTAGCCACAACAAAAATACATCTAAGAGAGACTGGGATCATATCCAATCAATTTGTCTCATACTGCTTTTAATTAAGGGAACAGGGCTCAAGAAGCAGAATGGGGACAAACTATACTATTGGCTTCATCCATGCCTGCCAACATCCTGGATTCAGTTAGCTGAACAAACATTATTACACAGCTGGATCTAAGTTGCAAGGTGAGGTGGCTTTCTCCTTAAGTTTTCTTACTGGCCATAACACTTGACTAGAGGAATTAATTCAAGGAGGGCAGGATGCATTAGAAATGACCATCTTGGTCTGCAAATATGTAGTCTATGGCAATTCTATCATCCATAACAAGGCTGGCCAATAAGTTGAGGCTGACCTGAATGCCTTCTAGAGCTCAGATGGTGTTATTGATCACTTCAGATAAAGTCAGGTACAAATTATGTACCATTTTTTAATTGGATGACTCATTGTAGGGATAACTACCTGCAGGGCAGACATAATTAATGAATCTGTTAGTCCTCTAGAGCTCTAACTAAGGTGATAGTCATTTAGAAAGAGTTCTACTGTCATATGAGGCATATATGATCTACTGGTGGTGTGTCATTAAACACTTGCAGGTTTCTTATGAACACCTTTAACAAATTACTGTGTTTTAAAAACAGAAACGTACTAATAGTTGGTTTCTACAAAAGTAGTACAGTTACAGGGGTGCATATGGTACCCTGTACAACAAACATTGTTCACAATTTTTAAGGCTTCAAAATGAAAACTATATCAATCTACAGCCTGATAATCTCTATCAAGTGGCCTCTTAACAAGCAGTAGGTCTTGGGATTCCCCGTTAAGTTTGAAAAATTGATTCTCATCCTTGTTTTCAGTAACAGCTGAGTATGCAATCAGTTCAACCTGTCTCGTTTGTCCATTCCACCAATCAGGTGGCATTCCCTTACTCTATGCAACCAGTGAGTGGCAGCTAAGGAGATAATGATAGGAAGTACACCTGCAGGTATGGAAAGATGTTTTGCCTGGGAAATGCAGAAGGTGGAACCATCCTCTGCTGTTTGCAATAGATTTTATGGTAAGGTTAAGGGATATGTTGTCACAAATTGTGGCTGTGATTCATAACATGTAAATATATAGTGTTTGCGACAATTTGGAAGGGCCATGCCAGGGCATTTTCCGGCCCCTATCCCATGGAAATTCTGAAAGCTAAAGATCCTTAGCATCCCTCACCTCTTTGTAACCCCAGGGACATAAGTGGCTCCTTCTCTGGGTGTGAGGGTGGTTTCTTTCTACCAACATGAATTTGTGTGCCACATGTTAGTAGCTGTAACTACACTGTTATTTTAACATTTCTTTAAAAAATTAATTTATTTTAATTGAATGAAAGATTCTTTAAATTCTATAGTGCTTTACACTTTTAAAAAGTTTCACACAAATGATTTCCATATAATCCCATAATAACCCTTTTCTTCTCCTACCCCTTTATTTCCCCTCCCCTTTCTTGTCCCCGCTGGCAACCACTACTTTGTTCTCTATATATGTCTGCTTCTTTTCTCTTTTATTTACTAGTTTGGTGTATTTTTTAGATTCCACATATAACTCATATCATATAGTATTTGTCTTTCTTTGTTGAACTTATTTCACTTAGCCTAATGCACTCTAAGGTGCCCATGTTGCTGCAAATGGCAGAATTTCATTCTTTTTATGGCTGAGTAGTATTCCATTGTGTATACATACCATATCTTTATCCAGTCATCTGTTGATGGACGTTTAGGTTGCTTCCATACCTTGGCAATTGTAAATAATCTTTCTATGAATATTAGGGTGCATGTACCTTTTAGAGTTAGTGTTTTTGTTTTGTTTTTCTTTTTGGATATATACTCAGAAGTAGAATTGCTTTTGTCATATGGTAGTTCTATCTTTAGTTTTTTGAGAAACCTCCATACTGTTTTTCATAGGGGCTGCACCAATTTACATTCTTATCGGCAGTGTACAAGGATTCCCTTTTCTTCACATCTTTGCCAGTATTTATTATTTGTATTCTTTTGGATGACAGCCATTCTGACTGATGTGAGGTGATATCTCATTGTGGCTTTGATTTGCATTTCCTTGATAATTCATGATGTTCAACATCTTTTCATGAGCCTGTTGGCCATCTGCATTTCCTCTTTGGAAAAAGGTCTATTCAGTTCTTTTGCCCATTTTTCAATTAGGTGATTTTTTAAGTTGCAGTTTAGTTGATTCACAATATTGTGTTAGTTTTATGTGTAGAACAGAGTGATTAAGTTCTATATATATATACACACATGCACAGATATTTTTTTCAGATTTTTCCATTATAGGTTATTACAAGATGTTGAGTATTATTCCCTGTGCTTTACAGTAGGTCCTTGCTGTTTATGTATTTTATATATAGTAGTGTGCACCTGTTAATCCCAAATTCCTAATTTATACCCCCCTTTCCCTTTTGGTAACTGTAAGCTTGTTTTCTGTTTGGATAAAGAAGATATGGAATATTACTAAGCAATAAAAAAGAATGAAATATTGCCATTTGCAGCAACATAGATGGACCTAGAGATTATCATACTAAGTGAAGTAAGTCAGACAGATTTATATAAAATCATTTACATGTGGAATCCAAAAGTTAATACAAATAAACTTATTTCCAAAACATAAATAGACTTATAGACATAGAAAACAAGCAGGATTATTATTATTATTTTTAATGTTGAGTTGTATAAGCTGTTTTTACATGTTGGATATTAACATGTTATCAGTCATATCATTTGCAAATATCTTCTCCCATTCAGTAAGTCGTCTTTCATTTTGTCAATGGTTTCATTTACTGTGCAAAAGCTTTTACATTTTATTAGGTCCCATTTGTTTATTTTTGCTTTTGTTTCCATTACTTTAGGAGATGGATCCAAAAAATTATTGCTGTGGTTTATGTCAAAGAGTGTTCTGCCTATGTTTCCTCTAAGAGTTTTATAGTATCTGGTCTTACATTTAGTTCCTTAATCCATTTTGAGTTTGTTTTTGTATATGGTGTTAGAGAATGTTCTAATGTCATTCTTTTACATGTAGCTGTTTAGTTTTCCCAGCACCACTTATTGAAGAGACTGTCTTTTGTACATTCTTGCCTCCTTTGTTGTAGATTAATTGACCATAAGTACATGGGTTTATTTCTGGGCTCTCTATTCTGTTCCATTGATTTATATGTCTCTTTTTGCACCAGTGCTATTCTGTCTTTATTACTGTTGCTTTGTAGTATTGTCTGAAATCAGGGAGCATGATTTCTCTAGCTCCATTCTTCTTTCTCAAGATTGTTTTGGCTATTAAGGGTCTTATGTGTTTCCATACAAATTTTAAAATTGTTACTGTTCTGTGAAAAATGCCATTGGTATTTTGATAAGGATTGCATTGAATCTGTAGAGTAGTATAGTTATTTTAACAATATTAATTCTGATCCAAGAACATAGTACATTATTTCATCTCTGTGTGTTGTCTTCAGTTTCTTTCATCATTGTCTTGTGGTTATCTGAGTACAGGTCTTTTACTTCATTAGGTTTATTCCTAGATATTTTATTCTTATTGATGTGATGGTAAATGGGATTGTCTCCTTAATTTGTCTTTCTGATAATTCATTGTTAGTGTATAGAAATTTGACAGATTTCTGTATATTGACTTTTGTATCCTGCAACTTTACCCCATTCATTGATGAGCTCTAGTAGTTTTCTGGTGGTGTCTTTAGAGTTTTTTATGTATAGTATCATGTCAACTGCAAACAGTGACAGTTTTATTTCTTCCTTTCCAATTTGGATTCCCTTTATTTCTTTTTCTTGTCTGATTCCTTTGGCTAAGGCTCCCAAAACTATGTTGAATAAAAGCGGTGAGAGTGAGAATCCTTGTCTTCTTCCTGATCGTAGAGGGAATGCTTTCAGCTTTTCACAGTTGAATATGATGTTAGTTGTGGGTTTGTCATAAATGGCCTTCATTATGTTGAAGTATGTTCCATCTACGCCTGCCTTCTAGAGTTTTTCATTATGGATGTTAAATTTATCAAAAGCTTTTTTCTGCAACTATTGAGATGATCATATGATTTTTATTCTTCAATTTGTTAATATGGTGTATTGCAATTGATTGGTGAATATTGAAAAGTTTTTATACCTCTGGATAAATCCCACTTGATCATTGTGTAAGATCTTTTTAATGTATTGCTGGATTCAGTTTGATACTATTTTGTTGAGGATTTTTACATTTATATTCATTAATGATATTGGCCTGTAATATTCTTTTATTGTGATCTCTTTCTCTGGTTTTGGTATCAAGGTGATGCTGGCCTCATAAAATGAGTTCAGAAGTGCTCTTTTCTATGTCATTTTTTGGAATAGTTTGAGATGGATAGGCTTTTTCTCTTTTCTAAATGTTAGGTAGCATTTATACTTGTGAAGAATTTTGTTCTTCGACTTTTGTTTGTTGGTATTTTTTAAATTACTGATTCAGTTTCATTGCTGGTGATTTGTTCATATTTTCTATTTCTTCCTGGTTCAGTCTTGGGAGATTATACCTAAGAATTTGTCCATTTTTCCTACGTTGTACATTTTATTGGTATATAGTTGCTTGTATTAGCCTCTTATGATCCTTTTTATTTCTGTAGTGTCAGTTATAACTTTTCCTTTTTTCATTTCTGATTTTATTGATTTAGGCCCTCTCCTTTTTTTCTTGATTAGTCTGGCTAAAGTTTTATCAATTTTGTTTATCCTTTAGTTTCATTGATCTTTTCTATTTTTTTTTTTTTTTAGTTTTAGTTTTCTGTTTTTAAAAAATATCATTTCCTATTCACACCTATACTTTTCAACTGAAAGTGTCAGGTGCAATATGGATAAGGGCAGTTTTACAGAAATTGCTGAGATTCCTACACCCTTTTATTGGAATCACATATACTACTGTAGATGATTCAGATATCAGTGCTTTCAATAAGTAGTCTTTATCTTTATAAGACCATGTCAATCCCACAAGGAAATCCAAGGTGTTGAACAAAAATTAAGTTTGTATCAGCTGGGCCTCCTTTTGACCGTGCTGACACCTGGAGGCTATACCAAGCAGAACAACATGGGATCATTGGCATGGGGAAGAAAGAAGTACTGTGACAAGGAATAATTCAAAATAGGTTTTATATGCACACATGCCGCTTCTTTTGAGTGGATCACTACCCAGAAACCACTTGGGAGAAAATTGCTTTCTAAAACAGAATATTCAAAATACAAATTGCCTTACTAGGGCATGTAAAGCACAAGGAGGGAAAATATGTAGTGTCAAAAATCTTTTTGAATTAATTTTGAGGAAGTTGGACCAAAGGTCATCAAGTCCCATATGCCTGTAGATGATAGGGGACATGCAAGTTTCATCGAATATGTTGATAATCAGCCCATTTATTAACTATTTTTTGTAATAAAAGGTGTATCATTGTCAGACTAAAAATGTCCTGAAGAGTGAAGCACTTTGTATGATAAATTTCAAGAATCACAATGGTGTGGATGGACTTGGCTGATAAGATTGAAACAGTAATGTCATGATCTTTAATAAGTGCCCAAAGCTGTGAGATCCCCTCCCCCATTACCCTAGGAGAGAGGCCATGGTCTGATGTCTGATGTAATCATTGTGCCAGAGTGGGCAGGGAGAAGGCCCAGAAAACAGCATCATCTTTTGGCAGGAGTCAAAAACCTCACATTACATGGTAGCCTCTACATCAGAAACATAGCACGCTTTACATTCTGCTTGTTCTATGATGGTGGATGTGTTGCAGAGCAGAATAGGATAGTGAATCCAGGCAGCAATGTTGACAGTCTAGTTGGTGCAGGCTCAGTCAGCATCTTGACTCTATTATCAGTCTCCATTAGTGAACTGGGTCTTTCAGTGGTCTTCTACATGAGAGACCCATACAGTTTTATGAGCAGCTGTGATTTGCCCACAATTCATGGATCCAAAGGGATGATAATCTGCCAGTGTGTAGTTTTCTAAGTGACACTGAACAACTAAGCAATTGGCAACAACATAATAAGTGGTGGGGGAAGTGGAAGTGTAAAATGTTACAAGGTTTTTCCAAGGGGAATATTAGTGTAAGCTGGAGTTCTGGCCACTGATCTAGTAAGAGGTCATGTCTGCTTTTGGTCTGCATAGCTGGTACTTAAGCTGAAGAGATGCAGGAGCTTATTGGATACAATTAGATTTCAGCTTAATATTACCATCAGGTAAGCAGGCCTAGGCATTTAGGAAACTTCTATGAATCAAGAGCCCTATTCAGCAAGTCCTATGATTGAGGCGGTGGATTGGTAGATAAAGTCTCTTACAAAAGAATATCTACCATTTTTCATGTAACAGCTGAAATACCACTGTGCCCAGGGTGGCTGGTTTCTTTAAGAAACTACACTGAAAAGTGAGGCTTATTGAGTCTTCCTCCTATTGATAGACGTTGAATCTGAGTTGAACCACCACAAAAAGGGAGTATCAGTCTGGAGAATCACAAGGTCTATATGTGTTAAATATCTAGTTTTGTCAAGGTTTCAGGAACAAATGATTTTTGGAGGTGTTTACCTGGTGTTGGGACAGCTTTCTGATATGCTAATTTGTGTACAATACACCTGGTCATTATTCTCTTTTCAAGGAAGGAATGGCCTGAATTAAGAATATACCTGGCAAATAGCTTGCTTTATTGGTAAGGCCTTGTCAGAAACAATATTGGAATATTTTGGAGACACTGCAGACTGGGATAGACATGCGATGAACTGAGGGGATTGGATAGAGAGTTAGCATAATTTTCTGTTTTACAACAGTGCCCATCAGATAGTATCCACCAAGAAGAGACAACATCTAGATAGATGCTGCCAATGGATGTCAACCAACCTCTATCTTCAGCTACCCATGTGCTTGTACAATGGGCCTATAAAGGAGTAACCACGGTGGCAGGAATGGCAACTATAACTGGTTGTAATAGCCTGAGTTCCCTCTCATATAACTACTTCTATGGATGAAGGCCTGGCCTTTCAATAGTAGAAATTAATGCTAAACACTTGATATAATACCATTCATCAATGAGACCAGCCAGCCATTTGGTTTCAAGGCGATTCTATCAGACTCCATCCACACTGAAAGGGACATAATTCATTCTTGCAAAAATTGACATCTACTCTGAATTGGGTTTGCTTCCCTTGCCTACAGTGTCTTTGGAGTTCTACTATCCAATCTCATACAGCTGTCTGATACATGTACATGGGATTCCCACATCAGTGCTTCAGACTTAGGGATCCATTTTGTTTGAAAGAACAATTTACCATTCCTATCATTTGCTGAATGATCTGAAATCAGTTGGCCAGAAAGACCTTTTGAATAATTTATTAAAGGCTTAGCTAAGGCAACAGCTTATGGATGACGTCCTGTTAGGGTTGAGGTGATATCGTACAGAATTCAGTGTGTGCATTGCACCAATCACTGTCATATAATTTTGTGGCCAAAAAGAACACACATTGATCTGGGAACCAAAGGATAGATGAAGGACTGGTCCTTACCATCACACATGCTTGCCCCCCTCCAAAATGTATTTCAATTTCCTGCAATTCTAGGGTTCTGCTAATGTGAAGCTCTTGACTTCAAAAGGAGCAATGCTTCCTCCAGGGGACCTGTTCTTTGAACTTAAAGGTGTGATTGTCACTTTGTCTCTTAGAGATTCTCAATTCAGTGGACAAGCAGGCAAAGAAATGTTTTCATTCAATCAGAGATAATAGACTTTGGTCATTATGAGAAGATAGGATTGTTGCAATATAACTGAGGCAGGGATTAATATGTATGAAATTTGGTGGATTCACTGAAGTATCTCTTGGTGTTTCCATGACTAGGGTTACTGATGTACACCCAATTGGGAAAGCATGTCCTAGGATCTCTGCCTTATGGAACCTAAGCTAAGACATGTAAAAAAAATTATAAAGCCAATGAATATTCTTTTGTGTTCTCTCACAGCTTCCTTTATGTGCTCTTACTTCAGCTTTTGATATCCTGTCCTATACATTCCTGTCCTCTGCAGAGCTCAGTGCCTAAATGCTGTCTATTGGCTGCCCACTGATACTTATTCACATGCTTCGTCCTCATGCTCCTCTTCAGTGTTTGACCTAAAGTTATCCCATCTCACCTTCTGTACTGCATTGACCCCTTCTCATACCCTTCACTGAAGATACTTGTTAAACTAAGATTTTTTTTTACCTTCCTTGATCTCTTCTCATATTGATATCAAGAGACTGGCTGACTGTTACTCTATTGAGGGTAAGAGTCATGTCTTATTAATCTTTATATTTCTTATGCCCTATAACATGGTAGTTGTGGAATACACAGGGAATTAAATAACTTATTGGTGAGATAATGAGTTATCCTTATGAATTTTTATCAATTAGGGATCTTATTGTAAAGAAGCAATATGCGCATTAACGCCTTTTGAAAAAGTCTGTCACAGCACCAACTATTTAGTGATAATACTTGAACATGCACCGTTCTCTTAAATAAGTGTAGAATAAATATCCTTACTGAAAGGTCTAAAGGAAATCATTTGTACTATATTACTTGACATCATACATTTATAATTTCCAATTTTGTTTCAACATGTGCTTTAAGGAACACTCTTCCTATCAGGTGTTTGTTGTTTTTGTATTTTTAACAATTTGAATCACCTCTTAACCTTTTCTTCCCTCAGCCCAGATCTATTTGATCATTTCTGAAAGTTATCATTTTTCATAAAATATTAGAAAACAATGTTTGAAATGCCAGTTATAAGTTTTTAATGCTGTAAATAGTGAGTTTGGAGTCATAGGATTTGAAAGGGGGAAAATAATTTCCAAAGTTTTATAATAAATAAGTAGTTGTTTTTCCTTTGGCTATTTCAGCAATGCTATCAAATATCAAGCATCCTTTTTGTACATTTATTGCAAGAGTAGGAAATAATAAAATTACTGGTCTCTAGAATACAAATGACTTGTTAATGTTCTATTACATTAATGTTGGTATACATTGAATTCTCTGAAAACCCAATTAGCAAGAATCCTATTCCTTGCTCTAATTTGAAAAAAAAGGAGGGGTATTAAAAAAGAGATTAACAGTCTGGGACAAAATTTTGCATTTATTACTGATAGAGATTAAGTTGGCAGACATATATTATATCTATGGGAAACTGCAACCACTGATACTGAATTACGTATTAAAAGACATACCCACTCAAAGAGCTGTTTTCATGTCTGCTGGCGTGGAGTACCAGAGGAGAACTAGTGCCATCCACAAGCAGGCTAACTCTTAAGGCAGATTGAAATTAAGATGCTCAATTATTATTCGCAAATTTACTAGTGAAAGAATCACAACCTCCCTGAGGATGAAGTGAGTAAATGGACTGAGAGAGCTCACAGATAAACGCAGTAGAACTCTCTTCTCTGGTAAATGAGTTGCAAGGAAAAGAAATTCCCCTCTGTATTTAGTGGTAAGTGTGTATACTATGGTGTAAAACTATGTCCTTAATCTTGGTTGTACTGATTTATTTTCTAACAGCTTTATTGAGATACAATTCACCTATAATAAAGGGTCTTACCATGGGTTTTCTTTGTTTTTGTTTTGTTTTCATTCTTGAGGTTTTGTATATCATTAGATATGCTCCCATGGTCAGTTGATTTTTTTATGATGTAATTAGATCAGTTTTAACTTTTCATTTTAAATTTTTGTTGTTTCTAGTTTATAGAACCAAAATTCATTTTGTTTATTTACTTTGCATTCAAAATACAACATATTCTCTAACCAGTTTTAATATTCTGTCTGTGGATTCTTTTAAACCTTTTATGTATTTACAAAATTGAAGATTTTCTTTCTTCCTTTTCAATACTTACTGCGGTGTTTCTTTTTCATGTCATAGTGCACAATTTAGGACTTCCAGTACAACACTGAATAGAGGTGCAGACGGTGTGTACGTCCACTTTCCATTTCAAATCTCAGGTCAGGTGATTAAATATGATATTAAGTTTAGGTTTTGTATAGGTGGCTTTTATCCAATTGAGATATTTCTCTCATGCTACGTTTGCTAAGAGTTTTGCTTTATCTAAAATGATTTATTTTATCAAATGCTATTTTTACATCAGGAGATAATCAGATCTTTGCCTCCATTTTTCTGTTAATGGTGTGAGTTACGCTGATGAGTTTTTTTTTAAATTTTAACTACCCTTAAAGGCCTGGACCAAATCCTACTAGGTTGTGATGCATTACCTTTTTTTTTTAAACCTTTTTATTTTGAAATAGTTACAGAATCTCAGGAGATTGCAAAGAAACAAGAGCTTGATCCTTTGTATTTTTCATCCAGTTTCCACCAGTGGGTTCCTCTTATGTTACAATTGTACAATATCAAAAAGAGGAATTTGATGTTGATAAAATGTGTATGTATAGTTACATTCCATCTTGTCATATGTGTATATTCAAGTAGCCACCACCAGGGTTAAGACACAGAATTATTCCATCATCACAGATATCACCCTCAATTTATTCCTTTATAGTCACACCCACTCCCCTTTCCCAAACTCTTTCTACTTTGGCCTTGCAACCACTAATCTCTTCTCCATCTCTGTAATTTTATCATTTTGAGAATTTTGTAAAAATGATATCACAGAATATGTGACATTTTCAGATTTTTTTCACTCTGTATAAAAATCCTTTGGATTCATTAAAGTTGTTGCATATATCATAGTTTGCTCCTTTTTATTTCTAAGTAGTATTCTATGGCATGAATATACCATTCATTGAAAATTGCATACAGACTTTTGTGTGAATATAATTTTTCATTTCTCTGGGATAAATGCACAGGAAAGCAATTGCTGGGTCACATCATAAGTGTATGTTCAGTTTTTAAAGAAATTCCTAAACTATTAAACCTGTACTGTTAACATTCCCACCAGCAATATATGAGAGAATCTCTGCATCTTCACTAGTATTTGATATTATCACCATTTTTTAATTTTACCTGTTCTAGATAGATAGGTAGATAATTATATATATATAGGTATGTTATAATTGTATAGTAATGTCTCATTGTACCCCTATTTGCATTTCCTTAATTGCTAGTGATGTTGAACATCTTTTCATGTGCTTACTTGCCATCGATATATCCTCTTCTTTGAAATGGCTTTCCATATCTTTTCCCATTTCTAATTGGATTGTTTCCTTTTGTTCATCTGTCCATTTTGAGAGTTTAAAAGCTATATTCCTGATTCAAGTCTTTGGTCAGTAACGCAGTTTGAAAATATTTCCTTCCACCCTGCAGCTTATTTTTTCTTCCTCTTTACAATGTCTTTTGCAGAGCAAACATATTCATTGTGAGGAAGTTTAGTTTATCAATTGTTTTCTGTTATTGCTTGTGCTTTTAGTGACAAGTCTAAGGACTGTTCAGCAAGTGCTGGTCCAGAAAGTTTTCACCTCTGTATGCTAAAATTGTTATAATTCTATGCTTTACTTTTTTTCTTTTTTTTAAATTGAAGTACAGTCAATTTACAATGTTGTATCAATTTCTGGTGTACAGCACAATGTTTCAGTCATACATATACATACACATATTTCTTTTCATATTCTTTTTCATTATAGGTTACTACAAGATATTGAATATAGTTCCCTGTGCTATACAGTAGAAACTTGTTGTTTATCTATTTTATATATAGTAGTTAGCATCTGCAAAGCTTTACTTTTAAGAACATGATCTATTTTAAATTAATTTCTGTATAAGGTGTTAAGTTTAGGTCCAGGTTTATTTTTTGCATCAGATATCTAATTGCTCCAGTAGCTTTTGTTGAAAATGCAATTCATCTCACACTGAATTGCTTTCGCACCTTTGTCAAAATTCAACTGGGCATAGTTGTGTCGGTCTGTTTATGAACTCTGCTTTCTGTTCCATTGACCCATGTGTCTGTTCCTCCACCAACACCACACTCTGCTGATTACTGTGGTTATACTGTATGCTCTAATATTAGGTAGAGTGATTCCTCCCATTTTATTCTTTTTAAAGATTGTTTTGGCATTTTAGGGCCTGTGCATTTACATATTATAGTATAAGCCCTGACAGTTGTCACTGTTGTTTCTTTTTGGTGATGCAAGTGCCTGACAGACTTTGATTGCTGAAGCATCCCTTTCACGGAAGCATTCACTTCAAAGATGGCTATCTCAAATAAACATACTGCCAACCACAGGACTAGATAAAGGGCCAGGCTGCCTTCCCATATGGAGGTGTCTTTGTTTTAATGATCTTGGTGGATTTCAATAACTGACCATTTGGGCTACCTTTGTTTTTTTTTTTTTCTTTTCCCACACTGTAAATTCTCAGTCTTATGTTTTAAACTTACCAATAGAGAGTGAGACCCTGAAACACTAGGCCCTTACCCTCAACCTCAATTAAAGCAAAACCTCAGGCCCCTGCTATTCTTTGCCTCTACCCTGTGACCTTGCTGTGCGGCCCCAGTTGTGCTATGTAATTTTCACGTCTTGTAAGTAATAAACCTTTAGTTTTTCCAAGTGTCCTGATGGTTATTGCTGAAAGGTGACTTGCAATCATAATACAAACCACAAGGGCCAGTCCAATCATGACATTGGTTACTGATAGGCTGAGACTGGCACAAAACAATTTACATAGCTGGCAGGATTGCATGAGTGTCCCTGGCAATTAACTAAAGGGCATGTCTTTTAGCTGCAACTTGCTGACTTAGAAGGGTAACACCACCTGGGAAAGGAACACTGCTTACTGGAGGTTTGTTGTTCCACTATGTGGTTTCCCATAATGCCTCTCTTGTGTTTGTCTTCATCCCAAAATATCATGGCTGCCGTAGTAGTCCAACAATCTCTCCAGAGCAGCCTGACCAAGGCCATATGGTCTGACATGCTGATTAGAACACTAATTTTAAAGACCTTCATTGACTATTAATGTGGAAGGATTCTCCATGCCTCAAGGCCAAGGAGAACTAAAGATGGTGACCTGGCCTCAAGGCTATCATCATCACCAAGGAGAGGCTCTGAGCCAAAGGCACTAGGAAAGAATTTCTATAGATGAGGAGGATGGGAGACCTCATCTGTACCCACAGAGTGGTAGGATATGCCAGGACTATGTGTCTTAACCCAGAAGAGTGAAATAGCCTTGCAATTGGAAATCAAAGGCACTACCAGAAGGAAACACAACAGAGGCCTATGGTCTCTGTGTCATCACTCACCACTGTCGCTCATCATCCCCTGATCTGAGGGGGATATTGTGGATGCAATCCCTGGTGTGATGTTACTTAAAAAAATAATGGGCAAATATAAATGTTTTGAGCATCTGGTGCATGCACCTGCTAAGAACCCTGAAAGGTAAACTAACTCACTGATAAATGCAAAACCCCTTGGAAGCTTCCTGGGTGCTACTCAATGCCATACATACCAACATGATAAGGCTCTGGTATCATACACCAGAGGCCTAGGGGCTTTTTCCAAAGACCCCATGCATATTGTGCTAATGGAGGCATACTCTAGTCCCAAAGAGGACTCTTGGGACACCCTGGAAAAGAAAGCAGCTGCCTCTAAAGAGGGCTCACAGTGAAGGCATCCAAAATTGCTGGTAACAACATGTAAGGTTATGTATAACTGAAACATTATGCTGTACACCACAGACTGACACATTGCAACTAACTATATTTCAGTAAAACAAAAAAGATTAACAGGAGAAAATCAAGAAGTAGAAACTAAGATACTAACTACTATATATAAAATAGATAAACAACAAGGTCCTACTGTATAGCATAGGGAACTATATTTACTATCTTGTAATAGCCTATAATGGAAAAGAATAGGAAAATGAATATATATGTATAAAACTGAATCACTGTGCTGTACACCAGAAATTAATAAAACATTGTAAACCGACTATACTTCAATAAAAGGAAAAAGGAATAGAATAGTAAAAGTAAAAAAGAAAAAGGAAAAAAAAGAAACTATACCTTATTTGAAATTCAAACCTTTCTTAAAGATTTTATGCACCAGGGAGGAGAGAGGGAAGCTAATTGGGTTTGTTTTTTTTTTTTTTTTTTTAGTTTTTTGTTTGAAATAGTCTCTGAATTGTTAATCATGGCTGCCAAAATGTGTCAACTGGCCATTATCTCTAATAAAGTTCCTAATTTTTTCTTAAAAAAGTAATCTATTTGGGTTACATGCTTGCTGATTTGGAAATATCACAGATCTTAAGCCCACTTGGTTCCCCTCTGAATGGGACAGAGCCAAGAAAGCCACCTCATGAGATATGCCTACCCCCAAGAGAAATGCTAACGGGGTTATCTAGGACTCTGTTTGAGAAGGAAAAGGGGAAAGGGAGAAGCATAGGCTCCTAGAGCCATAGATATTCATACCAACCCCCCCCCCCCGGATATTTGTCGCTTGGTGTCCTTCCATCACAGTGACCACTGCTAAGGCTCAGGGAATAGAAAACATTCAGATGAAGCCCATGTCCTGCTCTTCAACATTGGCTTGGTCCAACATGTTTATCATTTCTATGACCACAATGACCCAAATGACTTTCTCTTCATTTCCCACCCTGAAGAGACCTCATTTGACCTTGAATCCAGAGAATTATTT
This sequence comes from Camelus bactrianus, assembly GCF_048773025.1. Classification (NCBI taxonomy): domain Eukaryota; kingdom Metazoa; phylum Chordata; class Mammalia; order Artiodactyla; family Camelidae; genus Camelus; species Camelus bactrianus. Next base: position 73,249,291 of record NC_133575.1, on the reverse strand, counting down.
TCACAGCGCACTCCCCTAATTACCGGGCAGCCCTGCTACATTATAGTGGGACTGCCAAACTGCACAAAGGCACTAGAACTCCTAGGAGAAAACTTACCTATTCTTTCTCTGCCCTTTGAAGATGTAAATCTTACTATATCTTTGGAATATAAACACCCAGCAGGTAACTAAAAGTTGCTTGAGACTAATGAAAAAAAAAAAGAGGAAAAAAGTCTATTTAAATAAAAACTACTTAAAGAGTTCTCTTGCCCAAACTCTAAACCACAGTCTCTTTAAGACTGTTTATCAAGAACAAATACGAATCTTAAAAGTGTTCTCCACAAATAGGAAAAACTTTAGCCATCTGAGAGGAGGGAAAGCTTAACTTAGTCCAATTGTCAGTTACAAGCTAGTGAGTTTTATATTGTTATACCTGAATCATGACTAAAAAAATCAGAATGAAAGCATGTGAGACATGGGCCCAGTTAAGAAGCATGCTCAAAAAATACTTGAATATTGTGCCTGTCTATGTGATGTTTATGTATGTCTATAGATGTTTGTTGTGTATATGTGATTTTTTTTCTTCTTTTTCTCTCTCTACCACTGGATGGTATTATCAACATTAACTTGTAAAAAAGCTCTATTTATTTTAGTTTATTTCTTATTGAAGTATAGTTGATTTACAATATTGTGTTACTTTCAGGTGTACAGCAAAGTGATTCAGTTTTTTTTTCAGATTTTATTGTCATAGGTTATTATGAGATACTGAATATAATTTCTTGTGCTATAATATAAATTCTTGTTGCTTATCTATTTTATGTACAATAATTTGTGTCTGTTCACCCCAGACTCCTAATTTGTCTTTCTCTCTCTTATTCTCCCATTTGGTAATCATAAGTTTATTTTCTATGTCATGAGTCTGTTTCTGTTTTGTATATAGATTCATTTGTATTATTCATAGATTCCACTTAGAAGTGATATCATATCACATAGTATTTGCCTTCTTCTGTCTGCCTTCTTCACTAAGTATAATATTCTCTAGGTCCATACATGTTGCTGTGTATGGCAATATTTCATTTCTTATGGATGAGTAATATTCCATTCTGTGTGTATGTATATATATATGTATATGTTTTGTTTTTTAAACTTTATTTATTATTTTTTATTGAGTTATAGTCAATTTACAATGTTGTGTCAATTTCTGGTGTACGGCAGAATTCTTCAGTCATTCATGAATATATATGTATTCATTTTCATATTCTTTTTAACTGTGAGCTTCTGCAAGATATTGCGTATATTTCCCTGTGTTATACAGTATAAAGTGGTTTATCTATTTTATGTATACAAGTCAGTATCTGCAAATCTTGAACTCCCAGTTTATCCCTTCCCACCTCCCTCCCCTCTGGCAACCACAAGTCTGTATTCTATGTCTGTGATTCTGTTTCTGTTTTATATATAAGTCCATTTGTCTGTTTTTTTTAGATTTCAGACATGAATGATATTATATGGTATTTTTTTATCTTTCTGGCTTACTTCACTTAGAATGACATTCTCCAAGGCCATCCATTTGCTGCGAATGACATTATATTATCTTTTTTATAGCTGAGTAGTATCTGTTGTATAGATATATCACAACTTCTTTATCCAGTCATCTGTCAATGGACATTTTGGTTGTTTCCATGTCTTGGCTATTGTAAATAGTGCTGCTATGAACATTGGGGTGCAGGAGCCTTTTTGAAACAGGGTTCCCTCTGAATATATGCCCAGGATATACCACATTTTCTTAAGCCAGTTGTCTATTGATGAGCACCTGGGGTATTTCCATGTCTTGCTATTGTAAATAGTGCTGCTATGAACATTGGGGGGCATGTATCTTTTCTAATTAGAATTTTCATTTTTTTCTGGATATATAGCCAGAAGTAGGATTGCTGGATCATATGATAGCTCTATTCTTAGGTTTTTAATTTTTTTAATTGAATGAAAGATTCTTTAAATTCTATAGTGTTTTACAATTTAAAAAATTTCACACAGATGATTTCATATAATCCCATAATAAACCTTTTTCCCCCTACCCCTTTCTTGTCCCTCCCCACTCCCATCTCCCCACTGGTAACCACTAGTTAGTTCTCTGTATCTGTGAGTCTGCTTCTTTTTTGTTTTATTCACTTGTTTGCTGTATTAAGTTTCCACATATAAGTGGTATCATATAGTATTTGTCTTTCACGGTCTGACTTATTTCACTTAGCATAACGCCCTGCAATTCCATCCATGTTGCTGCAAGTGGCAAAATTTCATTCTTTTTTTAATGGCTGAGCTGTGTTGCATTGTATAGATATACCACTTCTTCTTTATCCATTCTTCTGCTGATGGACACTTAGGTTGCTTCCATATGTTGGCAACTGTAAATAATGTGCTATGAACATTGGGGTACATGTACCTTTCTGAATTGGTGTCTTTCTTTTGGATTTTTATCCAGTAGTGGAATTGCTAAGTCACATGGTAGTTCTATTTTCAGTTTTTTGAGAAACCTCCTTACTGTTTTCCACAGTGGTTGCACCAGTTTACATTCCTACAAACAGTGTACAAGGCTTTCCATTTCTCTACATCCTCACCAAGATTTGTTATTTATGTTCTTTTGGATGATAGCCATTCTGACTAGTGTGAGGTGATATCTCATTGTGGTTGTGATTTGCATTTCTCTGATGATTAACAATGTGAAAATTTTTTTTTTAATGTGCCTTCTGGTCATCTGTACATTTTCACTGGAAAAATGTCTATACAGGTATTCTGCTCATTCTTTAATTGGGTTATTTGTTCATTTGTTTTGATAATGAGTTGTATGAACTGTTTATAAATTTTGAATAGTAACTCCTTATAGGTCATATCATTTGCAAATTTTTCTCCCATTCAGTAGGCTGTGTTTTCATTTTGTCGATGATTCCCTAATACTGAATGAATATTCCTATATAAATTTGGTGTAACCACATTTTTTTTCATTTTTTTGAAAAAAAGATATATGTAAAATTGCTGGGTTGTATGGTAACTCTGTTCCATTCTTTGATGACCAGTTTTTCAAAATGGCTGAACCATTGCAGATTGCCACCAGTAGTTTATGTGTTCACATTTATCCCCATCTTCTCTAACCTCTCTTGTTTTTATTATTGCTGTTCCAGTGTGTGTGACATGATATCTCAGGATGATTTGGATTCACATTTTCCTAATGACTAATTATATCGAGTATCTTTTCATGAGTTTATTGGCCATCATTTCTTCTTTGGAGACCCATCTATTTAAATCTTTTAAATGGGTTGTCATTTTATTATTTAGATGTGTGAGTTCTTTTTATATCATGCATATAATTCCCTTATCAAATATGATTTGCAAATATTTTCTCCAAGTGTCTGGGTTGTGTTTTTCTTTTTTATTGATGTCCTTTGAATCATAAAAGTTTCTGCTCCTGTATTTTTTTGCCTTTGGAATGGAATATGTCTTTCCTGTTTCTTTTTATGCTTCTACCTTTTTTGCTGAAAGCTGGCCATTTGAAAAAGCTGCCAAGTGTCTTAGTCCGTGTAGATTGGTTCTATGCCTGGGAAGTCCTTTGCTAATTTACTATTAAGAGCTGGATTTGCTCTGAGCCTAATGATCAACCCAAGGTGAAAGCTGAAAATCTTTTCAAGTATTCTTTGAGCATGCTTCTTAACTGGGCCCATGTCTCACTTTTATGATCTCCCCCATACATGGCTCCTTTTGAATGTCTTAATTTCCCAAGTAGTCTCACTCTAAATTCTCCTTGGGGCTTTAGAATTTACATTGTGTATTTCTACATGTAATTGCTTGTCCCAGGCCTCTGTGTGTGTTTACTGCCCTTGATCTTTCACAGCAGCATCTGCCACTTCTCTCAAATCAATGAGACTATTTTTCCCACTGAGGGGCTCTGGATATGTGTGTATGTGGTGATCTGTAGGGGGAGAGGAGTATTTACAATTCTTCCTACGCCTTCACTTCCTTACTTCCTCCTAGTGCAAATCTCACGGTTAGCCAGAGGTAAGCAATTAGAGCCCTTTTGGGTCTTTGTTGGGCATGCTAATGCCCTGCACATGGATGTGGGCTTCCAGACATGCAGAAACGTGTCAGAGTTTTCAAAACTCTTATTTAGTCCATTTGGACTTCTATAACTAAATACCATAAATTGGATGGCTTCAAAGGAACAGAAATTCATTCCTCATAATTCTGAGGGCTCTGGGACTCTGAGAAGTTCAAGATCAAGGGGCCAGCAGATTCAGTGTCTGATGAGAGCCTATTTCCTGGTTCACTGATGACTGCTTTCTTATTGTAACCTCACATGGTGGAAGGGAATGAGGGAACTTTTTGGATCTTTTTTAGAAGGGCACTAATCCTATTCACGAGGACTCCATCTTCATGACCTAATCACTTTCTAAAGGCCCCGCCTCAAAATAACATCACATGGGGCATTAGGAATTAACATATGAATTTTGGAAGGATACAAACATTCAGTCTATATCATTCCTCACCTGACACCCCCAAATTCATCTCTTTCTCACATTCAAAATATATTCATTCCATCCCAATAGCCTCAAAAGTTTTAACTTGTTCCATTATCAACTCTAAAATCTAAACTCAAAAATCTCTTCTAAAAAACCCCCAAAAATCTCTTCTAAATATCATTTAAATTAGTTATGGGTGAAAAATCAAGGTATTGTTTATTCGGAAACAAAATGCTCTCTAGCTGTGCTCCTGTGAAATCAGTATGTTATGTGCTTCCAAAATACAACATTGGGACAGGCATAGGATAGATGTTCCCATTCCAAAAGAAAGAAACAGGAAAGAAGAAAGGGTTAACAGGTCCCACATAATATAAAAGCAAATGGGGCAAATTTCATTATATCTTAAAGTTTGAGAATAATTTGTCTTGACTCAACTCTCTGCCCTCCTAGCCCACTGCTGTGGAGGTCCCATATTCTGGATAAATTGGAACAAGGGTCCCAAACTCCAGACCCACTGGGGTAGTGGTCCTTCCCTGACAGCTTTACCAGGCAAGGGTTGGGCCTCCAAGGTTTGGGGCAGCTACGCCCTTATAGCTTAGGGTGGTCCTACCCTTACAGAATCTCCGTGTCTGGGGGGTCCTGCCCACTACTTTCCCGAGGTGGGATCCCATGCTTATGGCCCTGCCTGGCATCATTTGAAATCTAGGTGGAGGCAGCTTCACCCTTAAGGCTCCTGCATGGTACATGACAACAGAAATGGCACCACAAGCATGCTCCCAAAGTTTGCTGCCTTTGCTGTCTGGAGGGGCAGCCACCATGGACTGTGCCACACCAGCACCTGCCAGAGTGGCACTGGGGTAGCCAAAGAGTGCCACTGGGGTGTAGGAAGCAAAGCTCACCATGTGGAGGCAATGCTGAGTGGGGCAAGCAGAGGTGGCCCCTTCTTTGCATTGTTTTGGTTCCTGGCTTCTGTTGAGTTGGCTGGCCAATCTCCTTATTAAATGGTCTTTTGGCCACACCTTTAGTGTTCTCTACCAAACATACTTTCTCATTCTTTACAATATGCAAAAGCTGATCATTTCCCAAATCTTTAAGTTCTGCTTCCTTTGTAATTACTAATTCTATCTTGAAGCCATTTCTGCTTCTCATCTGTTCACTCTAAGCAGTCCAGAGGACCCAAATCACTCCTTCAACATTTTGCTTAGAAATTGCCTCAGCTAAATATCTAATTTTATTGCTCACAAGTCCTACTTTCCACAATACACGAGAACTTAAACAGAATTCAGCCAAGTTCTTTAGAACAAGGATCACCTTTCCTCCGGTTTCCATCTGAGACTTCATCAGAATGTCCTTTACTATCTGGAGTTCCAAAAACATTTCTTTCAGGATGACTTTAGGCATTCTCTAAGAAGATTGGGACTTTCTCTACAGCTTTCTTCTTTTCTGAGATCTCAGAAGAATCACCCTTAAAGTTCTGTTTAAGGCAATGTAGGCTTTTTCTAGCATGCGCCTCAAAAGTCTAAAAGAGTTTTTGACAAGGCTCCTGTATACTTCAGGCCATTGACTGTTTTTGACAAACTTCTGGAAGCAAGCTCCTAGTCAGGTCACATGGCAAAACCTCCCTGGGCATGGATCTCTTCTAGGGAGATGCAGGGCAGTTTACAGAATGACAATGTTCTAGGGGCGGGACTTATCTGAGAAGCTCCAAAACTTGTCTGCCTCCTTTGGTGGGTGCAAGTCTGCTGGCTTCGGAGAAAGACATTGCTCAAGTTAAAATGCCTCAAACCATGCTTTTGCTGTCAAAGTTCAGCAGTTTTTCTTGAATAAATTCTTCTCAATTTTTTTAAAGCCTTTGGTTATCTTCCAGAGTTCTGAACATTATCATTTTGATAATAATATTTTGCTCCTTTAACGGACGGACAAATTCAGTACTCCATTCTGAAATCCCTACCTTCCTCTCTGAACTTATCAGTTGGGTAATTTCCACAGGATTCTTTAATTTTTCCTTAGTTTCTTTATCTCTAAATGGAGATAATTACAGTACCTACTTCATATATTTATTATAGAACTAGTAAATTAAAACTTACACATAAAACTTTTAATACAGTAAGCCCACATTTGCATTATGTCAAGTGAGTAATATTCTATGTAAAGGTTGTCTCTATTCTGATGTCTAAATGCATTTCTCTTTTTGTCAACTAATGGTAGAATGAACTTCAATTTGCAGAATTTTAATTATAGATATTTTCTTAAATGTATGGTATATATCACAGAATAACTGTTGGTACTTTTAAGAATAATGATTAAAGACATGGTAATCTTGAAACAAAAGCACATGAGTAGTCCTGGTTTCATTCTACCAGAACCTGTTTTCCATCAGGACATGACATATTTGTGAGTGGTTCTCTGTCCAATTTCCTCATCAAGGATCTGCTTTCTTTCATTTCACAAGCAGTAAAAGTGAAACTTCTGAAAGACAGGCAATTTAATTAGGTATATTTACTAAACAACTTGGAAGGATGTTTGCTTGATGTTTTCACTGAAACTCTAACGGAGGCAAATTCTGGACAAGCTTAATTTTCTCTTAATCTGAAATCCTAAAAATCAAAATCACCTTTAGTTCCAAACACAGCTTTTCTTGATTTCTGTGTGTGAGAATGTATTTTCTTTACCTGAAAAAATTCTTATCCAAATTACAAGAGACTTTATCCTAAGTAAACTCTAGGAAAAATACGCAAGTATTTGCAACGGTATTATTCTTTTCTAAATGAAGTCAAATGCATTTTTAGCTTTATGAAAGTGTAGGGTCCAAATATCACAAAAGGAGAAATAATCCAGTAAGCAATGAGATACTATTCATACATCTCCCAAAGATTATTATCTCAAATCATGTTATTCTTTGATATATCATTTGTTCTGGCAAAGTCAGGAAGGCAGGATACAATTATAGAGCCACAAAACATGGAGGTAATAAATTCTTTGGTATAGTTAAAACACACACATTGCATAATGTCATAATTATATATTTCTGATATTAAAACATCAAGAGTATCTTTGAAAGCAGTGGCTGATGCTTCTCTTAAAATTAAAAATATTTTCAGTCTAATTTAGCCCATGGTGTTAACCCACTACATGGAAGTTATGATAGACTTTGGTTTTGAAAATCCAGTAATGTAATGCGGCTTTAAATGTAGAGTTTTAGTAGTAGAGGTGCTGAACTTCCAATATGGAAGCCTTGGAAGTAAGTATATGGACTTGGGTGAGGATTTAAAACTTTTTTTCAGGTTATAAATTACTACTTCATTCCTGAGTATTTCATTAAGAGTAATTTTTCAGTAGAAAAAGCACAGACATTCAGTTCCTCCAAGGCCTAAAGAGGGAGAAAGGTCTACTAATGTGAAACTATTTCCACCACAGCTCAGTGAATCAAAATGGAAGACACTAAGAGATAAAGCAAATCGATAGTTTAGAAAATGGCCTGTTGCCTCTCATCACCTATATGCATTAATTTAAATTGTGAAAGATTTCAAATCTACCTAGGGAGAATTTTGAATTAATTTTTAAGCCTTTAAGCCTACAGAATCTTTAAACTGAGGTTTGGGAAAATCTCCAAAGCACAACAAAATTAACAACATTAATGTTCTATTTGTAATCAGAATTTGAAGCTTTCTTTCCTGAGTCGGTCTTATTTTCCATTAAAAAGATGTCATCAAAAGTAAATATGTGGACATTATTTCTCGATATTTTTCTTTAATCCTAGGTTGCCAATTTCAATACTTAAAACATTTTGTCAGGAAATCCTTGAGGTTGTAATATTTTATAGTTTAAATGTCAAGAAGAATGCTTTTGTAGCAGATAGATAGATACAGTTTTCAATTAGACATACATAATTTCATTTGAATCTCATATCATTTTAATAGAAAAATATATTGATGCTGAACTTTTGATTCTCTATTTTTACTGGACTATCCACATAGTAAAAAAAAGTGAATATCATTCTGAATATTTAATTGATTGTTGGGCTACATTCTATCTATCTAAATCAACAACATGTTTTAAAAATCATGTACCAACATTGAAGCCATATAGATATTTTAAAGTAATTTTTTGTCTTTTATCAGCACAACTGTATGTACACTATTGAACTGTTTCTAGTTTTGAACTTTAAAATAAGGAACAGCTAAGACTGTATCATGGAATGCAATCTGATGCTAGGTAAATGTTCAATGATAATTAAAACCGATAACTTTGCCTTAAAATTTAAGAACATATCCTCGGTAGTCAAATTGATAGCAGATATATATTTTAAAAAAAATGAAAAATACTCTACTTTCATATCTGTCCAGATGTAATCAATATTTATAAAATCCTGGCTTGGGTCAATATCTCTTCTCTTACTTCTTTCATTGCATAATCTTTCCCATTATTGTTGAATCACTTGATTCTCAACATTGTATTGGCTTGCTTACATGCAAATTTGAGCAATCTAATGAAACACACAGATATACAAAAATACACAGGAAAATACACACAGATAAACATACACAGAGATTTTAAAGGAAGTATATGTGTAAATTAAATGACTTCCAAGAATGCTCCCTTCTGTCCAATGGTCAAAGAATCATGCAAGTCAGATGGTCTGATGACAGTACAAGTGCCTTATGTTCAAGCTGATTTGCTATGCAAAATTCTTGATTGAGGCTGGAAAAAAATATAGAGTTGGGAGCAAGACAGGCTTCAAAATGGATTAGAAGATATAAATCCTATTTGCTTAAAAAAATTAGACTATTATTTTAAGGAATCACTTTTCTTTTTTAGTTCTTGTTATTTGAGGTGGTTAATAGTCTAATAACTTTATCATATTAAAAAAATGGTTCTTGTTTTAGATAACAAAATACTATTCATTCACTCTGGAACTCTGATAGATACAAATTCCCTGAGACCAATTAATTCTGAAAGTAAAATAAATGGTGAATTCTAGCAAAACAATTTCAATTTGTGGTATTATGCCTCCTTTTAAAGAAGAGAATGAATACACAGCTTTATTTCTCTCATTTTTTCCCCATAGGCATTTATTTTATAATTAGGAAACAATGGCCTGGATGTTAGTAAACCAATTCATGGCTCATTTTTGCATCTTATATGGGGGCCAACCGGTTTTATTTTTAAACTTTTAACATATATAACATCTTAGGCTGCAAATCAGTGAACTTTTTTTCAATTTCCCATGTTCCAGAAGAATCAAGCAGAAGTTGAGGTACAAGTAGTATAAATAAATGCCAAATTCACATGGCATATACAGTCTATTTGCTATTTAGGCTCCACTCAAAACATTTGTGGAAATTATATACATATTCATAGATATTTGTAAATTTTAAAAATTTAATCATAAAAATTCTGCAAAATCATTTTTTGGAAAATAGTTTACTTTTAATTTAAACACATTTTTCTTAGAATTATCAAAAGTGACTGCATTTTGCATTTAGGATCAGGTTAAAACAACAGAGAGATTTAGATTTCATTTTGGTGTGAAGTATACAGAGCAGGGGTTAGCAGACTTTTTCTGTAAAGGCCAGACAATAAATGTTTGAGGCTTATGTTTGGCTCATAGGCTATCTATCACAGCTTCTCAACTCTACCAGTGTAATGGAAAAGCCATCATAGATAATAGTAAATAAATGTGCTGGTATTCCAGTGAAACTGTACTTGCAAAACAGATGGCAGGTGGGATTTGTCCTGCAAGCTGTGGTTTGTCAATATTCCTACTATAGAGTATTACTTCCTAATCTAATAGGTAAGGCTTGAGTCTTGAGTCATTGAGTGGTTATTAAGCGTTCAAAGACAAGATCCTAGAATTCCTTAGGACTCCAGGGCCTAAGAAACCAGGTTTTTGTCTGTCTGTCTGTTTGTTTGTTTGTTTTAAAAAGTTGAAGGAATAACAATAGAAATCTCTTCTTACTATTCCATTGTATTTCTCACCTGTGCTTTCTCTTAGAGCTCCCAACAAAGCCATCATGCATATTTCTAAAAGAAGCTTCTTCAGTTAACTCTGAAAGAAATATTCTTTAGGCCTAGATAGTGTGTGGGACAAGATGGATGTCTGGAGCATATAGATTAGGTTGCAAAGAAAATGCTTTATAGTGGTAATTAAAATACACATTTAGGGGGAGGGTATAGCTCAGTGGTAGAGAGCATACCTAACATGCACAGAGTCCTGCGTTCAATCCCCAGTACCTCTGTTATAAATACGTACATACATACATGCAAACTTAATTACCTTGCTGCCTTAAAAAATAAAATACAAATAAAAATGTGAAATTGTTAAAAAAACTCAAAAAAAGAAAAATATTAAAAAAAAATGAAACACAAATGTATCCCAACAGTTTTCTAAAAATTAAAATCCATAATTTTTTTCTTTGTATTTTACTTTTCCTTATTTGAGAACATCTTAAATTATAGATTTGGTCCTTATTCAACTGAGAATTAACTGATACATATACAAGTGTCAGACATGTGATAGGTACAAATTGTCTACCAAAAATATTATAACAGAATACTCTCTAATTAATCATAAATTAATTAATTAATTAATTATGTGGGTAGACCTACAGTATCAAATGAGTTCTTATCTCATATTAGCATTTTAAAAAATTTGTTATAGTTGGTTTGGCAAAGTAAAATGAAATCTGTGCTAAATGTCCAGGCATAAATTTCAGAAAATACATTTTTCTTATTCCCTTAGTTTATTTTTTCTACGATACTGTATTTGACTTCACATTCAATGAAATAACACTTTCTATACAGCATATATATCTTTTAGTACCAGAAAACTTGTCTTTTCCTCTGCTTTTGGTGGAAAAAAAAACCCCAAATAATCAGCCAATATAACTCATGAGAATGAAGATGAAAAATTCTGAAAGTGTATGAATTAGAGGAGAAAAGCCTGAATTTATAAATGCATACTGAAAGTAAAGTCAAAGTACAGATTATTCTTAGAAGTAAATGATGAGAAAGCCAAACAGCTTTCTTCATGTTAAATATCTGCTACTGGAAATAAATGGAAGAGGCAGGGCAAATCTTCCTTCCAGGAGAATTCCAAATAATATATGTAGATACTCATCCTCCCAGGAGGTGGGACTTAATCTTCCTCCCTCACTTGAATGTGAGCTAGACATAATGATTTACTTCCAAAGAAGAGAGAATAAAAAGAGAGTGATAGTAACATAACAGTGAAGAATCTTTGTAGATACCCACCACCTTGACCAAATGTTCAAGATTGTTATCACCAGAGCTAAGTCATATAAATATCATGTACCCCTGATATGATGTGGGTCCTCAATGTATAACCTCAGCCTAATCATGAAAAAAACATCAGACAAATCCAAATTGAGGGACATTGTAGAAAACAACTGGCCAATACTCCTCAAACAACTGGCCAGTACTCCTCAAACTTACCAAGGTCATGAAAAACAAGGAAAGTCTGACAGACTGTCAAGAATTAGAGAAAGGATTAAGGAGATATGATGGCTACATGCAGTGTTGTGTCCTGGATGCAATCCTTGAATAGAAAAGAGTTCATTTGTGGAAAATATCAGAAAACGTAAATAGAGTCCATAGTTTGGTTGACAGGGTTAATTTATTAACATTAAATTAATATAATGTTAATTGGTACCATTACAATGACCAATGTTAATTTTTTAGTTTTGATCAGTAACACAAAGTTATGTAAGATGTTAACAGTAGGGGAATTTGGATAAAGGATATTTGGAAGTTTTTGTTCTATCTTTGCAACTTTTCCGCCAGTCTAAAAATATTTTCCCCCCAAAGTGTTTATTACTAAAAAAAATCTGCCATTGAGATCTATTATAATAGATGATTTTCACATATATGAATAATTTATAAAAGAAAATTCTTAAATATGTTTAAAAGGATTGTAAAATAAATAAAACTTTTTGCATTTCCACAACTAATTTAACACATTTTTGTTACTATGAATTTTTTTCTTTTAAAAGTTGTTTTCTGAATTTCAGGTTTTGTTTCATTTAGGCTTAAAATTTCCTAATGATGTAAGCGTTATTTAGGGTGCCTATAAAATACAAATTCCCTAGTCCTGATGCAGGAAAACAGATGTGGGGTGTGAGGAGGGCCGTGTCCCAGGCTGCAGTTGAGCCCCTGGGAAGTGCCCCACCAAGTGTGGGTCCTTTGCTTGGCACAGGAAAGTTGAGTAGAGGTAGATTTATTTAGAGATACATCAAAAGGCAAGAGAAAGGCCATAAGGTGTGGGGGTTGGGTGCTCAGATTAGGGTAAAAGTAGGTACACACTCCACAGACAGAGTGCAGGCTGTCTCTGAAAAGGGAGAGAGAGGGGTGGCCACGAGCTGTCATGTTGACAGTTTTTATGGGCCTGGTAGCTTCATATGCTAATAAGTGGAAGGACCAGTCTAACTAGTCTGGGGAAAGGGCTGGGATTCCCAGGAAGTTGGCCATTTCCTGCTCTTTGACCTATTGTGGCTAGCCTTGGGACTGTCATGGCGCCTGTGGGCATGTTATTCACCATGTTAATATATTACAGTGGGCGTATAATGAAGCTCAAGGAAGTCAAATATCCCACTATCTTGAGCATCAAGGCCTATTGGGGTTGAATCCTCTGCCACCCTGATGTTAATTGTTGAGTTGTTCCTTGAATGGCTGTGCCCTGCCCTCTTCCTGTCTCAGTCCTACATGATGTTAAATGTATACAAATATTCAAGGAAAATGGTATATTAAGTGAGAATTCTATATAATTCTTATAACCAAATAAGTTTGGGGCACACTGGACTAGTAAATTGGTTTTGTCAGAGTGGTTTTGCACTCCCAGGCCCCAGTCATAGAGAATAGACCTAGTTGCATGTCAATCTATCATAACCTTTTTTTTTTTTTCTAGGTGAAGAGCCTCCCACCTTATCGAGGTGTTGTGTGAACTTCCTTCTTTCCATCTTTCATAATTCATTGAAAAGAAATTTACTGAGTTCTGCTATGTGCCATATACTGGGCATGTGATAGGGAATAAAAGAGGATCTCTATTCTCATGGAGTTTATCACCTACTAGGGGAGATAGAGAGTAAATGAGTAACTGTGTCCACAATTAATTAATTACAGTAAGTGTTGAAAGGTATATTATATTTTAATCATAAGTTGAATTAGCATGAGAAGGGGTCCAGGAAAGGATCCTTTAAAAAAATAACTTAGGATCCAAGATTTGAAGGGTCTCAGTAGTAAGGGGACGTAAAATTATATGCTTGGTGATTAGAAAATAAGTTCTGGTGATGCACACTCTAGATGAATGTAGGTGGGAGAAAAATACCAGTCTGAAAGAGGCAAAAACTATATGCACACACACAAATAAACACACACACACACACACACACACACACACATGCTAGTTTCTAGCTCAGAAGTTCTCAAAAATTCCTTTTGAAAATTCTTAACCTGAAAACTGAATGCTAACAATATAATTTTTAAAATTGGTAGCCTGCAATATAAAGCTCAATAGGTAAAAGTTCATTCTACGGTCGATGATTTTTAAAATGCTTAGACCTTCCTTTGGATATTATCCTTTTGGGAACTTGAGATCCCAGTGAGAGATGATTTTGAAGCAAATGCTTACAAATTCTGAGAAACAATCTCTAATGAGCTGAACTATGCCCGCCCCCCCCTACCCCCCACCCCTTGTGTTGAATTCCTAATCCCTAGTACCTCAGGATGTGACTATGTTTTGAGAGAGGGCCTTTAAAGAGGTAATTAATGTAAAATGAAGTCATATGGGTAGGTCCTAAGCCAATATTGAAGGAGTAGGAAAGGAACTAACATCCCTGAGGCTAAAACTGTTTGCTGATTCTAAGAAATCCTGCAGTCTGCTTTCTCTCCCTTACTGCTTTTGTGCTAAGCAACCCCCAAACTTCTCCCTTACAAATTCTTGACAATAGTTTTAACCCAGAGGCTGTGCTCCAGGAAGAAGGTAATGGGTCAATAATCGCAGAAGAATGACAGACACTCCGCAGTTCCCCCAGGACACCAGCAGTTGCACAGGACACCAAGGTTAAGGGGAATGTAGCAGCGCCCTGTAAAGTAACTTGATTGTTACCACCTTTTCTGATCCATCCAGTTTTTCTATAAAACTTCAAGACCCCAACCCCAAGACGGATTCACAGTCTCTAAGGCACTGGCCTGCTGTCACTCCCCTTTGCCTGGCAAAACAATAAAGCTGTTCCTTTTCTCCCCAAACTCTGCCTCCAAGTCTCAATCTGGGTTTTAGGGTGCAGAGGCTGGTTTTGCGGCAACAATATGACTGTGTCCTTATCAGTAAAGATTCGGAGATAGATAGGCAAGAGGAAAGACACGTAAAGACACAAGAAGATACTCATCTACAAGCCAAGGAGCGGGGCCTCAAAGAGATCAATTCTGCTGACACCTTGATCTTGAACATCTATCCTCCAGAACTGTAAGAAAATACATTTCTGCTGTTTAAGCCACCCCATCTGTGGTACCTTGTTATGGAAGCCATACCAAACTAATGCACTATAAGATACAAAATTTGGAAAAGTAGCCATTTTTCCAGTGCTCGCTCTTTACGCATACTTAATACTTACATTGAATCTTTAGAAGCTCAGGATAACACAATGCCATTTTCTGCTTTTATTACATTTAAATTCTCCATGACTACTACCCACCCCCACAAAAAAGAATATACAGCATTAAAATCATTATACTTTGGAACTTAGTATAGAAAATATTAAATTTTAAAGAAAATGGGAAAACTATATAAAAGATATCCCTTTTAAAGTATTAGAATATTGGGATATCCCACTTCTTAAACTATTAAACCTTGGTCAGTATTGATTAACTTATAAGAAAATTGCATGGATTAATGAAAATGTCAGTTTAAAAATATTTTAAAAAATACACTAAAAATTTGAAATATTTGGAAATGGGTTAAACTTTAAATTTTATTA
This sequence comes from Camelus bactrianus, assembly GCF_048773025.1. Classification (NCBI taxonomy): domain Eukaryota; kingdom Metazoa; phylum Chordata; class Mammalia; order Artiodactyla; family Camelidae; genus Camelus; species Camelus bactrianus. The sequence continues at coordinate 73,233,816 of NC_133575.1, read as the reverse complement.
GTCAGAATTTCTTGGGTGAAACTTTACTAGATATATAAAAATAATATACAATTAACACATCGATTACAAGTTGAAGGAGCATGGAGGCAAGATGTAGTTCAACCTCTATCATTAATTTTCTGTGACTTCATGCTATTCTTTTTTAAATTCCATCTCTCTGGTCTTCTCACTACTATAAATTAAAAGTTGTTTAAATCAAAGGATCAAATGATCTCTAATATTTCTTTCAATTTAGATTTTATTTAATTTCTTCCCTTGAAATATTTGGAGCTCCATGTTCTCAAGTTTTTGCTCCCAGTGTTTATTTTCTTCATACACCCTTTTGCCTTCTTTGTTCAAAATTAAACTTATAATGATGAAAAGTTCTGGATGTAGATGTGAATTAAAGATGTTTTACTGTAGTGATTACCTGTGTTTTTATGCTTCAAAAGGCTTTGAAAGAATCAGTTTTGTGAATTAAAAATAGAATATGAGGTAAAAGGATATTAATAAAATGGAAGAAGGGATCAATAGTAGAGTTAATATTCTGGCATCTGGTTCTCAATGAAGTCAAATGTATTATCATTAACACCTAAAGGGATATCAGGATGGTTGAAAATATTTGGGGCTTGGATACTTCATAAACCCTCTCCAAAGTTGAATAAGGTTTTAGATCATGCTTATGATATATCTGGTACCAAAAAAGTAGTCCAACGCCTGAGGAAAGTTGTATTTTCAGATTTTCTCAAATAAACACAATATTATTGCAAAATATTCAGGTATTTTTTGTCTCTATCATCTGACTATGTGTTTCCTTTCTCAAGGACAATATGAAGTGAGGTTTGTGCTTTTGATGAAAACTATACCTTTGGGAAAAATATATAATAAAAAAATGAAGAGCAGAAAGTATGTCTTATTAAGATACTGCCTTCCAAATATCATATCACTTTTTCTAGCACAGGGGTTCTCAATCCTGGTGAACAACAAAGTCCCTAGGGGACTTTAAAATATATTTATGCTCAAGACCAACTCCAGACTGATTAAAACAGAATATTTGGGGTTGGAACATCTATACTTCTAAAAGTTCCCCAGGTGATTGTAGTGTGCAGCTAACGTTGAGGAACACCGCAAGAAAATCGAAAACATATCCAACTAAAACTGCATCTATTTACTGGATGTTTGATTGAATACCTGCTGAATTCTAAATTGACTACTGCCTCCTTATCTCCTCTGGGTTTTCCAACTATGTTTAAGGGCTATCACAACTCTATCTTCCAAAGCAAAGGTCACAAACTGTTGTCCCATGGACCAAATGTGTCCAAAAGATGTATTTAATTTAATTTATATAGTATTTTAGAGAGTTAGAATTATTTACTTATATTTCAGATAAAAATCCTGATTTCCAGCTTCTAAAATAATCTGTCATCAGCTAATCTGCATTTCCCTCCTGTCAACAATTGACTGGAACTAACAGCCTGCTCTCTTTAGAAGGTGTTGGTTCTGTTTACAGTCTCCCTCACCACTTACTATGTCTCAGATACCAAGGTAAAGTCAGTTTAGATTTATTTCAGGTTCATGACATCATACAGCCTCTGAACATATTTGAGATTATAAACCTTGGATAAATGACCCTCTGGGGAAAGTAGTGACTAGTTATGGACAGAAAAGAAGCGTGGTGTATGATGAGGAGAGTATAGGAAATAGGTCATGAAAGTGGAAAAGGAAGCAGACACATCTTGAGTTTTATTAAGTTCTCCCTGTCGACAAACCACAGTGTATACTTCTCCCTCAGTTTCCTCTGTGTCTACATTACATCCCTGCTCTCAAGGATAGGCTTTAAATATTTTCCCAATGAATGTAATATTTGCTCTAGATTCCTTACTGATGTTCTTATCAGAATAAATTCCACTTAAGAATTTTAAAAGAGTTTTTTAATACGTAATTATGAATTGCTTTTGAAATTTCCAAATGCTTTTTTTAAAGTCTATTGAGATGATCATATTTTATTTGCTTCCTATAGATAGGATCATAAAATTTTCTCCTATTTTTTGGACATACGGTGAAGTAACTAATAATTAAATGTCAAGCCAGCCTTGACTACTAGGGATAAACTCTGTGACGCATTATCCTTTTTATATATCACTACATTCAATTTGCTAATATTTTATTAAGAATTTTTGCGTCAATTTAAATGATACAGATTGGTTTAAATTTTTTCTTTCTTATAATGTTTCTGTCAGATTTTAGAATCAAGATTATGCTTCTCCCATTAAATAAAAGTTATGAAGTATTCCCTTCTTTCTTATTCTCTGGAAGGGTTTTTGTGCATTGGTGTTATTTCTTCATTAAATATTTAGAAATATTCACCAACAAAGTCATTGGGATCTGGGATAGTCTTTGTGGGGAAATTTTTTAATGAAGAATTTAATTTCTTTAATAGATTTTTGACTATTCATATTTTTCTTCTTCTATTAACTTTTGTAGGTAGTAAATTTGAGGAATTTATTTCATTCAGTTAAAGTTTTTAGCAAAATGATGTTCATAATATATTCTTGTCTTTCTGATGTCTAAAGAATCTGTAACTGCACTCATTTTTTCATTCCTAAAATAGAGGATATTTGTTATCTCTTTTTCTTTTTTATTGGTCAATCACACTAGATTATCAATTTTATTAATATTTTTCAAAGAACTAACGCATGTATTTATAGATATTCTCTATTTCACTTTTCTTTCCTATTTAATTTTCTACTCTATTATTTGTATTATTTCTTTGCTGCTGTATTTCTTAAGTTTAGACTTTATTTTTATATTTGCTTTAAGTGGAAATTTAAATCATAGGTTTTTTTTTCTCCTTTTAATACATTTAATTTTTGATTTATATATTTTAGAGCGATGTGGTTGGGTTAAAAACATAAATTTTAATATTTTTGTACTGGAATGATCTTTTATCCTCTCTAATAGTGCTTCTTGATTAATATTTTCACTGGCTAAAGAATTTGAGATTTCCAGGTATTTTTTTCAACCCTTTAATATGTCAATTTTGCTTTTGTCTTTTGCCTTCTATTATTTCCATTGAGAAGTCTTTCCTCAGGCTTATTATTGTTATTTTAGTAGTAATATTTTTATATGTTTACTCTGCCTGTTTTTAGCTTTTTGTCTTTGGTTTTAAAAGACGTTTTACTATGATTTGCCTAAGAATGGTTACCTTTGTGTTTATCTTTCTTGGATTTTACTGAGCTTCCTGAATCTGTGGGACAATATCTTTCATTGGTTTTAGAAATTTTACTGGCAGTTATCTCCTTTGACTATTTCTTCTGTTACATTCTTTCCTTCCTTTCAAGGATTTCAATTTAATGCATATTGATGTATGTTCTACTTAGCTGTTACTCTCTGTTCAGTCCCTCTCCTCCCCATTTCTCGTTCTTTCTGTGCTACTGTTTGGATATTTTCGATTTACTTTTAAGTTCATTAATCCTGCATTGTGCTGTTCAATCTGCTATTAAACCCATACACTGTATTCCTAATTATAGATATTATACGTTTTGGTTCTGGGATGTCCTCTTGATCTTTACTTTTATATTTAAAATCTCTGATGAAATTCTCTATCTCTTCATCCATCTCATCAATCATTTACATCATTTTTTCTTTTACTCATTAATTAGAGTTATTTTAAATTCCTTTCTCCTAACTCCAGTATCTGCATCATGTATCTGCATTTTCTTGTTTGCCTTTTCTCTTGATTGTCTGCAATATTTTTCTGTTTTTTTTTTTTAATTTCTATCATTTTTAAATTGTATGCTGGGTATTATGTGTACATAACTATATTGACTCTAGGTGATCTTGTTTATCACCAGAAAGGATTCTCCCTTTTCCTTGTTAGGCTGGTAATGTGAACTACTGATAACTTCAATCCAGCATTGAGCTGATTGAGTCTAGGCTTCCATTTGTGAGACTCTATCTACTTCTTGTTTGTTCCTGATCATAGTTGTGGCCTGTCTGGGCTTCCAAATGGGACTTTGGTGGGTCTCTTGTCTCCTGGGTCCTCTAGAGATTCTAGTTCTGCCTTTTAGATATTTTATCTTAGTTTTCTAGCCTTCTATCTCTGATCACTTCAAAGTCTGGCAAATGTCTTGAGGAAGAGAGTGGTAATACATTTGGGGAAAGCCTTTGTTTCCTATATCCAGCAAAATTGGGAAGATTTTTTCTTTGCCTTTTAGAAACTTTCTGCCTAGGTTCTCAGCCTCCTGAATTGCACCAGAATTAAGGAAATGTCTTTTGTTGAAATCTGATCATGTGTTCCAGTTTCCTTAATTGTCTGATTTGTCATCCAGGCCAGTGGCAAACAACCACTGAAAGCTTTGATAATTTTCCTTTTCCACAGCAAGGACAGTCTGCCTGGGGACGCCTGAAATATGAGAAAATCTGACATATTATTGCTAGCACATAGAATGGGCATATGTCCTCTAGAGAAGTAATAGCTGGAGTTCATCAACTTCTTTCCTTTAGAAGGCTTCTTTCCTTACTTAGATTTTTGGTTCATTTACTCATCCTTGCTTCCACATCTCTCAGAGTCCTTTAAAATTATCATTTTTTTCAGGAATCTAGTGTAAATTTATTTTAATTGAGTTATAGTCAGTTTAAAACATTGTGTCAATTTCTGCTGTACAACACAATTCTTCAGTCATACAGGAATATACATATATTAATTTCCAAATTAATTTTCAACATGAGCTACTAAAAGATCTTGAATATATTTCCATAAGAATACAGTATAAAACTGTTTATTTTATATACACCTGTCAGTATGTACAAATCTCAAACTCTCAGTCTGTCCCTTCCAACCACCCTCCCCCCTGGCAATAAGTATGTATTCAGTGTCTGTTAGTTTGTGTCTGTTTTATATTTAAGTTCAATTCTCTTCTTTTTTTTAAAAAAGATTCCACATATGAGTGATATCATATGGTAGTTTTCTTTCTCATTCTGGCTTACTTCACTTAGAATGACATTCTCCAGGGACATCCATGTTTCTGAAAACGGCATTATGTTATCATTTTTATAGCTGAATAATATTCTATTGCATAAATATACCACAATTCTTTAACCAGTCATCTGTGGATGGACATTTAGGTTGTTTCCATGTCTTGTCTATTGTAAATAGTGCTGCTATGAATATTGGGGGTGCAGGTGTCTTTTTGAATTAAGGTTCCCTCTGGATATATGCCCAGGAGTGGGATTACTGGGTCATATGGTGCATCTGTTTTTAGTCTTTTAAGGAATGTCCATACTGTTTTCCACAATGGCTGCATGAAACTGCATTCCCACTAACAGCATAGGAGGGTTCCCTTTACTCCACATCCTGTCCAGCAATTACCATTTGTGGACTTTTGAATGATGGCCATTCTGACTGGTGTGAGGTGATACCTCATTGTAGTTTTGATTTGCATTTCTCTGATAATTAGTGATACTGAGCATTTTTCCATGGGCTTAGTAGTCATTCGTATGTCTTCATTGGAGAATTGCTAGTTTATGTCTTCTGTCCTTTTTGGATTGTGCTGTTTGTTTTTTGTTATTAAGTCATATTTGCTGTTTACATATTGTGGAAATCAAGCCTTTGTTAGTTTAAACTTTTGCAAATATTTTCTCCCATTCTGTAGGTTGTGGTTATGTTTTGATTATGATTTCCTTTGCTGTGCAAAAGCTTGTAAGTTTAATTAGGTCCCACTTGTTTATTTTTGTTTTGATTTCTATTTCTTGGGTACTCTGCCATAGGAGAATCTTGATGAGATGTATGTAAGATAATGTTTCTTCTATGTTTACTTCTGGGAGGTATTTTGTGTCTTGTCATATTTAATTTATCAGGCTTTCTCTAGTTGTTGAAGTAGGAATATTAACCTGCCACTGTAAACATCTTATTGAGAAGCGGTGGATCTTTAAAGTTTTTTTTCAGTAATAGAGCTTACAAATATTAATTTAAAACCAGTTTTGCATATAATAATCTTGTTTTTGAAAACATCTTGCTTTCCAGTAAGCATTCTTTTTTTGTGATTTATCTAAATGTTTTGAACAAGAACAGAAGTATTTTATCCTATTGAAAAAAACCCTTTAATCTTAAAAGATAGAATCAGTTGTCTCACAGAGGAATCTTGTATTTTGCTCTCCTTCTTTTAAGTGAAAAAAAACCCAGCAATCACAACAACAACAAAAAATCCACATACCTTTTGTAAATCTATGTAAGCAAACATTATTAAAACCCAGAAGGACCCAAAATATATACAATTTAGTTTCTCCTTAAAATTCCTTTTTAAAAATTCTGGATAGAAAGCTGGATTAAAATATTAAATGTTTATATTTTACCGATGGTTTAATTCTTAGTATATATTTATGGTAAATAAATACATACTAAGAATTTTTTTTTTTTTTTTTTTTTTTTTGCCAGGGGTTTAGAGAGAGTGCAAATGGTCACAAGGGATGCATTCCTCATAGCAGAAATGTTCCTTGGCATTTGGCCTAACTGCTTTACTCTGCTATAAATATCAGGCAAAAATGGACAATACTGTGTCTTACTGAAAAAGAATCTGATTTTTGATCAAACGTGGAATCCCACAGTTGATTACAATAGTTCTTTTCTTTAAGTTCAAGTCATTTCTTGCAACCAATACAAAGTCAAACAGGAGTGGGAAATTCCAGAGTCATATCACCCATTTCTTAAACAGCCTGCTTGACTTTCTTTCTAGATTCTAGAAGCTGATTATATGGGTGTGCATATCTTACTTTGTTAGGAAATTACCCCTTGAGGACTTCCCTTCTCTTGACCCCTCTTCTCTTTGGATGCCATCATGCCCCTCTGTTCACTCTTAAGTGCTTCTTTATTGCTCCTTTGCCCTTTGTAAAGGTTTCTAAGATTTTAGTTATGCCTTGTTTTACTCTGGACATTGCTTGGAAAGCTTCAGATACTGTAATGAAGAAAGGGGTGAATGGAATCTGCTTTTACAGTTTCAGCTTCAAGGCCAAGAATTAATGTGTCAGTTTATTATTGTTGCATAAAATACTACCACAATAAATTGGCTTTGAATAATAATTTTTAAATCTTATTTCACATTTCTGTGTATTTATTAGGTTCTGCTGGGTGATTCTGGCTTGAAGTTTCTTGTGCAGTTGCAGTCAGATGTTAACTGCGGCTGGAATCATCTGAAGGTCAGACTGGACTTCATGTCCAGGTGGCTTCTTCATTCACTGGCTAACATCTTTGCTGAGAAGTCTAGAAAAGGTGAGAGTTGGCTGGCATCTTGCTTTCTCTCTTCATGACCTTTTCACATAGCTAGCTTGGGTTTTGTTACGCTGTGGAGTTGTCAAGGTAGTTGGAGTTCTTTCATGGTGGCTGACTTCAACTAAGGAAGTGTGTTCCAAGAGACCAAGACAGAAGCTACAAGGTTTATTATGACTTCATCTTGAAGATTAGTCATCATTACTTCTGCTATATTTTATTGGTTAGACATAGCCAGCCCAGTTTCAGCTGTGGAGGGGATTATATGAGCTCATGAATATCAGGTACTGGGTTTCATATTTCCTTGGGAGGCTATGTTTGAAGAATAGCTGCTACAAGGCAGAATGGGCCACTACTTAGCATAAGTCTTAAGTGCTTTTTTAAAAGAGAATATCTATATTTTATTTTTCATTTTTGGTTGCATTGTGAAAAATCTCACTTCTATTATCTCAGCTTGGTATATGCTAGAGTCCAGATTGGGAGTTGATACACTTCCTAGGAAGTGATTTGGGGAAGATACTAGAGAGGAAAAAAATGTTCTGTCACATTTAGAGTTGATCCAGTTTGTCAGAGAAAGAAGTTGTTAGCAAATGGATTTTTGTCTTGGTAGATTTGCTGCGCGTAAGATGATAATGCCTACGGGAATTTCTATTGCTATCTAAAAATTACCTGCCATTCATTCAATCCTAATCATTCATTCTTTGTTAGCTTTGGGATTAAACTCACCGTCACTTGACTTTAGTCACTATCTATTAAAGACTAGAGGTCACCATAAGTCTCCCTATCAATCCCTGAGTTGATGTTAGTGGTACCCTGTGCACATCCAAAGAATGAATCAAACATATTGAGCTTGATTTTAAAGTTTATAACATAGCCCTCCCTGCACAAGAATAATTTATATTAGCTATGAATAACATAAAACACATAGAATATTTTATTGTTGGAAATCTGGACATATTAAATGGAACAGAAAAGAATGCATTGAGGATGAACAGCAATATCTACACATGCATTTACATCATGTAAATCATACAGAAAACATAAAGAGTACTTTGAAAATTATTTAGGATTTATTTTAGTTTACGTTACAAAATGCAAAGAAATCTTATGATGCTGATAAATACGCCCTGCAGAAACAAGGAAGAAAATGTTTTCAGCATCAGGAGAGTTATGAACAATGGGAGCATGCTCTTTCAGATATCCACAAGTAGAAAGTACCAGTCACTTTTATAGGATTTTGAAATTTGTGCTCTTATTCCAAGTTGGGTTGAAGACTTGTTCAAGAGAAACTTTCAAGCCACATTTTAGATTTCAAAAGGGAAACACAACATGACTATAAGTCTAATTTGATACCTCTTTAAAAGCCTTGATGTCCCTGCTGATCAAATTCAAATCTTAACAAACTATCCAGTGTTCAGTCTTCATAAATAGATTTATTATTTCAATTTGCGTGGATTTTATGAAATGATGTGCTGCTTAAAACTTAGCTGACCTATCATGAAGTCTTCATTTACACGTATTGTAAAGTTAACAATAAAATCCTGGACATGAAGCAGTCAACACTTATTTCAGTTAACACTTCAAAAAGATGAAAAGTCACCTTTGTACCAAAATCCTTTGGGGTTAAATTTAATTTCACAAAATAATTTCCCCCATTTATAAGTTTCCTTCTAGTTACCTTAATTTGCAGTTTAAAAAATACCCAGAAAAAAAAAAAAAACAGCTCTAGATAAGTTAATCCAAGAGAATCTTCATTTGAAATAGTGAAATTTCAAATGTGAGGAAATGAGGGTTAATAATGGTTAATGCATACCTGTAATTTAGGCTTTCAACTCATTTTTCTTTTTGCAGGAACAAATCCCTATGATTACTGTTTGTAAATGTCAGGAAAACATCTATCACAAAAAAGAAACAGCTGAAACTTTGATTTGATTTGATTCTTTTGAGTGTATCTTTATTAAGAAAATGTTTATTTCTTCATGAACTGTTTTGAATATTTTTGGATAAAATTTCCATGGCTAATATGTTCATGCTTTTTAGTTTGTCATTTTAAGGAAGTAGATTGTATTTGTTTATGAGTAAAGAATAATCATAAATTAATCTTCTAAGGCATTCACCAACTAGGCTATGACTCTAATTAGACATCTTGGTGAATAAGGTACTAGGAAAGTATCCTTATTCTCATAAAGCAGTTCAGTTCTTTTGCCATTTTAACCTGTGAGATGAAGCACTGATAGATGTATGTTTTCTATTAGCAAATTGTTGACTCTTTACAGTATCAAAATATGGAAACATACCCATGAATTCCACCTCTGAAGTGTTTGCCAAATTTTGATATTTTTACTATATAGATGTAGTTCAAGTCAATTACTTTTAAGGAAAACTAATTGAGCACCTACTTTGGCTCCACTTTGTTCTAGATGCCAAAGAGGACTGAGTGAGCAGCGACTAGGATGTGTGCGAAAGGTGTAGGAGGAGGAGGAGGACAGTTTTAGTGAGACTGAAAAAAAGTTTTGTAATAGATTGTGATACGATGATAAGAAATTTGGACTTCATCGTGAAAATAACAGTCTTTAAAGTGACATGATTAGATATGAGTTTCAAAAAGTTGATTCTGGCATCATTGTAAAAGACAGATTGGAGGAAATTTGTGCCTGAGAGACTACTATTTTGGAAGCTGTTGCAAGAGATGATGGGAGATTGTCTCAGGGAAGGAACAGTAGGGATGGAGAGATGGAGCAGATAGAACTAATTGGAACTAGGAAGTAGGAAGAGAGGGAGGATTCTCAGGTGACACCAGTCTTTATTTCTGGCTTATTACTATCAGTTTCTAAGTGCCATTTCTGTGACAGGAACTGTTCTAAGTGTTGCTTGGCATATAGCTAATGGCATAAAGCTGTCCTTGAAAGGAGCTTACAGTCACAGTAGGAAATTTATTCATGCAAATTGTTTTGGAAAAAAAAAGTCTGCAGCCTCTTCCTACTTTTCCTTTGGTATCTTTTTTCATCCACATTTACACATATTGTTAAACACATTTCTTTTCAAGGGCTATCTCCAACCTCACAGTTCATCCGTGATCTGACTATTCCCATAGACAATGAAAACTCTGGCAACAGTTTTGTTTCATCTTACGTGTTATTTAGCCTAAATGTCTTTTTATTTCAGTGAACTGTTTGAACTATTTTCTTCATTTTCTCAAAATTCTCAACTGGCTTGCCATCAAACTTGGCATCAAATTTAATTTAGATCTTAGGATCAGAGGGGAAATCTGTTTATTCCTCTTACTTTCCAACTGAGAAAACTGAGGACTTAAAGAGGGAAAGTGATTTGTTGAAATCTCCAATGACAGACCCTGAGAACAGGATCCAAATTTCCTGCAGCAGACTTTACAGTTTCTTAGCTTTAAGGTTCTCTTGTAAATTACCCATATATCATGTTCTTGTCTCTATTCCCCATTTATTTCCATTTTAACAACCTTTCAGCATTTTTTTCCTATTTACATGCCCCTTCAGCTTGGAAAAATCATCCACTGAATCACTTTTCATTTGCCAAGTTTTCTCGATTTCACAAATATTTCACTTACTTTTAGTAGTGATGATGATAATAATATTAACACCTATCATTTATTAGACGGTTTTTATGTGGCAGACACTGCATTAAGCCATTTACATGGATTATCACTTTCCAAGTGTACAAAAATCCTATGAGAGATGAGCTATAGACTGGATGTTTTTGTGCCCCCAAATTAGTAAAGTGAAACCTTATCTCCCACTGTGACAGTATTAAGAGATGACGATTTGGGGAGGTAATTAGGATTGGATGAGATCAAAAGGGCGGAGCTCTTATGAATGGGATTAGTGCCCTTATAAGAGTCATGAGAGGGTTTGCTCCCCCTCTCTGCTCTCTGCCATGTAAGGCTTCCAGGAGAAGACAGCAATCTGCAGCCCAGAAGAGGGCTCTCACCCGAACTGGACCATGCTGGCTCTCTGATCTCAGAATTCCAGCTTCCACAGCTATGAGAGGTAAATTTCTATTGTTTATAAACCACCCAGTTTATGGTATTTTGTTATAGGAGCCCAAGCTGACCAGACAATATGTATGATTATAATCCTCATTTTATATTTAGGGTTAAATGATGGATTAAGTCACTTGCCCAAGTAAAGTGACAAAAAAATGAAGCAGAGACAGAATTTGATCACAGTCAACCTGAGTTCTCAGAAATTTTTCTTCCTCACTAATTTGTTAAGTATGCCTTCCAGAGTGTAAATAAGGCATATAGTTACCTCTTGTATCACTGAAATTAAAAAGAAAATAGAGAGCAATGGGAAAAGAACAAAATCTTTCTAGGCTGTTTATCTTAGTTTCTATTGAGCAAAATATATTTTAGATATGCTCAGTGGTATTTTATATTTCGATATAAATAAAAATATGTATTTAATTATCAATATATATCCAGAAACTATTGTAAAATACATACTTGAATGAAGGATATTAAGATTTTATAATCTTGTATTATTAATTATAACACTTAGATAAGTGCTGAGTAATATATGCAAATGTTAGATGGTATCATTTTGAGTAGTCATCATATATTGGTCTTGAGATAGTTATAATACAATGTGGGAAGTAAATGAATTATTCATTTTCCAAACCTCCTTGTTGGGGTTGTTGCAAACCATATTAGCACTTATCCTTCACAACTGACTACTCTTCCTTATCCAAATTTTTCTTTACTTTATCCAGTTAGATAGCTTTAAGGCTCTCCAAAACGCCCATTTTCATTTTTGGTTTGTGTATTTACTTCCACTTTTTATCTGTTTCACCATACCTATGGTTCTCTATGTTTAATAATTTTATGATAGCAAACACCATCTTCTATGAGAACAAGCACATGTCTTTATTTTACCAGTTAAATCCTTTGCTCTTCTTTGATGACACCAAAGATCTTGTTTCTGTAGATTATTTATTTTTTGGAAAACAAGATCAATTTGAGGAAATCACATGAGGATTCAAGGATTCTTCCTGTTTATTTCTAGTGGGAAACTTAATGCCAATATGCTGATAAAGGATTAAATAATAGTGCCCCTAACCCTTCAGGCTCAACTCAGAAGCCTGAAACTGAGTGTTATAAACTTGACAGAATATGCTTGCTATGTAAACTTGGTCAGATTCTATTGACAAAATATCCTGGGAAGTCTGTTGAGTATCAACCTAATCTTCTCAGAGCAACTCATTCAATCTGGCCTTTAGGAGCCAGAACAGATGAGAGGAAGTCAAATGGGTACTCACTTTAGAGAACTAAGTCTTGTGTGGGTTTGCCCAGAATAACCTATCCATGTTTCAGCTATAAAGCCATGGACACCTACATTAAGTGCCTGTCTGAAATACCCTCAACAATTGGCATCTCATTTCTCACTCTTTGTGGTATGAGAAAATTACTACAAAGAGTGTTGTATCTTCCTACTTTTCTGGGATGGTTTTGATTAAGTAAGGTCTTATATATATGTGGAGTAGGGGGATATTAAGTACTGGGTTCTCTTAATTCCTTCCAAAACCATGATTTTTGAGATGGAGTATTTTATAACATTTTATATTTTTTATAAAACATGAGGTTTGACCCAGCTTCCATAGGAAATGACAGTTTGGAAAATTAAGGAGTGCTCCATTACCATTTTTTTTTTATAGTCTATTGGTATTCTTTCAGAAATCTAGTTTCTACCTTGCTACTAAATAAATAAAGCTGACTGTATGGTACTGAATTAAATTTCAAAATGGCATTTCTTATGTAGTAATCTAAAATGTACCAATGTCCATATATTTATATTTTATAGATGTCCATAAAATACCAATCTGTAAATAAGTTCATAGACTCACAGACATAACAAACTGTGGTTACCAAAGGGGAAAGGGGTGGGGGAAAGGGATAAATCAGGAGTTTGAGGTTAACATATATCCACTGCTATATATATATATGTATAATTGAATCACTTTGCTATACACTTAAAACTAATACAACATTGTAAGTTATTAACACTTCAATCAAAAAAAAGGAAAGAAAAATACCCGTCTGTAGCACACTCCTCCATCAGGGTGTTTCTAAGCCTTAGTAATGCAGAAATAACCAATTATAAATGTGTTTTCAAGACAGAATTTCTCAAAGGACAAGCAAGGTATTTCACCACCTCCCACCCCCCATGAAGTTCTAGTAGGTAAAAATTAAAATTTTACTAATAAACTTTTATATATATAATTATATCAGATGTGGGCCAAGAAAGTGGAGCTAATATAGTTACAGCTAAAAGTATATTCTTCAGAGTTACAGCTGAATTCAAATTCTAGTTTTTGCTTTTGACTAGCTGTATGACTTTGGACAATTTACTGAAACTTTCTGAACTTCACTATTATTTGTAAAGTTCTTCTGAGGACTAAATGAGAAGTTTTGTAAAGTCCAAATAGAGTGCTTGATAAATGGCAGTTATCATTATCAAAGCATTATAAACATGCAACTTCTTACCTACTACTTTAATTATCAGCCAAGCCTGACTGTAGCTATAAAACCAGGATGCAGAGACTGCGACCAGCACCATGCTCAAGGTTTACTGTGACTCAGCTGAGACTCGAACTCCATGTTCACTCTGTTCCCCATTTATTTCCATTTTAACAACCTTTCAGCATTTATTTCATATTTACATGCCCCTTCAGCTTGGAAAAACCTCTCTGAGGTTCACCGCCTCCTTGCTCTCATGACATCAACATTGGCAGAATACTGGTCAGGTATTTTGGAATGTCACCCAAGCTTGGTTGGTTTGGTGTTTTCTCATGATAGAATGAGGTATATCCTTCTTATCATATCATATCTGTGTTGAGACAGTGTTTTCCAGATTCTTCCACTGTAAAATTACTATTTTTCCCCTGTCCATTCTCTGTTTTCTGGAAGTGAGTCATTAAGTCCAGCACACACTCAAAGGGAGGGGGGCTTAAACTCTACCTCCCTGTGGGCAGAAGTATCAAATACTTTGTGAATGTTTGTGAAAAACACCACAGTAATTAATAAATATGCTCGGGGAGATAATTTGAGGTTATTCAAATATCCTGTTTCTCTTTAATATTTCCTCCACAAATTTTAGAAGTTATTAATTAATCTTGCCTGCAACAATTACTACTGCTGCTTTCTACTGGTGGTTTTCAGTTTTCTATTCCCATCATTCCCTCTACCTTTATTGTATGGAATTCTTTTGTAAGAAAGACCTGTCCCTTGTTACCATTTATTATTTGTCTATTTAGTCACTTATTTATCAGTATTGAAGCACTGATGTTTGTTTTCATCTTTAGATTATAATCCAAAACTATAGTCATTTACTTTGTTGCTTAAATTGCTCCAAATTTGGTCACTGGGGTTGTCCTTTCAGTTTGGTTCTTGTGTTCTTGTCACATGACTCTATCTTTTCTTTCTTTCTTACTTTTTAATCTTTCTTTTTGAGGACATTCTCATTTTTTGGCACTACAAGATGCTCTAAGCTCATCTTGTATTTTCCCTGCCCAAGCCAGAGAATCATCCATTTCCCTCAAGAGCCCTGGTTCACTTTATTGGAGAATGGTATTTCCAATAGTTATGGAACTAGGTGTGCTACTGGGGTCGTTGCCTCTAGGCCTTCTCTGTGACCTAGACCAGGAAGTATACATGTGTATATTAACCCATATATGCACACATATAATTATACTTAATTCTATATTTATATATCTGTATCTATATTAAAGGAAATATAATATATCCAGGATAATTATGCACCACAAGTTTCATTTTAATCTTCCTCCTTTGCGCTATTTATTCAAAACACTGCTTGTTAAAGATACTTAGGTTAGTTCCTTTTCTCCCCATACCCTTCAATGATGTAATGTCATACATTTATATTACAGTTGGATTCATTTGTTCATGATTTAAAAAAAAATTGTGTATGGTGAAGTTCACTCTTTGGCGTGTATAGTCCTGTGGGTTCTGATAGATGCTTAGAGTCATGTGTCATCACTGTAATACTATTTAGAAACAGCTCCATCATCCTAAAATTTCCCTGTATTGCCTCTTTGTAGTCGAGTTCTCCTCCTTTCTCTATCCCTTAGCAATCAAAGATCTGTTTTCCACCCCTATAGTTTTACCTTTTCCAGAGTGCCTTATAAATGGGATTATACAATATGCAGTGTTTGGATCTGGCTTCTTTTATTCAGCAAAATGCATGTAATACTCATCTACATTTTTCTGTGAATCAACTGTTTGCTCCTTTTTCTTGCTGAGTAGTTTTCCATTGTATGCATATACTGCACTTTGCTTGTCCATTCACCTACTGAAGGGTTTCTTGTCTCTTTTAATTTTTTGGAGATTATGAATGATAGTGTTACAAACATTTGCTCACAGGCTTTCATGTCAACATAAGTTTTCAGTTCACTTGGGTAAACATCTAAGAATGAAATGCCACAGTCAAGTCCATTAACATATCCATCACCTCATAGAGATCTACTTTCAGCAAATTTCAAGTATACAAGATAGCATTTTTAACTATTGTCACTATGCTGCACATTATATTTCAAGAACCTATTCATCTTGCATAACTGAAATTGTGTACCCTCTAACCAAGATCCTCCCATTTCCCCCACCCTCCCAGCCCCTGACAACCACCATTCTACTCTCTGCTTCTATGAGTTTGGATTTTTCAGATTCTACACATAAGTGAGATCATGCAGTATCTGTCTGTGTCTGGTTTATTTCACTTAGCTTAATGTCCTCTACGTTTATCCATGTTGTTGCAAATGGCAGGATTTCTTTCTTTATTAGGCTGAATTATATTCCATTATATATATTAGCTTTTCCAATGGGATTTAAGCAATATGACCTTAGTTCATGAGAGCCATTCCTCCTTCTCCCTCGGTTGCAATGCTCTCACCCCTACAAAGAGAGTGGGATTATGTTTGAAGGGATGGACTCCAAAGATTGCACTGGCCACAGAAGCAGATTAACACTTGACAGAATTATCAGCCATTACAGAGGCCACGGCATTGCCTTCCTAGCTGCTTTCAATGGTTCAAATTCCATTTATTCATTGCTGGTGTATTGTAATATAATTGCTTTCTGTATATTTACATTGTACCCTCTTACCTTGCTAGATTCGCTTATGAGTTCTAAGAACTCTGGGTACATTTTCTATATCAAACACCATGTTCACTGCAAATATAGGCAGTTTTGTTTCTGCCTTTACACTCTGTATGCCTTTTATTTCTTCATCTTACCTTGTTGCACTAGCTAAGACTTCCAGTATAATGCTAAATAAAAGTGGTGACAGAGGATATTTGTCTTGTTCCATATTTTAGGAGTAAAGCATTCCTTCTCTCATCATTAAGTATGACGCTAGCTGTAGATATTTTAAATGTTATTTGATAGGCTAAGGAAGTGCCATTTTCATTGCATTTATGTATTATTGATTAATTGAAGTATAGTGGATTTACAGAATTATATTAGTTTCAGGTGTTCAGCATAGTGATTCAATATTTTTATAGATTAAACTCCATTAAAAGTTATTACAAAATAATGGCTAAAATTCCCTGTGCTGTACAACATATCCTTGTTGCTTATGTATTTTACATAATAGTTTTTATCTCTTAATCCCATATATCTATCTTCCACCTTCTCTCTTCCCTTTCCCCACTGGTAACCACCACTTTGCCTTCTACATCTGTAAGTCTGTTTCTGCTTTGTTATGTACATTCATTTTTTAAAACTATTTTAGATTGCACATATAAGTGATATCATACAGTATTTATTTTTCTGTCTGACTTATTTCACTAAGCATAATATTCTCTAGGTTCATCTACATTGCTACAAATCACAGATTTGTGTTCCTTTTTATAGCTGAGAATATTCTATTGTACATATCTGCCACATCTTCTTTATCCATTCATTTGTTAATGGACACTAGGGTTGCTTCAATATCTTGGCTATTTTAAATAAGGCTGCTATGAATATTGGGGTGCATGTACTTTTGAATTAATCTTTTCTTACTTTCTGGATCTATACCCGGGGGTGGAATTGCTGGATCATATGGTAGTTATATTTTTAGTTTTTCAAAGACCCTCTATACTGTTTTCCACAGTGGCTGCACCAATTTACATTCTCACCAACAGTGTACAAGTGTTTCCCTTGCATCACACTTTCTCCATAATTTATTATTTGTAGACTTTTTGATGATATCTATTCTGATTGATGTGAGGTGATAACCTCATTGTGATTTTGATTTGCATTTCTCTAATAATTAGAGTTGCTAAGCATCTTTTTATGTGCTTGTTGGCCATGTTATGTCTTCTTTGGAAAAATGTCTATTTGGGTCTTCTGCCCATTATTTGACTGGGTTATTTTTGTTTGTTTGTTTGTTTTAATACTGAGTTGTATGCACTGTTTATATATTTTAGATGCCAATCCCTTGTCGGTCATATCATTGGCAAATATTTTCTCCCATTTCATAGATTGTCTTTTTGTTTTGTTGATGGTTTCCTTTACTGTGAAAAAGCTTTAAAGTTTGATTAGGTCCCATGCATTTATTTTTGCTTTTATTTCTTTTGTCTTAGGAGACAAATCCATAATATTATTGCTACAATTTATGTCAAAGAGTGTTCTACCTATGTTCTCTTCTAGGAGTTTTATGGTCTCAGGTCTTATGTTTAGGTCTTTAACCCATTTTGAGTTTATTTTTGTATTTGGTGTGAGGAAAATTTCTAATCAGATAGTTTTACACATAATTGTTCAGTTTTTCCAGCACCACTTATTGAAGAGAATTTTTCTCAATTTTATATTCCTGCCCCTTTGTAGTAGGTTAATTGACCATAGGTGTGTGGGTTTACTTCTGGGCTCTCTATTCTGTTCCATTGATCTGTGAGTGTGTTTTTGTGCCAACACCATGCTGTTTTGATTATTGTAGCTTTATTATTGTAGGTGATACTTTCAGCTTTGTTTGGTTTTCTCAAGACTGTTTTGCAATTTGGAATCTTTTGTGGTTCCACATGAATTTTAGAATTATTTGTTCTAGTTCTGTGAAAATATATCATAGGTATTTTTATAGGGAGTGCATTAACTCTGTAGACTGTTTTGAGCAGTATGGCCATTTAAAAACATTAATTCTTCCAATCCTAGTACATGGGATATCTTTTTCTTTCTTTGTATCATCTTCAGTTTCCTTCATCAATGTTTTATAATTTTCAGAGTATAGGTCTTTCACTTTATTGTTTAAGTTTAGTTGTAGGTATTTTATTGTTTCTGATGGGATTCTAAATGGCACGTTTAAAATATTCTCTTTCTGATAGTTTGTTATTGGTGTATAGAAAAGCAACAAATATCTGTATGTTAATCTTGTATCCAGCAAATTAGCTATATTCATTTATTAGTTCTAATGGTTTTTTTGGTAGAGACTTTCCAATTTTCTGATAAAAGTATCATGTCATCTGTAAATAGTGACAGTTGTACTTCTCCCCTTCCAATTTAGATAAATTGCTTTTTCTTGTCTGATTTCTGTGGCTAAGACTTCCAATACTGTGTTAAATAGAAGTGGCAAGAGTGGCCATCCTTGTCTTGTTACTGAATTTAGAGTCAAGGCTTTCAGCTTTCAACATTGAGTGTGATATTAGCTGTGGATTTGTCACAAATAGCCTTTATTCTGCTGAGATATGTTCTCTCTACACCAACTCTGATGAGAAATTTTATCAGAAAAGGATGTTGAATTTTGTCATATGCTTTTCCTGTGACCATTGACATGATAATGTGTTTTTTCTTCTTTTGCTAATGTGGTGTATCACGTTGATAGATTTGCAAATATTGAAACATACTTACATCCCTGGAAAAAAAAATCCCACTTGATCATTATGTTTGATTCTTTTTATATATTGGTAGATTTGGTCCTAATATTTTGTTTAGAATTTTTGTGTCTATATTTATCAAAGTTTGACTTGTAATGTTTGCTTTTGTAGCATATTTGCCTGATTTTTGTATCAGGGTAATGGTGGTGTTGTAGAGTGAATGAGGGAGTGTTCCATCCTCTTCAATTTTTTGGAATACTTTGAGAAGGATAGATACTAACTCTTCTCTGTATGTTTGGTAGCATTTTACTGTGTAGTCAGCCGGTCCTAGACTTTTGTTTTCTGGGAGCTTTTAAAAGTTACAAATTAAACTACTAGTGGTCAGTCTGTTCAAATTGTGTTTCATCTTGATTCAGTCTTGGCAGGTTGTATGTTTCTAGAAATTTACCTTTCTTATAGGCAGTTCTATTTGTTGGCATATAACTGTTCAAGGTGTTCTATTATAATTTTTTATATCTCTATGTTATAGATTGTTATTACTCCTTTTTCATTTCTTATTTTATTTTGGTCCTCTCACTTTTCTTCTTGATGAGCCTGGCTAAAGGTTTATCTATTTTGTTTACCTTTTCAAAAAACCAGATCTTGGTTTCATTTAAATTTTCTTTTTTTTTTTTTTTTTTTTTTTGGTCTCTTATTTATTTCCTCACTTATCATCATTGTTTACTTCCTTCTGAAGACTTTGGGCTTTCTTTTTTTCTAATTCCTGTGGAACAAAGTTAGGTCGTTAGTTTGAGATTTTTCTTGTTTATTGAAGAAAGCTTTACTGATACAAACTTCCTTCTTAGAACCGCTTCTGCTGCATCCCATTAACTTTTGAGAGTTTTTTTTCCATTTTCATTAGTCTTGAGGTATTTTCTGGTTTTGCAGTTCTTCTCTGTTCATTTACTTCTTATTTTTCTTGTTGTTTAATGACTTTCTTTAATAGTATACTTGTGTTCCTTTCTTTTTGGTTTTTGAGTATCTGTTGTAGGTTTTTGATTTTCAGTTACCATGGGGTTCATATATGTTGACCTACAATTATTTCTACTTGTTTTAAATTGGTTGTCATTTAAATTCAAGCATATTCCAGGAGATCTATATTCTTTTACTCCTCTCCCACACATTTTGTGTTTTTGATATCATATTTTATATCCTCATGTTTATTCCTTAATTGTTTATTGTGGTTATATTTGCTTTTGCATATTTTTGTCTTTTAATCTCTACTGGCTTATTTAAGTGATTGATCTTCAGTCCTTACTATATTTGCCTTTCCTGAAGGGATTTTCTATTTCACATACATTTTTAATTCCTTTCCACTTACAGGAGACATGCTTACATTTCTTTTAGGGTAGGTTTGGTATTGATCAACTCTTTTAGTTTTTGGTTGTCTGTGAAGTTCTTTATCCTTCCTTCAATTCTTAGTAATAATCTTGCTGGGTAGAGTAACCTAGGTGCAGGTTTTTCCCTTTCAGCACTTTTAATATATCATGTTCTTGCCTGCAATGTTTGCAGAGAAATCAGCTGATAGCTTTGTAGGGATTCCCTTGTATATAACTCTTTTTTCTTTCTCTTGCTGCCTTTAGAATTCTCTCATTTTCTTTGCCTTTTACTATTTTAATTATGTCTTGGTGTGAGTCTGTTTGGGTTCATCCTGTTTGGGACCCTCTGTGCTTCCTATACCTGGATAGCAGTTTCATTCTTCCAGTTTGTGAAGTTTTCAGTCATATTTCCTCAAATAAATTTTTGATCCTTTTTTCTGTCTCTTCTTCTGGGACCTATAGGTGCAAATGTTGGTAAGCTTAATGTTATACCAGAAATCTCTTAAACTGTTTTTATTTTTTAATTTGTTTTACTTTTTTTGCTGTTCTGATTAAGTGATTTCCATTAGTCTATCTTCTAGATCACTTATGTGCTCTTCTTTATCACTTAGTCTGCTATTCATTTCTTATAGTGTGTTTTTTTTTCCCATTGTATGTTTTTAATTTCACACTTTCATTCTAGTGTGTATTTTATCTATTTTTGAGTTCTTCATTTCTAATTGGATCTTTTTAAAATTTTTTCTAGTTCCCTGTTAAAATTCTCACTGTGTTTATCTATTTTTCCCTGATTCAGTTAACATTTTTATTACCAATGCTTTGAATTATTTATCTGTTGAATTGTATATTTCTGTTTCATTATTCAATTTTTTTCAGATGTTTTCTCTTGCTCTTTCAATTGAGAGACTATTGCCTTCTCATTTTGATTAACTTTCTCTGCTTCTGTGAATTTAGATGAAAGAGTTACCTATTACAGTCTTGAAGATGTGATCTTATGTGGGAACATTGCTATATAGACCATGTGTACCTAATGCCTTTGGTGGGAGAGTTGGTTTTGTCATGAATGCAAATCGTGCCTTTTCTTGGAGTGTGCTGGCAGCTATAACCTGGTAGTGGGTGGGGCTGGAGATAGAGAGATTAGAGCTGGAGCCAGGTGTGTAGCCAAACTTCCTCTCTGTTCATTAGCCATCACTACTTTGTTGGGGGTTGAGCCTGATTCCAAGTTTCAGGAGCAAATTCTTGATGGTTGGGCCTATGCTGGTCTGTTCCCTTTAAATGTATGTTTTCCCCTTTCCCTTTCCTGGCACCAGACCCCTTGTCCGAGAGGGAGGCGATAATGAAGTAAGTGTTGCCTATGCAGGCTCTCAGCTCCTGTGGGCCATGAAAAGAGGTCCTATCTTCACTTCACTGCCCATGCAAGTGACAGCAATTATTTTCCTCTGCTCAGATGCAGCCTTGTGTACAAGTCCGCTTTGTCACTAACAACTGATCAGTGCACCCATCTTCTGCCCTTGCCCTGTTGTGGGGCTGCACCACAAAACAGATGTGGCCTGAATGGACTTTCAGCATATATTGGGTTGTGAACTGTGGTGAAGTGCCCACTGTTCTGGGCTGTTTCTGATGTACCTCTTGATTAAACACCTACAATGGCCTCCACCATCACACCAAGGCTCTGCCCCACTACTGTCCCAAGGCCAAGTTTTCTCCCTTGTTATGGCAGCCATAAATCCCCTGCCATGTTGCTATTTGTAATAAGTAGTTCTGGTGCTTTTGCTCAGCTCCCAGTGGGGTGTGCCCCGAGGTGGTCATAGAAAATCCAGCAACCACTATAGCAGTCTTCCAATCACCATCTCTTCCCTGCCCTGTGCGCAAAGTAGCACCCACGTGTTCCTCATGAGTGGAGTCCAGGCTTCCCACAGCCCTTCTATTTGTTGCAGTGGTCCTCCAACCAGCCAAGGGAGGTCATCTCTTTCACATAAGACCCTAGGACTGGGGTACTTATCTTTGGCTCTCACTGCTCACCCCCATGGGTGGGTGACTGCCCGTGTATTCTTCTTTTTCCTCTCAGTCTTTTCCTAGGGGCACGGGACCGGGCCTGATTGCTTTGCTTCCCTTCATACCAAATTACACGTGGATCTTTCTTAAAGCATTGGTTCTGCAGGAGTCATTCTGCAGTTTCAAGTTAGTTTTCAGTAAGAATTTTTCCATGTGCTATTCTGATCAATTCCCTCATTGCATTTAATTTTAAGTGAAAGCTTAATCTGTTTAAACTTGCATTTGCTTCTCTAAATAAATGACAGAAAATGTTTTAACATTTTTTAAATTTTGGAAGCAGCTATTTCTAGCTATGTTATTAAAATTTTCCATACACCATTGAGATAATCTACTTAATAACAAAGCATTTGATGTAACTTTAGCACCAGTTAAAAAACCAGTCTATGTATCATTCATGTTTAGAAAGTGATAATTTAGGGTTAAGGCTTTAAAATATACACTTCCCTCTAATTTAATACATTTAATCTACAATATTTAGTCTAAGTATATATTATATCCTATGCATTTCATTTATCAATATATTTTTTTCCTGTATGCAGTTTTTTGTTATTTTTTTCAATAAAAATAGTTCAAACTGTTAAGAACTGTTATTTGATCAGAGAATGTTAGAAGTAGAGATGAAAAAGACCTATTGGGTCTTACGCAGTCTGCTGTGAAATGTTTGTATTTCCCAATAAATCCTATTTCATCAACATTAAGCTAGAGTTGGGCCTGTTAGTCTCTGTAGAAAGAATGCCAGAGGGGCTTTTCTTATCAAAAATGTGTTTTTTCTTCATATGTATTAGCTATTTCATCCCATCATGCTTTTACATTTGGGAGGCAAATTAAAAAGAAGGATAAATTCCTTAGCAAATTTTCTTTTTCAAGATAATTTCTCTAAATATTTTTCATCTTAAATAATTCAAGAGAATATCACAGAAAGATTCATCTCTTCTCTTACATGAATATATTATTACTTGAGAGCTTAGAAAAAAATCCCAAACAGAACAATCTTAGCAGACAGGTTTGTAATAAATTAAGGAAGAGGAATGTAGGAAGTAAGAAATGGAGGCATGGGATGTCAGGGATGTTTGTGACAGGAATGACATATAGAGCAAGCGTAAGCAGTCAGAACCTTTTAATTATCTCAAGGTGAGTTGATCTTCATGAAATATTTGCTCTGCAAAGCCTCTGAAAATTCGGCTCTCCAGCTCAGAGGAAGAAATAAGTTCAGGATTAGAATTAGTGGTTGAGTTACAAGACTAGTGGTACCAACAGCAGATAAGCTGATCTATAGGTCTAGAATGTGTTCAAATGTATTTTCATCAATACCCATCTACATAGACAGACTGCAGATGAATCCCCTAGTAGGAACCTTTCACATGAATCAGGCAAACAATGAGAATCAAACACATGTATCCTATAGTCATTTTACCATTGGGCTACTGACTAGGCCTTAACCAGGATCTTTTTTTTCTGCTTGCCTGTGGCCTCATAATAGTCAGGTGGCTTAATTCATTGATAAGTTATAATACTTAAATTCACAAAATAGAATGGTTATTTTCATTTTTTTTGCATCCATGATATGTAAAAGCATTCCAGTTTCTACGTGTGGTTGTTAACTCTGTAAGTTAATAGTGACTTAATGGAAATCTCAATAGCAAATCAAGGAAATATACAGCCAGTTATCTGAAAGCGTTTCCTCACCATTCCCTGTGCAGCGAGGCTACTGTGTAAATAAAGATAGTCTAGAGATACTTAAAATGCCTCCTAAATTGTTTTTCATTTTTTATACCACAAACTTTTTTCTGTTTGACAATTCAATGTTAAGTGTATCTTATATATACATATATATGCAAACATACGTATCCATATACAAATATACACGCATATATATACACCTACAAAAACACACATAACATTTTATTTAGTGCAAGCACTTTATCTTCTTTTCCTTTTAACTAGTAAAAAAATCTATGTATAATCTTAAAATCCTATTTGTTATACCTAGTTTTAATTATACATCTTGTTAAATAGGAAAAACATACCTTTTTTGAAGAATAACATTTATATGATAATAGCAATGTAATTGTTATAGTTCAGAAAACAAAACTAAAATGAGTAAATCTATTAAGGATTTTTCAGGGCTTTAAGGAATTCGGTTCGACATAGGAGGCTGTATAGAATCAGAACATGAAAAATATCTTCCATGGGAGATTTGGTCTGTGCACTGACAGCTTTGATATCTAGCAGCTGAATTATTAGTTCATCAGGTGAATCTAAATGCATGGGCATTACTACCTTCTAACACTGTGGTAAAAATCTAGTTTATTCTGGACAGATTGAAGATCTATTTCTATAAATATATGTTTGACATTAACTTATTTAGCTGAGACTTAGTCAATGATAAAACAATTAACTTTGTAAACATCTATTAAAACTATATTCCATTTTGCTCATATAACAAGAAATGGTACCACAAATTTTAAAATACTGTTATTCAAACACATGATTCATAAATATGTGTTTCTTTTATGACACTTTCATGCTGTTGCAGCTAAGAGTATACATTTTAAGTTATGCAGAAAGAGAGCCATAAATTAGGGAAAATAAATTAGAATGCAGGGGTATCACACATCAGTTATTCCACTCTGGAAGAACCAGGAGAATCAATTTTTTTGGTACAGCAGCTCCCTCAAAATTCTGGTATTTTTTAACCTCTTTAATAGAATTATTATAAATACCATTTAGATATCCACAAGTATATTGATGATAGAAACAATAAATAATATACCCTTGAAAATGGGAAATATAATGATTATTTCCATTTGTTGTGTATGATGATTTTTAACATAAATCTGAATAAATTAGTATGAGAAATGTAGAAGATATGGAATATTGTTTCCAAAAAGAGAAACAGCCAAAAAGAAAAAAAAGAGGACACAAAAAGATTCCTAAACTTTATCAGTAATGAAATTGTGAATAATACTCTAAACCCTTTACTCTCACATGAGTATTCACAATCCTGTATACATATATTGAGTATTCTATGTGTCTTCCACAGTGTATTAATATAAGGAATACATAGTTTAAAAATATTGCCCTTGCTCTGAAGGATATCACAGTCTATGATAGTAAATCTATACTATATCATTAGTACTATAATATTGCTAAGTATAATTGGTAGCACATGAACAGGGGTCAAATTTTATAATCTCAAAGAGGGGTCAGTTTCTAGCTTTTCAGCTGTGACTCTGAGAATCTAATGTTATATAATTGTGTTTTGTCACATGAGGACTTTTAGTTCTAGTAATGGCAGACTATATAATTCAGATCAACCATCCCATTGAGGACAACTGAAAGAAGGGACTAAAAACATATTTAAAAATCATCTTTCAACAGACTTCAAATATCTAACAGAGTAATGAAAAATTACCAAGCCAAAATTGACGAGGAGAATCCGGGCACGAATTCAGGTTCCAAAGCCATTTTTCCTCTGAGGGCATTTGCCAATCTAGAAAATCAGCTGTACAATTGATCTGTATGTTGGGAAACCTCATGGGGCTAGGGTAAAAATGTCTATGTCCAGAATCCACCAAAAGTGTAGACTCTGAAAGGCATTCTTGATTTAAGCTACAATTAGAAAGGTTACATGCTAAGAGTAAGGGTGACTTGGAAATAAAAGAGCTCTCAAACTGAAGCCAGCTTTGCTTCATCTGAGTGATTTAGGGAGCTTTAAGGACTGAATTAAGATTAAAGTATTCTCAATTTGATGCCTAGGAGAAGTAAAAGAAAAATTCTATTTGAAAAAATATCATCCCAGACTTCCAATTGTTTCTACAAATAATTTTCAAATACAATGTCACATGCACAATTAAAGATAATTAAGCATATCAAGAAATGAAAATCATGAGCAAGAGCCAGTGGAAACATGATCCAGCAATCCCACTCCTGGGCATATATCTGGAGGAAACTCCAGTTTGAAAAGATAAATGCACCCTAGTGTTCATAGCAGAACTGTTTACAATAGCCAAGACATGGAAACAACCTAAATGTCCATCAACAGATGACTGGATAAAAAAGCTGTGTGTATATAAATACAATGGAATACTACTCAGCCATTAAAAAGAATGAACTAACGCCATTTGCAGCAACATGGATGGACCTGGAGATCATCCTAAGTGAAGTAAGCCAGAAAGAGAAAAAAAATGCCGTATGATATCACTTATATGCGGGATCTTAAAAAAAAATAACGCAAATGAAGTTACTTACAAATAAGAAATAGCCTCACACCATAGAAAACAAACTTGGTTACCAGGAGGGGAAAAGGGCAGGTTGGAGGCATAAAATACGAGATCACAATTTGCAGATACTAACTACTATATATATAATAGATAAACAACAAGGTCCTACTGTAGAGCACAGGAAACTAAATCCAATACCTTGTAATAGCCTATAATGAAAAAGAATATGAAAAGGAATATATGTGTGTTCATGTATGACTGAAACATTATGTTGTACACCAGAAATTGACACAACATTGTAAACCAACTATACTTCAATTAAAAGAATGGAAACAGTAGATAATAGAAATAAACATATAATGATGTCAGATTTTAGAAATGTTGGGGACATACTATAGGACTGTCATGCTTTTTTATGTTTTAAGAAGTAAAATTAAAGCTGGACAACTTTAACAGTAAACTGGGTGAGGGGGAGGGCATAGCTCTGTGGTAGAGTGCAGTGCTTAGCATGCACAAGGTCCTGGGTTCAATCCCCAGTACCTCCATTAAAATAAATAAATATAAATAAACCCAAATACCTCCCCTCAAAAAAGCAAAACAAACAAATAAAAAGAAAAAAACAGTAAACTGGAACTTAAAAATGGCAGAACTTTTGAAAAAAAATTACCAAATAATATTCTATGACTGAAAAATATGAAAACCATAATTAAGAACTAATGGGAAAGTTTATCAGCAAATTAGACATAGCTGAAAAGTGAATAGATGAACTGTATTGTAAGTCTGAAGAAATTACCCATAATGCAGTATAGAGTGACAAAAATATGGGGTAAAAATAGAAAATAAAAACAATCCCTGACTTCCTAAAACAATTTTAAAGAATTAGTATAATAGAGTATGTTTTTTAAACACAATGCAATTGGGGGTTGAGGCCAAGATGGCAGAGTAGAAGGACGCTGATAGCTCACCTCTCCCACAAATACACCTTGACTCACATCCACGGACCTACTCAGCCAACCAGAGCACCTGCCGAACTCCGACAGAACATCGCCCTCCTCAAAAGACAAAGATGCCAAAAATCTGGTAGGAGAAAAGGAAAAAAGAAAGAAGAAAAGGCAAAACAGTGTGGGACCGGGCCCGTGGGGAGGGAGCGGCAAAGGAGGACAAGCGCTTGTTCGCTGGGTCTCCACCCTCAACGGAGGGATGGATGGACGGGGAGCCTCCGAGGCTTGGATCTGTACAGAGCACCCCTTGACTGACAGAACTAAGTTAAACGGGCACAGAAGTTCCCTGCGACACCCAGCCTGAGACGCAAGCCGGTAGCTGGGGGCTGGGACAGGCTGCCCGAGCCGGGCAGAGGTCTGGGGTGGCTGCACTGAGGCAGCCCCGGGGGCGCTGCAGGGTGCTGCACGCCGTGGATGAGTGGGTGCACAGGGCAGAACAACCTGGGCCTTGCATAAAACAACATGGCTGATGTGCCCTGGGGGGAAGGGTGCATACCCCCATCTCTAAAAACCCGCAGAAGGTTTTTGGGTGAAGGCAGGTGGGACTCAGGCACACCTGCCATATCCTCTGGGGCTTAGCACCCAGGCAGGGGCAGGGGCCAAACCTGAGTCCCTACCTAAGGGCTTATCAGCCTCAAAGACCAGACGGAGACTTGTCCACAGCCAGAGGCAGATAGGATCCTTCTGCCCTGGTACCTCAGAGAACTCGCGCCAGCCGCCAAGACAAACAAGGAGCTGAGATTTGGCATGGAGCAGGGGTGGGGTGGTTCCCCAGTCTTCCCTGAGCCCGCCTACATATGGAGCGTGGACCCGAGGTGGAATGGGCAGCTGCACAGAGCAGCGGAGCGACCGGCGCTGGGAGAGGGCAGGTGGTCCCCCGCCTTTCCGGCAGGAACGCAGCCCCTGACAGTGGTGCTGGGATGGGGTGCAATATGCCCTCCTACCTGGCCAGACTGCAACATCTGACTGCGGCATTGGGAGGGGGAGTGACATGCCCGCCCACAACAAAGGAGAGCTGCACCTGACCCAGTGTTGGGAGGGGACGCAATGTGCTTGCCGACAGGCACTGGGAGCAGCACAGACGAGGGCACTAAACAGAGGGCCCCAGAAACAGCAAGCTGAGTTCACAAAACAGGGCGAAGACAGAAAGACTTCTCATTAAGAGCACACAGTCTCCAGGAGAAGATCCCCCCCCTTTTTTTTAAATCTGTTTTTACCTGTTCTATTTTCTATTACCTTTTTAATTTTTACTTTTTAAACAACTATATATGCTTCCAGTTTTAATCTCTTTTAACTTTTTTTAAAAAATATTTTTATTATTATTTTTAAAAATCCACCTCATTTCATATTTATTTCTCTTGGTTTTGATCTCCTGTTATTGATTATACACAGGTTTCAAATATATTTTCTTCCTTTTTCCTCCTTTTTTAAAAGACGTCTCAACCCGATTGCTATTCTGCTTCAACATGCTCTTCTATTATTCATTAGACACTGTTTTTAAACCATTTTCCTCCCTTCTCTTAAAATTCTCTCTTTATTTTATCTTTTATTATCTGTTTTATATTCTATTACCTTTTTAATTTCTACTTTCTAAACAATTGTATATGCTTCTAGTTTTAATCCCTTTAAAGTCTTTCTTTTAAAGTATTTTCATTATTATTATTTTAAAAAATCCACCTGATTTCATTTTCATTTCTTTTGGTTTTGATCTCCTGTTATTGATTATACACAGGTTTCAAATATTGTTTTTTGATCTTTTTTCCTTTTTTTAAGGTTTTTTAAAAAGATGTCTCAACTCAATTGCTAGTCTGATTCAAATTGCTCTTCTATTATTGATTATACACTGTTTTCAAATCTTTTTTCCCTCCCTTCTTTTGAAATTCTCTTTCTCTCTCTTTTTTTTAAGTTTTATTCCTACATAGGCGTTAGATAGATAAATAGATAAACTCCTTAAGGACCACAATAGATAACTGATACTCCATTAGCCACAGTGCCAGAGAGATATGAACAAGATGAAGAAGCAGAGGGACCATTCCCAATTAGAAGAGCAAGAGAAATCCCCTGAAAGAATGATAAATGAAAGAGAAATTGATAGCCTACTAGATCAAGATTTCAAAAAAGGAGTGATCAAAGTACTGAAGGAACTAAAAGAGATAGTGTTTAGAGATATAAAATATGTCAAAAATGTTAATGAAGCTACAACGAAGAGCCAAGTAGAATTGGTAAATTCATTGGCTGAGATGCGAACGGATCTAAAGGCTGTGCAAAGCAGAGTAGATAATGAAGAGGAACGAATAAGTGACCTAGAAGATAAGAAAACATAAGGCACCCAATCAGAACAGCTGAGAGAAAAGCAAATAAAATCTAATGAAAACAACATAAGGGGCCTATAGGATTATATAAAGCATGTCAATCTATGCATAATAGGGGTTCCAGAAGGGGAATAAAGATCAAAGGGGATTGAAAAGGTATTGGAAGAAATCATGACTGAAAACTTCCCAAACTTAAAGAAGGAATCAGATATCCAAGTACAGAAAGCCCAGAGGGTCCCAAACAGGAAGAACCCAAACCTACCCACACCAAGACATATCATAATCAAGATGGCCAGAGTTCAAGGATAAAGAAATGATCCTAAAGGCAGCAAGAGAAAAACAAAGAGTGAGTTACAAGGGAACCCCCATAAGGCTCTCAGCTGATTTCTCTACACAAACACTGTAGGCCAGAAGGGAGTGGCAAGATCTATTCAAAGTCCTGAATGAAAAAAAGATGCAGCCTAGGATAGTTTATCTAGCAAGGCTATCCTGTAGGATAGAAGGGGAGATAAAGAATTTCACAGACAAGCAAAAACTACAAGAGTTTAGCAACACTAAACCCATACTAAAAGAAATACTGAAAGGTCTACTGTAAATAGAAAAGCAGCAGGATGCTACAGAAATGAGAAACTCATAACTGGAAAGGTGATAATTCATGAATTACAAATAAAACGAACACGAAATTGTAAAAGAAGACATCTAAATCATTAAGAGTGGGCAAGGGAAGCAAGAAAATATAGAGTATTTTTTTCTTTCTTTTTTAAATTTTTTGTTCTTGGTAGGATGGGTTTGAGATCATGTTACAATCAGTTTAATAAAAACAGTTATAGTAATGGGTTAATAGACTTACAAAAAAGGGTAACCACAAGCCAAAAACTTACAAGGGAGTCATAAAAACTACATAAAATCCATGGTAGTACAAAGGAAAACTACCAAAACACAGAAGGAAGAAAAAAGGAACAAAGGGGAAATACCAAATCAACTGCAAAAATAAGTTCAAAGTGGCAATAAACACTCATCTATCATCCATTACTGTAAATGTTAAAGGACTAAATGCTCCAGTCAAAAGACGTAGAGTGGCAGACTGGATAATAAAGCAAGAACCTTCAATATGCTGCATAGAAGAGACCCACTTTAGGGAGAAGGACACATATAGATTGAGAGTGAAAGGATGAAAAAGGATATTCCATGCAAATGGAAAAGCCAAAAAAGCAGGTGTAGCAGTTCTGATTTCAGACAAAATAGACTTTAAAACAAAGGCCATAAAGAAAGATAAAGAAAGACATTTTATAATGATTAAAGGAGTAATACAAAATGAGGATATTACACTCGTTAATATATATGCATCCAATATAGGATCACCTAAGTACATAAAACAATTACCAACAGAGATAAAGGGGGATATTGATGGGAATACAATCATAGTCGGAGATTTCAACACCACATTAACATCACTAGACAGATCTTGAAGACAGAAAATAAATAAGGCAACAGAGAAATTAAATAATACAACAGAAAAATTAGATTTGGTGGATATTTTCAGAGCATTACACCCCCCCAAAATAGGATATACATTCTTTTCAAGTGAACATGGAACATTTTCTAGGATTGATCATATACTTGGGCACAAAACAAGCCTCAAGAATTTAAAATAGATAGAAATTATCTCAAGCATACAAAGAAGAACCCATACCAGTCCTTCCCAAACTCTTCCAGAAGTTTGAAAAGGAGGGCATACTCCCAAACTCATTCTATGAAGCCACCATCAACCTGATACCAAAACCAGGCAAAGACACTACCAAAAAAGAGAATTATAGGCCAATATCACTGATAAACATAGATGCCAAAATCCTCACCAAAATATTAGCAAATAGAATCCAACAACACATACAAAAGATTATACATCATGACCAAGTGGGGTTCATCCCAGGGACACAAGGGTGGTTCAACATATGCAAATCAATCAAAGTAATACATCACATCAACAAGAGAAAGGACAAAAACCACATGAAAATCTCAATAGTTGCAGAAAAAGCATTTAATAAAATCCAACACCCATTTATGATAAAAACTCTCACCAAAGTGGTTATAGAGGGAACATATCTCAACATCATAAAAGCTATGTATGACAAACCTACAGCCAGCAGAATACTCAATGGTGAAAAACTCAAAAGCTTCCCACTAAAATCTGGGACAAGACAAGGATGCCCACTATCACCACTCCTATTCAACATAGTCTTGGAAGTCCTGGCCACAGCAATCAGGCAAGAGAGAGAAATAAAAGGGATCCAAATTGGAAAAGAAGAGGGAAAAGTGTAGCTATATGCCTACAACATGTTACCATATATAGAAAACCCTAAAAGCTCCACACAAAAACTACTAGAGATGACCAAAGGATTCAGCAACGTAGCAGGTTACAAGACTGACGTTCAAAAATCAGTTGTATTTCTTTACACTAACGATGAATCAACAGAAAAGAAAGTAAAGAAACAATCCCCTTTAAAATAGCACCCAAGGTAATAAAATACCTAGGAATAAATCTAACCAAGGAGGTGAAAGAATTGTACACAGAAAAATATAAACCATTGATGAAGGAAATTAAAGAAGACTTTAAAAAATGGAAAGCTATCCCATGCTCTTGGATTGGAAGAATCAATATTGTCAAAATGGTCACACTGCCCAAGGCAATCAACAGATTTAATGCAATCTCTATCCAATTACCCAGGACGTATTTCACAGAACTAGAACAAATCATAATAAAATATTTATGGAATCACAAAAGACCTAGAATTGCCAAAGCATTACTGAAGAGAAAGAAAGAGGCTGGAGGAATAACTCTCCCAGACATCAGACAATACTATAGAGCTACAGTCATCAAGACAGCATGGTATTGGTACAAAAACAGACATATAGACCAATGGAACAGAATAGAGAGCCCAGAAATGAACCCACAAACTTTTGGTCAACTCATCTTCGACAAAGGAGGCAAGAATACACAATGGAATAAAGACAGTCTCTTCAGCAAATGGTGTTGGGAAAACTGGACAGCAGCATGTAAAACAATGAAGCTAGAACACTCCCTTACACCATACACAAAAATAAACTCAAAATGGATCAAAGACTTAAACATAAGACAAGATACAATAAACCTCCTAGTGGAAAACATAGGCAAAACACTATCTGACATACATCTCAACAATGTTCTCCTAGAACAGTCTACCCAAGCAATAGAAATAAAAGCAAGAATAAACAAATGGGACCTAATGAAACTTACAAGCTTGTGCACAGCAAAAGAAACCATAAGTAAAACAAAAAGACAGCCTATGGAATGGGAGAAAACTTTTGCAAATGAAACCGACAAAGGCTTGATCTTCAGAATATATAAGAAGCTCATATGACTTAGTAAGAAACAACCAAATAACCCAATCCAAAAATTTACAGAAGACCTAAACAAGCAATTCTCCAAGGAAGACATACAAATGATCAATAGGCACATGAAAAAATGCTCAGTATCACTAATTATCAGAGAAATGAAAATCAAAACTACAATGAGGTATCACCTCACACCAGTCAGAATGGCCATCATTCAAAAATCCACAAATGACAAATGCTGGAGAGGCTGTGGAGAAAAGGGAACCCTCCTACACTGTTGGTGGGAATGCAGTTTGGTGCAGCCACTGTGGAAAACAGTATGGAGATTCCTCAAAAGACTAGGAATAGACTTAACATAGGACCCAGGAATCCCACTCCTGGGCATATATCCAGAAGGAACCGTACTTCAAAATGGCACCTGCACCCTAATGCTCATAGCAGCACTATTTACAATAGCCAAGACATGGAAACAGCCTAAATGTCCATCAACAGATGACTGGATAAAGAAGAGGTGGTATATTTATACAATGGAATACTATTCAGCCACAAAAACTGACAACATAATGCCATTTACAGCAACATGGATGTTCCTGAGAATGTCATTCTAAGTGAAGTAAGCCAGAAAGAGAAAGAAAAATACCATATGAGATCGCTCATATGTGGAATGTAAAAAATAAAATAAAAAAAAAATAAATACAAATCAGAAACTGACTCTTAGACATAGCATACAAACTTGTGGCTGCCAAGGTTGCAGAGGGTGGGAAGGGATAGACTGGGATTTCAAAATTGTAGAATAGATAAACAAGATTATACTGTATAGCACAGTGAAATATGTACAAGATCTTATAGTAGCTCACAGAGAAAAAAATGTGACAATGAGTATATATATATTTATGTATAACTGAAAAATTGTTCTCTACACTGGAATTTGACACAACATTGTAAAATGATTATAACTCAATGAAAATGTTAAAAAATAAACACAATGCAATTACTTTAGAAATAAGTAATATAAAAGTAACTAAAATGCCATAATATGTTTGACTTAAAAATATACTTTTAAATATTTTTAAATATTTTAAAATAATCTTTGGACTTAAGCAGAAATAATTTAAATAATCTTTGTTTATGTAGCAAATAATAATGGACCAAAAATTTAAATGATTTGGAAGTTCTAAAGTCTAGCAAGTGTCAAGGAGCAATTCAGAAAGGAATAGCATTAGTCTCCTCCCTGACACATTAAAATGGGGAATAGGGGCAAAGCCTCCAACAGAACTAATAGTATCCATCATGGCCCATCCATGGGGAAAATTTTGCTGTCTCAGGGACAAGAAAGAAGCTATGAGTCAGAGAAGACTTGGCACTTGTATCAGTCATAATTTAAACAAAGCATCCAAAATGGATTTTATGTTATTTGGGTGAAGATGTCCCTAGGTAATTAAAAATTCCCTCTAGTTGGTTGAACTATTACTGACCATCACAGGGAATATGTTATAATTTTGTTTCAGGTACTAGGAAAGTCTTGCCTCTAAAAACAGTATTTCTTTAGTGCACATATTGATTAAAATTGAAGTATGTACTAGAGTTTGAGGAGATATTACCAAATTTTACACATCAAAAAATTTCACAAGAATTAGTCTTAAAAGGCCACTTAGTGTTGACTGGCAAAGTGTCAAAGTATAATTCGGTGGAAGCAGTCCTCCAGTGATTTAATGCGATATATGATCTTGTTTGCTTGTTTAATGAAATGATGGATTTTAGAGACTCTAAGTGATATTTTTACTAAGATATTTAGACCTGATCTTTATTCAACTGATTCTTTGATGGTGGTAATGAAACAATAAAATCTAGATATAAGGAAACTTTTGCCTATTTTTTATAGTTGGGCAGGGGACGGGATAGAATTCAGGAAGTCATATATCCAACTGCTTCTAATCCCACCTATTTCCTTAGTCCATTCAACAGATGACATCAGAAGGAGAAAATTATTAATATTATGGATTATTTTCTGCTTAGAAACAATCTCTCTCTTCCTCTGTGCGATATGCATATGTATGTGTGTATAAATATAAAACAGTGTGCTGACTATACTTTTCCTGTTGCCCAGAAATTATTAACTTAAGGCCTACAGCTGAAGCCAACGGTGGTGCTAAACATCTCACATTCTAAAGTAATGGTTTGTAAAACTTTACTGTGCATCAAAATCACTTTCAGGGATTGTTAAAATACAGATCACTTTCAGGGATTGTTAAAATACAGATCACTGGGCCCCACCCCAAGATTTTAATTCAATTTATCTGGGGAAGAGCCTGAGAATTTGCATTTCTCACAAATTCCCAGGTTATGCTGTTAATGCTGGCCCTGGAATCACATTTTGAGAACCACTACATTGAAGACAGCTGCCATTTTGGGCTAAACACCTTCCTCAAGGCTTAAGAGGTGGCCAAAACTCCTATACTCCTGTCAGTTACTGACTCCAAATTCTTTTTCCAATCTGGGTAAGGAAAATGAGGAAGGGAGAAAGGAATAGGAAAATCATTGGTATCAATAACCTTTGAGAAATAACAAGGTAGTAGTTAGAATCAATTTTCTTCTCACTGCAGGGCCATTTGAAGAACTCACAGTACAGAAACAGTATTTTGATGCCTACCAAACACAGGCTATTGCTCACTGAATTAGATTCACAAGCACTCCAAAGAGAAATGATTACAATGATACCAGTTAAGACATGAGACATCTTTCCTTTCTGACTCCCTCCTTCCCCCCTCCAGGTTTATTGTAGAATAATTCACATATAATTGCATATATTTAAAGGGCAAAGAGTGATTATTTGATACACATATACATTGTGAAATGATTACCAAGATCAAGGTAATTAACATGTCCATTACATTATGTGGTTAACTCCTGTTTTGTGTGTGTGTTGAGAACACTTAAGATCTACTGTCAGCAAATTTCAAGTTTACAAAACCACATGCTGCAGTATTTGTCTTTGTCTGATTTACTTCACTTAGCATAATGCCCTCCAGGTTCATCCATGTTGGAACAAATGGCAGAATTTCCTTCTTTTTTTACAGATGAGTAATAATCCCTGATAGATACATACCACAGTTTCTTTAATCACCCATCTGTTAAGGGACACTTAGGTTGTTTCCACATCTTAGATATTGTAAATGATGTTGCAATAAACATGGGAATGTGGATATTTCTTTGAGAGATTGATTGCTTTTCTTTCAGATATAAGGGGTGGGGCTACTGAATCATACAGTAGTTCTCTTAATTATTTGAAGAATCTCTACACTGTTTTCCATAGTAGCTGTACCAATTTACATTTCCACCGAAAATATACAAGATTTCCCTTGTTTCCACGTTCTGACCAGCATTTGTTATCTGTTGTTTTTCAGTAATAGCCCTCCTAACAGGTAAGAGGTGATATCTATTTGTGGTTTTGATTTGAATTTCCCTGATGATTAGTGATGTTGAGCATCTTTTCATGTATTTATTGGCTATCTGTATGTCTTCTTTGAAAAAAAAAGTCTATTAATGTTAACAATTTTTAATTAATTAATTAATTACTTCATTTTTATTGTGGTAGAGTTGACTTACAATATCATACTAATTTAATTTAAGGGGTACAACATAGTAATTCAGTATTTTTATAGATTATTCTCCATTAAAATTTGTTACAAGATAATGGCTATAATTCCCTGTGATATACAATATATCCTTGTTGCTTATCTATTTTATACATCATAGTTTATCTCTTAATCCTATAAGCCTAATTTGCCTTTCCCCCAATTTCTGCTCCCCATTGGTAACCAATTATTTATTTTCTGTATCTATGAGTGCATTTCTTTTTTTTCCATATATATCCCTTTGTATTATTTCTAAATTCCACATAGAAGTGATATCATATATTTGTCTTTTCCTTTCTGGCTTATTTCACTGAGCAAAATATTCTCTAGGTCCAAGTATGTTGCAGAAAATGGCAGAATTTCATTTTTTATGGCTAATTAATGTTCCATTGACTATGTATGTAAGACATCTTCTTTACCCATTTTTCTTTTGATGGGCACTTGGATTGCTATCATATCTTGGTTATTGTAATTTCTGCTGCTATGAATAGTGGGGTACATGTATCTCTTTGAA
Organism: Camelus bactrianus; assembly: GCF_048773025.1. Taxonomy (NCBI): domain Eukaryota; kingdom Metazoa; phylum Chordata; class Mammalia; order Artiodactyla; family Camelidae; genus Camelus; species Camelus bactrianus. The sequence continues at coordinate 73,196,274 of NC_133575.1, read as the reverse complement.
TTAATGTTTTCATATTTCTGGATATAAACCCAGAAGTGGGATTACTAGATCATATGATAGTTCTACTTTCAGCTTTTTGAGGAACTGCCACAGTGTCTTCCACAATGGCTGCACTAATTCAGATTCCCACCAACAGTGTAAAAATGTTTTCTTTCTCCACATCCTCATCAATGTTTATTATTTGTAGCTTTTTGATGATAATCATTTGATAGGTGTGAAGCAATATTTCACTATCATTTTCATTTGAATTTCTCCAATAATTAGCTATATTGAGCATCTTTCATGTGGCTGTTGGGTGTCTGTATGCCCGCTTTTGAAAATTTCTATTCAGGTCTTCTGCCCATTTGCTCATTGGGTTGTTTGTTTTTTTGATATTGAACTGTGTGAGCTGTTCACAAATTTTAAATGTTAATCCTTTGTCTGTTGTATCATTTGCAAATTTTTTTCCATTCCATAGGTTGTATTTCATTTTCCCAATGGTTTCCATTGTTGTGCAAAGAAAGGCTTTAAGTTTAATTAGGTTGCTTTTGTTTATTTTTGCTCTTTTTCTTTTACCTTATGAGACAGATCCCCCCAAAATATTTGCTACTATTAATGTCAAAGAGCGTTCTGCCAATGTTCTCTTCTAGGAGTTTTATGGTTTCAGGATTTATATTTAGGTTGTTAATCCATTTTGAGTTTATATATTTATGTGGTGTGAGGAGATGTTCTACTCTTATTGTTTTACATGTAGCTGTCCAGGTTTCCTAGTACAACTTACTGAAGAGACTATTTTTTCTTTGATGTATATTCTTTCTCCTATTTCTTGGACTAATTGACCATGGGTGAGTGGGTTAATTTCTGGGCTCTCTATTTTTTTCCCTTGATCTATATGTTTGTTTTGTGCCAGTATCATGCTGTTTTGATGAATGTAACTTTGTAATATAGTCTAAAGTCTGATACCTCTAGCTTTGTTTGTCTCAATATCATTTGGCAATTCAGGGTCTTTTGTCATTCCATATGAATCTTAAGATTATTTGATCTAGTTCTGTGAAAAAATGTTGTGAGCATTTTATAGGGATTGCATTAAATCTGTAGATTGCTTTGGATAGCATAGACATTTTAACAGTATTAGTTCTTCCAGTCCAAGAGCACTGGATTTTGTTCCCTGTCTTTGTGTCATCTTCAGTTTCCTTCATCAATATTTTTGGTTTTCAGAGTGAAAGTCTTTCACCTCCCTGGTTAAGTTTATTCCCATACATTTTATTCTTTTTGATGCAATTTTAAATGGAATTTATTTACTTTCTCTGATAGTTTATTATCATTTATAGAAAAGCAACAGATTTCTGTATATTAATCTTGTATTCTGAAACTTCGCCAAATTCACTAATTCACTTTTTAGTTCTAATAGATTTTGGGGTCAGATTTAGAGTTTTTGGTATAAAATATCATCTTCAAATAGTGACAGTTTTACTTTTTCCCTTCCAATTTGGATGTATTTTATTTCTTTTTCTTGCTGATTGCTGTGGCTCATACTTTCAATACTATGTTAAATAGAAGTGGCAAGAGCAGGTATCCTTGTCTTGTTCCTAAATTTATATGAAGGGCCTTCAGCTTTTCACCACTGAGTGTGATGTTAGGTGTGGGTTTGTTATTAATGGTCTTTATTATGTTGATACATGTTTCCTATATATTCACTTTGATGAGAATTTTGTCACAAATGGATGTATTTTGTCAAATGCTTTTTCTGTGACTATTGAGACAGTCACGTGATTTTTACCCTACCTTTTGTTATCATGGTGTATCTCATTGCTTGATTTGAAAATGTTTAACCATCCCTGAGTCTGAAATAAATCCAATCTGATTATAGGTTATGCATGATACTTTTTATATATTGTTGGATTCTGTTTGCTGATTTTTTTGAGGATTTTTGCATCTATATTCATCAAAGATACTGACTTGTATATTTCATCCTTTTGTAGTTTCTTTGTCTGGTTTTGGTATCAGAGTGATTGTGGTCTCATAGAATGAATCTGGGAGTATTCTGTCCTCTTCAAGTTTTTGGTATAGCTTGAAGAGGATAGGTATTAACTACACTTTGTATGTTGGGTAGAATTCCCCAATGAAGTTATCTAGTCCTGGAATTTGTTTGATGGTATTTTTTTAAAAACAAATTCAATTTAGCTACTAGTGATTAGTCTGTTTCTTATTGATTCAGTCTTGGCAGGTTGAATATTTCTAGAAATTTGTCCATTTCTTCTAGCTTGTCCAATTTGTTGGAATATAAGTGTTTACACTGTACTGTTAAGATTTTTCATATCTCTGTGACACTGGTTGTTATTACTCTGCTTTCATTTCTTATTTTGCTTATTTGGGTCCTCTTTCTTTTTTCTTATCTTTTTTTTTCTTAAACCTGTCTAAAAGTTTATCAGTTTGTTTGTCTTATCAAAAAACCAGCTCTTGGTTTCATTGATATTTTCTATTGTTTTTGGCCTCTATTTTATTTATTTCCTCCCTGATATTTGCAATTTCTTTCCTTCTGCTGATTTTAGGCTTTCTTTTTCTTTTTCTAATTCTTTTAGATGGTAGGTTAAGTAGTTTATTTGAGATTTTTCTTGTTTCTTGAGGAAGACCTGTACTGGTATAATCTTCCCTCTTAGAAATGCTTTAGTTGCATTACATACATTTTGGTGTATTGTTTTTCTATTTTCATTTGTCTGTAGGCATTTTCTGATTTCATCTTTGATTTGTTCTTTGACCAATTGCTTTTTTAGTAGCATGTTCTTTAGTCTCTACAGGTTTGTTCTTTACCTAGTTTTCTTTCTGTAATTGTGGTTGGAAAAGAAAATGTTTGATATAATTTCTATTCTCTTTAATTTTTTGAGATTTGTTTTGTGGCTTAGCATGTGATCTATCCTGAATAGCATTCCATGTGCACTTGAAAAGAGTGTGTATTCTGTTGCTTTTGGATGTAATATCTTGTAGATATCTATTAAAACCAAATGGTTTATTGTGTCATTTAAGGCCACTTTTACCTTGTTGACTTTCTGTATGGATGATCTGTTCATTGATGAAAGTTGGGTGTTAAAGTTCCCTACTATTATTGTATTATTGTCAATGTCTCTCTTTACATCTATTAGTATTTGCTTTATATATTTAGATGCTCCTATTAAGTGCATATATGTTAACAACTGTTATATCCACTTCTTGTATTGACCCTTTATCATCATATAATGTCCATCTTTGCATTCTGTTATAGCCTCTGGTTAAAAGTATATTTTGTCTTATATGAGTATTACTAACCAAGTTTTAATGCCATTTCCATTTGCACAAAATATCTTTTTACATTCCTTCACTTTCAATCTGTGTGTGTCTTTAGCTCTGAAGTGCATCTTGTAGGTAGCATATTGAAGGGTCTTGTACTTTGTTATCCAATCACCCACCCTTTATCTTTTGATTGGAGCATTTAGTCCACTGACATTTAAAGTAATTATTGATAGGTATGTACTTATTGCCAATTTATTACTCATTATCTGGTTATTTTTGTAGTTCTTCTCTGTTCATTTCTTCTTTTTGTTTCTTTGCTTGTGATTTGATGATTTTCTTTAGTAGTATAATTGAGTTCCTTTGTTTTTGGTTTTTGTGTGACTATGGTAGATTTTTGATTTGTGATTACCATAGGGTTCATATATGTTGACTTATAATTGTATCTATTTGTTTTAAACTGGTAGTCATTCAAATTCAAAAATATCCTAGGAGACCTATATTTTTACACCCCTCCACCACATTTTGTGGTTTCGATGTCACATTTTAGATCTTCATGCTTATCTCTTTATTCTTTGTTGTATTTATAGTTGCTGTTAAAATTTTTGTATTTTAATCTATGTACTTTCTTATATAAGTGTTTGATCCTCAGACCTTACTATATATTTGCCTTTCCTAGTGGGATGTTTCCTATTGTATAGATTCTTTTTTTCATTAGAGAAATCCCTTCAACATTTCTTTTAGGGTAGGCTTAGTATTGCTGACTTCTTTTTTTTTTTTTTTTTTTTTTGATTATCTAAGAAGTTTTTTTCTTTAATCTCTATTATAAATTGTAATCTTGATGGGTAGAATATCCTAGGTTTCAGTATTTTTTCCTTTTGGAATTTTGTATATATCATGCCACTCCCTTCTGACCTGCAAAGTTTCTGCAGAGAAATCCCTTGAGACCCTTATGGGGGTCTCCTTTGTATATAACTCCATTTTTCTCATGTTCCCTTTAGAATTCCTTTCTTATCTTTAGCCGTTTTAGTTAAGATATGTCTTGGTGTAGGTATTTGGTTTCATCTTGTTTGGGACCCTCTGTGCTTTCTATACCTGGATGTCTGTTTCCTTCTTCAGTTTTAGAATTTCTCAGCCATTATTTCCTCAGATACATTTGGCCCCCTTCTCTCTCTCTTCACCTTCTGAAACCCCTATAATATGGATATTTAAATGCAAAATGTTGTATTAGAGCTCTCTTAAATTGTTTTCATTTTTAAAAAGTTTTTTTCTGCTGCTCTGATTGGGTGATTTCTATTATTCTATTTTCCAGACCACTTATGCATTCTTTGTAACAGTTAGTCTGCTATTCATTCCTTTTAGTGTGTTTTTTATTTCAGCTATTGAATTATTCAGTTTTGATTGGGTCTTTTTATATTTTCTAGTCCCTTGTTACAATGAGCAGTGTGTAGATCATTTCTTTTCCTTAATTCACTTAAGATTTTTATTACCAATGCTTTGAATTTTTTATCTGGTAAAGTATTTGTTTTTATTTTTTATTTTTTCAAGGGCTTTCTTTCACTCTTTCAATTGAGAGTAGTTCCTCTGGTTTTTCATTTTGATTAACTGTCTCTGCTTATATGAATTTAGATGAAAGTGTTACCTAATGCATTCTTTAAGGGATGTTCGTATGTGGGAGTATCCCTACACAGACTGCAAGTCCCCAGTGCCTTTGGTGGGATAACTGGATTTGTCATGGATGTAAGTCATATCTTTCTTCAGGGTGTGCTGGCAGCTATCACCTTGATAGAGGGTGGGGCTGGAGATGGAAGAGTTAGAGCAATTGCAAGGTGTGAGTGTCTTTCTCTCTGCTCAGTGTCTGTCACTGCCTTGTCAGGAGTGAGATATGGTCTCAAGCTGCTGCAGCAGCAGCCCTGACAGTCTGGCTCAATCTGGTTCTGTCCTCTTTAACTGTGTACTTTTCCCTCTTGCTGCACTGGGACCTTTGCCACCATGGAGGGGTGTACTGAAGGAAGTAAGGCCCATGCTCAGATTTGATGTGTTGCCTGTGTAGGCATCTGCAGCTTTGCTCAGTAGCAGCCTTAGGTGGCAGCCCCCTTTGTCTCTCACAGCCTGTTACTGCCTCCTGCCTCCACTGTCCCTGTCCTGTTGTGGAACTTCTCTGCAAGCCTGATGGAGCTTGTGTGGACTCACGACATGTGTTGGGAGGTTAGCTGTGATAGAGCAGTTGCCACCAGAAATCTGAGCAACTTCTGAGGTGCTGTGTGAATAAATGCCAACAGTGACTGCCACCATGCCACCCTGGCTCTGCCCTGGGACCAGGTCACCTCTGCATCCCAAGGTTGAGTCCTTTCCTCCTGCCTGTCTGGCTGCCCTAGATTCAGTGCCACTCTGTGTCATGGAGTGAGTGGGTCAGAGCTTTTGCTTGGCACAGGCTGGGACATGCACTGAGGTGGTCACAGGAAATCCCATAGCACTAGCACAGACTCTCTGCCATGCCTTGAGGGATGATCAGCATCCAAGCTTCTCACAAGTGGAATTCAGGCTTCTCCAACCTTTCTGTCTAACACAGTGATCCTCCAGCTGGTCAAAGGAGTTTGTCTCTTCCTCATATGACCCCAGGATTGGGACACCCACTGTGTAGCTTAACTTGCTCACTCCCCAGGGTTTTGTGTCTGTTCTTGTAATCTCCATTTTCCTCTGAGTCCCCTCCCAGGGGCACATGTCCTGAACTGATCACTTTCCTTCCCTTACTACCCATCTGAGTGTGTATCTTTTTTGCAGCCTTGGTTATTCAGGGATCCTTCTGTCCATTTCCAGTTATTTTTCAGTGAGGATTATTCCACCTGTAGATGTATTTTTGATGTTTTCATAAGGGGAGGTAAGCTCCGTGTCCTCTTACTCTACCATGTTGATCCAGGTCCCTCTTTGTCCATTTTTAAAAATTTTTTGTTTGTTTTTACTTTTTTTTTTTTTTTTTTTTTGGCTATTGACTTGTGTGATTAATACTCCCACACACTGGAGAAACATGGTTTTGTAAAGGGAAAGATTGCCTGAGGTTCAGATGACAGGTATATTTTCTACAGTTTAAGTTCATGGTGGTGGTTTGTTGAGATGAATTTTAAGTATGTGTTGAGATTGACATTTAAACCTAATTAAATTGACTAGAAATATTATGGAATATTTAGGATGTTTACTTTGAACAGGAGAGGGAAATGCTACAAATCATGATTAAAAACAATGTTGGGAATTTTTCCCCAAATTTTAATGATAATCCCACATGAAGTTTATTTTCCTTAATAAACAATTATGTCTAGTGTACAGTGCTTCTTCTGCAGTCAGATTGACACCAAATATAGTTGTCAAAATTTATAAAACATTTTTTCTTGAATCTAAAATGCTTATTCATAAATCTATGTTCATCCTTATAGTTTTCTGCCTCCTTTCCTTTTTTCACACCTTACTCTCATCAAAACAGGAAGACTTTAATCTCACTCTAGTTTACTTTCATTGTAAACCTTACCAATTTAGTGTTTATACCTCTCCAATCATCATAGCATATCTTTTGTGTTGGTGTATAAATTGAATCTATAGTCAGTGATGGGGGTAATTCAAAGAAGGGGGATGGAGTGGCAGGGATTAGTCCAAGAAAAAGAAAGTATTGACAATAAGACATGAAAATATTTTAGGGGGAAATGAGTACCTTTCCTCACTTCGGTTTTTTTATGTATTATAATTCAGCTAACTTACATAGACATTAAGTCTTGTGGATAGAGATGACATCAGTTTTTTCCCCCCTCTATGGTTCTTTTTGTCCCACTGAAAACATTTGATAAATAATGTTTATAAACTCTATGGCTACTGATAAAATAGACTGTGCTTTCTGATAAGAATGATCTCCAGACAGTTTTATTCCTTCTTTCCAATAAAAGATGGTATACTAGTGCATTTTAGATGTAGCCAATATAACAGTGCCTGCACATCCATAAGATCATGTCCATGACCAAGAAGAAATGGCTACAGGATACAAGAAGGAATTAAAAAAAAAAAAAAAAAACAGGATAAAGTCTGCTACTTAAAAAGGATCTGATACATCGAGAAATTTTTATAGTTCCTTGTTGAGATGAATTCTTTAGGTCTTAACCTGAAGCAATAGTTACTATTCTTTTCAATCTCTCAAATGACTTATATTTAGCCTATCTTCCAATTATAGCCTGTAATTGACCTTGGATCACTTGTATTTTAAAACCCAATGCTTCTCAAAGCGTGAATTGTGAAATTTATACCAGCATAAAAATTACCTGAAGTGTTCCTTAAATGCATATTCCTGGGCCCAATCAGACTTACTCAGTTGATCTGAAGATCAAGCCAGGAGTCTGCATTTTTAATAAATCTTATTGTGATTCTTTCTGCAAATTAAAGTTTGGGAATCATGCAGTATAGGAATCCTTTCCTTAGGTACTCATTTTATACTCAAGGCTTTACAGCATATTTCAAAGTATATATTTCACAACTACCTATATATCAATCTATCTACAAATTGATTAATACATACTGTGTAAAAGGAATAAAACATCTTATCCATGATTATGGAATATAACAAAATGTATTAGGAACATGGTTCTTGGATTCAGACTTCTTAATATGTAGTTAGAGAAATTTGACACAAAAGGAAAAATAGTGATACAAATCATATACATCATCCACAAATATTTACATCTCTGTAGGAACCTGAATTGAATGATACGTGTCACTCATATGGGAGAGTTCCTTGTATGCTATTGAGTTCAGAAGAAGGCAATATTTTTTAAGAAAGCTTTGAAGGTTCAGAGTTTTTGTTTACATACAGATGTTAAAATAGTCTTAAAAGCAATAAATGAGGGAATAGAAATTTGCAACTTATATCTAGTGTGGGTGGGAATATAATTAAAACAATCTGGTTGGAAGACACCTGCACCCCAATGTTCATAGCAGCACTATTTACAATAGCCAAGACATGGAAATAACCTAAATGTCCATTGACAGATGACTGGATAAAGAAATTGTGGTACATTTATATAATACGATACTGCCTAGCCATAAAAAGAATAAAATAATGCCATTTGCAGCAACATGGATGGACCTAGAGATTATCATTCTAAGTGAAGTAAGCCCAAAAGAGAAAGAAAAATACCATATGAGATCATTCATATGTGGAGACTAAAAAGAAAAAAAAAAGAAAATGAACATTAATACAAAAGAGAAACAGACTCATAGACATAGAATACAAACTTGTGGCTGCCAAGGGGGAGAAGGGTGGGAAGGGACAAAATGGGAGTTCGAAATATGTAGATACTGGTAGGCATATGCAGAATAGATAAACAAGATTATACTGTGTAGCACAGGGAAATATATACAAGATCTTGAGGTAGCTCGCATTAAAAAAAAGTGACAATGAATATATGTATGTTCATGTATAACTGAAAAATTATTCTCTACACTGGAATTTGACACAACATTGTAAAATGACTATTACTCAATAAAAAAATGTTAAAAAAACCCAATCTGGTTGGAATTTACTATAAACAGTACTAAGATTAATACCTGATTGCTTTTAATAACATTCCACTTTCAGAACATGGATGAACCTTGAAAACATCCTGGGTGAAGGAACTCAGTTACAAAAGACTGCACATATTATATGATTCCATTCATATGAACTATCCAGAATAGGCAAATTTATGGAAATAATAGATTGGTGGTTGCCAAGGTTGGGGTTGATGGAGAAAATGGAGGGGTGAGTACTAAAGGGTATGGGGTTTCTTTTTAAGATAATGAACAGGTTTCAAACCTGGTTTTAATCACTTTGTTTTTCTTTAATACACTTTAAATGGGAAAGGTATAGAGTATCTGAATAATATCTCAATAAAGCCATTAAAATAAATAAATAGATAGATAGATAGATGCACTGATTATTTTCAGAAAAAAAAAAAAAAACAACAACAATCCTTGGCTGTTTACAAGAACTTCATCAGAAAAAGAAGGCAAGGAGTGTTCACCAGCTTAAATATGGAGACTATCATGCCCTAGTTTCTTAACTCATGAAGATTACAGACTCCCTTTCATTCTTGTACACAGCCTGACCTTCAATAATTGTCTTGCAGTCAGCAGTGGAGGGAGAAGATGTCTCCTGATGCTCGGAAAAGGGAGAGTAGATCTCATAATACCCAATAGGAGAGGTAAAGGATAAACCTTATAATTATAAATTAACTGTTTTCAAAAAGATTATTTCAAAAGGCTGATAACAGCACACCTTTTTTTAAAAAACTTACAATATTTATCCAGTGAAATATTTAAGTTTACAAACGGTTCATGACATTTGTCCAAGAAAGTAAAACAGTAAGGATGTTTTTGTTAGTTGAGATTTTAAGTTTAAAAATATATGATACGAAATTCTATTTATATTGGAGGTTGCTTTGTTTTATAAATAGTTTGATTAGAGATGTAAGATGAAAAAATGTAGAGACTACCTCCCATAAACTAAAGAGACTGGAATGGAATAGTAAATCTGAATGTGAGCTTTGGCGTCAGGTTGACCTGGGCTTAAATGTCAGGTCCACAACTTACTAGCAGAATGACATTTAGCAAGTCCCTGAATCTTCGTTTATCACTCTGTAAAATGGAGACAATTGCGACTTATATGGCCATTGTTAAGTTTAAATAAAATAACCTCGATAAATTGCTTAACATGGGTCAGCACTCTATGAATGTTAAGTCTTTATCAGCTATGTGTAATATATCATATACCATTTCCAGATCATGTGCCAGTGTGTTTAAAACAGTATTGGGTGAAACAGTGTCACATAGTTGATAACAACATCTTCTGGAAACAAATGTTCTTCCTTCGGATCTTAACTCCACCATTTATATGACTCCACCTTTCTAAGGCTCCAAGTTTTATCAGTAAAGTAGAGATAATAATGATTATTATCTCATAAGGCTGTGATGAAAATTAAATGTGATATTTGTAAACCTTTAAGCATAGTGCCCAATGTAGATTAAGTACCCAGTAAAAGTTAGCATTAGCAGTATATTTTTAGAAAGATGATGATGGAAGTGACTATGTAGATAAAAGGGAAAAGACTGTAAACAGGTGTTGATAAATAGGCAGTAAGAGCCTTGATAATAGCAGTGAATAGAACAGAAATGAAATGAAGATAAAGTAACAGATTCAAGAGACGGACAATGTTTTCGTCACTTAGTGCTGCCTTTCACGCTAGATACCAGATTTTCTTTTAACGAACACATGCTGTGATATCGTCCCCTGTTTAATATTTGGATGTAAACATGTACAGTTCATTCTGGAAATAATGCCCTTTAACTCTGCAGTGTGATTTTAATGCAATTTCAGACTTCATTGCAGAGAGACTAGCGTGAGGGATATGCTTGGTCCAAAGAACTCAAAATCCGTCAAGTTATCTTGATTGACAGCTGTTTATTCTAACTATGCATAGACACGTGTGCTTTGACATAACGATTGAGAAGAATATTTAATATATTTCAGATATATAAAAAGCCTAATTTTTAATCTTCATGGTTAAGGCTTAATATCCTTAGACTGTCTCTTTGTTGTATATGATTGATCAATGATATTAGGTTGCTAATTTTCTAAACGACTTCAAGGATATCAAATACATTCAACATTAAAACTCCATTGTACAAATATCATCTTTCTTTGATAACCATCCTAAATAACTCCCTGCTCCCTCCAATCCCAAAGATGGAATTTAGTAGACAGTGGGAGAAGAATGCCAGGGTGGCCTTTGGAGAGATCAGATTTTCCCTATTATGTATTTTGGTTTCCTTGCTTGGATTAATACTAGTTAAATACATGACAAATGAATGTATATAAATATTTTACCTCATAAATCATTAGTCTCTTTATCCATGTGTTTTCTTCAGTAGCAATTAAATCCTGAATTTAAAAGAGGATTGAATTTTCTTTTCAGGTACCCATTTGGGAAATTAAGGAATTGAAGGAGATGAAGGAGACTCCCATTAATCAGAGATACAAGTAGTTCATGTCTTGAAACAAATGTGTAAAGAAGTCAAAATACACACTACCCCAAAATGTGTTTCTGTGTGAGTGAGAAATGGTGTGGGAAGGTCAAAGTGGATGAGGAGCTGACTCTTCCTGAGCTCTGGACACCCCCACTGATGCACATTTTCTGGGAATCACTGCATTACTGAGGCTGTTATACCTACACTTAACTTGTAGGTACCAAATATGGCTTTGAATAACAGCTGACCCAACAGCTTCACTTCAAAACTTCTGATTCTAATATCAAAGCATCTCCATTCCATATGTCTATTCCAACATGAACACAATTGCCTGAAGAATAAAGTGGATTGATTCATAATTATATATTTTTAATCTTGTCACATTCTCAGAGATCTTTTTAAAAGGACTAAAAGAGTTCCTAAAAATCTTATAGATTTGAAATGGGAAAATAACCCCAAAACTCAGATTAATCTCTATACAAACTACAATATGTCTGAGATAATTAAATTCACCATATCATGACTCAGTTATTTGGTTTCAATAATGAATATGCTTTGTATTTTAAAACATAGCCGTTGGTCAGAGTTGCGTCTTTATTTGGAACCATCAGTAAATTATTACAATGTCATGCTTTGTAGGTCTTTCTATAGTGGTCCTAGTTTCTTTGGAATATATATATATATGTTTTGCTATGCTAGTGTGGGTATCATTTTGTTTTGGTGAAAAGGAAGCAATTGGTATGCTTACAAGTATGCTCAATTCAAGTTAGATAACGCATATTCCATTTTGTGCATGACAAGTTTACAAACCATAGTTATCAAAGGCTTCTTCCAGGAGAATTTCTACTCAAGTGTAGAGAGCATTAATCACACTGAGGAGGAGAAGCACTCGGAGTAAACCAAATGAAAAAGTTCACTTAAAGCTCTTCATCTTCTAAGAGCAGAACCTCAGGACCTGTATTTATTCCTATTGCTTTAAGCAATCTCCCAGTAAATGTAATGGACCAAAATATATTTCATTTCTTTTCAAGTCACCTTTAATTTTCTAAAAAAAGACTATTGAAATGTCTACATTTTTCACTGTAGGCGTTTGCCTTCTGGAGAAAAAAAAAGTAACATCCTAAGAACTTCTTAGAAAAAGTAGGATTTATATATCACACGTGATACTTATCTCCTTTCCTATTTTAACCATAAACAACACACTGAGCCTCTACATCCACAGTCTACTTATAAACAAATGTGTTTGTTGTTACTCATATTTTACTTAATCATATTTGATATTTTAGACTGCTTGAACCCAAATCTATACCTAAGGCACCTTTTTTTTTAAATTAAAAAAAAAATATTCTCAGTCTATTCCCTGCTTGCCACTCTGGGCTGGTCTAGCCTCTTCCCCTCAACTTTTTGAAGCCTCATACTTAAGAAACTCCTCTATCCTATTGGAAATAGTCTGGAGCCAAGAGTCCATAAATGTTGGTACTAGTTCTGGCTTTCTGGATGATAAGTCCTCAGCCTTAGGGAAAGCCTTACTCTTGCTGTGCGTCTGCATGTTTCTCTCCCTCCATCTTCCTCTTTCTCGTTTTTTTTTTTTTTTTATTGAAGTATAGTTGATTTACAATATTGTGTTAGTTTCAGGAGTACAGCATAGTGATTCAGTATGTGTTCAGATTATACTCCACTATAGGTTATTATAAGACAATGGCTATAATTCCGTGTCCTATACGGTAGATCCTTCATCCTTATCTAGTTTACATATAGTAGTTTGTATCTGTTAATCCCATACACCTAATTTGTCCCTCCTCTCCTCTGCCACTGGTAACCAATAGTGTGTTTTCTTAATCTGTGAGTCTGTCCTGATTTGTATATACATTCATTTGTGTTTTTTTAAGATTCTACATATAAGTGATATGTATTATTTGTCTTCCTCCGTCTGACTTATTTCACTAAGCTTAATAATCTCTAGGTAGGTCCATCCACACTGCTGCAGGTGAAAGTATTTCATTTTTTTAAGTCTGAGTTTTATATATACATGTTACATCTTCTTAATCCAGTTGTCTGCTGATGGCCAGTTTGTTTCCAAGTCTTTGCTGTTGTAAATAGTGCTGCTATGAATATTAGAGTGCATGTATCTTTTTGAATTGTGTTGAATTTTTTTTTCCTGGATGTATAACCAGGAGTGGAATTGACGGATCATATGGTAGTTCTATTTTCAGTTTTTTGAGGAATCTCCATGGTCCTTTTGATAGTGGTCAAACCAATTTACATTCCCACCAACAGTATACAAGGGTTCCCTTTTTCTCCACATCCTCTCCAACATTTGTTATACATGGACTTTTGATGATAGCCATTCTGAGAGGTGTGAGGTGATATCTCATTGTAGTTCGATTTGCATTTCTCCAATAATTAGCAATGTTAAGCATCTTTTCATGTGCCTGTTTCCATCTTCTTTGGAAAAATATCTATTTAGGTCTTCTGCCCATTCTTTATTGGATTGTTTGAGGTTCTTTTGATATTGAATTGTATGAACTGTTTGTATATTTTGGATATTAACTCCCTATTGGTCACATCATTTGCAAGTATTTTTTCCCATTCTGTAGGGTTTTTTTTTTTTTTCCATTTTGTTAATGGTTTCCTTTACTGTGCAAAAACGTTTAAATTTAATTAGGTCCCATTTGTTTATTTTTACTTTTATTTCTTTTGCATCAGGAGGCAGATCCAAAAAGTATTGCTGCAATTAATGTCAAAGAGTGATCTGCCATTGTACATATTAGTAAACTAAGGTACAACAAGTTCAAGTAACTTGTTCAAGTTTACATAACAAGTAAGTGAAAAGAACTGAGATCCACATCCAGGCAGACTGGCTCCAAAACTCATGTTCCTAATAATTATCTTATGTTCCAGTTTCAAAGCATAACTATCATGCATTCATGTGTGCAAATTGAAAACTTTCTATTTTTATCATTATATTCATAAAGCAATCATACTTTTAGTGCTAGTTTTTCAAAATATTAACTTTACCATTTTTTGTGGCTATTTTAGTAACAATTTATAGCATCAATATATTACAGACCCAATCTATTCCCATTTGGAGATAGATTCACACTATTTCTTTAGACAGAATAATTTCTTTTTAACATTTTAAATAAATCAAATCCACTGATGACAAATGCAAAGGAATATCCCCATGCATTAAGGTAAGAGCAAAATTCATCAGTGAAACAATCCATAAATCTCCAAACGAAGCAGTGGTCAGCTCCAGTTATCATTGCATGAAATGTTTATATCAATTACAAATGTTAATCAGTGTTATCAACTACAAATAAATGTGTTCCTTACTTTTTAAGAAATTTGGCAATAATATTGGAAACACAGTTGAAGAAACATCAATAATGAGTTCATTAAATATTAAGTATTGTCCTTAGCTCTGTTACTTCCTCCAACTTTTGAATAAGCTTTACCAGTGTTAATTATGCTTTCCAGATATAAAAATATGAGCAAATTTTAATTCAAATTAAGTAAAAAGCTTAAGCATTGCATGCATGTTTGTTATTTGCAAATATTTTTTGTTTTGTGGAAAGTGGAAAATTTTTCATTTATGTCTGAAGATGGGCTAGAAATTTAGAGAAAAGCAATGAACTAATATTTTTGTTAATTTTATCAAAATCTTGCTGTTATATTTAAAAGTCACTTTCTGTATCAAATATTTCAATGATCATAACTTGTTTATGCCGGGTTTTTTTTTTTTTTTGCCAACTAGCAATAATTAAAGACTTTTTAACCAATCTTCTTTACTATTTTGTCAATAAAGTTCAATAAATGTGATGGCATATAAAAACTAGACCAAATATTTGTCCATGCATGTCATTTATTGTGTATAAATGTTGAGTTATTTTTTTTCTCAGAAAACGTTTTATAGTCATGTGTAAATTTTTTTAAAACAGATAATTTCTTGTTTTTCAAGTCTTGTGATATACTTGTTTCTCAATTATTAGAAAACAATAATATGATTCTATGGTAAACATGGGAACAATTTGCATTACATGTTGAATAAGAGAAAATGCATTGCAAAGGAAAGAAAGGATTAGAGCTCCACTTACCCAGCACAGATCAATCAACCTTATCCAATTTGAATGCTTTGATTGACATGTTCGGACAATTATTGAGTAAAATGGCATAACAAAGACAGAATATCTGTTAGTTGAGAGAGCTCTTCCATTTTTAATTCTTTTGAAAATTCACCCTTGGACAAAATTTTTGAGAATACATGCATAATAAATTTTGATTTATATTTTAACTTATTCACCCATTCCTCAATTATTTTTGATCATCTATTAAATACTGGGTGATATCAAATGAAATTTTTGATAGACAGTATTTTTGTAGATCAAAAACATTCACATATGAGCAACTTTTAAATCATTCAACTTAACACGCAGTACTGAGGTAGGTGCTAGTGTGATTGAGAATGTGGGGTATAGTTCTTTCTGTTTGGCCTACTTGGGCGATCCACAACGTTTACCACCAAGTTAACAAGGCATAGTAATATGTGTTTACAGGCCAAAATACTATGGAATTTTAGAAAAGGAAGAGATTAACATAGTCTAGAAGGTATTATAGGCAGGTGAGATAAGCATATCAATATATTGACATTGATGCCTTTAAATAGTCTTTTACAGATGTTATTTAAGGGTACCAACTTGCAAGAGTTATATAACATGATAAAGGTGTTGATTTTCACTGCAATGCCAATCACATAAGAATATATAAGTATATCAGATTAATGTATTGTACGTGTTAAATTTACACAATGTTATGTCAAATATATTTCAATTAAAAAGCCTTTTAAAATATTATGCATCTATGAAATATTTGGATGCTACTCTTTATGCTTTTAATCTTCTCTAACTTTGGAAATATCTGGATATTTAATTTCCTTTTTTCCAGTGGTCATATGGATGTTGGATACTATGATCAAAAGGAATGTGTGATTTGCATCTTTCTTTTCTTTTTTTTTTTTTAATTGAAGTATAGTCAATTACAATGTGTCAATTTCTGGTGCACAGCATAATGTCCCAGTCATGCATATATGTACATAGATTCATTTTTACATACTTTTTCATTAAAGGTTATTACAAGATATTGAATATAGTTCCCTGTGCTATACAGAATAAATTGGGTTTTTATCTATTTTTATATATAATGGTTAACATTTGCAAATCTCTAACTTCCAAATTTATCCTTTCCCACCCCCTCTCCCCCTGTAAAAATAAGACTGTATACTATGTCTGCAAGTCTGTTTCTTTTTGTAGATGAGTTCATTGGTGTCCTTTTTTTTTTTAGATTCCACATATGAGTGATATCATATGGTATTTTTCTTTGTTTTTCATTTTTTCTATTTTTTTCTACCAAGTTCAAAACAAATTATCAAACAACACAACACTAAAAGACTATCCTTTATACAAAACAATTCTTCTGTATCACAACACCTATCAAAGTTTTGACTACTCAATAAATAGTGAACTAAAAATATTGTGACTACATGATTATACACAACTTCCTTCAAGGCTTCAATAGTAATAAATCTCCTCTTTTAAATAAAAGGAGATATGCCACATTTGTAAACTAAGGAAATGTACAACATTTTCTTTATCATGAAATGTATTTTGATATTTAGCAAGGGCTCCTAAATCTCATTTTCTAAATTATAACCAAGAGTTATTACACCACAGCACTATTGATAAACAAATTTGGGTAAGAAATAAGATTCTTACTCTGTAAGGAAAAAAAATTAAAACATATTTTTAAAAATTGCCTTTTCCATTAATGGTTATTAAAAGTGCTTTATTTCTAGAGAAGATAGAAATATTTAAGGTAAAGCTGTTCCCATCCCAAGAAACAAAAACATTATTATTGTTATACTAGCAATCCCAATTTGGAAGGAAGCAATTGGCAATAAAGGTCACCCAATCATTGAAATTCAGACTCTCAGGGCTCAAGGTACATTACTGTTATTACTGTTTTTTACAGTTTTACATTCCTTGAAATACAATTTTAAGAGGCTTTGACAATAATTTTCTCCATAGCATAGCCAACCAGGAGCCAATTAATCTGCATTCTCACTCAAATTTGGTAATGGTTAGAAAATTAATTTCAACTGCTTACAAAGTAATTCATGTAGAAAAGCATGCTTCAAACACTATTTCATTTAGAGCCCAAAGACTATTCTACAAACGTTAGGGACAGGTATTTGCTACAGATTAAAGGATAGTTTTCACCTATTAAATACAACCAGATGCCCATAGATATCACAAATTCTACCCATCATTGTTTTTAATTTTCTTCAATTATACTGAGACTATAACCTTATGCACAAGTTCTACCTAAGACTATTTAGACAGTTCTGCCTATAAATCATCTAAACAGATGATTATTATCTGTTCTAGTTTTAAAGACATAAAAAAATATTCAGTAGTCATCCTTGGAACACCATTCCATTGTTTAATCACCCTTTGCAGGCATATTTTTCATTATTTTTTATGTCAGAAGCCAAAATAGTGCTTTAGTATATTTAAATCTACCTGCACTATAAAATAAGTCCTATAACAAGTTTCCTACCAAAGATTTCCATTATCAAATCCACAGTATACTGGGTGTTTTATCATTTTCTTCCAGATTAATCTCAAACATTGTATAAAACAGGCAGCATGCCAATTACATTAGGTATAAAGCTAAATTAATAAAGTCAACAACATTTGAGCTCTCAAGAATTTTCTGTATAACCTATAGATAAAAAATCTTCTGGCATACTCACTCCCCCACTATGGAGATAACAAAACATTTTGGTCTACTCTATAGTTGGTGTATACTATGGAATGTTTTAGTCTATTCCATAATTGGTACATACCACTGATCTTTTAACTAAAGACCCCAATAAATCTGAAAACTCAAGCCACTTGAAACAGGATAGGGTTCTCTAATCATTCTAAGGACAAACTCTTACAGTCTTCGCCAGTTAATGGGAAATCCTATATTGCAGAATGGATCTAGCGTTGGGGAAAATGTGGGACTCTGTTCTGGCCCATGGCCACTCTGGAAGAGCTCATCCTAGGATTCATGTCATTGCCAAGAACAGCTAACACTGAAGGAAGATTTTGAGACTAATCCAACTAGCTGGAATCCCTTTGCCCACAATTTGAATAGGCATTGAGAATAGCTTTGGGCCTAAATAATTGCTTCAAGGCCAGATCATCTCTTGACCCACAGTTTTCAGGACTTATATTCAAGTTTGACTTCGATTGGTGAAAGCTCAGCATGAAATTAAATAAATGGTAAGCAGCATAAAATCTATCTTAACATTTTAACTTGAAATATCTATTTTATTTCCTCAACAGCCCAGAGTTCTAGAAAAGAACCAGAATTGTCATAGAACAGCAAATGTCTTGAGAAAAGAACTATCATGTATTCCTTTTGATTTATCATTTTATAAATTAAAAGAATCTATATAACATCTTTATCAGTTTTAAATTTTCTATGGCAGTACTGAGGAGATAAAATACCTCTGTTGATGAATATCTTAATATTTCATCCAGTAGTTGATGATCAACTTTACTAAGCTAATGAATTGATTTTTAAAATTGTAGTTTAAATTAATACATATCTGGCAGTAAGAGGTGAATCCAGAAATACAAGCAAAGCTTCAGAATACTCAAGGATTTAATTACATAAAACTCCTCGGTGAACCAACAATCCTTTCCTTTCTTTCGTCTAACTAAATGAATATTTTTATCTCTGAATTAAACTAAATACCTTGACATTTCTGTTGTAACCTAATTCTGAAGAAAAGTCATATCAAAGTTGCTCTCTTCTATTTGCAATCTACCTCTAAATACTCACAAATTTCCTCTACATATAATTTTGCTATTGGTTCTGTCAACTATAAAAGGTTACTTTGGAAAAGTTACAAAATAAAAGGGGACGTTTCTTTTTAAAATCAAGCGTTACATAAGCCATTGAGCATCCTTCTCAGACAGAACAGTTTCATTGACTATCAAGACATTCTGAAGTGATTGAATTCCAGCAGTTATGTCCTTATATAGGCAGGAAGTACCCCTAGCCAAAAAAAGTACCCCTTCAAAAGTTGTTGTTGTTGGTTTTGTGTTTTTTTTTTTTTTTTTTGGACAGCAGGTAGCTTCTCCTGAGGAGGAGGAGAAAGACAAAGAAGCAGTTGGCATAAGCTGCAGGTGGCTGCTGAGGAGGAGGTGTCATTTGGGAAGCACAGTAGGTGGCTTGGACTCCGGAGAAAGAGGTAACAGTTGGAGACAGCAGCAGGTGTTTGCTATGAGGGAGAAGGACCTCTCACCAGAGTTGTCAACGATTGTTTTTGAGCATTTTCACTGAAAAAATCTGATATTTGGCATTTTAACTGACAGCACCAGATATGCCTAAAAATACTTATAAAATCTAACATTTTGCAGGCTGAAAAAAATTACAAAGGCATTATTTCCGCTAATGATTCAGTCTCAATCTCAACAATTGGCTAAATGTTAAACATGACTTTATATTATACATTTTCAACTGAAAATTTTCTAAAAATAATCAAGTTTCTGAATATTTTAAGGAGAACAAAATTTGAGAATATGAATGATATAATCATAAATGTAATTAGTACTTCAGATCAATAAAACAAAGAATTATTACTCAAACTGATTTTTAAAAGAATTAAATTCCAAGCCACCATGATTATTTTTGCGGCTCACAAATTAGCTCTGCCAAGTCTTATCTACCTATTATCTAAAAGTAGAATTTATGAAGAGATAGCCTAATTGCAATTAAACCATAAGAAACTGAATTATAAATTTTGAGAATTATTAGAACTAGTGAAGCAGCTTCCATGAGCAACACTGGGAGATTTGGGGGACCTACAGGTTGAAAGGTAAGCAGCATAAAAGTGACATCAGCAATATGATTTTTTAAGGGTCTAATAACTTTTTTATAGAATATATAGAATCTGTACAATGACCATAGAACACTCAAATGTATAAAAAATACTGCAGGTATGCTCCATAAACATGGAAACTCATCTCCAGACAAATTATTTACTCTACCAAGATTGTACTCCTTTTGCAGCTCTGATCAGCATGTAAAACTGGCAAATATTGATGGGAAGAAACTAGTGCAATAACCCACAAAAGAAGTCTTGCCAATTATCAACTTTAGTATGTTCCATAAGCAGAGACTTCACTCAGAAATGCCAGCATGTAGAGGCAAAGGTGGAGCTACAATGTGTATAAATATTTATTTTGTTATCACTAAATGTAGGGTGGTGGGATTTTGAAATTTTTGCTTTAGAAACCAGTAACATTCCTAGGTAACAAGTAGCAAGAGAGTGTATAGCTATTCATTAGTTTATATTAAATAAAAACAGAAATTGGAGGAAATGAAAATATCATAAAAGGAAAGTGAAGAACATAAGGAGTATGATGATAAAATAAGTATTTTTTAGTGTTTTTATTACTCATTTCATCCAAATAAATTGTTTTTAAAAAAGCGCCATAGGAAAATTGATCAACATGGCTGAGTAATAGGATGTAGAGCTCACCTCACCTCTTGAACACATACAAAGTATATCTACATGTGGAAAAATTCTCACTGAAAGCTAGCTGAAAACTGGCAGAGGATTTCTATATAACTAAGGCTATAAGAAAGATACTCACATAAAAAAGTAGGGATGGAAGAAAAGAGATGAGGTCAGGACCTGTGCCCCTGGGAGGGGACTCAAGGAAAAGGGAGAATACACAGGTGGACACCCACCCTGGGCAGTGAGTGGTGAGAGCCAGATTGGATGCCCCAGTCCTGGGGTCCTATGCTGGGGAGACGAGCCCAGTTGGCTGGTTGGAGGACCACTGGAACTAAAAGGACGGCTGTGGAAAGATGGGACTCTGATTGTGAGGACCATGCTTACTGCCTTGCGCCCAAGGCAGGACAGAGAAATGTCTGCTCTAAGGGCTTCCAGGTTTCCTGCATCTCTTTAGTGTGTACACCAGCCCCAGCAGAATAAATGCTCCAGCCCCGATCACTCCACATCACAGCTGGGCACTGGATCTGGGGTGGCTAAAACCAGAGAGAAGACTTGACTTTGGGACATAGAGGGGACCTGATCCTGGTGCATAGCCTGAATGGGGCAGCTGCAGCCATTGTTGGCACTTACTCAAGGAGTGCCTCAGAAGCAGCTTAGGTGTCAGACTACAGCTGCTTCATGAGAGGTCATCTCCTGATACACACCAGGAGTCCACAAGGGCCTCACCAGCTATGCAGTGCTGCTCCACAATAGGGCATCAGCAGTAGAGGTTGGGGCAGTGATTGGCTGTGAGGGAAAAAGGGAACTTGCAGTTGAAGAGCTATCTGAGTGGAAAGAGGGAAACAAATATGGCCACCTGCAAAGGCAATGCATCAGAGAGCTCATACTCTTTTTGTGGCCTACCGGAGCCGAGAGCCTGCACAGGCCCCACTTGCCTAGCACTACTCCCCATTTGGGGAATAAGTGCCAGTACAGGGAGAGGGAAAACACACACTTAAAAGGAACAGGTCCAGCTCAGGCCCAACCCTCAGGACTTCAACTCCAGCAACTTGGTATGAAACATCAACCCTAAGAGGGTACTGATGACCACTGAGCAGAGGGGAATTCCCACCTCATACTCACACTTGGCTCCAGCTTGAGCCCCTCCTTCTCCAGCCTCACACCCTACTAAGGTGAAAGCTGCCAGCACATCCTGAGCAGCTTGATTCACATCAAATCTAGTCCACCACGCAGTCTGTGTAGGGACACTCCCACATAAGAACACTTCTTGGAGACTGCGATAGGTAACTCATATAAATTTAGAGGCAGAAAAAAATTAATTAAAATGAAAAGGCATTAGGCTCTCAATTGAAAGAGCAAGAGAAAGCACATGGAAAAAAAATAATGAAAGAGAAATAAAAACTTTACCAGATAAAGAATTCAAAGCATTGGTTATAAAAATGTTAACTGAATTAGGGAAAAAAATTGATCTACATCCATTATAATTTTAGCAAGGGGCTAGAAAATATAAAAAAGACCCAATCAGCAATGAAGAATTCAATACCTGAAATAAAAAATACACAAGAAGGAATGAATAGCAGACTAAGTGATATGGAAGAATGTAGAAGTGCTCAATCAGAACAGCAAAAAGAAAAACAATTTTAAAAAATGAAAACAAAGCCCAGAAATAAGCCCATTGCACTTGTAGTCAATTAATCTACAACAAAGCAGGCAAGAATATACAATGGAGAAAAGATAGTCTCTTCAATAAATGGTGCTGGGAAAACTGGACAGCTACATGGAAGAATGAAATTAGTATATTCTTTAACATCATATACAAAAATAAACTCAAAATGGACTAAAGACCTAAATGTAAGAACAGATAGTATAAAGCTCCTAGAAGAAAACATATGCAGGACTCTCTTTGACATAAATTGCAGCAATGTTTTTTGGATCTGTTTCCTATAATAATGGAAACAAAAGCAAAATAGACAAATGAGACCTAATTAAAAGCTTTTGCACAACAAAGAAAACCAACAAAAAATGGAAAGACAATCAATGGAATGGGAGAAAACATTAGCAAACGATGAGACCTACAAGGGCTTAATTTCCAAAATATATAAACAGTACAGACAGCTCAATATCAAAAGAATGAAATAATGTCATTTGCAGCAACATGGATGGACCTACACATTATCATACTAAATGAAGTAAGGCAGACAGATCTATTTGTGGGAGAGGGTGAACTCCACATCCTTCTACTCTGCCATCTCGAAACCCCCTCAAAGTAAGACAGATAGAAAAAGACAAATATCATGTGATATCACTTATATGTGGAATCTAAAAATAACAATACAAATAAACTTACTTACAAAACAGAAATAGACTCCAGACATAGAAAACACACTTATGGTTACCAAAGGGGAAAGAAGTGGGAACAGATAAATTTGGAACTTGGGAATAACAGATACATACTATTATATATGAAATAGATAGCAAAAAAGTCCTACTGTATAGGACAGGGAACTATGTTCAATATTTTGTAATAACTTACACTGGAAAAGAATCTGAAAAAAGAATACATACATATAGATAGATAGATAGATACACAGATAACTGAATCACTTTGATATACACCTGAAACATGATAAATCAACTCTACTTCAGTTAAAGAAAACCTTTAGAGTTAATATTTTATCACTTGAAATAATTATGAAAACCTTACTACCTTAGAGAACAATTTACCTTCACAAATTTACATCATTTTTGTCATATGTATTATATCTACATTGATAAGTTCAAAATAAAATGCTATAATTTTTACTTTAAATTGTCATATACATTTTAAAGAACTTAAGTGATGTATAATAGTAGATTATATTTATCAGTTTTGTTGATCTTAGTTCATTTCTAAATTTCTGGATTCCTTTTGTTATTTTCTTTTTTCTTCCACAGAAAAAAAAATTTATTTAGCATTTGTTTTAAACAGATCTACCAACAATTTCTCTTAGCTTTCCTTCCTCTGAGAGTGTTTTTATTTTACCGTCATTCATGATGGATAATTTTGATGGATATTGAATTCTATGTTGACATTTCTTTTTTTCTTCTAGCACTAAAAAAATGTTATTCAACCATTTCTGACTTTTTTTCTCAAAAATCATTATTCAAATTATAGTTTCTACAGGTGTAATCTGCCTTTCTGGCTGATTTCAAGACTTTATTTTGGGCTTTACAGCTGTTTTATTATGATATGTTTGCCCATGATTTCCTTTGAGGTTACCCTATTTATGATTGCGGGGTTTCTTGGACCTATAAACATATGTCTTCTAGCAAATTTGGGAAGTTTTAAGAAATATCTCCAATATTTTTTTGCAAAAATTTCTAAATTTTCTCCTTCTGGGATTCTAATGGGATGTGAAATACATGTGTGTCAGATCTTTTGATATTGTCAACATAGATGCCTTAGCGTCTCTTCAATTTTTTATCATTCTCATTTTCTCTTGATTCTTCAGGTTGGATAATTTCTATTGATCTGTCTTCAAGTTCACTAAGTCTTTTGTCTGTCATTCCTATTCTGTTATTCTTTGTCTATAATGGTTCTCTGTTTTTTTGTTTTTTATTTTGGTGCGGGGGGGTGGTTGGTTCTCTTTTAACACTATTTCTTTGTTTTCTAATCATTTCAAGAATGTTTGCCCTATATATATAACTAAATCATTATGATGTACACCAGAAATTAACACAACATTGTAAATTGACTATACTTCAATTAAATAAAAGACAGTTTGCAAACTTGGAGCAGTCAAGCTAATTGTAGAATGGGACTCAGAAGTATATTGTTATAAGACAGCTATTATAGTGAAAATACAGAGGCTGTTTGTTCTTTGCAATTGTTGATTATAGCATTAGAGTTTTCTTAGTGGTAAGTTAAAAGTGGTCACTTCATGCCAATTTTGATGAACTGTTTACATTTTGTTTAGCAAACGATGATTTTCAGAGACATTTACAAGAAGTAGCCCAAGTTATGCTTCCATTGTTTTGCAGAATAGGCCAAATTAAGTTTCACTTATGCGACTTAAATTGTTTTCTCTGCTCAGAGGATTTGCCATTTTGACATCCATTTTGCATTTTCCTTTAACAGGAGATGATAGTGTAAGCTTGGAGACATGAGAGACAAAAACAAAACAAAACACAAATAAAAGGTAACAAACCAAAGAAAACAACCCTCATGTGGTCGTGTACAATTTCATTTTCCTATTGAGTCTACCTGATCTTATTTCCTTTTTAGAAATCTCAGCTAGTTGCTTTCAGAATTCTGTCCAGGGTTCTTTGTTATAATCTGATCTCTAGGAAAGAAAAGGTAGAGTATGGTGATTCCATATTAATAAGAACCAAAAAATTAAGACATTATATGCACCCTACACTGCTCAATACATGCTTTTAAAAATTGTTAAACTTGGTTTTGAAAAGAAATTGTAATTGTTATAAATCAAAGAATGTATCAGGATTGAATGAATAATTATTATGACCACAACCTAGGTGCTATCATTACCAAAAATTAAAAAGCAATTTTAAACTATCCACAAAAAAGGAAAAGTGCTATAAAATGAAACTGACATTTTACTAAATCATGAAATTTTCTGTTAAATACATTTTAAAACTAAGACATAAGCAACTGCAGGAAAATGCTGCTATTCACAGTGGAATACTTTGTGACCTGTACATGATGGCACAAATGCTGGTCCAATGTGTGTAATTGCCTGGAAAGAAAAAAGAAAAACAAAATACAAAACAGTGAGTGATGTCAAAACTAATTTTTAGGAGAAAGAAATAACACAACTCCATACAATCTGTGAAAGGAAGGAAACATACGAATTGAATAGATTCTGAATTTATACCAAATATGTTAGAAGTTGTTTATCTCAAACAAAAACGAAAACATTTTTGGTAGGGCAGACAGCCTAAAAGTGAAATTCAGAGAGAAAGAAACTCACAGAATCTTGGTTTTTATTATTTCAGGGAAAGATATCTTTTAAGAGACTTTGTTAAGTAGTGCTCTTTTGTTACTCAAGGTCCTACTGAAATTTCATTTGGCAAAAACTGAAAAGCAAACATTCTGATCAAACTATATACTTCATCTAAAAACCTCAGGTGCTGACCTCTATGTGTAGAGTTCTGTTGTTTAATGGAATAACAATTAATTAGTACTTTGAAGAACTATAGAGGGAAAGAAACAAATACATATATTTGTCTCATTTTGCTTACAAATGACCTTGTAGCATTCATAACTGACAACTCTGAAGCACTGAGTCCTATCCATTTACATCAGTTACCATTTAAATTTATAACTGACATTTGTAGCAGGCTTTATGAAACTAAACAATATTATTCTGATTATAAATTGATATGATACCTTTTGGTATCACAGCTTGGAGTTTTCATATATTATTTTATATTGAATGTCTTTCCATGTTATTCAAATTTCAGAAGATCATTTTATTGGCTATTTTTGTCAGTTTAATTTATATTAAGTTTGGAATTGTTAGAAAAATGTAATAATTTATACTTCTGCTGTATTTGTTTTGGCTCATTTCCCTCAGGCACATTAATCAGCCATAGAAGGGATCCGTGATTTTTGTCATACTTTCACTTACAATTTTCATTATTTTCCTCTGCATTCTGAGGAAACATCTCTAGTTTGCACTCCTCATCATCACAATTTTGATTCTCTGAAATGCTGATTCTTATTTTCAACTGCTTCTTTTGCAGATTTTAATTTTGCCACAGGTTTTAGTGTTTACAGAGCCTTACTTTATATCTTATAACTCCTTTTCTTTTTCATTTGTCACATTGTTCATAGTATACATACTTTCATTTATTTTATGGAGGACAGAACATATAGTCTAACATTTTACTATTTTTTTATAAATAATTTTGATAAAGTTTTGTAATTTGTACAGTTTTATAGTTTTAAATAGATTTTATAGCTTTTAGTTTCTCTTTTATAGGAATAGTTCTTTTCTTAATGTAAGAGAATCTTTTTATAGGCTCCATGTTGTTCTTTGTCATAATGTTAACTCATTCTTGAATAAGGAAAGCTATATGTAGAATATTTACCAAACATATACTTTACTGAAATCTATATTATTGATTCCTTTCTATTGCTTAGAATCCTCTTGTAGATTTTAATCTGGATGCTAGTTTGACATCCATAACTATTCAAATATTAAGTTTGTATTAGTCTAGTAAAACTCCAATGATAATAGGCAGGCTACTTTCTTGCTCTCATTGTCCAATCTTGGGACTATACAGAGGTATATTTATTAGTTGGCTTGCTTAAAATTTGAGATTCACACTAGACGTATGACTTTAGGTGAAGCATTTAACCTGAACAATTATTCCCTGATCTCTGCCAGTTTATTTTGATCTATACCCCAAAGGCCATATCATTTCATCTGTAATTTTAACAATATGTATTTATAAAATAAAAGGGTTATTAAAATAAATAACACTATTATCACACCTAAAAATTAGCAATAACTTCTAAATATTAACATAATCCAGTCATTGTTCTCATTTATCTTATTGCATTATAATATTTGATAGGTGATATGTATTTCAAGATTGTAAAAAATATATAGTTTCTCTTTCCATCTCTTTTTCTTGCTTCTTCCTTTACTCCATCCCTCTTTCTTTTTCTCTTTATTGTTTTGCTGAAGTAACCAGGTTGTTTTTGCTGTTCAATTTCCCAATGTCTAGATTTAGCCTACCTGTAATATTGTCTCATGTGTTTCTAATTATAGTCTTTTTCCTGTAAATTATATAGATACATACACACTTATTGTATGTAGATTTTCTTCAGGGGAGGCGCCAGATCACATCATAGGGGCATTATATATACACAGACTTACTTCTCAACTAGTATTTGGTAATACTGAGATGATGCAGGGTGTATAGAAAAGGCAGAATAAATGTTTGATTCCTTGTCCTTATTTATCAGGATCCAGGATTTCAAAATAATAAAGTGGTGTTTAGCATCCTCCACAAGTGATCAATGAGGTTTTTGTTTGTTTTTTAAGTATAATTATAAACTTGACAATATTTGACGTATTTAAATCTCTTGCAATTATTGATATTTAAATTAGCTTCTCATCTTTGCCCAGTGAGACCTTTTTTAAGTTGGCTTTTAAGTTCTTTACTGATATTGCTCTAGTAGCTTTTGAGAAATTTTATATTTTCTGGAATGGCAAAGTATTTCAGTTTCATTCTGTACCTCTCAGGCTCAGGGCCTAATTACTTTAGAGTGTATGAAATGCACCTACTCTATCATCTCTTGATTTTGCTACCATAAGTCAACAGTCTGCCATGTATTCTTATGTTGTTTTAATGACTTCAGAACTATTTCCATGTTCTTCCTTTTACCCCTTTCCATGCGATTATCTTTGAGGACTACAACACGTCATGTTCATGATCCCAATGACATTTTTATCATCTATTTCTTTTTTCTTCTTATTTCCAATTACTCTTACCATTCCCTTCAAATAAGCGCAGCTATGATTCAGATTTTGTACCATTCAGCCCCTTTTTTCCTTTAAGATGTTTAACATTTAAAAAGTTATTCTTTTAGTATATACCAACGTTATGACCTTTCTTGTTTCATTCCCCACAGAGATCTTCCCAAGAGTTTTCTACTTTTAAAAACTGTCCTATGTAACCAGTCTTTATCATTTTTAGCAGATGATTTTTCCTACAACTTTTCTGACATAATCAAGATCTTGGTACATGAGTCTGTTTGATGCTCTTCCATTACATTTCTGTGCATTTTCACATAGCATGCTTTTTTTCCCCTTCCCTGTCTCTGAAGAATGATTGGCTGTGTACATTTAGAAGATGGACTCTGTGCTCCTGTTTCTCTTCCTTTCCACTTCTTTCATGACCTGCGTTATCAATTAGCAACTATTTCTCTAGCATTGTTAATCTCTTTCAGGTACTGATTTATTTTTAGAAACATTTCCTTTGGTTCCTCAACACTATACTGACCTGGTTTTCCTCCCACTTTGCTGATTATTTCTCCTCTGATGTCTAATTCTGCCTTCTTGCTATACTTATTAACCAAGGATTTACTTTGATCAATTTCCCTTCTTTATATTCTCTGTGTTTGATAGTTTCAACTAGGAGGGCAAATGTTTTATACTGGTTAACAGAACAGGCTTTGGATCCAGAGTGCTTGAGCTTGAATGTTTGGTTGCATTGTTTTCTATACCTGAAAATTGCTCTACTTACTTATGCTCTCTCTGCCTGAGTTTTACCAACTAATAAATGGAGATACTTATTACTAGCTTAAAGAGTTGTTTAAAGTTAAGATTTTATGAATTATTACATGTAAAGTGCTTAAACAGTGTGTTGAAACATAGTAAATTACAAGCTGCTATTAATGTATAGTCTTATGGCTTCAACAAATATTATTAAGGTACTACTATGTGACAACTACTGTAATAAAAAAATGAAAAGCAGTGTGATGAAGGCAATATTGGTATTGGAGAGCAAGATCTTACTTCATCGTAGAAAAAATTCAGAAATTAGACACATAGGTCAGAAAAGCAGTGCAAAGATTTAGTACACAATAGATAGTACACTCTCAAGGTGAAAGCAGGCAGACTCAGGTGGGTAGCTGCCCTGAGATTCTTTGGCAAGCTAGTTATATGGGGTGTAAAAATACATGCGCAGAATGTTTACTGGTGAGGAGGGATTTGGGGTCATCTTTCCTGCTCTTTATCCCAACTTCACCCCCTGAGGAGAGGAAAGAGTTTTGTTGTCCTTATTTAGTCCTGATTGGGAACTCTAATAAAGGCATAATGAGCAAAAGGTTACATTTGGATGGTGAAGATTCCTGTCTTGTTGTACCTTTATTTGTCTGCCTCCAGGGCATTTGTCAACCCAAAATGTATGCCTTCTTATCAGTCCAGAGACTCTTACTTTCTTCTGTCTGCCCAAGGACCCCCATTGTTCACCAGATGTATAGTTTCCTGCTATTTGGCCCTTGCCCCATTTCTATGCTCATATCTTGGTACCTGCCTGCTCTAACAACATCATATATATTAAAAATTATATAGAAGGGTAAGAAGAAACTAGAGGAAGACCAAACTCTATGTGATTAGGATAGGGAAGATTTTTCAGATGATCAAATGCCTGAACTAATATTCGAAGAATGGATGAGAATTTTCAGTTGGATAAAGGGATGAAAAGTATTTCACAGTAAGAGTAGAGCATATAGGTGAACATAGCATATTTAAACTCTCAAAGAGAACTTTTTCTTATTGAAGCCTCAAGAAGGACAGTGGAGGGTCAGGAGATATGCCTAGTGAGACAGGCAGACCAGGCCATATTGTGCTTTGAATCTCTGTGAAGGTGACTCATTCATTTTTTTTATTAACATTTTTTATTGATTTATAATCATTTTACAATGTTGTGTCAAATTCCAGTGTAGAGCACAATTTTTCAGTTATACATGAACATATATATATTCATTGTCACATTTTTTCTATATATATTCATTGTCACATTTTTTTCTCTGTGAGCTACCATAAGATCTTTTATGTATTTCCCTGTGCTATACAGTATAATCTTGTTTATCTAGTCTACATTTTGAAATCCCAGTCTATCCCTTCCCACCCCCCATTGTTATCTTTAGTTTCGATCACTCTTAATTCTTACATTCCAGTTTCCTCTTTCAGGCCGCTAATCCTTCATGCTTTAAGTATTATATTAGCTTGATTATTGGTCATACCTTGTTCAACACCTTCCCACTACCAATCCCGTTCTCGTTATTATTCTTCCATGTTTACATTCAATGTCTTCACTATAATTAACAAAGAAGGTCCAAACTTCATGACCTAACCTCAATCTAACTATCCAATTTATTTCCCCCTAGTCTTTTATTCATAGCCTATATTCAAACCAAAAAAAAAAAAAATTCCTAAAAGACTTTGTTTTTATACTTTTACACCATTCCACATGCTCTTCTTTCAAAGCAGAATGACACTCTCTCAACTCTCCCTGATAAAATTCTTATCTATCATTCAAGTGATATTTTCTTTTTCTTTTTTTGATAGATGTATACACCAATGAAACCACTACCACAGTCAAGAGAGCTAACATTTCCATCACTCCCTAAGAGGTGCAATTTTCATATTTCCAATTTATCCCTTCCCACCCCCTCTACCCCTGGTAACCATAAGTTTGTTCTCTATGTCTGTGAGTCTGTTTCTGTTTTGTAGGTAAGTTCATTTGTGTCTTTTTTTTTTTTTAAGATTCCACATGTAAGTGATATCACATGGCATTTTTCTTTCTCTTTCTGGATTACTTCACTTGGAATGACTATCTTAGAATATCAAGTGATATTTTTTAAATGCTGATTTCATCTACTGAATGTGATTTCTCCCTCAGATTCATCTGCATGTCTTAAACCCCTTCTCTGTGCCAACCACTGTGTTAGTATATATTTTAATATTCACCCAAGTAAATTAAGGAGGCATTTTTGTTTCTCTTTTACATAATTTAAAACTGAAGACCAGAGACATTAAATTTAGGGGAAAAAATCCAGGGATTAAGAGATCCACAGTACTATATATAAAATAGATTTTAAAAAAGGACCTACTGTACAGCACAGGGAACTATATTCATATCTTGTAACAACCTATAATGGGAAATAAGCTGAAAAATAATATGTATGTATAACTGAATCACTTTGCTCTGCACCTGAAACATTGTAAGTCAACTATACTTCAATAAATTAAAATAAAATGAATTTGCAAGTTGAAAGAAAAAACAAGTTCACATAGATATTAAGTGGGAGAGTCCAGGTTTAAAGCCAAGAGTCCCAGTTTAAATCCATGTCTTGTGTTATACCTCACTGTTGCCCTACTTTTAAACTCACCTTTGAATTTTTTCTTAGCATATTCTGTCACATATTATCATTTAAAAACATTCTTATTTTTTTCTAACTTTGATGCCTATCACAATACAAAGCACACTGTCTTGTACATATTTCTATTCAAGATGAGTTGTGGAATGCAAACATAAATTAATTAATGAGGAAAACTAGCTCCCCAATTTCATATAACCTTGCTGTCTAATAGGCTAAATATAGGAAGAAGGGGCAGAATAAGTAAACATTAGCCCCCCACCCCCAGTTCAGCACAAATCACATTCTTCCCTGGGAAACTGTGAAAGTAAATTAAATGATGCCTAAGAAACACTTAAAGCTTTTCATTTGAATGATACTTTATACATACTATGATTTTTTTAAAATCATTGTAGATATTAAGCCTTGTGGGAAATTAGTTAAATCTATTTTGAGAAGTCTTTACTGAGAAAATTAGTTTCATGATCTAGTGACCCATGATATAGCTTATGAGTCAATATTTAAACAGTCAGGCCCATTTACTGTACACAAGGGTACCATTGATCTAAAGACTACATTTAGTAAGTACAATATCCTTAGAGTTAGTGGCTATTATTTTTTAGACTTCATAAAATTTCATTTGGCCAATATTCAAGCTTAAACCTATGAGTGTATGTGTTTAAATATGCTGGACCAGTAAGTTCACATGTCTTCATCAGTACTTTTAAATTTTACTCTTATCCTTTTTAAATTAAATTTCCTTTAAGCTTAATCAATTAAATTAGCAAATTAAGAGCAAACATTAAGAGGCAGAGTAGTATTAGGCTAAAATAAATCTGATGCACTTAGAGCATTAGTTTGTCTCTTAGAGACAGTTAAATCAGTATTCAGTTAAATATTGAAAAACTTGAAAACAGCTAGAAAACAAACCTTCATATTCCAATGCTATAGGAAAAAACCACTATCATTATTGTATGTATGACACAGCTCGTTTTTCCCCCCTTTTAAACATGCTCCTTTATTTCATGCTCCAGAGGCTTACATATAGTATGCTGATTTTTCACAGTCGTCGGGAATTTAATATGAGCCCTTTTACTTTTTAGCTCTCAGGATGTGTTTGAAGATCATTGAATTGTATATAAAATTTAATTGTTTTTCTCCCAATCAGAGAATAGCTAAAAGTTACAGCAGCATATCTGACCTACAGGTTCTGACCTCTATTTCTTACTCTGTGGGACACAAAATATTTTGTAATATGTCCTCCAAACCCAGTATATGATTAGAAATGATATTATGGAAAGTACTACTAGTGGTACATTTTGTTGAACTCATAAGTGGACAGATTCATCATAGAGGTAAAAAGAGTAAATCGGTGAGAAATATTGAATTATGACTCTGAATGGCTGAGAATAGAACTAGAACAGAAAAGAAGTAATGGACTAATAAAATGTAACATGAGAATATATTAAAAGTAGAAGTTAAAATGTTGGAGAGAAGTTCTTTGACCTGGTTCAAGTCACTTAAATTCTCTGAACCTCAGTCTGTTCATCTGTGGGAATAATAATTACTGTATCACAAAGATTTGAGGGCTAAATGAGAATGCTGTGAAGGGCCTTGGCATTGGGTTTAAATAATGACATGAGCATATCTGCTTTTTAACTTTTGAAATGATGTATAGTGCATTTTAAAGCTTTTTATATGAACAAGTTCTGTCATGGTCAAGTAAACTTCACTTCAATGACTCCTTTCTATTTATTCCCTAAGAATTTCTTTCAGTAATACAGTTTCTATTCAATGTAAAGGGCTCAGAACAGTGTCAGGCATAGTATAAGAACTCTTTAATTATTCATTATTATTACTTCTTGTTGCTTCAGGTTGAGGTGAAATTTTTTAAATTAAATTGTAGGTCAACTGCTGTTAGAAATACATTTAAAATGATACCATCTTCAAAAAATTATAATGATGAATCAATAAGATCTATTTCTTTGACATTTTATCTAAATGTGTGCTATGCAGGTTAGAGATCATTTCTGCAAAGAGTGAAGTGAGGAAGTTGACAATCATAAAATTTGAGTGAGCTTTTCTTTCTTATTACCCTACATTTGTACCAGTAGTATACTTTGTACTGTGGTGTAACATTGGCTATGGAGCAAAAGGTTATCAACTCTGGTCCCACTAATTTTATCTCCTTGTGCAAGTCACTTGTTTCTTCTAAAGTTCAAAGTTCCCACAAGGTTTAATATTTACAATGATGTTTAAAAAATCCTAGAGATGGTGATTGTAAATGTGCTTTGTGGAGAGTAAAGTCTTATCAAAATAACTGATCTACTTAATAGAAGTTCGATCAAGATATGGTTCTTTAAGTATAGGAGATCAGCTTCTATTCTCAAGGCTGCTACTAAACTAATGGTGTGATTAGAAGCAAGTAGTGCAGAGTTTCAGAACGTCTGCCACAGAGCCAAGACATATAAATGGGACAGAGTAATCTTTTCAACAAATTGTTCAGAGACAACTGTATAAACACAGTCAAAAGAAGAAATTAGATTCCTACTTCAAATAATATACAAAAAAGTAACTCAAAATAGATTCAATCAAATACATAATTGTAAGGGCAAAAAGTATAAAACTTTAGAAGAAAACATAGGTGCAGAAACTATAAAAGAAAAAATAAACTGTATATCATAAAAAAATTTTAATTGTGCTTCAAAGGACACCATCAAGAAAGTGAAAAGACAACCTTTAGAATGGGAGAAAAATTTGCAAAAAATATATCTGATAATGGAGTCGTATCTAGAATATGTATTAAAAAACTCTTAAAGCATAACAACAAAAATACAACCCAATTAAAAACTTGACAAAGGGCTTGAATAGACATTTCTAGAAAGAAGATGGGTAAACGATCTTTTTCAATAAGCATATAAACAGATGCTCCACATCGTTTGCCATCAGGGAAATTAAAATCAAAACAAAAATGATATATCACTTCACATTCACTATGATGGCTAGAACCAAAAAGTCAGGACCCCAAACTGCCAATGAGGATGTGGATAAATCAGAACCCTCATATACTGCTGCTTTGGATAACAATCTAGCAGTTACTCAATTGGTTAAACATAGAGTTACCGTATGACCCAGCAATTCCACACCTAGAAAATTTAAAACTTATGTCCACACAAAAACTTGTGCATGAACATTCTCAGCAGCATGGTTCTTTGTAGCCAAAAGGTAGAAACAATATAAATGTCCATCAACTGATAAATAAAATGTGATATATGAATATGGTAAATAAAATGTATATTCATATAATAGAATATTATTTGACAATAAAAAGAAATGGAATACTGATACATGCTACAACATGGATGAACCTTGAAATCATTATGCTAGGTGAAAGGAGCTGATCATAAAAAACCACATTCTATTTACATGAAATGTCTAAAAGACAAATATTTAGGAATATAAGTTAGATTAGTAGTTGCCTAGGGCTGGCAGTGGGGTGGAGGCGTTTGGAAGTGTTCACATTCTCTTATGAGACAGTCAAGCATGGCCACAAGAAGAGACAGAGGAGGAAACAAAAGAAAGCTTATCATAGTCGGAGATCCTAGAGACAGGAGATCCCGGCACACGAGGCGAGGCCACATGGCATAGACACCAGGGTGGTCAGGAGGCAGAAGGCAGAAGTGAGGGAAAGGTTTAGGCTAGAGCCTTGATTGGAGTTTCCCAGAAAGTCAAGGTGGGGTGGAGTGAAAAGATTATGATTGGCTAGTTTGAATAATTTCTGTGAGTTTGGGACAGGTTTCCTGGTACCTAGGCCTGGAATGATTAAGGCAGAAGTATATTGCCTCCTGGGATGCAAAGGCTAGCTAGAGGAGGTATGACCCTGAACTGGTTAATTTGCATATCAGAAGCATGCTTACAACTAGGGTCTGGGCCCTTGGCTATCTCTAAGAATTGGCTTGCCTAGGAAGGGGCAGTATCTCCCTAGAGGGACAAGTTTTTTTTTTAATATGTCAAAAGATCATAATACACAGAGTCACACACACAGTCACACACACACACACAATGCAGGGAGCAATTGCTAATGGCTATAGGGTTTCTTTTTAGGGTGATGAAATAATTCAAATTCGATAGTGATGATGGATCACATGCTATAAATGTGCTAAAAGTCATTGAATTGTACACTTGGTGAGATGTATGGTATGTGAATTATAGCTCATTAAAGCTGTTAAAGAAAAAGAATGTGCCAGGAGGCTAAAGTCTTGGTTTAAAACCTGGCTTTGTTACCTAGTAGCTTTGCAGCTTGAAACAAGTAATAACTGTTAGAGTAGGCAGAAAACTAGATATGAGAAGAGAAAGGGGGGTGCAGGCCAAATGGCAGGAATTGGGCAGAAAGGAGAGGGGCACAGGCCAAATGCAGGAAACCACACATCACGTAAACACCAGGGGTCCCTGGGCAGAGAAAGAAAAGCAGGAACCTCTGGGCTGATAAGTGGTCACATATTTTGGGGTGACAAGCACCCTGGAGGCCGACAAAGAAAGGTGGGAGAAGGCAGAAATCTCCAGTGTCCAAATGTAAATTTTTGCTGATTATGCCCTCATTTCAATAGAAGATTAGAAGTACCCATCATGCACCGACACCATGACACTTCTGATCCAGACTAAATAAGGACAAAAATCCCTCCTCCCCTCTGCAAGATGGAGCTGGGATGAAAATCAGGGAATATGACCCCAAACCCTTCCCTCCCCAATGAATATTCCGCCCATTTATTTTTACACCCTTTGTAACCAACTTGCCAAAGAAACTCTGGGCAGTTGCACACCTGAGCCTGCCAGCTATCCTCTTGAGAGTGTACCATCTATCCCTTAATAAGGCCTCACTTGACTTAACCTCCGAGTCTTGTCTCTGAATTCCTTCTGGGACCGGACAAGAACGTGGACGCTAGCTACATCTACTGGCGACATAACCACTCTAAGCCTCGGTTTTCTTTTTTACAAAATGAGTATAATAATAATAATAACAATAATAATAATTGTTGTGGTACACGATGTGGTGATGGGGCCGGTGACAAGGTTGGTAAAAGAATTTATCAGAGGCCAAGGAAAGTTTAGGAAAGTTTAATAGGGACACTGCTATAGGCAACAGCAGGCCACACAGGGAAGAGGTGCCTGCGTGAGCACAGAGGGTGGGCGTGCAGGGTCTTTTACTGAGGGAAGGGACTGAGCACACAAGGAGTAGGGGTTGCATGATCAATTTGCGCACAGGCCCCTGATTGGTTGTAAGATCTGTCAGGGACTTCTCTGAACAATAGGTTTTTACGACTTTGATAAGGGCAGGATGTGAGATTTGTTTGCCTAGGATATTGTGGGGGGTGCTATATCCTGGGGTGATGAGTCCTGCCAGGGTAAACACACAACAAGAAACGTCTTTATCCTGCAGAAATGCAGGCACCGGGAGTGGTTCTGCAATGGGGAGTGGGAGATAAGGTGTCCATGGCTCCAGGCACACAGAGAGCCCAGGAATGGGGGTTTTCTTGAACTTCAGAGTGCCTTCAGAGAGTGCCAACGGGCTCCACATTAATCTCTACCACATGGAATTCTTACAAAGGCCATTTGTCATAATGTTTGTAAAATGCTGAGCAAGGTGTTAGGCATTAAAGGTTAAACAAACTAAACAATTAACAAGGTATTTGCTTTGGGCATCAGTTTCTTTATCTGTAAAATGAAGGAGTTGTACTAAATAGATTCCAAAATTCCTCTAGAGTTCTAACAATTAAATGATTCAAAGCATAAGTGTTCTATATTTATATAAGAATGTCGTTGATCAATATATCTTCCAAAGCAATGTGTATATTAATGTCATTGAAAATTAGTATTTTAGTCCAATAAGTCATGCTAATAAAAATAATTTTTTACTGCTGGACTTCTCAAGGCTACAGAGCATATATCATTTCCAAGTCTGAAATATTAGAAAGCTGCCATTTAGGCAGGTAATTGCCAGAAGCTTAGTCTCTGTTCTGCTATAATCACCATTGTATACAACATCATCTTGTAGTTATTAGTAGTAGTAAATATAATTATTATTATTTTACCATTTATAAAAATTAATGTTTATAAAATATTTAAGCTATAGATTATGATAGGAACATTCTATTTTCACACGAAAAATAATATTCAGTTACCAAATATGTAATAAAATGTACAGCACATGTTGATTTAAACTGCTAGAACAGTTTAATATTCCCAGGGCCATATGTGTAGCAGAAATTTTTAAGCAGTAATTTAAAAATCATTGGAAAGTTCTTCTAACACTGAGGCATTTGTATTTAGTCATCATTTTGTCACTTTGAGAAGCAGGGAGTGTTGCTCAACATTCTGTGATACCCTGAAAACAGCATTTCCCAGAATGCAATTTGCAGTGTTTTTAGATGCTTAATTAGTGGGTGCAAATTGGGTCAACAGAGAGATCAGAGAGCCAGGTGCACAAGAAACATAACCACATTTTCTGATTGTGTTACACAGGATTTCAGAGTTCCAAGAGTCCTTGACAGGGGAGGAGGCTCTTTGAAGAAATCATGCTCACAGAGGAGAGATTTAATACTTTTCTCTCTAGGTTCCAGGGTATCACATTCCAGGGCTGGAACAATAACACAAATCAGAAGCAATAAATCACGGTAAGAAAGACAAATGCTTTCAGGTTTGAGACAAGTAAATGAGTAAACCTGGCAGCTTATAAAATATTAGAGAGTGGTGAGGAACTTTACATGCACCATGTAAAGATATTCAAATTCTAGAGAGTTTTTAAAACACTTGTGGTAGCTCACAGTGAAAAAGAATGTGACAATGAATATACGTATGTTCATGTATGATTGGAAATTGACTCAGCATTGTAAACTGACTATAACTCAATAAAATGAAATTAAAAAAACAAAACAAAACAAAACAAAAAAACGCTTGTTGGGACCAAACAAAATGACCTGAATTTAGTTCCTTTTCTGATGGTAGCAATCCTCTGTCAACTAAGTAGACTCATGGCTTGATTATCAAATATGATTTCATCTGAACTTTTTTCTAATGAACACTAGAATTTTCAGAAATGCAAATAACAGAGTGAAAATTAAGATGGGTTTGAAGGTGTGTGTTAAAAAGCAGGAGACATTCCTCTGCAAAATTATGAAATAGGATAATATTCTTTTATCCCTTTATCCTCCTTTCTTTTTCTTCTCTTTTTCCCATTCTGCCCACTTCTCTGTACCTATCCTATTGTCTACCAAAACCTATTTTCTTAGATGACCTCCATGTCCACTCCCTTACTTCTCTCTTTCATCTTCCCTCTGCTCTTAGAATCCTGTGGAGGTGTCTGTATAGCTAGCATGCAAATAACACTGGCTTTCCAACCTAAACCTCCAATGTCTTAAGACAGGAGAAGTGGGTAATGTGTGAAAACTCTGGAGTAGATAGCTTTAGTTAGGGGAGTGTTTTTTAGTGTTTTACAAGGGTCATATATTTCACCTGTGATCATGGCTAGAATGGCACAGGAGGTGTGCGGGGTGTTGAAAATGCATTTTCGTCACATTGCATATTATGTTCTACATTATTTTTAAATTCACTTACTACTTATCTATTCCAAAGCCAGAAAAACTTAGGAGAAAAATGGAGAAAGCCTCACTTAAATGATACATTTGAGAGGTGGAAAACATTTGATTTTCACTTTTTTTTCTGTAGTCTACCACTCTTTGCCGCAGTTTAAGACAAACTAAATAGTTGTTTACTTGTTATATATTACAGGGTAAGAGCAAAGATTCCATAGTAAGAAAATTGTAATTTTTAAGATATTTCTACCAAAGGAAGGAAAAGTAACAGATTAGAAGATCCACATACACAATGTGTGAAATGCAAAAAACCAATTTGTGGCCAAGTGATCAATGCCATAAAATTTGTCTGTAGACATGGGTAACATTTTAACAAAGTCCTTCCTTGTATGTTTCCACATTCTGTTGTTCACACCATGTAGTCTCTGTTCTGCTATAATCTGAGAAAAATATTTTGTCTGTAATGTCTTCAGCAAATTATATAATAGTTGAATAGTTAATAAATTAAATTTAACTCAATAGGTTGATCCTAAAGGAAATATTTTCTTTCCATATTTTTTAATTTAAAAAAGCTAGAAGAAAAAGATACTTTGTAACAGAATGGTCTGGATCAGTTGACAGAATTTTTGTTATAACAAAATTCAACTTAGAAATTTAGTCAAATAAATTTTATTTTATATCTAAATAAAGTTTGCCTAACAGCAAATTTTAAAAGAAAGAGAATGCTGGATAGAAAAGGCCTGTTATGGGTCAGTAAAACAAAGTCTCCATGAAAAATTAATATGTAGTTATTGGGTACCAAGTGGATTTCAAAAAGGTGGCATAAATGTATAGTCACATACATGCGTGTGTGTATGTATGTGGACAGAGAGAGCAAGAGAGACAGAGAGAAAGAGATAGAGGTCTATTTTAATAATAGTTAATGTGTAGGAGGGTATAGCTCAAGTGGTAGAGCGCATGCTTAGCATGCATGAGGTCCTAAATTCAATCCCCAAGACATGCTATAAACAAATAAATAAACCTAATTACTTCTCCCCACAAAAAACAAACAAACAAAATGTTAATTGGACTTTTTGAAAAACACTTGAGAGGCCTGTATGATAGACTTATCTATGCAGTTAGCCATCATTATGTTTTCTTTTTAAATGTTTATATGTGTAAGGCAAAAATTTTAGAAAGAGAATGACCATTCTGCAGGCATCAACATACAAATATATTTCCTTCAGAAGAGGAATAATAGGAGATCTGTCAACCTTCAGTTCTGCTATGATATTTGTTCTTATACAGGATCCCAAGGTGATGAGAAGCAGATATATAATAGCTTTATTTTAATTTAGTTTCATAAGTGCAATAAAGAGACAGACTAAAATAACATGGAGAAGGAGAGTGAGATTGAAGGTATCAGATAGAGGCTTAAATAAGCCAAAATGCTTGGTGTCATAGATCTTGAATACAGAACGTTTTCCACATGACACAGACAAGCATGAAACCAGCAGAAAATGACTTGCTGAAACACAGTGTTTAAACGGGAACATAGATCACAGATCTCCTGACACTACGTGCCTGCTCTTAACCACAAGGCTCTTTGAAACCTAAAGGAAACGTATTATTTTAGCAAATTAGAAAATTCCTTCAAATGCACATAATTTTGGAATCTAAGATTTTGTGAAGAGTCTGATTTTATATAAATTCTGTAATCACTTTGAAAGTCTTAAGGAACACAGGTCTGATCTTTGAGCTCCTCTTACAGTGGCCTAGGAAGAGTATCCTATCACTCAGGACAGATGATGGAACTTCTTTCCCAGTGAGAAACATTACTTTGTACCTTACTGCACTATTTTAAAACCATTTAGGAAGGACAAGGGCATTAATCAGAACAGAAGAAGATTTTAAATATGTATGAACTAACTTGGATGGAGCAGTGTAATTTTTTTATTAAGCATTCGTGGGCTCCTCTCAGTACAAAATGTCCCTTTTGTGATGCTATCTCACCATCTCTGCTGTTATTATGTACTCACTGGCTTTCTTGCTTATCACATTCAGACCATATTCCTAGTGTTCAGTCTAGTGTTCAAGGTCCTTGATATTCTAACCTACCCATCTTATCTCTCATTACGATCAGTGAAATCCCTTTGCTCTCGTTACACAAAATATAATTGTTATTAACCCCAAATCAGAGTTTTTTCAGAATATATTTCCCCTTCTTTACCCAACGTTCCGGTAGTAGCTTTATAATTCTTCAGGTTTCTTAATTTCACTAGTAGTTATAATGTACACTACACAACCTAACACTGAATGAAATACTGCCTTCTAAAACACATATTATTTTAAATAATTATGTTTTTTTTTTTCACTTATTTTTCAGTACCTTGAGACAAGTGTCCTTGTGTTATATTTTTTGGTTTTTCTCCCATCACATCTACCAGAGCATTAATTTTATAAATCTTAAATATCTTTAAATTTTATCTGAATTCAGCATTTGCTTTAACAAGTATAATTAATGATTTGGGGAGATTGAAATTAAACCGAACTCAGGAATCAAAAATACCCACACGAGTGATTTTTTCACTGTGTTATTAACATGGCAATCCTGTTGTAATAGTAAGGTTGAAACTTCTGAACTAAATCTCTTCTGCGCAAATCAGTGCTGCTTACTTAGTGGGGTTGGGCATGATTTTATATCATACATGCAGCTAGAATATGGCCACTTAATAATAGACTCAGCAAAAGCAGTAGTTAGCAACTGGGGCAAACTGTCTTAACTTTGTGCCCTCCTTCAACAGCTGTTCCAGTGCCTGAGTTAGGTCATCAGTCACAGATGACCAGACACGATAGTTCAAACTCTCACAGGGATCTTATGTCAACATCTGGAATTTTGTAATGTCCGCTGTTTTGACTAATTGTAAGTGTTAGAGTCATTCTGCCTAGAAGTTGACTTGAGTTCTTCCATTATTAAGATAAGAATTCCAATGATAAAACATGTTTTCTGACTGACTGCTTTTTTTTTTCTTCTGGGATGGCATTATAGGGACATTCAACTCAGTTTTAATCTATTTTGATCTGCCTTAAGACTTCAAGGTAAGAAGAGGAAAGAAAGCCACCAAAACAAGAAGGATTGGAGTTGGATGCATTAGCTCTCATCTGTGGTTAAAGCAGCAGAATGGGAAATGTATGAACATTAAGAGTAAAAAGGTCTGGAAAATGTTTTACTGTACAAATTAATGTATAGAAAGGGTAATAAAAAGATATTAAACAAAAGACATCAACACATATTGGAAGATTTCACTTTAAAACAAAAAATAATTAAAACATGATTAAACAAAGAAATTCAATAGATGAGGCAAAAAAAAGTGGGAGTTTATATGGAAGTGTTAACTGCTTCTCAAACACGCTGCAAAACAGAATAGATGGATCAAGCATGCATGGACTATTACCAAGCTAAATAAGCAAGGGGGAAATGATATCCATAGAAAAAATGGTTTGTTTGGAATGTGGCCTGGGTGATGAGGTTGTATCTACTTTTATGTGAAGTGCTGGCATATTTGAATGTGTGGGAGAAGTTCAGCCATGAGAACGTTTTAACTTCTTTTGCAGACTCTAAGTTCAGTATGGGACTAACTCAAAGGGAAGAGTAGTCCTTATAGTTAGCCTCCTCAGTAATTAGAGACAAAGTGTTTTGGATGAATTGATGCCATTTTAGAAATATATGACTTCGTGCTATGGGGAAATTTCATTAATGCATAACCAAGAGTTAAACATCAAAAATTTAATTCTTAAAAAAATTAAATAAAAAAATAAAGTATTTCTGTTTGATAACTAAAAATAATCATGGGATACAAAGTAGTTATCCAACTCAGCTTTGCAAGATGAAGAAGTTCTAGAGTTCTGTTGTACAACAACATGGATATACGTAACACTAGGAGCTGTTCACTCAGAAGTAGTTAAGATGGAAATTTTTATGCTATGTGTTTTTATACCACAGTAAAAAAATGTATATATTAAAATCAAATATTGAAGAAGCTGAAGATGATGGAAAAACTGCAAACACAAGAAGAGCTATTGTAGGCTGAACATAGCTGGAAGCAAACTCAAGTATGGTCTTCCCTATTTGAGTCCAATATTTGAAAATAAACCATACAGAATGATACAAAATTATAAACGATAAAAACTTTTTTTAGAAGTTTATTTTTTTAACATTTTTTATTGATTTATAATCATTTTACAATGTTGTGTCAAATTCCAGTGTAGAGCACAATTTTTCAGTTATACATGAACATATATATATTCACTGTCACTTTTTTTCTCTGTGAGCTACCATAAGATCTTGTATATATTTCCCTGTGCTATACAGTATAATCTTGTTTATCTATTCTACAATTTTGAAATCCCAGTCTATCTCTTCCCACCTCCTGCCCCCTTGGCAACCACAAATTTGTATTCTATGTCTATGAGTCTATTTCTGTTTTGTATTTATGCTTTGTTTGTTTGTTTGTTTTTAGATTCCACGTATGAGCAATCTCATATGGTATTTTTCTTTCTCTTTCTGGCTTACTTCACTTAGAATGACATTCTCCAGGAGCATCCATGTTGCTGCAAATGGCATTATGTTGTCAGTTTTTATGGCTGAGTAGTATTCCATTGTATAAATATACCACCTCTT
The DNA here is from genome assembly GCF_048773025.1 of Camelus bactrianus. Taxonomy (NCBI): domain Eukaryota; kingdom Metazoa; phylum Chordata; class Mammalia; order Artiodactyla; family Camelidae; genus Camelus; species Camelus bactrianus. The sequence goes on along the minus strand of NC_133575.1, from coordinate 73,152,286 downwards.
CTTTATCCAGTCATCTGTTGATGGACATTTAGGCTGTTTCCATGTCTTGGCTATTGTAAATAATGCGGCTATGAACATTGGGGTGCACGTGTCATCCTGAAGTAGGGTTCCTTCTGGATATATGCCCAGGAGTGGGATTCCTGGGTCATATGGTAAGTCTATTCCTAGTCTTTTGAGGAATCTCCATACTGTTTTCCACAGTGGCTGCACCAAACTGCATTCCCACCAACAGTGTAGGAGGGTTCCCTTTTCTCCACAGCCTCTCCAGCATTTGTCATTTGTGGACTTTTGAATGATGGCCATTCTGACTGGTGTGAGGTGATACCTCATTGTAGTTTTGATTTGCATTTCTCTGATATTAGTGATACTGAGCATTTTTTCATGTGCCTATTGATCATTTGTATGTCTTCCTTGGAGAATTGCTTGTTTAGGTCTTCTGCCCATTTTTCAATTGGGTTGTTTGGTTGTTTCTTATTAAGTCGTATGAGCTGATTATATATTCTAGAGATCAAGCCTTTGTCAGTTTCATGTGCAAAAATTTTCTCCCATTCCATAGGTTGTCTTTTTCTTTTACTTATGGTTTCCTTTGCTGTGCAGAAGCTTGTAAGTTTCATTAGGTCCCATTTGTTTATTCTTGCCTTTATTTCTATTGCTTGGGTAGACTGTTCTAGGAGAACATTGTTGAGATGTATGTCAGATAACGTTTTGGCTATATTTTCTTCTAGGAGATTTATTGTATCTTGTCTTATGTTTAAGTCTTTGATCCATTTTGAGTTGATTTTTGTGTATGGTGTAAGGGAGTGTTCTAGCTTCATTGCTTTACATGCTGCTGTCCAGTTTTCCTAACACCATTTGCTGAAGAGACTGTCTTTATTCCATTGTATATTCTTGCCTCCTTTGTCAAGGTTAGCTGACCAAAATTTCGATAAAAACTTTCAATAATGAACTAAACTAACTTTTTAAAGGCATTTTGTTCTGCTAGTCTTTAATATGTATACATGAATCCCTGATCTAAGTTTATATAATTAAAATTGCTAACTATACATATATCCATTTATTCTTGTCATAATAACATTTCTTAAGCCAAGAAAATACAGATTAAAACCATAAACTTCAGGCACATTGTCAGGATTATTGGAATAATATATTTTGAATTCATTTGGCATTTGCTTAAAAAAGACAGCACTTTATATTTTTGATGTATTTTTTAAAACTAAGCAATGAGAATTTTGTGCTTTTGCATAGAAATTATCTCACTGTTTTATTGTAGTAGTTTATTGGTAATGTTATTTGTTTTCATGAAATTAAATCTATACTACAAAGATGGAAGAGTGTTGTTTGCCAATAACCTGTGTGAATGATTTTTTTAAGATGAAATTTCACACCACGCTTCTGAAATAGGAGAGTAGATTGTGTAAGTAAGCCATACTTGATATCTTCATCAAGAAGAATGTCAGGGTATTTCCATCTCAGTCCACTAGGAATTTTTAAGAGCAAGTTGCAATAATGGTATAATAGTTCAGGGGCCAAAAACCTAGAATTCTGATGTTACTTTGTGATTAGAGTAGACATGTAGTCACCTGAGACAGAGCTCTCACTGTCCAAATATTTGCAGAGGAAAACAAGTCTATCTCTATCAACTAGAATTATAGAAGTCTACCCTTTGGACCAGTGCAATTCAGAGGGAGAAAGAAGCAAAGCTGTGTTTTTTGGAATCACAGTAGGTCCTAATTGTTCCGGAAAAAACTGCCTGGGGTGAGCATTTTTCAACCCATCCTATGGCATTTAGACAGGAACCTTTCAGCAGCATGTGGCATGGTTTGAATATCACAGTAACACATTGGGGAGGACTGCTCTTAGCACTTCTGCATTAATCAAAAGAGTTCTGAATTGTTCAACTTCACTGAAAAAAAAAAAAACCAGTATTCAGTGATCTGCTTTCCTTAGAGCGTGAACAAAGGCTTTTTTCATCTCTGTCAAGGTAAGTGGAATCAGTGTCTGTTAGCCTGGGAAAGAAATGGCTTTAAAGAATTTCACAAGCTCATAAATCTAGAAGTGACCTTGAGAGGTCAACTGAACTGCACATTTAGACCACACCTAAGTCAATCCTGGAGAGATGAGACTCTGCCCAGACAAATGAGTTCTTGAAATTCTTTGGCAATAGAAACTAAATGAATTGTGCAATCTTTCTCTCCAAAAATAATATCTCTTGTTTTGAGTGTGGATCCCTGATTTCTTCTTAGAAAATCAATGAAAATTCCACATGTGGTAAGATTTTATCAAACCCAAAGTGACTAAAATATTAACCCATTTTTCTTAAAGCAACATACATTGTAAGAGATTCACTTTAACTATTAAGGGTCTTTATATGTATACAATATTTAGGGAAAACAATAAGGAATGCAGTATTGCTCTTATCTTCTTCCTTCAATTTTGTTTTTCATTACTTGATGTTATTTTATAACTTATACTTATACTGGGAATAGTAATTTTGTGTTATTTATTTCCCTTCAGCATTAATGTGATTCCCGAATAATATTACTGCATTATAATATTCATAGGTGAATTTTACTTTAAATATATATATATATTTTAAATATATATATATTTTTAAATAAATTAAAAAAATTTTTAAATATGATGCCACTACTTTCTCTTAAAAATACAAATCACATTTTCTACCTATCAGTAGAAACACTTGTTTGGAGCCAGTGGTTCTAGCCCCCTGTAGTAAGACTGCTATAATGCTTTCTTGGATTCATTACTTACTTTTATACCTTCTGAAGTGAGACTTCTTTTGGGTATGTCAATGTTTTAATAAATCAAGGGTATATTTCATTTACATGGCAAGGATTACAATATTAGCATATTGCTTTATATTCTTTACAATAAATATTCTTATTCAATGCCCATTTTAAAATTTTAATGGAGAAACTTAAAGTCAGAGGAAATTTGTTGTCCTATTTGAAAACTATCTGAGAAATTTTTGCTTAGTTAATACAATAGTTTTATATGTCGGGCCAAGTTCAGATGACACTAACATATATATGCATTTCTTATAAAATTGCTAGAAATTTCTTATCATGTTATTGCTATATTACATCTTAACTCATACTTAAACTCAATTAATCATAATATTGCAGTGGGAGAGTAGCAGCAACTGATGTCAAAGAGACAGTGGGTTGGAAAAGGAGGAGGTAATGTAGGATCTTGTCTTATGGAACTTGCTTATACTCTGGATATTATGGGACACCATCAGAGTATTTTGAGTGACATGATATGACTTATGTTTTAAAAGGATTGTGTCAGATGCTGTGTCAAAAATAGATTTCAGAGAAGTTTGCTGTAATAGTCCAGAGAAAGGATTATGGAGCAGCATGTGTAGCTCTGGAGGTAGTGAAGAGTAGTCTAATCCTGACAAAGAACTGACAGTATTTGCTAACAGATTGAATACAGGATATGAGATTAAAAATTCACAAAAATGATTCCAAGGTTTGAGGCTTTGGAAATGGATAGAAGCCATTGCCATTCATTGAAATAGATTATTAACCTTCCCCCTTTCACTCTCAAAGGTACCCAGGTTTGAATGATGAGTTGTGTGGTCACTCTGGATATAGAGAGAAAAATAGGAGAAGCAAGAGATTAGGGTGGGGAGAGAGAGTCAGTTGATTTTTTTTTGACCATTATGTTTGAGATTATTCCTAGGTGTCCAAGTGGAGATATACAGGAGATTTGAATATGAATATTGATCTTATGGATGAGGTCCAGGTGAGTCAGGAGGGAAGGGAGCAGGGCACAACCATTAAAAGAATGACAGGAATTTGTACCAATATGACAGAAGATTCAACTCCCAGTAGACCTTGAGGCCCAAGATGGAGGGAGATTTGACCTCCAGGAGAGCTTGCGCTTCATTATATGCTCATTGTAATATATTAGCATGGTAAATGACACACCCGCAGGCACCATGACAGTTCTGAGGCTGATCATAAAAGGTCAGAAAGTGGATGATGGCCCAATTCCTGGGAATCCCAGCCCCTTCCCCAAAGTAGTTGAAATAATCCTCCCACTTGTTAGCACAGGAAGTTAACAAGCCCATAAAAACTAACAACTCCCACACCTCGTGGTCATAGTTCTCTTGTCTTTTGAGAAAGCTTTCATTCTATGGAATGTGTATCTCCTAGGCTGGCTTTTCTCTTGCCTTTGAAGACGGCCTGCACTCTGTCTATGGAGTATGTATCTCTCTGAATAAATGTACCTTCACTTTACTATGGCTTGCTCTTGAATTCTTTCCTACACAAAGCCAAGACCCTCACTTGGTGGGGTGCCTCCCAGGGACTTGAGCGAGACGTGGGACACAGCCATCCTCCCATGCCCTATTTTTCCTGTATCCCAGGCAGGATACATAAATCTGTATGTGGTCATCCTATGGATGGTATTTTGGCTCACAAGACTGAAAGAACTCACCAGACAATGTGAAATCACAAAATGAATATCAATTAAGGAGATTTCTTTTTTTCTGCTATTTTTGTCTTCTTTTAACAGAAATATGTACTTACTGTGCATATTGACATTTCTATCACTTTAAATTCTAGAACAAACTTATTGAACATTTCGAGTAGAAAATAACAATGACCTATTTTGTGTTGGAAAGGACCAATGAATTTGGAATTGCCAACCTCAGCTTCCTCCTCAGTACATTTAGAATAAAAATATACGATAGTATAGTACACAATTATTCAATAATACACAATGGCACTAAAATACAGTATTATTTCCATGAACTATTATTTGCCTTAAAAGAATCTTTTGAAGATGAAATGGGATAATATACATGCAGGTGCTTTACAAACCATGTGAGGGCTGTGGTTAAGGCAGAAGATCAGCCACTTTGTAATTCACTGTGATTTCCACAGACTTTTCCATCTCTCGTGCGTAAGGTTTAGGAGAAGAACATAGTGAGGGAGAGAGTATATAGTGGAGAGTCACGTGACATTTTAATTTTTTACTTTTCAAACTCTGATACCAATATCTCTCTTCTCATATTGTTGCCTCCCATCACCTGTTCACTAACTGTTCATTCTCTGGAAGGGTTTCATATATTAAAGCAATATTCTTTTCCATATGATCGTTTGGAAAAATTATTTTCTGCTTAGGTAAGATGAAACTTGGCAGCTGAATGCAAGACGAGATAAGGCTTCTGAAACAGTTCCCTTAGCTTTGAGAAAAAATGAAAACAATGGTGATGTTGACAACCACTGAAATTCATGATTATTGTATGTTAATAGCTGGAAACTATAAGTTTCACCTTCTTATTTTATAGTTTTAACTCTCTGCAGGGAGGTAAAACTCCTTGTATTTATTTGTTGTCTGATACAATTGCTAATTTATGGACCTTTCCACCCCCTATGAAGGTTATGTAGCCTGAGGTCATGATGCTAAGGGAATGAGAGAACACAGACTATACCAAGACATTCAATATACTTTTAAAAAACTGCAAGTAATCACCTATATTTTCCAATATTTTAGGAAACTAGAACATAGTAAATTACCTCTCAAGACAAATAAGGGAGCAGATTAAAAAGCCTTGTAATCTAAAAATGACATTGTAATCTTATACTATGACTGGATTATAATTATATATCATAATAAAATATTATGATTACGTGTTATGTACATATTAATAATTATAAAATTCACTCTTCCACATGGATCAGTAATAGCATCACTTTAGAAAATATTGCACCAGTCTCCTATCTTACAAATTTTTTTTAGCAATTTATGATTTCTTTGTTATAAAAGTCACTTTTAACACTTTGGCATAAATTGAATACAAAATTATGTCTTTACTATAAGATGATCAGTAAATAATTCTACATCTATTTTGTTAATTGTTTTTGCTCAACTTTTTTCTAGTTGTGGCAATGAATGACATTAATTTTAAACTTATCAGAAAAGTTAAATAATCAGCTTCCATTATCGCTATCAACAGCGATTTTATAATGCATGTAAGATATTAAATAAAATTGATTATTTTTAATATTAAACAAAGCTTAATTGAGGATAGTTTCAAAGAAGAGCTTAATGCCCCTAATTCAAATGCTTCAAATCACAGGTTGATTTCAAGAGACAGTTGTTACAGTGGAAATTTTTAAGCAAGGGAAGATGAGAAGACCAAGTTAGCAGTGTTCACAAGAATATCTAGATACGAAGATGGCACAGAAAATTATCCATGTTGTCCAGACTGTATGAGATGCTTGCAAAAGTTTCCAAGAAAATCCATTGGAGAAGAAGCCCTCTAGTATGCTATAGAAGGAAAGAAAGAATGGGAAATAAAATGCACTTTGACATTTTTTTAAGTCAACAATTTTTTTGCCTGTTTTCTTATTCTTTTGACATGAAACAGTACAAAAGGGAAGCTTGTTTTTCCCCTTCATGCATCATGTTTTAAAGGCTGCAGCATAATACACCCTTGTAAGTTGAGTATCAGTTCACTCCTTTTTTTAACTAGGTTAATTGTATAGCCTGTAATATTTCACTTGTGCAGAAAAAGGCATGTAGTAAGATTTTGCTGCCAATAAAAAGGGTAGATGGTTAACTGAATGAGCAACAATGGTGAGATAATTGCTCTCATATGTGTAGGAACACAGATCAAAGCATTATAATGCATATGAGCTTTGACTCATTAGTGAGCAACATAAGTGCAAGACATTTTCCTCCTTTTATTTTTGTTTTCATTAACAAAGTAACCTGCCAACATTTTTGACCCGTGCAATATCAAATTGACTTTTTAATGATTCCCATTTCTATCATAATCAAAAGGTTTAAAGGTTGACTTTGTAGTAAAGCTTAATCACTGTAAATTTTGGAGAAGTGGCACCGAGTTGCTGTTTTGTTATATATTTATGCTCTTTCATTATCTCCTAATATTTTCTTACTAGTAAAGGTGACTACAATTTTATTTTGTGGATACATATACGCTCATATGCTAGCAAATGCTTTTACTCTTGGGTGGGACAGAGAGAATGACCAATCATCCTGGGAAAGGTTTTCCAGGATGTAGGAATGTAATCGCTAAAACTGAGACCATCTTAGGCCAACCTGTACCTATCTTAGCAGATATCATTAATGTTAATAAATATTTGAAGATATTTATTATCAAAATCAAATCAGGTGTATTACAAGTGAAACTACTAAAGCTCAGTAAGATAAGGCATTGCCAGGCATCCAAAGTAAAAGATGTATGCAGGGTTCCAATGACCCCTGCAGTGCTCGTGACCCTTAAGGAGGACCCTTAATATAGGTACCGGGTCATTCCCCCTGAACCCTCACCATGTTCATGCCTGGCATATAATAGGTGCTCCACAAATGTAAAGGCAAAATGAACTTATTTTTTGTAATTTAGGAAGTGCTGACCAATGATAGCACCAAAATAAATAATGTTACCTTTGTTTAAAAATCTATATTTCTGCACAAAATTCCCAGACTACTTACCTTTGACAAACTGTGTTTCAAAAGCCCTATTAATAATGTTATCAAATAAATTTTACCCAAGCTTAAGTGCAATCTATGTGTAAAAGCTTATTTGCACACAAAGTAAAAAAGCATCTCAGACATGTGGGAAAAAATTATCTAACTTTATGCAGACAGTTTTTGAGAAAAGTAAGATAATATTAGTATGTTATATATTAAGAAATATTTAATAACTTTAATTTTATAAAGAACAAACAAAAACATCTTTTGAGGTTTAATTAGATAATATTTAAACAAACTTTTGTTCAGATACTTAGATTAATTTATAAGGAAAATAGAGCTATAGCCTTATAACTAAATCAACATCTTACATTTAAATAAAATACCCTAATTTTATATTGTTACTACTCATAAACTTTTCAAAGTGTGATTCCATTTTATGAAACATTTCTGGTTGTGTCAAATTGAGTTTTATTATTATATAAGAATAATGTTAGAATTAGTTTAAAAAGTCATTGGAGATATAACAGGGAGCTGAGTTAACTGCCGCATAGAAGTAAGAGTAGTTAGACTAGGAATGGAGATAGTCCAACAGAAAATCAGAATTGCAAAAAGATTAGAGTGAAATAATTATTTTCCATATAAAAAAGAGACTGTCAGCAGAAACATATTTCTTCTTGGGTTGTACAATCTGGATGAGTTGTTAATATAGTTTAATAAAATGTAGCAAATTCCACGGTAGCAACTACAATAATGACTCAGTTCTCAGACATGGGCAAAAAGACATTTTTTTTTTGGAAAAGATTTTATGTATCACTTTTTGATGCTTTGTAAAAGGCAAGGGATACAGTTATTTCTCATTTCTGAGCCATGTCTATTACACTAGAGTTGGCTTGGATATTTATTTGACACTCAAGAACACTCCTTTGTTGTAGAAGAAATCTAGTTATTTCCCTGCTTTCTCTTTGAGTGACTTGAACCAGAACTAATATGAGGGAAATGAAATAAACATGGAAAAACTAACGTTATTATTTAAGCTGTGGGTATTGTGAGCTCTAAATAGAATTAAATCTTTGTTTATACTATTCCTCTCTTGCAATACCCTCTCTTCTCTTTTCTGCTTTTCATCTCCCATGAAAATTTCTCTGCCCATCCCAGTCCATTCCTGCAACTGAACTCCAGTCAATGTACTAGTCATTTGAAATTGTAGCTCCTTGAATAGATTGCTTAATATATACCTCCTAGTAAGCAATGAAATGCATTAGTTGACTAATTTCTCTAACTCATCCCTTATTTCCTAAAAATCATTTAAACTATTTAGGAAAATCTATGTAGTGCTGGAATTTCAGAGAACTGTGAGAAGAGTGAGGTACTAGGATATATGTTCCTGGTCTAAGAGCAAGAATTTCTGAGTCTAGGGGAGAGATGGATACTCACCAAAGATGCTTCCCCTGCTAATAGTCCTTTCAGAGCCACATTCTATGGTAATTTGCAAACTCAGGGCTAGCAAAGAGGCCCTCAATGTCCCAACACTCTAGGAAAGTCTACCCACAAGTGGTTGAACTTATCTCCAGATCAAGAAATAGCCAACATTTTATGTTGGGTTTTCATGTTGATATTCATCTAGTCTTCTTGTGGTAACTCCATAACTTGAGTGGTTTCTGCTATTTGATGACCAGATGGAATCCTGAGGATCCCAATTAATAAGGAAAGTAACATGCTATTGTTACATGTTTTGTTCGTCTCCCAAAGTGCTCGCTTCATTGATTTATTTTCTTATCACATTATTTGTTCAATTTTTTCAACTGCTATATAGCAAGTACCTACTTTATTTCAAGCACAGAAGTGTCATGAATAAAACACCTGCTTTTCTAGAGGAGCTTACTATATAATTTGGGAAATAGACATCAGTCATCAGTCACATAATACATGCAAAACTGCAGCTGTGACAAGAGTTTCTGAGAAGTACAAGGTGCCAAATTGGGGTAGATGACTTAAGAAAGTCAGTAAGAAATATCCGAGGAAGTGACACTTCAGCTGAAATCTAAAGGATAACTAGAAGATGCCTAGGTGAATAATGTTGGAAAAGCATTCCAATGAAGAGGGGTGCACAGTGCAATGGCCCATGGGGAGAGTGGGGATGAAGGCCAGTGTGACTGAAATGGAGAGAGCAAAGACGTGTGTGATGCAAAATCAGATAAAATAAATGGAGAGATATGTATTTAGGCTCAAGGAAGTTAGTAATATGATCCTGATTCTATAGAACAGAATCAGCATCTTTTGCCTCATCCTGTGTCACCCAGTTCCTTGCATCCTGTCTTTCTTTTATCACATTATAATTTTATATTTACTTATGTAATTCCACATGAGACTTTTAGCCTGTTGACTATGTGTTGCTCATTTTTTTCTGGTCCACAACTCCTAACCCTATATCCATCCTCTACTCGAGACTCCTATTTTTGTGGGAGGCAGATTGAAGAGTTGGATTGAATTTCAAATGCTTCTGTATTTTCAGTATTTGGCATAGTGTTGAACACATAGACAATAATCAAGACATGTTATTGAATGAATGGTGGTTCTGACCCATGTTGTAGGAAGGCTTGCTTGTACGCTGACATCAGCCTTGAAGATTAAATCACTAAATTTCCCTAATCAATTTTCAGAAATAATTTATTTTTCTAACCTATCACAGGACTAGTAAGTATAATAGGAAATGAGGTACTTTATTCTCAATGAGTTGATTATCTGTTTAGAGAAGACAAGATGTAAATACAAGCAATACCTTGAGCAAAGAGTGAAGTAATACATTAACAAGTGGGAAAAATACTGAATACACAACATATGTGCTAAAAGAACATAAAGGAACAAGTGTTTAGTATGGAGTGGAATGAATCTGGGAAGGCTTTAAGATGAAATATTTTTTGACTCATATATTAAATGGGAGAGGGACACTGGTTTCCAAAAAAGAAGTTGGAAGTTTGTCTGAGAAAGGGATGAGATGGGGAATGGTAAAAGGGCAAATGCACAAATCTAAAATTTTTTCAAATATTTGGCATCAATTTTCCTTCAAAAGAGACCACTGAACTTTGTTATTCTTATCAATGTGCAGTTGATCAATCTATATGCCTTATTTACAGACTCTTCATTACCTGTAGAATAAAAACAAGTTATTTGAGAGCAGTAAGGCTTGATATATTTTTACAACCTAAATGATATATCCCAAACTTTAGATAGTAACATATCTGTCTACCACACATTTAAAGAGTATACATGTCTTGTAATAAAAAAGCAGTACTTTGTCCCATTCTCATTTTCTATTCTCCAGAGACATCTATTTATTTCCAAAATCTTTGGTTCATTATTTTGGTTTAGTTTCATATTTTGAAGATATTTGTATTTCTACTTTCCTACTTGTTGATTTACACATTTCAGGAATGAAACATTGACTTTAAATTCAGTCCTCTTTTACACTTCCCCGCCAACACACACACACACACACACACACACACACACACACACACACACACACACAGGTACACACTTCCCATCCCTCTCATTTTCCCAAAAGTTATATCATAATTCTACTTAGAACAAAATTCAGTGCTTATATTATTTTAAAATCAATGACTTAATTATTTTCCTCTCTTCTACAATATTTTCTTCATCCCAGAACTAAGAAAGTCCTGGTTTCCCTCCTCATTGGTTTATTTTTTATGTACTTTATTAATTGAACTCCACACTCTCTCCAAGTGTAAACCTCTAGTTTTAATATAAACACATTGAGCATTCTGTCAATTTCATCTCCTTGAAGAGACTCCTCCTGGAGCTTTATGACCTACTGCAAAATTGACTGCTTGCTGTCTAAGCTTTCCACTGGGCTGTCATTTTGAAATTGCCCTTCATTAATGTCCTGGAGAATATTTTCCTATTCTATTTTGTTGGATGCTCTGTTCCCAGTCCCATGCTTTCCTCTTCCTAGGTTTTCACTCACTTGTGTACACGGACCATATCCTCCAGGACCTTTATCAGAAAGATTCCATGGGACATGACTTATTTTAAGCTATGGATCTAAAAGTATTTCAATTCTTCTTTCATACTTGAGTAATAAACTTTGGGGGCAAAGATTCCTAAGTGGGAAATCATTTTCATTCACAATTGAAAACTTTATTTAACTATCTTACAGCACCTTTGCCTTTGTTGAGAAGTTAGAGACCATTCTTCTACTTGATGTTTGCTTGAAGGCTCTCCTTTTTTCTCTCTTCTATAGAATTTTGTTCGTTAATTCGTTTTCAGCCAGTGTTCTGAAATTTTACAATGATTTACCTTGGTAGACATTGATTTTTTAACCCATCTCCTGGGCATCTGATGATCTCTGGAAATATGCAAGCTAGGAATTTCAGCTCTGTGACATTTTCTTAATTTTTCCTTTGATTTCTTCTCTTACATTTTTCTCTTCACCCTTTGTGGTTCTGAAATTTCCCTCTAATTTCATCATCTTGTATTTACTATCTTTTTTTATCTCACTGCCTTTTTATTCTACCTCCTGAAAAATATCATTATTTTTATCTTTCAAAGCTTCTATTGAGTTTTACATTTCTGCTATTGTGTTTTTAATTACCAAGAGTAATATTTGGTTCTCTGAATATTATTGTGTGGTGTTCCATTTTTGCTTAATAAAATAATACATTCTTATCATTTTAAGAATATTATTTAAATATTTAAAATTAGTTTAAAATTGTTTTCTCCTTGCATATTTTTGCATCATATATACTGCTTTTCTCTGTTTTTGTTTCTGTCTTTTATATTAAATGGTTTCCCAAATATCTGGTGATACACAACTTCCTTCTTTCTAAGATTTTTTTTTAATATTTTATTTTTATTTGTTTTTATTTTGGTGGGGGGAGGAGGTAATTAGGTTTACTTATTTATTTTTAAGGACGGCACTGGGGATTGAACCCAGGACATTGTGTATGCTAAACATGCACCCTACCACTTGAGCTATACCCTCCCTGCCACAACTTCCTTCTTATTAAAAGTAGAGCACTAAAAATCTACACAAAAATTCTGTGCACACAATTTGTGTTTGTTCACTTCAGTTTTCACATCTTGGTGATCTGTCTGGCTGTTTCCTTGAGGAACCCATAATATCAATACATTTACACATTTTTGTCTTGGAGTCATCAGTTTTCCCAGAGACTATCCCTCAATTCTGCCAAGATGATACATCCCTAAATACCAGGTTTCCCGCAACTGAATAGGGGGGAAAAGTTAAAGAATATATAATAATTTGTTTGTGTATTTTCATTCAACCCCTTTGTTTTCAATATAAATTGCCTTTCTTCTAGTCTGCTTTGTGTTTCTGAGTTTTGTTTTGTAAAAATTCTGTTTTACCCTTTTCAGAAAATAAATCTGATTGTTAGAAGGGGAGTGGGTCAGTGCGGAGAAAAAGTTACAAGACTGAGAATGGGAGATCAAGTGATCCAACTGCTTCTACTAATTTCTTCTTCTTTTTTTTTTACATTGAACTCGCACCATCCAAGGGTATCAAGTGGAACAATTCCCTTTGTGTTCACTAATGAAAAATTTTGTTGTTTCTTGTCTTTATCCTCTTCCAGTTTAGGATTTAGCTATCTTGTTATTAAAGCAGTTACTAGTTTTGTGCAGTAATGCTCTTGTGTAAAATATTGCTTTTGCTATTTCTCCTCCCATTCTCTTTGCTCCTGTTAGATTTATAACTTAAATGAATCCCTGTACTGTCTTTGAGTAAGTTTTCAGAATTTCTTTAATACAAAGTCTCATTTTGAATTTTAACACAAAAATGGAAAACCATGGATGGAGGATTATTTTGAATCAGGAGGAAAATGATTAAATGTACTTAAAAAACAGATCCCACAGTGTGATTTTTGCACATTTTCTATGTTGCTAATATTAAGAATTTCAACTTTTAGAAAGAAGCCATTAATATGTTATTATTTTATTAATATACTGCATATACTCTCTTTTACAGAGTCCACAGGAAGGAAAACTGAAGTCATTTTTCTCTTAGTGTTAAGGCAGATGTGTTGTCACTTTAATATAGTTAATTTGAAATTCAAGTTAATTACAACAATTTTAGATTATGAAAGAACTCTGGCTGGCTGTGTGGGCATTGGTATTACTGCGTGGGTTGGGATTCATTGACAGTTTTTTTTTTTACAGAAGTACTGCAAAGAACATTTCATGAAGGAATAACACTTCAAAAAATGCTGTTTTACGTGAGAGGAAGTGTGGCCTGGTGGATGAAGCCTAAAAATATAAATAAACATCCTGAGGTTTACTCCACCGATTCTATAATCAGTAGTTAATTACTTGGCATATTTTCGCTATTTTATTTAGTGAGGCTTTATTCGCATATAGTGAACTGATCAGTTTTAAGTGAATTTTTGGATAAAAGTTTATAATTTTGTACAATCAGGCAACTTTTACTGTAATCAAGATATAGAATTTTCTCTCACCTTGACAAGATTCCTCTTGCTCCTTGCACTCAAACTCCTCTTCTTAGTCTTGTCTCTAAGCAACCAATGGTCTGCTTTCTCTCATAATAGTTTTCCCTTTTCTAGAATTTTATATTAATGAAATCATGCTGTGCACAGTCTTTTGAGTTTATCTTCTTTTACTTAGTGTGATGTTTTTGAGATTCATTCATGTTACTGCATGATTTTATATTCTGCTTTTCTTCTGCATAGTCGTGTATGGTATGACAATACCACATTTTTTCTTTTTCACTGGTTGATATTTGGGTTGCTTTTTGTTTTTGTTGTTCTAGTGAATGAGTACTAGCATTTTATTGTGGTTTTAATTTCTATTTCTCCAAAGTTACTGACCATTTTTTCATCTGCTTATTTGCCCATTCATATACCTTGTTTTTGAGGAGTCTGTTAATATTTTTTTTCCTATTTTGTATTGGATTGTTCCCTTCTTATCATTGAGTTGTATATTTTCTTTATACATTCTGGTTATAAACACTTTGTCTGTCATATAGTTTGTAAAAATTTTCTCCCAGTCTATAGGAGTCTAGTCTTTTGTCTTGACATTTTTGATATTCCAAGAACAAAAGTTTTAATTCTAATGATGTCCATTTTAGCAATCTAATTATTTTATAATTTGTGCTTTTAATATACACTTGAAGAAATCTTTGTGTCACTATACTAGTTTTATATTGCTGCCATAACACAGTACCATGTACATAGTGCCCTAACACAACACTAGTAAGTAATTTTACAGATCTATAGGTTATAAATCGAATATGTTGCACTGAGTTAAAATCAAGGTGTTGACATAAATGTGTTTCTTTCCAGAGGTGCTAAGGGAGAATCTGATTCTTTGCTGTTTCCAGCTTCTAGAGGCCCCACATATCCCTTTGCTCATGGCCCTCTTTCTCCATCTTCAGTGTAGATAGCAATGTAACAGAGGACCATTATTCTACAGTCCCAGCTTCCTCTGACTTTGACTTCAGCTGGGGAAGTTCTCTACCTTTAAGGACTCATTTCATTAGGTTGGGCTCACTTGGATAATCCAAGATAATCTCCCAATCTCCAGGTCCTTAACTTTAACCACATTTACAAAATAATTTTTGCCATGTAAACTACCATGTTCTCTGGTTCCAGGAGTAGGATGTGGAAATCTTTAGGGGTACATTATTTTGCCTGTCACAGTCCCAAGGATTATATTTTTCTGTTTTCTTTTAGAAGTTTAATCTTTTAACTGTTATTATATCTAGACATTTGATTGATTTTGATTTAATTTTTATGTATGGTATGAGATTAGAGCAGAGGTTATTTTTTTCCATAAAGGTATCCTGTTACTCCAGCAATATTTCCTGAAAAGACTGTCTTGTCTCCATTGATTTACCTGTGTTGAAAATCAATTGAATATGTAAGTTTGAGTCCATTTATGAACTTCATTCTGTTCCTTTATGTTGATTCTTACATCCTTGGTGTGGCTTTATAGTAAATCTTAAAATCAGAAACCAAATTGTGCAATTTCAACAATTTTTAAAAGCCAAACTGAAGTAGTATTTATATACAATAAAATTCATGCATGTTAAGCATACAACTCAACAATTTTCAATACATTAGCTATTTTAGATGATTTACTTTAGTATACAAATTTTAAAATTGGTGTTTCAATTTATTTGATAAAGATTATTAGTGCTTTGATTGGTTTTTTAGTGTCTCTAGAGATCAATTTGAGGAAGATTCCCATTTTAACAATCTTAACTCTTCCAATCCATAAATATCTCTTTCCAGTTGTTTAGGTGTTCTTTAATTTCCTTTTTCAATGTTTTGTAATTTGCCATGGACATTTTTTAAATTAAATTTCTTCCTAATTATTTTATTTTGATGATATTTTGAATGGAGTTTAACATTTAATTTTCTAGTTGTTTATTGTTAATATATAAATATACAATTGATTTTTATATTGACTTTTTATTAGTTCTAGTAAATTTCTGTTAATTCCATGCAATCAAATTGTTTGCAAATTAGAATAGTTTTACTATCCCCTATCCAATCAATACACTCTTCATTTCTCTCTTCTACAGAATACAAAGTACAATATTAAAGGATGTTGAAAGAGGATATATTTGCTATGTTGTTTAACTTATGTAGAAGGCATTGATCGTTTCACTATTGAGAGTGATGTCTGTAGATTTCTCATAGATATCTGTAATCAATTTAAGGGGCTTCCCTGCTATTCCTAGTTGACTGAGAGTTTTTTTTTTTATCATGAAAGGGAATGCAGTTTGTCAAATACTTTTTGCACATGTTTTGAAATCATGATATGGTTTTTGTCCTCATCATTGTATTAAAATGGTATCTGACATTGATTGATTATTGAATGTGAAAGCAACCTCATATTCCCAAGATAAACCCCACATGGCCATGGTTTAATGTCATTTAAAAAATATTATTTTACTTATATTATTTAGATAATTATTTTTGTATTCATGTTCATGAGTGATAGTGTTCTATAGTTTTCTTGTAATGTCTTCATCTGGTTTTAGAATCAGGGTAATGCTGGCCTCATAAAGTGAGTTGGAAAGTGTTCCTTGCTTCTCCATTTGCTGAAATAACTTAGCTAAGATTAGTATGATGCCTTTAAAAAATATTTGATAAAATTTACCAGTGAAGCCATCAAGAGACCTGGAGTTTTCTTATTGAAAATGTTTAAAATTAATAATTTGATTTTACTAATTTATATAAGGCTTACAAGTTGAGAAAGTTTGGTAATTTTTTTCTCTCTGAATTTTTCCAGTTCATGTGGATAGTTGTCAACTTAATTTTCATGAACTTGCTCATAATAATTCCTTTTTTAAAATGTCTGAAAGATGTATTGTGATATCCCATCTTTAATTCCTTATGTTGTTTAATTAGTTTTTCTCTTTGTTTTCCTTAAAGATAATGGGAAAAGTTTTTCTCACTTTTATTGATTTTTCGAAGAATCAGTTTTTGGTTTTGTAATTTTCTTTGTTTTCTGTTTCAATTAAATTGATTTTTTTCTATTATTTCCTTTCTTCTGCTTAATTTAGGTTTTATTCATTTTTCTCTTCAGTTTCTTTTTTAATTCAGTTTCTTAAAGAAAAAGTTTAAGTCATACGTTAAGAACTTTATTTTTTATGAATATAGACATTAAAAGTTATAAATCTCTAAGTACTATTTTAGCTATATCACACCAATTTTTGTATATTGTCTTTTCATTATCATTCAGTCAGTATAGTTACTAATTTTTCCTGTGACTTCTACTTTAATGAATGCTTATTCAGAAATAAATTATTTTCAAATCTGGGAGTAAATTTCAAATTTTTTCTTGATTATATTTATTCATTTTTAACTGAATTACGTTGTAATAAGAAAGCATATCTTGTCTGATTTCAATCTTCTTGAATTTAGTGAACGTATTTTATGACCCAGAATGTGGTCTATCTTGCAAATGCACTTGGAATAATGTGTGTTCTGCCATTGTTGGGTGCTGTGTTCTATAAATATCAATTAAGTCAAGGGGCTTACTAGTGATATTTTAATTCAGGCGCCTTTACTGATTTTTTATCAAGTTGTTCCATCAGTTGCTTTGAGAGGATGTTAAATGCTCTAACTATTAATTTTGAATTATATTTGTCCTCTTAATTTTGTAAATTTTTGCTCCATATATTTTGAAGGTCTCTTTTTGGGAGCAGACACATTGATGATTGTTTTGTCTTCCTGTTGAACTGACCTTAATGATAGGGTTTATTAAAGTCTATTTTATATGATAAAATACAGTGACTTCAGCCTTTATATGCAAATAGTTTGCACAGAAAATGATTTTTCATCCATTTACTTTCAATGCATCTGTCTTTATATTTAAAGTGTATCTTTTAAAAGAAAGCATATAATTGAGTCATATCTTTTATTCATTTTGACAATTTCTGCCTTTTAATTATTTATACCACAAACATTTATGTAATTTTTGATATGGTTATATGTGGGTTCCCTGTTTCATTTTTTGTTTTCTACCTCTTTCCTTTGTTCTCTATTTCTATGTTGATTCTGTCCTAACTTTGGATCATTTGAGTATTTTTAGAATAAAATATTGAAATCTTGCAGCCTTATACACCCATATCTTCTACTCTGTCCTTAACACTATAGTTGCTATGTGTAATGTGTTTATGTGTATTAAATCCCCATAGGACAATGCTGAAATATTAGTTTTTACGCAGTTACATGATTTTAAAGAATTTGAGAGGAAGCAGATAAAAAAACAACTGCCTTTAGTATTTACTTACATATTTACTGTTTCTGATACACTTCACTCTTTTCTGAGGATCTGAATAATATTATCATTTCCCTTTAGCCTAAAATAGTTTTAAAGAATGTCTTGTACTACAGGTTAGAAGATGATGAATTCTCTTAGCTTTCATTTATTTGAAAATGCCTTTATTTCACTTTAATTCCTTTTTTCTGCACAAAAGTTAAAAAGTGAATCTAATAAAGATGACTTTTTGAACATTAATTCTTGAATGACATTTTTGTCATATACAGGATTCTAGGTTGACAGCTGTTTTCTTTCCAGCACTTAAATTTTTTTGTTCTACTTTCTTCTTGCCTCCATGCTTTCTGACTAAGTCAGCCATTAATTGTATCATTTTTGCTCCCCTGTATGTAGTATGTTTTAATCTTGCTACTTTCAAGATTTGCTCTTTGACTTTCAATGGTTTGAATACAATGCTACTATTCATGGACTTCTTTTGTGTGATGCTGCTTTGTGTTCAGCATATTTTCTATCTGAAAAATTTTGTCTTTCTATCTGAAAATTTTGTCAAATTTGAGACGTTTTCAGCCTTTATTTTTTTCTATTTTTGATCGCATTGTCTCTCTCTCTCTCCTCTCCCGCTAGTATTTTGGTATTCCTGTTTCCCATATATTTGACCATTTGATAATGTCTAAAATTTCTCTGAGCACTTTTTTCATAATCTTATTTCTCTTTCTTTTTCAACTTAAATCATTTCAGTAGTTAGGTGTTCAATTTAGTTTACTCTTATATCTGTCATATCTATTTTGCTATAAATTTATCAAGAATTTTTTTTCATTTCAAAAATCATATTTTTGAGTCCCAAATTTTTCATCTGGGTCTTTTTGAAATTACTTCTCTTTCTTTGTTGAGAATTTCCTTTTCTGAGGTTTTCATGCATTGAAAACACGTTTTGTTTCACTTCACAGAGGATAATTATGACAGTTGTTTTAAAATTCTTTCTGCCAACAGATTGCTGAGCCTCCTTCCACACCTTCCACACTTGAACGAGAACTAAGGTGGTGCGAGTTCAAAATAGTCAATACTCTTATTTTCCACGCCCCCTGGTTTCAGCAGGGCCCAATGGGAAGCTTAGCCTCCGCTCCCACCAGGCATCAATGAGGAAGAGGAAGGTGGTAGTAAGCTGAGCTAGTTGGTACTCCATTTCTCCCGCCTCCCATGAGGTCTCCTGGGAACTGAGCTTTGGCCCCCACTTAAGCAACAAAGCAGTGTGAGTCAATCCTCTCTTTTCAGTCCCCTGGTGGTTGCAGGGCCCAGTAGGGAACTGACCATACAGCCCACTTGGAGACAAAGAGACAGTGCAAGTCAGTGTTCTACTTTCACTAGGAAGATGTCAGCAGGGCCAAATTGGGATTGGAATTTCTGTATCACCTATCTGCTGTGAGGTGGTGTTACGTACTTCAAGAGGGGTATTTCCTCTTTAGAAAAAGGAGATTAAATGAAATATAAAATTGCATAAAATATCCAATATGTTAGCAAACAATTGAAAATCATTCATATAAAAAAAAAAAACAAGAAAATCACAACTTAAATAAGAGAAGGCAATGAACAGAAACTATTAATTTGCTAATAACTACAGAGTGGGGAGCTTAAACAATGAAAAATTGTTTCCCACAGTTCTGGAGGCTAGAAGTCTAAGATCAAGGTATCAGCAAGTTTGGTTTTTAATGAGACCTCTGTCTTTAGCTTGCTGATGGCCATCTTCTCACTGTGTCCTCATTGGTCTTTTTTTTATGTGTGAGCGCATCCCTGGTTTTATCTTTTCTGTGTGACAAATTTCCTCCTCTTATAAGGACACCAGTCAGATTGGATTAATGACCACCCTAATCACCTAATTTTAACATACTCATCTTTTTAAAGTCCCTATATCCAAATACAGTCACATTCTAAGGTCTCAGGGGTTAGGACTTCAACATCCAAATTTGAGGGATGGGGCACAATAAGGCCCATAATAAATATCCATATCAAGAGGAATTATATATTGGAATTACTTGAAAAGGATTATAAAAAAGCCATCATATAATACTGCCACAAGCAGTTATAAATTTGCTTGAAACAAATGAAAACTTAGAAAATCTCAACAAGGAATTAGAAGTTATAAAAAAGAAGCAAATGAAATTTAGAGAAAAGAAAAATATAATAAATGAAAGAAAAGCTTGCTGAATGGTCTTAATGGAAGTGTGGAGGTGAAAGAAGATAAAATTGGTAAACCTGATGACAGATCAATGGAATTTACCCAATCTAAACAAAAGAGAAAAAAGAGTTAAGAAATGAACAGAGTGTTTTTTTTTTTTTTTAACTTGCTTCTCTTGAACTTTGGTAGCTGAAGCAGGACTGTTGTCATAATGCTCCTGACAATGCGTTCTCATAATGTACTGACCTGTGGGAAAACTACAAAAGACTCAACATCTGTGCAAATAGACTTACCACATGATCCAGCAATTCCACTCTCAGGCATATATCCAGAGGAAACTAATTGAAAAAGATATCTGTACCCCAATGTTCCTAGCAGCACTATTTATAATAGCCAAGATGTGGAAGCAATCTAAGAGTTCAAAGACAGGTGAATGGATAAAGAAGATGTAGTGTGTGTGTGTATATATATATGTGTGTGTGTGTGTGTGTGTGTGTGTGTATATATATATATATATATATATATATATATATATGGAATATTACTCAACCATAAAAAAGAATGAAATCATTTCATTTGCAGCAACATGGATGGTCCTAGAGATTATCATATCAAGTGAAATAAGTCAGACAGAGAAAGACAAATACCATATGATATCACTTATATGTGGAATCTAGAAAAATGATACAAACAAACTTATAAAACAGAAATAGACTCACAGATATGGAAAACAAACTTAAGTTTGCCAAGGGAACAAGCTTCAGGAGGGATAAATTAAGGAATTGGGATTAACAGATACACACTACTATATATAAAATAGATGAACAACAAGGATCTACTGTATAGCACAGGGAACTATACTCAATATCTTATAATAACCTATAATGGAAAAAATCTGAAAGAAGAATATATATATTTATATATATATACACCTGAATCACTTTGCTGTACACCTGAAACATTATAAAACAACTATACTTTAATATAAAGAAATGTTTCTCACTTTGCTCTTACTATAATGTCTTTTTAAGAGAAAAAAAGTATTTTTGTACTGTTCACCAATAAAATATTTTTTAAAAGTACAGAAAAAGAAATGTTGTTGAAATACTGATTAGAAAGTTTTCCCTTAACCACCCCCCATTTTAATGCACTGAGATATCTTAGTAATTCAAGGGATTCTACAGGGAAATTCTTAATTACAAGAGGATAATTAATTAAATGAGCATAGTGTAAATCTAAGTGTTTAAGCATTTTTTTTAAAACCAGTATTACCTGAACTTCATCCTGTCTGACATTTTAAGACAAATTATTGGAATGTACAATATGCAGACAACTGGATTCTTTCATGTTACCATTCATCACTCTGAGGAAGCATTATTCCTCAGAGAGATTACTCCCTCAAGTCCACATATTTAAAATAATACCAGTTGCCTCTAGAGCCAATTGGCACCTATTTGAATTTTTTTCTAATATTGAACTGATGTGGAAGAGTGCATCTGATCTACACAAAAATGGCACTTTTTTTTTCTTTTTCAATTTGAAAAGGCCTTCAGAATAAATTTTAGAATAAATGTGAGTATTCCATATAATTTCAGATGACATTTGTATAGTCTCATATTAATTGCAACTAAAATGTTTTATGTGATTTTAATTAACTCTTTTTACGAATAATTCTTCCAGTTGAAGATGATAAATTCAGATAAAATTTAATATGTAAAATGGGCATATGTACCTTTTTGAAACAATGTCTTTTTTTAATAAATGATAATGCAAGATATTTTATTGAATCAGGATTTTACTTAGTTGTGTGTAAATTTCTTTATTTTTCCATAGCATGAGTTAAAATTAATTTTAACCATGTTTACAAAAATATGATTATGTCTAATCAGATTCTGTGTTGTGCATGTTTCATACGAACTCCCTCTAAATTTGTCATGTTACTAAATATATCAATTGCAAAGTTGACTAGGCCTTTGAAAATTGTGTTATATATGTGTTAACTAGTCATAGGCATATTTTGCTCCTTTGATGTTATGGCAGGGTGAATATGCAAAT
Source organism: Camelus bactrianus (assembly GCF_048773025.1). NCBI lineage: Eukaryota > Metazoa > Chordata > Mammalia > Artiodactyla > Camelidae > Camelus > Camelus bactrianus. Next base: position 73,129,800 of record NC_133575.1, on the reverse strand, counting down.
CAGTTTTCTAAATATAATCCTTTTCTTTGCTGATTAGTAGAATTTCTCTTCATTATTTCAAGCATTGGAAAATAATTCCATATTTAACTAACATTGAAAATTGTGACTCTTTTGTGGTACTAAGTTCCTTTAAGGAACTTTGGTTATTATCTGTATAGGATCCCAGTTCAAACTGTGTGAAAAAAAAATCGTCGCTTTTTTTTTTTGTGATGCCAGTAGAAAAATGAAATCAAGAACTATAATTGAGACTTAATTTAATAGATGGTATTAATTTTAGAAAAGAAATTGTTTCCAAATAAATTGCACGTCTTTGCTCATATATGTCCCTGAAAATAAATTGCTGTGTGTGTGTGTGTGTGTGTGTTCACATGCCAACATGCGTGTGTGCCCTGGAATGAGCATGCCTATAATTCTTTATTTTTACTAACTTGGAAGTAAAACTTCAGTCTCTACATTTAGTTGCCTCTATGATGACCAGCTTTTATACACTCTCCATTTTGTTTTAATTATAATAGTAGGAATTTAGTCATGGAAAAGCTAATGAAAACAGCTATTTTCAGATAACTGCAGTGGGCACGTTATTGCAGAATGCCTATTAGAGGGGGGCATACCACCTCTTTAAGTACCAGCATTGCATAAATAAGTGGAATTGACAATAGGAAAAGATAATTGGAGCTACAAAAGAGTTAATAGAGATTTTTATCTTTGAGGAATTGTTCGCAGAAAGACAGCACTCTCTGTCGTTCTTCAGTCTTAATATGATACAGAGATGGCAGTGTAGCTCGCTGGATGAAGGGTGAAGAATAAAAACGATGGATGACAAAAGACGTAGATTGGGACTGGACAGAGACGTGGAAACTTGCATTAAAAACAATAATGATAAATATATTCACTGAGAATAGGTAAGAGCTGTTGAGTACAATATCAAGCATTCTACACATATACCACACAGACATAAACAAACACACACAAACGGGCACCAAACACACACATTTTTATTTTAATCTCACATCAGCCTCTGAGGTAGTTATTATTATTACTTTATAAATGAGGAAATTGAGGAACAAATAGGTAATGCGACTTTCCCAACATCCTATGGCTTTTAATTGGAAGAATCTGCCATTCTTAATAACCGAGCTATGATTTTACTGTTTTGTTCCAAATCAAAGTGATATATTTGAAAAATCAGTGTTATTATAAGTCTAGCACATGCAAATATTTAGGAAACTCCCTGGGTGTTAATTTTTTCATTCATTTGTTGATTCAACAGATATATTAAAGTGCCTAATATATGCCATATATTGTTCTCGATACTACACAAATAGCAATGAACATAACAGACAAAAACCTGCCCTCATGGAGTTTACATTAGAATGGAGAAGAAAGACAATAAATATATAAATTCAATGTTTATCAGATCATGATGGAGAAAAATAAAGCTGGGGGCAAGGATACAGGGCGCCAGTCGAAGATGAAGGAATGGGGATGCTAGAATGATGGAATTTTAGTTTGGGTAGTGAGGGAAAGCTTTACTGAAAAGATAAATTTTGAGCTGAGGCTTAAAGAACATGAGAGGGAAGACAAGAAGCTATTGAGGGAAGAGTGTTCTGAACAGTGGAGACAAGAATTGCCCTTTGTGATCTAGGAAACAATAAAGAAGTCAGTATGGCTGGTGAAGAGTGAGCAGGAGGGAAACCAGTAGAACTTAAGGTTAGGGGTAAGAGCTGAGGAAAACAAGTTGTATAGTGCCTTATCCTATTAAAAAGCCTTGTATTTTACTCTGAGTGACCTGGGACATCATTAGAATTATTTTTGGTATATGATATGACATGTTTTAAAAGGATCAGTCTTGCTGCTGTGTTATTGATAACATAACAATGACTAAGCAACCAGAAACACTTGTTCACTATTCTGTGTACTGGGAATCCAGCAATGAGCACAAACATCAAATCCTTGGCTTGATGGAATTTACATTCTGATAGGTTAAAACAAGAAACATGAATCATTTTCAAATGAGCTCGGCCACATTTTGGTAGGTTATTATGATCTGTAAGTTGTGCAAGAAATTCTGAACAGACCTATGAATTGTTCAACTTCATGCTGAAATATTGAGACCAACACCTAAGGTTAAGTATGATATATACAAATATTAAAATGAAAGGTTAGTATTACTTCTTTACTTAAACTTCTTAACATTAAAGAATTAGCTACTTCATTTGTCATTTATTGTTAAAAACCAAATCAGATTAGCAATATATTTTTAAATTTCATAAATACACCATAAAGAATTATAAATGATACAGGGCCAAATAAAGTCTTTCAAAACTCTTGTAACATTTGTTAGTAAACTTAATTTTTACTGTGCAAAAATCAAGAAATTGACAAGTCAAGACAAACTGCATTATTTTATTTTATTTAAATCTTTTATTGGAAGCTGCTTCATATCCGTTTTGGAAAGATATGGGATGGATAAAAATAAATACAAATATATCAACTTTTTAAAATTATTACGACATCCAGAGCATAAAAATTTTAAAGGTACTTTAAATGTAGCATCAAGTTCTTTAGTTTTTTGCTCTATTACACTTTCAACAATCCCATATCTTATAAGGTTAACAACTATGAATGCATTTTAATGATGGACATGAACTCACAATTTAATTCTGAGCTTAGGAATCAGATATATATTGTTTATTTTTACTAAGCAGAATTTTCCTGATGATTGCTAATGTGTCACATTCATATGTGGCCTTATTGTAAACATCTTCAACTCTCTATCTATAAAATATATTTAGGTGGACAGAGACTTTGTGGGTCAAATGTTTGGAAATATTATAAATACTATGTGAGTTTTGGGAAGGAGGAGAAAGTTTAGTGATATGTTTAAAAAATATTTTCTATTCTCACTGTTAAATAACCATACTAACCACTTTCAAAATCATTCAAATTTTATCAATTTTAAATTTCCACTCAGTTATCTGAAGAACTAAGTTTTAAATAATGGGTGAGTTGGATTCTTGGACCCTCAAAAATGTGTTAAAAGGCAAAAACATCAACATACGTTATGTCTTATCAAATGTGTTTATGCAAAATTAGTATTAAATTGAAAGAATTTAAAGCATTGGTCTGGCAAAATGTTTGTATTCATTTGAAACATGTAAGCACAAAATGTCTAACTATTGAATATAATAGCTATATATGAGAAAGCTAAATTGAATCTCCGTATATATTCTACTTTTCTAACCCAAGAATTTAACTTAGATACCTGGTATTTGTGAATGTCATTGTATTGCTAGGGCACAAATGCAATTACAGATTTATGTCAACTGGTAAATTGCTTAAAAGATGCAAGTGGAAATGTTCATAAAACTAGAAAATGAAGTCAATACAGACATTCATTTGCATATACCACAAAGCTAAGTTTTCATCTGATCATACAATGTCAAGATTAGTATTCCAATCGCATTCCAATAACCTAACTAGATGATTCAAACATGTTAATCAAGTGACTACTGATTTAAATAAGTAGACCTTGCATTGAGATATGATGGCCAAATCTGCAGAAGTTTACTGAACTCTTTTTTAAAAGACAACACTGATGTCCTGCAGAAAATGTGGCCTATTCTCTGAAACTCAAAGTAAGTGCACTTTAATTTGTACCAACATGTATTGTATGAAATCTAAATTGCCCCAGTAGCTTCAAAGGACTTTACAAAAGGCTACCCAAACTTCTGCAGAAAGGAAACCGCATTGGCACCAGCTATCATTGTTACTCTATTTGAATAAGCTGAGTGTCTATATATGAAGGGTATGTGTGTGTATAGTAGGGTCATTTTGCCACCTTGGCTTTGGTGCTATTAAAATTCTATTTTATTAGAATGATACTGACTCATAGAGAGATTTTCTATGAAATACGTTATGCTCAATAATATCTTCTTCAGAAAATACAAGATTTGAGGAAGGACAAGTGGAATAATTATATTTCACACTTTCTAGTTTATTATTGTTGCTGTAAATTGGCCTTCTTAACACAAATATTAACTTGTTAATAAAGTACAACTCAAAATTATAAGAATATTTAAGATCATAAAGATGTCTAATCTGGATTGAAAAGACTAGTCTGGATTGCTTTCCCTCAGACTTCTGAGTGGTTTTCTTCTCAAACATTTTTTTTTTCTTTTGGTGAGTTGAGTGTATAATTTTACTTTTTATTTTATTTTTTATTTAAAAATTTAAAAAATTGAAGTATAGTTGATTTACAATATTATATTATTTTGAGGTGTACAACATAGTGATTCAATATTTTTCATAGTTTATACCCCATTTAAAGTTATTTCAGAGTAATGGCTGTATTTCTCTGTGCTGTACAATATAAATTGTTGTTTATTTATTTTATGCATAGTAGTTTATGTCTCTTACTCTTACCCTTATTTTGCCTTCATTATTCTTTTAATACACATTGATAATAATTATACAATATCTGGTATAAGCTGGTAACTTGGTTCTAGCTAATAAAATATTATTTCACCTCATAAACATATATTTTTTATTCTCTGTTTTCCTTTCATCATTCTCAGGATTACTGTGAACAATATGTAAGATAATGAAAGTGAAGTAAACAGCATAGTTCCTGGCACATTATAATTGATTAACAAATGGTAGTCACTATTATTACAAATTCCTTCCACTACTCCTCTCTTTTCCTTCATATGAATATTTATTAACTATCTGCTCCACGCATAGCACTATGTTAGTATGTGAAGCATACAAAGATGTGTGAGATATAGCTCCTAACTCCCATAGTACACAGCTCATTGCTTCTTTTTTTTCTTTTAGGTATAGTTGATTTATACTGTTGTGTTGGTTTTTGGTGTACAGCATAGCCATTCAGTTATATACATATATGTTCTTTTTCATTATAAGTTATTATAATATAGTTCCCTGTGCTATACAGTAGAACCTTGTTGTTTATCTACTTTATGTATAGTAGTTTGCATCAGCTAATCCCAAACTCCTAAGTTGTCTCTCCCTCTGCTTTCCCCTTTGGTAACCATAAGTTTGTTTTTTATGTCTGTGAGTGTCTTTTTGTTTTGTAAATAAGTCTATTTGTATCATATTTTAGATTCTACATATAAGTGATATCATATGATATTTGTCTTTGTCTGACTTACTTCACTCAATATGATAATCTCCAGGTCCATCCATGCTGCTACAAATGGCATTATTTCATTATTCTTTATGGCTGAGTAGTATTGTGTTGTATAAATACATCACAACTTCTTTATCCAGTCATCTATCGATGGACATTTAGGTTGTTTCCATGTCTTGCTATTGTGAATAGTGCTGCTAGGAACATTGGGGTGCAGGTACATTTTTGAATTAGAGTTTTCTCTCGATAGCTAATAAAATATTAAATAATAAAATACCCAGGAGTGGGATTGCTGGATCATATGGTAAGTCTGTTTTTAGTTTTCTAAGGAATCTCCATAAAGTTTTCCATAGTGGCTGGACCAAATTACATTCCCACCAACGGTGTAGAAGTGTTCCATTTTCTCCACACCTTTTCCAGCATTTATCATTTGTGAATTTTTTAATGATGGCCATTCTGACAGATGTGACATGACACTTGTAGTTTTGATTTGCATTTCTCTGATAATTAATGCTATTGAGCATCTTTTCATGTGCCTATTGGCCATCTGTATGTCTCCCGTGGAGAAATGTCTGTTTACGTCTTCTGCACATATTTTGATTGAGTTGTTTGCTTTTTCATTATTGAGTTCTATGGGCTGTTTTATATTTTGGAAGTTAAGCCTTTGTCAGTTATGTCATTTGCAAATACTTTCTCCCATTCCGAAGGTTGTCTTTTCATTTTATTTATGGTTTCCTTTCTTGTGCAAAACTTTATAAGCTTAATTAGGTCCCATTTGTTTATTTTTGTGTTCATTACTTCTTATCTATTTTTTAAAAAATGTTTAGTTTGGATCTTATATCAAGCATGTCCTGAAAGAAAGCTGGATATCATCACAGTGAACTTAAAAATAATATATTTTTTATTTCTGTTAGAATTTCAAAAATTTGAAAGGAAATAGGTTGATAAGTAGGCCCAGTGTTTACAAGTATAAAGTAATCTTATCTCCCCAAACTGATGGTATGGTAGGCATTGACTCTTGATCAAAAGCTCTTTTCACTGAAGCATAGAATGGTCTTACAGTCATTCTCAGGGCAAATTTTCAAGTAGCAACAATCCTATAATGAAATGAATGTAAGATTTAATTATTACGATTTTGGAGGATATCTTTATAATATTATCTATTCTCTGAAGTCTCTGAAAAATGGCAGTAAATGAAAAATATAGCTATGGGTCTTTTTCCTTTCAAGTTCAGGGATGATTTTGGAGATACTCAGCCTTGGAGAATACTTCTTTTTTTAAATTTTTTTTTCAGGGGAGTGGTAATTAGGTTTAGTTAGTTAGTTGTTTGTTTACTTATTTATTTTAATGGAGGTACTGGGGATTGAATCCAGGACCTCTTGCATGCTAAACATGCACTCTGTCACTGAGTTATACCCTCGTGCCTGAGTATTCTTCTTAAATTCAGTAAAATTCACTGATAAATTCCAAAATTCTCTTCAAAAAGAGGCATCAGTTTACAATTTTTGTCCATAAATATTTTCATAAACCCCTAAAAGATTGGTTAATAAAAATAGTGTTAACTCAATACTTGTATCTCCATAAAGTACAAACATACTAACAATAATCCAATGCATGGTTACTGGAAGTCATTACTGACTCTGCAGTCTATTTAAACCGGCTATAGAATTGTTTCAGGTGTTCAGCAGGATTCACTTATTGGAAAAGCTCCAAAAATACTCTTTTGAACAGAAATGCTGCATTTGCTTATAATCCTCTACAAAAATTTAAAAAGGATATCCAGAGGTATCCTTGTGTTAGATAGCTTAACACCATTACTTTATTCAGGGCCAGATTTTTGTTGTTGTTGTTTTTAATATTTAATTCAATGAGGAATTTCTCCAAGATGTTTTTGGGTATAATTATTCATCTACTTCTTTCTCAATAAGAGTTCTTAAATTAAATAAAGTATACATGCATATTAGACACTGGTACTTTTATTCCAGCTTTGAGGAAGCTCCAGAGTTAAGGCTCGAGAATAATCTTTTTTTTTTTTTTTTTAGCCCAGGTTTCTTGTTCTACTGGGAGACAATTTTAGTCTTAAAACCTCCTAGCCCAGCAACAAAGTTAGTGGAGAGGTTGGATTAGTTGAAGGATTACTGAAAAGCACTAACGAGCATATTGGAGTTTAGTTTCTTCTATTATGACACAGTGTAGTTATTTCACTGCTCACCCATGATGCTTTCTGTTTTCATAAACATGAAATTAAAGTTATAAAACAAAATAAAGATATGACACAATGTCTCCCTTGGGGATGAAAAGTAGCTAAAACTGCAAGCATGTATATAGATAGCTGATCTCTGGAGCAACATGTGATGATGGCCAAGTCAAGGGCACTTTAACAAGTAAGAAAGCCTTATAATGGTCAGGCCTTTGAAAGGACTCTGTTGGTAGTGAACTTTTAGTTTCTACTACAGATGCACGATTTCCAACACAAATAAAAACAAGAGCATAAGGGGAAACCTTACATGGCTAAGAAGTCTTTGTGAGATACCCAGATGTGCAATTGCTACAAGACAAAAGGATACCAGTCTGGATGATGTGAGATAAAGAAGACATGGGCCAAGTCAGATTTGGAGTTCGTATTTCTTGCCTCACAGTGCCCTATCCACTACATTCTCAATATATCATTTATATCCATTTATTTTCAATGGAATCAAATTATCCAGATTTTGTCTATAGAAATCTTCTAAACATAAAACAAGACTTTTAATCAGATGACTTATTTAGGTCTCATTGTATTATAAAACCAAAATATAATGCTTATTGGATATTATATAAACAGATATTTGTAAATAGTATTTTATCCTATGGAGTATGGCTATAAACTATGTGCATATAACTAGAAGTGAAATAGAATCAGCAACAAAAATCCTCTCTGCAAACAAAAGTTCAGGACCAGATGGCTTCACTGGGGAATTCTATCACACATACAAAGAAGAACTCATACCAGTCCTTCTCAAACTCTTCCAAAAGAATGAAGAGGAGGGAACACTCTCAAACTCATTCTGTGAAGCCACCATCACCCTGACAAAGCCAGACAAAGACACAACCAAAAAAGAAAGCTATAGGCCAATATCATTGGTGAACATAAATGCAAAAATCCTCATCAAAATTTTAGCAAACAGAATCCAACAACACATAAAAAAGGTCATGCAACATGTTCAAGTTGGGTTTATCCCAGGTACACAAGGATGGTTCAACATACACAAATCAATCAACGTGATACACTACATCAACAAGAGAAAGGACAAAAACCACATGATCATCTCAATAGATGCAGCAAAAGCATTTGATAAAGTTCAACACCCATTTATGATAAAAACTCTAACCAAAGTGGGTATAGAGGAAACATATCTCAACATAACAGCTATTTATGACAAACCTTTAGCCAGCATAGTATTCAACCATGAAAAGCTGAAAGCCTTCCCACTAAAATCTGGAACAAGACAAGGATGCCTACTCTCACGACTTCTATTCAGTACAGTATTGGAAGTCCTAGCCACAGCAATTAGACAAGAAAAAGAAATTAAATGGATCCAAATTGGAAGAGAAGAGGTAAAATTGTCATTATATGTGGATGACATGATAATATATATAGAAAACCCTAAAGGATCCACACAAAAACTACTACAGCTGATAAAAGAATTCAGCAAGGTAGCAGGATACAAGATTAACATACAGAAATCAGTGGCATTTCCTTACATTAACAATGAAATATCGGAAAAGGAAAGGAAAGAAACAGTCTCTTTTAAAATTGCATCCAAAATAATAAAATACTTAGGAATAAATCTGACCAAGGAAGTGAAAGATTTATGTGTAGAGAACTGTAAAACATTGACTAAGGAAATTAAAGATAACTTAAAGAAATGGAAAGATATCCCATGTTCTTGGATTGGAAGAATAATATTGATAAAGTGGCTACACTACCCAAAGAAATCTACAGATTTTATGTGATCCCTGTATAATTATGCAGGACATTTTTCACAGAACTAGAACAAATAATCCTAAAATTCCTAAAATTTATATGGAAGCACAAAATACCCAGAATTGCCAAAGCATATTGAAGAAAAAGAATGAAACTGGAGGAATAACCCTCCCAGGGTTCAGACAATACTACAGAGCTACAGTAATCAAAACAGCATGGTAGTGGTACAAAAACAGACATATTGATCAATGGAATAGAATAGAGAGCCCAGAAATAAACCAACAAACTTTTAGCAAATTAATCTTTGACAAAGGAGGCAAGAACATACAATGGAGTAAAGACAGTCCCTTCAGCGAATGGTGTTGGGAAAACCGGACAGCTGCATGTAAATCAGTGAAGTTAGAATACTCCCTCATACCATACACAAAAATAAACTCAAAATGGCTTAAAGACTTAAACATAAGACAGGACACTATAAACCTCTTAGAAGAAAACATAGGCAAAACATAATCTGACATAAATCTCAACAATGTTCTCCTAGGGTAATCTACCCAAGCAATAGAAATAAAAACAAAAATAATCAAATGAGACCTAATTAAATTTAGAAGCTTTTGCACAGCAAAGGAAACCATAAGCAAAACAAAAAGACAACTTATGGAATGGGAGAAAATATTTTCAAAACATGAAACTGACAAGGGCTTAATTTCCAGAATATATAAGCAGCTCATATGACTTAATAGGAAAAAACCAAACAATCCAACCTCAAAATGGGCAGGAGACCTGAACAAGCAATTCTCCAATGAAGACATATGAATGACCAATAGGCACATGAAAAAATGCTCAGCATCACTATTTATCAGAGAAATGCAAATGAAAACTACATTGAGGTATCACCTCACACCAGTCAGAATGGCCATCATTAAGAAGTCCACAAACTATAAATAATGGAGAGGGTGTGGAGAAAAGGGAACCCTTTTACTCTGTTGATAGGAATGTAGTTGGTGAAGCCATTGTGGAAAACAGTATGGAGATTCCTCAAAAGACTAAAAATACACTTAACCTATGATCCAGCAATCCCACTCCTGGGCATATATCCAGAGGGGAACCTTAGTTCAAAAAGATACATGCACCCCAATGTTCATATTTGCAATAGCCAAGACATGGAAACAACCTAAATGTCCATCCACAGATGACTGGATAAAAAAGCTGTGGCATATTTATACAATGGAATGCTGCTCAGCCATAAAAAATGATAATGCCATTTGCAGCAACATGTATGTCCCTGGAGAATGTCATTCTAAGTAGAGAAAGCCAGAAAGAGAACGAAAAATACCATATGATGTCACTCATATGTGGAATCTAAAAAATAAGACAAACAAACTTATTTATAAAAGAGAAACAGACTCACAGACATAGAAAACAAACATAGTTACTGGAGGGGAAAGAGTTTGGGAAGCTGAGAAGTGATAAATTGGGAGTTTGAAATTTGCAGATACTAACTAATATATATAAAATAGATAAATGACAAGTTTATACTGTATAGCACAGGGAACTATATTCAGTATCTTGTAGTAACTTATGGTGAAAAAATATGAAAACGAATATATGTATGTTCATGTATGATTGAAGCATTGTACTGTACACCAGAAATTGGCACAACATTGTAAACTGTCTATACTTCAATAAAAATATATTTAAAAACTATATGCATATATATGTGTAATTTTACAATGAAAAAACATAACAGACAATGCCTTAACTAAGTGATCAAATTTAACACCTCAAATACTGGGACAAACCAAATTTACGTGCTTCCCGATATGAACTGAACAGAAATCAATTTCTCTAACCTCCCAGATAAAAATGCATAACCTGTATATAATCATAAGAAAATATCAGATGCAAATTTAAAAAATATGTACAAATAAGAAGTCTGTAATCTTCAAAATTTCAAGGTTGCAACCTCCCACCATACCCCTGCATAAGAAAAGACTGGGTAATTATTCTGGAGTAAAGGAGAGTTAGAAGACATTACAACTAAATGCAATGGATCTGATTCTGGGTTAGGATTCTTTTGTTATAAATAATATAATTGGGATTAGGATTTTGGGATTAACAGATACACACACTATATATGAAATAGATAAACAATAAAGACCAACTGTGTAGCACAGAGAACTATATTCAATTTCTTGTAATGATCTGTAATGGAAAAGAATCTGAAAAAATAGATATATGTATAACTGAATCGCTTTTCTGTACCCCTGACATTAACATTGTAAATCGACTACACTTCAATAAAAAATAAGAATTAAAGAAAGAATATAATTGGGACAGTTGGCAAAATTTGAAAACTGCCCTGATCATGGTAATTATACTGCTATAAGACAATTCCCTGTTCTTGGGAAATAAAAGAAGTCTTTAGTGGTAAAGAGGCATCATATCTACAAGTAATTTTCAAATGTTTCTGAACATAATGTGTCTGTGACTAGAAAGAGAACAGTAAGGCAAATATAAGGAAATACTTACAAATGGAGTATCTCAGCCAAAGATAAATTGGAATTTTTCAAGCCTTTCTGTTAAGTTTGAAATTATTTGAAAACCAAAAGTTACCAAAAAAGTTTAAGTGACAAGAACGGTACTTTTTCTAATGAAAATCCCAACCAAAGAATATTGTGCTACTACACTTAAAAAGTGTTTCCGATGTGGAATTAACTAAAAACTGAAACCTTTCCCTTCTTCCATTAGCTTTCCTAAATTTCAGTATGTCTGCAAGCAAAATAAATAGAAAAAGAAGCACACCCCTGCCACATTCAATTTCTGCTATTGTCTCTCTGGAAATATAGCAGTTTTTCCTGACAATACAGAAGGTCATGGAAGATTATATATGAAAAAAGAAAAAGAAAATGAAAAATAGAATTATTAAAGAGATTCTTGCACATCTTTATATCAGGTAGAATCCTACAAAATGCATTAAGCCACATATGCATACAGTTTAAAAAATCTTAGAATTGTGGAAAACTAAAAGCTAAGCTAGTGCTGTATTTATAAGCACAGCAGATCCTGAAGATCACTCTGATAGTCTGAGTCAGTATATGTCAGAGACTTTCCCAACCAAAAGGCCAGGATCTGATGTTGGCGACTTTAAAATGAGGTAGAACTGCCTCAGGGAAAGGGATTTATATATTTCCTTGCAGACTTTTTTTTTTTTTTTTACCTAAGGTAAACATATCCAAATCTTTGACAAGAGCTACACACACACACATTCAGCACCCCCTGCTTCGCATAAACAAGTAAGATAATTATTTTTAGAAGTTTAAGCATTACTTTATGAACAAGTTTCAGTTCCTAGAGTTCTTTTCTGTTTCCTATGTCTGTGTGCTGTTAAGACAGTCATACTGAGCAAAGGGTTCCCACCATATTAAATATCATTCACAGAGTGGGCAATGTGCAAAAGACTGGCCAGATATGTCAGAAGTCTGGAGGGAGGGAGAGAACTTAATTGTTTTTTGGCTGTGATCTTTTTCATCTTTCCCATTTTTTTGAATATATACTAAATCAAGCCCTGCTCTTCAAAAATGATGTTTTAAGATGTTTGTTTCCAAAAACATTAAACTAAATCTTAAAAAAAGGGAAAATCATCACTAATCTATTTAAAGAAAAGCATAAGATGAAATTACATTAGTAATTTCACTACATTAGTAATAGTGTAATTATAGTAGTAATGTAATTTCATCACATTTGTAGTGAAATGGACCTGAAAAATTTTTCACACTAATAGATTATATCATATATGATATGTGTGTTATTGTGTGCATGATTGTGAATTTTCAAGGACTTTCCTTCTCATATAATACTAATCTGAGTTTTATACAAATAGAAAAATATAGAAACAAAATTGTATGCATTGTTTTACATATGTAGCTTTAGATAAAGATTTAGAGATTTAATGAGCACAATTTTTTTTTCTAGAGATTTATTTTGACAGAAAATATTTGAACATGTCATCAATCAACCTGACAATAATGAGACATGAACTGAAATACCATGGCCTGTGATAAAGACCTGGGAAACAATTACAGATTGAGCCATCATAACTCCTCTGAATTTAAAATATTACATGTTATATTGTTTCAAAAACATATCTTTTTATGAAATAAATCATGGTATTGAAGATAATTATCAATGGGTATAGATTCTGGTATTTCATAACTTGGTCTACATTCCTATTGCTTCAAGATTATTATAGCAATATATATCAAAAGTCTATGTTAAAGAGAAATGTGTTGACAGACTGAATGTTCATTGTTCAGTATTTAGTCAAAATCTGTATCAACAACCTTCTTGTCAAAACTAGATTAGAAGTTGGAGGCAAGAATATTTGTTGTAATTTCCATTTCCCTTAAATTTTTTTTCCTAAAAGAGTTATTTTTTACATCTTTTTTTTTGCTTGTATAGGTGCTTTTTTAAAAACATTTTTTACTGATTTATAATCATTTTACAATATTGTGTCAAATTCCAGTGTGAAGCAAAATTTTTCAGTTATACATGAACATATATATATTCATTGTCACATTTTTTTCTCTGTGAGCTACCATAACATCTTGTGTATATTTCCCTGTGCTATACAGTATAATCTTGTTTATCTATTCTACGCTTTTGAAATCCTGTCTATCCCTTCCCAATCTCCGCCCCCTTGGCAACCACAAGTTTGTATTCTATGTCTATGAGTCTATTTCTGTTTTGTATTTATGCTTTGTTTGTTTTATTTTATTTTATTTTTAGATTCCACATATGAGTGATCTCATATGGTATTTTTCTTTCTCTTTCTGGCTTACTTCACTTAGAATGACTTTCTCCAGGAGCATCCGTGCTGTTGCAAATGGCGTTATGTTGTCAGTTTTTATGGCTGAGTAGTATTCCACTGTATAAATATACCACCACTTCTTTATCCAGTCATCTGTGGATGGATATTTAGGCTGTTTCCATGTCTTGGCTATTGTAAATAGTGCTGCTATGAGCATTAGGGTACAGGTGTCATTTTGAAGTAGGGTTCCTTCTGGATATATGCCTAGGAGTGGGATTCCTGGGTCATATGGTAAGTCTATTCTTAGTCTTTTGAGGAATCTCCATACTGTTTTCCACAGTGGCTGCACCAAGCTGCATTCCCACCAGCAGTGTAGGAGGGTTCCCATTTCTCCACAGCCTCTCCAGCATTTGTCATTTTGGATTTTTGAACGATGGCCATTCTGACTGGTGTGAGGTGATACCTCATTGTAGTTTTGATTTGGACTTCTCTGATAATTAGTGATACTGAGCATATTTTCATGTGCCTATTGATCATTTGTATGTCTTCCTTGGAGAATTGCTTGTTTAAGTCTTTAGCCCATTTTTGGATTGGGTTGTTTGTTTCTTATTAAGTCATATGAGATGCTTATATATTCTGGGGGATCAAGCCTTTGTTGGCTTCATTTGCAAAAATTTTCTCCCATTTCATAGGCTGTCTTTTTGTTTTACTTATGGTTTCTTTTGCTGTGCACAAGCTTTTAAGTTTCATTAGGTCCCATTTGTTTATTCTTGCTTTTATTTCTATTGCTTGGGTAGACTGTCCTAGGAGAATATTTTTGAGATGTATGTCAGATAATGTTTTGACTATATTTTCTTCTAGGAGGTTTATTGTATCTTGTCTTATGTGTAAGTCTTTGATCCATTTTGAGTTGATTTTTGTGTATGGTGTAAGGGAGTCTTCTAGTTTCATTGTTTTACATGCTGCTGTCCAGTTTTCCCAACACCATTCGCTGAAGAGACTGTCTTTATTCCATTGTATATTCTTGCCTCCTTTGTCGAGGATGAGTTGTCCAGAAGTCTGTGGGTTCATTTCTGGGCTCTCTATTCTGTTCCATTGGTCTATATGTCTGTTTTTGTACCAATACCTTGCTGTCTTGATGACTGTAGCTCTGTAGTATTGCCTGATGTCTGGGAGAGTTATTCCTCCTGCCTCTTTCTTTCTCTTCAGTAATGCTTTGGCAATTCTAGGTCTTTGATGGTTCCATATAAATTTTATTATGATTTGTTCTTGTTCTGTGAAATATGTCCTAGGTAATTGGATAGGGATTGCCTTAAACCTGTAGATTGCCTTGGGCAGTGTGACCATTTTAACAATATTGATTCTTCCAATCCAATAGCATGGGATATCTTTCCATTTATTAAAGTCTTCTTTAATTTCCTTCATCAATGGTTTATAGGTTCCTGTATATAATTCTTTCACCTCCTTGGTTAGATTTATTCCCAGATATTTTATTACTTTGGGTGCTATTTTAAAGGGGATTGTTTCTTTACTTTCTTTTTCTGTTGATTTATCGTTAGTGTAAAGAAATGCAACTGATTTTTGAACGTTAATCTTGTAACCTGCTACCTTGCTGAATTCTTCGATGAGCTCTAGTAGTTTTTGTGTGGACCTTTTAGGGTTTTCTATATATGGTAACATGTCATTGGCATATAGTGACACTTTTCCCTCTTCTTTTCCAGTTTGGATCCCTTTTATTTCTCTCTCTTGCTTGATTGCTGTGTCAAGGACTTCCAAGACTGTTGAATAGGAGTGGTGATAGTGGGCATCCTTGTCTTGTCCCAGACTTTAGTGGGAAGCTTTTGAGTTTTTCACTGTTGAGTACTATGCTGGCTGTAGGTTTGTCATACATAGCTTTTATGATGTTGAGATATGTTCCCTCTATACCCACTTTGGCGAGAGTTTTTATCATAAATGGGTGTTGAATTTTATCAAATGCTTTTTCTGCATCTATTGAGATGATCATGTGGTTTTTGTCCTTTCTCTTGTTGATGTGATGTATTACATTGATTGACTTGCATATGTTGAACCAGCCTTGTGTCCCTGGGATGAACCCCACTTGGTCATGATGTATAATCTTTTTTATGTGTTGTTGGATTCTATTTGCTAATATTTTGGTGAGGATTTTGGCATCTATGTTTATCAGTGATATTGGCCTATAATTCTCTTTTTTGGTAGTGTCTTTGCCTGGTTTTGGTATCAGGGTGATGGTGGCTTCATAGAATGAGTTTGGGACTATTCCCTCCTTTTCAAAATTCTGGAAGAGTTTGAGAAGGACTGGTATGAGTTTTGTTTGGTAGAATTCCCCGGTGAAGCCTTCCAGTCCTGAACTTTTATTTGTAGGGAGGTTTTTTATTGCTATTTTGATTTCATTTCTAGTGATCGCTTTGTTCAAGTGGTCAGTTTCTTCTTGATTCAGTTTTGGTGGACTGTATGTTTCCAGAAACTTGTCCATCTCCTCTAGGTTATCCAGTTTGGTTCCATAGAGTTTTTCATAATATTCTCGTATGATATTCTGTATTTCTATTTTATTTGTTGTAATTTCTTCATTTTCCTTTCTTATGTTGCTAATTTGTGCACTCTGTTTTTTCTTCTTTGTGAGTTTGGCCAGAGGTTTGTTGATTTTATTTACTTTTTCAAAAAACCAGCTTTTGGTTTGATTGATTTTTTCTATGGTTTTTAAAATCTCTATTTTATTTATTTCCTCCCTGATCTGTATAATTTCCTTCCTTCTGCTGCCTTTTGGGGATTTTTTTCTTCTTTTTCTAGTTCTTTTAGTTGGTGGGTTAAATTGTTTATTTGAGATTGTTCTTTTTTGAGGAAGGCCTGTATTGCTATAAACTTCCCTCTTAGCACTGCCTTTGCTGTGTCCCATAAATTTTGTGTGGTTGTGCTTTCATTTTCATTTGTCTCAAGGTATTTTTTAATTTTAGCTTTGATTTCCTCATTGACCCACTGGTTTTTTAATAGCATATTGTTTAATCTCCATGTTTTCCTTTTTTTTTTCCCTTTGTTTCTCTGTTGTTGATTTCTAGTTTAATGGCATTGTGGACAGTAAAGATTCTTGAGATAATTTCTATCTTCTTAAAATTGTTGAGGTTTCTTTTGTGTCCAAGTACATGATCAATCCTAGAAAATGTTCCATGTGCACTTGAAAAGAATGTATATCCTATTTTTGGGGGTATAATGCTCTAAAAATATCCACCAAATCTAATTTTTCTATTGTATTATTTAGTTTCTCTGTTGCTTTATTTATTTTCTGTCTGGAAGATCTGTCTAGTGATGTTAATGTGGTCTATGATTGTATTGTCATCAATATCCCCCTTTATCTCTGTTAGTAATTGTTTTATGTACTTAGGTGCTCCTATATTGGGTGCATATATATTAATGAGTGTAATATCCTCTTGTATTACTCCTTTAAACATTATAAAATGTCCTTCTTTATCTTTCTTCATGGCCATGGTTTTAAAGTTTATTTTGTCTGATATCAGTACTGCTATACCGGCTTTTTTGGCTTTTCCATTTGCATGGAATATCCTTTTCCATCCTTTCCCTCTCAATCTATATGTGTCCTTCTCCCTAAAGTGGGTCTCTTGTATCCAGCATATTGAAGGTTCTTGCTTTATTAACTAGTCTGCCACTCTATGTCTTTTGACTGGAGCATGTAGTCCATTAACATTTACAGTACTTAATGATAGATGTGTGTTTATTGCCATTTTGAACTGAACTTTACAGTTGATTTGATATTTCCTTTTTGTTCCTTTCTTCTTCCTTTTGTGGTTTGGTAATTTTCCTTTGTATTATCATGGATTTTATTTAATTTTTGTGACTCCTTTGTAAATTTTTGGCTTATGGTTACCCTTTTTTGTAAATCTATCAACCCATTACTATAACTGTTTTTATTAAACTGATAGTAACATGATCTCAAACCCATCCTACTGTTAAAAAATTTTAAAAAAGAAAGAAAAAAATATTCTATGTTTCCCTGCCTCCCTCTCCCACTCTCAGTGATTTGTATGTCTTCTTTTATAATTTCATGTTTACTTTATTTGTAATTCATGAGTTATCACCTTACCAGTTGTGTGTTTCTCATTTCTGTAGCATCCTGCTGCTTTTCTATTTAGAATAGCCCTTTCAATATTTCTTTTAGCATGGGTTTAGTGTTGCTAAACTCCTGCAGCTTTTTTTTTGTCTGTGAAATTCTTTATCTCTCCTTCTATCCTAAAGGATAGCCTTGCTGGATAAAGTATCCTAGGCTGCATCTTTTTTTTCATGCAGGACTTTGAATATATCTCGCCACTCCCTTCTGGCCTGTAGTGCTAGTGTAGAGAAATCAGCTGAGAGCCTTATGGGGGTTCCCTTGTAACTCACCCTTTTCTTTTCTCTTGCTGACTTTAGGATAATTTCTTTATCCTTGACTATGGCCATCTTGCTTATGCTATGTCTTGGTGTGGATCTGTTTGGGTTCTTCCTGTTTGGGACCTTCTGAGCTTCCTTGTTTTTTTATTGAATGTAATTTCTGTCTTAAGTGTAGACTTTGTACACACATCAAACTTGAGTTGACATATACCTAAAGAACCTCCAAATAGAGCACTGTATGATTTCACAAAGTTGTATCTTATTTTTGTCTAGATTTATATAAACTGTCTAAAATAGAACTATCCATTGACTGGTTGTTTAAATTTATGCAGTTGAAATAAGGGTATTTCTAAGGAAATCAGAAAACTTTCAGAAGTAGCTTCCTTTGAATCTTTGATCTTAGACTCCTGGTCCAAAATACCTTGGGACAAAAGTCTAGATCATGGTATCACAAGTTTCTAGTTTGTTCATTCAAAGCCTAGTTTGATTTATATTTCCTAGTATCACTAAAAGGAAGAGCTGCATGAAGCAGGTGGGTGAATAGGCAAGGTTTCTCTGGAACCCCTTTAAGCAGAATTATGGGGAAACTTTGCGTCAGAGCATGTATTTTTGTATAAAGAGTCAAACACTCTATTAATGAGCAAATGTCACCCTAGACTCTTGAGGAACAGGAAGATAGAAGAAAATTGGGAAAATAAGTGCCTGGTAGCACTAGTGGAAAGTGCTAAATAGCTATCTGATATCCCCTTCTATTTCACTATTAGTATTGAAATGGAACAATAATATGTTATATTTGTATATCTTAAAATCTGAATGCTTTTGAGAATAATAAACTGTTACCTCAGGAAAACTACAACGTATGTCTTCACTATGTATTAGACTCCTGTGTGCATTCACTTTTGCTAGGCTCATTAAATACATTATGTATCTTAATCTTCACAGCAACTATTCAAGGTGTTATTTTTCTTTGTTTTTGTTGAGTTATAGTCAGTTTACAATGTTGTGTCAATTTCCAGTGTAGAGCACAATTTTTCAGTTATACATGAACATACATATATTCATTGTCACATTCTTTTTCGCTGTGAACTACCACAAGATCTTGTATGTATTTCCCTGTGCTGTACAGTATAATCTTGTTTATCTATTCTGCATTTTAAAATCTCAGTCTGTACCTTCCCACCCCCCGTCCCCCTGGCAACCACAAGTTTGTATTCTATGTCTATGAGTCTGTTACTGTTTTGTATTTATGTTCGTCTTTTTCTTTATTTCTTTCTTTAGGTGGTTATTTTTCTTGATATTTTAACAAATTAAAAAAAAAACTGGTTCAGGAATAAATTGCAATTTACTTATGGTCTTAAAGATACTATGTGCTAGAGCTGGGATTTTTCACAGTCCTTACTGCTATCCACTATTTCACCCTGTCTGGACTCACTCATTGTTTTATACATGTGCTGAGTTCTATAGACATTTGTATTTATGACCTCTGCTCCAAGGTGTAATAAATATATCAACAAGGATACTAGCTATTTACTTCATATGAAAAGAAATGGAGCCATCATCTTTGTTCTTCTACCAAAAATATTGAACGAAAATGTTTGCTGATATGACATGTTGGGAAATCTGATTTTTACAAAGTTCCAGTAAAAACATGAGCTTTCCTACTCATATTTTAGTCAGGTATTACTATTTCTGGGCTATGAAGTTTTTATTCATAATTCTTTCACTCAACTATCACAACTTTTGATGAGACAAATTTCCTAGCTAAGTGTGTGGTGAAGACACCTTTTGAAATATCTCCTCTTCATTAATTTAATGAGAAATTATTGCATACTGAGTTATATGTATGCTGATTTACTATGTAAACCTAATTCTTTCTGAAGCATGGAATAAGGCAATCAAATAATTATTTTAGCTAGGATTATGCTTAGTCAGAAAAGTCTAATTTTAACTCTGCTGGATAAGGAAGCAAAGAGTTGAATATTAATAAAGGCAAAATTCCTATGTTATTGAAGTATATTACTTAAAGGAAACTAATTCCAATTCTTATTAAGTGGCATTAATTAATGCTGGAACTTTCATGTTACTAACATGTAGTTCTTGAAATTCTGTCATGATGAATATTAATACTCTGGTACTTTTAAATATATAAATAATAATGTATTCAATTTAATAAATAAGTGTAGTCTCCTGTTATATGGTACAAAGTGAAAAGGTGAATTATTTTTGTGTATTTTTAAACAACAGTGTCATCCTCCAAAACTGAGTTTCGTGTGAGAGCAAAATTAATAGTATGTTAATAATATACAAAAAATTCAATAATATTATTTTTGAAAGCTATTAGTATTAAATTTATTTAGATGTAAAACTCCTCAGTAATCTCATATCTCCTGTAATGCTTAACATGGATATATAATTTGAATGTAGAATTGCATAATCTCAAAATCAAGCAGGTGCATCTAAAATTCCATTTTCCACATAAAATTAAAATTCCTGGTTTACAGTACTCATTGTGACATTAGAACACTTTTTTTTTTAGCAGCCCATCATGGATACCTATCTATGCTTTAAAGCTTGAGGAAGCCTGAGAAACATGGCCACTCTACTATAATTGGTATTCTTAACATCAGGTCAGGGTTCAACTAATATACTTCTGAAATTATATATTAATTTAGTTGAGGAAAAAGAATAAAATATATGATTAATTCTGCAAAGAGTCAAATAGCACCATAGTACAGAGAATTTTTAATTTAACATTGTATTTTTGTTTTCTTGTCATTTCTTGTCTTAGTTACCAGTGTCCCTTGTCTTCATACATGAAGAAAATACATAACTTACCATGCAGCTTTAGACCCATGGTCCCACCTGACCATCATTTTGTTTCTGATAATGACCCTAATGATTGTAGAATAAATGAAATCAAGTGTTTCACTGACTGAATTGTGTTGGAAAGACACAGCATGATATATTGATACAACCTGGTAGGCTAAAGATACAGATGCTGTGTTTATAGACTGATTATCCAATTTACTTAATGTGTGGCCTTGAACCATTACATAGATTCTCTGAGCATCACTTTCTTCATATATACAAATGGAAATAATGAAATCACTCATGTATTTGTTGAAAGGGTTAAATACACAATGTATAAGAGTAGGTCTTCAAACTTCAAACTTTAAGGTTCCATACAAATGACAGTTACGGAACCACATTAGTATCATTTCTGTCCTCAAATGTTTGAATCTGGCATAAGGACAGCTAGGATGTTTGGACATTTTTATGTATGCAGAAGAAACCCTCTTTTGAACAAGGGAACAAAGAACAGTTGTAATTTATGTTTGGAAGAGTTAGATTATAAGGTTCAAAAGCAGTATATCTGCCTCTTCACAGAATCATTTTACCTCTTTTCCTTGGACTTGAAACAGATGTGCTTTGATGACAGGGCTTTCTGAGACAACGTTCTCTAAAGACTATTCTACTTCTGTTTATGGAAAATCAAAAAACAAAAACAAAAACAAAAACAAAAACAAAATTGTAATGCTGTTCAAAATTGTTACTAAGGGTGGATTAGGAGGAAATGGTAGCTACATCTTGTACTATATCAAATGTCAGATTTCCCAGCCAGATGATGAGAATATTGGCAGTTTGTGTTTGGCATTTAGATAGACCTTACACAACCTACGCCATCTCTCTGGGGAGAAAATTTTGATAACTTGACTAAGTTAGGAAGCTGAAGCAAAGAGATCAGCTAACTTGCTCATACTCTGAACTAAGCCAGAGTACTGGGAGTACCAACAGAAACAACTATGTTGCTATAAACTAAGTTGTACCACTTGAACTGTAGCTGTTGTAAATCATATAACTAGTTTCAAATCTCTACTATCTCGTATTTAATATAAAAATTAAGTTGGGTGTTGTAGATCCTGTTATAGTATGAAGACAAACTGAATCATAAAACAGAAATGATACACAACTTTACGTAATAAAGGCAACAAGTGAACTTTCCACTTAATTTCACTATTTTACTGTTAGTTTGTATTTGATTTCTATGTTCTTAGCCTGTACCATACCGAAAAGTGGAAAGATACTAAAAAGGGAATAATAACTCAAGGGTATGGAAAACACATTCATATTCTGCAATATTAAGACCACACATCTATATGATGGAAAGTGAGTATTTGAGGGAAGGAATGAGCTAGTGCTTATGGGCGCAGGCAGCAATGTCTTAATGTGCAAACCAGATCCATCCCAAAGGGAGACATATTTCATGAAAATGTTTCTTTCAAACCTGGTATTCTGTCATTCAGGGAAGGTTTCCAGCTGAAACATTTGCTGGCTGTCAGGAGAAAATAAAAAGCAGTCTGTCAGTTCACTGCCTTTAGCACCAAAGTAAAAAACCCAGAGCTGAAAGTCTTTGGAGAGTTTTGGGCCAATGACTGTTAGAAGGGGTGACAAAATTCGGTTCCTAAAGAGAGAAAGAGAAAGAGACAGAGACAGAAACAGAGACAGAGACTATGAAATTAGGCTATCGTGTGATGCTTCTATGCTGCTTTGTCTGGTCCTCTGAGTATGAATTGAAGTAGCAGCAGCTGAAACTGTTCCCCCATTCTCCAATTCGGCCCCTCCCTGATTTCCTTGTTCTGGTAAAAAGGAGCCTGAAAGGCACATGACTTATGCGGTTGCACGTGTGGTGTAACCTGGAGAAGTTTCAGAGTCCCCTCTGTTGTACATTTTCTGAAATTCCAATTTTAGACATTCTTTCTTTAGGTTCATTTCCCGTCAGGGAAGGATAGCCTATTAAGCAAATTCAAACCGAGTTGTTAGTGATCATGAAATCCTCTTTTGTCTTGACGGCAGAATCCTAGGCAGATAAGAAGCTGAGGAACCTGGGAGGGAGAAAATATGTTGATGAGAAGGAGTAGTGGATGAGGGTAAGAAAGGGTAAAAACGACATTGAAAGGGAAATTATCTACTGTTTAATTCTGTTAATATTGTTCCCGCCTCTCCTGACACTCAAAGGCACCTATCCCTAAGGGCCAGAAAGGAAAAATCTCAGGTCCCTTGGAAAAATAAAAGTAATAGCCTCAGTAAAAAGTTTCCATAGCATTTTGAATTTTTTTTTTTTAAATTGAAGTATGGTCGCTTTACAACGTTGTGTCATTTTCAGGTGTACAGCATAGTGATTCAGTTATACATACATATATCTTTATTTTTTTCAGATTCTTTTCCATTACTGGTTATTTAAAGATATTGAATATAGTTCCCCGTGCTAAATAGTAGGTCCTTGTTGTTTATCTATTTTATAATGTGTATCTGTTAACATTTTGAATTTTTTAAGCACTTGCTTTTATTGACAAAGCAGTAAGTATCAATGAAAATTGACATTATTTTGTTTGCATTCAAATCTGCATTTGTGTATCAGATTCTTGTCTCAATTATTGACAGTTAATGATATTTCTCTCTGAAGGAAAATAATCAAGTAATGGGGTATGTTTGTGTGAATGTATGGGTGGAGTTTGGGTAGTACTTAAGCATATTCTGCTAACCAGAAGAGAGTGAAGTTAAACACTTATTATTTTAATATTCATTCAACATCAGACTCTTGGAGAAATACTTAAACGGGATTTTTTTCCTCTCTTGTGGTACTTTCTAAGAGTTTCAGTGCATGGTGATTTTACTTTCAAGTGATTATTCAAAAATTATGAAATGGTATGAAGTACATGCAAGTATATAAATATTATTTGGAACATTTTTCTATGTTTTTACAATAATCACCATTCATTACAATAACGACTATTTATTTTTCTTCAGTTTCCTGAGAAGTCTGTGTAGCATTATTCACTACTCAGAAATGAGCAGAAGATAGAACCTGGTAAGATGCAGATCTCAGTTTCTTGTCAGAACCCAGACAGCCATTCAGAACTTGTCCCTAGGTCCTAGATGTTGACATTTTAACCAAGACTACAACTTACAAAAGTTTTGTCTCTTTGAATTTTATACTTAGAAAGTTAAAGTCCTAAATACAGCATCATGACGATGAACTTCTTCTATCAATATTACAATCCTGCAATGTTTTGGGCCATTGTCATAGAAAAACATTTAATCATTCTTGAAAAGGGGATATCCTAGATTTGATTCAATACTACTGCTTTTGGTACTTAGCTTAAGAAAGGCTTGAATTTCTTTTCTTTCTAAAGCTGTGGATTTGCTTGAAAAGTCATTTTATTTTACTTAAATCCTAAACTACATTAATGATACTTATCCTTAAACTGCTAAGCTCATATATTCTGAAGTTAAAACAATTAAAGTATTTTCACACCAAAGTAAAATTCTAATTTCCTTTCTGAATGTTGAGTAATAAAAATAACTAAAATTAAGTTATACATCTTATTGTATGAAAATATTAGTTATAAGATGCAAGAGATTTTTCTTTCAGAAATCAGTCAATTGTACATAAAGAATAAAAATCAATGGATTATATTTTTAGCATTGTTTCTGTAGATATACTACCTAGCTAGTTGAAAAAATAAAACATTTAATTCTATAATGTTTCTCTTGCTCATGAAAAAAGTTTTGAGTAAGGATTCGGTATTCTGTATTTGGTTTATCTTTGGATATCAGGTTTCTCACATTGAAAAAGCAGAGATTGTTAAAACACCCTCAGAAAATGAGTAACTTTTATAGAATTTCCAGACATACTTAGCAAAACTTAACAGCAGTCTCTTTTGACAGACTTTCAAAGCTAAAATCTCTCACCCAAATTTCAGAAGAGATGGGAGTGAGAGAAAGAGAGAGAAAGAGAGAGTTAGAGAAAGAGAGAGAGACAGGGGAGAGTTTCAACTATGTTCAGTTAAACATTTGAACATTATCTCAACTAATGTTAATTTTGGTTTCACCTTGATACTAGTCATAAAAACACAGATCAGTTTTCAACTTTGAGGTGAAAGGGTGGGGTAATCATAAACATGGAATAGGAAATTTTGAAGGACATAAGGTACATATATTCTTTGCCAACTCTACTTCCTCTCTTTTCTTCTCTCTTCCTGTTAAATATTAATGAGGGGTATTTTTTAGGTAGTGAAGTGATGGGCTGTAAATACTTCCTTCTACTATTGCCATGTAAGTTTTGGCATGCAAAAAAATATTCAGACACAAACCTTGGAAAAGTTGTTGGCTCAGGCTCCAAGATCAAGCCTAAAATGGTTGTTTCATTAACAAATGGGTCAAGTAGGAGATATTTTATTTTTCTATTCTCATCCCAGTGAAGCGTTCTATTGTTTGTGTGTTTTCAAACAGAAATTTTTTAAGATTATAAAGTCAGCAGAAGTTTACAGAGAAGTAAACTTCACCTCTCAAATCACACTATCCAGATATAATCATAACTTAACATTTTAGAAACATCCTTCTCAATATTTTATTTTGTGTACAAAATGCTGCTTTAAATAAATTTAATCTCTTAAACCATTTTTTAACTTAGCAATATCAGTCAAATAAATAAAATAGACTTTCATAAATTCAATATCAACATCAATAAAATGGACCTTCATAAATTTTAATGTCTGTAGAGCTTTATATCATATAATTGTATCATAATTTATGTAACCTATCTTTTGCTATAAGTAAATACCCAAATAGCAATTAATAAAATGTAGATGGAGATGGTGTTCTAATTAATGTCTTTTGTGGGAGAGGGCAGAGCTGTGAGTGTTTCTACTCTGCCATCTTGACACCTCCCTCCTAATATACTTTTATAACTTGATATCTGGTAGCTTAAATCCTCCAGTGAGGTTTTTCTTATTCAAGATTTTTATGGTTCTTCTTGGTCCTTTTCATTTCCATTTATTTTTTAAATTAGAATGGTAATTTCTTTAAAAGAACAACAACAACAACAACAACAACAACAATAACAACAACAACAACAAAAACCCTGCTGTGTTCAAGATTGAGATTGCATTGAATATACATCTCAATTTAGGAAGAAATGACATTTTTATAATATTTAATCTTTCAATCTGCATATCCGTTTACTTAGCACTTTTTAAATTCATCACAGCAAGGTTTGTTCAGCTTTTTATGTGGAGGTGTTACCCATTTTCTTCTATTTGTTTCCGGGTGCTTGGGAGGTTCTTTGATGCTAGTGTAAAGGACATCTTTTTAACAACCTCATTCTCCAATTGCCTACTGCTAGCATATAGTAAAATATTTGATTTCGTATAATGACTTTGTATCTTGTGAGCTCACTAAATTCACTTTATTATTTCTGCTAGTTTATGTATAGATTTTTTTGGATGTCCTATGTATACATCAATTGTCTGTGAATGATGACAGTTTTATTTCCTTTTTCCTAAACTTTATACCTTTTATTTAATTTCTTGCCAAAACTCTGGTGTAACATTGAATAGATATTATATTAGTCTCTTTGTCTCATTCCTGATTTCAACAGGAAAGCTTTCACTATTTAAAAAATTAAACATCATATTTTATTATAGGTTTTTTGTTGGTACTTTTGATCAACTAAATGATTTTAACACGAGTCACTGAATTGTATTAAATGTTTTTTTTCCTGTATCTCTTGACATGATCATATGATTTTTCTCCTTAACTCTGTTAATTTGATAAATCATCCTGATTGATATTCAAATGATAAACTAACCTTGACTTCCTGAAGTAAACCTAACTATGGAGTAAAGCGTTTTGTAGAGATTTCATGTATCACAGTATGTGAGCTGGTAATATTTTATTTGGGGATTTTGCATTTATATTTGTGATAGTAAAGACCCATTATTTTTGTTTCTTACCAAGGTTGTGCTGGTTTCATAAAACAAACGAAAGAGTTGATTTCCCCTTATGTTATTCAGTGGAAGAGGTCGTAAAACATTGATGCTAGTTCCTGCATATGTATTAGGAAGTGTTCACTGATCAAGCTATCTGGATCTGGAAATTTCTTTATGAGAAGGATTTTCAATTATGAATTCAATTTATTTAATAATTAGAGAACAACTAAGATTGCTCTGTCTTTTCTGTAATTTTCAGAGGTTGCTTTTTTGAAGAAATTTGTCCCTTTAATCTAAAGTCTTAAATGTGTGGGTATATAAAAATAATTCATAATAATCTATATAATCTGTCTAATCTGTAATGATGTCTTGATATTGGTCATTAGGACCATCTCTCTTATTTTCAATGTTATTCAATATTATTAGTTCTTCCAGAAAAGTGAAAAAATAATGCTATTTTTAAATTTTTACTGATTTGACTATGGTTGTATTGTATTTTTTTCTTGATCTCTGATCTTATCTTTATTGTTTCTTTGCTTATATTTTCTTTGGGTTTAATTTGCTGCAATTTCTAGCCTGCTAAGATGTATGTTTAGATCATGAACCTTTAGCCTTTTTATATTCTAAAAATTTCATTTACAGCTATTAAAATTTTATGTCTTTAGCTATGTCTTACAAGTTTTGATGTGTTGCATTTCATTACTTTTTGGTAGAAAATATTTTTAATTTCCTTTGTAACTTCTTTTAACTCATGAGTTGTTAAAATTGTATTGCTCAATTTCTAAATACTTGTATTTCTTCAAAGCATCTTCTTATTCATTTTTAGCTTAGTTTTAGTGCAGTTAGACAATATATTCTATGGGATTGTATCCCTCCAACATTTGTTGAGAATTACTTTGTGGACTAATATAGTCCATTTTGGTAAGGTTTCTGTGTGCACTTGAAAGGATCTCTATTCTGTATCTGTTGGATGTTGTATATATGACAATTGTGTCAACTTTGTAAACTTCATTTTTCAAATCTCATATATCCTTACTAATTTTATTGGACTACTTATTCTCTCGGTTACTGAGTCATGTGAAAATCTCCAACTATAATCAGTGCATTTGTCTAGTTGTCTTCTGAGTATTGACAGTTTTGCTTTGTATGTCTTGAAGCTATGTTATTAGATGCAAATTTAAGATTATATATATTACTATTGGGCTGAGGCTTTTATCAATATAAAATGACTCTATTGCTAATAATACTTCTTGTCTTAAGTCTATTTTGTTGGGTTTTGATGTAACTATATCACTTGTTTTTTTTTCATTTTTCATTAGTATTTGCCGGTTAGATACAATCTTATCCTTTTATTGTTTTTCCTTTTCTTTGAAGAAAACCTTTAGGTGAGTTCTGTTTTTGCTTTTGAATTTTTAATTTTGTTTGGCAATTATTGTTTTATATATTAGTCCAGAACTGCCGCATGCAAAACAACCTAAAAATCTCAGTGGGATGTAGTAATAGGCGTTTAGTTTTTACTTACAATTTTACAGGTCCACTGAGGTGAATTTGGTTTCGGCTATGATGACTGAGTAGTTTTGTTCTGCGTGTTGCTCACTCTCCTCTTGACAACAGCAGGCTGACCACAACGTATTCCACTCACAGCAATGGCAGACTTACAAGAACAACCTGCTCAACCACACAAAGAAGTTTAAAGCCTCTGCTTGTTGCACCTCTGCTCACATCTCATTGAGTAAAACCAGGCGCATGGCTAAGACCAAAATCAAGTTGGAGAAAGTCAAGTAGAGAAAACCACGTTATGGAGTAGGAGAGAGGTATAGATGCATCCATAGTAGATGACATAGGAATCTTGGATACATGCTCAGGCAACTTACATATGGCATCTAGCCTTACTCAGGTAAGACTGGATCCCTGTTGTATCAACTGCATTGTGATGCATTGCTGCTGGACCTGCCTGACCATATATGTCTTTGTGGGTCTGACAGAACTCATGTTATTATGGGCAATTGTTGTCCACTCTCAAGTGCTGGGTCTCTCTTGGGGCCCAGTAGCATTTCTGGAGCTATTTTTTCAAGGCATTGAATTATCTATTACAGACTGCATGACCCTTTTTAGAACTCTGGGGTTAGTGTTGTGATTTTCCTATTAAGGTCACCATCAATTCTTCATGATGTCTTTTCCCACCAATGATACCTCCAGTACAATAGAGTGCGCTGTATCATATGAACCAACCAGCAGGGTGCCCTGCATTGCAGCCCAGACATGCTGCAGAGCCCTTTCTTGCTCTGAGCATCACTGAAAGATAGCAATCTTTCATATCATGTGGTATTGAGGAGGGAGCAGCATTCCCAAGTATTGAATGTACAGCCTCCAATTTCCATAAAGTCGTCTTAGATGCTGTGCTTCCTCTTAGTGGTGGTAGGTGAGAGATGAAATAATTGGTCCTGACTTTGTATGAAACGTCCCAATCTGTTGCAGTCCACTGGACCCTCAACATCTTCACTAATTTGTTGACTCATCAGAGTTGGGATTGAAGGGTGAAGCAACTGAGGGACTCACCACAAGACAAAATTTAAGGGGGAAGGAAAAAAAAACCCTTAGGAATCAAGATAAATAATATTTAAAGCAATGTTTTTAAAAAGCAAATTATTAAAAAATACCAGGATGAACAAATCATCAAATGCTTAAATAAAGACAGGATCAATATTATCTATGTTTTTTCCTTTGCCTTAGGCTGTAGTAAGTCTTGGCAGAACACAGTTACTAATCTTGTGTAGATGTGTCTTAGAAAGGCTTCCCACATGCTTACTCTTCCTCACTCATCCAGGCTAATCAATAAGAAGTCATTGGTACAGTAAGTCATTGTGATGTTCTGCTGAATATTCAGCATGTCAAGATCTTTTCAAACTATATTATGATAAAGAGTGGGACAGTTAACAATATCAGAAATGTATACTATTTTCTACTCCTGGTGAATGTAAACAGTTTTAAGTCAACATTTCTGAACAGGATGGAAAGAAACATTTTACAGATCAAAGACCACATAATATGCACCTGAGACATTTTAATTTACTTTATCAAAGATACCACATGTATTGTAGCTGGAAGGGGGACTACTGATGGATGGAGTTTGTGGTGTTTTGCTGTCATCCTCCAAAATATGTCTTGTTTTTCAGGGGCCAGGACCACTGATCCTGCATGCTTTAGGTCTTTAACAGTGGTACTAATCCCCATCATTTCACCATGGTACAATACTGTTTTTGGTTCACTATCTTGTTTGTAGTGGGTAGGCAGGTAAGTTTCAGATACTTCTAATTGATCTTCCTAACTCATGATGGTAGTTCTTACCTCCCAGATCAAGGAACTAATACTAGAGATGTGTCAATTACTAAGTATGAGATTTCCAATATATCTGGAGACTGAGAAAATGACCACTGAGTAGATCTGTGGACCTAATGGACCTACCCTAAGCCTAACCTGGGATGGTACTCCATTTATCTTTTGACTCCTATACACTATAACATTAAGGCTATTACTATGTTTTAAATGCCTATATATCAATTTGAATCTGGAATCAGATAGTCCTTGAAATGTTTGGGCTCTTGGTCCCTTTAAGGAAGAACTGGAAAAATCATTATCATATACACTTGCCATTGTGTTGTAGTGTCCACCCTCCTGGGGGGGCCTCTCCTTCAGTCACTGGGTTCCAGATCTGAATAGTTAACTTAGGTCCAGAAACTGGGCAAGGAGTTGTGACTTCGAAGCAGCTGTCTTTAGCTTCCTAACCATATACCCTTGATTTCTTTTATTTGTACAGGTTGATATACTTGTTGGCTTCCCATCCGTGTTGCCATTGATGACACTGTATTCTCTTAACCATCTCCATCTCTCTATCTAAGAATCAAGATGCTCTGGTTGCTATTCTGATCTTGTCACACATTTTGATAATTTTTCCCATCTAGCTTCTGGCAGTTAAGCACCGTTACTTATTTTCTGTTATTTGTCATTAGTGTCATCCCTATTGCTGTCAGTGAGCCCAGTTCTGTAGTAGTGTCATCTACCATTAACTTTGCCCTACAGAAGATGGTCATTTTTGATCTTCTCAATGATGCTAGTGCCCCCTTCAGCAGTGAACCCTTATTGCATTGGTAGATATAGGACTCTTCTAGGCTAAACCAAGGAACACAGACTGTCAAATTACCAGTCTTATATAACATATTCAATCCAGTAAGCCCACTTCTTTCAACCATTTGATCCCTTTTCCCAGTCTTTGCCATTACAGTTCTACCATTTCAGCTTCATCTACTGTGAGCCCTTTCTTTCTCCAGGCTTGCAAGAGTAACCTGAGCAGTGTGTTTAACGCTGTCTCTTGGGGTTCTTACAATGGCGTTAAGTCCTATATCAAAGCAGAGGTATCTTATATTGAATAACTTTCTATTATCCGACCTCAAGTTATATGCCTCTTGATCCAGCAATATCATGTACTCTCCCATATACTCATCCAGTTCTTGTAAATATTGCCTAGTGCTGTAACTCCTGGAAGACCCTTTCCTCTTTCAGTTGACCATTTCTCTAGCAGAGTTATGTTGTGACTTAATTATCTGGTAGTCAGAAAGAGAGTTGGGGCTAGATCCTAATGGGCTGCATGTGTTGTCTTACAAGGCAGAGGACTCTGCATTATGTTAAGGCAGGGAGAGAAGGCTAGCCTTTAACGGGAAAGGGTGGGCCATGTCCTCAGGCTCAGACATTTCAGGGGAATCTGGAGATTCAAGATTCTCTAGTGCATTAGTCTTGATGTCCCCATCCAATGTCTCAGGGTCCCAACCTTCACAATCAGGTCTCAGATTTGACCATATTTGACTTGCTGAGGCTGGGAATTTTGCTTCTTCTCCTATTTTAATTCTTGTAAGTCAGTTCTTGATCTGATCCTTACTCTTTTCTTTCCAACAAGAGATGAGAGGCTCATTATATGCAACAAAAGAGGTTCACTGGCTTTCACAACTAGCCTTAAACACAGTTAGCCTTTTATTATCTTTCTCCAGGACATCAGTTGCCCTAGCAATAGCCATCCAATGTCATCACTCATACAATTACTAGCTCTTCTGTACCCTCAAGCACTCAAGTCACCAGCAAATTCTTTTATACCAGTGAAAGTTTTAAAAAACTACACCACTACCACATGCTAGGGCCTATCTGTGTTTCACATGCTATCAGTGATGGGGCTCTCATTGGTGGCTGGCCAGTGAGTGATCCAAGTTCACATGCCTATTTTATGGTTGCTTCCTCAAACTACTCCAGGTACCAACACTTATAGGTTAGGTTCCCCTAGAAGAGACTCTGAAAAGGAGCTGCGCATGCAGGAAGTTTATTGGAGTGTGACACCCATAATCAACAACTGTAGAGAAATAAAAAGAGCTAGATTGAGTAATAAGAAAAGTTGAACAGTGATTAAAAAAAAATTTCAAAGGTCTCAGCCAGTTTCCCAGGGGGCTGAAAAGCTGGGATGGCCCCGGAGACCTGTCTCAAGTTGGGACTGTGTGCTCTGGCCTATGTACCCCTTGTTTGTGTCACTAGATGCATGCTGCCCCAGGGAAAGCCATGTAACCTGGGCTGAGATGGTTCCTTTCAGCTGAGAGCAGTTCCTGAAAAAATCAGCAACCAATAATCTCATCAGATGGAAATTATGGAAATTGGTCCTGAAAGAATGGGATTTGGGTGCTGTATGGCATCATCGTCTTTCTCAAATGTATATCTTTCTACTCTTAAGTTATTTTGTATTGGATTCTAGGCAGTTTCAGTACTATCTTATAAGAGTCTGGAGTATTGCTTAGTCCCATGGAGAATGTGGGTATTTTGTTATGGTAAGTTATCAACCCACTTGAGTTCAGGGTTCAAGTTCTGGTCAGCCTTTTCTGCATTGTGCTTTCAATGCCAGTTAAATGCTATTTAAACCTCTCTTGTATGTTTTTTCATTCAGTGCCCAGTCTAGGATCTTGGCAGTAGTCTATTTTTGTGTTTAGAGTCAGATCTAAGGATGTACAGCCCTCAGATAAGTTGATAAGTAAAAGGACACCTTTTGAGGTTTGCTTGCCTGAACACTTTTCCTCCTCCAAGATGTCACTGGTATTTTCCAGTTTCCAAGGATTCCCCAATTTGATCCTCTGGCCATATAGCTGGGGCTTTATTTACCCTGATCTTCTGCAAACTTCCTGTGACTGAGCCCATGTTCAAGGCCAAATAGTAGAAAGACAGAGAAAGAAAGAAAAGCAATGGGCAGAAAACCTAAACAAAATTTCTCCAGTGAAGACATATACATGGCCAATAGGCACATGAAAAATGCTCAATATCGCTAATTATCACAGAAAAACAAATCAAGACTATAATGAAGTATCACTTTACAGTAATCAGAATGGCCATCATTAAAAAGTCCACAAACAATAAATGCTGGAGAAGGTGTGGAGAAAAGGGAAACCTCCTACACGGTTGGTAGGAATATGGTTTGGTGCAGCCATTATGGAAAAGAGTATGGAGATTCTTTATAAAACTAAAAATAGACTTACCATATGATCCAGAAATCTCACTCCTGGGCATATATCTGGAGGAAACTGCAATTTGAAAAGACACACGCACCCAAATGTTCACAGCAGCACTATTTACAATAGCCAAGATATGGAAGAAACCTAATTTTCTATTGACAGATGACTAGATAAAGAAGATATGGTGTGTGTGTGTCTGTATATATATATAATGGAATACTACTCAGCCATAAAGAATAATGAAAGGATGCCATTTGTAGCAACATGGATAGACCTAGAGATTATCATACCAAGTGAAGTAAGCCAGAAAGAGAAAGAAAAATGCCATATGATATCACTTATATGTGGAATCTAAAAAAAAGTGACACAAATGAACTTATTTACAAAACAGAAACAGGCTTACAGACATAGAAAAGAAATTTATGGTTACCAGGTGGAAAGGAAGGTGGAGAGGCATAAATTAGGAGTTTGGAATTTGCAGGTACTAACTACTATATAGAAAATAGGCAAACAATGAGTTTCTACTGTATAGCACAGGGAACTATATTCAATATCTTATAATAACCTATATTTTAAAAAGAATATGAAAAAATGTATATATATACCTGAACCACTCTACTGTACACCAGAAACTAACACAACATTGTAAATTGACTACATTTCAATTAAAAAAGAAAAAAAAGAAAAAGAAAAGCAATGGGGTTTCCTTTGTTTCAAGGTTTCAAGCCCCTGCATGTCCTGTGTCACTGTTAACTTTATATTCAATCTATTCTAATATAATATAAATCTTTAACATATTTTCAGTTATTTGCAATTAAATATATATCTTTAGTTATGTATTTCAATTACGCCCCTGGAGAAAGCCTGTCTCTCATCATCCCCAATGCCACCTCCCTTGTGTATTCACTGTGCTCAAGCTCTGATGGCTATTCTTCAGCATGGATGCCCTCCTTGCCCTGCTCTGGCTGTTTTGCAGATCTGTTTTAAACCCAAGGTGTTTCCCAAGCCTTTCAGAATGGGAAGGATCCAGTTTCCAAACTTTATCTCTTCCACAGATCATATCAAGGTTTGGTTTTAGGCTTTGCTAGTGTGAATCTAAATTAGCTCTATCCATGGGCATGTTTCTAACTCCTCATTTGGGGCAGTTCTGGTGTCTCATGCTTGAGAATTAACCATTTAAAATGGTCATGATATTCTACAAGGCTGGTTCTCAAACATCCCTAAAAATGGTGATGTCTATTATCTCTGTTCTGTTTTTAACCCCATAACAGTTGTGTTTTTATAAGCTGCATGTCATCTCACCCAGAGCATGCAAAGTCTAGCTCTTGGCCAAGGACTCACAAAAACACAGATTTCTAGACCCCTTCTGTCTAGCAGGTTTCTTACCCATGCTTTGTCCCACAGATTACATCCCCTTTCCCTGACCTGAACTCTGTGTTTAGAACCACTGGGCTCAGTTATGTCTAATGCTGTTATTACTAAATGGTGATCATTACAATTAGGAACACGTTTTCAACTCCCTGACATATATATGCTCCAAAATCCAGAAATAAATCCAAGGAAACAGAGTTCATTAATACAGAAAGTAGCTTCTCAGATCTCTAGTTCTTCACCATTCTCATCTGAAATAATTCCTTTATATTACAGACTTTATTGTTCTGTCCAGCAAACACAATAGAGGCTGACTTCTGCTTTGGACTATCAGCCTAACCACTCTGCTGAGAACAACTATAAAAGCTGGATACACGTCTTTTTAAAATAAGAGATTCTTTGAGATACAATTCACATATCATATGATTCACCCATTTAATGTGTATAAATAAATATTTTATAATATATTTATAGATGTGTGTAACCTTTACCATAGTCAATTTTAGAATATTTTCATCACTTCAAAAAGAAATCCTGTACCATTTAGCTATTACCCTCTCTCTTTCCCATTCCCTCCAACCCTAGACAAACACTAATATACTTTCTGTCTCTACAAAATTACCTATTCTCGACATTTCATATAAATGGAATCATATAATATGAAAACTTTGTAATTGACCCATTTCATTTAGTATGTTTTCAAGGTTCATCCGTTTTTTTTTTATCATGCATCAGTATTTTATTTCCTTTTATGGCTGAATAATATACCACATTTTATTTATTCACTCATGAATTGACAGACATGGCTTGTTTCCACCTTTTTGTCTATTGTGAATAATGCTGCTATAAATATTCCTGTACACATTTGTGTCTGGACATAATCATTGGTATGTTTATTGTGAAGTTGTGAGTATCCCTTATATGTTCTAGTTACAATTTCACACCCTTAGTTATTATCCACACCCTTGTCAAAAATGGATACACTTTTTTTTTAACATTTTTTATTGATTTATAATCATTTTACAATGTGTCAAATTCCAGTGTTCAGCACAATTTTTCAGTCATTCATTGACATATACACACTCATTGTCACATTTTTTTCTCTGTGAGTTATCATAACATTTTGTGTATATTTCCCTGTGCTATACAGTGTAATCTCGTTTATCTATTCTACAATTTTGAAATCCCAGGCTATCCCTTCCCACCCTCCACCCCCCGGTAACCACAAGTCTGTATTCTCTGTCTGTGAGTCTATTTCTGTCCTGTATTTACGCTTTGTTTTTGTTTGTTTGTTTTTGTTTTTGTTTTCTAGATTCCACATATGAGCGATCTCATATGGTATTTTTCTTTCTCTTTCTGGCTTACTTCACTTAGAATGACATTCTCCAGGAGCATCCATGTTGCTGCAAATGGCATTATGTTGTCGGTTTTTATGGCTGAGTAGTATTCCATTGTATAAATATACCACCTCTTCTTTATCCAGTCACCTGTTGATGGACATTTAGGCTGTTTCCATGTTTTGGCTATTGTAAATAGTGCTGCTATGAACATTGGGGTGCAGGTGTCATCCTGAAGTAGATTTCCTTCTGGATACAAGCCCAGGAGTGGGATTCCTGGGTCATGTGGTAAGTCTATTCCTAGTCTTTTGAGGAATCTCCACACTGTTTTCCATAGTGGCCGCACCAAACTGCATTCCCACCAGCAGTGTAGGAGGGTTCCCCTTTCTCCACAGCCTCTCCAGCATTTGTCATTTGTAGATTTTTGAATGACGGCCATTCTGACTGGTGTGAGGTGATACCTCATTGTAGTTTTGATTTGCATTTCTCTGATAATTAGTGATATTGAGCATTTTTTCATGTGCTTTTTGATCATTTGTATGTCTTCCTTGGAGAATTGCTTGTTTAGGTCTTCTGCCCATTTTTGGACTGGGTTGTTTATTTTTTTCTTATTGAGTCGTATGAGCTGCTTATATATTCTGGAAATCAAGCCTTTGTCGGTTTCACTTGCAAAAATTTTCTCCCATTCCGTAGGTTTTCTTCTTGTTTTACTTCTGGTTTCCTTTGCTTTGCAGAAGCTTGTAAGTTTCATTAGGTCCCATTTGTTTATTCTTGCTTTTATTTCTTCTAGGAGAAAATTTT
Organism: Camelus bactrianus; assembly: GCF_048773025.1. Classification (NCBI taxonomy): domain Eukaryota; kingdom Metazoa; phylum Chordata; class Mammalia; order Artiodactyla; family Camelidae; genus Camelus; species Camelus bactrianus. Next base: position 73,092,663 of record NC_133575.1, on the reverse strand, counting down.
TGAGATGTATGTCAGATAATGTTTTGCCTATGTTTTCCTCTAGGAGGTTTATTGTATCTTGTCTTATGTTTAAATCTTTAATCCATTTTGAGTCTATTTTTGTGTATGGTGTAAGGGAGTGTTCTAGCTACATTGTTTTACATGCTGCTGTTCAGTTTTCCCAACACCATTCGCTGAAGAGACTGTCTTTATTCCATTGTATATTCTTGCCTCCTTTGTCGAAGATGAGTTGACCAAAAGTTTGTGGGTTCATTTCTGGGCTCTCTATTCTGTTCCATTGGTCTATATGTCTGTTTTGGTACCAATACCATGCTGTCTTGATGACTGTAGCTCTATAGTATTGTCTGAAGTCTGGGAGAGTTATTCCTCCAGCCTCTTTCTTTCTCTTCAGTAATGCTTTGGCAATTCTAGGTCTTTGATGGTTCCATATAAATTTTATTATGATTTGTTCTAGTTCTGTGAAATATGTCCTGGGTAATTGGATAGGGATTGCATTAAATGTGTAGATTGCCTTGGGCAGTGTGACCATTTTAACAATATTGATTCTTCCAATCCAAGAGCCTGGAATATCTTTCCAAAAAATGGATACACTTTTAAAGGTTGACTGAAGGTATCAAGGGCCAATTGAAGCAGCCAGGAGTCTGAGGAAACAAAAATCACTGACTCATGTGGAAACGCACTGAGGCAAGCTCTGTATTGTTGTTTTATCTTTGGTTCATATATCAATTCCCCATTCAGTGTATAGAATCTGAACAGAATGTGGCAGCTTATAGGTGACAGCAGTCTCACTGGGCTAGAGAGACAAGATTGGAGTTCAGAGTTATGAAGTAGTGTGAACACAGAGGGCCAAAATCCCGGATAAGAGGGAATCTCAGAACACTGAGCCTGATTTTGTGCATAAAGTTTCTTCTTGAGGCACTTAGCTACTCCTACATTGGTCTTGTACACATGATCTAGGTTAGAAGCAGATAAATAATGGAGAAACAAGCTTTTCAGATCCAAATGTTTAGGAAGAATTCAGCAGCTCTGTGACCTGGGGAAACCAGAATTGGAATTAAGGGCCTCATATCTTTTGAAGTCCAAGAAGGGCTTTAAGCTAAATATAAAGTCAAACCATATATAAACCAGCATTCAATGAGTCAAAGTTATCTGTTCTTCCTCTATCTGATAGCCAGGAAAAATACAAATCTTTGTAGAGTGAAATAACATCATCACCCAAAGCCTTAATGATTTTTCATACATGTATGAAATTACATATGTACACATAGCACGGTATCCAGCATTAAAAAACATTGCTAGAAAGTAGGGCCAGATGACTGAAAAACAATAGGGGAAAAAAAAAAAGACAGAAAATAGAAAGAAATCACAGAATATTGATGTTATCAGATACAAGCTTAAAAAAAGTTATAACTGCTTTCCAGAAAATAAAAGACAGAGAATTATATTAGAGATAGAACATCTATAGCAAACAAATCAAATGGAAATTCTAGAACTAAAAAATATAAGAATTGATATTAAGAAGTAAATATTAAGATGTACATAGTAGAGTAGGTATAACAGAGGAAAGTATTAGTGCAATTGAAGGAAAATGAAGGGATATGTGAATCCTGTAGCTGCAAGGTTGCCAGATTTAGCAAATAAAAATACAGGATATGCAGCTAAATTTGAATATTGTATTAACAATAAATATTAGTAGATAAAAGTACTTAGAAAATCATTTATGAAATTTCTCTTTGTTAATCTGAAATTCAAATTTAATTGGGCATCCCTCAATTTATCTCACAGACTTAATCTGCTGTACATTTTCATTACATGAATAGGTAACATTCTTACATCTTGAAAAATACAGGTTCATGTATGCTTTGAAATACATTCACTGCCTGACTCATCTGGTCACTTTGAAACATCTTTTCTTATTGTCTAACAAGAACTCTGTCTGACTAGTTTAACGTACTTACTGGTTTGGTTTCTTTTTTCTGGAACTATAATCTTTTTCCATTGTAACTGCAATATTTTCCCATGGTTACTAAAGCATTTCCTTCATCTTATGACTTCTCTTTTCCTTGAACCTCCTCTGACACTAGTTTAAAAATGAATGCACAGAAGCAAGTTAACGTTGACCCCATCTGCTTCCCCCAATATCCAGTTGACTAATTTCATAACTGCTTCAAGCTGATGAATTTTTGTAAAATTGTTTGTTCTGATTTTATGATGTGTATACAAGTATTAAGGGTTTGTACATGAGCTTATTTCATAAAATGTTTATTTTAATCCATTTGTCAGCTCTTCCATCTGCACATTTGCACAAGCATCTACCCATCAGAAAGATTCACTTGCCATCTGAACTATTCTGATTGTTGGTTCTGACTTCAGAGGATCAAGGCAAACCAAATATTTATGTAATGTAATGATGACTCATTCTGAGATATATATATATATATATATATATATATATATATTTTAATTTATAAAAATCAAGTAAAATCTGCAAAGATACTGAAACACTATGCTGTACCCCTGAAACTAGTATAAAATTGTAAATCAACTACACTTCAATAAACAAAGAAAAATCAATTTTACAATGTCTATGTGCTATAAATTACATCTAATTGATTACATTTTATTTTTCTCTTTGTTTCACAGATACCACCATCGCTTTTTAAAATGTGTGTTTGTTGATTTTTTTAGTGGATTGAAGATGGTTCCTTACTTATTTTTTGGAACATTTCATTAGAGCACCAAAAAAAAAAAACCCAAAAAACAAAAGCTCTGTTCAAAATTTTGCTGTAAAATACCCACACAGTTATCATAAGGACATACTTTGAACTAAACTCCTCATTCTCTGATTGGTAGTAATGTATCTACCATGTATTTTTAATATTTAAAAAAATTTGTTAAAACTATCTTTAGTGCTAGTGATTAGAATACTATTTTGACACAATGCATATTTATGACAACTTTGGTCTATCTAAAGCTCTTCTGTTGTATGATAACCAACATACATTGGAATAGTCTGAAAAGCACTGGAGACATGCTGTCTTTCCAAATGGCAAAGTTTGTTTATGCAGATGTTTAGACTCATAGAATTCATGTAAAAGGAAATTATTGTTGCCTGCAAGAACTTAGACTTATTTCTGAAGTATTTCTTGGTACAGACTGAAAGCTTTCAAAACAGTTAAAAGCAAATGAAAGGTCAATATTTATATAATAATATTTGTGTGTTATTTGCTGGGATTTAATTCAAGAACTATCAATTACTGAATCATGTAACATTCCTAACAGCCCCCAGTAGAAGTATTTGAATAGGGGCATTTTCCACTTTGGAGAAGTTTGGTAAACAACAAGTGAACACCTATGGTTTATATCCATCTTTCTGAAGAAAGAGTCAATTCATATATCAAATAATGTCCCCTTATGTGTACTATTTAGACAACATAGTTTTAGCCCAATGCTATATTAACTTTTGTAATATAATATGAAAATCATTTCATGAGGGTCATGTTGACTAAATGATTTATTATTTCTGAAGAAGCTTAAGCCAGATATATTTTTATGGCTTTGAGAGAAAAAAATATTTAAAAATGGTGAATATATATAAAATATTTTATAGATACAGATAAATACACATAAATATACATTAGTATATATAAAAGTATATTAAATTTTCCCCATCTTGTCACATGCTTATCTTGAATATTTATGTGTTGAAGTGTAGAAAATATTTCATTTCTAGATGCCTGAAACTAAAAGTTTTCCCCCACACTTTGTTGTGTGGGTTATGCTCATGAAATTTTTGGAAAATGCACACCATATTTGGTATAGTTGCACAATGGAAGATACTGAAATCTATTCTTTTACTGGTGCAATTTATTTTATACAATTTTTATGATCCTATTTGTCATACATGTGCAGTATTGAATAATGAATTATACATAAAATACATCTTGATTAAAATTGTTTAATTGCCTGTCATATTGGTATTTATATAAACTACTTATTTTTAATTAAAGTTTTTACTATTAAAAGCACATACTCATAGTAAAAATGCAAAAATATGGAATTTTGGAATTGTATAGAGTGAAAAGGCCTAATATCCCTTGACTGAGATAATTCTACTCCACAAAGATACTGTTAACAGATTTTATGTGTGTGCATCCTTCAAGAAATGGTTTAGTAATGTACAAACTATACTCATAGTTAGGTAGACAGACATATATACACAAACACACTATAACAAATAGTGTAGTAATTTCTGGGACATTAATATGATTATATCTGTAAAATAAATTCCTAGATATGAAATAATACTTCAAATAATACTTGTACTTTAAATTCTGATAGATATTTTCACGTTGGCCAACTTCTCCCCTAAAAAAAAAATTTACATTCCCACCTATGAATATTAAAAGTATTAATTTCCCACACTTTATTCAAGAGTGGACACTATAAAAATTTTGAACCATTGCTGCTTTGATAGGTGAAGTATGGTGCCTCATTGGTGCTGTTTAAGTTCCATATTTTCAAACCCACATAACACTTTTGATGCTAAAATAAACTGCAGATTGAACAAATGTGTAAACACAGAAGGATGATTTTTATAGTCTTGGAAGTCTTGACCCTTCCTTAAAATAACTTATAACCTGGAAATTATATGGAGAAAGCTTGTTCAATTGGACCTCAATCATATTTAATATCTGATATATATTTGAGTGTATTTCTGAAATGTATGTGCTCTTTATTGCTTTGTCTGCTCAAGGAAGGGTATCAATCTCCTTAATACCATACCTTATTTTCAAACATGGAAGAAGGATTAATATGAGTAATTATTCTCTTTTTACCAGAGATCCTCTGGATAATTCCAGGTACATATTAATACAAATTTGTCAAGACTCCTGATATATTATTGTTTTTACATAAATCATATTGAATCTTGATATTAATTTAGGGAACAATGATATCATTACAATATTGGGTGATTTCTATCTAAAAGCAAATAATATTTGCTCATTATCTCAGCTCTTCAATTTCTTAGGAGTGTTTTAAACATCACACATTCAACTTGTTACTTTTCTTCCTAAGTATTTCATGTCTTCTGATGCAAGAGATTTGTTTTCTCCCGTTTCATTTTCTAATTAATTGTTTTGTATATTGAAAAACTATTGAGGTTTGTATGAGTTTTGTAACCAGCTATCTTATTGAATTCTACATTTGATTTTAGTTGCTGTGCCAAGATTGTTCTTAAGAATGTAATCATATAATCTATATAAAATATTATTCTTACTTTATAGCTAAAGTTTTGCTAATAAAAATGATTTTGTCAAGGGAATGCAAATCAAAACCACAAGACATCACCCTACACTTGGTGGAATGGCCATCGTCAAGAAGACAAGAAATAACAAGTGTTGGAAAAGATATGGACTTAAGGGAATCCTTGTGCACTGTTGGTGGGAATGTAAATTGGTTCAGCCACTATGTAAAACAGTATGGAGGTTCCTCAAAAGACTAAAAATAGAATTCTCATATGATTGAACAATTTAACTTCTGGATATATATTGAAAGGAAATGAAAACAAGAGTTTAAGAAATATGCACTCCCATGTTTATTGCAGCATCATTTACAATAGTCAAGATATGAAAACATCAAAGGAAGAATGGATGAAGAAGATCTCCTGCCATTTGCAACAACATGAATGGACCTTGAGTGCATTCTGCTAAGTGAGGTAAGTTAACAGAGAAAGACAAATATTGTATGACATCACTTCTATGGGGAGTATAAAAAAAAAACTAAACTTGTAAAAATAGAGTAAAATGCTGGTTACTGATGGCTAGAGGGTACAGGCATTAGGGATACATTTTTAAGGGTACAAACTGGAAGCTAGTAGATAAATAAGGCCTAGAGGCCTAATGTACAGCATAGTGACTGTAGTCAACAATACTGTATTATAAACATCAAAACTGCTAAGAAAGTACATCTTAATTTTTCCCACCACAAAAACAAAATGATAATTATGTGACCTGGTAAAAGTGTTAGCTAATGCCGCAGGGGTAATCATATTTCAATATATAAATGTATCAAATTAACACATTACATAACTTAAACTTACACAATGTTATATATCAATGATATTTCAATAAAAAATGATGCTGAGTTTTTTGAGATATGTATATCTATATCTATATCTACATATATCTATAGCTAGAACTTCTAAAGAAATATCCAGCTACCAATATATTATTAACAATCTTTTTAATCAGGAATTAATATCATAGAGTTGACTTTTGTCAAATATCATCAGGCATTTTTAAAAATCATTGTATGTTTTTAATTCCACTGACTTTTTATTGCTATGGTTAATTATGTTAAATATTTACCTAAGATTAAACTTTTCCTACCTGATGTTTTATTTAAGGTTTTGCCTGAATGTTTCTGAATGAAATTGTTCTGCGATTTTCTTTTTCTCTGTGTGCTTTGTCAGGACTGGAATCCATGTTATGTGGGCGCATAAAAAGGAATTTGGAAGTTTTTCCCTGTGCTGGGGAACTGTTACTAGTTTACTAGGGCTATCATAACAAAATACAGCACTCGGGTGACTTAAATTAGAGAAACTTATTTCTCACATGCATTTCTGGAGATCAGCTGCCCAAGATCGAGGTGTCTACAGTTTGATTTCTTCTGACGCCTCTTCACAGATGGCCATTTTGCTGTTTCCTCATGTGGTCTTTCCTCTGTGCACATGAGCTCTTGGTGTCTCTCTGTGTGTCCACATTTCTTCTCATAAGGACACCAGTCAAATTGTATTGGGAATCACTTTAATTTTCTCACATCTTTGATGGCTGTATCTCAAAATAATCACATTCTGAAGTGTTATGGCTCCAACATATAAATTTGTCAGGGTGGGAGAATAATTCAGCCCATAAAAAGAATTATTTAAAAAGAACAGACTCACAAACATAGAAAACAAACTTATGGTTACCAAGAGGGGAAGGGGGTAGGAAGGGATAAATTGGGAGTTTGGGAATTGCAGATACTAACTAATATACATAAAATAGATAAATGACAAGGTCCTACTGTATAGCACAACAAACTATATTCAATACCTTGCAGTAACCTATAATGGAAAAAATATGAAAAGGAATATATATATATATATATATATAAAACTGAATCACTATGCCATACACTAGAAATTAACACAACAGTTAAAAAATATTATACTTCAATAAAAAATAAGAAATAAAAATCAAACTTTAAAAAATTAAATAAATAAAAATGAAAAGTATTGGACTTATCTGCTCTCTTCAAATTTAAACTAATTCACCTACAAAACCATTCTGTGACTAGTGGTTTTTAGTAGTAGTTATTGGAAAATGTTCTCAAATATTATTTATCGAAAGACAACTTGTCTGTTTAGATTTTCTAGCTTTCTTAAAAAATAACTTAGTAATTTTATATTTCCTACAAAATCAGGCATTTATCCAGATCTTTGATTTTATTTTTATGGACATGAATAAATTATTTTCATTATTTTATGTCCTCTTTATCAATATCTATTTCTCCATTCATGATCTTAATGTTGTATATTTATGCACTTCTCTTTTCTCACTTTTTAATGCTAATTAGTGAAATATCTATTTTCTTGTACATTTTTAAAAGAACAAGTTCTCCTATATGTCAGTTCCCCAGCTTTTGTTTTCTCTAAAATTTTTTTTCATTGTGAAAGATTAATGTTTTTATTAAAAGCTGGTGTTCTGTGATTCTTGAGTTTACTTTGTGGACATATGAGGAGTAAATTGTTTGTAAGTTGGAGAATTAAAGAATTGCTGAGAATTTAAGATCCAGGTTTTCAGAATCAAATACGCATGTGACTAGATCTTGAACATGTAAGATTTAGGGCAAGTTACTTAAACATGCAGTACCTCAATTTTTCTATTTGAAAAAGAAGTACTACAGTAGCTATCCTGTGGTTAAAGAGAGAACTAAATAACATGGTATAAGAGTTAAGAGGGAGGAAGTTTCAACAAACCATTACTGGCTTTAGAAACATTGTTATTGGGAGAGAGAAGCAAGATGGTGGAGTAGAAGGACGCTCGTAGCTCACCCTCTCCCACAAATACACCAAAACTCACATCTACGGGCCCACTCGGCCAACCAGAGCACCTGTGGAACTCTAACAGAACATCGCCCTCTTCAAAAGACGAAGACGCCAAAAATCTTGTAGGAGAATGGAAAAAAAGAAAGAAGAAAAAGCAAAACAATGCGGGGCTGGTCCCACGGGGAGGGAGCGGCAAAGGAGGAATAGCGCTCATTCGCTGGGTCTCCCCCCTCCAACGGAGAGGCCAACAGGATGGAGGGGGAGCCTCTGAGGCTCAGATCTGCCCCAAGCACCCCTTGACCAACAGAACTAAGTTAAATGGGCAAAGAGGGTCCCTGCGACACCCAGCCCGAGATGCGAGCCAGCAGCTGGGGCCGGGACTGGCCGCTGGAGCCAGGTGGAGGACTGGGGCAGCTACACTGAGGCAGCTCTGGGAGACTATAGGGTGCTGCATGCCGTGGCTGGGAGGGGATATGGAGCAGAACAACCTCAGTCCCCCAAAAATTGCAAAAAAAAGCAAAGCAACACGGCTGGTGTGCCCTGAGGGGAGGGGCACTGTAGCCTTTGTCTCCTCAGACCCACGGCGCCATTACTGGAGCTTCTTACAAGAAGAGAGGCAGGGCTCAGCCACAGCCGCCATATCCTCCTGTGCCCACACCTGGGCGGGGGTGGGGGCGGGGGCGGGGCCGAGACCTGAATCCACACCCGGGGGCTCTGCAACCTCCTAGGCAGGACTGAGACTTGTTTACGGCCTGAGGCAGATAGGATCTTTCTGCCCTGGCACCTCAGAGAACTCACACCTCCAAGACAAACAAGGAGCAGGGGCAGGGCGATTCTGTGGTCTTCCCCGAGCCTGCCTATGGAGCGCTGACCCGAGGCAGAGTGGGCAGCTGCATACAGCAGCAGAGCGACAGGCACCAGGAGAGGGCGGGAGGCCACCCGCTTTCCTGGCAGGAATGCAGCACCTGACCACCGTGCTGGGAGGGGGCGCAATCCCCCCACCTGCCTCGCAGGATCACAGCATCTGACTGTGACATCGGGAGGGGGAGTGACCCGCCCGCCTACTGGTGCCAGAGAGATATGAGCAATATGAAGAAGCAGAGGAACTACTCCCAATTAACAGATCAAGAGAAATCCCCTGAAAGCATGATCAAGGTAATAGACATTGATGGCCTACTAGATCAAGATTTCAAAAAATGAGTAATCAAAACTGAAGGAACTAAAAGAAATAGTGTTTAGAGGTATAGAATATGTCAAAAATGAAATAGAAGTTATAAAGAAGAACCAACTAGAATTAGTAAACTCATTTGCTGAGATGAGAGCTGACCTAAAGGCTGTACAAAGCAGGCTAGATAATGCAGAGGAATGAATAAATGACCTAGAAGACAGGACAACAGAAAACACCCAATCAGAACAGCTGAGAGAAAAACAATGAAAACAATATAAGGGACCTATGGGATAATATAAAGCATAATATGGGACAATCTATGCATAATAGGGGTTCCAGAAGGGGAAGAAAGAACAAAGGGGATTGAAAAGGTATTTGAGGAAACCATGATTGAAAAATTCCCATAACCTAAAGAAGGAATCAGATATCCAAGTACAGAACGCTCAGAGGGTCCCAAACAGGAAGAACCCAAACAGACCCACACCAAGACATATCATAATTAAGATGGCCAGAGTCAAGGATAAAGAAATTATCCTAAAGGCAGCAAGAGAAAAACAAAGAGTGAGTTACAAGGGAACCCCCATAAGGCTCTCAGCTGATTTCTCTACACAAACACTACAGGCCAGAAGGGAGTGGCAAGATATATTCAAAGTCCTGCATGAAAAAAGATGCAGCCTAGGATACTCTATCCAGCAAGGCTATCCTTTAGAATAGAAGGAGAGATAAAGAACTTCACAGACAAGCAAAAACTAAAAGAATTAAGCAACACTAAACCCGTACTAGAAGAAATATTGACAGGTCTACTCTAAATAGAAAAGAAGCATGATGCTACAAAAATGAGAAATGCATAACTGGAAAGGAGATAACTGCCATGAATTACAAATAGAATAAACACAAAATTGTAAAAGAAGACACCTAAATCATTAAGAGTGGGAGATGGAAGCAGGGAAAGCCACTGTGGAAAACAGTATGGAGATTCCTCAAAAGACTAGGAATAGACTTACCATATGACCCAAGAAACTGCTCCTGAGCATATATCCAGAAGGAACCCTACTTCAAAATGACACCTGCACCCCAATGTTCATAGGAGCACTATTTACAATAGTCAAGACATGGAAACAGCCTAAATGTCCATCAACAGATGACCGGATAGGTGGTATATTTATACAATGGAATATTATTCAGTCACAAAAACCGACAACCTAACGCCATTTGCAGCAACATGGATGCTCCTGGAGAATGTCATTCTAAGTGAAGTAAGCCAGAAAAAGAAAACTGCCATATGAGATCACTCACATGTGGAATCTAAAAAAAAAAAAAGAACATAAATACAAAACAGAAACAGACTCCTCATAGACATAGAATACAAACTTGTGGTTGCCAAGGGGGTGGGGGGTGGGAAGTGACAGACTGGGATTTTAAAACGTAGAATAGATAAACAAGATTATGCTGTATAGCACAGGGAAATATATACAAGATCTTGTGGTAGCTCACAGCGAAAAAAAAAATGACAATGAATATGTGTATGTTCATGTATGACTGAAAAATTGTGCTCTACACTGGAAGTTAGACAACATTGTAAAATGACTATTACTCAATAAAAAATGTTAAAAAATTGTTATTGAAGTATAATCAGTTTACAATGTTGTGTCAATTTCTGGTGCACAGCGTAACAGTTCAATCAAACATATACATACATAAATTTGTTTTCATATTCTTTTTCATTGTGGGTTACTACAAGATATTGAATATAGTTCCCTGTGCTATACAGTAGAAAATTGTTGTTTATGTATTTTATATATAGTAGTTAGGGTCTGCAAATCACAAACTTCTGGTAACCATAAGTTTGTTTTCTAGGTCTGTGAGTCGGTTTCTGTTTTGTAAATAAGTTCATTTGTGTCTTTTTTTTTTGATTCCCCATATAAGTGATACCATATGGTATTTTTCTTTCTCTTTCTCACTTCATTTAAAATGATTATCTTCAGGTCCACCCATGTTGCTGCAATTGGCATTATTCTTTTTATATTTATACACACTGCTTCTTTATCCAATCATCTGTCGATGGACATTTAGGTTGTTTCCATGTCTTCGCTGTTGTAAATAATGCTGCTATGAACACTTGGGTGCATGTGTTTTTTCAAATTTGAGTTTCCTCCGGGTACATGTCCAGGAGTGGAAATGCTGGATCATATGGTAAGTCTATTTTTAGTTTTTTGAGGAATCTCCGTACAATTTTCCATAGTGGCTTCACCAAATTACATTCCCGCCAACAGTGTAGGAGTGTTCTGTTTTTCTCCACACCTTTTCCAACATTTATTGTTTGTGACTTTTTAATGATGGCCATTCTGAATGGTATGAGGTGATATCTCATTGTATTCTTAGTTTGCATTTCTCTGATAATTAGCTGTATTGAGCATTTTTTCATGTGCCTATTGGCCATTCATATGTCTTCACTGGAGAATTGCTTCATGGGAGAATTCAGGTCTCCTGCTCATTTTTGGATTAGGATGTTTGTTTGTTTGTTTTGTTATTGAGTTGTATGAGCCGTTTGTATATTCTGGAAATTAAGGCCTTGTCAGTCTCATCAATTGCAAATATTTTCTTCCATTCTGTAGGCTGTCTTTTTGTTTTGTTTATGGTTTCCTTTGCTGTGCAAAAGCTTAAATCAGCAATCTGCTTACCTGCAGTGTGGCTCTGTATAAATGACTTATGTTCTCTGTGCCTGACTTTATTTGTAAACCAGAAATAATAATATTTACCCAGCCTGGTTTTAAGGATGGGTTAGGGTTGACATTTTAAGTGCTTCAGAAAGTGCCTGGCCCCTAGTAAAATATTCAAATAATGTTAGATATTAGTATTAGTATATATGGGATCTCTTTGCTTAAATTCTCACTGCGTTCATCCATTCCTTCCTCAAGTTCGGTGAGCTTCTTTATGATCATTTTCTTGATTTTTTTTTATTGAGTAAATTGCTTCTCTCCATTTCATTTAGTTCTTTTTCTGAGGTTTTGCCTTGTGTCTTCATTTAGAAAATATTCTATCTCCTCATTTTGCCCAATTCTCTGTGTTTATTTCTATGTGTCAAGTGGGTCAATTATGTTCCCCAATCCTGGAGAAGTGGCCTTATGTATGAGATGTCCGGTGAGGCCCAGCATCCCCCCTCCCCCACTTTGGGCACCAGAGCTATATGCTGCATTCACCCTTCTGTTGTGGCAGGGTGGACTACTATGGGCATGCTGGTAGTTGGGGCTGGCCCTCACCCTAGTTGGTTGCAAGGCCATGCCTCATGTAGTGGTTTTATTCCTACTGGAGGGCAAGGTGGGCTCCCCGTGCAGTTGGCTGTGTGGTCTGGGGTCGGGGTGGTGTTGAAACTGCTGCTGGCCAACTGGATCTCCACATGGCCATCTGCATGGCCCAGGGAAGCTTGTGGCTGGTGCCAGCCCACTGAAGACTGGGGTCTTGTCCCCTGTGGCTGTCTTCTTGGCCCAAGGGAGCTCAGGGCTGGTGATGGCCTGCTGGTGGGCAGGGCGCCTGGTCTTTGAACCATTGTCTATGCCTCCTGGGGGCAGGGGTTGAGGTTTGTGCTGGGCCTCTGGTGGGCAATGCTGGATTTTCTGTGCTAATAGGCTAGGGGGTGAATTTCAAAATGGCACTTGCTAGTGTTGGTGTTATTATTGTAGAATGAGTTCCCCAAAATGGCTACTACTTTTGTCTTTGTCCCCAGGGCCAGTCCCATTGGCCCCCTGACTCTCCAGAAGGCTTTCCAAGATCATCAAGCAGATCTGACTCAGGATTCTTTCAAAGTAACATTTCTTTGCTGGGATTCAGAGCATGTGATATTTTGCACATGCCCTTTAAGATTAGAGGCTCTGTTTCCTATAGCTCTTTGGCTCTCCTGATCATAAACCCACAGATTTTCAAACCCAGATGTTCTGAGGGCTCATCTTCCCAGTGTAGGACCTCTGATGTAGGGCTTGGACCCCCAGCTCCTCGGAAGGACCTCTATGATTGTGATATTCCTTCCACTTGTGGGTCATTGACCCGGGGGTGTGGGTCCTGACTATACTGACTCTCTCTCCTTCCTTCCTATCTTGCTGTAGTCCCTTCTTTATGCTTTTAATTGTGGAAAATCTTTATGCTGTTTTTCAGGTTGTTCTCATACATTGTTACTCTGTAAGTAGTTGTAATGTTGGTGTGTTTGTGGGAGGAGGCGAGTTCAGGATCTTCCTATTCTGCCATTTCAACCACCTCTCCTGGAGGCTCATCTCTTTTGTTCTGTTTTTGATGATGGCCATTCTAATGAATATGCAGTGATATCTCACTGTCATTTTGATTTGCGTTTTCCTAATGATTACTGATGTTGAGCATCTTTTTATGTGCTTATCGGCCATTTGTATATCTTCTTTGGAAAAATATCTATTCAGGTCTTATGCTCATTTTTTATTGAGTTTTTTGGATTTTTTTGTTGTTGAGTTGAAGCAGTTATTTACATACTCTGGATATTAATCTCTTATGAGATATATTATTATAAGTATTTCCTCCCACTCCATGAATTGACTTTTCATTCTGTTGATAATATCCTTTGATGTGGATAATTTTTAATTTTGATATGGTCTATTACAGCTAGTTTTTCTTTTAACTCTGCTTTTTGTGTTATTTCTGTGAAATCATTGTCAAATCTAATGCCATGAAGCTTTTCCCTTATGTTTTCTTTTAAGAGTTTTACAGTTTCCATGTTTACATTTAGGTTTTTGATTAATTTGAGTTAATTTTTGGATATGGTGTAAGAAAGTGGTCCAACTTCATTCTATTGCAGGTGGATATCCAGTTTTATCAACATCATTTATTGAAAATATTGCCTTTTTTTCTGTTGAATGGTCTTAACATCATGTCAAGAATCATTTGAATATATATGTGAGGGTGTAGTTATTGGCTCTTATTTTTATTCCATTGGTCTATTCCATGTCTACCACCATGCCAGTACCACAGTGTTATGGTGTCTACAGCTTTGTAGTAAGTTTTGACAGAAGGAAGTGTAAGCCCTCCAATGTTTTTATTCTTTTTCATGATTTTTTTTTCCATTTGGGGTTCCTTGAAATTCCATATGAATTTTTGGATGGATTTTTCTATTTATGCAAAAATATTTTTAGAATTTTGATAAGGATTGCATTGAGTCTGTAGATTGCTTTGGGTTGCAATGACATCTTAACAATATTGCTTTCCAGTCCATGAACACAAGATGTCTTTCCATTTATTGGTGTCTTCTTTCATTTCTTTCAGCAATGTTTTTTCAGTATTGACTGCAAGTTTTTCATCTCCCTGATTGATTCCTAAGTAGTTTATTCTTTTAGATGCTATTGTAAATGCAATGGTTATCTTAATTTTCTTTTCATATTTGTCATCGTCAATATATAGAATAGAAACTGATTTTGTGGATTGAATTTCTATCTTGCAACCTTGCTGAATTTATTAGTTCTAACATTTTTTTGCATGTAATCTTTAGGGTTTTCTACTTATATGATCCTGTTGTGAGCAAACAGAGATAATTTTACTTCTTGCTTTCTAATTTGAACACCTTTTTTTCTTGCCTAATTGCTCTGACTTTGAGTACTTTGCTGAATAGAAATGGCAAAAGCACGTATCCTTTTCTTGCTAATACACATTTTATTTTCATGCTTTAAAAAATAAATCTTCATAATTAATCTGGCAATCAAATATTCAGACATGAAATGTATGAATATAATAGACATAATCCTTAATTGGTATTTTAAATTACATTAAATTTTCTACTGACAGTTAATATAAAACATTTGGACCTGGATAATAAATCATTGACATCATTTTGGCAAAGTTCACAAGTTAGGTTTTATTCAAGTTAGATCTACTATCAGAATCTTATAATAAAATGTTTTAAATATTCTAAAATGTATATATTACATTTGTCCTAATCCATGTATAATTATTACCTTTATATTTAGGTTGCAGTTAATTTGTAATATAATTACATAATTAAAGTTTTAAAGTGTGCAAGAACTGTATTATATCTCTTGCATGCATTTTAAGAGATAAAATTAACATGATTTCAAAAATACTTTCTTGGATCAAAGAGATAAATTCTCAAAGAAATGTGAACAACTCTTAAGAAGCAGCTACATTTAAGGCATGAATTTCTGAAGTATTGTTGGTATAGTTGTTTCTTCAGTTAGCATTATCACACTTGAGTAATATATAATGATTATCTCTCAAAATAAAAAACAGCATGAACACTATGCTAGTAAAAATAATAAACATGTACTTTGTAGAAGAAAGCTTGACTTTGTGCTCTTGTTATATTACCATTAACCTTAATACTTAAAAAATGAATACAGTTATAGTCACTTTATGTATATACATTTGTACATATTTCTACAACACTGTCTTTTTTAGGAAATAAACTTCTTGAGGTATGCATTGTGTTTGTTTAATTTATATTATAATTACATCATCTAGAGTACCATTTATTAATGTTTACTTGATAATATATTTGCTGATTAATCAGTTAAATTACTTAAAGAAAATGTTAAAATGGTTATTTTGCAATCAATATAAGTTAATACATAGAGCAATCAACTTTCTCTCATTGGCTTTACCTTTTCCACATCCAATTTTACCAACAGTTAAGGAATTAAGGTTAAGTCATATTAAAGGTCACCAAGCATGAAAAGGGCATCATAGATTGGAGTTTTTTGCTGACTCAAAATTTCAGTTACATTGTCAAATGAAATCTGCTTATTTTCAAAACCCCTAGCTCATCACCTCCCTGAAATGATGGGTAATAGCTTTCTGGATCGGCAGTGATAGACTTAAAGTACTGTCATTGCTCTGAGGCCAGAGGAACTGCCTGGAGTTGGCTGCCATAGGCAAATTTCTGTATGCTGTGTTTAAGTTAATAAAGATGCAGTTTAAGTTTTTCCAGTGAGAAATCTCTTGAGTAATTAGTGCATCAGGCACCTTCACATTAGCATATTTCACTTTTTGAAATGGTAATACTTCTCCTAAATTTCAAGTTTTATCTGTAACAAAAGGTAATGCAATTAGGGGACTATCACAAGGTAAGTGTGTTGTCTTATCCTGCTCTTTTTAACTTAGCCTTAACTAGATGTCTTCTTGGTCTGAGATCCACATGTAATCTTATAACATCGTTTCTTTGTGTGTGTGTGAAATGCTAATATATGTTATATTAATATGTATTATGTAAATACTAATACATATTTCATTTATCAATATTATGTTATCTTATTCATCTATGAAATATATGTATGCTATTTCAGTTTCTTTAAAGAACTCATTTACTCCAGTATTCCATTGGAAACTAGTGCTTGGTAAATTGTTTTTGCTGGTCCCACTCACACAGATCTACATTAATTTGTGTAAAGATGCTTACTTCTTTCTTTGACAGCCATTTTAGGCATTAGGTAGTGGACATAAGTAAGGCTCAGATAATAAAGATACACAGAGAATGGAAGAAATATTTGTAAATTATAAGTCTGACAAAAGAGTTTTGTCTATCTTCTATGCAGAATTCTTAAAACTCAATAAAAATGCAAATAACCAAAATATAAACAAGCAAAAACATGAATAGAAATTTCTCCAAAATAGATATAAAAATGACCAATAAGCGCATGAAAAGATATTCAACATCATTAGTCATTTGGCAAATGTGAAACAAAATTGAATATGAAACATCTCTGCACAGACACAAGGATGACTACAATCATAAACACAGATAATAAGTGTTGGAGAAGATGTGGAGAATGGAAACATTCACACATTGCTTGTGGAAATATAAAATGTTGCAGGTGTTTTGTAAAACATTTTAACAGTTTTTCAAAATGTTAAATACAGAGTTTCCATACTACCCAGCCATTCCACATTCTACTGTAGATATATAACCAAGAGTAATTAAAACCTGCATCCACCCAAAATGTTGATATAAATTTTCACATCACTATTATTCATGATATCTAAAAAAGTGTAAACAACCCACATGTCCATCAATAGACAAGTGAATGAACAAAATGTGATATAACTAGATGATGGGCCATAAAAATTTGAATGCTAGGCCATGGATAGACTTTGAAAATATTAAGTAAAACAGACCAGGGGTCAAAAAAAACACATATGCAATCCCATTCATATGAAATATGGAGAGAAGATATAGAACAAATATTTGGTGACAAAAATGACAATCATTTTTAGTTTTCTTAATATAAAAAACTAATAAAAACATGCAAAAATTCAGAAAAATATAAATCAAAAGGCTGAGTGATTTTTTTCATTTTCCAAATTTTCACCATAATTTTGTACTGAGACAGGATGGAAGGGGGCAGGGCACAGCCATTTAAGGAATGATGCAGCAATTAACATCAAAATGGTGGAAGATTCAACTCCCAGTGGGCCTTGAGGATCAATATGGTTGGAGATTTGACTTCTAGTAGACATTGAGCTTCATCATACACCCATTGTAATATATTAGCATGGTGAATAACACACCCACAGGTGCCATGACAGCCCCAAGGCTAGCCATAAAAGGTCAAAGAGTGGGCAATGACCAACTTCCTGGGAATCCAGCCCCTTCCACAAGCTAGTTAAAATGGACCTCCCACTTGTTAGCATATTAAACTACCTAGCCCATAAAAACTGGCAACATGGCACCTCATGGCCACCTCTCTAGCTCCTTCCTCTTTGGAGATGGCCTACACTCTGTCATAGAAGTGTGTACCTACTTTTACTTTATCCTGAGCACCAGGCCCCCCACACCTGGTGGCCTTTCTCTTGCCTTTTGAAACAGCCTGCACTCTATGTAGTATGTGTCTCTCTAAATAAATCTACCTTTACTCAACTAGGGCTTGCTCTTGAATTCTTTCCTGCGTGAAACCAAGCACCCACACTTAGCGGGGCACATCCCAGGGAATCAACCGAGGCCTGGGACATGGCCCTCATGCTCCACATTTGTTTTTCCTGCATGAGTACTACTTTTAAAATAAGAAAAATGTCATAAAGTGATATATAATCACCAGAGAAAAAAATTTAACAATGAGAATAATAATAAATATTTCATAATAACAATAATTTACTGGACCCCAATTTTCTTGGGAAAGGCCTCAGCGTTTGTCCCACTAGGAATTTCACTAATTGCCACATTTAATCATTTACTTAACCTGCATTGTGTCTATTAATCTTAATGGTAAAAAGGAAAGGTATCAAAATTAGTGACAAAATTAGTCCTATGTATAAGTTGAATAGTTTCCCTTTTAAAGGGAAAGGACAAAATTATGAGGTCATGCTGATTTAACAGAAGTATACCACAGAAGCTATTTTAGATGAGAACTTAATTTCCTCTAAGCTCTGACTTCTTGTAAATTTCTGTATTTCTTGATGGCTTTTTTTAAGCAGTTGAAAAAGCACAGTGTTTAAATCCTCTTTCATTCTTCTTAATCAAACAGCTTAACTAACAACCATTACCCTACTCATAGGAGGGGGGTAATTAGGTTCATTTATTTATTTATTTTTAGAGGAGATACTAGAGATTGGACCCAGGACCTTGTGGCTGCTAGACATGCGCTCTACCAGTTGAGCTATATCCTACCCACTGCTTTACCCTATTCATATCAAACTTAAGGAAACTTCTGGAAAAAAAAAAAAAGAAGTTAAATTGGAACCCCCCCCATAAAGGCAGTAACAGAATTTTTTTTTAATCAGTGAGGAAGATAAGCCTTAAAAAAAATTGTAGTGAGAAAATTAGCAATTTGGGATAAAAAGTGATACATATCTTCCTACCATTTTTTATATCAAATAGTAAAACATGGTCCATTCAAAGGAGCAAAATAAATGTCTAGAAACAATCTCAGAATTGCTGGCCTCAGAATTACCAGACAAAGATTTTAAAGCAACTATCTTAAATATTCTCAAAGAGTTAAAGGAAAACAGTGAAAAAGGAGTAGGGAAAATCAGGAAAATAATAGATGACTAAACTGAGAATATCAAGAGATATAGTTATGAATAAGAAACAAAAATTCTGAAAGCTATAATAACTGAATTAAAAATTATCTAGAGGGTCCAACATGCGAATCATACAGACAGTTAAAGCTATCAGTGAACTTGAAGACAGATCACTAGAAGTGATCATGTCTGAGGGGAAAAAGAATGAGGAGCGTGAAGAAAGTCTAATGAACCTAAGAGACTCCATTAAGCAGGCATGCAATATGAGAGTACCAGAAGAAAAAAAAAAGGGCCTGAGAGATTATTTAAAGAAAAAATGGCTGAAAACTTTCCAAATATGAAGAAAAACATGGATCTACAAATCCAAGAAAATCAATTAAGATACATCAAAAGAGACTCACATTGAAATGCATTGTAATCAAATTTCAAGTCAAATGTAGGGAATCTTGAAAGCGTCAAGGAAAAGTGACTTGTCCCATATGAGGACTCTTCAATAAGATTATCAGCAGATTTTTCAGTAATAACCTGGAGGCCAAAAAGCAGTGAGATAATATTTTTAAGTGGAGAAAATAATCTGTGAACAGAATTTTGTATCTGGCAAAAGTGTCCTTCAAAAATGAGGAAGAAATTATGACATTTCCATATAAGCAAAAACTGAAGGAGTTCATTACCACTGTATGAGCCCTATAAGAAGTGCAAAAGGGAGTCCTTCAATGAATGAAAGAGGCTAGACAGTAACTTGAAACCGTATTAAGATATAAATATCTCCAGTAAATATAATAGCATGGACAAATATAAAACCTAGTAATTTTGTACTTTTGGTTTGAAACTCCTAACTCCACTCTTTATTTTCTACAGAATATATAAGACAAAAGCATAAAAAAAATCCATGATAATGGGTACACAGTAAGCAAATACATAATTTATGATATCAGTAACATAAACTGAGGGTAGCAGAGTGGTAAAGGCATAGGGTTTTTGTATTACACTGAAGTTAAGATGGATACAATTTAAAATTGATGACTACAACTTTAGGATATTAAATGTAATCCCCACGGTAAAGCTAAGAAAATATCTTTATAGAAAAGAAAATATAGTTGTAAACTCACTTAAAAAGGAGAAGCATGTCAAATCAACAACCTTATGGAACCAGAATAATAAAACAAACTTAATCCAAAGGTATCCAAGAAAGGAAATAAAGATTACAGCAGAGGTAAAATAGATAAGAACAAAACAATAGAAAATATCAACAAACTCCTGAAGTTGGTTTTTCTAAAGAAAGATAAAATTAACAAAACTTTAGCTACATTCACTAACAATAAAAGAGAAAAGCTCAAATAAAATCAGAAATGAAAGAAGAGATATTACTATGAAATTTATAGAAATAAAAAGAATTATATGAGAGTACTATAACAATTGCATCTGAACAAACTGCATAACCCAGATATGTACAGATTCCTGGAAACACACAATGGGAAATCTGAATATATCTATAACTATTAATGAGATTGAATGAGTAATTGAAAATCCCACAGAGAAAATTCTAGGACTAAGTGACTCAATTGGTGAATTGTACAAAGCATTTAAAGAAGAACTGACACTAATCTTTCTCAAACTCTTCCCAAAATATAGAAGAGGAGGGAAGGCTTCTTAACTCATTCTATGAGCCCTGTATTACTCTGATACCAAAGCTATAAAAAGATGGTACAAGAAAAAAATTACAGATGAAGATTCCATATTATTATTGATGACAAATCTTCAACAAAATGCAAGTAAATCAAATTCAACAGCATATTAAAAGGATTATCCACCATAACCAAGTGATATTTATTCCTGGAATTCAATCAAGTTTCAACATACAAAAATCAATCAATATCATATACAACATTCACAGAAAAAGGGAAAAATATGATTATTTCAGTTGATGCAAGGAAAGTATTAGACAAAATTTAATATCCTTTTATGATTGAAAACAACTAATTAGGGATACAAAGAAGTAATTTATAATAATAAAGGAAACATTTGAAAATCTCATGGATTATATCATACTCAATGGTCAACAACTCAAATCTTTCACTGTTTTATGTTTTAATATTAATCCCTTCCAATGATTAAAGAGTGAGAAACCAGTTGTAACTCCATTCGAAACTTAGTTAAAGTGGAGACGCCGGGAATCAAACCCGGGACCTCATACATGCAAAGCATGTGCTCTACCACTGAGCTACATCCCCAGCTATTAAAAACCTGACTTTTCCTTCTAAGATGAAGAACAATATAGGGATGTTCACTTACCACTTCTATTCAACATGGCACCGGGAGTCATAACTAGAACATGTAGGTAAGAACTTAAGTAAAAGGCGAAACTGGAAAAACAAGAAGCAAAATTATCTCTGTTTCCATTTAAAATGAACTTATGTGTGGAAAGTACCAATGATTACATCCAAAAAAACCCCATTAGAAGAAATAAATTCAGCATAGACATATGATACAAAGTCAACAAACAAAAATAAGTTGCATTTCTATACACTGGCCATAAACAATCTGAAAAGAAAATTAAAACAAAAATTCCATTTCCAATAGAATAAACTACTTAGGAATAAATTTAATCAAGGAGGTGAAAGACTAAAAACACTGCTGAAAGAAATTAAAGACATCAATAAGGGTAAAAGCAGCCTGTGTTCATGGATTGAAAAACTTAATATTGTTAAGATGGCAATGCAATCTAAAGCAAGCTACAGATTCAATGCAATCTCTTATCAAAATCCTAGTGACTCTTTTTTCAGAAAGGGAAAAATCCATTATGAAATTTATATGGAATCATACCAGAGACCTAATCACCAAAAAAAATCTTGATAAAGAAGAACAAAGTTAGAAGTCTAATGCTTCTCAATATTAAACTTACTGCAAAACTGCAGTAAATGAAACAGGAGGGCAGTGGCAGAAGACAGGCATATAGACCAATAGAATAGAATTGAGAGCCCAGAAATAAACCCAATGTATATGGTCAAATGAGTTTTGACAAGGCTCTCAAGATTACACAGTAGGGAAAGGACAGTCTCTTGAACAAACAGTGTTTGGAAAACTGGATATTCACATACAATAATGGAAATTGGACCCATATCTAACACTATACACAAAATTAACTCAAAATCAAGATCAAAAACTTAAACATAAGTGCTAAAACTATGGAACTCTTTGAAAAAAAATGTAAGAAAAAGCCTCAGGATATTAGACTTAGAAATGATTTCTTGGATATGACATTAAAACCAGTAATACCAAAGGAAAAAAAAATAGACAAATTGAACTTAATCAAGTTTTAAAACTTCTGTGTATCAAAGGACACTATCAACAGAGTGAAAAATCATCACAAAGAGTTGGTCAAAAGGACTGCAAATCACATATATGATAAAGAATTAATATTCAGAATGTGTAAAGAGCTCCTACAACTCAATACCAAAAACCAAACAACCTGAGTAAGAAATGGGCAAAGGACCTGAACTGATATTTTTCCAAAGATATACAAATGGTCAATAAGCAAATAAAAAGATGCTCAATATCACTAATCATTAGGGAAATACAGACCCAAACCACAATGAGATATCATCTCACATTCACTGGGATAGTTATTAAAAATAAATGGAAAAAAAGAAGAAGATAACATAAGAAATGTTGGCAAGAATGTAAGCCTTTTTGATATAAACCAGTGACAAAAGAGCAAATATTGTATGATTCCCCTTATATGAGTTACTTTGAATAGTCAAATTCATAAAGACGTAAAGCAAAGAGTGGTTGTCAAGAGTTGCAGAGAGTGGTAAGATGGAGTTACTGTTCAATTTGAATGGAATTTCGCTTTGCAAGGAAGAAAGTTTTTTAGACATGGATAGTGGTTATGTTTGCACAACAACGTGGATGTACTAAAAAGCAGTGCACTAAGAAAAATAAGGGAGACTGGAATTTAAAGGCCAAAATCATAAACTGAAATCCATAAATAAGAAAATTTCCACATGATGAGAATACTTCCCTAGATAATATTTCAAGAAGCAAGAACTAGAAGACATAATAATCCAAGTCTTAAAAATTATAATATATTAAGGAGGCTTGGTAAGGTTATACCATAATGTGTTTTCTTGTCTTTCTTTAAAAAAAAACATTTTATTAGATGTTGCTAGTAATTTAACCCCTATGTTTCATATAGCTAGGGATTTATATGTCTTCTTAAAGCTTCTTCTACAGTGTCAGGGATAGCTCAATGGTAAAGCATACACTTAGCAAGCAGGAGGTCCTGGGTTCAATCCCCAGTACCTCTATTAGAAAAAGAAAAGAAAAAAATTCCCTTTAAAACCATAAAAAGGATGCTTGTTGCATATTATTTATGCTTCAGTGGGCAAATACATAAGTAAATTATAATATAGTCACATAATGGAACAATAGACAGCAATTAAATGTTTGAATTCTATTTCCATGTACCAAAACAAATATATCTTGAAAAGAAAAAGGGCATAGAATAACACATTCCATACAATATCATGGATGTAAAAGATCTGTAGAGTAAAAATGATGTTGAAAACATAACACAAAAGAATATGTTGTTTGTGACCATTTACTAATAGAGTTATAATATAAAAAATGTGAATCAGAAAGATAAAATTTTTGGCATAACATTTACACTTGGGGAGGAAAAAAATAAGGCTGGAAGAAGTTGCAAAGCAAGTCTCAACTATATGAATATAACAATGTCATATTTATGTTGCTTTAAAATGATGCAAACTTGAGAAAATGTTAACATTTTTTTTCTTTCATGGACTACATGGATATGTTACCTTATTCTCTGAAACTATTTGTATTTTAAATTTAAATGTTAAATTCCATACTAAGAAAAATAAAATAATAGATATATTCATACTGGAAAAGTTAGGAATCACTATATAGAACCTGCTCTCCATACTATAAGATTAACATAGTTTGAAAACAGTTCTAACAGATGCCTAAATTATTCATAAAGTAATTCAATGAACCACCCATAGAATGTTTCACTTTGAGCCATGTAAATTGTGTGTCCTCCAAGATTAATTAGTTGTAAATATAAAAACAAAATCCTAATAAATATACTCAACAACTGGGGACTATATCTGGAACAAATTTAAAAAAACAGAAAATATATACAGAGAATAAAAATTAATAAGAAACACTAACAATCATTTGAAAAGATACTCAATATCAGTAAGCATTAAAGAAATGCAAATCAAAATCACAATTAGGTATTACCTCACATCAGGATAGCTGCTATTACAAAACCAAAATAGAAAATAAAGTGTTGGCAAGGACGTGTGGCATTTGGAACTTGTGTGTTGTTGAAGGGAATTTCACCATACTAGGGAAAATAGTATGGTGATTCCTCCAAAATTTAAAAATAGATAAGTAAAGTTACCATATGATCCAACAATGCCACTTTTGGCTATATATATATGAACAAATTGAAAACAGAGTCTCAAAGAGAGATTTTGTATACTTGTATTCATAGCAGTATTATTTACAATAGTCAAAAGTTGGAAGCAATCAAAGTGTCCATCAATGAATGCACTGATACATAAAATGTGACATATATATACATATATTCAAACACACACACATACAATGAAATATTATTCTTCCCTAAAAAGGAAGAAAATTCTGACACATGCTACAATATGGATGAGCCTTTGGAAAATTATGCTGAACTAAATACAACAGACACAAGCTATAAATACTGTATGGTCCAAATTATATGATGTATCTAGAGTAATCAAATTTATAAAGCTGTAAGTAAAATGGAATGGTGGTTGCAGGGAGCTGAGGGAGTGGCAAACATGGAATTGTTTAATGGTATAGAGTTTCAGATTTGCAAAGTGAAAAGATTTAGTTTAGTTGCACAACAATATGACTATATTGAACTGTACAGTTATAAATGGTTAAGATGGCAAATTTTGTGTTATGTGTATTTTAGCATAATTTTAAAATTAATAAGAAAGACATTTCTTATTTAATTTGGAACAGTGAATTCAGAGGAAAACTACAAATGGCAAATAAATTCAAGGAAAATTTTAGCTGGACATGTTCATTAATATATAATTACTACAATGTATTATATATGTGTGTATATATATATACAAATGAAAAGAATAGAGTATATCAAATTAGTCAATATTTCAAAAATAATAGCTAACATTTGTGAGGATATATTGAGGCATTTTACTATGGGCTTTAAAAATGTTCACATTTATTAAACATTAATTCTGCTTTTAGGATTTTATGCAAAGGAAGTAATCAAATGTTATATGTTTATTGCACATTGATTTATCTCCAAGAATATTTAGCATAGCTTTAGTTACATTAAGGAAGATTTTGATAATACTCAAATGTCTTTAATGAAGTACAACAGTGTAATAAATTACAAAATTATATAAACCATTCTGTAAATAAATATCTGACAAAAATGTATGTCACAAGAATAGGAGCATTTAATTTTTATTTTTGTGTTTAGTTTTTTTAATTTTCCAAATTTTCATTAAGGTATATGTACTAATTTATTACAAAAATGTTAAATATGCTATCAAAAATTATACACTCATTACAGAATGGTTAAAAGAGTAATTAAATAAATAATGGCCTATTATACTATTCAAAAATTTAGATTTAAAATTTTCTAATAAATTTAACTATATTAGAAATTATTATTATAAAATGCTTCAATGACTTCTGATACCAACTAAGTGGATTTGGACCAAATAACACACGTTAAAGGCACAATCTTGAACAAAACTTCACTCACTTCAGAGACCAGCTGTAAGTTTAAGGTGCCCCAGCCCTCCTGTAATTCTGAAAATCTAGCTATATTGTGGAAGATTTTCTCCTGAGATTCGATTATTCACTAGAATGACACACAAAACTGAGGAAAGCACTATACACATAATTGTAGCTTATTGTAGCTTATTATAACAAGAGGAAACAATTCAGAATCAGGAAAGGAAGAGACACACAGGATGAAAATGAGGATGAGGATGAAGAGGGTCCTATACTATAAGTGTCCACTTTCTTCTCCCTATGGATTCAGGATACGTCACCCTCCTGGTATACCAATATGTGACAACATGGAGTATTGCTGTGTTGGCAACAAGGAAGCTCATCTGAGTTTTGGTGTCTGTGTTTTGGGTGGAGCTGCAATATATAAGCATGACTGACTGAATTATTGGTCATTGGATTGATGTTAATCTCCAGCCATTTGATTGATGTTAATCTCCAGGCAAATATCATATGGTCTGAAGCCCAAACTTTCTAATCACATAATTGGTCTTTCTTCCATGACCAGCCTGCATGCTATATGACTGCATTATCATAAATTATGAATGGATCCACCATAAGCCATCTTATTAGCATAAATTTGTTATGGAGCCCAAACATGTTCTGCTCGCTGCACGACAGGCCAGTAAATTGGGAGATGAGGTGTTGGGGCAAGGAAAAATGACTTTTTTCTGAAAGCCAGCAGACAGAGAAGATAGCAGACTAATGTCCTGGAAAGCCATCTTCCCCAAGTTAGAATTTAGGCTCCTTTTACACTAAAAAGGGGAGGGGAGTGTGGTTGATTGGTGCAAACTTCTTGGTGTCAGAATCCTTTGTTCTTGCAGCTGTCCATGTAGGTCAGGTCATGGTGTCCCTGTAAACCTCCATGACAAATATTTTCTATTCTGCAACTTTTTATCTTTATATGAATGGGAAAGTGTTGTACCCTTAAAGGTCAGAGCCTTAAGAATGGGCTCTTCTGTATATTTCAGGCTATAGGCAACATTTTTTTACAAAAGGTGCAGAACCAGCACAACTAAGCACGGTAAACAGAGCACAGGGTTAGAGCCAAAGGAACAGATCTTCCCTACTACAAACTCAGGTGTGTATGGAGGGGCCCACAGTGAATAATAAAGACATGCATACCACTAGGAAAATTTCAGGAGTTTAGAGGCTACATCCCAGGGGCAAAGGCAGACAATTTCAATATGCAAGTTTTAAATTTAGAAAAAGAAAACTATATGGACCATGGTCCAATTATGTCAAACATATTTGAATAGAAATGTAATGGCAGAAAATATGCCAAATTATTACAAGTGTTAATCTATTGCATTATTATTTTTCATAGTTAAATATTGTAATTAAAAAAAGCATATATTCATCTTATAAGCAGAAATATATACATTATTTAGAGATGTTTGGGGAAAATGCATTTGGAGAAAATCATTAATAAATGTAATGATTTCTTTCTTTGAACCATTATGCATATTTTTCAAGTGACTGAAAATAGACTAGGAAAAGTCTTTAGGCAAAACTTTAAAAACTCCATTCCATAGGAGATGACAATATTGCATTAAAATGTAGAGTCTTTGATCCACTGATGTGAGATATGGTAGATTTTAAATAAGAATTTTCTTCTTTCCTAGATCCAGTAGCAGGCTTTGTCATCAAAAAAGTGTCTTTGCAAACTGCACGACAGAGATTAAAGTCAAAGCATCTGAGCTGCAGCAGTGGCTCTAAACATAGTTATTATCTTGAACCATGTTAAAATCTTGAACTTAAAAATGATTCTTAAAAACTAGTATACGTAATGAATGTCTCATTAGACAACATCTTATTCTCTACCTCTCAGCATGTTCAACTCTGAAAATATATGCAAATTATTCCCTTTCAACCTTCAAATCAGAATGTGAGGAACATCTTGAATTATCACAGAAGACTAACAAATTACAGTGGTTTTCACTTAAATGAATACCTGTTAAAGAGCTAAGACACTTTTGTAGAACACTTACTCTATGAACTAAACCAAAACATATACAGAAAATACATGTATAGACATTTTCAAATGAACATTGAAAGTGTATGTGTATTTAAAACATGCACCTATGCCCACATAAAAAAAATTCCAAGGAGAAAGCAAAAGAAAATCATGACTTGATTAAATAATAAGAAAATAATCATAACTGTTTATTGCATATACTTGAATTTAGCTTCACCTTTAAATATGAGCTTGCATCAAACAGTCTTCATAAAAAGGCTTCGAAATGGGTTAGTAATTTATTTCAAGTTAATATACGGAATGAAAGAAAAAAGGATCAGCAACCTATCCAAGGTCAAAAAGAAAATCAATGCCAAAGTCAGGTTCCTACTTATTTACTGCAATCCCTGACAGAACCATTACATTTTTCCTGCTGTTTGCAGCTTGTGTACCATCACAGAAGGATTCTTTGTAAAAGTTTTTAAAGAATGGAGGGCTTGTTTGCTCATTATTCTTGTTTTAAAGAAAACAGTCAGATTTCACATTTGTGTATGTATATCTGCCCTGTTAAGCAAGAAATATGTACCATTTCATTAAAAAGTAACTTCTGTGGAGGTGTGTGTGTGTCTGTGTGTGTGTGTGTGTGTTTATGTATGTGTGTGTATGTGTGTATGATAAATTCTAGTACAACAATAAATTCAAATTCCTCCCTGTAAAAACAAGGGAATTGGAAACTAAAAAGCTATTATATTAAACACAATGTTTCAATCTGAACAGGCTTTGATATTTTATTGTGAGGACAAAGAAAGCCAATTTATTTAAAAAATATGCGAACAATTGTGAGAAATAACCACTTAGTGATTGATGATATATTTTCTTTGTACTTATGAAAGCACTGCTAAATCATAATATTGTGGTATTGAAACATGCTTTTTATGTAGTCTCTTTAAGTCATATTTGTTTTAACTGATAATTTTCCTTTAGCTCATCTAGTGAAATTATGGGATGTATAGAAAAAGTCAAAGATGAAGATTGCATGAACAAAGGGAACTGACATCCTATAATTCCTGTTACAGACTTTCTGGGTTACCTGTTTGTTCTAGTCTTAAAAATTAGTTGTCCTACTGAGTTTGCAGTTATTCATCTTAGTTTTTTGTTGTCTGTGATACTTGCACAGACTGCTGCAATCCTACTTTGTTCCATGACAATACAAAATATTTAAATCCCTGTCACACTCTTTGTGTTCCCATTTCAAATTTGTTTTACTGCTTTTAATTTAAAAGTCTCAACAAAAAAATTAGAAAACAGTGACTTAGGTGAGTACATTTCTATTTGCTTGTTCAACGTATGCAATATAAATTATTGTTAAGTAAGCTGGTAATTTAAAAAGACTGTAGTAAGAAAAAAATCTACACACATAAAATAAAAAAGAGAGAAATCAGGAAAAAAGATTAAAATTTAATATAAAATGCTCCATAAATAATTGCATTTCTTTCTCAGTTTAAATGTTCTGAGAAACCTCATGTAACTGTAATCTATTTTGAAAATACACATTAAGTACTCTAATCTTGTTTTGATAAAACTAAGATATTGTATATTTCAAATAGTTCATTTTGCATTTTTGGCTTATGCTAAATTTAGGAGTCTTACCTAGGAATTCTTTATTTCAGTTCTTAGCTCTTATTCATGAGTGGAGTTCACAGCATACTAACGTCATTAAATTAGCAACAAATTGGACTGTGATTACACAGTAAAATGCAATATGAACAACCTGCTTGTATAGATTTTTCAATCTCAGTTGATACACGCTTCCCGAAATCATTGAAAAAATTGATACAAGTTTTAACTTGGTTTCTTTTTTTATACAAAAACAAATTAAAATGTGTCCTTCAAATCATTGATTTATTCTGCCGAAGGAGAGCTATATACCTTATGAAGTTCTATTTTTTCTCTCAGTGTAATAATTTAGAGAAAAGAGAAATTTCCTGGTCCTTTCTAGGCATTTAAGAACTGCTTTCAAGGAAGTTGCCTAGATTTGTTCCATTTAATATTATGCATAAAATGTTAATAGTTCTAAACCATACAGCTAATATTGAAGGAAAGAAAAGACCACATAAAAAGTAGATAAGAAATTGACCAGAGCATTAAAAAATTTAAGATACTCTGTAAACAGATTATATTGATGGAAAGAAAAAAATAGCTGGATAAAAACAACTTATATGAAGAAAAAGAATAATTGGAATAACATGGTAATTACTCTTGCTTAAAAGAGTGAATATACATGTTCAGAAGTTATGATTCAAATTTCATTAATTAAAAGATAAACACAAATGAAGGAGGAAATTATTTTTAGTAGAATTACATGAAGAATGACTCACTAGGTTCATTTATTTGTAATTGATGGGAAAATATCTTTGAAAGGACAACAGGAATATGATTTTTAAAATGTGTTATAGTATGCAAGAACACTGCTCATGATTGACCAAAGGTTCTGAAGTGGAAAAATTTAGGTATGAGAAAACTTGGTTTCTATTGTTTTAAAGCTTGAAATTATGTATCAGTAGATTTATGCTTTCATAATTCAAAGAAAAGCATACTTTTTATACTTTTTTATGTATATTCAACTATTTTCTCAA
Source organism: Camelus bactrianus (assembly GCF_048773025.1). Taxonomy (NCBI): domain Eukaryota; kingdom Metazoa; phylum Chordata; class Mammalia; order Artiodactyla; family Camelidae; genus Camelus; species Camelus bactrianus. The sequence continues at coordinate 73,061,992 of NC_133575.1, read as the reverse complement.
AAATTTACTGAGGGAAATTTCCAAAGGTGTTTTGGCAGTACAGGGTTTTATCTGATTAGTCATCATTCAGAGGTAGTGAATCATCTGAAATGAAAATTCCATATATCAAAATTCTTTATTGGTTGTGAGATTTTAAAAGGAAAAAACTATATATTACTGATGTTTGCAGGTTGATAGTGAATATATTATTTCTACATGTTACTGATAATTTAATAATTTACAGGTAGCAGCTATAGTGAGTTATGAAAGGTTTTCAATTACAAGTGCAAATAATGTTCCCAGAGTCCACCCATTAGGTATGTTGTTCACATAAACTGCACAACATATGTGGATGACTTTGTCTTTATTCTGGCTTTTAATGCTTTTTCTAAGTGTTACACATGGTATCATCCTATGTCAATACAACTAATAAAAGAGGATAACTTTATTTTTAAAATTTTCTTGATGGAGGGGAGGTAATTTTAGGTTTATTTATTTATTTTAATGGAGGTACTGGGAATTGAACCCAGGACCTTGTACATGCTAGCCATGTACTCTACCACTGAGCTATATTTTCCCCTCCTTGATGGATGCATTTTAAATAAACAACTTTTCTCCTGAATAACCCAAAATAGGAGAAAGAGGATAAATAATCACCTGCCAAAGAAAATGTAGTGGACAAGGGAGGGGGAGGAGCTTGGATATTTTTAATAGAGAACATCCATTCATATCACCATCAAGCAACTGGATAAAATTGACATCTATAAACTACTTCATCTAATGACAACAGGATAAACATTCTTCTTAATCTCATACGAAACATACACCAAGACAGATCACATTCTGTGCCATAAAACACATCCTAACACATTCAAAAAAATAGAAATTAAGTGATCAAAGAGAGATACCAATAAAGAGAAGGTAGTCTTTTCAATAAATGGGGCTGAAACAACTGAACATCATGCAAAAATTAATCTAGACACAGACCTTACACCTTCACAAAAATTAAAATAAATCAGAGGCCTAAATGCAAAATGTAAAACTAAAACCCCTAGAAGATGGCATAGGAGAAAATCCAGGTAACATTGAATTTGGTGATGACTTTTGATAGAGTTATCCCTCCATATCCATGGGAGATCGGTTCTAGGACCAACTCTGGACACCAGAATCTGTGAATACTCAAGTCCCTTACAATAGGCCCTCTGCATCCACAGGTTCTGCATCTGAAGACATGGAGGGCCTGCTGTACAACACCATGGCACAATCCAGGTATTCATTAGATTGAAAAACTTCAGCTCTGCTAAAGACACTGTCAAGAGAATGAAAAGATAGACCACAGACTGCAGAAAATATGAGAAAAAGCATATCTGATAAGAAACTCTTTCTTGAAATACACAGTGAACACTTAAAATTCAATAATAAGACAATGAACAACCCAATTTAAAAAATGAACAAAAGACCTTAGCAGACACCTCCTTAAGGGAGATATAAAGATGGCAAGTAAGCATATGAAAAGATACTCTACACCATATGTCACTAGGGAAATGCAAATTAAAACAACGAGATATCACTATACACCTACTGGTAGAGAAGAAGTCTAGAACACTGAGAATACCAAAACTGATGACGATTTGGAGCAATGGAACTCTCCTTCATTGCTGGTGGGCATGTAAAATGGTACAGCAACTTTGGAAAAGAGTTTGGCAGTTTCTTACAAAACTAAACCTACTCTTATCATGCAATTCAGTAACCATATTCCTTGGTATGTACTCAAAGGAATTGAAAATTTATTTCCACAAAAAAGGTTTTAAGATGTTCATAGCAGCCTCATTCAGAAGTGCCAAAACTTGAAACAACTAAGATGTCCTTCAGTAGATGAACGGATAAAAAGACAGTGGTAATCCAGACAAGGAAATATTACTCAGCACTTAAAGAAAAGAGCTATCATGCCAAAAAAATAAAAACAAAAACAAAAACAAAAAACTCATGGAGGAAACTTAAATACATATTAATAACAGAAAGAAGCCATTTTGAAAAGGCCCCATACCGTGTGATTACAACTATATGACACTTTGGAAAAAGGCAAAACTATGGAGACAGTAAAAAGATCTGTGGTTGTCAATGTGTAGAGGAGACGGAGAGGAGGGATGAATAGGTAGATCTCAGAGTAATTTCAGGGCAGTTCAAATGTTCTGTATGATAAATTCATGATGGACACAGGTCATTATACATTTATCAAAATCCATTGAGTGTACAGCACCAAGAGTGTACCCTAATGTAAACTACAGACTTTCAGTTATAATGATGTGCCAATGTTTACCAGTTGTAACCAATGCATCGCTCTGGTGGAGGATGTCGATAGTGGGGAGGTCTGGGCATGTGTAGGAACAGGCTGGATTAGGGAACTCTCTATATTTCCTCCTCAATTTTGCGGTGAACCTAAAAAAATACTTACTTTTTTAATTCAAAAAAAATACAAAAAAATTTGGTCTAAAGATAGTCTATTTAAAAGAAAAACATGTAGAAAAATTTCCTAAACTATAAACGAAATATACAGTTGTTGAGCACCTACTATGTGTCAAGACTATTGCTCAGGAGCAAGACTGATCCTACTTTTTGAGGAATGGAGGAGGTGTCTCTGTTCTCATATAATGTCTACATAATAGAAAGACTGTAGTGATATGGTCTTACAGAAGTTGCTCTTTGGGAAATATTTTCTGCAATTTAAACAATCTAGAAGCACATTTCCAGTAGGAGGAAGATAAGGAGATACATGCGTCTTCTGCAAATGGCACCTAAGTGAATGAAAAACAAAGACATATTTCTAAAACACATCAACGAATACCAGATGAATTTCTCACTTGAGTTTATTGCGGCTTTACTGTTTTCTTTAAACTTTACTAACCTTAAAGCTACCACATTCCAGTTTACTCAGGAAGAAAAATATTTACTATTTAGAGACAAAAAGTCTTTATGAATGGTAAAAAATCCAAAGAAGGCAACGTTAAGCTGATTTCTGAAAGAAAACAAATACATACAAATCCTAAGTCCTTTTTCATTAAGGTTGTATCCCCGTCAGAAACTCAAAGCTCTATTTTGGTTATTGCCTTTTAGGGTAATTTATGTTTACTGCATATTTTAAGAAAAAAATCTTTGTCATGGTAGTTCTGATTTCTTAATCTTTCATTATTTAAAAAATGACATGTTTAAATGAAAAATGACTGTCATGAAAGAATTAAATTACATGATATCAAAATTTCCCATATTTACTCACTGTCTAAGTATGACTTTTTGTGAAAAGCAGTAAACTAATAGATTAATCAAATAAATTACACTTGGAGTAAAATATGAAATGATAGTTTAAGCTGCTTTCATTTGAATTTGAATGTTCAACATACTGACATCTGGTTTACTTATGTCTATCAATATAATTTGTAAAATCAATGAGCATCTTGGCTGTTTAAGATGGACCTAAAAGAGTACTGATAACCTAGAAACAGACATACCTACTAACAGAAATATAGATGCAGATTATATGGCAAATGTTTACCTTGTGAAAAATTTTAAACTTTAGAAAGCTCCATCTTTAGCTACTCAAATTCAGTACGTGTTCATTCAATACAGTCAGTTGTAATTTTAGAGACTTCTTTTTACAGTACTGTGAAACTAAAATTTGCCTATTAGTATTTCTGACATCCCATAATCCATAATCTCTTATTGTGAGACTATAAGGAGAAATGTTTTCAGCCAGTACTGTGTTCTCTCTCATTCTCTGGGTCTCTCATAGAAATGACAAAAAAAGTTGTTGTTGATCAAACTCCTACAAGTGTAAACTCTTCAGAGAAACACACAGAAACTAGATTTAGAAATCTTAAAGTCTAGTTCTTACACTGTTGAACTTCAAGAAGTTATAGGAGGGATACTTAGCATATATTTCTCTTTATTGAACAGTAACAAGAAAAAGCAAAAATTTCCTCCCCCCAAAAATAGAGTACAGTGATGGAGTGGTGGTGAAGAAATAAACTCAATATCTTAATCACAGACAAGTCTGAAGAATTTTGATAATCAAAACAAGCAGATAAGTATAAAATATTCCTACCTCCTAGTGACAAAGTTTATAGGAAGACAAGATTACACAAAATATAGTACCACATTATTTAAGCTCAGTTCCTTTAAAAGTTCTATTCAGTGAAGAGGAATTTAGAGCATCAGGAACTCAAAAAAAAAAAAAAAAGCAAAAAACTGTGGGGCCTACACTATGGGAAGTTAGTGTCAAAACTGAGTTGATTTATGGACAGTAGGTGATACTGGATAATTGGTGTTTTAAAAATGGCATACAGTAATAATAATCAAGTGCTTAATAAATTTTCTGATAGATAGCATGTGTTCAATAAATCATAGTATTTTGGATGATTTACCCACAAATTCAATTAGTAAAGCATTCTTATATGTCCTAAACTTTAAGGTGGGAGTCATCTTTATGTTGTAAATGGATGCATAATTTCCAAAATAAATGACAAAAATGTTCTCATTAAAATTAAACTGAGCATAATTGAGTTTGAAAACTCAATAGTCATTGTATGACACATAGAATTTTAGGTGATTGAAAAAATAAATTATTCATATTAAATCAGTTACCATTTTTTCTATTGCTTATACAAATAAAATACAGCACATTTCTGCTTTAAATTTACAATTAGATTCTATATGAAAGTTTGTACTAAAATTTGAGTCCATTCTTTAAAACAATGAGTCTTAAGAATTAGGAGGAAATTTGACTTATCAGAATGACATGGGGGAATTTTTCAAACTCTACTGCTCTTGGGGGCTCTATTCTTTCTCAAGGGTTTTGTTTTGATTCTATTACCACCTCCACCCACCCTCCTACATTCTAATTCTTTAGATGATCACTACCCTTCTAAAGCACTGTTATTGATTGCAATATATTATGCCCCTCAGGTATATTGGGGCAGAAAGAAAGTTGAGAAGTACTGTGCCTGAGTTTGACATTCTATCATTTAGAAATAAAGGATATCAACTTTCAACTTCTTGAAGAAGTACAGTCACAAGAAAAAAATGAGATGAAAATAGCTTTAATATCAAGATTCAAAAATCAAGTATGTCTATATGTGAATGTTCATTTATGCATCTATAATCAGTGATCAACATTTGTTGTAATTATATATTTAAATTATTTGAGCTTATAGGGAAAATTACTTCAAATTTTTTTTCTCATTTATATCAGATGCACAGTTACACTGTGAGTGTATAAATAACACCAAACTTTCTTTGGGCATATGGGAATCACCAAAAAAAAAAAGCTCTGTAAACCAACTTTTTTCCATAATAAAATGTTTAGATTGGGAGAAAGATTGGTGTCTGTTACTTGAAGACTTATAGTCATGAAATCAAGTCTGAAAATCTTACAGTAACAATATTCCCTGGTTACGATACTTTCTGCTGTATTTAGAATTGCTTACTCTGTCTATTTTCCCACATTTTTCCTTCAGTCCAGACCAACTTAAAAAAAAAATGAATCTGAAACAATTTGTACATGACTAGGTATCAAACTCTATCTCATAATTGACTTTTACATTAACACTGGAATAAGTTCATCAAGAAAAACATTTGGTCCTAAGACATTATTATATTACTATTATCACAAATCTTTTGAATATTATGGATGTAAAGGAGACATGTTTTTTTTTTTTTGAGGGAGGTAAAGAGATCAACAAACAATGCTTAAGTGAAAAATAAAATTGTTAGAGTTGTTTCTATTGTTCTTTGGAACATTTGCTCAAGGGTCTTAAGGAGAAACTCCTGAGAATAGAATAAGGAAGAGAGTTTCATGTTAATCACTCCCTCTTCCTCATTCAGATGATATGGAATCTGTTGTTTTTTTACAAAGAAGCATTGATCTGGGTTGCAAGATGGAGGAGAAGGAGGAGGCAAAATACATCAGAGATAATAAATGAGAAAGCAAAAGAGAGAAGGATATTGACTGAAACACAGGCTAAAGGGGAAATAAAAATCTCCCAATTACAAGCTAATGAAGGACAATGTGTAAACATGTATCTTGGTTTAGATTTTCTTTAATAGTCAAATTTTGCATATTGGGCTGCACTTAATATACATTTAAGTTTGCCTGTGACGACTGCTCAAAGTCTACGATAGTGTTTATATTTAGTAAAACATATTTCAGACCAAATGAGCATGATGTTTTGCTTCTAAGATACCTTAGTTAAAAGTTACAATTTTATGTAATTTTGTTGTTTAAACTTTCAATATAGACTGGCATTTAAGATTATGAACTCAAACACTGAGGTTTAATTCTGATGTTACTGCTTATCACTTGTATGACCCTGGACAAGTTACTTAGTAACCTCCCTGTATCTTGAATTTTTCAACTGTAAAATGATGATAATAATAGTAAGCTTCTATTAAGAAAGTTTTGGGAAGGGAAATGGGAAAGTACACAATAAGTTCTAAGAATAGTGCTTATCCAAAAAGTTATAAATAATATTACAGTTTAAAAAATTTTTTTGCAAATCAACTTCTAATCTTTTCTTTGTGTTGCTGGTGATTAAGTTCTTGCCTCATTGCAGAACAAATTTAGAGATGAGGCATGGAGGTTAAGAAAGCAAAGTGAGGATTTATTAAGGGATGGATAGTACACTGTCAAGGGGAGAGCAGGCAGGCTCAGGTAAGTGGCTGCCCTAAGTTTCTTTGGCAAGTTGGTTACATGGGGTGTAAAAATGAATGAGCAGAATATTCAATGGGGAGTGAAGGGTTTCGGGTTGTATTCCTTGATTTCCATCCCAGCTCCACCTTCCCAAGAAGAGGAAGGATTTTTGCCCTTATTTTGTCTGGATCACAAGTGCCCTGGCATCAGTGCATGATGGGTACTTCTAATCTGCAAGGCTAATTTTATTTAATGAGAGCATAATAAGCAAAAGTTACATTCGGACTCTGGAGATTCCTGCCTTATCCCACCTTTCTTTGTCTGCCTCCAGGACATTTGTCAACCCAAAATGTATGGTTTCTTATCAGTCTCGAGGTTCCTGCTTTTCTCTGTCTGCTCAAGGGCCCCTGTTGCTCTTTATAGGTTGCTTCTCTCCATTTCATTTAGTTCTTTTTCTAGGGCTTTGTCTTGTTCCTTCATTTGTAACATATTCTCTGTCTCTGCATTTCACCCAAATCTCTGTTTATTTCTCTGGGCTAGGTATGTTGGTTACATTTCCAAATCTTAAGGGAAGTGGCCTATGTGGGAGACATCCTATGGAGCCCAACAGCACACTTTCCCCTGGTCACCAGAGCTATATGTTCCAGGGGTGGGTGCCTTCCATCTGGACTGTGGGTACCCTTCTATTGTGTCAGAGCTGACTGTTGTGGTCACACTGGTAAGCATGGTTGGCCTCTGGCCCTGTTGGCTTGTGCATTGGCTGAGGGCTGGCTGGAGGGTGAGGCAGGCTCCTTGCACAGCTGACTGTGTGATGCCATGATTCATGGCTGCTGTGGACCTATTTGTACAAGGAGCAAGCTCCCTGTGTGGCCAGCTGTGCTGCCTTGTGGTGCATATCTGCTGTGGGCTGCTGCTGGGTAGGTCAGGCTTCCCATTTGGCTGCTGCCTGGACAGCTACTGGGCAGGTCTGGGTCCCAGTTGGTTCAGCTATGTGGCCTGGGGTGCATGGCTTCTGCCAGCCTGCAGCTGAGTTGTGCCCAGTCTCTGTGTGGCTAGTTGCATAGCCAGAGATGCATGGCTTCTGTTCACCCACTGATGGGTGGATAAACCCTGGCTTTTATAAGCTAGAGGAAGGATTCCAAAATGGCGCTTTCCAGCACCGGTGTCATCACAGTAGAACCAGCTCCCCCAAATGGCTGCTGCCAGTGTCTCCAGTCCCCCAGCGAGTCTCAGTTGCCTCCTGCTTCTCTGCAAAGCTCTCCAAAAGCAGCAAGTGGATCTGAGGCTGTTTTCAAAGTATTGCCTCTGTTCTGGGACTTAGAGCATGTGAGATTTTGCACATACCCTTTAAGAGCTGAGTCTCTGTTATCCACAGCACTCCAGCTCTCCCAAACTTAAGCCCTGGTGGTTTTTAAAGGCAGACATTCTGGAGGCTCATCATCATCTTCTTGTTGCAGGAAAATTCAGTATGGTGCTCAGACTCCTTGCTCCTTGGAGATGATCTCTGAGATTGTCATATTCTTCCTGCTTGTGGGTCACCCAACGAGGGAGTGTGAATTTTGACTGTACTCCCTCTCTGCCCCACCTACTCGTCCTAGTGGTCAAATTTTCTCCTTTCTGTATAGTTATCCAATTGTACCTGTGCCTTTACTACAAGTGGAAGTCTGTAAATGGACATATTCCACAACTTCATTACTTCAGAGTTTGTTTTGGTTGGCTTCAACAAAGGCACTGAGAGTCATTTGGTCATAAGCCTAAAAGCATGCAGCAAGGGTATACCTACATTCTTACTGCCATGATTGAGACAGGACTAACATATCAATTAAATTTATGGCTTAGGCTACAGATGTCAGATTATGACTAAACAGAGTATCGTGAAGAAAGCAGACATTTTAAGCTTACTCTAATTCTCAGACGTCTCCTTAGATATGCCATGCCATAGAGCTCAGGGTAGGTCTTTAGAGTTTTATGAAGGTAACAAAACAATGATTGTGCAAATCATTTAAACTTGGAGAGTATTAAATCAGAGTAAAATAAGGATTTATATCCGGTATCTAACCTATAAATTCTTCTAGGCTTTAATTGCATTTTCCTTCAATTTGAAGGATTCTGTAAGCCTCTTATGTTAATTATAAACAGATTGTTATTCATTATGCTAACCTAAATTTATTGTAAATGCTGCAATAAGGATAGCATATGATAATATCCACAATATATTGTGTTGATATAAATATGAATGACTTTATAACCAACATGTGTTTCTGATGTGAAACCTACTTAAAGGTATAGTTTTATAGCTAATTGTTTGAAGCCACTATAAGGAAATGTCATTTTCAAATGTCAGTAGAAATCAAAAGGAAATCTGAGAACATGTAGGAGGAATAGCTAACATCTTCACTAAATTTAACGTTTACATTTTACACATTGTATTTGCTTTATGTCATCCTTTTTAGTGAATTCACTTCTCAGAGACTCCAAAAATTGCACTTAAAGAGTACACATAACAAGTATTGTGCTTTAATTTTTCAGTCTATCACAGTATTCTGAAACCAATAACTTTTTAACAAATTCAGTTTCTTTAACTGTATAATTTATATCTCAATGCTTTCCTGATTGTTTTCCTATTTTGGTATTCTCCAGCTGGTGGTTTTTTCAATTAAAATGCACACATTCCTTATTTTTCCATTATCTTGATTTAATTAAAATTGTTTGAAATATAATACATGTTTTTTTTTAATCTGTAAGGGTTGAGGAAATTAATTTGTAACCAATTTTTCCCTCAGATTGCATGTATGATTAATTAGTATATGCAAAACACGTGGTAAGTAATATCTTTCCAAGGTGAAGAGGCAAAGTTAGCAAGAATTTATAAAAATTCTAGCATTCCTTTTGTCTCAGAATTGCTGACTTATAAGGGCCATCAGTGCAGCTATTGTAGTTAAAAAATGATATGAAATGACAAAAATAATGTTTTTCTTTTCCTCCACTTACAATTCTGATATGGAAAATATAAACTTGGATTTTTTTTCGTTATAAAACATATGTAGACTCTGTGTGTGTGTATGTGTGTGTGTGTGTGTGTGTGTGTGTGTGTGTATGTTTGTGTATGTGAAACCCTGTAACAAAAAGGACAACCAACAACTTTACAAAACCAAAGAGTAGAGTACAGATAATAAGTTTTAGGCCAGCAAGGGAAACCACAGCATGTTATAGAATATTAATCTTTTTATACTCAGAATAAATTCATATGCCATAGAGGATTATACTCTATTTTCCAAAAGTAAACAAATTAAACATATAACTCCACCATGTCTTTTCTTTTCCTTCACTGCACATCCCTCTGCTCTAGTGCAGAGTTAACACTTGATTATTCAGTCTAGTGAAGGGTAGCCTGAACATGAGTAATCCAAAGCAACATGTAATTCAGAATCAGTTTTAGTCGGCTATTGAATGCACTATGATTTGCCAGAGAATGGAGTGGGCATATTAGCTTCCCTGACACTTTTTAGTTTACTATTTAGAACAACCTGGCTTTGTTGGAGAAGTAGCCACAGTTCTAGGAGACAGCATAAGATACTGACAGACCTAGAAGCTCTGGGATCGGAGTAGCTGGATTCAAATCTTAGTTCTATGACTTTCAAACTCGGAGTTCGTAGACAAGTCATTTCACATCTCAGTCTATATAGCTTTAAAATCGTGATAATACTGAACTCATAACATTATTATGAATATTAAATGAAATATTACCTATAAAGTTCTAAGCTCTGTGCCTGGCAAATTTTAAGCACTCAGTAAATGCTAGTAATAATAGGAGCAGTAATTATAGTAGTCATGACTAGGGAGAGCAAATGTGGCATTAAAAATGGATGATGCACAATATAATAGAGCCACATGTACGAGCTGACTGTACTAGGGCAGTTTTGCACTCTATCCCTTTTCTTTTTAAAAAATTTTAAATGTTATTTTTTAATGTATTGATGTAGCCAGATTGCAAGGTATTTAAAGTGAAAATCTGTTTCTTAATCTGAACTCCATGGTAGAACAAAAATTCTGAGGATGCTTTGCTGGATAGAAATAAAGGAGCATACTGGTGTTGATGAAGGAAAGACAGTGCCAGCAATATGTTATTTCTTCCTAACAGCTTAGAGTAAATAGCACTTGGGAAATCTGGATATGTCAATTATAAGCAATTTGAAAATTCCTTTGAAAAATTTTTATTAATGAAGCTTTATTTTAAAATATTTTTCTAAAATGCATTTGCCTCTTTGGGATGTCAATATAAGACATGACCCCCCCCGCCCAAAACTCCTAGAAGGGAACATAGGCAAAACATTCTCTGACATAAATCATAATAATATTTTCTTAGATCAGTCTCCCAAGACAAAAGAAATTAAAACAAAAATAAACAAATGGGACCTAACGAAGCTTATAAGCTTCTGCACATCAAAGGAAACCATAAACAAAATGAAAAGACAACCTAAGGACTGTGAGGAAACATTTGCAAATGATGCAATTGACAAGAGTTTAATTTCCAAAGTATACAAACAGCTCATACAACTCAATATCAAAAAACCAAACAGCCCAATCAAATCAAAAAATGGGCAGAAGACCTAAATAGGCATTTCTCCAAAGAAGACATCCAGATGATAAACAAGCTCATGAAAAGATGCTCCATATCACTAAGTATTAGAGAAATGCAAATAATGAAGTATCATCTCACACCTGTCAGAATGGCCATTATCAAAACGTCTACAAATGATAAATGCTAGAAAGGGTGTGGAGAAAAGGGAACCCTCCTACACTGTTGGTGGCAATGTAACTGTGGAAAACAGTATGGAAGTTCCTTTAAAAACTAAAAACAGAGTTACCATATGATCCAACAATCCCACTCCTGGGCATATATCCAGCAAAGATGAAAACTCTAAATGTAGAAGATGGTATAGTCATATAATAGAATATTATTCAGCAATAAAAAGAATTAAGTGTTGATATATGGATGAACTTTGAAAATATACTAAGAGAAAGCAGCCAGCTACAAAAGACTACACATTGCATCATTCCATTGACATAAAATATCTAGGATCAACAAATCTATAGAGGCAGAAATCAGCCTACTGGTTATCAGGGGCTAGGATGAACGGGATTTTGGAGGACACGAGGAGTGTTACGGTCTGAATGTCTGTTGTCTTCCCAAAATCTAGATGTTAAAATTATAATGCCCAGTGTGATGGTGTTAGGAAGTGAGGCCCTTGAAAGATTATTGGGTCAAGAAGGCAGCCCTCATGAGTGATATTAATGTCCTTTATACACTTCCTTTTTTGGTTTGTTTTAAACTTTTATTTTTCTTATTCTTTTTTTTTCTTTAAAGCCCAGTATTTTGGGAAGGCTTATATTTACTTATTATTTTTTTATAATGGAGGAACCAAGGATTGAACCCAGGACCTTGTGCTTGCTAAGTAAGTACCCTACCATTGAGCTATACCTTCCCCTGAGATTAATTCTTTTACAAAAGAGGCCTGAGAGCTCCCTCATCCCTTCTGTTATGTAAGGACAAGGGAGATGTTAGCAGTCTGCAGCTTGGAAGAGGACATTCACCAGAACCCGATCATGCTGGTACCCTGATTTCAGATATCTCAGTTTCCAGAACAGTGAGAAATAAATTCCTGTTGTTTATAAGCTACCCAATACATGGTATTTTGTTATAGTAGCCAGCATGGACTAAGACAGGGCATGACTGAAAATGGGTATGGAGTTTCTTTTGAGGGTAATAAAAATGTTCTAATATTGTGATGATGTTGGCACAATTCTGTGATTATACAAAAATATTAAATTGTACACATAGAATGGGTGAATTATATGGTATGGGACTTAGATCTCAATAAAGCTGTCAATTTAAAAATACTTTATTCAATACTCATTCGATAACTATAAAAAAAATAAAAAGGCAAGGGTTCCCAACTTTGAGTGCACACTGAAACTGCCCAATTACATCAAAATCTCTGAGAATGACACCTGAACATGAGTGTTTTTAAAGCTTCATAAGTGACTCCTATGCACAGCCAAGGTAAGGAAACACTGTAAATGGAAAGAGCTTTGTGTGGCACTAAACTAGCAAGTTGCTGATTTTCTTATTTGAACCTCAGTTTCTTTATTTGTAAAATGACCACAATGATATCTTCCCTTATTTACAATATGTAAGGAATTTTTTAGACCACAAAAATTAACTTCCAAAAATCAAGTTTTATTTATTTATCTTTTGTATTGAAATGCAGTCTGTTTACAATGTTGTGTTAATTTTTGGTGTACAGTATAGTGATTCAATTATACATATATATATTCCTTTTCATATTCTTTTTCATTATAGGCAAAAATATGGAACACTTCACAAGTTTGCATGTCATCCTTGTGCAAGGGCCATGCTAATCTTCTCTGTATTGTTCCAATTTTAGTATATGTACTGCCGATTTGAGCACAAAAATCGAGTTTTAAAGTACAGTAAAATCTTAGTGTAGCATCTAGATGTTGGTGTGTAAGACTGATCATTGTTTAATTCTTTCAACTTTACTGTATGTTTGAAATTTTTTTTATAATAAAAATGTTAAGGGATCAAAGAACCCGATTATGTTTCAGGAACTATTATAGGTGATGAAATGCAGTGGTGAAAAAAGTTGACAAACTTCTAGCTCTCATAGAGCTTGCATTCTAGCAGAGTAAACAAAAACCTTAATATTTGTTAGTTTTGGTATGTGCTTTAAAAAAAATTAAAAAATTAAGAGGACTGAATGTTATAGAGGAATTGTTTTCATATAGAACAATCTAGAAAAGATTGATAAAAATTAAATTTAAATAGAGATCCATTTTTTTCCAACTTTTTATTTTAGTTTTTTTTGGTTGTTATTTTTGAAGTGTGTAATTAGGTTTATTTATTTATTTTTAGAGGAGGATACAGAGATTGAACCCAGGACCTCATATATGCTAAGCATATGCTCTACCACTTGAGCTATACCCTCCCTGAGATCCATATTTCTTAATGATCACTCTGGCTGCTATTTTGTAAAAAGACTAGAAGGTATACAAGGATAGAAATAAAGACACCAATTAATAGGCTATTGCAATAGTTCTTAAAAAGAAATGATAGTGAAAGTGTTAGAGGTGGTGAGATGTGATGAGTCTGGATTTTTTTTTTTTTATTGAAGCACAGTGAGTTACAATGTGTCAATTTCTGGTGTACAGCACAATGTCCCAGTCATGCATACACATACTTATATTCGTTGTCACATTCTTTTTCATTAAAGGTTACTATGAGATACTGACATAGTTCCCTGTGCTATACAGAAGAAACCTTTTTTAAAATCTATTTTTATGTATAATGGCTAAAGAGTCTGGATACTTGAAGGTTACATTTTCTGATGCTAATTCCTATATTTGTCACTGTCTGTTACTTTTATTATTTCAGCTAGTTGAGATATTATTGACTCTTGAATTTGACTTTTATATTAATATTTGGTGATATGTAAATGTGGGCAGGGTGTTTTCTGACTACAGTAAAATAATTATATTGATTTTTTAAAATATTTTTTTATTTTGCTAAATTGAGCCACACTGTTATCTGAAATACAGGTAGAATAAAAAAGATAATTTTCCAAAATGTTCTATTTTCTAAGCATTTAACCTATCAGGATACTTTATGTTGAAGGAGATCAGCATGGGGTACACTACACTATTAAAAAGGAGGTCTAGGTCATGAATGGATATACAGAGGATAAAGAAACAAAGTGAGACTAATTATGAGAGAAATGCAAATCAAAACTGACGCCAGACAGAACTTCAATCTTTAAAAAGTCCACAAATGATAAATGTTGGAGAGGCTGTGGAGAAAAGGGAACCCTCCTACACTAGTTGATGGGAATGTAGTTTGGTGCAGCCATTATTGAAAACATTATGGAGATTCCTTAAAAAGCTAAGAATAGAGTTACCATATAATCCAGCAATCCCACTCCTGGACATATATCCAGGGGAAACCTTAATTCAAAACATAGATGCACACCAATGTTCATAGCAGCACTATTTACAATAGCCAGGATAAGGAAGCAACTTCAATGTCCAACAACAGATGACTAGATAAAGAAGTTTTGTTATATTTATACAATGGAGTACTACTCAGTGATAAAAATAATAAAATAATGACATTTGCAGCAACATGGATGGGCCTAGAGATATTCATTCTAAGTGAAGTAGACCAGTAAGAGAAAGAAAAATACCATATGATATCACTCATATGTGGAATTTAAAATGAAAAAGACACAAACGAACTTATTTATAAAATAGAAACAGACTCACAGACATGGAAAACAAACTTATGGTTACCAGGGGGGAAGAGAGTGGGAAAGGATAAATTGGGAGTTCATGATTTGCAAGTATTAACTACTATATATAAAACAGATAAACAACAAGTTTATACTGTATAGTACAGGGACCTATACTCAATATCTTGTAGTAACCTTTAATGAAAAAGAATATGAAAAGGAATTTATGTATGTTTATGTATGACTGAAGCATTATGCTGTACAACAGAAATTGACACAACATTGCAAGCTGACTATACGTCAATAAAAAATTAAGAAATGAATAAAGGAACAAATTGAGGTTTTATTTCAGAGGTGACTGGGCATTTGAATAACTGTGAAAACTGTCCTTAAATAGTTTGGTTAAGTATTGTGGCCAAATGTTGACAGAGCTTGAAAGACTAATACTGATGATTGTGAAAGAGGAGAAGAAATATAAAAACATTTGGTATTGGAGTATGGACACACTTTCTTAGAGAGTAGTTAGGCATGCAAAAATACCTATGCGTATGCCAAGGAAAAGTAGCTTATGAATTATTTAACACAAAAATGGTAATAATAATTATTTTTATTTAGTAAAGTAATCCTGAAATTTCTCAGATAAAAGAAAGTTGAGAGATAAAAGTAAGCAATCTTAAACTTCTTCAGTTTCATTAATATTTCATAACATTCAACACTGTACAATGTAGTCATTATGAAGCTAGACTGTGAAATAGATTTTCTGCTGATTTTCTTTGGGGAGTGGGTTTTAATGGAGTTTCTTTTGTTGGATACCCATGGTGAGGATGAAAGAAAGTTATCAGACAAAGCATCTCTACTTCATCTAATGGATAGCATATAGGTAGGATTTCCCTAGATATAATTTTAGAAAGGAGATATATATTTATTTTTATGGGATGTTACTATGAAAATACACTAATGACAAACATTGCTAATGTCATTTAAAGGAAATCGTTTCCAAATCACCTCATTAACAACTTTTTATCTCTTTTTTTTTCCTTTTAAGATTGCACTACAGCAATTTCTCTTCAGGGATATTGGAAATGTTATTTGTAACAAGATCAGAATCTTAGAATTTTTAATGAAAAGCATAATGATCTCAGAGGAACTCATTTAGAGATGCAGTGGGTTTATTTATTTATTTAAATATGAAGTTGATTATGCAGTTTAAAAATTTATTTAAGATCTGGGTCAAAATGCTTCATTTATACCATTAATTTAACTTCCAGACCTGCATTGGAATTCCAGTTTGACCACTTACTGATACATAAACTTGGGAAAGATTTAGTGTTCTAAACCTGAGCTTCTTTATTTGATGTATAGTAATAGCAATTCTTTCTTATAAAGTAGTAGTTTATTTTAAAGACTATAGATCAAATAACACCCATATTTTCATGTTGAAAAAGTATAAGCAGCATGGTATACTGAAAAGAATTTTATAACCAGAAATCTACATTAGAATGCTGGCCACTCACCAAATGGATGATGCTTGGTGACTTTTTCAACTTTCTAAGTTTTGGTATCCTCATGTATAAAGTGAACGTTTAACACTTACCACAAATGTTAACAAGGTTAAATGTGTAAATATATGAAAAATGCTTTGCACAATACCTAGAATATAGAATTTGCTCATTAAAAGATAATTTTCAAACTCCAGTAGCTAATTTAGAAAACAATAGAGATAATTTGGTCCATCCATTCAAATGTGAATATTAAGTAGCTGGATATTTAATGTCAAAAAAATTGGATGTAAGAGAAAATAAAAGAGCAAGTAAATGATAAGAAAATAGGGAGACTTAGAGTTGGGAAAAGACTTATCATTTAAGGATGAAATCAAATTCATTGAAGAATCATCTTCTTATGTGGGAAAAAAAGATGATGAAATGTATGCAACTATCACCTAATGAATTTCAAAGTTTGGGGAAGTGAAGAACTGTCAAGAGCTAGGACATGGACTAATACTCATAAGTAAGAGGCAAAAGGCAAATAGTGCCCTGTTGACCATACAGAGCCAGTTTGCCCTATTACCCCCTTTTAGTTCAGTTGTAGCAACAACAACAACAACAACAACAACAACAAATCCTTGCTAATAGAAAGTATATTTTATGAACACATAGGAGTCATCTGTTCTCTGAATATCCCAGTACGATGCTTAGCTGATCTTTGTTATCTTTGTTGTCAAAAGGCAACAGGAGAATATGTCTCAGAAATGCATTTCCACAATTTCAACAACCTTCCCATTTATGGCTGGTGCTTTGTTTTTAAACACTAACAGGCATACAATAATGCTGTGTTCATCAAAACACTTGGAATCTAATCTTGCATTGTGAGATGATCCAAAACTTATCAGCAAGTATTCACTTTGGGGTTGCTTTGGGTATAAATTGTAGTAGAAGATGAAGTTCCTGCCCTCTAAGGACTTCTTTTTATATATATATAGGAAGGAAATTGTGCTAAGTACTGTAGAAAACCTAAAAGTATGAAATAAATAAATGCAAATTCTAAGAAAGATTTCATGACGGAAGAAAACTTTGCTTTAGGCTTCGAAGGACTTATAGAATTGAAAATTAGCCAAGATAAAAGGACATAGATTTTCCACTTTTCTTTCAAAATAGCAATTTTGTGTAACATTGTGATATTTTCTTTCTCTTAATCTTCTTCTTTCACCTTTAAGCTACTGACTAACTTTAGCACACATTTACCCTGGATAGCTGTAGCCTTGGATCTGAATTTCCACCAGCTGTTTGGTGTTTTTTTTTTAATGGATTTCATTTTGAAAAGACATACTTCTTTAATGTTTTTTTTTCCTATGGAATTGGTAAATGGATTAAAAATAAGAACATTTGAAAAGATTACTACTTGCATAGAAAGCAATACATGTTAAATAAAAATATTTCCAAAATCAAATTTAAGAATGGAACCATACAAAATATTTGGAGAATTACAAAATTTGGCATAGAATGAAGCATCTCAATAAATTTTTGAGATAATTTTCTTGAGAAATTTTCTTTGCTATAATATAAACCATAACACCATAAAATTATACATTGTGTGTCATCTTAAAATTTAAATCTTAGTTGCTGATTGTTATGGACTGTATTGTGTTCTCTAAATTCATTCTGTTGCAGTCCTAACTCTTAACAACTCAGAATTTGACTGTATTTGGACAGTATTAGGTATAATTAAGTTAAAATGAGGTCATTAGAGTAGACCCTAATCCAATATGACTAGTGTCCTTATAGGAAGAGAAGATTAGGACACAGACAGATATGGAGTGAATTCTGCTAACAGACTACCTTCAGACTTGAGCTGCAACATTAACTCTTTTCTAAGTCACAGCCTGCCAACCTACCCTGTAGATTTTAGACTTGCCGGCCTCCACAAACACATGAGCCAATTCCTTAAAATAAATCTCTCTAGGTCTCTTTATCTCTGTCTCTTTGCCTCTGTCTCTCTGTGTCTCTTTACACACACACACACACACACACACACACACATGCCCCAACACATACAAATCCACACTTTGTTGGTTCTGTTTCTCTGGAGAACCCTGACTAGTACATTGATACTGACAGAAATCTGATCATTTCAGATTGCCTATTCCTGGAATTGCTTACAATTGGAACTTTCTTCAAGGATCATTTTGGAAGATATCCTCAGTATGTTTCTGCCAGATTTAATGCCAAGACTCTAAGATTTTTTGATGCCAAAGCATTTTAAATATGTTACTATGTTAATGTAATGACACACTAAAGACTATATGCATGTTCAATAAGAAAAGTGATTTAGCAGTAGTGAACAGAGAAAGAGATTTAATTTGTCACTTTTATTTATTTATTTTCCTTATGGAGGGTAACTTTTTCTTTTCAATATGTGGATCTTAATTTATATGTGATTCTGGTTTGTATGAAGCCAATACAAATGGAAAATTATTAATTCTCTATGAGTGGGCTCATTTATACACTATACATATTTTAAGGTGGAACTTAGACATTTTCTTTTAAAGTTAGCAAAAATTTCTATGCCAAAATTCTTAAGGAAAAAAATATACTGAGTTTACAATTTAACATCTTAATTGTACTCAGTTAAAAGCATTAATTGCTTTTTTTTTTAAAGATCTACAAGGATGTACTATAAGATTTAAAAGGATGCATTACAAGAGTTTATCTGGTAGCCATCTCTGAGTAGTGGCAGCATTATTCAGATTTTCTTATTTATACGTTTCTGAATTTTACAAAATGTCTAAAGTCAGCATATATTACTATAGTAAATGTCATAAGTATTAAAATGATGTTGAGATCTAAGAAATAATCATGTTATTCTTTAAAAGTTTGCTGGCAAAAATTATGTTTTTTCTGGCTTGAGACAGAAGCTGTCCTGGTTAGAATTATGTGAGTGGAATAACACCATAAGAATCAAAATCATTCATCTGGAAGGAAAATTGGTAAATTATTTCTAGAACTTTCAACAATATTATCCTAACAATATAAAAATCTATTTTGGTATAAAAATCCCTCTTTCAGGGAAAATAATACATAGGTCATGAAAGAGTTAGTTCAACAGGCCTTGGGTACTCAAACTCTGCATGTTCCAATGGAAGGCCAACCATCTGGGATGGACTTCAGCTGGCTTTGGAGAGCCATATTCTAGGAATTTGGGCTTTTAGTACTATTTTGATCAGATAGTTTATGTTAATGATATGATTTAAGGTGAATGCTTATTTTTGCCCTGAGCAGGAAGGACAGGAGTCTGAGTAGCTGAGGTCAGTCACATGGACATTGGATGCATATGTGACTGACTCCCACTAAAAACCCTGGACACTAAGGCTTGGGTGAGCTTTCCTAGTTGGCAAAACTTTGCCTGTGTTGTCATATATCATTGTTGGGAGAATTAAGTGTGTCCTGTGTGACTCCACTGGTAGGTAAAGCTTGTGCCCAGTTTCTCCTGAGGTAGAACCTACACGCCTTTTTCTCTTTTCTGATTTTGATCTATATCTTCTTGCTATAATAAACTATAATCATGAGTACAGCAACTTCTGAGTCCTGGGATTTTTTCTAGTAAATCACTGAGTGTGAGGGTTGTCTTAGGGAACCAACAGTATGGATATTCCTTAAAAAGCTAAAAACAGACTTATCATGTGATCCAGCAATCTGACTCCTGGGCATATATCTGGAGGGAACGCTAATTCAAATAGGTACATGCACCCCAATGTTCATATCAGCACTATTTACAATAGCCAAGACATGGAAAAAAACCAATTACAGATGACTGGATAAAGAAGTGTGGTATATTTATACAGAGGAATACTATTCAGCCATAAAAAGAACAAAATAATGCCATTTCCTGCAACATGGATGAACCTACAAGTCACCATAAGTGAAATAAGTCAGAGAAAGGCAAATATTGTATGATATCACTTATATGTAGAACCTAAAAAATGACACAAATGTGCTATTTACAGAACAGAAACAGACTCACAGACATAGAAAACAAACTTATGGTTACCAGGGTTGGAGGGAAGATTGTGGGATAAATTGGAAGTTTGGGATTTGCAGGTACTAACTACCATATTAAAAAATGATAAATAACAAGGTCCTACTGTATAGCACAGGGAACTATATTAAATATCTTGTAATAGCCTATAATGAAAAATAATTTGAAAAGGAATATATATGTGTGTGTATATATATATATATATGTGTGTGTATGTATGTGTATAACTGAATCACTATGCTGTTCACCAGAAATTAACACATTGTAAACCGACTATACCTCAATAAAAATTAAAAAAATAAAAATTATAAATATTATTTGCAGTTAAAACAGATTGACCAGGGTTATTACTGTGATAGAAAAAAACATACAAATGTATAATCTGTTTAGACAAGAAATAATACTGTGGGATGGGATGAAATTGGAGTTATCGGTATGAAATGATTTTATCTATCCATCTACCTATTTGTCCACATATACATGAATATGTATGTGTACATGCACATGTGTGCATACACGTATACATGTGTATGCATATGTGTATTAACATGCATGTATTTCCTATGTCTAGCAATGAAACCACCTAGAAGCAAAGGTACTAAAATAGCAATGGGCACAACTAGCGTCTAGATCTGAGTTTCTAATACCATCTTAAAAGGGACTAGGGCTCCTTGGGGAAGTACCTGTTTCCTAGACTGGGGCAGTACAGGTGCAAAATGAACCTGGAACAACATCTTCGGTTGGAGGCATGGTATAATGACAAAGTAAAAGCCTTTCACCAGCCAAATTAAGTACAGTAATGAATTATAAACCATTGGGGAAAAATAAAAAAATCTTTGAGTCCATCCCATTAATAAATAGATAAATGAGCAGAGTGCCAAAGGTTGATCTGTAAGTGTGAAATAATTGGAAAATCATTGTTTGGTAACTATCACATTCAGGAAAAAAAATAGATGCTAATTCTAGGATGAAAGTTTGAAGAAGAGAAGGTTATTTACATAGTCTTAAAAATTCTCCCCACAGATAGCATACTTGTTACAAGGGCAAAAAATTATTGCTATAGAATGGAGACTGGCTGTAGGTAATTAGATGAACAATTAGAACCGGATCTTGACTGAGTGCTCAAAATTAACATCTTTGGTATAAGCCAGATAGGATTCATCTGCCTTTGGATGTGATGCCTTTAGAAAAAATGAGATATCACTTTTACAGAATTCTGCCTAGGAATGCATAACTTGAATTCAAGCATGATAAAATATAAGATAAACCTCAAATCAATAACATTTGATTTTTTTAAAAAGTGGGTTATTATGCACTTCAAAAATGTCAATCTCATAAACACAAGGAAAGGCTGTGAAAATGTTCCAGATTAAAGGAGATTAAAGAGACATAATTAAATGTACTGGATCCTGTACTGGAGAGATAAAATGTCATAATGTGAATTGGCCCAACTGAAAAAAAAATGGTACGCATATGGTAGATAAAAATATATGTTCAATATTAAATATAGTGGAGTTGAAAATGTTATTATGGTTATTAAGAGAGTATCTTTATTCTTAAGATATATACAGTGAAGTATTTAGGTGGAAAGACTCATAATATACACAATTTACTCTCAAAAGTTTCTGAAAAAATAATACTATATATGGAGTGGTGGTGGGGAGAGAGAGAAAGCAAATGATAAAGCAAATAGAGTAATACTAAGAGTTGGTGAAATTGGTAAAGCTTATACTGATATTTTTGTACTATTTTTTTTTGCCTTTCCTCATTTCTTGCTTTTTTAAAATTGAAGTATAAGTATAGTTGATTTGCATTATTGCATTAGTTTCAGGTGCACAGCATAAGTGATTCAGTTTTTTATTGAAGATTACATTTCATTATAAGTTACTACAAGATATTTTATATATTCTTATTCTTGCAGGTTTTCTGGGTTCAGAATTGCTTGTAAATAAAACTAAAAACAAACAACAAAAAAACAGTTTTGTCCAAACATTATATTTGATGTTTTTGAAGCATTTAATAGGGGGAGGGTATAGCTCAGTGGTAGTACGCACAAGGTACTGGGTTCAATCCCCAGTACCTCCATTAAAAAAAAACAAATAAATACATAAATTTGAAGGATTTAATGCTAACAGATATTGGCAACATTATTTTTAGCCATATATATGTGTGTGTATATATATGAGGCTCTACATTCACAGTTCACAATTTATTTTGGAGAAAATAATCCATGTTTTCATTACATGAAAGAAATATGGATAATGAAAATTTATTTCAATATTGATACATCTTGAATTTCTTTTTTAAAATTAATTAACTTATTTTAGGGTTTTTGGGGGAGCATAATTGGTATTTATTTATTTATTTATTTTTTTAACGGAGGTACCGGGGATTGAACCCAGGATCTCGTGCATGCTAAGCACATGCTCTACCACTGAGCTACACCCTCCCTCTTGAATTTCTTAATAGTTATGTAAACTGAATTAGCAATTTCTTTCACATACACTACTTACCAGAAACAGTGTTTTCCTTAACCATAAAATTTGCACCATTCACAATGGAGATAGATTATGTTTCATGAAGTCGTTCTTTGTTGTTGCTAAAGCTTATATCTTCACTTTGGGATCAAAGTTTCGTATATTTTACTGTTCTTATTTTATGTCCCCTTAATTCTCTCAAATGGTGCCCGCTTGAAGGATAGATCATTAATGTTCACAATTTTATGACTATATGAATCTGATGAGCCCGAGGGATTTTCTCTATGATATTACTTGTTTGTCTTAGCTTCATTGTCCTTTTTTGGAAAGTCTTCACATAAAATACTTTTTTGTCATAATTTTACCAAAGATTCTTGCCACTGAAACAGATTTCTTTGTTTAAAAATAGCCACTGAGATTTTTCATTAAAATATTTTATGATTTAATCATATAACAAATAATTTTATTTTTCTTTTTAAATGAAAGTAATTTCTAATACATAAAATTTCTAAAGATCAGCATTTTTACAAATATTCTTTTAGTTTAACACACATTTCCCCTTATGAATTCAAAATTACATTTTTGTCTTTCCCCATTTTACTCTTACACAGGACCAAGTATCCTGCTGTCTTCGACTCCCTTAAACAATTATTAGTTCTGACGTAGTGTTTTCATCTTTTTTATAATTAAACTTTGCATTGTTCTTCTATTTTAGTATTTTCAAACTCCTATATGTACTCGTCATTTATGTATATTTTAGTGGTAAGTTTAGTTATGTCCAAAGCTATTGCTCTCAAACATTCTTCTGCAGTTTCACAGTATGAAGTTAAATGTTCCAGTCTGTGGCTCCACACTCCTCCTTCAAACAAGCAGAAAACCTGACTCCTTTGAAATATATTCCGAATTTATAGTCTGCTTTCAGCAACTTACGTGCTACATATACTTATTCTTTCCCAAGCTCTTTATGTTAGAGCAGGCAGATAGCTAGATATGATCAGAGAAAGGGGGATGCAGGCCAAATGGTAGGAATTGGGCAAAAAGGAGGAGCACAGGCCAAATTATAGGAACTTATAGGTTGTGTAAGCACCAGAGGTCCCTGGGCAGAGAAAGAAAAGCAGGAACCTCTGGGCTGATAAGTGGTCACATATTTTGGTGTGATGAATGGCCTGGAGGCCGACAAAGAAAGGTGAGAAAAGGCAGGAATTTCCTGTGTCCTAATGTACCTTTTGCTCATTATGCCCTTATTTCAATAAAATTTGCCTTGCAGATTAGAAGTACCCATCATGCACAGACACTATGACACTTCTGATCCACACTAAATAAGGGCAAAAATCCCTCCTCCCTTTGGAAAAGTGGAGTCAGAAAATCAGAGAATACGACCCCAGACCCATCCCTCCCAGTGAATATTCTGCTTACTCACTTTTACACTCTTTATTACCAACTTCCCAAAGAAACTCAGCATACCTGCTCACCTGAACCTGCCTGCTCTCCCCTCGGGAGTGTACTATCCATTCCTTAATAAATCCCCAATTTACTTTCTTAACTTCGGCACCAGTTACATCTACTGACAACATATTATATTAATCTTAATAAAGTTTGTATTCACCATGTTCTGCCAACTTTTCTCTCTCTGTTTTATTTATGTATTCATATGTTTGTTTTTGTAAATTTGTTCCATGTTTTTCCAGAGGGAATGGAAGGTGGCTTACATAAATGCCTAACAACACAAGTTGAATGTACTTTATTCATTTTTGTTTGGGGGCAGAGTTAGGTTTATCTACCTGTTTATTTTTTAAGTCGAGGTATCGAGTGTTGAACTCAGGACCTTGTGCTTGCTAAGCATGCACTCTCCTGCTGAGTTATACCCTCCGCCCCAAATAATGCACTTTAAAAGTGGATGGACCAAAGCTGGATAGATTGAAAATGGTCATGAAAGATTTGATGATGACAAGAGGAAAGTTAACATCCAAAATACTTGCTGTTAAGTCTTAGACCTTTCATAGAAATGGGCCCTTAATTTGACTTAAATTTTACTCACAGCCAATACCAGTAAGGAGGAAATATTAGGTGGATGATTCAAAATGCCTGTGAAATAAAAACAAACTGATTGCACAGCACAATTTTTCCATTTGCTGAAAACAGAAAATGTGCTCCTGCGGCTCCACACACAGAGAACGCTGCAATCCAGCCACCCTCGTTTCAACAAAATCCTTCCAAAAAAAGCAACTATTCCATGGGTTTGTTTCTTTAACACCCCTACGTTGGAGGCTGATGGAGTAATGCCACAGCATAATTAGGTAAAAATCATCTTGTGAAAGGTTCACATAAGCTCGAGATAGTGCTCTGCTGGTCTCCTTTTTATTTTAAGAATGAGTCATAGAGGATTTAGAGGACTGGACTCCAAAAATCTTTTTCTCTCAGCAGAGTTTTTGATTTACCCCTCAGTTTTCCTATAACGTCTTGTTGTGCTTTTCTTCTTACTTTCCTTTTAAGAGTTCTCTAGTCTTGGACCCCATTCTGCATGCTTTTGAAAGACCCCATTTTTGTTGTCTTCTTTTCTTTTTCTCTCTCTCTCTTTTTTTTTTTTTAAGTGGAGGGAGGTAATTAGGTTTGTTTGTTTGTTTGTTTGTTTGTTTGTTTGTTTATTTATTTATTTATTTATTTATTTATTTATTTATTTATTTATTTATTTATTTATTTATTTATTTATTTATTTAAAGGTTTCTTCCATCCCTTCCCTTCCTGGATTTTTTGTTTTGTTTTGTTTTCTATGTTGAAATAATCTAAAAGATGATCTAATCTATTCACCTTGTTCCAGTTATTTTACAAATGAATAAGTTGTATTCCAGAGTGGATTGGGTATCTTCAGAAGAAAGAAATATAAAACTATAACGTCATTTAATCAGTACCCTTAATTCATTACACACATGCAATTAAAAATGGAGAACAAGTGTGCACCATTCAAACACAAGTTCTTACATCCTCTGGTAGAAAGTATGAAAACTGTTTTTCTAGTACATACTCTTCTGGGCTTGGGACATTTGGATACTGTACTAGTAAGACCCAGAATTTATTACAACAAGGACACAAAAAAAAGCAGAAGGAGGAAGATCAAAATAAGTGGCTTAATTCACTTTACATTCTCTTTATAAGGATGGCTCACAAATCCTTGATTTAACAATATATTTCAGTTCTTTCTTAATTTTTGTCTGACACTTTTCTCTGAGTTATCATAATTTCTGTCAAATAATCCTCCTGAGGCTATTCTGGATCTTCATATATAACCAAAAACTGTTATACTCATCTTATTTTTAGAGCTATATATTACATACTTAAACTTCACTCTTTCTGAAATGTGTGCATTTTAAAATGCATGCTTATCCCTGTATCCTAACATACTGAAGTAAAGTAAACACATGTGATTGTAGTAATTTGACAAAAATATAAAAATAAGGGTAAATGATCCATATACATCTATGCTGTGTGTTTAAATTTTTTTGAAAACGATTTGAAGCTTACAGAAAATTTGTAAGTATAGTGCAACTAACTTTTTCTTTGATCCATTTGAGACTAAATTGCTGACTGATGCCCCATGACTTCCCAACACTAGTTTAGTATATATTTCCTACAAACAAGGACATTTAACCATAGTACAACTATCCAATTGGGAAATTAACATAAACACTATACCACCAGCTAATCATCAGACTCCATTCAAGTTTTGCCAAATGTTCAAATAATGTCCTTTATAGCAAAAAGGATCTGGTTCTAAATACACACATTGACTTTAGTCACTGTATTTCTTTTTTCCTTCACTCTAGAACAGTCTCACGATCTTTCGACTTTTATCATCTTGACACTTTTGAATAGTGCAGACCAATTATAATGTTGTATGTCCCTCAGTTTGGTTTTGTTTGATGTCTCCTCATGATTTGATTCAAGTCATGCACCTTTGGCAGCAATATCACAGAAGGGATTTTGTGTTCTTCCCGTTCCGTCTAAGAAGGTGGCACATAATTTCCATTTTTTTCATTACTGTTATTCACTTTGATCACTTACTTGATTAAGAACGTGTCTGCCAGACTTCTCCACTGTAAACTTTCTATTTTTCATCTTTGTTATCATGAAGTAGTTTAATAATTGAATTTATGTAAATATCCCATTCTTCCTCACAGTTATTATTTATTCCTTGATTAATTTATATAGGTATAGTTTCATGGTTTCCTAATTTATTTGGTGGGCTATAAAATGCTTTATAATTATTTATTTCAATGCTGAAATGGTCCCAGATTTGGCCAGTGGGACCCCATTCAAACTGCCTACTGTCTCCCTTTGACATAACCCCACCATTCCTTGAGCACTTCCTTGCTTATTGGTTTCAGAAAATGTCCAAGGCTTTTCTTGTATTCTCCATGTCCCAGATCTGGAATCATTTTTTTTCCGAGGTATTCTGATTCCTTTTAGTGGATAATGGTATTTAGAAACTGCTATCCAGATACTAATTCAATCCAGAGCCTCAACACCACAGGGTTTATTATAATTTTCTCCCTTTCCATATTTGTAATTCCCTTCTTCAACAATGAGGAAGTGGGCTCATTTTATCCTTAATATGTTTACTTATTTAGTTATTCCCCTGCCTGTAACCAATCTCCCATTGCTATCAATGCAATTCCTATTTCTAGCTAATTGCTCTTTTAATCGTTCTGTAGATTTTTCGGCTCTTGAGGTAATTGTGAGGAATAACTCAAATATTCATACTTTTTTGAAGTTCCTATGCTGACTTATTTTAAATAGCTTCTTACACAGAAACTTTTCAAAAGTTCTTAAGTTCTAAGTAATCACATTTGCTCTTTCCTTCTTTGTCATATTTTGTCTATCGTTCTAAGAAAATATAATAGCATTTATTATGGTGACTGAAATATCCAGCGGCTATACCTCCATTATTATATCTACCAAATATAACTTGCCTTGTAAGAAGTTATATTTTTCATATGATCATCTCTTGAAATTTAAATACTGAAGGATCACATTGGGACTTTTCCAGTCCACAGCATTTTGTGTATGTTCATGTAACATATTTTGAGCAGAAGTTTCCTGCTTTTACACTGGGATTTTCTTATATGTTTATATTGATATTATACATGCCAAGAAGTCTGTCATGAGGATGTGGAAACATAAGGTTTCTCAATTTTGGGGAGCACCTTATCTATGGAACCCTCTTTGATTCAGTTCTTGTTAGGGTCTTGCACTTGGTGCTTATTATTTCTAAAAGTATTAAATCTGTTGATTAAACGAGGGATACAGAATTTAGAGACCTTCTCTACCCATTGTTTACTAATTCCAAAGCAGAAGAAGAGTTTCCATTCTAATGGAGAAATCTGGTGGACACTATCTCATTCGAGTGATAAGAGTTAACAACAGTATTAGGACAAGTGGACATCTTGTGCCTCCCAATGTGATACACTGTGAAGGACACACATGACTTCTGTGAAATTCTTTCTAAAACACACACAAAAAAATCAGTCTAACAGTGAGACAAATAAAAATTAAGAGCTAATTGCAAAACAGCAAGCCTGAATTCCTTCAAAATATCAGTGCCATAATTGAAAGAGAAAGGTTGAGGAAGTCCTTTAAATTAATAGAAACTAAAGAGAACATGACAACTAAATGCAATGTTTGATCCTGAATTGGAAAAATGATCTATTTTAAAGCTATTACTGGGAAAATCAGTAAGAATTTTATGAACTATATTGTGGGTAATATCTATCATTTAAATTTCATTAATTTGGTAATTGTAGAGTAGCCATGCAAAAGAATATCCCTGCTTTTAGAAGAAACATGTTAAAATTATTAGGAAGAAAGGGTGATGATATCTGCAATTTACTCTCAACTCATCAAGTAAAAACAACTATATACATTCATGTTCATACACAGACATAGGAATGAGAGAGAAAGAGACCAAGCAAAACAGTGAATCTAGGTGAAAGGTGCATAATTCTTGCAATTTTTCTATAGCTTTGAAATGTTTCCCCAAAATATTGAAAATGGAAATAAAAATCTTCTTCTCCAAACACTGTAAACATCAGTTTTTTTTCTCTGTACTTTTTTTTTATTGAAGTACAGTCAGTTACAATGTGTTAATTTCTGGTGTACAGCACAATGTCCCAGTCATGCATATACACACATATATTCATTTTTATATTCTTTCTCATTAAAGATTATTACAAGATATTGAACATAGTTCCCTGTGCTATACTGAAGAAACTTTTAAAAATCTATTTTATATATAGTGGCTAACATTTGTAAATATCAAACTCCCAAATTTATCCCTTCCCACCCCCTTTCCCTGGTAACCATAAGATTGTTTACTATGTCACTATGTCCACGAGTCTGTTTCTGTTTTGTAGATGAGTTCATAGTATCTATCTTTTTTTTTTTTTAGATTCCACATATGAGTGATATCATATGGTATTTTTCTTTCTCTTTACTTCACTTAGAATGATGACTTCTAGGTCCATCCATGTTGCTGCAAATGGTATTATTTTATTCTTTTTATGGTTAAGTAGCATTCCATTGTATAAATATACCACAGCTTCTTTATCCAGTCATCTGCTGTTGGACATTTAGGTTGCTTCCATGTCTTGGCTTGTATATAGTGCTGCTATGGACATTGAGGTGCATGTATCTGTTTGAATTGGAGTTTCCTCCAGATACATACCCAGAAGTGGGATTGCTGGATCATATTACTCTGTACTCATAATAATCTTCAATTGTATAGCACAGGTACTGCCTCCAATCTTCTCTCTGTAGTTCATTTCCTTAGCTGTCATGGGACTCCTACGCATATTTCATTCACCAGAATTTGCCTACCCGCTTTTCCCCAGCCAGGCTCTCTACAGTCCTCCTCAGGTTTCCATTCTAACCTAACAAATTCTTAAAATCTGGAAATACTTCCTTGTATCTACCCTAAATCCTACAAATTACATTAGAAACTCCTTTCTTCTTCACTTTCTTCCTTCAATCTATATGTGTACAGGCTACTTATAATCCTCTGAAAAAGTTTTTACATGGTCATTAACATGAAATTATATCTTTGCTTCTCTTTCAAAAATTGTAAATGTTTTAAGCCATAAGATACCATTTTAGTCACTAAAATTAGTATTATATAAGTAGAAATATCAATTTAAATTACAGCAAATTTTCAGAAAATAATAATTGTAAAAGATTTTAACTTTAAAACCAAAAACGGTTAAATTTATGAATGTATAGTTGTAGGTAGATATACAATAAATTTTAAAAATTCCTTTCCTATTCCTAGATAGTGACTTACTGTTAAAGTTGAATACTGATTTGAAAAGACATGCTTTTAAAAGAAAATCAGAGAAAATAAAGAAAAGAGGAACAATTTTCCCATCACAGTTAATAAACTTTATACATTTTCTCATCTAGGTCCATGTGTTATTTAAAGATACAAAGATTATTCTAATCATCATGACAGATATTGAATGAATAACACAACTACAAAACTTCTTAGTTTAGCTTTATTTCTTTAAGGAAAATTAGGCTCTTGGAAGACTCAAACTAAAAAGAAAAGGATATATATATATATGTGTTGAGAGCATGGGGCTAACTTACCAAATGTGATCTTTCAGACCTCTATACATGCCTAGTTCCATTTAGCTTTTAAAACATAATTTAGATTTAATTTACCTGTTACTATCTTTAAATACATTTTCTATATTTTTTGTATGTGTTTCATTCTTCCATTTTGGTATTATTCATTTTATTTTGCATGTAATTTTTATAGGTCAGTCTGATTTGGATGTCATATTTTGCTGATACGTCAGATCACTCTGAATTCTAGTTTAGTTCTTTTAGATTTTAGCAATCCTCTAGGATTTGGCATCCTTCCTTGTATAGTTTAAATATTCAGTGAAGATTTATTGAGTATCCCAAAACTGCAGGATGCTGCGGTGTGGGGATTACAGAACAAAGAAGATACAAAGATGCAAAGAAGATCGCATTTATTCACTCATGGAATCTCCTAGAAAAACAACTTGGCTACACTATATAAACCAGAATTTTTAGGGTACAATTCATATATGTTCATTTACAAAATTAATACAGAAAATAATGAAGAAAATAAAAATCACCCTTAAGTTTCAGCAATTAGAGTAATCACTGATAACATTTTGGAGATCATGCTTCCAAATATCAGTTATCCATCTCTGTCTCTCTCTTTCTCTCTGTATCCATCTTTCTGTATATCTCTCCTTCCTCTACACAGGTTCACATGGGCACACGGATATCCAAATACAATTTTGTATAAATAGTTTCACACTAGACCAACTACTACTGAATTTGCACTTAAATGTTAACAACTTTCTTACATACAACTTAGATATCAATAACAAATCTATTTCGTTATTTTGAAAGCCTAAAGATCGTATGACTATACCCAAATCTAAATTATAAATCTCTTATCAATGCTTATCAGTAAATATTTAGGCTTCTATCATTTTTGCTATTATTTTTTGCTGTGACAAAATTCATCATACATAAATATTTTCACATATGTTCAATTACCTCCCTAATATAAATTCTTTAAAGTGTATTACTGAGTCAAATGGAACTTAATTTTAAATACTATTATATTAAAATACTATTATATATAATTACATACTATATTAATTTTATATTATATTAATTATATTAACTTTAAATACTATTATATATAATTACATAATATATATTATAATATTATTAAAATACTTTTAAACATATATATATATATACATATATATGTATACACTCCATACCTTTTGACCAACACTGATTTTTCCCACTCTTTTTAGTGTTTGACAATAGGTCATAGCATTTTGCATTTCCATTTTATTCACTCTCAGATGTTAGTGAACAGCTCTGTTTGATTTGGTGTCACATCTATAGTTCAGTCAAAAGTATAGATGAAATATTTATGCCATTCTATAAGTATGTGTTGACTATTTAGTCCCTACTACATATGCATTAAAAAAGTACCTGGAAAATGGATATTTTCATCTTTCCACATTTAATTGATTGTGTGCCAACCTCATTTTAATGTATGCTAAATTATAAAAAAACCCCTTT
Source organism: Camelus bactrianus (assembly GCF_048773025.1). Lineage (NCBI taxonomy): Eukaryota > Metazoa > Chordata > Mammalia > Artiodactyla > Camelidae > Camelus > Camelus bactrianus. The sequence goes on along the minus strand of NC_133575.1, from coordinate 73,029,887 downwards.
AATTTGGCAATTTATTATATACCTTTATTTATTAATGTAAATGATGAATGTATCACTAGGTCTTTAGTATATATTTATAAATTTTAGAAAATGTCTTTCAGAACTGTTATAATTTATATAGTCATGATGGTTTACTGTGCCACATGTAAGATTTTTAATGCTTCCTTTTAAAACCCTGAGGAGACATACTATAAGACTGGTGTTTTTAAATATGCCAGAATACATTGTTCTAATTCTGTGGCACTTAACGATTTTACTCAAGGAGGTATGTTACTGCTGCAGTATTATATCTCAGTTACTGTTTATGGTAAGTCCTCCTTAGTTATTCATTTTTTGCTCTTATGGTTATGAGTAAATTTTTTTCTTTTCTTAAGCTAAATAAAAACAATATGTGGCATTCAAAATATTTTGAGTGCATTTTGAGAATAATAATTTTATGACTAATGGAAGAAAACTGTGAGTATGATTAAAGAACTCTAGACCTTGGTATTGAAAGGATTCTTTTCTATTTCTTCAGTTAACACATTATTTCTTTATTTCCTTCTGAAATTCTTGTTTACTCTTTTGCTGAATATTGAATTGTTGTTGTTGAATATCCACCATAAATTGTAATGGTTACTCGATCAATAGGACTACACTTGAACAGGAAGGATATCTATTATGAATTAACTCTTAACATAAGCCTAGCAAATGTCATAATTCACAGTGAATTTTGAGTTCCATTTCATATAGAAATATCAAAAAATTATCTTGATATGTTGATAAATTATAAAGTATTTGATTGATTCAGTAATATATTCTTAAAATGTAATGATTTTTTCTAGCCTTTAAAAAGGTGGGTATATGAAATTGATTATTCAGAGATAGACAGTGTCTTTACCTATGGAATTATTTTATTTCTTTATACATATTTTAAAATTATGCTTACTTTAAAAAAAGTCTTATCCATAGATTATTTCTTTTGATTTTCTCTGTTTCTCTCTACCTCAGTGTACGCACAAACACACAAAATCAACACGTTTTTGTGGTATTTTTATAATTATTTTTAAATGAGATAATATTAGAGGGACAGAATCTAAGCATTAAATGATATATTTTGAATTGCCCATTTTAATCTCACATAAGGACACAACTCTCTTACTTGGCCATGCTAAATAATATGTGGATTAATATCCATTAAGATTTCTGATGTTATCTATAAGGAATCGTATTTTCACTAAGATTCACATTTGCTCAGTTACTTTACGTTGTCACATGTCTGAAAAACAAATTTGCCTCTTAAAAGAAAGGTCCTTTGTCTAGCTCAAAATTTTGAAAGTCAAATTAATAAATACAAATTATTCTATATATTTTCAAAACAGAAGCCAGCACAGTTACAATATAAAGTGCAAAATGGTGGTTTCTTTAGATTTCTACTTTAAATATAGGAAGTTGTGTGTTTATCATATTTTTGTTGAGGAATATATCAAAATGGAAACTGTCTTTAAAAACAGTGGACATGGGACTAAAGAGAAAGATCATTGGCCTGGAAGGTAAAATTTATGGTTCTAGTGAGTTTTGACAAATTACCAGTTATGGGCCCTTGGGAAAGCCATTTAATCTGAGACTAAATTGCTTCATCTGTTAAAATGATGCAATGGATTATATTATCTCAAAGCATTATTATTATTAAACAACATATTAATTTAATAATATTTAACATTAAAGTATTACTTAACAGTAATAGTATTATTTAATAATATTAGTATTGAATAACAGCATATAACAATATTTTATTTAACATTAAAATAATATTATTATTTAACAATATCATTTAACAACATAGAAAGTATCTCCAGTAATAAAACTATCCAAAAAGCATGAATTCTAAATGTGTTAGAATTTTACAATGAATAAGTATTTTTATGGAGTTTAATAGTGTAACGGACTATATCTTACACCTCCAAAATATTGTGTCATTTACTGATTGAGCTATTGCTACAGAAATTTAAAGCTGTCATTAAAAAATGTATTATCATCACTGGGTCAAAGAAAGAATAATATGGAAAATTAGAAAATACTTTATGATGAATGAAAATGAAGGCACAGAATTAAACTTATTATACACAGCTAAAAATGAATTTAAAAAATGTATACCTGCAAATATTTGCATTTAAAAAATATATCAAATAAATGATCTGAATTTCCATTTTCAGACACTTGAGAAGAGTAAATTTTATTAATGCAACCAAAAGTAAGGAAATAATAAAAATAATCTAACTAAGAAAACCAGAAAGAATATTCCAGTTACTAACATCAGGAGACAAAGGCAGGACTTTACTATAAACCTTAAAGTCATAAAAAGGATTATGGCAGAAGACTGTAAAGAACTTTATGACAATAGATTAAATAACTTAGATTGTATAGACAAATTCCTACAAAGATACAAACTACTAAAACTGTCTCAATAAGAAATTGAAAATCTAAATAGACTTATGACAAGTGAGGAAATTGAATTAGATATTTTAAAAATGCCTACAAAAAAAGAACCCAGGTCTAGATGACTTTGTAGGTGAATTTTGCTAAAAATTTAAAGGAGAATTAATATCAAATCTTGACAAACTCTCTCAGAATATAGAAGAGTGAAATTTTCTTAACTCATTCTACAAGACCAGTATTATTCTAGATAATTTTTAATCAGGTTATTTGATTTTTCATTGTTGAGTTAGAAGAATTCTTTATATATGAAAACTAGCATTTTAAAATAATATGCTGTAGCAACTTTGGTAACTGATTCTCCATTACTGCCCTCTATTGGTTTTTGTTTATATCTTTTTTTTGATTGGTCACTTATTTGTTATCACCTTGGATGAACTAATTCTGAGGTGTCTATTTCCCTTGCATTGTCCAAACTCATGTCCTAGCCAGATTTTCTTGTTTATATCTTTTAATCTGGCTACCTAGAGGTTACCCCTCAGTCAGCATAAGCCACTTAATATTGGTCAAACTTTGTCCTTAAGCCCCCTTATGAAGTTAGAGTTTTACCCTGTACTGCTGAATGTGTGAGTGCCTTGAAGGCAGTTATCAAAATTCAGGGAGTTTATGTTTTTTTGCCCCACACTCAACCACTGACTAGCATCTTAGAAGTTCACTTTCTGGTAGCTTCTAAAGTGTGTACCTTGGGCATGCTCAGTCTTGCAGACTTCCATGGCTGAGTGTACTTTTATTTTTAAGCCTGGCTTCCTAGAAGTCACCCCTCAGTAAGAGCAGCTTATTGTTCCATCAGTGTTTGGTCAGAGGTTTTGTTTAACTCCTTATGTCAGTGAGGCTTCTGCCCTGTGTTGACTGGTGGAAACGCAGCTTGAGCTGTGTTTTCAAGCCTGCCCACATCCTGATGTGGTTGCTCTTGAGTGAGTGCAACCTAATTTATGTACACAGATTTCCACACCTCCATGGTTGACTACGATCCCGTAAAAGTTCTTTTGTCTGTCTCTTTCCCTAGTTGTTGCTGGTAAACTTGTGATTGCTCCAATGTGTGCTTGTTTCCTACTTGTTTCATAGAGCTATGAGAGTCCTCTTAATTGTCCTCCATCAAGATCTCCGTTATTTTTGACAATAACCTTATGCATTTAATTCTCCAAGCTCTGTTCCACATAAAATATTTCCCTCAAGTAGAGCTGATAGTGATGGTAAAGGGCAATAGTCCCTAGTCTTTTTGCTTGCTCCTCCCAGCATGGTATTTCCTAGGGTGAGCTGGGGATAGAGGTATCGTGATGCAACATTATTGGCTGGTTGCAGCTGGTGCGGAGCTTCTGCCCCTTGAATGCTGGGTAGAAGAAGTGAGCCCCAGACCTCCTAACCTTCCAGTGCTTCTTGCCTGGAATAGACTTCAGTAATATGGGGCTTTGGAAAAGGAGACGCACCAGTGGCCTGCCCCTCCCAGCATGAAACTGTAATCCCAGAATGGGAGCTGGAGTAGAGAGAACCCTGTCCTCATTACCCCAGCTACCCAGAGTAGGGGTCCCCAGGAAAAGCTGTAATGTAGGGAAGAGAGTGGTAAGAGAGTGAGTCATGACTAAAATGCTGCAGAGTCTCATCTTTCTTACTGAGATTTTGTGGATTTTTTTGAATGAATGTTTCTCGATTTGCTAAGTGCTCTTAAGACAATTCCCAAAGGCATTGAATTACTGTTTGTTTTTTTTTAAATAATTTTCTCCAGGTAAATTGTTGTTTTGCTGGGTAGACAATCCACTAAACACCTTACTCCATAATTCTGGAACTGCAGTAGATGTGAATATTTTCATTATTATTCAGTTCCAAATATTTAAAACTATTCATTATAAATTTTTCTTCAGTCCATGAGTTCCTCAGTAAAGTATCTTATATTTTCCAAATATACAGGAATTTAAATTTATATTTTAGTTTTTTTGTTTTTATCTTAATTGTATTTTGGTGAGACAGCATATTCTGTATGGTATCAATATTTGAAAATTTTTGAGACTTGCTTCATGTCCTAATACTTGGGGAATTTTATAAAAGATCTATGTGACCTGAAAAGATGTATTCTCTCATTGCTTGGTTCTGAACTTCACTTTTCTGATTTCAGGGCTATCAGTAACCACACACAGCTCTGGCGATAGATCATAATTTCTTTTAGTTTTTGGTTGGGGGAGCCCTTGAGAATAACTCCTTTATTGCCTATTCAGCAATGCACTAAAACTTTTGCTTTATCTAGTATCCAGTTCTTCAGGGAGAGGATTCTTCAATCATCTATTTTGCTATATCAAAATTTTTTGTATTCATCTTGAATATGCAAAATTCAATATGATGAGCTCTTGAAAGTGGCAATATGTGTAAGCAATTTTCAAAATGGGAGAAAAATACTACACTCTGTATGTCATTCTTTGTCTGATGAATACAAACATCCTCAGAATATTTGAATAAATGATTTAGTCCATTACAAAGTGATGTAGCTTTAAATTCAAGTTAGGCTTTTCTTGTTTAGTGTGTGTGTGTGTGTGTGTGTGTGTGTGTGTGTTTGCTTAGGTTTTTTTACTCATCAGACAATATTGATTTCCTTCTGGAAAAGATGTTATTGAATGGAGAGTGGAAATTTTTATGTTTTATATTACCTTGATAATTTATTCAGGGGGAAATACTGAGTATTCACTGGCTAAATTATTCTTGTAAGATGTGCAGGGTTTAGAGATGCAAGGAAAATGGTATTTTTAATATGGAAATTATGAGGTATTTGAAGGAAAAAAATGCATTGCTAGATATTCTTGGAACAACTCCAATGTGGATAATGAAAACAGGAATGTTGATATGAGGATAAACAAAGAGTTAAGCTGCTGAAAAGATTCACCTGGTTTCCCTGCACAAGATACTTGATGGCAAGCAAAATTCAAAAGGAAAAAATAGTTGGTTTGCATTAGATAAGTATGTTTTGCCTTGTTCCATTTACAGCTTATGCATGTGGCAAATCTTCTTTAGTGTATGGTGTGTACATAGCATTGACTTTCATTTATACTTGCCTCATATGACATGATTTCACAGGGAAATTGTAAAATTCCTGAGGCTTCTTTTCATTTTCACTGTTGTGTGTGTTATTTGTTTTAATCTTATTTTGATTTTTACTAAATCTATATTAAAAAATCAACTTATACCTCTTTATATGAATGAATGTTTCAGTGCAGTCCAGGCAGGAAAACAGAAATTACTCGGTATTCCAAACAGATGGAATTCATTTCTAAGGTACTGTAAGGGTTGAGATAGCATAAAAAGAAGGATGGGGTGGAGATAAGGACTTGAGAATCATAATGGAAGAATACCAGAGATCAAAAGATGTTAAGGAACAATACTGGACTGGACGCCAATGTCAACAACTTCCCCATCACACTTTGAAAGCCAGAAATAGGATGTTCATTTCTTCTTCCTGTCTTCTGATCTCCTGCTAGTGCCTCCTATTGGCAGAAGGTGGCTGGAAACCAGCTGTCAAGTGAGTGTAGGAATCCTAATCAGCAGAATTCCCTCCACAGTGGTATAAAGCAAAGTATAGAAAAGCAGATTTGAGGTTGAGAGTAGACATAAATAAACCAGAAAAGTGAACTAAATAAGAAATAGAAAATTTCTGCATATTTTCAGTAAGTTATAAAATCTATAAATAGCTGAGCACAATATATCTTATTTGTTATGGTTTTGAGATGATTTAAAATACTCACAAAGTGTACATTGAATATCTGTTGTATCCTATGAGCATAATTGTATTTCTAAAGGGAGATAATATCATTTTTAATAAATACAAACAAAGCAAAATTAGAGTGAAATGAATTAGTGTCTTAAATGGAATTATTCAGGATGGTTTCATCAAATGTGGGCATAATGTTATGACCACATAAGATTTTATTTCTCATTGTCTACTCTAATTTGTAAGTTGGATACATAATTAAAAAAAATTTTTTTTCCATTTCTTTAATGAGGAAATTTAGTTTCAGAAAGATTGACTGACTTGCTCAAGGTCATGGAGCTTGTTGGTATGAAGCTGGAACTTGCTGTAAGTGTTTCTAACTCCATACTCAGCATTCATTTCCATATCTATATCAGGAAATTTGTGCTGAAGATAGGTATGTAGTCTCTTTCCAGAAGACATTTATTTATTTCACTCAGAAACAAGTTATTCATTCAGATTAATTTTAAACTCTTTTCAGTGCTGGAATAGTTAGCAGGTATCGGCTGGAAGTTTGCAATTTTCGCACTCAGAAAATCTGTTGCAGCTTCACTATAGTTAAGCCTTCTACTGACCACAACATAACACCTTTGGAGAAATGTACTAAATAATCTGATGATGACTAATTTGGCTATTAAGATGCTTAATCCCTACATAACAAATCTCTTGCCTGTCTTTTGTTTTCTTTCAGTAGAAAATAAATACAGAGTGGAGAAAAACAGTTCAAGTAAAGTTACTAAGATTTCTTCTCTAGGTGGAATGAACTGAAGAGATTGCAAAACACATGAGTATTTAAAACTCAACAGATTCAATATAGATCTCAATAAGGCAGTTGCCACTGATATCAATATGTCCCTTGAGATCTTTGAACACAAGCTAACTTAATAACTCCATAGATTAATAACAGGATATAGACATTGACGTCACATAAGCTTTTTTCTCATGTGAATAAATCCCTGATGTTTTCAGATAAAATAACATGTTTTCTCACTTTCAAGGTCTAGTTGTGAATTTAAGTGCCACCAAGTTAGATTGGTATAATATAAAAGGACAAAATTGAGTATCAATGAAAAAGAAAAATAAATAGTTTTGAACTTTCAAACATCCTTTATAGTGAGACAGATTGATCGGATGTGGTTATTGGTGATTTCTTTGTCTCAAGGACATTGAATGGTAGGCTTCTAGGCTTTATTTTACTAGCTTTGAATTTAATATTCCTGTAGTCTTTCTGGAACACCTTCAATCCTAGCTAAAATACTGAATGCTATTCTCATCTCCTTACCTATATACACACAGATGCACACTCACAATCCACTGTTGAAGTCTGCCAATTCTTTACCTATCAAATCTCTCAAATTTATTCCCAGGTCTCTCCATTTCCACACCCATTGAGCATCCCCTAGTCTTTAGTAAAGTTATGTCTGGATTACTGAGGCACTTTCATAGCCTGAGCACCTGCTTTGATCTTATCTCTTTACTTGCTAATCAATAGAACTGACAGAATAATCTTCCTCAAACACCTTTTTCATCATATCAACACTCTGTTTAAGGGTATAAAATGACTACAAATATCTGAGCTCTGACTTTAATGCCTGTCCCCTGTTTGTATTCCATCTTCCCTTTACCATGCTCACATGCTTTTCTTGTGAAATTCTTTTTTTTTTTTTTGTTACTTCTTTACTTGTATTTCCCAGTAGAGTTTCCTAATTCCTCTCAGGATGCTCTCTTTACCAGTCCCCACCACACTCTACCCATTATTATTGTTTTTATTTACCTTTTAGACCACAGTCAAAACTTCTCTCTTCCTGGAAGTCTTTTCTGATTCATTCAGATCATTCAAAGCATTCATTTCTTGTCATCCCTTCAGCAAATACATACTATGGATGTAAAATTATCTTATACTTGCTAATCTTATCTTTGTTAGAGTTAAGTCAACTAATTTATGTCTTTTGTCTCCCTTTAGATTTTATCCCTTTTTGTTTGTTTTGTTTGTTTTTTTTATTGAGGTATAACTGACATATTATATTAGTTTCAGATGTACAACATGATGATTCCGTATTTGTGTACATTGTGAAATGACTGCCACAATAAGTCTACATAACATCTGTCACCATACATATTTATAATTTTTTTCTTATGATGAGTACTTTTAAGACCTACTTCCTTAGCAACTTTCAAATCTGCAATACAGTATTGTTAATTATAGTCACCATGCTGTACATTACATCATCATGACTCATCTATTTTATAAATTGAGGTTTGTTCTTTTTGACCTTCTGCACTAATTTTTCCCATCTCTAACCAACACCAACCCCCCCAACTTTGGCAAAAACCAATCTTTTCTCTGTATCTAGGAGCTTGATTTTCTTTTTTTAAACTGCTTTAACTAATAAAAACAAAATTGTTCCATATTATAATTTCTACATTACATATCTGGATATGCTAAATAACTATACTCACTAATGATGGGCTTTCTTTGGTAGATCTTTGATAGGGTTCTAGTTATATCTGGGAGGTGAAAACAACTACAGTCCTATTTATTTCTGACCCTATTTGGAAGTTTTAAATAAACACTTTGTTATTTATAGCACACATATAATATCAGATTACTGATTATTATATCAGAAATGTATGCGAACATTCTTTTAGCTGGATACAAAACAGGGCCTTATAAATAGAAAATGGGTTGGGATGGATTTAGTTGTGGTATTGGTATATTACTATGTGTTTTTTAATATATTATTCAACTATGAACTTTAAAAAAGTCTATCATTGAACTATTGGAAAATCAGATAAAGAAATTAAGCCCCATAAATGAGAAAAGATTTGTCTAAGAACACAAATGTTAGTGACAGAACTGAAAAATGAGACTGATTTCAAAGTGCAAATTTCTTGCTCATTCCATCAAAACATACTATAGTTCAATTGAAGTGCTTATCCCAGCAAGAAGCAGAAACTTTCAAAGGTAATTAATTTTACTTAATAGTTTATATTAAATCTACTCGTCAGTAAGCTCTAATTGAATACCTACTATATGCAAAATACTGTAAAGGATCATAGAGATTAAAATAATAAAAAATATATTTTAATACATTTGTATAATTTTTTATAATTTATCCATTTGATCCTTGCTATAATTTTATGTATACAATTAAAATGATTATCACCACTTTAGAATGAGTAAACTGAACTTCATAGACCATAAATGACTATTTATAGCCATTTGGCTAGTAAGTAGCAGAACAGAGTGTAGACTTTAGGCCTTATAAATATAGGTGGTATATGAGCTAGTAAGAAAGATGTAAAAGGCAGAATAAAATAATATTTATAACAGATGAATAAATACACTAATTTAATACCAGTATTTATTTTTCACAGACTTATATTGGCAAGGCTATATTTTTATAAATAAATGATGAAATGATGTTTCTTTTATAGGAATACTTCAGTAAACTTACTGAAAGATTTTATGATTAAAACAAACAGTTGTGTCAATAATTGTGATGTATTCTCTATGAAAATCCTTCCAATTACTCTAGCTTTGCATTTATGAGTATGTAAATAACAAAACTTAGGTTTCAATTCTGGAAATTCTTGAGTCCCATAAGGTTGAAATAAACTGAAGGCAGTGACATTATAAATGATACTAGCTAGGAATTTAAAACAAGATTGTTTATGTACATTTGTATTTGGATGACCAGATATTGGTAATGTACTATGTCAGTTTTTATGAATAGTATAATAGAATCACAAGAATAAAGTATTCTTTCTTTTCACTTGCTTGTTTTTACACTGAATTTACATTTACATTTACATTTCAAAATTAAGTTTTCAGAGAGCAGTTAGTTCAATAACATAGGACTCACTCTATAAATATCCATGATTTTTCACCCATGAATAACACTTTTAAGTCTAGGGTAGAAGATTTGTACAATTGTCCACACTTAGTAGAGATATCAAAACACTGACCAAATGGATTTGTATGTGTATACATGTGTTTATGTTTGACTTTCTTTAAATGACTCTTTTCCTTAACTAGAACTGAGTGCTTAGATGATAATAGTTGAATTGAGGGATATAAAAATTTTAAAAGCTTTTCCTTCTACTACCAGGTTTGGTACACCTTTAAAGATAGTTGAATGGGTTACTTCCTTAATCTTAAGGTTTCTCAGTACCTTTACCATCCTAATGTGTGATACAATGGTTAATAGCCCCAACTCTATGGTCAGACTTTCTGGGTTAAAATACTGATATTAGTATGTTATCCTATGCATTGTAATATATTATTCAGCTGAAAACTTGTTTCAATAAAACATAGTATATGTAAATGGAAGTATTTATTCCAGAGTAAAACAAAATAATTATCCATATAGCTGTATAACTTTGGATAGTTTAGTTAAACACTGTAAGTTTCAGTTTTCCAATCCAAAAAATGTGCATAAATATAGGATTGCTATGGGGATTAAAGAGATATTTCACATACTTTACTTAATACAATATCTAGCACCCAACATCTGTAAGAGGCTTATTATTATTATTTTTTACCTTTTTGATTTACTAAGGCAATATTTAGTAGGTGATGTTTCCCAAAATTATTTGACAATAGATCATCAAAACACCTATTAACATCTCCCAGGATTTATTATTATTTTAATTTATAGAATATTGATGTCTTCATGATTATTTGCATGTCTTTGCTATTTTTCATAGACTTTGAAGTCCATAAGGTCTAAGAGCTTTTCTTTATACTTTTGCCCTCAGAGCTTAGCATAGTTCTTAGCACAAAGTAGATCTGCGAATGCGTTACACAGAACTAAAATTTATTTCTAGTCTACACTCTCAACCATCCTATACCATCTACAGCTCCAACTTATAGGTTGCACTTATGTAAGTGCATAACTCTCAAATCTGTCTCCAGCTTTGGCTACTCTCTAAAATTAAAGATATAAAAATTCCCAACTGCTATATATCTTCACGAGAATGACTGCTCACATTACAAAATATCAGAAACTAATCTCAGTATTAGAGTAGAGATAAACTTCCAGCTTCTGGGTTTCTCTTTATTTTAATACATCTTTCTCACTGCCATCAAATTACTTTTCCTTAAACACAGGCCTCATCATATATCATTCTTACTCAAAATATTTCATAGCTCCCTACTTCTTACAAAGTCCAAATTGTTTACCATGACATGACCTTGGACATGTTTTCCAACCTCATCTTCTTTCTCACCTTATCAAAAAGGCTTGAGTTTGGACATATTCATCACATTAGACTATATGTTTATAAGCATTGGCCTCATATAAAGACAACTGTTAAGTGCCTCAGAAACTGTAATTTAATTTGGAATATATAATCAATAATCATCTTCATTAAACATATTGACAAATTTTTATGATTCATAAGTATTTGGACAAAGTTATGTTTAAAAGATAAATTAATGTGAGATAGGATAATGACAATAGTTAGTATTTTGCAATAGAAAATAAATAAATCCATTTTTAAGAGGCAGCCTGACCAACCAACAAACTCTGGTATTTGTATTTATTTCTGTGTTCCCACATTTGTCATGTTCAAGGTGTGATTCAGGAGAAAAAGCAAAACCAAATTTCTTCAGCTAGACATATGATTAGTACTTTGTCTCTTGCACTTTATACTAACCTGTTATCATTTATAAAACACTATAGGGTCTCTCTGTGAAATCATTATTGATCTCTCATTAGAGCATGCCAGAACGTGATTCATGATATGAGTCACAGATGTCCTAAAATAGCATACTCACCTCCACTCCCATCACTAATTTATCAAGTGCCTGAATAGAAAGTCATTGCCAGAGCAAAGTTGCCAAGGTAACAAAACACCAAAAGAATGTCTTAATAAATAAAAACATTGTATGTGTTCACTCACCATGTAATTCAGAGGAAAAAAAGACAAAAATTAAATAAAGGAAGTTTTATAAACTTCACATTCTGTTCTTGTGTATAATAAAGATGAGCATAAAATATTAATTTAAATGCCATAAATTATTACATCTTACAGAAAATGACTTGGATTGAAATAAAACCTAAATGTCTTACTCTTATTGCTAACCGTGATAAGAAATCATTTCCTTAAATGCTAAATGTTGACTATATGCAATGTACTATAGGAAAAACCATTATGAATAAGAATTCTTGCCTGCAAGAACCTTATAGTCTTGTTCCTATCCCCATCCCCATCCTCCACCTCAGACAAATATGCTGAAGTAACTTTCAGTACCTCAGAATGTGACTTTATTTGGAAACAGTCTTTGCAGAGGTAACAAAGTTCAAATGAGGTCATTAAGGTGGGACTTAATCCAAAAAGTTATCCTTATGAATGAGGAAAATATGGGCACAGAGACAGATACACACACAGGGAAGACAATGTGAAAAAATACACAGAGAAAACAACCATGTGACTGGTGTGAATGCATCTATGAGTCAAGGAATGCCAAGGACTGCTGGAAACACCAGAGAGTAGAAGTAAGGAAAGATTCTCCTCTAGTGTCCACAGAGAGAGCATGGCTCTTCTGACATTTCAACTTCAGATTTCTTGCCTCCAGAACTGTGACATGATAAATTTCTAAGTCATCTAGTTTTTGGTGTTTTATTATGTCAGTCCTAGGAAACTGATATGGCATGATAGACAACATTTCCTCATCTGTAAAATAGTGACAATAGTAAAACTTAGCTCATATGATTTTTGACAGTGAGTTTATATATGTAGGTACTCAACAAATGTCACCTACTAAAATAATACATTAGAAGATGAGATAAACTAAATTAAAATTTCCCTGGATGGTTAATCTGGGAACATTGGATTTAGGTCCAAATGGTCTTCCTCTTTAAATAAGTTTTTTACTAAATATTTTTCTTCCAATTCAAATAAGTTAAGAAAAAATAATCCAATCTATTTACATTTGAAACAAAAACAAAAATTCACGGATCTCCTTACCTACTTCTAAATCATCATTTGTTGCATACTAAGGTAATTGGATGAATTTTCAAAATTCATCATCTACTAAATTCATATTAGTCAATACTTTTATTTTTTCTCTTCCCATATAGTTTTGCCAAATTTACTAATTAAACATCAGAAAAACAACATCATTAAAGTATTTGGCTTGTCCTAGGGATAAGAAGTAATGATTTCAGAGAAGGAATTTTGATTTTTTTAGGTCAATTATATAATCTAGATCTTTATATTGCTGTCTTTGCTTAACATATAGGAGAAGCAATAAGCATTATTTGAAGCTTAGAACACAAACTAGCTAAAGAATAGATGTAAACTCTTTCACATATGCTAAACAGTTTTTAAAAATTATCTTGGAAAAAGAAATTTTTATGACAATTCACATAAGATAATTCTGTTGTAAGTGGATTAGCTTGAATATACATTTTGTATTACTATATGTGATTCAGACTGCCAAATGTTCATCTAAGCTGTTTGCTCTCTTTCCTGGCACAAAGTTCGACTGCATTTTCCAATCTCTCTTGAAGTTAAGTATGACCGTGTGATTGAGCTCTGGACAATGGAATATGAGAAGAAATGCGTGCCAATTCCAGGTCTTGCCTAGTAAATCCTCATGTTTGTGAAATCTCCAGATCATTTCCCTTTTGGCTGGGTGGAATGAAAATAACTTTTCTAGTGTAACTGAGCAGGACTCTGGGGGCCTTCCAGGGTCAGATCCTTCCCCCATCAACTCTGCTGCAGCTCCTCTCTGAAGTACCCAGATAATAGTATCTCATTTATATTTCCTGAGTTTCTCAGATGCTAAACATCACAACCCAAAGGAAGAAATTAACTACTTGATTATTGAGAGCACATGGCCTTCAGACTGTCTGGCTCCTAGGGGTTGATAGCGTTGACTGCCTTGTTACCTTGACCTCAACCAATCAAAGAATTGCGTACAACCTGATCAGGTACCCTGCAACCCCCACTCCCTTACCTGGCCCTTAAATATGCTTTGCTGAAACCCTTCAGGGAGTTTGGGGTTTTCTTGGGCATAAGCCACTCCATCCTCCTTGCTTGGGTCTGCAATAAGCCTTACTGATCAAAGGCAGACTGACAAAGAACACTCATATTGAACTTTTATGTGAGTCAAAAATAAGCTTTGATTTTTTTTAAGACATGGATATTTTGGAGGTTTATCAATTATAGCAGCAAGTGTACCTTATTTAACACACCATGCCATATTCACATTGTATTTATCCAACAGATAACACAATCTCAAGATTTATTTAGGCCAATATTTTCTCTGGATTGAACTGAATAACTCTTTAGTTATTCCTTGCAGATAGTAAAATGTATACTAAAATAAGGCTTGCATAGTAAATTATACAACTTCTTCTGAAACTTATTATCAGAAAAAATTAAATTTATGTAGTTTATATAGTATCGGTAATCCATATGGAGAATAGATGTTAATCAAAATTTGAGTAGTGGCCATTTATTTGTTTGGAAGATGTTATAGAAATATTCTTTTGCTCTTTGATTGCATATAAAAATAACCTCACCATCTTTAAATTTTCAGCTTTCTTACTGAAAACTGTTTCATTGTTTTGATATCTTTCTTGTTCTTCTTGTCCCTAAAATTGTGATTATATTAGTAACAACTTATTTTCATTAGTTCTTTTGATAGTTAGGAGAATAGATTCATTCAAGTTAGCTCAATAAATAAAAGGAATTATTGTAAGAATATAGTGAGAGCCTCAGGAATCTGGAAAAAAGAACTGATATACTGCAAGATATTAAGTAATGGGAAAGAAATTAGAAACCAAGGTCAGTAAACAGTTTCTTTATTTCTATCCATAGTCATCTCTGATTCTATTTGTATATCTGTTTGAGTTGCCCTTCTTTTTCTGTGCCAATACATGTTCTCTGCTCACTCATGAATACTGTTTTTCTACTATTGTGACCTACGACTCTAGTTCTGATCTCCTGATTCTATTCCAAAGCCTGTGTTCTTCAAATTCCCCAGAAATGTCAACAGTCTCTGTTTCCCAATTCTGCAGTTTCCAAGATGGATATTTGATTAACTCACATTACCTATTTTTTTAATGAGTAAGTCTAAGATTTGCTAGCCCCTTAAAACAGATGCTCTTGTCTACTCACCCAGATTGAGGGCATCTCGTACAAATAGCCATCTGGGCCAGCACATTCAGCAGTGGTGGTTTCTTTTTGCAGGAGTTTTTGGCATAGGGATGTTTTAGAAGCAAGAAAAAGACTCAGTGATTCTAAATTCAGTGCATAATAGGGAAAGGTAGGATGAGGTGAAAGCTATTTTAAGAATTCGACAGAGAATACCACATATATACACAAACAATATTCAAATCACAAGTGAAATTCATAGAGATTACAATGATTGAATAGACAACACCATCTCTTTCTGTCTCTCAGAGGTTTCAAAGTACTGAGAGTGCTGTCTATATCTATAACTACATCTATTATCAACTGCACTGTTCTTACTTTGTTACTATATTTATGTAATAGGGAAAAACAAATCTGACTCCATAATGGATCTGTTTCTTTTACTTTAACCTTTGTATTCTATTGCTATAATTTAATTACTAAAGGGTTGTTGCCTATAGCTTAAGGTATACCTAATGGCCCATCTCGAGGAACCCTGTCTCCTATGTCTGAGTGTTAAGCTAAAATACCTTTGATTAAGCTCACAGGAAATATCTTGACCAGGCCCACCTGTAAATGGCTGCAGGAAAGAGGAAATTAACACATCTTCTCTTGACTCTGGCCGGAACCAGGAAATATTTGCAAGAACTTATGGCCTTTTTCACTTAACCTCCTCACTTCCCCCTCTTTGTTCTGTAAAAAAACTAGCATCCAAACCCAGGAAAGATGGTTCTCTGGGACACTAGTTCACCATCTTCTTGGTCTATTGGCTAACTGAATAAAGTCACTATTCCCTGCCCCAACACCTTGTCTATCCAATGTGTTGGCCTATTGTGCAGTGAGCAGTACAAGCTTGGACTCGGGTAATATTTACTGTGCAAAAGTCTCAATTATTTTTAACTTTAATGCTTTACTTAACACAGAATCAGTTACTCTAGTTAAAGTATTATTGCAGTTCAAGAGAAAACATACTAAATTCTAACTTTTAAGACAGCATGGTTTCTTTGTTTTTATTCTCTTCCTGTTTATCACACTTCTATGAAAATGTTAACCTAATGTATATTAGGTGTCTGTCCCCTCCACTGAACTAGAAATAACTCTAAGGAAGGGATAAAGTTATGTCTAACTTATATTCCCACATCATAGCATAGTGTTTGGTATGTAGTCAGTGCCTCAAACACACTTGTTTTGCATGGGTAAAACTAATTTCTTTCAGGAATGATGAGAAATTCACATTTCTAAAAATATCCCTCATGTGGCTAGGCACAGTGGTTCATTTCTAGGTGATCAATAGAAATTCATTGAAACCAATTTTTTTGAAAAGCTGACTAACCTTTACTTTGTTTCTTTTGAACTTCAATCCTCAACGACTAGAAGATATAAAGATCCAGAGTTTATGAGTGCCTATACCATTTAAATGTGTTCTTCACTAGTTCCAGAAAGAGAAATAATGGATAAAAAGATTAATATTGATAATTAGGACACTCAGAGGTGAATTTGTGGCCCATTTTAATAATTTTGTAGAATATTATTACATGGATATCACATATTAATTTTCTACCTATCCTCATCTCATAAGTTTGCCTTTATTTTTTATTCACCTTCATTTATTTATTTTGTATCATATTTAGTATTGTATACCATTTCATTAATCACTGGTCTAAGACAGTATTTATTGCATGTTTTCACAATCCATAATCTCTATTTTAGTTATAAGCTAATATCTAAATGTAGTTTTAATGTAGTGCATTTTACAATATTGTTGTTCATTTTCTTAATTTCATATTTGGACTTCAAAAAATATTTCTATAGGAAAGGTTTAAATGTATTGCATTTGTTAAGTGTTTTAAAATTCCCTGATGTTGTTCTATCTGGTCATTTAATAAAACTTTTGGATCTTGAAAAGTGAATCATACATGAAATTTAATATTCACCC
Source organism: Camelus bactrianus (assembly GCF_048773025.1). NCBI lineage: Eukaryota > Metazoa > Chordata > Mammalia > Artiodactyla > Camelidae > Camelus > Camelus bactrianus. Next base: position 73,012,596 of record NC_133575.1, on the reverse strand, counting down.
TGAAATAAAATTCCTTCCAGAAAATATCAGAAAATAATCTTTTAACATATTGGCTATTTAAATAAGTAGAGTGTATTCAAATCATATTGTTTTATTTCACTAAACCACAAAAGAACCCACTGGAATGGCTTTTACTTCATTAAATTCAGTGGGCCTTGATATATATGTACTTACTTCTACAAAGAGTTTTTCAAGTAGTTTGAGAAGCAAAAAGAAAACTATTCTTATTTTGTATCATTCTGTAATTAAAAATTGTATTTTCAAAATCACTTCAGAAATTATGTTGTCTCTGTCTGAATTGCTTGGATATCACAAAATAACAGCTATATATTAGGAAAAATAGTAAAAATTTTGCCATTAAATATTTCCATTCTAAATAACTGTAAGCTGATATTTCTAAAACTTCAGTTTCTCTCAATTTTAAACGATGTATACTGACAATAATCGCCCAATTGTTGGTCATTATTACCTAATTATGTACTTTCTCAGCGCTGAATTAACTCAGCTTGGCATAGAATTGCATTAAGTTCTTTTCCAACATCTCCCTGTGGTATTGTCAAACACTTTCTTTAGAAATTGCTTACGCTGTTGAGAAATGCATGCTGCTGGCATGTGTTCCTCACAGGAGCACTCTGAAGAGTTCCTTCCAGCACAAAGGAGGGAGTTCTCACCAGTTGAGGTCTCCAACCTTAAGTCACATGGATGTATAACCCAAGATGAGTAAATGCAATTGTTATACAGGGGAAAAAATTCAGTATCATGAGAAATATTATTATAGTACAGAGTAAGTGGGATTGCTTTTGCAACAGTGAAATTGAAGTGTTTTCTTCTATTACTAACCCCACACACCTCATTAATCACACTTATAAGGCCTCTTTCATTTCTGGTACTCTCCATCCATGTCTTCTTTCTATCTTGCTGCTCCCAAGCACACTTTATCCCTTTTTTAATTGTTCTTATTTCTTTTTCTTTTTTTTAACATTTTTTATTGATTTATAATCATTTTACAATGTTGTGTCAAATTCCAGTGTTCAGCACAATTTTTCAGTCATTCATGGACATATACACACTCATTGTCACATTTTTTTCTCTGTGAGTTATCATAACATTTTGTGTATATTTCCCTGTTCTATACAGTGTAATCTTGTTTATCTATTCTACAATTTTGAAATCCCAGTCTATCCCTTCTCACCCTCCACCCCCCTGGCAACCACAAGTCTGTATTTTCTGTCTGTGAGTCTATTTCTGTCCTGTATTTAACAAAAACAAAGTGTTTTTATTTCTTAATGAAAAGAAGAAAGATAAAATGAAATACTTTACACTAACCTCCTAGAAGATTCCTGGACATAATAAATACATTTGTCATATTACCATGCTGATTAAAATCAGACAAACTTGCACGTATCTTGGAAATGAAGATAGTGTCAGGGAAAAAAATATCAATTTGACAGTGATCTGAAGTCAAGGAGGCGCTGGAAGATTCTAGTGAATTCTACAAGACAAGTAAACTTCCTTAATTGCTTCATGCAGCAGCCCAACTGATGATATCACATGTTTTCACAAGGTCAACAAATCCAGTTGAAGTTCTAATGTTATTCCCTATGGTTCTCTACTGCAGTTCTGTAAATGACATTGTAGCCTGACGGCAACAATGTAGGTAATATATCTGGGAGCACAGCAGTTCTCTGTGGTAGACAACTGAGCAAGAACTTCAGCAATGATCCCGAAATGTAGAGAATATCTGATAATGCACCAAATGACTACTATTAATGGGCAACTATTTTCTCATTTGTTAAAGTGGAGAAGCAGACTTGATTCCATCCATTTATAAAAGAAGCAGATTATTTGACATTCATGTATGCATTTATTTCCAGTAATAGTTGTACTTAGAGATGTCAATATTGTAATTGGCACAATTTTCCTTAAAATATGATACAAGATTATGTTAAAAATTGCAAAAGTACAAAAACACGTGATATCAAAAAGATAAGTCTGTTTTCTTCTCATCTCAATTCCTAGTCCCACTCCTCAGATGTATTTAAAATTAATGTAACATCACTTTTGAATAGAAAGGAAATATATTTATTTCTGCAGATTGGACTTAAAATGTGGAAAACGACTGTGGCAGATTGTGTTTTCCAAAAACTGCCACAGGAATCAGATTAGAGATCTGATCCCTCATGCAACTCTAGAATCTTACCACTCTCCATCAGGAGGTGGAATCTATTTCCTCTCCTCTTTAAACTGGGCAGGACTTTGCTACTGCCTCAACAAATAAAATGTGGTAGAAGTCATACTGCCTGACTCCCAAAGCTATTATAAAATGCACTATGGCCTCTGACTAGCTTTCTGTTTCTATTGGGATAATCACATTTGGCACCCACTCACCTTGTAGTAAGGAAGCCCAGGCCATATGGAATGGATGTGTGTAAGTATAGGTCTCAATCAGCAGCCCGCTACAACTAACAGCCATATAAATGAGCAAGCTTTCAGATGATTCCAGCTCCCTATCCCAGCCTCTAAATCATCCCACCTTATGCAGTGTAGAGCAGAGACAAGCTAATCTCAGTCAAGTGCTGCACATGCTGCAAATGTTTGAACAAAGTAAATATTGTTATTGTTTTAAGTCACTGAGTTTTTGGGGTTCTTTGTTACACAGCCACAGTAACTAGAACACCAGCCAATTTTAACATTGTTAAACATTGCCCTATTTTAAAGAATTTCAGAACCAAATATTGCTCATTGAAATAAATGGCTGTGGGTAAATTAACTTATTTCTAACTTGCATAAAAATAATAAAGCTATGTATCTTTTAGATCAGTGCTGTCCAATAGAATTTTCTGCAATGTTGGAAATGTTCTATATTTGCACTGTCCAATAATAATAGTGACTAGCAACATGTCAATTTTAAGTATTTAACATATATCTTGTGCGATTTACAAAGTGCTTTTTTAATATTAATTTTAACTCAAATTTAAATAGCTACCTGTAGTTACTGGCTAAAAATAGCACAATTAAAAGGTATTTATAATTCACATAAAATTTTTGCCTAAGTTTAGAAGGTTAGTCAAAGCCAGCACATCTAGTTTTCTAGATGGACAGAAATTTATGAATTCTTCTTAGCTCAATTCATATCCAGTAAGCCTAATTATTTTGAGTGTTTATAAATGTTGTTCTCAATTAGATAGGGAAAACTTTACAAATCATTACAAATATTTTAGTAATTCAGCAATCAATTAAAGTCATAATCAAGGAAAACAAACATGTAATTTTTCTAGAGGTTTGAAATGACTAGCTCTAAAACAGTGTCCATAAAAATGTCTATAATGTTTGTAGAGCACTCTGTAGTTTGCAAAGCACTTTCACATGCATTGTTACAATTAATTATCTTTTCATAAGGAGGCATGTAGCAATTTATTTTAAAGTACAAACCATAGGAATACTAGTTTATTGAACATGCACTGTTGATAATTTAAAATCAATATAAAAAATAAACCTGAATGAAGAAATAAATAATTGGCTTTTGGTTACCACATGGTATTCTGAGCTAACATGGACTCCTTACCACTACAAAGTCATAAAAATTACAGAAAAAATATTATAAAAAATGTTTAAGTAGCCAATGATAACAAAGATAAACTAAAATGTACATTGAATGGAAAGCAGGATAAATATAAATTAATCTATACAAGATGGATGCTGTTAAAATTGCAGAACATTTTGGGTAAATAGAAAACCAAATGATCAGCCATAGATAAAGAGAAGCCATTTCCCATTGAATAATATTCTGACCGACAGTTGATCTTCAGAAATAACAATAAAGGCCTGAAGGGCCATGGGATAATATCCTCAAAAGGCAAAGATGAAATGAATACCAAACTGGAATTCTACACACAGCTGAACTGTAATTCAATAGTGAGAGCTAAATAAAAATATTTTCAAACAAATATTGGAGGGTTTATCACTCATTGGCCCTTACTGAAAGATATAGTAGTTGGTGTAGATCAGTAATACAAAGGATATAGAAAAGAGAAGGGATCGAGTGCAAAAAATAATGTTGAGCAAAGTAATTGGTAAACAAGTTGGCTAAGTCTAAATAAGCATTGACTGATAAAAAGCAAAACTTTAATATTAAGTAATTTGGGGTGACTTCAAAGGGAAAAACTTAAGAACTAGAAATAATATTACATAAGGATGTGATTCAGATAAAGTGTTCTGATATATTTATCTTGTTCACAGAGAAGGCGGGGATGTTAATTAGCATTAGACTTATTGTGTTAAAAATTCTAGGAGTAACCCTTAAAAGTAAGTGTGTATGTTTGTGTATAATACAAATTCCAGAAATTCAAGGTAAGATCAACTCCATAAGTATTAGGAAAAAGCAAGTAAAAAAAGAGCAAAATAATAAAAACAACAATTGTAATGGTAGAATTTGAAATATACCACTAATTGCAAAAACTGTAACTGTAAAGTTTGAAATTGTAAAAATTGTAAATTTAGAGTAAAATACGGATATTTTAAGATTGGTTTTTTTCAAAACAGTTAAGTGTTGTGTATACATGTTTAAAGAAAGAAAGAATGAAATTAAAAGAATGCAAAAACTTTCACAATGCAAATACTAAAAGATATATTTTGTTTTTATTCTTTAGTTACTTTGAGTATTTTCCCTTTATTCTTGGTTTCAGCAATTTGATTGTGATGTCCCTAGGTGTGGTAGTATACAATGGTACAGCCACTTTGAAAGTGATATTAGGGATTTCTTTAAAAAGTTAAACATATACCTGCTCAATGAGCCAGTAACTCCATCTCTAGGTATTTGCCTAAGGGAAATGGAAATACATAACCAAAAAAAAAAAAAAATTACATTAGGATTTTCATAGCAGATTTATTCACAATAGTCAGAAATTGGAAACAACAAAAATGCCTTTCAACATGAGAATGATTTAAATAATTGTGTTATATCCATATAATGGATTTACTTCTATTGACTTGGGAGACTGACATAGGAAAAAATTGCTACAATTTATGTCAGAGAATGTCTTGCCTATGTTCTCTTCTAGGAGTTTTATGATGCCATGTCTTACATTTAAGTATTTAAGCTGTTTTGAGTTTGTTTTTGTGTATAGTGTGAGGGAGTATTCTAACTCTATTGATGTACATGTGGCTGTCCAGCTTTCCCAACACCACTTGCTGGAGACTTTCTTTTCTCCATTGTATATTCTTGCTCCTTTGTCAAAGATTAATTGACCGTAAGTGTGTGGGTTTATTTCTGGGCTCTATATTCTGTTCCATTGATTCATATGTCTGTTCTTGTGCCAATACCATGTTGTTTTGATTACTGTAGCTCTGCAGTATTGTCTGAAGTCTGGGACGGTTATGCGTCCAGCTTTGGAATATTATTCAGCATTTCAGAAAGGAATAAACTCCTATTATGCATGGTAACATTGATGGATCTCAAAAACATGATGAATAAAATAAGCCTGACCCAAAATTACTTACTCTATGTGTCTGTATGAAATGTAAGAACAAGAAAAACTTATCTATTATGTTTACAAAAAAATACAAAACATAGAAAATCATTTGCCTCAGATAGGGGTTGACTTCAAAGAGACCCAAAGGCATACTCTAGAGTGATAAAAACGGTTTGTATCTCAAATAGAGCCTCAGTGACATTGGCATGGATGTTTAGATAGATAGTGATATATGAGTGAAATTGGCATGTGTATATATATCCCTATCTATCTATCTACCTATCATCTCGCTGATCTATCTGTCATGTATCTGTTAGTCTGCTAAGGATGTCATAAGAAAATACTACAGGCTAGCTGACAAATAACAGAACTTTATTTTCTCACAGCTCTGAAATTTGCACGTTCAAAATCAGTATCTGCAATTTTGACTTCTCCTTAGCTTGGGATGGCCACCTTCTGGCTGTATCCTCACATGGACTTTTCTCCATGCATGCACATTCATGGTGTCTCTTCTTATAAGGATGCTAGTCCTATTGGATTAGTGACACCATTATGACCTCATTTAACTTTAATACTTCTTTAAAGGTCCTATCTCCAAGTATAGTAACATTGGAAATTAAGGTCTCAACATGTGAATTTTATGGAGAGGGCACAATTCAGTACTCTTTATATGTCAAAATTTATTCTAAATGTGCATTTAAGATGTATGCTTTTCATTTTATGTCAGTTAATTCTCAATCATCATTGAAAAACTGTACCATAAACTTATTTTTATATGCAACTTTGTGCAATTTCTCCCTTTCAAGAAATAAAAGTTTTATTAAATTGTTTTGATAATCCATCTGGACTCTACTACTTTTTAACAAAATCTTAGCTAATTAATCTCAGCCCAAATATTTATAGATTCTCAATAACAATAAATGGAGCTTCAACTCCTAGTGTGTACTTTCTCCCCTCCTGAAAGCATTGTAATTAAACTGATCTATTTGATGCAGAGTGGAATATCCATAATTATCAAAGGCTCTTCTTTATGAGTCTGGTCACTATTGCCCAAGTTTATTTGATTTCTTCAGTTCCTGCAACATCTCTATGGCAAGTCTGACCATATCCAGCCTAGCTGCCTGCCCCAGGTATAGAGCTACCATTGCTCTCTACTTACATATCAAGGGCTTGTTTCCCTCTGGTATTCAGTACCTCAAGACTTTTTTTGCATTTACTACTCTTGATTAGTCCTGTAGTGTAACTTTTACTTTGTCTGATTTTTCATGTCTTACTGCAGGAGCAAAAATGTTTTTGTTCTATATACATCCTAACCATAAGAGGAAGTCCTAACAGTTCAACCTAGTAGTATGATGTATTTTTCAGTTGTAGGGGTTGAATTTATTGGATTTTCTCTTTGCAAAGTAAAATTAAAACCCAAGATAGGACAAGGGTCTGTAACATTGCACAAGACTACATCTGATTTTGAGTAGTAATTTTTTAGCTATGCAATGAAACTTCAAGACAGGTACAACAGAAAAGTATAATAATACATCTCTCAAAGTCTTTGTGTTTTGGCTTAAATAGAAATAATTTTATACAGATACCTTATTTTAGAAGCACAAAGATGTTCTTAGAAAAAGTATAGAATCAACATGACATAGAGGTTTTTTTTTTTTTTTTTTTTCTCTTGTAACTGTATTGGTAAGTTCGAAGGGACTCACAATTTGTTTTCTATCAGAGATAGTCTGTCAATGATCAGGCAATTTCAGCATCAAAATTGACAAGCCACATGTATTTGAAATGCTTTGAAACTGTGAAAACTATTGGAGGCCCTGTCAAATGACCAATATGTAAAAGACCAGAAATTCTTATATCACAATTTGTTTTGTCAGCATATTACAGGAAAGTCATTATTGTAGCCTCTGTTAAGTTGAAAGAAATAGAGTCTTGTGAATATCGACTCATTGAACTGCAAAACTGCCAGTTACATTTCTGATGTACTTGATACTGGCATTGAAATAATTAATATATGATCAATGACTACCCCCAATAAACATAAGGATATGAAACATTTTGAAGATTAAAAATATCTGATATAGAGTTTTTATGAAGTTGTTGCCTTTCCCATGGTATCTGTGAAATTTATTCATTGTGTTAATGTGCTCAAATTGAAATGCCTTATTTCCCAGCTTCCCTTAAAGCTATAGTGACTGTGTGACACAGTTCTAACCAATGAAATAGATAAAGGTGTAAATCCCTGGGGAGGGAATCCGTCCTGAAAAGGTAATGCATCTCTAGGAATAATCTCTTTATCATTTCACCTTTGGCTGTTCTGCCTGTCTAACTGTGGTTTTGAAGCTAGCACCTATCACATGACTACTGGACACACTTAAGTGTGAAAGTCTCTATACTCTAAGCTTGGCAGAAATAAAAATTTAAAAACTCCAAGTTCCCATTGGCATTGGTGAGTCTCATTAACAACGCTGAACTTCCTGCCACTGGACTTTTTTTCATGTCATAAAAATAAATCCTTCTTTGGTTAGCCAAATTCTTTGAGTTTGCTTTTACTCATAACTGAACCTATTCTGACCTGATAACATGAAAAGTAAAATTTTATAAATCAGCTGTCATATTGCATATGTGGTTTATGTATTACCTGGTTGAAAATACCTGTTAAGGAGTTGTTTGTTGTAAAGTTCTGAGAATCCATGTATAAATTCTCCTACACACTGTTAAGACTTCAGAATGGCACTAGTATACTTAATGGAATGGTCTGTTTTTAAATGTTAAGAGTGGGCATCAGGGGTACTTTTTTTTTAATTTGAGAGAAGTATTGGACATTTTATATATTGAAAATTTCTATTTAACTAACACATTTGTGAGGAATAGAAATTGCATTATGAAATAAAAATAGGTATACAGCAAAGAGCAATAAATTTCTTGTGGTTCATCCAAAGATGAATCTCATTTATTGAACAGGCTTTCTGTAAAGGACAGCATAGCACAACATGGAGCAAGGGACTCTAATATTGAAATGTCAAAGAACAGGTGCAATTCAAAATATAATAAACACTTTCAAAGGTTTTTGCTTTCTTGTGAACATAAAAGCTTATGTATATTTTCTTTGAGAAATTACATGGAATCCTTTGAAATTGTTTTAAAGGCTGGGTGATATAGAAGCCTACTCCATGTTATTGTTGATTCGAGAAGGTACAGAAAGCTCAGTCAACCATCTGGTGTACCTGTAGGGAGCAAGAGGTCATCAGAGGTTACGGATACTGCAGTTTATAGGGAACATGCAACCTAGACCTAAAAGTACCTAAGAGGTCAAAACTTTATTGTGATGCTACAGCACATATTAAGGGTCATATATATGTAGGACAAAAAAACTCATTTTGAACTTGTTATGTCAGTAATGTATGAGCAAATTCATTGCATGGTACCTGATATTTCATATCATCAGTACATATAATCTGCGATCAAATTTGGTCATCATGACCAAAAATATGCAATATGGATCTGAAATAGATTCGACTAAAGAAAGTTTTTCTTAAATTTGTTTATTTCTTTTCCTTGGTAGAGTTCCTGCTATATGGCAGATGTATAATTAAGGACAGACAAATTTATGGTGAATTTGCTATGTCTAAAGCATAGGCATTTAAACGTAATTTGAATGAAATCCATTGACAGGGACTATAATTCAGTTAACCAAAGCAATCCTTTTTAAGGAAATTTATATATTTTAAATTCAAGAGTACTTGTTAATCTTTGAGGTATTTGGGACCCTTCTGTGAAACTTAAATTTCTATGATAAGATGGAGAATCCTTTGGGATACTCTTAAGTCCTCAAAATGGAGGAAGTATTAAGTTTAAGAAGAAAACTGTTATACAAAAATATATCCAGAATCATGAAAAGCTTCTTTAAATGACAGGTACATGGGTGAATATGTGTTTGTGTGTGTATTCAAGCTTGCCCTCATTGTTGGTAAAGTGGGTCCAAAATTTGTAGTTATTTTATTTATTGTATAAGCTCTCTAAAAAAGGCAGCAATTTCTAAGATTGGACAAAATTTATAAGTTTGCTTAGGGTTACATTCAAAGAAATGATTTGTTTTTTAGCGATATGAGAAGAATTGGATAACCACTGTGATTTTAAAGTGATAATATTCTTCCAGTAGATTGTGTCTTTTGAAAAAAAACAAATCTCTTTTTACAGAGAAACTGGTCTTAGATAGCAATGAACTTTTTAATTGAAAATTTCATGAAATGAAAATGAAACATTTAAATGAAATTGTTCAACAAAAATAAAGTTCTTTTGAAGGTGATTATTCATACTTTCTTTCCTAAAATGGTCAGTCCACGTGAACTCATGGATCTCTTTAGGCTTAATCCCCCTTTTTGTTTGTACTCTTGTATCATATTGGAGTCCTACTGAGTAACTGGTTATATACAATTGCAAAGGCTACTATTCTTAATTTGCTGCAATGGGAATGAAACAGATTTGTGGGAATCATGATATGTTAAATCATGTATTTCCAATTAGAAAGATCTTGGAATTGGATGTCTATTTCCCATTCACTTGGTCAGTTTAGAGGGAATGAACATTATCTGAGCTTCAGAGATGACATCTGTGGTCAGCCATGTGTATATGTAAGATACTCTCCCTATCTTAGTGGGTGAGGGTGTTACTTATAGGGAAAATAATTAGTGAGTGAACCTTGTAAAGGAAAGGAGAGCATAGGCAGGGGCAGGTTTCTGTAAAGATACACAGCACCACATAAAGGGAGATGGTTTTTAATTTAGCAGGATGGAGTAACTTAAAAAGACTGATGTCAATGAAAATTGTAAAGGTCTCTCTCAGGAAACTGATGTCTTTTGTGTGAACTCTAGGACATTTATGGGGGAGGACACTAGTTTGAGAAATTGCCTAGTAGACCTTTGAAAGAGTGTGGAGTCTGCAGGTTGTTAAGGATGTCCCTATGGTGTCTGTGGATCAATAAGGCACAGAAGGCCTTGTCAGGAGTTTTGTGATCCTGCTGTGAAAAAGAAAAAGTCAAGGTCAGTTTCTTTGGCATATAAAAGAACAGGTAGTATAGATCTGGAGACCTCTGTTATGGAAGAAGAGATTGGTAAAGTTATTATTAACAAAACCCTTAAAAGCACCAATCATAAAGATACAAATTAATGAATTTGACTACATTAAATTCAAGATTTCCATTCTGAAGAAAATGTCATAAACAGAATTAAGAGAGAGGTGGCTGAGTAGGAGAAAATGTTTGTAGCATTCATCACTAACAAAAGATGGATATCTAAAATAAAAATCATAGAAGAATATCACACATATAAAATTAAAAAAAAATTATTCCCCCCAATATTATATTTTTTCAAGGCTTTTCACAATATTTAAGTAAGCATATGTATGGTAGATTGGAAGAATATGTATTAAACATATAAAAGTTGATGCCTAAGTGGGTAGGGGAGTGGGATTACAGAACATGTGTGAAGGAGAAATGTTAGTAGTAAATAAAGAGTAATAAATGTGATAATGAGAGTAAGCAATGAAATGAAGAATATAACTAACTTAGCCTGAGGTCCAAAACAAACAAACATAACCAAGAAATAGTCTAGCACTTACCCCAAAATTTCATACTAGATTAGACATCCTTATTAATTTTATAATCTTGTAAAGTTTAAGGATAATATATAATGTGTAAGTTGTGTATTCTAAATGTTAAGGGTTCCTTAATTGTCCCGGGAATCCATGCATTGTCATAGATACCTAGGATGATATTTTGTCTGTGATCAGTTATAATTAAAGAAACATACACCTTTGGGTTTGAACTTACAAAACATGATGGAGGTTCAATCGTGGGGAGACAAAAATGACACACTTCTCTTTCAATAGGATTACTTTTGGAGATGGAAGTGGGAGAACTGATTGACCTGATCGTACTCTTCATTCCATGACATACTATTTATCTCTACTTCTGTTGCTTTAACATAATAAATCTAAAGCAAATATAGTAAACTATTTATCTTAAATCCTCATTTATATGCAGATATTATTATATACTTTATTTCAGTATTTGTGAGATATTTAATAACTAAAAATATAAACAAATAAGTCACTTACTAAAAGTAAAGGCTAATTCAACCTCTGTATTTCAGATTTTTCTTTTTACACATATTGATCCCTTACTCAGTTATTTCTTAAAATAGGTGCAAATATTAAATGATCAGATATTTTCTGAGTATTTATTTATCCCTATCTTAGTTTAACACAATATGCCTATAGATTGTGTAGTCTCAGAGGTTCAGGGGAGCCTTTTTTTATGGAAGTAGAGCTGAGATTCAAGGGAAAGATAGCTGCTAACAGGAGAACAGAGTTAACAGCATTTCAAGCAAAGGAAATAATATTCCAAGAACCTATGGCAATTGAACCTGGTGTGTCATGGAAACTGAAAGCCTTATATTTTACCATAATTGGTCGAATTTTTATGTCAGAATTATATTTTCAAGATGGTCAAGAGTAAAAGATGGGAGAACATTTGGGAAGGTCTTGCAGTTCTCTGAGTAGGAGATGATGGTGGCTCAGGTTACAGTGGTGGCATTGGAGGAGATGAGATCAGATTTGGGATGTATTTTGAAGGTAAAGCCCCTAGCCTGTATTTGGTTAAGGGAGAAAGGAAGAGATCAAGGAGGATTTTTCCAAATGTTTTTGCACTGAAGACCTGAGTAAATAATTATATCACTTACTAAGGATTGGAATATTGTTGGCAGAAGAAATGTGAAAGAAAATTATCACAGGAAATTATCAAAGATTTTAAAAGAGAAACCTCCTTCTAAAGGTTCAGTTCTAGATATATTAAATTTGAAATGAATGTTAGACATACAAGGTTTTGAGTATGCAGTTGAGTATTATAATGTAGATTTTAAGAATTTGGAAATTCATAAAATAAATGGGTGTTTTTTAAGCCATGAGGGGTAGATTAGATCACCTAGGAAGTGAGTGTAGATTGGGAAGGCCTAAAACTGCCCTGGAGCACTCAAACATTTAGAACAGAAAAAGAAAGAGTATTTGGATAAAGAGAGTGAGAGGAGACAGCCAGTGAGGTAGTAGGCAAGAAATCAACTGAAGAAATTTTTACAAATGGTTTATTATCGGGGAAGGTATAGCTCAGTGGTAGAGCACATGCTTTGCATGCACAAGGTCCTGGATTCAATCCCAGTACCTCCATTAAAATATAAATGAAATAGATAAATAAGTAAGCCTAATTACAATCCCCCCAAAATGAAAGAAAAGCACATACAAACGGTATTTATTTACTTATACTAGATCGTTAGAATGACCTCTTAGTACAACCAGGTGTAACTGTTAGGTAGGCTTTTAACTGTGCCAATAGATATATATCTAAGCCTATGAATGAGTACATTTAATGACTAGCCAGAATAGGAAAACAACAGCGACAAAAGTGTGTACAAAGACCATGGAAAATCTGTAAAACATATTTTATTGGATACACAAGGCGACATGCAGTTTATCAATAATGATTAAATTTCTGATGACACCCTTTTCCCAAGAGACTGAATTAAGTAAGTAAATAGTAAGTAAGTAGAAATAAATTTAGAAAATGTCAGGCAGTAAAGGAAAAGAGTAGATGTCAGCTCTAGTCATTAAAATCATATCTTGCTTATGATTATACACTTAGACCTTTGTATATAATGAGAAACACTATTTCATAAAAAGGTAAAAAACAGGGAAAAGGAAATAGCAAGACAGCATATTAACTAGCTAATTATAAAGATATTATATAGTGATTAATAATCCAAAACAGGAAACCAGAGTCAGATAACATTTTCATTGAACAGACAGCTATTAGAAATACATTTATAGAACTCTGTAAACAGCTATGTGACTCAGAAAAAGACGATTCTCCAAAATTGATTTTTTTTGTACTCTTTTAATCAATGCCCCCTGCCTCTGTACAGAAAACGACTGATGCCAAAAAACAATTAGCTCACGGGAAATTATCAAAGATTTTAAAAGAGAAACCTTCTAAATATCATATCACTCTGAGTATATACATGGCTGAAAACTGAGAAAGATTTTGTATAGCTTTGTTTTTTTTCTGATAGCTGACAGATTTGAGATCATTCTATTGACATCATTATTGTATTGTCACTGAAATTTATAAGAGGCTTTCAGGCCACCTTGGCGTACAAAATATGAAATATTCTCTGAGAAGTTATCATCTCTTGTATTATACAACATCCATATAGGATGATCTCTTGTCTATGCCTTTATATTACTCTACAGGAAGATGTAGATTTGTGGTGTCCAAACCTTCTGTAAGAATCTGCTTTAAGGAAAACAATAAAAAATAAGAATTGAAAATTAATAAATATTAGGATCTGTTTAGATGAGGAAATAAATCACCATAAACATAAATTTATAACAAGCTGAATACTACAGAAAAGTAAAGGTTATTTCTTAACTGTGTAACATGCCTCTAAAATAATTTCTTTTTAATTTATTGAAGTGAAATTCACGTAGTTACCCATTTGAGCAATTCAGCATCATTTAGTACATTTACAGCTTTGTGCAACCTCCACCTCTATATAGTTCGAAAACATTTCCAACAGTCTAAAGTAAAACCTTTTAGTCATAAAACAACTTCTTCCAATTCATTCCTTCCCTTAGCCACTGGCAACTACCAGTCTGCCATCTGTAACTGTAGGTATATCTATTATAGATGTTTCATATAAATGGAACCATGCAATATGTCACTTTTTTGTGTCTGGTTTCTTTAACTCCGCATAATGTTTGGGAGTTCATCCCCATAGTTAACACATATTAGTAGTTCATTTTTTATATGGCTGAATAACATTTTATTGCATGAATATACCACAATTTATTTATCCACTCATCTATTGATGGACAATTGGACTGTTTCAACTTTGGCTTTTGTGAATAGTGTTGTTATGAACATTTGTGTACAGGTTTGAATAACTGTTTTCACTTATTGTGGGTATATACATAGGAATGGAAAAGTGGGATGATATGGTTATCTTATGTTTAATTTTTTGAAGAACCACCAAACTATTTTCCATAGAAGTTGCACCATTTCACATTCCCACTGGCAAAGTATGAAAGTTCCCATTTTCCCACATCCTCTCTTAACACTTGTTATTTTCTGTTATTACTTCTTTCTAATTACAGTGATCTCAGTGGGCATGAAATGATGCTTCATTGTGGTTATAATATGAATTTCCCTAATTATTAATAGTGTTGAGTGTATCATTTTTATTCCTTTTTCATTTACATTTATGTATATTTTAAAAGATATTTTCTTAGTGGTTACCATAAGGATTATAATTAACAACCTAAATTTATAACAAATTAGTTTAAAGTAATAGCAATTTAATTTAATCAGCATACAAAAATTCTCTTCTAATACAGCTCATTCCCCGTTATGTTGCTGTTGTCACAAACTACATATTTATACTTCCTGTGCTCAATAACATATATTTATATATTTTTGTGCATTTGTCTTTTAGGTGATGTGGGAAATAAAAAGTGGTTTTACAAACCAAAAATACAATAACATTGGCTTGCATATTTACTTTAGTAGTTACCTTTACTGGAAATTTTTGTTACTTAGTATGGCTTTGAGTTATTGTCTGATGTCCTTTCATTTCAATCTGAAGTACTCCCTTAAGTATTTCTTGCAAGGTAGGTATATTCCCTCAGCTTTTGTTTATATAGTAATGTTTTAATTTCTCCTTTATCTTTCAAGGATAATTTTTGCAGATACAGAATTATTGGTTAACAGATTTTTCTTTTTAATCATTCAGCACTTTAAATGTATCATCTCAGTGCTTTTTGGCCTCCACAGTTTCTGACGGAAATAAGCTTGCTAATCTTATTGAGGCTCCTCTTACTATTCACATGAGTCTCTCTTTGTTTTTGTCTTTTGACAGTGTGATTACAATAGGTCTCTGTGTGGATCTCTTTGAGTTTATCCTATTGCAGTTTGTTGAGCATCTTGGAAGTATAGTTTCATGTCTTTCATCAAATGTGGGAAGTTTTAAGCCATTATTTCTTTAAATATTCTTTCTTCCCTTTTCTCTCTTATTTCTGAGACTCATAATGTGTATGCTGGTTCATTTGATGTTTTCCCACAAATGCCTTAGTCTCTACTTTTTTTTTTCATTTTGCCCCTTAACCTGAACAGATTCAATTATTCTATCTTTAAATCTGCTATTACTTTCTTCCGCCTGCTCAAATTTGTTGCTGACTATACCTAGTGATTTTTTAAAAAATTTTGGTTACCGTCCTCTTCAGCTCCAGAATTTATATATGGTTCCTTCTTATCATTTCTACTGTTCATTGGTATTCTCATTTTGTTCATCCATATTTTCCCTGGTTTCCTTTAGTTCTTCACCTGCAGTCTCCTTTAGCTCTTCAATGGTTATCCTATGTTCAAGTATATTTAAGACAGTTCATTTAAAGTGTTTGTCTACTAGGTCCAATGTCTGAATTTTCTCAGGAATGGTTTCTATCAATTATTTTTCCTTTAAGTAGTTCATACTTTGCTGTTTCTTTGTATGTTCTGTGATTTTTTTTGGTCAAAAATTGGTTATTAGTTGTATAATGTGGTAAAACAGATTTTCTCCCTACCCCTACGGTTCCTCCCTATCCCAGCAGTTATTTAACTGTTGAAGGGTATAGCCAGCCATTTATTTAGTAATTTTTCCAAGCTATTTTTGTAGAAGTTTTATTTTTTGTCATGTGTGGTCACCAAATTATCTCGTCCTTTAGCTTGTATTCAACTGTTTTGACAGAGATTTCCTTGAATGCCAGGAGCATTTTAAGTTGTCTTTTCCTTGATGTAACATTTGCTTGGTTGCTGTAAATCTTTGAATGCTTTCCAGGGATCTGAAAAAGTTTATTCTGACAGTCTATTCTTGTTTTTTGATATTTCTGTGAAAGAACAGACATTTGGAGCTGCCTATTCTGACATTTTGTTTATGTAACTCTTGAATAATACTTTTTTTTCCCTACATGTTAATTGTATATGAAATTTGACCAGGCACCTTCATGTAAGGATATTGGTTGAACCCATAGAATAGCATTGGGAGTACTCTAGGATAGCTAGCAATAATTTCACCAAAAATGAATAAAAACTGCACAGATAAATCCCACCAAACCCAAATTAGATGTATCTCCAGTTGTAGTTTCCCTTAACCAGATATCAAAAATGCCTGTGAGCTCTCCAACTTTATTCAACATGAAAAATATTGTGGAGGGGAAGTCACAGTGGAAATACAGATATCCTAATTGATTGTGGTTTTCATAAATTCAATAAAATAAAAAAATAACCTTATGAATATAGTTCTAGGACCATGCCCATATATTTGGAAGGTGCATATGCAAATGAACCTAAGCTTAGTTGGCTTCATGGATAAATCTACCTCTTCTATAAATACTCTGACTTAAAAGGTCTGGAACCCAATGAACTCTGACATGACAGTCCCTGTTATATGAGGCAGATTTCCTTTGCAAGAAATCTTTTTCATTAAGGTTTCTATGTCAAAAATTTTATAAACATTTGAAAACCCTTTATGTATATATATTTTTTATTGAAGTATAGGCAGTGTACAATGTGTCAATTTCTGGTGTACAGCATAATGCTTCAGTCATACATGAACATACATATATTCATTTTCATATTCTTTTTCACCATAATTTACTACAAGATATTGAATATAGTTCCTTGTGCTATACAGTATGAAGTTGTTTATCTATTTTATATACAGTAGTTCATATCTGCAAATCCCAATTTATCCCTTCCCACTCCCTTTCCCCACTGGTAACCATAATTTTGTTTTCTATGTCTGTAAGTCTGCTTCTGTTTTGTAAATAATTTGTTTGCTTGTTTTGTTTTGTTTTGTTAGATTCCACAAATAAGTGACATCATATGGTATTTTCTTTCTCTTTCTGGCTTCAGTTAGAATGACAAACTCCTTGTCAATCCATGTTACTGCAAATGACATTGTTTTGTTATTTTTTATGGCTGTGGTATATTTATACAATGAAAGCCCTTTTTGATATTTACCAGTTTGTTCTTGCCTTTTCCTTTCAGGCATCCAATTTGTTGGCATTTCTGTACCAAATACTCTCTGTTTTTCTAAACTTTCTCTTCTGTGCTGATTCATACTCTCCCCTTTTTCACATCAGGATTTTGTATCAGTTCTGGGAGAGCACTTTAAAATACCAAATGTTTTAAGTGGTCAAAGTTACTAAACCTATACCCTAAATTCTCTGTACTTGTTCTCTTCTGCATAACATTAGATAAACTGTGTTGTGTGAATTGGCCTCAGGTGTTAGAGTCAGATAGGTAAGAGTTTGACTCCCAGATCCACCACCTACTAGTTATTTAACTGAAGGCAATTTAATTAACCTCTGAGCATCAGTTCCTCATCTGTTAAATAAGAATAATTATACCTTGCACAATTGTTTTTAGAATTACGTTAAAAATGTACCTAAATGTATCTAGTAGATGTTAACCTAATCTTAAATTCCTTTTGTTAGTCACTAAAAAAAAAAAAGAAAAAAGCACATGATTTTCTGTGTTCTACATACTATAGGAGTATCTTAGTCATTACTATGGGGGGTAGTAAGAAAGTTGGATGAAGAAGCACAACTCTGAAACTTTATCTTCTCCTTGAAATAAAGTAGTTCTGCTTTTAATTTGTTTATAAATCGAGACCTCCATGTAACATTTACTTTCAAAAGCAGACAGAATTCTACTTCTAAGGAGAAAAATATTTTAAAATCACTAAAAATGATAAAGCCCAGCTGAGATATTATCCTCCATCCCCTGGCCACTTAAAGGTAGTATAATGCCTTAATTAGTTAAACTCTATTTCACAGCCTTATGAAGTCTGTGACAGACTGGAATACAACATATTTGGGAACAAAAAATATTTATTCTCTTATCACAATGTATGTGTCACTGACTACCTATGTTTGGAGTGCTTGAAACCATCCCCTTACATATTCAGATTATTCTGTTGGCACTTCAATTCTATGAGTCTATAGGAATCAAGATACATAAAATAAAGGTTGTTTTTTCATGTATTAAGTTGAACCATATGAAGGTTGAACATTGATAATTTCATAATTTAATGCATGTTATAATCAGAAGATCATTTCAAATGTTCTAAATAAATAATGTAATTTGTTAAATCTTTTAATAATTCAATACAATTTGTACTTAATACACAAAAAGAAGCTATGCAAGAATATAAGCTCCATGAAAACAAAATTTTTGTCTCTTGTATTCAGTTCTATACCCTTATTTTCAAGTATTTTGCCTGGCATATAATAGATATTCAAAGCATATTGGTTGAATCAGTGAAGTACATTATTGCATATAATCAGGCCAATTGTAGAAACTTCAGATAAATACAAATTGTGGAAATTGTAAGACGAGATTTTATAATTTTAAGTACATAAATGGAAAAAAGTTCCAGCAAAAAATACTACACAATAAATTTTGCTCAAGAGTGATGTCAACAACGTGGCAGAATATAAAGCTATCCCTCTCTACCCTTTTCAATCCCCAACTAGTAAAACAGCCACATCTCGACAAAGTTGCCTCAGTCCAACACATCAGGACACTATAGAACTCCACATATTAGTACATCTAAATGTAGGTGGACTAGAACACATAAAGGGGACAGAACTGAGGAAACAGTGGAGTCGCTGCCTGCATTCCAGGCCCTCTGACCACAGAGCTGACCCCACAGCTTTAGAGAACTTCAGCAGCAGGGGAGATACCATACACAATTCCAGCTTCCCAAATGCAGCAGCATCCACAGCCACAGGTAACTGGGCAGCAGCACCAATGGGGCCTGGGACCCCATCCTTCCAGCTGCTGAGGCACCCACAACCCCAGTCTCCACCCCAGCTTTCACAGTGGTGAAGTCCACAAACCATATAGCACCTGACATAGTAATGGCACCTGCATAACCCTGGCTCCTCCTGCACCATACCCCTCTCCCACAGTGATGGACTCTGACTCTGGGGGATCTTGGAGGTAAGGGAAGAGCCCACATCCTAGTGATGACAGTGGCTCTTGCAGAAGTAAGATAGCAATGACCCTGTAAGCATAAGAAATGATAAGGAAAGCACAGAGCCAAACCTCTTTAGAGATAGTGGAGGCTGAAAAGTGAAAACTCTCAAATAGAACCAGAAGCACCTTAGGTAAGAAAAACCAAAAATATGTGCTATATCACCATGTATCAGAAAAGAAAAGAAATAACTCTAATTTCTTACCTGCCATTGACTTCAAATGTGCCAGCAGAGGAACAATTCATTAAGTACCATGAAGAACCACAGTAGCACTATGCCACAAAAAACAGAAAGAAAGAAGGAAAGAAAGAAAGAAGGAAGGAAGGAAGGAAGGGAGGAAAGAAAGAAAGAAAGAAAGAAAGAAAGAAAGAAAGAAAGAAAGAAAGAAAGAAAGAAAGAAAGAAAGAAAGAAAGAAAGAAAGAAAGAAAGAAAGAAAGAAAGAAAGAAAGAAAGAAAGAAAGAAAAAAAAAAGAAAGAAAGAAAGAAAAAGAAAGAAAGAAAGAAAGAAAGAAAGAAAGAAAGAAAGAAAGAAAGAAAGAAAGAAAGAAAGAAAGAAAGAAAAAAGACAAGAAGAAAGAAAATGTAAAGTCATGGAATATTGTGATTTAACAGATAAGATTTCAAAATATCTGTCATGAATAAACTCAATGAGCTACAAACAAACAAAATCAGAAATGCAGTTTAATACACTCAGGAACAAAATTAATGAACAGAAGAAATACTTTACCTAAGAGATTGAAACTCTTAAACAAAAACCCATAAATTCAGTAACTGAAGAACTCAAATGAGATGAAGAATGCATTAGAAAGCACTGGAAATAGAACAGATTATACGGAAGAGAGAATTAGTGAGCTCAAAGATAGAAACTTAGACATGGTACAAATAGTAGAGAAGAGATAATTAAGATCTAAAAAAGAATGAGGAAATTTTATGATAGATCCAACTCTTTCAGGAATGGCGACATCAGGGTAATGGATATACCAGTAGGAGAAGAGAGGGAGAAGGGAACAAGGAGTTTACTTAAAAAATAATAGCTGAAAATTTCCTGAACTTGGGGAAGGGAAGTGGAAATACAAATTCATGAGGCTAATTACCTCAATGCAAAAAAGACTTTCTCCAAGACACATAATATTAAAATAGTCAAAAGTTGATGACAAAACCAGGGAGAAAAGGATGGTAACGTACAAAGGAACTCCCAACAGGCTATCTTTAAATTTCTCAGCAGAAACTCTACAGGCCAGGAGGGAGTGGAAAGACATTCTCAAAATACTGAAAGATAAAAAGTGACACCCAAGAATACTCTATCTTGTAAAGTTATCATTCAGATATAAAGGAGAAATAAGGGCTTTGCCAGACAAAAAAAAAAACAAACAAACAAATAAACAAAAAAAACTGAGGGAGTTCATCCACACTGAACCTGACTTACAAGAAATGGTAAAAGGAACTCTTCTATCGGAAACAAAAATATAAGAGTACATAAAACTTTGAATAAAGTGATAAATAGACAGAAATAGAAAATTGCAACTCTTTATCAGAGTAAGTTTTTAAATACTTTATTATAGCATAAAGGTTGAGGGTGGGGAGAAACAGAAAAATAGCTATAGTTATTTTAGTTTGGTAATAAACTCACAATATAAGAAGAGTTAATTTGAGAAAACAAAAAACATAAAAGGGAAAAGGGAAAAGATAGAACTTGTATAGGTAAATGAAGATAAGATACTATCAGCAGAAAAGGGACTCTTTTACCTATGAGATGTTTTATACAAACCCCAGGGTGACCACAAAACATAAACATAGAGCAGAGATACAAAACATAAAAAAAGAGGAAACTAAGAAAAATATCATAGAAAAACCACCAAATCAAAATGGCAGACAGAATCAAAAGAAAAAAGAAATAATACAAAAGATAAAACAACAGTACTAAGTCCTCCTTTATCATTAATCTTCCTAAATATAAATGGATTGAAATGTTTAATGGATTGAACAATCAAGGCACAAAGTGACTGGGTGTGTTAAAAAATAAAAGCCAACTATATGCTGTCTCCAAGAGACCTACTTAGCTTTAAAAACAAACATAGACTCAAGGTGAAAGTATGGAATGCAAGCAAATGGCAGCCAAATAAAGTGGGTGTAGTCATATTCATGTCAGACAAAATAGACTTAAAGTTAAAAAAAAGACAAAAAGGGACATCATATAATTATAAAGGGGTACAATTCATCAAGATGTCATAATAATGATAAATATATATGCACCTAACATCCTAACATCCTAACATAAGAGTACCTAAATACATAAAGGAAATATCAGCAGACCTAAAGGGAGACACTGATAGCAACACAATAATAGAAGGGGACTAATCCACTTACATCAATGGATAGATCATCTAGACAGAAAGTCAACAAGGAAACAGTGGTCTTTAGTAAAACATTAGACCAGATGGATTTGATAGATTTGTACAGAACATTCCATCCAAATGCAGGAGAATACACATCCTTCTCAGGTGTACATGAACATTCTCAAGGATACACTATCTATTGAGGCAGAAAACAAGTCTCAACAAATTTAAGAAGATTGAAATTATATCAACCATCTTTTCCAATCACAAAGTATTAAAATAGAAATCAACTATAAGAAGAAAACTGGAAGAATCACAAATATGTGGAGACTAAAAACATTCTACTGGACAAATGTTGGGTGAACAAAGAATCAAAGTAGAAATCAATAATCACCCGAAGACAAATGAAATGAAAATAAGACATACTAATCTGTACTAAGAGGGAATTTTGTAGCAATGCAGATGTACTCCATGAAACAAGAAAAATCTCAAATAAACAATCTAACTTGCACCCAGAGGAACTATAAAAGATTAATAAACAAAATCCAAAATTAGTAGAAAAAAGGAAATAATAAAGATCAGAGCAGAAATAAATATCATAGAGACTAAAAAGACAATAGAAACAATGAAACTAAGAGGTGGTTCTTTGAAAAGATAAACAAAGTTGGCAAACTATTAGCCAGACTCACTAAAAGAGAGAGAGAGGGAGAGAGAGAGAGAGAGAGAGAGAGAGTGAAAACTCTGATAAATAAAAGCAGAAATGAAAAAAAGGACATAGCAATGGACACCACAGAAATACAAAGCATTGTAAGATAATATTATGAACAGTGATACACCAACAAATTGAACAACCTAGAAAAAGTGGACAAATTCTTAGAATTTATACAACGTTCCAAGACTAAATCATGAAGAAATAAAAAAAAATCTGAGTAGACCAATCAATACTACAGAGATGAAAACAGTAATGAAAAAGCATCCCCCCAATAAAAAAATCAAAGACCAGATGGCTTCATAGGTGAATTCTACCAAACATTTAAGTAATATTTAATATCTTTCTAAAGCTATTCCAAAAAATAGAAGATGTGGGATGCTTTCTAACTTATTTTATGAAGCCAAGATTACCTTAATACCAAAACCAAAGACAACACACACACATACACAATTACAGACTATTATCTCTGATGAACATAGATGTAGAAAACTTGAACAAAATGTTAGCAAACCAAATGCAACAATACATAAATATAATTATACATCATGATCAACTGGGTTTTATTCCAAGGATATAAGGGTAGTTCAACATCCAAAAATCAATCAATGTAATACACTTCATTAACAAAATGAAGGATAAAAAACCACATGATCATCTCATTAGATACAGAAAAAGCATTTGACAAGATTCAACATCCATTTATGATAAAAATCGTCAATGAAGTGGTATAGAAGGGACAGACCTCAACATAACAAAAGCCATACATGAAAAAAATCACAGCTAACATCACACTCAATAGTGAAAAATTGAAAGTTATCCCTCTAAGTTCAGGAACAAGACAAGGATGCATGCTCTTGACACTCCCATTCAACATAGTAGTGAAAGTCCTAGTCAGAGGAATTATGCAAGAAAAATAAATAAAATGTATCCTAATTGTAAAGCAAGAAGTAAAACTGTCACTCTTTGCAAATTACATGATTTTATATATAGAAAACCCTGAAGACTCCACCAAAAAAAAAAATGTTGTTAAAAATAATAAACAAGCACAATGATGTTGCAAGATACAAAATCAATATACATAAATCTATTGCATTTCTATATGCTAATAATGAACCAGCATTAATAGAAAATTTTTAAAAATCCAATTTACAGTCATAAAAAAGAATAAAGTATCTAAGGAATAAATTTAACCAAGGAGGTAAAATACCTGTACACTGAAAATTATATGCACTGTTGAAAGAAATTGAAGAAGACACAAAGAAATGGAAATATATTCTGTGTTCATAGACTGGAAGAATTAACAGTGTTAAAATATCCATATTACCTAAAGCAATCTACAAATTCAATGCAATCCCTACTGACATACCAGTGACATTTTTCACAGATATAGAGCAAAAAATTCTGAAATTCCTATGGAACCACAAAAGAACTGGAAAAGCCAAAGTAATCCTGAGAAAAAAGAACAAAAGCTGAAGATATTATGTACCCTGATTTCAAACTATATTACAAAGCTATAGTAATCAAAGTAGCATGGTATTTGCAGAAAAACATCTATCAATCAATGGAACAGGATTTAGAGCCCAGAAATAAAACCATACATATAGAAAATTAATTTATGACAAAGGAGCAAGGAATATACAATTCAGGAAGTATATTCTTTCCAATAACTTGTGTTGGGAAAACTGGACAGTTGGGAAAACCAGACAGCAACATATAAAAAAAATTAAACTAGACCACTATCTCACACCATGCACAAAAATTAACTCAAAATGGATTAAAAACTTGACTGTGAGACTGAAACTGCAAAACTTCTAGAAGAAAAGATAGGCAGTATGCTCTTTGACATAAATCTGAGCAATATCTTTCTGGAGATGACTCCTCAAGCAAGGGAGATAAAAATCAAATATAAACAAATGAGATTACATCAAACTAAAAACTTCTGCACACAGCAAAAGAAACCATCAATAAAACAAAAAGACAACCTACCAAATGGAAGAAGATAATTGCAAAGTATAGATCTTGTAAGGAGTTAATGTTCAAAATATACAAAGGACACCTAAAACTCAACAACAACAAAAAGCAACCCAATTTTAAAAATGGGCAAAGGACTTGAATAGACATTTTTTCTAAAAAAAGGCATACAGATGGCCAACAGGCATATCTTACAATGTTCAACTTCACTAATTATCAGGGAAATGCAAACTAAAAACCACAATCTGAACACACCTGTCAGAATTGGCTATTATCAAAAAGACAAGTTACAGGTGTTGGTGAGGATGTGGGGAAAAGGGAACTCTCATATAATGTTAGTACAATGTAAATTTGTTCAGCTGGTATGGAAAGCAGCATGGAGATTCCTCAGAAAAATCAAGAATAGAACTATCCTACTTATAGTGCATTTCAAAGAATATGGAAACACTAATTTGAAAAGACATATGTACCCCTATGTTTATTGTAGCATTATTTATAATAGCCAAGATATGGGAATAATACTAATAACAACCCAAGTTGAAAGAGATCAAAAATATATTTAAGGAAATTATGGCTGGAAACTTCCCAAACTGCAAGAAGGAGAAAGAATAAAGCTGGAGGCATAACCCTTCCAGTCTTTAGTTTATACTACAAAGCTACAAAAGTAATCAAGAGAGCATAGTACTGGCAGAAAAACAGACACATTGATCAATGGAATAAATAGTTCAGAAATAAACTCACACAACTATGGCAAATTAATCTATGACAAAAGAGGCAAGTATATACAATGGAGAAAAGATAGTCTCTTCAATAAGCGGTGCTGGGTAAACAGGACAGCCACGTGTAAAACAATGATATTAGGACATATATTCACACAATGTACAAAAAAACCTTCAAAATTGATTAAAGACCTAAATATAAGTCCTGAAACCATAAAACTCTTAGAAAAGAATATAAGCAGAATAGTCTTTGATACGAATCACAGCATTTTTTTTGACGTCTCCCACAGCCAAAGAAATAAAAGCAAAAATAAACAGATGGCACCTAATTAAACTAAAAAGCTTTTGCACAGCAAAGGAAACCATTGACAAAACAAAAAAGACAATGTATGGAATAAAATAAAATAGTATCACCAAGAAGAAGTTAATATCCAAAATATATAAACAGCTCATACAATTCAACGTCAAAAAACCCAATCAAATAAAAAAAAATGGACAGAAAACCTACATAGACATTTTTTCAAAGACATACAGATGAATAACAGGCATATAAAAAGATGCTCAGCATTGTTAACTCTTAGAGAAATGCAGATCAAAAGAATAATGAGATATTACCTCACACCTGTCAGAATGGCTATAAACATAAAGAATACAAATAAGAAAGTTTGTTGAGGATATAGGGAAAAGGGAAACTTTGTACACTGTTGACGGGAATGGAAATTGGTACAGCCACTATGGAAATCAGTATGGAGGTTGCTCAAAAATTTAAAAACAGAACTACCATATGATCCATCAATTGCACTCCTGGGTATATATCTGGAAGAAAAACAAAACACTAATCTAAAAAGATATATGAACCCCAATGTTCATAGCAGCAGTGTTTACAATATTCAAGACATGGAAGTAAGTCAAGTACTCATTGACAAATGAATAGATAAAGAAGATGGGAGATAAATATAGATATATATATATAGGTATATAGATATATATATAATGGAATATTATTCAGTTATAAAAAATAATGGAAAAAATAATGAAATTCTGCCACTTGTAGCAATGTGAATGGACCTAGAGAACATCATGCTTAGTGAAATAAGTCAGACAGAGAAAGACAAATACTGTATGATGTCACTTAGATGTAGAATCTAAAAAAAAACCTAACATATATATATATATATATATATATATATATATATATATATATATATATATATATATATATATCAAAATAAGAACAGAGTCACAGATAGAGAAAACAAACTAATGGTTACCAGTTGGGAAAAGGAAGGAGGAGGGACAAGACAGGGGTAAGGGAATGAGAGATACAAACTACAATGCATAAAATAGATAATCAAGGATATGTTGTACAGCACAGCGAAATATAACAATTATCTTGTGATAAATTTTAATGGAATATAGTCTGTAGAAATATTGAATCATTATGCCATATACCTAAAACTAATATAATGTTATAAATCAAATATACTTCAATAAAAAAGCAACCTGTGGAATGGGAGAAAATATTTGCATAATATACCAATGGATAAATGGTTACTTTCCAAATACATAAAGAACTTCTGCAACTCAGTAGCAAATGTCCCCAATAATCAGATTTTTAAAAAATGGGCAAAGAATCTGAACAGACATTTTTCCATGGAAGACATACAAATGGGCACCAGAGATATGAAAAAAAAATACTCAGCATCACTAATAATCGTGGAAATCCAAATCAAAACCAAATGAAATTGCATTTCACACCTGTCAGAATGCCTATTATCAAAAAAAGACATATATTTGCAAAGATGGAGAGAAATTAAAACATTTGAACACTGTTTTAGGGAGTGAAATTGGTGCAACTGCTATATCAAACAGTATGAGGTTCCTCAAAAAATTAAAAATAGAGTTACCATATGATCTAGCAATCCCACTTCTGGACATTTATCTCAAAGAATTGAAGTCCAGTCTTGAAATATAAGCACTCCTATGTTCATTAGAGCATTATTCACAATAGCCAAGATATGGAAATAAACTTAATGTTCATCAACAGCTGAATGGATACAAAAAAAGGTAGTGTGTACATAAAATGGATTATTATTCAGCCTTACAAAAAAAGAAAATTTTGCTATTTATGACAAAATGGATGAAACTTAAGGACAATTATGCCAAGTGAAATAACGCAATCACTGTAAGAAACACACTGCATTTTTTCTACTTAGATGAGGTATCTAAGGTAGTCAAACTCATAGTAGCAAAGAATAGAATGGTACTTGCCAGGAGCTGGGCGAACAGGGAAGAGGGAAATTTCTATTCAAAATTTGTAAAATTTCAGTTATAAATAAATTCTAGAGATCTAATATACAGTACTGCCCACATAGATACCAATACTCTTTTGTACACTTAAAATTATTTTGAGAGTAGATCTCATGTTAAGTGTTCTTACCAAAAGTAAATAGATTGATTGATTAATTAATTAATTAATTAATTAACTAAAATATATTTAAACAGTCTTCTTATTTGGATTTGCCTACAATTGTCTAAAATTATCAAATCCAAAGCAATCTGATGAAAGTATAATATGTTTTGCTTATGATTTTTTTTCTTTTTGGATTTATGAAGGACTAGAATTAGATCTAAAAAAACTC
Source organism: Camelus bactrianus (assembly GCF_048773025.1). NCBI lineage: Eukaryota > Metazoa > Chordata > Mammalia > Artiodactyla > Camelidae > Camelus > Camelus bactrianus. The sequence continues at coordinate 72,984,623 of NC_133575.1, read as the reverse complement.
ACTTAATCTGTACCACTGATTCTGAGGTAGAGAAAATTGAGGCCGAGAATGTTTAGCACACCCTCTCACGTCACTTAAATCACTAGCTGCACAACCTTGGAATATAAAATCTTGATTCGAATCATTGAACTATCTCTGCAGTATGGGTAATGGAAATGTAAACTTCAGCCTAACTTAAATAATACCCAATTCTGAATTTCTAGAGTTTTAAATTTTAAAATTTAGAAATTTCTAAAATCATTTTAGAAATGTGGAAATTGTACAATGTCATTGTTTAAACTAACATTACTAAGTTTGAATCTGTAAAGTATGAAATATTTCCAAACCTAGGCCTAAAACACTTTGTCCCTACTTTGTAATGTCTCCCTAGGGAGTTGGAGGAGGTGCTAAAGGCAACCTAATTAATTGTTGGTCTTTGGAATAGCCTACGGCTGACTGAACCAACTGTCTTTTCATGATTCCTACTGTTCCTTTGGCTTTATACGGGTACAATCTGTATTTGATCATGTTTCAAGCTCCATGGGTTTAATGAGTAATATTTTAAATTCACAGAGTATCGAGAATTAACTCCAAGGGTTATCAGATAATATTTTGTTCAAATATAGACTTCATACTGTAGAGGAATCACAATGTCCACCTTGGTCTTAGATTATGGCAGTTGGTTGCTGACATATGGTGAAGCATATAATGCTCAAGTTGGATTTAAGGAATTCGATTACTTGGGGGAGTTCATAGGGAATAAGATAAAATGAAAATTTAACCTACAATTGGATAGCATTTCAAGCCCCAAAAGAAAGTGTTGTTAATGAGATATGATCAATGTGATAGCTTGAAATCTTAAAAGAAATAAACTCCCTCTGTAAATTAAAATCACGGGAACGTCATCTGAGAAAGAGCAATGCGTGTTTAAGTGAGAATGTTTTAGAGTTATTTTTCTCCTAGGGATTTTTTTTTTCTTGCTGTTTACAGGTAAGAAGAGACAGCTGCTTAAAACAGGTTCATGAAAATATCTGATGTTACAGATCTTAGGAAATTCTTGCTGGCAAACCCAAGGACAAGTTGGTAGGAAGCAAAAATACTTAAGGGTAGCTACTTATATCTTCCCCATCATCTCTTTTCTTGGCCCTACATTTTTGAGTTCTGTGGCTTATAAGAAAACAGCATGACTGAGTAAATGGACAAGATTCACTGAAGCTATTTTTCATCTTCCCACATAAAACCCATGCTGTTTCTGGAAGAAATTTTGCTCACCCTTGTTTTGAATCCACTCAATACACAGGTTTTCCTGTTTCTCTTTTGGAGTTCATGCTGTTTTTGAAAAGGTTTTTTCATTAATTGATCAGGGGTATTTATAACTACATGTGTGTTTTTTAGGATGTTGCTAATTATACCCAATATCCTGTCACCTGCTAATTCAAAAACCGGAACTATATTCAATATCTTACAATAACCTTTAATGAAAAAGAATATGAAAATGAATATATGTGTATATATAAATATATATATGTGTATATATAAATATATATATATATATGTGTATATATATATATATATATATGCATGACTAGGAAATTATGCTGTATACCAGAAATTGACACATTGCAGCTGACTATACTTCAATAATAAAAAAACAAAAAACAAAAACAAAAACCAGATCTATAATTCAACTTGTCACAGAAAGAAGATAAACTTTATTCCTTTTGGTACTTCAGAGCTAATTAAAAGTTCCTAAAGAAAATACATATGGTCTGGACATCCAAGATTAATACTTCCATTAAGTCATGTTCAACTTGGAAAATTTGAATTCAATTTGCATATAGTTTGCTTTTAAAATTAGCATTGAGAATAATTTTAGCTAGTGATTTTTCTCACATATAAAGTTATCTTGAATTCCAAATACACCCAAATTTGATGTTTTGGTTTTGCACTGTTTACTCTCTAATTGCAAAATGAATTTCTAAGCTAAGTATGCATTCATGCAGATATAGTAACTGTTATAAATAATCAATCAAGTTATTTTTATAATATTATACATTTGGATTTTGCAACTTCCCTGGTCAGCATTTTGAAAAAGTGTCATTGTTTACATAGGAAAGCAATATCAAAATCTCTAGGTTAGCTTTTTAAACCAATCTATTTTTTTATCCTGTATTATGCTGTGTTTTGACCCATCGTTGTTATAGTGTGATAAGCTGAAACTTGATATTTCACTGTTTGAACCTGCATTTCTGTGATAACAAGCAAACTTGAACTGTCTTTTTAATTAGTTAATTAATACTGTCTGTCCTCTAGAACATGATAAAAACATGACTTTAAGGCATGTCCCTTCAAAATTCTGTATTCTATGCCCCCTTTTCCACCCCTGCCTCATTGACCTTGTTGTGCCTCATCTATTTGAGCAACCCTAGATTTTATTTTTTTAAACAGAGAAAATACCCTGATCCAGCTAAAAGTTACAATTGTCATTTTTAATGAATAAATAAGAACTCCAGTTTTGTCAGTATTTTTATATAAGTTAGCTTGAAATCATTCCTCAGTTTTTAATCACCATAGTATGTATATGAATACACAAACAGACATACATACATATTTTCAATTTACAAGGCTGATAGGTAAATCTGATAGGTAGCTATATGCTACCAGGTACTGCTCTAAACACATTAATGTTTGTTACATGTATTAATTCAGTTAGTCCTCCCAACAAAATTATGAGGTAGATATTGTTAGCACCCCCTTTTTAAGCATGGGAAACTGAGGCATGGAGAGGTTAAAATAACCAGTCCAAAAGCACACATTTATTAAGTGATGAAACTAGGATCTTACTAAGATAGTCTTGTTAAAAAATATATAGAAATAGCTCACAAGAATCAATGACAACATAATAAGATGAAATTATATGGATTTATAAACATAGGTAGAGAGATAAGTCTTTGATGTATTTCTCCACTTCAGTAATTCTTGTTTCTTTTTGTTTTACTCTCCATCAGTCCTTCCACAAAGGACAAATATGCTAAACACTCCTGAATTCAAATAAATTTTTGCTCAGCTTAAAGTTAAAGGCCTTTCTTGACAGTTTCCAAACTGAAATTGTACCAGAGTAAACCATAGAGTCTGAGCAATGACAATAAGAAAGATCTTCACACACTCTGGGATAGCTACTCTATTGCTGGAAAGAAGAGCATGGAGAGAGAGAGAAAGAAGAGGGAGAGAGAATAGAGCAGATTACAGCTGTGGATTTCCTGGATTCCCCTTCAGAATTTGGGGGAAAAAAGGAATGACAACAACAAAAAACAACAACCACCACCTAGCAGTGGAAGTAAAGACATACAAATAGCTTCAGGGAAATATAAGACAATCAGGGTGTGTTTCTTGCTCTTCTGCTTATACGATGCATATTCTATAAGTCTGTATTTGACACAGTTTTGTATCCAATATGGCACATATACAGTAGATTAGCTAGAATTGAGATGAGAGTCTGGCTTCATAGACTTATACGCATGCCTTACACTTTAGCTTGGTGCTAAGAAAGAAGCTAAGAAGTCTTTGGTCCTAAAAGGACACAAAGATGACCAAAAGAGTGGGCAAAATAACCCATACTTGATAGAAGCAGGTGGGCTCAGGTAATTCAAAGAAAATACGGTGAGTACAGAGAGATACAGGTAAACCAAAGGTAGTACAATGAGTACAGAGAGTATCAAATGTTTCTTCCCTAAATCTATGAGCATATATAAACTTTCTCCTGTTTCCAGATGCCAGGAAGAAACCAGTGCAGGGTATGTCCATTGAGGGGAGTAAGAAACTCCCCCAAACTGAATTTTCTGTCAAAATAACCGAGGTTTGATCTAGATAGAGCCAAAAATTTGAATTTTGCTGAAAAAAAAAAAGACTAAATCAAATTGAATATGAGATAATGGACTAGAATTAGATGCCTCCTCTAGGAGAATTGAGGCTTGACAGAGTTTTCATCTTCAATGACATCAAATAAAGAAATTACTTATTCATGTCTACTCTTCAGATTTTAGAACACTTAAATTTCAATCTAGTCTCTATATTAAATATGTGACATCAAGCAGACAATATAAAAGCCATACATTGCCAAAATCCACGCTGCTTTGGGGATATTTTTCTGCATAATCTAGAGTGACTGATATTTCTTGAAATAAGAATGCTGTGCAGTTGGACTTAAAATATCCTTTTTCCCCTGGTTAATATCCTTGTAGTAAGTCTTTATTGTTCCAAAGAACCCTGAACTAAGTTCAATGTGGAAGGAGGTGGTTATAGAGAAATATTTCTTCGATGATTCCTTGTTTTTTTATTTCAAAAACAATCATCTGAATTACTGCAAAACAAGGCAAGCTTATTTTTGGCTATTGACTCAATGAAATATTATCATGTGTTAGCATTGGCCACTATTATTTTTTAGTCAGAGATACAAGTTTTGTCCATGATGATGGAATGACAAATCAAGACTTTGTAAATCAGAGAAATCCCATACACCTCATTATATATGAAAAATAAGGGAGGGAGAGCAGTCATCAATGGCTCCAGAGTTTGAAGTCTGAAAATTTGGAGAAATAAATGGGGCATTAATGAAAATGAGGAAGATGGGGAAGGAAGTGCTACAGCTTCTCTATAACAACCAAGAAAGTGTCAAGATTTGTGGGAAAATAAAGAATGTTTCTCTTAAAGGAAGCATGTATGCCTCCGGGGTTCATTAGGTAGTCAATTTTAGCCTGTTATGCCAACAGCTCTCCATTGAGTTCATATATTATGACACCTTTCCTCCCACCGGACCTGCACTCTACAACAGATGTATGACTGTAACAAAAATTTTGAAATGAACTGACCTCTAGCTGTTGTTTAAGTGATACCTTCCATTTTTCTTTCCTTTCGACAGTATCAAATTAAAGCCCTCTGAGAAACTGTAAAAATTGCCAAATGTTGATGTAATTCTCTGCTGTCTCAGGAAGACACTGTTTTTCAAAGAAAATTACAGTATTTTCCAAGAAACTGGGCTTAAAAAATTGACCACATGGATTGCGTTTCTGCATATTTTCCTAGATGTGAGCAGGATCATCCTTTGGTGACACAATTTTTATTAACTAGATACTGGTGGATTAGAGCCTTCTGCATATCTGTGAGATAGACTATACCAATGAGGAGGTAGCTGAGGACAATAAAGGACCATATATGGTGCTTGTGCTGTTGCTTTTTCTGACATTGTACCCATGCCTAATACCATGTAATTTAGTGTCTAGCTCAGAAATGGCCTCATTTCCAGACACTCCTCCAAGAAAAGTAGAGGGTTTCTTAATAGATGAAATATTTTCCCTTTCCCTGTCACCTTCTCTAAGAGAATTTTAGAGTTTTGTAGTGAACTGATTGCATTTCTTAAAATCCCAGGCATAGTAATATGCCTGGGCATATGATAGGTGTTCATTAAATATAACTTGACAAATGCAATTTGTGTGCTTCTACGGAAGAAAGCCAAATGTGGAAATAGGAAAGGAAGTACCAGCAGAAGCAGGGTAAAGGTGAAGAACAAAAGCAGTTGCATCAGTTGAGTCCTCCGGGAAGAAGATGCTGAGGCAGAAGCAGAAGTAGAAGAGAATTAGGGAGGGAGTCACATCTGTGAATATGAAAGTAGGAGGAAGCAGGATTTGGCAGGGAAAGGCTTCAGCCTGCAATGCAGATCTGACTCCTGTGAAAGGAAAGAGAGGAGGAAGTAAGATTGAGAATAGAGAGCCTCAGATTATCTGCATATCTGCTAAAGTCTTGCCCAAACCAGGTGGGAGTTCCAGAGAAAAGATTTCCTGTCTGAAAGGTCCCACATTGGTCAGAAATGGCCATCCTCATTAATAACTCCACCACTCTTAGTCACTGGCTGAGGTCTAACCAAAAAGACCTCAACCTCTTGCTTAGTTTGCCCAATCAACACAGTGTTACTGCTACCAATCAGGGTTCTTGGGCTCTTTAATCAATAGAAATTGATAAGGGGCCAGACAAGAAATTCAGGCAAGGATTTACTGGGATTCGTGCTGCAGCAGGAGGGAGAAAGCAAGTAACAGTACCCTTGCTGGGTCCCTGAATGGGGGCGAGCTGGTCCCTTAAATGGGGTGAGGGTAGAGGTGGATATGTGAGTCAGCCTGGAGGGGTGACTTAGGTGGTCTACCTAGCTCTTTGGTGGTGCTGTGTGTGGGGATCATGGGTGGTCCCCTGATTTTGCTCCCAGTGCCTCAGAAGTGATAGTTGGGTTTTGACCTTTTTGTATCTTGTTATTCATAATTTGCCCCAACTGCACAGACACACAGTTATTTTTAGTCCCTTGTCTTAATTTTGTCCACTTGCCTTTTCATGGTCAAGCACCAGCACCACATCTCCCTAACTTGGGCACAGGAGTTGGAGAGTTATCATCCCCATGGATATTGAGGAGTCCAGGTCTGTGACTACCTCTCCCATCCTGAGCCCTGGCTGGCAGAGAAGAGCCACCACTAAAGTGCTTAGTGAAGCTGGTGCCCCTCTCACCAGCACTTTCCTAATAGTTTCAGTGAGTGGTGTGTCCTATGGGACATAATCCTCTGCTGGGTCTTTTGGCCTCACGTAATATCTCTATTCCAACCTGCCCACTTTCCTGAGCCTCCTTAGTTCTTCCTTTACCACCTGCTAGGGCAATTCAGATATTTCCACTTCCCTGAGCATGAGTCATCACTTTCTCTAATCTAGAGACTACTGTGACAGTGAGTTTGAGTTTGCCCTGTCTGCTGGAGGTCTTGTCGTGTATTAAATCCTTTATCTTGAGAGAGGGTCTCAAAGTCAATAAACTCTTTTTTATGTAGTCTTACAATCCGGCCCCATTGATCAAACTCTACAATCCAAACGCATAAATACTCCACAGCCACAGTGGAGTTTATGCTGAGTGTTATTCTTAGTTCTTGATCTGGTATCCAAGAGAAGAGGTCAGGGCAGCTCCTTAAGGAGACACTGTTTCATTGTTAAGAACAGTATTGTATTGTCTTTCCATATGGAAGAAGTATTAATTCTTAATATGAAGGTGTGGGCCACCTTTTTGGATGCCAAGGGATTAAAAGTATCTGAGGAGTCCAAGTCTTCTAGGTTACCTGGGTTACCCACCCAGATTCCCTTGTACCATGTGTCATAGTCTCAGATTTTCCCAACAAGGATCCAGATCTTTACATAGTAGTTCTGCTTTAGTTATGCATTCAATCATTATTTTAGCTTGGCTGCTCTAACTATTAAAACCTGAGTTTCGTTTTTAGTTTTTCTGTCTTTCCCCCAGGGAGATAACGGTCACTTTGTGGGCTACCATAAAGGCCTTTGGGTCTTTACATTTAGTTTTTAACTGATTATTAACTGCCCTTTGTAGAACATCAGTGTAACTGAGTAAAAGCCAACCAATAGTGTTGTACTTATACACAGTATTTCCCCAAATCCTCTACTTTTCAAAAGCCAGAATCATCACAGAAATGAAGACAGTTTGTTCATAGGAACTTTCTCATAATTCATCTTTGGTGAATATTTTAGAAATTGTGTCACAACCTTGTATCAGGGACTCTCTATGCCCAACACACCACCTAGAATACCAAATATCATTTTACTATCTGCTTTCTTAGTTCACTTATATCACTGACTTTGTCTGTTGAGTATCGTGGGATACAGATGTTGAGACAGACTTAGAACTGCCAGAAATTTATTGAGTTTATTGAGAATTGTGGCGGTAGTGCTGTTTATACTTGATAAAATGGGGAAGATAAGATTAAGCAGGGAAAATCTTAAGATTACACACAGATCTAATATGCATTGAAGGAAAGTCAGAAGGAAGAGAACTGGATATAGAGACTTTCTGTCTGGCACAAACCCACAGACAGACTTGGAGCAATTATTTCCCCTTAGTGGAGCATTTCATTAGGCATAAATAGCCCGGTTTTAGTGTTGCTACCATGCTTAGTTATTGGTTAGGGATGTCTGGGAAGAGTGGCGACTTGGCTCAAAAAGCTGACGCACATCCTAAAAGCACTAACAACCAGAAGCTGTCAGCAAATGGCAGCCTTTGTAGCTGAACTGCAAAAAACCTGTTTCTTGAAAGATTTGAACAGTGCACTTCCATGGCTATAGCAGCAGTAAACGGTAGAAGAGAAAAGAAGTTCATAGGACAATTGAATGAGAAAGAAATATTAGAAGAAAATTATCAAAGGGAAAATGGAAAATGGATATCAAATGAAACATATAATGCTGAAAATAAAGAGCCATGAAAGTAATAAGAATGATATTGAATCATATATCAGCTATTTTCTATGTACAGTTGATGCTTGAACAACAAAGGCTTGAACTCTACAGGTCCACATTTATGCCAAATTTTTTAAAAAATATGTACTACAGTACTACCAATCCACAGTTGGTTCAAACTGCAAATGCAAAATAATGGATAAGAAGAGCTGACTGTAAAGCTACACCTGGATTTTTGAATGGGGTGGGGAATGGCGCTCCTAACCCCTGTGTTACTCAAGGGTCAATAGTAATTTGTATTGTCTCATTTAATATAGTAATAATATGAGATAAGTATTATTATTTCACAGATTCTGAATTATAGAGATTAAGTAACTGAAGTCACAAAATTCAGATGCTTTTGATCCTAGGGCTCAAATGGAGCAGTCTAACTCGGTATCCTATATCCTAACCATTATGCAGCACTGCCAAATTATATTTAAGGTATGAAAATCAATTTTGCTCTTTTCTTCTCGTAAATCTATCTACAATCATATATATATATATATATACACACACACACACACACGTCTTTTATATATATCTTATATATTATATACAATTATATACATGTATATTGAATTACCAGACTAAGATGTCAAAATATAAAAGTGCCATTTAATTTTTAAATTTTAGAAAATGTAACATTTTCTTCATAAAGAATAGTCATATTGGGGTCGTCAGTTTTTATATGAATTGTATTAAGCATATTAAAAATAATTATATTTATTCAGAAAAGTAGTATACATTTAACAGATTTTGTTTGAACTTTAGAAATAGTTTTCTATCTCTTTCAATTATTACTGAATTTGTCCAGGAATCCTCTAGATATTTTCTGGAAATAGTGGTTTTACAGAAATATTTTATCTACACTATAGCCTGCTATTAAAATCTTTCACAAATCCAAGAGTAATTCTTCACAAATAACTACCAAATACTTTCAATTTCCTTTTGGGGGATCATAGAGTAACTGTGGAATGTAAAAGCTATATTTCTGAATATTTCCACTGCATCACAATGCTTAAATCTTAAAGATGTACTGCTAATGAAAAATTTTAACATCTTTTCAAAATATTTTGAAATGAAACAAAAACACAAACACAGCTGCTTACATGCCATAAAAATGTATATAAACCTGAGCTATATAAATACCATTAGCTAATCCAAAATTGCCACCTCCTCTCACCATCTGTGAGTTCTTTTACAGTAGGGCACAAAGAAAAGGGTGTTAACTTGGAGTATTAATTCTTACTTTGTTTATATCTAACAAGCTTTTTGAAAGGCATAGAAAAAAATAGAGCTTAAAGAGAAGAGTAGCTCTAAGCATTCCAAACAGGTTTTCATCAACTGTTCTTGGAGAGTATCCCATAGCATATCAGTAACACAGATTTACTTTTAAATATGAAGCACGTAAGTTTATAAAAACATGCCTTAAAAATTTAATATAAAGCTTATATCTCTTTTGATGTCCATTATATAAATGAAAGTACAAAAATATCAATTCTGTCTCTTTTCAACTCGTTGTAGGACAGTTAACTCTCATTCATCCCCTCACAAGTCAACTTTCCCTATGGAAGTTGGAACAAGAGTATTACACCTGAGATTTTCCAATGACTGTTGCCTCTAAAGAGACAGATAGCTTCTTGATAATTAAATCTAATTGCTTGTTTAGTTAAGGGGTTGCAAAATGGCCATAAAACGGTTTATATATGGCCCAGGAGCCCTTATAATGACCTTAGGAAAAGAGGCAAGGGAACCAGGCAGGTGTTATCCTTGATGACACTATTAAGAACTCAGCACCTATTACTTTAGTTCCTGTTAAATGCAAGCAATTATGTTAACCACATTGCTCCTCAGCATTTGAGTTTTAAATTCTTGTTTTAATTTAAAAAAACTGAAATACAATAGAACACTAGGGGTGACTAGTAGTTTTCAACCTACATGCAAGCACCAAATTATTGGTTGTGGCTCCCTAGAGTTCTTTATTGGAAAAGGATTTTAAAAAGGCTTTTTTGATTTCAGTGAGGAAAAGGATCATGATTGATTGATAATATCAGTCATTGGTACAAATTAGGGAGTAATATGTATTGTGCATTTACCGACTCTGTTCTAGAAAGTAATATGTATGAATCAAACATGTTCATCCAGATGTATCACATAATAGAAATCTTCTTTTCACTATATATAAAAATAGATTTAAAAAAGACAAATTTCTTCTGTATAGCACAGGGAACTATATTAAATATCTTGTAATAAACTTTAATAAAAAAGAAACTGACACATTGTAACTGACTATACTTCAATAAAGAAAATAAAGGAGGAACAGGTATGTTTGCTGAATAAAACATGTGTAACTCCTGAACCATGCACATTATTTCCACTTAGGGTATTCACATGTATATTTGAACATAGAAAAGAACTTTCAATCCACTAAATTTCCCTGGGCTTTGATAAGTTTCTGTCATATAAAAGTTGTGCCTGATTTGAAAGACAGTATATTCATGGAAACTGACTCTTAAAACAGGTTGTCATGAGGCAAAATATTGGATCTGTATATGTTCTTGTTCAGGCATTGAGAGAAATCTGCAAAAGTGTGAGTAAGTTGGGCAAGAAGTGTGAGTATAGAGCATAACAGGAAGCATTTAATGTCAGGCCTGTCAGTATTAATCATAGGAACAATTGAGAGTTTTGTCTTTTATTTCTCTCCATTTTCTTTTTTTTTTTTTTTCTGGTAAAGCATAGAGATCATATGAAATGCCTCCTCTTCTTTTCTCTCTGCAATTCCACTGAAAATGGACAGTCTCTTCAGTGAAGAGAAATATCTGAAACCTAGAAAAAAGATGAAAATTGAGACCATCTAATACTGTGTTAATGTATACAAATGGAGTCTAACAGGTTCCTTCTTGAGATCTTGGGACCATGATGCTATACTTCGAAAGGTTCACCACTATGTAATGCTCACCTGTATTTGGCAACCTTCATTCATCAACCTGTTTCTTTTGAGAAATTGCCACAATAAAGCTGGAAGTATAAAATAGCTTTTAAAAATATTAAGCTTGTTAATATTGAAATACAACTTACACAACATATTCTTAGAAGATATCAAAAATAAAGCAAGGAAAAAATACAACCATGTAGTCTCATATGACAAGATTTTCTTCTTTAAGGCTGAATAATATTCCATTGTGTGTATATACCACATTTTCTTTATCCACTCATTCATGGATGAACACTTAGGTTGTTTCCTTATCTTGATTATTGTGAATAATGCTGCAATGAATAAGGTGGTGCAGATCTCTCTCTCTCTGAGATACTGTTTTCAATTGTTTTCCATATCAACTATACTTCAATAAAGTTGTTAAAAAAATAAGCTACAAGCACACACACACACACACACACACAATAAAACCAGTTTTAGGTTTCTAAGCTTGAATAGTGACCAGATATATATTTCCAACATGGCTGATCTATTTTCTCAGATATAGGGTAATAATCTGCAATAGGACCTCTTCTTGTCTGTTGCCTATTTGGTGGTTATCATTTGATGACCTGCAAAGCATGAATGTTTACACTAAAGGTGCTGCCTTTGCTATTGACTTCTTAGTTTACTATAATTCTTGAACTAGTCTCATATTGGTTCAGTTATTCCTAAGACAGTTACTGAAGTATTTAAAGTATCAGGTCCTGTTTTTCTCCATCTGCATAGCAATTCCTCAGCCTCCAATTAATAACTGTTCACAGGACTCTACAGAGACAGTGAAGTTATCCTCTTATTTCCAAATCTCATTTTTATGTATTTTAAAGATAAAAACAGAGCAACTACATTATCTCCTGGTTGGGTAACTTGCCTTAATTACCAGGGGAAAACCTTTTTTCACTTCCTTTATCTAGCACCAGGCTTAGCTATTTCTCAACGTTCTTTTACTTCATATAAGGTGGCTCTTTTCTTCTCAGTCTCTCTGGTCCTGAAAAACTTTGTAAGTTTCACTTGTAGCATTCAGCATTTATTTGAAATTTCTTTATTTTAAGCATAGTAGACTGCAGAAAATTTATTTTAAAGTAGGAGAAATACAAATTTTTTTACTACAACTTTATTAGATTTGTACTAATCTTCTAAATTTCTACCTCAAGTATTTGATTTCCTTACTTTTTCATTCAGGGCACTAAAATTCAGTTACCACTGAACTGCTTGTAATAGTGATAATTTACTATTTGCATATTTATTTAATCAATGAGTTCTCTTTTGGTCCTATACAATTTTATCCATGCTAATTTACTTTCTCTTAGATTAATAAGCAATTAGGGGACAGATTTTAATTCTGTATAGTTTTCTTTATACAATACCTAGAAGAACATGCTTAATTAGATATAGAAATGACCTTTCTCATGATAATGATGGTGAATTAGACATCAGATTAAATATGACAAATTTCATCAGTGTTTATACTAGAGAATTTTAGGAGCATGTGTGCATATGTAGCTATTATATGGAAATCTATGAAACCATGCTGTGTTCATGGTATCAGGGAAGAATGACTCCCAGTATCCCCCCAAATTATCTTCATCTTAAGAAGTATCTTGTACACTATTGCTGTTAGCATTTTAATTGATGATATTATTTGATGGCTAATTAATGGTTCAACTTAACTGTCTGCAATTCTGACATATTGTGGGACTCTCTTGACTCATTCAGTGCAAGCACCTTGTTTAGCATGTAGTAACATCCAAAAAATATTTTGAATCAATAAATTCCATATAAGATTTATTAAGTTTATTTTCAGATAAAAGATGTGAAATCTCTTAAGGTAGATTTCCCTCCCACATAATTTCATGCCACTTCTTAATATAGTTGAATTGATTAAATAATTATTTTAATCAATATTTGTTAAAGTCCCAGTAATCCCAAAGCTCTGTGTTGGTCATACTAAGATTTGGTGGTAAAATAAATAAATGCTAAATCAAGGCACAAAGCAAAATGTGCATATTGGAAAATAAACCTTTAGTGCTGATTAAGTGTATTATTTATTTTATATTAATTATTCTATTCACAATTTCAACCCTTGTATATTATATATTCAGGATTTCAATTATTATTTGGAAATCAACATTTATTAGACCAGAGGCTAAGGCTTTATATTTGCTTTTATTCTCAAAATTCTAGTACATTATAGGCACCAGCTCCCCCAATTTTCTAGTGATAGAGAGTTAAAGCTAAATCTCATCTTCTGCTTCTGGCCAGGGACTAGTTAGAAGTGGCAAATACTGGCTCCTGATTCAATATAACAAAAAAGATATGTTAATAAAAGTCTTTTTTTAAGGCTATAGGAACCATAAAGCAAAGACTACTAGATGAACTGAAATTCCCAGGAAGAAAAGATCCTCCAAGGTGAGCTCAGATTGCCAAATATTTTATTCCTTAGAGGAATTTTAAGAGTCTAGGCATTGCTGAGTTTTGGGCTTGCCATAGACAAGGGACTAGAACATAAGAAAGAGAAACTAGTGAACCTTTTGATGGCTGCAGGACTAACATGACAAATTCTAATCAAGAGTATCCCCAATTAAAACCTGGACAGCCACATGTAAAAGATTTAAATGAGAACAGATACTATAAAACTCCCAGAGGAAAACAATAAGCAGAACACTCTTTGCCATAAATTGCAGCAATGTTTTTTTGGATCTGTCTCTTAAAGCAAAGGAAATAAAAACAAAAATAAACAAATAGGATCTAATTAAGGTTAAAAGCTTTTGCACAGCAAACGAAACCATCGAAAAACTGAAAAGACAACCTACTGAATGGGAAAAAATATTTGCAAATGATATAATCGATAACGGATTAATATAGAAACAGCTCATGCAACTCAACATCAAAAAAACAATCTTTCAGAAAATGGGCAGAACACCTGAATAGACATTTTTTTCCAAAGAGGAAATGCAGGCAGCCAACAGCACATGAAAAGATGCTTGACGTAGCTAATCATGAGGGAAATGCAAATCAAAACCACAATGAGATATCACCTCACAACTATCAGAAGGGCTATAATCATAAAGAACACAAATATCAAATGCTGCTGAGGATGTGGAGAAAAAGGAGCTCCCTTACACTGTTGGTGGGAATGTAAATTGGTGCAGCCTCTGTGGAAGCAGTATGGAGGTTTCTCAAAAAACTAAAACTAGAACTACCCTATGACCCAGCAATTCCACTCCTGAGTATATACCTGAAAAAAAAAAAAACTAATTCAATAAGATACATGCACCTTAATGTCCATAGCAGCATTATTTACAACTGCCAAAGTATGGAAGCAACCTAAGTGTCCACTGACAGATGAATGGATAGAAAAGATGTTATATACATACATACATACATATATGCATACATGTACATATATATACGTATATATATGCACAATGGAATACTACTCAGCCATAAAAAATGAACTTTTTCCCATTTGTGGCAGCATGGATGGACTTGGAGGGCATTATGTTAAGTGAAATAAGTCAGACAGAGAAATCCAATACTGTATGATATCACTTATAGGTGGAATCTAAAAAATACAAAAAACTAGTGAATATAACAAAAAAAGGAGGCTTATGGATATAGAGAACAAACTAGTGGTTAGTAGTGGAGAGAGGGAAGGAGGAAGGGCAATAAAGGCACAGTGGATTAAGAGGGAATAATACCTAAGCTATTAGGTATAAAATAAGCTACAAGGATATATTGTACAACACAGAATATAGCCAATATTTTATAATAACTATAAGTGGAGTATAACCTTTGAAAATGTGAATCACTGTATTGTACACCTGTAACTTATATAATATTGTACAGCAACTATATTGCAATTAAAAAATCATGGGCTTTAAAATTTTAAAAATGAATATCTACAATTAAAAAGTCCATTTTCCCCAGAGGACATTTGCTAAGTGATGGAAAAGTTCGAATAGCAGAGATCCTGTCCTGCAAAATGAAATATTCCCCTGTAGCATGATGAAGGGGAGATTATGTTATACCAGGACCTACAACAGTCTTGAAATTCTTACTTTCAAGATACTTGAAATAAAAGATAGCCTGAGTCTAGCTAAATCTGAAAACCAGGTCTAACTCAGCTCAATTTCTGTTTGGATTGAAATCACCAGTTTTTCATTCACTGAAGGAAAATTTCATTAATTTTAGTCTCCATAGCCCTTTTGTACAAGTGTCTGACATACAAAAAAAAAAAAAAAAGAATTACAAAATATACAAAGAGGCAGGAAAAGATAACCAAAAACCAGGAAAAAGGACAAGCAACAGAAGCAGACTGATAAATGAACCAAATGTTGAAGTTAGCAAAGAAAACTTTAAAGTAGCTGTTACAAATATGTTAAAGAAAGTAGACAATAAGACAGGCAAAGTCAATGAAGGGACAGAAAATATCAATAAAATATTAGAATCTTTGAAACAGAATCAAATATACATTTTAGACTTCAAAAATGCAGTACCTGAAGTTAAAAATTCTGAATACTGGACAAAATATAGGAATAGTGAACTTAATGGTAAGTCAAAAGAAAATATTCCCATTAAGTCAATAGGTAAAAAATGAATAGAAAAAACAGAACAGAGCATAAAAGACATGTGTGAAAGAGTCAAAGAGTAGACTCTATAAACAACTAGATTTAATTAGTGAACTTTGAATAATTCCTTTCCTGGAGGATATATAAAGAACTCCTCGAATCCATAATCAAAATATAAAACTATCCTTTCCCCCTGCCCTCTGTGCAATAGACAAGAGATCTAAACAGTCACTTCATAAAAGAAGATAAAAGAATGACCAATAAGCATATGAAAAATTATTCAATACTGTTAGTTATCTAAATGCAAATTAAAACTAAAATACCTACTGGAATATCAAGAAAAACAAGAAAGAATAAAAGAAAGGAAGGAAGGAGGGATGGATGGAAGGAGGAAAAGATTTATTATGCTAAGCATAGGAGAGAATTTGAAGCAACCAAAACTCTCATGTAACATGGTATAATTTCTTTGGAAAACTATTTGGCAATTTCTTTAAAAGTTATGACCCAATATTCCCACTTTTAGGGTTTTATCTGAGAGAAATTAAAATATAGGGTCACAAAACATGTATAAAAATGTTCATAGCAGTCTTATTCATAATAGCTAAAAAGTAAAAATTACTCAGTGTCCATCAAGAGTAGAATGAAAAGACAAACAGGTTTATTTGCACAATAGAATGCCACTTTGCAACAAAAGTAAAAAAAAAAAAAAAAACTATTAATATAGGCAACAATATGGATGAGTCTTAGAAAATTTCCGCTGAGTAAAAGCTAGACACAAGCAAACATACTGTATGATTCCACTTTTATGAAGTTCTACAATAAACATAACTCTGTAGTGATAGAAATAAAATATGTGGTAGCTTGGGAAGAGGGATTCCCTGGGAAGAAATTCAAAGGAATTTTCTGGGAGTATTGAAATTCTCTGTGTCTTGAGAAGAGTATGGGTAACACAGATGTACTCATTTATAAAAATTAAATGAATTTAATATTTAAAATACGTACATTTCAGTCTGTAAATTATACCTTGATAAACTTAAAAAGGTGGAAAATTTAAAAATAAATTCCCAGACATATTTTTGAGACATAAAACAAATCGAATCTAAAATTTATACAGAAATGCAAAGGACTTGGAATAGGTATGATATACTTAAGGAAGGAAAATTTAGAGGACCGTACTACAACATTTCAAGACTTACTATAAAGCTAAAGTAATTAAGACAGTATCTTATTGCCACAATTTATAGACAAAAAAGGCCAAAAGACAGAATAGAGTCCTGGAACAGAGGCATAATTATTTAGTCACTACATACTACAGAAATGCCATGGCAATTCAAAGGCAGGGTAAATAGTCTCATTAAAAAATGGTGCTGGGAGTAATTTTTGGACTGCAGAGAAAGGAAGAGGGACCCCCCAAAATCCTGCAATTTTTATTAGCTAAGCAAACAGACGGTGGAGTTTGGAGAAGTAAGGCAAAGATGGCTAGAATTTAAGTGCAGAGTCCCGTAAAGAGAGACTTGTGAGGAGAAAGACTCTAGAAATTTGCATATGTGTCTTTACTGTATGCCAATCTGTGTAATATTTAAGGTGAATTCCCATAAGGTAAGACAGAAAGACAGAAAGACAGAAAGGAAGGAAGGAAGGAAGGAAGGAAGGAAGGAAGGAAGGAAGGAAGGAAGGAAGAGGGAAAAAAGAAGGGAAAAAAGAAGGGAAAAAGAAAAAAAGAAAACAATTCTTAGGAAAGAATAAATGTGGAATTCATAGCATGTGTAGAAGTAAATTGTATGACAATAAAAGCACAATGTTCAGAAGAAAACAATTGGAAATAAACTGTTGAAGAATCAGATGTTATACATAAAAAGTACAATATTACTTGAAGGTTGAATGTAATAAGGTAAAGAGGCATATTATAAATGGATGAGTGGCCACTAAGATAAAACAAACAGTTGGAAATAATGGTAATGAAGTGAAAAACTAAAAAAAAAAAAGGAAGAAGACTAATTAATTTAAAAGAAACAGCAAAGAAAGAAAAAATTAAGAAAAAATAGACAGAATAAGTAGAAAACAAATTTTAAAATGGTAAACTGAACCTGACCATATTGGTAAGTGTATTAAATGTACACTTTATTAATACACCAACAAAAAGCCAGGAATGATACACTGTTTTAAAAAGCAAGACTTGACTATAGAGTCATCCCTCAGTATCTGAAGGGGAATGGTTCCAGGACCATCCCATTGATACCAAAATCCACAGATGCTCAAGCCCCTTATATAAAATGGCACGGTATTTGCATATAACCTACACACGCATCCTCCTGTATACTTTAAATCATCTCTAGATTACTTATGATACCTAATACAATGTAAATGCTATGTAAATAGTTGCCAAGGTGTGGTAAATTTAAGTTTTGCTTTTTGGAACTTTCTGGAAGTTAAAAAAATATTTTCCATCTCTGTTAGTTCAATCCATGGGTGCAGAACCTGTGCATACAAAGGGATGACTGTATGTTGTTTACAAGAAACTCACTTTAAATAAAAAGACATGGATTGTCAAAAATAAAAAAATGAAAAAGATATACAAGGCAAATACTATGCATAAGAAAGCTGTAGTGATGATATAAATATCAGAAAAAATAAACATCAGAATAAAGAATAACAATAGTAATAAACACGGACAGTTCATAATAATAAAAAGATCTTGATTTGTCTGCACAACATACAGTTTCACAGTATCTAAAATAAAGCCTGACATAACTGAAAGGATAAAGACAAATCCACTATGATAGTTGGAAATTGTAACTGTAGTCTTTCAATAATGCATAGGAACAATTACATAGAAAAATCAGTAAGAACATAAACAACTTGAATAAGATTATCAACCAAGACAAGCTAATTGATATTTACAGGACGCTCCATCCAACAACAAAATACATATTCCTTTAAAGTTAGGCCATTTTTCCGGGCCATAAACACAGCTCAATATACGTGAAAAGACTGAAATCATACAGAATATGATCTCTTACACAGTAGAGTCAAATAAGAAACAACAACAACAACAAAAACCCAGAGATATCTTAAAGATCATCAAGTATTTGAAAATGAAACCACACAATTCACAAAAACAAACAAACAAAACAAAACAAAACAAAAACCCATAGATCAAAGGGGAAATAACAAGTGGAATTATAAAAAAAAAAAAAATTGAACTAAATGGAAATAAAAACACAACATATAAAAATGCATAGATCAGCAACATCTTGGAAAGTCAAATTCAGCAGCATATGAAATCATATACCATGACCAAGTGAGATTTATTCCTGGAATGCAAAAATGTTTCAATATATGAAAATTGATCAGTGAAATACACCATATTAACAAGATGATGGGGAAAAAAAAAACACATGATCATTTCAATGCAGAAAAAGCATTTGACAAAATTCGACACCCTTTCATGATAAGAATACTCTCGACAAACTAGGAATAGAAGGAAGCTACCTCAACATAATAAGACCCATAAATGAAAAACCCACAGATAACATCATACCCAATGGTGAGTGACTGAAAGCTTTTCCTATAACATCAGGAACAAGGCAAGGATACCTGCATTCTTGCCTGTACTACTTTGTATCTGACTACTTTGCTGAATTTATTAGTCTTAACATGTTTTTCTTTTTTTTTTGGTAGAATCTTTAGTTTTCTATACATAAGATCATATCACCTTATCAAGCAGAGATAATATTACTTCTTCCTTTCCAATTTGAGTTCCCTTTATTTCTTTTTCTTGCTTGATTGTTCTGGTTAGAATATAATATAATTAATAAAGCAAAATAATATGAATTTTAACATTGATTATGTTAGATTCTGAATCCTCATTAGTATTGCACATAATAATGTTAAAAGTCTTCTGTAATTCATATGCATGCATACATGTATGCTTTTAAAGTATAGGCTCTCTCTGGAAATGTACACAAGAAAATTATCAGTAATTATCTCTAGAGAGGGCAACCCATGGAAAGTGGGACAGAAAACAAGTTAATTTTTTCTATTTAATAAGATAAAAATACACAAAGTCTGTAACAGAATATTATCTCTACAATTTGATGATATTTTACTCATGATACCACCGTCCAGAACATAATTTTGACTATTTCTGGTACCCTAGAAGTTTTGCTCTTTATCCTTTCTAGTCAATAACCCTCCCTACAAAGTGGTATCCATTCTTCTCATCTCCATCATGATACATTAGTTTGTTTGTTCTTGAGTTTCACTTAAATGGAATCATTCAGCAGATACACTTTTGTGTCTGATGTTTTCCACTCAACATATTATCTTTCAAAGTAAACCAAGTTGTATGTATCAGTAGTTTTATCTTATTGTTGTGCAGTATTCAATTATAAGAATATACTATAAAATATTTATATTTTATCCTGAGGATGATACTTTTATATATTAGAGAATTGTAAACATTCTTGTTGATGTCTTTTGGTGGAAGCATGTACTCATTTTTCTTAAGCATATCCCTATTATGTTTCAATATCTAATTTTCATTGCTATTATGTAGGCATTTATTGAAGACATTTATCTGTATGTTGGCCTTGTATTTTGTGTTTGCCAAATTCACAAGTTTGCCAAGTTCCAGTACCTGTTTTGTAGATATCCTAGGATTTTTCCTTGTGCACTACCATGCACACATAAAGACAGTTTTATTTCTTCTTTTCCAATCTGTATGGACTTATGCCTTTTTGTTGCCATGTTGCATTGGCTAAGACTTCCAGTACAATGTTGAACAGAAGTGACAAAAGTGACTACTCTTTTTTCATTTGTTTCTGATGCTAAGGGAAAAGTATTTAGTCATCTACAAATTAGTACAATATTATCCTATAGGGTATATATATATATACACATATATATATATAGCCTTTATCAGGTTGATGATATTATCTTATAGTCCTAGTTTTCTGACATATATTTGATTTATTATGGAAAGGTAATGGATTTTTCAATGTTTTTACTACATGTTTGGAGAAGAATCTGTATTTCTCCTTTGTCTTTTTAAAATGTGAACTAAATTGATTGACAATCAAATGTTAACCTTGAATTCCTGATGTAAACCCCACTCTGTCACGCTGTATTTAATTATTTGTCCAGCTGGATAGCAATGGAATGGTCCTGAAGAATGAATTTGCTTGCATATAGTATTACATTTGCTAAGATATGAGGAAAACAGGATTGTATAAGTTTTATTTCCAGTAAATTGGATGTGAATTTAGGAAGCAATCCTTTCTTTACTTCTTTTCTGCCTGGGAAGACTTTGTGAAGAAGGATTGAAGGAATTATATATATGTGAGAAGGGAGAAGTGCTGGTGGGTTTAAAAAAAAAAAGAGCAGTCCTTGAGACCTACCATGAGATTTCAGACTTGGATGTAATTACTCTTATTCTCAACTTCTTGAAATTATGATAAAAAAGTGTTACAATTCTCGCTACCATTGCTTCATACACTGTGTTGGAACAAAAAGTTTCCAAGGGAGATGTGATGAACCTCTTATTGTTTTACTGTTTCTTCTAATCCCACTTTGCACATACAGCCTGTGGTAATGACAGAATGTGCCTCAGATTCTAATTGCTCTGAAGGAAATTAAAGAGAAAGATGAGTAGGTTTCTTCAGAGATATGTTACAAATTAAACATTTATGTAAAAAAAGAAGCAGTCTCTGTAGAGAGTATTATTCACATGACATAAGGAAGAAACACTAATGCCAAATATATTTTGAGGAAACTCTTCAGCAGGAAAGAAAAGGTAATTTCCAAAGTATGGACATAACCCAGTTAAGCCTTCAAAATTGCTAACCCTCACAGGAGACTTACTGAATTAATATTTGCCCACAACAAGGGGTAAAATAATACATATTGAAGAATATACCTCTTCATAACACAGTCACTTCACACACCACACTGAGGACAATTTGCTGCACATAAGGAAGTGATAGGGGCACATTAATATTCTGTGTACATTTTGTTAAACCTCTCAATTGTATTTTCCTTGCTGTTTTACCTCCTGTTTTATGGCTGGCAGGGATGTAG
Source organism: Camelus bactrianus (assembly GCF_048773025.1). Classification (NCBI taxonomy): domain Eukaryota; kingdom Metazoa; phylum Chordata; class Mammalia; order Artiodactyla; family Camelidae; genus Camelus; species Camelus bactrianus. The sequence continues at coordinate 72,962,714 of NC_133575.1, read as the reverse complement.
GCACTATGGAAAATTTCTGTGTATAATCTATAATGTGACTATTCTCTGAAAAACCATTTCTCCACTTGGAAGATAAACAAACAGATACGAATTATGTCATTAACTTAGGTACTTGGCATCTTAAATGAGGTATATATTTCATTGGGTTTATTGTTTGTTATTTATTTTCAGTTCAACTTACTATATGCTTTTGATTGCACATGCTGTAAATATTAGAGCTCAGTAGAATTTAGGAATATTTTTACTGAGTAACTTGAAATCTGGAAACAAAGCACAGGGTTAAAGCCAAAGGAAGAGATCTAAAATGGAGTCAGATTTGTTCTTTTCTACTACAATTTTGAGCATTTTGCTTCACTTTTCTGTCCTTAAATTTCTTAATCTATAAAATGGAAGCGATAATGCAGTTAATGGTTCCCAGGCAAAGCATACTGAAGGTTTTCACCTCAGGTGTCCATACTGTCTTCCTGCTATTTTCTGCCTCCAGACTTTTTCTAAAGCCAAAAGCTTGTGAACTCAACCTGCAAGCAAATACAGCCCAGAAGTGTGTGTGTATGCGTGTGTGTATGTATTTAGGGGGTGTTAACATTCCATAGGGTAAACTCTTAAGCCATAGGGGGGACAATTATGAGGTGCAAGGTTCATTCTCCATACTTCCTCCAGCAGGGTAGGCTTCAGTTTCCCACAGTGGTAAGCGACTTAAACACATTGCCGAAATTCAGTCTCCACACCCCACTTACTGAATTGAGACTCGAGGGCAGAGTTTTGGATGAAGTAGAAAAGGCAGCTTTATTTCTTTGCCAGGCAAAGGAGATCACAGTGGGCTAATGCCTCTAAGACTGTGAGCCTGCTGGGGAGAGAAGGAAGGGGGTTTTATAGTAAAAGGTCAAGAGTTCAAGGGGCAGAGCTAGTTTTCATAAAGATCACATGCAAGGTAACAAATTGTAGCAAAGTTGTTCTTGTTTCTCACAGATGCAGTGGTCCCTTCCCTCTTCTGGGTATGTATGAAATTCACCTCTGGCTTTGGGACTTTTCTAATATTCTTGTGCCTAGAACAAAGAATGCATAGGTAGAAGGTCTGTAGAAAAGAGCTCTAGAGAAAAACTTATGCAGTTTAACATTATGTTGATAGATGCTTCTAGTGTTTTAGGCAGGCTGAGTCCTGAGACCTCTTGGTGTAGGCCGAGATCTGCACCTCAAACAACAGAATACAAAGAAACCACAAATGGCTAAAACTAACTGTGGACATGTACAGCTGGGGCGAGTTATGAAAAACAAAATGCACAAAACACCCAAATGTGTTTCTGAGCTGTTGGGAGCAAAATGAGGAATATGGGCAGATCACCCACGTACCCCTCCTCTCTGGCCTAATGCTTGTCAGCAAAAGAATAAGAAAAACCCCTTTAAGCTATTATACAGTTAAGTAGTTACAATCACCATTACAAATACCAGCTGGTCACCAATGACAAACATGCTCCTACGTATTGGCTTTTTTTCTTCCCTCTATCACTTTCCTGCTTCCTCAATTTGGCTTCCTCAAATACCTCCCCCCAATTATCTGCCTCCAAGCATTGTCTCAAGGTCTGCTTTCAGGGGAACCCAAATTAACAGCAGATTATACCAATCTAGTCCCCTTTCATTGATATACTCCTATATACAATCATATGAATATAGCAATGCATTGAAATGTCATAAAACTATAACCCACTTGACATAAAATCCCTGTAAACTCATCTGTTTCTCAGATTTCAAATATTCACAAAGCTATAGCTCCAGTTTCAACTAGGTCTTGCCATCCAGAACTTTCTACTAGACATATTTAAAGCAACTCACTTTACCAGTGTTTCCGTCTTCCACCACGCACTCATGCACACACACACACACACACAAATCATTACTCATCTTATATTGCCCATCTTGGGAAGGTTAACAAAAGGTAGTGTTGATGTGCACATGAATATAATAAGGCTTGCACATATACACAATGAGTGATAATGTAAATAAATGCAGATGTTGCTGAAGAACTTGGTAAGAATATTTTAAAATATTGAAAAATTCAAGTATGCATCCATTTTAACTAAAAAATTCCATTATAAGGATCTATTTGTTGTAGAGAAATATTCATACATGTACGCAAAACACGAAACACAAATCCATTTATTGCAGTACGTTTTTAACAGTGAAAAGTTGGAGGAAAAAAATCTTAAATGTACATCCATTGAAAAATGGTTAAAATGTCACACATTAAGTAAAGATTTTTAAAAGAATGAGGTAGAACTGCATGTATTGAAACTGAAAGAGCTCCAAGTGTTTGTGTTAAATGAAAAAAAAAGGAAGCCAGTTGCCATATAAATATAGATCATATGATATAAAATAGAACCAAAATTGAGGGTTTATATACAAATAAGTACACAGTCACTGGATACTCACATGAGACTGTAAATATGTATTTTGTTTGTATGTGGGTGTGTAAAAAATAAGAAATTTTCTTAAATTATTCACACTAAACTGTGAGCCTTCATTAACCATGGAAAGGATGATGATTACAGTGGTGATAAGGGTGTCCCATTGTTAGGCTATATAAATACATACTGTTTGAATTGTTTATAATGAGATAAACTCATTTAATTAAGGAATAAAATAAATTTAATAATTTCCTGTTGATATTTAGAAACTCTGTAAATTGTCTCACTCATAACATGTTCTTTTGTTTTGCTTTGTTTTGCTTTTAACATTTTTTATTGAGTTATAGTCATTTTACAATGTTGTGTCAAATTCCAGTGTAGAGCACAATTTTTCAGTTATACATGAACATATGTATATCCATTGTAACATTTTTTTTTTTTTGCTGTGAGCTACCACAAGATCTAGTGTATATTTCCCTGTGCTATACAGTATAATCTTGTTTATCTATTCTGCATATGCATGTCAGTATCTACAAATTTTGAAATTCCAGTCTGTCCCTTCCCAACCCCTACCCACTTGGCAACCACAAGTTATTCTGAAAAAATAAATATTTTGATTACAAGTATAAAATTACCTTGTATTTTGGTGGATGATCTACAGAGAGGCCATTTTTTCCTTTTATATTTTTGTTTGTTGAGTGGCTATCAAATTTTTTGAATACATTTAATCAGATATTTGATGTATGATATCTTTATGGCAAGAGTGAGGTCTGTGCACTTAACATAAAAATTGTCAAGTAACTTTCTAACTTACACATTCAGTTCTTTTCTCCCAATTTTTCTAAATTAAAATAGTATTGTGAGCAATATGTTCTGAAGATATATTTTCAAATCTTCCCAAAATATGATTTTTACTATTTTTAAATTAACTCAATGAACTGGCACAAGAGTATGACCATGAACAGTATTATTTACTGACAAAATATTATTACCAGTGCTGGTATGTAGAACAAATTTACAAAAAAAAACTTATAAAACATGATTTATATTCCAAGATTTTGATTTATAGAACTTGTGACAGAGACAGAAGACAAGTGACTGATTTATTATACTGTGCTCTTCACAAAACTAAAGTTAAGATTGTGTCAGCATTTCCATTATAAACTCTTAATTTCAGGAATTTATATCTTGCCTGCAAAAAGTCATTCTAAGTGAAAACTTTTCTCTGACAATTTCTGTTTAAAAATTACAAATCAGATAATTGGGGAAAGCAGGAATACAATGGAGAAAAGAAAACACCAATTAAGATGCATTTTTATGTACATGGATTGAAAGTCTGTTTCAGAAATAGTAAGTTTCTTGCACAGAGAAGTGTCTTTCCACATTGTTTCTCTCTTCAAAAGCCTTAAGATTTCCACAGGATAATGATTTTTAGACAAATATTAAGAAGGAAAAATTTGTATATTTACCCAATGTCAGCCAAATAAAAGAAAGAGATTTTTATGACTGTCTTTAAAGAAATGAAAATGTGAATGACTTCCCTTGGCATGATTTCTCTTGAGCACTTGTATTATTGGAAGACTGTTTTGCCAACATTCAGATTATAGAACTATGCAAAGGATTAGTTAATGCCTCTCATTTTTCATTATTGTGTCAAAAATGTGGTATCACTCATTTCCTTATACTGCTACTTCCAATTCAATAATAATAGTAATAGCAATAATAATAGCAGTAGTCAAACTTCTACTTAGAGCATGTCATTGTTTTGGGTACAATAAAAAAAACTAACATTTTTTCCAGATTTATTTTTAAATTAATCACATTAATTGATCAAATAATCAGTTTTATTTTCCAGTGATGCTATGTATCAGAAAGCAACATATTTTTTAAAAGCTGTAACTATTCAACATCATTATAGATGAATCAGACAACAGTTTATTGAGTCAGATGACTTAGACCAGAATTTCTCAACCTCAGTAATATTGACATCTGGGGCTAAAGAATGGTTGTGGAGGGCTGTCCAATGCATTGTAGGACATTTTGCAACATCCCTGGCTTCTGCACACTAGAAGCCAGTAGAACCTGTCCACTTCCATCCCTGCCCCATTCCCTTAGCCATGTGTGATAACAAAAAATGTCTTAAGACATTGCCAAATGTCTCCTGAAGGGCCAAACTATCCTTGATGAAGAACCATTACTTAGTCCATTCCAACATGTTCAAACTTAGTTTGAAGTTGTTCTTTATAATAAGCTTTGTCTCTTCTTAAAGTCCTAGTCAATAGTAACTCCTGAAAATTCTGCTTTCTCCTTTGTTGACAGAAACTACCAACTAGGATGATTGAAGTTATAGAGTAGTCTGATAAAAATACCAGGTCTTATCTCACTGCCAACATTGTTAGCATTATCTCTTTTTTTTTTCTTTCCCAGATCTTCCGTTTCTACTTGAACCTAAAAATCTGAACATCTCAAAAACTCATTGCATGGAAAGAAAGAAGAGTCTTTCTGACTTCAAAAATAATGTCCAATCATTTGGTTGAATATTTCCAGAGGGTGTGCACATTTAGGAGGATGTGAATATTTCTAGAAAGGGGGATTTGGGGGGAAAGTGGTATTTACTCTAACTGTCATTCTTCTCTAATATTAAGGGAAGTTAATTGTAACCCCTATCCTTCTAAAATGGTGGTTCTCAATCTTGGCTGCATATCAGAATAACTCAAGGAACTTTAAAAATTCCCGTGCACAGAATACTATCCAGACCAATTGATTTAAAATCTCTGATGGAGGGATCTAGGCATCCTTAGTTTTTAAAACGATTTAAGTGTTACCATTGTGTGGGTAAGTTTGAGAACTGCTGATCTAGGGAAAAAACTCTTTTGTCTTCAAGTATCCCCTTAGTATTCTCAGCTCTTCCCTATCTAGGAAACATAAAATATGAAGTCCAAGTGAGAAACAAGAAAGCTAAATCAAGGCTTCTCAAAGTGTGTTTCCCAGATCAGTAACATCAATATAATATGACAACTTGTTAGAAATGCAAATTTGGGGGACCCAGCACTAGACCTAGTGTATCAGAAACTCTAGAGCTGAACACAGCAATCTGTGGTCTAACAAGACCATCAGATAATTTGGATGCATACATAAGAGTGAGCTCCACTGGACTAATTGAAAAGTAGGTGAAAAAATAGCAAATTTTTTTAAAGACTGAAAGCAAAATATGGAAAATTGTGGCAAGAATACATCAAAGGAAATACATGATTTTACCCAATACTAAGATGATATGTGGAACAATGATGAATAAGTCAATCTCTGTAGGCAGCCTGAATTTTTTTTTCAGATGTTAATACCTTATCCCAAAAAAACAGGTGACGGCAGGGGTAATCTTGTAATTTTATCTATCTCTAATAACAAGGATTATTAATCCCTGGCCATAAGAGAACAATAAGAGATTATGATTTTTTTCCAGATTCTAAGGAATAAAGATGTTTGGAATTTCATTACCTAAAAAGGTTCTTTCATAATATAATATTTTAAAAATGCATTTATAAAATCCACCTGCATATTTCTGTTCAAAACCAAGCAGAAATTCAATCATTTAAGAGGATTTTTAAAATGGAAAAATTGTTAAATCAATTATCCTATTAATTTTGATAGGAATTCAGACTTTACTGTGATTATTAAAGCTCTGTAGCTTTGTATGTATGGCTTATTCATCATCAATTTTTAATTTACTTCTTAAAACCCCCCCACACACACACACACAAAAACTACATCTAAAATAGAACCAAAGTTAGTCTACCCAAAGCTGTTAAACAGAGTATCTTTCCTAGAATTCTAATATGATAGTACTTTTAATTACTCCTTGGTCAGATTTATTTTCAAGGAAGGAATAAATATGTTCCTTTACTTCCCACAATATCCCCTTAGTTAGGGGGACATAACTATCTTGGGAAATCCAGAGATTTAGATTAATAAGGATATCACTAAAATGAATGTCACTTCCATAATTACTGATCAGGTAGCTGAATTCAAAGCATTCTTAATTTAACTGGTAAGACGTTATTTTTTTAAAGAATGTCTGAAATTACCCCAGAAGTTAGAAAGAAGAAATTCTGCCATCAAATGTAAAATAATGTCTGAAAATAGATATTTAAGCAATTGTGAGAATCCTTTTAGCAAAACGAATCTCTTTAAGAAATATCAAGTCTAATTATAGTAATTAACACTACCCTGCAACTATAATTTTAAGACACAGAGCAATTGTTCCTTTATCGTGTACACTTGCAGATATCAAGAAAATATCTACACAGTATTTATTACCTCTTACTTGTCAATCTTTTAGCAAAATAATATTCTTGTAATTAATAATTTATATTAGCAATTTCAGAATTTTAAAAGCTATCAAATGCAATTTCTATAGTCTTCTGAATAAATTTTAAATTACATTATATTGAAACATAATGTACAGATAGTTTGGGTAGGGAATTTGGTCAAAAATAGAATAATTTTATATTCCAGTGCCATTTTCTGTGATTGAAAGAGATTCTCTACTTTGATGTGATCTACTATCAATAACTTCTATTTACAGGCTAGTTATTAAACACTCCAGAATATAATAACTTAGCCTAATACTAGTCAATTTCTCTAGTGAGCTCTTTTTCTTATATACTGATTATAAGCATATAATTCAGGCTGTACTTACACAGTGTACCAATAACAGTTAATTGACTTTTTAAAAGGGAAAAGGCAAAGAGTGATCTATTTATTGCATAATACTGTGATTGCTAATTTTATATGTCATCTTGGCTAGGCTATCGTTCCTCCAACTAAGGGGATATTGTAGGAAGTAAAGGAACACGTTTATTTCTTCCATGGACTTAAGTCTGACCAAGGTCAAACATTAGTTTTGAGGTTGCTTTGAAGTTATTTTGTAGATGTGATTCACATTTACAGTTAGTTGACTTTAAGTAAAGATTACCCTGATAGCATGGATAGGCTTCATACAATCACTTGAAAGCCTTAAGAGCAAAAACCAATTTCCTGGAAAAGGAATTCGGCCTAAAGACCAACATAGGAATCATGCCTGAGTTTCCAGCCTGCTGGCTCTTTGTCTCCCTCTCTCTAGACAATATATAGATATAGATGACGTAGATACAGAGAGAGAGAGAGAGAGAGAGAGAGAGAGAGATAGATAATATAGCTATAAACAGATGTATCCTATTGGTTCTGTTTCTCTGGAGAACCCTGACTGAACTAATACAAGTGCCAATATCATTTACATTTTTTTCTCCCCTGAAATCAGCCATTCGTTTGGCATCTTAGAGCTACAACCTTAATACAATTTATGCCATAGTGTAATTTAGGAAAGGAATTTTCAAAATGCCATTTTATAAATGCTTTGATTTGTTTGTTTCAAAAGAATGTTTTTAGTCAATTACATATGTTCAGGAGTGGTATCTATTTAGCATTATCCCTGAGGTTCATATTGCAAATATCCAAATCCATAGCAGTGTCAGTGAATGCAACCTATGTAATTTTGGATATATTTGATGCAAACTACTAGGAATTAATGTCCATTATTTAGATACTATGCTTTTGAAAACTACTATTAAATTTAAAGGCTAACAAGTTAAAAGTAGAGCAAGATCTATCCTTATAATAAAACAAAGCAAACTTACACTCCCTTGTTTCTTATTTTCTATGTCTAATCCAAATAGTAAAGAAATCTATCACATCAATTCATTTGTATGGAAATTCAATCACACTTTCTAAACTGGTACTTAATGCAGGAATACAGCTTTATATTGATTTGATGATGTAGGTACTTCATTCAAATAAATGTGTCTTGTGATTCAAAGAGTCAATCAGTCAAACAAATTGGATAAATTATTGCCAGGAATGTGGAGGAATCAATGCATAGAAATCTCTTATGTTTGAAATGCTAACCAATCAAATGGCAGCTCATTGAATTATATTTGGGTCCTGGAATGGCCTCTTTTCTAGAGTTTACATCTGAATATTGTACTATTATTCATTTGAGATCACAGGAAACTGGGATTGCTCTCTCCAACAAAATTTCGCACATGAAAGTAGTTGAAAGGAAAGAGGCATTTTAAAGAGAAGTCTCTTACACATACAAGCACACACACACACACACACACACATACACACATACACACACACACACACTCATTTCATTCTTCAGAAAATTGACACATTGCAATCTTGTCTTCAAAAAAATCGCATGTTTTAAGCTGTTCTTAGCATTTAGATACCACACATACTCTTGATAAATCAGCTTATAGAAATTTAGTAAGATAGGTGAAACTGCCTATCTTACTAAGTAGTTAGTAAAACTACCAGGTAAAACTATTAAATACTTTTAAGAAATTGAAAAAGGAGTGTGTGGGATGAAAGGTATTTTGAGAACAAAAAGTATAGTGTATTTGAAACCTCAAGAGAAAAAAAGATATTCTCTTAAGTATTGTATACTATATATTTTTCAAGTAAGGAACAGTAGCAGCAGTATTTCCTCCACCAGTACCACCACCCACATTTTGTATTAGACAGACATACAGTAAGATCATTGGGTCATGACTGATAAGCACTGCCAAGAGCCAAGAGGAAAAATGTGACATATACGTTATGAATAATAAAAGTAATTTGGTTTCCCAATTTTAAATTGTCAAAAATCAATACATACATTGATTTCCATAATTTTTCTGTTGAAGATAACTAAAATGATAGATCTACCAAAGATTTCACTAGAATTAGAGATATGGAGTTGCTTACTTTTGTTATAATATTTTGACATCCTAATAACTTTCATAAGTTTTGATAACTTGTCTTCTTCCCATTTGTTAGAAATATTACAGTAGTTTTGAAAATAAGATACACGTTGAGCTATTAGTCTTATAAAATCAGGCATTGTTATTTTCAATCTGAAAATGAAAAGATGAAACAATTTAATTTATAATAATATAAGAAATAAATAAAAGCTTCAGAATTTTTAAAAAAGAAGTGCAAACTGTACTTTGTAAATGACAAAACAGTGTTGAAATAAATTACAGAATACCTAAATAATTGGAAATGCATTCCAAGTTTATGGATTAGAAGACAATATTGATAAGATGGAAATATTACCCAACCAGATTATAGATTCAACATAATCTCGATCAGAATCCAAGATGTCTTCTTTATGAAAATTGGAAAGCTGATTCCAAAATTCATAAAGAATTGCAAGGAACCCAGAATAGACAAAAATATCTTTAAAAAGAAAAACAAAACAAAAATAGGAAGAATCACATTTCCTGATTTAAAATCTTCCTATAAAACAATGATAATCAATACAATGCAATACTGGTGCAGATTAATGGAATTGGAATTAAAAATCCAAAAATAAATCCATATGTCTATGGTCAACTGACAAGTATAGTGAGACTACACAATGGGGAAAATAGTTTTTTCAATAAATGGTACAGATACATGCAAAAGGATGATTTGGATGCTTATCTAAGACTGTATACAAAATTAACTCTAAATGGATCAATGGCCTAAATGTAAGTTAAAGCTGTAAACTTTTAGAAGAAAAGATAAGGATAAATCTTAGTACTTTGGATTTGACAAAGACCAAAAGCATCAACAACAACAATAAAAATTATATAAATTTTAACTTATCACAATTAAAACTTTTGGGTTTGAATGATACTTAAAGAGGTAAAAGGACCAAGCAAACCAGTATGATTTTTTTTGCAAGTCATATATCTGATAGGGGACTTGTATCCAGGATATATAAAGAGACTAACCACTTTAAAATAAAAGGATAAATTATCCAACTAAAAAATTGGCAAAGGATATGGCTAGATAGTTCTCCAAAGATATGCAAATAGGCCAATAAATAAGAAAAGATGCTTAACTTTTCACAAATCACAAGGGAAATGCAAATCCAAACCACAATGAGATACCACTCCATACTCAGTGAGATGGTATTAATCAGAAAGACATTATAACAAGTCTTGGCTTATGGAGAAATGAGAATCTTCAAATACTACAGATGTGATTATAAAATGATGCGGTTGCTTTGGAAAATAGTTTCTGGTGGTTTCTCAAAAGCCTAAACATAGTTACCATATGCTCCAGAATTTTCACTTCTCGTGGTATACCTGAGAGAGTTGAGGACATATGACCACGCAAAAGCTTGTACATGAATCTTCATAGCACCGTTATTCATAATAGCCAAAGATGGAAACAATCCAGATGTCTATCAACTGATGCATGGATAACCAATATGTGGTATGTCCATACAATGGAATATTTCATTGGTGTGTGTAATGGTACATGCTACAACATGGATGAATTGTGAAAACAAGCTAAGTATTGTACTAGATAGTAGGGCTTAGAGAAGTATATACCCAGTTTTTCTCCTCAAGATATTTACAGACTAGCTATAACTTAGCATTAGGAAATAGTTCCTCATTCTTACCACTATTAAATTTTGGGCCTGATAGTTATTTGTTTTAGGAGATAGCCCTATGCATTGCAGAGGTAGCCAGAGATGGGAGGGAGGGTGGGGAAAAGGGTAGAGGGAGTTAAAAGATAAAAAGGAAACAAATGGGCAAAGGATTTTAACAAACATTTCTCTAAAGAAGATTTACAAATGACCACTAAGCACATGAAAAGATGTTTAACATCACTAATCCTGAGGGAAATCAAACCACAACCACAATGAGACAATGTTTCAAGGCCCATTAGGATGACTATTATTTTTTAAAAAATCAGTAAATAATAAAGATTGGAAAGGATGTGGAGAAATTAAAACCCTTGAGCAGTTCTAGTGGGAATGGAACATGTGCAACCACTGTGGAAAATGGTATGACATTTCCTCAAAATATTAAAAACAGATTTACTATATGATCCAGCAATTCTACTTCTGGGTATATACCCAAAATAACTGAAAGTGTGGACTCAAACAGGTATTTATATACCTGTGTTCGTAGCAGCATTATTCACATTAGCCAAAATGTGGGAACAATCCAAGTATCTACTGAAGATTAAATCAACAAATACAGTAAAATATTATTTAGCATTAAAAAAAGAGGCAATTTGGCACATGCTACAACATGGATCAACCTTGAAGATGGTAGCCTACATGAAATAAGCTAGTCACAAAAGGACCAGTACTATAAGGATTTTCTTTGTAGTCAAATTCATAAGGACAGAAAGTAGAATGGTGGTTTTTCCATAGTGTAGGGGAGGAGAGAATGGAAATTTCTGTTTAATGGGTACAGAGTTTCATTTTGAGAAGATAAAAATGTTCTGGAGAAGGGTGGTGGTGATGATGTTTGCACAACAATGTGAATTTACTTAATGTCATAGTACTGTATCCTTAAGAATGATTAGAATGGTAAATATTATGTAATGCATATATTACCACAATTAAAAGAAAGGGAAAACAAGACTCATTTTTTTTTCTCAAAGTAGGATCCTGGAAAGGTTGTTTACATCTTTGGGACCAATTCATATTTTATAAGAAGTCAAGTGTCCTATGTGAGTAAAGGAGAAAGATGTCAGAGACAGATGTACATTCCACAGCAGCCAAGATACTGAGCTTTTGCTCCATTCTTGGTTTCTTTTATTCAATCTTTTCTTAGCCATTGATGCCAACAATTGGTCCAGATAGCAATCCACAACACATCAAGATCCTGTTAAGTCTAAAAGGTAATATTAGCTAGCCCTATTTTCAACATTTCAGGCAAGGGAAAATTGAGAGATAAGAATAAGCCAAAGAGTTTCTAGAATCATGTTTTTAAAGGGTTGCTCTGAGCAACTCCAAGTCACTGTCTTGAGAATCCAGAACTAAGGGAGGTTCACTTAAACAAAAGCTCTAGAAGGTAAAGGGGTAGAATTCTCACTTATGATAAATCTGTGAAGCAGGATGATTAAAATATGCTTTACTCCAAGTGATCTAGTTAGTTACATAATTCTTTAAAGAAAGCTAAATCTCACTAAACTAGGATAGTTAATTATTTAATTCTTGAGACTTGAAATGTATGCTTCATGATTTTTGAACTTGTGTTCTAAAAGTTTCTATTTTTAAATACCGGCTATTATATGGGAAAAATAATTTTCTAAAAGCTATGTGACATCCTAGATTGAATTACAGAAAATAAAATAAAATAAAATAAAAAATAAAAAAGACGTTTGTAGAGATGTGGTGAAATCTAAGTAATGTCTGCATTTTAGTTAATAATACTGTATCAATGTTAATTTCCTAGTTTCAGCAAATGTTTCATGATTATGTAAGATGTTAACATTAGGGGAAACTGAGTGAATGGTATATGGGAATCCTCTGTATTAAATTCACAACTTTTCTATAAATCTAAAATTATTTCAAAATATAAAATTTATTTTGAAAGTTCTAGGACAACTGGTTATCCATTTGAAAAAAAGATGAAAATTAAATCAGACCTCTACATCACCCACAAAAAAATCAATTCCAGGTGGATTATTGATCTAAAGGTAAAGGACATGATACAAAGTAAGAGAGAGAGAGACAGAGAGATGGAAAGAAAGCTTATGGAAGATAATATAGGAGAATAAGATAATAGAATACCTTTAAAACCTCAGGAAAGGAATAACTTCATAATCAAAATAGAATACATAAAAACAAATGAATATAATACATTAAAATTATGAACTTCTATGTATCAAAAGATATTAGCAGTATGAAAAGGCAAACCCAGGATAGAGGAATACATGTGTAGCATGTATAACCACAATGGTTTATTATCCAAAATACATGAAAAACTCCTAAGAATCAGAAAGAAAAAAGACAGACAACCTATTCTAAAGAATGAGCAGAACAGTTGAACATGTATTTCATAAAAGTATAAACTCAAAGGGTCAAAATATATAAATATGTTCAATCTCATTAATAATCAAGGAAAATGCAAATTAAAACCATGATGAGGTGTCACTATGTACTCAGCGGATTGGCAAAAATTAAAGAGGTTGGCAAGATCTTGGAAGAACATGAACTCTCATACACTTCTTATTGTGGTGTAATTGCTTTCAGTAACAGTTGATGCCTAGCAGAGCTAAAGATATGTATACTCTACAAATTGAAATTCTAGGTATATCGGTAAAACTAACAACACATATCTATGTAATTTTGTGTATATATATTCAAATTTATGTCTGTATGTATAAATGTGTGTGGGTATATATATATTTGAGATCTATACTTGATACTCAGGTGGTAAACATATATAAAAAAATAAAAAGAAATGATCAACATAAAATCATTCTAAGTGTTATGTCTACAGAAAATATAAGTGATTGAGATTAGGCAGGGAAAATGGGACAGTGAAGAGCTTCTGGGTAGTTAGCAGCGTTCTATTTCTTGATACAGATGGTGATTACACAGGTGATTACTTCATGATTATTCGTCATTAAACTGTGCATTTGTATTTCATGTACTTGTTAAATGTGTGACATATTTCACAACTAAAAACTTTTACTGAATGATTAATAAAAATCAGTGGCTATACCATGAAGTTCAAGGCTTTCCTCTTTTAGTCTTTTTTCGAAAGGCTGGACGAATTTGAACATTAATAGAGTGAAATCCTAAAAATGCCACCAAGGTGTTTTTGATCTTTATAAAATAATCTTAAAGTAGTTTTAAGGAGCTACTTCAAGGTTTGGGATAGTTTAAATAACATTTTAATTTGTCTGATTTACATAAATACTTAATGAAATGTGTTTACATTCAATTAGCAGATACAGCTTTCACAAAGAAGCATTATTATATGAAACAGAAAGTCTTAAATTGTGTTTTTCTTCCATTAACCGGAAGGAACTGCTGAAGAAATAAATCCAAATACAGGCAGAAAGACATTTTTCATGCATATTTTTTAGTTCCAGTTTTTTCCACAATAACTTGGTTTTGCATATATTCTTTTATTAGAGTAACATTTTGATACATACTTTTATACTTGCTTAATTCTTGTAGCATGTGAATTGTGTTGTCATGGAAACCCAAACCTTATTGATATATTTCAATAGTGCTGATTGGTGAGAAAAATATTTGACACCCTGTTATTTACATCTTTGAATTTTGTATGAACAATAAAAGCATTTATGTAAAGTCAAAAGCACAGCACAGAAGTCATTACATAGCAGTTAAGAAAATTTACTTCATTCTTAGTCTGAGTTTTAAAGCAAGTTTTTATATAAAATTTTGAGACAACTAAAGAAAAAATCCCTCATAATCTGTGTAAATTCTATATTGTACATAAATAACTTTATATTTGCATTATTTCAAGAGCATACATTTTCATGTTATATTCCCTCTTTATATTCTAGCAAAAAATAGAGTCACAAATGATTTCTTCCAAAGTGTCTTTTACTAATATTTTCTTGGCTGATCTTTCTCTTTTTCTATTACTACCTCATTGGTATACTTTAATACCTTGAAAAATATATTACCTTTTTCTTTTGTACCAAAATACCAGTTCTGTAAGCACAGAAAGTTGTCTATGTATATTTACTATATACATAACCCTGAGAGGTTTCATTTATTCTGAGTTATTGTTTCATAGTTAATAAATGGAACTCTAGGCTTAGAAAGAAGTCAAGAAATTGCTGGTCAAAATTTATGATCTGGTTTCTAGTCAATGAGTTTAAAAATTAATAAGTTATATATAAAATATAGCATTCACTACTTAGGTGGCATTGACTTGTTGAGTTGCTTTCAAACTTTAATGTGCTCATAAATAACCAGGAGATTTTGGTAAAACATAGATTCTCTGATTTAGTAGACCTGGAGTGAGGCCTGAAATACTGCCTTACTAATAAGTTACCAGGTGATACTCATGATAAGATCCACAGAACACACTCTGGGTAGCAAGGGTTTAGATTACATGTTGTTTGGGGAGGTGCATGAGGCCAAGTCACCATCAGCTAAACGGCCTCTGAGATGTCAAGTTTCTGAGATTTTTCATTCCAGGGGCCCTTCCCTAAAGCCCTCATAGGTGGCTAGAACATTTTCTCCAGATTTTGTCCCTCTGCTCCCATCTCTTTTGCTTGATCTCAGTAGGATGCTATTTCTGACCTTCATATCTGTAAGGTGTTTCTCCTGAATGTGCCCTTAACACCCTATGCTTGGCCCTATTGTATCCCTCATCACATTCCCTTGTAATTACCTATTTAGGTTCATGCCTCTTTTCGTAACTGTAGGTAACAGCAAAGCTAATACTGATCAGGAGGTAGTGAAAGGTAACCATTGTTAACAGTTCCTTATTACATTTATTTTTATATACATATATTTTATATACATTTATTTTATATACATATATATTATTTTATTTTATTTCTTATGTTACATTTTTATTATATATATAGATACATTTTTTATATACCCATTATGACTCCATTAGGGGCAACTGTGGCAGAGATTTTTGGAAAACAGCAAGCTGCCACAATATGACATGCATCTAAAATTATGATAGATAAAAAATAAATTAATTAATTTAAAAAATAAAATTATGACAGATACTATCAAAATGCATTTCAGAGAGAATGTACCAAAATGGACTTCCCAAATGTGAGTGCCTGTTTCTTAATACCCCTGTCAATATTTAGCATTGTCAGACTTTTAAGTCTTTTGCAATTTTAGGGATAAAATAAAATATCCGATTATAGATTTGTATTCCTGTCATAATGAGGGATGTTTAATATCTTTCCAACACTTTCTCAACATTTGTATTTATTTTTCTCAGCATTTGTATTTATTTTTCTCAATGACTTTTACCATTTTTCATGTTTTAAAATATTTTAAGATAGCTTTCTTACTGATTTATATCAGGTTTTTTATTAAGAAAATTATTCTTAATCTAATTCACGCATAGTGATCATTTCACCCAGTTTGTCATTTTTCTTTATCATTGTATGTGGAATATTTTTCAGTCCAACAATAGCTTTTAATTCTTATATGAATAAATGTGTATACTTGGAAAGTTTTTATAGACCCAATAATTTTAAATTAAAATTTACATAATTTATTTTCTTTTTAAGTAGAGTAGCTTAAATATGTCATCAAATTTCATTATGTCTCTGCTTTAGGCATTATTTGCAGTCTTCTCCTATGTGTCTTCATTTTCCTCTTATTATTTAATTATGTTTTATAATTTGGAAAATTTATAACATTTTTTGATTGTTTGGGTTATTACCATAATGCCTTTAAATACAAAATTTATAGCTCTTTTAAAAGTATTTATCAATTTACAAAATGGCTCACCATCAATAGATTTCCTGTTTTGAAAATTAGTTCACTTAAGCATCCTTCTATCTCCCATTTTGCCCCTTTTCTCTACTTTTCAAGTTGTATTAATAAGCTGAGTTTTTTTCCTAGCTCATTGAATTGTTATTTTATGGTTATATGATATTTATTTTGATGTTAAACATCTAGATTTTTTTCTGTAACCATCATTTCTACAATTTAAGTGATTTAATAACAATTACTGAAATTTTTATGCTATAGCTTTCTGATTTCTAACAGATTATTTCAGGGTAAGGATCTTTAGCTTTAAGTTCAGAGAATCTTTTATTAATATATCCAAATTTTCTGAGTTTCTCAAACACTGGCTTTGGCCAACCAAATTCACAAAACCAGAATGCTGGTGTAAACTATGCTAAGAAATAAAAGTATCAAGTATACACAGTGTTTGTCCCTCAATTGTCACATTCTCCTCTTGTAGATAAGTCTACATGGGAGGACATATGTGGCGTGGACACTTACTTGATGAACTTCAACTCAAATCACTGAAAGTATTTAGTAAACTTTCTGGCTGAGAATCTACTGTACCTGCACATTTCAAATTTACACGTATATCTGAGAAAAGGTCTTTCCCCCTGCTGTGCTTGGATGGAGTGTGTCAATCTTTTCCTCACTATTTTCTGTGACTGACAAGACCCTTCTAATTGACACATTGTTTCATATGAAATTCTTTTTCATCAGGCTACATTTAAATTCTGATTTAGAGATTATTCTGTCTTATTAGGGTAACTGCTAATCTCTGCTGTGCTTTCCATTATGAATTTCTAAGGATTCTCTGAGAACAAACGTATTTCCCTATTTCTTGGGGAAATACCTCAATGTATCCCTCATATACTACTAGAGTTGCCAACTAAGGGCATAATTCATTTGAATATAACCAAAGATTTTGCAAATGTGAATTGAATACTGGTGGAGGTTAATTGGTGCTGGTCAACGTAACGAACCATTCATACTCTCACAAAAGAAATTAGTTTTTCCAAAACATTTTTCATAAAGAACACAATCCATTAACAATTTTGTCCCATCATAATTAGTGGAAAATTATGACATCGGTGGTCAACAGACTGAATATTTTTAATTTGGATGCCTTGACATATATTCTCTCTGTCCATCATGGTCTTCAACATTGCATTGCATTCACAAGATAGATGTTTATTTTACCTTCTTGATCTCTGAAGATCTTTGTGTAGCCTCTAATACAGCAAGCCTGTTACTGAAAAAAAAAAAAAAAAAAAAACTAACCCTAACATTTTACATTCCAATCAGAATTTTTTTTTTTTGAGCTTGATAAACACAGAGTGTCAGGATACAGCCGGGAAAACAGATAATAGATTAGGAATTTCAAACCTAAGGGATTCTATTCAGACAATGGTTACAAAAATATTGAAAAGTCTAGAGGGACAAAAAGGAAAAGAGGGTTTCTGAAGAAACAAAAAAGGGAAAGGGCTGATATCCAGAGGTCATAAAACTGGTAAAGCCCTTGGACTGGTGTCTTTGAATCTACACCAGCTCTGTGCTGCTTGAAACTCAGCCAGCTCCTAGAAGTCCCAGCAGTTGGGACTCACATTGCCAAAGTGTGTTGTCTCTGCCCAGGATCCTGGAATCTACCGTTGCCCCTTTATGTCACTGCCCCATCAACCACCAGCGACTGTCTGTGTGTTGAGAGACAAAAGTAGGGAGCTTTTTCTCATCTTAACTCTTTGCTTTTCCATCAGTACCTCCTACTGTCAAAACCGATATAATTTGATAATTTATCCTATGTTCAGCAGGGGAGAACAGAGCACAGAAGGAAGGGTGTGGAAATGAGAAATCACAGATAAATAATAATCAGCACACTGAGTTTGCATGTAGACAGCCAAGAAGGAAGGGGTGAAAAGGTTCAAATCAGGCATCAATATTATGGTATTAACGTATTGTCTGTACTAGGTTAATATGGGTTGTCTTATCATGTCACACCTTAATAAGAGGAATTGATCAGTAGTTTTATGTTAAAAAGATATGTTCATTCTGTTCATTCTGTTCATTCATTCATTCATTCATTTAGTATGAGATGATACCTCATTGTAGTTTTGATTTGCATTTCTCTGATAATTCATAATATTGAGCATTTTTTCCTGTGCCTATTGACCATTTGTATGTCTTCATTGGAGAATTGTTTGTTTAGGTCTTCTGCCCGTTTTTGGATTGGGTTGTTTGTCTTTTGTTATTGAGTCGTACAAGCTGTTTGTATATTCTGGAAATTAAACCCTTGTCAGTCACATTGTTTGCAAATATTTTCTCCCAGTCCATAGGTTGTCTTTTTGTTTTGCTTATAGTTTCCTTTGATGTGCAAAAGCTTATAAGTTTAACTGGGTCTCATTTATTTATTTTTGCATTTATTTCTATTGCCTGGGTAGACTGCCCTAGGAGAACATTGCTAAGATTTATATCAGAGAATGTTTTACCTATGTTTTCTTCTAGGAGGTTTATAGTGTCTTGTCTTATGTTTAAGTCTTTAAGCCATTTTGAGTTTATTTTTTTGTTTGGTGTATGGCAGTGTTCTAACTTCATTGAGTTACATCATTAAAAAGTCCACAAATTATAAATGCTGGAGAGGGTGTGAAGAAAAGGGAATCTTTCTACACTCTTGGTAGGAATGTAGTTTGGTGCAGCCATTATAGAAAACAATATGGGGATTCCTTGAAAAACTAAAAATAGACTTACTACACAATCCAGCAATCCCACTCCTGGGCATATATCTGGATGGAACTCTAATTCAAAAAGATACATGCACTTCAATGTTTATAGCAGCACTGTTTACAATAGCCAAGACATGGAAGCTACCTAAATGTCCATTGACAGACCACTGAATAAAGAAGCTGTGAGATATATATATATATATATATATATATATATATATATATATATATATAATATATATATATATAAGAATACTACTCAGCAATAAAAAAGAATGAAATAATGCCATTTGCAGCAACATGGATGGATCTGGAGATTGTCATTCTAAGTGAAGTAAGCCAGAAAGAAAAAGAAAAATACCATATGACATCACTTATATGTGGAATCTAAAAAAAAGGACATAACTGAACTTATTTACAAAACAGAAACAAACTTACAGACAGAAAACAAACTTACGGTTACCAGGGAGAAAAGGGAGGTGGAGTGATAAAGTGGGAGTGTGGGATTTGCAATACACACTACTTTTTATAAAATAGATAAACAACACAATCTTACTGTATAGCATAGGAAACTATATTTAATACTTTGTAATAGCCTATAATGAAAAGAATATGAAAAGGAATATATATATATATATATATATATATATATGTATAACTCAATCACTATGCTGTATATCAGAAATTACTACAACATTGTAAACCTAGTATACCTAATTTAAGAAGGTATTTTCAAATATCTTGACTTTCATATCAAAGAATATTATGAGGCATTTACATTTCAGAACTAATTATGAAATAGAAAACTATATAAAGTGAGTATGTATAAGTAGAGAAAAGAAAAATAGGTAGCCAAAATTTGTTTTTAATTTTGGAAATTATTTTAAGGTCTGCTACACTTTAAAAGACCCTTTACCTGAATTTCCTGAGTATCTGGTAAAACCAGGACTTTAATAAATATCGTGGAAAAATTCTAGTAGTAATTGAGAAAGCTTAGTTAGGTACCAGAGTGAAAAATTAGTTTAATAACAGCTCTTATCCTTTGGCTATCTGTATGGACTATTTAGAGTGCATATGTGATGATTTTCCAAGTCTAAGAAAATTGCTATATATATATATATATATATATATATATATATATATATATATAATCACTTATGGATAGGATCTTGATCCATACACATTGCTCCCAATTAGTAGAATGTGCATGTACAGTCTGAATGTACTATAAGTAACTTGTTCATTTTTCTTCCAAATATTAGCAGCAAACATTCCTAGAATGGCTTTCTGTCTCAGATCCATGCATTGCTAAATAGAAGAAATGACAATAAAAACCTTATTTTTTGTTTGTTTCGGGAATGCATTGGCTATAGGAAGTATCATGATGAATGAAAGGTCATTTAGCATGACAAAGGCATGCCCTGCATAACTTTGCCTCTAGGAACTTCTTGGTTCCTGATCATAATTACTCATCTGTACATATGAGTAGTAGCAGACACCTTTCACTCTGGGTCAGAGAGGGGAAGGACTTCCTCTTGTGAATATACAGGTTCTCCTTGAGCTAGAATAAAGAGTAACTAGTGAAAAAAAATTATCAATAAGTGACTCCTCTACAACCTCTGAAAAAGAAGTAAAATAGTTTTGTGGTATGGACAGGCTGTGAACTTTATCTGACCCTCCTATTGTCTTCCCTGTCCATAGCTCAAGAGTACAGTTGCCACTACTGAGTTGTTTAAAATTTTGTCAAGACTTTCCATGTCACTTTTTTTCCAATTTATATTGGTGAATGTGTAGTATTATAAAATGGTCTACATGTCTAAGGCATTATTTGTGCTTTAATTATTGTTACCAATAAGAAATATTTGCCAGCATGAATCAGTTGAACTTTGAATTTCAGAAACTCATCACCATACTTCTGGATTTCATTATGGCAAATTTCAAAAACATAAATAAATTTTATGTTTCAGTTACTTTTTCTCAGGTTACTTCCAAGTTCTTCTTAACTTTATGATTAAATCAAAGCTATAACAAATTTCATCTACTTATGTGATTTCCTGTGTTCTTGAATTCAACTTTTTAAAATTTTATTGTAAGATAAAAATGATGTAATTATAAATTAGTACCATAATTGAAAGTCAAAATATAATTTTCTTATGGTATATTGTTTTTATTCTGTACATACAAAAACATTTAGCTATAGCAAACAAAAAACTTACGGAAGAGTAAAATACATATCTCTGCTTACCTGCAGTAAAAAGATAAATAAAAAAGAAAGTAAAAAGGAAGAAAAGAGAAAGAAAGAAGGAAAGAAAGAACTATCTGAAATAATAAATATCCAAGATTAAGGAAGATTATAATAAAAATAAGTTAAGTATTTCTTCTATCATGGCCACACAAATATCTCTATTGTAACTTACAAAGAATATAGGATTAATATGTTGGTATTACATACAAGCAAAATAACAGAAACATAATTTTAATAGACTTTTAAAAATGAATTGTGAGAGGCTCAAGTTAATGGTTAGAAAATTAGTGTATATATATTTAGAAAAGTCCAATGTTCCCATTGAATATACATCCTAAGGTCATGCACATTAAACCCAGCTTCTCACTTCAGCTTGATCTGTAATCCTGGTAATGAGAATTTATGCTTAGAAAGATGACCCAAGGGCTTTAAAAGATCCTCGATTATTTTAATGAAGGTTAAGTTATGTTTATTGAAATGTACTCAGGATAAAGAGTAACCTCTCACACATTTTATTTTTTAAGTAAAGTTTGTTGCTTTTGTCCACTATGGAAATGATACATATTTATTAGCAAAAATTAGAGAAAAACAGAAATTAAGATTTTAAAAAAACTACCAACAATCCTATAACGCAGGAAAATCTACTGCTGGAACTTTAGTGTTTTTCCTGCCAGTAATTTTATATGTATGTGAGGGGATTTGCTTTTGTTATCTTTATTTGTTTATGTTTTTGCTTTACATAATTGTGATGATAAGGTATAAAAAATTTAATGTTGCCTTATACTTCCTAAGTTACTACTTTTTATAAAAATAATTTTAATATTTGAATGATACTAAATTGACTGACTTTATCATTGTTAAGTTCACTTTATCTGAAGTTTGTTATTTAGGCTACTTTCATAATTTTGATTGTGATAAATAATGGGACATATTTGTAGATACAGCTTTTTCCTATTATTTGCTTAGGACAAATTTTCAGAAGAAAAATTGCTTTACTATGACCTTAGAAATTTTTAAAAACATATAAAAAAATTCTTTCAGTTGAATTTTGAGTGGATTAAAAGCCTGGTTTGATTAAGACTCTTAATCATATTGTCGATTAGGATTGTTGTTAAGCTTGATTATATTTATATCATTGGGATATTACTTTTAGAGCTCATATGTTTTAGAAAAATACAAGGAAATGAGAGTTCTAAATGTGCATAATCAAGAATAGACGACATTGAGACTTCTCTGAGGAGAGAAACCAAGATGGTGGAATAGGAAGCCACAGAACTCATCTGACCCCACAAACACATCAAAAATACTTCTACATGTGGAGTAATTCTCACTTAAACTAGCTGGAGAGTAGCAGAAAGACTCTTGTACAACAAAGTATCTAAGAAAGATCCACATGGAATCATATAGGAAGTAGATAAGAGCAATCAAGTTGGGACCTGTGCCCCTGGGAGGGGACTCAGAATGGGAAAGAAATTTCACATGGGGAGAGATCCTCCTTGGCTGGGGTGTGGGTGGCTTGAGCTACATATTGTGCACACTAGCCCTGGGGTCCAACACTGGGAAGACAGTCCCCTTGGCTGGTTGGAAGGTCAGTGGGACTAACTGGAGGCTGATGGGAAGGCTGGATGGACTCTGCCTGTGTGGAGCATGCATATAATTGCTTTCTCCTGAATCAGACTGGAGAGGTTGCATTGAAACTGCATGGGACTCTGGCTGATTTCCCACAACTGCCACAGAGCATGCTCCAGCCTGAGCATCAACTTGGACTCCACTTGCTTCATGACACAGCTCCACACTGTGTGAGGGATGTTGTGGCCAAGAGGAAAGTTCAGCTGTGAAAGACAAAACTAGCCTGGACCCAGAAAAGTATCTGAACAGGGCATGGGCAGTCGCTACATGTGCTTATGGAGATGGTGCATCAGAAGCAGTTCTGGCATCTGACTGCTGCCAGGGATGCCACAGCCTGCACCCAGACCCACAATGACACATGCAATTGCCCCACCTGTGCTGTGGCATAGCTCCACACAAAGGCAAGGACTATAGCAGCTGAGGAGATAGCTTGGTTGTGACAGGTAAAGGTGGTTCAGACCCCGAATGATATCTGAGAGGAACAAGGCAGTCATTATTGCCACTTAAATAAGCAGCACATCAGAAGTGATCTGGGACCCTGACTGCAGCTGAAGCCACCACAGCCCATGCCCAGACCCACACTTAGTGCACATATCAGTCCCTCTTGCTCTACAGCAATAAATCCATTACAGGAAGAGAAATGGAAAAAATACAAAAACATGGAGACTCAACAACATGCTACTAAAAAATCAATGGGACAATAAAGAAATCAAAGAAATCAGAAAATACCTTGAGACAAATGAAATTCAAAACATAACTTTCCAAAATCTATGGGATGCAGCAAAAGCAGTTCTAGGAGGGAAATTTAAAGCAATACAGGCCTACCTCAAGAAACAAGAAAAATCTCAAATAAACGATATAACCAACCATCTAAAGGAATTAGAAAAAGAAGAACAAACAAAACCCAAAGTCAATAGATGGAAGAAAATAATAAAGGTCAGGGAGGAAATCAATAGAGACCAAAAAATAAAAAATTCAATGAAACCAAGAGCTGGTTTTTTGAAAAGAAAAATAAAATTGGTAAACCTTTAGCCAAGAAGAAAAGAAAGTGTTCAAATGAACAAAATAAGAAACAACAGAGGAGAAAAAACTGACACCACAGAGGTATAAAAATCATAAGAGAATTTTAGAAGCAATTATATGCCAACAAATTAGACAACCTAGAAAAATGGACAAATTTCTAGACACATGCAACCTGCTAAGACTGAATCAAGAAGAAAAAGACAATTTGAACAGACTGATCACTAGACATGAAATTGAATTTGTAACAAAAATATTCCCAACAAACAAAAGTACAGGATCAGACAGTTTCAGAGGGGAATTCTAACAAACATATAAAAAAGAACTAATATCTATTCTTCTCCAACTATTTCAAAAATTTGAAGAGGATGGAACACTCTGAAATTCATTCTACCAGGCCATCATTATCCTGATACTTAAACCAGACAATCATACTACAAAAAAAGAAAGGTGCAAGCCAATATCTCTGATGAATACAGATGCAAAAACTCTCAATATATTAGCAAACTGAAATCAAAAATATATAAAAAGTATCATACATAATGATCAAGTGGGATTTATTCCAGGGATGCAATGAGGGTTCAACATTTGCAAATTAATCAATGTTATACGCCATACTAACAAAAGAAAGGATAAAAATCACACAATCATCTTGATAGATGCAGATCTTACAGGAGAATATAGGCAGAACACTCTTTGACATTAATCATATCAAAATTTTCTTGTATCTGTTTCCTAAGTCAAAAGAAACAAAAGAAAAAAGAAACAAATTGGATCTAATTAAACTTAAAAAGTCTTTGCACAGCCAAGGTAACTGTCAACAAAATAAAATGATAATCTACTAAATGGGAGAAAATATTTGTAAATGATATGACTGACAAGGGGTTAATATCCAAAATATATTAGCAACTCATACAACTCAATATCAAAAAAACAAACAACCTGTTTATAAAATGGGCAGAAGACCTGAATAGACATTTTTCCAAAGAATTCATAAAGATGGTTAACAGGTACATGAAAAGATGCTCAACATTACTAATATTACTGAAATGCAAACCAAAACAACAATGAGATATTACCTCATACCTGTCAGAATGGCTAACATCAAAAAGCCTATGACTAACAAATGTTGGTGAGGATGTGGAGAAAGGGAACCTTTGTACACTGTTGGGAATGTAAATTGGTCTAACCACCATGGAAAACAGTATGGAAGTTCCTCAAAAATCTAAAAATGGAACTACCACATGAGCCAACATTTCCACTCTTAATACATGAGTGAAAATGAAAACTCTGATTTGAAAAAATTCATGCACCCCAATGTTCACAGCAATATTATTTACAATAGTCAAGGTATGGAGGTATCCTACATGTCTGTCCATCAACAGATGAATGGATAAAGAAGATACTGTGTGTGTGTGTGTGTGTGTGTGTGTGTGTGTGTGGGTAATGGAATATTACTCAGCCATAAAAATGAATAAAATTCTGCTATTTGTAGCAGTGTGTATGGATCTAGTAAATACTATGCTTAGTGAAATAAGAGAAAGACAAATATTGTATTATATCACTTATATGTAGAATCCAAAAAAATAAAACAAATGACTATATATAACAAAACAGAAACAGACTCACAAATACAGGGAACAAACAAGTGGTTACTAATCTGAAGAAGGAAAGGGAAGGGGTAGCATAGAAGTAAGGGATTAAGACCTAAATCTACTATGTATAAATTAATAACCAACATAGATGTATTGCTCAGCACAAGGAAATATAGTCATCATTCTGACATAACTTTAGAGTATAATATAAAAATATTGAATCACTATTTTGTATACCTGAAACTAATATAATATAAATTAACTATACTTCAAAAAAGAAAAGAAAATATTGAGACATTTGATATATTCATTCTTTCATTTATTTCTCTTCTTCAAAACTAACATTATCTAATGTAAAACAATTATTTAGTGTCTACTGTGCTAGGAAGTAAAGAGATTTCCTTTAGTTAACCAAATAGTGGGAATGGTAGCCCGCCAACAAATACATTTTGATGTGTCAAAACATCTTTAGAAAAATGTAAGCCAATACTGCCTAGAGAAGAGAAAGTGAACACTTGGGATCCAGACTATTTGAACTGGGCCTTGAAAATGTAGAAGTAGTAGAAATAGCAGTGTAGTTGTAGTCAGTATACTTTGTTCTTAAACTGGAATGCCTTGAATACTTCTATTAGGTTGATTGCACATTCTAAGTTTCAGTTTGATTATGCATTATATAGGAAAGATTATCTCTGTCTTCACAGGGTTACTGTAAAGATCAAATAAGGATATTGTCTTATCTTCAGTTCCCCAGGAGGCAGAACCTGTGGCAAAAACACAGTCTCACTACTTTATTAGGGATTTCAGTATCGGGGGTGTAGGGGGTGAAAGGACAGAGTGAGTTAGGAAGAAGGCAGCATCAATATAAGTGTGTGTTATGGAGCTGAACAACACATATTAATCAATCTTCCAGGACCATCTACTGAGGGGCAAGGTGAACTATTGCGTATAAGGACAATCTGTCTGAGGATGAAGGGAGAAGAATTTATGTTTCAGTCTCTGCCTCCCAGTGGGCAAAGGTTCACCCTATGGCATATTTTCTCTGCTGCACATCTGGATTTTAAGCAGTACTTAGAATCACATGCTCAGCATTAATAAGAAAACTCTGTCAGAAGGTAACAAATGAGTGCTGAGGACATGAGGCAAATTATTGTGAGGTTGTGAACACTCAAGTTGCAAAATCGATGTTGTTATCCCCAGGGGTTTCTGGGGTTGAAATAGTGGCAGAGGCCCATAGTTAGGTGAAGTAGAGGATATACCAAGTGATGACTAATATTGTTAATACTAAGGTCAATGTCAAGAGGCAAGGGAATATTATAAGTAAGGAAAATGATACTCAGGATTATGTTTGTGAACAATAAATAGCCTGCTTTAAATCCAACTGGTTTCCAATTCTGCATGTAAGGAGCTCAGAAGTCACCACTCTGATCCAACAGATAAAAGGCTGAACAGACTGAAAAATCAATAACTCTTCTTGCATCCATGAGATAGATGAGGACACAGGACAAACCACTGCCCCCAAGATTGGAGAGACAGTCGAATACAGGAAGTCATGGCTTACTGGAGCAGAGAGTTACAACCGGATGAGAGTCAGGGTAGAAAGAACTGAACTGTAATTGATGAGTTGTTGGAGGGTCAGTGTGGGCAAGTCTGTGAATTAAAACCTTCAGGGAGAACCAGTCATAGGAGGCCTGCACAATATTCTGAGATTTACCTCTGGGAACTTAAACAGATTCCTTCCAACAGTAAATATAAAAGAAAAATCCCTTCATTAGTCTGGCAGGGAGAGGGAGTAAAGGAATGGCTATGAAATATGCTGAAGCACTCTGTTATTCTTAATAATGTCTGCCCTCAGGGGAAATGCATTAACCAGAGCCAAACAGAACTTCTGGTATTATCAGAGACAAACAGACTCGAGGGAAGGGAAATACTCAACTCCAGCCCATACTAACTATCCTCTCCCACATAAGGTAGGAGAACAAAATCTGAGAAAGTCTTGTGAAGTTCATGATCCAAACATACATGCTCACAAAAAGACTGAGACCTAACCATAGTACTATAGAAGGCTTCTCCTCCCTTATACCTCATTATCATACTTCTAAATGCCTATTTATACATCAACATAATTTCTTTCACCAGGACATCATGACCTGCTATTAAGGAACAATTACAAATCATTCCTAGAGGTGTAAAACACAGTTTGAAGAAACAGAACAAGCATAAGAAATTGACATGGCTGGGATTTTGAAATAATCAGACCAAGATTTTAAAACAACCAAGGATTTTAATGGATGAAGTAGATAGCATGAAAAAATTGATAGGACATGTATGCAAAGAGATGGAAATCCTAAGAAAGAACCAAAAAGAAATGCTAGCGAGAACACCGTGAAGAAATACGTATTTGGTCCTGGCGCAGAGCTTCTAGAACACTTGGGATTTCCTGTGAGCCACTCTAGGAGGGGATTGTGGGAACCTTTGATTTATAGTCATTTGGTTAGAAACACCAGTAACTTGGACTTTCAACTGGCATCTGAAGTGGAGGATTGTCTTGTAGGACTGAATCCTTAACTTGTGAAATCTGATGCTATCTCCAGGTAGCCAGTGCCAGAACTGAGTTTAGGCAGATTAATCAAGATAACGATTAACAAAAGGGCCAGGGTGCCTTGGCTGACCCCTTACTGGGGACACAAAGCCTTTTGACTAGAGTGGGTAAAATGGTCAAAGGGTGGAGAAGAGAAGTTTCCAGGATCCCTTGATGCAGGTATTCCACTAACTATGGTACCAAAACTCACTGGTGAAACTTTGACTCAGGCTACAGTTAAGATTGAGAGAAGCTAAAAGTGTAATTGTTGATAGGATTGTGAAAGTTGGAATATTTAAGCAGATATTATGTAAAGAAGTTGTGTTAACTTTATCTGAATGTTTTATGGAAATAAAATTTTTTTATCTGATTGGAGAATATTTCCCCACCCTAGAATTATAAAACAGAAGGCAAGCAAATTTGCCCGTCAAGCAGTATTAATTGGACGAGCTAAATAGGAACAAGTAAGATTGTTCAAGTATACACAATGTAGAATAGAAGCTGGAATGCTGGTTGGGACAAATTGTCTTGGCAATAGCTGTATGTGGGACCTAGACTGGGGCTTATGACAAAAGCCTGTGAATACTTTCCAGCAATGACTACTGGGACTTTGGACTAGGGAATTTCTGTTTGATGGGTATTTGCTAATGTTAATCTGAAACAAACAGGCTGCCAATCATTTCTCCAACAAAAATGGGTTTATTTGGGATTAGCAAAGAATTGCAATTTGGGGATGATATCCACGGCAAGCCACATCCAAGTCCTCAGCAGAAATGGAGGAGAGAACTCTTATAGTGCAGGAAAGGAAAGTTGGAAGGGCTATGGTAAACAAAGAGTCCGTGGTTTTTCAATGGCTGAGCTGTGAGCTGTGATGGTCTCTCATTAGCTGAGCTCTTGCCAAGGAAAGAAGGAATTTTCTTCTTGGGATCTGCTATCATTGTAGAGCATGAGAGCTCCCCCTTCTGGTTTCCTGAGTCTATTTAACTGAGGTTTCTGTTTATTAATTTTTTTTACGTTTCACCTTTTTGATCAAGACCTTTCTCTGAAAGCATTGCTGATCAAAAGTCAAGTATTCTGGTTTCAGCAGCTTATTTTCCTCAGTGCCAGAAAGACTTCCCTGGGTATGGTGTCCCACATCGGAGGGAAAGTGCACAGACTGGAAACATATTGAGGTGACACAAGTAACAGAAGAGATGGGAAGAAGAACTCTCAGGCACTTTTTATCTGAAGGCAACTTTTTATCAACAGTAAAGACATTAGATTAGGGCTTATCTGAAGTGTTATGACATCATCAAAGGTTTGGTGACAAACTTCTGACAGACCTTGCACAGATATCTTGGGAAAGCTGTCTCATCAGATGTCATCTGCTTCAATTGTGGGAAATCTTTACTTTTAGGTCACCAGATGATGTGCAGGTACAGTCAGTGTTCAGCACTTTCTTTAAATGTGTCACGTGAATTCAACAGTCTATTTCCTGGAGTTTGGTGGCACAGAGGTTGTTAGCAATGCCTGATTAGGTTTTTCCAGTAAGGTTGGAAAGAATCCTTCTGGAGGTGTCTTTTCCAATACACAGAATCTCCAGGTTGCAGGGTGTGATGCTCAAGGTCTTTGTCTCCTGAAAGTACACTGTGAAAAGACTGCTTTACTAAAACATGGTTATTTTTAATAGAACCAATTCGAGTTGGCATGAGCCAAGTTCATCGGGCATCCTGTGACTAACGCAAAGGTGAGAGTTTATAAGTTCCAAAAGGAGTGGAGAGAGATTTAGGAGGACCAGTGGCAGTGCTTCTGGTCAACATATTTGGAGGGTATCTACAATTTTGTCAATTGAGTCTTAATGTCATTACTGTGTTCGACTAAACCAGAGGATTGAGGGGGTAAATCAGTGAAAGTGTTGTAAAACCAGCCAAACAGCACAAACATAATGAAGTACCTGACTAGTAAAATGGATTTCTCAAGCACAAAGAAGTTCAAGAGGACTTTCCCAGGTAGAGATAATCTTTTCCAAAAGGACATTATCCACAGAAGAGGCAGTAGCCTGTCTGCAAGGGAAGGCTTTGGTCCAGAGTGAAAATATACAAACCATGACTAAAACATATTTATATGCATGAGACAAAAGAAGTTGTATGAAATAAATGTGATAGACCTCAAATGGTTCATTAGGCATTTAAAAATGTGCAGAGGCAGTAGGAACAGGCTTCCCTGGGTTGCACTCTGGACAAGTGGAACAAGTGAAGAAGTCACTTTTTGCAGCCTTGTTAATGTTTCCCCACCAATACTGATTCATGTATTCTCAATTTTGTCAATAGAACAATGGCTTAATGCATATACAGTGGTGAGGTGTGGGAATTTTAGGGTCATCAGTGGGACTGGGTTTTTATTTGGTTCAAACCAGAGCTTTCTCTTTTTATCAAACCTATGATGGTTGAATTTCCAATCTTGTTTTTTCCTTTACTGAGGCAAATTGTTTGGCCTCTCTAGCCAGTTTTTCTAAGTTATTATTTGGAGAAATATCCCTTTGGACCATAATGGAGGTTTGGCTACTGTTTGTTTCAAGGGTAGAATTCCTCAGCTTCCAGAAAGTCAAGTTTAAAATGCCTCAGAATCTTAATAGTAAATAACCAGCAGGTAAAATTATTGCATCCAATAATTCCTGGGCATAGGGGCTATTTTAAATTTTATTTCCACTGGAAGTAAGAAAGCCATGTTGCTTCCACAGCATTCCAAAATTATGATCTACTCCAAAAGCTTACCTGCGATCAGTATAACTATTGGCAATTTTGGCCTTAGCTAAAATGCAACCCTTTGTAAGAGCATATAATATAGCCTGTTGTGTCAAAATAACCATAGTTAAAAATGCTGCATCAACAACATTAAAAGGAATTGCAATAGCATACCCAGCACAATAATTGTCATTGTCACCTTTTAAGTAAGAACCATCAGTGAGCCTTTAGTAGTCAGTATTACCCAAAACAGTTTCCTGCAGATCATCACAAGGAGTAAGGAGGGATCTCTCAGTGTTAAGCAGTCATGAGGAACGTCACTGGTGACAGAGGAAAGAAGAGTAGCAGGTTTCAGGTTACTACAACATAAAAGAGTTATGTGAGGAGCAATTAACAAAAGAACTTCCTAGGAGTTTTGGCAGCTAAAAAATTCTTAGGGTGATGAGAATTCAGAAGGCTTCTAATGTGTGAGGTACAAAAATGGTTAAATGAGAAACCACAATAGTTTTCTCAGGGGTCTTAACCAAAAGGGCAGGGGCTCTAATTCAAGGAAGGTATCCCCATGCCACAGGGCTAGGTGGCTCACTAGAATATTCTGAGTCAATGGTGGTCCTCTTGTTTTTGTGTGAGTACACCAAGGGCGTTTTTTTCCTTTTCATATACAAAAAGGAAAAATGGAATCTTATCATTTGAAGCCAAAAGACGGGTGGGTTCGTGAAACTCTCCTTTAAAGCTTCAAAAGTGTGTCTTCTGGTTTTCCCATAAAATTGGGTCAGAATTGTTGTTCTTTAGTAAAACAGATGACTGGCCATAAGAGAAAAATTTGATATCCAGTTTTAGCAATAACCAACCTCACAGCTGGTGCTTAGTTTTGGGTTTTGAAAATCTTTGGATACCACAAACCCTACATGGATCTAAGTGTAGCCTTTGTTCTGCTATTAGAGGCCATCAGTATTGAATCTGGGTTCCGACAAACTACCATCTTTCCTTGGCAACTTTATGTCCCTTTAAAGCTAAGAGTCTTAGCAAGTGGATATCACATTCCTATGAGGATGCTGGAGGAGAGTAAAGAAATTATCATTCCCCATATTGAGACAACGTGAACATGTAGGGAACTTTATGTCATCCAGATCAGCCCTCAAGGTTTGTGAGAGATAAGGACTCTCACTCAGTATAACCATGAGGCCTTACTGTCCAGGTGGACTGTTTTTCCTCCCAAGTGAACGCAAAAAGCTATTGGCTAGCTTCATTAACTGAAGAATGCACTGCATAAATCACTTATAGTAATTTCCTTCTGGTCAGGCTGGATGTTAGTAACGTATGAGGTTAGGAAGAAATAAGAAGGTGTCAAGAGGTAGCAATGCTATTTTTTGCTCAGAGGTGATGGACAAAACTCCACGCTTGGTCCTTAGGTCTTCACACCAGTAAATAGGGGTTTACAGGGGCTGGTACAAGGGACAATAAGTCTTTGACCCTTATAATCTTCTATTATGGGCTTTATACCTTGAAGGACTTCTTTACCTGTAGGAGGTTGTTTTATTCTGGAAAGAGATTTTGGGAGATCTGTTTGAATCTTGATGGCAGGTGTTATTGAATTTTGCCAACAGCAGTTAGAGATTTTGTCCATAAGGGAAGTGGTAGCTAATTCAATAGGGGTAAATTATCAGTGTTTCCAGAATCTGCCCTAGTACAGTCAGAGACAGAACAAATAAAAGATGTCAAAGTTCACTTACTTCACCTGGTGGGTTACTTTCATGACTTCTGGCAAATTCTAGAATTATTTCCCCATTTTGGGAGAAAGAAATCCCCACAAGATATTTCTCTAAGAAGCCATAACCTAATATATGGATAGGGGTGGATGAACTAAGGAGAAGAGAGTGAGTATCTCTCAAATGGCCTAAAGAAAAGGGAATAAGTTCAGAGTCAAGATCCTCTTGAGGTTCATTAGAGATCCCCACTATTTACACTGTTTTAGTAGTGGGACAGGGGTTGTTTTATAATAGGGGGGTTGAGCATGGGAGTGTTGCTCCACTGTCAGTTAGGACTAGAAGAGATTCATAGATTCATCCCCAATCTGAAATAATGTATTTGAAGTCAATTAAAAGTGAGGATTGGGTAAAGCCCCTGCAGTTTCTTGGAGCCTCAACATTGAAATTGGGAGTATGTTGGAGAGGCTGGCTAGAAGGCTGAAGTTGCCTAAAGTTCATAAATTTGTAACAATCTCTTTTTCAATGTCCTGGCTCTCTGCAATAGTAGCAGAAACTAGGAGAGTTTTAACCTCACTTAGGAGGCTTCTTTTGCCTGAGACAAAGCAACCAGGGAAAAAGAGCCTGAGGTTTCAGAAGCCATTTTATCTTTCTTTAATCATTTGTTTGCCTCAGTTAATTTTAAAATCTTATTTTGCAGAGAAGTGATTTTCGACTCCTAATAACATTTTGAAGCCTCAAAATACTGATCAAAATAGACCTTCCATTCAGTTTTAGAAATTTTAGAGCTCTAGTTTTTCAATTTGGTTTAAAGAAAAGTAAGTTTGGGGATTTCAAAAGTTCCCTGTAATGATTGTTGATATTCTAAATTGCTTTGATCAGATCAGTTCATTTAGCTAGAAATACACACAAGGAAGGACTGCAGTTTTCAAACATAAAATTGGAAGGGTCCCCATTAAGGAGCACCCTCAAAATATTTTGTTAATTGGAGTCCCATTTGTCAGAGGACTTTTTCTAGATTAGGAGAATGTTTTCTAGAGTAAGAGAGTGTTTGAAGGAAACAGTCTGGTCCTGGAGGAACCAAGACAAAGACTGCTCAACCCAGTTCCAATAGAACAGTCCTATTTCAAAAGAATGGGTTGATGGGTCAACCCCCACAGTTCCAATGAAACAACCCCTGTTCCCAAAAGAATGTGCCAAAGGCTGGCCACTTCCAGTTGAAACAGTCTAATTTCAAAACCAGGCCGAAGTGACAAATGAGTACTCTCAGACTGAACAAGGTCTTAACCAGAAAAAAACAAAATCTTAAGATAGATCCAGTGTAAAATCTAACAAGTTATAAAACAAAAAGACATAAGCTTGGAACTGTGAGACAAACTTACCTTCAAACTTCAGGGTCAGTGAGAAGAGCAACAGTGGGCTCAGTGGGGACTGCACCTGTTGGCTCATCAACCTTAGAGTCATTGAGGGTCTTCTCTGGATCCCCATAAGGGCCATCAAAATGTTGATCTGAAAGAAACAGGCTGCCAGTTATTTCTCCAGAAAAAAATTTTTTTTCAGGATCAGCAAAGAATTGCAATTGGGGTCTGTAACCATTTTAAGCCATATGCAAGTCCCTGGCAAATATGGATAGGAGAATGAATTTTTAGAGGGAAAATGGTAGTTGGGACACTATAGAAAAGAGTCCATGGCTTTTCATTGGCTGAGTTGTGTCTGTCTCTCACTGGCTGAGCTCTTGCCAGGCAAGAAGGCGAAGTCTTTCTTCCTTCTGTTGGGCTATCATTGTAGGACATGAGACTTTCTCCTTCTGGTCTCCTAACTATATTTAATTAAGGAGCTATTTATGACAAACCTACACCCAGTATAATACTCAATGGTGTAAAACTGAAAGCCTTTCAACTAAAATCTGGAACAAGACATGGATGCCCACTCTTACCACCTCTATTCAATATATTATTAGAAGTCCTAGCCATAGCAATTAGAGAAAAAGAAATAAAAGGGATCCATGTTTATTAATTTTATACTACCTTGCTGCCACACATTATTAATTGAAGCTACCCCTGTGAATGAAAGACATAAGTGATCTTCAAATCTGAAATAACCAAAAAAATCTAAGATGTCAGAGAAAGATTCTGATGGGGATGGCAGTGCCCAGAAGAGTTCCCTAATAAAATGGAAGTGGTTTATACAAGATCATGCTGTCTGGGGAACATAAGAAGGAGATACTCATGAGCAGGGACTTTTCCCCTAGGACTGACTCTGAAACTGTGTGAAGAGCTGCTAGATTCTACTGTCACTTGAACCTTATAAATAGCTTTTGATTAACCAACAAAATACTGGTTGGCTTGTGGATGTTAGTTCCAAGGTAAAAGGACAACATGGGTTTGGAAGGCCACCACTCTGATTCAATAAGGTAAAAACAGATCTGCCTGGTGTGCTAATTGCATGTTGTTTTCCTAACAATGAAGGAAGAATTGAATTTGTCACCTGTATTCATGTCTTGAAAAAAATAATTAAACATTTCTTTAAAGAGAAGGAAAATGATATAGCTGAGAAACTTTTGTTATCTATACAAAGAAAAGAAGAACATTGAAGGAATAAGTGAAAGCAAAATAAATACTTTTGTTTTTCACATTCTTAATTAATCTAAAAGATAAGCTTACTCAAAATTATAGCAACAATGTATTAGATAAATATACTTATGCATGCTTTTGTATAAGTGAAATGAATGCC
This sequence comes from Camelus bactrianus, assembly GCF_048773025.1. Classification (NCBI taxonomy): domain Eukaryota; kingdom Metazoa; phylum Chordata; class Mammalia; order Artiodactyla; family Camelidae; genus Camelus; species Camelus bactrianus. Next base: position 72,927,076 of record NC_133575.1, on the reverse strand, counting down.
AGTAATGATATAACAGACAAGCAGGAGGGATTAGAATTATTTTGTTATTATAAAGTACTCACACCACCAATCAAGTGGTAGAGTGTTATTTGAAAGTGGACTTGGATTAGTTATAAATGTGTATTTCAAATTCTAGGACAATCAGTAAAAGAAAAAAAGGAATATAACTGATATGCTAAGATATGCTAGAAAATGGAATCATATTAAATGCTCAGTTAAAAGCACAAAAGGCAGAAAAAGAGTGGAAGACAAAAATAAGAACAAGACCAACAAAAAGAGAACAATAACAAATGTGGTAGATATGATTCCAACTATATCAATAGTTGTTTTGAACATCCATAGTCTGAATGCACCAATTAAAAAACAGATATTGTAAGAGTGCATCAAAAACACAACCAAATATATGTTGTCTATAAGAAACCCACTTTAAATATAAAGACATATATAGATTCAATGTAAATGAATGGAAAATATATATATATCACGCTAACGCTAATCAAAAGAAAGCAGAGTAGCTACATTGATTTTAGAGCAATCTTGAAAGCAAGGAAACTTATCAGGGATAAAGAAGGGCAGTACATTGATGGTAAATGGGTCAATTATCCAACAAGTCATAACAATCCCTAAAGTGTATGCACCTAACAAAAGAGCATGAAACTACATGAAATAGATGAATTCACAATCTTAGTTGAACTTCAACACCTCTCTATCAGAAATGGACAAATCCACTAGGCAGAAAAATCATTAACAACGCAGTAAGTAGCCTGGTTTGAAAGGAGTATTGTGAACATCAAGTCAAAAAAGTAGAATATCTGCCTTGAAAACTATATGGAGGTGAAGATCTATTTAGAGTTTACTCTAATCAATGTGGAGCCATTGAAAACAATTATCAAAATAGTTGTATAAGAACTATGCTTTAAGATTACTCTGAAAGTACCAATAATATGTGAATATATAATAGGAGAGAATGGGGAATGAGAGAAGAGAGAGGAAACAAAAAAGTAGATACACAGCTGCATTATAAATATAGCTATTTAATTCACAACTGCTAACCTTTAGGGGTCGCCTTAAAGCTGATGTGAGTCTTACTCCATTTCCCCAGTTTATTTACTCTTCCATTGTTCTAGAATCTAGATTTCTAGATTCTTCTAGAAACTTCTGCTAGGGACACATGGCGGAGCCGGTGACACAGGTTGCTAAGAAGAATTTACCAAAGGCAAGGGAAAGCTTAAGAACAAAGGAAAGCTTAATAGGTTTGCTGCTATAGATAATAGTGGGCCACACAGACAAGAGGTGCCTGTGTGTCCACTGAGTGTGAATATGCAGGGTCTTTTATTGAGGAAGGGGTTGTGTACAGAAAGGGATGGGGAATAGATTTCTGACTGGCTATAAATGAGGAAGGGCTTTGGTGTATGGGAGGATAGTGGATTTATGACTCCAGTAACACGGAGACATGACTGACACAAGCAAGGTAGTGGAATTCATGACTCCGATAATGATTTGTGTGTATGTGTGTGTGTGTGTGTGTGTGTGTGTATCTTCCATCTTAAAAGCAAATGAACAAAATGCCAAAAATACAACTTCTTTTGACTCCGTGTTTTCTTTCAGCTACTGCTTTGTTTCTCTGATCTGCTTCACGGAAAATCTCCCTAAGAGTGTTTTCACTAGCTTCCACTTTCTCTTCTTCTGGTCTGTCTGAACAAATGCAAATGAGACTTTTGTCACCACAACTTCAATTAAACAGCTCTCAAGGTCATCAATTATTTGTGTTGTTAAATCCAGTGGTCAATTCTCAATACTCATCTTACTCATTCTATTGACAATATTTGACATAGTTAATATCTCCCTTTTTCTTAACATACTTCCTTCCTTTGGCTTCTAGAAACCATTTTCCTCCTACTTTATCAGAGGCTTCTTTTGGACTTCCTGGCTGGTTCTTCTTCATTAACTTGATCTCTAAAAGTAGAAATGATACAAGGCTCAATCTTCAGACAGCCTCTCTTCTGCGTTGAAAATGATTACTTACATTACAGTTTTTTTTTTTTTCCACTGAGGTAGATATACATTATCTACCTCATAAGAGTATCATAATGTTTTGGGATATAATCAGATTATTGAAAAAAAGGGTAATTGAACCAACACAATATTGAAAGAGAAGGACAAAATTGGAAGACTGACATGGCTTGATTTTATGACTTAGTATAAAGCACAATAGTCAAGAGTGTGTGGTATTGGTGAAAGAACAGACAAATAGATAAATAGAATGGAATTGAAATCCCAGGAATAGACCTACATAAACATTGTCAACTGACCTTTGACAAAAGAATAAAGGCAATACAATGGAGCAAAACAGTCTTTTTAAAAATGTTGTTGGAACAACTGTACTTTCACATGCAAAAAAAATAAATCTAGATAGACCCCATAACTTTCACAAAAATTAAGACAAAATATATCACAGATCTAAATGTAAAACACAGAATTATAAAACTCCTAGAAGAAAATACATGAAAAAGCATAGATGACTTTGGTTATGGTAATAACATTTTAGATGAAAAACCAAAGTCACAATCTACAAAAGGAAGAAGTGATAAGCTGGACTTCTTTAAAATTAAAAATTCTCTGTAAAAGACAATGTCAAAAGAATTAGAAGACAAGGAACAGACTGGGTAAAAATATTTTCAAAAGGGATATCTGACAAGACTATTATCCAAAATACACAAAGAACTCTTAAAAGTCAATAATACAAAAAATTTTTTTAAAAAGTCAAATTAAAAAAATAGTCTAAAGACCTTAATAGATACCTTACCAAAGAAGATACATGTATGGCAAATAAGCATATAAAAAGATGCTCCACATTGTATGTCATCAAGGAAAATAAAATAAAAATAATGAGAACTGCGTCACAGCACATCTATTGGAATGGCCAGAATCAGGGTCATTGACAACATCAAATGATGGTGAGGGTGTGACCCACATGGAATTCTCATTCATTGCTGGAGAGAATGCAAAATGGTATGGCCACTTTGGAAGGCAATTTGGTAGGGTCTTACTAAACTAAACATACTCTTCATGTATGATCCAGAAATTATGCTTCTTGGTATTTACCCAAAGGAATGGAAAATTTACATCACATAAAACTCTGTACACCTATGTTTATAGCAGCTTTATTCATAATTGCCAGAACTTGGAGGGAACCAAGATGTCCTTCAGGAGGTGAATGGATAAAGAAACTGGTACATCCATAAATGGAATATGATTTAGTACACAAAAAGCTATCAAGTCATGAAAAGGTGTGGAAGAAACTTAAATGTATATTACTATGTGAAAAAAACCAATATGAAAAGACTATATACTGTATGATTCCAACCAAAAGATATTCAGCAGAAGGCAAAACTATGGAGACAATAAAAAGATCAGTGATTGCAATGAATTGGGAGTGGGAGGTGATGAACAGGCAGAGTACAGAGGATTTTCAGGGCAGTGCATGTATATATACTCTGTATGATACCTTAATGATAGATACATGTCATTATTCATTTGTCCAAATCCATAGAATGTGAAACCCCAAGAGTGAACTGTAATGTCAACTGTGGGCTTTGCATGACTATGATGTATTAATGCAGATTCATTATTGTAACAAATGTCCCACTTTGGTGGGGGATGCTGATAATAAGAAAGCCTATGTATATGGCAGCAAGGAATATACAGAAATATCTGTACCTTCCCTCCAATTTTTCTGTAAACCTAAACTGCTCTTGAAAAATAAATACATAAATAGCAATCCAAAAAACCTTCTATATTAAAAAAAAATGAAGTAGAACCAAAAAAGTCAGATTATATTACACTTAATAAGGTTTTTAATATTCACTGGGTTTCAATGTAAAATATGCTTTTTAATTATAATTTATAATCAAAAGTTGAATTCACTGCCTTAAGAGACCTCATCTAGTCCCATGACATGAAATATTATACCATATTTAACTGCCCTTTCTCCAAGGCTGACTCCCATGGACCCAGGCTTCTGGCCTGTCCCAGCACCAGGCTGAACCTCACAGACTCAACCTCAACATCAACATTTATGGCCCCAGGCTCCCAACCCACACCTACATCATGCTAGCTCCCAGGAACCCAACATCCAGGCTAGCACACACCACCCCAGGCTATAAGACTGACTCTCTTGACCCCAGGCTCCAGTTCAACCAAGCTTGCCCCCAGGGGACCATGCCAGACCCTGTAGACTCAGATTCAAAGCCATTTCAGCACCAGTTTGGCCGCCTGTGGACACAGGCTTCAGGAAAGCCCCTGTGGAACCAAATCCATATCTGTACCAACAGACCGAGGTTCCAGTCCCACTTCTACAGACCTGGATGCCAGGTCTGCCATCAGGAACCAAATCACTAGGCCCATCTCCAATACCTGGACAGACCTTAGGGACCAAAGGTCCAAGCTTACCCATGTGGACCCAGGTCCCATGCCTACCACTGCAGACTCAGATGCCCAGCCCAATACAGTAGACCCAGGCTCCAGCTCTGCCCCAATGGCTCAGACTCCAGACTAGCCCCTGTGAAAACAAGCACTAAGCATACCTACATACTTGCTGATCAAATCATTAAACTGCCTGCCTGAGGGCTCCAGCAGCAAGTCCACTCATGGACACCACCTGATGGCCTATAAGAATCTTTGAAAGGGCTGCCTTGCAAAGCACTTCCCTGGCATGCCTTCTGCAAATGTGCAGACACCAATGTAAAGCCACAATGTTCATGAATAATCAAGAAAATATGATAACACCAAAGGAAGATAATAAAGCTACAATAACTGACCTTAAAGAAATAGAGATCTATGAATTATCTAACAAATAATCCAGAATAATTCTTTTAAAGAAATTAAGTGAATTATAAGAAAACACACATAGACAATTAAATAAATTTAAGGAAAAAAATGCATGAACAAAACAAAATAGAAACCACTAAAACAAACATACAGAAATCCTAGAATTGAAGAATATAATCACTGTAGTGAAAAATTCAATAGAGAGCTTCGACAACAGACTTGATGAAAAAGAAGGATCTGTGAACTCAAAGATATGTCATTTGAAACTATGCAGTCAGAGGAGCAAAAGGAAAAATGATAATAGTGAAGAAAGGCTATGTGAATTATGGGATATTATTAAGAGGAATAATCTACATATCATGGCAAATGCAGAAGAAGAGAAAAAAGGAGCAGAAAGTTTATTCAAAGAAGTAATTTCTGAGAACTTCCTAAATCTGAGGAAAGACTTGAATATCCAAGTTCATGAAGTTCATAAATCCTCCAAAAGTATCAACTCATAACAATCTTTCCCAAGATGTATTATAACAAAACTTTCAAAAATGAAAGACAAAGAGGTAATTTTTAAAGTAGCAGGAGAAATTTTTTAAATCCTCATGTACAAAGGATTGCCCATAAGGCTATGAACAGTTTTCTCAACAGAAAACTGAGGTGTAGGTCAGGAGAGAATGGGATAATATAATCAAAGTTCTGAAAGTAAAAAATAATAACTGCCAACTGAGATTGTTTTACTCAACAAAGTTGTCCTTTAGAAATGAAGGAGAGATAAAGATGGACCCAGAAAAACAAAAACTGAGGGAGTTTATTACCACTAGACTTACCTCATAGGAAATACTAAAGGGAATTCTTCAAGTTGAAACAAAAAAATGCTAACAGCATGAAAATATATTAAAGTATAAAACTTACTGTAAAGATAAAAGTACAGTCAAAATCAGAATACTCTAGTATTGTATCGATGGTATGTAAATCACTTTTAACTGTGGTATAAAGTTAAAATACAAGGGTATTAAAATAACTATAGCTATAATATTGTGTTATTGATACACCGTATATAAAAGATGTAAGTTGTAACATCAACAACATAAAAAGAGGGGGGGAACTTAAAATATAGTATTTTTAAATTTATTTATTATTGTATTATTTATTTATGTTGTCTGAGGAGAGATAATTAGGTTCATTTGTTTTTAGAGGAGGAACTGGTGATAGAACCTAGGACCTCATTTGTACTAAGCATGCTCTCTACCAATTAAGCTATACCCTTCCCCTTAAAGTGTAGTTTTTGTATGCAGTTGAAGTTGAGTTTTTATCAGCTTTAAGTAGACTGTTATAAGATGGTTTATGTAAGACTCATCATCACCAAGTTTTTTTAAACTGTATTAAATACATAAGAGATAAAAGAGTCAAAGCATACAAAACAAAATCATCAAATCACAAAGGAAGAAAGCAAGAGAGAAAGAAACAAAGGAGCTACAAGAGTCAAAAAATAACAAAACGGGAATAGTAAATCAATCTTTACATCAATACTTACTTTAAATATAAATGGATTCACTCTTTTAATCAAAAGATAAGGAGTGGCAGAATGGAATTACACAAAAATAAGATCCAATAATATGCTGCAAATAAAAAATTCATTTTAGCTTTAAAAACATATGTAGTCTCAAAGTGCAAGGATGTAAAAGATAATACATGCAAATAATAATAAAAAAGAGATCAGAGTTGGCTACACTTATATTAGATAAAATGGATGTTAGGCCAAAAACTGAAAAAGATAAAAAGAGGGGCACTATATAATGATAAAGAGGTAAATTAGTCAATAAAATATAACAATTATAAATATATATGCATCCAACATAAGAGTACCTAAATATGCAAAACAAATATTAATAGAATTGAAGGAAGAAACAGATAGCAATACAATAATAGGAGAGGTCTTCAATACCCTACTTTCAACAATGGCTAGATCATTTAGACATCAACTCAAGAAGGAAACAGTGTACCTGAGCAATGCTACAGACTAAATATACCTATAGATATATACAGAATATTCCATCCAACAGCAGTGAAGAATATATCCCTTTCAAGTACACATGAAGCATTCTTCAGGATAGATTATATATATGTTAAGCCACAACACAAATTTTAGCAAATTTAGAAAGATTGAAATTATATCAAGTATCTTTTCTGACCACAAAGGTGTGAAACTAGAAATCAATAACAGGAAGAAAGATTTAAATGATAAATATGTGGAAATTTAAAAGCACAGAGCTGAACAATCAATGGATCAAAGAACAAATTAAGGGAAAAGTGAAAAATATCTTGAGACAAATGAAAATGAAAACATAACATACCAAGACAATGAAATGCAAAAAAGCAATTCTAAGAGATAAGTTTGCAGAGTGATAAATGCCTACACTAAGAAAATAAGTATCTTAAATAAATAACCTACATTCACACTTCACAGAGTTGGAAAAAGAACAAACTAAACCTAAAATTAGCAAAAGGAAGGAAACTATAAAGATCACAGTAGGAATAAAATAGAGAAAAAAGAAATAAAATAATGACAGAAATAATAGCTAGTTTTTTGAAGAGATAAACAAAATTGACAAGGCTTTAGCTAGACTAACAACAAAAAAAAGAGGACTCAAATAAAATAAGAAATGAAACAGGAGATATTATAACTGATACCATTAAAATAAAAATGATCTGAGGGAGGCTACTATGAAAATGCATATGCCAACAAATTAGACACCTAAGAGAAATGAACAAGTTCCTAGAAATATACAATCTACCAAGACTGAATCATGTCAAAATAGAAACTTTGAACAAACAGATAATTAATAAGAAGATTAAATCAGTAATCAGAACTTCCCAACAAATAAAAGCCCAGGGCCAGATAGCTTCACTGGTGGTGTCTACTGAATAGCTAAAAAATTTAATTGTACTCCTTCTCAAACTCTTCCAAAAATTTGAAGAAGAGGGAATACTTCTAAACTCATTTTACAAGGCCAGAGTTGCCCTGATACCAAAGCCAGATAAGAGCACTACAAGAAAATAATTTACAGGTCAATATTCCTTGTGAACATAGATGCAAAAATTCTCAACCAAATATAAGCAAACCAAATTCAAGAGCACATTAAAAGATCATACACTACAAACAATTGGGATTCATCCCTGGGAAGCAAGGATGGTTCAACATATGCAAATAAATAAATGTGATATACCACATTAACAGAATGAAAGATAAAAATCATATGTTCATTATCAATAGATGTAGAAAAAGTATTTGACAAAATACAATATCTTTACATGACATAAACTTGACAAGTTGGGTATGGAAGGATTGTATTTCAATATAATAAAGAATATATATGAAAAGCCCACAGAAAACATGATAGTCAATGCTGAAAGTTAAAACACTTCCCCCTAAGGAACATAGCAAAAATGCCAACTGTCACTTCTATTCAACATAGTACTGGAAGTCCTAGCGCAAGTGATTAGTCAGAAAAAATAAATAAAAGGCATTCAATTCAGAAAGGAAGAAATAAAATAGTCTCTGCAGAAGACATGGTTTTATACATACAGGAAATACTAGAGACTCTACCAAAAAACTGTTAGAACAAATAAATGAATTCAGTAAAGTTGCAGAACACAAATCAACATGCAAAAATAAGTTCCATTTCTGTACACTAACAACGAGCTATTTGAAAAAGAAATTAAGGAAGCAATTTTATTTGCAATAGCATGAAAAATAACAAAATACTTAGGAATAAATTTACCCAAGGAAATAAAAAGATTTGTACACTGAAAACTATAAAACATTGATGAAATAAATGGAAGAAAATGCAAATTAAGAGAATAATATCCTATGTTTGTGAATTAGAAAAATTATTATTGTTAAAATAGTCATATATTCAAAGCTATTTGCAGAATACAATCCTTATCAAAAATCAATGGAAATTTTTATAGAAAAAGAAAAAAAATTCTAGAATTCATATGGAACCACAGAAGACTGCAAATAGCCAAAGCAATCTTGAAGAAAAAAATTAAAAAGTTGAGGCATCACATTACCTAACTTCAAAACATACTACAAAGCTATAGTAATCAAAACAGCACGATACTAACATTGAAACACATATAGACCAATCCACATTAAATCCACCTTCACATTCTTTAAGCTCTGCCTTTCAATGTAGCCCAACTTAGACCACATCTTTCCACTTTTGCTATAACTACCCTGGTTCAAGCCACCATCTCTTGCCTGAATAAAAGAAAGTGTGCATTATCTCTCTAGTCCTATCTTTGCCTCTACTACTGTTTCTTCTTCACAGAACATCCAGAATATTTTAAGACATAGGTTATATTATGCTTAAAAACTTTTAAATATCCTTCTCTGCTTAAAAACTTTCAAATGTCCTTTCACTTCACTATGAGTAAACACCAAATCCTTACAAAGATGTCCAAACCCCTATGTGATCTGACTCATTCTTTGTTTTACTAATATGCACTAACACACTTGTTTTGCTGTTGTTCAATGAATATATGAAGAATGCACCTCCCTTAGGTACTTTGCAATTGCAGTTTCCTCTGCCAAGCATTCTTCTTCCAGATTAAAGATATCTACTTGAATAATTTCCTCACTTCCTTCAGATCTTTGCTTAATATCATTTTATCAGAGGGGCTTTCATTGATCATCTCTCTTTACCTGACTCAGTATTCACTATCACCCTTATTCTGCTTTCATTTTTTTTCGTAGCATGCGTTACTGTATCAACTAATCAATATAGATGTAATTTTACTCATTCATTTGCTAATTTTGCTCTTCTATCACTAGAATGCAAGGATGCAAGGTTAATGTGTATAAGTGCAATTTTTTTTCCCTCAGTGCTATCACCCTAGAACCTAGAACAATGTGCCTGACATAAAATATGCACTCAACAAATCTGACAGCACAAGGAATTTGTGAAATGAATGACTAGGGTAAGCAAATGAAAGTACACATTAACTTTGTGACTTAGAAGCCTAATTTTATTTGGAGGTATTCATATACAGCAATAACTATAATGCATTGTTTAAGACAAAATAAATCACTTTATTATTTTTGTCTAGCACTAAATAAATCACTTAAAGCAACACTTTTTGCAATTTGAAAGATCTCTGGAGTCATCTGGAGAGCTTTAAAAAATACAGAATTCTAGGTCTCCCATGACTGATCACCAGGAACACGTGCAATCTCTAAAGATTCTTAATCAGTAGATTTATTGTGGAGCTGACAACTCTATTTTTAAAAGCCCCTTAAATGAGTGTAGAGATCTAGCTTTGGGAACTATTGATTTATCTAATTCATTTGACATTGGCCTAAGTCATGCTTCCATGGGATCAATTCCCATGTAGAAATTTGGAGAAATAAGAAAACTGTAGTAGAAAGTGAGGATGGGTCATTAGCACCATTGAGCAACCCTACAAGTATATCAACAAAATAAATAACAGATCCAGAATATAATCCTGCTCTGCTCAGAAATAGTTGACACTGGCTGAGATACATTTACATTTAAGACAGTGGACATGATGGACACAGAAATGTCATTATGAAGCTCAATCACTGAAGAGAACACTGAATAGGAGGAATTCCAAAACTTTTTGGCACTGTGACATACTCTTATTATTTCTTTCTCTTCTTATCTCCTGCTCTGCCCACACACTGCCCATTCAAGACAAAAAGAATAATGATATAAATATACAATTATGTATTTAATATTAATGGAAATTGAAATTAATTTGATTTTTAAATTAGCACAAGCATAATTTGAGATATTTAGAGAAGCCATAGGATATGACCAAAGTGAGCTTAAAGGAGGCCACCTATGGTTCTGACTATGTGAAACCTGCAGAAATCAACAGAATGTTCTCTTCTAATGGTCTGGGAATGCAGAAAGAGGATTGTCAATGCTCATGAGGATGGTCAGTTCAAAAATACTTTTTAGTCAAGAGTGGTTCCTGGAATTGGAGGCTGTAAAATCAGGACGTTTAAATAAATTTTTTCTATAAATACAACAAATTGAGGTATAGGCATGAGATGATAGAAGAGTAAGTACAAATTTAAATTATTTTTGAGGAATATTTAATAGTACTAAAATGTATAGAATTTAATATTTGGTTAAATACCAACTATACAGTGTATATACATTATATGCATACTTACCTTTATACACTTCTCTATGTTTACATACCAAAAAGGTTAAGAGTTGTTATCTCTTGGGAGGGGGACTATCATTTCTCTTTTTTTTTCTTTTAAGTTGTTTATAGTTTTCAGAATTATCTTCAGCAAGCAAGATTTTTAAATTATAATCAGAATATCTTTATTGCAACTATTCTTACTAGCTTACATACCACATTCTTCTGAGAGACAGTTTTCCTCCTAAGTGTGACTATTTAAAAAACTGGGAGCAGAAAGACATTTCTGCACAAATTGAATTCACTCAGAATATCTCTTTCTATCTCTCCTTTTTGCTGCTGAGAACCACAAAAATGCTTGCTTTTCTAGATATGCATGTATCTACAGTTGGGTGTCAAATGTATGCCCATTTTTAACCTATGAAATACAAGGTTCCAAAGAGTTGTCCTCTTCTCTGAAGTCTTTTCACTTTGAATGCCAGTTATGATTTCCTTTTACTGCCTACTTTAAAAAATGAACTATTTAAAGTCTTTTTTTTAAATGCACTATATCTTTCATTCCTCTCAGTTGCAAATATCCTCTGTTATTAGTAATTATGGTAATATTTTGCTTAAGTGGTGCCTATTATTCAAGTGCTGTACTTGAAAACAACTTAAGCCTCTCAACACCTATGTAAATTTAAACACTTTGTCCCCAGTTTGTGGATCAGTAATTGAGACTGGAAAAGATTAAGTGAGTTGCCAAAGGTTAGGACTTTGTTCTGCAAAACCAAGGCAATATGGTGTATTTGTTTGAGTTGCTCAAATTAAAAATGGCTTTCCTTTTATTTACATTTTAATGTTTTCTTCCTTCCTTTTTTAGTGGTGTATGAATTAATGCCAACTGGGAAAGCCACTTTAAATATGTGTACACTTCATTAAATTTTCTCAGAGACACTGAAGATCCCCAAGTATTTTGTACATGATTCTTTTGTCCATAAAGAAGAAATAACAGCTGTTTTACCTATTTTGCTAGGTTTGTTGTTTGCTAAAGAAAGACGATTATTATATTATGATTGTATTCATTCATTCAAAATATGTCTAAAGGAAACATCTAATGTGTTATATAGACTTCTAGGTGCTGGGGATATTTTCTGAAGGGAATTCACAATCTGTATATATGGTGGTACATGACAGAGGAGGGAAAGGGGGAGACAACAGATAGGTACAATTACAACATTGAATGATGTATACAGTACACTTTGAAAGCTCATAGGAAATCAACTTGCCAAGATTTGGAGGCAAAGAACTAGAAAGAATTTATTTCCCAAAACACAAGTTTTTTTTTTTTTTACTTGCTTCTGCACGTAAAAGAAAAACTGATATGTTTTAAACATAACTTGGTTTAATCTGATTGAATTTTCACTCTGAGAATAGTGTTTATCCGCCCCTGATGCAGAGAATGGATTGGAGTGGGAAAGATAAGAGGATAAGAAAGCCAGTTGGAAACTATTGCTAAATAATTAGAATGAAAAATGATGGTGACCCTAAGGAAGAATACTGATAGTGAGGACTGAGACAAGTAGATAAATTCAAGAATTTTGGAAGGTATTGATTGGTGATTGATTATGTTTGGCAAAGGTGAGGGAGAGGATAATGTGGAGAATGAGGTCTAGTTTTCTGACTCAGACAATTGTGTGGTTGTTGGAGTTGTTAACTGAGATTGAGGAAACTGTGGTATTTTATTAAGGAAGAAATACAAATGGCCAATAGGCACATGAACAAATGCTCAATATCACTAATTATCAGAGAAATGCAAATAAAAACTTCAATGAGGTATCACCTCACACCAGGCAGAAGGGCCATCATTCAAAAGTCCACAAATGACAAATGCTGGAGACTCTGTGGAGAAAAGGGAACCCTCCTACACTGCTGGTGGGAATGAAGTTGGTGCAGCCACTGTGCAAAACAGTATGGAGATTCCTCAAAAGACTAGGAATAGACTTAACCTCTGACCCAGGAATCCCACTCCTGGGCATATATCCAGAAGGAATCCTACTTCAAAATGACACCTGCACCCCAATGTTCATAGCAGCATTATTTACAATAGCCAAGACATGGAGACAGCCTAAATGTCCATCAACAGGTGACTGGATAAAGAAGAGGTGGTATATTTATACAATGGAATACTATTCAGCCATAAAAACTGACAACATAACGCCATTTGCAGCAACATGTATGCTCCTGGAGAATGTCATTCTAAGTGAAGTAATCCAGAAAGAGAAAGAAAAATACCATATGAGATCACTCATATGTGGAATCTAAAAAAAAAAAAAAAAAAAAAAAAACATAAATACAAAACAGAAACAGACTCATAGACATGGAATATAAACTTGTGGTTGCCAAGGGGGCAGGGGGTGGGAAGGGACAGACTGGGATTTCAAAATGTAGAATAGATAAACAAGATTATACTGTATAGCACAGGGAAATATATACAAGATCTTATGGCAGCTCACAGAGAAAGAAAATGTGACAATGAGTGTATATATATGTTCGTGTATAACTGAAAAATTGTGCTCTACACTGGAATTTGACACAACATTGTAAAATGACTATAACTCAATAAAAAATGTTTAAAAATATATTTTAAACTTTTTAATATATTTGTTATTTTTCTTTTTAAAACTCAACCTTTTTTCCTCAGCTATGATCACACCGATTTCTATGCATTGCTAAGTCAGTGAGAGAGGCCAGGGGTTGTTATCTTGTTTGACAGGGCTTTTCACGGCTCAAGTAGTTATAATAGGTTTACTTGGTCTTCCCTAGAGAATGACATCTATTCTGAGATCTAAAGAAAGAGGTGAAAAGGAAAGAGAGGATATTCCAGACAGTAGTAACCTTATGTTACATCTTAGGGAGGGTAGAAGAGGGAGAGAGACAGTAAGAAAAACTGGTATTTTCAACTGAAGAAACTTTAAATGGCTGGACTGTAGATTATGTAAGAGAGAGGAGGGAAACACGTGTGGGAGATCATTGTCTGAGTTTTCTATTGCTGAGTAACAAATGATGGCAAAATTAGTGACTTAAAAGAGCATACACATATTAGTTCACAGTTATGTAGGTCAGAAGTCCTGGTGGCTTGACTGGGTTCTCTGCCCAGTGTCCCACAGTACCAAAGCCATGCTGACCACCAACCTTGGCTATTATCTATTGGGAGGCTTTGCAGAAGAAACTGCTTATAAGCTTATTCTGTTTTTTGGCGGTTGTGGTATTGGCGTCCCTGTTTCCTTGCTGTTTCTTGCCTGGGGGTTGGTCCACCTTCTAGAGGCAATCCACATTCCTTGGCTGACAGCTCCTTCCTTCTTCAAAGTGAGCAATAAATCGTCATGGAATCTTTCTGCTTCAAATCTCTTTGACTTTCCCTTCTGCAGCATTTCTCTTACTTCCTCTTCCTTCTCTGCTTTTCATTACCCATTGCGTTAATCCAGAATAATATCTCTATCGTAAGATCAACTGATCATAACTTTAATTATATCTGCAAAGTTTCCTTTGCCATATAACATAAAATTTACAGGTATGATATCTTACCATATTCACAGTCCCCAGGATTAGGGCATGAAATATTATTGAACCATGATTATGTCACAATGGAGAGATGTCAGATGTGATATTTCCAGTTTACAAAGGGCACTGTAACTCATGTATTTTGGATTTTTTCCTAAACAATTAGCTAACTTGGGCTAATAGAGCACATCTGTTCCAATCACTGCTCTAAGGGTTTTTCTTTATTATCTCATTGAATTCTCATAACAACCTTGGAAGAAGATACTATTATTAGTGTTCCATATCACAGATGAAAACTGAGGACAAAGATTTGAGCAACCTGCTCAATATCCCACAAATAATAAGTGACAGAGCTGAGATGTCAGCCTACACCATTCACCACTTTGACAGGCTTTCTTTCTTAAAGAAGGTGGAAGTTAATAAAAGATTTTAAAAAGGGAAAAAAACATAATAAGGTTTGTGTTTTAGAGAGATTAATCTGACTTCTTTACTAATTATGGATTAGTTCAAAATAGGATTCATAATAAGGAAATCAGTTAAGAGGTTCTCACAATAATTTTGTAAGACTTGATGGTGGATTGTGAAGAGAGAGTTAAGTGGATGTATACAAGTGATGCTTGAGAATCAAAATCACCAAGACTTTATAGCTGGCTGGATATGAGAGGAGAGGACAGAAAGAATCAGAGATGCTTCTCAAAATTTCTGCTTTGGGCATCTGGATGGATGAGACCTTTGACTGAGATATGAGACCCAGGACAAGAAGGAACTTGGGTGAGGGATGGGATAGGGAGAAAAAAAGATAGGGAATCTTTCTGATGGGAAATTGAATTTGTCATAGTCTTAGTATACTCATTTTCTTCCATAAGCAATTGGCCATATAGGTCTAGACCTTAGTAGAGAAATCTGGGCTGGAGACAAATTAAATTGGAAAATAAGAGGATTATATTTGCATTTGGAAAACATCACTCTGGAAGCTGTATATGGTATAAATATGTCTGCTTATAACAAACTAAACTACAGTGTATTCTCTAAAAACAAATCAATATGTGAAAACTCTTATTCTTATACTTTACCTTTTGGAATTTTTTGTTGAAAACTTTCGTATAAACTTTGCCACAGGGACTTCTCACAGATGTCTAGCAGATTATTCTGGTTGCTTTTGAGAGAAAACACTATAAAAGTAAAAGGGTTAGGGCAAAATACACTGCCTTCTAGGTAAAATATGATTGGTGGCTTTTCCCAGGGTGGTGATGGTTAAGATAGAAAGAATAAACAAAGTACCAAGAAATCAAGTTGAATTTAAAACTTTTGTTTTTTACCTTCCATTTCATTCTTTGGTGCATAGCACTGTACATTTTTATACTGTGCATTATAGTTGAGATTTTGTTCTGTGCTTCAGTTTTAATAGTATTATATAATATAATAATACACTTTTATGTAATTCTAATAAATATGTGCTATCATGGGTTTCATTTTTTTCATCAGATCTATTGAGTAGCCTATGCCAATCCAATGTGTCTGTTTTACCATTTTGCGGAGGTACAGTTTCTAATTTCTCAACTAAGCTTGAAAGTTTAGGAGATATTGACACTGAAGTATCAGTGACACTAGTTTTCTTGTGACTCCCAAATTTGTCTATACCAATTATTATATATGTAGTTTGTATTCAAATAGTATCACCATCAGAAGCTTAGGTAGCACATGTCCTTTACTGATCTGACTAATAAAAGTAATAACATACTGTAATTCATAAGTGTTATATTTATTTTATCAATTTCACTAAGAGGAAACATGACTTTAATGACTAGCGCATCCTTGGAAATAGTCCAAGTTACCAATTCACAAAATGTTCTACCTTGCAAGGCACTGTGATAATAAAGTGGACCACTTATAAATTCTTTCCACTTACCTTATATTAAATATTCTTTGTGAAGTCAACTGCTGGCAAGTTTTCAAAAATATATAATGCCAAAGTTTAAAAGCATTGCATGATTGGTTTTATTTAGTTTTTGTCTCTGCCACAGGACATTGTCATAGCAGACCTATTCAACTTCTCTTATTTCTGTGTCTATAAAAAAATGAGGGGGTAGGGTATAGCTCAGTGGTAGAGCATATACTTAGAATGCAGAAGGTCCTGGGTTCAATTTCCAATACCTCCATAAAAAAAATAATAAAACAAACCTAATTACCTTCCCCCCAAAACAAACACACAAAAATGTAATAAAGTCACAATTTTTTAAAAAAATAAAATGAACAATATTATTCATAATTGCCAAAATTTAGAAGCAATTAAGATGCCCTTCAATAGGTGCATGGATAAGCAAACTGTAGTACATCCGTACAATGGAATGTTATTCAGCAATTTGAAGAATGTTATTCAGTGATAAAAATAAATATCCTAGTGATGTTAACCAAAGGGCTGAGTAAGAAGCCTTTTATAAAGAAGTTGAAGATGACACAAACAGATGGAAAGATACAATGTATTCTTGAATTGGAAGAATCAAAATTGTTAAAATGACCAAACTACCCAAGGCAATCTACAGATTCAATAGAATCCCTGTCAAAATACTAATGACATTTTTCACAGAACCAGAACAAATAATCTTAAAATGTGTATGGAAACACAAGAGACCCTGAACAGCAGAAACAATCTTGAGAAAGAAGAACGGAGCTGGAGGAATCATGCTCCCTGACTTCAGACTAAACTACTAAACTACAGTAATAAAAACAGTGGTATGGCACAAAACAGACACAGAGATCAATGGAATAAAATAGCAATCCCAGAAATAAACCCATGCATGCATTGTCAATAACTCTATGACAAAGGAAGTAAGAATATACAATAAAGAAAAGACAGCCTCTTTAATAAATGATGCTGGGAAAACTGGACAGCTACATGTAAAGGAATGAAATCAGAACATTTTCCAACACCACATATGAAAGTAAACTCAAAATGGATTAAAAACCTAAATATAAGACTGGATACTATAAAACTCGTAGAAGAAAACATAGGCAAAATATTCTTTGACACAAATCAAAGCAAATATTTTCTTGTATTTGTCTCCTAAAGCAAAGGACACAAAAGCAAAAATAAACAAGTGAGACTTAATTAAACTTAAAAGCTTTTGCACAGTAAAGGAAATCATTGAAACAAAAGACAGCTTACTGAATGGGAGAAGATATTTGAAAATGATATGACTGATAAGGGGTTAATATCCAGTATATATAAAAAGCTCATACAGGTCAACATCAAAAAAACAAACAACCTGACTTTTAAAAAATGGGCAGAAGAACTGAATAGACATTTTTCCAAAGAAGAAATGCAGATGGCCAACAGGCACAAGAAAAGATGCTCAACAATACTAATCATCAGGGAATCACAAATCAAAATCATAATGAAGTATCACCTCACAACTGTCAGAATGGGTGTTATCAAAAAGTCTATAAATAATTCAAAGTCCTGAATGAAAAAAAGATGCAGCCTAGGATACTTTATCCAGCAAGGCTATCCTTTAGGATAGAAGGAGACATAAAGAATTTCACAGACAAGCAAAAATTAAAAGAGTTTAGCAACACTAAACACATGCTAAAAGAAATATTGAAAGGTCTACTGTAAATAGAAAAGCAGCAGGATGCTACAGAAATGAGAAACTCATAACTGGAAAGGCGATAACTCATGAATTACAAATAAAATAAGCACAAAATTGTAAAAGATGACATATAATCATTGAGAGTGGGAGAGGGAAGCAAGAAAATATAGAGTATTTTTTTCTTTCTTTTTTAAATTTTTTGTTTCCAGTAGGATGGGTTCGAGATATAGTAATGGGCTAATAGACTTACAGAAAAGGGTAACCACAAGCCAAAAACTTAAAAGGGAGTCGCAAAAACTAAATAAAATCTATATAATACAAAGGAAAATTACCAAACCACAAAAGGAAGAAGAAAGGAACAAAGAGGAAATACTAAATCAACTGCAAAAAGAAGTTCAAAATGGCAATAAACACACATCTATCATTAATTACTGTAAATGTTAATGGACTAAATGCTCCAGTCAAAAGACATAGAGTGGCAGACTGGATAATAAAGCAAGAACCTTCAACCAGCTGCATACAAGAGACCCACTTTAGGAAGAAGGACACATATAGATTGAGAGAGAAAGGATGGAAAAGGATATTCCATGTGAATGGAAAAGCCAAAAAAGCAGGTGTTGCAGTACTGATTTCAGACAAAATAGACTTTAAAACAAAGGCCATAAAGAAAGATAAAGAAGGGCGTTTTATAATGATTAAAGGAGTGATACAAGATGAGGATATTACACTCATTAATATATATGCACCCAATATAGGAGCACCTAAATACATAATTGTTTAATTACTAACAGAGATAAAGGGGGATATTGATGAGAATACAATCATAGTTGGAGATTTTAACATTGCATTAACATCACTAGACAGATATTCCAGACAGAAAATAAATAAGGCAACAGAGAAAAATTAGATTTGGTGGATATTTTCAGAACATTACACCCAAAAAAAATAGGATATACATTCTTTTCAAGTGCACATGGAACATTTTCCAGGATCAATCATGTACTTGGGCACAAAAGAAACCTCAACAATTTTAAGGAGATAGAAATTATCTCAAGCATCTTTACTGACCACAATGCCATGAAACTAGAAATCAACAACAGAAAAACAAAGGAGAAAAAAAGGAAAGCATGGAGATTAAACAATATGCTATAAAAAAAACCAATGGGTCAATGAGGAAATCAAAGCTGAAATTAAAAAATACCTTGAGACAAATGAAAATGAAAGCACAACCACACAAAATTTATGGGACACAGCAAAGGCAGTGCTAAGAGGGAAGTTTATAGTGATACAGGCCTTCCTCAAAAAAGAACAACAATCTCAAATAAACAATTTAACCCACCAACTAAAAGAACTAGAAAAAGAAGAACAAAAATCCCCAAAAGGCAGCAGAAGGAAGGAAATTATAAAGATCAGGGAGGAAATAAATAAAATAGAGATTAAAAAAACCATAGAAAAAAATCAATCAAACCAAAAGCTGGTTTTTTGAAAAAGTAAATAAAATCGACAAATCTCTGGCCAAACTCACAAAGAACAAGAAAGAGAGAGCACAAATTAGCAACATAAGCAAGGAAAATGAAGAAATTACAACAAATAAAATAGAAATACAGAATATCATATAAGAATATTATGAAAAACTATATGGAATCAAACTGGATAACCTAGAGGAGATGGACAAGTTTCTGGAAACATACAGTCCACCAAGACTGAATCAAGAAGAAACTGATCACTTGAACAAACCGATCACTAGAAATGAAATTGAAATAGCAATAAAAAACCTCCCTACAAGTAAAAGTCCAGGACCGGACGGCTTCACCGGGGAATTCTACCAAACATACAAAGAAGAACTCATACCAGTCCTTCTCAAACTCTTCCAGACGATTGAAAAGGAGGGGATACTCCCAAACTCATTCTATGAAGCCACCATCACCCTGACACCAAAACCAGGGAAAGACACTACAAAAAAAGAGAATTATAGGCCAATATCACTGATGAACATTGATGCCAAAATCCTCACCAAAATGTTAGCAAATAGAATCCATAAAAAAGATTATACATCATGACCAAGTGGGGTTCATCCCAGGGACACAAGGGTGGTTCAACATACGCAAATCAATCAGTGTAATACATCACATCAACAAGAGAAAGGACAAAAACCACATGATCATCTCCATCGATGCAGAAAAAGCATTTGATAAAATTCAACACCCATTTATGATAAGAACTCTCGCCAAAGTGATTATAGAGGGAACATATCTCAACATCATAAAAGCTATATATGACAAACCTACAGCCAGCAGAGTACTCAATGGTGGAAAACACAAAAGCTTCCCACTAATAGCTGGGACAAGACAAGGATGCCCACTATCACCACTCCTATTCAACATAGTCTTGGAAGTCCTAGCCACAGCAGTCAGGCAAGAGAAAGAAATAAAAGGGATCCAAATTGGAAAAGAAGAGGTAAAAGTGTCATTATATGCTGATGACATGTTACTATATATAGAAAACCCTAAAAGGTCCACACAAAAGCTACTAGAGTTGATTGAAGAATTCAGCAAGGTAGCAGGTTACAAAATTAACGTTCAAAAATCAGTTGCATTTCTTTACACTAACGATAAATCAACAGAAGAAGAAAGTAAAGAAACAATCCCCTTTAAAATAGCACCCAAAGCAATAAAATACCTAGGAATAAATCTAACCAAAGAGGTGAAAGAATTATACACAGAAAACTATAAAAAATTAATGAAGGAAATTAAAGAAGACTTTAAAAAATGGAAAGATATCCCATGCTCGTTGATTGGAAGAATCAATGTTGTTAAAATGGTCACACTGCCCAAGGCAATCTACAGATTTAATGCAATCCCTATCCAATTACCCAGGACATATTTCACAGAACTAGAACAAATCATAATAAAATTCATATGGAACCATCAAAGACCTAGAATTGCCAAAGCATTACTGAAGAGAAAGAAAGAGGCAGGAGGAATAACTCTCCCAGACTTCAGACAATACTATAGAGCTACAGTCATCAAGACAGCATGGTATTGGTACAGAAACAGACATATGGACCAATGGAACAGAATAGAGAGCCCAGAAATGAACCCACAAACTTTTGGTCAACTCATCTTCAACAAAGGAGGCAAGAATATATGATGTAATAAAGACGGTCTCTTCAGCAAATGATGTTGGGGAAACTGGACAGCAGCATGTAAATCAATGAAGCTAGAATATTCCCTTACACCATACACAAAAATCAACTCAAAATGGATCAAAGACATAAACATAAGACAAGATACAATAAACCTCCTAGTGGAAAATATAGGCAAAACATTATCTGACATACATCTCAAAAATGTTCTCCTAGAACAGTCTACTCAAGCAATAGAAATAAAAGCAAGAATAAACAAATGGGACCTAATGAAACTTACAAGCTTCTGCACAGCAAATGAAACCATAAGTAAAACAAAAAGACAACCTACGGAATGGAAGAAAATTTTTGCAAATGAAACCGACAAAGGCTTGCTCTCCAGAATATATAAGCAGCTCATATGACTTAATAAGAAACAATCAAACAACCCAATCAAAAAATGGGAGAAAAACCTAAACAAGCAATTCTCCAAGGAAGACATACAAATGATCAATAGGCACATGAAAAAATGCTCAATATCACTAATTATCAGAGAAATGCAAATAAAAACTTCAATGAGGTATCACCACACACCAGTCAGAATGGCCATCATTCAAAAATCCACAAATGACAAATGCTGGAGACTCTGTGGAGAAAAGGGAACCCTCCTACACTGCTGGTGGGAATGAAGTTTGGTGCAGCCACTGTGCAAAACAGTATGGAGATTCCTCAAAAGACTAGGAATAGACTTAACCTCTGACCCAGGAATCCCACTCCTGGGCATATATCCAGAAGGAATCCTACTTCAAAATGACACCTGCACCCCAATGTTCATAGCAGCATTATTTACAATAGCCAAGACATGGAGACAGCCTAAATGTCCATCAACAGATGACTAGATAAAGAAGAGGTGGTATATTTATACAATGGAATACTATTCAGCCATAAAAACCGACAACATAATGCCATTTCAGCAACATGTATGCTCCTGGAGAATGTCATTCTAAGTGAAGTAGCCAGAAGGAGAAAGAAAAATACCATATGAGATCGCTCATATGTGAAATCTAAAAATCAAACAAACAAACAAAGCATAAATACAAAACAGAAAGAGACTCATAGACATAGAATACAAACTTGTGGTTGCCAAGCGGGCAGGGGTTGGGAAGGGACAGACTGGGATTTCAAAATGTAGAGTAGATAAACAAGATTATACTGTATAGCAAAGGGAAATATATACAAGATCTTATGGTAGCTCACAGAGAAAAAAATGTGACAATGAATATATATATATATGTTCATGTATGACTGAAAAATTGTGCTCTACACTGGAATTTGACACAACATTGTAAAATGATTATAAATCAATAAAAATGTTAACAAATAAAAAAATAAATAGTCTATAAATAACAAATGTTGGTAAGGATGGGAGAAAAGGAAATCCTTGTAAACTAGTGGTAGGAATGTAGACTGGTGAATCCACTGTGAAAAACATTATAGAAGTTTCTCAAAAACTAAAAATAGAACTACCCTATGATGCAGCAATTCCACTCCTGTGTATATACCCCTAAAAAAGAAAACACTAATTAGAAAAGATACATGCATCCCAACATTCTTAACAGCATTATTTGTAATTCTTAAGACATGGAAACAACCTAAGTATCCATCAATAGATAAATGGATAAAGGTGATGTGTATATATATATATATATCACACACACATACACAGACATATACAACAGAATACTGTTTAATCATAAAGACTGAGTCAGAGATTTGTCAAAAGAGAAAAATTTGCCTTTTACAGCAACATGGATGGACTCGGAGGGCATTATGCTAAGTGTACTAAGTCAGACAGAGAAAGATAAATACTGTATGGTATCACTTATTTGTGGAATCTAAACAATACAACAACCTAGTGACTATAACAAAAAAGAAGCAGACTCACAGATATAAAGAACAAACTAGTGGTTACCAGTGGGGAGGGGAGGAGGGACAGTATAGGGGTGGGTGAGTAGGAGGTACAAAATATTGGGTGTAAGACAGGCTCAAGGATGTACTGTACAACACGGGGAATATAGCCAATATTTCATAGTAATTATAAATGAAAAGTAACCTTTAAAAACTGTATGAAAATAAAACATTTACAAAATTTTAAAAAATAAGTCTTTCATCATAACACCACTCAACAACGACAATGTGGCATCCATACATTGACAAAAGTTATTGTATGGAGCTGTGGGATCTAACACTATATGCTAAGGGACCCAGGACGAATCTCACACTCATCAGATAATAGGCATACAAATCTTGTCTTAGCTGGGGACTGTGCAGCAGCTCAGGAACCAGTTCCAGCCCTTCTTGGCCATGGTCTGGGATCCCCTGGACAAGCATTTGTCTTGGACAATCATCCATGAATCAGAGAGCTTTTGTGGAAGTCCAAGTTTCCAACAGAAAAGTTTCAGCACACCATTGGAACAATGACAACAGCAACAATAACAACAGAATATATACATACAGGCACACATATATACATGCAAATATATGTGTGTGTTTGTGTGTGTGAGTTTGGATGCATCAGAGAGGGTAGGAAAAACAGTTTGACTCTACCAGAGTTACCCATTCTCCAAGACGTCACAACTCAGTGCTACGAGATACTTTCTTGGGCTATGATTTCTCTTGCGGGGGAAAATGAGAGCATGTGAGTGAGTGCCCAGCTTCCCTAGCTGTGTGGGACACTGCCAAAGAGGCCCATATCTCTCACACCCGATCCAAAGTACTGTCATGAGCTGCATGAGTAAGCGGTGAGAAGAGGCTGGGATGGTGACAGATTGAACTCTTGCGGGTCCTACCAACTGCATTGTGGATCCCATCAAGAAGACACCCATGAGCCACTAATGACAGATCTCTCCAACTAGTCCAAGGGCACCCCCAGTGATATGCACACCTCACACCTACACCCCCCACCCTGCGACTTGGCTCCCTGTGTGTAGTCCCAATGGTGGTAAGAGCTAGCTTTGGCAGACAGATAGTGAGGATGTGCAGAAAACTGGCCTGAATCTGTGGGCCAAGGAGAGACATAACTTGAGCTTTAGCCCTGCTCTTGGGAAAGCAAATAGGAAGCTGTCAGCTCCTGACCTGTTGCACAGCAGGATCAAGAGAGGCACACAAAGTTTAGAATTCTACCACAAGAGGGAGCAAGAAGCATGGAGCAAGCATATCCATAGAAGGTGTGTGATAGCCTCATGATCCCTAGGGCTGACAGAAGTTGTTTCTCTTCCACAGTCAGTTAGTTAAGACTGGAGGAGGTGATTGTTATTTCAAATGTGAAGACAGCAATGCAAGACTTCAAGGACCATGAAAAAATCAAGGAAACATAATGTCATCAAAGGATCACAACAGTGTTCCAGTAACCAACCCCCAAAACATGGAGATCTGTGATTTACCTGATGAATAACTCAACATAGCTGTTTTAAAGAAGCTTAAGAAGCTACAAGAAAACACAGAAAGACAACTTAATGTAATCAGAAAAATAATACCTGAAAAAAATAAGTTTAACAAAGAGAAAGAAATCATAAGAAATAACCAGATATTCTGGAGCTTAAGAATATAATGAATGAAATTAAAAAAAAAAATCACTAGGAAGAATCAGCAACAGAGTGAATCAGCAGAAAAGATAATCTAAAGATCAGAAGAGAGGACCTTTGAAATTATCCAGTCAGAGGAAAACAAAGAAAAAATTGCAAAAGAATGAAGAAAACTTGTTACATCATCAAAATAAATAATCCACAAATTATTAGAATACTAGAGGAGGAAGAGAGGAAGAAGTAGGCAGAGAAATAATTTAAAGAAGTAATGGCTGAGAATTCCCTAAATATGAGGAGAGATTTGGATGTCCAAGCTCATGAAACTTATATGTCACCAAACAAATTTAATTTAAAGAGATCATCAGGGGTTGGGCAAACATGGCAGAGTAGACTCTGAGCTCATCTCCTCTCACGAACACACCAAAATCACATCTGCAAAACAAATATCAATAAAAAGACCAAAACCTACCAGAAAAAATCTACAGCTAAAGACATAAAAAAGAAATCACAGAGAAGGGCAAAAGAAACAGACTCACAGTATAGTCAAGTCCCATACCCTCACATGGGCAACCTATAAACTAGAGAATGATTACATGGCAGAAGTTTTTCCATAGGAGTGAGAGATGTGAGCTCCATATTGGACTCCCCAGTCTAGGGGTTCTGCATGGGGAAGATGAGCCCCCAGAGCATATGACTCTGAAGGCCTTCAGGGCTTAATTTTGGGAGCCCCACTGGACTTGGGGCAATACAGACTTCACTCTTATAAGGTGCATACAAAATCTCACACACACCAGGACCCAGAGCAAAAGCAGTAATTTGATAGGAGCTTGGTTTAGACCTGTTGGTCTTGGAGAGTACCCTGGAGAGGTGGGGAGGGGGAGTGGGGAGGTAGCTGTGGCTCACCTTAGGGACATAGACACTGCAGCAGCCATTCTTAGGAACTCCTTCTATCATGTGGATGCTGGTGCTGGCAGTCACCATTGAGGGATTATTCCTCTAGCTCATTAGCATCAAGACCTGGCCCCAGACAGCACCCTGTAGGCACCAATGCTGGAACACCTAAGTCCAAGCAGCAAACTGAGCAGGGACATAGCCCCATCAATCAGCAGACAGAGTGCCTAAAGACCTGGGCCTACAGTCACCTCTAGACACTTCTAGATACCAACATTTCCACAAGAGGGACCAGGACCCAGCTCCACCCACCAGTGAGCGGGCACCAGCTCTAGAGTGCCCTGAGCTCCTGCTCTGCCCTCCACGAGGCCTGCTCTAGCCTCTGGACCAGCTTCACCCACCAGGGGGAAGACACCAGACACAAGAAAACCACAATCCCGCCCAAAGTCTATGGGCCAAAGCAAAGGCAGCTCTAAGAAGGGAGTTTATAATGATGCAAGCATACTTCAGGAAATAAGAAAAATCACAAATAAGCAATCTAAACTTATACCTAAAGGAACTAGAGGAAAAAGAACAAACCAAATCCAAAATTAGTAGAAGGAAAATAATTATAAAGAGCAGATCAGAAATCAATAAACTAGAAACTAAAAAAGCAATAGAAAAGATCAATGAAAATAAAAGCTGATTCATTGAAAAGATAAACAAAATTGAGAAATCTTAGGCAGGCTCAACAAGGAAAAAAAGGGAGAGGGAAAAATTACTGACATCAAAAATAGAAAAGGAAAATTTACAACTGACACCACAGAAATACAAAAGATTGTAAGAGATTATTATGAACAACTATATACCAATAAAGTGGAAAATGTAGAAGAAATGGACAAATTCTGAGGAATGTGAAGAGTCTCTCAAGACTAAAACAGGAAGAAATAGAAAATTGGAATAGACCAATCGTCAGTAATAAAATTGAATCAGTAATTTCAAAACTCCCAACAAACAGAAGTCCAGGACAGGATGGCTTCAGAGGTCAATTCTACCGAACATTTAGAGCAAACACTTTCCCTCCTCAAACATTTCCAAAAACCTGTAAAGTAAGAAATACTCCCATACTCATTCCGTGAGACCAGCTTTACCCTGATACCAAAACCAGATAAAGATATCACAAAAAAGAAAGCCAAAGCTCAATATCACTGATAAAAATAGATGCAAAAATCCTCAACAAAATACTTGCATACCAAATCCATCAATACATTAAAAGGATTATACACCATGTTCAAGTGGGATTTATCCCAAAAATGCAAGGATTTTCAATATCCACAAAACAATCAATGTGATAAACCACATTAACAAAGTAAAATATAAAAACCATGTAGTTACTTCAACAGCTGCAGAAAAAACTTTTGACAAAATTCAACACCAATTTATGATTAAAACTCTCCAGAAAGTTGGCATAGAGGACACATACCTCAACATCCTAAAAGCCATATATGATAAACCCACAGCTAACATCATATTCAAAGTTGAAAACTTGAAAACATTTCCTCTAATATCAGGAAAAAGCAAGGATGCCCACTCTCACCACATTTATTCAACATAGTTTTGGAAGTCCCAGACACAGCAATCAGGGAAGAAAAGAAATAAAAAGTATGCAAATTTGAAACGAAGGAGTAAAACTATCACTGTTTGCAGATGGCATGATACTAAAATCCTAAAGATAACACCAGAAAACTATTAGAGCTCATCAATGAATTTCTTAAAGTTGCAGGATATACAATTAATATACAGAAATCTGTTGCATTTCTATACAATAACAATGAACTATCAGAAAGAGAAATTAGGGAAACAATCCTGTTTACCATTGCACCAAAAAGTATAAGGTACCTAGGAAAAAACCTACCTAAGGAGGCAGAACTGTACTTGGAAAACTATAAGACAGTGGTGAAAGAAACTGAAGATGACACAAACAGATCAAAACATATACAGTGTTCTTGGATTGGAAGAATAAATATTATTTTAATAAGCATACTATTCAAGGCAATCTACAGATTCAATGGCATTTTTCACATAGCTAGAACAAATAATTTCAAAATTTGTATGGAATCACAAAAGACCCCTATTTGCCAAAATAATCTTGAGAAAGAACAGAGCTGGAAGAATCACACTTCCTGACTTCAGATTATTCTACAATGCTACAAATCAAAAGAGTATGGTACTGGCACAACAAAACATAGATCAGTGGAATAGGATATAGAGCCCAGAAATAAATCTATGCCCTTATGGTCACTTAATCTATGACAAAGCTGGCAAGAATATACAATGGGGAAAAGACATTCTCTTCAACATACAGTGCTGAGAAAACTGGACAGCTCCATGTAAAAGAATGAAATCAGAATATTCTCTATCACCATATACAAAAATAAACCCCAAATGAATTAAAGATTTAAATGTAAGACCAGAAACCATAAAACTCCTAGAAGAAAACATAGGCAGAATACTCTTTGACATAAATCATAGCAATATGTTTTTTGGATCTGTCTCCTAAACAAAGGAAACAAAAGCAAAAAGAAAAGGGGGGTACCTAATTAAACTTAAAAGATTTTGTGCAGCAAATGAAACCACTGACAAAATGAAAAGACAACCTACCAAATGAGAAAAAAATATTTGCAAATGATATGGCCAATAAGGAGTTAATATGAAAAATATATAAACTACTCATACAACTTAACATCAAAATAACAAACAACCTGATTTTAAAAATGACAGAAAATCTGAATAGACATTTTCCAAAGAGGACATGCAGATGGCCAACAGGCACATGAAACAATCAACATTTCTAATCATCAGGGAAATGTAAATCAAAACCACATTTAGATATCACCTCACACTTGTCATAACAGCTATCATTAGATAAAACACAAACAACAAATGTTGGCCAGGATATGGAGAAAAGGGAACTCTTATATACTGTTGGTGGAAATGTAAATTGGTGCAGCTGCTGTAGGAAACAGTAGGGAGATTTCTCAAAAACTAAAAACAGAACTATCATATGACCCAGTAATTCCACTCCTGAGTATATATCTGAAAAAAACAAAAACTTTGAAATGATGCATGCACCCTAATGTTCATAGCCACACTATGTACAGTTGCCAAGATTAGAAGCAACCTAAGTGTCCATCAACAGGTGAATGGATAAAGATGTGAGAGATATATATATATATAGGAATACTACTCCACCACAAAAAAGAATAAAATTTTATCACTGGCAACAACACTGATTATGCTAAGTAAAATAACTCAGATTGATAAAGGTAAATATGGTATGATATCACCTATTTGTGGAAACTAAAAATGCAACAAACTAGTGAATACAACAAAAAAGAAAGAAATTCACAATTATAGAGGGCAAACTAGTGGTTACCAGTGGGGAGAGGGAAGGAGGAAGAGGAAATATAGGGGTAGGAGTTTAAGAGATAAAAACTATTAGGTATAAAAATAAGTTACAAGGATATACTGTACACTACAGGAAATATAGCCAATATTTTATAGTAAGTATAAATGCAGTGTAACTTTAAAATTGGGAATCTATGTTACACACTTGTAACTTGTATATTGTACATCAACTATACATCAGTAAAAATAAATAAATGAGTTCTTCTCCCAGATACATTATAATAAAATTTTCTAAAATCAAAGAAAAAGAATCTTTAAAAAGGCATGAGAAAAGAAGCTTGCAAATTACAAGGGAACCCCCATATAACTATGAGTGGATTTCTCAATGGGGAATTTATAAGCCAGAAGAGATTAGGATAATATAGTCAAAGTGCTTAAAGAAAAAATGTGCAAACTAAGAATTTTCTGTCTGGCAAAGTTATCCTTCAGAAGTGAAGGAGAGAGTAGACATGTCCAGAGAAACAAAACTGAAGGAGTTTCTAATGAATTTAACAGACTTATAAGGAATGCTGAAAGAAGCTCTTCAAGCTGAAATCAAAGATTGTAATTAGTAAACATATGAAAATATATGACACACTGGTAAAAGTAAGAATATTGTTAAATTCAGAATACTTTAACACTGTAATATGGTGATGTGTTAACCATTTAACTGTATTATAAAAGTTAAAAGACAAAAGTATTAGAAATAACTATAGCTATAACAATTTGTTAATAAATACACATGTAAAAAACATAAAAGGGAAGGAGTAAAAGAGTAAGAGTTATTATATGCAATTGAAGTTTAGTTGTAATCAGCTTAAAGTAGACTGTTTCATCAATAGTATATGTAAGCCTCATGGGAACCACCTAGCAAACAACTTACAGTAAATACACAAAAGATGAAGAGAAGGGAATTGAAGTATACCACTACAGCAAATCATAAATTCACAAAGGAAGGCAGAAAACAGAATGAAAGGAACAAAGAATTTCCAAAACAGACAGAAAACAATTAAAAAATGACATTATTAAGTCCTGATCTATCAATAATTAACTATAAATATACATGGATTAAATTCTATTAAAAGTCATGGAGTGACTGGATGGATACAAAATAAAACCCAACTATATGCTGTCTAAAAGAAAGTCACTTCAGCTTTAATAACACACATAGGATAGGAATGAAAGGATGGAAAAAGATACTTCATGAGACTGGAAATTTAAAAGACAACAGTGGTAGCTATACTTAGACTAAATAGCCTTAAACCCAAAGTAGACAAAAAAGTTCAGTAAAAAATGACAAAAAGGTCAATTCATCAAGTGGCTATAAATAGCAAGTACATGTGCATCTAACATCAGAGCACTCAAATATATTAAGAAAATACTAACAGATCTGAAGGAATAAATAGATACCCTACAATAATATTGGGAGACTTCAATATTCCACTTTCAACAATTGATAGGTCATCCAGACAGAAAATCAGTAAGGAAAGATTGGATTTGAACCATAGACAAAATGGACCAAATCAATACAGAGAGAATATTCCATTCAACAGCAGCAGAAAACACATTCTTTTCAAGTACAGACAAAACATTCTCCAGATCACATTATATGCCACAAAAATCAGTCTAGCAAATTTAAGATTGAAATCATGCTGTATTTCCTTTTTGACCACAATGTTTTGGAACTAGAAATCAATAACAAGAGGAAAATGGGAAAATTCACAAATATGTGGAATTAAACAGCACATTTCTGAACAATCAATTAATCAAAAAAGAAATTAAAAGAAAATAAAAATATCTTGAAACCAATTGAAATGAAAACAAAATAACAAAATTTATGGAAGACAGAAAAATCAGTTCTAAGAAGAAAGTTTATAGTGATAAAAAAAGAAAGCTACCAAATAAACAACCTAACTTTACACCTCAGGAACCTAGAAAAAGAACAAAAGAAACGCAAAGTTAGTAGAAGTGAAATAGGAAAGATTAGAGCAGAAATAAAAGAAATAGAGACTAGAAAAAAAATAGAAAAGAGTCATTTTTTTTGAACCAAGTTCAAGACACAACTGTGGCTAGACTAATCAAGGGAAAAAAGAGAGAAGACCCAAAGAAATAAAATCAGAAATAGTCAGAACCTAAAGAATGGGAGAAAATATTTATAGTCCATATATCTGATACCAAATTAGCATCTAAAATATGTAAGGTACTCATTCAACCCAATAGCATAAAAACAATCTGATTTTAAAAATGGACAGAGAACCGGCATTGACCTTTTGCCAGACAAGACATGCAAATGGCCAGCAGGTAAATGAAAAAGTGCTAGTCATCATTAATTATCTGGGAAATGCAAATCAAAACTGTAATGAGATGTCACCTCACATCTGTTAGAATGGCTATAATCAAAATGACAAGCGACAGCATAAGGGTTGGGGAGGATGTGGAGAAAAAGGAACCTTTTTGCAAGAGTGGTAGGAATGTAAATTGGTACAACCATTATGGAAAACAGTGTGGAGGCTCCTCAAAAAATTAAAAATAGAACTGCTATATGATTGAGAAATCCTGCTTTGGGGTATACATATCCGATAGGTATGAAAATAGGATCTTGAAGATATATCTTCACTCTCATATTCATTGCAGTATTATTCACAATAGCCAAGATATGGATGCAATCTGTGTCATTCTATGGATAAATGGATAAAAAAGATGGGATGTACACACCCACACACTGACACATTAGAGTATTTTCCAGCCATGAGAATGAGGGAAATCCTCCGATTTGGTGACACTATGGATGGAATGTGAGGGTATTATGCTTAGTGAAATAAGTCAGAGAATGACAAATATTGTTTGATATCACTTATATGTGGTATGAAAAATGCCACTCTCACAGAAACAGTGTAGAGTGGTGGTTGCCAGGGGCTTGAGGTTGGGGGAATTGGGGAGATGTTGGTAAAAGGGTACAAACTTCCAGTTATAAAATGAAAAAGTACTGGGAATTTAATGCACGGCATGGTGACTATAGTTAACAATATATTTGAATGTTACTAAGAGAGTAGAATGCTCTCACCACACACATACAAAAAGTGTGGTAATTACGTGAGGTGATGGAAGTGTTAATTAACCCTATGGTGGTAATCATTTTTCAGTATGGGTATGTGTTTCCAATCATCACATTGTACACTTTAAACTTACACAATGGTTTACGTCAATTATATCTTCATAAAGTGGGAAAGAAACAACAACAAAGAAATGAGCTATCACACCGCAAAAGAAATGGAGGAAACTTAAATGCTTATTGCTGAGTGAAAGAAGCCAGTCTGAAAAAACTACATGCTCTATGACTCCAATTATAGACATTCTAGAAAATACAAAATTATTTAGAAAGTAAAAAGATCGTTGGTTTTCTGTGGCTTAGGAGTGGAAGGAATGAATAGGTGGACCATGAGGCAATTTTGAGGCAGTGATGCTATTCAGTATGTCACTGTAATGGTAGATACATGACATTATGCATTCGGCAAGACTCAGTAGAACTCTCTACCACAGTGAATCTTAATGTACATTTTGAACTTTAGTAATAGTAATGTATCAACATTGATTCACAAACTGTAAACTGTAACAATGTTCCATCCTAAAACAAAAAGTAAATAAAGGGGAAACTGTGAAGGAGGAGAGGTATATGGGAAACTTGTGTGCATTCTGTTTAATTTTTCTGTAATCCTCAAAAACTGGTTTAAAATTAAATATTAATGAAAAAAGGGAAAAATGCAAGTTTATAGGGTGCATTTAGATCAAAATGCATCAATGACAATATGATGTTATATAAACTAAACAGGGACAAGTAGTAGGAGAAAGAGAGAAACAGGAGAAATTTCCTTCTGAAGAATTAAAAAGTAATTTATATTTTTATAATTGAATAAAAATTTAGAGATAACTAGTTTAACTTTCCTGTTTCCACTAACCTTTTTGAACAGGTCCCCTAGTTTCCAGGCTAATGATCCATACTGCTGCAGTCCCTATACTTATTTTGTTTCTTTATTTCCTTGTATTTCTTTACTTCTACAATGCAATATTTACGTAAGAATGGTATGTCTTATTCATTAAACAAATATTTTTGAGTACTTATATTGCGGCTCTATTATGGGTGCTTCGGTGCATCAGTGTGCAAAACACACGAAAATTTCTACTCTCACAGAGCTTACATTATTCCTACAGATTTACACCCTCCGCAAACTATGAAGAATATCAGTCACTCTGTCTCTTTCCAAAGGGTGGTTTCCACATAACAAGCCTACGTGCTACATCAGGAAGGAATATCTTTTTATCACAATAGATAATTTTAATCTACTTCTTTTTCAGTTGTTCCAAGCATTGCTATTTGCTTCCTTATTTTCTGGTAAATTTTTATTTCTGTGCTAGATCTGCTTTAGCTTATGTCCAATGAATATGTGGTAGAATTCCCAGGTCATGTCTGTCTTTCCCAACAGATCACTAAAATAAGTAGTTCAAGCTATTAGTGTTGATGAAATACAGGTTTTTGGGGGTTTTTTCCTCAAATAGACTCATTTCAAATTGTTTGATCAGAGTTGACTTATATTTTCAATTTCTGTCCTAGATTAGGACAATGACAACAGGAGAAGAAAAGTGACTATCCTAGGTTAAATATTTAAGTTAGCAAAACCAAGACTAGAACCCAGACTTTGATTCTATTCTAACATCTTCCACTAAACTATTATAGAATTTGTTGTAGACTGAAGGAAAATAATTCATTATTTTTTCACTTCCAATTTTCCCAACATAATATTTACTATAACAAGAAAATAGGCTATGTATAAAATTTACATTTTAAATGGTTACCAAACATATAAAGAAGCAAAAATAATATATTGAAGACTGTAATATTTGTAACTTCCTGATTATATATCTCATTAGGTCTATTTGTTTCATCAGATTTCCTGCTGACTGATCTGTAATAGGAGTACCAGAAAAAAGTCTCTTTTTGCCTTAAAACATACACAAATAAATGAACGTAAGAAGCTGGTTATGTTATCACTTAAAGTTGTGCATAATTAAGTGGCACAAACTTAATACAACCAATCAAGTCCACATGTAGTCACCTTATAAGACATAAAATTAAGCCAGCCATAAACATACAGTAAATGTCTTTTCTGTTTATATGAATAGCTTTCTAAAATATCACTTACATTTTTGAAGATAATGTAAATATCCTCATAGTTGATATTGCCTGTAAACACAATAAAACTACAGGCAAAAGATGTCTAAAGGAGAACTGAATATTAAATAATTTAATATAATTTTTATTTAAATACTTTAAGTGTTAAGTTAGGCTAATTTATGTGCATTTCTTATGATTAGTAGAATAAAAGAAGTAGACAATAAGACAATCAATTGGCTTTTCTGGAAAAAAAGGAAGAGTTTTTATAAGCAGATAAGTGAAAGTCTCTTGGTGAAGGGGTAGAAAGAAAGATAAACCCTAGAAAAGAGAGAAGAGTAGAAAGAGAGAAAAAGAGGTCCTATACAGTTTGTAACAAGTGTTTGCTCCCAGCATGCTTCAGGCACATTTATGACACTTAAGGCCACATCAGCTTAGGAAATAGTCTCTTTGTTCTTTGGTCTTATAAACTAATTTAGCATGTTGCAAATGTTGCTTTTGATCTTTTCCCATTAATGTTCTCAGAAATAAAAGGGAGGGTGGGGGGGGTGGATCTGAATTTATAAATAAATGAATGGGCCACACATTTTAATGCATATGCTTCTGAACAAAATTTAAGTTCATCATAGCCAAGCTGTTCTTATTAAACATATCCATTGAAGTCCTACAGTGAGTTCAAAGCAATTAGACTTCTAGATGTAAATGCAATATAAGCATACAAATGAAATAATAGGGAGTCAGTTACAAATCACTCCAACTGTATTGTCCTAAGCACCAAAATACACTCTGGTTTCAGAATAATAAAAAAAAAAATGTTTTTTGGTAATTATGTTAAGATAGTCCATCAGACGAACATTCACTAAGAAATTATTCAGATTTATATGTATCAGAAATAACAATTTAAAGATGTTATAAAAGTTTACCTTAGAAACCCCAACAAGTCATTGTTGCAATTATTTCCTAATATATATTCACCATATATAAAATACATACTTCCATGCTTACACACCACAAATAAATGCAGTCTTCGCTAGTCATTTTAATTAGACTGTATTAAACCTGTCTATTAGTCTGTGTTAGTTCTTTTTTTTTAATCTACAAGACACTGTGCTAGGATTTTTTGGTCATGCACAAAAGTTTAACACAACAGTACCTGTTCTCAAATAACATATAATGTAATTGAAACATTATAAAGATATAACACATGTAGGAAAAAATAATAAAATATAAAGTAATGTGAAATAAGTGGTGTGTTAAGTTGTGGGATGTAAGTGGCCCCACAAAATCCAGATATCCCTTAGAATTGAGCCTAGAGACCTAAA
The DNA here is from genome assembly GCF_048773025.1 of Camelus bactrianus. NCBI lineage: Eukaryota > Metazoa > Chordata > Mammalia > Artiodactyla > Camelidae > Camelus > Camelus bactrianus. Next base: position 72,891,431 of record NC_133575.1, on the reverse strand, counting down.
TTTTCTACCAGAAAAATCACTCTTTAAAGTAAGTATTGATTCCAAAAGAGCATTGTATCACTACATAGCTATCAAAATGGCCAAAATCCAGAGCACTGACAATATCAAATGCTGGTGAGAATGTGGAGCAACAGGAACTCTCGTACATTACTGGTGAAAATGCAAAATGATATAGCCACTTTGGAAGACAGTTTGGCAGTTTCTTACAACACTAAACATACTCTTACCACATGATACAGCAATCATGTCCCTTGGTACTTACTTAAATGAATTGAAAAGTTATTTTCACAATAAAATCTGCATGTAAATGTTTATAGGAGCTTTATTTATAATTGCCACAACTTGGATTAACAAAGATGCCCTTCAGCAGGTGAATGGATACATAAACTCTGGTACATCTAAACAATGGAATATTACTTAGTGCTAAAAAGAAATGAGCTATTGTCATAATAAGACTGGAGGAACATTAAATATATATCACTAAGTGAAAGAAGTCAATCTGAAAAGACTACATACTCTATGATTCCAACTACATGACATTCTGGAAAAAACAAAACTATGAAGACAGTAAAAAGATCAGTGGTTTCCAGGGGTTGAAGGAGGAAGGGATGAATAGGAGGAATGCAGAGAATTTTGGGGGCAGTGAAATTATTGTGTATGACACTACAATAGTGAATACATGTCATTAGACATCTGTCAAAACCCATAGAATATACAAGCTCAAGAATGAACCATAAACTAAACTATGGACTTTGGGTGATAATGTGTCAATTTAAGTTCATTGATTGTAACAAATGTACCAATGTGGTACAGAACATTGATAGTGGAGGAGCTTGTGTGTGGGGTGGAGACAAAGGATATACGAGAATTCTCTGTAATTTCAGCTCAATTTTGCCGTGAACCAAAAACTGCTTTAAAAATAAAGTTTATTAATTTTTTAAAAGGCCATTATAAAGTAGTACTATCCATAAAGCCAAAAAGGGTCCATTATTATTATAGATTAGCTTACCTGGTTAATTGAGTTCTCAGTTTATGAAACAGATGCAAAACACAGAGAGAATAGGTAAAGAATATAACAAGTTTTGACAAAATAGTAGGTGGATGATTCCTGATATCTTGAATAGGAAATTCTGGCCAATCAGAGGCAAGCCACATGAGTTACAGAAAAAGAGATAGAAGTGGAGATAATCAAAAGGGCATCTATCTCACCTTTAAACAGGTTGGTATGAGTTAGCCATGAAGTCTGGAAGCAAATTATTTCATAGAAAAACTATTTAATTTGGTTATTTAAAATAAAATCTGCTTATCAATTATTTGGTGGATTCAGTTATATTCAGCTAATGTTTCATATAAGAAATTATGTACGATATATATGTATATAAACATATCTCAAAATCTAGTAAGGGAAGAAAAACAAATAATTGTGGAACAAAGTAAAAGACTATTATTCTCTTTTAATCTCTACTTACAAATATTAATAATCAACTGTGTGCCAGGCAATATGCCAGTGCATCAGTCAGCTCTCTTGCTTATAAGAAAAATATAAACTGACTCTAACTTTCCTAAATAGAAGAGAAATTTATTGAAAGTATATTGGACAATTCATAGAAAGTATATTGGACAATGATCTTTTTTGGAGAAATATCTGGCAGTATATTTATTTCAGGTCAACATTTTGGTGGTCCATAGGGGGACCAGAGAAGACTGCTGATGGCTCCAGGACTGGTGAATGAACAATTGTGGTACCCACAATTAAGCCCATTGTCACTCACTGCTTTTCTTGCTGACCCTGAAGTTTAAAGATACATCTTTTCCTGGATCTGGACTCATACACTCTTGATTTTTGAAACTCTCCAGGCTTTATTTGAGATTTATTTAAAGGTTTCATCTTTCTGGTTAAGATCTCATTCTGTATTCCAGTACACTTGGCACTTAGGTCTTATTTGAGGTCAGACTGTTGGACCTAAAGTGGCTAGCCTTATCCTGTTCCCTTTGGAACAGAAACTACTTCTCGTGACTGTGACTGGCTAGCCTTCAACCCATTCTTTCAGGAATAGAAGTTATTTCTCTGACATAGTGCCAGGTTTTCAGATTTTAGACTATTCTTTTGGAAAGGCTATCTTCTGGAGACTGGCTAAAAAAGCTTTTAGCCTGGCTCCTCCAGGACCAAGCTGCCTCCTTAAGACTGGCTGGGATGGGTTTGCAAGCTGTTTGAATTGAGCTGTTTGTGCTGTAAGCTGTTTGAAGTGTTTGAAAATTGTCCTTCACTCTAGAAGAAAAACCTCTAGAAAACAGGATACCGGTTACCTAAGCATTTCAAAGGCATACCATAGCCTCCCCTCCCCCACCAGGACTCAGGCCGATTTTATGTTTAAATACAAGGTCCTTCCTCATGTTCATTTCTGACTAAATGGACCAACCTTACCAAAGGCAATTTAGAACATCAAAGGTCGTTATGTAACTGAGCAGGACCCTGTGGGGCCCTCCAGGATCAGACCCCTCCCCGCAATCCTCTGCTGCAGCTCCTCTCTGAAGTACCCAGATGATAGTATCTCATGTATATTTCCTGAGTTTTCATACTCTTAAAACCACCACCAAAGGGAAGAAATGAGCTACTTAATGATGAAGAGCATGTGGCCCCAGACCCTCTTTCACCTAGGGGTTGATAGTGTTGACAGCACTGTTACCTCGACATCAACCAATCAGAGGATTGTGCATGAGCTGACCACATACCCTGTGCCCCCCTCCCCACCCCCGGCCTTTAAATATGCTTTGCTGAAACCATTTGGAGAGTTTGGAGTTTTCTTGGGTGTAAGTCCTCCTTGCTCAATACTGCAATAAACCTTTCTCTGCTTCAAACTTTGATGTTTCAGTTTGTTTGGCCTCACGGTGTGGCGGGCACATGAACTTGCCTTTGGTAACAATTATGGGGAACTTTTGAAATCATGAAACTTAATTAACTTAAAACAGAATTGGACTACAATAGATCAAAATTTCCAGTAATGAGTAGAATGCTTTTGTTCCATTGATATTTTAAGGCTACCCAACATTACCAGGAGTCTAAAATTGCCTCTCTGCAAAATAAGATTTTAAGATTAACTGAGGCAAACAAAGGACTAAAGAAAGATTAAATAGCTCCCCAAAGCCTCAGGCTTCTTTGGTTTCTTTGTCTCAGGCTCTGCCTCTGGCACCATATTATTCCCTCCCTTCTAGACCACATATGCATCCACTGTACTCTCAAATTCCCCACACTAATTCTCTCACCGAACTTCCCCCTGTCTCTGAAACTCTCTCATTCCCTATTCTTTAGAACTTATCAGAACCTGTTCCCTTAAAATTATGCCTTCTGAGGATCCAGAGGATAAACCCTTAATTTCTTATACTCCCTGGACTTAAGCTGACTGTGAGCCATAGCCAAAGATTTTCCCAAAATAACCAAATATATTCACAGATTTCTTGAGACATTTAATATAGTCATTCAAACTTATCGACCTAGTTTTATTATATCAGCTATTTCATGTGCTTGTTAATAAAAGCCAGGCCCAACATTGGATGAAAACTGATAATTGGGAAAATTCTGAAAGGCCTCTAGAATTACAACGAGGAGACCAGCATGCTAACTTATTGCTAACTTATTACATGGTCAGGTTTGGGCAATTGCTGAGTGATTTCATCAAGCAATTCCAAGTCCTTATTCAAAGCTTGTGGACTGGAAAAAAATTCAGGCCTGCATGCAAACATCTGACAGAGCTGTTTAAGAATAGTACAATCAATTTCAGATTGTTTTTAAAGAAAATTATTTTTTTCCCCTTCAGATGTTGATTTTACCCTGGTAGTTAAATGTAGCTTAACTCTACATTCACTAATAGGCTGAACTGGAACCTTTCTCTTCTAGTAAAAATAACCAGGTTGGAATGGGAAACTATGTCCACTCCAGATTTAGCTAATCTGGCAAACCAGCTCTCTCTCACTCCAGATAAGTCACCTAAAAGGGAAATGGCCAAAATTCTTGATCTTCAGCTCCAGCAAAAGAAGCCTCCTAAACGAGATTAAAACTCTCCTAGTTTCTGTAACTATTGCAAAGAGCCAGAACATTGCAAAAGAGATTGTTACAAATTTAAGAATTTTAGGCACCTTCAGCCTTCTAGCCAGCCTCTCCCACATACTCCCAGTTTTCAATGACGGGGCTTCAAGAAACTGCAGGGGCTCTTCCCAATCCTTAATCTTTTTTTTTTTTTAAACATCTTTTTATTGAGTTATAGTTATTTTACAATGTTGTGTCAAATTCCAGTGTAGAGCACAATTTTTCAGTTATACATGACCAATCCTTACTCTTAATTAACTTCAAATACATTACTCCAGATTGGGGATGAATTTTTTCCAGTCCTAACTGATGCTGGAGCAAAACGGTGCTCAACCCTTCTACTATAAAACAACCCCTGCCCCACTACTAAAACAGTTCAAATAGTGGTGTTACCCCCAAAGGTAAAGACCCCAGCTCTTGTCATAACTGAAAGATAAGTTTACAGCTGGGAGATGGTGTGTCCTGTTGCAAAATATTTTTTAAGATTTATTTAAAAAAAGGAAAAGTAAACCTCCAAGAAAAGGAAGTAAACTGATCCAAGGGAGGAAAAGTGGTGGGATTTTTTTCTCCCCTTTCTCTTACACCCTCGCTTAGAGGTGGTCTTTTGATTGATTGACAGATCTTGCCCCTGGAGTGCTTAGTCATGTTTGGCCCCTTTTCACGTGTCCTTACCCATGGTGTACACAGAAAAACCCATGGCAGGGGGGTCTAAACTGCAATGTTAATTATAATACAATGAGCATTGAGTCGTGTCCGATTAAGTCCTTTCTGCTACTGCGCAACCACGGCTATTGAGTTTTAACCAATTTCTTGCTGGCACTCATTTAGAAGAAGTAAAGCCCTTTTATGTTGGAGGCGGGCGTAATATCATCTTCAGATCATCCTCCCTCTCCTCCACCAATCTGCCCGGTGCCCCCACTTATCTAACTACCTAACAGTGAGGATCTCTAATGAACCTCAAAAGGATCTTGCCTCTGTACCTTTACCCTTTTTTTTAGGCTGTTTGAGAGACACCCACTCTTTTCTCCTTAGTTCATCCACCCCTATCCATTTATTAGGCTGTGACTTAGAGAAATATCTTGTGGGGATTTCTTTTTCCCAAAATGGGGAAATAATTCTAGAATTTGCCAGCAGTCATGAAAGTAACCCACCAGGTGAAGTAAATGAACTTTGACATCTTTTATTTGTTCTGTCTCTGACTGTACTAGGGCAGATTCAAGAAACACTGATAATTTGCCCCTATTGAATTAGCTACCACTTCCCTTATGGACAAAATCTCTAACTGCTGTTGGCAAAATTCAATAACACCTGCCATCAAGATTCAAACAGATCCCTCAAAACCTCTTTGCAGAGTAAAACAATACCCTGTCAGTAAAGAAGCCCTTCAAGGCATAAAGGCCATAATAGAAGATTAAAAGGACCAAGGCCTTATTATCCTTGTACTAGTACCAGTAACACTCCTACTTTACTCTTGAGAAAACCTGAAGAGTGGAGCTTTTTCCAGGACCTCCAAGCAATAAACAACATTGTTTTCCCTTGACACCAGGTATTAATTCTTATCTTTTTTATGTTACTAACATTCTTTCCCACCAGAAGCAAGTTATTTACTGTAGCTGATTTATGCTATACATTCTTCCATGTTCCATTTCATGAAGCTGGCCAATACCTTTTTGCCTTCACTTAGGAAGAAAAACAATTCACCTGGACAGTAAGGCCTCGGGTTATACTGAGACTCCTTATTTCTCACAAATCCTGAATGCTGCTCCGTATGACACAAAGTTCCCTACGCGTTCTACTTTGTTGCAGTATGCGGATACTTTGCTTCTATGCTCTCCTTCTCAAGCCTCCTTACAGGATGTTGGCATCTACTTGTTAAATCTTTTAACCTTAAAAGTACACAAGGTTGCCAAAGGAAAATTGCTGTTGGCCCAAACATAGGTTCCATATTTAGGGCATCTGATATCAGAACAAGGGCTACACCTAGATCCACATAGACTTTGTGGTGTCCTAAGTTCCTCTAAACCAAAACTAAGTGCCAACTGTGAAGTTTTCTTGGACCAGTTGGTTATTACTGAAATTGGATGCCCAATTTCTCTCCTATGGCCAAACCTTTGTACATTTTTCTCAGCAATAACGACTCTGACCCAATTTTATGGGAAGAATTAGATAACTTAGTCTTCAAAGCCTTAAAGGAGAGTTTGAGAAACCCACCTGCCCTTAGCCACCCCAATTATCAGATTTCCTTTTTTTTTTCAATATGAAAAGGAGGAAAATGCCGTTGGGGTATTCACCCAGAAACACAGGGACTGCTATCAACCCATGAGGTATTAGAGTCAGCAAATAGACTCTGTGCCATGGGGATACTCCCCTTGTCTCAAAGACATTATGGCCACTGCCCTTTTGGTTAAGGCCACCAAGAAAAATCATTGTGTGATGCCCTTTAACCATTTTTGTACCACATGCAGTAGAAGCCCTTCTGAATTCTCCTCACGCTCAACAATTCTTAGCCAGCTGCCTCACCTCCTATGAAGTTCTTTTATTAATAGCACTTCACAAGCTCTTTTACATTATAATCGCCTTAATTAACCTGGCTACTCATTCCCCCTCCACCACTTACAAAGTAACCCCAGGCCTGTTTAATAGGGATAGACCATTTCCTGACTCCTCAAGATGATCTGCAGGAGACTATTTTGGATAACAATGACTTCTCGTGGTTCACTGATGGTTCCTATTTAGAAGGTGACAATGGTAAATATTGTGCTGGGTATGCTATTGCAACCCCTTTTGATGTTGTTGAAGCAGAATCTTTACCCAAGGCTACTTCAGCCCAACAGATTGAATTAAACTCTCTTGCATAGGCTTGTACTTTAGCCAAAGACAAAACTGCCAACATTTATTCTGATAGTAGATATGTGGTCAAAGCAGCTCATGGTTTTAGAATGTTGTGGGAATAATGTGACTTTCTTATTTCTGACACAGGAAGGAAGGGGGCAAGGCACAGCCCTTAAACAAATGACACAGCAATTAGCACCAAGATGGCAGAAAAGTCAACTCCCAATAGAACTTGAGGTCAAGATGGTAGGAGAATTGACTTCCAGTAGACCTTGAGTTTCATTATATGCTCATTGTAATATATTAGCATGGTAAATGGCACTCCCACAGGTGCCATGACAATTCCAAAGCTAACCATAAAATGTCAAAAAGTGAGCAGTGCTCCAATTCCTGGAAATCCCAGCCTCTACCCCAAAGTAGTTGGAATAATCCTCCCACTTTTTAGCATATGAAGTTACCAAGCCCATAAAAACTAACACCCCCAGACCTTATGGTTAATCTCATTTTCCCAGCCAACCCATGCTCTGAGGCCCCCGCTCTCCCTTCTGAGTAAGATGGCTCTATTCTGCCTATGGAATGTGTCTCCCCTAGGCCCTTCTGCCTTTCTCTTTCCTTTTGTGATGGTCCATACTCTTTCTATGGAGTATGTACCTACTTTTACTTTAAACACCCACCTCCATGCCTTGTAGCCTACCTGACCTTCTGAGATGGCCTACACTCAGTCTATGGAGTGTGTATTTCTCTGAATAAATCTACTTTTATTCAACTGTGGCTCACTCTTGAATTCTTTCTTGTGTAGAGTCAAGGACTCTTACTTGATGGGGCACGTCCCAGGGACTCGCCTGAGACCTGGGACTTGGTCATCCTCTCACATCCCATTTTTCCTGTATCACTTCCTGTGGAAACAAAATTAAAAATGGCCCCTATGTTCAGGAATTCTTGAATGCAATAATTTTACCTGCTATTTAGTTATTATTAAGGATCTGGGGCATTTTAAAGTTAACTTTCTGGAAACTAAGGAATTCTACTCTTGAAACCAACAGCAGCCAAACCTCAATCATGGTCTAAATGAATATTTCCCCAAATAATAACTTGAAAAAACTGGCAAAAGAGGCCAAACTATTGGCCTCAGAAAACAAAAAACCAAGATTAGAAATTCAACCATTGTTGGTTTGATAAAAAGAGAAAGCTCTGGTTTGGACAAAATAACAACCCAGCCCTACTGGAAACCCTAAAATTCCCCCTCCTCACCACTGTACATGCATTAAACCATTGTTCTACTGGCTAAATGGTAGTATTCATAAATCAATATTGGTGGGGAATCATGAAGAAGGCTGCAAAGTGTCTACCTCTCTTGTCCCATTTGTTTAATGTACAACCCAGGGAAACCTATTTGTACTGTTCCCAGACATTTAAAGTTGCCCAATGGATCATTTAAGATCTCACAGATGGATTTCATACAACCTCCTTCACCTCATGAGTATAAATATGTTTTAATCATAGTCTGTATATTTTCACTCTAAACTAAACTTTTCCCTTGCAGACAGGCTACTGCTTCTTCTGAGGCTACAGTCCTTTTGGACAAGATTGTCCCTCCCTAAGGAAGTCCTCTTGAACTTCATAGTGAATGAGAAAACCATTTTACTGCCCAAGTTCTTTGACAATTCTGTGCTGTTTGGCTGATTTTACAACACTTACCCATGCTTAATCCTCTGGCTTAGTTGAATGCACTAATGGCATTATTAAGACTCAGTTGCCAAAATTTGTAGAAGGCCCACAAGAACTTTACAAAAAAAAATTGGTCTTTCTAAAACTCACATCCTCCCCTTTTGAAACTTATAAACTCTTACCCTTTGAGATAGTCATAGGACCCTTGAGTGCATTTGGTTCCCACTTCTTTTGCCTCACAACTGAGAGAAGGGGAAATACTTTATTATTGCAAAGACCTAATCTCTTCTATTAAAGATAACCGTGTTTTGGTAGAGCAATATTTCCACAGTGTGCCCTCAGGAGATGAAGACCTTGAGCATCACACCTTACAACCAGCAGATCTTGTCTATTGGCAAATATACCTCCAGAAGGATTCTTCAGCCTCATTGGAAAGGTCCCTATCATGTACTCCTAACCAATCCTTGTGCCACTAAGCTCCAAGGAATAAACTCTTGGGTTCACATGACACACCTAAAAAAAAGCTCCAAACCCTGACTGGACCTGCACGTCATCTGTGACCTGAAAGTAACAATTTCCTGGAAATGAAGTAAGCAGAATTTGACGAGACAGCTTTGCCAAGATATTCAGACTAGACCCATTGGAAATTTGTCCCCAAACCTTTGATGATGACATAACAATTTCGATGATTTCTAATATCTTTGATTTTTTAAAAATTTTCTTCTGTCTTTTGTTTTTCTGATTTTTAAAATCTATGATCTTGACAATATATTGACTTTAGACAAAAAAAGGCCTGAGAGTACTCCCTCCTGCCCCTATTTGTTACTCGAATGGGGCCTTAATAAATTTCAATCTGTGCAATTTTCCTCCTGTGTGAGACATTGCACCCAAGGAAAAATAAGTAAATAAATAGAGTTGGGAAACCAGAAGGGGGCGCTCTCATGCCCTGTGTGGCTAGCAGAGCTCAACAGAATAAAAACCTAACCTGGCAAAGACTTAGCCATGAAAAGCCATGGACTCTTGGTTTACTATAGCCCTCCCACTTCCTTTTCCTACCTATAAAAGCATTCTGCTTTCTTTGCTATGTGTAGACTTGCACGAGCCTTGCCATGATTGCAGACCCTGCGTTGCAGTTCTCTGCTTATCCTGATCAAAACCATCTTTGTTGGAGAATTATCAGTCAGTCTATTCGTTTCAGGTCAACAGGAAGTAGAAAGGTTTTTGTTGATTTCAGCTTGGAAGATCTTGAACATCATTCTAAGGAACTTGGAATTTATTATGTAAGCAATCAAAGGCCCTTAGAACTTTTAATATATATGTATATATTATTATACATAAATATATACCTATACCCCCTACTTAAATATATAAATGTTTAAAATGTCAGTTTGGTCATTTTTTTCATTAGACGGGATCCATTTAGAGACTCAAGTAATTCTTCCTGCATCTAACTGGAACATTTATTCTTCAATTACTCTTTACTGTGAAAGAAGATCATAATCTTGACATTCTGCCTTAAAGAAATTTTATGAGGATTTAAAAATAGCTTTCAACTATCTAACCAGTGCTGCAAGGTGGCTATAAAATCATATTGACAAAAATTGATTTATTTCTTAGTTTCCCCATCTCTGACATGGGGACTTTAATATTCAATAACTGACTGGCTCATGTGGCTTTAGTGAATACTAATTAGTTACTGCTAGTTAAATTCTAGGATATAGATACTGTCACTAACATCTATGTAGCATTAGTCATTTAATTTCACAATGAATTTTCTGTTAGTCTCACAGGTGAGTTGCAAAACTTAATGCAACTATTTCCTTATTAATATTGGTGTCATCTGAATTCTAAAGATTTTTGATCACTTCCAATAAATTCTGTTTTTCTTTCACCTTCTTTTCTTTTTCTTTGCACTGGAACTTGATTAATCTGTCTGCTGTTCCCAGTTACCCAAAGTTCATATATAAGTGATTCTTTTTCTACACATAATAAAAATAAATACATATAAAACTTAATACATCAGATACTGTTGAAAGCAATTTACCTATATTAACTCATGCAATATTCATAATTACTTTATCATGTGGGTTCTATTACTATTATCCCCTTTTTTACAAATAAGAAAATTGAAGCATTAAGAGGTTGAGTAACTTACTCAAAGCCACACAGCTAGTAAGTGGCAGAGCTAGGATTTGAACTCAGACAGGCAACAGAGTACAGTCTCTTAATTTAAATGCTTTACTTTTAAAATATGATTTAATGTATTTTATACCACTAAATAAGTATAACCTTAAAAAGTAGTAAGCAAAGCAAAAAGAATAGGTAAACAAATTTACTAACTAATTTTGGTTTTACCACTAATTTATACTTTACTTCAATTTGATAAAAAATAATTGAACATGTGATACATACAATACACTGTACTGGTCTCAGTAGAGGAATTTGTAGTCGAATAAGTAATGATTCCTATATGAAAGTATTTTAAACTATTATATAATAGTACTATAAATGGAGGAGTAGAGGAGGTCTAAGGATGTTCTGTTTGGAAAAAAAAGGAGATGGCAAGTTCAAAGAAGTTGCATGGTATTTTAAGCAGGCAGTAGGTGGCAGTATCTAAATTAAACTGAATGCATTTTAGACACAATTCTTTATTAAGTGAGTGACTTCATTTTTCATATTATTTTATGAAAGGCCATGATAATTTTGTGTTTATATTTGGTCTCATTTTTTAATTATCAGCAAATATGTCTATAAAATTATCCATTTAGAAATAAAGTTTTACATTTATCTGAGCAAATGTGTGTACGTATATATACAATGACATATGTTGACTAATAAATGACTGTAAAATAGTAACATCACTCTAATATCTGTGACATAGTCATTATTAACTTTATGTTTAACATGAACTGATAATCAAGTGAGAAATATCTTTCTCTGAGGAAAATCAGAAATGTTGAATAGAGATGTGTTTGATTTTTCTAGTTTTTCTATTGATAAAACTTAATACTATTTCATCCAATTGAAGTACTGAGAAGAAATACAATCATTCAAAATCACTTATCTTCAAAATATTGTTTTATACTTTCCAAATCTTGAGTAGAGAAAATAATTTATACTATGTCCAGACTAGCATTTAACACTTGAGTTCAACAATATTATTGACTCTTTACTGAAAAGGAAACAGAAAAATTTATTAAAAAGCATGGTAACTTAAAATATAAAAAACTCCCTCCTGTGGTAACTGAATTATGTGCTTAACATTTTTCTCTCTGTTTTAATCAAAGTCTTATATGAATTTATTTGCCCCCTTTACTTTTTAATTATAGGGGCAATCAATGCTTATTGCAAAAAGAGTTAAAATAATATGTAAATGTACAGTGTAAAAATGAAAAACCTCTCACAATTCTTTCCTATCCTGCCAGTCAGAAAGAATCACATTAAATGTCTGGTATATGTTCTTCAAGATTTTATTTTCTATCCATATACAGGAAGCATTTTTAAAATGACATCATACAACATTATACATATGGTTCTACAATTTGCTTTTTTCACTTACTATATTGTGAGTACTTTTAAATATCTTTATACATAACTATTTTTATAAAATTTGATAGAATTCCACTCCATGGATGTACCAAAGTTTATTTTACTAACACTCCATTGATTGACACCAAGGTTGCTTCCAAGACTTCTTTTTTACAAACAATGCTGCAATAAATTTTCTGCATCTGTATGCATGGTTACACATTTTATCCCAAAAGATAGATTCTCAGAAGTATAAATGCTGATCCAGGGTACTCATATTTTATATTTTAATAGATACTATCATGTCCCCTCTGGAAGAGAGGTCACAATTTAAAATTTTACCAAGAATGGATAAGGCCATTTCTTTCTACGCTCTTGCCAGTACTGGATATTATGAATATTATTAACCTTTGCTAATCTGACACATAAATAACTTTTGATTTACATTTCCAAATTTTTATCGTGTTCATGTATTTATTCAACACACATTTAACAGCCTATACATCTTATATTCTGAGAAGTCTTGTAGGCACTGGAATAAATCAGTGAAAAAACAGAAAAATATCTTTGTCCTTGTGGAGCTTATATTCTAGTGTGGTGTCTGCAATCTTTATTTTTCCGTTAGTTCATTGTTTATAATAAAAATTGTAAATGACCTAAGTGACCTGTGAAAGGACATATGGTATATCTATACGATGGAGTATCATGGAGCCATTATAAAGAAGATTTCAGTGTACATTTAATGGCATGAAAATGTATTCATGATATATTTTAAGTTAAAAAAGCAAATGTTGAACTCGTTTTTCAACACAAAATCATGATTCCTAAGCAAGTAGAAAATTAGTATTTGCCATAGATTTTATATACTATCAATTAATTTGAATAGCAATAAGATGTTATAACTAGTTCAAAGGAGAATTTGGAAAACATATACAGCTATGTAGGTCATAAGTAATGCTGAAATCAATTTATAAACATATTTTTAAAAATGACCCATATCCATAGTTCAATAGCATCTCCAGAGCATCAGGAGGATCAGAGTTCTCCAGAGAAACAGAAACAATATGATAAATAAAGATGTAGATATGGATATATAGATATAAAGTACCATGATCTATTGTCTGAAAACTGGAGACCCAGGCAAGCTGGTAGTGTGGTTTTAGTCTGAGTCCAAAGGCCTGAGAAGCAGAAGCACTGACAGTGTAACTCCCATCAGAGGGCAGAGGAAGATTAATGTTCCACCTCAGCCAGTCAGGCAGAAAGAGAGAATTATTCCTTCCTTGTCCGTTATGCTCTGTCCTGGCACTAAAGAAATGTGTGACATCCACCCACATTAGGCAGGGCAATCTGATTTATTCAGTCCACCAATTCATATGCTAATCTCTTCCAGAAACACCCCAACATACACAGAAATAACGTTTAAATAAATTTCTGGGCACCCTCTGGGACAGTCAAGTTTACATATAAAGTTAACCCATCACAAGTCTCCCACTGTCAACTTGGCTCCTATAGACATCCTTAGGCAATATTTGATCTCCAAATAAAGACAATAACAAGGTCATAATTCCACCTAACATGATACAAGTATCCTGCACACAGCTAAAAATGCATTAGCCCCTTCCCCAAAAGAGGAGGTCAATTTTGAGTGATATTTACTCTTTTCCTTGATATCTTGTAAATATCATGATGTAAAATTAGGAATACTTAAATATTATGATATAAAGGCAACCAATTATCATTTCTATACACAAATATTATTTCCTTTATTGTTAGTATTCTACAACTTAGTAAAATAACTTTAAAGCAGTGAAAGGCAGAGATAATCTTGAAGAGTGTACTTGACAGAACAGCCAATATTTCTCTGGCATGCTTCAAAAGTTTTCTCAATTTTCTCAACATAGGTTATAAAGGAGTGTAGTTGCATAGAAACAAATTTGGAAGGACAAAAGTGTTTAATAGTAAGTTTTGATGGTAAAAATATATGTGATTTTTATTTTATTTTTTATAAATTTTGTTTTCCAGTTCTTTATACTGAAGACAAGCATACATTTTTATTATAGGGAAAACTATAAAATTATTATTTACTGCATATTGCATGTTTACTTTATTTTTTTAGCATTTTTTATTGATTTATAATCATTTTACAATGTTGTGTCAAATTCCAGTGTTCAGCACAATTTTTCAGTCATACATGGACATATACACACTCATTGTCACATTTTTTCTCTGTGAGCTACCATAACGTTTTGTGTATATTTCCCTGTGCTATACAGTATAATCTTGTTTATCTATTCTACAATTTTGAAATCCCAGTCTATGCATGCTTACTTTAAAAGTAGATTTGACTCAGAATAAACCACACAAATATGCTTTAATATGCACCAATCTAGATTTGGTATAGAGTTTTGAAATAAAATATCTCAATACCCAGGTCAATATGTATAAGATATTGAAATGATACTCTTTGCCTTTCTGTTTGTTACATTAGGAATGGCAGGATTAAAAATAACCAGACAGAAGAAGATCTTTAAAATAAAATTCACAGGTTTACAAAATCATTATGATTTTCACACTAAATTTTTAAAGGCCAATATGTTATTTTCTGCTTGGATATCTTCTATATGAATTCAAGATGTTGTCTGGCATTTTGCTGAAATGTGAACATAATCCAGCTTAATCTGATTAATTAAAAATATTTTTACTGAAGTATAATACAAAGGGAAATGTACAGATCAGAAGTGCACAGTTTGGTAAAAACTGAACAGAGCCAGGTAACTAGAACACAGATCAAGAAAGAGAACATAACTAGCCACTGAGAAGACCCCTGATGCCTATTTCCAGTCATGACCACTGCCAAGGGTACCCACTCTCCTGACTTCAAACTTTGTAGACTAACTTTGCCTATTTGCATTCCATTTTTGCATTTTATATAAATTGAATCATATAGTATGTAATCTTAAGTGCCTAACTTCTTTCACTAAAAATTGTATTTGTGAGATTCATCCACATTATTGCTTGACTACTTTTTGTATGTATATTGCCTTTTGTGAATTTGCTGTGGCTATTCCTCCAGAATTTTTTCTGTTCTCTTTTGTATCTCCTTTCCATCACCTGACATACTTTTTTTCTATAGGAAATATCCTTATATACTTAATATTGATCCTTTCTAAGTTATATTTATATACATATATATTTTATATTTTTAAGGTGCTATTTGTTTTTTTAACTTTGTTCTTTTAATTATTTAAAAGTTTGAAGTTTTTATTTCATTGCATATGTCTTTCTGCCCTGGCACTTCAGAGAACTTGTGCCGCCAAGACAAACCAGGAGCTGAGATTTGGCATGGAGCAGGGGTGGGGCCATTCCTCGGTCTTCCCTGAGCCCACCTTTGGAGTGCTGACCTGAGGCAGAGTGGCAGCTGCACAGTGCAGCAGAGCAACCAGCCCCAGGAGAGGGTGGGCAGTAACCCTCTTTCCTGGCAGGAACGCAGCACCTGACCACGGTGCTGGGAGGGGAAGCGATCTGCCCACCTGCCTCCCCCGCCTCCCAGTGCAGCATCTGACTGCGGCATCAGGAGGGGGAGTGACAGGCCCGCCCATCGGGTAAGAATTCAGCTCCTGATCCAGTGTTAGAAGAGGGCATGATCTGCTAGCCAACAGCCACTGGAAGCAGCACAGATGAGGGCGCCAACAGAGGGCCTCTGGAAACAGCAAGCTGAGTTCATGAAACAGGGCGAAGACACAAAGACCTCTCGATAAAATCATTAAGAGCACACCGTCTCCAGGAGAACTAGATAACTGATACTCCTTAAACCACAGTGCCAGCGAGATATGAGCAATATGAAGAAGCAGAAGAACCAATCCCAATTAAAAGAGCAAGAGAAATCCCCTGAAAGCACGATCAAGGAAATAGACATTGATGGCCTATTAGATCAAGATTTCAAAAAAGGAGTGATCAAAGTACTGAAGGAACTAAAAGAAATCGTGTTTAGAGATATAAAATATGTCAAAAATGAGATAGAAGCTATAAAGAAGAACCAAGTAGAATTAGTAAACTCATTTGCTGAGATGAGAGCTGACCTAAAGGCTGTACAAAGCAGGCTAGATAATGCAGAGGAATGAATAAGTGACCTAGAAGACAGGACAACAGAAAGCACCCAATCAGAACAGCTGAAAGAAAAACAAATAAAAAACAATGAAAACAATATGAGGGACCTATGGGATAATATAAAGCATGCCAATCTATGCAAAATAGGGGTTCCAGAAGGGGAAGAAAGATCAAAGGGGATTGAAAAGGTCTTGGAAGAAATCATGACTGAAAACTTCCCAAACCTAAAGGAATCAGATATCCAAATACAGGACACTCAGAGGGTCCCAAACAGGAAGAACCCAAACAGACCCACACCAAGACATATCATAATCAAGATGGCCAGAGTCAAGGATAAAGAAATGATCCTAAAGGCAGCAAGAGAAATACAAAGAGTGAGTTACAAGGGAACCCCCATAAGGCTCTCAGCTGATTTCTCTACACAAACACTACAGGCCAGAGGGACTGGCAAGGTATATTCAAAGTCCTGAATGAAAAAAAGATGCAGCCTAGGATACTCTATCCAGCAAGGCTATCCTTTAGAATAGAAGGAGAGGTAAAGAACTTCAGAGACAAGCAAAAACTAAGAGTTTAGCAACACTAAATCCATGCTAAAAGAAATATTGACAGGTCAACTCTAAATAGAAAAGAAGCAGGATGCTGCAAAAATGAGAAACTCATAACTGGAAAGGAGATAACTGCCATGAATTACAAATAGAATAAACACAAATTGTAAAAGAAGACATCTAAATCATTAAGAGTGGGAGAGGGAAGCAAGGAAAGCCACTGTGGAAAACAGTATGGAGATTCCTCAAAAGACTAGGAATAGACTTACCATATGACCCAGGAATCCTGCTCCTGGGCTTATATCCAGAAGGAACCCTACTTCAGAATGACACCTGCACCCCAATGTTCATAGTAGCACTAGTTACAATAGCCAAGACATGGAAACAGCCTAAATGTCCATCAACAGATGACTGGATAAAGAAGAGGTGGTATATTTATACAATGGAATACTATTCAGCCATAAAAACTGACAGCATAACGCCACCTGCAGTAACATGGATGTTCCTGGAGAACGTCATTCTAAGTGAAGTAACCCAGAAAGAGAAAGAAAAATGCCATGTGAGATCGCTCACATGAGGAATCTAAAAACAAAACAAAACAAAACATAAATACAAAACAGAAACAGACTCATGGGCATAGAATACAAACTTGTGGTTGCCAAGGGGGCGGGGGGTGTGAAGGGACAGACTGGGATTTTAAGGTGCAGAATAGATAAACAAGATTGTACTGTACAGCACAGGGAAATATATACAAGATCTTGTGGTAGCTCATAGCAGAAAAAAAAATGTGACAATGAATATATATATATGTTCGTGTATGACTGAAGAGTTGTGCTCTACACTGGAATTTGACACAACATTGTAAAATGACTATCACTCAATGAAAAAATGTTAAAAATTTAAAAAAAAATAAAAATCAAACTACTCTAAATATTCATTCATTTTCCAGTTTTATTAAAATATAATTGATATATAATAATATATAGGCATATTTGTTTTATTGTGCTTCACAGATATTATGGTTTTTATAAAGTGAGGGTTTGTGGTGATCTTGTGTTGAATAAGTCTATTGGTGACAATATTCTAGCAGTATTTGTTCACTTTGTGTCTCTGTGTCACATTTTGGTAACTCCAGCAATATCTCGCATTTTTTCATTATTATTATATTTGTTATGGTGATCTGTGATCAGTCATCTCTGATGTCATTATTGCAAAAAGATTATGAAGCACTGAACATTCAGAAGATGGCTAACATCTTTTAGCCATAGAGTATTTCATGTAATTAAAGCATGTAATTTTTTTAGACATAATTCTATTGCACACCAAATAGACTACAGTAAAGAGTAAATGTAACTTTCATATGCACTGGGAAACTAAAAAATTTGTGACTCACTGTATTGCCATATTTATTTTATTGCAGTTGTCTAGAACTGAACCCACAATATCTCTAAAGTATGCCTGTATTGGTTTTAGGATTACATATTTATTCATTTCTTCTTTCTTTCTTTTTTTATAACACATGCTCCAGTGAATTCAGGAAATAATGACGATCTGCATTAATCCTAACACTCAGAGATCAGCAGCATTCGTGTTTTGTCATATTATATTTTGTATATATCTATGTATATATACAACATTTTGACAGCACTTGCAATATTTTATGTTTTATATTCTGCACAATGAGTAGTTTCCCATGCCATTACCTTTTCCCCAAAAAACTATTCTTTTAATAGCTACAATTCATTTAATTACATGAATGTGCAGTAATTAAATGTAACCTTTATTATTATTTAGATAGTTTCAAATGACTTTTAAGAAATAAAGGACACTGTAGTGAAGAGCTTTGTACCTTAATATTGTGAAAATTTCTGAGTATTTCCTGAAGAAATTTCTAAAGATTAAAGTAAGTGGTTAAAAAGTATAGGTTTTTTGGAGTACCTCTTCTCTTTTTTCTCTTTTTCTTCCTTTTACCTATTGCTAGTGCTAACTTTATCTGGACAAAGAATGCACCATTTGGACTCTCACCAGTGGTATATAAGTGTGCTCACTTAGCTGATCTTTAAAACCATGAGTCTAAAATAATTTCTAGAATTACATCCCAAAGATGAAATTGCAAAAACATAAAAGATCATTGCATAAGACCATTTATCTTGGCACTATTATAATAACAAAAGACTAGAAACAATCCAAACATCATCAGTTGAGGATTGTTGAATAAACTAAAGTTTATCTGCATTTTGGAGTACAAAAGCAGCTATTAAAGAAATGGGGAATATATTTATATATTGATATATAGAGTTCTACAAAATGTATTTTTAAGTATAACTGACAAATTATCATGGAGGAAAAAATGTGTCTAATATGTGCCCATTGACTTAATAAGGGAGTGAAAACATATATGATAAAAATATATATAATATTGATATATAATTATATAGTTTTGAACAATGAAAAATAACCCCCAATATAAAATAATAAAATAATGTAAATTATCTAAGAGGGGAGAATAGGTTGAAAGAATCAGGGATAGAAACCAGGCTTCCCAGAAAATATTTTACACATTTGTTTAGAACCATGTAAATGCTTTATATAATTATAAGAAAAATTTAAATTCAAACAACAGCTTCTAAAAACCAAAGAAAAAATTAACTGAGCAATGCATCAAGTTGATACCTTAACCATATAGTGAAAAGTCATTATAAATGACTGCTAAAGATAAAAAAAAATAATAAAACAGAATAATGTTTATAATTATTTGTAACTTGATAGGGGAATAAATGATTACTATTTAGTTATTGGCTTTTATAAGTATTAATTTGTATTAGATCTGTCATGTTTTTAAATTTATGATTTTCACTTACATAGTCTTCTAGCCATTATTTTTTACTTTATTTGCATTTAGCATTTTACTCAATCTTTCCTTTGTAATTGTCCTTTGATGGTGGAATCAATTTTTTTCAGATAGTTAACCAATTTTTCCCACATCACTTAATTACTGATATATTCTTTACTTACTGATTTGAAATACTATCATTATCTGATATTTTCATTGTACAGATAAGTCCTTAATCGCCAGGGTCTAGATTCAGATCAAATAATTTGCTGTGTTTGATTTACTTGAAGCCTAGTAGTACACATACTTTAAATTTTCACACATCATCACTCAGATACATTAATCATATTTAAGGTAGCTTTACATCAGTAAAAAAAAAAAAAATCTCCCTACATTTTGTAAACCACAGAAAAGAAAGTAGGTGTAGTATGAATTTTTATGCTAATTCTCATTCTTACATTAATACTAATGCAATAAAATCTAGCACTTACATAGTGTTTTGCATATGCCAAGCACTGCTATTAGAAGCATTTATATAAAATTAATTTTGTAAACCTCATAAACCTTCGAAGGTGATATTATTATCATTATCCCCACTTTACAGATGAAGAGACTGAGGCATGGAGAAGATTAATAAACTTCTCAATGTTACACAGCTGATAGATGGTGAAACAAGTGGCTATTTATTAAATACCTAAACTCTGTACAAGGTACTGTCTTAAAAATATTAAATTCATGACCTCTAATTACAAAACCTTATAAATAGGCATTACTATTCTCATTTTATAGATGAAGAAGTCCAGACTAAGTTAATTAAACTTCTTATTGTCACACAGATATCAATGATAAATATACACATCAAATCCCACTTGCCTTGATTCAAAAACTATGCTTTTTTTTATTATGCTTCTTCTGAAACTGATTGATAATCTACATTTAGTCTGGATCTCTGGGCATATCCTGACATACCTTAAACATAGTTGTCAAGTAGAACTTACCAGCTACTGTCATTTTATGACAAGTGACCAAAACACACAGAAAACACAATAAAACAACAGCAACAACAACAAAAATCACTAAACTTTTCCAAATTGTATAATTTTATTCTCAGGCTTTATCACTCACTAACCATATTAATTTATACAAGTTACTTAATTTCTCTGATCACAGTTCTTTAATCTGTAATTATGTGTAATAATAATGGTACCTACCTTAGGTCCTACTTAATTTCTCTGATCACAGTTCTTTAATCTGTAATTATGTATAATAATAATGGTACTTAACTTAGGTCCTTAGGACGGTTATATGAGATAATGTATTTATATTATTTAGCAAAATATCTGAATGCTACTAATTACTCATTAATTGTAAGTTAGTTTAATCAATTAAAATTCTCTTTTTATGGTTATTTTTCTTGAAAGACCACGGTAAGGTAAGTTAAATTCCAAATGAGCTTGAATACTCAATTTCATGTACTTAAAAAGGAAACATTATTTCAGCCCAAAAGATGCAAGTATGATTAGCAGAAGCAGACTGAAAACAAAAGACTCTTCATCTCAGGAAATAATATTAAAACTTTTCACATTAAAAGTGGAAAATTCAAAAAAGATACCTTTGCTTTGTCTACAATGATGAGAATGTTAAAAATTAACAATAAATCAAACCATGGCATTAGACAAAAATATTTTAACCTTTCAAATTTCCCTCTTTCAAAATGCTATCACTGGCCTGTATCAAAATTATTACAATTTAATTGCAATTCTACTTTCCTTAGACCATTTGATAATTAACACCTGGAGAGACTTATAATTAATAAAACATTCATTTTAAAATTGTTTTCTTGGTCTACAAAAGACTTTTAACTAGATTGTCCACCATTAGCTTCTACCCTGCCTAACTTTTGTAACAAGCAAAATAAAGTGCAGAATGCTATGTCATAATAAACATGTTGAATCTCAAGCTATTTGAGCCAGTAATGGAAAATAAAAATTTTTCACTTTGGGAAATGTCTACTATTTACAAAAGTAAAGATCTTTGTGTAATGAACTCCTATGTATCCATCATCCAGCTTCAATAATTATCGACTAATAGTCACTTTTGTTTCACTGAAACCCCCACACACTCCTGTTCTTAGTCCTCACTGAACAATTCTGAGGCAAATCACAGACATCATCATTATATTAAGTCATTTTGTTCATAATTACTTCAGTATGTATACATATCGAATTTGAAAATATATATTATGTATATACACTGAACAATTCTGAATCAAATCCCAGACATTGTCATTATATTAAATCATTTTCTTTATAATTACTTCAATATGTATACATAGTGAATTTGAAAATATATATTATATGCTACATATATTATATACATTTTCACAATTATCTCAAAATTTGATTTTGCAGTTTATAAATTTGATTCAGGATTTAAATAAGTTCTATATATTAGATTGGTTGTTATATGTATTCATTCCTTTTTAATATATAGATTTCTTGTACATCTTTTAGCAATTTTCTCCCTTTGCAGTTTTTTTTTTTGTAGAAGTAACTGGGTCTTTTGCTCTGTAGAATTTTCTACTGTCTTAGTTTCCTGATTACATTCTGCAGTATTTTGAATATACCCCTCTGTCTTCTCAGTTTCCTGTAAATTAGTTATTTTATTTAAGCTGTGTTGTACAATATGGTGGCTACTAGACACATATGGCTATTTAAATTGATTAAAGCTAAATAAATTTAAATTCAGTTCCTCATTTGCACTAGTTGGATTTTGAGTGCTAAATAGCCACACGTGGCTAGTGGCTACCTTACTGGATAGTGTGAATTATAGAGCATTTTCAAAATTACAATAAGTACTATTAGGCAGTACTGGACTAGAGGTGTGATCAGATTCACAATCGTTTTGGTAAGAATATATCACAGACGGGGTTGCACACTCCATTAGGAGACACATAATATTTGGTTGTCTCTATGATAATAGCAGCTCTAAGCCATTAATGATGATCGTTTGAATATATTAATTCATTAGACCTTATAAAATACATTCAAATTTAAAATAATAAGATAGAATAATAATAATAATAGAAAAAGAAGAAGATCTGATACTTATTAAACATCTGTTCTATGGCAAGTACTGTTTTAAGAGTCACTAAGTAACTTTGTGCCTAGGGCAAGCCACTTTTTCTCCCTGTATCTAAATTTCCTTATCGGTACAATGGACATAACAATAGTGTCTACCTCATGGTACCGTTAAGTGCATTAAATGGATTGACACTTGGAAAAGTGCTGCAAATAACATTTGGCAAATAGTAAGTGCTATACAAATGTTATGAAATAAAACCTCACATATAGTTTATGCACATTTAAATGTTCACAACAACCTGATAGAATATGTGCTGTTATTACTCTAATTTTAGAGATTAGAAAACTAAAAGCACAGAGAGGTCCATTACTTGCCCAAGGCCATAGTTTGTGTCTTTGGTTTACCACACCAAGGATGGTTGTATGTTATACTAGCAGTTTACAGTATCTAAACTACTGTAAATTTTCAAAGAAGAAGAATGTCTAGATGTCTTAGATTAATGTCATTCATATGGATTAACAACACAAATATAAAACTGAAATGGCACAGGGAACCATATCATACGATATGATCACTCTGGGTCTCATACCTCCCAAGATTTGGTAGACAACGTTCCTGAAGAAGAATCAGTTTGTCCCGCCTATCCAGGTTCCCCAAGATGAAAGATCTGATGGGACTGATTTGCTTTTCAAACAATTTGGGCAGATTAGCATTTTCAACCACTTGAAAGAGATTTTTGTCTCCCTCGTGTGCTGTTATAATCTTTGGCTCAGAGACTAATCCCTTGTCAAATTAGTCATGACTAAGATAGTATGGCTGATTTCATTTGATAATCATGATATGAGCCTTTTTTTCCCTCAAGGAACAAGCATTTTTAGCCAGTCTTTTCAGAAGGAGAGGTGTTCATAAACTCTGCTTTTAAAAGGTTAAGGAGAGCCCTTGTAGTCATGGTTTGGGGAACACCATTAACTGAATACATTTAAAATACTTACATTTATAGAGTAAAATAAGGGATTTTAGGAGTTAGAGGAAAAGGAAACATAAAAAAAAATACGAGATACGATCCTTACTCTCACGAACTTTAATTTCTAGACTTGGAAAGAAAAACACTTCTATGAAAGGACTCAGTAACAATTCTAATATATCGTGAATATCATCAAGTTTTAAACAATATTTGAGGAGATGAATGTCTTTGAACAGATTAGTTGTACAATGAGAGGTCAGAGCTTAGCCAGTCTAGCTGGAGTACCGGCTAATAAAAGAAATTATAGAAAAAAATTCCCTCTGACGGGTCCTCATATTCTCAGAAAGGACACAGTCCATGTACTAGGTGTGTTGTGTTGGAAGACCCCTTCTAAAGACGACAAACATATCTTTTTGAAAACCTCAGTTCCTACAACTAAACTATTGGTAACTTTGAAACCAGAGCATGACATCCTGGTTGCTCCTGGACATAATATCCTGGTTTATCCTGGTTTATTTATCTTGGTTTATTCCATTTTCATTTGTATGATAATAAAAGCTGGTCATATGTAATTATTCTAGGCTAATTTTATTATTATAAGTAACAAATGTAGTCTAGAATAATTTTAGGCTTTGTGTATTAAGAAGCAACATTAACAAGAGGGAAAATAAATTTTCACAAAAATTTTATTGATGAAATTAAAAGTATAATAATTGAGTACAATTTTTTGGTAATGAAGTTCTAGTAAGAATAATAAAAATCTTTTTGTAGGTGGATAAACTTAGCTTAATTTAGTCCAAAGTTAGTGTTCCCTATTATTCAATTAATTGCACATGTTCATCTGTAAAAAACATTCTCGACTCAAGCCTATACAAAAACAGGAATTGAGTTGGATTTGGCCTGCATTCTGTAATTTGCTGAACCCCAGTGTAATTGATTTTACTTGTCAAATGAATTAATAGATTCATCTGGATGTCAAACTTCATCTGAGTTTTAAAAAGTATTCTTTTTCACTTCTGTGGTAATTTTAGACTCATTTATAGTTGGGGGATCATATAGATGTTATGCAGAAAAACAGAGAATCTTTCCACATTTTTTATAGTGCACTATTTTCTTTCTCAACTATATATCTGTTATGTTCCCAGTCCCCGAAGGAGTTGTTCTTCGTCAGAAATGATTTTTTTTTGAAATGTTTTGCATTCCTTTCAGGCTTTGTAGAGCATTCTGACAGTTTCAAATTCCATTCGAAGTATAAGCAGAGAGTATTTTTTTTCCCCTTCTAAAAGCTGGCTATCCTTATTTTAAAATCTGGCTTTCAATACAAGGGATGCGAAGGGACAGAGACAGCGTAAATGGACCAGCAACACATTATTTGAAGTCAATGGCAGCAATCAAGGGCAAGCCAGACAAAAAGATGACAGGAAGCAGTTGAAAAGCTCTTACTGTTTTTCTTCCCCCATTTTCCCCTTCTACAGGTTACCCCTCTTCATCCATAGTACAATCAGAAAACTGTATGAATTTAAGACACGTTAGAAAAGAATCTTTGCTTTCATTGTCGTAAATATTGGTTTATGCAAGCCTCTAGAAATAGCATGCTATAACACCATACCATTTAGACAGCACATTAAATGCCCTACACAATTCTAATATGCATATTGATGTGCGGTCAAGGTGGCTTTCTAGAAAACATAATTACATTTGTTGGGGGTTCTTTGTTCCTTTCCTGTCTACGGCATTCAGAGCCATCATTCTAAACAGATATATATCTTCACCTTCCTTTCTTATTCTTGAGATTGCTAGGTTATTAGTCATCAGATTTTCAGACTCCTGTAGTCATTTATTTGGGATGTAAACTGATCTGGGAAAGCAAACAAAACAGCTTATATCCTATTCTATCTAATTGGTCATCTTGTATGGTGCTCACAGTTACTCATAGGGAAAGGGATAGCCTGTATAATTTAGAGTTATATAATATTTTAGTCAAAACAAAAATTTAATTTTTGATAGTTGTAATACAGTAATCATACACCAAATATATAGCACCACAATTACACACTAAGCTTTTTAGAAGAGTCTACACATTTTTGTTGTCTGAACAATTTAAAATGCAGAAAAAGAGTCCCAGTTATGATATTCCATACTATAATTATGCTTTTAAATTATTCTTATAGTTTTGCCTTAAATCTTTCAAACAGCTTTTCTTTTGATTTTCATTGCTTTTGTAGTTGTTACATTAGAGTAAACTGGGCAAATATGATATGAAATTAAGAATGTGTTTTATTTTTAGGAAAGGACGCAAATGAACTTATCTACAAAGCAGAAACAGACTCACAGACATAGAGAACAAACTTATGGTTACCAGGGGTTGGGGGTGGTGGTGGGATGAAATACATCAGGAGTTCAGAATTCGTACCTCTTGGGGAGTGATGGAAATGTTAGCTACCTTGATTGTGGTGATGGTTTCATAGGTGTATATATCTTTCAAAGTTCATCAAATTGTATATCTGAAATATGTGTAGATTACTGTACAGGAATTATACCAGAGTAAAAGTGTTAAAAATAAATAAAATGTCAGAAAATGTGTTTTATTTTTAGGAGGTCACATAACTTGTAGAGTAAGTAAGACAAATAGAAATGGCGGTCTATATTGTTTCAAGCTAATAGTAATAATCAAAAAAGCCTTATGCATACCAAAGGCCACTTTGGAGTAAGTGCATAAAGCAATAAGAAACTTTTTGAACAGTGGAGAGGTGAACCACTTTTCAAAAGATACGATCAGCAGCTTTATGATGTTTTGTATAAATGCCAACTTCCTCTCTCCTTCTCTGTCTCTGTCTCTGTCTGTCACTCGCTCTGTCACAAACACACAATTAGAGGTTAAGCAATCACCAGAAATAGATATTTCTAGGGGAACTCATCTTTGAACACAAGGGCGTGGAGACAGATAAAAAAGCAGCCCTCGTTGCTAATACAGGCAGGTACAAAGGACTTTATCGTCTGGAAAAATGGAAGGATGACTTGGAAAAATGACATCCAGCCTCTGTCTGTTCCAGAAGCTTTATCCTATTAACCATTCTTTATTAGGTTTGCCAAGTCAAATTTTTTAGTGAAACTGGGAAAACTGACCCAAACTGAACTTTCAAGGCTAGGTTTTCTTTCTTAGATGGTGAGTTGTTCAATCCTACTTCCGTTGTTGAAGTACCTGGCATTTTCCCAGTCTGCCTAACAATTTTTAGACATTTTTGAGTACCAGGCAAAGACTAACAAAGAACAATAGTCAGAAAACATTGACACTTTTTTCACTTTCTTTGTCAAGTTCAATCACAAGAGGATTTCACCTGAGTCTAGATCCTCAATGTGTTAGTAACATGCAGTATGAGATATTTATACTTTAATTTATCTGACTTTCCCAAAAGAAGAACCAATTTAAATGAATTTTCAGACAGCCTTTACAAATTGCCTGAGGTGCTGTCCTTGACAATATTTATGAATCTCATTCATGCCTACAAAGAGAAATTTCTCTTACCAAGGTCACTAAATTACTATTAATGCCAAGCGTAGTATCTTGTTTTTAGACCTTATATTAAGTGATTATTTCTGCAGCATTTGACATCATTGACCAGTCCCTGTTTCTGAAATTCTTTCTTTTCTTTTAGTTTCTATGACACTGTCCCTGTTCTTTTACTTCTTTCAATATTTCTTTCCATTTAATTCATTGGAGTCTTCTCCTCTGGCCACTTTGTAAATACTGGTATTTTAGGTATTTTAAGTATTTTAGCAGATTCAGGTGCTTCTCATTCTTCTCACTGTACCTGTCCCACATTAGGGATTCCAACGGGACTAAAGAAATCTGTCCTGATGTATCTTGCTTCTATTCTTTATTCTGTAACCACCTTTCTTCAAAAATCTGGCTGTATTTTTGGCAGAAGAAATGGGGAAATGACAGTTGTGATGTATGGGTAAATTTTTCCGATCAATCCTCGGTTCAACCAAAGAGTCAATCGTTCATATGACAAACAGCATAAAATTAAGTGTGCTTGAGACAGAAATTTTATGTTCTCACTACGGAGAGCAGTCATAAACTCTTCTGTGGTCCAAGGAAGAAGGCATAGTGAAAGAGATAAACCTTCTAGAGCTATTACTTAAAACAGGGAAAAATGCTTAGCCATCTGAGTGAACAAGTGTGTGATTGAATTTCTTGTAGACTAATGCTATGATTCCTAGAGAAAAATATTAGGAAGAGAAAATCATGGTAAAAATAAAAGGTATAGGTTTGTAATTCCCTCTTTTGAATGAAGAAAGTAGATAAAACCTTGTATTGAAAAATAGATACTTCTTTCTTTTCTTTTAGTTTTAAAAAATATTTCTTCAGTAAGCAAGATAAAACAATAAATAGTAGGTTAGCACTTGAATTGAGTTGACCTTAGAAATGAATAAGACAATTAATAACGAGTACCAATTTTGATGCTAACATCCTTCAAGGAATTGATAAGGACAGAAGAAGCTAAATATTAAAAACAACAAAAACAGGCAAAATATCTTCTACAAATGACAGAGGCTGGTCACAACCTAGAAATACTAAGGTTCACTCTTTGTTTAGATGATGTTTTCAGACCTGACCCAGTTCCTTGGCTTTCCTTATCCTGAACAAAGCTAAATTTGGACAAGTTATGATTCATGAGAAGGTGCTCATTCATGACCATCAACAACTACATTCAACCCAAAGAAGTATAAATGATAATTGGACCAATGGTGGGAGATCAGGAGATATGAAAGGGACTTCTAAAAGAAATACCCAGACAGTGGTGGTGTATGGATGTCCTGCAAAAGGGTATAGATAGAGGGAGTGATGCTTGACTAATATTTTAGATTTGTTTTATTTAACAATAAATGTAAAATCAATGTAGAATTATACAAAGGAAGATTGAATGGATTAAGTATCCCAAAGATAAACTGAACAGTCATAATAAGGGGCTGAGAGAGAGAGAGCTCAGGACTCACATGCTTTATTATTTGCAAATGTTAACCACTATACATAAAAATGATAAAAAATAAATTTCTTCTGTATACCACAGGGAACTATATTCAATATCTTGTAGTAAGTAACCTTTAATGAAAAAGAATATGAAGAAGAATATATGTGTGTGTGTGTGTGTGTGTGTATATATATGCATGACTGAGACATTATGCTATAAACCAGAAACTGACCATACTTCAATAAAAATAAATAAAAAATATAGCATCTCTTGGACTAAAAGTAGAATTTTTATAAATTTCTATGTAAGTTCTAAATCAACTTTAAGAATTATTGAATTTCTTATTCGAAAATGATTTTTTTGTACAATAGTCATGACCAAATTACATTACAATTTACATGGCCAGATTACAGTATTTCTTATTTCTGTCACAACCTCAAACAGAACTTTAGTTATGGAATGATTATGACCTAAGTGTAAGAAAATCTTGCAGATTCTTAAAGTCTTAAATATACCTGATGTATTTAAAATCTAGGCAAAAATATTTGAATAACTTTTAATTCTAGATCTAGGCAAAAATATTCACACAGAAAAGACTCTACTAGTTTCTTTATGGGAGAAACAAGTGAGCATGAACTTAGAGCAGTGTTTCTAAAATTGAATGCATCTGCCATCTGCACCAGAACTACTTGGAGTGCTTATTAAATATTCATATTCCTGGGCCTTTTCTCAGAATTACTAAACCAGAATCCCTGGGAAGTGCCAGGGAATCTGCATTTTAAAAATATCCCTCAGGTGTTTTATTTGAAAAATATTGAAATGTGAGAACAACTGCCCTACTAATGATCTTTGACTCCAGGCCAAACTATGTCCATGTCAAACCTCTTTTGATGTCTTGGCCACAGAAGTTTGTAAAACTTAGAGAAAAAGACTGTCATGGTTATATTCATATAAAAAATAGTGAGAATAGTCTGCCTTTCAAAATATGTTGATAGGTTAGACTCCTCTGCTTTAACAAATGTAAAGATTTCATAGCTAATTAGCATACATTTTATAGTTTGATCATCAGAAACTTCAACAGGTTTTATTAAAGAAAAGTAAGCCTATATTCATACTATACTTTACAAAATAGTCTACCTACATGAAATCCTATAGTTTTTTTTTTTTAATCTTATGAGTTTAAGCTCACATGAGATTGGGGATGAGTTTGGAGAATGTTAAATTATTATTGTGTCTGTTAGAAGACTTTTGTAAAAGACAAATATTAAATGATAGTCACTAAACTTTGCTCATGATTGTTATTTCTAGTGAATAGGATTTGGAATAATTATTTCTCTTTTTTTAAAAGAACTACTGTTTTTGTTTTTTACAATGCTTGAGTTCCTTTTAATGAGCACTTATTTTTGAGAAAAAAACAATTTTCTTTTATTCTTCATTGTACATAAGAAAAGAAACACAACTAGTGAGAGGAAAATAAGCATTATTCTCATTAATATGTTTTGATTTGGCATTGGTTTTGTTTTTAAGTGATTTTCTGAATAAAGATTGATTTTAAAAATCAAAAAGTTTGATTTCATTATAAAAAATAAATGAAAACATCTTTTGTGCTGTAATAGCCTTCATTATATATTATATAAAAAGGATATGAAATATTTATTATTGAATTCTATGTCAATTATTCCTAATCAAATTTTGTAATAAACAGGAATTCTATGCATATTAAATCCAATATTAGTATATTCTTATGATGATCTCCAGCATTCTATCTTCCAAGATCATTTTCCAAGAATTACTTAACATTTCTTCATATTAAAAAAAAAAAAAATTGGGATGACACTTTGTTTACATTGTATCTTCCTCTAAGCAGCTTAAAATGTAGACTTCCTAACTATTTAAATTCCATATTATCTACTTCAAATTAGAAGGCATATAAGTATTTTACCAATTTTACAGTTCCTGAATGAGGACACAGCATGGGTCATAAAGAAATTCAGTAGGAAAGTAGAATAATGAAATCTGAGTCTCCTGAGTCCTAGTTTTATTGCTGTATATGATATATGAGATTTTCACTGCATACTGATTTTATAAATCTTTTTACATGGAAAGAGATATTTTCCCAAATGAGGAAAAAAATCGTGCATTAAATAAGGGACTCAAATCTCAGTGAACAAATTCCCTTGGTACCTAATTCCTGGATGCCATCTTCCATTCACTAATATCTGTGACAGATGCTGGTGATTGCCTACCACATACACATTTCTTCCACCTTCATATTCTCTTCATTTTCTTCACTTCTTTGCTTGAGTTTTTGATCTTGTTTTAATGCCCACCCTATCATGCACCCAGGGAAGGTGACTCCTTCCCTTTGTCCTAGGGCAAATGTTGAAAAGCCTAAAACAATCACGGCATTTTCATTTTCTTGATTGCTTATTGGTTGAGGTAGTGGCATGTGACAAAATTCTAGCCTAAGAGACAGAAGAGCAGGTTGGCTCAGAGACTTTATTTAACTGCAGCAGCCATCTTATGAGAAGCTGACCAAAAGCCCTAATATGTTTGGGACTAGATGAACTAAGCCTAAAAATGCACAACCTACAGATCTCTTATGTGAGACAATACTTATTCTCATCTTTTGAATATCTTAATTATTTTGTTCCCTTCAATAACCCTCAGACAAGTACAATACCTAAAGACTGCTTAGCCCATTTTATATTAACTCCATCATTAATATTAATCCAATGTTCCCAATGCCAACACCAAAGCCTTTCAAGTTATATTTAACTGACTGCTGGAACTTTAATAATATTCAAAATTCATACTGGCATCCTCATACAAATCATTCCAAATAGCACAGATAGCAGTTTTATCAAAGTATTTGTTTCTCCCTCAAATACTTATGGGATGCTCAATTCCTAATGGAGAAAACATAGACTAATGTTTGTTGATTTATAAGTGCTCTATCATACTACCCTTAGTTTACTTAATTGCATTTATATTAATATATAATACTTTAATTAGGCTGTCTGACTAGTTATAACTCAGAATTATTTCATAACCATGCTTTTCCTTTTTAGATATTCATTTTTAAATAATCACAACATTTTGGAGGTAGAATTAATGTACTCAAAGTTGCATAATTTATAATTGCCTTCAACTTTTCTATATTCATATACTGGATTTTTTTTTTAATAAAAATGAAATCATAGTCTATATACTTTTCTGAAATTTGCTTTTATAATTGTCAATATTATCTTGGTCATCTCTCCATATAGGCCCATAGAAGTCTTCCTTATTCTTTTTTATTGAAGTATAATTAAAGTACAATACATTGCACATATTTAATCTGTATAATTAAATCGGTTTCAACATACATATATGCCAGTAAAACGATCACCACAGTAAAACTTCTAAACATTTGTCACTCCTAAAAACTCCTTCTGTTACTTTGTAATCTAATCTTCCTCTTACCTCACCCTTAGGCAACA
This sequence comes from Camelus bactrianus, assembly GCF_048773025.1. Lineage (NCBI taxonomy): Eukaryota > Metazoa > Chordata > Mammalia > Artiodactyla > Camelidae > Camelus > Camelus bactrianus. The sequence goes on along the minus strand of NC_133575.1, from coordinate 72,859,328 downwards.
ACTGACTTGCTTTCTGTTACTAAAAATTAGCTGAGATATGCTATCATTTTTTATCTGAAAGGAACAATAAACCATGTACTCTTTTTGTCTGGCTTCTTTTAATCAGCATGGAAATTTTGAGATTCATTCACATTGTTGCATGTATAAAAAGGCTTTCTGCAAACTATGATAAATTATATGCATCACGTATATCGTGGACTATTGGTGGACGTTTGAGATATTTTCAGCTTTTTTCCTGTTATAAATAAAGCTGATATGAACATTTGTGTAAAACTTTGTGTGAACATATGTTTTTGATTCTCCTGGTTAAGTACCTAACAGTAGAATGGTTGGGTTCTATGGTAGGTATAGGTTTGAATTCTTAAGAAACTCAAACTGTTTTCTAAACTGGTTGTACCATCTTGTGTTCCCAACAGCAATGGAACAGAGTTCCACCTGTTCTATTTTCTCACGAGCACCTGATAAGTTTAGTTATTGTTTCAATTTTAGTCTTCATAATGGGTTTGCAGTGTATCTCATTAGAGTTTAAATTTGAATATCCCAGATGCCTAATATTTTGAGCATGTTTTCAAATGCCTATTGATGATTAGTATGGCTTCATTCATGAAGTGCTTGTTTGAATCTCTGCATCTTTTCTTAATGGGTTGTTTGAATTCTTGTTACTGATTTTTAAGAATTCATTACCTATTCTTGATAGAAGTCCTTGATACACGTCGCATATATTTTATCATAGTTTGTGACTGGCCTTTTTGACCTCTTAAGATGTTTTGAAGATCAAAATCTTTCAATTTTGACAAAGTGTGATTTATCATTTTCCCCTTGTTTTTTAAGTGTCCTTGTAGTGTATGGCTGTGTGGCTGCACCTTTCTTTTATGCTGATTTTGTTTGTTGTTGGTTTTAACCATTTCCTTATTGATGGGCATTTGGATTGCTTCCAGACGTTCTCTAATGAAAATAATAGGGTAACTAATATTTTGCTGACTTGCCTAAATTTTAAGTAGTAGAAAATGCTGAGGTCAAGGCTGTTCACATTTATAATAGTCGTAGATATAATTATAATTGTCCTGTAAAACTGCTGGAAAATTCTCATTTCCTCATTTTTTTGCCAATATGACAAACAAAAAATTCCTCATTTTAAATTGCATTTTCTTTATTATTAGTGATGTTATGCCTATATGTGTATATACCATTTGTAGTTCTTTATTTTGTTGTTTGCATATGAATTAGCTATTCATTTCACATTTTCACTTTTCTTTTCTTTTTGCTTTTTTATTTTATTCTCTTACAATTACTTTTATGTTCTCCTGGATACTAATTATAGATCCAAAGAGATGCCAAATATTGTGAATCTGCATTATATAGAAACAAGATCAAACAGCACATTTAAAAATAACTTAAAATAAGCTACAGTCTTTTCAATCAATGGAATTCTGCACATTTTTGGATGAAATAATTGGTTGCAGTAACTCTTTGAAAACCTCATGAGTGATGAGCAATTATTTCATTATTAAATAACCATATTGTTTTGGATATATGCATATGAAACTACTTTAGATTAAAACACTTCACATAATAGACATGCAGACAGCTAGTAAACATTTTAAAATTAAATTTATTGAAAGAGTGCTAGTATATGGGAATGATGAAGAGTAATTGATGATGAATCACAATGATGCCTTCAGGGACTGGCAAACTACTGCCTGAGCACCATTCACTTGTTTTCATAAATAAAGTTTTATTGGAACACAGGCATGACCATTTTTTTTTAGTATTATCTATGGTTGCTTTCATAATACAAAGAGTTGATAAGTAGCAGCACAGAGCCTATACGGCCTGCAAAAAAATAAGAAAGTATTCACTGTCTGACCAGTTAAGAAAAACAGATTGCTGACCAATGCATAACGTTTCAAAACATGTAACTGATTTTCAGAGTTTTTAAACATTTTAAGCATCTCAACAAAAACTGGTATCATTTATATCTGCAATACCATATTTTACTGCCTAAAACTAGAATGTCTCCAGAAACAAACTAGTAAATTAATTAATTAACTGACAAACTATGTTCAGGCTGAGCCCATCAACAAAGAAATGTTTACTTAATAGAGACAAACTCCTCTTTCTGTCTCTTACTGTTTCTCTCTCCCTCTCTTCTTCTCTCTCTTTCATTTATCTTTCTCTCCATCTGTCTGTCTGTCTCACTTTAATTTCCCAGATAATTTTAAAGTTGTGTCTTCAGGAAGAATTTAGCCTGCAGCATTTTACCTTACTGTGTGGAGATTAACTCTCCAGGAAAATTTACTGCAGGGATAGAAAAACAGTGTGACTTTCTGTCATAATGCAAAAAAAAAAAAAAAAAAGCAATAAGATAAAAGCCAGCTTTTTAGTGTGTGCAGTGGAATAAAGTACTTTTCATTTGTAAGAATCACAAAAATTTTTAAAATACAAGGTGAAATCAGTTGTATTAGTGAAAAAAGGAAAGAAAGGCCATCAGTTGGAATATGGCACTTGTGCAGAACACAAAAGCTTGAAATGCTGGATTTCTCAAAAGAAAATAAATATCCAAGAAAAAAAAAATCAAGGATGATGTTTGACTCTAGGAGTAAAGCTATAGGTTGTGTAATGAATATGTGTTAATGTAAATTGTTCTTCTAAATAACCCTTCATATGTCAATGTTAGTGCTGTTTAAAGTGGAGTGTAGTTTTTTCTAGTTTTTGTAGCTTTAGATTTTGATCAGTACTTGATACTCTTTAGCCCATTTACCTTTTAGCAATTCTTGTAAGGCATTCTGATACTTCTGAATTTAGAGATATCAAAAGAATGAGCACAATCCCTGGCTGCTCTGTGAGAGGATGTATGCTGTCATACACATAAAATAATTCTTGAGTCATAGCATGTGCAGCTGAATCATCAGAATGGGGGCCATAACTGTTGGTGGTGTCATGGGCTCTGGGGCAGACACCAATTATCTTTAGGAATACTTGCATCATTTCTTTATATGTTAGCTCAACATGGTGCCCATGCTTACTTTGCTAATGTTCACATCTTTTACAATCTGGGACACAATTGCAGTCAGTGGTTTGCCTATACTCCAGGCAATGCTCTTTGTGCATCTAGTAATGAAAGAAACATTTACTTCTGTAGAAATGGCCTGCTTTTATTTTAGTGTATACTTTTATTTGAACATGGAGCTTACATATTGGTTAACTTAATTTCTGCAAGCATAACTAATAAAATGATACATAAGATAACTAAGAAAGCAAAAAGCCTAAAATTATGGAAATGTAATTTAAAAATCAGACATTGAAGTTTTCCTAAGATTCTAATTTTCCAGGAAACACTATATTATTTGTTAGGATAAGACAAAGAATTCCTACTGAGAGATATCACAAAGTGAGATCTTCATAGTCAATATGAAAGTACTTATTTGGATCTATTCCGGTCTCTTCAAAGACATTGATCCATTAATTATCTTCTTTTTCTCCTGCACCTTTAATTACTCTCTCTTCATCGATTTCTTCCTTTTGTCATAAGCATGCTCCTGCTTTCTCATCTTAAAAAATGTTTTAAAGTCATTTCCTTAACATAAAAGCCTGCTTAAGCTACTCCCGCACCTCTTCCTTTCATGCTAACACTTCTTAGGAGAGAAATCTGCTCTGGCTTTTACCTTTTGCCCCATATCTACCTCGTCCCACATTGCTGAAGACATTTTCTATAAGGGTTCTGAAGATTCCTTAAGCAAACTATTCAATCAATCTTTTTCACTCTTACAGAGCTTTCTGCAACATTTGTTGCAGCTGACTAATATTGTCTCCTCTATGAACCACTCCTTCTCTTTTCAGTGTAAGTGTTCTATTCTCCAGCCACAGGTTGCCACTCTGTATTCCACAAGTATACCCTGCATGTGCATCCCTTCACAACTTTCTTTAAGCTGAAACCTTAGACTTACTACCCACTCCGCCATCTCTTCCTTTAGTCTCCTTTATATTTCACTTTACTGCTTCTAAGAAAGTTTGCCTGTGCCCCACATCTCCCTCCCCTTCATGATGAATCACTTATACTCATATTTTAATAACGTTTAAAAAAAATCTCTATTTGATCATTTATGTTGAAAAGAATTTTGTTCAACATGTGGTGCTAGATCAATGGCATATTCACACTGAAAAAGGTGAACATAGAACCTTACCTCATACAGTACACAAAAATTGATGTATATTAGAGGTAAATGTAGAACCTAGTCTTTTTTTAAGTCTACATGACAACATAAGAGAAAAATCTTTCCAAGCTCAGGGTAGACAACAACTTCTTAGAACACAAAGAGAAAACCGTAAAACAATGATAGTTTGGACTGAAGCAAAATTAAAAATATTTCTTTTAGAAAGGCAACATTAAACATACAAATTAAAAAACAGGAAAAAAAGATGCAAACACTTCATTAAAGAATATATATGAATTGACCATAAACATACAAAAAGATGGTCAGCATCATTAGTCATTAGGAAAATGAAAATTAAGTCTACAATGTGATACCTCTACATACTGATAAAAATGGCTAAAATTTAAAAGAGAATGCCGATAAGGGTTGTCAGCAACAGAAACTCATATACTGCTGGTTGGAACATAAAATCATACAACTACATTGAGAAACAATTTGGTAGTATTTTTAGAGGTTAATTACATACCTATCATGTGATTTAGCCTTTTCACTCCTAAGTATTTATTAAAGAGTAATGAAAACATATGTCTATAAAAGACTTCTACATGAATGTTCATAGCAGCTTTATTTTTAATAGCTTGAAACAAAAAACTATTCAAATGTCTATCAACAGGTGTATGGATAAACAATTTGTATCCGTACAATGGAAAATTACTCAGATAAAAGAGCTATAGATACACTCAGCATTTATGAATCTCAAAATTATTATACTGAGTGAAAGAAGCTAGTCCTTCTCCCCCCACAAAAGTCCACACTGTATTATTAATTTTATATAGAACTCTATAAAATTCAAACTAATCTATAATGGGCACAATAGTGCTATAGGACTGGAGAGAGAAACAGGTTGCAAAAGAGCATGAGGAAACTATCAGGGATGATGAAACTGTTACCTTAATTGTGATGATGTGGTTCCATGATTATACAAATATGTCAAGATTATTCAAATTGTGTAGTTTACACATATGTAGTTTATTATATTTAATTCTACTAAATTAAAGTTTTTAAAAAAAAACCAAAATGTAGCTGTGATATTGTGGGAAGAGTACATACTTTGAAGCCACACAAATGTACATTTTTAAATAAGAATTTTCCAGTTAGTAATGGTGTGATCTTGAACAAACTATTTAACTTCTGTGATCTTCAACTTTTTCAACTGTAAGAGGAGGAAATAAAAGTTGGTATGGTTTAATTAGCTCCAGAAATATATGTTAAATTTATATCAAAGCAGTAATTTCAGGGAAGATAGCAGAGTAGGAAGCTCCAAGAATATTTATTTCCTGGCTTAACTTTCCTTAATTTTTGATATTTTCAAACACCATTGTGTTATTGTCTCTTGGATGTAACAACTTATTAAAATGCTCTGAGTATATGGTTTTTTCTTAACATTTACTTAAATTTTCTGTTTCCTCTGGGGATAGCTTTTGTTCATCTTGATCTTTTATTTTTCATGCCAAGGGTTTGTTTTCTTTGCCTAGTTATCGCTGATTATCTGTTCATATCTAAGAAAAAGGTCTAGCTGGTTAGTATGGTTTCCCTCCATCCTTTTCTATGTAGGCTTGATTTCTTACATAAGTAGGACATCCATCTGGTCATTTAGGCAATGAATGTAGTGTATTAATAGTCAGATTTTGATTAATCATGAGAAAGTGAGGTGGTGGATATCAGGCTATGGTCTCACAAATTCCCCCCTCATTCCCCATGCCAGCCAGGATGAGTATATCTTATTCTGGAGTATTTTACTCTGGGTTTCCAATACTTGTAACAGAAGACTTTACTTTCCACAGATGGTTCAATTTCTTGAGAGAAGAATGTTGAACCTTTTGGCCTGGGGATAACTAGGCTAATACAGTGCCCTGTATTCTTAGGGAAGGGTGTGCAGGTGTTGACTGCTTCAACTGTTTCATTTATAGAGTTTAAATTAATTCCCAAGTTTTCAACACCACTTTTCCTCCTTGACCTTCTCCATAAATGCCTCAGATCCTGGAACCTCTCTGGAATTCTCTCTTCTGGAAATGTGTTGATATATTTCACCTATTGGCAAAAACTCTCTTCCCCTTTACAAATCTTATTCTGCATTGTATTTCTTATTCCAGAGAAAAAGACGTAAGCACAAGTCTGCTTATTGAACCATAAGCCCTTTATTAGTCTTTAAGAAAAATCAACAAATAAATGATTCAATTTTGGGATGAGAATGTTATATATTTTTTTTCCTTCAAAGGTTGGAGTTATCTTATAGGACCTATTTTCACTTATTTTCTTTAATATCAACTTGTCACACTGTGAATTTTTTTTATGCTTTTACATATATCTGTTTACTAAAATATATTTATATATTATATATATTTCTATATTATAATTATCTTAAGCTTTTATGTTCCAAAGAGTAGAAGTTTCAAAGGCCATTTTATGCATTCCTGAGTATCAAGAAAGCTATGTGATTTGAATTTGAAGGCTTTTTCTTCAAATGAAGTTAAGACCTATTATAAAAACAAAAAAGATGAAGTAGTTATAATGATGTGGTGAAATAATTATGTGAAAAAGGAAATGGACTCATGAAAAGAATGAGTCATTGATTTCTTGTAATGATCCAGTTAGATAAATTGTGGAAGATAGTGAGTGCCCAAAAAAAGAATGTTTTTAAAATTTTCTTTTTGCCCAAAAGGAGAATGGGAACTGATTTGCTGAGTATATCCAAATCTGACTTCTGTTCAATATGAACCATGATCTCAAAAATGGTTAAAAAAAGAAACATTTGATGAATAGAGAACTGAGAAAATGAATGGAATTTTTAATTCTCAAGAAATGTTTTATAGCCATTTTCTGCTTAAATTTTTTAAATGACATTAATTTACAGGCCATGAGTTTCCAGCTTTAAAGGCATAGCAAAGATGGAGGTATATTGAAATCTGTTAGAAGGAAAATCTATTCAAAGGCAGCCATAGGCATGTTTGTTTTGGAGTCAGCTGTTGTACTCTTTCACTTTGTTTTTGTAAGTTCTTCAGGGCCAGATAAAGCGACCATTAAAAAGGCTTTCAATCTTAAATGCCATGTCTTTTTGGAATTATGAATATCATAATTAGAAAAACAGAGAGCATTTGTTCTTCCTCACAATAGTGGGTACACCCCAATGAGGGGCATTGTTTTATTCTTCTTACAGAGTGAAGTTGCAACATTAGGATTAAGTGATGAGCCTGAGGGCACTTGCCCTAAGAGGAAGTCAGTTTCAGAAGTGAGATTAGACAATTATTCTCCTTCTGCTTAAAGCACACTTCAAAAGGGACTTTTGAATAGAAATAGAAGAATAGAAATATTTGATTTTAGAGCCAGAAAAGGAATGGAATTTAAGGTTAAATATTAATGACTACATATTTCATTATGTCTGTGAAAGTCATAAGGTTCTTACGTCTATTGCCAGAAGATGTCAAAAGAGTAATGTGTATAATTGAGAGTACTTAGTCCCAGAAATTTTTGATATCCTTTAAGGTATGATAAGCAATAGAAAGGTAACTTCTTTTATTGATTCTAAGACATATTTTTTATACATTTATCATCTCTAAATTTGGAATGTACTTTTAATCAATGAGATATAAGCTTAATTGGCAATATTTTCTTATTCTTAGGGGTACATAAAATTACAGTTGATTTTGTCTTAGAGATAATGAACTGTAGTAATTTAGTCTGCTTATGCCATGAGTTTTATAACTGTTTATCTGTCTATCCATCTCTTTATCTATTTATCATCTCTATCTATTTATCTCTATCTATACACATTTGAAAGTTTGTGACTTGGGAGATAAAAAGTTCTTTAAGTTGCTTTTGAAAGAAAAAGAAACTAACAAAATGGCTTCCCTGATGCTAAAGTTGCTTGTTGATTCATTCTGCCTTAAATTTCTTGCAACTTGTTTTTCTCTTTTCTCTGACAAACCCCCGTTTCTGTTTCACTTGCTCAACTGCTTTTGTGCTAAACAGTCCCCAACCTTTCCATTATACTCTCCACTCCCTATACATTCTTTACCCAGAATAGCTTATCCTTTAACCCAGAAGCTGTGCTCTAGGAAAGTGGACACAGGCTGATAGCCTCAGAAGAATGAACAGACACTCTGGAGTTTCTCCATGATAGCAGGTGGATTCATCAAGGTTAAGAAGACTACAGCACCTTGGGAAACACCCTGATTGTTGTTGCCTTTGTGTTCCATCCAGTTTTTTTTTTTATAAAACCTCAGGACACCAACCTTAAGATGGATTCACAGTCTCTGAGGAGGCATTATCCTGCTGTGACTCCCTTTTGCCTGGCAAAGAAATAAAGCTATTCTTTTCTAATTCTCCCCAAAATCTGCCTCCAAGTCTCAATTTGGCTATTGGGGTACAGAGGCCTATTTTTCTGGCAACGCTTTGAGAGTATCTGAATCTTCCTAGTGGAGCATTTTTTGCTTGCACTATGCCACAACTTAGATCTTCAAAAATCAACATTTAATTTAGATATTTATATTTTTTGTTTTATTCACCTCATCTGTATAACATCTCAGCTAAAAATAAGTTGTATAAATTATATGTTCTGTTTCTATATGGTGTACTATTTATGGTTTTTCCAAAGACAATTAAAATGAAATACTTAAGTGTAACCTAAACATATAAAAGAATTTCTAAATAACAACAAAATATTTGCCCTCCACTGGCACCATTGGTCTGTACATGATTGTTGTCTTAGGAATGTATTACTTAAAATCTGTGGCTCCCTCTTGTTCCCTAAATGCAGACTTCATAAAATTGATAGCTTCTTCTTCAAGGGATGTAATCTCTTTATTATGTTATTTGCATCATTTGTTATGACATTTGGGTTGAAATTAGAATGATAATTTTTTATATACTGAATTTTTTCTACCTTCTTTACTCTATTATAAAATATTTTATCCTGATTAATAAATTTACAGTCCTTGAATTCAGTGAACAAAATTTCTAGAAATCCTAGATTTTGTCTCTGTCTTCCAGAATCTTGAAACCCAGTTGGAGATCCAACACCAATATATACAAGTCAATTAATAAATTATATATGAATGTATACAGCCAAATGCTAATGCTTGTGGCAAAAATTATGCATGGCAACATTTAAATATTGTATATGAGTCTAGAGAAGCCTGAGACCAGTGAGAGAGAGCTACATTAGGAGTGAAAAGTGATGATTTGAAAAATGGAAAGGCTTGAGTAAACAAAGAAAAGAGAAGACATTTCAGGCAATGATAATAAGGACAGCAATAAGAGTATAGCAATAACACAAAAAAAGACAGTAGTGTAAAAATGATATTTAATAAAATAGATAATACTTTGAGCAGGATTGTTTTCCTTCTTGTCTTCCTAAACATGAAATTTTACCTAAGGCCTCAGGCATCCATCTAGGAGAACATAGGATAAAATTAAACTTGATTACAGAGAAAATGCAAAGATAAATTCTTAGGTAATATTCAGTGAACTTGTGACCCCATACATTCATATTTATAGAATGTAAACTATATTCTAGGCACTGTGCTACACTCTTTACACATTTTAATTTGATCCTTGCAACAATCTTATGGGGTTAATATGATAATTTTTCATATTTTAAAGAGTAGGATACTGAAATTAATTGCCCCAAGATATATAGCTTATAAGTCTTTACAGGGGATTTTAAATGTGCCTTCTTGGCTAGGTTGAATGACATTTCTCAGAAATTGCTTTTCTGTATGTTGCTTGATAGGGTGCACTGCAGTGAGATTTTTGGAAGATATAGAGAGCAGATGAGAAGTAGCAGCATCTAACTCAGCTTGTTGACGTGAAGCATCAGTTGGTCCACTTTCTCATGGATCTTTAGCTATTCCAAATACTGGGCTAGGTGATGTATTTATCTCCATAAAAAATGGTAATGGCTTCTGTATGACATCCATGTCATCAAGGTCAGAAGCAACAAGAACTGACATGAGTTTCATTCTGTCCTCATGTGATCCCAGCTGGGTTCATGAGTTCCAAGTTGCTTTTGATCTCCTTTACATCCATCTTCCTTTCCCAAATGCTTGTCCTGTGGATTCAAGATCCAACATCAGCTGCAAAAACAATAGGCTGTTTCCACAATTATATAAGATTAAAAAGCTTTAACAAATCTACCATCTAGTTGTCTCTCTTTACATCTATTGATCAATTGATGTAATCTATCATCATCATCATTTATTCTTCTGTCCATTTTAGTGGTTATGCTTCTCTGATAGAACCCTGACAGGCAAAATCATAGATCCTGGATGTGAACATAGCAGGTCTGTTCAAGAGTTTATATTCTCCAGCATATTTATTTCTTCTTCAGTTCTAGTACAAAAGTCAGTTCATTATGAAAGTCTTCTATGACCAGCCCCACCCCATTCATATGTAATATATAATATATATTTTCATAAGTCCTATATTTCTGTATTCATAGCAATTCTAATATTTTGTGGGTTTTGTATATGTATGATCTTATGTGTGATATCTATTTCCAATTCTAAATTATAGGCTCTATACAGACACAGAATAGGTGTCTGAGAAAAAAAATCTTCCTTGCACTACATCTCCAATTTCTGGCATGATGTAAAACATAGAGAATAAGCTAAGTATATATTTGTTTAATGGATATGTAAATGAATGAATGATTAAATGATTAATTATTCAATATATCCAATTGGTATGATTTTATTTACCAAAGTCTCATTTTTTTTTTGAGAGCTGAAGAAGACTTTTATTTATTGAATGTTTACTCAATTTATAATTACATCTCAGAAATGCAATTGATTTTTGTGTATTGATTTTGTATTTTGCAACTTTGTTGAATTTGTATATTAGGATTTTTTTTTTGAGTCTTTGGATTTTTATACATGTAAAACAATGTCATCTGGGAACAGAGATAATTTTACTTACTTCTTTTTAATTTTGATGTCTTTTATTTCTTTTTTCTTGTCTAAATGCTCTGTCTAGGACTTTAATATTATGTTAAGTAAAAGAGGTAAGAGTGAGCATCCTTGTCTTGTTTGTGATCTTCTGGGAAAATATTTCAGCTTTTCACCATTGAGTATGATGTTAGTTTTAAGCTTTTCATATGTGGTCTTTATTAGGTTGACATAAATTTCTTCTGTACTTAGTTGTTGAGTGTTGAATTTTGTCAAATGCTTTTTCTGTATTCATTGAATTGACCATGTGAGTGTTATGTTTCATTCTTCATCATAGGTATGTGTTGTGTATCACATTAACTGATTTTCTTATGTTGAACCATCTTTACATTTGAGAAATAAATTCCACTTGATCAAGGTGTATGATCCCTTGAATGGGCTATTGAACTTGATTTGTCAGGATTTTGTTAATAATTTTTCCAGTCATGTTCATCAAAGATATTTGCTTGTAATTTTCTTTCCTTGTAGTCTCTTTGTCTGGCTTAGGTATCAGGGTAAAACTGGCTTCATAAAATGTATCTGAGTATTTCATCCTCTTCAACTTCGGGGAAGAATGTGTGAAGGACTGATGTTAATTTTTAAATGTTTGGTGGAATTCACCAGTGAATTCATCTGATCATGGCTTTTTTATGGGGGGAGTGGGTTAGATTACTGATTCAATCTTCTTACTAGTTATAGATTTGTTCAAACTTTCAGTTTATTCATGATTTAGTCTTGGTAGGTTTATTTTTTTCTAGGAAATTTTTCCATTTATTATAGATTGTCCAGTACTTTGTATATACTTGTTCGTCTAGTCTCATTTTCTAAAAAAGTTCTGTAGCATCAATTGTAATGTCTGGTCTTTTATTTCTAACTTTGTTGGAGTGTTCTCTTTTCTTTTTCTTAGTCTAGATAAAGATTTATCTATTTGGTTGATTAAAAAAAAAAAACTAACTCATGATTTCACTTTTTTTGCTGTAGTTTTTCAATTTTATTTATTTCCTCTCTAATCTTTGTTATTTCCTTTTTTCTGCTAAATTTGGGCTTAGTTTGTTCTTTTTCAAGTTCTTTCTGGGATAAAGTTGTTTATATAAACTCTTTCTTCTTTTATTATGTAGCTGTTTATTGCTAGGCTCTTCCCCTTTTGTACCGCTTTTTTTTTTTTTTGATCTCAAGATGTTTCCTAATGTTATTTATGACTCAGAGTTATCATTATTAAAAAACTAATTGTATTAATGTTAAAAGGCAGAGTGAGAGGTTATTTTGTATTAAAAGTTGTTTGATGTTTTAACATTCCTAAAACATAGACTGCATTTGATTTGTTGCCTCCCTATGCAAAAGGCTTCTATTGGTTTCTATTGCTTTCTGATTAAATTCCAATATTCTTAGTTTGATTATCAGAGATCTTTTTCCATATAATTTCAGTCTATATTTAATGTATATATTCCCTTCATACACTCTGTGCTCTAGCCAAAGTCAGCTCCCCATTATTTCCTTTGCTTGGCATGCCTGTAAATCATCATGTCTGCATGACTGTTCTGTGCCATCCCCAAGCACCAAGCAACAAGTAATCTCTTATTATTTTTTTTGAAATTTTATCTGTCCCATTCTAGAGCATGTTGGCAGCGTTTTTCACTGATTAATCCCTCAACATGTATTTGTTAAACCAATTCTTTGTTCCCACACTGAATTGTCCTTAACTACTACTGTTCTCATCTTTTTATAATGGCCTGTTTTCTGTTCTTTGGATATCTCTGCGTCCTCTCTTTATGTCTATGTCCTTATTGTTTTATTTTACACACAGTAGTCTTGGTGAAAGCCTACTTGTGATACTACTTTAGTCTTGTAGGTAGAGAAGACATTTAGTAACCAGAATCATTAAGCTCAACCTGCAGTAGTCTTAACATAATCAGTTTAACATAAACACTCATTATATTGAGGTAACAAACTGTACCCTGGGGGCTCTTATAGGCATGTATCTTTGAATTTGGCTCCTAATTAATCACATTTATGGAAGTATCCAAGTTTGTTTGCTATAAGCTTTGTGTTTTGCAAGTCAATGGCTGAAGCAAGCCAAGATTTAAGTGTAGCTTATTGAATTGTCTTCCAGAGCATTGTTTGCTATTTGTAGCTAATATATGTGTAGACTAGCACTCTGGTATTTAGACTTAGATCAAAAGTTAGCTCTGCTGCTCTTTCTTCAATGGACTCAGAAATTAATTAAGACAGGAAATATCCTTGTTTGTGTCCTGAGCAAGATTTTAGATTTTAGAGGCCAAGAAAAGTCCATAGGCATCCTTATTGTACAGGGAAGCTTCATTCATTCAGCTAGCATTTATTGAAAAAATATTTTGTGCTATTTATTATTGGCTAGTCAATGTGTTGAGAACTTAAGTCTAATCAATGATCTATGCTTTTCAATTCAATTCTTATGATATTCTGTAAGGCATATTTCTTTATGTTTCAGTGTCTCTCTATGCCTACATGTTTGCTTTCTTTCTTCATTACCTCTTCCCTGATGCCCTTCAGTGTGTGTATAGTAAAACACTGATAGATGAAAATCAAAATCTGAGATTTAGATTCTACAAATGTTTCTGTCTTTTGAAACACATGTGGATTTTTGTCCCCGTTCTTTAATACCAGTAAGGGAGAGGGACAACCCTGAGATTTACTATAGTTATCACACTGAATTTTGTATTTCTCTTACCCAACAAGATAACAGACTTAGCCACTGTCAGTGCAATTATTATCATAGCAAAAGATCACCTAATTTGTCCTCTTTATAATTTGTACATTATCTCTTTTGAAATATCTGTAAAGATACTATGAGCACCTTATTTCAGTTTTGACCTGATCACTGTCTATATCAGCATTGCTGTTACATTGAGTTAATAATCACAGATCATAATATGATAGTTTAGGGTATTACTTTATCAGCTTGCAATCTCCAGCCACATTTCCTACAAGGTTGAAGACATAGACACAAAGATCATAATTCCTGACCATTCTGCAAATGATTCAAAGAAAATGAAAGAATAAAAATATTGATCTGAAAAAGTAATTCTATTATAGACAGAATAGTTGAAGGTTATTTATTTATTGTACAATTCAATTTCTATATGAATAATCAAACACAAATTCTCCTAATCCCAAAGTAAAATATACAAATGCAGTCATCTCTTAGTATCCCACAAGGGATTGCTTCCAGGACACTACCTAGATACCAAATTCTGTGAATGCTCAAATCCCTTATGTAAAATGGCAAAGTACAGGATGCCCTCTGTATATGTGGGTTCCACAACCTCAGATTCAACCAACAAGGGAACCGGTTTAAACAATCCACAGGTGTGGACCCCTCCAATACAGGGGCTGAGTTTATAGAAAATTTGACTTTCAAAGTATTAGAATGGTAGACATGCATCAAGTAGGATTATTGGGAGCCTTTTATATAATGGTTTCTGGAGAAAATAAGGTATTTTTTATTTCTGAACATATTTGGGTAGAGATGAATCTTTAACAATAGTAGTGAAACTAGATCCTTAAAAGGAATATCTTTTTACACAAAAGCCACCTCCCTAATTAGAAGTTATTTCTTTCTCATATATATGGTTGTTAGTAATCTTCATGGGAAAAATACTATCATTTTTTAAAAAAGTTTAGTGCATGCCTGATATAGGGGGAAAGATTTTATATTAACTATATTCATAATACAGCAAATTGTTTAAGATTTGCAAATGAAAGACACCTAATTTGGGGGATTAATTTGGTATGGAAACAAGATAGGTCAATGATCTAGTCACTTTCAAAACCTAAAACTTTACGTTCCTATTTTTGTGGCTGCAAAGACTATGGGTTACACAATCTGAGCTTTTTCAAAGCATATTGTTTTGTGTTACATTTCAAAAACATGTTTTACAATTCTGTTTTGCTTTCTGAATTTATAACTAGAAAAAATTTTTCTGATGTTGTTACTGTTTTGAGTCCTCCTTGATGCTTACGTATATAAAATTTAGAATCTGAAGCTATGGTGTTTATGATCAATCTTAACAGTAAGACATCAGATACCTTTGTGAATCTCTGAATATTCTGTAACAAAAAGAAATGTTATTCAAGTTTGGCAGCATTCTTTTTCATTTTTACATAGAGAACATTCTTGTGGTTCTAGGGTTTAGAGTAGACATCTGTTCTGTTTCCTGATTACTGAAAATGTATGACCTTACCTATGAGTGTTAGATTTATCAGACCTGAAAATTCTCATCTTAAATTTGCTGTCAGAGAAAGGCATTGTCCATATCATATTAACTAGACCAGGGTCACAATCCTGGTGGCAGGCAGATATAGGATGCTTTTCCTGCTACTGTGACTACATTTTAGGCATCTTGGATCAAAATCTCTTGACTCTTTCTTAACTCTTCTTCCCAGCATTTAACAAAAGACTAGAGATGACAAATTGGAACAGGAAATGTGACTGTGAAAAGAATCTTACCTTCATATGACTTAATGGATGACCACTGCAGATTCCCCATTTGAGTTTACCAGCTTTCCCTGAATTAAACACATCCAGTTTCCTTGCCACAAACCTTATCCCGTCCCATTAGTACACACATACATACACACACACATACATATGCACAAACACACACACTAATGTACGAAAAAAAGAATTCTCTAAGAATGGCACAGCGTTGGTCCTTCCACCAGAGGTGAATTTACAATAAAACTTATGAAGCTCAACATCAGAACCCCTCCCTTCACTGGCCACTTCTAAGGACATGAAAGGGGCCTACAGATGTGTTCCCATGAGTTGTGTGTTTTTGTAAAATTTTTAGCAGTAAAATAGATCAACCATAATTAATTAAGACTGCTGTATCTTTCCACTCCATATTCCTCTCTGTAAAACTTCCTCTCATATCAGGGGGTGTTGCAAAAGCCACAGACATTTTTGGATCTAGAGGAATATGATTTGGGGGTACATGTATATGTGTTTATATGGATCATGGTAATTTATTTATATATTTAATTATTGCTGGTCAATGTGGAATAAGATCAGCTTTGAAGAATATACCTCCTTCTTACTGTGCTAATTCACTCCGGTCATGACCTGAAGTTGCAGTGTCAGGAGTCATAGTGCAATATAATTTTGCCCCAAGGTACTCAACACTGGCAGTACGTGAGTAGTGAAGGAGAACAAGATTTGAAATGTTTGTATCCAGAATTTAAGTTCTGGACACTTACTCCAAATCTTACTTTTTATGTATGAAAGAGACTTGATAGCCATTTTTAGAAATTCAACCACAATCCCATAGTTCAACATTACCAAGTATGCGTTGTAAAGCTGAAAGAAACTTTTCTAAACTCTGCTAGGGGAAGATTAAATTATCGTTCTCTTCTTTCTATAGAAAATGATGTCACAAAATCCTTGTCCTATGAAGAGATGATCAAAGAGTATGTAGCAAAAATGTAGGAAAAATAATATAAAAGAGATACATTAGACAGTTAATTAAAAAAATATTATGTTCTTTTTCTGGATGTTATGATGTTTTTGATACTTGTCAGCTTTTATAAATTTGTAATTTCATGTTATTTCTCTTCCTCATTCTAAAGAAGCACTCACTTTTATATTTAATTTTTCATTCCTTTACTTAAAGAGACCTCCCACCAATTCTGTAAGTTTCAAACTCTACAATGCCTGGACCTACCAATGCATCCATCTATGAGACCATCTTGCTTTCTTCTCTTGTATTTTGTGTTTGTATGTGTGTGTGTAGCAGATATTTGGTTTTTTACTCCTCTCTGGGGTATGATTATGCATGGCTATGTAAGAGCTCTTATTGCTACAGATCCTGGGATGGCAGGATTTCTGTAGGATTTCAAATATTGCACCTGGATAACACAGCACAGCATATCAGCTTTGCACAAATTTTGGCATTGTTGACCCCATCAAAATGTATAAATTATTCCCGAATAATTGGATCTGGTTCAATCTTTTTGGAATATCTTTTCAATGCATGGAGTGAATGCTTAAAGCTGACATCTCCTGGCAGCATTTTTCTTTTCTGGCACAGTAGATTGTATTTGACTTTTTGACATGAGAACTCAGCTAAACTAAATTAAAAGAAAGAAAAAGAAAGAAGGAAAGAAAGAAAGAACAGAAGAAAGAAAATTGTTATTCTGGTTTCCATATGTTTGGTATTGTCACTCTGTCTCAAAAAATGATAGCTACTTTTTAGCATGAAAATGATTGCCTTTGTATTTTAGGAAATGTTAGATTATGACAGCCAGATAAACAGTCTATACATGGGGCACAAGGAAAGCAAGGACATCACAAAATTGATCAAAACTTGAAATAATTTGTTAATTTGCTGTTAGTCATGCTGTGTCAAGGCTTTTCTTTTAAATACGTGCACTTTTATTTGTAAATTTCATTTACAAGGTCAGTGAGCATAGCCTAAGTCCCAAGTCTTATTAGAAAAAACTGAACTTTCAGTAACAAAGTCCAATATTACACCAACTCTATATTAAGTTTCATGTATGGGTATGTTTTTTAATTTCACCATAAAAATTTAAGTATTTAATAGTCCTTATTGTTGGAAAATTTATACTTGAATCTAGCCTAAATTCTTCTTGGCATAATGCCTTTTACTTTCCTATTGAGCTATAGTTGGTGAAGAATAGCAGTGGACTGATTATGGTTATGTTTAAATATCTGTTACTCAGAAGAATAATTCAGAGATATGTACAACTCTGTAATGTAATATGATAATTGGCCTTTTATTTGAAATGTGGACAATTTAGAAGAAGAATCATTTGGCCAAAATTTTGTCCAGTTATGATTAAGAGAGTGAAATGTTAGACTTTATGAAGGTGTGTCTTATGATTGAGTGGGAAAGAAACAAAAAGTTTATATTATTGTGGAGCTTTAAACAACCACCATGACAACATCAAGCAAAAAAAAACTAACACACTAACTCACTAAAAGAACCTCTCTTTGGGAGAATAACAAAAATAATGTAAAAAGCCTTTCCATAAAGTGCTTAAGAAAGCTGTCTTTTCTAACTTGTTGTATTTATAAATGTCATCATCATCAATGATTTGAAACCTGAGTCATCTATGAGTTCTCTCTATACTTCTTCTCCATCATTTGGTCAGCAAAACATTAACTGATCTATCATATATCTCTCACAATTATCACATGAGAACTTAGTCTGGAGATCATTCCAAATTCTAATTATAGAGTGGTTAGTTATTAGCAATGTAGCCTGAGTAGGCACATAATTTATGGTAATCTCGTCTTTCCTTATTTATAAATGTGGAGATAATAATAGTGCTTGGCTCATTTGCATGGTAGATATTATAGGACATATATAAAGCATGTAGCAGATAACAGTAAGCCTTCACTAAAAATTATTAATATTTTCTATTATTTCCTATACTGCCCTCAAGTTTTGACCTTTATCACTTCTGCTTAGTTATCCTAATAATCTTCATATTCATCTTTTTGACTATATTTCCCCACAACAATCTATCCTGCATGCCTATGTTAGATCAATTTCCTTAAATCATACTTATTATCATGTTTCTTCCCTTCTCAAAATCATTCAGTATATTTCAACTGTCCAAATAATTGAGTTCTATTTCATCCTGACTGCCATTAAAGCCGTTAAATATCTGATCCCATTGCATCATCCCAATTTAATTTAAATGTAAATCTTTTATTCCAACTAGGTGGATCTATTTAGTGGTGGTCAAAAGAAATTTGCTCATTTCCTACTTCTAAAACTTTGTGTGTGCTAAGGTTCCTGTAACTTGCCCTCTTCCTCTCTCCTTCCCTTATACCTTTTTTTCCCCTTTAAGGGCTTATTGAAATCTCATTCTTTTTTCATAACCTTATCTGTTTCCTAAGATTATTCTTAGCTACATAACTGATAGTGAAACTTTTTGATTAACTATTGTGCCTAGCAGAGTGCTATGTACATAGAAAATATATGCAGGTGATTTTTGAATCAGTACACTCATTAGGGGACTATCTGTGAATAGTTGCTCTTATTTTAACTCCCTAATACAGCCAAGCAATCTCAGGTTTTAAATCAGCTGCTAATAGAATCTCTCCTGCCTTATCATGGATCATATAAGAAGTTCCTGAATGAGGAAAAAGTTAGAATTAGCATCACAGACCCCCTTGCTTTTAGTGCATAATAATTGTTTCTTAGGCTTTTTGTGCTAGCTGATAAAAACTTGGAACATCAAAGCGAGGAATTTTAACTACCTTCATTAGAAAAATAAATGTCATTCACTTTTTAAAGATGTGAGGAATGGTATGATGAAATGGTGCTTCAAGAAGATTAACATGGCATCTGGAACAGGGAAAGATAGTAAATGAGACCAGCTAGGAGTCTACTGCAACACTTCAATCGGAAGATTGTGGAGACCCGGACTAAACTAATGGTTTTAGAAAAGAATAAAGATTAAAACATGGTGACAGTTGTAAGGTGCATCTAGACTACTAATGATTGAATAACTATTAGGGAGCAAAGTGAGTAAGGGAAACAAATGCTATACTTTATACCATAAAACCAATAATGGAATCTGTAAGAATATAAAAGATCTTTTAGGGAAAGAGCTTCCAGGGAAAATACAGTAAGATAAAAGACTAAGCCAATCCACATATGGATACAATTTCTACTACTTTTTTCTTAATTTCAGTCTGTGTCTGTACATTATATACAGTATAAAACAAGAATGGGAAATTTTCAGGCAGCCACTTGTTTAGTATAGATGCCACTTTTAAGTGGAGGGGGAAAAGTTGATTTTGTCCATTGAATTGTTTGATTATTTTACTGAACTAATGCTCTGCTTTGGGAGGGGGTATAAAATAGGCATGGTCTTGGCTACATAAACCATATGCAGTACTCTTTTGAAGATGAAAAGAATCCATGCTTTCTTTCCTCCAAAAATTTCTCACATACATTTGTCTTTACAACATCTAATTCCATGAAAGGCTCAGGCCAGTTTTCAAAGACATCCTCTAGCTTACACAGTCCAGTGGTCCAAATGGAAGTTTGTAGATAATTTTTTCATGTGAATCTTAATCGTTTTATAAGATTTTCTTATAAATCAGAGCTTCTGCTTAGTTACCTTGGCTAGTTCTTGGTTATTCAATCAATTAATATTTCATTAACTAAACTGTTATACACAAGTCACTGCTCCAGGTGTTATGCTAGACTAGAAATGAAAAAGACAGAGTTTGTTTCCCTTTAATTAGCTATCAGAGTAGATGAGACAAAAAATGTGTACATAAATAACCACAAACAAGTTAGATCACAATACTTTGTGTGCAAACTTGTACTGAAGTGGATAGCCTATCTTTATACAGGTATAAAATGAGTAATCTTTAATATAAAGTTAATAATTTGTTTTCTTACTATTTTATAAGGGCTTTCAAAGGAGGAAATCACCATACAGTATATGCCTTTCTCTCTCTTAATTGGAGAAACTGCGTATCAGCCTATCATCACAGGTGAGAGTTTTTTTTTTAAATAAAAGAAAGTAACAATGTTTTAAATATGGTATTATGAATATGACAGTAATACTACATTTTATAAAAATTATTTAATGATTCATATATTAGTGTATAGCCTAGGCAATTGTATCAATTACACTAGGCTACCATAAAGCAATTGTATTGCTGCTTTTTCAATATCAATGCATGAATTGTTATACCTGTAAATAAATATGAATTTCTTTTCACATTACCTTTTCATTTTTGATGTTTCTTATTGGTAATACTATAAAATCTATAGTGTTTTGTATCATACAAAACAATATTGATGTAGGTACTGACAGATGATTCATCTTGTAAACAGAAGATAGGGTATCAATAAAAACAGTACAGTACTGCAAATACATTTTGTCTTCCTTACGATTTTTGTAATAACATTTTCTTTTCTCTATCTAGCTTACTTTATTTTAAGAACACAGTATATGATGCATATAGCATACAAAATACGGTTAATTGACTCTGTTATCGCTGTGTTATCACTAATGGTTCCAGTCAACAGTAGACTTATTAAGCTTTGGGGGAGTCAAACGTTTTACACGGAATTGCAACTGTGTGGGGAATCGGCACCCTAACCCCTGAAGTGTTCAAGGGTCAACTGTCTAAGTATATCCCAAATATTGTCTATCTAACAAGATCAGAACAATTTTATATCTATTAAAAAATTGAAACCATAATTAAAACTCTTTCTACACCAACTCCAAGAGACTCTAGTCTAAATGGAATCATTGAGAATTACATCAAACATTTAAGCAAGAAATTACACCAATCTTACAGAAAAATCATACAGAGAACAGAAAAATATGCTAACACTTACCAATTCATTTTATGCAATCAGCATAAACTTGGTAACAAACCAGACAGAACATTACAATTGGATATCTAATCATTTCACTTATTAAAGTAGTACAAAAAAATGTGACCTATAAAGATTATACAACACAACAAAGTTTGGTTTATTTTAGGAATGGAAGTTGAGTTTAACATTCTGAAAATCAGTCAATGTTACTTATGTAATAGAAAAATGGGGAAAAAAATGATGCTGTTATATGTAGAAAAAAAAGCATATGATAAAATTTCGTGTTTACACAAGAATGGTTTGTCCCTACGTTGTTCTGACAACCATGTGGACAGCTACTAGCTAGCATGTGTGTAAAATGATCAGAACATATGTAATAACTGAATAAGTAGTTGCAGACTTATTCTTAGGGAAGTAATTTCAAACAAAAATACAAAATCACAAGAAAAATAAAAAACCTCTGAGAAAAAGCTAAAGCCTGACAATGTCCTATCCGTCTGTACATGATCTGAATTTCCTGCCATCTCCCTGATCTCATCTTTCTACTTTGGCTCTTTCTCAGTGTGCTCCAGCCACACTGCAATGCTTGCTGTATCTCTAGTGGGACAAGTAGACTCATACCTCAGGGCCTTGGCATTTATGCTATTCCATCATGCTGAAATATTCTTGTACCAGATAACCACATGATTCACTAACCCACTTCTTTCAGGTTTTTTTCAAAGAAATCTTCCTTTACCACCCATTAAAGCTGAATTTGTGCCCCAACTCTAGTTTTCTGATTTCTTTCTCCTTCAAACCCTTATCTCTGCTGACATTAAATGTTTAAATGATTTATTTATCATTTGTTTCTCCAAATTTAAGATAAGCTTTATAACAAGTAGTGGGTTTCTTTTTTCAGTTTAGTTCACTATTCAATTCCCAACTTCTGGAACAATGCCTGTCTTGTGGTAGTTGCTCAGTAAATATTTGTTGAATAAATGGATTTCTGTTTGAACCTGAATTTTGTGATGTGATAGAGGGTTTGGGGCAATGACCATTTTTTGTGTGGGTATTGATTTAGAGCCAGCTCATAATCAGCAATGGTATCTGGAAGAAAGAGGAGTGTTGATAATTGGAACTCACAGATGCTTAATGCCATTTACAACAATAATTGCTAAAAAGTATTAATTTCACTTTCTGTCCCTTGCATAGTGAACTAAACATAATGTAGAGAATATTTGGGAGTAGGAAAGAGAGAGGGAAGGGAGAATATATAATTGAAATAGTAAATCGCCTTCTAGTTGAGAGTTGGCAATAATTTAATCTAGCAGAGGGAAATGAACTTGCTTTGCTAGGAATCAACATTTGAAATGAAATATTTTAATGATTAAATAATGTTGTTTACATAACATTACAAAACAGACTCCTTAAATGTTAGTTCACTTGTAGAGATATTACCATAATCTTATAATCCTAACACAATTATGTAGGATTTGAATTCTATTATGAAAGAATATTGGCTGTCTATCTTCTTTACTTCCCAATCTGCTCTTTATTAATAGTATAATTTGTGGTTTCTTTGAAATTTACTTTTGAATCTTTGACAACAAAGAAGTCATTATTTTAAAAGACCAAATTTTGTATTTAGGGGGACAATTTTATTAGTAACTATTCTGACTTAACCTCTTTGCATTGGCAATAATTTATCATTATTCATTAATCTACTCTTCTAATACCTATACCTCCTATGATGGAATCTGACAGACAAAGGCATACCAAAGAAACTCATTTTGATTATACCAGGCAAGGGCGTTCGTTCTTTTATTCAGTGATGAGGGTAGTTGGTGATTTCCTAAAGACGCACACAGGCTATTTACTGTGGTTAAAGAGAAAAATGGAGCGGCTTGTGGTAGTAACTGTTTGGCAAGTTATTCTTAGGGGAAAGCCAGAGGCTGCCTGCTCGGCATTGGATGAAGATAATTTCAGATAACAATGATGAAAATATAGGAAATCCACAATGTCATTTAAAACCTATTTTTCATACCTTGAGTCCATGCAAAATTGAAGTCCAGAAAAGAATTTTTAACACCTTGCCTATAATAGAATTTTTCAGCCTTTAGATCAGCATGACTATTTTTATACAAATGAAGGGATCAGAATTGAGATAGTGTAAGGAAAATACTATTGCTAAGAATAAACATCAATGCTGCTAAAAGCCATATCACATGAAGGCAATGATGCATTTGCTGAGCATCTTGGTCCCAAATGTCCCATACGCACTGCTCAACTTTATATTCAGCAAATGTAATAGGATGCCAGTGAGATTTTTACAGCTTTTTAAGATACAGGGCAATAAGGATCAGTTACATTTATCACTTTTCTTTTAGCATAACAACAGCATAACTCTTCTTATGCCACCTGTAATCATAATTTAATTTAGAATTTCTATAGCCAAAAATTTGATTGATTGATTGATTGATTGATTGATTGAAGTGTAGTCGATTTACAATGTTGTGTTAATTTCTGGTGTACCGAATAGTGATTCAGTTATACATTTACATATTCCTTTTCATATTGTTTTTTGTTATAGGCTATTACAAAGTATTGAATATAGTTCCCTGTGCTATACAGTAGGACCTTGCCATTTATCTATTTTATATGTAGTAGTATCTGCGAATCCCAAATTCCCACTTTATCCCTCCACCCCCGCCCCTTTCCCACTCGGTAACCACAAGTTTGTTTTCTATGTCTGTGAGTCTGTTTCTGTTTTGTAAATAAGTTCATTTGTCTCACTCTTTTTAGATTCCACAGATAAATGATATCATATGGTACTTTTCTCTCTCTGTCTGGTTTACTTCACTTAGTATGTATTTGAAGAAATTATGACCAGTTATTAATGACCCATTTAATAGCCCTTAGACTGACCCATTTTAGGAAGCTACATTTTTATGCCATCAATAGAACTAATTAAAAGAGACTTTTCCTCTAAAAAAAAGTACTTTTAAGTTTTTCCAAGAGATTTATTTTTATCAGACACTTTCAGAATATATATTTATAGAAGTAGCAAAACTGCATGCCTTGGTCCTTCTATATCCAAACCTCAGTGGTGATCTAAAAAGAATCCTGGAATATAAATGGAATGCCTTTATCAATAGAGCAATAATATGTGTGCAAGTGTACTGTTTACGGGCTGTGGAAAGGGGATAATGATAGTCATTTAAGAAGAGATTTGAGAACTTAAGGGGTGAGTGTGTGTGTGTGTGTAAAATGCTTAACACTGCACTTGACACATAGTAAGCAGTTATTAAATATTAGCTATTATTATTATTTGTGGTGAAATAGAGATTATCAGAACTTGTATAGTAAAAGAGAAATAGTAGCTATATACATGATACCAAATTATCTGGATGAAAAATGATTTTAATTTTTTACTCACTATTCTTTTTAGTTTTTCCTCTTTACCGTGCTCCAAATGCTGATACGTTGACAGCATTTGCAAAGCAATTACTTGAATAAAATTTGTAGCCTTTGCTGAAAATTCCTTTGAGTTTTGCGGGGGGAAAAAATTAGGAGAAAAGCAGATGCAGTGAATTCAATTTATGCCCCTCCTCAGATTCACTTGGTCCCAACTGCCTCGTGGGGCATCAGTCATCTGCTTAACAGAGAGCCCCAGCTGTCACCTTCATCTCCTCATCTTCTAACTCTGCCAGCTGTTTCTGCTTTTCTCTGGACTCCATCAGACCTGTTGTGGCCAATTGCCAGAGTCAGTCTGCACTTGGGAAAGAGGAATACCTGGATTTTTGAGGGCTATTGTATATGGAATTTGTGCTAACAGATAAAACAAAATTTTAAATACCATAATTCTTGAGTTGGAGTTGATGATAAATCGGATCCAGTGGTTCCACAGATCATTGCTGTGGTTATTTCCCAGGTCTCCAAATGTCAAGCTGGGAGATCTCTCTCTATAGAACTAAATAAACAGCTTGGTAGCTAGCTACCACCTGAAATGGTTCCACTCCAAGAACACAAATCAAGACAGTAAATCAGAAACAAAACAAAACAAAATAAAACAAACAAACAAAAAACACCAAATGATTGGAGGAATTGTGAAGAATAAAGCATCATCAAATACTTTTATTATATAGAGATAGTGGGTTCCCCTATTATCCCCTTTCATTTCAATAGTCTGTCCCCTGAAAAATCCAGATGGATCATGACAGATGATGGGAGCCTGCCAAAAACAATGGTAGCTTCAGTTACAGATTCTATGCCAAATATGACATACTCATTGGAGCACATCAACATAGACAATACCCCTGGGACCATAATAAGGATCTAGTGATACCCCTATGTATAAAAATACTGTGATGAGTCTTTGGCAACCTCCATTAGGACAGTTATAGATCAGGCTTCTAGTGTTCTAGAATAAGACTATGATTTCTGTAGTGGAGGCTTACTCTCCACTTGAAAAACATCTCATTATGTACTACTGGGTCAAAATAGAGATGAGCACCCAACCATGAGACAACAACTGTCAGTTATGAACAGATTCACCATATCCTAAGATTAGGTAGGCTCAGCAGTAATCCATTAAATGATGGAAAGGACATATTCAAGACCAGACTAGAGTAGGTCTGGAAGACATAAATAAATTACATGACCTGATGGTCCAGAATTGTATGTCATTTACTTGTACTACACTAGGTTCTCTTTCAGCCTAAACTAGTAGCCTCCCGGGAGATTTCCTACACATGACTAAGGGAAGCAGAAAGTACTCAAGCCTTACTCTCAGATGGATCAACATAATAGGATGCACCTAGTCAGAAATGGGCCACTGCCATGTTGCAGTCACACTCAGTGATGATCCTGAAGGATCATGGTAAAGGCAGATGTTCCCAGAGGGCAGGCCTGTGAGTAGTAGTCTTTTACTCTAAGTTTCCCACTTAATATGGAGAGAGTAATCTAAATTATGAACATAACACTGACTATAGGACCATGACAAATGAATTGGCTGCTTGATGACGGATACATAACACTGGAAGACTGTGAACAAGATGGCCTAGGGAAGAGTTGTCTTACCTCAATTCCCACCAAAATCTTCCAACACAGAGGAACTTCTAAAAAACCAGCTCCCTAGAATGACCTGTTCTGATTGTTAATCAGCCTCTTTCCACAGGATCCCAATTGCTTACACAATAGACCCTTCAGGAGAGAGGCCATGGTAGCAAGAATGGAGGCTATTTGGGGGTCCAAAAATATAGGATCCCCTTTACTTAGTGTGATCTAACTACTGCCACTACTGAATGTTTAACTTGTCAGCAGCAAAAACTAGTACTGCACCCAGACTTCTATATAATACCCTTCCTTCGTGGGAACAGGCAACAAGTAACGGCAAGTTGAGTAAGTAGACCCAGTTCTCCTTGGAGAGGCAAGAAATTCATTCTTACTGGAACATTTTCTCTGCTCTATGTGTCTATGCCAGTACCAAACTCTGATAGTTTACAAAATGCCTAATCCATTGGCATGATATCCTACATAACATGATCAAAGGGGTCGTAGAATGAATGGACTTATGATTGTGGGATTCACTGGTCTCACAGTGTACTCCATTTCTTAGAAGCATCCAGCCCAACAAAGTGGAGTTACCTGTTAAAAGATCAGTAAAAGTGTCAGTTCAGGGGAAACATTCTGTGGGTTAGGGTACTATTCTATAGGCTGTAGTGTATACACTGAACCAAAGGCTGATGTAGGGCACTTTGTATGCATGGCATTACTAAAGTTCATAGGTCCAGAAAAAAAACAGATGGGAGTAGAATACCCCTTTTTAGAATTACTCCAGTGTCTTAATGCTCCTGATGGGGCAAGGACTCCAGGGCTTGGAGAGGAGAAAACACACACTTAAAGAGAACAGAGCCAGCCCAGGTCCAAACCTCAAGGCTTCTGCTCCAGCAACTTGGGTTCAGACACTGCTCCTAATATAATGATGATGGCCGATGAGCAGAGGGCAAGTCCCATCTCACACCAGACTACAACTCTAACCTCTCCATCTCCAGTTTCTATTTAGTTCTCAGTGCAGATCATTCCAGATGTAGGTGTATTTCTGATGTGTTCATGGGGGAGGTGAGTTCCATGTCCTCTTAGCCAACTTCGTTAATCTCTATCTGCTAATCTCTTGAAGATGGAATTTTAAGACATGATAATTCATCATGGCTTTTTCAGAGACATCTGAAAAACTGATCAAATAAGCATCTGAATTTTCTCGTTAATCCATGGTCAACCTTATCAGGTTCATTTTTTTTCAGCACTATTTGCCTTTTCCTCACTCTTACTGTCCTGAAATTATACCTCTAACCTCACCACTGTTCCCTTCACTCCCAGTAAAGCATTAGTACCCAGGCTTTGCTTTTTGGGCTTTGTTTTATTGTTGTTGACACTCAATGATGTATTCAATTTTATTTTTTATTAAGGGAACATTAGTTTGTAAAATTATATGTTTCATGTGTACAACATTATATTTCTATATCCATATACACTACAGCATACTCACTAACAAAAACTTAGTTTTCATCTGTCACCATAGAGTTGATCCATTTTACCCATTTCACCCTCCCCCTACTTTACCCTTTGCTAATGACATCCTTATTCTCTAACTACATGTTTGTTTTTTGTTTGATTTGGTTTGGTTGTTTCTTTTGTTTTTCATTTTATGTATTCCACTTAGCATAATACTTTCAAGATCCATCCATGCTGTCACAAATCGCAGTTTTATCTTTGATTTGTCTGAGTAGTATTCCTTTGTGTATGTGTGTGAGTGTGTATGTGTGTACCATATCATCTTTATCCATTCATTCACTGATAGGAACTTAGGTTGTTTCAATATCTTGGCTATACTGCAATAAACACAGGGTTACATATATCTTTAAAATTAGTGTTTTTATATTCTTTGGATAAATACTCAACAATAGAATAGCTGGATCATATAATAATTCTATTCTTAATTTTTGAGGAATATCCATATTGTTTACCATGGTGACTGCCCCAATTTATAGTCCCACAAATAGTATATAAGGATTACCTTTTCTCCATATCCTAACATTTGTTATTTCTTGTCTTTTTTTATAAATTGACTTATACGTGATTTTCAATATTGAGTTAGTTTCAGGTACACAGCAGAGTGATTCAGGTATTTATTTTTTTCAGATTATTTTCCATTATAGGTTATTATAAGGTATTGAGTATAATTCCCTATGCTATATAACAAATCTTTGTTGCTTATCTATTTATGTATGGTAGTTGGTATCTGTTAATACCATATCCTAATTTTTCCTTACCCTTCTCCCACATCACTTTGATGACCATAAGTTTGTTTTCTATGTATGAGAATCTGTTTAGGTTTTGTATATAGATTCATTATATTAGTTTTTAGATTCCACATATAAGTGATATCATATAAGATTTGCCTTTCTCTGTTGACATACTTCACTAAGTATAATATTCTCTAGGTCCATCCATGTTGCTGCAAATGACAATATTTCATTCTTTTTTATGGCTGAGTAATACTCTATTGAACATATGTACCATATCTTCTTAAGCCAATTGTCTGTTGGTGAGCACTTGGTGTTTTTTCATGTCTTGGCTATTGTAAATAGTGCTGCTATGAACATTGGTGCACATGTATCTTTTAGAATTAGAGTTTTCATTTTTTCCAGATATACACCCAGGAGTGGGATTGCTGAATCATATAATAGCTCTGTTTTTAGTTTTTAAAAGAACTTCAATACTGTTTTCCATATTGGCTGCACAATTTACATTCCCACCAACAGTATAGAAGTATTCCCTTTTCTCTACAGCTTCTCTGGCATTTATTATTTGTAGACATTTTTATAACAGCCATTTTTCACCACTGTGAGTTGATACTTCATTGTGGTTTTGATTTGCATTTCTCTAATAATTAGCAATGTTGAGCATCTTTTCATGTGCCTGTTGGCCATCTGTATGTCTTTGGAGAAATATCTAGTTAGGGCTTCTGCCTATATTTTTATTTTTATTTTTTTCGATATTGAAATGTATGTTGTTCGTATATTTTGGAAATTAAACTCCTGTTGGTCACATCATCTGCAAATAGTTTCTCCCTTTCTGCAGGTTGTCTTTTCATTTTGTTCATACTTCCTTTGTTGTACAAAAGGTTTTAAGTTTGTTTAGGTCTCATTTCTTTATTTTTGCTTTTATTACTTTTGTCTTAGAAAATGAATTTAAGAAACTATTACTACAATTTATGTTCGAGAATATTTTCCTATGTTGTCTTCTAGTTTATGGTGTTATGTCTCATTTTTGATCTTTAAACCATCTTGAGTTTATTTCTGTATATGATGTGAGGAAGCATTCTAATTTCATTGATTTACATGTAGCTGTCCAGCTTTCCCAATAGCACTTGTTGAAGAGACTGTCTTTTCTTCATTGTATAGTCTTGCCTCCTTGTCATAGATTAATTGACTGTGGTGGCATAGGTTTATTTCTGGGCTCTCTATTCTGTTCCACTGATATGTCTGTTTTTGTGCCAATACCAAGCTGTTTTGATTACCATAGCTTTGGAGTATAGTCTGAAATCTGGAAGGGTTATGCCTCCAGCTTTTTTGTTGTTGTTGTTGTAGTTGTTGCATACTTTTTTCCCCTTTACATAACATTTTTCAAAAGAAAACTGTATTTAAGGTTTGAGACTTAACAAATTATTATTGTTTCATTAGGACATTCTTAAGTAAAATTAGCTTTTTTTTTCCTTTTTCTTGTGTGTGTGGAGGTGAAAAATGCAATGACTCAGTGCCTTGATTCTGCTAAAGCGCAAGTAATTTTACTCACCATAGCTTTTGTACCACTAGGGAAAATGTGTACATAGTGGAAATGGGAATAATATCTTGGTATTATTGTGAGTATAATGTTGACTTCCCTGACCCTGAGAACTTCTCAGCTTCCCCAGAGGTTTAGAGAGCCACATTTTGAGAAATTTAGCTGTAGATACTACCCAAACTGGTTCTTGGATAAAGGTGGAGGTCACTTTTGTTTTTAAAAATTGTTTATAGAGTTATATTGAAAAATGTGGTATCTGGTGTTTTGAAGATCCATTATTCCTGAGATAAAATAACACAGCTTTTCTTCCTGTTTTTCTCTTTCTTTCCTATCTACCTTTTATTCTCAGTTCATAATGGTGATCTCCACTTCTGACTCAAGAATCTAATGTCAATAGATATTTCTTTCTATCCCAAGCCTTTGTTCTCCTTTAAAAATACATAAAGAAAGCAATCACAGGATACAATTTTAATTAAGGTACAAAGCAAGGCAGATAATTAACATTTACTCAGAAATATACGTTAATTAATTCCTACCTTTATACACTTAATAGACATTTAATGAGTACCTTTTTAAGTGTAAGACACTGTGGCGAGGAAAAAAGTAGTTATATATGCATGAAAAAAAAAAATCCCTGCCTCAAAAGATTTGATTAAGCAGGAGACTATAAAATGTGCTAACATGAGTACTGAAGAAGGTAGTACACCAGAAGTGTCATGTTAAAACATCCAAATATCTGTCCAAAACACAAAATGATCTTTAGAAAATTGAAAACAAATTTGTGATTTATCACATACGAGTAAATGTACTGTGCAGTGTACATAAATTAATTCATTTACTCCTCACCACAATTTGATGACTAAGTACTGTCATTATCTCCATTTTACAGATGAGGAAACTGAGGCACAAAGAAGTTATGTAACTTACTCTAGTCTGACTCTGAAGGTTGCATGCTTAACTATGCAAGGCAAGGCTTAACTATTGAAACTGATTGTACTGTACACTACTTATTTTAATGCTTGCAAAATCCCACTGGTTTTTGTATTCAATATCAATTTACAGATGAGGAAACTAGAAAGCAGAAGGGTATAACGACTTGCCCAAAGTCATACTGATGTAATTGACAGAGACAGAGCTAAGACTTGGATGTAATTCATATTTCAAATCTAGTGTCCTTTACACTATACAACAGATCCCCAGTATAGAATAATATAAAAAAATCAATAAAATGAAATTGTGTTCCTATTGACTTCTTCTTTTTAAAAATTCAACCAACTAGACAGCCAACCAACAGATCAAAATTATTTTTAATATATATTTGTGAAGCAGAAATAAAGTTTAATATCAGATGAGATTAAAATGTGGACTCAACTAAACAAATGCTACTCATATGTTATATTTAAAATATAAAGGTACTAATAGGTGATAGTAAAAAGATGGAAAAAGATATGTCATAAAAAATATATAAGTATTGAGGCTATATTAATATCAGAAATAAGACAGTAAAAATCTCATGTGCAGTATTGATTTATAAAATATTTCCTTATGGAAATATTTACAAATACTCTGTCAAAAATACATTGAATATTTGCATCACTAATTTTGCTTATTTAGGAAGACAGGTTTGATATTTATGTTGAAGTGAGTTTTTGGCACTTGTAATGTTGAAACTTTAACTTTGGATTTTATAACACTAATATCTCCAGAGCACATGTGCATCACTGCAGACAGCCACATACCTCAACAATTCTTGGCTATGCATTCACACGTTCACCTCCCAATTGGAGAATTAATTTGCTCATGGATAATTTGGTAATATTTACATATAAAACAAAGTATTTAAGTGGATCAATCCCTGGATACAATTTATTCTACCCTATTTGAAGTTAGGAAATTTTCCTAATACTTCTTTTCTGAAGGCTTTTAAAAGTCTCTGAACTCTTAACTATTTTATCTCTTTCCACATTTTTCTTCTCCTCTGCAGTATATAAATGCAAACCCACTGTATGTCAAAGAACACTTGCAATAGAGAAATATTCTTTATGGTGCGTGAACATCAGAACTAACTGAAGAGAATTAGAAAGATTTTCCTTCTGCTCCCCCATGTGTTAAGTGTGTGAGATGATTCTCAACACTTCATATAAAAATATTAAATTGTTCCAAGGGTGTAATAATTCATATTTAAGACAAGATTTGTTGATAGAATATTTTCTTAGCTTGTTGTGTGCATTTGAATGTGATATGTGTGTATACCTGTGTATGAATGTAAAAGGATGAGACAGTTCACTAATAACCTGAGTAAGGTTAATTAGCTGCCTATAATGCTTGAAAAACAATCACTATATATTTTTCAAATTTGAGCTGAATATTATGTCAATTCCCTTTGAAGAAAAGAGCTAATAGAGAGGTCAATACAAGCTTTATGCGTTTTCCTTAATGAGCAGACTTGTGCATACATACTCTCTTCCTGGATCCAGAGAGCAAAGAAAAGGCAAAACTAATCTAACAACAGATGAATGAAATGATACTGAGTTTATTAAATTTTCTAACTGAAATAGTTTTATTACAGCTTTGATTAGAAATACTCAATGCATTAACTGGATAGCCACTAAGATCAACAGAAAATATTTTGTATATTTACTACCCTAGATTATTTGTAATATTTGAAATATGTTCTAAAATGTCCTTATACAGCATTGTTCACTTTTTTCAGAATAACTTACTAAAACTTTACCAAAATCAGTCCTCAGATACATGCTTGCAAATCTGTTGTCTTTAATGGAATTCGTTCATGTTCTATCTCAGCTGAATTTTCCCTGTATGCTATTATAACTAAATGAAAGTCTATGCTATGCAAACAATCCTGATTAAGGTTTGACATTAATATTTGCCCTACTTTTAGATCTGCAAGATTAAAAAAATGCAGTCATTCAGAACTCTTGTTTTGCAAAAACCTAATTGGAACTTGAAACTCGGGCTGGAAATTTTATTCTCTCAAATTAGCATTTACTGGGTTTCATTGTGTGTTGGAGCTTGAAAAATGACACCATATGTTTCTGATTGCTTTAGACAACTTTTCAAAAGAATGTTGTATAAAATTATTTA
This sequence comes from Camelus bactrianus, assembly GCF_048773025.1. Classification (NCBI taxonomy): domain Eukaryota; kingdom Metazoa; phylum Chordata; class Mammalia; order Artiodactyla; family Camelidae; genus Camelus; species Camelus bactrianus. The sequence goes on along the minus strand of NC_133575.1, from coordinate 72,825,908 downwards.
TGCTCAATTTACCCCCATACTTTTTAAAATTTAAAAACTTTTATACAGGGGATTGTATTTAAAAATAAACATGAGTCAAAAGCAAAGCAGTTTATATTTGATGTGAAATTCTGAACCCTTGAGGCTGGAGTGGCATTTAAATTGGTAAAGCAGGACTTTTCATGTACAAACAACAAAAAAGAACACAAAATCTTGAAATAATAGCAAGAGCTGCCATTTAAAAGTTACATACTGTTCAAGGCACTGTGATTTATAGATTATTTTCTCCATTTTCATCTCAGGAAACAGGTTCAAAGAGGTTAAGTAGATTGTGCTCCTTTCTAGTAAATGTAAATATCCCTTAATAGGTTGTAGCTTGGAAATCATTCTGTTTTGTTATATACAAGGCCAACTTTCTATGTTCAGTAAAATGTTCAGACAGTCATCAATACTTGTGAAAGCTGATTTAAAGGCACTAATTGATCTATTTCATACTGAAAATTATTAGGTCCATATTTAAAACATAAAGAAAGTCTTTGGCTGTAACTTAATTAGGATCCATATAGCAATATTTCTTGCCAGAAAAATCAAACACTAACGTCATTTGTGTCGATACATGCTGAAGAATATGATGCTACCACAAAGTGCTTTAACAGTCCACAACTTATTAAAACATCTCTCTATGTGGGCCATTAAAGATCTGCATCAAATTCAGATTTAAACTGGGCACATAAGAGGAAGTTCCATTTCAATTTTACATATATTATTATCATAATTCATGTGGGTGTTAAATTCACTCTACCTCTTTCAAGAAGGTATATATCCTATGATTTCTAAAATGCCTCTCTTTGATTATTTCTCCTAGCTTACCTTCTTTCTTGCTTTTCATACAACCGTGATCTACCCCAAATTTCTGTATAATTCTAGCTTGCACTGTAGGTAGACCTGTATAGTTATTCTGGCCTTGACTTTTGACCCCCTTGGCCATTAGGGCCTATAGAAAATTGACTACATGATTTGTGAGGTCCAGTAAAATATGGAACACGTGGAGTCTGCTGTTCGAAAATTATTAACAATTTCAAGATGACAACAGAAAATTAAATGAAGTACAGGACCCTTTGGCAACTTGAGTTTCAAGTTAGTCTATAATTAAACAAAGATTACTTAGTGCCATTCAGTTACATTTGCATGTAAGTGATACACAGACTACATTCTAACAAAGTTATTATCACCTTATGTATATATTTATTCTAAATTTCTCAGAGTAATCTTTAAGAAACATATTATCTCTTTCAGACCAATAAGGTGCTATTTTTTGTTTCTACTGTATTAAATTTTCTTCACTTGTTAAAACACCTTCTGGATCATGTTAGTTTTCATCGGGATAAAGAAAGTAGGCAGTGAAAAAAAAAGACAGGCCTCAATATGATAAAGAAAAAGTTTTCAAGATATTTATCATGGCAACTAACATTTTTTTTTTAATTTGCGTCTTTTTTTTGAAAAATTGATGACCTAGTGAAGTTACTCAAATGTAAAATCTACTTCAAAGTCAGTAAACCCTAGAAAACAAAGAATGGTTAATTTGCTGTAGCTAAAAAGCTTAAATAAGCACTACAAGTAATGTTTATTTATATATCATTTACCAGAGTGCTTGAGATTATGGTAATAAGGTTTTTCTCTTTTTTTTTTTTAAATAGAAAACAAATATTGATGAGTGCAATCAAGCTCAACAAAAAGATAATTTTGTATTTGGCATTTTCGTTTTGAAAAACTATATCATACATTCACGACTGATGCTTGTAGCTTTATAAACGGGATTCTGGCTTGAAAGTTTACATATACTACTGGGAAAGTGGTTACATTTTGGAAAACAATCTAGACAAAGTAATGTTTTAACAGCTCAATTTAACATCTAGATATGGACATAGTCTTGAGTAGCTCATCTTCATAGGAAGCAATTTTGAAGAGAAAAATTACATAAGAAGTTGACTCCTGGGGAAGATAATGACAGCAAAAAGTAAAAATAAGAAGCTCAATATAAGCCATGTACACTCACTTCTTTCATGCCCTGTACTGTTTCTTGAACTACAGATTCTGGAAATCATGACTGATTCACAAATAGCAAAGCATAAAAAAATCAAAGTTTAACTTGAATCAACATAGGAAACAAGGACTATAGAGAAATAATACATCTGTATCTCGAAAAGTACAAAACAACTTGTTTTCCAGTTTCATAGAGTTATAATTGCTATATAACATGGAAAAAATTTCAGATGTATGAAGTATTGATACACCGATACGTTGTGAATGATTATCACATTACCACAGTAGCATTTTAACACCACCATCACATTACCTAATTCCCATTTCTTTTTTTTTTAACATTTTTTATTGATTTATAATCATTTTACAATGTTGTGTCAAATTCCAGTGTTCAGCACAATTTTTCAGTTATTCATGGACATATACACACTCATTGTCACATTTTTTTCTCTGAGTTATCATAACATTTTGTGTATATTTCCCAGTGCTATACAGTGTAATCTTGTTTATCTATTCTACAATTTTGAAATCCCAGTCTATCCCTTCCCACCCTCCACCCCCCTGGTAACCACAAGTCTGTATTCTCTGTCTGTGAGTCTATTTCTGTCCTTTATTTACGCTTTGTTTTTGTTTGTTTGTTTGTTTTTGTTTTTGTTTTTGTTTTTTAGATTCCACATATGAGTGATCTCATATGGTATTTTTCTTTCTCTTTCTGGCTTACTTCACTTAGAATGACATTCTCCAGGAGCATCCATGTTGCTGCAAATGGCATTATGTTGTTGGTTTTTACGGCTGAGTAGTATTCCATTGTATAAATATACCACCTCTTCTTTATCCAGTCACCTGTTGAGGGACATTTAGGCTGTTTCCATGTTTTGGCTATTGTAAATAGTGCTGCTATGAACATTGGGGTGCAGGTGTCATCCTGAAGTAGATTTCCTTCTGGATACAAGCCCAGGAGTGGGATTCCTGGGTCATATGGTAAGTCTATTCCTAGTCTTTTGAGGAATCTCCACACTGTTTTCCATACTGGCTGCACCAAACTGCATTCCCACCAGCAGTGTAGGAGGGTTCCCCTTTCTCCACAGCCTCTCCAGCATTTGTCATTTGTGGATTTTTGAATGACGGCCATTCTGACTGGTGTGAGGTGATAACTCATTGTAGTTTTGATTTGCATTTCTCTGATAATTAGTGATACTGAGCATTTTTTCATGTGCTTTTTGATCATTTGTATGTCTTCCTTGGAGAATTGCTTGTTTAGGTCTTCTGCCCATTTTTCAATTGGGTTGTTTATTTTTTTCTTATTGAGTCATATGAGCTGCTTATATATTCTGGAGATCAAGCCTTTGTCGGTTTCACTTGCAAAAATTTTCTCCCATTCCGTAGGTTTTCTTCTTGTTTTATTTCTGGTTTCCTTTGCTGTACAGAAGATTGTAAGTTTCATTAGGTCCCATTTGTTTATTCTTGCTTTTATTTATTCTAGGAGAAAATTTTTTAAATGTATGTCAGATAATATTTTGCCTATGTTTTCCTCTAGGAGGTTTATTGTATCTTGTCTTATGGTTAAGTCTTTAATCCATTTTGAGTTGATTTTTGTATATGGTGTAAGGGAGTGTTCTAGCTTCATTGTTTTACATGCTGCTGTCCAGTTTTCCCAACACCATTTGCTGAAGAGACTGTCTTTATTCCAATGTATATTCTTGCCTCCTTTGTCGAAGATGAGTTGACCAAAAGTTTGTGGGTTCATTTCTGGGCTCTCTATTCTGTTCCATTGGTCTATATGTCTGTTTTGGTACCAATACCATGCTGTCTTGATGACTGTAGCTCTATAGTATTGTCTGAAGTCTGGGAGTTATTCCTCCTGCCTCTTTCTTTCTCTTCAGTAATGCTTTGGCAATTCTAGGTCTTTGATGGTTCCATATGAATTTTATTATGATTTGTTCTAGTTCTGTGAAATATGTCCTGGGTAATTGGATAGGGATTGCCTTAAACCTGTAGATTGCCTTGGGCAGTGTGACCATTTTAACAACATTGATTCTTCCAATCAACGAGCATGGGATATCTTTCCATTTTTTAAAGTCTTCTTTAATTTCCTTCATCAATGGTTTATAGTTTTCTGTGTATAATTCTTTCACCTCCTTGGTTAGATTTATTCCCAGATATTTTATTACTTTGGGTGCTATTTTAAAGGGGATTGTGTCTTTACTTTCTTCTGTTGATTTATCGCTAGTGTAAAGAAATGCAACTGATTTTTGAATGTTAATTTTGTAACCTGCTACCTTGCTGAATTCTTCAATCAGCTCTAGTAGCTTTTGTGTGGACCTTTTAGGGTTTTCTACATATAGTAACATGTCATCAGCATATAATGACACTTTTACCTCTTCTTTTCCAATTTGGATCCCTTTTATTTCTTTCTCTTGCCTGACTGCTGTGGCTAGGACTTCCAGGACTATGTTGAATAGGAGTGGTGATAGTGGGCATCCTTGTCTTGTCCCAGATTTTAGTGGGAAGCTTTTGAGTTTTTCATCGTTGAGTACTATGCTGGCTGTAGCTTTCTCATATATAGCTTTTATTAGGTTGAGATATGTTCCCTCTATACCCACTTTGGTGAGAGTTTTTATCATAAATGGGTGTTGAATTTTATCAAATGCTTTTTCTGCATCGATGGAGATGATCATGTGGTTTTTGTCCTTTCTCTTGTTGATGTGATGTATTACACTGATTGATTTGCGTATGTTGAACCACCCTTGTGTCCCTGGGATGAACCCCACTTGGTCATGATGTACAATCTTTTTTATGTGTTATTGGATTCTATTTGCTAAAATTTTGGTGAGGATTTTGGCGTCTATGTTCATCAGTGATATTGGCCTATAATTCTCTTTTTTTGTAGTGTCTTTGCCTGGTTTTGGTATCAGGGTGATGGTGGCTTCATAGAATGAGTTTGGGAGTATTCCCTCCTTTTCAATCGTCTGGAAGAGTTTGAGAAGGACTGGTATGAGTTCTTCTTTGTATGTTTGGTAGAATTCCCTGGTGAAGCCGTCCAGTCCTGGACTTTTATTTGTAGGGAGGTTTTTAATTGCTATTTCTATTTCCTTTCTAGTGATCGGATTGTTCAAGTGTTCAGATTCTTCTTGATTCAGTTTTGGTGGACAGTATGTTTCCAGAAACTTGTCCATCTCCTCTAGGTTATCCAGTTTGGTTCCATATAGTTTTTCATAATATTCTCGTATGATATTCTGTATTTCTATTTTGTTTGTTGTAATTTCTCCATTTTCCTTTCTTATTTTGCTAATTTGTGCTCTCTCTTTTTTCTTCTTTGTGACTTTGGCCAGAGGTTTGTCGATTTTATTTACTTTTTCAAAAAACCAGCTTTTGGTTTGGTTGATTTTTTCTATGGTCTTGTTAATCTCTATTGTATTTAATTCCTCTCTGATCTTTATTATTTCCTTCCTTCTGCTGCTTTTTGGGGCTTTTTGTTCTTCTTTTTCTAATTCATTCAGGTGGTGGGTTAAATTGTTTATTTGAGGTTGTTCTTCTTTTTTGAGGAAGGCCTGTATCGCTATAAACTTCCCTCTTAGCACTGCCTTTGCTGTGTCCCATAGGTTTTGAGTGGTTGTGCTTTCATTATCATTTGTCTCAAGGTATTTTTTAATTTCAGCTTTGATTTCCTCATTGATCCATTGTTTTTTCAATAGCATATTGTTTAATCTCCATGCTTTCCTTTTTTTCTCCTTTGTTTCTCTGTTGTTGATTTCCAGTTTCATGGCATTGTGGTCAGTAAGGATGCTTGAGATAATTTCTATCTTCTTAAAATTGTTGAGGTTTCTTTTGTGCCCAAGTACATGATTGATCCTGGAAAATGTTCCATGTGCACTTGAAAAGAATGTATATCCTATTTTTTTTTTTGGTGTAATGTTCTGAAAATATCCACCAAATCTAGTTTTTCTATTGTAGTATTTAATTTCTCTGTTGCCTTGTTTATTTTCTGTCTGGAAGATCTGTCTAGTGATGTTAATGCAGTGTTAAAATCTCCAACTATGATTGTATTCCCATCCATATCCCCCTTTATCTCTGTTAGTAATTCTTGTATGTACTTAGGTGCTCCTATATTGGGTGCATATATATTAACAAGTGTAATATCCTCATCTTGTATCACTCCTTTAATCATTATAAAATGTCCTTCTTTATCTTTCTTTATGGCCTTTGTTTTAAAGTCTATTTTGTCTGAAATCAGTACTGCAACACCTGCTTTTTTGGCTTTTCTATTTGCATGGAATATCCTTTTCCATCCTTTCACTCTCAATCTATATGTGCCCTTCTCCCTAAAGTGGGTCTCTTGTATGCAGCATATTGAAGGTTCTTGCTTTATTATCCAGTGTGCCACTCTGTGTCTTTTGACTGGAGCATGTAGTCCATTAACATTTACAGTAATTAATGATAGATGTGTGTTTATTGCCATTTTGAACTTATCTTTGCAGTTGAATTGGTATATCCTCTTTGTTCCTTTCTTCTTCCTTTTGTGGTTTGGTAATTTTCCTTTGTATTTTCATGGATTTTATTTAATTTTTGTGACTCCTTTGTAAATTTTTGGCTTGTGGTTACCCTTTTTTGTAAATCTGTCAACCCATTACTATAACTGTTTTTATTAAACTGATAGTAACATGATCTCAAACCCATCCTACTGTTAAAAAAATTTAAAAAAGAAAGAAAAAAATATTCTATATTTCCCTGCCTCCCTCTCCCACTCTCAGTGATTTGTATGTCTTCTTTTATAATTTCATGTTTACTTTATTTGTAATTCATGAGTTATCACCTTTCCAGTTGTGTGTTTCTCATTTCTGTAGCATCCTGCTGCTTTTCTATTTAGAATAGTCCTTTCAATATTTCTTTTAGCATGGGTTTAGTGTTGCTAAACTCCTGCAGCTTTTTTTTGTCTGTGAAACTCTTTATTTCTCCTTCTATCCTCAAGGATAGCCTTGCTGGATAAAGGATCCTAGGCTGCATCTTTTTTTCATTCAGGGCTTTGTATATATCTTGCCACTCCCTTCTGGCCTGTAGTGTTTGCGTAGAGAAATCAGCTGAGAGCCTTATGGGGGTTCCCTTGTAACCTACTCTTTGCTTTTCTCTTGCTGCCTTTAGAATCATTTCTTTATCCTTGACTCTGGCCATCTTGATTATGATATGTCTTGGTGTGGGTCTATTTGGGTTCTTCCTGTTTGGGACCCTCTGAGCTTCCTGTACTTGGATATCTGATTCCTTCTTTAAGTTTGGGAAGTTTTCAGTCATGATTTCTTCAAAAACCTTTTCAATCCCCTTTGATCTTTCTTCTCCTTCTGGGACCCCTATTATGCGAAGATTGGGACGCTTTATATTATCCCATAGGTCCCTTATGCTATTTTCATTATTTTTTATTTGCTTATCTTGTAGTTCTTCTGAATGGGTGCTTTCTATTGCCCTGTCTTCTAGATCACTACTTCGTTCCTCTGCATTATCTAGTCGGCTTTGCACAGCTATTAGATCATTCCTCATCTCTGTCAATGAGTTTACCCATTGTACTTGGCTCTTCTTTATAGCTTCAATTTCATTTTGGACATATTTTATATCTGTAAACACTATCTCTTTTAATTCCTTCAGCAATTTGATCACTCCTTTTTTGAAATTTTGATCTAGTAGGCTATCGATGTCTATTTCGTTGATCTTTCTTTCAGGGGATTTCTCTTGTTCTTTTAATTGGGAAAGGTTTTTCTGCTTCTCATCTTGCTCATACCTCTTTGGCACTGTGGTTTATGGAGTATCAGTTGTTTATTTTGGTCCTTAAGGATTTTATCTATCTGATGCCTATTTAGGAATAGAACTTAGGAAAAAAGGAAAAAAAATAAGAGAGAGAGAGAAAGAATTTTAAAAGAAAGGAGAAAGAGGGTTTGAAAACAGTGTATAATGAATAATAGAAGAGTGAGTTGAAGCAGAGTATTAATGGGGTTGAGACGTCCTTTTAAAACCTTTACAAAAAAAGGGGGGGGGAGATGAATAGATGTATTTGAAACCTGTGTCTAATCAATAGCAGGACATCAAAACCCAAGAGAAATAGAAATGAATTAAGAAGTAAAAATTAAGAGAGTAATAGAAAATAGAACAGGTAAAAACAGATTTAAAAAAAAAAGGGGTGGGGGTTGTCGGTGTTCTCCTGGAGTCTGTGTGCTTTTAATGTGAAGTCTTTCTGTCTTCGTCCTGTTTTGGAAGCTCAGCTTGCTGTTTTCAGAGGCCCTCCGTTGGCGCCCTCTTCTGTGCTGCTCCCAGCACCTGTTGGCAAGCTGATCGCGCCTCCTCCTAACACTGGGTCAGGTGCAGCTCTCTGCTGTGGGCGGGCGAGTTGCTGCCCCTCCAGATTCCGCAGTCTGATGTTGCAGACTGGCCAGGTAGGAGGGCGGGTCGTGCCCCCTCCCAGCACCTCGGTCAGGGGCTGTGTTCCTGCCCGAAAGGCGGGGGGCCGCTCTCGCTCTACCTGCGCCGCCGCCTGTAGCTCCGCTGCTCTGTGCGGCTTCGCGCTCCGCCCTGGTCGGCGCTCTGCCCTGGTCGGCGCTCCGCGGGTGGGCTCGGGGAAGACTGAGGGACAGCCCTGTCCCTGCTCCGAGCCAAAACCCAGCTCCTTGTTTGTCTTTGTGAAGCAAGTTCTCTGAGGGACCAGAATGGAAGGATCCTATCTGCCCCGGGCTGCAGGCCAGTCTCAGTCTGGCCTTTGAGGCTGCTAAGCCCTTCGGTGCGGATGCAGGTTTCGCCCCGCCCCCGCCTGGGTGCTAAGAGAGGAGGATATGGCGGCTGTGCCTGAGCCTCGCCTCTCTTCCTCCGAAAATTTTCCGCGGGTTTTCAGAGATGGTGGTGTGCACCCTTCCCCCGAGAGCACCTCAACCTTGCTGTTTTATGGAGGGCCCAGGTTGTTCTGCCCTGTGCACCCACAGTCACAGCGTGCAGCCCCTTGCAGTCCCCCGGGGCTGCCTCTGTGCAGCCGCCCCCATCCTCCGCCCGGCTTGTGCAGCCTGGCCCTGCCCGCCGCTGCCGGCCCACTTCTCAGGCTGGGTGTCGGGGGAACGCTCTGTGCCCGTTTAACTTAGTTCTGTTAGTCAAGGGCTGCTCTGTACAGATCCGAGCCTCAGAGGCTCCCCCTTCGTCCCGCTGGCCTCTCAGTTGGAGAGGGAGACCCAGGGAGCGAGCACCAGTCCTCCTTTGCCGCTCCCTCCCCGCGGGACCCGTCCAGCGCTGCTTTGCCTTTTGTTCTTTCTTTTTCCCTTTTCTCCTACCAGATTTTTGGCATCTTTATCTTTTGAAGAGGGCGATGTTCTGTCGGAGTTCCACAGGTGCTCTGGTTGGCTGAGTGGGTCTGTAGATGTGGGTCTTGGTGTATTTGTGGGAGAGGGTGACCTGCGAGCGTCCGTCTACTCCGCCATCTTCTCCGTCTCTGCCATTTCTTTTTGTGGTGAAAACATTTAAGAGTAAATCTCTTGGCCACTTTCAAGTATGTGATTCAGTATTGTAAACTATAATCATCATGCTGTAGATTAGATCCTCAGAGCTTTCATCTTACAAATGGAAGTTTGCACCCTTTGACCAACATCTCCCCATTTACCCCACCCTCTAGACCCTGACAGTCACCATTGTACTCTCTGTTAATGAGTTTGGCTTTTTTAGATTTCATGTATAAGTAATATCATACAGGGTTTGTCATTCTCTGTCTGACTTATTTCACTTATAATAATGCCCTCAAGGTCCATCAGTGTTGTTGCAAATGGCAGGACTTCCTTCTTTCTTATAGCTTTATATATGTGTGTGGTGTTTGTATTCAATCATTCTTAGACACTTAGGTTGTTTCCATATATTGGTTATTGTGAATAATGCTTCAATGGACATAGGAATGCAGATATATCTTCAAGATCCTGATTTAATTTCCTTTGGATAAATGCCCAGAAGCGGGATTGCTGGATCATAAGGTAATTCTATTTGTAATTTTTTGAGGAATCTCCATACCATTTTCCACAGTGGCTGTACCAATTTATATTCCCACCAATAGTGCACAAGTGTTTCCTTTTCTTTATGTATTCCTCAACATTTGCTATTATCTTTTTGATGCTAGCCATTCTACATGTGTAGCAAAATCTCAGTGTGGTTTTGATTTGTATCTACCTGAAGATTAGTGATGTAGAGTACCTTTTCATGTACCTGTTGTCATTGAATTTAGGAAAATGTCTATTCAGTTCCTCTACATATTTTTAAAAATTGTTTTTTTGCTATTGAGTTGTATGAGTGAGTTTCTTATATATTGGATACTAATCCTGTTTCAGATATATGACTCACAATTATTTTCTCCTATTCCATGAGTTGTCTTTTCATTTTGTTGACTTTTATTTTATTTTATTTTATTGCTATGGAGAAGTTTTTTATTTTAATGTAGTCCCATTTGTTTACTTTTGCTTTTGCTGTTGCTTTTGGTGTCATAGCCAAAAAATCATGGTCAAGACCAATGTCAAGGAGCTTTTTCCCTGTTTTCTTCTAGAAGTTTTACAGGTTCAGTTCTTATATTTAAGTCTTTAATCAATTTCAAGTTAATTTTTGCAAATGGTACAAGATAGGGTTTCGATTTCATTCTTCTGCATGTAATTACCCAGATTTCCCAGCACCATTTATTGAAGAGACTATTTTCCCTCATTGAGTAGTCTTGGTTCCCTTGTCAAATATTAGTTGACTGTATATGCAAGGCTTTGTATCTGGGCTCTTATTTCTATTCCTTTGGTCTACATGGCCTTTTTTACTCCAGTACATACTATTTTGATTACTGTAGCTTTGTATAAAACAACTTTAAGTAGGCACATAAAAAATGAATTTAGACACTCCAGTAAGTCATTATATGGTAGATCCTCTATATAATATGACATAAAATGTATTGTATATAATATATCTATATATATATATAATTATAAGTAGTAAAATTACATTTGAAATTATTGGAGACAATTTCACCAATATAAATATGAATTTTGAACAGTATGGTATCCAAGAACAGATTTTTTTGAAAGAGATTATATAATCATTTCATAATCAAGGAATGCATGGAACCACGGCTAAGTAATGAAAAGTATTCTCCTTTGAAATCAACTAAATATTTGAAATTATCAGAAAATCTTTTTAATACTATCAGATTATAATAAATAATATGATAAATTAATGAAACAATTAATAACATAAGATATTTATTTTTTCAAATTTTCAAATACTTTCTGGGTTCCATTTTCTACTTTTAACAATATGGATACAAATACATTGTTTTTATTTATTTGAAGCCTCTTCTTCTTTCACAATACAGTAAATAACAGGGATCCATTTCCCTGTGTATGATTTACTACTATGTTTGTATTTCAACTGGTCAATGGACTGTAATTAAACTATATTTGAACTGAACCTAAGGATTCACTGTGGATTTGTTGCCACAGTTAACTATGGTAAACAACATGACAAATGGGCTAGATTTTAATAAATTAGCAACTTGTTTAGAGAAATTTGCATATTTGAGATTTTGTGTTAGCCCATTGTACTTAGTTCTTCCTTCTCCCCTCTCTAACCAGCTTCGTGTTTACAATAATTCATACTGTCTGTGTTAAGTTGCAAAGAGTTTTGAAAAAGTCAAAGAAAGTGGTAAATAATGTATTTTTCACATTTTGTTAGGACATATTTGCTTACCAGATGATTAACATTTCCTTTCATATAGGTTTCCTGTGATGTAGGAAAGGGAAAAAGAAAGACTTAATAGAACATCAACTTCACTTGGCTTCTTTATTATAAAGAGAGTATAGATTGCATTATTCTAAGACACTGCTTGTAGCCAAAAAAAAATATGCTTTCAGAAGTAGCAAATTCATTTGTGTTAAGTCAGTCTAACTGTACCACTTTTATGTAGTTAAACCTTTCAATTATAAATAAATTCTTATATCTATGCTTTCAGTTTTAAGTTCTTCATCTTAGCTTTTTGTTTAGTCAAACATGCAGGCTCAACTATTTTCCCTTATCATATACTATCAGACATAACTGTTGTAGTAATTCCATTATTTTTTGTAGCTAAAGATTGTTTCTTTCCTTAATGTTAACAACAAATTAAGTTCTCATGTATAAAAGAGAATTCATTGGCACACAGAAGTAAATAGCTTTAAGACCTTAAAAGCTCTTGAAGTAGTTTATCTATTACTGTTTCAAAATTGTTTAAAATTAGAACATTTTGACTCTCCGTGCCTTCATTTAAGTTGTCCCTTGAACAGGTTATAATTTATGCCTAATGAGTTGAAGTCTGCTAAAGTTGTCCCAATCCATTAAAGCATCTTAATGTCTTACATAAGGACATATTTTACTAAACTTAATGATGATAGTTGGAGGAATTTGGAGGGGAAATATGGATTTCTGCACTCACCTTTCAAAATATGATCTGGACCAGTGGAAGTCAAAGAATAATGCCCATAATACTGTGCAATTAATTTCAGTTTTTATAAACACAAGTATTTGTTTCCAGGGCCATAATCATTTCTTATTTTTAAAATATAATAATTAGCCATCCACACATTTATCTATTACAAAAACAAAAAGGAAAATATTTCCTTAAAATTCTAACCCAGGGGAAAAAGATGTTATTTTGTTTTTTTAGAGCTAATAGCACAGGTTTATCCTCCAAGGAAATTTTCTACCACATGTTTCTGCAATCATGAGCAAGCTACAATTTGTAAATTGCACTGTTGTCTACTCAAATAGCTTAAGCAAAATTCAGGGTAATCATTGGCTTTAAATAGCTGAATGTTAGTTACACAGAACATGCTTACTTTTATAATACACAGTTAATGAGCACCGGTCCTTTTTTTTCATTCCTATTTATATGAATTTGTGTTTTTCTTCATATTCTACAATCATTTTAAAATATATATAACCATGGAAATATGTTCAGTCTCACAATGTGTAATGTTATTTATTCCAAATAAATTCTTATGAATCAGCAAACAGATTGCAAGAGTTTGGGAACTTTCTAGATCAACAAGGAAGGGCTTTTAAGTTCTCCAAACAGGTTTATAACTAAATGGCAGAAGTGTTGGTGTTGCTAAGTGTGGTTATTTGCTTCAATCAAATGGAAAATGTTAAAAATGCAAAGCATGATACAGTATTGGAATACTAGTAGAAAATGGTCTTCAGTGTAACAATACACTTATTGTACTTGATGAGGAAGCTATTATAAATAATACATGGAAAATAATTCTTAACTGGTCAGTATTAATGAAAGTCAAAGGCCTGAAATTGAAATAGTTGATACACTACCTAAGAGAAATTAGTTACAGGAAGGCAAAAACATTGAAATTGAGCCTTTGTTATAAGACATCAACATTTCTTATATGGGAATTTTTTTTTGCCAGAAATTCTAGCTAGATATGTACAAAAGTTTGACTCAAACCTTAGACACTACTCAACATTATTTGGAGAAAGTATGTTTACAAACTGCTCTCTCCCTATCCGATTTCAGGATTTCCTCAGTGTTTCCTGATAGAACTAGTAGGGCTTTTAAACAGCATTTTATCTGCTATTAAAGATGAAACAGCTATTTTTTTATATTTATTTTTATTAACTATGAGATTTGAGTGAAGAAGGAGAAAATGGAGACAAGGGAAATAGGGTACAAAAGAAGAGAAAATTACAAAGAGAAAGAGAATGGAAAAAGATGTCAAAAAAGGAAAAACAGTAAAAAAAAAAAAGAAAAAGAAAACCTCTATCTTTATTTTAAAATGTTTTTATCCCTGATATTTCCTTTATTTTAAAATTTTAATTATTTTTGAATAGATAATATATTCGTATGAGTCACATGTCAAAGGATAAAAATTACTAAGCAGTGTATGTTTTCCTGGCTAAATCCTAACCACCTGATACCTGGTTAGTCTCTAAAAGGTCATCAATATTATTACTTTGGGCATATTCCTCTAGACTTCAATTACACTATCACAAGTAAAATGTTATTAAAGTCTTTCTGTTGCTTTCTGTTCTTTTCCATAATTTATAGTTTATTACACCCACTATTCTTCGTCTTCCTTTGTCACATAATGATATTATGGGGATATTTCTATATCAGTTTATAAAAAGCATACTTATTACCTTAAAATAATTCTAAACATATACTTCAATGAATTTTCACAAAGTTAACACACCTAAGTAACCACATCTCAGATCAAGATATAGAACATTTCTAGAAGCCTGGAAGCCCTCCATTACATCCTTTTAGTCACTACCCACTCAAACATAGCACTACAAGTAAGTTACTTTACTATAAGAATAACCTTTTAAAATTATAATGGCTTTACTAATAAAAATGTCCCAATAGCAATGTGAATTGATATAGTATATTTAATCTGAATAATAAAAGTTGCCGAAGATCTAAAGGAAATCAGTAGGTAGCTCGTTATTTTTAATTAATGGCTAATAAAATCCTGGTCACATTTTTAGATTTCATAAATGTAGCAACTGTTCAAGTTACAAAACTTTCAGTGTTCACAAATAGGTACATAGCCTCATTAAAATTATAGCTCATTCAATATCTATTTGCCGAGGGCTTTCATTAGTATTGCTCTAAGTTTCTGGAATTTCACTGAGCATACCTTTAGAATTTATAAACCTGAACTTCAAATAGAAATATGTGGGATTTTTGTCAGTTGATCCCAGGTTTTTATTGGTAATATAATCAATGCTTGGGAAGGGAAAATGGGAAGAAAGATTTGCAGAAATAGATGAAAAGTGAAAGAAATGAGCTAAAGAAAGTATTAAGGAAGTCTGCAAATATAGAGTAAATGGCTATCTGTATAATCAGTGTTAACCTACTCCAAAAAATATCTTTCCTTAGAGCTTGTCACATATACTGAAATTCTCAATGTTAGAGCATCTAAATGAACAGAGACTGTACGTAGTCTTGGAGTAGGTAAACATAATGACAGTATCACAGATTTTACATGAATTGATGTGTCAGTTTGAGGAGCCTCAAAGAGCAAGATTCAGAAATATAGTTAGTACATTTTGATTTTAATTTTAAAAGTAATACATGCTTTCTGTCAAAAACCCAAGCATTGTGAAAACATAGAAATCAAAAAATTGAAACTATCTGTCTTTAATCCCACTGCATAGGGATAGACACTTAGTATTTTAAAATATGTGTCCTTCTGGACACTGTTTTATGTGAACATATGAGTGTATATGTACACATACATACAGTTTTTTACAGGAACATTTATATATTTTAAAAGTTTTCCAACTTCTTTTTATCACCAACAGTAACGTGGACATCTTTGTCAGCCCAAATATATGGTGTGTGTGTGTATGTGTGTGTGTGTGTGTATGTGTGTGTGTCTGTATATATATATATATATATATATATATATATATATATATATATATATATACACATATATATAAACACACATTTTTAAGCTAAAACCGGGTCTTATTTTTATTCTTCCCCACAATTACATTCCATAAACGTGTGTTGAAATGTTTATTAAATGTTTATATGTTTGTTCGACATTTTAAAAATGCTTCCTATCAAAGACAGCCCCCAATTTTAAAGTAATAACTCACACTTATTGAGCTCTTACTCTTAGCTAGAAACTGTCCTGAGCATTTTATTTTTTTCAATTTGAAGTATCGATGATTTACAATATTGTATTACTGTTAGGTATACAACATAGTGATTCAATATTCTATAGATTATACTCCATTCAAAGTTATTACAAAACAAGGGCTGTATTTCCCTGTGTTGTACAATATATCCCTGTTGCTTATCTATTTTATACATAGTAGATTGTAGCTCTTAATCCCATACTTGTACCTTGCCCCTTCTCCCTTCCCCCACCCACTGGCATCCACTAGTTTGTGTTCTATATCTGTGAGACTGATTCTGTTTTGTTATATATATTCATTTGTTTTATTCTTTAGATTCCACATATAAGTGATAACAAAGTATTTCTCTTTCTCTGTCTTATTTCACTAAGCATAAAACTGTCGAGCCAACCATGTTGTTGTAAATGGCAGAATTCCATTCTTTTTTATGGCTGTGTAATATTCCAGTATATATAGACATTGAATATATGTAGAACATATTTTCTTTTCATCTAATCATCTGTTGATGGACATTATCTTGCTTCCATGTCTTAGCTATCATAAATAATGCTGCTACAAACATTAGAGTGCATGTATCTTTTTGAATTAGTGTTTTTGGTGTTTTTGATTTTTAACATTTATTTTACTGTTTCTGTATCAGTGGACAGCTGGATAAATAAATTATAACCATTTTTTCTATAGCAAACTAATGTGAAGTAATGAACACATTTTATAAAATTCATTCTCAGAAATATGATTGATAAGTCAGGTTATATACATTTAATATGCTGTTTCACATTGATAAATGTCACTCCAATGAAGATGAAGCATTAAACACTCCATCAAAAATATATGAAAGTACCGATTTACTCAAATCTTTAGTAATGCTGGTTATTGTTAATTTTAAAAAAATTTGGTCTTCCTAATAAAAAATGGCATCATATCATTCTTATTTGCAGTCTTGCATCACTAGTAAGATTAAAGATCTTGTCATATGCTTATTGGTCATTTGGATTTCCTCCACTCTGAATTGTCCATGTGTATCTTTGCTTATTTTTATTGTGGCAATATGCCTTTTCCTTCTTATGTTGTAGGTAATCTCTATATAGGGGTTGACTCTTTGTTACACATATTGTGAAATTTTTCTCCCATTAAGTGAATTGCCCTTTGACTTTTTGAAACTTTTATTTTAATATAATTCTAGACTTGCAGAAAAGTTGACAAAATAGTACCAAGAATTCTCTTACCCCTCTCACCTAGCTTCTCCTCCTGTTAATATTTTATATAATGAAAGTACAATTTTGGAAATCAGAAAATTAACACTGACACAATACTATTAACAAATCTATTGACTTTTTCAAATTCTAGTATTCTTCACATGAATATCTTTTTTTGTTTGTTTTAGAATCCAATTTGTTGTCCCACATTGCATTTAATTGCCATATCTCCTTAATCTCCTCTGGTCCGTGACAGTTACTCAGTCTTTCCTTGTCTTCCATGACCTTGACACTTTTGAAGAATATTGGTCAGTATTTTTCTTTTGATAGAGAAATTCTCAATTTAGGATCATTGGATATTTACTCATGATTATATTGAAGTTACATAGTTTTTGCAAGAACACTGCAGAGGGGATGTACCCTTCTTAGTGAATTTTATCAGAAGATTCTTGATGTTACTATACCTTATTATTGGTCATATTTACTTTAATCATTTGGTAAGGAAGATGTTTTCAGGGGTTCTGTTCTGTAAAGTCATCTCTCTTTGTAATCTATATTGTGCAGAGTTAACTAAGAGTATGTCAATATCTGGCTTTTCATTATACTTTCATTAATTTTAGCATCTCTTAATGATTCTTGCATGCAACAGTTATTACTTTAATGTTCTAATGGTAATGTTTTATGTCCACCATTCATTTCACATTTACTAATTGGAATTATACTGTAAGGAGGAGCTATTTCCCCCATTTAATTATTTATTCAATTTGTATTTATATCATATGGACTCATGATTTTTATTTTATGCTACAGATTACAATCCAGTGTTATCCGTATATACTTTGTTACTCGAGTTCTTACAGCTTTGGCCATAGGAGATCCTTCAGATTGGCTTTTATATTGTTTCAATAAACCTCCATCATTTTTTGAACACTTTCTCTGGCACCACAAGATTTTCCACTCATTTTGTATTTTCCCAGGCCCAGTTCTGGAATTAATCTTTTATTCAGGGAACGCTGGTTCCTCTTACTGAAAGTGACATTTATAAATCAAGATCTGAATGCTATGTTTGTTCACTGATACCTGAGGGTCATTGCCTCTAGGCCATGTAGGCAGATAGAACTAGGAAAAATATATACATATCCTAACATACAAGTGAATATATTATAATCACTTTGCTGTGTATGCATCTGAGCCTATATTAAAATCATAAGTTAATACTTATACCTCTGATGTTACTCCAACACTACAGGACTTATTCTAGCTTTCCTTCTGTTCTTATTTTAAATTATTTTTGTGATAGTGAGAAAGCTGGCTCTCATTATTCACAGTATATATGCATTTGTTCAGTTCTAGTATAAACATAACAAATTTCAGATTCATTAGCCCATATCTCTTTCATAAACACATTTACTGTTACAGTTCAATAATTATGTATAGTTCTTCCTTTATTATCAAAATATATAGCTTTAAAACTCTTTCCAAAAATTATTTACTTTAGTTCTTTTCTTCTCTACCCTGTCCAGTGTGATTATGCTATTCATTTTAATACAGTTAGGTTCATTTGCTATTGTTTATATTCCATTTTTTCATTGCTCATCTGACATGGTGGATTTCTGTTATCAATTTTGGGGGAGTATTTGAAACATGACCATGATTTTAGTCATCAGAACTATAAAAATGGTACACTGAAACTAATGTCACCATCTCTTCACTCCTACTAATTAGTTTTAATTCCTCCATCCTTCCCACTCTGTTCCTAATCTTATCTGCTTCCGGTTCTTTTTCAAATCTGAGTAAAAACATGAATTTCTTTCTTATGTCTCCATTATTTTTACATCAATGATAGAATGTAGATTCACTTTAGCACTTTGCTTTTTTTATTTAATACTATATCATTGAAATCAATCCATATTTTTCATTTTGTATTTTAAAATTTTGAAATAATTGTAGATTCACAGAAGGATTCAAAAATATATACAGAGGGTTTCCATCCACTATTACCCAGTCTATCCCAGCATTAACATCTTGCATAACTATAATTTAATATCAAAACCAAGAAACTTACATTGGTGCAGTTTATAGAGCTTATTCAGATTTTACTATTTATACATGCATTCATATGTGTCTCTGTGGGTGTATAGAACTCTATGCATGTGTAGCTTCATGTAGCAACCATCATAATCATACTTAACTGTGACATCACCACAAGACTCTGTTATACTCTCTTTATATCCTAATTTACCCCTGTCTCATCCTTAAAACTTGGCAACCCATAATTCATTCTCCATTTCTAGAATGTGATGGAATATTCTTTCATGTATTGTTGAATTTTAATCACTAAAATTTTGCTGAGAACTTTTGCAGATAAGTTCATGAGATATACTGGTCTATACTTCTCATTGTTTTTAATGCTGTCTTTGTATTACTTCACTAAGAGTTAATACCAGCTTCAAAAAACAAGTTGTGGGGAGGTGCATCTTCCTCTTTATTTTGTGGAAGAGATTGTATAAAATTGATGTTAATTCTTATTTGAATGCTTGGTAAAATTCTACAGTGAATCTATTTGGGCCTGGAGCTTTCAAATTTGAGAGCTTTATAATTATAAATTTAATTCCTTTAATAGTACAGGGATATTGAGATTATCTATGTCATCTTAGCTTAGTTATATTACTAAGTGGCATTCAAGGAATTAGTCTATTCTCTCAAAGCATTCAAATTTATTAACATAATTTTGTTTTTAGTATTCCCTTACTATTGCAGGATTTGTAAGTGATAAAAACTGTCACATTTCTGATATTGCTTATTTGTGTCTTCTCTCTTTTCATCATTCATGGTCTTGCTAGAGATTTATTGATTTTATTAATTATTTTTATTTTAAAGATCTAGCTCTCTGTTTCATTAACTTTTTCATTGTTTTTCTGTTTCTAATTTTAGTTATCGACACTTCTCTTTATTATTTTCTTCCTATTCCTAGGTTTAGATTTATTTTGCCATTGGTTTTCTAGTTTCTTGAGGCAGGAACTTAGATTATTGATGTGCTTTTGTAATATAAGCATTTAATGCTATAAATCTCCCTCACATATTAGCTACATTCTAAATATTTTAATTTATTGCATTGTAATTTCTATCCTGTCTTATGTATTTTTATTCTCTTTAATATTTGCTTATTGAACCAAGGATTATTTAGAAGTATTTAATTTCTAAGCTTTTGAAAAATTTCCTGTGGCCTCTCTGTCATTGTCCCCGAGCTTGATTTCATTATGTTCTAATGAGGTACACTGTATGATTTCAAGTTCTTAAAATTTGTTGAAGTTTCTCTTATGACCCAGGATATTGTCTAGGTTCCTCTTTTGGGGTGGATTATTCCATAAATATCAATTAAGTACTGATGGTGATGTTCAGTACGTCTGTATCATTTAGATATAGTAGTCAATTGAGTAGAACTGATTGTTGTGGAACATGGAGTGCTGAAATCCCCAACTATAATTATGGATTTGTCTCTTTCTCTTTTCAGCACTATCACATTTTGCTTCATGTATTTTAAAGCCCTGTTGTTTGGCACATACATGGTTAGTATTACTAAATTTTCTTGGTGGATTGATTCTTTTATCATTATACAATGTTCCTCTTTGCCCTAGCAATTTTCTTTGTGTGAAATCTACTTTGTCTCATATTAATATAGCCAGTTATGCTTTTTGAAAATTGAAGTTAATCTAATATATCTCTTTTTTCTTTTCATGTTCAATCTACCTATTTCATGTAATTGAAATTAGTTTCTTATAGACACCATAGAGTTGGAACATTTTAAAAATTCCACTCTGCCAATCTCATTTTTCAAATTAACTTTTTATTAGACCCCAAACAGTGAAAATCCTGAAAAGAAAATTTGGAGGAAAGAGAAAATAAGTAACTAAGAGGAAATAAATAACTAACAGGAAAATCTTAATGGCATTGGTTTGGCAATGATTTTATGGATATAATATCAAAAACACAGGCAACAACAACAAAAAATACACTCAGATATTGTGTCTTCAAATATGCTCTCAGCCCTTTTCTCTCTTTTCCTTCTGGGACCTCTATAATGTAAATATTAATGTGCTTGATGTTGCCCCAGATGTCTGTTCAATTGCCCTCATTTCTTTTCATTCTTTTTCCTTTTTTCTGTTCAGCATCAGTGATTTCTACTACTCTGTCTTCAAGCTTGCTGATCTGTTCCTCTGTATCTTTAATCTACTGTTGTTTCCTTCTAGTGTATTTTTCTTTTCAGTTATTGTATTCTTCACCTCTGCTTGGTTGATTTTTATATTTCTTAAGTCTTCGTTAAAAACATCTATCTTCTCACTCTGGGCATTTATTCTTCTCCTGAGTTATTTGATCATCTTACTCTGAACTCTTTTTTGGGTAGATTGCCTATCTCCACTTCATTTAGCTCTTCTGAGATTTTTATCTTGTTCCTTTATCTGGAACATATTCCTCTGTTGCCTCATTTTGCCTAAGTCACTTTTTAAAAATATTTATGTATCTGGTAGGTTGGTTACATATCCTGACCTTGGAGAAGTGGCCTTTTGTAGGATACATCCTATGTGTTTCAGCAGTTCACTTTCCTCTCCTCACCTAAGCTATATGCTCTAGGAGTTCCACTTATGAGGGCTGCATGGGCCCTTCTATTGTGGCAGGCTGACTATCTTGGTTGACTCTTAATATGGTTGTTGCCAGGCTCTGCCTTATGCAGATGCTACCTACCGGCCACTGGTTGATGTTATTGGGTCACAAGGTAGCTGACTGCAGAACCCTAGAGGGTTCTGCCGGGGTTAGTGTTGGCTAACTGGTGGGTGGAATCAGTGGCCAGGAGACTCCAAGGCTCCTGTCTGCCGACTGATAAGTGAAACCAGGTCCTGGGTTAGTGCTGGCCTACCAGGTGGCAGAGCCAGATTCTGAAGTATGGTTGTTGGCCTCAGCCATTCCAGAGCTGGTGTCAGATTGCTGGTGGATGACGCCAGGTCTGGACACAGTTGGGAATGGGATGTGTGGCATCCTGAAGCTTCTGTTGACTTGCTAGTGGATGAGATTGGGGCCCTGCTGGTTCCAAGGTAAAATCTGGTTTGCTGGTGTACAGGCACAATCTGCAGGCTGTGGGACTATGGTTTTCTTGAGTCTGGTGTCTGCCCCCTGGTAGATGAGTCTGGTCCAGAGGCTAAGGCAGGTGCCCTAGAGGACAGGACCCAGGCCCTTGTGACTCTGGAGTTGGTACCTGCTCACTGTTGAGTACAGCTGGATCCTTGGCCCTCTGGTTGGCAGGGCTATGTCCAGAGGTGGCTGTGAACTCTAAGGATCTTAAGGGAATCTTTCTGCTGATGAGTGGAACTATGTCCATGCCCAGTTAGTTGCTTGATCTGAGGCAACCCAGCACTGGTGCCTGCAGGTTATTGGGCCAGGACAGGGCTGGGTCCTAGGGGTAATAATCTAGAGGGATAATTCCACACTGGTGCCTGCCAGCACGTTTGTTCACATGGTAGAAGAAGCTCCCCAAAATGGCTACTGCCAGTGCTTATATCCCCAGGGTGAGCTCCAGTTGCCTCCTGCCTCTTCAGGAGAATCTCCAAGATCAGCAGGTAGGTCTTACCTAGGCTCCTATCAAATTACTGCTTCACTCCTCGGTCCCAGATCATGTGAGATTTTGTGTTCACCCTTTAAGGGTGAAGTTTCTTTTCCTCCTAGTTCTCTGGGACTCTTGAGTGTAATACCCACTTGCCTTTAAAGCCAAAAGCTCTGGTGGCTCATTTTCCTGGTGCAGGACCCCTGAGTTAGGGAATCCAATGTGGGTCTTGGACCTCTCACCCCTCTGGGAGAACTTCTGTAATTGTAATTATTCTTGCATTTGTAGGTCACCCACCTGGGTATGGGACTTGAGTATATTATGAGTCCACCCCTCCTATCTCTCATTGTGTGTTCTTTCTTTATTTCTTTAGTTGTACAAGATCTTTTCTGGTAAGTTCCAGTCTTTTTTATCGATGGTTGTTCTGCAAATAGTTGTGATTTTGGTATGCCCATGTGAGAAGGTGAGCTCAGGGTCTTTCTCTCTCCCCTATCTTGGCTTGTCTCCTGATAATGCACTTTTTAAAAAAAAGTACAAGAATATATTTTTGTTTTCCTTTTCTTGAAAAAGGTAAAACTAACTTGGTATTATCACCTAATACAGGTTTATCAAATTATCTTTGTAAAATACAAGTAATTAAAAATACACTTGCATAATTAATCTCATTACATAAATGGACATTTGGAGACAACTTAGACAAGATTTGCTAAGGGCTCACTGACTTTCTTAGAAAACCTTTGAGGTCTACCATATGAGCTGCATTATTCTGTAGCTGTTTTCAAATATTGCTGTGATTTTAACAGAAATATTTATAGGTGAGTTATTAAGACATATAAACCCAGCCAATGCTTCAATAGCTTTAGTGTGTAAGAGCTAAACTATTTTAAAAGTACATACTTAAAGTGAGGTTTTAAAAACACAAGACATGACAGTGTTGTGTTTTAGGAAGCATACTGATTTAATAGGAGAACTGAACCCTGGCTCTGCAGTTTTATTTTAAATGTCTTCTTTAAATTTTGCAATTAACTTGAATTGTTTTTTAATTTCAAGTAAATATTACCAGTTAAAGTGGAAAGCTATTTTGTGATAGCAGAATCAGCTTTGGACAGAATTCAAGAAGTTGTATATTTTCATTTTGTTTAGGCCACTCTGAGTCCTTGGGGACTACCATTTAGGTTACTTGAATCTTATGAATTTACTTCATGTTTTAAGGGGCTTTGATTAGGTCTGCAATTCCCAAACAGTGTTTCACAGAATACTAGTTCCATAAGATCCAATAACAATAATAGCTTCCATATGTAAATATATCTGGGAAAAGCTACATAGTATATTTCATTTTGGAAAGTCAGAAGCACTATAGTTCTCTTAAGGGTTCTAAGAAGATCCACAAGGGAATTTTTTTAAAGAAAGCAAACAAAACTATTTAAAATTGTCTGATTGGGAATTTTCTAAATTTGACAAGAGAATTTCTTTACTAACATAAGACTCACTTTAATCCAATAGAAGTGGTTTAATAAACACATTGTAGAAAAGTTTAGCACCTAATGTTACAGACCAGACATAAATATGACATATTTAATTTTATCATCATAAATACTTTATAAATTGATACTTAATATTTGTGATTATCTAATTATCACAATAATTTATTAATTATTGCACATGGCATGGTGGGCTTTTTCTTACTGAATGTCTTTGAAAATGTCTTCCTTTCATGAAGAGAAGGCAACTACTGCAAAGTTAACAAATATTTGTGATTGTTTGTGACTTGGAAACTGCAGTACTAACATGAGATTTAAGAGAGATAATTCTATCTTGTGTTGAACGTTAGCTCCAGGCATTTTCACTATTTAATTGGCAGAGAAGGAAATGTTTTTGTGATTATGATGAACTCTGTTCTTATCAAATTTGATTTACAGAGTCTTGGCAATGGTCACTCTGTGAGACACTGCTGCTACTGGGACTGCAAATATCAATCACAGTTATATATTTCACAGTATCTTTGTACTACCTTGAAGAAATCAACTGTTTGCTTCAAGTACATTCTGTCCAATCCGTCTTTGATACGTGTTATATTGTATATGTCCTCAGACATCTGTGAAAGGAAAAACACTCTCATTCAGAGTTTAAAGTATGGAATGAGGTGAGATTTTTGTTTTGGTTTTTTTTGGGGGGGGGTGATTTTTTTTTGTTTTGTTTTTTCACTTTGCTAAATCACAAATTAAATTAATTACCTCTTAAGCCAGCCAAGTTTGTCTAGTATTAACTAGTTGTCCAAAGTATATTAAACACCTTAGGGATTGCTGTTAACTCTTTTGGGCCAAAAGGGTGCTATTTTGTGTTCTGAAGCAGCAATAAATTACGAGTGAATTCATTTTTCAAGAGTGTTTATTTTCTCCCAATATATAGGGTAGACACTAGAAGTATCTAGTTCGATATTTTCTGAAGTTCACTCTTTTATTCTATTTGTAATTTGGGGTTCTGTAAGCACTAAGAGGCAGTGACATTCAAGCAGAAAATCTTTAAGGGAAAACAAACTTTCTTAACTCATTGACCTTTCTCTCATTTGATCAGCATTTGGACATTTTAGATTCTGAAGGTCAAAAATAAATCTCTCTATATTTATCCTTAGTCTAACTACATGTGCAAGGACAATAATCTGTGATAAATGTGCTCAAGTAATTTTGTTCTCTACCAACATAAAGTATTTCTAAAAATAATAAATTCTCTTTTCCTTTCCTTTTTAGGATAAAAACAGTTAATGCATCCAAATAAACTTTTCTTGCTTATTTATATCATTAGCAATTAATACTAGTGAATAATTTATTGTGATAAAAGGGTCTTTTTGTACAATCTTATTTGATTTACTATAACAACACATCTTGGTTAGATATTTAAAATTTAATTATTTGAGAATGTTGCCAATATAATCTTTATAATCTTTGAATTTTTTTTATGTCAGTACTGTAGCTTTATATATCTCTCTCCTTACATATACATAAATACATATGCATTTATATCTATCTAATCTAGGTGATTTTATAGTCTATGTCCTATATGTATATATAGTCTATGTTATATGTGTGTGTGTGTGTGTGTGTGTGTGTGTATCTTGCATATAAGAACTTTGAAGAGATCAAGTTTAACATACTGAAAACACATGAAAGAACTGCTTTTATTTTACTCAGCATGGATTCTATATCATCTTGTTAATGACACGTCATTTCTATAGCACAACTCTGATGTTGCCTCTTCTGTCTTCAAAAATGTTCAAAAACTCAAATTTGCTTAAAGATATTAGATTAGCCTAATAGTCAAAAATCTCTATCATCTAATCTCAACACATCTTTGTAAGTAACTTTCTGCAACAATCCCCTCAATATAATATTATAATCTATCCAAGCTGAAGTACTGGGTGACTCACTATTCTCTAAAAATACCCTGGATTTCTTGACTCCCCTGACTGTTTATGATATCTCTTCTGCTTGGAATTTCTAATTTACAATTCACATTTGAATAATTTTTGTCAAAATACTATCCATTCTTCAAATCCATCTATTACTCCATCATTCATAAAAACTCTTTTTAATTCTCTCAGTTAAAAGTAGTATCTCATGAAGTGAGGGACATTTTAAACTATCTGGCCCTAGATAATCCACCAGTGCACTGTAGCCACATGAGTGAGGCCAATTCCAGGAGAACTACCCAGTCAATACACAAAACTTTGAGAAATAATAAATGATTGCTGTATTAAGGTACTAGATTTGGGGGGTGAATTGTTGTTGAGCAATAGGTAACTGATATTAATTGCTGCCTAAAATGTCATATAAGGTTTAGTCAAATGAAATAACCTTGTCTTTAAAAAATGTCTATAAGAATTGACCAGAATGCCTTCATGACCTGCCTATGAATCTGCATTAAGAAAGGCCATCAAAACATATTTGTTAGCATGTTTTTACGTGCATGCTAAATTTGGTCTCACTATACATTCTAATTTTCTTCCAATGTACTGAGGATAAAGATCTAAAGACTATATTTCCAGACCCCTTGAAGCTAAAGTTATATTAGTAAATACGAAACTGACCATTATATGCTGTCTGTGACATTTAAAAGAGGAAAATCAGTCATGGGACATTTATGTGCTGCTTTGGTATTGTTGCTAACAATCAAATGTTTGAAGTGTTAAGCCTTGCTCTTTCTGTGTGTATGTATATGTGTATGGGGGTGTGTGTGCTTTCTGAAGTCCAGTTTCTAGTCACTAGCTCATGGATATGAGTGGCAGTTATGGTGGGTAGTGACTGCTGTATATTTCTTTGGTTCATGCTAAACTGGTGTTATCTTCAAGTTAATAGTTCTACAAGTAGTTTCTTAACAACTCACCTTCATAATTGTGTTGGAGGTAGCAACTCTCCTTATAGACAGTTAGTGCTTTTGTTCTTGATATTATTTTTAAAACATTTTAAAATCTGGAAAGATCTTTATAAGAATCTAATTCCCTATATCTAAATCCTTACTTCTTAACATAGAGTGGTTTCCATTTTGTGGCGCTGATACCTTACTAATATAAAACTATAAGAAAATATAATAGAGACGTATACTATAATTTACCATGTAGATATGACACAATTAAAAATTAGCTAAGATAAATTTAACATTGTCATAGATAATGATGCATTTATCATCGTGTTCTAACTATAGATCCAGAAGGAGATATTCAGAAAAGGTTGAACTTTTTGAATTAGAATCAGCAATTTACACAATATTGTAAACTGACTATACTTGAATAAAAATAAAAATATATATACAAATTTTTTTTAAAAAGAATCAGCAACTTAATAAAGAACACAGAACACATAGCCTAGGATTGCAATATAATTTGAATTGGTACTATTAACCTGGAATCAATATTCTTCAGGCCTAATTATAAACTGTGAGGCATACAAAAGTTGCGTGGGGTACAATCAAATCTATCATTTGACAGTTCTAGAAAATGTTTCTGTTTGATATGTAGTCACATTTTTACTGTGATTGGCTAAATGGGATTTTAGCTCTAAAGCTTTGTGAAGGAAGCTTAATTTTTTTTTGAACCAACTTTATTCATTTTAGGATCAACTTGAAGTGACCAGTTGGGTTTGGTAGAATTTTACAATTACTTTAAAACATTTGGGAGCATATAATAACGATGCATTTCTAAAAGCTGGAATTATGATGTGTCCTGCCACTGTTCTAACACTTAACATTATTTATTGCATTTAACCTTCACAACAACTTTAAAATGAAGGAACTGTTACTATTCTCAGTTTGCATATGAAGAAACTGAGGTTCAGGGAGTTAATTACCCAAAAGCATATAATTAAATAACTATTCAATGTAGAATTCAAAATCAACACTGCTCTATCAGAATTCATGTATCAGTAGACTGTCATTATGTTAAACAAAAAATATCCCCAAAATATAAAGGGGCAGGTGTTTTATAGAAGCTTTGTGATAGTAATTGGAGCAAAAGATAATTATTTTTCAATTCCAGTTTAAGCATTTATTAGCTCTGTGGCCTTGAGTAAGTTCCTTACTTTTCTCTGAGACTGAATTTCTTCAACAATAGCATGGATATAATACTATATATCATAGAATTGTGTGAGTATCTGTATATGGAAGAATGTCTAAAATACTCATTTCTCCTCTTTTGACCTTTTCTTATGGTACTTCTAAACAAATTATGGTAAAATACATATAATGTAAAATTTACCACCCTATCCAGTTTTAAGTGTATAGTTCAGTGGTATTAAGCTCATCACATTTTAAGCAACCATGCCTGCCATCTAGCTCCAGAAATCTTTTCATCTTGCAAATTTGAAATTCTGTAACCAAAAATACTAATTCTCTGTTCATGCCTCTCCTCAGCCCTTGGCAACAATTTCTGCCTGCCCCATTCTAATTTCTGTCTCTATGAATTTGACTAATCTAGGTACCCCACAGACTTGGAATAATATGGTATTTGTCCTTTGGGGACTGCTTTATTTCAGCATAATGTCCTCAACTTTCATCCGTGTTATTACATGTGTCATAATTTCCTCCCTTTTCTTTCACCTTTTGGCTACAGTGAACGATAGTGCTGTGAATATGGATGTATGGATATGTCTTTGAGAACCTGCTTTCAATTATTCTGAGTATATACCCAGAAGTGAAATTGCTGGATTATATGGTAATTCTATTTTTTAAGTATTTGAGGAAACACCATGCTGTTTTCCATAGCTGAATAAGCCCAAAGCTTCCAGTTTCTCTACACAGTCACCAACACTTGTTATTTTCTGGTTTTTTGTGGGGTTTTTTGACAGTGGTAATTTTAATTGGAGTGGGGTGATATGTCATTGAGGTTTTGAATTGCATTTGCTTAATGATTGGTGATGTTGGACATCTTTTCATGAAGTTACTGTCCATTTGTTTTTGTTTTTTTTTTTTGTTTTGTTTTTTTTGAGAAATGTCTGTTCAAGGACCTTTGCCCATTTTTAAATTGAGTTTACTATTTTGTTGTTGTTGTTGGGCTGTAGAAATTCTTTATATATTCTGGATTTTAAGCCCTTACCAGATATATGACTTACAAATATTTCTCTCTGTGCTAATTTTTCATTTTGTTGATTGTGTCTTCTGATGCATAGAAGTTTCTAATTTTGATATAGTTCAATTTATCCTTTTGTTTATTTGTTTCTTTTCTGGGATTTAGTGTTATATCCAAGAAAGAATTGCCAAATTCAATGTCATGAAATTTTTTCTTGTTTTCTCATAAGAGTTTTATATATTTAGCTCTTACAGTTAGGTCTTTTATCCATTTTGACTTAATTTTTATATATAGTATAAGTTAAGGATCTAGTTTCATTGCTTTGCATGTGGATATCCAGATTTCCCAGCATATTTTACCTATTGAATGGTCTTGGTACCCTTGTCAAATATCATTTGATCATATAGGTGAAAGTTTATTTCTGGACTCTGTATTTTATTATATTGCTCTGTATGTCTGTCTTTATGCCCAATACCACATTACTGATTACAAGCTTAGTAATACTTTTTGAAATCAGGAAGTCATAAAACCCTCACCTTTGTTCTTATTTTTCAAGATTTTTAGCCATTTGGTGTCCCTTGAGATTCCATATTTAGGATGGATTTTCCTATTTCTATAAAAACACCATTGATGTTTTGATAAAGATTGCACTGAATCTGTAGATTGTTTTGGATACTATTGACATTTTAACACTATTAATTCTTCCAATTCATCAAAATGGTTGCCTTTACATTTATTTTTGTCTATTTCAATTTCTTTCAGCGATGTTTTGTAATTTGTAATGGACAACTTTTTCACCTTGTTGGTTAAGCTTATTCCGAAGTATTTATTCTTTTGATTTTATTTTAAATAGAATTGTTTTATTAATTTATTTATTTATGGATTATTCATTGTTAGTATTTAGAAAGCCAACTGATTTTTATGTATTGATTTTGCATGATGCAATTTTGTTAAATTCATTTATTAGTTCTGATAGGTTTTTTAATGGAATCTTTAGTATTTTCTATGTATATGATGTAGAAATATGTAATCTTTTCTACATATTAGCTGCCTCCTGCAAACAGATCATTTTACTTTTTCCTCTCTAAATTAAATGACTTATTTCTCTTTTATATCTAATTATTCTGGCTAGGACTTCTACTACTTCATTGAATAGAAGGGGTGAAAGTGGATATTCTTATCTTGCTCCTACTCTTACAGGAAAAGCTACAATCTTTTCTCACAGTGTATGTTGTAAGCTGTTGCCTTTTCATATATGACCTCTCTCTTCTCTTTCTGGGACTCCTAAATGTGAATGTTAGTCTGCTTGATGTTTTCTCAGAAGTCCCTTAAACTGTAGTTATTTAAAATTTTAAAAAAAATTTGCTGTTCTGCTTAAGTGATTTCCATTATTCTATCTTCCAGATCACTTATGCCTTCTTCTATATCCCCTATTCTGCTGTTAATTTCTTCTTGTATGTTTCTCATTTCAGTTATTGTATTCTTTGCTCTGAACAGTTCTTTTTTATATTTTCTAGTTCCTTGTTAAAATTTTCACTGTGTTCATCTATCTTTCTCTAGTTTGGTTACCTTTCTTAATACTAATGCTTTGAATTCTTTATCTGGTAAATTGTTTATCTCTGTTTCATTAGTTGTTTTTTCCAGGGTTGTTTTTTTTTTTCCTTGTTCTTGGTTGTAGGTGAATCATTCTGTTAGTCTCTAGTTTGTTTTCAGCGAGAATTGTTCCACATATAGATGTATTTTTGATGTGTTCATGTGGGGAGGTAAGCTCAACTTCCTTCTATTCTGACATCTTGATCTCCTCCAAGATTTTTCTTTTTTTAAAATATAAGCATTTACTACTATACATTTCTCTCAGCTTTGTTTTTACTGCATCCCATATGTTTTGGTATATTGTGTTTTCTTTTTCATTTGTATCAAGTTTTTAAAAAATTTTTCTTGTGATTTACTCTTTGACTCATTGGCTGTTTAAGAGTTTGTTGTTTATTTCCACATATTGGTGAATATTTCAGTTTTCCTTCTGCTGCTTATTTCTATCTTCATTCCACTGTGATTAAAAAATCTCTTATTTCAATTATTTTCAATTTATCAATACTTTTTCATAGACTAAAATTTGGTATATTCTGGAGACTGTCCCAAGTGCAAGTGAATAAAATGTATATTCTGCTGTTGTTGAGTAGAGGCTATTTATATGTCTTTGAGGTTCAATTGGTCTATAGTGTTATTCAAGTCTTGCATTTCCTTATTGATCTTCTGTCTGGTTTTCTTATTTATTATTGAAATTGGGGATGGGATGTCAGCAAGATAGCAGAGGAGATACCAGCCTGCATCAACCCACAAAAAAACAGTAATTAGATATCTATTCACAAAGAAAAATATCTCTTAGAGAGATGTCAGAGTCTACTTAAGAAACTGTAGCCACACAGTGGAGCAAAAAACCTGAGAATAACTGCACAAAAATAATACTAAATGATACTAACATTAGTTTTGTTTTCCCAGCATCATCCCATCCCTGAGGCTGGAACTGTTCAGCACCAGGAGGACATTTTCTGGTCTGAGAGTTCCCCTCTCAGGGATAAGAAGATCAGGGTAAGTGACCAGCTTCTCCAGCCTTTCAGAGCACAGCATGAAGGATCCACTTCAGTTTCATCCCACCCAGACCTCTGGAGGTACCTTCAGAGCTGAGATATCTGGACAGTTAGGGACAAAGAAGGTCAGGGGCTACCAGTAGCAGACACACAGGAAGAATAACCATAGCTTCCAAATGTCCTGCTCTGTAGGGGACCACAGCAGCCTTTGCAACCATGGACACACTCACAGAATTCACCACTGGGAATCCCATGGGGTTTGCCATGACAGACCTTAGTGGTCTGCTCTGCATAGGACATCAACAGCTTTTTCACTGAGGAAAAATACAGCCATCACAGCTACCATGGATGTACTGCAGCTTTCTCCACTGAAGGCTTCACAGGGTTTTGCCTTTATAATCTTCACCCTCTTCAGTCCTTCACTGTCCCTCACCCTCTCCAGAGCCACCATGGCTAGCACTGAAACAGGCATTCTAGCCCCAGGACCCACTATGACCAATACTTAAATGCTTACAGCTGGCCTAGGCCCTTGTAGCTGTGTGCATGCATGCTACTGGCCCCAGCCCCACAGCCACATATGTACACACCACCAGCCCTGACCCCTGTAGTTCTGCACTCATGAAACCATTTTCCACTTCTGTGGACAGGCACACATCTAGCCCCTCTGGTCACACATGTGCAGGCCACTGATCCAGCACCCACAGATGAACTTGTGTATACAGCCAGCTGAAATTTCCCATTGCCAGCCTCTACTGTCACACATGGAACCACAGCTAACCCCTGAGGCTACAGTGTGCACATTGCCAGCCCCAGCATTCACAGCTGCACATGTACCTACAGCTGGCCTGAGCCAGGCCACGGGCCTGCACCGCCTAGTGCATACCCCCTACAGCTATGTGAGTGCATGTTACCAGCTCCATTCCCAGTAGCTGTGTATGTGCCTGCAGTTGTCTCTGGCCCCAACTTGCACCACTGTGAGTGTGCCTTCAACCAGCCCCTGCTGCCACACATGTACCTGCAGCTGGCCCCCAGAGCTACTCAGGTGCACACTGCTGGCCTCAGCCACCACTGCTACCTGTACTGGTTTCTTGCACTGGACTTCTAGACATGGGTAAAGACTCCAACAGTCCTTGCAACAAATCCCCTGCATCTCCTGCTGCCAAGGATGATGCAGTCACTGACGCTGAAGACTCTAAGTGCTTGAGCCCACAAGAAATTATGACCCTTAGACCCAGAGCCTCCATACAAACTGCACTTGATAACTTGTGCCAATAAACCCAGGGCCACAGCATGCTAATATTTATCCCTACACATAAGTAAAGATCTGTCCTTACTAAAGCCAGCCTGGAAGTCTGGAAGAGGTGATGGCTTCTTTAATTGTGGAAACACCTAAGCAAACCTACAAAGATCAAAGAGATTCAAAGAAACATGGCATCACCAAAGGAACACAGTAAAACTTCCAGTAATCAACTTCAAAGAAATGGAGATCCACTACTTGCTTGACAAATAATTCAAAATAATGGTTCCAAAGAAGCTCAGTGAGGTACAGGAAAACACTCTAATGAAATAAGGAAAACACTGAAAGAACAAAATGATAACTTCAACAAGAAGACAGAAAAAATTAGAAACAACCAAATAGAAACTTTTAATACAATGAATACAATGACTGAATTAAAAAATGTAGAAAGAGCTTAATCAATTGAAAAAAGACATAAGAAAACTTGAGGATAAGTTATTTGAAATTATCAAAAAGAGAAAAAAGGTAAAATGAATGAATATAAATGAAAAAAGGTTACAAAATTTAAGAGAAATCATCAAGAAAGCCTACAATTGCATTATGGGAGTCCAAGAAGAAGAGTGAGAGAAAGGAGGCAGAAAGTATATTTAAAGAAAAAAATGGTTCAAATCTTCCCAAATCCGTGGAGAGGTATGAACATCAAGTTATATGAAGCTCAAAGGTCCCCAGTCAAGTTCAATCTAAAGGAAACATCACTAAGATATTATAATCAAACTGTCAAAAATCAAAAACAAAAAATAATTTTGAAAACAGTAAAATAAAAGAGAGTTGTCACATACAAGGGACACCACTTCACCTGCCACAGGCTATCAGTAGATTTCTTCAGCAGAAATCTTGTAGGCTGGGAGAGAGTGGGATGATTTAATCAAAGTGTGAAAAGAAAAAACTGCCCAACAGGAATAGTTTATACAATAAAACTGTCCTTCAAAATTGAAGGAGAAATAAGACATTCTCAAACAAACAAAAACTGAAGGAGTTCATCATCATTAGATATGACTTACAAGAAATGCTAAAGGGTATTCTTCAAGTTGAAATGAAAGGACACATGAAACATGAAGCATGAAATTATATGAAAGTAAAAAAATTTACTTGCAAATGAAATACAAAGTCAAATTCATACTACTTCAATACTGTAATAAGCATAATTTACTAATAACCCAAGTATAAAACTTAAAAGAGAAAAGTATTTTTAAAACCTATAAAATAATTTGTTAATGGATATACAACACAAGATATGTAAATTGTAACATCAAAAACAGAAAATGTGAAGGGAGGAAGTAAAATTTAGAGATTTATTATGCAATCGAAGTTAAGTGATTATCAGCTTAAAATAGACTGTTATAACCATGTTTTATGTAAGCCTTATAGTAACCATAAAAAATTGTAACAATAAATGCAAACTAATAATTCAATTCTCCAATCAAAAAAAAAAAAAATAAAGTGGCTGAATGGATTTAAAAAAAAAAAAAACTATATGCTGCCTACAGTAGACTTACTTCAGCTTTAAGGACACAAAAAAGATGAAAGTGAAGGGATAGAAAAAGATGTTCCATGCAACTGGAAGCCAAAAAGAACTGGGTGACTATACTTAGACAAAATAAACTTTAAGCCAAAATTATATCAAGACACAAAGAATGTCACTATATCATAATAAAGGGGTCTATCAATCAAGAGTAAATAATAATTGTAAATATACATGTACCCAACATCAGAGCACCTAAATATATAAAGTAGCATTAACATATCTGAAGGGAGAAATGGACAGCAATACAATAATATATGGGACTACAATACACTGCTTTCAACAATTGATAGATCATCCAGATATAAAATTAATAAGGAAACATTAGACTTGGACTATACTATACGCCAAATGAACTTAACAGACATATACAGAAGATTCCACTCAACAGCATCAGGAAGCATTCTTCTCAGTGCACATGGAATAGTCTTCAGGACAGATTATATGATAGGTCACAAAAAAAAGTCTTAACAAATTTAAGAAGATTGAAATTATCTCAAGTATCTTTTCCAACTACAATGATATGACACTGTAAATCAGTAACAGGAGAAAAAAAAGGAAATTCATAAATATGTAGAGTTCAAACAACTTGCTCTTGAACAATCAATGAACAACCGACAAGAAAGAAAAGGGGAAAAACACTCAAGACAAACAAAAGTACAAGCACAACACAGCGAAACTTATGATTTACAGCAAAAGTAGTTCTAAAACAGAAAATTACAGCTATAAGAAAACATGTTTCAAGTAAACAATCTATAAACTCCAACAAACTGGAAAAAGAAGAACAAATTAAGCTTAAACTTAGCAGAGGAAAAGAAATAATAAAGATCAGAGCAGAAATAAATTAAACACAGACTAGTAAAACAACAAAAAAATGTCAAAGGAATGCAGGGGGTTTTTTTGTTTTAAAGATAAACTCAATTGACAAACCTTTAATTATATTAATAAAAAAGAGAAAACTCAAATGAATAAAATCAGAAACAAAAGAGAAGTCACTACCGTTGATCCCACAGGACTACAAAGAATCATGAAAGACTGCCATATATTTAAAAAAAAAAAACTAATAGCAATCCTTCTCAAACTTTTACAAAATACTAAAGAGGAAAGAACATTATTAAACTCATTTTATTAGGCCAGAATTACCCTGATACCAAAGCCAGACAAAAACACTACAAGAAAAAAAAAATTACAAGTCAATATCCCTTTATGAACATGGACACAAAAATCTTTAACAAAATATTAGAAAACCAAATTCAATAGTACACAAAAAGGACCATATGCCATGATCAAGGTGGATTCATCCTTGAGATGTAAGAATCACTCAATATACACAAATAGATAAATGTGATACACCATGTTGACAAAATGAAGGCTAAAAATCAATCATCTCAATAGATATAAAAAAATTCATTCATTCTTATAAGAGATTTTCAACAACGTGGTTAATGATGAAATGTACCTCAACATAATAAAGGCAGTCTATGTCAAACCCACAGCTAACAACAGAAGAAAAACAGTTTTCCTTCTAAGATAAGAAACAAAACAAAGGTATCGTCTCTCTTTACTTCTATTCAATGTAGTACTGGTAGTCCTATCTAAAGCATTTCACCAAGAAAAAATAAATGAAAGGTATCCAAATTGGAAAAGAAGCAGCAAAATTTTCTCTGTTTGTAAATGACATGAATTTACATATAGAAAACCCTCTATCAAAAAAAACGGTTAAAACTAGTAAATGAATTCAGTAAAGTTGTAGGATACAAAATCAAAGTACAAAATCATTTTCATTTCTATACACAACAATGAACTACCTGAAAAAGTAATTAAGAAAACTGTTCCATTTACCATACTATCAAAAAGAATTAAACAAAATAAGAACAAACTTTACAAAGGAAATGAAAGATCTGTACACTGAAAACTATAAAATGTTTATAAAAGAAATTGAAAAAGACACAAATAAATGGAAAGATATATGATGTTCATGGGTTGGATGAATTATCATTTTTAAAATATTAGCTCTACCCAAAGTGATCTAGAGATTCAATGCAAATTTTCAATGGCATTTTTCACAGAAATAGAAAAAAAAATCTTAAAAATTATAATGGAACCTCAGAAGACCTTGAATAGCTAAAGCAAATTTGAGCAAGAACAAAGCTGTATGCATCACACTACATGATTTCAAATTATATGACAAAGCTAGAGTAATCCAAACACTATGGTATTGGCATAAAAACAAAGATACAGAAATGGAATGGAGTAAGGGGCCCAG
Organism: Camelus bactrianus; assembly: GCF_048773025.1. Classification (NCBI taxonomy): domain Eukaryota; kingdom Metazoa; phylum Chordata; class Mammalia; order Artiodactyla; family Camelidae; genus Camelus; species Camelus bactrianus. The sequence goes on along the minus strand of NC_133575.1, from coordinate 72,789,191 downwards.
AAATAAATGCACACATATATGGTCAATTAATTTTCAACAAAGATGTTGATAATTTATAATGGAGAAAGAGTAGTCTCTTTAATAAATTACACTGGGAAAATTCTATATCTACATGCAAAAGAATGAATCTGGACCTCTATCTTACAACATGCACAATAATCAACTCAAAATGGATTAAAGACAAAGAGAAAACAAAAAGCCATACAACTCCTGGAAGAAAACAGAGGAAAAGCTCTTTGACATTGATTTTTGCAATGTTCTTTTTTTGGGTTTGATATCAAAACACAGGCAATAAAAGATAAAATAAACAAGTGTAGGACTACACCAACCCAAAAAGGTTCTGTACAGCAAAAGAAACAAACAAAAAAAAAGTGAAAATGCAACTTATGGATAGGAGTAAATATTCGCAAACCATATATATGGTAAAGGAGAAATACTCAAAATTAAAAGTAACTCACACTACTCAATAGAAAAAAAGCCCCACAAACAATCTGGTTAAAAATTGTACAGAGGAACTGAAAATACCTTTTTTTTTCCAAAGAAGACATACAAATGACCAGCATGTACCTGAACATATGGTCAACATCACTAATCATTAAGGAAATGCAAATCAAAACCATAATGAGTTTATCACTTCACATTTGTTAAGTGGACTATCATAAAAAGTCAAAAGATAACTACAGTTTGAAAGAATGTGGAGAAAAGAGAACCCTCGTACACTGTTGGTGGGAATGTAAATCATATAGCCACCATGGACAACAATATGGAGATGCCTCAAAAAATTAAAAACAGAAATGCCATATGGTCCAGCATTCCCACTTCTGGGTGTACATCCAAGGGAAATAAAGTCTACACTTTAAATATATATCTGCACAACTTACTTTCATTGAAATATTATTCATAGTAGCCAAGGTACAGAAACAACCTAAAGATACATTGACAGATGAATGGATAAAGAAAATGTGATAAACATACACACACACACACACACACACACACACACACACACACACACACACACACACAGAGCAATATTACCCAGCCTTTAAAAAGAAGAAAATTCTGCCATTTGTGACAACATGGAAGAAACTGGTGGACAGTATGCTAAGTGATAAGCCAGAAACAGAAAGGCAAATATCTCACGAATCTCACTATGCCACTAATATGCAGAATCTAAAGAAAAAAAAAAAATCTCAAGCTCATAGTAACAGATTGTAGAATGGTGGTTACCAAAGTTTGGAGAGTAGGGGGAGAAAGGAAGATATTGGTCAAAGGGTACAAACTTTCAGTTATAAGATGAATAAATTCTGGGGATCTAATGTACATTATGATAACTATAGTTTATAATAATGTTGTATACTTGAAATTTGCTAAGAGATCTCAAAAGTTCTCACCACACAAAAAAATACAGTAACTATGTGAAGTGACGGATATGTTAGCATAATTGTGGTAATCATTTCACAATGTATACATGTTTTAAAATATCACCTTTTCCTTCTTACATACATTCAATTTTTATTTGTCAATCATTAATTTAACTGGAAAAAACTTTTAAAAAACAAAATGGAGTATTGAAATTTCTTTCTACTGTAGAGGTATTTCTTCCTTCAATTCTGTTAATGTTTGCTTCATACACTCAGGAGCTGTGATGTTTGGTTCCTTCATCCTTTGTTGTTTGGAAGCATGTGGGTTTGGGTATTTCTGTAGTTTGGAACTGATTTTAGTTTTGATACAAATAAAAATCAATGTAAGAAGGGAAATGTATTGTTTATATAGATTTTATGCCATAGTAAATGATTATTCATTCACCGCATAAATTCAATGAGACATTTATCATGTTGAACCATATAAAAAGGTTCTTGTAAAACATAATTGAGTCTGTCTTTAAATCTGAATTTGCAAAAAGTGCAGCAACATTGTTCAAAGGGACCTTTCTTTCACTGACACTGTTAAAGTTGAAGAAAGACTGTTTAACTCCAATAATTAACTCCTTATCCCAGGGACATCTGCTAAGCCTTCTGAAAATGTAGAGACAGGCGAGGAATAAATTACCCTACTCCTAGCCCTTAAAGATGGATAGCTACAATCCCAGTCACTGCTCTACCAACAAGGTGTTTTAAAATATGTTATAAAATAAAACAGAAGAGGCTTTTTTCTTCTTTCTTATAGGTCATGCATGTAATTCATACAAAAAACCCATCAAGTTACCCAGGTGTAAATAAAAGAAGGATGTAGAAATAAGCTTTACTTTGCGTGTCATAAGGCTTCTCTTACTTAATCTGATATTGGTAGCATTATTAAAATACATAAATCTGCATCAAAATTGTACAGTTTGTTCCATATCCAATTCTTATTTATGGAGTCAAAACAGGATCAGTCCTATGGACAGGTTTTTATGGCTCTTGGATTTTCTTGGTAAGTAGGACTCGAAGTCTATATTCAAATTGGTGTTTTCACATTAGATCTTTAAAAAAAACTCACTTTATGTGAAATATTCCTCTTTTCTTTTAAAATGATAGATATTAAAAATTACATGGACATTGAGTCTACATATTCTTTGGAAAAAAGTTTCTAGAAACAATTTTTATGTGGCAGAGATTTAATTTTAATTTAGTGGCCTGTATTTAGTTTTAATAATTTTATAATGTATAGTTCCTATATAATAAGACTTGTCAGCCTTTTATATTTTGATAGCATAATTTCTAACAAAGCTAAATTATTGAAGAATCACAGTGTTTTTAAAATTAGAATTGGCATATTTGCCACCCATATTTGCCCACAGAGCAGTATTCAAAAAGGTCATCAAAAGATAAATATTCTCTGCTAGAATATCATATGAGAAAAGGATATAGAAGAGTTTTAATTGAAGTCCTAAGATATTATACAACGTATAATCAAAGAGCAAGATGAACTTGTCGACTGACTCAGACATTGATGAAATTATTATCCTGGTTCTAACTATAGAAAGAAGGAAGAGGAAGGCACTCAAGAAAGATTTAACTTTAACAGTAGAGACTGAAAAATCTTGCATCACTTCCAACTTTAATAAAGGATACAAAACCCCAGAATGAAATATGGTTTGAATTGTTACCATTGTATAGAACAGTTCTTCCTCAGCCTTGGCTATTAATTGATTGTGTGGTATAAAAAACTCATATTGTTCTCTCATTTTGTTGAATGTGGTCAGATCTATTATTTGGCATGAAAAGTTGCCGTTAGCTTTACGGACATTTGCAATAATTCATTTTCTGAAGGCCTTTGAATATTTATGTTGATATTTTGTGAAGAAAGTTTGTATTTTCATTAATATGAAACAATTTTCGCTCACTCAGGTGTAGATATGAAGGTGAGCTGCTGGATTACTAAGAATTCTCAAAACGTTTGAACTTATGTATTAAACAGTGTCATAGGTGATTGGAAGCTAATTTATACATAGTTCTGATGATGAAAGATTCTGAATTGATCTGAACTTTGTAATTACTACTGTTTTCAAAGATACCTTAATCTCCCCAGAGGAAATATGAGTTACTACTTTTGGAAGGTAATTTCTAAACTGGAAATCTTGTTTTTTATTCCTGCTTGGGAACTGGTAAGATAACGTTCAACGGCAATTTCATTCTAGAGCTGATGGTAGCTTGTCCCTTAGTATTTGGTTTATTTTTAAACAAAATAATCCTTCATTCTCAAGTATTAAGAATCAAAACTAGCAGTTTAACTGAAAAGATTCTTGGTAAGGTGGAGAGAGGAGCAAGGCTAGGTGTCTGTGACTCCAGGTAAGCAAACGCAAAATGGACTGACACACAGTTAAATGAATAAACATTCCTGAATTTAAGAATGACCTGAGGCTCTAAGTAAAAATACAGATTCCCATACACTCCTCTCCCCAAGAAATTTTGATTCAGCTGGTCTAAGGTTCAGCCCAAGAATCAGTGTTTTTAATGATTTCTAAAATCTGGCAAAATTGAGAAATATTCTTTTAGCAAAGAGAAAGAGCATGAGGCTTTGAAGTCTGGCAAACACAGGTTCCAGTCCCAGATCTATTATTCAGCAGCTAGATGACTGGGGAAATTACTAGAATTCTCTAATCCTCAACATCCATATCTTTAAAATAAGTATAAAGTCACATTGCACAAGATGTGTGTGTGTGTATGTGTGTGGAGATTAAACACATGAATATATCAAACTGTCTTATCACATGTAAGAGTCTTAAGAAACACTAATCTCCTTAACTCTATACTTTATTAAAAATTTATATTAACTTTATTAATGATACCAGACTATTTGTACATTTTTTAATTTTAAAAATCATCCTTTCATCTGCTTTTTTCAGAAATGAGAATTTCATTGATCAGTTCATTCATTTATGTTCTAACTAATGGGGATGGAGGTGAACAGGCTGCATACCCTGTCCTCAGGCAACAATATGGTAAAAAAAAATTACAAACAATGAAGCAACAATAAAAAAATTAAAAATAGAGTGTGAGAGTGATATAATATACTATAACAGGGTGCAGGAACACAGAGAGGAAGGAGAAACACAAAGAAAAAATCAGCAAAAAAGAGAGGAAGCAGGACTAGAAATGTAAAAAACACTTTAATAATAAGTCATAACTGAGGGAAAAGAAAGAGAACAAAAAAAGTTTAGGGAGTTTACATACATTTTATTCTTTGTCTAATATTGCTTTCTAAGGGCATGAACATTGATCACTAAGCTTATGTCATTGGAATACCCAGATGAAGGTGGAAAATGATATAATTTGTTTGGATACATATAATGGAAAACAACCCCAAATTATTATCTACTCAATAAATATGTGTGAAGCACTCATAATGTAAATATCTAGTATCTTAATGACTTAACATACCTTTTATTTTTAATTCATGCAACTTTGTGTCATATAGGAAATAAAATATGATTCCAAATGAGAATTATAGGAGTATACAGAGATTGTTTTTTATCACTGTGAAGCATTTTGTGAATAATATTTTATAAAAATCATTTGCATCATTATTTACATTATACTTTTATAGGATATTTTCATTTTTATTTTATTTATTATCCGGTTCTCCCTTTTTGTTACCGAGAAGGACCCTGTGGGGCCTTCCATGGACAGACCCTTCCCCTATATCCTCTGCTGCAGCTCCTCTCTGAAGTACCCAGATAGTAGTATCTCGTGTATATTTCCTGAATTTTTCAGATGCTAAAATCCACCACCAAAGGGAAGAAATGAACTACTTGATGATCCAGACCTTCTGTTGCCTAGGGGTTGATAGTGTTGACCTCCCTGTTACCTCCATGTCAACCAATCAGAGAATAGTACACGAGCAGATCATGTACCCTGTGACCCTCCTCTCTTACTTGGCCTTTAAATATGCTTTGCTGACTGAAACCCTTCGAGGAGTTCAGGGTTTTCTTGGGTGTGAGCCACCCTGTCTTCCTTGCTCAGCCCTGCAATAACCCTTTCTCTGCTCTAAGTTCCAAACTTTTTCAGTTTGGGCTCATGGTGCATCGGGCACACGAGCTTGCCTTCGGTAACATTTTCAGGCAAATCAGTCTTTTCCTTTTTGTTAATAGTACAATTTCCAGCAAAGCTGACTGAGAACTACTCTGTCTTTAAAATCAGTGTTGTATTACTTGCCTTTTCAAGGTCTTTTATGTCAATTGTCAGCTAAATTAGAATGTACTTTATTTTAAATTATTCTTTCATTCTACCCTTCTCTATGGTCCTTCAAAGTCAGCTTGAAACTTAGTTGAAAAACTCCACTTAAAGTGGTTGCATTTTATCAGCAACATCACATACTACAGAGACACTCTATTAGTCCACAGATGTTGAGACAGTGCAAGACATTAGTTGTCAAAGTAACTCTCCCCAACCACCTGCTATTTGCATGCAAAGCATGCCTCCCTGTTGAGATGACAAAAGTAAACACATTTTTCAGGAAAAAAGTACTGGTTTAAGCAATGACAACTTTTTCTTTTCTTCTCACAAATTACTAAATTTATCTTTAGGTGACAACCACAGCAGGGGATTCCAAAAGATGTATAGCAATTAGTAAGAAAATAGTTTTCCAAAACAAAATATAAAAAGAAAAACCGTCTCAGTGCTTATCACCAATAAAACACTTGAAACAACAAGGTAGTTATTCACTGAGCATAATACCTTTTATAGGATAGAAAGAGTTTATACTAGATATGTTGAAGCTGTTATTTTAATATCTATTATGGAAAGCCCCTTCATTACCCTAATTCAAATATTAAGTTATTTTCATTATAATCTGAAAAATCTTTCATAACAGATTCTCACACTAGCTCAAGACATATTATTCTGTTTGCCTGAACACACGACTAGATAAACTATTGTTGATAAGCCTATTTATACTATTTTAAAGATCAGTTCCACTGTAATGAACTGAAACTTTCAAAGCTGATCTAAAACCATTGTCTCAACTAACTTGCTATATGTCAGTTTTTAAAAACATTTAAGAGCTACCTGTTTGGTTAAAAACTATTCTCTAAATTATTGTTCAGCAATCTTGTTGAAATGGGATTGTCTAATCACAGCCTTTCACAGATTCTCTCTAGAAGCACATTTATATTAAACTTGTCAAATAGAAATTGAAGTTGTTATATGTGTGCATGTGCATGTATGTAAGACAGACAGAAAAGGGAGTATTGAGGGAAAATAGAGATAGCAAGAGAGAGGAGAATGAGTGAGCAAAGGCTTTTATTCGTATCCTATATTAATAAAATGAATGTGTGATCTACTTGTATATCTTATATCAGGATATGTAAAAATGTATACTTTCTGTATTTGCATTAATGCACTGGTCAGCATGATACTTTGCACCCAAGAATTAAGAACTAGATAAGGAATCAATAAATTAGACTGGTTTTTTTTTAAGGTTTAGCATTTCAAAAATATATGATTACCTCATTTTATAATAAAGAAAACAGAAACAAACTCACAGACATAGAATACAAACTTGTGGTTGTCAAGGGGGAAGGGGGATGGGAAGGGACAGACTAGGAGTTCAAAATTTGTAGATACTGACAGGCATATGTAGAATAGATAAACAAGATTATACTGCATAGCACAGGGAAATATATACAAGATCTTGTGGTAGCTCATAATGAAAAATAATGTGACAATGTTCATATATAACTGAAAAATTGTGCTCTACACTGGAACTTGACACAACATTGTAAAATGACTATAACTCAATAAAAAATGTTAAAAAATAATAGGAGACTATAGAAATTGATATCTAAAAAACAAAAGAAAAAGAAAACATAAATTGTTACATAGTTACTCCTGCAGAAATGTGTCTATAACTACTGTATTAGTATAAAATGAACTCCAGCATCTTAGTAGAACAGAAAGAACTATTTTAATTTTCTGATGGTGATCTTACATCCTCTCTGAGCAAGAAATAGCCAAAACAGTAGTGACAACAATATTCACTGCTAAATTAAGGTAAGTGGAGGGCTGCCTAGGAACCAAACAGAAAAGGCAGGAAACGTGCATTTTGAAACATTAAATAGATCTACTCCCAGATAGATTTGCTTGTTGTATCTGTTGTGTTAAACAGAATTATTTCAAATTATTCCTAACAATATATTGTACTTTCTGCTTCCAACATGTTTCAAATGAGGTATCCAAATTGTTTTACAAATGTAAACACATTAAGGTTTCTGTGTCTCTGTTAAGTAAATGACAAGATACAAGATATACAATGTCCTCAAGCACATGGAACTTAAGACACATTTTCCTAGCTTGCTTCTTTCAGGAATAATAATGACCCCTTCTTTAGTCTTTTGTATTGAGATTCCTTTTAAGTATGTTCAATAATTTTTATCTAGTCTTTTCCTTATGATTAAAAAAATGATAAATGGAAAGTATATGAAAAAGTGCTATTAATATATTTCAGCAGTGTTACCAAGTCCAAGCTTATACCGCTCATGGTAGAACAGGCCAATAAATCCAGAGATGAGTTGTTGGGGCAAGGAATGGAGGCTTTGTTCAGAAAGCCAGGAGACAGAGAAGATAGTGGACTAGTGTCCCAAAGAACCATCTTGCCTTGGTTTGGCTGCTAGTTTCATTTATAAAACAAAGGATTGGGGTGGTGAAGAGGTGAAGTAAAAAAGGCATTTAAGTTGTCACATATATTTCCTGGTTAGGGCAAGACTCCGGAGGGAATGTGTTAATTTCTTTTTTCCTGCAGCCATTCACAGGTAAGCCTGGTCAGGATGTTTTCTGTGAGCTTAAACAAAGGTATTTTAGCTTAACACTCAGGCGTGACAGGGTTCCCAGATATGAGCCATTATGTATACTTTAAGCTATAGGCAACACCCCTTTAGTGATTAGCTTGTAGCAAAAGCAGTAAAATACAAAGGTTAAAGTTAAAGAAAGAGATCCAATATGGAATCAGATTTGTTCTTTCCTATTACACCAATTTTACCCTGTTTCTCTAAAGGACAATGCATTCCAATAATACATAATCTCCACAGATCCACTTTTCTGCTTTGTAAACCTCTGAAAGACTGTCTTAAATTTTGAGATAATTTTATCTTCAAAGAGCAGGAAGCAAACAATTACTTATAGAATCTTCATAAAGCAGTTACAACAAATCATTTTATTTTCACCAGACAAATAAGAGTTCAGCATATATGCTGTTACCTACTGTTGGAGCTGGAACATAATGATCCATGCTCAAGTTGTTTCATAAATAACATTCTGTTAAATTTGATCTTTTGACCACGTGGCCCCACCTTAATCTATTTCCCCAATGTTTTGCAGGACTTTTTTTTTTTTAATTTAGTAAAAATTTTCATAGCCTTTGTGTCACTCTTGATGAAATTAAGAGCTTTAAGTTGATAGCTTCCATATTTCGGGCCTTAAGGACTTTATTTTATACACCATGGTTTTTAAATATTAAACAAATAAATAAAGATAAAAATAGAAGAACTTTCCAAAGAAAAAATCTGATCCAACAATGACAAACTTTGACTAGAAAATGTATTAGCTGGGCTTTGTCTGGAGACCTATTTTCTGTTCTCTGCTTTGCCACTTAAATGTCCCCAGGTCTCAGGTTCCACATGAGGACTTTGGATATGATGATCTCTAATACTACCCTAGTTTTAAAATTCAGTAATTATCAAACTGTGTATTTTTGTTCCAATGACCATTAAATATGGTGGCATTTATTTTGCCATTTAAAGTATGCTTTAAAAACAAAAGCAAACAAAAAAACATGAATAGGTGCTTGAAAATAGGACCAGATATTTTCATTTACATTGGGGACACATGGTATTCAGATGTATAGCATAATGGAGCTCATTCCTGGAAATCTAGTTTTTGCCCAGAAAGAAAGGAAAATAATCTGCACTGCTATAGCAAAAAGCCCTTGCACTTTTCAGCAGGTATTTGTTTTTGGACAAGTTCCCTGTGGTTAGAGAAAGGCCACCATGAGACATGACAGTCCCCATCTCACATAGGTCAGAGGGGTGAGAGATTTTAGGCAGCAGAGTGTACAGAGCAGGCAATTCCAAGGGTGACAGTAGGAAGTAAGAGCAGTAAAAATAACTTGGAAACCTAAACAGTTCATATAAGTATATGTGCTGAATTAAGCTGGCTGAGAAGTAAGCATTACTAGGTTAACTCAATGAAATTGGGAATGCAGAATACCAACCAATATTTTTGAACAGTTCAAAAGTGTGAAGTCCTGTACTGAGTGCAGTAGAAATACAAAGATAAATCTGGCTGGATCCTGCCATCAAGATCTGTGTCTACAATTAGGAGAGAGAACAAAAATCATACAGAAATAATAACAAGTTAGAGCAAGATTAATGCCATAAAATGGAAAATAAATTGTTACAGTAGTTCAAGAGAAAAGAGATTTATTTTTGCTGGAAGGGTAAGGGAAGATTTCATGAAAGAGAAAGCTTTTAGCTTGGCCTTAAAAGATAAATAAAATGCTATAATGTGTGAGAGAGGGGGAATTGGAAAGATGATGGTCATTCCAGGCAGAGAAATGTGTATCAGGAAACAAAGGAGGCAGGCTGTGCTGAACCTGTAATGAGTTGGGACTAAGTCTGAAACTTTGACCAAATTGCAAAAAACATGAGGTTAATGAAAATATACTACAGGATTTCTGGATGTGTGTTACGGAGCATAAAAGGAAGTTACACCAGATAAGAAATAAGAAATATCTCAAGTCCTCCGCAACTGAGGTAAGCGTTTTTAAGCTGAGTGGCTTTCTGGCAATTCTTTCAAAATTATCCATTGTGGATAATCGTAACTTTACCTCTTGGATGGGAACACCCTAAAGAAACTGTGTGAGACTGGAGTAGTTTCAGCATCTAACAGAGGAGGCCAGGAGGCAAAAGGGGGCCTCAATACATACTGAGCTCCAGCTTCTCCCAACCTCACCCATAGCAATTCCTATGGGTTTTGCTTGGTTTTTAAGCCCCTGTCTCCCCTGGACCACACTCACAGTTCTCACAGATCATGCTACAGAGTGTTTTCTAATAGAAGCCCTGGAAGATTGTACCTTGGGGTAATAATAAAGCTATATTGTAGACTGGCTTTTGCCTCTTGAGTTTTTGCTTTTATTGAAGTACAACTTTACTTCTAAATAATCAAAAAGTCTAGTGTCTTGAGCAAGTATATTTATTGGGTTTGATCTCATTCCGTGGTAAGTAAAGCATGGATTGTGGTAGTTTTTGAAAACCAAGAGGGATGATTTTTATCCCATGGGAGACAGACTCAAGAAGACAATTTAATCAGCCCAAAAGGGCCTCTGCAAAGGCAACCCAGAGCAGCTTTAACTTTTGTCAGAATACTTTTAATGGTAGGCCTATTAAGAGTCCCTGGTGATTTCCTCAAGAACTTTGATACTAACCCTAGTGACTAAAAAATTGTCTGTTATTCTTGAAATACAGCTGGTTTTTTTTTTCCCTTTGTATTTTTCTTTTAAATGGGCAATGGTTGTACTTCTGTGATAGAAAGATAAATGATTCTTTTTGAAATATTTAAAATACTGTTTACGGTCATAATACCCTGAACGTGCCCAATCTGGTCTGATCTCGGAAGCTAAGCAGGGTCAGACCTGGTTAGTACTTGGATGGGAAATATTTAAAGCATGCTACAATATTTAGATTAGAAACACACTGATAGCAGTTACATATTGGTATAATCTGTAAGCAGTTTATGATATTATAGTGCCTTTCTGTAAACTAGTAGAGTGAATTAGTGTTGTAGAGTCAGATACACCTGGAATTGCATTTCAGTATAACTACTTATAAGTTAGGTAACTAAATTTCATTGCTATTTATCTCTTCCCAATGTTATTTTTCCTATGTGAAAAATGGTAATAATTATTTATTTCATCTGTCTTTTGCAAGACAAGTGAGATAATGTGCTAATTACTTGGCATGATACATGGCACATAGCAAGTGTGCATTGGGAAAATTATATTTATATGTAAGAATGAAGCTATTTAGAAGTGTCCCTGAGCAGGCAATTCAATACATATAATTGAAAGAAGGAACTATATTATGCATACAATATGTTTTTAAGGCCTGTTGTTATTTTTATTATTCCAGGAAATACTCAACTACAAAGGAAACAAAATCACTTTTTTTCTGATAAGAACTACCCAAGTGTAAACTCTACAACAGAAGGACATTACTTGTCTTGTTTGCCATTGTATCATTGACTTCTGAAAGACCACTGGGTACACAATAGGACAACTATTAGTCAATGAAAAGGAATTGATGTCCATTTAGAGAAACCACCTAACCTAGATATATTAAATATATTTTAAACCGGTGATTCTTCACAAAACATTTCTTGTGAGTTAGCCTAAATTGCATTATTGAGCATCAAAGTCTCCCTTCTGAAAAGCTAAAGTTCACTTCAGTCCCCAAGAGGAGACCCAAGAAAGCAAACACCCTAATGTTAAATTCAGACTGATTTTAGAATACATGTAAATCAAGATGTCATTTTGACTCTAATGTTGTATGCAGAAAGCACAAAATATATTCTTAAGAAGGAATGTGTATATAATTTTTCTCTTTTAAATTCACATTTATAAAACATAAATCAAAACTGAATTTTCAGTAGTTGTTCATAGTGTTAAGATTGTTACAATAGGGAGACTTCTGTATTGAATTGTAAGATTTTACTGTATTTCTCAGTACATATCTACCAATATCCAATTTTTCATATATTAAACCCAATGAGGAAAATCTATTTTCAAAGCACTATCATTTTATATTTTATATCAGTACTCTATATCACTGTGTTGTTTCTCACAGATCTGAACCTGTTATTACCTACATTAAAAATAATATTTTAATTAGATCCATGTAAATGTATAAAGCACAATCAATAAAGATTTTCCTGTTAGTTTAAGACTATAGTTCTATTTCATCACTTTTAATTGTTAAATTACATTTTCCAAGTTTATATTTTTATGTTATTGAAGGGAAGTATTCTAATGTCCTAAATTAGTTGGATTGATGACATTTATTTTAATGATTATTTTATTTTGTTAGCTCTCAGGTTGAAAAAACTTAAAAATCTGTACATTCTCCTTTTATCTAACACATGGTTATTTTCCAACTCTTTTTGAATTCTGTAAGATTTAGAAACATGCTTTAATATTTATAAATTCATGCTTAGAATTTTGATTAATTATTTCTTAGATTATCAAAATGGGGCAGCATATCACTATAACTAGGAACGGACTAGAGAAGGAAACCAGTCTCTCTGAAAATCCTTGTCTATGTTTTGTGCACAGGAATGTATTCCTTTATCAACTACAAGTTAATCTTGTACTTACTAAAACAAACTAAATATTTAATGAAAACCTATTGTATGCTGAATATCACAGTACCAGGCACATAGCAAGTATTTGTGGCAGAACAGGTAGTTAGTTGTTCATATTAGTGAGAGTGTGGCTGGAAAATTGTATATATATATATACAACTAGTTCTCACAAAATAAATGTGAGTGGAAGTGACATGTGTCACTTCCAAATATGGTTTATAAAAACTCCAGTGTGTGATCTTTAATGTCCTTCTCCACATCTAATTGGTTGGAATAGAGAGGAATCACATGATATCCTCTGGAGTAACATGATGAAGATGGTGGAGACAAGATGGAAGAAAACTGGAATCACTACTTGAAGTAGAGCTACCCAACCAAGGACACTTGTAATGGATAAATCTGTTTGGTTGTCTTTATGGTTGGAGTGGGAAGTGAGTTGGTATAAAACTAAATTCTTGTCTTCCATAATAGGAATTCAATAACAATAACAATAAATGTGTAACAATAAAAACAATAATATTAGCTCCATTTATTGAATGCATAATGCATTATTCTAAATGAAGAAGATATATTAAATAGTTGAATTTTACTACTCTGTGATGTAGGTATTCTTATTGTCACCATTTTATGAATTTGGAAACTGTTCATGCCCTGAAGGTTTAAACAACTTGACCAAGTGTAATAGGGAAGAACAAATCTGACTCCATATGAGATCTGTTCCTCTAGCTCTAACCCTGTGCTCTGTTTCCTGTGCTTAGTCGTGCTGGTTCTGCACCTTTTGTAAAAGAATGTTGCCTATAGCCTGAAATATATAGGAGAGCCCATTCTCAAAGCTCTGACTTTTAAGGCTATAATACTTTTCCATTCAGATAGAGATAAAAAGTTGTAGAACAGAGAGTAACATTTGTCTTGTTGGAGGTTTACAGTAATATCATGACATGACCTATGTGGACGTGAAGGCTTCTGACATCAAGAAGTTTGCAACACCAACCACAGCCCCTCCATTTTTAGTATAAAAGGAGCTTGAATTCTGACTTGGGTAGATGGTTCTCTAGGATATTAGTCTCCCATCTTCTCGGTCTGTTGAGTTACTGGATAAAGTCGTTATTCCTTGCCCCAACACCTTGTCTCCCAATTTATTGGCCTGTCATATAGTGACCAGAATGAGTTTGGCCTCGATAACACAAGGTCACATAGCTAAACTGAAGGATTTAGATAGAAATCTAGGCTGGCTAACTTAAATGTGAGCTTTTAACCACTATGCCACATTGCCTCTTTATATTACCTCTCATTGAAAAACCAAGAAATAATAGGATAAATATATTCTTTAGAAATATTAAGAAATATCATAAGAACAATGTAAAAGAAGCAAAAATGGTTGAATCTGGTAAAAGGAATTTCAGGGCAAAGAGAGACTGAGCCAAGTGACTGCTATTTCTCATTATATGCTTGGTAGAATTTTATTTTCTTTTAGCTATGTACATCTATAACTTTCAAAAGCAAGAGAAAGGAACATATTTCAAAATATAGCTTGTGTATCTTTATTATGAGTTACATGACTTCGCTATAGTGTCTAAAATCCTACTAAAATATATGGTTAAAAGATGAGGACCAATAAATTCTTGCTAGTTGAGAATGTAAAGCATGTACAAGAAAATACAAAATAATTCTCAAATGTTTCCAAAATTATGTACATCTTTTAAAATGTTAGAACTTTCTGGGAGCTCCATTAAGTGACTCATACTCACTTTAAGAGGAAGGAATTTTTTAGGAGTATACTGTGTCTATGAATAAAAAGGTATCTTGTGGGATTTATGAGTATTAGTTGAAAAAGAACAATGTTTTGGATTCATGAGGCCCTGGTGGAAAGTACACACTTCCTGGCTGAATATGCATCTCTTTAGATTGAAAGGTACTTTTATAATGCTGATTTTTGTAAGGCACTGGCAACTCCTTTTTAAGACTTGAACTAATGTTCAGTAATGGAGGAATCTCAAGAAAATGTAAGCATCTGAATTTTCAGAGTTAAATTTTAATAAGTGGTTTAAATATTAGAACCATACTTGCAAGTATGCTTCATCCAGAAAAATGAAAGATGTTATTTGAATACTATGCCTATATTCTTCTATGAAAACTTCAAATAAAAGAAACAGACATGATTTTAAAGATCTGTGATTGCATCAGCATGCATGTATGCAAGCAAAACATACTTTTTATTGAAGGCATAGCTTTCAAATTTATAGTGATCACATTCATCAAATAGGTGCTATGTAAAAAGATGTAGTGCCCCAGAAGTGGCAAAGGTCTGTAAACTTACAGATGATAACATCAAGCATCATTTTTAAAATTAGTTTACTTTTAAGAGATAAAAATAGGAGGCCTAAATTACATGTATGTTGCTTTATTTCTTAATCAGGCTCATATAAAAATGAGTCAATTATATTATTATCTTTAATTTTTGTATGTCTGAATTAAATCATAAATATAAATATAAAGGTATATTATAAATGCACTTTCATACTATAAATACAAATAGAAAATAAATGTAAATAGCATTATAAAAATATAAGTAAAAATTAGAGAGAAAACATAGAATGCATAATGGAGAATATTACTCCATGATATAGAGAGGTCTGTAAGACTACAAACTCCAGACTAGAAACCGTCCTGTTACTTGACGAGAATAACAAAATTCTTAATATTCAGGTATGTAAAGCATATTCAATCTGATAGACCCTTTAAACAGAAGAAAAGCAACTACTGTAACTTTTATTATGTGAGTGGTTTCTTTATGTGGCTGAGGTTTGTATAAAAAGAGAAAATCTTACTGGAATTTGCTACATCTATAAATAATAGTAGGGTCATTATAATCAATAAAAGAAGTTGCAGCCTCATGAGGAGCAGAAACATTTGGCTAAATATTGTATCTATTCAAGTTAAGTCCTGTTAAGAGCTGAATTGCTTTATGGTTCTGGGGTTGAATATTTGAATCCTAAATTTCTACAATGGATGACTTACTCAAGGCTTGTAGTCATACACTTAAACTGAGACTAGTCTGCCTTGTTTGTGTTTTACTGTAGCCATACTCATTTGCTCATTCAATTGTAGGAATAAATTAGAAGGATAGCTGGTTTTAACCAGAGTTGGGTTGCTTTTAGGAAAATGTGTTGGAGAAAGAGAGGGGCAACTGACTTGAGCACATGTGAACGGAAGAGGGTCTAGTGATGGACAATGGGCACATAAACTGGCTAAGGAGAAAAGAGATGGCATGTGGTACATGATCAACAATAAAAAGATTTGCCATTATATTTGTTACAATGAAAAATTATGATTCTGGGTGATGATATGAAAGCACAGATAAATTGTCTTTCATCAACTACTACTCAATTGCTGCAGCATGTATGTACCTATGATATCATAGAATAATTTCAACATGCATGGCTTTACGCTTAACCCTTAATCAGAAAATGTCTTCAAGTCCAAAACACTTCTTAGATATTTTGGTGATCACTATTTTACTACCAACATGATTATAATAAATACACTGCTCATTTGTTTTTTGTTTTTTTTTAACCTACATAGCTATTTTGTATCAAGTCTGATTGAAGTTGAGGCTCACTTTCCTGTTGGAAATTCTAGTGATTCCAAATTGGTCACAATAGGTTTTAATAGCAACCTATTTAAGAGCCTAGAGGTTGTGAAGCACTCCCTCTTTACCCTGAAATTGAAATAGTATTTATAACATTTGAGAAGAACTGTAGAAGGAACTGCAGACTCTAGTTCACAGTGTGTGGGGCAGTGAATTTGCAGGAGGTATCTGGAGGAAGTGGCCACTGTAGGAATATTGCATTCACAACATCTTGCAAATCAGACGTTCTTTTCTTTTTTCTACTCAAGGATTTTTTCTCGTGTGTGAATTACAAAGATTCCCTTTCCCCCTTTTCATTCCTTGAATATCTATGACTTTCTTCCCCTGTTAGATACAACTCCAAATGCGCTTTGCATTTTAAAAATAAATGGAGCAATCATTCAAAAATAACAGGGCACCCCCAACGTGGAATCCCATCTGTGAAGAAACACCTGCACAACTGCTTTCATTCATATGCTGTACTCATCAGTTTCACACCTGGTTCTGTTATGATTATGAAAGAAATTTTGAAAGTGGCGGTCTCTTTTCTTTTAGGGGATGCTACTTTTGAGTGATTTGGTCCTCAAGATCAATACCACTGGGGAGTCCTTGTCATTATTATAGCCAAAGGCAATTCTCCTCTTTGGTATTTCTATTAATGTGTTCTATTTGATTCTAACATTAGGCTTTGGTATTGCCTGCAGGGCATTTTTTTAACATTTCAAACTTTCCCTTTATCATACTTGTATTTTTAATGTTTTATATATCAGTTGAGAAATATATTTACAGTTTAGGCTAGTGGTTGAATTTATGAATGTTTTCTTTTAAAGATTTCTTGTCATGTAAATATATATATATTTACACACATATATATGCTGATATGTCTATAAGTTTGTGTAAATATAAATATGTTTTATTTCTGTACTTTTTCTTACATAATAAACTGTAAAATCTCATATTATTTTTTTTCCTTTGGAGTTGTCAATACTCACTATCCATTCAATATGTCATAATATTATGCATTTAATATTTTGTAATTTTCCTTTTGTTAGCTGTCTTTTTCATATAGGTTCCCATTTTTGAGCTGCTGCCTTAGTCTAGAGATATGTACTTTGAATTATAAACACATTTTTCATGGTAATTCCTTTTCTTTATTCCAATTAATAATTATAATTGATATTATCTCGTCTTTCTTTCAATGGCTCATGTAATAATGATATGATTTGATTACCATTGAAAAGTCTAACATTGAAACAATCCTACAGAGTTCAAAAGTGACTATCAGGATTTTAAGTGAAAGTTGGAAACTTTGTTAGAGTAAACTCGTAAAATACAATTGCAATTTGGACTATGAAACTTTATGAGAGCTTTGAATTAAATTAAATGTATTGTTTAAAGTTATTTATACCTTAGAATCATACAAAACAAAGGAAATATTGTACTTTAAAGATAAATGATGGAATGTAATCAGAAACAATTATTATGCTTATATGGAAAAGTACACATCTTAATTTACAAAGTCTTTAAAAGCCAAAGAAAATGAGGTATATTTCATTGGATGTATCGTTCATGAAAATCTCACTATTTAGGAATAAATTTTTATAGTTAATGACATGGCTGAATTTTTAACATTGTTCCCAGTATTTGAATGTGTATATCACTTAAATGGTTGGCACTTTATATTTCCATAATCTTTACAAGATTGAAAATGAACCAAAAACAAATGGACTGTCTATATGTGCATATGTACAAATCTTTTCTCTATATATATTTTTCTTTTTTTCATAGTGTATCTTTCATAGGAATGGCAGCTGAAATTACACTGACACACAGAAAGAGCTGTTTTGACATTTATACTTTTGTTTCTATATTGGAATTCCAGGCACTCACTGTAAAAATTCTTTCAAATAAATGCAATACAGCTTCCACTAATGTTTTTATTATATATATATATTTTTCCCTCAACCACAGTCAGAATTTTCATTAGGTTTAAGGTAACTTTTTGCAAAACAGAGCTCTGGAAAACTTGGTTTATTTAATCCTATGCATGTTATAAATACTGGGCGTCCCATTCTACAATGACATAACTTAGAAAGGAGCTGGTGTCACATAATGGCTAGATCAAAAGACCTATGTGTTTAGTCTTATAGAAGTTACTTAAAATTTTTAAGTCTCAAATTTTCATCTGAAAACTGAAGATAACAAAAACACCTACCTCTTGGAATTGTTGTAAGTATTAAATGCGATAATATTTTTATGAGACACTTAAAATAGTGCTTTGTACACAGTAAGCACTCAATAAAAACTGTTAGCTACGAGTACCAATGGTATAAATAATATTCCCTAACCATGTCTATTGCATGCTTTATATGAGATATAGTTTTAGATCCAGACTACAAAAAGGCTGTTTATGGCCTGCAAAATAGTGAGAGGGTAGGAGCACGCTGCACTTCTGTTCAGGATCAGGGTGAAAATTTAAGCACCCCTATACAAGCCTATAAAGGGAGAACAAGCCTATAAAGGGACTTTGTCTTTTCAGTCCTGTACCACGAGGTACAGGAGTGAGAACACAGGCCAAGACAAACAGGTATGAGAAACTTATGGCAGTAACTAATGTGGTAGTAGCGGTTATGGTCAATGGTCCAAGTCAGTTGTCACTGCGTGAGGAGTGAATACTGGAAAGATGCCTAAGTTAGATCAAAACATCCTACTGTTACTGGAGTCCAAACTCATTCTGCTTGCTGCACGGCAGAACAATAAATCAGGAGACAAGGTGTTGGGTCAAGGAATAACAACTTTATCTGGAAAGTCAGCAGACTGAGAAGATGGAGGAGTAATGTCCTAGAGAATCATCTTATCTAGGTCAGAATTCAGGCTCCCTTAATACTAAAAAGAAAGGGGGTGAGGTTGATTGTGGCAAAATTCTTGGTGTCAGAATCCTTTGTTCTTGCAGTTGTCCACATAGGTCTGGTCATGATGTCCCTGTAAACCTCCAAAAAGACAAGTGTTTCTCTCTGTTCTACAGCTTTTTATCTCTGTATGAATGGAAAGTGTTATAGCCATAAAGATCAGAGCCTTGAGAATGGGCTTTCCGATATATTTCAGGCTGTTGGCAACATTCTTTTACAAAAGGTGCAGAACAAGCATGACTAAGCACAGGAAACAGAGCATAGGGTTAGAGCTAGAGGAACAGATCTCATATGGAGTCAGATTTGTTCTTCCCTATTACACTAGTATAGCGAGTGCATCTGGATTTTGCTCTGGTTCCCCATAATTATCAGGTTAATTATAGGATGTTTATTTTATCTCCAACACTTAATATACTCTGGATCTTATTTTCCTCTCTTTGCTTTCTTTTTCTAAGAGTATATAAAATAGGGAATTTTTCAGATTTTAATTTTATTTTTATTATTTTAATTAGATCACAAAATGTACAATTAAGAGACCTGGTATATCATATTCCTTCTTTGATATTAACCAAGCCTGTTCACCTTGAAATACTACATAATGCCTATCCTTCCCTCACTTTTTAAAATATGATAGTATAATGGTCAAATGAAAATAATGTGGCTGCTGAGTTTTTTGGTTGGAGTGTTTTATAGTGTTGAAATTATTTTATCAACCCTATTAAAATTATATTACTCTCTTCTGTACTGAAGGACACATTTAAAATATGATAGATTTAATTTAGATAAATTCAAAGTCATTGACAAAGAAAAAATATAATGTTCTGCTAGAAAGTTTGTATTTGGAAACTGCTAACAATAAAGATAAAGTATTTGAGGCCCTCTTGCCTGGCTACATCTTGAACATTTTGATATTTTTAATTCTTCTATATCTTAAACATTTTAGTATCTTCAAAGGTAGAAATTCAAGAGACTGAAAAGATTAACTTGATAATAGTAGATAATTTTTAGAAACTGTACATGAACCATGGCAGGCTAATAAAAACTATTGAAAATGACACTTAAGTTTAATTTCTTGAAGAAAGAACTATCCCAAGTTCATATCAGTCCTGCTTATGGCAATTTATGCCATGAAAAGCAATGAGATGTATTGTGAAGAAAGTGGACCATGGAGTCAGCTATAGCATATTGGACATGCTTTTTAATCACGCTGCTCATCCATTTCCTCTTATGAAAAACAAGAATTAAATAACCACATAATAAATTTGTTTTAAAGCCTAAATTAGATTATATACATAAAACATTGTTTAGTACATACTGGGTATTTGTAAATATTTGATTTTCCCTTCCCTGCCTGTGAGATGAATAGAGATAATTAATCATGAAATGGTTGTTTTTATCATGGCTAAATTGACTTTGAGCATTGTTAAATTTTCAAACATCAGACATTCCATTGGTCAATAAATTGATCAAACTAAACAAAAAAATCCATGTGACCCAAAGTTTCATCCATTTGTCAATCTAGAATGAATGATTAACTAGGGTCTGCAAGCACATCTGTGGCATTGTATATCTAAACATCTGATAAGGTTAAATAAAAGGATCAAAGACAAATGTTGAAAAGAATGTATTCCTATTAAAAGTACTAACAAGATAGAACATATTTTCATTAGTTTGTGTAAATGTCGGTATTATGTACCACAAACTGTAAACCAGACAGAAAATATTTCTTTAAAACAAGATTACATGCTCTGCAAAATAAAGCTAAATAAAGGAATAATATCCTTATCACTAGATTTTAAAAGCTTCATACTCTAGTAGCATGTAATTAACCTTTTTTTGGCTTATGCAAACAAAATTTTCAGTTGGAATTATTTTAATTATTATGTTAATACATTTTAGGATCTGAGGTGGTTGCACCATTATGCTTCATGTTGCTTTAAATTTGTTCTATATAGAGATAATAGGTTTTCAGTGGTTTAGAAATGTTATAGGAAAAATGCATTTGAATAAATGGAATTCTTATGGATATGAATTTTTAAGAGAAATTTACTTTGTTTTCCAGAGTCAATTGTCCATTATTCTTAAGAGGAGAGAAATGAGAGATAAGTACACTCTGTAGGTAGCTTGTAGCCTAGTCAGCCACTTAAACCATCTTTCTTGCCAGACATTTTATTCCATTTATCAGCCAAAAGCAAAATTAACTGATTTGCTGTAGAGCATCATCATTGTCATCAATCAGTCATTGATCAGATTATTAGTCTTCATAAACTGAGTCTTCTATAGTTAGTTTCACTGACTTTACTGAAAGCAGGTATACCTTAGCTATTTTGGGATGCAACACTTTTAGGTTGGTCAGTTGGCATGACTAAGGGCTTGTTTCTTACAGTATTAAATGGAGTGAGTTTTCCAGGTATCTATATGTCCAGTTAAATTCAAATAATCAGAAAACTTTCCTCACTATGCTGAAATTGGACACACAATCTACCCAAAATATAAACTTTCTGCAATTTTTTTTAGAAACAAGTAAAATAACTCTTTAGAGATAGATGAAGTAACTTCCCCAGTAGATTCTAGCAAATACTTAAGGAAGGAATTACAGTGTTACATAAACTATTCCAGAATATAGAAGAAGAGGAAATGACCTCTAATTAGTCTTATGAATACAGCATAACTTTGATATCAAATCCTAACAAGGATATGATGAGAAAAAAATTTCAGGACAATCTCCATCATGAATAATTATAGATAAGATTCTAAAAATAGTATTAGCTATGTGAATTCAGGAAAAATAAAAAGAATAATAAATCAAAACAAATTATGTTTGTTCTAAGAATACAAGATTATTTAACATTAAAAAATCAATTGATACAAGTTAGCACATTACGGATTAAATGAGAAAAATCATATGACAATTTAAACCAATGAAGGAAAAATGTTTAATAAAATTTAACAACTACCCATGATTGAAAGTTTAATATATTAGAAATAGGAGGGAATTTCATTAATCTGATAAACTGTATCTATGGAATATCTATATCAAACAAGATAAATGATACAGAAATGTTGAAAAATTTTTATCTGAGATTGATAATGACATAAGTATCCCTAGCATCACAACTTTTTACCTATTTTACTGTAGGCTTTAGCCAAAGGATTAAGGTAAATAAAAAAATAAATAAAATTAAAGGTAGCAGTATTCAAAAGAAAATAATAAAGCTTTTATTATTTCCTGATGACATGATCGGGCACTTAGAAAATACTAAAAAAAAAAGTAACTACATAAAGATATCAGAATAATGCAGGAGTTTAGCAATTTATTAACTAAAAGATCAAAATATTAAAATTAACTCTATTTCTGCATACCAGCAACAGTTAGAAAGTGACATTCAATATGTATAACTAAAAATAATGTCCAAAAGGTCAAATACTTAAGATTGACACCTCATGAAAATTGCAGGAACTATACACAGAAAGTTACAAAATATTCCTGAAAGAAATTAAAGATGTAAATAAGTGGAGGATTAGGCCATATTTATGACTTGTAAGACTCAGTATTATAAGTTGTAAATCTCCCTTGCTCTTTGTCTTCTCCTTTTGAAACTCCCATGATGCATATACTTGTTCATGTGATGGTATCTGGTATCCCATAATTCCTTTAGTCTTTCATCACCCTTTTTTCCTTTTTTTTCTCCTTTAATTGAATACTTTCAAATGAGTTGTTTGAGTTCTCTGATTCTTTCTTCTGCTTATTAAGTGTGATATTGAACCTCTCTAATACATTTTTCAGTGCAATTACTGTATTCTTCAGCTCCAAAATTTCTGCTTGGTTCTTTTTTGTCACTACTATCATTTGTTGATATTCTCATTTTGTTCATGTATTATGTATTATTTTCCCAGTTTCTATTAGTTGCTTATATGTGTTTCTTGTAACTCACTGAGTTTCTTTAAGATTGTTATTTTTCATTCTTTGTCAGGCAACTCATAGATTTCCATTTCCTTTAGATAAGCTTCTGGAGACATTTCGTTCCTTAGATTGTATTTTGTTCTTGATTCTTTTGTAATCCTTATATCTGTGCATTGGTATCTGCATGTTTGAAAAAAAAAAGTCACTTACACGTCTCTTAGTCTTTCTGGATTGATTTCAAATGGCAAAGACTTTCACTGATCAATCCAGATAGACATTCTGTGTGTTTATTTTGGCTGTCCCAGGCATTCAGGTTTTTGGTGGTTTTTTGTTTTTTTCAGAAGCTCATAATCTTTTGCTGCCTCTGGTGTCTGAATATGCCTTCAGCATTGGGTACAAAGGAAGACAATAACCAGCCCCTTGGGGAGCACACTAAAGAATGAGGAATATTGGAGACATATTCTAGTCTTCTCCTTCATTCCTGGGGCAAAATCTCAATTCTGAGCCTTTTCCCAAACTTTCAAAGCCATGCTGGCTGCAGGAAACTTCGCCCTCACTTTTTTTGTTGTACCAAACTTCCCCAGGAATCTGGACTATGTCAATTCCTTCAGCACTCAGTGTTGGGTGAGACAAAAATCTGTCCCTTCAAGGAGAACACCGAACTGCCTAGAAGCAGAGCATATGCCTCACTTTTGCATGCCACACCCATGGGAGAAGTCACGAGCTGAGGTGATCTCTCTCAGCACTCAGCTGTGAAGACTTGGGGGGATTGCCAACATGGATAAAATGAAATTGCTCTTCTTACCCATTTCAATGCAGCTGTTCTTGGTTTTGCCCTTGCCTGTGGTGCTGCAAAACTTTAACTGGATTCTGGACCTCTCACAAAGGTATTTTGCTTTGTATATTGTGATGAGTATTTCTGTATGGGGACAAGGCTGGACTCTCCTATTGTGCCATCTTACTGGTATCACTTCATTCTTTTTTAAGCTAAGATATACCCATAAATGGAATTTTCTCTTGTTTCCTAGAATTCCACTGCATAGAAATAACAAAATGAGCTCATGCAGGCACCTCTCATCTGTGTGGCCTACTGTTGTCTGTGACAGTATACCTTAATAAACTCCTTTTTTATTCCCATACTTTATCTCTTGTAAATTCTTTTATTCAACCCACGTGTCACCAGGCCACCAACTGGCTACAGCACTTGGCCCATGAGGCCCTTTGGGCTTCTCTCTCTCTTTCTCTTCTCTCCCCCTCCCTATGGGAGTCTTCCCCTAGCTTGATCAGATGTTCTGTCTGGAGGCCAGAATCGTCAGGGCAAGCCTCTCTCTTCTACTTTCCTTTCCTCTCTCATACTTTTCTGCTCTTCCCTAGCATTCAGGAATTCCCTAGCAATGTCATGCTGAGGATTGAGGAACCCTGGCTGGGCTCCTCTCAGTGGGCTCTAAAACTCGGTCTGACAGATGGAAGTGACCCCTGGCCCTTAGTGGTGAATGCATATGGGAAAGGCATCTTTTCTTTTCAGTACCCTTCTCTCCATCTCCCTCTTCTATTTCTCCCTTCCTCTCACTCGCCCTTGAGACTCTCCTTGGTTCTTGGGCCCAACCACGTGGTGCACCTTTGTGCCTTCTCTCCGCTTTTTGCAGATTAAACCTCCAGACTGGCCTAGCCTCCTGTCTTCCATCACCGTGCCAGGCAGACGTCGCTGGTGGGTGAGGCTCCCGACTTTTTCTTTACTTTTCAGCCCTTGCGCTAGTTTTGGCCTTTGCACCAATCGGCTTCTCTTTCTTGGGGGACACCCAAAGTAAGAAGATGCTGGAAATTTAGCCTTTCTTTTTCTGGGGGATGCCCCAGAATACAGTCTGCGCTGTTAGCCTCTGTCTTTCTGGGGTAGAATGCCCCAGGATAGTTTGTGCTGGTTTCCCTAGTGAATGAAAAATACTGCAAACCTATCAGTAAACAAAGAATGCTGAAATCATCAAGTCATCAGCGGCTGCCACCACCCCCCAGTGAAGACAAGGCTGCAGCCCAGCCTCTGCAGCGACTCACAATGGTGCATCCTGAGGGGACTCAGAATAAGAAAGGACAGGATACTGGCCCTAGATGGCTAGGTGCTTGTCAAAGGAATGAATTCAATGAGCCCAAACATTTGCTTCCTCCCATACATAGAAAAGCACTAAATTCTTTAACTTGAGATGTCTGGTTTTCTTTAGATAACAAGTGATTTTTAATGTTCCAACTACCTGGTCTTTGTTGTAAAACTCCTATATATCCTAGCTCCTCCCTTACCTCTTCAGAGCAGTCCCTCAGAGCCATCTGAGAGGCTGTCATCCTGGCTCAAGTCCTCCAGCCAAATAAAACATAACTCTCAACTTTTAGGCTGAGCATTTATTTCAGTTGACACCTTCTACCTCCCTAACTACAATAAGAAACAGTTCTGTTCCTCGGGACTCACCTTTGGGTTGCATTTTAAAACATCGGGATAAGTTTGATCCCCAGACATTAAAGAAAAAGTAGCTTATCTTTTTGTATAATGTCACCTGGCCCCAATGCCAACTTTCAGATCAAGAGACTTACTGGCTTCATGGGACTCTGAGCTGTAATCCAGTATTCCAGCTTGACTCTTTCTGTTGTAAATTGGGAAAATGGTCTGAGGTCCCCTATGTTCAGACCTTTTAGCCCTCTTCCCAAATTTGGATCTTTGTAAAAATTGTTGCCACATGTGTCTCTCCAGATTCTTTTCCTGTTTTATTGGACACTGCCTTTAAGATTTTAAACAATCGGGAGGAAATATTGAGGGCTAAACAGGAGAAAAGAGATAAGAAAAGAGACAACATTCAAGCCATATATATAGCCACTGCCATTGCTCATTCTGTGTCAGGACCAGAGATGTGCCTTCAGAAACAATCCAAAGCCCATCAATCCTTTCACCACTTCCCAAACCTCCCCTACTTATCTCCTAAAATACTTAAACTTCTAAGTATCAGGAAAAAACCTTTTTCTGCCCTTAAGGGAACTAAAGTCATTCTAGGAGGAACTTGCCTCTGAGATGCAAATGTTCAGTTGGTCTTCTCCAGGAACACTTATCTCACCATGTTTTTAAAATGCAAACTTTGAGAAAGAGGGTAAGGTATAGCCAACAAGAAGCTGTTCAGCCCCTGGGGATTGTTACAAAGTTTAATTAAAGTATTAAAAGAATACTCTAGGTTTGTTTCTAAAGCTCAGTATTCTAAATGTATTTCATAATCTTATACAGAGTTAAAGTTAATCCAATTATTAGGTTTATGGTCAACTACTTATGTCCAGTACTTCTGGGTTACCTTGAATTTCTCCATTCTAAGGGTCTAACTGGCAGGCCCTTAGGAAATTTATTCTAGAATAAAGAAATTATAGTTCTGTTCAGGCCCCTGGTAATATTACTAGGTGGGATTCCCTTGGCCAATGCCTACTCTAACCCTGACTATAAGTTTGAGTTTTCTTAAGTAACCAGATATATAGTTCTATAAAAGGTTTGTGATTATAATGGTGTAACTCTATATATGGGAAGAAACAACAATAGGGAATATTTTCATGGACCATAAAAGACTAGTAACACAGGTGGTCTAGAGATTTTTGCTTCTGTTAATAAGAACTAGTCCAGTAACAGCAAACTGAGTGGCCTGTCAATGAGATCCTCGCCTGACCTAGGAATGAGCACTCCTAGCACAGTGGGATGAAATAGTCATGAAATGTCTCCTACCCCACGGTGGAATTTATGATCATGAAGGCACTTGCCATCTGCCTCTACAAGGAAGTTGCTGACCCTCAGTGCACCTTGAAAGGAGCTCAGGGTGGAGATCAAGAATGGGGCACTCTGCGCTCTGGGAAAACAGGCAAAACAGGCCTTCAGACAGTTAGATATTTTCAGGAGATTTTATGAACCCAAATTCTTACATCTCCTCATATCTAGAAAAGCACAAAAATCATTAAGGGTGACATCTACTTTGGCCATTAAGGAGAGCTGTTTTACAAAACCCTCAGGGGTCCCATTCAACGTTATACGTACTGAGTGCTGTACTTTTATCCCCAATGAATTAGGTATGTTGGTGCTTACAGAGAACTAGTCACTAAACAGGTTTCTGACTGGTTGTTCAATGCCTTTTCTTGGATACCTGAAGGGATAAGGTCTTTCTTTTTAGACATTCTCAAATTTCCTCTCTGGTTTTACTGGGTTTAGCTATTTACCTTGGCATACACTTTTGTGTTGTATTCCTCTCTTATAAAAATGATTATCTCTCTTTGAGTCCCTTAGACACCTCTCGGCTCTCCTTCTGCTCCCACCTTTAAGGCTGCAGGGATGTTGGGGCCCCAAAATCCTGGACAAATTGGCAGGATATGCAGGGACAGTGCAACACCCACAGTTCAGCAGGAAGTAGATATGGAAGATGACACTTTCACCCCTGTTCCAAAGATTTGTCACTGCCAATCCATCAGGGAGGAAGGTTGGGCCCACTGACATCCTTCAAAGTCCAATGACCCCTATTCCTGGGCTCTCAGATGTCTGAAATTCTTTGCTAGGCCTGTTTCCCCTAACAAACTAATAGCCCCAGGTAATGCCTACCTTAACAGAGTGAAATCCCACTGCCCTTCACCTCTTACCTCACCTACAGCCAATCAGAGATTTGTGCACAAGCCAATCAGTCATCCTGTGACCCTACATTAAAAAAGACCCAAACAACCGATCCTCAGTGCTCATGCAGGCACCCCTCGCCTGTGTGGCCCGCTGTTGTCTATGACAATGAACCCTAATAAATTCCTTTTTATTCCTCCCACACCCAAAAAAAGAAAGAACAAAGTGTTTTACCAAATTCCCCATAATTTTTCTTTGAGAAAGGTTTATTATAAACAATTGTGTAATGAATACATTTGAACATGCACTTTGTTATCCATGTGATTTTGCTAGAAAAAATTTCTAGGCATATAAGTAAATATAGATACAAATATTTTTATGCACATATTTCCAAATTTTCCTCCAGAAAAATATAAAAATCAATTTATGTTCCTAAGAGAAGTGTGTGAGAGAGTCTCTTTCTCTGTACCCTCTTTAATTCTCTATATAATCCTTTAGATGGCTTGTGCCATATTATTTGTAAAAAATGTCAACTTTAAATAAAATGCCTTTGATCACTAGTGAGAATTCTATAAGTTTTTGGATCATTTATGTGTATATTTTCTACTGTGGGTTGCTTGTTCATGTTGCTTCTCAATATTTGCAGAAAGGCATATAATTATGTACTATTTACCAATATATCATTCTATTAAGTATATAAACCTTTTTCTTTACTGTATATTGAAAGCATATTTCTCATTATTTAACTACACATTCTATATTGAACTTATTTGATATACAGAGGTAAGTATCTACATTGTTCTTTTATTACATCTTTTACTGGATAAGCATGTACCTTTACTATTTGTTAACTGATTTCACCTTTTTCTCTAAATATTTATATGTTGTGGATTTGTTGCTGAGTTTTATATTATATATCAAAGAATTATTCATTTTTGTGGCAGTGCCAGACTGCTTATACTATTGCAAAATTAAAAAGCATTTAATTATCCAAATGTGCCTGTTTTCCTTTATTGCTCTTTTACATTTTATTTTTTAAAACAATTTGTCTCCAGTTTCTGGTCCAGCGGGTAAGGAACTTGGAAGTCATCCCTCTCATGCTCAAGATAAGAAAACAGTTGAACAGACTGAAAATCAACAGCTCTTCTTAGATCCATCAGAGAATTGAGGTCACAGGGAAAACAACAGACACAAAAATTGAAGGAACTGAGGAGCACATCTTCCTGAAGTCATGACAAGAAACCATTTCCAGAGCCATTAGCAGAATAGAGATACTTCAACTATAATTGAAAAATTGTTGGAGGCCTCATTGTGGACAAGCTTGAAAAATAAAATCTCCAAGGAGACCCAGTATTTGGGATGCTCCCTACATTATTGGTCCAGTTTTAGGTTTGTAGACCAGAGAAAAATCCCCTTGTGCTTCTAGCTAGGAAAGAGGAAAAGAGCCATTTTGAAATAGGCCCAGAGTATTCTCATATTAATAAGGCCTGCTTGCAAGGGAAACTATTTTACCAGAGCCTAGTCTGCAGGGGTTTTCCAACCTTAGGAAAGGGAAATGCACAATTGCAGAACCCTCAAGCCACCTATCTCACCTATGTAGTGGAAACTGAGGACTTGAAAAGGTTACAGCCCAGGAGCACAAGCTTCTAAATGAGTGAAACTTAATTTTTTATTTTTTATTTTTGAATAAAGGTAGATTTATTTAGAGAGATACATACTGCATAGAGTGTAAGGCAAAAGAAAGGCAAGGAAAGAAGTGTGGGAATTGGGTGCTTAGGTTAAAGTAAAAGTAGGTACACACTCCATTGACAAAGTGTGGGCCATCTCCGAAGCTGAGGGAGCAAAAAAGGCGAGTGAAACCTAATTATGACTATAGGATGTTTCCTGTCCTGGACACCTTACCACAATAAGAAACAGGCTTCCTAAAGAACAGCAGGGGAGTACAACTGGAACAACTGCAGGTGTCAGAATTTATTTTAAAAGAAGTTTTGAGGAAAATTAAAAAATACCAGAGGAGACACAAACAAAGACATCAAAGAAAATCTATACCAAGGATTATCACAGTCAAACTGCAGTATATCAAATACAATGAGAAAATATTGAAAAAATCCAGAGGTAAAAAACATCTAATCTGCAAAGCCTATAGAAAAACAAGGGTAACAATTATATCAGACTTTTCTTCAAAAACCATGTAAATAAGAAGACATTGGAAGGAAAAAAAAAAAAATGAAAGAAAAAAAAAACCAAATATAATTCTTTAACTAGCAAACCATCTTTTAAAAATGAATGAGAAATGAACACTTACTCAAAAGGAAATAATTTTTTTGAGGGACTTTGTTGCCAGTAGGTCTATCTTGCAAAAAATAACAGAATTTCTTCAAAAAGAAGGAAAATAATAAAGGTCAGAAATTCAGTTCTAAATGAAGAAATAATATGACAGGAGTAATATATAAATACAAATTACAAATTTTTTCTTATTCCTAATTTACCTATAAGATAACAATTTGTTCAAAATAATAATGACAACAATGTGTTTATAGCTTATGGATGAGTGAAATGAATGACAGAAATGCTATAACGATTGGCAGGCAGGAATTGGGAATACTTTGTTATAAAGTACTTGCACTACCCATGAAAGCATATAGTGCTGTTAAAAGTGGATTTGCAAACTTCATGGCAAACAAAAAAATTATTAAAGAAGTATAGTTAATATTTTAATAAGAATATAACATGGAATCATATGAAATAATTAAAACCAGAGAAGGAAAACCAGAAAAGTAGAAGACAAAGAAAGTAACAAAAATCAAGGACAAAAAATATTATAGATATTAATCCAACTGTATCAATAATCATTTTAACTGTCAATGGTCTAAATATACTAATTAAAAGACATAGGCTGTCAAGGTAGATAAAAAGAATAAGAAGACACCAATATACATTTTCTACAAGAAATTCATTTTAAGTATAAAGACACAAAGAGATTAAAAGTAAGGGATAGGGAAAGATATACAACATTTACACTAATGAAAATAAATATTGAGTAGATATAATAAGTTCAGACAAAGAAGACTAGGGCAAGAAAAATGATCAGAGACAAAGAGATATATTACATAATGATAAAGGAATTGTATCTCTAAAAAGACATAATAATTCTTAATGTATATGTGCCCAATAACAGTGTGTCAAAATACATTAGAAAAAAACTGATAGAATTGCAAGGAGAAATAAGTGAATTCACTATTACATTTGGCAACGTCAACACTTTTTTTTATCAGTAACTGACAGGTCTAGAGGCAGAAAATCAGTAAAGATGTAGTTGAACTCAATAACACTATCAATCAACTGGATCTAATTAACCTCTATAGAATACTTCATTCAACAATGGCAGAATACACATTCTTCCCAATCTCACATGGAACACTCATTGAGATAGACCACCTTCTGGGCCATAAAACAGACCCTAACAAATTCAAAAGAATAAAAATCATACAAAATATGCCCTCAGACAATAATGGAATGAACCAATAACAGAAAGCTAAAAAACCCTGAAGTATGTGAGGATTAAATAACACACTTCTGAATAACATATGAGTCACGTAAATTCCAAGAGAAATTTTTAAAATTTTTTTAATAATTTATGAGGTGCAGCAAAATCTTAGTGGGAAATGAATAACACTGAATGCTTATACTAGACAATAACAAAGTTCTAAGTACAATAGTTTATGCCTCCACCATAGGAAATTGGAAAAAGAAGAGAAATTAAATCCAAAGTAAGTAGAAGAAAATAAATAATGAAAACTAAAACAAAAATTAACAAATTGGAAAATAAGAAATCAATAGAGAAAATGAATGAAACCAAGAGCTTCTTTTTTGTGAATATCAATAAAATTGATAAATGTGTAGGTAGGCTAACTAAAAAAAAAGCCACAAATTATTAATATCGAAAATGAAAAAAGGATTGTTACTACTGACCCCATGGATCAAAAAAAAGTTAATAAAGAAATATTATGAAAAACTCTATGGCCAAAACTTTCATAACTGAGGTGAAATGGAGCAATTCTTGGAAACTTAATTTTGCAAAACTCACACAAGAAGAAATATATAATCTGAATAGGTCTGTATTTTTTTTAACAAAATTAGATCAATAATTAATAACCTTTCAAAATAGAAAGCACCAGACTCAGATGGGGTCACTAGTAACATCTGCCAACATTTAAAGAAGAAATACCATTTCTCTACAATATCTTCTAGAAAATAGAAGAAGGAATACTTGTTAACTCATTCTACGAGGTCAGCAGTACACCACTATCAAAATCAGACCATGGCATTACAAGAAAGGAAAAATACAGACTAATACATTTCATGAACATATATGCAAAATTCCTCAACAAAGTATTTACAAATCAAATTCAACAAAGTATACAAAGAACTATTCAGTACATCCAAGTGGAATTTATTCCAGGTGTGTGAGACTGGTTTGATAGTTGCACAGCAATTGATATAATCTATCACATCAATAGGCTAAAGTAGAAAAATCATATGATTATACTAATGAATGCTGAAAAAAATTATACGACAAAGTCTAACATCCATTCATAGGAAAAATTCTCAGAAAATTAAGAATGGAGGGGAACTTCCTCAACTTGATTAAAAAAGTCTATAACTAACATATTTGATAGTGAGAAACTAGATGCTTTTCTTCTAAGATCAGAAACAAGGCAGGAATTTCCTCTCTCACCAATTCTAATCTGTATTTTACTGGAGTTCCTAGCTCATGCAATATAACATAAACATAATAAAAGATATACAGATCAGACAGGAAGAAATAAAACTGTTGTGTTCTCAGATAACATGATTATTTATGTAGATAATCCTAAAAAATTATTAACAAAAACCCTGGAATTAATAACAATTACAGTATTGAAGGATGCAAGGTTAATACACCAAATTTAACTGCTTTTTTATATACCAGCAGATAATAATTGGAATTTAGAATTAAAAATACAATGCAGTTTACATTAGCATCAAAAAATTAAAATATTTTGTTATAAAACTAGTAAAATATGTACAGCAGCTATATAGGGAAAATTATAATACTCTGATGAAATAAATAAAACAGATCTAAGTAAGTAAAGATATATTTCATATAATTGGAATATTGATCTCTAGATTCAACACAATACCAGTAAATTATTTTGTGATAATTGAAATGCCAATTCTAAAGTTTATATGTAAAGGCAAAAGACTCAGGATATCCAACACTATACTGAAAGAGAAAATGAAATCACAAGTCTGACACTACCTAACTTCAAGATTTACTATAAATCCACAGTAATCAAGAAAACTTGATATTTGCAATAAAAATAAGACAAGCATATCAATGAAAAAAATACAGAATCTAGAAATAATCATCTTTGATAAAGAAGCAAAGGCAATCTCATGGAGAAAGGATATTTTTTTTTTTTAACAAATAATGCTGGAACAACTGGACCATCACATCCAAAAAAAAAAAAAAAAAGAAGAAGCTAGACCTAGTTTGCACTTTTAACAAACATTAACTCAAAAAGGAGCATAGACCTAAATTTAAAATGCAAAACTGTGAAATTCTGAGAAAATATAGGAAAAAAATATTAGCTGAACTTGGGTCTGGTAATGATATTTTAGATACAACACCAAATTTCTGTGAAAGAAATAATTGATAAACTAGACTTCATTTAAATTAAATACTTCTGCTTTGCAAAAGGCATTGTCAAGGCAACGAGAAGACAAGCCACAGACTGGGAGAAAATATTTACAAGAGACACATCTGATAAAGGACTCATCAAAATA
Organism: Camelus bactrianus; assembly: GCF_048773025.1. Lineage (NCBI taxonomy): Eukaryota > Metazoa > Chordata > Mammalia > Artiodactyla > Camelidae > Camelus > Camelus bactrianus. The sequence goes on along the minus strand of NC_133575.1, from coordinate 72,755,479 downwards.
TGTAAATAACTTAAAACTCAACAACACAACAACCTGGTTAAAAATGGCCTAAAGACCTTAACAGACATCTCAACAAAGAAGATATATAGATGGAAAATAAACATATGAAAAGATGTTCCTCACCATCAGAGAAACACAAATGAACAATGAGTTACTATTAAGCACCTGTTAGAATTGCTAAACTCCAAACACTGGCAAGAACAAATGCTTGTGAAGATATGGAGTTACAGGAACTTTCATTCATTGCTGATGGGAATGCAAAATGGTACAATTTGGATCATTTGGCAATTTCTTAAAAAACTGAATGTAGACTTGCCATACAGTCAATCAACTGTGCTCCTTTGTATTTACCCAAATGAGTTGAAAACATCTACCTACAAAAAAACCTGCGCACAAATGTTTTTAAAGCTTTATTCATAATTGATAAACTTGGAAGCAATCAGGATGTCCTTCAGTAGGGGGATGGATATACAAACTGTGGTATGGAATACTATTTAGTGATAAAAAGAATTGAAGTATTAAGCCAGGAAGACAGTGAGTGATCTAAAATGCATAATACTAAGTTAAAGAAGCCAATCTGAAAATGCTATACACTCTATGATTACATCTGTACAGCACACTGAAAAAGGCAAAACTATGAAGATGATTAAAAGATGAGTGGATGCCAGGGTTGGGAAATAAGAAGGAAAGATGAGTAGGTGAAGTACAGGGGATTTTTTAGACAGTGGAACTATTCTGTATGATACTATAATGGTGAATACATGCCATTATACATTTGTCAAAACCCTTAGAATATACAATGCAGAGTGGAAGGTAACATATGAACTTTTGCTAATAATCATGCATCAATATTGGCTCATCAATTGTAACAAATGCATCACACTAATGAAAGATGTGAAAAATAGGGGAAACTCTGTGATGGGGTATATGGGAACTCTGTTCTTTCCACTCAGTTTTTCTATAACCCTAAAACTGTTCTAAAAATAATCTATTAATTTATTTTTAAAAAAACCCTTAATATATTCTTCCTGGTCTTATTTCAACTTGCTTTATTCTATAGTGGCGAGTGTTTATGCTTTGGAACTAGATAGATAAAAGGTCAAATTCAGGCTCTGTGATGTATCTGTTACACGGTATTGGAACATTTACTTTGTAACTATCTGTCTCACTTTCCTCACCTGTACGTTGGTCTTAACATTGCATTCATTTAAGGTGAATGTAGACTTCTTTTATTTCTTAACTTTTATATATTGTAAAATATTGTGTATATTGTCATATTTGGGTCAGCTATTTCTTGTCTTTTACCCCTTTCCCTCCCTCCACTTCCTGAAGGCATGAACTCATTTATTCTCATACTAGTATGATCGATGTAGGTATATGTGAGAATAAGCAGAAGTTTTCCCCATTAGAGAATTGCTATGGGGATGTGCTTAAGGTACAACATCTTTGTTCTGCTTTCAAAACCAGGATAAAGGATAATTTTGGGCAGTGAAAAAATATATATATATATACAAATTTAAGACTAAAACACAGACAAAGGAAATTCTTCACCATATCCTGGAGAGTATGCTCTCCTGCTCACTCTCTCTCTTCCCTTTTATACTATCCCAGTGTTGAAGTGTAAAATTGAGTCTAACTATTAAAAGACAACTATCAAGAATATCTGTCTTACATGTACAGAGAATCTTGCTGTTTATGAAGCTCTTGCATATTTCTCATTTCATGTAATGCTTCCAAAAGCCCCATGAGTAGTTGGGGCCAAGGTCTGAACTATGATAATTATGATTATGCAACATACATTCCTTCAGGTTTTTGATGGAGATCTGACACTTCTATGTAGTTTAAAACATGGACTAGATATTCTTTCTCCATTTCCTTCCCAACTTTCTGAATTTTGTGATTTATTCTTGATCTGTAGCCAATAACTCTGCTTCACATTAAGAGATTTTATGTGTGTGTGTAAGCATGTATGCTCCTTATTTTTGTTGGTGTTATTGTTTGTAGTACTCAGATCTTTTTAGTTGTTATCCCTCACCATTCCTCTCTCTGGCCCATTTATTTCTGTCATTATTTTAATATGCATATTTGTGTTAACACTATAAAATTTTTGAACCTACATAATAAAATTTTTATATATGAATCTTATGATGTGAGATAATGTTTTATCTAATATTTAAATAATAATAAATTCTGATATCTAACATTCGATTTGCCTTAAGAAGTACTAGACCAGTACGTTTGCAGTGTGTCTTAAGATGACAATTATAATTGCATTTTTCAGTATACCTCATAATTTGTCACTTTTAAAAGCTTTTTTTGCTTTTTTCTGTAATATTTTAAAATTTATGGTTCTTTTATTTAGTGAAAAAAGAAAAAGTATATCTACATATGCAATTTAGTTAAGTGGCCAGAATTTCATTGCCTCCCCATTTAATAATTCTCTACTTTCCATAAAATATATTTTGGAAATATCTACACTCATTAAGCTCATTTTGGTAATTCATCTCAATTACCTAAGTCCTCTTAAATGGACAGGTATTTTTTCCTACAAATAGATATATAGGATACAAAAATTGATGTGCTGGTCACAAATATCAAATTAGCCATTAAACCAGTAAGAGAGTAACATTAGAGAAATAAATATGGAGGAGGCATTTTGAAAAGAAAGAACTCGAATACTTATTATTTTTAGGAAATATGGTTATCTGAGAAGACTCCACAGGTAAGCTGTTTTCACTAATAAGAGTTTACCAAGAAGGCTAGGAAGTAAACCAATGGAGAAGAATCATTGATTCTCAAAACTTTAGCAATACCCAGTCAGAAAGTATAATATAGCAATAAAACTATAAGGGAGCTAACAGTAAGCCTGTATTAGTTTTCTATTGCTGAATAGCAAGTTACTACACACACACACATCCCCAAAAAAGTAAGAGAATTTAGAAGCTTGTCTTTCTTTTCATTTAATCACCAGTTTTTCATTAAAGATTATAATAAAAGTGTATCATTTTACCACTCTTTCTGCAGCATTTTCAAAAAGTTCAAAAAATTGAACATGGGCTCACAAGGTTACTTGGAGCCAATTCATTGAAATGACATTTTTTTCAGAAGGATTTTCCAACATAATTGTGAAGAATAGATTTACACCTGCAAAGTGCCAAACTTCAGTCAGAAGGTGACCAGAGATATAATGATTTAAATGCTGTTAGTGTGGAATTGATTCCCTGATGGCCCTGATTTACCATTGCTCTTTTTAGACAATGGCACATTTTTACCTCAGTTTCATTTATATTGTGCTACATTTTGATCAGTTTTCCCCTATAATTAAGCAATTGAGCATAGAACATTAAACCTTGCAGGAAGGTTCATTTTCAAGGGGTACACCTAAGTATAAAAGACATGATTCAGAATATGTTAGTATTAGAATTTTTATCATACAGTATCACATAGGCTGGCATAATTGAAATGCTAGAGTTTTAGAAGTTTAACGTAATAAAACATGAGTTTCATTTGTGTGTGTGTGTGCTTAAGTGATTAGATTTCCATCTTGTAACCATAATAGAAATGTATAGTACAACACTTAAGCATATTTAAGACTATATTTTGATTAAAGAGACTGCGTTGGTTAATCCTTAAATGGAACTCACCATAACACCTTGCCATGTTTTGATTTCAATCAAATGTACTTGCTGTTTTCATTAGAATAAAGCCTTATTAATTTGAATTCCACTTGTTTGTAATTCATGTAACTTAAATATAGGACTGGGATCAAATTTGTTTCTATCATTTTTATGAATAAAATATTTGTTTAAGAAATTAATTATTTAACCAAAATTGATAGAGTAAAGAGAAAAAATATATTTTAAAACCCTGTTTACAGTGCACAATTGCATATAAAATTCAATATTTTAATTACTGATTAGTTTTACCTACTCATCAAATCTTATTTCATTGGACCTGATAGAGATTTAATAGTGGGCATTGTGTTGAAACTTTTTTAAGTTTTTTTTTTAAATATATTTTTATTGAAGTATAGTCAGTTTACAATGTTGTGTCAATTTCTGGTGAATAACACAATACTTCAGTCATAAGGAACATACATATATTCTTTTTAACCATAAGTTACTACAAGATATTGAATATAGTTCCCTGTGCTCTACAGTATAAGCTTGTTTATCTATTTTCTATATAGTAGTTAGTATCTACAAATTTCAAACTCCCAATATATCCCTTCCCACCCCTCTACCCCCCGGTAACCACAAGTCTGTTTTCTATGTCTGTGAACTTATTTCCGTTTTGTAAATAAGTTTGTTTGTCTTTTTTTTTTTTTTCCTAGGTTCCACATATAAGTGATATCATACAAATATTTACTAAGCATCTTGTGCAAAATATAAGACAAGACACCCTGGGAATGCATAGAAAGAGTAAGACGTGGTTCTTACCTTTAGGGAACTCACAGTTGTGAGAGGGAGCTAGAAGTATGAATATTAAACAACTGGAAAAAATACAAGAGATGAAGAAGATTATAGTATAAACAGAGAAGATGGAACCAACTTAAAATCAGCTAAATTCCCAGAATCATTTTGAAAGTACTGGATGTAAGACTGGATTGCACAAATAGCTAAAATCATGAAGTCTGTGAATACCAATGAGAATTAACTGGAAGAGACAGACATTATAAAGCTTTCCCATAGAAAATACTACTTAGATTTTCAATGGATATCTTGGCAGTAGAGAAATAAAAATATAAAATATGACTAATAGTTATATACAGAGTATGAAAATGATAATTCCATTAATATAATAAGTATACAAAGACTTACAGGGTAAGAGTTGGTAAAGGTGATTAAAGTAGTTTAGGAATAGTTAGCACCATAATAAATGTTAAATCAGAGTTACTCCTGCATAATTCACCAATATGGGAGGTCCTATCTATTAGATAGCAGAGCCCTAAATCCTCTTGCTTTGTTTTGGGCATGGTTTGGTATGTGCAGATCTGTAGTTCAATGTCTGATTCTTTTACCTCTGTTCACATAATCCCTTTAAATTACCACAGGGTTTCTCACATTGTTACAATACTTCCCTATACAACTGTACTATTGTTATAGTCTGAATGTTTATTTCTCCTCAAATTTCTTATGTTGAAACCTAATCCTTAATGTGATACTATTTGGAGCTGGGGCCTTTGGAAGGTAATTAGGTTTACATGAAGTCATTAGGGTGGAGCCTCCATGATGGGATTAGGACCCTTATAAGGAGATGAAGAGCCGAGAACTCTCTCTCCATCTTGTGAGCATGCAGCAAGTAGACAGCCATCTGCAAACCAGGGAGCAGGCCCTCACAAAGAGCCTGATCATTCTGGCTCCCTGATCTTGGTCATCTAGTCTCCAGAACTGTAAGAAATAAATTGTTGTTGTTTCAGCCATCCAGTTTATGGTCATTTGTTTTAGCCCAAACTGACCAAGACAATTATTGAGCATCAAAATAGGTTGTACTATCTCTAACAACTTGGCCTCTTTTCTAAGGATTCAGTGACCATGCCATGTTATCTTTTGTAGTACAAAGTATCAAGCATCATATAAGAGTTCACCATAGTTGACAGGATGTTCTGAATTTACCATCATTAGTCTCAAATTGGAAGTGGCAGTCCTAGCAATTTCTGAAGTCTACTTCCCATTGATTTGAGGGTTTAAATTATTAAAGCTACTTGCTCAGAACTCTCTATACTGTTTATGAGTATAGTGGGGCAATAGATGGCTTGAAAGTAGAGTCTCAGAAATAACATCTTCTATTCTCAACAAAACATCAAATTGTCACTCCAGTTTATAGTTCCTCTTTCCACTAAGAGATAGCACAAGAAGGAATGGAGTGGGAGAAAAGAGAAAGATTAAAGAAACAGAATAAATGACTGTCAGAATTGTACTTTATTTGATGATGAATTTGATAGCTGTCTTAACATTGCAAACTAGAAGAATTTGTTATCTCATCCTAGTTTTCTGCTGACATTTATAGCCATTGCAAAACCAATTAACTGTCAATCTTTCTTCAGAAGGCCATAGCTCAGTATTTTCAAAGGATACAAGGATGCACTGATCCCTGAGAGATTTAATAAGGTGTGAATCCCTTGAGAAGATGATTTATCATTTACCAGTTTATCAATCAGCAAGTATTTATTGACTACCTATGATATATGAGGCATTGTGAAGTATAATAAAGAAGTATAATTAATTTATGCATTTAACACCCATTTTTGAGTGCTTATTAAGTAAAAGATCTTGCTCTTAAGCACAAAGATACAGTCTAGATGGGGATATTGACAAATGAAACAATCAGAAAATGATCTGTAAAATACTTAACTTTATTCTAAGTTAGATAAGGTAAATTTTAGCACAAAAAGGGTTATTACCAAAAAAAAAAAAAAAAAAAAAAAAAAGGTTATTACCTCTGCATGGGCAAGGAAATACAATCAAAAAAAACCAATGAATAAAGTATCAAAGGTATACCTAAAATTCTCTGAATCTAAAAATTGATTAGACATACACAAATTAGAATAAAATCTCCCACCCTAAAACTTTTACAAGATTTTGAGTGATAGTTTTTATCTTTTATTGAAAAACTGTATGAAAAATTAAATGTAAAATATGTTTCTATCTTTATTTAATCCATATGGGAATTATAGTCTTGATGAATCCAAGGCCTACTTAGGGCTTATATTGTCCAACTTCTTTATTTTGTAAATGACAAAAGAATGGCACAGACAAATACTGCAATTCTGTATGTAAATTTATTTTTTTCTCTTATAAGACATCAAAGTAAAGATAAATCTTTCAGAAAAATAAAAATATTATTTTAAAGGAAATTCTTTTTTACAGGGGCATTAACTGGAATGAAGGTACTGTGAATTTTATGTTACTTTTATGATGGGAAATAAGACCTTAGGACAGAGGGGCTGAAGCATACTAATTCTTGACTTTACATTTTATAACATACCTAGATCAAAATCAGTGACGACAGTATGCACTAACCATGGAGTTGGGATAAGACAGTCATCATGCAAGTCTTTCAGCTTCTGAATAAAAATGAATAGCTTAATACATTTGGAAAGCAGAATAAATTCCGTTCCAGAACACCAAGTTAAACCTCTCTGTGATAATTAGCAAAACAAAATATTTAAGATCTAAAGCAATCAGAGAGGTTAATAAAACAAACAAAATTGCAAGTTCCAGGTGTTCTCACTGCAGACCAAAATCCAAAGAAAACATTTATCTTGATCAGAATCTACTTGCATCTCTAGTTTACACATACAGCATGTAAATATGACAGCAATATGAAATTAGGGTTTGACTGGAGTGACATAGGAAAGCTGCCCACATGTCTGTTTGCCAGGAAATCAGCCAAAATAGCAAAGCGCTACTGGAAATTCCCCTTGCAATGTTAAAATTAATGGAGAGCAGTTCATCCCTAAGCTAGTCCCAATTTTACTATATATACTGGCAAATTGAGTAGTTGGTGTTTTGTTTGCTTTTGCCTAATTAGTGCTGAAATTAGCTAATACTAACTATATTCATACACTAATAATTGGGATTTTTACACAAAATGTACTATGATTTTTTCCCCATTAGTTCAAATATTTTTAGCTTCTTCAGTTTATAATAATTAATATTACTAACAATAATGTCAATAGTGATTTAATCACTTATTTTTAGATATCATGGCTTAAGCTAATAAAAAAAATCATTGCTTTTGATGTTACTTCTCCTTTTTCATTTTTGGTGGCTTTTTAGGTAGAGTCCTTTTCTCTTTATATCACTGTAGTTTCTATATTTAGAAGTAGTAATTTATCAGAATTTTGTTAAGATAAATGTCTCCAATTTTAATCTTAGAATGATGGATACATTGAGAATGAAGAAAACTTCAGTAGTTTTCTAGACCAGAGAGTATAGAAAAGGTTTGAGAAATAAGATATTAGAAAAGTCTTGCAGAAAATATCCAACTGGGTAGAAAAAGGAATATTTAATTACTTCCTTTGAATCAGATATTTATTATTTTATTTTGTATAGATTTTTATTGAATTATATTTGGATTGCAATGTTGTGTTGAATCAGATATTTAGAACTGTCAAATTTTTGTTACTGAATTGTACTTTATATATAATAACAATAACCTCTTGCCATTTTTCAAATGACTCTATCAAAACAATAAGGAATTTAGTGGGACTCCTTATTATTCAAATCTTATTTAATTTTTTATACTAAATTTTCCATATAGCTTTTTATTGCTCAATCTAAATATCAAATCTTATAGCTCTCAAATATTGTAAATGCAATTTTTCCAAGATAATATTTTATGCAAAAAGTGATTCAGGATTCATTTGCTATAGGTTGTTCAGCCACATGAAATATTCCCTAAAGGTAAAATGTCATTTGGATTTGCAAGCAACTTGCAATTTTTTTTTATATATAGATACTCATAAAATGGTGGTTCTAAAAAAAATTGAGAATTCTACAAAACAATTGAAAAAGGAATAACAGATGAAACTTTAAAATATCCCTCTTGAACATACAGAAAAGTATTGGGTTCTTTCCTGATGTTCTATTTCTCTAGAATATGTAGATAAAAACACAGTGAGGCTTCTTAAATGTTGTGCAGGATTTTCCAGATGTGACTCAAAAAATTATCAAATGACTGCTGCTGTTGAAATAATTTTCTTTTTCTTTTCTTTTTTTCCTTCATATTTTGCTAATACCACCTGGCAGATAGAGAAAAATAAGGATCAAACTTAATTTAGGCCAGTTTTATAAAATGCCAGTATGTCATCAAGTTGGATATTATTTGTAGCTTTACATGATAGATTATGACTAGTTTATAATTTCAGCTATTTTTATGATGAATACAATTTTGAGTAATTTCCCTCTCATTCTGGTTCTTTAATACAGGTTCTTAAAAGACTAAATTTAGTTTCTCTTTTCCATGGTTTGTAGCTTCTTCTACTCAATAGGCAACTGGAAAATAAGCCTTAGATTTTCATTTTTGAAATTGCATTATGTATTTCACTTTTCAGTATATTCAAGTTATCAAAAATTGAATAGTTCTTGGCATTTATTAAATGTATATATACATAATGTATGAAACCTTATTAAATAAATGTAATGTTATTTAATCATCACAACAGATCCATGAATGAGGCATTGTAAGTATTTTACAGAAGAGAAAACTGAGGCTCAGATAGATTTAGTAACCTGCTAAAATTCAAACAATATCAATTTTGACTTTTACTTCTTAATTTATTTACTTCTTTGACTAAAGTCTTTCATGTGTAAGAGCATTTATTAAATAGTGTTTACTGGCATTTTCATTATAGCTTGGTAGAAATAAGTATATCATACCACTGTTTAGAGTATTTTTTGTATTTCTTTTAATGCTGGAGAGCAAAGAAAATCTTGACTACCTATAACTGGTTATTTATTAACTCAAGGTGCAAACGAAAAATAAAACACAGGGATTTGGAAAGCATGTTTTATACTATATTGGTATGGTTTTCTGAATCTCTCTGCTACTCTAGCTACAAAAAAATGTAAAGTAGTTCTCTCCTAAATATATGGATTGTATGTATAAAAAATACACTTTAGTTCCTTTTCTGTAGGTTATTTACATTTTATAAAAGTCAATTCCATCCTGAGTCCTAAAAGAATGAAAGGAACAAAAACAACAAAAAATAATAACAATAATTTTAATGGAAACAAGCTAAAATACTTACCCCAAATTTTCAAATATATTCTTCAACAATCCTTAAAATGGAAAGAGAAGAATGAGATAATTCTTAATAGTATTTTTTAACTATGGAAGTACTTATTCATTTGACTCAAATATCAATTATGTGGAGGAAAAAGTTACTTTTTCTGATTAAAATGAACAACAACAAAAATAAAACATGCTGGATACAGGGCTTGTTTAGCTTTGTACATAGTGAATGGTGATCCCATGAAGTATTTTTTTTAATTGCTATCTAATAATATAAGAAACACTGAAGTTTAAAAATAAGTAACTCAATCATGTAAGAATTTTTTGACATTTAACACTTTGGCTTATTATTCAATTGATATACTATCAAACCTAAATGTTTAAAATATGAAGGCAAGAGATTGCCAAGATGGATGAGTAGAAAGATGCATAGCTCACCCTCTCCCATGAATACACCAAAAACTACTTTTACATATGGAACTCCCAATTTTTCCCTTCCCTCTCCCTGCCTCCTGAGTAGTATTCAATTGTATAAATATACCACAACACCTCAATGTTCATACTAGTATTATTTACAACAGCCAAGACATGGAAGCAACCTAAATGTCCATCGACAGATGACTAAAGAGGTTGTAGTGTATGTATACAATGGAATACTACTAATTAATAAAAAAGAATAATATAATGCCATTTGCAGGAACATGGATGGACCTGGAGAATGTCATTCTAAGTGAAGGAAGCCAGAAAGACAAAGAAAAATACCATTTGATATCATTCATATGTGGAATATAAAAACAGACACAACTGAGCTTATTTACAAAACAGACACAGACTCACAGACATAGAAAACAAACTTATAGTTACCGGGGTCGGGGAGACAGGGGGTGGGAAGGGATAAATTGGGAGTTTGAGACTTGCAGATACTAATTACTATATATAAAATAGATAAACAACAAGTTTCTACTGTATAGCACAGGGAACTATAGTTAATATCTTGTAATAACCTATAATGAAAAATAATATGAAAAAGTATGTATGTATGTATATGGATGACTGAAAGACTATTCTGTGCACCAGAAACTGATAAAGTGACTATATTTCAATAAAAAAATAAGAAAAGAAAAAATTTTTAAAAATATGAAGGCAAGAGTCAAGTTTTAATCTGTATCATTGTAGAATAAACATATATATGTATATATATATATATTTATTTTTGGGGGTCAACAGATCTTCAATATTTGTGACAGTGAAATACTTTCATAAAATCTGCATAGTAAAATATAAATATAAACAATATTCTTCTATTTAGTGCTCAGAATGGGATTTTAATAAACAGAATTACATTCTCTTAACAAAACTAAAATCTTAGGTGAAATTACTATTCCTATAGAAAATGTCTGTTATTCAAAAGATAATTTTGACAGTAATGTTTGTGAGGCAATGAAAACTAAGCATGTTACTAAATTTTTGCATATGATAAGCTCTCAATACATACTCAGTGAATAAATGTGTATTCACTGACAGGTTGAAATTAAATTGTTTATTGGGTTGTTCACCTAAAAGAAAAAGAAATATGAGAGAATATGACAGGTGAACAGGAAAGCATTCTTATGAATGAGATAGAGTAAAACATCCCATAGTACCTTAGATTACAAGGAAAAAGTGAATCTGGATAGAACTCTAATAGGAGGGCCATGAAAATCAAATAGCAGCACCAAATTACAGGACAGTGTTGTATGAGGGAGATTAATAGGAAGTACAATGTGGGCAAAATGTTTGAAAGGCATTGAAATCAGTTTCCTTCAAATTGTACTTGTGACTGATTCCATGGTAGTCTTAAAAATAAAGTGATGTAAGATTGTGTTAATTAGGATGAATCACTTATGATTCTTATCCCAAATTAAGAACCTAGTTTCAGATTTAGAACTATGTATGCCCCAAGGCTTAAATCTCTTATTAATATTTCCTAAAATATTTACACTATCTCAAAATGCTGGCAACAAATATTTAACACCTTATGAAGACAAACACAGATTATAATCATTAGATACATGCTAAGAAAGGAAGGCACCTCAAGAATTTATACAAAATACCCACCGTTTTTAAATCAAAAAGCATCTTTTCACTCTACACTTAAAATTGCGAGAAGACTGAATATCTTGTTGCCTTTCACACACAAAAAAATAGTGGCAAGATTTTTTTTAACCAAATGTATTCTTAAACTAGAATAACTGAGTATTCTTGAAGAATTAAATTTAGGAACATATACATATTCAAAAATATGAACCTGACCCTCCTGATGTTTTGGCATCTTCCCAGCTCAGTATGTTTGACTTATATAATGACATTTTGGCATTGTCTTCTAGGCTTTTGTCTGTCCTTGGTCTTCTGATAGCTTAACAGTTCATTTGATTTGCATTTCTACAGATTAGATCAAATTTAGAAAAGACCAACACATGTGGAAAATTTATTATCTTTAAATAATACTTGTTTACTTCTACTTCTAAGATTTGCAGGACCAGATGATAGTTCCTAGTCCTCCCATTCAATCTTCACTTCCTACTGTCTGATACTATTTGTCTTAATTTGTCAAATATTTTAAAAAATATATCCTCAATTCTTCAATTTACCCTTCCTTTGTTCTTTTGTTCTTCCCTCTCCTCCCTTCTTTCTCTCTCTGTCTCTCTCTTTTTTTATTTGCTTTGCAGAGCATTCAAAAACTATCTCTGTGCATCTTTTTTTCTACCTCTGTTTGAGTTCCTCTTCACTTTCTATAGTTTTTTGACAAAACTTACCTGTTATTAAGTGTACACTTAAAACTCCTCTGGAATAATTTAACATGTCTTAATTGAACTCAATAGAACTTATGTTCTTCTATGAGGCAAACTCAGATGTCTTCATTTTTGCTATCATTTCAACACCTTACATTGCCATCTATAATAAAATTATATACACTGCAAAATATAAAAATTAAAACAATATGATTATAGGTTGTACACAGTTGGGGCTCTGGTTTAACTAGTACACTAAATCAGAAGTCATTTTGTAGTTATACCCCAAATCCTGGAAAAATCAGTTCTGTTTCCTCCCTGACTCTTAAGATAAATATCACCAAGCCTGTTCTTGTGGTTATCATTACTTGCTGTGATGGTTATCATTCTTCAAAGATAAGTGGTACTCTTTAGTGGGAGTCATTTTGCTATATTTTATTCACAGGTGTGTATTTTATTATGATAGATCCAAACAAGACCACCAACTGAAATACTATTATTTACCAAACATCTAATAATATGTAACATTTCATCTAAGTTTGTGATTCAATTTGCCAGGACAACTGTCATTCCTGTACCTTTAGTTCTATTTTAATCTTTGATTTTTATGCCAGAGTTTTTTTCAGTGTAAACAAAGATGAAAATGAGCTGCTTTTTTTAAGGTTTAATAGTCATCTGCTTCTTTTGGGTTTTCTTGGAAGATATCAGCTTCAAGTATCCCTAGTCCTCAAAAGCCTACTTACAGATTATTAAAGCCTGATTTATCCTAGTTGGGCATGTTTTAGCCTGTAGTCCTTTACTATAGTAATGACTGCTTGTTGATAAACTAATAAATGGAATCCATTTAAGAAATTGTATTATTCTTTGGATAACACAACCCAATTTTCTTTTATAACAGAAGTGGTCAGTAAAATATTTTCTCCTATTCAGTTCTGTTATTAAAATTTGTGTGTTCTCTTTATTCTTAGTAAGTCTAGCTAGAAGCTGATCAATTTTATTGATTTTTTTTCAAGAGCCAGCTTTTGGTTTTGTTGATTTTCTCTATTGATTTTCTATTTTCAGCTTCATTGATATCTGCTTTAATTTTCATTATTTCATTACTTCTGCTTACTTTGGATTCAGTTGGCTCTTTTTTTTCCAGTTTCCTAAGGTGGACTCTTAGATTATTGATTTAAAACCTTTTCCTTTTTTTCTAATATAGGTATTGACTGCTATAAATTTCCCTCTGAGTAATGCTTTACTGCATTCCACAAATTCTAAGTTATATTTTCATTTTTGATAAATTCAAAATATTTAAAAATTTGTTTTGAGATTTCTTCTTTGTGTTTTATCACCCAAAATGTGGTCTATCTTGGTGAATGTCCCATGTGAGTTTGAGAAAATTGTGTATTCACCTGTTTTTGAATAAAGTATTCTGCAGATGTCAATTACATCCAGTTGATTGATGGTGCTATTGAGTTCGACTCTGTCCTTACTGATTTTCTTCCTGTTGGATCTGCCCATTACTGACAAAAGAATGTTAAACTCTTCAACTACTATGTGGATTCATCTATTTCTCCTTGTAGCGCTATCCATTCTAGCCTTATGCATGCTGTTAGGTGCATATAAAGTTAGGATTATTATGCCTTCTAGGAGAATTACTCCTTTACCATTATGAAATGCCCCTCTATGTTCCTGATAATTTTCCTCACTCTGAAATTAGCTTTGTCTGAAAGTAATTTAGTTACTCTAGCTTCCTTTTGATTAGTGTTAGGATGGTATATTTTTCTTCATCTCTTTACTTTTAATAAATATGTGCCTTTAAAGTGAGTTTCTTGTAGACAACATTTATTTTGGTCTTATTTTTTGATTCATTTTGACAATTTTTGTCTTTTAATTGGTGTATTTAGTTTATTAATATTTAGATTATTGGTAAGAGCTGGACTAATACCTAATGCATTTGTTGTTGTTTTCTGTTTATTGTTCCTATTGATTAATATTTTTGTCTTCCACTGTTTTATGACTTTTGTGGTTTTAATCAAGCTTTTATACGATTTCATTTTTTTCTCATTTCTTGCAATATTAATTATACTTTAAAAAGGTTTTTTGTTTGTTTGTTTGTTTGTTTTTTTCTGCTTGCCCTGTAGTTGGCATTATATACTTACAATTAATCCAAATCCACTTTCAAATTATTTTGTACTGCTTTATGAAAAGTGCAAGTACCTTATAATAACTGAGTATTCCTAATTCCTCCCACTCATTCCTTGCATTATTACTGGCCTTCATTTCACCCAACATAGATTATAATCATTGAATACATTGTTGCTATTATTATTAGAATAAATTGCTATCTGATAGATCAATTAAGAATAAGAAAAACAGTTATTTAAGAAAAAATAAGAAGAGTTAATAAGAATAAGTTAATAAGAAAAATGTTATTTTTCCTTCACTTATTCTTTCTCTAATGTTGTTTTTTCCTTTATGCAAATCCAAGTTTCTAATCCATAACATTTCCCTTCTCTCCAAAGAACTTTTAATATTTTTTACAAAGCAGGTCCAGCAGCACCAAATTCCCTCAATTTTTGTTTGTCTGAGTAAGTCTTTGTTTCTTCTTCACTTTTAAAGGATAATTTCTCAGAGTGCAGAACTCTAGGTTGTTATTTTTTCTCTCAATGTTTTAAATCAGTCACGCCACGCTTGCTTTCAAGGTTTCTGATGAGAAGTACATTGTAATTTGTATCCTTGCTCATATATAATAAGGTGTTTTTCCTGTTTTCTTTCAAGATTTTTTCTTTATCTTTGATTTTTTGCAATTTGGATATGATATATGAAGGTGTATGTTTTTTGAAAATTATCCTTGGTGTTATCTGAGCTTCTTGGATCTCTGGTTTGGTTTCTGACAATAGTTTTGGGAATTTCTTAGTATTCATTCAAATATTTCTGCTATTCCTTTCTCTTTTTCTTCTCCTTCTGGTATTCCCATTACACATATATTTTATGTTTTGTAGTTGCCTCACAGTTCTTGGTTTTTCTATCCTTTTTTTCTGTCTTTTTTCTCCATGTGTTTAACTTTTGGAAGATTTTTTTTTTTAAATTGGACTTTAGTTCCCCTCAAACAGACCTACACCAAGACATATTATAATTATAACAGAAGTTTCTATTGACATATTTTTAAGTTCACTGATTCCTTTTTGGACTTTGCCCAGACTACTAATGAGCTCATCAAAGCATTTTTTTTTTCATTTCTCTTGTGGTATATTTGATTTCTAGAATTTCCTTTTTACTTTTTCCTAGAATGTCTTTCTCTCTGCTTACATAATCTATATGTTATTTCATCCTCACTAACTTTTTCTTTAGAGTACTTAACATATTGATCTTATATATTTTATATTTCCAAGTCTGATAATTTCAGTATCCCTGTTGCATCTGAGTCTGGTACTGACCTTTGATCTTTCTCTTAAACTTTTTTTTTTTTTTTGCCTTTTATTACACCTTGTAATATTTTATTGAAAGCTACCTGTGATGTACAGGTAAAAGGAACTGCAGTAAAAAGACTTTTAGTGATATTGTGGTAAGGTGTGCATTCCATAGTCCTATGATCAAGTCTCATTTTTCAGAGAGCCTACGTCTCTGGGCTTTGACCTTTATAAGTATTTCTCAATCTCCCCCCGCCTTAGATGGTTAGGGTAGCTATAGGAAACTATGTCTGGGCATCTACCTTCCCCCAAATAGAAGGCTAGGGTAGACTAGAACTGGCTATTTTCTTCCCCCATGTGGAAAGTTAGAAAGGATTCTAGTTGAATATTTTCCTTTCCCCAGGTTAGTTAGGCTCTGATAAAGCCCCAATAGGTTAAGCTCATGTAAAATAATTTATCTTGAAGGCAGGCCTTCTCAAGAAGAACAGAATGCTCTGGTGCACTTCAAAATGGCTAGTTTCCCCTCTCCATGCTAGAAGCATAATGGCATTTTTCCCTAATCCTCACTATGAGAAACTGTTATGTCTCCTGGAGGTAAACTCACAAAAGTATGGAGTCCCCAGTGACTGGTTCCTCTAGAGTTTTTATCTCTTAGACTTGTCCATACTGACCCTCCAGCAATTTGTCAATTGTCCTGTGACCTCTATTCTCTGATGGATATAACGAGTTGTTGATTTTCAGTTTGTTCAGTTTTTTACTTGCTGTTAGGATGTAGTGGTAACTGTCAAGCTCTTTACATGCCTAACCAGAAAGCAGAATCCCTCATTTTCTCCTATTCAAAACTTCTTTCCCATATTTATTAGCACCTGAGACTGAGATGTATCCCTGTCAAATTTCTAATATATATTTTCCTAAACTATATGTCTGAAGAGGTTCTACTTCCTGCTCTAGGAATTTTATTCAAATAAATTTGAATTAAGATAGTATTAAAAGTTCAACAATCAAAAGCTCAAAAGATATTTTCTTGTACCCTATATATATAGCAGAGTCAACATAAGTTTCTAAGCAACATTGATATTTGGTTGGGGAAATGCTAACAAATTTATGTACAAAATTTCATGGTATACATTGAAAAAAATCTGCTTTATATATATATATATATATATATATATATATATATGTAAGGAAAGGACCTAAGCTGTTCTTGGGCTGCTGGAAGGTTTAGGACTTCTTGTCAACGTATTTTGCTAGCTAGTCTTAGCATCTTTTTATTTCTACTCATTTATCTTACAAGAACCACACATACAGGTCCAAATTGGAATTAGTGATCTCTGGTCATAAGTTAACTTCTTTTCCTATGTGTCTTACCTGATTTAGTGAAGCTATTATATGACTAGTTGCTTAAGCCACAGACAGGAGCATTATCTTTAAATTCTTCAACTTTCTTTCCTCCTTTTAGCAAATCTTATTAAATATACTACTCCCACCCAGCACTGAATCCAGTGACTTTTCTCCACCTCCACTGTCACCCCTGTAGAGCAATTCATCATAATCTTATGCCTAATATCCTTCCTTCAAATATTTTCTCACTTCAATCCATTCTCAATGCATTGGACTTTCTAAAACTGATACCTGATTATTATATTCTTCTGCTTAAAAGTCCTCAATGGCTCCTTTTCATATATAAAAATGTCAAAACTCCTTAACAGTGGAGCTGTCCCCTGCATACCTCCCAAATTGACTCTCACTACTCTTTCCTCCTGTACTATACATTTTTTTTTCCAGTCACAATTTACTTTTTCCACTCCCTGGAATATTTCATACTACCTTTCCTTCAGATTTCCAAACATATTTTCTTCTCTGACTAAAACATTTTCCCTTGTCTCTTAGCCTGGCTAACTCTTCTGTATATCTTAGATACCAACTAAGCATCTACTTATACTTATACTACCACTTATACTTTCCCTGACTTCCCCTGCCTTCTCCTTTTTGCTGCTAATGGAATCCTGTATCTTATCTAGAATAACAGTTACTATACAGTACACTACTATAATTGTCTGTTTCTCCCAATGGAATGTAAAGTCTCTAATAGGAAAAACTGTCTTTCATTTACCAAAATATTGCTAACTCTTAGCATAGTGTTTGAGATATAATAGATGCTCAATAAAAAAATATGTTGAATGAATAGAATTGATGGATTTTTTTAATAACTACCAAATATCAGGTGTTATACGAATTGCCCTTTATACTGTGGATAAAGGAATACTGTAATAAGCTAGTGAGGATACTTATATGAAATTGGTAAACTCTAATTCTACAATAATATTTTCTATGAATTTATATCCTTTAGCAAGGTATTATGACAGATGATAATATACTGTAACTTGAATATTCACTTAAAACTTCAGAGGTGAAAACTTACACCAGTTTGGTGAACTACAAATATAGATTCTTTGCAGCTTTCCAAAAACTTTGACTGTTCATCAGGTTGTATATCAACAACCATGGCAAAGTCAGAGAATCTTGAAAAAAAGAGAGAGTTTAAAATAAATATATGAGTGATGTAAGTGGCCAGATTTATAGATACCTTTTAATATCTTTACAAGCAGTCTGCAAATTAAATTATACATTGTTTAGGAGTAAGGATTACATTGTGATTTTATTTATTTTGTATCTTTTGCACTGTTTGGTATATAATTCACTCCATATAAGATGATCAAAAAATGAATGTTTTCTATTTGCCTAAAAATGTGTTTGTTTTTTTTTTTTACAAATTAAAGGGTTATATGTTTGCCCAACTTTTAGAGTCTTCTCTCTTCTATCTGTCAACAGTTCTTACCTTAAATCATTCCCTTTTCTATGTCAGTGTTTTATATACCTCAGTAGTTTTTTCTGTTATGTGAATGCTTTACATTTTCAGCTCAGTAGTTTACTTAAATATAAAAAGAATCAAGTTATTATTGGTTGAAATAAAATATAATATAATCTTAATATTACTGTAATATTTTCATTACTTTTGTTTGATATCTTCTAGTTCTTATTTCTTTAATTCCAATTTTGCACAGGAGAAGCAGGCTTATTGACCACAAACATTTCATTTAAGAAATATATGTGTTCATCAGTTTCCTTTTAAAGTTACTAGGTATGAGTAACTTCTAGAACACACTTGGGAGTAAATAAAAAACTATCCTAAATACATCATATTCTCTTGTTGAAAATATAAATTAGCCTTCAAGAAGATCTGAGTTACTTAAAGCTTATTACTACTTTTCTATCCTTTTTTCTAAGGAATATTTCCCAATTTCCCTGAACTATGGCGTTTTACATTCAAATACTCTTGGACTTCTTCATTGTCTGCAGTCACTGAAATGCTAGAAAGATTGCAATAAAAAAAGAAGTCAATGTTTTGGGCCCAGTTAGTTGTAGAAATAGTAGATTTCTACAGAGTTGGCAAATTCATCTTTATTTGAGGGTTTAAGGTAATCCATAAGACTTCAGTTCTATAATGTAAGAAATTATTTATCCACTGCAAACTTTGACTGCAACTTCCCCATAAGTACTTTTAATTTAAAAATTTTCTAAAATGAGGCTTTGTGGAAGAAGAATCAATATGTACCATGATTTATTTATTTTTTAATGAAATTTTTGTGAGGAAAAGGCAAGAAGGATATGAAGATGTGAATAACACCAGATCTGCCATGACATTTTAACGTTTGTTTTAGAAAAATTAATACAGGTTGATTTACCTGTTCCCAGGTGGTAAGAACACAGAATTAAAGAATCACTTCTCTAAATTCATGCAACACTGCCAAAAAGTAAGAGAATGGATGATGTAGGCATTCTAAGTAGATGTCCATTTCCAAGCTTTCCCGAGAATATTTTATGATTCAGCAAAGTCCAACAGAGAAAGAATCAATGTTGACTTTCTGAATTTGAGCAACCTGCCTTATTTCTGCTTCTCATAGTTCATAAACACAGAAGTAAAATTTCCTGGTGGCAGAACTGTTTTTAAAGGAATTTTATGGTGAATATAGACATCAGAAAGTTTAAATTTAGAGTACTGTTTTGAAAATTATCAATTTGATCATTTCTTTTTATAAATTAATTTGTGCATGAGATCTATATAACCCTAGGGTATATATGAACTGATTAAAGAAATTCATAGTCTTTCAAATTAAAGGTGTCTAAACATCATAATTTTATACCACATCATTTAAAAAAAATAGCAAGTAGCCCCATATATGTATGTATATTCATAATTATATACATGTGCTACTCTACTAGTATATCATCATCATTAGAATATAGACAAACAAAATATCAAAGGTTGAATTGCAAAATATTTTTGCTTTCACTAATAATACTAACAATGATTAATAATAACAAAATTAGCAAAAACTTTGTCAATATACAGTGACTGAAGTATAACTATATTAGCAGTAACATATTTAATGACAACAATGTGACTCAATGTGACAAATCTGATTAATCATGATTTTTATCTGTAGTGTGGTCAACTAGAAGTTGAAGTAATAGTAAGTGTTTCAGCTCTGCTAGTTTCTTGATAGTTTCTTGTTACTTTATTGATATTATCTGCAATACATGGTTACTTTGTAGGGATCTTTTTAATACACTTGTCCATTTTGTTAGGGTTGCTTTAATTAAAACAAGATAATATAACTTGTAAATCCACTTAAATAGGCACATCTAATCTGACGTATATCACAATATACTGTAAGGAAACACATTTTCTTTGCCACTGCCTCTATTTTGGAAAGCTATAATTCTGCCTTCAAAATGCTGGGAAACCATGTGTCATCCTTTACTATCTGGCATTATAACCAGTGAGGACATTAATATCAGTCAGCATAAAATATAATAGTGAAGATCAATTATTTCCTTATTATTTAGATAAAGATAAATAATAAATACTAATTTTTGTCTACATCTCAATGGATTATCTTGATGCTACACTTTGAAGTGACTTCTTCTTAAAACCTTTTTCACCCACTTAAAATTTCCCAAAGACTAAGATTTGGGTTCTAGGTTTTTTTTTGTCCCCCCCACTGATTAAAGATATTTTGAACAGTTTTAAAAGAAATTATTCTGAACAATCCTATACTATGGGTAAGATCACCACTGCAACTTTACAAATGAGTAAACAGAACATCAGACAAGTTAAATTATTTGCCAAGGTCCATCAGCTTATAAGTACTGAGCTGGATTGGAAGAGAGTCTGATTCAGAGCCCATGTTGTCAAACACTACGGTATACTAGCTCTTCATTTGGAAATTATCCATCAAGGAATGCAGAAATCCATATTAAATTGACATATGCAATTCACTTGGTAATAATAACAAAAACAATAACAATTAATCATAATAGTAGGGAGTAGTCTTTATCATGCATTTATTATATGCGAAGTACTACACTAAGTTCTTTACATTTCTCATTTAATCTTCATTACAACCCTAAGAACTGAGTACTCTTGTCTTAGTCAAGTTGGACTGCCATAATAAAATACCACAGACTAGGTTGCTTAAACAACAAAAATTTAGTTCCTCATAGTTTGGGAAGATAAAAGCCTAATAGCAAGGTATCAGCATGTTTGGTTTCTGGTGAATGCTCTTTTCCTGGCTTGTGGATGGCCACCTTCTCTCTGTATCTTCAATGGTGGGAGGATGGGAGTAGCAGTAGAAAATGCTCTCTGGTAGTCTCTTCTTATAAGGGCACTAATCTCATCATGAGGGGCCCATCCTCAGGATCTCAGTTAAACCTAATTTTCTCCCAAATACCATTACATTGGGTGGGGAGCAGCATTTGAACATATGAGTTTTGGAGGGACACAATTCAGTTCATAACAACTCATTACTCCCATTTTACAGATGGAGAAATAAATCCTGGAGAGTTTGAATAACTCACCTAAAGTCACTTAATTTGTGAGTCTCCAAGCATGGACTAGAATATAAGCAATATGAAGATGTACTGGACAGTTCTTCCAAAATAAAGATCAAGAATTCAGAGTTCTGTGAATATTGTAATTATTTTAATGGGATCTACATAACACTCACCTTGAAACATCAATTTACTTACTTCAAGGAAAAGCATTTTCAAGTTGGTTGTTCGATATCTTAGACAAAATTCATTGTTTAATTAATTGAAATTTTCACTTTTAAAGGGGTTACTTTTATTTCTTGAAGGCAAAGTGGTAATACTAAGTATTCAGCACATGTAATATGTTAAAATGTCTAGTACATTAATCATATCTGTCACTTTAAACACTAAAGCTCTTCTGGGCACTCTTCAAGGAGAAATCGAGTGCAATATTTTCCAATGATTCAGTCTGGCATTAATAATATGGATTATGTGTCACCTTTCATCTGTGCCAAATAAAAATGGGAGAAACATTGACTCTAGCTTTTAGCAGAGGATCCATAAGCAACAGTTAAATGCCGTTAGAGTTGTAATAGAAAACACCAGCTGAAAGGATTGAATATGATCTTACCTTACACTCAAGATATTCAATCATATTGAATAAAACCACAAATTCAGTCATAAACCCAGTAGTTTTTTTTTTTTTTCCTTCAAATGCATGTGTCTACTGTTTGGCTTCTTGAAGATCCTGAGAAAATGCAAGAGGATTAGTAGGAAAAGTAATTTCCTCAATATCTCAGGCAAAATGATCATCCCCAAGTGTCCATATCCTAATCCTTGGAACCTGTGTATATGTTGCCTAACATGACAAATGAGTTTTATGGTAGCAGATGAAATTAAGTTTGCTAATCAGCTCACCTCAAGATAAGGAGATTATCCTGAATTATTTAGGTTGACTCAAAGTAATCACAAGTGTCCTTGGCAGTGAAAGACTACTGCAGAAGAGTCAGTGTCACAGAGATGTGGTATGAAGACTCTACCAACTATTGCTGACTTTGGAGATGGAAGGGGACCATCAGCCGAGAAGTGTAGATAGTCTATAGAAGCTGAGAAAGGCAAGATTCAGATTTCCCCCTAGACCCTCCAGAAGGAATTCAGCCCTGCCAACACCTTGATTTTTACCCTGTGAAACTGATTTTGGACTTCTGATCTCCAGACTGTACAAGATAATAAATTTGTGTTAAGTCACTAACTTTGTGGTAATTTGTTACAACAGAAGTAGAAAATTAATACACATAAGACTTGCAAAAAGTCTGGGTCAACTGTTTCATATTTTATGACTTTTTTTTAAGGAGATCAATTGTTTGATATTCTGATTTTTTAAAAAATTCGATCCTTGCCAGCTTCTTTGTTGGCCCTCATTTAGGGAAAGTAAACATTTTTGGAGCCCCTTATCCTGAGCACAAGTGTACTCTTATTATCTGGGTTGCTCCCTCCCCTCTCCTCTCCCCTTGCCCAGTGCTCATTTCTATCTAACTGTCTAACTTTCTGATAAAACATTGCTGATGGGGCAAACACCCTGAAAGAACCATGAGATAATCTTTTTTAAAAACAATGAAAATGTAATTTTTTATCAAACATGCATAATACTAAATCTAATGCATAAAATTATTTTTAATTTTATAATAGTAAGGTATTATTTTTACATTTAAACCTTTATGGTGCACATTTTCTTACAACTCATATATCATATATTTGACTTTACCTCACTATAAATATTGAGGCATATCAGAACTTTAACTATCTCAAGGGATCCTCTCTATAGTGAAGTCATAATGGTGACTCCTATAAAGCAATGTTTAAATTTAGTCACGTTATCTAAATGTAGATTAAATACAAGGTGAAAATAGTGGCTCTTTTCTCTTTTGTGCCTTGTTTTTTTGTTCTCACTAGCTTGCGTTCTGTCTCTTTCTCTCAATCTCTCTCTCCCTGTGTCTTCCCCCAAATGATCAGACCCAAACTTCCTTCTTGGTAGCCAAGGACCCTCAGTCAGTTATACAACAAACTACCTTCCTGTCCTTTCCTTCCCCTCAAATTTTCCAAAAATATGTCTCAGCCCTCGTAAAATCTACTTAGTCCTTTGTGATTTAAGTTTAATCAGACAGATGACTATTTGAGTAATAAAATTTTTAAAGTCTTTATTTTGAAATAGAACATGAATTTGGATACTCAAGAGTTTTCAAACACAGATTCACTGGAAGCTGCAAAGAAAGGTGCAATGAAGCCCCATGTATCCTTTACTCCATCTGCCCCTAATGTTAACATTTTGCATAACTTTACAGATCCTGAAGATTATCTTTTATATTGTTTTCTAAAAAATTTTACAGTTTTTCATTTAAGTCCATGACAATTTTGAGTTGTTATTATTATTTTTTTAACATGGTGTGAGAGTTAGGTCAGTGATCATTTTTTTACCTATGGAAATCCAATTACTCCAGCACCATTTGTTCAAAGGCTATCCTCCCTCCTTTGAATTGCTTTTGTGCCTGTATCAAAAATTAATTGGGCTAAAAAAATTTGATTGGGGATATTTATGTGGAGTTCTTTTCTGTTCCGTTGATCAGCATGTCTATACTTCCCCCAGTATCAGCTGTCTTGATTACTGTAGCTAATGAAATATTTCTTTGAATAAAATCATGATTTATTATTTCAACGATTTTTCTAAGACCACTTTTTACAATTATAAAAAAACATTAATGATTCCAAAGGTAGAGAAAGAGCACACACGCACACACACACACACACATACACACATATTATACCACAAAGTTCCCTGGCATAAATGGCAGTATTATCTTTCCAGGTAGCATGTTAATAAACATTTTTGAATCTGAGAAATAAATGACTTTTCATAAAGTCAGTTTTTCTACAAATGACAATGGCAACCAGCACCCCACACACAATCCCCACTTATTAATGACTAAATTTTTTTAGCTATTTAATGAATTTGAATTCTTATTCCTTTTATTTCTTCTTTTTGTTTAGTTTCTTCTCCAGAGCCTTATAAAATGTGTCTGTGCCTATCTAAATTTAATCTTATCCCATTATATGTTTCTAATTTCAATTAAAATTTCTTCTATCTGAGTGCATTTAATTCTTTTAATATTTTATGTATTATTTTTAAAAACAATAATGTTTTTATTTACAAAGGAAAATAAGTTATTTTTATTCTTATTATGAAGCAGTACATACTGTTAGAATAGCTAGAAAATATAGGAAAAAAATCAAATAGAAAACAAAAACTTCCCATAATCTTACCACCCAGAAAACATAATGCTAATATGTTAAAATATATCCTTACAGCTTGTCTGTCTGTCTGTCTATCTGTCTTTCTGTCTCTCTCTCTCTCAATAGACAGTTTGCTATATAGATAGAAGATGTAGGGATAGCAATATAGAGATTAAGATACAGAGATAGAAATGTAGAGATACAGTGAACCTTTATTATTTGCAGATTCCATATTTGCAAATTTGCCTGCTTGCTACTACAGAAGAGTCAGTGTCAGAAATGATGTGATACGAAGAATCTACCAACTGTTGCTGACTTTGAAGATGGAAGGGGACCATCAGCCAAGGAGTGCAGATAGTCCATAGAAAAATGACAGCATGTTCCCAGTTAAGGCCAAAGAAGGCAATACTTTGCCATGTTTCAGCTTTCATGCAGTAAACATGCATCTTTTTTAGTTTACTTTGTTCCATATTTTGTGCTTTTTGTTGGCATTCCACTGTTTAAAATGGCCTCCAATCATATCGGTAAAATGCTGTCTAGTGTTCATAAGTGCAAGAAAGCTGTTATGTGCCTTATGGAGAAAATACCTGTGTTAGAAAAACTTCATTCAGGCATGAGTTATAGTCCAATTGACCACAAGTTCATTGTTAATGAATCAAAAGTACAGTCGACCCTTGAACCACACAGGTTTGAACTGTGCCACTTACACATTTTTTAAAAGTAGTAAACACTGCACTACTAGATAGTTTTCAGTTGGTTGAATCTGAGGTTGTGGAACTGTGGATAGAAAGGAACTACTTATACAGAGGGCCAATTATAAATTATATGAAGATTTTAGACTATGCACAGGGTTAGCGTCCCCACCCCATGTAGATCAAGAGTCAACTATATATATTAAAGTGTCTCTAAACAGAAACATACATAAAACAAGTTTATGTACTGATCAATTAACAAATATGTTGTGACCAGAGGCTCACAGGAACCTAATCCTATATTGCCCCTAGAAGTAATGGTTCCATATTTGCTAATTGTTTGTTACTACTTTGTAGAACATAATTACCATGAATAATGAGAATTGGCTATATTTCTTTTATGAAAATAGGATCCTATAGTACACATGGCTTTCTATACACTTTTTATTTCCTATGTTTTTCTTTTTATATACCATCACTTTTGATGGCTGCATAAATACCCTTTAAACATTTTATGCAAGCAAATCTCTGATAATGTCCATTAAGATTTTCTTACAACTCCTGTCTTTCTTTTTAACCTATTTGTACAAAGTTCTATGCTATTTCTCTTGATTTAAGATTTTATTCCTTGGAAGGTGTCTAGATGAAGCTTGTTATCTAATTTCTGTTCCTTTCTTCTTTAATTGCCTTAGAAATTTCTCTTTTCAACTTGTCTCTCTCCTTGGACCTTAAAAAGAATAACTTTTTAAAGACCATCCTAGTCTATCTCCTTTGCCTGTTAGAAACTATTTATTCCTTTTCTTTGCTCTTCTTTAACTTTACTCCCTAATTTATTTCTATTTTTTGTATCATAACTTATGCTTTACTGATTGATTGACTAATTATTAATCTCTCATCTCTCCTTCATCCCTGCTAATACTGTGTCTCATTGAAACTCTCTTGTGCTGCTTTCTTTCTTTCTTTCTTTCTTTTTTTTTTTTTTTTACAGTATTATCCTTCCATTCCTTTGGGAAAATATTGATAGCTCAATTATGTCATGTTCTTTTTCTTTTTGGGTTCTTAACATTGGGTCAGTCGTGATAACATTTTTATTATATGACCTGATCTTCTGGCAAATGGCATATTGACTCCTTTTTCATCATAGAACTCACCACCCATATTTTCATATAAAATAGACCCTTAAATGAAAATTGTTCATGATTACACAGTGCATTCCAATAACATCTTAAACCACATTAGAATATGTATGTACCAGTCCCCTTATCAAGCAATTTCACCTCTGACCCTAAATGTGAAATAACTTAAAATTTAACAGAATCCTTTGTGTGGAACATATATTTGTGATAACTATATTGTTCAACCCAAATTTTCCATCTCTAACTATTTATGAGTTTATGAGATGACTTCATTCCTGAAGAGAATAAGTGAGGTTTATGTCCTTTGCCTACTCAGGAGAACCACTAGCTAAGATTTTCTAATATCCTTGGTCATCTTCCTCTTGATGCATTTTCAGTTGTCAATCTCACTTCTTTACTGAGCTGGCAATCATATTAGTTTCTTACTCATAGGAATTGGAATGACTACAAATAAAATTCTTAGATTAAACTAATTATAGTGATAATCATCATAATTCAGGCCATGTGCAATTAACACAATGCAATTAATTTAGAAATTAATCAGATTCCTAACACATACTTGGTTGCTGTTTACCTACTCTCAATCATGTGTGTAATAAAACTTCACTGCAAAATCTTCACTATACCTTGCCCACCCCACTGTAATTCCTTTGATACTCTTATCCACCTTTAATTTGTGCAGAAAGCAAAATAAAAACATTAATATTGACTTCTATCTTTCTTTCTCCCTTTTCTCCCCCGCCCTGCCCTTTATTTAACCTCTCCTTTATTTAATTCTGCTCCAAATCTTACATTGATTTTTGTGATTTCCTTTACAGATTTCTTTTGCAGCTGATGAATGACACTAAATATCATCCTCAAATAACATCAGGGGAATAGCACTTTCCTGTCCTGTCTATTCAAGTCTCTAAAATAAATCACTTCTATCCCTTGAATTGACTTTAGAGCCATCTGTATGTCATGTGCACACTTACTCAACACTTGATCACAACTTCCATCTCCTGGACTGCTTATATCTCTTTACAACTCATACCTTGTATGGACCTTATGGTGTTCTTCCCATCATTTTCATTATGGACGTTAGATTAACTTAAAGCAATGATGTATTCTGTTAGATGCCATAAGATTTGTCATTTCTACCAGGCTGCCAGATATAATTCATTAGTTAAACTTTTTCAACTTTTAAAAACCAATAAAAGCCCTGGTTATCTCTATAAAAGTGGTTTACTGTGAGGACACAAAGGAAAATGAAGACATGAAACAATCTACCTCTTACACAGTCAGTCCCCATGGAAACTGGAAGGCCATTTTAGTGAATATGAAAGAACTATTATCCTAATGTCCCCTTAACAACCTGCATCCATTGCTTGTTATGCCAACACCCTGCCATTTAGATAACTTATTTACTCATTCCTCTGCTTGTAATACTTCTGTAGGCACCCACAGCCTGACTCTTTTCTAACTCAATGCTTATGCTAATACATTGCTTCTTTTGCCGTATAACTTCTGTCTCTGTGCTTCAATACTATTACTCTGTATTCACTATCTCTCTGAATGTCTCATGTTCAACTGCTTGCATAGACAGGATCCAGTTCACATAGCCAATTCCAATCTAGTATAAAGTGTACCTTTGGGGCATAACTTTTATGTTAGTCATCTGATAAGCCAGCAACCAGCCATTAGATGTTTGTGTAATAGACATGGAGCTGATTAATCTAGAGAACCACTTTGAGGAAGGATTTGTCTCAGCTTCTAGGACTGCTGTCAGCAAACAGTATCCACCTGTCAGTTACTTCCATGTTTCATTCAGTTGCAGAAACTTGACTTGTCAAGGCATAGGCCCCTTATGTGGTGGACCACATCCACTGGCTGATCATTTCAACTCCCTATGGAACACCCTGACAGGCAATAAATGCTTCAGAGCTTCATTTAGAGTTAGCTGTGTCTTTGTTGACTTGCATGGCATTTCAACTTAGCTTGCTCAATTCTGCCTCCTTTCTCTCACTTCCACAGGTACTAATCCTTAATGAATACTCTATAGACTAAACTCCATCCCAGAATTTACTTTCAGAGAGCCCAACCTGTGACATTTGGAGTCAAAATTTTTCCAAGTAAGCAAGTGATAAGATGAAGTTTCAGAGATAACTCATTCACAGTCTGGCTGGCAACGAAGAGCTTACCACTCTTCTTGAGTGGAACATAGACAGACTACCTAGTAGAAGATGGCAGTCTAGTTATTAAAACTGTCATCAGAAGTAAACTAAGATAGTATACTGGTAGAAGAGAATGACCTAGTTGCTATGATGTAATAGTTGGAGTGATTTATCAGGTATTTGATAAGGAGGAAACAGTAACTATAAAATCAATGAAAATGGATGGCTATTTGCTAAAAAGATAGTGAAAAACTGCAGGCAGTAGACAAGTATTTGAAATCCAAGTGTGAAAGCCAGAAGGTGTCACTGATAGTTTACAGATAGGATCTCATTTCTTAAACAAGAGGGCATAGAAACCTGAGGACTAGCCCCAAGAATGAATAGTCAGAGTGGACATACTTCGGAAGAGATTAAAAGGTTCTATAAGGCTGGTGTCTGTGCCAAAGCCAGAGCCCTAGTGTGGAAAAAAACAGAGCTTGTATACACTGAATGGAGATATTTGAAAGGATGTTCTTCCCAAATTTTGAATCTCCAGACTTTTGTGAACCCTTGGAGCATGTAGAAGTGCTTACTCCACCCTATTAAGAACTTGTAAATTCCTCTTGCTCAAAGATGACATAGAGGACTCTCCTCCATGGCAACATTTGTCCCCTCCAGTTGCGATCTTCCACCATGTTCCCTCAGGGCCACTAGGTGAATTACTAGGGTTGACCTGCAGCATAATCCATAATTAAGGCCATGCTGGCCCTGAAATGGAAAGAAACTGAGTATACCCCATAGAAGCTGCCAAATCTTGCAAGCATGAGCCAGGTGAGTACATATAGGACTGGTTTCTGAGGGTCTTAGTTCAAGGGAGCCAAAAGATTAGGTGAGATAAGGGAAACTTATTGATTTGGTAGTATTTTCCTAAGATACAGGGTTTACTACCTCTGCAAGAATCCTAGGAAATGAATGTGAACTCACTACCGGAATGGCTTGTAGAAACATGAAAAAAAAAAAAAAAAAAAAGAATGTGCACAATTGCAATGGCAGATAGTAGAAGGAGTTAAAAAACACCAGGACAGCCTTGGGCACACAATCTAAGGAGACATTTATTCAACTCTGAGAATAAAGTGCCTTTTGAAATTTGACCCTAAAGACAGCACTCACCTTCAAGGTTGTTGTTAATGCAGGGTCAGTACTTAAATAGTCCCGAGAAACTTTGCACCTTAGGCATCTCTCTCTCTCCATCTTGATTCAAGCTCTGTTCAAGAAAGTGGGTGTGCTGCAGTAGCTACACTACGTAAAGCTGGAAAATGCACTGGATGATTATGTTCCACAGAAAAACCTGGTGGATATAAAATTTGCCAAGGCCATCAGGAATGCACTATTGAGAGGGGCACCAACATCACTGAAAAGTTCAACGGTGGCTTTTCCCTGAAGGCCAGGGCTAATGGTGGGAGAGCCCATTACAAAACTAGGCTGACTGACAGCAATGTGGAACAATGAGAACACCAAACAATAGAAGTTAGGTGGTGGCATTTACTGCCCAGAGCCAGGTGAATACAACTTTTATTATGAGTAGCAGTGTCAGAGTAGTAGCCAAGGAGGTCTGATCCACAGAAAATTATGTTTATAGTTAATAAAACATAGTGTTCCTAGGGACAAAATAGGAGGAAAGTCAACAAGGTTGTAGCATCAGAAGATATCAACAATAGAATACCAGAGGGATGAGGACAGTTGTCCCAATAATGAAGTCATGATCCCTTGCCCATTCCCAAATCTGGACCAGTTTTCAGATCAAAACCTATTATTAGAAGAGGAAGCTATGTCCTCTGGAGGAAAGACCCTGCAAGAATTGTAACAAATATGCTTGGTAATGATTCTTTCAAATAGTTCCCAAAGGGATAAACAGCTATTTACTCAGATAACTATAAGCTATGATAAAAGGATTTCTCAGACTTATGGAGGACTATTAGACATAGGATTCAAATTGACATTGACTCTTGGAGACAGCGTTATTATGGCTCCCAGTGAGAATGTAGGCAAAGCTCACTATGTAATAAATGGAGTCCTGACTAAGGGCCAGCGTACTGAGGATTTTCTGCATTAGTGGATCCATCCAGTAGTTATTTCCCTTAGTCCTTGCATGTATAATTGGGGTTGACATTTTTAATAGTTGATGCAACCCATTAATTGGTCCCTTATCTTGTGGGGTAAGAGCTATAATATTATGGAAAACCAAGTAGAAGCCTCCAAAACTGTCCCTTCTTTTTTATAAGATTGTAAATAAAAAATGATATAGCATCCTAGGGGAGGAATGGTGGAAACTAGCACTGTCCTTAATGATCAGTTTTCAAGGATAATGGTACCCATCTTAGCTCTGTTTAATTCACCAATCTGGCCCCTACAGAAACCAGATGGATTCTGGAAAATATAAGCATACTCCCACAAACTCAACCAACTAATAGTTTCAATTGCATCCATTCTTCTGGATGTATTATCTTTCCTAGAACAGACTAATATAAACTCAGGAACATGGTGTGTGGCCATTGATTTAGGAAATGTGTACTTTTCTATTACTGTCAGAAAAGAGGATCAAGAGGATCAGAAATAGTTCACATTCACACAGGAAAAGTGAAATACACATTTACAATTTTGCTCCAGAGTATGTGAACGAACCTGCCATCTCTTGCATTATAATTCAAGATCAGAGCCATCAGACAGCCCACAGAATATTGCACTGATAACTACATTGGTGATATTATCTTAATCAGGGCAAATGAGCAAAAACTGACTAGCAAACCAAAAGCCTTGTGAAGGCAAATGTGCTCCAGAAAATGGGAGATAAATCCTACGAACTTTCAGGAGCTTGTCACATCAGTTATATGTTTAGGGGACATGCTGGAATGTCCTTTCCAAAGTGAAAGAAAAAAATCAATATATTTTGTACTTCCCACCAAGAAGAAAGAAGCACCATCCTTTATAGGCTTTCTTGGGTTCTGGAAGCAGCACATTCCAAACCCAGGAATGCTGCTGTGGTCCATATACTGAGCTAGACTAAAGGTTATCAGCCTTGAGTGGGGACCAGAATAGGAACGTGATCTGCAGCAGATTCAGACCCTTGGGCTACACAACTCAGTGGACCCAATGGTATTAGACTGGCTTGTGGTGGGAAACGATGCCATGTGGCATATATGGGAAATTCCAAGGGTCAGAAAAGAGGCTCTTGGAGTTCCAGAGCAAGGCTATTCAATCTGCAGTAAAGAATTATTCACCTTCTGAAAAACAACATCTGGCATGAAATTTGGTCCTGGTAGAGGCAAGAGCCCTGATTACAGGACATCAAATGACCACACATCCAGAATTGTCTATACTGGGCTGAGTTCTGTCCCACTGGCCAGCTCATAAAGTCAGGTGGACCCACAAGCATTCCATCCTAAAATGGAAGCGGCACATATCCAGGATTGAGCATGAGCAGGATCAGGGGACACAAGTAAGCTCCATTAGCAAGTAATTCACACACTACGGCATTTACCATTGTTTCATCAGAGCCCCTCCTCATCAACACACACTCTATCACCATATGGGGGATTAATTATAATATATTGAGAGAGGAGAAAATGACCAGAGCTTGGTTTACAGATGGGTCAGCTTGGCATATGAATGCTTTAAATGGCAATGTCAAGAAAAAATCATCCCAAATGGAGAGAGTCTCAGGAGGTGTACATGATCATCCACTTGTGTGGAAGGAAAAGTGGCCTGAGGTTAGAATATATTTAGATTCATGGCACATAACCTGGCTGACTAGTCAGGGGCTTGAAAGGAGAAAAATTATAAGATAGAGGTCTAGGAGGTCTAGGATGGATACATACCGTTGCAGATATGGGATGGAATGAATTATGAATATTTTCATAACTTAAGTTAATACCTACCAGAGAGAATCTACCAAAGAAGAGGCACTAAACAACCAAGTATACAAAGTGACTTGGACCACTGATTCAGGTCAACCTTTGTCATCAGCCACTTTAGTGCTGGCATGATGGTCACATGGTTGGAGGGTCCACAGTGGAAGGGGTGGAGGCTACACATGAGCCCATCAGCATAGGCTTCTATTTATTAAGGATTGCTTAGTTACTGTTGCTCCCAAATATTCAACCAGCCAGCAACAGAGATCAAAGATGTGTCACTAATATGTCATTATTCTCCAATATGACAAAAATTGGCATTTTGATGTCAGGTGGACAAAATTGCACCTTTTCCATTATGGAAAGACCAGAAATTAGTTCTAACAAAGAATGACTTATACTACAGTAGTATTTTTGCCTTTACTCCCTACAGGGTCTCAGTTAGTACCACTGTCCAAAGTCTTACTCATTATTTGATCCATTGGCATAAGATTACATATACCATCACGTGTGATCAGAGGATGTCATTTATAACAATGGAGGTGCAGAAGTGGGACCATGACCATGGGATCCACTGATCATATGATGTACTATATTATCCAGGAGCTGAAAGCATAAGAGTTTTGGAACAGCGTGCTAAAGGCACAGATGAAATAACAGCTTGGAGTAACACACTGCAACGATGGAACACCACAATATACTCGTTGAATTAAAGAACATCATATGATACTTTGATGTCCAAAATAGGTAAAGTACATGGGCCTGAGAACCAAGGCATGGAAGCAGGATTTACCCCACATACCATCAATCCCAATGAACTATGGAGGGAACTGGTGCTTCTCATCACCACAACTCTAGTCTCTGCAGTGTTAAAAGTACTGGTCACCAAAACAAAGGAGGAACACTTTTGCTGGAGAACACAGCAAAAGTCTTTTGAGCAGTGGCTGCCACCTGGACACTTTGGAAGCCATAAGGCAAGTAGAGGCATCAGTATTTTGACAGGGTCAATTGATCCTTATCATGAGGATGTATAGCATTCACATGACCCACTAAAGTGGCTCTTTGTATTCCCTTGCCCATTGTGACAGTAGGAGAAAAAGTGCAGTTATACTGGCCTGAGAAGAACACCAGAGGCTTAGATCCCTTAGAGATGAGGATTTGTGTCATACCACTAAGCCACTGAAACCAACAAAGGTAGTTAATAAAAATGAAATTTAGAATGGTGATTAGAGGAGGAAGATGATAAGTATCTGTTCTGGTCTTGAGAGCAGCTACCACAGCCAAGGCTATTAGTTTGCCCTACTAGTTTTCCTCATTTAAGTGTTTCTGAGGAAGACAGATCCACCAGAATCCCGAAAGAACTGTTTTCAAAAAGTATATGAAGAAATGGATTAAGTGGCACAAGGGTTGAACTATGGTGGACTCAGAGATGCATGATTCAGATTCTCCTTCAAGGAAGGACTTGTTGCCTCAGCTACTAGGAATGATGTCAGCGGACAACTTCTGTCGGATCCTTCCAGGTTTGCCTCAACCGCGGACCGACACATCATCCAAGGGTGTACTCTTCAGAGGGTGGCCCCTGTTCTAACGATTGGTCACAGTGGGATTGCAAAGGTTCAGCCATTCTCGTCCATTGTGGGTTATTCTAAAGGGCCATTTGTGCTTCAAAACTCTTCATGTATTTTCCCAAGGCTTTTGGGAGCCTGAATTGTATGTTGTGACTCTCATCTTTCCCAATTCTGCTTCATCCTCCTTTCCTTGTATGGATGGTAAGTTGTAATAAAAAAACTCTACACACCAAATTGTGTCTTGGCTTCTACTTCTGGACAACCCAACCCATGACATCCTAGTAAAATAAACTATAGAAGCGTATCATTCACACGATACAGGCCTAATGATCTTTATGTAAAGGATCACTCAGAGGGTTCTATTGGCTGGCAATTTGAGGTGTTCCAGCAATGATAAGTGTAACTGGTCTACATGTTTCAGTCCCTCTCCATGCATACTTTTTAATCAAGTACCACAAACTGGAGCAATATCAGCAAAGTATTTAACTTTTCCCTAAATTTTACAAATATATTATGAATGTCACACTCACCATCAATTTTTACACTCATTAAATTATTAACAACAATGTCAGATGGGTCAAGCATTACTCCCATTACTTTCAGGTGAAGGAAGAATAAGGGACTGATAAATAATCAATTTATTTGTTAAAATATTCTTGACTCCCTCAGTAAGTCAGACTACCTCTTGACTCCCTCTCCTGTGTTTTCAAAGTATAATATATGTATATAAATAGATATATACACACATATATATGCATCACTCTACTTATTATTGGATTATTTGTCTTCCTAATATTGAGTTGTAATAGTTATTTTTACATTCCAAATACAAGTCCCTTATTTAATGTATGAATTATTTCCTGGTAATCTTTGTGTTGCCTTTTTCATTTCTTTTTTAAGAATATTTTTATTTTATTTATTTTTTGGTTTGTTGTTGTTATTGTTTTGGGGGGAGGTAATTAGATTTATTTATTTACTTATTTACTTGTGAAGGTACTGGAGATTGAACCCAGGACCTTGTGCATTCTAAGCACGCACTCTACCACTGAGTTATACCCTCTTCCCCTGTCTTTTTATTTTCTTGATATTGTCATTTGAAGAGCAACAGGTTTTGAATTTAAGTCTGATGTATATTTCTTCTATTGCTTGTGCTTTGATATCATATCTAAGAAATCATCACTTAACCCAAGACCACAAAGGTTTACGCCTCTGCTTGTTTTTAAGAGTTCTATTGTTATAACCTCCACATTTATGTCAGTGATCCATTTTGAGTTCATTTTTGTAAGGTAGTGGCTCACCTTCCTTCTTTTGCAAGTGGATATCCATTTGTTGCACCACAATTTGTCAAAAATTCTAGTCTTCTCCACTGAATTTTCTTGGCACCCATGTTGAAAATCAATTGACCATAAATGGCAGCATTTATTTCTGGACCCTGAATTCCATTTCATCGATCTCCACAGTTATGCATATGTAAGCTTTACACAGTCTTGATTATTGTCACTTTATATTAGGTATTGAAACAAAGAAGAGTGAGCTCTCCAACATTTTTCTTCTTTTCCTTTTCCAAGATTTTTTTTGGTCACTACTGGTCTCGTGCCTTGCCATATGAATTTTAGGATCAGCTTGTCAATTTCTGCAAAAAAAGAAAAGCTAATTGAGATTTTGGTAAGGATTGTGTTGAATCTTATAAATCAATTTGAAGATCATTACCATAGTAAAAATATTTAACTCATCCAGACCATAAACACAATGCATTTTCCATTTATTTATGCCTTATTTTATTTTATTAAATGATGTTTCATAGTTTTCGGTGTAAAACTTACATTTATTTTGTTAAATTTAGTCCTAAATATTTAATATTTTGGATGCTATTGTTAATGGAACTGTTTCCATAATTTCTTTTCCAGAATCTTCATTGCTAGTGTACAGAAACACAACTGCTATTTGTATTTTCATGATATATTTTACAAACTTGCTGAACTATTTATTAGTTCTGTTAGTTCCCACCCCTCTGTGGATCCCTTAGGATTTTCTATGCACGAATCATATTGTTTGTGAATAAAGATAATTTTACTTTTCACTTCTAATACAGGTGACTTTAATTTCACTTTCTTTTCTAATCTCTCTGGATAGAATCTCCAGTGCAATGTTGAACCGAATTGATAAGAGTTGACAATCTTGTTTTTTCCTCTTATCTTGGGATTAAAACTTTCAGTTTTTCACCATTAAGTATGATGTTAGTTGTAGGATTTTGTAGGTGCCCTTTATTAATTTGAGAAATTCCTTCTATTCCTAGTTTGTTGAGTGTTTTTAGCACAGATGGGTGTTATATTTTTTATCAAATGTCTTTTTCTGAATTTATTTAGGTAATCATGTGGTTTTTAATCTTTATTCTATTAATATTGTATATTATATATTAAATAAATGAAATTATCTGTCTAAAATCACATAGATAGTTTCGGGGCTTTGACTATAACTTATATATTGTATATTAGGAGAAAATGTCCTTTGCAAATTGTATACAGTGAGTTCCCAATAGTAGTAATAATACTACAAATAATAATAATTAATTTTACCATGTACTTATTATGTATTAAGAACTTTGCATATATGAATTCATGTCACTCTCACAACAACCCAATTAGGTATATGCTACCATTATCTTCAGTTTCCAGGTGGTAAAATTTATACACAAAAATATGAAATTGCTTGTGAATCTAGTATTGCTAGTAACGGCAGAGCAAGAATTCAAATCACAGTTTATGTGGTTTAACTACTACACCCTGCTTAAAGCACTATATTAAAAATTCCACGAGGCACTCTGACAATTTTTCATTTTTGGTAAGTATGGGAAAAGAGGTGCATATCATATGCCTTCATTTGAAAGAAGATCAATTAGTCTTAGCATATTAAAAATCTTCTAAGTTTTTAAATAAGGATATCTAATGAACTTTATAGAGACTTGTCTAAATTTCTATGATCATAGAAAGTGTGTTTGTGTTATCTATTTTAGCATCCTGAGAATATACTTTAAGAAACACTGTGCTACGCCATGCTACCTGATAGAGGATTTATTTTTCTGGGAGCCACTGACAAAAGAAAGTCAATAGAAAATGAAGTGATGTCATATTTATCTGTAAAAAGTAAAGGGATTCTTAATCAATTTCAAATTAATATCTTGTATCAAGACTAAGAGGACAGGAGAAAAAGACTAACAAGACAGAAATTAGCTGTGTGAAACAAGTAAATATGTTTTACTTATTGGTCATTTGTGAGTGAAAATCAGGCTGATCTGTAAACATTGGGTGAAAATGAACACATGTAAGAACTCTGGGTTTTTTCAAGCTGCTTTGCCTTTGTTCTGAGGTCAGCAAATGCAGTGCAAGATTATTAAGATAAGATTATTACTGCTACTCCAATCAATCAGTAATTTAATTGTTTTTAAAAGTTTGCTGCATATTTAAAAAGCTTTTTACTATTTCCTGAGAATTATTCCCTACGTCCTTCCCCTCCCTAAGTGAGTACCTTCTTGGAATGATGGAATCAATGTGAGTAATAAAATTGCATGAAGATAATAGATGCTCAATTTATGGTGGAGGCCAAAGACCTATCTGCTGCATCCTACCAGGACTTAATATTAAGTCGGATAAATCAGTTAAAATTACTATATGTTTCCCCTGGCAAGAACTTGTAGAAAATTTTTATAAATTTAGAGAAATATACATGTAAGTCATGAAGGCACCACAGTAACCTTTGTAACATTTGGTGGTTTTTCTAGGCACTAGGTTTTCTGGCTCTAGCATTAGGAATAGCAGATTTGGAAGCTGAGTGGAATTTTCTACCTGATAATTAGAAACATAATCTGGATATTAAAAAACAATGTTTGTCAATTTTCATTAGCATTTTCCATGGGCAGAACTGCAAACTACTATATAGAAAAATTCTTTGTTGTGTTTTCAAAGAATCTTCTTAATATATGGATTGCCAGAAATTAGCATATTTATTCTTAAAATTGAATATAGAATTTTATGACAGCTCCCTGGTGCTTGTATCCTTGGGTATAATTTGTATTTCTGGGAAAGAAGGAAGTTAGGCTGATTAAGAATTTGATTACCTCTCATTTTTAATGCAAAGGTTTCCTGCTTAGTATATCTTTCATATCCTCAAGGAAATGAAATTGATACTATATTGAAAATCAGAGAGAGTGTATCACAACTATTGTGTCACAGTGTCCTTTTTCATTTCTCTATAGATTATCTTTTATGAAAGCAATTAAAAGCAATACGTTGAG
Organism: Camelus bactrianus; assembly: GCF_048773025.1. Lineage (NCBI taxonomy): Eukaryota > Metazoa > Chordata > Mammalia > Artiodactyla > Camelidae > Camelus > Camelus bactrianus. The sequence continues at coordinate 72,716,686 of NC_133575.1, read as the reverse complement.
GCTGATTTCTTTCCTTTCTCCTGGGGAGAGTAGCGCTGTCACAGCACGGATGTGATTGAGTCACTTTTCTGGGAGCTAATTGTGTACACACCTTAAGATGGTTTCTTAATCTGAGGAAATTCAGACATATGTAAACTTGAATAGAAAAAATTGTGTGTTTCCACTAACCTGAACTTTAGCAATGCCCTCACTTATGGATGTAAGCAATAGATCACAGCAGTAGTAGCCCCATAATTTTATAACCAATAGAAATCATAAATATTTCCATATCACATGACTGTTGTTACATAAAGTATTATTTATACTCATTGTAACTCCAAATTTATATTATTTATTAGACCTCGTTATTCAATAGGTCAACACAAAAGACACATATTCTAATATCACAATTATATCACAAATAAAAATAATTAACTGAACGTCTAATATGACTGGTTACCTTTATAATTTTGTTTATTTTATTTTATGCATTTTTAAGGCATTATTCCGTTAAAAATTTCACAGGCTTCACCAGAGTGCCAAAGAGGTCCCTGGCACAAAAGCTTTTAGATAATCTACTTAGGGAAAGAGACTTGTTGCCAAAGGTTAGAAAAAAGGCTTGAATTTTCCTGCAGTCTTTAACCTTCCTCAAAGTGCCCAGGAATCATTTAAAATCTAAAAACTTCAGGTACAAATTAGCTGACTCTAAATTCCAGAATAATGTTTACAAATGGTGATAGTAGATACTTGGGACATGTTCTGGACACTAATGGACAGATTAAGATAAATGTTTTTTTATCATATTGTGGGAACATCCTTCTTACAGGAAACACAGAAGTGTAATTCGGTTTAAATATATACACAGCATTTATATAAACATATATATATATATATAGTTATACCTGATTACTTAGAAAGAGAGAACTAGCTACATTTTTTATAAGTCTAATTTATAGAATCTAAAGAAGAGAAATACAAAGGAATACAAAAGTCATGATTTGAAAAAATCATAGTCTTTGGAAAAATAAATATGACTAGAATAAAATACATTGCTAAAAATGGAAAATAAAACTAGTAAAGAGAAAAATACAGTTTAAGACTGAGTGTTCAAAACTACTTTCAGAGTTTGCTTTTCATGAAGAATTCCATAAAAATATGCTGTAAAGTTCTAAGGACTTAATCAACTGAAAGGTGTTTAAAACATAATAAAAGCTTCTATCCAAATAAGAAGAATCAGTACTAAATGTTACAGCGTCAAAAGCAATTCCTTTTTCCCCTCTCAATTCTGGAGAACGATGTTGTGGGTTCTAAAGTCTAAATTTACCACTGCAATTTTCAGCTCCAACGGCTCTGTCATGCTGGCTTAGTGATTCCCAGGGCTTGTATACAAAACAAACCTCTGTGTTTCCAACAGTCTGTAAGAAAACCAAGTTCTTTTTCAGAGAGATAATAACTATTAGATTGCCTTAAAAGTGTCCTGCTTCAGGAAGAGTCATGTACTTGTGCCATAAATTGTCTTTTAAATATTGTATTGAGTAGTTAACCATAATTAAGCATAATATTCAGCCCAAAAGTGATAAAGCTAGAACAGAGTTTAACTCTTGGATGTAGGTACAAGATCAGAGTGTTTTTGCCTCTGAAATGAGTACTCCATTCAGAGATATGATTTGTGTTTTAGACAAGTTACGCATCTCCTAAATCTTTGCAGGCAGCCTAATGTACCTTCAGAAATATACCACCCTATGATTTAAAATTCACTGATGTAAAATTCACTGAAATCTAATTTACAGTCAATTTATGATGAAATAATAGTGTTATACCAAAAGCTTTTTCCTGATCGATGAGTATTTTTTTAAATACCACAAATGTGCTTCTAAGTCTTCAGTACTATTTATCAGGGTTAGAATTTTGATTCTAGATTTTGTTCTTTAAACATATACATCCCTGGTGGAAAGCTGAGCAATTCATCAAGCTATAGTGGAATTATTCCCAGCAAAATGCTCAAACTCCTCTGTACTAATTTCAAGCTAACAAAGTATAACAAAAATAAAAGCAAGTGTTCTAATCTAAAATTTGCATCTCATCTCTTAGTACACAAGCCCAAGAGGAAGCTATCACATGAAGCTGTCTTAACAACTACTATAAAGTTATCTCCCATTCTAAGAAATGGATGTTCTGTGTTATCAAGTAATACACAGTGAATTTGATTATTGCAAATAGTTCCCTGCAACCTAATAAACTCTAGATGAATTTATAAAATCCCAATTGTCAACTACAACTCTTGTCCATGACCTAGCCCTGCATTTTCTATAATCCCCTGCCAAGAGGGAAAACACCTCTAGAAGTTAACCAAGTTTTTCTATGTACCTAAACTTTAATAAGGTACCTTAAAGAAAATATGAATTATCCATATGTGCATAAATTATTATATAGTAGTGTATTTCCCTCAAATTCCCTTTCAAAATTTAAAGAAAGACATTATAAAATTGTGCACATCATTTCTAAGTTTCTAGAGCTCCACTTAAAATTCTAAGCCAATTCTAAAAATATCCAAAACTAAGACACTGTAACCCCAGTATGTATCTATCATCCTTCTTATCTATCTCCTCCCCCAAAATTATGCAACTTAACATTCATGAGAGACAGATATGTGAGTACTAACAAAATCCTGGGTAGTGGGCTTCCACAGGAGAATAAGCCTTTGCCCTTGAGGTGCTCATGGTCCAGTGAAGGAGAAAGACATGCCAACGAACCCTTACAGTGTCAGATGACAAGTTCTGTAACAGAGATATATACAAATCACTCTAGGAGAACTGAGATGAGAGTGACTATCCCCACATGAGAAAACTAGGAAAATTTCATAAGGTCAGATGTTAAAAATACTCAGAAAGAATCATCTCATAAAAGTGGCGAAGGACCATTTGTGTTAATTACACATGGTGATGGCTAGGACACCGTGTCAAATCCCAAAGGAGCTGCATTCTTTCATATTGGCAGACAAATCAAGCTCTGAATGCAGGTTAACATGGGCAGTGGTTTCAAGTGTGGGTCTCCTGCAGACATTTTTTTTTTTATCTCATCCAGCTTTGAAAAGTAATTTTATTTGATAGTCTTTAGACATTTCATGTTCCCAAGTTTACTATATCATTCCTTATTGTCTCTCACATGCAGGCAGCTTCATTCATTGATTTTACACTCCTAAACTTTGTTTGGTTCTGCAGGCATAATCTTCAACTAAAATTTTAAATGTAAGACATTTCTTATAGAAAGAATTAATACCCTTAAGAAATACAAGTTTGATCAGTAAGAATATACTAACTCCAGTGGAGAAAGTAGGTTTTGATCATTCTATAAAAATATTTTACCCATGAAGGCATTTAGGATATAACCAAGAAATACTCAGGGTTTTTGGGGGGGGGGGCAGAGATTTGATCAAATGGCTTTCAAAGGCTAGAACCCACAATAGGTGTTTTATATTTTTTACTGGAATTTTTTGTTTAAACTAGGGACTCCTGATGACTCAATGACTTAAGCACAGGTTTTAGGCCACTAATATTTGTATTATATTTAAGGGTAAGTATTCTGACACCAGTTCCAATGTGTGGGTTTTTTCAATCCTGCCAAGCAACTCTCAGACACCAGCTGGATGTCCTATAACTCAACTCAATTCTGATACTGTCTCCTTGTGGACTGTGTCAGAAACCACAGGTTAAGGGCTCCATCCTATAAGACTGTCCCTATTTCAGATGCCAATCTCAAGTCCAGGTTGTTGCCTGTGCTTCTGACCAACTGGCTTTAAACCAGAAGTTCCCAAGACTCCCTTCTTAGGTTTGATTACTTTACTAGAGCAGCTCACAGAACTCAGAAAAACATTTTACTTACTAGATTAATGGTTTATTATAAAAGGATGTAACTCAGGAACAGCCAGATGGAAGAGATGTGTAGGGCAAGGTATGGAGAAAGGGAGAGGAGCTTCCAAGATCTCAGGGCAAACCATTGTCCCCACACCTCCACTTGTCTACCAACCCTGAAGTTCTCCAAAACTCATCCTTCTGGGGTTTTTATATGGTTCCATTGTATAGGCATGGTTGACTAAATCATTGGCCATTGGTGACTGATTTAACCTGCAGCCCTCTTCCCTTTTCTTGAGGTCCAGACAGTTCCAGAACTA